>NW_026900570.1:3230000-13230000 GCF_033783945.1 Neopsephotus bourkii
AATGTGGCCCTGGGCAAGAGCTACTCTTCCCCAGTTTTGGGAGCTGCAGCCTGCTTGGAGCCTAGCAGGGTCCGGCCAAGCTGAGTACTCAGCAGTGCCTGCAGCAGCAGGCACAGGAAAATCACAGACGCTGGCACTGACTTCAGTGCCTCGGTACCTCTACCAGGGTGCCCTTTGCAGGGATAAGGCAGCGATGGCTGCAACAGCAGAACCTCACAGGGGTGAAAATGGAGAAGTTATGATCAGAACAAACTGGGGAAAAGGTGGTGCCACTGTGGAAATATGGCTGTAAAGTCTGATGGTGTGTAAAGTCTCCTTCACTGTTTTCATTGCCATAGAAATGTTTTCTTCACTTTTCAGCATTAACAAGATATAATTGTATTCCCCCAGCTGTAAAGACCACCTTTTCTCTTACTTTCCTTCCCCAAAACAGGGGTTTTCCTGCTGCTAAACCAGACTGAGGAAAGCTCTTCCCAAAGTACGTGCAAAGCCAGGTGGTGAAGAGCAGAGTGCCAGTGCACTGCTCTCTGATGGCAAGAGTTATTCTCAATAGTCCTGGGACTGCCCTGTGTCTTTCTAATAACTTCTCCTATTATTTATCCAATTCTGGGGGTCTTGTAATCATGCCTGAAAACCTCAGACTGACTCAGGGCTGCTTTGCCCAAGTTGTGTTTTACTGATCTTGAAAAGCCGAGGAGCACCCTGCGTACTGGTCGGGGAAACACAGCAGCAGCCCCTGCCTGGTTTCATTTCTCTCCAGTTCAAGCTTCTCCTAATTCCTCCCAATGTTACTATCAGGCCAGCTTCGGTGGCATTAGCAAAGAGGCAGGAAAGCTGCGGACAGCACCTTTCATGTCACGTCAGACAAATTAACCACCCACTTCAAAAGCTTTTGGTGAGTCTCTGTTCCTCAGTGCCTACAAATGCCACGACAGACCGGGACTCGAATCTGCAGGCAGAGAGAGCTATTATTTATTTACTGAGTGTAAAAATCCCCTGTCTCCTCCTTTCAGACTAACCCCGTAGCCTGAACTTTCAGAAATCAATTTACATTTTTAAATTCCTTTATGAGTCCTTGGTATTCGACAACGTTTTCTTTGCTCACAGGGATCCGGCAGGCTTTGTTCCAAGGTATTTTTAATATTTAGAACATTGAAGAGATATTTAAAATATCAATTATCTTGTTTGGATAAGTAGCCATTAAACATGCAGAGTAACTTACTCGAACTGCAAGTCTGGAGGCTAAAAGCACCTCGCATTTAATATGACATTCTTCATCTCTGCTTTCCAAATAATTTTACAAGTACTAATGAATAAAGTTTATTAGCAACCCAGTGAAGGCGACACGAACAGTTATCCTCTTTCAATGGCATGGAAATTGGGAGATATTTGTGTGTAATCTCATTTGCTCTCGCTAGATGCCAAATGAACGCAAGTTCCTTTGCACCTCTCCACCACTATAAAAAATGATTGAATTATTTCAACATGTACTTTAAATTCTGCCATGATGGGACCCTCTGTAAATGAGAATCAGATCCAGCATCAAGCCCTGGCATCACTGTGACAGCCAGTCTGCAGCCCCTTGAGGACGTGTTTTGACCTCAGGCCCAGACCCCATCCTATTTGGAAATGGCAGAAAAAAAAGGCAACAATTTTGCCTAAAGAATGTCTGTTGATTTTTTTTAATGTAGTGATTTTTCAAACTTCTGTTTTCTGGCTTTCAGGTGCATTCAAGCTGTGCCTTTTTATTGTCCTCATTCGAGCTGAATAACCAGGGGTTTGCAGCATGGTCAAATTCTAAAGACCAAAAATCCTCTAAAGACCATTCTTAGCATCTTTAACCGAAATATTGCAGTCCAGCATCTGCAAGCATCTGCAAATATCTGCACATGAGCAAGGGGATGCATTTAAGCACTTAGTGAATCAAGACAGAAAATATGGGAGGAGGGGACTTGCCCTTCTTACTTGTAGGGTAAGGATTTATCCTTCCCTCGATAAATTCTTACTCAAACTGCAGGTTGAGTACAAGTTTGAATCAATTATCCAACTTTAAAGCATTCATCATAGTGATGTCTTTCCTTCCTCAGAAGCACACGTCTTTCTGTTGCTAATTGTAGTCCCAATTATTCTCTCTCATCCCATGGGGGAATAAACCAGCAAAGCAGTTGACCTACTAGTACATACACCCTTGAGGACCTTTCCCGCACAGGGTCCCCTCTAGTTTGGGATTTGGAGGGGACACTCGGGTCCCTGCAGACGTTAACTGCTCCCCAGGTGTCTGTCTGTTCTTGCAGTGCTCCAGTTGAGGGAGTTACCTTACGTCCATCAGTAGGTGCAGGATTCATCCCATGTGAAGGACAACTGTCACTTTATTAAATAGTGACATCAGTGATCGTCTGCCTGGCAATAGCTGTGCCTCGGTTCATGGCTCTGCATTCAGAAATCAACATATTCTGATCAAAAAGACCAGTTTTTATAGTCTCATCCCATACGGTTTTGCATGTGGTAATACATCCCAGTGAGACTATTAGACAAATAGGGTCTTAAAATCTTATCTCAGATCTTGCTCAAAAATGAGATTTTTGTAGCCATAAATGCTAAAAATACAGCTCACATGTAAGAGCACTAACTGCAAGTGGGACTCAGGCTTGCCTGAAATTGCTCCAGTCCAGGAAAGTCACAGTTAATACATAACTCTCTTGACAAACAGCTCAGATGACAACATACCTATAATTATCATTATATCTGATCGTGTTGCCTGGGGAAAAAGGAAGGTGATATCGCAGATGTGAAAGGGGATACATCGTAGTATCTATCTCCCAACCAATGCTCCAGACCCCCTTAGACGTCTCCAGGAATTACTGCTGGCTAGTTGGTCTTGGGAAGGCATCTGCTAGAGATGCTGTGCGCTCACCTGTGCATCCCTAATTTCGTGAGTGTGACACAATACTGGCAAATTAGAGCAGCCTAAAACGCAGGCAGGTAATAGAAGCAGGGTAGGCTTGAGCTTGCGTCTTCTTTCCCTGTGAGGTTTTCAGGGGTGGCAGATGGGAAGCCAAGCACTTACGCCATCGTCATTACTACCATGCTGTTGCTTGTATGCCAGCTCCCTAGGATGTGAACCAGCTACCTTGGCTGTGCAAGGGACAAAAAGGCCAATACATGACAAGGTGGATGCAGAGAGGCCATGGGTCTGAGAAGGCAATGGAGTTTGTGTCCTACATCTTTGGGGTTCATCCTCCCCAGTGCCACCTTCCTGCAGTGCTCCTACACTGGCAACAGCCTGGGCCACCTCTTGGCTTGCCAAAATGCCCTTGGAGACTTACCCAGTCTTGGCTTTGATGTTGTCTTTGCACCTTATGTGTGATCCTATCCATGGGAAAAAACTTAACACAATTGGCTCAGCTGAGCAGGCTCCTAGAAGGGTTCCTCCCTTTCCTCTGGGCTGAGCACTTGTTCCCATCAAACAAAAGCCCATCACATGCCTACCAGTTCAGATGGACCAGTCTCTCTAGCACAACACCAGCTGTGATACTCTCTCCGTATTTACACTGCTAGCATAGATATGAGGCTGTGCTTCTCACATTTGATCTAAATACTCACTAAATTCCCAGGAGGAATATTCCCAGGGTGAATATTCCCAAGGTGAATGCTCTTATATGATTTTGCAACATTTCTTTTTTTGGCTGAGACAGCAGCATTTCCTAATGCGTAAATTTGCCTTTTTTCCCTATGCATGAGTCTTAAACTCTATCAATAACTAATTGTTTCATATGTCTCAGACAAAGTGTAATCAATGGAGAGGATGGTGGAGAAGTGTGAAATGACAGAGTGACATTCTATGCTTAAATAAGCAAACTACACCCAAATCGAACAATGGCTCGAAAATGTTTCCATAATAAGGGTGCATAAATTACCCCCATTACTTGGAAAGCTCTTACCAGCCACATTTCTAGTGTTCACAGGAGCTGATACACTCTGATCATGATAGACATGCCTCTGTTACAGTAATTATAAAATGCTTTGTGAAAATATTATTGTGTCTACAGAGCTACTGAAGTTGTACAGTCTTCTTGGTGTTTGTTTAATGCCTCTGTGAATTTAAAAAATATAACTAAAAAGAGGAAGGAAAACTACATTTGGAAAAAGATAGACCACTATTTGATATTTAGTTTCTGCGAGGGGAAAAAAGAAAATATATCCTAAGTTGTGCCAATACATGATATGCACCAAGTGGATAATGTAAAGCTTGGAATGATTCATTTGAAAAACATGTGCAATAAATCCCAATTGGATGAAAACGTTTCAAGAAGATTCATTGATGTTCTCCCATGTATGATCTCTATTACACATGTATATGTACATATGTAAGAAGAGAAGGGTATAGAAGGAGGAAGGCTTTATTCTGAGAGGTCCAAAGCCACCCAGAGCTGGGTGCTGCTGGCAGTGGTGTCCTGGCTCTGCACAGTCCCTGCAGAGGGTGAGAAAAGTGCTCCTCTCTCTTGCTTTCATCTTGCAGTTTGGAAAGGAATTGCTAGTCAGTGCCCAAGTAGCTTTGTCGTTTTGGGGCCTTACCACTTGAAAAATAGTAACTTTAATTTTCCTTTAAAGAGAAACCCTGATACAGTTCAACCAAAAATAGAGCCCTTAGAATTATTTATTTCAAGACTATAAACTCCACCATTTAATATCTTTTTTTTTATTCCATTAAATGTTTTGTTTTACTTGAATACCTCTGGTGATGTAAAGCTTTAAAAATTCAATTTAAAATTCTTTCAGGATTACTGAAAATCTGGAAAATAATGATATTAATGAATGAAAAAGAAAACACAGCAATTAAAGGGACATTATTTGCTTTTAATTTCGTGGCTGGTTTTATCATTACACTGAGGTAACATGAAGTATCTGACCTGCACATGATTTTGGTCCTTATTACAATTGCTGGATTTATTCAAAAGATTGTGTTAATTTTATTTTAATAGCATGGGAGTCTTGAAGTATTTTCAATATTAAAATCAGTTAACATAAATAAAAGTCTAGAACAAACCTGAAATGCCTTAAAGGATTGTTCTGAATAAATTTTAACACACAACGTAAGAGGGAAATGTACTTGCATCCTATTATTTTTGTTATAAAGATGTATGTGGGGCTAGGTTGGAGAGAAATTGTCCACAAGCAGTGAAGTGCAAAGTGTGAAATAATAAATACACTCAGTCTTTAAAAAAAATTGCCCAGTTTTAACAAGCTAACAGGGTATGAATGCATGAAAGGCATCGCCTGTATTTCAAATTAACCGTAGCAAGCCCTTCCACTTACCTGGAAAACCTGATCCATACGCTAAGATTTTGTATGTTAATTTATACCACAGAGTTCTTAACATCTGACATCGGCTCTAACATTACAAGTTATGCTATGACTTTATTAAGGGATGATTTCCAAAGCCCTAAAGAATACTTATTATGTTGTAATATATATTTCTGAAGAGGATTAGGTCTTTGATGCTAAAACCTAGACATTTTAAAAGTGAGTTTACTGAAATGAAAAAGATTACATATGTTCCTTTGTGTTGCACCAGGTAGAGCTTTTTTCACCTTCATTTCAACTTTATCACAAACCTCAGTGGTATCACAACGGTGAAATGCTTTTAAAATCCCTCAGAGTTTCATTACCTCAGTGGGATATTCCTGAAGAGGACCTGGGGCTTGCGCTGAACCACAAACTGAATAGGTAATGACGTAAAAAAAGCCCAGAAAAATATGGAAAACCAGGACACATCTCTGCCTGCAATGTGTTAACATGAAAATCGGACCAAGCAGCAGCTGTATTTCAAGGGCTGTGTCTGGTTTTGGATGCCAGGCTTTAAAAAGGATTGAAAAAGTTGAAAGAAGAGCAAGAACGACAAAAAAGTTGAGAAAACTTGACCTGCAAGAGAAGGTTGACGAAACTGGGTTTGTTTAATTTAGGAAGGAGAAGACCCGTAATGGTTTTCCAAGATGTAAAAGGTTGTTGCAGAGAAAAACACCATCAGTTGTTCTTCAGATCCACCGGGGGTAGAACGAGAAATAATCAGCTTAATTTGCAGCAAAAAAAAAAAAAAAAAGAAAAGAAAAGAAAAAAGTAGGTTAGATATTAGCTAAAATGTCAAACTATAAAGAGAGTTAAGCACTGGGAGAGGTTACCTGAGAGTACTGCAAAAAATCTGGCACTGGAGGGTTTTGAGGCTGGGTTACAGGAGCAGTGGCGGATGCTCCTGCTGCAGGGAGCTGCCTTGAGCATGGAACACAGAGTGTCCTTCAGGGCTCCCCCAGCACCACAGCACTGCCCCCATAAAAATCATTGCAGAATTGTCTGGTCAGGTTAGGATTTTCAGACAATGGCATTTTGTTTGAAATAGCCCTTTTTCTTTCAGTTACCAGCATTAGAAGTAATACTCTTCTTTTTTGCCATTCTCCCCACACTTTTTTGACATTTCACCTCACAGGTCAGTCCCTATTTTACTACCAACACATAAATAACTTTTTATTAGGAAAACCAATTGATTACCTTCATTGAAGACAACTGACATTACATGTGCGTAACAGCAAAAATCCTCTTGTTTCTTCACTGCCTGCAACCCTTGCCAGCATCACCCACAGTACATGTTCCCCAGAGGCCAGCAACCAAGCCAAGCTTGCGTTTCCCTGTGGGATCGCTCATAAATGTCTCAGTCCTCAGCACTGAAGTCTGCTATATGCCAACGTCACTTCACTCAGACAAGGAGATATTGGATATTGGTCAATACTGCCTTCCTCCTGCAGGGAAAATGCAACTTTTTGTTACTATGGTAAAACTTACTTGCTCGGAAGGGAACTTTCTAAGACATCCATTTGAGTGGAGCCATGAGCTCTTTTAGGAGATACAAAGCACTGGTAATGCCACCGCACCTGGGGTTTTGCAGTAAAAAGGACTGAGATCTTACTTTTTTTTGGTGTAAACTGAGGACAGTGAAGGAAAGGAAAAGGAAGGGGAAAGGGAAAGGGAAAGGGAAGGAACTGAAAGGAAGGGGAAAGGGAAAGGGAAAGGGAAAGGGAAAGGGAAAGGGAAAGGGAAAGGGAAAGGGAAAGGGAAAGGGAATGGGAAAGGGAAGAACGGAAAAAAGGAAAGGAAAAAAGGAAGGAAAGGAAGGAAAGGAAAGGAAAGGAAAGGAAAGGAAAGGAAAGGAAAGGAAAGGAAAGGAAAGGAAAGGAAAGGAAAGGAAAGGAAAGGAAAGGAAAGGAAAGGAAAGGAAAGGAAAGGAAAGGAAAGGAAAGGAAAGGAAAGGAAAGGTTTACTCTTTCTTGGGAATGCATGAAAAAACAGTAAACCACACATGGACAATGGAAGCATTTATTAATGTACACTGCAAAGGCATTAAGCACTGATATCAATAAAAGACTGTAAGAAATCAAGACTGAGACTTCCACTTTAATGCTTAGCCTGTCCCTGCAGATGGCAGCTGCCATGCTTTTCCTTCTCTGCCATGATTTCCTGCCACACATCTCCACCCTCCCTGCTTGTGGATCAGAGCCTGGAGTTGGTGATGGTTTTATTTTTATAGTTTGGTACAATAAGCACCAGACTTTGTGGATGGCTGGAGCAGGAGAGCAAGGTCACAGGGGAAGGGATGCTCATAGCCCGGTGGCAAGAATAGTCACACAGGAGAAAGAATACTGGTCCTTGCATTGAATTTGTATTTTATATTAAACCATCACTGGAAAGGCTAGAAGCAGCTTTGCCCCTTAGTCAGTGATGAAACCCTTGGGTTTAGTGAAGCTCCTTTTTGGGAGATGTGGGGTGCTGGCTGCCCACCCAGCAGTGCAGGCTCAGCCTCTTGCTCTATTTCATAAGCAGCTTTCAAGCTGCAGGGACAAACACGTCTGTCTTTATCAGGGCTGTTTAAAACCTGTACAGATTTTATATGTGTTTAAAATTCATGAGATGGAAAAAAAAATGGAGGGGGGTTGTGAATGGAGCACCTTTGCACAGGAGCTCAACTTGAGAAGAAGGTGTAAATGTGCACTCTTTTCATCCTGCTCTGCTCTCAAAGAAAATCCCCAGTGAAATACTACTCAGAAAAGAGTCACTTTCAAATAAGGGAAATGAGTGCTTTAAAAGTGGCATCTACATGCCCCAAATCTAGGGGAATCTTAAAGATACAGCAAGAGTCTGCTCTCAGGCACTGATTCCATCATACTGTCAAAGATAGAATAAAACTGTATCTGACAGAAGGCTTCCTTGCCAGGGTCTGTGTGCCAAACAGAGCCTGACTGTGTCCTCTCCATTAAACGAAGCACTTCTCTTACACAGTAAAATCAGAACATAGATCAGCAAGAACTGACTTATACTGAAACAAGCATCCATGGGTGCTATTGGGAAGTGTAGGCGCTGTGTTTGTGTGATGTGCTATCAGCTCACAGTCAAGTCATCCCAAGATACACAGCCCCGTCAGGTCCCTCAGAAGCACCAAATACCTTGTTTCTGTCTCTTTACAAGTCATTTTTTGCCCACTACTCATGACTTTCAGTTGTGCCTTTCACCATTTCTGTTGACAAGGTGCTTTGCTTCAAAGGATGGTTTAGGATATTATGAAGATTTTGGAAAGGAGCATCCACAGTTGCCTCAGGTAGCAGAAAGGCGCTGTTCAGAACTGCACCCTGTTGTATTACCTTGTCGGTCCCCCATGTTGCCGATATTTGCAAAACCTCTGTACCAGGTTTTCCCTCATTGTAACAAAGAGCTCTTACTGTGGCCCTTTCTTAGTTGCTATTTCTCCCCAGAAAACTCCTTATTTAGGCTTCTCTTCTACTCCACAAACCTTTTGATCAGTTCCCAAAATCTCTTCCATATACCTGGGCTCCCTGTCCTGGCTCCTCTTCCTTTCCTCCAGCTTCTATGAAGCACCTTCTCTCCACTTCCACCCATCTCAACAAATACACATGCATCCTACAAAAACGAGCAAGCAAACAAAATTCAAACAGGCACTGGAGTATAAATTTTCCAGATGTTCATTTGGAGTGGGTATTGAAGCTGTGAATGTTCTTACTCCTATATCCTGACCCTTCCCCCCCCGAGCATCCCTCTATTCTTCTCTTTGCATGGTGTGTTTTCAATTTCCATTCCCAGCCCAGCCTCTCTCTGTGACTTGCTGTTGCTCAGGAGCTTCCATCCATCCTTCCGTGGTAGCTTACAGGCTGATCGGCCACATGGAGAAAGGTTTGGCTGCAGCAAGCTGCATGTTCAGCCTGTGGCGTTTCTGCTATCTCCCTTCCTGGAGATGGAGGCAGCATGGGTGCTACCTTTGAGGGGTGTCCACCAAGCTATGACCTGGGTTTCAATCTCCCTTCCCTGAACGCAGGATATTTATTGCCAGCTCACTTAGCAGCCCCCAACAGAAGCCTTAGAGGAGCCAGCAACATGAACCTTGGCTCCAGTATTTCATTTTTTCTTGTCTCTTTTCTGCTCCTGTTTCTCTACACACATCCCAAGTGGGTCCTTCAGCCAAGTGCTCCTGCAGTCTCTCTGCTTCACTCCCACTCTCTCGCCAGATGCTGCTGGTGCTGGGGCCCATGAGCATACCTATTCTGTGTTGAAATAAGGGAGAAATGGTGAAAGACAGACCCAGCTTTGCCACCACCCGCTCCTGCCTGCAGGGATAAGCACCTCGCCAGCTCGAGCTCTGTGTCCGTATTACTCTACCTTTTCATAACTCAATCCTGCCAGATTCTGAACTATTTTTATTGCTCTCCTCTGAATAATATTCAATCTGTCACTATCTTTCAGGTAATGTGGTGCCCATAATTAAATACTGCAGGCGCTACCGCACCAGAGCCATATGCAGACGGACTATTACCTTCTTGCGCTGTGACGTGATGTCTTCAGCCCCAAATCAAATTGGCCTTTTTTTTGCTGCCATATCTCAAGGCAAACTCATGTCTAATTTACTCCACACTATCGTCTCTAGATCTCTTGCAGCATTACTGCTTCTTGAGTTTTTATCACTGATTGAATATCTGGGGTTTAGATTATTTTTCCACAAATGTAGTAGCTTCTATTTTCTATGTTGAATCTCATTTTATTCTCCACTCATTTCCCCTGCCTTTTCAGATTCCTTTACATTATTTTGCTCTCATCTTTGGGATTTCCAAATTCACCCAGCTTAGTTTAGTTTGCACATTACAACAACAGACCATTCACCACTTCTTTCAGATCATTAAAACAGCTGGTAAATATACTCCCCATTCAGCAAATCATTTCAACACATAGTTATAACCTTTAGGAGTCAATGGAGCTCAAGTATGGGATGAAGTGTGTGCTGGCACCCTCATTAGTTTGGTTGTAATAGGGAACCATCCTTCATGTTTGAAGTGCAGTGTTTGAGGTGTGGCTGTAGTGGGGAGGAACAGGGTGACATGGGGCAGAGGAAAGAAGGCACTGCTTGTCACCAGTGAAGCAAAGCCCATCATGGGCTGCCAAGTGCATCTGCATGTCCTCACCTGCACAGCTGGGGCTTACGTTGGGGTCTTTTCCTGCTGAGATGCCACCAAAGCCTCCCCCAGATCACCTTGTCACCATTCCTCAGTTCTTTCTGCTGAGAGACATTCAAAATCACGTCAATCTGAATTAATGTTGAGAGTAAGTCACCGGGAGACAGCAGTGACTGTTTTATTAAAATCCAAGGACCCAACTGAGCCGTCCTGAACTGTGCTCACATGGATAATCCCACATATTTTGAGCGTCAGACCTGAATTCACAAATTTTCTATTTCTATAAAAAGGAGCTCAATGTTTGCCAGTCATGTTTTATTTTTTATAAAGCCAAACTGCTTATTTACTTTGCTTACTTCTGAGTGCCCAACCCCACAAAAGCCAATGGAAAAAATGCCCTTTGGCTCCCAACATTTTCAGATCTGGCTGCAAGGATTTATCTACCTGGAAAAAATGTCTGAAATTTATGCAGTGAAATAAAAATGGTCCCATTATCTGTATACAGTCTTTGGATAATCGCTTCTAAAGTAAAAGACATTTAGTTCTAAAAAATACACTTGGAAGGTATGGAGATTATTTAGAACCAAAACCTCATTTTTCTGGGGATATTGCCCACATGGGGAGATGCTTCAGAGAAGCTATTTCTTAGTCTCCTTAGATTCCTTGTTTAATTTATTTATTAATTTATTTATTTATTTTATTTTAGCCAGTTTCCCTATATAGACAAATCCCAACTGACATCTCTTTTATAATGTTTGTCCCTTTACATGAAGTGGTACAGTAGTACCTACAATAGGTACTATTATCTTTACCAGAAAACAAGCAGGACCGGCTTTCTTCTGGTGGCATCGTTAACATTTTCTTCTTATTTTTCCTACAGCTCTTCATCATTTCATTAAGGAAAAAAAAAAGAAATTGTCAGGACTTTAGGAAATTTGTTGGCTAATTCCTGTAGAAATCCAGGTTAAGTAGTTTATATATGGTCATATTTTGTAGAATCAAATTAAACTGCCTTATTTATTGTGCTTGTCCTTAAGAAATTCAAGTTCAGATCCTACAACTATTTGGGTAAACAGGTTTGTTGTAGGACTACTTGTGAAAAGTACAGTTTTAAGTATATATGTAAAAATATCTTTGGAAAATAAACTGTGATGGTGAAGAAGGCTGGCTAATGGTTAGTTCCTGATGGGAATGCTTCCACCCACTTGTTCAGGCAGAAGCAATACAAACCCTGACCTGTCTGTCCACACAGATGAACCCCCACAGCCTCAGGTTTGAGGAACAAATGCTCATAGTAAACAACTTAACATCAGTGCATGCTCACAAATAATTCTCACAAAACACTATTTAATAACAGATGTCTCAGAATCCTATAATACCCTCTCAGTCAGCCTTTGACCAAAAAGAAGAAAAAATTGGACAGATAATTTGCTATACATTTCCTCACTCTTTTCAACTTTGCTTACTTCTTTATTTTATTAGGTTTTCTGACCTTCCCACAAAAATCTCATCAATTTCTTTTATTCTTATTCAGGATATATTTTTTTAAATAAAAAAAGTTTAGCAGTCCAGACATTTTTGATTCACCCTTAATTTAATACCCTTCTAATTAATTAATGGTCCTACTGTCTCTCCAGAATGCCTTTTCCCTTCGATATAGGTTTTAAAGCCCTTTTAAAGTTCTTTGGTTATATTTAAGTTCTTTTTTCCCCCCTTATCCTTATTATTTTGCCTATAATACCTAACTGAATTCGAGTATGCATGTTTGATTCCTTCCCCTGCCCCCTCTCGCTTTCTAATTTTGACTACAGCTTTTTTTTTTCCCTTTTTTTTTTTAATTAAAAAAAATTAAAGCCTCAGATCTTAGCACAGTCCCTTATGAAGCCACATTGGTCGCTTCTTGTTCTCTCCGTTCTTCATTTTGAGAGGAGCAGGAGTCTCTTGCAGCTTAATTATGGTTTCTTGCAGGAGTCCCCCTGCTTCCCCTCACACTGGTGGCTGTACAGTATTCCTCCTCCTCTGCAGACTTTCATTAAATACAGTATGCACGGCGCGTACCAACCTTTTAGATCCACCAGATTCCTCCCCTGCTGATATATAAAAATACCTGCCTATGGATTTACTACCAGGCAGGGTTTTCCCCTTTCTTTGCCTTGTTTCTGGAATTAAATCCACTTCCAGAAGGACCTGGGGATGCTGCTTCTTTTGTTATCTTCAGCGTCCATTAAATTGTTTTCCAGCAAACGTGGCTACAAGGTTGTAATTGATCCATGGCCAACGTTTTGGCACATTTTATGTATTTCAGCTGATATAGCTGAAACCAGGGCCAGATCCTGTGCAGGGATAAATCTCTGCAGCCTTTTACTCCCTTAGACCTGATTTCTCTAGGCAGCGGATGCGGCTTAAAGTTCCTTAAGACACTTGGGAGCAATTTCAAATCCCTTCTAATTTTCCTGATAATATTGACACTCCTGGGTTCTAGTTTCCTGGTAGCTTTTACCTATTGTTTTTTCTCTAAATAAAAACCTGCAAATGTTGATAGCTTGAGTTTCTGGAATCAGCTCTCAGTCCTCATGAAGCTATTTTAATTAGAATGGGAGGGCTCTGTTAACTAAAAGTCGAAGAAATATTGATATGAGGATGCTCTGAATTGTGCTCAGCCTAGCGAGCATCCTGTAACTCCTTGTGAACCCTGAACTATAAGAGATTTTAGAGTTGGGGGGGGTTTACTTTTTTTCCCTCTCTTTTTTCCTCCTGTTTTTTCTCCCTTTCCCCCTCTTCCCCCCCCCCCCCCCCCATCACCTACTATTACCAACTAAAATCTTTTGTTCTCGCATCTGTAACATACCACATTCCCACCCACCCTTTTCACAAAACACATCAAAAACCAGCAGGTTTATAATACCTTTCCCATCCCTAAGCCCACATCGGATGCCTTACAGTCCTGCTATATTTGTTTACATCCACTTGGTTTTAGTTCCTCGCTCTTTTTCTCCATAGAGCCTTTGCCCCCTGGTTTCCTTTGAGCTGCCTTTCATGCCAGCAGACTCTGGCCAGTTAATTGTTCATTCGGGATAGGCGAGGTTGAGTCGGGCTGAGACGCGTTTCCTCTTGTTGTGACAATTGTTTGGACCGTTCGGCACTTCACGCTCGGATGAGTTTTTCTCTCTCCGCTGCCCGTAGCGCCTCGGTTGGCTCTCCCGCGCCTCCTGTGTGCAGACACATCCCAGTACGGTGCTGCGTTAGATTCCCCTTTGGTGAGAGTTTTCCTCTGCCTCCGCAGGAGACTTGTGGCCATTCAAGTTGGGGTTCTTTTGCCATCCCCTGCCGGAGCTGAGGGTTTTGTCCAGAGTCAGCGTTGTGCGGGCTGCCCCAATATTGACTCCCAGTCTTTCTGAACTTTTATTTTATTTCATTTCATTCAATGTTGGCACCATATGGCAACTATGGCAACCGAATATATAACCCTATTCAGTTTCTGACTCCAGTCTGGACTATTAAAAGGCTCCATGCTCTGGTCTGGGGAGATAAATCCCAGTGATTCTTATAGAACATAGTTGTAGAGAAGTTCAAATAAGACTTAGCTGCCTTTCAAGTTTCCCTTTTCTGATATGAGAGATAGAAGAATGACATATAAATATATTTGACGTGTTTCACATATGGCAAACATACAACCTATGATGTTGAAAGTGTAACAGGTTAGTTTGAATTAATAATACAGTTATAGCATATATAAAATCGCAATATGTGTAAGGCCCATCAGCAATGTATTTGTGTTTATTTTGTTTCATTTTATTTACAAAGAAATCTGGAACCTGCTGCTTCTCAAAAGCTGGCTGTTAATAAAGGGATAGAAATAATTGTCTGACAGAAATACTTAAAAGCATCCCAGTGACTTAGGGACATGTGTCAGTTGGGACACATCATTTATTTAGGTATCTTTCAGAAGTTGCAACTGGAGTGTGCATTGCTTACATGAGTGATTTTACTTGCCCACTCCCTTTGACTTCAAGTTAAGGTTACTCATGTGCGTCATTCTCTTCAGGACTGGGCCCTACGGCTGTTTCTTCCTTCTGAAAAGATACTGAGGGAACTAATTTTTCTGATGATTATTCTCAAACACTGCACCTGCAGTGTCTGTTTTCACTTGAATGAGAAGAGATTGATTTATCTAGCTATCTTTCCGTCTGTCTCATTATCCATCTCCTGTAGCATCTCAGTACCTCCAAAAATTATGACAAACTTATCTTCCCAACAGCCGTACCAGGCATGGTGGTATTATCTCCACTTGCCAGGCATGGAAATCAAGGTAGGAAGCAGCAAATTGATAAGCCTGAGGTCATGTAAGAAGTTGGTGGCAGAGCTAGGCAGTGCAAAGAGCTTTCTGGACTCTGAAACGCATGTCGTAATCCCAGTGCTATCCAGACTGCTTTTTAGATTCTCTGAAAAGGATTAACAAATCCTGCTGCTCAAATCCCACCTCCTGTTGTGGAGGAGCAGAACCTCTCTGTGGTCCAGCACAACTGATACCCCCACACTGCTACTTGAGCAGAGAATCATAAAATCAACTAGGTTGGAAAAGACCTTTAAGATCATCAAGTCCAACCATTATCTCAGCACTGCCAAGACCACCACTAAACCATATCACTGAGGGCCTCATCTACACAGTTTGTGATCAGTTCCAGGGGCAGTGATTCTACCTCTTCCCTGGGCAGCCTGTTGCAATGCCTGATCACCCTCTCTGTTAAGAAATTTTTCCTAACATCCAATCTAAACCTCCCCTGGTGCAACTTGAGACCATTACCTCTTGTCCTACTGCTTGTTTATTGAGAGAAGAGATCCCCCACTCCATCCTGCGAAACACACTCTCCCTGTCAAGGGAGCTGCACGGGGGCTGGAAGAAAGGAGAAGCTTCTCTTATTCTTTATGAATAAGGAAAATATGACCATCAAAGCTAGGATTAAAAATATGCATCTCTCGAGGTTCCTCCTGTGATCTCTTGTGGCACAGGGCTTTAGTCAGGCAGGAGCCGCAGGAGGTAGGTGAGCACAGGGGGCTGCTCAGACAGGCCCCAGCTAAAAGCGTGGAATGGGCAGAGCAGCCACACCATGAGTTGGGGCCTGCTTTGGATGGGTGAACACATGAAGGTCCAACTGGGAGAAGGATGTTGATTGATCTGCTTGATATTCCAACCATATGGCCCAATGGCAGCCTCAGCCCAGAACACAGGGAGGTGAAAACAGAGGTGGGTGACAGTAGAGCTCAGCTCTGGCAGGTGACACCACTGGAACTGCAGGCTTGCCAGGAGGATTAACTCCTACATCAGATGGGCAAACATCGTTAATTAAATGCCAAAAGCACCAGCTTCAATCAATTTCTATGCTGTCCTTGTGCCCAGTAGCACCTACTACCCCCAGCACCAGGAGGACCACACTGCAGTGGCCCCTGGCTGATGGAGGTGGCACTGTGGCTGCCTGGGTACCTGGGAGCCTGGGCATGACCTGGCTGTGGGCCAGTGTGGCTCCTGGGGATGGCAGAGCACACAGCAAAGGCATCTTCGCCCTCTGACCCCAGCCAACTCCAGGGGAGCATCCCTGCTGAACTCATTTTAGGGTGCACAGGAGGAGGAACTGGCTCACCGCAGCTTAACTTTTCTGGGCACGTCAGCTCCATTGCTTTCAACAGGGCTACAAGCACGGAGGACCTCAGCTTTCTTTTTTCTAAATGTGTATCTTAGTGTGCAGTCGATGGGGCTAGTTATCTTGTCAGGGGCCTGGGGTAAGCAGGGGGCTGATGGGCAATGGCAGCCAGCAATAGTTCTTTGCACACCGCTTTGTAGTGTGCACCCAAGTATTACAAGCCTGGGTCCAATACAAATAAATAATTAAGCGCATTTCCCGGGGCAAGAAAATGAAGACTTGGAGCTGTGGTAAGAATGAATAAGTACGAGACCTCTAGACCTGCAGTGCACGCACGCAGCGTGTGACTGACAGCGGGTTTCTTGCAGCCATCACATCAAAAGGCTGCAGAAAACTGCTGTGCTGGGTGTCACTGAGAGGCGAGGTTTTGACCCCTCCAGCCCTGCCAGAGGAGGGGACCCAGCACACCGGGCTGGGGCTGTAACACCAGCTGTGGGTCTCTGGATGTCGAGCACCCCTAGGAAACTTTGCAGAGCTTCAGACAGTACCATTGCTTTTAGCATGTCTGTCTTTGATTGAAGAGGAGGATAAAGGCTTTCTTCTCCCCCAGCCTCACAGGTGGAGGGCAGGCAGTGTGTGAATCTTCAGGCAGGACTGCAAGGGAAAAGTGAGTTGTCACCGGAATCCCCATGGGGCTCCTGGCTCCCCCCAAAGCTGTATCTCCTCCCATCTCCCACCCCTGCCCATCCACTCATCCTGTTCCACTCCTAGCAGGACCCTGGGCACCCTTGTTTCCTCAGAAACATTGGTGCAAGCCTTAAGAAAGGAGGGAGCTCCAATCCCCGGCACTAAAGATCCTTCCATCATGTAGGCTTCCATGCTGGGGATGCCCAATGCCTGGGACTGCTGCTTAGCACATGTCTGAATAAGTGTGCTGGAAAAATGGCTCAGCACAAAAGTCATCATTTTCCAGCGCATGCCTTGGATGCATCCTAAATGTATTTCCAATACGTAAAACAGAGTGGGGTTGGGTTGGGCATGGACAGCAAGAAGGCTCTACATGCACCTGAGTGCTTGGCTCACTGCTGCAGAGGGAAGAGGTCAAAATTAAGCTCCTAAATCTTCACCCATTTCCCCAGCCAGGCTTTGTGGGGCCAGCTGGAGCCTCTGCAGAGATTTCTTAGGTTTTGGACAATGCCATCTTTGGAATGAAATCTACATCTTGCTACAGGCTGTGCAGCACAAAACACACCCAGGGCACTGCTCAGGCCTGCACATTCACCACCAGCTCCATTATGGGACTGCTGTAAAACAGACAACTGGAAAAAAACAGACCCACACAACAGTACTTAATTTTCCCTGGTACACATATAGCTCCTCTCTGCTTGTGTGCCCAACTGGTTTGGGTCTTCCCCCTTGCAATTCTTGGTACCCCATGTGCAGCCCTGGTTTAACCCCGATCCACACCAGGCTTTTTCTCTCTCTTTTCTTTATTCTTCTCATATTTCCCCTCTGCTTATCCTTTGTTCAGCCTTCTTGCCCTAGCACTTCCCTTCTCTTCTACAGCCTGGCTCCTCCCTAGACTTTCCTTCTTTATTTCTCCCTGGGGTTTCAGAGCCTTCCCTGGGAAAGACACAAGCACTCAGCAGAACACAGCTGACTTGGAGGGGACTGTGGCACATAGACTTCATGTCCAGAAAGGGCAGGGGCCAAGCTTGAGCCCTTCATACATCCGTGAACCTTGGAGTACATATTACTGTATGGGCTGCGTAGTCTAAGAGTGTGACTCAGCTCTGCCTTAGTTATTTCCTTGTTCTTTGCCTTAATTCAGAACCCTTGACATGGTGAAGAAGGATCAGAAACTAGAAGGGACTCACAACAATATGCAGAGAAGATCTCTGCTTTGACTCTCTCCCATGTGGGCTCATCAGTGTCACAGAATCCAGAAGACTTGGACTGAATGACCACAAATCCAAGCCATTTCTTGCACCATCAGCTGCACAACAGAGAGGTGGGTCTTTTCCAGTCAGTCCTATCCTGCCCTCCTTCAGCTCTAGTTTTGACCACTAAAAGTTGCTGTTTCTGGTGATGTATCTACCCAAAGAGGCTGGTACCTGGTTTGAAATAAGGGATGGTACCTATTGTCCCTGAGAGTGAGGAAACTGCATGCATCAGAGCAAACTCATAGAGGCAGAGTCAAAGAGTAGTGGCCAGACTGAAAATGGGCTCTTCAGGTTAAAAGTGAGTCTGAAAATCTCTCCCAGGTGCACATACACAAATTCTTGTTCTGGAGGGATAGGAAAGCACTTGTCTACATCTGTATTGAACATGAGACACATTTCCTTAAAAAGTTGGTATCATTTTCTGGAACTATTGTATGTAAGTCTTTGTAAATAATAAGGAATGAGTAGATAGAAACTAGCCCTGCCTAAATATTAGTGTTGGATGGTGGTAAAGCAGTGTAACATATGTCCATCAACATCAAGAGCAGTTTAGGCTCTAGGTAAGAGTTTGCAGAAGCTTGGTGCTTCCACTGTAAGACTCATCTGTCTGACAATGTTCGTTCTTTAGGATGCACAGTTTTCTTTCATGGAAGGACTGGTCTTCTAAAGGCACAAATGTTTGGGCAGCTGCTTTTGATATGAACGATCTTGGGTTTGCTACAGCTCTTCTGTAACACAGAAGCTGGCTGTTGAGACAGAGGTTGTGATGCCAGAGATTGTGACTCAGAGGCACAAAAGAGGAAAGTTAGGAAATCCCATTCTTACTGATTTCTGCGAGGTCTCAAGAAAGGACTTCCAGCCAGAAGGATGGTGTCCTTTAGGAAGCTTGAGGGCCTCCTATCCTAAAGGAGAGCTGGAGGGACTTTTTGTTTTCCTTCACAAAAGTAAGCTGTTTTTTTAGATCTTCTCCCTCTGTAGGAGAAAAAAGTTGGAAAACACACTAAAACCAAGATAAAATGTAACCTTGTAATCTAGGTATAATTCATTCATCATTCAGGCTCTGAGCAAGAGCTGCTAGAGATGGGACCTGGAGCTGAGAAATCTGTTCCTGAATCTGGGAACTTCCAGACAGAGAGAAAGCAGCCTAACATGGACAGTGTTCTGCTGGTTTGCTCTTAACTTGAACAAGAAGAGCTCCAAATCTTAGACGAGTTACCTTGATTTGGTAAGACAGTTTTATACACAGAACTCAGATCTTTATAGGGTGCATGTGTATATATATATATCTTTCTATACAACTTAGTTTTCCCAGGAATCATCTGTTCTCAAAAAGTCTAAAATAACTCCTACATTCTGTCTAAAGCATCTCTTACAATTGTCATCAGTAGTAGAAAACCATGAAAGAGCCTGTTAAAATAGAAGAGCTTAGATTTTGTGAGGTGTGTTTTAAATAAATTCCATGTGTCTCATTGAGGTCAATTTATTTCTTATATCCAGATTTACAAAAGTCAAATTTAAAGTGTAGCAAATAATAACACTCCTGTGGAAGAAGCTGTTGTCATCAGAAATCTTATTTGGACAATTAGTCAATGAAAAAAACTTCTGCAATCGTGTCAATATGTTGGGTTGATTTCTCCTTTTGGAAGCATCAAGATTAAGGTCAGTTAAATCCCTAAAATTTCCCTGTTATAAAACAAGGCTCAGCAAGAAAAGAATCACACACTTGGAATCTTTAGGAGAGTGATATGAATGCCACAACTTTTCCCTGTGGGAAACTTCTGTGGAACCGGAAGAGAGAACACACTACCTGAAAGGTGTTCTGGATACCTTCTGGAAGTGTTCCCATAAATGTTACCCAAACAGGAACATCCATACAAACTTGTGGCTTATACAGAGTCCAAGAAGCCTGAAAGCATTGCTGTAAATGGTAACCCATTGTAAGGATTTGAAGAACATCTCAGAATAACTCTGGTGGCTTCAAACCACACAGCTGTACGCAGTGCTCTAGCTACACTCAAGTTATATCTCAGGTACAACCGAATTTTAGCCAAATGCTTTTCTTCCTAATAAACCACTAGCTGACAAGTCTGCCATCAGATCATGCAATCAGATCTTACAGCTTTTGACAGTTGGAAGTGTCTGGAAAGCAATTCACCCTGTATGTTTAATGTGCTTAGACATCGTTTTTCCTAATTTCTTGCACAGTCAAGGCAAGATCTTGATCTCTGTGGGGTAGGTAGTAGTATTGGCCATGCAGACACCAACTTACTGCTGAGAGTCCTGATAAGGTAACGCAACCTACCTATCTTCTTGAATGAAGCCCTAAAAATCAGCTTCCTGTGAAGATAAGCAAACATTTTATTAAAAACAGTTGTCATAGAACTAAATCCCAAAGCTATGAAGTATAAAAGAGGCTTTCAGTCTGACTTCCCTTGAGCTGTGGCAGCTAAAGTCTTCTTGCCATTGCTGAAGCTCATCAAGAAATCATCTGAAGGGCTCAAAGGTTAAGAATCCATGTTTTCATCTGGACACAAAGGTGAAAGATCAGATGGTTATCTTGGCTATTAGCGGTTTGTCTTTTTATCATCATCTTCAAATGAACCAAGGAGCTGGTCATTCAGTTTCATGAGGGCAAGGCTTTCTTAGGCATATTCAGGGTAGTTTACAGGGTTTTCAGGAGAGACAAAAAACCCTTCCTGTAGAGAAACAGCCAGAGCTAGTGATATTTTTTGTTATTTCTACCTCAGCAGTGTTTGAAGAAGCTCCTGAAATTATATACCCCATGAAGTAAAGTTTTGTACCAGCATGTAGTACAAAACATGAGCTCTGCAACGGGTGAATAAACCAAACAAATCAGACTGAAGGATGAAGGAGGAGAAGGAAAACAGATGAAAAGCTAGAAGGAAATAAAGTCCATATTGACTGAAAAAGTTTCAGTCTCTAGTTATAAATCAAAGCAACAGACTGATCCCTGCACACCCATGAGAGAAGATAACCCTGGAATCTCTCAAATACAAAATTCTTGAGTGAATCCTGAGTTCCTCTTGGCAACTTTAGGTCAAAGGATGGCTAGCCCCCAGGTTCTCCACACAAACATTGCACTTGAGGGAGGAGCTGTGGAGAGCCAAGGAGGATGACAAGGATGCGTAGCAATGGCTATGGCCACCCCACCAGTGCTGCGTCTCCTCCCAGAGCATGAACGCACTTGATGTTAAGCCACAAAACACATGCTTATTCCTAGAGGCTGGGGAACATCTCTCCGCATGGAGACTCTGCAAAGCTAGTGAGAGGAGAATGACTGCTCATGCCTACAGCGCACCCCTCCTGGTGTCCAGTCCCTGGCTCCCACTAAGGAAAGAGCAGCTTTCTCTTATTCCACATGCAACACTCCAAGGCTCTTTCCCAGCACTTAAAAAACCCCTCGCAGTGCACCAGCTTTGGGCAAAAAGAAGCAGACTGACAAAATCACCCTTAAGGGGAAGCAGTCTTAACCTAAAAGGACTCCTCCATGGAGAGAAGATACAACTTTCTTATTCCTTACAGGCTCTGGGTGGGAAAGAGCTTCAGGCTTCATGTCTGCCCCTCTTTTGAACCTGTAAGACAGCAGACAGGTGTGTTTCCTCAGAGCTTAAGAATTGACTGTACAGGAGAAGCAAAAATATGGCAAAAACAGGAAAGTCACTCGTTTTGTGGAAATGAGTGCACCTCATTGCTGTGCGCTATGTTATGCTACCATCTCAGAAAACTTCACAATTTAGCTTCCCCCCTGTTCCCGAGTTCACATCTTTCCCAACCATTTCAGTTGTTCCCGAGTGCCCCCAGCACAAGGGTGGCTCAGCCCAGGACCTTGGCTGTCATCCTTCAACATGCTGCCCTGAAACATCCTGGCTCTACTCAGCACCATCAGGCTATCTTTCTCAGCTTAGTTTCAAGCAGCTACTAGAATCCTGACATTCATTATACGAAAAACCTTGTAAGTGAAGAGATGCCACTGGTCACCCTGGAAAGAGAGTATAGCTGGGGAAACCTTGTCTGGTGGGAATGAAGGCCAGTAACCCAGGAAAACTGTGAGCACCCACTGTGCTGCTGTGCTCTTCTTACCTGGGCCAGTGCAACCAAGAGCTTTGAAAAGGAGAAAGAAAGTCTTGATTTTGGTGCAGCATGCCACAGACAACCTTTCAATGCAAACTTTCATGAAACCATGGAAATATAAAGATCATTCTAATAACTAATAATAAAAAGGAATGTATGTCTGCAACTTAGTACCTGAGTCAGGTTAAGTAATGGGGTGAAGCACATCGGATTTGGACAAGAAATGAGGATATATGACTTTTAGTCCTATTTCTGCCAAATTTTGTCTCTACTCTCTGTTACTTTAAGTTGTGGGTATAGATACTTATTCACTGTGGCAAAGCACTTTGGCATGTTCAGGTTACTCTGATGGAAAGCAGTCAAAGGCTGTATGAAAGTTGATTCAGGCTCAGAAAACACCAGCTATTTTGAAATTCCTTTTGCAATCTTACCTTGCCGTGCAAAGTGAAGCCTTTAAAAGTCAAGACAAATTTACCCTGAGAAAACCGATCTCGCATATTCCCACTGCCCGGGATTTGGATATCATTCCTGTCCTCCACTCCCAGTCTGTACCATCCTCTAGTGAGCACGAGTGCCTCTGTTCCCCTCTGTTACACTTCTGGTGTAAGGCATGGCCAGGAGGGCTCTGGGAAGGAAGGTTGCTTAAATCAAAGCCCATTCTAGGTAGGTGAGTGTTAAAGCACAAGTAGAGTGTTAGGGTTTAATTATGCATGGGAAGCTTCTTTAGGAAAGGCAGCATCACAGGATGAGGGCTGGCAACACTTCCTGCACTGGAATTAAGCCCAGGGGATCAAAAGAAAAGATGTTTTAAACCATGAGATCCACCAGACCTAGACAGTTCAGTTTTATGTTCTGAAAGTCAGTGGCAATGGGCGAATTAGGAAGGAAGAACATGCATGGGGTATGTTGATAACCAAAGCCTTGAAGGAGCACCAGATCCTCCATTCCTTTAGCCACGTAGGCACAAGGCACCTGGAGGTTCATGCAGAGTGGTCTGATGCTCTTTCTGCATCCATCAGTCACAAATTTCACAGATTGGAAATGAGACTGGTTCTTCTTCTTCTTCCACAAATGTCTTGCTGGATGAAATGGGTATATTTTGCCACTCACTTCATGTGCCACAATGGGCAGAACAGTGTGCAGCAAGCTGGGGGCATAACCATGTCATCCTGCTGCTGGCCAGTGAAGCTGAGCATGGCAGAAAACTCAACTAAATACAATGCAGAAGTATTCATTAGTCACTAGGGTATAGCTTACCCAGTGAAAGAAGTTGAAACAAGCCTCCACGTCCTTTGGTATCAGCAAACAGGCATTTAGTCACTATTTTTTGTCCTCAAAAAATACCTTCTAATAATTTACCATCCTGGTGGAGGCCGGAAAAGATGGCTGTGTGGTTAAGACCTGGCCACGGCAAGGCCAGAGGTGGGCAGGTTGTTTCATCTCTGCCCATTCTCAACCTGTGAAAATGAAGGAGTAACACTCCTGAATCATTCCTGCATGGTGACAGGAGTAAGAACTCTGGGTGAATCAACTCTGCTGCTCATACAAGGCCAAGCACATGGGATCCTGATTCCTATGAGGCTGAGATACAACCCTCTAACACAGCTCATAATGAACAATGATAATAATGGAATTCAAATACAAAGCAGATCAGCTCAAGATATCCTGGTCACTGTGTGTCACACTGCACAGTGTTTAACCGTAATTTTCTCACACTTTAGGAGCATCAGTGCCACACTGGAAATTACATCCCAAACCCTGGTCCTGCTCAACAGCAAACGGCTGTCACTGACCTTATTTTTAGTGTATTTGGCCCTTGGCACAGGCCTAAGCAGTGATTCTGCGATGCTAACACCAGCAGGAGCTCAGCCCCAGTCACAGGAATTAGCAGAACCGATCAACATGCGCACTCAGATAAATACAGTTCTGCCAAGTGCCAAGGCTTTCCGAACTCTCACCTTTTGTTCATGTCACATTTAATATGACAGGGCAGACTTTTTCCCCCCACCATTTAAGAAACGTTGCCATATCGAAATCTTTTTCTTTCCTCCTTCATTAATGTCTGTGTCACCTCAAGCGTTGTTATTATTCCTTATTGGCTGCTCTTCCAGAATTCGCTTTAAGAAAACTTCAGCTACTTTTGAATGTGGCTGCAAGGTTAACTAGAAATAGAAAATGTCATGAACATGCTGGAGATATATCCCTTCTGCTTCCCTGCCACTAAGCCAGCTTTTCATAAAGTTAGAAACTGATATTAATATTTAACTTTTAACTCACAAGATCTTTCATGGTCTCAGCTCTGCTTAATTAGCTGACATTTAGCTCCCTCTATTCCACGGCACACACCTAGGAGTCCTTGGGTACCAGTTTATTAACATTCCCCAAAGTAGACTGGAGCAGGCGGTTACCAGAACCTTTATCAATTGCTCCTGAAGGCAATGGAATTTATTGCTGAATGCCATTAAACCAGCCAGGTCTGTAAATATGGTTAAAGGCACGAGACACCCTTGTTTTCCAAAGCTTCTCACTCAGTTTAAATGAGCTTTGTGAATTGGTCTCCCTTTTTCTCTTACTCTTTCGCACGCAGCCTTGTTGAGGTGCTCCTAAAGAAAGATTCTGCATTAACCTATATTGCATTAAGCACAGTTGTGCTGTTAATCAAGGCTCTTACAGAGATATATGCTGCTACAGCACCGCTCTGGCATAGACTCAGTTATGTGGAAGTTGCCGAGCATAGCAACTCCACCTTGCATTTATTTGCTAACCTTGCACACTATTCTCTTACTAAAAGCTTTCCTCATGTTCACCCAGCCTCACAAAAACCCTGCTGAGGTAATATAAGGTGTAGCTGCTGGTTTTACACGCACACTGTGCCCACAGTAACACACCAAGGATATTTCTCCCTTTACTCACTTCCCTACCCCTGGCAGGTCTCCTATTGCCACTTCCACCCCTCTGGTGGCAGCTGCTCCTGCCCAGTGAATCACTCCAAAAGACCTGTTCTCAGAGGAATTGTATTCATCCCAGCACTAAATGGACAATTTTCAGAGACCAACATAATTTAAGATCACTCACAACTCCATAACCACAATGCTAATTACCTACTTAAGCCTCCAGAACAAAGTATGCCATACTTGGATGTGTACGCCATAATTATGAAGCATTCCTCACTGCTCCAGATATAATACCCATTAATAGTGTTTCATTTAATAGGTATCTGGCTCTCCTCATTTCTGGTAAAGTTAATATGCACTAGGAACACCATACAAGTTAATGTTTTGCTCATAAAATTCTAACATGCTTGTTCTTTATGTCAATGAAACAGTGACAAGCAATCAGAATTTTCTAAAACCTGTATTTTGATAAAGCTATCACAGTATGAGCAAATGCCAGACCACAATGATAAATAGGATTTTAAAATACGACTAGTTAGTGAAAAAAGTTGGTTTAGGGTTTATCTTAATAAATAAAGAACTGATCTTGATGGTTCAGGATCTTGCTTCATCTGTTTTTGGTTCTTCAGCGAAATGAATTTAGCGACCTCAACTCATTCAGCGTAAGCCACTTCTGAAATGAAATATGTAATCAAGAAAGTGCTCTTTGCCTGGTATATTTGGCATGGATAATGAATAAACTGTTTTAAACAAAGTGTATTAGCAGTCCTTTTGAACTGGGGACCTCCAGTCTCCCCAGGTCAAACGTAACAGTTCTATCCCAAGTCAACAGACTAAAGCTAGTTGCTCTGAGCAAGGACCTGGTCCTCCTTTCTTAGAGATGACCTTTATGTTTCTGTGTCACTGATAAAAGGCTCGATCATGCCTTTGGATACATCTCTGAGTTCATCAGTTTAGGGTGAGATAAATAAAGGAGAAAAGAGAGGGTCTGAAGTCAGGGCATATTTCTCTGATTTTTCCATACATGTTTTTAGATGCTTACCTCTAGGAGGGAACTGAGGAGACCAGCTGGGTACAGCTACCTCAATATCTGGGTAGGTGGGATCCTGAGCAGTTCATGTCGTATTGTATCATATCACATCACATCACATCACATTATTTAACTAATCTGTTAACTCACAGAAGATAAAATGCATGAATCCTTTTTGAGACAGAGCGCTTCTTACTGAACCAAAGATGAGTTTGGCTTCACAAAGAGCCTCACAAATTTTAAGTTTGCTTCTCACTGCTTACTTCAATCAAGTGATAGTGAAACAATCTGAGTATTTACCCCAAGGATAAATACTGCAGACTGGTGACAGTATGTATCAGGTGTGGTCCACTACAGCACTGCTACAGTTGTACCCAAGTTACACCAGGATAAAACTAGGTTATGAATCTGTGCCCTATCTTTTCATCGATGCAAAAAGGAACAGATACAAAAATCCTCATGTAGTTTTTCACTGTAAAATTCAAAGACCGAATGTAAATGTGCAAATTATAGCGTAAAGAAAGACTTTCCTTCTGAGGGCTGTATATCAATACTACCATCTAGTAGTGTTTTCTCAGCATAAACCACACTAACCTCAGTGACTGAATATGTGCATCAAGCACGGCACTTGAGGGCTTGATGCTCTGTAAAACAACCTGGCTACATAGTCAGGAACTTTTTTACAACATGATTGTGATCAGTTTTGAGGGCATATCAAATAATGCATGAGACAGCACTAAAATTTTAAAAAGAAAGAGAAGAAAACTCTAAAATGCACACTCAAAATATTTTACCAGTTACTGTTTCAGAAAGCACGTAAGTTCCCTCTAATTATATATAAAAAAATCACGAAAAAAAAGAAAGCTCCACAAATTCCTCTCGATTGCCATCTTGGTTCTTTTATTTTGTTTTTTTATATAATGGTTAGCCATTTACATTAGGCTGTTCTCCTGCATAACCAATTTTCATTGTTGGTTTTGTGGGGTTTTCATGTTGAATGTTAAAACAAGGATGCTGGAGAGAGAGAAAATATTTTTAAATTCAGGGAAAAAAAGTACAATTAAAAATAAGGTGAAAAATAGCTAGACTTTGAAATGGATGCACAGATTCCCAATATCTTTATTTCTCTTATATGATCTGGTAATATGTTTTTTAAACACATATTGGACCAGATCTGCCTTTTCTGTCCACACAAAAATCCATAGATTTCACAGAAATAGGAAGGGAATCCAAACCTTTTCCTTTAGTTTGTTATGTATATGTATTAGTTTTATATGTGATGTATATGAAACATTTTCCTGCTCTTGGACTTTAAACGGGGCTAGCTGATGATAGGTTTTGCATATGAGGTGAGCTCAGTTTTTATACTGAAGTCTCCACCTCAGTATAATTTGACCATTTGGAAGCAGAATGAAGTAGAAACAAAGTTCAAATATTTCAAAGTTTCTTTAAAAATCGGTGTTTACATACACACGAAAGGTGTTGGAGTAAGTATGAAGAAAGTCTTCTTTAACTACTGAAGGCATTTCCATTCTATATAGTATAGCTGCTCCATGACACTCAAACTGTAACGTTGACAAAGTGTTCTGCAAAACTGGTCTGTCAGTAGGATATGGTACAAAATCTTCCACCCCCAGCAAAAAAAAAAAAAAAAGAAAAGAGCCTGTTTAAAAAGCATTAAATCAAACAACAAATCCTTGCGTAGCAGATTTAGCGGACCAGATGTTTAAATGTTGTAAATCAGTATTGCTCTTATGGCTTCTGTAAGGCTCCAACAATTTGCACTCGTGGAGGGATGGACTGTGTTCTTGTTGAAATATTTAACTTTACCAATATTGTAAAAATATATACATAAACGTTAAAATTAGGCAATGTATATTAACAGATTTTTAATCACTTTGGCTTTTCCCTCCCCCTCCAATATGATTAATCATTTTATATTCCTCAGTTGTTACTCAATCTGCAATAAAGGTGACATATATAATTTAGAATTTTTTTGTTTGATTGTTATGAAGCTTACTTTTGCCTCTAAATATTTTACTGCTTTGAATGAACTATCCTTGTTACCTTAAACCCACGGTTAAGTAGTTAAAGTCTTTTTAAACAATGCTTTCATAGGGCATTGGAGCCTGAAGCAGATATTCTTCCACTTTATCTTCTGGGGACAGAGCAACAACCTGTACTGAGCCCCAGCTTTGGGTGAGATTTATGACTGAATATTTTGTACTGATTAATAAATATTTTGGACCAAAAAAAAACCCCGCAATGATGAAAGGCATAACCCCTGTCAGGAATATTTTGATGTTTCCTTGCCATTTCTTCAGCAAGAAAGCTTTAATTTAAAAAAAAGTTATTACTCTAGTGATGCTCAGGTTGAGTGAACATTTATATTGGGATCAGTAGGACTTTGATATGGAAATTTTAAAGGAACGGCTTGTTTTAAGGAAACTACACACATTCCACTAAGTTATTCCACCTTTGAAAAGAGAAATATTTGGAAAGTTTCCCGTCTCCATCTCAACAGCAGCAATAGAAACTTATCAGCTCTCAGCTCTAAACTATAAACTCTTTCCTGATACAGAAATACAGATGAATTGATTATCTGTTAAAACAAACACACGAACTTGAAAAAGTAATAGGTTTATTGAAATGATCTTAGTTATCTTTTTCTGCTGGAGCAGGAGGCTCAGTTTTTACAGACTCCAAGTCTGTTACAACCAGACGCTGATTTTGTGAAAATCGGCACAACTGAGATGAATACCCCTGGGTAAATAAAAACCTGAACACAGAAATAAGGTCAAATTGCCAATTTCCCGTTAAACTTCCCATTGTTACCAAAACCCTCTGCACATTTAATTTCAAAATACCAGACACAGAAAACTAGTTGGAAAAAAAAAAAGACTGGAGAATGTGGATATTTAAAGATGAAAAATAGAAAACACAGGAGACATTACAATGGCAGGAACTGATTACACAAGAAAAAGAAAGGGTGTTTTCATCTTACTTCACTTTGAAATGAGGAGTTGATCTCTTCTAGAACCCTGCGTGAGCAGCAGCTTCTGCATAGGCACCTAAGGAAGGAAAAGTTCCCTGTGATTTACTGATGTCCTGAACAGTAACATTTTGTTAAATGTACCTGTTTCTTTAATAAAAAATACATATTCTTTTGAGCTCAAAAAAGGCAGGTTTTCTTCCTGAAGGATTCCATCACTGAAAGTGTTAAAGTGAAAATTGAAGCACATTGAACTACTTTTGAGTGATAAAGCTGGAAGGAGGAACAGCGTGAGGCATAACCATGACACACTGGCAGCGAGTCAGGCTTCTTTAGATATACTCTTTGAAACAGAGCAAGAAGGACTTTTAAAAAATACAGCAAAGCAACCTATTCTTGGTTCCCATCCTCAAGCGTGTTGAATAATTCCGACTCTTCCTTTACAGAGCACGGACACAATCCGTTCATCCCCATGCGAGATGGCATTTTTTCAAAGCCCTGAAAACTCTCACTGCAATTGAAAAATTATCCTACAGCATCAGGGTCTTTAATGATTTTCACATCACATAAACACAGTTTATGGAGAAATAGATGCTAGAAACCCAAGTCAGGAAGCACCTAAGCTCTCGTGTGAACCTGCTGCTGCCCAGATGGGTTTCACATGTGGCTTTGAGCACTTGCTGGTGTTCCTGTGGATGGGGTTGGCCATGGACCGGCCTTGGAGAACAGACCCTAGCATAATACCCTAAACAAAATTTAACTACAACAGTAAACAGAGAAAATACCCCATATCTTTCTCCAGAGGGGTTCATATTAGTGTTTAAATTCATTTTCCCTTGTCTTCCCCATGTAATCTTATTGCTGCAGCTAAAATCCACCTTTATTTTTTTAATCAAACTTGGTATTTTAAAACAAGGAGTGTCACAGCCCAGTTCTTTAATAAATCCCACCGATACGGATCCTTCAATCCCTTGTAGCATTCAGGGAAATCTGTGCTCACAGATGCTATTGCAGGGCAGGGGACTCAAAGGCTAATCTCTGCCTATCCTGTTCTTTTTCCTAGTTGCATGGGGAGAAAAATGTGAGAAAATATGTAATTCCAGAGTACTGTGGCAGCATTAAACCACAGCTTTGTCCTGCATATATTCCCTTTATTAACCATAATCTTGCAGAGGTTATTAACATAAGTGGTAACTGGTTTAATGGCAGTTTAATATTCCTCACATACCCATAACAGACATTTTTGTTGCTTTTAATTGATGTAGCTGCTAGCTTTGTTAAACTCTCCAGGAGAATAGCTCTCACTGGGAATGAGCCTCCTAGAAAGTATCAGTTTGCAAAACCACAATTGTTTGAGCAATAATTGTGTAGAAGACTTCTGGGTTTTTTTGCAGTTGAATAAGAACATTTTGTTTCACTTTTGTATAACTCGACATCAGGTGCCTAAATTATTGTCAAACTTTCCAAATGGATAAATAAAGCAATACATGAGATAAGTTACTTTTAGGATAAAACAGGGACTGGAGGACTTTAACAAAATGGAACATTTTTATGACTGTGAGTATATGCAAAGAAAGATATAGGAGAAGTCCTGGTGTTACGTAAACAGTAGCTTTCAGCACTCATAAAAGACGTGGTATTGAATTATTTTCCACTTATAAATCAACTGGCCCTGGTCTATACATTAGCACAACCTTTAGATTGTTTCTGGCTTCTTACTGGCCTTCACACAACTCCATCTCACCCCAAATGAGAAACTACTGGCATGGCACTGAACCCCAACTATCACAACTAAAAATATATACATAAACCCAGAAAAAGCATGCAGAAAATGATTGCGATCAGCAAAGAAAAGTAAATGGGCTCTGCAATTAAAAACCCCTCTAATTGGTTTGATGGGCAGCCGCGCCTTCTGTTGGGGGGATAAATAAAACCAGCGTAATCTCCTCGAAAATTAACTTTTAGGGTTTTTTTAAGCTTGTAAAAATAGGAGAGGATCTGAAGGTGTGTCTCAGCAGGTTTTGCCTGCCTGCCTAGCACCGAGACTTTTTGCATGATCAAAGAACACATGACAGCGAGTGGATCTATGCTTGTAAATATCAAACGGTTTGATCATGCTAAAAGACTTTATTGAAGTTTCCTACTTTTTAATCAAACAAGAAACATCCACCCCCAGTAGCCATAAAAAAAGGTGTAGTATGATATCAGAATAAAGAAGTACTAAATGTGACTTATGGATAAGGGGTTTTCTTCCTATGACACGGGACTTCTATTAATGTCACGCTCTTAGGCTGAGAGGAAACTTCAACCCTTATTATTTTACTATATAGCACAGTATAGGAAGGGTTTGATTACACCAATATTAACAAGTTCACAACAGGCCACAAGAAATAAGCCATGTTCACATACTCAGCCTTTTAAAATAGAATTAAAAGCATAATAATGAAATGAATACATCACTGGCTTGGGGTTTGGGTTTTTTTCTGTCTGCTTTATGGTGAAATCCACAACATCAAAATCTGCAACTGGCCCACGGAGAGGTTTTCTATGCCATTTCTGTCGCTTAGTATGATAATTTCCTTCCCCCCTCAAAAAAAAGTTAAAAATGCCATTCTGAATGAACACATGGAGCTCTGAATAAAAAGAGCCAATAATTTACAGTATGGTGATAAGAGTGTAATATTGCTTTAATATAATGTATTAATGAAAATTGCCATTGTAAGATAGATAAGACTTAATAATATAACTCTCATTGTGTTCTGTGAGTTGGAAGCTTTGGTAAGTTATAGGTTAGTGCTGCATGGCTGGCGTGAATCCTGACACAATTTCGAAGACTCGCCATTTCCAATGACACCGGAGCCTGCATTTATTTTCCCTGGAAAATCCCAGGCAGGCCCTTTCCTGCTCTGTCAGGTTTCACTATGCTCCTCTGCCAGCTCCTGCCTGCCACAGAGTTCATGGAAACAAGTTTTCATTATTTTTAATGCAATTTGATACATTTCTTTTGATCCACTCTATACGTAGAGTAAATTAGATTAAAAAAGAAAAAAAGTCTGTGGCATTTTTCTATTTAGTCTTTATTTCTTAACACACTGATATTTTTTAAATGGGCAATGGGGCAATATGGGGAATTGAAGATTAATTTCTTCAGCTTCTTTTTATGCCAGGGTAGCTCAGCATTGCTCTGAGGTGTTGCTGCCACTTTTGCAAGCATCTTATATTTGCAATAATGAGGGCTTATGCTTCTATTTATTAAATGGCAGCTTGTTTATCTGTGCTAATTGCCAGGAAGAAAACTAAACTTTCCTCTCTGTGGACCACTATTTATAGTCACGAAGAGCAGCCCTGCACATATGCAGGGGGGTATTTGTGTGAATGAGGTTAATGCGCGGTTACAGCAATCTCTTATGCCAGAAGTGAGGAAATTATTTTGTAGATGTAAGAAGGCTGGTTGAGCACACAGCGTGGGTTTTAAACCCAAAATGTAATTTCAAAGGGGGGGGGGGGGGAATCCCACTTTTGAGCAGATCTATAAAATAAAGAAAAAAGGAAAAAAAGGTGATACATTTTTAGCAGCACACGCTTTGATATCAGTATTTTATCTGCTTTGGCAAATATGTCCTTAGTATTACTGAAGACGCACAAAACTGCAATTTGTTCTTCAAAAGTGTTAGAGGTTGCTCTGAGGGGAGCCAAGAAGGAAAGATGATTTATCCCAATCTCCTCTTCCCTGAGAAAACCTCACTGGAAGATGATGATTTTTCTACATTATCACAGGGACCCATCTGGGTTTTGCTTCTGAAATGCCCAGAAAGTTTTCTTGTGCAAGTCCTGCTACCCAAAATCCTGCCATCCATCTGGGAGGCAGTACGTGGTTTTCAAAATAATTTGTTATTGGTGTGTGTACAGAGAGAGCAGCGCTGCCATGGCAGAAATGAGAAATGAGGAATATTTGTAAAAATATCAAACCTGTTCTGGAAAGTTTAATTTTGGGAATTATTTGTCCAGGCAGATTAAAGGGAGAACTTCGTGTCATTACAGATGGATTTCTCCAGTGCCCTGGGCTATGCTTTTTCAATAAGTACTAAAAATACATTAATGCTTTAAAGTATACAAACTTATTTCTATGAACTTCTAGCAAGTCAGCTTTCACCAACTTCTAGCACTTTTTATGGGCTCTGTTTCTTACATCCCAAATAACTCTTACAGCCTTTAAATCTCAAAACACACACCAATATTTACAAGCTTTGATTCTGAGATCAATATTTTCATGCATATTCTACCACTAAAGGCAGCATGTTGAGGAAAGATAATCCAACATATAATCCCATAGTATTTAGTGCCTTGAGTGATGTTCTTTTTTAGATTCAGAAATTAATATAAACGTTAAACCCCCCCCCAAATAACAATGAAAATGAGGAGAACAAATAGGAGAATGGAGAAAGATTTTAAATAAGCTATAATTAATTCTTGGAAGCATTTTCTTACTTTGTCAGGATTGCAAAGAGGCTTTACTTATTTGACATGTTATATTTTACAGAGAAATAATCCATTTATAAAATACCTCCTCCCTAGCAGGTGATAGCAGTGGGCTGGCCAGCCCTTTTAAGGACAGCTCTTGTCTTATACCAGTGCAAGAGTTCATCTGAGACTAAACGGCACATTTCCAAACCTGCATTCTCACGGCTCACAGTTCAGCTCAGTGGCCACAATTAGCAGTTAAAGGGGAGAAACAAATGCCTGTATTTTGTTGCAAGAGGGTTAGTTTCATTTCTGACTTGGAAATGACAGCGCACACACATAAGGAGTGAAAAATCATGTAACACCAGAAGGAAAACACGCCGCGTTAGCTGGGGTGCTCGAATTATACTGCATTAAATATGCACGAAAGAATTAAAAGAATTAGAAGCCTTTAAAAGAAAGGGTTGATTTTGAAGAAGTTGTGCAGTGTCATTGCTTATTCAACAACAGCCCACTTCTCCTCCAAAGCAGTACGCTGGGTTTGAAAAAAACCCCAACCCCACATCGCTGTAGAGAGCACATGTTACATCAGACACAGTACCTGATTTTTCACTGCACAGCTTGTCAGCTAGATAGTCTGCCTCTTGGGCGGTAAGTGAGGATATTTCATCTTCATACTCTTCTACAATACTTTCCCAGTGTAAGGATGGAAAAAAGGAGGATACTCATACTGTGCTTTTTTCCTTTAGATAGAAATAAGCAAGGCAGTTGCAATGCTGGAGTGAGGAGCCCCCAACTCGCTCTGCTCTCTCTGCCCTACGCAGCACGGGGATGAATGGGGGCTGCCCAAGAATCAACACTACCAAATATTAAACTTTATGCCCAGCCTCACTGTTGTTTCAAAGCCACATTCATGGGTTGGGGTTGGGGGGAGAAACCCCTCCAAAAGGCATTTAACCCGATTAGGCCCCCCCGCCCATTTTCAACATGGACTCGAGGAGGAGGCACTGGAAATTTAAATAAAACAAGCCCATTTTGTGTTCTGATATTAGTAGTCACGATGTGGAATAAATACAGCTCCCTGACCATGCAGACGCAGCTCTGATTTCACTACAGACAGAGCAATGAGCTGCCTGGCCCCCCCACCCCACTATTTAGGGAGCTGCTGGTAATTCATCTCAGTGACACAAAATGGGTCTCCGTCCCCCTGGGAAGGGTGGAGGAGCATGGCTCCAAGGGGGTGCACCATCCATCCTGGTGTTTGTTACCTTTTAGGAAACCTGGGTGTATAATAAGAGGAAATTCCTGTCACCAAAATCCAGACTTCAACCCATAAACAAGGGAAAGACCTTTAATATGGGTGAGGAAAAAACATACTGAACCAAAATCTGCTTGCTGGAAGTCATGTGCAGCACACACATACACAAAAGGGCTCTTTGCTGTGCTTTGCTAAAGAAAATCAAACCAAACCAATAGCTACAGGACATGCAATAACCCTGAGCTGTCGGTGACCGAGGCAGAGCTGCTGCCTGTGCTCCTCAGTGGGAGCTCCGGCCTTCCAAGCATGCACGTTGACATGCTCGCCTGCCTCTTTCAAGTCCCCAACTGCTCAAAAGGCCACGGCCAGCACAACCCCGTGGCTTTTTCGGGGTTCCCTTTTTTTAATGCTTTCCACAAGAGCTAAAACCCCCAAAAGATCCCAAAAGCATTAAATAGAAATAAAATACGTATTTGAAGGAGGTGGTGGCATGAAGCCAGGCAGAGCATCTCAGTCTTTTTAGCAGAATTAGCTGAGAAAAATCTATTACTACACCACAAAGACAAAGAGAAAAGAAGATGAGAGGCCAAAGAAAAAAAAGGATGACATCCCTCCCCTCCTCCCCTAATTTGTCCATAAATATTTGAAACTACTCTAGTAGCAATCTGGATTTTTAGCCACTAGTACAATTCCCTTATTTCCAGCACATAAATCAACAGGGAGATTTTTCTGGGAAATGCTGGCTTAGATTTAATCACTTAGAAAAAAATTCCCCAAGTAAAATGTAGTTTTGAGCTGCTGGAGTTTAGGAAATTTGTAACGTATAAAGCATCTGGTATAATCTGTGGGTTACTTCTGCAAGTGACGTGCCTTTTGTAAATGCTTTATTCATATTTATGAAGCCCTAAACAGATCCAAATATGTTTCTAAATAACGTTATAAAGCATCTGACAGAACACAGTGTTATCTCCAAATACTGAGCTAGTTTCTGTGAGGAGCCAGTATGAAGTACGTTAAAATATGGCCAGAATCTTAAAAGCAGGCACGATCTGCATGGTGATGAGAAAGAGTGGGCACACTGACACTGCTTCTTCTGGAAAATAAAAGGTTACTTATTTGATACTTTGGCTTACCGCAAGTTTCAGAGGTTTATAAGCATCAGATTAAAACCCAAATCTTTTTAGGTATGCAGAGATTTTTCTCTTCTTGCCTAGGAGCAAATCTCTCCCATCTTTTTTTCTGTCCCAACAACTCCATTAAGCTGCTGTCTGACTTTGCCAAAGGAAACTCATGGAACAAAAATTGACATATTTCTTTTTTGCTTATTACACCACCAAACCCCTCCACTTCATACAGACAATGCCTAGTTAGACCGCAGAAAAAGAGCATCCCTCTCGCTATGTAGAACTGTTGACACATTACATTACACACGTAATTAAAAACGTCAGCTCCAGCTAAGGTGGCCCTGGAGAACCTGCGCAGACCCTTCCGGCTCACACCCAACGTGCCCCACGCGCCCTCGCCCTCCTCCAGAAGCCAGCCGCCCGGATGGAAACCTCCCGGCAGCCCGAAGAGACCGTGGCGAAGGGAGACAGCCGGCGGCGGCAGCGGATGTTTCGGGCCATGAAAGCCCTTGGTGCTCCAGCCACTTGTTTCTCTAGTTGAAGTGGAGTTCGCAAAAGTCCCCGGCTTTCAGTTGTTGCTCTGTCTTTTAGCCGCTGCTCGCCAGCTCAGATGCAGCTGTTTAATACCTCCCAGGGGTTTTGTGCAGAAAATAATAGCTTACAAAACCTAGCTTCTCCCAGGTTCTACTATTTCAGCTTTATTTCCGAACAGCTGGTCCGTGTCTTTGTCCATCCCCTTCCCTCCCGGCCGTGGGGAGAATTCGGCAGGAAACCGCTACCTACACCCCAAGAGCCACCACCGCTGATGGTGGGGGTCAAAGAGCAACCCTCGCCCTTGGAAACGGGGACAAAACAAAAAAACCCCAAACTTCGCACCCCGTCTAGACAGGTCAAGGTGCAAGATGCTCCTCTCCCTGTTGCGTCTTCCGGAAAGGGGCGTGAACCGGAGCCAAGTGCACAGCAAACACCCGCGCCGCATCCCTGCCCCTTTAGAAGACTTCTTTTTTTTTTTTCTCCCTTCTTCTTCTTTTTCTCTCCACCCTCTGCTGATCAAAGTAGGAAGTTTTCATGACAACCATAGTCAAAGGGCCTGCATCGCAAATGAACTCGATTTCGGCGATGTTGATATATCCCAGCTCCATTGTCTCTTTTCAGACACAGTATGAACCCTTCCGGTCTCAATGATTACATTACAGAAGGACTTTCACATGTGGGCTTCATTTGCACAAAGGGGTTGCCTTGCTTCACCACCATCTGGCCACAAATCAGATAAATAAAGGCAGGAGAATTAAAATTAAAGCTTAGAGGGTTTTTTTTTTCCCTCTCTCTCTCCCCCTTCGTCTTCTTCTTGCACCGGGGCCCATTATGAAATCTCTCCCTCCCCCAGTTGCATACGGATGGGGAATCTACTTTATATGAAACCTGGGAAAAGCAAAAAAGTTCCTAAAAAGAAGACACACACACACGCAAAAAAAAAAAAAAAAAAAAAAATCTGGGAAAAGTGAAAAAGTTCCAAAGGAAAAAAAAAAGGACAAAAAATAATAAAAAGGCTGCAGTCTTTCACTCCCAGCCCTGTTTGTAGGGCAACATAAAACCTATTTTACAGTAAAGACAGGCTCATACAAAACTGTATTTTGCTATTAAAAGTCTGCCTCATCCACTGGGATGTAAATGCTTTTTTTTTTTTTCAGGAAAACATAATGTCTCACATGCTGGAAAAAAAAACAAAAAGCTGGTGGCAGCCGAAGGCAGAAGTGGGGTTTGAAACTTGTGCTTCAAACTTTGCTGCTGCTTCCTCCTGCCAGGATGGGGAGTGCATGGGCTCAGGCAGTGCTCAGACACAGTGCTTCCCCTCACCCCCCAAAAAAGGGAATATATGGCAGTTTCTGAAGGTAGAAAATGAAATAACCTGCAAACACTGGAGGAAGGTTTTACAGCCCTTATGACAGAAGGTGAGATTCAACCTCACAATCTAATTTCAGCCCTGGCATCACTTGTATTGAGGTCAGTGTCGCTCCAGGAGGGATTTGTATATTTTTTGCAATCTGATTGCTGTAGCATTAAATTGCACTAAATTTTATCCCCCTTGTAAGCTACTTCCAGGACAGTAACTTAGCCAGCTGATGGGGAAACCCACTTTTCATGGCTGTTTTTCTTTACACATAGAGAGATTCAGGTTCATAATCAGAAGGATTTTACTTGGCAAATTCTGGAATAAAAAAGATTTTCCACATCTATACTCTGGCTGATATTCCACTGCGTAGTCATATTCCATGCTGCCCCTTTCCAGCCCCTTCCTGTGGCTTCCTGGCTGGTTGGGAATGTTGTTAGTGTGGCTGAGCCAAAGCCCGGGATGCCACAGGGTACCCTGCCCTAACCAGGGTACTCAGATCTCCTGAATATTACCATGTGCAGCAAAGCCAAGCAGTAACCTTGGAGAAAAATGCATCCAATGTCCGAAAAAAGCAATGAAATGTCAAAATTCATGTGATAAAATCCACAAATTTACAGAAAAGATTTTGTTGTGTGTGCTTGCTTTCGGATGCACTAGAAAGTTTTTGTATATGTATTGGCATTTATGTGAAATGGCTCAGGCAGAGCGTGGCTTGTATTTAGCATCTTATTTAAATCTGGGCTTGCTAGAGTAATTCAAAGTATTTTAGACACACCATGCACATAAAGAAGGAGAACAAATACATAAGAGTGTAACTTGCCAACAGTTGTATTGACTCAGTTTTTGTTTCTTTCTAATAAATTATATATTGGATGCATAATCTCTGCATAACTTTGTCTTCCCTCATTGTTTGGAGTCAGACTCACTCTTCGGATAGCAGCTACTATTATGTGAGGACGTTTGTTGTAAACCTGTGGAGGCAGAAGCTGCCGAGATAATCTATTAATTTTTGTTGTCTGTTTGTGGGTGTTGCCTAGGGAAATTTTTGCAGAAATAAATGCAACTTGAATTAAAGTGAAGTATTTTTGGCTGAGCTGTGCTCTGCCTGGGTGTACAGGGCTCTAGGCAGTTGAGAGTGCTCTTTCTGAAAGTGTTTTAATAGTAAGAGAGGAATAAGTATTTGGACAAGTGGTGGAAAACTAAAGCCTTTCTTTCTATACTGTGAAGATTTTGAATAGTACTTGTCAATAAAGCAACTCCTATTGTAATTGTACCGGAGACATGGGCCTCCACCCCGAAAAAGCTGTCTCAGAGATACTAACCTCATTAAAATATGAATGAAAAGGCAGCCATCATTGTAATGGGAGAAAACCATTTACTCGGCAACAAACTTTATCTGCTATCTTTTGTAAAAATATAAACATGATATCCAGCAGATTTTTCATTACTTTTGATGAGGAGGTTGATGAACACATGATTTTTTTTTCTCTTAATTTTCATAGAAGTCACAAGACCTAATTTTTCATTCCCTGCTTTTTCTACTGAGCATTTCAAAATTGGAAGTACCTTTAAATGATTCAAAATCTTTAAAAAGGACAAACAATAAAAGAGGGCTTTGTTTATTTGGGGCTTTTTTTTTTTAAGTTTGAAGGAAACTTACATTTATTTTCTTTTTTTATTTTCTTTTTTCCTAGAATATCTCATCAAATTTCAAAACAAAACAAGAGAATTCATTATGGACTACTGTGACGACACCTTAATAACAGTCAATTATAGGGTGCTCGAAAGCCTGTTCATTACTATGTCTCTGTTAATCTAGTCCTAAATTTCTTGCTTGATAGATACCACAACTGGCCAAGAATACAATTGCATTACAAAGAGCAATGAAAAATATACGAATGTAACTGCAGGAAGTAGGCAGTTTCAAAATAACCAAGCTGTCAATCAAACATTCGTCAAAACAATTAGACATATCTGGTATTTTTTTTAAGTAAAATATAGACAGACTCGGAATGGATAATATGCAAAGTTTTAGGTTTAAATAGGAATCGTTTCAAAGACTTGGATATAAGTGTTTTAAAATGTTTCGTGTAGTTTAATCACTATCTTTTCATCCACAAAAGTGTTCAAATCATTTTTGATATTAGTTAAAAGTCAATATTTAGAAGTGAAAATTCAAACCTCCTTTGCTCTAGGCTAAAACAGGAGCAACATGAATGCTGAGCTACTCTAAAGGCTGATGGGATATATAATTAGCTATTATGTTAATTGAATCCACTGTGAGTTTGTTGTATGAGATTTCTTCATATAATATGCAAATAGCTTTGAAGGTTTAGTTTTATTAGACAATATAATTAGAAACCTTCTAAAGGAGTGAATTCTAATGAGGCATAATAAAGCTTTGTAAAATATCTGTTTGCTGGGTGAGCAGACCACCTGGGCTTAATCAATAGTAGGAACTTTATTGTGTAACGGCATATTTTAAAGAAAGTTTAAGAATTTACCTTTCTAGTTCCATTCATCACAGCTCTATTTTATTTTAGCAAGGAAGGAGATGACAATCTTGTAACAAGGAAGGAGGTGAAATTCTTGTAGTCTGAGGGGAGGAAATAACTTCAAAAATAAACGATTTGAATTCTGCTTATTTAAAAGAAAATAAATAAAAAAATACCCTCTCCCAGCTGTAGCGTTGGTTATGTGCATCTCGAGACACATAAAGTGAAACGTTACATGAGCAAAGTTAGCCATTATTCCTGCCATTAAATGCCTGCTTCAAGCAGATGTACATACTTTAGCTTGTGTAGTGTAACTAATCGGCGTAACTTCACTTTTAGTAAGATAGCCCAACATGTTAATATGTGGAATTAAGCACTCTCTTCTAAAGGAAGAAATTCACACCAGGGTATTCCAGAGCCAGTCCCAAATTCCACCCTTGCATTCCACTTACTCTAAGACCACCACCAAAGGCAGAGTTTAAACTATTCTAGCTAATGCCAGAATGCCAAAAATGTGTAATCTCTTGTTTAATTCGCCTTGTTCGCACTTTAGACTATTCCAAAGCTGCACAATTCAGTCTTAATATTAACCAAAAATAGTAAAGACAGGATTTGCACTAGTGTAGCATTCAGAGAAGGGCATTTCCTCCTCCCACCCCTCCTCAACAATAATCAGCAGCAACTTAAGATAAAAACAGAAGCCCTGATTCAAGTAGTAGATTAAGTGAACCAAAATGAAACATTATCACAGGAAGCATCCTGCCAGCCCCACAGGGGAGGAGACACAGAAGACAACACCAGAAAAGAGCCAGGCAAGGTGTCCATGTAGCTAGGCTGAGGCTACCTACGAAGTGTCTAATTTCTTTATGCCATATGCAAATACTTCTTGCCCTGCGCTTCACAGAGATGCTCTATGGGATGTCCAAAATCTGACAAACCTCTACTGAACAAAGGCAGAGTATATATTGTTGTGAATATAGTATAGACTTATCATGCCTCATATAGTGCATCATACAACTGTCATACCTAGGTCTGAGTGGAGACCTGGCTGGTACAAGTAGCCATCCATTAACACTTTTCTTATCCATACATGTAAGATCTGCAGCTTCAAGTGCTTGTTCCTCTGAATAATGAGGATCTCAGCGTGGCAGGAAAGGGTAACATCATACACATCATTTTCAGCTGAAAAGAAAAAAAACCCCACTGGATTTGTTTTCCCAAGTTCTGCTCTAAGTCTTTCAGAAGTTGTTTGTGATCTTTCAGGAACTCCCCCCCCGCCACCATTTGAGGAAACAAATAGTCAGTCAAAGCCAACTTTCCTTCCCAAATGTGAACTTCATTCAAGCTCTGTTTTTTTATTTCTTCCTTAGATTCAAAGCGTTTGGAGAAGATAGCCTGGAGCAGCCTTCAGAAATCAGGACCGTGCCCTGGAGAATTAGTGTCAGAAGAGGATGTTACCTGTTTGCCTAGCCTGCTGTCCTCCCCTTCACCCCTAAGGGAACAAAACCAGGCTGATTCTGCCTAATGTTAATTAAATCACTCTGTTAATTAGAAATAAGGTGCTTTAGCAACAAGCAAACAAAGGGTCCTATTCCTCCTCTGCTCTGCAGGATGGACTCAAATGTGTTCAAACTCTGACCAGATAAACAGCAAAAAGAGGCTGAGGAGAAACCCATGTACTTTGATCATCCTTTCCCACCCCTTTCCCCAGGCTAAATGAGCCCCCCTCACGAAGGGCTGCCTGCAAGGGACACTGGATGCCATTAAGAAAGGCCAGCTAGGCAGAGAAACTGGGAACAACTCAGGTATGGGACCAAGTCCCCAGCAAAGGAGAGAAAGAAATATATATAAACAAGTTCGATAGTCTGCTGTGCTGGAGGTTGAGCTGTTCATTCTCATGGCCACAGCTGGGCTAGCGGATTCAACAGGCACTGTGGCAGGCACTGAAAGGCAACTGTGTGTGCTGTTGGGCTTAGGCCAACTCCTTTTTGGGGATAGCTGGGGAGCCCTGTGGCATCAAGGGATGAGGAAGACAGGGTAGAGATGAACACGCCACCTTGGAGTGTGTTGATGGACGTCACCCTTTACTGGGAGGCCTCAGTACTGGAGAGCACATTGTGGATTTTCATTGAGGAAAACTGAGCTAAGATGAAGTGGTACAGGATCCAGATCTGTTCTGAGTAATGGTGCATCGCTGGAGTCATCAGTTCTCAGCCAGGGGGTGATGCTCTCCACTGATGCCAATGTGCCACCTCCACCCCAGGGGTGATACCCTGCACCTTCTGAACCTCTTTACACGCCCGTGTGAGTAGGTGAGTCAGAAAGGTTGCTACTCCCTGGAGCTCAAAATAAAACAGCATGTTCTTCTCATTGCTCTATTAAAATCATAATTTTAAAGCAGCAACATGGCTGTCAGGGGACAGGCTGTGACTGCAGAGCAGGAAATAGCACTGATAAAAGGAAACCCCGCTGGAAATTTTTAACTAGTCTTATACATGACAGTAGATAAAATTTCCTAATCTGTGGACATTTCTATGCTTCATAGATTTCCTTGCTAAAAGCTCAAAACTTCTCAGACTCCTCTGTGCCCCTCTCCCAGCACTCTGTGCTCAGAAAGGCAGGTCTGCAGCCTCTCCCAAAGCTCCCTAGGGAAATCCAGCACATCCTCTGCAGCACTAAACCTGCACCAGCGGTATTGCATGAGCCTCAATCCACCGCTGCTGCTTGCGTGCTCCCAGGGCAAGTAAAGGGTGGAAGGTTTCAGCTACTTGACTGCAGCCTTCTAAGACCACCTATAGACTTAAGCCTGTTAAATTAACCCTAATACCTTCATTATTCCTCTGCTGGATGGCAACCATCTGGCTATGACTTCGTGTTGCAGTTAACCTAGGCTCCTGCTTAGGTTTCAGCTGAAATCCCTGGGTTTTGCCCATGCTGTCACAGCACTGACTGAGGCTGGGACAGGTTTAAGCTGGGCTATGTCTCCCTAGCATCAGTAGGGATGTGGGGTGATGAACCCCATTCCAGCTTACCCCAGAGTCAAAGCTACCAACTCTGCCAAGTTTACAGTGAGGATACTGGCATATCACTTACCCTCCGGATTTCCTCTGGTGCACAAGCTCATCCATCCATGAGCATAAAAGCAGGTCTCCACATACACAATGGTTCCTACATGCTTTTGTCCTGTCTTTTCTCTTTGCTTGGGGATGCAATTAAAGCAGTTTAATTTTCACTTAAAATAGCCTCTAACACGACATTAGTAGCATGGATGCTGCCCATGCCAGAGCTCTGACAGCTCTCCACTTTTCCTTAGGGGTTGAATTTTGTGCCTCCTCTGTCTACTCCATAACTACTCACGCCACATGTGTCTGAAACTACTTAAGCACCCCTGTCCCCTGGCACATGGCCACTTCTCATAGCACCATTTACTGAGCTCTCCCCTATGACAAGGGCATTTCCGTCCTCAAAATTTCATTTGGCCATCCCCACTTGTACAAGGAATGATTGAATATATCACACAGTCCTTGTGGACAGCACCTTAGGGTGACATTGCCTGTCCTCAGTCAACAGCAAGAAACTTTTTTGCCTTTCCTATTCCTGGACAGAAGGTAATACACCCTTTCATTGCCTGAGAAAGCTCTTTCCACCTCTATTAACCCACCCCAGCCCAGTGACACAAAGCCTTCTGAGGAGAGAACCATAAATAAGCAGAGAGAAAGAAAAAGGCTTGCTAAGAAAATGCAGCTCTGGTTGGACTGCCATGTAAGGTTACCACACAGTTGCTGTTTAATTTCTTAATAGAGTTTTCAGTTGCATGCTGCATTGATTTTTGAATGTCCAGGAAGCAAGAAGTGAGCAAGAGGTTTTGTTCAATGCTATTGCTGGGCCACAAATACATAAAGCCCATTGAGGATGTGTTGTCCATTTGAGGTGTATTTTAAAACACTGTATCATGTTTTTCCTTATGTACAGTAAGCACTTTAAAGCACTGATCTTTTGACTTTAGTGGGACATAATCATATACTTACGTGCTTAACAATGTGTTATATGCATATGAACCTATATATGTGTTAACTCTTGAAGACAGTATGTAAAGACACTGAATCCAGAAGGTCCAGAAGAGCCCCACTCCAGTTTCTTAGCATTAAATTGGTGTGAGTCCACCCGTTCTGAGAAAGGACATCCAAGGGCAGTTTAAGGCTACCTGAATGATGGATCTGGAACAGATGAGGTCTGCACAGAGATAAGCAGTTGGCTGCTTATCTTACACCGTGTTTTCTATTGCCATGCGCAGTCCCAGCCTATGCCTTGTGTTCCTGTCCAAAACTGTGCAAAACAGACAGCAGAGTGCTTGTCCCAGCTTCATGGCCCTGCTCCTCCCTCCCACTAGGGACAGTTGTAACTCACAAAGCTGGGATGCCTGGGACATGGAAAGGGAGCATAAAAGCCCTGGATCTCCCCACTGATGCTTTTCGAGCCCAACAAACATCACCAGCATCCTAGCGGCAGCTAGAAAGCCTCTTCAGTCAGTCTGAACAAAAACAAGGACATTTAGCCTTTGTGAGAGGTATTCCAGGAATGCTGAAGTTTTAGTGACTTTTTTTTGATTTTTTTTGCCCTTTTTTCTTTTTTCTTTTTTTTTAAGTGTTGCAAACATTTACAGCTGCCCTCAAACACATCTACCCGCATACTCGCCAAGAGGAAGCCAGCAGAAATTCATAACCTCACCTATGAGCAATCTAAACTAAGCTTCCCTACCCAAAAAGTTGACTCTGTAACTTAGATGTGGTGAAAAGGGACCCTGTTGATAAATAAACATCACCAACTAGTTCTGTGCAGACTTATCAGCTATCACTTACCAGAGGCAAAGGGGATTATCACTCCAGCTGGCAGGAGCGACCTCCTCTCTGCTGCACTTACAGGTACCAAAGGTCAGCTTCTTCCAGCGGCTTGTTGGGACTCCCTGTGTTTCTCCAGGGAGTTAACCCCCATTCTGCAGAAAACTAAGAGCTGATTTTAGTTAAACATGGAGAAATGTTTATACACGTAGGGAAATTAACAGTAAGAACTACTTTCTGGTTTTATCTTAAGGGGATGGTTGTCCCTGAAACATCCCTTGTGTACAGCTAGTAGGACAAACCCCAAGTCTGGCTGCTTTTCTGTGCAGTGCATGAAGGTACTTTAGACAATTGAATGTTATTTAGCTAAAAAAAAAAGTTGAGTTGACTTCTTGTATTAAGCCTAGTTCTCTACAACTAAGCTTTTCTAATATCTAGCTTGGTTTTGAGAATGCTTTTAGGTGTGGTAGATCCAAATATTCCAAGCACATGCATATTTTTATGAGTTTTCTGCCTTAAGGATACATTTTACAATGCCTTAGATACAGCTGTGTAATTTTTCCAGATTACTGTAAGTGTTCACGAGTGGTTTTCTACAACAAAAGTGCATACAAAATCTACAAATTCCAGTGTCATCTGTTTCCAAAGCAATTGCAAATTAATGCGAATGACAGCATACACAAAAACATAGTATAAACCCAGGCATACTTGCATGCCATGAGCTAAATACCCTGAGCATAAATCTGTGTCAGACACCAGGCACTTAACCCCCAAATATCTGGCCATCACCAATTCCCCATCCCACAGTGATAGACCCCATGCGATGTGCAAGAGATGATTATGAGAGTATTACCCCACCTAGAACTGCTGAAGAAAGGCTCCCACGCTGAAGGGAGTCACAAATAATTAAATGTTTCAAAACACAATGGATATGACATGCTTTCAAAATAGCATCTATAGAATTGCTTCCACTAGGGCGATGAGCTCTCAGGAGGGAAAGCCCTTTCACTCACTTCAGTTGATTACCTGTATAAAGGGCTTAATTTCTGTGGAGCGTTTCTTTTCCAAACCACCTCTTTTTACCACAGCCATTGCAGTAGGTATGCATATAACCTGTGAGATGATGGCAGAGCTATGAGGACGTGGGTCCTGGCAAGATTTAATTTTTAACATGCAATTACAATCACCTTTTCCATTCCAGTTCTGCTAACCTCGACCTATTGAGAGATGCCCTTCCTTTGCACAGTTTGATAAGCAGCAGGTTCCTAAAGGATTTTGGCATCCCCTGGCTGAGAGCCAGCCCATCTCTTGGTCCCATTCAGCACCTATTTGGGAAGGAGGAAATGCCTGTCCTCCCAGGCCATGGTGCCACATGAATCACTTGAAGGCTAAAATTGTGCATTTCTTCTGGGGATTCCTGGACTTGTGTCCTAAACTGGTAGTGTGTTCTCAACTGCATTTTAATGGGAGGTGCCGGATGGCCAGAGGTTTTAAAAGATTGCCCTGCCCCTTTCAGTGAAGAAAAAGTTATTGGGGAATGTAACTGCAACCATCCTTTAAGAACATCTTGGCTGAGTGAAAATAATTTCCTTAAAAAACAGCTCAATATGTTAAAAATCTACAAATAAATGAAATACTTCGAGGAAAAATGTGTGCCATTATAAAGCTGCATAAAACAGCCAGATAACTAAAACTGTGAGGAAAGGCAGCACCGAACACACAAACAAAACTGGTATCAACTTCTCACATCTGTAGTGAACTGCTATTGACTTCCTGTGATCGATGATTCGAACAACTGTCCCTCTGCCTCTGACACGCTATGGCTAATTCAGGATCCATGTCCCACTGACAGCAATAGTGCTTTCCATTTTATCTGATGGGAGCTAGATCAGGTCATTGGATACTTCTGTGTTTATTACCTTAACACGCTTTTAATTCTTCAGTAGTGTGTATTTATATCTGGACTTCCTGGGGTTTTTATGCTCTTTTAAAGTATAATTGCAACATGTTAGGAAAATGCCCTTAAGTTCTATAAACATGTTCTCAGCTCTGATCTTTATTTTATACAGATGTTTTCTATGGTCTTTCATTAAAATATAATATTTTAAAAAGCATTTGCAAAGAGTGAGATTAAGAAATACGAGAGCTTTGGATAGGCATGCACTGCTGAAATGTTCATGGGCTTGCGGGCTTTCCCAAGGACTTTATAGGATGTAAATATTTTTACAATGGGGATAAAGCACAGGGAGTTTCTGGAGAAACTTAATAAATGCAGCTAGTCTCGACTTTATTGAGGGAAGCTTTCATGGTGGATGGCTATTAAAAGTAGGATGCTAATGTCCCTGTGTGCGCACAGGCATGAGGCTGGTGCCAGTAGAGATGCAACTGGGTGAGGATACACACAGGTTTTAATCCCCATGAGTTTGAATTTGGCATTTACTGGGTGTTGATTTTTGACCTGCAAGGCTAGGTCTGGCTGGCTGGCAGAAATGCCCCTCTTGGAAATGCCTATTCCTGTCAGTGTGACCCTTTTCCTCAACACCTCTCTTCAGAAAAATGAAGACTTTGAGACACCAAGCAACTAAACAACTTAAAACTTGGATAGTGAAGGAGATAAGGAGAGAAGAACAAAAGAAGAATAATTAAGCATTGAAAATCCTATGTGAAAATGACTTCATTCTCAAGTGGGTATAAAAGTAATATACGTGTGGGACATTTGAAGAGCACCAAAGGCTCATGAGATACTGCGGAGAAATTTAGACCACAGCTAATTTTATCTCCTCTGATGGAATGGCTTTTCCCTTTATCCTTCAGTTTCCATATTTTCAGGGCAAACTCTGATTTCTCCTATATTATTATTAAAATTACTTGGATGGGAAACACACTTGGGCAAAAGCCGATTTTCTGTACCATCTTTATGCTGGGTCTTGTAGAGTTGGTTGCTCCATTACTAAGATTATTTGTACTACTCAGGTGCCAGCACTCAATGGCAGTATCTTTTTAGTGCATTATGAGTGCATTTTCCTTCAGGAGAGATGATGTAAACACTGCAGATTGGGATAGTAGAAGGAAAATCAATTTGCTTTGCAACAAACCACAAAATCCATTCTGTGGAAGTTTCCATTAAGGTTCCATACAACAAAACCTCAGAAATCTCATGGAATGAGAAAGCATCTGCTTCCTTCTCGAGAAAGCCAGGCATCAGTTCTCCATACAGGAGACAGTGTGGTACAATAGACGGTAGGACCAACTCCAGGTTCTGGCTCCATCACTGACCAGGGGAGACACATAGTTATGCCTCTGTGTATCCACTGAATGTTCAGAAACAGCCACCCTGCTTCTATATATATGCCAGGGGCTGAGGTAGGCTTTGATGAAGATTTTTATTTCCATTTGGACTGTCCGGAAGAGGACTGCGAGGATGCTCTGTGTCTATATTTCACCAGAAACTTTGAGATTGCTTCCCCTCCTTGCCAGAAAGTGCACATCAGTAAAATGGGTGTCTGCCAGAGTGGGAGATTAGAGCTGTTCACACCCCGGGGGATATTGGAAGTGACAAGAATATCTAAGAAGAGCTTTAGAAGTACAGCTTATTCTCCTTACACTGCCAATCTGCCTTTTGCTGAGAGCTGCCTGGAATGGATTTCCCACTGGATTAATTAATTCTAATTATGACCTTCCATCATCTACCATAAATTGGCTTGGTGTGGACGTAGGTGAGATTTCAAATACAGGCTGCACATTAAATATACATATATATATATGTATATCTGTGTGTGTGTGTACATACACAAGCAATTCTCCATCCGCATGGCAACTGTGCTGGATTCTGTGTGTGCACACACTACCAGAGGATATTCCTGTCTTTATTGAACAGTGAAAGCCAACCAGGCTGACAGATAGCTAGAAAGTGCCATTTTAGAAATAACCTGTACCTTCAATAGCAGATGTTGGGGTTTGGTCAGATTTCATTTTTTTGGTTTGTTTTTTTTTTAATGTAGAGCAACCCAGCCTCCGCTTTCCTCCAACTATGTCAATGTTAGTTTTGTCTCTGGATTAATTTTCACCTCTTGGCTCTGTTTCTTTACTTCCCATGCACTCCAGGATCTCAGCAGCATCTCTCAGGGACACAGCAGCACCTTCAAGGCTGTCCTCAGGGCCATCATAGAACACTGCTAAAAGCACCCACAGCCTCCATTTCCATTACACTGCAGAACATGAAAGATAAGGATATACACTGGAAACTGACATAGAAATGAATATTAAGAATGCTGTTTAAAATAATGCACTGGCTAGGGCCCAAGAGGTGCCAAGCCAAGAAAATTATTGTAAATCTTCCATCTGCAATTTGGAATGTGGAATGTGCAATGTATCTTCATCTGATTAACTCAAATTCCCACATTGGACCAGAGGGATGGGGCTTCCCCAGTCTTTGTATTGCTTGCCATTGGCAGTGACAAGAAGGCTATATTTGCCCTGCTAAAAGACATGGAGGCCTCATAGTCTCAGCAGAGAGCTCAGCCACTGCTACATCTCTTGGGTGATGTGTATGGCATCATCAGAACCCAAGCTTGGCCCGCTGTTTTCTTCTTTCTGGGATATGTTTCGTAGAAAACTGCTTTTCATTAAATATTTTGATAAAGAAGACTTAAAAAAATGTATTAAAAAATAATCCTAAATTATCAAAACTGAAAGAAATAAAGAATTAATTCTTCTTTTCCTGATACTCTGCTGCAAATCTTTTAGCACAACAGTTGCAGTATCAGCTACTGTTTGTAATCCATATGTGTGGAACCATATGTATTACAGTGTGGATTAAGGCAACCAAAGCCCATCTGATCTTGGTTGTCAATAAATCACATAGACCCAGAAGGACTCATAGGAATCTCAGGAATTGAAAAGCTAAGTTATCATTTTGCCTTATAACATTTCCAGTGGTTCACAGAAAGTTTAAGACTGGTGATGTGAAGAAAACTTGTAACTACTCTGAAAAGTGTAGTTTTGCATAGTTATTCTGAAAATGCTGAGAATGGGTCTGTTTCGAGAGTAACAAATCTAAATTGCAGGAAATCCCTGAAAAAAAATAAGACAGGAACAGCTACTCCTTTATAAGCTTAGTTTTGAGTGAAAAATAATACTTTGCAGGATCACATCATTTTGGTGATGCTTATAAGAGCATTATATTCTTTAATAACTTTTTGCAAGGTCAGAATAATGGGCAAGTAAAGTTCAGAAAGACTATTTAGTTTCTCTAAACTAAGGAAATACACAGCAGAACAGCTCCTTTTTAAACAGAAGGCAAACATTTTAGTGCCTCAACTCCACAATTCCCCCTGCAATTTTCCTAACCCAAATGCAAATTTTGATTAATTTTTGTGGGGAAAAAAAAAAAAGAGTGAAAAAAAATCCGTGTTTCGGAAATGCTGCCAAGCTAAATAAAAAAATACTCTCTCTGCTTCCCCCGTGTCTGTTAGTGCAGGTCAGCCCATCGCTGGGGCATCGTTTTGGGAAAGCGTTACCCTGAAAGAGTGCCTGCCCTGCAGCCCAGAGGTGTAATGGCAGTAGTGCAGTCCAGCCGTGCACAGATCGGCCTCTGAGCGCGGACCTTGGGGAGCCTTAATGACTCTTGTTAGGTTTTGGGTGATGCTTCACATGTCTCTGTACAAAGACACATCTCTGTCATACAAATAGAATGGGTTTTGTTGTGCAGAGCAGGTTCCTAAGAAGCCTGATTAACTCCTCTCAGCTACCTTTCTATAAGCGACAGGAGGATGGGAATGCACATTTAAGACTTTAAGCTCCTATGTATGAAATATTTAAATACTTTAAATAAATAAATATTTAAATGTTTTTTCTGCCTTTTTCTTTTTTCCTTTTTTTTTTTGCAAGGACACTAGCTGTTCATTTTACAGATCCATGCTGCAACTGGAAGCAAAACTCCCTTTTTAATTTTCAGAGCTCATTTACCACAGGTGTACTGAACGAGCCCCTGAGATGCTCTGCTACAGCATCTCCAAATCACATCACCACTTGTTTCACTACCCAGCACTGAAAACCCAATGAGATCCTTGGCAGGTCTGGGAGCCTGCAGCCTGGGCAAATCCCAGGGCTGGCACACTGCAGCAGGGACTGTGAAAAGCCTTCATTGATCCCAGCACAACGCGTTGCTGTTTCACCCCTTATTGTCTCTCACACTTGCAACTTGCCATCTAGGCATTTCCTGCTGCTGTTATGAGACGCTTCAATGGTTGCACAAGTCATTTTTCCAGTCTTTTATAACAGAGTAATTCCTTTATTTGATTGCAAGAGCAAGATCTGCCCTGCCGGATATTTTTGCGGCTGAAAAACCAACGCAATCAAATCAGGCAGATGCAACATATAGGAAATAAGGACTTCATGCCAGAGAGATGACACTTCAAATCACATGCCATTTTAGACGCAGGAAATGAAAATCCCAAAGAGCCTCAGAAGAAATGGAAAGTCGCTTTAACATTTCGATATTTCTATATCAAAATCTTCAGGTAATAACCAATACTAGTTTTCCTCAATATAGGCGTCTCAGCAGTGCCACGAGGAAACAGAGATGAGGACTGCCAGGATCCAAACCCTGTCAGCAAGAGGGAGGACAGTGGGTGGTTTATTTGCCTGGGAGACGTATGGCGTGTGGCGGTGGTATATACCCCCCAGAAAGCAGGCAGGTAATGCGTCAAGCCTGTAGGACACACCACACCAAAGCTGCTCTTTGCTGTGCTCTCTGCAGTGCCTTAAGCAATTTATTGAACTGTCCAACTCACAAATTAGACATAAACTAATGCTTTTAACCCCAAAAATGTCATGCTTTCCTCCACCCCCTCCCAGCCTCAGCCATTTGCATGAGGCTGAGGCTCCATCCACTCCCACCCTCAGCCATCTGCATTTCTTTGCATGAGGGTGCAAAGAAACCACAAATGTACAACTAATGAGTTTTGATAGACACTATGGAGATAGGAAACAGCTATATTTTTGTGTATATAACCTGGCAGAGAATGTGTTTCTCTTCCCAGAGCCCAAGCAGCCCAGCATGGGTGGCTTGCCTTACCTTCTCCTTGTGGAGAGCAGCTGCAGCTGGTAACCAGAAGCAGAACAAAGAAGACAGTTTGGTGATAGGGAGACAGACAACCAGCTCTTCAGAGCCACTCAGGGAGTTTAAAGCAGATACAGGAAAGAAATGAGCACTCTCTGACAGGGGAAGGTTGGCAGGGACAAGAAGACATGAGCTGGCCTGGTGGACTTGAACGTATCTGCATCAATCACTGCAGGGAATCTGGGCGCTGTTGCTCCTGCAAGCGGGTGGGGACACGGGGTCCATCACCTCTGGGGAAAGGTGACTTAGCAGCCCCTCTGCCTGCTCCACTGCAGGGTAGGGACAGACCTTCCCACAGGGCAGAGGGACTGGAAGAGAAAGGCCACCAGCCTGAAAGCAATGGTGGGGAGTGGTAAGCAGAGTAAGCTTAATATTACCAAGAACAGACAACAAAGAGCTGTAGTAAGAGTTTATGTGATGATGAGGGCTCCCTTAGGAAAGAAGACAGATGTCATCATAGAAGCAAAGTGGAAGAAAAAGGCTGTGTTGAAAATACAGGAGCAGCCTCCAAAACCTTGTGGAGACATCAGCATAGCTTCACCAGCGTTACTGCTTCTAGCAATTTCTTGTTGTACCAGAGCTTGTCATTTGGGGTACTGAAGTCCAGGTCAGTGTCCTCTCATCTAGGGTGCAGGGAAGGAGAAGATACAGCTTCAAGTGGGTGTCCTGACCGGGATCAGGATGATGGTGGTATTAAGGAAAGGCCAAACAAAGGCTAGCACGTGCTACAACTTTGCAGATTTCAGAGCTGACTTAAGCCAAGAGCTTTTCTGATACAGGTGAGCGTGTCCTGCATTGTCACTGCTTTGCCATTCCTGTATTGCATTGGGGACTGCCATAACCCTGGTTATATGATACTGTTATGAAAGCAGATGGAATTGACTGGACCAGGCACACTGCAGAGGCACCTGGAAGGAGATTCCTGAGCTGCATTCCATGGTGCTCTGTGACAACCTTTTCAATCCTGAGTCACACACTGATTCAGTGACTTCCCAGCACAGTGAAGTCAGTCCTGTGGCTAGTCTGGGCCAAGTACAACGTAAAATGGGTCAGCTGTGAAGTTTATCAGACTAAACTCCAGATTAGACTAACATTTAAGTCAGCAGTTAGTTGATGAGTATTTCACTGTGAAGTGCCCACAGAATATCAAAGGGTCTAAGTCTCAATGCCCTGAGGTTAGACAAGCACAAAGCAGAAAACCTGATTATCTCTGACAGAGGACTTCAGGGACAGGTAACAAAGAAAAGCAATCAGTATATGGGCTATATGATATAACAGCCTAATATTCCTGGAAAACATGCCTATGCAAGAAGTTGAACAGTGTTTGTCTCTGAAAAAAGGTAAGGATGCAGCACTGGCAGGAAAACAACTGGAAATGAACCTCGTTAAAGAAAAACACGAGAGAGATGTGTTACTGGCTGGTTACAGCACTGCTGAAGGGTGTTCAGGGAAATGTCAAGAGCAAAGTTTTTCCTTTTTGTGGGCAGCCCAGTTAAGATCTGTTTGTGGAAGACTGTAAGCAACATAACTGATCAGCAAGTAAATGAGAGGTCTTTAATGCCTGCCAAGCCTCCTGGATCATTTCACTTTAAAGGCTCTAAAATGCCTAGGACTTCTGACAGATAAAAGCAGAATTGGTTCATTTGCTGAATGCAAACTGAAACCTCTCAAAAACGTTAAGTCCCATTGTAGGGTTAGAAAAAGAAATCCAGCTCAGAAGTCAACCTGCAGATTTCTGCTGTGGAAGACAGAAAGCGCGAGCTTCCTTGCTGCAGAGCCAGGTTTCATGTGCCAAGACTGTGAGAGCATTTTACAGCTCCAGTGAGCAAACAACACTATACCTGATGACACAGAAGGTGATGTCTGTCGAGTTTCTTAAACACCAAAGTCTGATTTAGTCCTTCAGGGGAGCTCAGGCTAGAAAATATGGAAAGCTAGGGACTGAAAGGTAGCCAGGAGAAACAGAAAAGACAGTGCAGGGAGCTTACAGCAATACTGCATGAAGCAGCAAACAAATGCCTTCAGTGAGCACTGAGATTCAGGCAGACCATATTGTCTTCTGTTTAAAGTCTATAGATAAATCTTGAATATCTTGATAGCAAGCATTAGAAATAAGGAAGCCACATATACAAAGAAACTAATAAAGATCCAAATATATTATTTTACAGATCTCATCACACTTGAAAGTAGCCAGGATTATTCTGGATGAAGACTTTATTTTTTTTATGGAAATACGTTTCTCTCCATATTCTCTGATCCTGTCAGCAATACGAGAATATCCAGTGCACAGCAGAAATAGGACCATAAAACAATTGCTTTCTAGTGGGGGTAATGCCATTGAATTGATGGTCTAGAGGCAGCAGTCCTTATGGAGAACTGGAATTACAAGCTACAGACTGGAATAACAAATGGAGAATTACATGGAAGACTTGTACTATCTCTGCAGATTAGGGAATTTATTTTATGCTACCTGTCCATCTTACTTTGGCTTTGGAGCAAATGAAGTTGCAGTGTGCAAAGGAAATACTAGAACCTGGAAGCCTAGAAATATAGTTCTACTTGTAACATCCAGTTCCATAATCTCATGAAGTATATATCCTTGCCATGAACAGATGAGTCTGCCTAGATTAAAAGCAAAACCTTTCCATTCTTGCCCCCATTCTTGAATAGCTGAATACACTGCTATCTGTGTGGAAGTTAAATATCTCTGCCTGATTCAGATTTTTCACAAAAGGATCTAGTAAATGGGGGCACTGCATAAAATGCAAATATAACTTTCTGAGGAAGGGGAAGGGGGGCTTGGACAGCACAGCCTTTCTGGAAAGTCTTCCAGCAGAGGATTAGGAACTATGGATAGTATTTCCATAAGCCTTTGGTTTTGGCCTAACTATGAGTGCTAGAGAAGCTGATGGTAAATCTGCCATTGTATCCAAGAGGAACAGACTTGAGACAGTGCTGAGCGAACTGAAGATCCCAGCCTCTGACTCAGTAGTGTAAATATTTTGCCTTTATAAACAGAGTTAGTAAATCCAGGGATGTTATTCAAAATGCTGTTTGGTAGCTGCTTCACTGAGCAGTGTCCATACACACTGAGCGTATTTATCTCCCATGGTTTTAGAAACTGCTTCTCGCTGTTGAGGAGCAAGGACATAAATCACAAAAGCAACTGCAGTCAGTGTCATAGTGGGTAATCTCAGCGCAAAGGAGACAATTGGGTCACAGACATACTATTTCCTTTGCACCCCTTACGATGCTCTCACCCAAGGAAGGATGCATGGCTGTAAGGATAGGTGCTAAGAAATACAAATGCTGCTACTTGATTCTGCATGAAAGCTGGTAGTGTTGGTCTCTCATGTTGTCAATGTGCTGCTTTTACTGAGAACAGAAAAGAGCTGTGGGGAAAAATGTAAATCCCTGTTCATCTTCAAAGTCAGAAATATTGTTGTGTATAGAGTGAATTTAATCCACTCTGAAGAAAAGTCCCTGGCTGAAAAGGTATCCAATAAAGACGTTCAGATCTGCTTAACTGAATTGGAGAGTGGATTTTCTGTAGTTGTCTATCCAATATATGTAGCAAAGCTCAGCAGACGCGTGCAATGTATCTTACCTTGTAGCTACACTTGGATATCCACAGACACCGTTACCCACAAAATGTTTCATGCACTCAGTGCTCAAGGAGGCAGTGGGAATTCAGGCTGACATTTTTGGCAGTCAGGAAAATATACTTGTGCTTTCATGAAATACTTTGTTTGAGTAAAGCAGCCTAAAGATCCATACCAACCTTCATCCCAGTGCTCTGCTGTAGCTAGGAAATTCTCCTGCCTTATTACTGAAGGTTGGAATTGATAATTACTTAAAACAATCTATTGATCTTAAATGAGTTATATAATTTTATATTTTGAGAGTTAACAGGACTCTGTACCTGTCTTTAAAATGCAATAATGGACCTTGTCAAAGAATTATGTTCAGAGGACGCCCGTGAATAGAAATTCATGTGTGTGGACACTGCACTTACACCTGAAGAACAAAAGCAGAGGTCAGCTGGCATGGTAAGGTAAGCTGCAAACCACTGTTGCAAAGTTGAGGTCTGAAACATTGTGGGGGAAGAGCAAGAACTATTTGTATAACAACAGTTTCCACACTTGGAGCTTTTTCCTCAAACAAGCTCGTAACATTGTGGTACACAGAACTGACATTTTACTTAAATATTTTGCTCAAATATTTTGCTCCTGCTCCAAGAGTTGACCCTACAGTTACATTTAACCAGCCCGGAGTATTAGCCAAAGAACAACCTTTCATGTCACACACTGGATTAAATCCTGTTCATTGACTTCTCTGAGTGTCCGAGACAGCATTAAGAAGTCCATTCGTCTCTACACTTCGGTCTGACAGACACTTGCTTCAATGAGTTTTTACAACAGAAAATTTTTGTTGGGAAAAAAACCCAAGAAGCCAAAGATCCAGAGCAAAGACACCTGGCTGGAGAGAAATCATCAGAAAACCCAAATGACAGAAAGGGATAAACTAGAGTACTAGAGGATGTTGGTCTTTCTATATGCTGTACAGCTTTGGAAAGCAGTGGGAAAGTGGCAAGGCGTTAATTTGAGAAACAGCCTGAGCTTATTCATCTTGGGTCTTGATAGACACAAAGGAAGTCTGCCACCAGTCCACCAAAATGAATTATAGGAGACGGGATAGCTCCCTGCTTTGATTCGTTTTAATGGAAGCCTAAGTGATATCTGCCCTTGGCAGCAGTGCATAGTGGCAGTGTACCTGGAAGAGGAAACATCTCTCCACCTAAAACTGAGAAGTTGATATGTCTGAGCTGGGCTGAGGTGACCCTGCTCCTCTTAGTTGGCTTGTGCCCTCCCCATCAGACCAGGAGAGCCTGTCACCCTCAGACGTGACTCATGGATCACTGCTTTGGCTGCTGGAGCCACCATTCATGGATCCATGGAGCGTTCTCATTTTTCAGGAGATAAACTCCAGATTTTGAACTGGCACTTGAAATGGTAATCACAGCTGGCATCAGTACCATAGGCACACCTGTATCAACAAGTGTGATACTCCACTTGAGCTTCACAGTAGGGAGAAAAGACAACGAAACCTCTTCCAGTCACATCTGCTGGCAGAGAGCAAGAAGAGATGACAGCACAGCGCTCACATGAGTAGGAGGCCAGCATCCACCACAGGTTTCCATGAGAACTGTATGCCTATTTCACTGTGGCTACTTGTTTGCCTGTATTGTCATCACAGCCTTGTGTCAGCTGTCTTCTGTGTCAGCATCCAATTCTGTTAATCTTCAGACACAGTTAATTTCCTTGGCTCCATCTGCCTTCATTTACAGTGAATTCAGGATCCTCCAGAAACAAGTTTCTTGGTGCGTGCTCCAGCAGCCCTTTGAGTCAAAAACCCTGATTAAAAAAACCCAATCATAACAACTGTCTAACAAATTCCTCTTCCTTAAATCACGGTGTTAATGCTACTGTGACCCAGAAAGAAAAGCATTTGTCAGATCTAATAGTAATGATCAGACGTCAGGGGAAGGGGGGAAAGCCATCCTTTAGATCCAGCATGGAAGAACCATCTGCAGGACCATGTAACAGGAATGTCAAAACCAGCCTCCTTTGGGATCAGACATGGAGCCCTGCTCTGATGGTTCCTCATTGACACAGCTGGAAATTGGACAGAAGAAGGATTGTAGTGCTTCAACCCAAAGCAGCTGAAAAAGGAGTTCGTTCACACCCTTGCATTTCTGTGGATTGCTTGAGCACAGGAATGGCAAAGTGGTGTTGCATAATTCCAGAGAGTAAACTTTCTGGACAACATCCAATGACATTCTTCTGAATAAACTTAAAACTAGCCATTTTGCCTCAAGCTGGTAATAAAACTTGCCCCAGTGCTTGGGTGGGAGGCTAAAGTGCTGGGGACCAAGCACTGCATCTTACATCCACCCTGCACTTGACCTGATCACCAGCTACCAAGTGGTGCTTCATCCTCTCACTGTTCAAGGACTGGCCATTTCGTTATGGTTCATACACCTGCATGTGCTGTAATTTGATGTTTTCTCTGATGTCTGATTAATCTGAGCTTTTTCTCTCTGACTTTCTGCCTCCAAAAGAATTCTCTCCATGTGCCAGCACTAGTGCCCAGTCAGAAGCATCAGTGATGGCTGGCAATCTCCTCTCGTCTTCACTGCACTGTCACTGACAGTGATGCTTTTCCTTCTGAATGGATGCTGCCACTGGAATTTGTCCTCATTGGCTCACCATAGGAGGGAGAGGCTGCAATTCTTCCAAAAATAGTTCCAGTGGCTATTCATGTCCTTCATCTCCAAGAAACTGAGCATGTAATCCCACCTCAACATATATGGACCATCTTCAAGAAAGGATGAAGGGTTTCCCTGCAGATTTAGACATTCAGGGAAGGAACAGGACAGGGAAGCTAGGATAATGGAGAAGAGTGCAGGGTCTGCACTCTCCTTCACTGCAAATGCTGGCTGTTCTTTGGCCATTGGGAGGGAGAGAGATGAGGCGGAACTATGGCTGTGGGAATAAGGTGCTGCCTCAGGCATATTTCCTCTCACCAAAACAGCAGCCAAGAGGCAGTTTGACTCAAGAGCTCATTTCTTGGTTTATTTTTTTTTCTACTCAGAAAAAGCAAACCAGAAAAAGCAAACCCAAGCACCCCAGCTCATGCTGTACTATGGGTCTGAGCCCAGCAGGCTAGCCTGGGTTGTCTCCCATAGGGGAAGCATCCCATTATGCATAAAGATGCTTCCTTTTATCTCTGCCTGATAGCCCCATTCTCCTTGTGAAACCTGCAGGGGAGCCAGTCACGGTGTACGCTTTGGTGAGAATAGCTCTGTTGAACAGAGAATCATCTCAAAACATAAGTACTGCCCTGTACCTGTGTTTGATAAAACATCTTGAGCTCAGATGCTCATGGCATCCTGAAGTTTTGCAGGTGGAAATCCTGGCCAAGCCACTTACCCCTCACCACCATGTGGGTTTGTACGATGGCTGTGGGATTTGCCTCCAGGTTTTGCTTGCTGGCAGCTGGTAGTTTGCTTAGGAGATGCAGTATCATGCATGTAAATGCACTGAAAGTATTTTTCTTTTACTGTAGAAGGCCTGCAGAAGATGGGGACACCTGGTCCTGTCTCTAGATCCTTCAGAGGCTGCTGCAGCCACTGGCTCTTGGCACAGCAAAGGCACCACAGTATTAACGTTGTTTTAGAGAAGTAATGGTTACAAACCTTGCTAATCAATTGGCAGCAATATGAAAGCAAATCTTGGGTTTTAATGACACTTGAGTTTGGCAAATCTGGAATGGAAGGGCAGATCTGTCTGAATTCCCCCTAGCTCCCATATTTTGAAAGGTCTGTGAGTTGTGTTTCCTTCAGCCTGATGGAAAAGGCACCCATTAGCAAAATTCTTTCACTGAAATATGTTTAAACTTGTTTTCTTCTGATGATCACGGTATCTCCCTTTCTGATGCTGCTATCACCACCACAGTGCTTACATACAGATGATGCTACTGAAATGTATAAATGATTGACTTCGAAGCGCTGAGCAAGTGCATGTGTAATGAAGTGTGGTGAATGAGTCTGAATCAGTCTTGACATGGCTTTCCTTGCTGGCATGGCCTGGGTGCCTAGAGAAGCTTTTTATTCTCACTGCTTTCTGATACGATACAGCTCCTCCAGCTGACTTCTTTTTTTTTTTTTAACCTTCTCTGACATTTAGGGCTGGTCTATGCTGGGGATTTAATTCAAATTATTTGAGGATGTGAATTTAGAAAGGAATAATTATTCTTGATTAACTCCCCATGTGGACAGTCTTGTTCCAAAATAAAAGTGCTTTATTTCAAACAGGCTTAATTGACTCCAAGAAAATCAGTAGATTGTTTTCTCTAAGAAAAAGGGAAAAGGAGGATGCAAAATAGAGAATATTTTTCCTCTTAAATTTGTTGAAAAAGGCAACGACTTATGAGTATTATGGAAGTTTTAACTGAAAATTGCTGTATGTTATTATGTATCATTTGCACCTCTGATAAACTGCATGATGTTAGAATTATTGTTCCATGAAAATAATTACACAGCAACCAACGTAATTAGACAAGCAACACAAAATCAGAGGCAGAAATGTAGGACGAAGCTCTGACTGGGAAGGCTGTTTGTGGAGAGGTTGCTCTGAGGTGTATTTTATTCTGTCCACACACTTGCATCCAGCCTGATTTGCTGGAATTAAACATGATTATAGATGTAACAAGCCTCACAAAAGCTTAATAATAAACAAGTTTCTCAGCTTTAAAAAGAATTTTCTGTTCAAAAACAAGAAAACAAATGAATCCCTGGATAATCAACACTCTGCTGGGGAAAATTGGAGACCAGGATACCAAGAAATGTCCAACAACCCCAATGGTGGAAGCAACAATGCTACTGATGCCTATGGTACCCAGAAGGGAGAGCTGGAGTCAGGCAAGGCTTTGGCTCTCAAGAGTCACACATGGGCTCAGGCACTGATCTGGTAACATCACATTATTGAACTGATCTCAAGAAATCATTATTTAAGGGCATTAAGGTATTTCTCTGGTGATAGTGCAGGATGTAGTGCATACTTTAGGGTGAAAAGTGTTTAGCATGGATCCGGACACAACTTATATCATATGTTTTGACTAGGGGAAAGAGAACTGCTCCTAGCCCTGGTGGTCACCAGCACAGACCTGCCTACCTGACCTCCTCTTTCTAAATAACTGCTCTGTCTTGGTGGCAATCCAGCCTTGCATATGAATGCCTCCTAGAACTAAAAAGTTTGCCTTTATGAAATTGTTGTCTGAAGTGGTTCATATCATTCTTCCTAAAAGCCGTCAACACCAGTGAATCAGCATCTTCTGAGTAAAAAGACCCCCCCCCCCCAAAAAAAAAAAACAACCAAAAACCAAAAACCCACTACAATCCATCAACCTAAAAGATTCCAGTCTCTTATGTGAATCAGTAGATGAGAAATTGTAATCTGGAGTTTCCCAGATAGGAGCTACCAGTACTGGCCTACTGGAAAACACAAAGTACAGGGTTTTCTGAGCGTCCTACTTTTGTTTGTTTGTTTGTTTGATTAACCCCAGTGTAGGATGGGTAATCTGCAAAAGACTTTTTTTCTTTCCTGGGGCAGAGAACCACTTGTCACTCAGTAGCAATTTGCAGTGAAGCAATGAGATCCAGCCTCTGGATCATAGCTCTGATTTTGAGAACACACAGGAGCCTGCTTGGATTGTGATATAATACAGAGGGCTGCAGACCAACTCATGTGCATAATAGCATGCAGTGTTAGGCAGAAACAGAACCTAGAATTGAAACTCCTGAGATTGTACCAAAAGCATAGGTAATCTTAAAGCTTCCAAAGAAGTTTTCTTCATTGCTTTTCTGTCATTGTTTTCAATATTGGGTTTCACTGACCCCTCTTTTTGCCAAAGTAGAAGAGCAATCAATAGACGGGGGACAATCACGCCACTCTTCTAAAACCTATTCTACATGGTACACATGTAGAGTAATGTTAGCAGATTGGCTGAGAAGAGAAATCCTATGTCTACATCTATCCATCCTCTATGTCCGCTTCAAGATCCATTATGAACACCTACCCACTTATACCAAGCCAAACCTTTCCCTTCTTCTTGAAGAGCAATATCCTAATAAAATGCATTCCTTTAATTGTACAACCCATCAGACCAAAACAAATCATGGTCAAAATCCCTAGAAAGACAAAGGAACTTACATTTTCAGAACACTGAGGTAGCTTGAGCTTCCTAAACCTTACGGCCATGGGACACCTGTGTACATGGGCAGATATGCTACACTGCACATCTCACCATCCTGGTCACCTTTGCCAGATCCAGAACGAGCAGGAGCCACTGCAACCCTTCTCTAGCCCACACACCCCAGCTCTTGGCAGTAGGGAAGGCGATGGCTGCCCAGGCCTTACTGTTGGATGGAAATGGGATGTGCAAACATCTGACTGAACTTAGGAGTTCAGAAAAGGTCTCCAGTACCACACTTTGAATATGGCATCAGTAATTTTGGGGACTTTCAGTAGAGCTTGGACTCTCTGGGTCCTAAGCCATTCTGAAAATAGGACTTCAGGACACTTTTGTAAATTTTAGTCAGGGTGAATTTATACTAAAGCCTAAATCCACAGTTAATTACAATGAAGCAGAAATTGTTCTGAAGAGATTAGGATGAGCTTTTGAAGGAGGCCTCTGAATTTTAAGTAATCAGTTGTCATTGAAAGTCAGTAGGATTGGGCATCTAACTCCCTTACTCACTTTTGAAGATCCAAACCAGGCTCTAAAACCAATTCTGTTACAATGCAGCCAATATTTTTTCCTGGGAAAGCAGTCTTCTGATATCTGAAAATTAAGACAACAGAAGGCTACATTCTTTGTTTTATTCTCAAAGGCTAATACTGAAACAATATAGAAATCATTGTGGAAAATAAACTACAGCAACTTAGATATTTAGTTTTCAAATCAGTTGACAGGCATAGCAAGGAAATGTTTTTACCTCTGAAGAAATAAATGTAATAAAATACTGTTTAAATAATGTTTAAGTGATGTGATGAAAGATGGGTTCACGAACCCTCTGTTATGTTAACAATTAGCAGAGCAGGGCATGGATTTTGTTTAAGAAATGTGTACAGCTAATTTTGGGGTCAACATGTGAATAAACAAGAATGGCAGTATGCACTAGGGTCAGACTTTATTAATGTATGCTTAGTTATCTGTATGGCTCTACTTATCATAACAAGATCTAATGCATTCAGGTCCTGTGTGTCCGTGTGTCCACATGCAGGTGTGGGCATCCATTCATACTCTTGCCCACATCAAGATATCACTTGTGTACTGAAATGACTTCCTTGCTCAAAGTGCGGTAGACAAATATGTATCAGTCCATTTCTGAAGCCTGACACTGAGCACAGTGGTAAAGGCAGCAAGGCCTAAGAGTTAGGATGCTGACCTGAGACCACACCAAGAGCACCTGACGACCTATAACTTCTATATAACTAATTATGCAATGCCAGCCAAGCCACTGTGCCCTCCTCTCACGTTCTCTGAGTTGTTAATCTTATTTGATCATAGATGGTCTATCACTATTGGCCACTATGGTACCTGAAGCCCGAAGCTCTCACTGACATAAGGTTCTAGGAGTTGGACTTCAGAAGACACAGGTGTCTTGGGCAGCTTCTTATTCATCTCACCTTCTGTTGCCTTGGAAAACTGTGGCCTCTTTCCAGGCATATCCCTGGGCAGTTTAGTCCTCAGTCCTTCTCAGCGATAGCTTGGGAATAGGCTTGGTAAGCCAGGCATGAGAAGCATCATTTTGAGAAGGCCACTGCCATTTACAAAGAAGCTTTCATCTTCGATATGCCTTAAATACTCTCTTAAGCCTTTTAATTTACGGACAACAATGACGGAAAGGTCCGTTACCTGAGTCAACAACAACCCTCTGAAATATTTACCTAACTAAACAAATGTTTCCAGAGCTTTTTTATTTACATGTATCTAGTATGATCCCTATTTTCTATGCTGCAAACCACATAGAGTAAGCCAAGTCCTGCTTCTGAAAGTTGGTGATGTTAGAACTTGGTGCAGCAAAATGTTGACCACTGTCAGTGCACACCCTGGGCAATGGAACTTGAAGGTATCCAGCACCCATAAGAAGCCCATGGGTGGCAATGGACACTATTTGGACCTCCAGTGCAATGCCTGATCAGATAATGGTCTGTCTCTAGGTGGAACGTATATTCTTTCTCTTTCATTCTCTGTCTTAATAACGTGTGTAGCTCTGATTTATTTTTTATCAAGATTAACAATGAAACAATACTGCTTCAAACATTAAAAAGGCAAAGAAATGTAGGTACTGAAAAGGAAGGAAAATACCTCAATTTCAAGCCTAAAGATTACTTTGGGTCCCAGAGGAAGCAGAAGCAATTTAGTGGCTGATACCCTTAGCAAGAAAAAAGGTTGTAAGATTAAGACCAACTGCTGTTTGGATAAGTGGCTGGTAATTGCACATATCAGCAATTATGTGCTGTCATATCATTTTTCTGTTACCTTACTCCTCTCTTGCGTCCCGTCAGGGTTTATTTGGAATGACCCTACATCTACGGTCCTCTTTGGATTCACCTTCTTAATGTCATACAACAGTGCCTTGCAAGTTCAAAGAAAAAAGAAGTCATTATTACAAGAGATGCCTGGTGGAGGTGCTTCTCTTCACAGATGTAGCTAGAGGCTACTGCTATAATAACCAGGCTTCCAGGAACAGAAATAAAGAAAGGCCTTCTGAACCTGCAAAGCCCTCTTTGTCCTCCAGCTTTGCAGGGAGAAGTGGGTGTGTGTGGGGGAGAGTTTTATCAGGGAGAGGTTTGAGAGGGGTAGGAGAGGCTGTGAACCTGCAGCACGCAGCTCTGCATCGTGCTGTTGGGGGGTCTTGGTTGGAGACCTGAGGCTTGCTTGGTTTGGGCAGTGTACAGGTTACTATATCAAAAAGGGGAGCTTGAGTTCCCTGTATATATGCTGCTTATAACTCCTGCCCCAACCGGGGCACACTGGCAGGTAATGGCAGGCCACCCTTGAGCTGAATGGCGCAGCTCACTTCTGTAGCTTGCCAGAGGCTTTGCATCGCTCAGAAAGGCAAACACCACCACAAACACCTTTTCTTTCACGGAAGTAACTGATTCCCCAATAAAGTGTCAAAAGATAACAAAGTCTGTTCCAGCTAAACTCATCTGTTCATTGCCTGAGGGAAGCCTCCAGCTTATATGGCACTGGGTGCTCCCATGGAGCAGAAAATATTTAGCTCGCTAAACAGATTCAGGCAGGAGTTGTAACTGCTGCTGTCTGCAGTGTTCATACAGTATAACTAGAGAGGACGGGCAATATCTGGTTTTCAAGTACCTCAGTACTGACCTACAGTGATTTATAGGGACGTAAAGGGGAGTAGGGTATTACACAGGGATCCCACCACACAAGCAGAGTGAGTCCTGTTTCTGCAAGGGCCATCATGGTAGAGAAGCTCTAGAAAGACCAGTAAACTGCTATGTCAGGCTCTGGGAGATGCCAAACTGCAGCCAGAGCCTTAGCAGTGATAGCAAGGTGCCACCTAACAGCTCATGGAAGAGTTAATACCCTTTGAAAAACAGATAAAAGATTCATCAGCACAGATGAAGATATGAGAGCTTGGGCTTAGACAGCCTGTAGCTCCTGCCAGGAAACTGTGTGGAAGGTAGAAATGAATTCAAAAGATTGAGTGGGGGCCAGCAAGTCAATAACTGAATAATCCCACCCAGATAGGAAACCAAAGCATAAACAAGAGTCTCCACATACTGGCGAGTTAGCACTGGTTGCACTCTGGAAAGGATCCTAGAATAACAGAGATTCCTGGAGACAGAATAAACACATCTCTCAGTTGTCATCCTGAGCAGAGGGTAATTGCCTAGATGTCTGATTGACTAGCTGCTAGAACTAAATATGTAGTTCTCTGACATGCTGTCACCTCCTTCACTGTATGTTTGAGATTTTTCAGTAAAGCACATCAGGAATCAAAGCAAATGTCCACAAGGGAAGATGCATCTTGACCCTGAACTTTAATCACTGGCAAATGGCTGAAAATGTATTTAAAAGAAGTGAAGTTACTGCATTCCCGAGAGTGACATTTAATCTCAAAATTCCCTGGGGGCTTGTACACATACAGTCCAACCCCCAACGGAGGAACAGGGAGTTGCAGCCCCTGTCTGAGGGCTGTAGAGTTGGCACGTGGCTTTCTGAGCTCCCTAGTCACACCATGACATGGTCCTCAACAACCGCATCTGATCCCCATTTCCTTTCTTTGGGGTTTCCTTCAGCATGTCTCTTCCCAGTTAGCACTGCTGGAAAAGACAGAGGAGCAAAGTTCTCAAGTTAGTCTTCCTTCTAATTTTAGCATGCTCTTTTACCCCAAACCGGAGCGCTTGATGCCCTCTCAAAGCCACCACAAGCCTCTTGGTTAGAGATTCTTATTAAGTGATGAGCAGTCCTGTCTACCCTGCTCATGCTTTGCTGCCTTTCAACCTCAGGGCTAGTCTCATTTCCAGCTGTTAAGCTCTTATTTATGTAAATGTAAGAGCACCTACCCAACAGTAGAACATTAATATGAATTTTCAATACATCTTGGAAGTTGCAGGGGGTTGGATGGCTGTCAACATAATACTGAATTCCAAAGGTAAAATGACCTGGCCAAACCCTACACTGGCCCAGCTATTGGGAAGGATAATGTGCTGGTTCAGAGTTCAGTTCATAATACATATAAAAATAATATAGCAAATGCAATGCAGTGTGAATTCATTGAGATAACTGTAACGTGATGTTATGCTTTAACATGTAACAGATTTCTATAAAATAATTTACTCTGCATTCTGTGACAGCTTAGGTACTGAATTCAAACCAAAACTAACCTGGCACACCATAGATGAAAGGAAGATGTTTAAATAACAGGACTTAAAAGGTAACTATAAAATAAAACTATCAGCAGAAGAAGGTGATTTTGAAAGAGTACCAGTTCTAAGCTCTTGGTCTTTCATATTATGCATTTGAGAAAAAAAATAAGATCATCATCTGACATCATAAAATGTCAGAAGGCCCAGACATTGGATGTGTGATTAACAGCAAAAAGATGAGTCATGGATGTGGGGTAACCTGCATCACTCAGTGAGATACACACAGTCAGACACAAAGTTTCTCCTCAGCCAATGAGGAATGCTGAATGAGCTTTCACGCAGGCTTTGCTGGAACCAGTTGAAAGCCAGCAAAATGGCTAATGTGAAAAGTGGGGAAAATGTGCAAGTGGCAGACTGGAGGAAGGAGGCCACATCATCTGCCTGTGTGGGGCTGCTACAGTCCCTGCATGAAATAGCATGAGGGAGGGCAGCCTAGGATTACCATTGTGATGGAGCAGGACAGGCTCTGAGAAGCTCCACAAAGAGTCCAGGAATCATGGCACGGGGTGGAGGAAGGACAACTGCTCCTTTTCTCTCCCCTGAAAAGGGACACTGGAGGCACAGGAGAGCTCAGGCACGTGGCGAGGCTGTGGAAGCCATGCACCTCAAATCTGGGTTGGTGGCCTAAGGACAAGACTATCTTCTTTATCTCTCTGTGTTTGAGAATTCACCCTGGAGTGAACTAAATTCCAGGTCAGATTCAGCCTGTGAGGTGCGTTTACAAACCTGTCTCCTCCCCTTGCCTCCAGCCTGTGAAGAAAAAAAGCATTTTCTAACAGAAACTTCAATGGAGCTATCACTCTGTGAACACTGCTTTTATATATATATATATATATATATATATATATATACACACACGAAGCAACTTGTCTAATATATGTTCAAGATAGAAGTTTGAGATGTCAGAGAATATTATCTGAAAAAGACCCAGGCATTCATGCACAAGAGGATAACTTCAAACCTATCTACCTATCTCTACAACTCTGAGCTCTAGGTAGATAGATAGATAGAGAAATCAAGCAGAAGCTAAAGCAGGCAGACACATGAAAAATGATTTCTGCAGGCAGAGGAGAACAGGTCATCCTTGCAACTATTGCTGAACCGAGTTCCGGAGAGAGAAATGGCAATTACCCAGCCTGTGCCTCCTGCACTCATGCTCACAACCTCGGGAGCGAAATGATGCGCTCAGCTGAGACAATCCAACGTGCCCCAGAGGACTGGGATGGCACATGTCTCTGCTGCAGCCAGCTCTTTCTCTACCCATTACGACCTACTCATCTTTCTCTTTTCTTTTGCTGTAGGGAGAATATTACAAGAGCCTATGGAAAAATGGGGTAGGAAGGTGCATACCACAGGCAAGAGGAACTCAACCCAAGCACATGACCAGGTGCTTTTTCAGTGCTCTCTTGATCTAACTTCATATAGGCAATGACTGGAAATAAGTTCAGTGATTTAAAATCAGTATAAATGAGTCCTAGCTTGGACTCACCACACAGCAGATTTCCTTTTTCCCCCAAATGGTATTTGTCATCGTGAAACTTTGCTCACATGGGCCACAAAGCCAGAAGGCTCTCTCCATTCATTTACATATTAAAACTCAACAGATGATGAAGGGGAAGCAGACAGGAACAGTAGTTTTCTTAGTTATGTTTATTAATTTTCTTTTTTGCTCAGTAAAGTCTATGTTCAACAGAAAGCTGATTGTTTCAGACACCTTTGTAAGTGGTGTTTTACACCGTCATACACTAATATACAGCACATTAACTTAAAGTGATTTAACACAGTCAAAATGAATGAGATGACATAATGCAAAGCAGATGTGTGGCCACATCTTTTGCTCCTTTCACAAGCAATGCCTGCCTACATTCTTGCAGGGAGCCCTTTCAGCTGGGCTGTGTGCCTCTGTTAGGTTGTCCACAGAGCCAAGAGCTGAGCAACACCTCGAGGCAGTGCTTACATGAATGGTGCTGCTCTCCTTCCCTTTGCAAACAGAAATTCACCTCTGTCCTAGCAGCAAAGTTGGCCACTGTAGCCCTGTCTTTGTGACTGTTAATGGGATGGGTGCTCTCTCTCATCCAAAGCCCTCTGCTCAGAAGAGGGATCCTGGAGATGGTATTTTAAACTTTCATTTTCCCTTCAACTGTCATTTGGATTTATTTTTTTCTCTCCCCCACATTTCACATTAAGTGCATTCAGCTTACAGGGAGTATCAGAAAATATTACCTTAGCTTGAGAATAGATTTGCTCTCAAGTGACATCTTCCAATACTACTGATTTATACCCTTTTCCTGCATTGATCTGTTGGGAGCTTTCATCAGCTATATCTGACATAAACACTGTATTATTCTGTATTGCATTATACCCTAGAAATCCACTCAAATCCCTTTGCTCCTCAAATTAAAGCAATATGCATTACAGTGTCCTGATTTCCTTCTATTCTTGCATTTGCATTGTATCATGCTCTAGATTACTCATGTATATTTTGGCATAAGCATCTCCCTGTTCATTTAAGAATATTGCCTTTAATCTTCATTATACCTTGAAGCATACAAAACCTTGGCCCCAAGGGACACATGGAGACGTTAAGTTCCCACAGTGAATGAATATCTGTGAAGTTATTTAAAGCAAATGTCATGTTGTTCAGAAGCCTAAGTCTTGTTCCAGGTGATCCCATGGACACCCATGATGTGTCCCTGGTCTCACTGCTCCACACAGCATATGAGGTTTGCCTGCCATGCTACGGATGACCGTGATTTTGGGAAAAGACTTCTCTTCTCCTCCTGACATAGTGGCACAGGATGCAGATCTGCAGCCAGAAGGTTTAGTCATGTGGCTGTGCTGGGGTGCCTGAGCTCCTCAGTAGTTTAAACGTGGAATTCATTTGCCTGCCATCAGCTTTTTGATGGCAGAAATAGAATAGCAGCTCTAGGTTCCACTTTTGCTGCAAGAGACCAGGTAGATTCATTATATTGTTCTTACTCACTTTCATCATCATCTGAGCATCAGAATGATCCACTATACCTTACTTAGAGCAGCAAACAACTCACAACGCCAAGGGAGGTCCAGCAGCATATGCAAGCTGTGACCTATTGCAGTGAGCACATGCACTATGGCTTTTTGGTCAAGCATCATCAAAAACCTGAAATACTGACTACAGTATTTGGGAGGAGCCTTTGCATAAGGTAGAGCAGAAGCTAAAGATGGTTTGGCAAGAAAACCACTGTCACCTGCAGTTGTAGGGCAAGTGTGTCTGCAGCTCCCATGTCAGAATGGGAAACCTCTTTCTCCACCCATTTTTAGGCAATGCCCTCATGCAGAGCGACTCTGTATAACTCCAATCACAGCCACTAACACAAAACTCTCCTTGGAGGACAGTCCAGCATCACTGACATACCCAAAAGGACACCATCTCCTGAAATCTTTTACGAATTTCCCTCCATAGCCTGTTCACATACAAAAGCAAAAGAAGGTATTGCTGCTAAACCCCCAAATTTTATATCTAACCCACTGGGAAAGGAGCAAAAATGACAGAGAGAAAGAGAAGGCTAACAAAACCAGTCATGTTGTGCCTATCAGAGCAAGGAAAATACCACTGCATATTCATTAAGATTTGTTCAAAAGTTCAGCAAATTCCCTCCAGTAATACAATGTGTGATAATTCAATTTATTTATGTTTTTAAGGCATGAAGACTAGCTTTAATTTCCCTCAACTGTGCTTCTATTATTATTAATCTACTTATCTTCTAAAAAGATCATCTAAACTACACTTCTATAGGGAATGTGATCTTTGGCCATGTAGGGCTTTGCAATTATCCAGTTCTGAATGAACTTGTTGTTAAAACATTTTTTAAGTCTAATGAAAACATTAGATCAATTCCTCGCAGTGATAGTTGTCATTAAATCAATAGTGTGTGTAAGTCCATTACACTGATATTTGACACGAACTGCCGAAGGTCTGCTAACAATGAAACCATACTGAAGTGTGTCCTCTGCTAAGCACATTTTATACCAGATAAAAATCTGTTAAGTCTACAGTAACTGAAACTTTTCTTCTTTAACTAAAATAAACAGATATGTGAAATGTTGCTGTAACTCACACAAGGACCACCATGATCACACAGGTTTTGGTGCCAGTCTTTTTATCACACCTTTATCACAGCTGTGCTCTCAAATCAGTTTGAAAAGCTTTTTTTTTTGTTTGTTTATCCGTATGGCTTACTAAGCACAGGGAGATATTTCATAATGAAGTTCTGCTGAGCATGGAGGACCTGTTCCTATCCCCTTCCAAAGCAACGGCACTGTCACTGACTTCAGTGGAAGTTAGGTTGTTCCTCAAGTCCCTGGAAAAGGAAAGGTCTTTCCGAGGAACAGCACCTCTGCATCACAGTGGAACACCTTGCAGGGGCAAGAAATACAGCCAGACCCATTTCCCCATGGAGAAGAGCAGTTTCTTTGTATATGTCATTATATTGCAAATGGAAAAGATGAAAGACCTCTGCATCTGTGCTCCTTAGACATTTTTCCAGCCACCTGCAAACTCAGTTTCTATTCCTGCTATGGGTGCTTCAGAAACAGTATCTCTATCAGTGCAATCCTGCGAGAGTGTGATATCTGATGTATGCAACGTATGATGGGATTTTTACCAGGAGAGAAACATAAAACTTGAGAAAATGACTAGTGGAAAGACTTAAGTCCAGAAAAGAGCCATTCAACACGTGATTTCTGATGTTTTATAAACCGAACAATTTTTCAGGAGTAGCATGTAATATCTGCTCACAGGCAAAGGAGCTGTGAGCTTACAAGTGTGAGGAAATAATGATCTGTGGCAGACATAGACAATTTTCTGGCTGAAAAGACCACTCTGAATAGTTAAAGTAACTTATTTGAAAGCTGTTAAAGCTTTGCTATGGGGTGGGCAGAGGACCACGGAAACTTTTCATCAATTTTTGGAAAACTTGGTCCTCAGAGACGGCATTTTTTCATACACAAATGATCTAATTGATAGAGAAAAAAATCACCTGAGACATTCTCTGAGACAATGACTTCCGTAATTCTTGTGATAGAAAATCCCAACCAGTGCAGAAGTGGAGCGAGGACCCACTCAGAGCAGGGTCCTGCCCTGCCCTGTGCTAGGGCTCCCACTAACGGCAGCAAGGGAAAGCTCGGTCCTTCCCAACAGGGCAGAGAGAGCAGACAAAAAGAGCAAAATGCTCTTCACCCCGGTTTTGGTGTTTGATTTTTAAAACGTTTAAAATTACAGTTAAAGACCAGATTTTCCTGAACTGTTTTCACAGTCACAATATGAGTTTAACAGAAAATATTTCAGTCACCTTGGATTTTATCTCACCTTCAGACAATTGCAACATAGACTTGTAAAACTACATCCTTGTTACAGCCAAGGGAGCGAGACCCAGGGCGTGATTGCCATTGATGGTCTGACCTATTTCAAGCATGGGATGAATCATGATCCCAATTTTGCTGCTGACTTCTGCCTTGCCTGTACATGGAGCAGAGGCAACCGGTTCATACATGTGGTGGAGATTGTCTTGGTGTGACTCCATAGAGAAGACATGCATAAAACAAAGCCCTTGTGCTCAGGCAGCAAGGGTGATGTTGCCTGAAACAAGGACATTATGTAGGACTCCCCTTTATGGAGGCTGAACTGGGGAATCAGCACAATGGGATAGAGCTTCTTGTTTATGGTTGAGGAGAGCTTAAACTCCCTTTGCTCGCAGTCTTTAGATTTTGGTCAGGTCTATTTTCTAGTACTGTTACAAGGGGAGGGAAAGCCCAAAAACATCAGGTGAGAACTGGTAACTGTGAAAGATGATGGACAAATATGTTTGGTTTACATTTTGGTTCTGAGCATGATGGAGATTATCAAAAGAGCTGAATAATTTTCCATTGGCAACACTGCAGAGATATCTCCCCACAATCAGGCGCAGAGACCAGGTGCAGGCTGTCCTTGGGTCCCACTTCTAAGTCTCAGATACATTTTTATAAGGCCTCTGACTCAAGGAATAAACATGAGAGGATTACAGCTAATCAGATAAGTATGTCTTTATTTAACTGTAACATCAAAAATTAAGCTTGCAGTATGTTCTTAAGAGATAGAGCCCTCAATCTAAGGCAAAGATTTTTTTTGAAAAACCTTTTTCCTTTTAATTAAATTGTGTTGATTTTGTTTGACATGTGATGTCAAGAGAACCGCTTGTGTTTCTCCTTCACCACCCATCTCAAATGTGTGTGCAACATGTCACAGTCAAAAGGCTACCGCACTCCTCATGAAGGTTGCTGTATTTTATCTTCTCTGTGGGTCACACAGATCTAGAGGTCAGCCACTTAAACACTTCCCAGTGAAGATTCAGACTTCCATACAGTGCAGAAGAGTGCCATGCAAGCAGCACACTACGCATTCAGCACGTATGTAAGTGCAGGGAATGTAAACCTGCTGACACAAGATAGGCTTTCCTCATACTGAGGAACAAGTTACATTGGGATAAGCAACACAGCAAATACCCCACAAATGCCAAGGAAGAGGTTTTGTCCAGCTTGCCCCCGGCACTAGTCTGTGGTCGGGCCAGACCCGCACCCAACTGGTGCAGACAACAGTGGGAGGTTGAAGCAAAGTCATATTGCTCCTTTTCAGCGGCCTGTCCATATTGCAATGTGTTTTATATTGCAGCTCCATGAATGAAGTTTCAGCCTTAGGTCTTCACTGGGTCTGTCCTCTGGTCTGGCTCACTGTGTGACTGCAGCATGTACCCATGACGGTGGCACAGTAGTGGAGTGCGAAAGGCAGAACTCCCTCTCTTGATGGCAGTGCTCCTTGCAGGACCACAGTGGTGGCCTTTGGGGACCTCCTCATGTTCAAAACTACATGAATAGAGAGTCCAAGAAGGAACTTACAGAGATACTCCATATGTTAAAACAGTAAGTTCTTGGGAGATGGGATCTGACCTAGAAGACCATAAAAGCTAAAAAAATGATACTGTTCCATACAGAAGTAACTACACAAACATATTAAGGTTGCAAATCAGGATTTTAGAAGTCAGAAAATGCCTGCCTTAGCATCTGCTGGGAAACTGCCCTGTGTTCACTGAATTCCCCCCTCGTTTGTTGCTGAAACTGGAATCTGCCCAGTGAATGAGGCAGGAAATTTGAGGAGGAGGAAGGAGACATGGTGAAGGCAGCTGAATGGTGTCCTGGGGAACTGGCTGCTATCTCTGTCCCTGCTGAAGAGTTTCTCTGAGATACTGCCAAGTCATCCAAACCATACATCAAAAGCTTTGTCTTGGTAATTGTGTGGGGGTTTGTTTTTTGAATGCATAAACTAATGCCCCAAGTTCTGATTCACAAAACTGCTGAGCACTCGTTGCTGTGAAAGAAAACAAGGGCACTGTCCTTCCAGCGCATAAAGTGCTAGAGAACGTGAAGTGTTCAGAAAAATCAGGTCATTAGGCATGCAAATTGGGTCATCAAAATTAGTGGATCTTTTTGACATTAATCTCTCTAGACTTCTTCCTGGGAAAACAGGGAGATCCCATACCCTACAGGAGAGCTGTGAACTAAATTAATTTAATGTTTGTTTCCCCAGCAGCTCCCGCTCCATCTGATGTTGATGCTATTTGTATGTCAGGCAGGCTGTTTCCGTCTCTTCTTTGCTCTCTGCAATCACAGAGGACATGGTCAAGGTGTGGATTGCTGCCATGCTAGTACAGAGCCTTCCCAGCCCTGGGCAGATATGGAATAGGAGCCCTGCCCTGGCCCCTACAGCCACCCCAGGCAACCCTGATGCTGCAGGGTCCATCTAGGCTGCTGAGCACTATGATTTACAGCTCCCAGATTCTCAAATTTGGTCATATTTGAGCATTGCTTCACATGTCCAGAGTACCATGAAGGCCAAGATAAGCTGCCCATTGCCCAGCTTTAGAGCAGTGTTCCACTAACTTCCCGAGTGCTTCCTGACAGCAAAAGCAACTTCTGAATGTGCTTGTTTCTCAAGGTGGTTCTGCTTTCCTTCCATTTAGACAAGCCCAAGTCTATTATCCCTAAAGTAAACCACTACTGCAGATGTTTAAAGTAAGCATTTCTCAGAACAAAGAGCTTATTCAGCTTGAAAAGACTTACTACCTAAGGAGAAGTAATAACGCCTTAACTCCCTGGTTCTCCAGTCCCCGGCATCTGGGGGCCGTCTCAGTCACTGCTCAGCCTGCAGCCCCAAATCGTGCTGCCGGCGGAGGCGGCAGGTTGGGACCCCTCAAAACTGCTGTGCCTCCATCACCCAGGCTCTGTCAAGGGATTCAGGGAGAGAGGTATGGCTGCGTCTGAAGCCACGGCATTCAGCAGGGAGGACTTATTTCAATATGTTGTTGAAACTATCTGATGTCAGGTTATATGTCTCAGGGGGACACTCGTTTCGTGTAGTTTGTTATGCCATCTGTTAAGAAATGCAGCCACTCGTCTCTCTGCTACGCGACCACAGATGGGGAGCTTTTCCCCCTGTGTGCATTACTGTCAATATATGCCAAAGCCTTCTTAGCTGGAGCCAGGTGGAATCACCACCACGACGAGCGTGCCTGGGAAGAAGGGTGCTGCATGGGTCTTCCCAAGTACCTTGGCTCATGGCATGCAGACGAGCTTAATGAACAAAGCCAGCCTATGCTGGCAAGGTCAGGTCCCCAAAATCCCTCTGGCTTGCAGGGCACTGAGTGATGACTCCAGCAGCAGAGCCTGAGGATGAGGTCCCGCAGCTTCATGCAACACGGTGTACAGCCCTGGTTGCAGATTTGACTCTCCTGTTGGCTGACTGCGGATGGTGCTTGCCCCAAATCACTATCTGGCAACAGCACCATGAACCTCACACACAGAAAAAAATCTGAAGCCTCAACTGGTGCCTCTGTGGAGATGCCACAGCTCTCAATGAAAGCTTGGTGTGTGCTTAACTAAACACTGCGTCTCCAGTGCTCCAGACTGCGAAGGAAACTGTTCTGCTGACTGACCGACTAGGTCCTGCAGGGGAAAAAGCAAACACGAAGCGAGCAGCAAGTCCCCCAACAGCTATAAGCAGCTATTGACTTAAGCATCAATAACACTCCTTTTTTTTCATGGGTGATTATTGCACCTTTTAATATTGAGCTGACACTTTTCCAGCATGACTGGGTCCATTCCTGAGCCTGCCAGTTGTAAGTTTTAAAGGGAGGTGTTACAGAAAGGGGACTGTAACTGGAAATTTTATTGAAAACAGGAAGATTTACAGAAAGGGGATGTTGGTTAGGAAGGGAAGTTTTACAGCAAGGGGATTTGATTAGGAAGGAAAACTTTATAGAAAGTGGACTGTGAAGCCAGCTCATTTTGATAGCCCTTCACTTACCAATCTATTTAGGACAAGTATTTCATCCAAACAGAATAGAAACTGGTACTGCACTTATTTTCACTGTAAAGTAAATAGTCTCCCTGTTTCATGGCACTACTCCCATCACATGGGCAGCAGTATCCAGTGGTGTCCCACAGCACAAGCAGTTCTGCTGTCCTCCAGGAAGAACAAAGTCAGCAGCAGGAGCAGCAAAGCAGATCCCTGGGAATGAGGACTCACTGCTGGTGGGCATGCCAGAAAGTCTGTCCAAAAACTGAACAAAAAAAAAAGACTTTTTTCCACCAGTGTTAGAAAGATCTTCCCATTCCACCCTCAGCCACACTCCCAGCCACTGGTAGTGCTCAGCCCTTCTACAAGCTCCCTTTCGAAACTCTGACCTGGGATGTTGCCTTGGGGGGCAGCATTCTGGGGGACCAGCAGATGTTTGTGTCTATCACTTGTTATAAAAGCCCAGCTGTTCTCAGCGAACACAGCCCCTAACCAAGACTCTCACCTCTGCAAAACTCCATGGGCTCCTGCTCTCTGTGCCCACTCTAGCTGGGTTCCATGTGCTGGCAGAGGCAGGCAACATGGTCTCTGCTCCAGATGCGCCACACTGGGGACCAGGCAGCAGTCCCAGACACTACTGGGGATGGGTGGAGTGCCAGAGGTGTTACAGGCTGGTCCTGAGGTACCAAATGACCGTCACTTGCTTATCCTGGAATTTTACAGCTCAACGCAACTTTTGACTGACATCCAGTTTGTGCAGCGAGAAGGCAGATGGTCTATGCAAAGATTTCACCGGTACACCCTGGACTTCATGCTCCCATCTCACACTGCAGGAATGGGGCTTAATTTACCAAGTGTCTTAACCAGATCAAAAAGTGAAAACACTTCAATAGAATACTGTGACTAGTGAAAAGTTATCTTAATCTTCAGGTATCTTTTCTACGTCTGCTATTAATTTATATTAATGGCAGAAATCTGTATCTAAAGTAACTTCCAGCAAAACTTTGCCCGCCATGAACTCTCCACAGGGACTGCCCACACACGTTTATTTTAAGTGCCCACATATCACACATGCGTCTCTGATGGCATGGCAGGAGACAGCTGCTAGCATCCCTCAGCCTGGGGATGCTTCAGCCATGGACCAAGCTCATCAGGACTTATGTGGAGTCCCATGTAGCTGAGATTTTCCTCCATGTCTTTTACAACTGGGAGGCTGCCAGTGCTACATCTGCCTCTACAAGTTGTGAGTTCTGTAACAAGTACTTGGGCTCCAAAAGCCAGGGCCCCAGGAGAGAGAGGATTAGGCACAACCCTTAAAAAAATGAAGTCTTTGTGTTTTAATATCCACACTCATATCTCAGGCCCTGTCAAGCTTTTCACACAGCGCTTTGGGTGGGGGGCAGCCAAGAGTCATGGCACCTCGGAGAGAACTGCCGGTGGAGGGAGCACGTCCTTAGGCACCAGGAAGGGCAGCAACAAAGCAGACCTTGGAGAGGAGAAACACTTGCTCCTTTCTGCACCTGTATAATTCCCCAGATGGACACCCACTAGGGCTGCCAGATTTAAAATCTGACTATACGAGATGCAGCAGCCACAGCAGCTGGAGGAAGCTGTGAGGAACTGTATTTCCATCATCTCACCAATAAAAAAAAAAATAGAAAAGAAAGAGAAGATGGAATAGAAATAGAGGAAAAAATAGAAAAGGAAGAGTAAAAACTGCAGAATGGAAAGGAGAGACACAGAAGTAACAGGAAACAGGAAAAAAACCTCAACACTCTCAGTCCTGAAAAGGAGAAACTTGGAGGAAAAAAAGCAATTCCGCTCTTACAAAAACTTGCACAAAAACACCAAACAAAACCCCTTGAATAGACAAAACTGTGACACTAATAAAAACTCATGATCTCGTCTTTTTTTTTTTTTAGGCAAATGACCAGCAATATGTCAACTTTTGTGCATCGATCCTTAGGAAACAGCACTCCTCCCGACTCCTGTCAAGAAGGACAAGGGATTAGCTCAGGCACTGAGGAGCTGACATAGTTAAACACTGCTGCTGGCAGATACAATCCAGTTTATGACTGAGGTTGTAAAAACACGCATGAAAGCAAATTCGTAAGAAAGATACTCTAATGAAGATGTATAGAAGGGCTGTAATGCCATGTACCCTCTTGATAGCTAAGGCCCTGATCCTGCAAATTAAGCTAAGCAGCGAAGTTAATCAGATGCATAAGCATTTGCAACATCAGTGGTTTTTTTTTTCTTCCCCAAATGAGCTAAATTCAAAAAGCCTTGGTTTAAATTACACAAAGATATTAGCAACATCGGTTCTTTATTAGAAGCAGTTTATTCATTCAGGATGTACAGTATGGAGCAACACGCCTGGCATGGTTAGTGATGCGTGAACCTGAAGGGGAAGAAATCCCTTTGCATTCCCTTCACAGCCAAGTTGCACAACAATTCAGGCTGCTGCCTCAGCAGCCAAATGGGCAATTTTCCAAGCCTAAAAGTCAGCAACGAACCCAAGTGTTAAAGCAGCTTTGTTCTCCCTTAAAGCTGACCAGATATCCTTGGAAATCTCCCTCGGATCACTCTTCTTCTTCCCCATCTTCTCCCTGACAGTGTTTTTCACTAGGGGAGTACAACCATGATGTTGCATTTTCCAGCCCTCCACTCCAAAGCAAGGGGTGAAAACCTCACGTGGCTTCACAGGGTCAACAGGTAACCCTTTGGTTTGTGGCAAAGCTATAAACATCCTGGTAAGGATGACAAAACTGGAGCAATGCTCCTGAGGGATGAGGAGAAATAAAAATTCAGGCTCTTGACAGCTCATCTCCCATCTCAGAGGTAAGTTTAAAGCTGTGGCAAATGTGTGTTAGCAGCAAGCATGGCAGGGTAACACTCTAGAGCCACCCTGCGCTTGTTTTCATGGCAGGGAATGAAACACTAACTCAAAGCAGCACTTATAATTTGCACACCTCAAAGATGTCACTAAAATCATCTCTTTTGTACAATGCAGGAAGTCTTGTCCAATGAGAAAGAGAAACTGTCAACAGCTGAAGAGGCAAAGGAGAGAGAGAAGCCCTCCCTGTGCACAGAGCCCCTCCATGATCATAATGTAACACAATCAAGGCTGGGAGGCCTGAGGCCCTTGTTTCCTCTCAGCACACCCATTGGCACCCCCAGTGAGATTTTTTTGCATTGATGAGTTAAATGGTAACTGTTTCTCATTTTGGTAAGATTTTAGAGAGGATAACAAAGCATCCGAGCAGCATCCACCAGGTACACCCATGCGATATTGGTGTGACCAGGCACTACCTCCTTTGCAGCGAAATGCGGGTGATGTTGGGATGGGGTGTTTAAGCTACACACAATAGACAGCAATGATGTGTAAATGGGAAGAGATTGTGTAAAACATCTTAGAAATAAATTATTCAGGAAGAAATACAACACTGAGGGGAAAGAGGAAAACAAAAAGAACAAGTGAATAAACAGCTCTTGCTTTTCTTCACCATTTTTTAAGAGGCTTAAATCATAGTGATAGAATCATAGAATCAGCTAGGTTGGAAAAGACCTTTAAGATCATAAAGTCCAACCATTACCGTAGGACTGCCAATACTACCACTAAACCATGTCACGAAGAGTTAAATGAAAATTTCTAAACATATTTTTCACTTGATTTCCAATTTTTCTCGATCTATATCCTCTCAATTTTCTACTGACACTGATGAGATTAATTTCTTATCCAGGCATTCCAGCAACCTCCTTTACTAGCACTGACAATTTAGCAAATATTTTCATCCCACACCACGGCCATACTTGGCTTTTTTGTAGCCAGTCTGTGCTGAATGGCTACAATGCATTTAGAAACTAAAAATGCCTATAAGTTTATCACTGTGCATGACCTGAAATTTCAGGGTAACCCCAAAAATTCAATGGTCATTTCGGGTCATTCATGACTTAAATTCTGCAGCAGCAGCAGCAGCAAGGGATCAGACCTTGTCTTTGAACCTTGGTCCTGTACTGAGAAGAAAGGTGGCAGTCACAGAAGTGAAACATTATTACACACAAAGGTATGATTTCTAATTCCCTAGCCACAAATGCATGGAAAATATTTTGAGTACATATAATTGTTCTTGGTCCCTTTTTCAGTCTCGGGTGTACATACCTCTTCCTGGCTATTCCTGGACAGATAAACACTGTGCTAGATGGACTTTCGTTCTGACCTGGTACACAACTTCTTAAATGACCAAGCTTTTAAAAAATTTCTAGGTCTGGAAACACTGGAAAAGTAGAAAAGAAAAATAAATGTTATCAATATAGCAGCATTTTCAATTTTGTGGGTTTTTTTTTTCCATTCTTCCCTGCCTTGTTTTTAATAACCAGAAAAGTACTAAACAGTTACAGAGTGACAATAAAAAGCAGAGGGAAAAAGGAAAAGAAAAATCTCTGATAGCTCATTTTATTTCCTACAAGGCAAAAAGGGATTAAGGGAATATTAAAACTATCTTAAGAAGTGAAAATAAATGCTAAGAATGATTAGCAAAACAAAATGCTGTTTCATTTCAAATCTGCAAGAGAAAATCTGCTTTTTAAAAAAAAATCATTAAAAATGAATTAAATTAATTCAATTCATTCAGGAGGTAACCTCTTCATTTCATTCTAACCCCTCCACATCAGAGTGCCGGATGAAGGGGACATGAAGGGAAAAGAAGAGAGGGCTTCCTGGAGTGCTTTGTGCTGAGGCTATTTTGGGTTGCATAGCAGCTGATGGGCAACTGTGGGCAGCATCTATAAGCTATAGCAACGCTTGGGGTGATGGCCAGCAGCCATGCCAGCCCTTGGATCAGTCCTGAGGCCCAGAAATGTGAAGACATCATGAAGTCATTTTCCTCCCTTGTCTTGTGTTGGGCCTCCTGGGAGGCACATGACAAAACCTGGCACTGATGTTCCTGATCTCTATCAGCCAGAGCTTCCACACCCAGAACTCACAAAGTTGGAGCAATGTGTTTCAGAGATCACTCTTCCCTTACAGTAAGGACAACAACAAACTCTATACATCACTCTTTGGAACTCTGTACATCAGCTCTTTGGAATAGCTACTGGAACAAGATCAGATTGGGAGGCAGGATGTTTAGTCCAACAAAGCCTGGTTTTCAAACAAGAAACATTTGATAACAGCGCTCCCTTAGCTTGCTGAAGAAGATTGCTTTTGCTAAATTTGGGCACTAACAAGCACTGCTGAGCTGCTCTATTTATGGGATATGTAGCATAGTGCAAATGCACTTTCTGAAATAATCTGTTTAACACAACTATGTGTGCAAATACAAGGATTGAACATTTTCTCTCGAGCTGATTTATGTTGACAATGTAAATATGAAAGTGAGCAGATTCTGGGAGGTGCAACACAAAGTCAGCACCATTGGTACCAGAGCAGGCACTGCTGGTTCATGACTGCCAGTGAATGTGCATTTTGGCGTCATTTCTTCTGGAACAAGAGGACTGTGACCATCGATCCCTGGCTTCTGAATAACTAAACAAAAAATGCTTGTCAAAAAAGAAAACAACAAAATTAATCTTCTCTTCAAGTGGCTGCCAAACCTGACATAGCCAAAATATCAAGCAGGTGAAAAATGCTGCAGTTTCCCCTACAAATCTCTAACTGCAGAGCACTCAGCCACAGCTCTCTCCCAGATTAGTGAGAAGGTCAGCAGCTCCCATTAAGGAGCAGCTTTTGCTCCACAGCTCCAGGCTGACAGCTGTCAGCTTCGTCAGCTGGAATTGAAACCTTCCCTAAACCTATCCAGAGCAGGCAGCCCAACCTGAGCTCAGGCAGTACGCATTCAGAGCCCAATGCCGATCGATAAGTGTTTTCCTCCTATTGGCACCTGCAATCTGGCACCTATGCCAGAGAAAAAACAGTATTTGCTGGCATGTGATGGGTCTGCTCCAAGGGCTCTTTGCTACTGCCACTGCCCCTTGAGGTGACACCAGGGACCTAAATGACTGGAAAACCTGGGAACCTCAGCAGCAGAGCTTCTTACTTTACCTGCACAAAATTCCAGCCAGGTGGCACCAGTGGAAGGCTGGAATTGGAATTACACGGTAAGCCACCTGGCATGACATGACCTCACTGGAGACTTCCTCCCTACAGGATTTCTGGGGGACACAGTACTGCTGACTCTAATACTGATTCTCTTACAGGACTGCAGTGCTGTACTTATGCCAGATGCTGAGCACTGCTGGTTACAGGACTGGTACCCCCACTTCAGGGACTGGGAATCCTGCTTGAAGTCGTTGGTAAAAATGTAAGTAAAAAAGCAGTTTTCACTAATTTCCAGTTGGTTGCACCGCAGGAGAGAACAACGTTTGCTCCAGAGAGATCCAAAGTGAGGATTTCAGGGCTCCAGGTTTGGGCTGCAGCTTGCAATGGCTTAAGCATTCATGGCTTATGTCAATTCTCTATGCTTTAAGTCTCATAAATGCTCTCATATTAAGCCCAGTTTCCTCATTCCACAGCAGAACTGAATGCTGCTTCCAAAATAACCTTAAATGAAACTCATGTGGTTGGATGTGGCTGGTGTGCTCGGACAGCAGTTTTGGAAGGTGTTATAGATATGTGTGTGCATGGGTGTGTGAAAGGGTGTATATGGGATGTTTGATATAAACAAATATTGGAAACATCTGTCTGCCTCCACTTCAAGATTCATTGGCACACCTCAAGGTATAGCTAAGTCTGGGATTTTTTGCTATTGTACCAACAGTTGCACTGAGCTGTTTGGTGCCTGAATGAAGTCCCTTCCATATCTCGTTCATGATTTGACTTCCTCTGGTCTCACTGTGCTTAAACATACTTTGAGTGCAAGGCAGGCACACCTCTTGGAACCTGGTTGTACCGAGTCCTGGTCTCAGGCAGTCCTGCAGTTAAGAGGCATCACACCTGCACAGGGCCAGGGGTTCAAGCTCTGTGAAAGCATGCAGTTAAGAAGGGAAGCAACTAATTCCACATTGGTGGGCATTTCCACTGCGTTTCCATATCCAGGAAAACTGTTGTCATTCATCCAAATTGAACGTAAGGGTTTTTTTTTTAAATATCTCTATGACATTTAGTATCATTTATCTGCTTTGAGTTTTCTTGTCTTGATTCTCCTACATTGGTTATTCCTCAGCTTATCTTTCCATAGGTCTCCAAAATCAGAAGGGATGGTGGCAATTATTTTGTCTCATCTCCTGCACTGAACAGACAAGAGTTTCATCAAGACCTCTGCTGAGTCTTTCATTTCTGTCTGAGCGAAGAAATATCATTACATGAACAATTTATTCATGATTTAAAGACTTCTACTTGTGAGGAAGCCATCACATTTTTAGGTGTAAGCACATATGTAATTGTGCGCACACATTTCTTTCAGTGTTTAAAGCATTTACAGATTTTCCAACAGGAAAGACCTGAAAAGGTCCAGTTCCGGGATGGAACTGTGAGTTAAGGTTCCATTGTTAACTGAAACAAATATATGGAATATGCATTGAAAGCCCACTTCTGATATCACTCATTAAGTAATGGGCTTTATACAGTGAAGGAGTGTGGTCCCATTTGTTAATGACTGCAGACTGATGCGAGAGGTCTGTTTGCACACAGCTATCAGCAGTGCTCCTAGGACCAGAAGCAGATGCAGAATTGCTTCCTGACATGAAAACAAACAAACAATTCAAATGAGCTATCTTGCCCAGGGCAATCTGGAGAGGTACAGAGGAGCAACGAAAGGTTTGGTTTATCTAATTTACTGCAGATAATCTAGATCTAGTAATCTAGATTATCTGGTTGTTGTAGTTTAACCTAAACTGGCAACTAAGCACCATTCAGCCACTTGCTCTCCCTGCTCTCCCTCCTTGGTGATATGGGGGAGAGAATCAGAAAAGTAGAAGTGAAAAAGCAAAGCAGAACAAGGAATTCATTCACTTCCCATCGACAGGCAGGTGTTCAGCCATCTCCAGGACAGCTGGGCTCCATCAGGCCTAACAGTCACTTGGGAAGACAAATGCCATCACTCTGAATGTGTTCCCCCCCTTTCTTCTTCTTCCCCAGCTTTATATGCTGAGCATGATACCATATGGTATGGAATATCCCTTGGGTCAGTTGGGGTCCATTGTCCCAGCTATGTCCTCTCCCAGCTCCTTGTGCACCCCTAGGCTCCTTGCTGGTGGTGTGGGGTGAGGAGCAGAAACGGCCTTGACTCTCTGTAAGCACTGCTCAGCAGTAATGGAAACATCCCTCTAGTATCAACACTGTTTTCAGCACAAATCCAAACACATAGCCCCATACTAGCTACTGTGAAGAAAATGAACTCTATCCTAGCCAAAACCAGCACACTAGTAGCCTTGTTCCTAGTACCAAGAACAAGAAGGCCCATGAGATACACAAAGCTGTCAAGGTGCATGAGATATACAAAGCTGTCAAAGCTCTTTTTACTTAGAAAGTGAGCATCTATGGGAAAGTTACAGAAGTTGAGCTATGCTCTATTTTTACAGACACACCCAGATCTGGAGAGAAGGCCAAACTACCAGTCAAGGAAGCTAAAATGATGATGAAATTGGCACCTGAAAGATTCAAACAGCACAGCTTTGCTTGTCACAGACTATCAAAAGTTCAAATGAACATCTGCAACTCTGGCATGGTATTTGTAAGACCTGAAACCATTTGGCTGCACTGGGGAGAGGCCGGATGTAGTATATAAGTGAATGTGCAATATTATCAATTCTAGTGGCTGTGGGAGTTACTTAAAACATCTGTTGCAGATACAATAAATTTTACTTACCAAATTGCATGGATTGCACTAACTAGAGCGTTTGCTTGATAAAACAAAATTTAATATACCAAGGTGGATTCTGTTGGGCAAATATTAAGCATTTTGGCTTCTAGAAAATATTAAGCTCATGAAACCAGGTTGATATCTCTGCTAACTTTAGGTTCACATTGCCCAAGTTTATGTGACTCTGTTAGCTTATTCACAAGGACTACTCATTTAGATACACACAGCAGACCCTTAAAGCACCCCCATAACTCCAAACATAACCATACTGTGCCTGGGGCACCTTCAGTTCTTCCCCACATCCTCACAGCATCCATACTAAGGCACTTTGACTACTTGCTCTTTCCTCAGTAGATCGGCATCACTCCAGACCTGCTGCTTCACTTGTACTTATGTCCCCCTGTGGCTATCTTCCCCTGCAGAAAATTGCAGAGCTGCAGCTTATGAGGGTGAGGGACAGAGCAAGAGCCTCCTGGCAACTCCATTCATAATGCAGGATGGTCTCTGCAAAGGAAGCCAGCTACCTGTTTTTCTCAGCACTATGCCATGTGCTAGCATGTCACTTTTCAGTACTTCAAGAGCATATTTCAACAGGACATGGCTCAAATCTTACACACTGGTAAGACATCCTTCCCCTTTTGAAACAGGGACTCAGATGCCTTTCCAGCCATCCAATTTTAGGTTTCAGTTGGTACATAGTGGAAGCACTCTACTGGATCAGAACAAACTAGTTGCAGATGTTCCACACGGTGAAGTGCAAGGAGATCACTGGATAAATCTGGCTTGACATAGATGCTAGCATTAGGCTGCTGTAATTTCTTGTCACATGAGTGTTTTACATTTACTGTCTAGGAGACTACTGAGCACTGGTGAGGGCACACCTGAAGCACTGTGTCCAGTTCTGGCTCCTCAGTACAAGAGAGACATGGTCATACTGGAGAAAGTCCAACAAAGGGCTATAAAGATGATGAAGCATCTTTCCTATAGCAAAAGCTGAGAGGGCTGGGACTGCTTAGCCTGGCATTCCCACTGACAGGCCCAGACTCAATGGGCATAACCTAAAACTGCAGGAGGCTCTGTCATCGAGAAACACTTTTTTTACTAGGAAGGTGGCAGAGAACTGGAGCAGGTTGCCTGGGGAGGTTGTGGAGTGTCCATCCTTTCAGATATTCAAAAGCCATCTGGACATAGTCCAGGGTAACTGGCTCCGAGTGGCTCTGCTGAGCAGGGGAGTTGGACCAAATGAGTTCTTTGCCAACTGCAACCATTTTGTGACTCTGTGAGGATGCTGCCCACAAATCTATTGCCAGCATGTGAATTAGACTGGAGGGGACATCGCATTCTTCACTGCTTATAATCCAATGTAAACAACTTTTCCTCTTTGAGCCCTTATTCCTTTTACTGTCTTCTCTTTATTATCTTTTAGACTGTCACTTTTTGGTGGGATAGGAATTACCATATCTTGAGCTTGTGCAGTATCTTTTGCAACAGGATTATGCTCTCACTGAAGTCTTTTGATAGACAGTGGTATTTTGAAAACACAAAGAGAAAATGGAAATCTAATGTTAAGTATTGATCATTTCATTTTTACCCCTACTTTTGAAGTAAAACTGAAGACATTGTTTCGCCCACCTTGGCTTCCCATCAAAGCCAAGTCAAAGGATGTTGCTGCAGCTGAGAGTCTGAAACCAGACCACATGAACAGCCACCAAGAAAACAGCCATGCAGCCAGTCTGCTCTTGTCCCTGGGACTGCCCACAGGTGCAGAACATAGGCGCTTGCCTCCAAAGACCCCAGCTGCCTCTGTTTTCCCTTGGCAGCGGGGCACAAAGTCAGCACACTGGCCAGCAGGTGCTGCACGGTACAGTCTCCATGCAACCTTCATATGGACATCTCTGGTCCTCTGGTGTCTCTCAGCTCATTAATTTTTCTTGTTTAAGCGGATGAGAAAATGGTGGGTTTGTTGTTTTTTTCTAACAGGTAAAAATCAAGCTTGTTCTGTGTTGTTAAATGAATTTTTAATTGTCTTGCAGCTATTGAAAAGAATTTTCAAGGCATTTTGCTGTTTGAGGTTGAAAAGTGTTCTTGTCTTGAAATACTTTGTATACTTATTTTCACTGTCTAACTGAATCAGTAATCTGATGTGTGACCCAAACATAATGACTGTGTTTTTAAAGCAGTAAAAACTTCAAAGGAGCATGTTCATTGCAGACTACAAAACTGTCCTAGAATATTCACTGAGATACTCTACATCAGGAAACACATACATATTCATTAGCAGTTTTTATTTATCTTCAAAACACTACTTTTCTGAAAGAGCAAATCAAACAGAAGTCTAAAAAGCCTTTGTATTCAGCCAAGATTCTCCGCAGAAAATGATTAGTATTGCTGCAATTGTACTGAGTAGACAGGGTTATTAATTAAGACATATTGGTTTGCTCTGGTGCACTCTATCCTCAGCAGCAGATCTGTCAAGTTGTTGTGGTTCGTACAAAAGTTTTCTCTGCATACGATTTCCCATGTTTTCTAAACTAAAAAACTCACTCAAGGTCTTCACGCTTTCAAATTTCTCAGGGCTGTATTCTCTGAAAACAATGGCAAAATTCATACACACTGCGATCTTAACAGACTCAAACTAGAAATATATCTGTTACACATTTAAAAGTATCTTTCTGGCCCCCCAGCAGATAACCACACAGCTTGTTTTATAGGCCTTCAAGTCTGGGAACAACTGCAAGCAGTCTATTCTGTGAAACAACGGTCTTCTGGAGACCCATGTTTGATTTGCCACAGAAATGAAATCTAATCTCCTAAAGAGAGGAGCAATGAGTCAACAGTCCCATAAAAGGCTGAGATTTAGGGGAGAGGAATTAAATTTTACCATAATTTCAAACTTTCTATGTGATCTTGCACAAGACCCTTGTGAAGGTCTACACTGCAGTGTGTGGGAAGCAATCTGACTGTGGAGAATTGGTGTATCTGGAGCCTTATGCTGTTGTGGATGGCCTATTTCTGGGTCCTGAGACAGATCCAAATGTGTTCATGCTGGTATCTTTATGCTGATCTCTGCATTGTAAGCCTGAGGGGATAGCTGCAGCCACAGACCTGAGAAGACTGGAAAATTAGCCTACACTGTGACACTAGACTTCTAGCAATAGCTGAGGTAGCTCAAATATCTCTACAGTCCACTAGTCCTCCTGTGTCATTGTCCTGGGTTTATCAGTAGCAGTCATTTTTCTCTTTCTTGGTAGCTGGTGCAGTGCTGTGTTTTGACTTTCGGGCTGGGAACAGAGCTGATAAAAATGATGTTTTGGTTTGGCCAAGGACTTTGTGAGCCTCATGCTCTGCCAGGGAGGAGGGGAAGCCGGCAGGAAGCAGAGACAGGACACCTGACCCAAACTGACCAAAGAGGTATTCCATACCACAGCACGTCATGCCCAGGATATAACTGGGAGGGACCCTGAAGGGGCTAGTGTGGACATCAGGGTTGGAGGAGGTATTGGTCGGTGCTTGGTCAGGCTGGAGGGGGGGCGAGTTATCAGTCGCCTGGTGATGAGGTGTTATATTCTCTTCCCTTGTTATTTCCTTTATCATTACTATTACTGGTGGTAGCAGTAGTGATTTGTGTTATACCTTAGTTACTAAACTGTTCTTATCTCAACCCGTGGGAGTTGCATTCTTTCTGATTCTCCTCTCCGTCCCTCCGAGAGTAGGGGGAGGGCAAGAAGGGGGGGGGAGTGAGTTAACAAGCTGTTTGGTTGGGTTAAACCACGACATATTCTTCATTTTAAAATAGGGACAACAGTGCTGACTGATGAGGTGAGCCTGGCCATCCTGTTTTGGGGGTAAAGGCGTTCATTGAGCTGGGCCATTCAGCCCCAGAGCAAGAGATTAATCTCTAGTGTCTCCTGTCATCTGATGCCTCAGTGCCATTTACACCAATGCAGGTGTAGCCACTCTCTTCATTTTAGGACTCATTTGTTTTTTAAATAATGATCCTGTGGTAAATGGTATGAAGTGAGATTGCACTGACTGAATAAACAGCTTGTGAACGTAGCACAATCTCAACACTTCCCCGTAGTACTGATGCCTAACAGAAGGAAATCTCTATTTTCCCTAAACCAAAACTGCAAAGAAATATAAACAGTTTGATTCGTATGTCAATGAAAAGCAGTAAACAAGGTATTTCTGCTGTATCTTGAACTACTTTTTCCAGTAGTTGTTTAAAGTGGAACTGCATACTGATTCTTAATCTTCTTCCAACTTTGACCCAAGCAATGCCCTTATGAGATCTTTGTATTTCATTACACCTGGAGACTCTTACTGAGGATGGAATCTGCCTTTTCATATCTTTTGTGACTGTCCCTACCTCAAAGACTTCACAAAGTAAACATAAAAATCAAGGCCAATATATTTAAAAGGTAGTCCTGAGGATCATAAAGAAACAGAGGGGCAATAATGACAACTGAAACGGTCACAGCATGCCAACTCCACAAAGTTGCACATTTTATGTCCTAAAGTAAGAACAGCCACTTCAACATTGTGTAAAACTGTTCTGGGATAAGCACAGGTTACAGCAACTCTTCTACCCATCTACTCACTCAACACAGTCCTCTGCTGCTCAAGGCTGCAGACTATATTAACACAAACTTCTTCCTGCAAATGCCTGTTAAAATTTGTCTTTCAGATAAAGTATTCCATCAGGAAATTTCACAAATAATACTTTGTCTGAAAAGTGAGCATCAAGTGCCTTTTGGAGGGTTTTTGGCCTTTTTTCTTCTTCCCTTAAAGTGAAAAACATTTTGGTCTCAATGGAAAATATGAAAGCATTAATTAATATTCTGATCTTTCCTCTGTCAAGCAGACGGTACTGGATTCATCCCAAATCCCTGTGTCCAGCAAAGCCTGAATTATCATCAGTAACCTGACATGACTATCTATGGTTTGAGTTTGGTTGTGCTTAGCTGGAGCTCTGTCTTCTTTTTATAGTACTTTAAAGTTCTGTACTTTTTTATTATTGTTTTCCAACTTTCCTTACTTCACAAGTCTTGTAAGCATCTTTTCCCTTGTTCAGGTTCTCCATGAGACACTCCTCGTACCCCACAGCGGGAGGACACACGGGTTAAAACTTAAACATGGGAAGTTTGGATATGAGGAGGAAGTTCTTTACTGTAAGGGTGGTGAGGCACTGGAACAGGTTGCCCAAGGAAGTTGTGAATGCTCCATCCCTGGCAGTGTTCAAGGCCAGGCTGGACAGAGCCTTGGGTGACATGGTTTAGTGTGAGGTGTCCCTGCTCATGGCAGGAGGGTTGAAACTTGATGATCTTAAGGTCCTTTCCAACCCTAACTATTCTATGATTCTAAAACTGTCACACATTCAACTCCTTTGAGCTTTTTAGAATGGAAGTTCCCTCTGGAGTACAGATCACCTCTGAAGAAGTGACAGCTTAAGCCTAGATGGATGATGTAAAATACTCCGTGGAAAATCTTACACCTACTGCAGTTAAAATGGATAGTCTTCATACATCATCTAGCAGATGGAGTAAGGCTTGATCTTTGGTTTTACTGAAAGGCTCTTTGCAAACATTAGAGGCTTGTCTGTGCTGAGGTAAAGTGTAACTCTTCTACTTCAGCGGATTTAGGATCAAGCTGTAAAAGCACAGGGATATCCACAGCAACTCAGAGTTATACAGAGAATCCTACAGTGAACAATCTCTTGGTTTCTTCTGGGCTTCTCTGGGTGATATGCTGTATGGCTGGTGCTAAAGGTTTGCACACTAAAAAAAGTTATGCTGAAACAAATGTTTAAAATTCCTTTGCATAACAATATCATCAAAGAGTTCATAATTTCCACATGGAAAATGATGGAATGGAAATGGAAGCAGAGAAAGGTGGTGTGCCTTGAGGTAGGTCACAGAAAAGGCTGGTAGCAAGACCCAGAACAGAAATCAGGTGCTCTGGATGGGGCTTTTGTAACAGGAAAACACTGTCTCTCTTCTTGTAGGGATCTCTCACCTTAGCATAATGATGAAGTAACTGCTGAGGGGACCATGTAAACCCAAACATCAGCCAGCCACATTTCTAGTAATGAAACTCTGAGAAATTTTGGCAGGTGTCAAACAATTTCTTCTCCAGAATGCAGCACCAACATATGGTTGTGACATGTGTAACATGGCAGCATGGTACCAGCAATACCTGGCAATGTCCTTTGAAAATATCACTCGCATTAGATGGCATATTCAGATGCACACAAGATCAAAAGCAATGATAACAAAAGTAACAGCTGTAAAGTCACCCCTTATGGACTGGCCATTTCCTGCAGAACTGTTTACCTGCAGCCAGTGTTTTTTCTTCAATTTTTGTTAAAGTCTAAAGGACTTTTCCTTCATTATTTTCCCATATTATACAAAGTATTCCAACAGCTGCTGGAAGCTGAATACCATGTTAACAGTAAATAATTTAGTAAATATATGCCCACATTGACATCGAAAGAAAACCTGAGATTGCACCACTGTACTGTGTGTTTTTATTATAGTGCAAGTACAGTTTCAAACATAATAGGATTTATTCACAGCATATTTACTCCGCTGAAGTGAGCATAAATATGTAAATATCTAAGGCTTAGACTGGGAGTTGTCTACTGCTGCTTTCAAGTCACGCAGCACTGTTCGCGCTGTAAATGCAGGCTGACAGCAGAAATGGCAGAACCGTACTTCAAGGAAAGTATTGCAGAAGGATCAAGCTTGCATATCATTACCTTACCCCTGACTTCTAATACAGAATGACATTGGACACACAGCTATAGCTTTCACACGACTTTAATGGAAAAACTACACAGAGAGAGCAAGGGAGCACACATTGCTGATTGGGGCAGCTCGCACCAGAGTGTGATTAGAAGGAAATAAAAATTCCTTCTTATAAGATACCATTCAGATGTACAAAGCAAAATAATTTCATGTTGAAATACATAGAAGTGAAGGGGGTTGATTTTGTTCCCTAGCTGTCAAGGAAGGACAGCAGAGTGCCTCCTAGCAGCACTCAAGTAAAATCTTTTTCTGAGTGAAATAAACGTGAAGTATGTGGTGGGAAAGTTATTTTACTGAAGCCAGCAGATGCAGCTCTTTTGGCTTCTCTGCAGTATGAGCCATCAGAGACCCATTCCAAAGGCTTGCAGGCATGAGAAGCTGCACCAAGGTGAGGGAACTCTATATGGGGTATATTAAGGTGAGGGACTATAAAGCCTATAGCTTTCTCTGAGGCAGAAAGGTCACTCAATTTTCAAAGTTGCAAATAAATAAATAAAAAGAAAAAAAATTGCTCACAAGGCAATTACCAAAGGGTAGTTGGAGCAAGAGAATAATCCCAGCTTTACAGCTGGGATTTCAGGTCTAAGCAAATATCTGAGTAATTGTCTTTAGCTGTGTACACATTTTAATTCACACCTTTCCACTCACTTATTGCCTCTGTGCCAGATACTTTTTAAAAAAGTGAATCAATTGCCCATAAAAGGTGTCAGATTGTCAACAATGGAAATGAAATCCCCTGGTTACTGAACAAACAGGCTTGGAACAGCACTACAAACTTCCGCTCACTGCAGAGGCAATTTGCCTCTCGTGTAACCTGGAGGGTATTCCTCATTATAATTGCTACTCAGCTCTGGCTTGAATTGCTCCAAGCACTTCTAATACAATCTGATCCCTTCAGACCCTGCTTTACTGCCCCTGTTCAAGCATGAAGAATTCAAGCTGAAACAGGTGCAGAGCAGGATGATTAATACTATCTGGGGAACAGGGAGTCTTTCGTAAGCAGAGCTGCCAACACTATCAATTTATGTGGTAGACAACTGCTTTGGGCAGTAACCTACTGGATTTCCAGTATCTGGCAATGCAGGTTCTTGGATGCCTGGAAATTCAGGAGGATTTCACAAAGCAATCTGAGGTGAAACGAACAGTGTGTGATACATCCCTGACACCCAAAGGGGTATGGAGTCAGTCTGTGATTGTCACTTCTGGGCCTGCAAGGGCAGAATGGTCCAAGGGGGTCTCGGCTTACATAGTGCAGTAAAGGCTGACTGCTGTCAGGGCTTATATGGGGAAGGAAAACCACTGGGAAGAAAGAATATGTCACTTATACTAATAAGTGATAATATCAGCATATAAGACCAAACAAGTATGGACTGGCCAGGGATACAGGTACAGTCACACTGTAAACTGGAAGATCTCAGGTAATTACTAGCATAAGGATGTCGCACAACAGCCTTCCTCTAAGTGAGGGGAGGCAACAGCCTAGCTACTTCTAAAAGAAGCTTGGACCTTTATGAAAGGATTAAAAAATACTGAAATCCTGTAACATGAGGGATTAAATCTGCTAAGTCCAAAGATCCTGTCCTGGTTTTGACCACACAGTAGCCCTTATATGCCTTTCTCATAAAAAAGCATATGATCTCTCCTTTTTCTGTCATTTCCTCTACGGTCTTCTCCTCTGGGCATTAGCAGTAGTATTGTGTTTTCCAGTGTGTTAACCTTAAATGCAAGTCTTTGCATTAGTTGTAATTTCTTTATATGTTTTCTGTTTATATGTCTTTACATCACACAGGTAAAGGACCAGAGATTTTGGTATCATTAGCTTAGCTGACAATACAGTCATTAAAAGAATTGTCTTGAAATTATGTGAAGCTCTCATTTTCTTCTATTGTGCAATCCATTTTCTTTCCCTAAACTTTACAAAATAATCACAATTGTAGCCCTCTGAAATCAGAAACAAACATATCTGCTCTATGTCTATTGCATCATGGAGTCAATTGAAAATCTCCTGAAGATCAGAAGCTGAATTTCCATTTAAGCTGAAAGCTGGTATATTGTGGATAAAAACTATATAAATCCTATTAATTTCACCAGTGAAGGCCACAGGTGACATTGTTACGTATTACAACCTTCCTTACAAAAGTCCATCTGAATCTTTAATACTAAGCCATGAAGAAAAGACAACAACCTAGAACTTAAAAAATAAGGTATTTTTCAATTAACAATTTAGAAACAGGTGAAGGCACCTTATGTACCTTTTCCTTATCTTTCAGATAAAGACCTCTTGGATAAGCTTGGTAAATCCTTATCTGCTAGACAAAGGACCACTATGATGGGCCTTATCGCTTAATTAAATCCTAGTACTATGTACAATGAAGTCAATAATTTGTTATACAAGATAGCACTTCAAATCGTGGCTGCATTGGATAATGCATGACTATTGGCTCCCTGTACCACAGCACGAGGTAATGGCTCATGTTCCATAACCTGCTCCTGGGCTGCAATGAACTCATTACAGAAAAGGTGCTCTGCTGAGCAAGGACAGACTGTGATAAATAAATCTGTTGAATTGACTAGATAAACTAAGGTCCTCAGATGAAACTGATTTGATATGTAGGGCCTAATTCTGTCAGTTTTCCTTGTAAGGAACTCAGTTGAATGTGAAAGATTTGTGGATTTTGCCCCAAATGAAATACCAATGCTACGGATCACTGTCATGGAAAAATAGTATAACCAAAGTTAATGTTAGGTGGTGTTGTAAAACATGTAGAACAAACACAGCTACTGAAAAAAACACACAACAATGTGTAAATCCTGACCATCCCTTTACTCATTACAGCTTACATCACTCATTGTATTTATACCCACACATATCTGGGAGAAAAAAGAAACTGATCAATAATAGCTATAGCAACTATCACCAGATATCATCCTGGCAAAGTCTCTCGGAATACTAAACCCAGTTCAAATGATTCTCTTTGCCACACAAACATATTCGCATAAAGAAGTCTAATAATTACAATGCTTCATTTCACTAACTTATTGATAATGTGCTAATCTGTTCCTGAGTTTGGTGAGCGACAACATTTTTGTGCATAATAATAATAATATGCATAATCCATAAAAATGGGTGCACTCTATCTCCAAGTCTCTAGCCTAAACCCGTTACCCATTACTTGATATTGCAATACACACTGAACCTCTACAAGCCAGGATGCTTTTTCTGGTAAATGCGGAAAATTTTAGGCCTGAGATCTGTCACTGGCTCTAATCTCATTCAGCTCTATCAAAATAGAGACTCTGTGGTTAGCATTTATCCCCCTTTACTTTTACCAAGATAGCTAAGAGCTGCCATTCAGGCCATCCAATATAAATAAACAGAGGAGGTTCACACAGTAAGCTTGGGTTAGGCATTTAACTTTTAGGCAACTAGAGATAAGGAACATTTATCTTTCCCTTAGAAAGAATCCCTGAGGAGGGTGAGCATGCTGTAGCAATATGAGTGTGAGCTGTAGCACTGCTATGATGCAGATGTCTGTCCATGAAGGATAGGGCATCAAGATTCTTGGGTGGTCATTAAGACAAAAGGTCCAGATGCAGATCTTGTTCATACTGAAGATGCCAATTGCTTTGAAGGGTGCTATTGAAAATCCATGCTTTGTATGGTATGTTGTGAAGAGGAAATAAATTCAACCTTTTTTCCCTGTGGCCACACAGGATTCTGCAAGACCTGTGCTGCCCAATTGCAGTCATGTCCTGTTTGCAGATCTCCTGTAGAGATTGTCCAGCATGTGTACCTGCCAACCCATACCAGTCTGCTCAATCTGCGGGATTTTTTTTTCCTTTTTTTTTTTAATAAAGTAAAATAAAATTCAGTTTGCCAATGACACCGATCTGTGTGGTTCGGCTGATACGCTGGAGGGAAGGAATGCCATCCAGAGGGACCTTGACATGCTTGTGAGGTGGGCTGATGCCAACCTCATGAAGTTTAACCATGCCAAGTGCAAGGTCCTACACCTGGGTCAAGCAATCCCAGGCACAGCTACAGGTTGGGCAGAGAAGAGATTCAGAGCAGCCCAGTGGAGAAGGACTTGGGGGTGCTGGTCGATGAGAAAATGAAGATGAGCCGGCTGCAGTGTGCCTTTGCAGCCCAGAAAGCCAACCGTATCCTGGGCTGCATCAAAAGGAGTGCGACCAGCAGGTCGAAGGAGGTGATCCTGCCCCTTTATTCTGCTCTTGTGAGACCTCACTTGGAGTATTGTGTACAGTTCTGGTGTCCTCAATATAAAAAGGACATGGATCTGTTGGAACAAGTCCAGAGGAGGGCCACGAGGATGATCAGGGGACTGGAGCACCTCCCGTATGAAGATAGGCTGAGAAAGTTGGGGCTGTTCAGCCTGGAGAAGAGGCGGCTGCGTGGAGATCTCATAGCAGCCTTTTGGTATCTGAAGGGGGCCTATAGGGATGCTGGAGATGGACTCTTCATTAGGGACTGTAGTGACAGGACAAGGGGTAACGGATTAAAACTTAAACAGGGGAAGTTTAGATTGGATATAAGGAAGAAGTTCTTTACTGTAAGGGTGGTGAGACACTGGAATGGGTTGCCCAGGGAAGCTGTGAATGCTCCATCCCTGGCAGTGTACAAGGTCAGGTTGGACAGAGCCTTAGGTGAGATGTTTTAGTGTGAGGTGTCCCTGCCCATAGCAGGGGGGTTGGAACTTGGTGATCTTAAGGTCCTTTCCAACCCTAACTATTCTATGATTCTATGATCTTTACTTATTTATGCCAGTGATATGCTCAGAACTACACTGTCAGTGTTATGCAGAGACAACTCCTGGCCACTGGGATAAACAGGAGTAAGCATAAAATTACCTAGATTGTGCTAACCCTGCTAGAGCTATTCTGTAAATTTAACATTTCCACACATTTACAGGGTCTGTTACAATCACATTCATGTTTTCATAAAGCCAAGGGCATAAAAAACTGCTTCCAGAAACCACCAGTACTGAGGCCAGGCTAAATATGCTCTAAGTTGCTAGAGCTGTGTGCAGTTCTTGGATTTCACAGCTGGGTACTTCTAGCAAATTGTACTCCTTTCTGTGCATAGTCCCGAAGGATTTCCCCATAAATGCATAGACCTAGTTCTTGCATGTCTGGCAAACTCTTCCTGTATGCTTGCCAAGTTCTAAAGGGCAAGGAATCAACAGCTGATAATATATGCCAGGAACCTACAATGATCCAAATTCACCCCTCATGTAATTCTGGTAAAGCCAGCAGAGTGCCAGGGGAGAAGTTGTTGGCTTAGCAAAGTAAATTTTCACTGACATTTGAGGAATACACAGTATCAATTAAAGCAGAGCTAATTATTGCTACTATTATTTGCATTTCAGTAGTTCCCAGAGGCTTTTAACAGGATTATAGCCTTCTGGTACAAGGAGTTCTTAGGAACATAAGCTCTGATCTGGAAGTTCATGTATGAAAGCTGACATTTAGAACCTGTGTACAATGTCTCTACATTCAGTGGGGCTCCACAGAGAACTGGGCTTTGCTCACAGGTATGGGCCACAAGAATCTTGGCGACAGAAGTTGCTTGTCATGCTCTGAGGTTTGCCTAGATCCATCAAATGTTCTGCTCTCTACAGAGTGGAAGGGGCCACCCTGGCCTGTGTCCAGAGAAAGCAAGCCCTTCCCAAAACTTGGCATTTGGGCAAGGCCAACAATGTCGTACATTGGCTCCCTGTCAGAAAACTTCGGGAAATGCTCCTAACTTTTACTTACTCTGATATATTTATTATGGGGTATCATTCCCTTTGCCTTAGAATGAGGCATCTTAGGCAATTTCCACTCTATTCTGAGTCATTCTTGAAAGGAAGGACTGCCTTACATTTGTCAGCTTTGCCCCAACTCCCTTGCTGCCCGACACCACAAGGGCATCCTTATGAAACAAAGAAAAGCTTAGTCATCAAGACTTCCATCATTCAGACTGAAAAAAAAAATAAATTAAAATGCTGTAAATGTTTGTAATCTAATTATTTTGTAATGTAATAAAATCCGTTCTTAACACTTGGATTATTCCAGTGCTTATTGATTTCTTTCCTCTAGAACCCTAAAATATATTGCAAACACTGGGGTCCAGGGCAAATACCCAGTCTTCTGCATGCTGCTCTCAGTTTAGAACTCAAGCTACAGGCCAAACCTCCCTGCAGCCAGCTAGAGCTAGTAATGATCTATGTATTTCATACTATACTTCAACACTGTATGGGTTCTGTTGAGATTCTGAACTGTGGTAAGTGACCAGCCTTCTAGGGAGTCCACATGTGACACATTAATAATACACTTGACAGACACATTGCTTGTTGAGACCATTTATCAGTACACAAGCTCTCCTGTTCTCTAACCTAGCAGCTGTTTCAGGGGTCCTTAGGTCACCTTGCTCTGAAGGAATTACAGCTGAAATAAGATGCATCAAGTGCATTGCACACAACAAGGCAAATAAGCTGCAATAAGCGGATAAATAAGTAACAAGAATGGGAGAAGAAAAACTACAGCAGTAACAAAATCTGATACACATAAACACTGCCAGCAGCTCTGAAACTACAGTTAGTCCAGAGGCTGTAATACACTCAGAGTGTTTTATGTTCCAAGTTTATCACAACAGCCTTTTTCATATATTTCAGTTGTTTTAACCTCATATTGTTACCTTTCCTTAAGTAAGATATTCAGTAGTTTTTAGAGTCTTTCCCATTTCCTACTCTGCCTCTGCCCTTCTGGGGAATATGCTCAAAGAAGAAGCCTATTTTACCTGTGTATACCTTTTAAGAAGTACTGCTGCTGCTACCAACAGGTCAGAGATCAGGCTCAGTAGCACTTACAAGAGACTGGATTTGCTTTTTCACTCCTTGTGTGTACACTTTAAAGCCAGAATTTCCTGTCAGGTGTGACAGAATATTTGCTGCATCACAGGTTGTTGCTGACATAACCCAAGACCTGTTTAGTGCCCAATTTGGAGGAACTCGTCCAAAGACAGGCTTAACTTTGAATAGAAGATGATGCTTGGAGTCAGATGTTGCTTTCAGAGGTTCACCACAAGAAGGTTACGAGCCAAACCCACAACCTGAGCACTCATCTCAGCCAACCTGCATGCTATGAAAACTTAGTCTGACTTTGCCAGACCAGAGTGAAAGCTCACAAAGAGGTAACCGTGGTTAAAAAATAAACCAGAAGTATATGTTCTCTAGGGAATTAGAAGTCATTTGGTGTTGATAACACAGTTCTTAGTAACTTCATATTAATTTTAGGGGTTTAATAAAATTAAACTTGGAAGGCTGCTTTACTGTGGTTCTGACTGGTGACTTCAAACCATTTCAGTGTGCACGCAAAAATAAATAACTGAAATAAGAAACAAAATAAAACCAAACCAAAACAGGTAAAAAATTGAATGTGCCTGTTCCAAAACTAAGCTACTAAGTATACTGGGGGGAAAAAGATTAACATCCAAAACCGGTGTAAATAAAACTGATAATGACTTGCCATGCAAACAGTGTGATGTAGAGGTCAGGACATATCAATTTTTACTGAAAGGTTTAAAATGATTAGAAAAAACCAGTGGTTTAACATTATTCTCCCTAGTTTAGGGGGAAATCTGAAGCAGCAGATGCAAGGCAACCTGCCCTAGTAATGCAGCAAGCGAGTGCAGAACCAGGATTAAAAGTTTCTTGAGTTCTGGCTCAGTTATTTACTTAATCTCCTTGCAAGGCAATCTGTTGCATTCCCAACTGCAACTGGATTTGCTTTGGAAGACATATGGCAAATAAATTATTTACGCAGAACTTCCAAAAATATTTAACAAATTGATGATGACTAGTCCACATAAGGTCATATTAATTCATGGATTCCAGAGACAGCAAGTATGTTAACCCCATGTACAGAAAAGACACAAGCACACATAAATTTTACAGCACAGGTTAGGTAGTATCAGAGGTTTTTATACAGTTCCCGGAATTTCAAAACTCAGTGAAAGTCCTGAGTGAAGGCAAATACAGCGACTACACTTGTCTGTCACTGTAGTTTAAGTCCCTGTTCCACACCTGCTGAACTTCACACACCTGGAAATGGTCACTTTTTTTGTACTAGAACTGTGAAAAATGCCTAAGGAGGCTGTATATTAACAGAGTAACAGTGAACTATCCTGCTAGTCTTTTTTAATATTAGTGTGTTAAGCAAATGGTAACCTGATTTATGTTTGGACAGTCTGTCATGGAAATCAAATCAGCCATCCCCATAAGCAAAAATATAGAGCATAAAAATACACTCTTCTACATGTCTGAATGCTACAGAAATGCTCATTGTGAATAGTGCTTCTGTTTAACATGCAATTTCCCAGCCTCAAACAGAAGGGATACAGAGAATTAGGACAAGAGAGCTGTGAATTTTAAAAGGCTGCTGCTGAGAGTAACTGAGCCTTGCCCGCCCCACTTCTCCATCCAGCCTTTAGAGGGTTCAGAAAACTGCCTCCCTTACCATGAAATGCTCTTGTGTTGCAAACCTGCTAACCAAAAGAAAGATCAACACCAAGGAGCAATGGCTGAAATCCTGGCCCCACTCAATCATCATGGTTTTATACCATTGATAGCAGTTGCATTCATCTCACTGTCTCCATGTCAGGCAACCAGGGCTGGACTGGTTGTTTAATGTGTTAAATAATCAGCAAGCATCTCTTACTGATGGTCTGTTTCCTAAACTGAAGTCAGTGTTTGGCTGTGAATTTACAGGAATATGTAAAGAGTAAATGTCTAGCTGTACAGACGTGAAGAAAACCTGAAAAATGAGACCAAATGAGGTAAGTCTGCAGAGAGCCCAGAACAAAGTGACATGAGAACTTCCCTATTCTCATAGCAAGGGTTTAATCAGGTAACACGGATAATTTAAATACTAACACTGTTAATTATTTCCATGAGGAGTTGTTCACCTGGGAAAGACTTGCCATTCCCTTCAACAAGTCTTGTTATAGGAGGCTCCACTAAACTGTTTCAGATCAGATTTGGCTTCTTTGTAAGTAGAATAACCTAAAAGTTTGTTTTATGCAAAGGCACAATTTTATTCTGTGTTTGATCTGGCATATGCAGAATGCCAAATCTCTGACTTCCCTACTAAAATGTGGGAAGGAAACTCAAAAGGAAAACTCTTTTTGGAGAATTACTTTTCTGTGGGATCAGTGATCCAAACTGAACTACTCTACAGCCACACAATTGAAAAGAAGGGCAGCACATTGCCAGGCAGCCAGGAGGGATGCGCCCAGGGAGAGATAGCAGAAAAGGACTTCCAGCTTGCACTGGAATTTAGGATGATTGTAACAGTGTACACAGATTTAGGATGTTGTAACACCATGGTTGTAAAGCACCCAGGTTCAGTGAAGCAAGAACTACATGGCCTGAACTCTTATTCAAGCTCAAACTTCCCTGTACGCTCAAAAGATGAAAGACCACGTATGTCCTTAACATAGCCCAAATTGACATTTTCATGGTGTGTTTTAATCCCATTAACTCATGGGTTTATATATCTGACACAAGAGGCAACTCAACCTGGGACCAGCAGCTGGCCTCATGACCTAGTGACGCCTCAGTGGTGCCCCATGCGCACCTGGCATTTTGGGGGTACTGCGAGCAGCCCACTTTGGCAAAAGACACCTACAGATCCGTATCATGGAGGTGTGTGAACGATGTCAAGCTGCCGCTTCCTTCCGTTCCCACTCCCTGTTACTGGTCCCGGCTGGGCAAAGGCACCGCAACCAAGCAGCAGACAGCAGCCTCCCAGAGGGCCGGCGAGCCTGCTCCGCTGTGACGGGGGCTGGGGGGAGGCTAGGCCCAGGCCACCGGGGCCTGTTCGCAGGAACCCTGGGCACGGTGCAGAAGCCCCCATGAGCAAGCACAGCTCCACAGTCCCTCCCGAGAGCCTCTGCGCAACTCTCGGACCGAAGGACGGAGGGGGAGGCGGCACGTCAAGGTCCCGACCGCCATTGCACTACGCATCACATCCCAGGCCCCGGCGCGCGTGCGCGTTCCAGCCCCTCCACGGTGACACATGCGCGTTCCCGCCCAGCCCGCCCCGCAGGCGCAGCAGGCAGGAGGTCGCTCCGCGCATGTGCAGAGGGCGCTGACGATGGCTGCGCACGGAGCTCCTGGGTCCTGTCTAGCCAACCAGCGGCGCCCGCTGCCCGCCCTCCCCGCGAGGGAGGGACCGGTTCTCCGCCGTCCCATGATGCAGCGCGGGGGCGGTGGCGACAGCGACGATGGTGGCGGCCGCCATGTTGTGGTAGTTTGTTGTTCTCCTGTAGTGGGTGCGTGCGGAGAGGTGGCGGGAGGGGGAAGCGCCGGGTGCTGAATTCGAGTCTCTCCCCCTTCCGCGTTCCCCCGCTCCTCGCCGCTCCCGCGGGCGGCACGGGGTCGCCGCTGGGAGCCGCCGCCTGGGCGCCGCCGCCGCCTGGGCAAGACGAAGAGCCATGGCTGCCGCCCTGGGAGGAGGCGCAGGTGGGTGTCACGGCCTTGTAGGACTGCGCCGGGGGTTCGGAGCTCTGGGGCTTAGCCTGTGGGAGCGGGGCCGGCTAGAGCCGCGGCGCCGGGCCTGGCCGGGGCGGAGCGGAGCGGCGCGGCTGGCGGGGCTGAGGGAGCCGTGGGCTGCGGGGCCTTTCTGGGGCGGTGGCGCCCCTGCACCCCGCCACCTCTCGGTCTTCAGCATGGGCGGGCGCGCCCAGCTGCGCCGGCGGGGCTCGAGTAGGGTGAGGCCCGTGCTGCCGCGGGGCAAGAGGAGCTCTACAGGCACTGCAAGGCCCCAGGGGCGCCGCTCTTGCTAATGGGAGTCGGCGTCGTGAGTTGGTGGGAGCCCTTGTGTTCCCTTGGCTAGGGCAGGGCCCCTGTTGCTGTTGGCCTTGCTTTCAGTAGGAATAACAGTTTTGATAAAGGCAGGTCAGAGTTGTCAGTTAATCCATTTGCCCTTGTTTGTACAAAAGTGTGTTGATTTTAGTCTGTGCTTGTTTTCTGTAAGTAGGTGTAATGAAGAAGAGTATGGTTCAACCTTGTGGGCACTCACCAAAGTGGTCAGATTGTTTGCATTGTTAGCTTAATTGGCTACAGTGTGCATAAACAAAATTAAAGTTCTTATTAAAGCTAAATATCACAAAGAAATTCTCAAGTTTAGGAGCTGAGTTTAGGAAGAAGATTAGGAAGGACAGCACTGATGGGTAAAACAGTAAATATCTTAATATCTTGGGCATTGTTTTAATGTTGTTAAATGTGCTGCAATGTTAAAGTTATTTTACACAAAACCTTAGTGCTAGAGCCTGTAGTTCAGATCATTTATATGTGATGTGGAAACAAAGTTTGTATGCATGTTCTATCTCTGGGAGATTTTGTACTATTACGAGGACATTAATTTAAATAAAGTGTCACTTTCAAGCCCTTTTGAGTCTTGTGTTTAAAACTACTGCAAGGTGACTGAATGCGCCTTGATGTACAAAGGTATATGCAGCAAGAAACCTTCAACAAAGTGGTGAAGCTTCAGTTTCAACACTATTTGGTTTTAGTTGTGGAGTACTGTATGTGTTTAGCCATGAGTTACGGTCACTTTGTACTAAGTGGGCACAAGCAGTTGTTCAGCATTAACACTGTGCTTATCAATAAATGGTGCAAATTATAAATACAGTCCTTGCCCCATATAAATAGTGTGTGTCTAGTCTAGATGATCACTGTTCAGCGCTTGTGTTAATGAAGAAACTAAGAGGTGTCACATACTTATGGCCATAAATCAAGGAAAATTTGTGTTTGAAGTTGTTAGAGACATTTCTAAGACTCAATAAAAAAGCGTAGAACTTACAGGAGTGGTGTATGCAACTCTTCTTGGAAAGGGACTACTATCCAAAGTCAATGGTACTAACAAATGGGAAAGAAGCCCAGGAGTAAGTGGTTGGTTGTCGTAAATGTTTTTGATCAGTTTTGAACTTTTAACTGTAGAATTTAAGTGTTTGTTTTTTTTTTAATATTTTGAGGGAGACAAAAAGATTTTAAAATATGGCAATACCAGCATCTTGTTTTGGTGTGGTTTTTATTTTGTTTTTAAGGCTCTAATAATTGGTAAAGTAGTAGAAAATAGGTCTTGAGAAGGTAAATTGAGTCTTAATTTGATGACATTGCAGGGTAACATGAGAAAGTTTTGGCTTCGAAGATGTAGATTAATGTTTAAATCCTCTGTAAGGCTATGTTGCATGGCTGAAAAAGAAAGTGAAATGGCTGTGTTGGCTGAACATTTAGATACATTTGATGGAAGGAAGGTGATTTGTTGGACAGCATGTCTGGACTCACTGGTTACTTACAAGTTTTTAGGCTTTTGGGGAATACAGCCTTGATCCATAATAATAAGGTCTTTGTATGTATTTTTGTGACCACTTGTTGGTGAAACTAAGTTTTCTAAGGGTGAAGGTAAAGGCTGTTTTGGTGATAGGTTTCACAAACATAAACTGGAAAGTTTCAGGTGTTGGAGAAGACAAGGGTCAATGGCTGCAAGTTGCATCAGGAGAGGCTTCACTTGATAAAAGAAATACTTTTTTGAATTCTGTGTTTACGTAGAGAGCAATCAGTCAGTGGAAAAACCTCCAGGTACATAATGAAGTCTACATCACTGGAGGTTTTCAAGATGTGGTCGGACAAGGGTGCTAGATAAATTATTTCACCTAGGCTTCCTGTCCCACAGAGGTTGGACCAGATGGTCTTTCAAGGTCCCTTCCAACCTGTGCTGTTCAGTGATTTAGTGATGATCTGTTTATAGTGTAATGTAATAACTGTTGTGTGGATGCTGACATTTTTTTCTTGGTGTTCACTGCAATCAGCTTACAGCTAGATTTTAAGCTTATTAGGGAGAGATGGTTGTGAGATAAGCAACAAACAATTACTAAAACAAAGCAAGGAGCATGTATCTTGCTTGTCATACTGAAGTAAGGGAAAACTATTCGTAAGTTTTCTTCCTTTCAGATTAATTAACTGCTGATGAACAGCAGTAGTCTACGAGACTTTTAGTGTAGATATTCTTGGGGTATGAATTATGATGGGTGGAGGAGGAGCTGAAGAGGGCTCTGTCTTATACATGTCTACCTCATATTCCCGCTGGAGGTCCTGTACTAAGAGTAGCTGAACGGGTGTTTCTCTACCTCTGAGCCTGTTATGTTATTCCTCCAGCTTGAATTTACGCTGTCATCAGTTTAAGTAGTCTAAGGGCTGCTGTTGTGCTTTCAGCAGTGTAGTGGCTTTAAAAACCTCTTGTGAAGCTGTTAAAAATTGGAAAAGCTTATACTTCTAGCACAGCAAGCACCTTTCTCTGTGTTGTGGGTCACTATCAGATACAAAGGTGTACTAAAAATTCTCTAGTGTGACAAATTCAGTTGAACTTGTCTTGCTTCAGGCTATTCAACAGTAGCATACATGGGCTGGAAACACATTCTGCATATGTGCCTATCTGAAAGTGTGTGTGAAGTGCTGGCTGTAATTTGGTCTCTGGGTGTTGCATCCTGCTTTGTTAGGTGGACTGATACAGTTGGTCACTGTAACTTAGTGTGTGCATATTACAGTAAAACTCCTTTAAGTGTCAAGGATTATAGCATTTGCAATTCATGAAATAAAAATATATGGTCATAGGCTAGTCTACCAGCTAAGTGCCAAAACCCATTACTGCTTCAATGAGCTTGTGGCAGGCAAATTTGCTTTAAAGTGTAGCAATTTGTAATCTCTGTGCTGCTTTGACAAGCTTTCACTGAAAGTCTCATTATTCTGAATGTTCTCTCAGGTCATCTAAATTAAACATACTATCACTTGTGTTTACAAAATCCAAACCATGCTGTATTGTATCAAATACTCAACCTCAGATTTTAGGTCACATAGAACTTGTTCTCCAGAATAATTTAAGAAGATGGTTGTTAGTGACTTGGCCAAAAAACCCCAAGTAATGTGTTTGGTCCTGTGTTATATTCTGCTGTAAGACAGCCTCTGTTTTCACTGTAAGTTTTGGTGACTGTGAAAGATGCTGGGGAGTTTCTGGAGAGTTGCAGTTTCTCATCAGTGTCCAAAGCCATTTGGGAGCTCAGTTCATGTGGATTTCATTTAAGCTCTTGGCCATCATTCACTGTTCCACATTTGTGAGGCAAAGACTGACATTTTTAAAATGTTTTTCCAAAGCAAGTATGTTTTCAAAGCCAAGCAGACTTTGGAGTTGTTTCTTTTTCTTAATATTTTTTTGGTGGCTTGATGGTTCCAGACAGCATATCATAATTAGTTCTCTTCTTGCTTATTGTTAGTGGGTTGCTTTGCATCATAACAAACTCTCTAAAAAAAATAAATTGGTTTTGAGAACATAAAAATAACTTCTGTGGAAATTATTTTTTCTACTTTGTCTGTTTGAGGAAGTTAAACTATAGAGTAATTTGGAAAGAAAGCATGAAATACATTAGTTGGGGACCATGTTAAGCAGTTGTTGCGTTGTTATAAATACTTAAGGCTTCTGTGAGTGTTTACCACTATAAAGGCTTTATGATGTCTGTTCCTGAACAGATAAACTAAACTGTGTTTAAGTGTGGTGCATTTGTGTTCTTTTGCATAATGCAGTAATAGGAGTGAACGTGACTTTCCCCCCCCCCCCTTTTTAAGAATGGGTAGAGAGCTTGAGTATCTATAATAAATGGGACTGCATTCATAGTGTGTTACATGATGTCTTAGATTCACATCACAGGCATAGAGTTCCTGTTGACCTTGTGTTTTTATTGCTGGATGCTGTCACAATTTGTTACCCAAAGTTTCCATTCAGATGGTGTTAATAGTACAGTTACATCGCCAGCCTATGTTTTAGATGTGTCTGTTCCTTGTGAAACCTGTTACTTTTCTGTACTGTATAGCAAGAGATACTGAAATTCAGTTCACTACCAGGCAAAAAAATAGTATATAAATGTATATACTCAATCCCAGAACACTGAGGCTTTACAATACCTGTATGTTGTGTAACCTTTTACAACAAAATATAAAGAAAAATATTCTGCAGAAACAAACTATTACATAACAAAATCTGTTTTTAATCTGGAGACTTGTGCTTGAAATGCTGTCAAGTTGTCGTGTTGTGTTTCAAATGTGATACCAGGGAATGGGATAGGTCAAGATGGACTTATGTTCAGCATTAAATCTGAGCACAGAGAATTGTTATTTTTTTCCATGGGGTAAATAAGTTTTTTTCCTCTAGGATTTTTTTTTTTTTTAAATGCCTCCCTTACTCGCTCTGCCCCAAAGCAGTGTAGCTGAGTTACTTATTAAAAGACCTGTTGGTTAAACAGTGCGTAATACATTTTATCCGTTTAACTATTGGATCATTGTGGCATCTCTGTCTTGTTTTGGATAAGGAGACGTCTTTGATGCCTGAAACTAATAATATGTTTTATGTTCATGATAGTGTGATATTGAAGCAAAATACAATTTTTTGAGCTGTTGAGGTTTATGAGGCAACATGTAGTTAGTGTTCCAGGAAGTGTGCAGGTGTATTTATAGGAAGACTAATGATGCAGTCATCAAATGTTTTTCCTAGTTGAGAAGTCTTGGCCATCTCATTGCAGTAAAATACTCCAGCTTAGCAAGAGCTGCTATGTAGGGCTACCTTTTTAGGCTATATTGGTACCATTTTAAGATGTTTAAAGCTCTGCAGCGTTCTTACTGATTCACCTCCTACGCTTGTGAGACTCGACTGTGTAGCTTAGGACTTCCATTTTACATAGAAAAATGATTAGTGAAGGTTTTATTGAAAGGGTATCTACAGAGTTAAAAACTGTGACTGGCATAGCCAAAGAGGAAATGAGGCTTGTATTTTGTGGCTTTCTAGTGTGGATGATTTGTTCTTATTAAGCAGTTCTGGGTATGTATCATAAAACAACTGGAAAAAAAAAGAGCGCTGTATAGAACAACTTCTAGCACTGCTGGTGCTACACCAGGGTAAGTATAAGTATAAAGCAGATAGGAACATTTTAATGTGGAAAGCCAAGCGTATTTGGCTTTGTGCTTCTTAAGTTAAAATTTAAGCAGGGGAGATTTAGGTTAGAGATAAGGAAGGAATTATTTCCTGTGAGAGTGGTGAGGCGTTGGAACAGTTGACCAAGGAAGTTGTGAATGCCCAGCCCCTGGCAGTGTTCAAGAGCTGGTTGGACAGAGCCTTGAGCAATCTGATCTAGTGAGAGGTGTCCATGCCTGTGGCAGGTGGGTTGGAACTAGACAATTTCAAAGTCCTTTCCAACCCAGATCATTCTCTGATTCTTCTGGTTTGCAGCTGGCCAGAGCCTTGTGAGGCAGACTGGCCTTCCAGAGCAGTCAGCATTAGTCAGTCTCTGCAGCATCCTGCAGCTTCTCTGTCACTTTGATAATGGTGATTTTTGTGCAGTAGGAAGTGCTATGTGGCAGATTATTTTTTTTTTCCTCTGTAACTGGCCTGCCCTGCTTCCTTAGTCAGTTAGTGCTTTTTGGTATTTCATAGGGCTTAGTGTGGTTTGGTTGTGTTTTGGTGGGTTTTTTTTTTTGTTTGTTTGTTTGTTTGTCGGTTTTTTCCAGATTTTTTTTTTTGTTGTTTTTTTTTCAAATTCTTCTAGTGCTGCCTGGAAGTTAGAGAGGAGGCTTACTTAGTGATCACCTGTTAGGATCTTACAGTTGATACCCAGCTAATGTGCATACATCTTGGTAAGGTTTGCCAAGAGAGCCTTGCATTGAAAGGAGGAGCCGTACCATTGTATTGCATCTCTTAGCAACAGTTGCTGTGTACTTTGTAGGCTGCACTGATGCTGCTGGAAGAAACACAAAACCTCTTCCAGCTTCTATGATGGACGTTTTCCTTCTTAAAAAGCTGAAGCTCATGGATTCCTCCCTCCTTTTTTTCTTCTCTGTTTACCTTCTACACAGTACTGAGAATTATATAGATATATATAAGTATGTCTTTGGCTGTTGCTGTTAGTGGTTCTGTGCTTTGCTGATGCTGAGTGTTCCTCTTTGTGTACAAGTTAATGTTTTACAGGCACTTAACCATCCTTGACACAAACATTGACTTGAGTTTCTTAAGAAGAAACATCTGTAAATGTTATGCTGATTGCTGTTTACTGCTGTTTTGTTTTGGCTAGACGGAAGAAAATGAAAAGGTGTGGTTTCAGAAACATAAAAAAATGATGCCTCACTGAGGTTTGCTAGGTATCAGATCACACTGCTGGTGTAAGGCCTGTGTCTATTGCAATACTTGCTGTCTCACAGATGATGAAGCTGGCAATGAATGCTATCTGTAGATGCATGATTGTTGTGACCTTATTTTCTAAAAGAGAGCTACAACCTGCTTTGGGCTCTGACAGTACTTAATGTCAAAATAGCATAATTTGTAATGTGCATTGTCACCGTTAGCTGTCATAGAACAAATAAGTATAAAAAAGAAAAGCTGTTTTCCTCTGTCCCAAAGATCTTTGTATCATTGAGAATGAAGACCTTGGGCCCACCATAGGAGAGGAATTGGTTCGAGACCATCTTAAAAATCTGAACGTGCACAAGTCCATGGGTCCTGATGAAATCCATTCGGGGGTCCTGAAGGAGCTGGCAAATGAAGTTGCTAAGCTACTGGCTATCATATTTGAAAAATCATGGCAGTCAGGTGAAGTTTCCGACGACTGGAAAAAGGGAAATATAGCCCCCATTTTCAAGAAGGGGAAAATGGATGACCTGGGGAATTACAGACCAGTCAGTCTCACCTCTGTGCCTGGCAAAATCTTGGAGCAGATTCTCCTGGATGGCATGCTAAGGCACATGAAAAACAACAAGGTGCCTGGGGACAGCCAGCATGGCTTCACTAAGGGGAAATCCTGCCTGACCAATTTGGTGGCCTTTTATGATGGGGCTACAGAACTGATGGACGGTAGAGCAGTTGATGTCATCTGCCTGGACTTGTGTAAAGCGTTCGACACTGTCCCACATGACATCCTTGTCTCTGAATTGGAGAGACATCAATTTGATAAATGGACCACACTGTGGATAAAGAACTGGCTGGATGGCCACACACAAAGAGTTGTGGTCAATGGCTCAGTGTCCGGCTGGAGACCAGTAATGAGTGGTGTCCCTCAGGGACTGGTGTTGGGACCGGTCTTCTTTAACATCTTCATCGCTGACATGGGCAGTGGGATTGAGTGCGCCCTCAGCAAGTTTGCCGATGATACCAAGCTGTGTGGTTCGGTTGATACGCTGGAGGGAAGGAATGCCATCCAGAGGGACCTTGACATGCTTGTGAGGTGGGCTGATGCCAACCTCATGAAGTTTAACCATGCCAAGTGCAAGGTCCTACACCTGGGTGGGAGCAATCCCAGGCAAAGCTACAGGCTGGGCAGAGAAGATTCAGAGCAGCCCTGTGGGGAAGGACTTGGGGGTGCTAGTCGATGAGAAAATGAACATGAGCCGGCTTCAGTGTGTGCTTGCAGCCCAGAAAGCCAACTGTATCCTGGGCTGCATCAAAAGGAGTGTGACCAGCAGGTCAAAGGAGGTGATCCTGCCCCTTTATTCTGCTCTCATGAGACCTCACTTGGAGTATTGTGTGCACTTCTGGTGTCCTCAACATAAAAAGGACATGGATCTGTTGGAACAAGTGCAGAGGAGGGCCATGAGAATGATCAGGGGACTGGAGCACCTCCCGCATGAAGATAGGCTGAGAAAGTTGGGGCTGTTCAGCCTGGAGAAGAGGCGGCTGCGTGGAGACCTCATAGCAGCCTTCCAGTATCTGAAGGGGGGCCTATAGGGATGCTGGAGATGGACTCTTCATTAGGGACTGTAGTGATAGGACAAGGGGTAACGGGTTAAAACTTAAACAGGGGAAGTTTAGATTGGATATAAGGAGGAAATTCTTTACTGTGAGGGTGGTGAGGCACTGGAATGGGTTGCCCAAGGAGGTTGTGAATGCTCCGTCCCTGGCAGTGTTCAAGGCCAGGTTGAACGAGGCCTTGGGTGATACGGTTTAGAGCGAGGTGTCCCTGCCCATAGCAGGGGGATTGGAACTTGATGATCTTAAGGTCCTTTCCAACCCTAACTATTCTATGATTCTATTAGAATGTGATGAGACAAGGAGAGACGAGGACAGGGTGGTGGTGGGGACCTAGGTGAAGCAGTTCCTGTAAGCTGTGGTCACCACCCAGAGGTTGGCCAGTCATTTTGGGGGCTTTCGTATGCATCCTTCTAGACTTGTGAAAAGGGCTTTGCATAGATGTAACTCAGCTTTGGATTTTGATAGGAGTTGCTCAAAACCAAGGAATAGGTAGCGAGAAACTTGGAGGGGTTGGAAGAGCTGGAGGTTTGTGATATTGGTATGATAGAGTGGAGGTCTTTCTCTACACTAGAAACTTGACAGTTATGTGGACTTTCTTTTGTATTGTTTCTTTACTAGTAGTAATACTAGCTTGTAGCACTTGTATGGCCATGGAACTTCAGTATCTGGCCTGTAAAAGTACTATGAATTGTACTGAAGAATGATCATTTTTGCTGTAGAGAGATCTCAGCAGAGATAAAGGGTTTGGCACATAACTTTTCCAGATTTAAACCTGTTTGACCTAATGGTTCACATGTGTAAGAATTGTATGCTGAAAAGCTAAGATCTTCAAGTGGTGCTGGTTTATAATGCAGCTCTCTAGAGTTCTGCCAGTGGTGCCTAGCATGAAAAAATACTGCATCTTGCAAGCAAGCAGGCATAGCTTAAAAAGAAGCTAGTTCTTCCGGATAGTGGTGTCTCAAGCTGTGTTAGTCAACATGTGGACACTGTCATTTTGGATTGCTGCAAAAACAATTACCTCATTACCTTAAAAATAACCCACAAACCAAAAGAAAAAAATCCCACTTTGGAGGTGTTTACATCAGGTCAGTGGGTTACTGCAGTCCAGCTGTAAGAACAATGACAGTGCAGGATACTTGCACCCTTAAAATGGCAATGCAGTAGAGATGCAATGGCAATGCAGTAGAGAAGTTGTGGCTGCCCCATCCCTGGCAGTGCTCAAGGCCAGGTTGGACAGGGCTTTGAGCAGCTTGGACTAGTGGAATGTGTCTCTGTCTATGGCAGGGGTTTGGAACCAGGTGAGCTTTAAGGTCCCTTCCAACTCAGACCAGTCTGTGATTCTGTTATGATGAATGCAGTATGAACAACCATAAGGAGAGCAAGATGGGGTTTGTTTTTAGTGGCGTGTTTTGTTTTGTTTTTTTGTTTTTTTTTTGTTTTTTTTTTGTTGTTGTTCTGTGGTTGTGTTTTTTTAATGGATTTTTTTTATGGTTTTTTGTTTGTTTTGTTTTGGTTTTTTGGTTTTTGTTGGTATTGGGTGAAGCTAGTAAACTTAGGTCTGTCTGGGTTTCCCCTGTGAGTGAAATAGGAATTGGAATAGAAGGAGCTTGCAGAGAATTGTGAACTGACAGTTTGTTTTAGAGGTGTTAGCCAGTAAATTAGTTTAAATATAGAAGATTAGTTCAAAATATAAAAGTATCTGTAGGCACTAAAATGGAGAACCTGATAAAAAATTATTTAGCTACTGTTTCAGAATAAAAGAGTTGCCCCACTGGGCTTGTGTTGCATCGTAATTTGTACAGGGTAGTCTTATTTTCATAGCTATTTATGACAGAATTTCATGGTTTGAAAGCTCTTAATTTAGTGACATTGCAAGAACTGAATTTTATCTTTGTGATCTTTGTTTTTACATCTTCTTAAACTTATTGGTCACTATCACTTGTGTTTTGATAATATGAAGAAAGAAGTGAACAGGTTTGTTGTTGCATGTGGGGAATATTCACTAAAGGATACTGGGTTGAGTTTAAAAAGCTGAAAACAGATTTGGTTTTGAAGGTTCACTGAAAAAACACAAACACACAGAAAAGACCAGTTTACCCTTGACATTTTACTTGTTCAAGGAGTGAAATCCAAATAGAGTCAGGAGACTGACCGGGTATATGGCATCTTAGTGATCATAATTTCTGACTGTCAGACTGCAAGGACTAGATTGCTCAGCCTCCTGTATTTTGCAGACCATTAAACTGCAGTGGGTTTTTCATTTAAACGTAATGTTCGTTTGCGCATTTGTTTGACTCTTACAGAAGTAATTAAAAGGTGTGAAAAGACACTAAATCCAGGTGTGCCTTCTCTATTGGGCTTTAGCCACAGGATGGGAGAGTGAGGGTTGAGTGTTTCTGAAAGTGTGTCTTCCAGTTTGCAGATGATAGACACATTGGGTGTCTGAACAAAGCAACTGAGCGTTGCATTTCTTTTGCAGATAAATGGAAGATCTAAGGTTTTTAAGTAGAAAAATTATAATTTGCAAACTAATCTATGCAAGAGTAATTTGTGATTTGATAGGCTAAACTGAGGGTACTTGTTGAGAGAAATATATGGAGCACCAGTTTTATCTTGGAAGGCATGTTCTATGCTTAGGTACCTAGAGTAACCTGCTTCAGTGACTTCTAATGGTTGTAATGCCCCAGTTGAGATAATTGATGGTGTATTATACCTGACTTCCTTCTTCTGTGCCAGCTTGCCTTGTGCTGACCTGAAGTTTACTCCTATTTACAGAGTGCCTTTGCAGGCTCAGTTTAGGTAGATAAGCTTGTGGCCCCCAAGGCAAGCAGAGAACTGGCAGATGTTGTTTCCTTCATCTCTGTTGCACCTCAGTTTTGTGCATTCCTGGGGAGTGCCTGTCTCTGGAATTACCTTTGTTGGCAAAATTTTCCAGTGATTTATCTCATGTTCTGTCTGTTTTCCTTGGGTCATCATCAACTCAGTGGTGAAGAGGGAAAGCTACATAGCATATTATTATTTTTTTTTTAGTGAGGCATGTTGGTGTTTATCAGCTTTCCTTGTGTTAACATGGAAAGTGGAAAAAGGTATTTTTTGCATCTTCTGAAAAACAACCCCCACCAAATAATCCGGATTATATGGCTGTTTCAGGAACCTTTCAATTCAGTGAGAACTATTTAACATAGTCACCTTTTTTGCAGATGATGACTTTGATCAGTTTGATAAGCCTGGTGCAGAAAGGTCTTGGAGAAGAAGAGCTGGAGATGATGACTGGGACAGGTAGGTAGAATGCTTTCACATTCAGTTTCTGTATGATGAGCTACATTGCTGTTTTCCCGTTCCTCATTTTGTACTCTAACATTTAGAGCAGCACACATTTAGAAACTGATGAAGATGTTGGTGGTTATGCATGTCAGCTGATGCTAGATTGTGCCAAGCATATACTTGCCTTGAGGAATATAAGAGCACTATGAAGAGATACCATTTAAAATCAGATAAATACAAAGTATTTGTGGTGTGTAATTAACTTTGCAATTATTGTTTTGGTTTTCCTTTTAAATATTTAATAGATCCCAGAGGTTTAAGGAGTTAAATCTTTGCTAGTACTCGAATTTGTCCAATTTTTTAAATTTTTAATGAGATGTTTAAATTCTTATTCTCAAAGTCCTACTTCAGTTTTATATTTGGGAAGAGTAATGGAACTCAGGTATGGGCTTCTATTGAAAAATATGACTGCTATAAAGATTTAAAGTATGCATGAACTTAGTTATTTTGGGAGGGAATAAGAACATGTTCTTCTGTGTGAAGGCACTCTAACTGGAAGGACTTAAATCAAGCTACTGAGCTGCTGGCTAGACTTGCCTGTTTGGGGGGGGTGAAACATTTCACTTTTGTGGTTGGTTGGTGTTTGGTTTTGTTTTTTTTTCCCCCTCTTTTTTTGTAATTATCACTCCTTTTTAGTAAAAGAGAGACTTTTTCAGACTTTGTGAGTGGTTTTCACTGTAAAAAGGAAAAAAAATCCCAAACATTTAAATAGATTTTTGTCTTTTCTAATAATTCCAGTGATTATAGTAAAAAAAAATTACTGTAAGTAGTTTTCCACCAAGCTGAGCCCTTGGGTTGAATCAGGTACTCTACATTTATTGTCATTCCAGAGGAATTAGTTTCCTCCTCTGTGCTTTTCTGCTGGGTTAAGTGGGTAGTTTTCATTGCTCCAAGAGGTGAGTAAGAAGGAATAAGGGATTTGGACAATAGCTTCAGTGTGCAGGGTGTTCTGCTGTACACTGGTGAGGGGTGTGTGTTCTCTTTCAAGCCAGCACAGCTGTTTGAAGGCTGGCTGCTGAACTGCAAGAGACAGATCCAGTGTGAGAGTGTAATTAAAATAACTTCAGGTTGGGTCACTGTGCTGTGCTGCCTCCCAGCCCCAGCTCTGTGTATTCAGAACTCCTGAAGTCAGTATTACAGGCAAAATACATTAGAATATTTTCTGACCTTTTTGCCTTCACTAACTTAATTGTATGGACAGATGGGATTTTAGATGCTGGCTGGCCACATCTGTGTTTAGCTGTCCTACTCTTACCACTTCAGAAAATTTGGAAGAGTCAAACAGCTGCTGTATTGCAAGTTGTAATCTTATTGCCAATGGTAAAAATTTTAGGGTGCAGTGCTGGAAATCCAGAAAGTCATCTTGCTGGTAATTTCAGAAATGTTGTGGGCTTTTTTAATGGGTTTTGTTTGTTTGTTTGTTTGTTTTTCCAGCTTTACCTAATAGGACATTATTTGCATGTGTTGGATTTTTAAAATACAGTAATTATTTTTAGTTGGAGCTGTCTTTGGAAATGTTAAGTTCTATGGTTGTCTGGGCAGTTATTAATGCTGTACATGGATGTATTGTTGCCTACTGTAATTGCTTGATTTTTTTAACTACTGGGTTAATTTAGTATAGGACACAGTTTCTTGAAGATGGTAAAAAGGCTGAATGAACACTTGTTTTTTTTTTTTTGTTTTCGTTTTTAATCCCTCTTGCTTTGTTTTGCATCCTAAATAATGTATTTTGTGGGGAATGGTGAAGGGGTTATGCTGTTGGTCATATATCTTGATCAACCATCAACTCTTACTGTGTTGCTACTTTAACTGAGTCCTATCTCCAAGAGTGTAAATAATTTTGAATTTCCAAATCTCTTTCCTTTCCCAAACATATGCCCCTGTGATTCGGGAATACAAATGTAACATTGTTCTTGGAGAATTTTTCCCATTACATTTTTTTTTTTATGAGTTCTTTTCCTGAAACACTTGTGTCCTTGCTACTGCTCATGTTTAATGAGGCATGCTCATGAAATTGGAGGCCAAAAAGGGCCAGTCTGACATCTTTATCACGGGCTGTTAATTTATATCTTTAGCTCTGTAAGAGCCCAAAGATTTTGTTTGGGAAAAAGATGCAGTTCTGGTGTTACCCTGTGAGATGACAGGGCTGATTTAGTGGTTGACTTCTGCTGAAACTCGCTTGTTCTGACCCTTCTCTGAGTTTCTTAATTTCTCTACACTGGCAGAATGCTTTCCACATTTGTTGTCTGTCTTTTTTTTTTCCTGTTACTTTCTCTTCCACATTTAGTAAGCTGAATTTATTTAGTGAGGGGAATGTTGAGTATTGAGAGTTCAGGAAGGGGAGGAAATGGATCTGCTGTGAGAGCGGTGAGAACTTCTAGATTCTTTGAACACTAATTTCCTAGAATTGTGGTTTTTGGAAAGACCTTTGCGTCTTGATGGTAGTGAGGGTGAGTTGCCTTTGGAACAATCACAGATAAGTACTTTTATTCCAGTTCAGTTTATGTGGCATTGCGTGGTATCAGATTGCAGCCATTCATTTTTGTCTGTTTTTTTTCAGCTAGCCTAAGATATTTTAGTATCTTTTTGAATCTTCTTTTCTTTTTTGAAAATAGATCTGGTAACTCTGATCCCTCTTCTTTCTGATAGGTAACTTGAGATTTGGATAGCTTAAGAGAAGCTTGAAATAGGTCTGCTTTACTGTGTAGGCTTTTCACTGTTAGTTTCTTCAGACAGTTACCATGGTAATTTTTCTTCTAATTTATCAATGAAAAAATTGAGTGACAGTGAATATTATAGTAGGTCTTGAGGGGCATTCTGTGAAAGACTTTTGCTTCTGTCATGAGCTTCACTTACATGCTAGTGCTTAGATAATTTAATCTTTCCCTTTTCCGTTCATTTTTGATTTGAATTCCTTACTACCTGAGCTTGGTTTTCATCATTGAATGCTATTATAACACATGGTTTTGCTGTCTTTTGGAATTTCTCTACTGAAATTTTGTTAAAAACTGTCAGTGGTGGACCATAGTGCTGGGAAATATTTTCAAACCTTTTTGTGCATTTGTCAGATTACTGCAGAGATTAGTGACTTTTTTCCTGCTTCAGTTTTGGTTCTGAATTTTTCAGCACCGATTTCTGTTATGTTTTCTGTCTCTTAAATTCTGTTGATTTGCTCTTTGGAATGTATGATATGTTTTATGTCTATATTTTTGTTTAATATTGCAGTGAACACAAAGCAACTTGTATTTGTTAATGTTGAGTCATTCCTGGAACTGTTTGAAATCAGCAGCTATGCACAAATACTGTCTACTCATGATAACATCCTATTTAGAGCTGATTTCGAATATAATCTGTTCATGCATTGTCTGTGTAGGAACCAGCTCTGAACAAGGTTTATCCATCTGCAGAAATAACTCTTGGCACTGATTTACATTTTGGGATTACCTCCCCATTTTCAAGTATTTCTTTTGTCGTCCTAAGGAGCATTTCTACATTTTCCTCTTCTGTTCATATAGCCTATTCTCACTTTTGGGTATTTAATTTTGATGTAGTATCTAAGGCATGGGGGGGGGGTGTTTGTTTTTTGAGGTGCTGGTAGAGTCTCATTCTTGAATTACACCTCATGTCAAATCACTGTCATTTTAGTATTAACACATGCATGTTCCAACAGGTATTTGTGAGTAGTAAATGTTTATTATAGAAAGGGGAATCTCTTTACTCCTGTCACTAAGTAATTCTTTCCCTGAAGAAAAAATGAGATTAAGCAGCTGCCCTAAAGTTTAACTTAATCTGGACTGTAGTTCCTTGTGTTGCATCCTATTTATGGGACGGATGCTACGTGATGGCAGAAGTTTCGTAAGCCAGGTATTTCTATGCTTCTTCAATTCTTAGCCACACTTACAAAGATGGTGAAGCATGCATTTGATTTTGTTATTCTACAGATGTCTGTTTGACCTCGCTCTCAATGTGAGGTGGAGGGAGCATTTATGAAAGATCTAGGCCTAAATGGCCTCACAAGCCAGCTGGTCTCCCAGTGCCTCCTTGCTGAAGTGCAGTTGGGCACCGAGTCTTGCCCTCAGGACACTGATGTCACTTGTTTGTTTCCTGAGGAGGTGGGAAACAGCAGTGTGGAGACTATGCCCACATGGTCTTGAAGTGAAGGATGTAGAGTGGGGACCTGGCTAAGTGTGCTTCAAATGCCTGCACTTTCTCTAGATTTATGTGCTGTGTTGTATTTTGGGGGACATGGAAAGGAGAGCATATGAAAATAACTGCATAACAATGGTCTTAAGATGTACAGTCTGTTATTTAATTTAAAATGTTTCTCCTTTTTAACTTCTTAAATGCTTTGGTAAAGGAAAGCTTTGTACAGACTCATCTTCAATTCTCCTTAAGTTAGTTTTTTAAGGTGTATACCCTATATGGTGTTTGTTTCTGTTTTCTGGGGTTCAACTTCTGAAATTTGTTAATGTTTTCCAGTGAACTTGATGATGACTTGCTTGGAGAGGATTTGCTAACTGGCAAAAAGGTAAGAAAGAGATGTGCATTGAAGTGAAGTGTTACAGACACTAAAATATTAATGTTACTCAACTTGCCAACTTCAGTTGTTTGGTATAGCGTCTTATGTGCCTTATGATCGCCTCCCTCAAGCCTGACAGCCATAGGTACCTGAGGTCTGCCCTGTAACCAGATCTGTACCCAGAGCTCTGTTTGCTTTTGTGAAGTACCTCCAAGTGTGGCTTTTTAAAATACAAGCTTTAAAAAACCTGTGCTTTTTTTTCTGAGGTAATATTTCTTCTCATAACACACTTCAAAAAGGAGATGGTTCTCAAAATTGGTTCATACTGACTTAATTACAAACACAGACCCCAAAATCAAAGAAACCCCAAGTGAATTTAAAAAAACCCCAAACCCAAGAAAACTCCCATCCCCCCAGAAAACACCAGAACAACCAAATCAACCCTTCCTGCCCCCAGTTATGCCTCCTGAGTACTGATTAGCATTCTAGATGAGTTACTTCAACTGCCAGTTTCCTGGCTATTAAAAATTACTTATCAAAGTACCAGTGGTATTTACCAGAGAGTAAATAAAAAAGCAATCAGTGATGTCTATTAAAGATGCACTCAGTGTACGCAGTACGCTACTACTTTGACAAGTAGGCAGAGATTTCCTCTTCTACAGTCAGGGAAGAATATGGAGCAGCTAGCACTGGAGAACATAAATGAGCCTTTCACGTCTGCTACAGACTCCTCACTCAGGTACCTATTTCCAAACTGGAACTCTCTGAAAGGAGCTGCATGTTTGAATTTGCCAGATACCTGCAGAAGACAGGACTTCTGTTTGGGAAATCAGAACTGGCTAGACACCTTTTTTTCCACTTTATCTGCTAAATAAATTAATTTAAAAAATAATTTCCAGTGTGTTAGTTGGAGGTGAATGAGTTTGTGAAGAAACCCAGATCATAGAATCATAGAAGAGTTAGGGTTGGAAATGACCAGATTCTCCTGGAAGGCATGCTAAGGCACATGAAAATCAACAAGGTGCTTGGTGACAGTCAGCATGGCTTCACTAAGGGGAAATCCTGCCTGACCAATTTGGTGGCCTTCTCTGATGGGGCTACAGAACTGATGGGCAGCGGTAGAGCAGTTGATGTCATCTACCTGAATTTTTGTAAAGCGTTCGACACTGTCCCACACAACATCCTTGTCTCTAAATTGGAGAGACATCGATTTGATGAATGGACCACTCAATGGGTAAAGAACTGGCTGGATGGCCACACACAAAGAGTTGTGGTCAATGGCTCAATGTCCGGCTGGAGACCTGTAACGAGTGGTGTCCCTCGGGGATTGGTGTTGGGACCGATCTTGTTTAACATCTTCGTCACTGACATGGACAGTGGGATTGAGTGCGCCCTCAGCAAGTTTGTCGATGACACCAAGCTGTGTGGTTCGGCTGATACACTGGAGGGAAGGAATGCCATCCAGAGGGACCTTGACACGCTTGTGAGGTGGGCTGATGCCAACCTCATGAAGTTTAACCATGCCAAGTGCAAAGTGCTACACCTGGATCGGAGCAATCCCAGGCAAAGCTACAGGCTGGGCAGAGAAGAGATTCAGAGCAGCCCTGCGGAGAAGGACTTGGGGGTGCTGGTCGATGAGAAAATGAACATGAGCCAGCAGTGTGTGCTTGCAGCCCAGAAAGCCAACCGTATCCTGGGCTGCATCAAGAAGAGTGTGACCAGCAGGTCGAAGGAGGTGATCCTGCCCCTTCATTCTGCTCTCGTGAGACCTCACTTGGAGTATTGTGTGCACTTCTGGTGTCCTCAACATAAAAAGAACATGGAATTGTTGGAACAAGTCCAGAGGAGGGCCAAGAGAATGATCAGGGGACTGGAGCACCTCGCATATGAAGATAGGCTGAGAAAGTTGGGGCTGTTCAGCCTGGAGAAGAGGCGGCTGTGTGGAGACCTCATAGCAGCCTTTCGGTATCTGAAGGGGGCCTATAGGAATGCTGGGGATGGACTCTTCAGTTTAGATTGGATATAAGGAGGAAGTTCTTTCCTGTGAGGGTGGTGAGGCACTGGAATGGGTTGCCCAGGGAGGTTGTGAATGCTCCATCCCTGGCAGTGTTCAAGGCCAGGTTGGACGAGGCCTTGGGTGATATGGTTTAGAGTGAGGTGTCCCTGCCCATGGCAGGGGGGGTTGGAACTTGATGATCTTAAGGTTCTTTCCAACCCTAACTATTCTATGATTCTATAATTTCTTCAAATTATTTTGCAGTAAATCCCTAATAAAGATACGTATTTCCTTTGCCTCATGTACTGGTTTAAAAAAATAAAATTCCAGGAGGATAGGGATTGCACATGTGTGTTACACAGTTATCAAAAACATAAGCAGTTAATATTGAATATGCATTCGTAGTTGAAATGTGAGTTGATAAAGCTACTTATTTATAGTAAAACAAAGTGGTGTAAATATTAATACTAGATTTCTCTCATGTATTATGTGTTCTTGTGTTTTTTGTATTCTTGGTTTCAATTTGCCATGCTACAGGCTCTGAGCCGTGTCTGTGGGTATGGACTCATATGATGTAGTTATATTAGATTTCTCAAGAAGTTTTTCCTGGGCTATTTAGGCTAAACTTGCTTCTAAACTTGCTTCTACTCAGTCTCATCCCAGTGCGAAGCAACTGAACGTATGATAGACAAAAGTATCTCTGCTCTCTAGAAACTGCAGGAACATAGTAGATTTCCTTGTCTGATGCATCAAGGTCACAAGGCAGCATAGTAATGCTAACCTCTATTTCTTCCTGGCATTTCTTAAGTGATTTGTCACCTTTGACTGTATTTTGGAATGCATCAATGGTGTGTTGATATCTAGGCAGATTTGAATTTTGTAAATTTCCATAAGACTGTGAAATATTTATTTTCATATTTGTTGTTTTATGTTGGCCTGTTTTTATCATCAGATTAGGTAATCATGGTTTTAGTCTGGGTTGCGTTCTTTACAAAAAGATACGTAAATGTTCAGAAATGTCAATAATTTTGGTACTTAGTTGAAAGTTTACATCCTTGATGTTCATGATTGACTTTTTCTGAAACCTAGAATCAATCAGACTTGTCAGATGAAGAGCTGAATGATGATCTTCTGCAAAGTGACAACGAAGAGGAACAAGAATTTCGGTATCTCTTTTCTAAATTTTGTATTTTGAATAACTCAAAGTTGTTAATGACCACTGCTGTTGAAAGCTGGTAATTACTAAACTGAATTTACTGGTATATAATTAAAATAGCTTTTTTTTGTTTAGTGAGCTACTTGATGATATACATATATATGTGTTCGGTAGCATTGTTAGCTTTTCAGTACAATATTTTTATTTGAATCTGTTAAACTTAACTCTATTAAAAATGCTTATAAAGAAGAAACTGTCATCTGTATATTTAGAATTTATAGCTACTTACAGAGCTCTTGTTCTGTGCCTTGCTTGATATTGTTGTAGGCTTCTTCCTGTAAAGTCCTTTTCTGCCATCTGAATTTTAAAAATATATCTTGCCTCCTAAGATCCTGAGGAGGGGAGCTTTATAGTTTGTAAGGCTTGATTTGTAACTTAAATATTTATGTACAACTGCACAGCAGAAAATTTTGTACAGTTTATAGGCTTGAGCAGGTACTTCCATGGGAGTTGTCTAAGGATCCTACCCTGTCAATACTGTGATGATACAGCTCCACAACTGAACTGTGGGCATTATAAGTCAAAATCAGTGTCTAGACGTTTTTACTCTTCATGTTGGACTGAAGGGGAAGGAAGATGCTTGTGATGCAGAAGTGATGCAGTGCTGCTTTTAGTGACCCGTGTGTTTTGTTAACTTTTTCTTTACTTGTTCTATGAATATATATATATACTGTTCTATGACTATAAATCTATATATACTGCTCTGAGATCTTTCTGTTCTTGGCTAGAATGGGATAAGGATTCCTATTCCTGTGTTGGATTGATGAGGGTATGTTGAAATACCTCAGTCAATTTTCCATTACCTGTTCTCTTACTTGCATGAGTGAGGGTTGGACAGTTCCCTTCAAAATGGGGACTCCCAGTTACAGTCCTTGCTGCTGCTTCTCTGGATTTCCTCCTTGTGAGCCCTGGGCAGCAGGGATGGCTGTGTGACTGCATGAGTCAATGAGAAAGTACCTGAAGTGTGATAATATTTACCAGTGGAAGCATGCTCTTGTAGACAAGTCTTGCATTTTTAGCAGTTTTATTGCCAGAGAGTAAGCTTTGCTCCACTCCTTTTCCTTCTACTCTCTATTTGCATTGAAACTCATTTATGCTTCTATAGTTGGGAGGATAACGATAATCCTGGATAACGTCTTCATTTTGGTGTTAAATTTTCTCCGTCTTATAGATGCAAATAGTTCAAAGCTGCTTAGATCTTGTTCCCCTAAACACAGGAAAATAGTGAATTAAGAATGTAATTTAAAAACAAAAATAAAAAACTTTGGGTTTCCTTGTATGCAGAGCCTTCAAATCAATAAGAGCTTTAACCCCTGCTTTTCTAGCTAGTCTGCAGTTGTTTGGTTGCTCTTGTATGTAATGATAGTACTAGTTATTGTAAACAGTGAATTCTGAGTTTTGCTTTTTCTCCAGATGATAGACTTGCCACTGTTTGTATTGATTTTATTTTTTTACAGCATCTGTGCCAGTGTTGTTACAAAGCTTAGAATAAGTCTTAGGCATTTAAATGACAATTCTTGACTGTATGTATTTTACATTATTTTTTGTAGAACATAAAATCTGTCATAAAAATGGAAGTTTGAATTCAAGATAATCAACAAGGAAAAATAATATATTTTAAAAATTTGCTAGCGTATTCTAAAAGATTGGGATAACAGATGCAGTTATAATAATTTTATGTATTTTTTGTTAGTCTTGGAGTTAAAATTGAATCCAGTCTGCTTTGGTTACCAAGCAGGACTTTTGCCAGTTGGACCTGCTAAACCATCTGGTTGGTTTGATTCCCCTGGTCAAATAGCCTGCAGGTGGTGATAAGCTGCATTATAAGAGTATGCATTATAAGAATATGTCATGGAGTTAAATAGCATATGAGGTATAATTTTGCCCACCAACTTGGGGAATTTGTATTTGTTGGCTTTGTTTTGCTAAATCTTTGGAGTAGTTGACTGTTATGCTTCAACCTCTGAATTTTTCCCCCCTTATACCATAGTTCTCAAAGTGTCACAGTTAGCCTCAATGCTACATCTGGCATACTTACATCATATGATCTCTCTGAGACCATCAACGATCCATCACTAGAACATGAGTCTGAGTATGACCAAGGGGAAGATGAAATTGGTTATGACAAAGCTGAAGCATCTGACGTATATGCTTCAGAGTATGCAGAGGAAGGACATTATGAAGGCAATGATCCTGAACTGACCGAAGACCAAATAGAATATGGGGAAGAGCCTGGAGAAGAAGATGAAGTGCTAGACCTTGAAATCAATGAACCCCTAGATGAATTTCCAGTGAGTTTTTTTTTTCCCTATTGTATCTTCAAAGATAATGTTGGTTCATGTGCATAGGATTTTAGACTGATTTGAAATCTGTTTATCTCCCTAGGGAGGAGGGGGAAATTAGACCTATTATCACTGTCTGCCAGTTTCTTTATCTAGCCTGTGACAAAGTTTGTGTTGACAGCTTGTTTGGCAGTAGGTAATGCTCCTTTGTCATGCTGGAAGGCAGTTTCCAATCATGACCTTGAGGATTGTATCCTTAAGGAAGAAAACAGCTTTGTGTGGTGCAGATACACTGCCAATTGTTAGAAGTACTTAATGCAAAAGCTTTTATCCAGGCTTTAGACAAGATCTGATAAAGTCCTTCGAAGGTGAAAAGATTATTGACCTGCTAAAGACATCTTTAAGGTGCTAATATCCCAAAGTGATTGATGTCCTGCTCGTTCATCCTTTTTGTAACTGAGAACTGTCTAAACCTGAATAAAGAGATTGGAGGTTAGTTCAGAAAATGTCACCTGCATAATTCAATGTAATTTAAACAGTGTATTAGAGAACATGCACTGGCTTTAATTGCTAGTGAAATTATTTAATCGTAATTAAAACTGTGCGTGATCAGTGAGGTGTTTTCAAATACAAGCAAACTTAAAAGGTTTTGCTCTCATATGTAAGCATGTGCAGAATGTTCTAAGAATGTTTATATTTTTCATGGTGTAACATCTGATGTTAATGTGTATGTGCTATTGATGCATGTTTACTTTGGTAAGAAACATAACATACTGTGATACTGTGATACTGTGAAAGTACTGCAGTGCTGGCTTCGTGATTTTATAAGAAATGGGAATAGAATACAGAAGTAGATGGAGCAAACAGTAGTAAATGGGATCTTTGACACTGAAATCTGAATGAAAACTATTATAGTTATGTTTTTTTATAATTATACCTTATATGATATGTCACTTATAATTGACAGTTGTGATAGATACAATACTTCCAGTTCTGAAATCAGTAACAGTGCATACAGATGCCATCTGTTAATGGGTTTATGATTCTGTAAAGTTGGCCTCTGTCTTTTCATCTGCATGTGTTACTGCCTTAGGATGAAGATTACATGCAGTCATATAATGAGCAAGGAATGGAAGAACAAGAATATACAGCTGATGAGGAGCTGGAAGAATCCCACGCAATGGCAAATGAATCAGAAGTATGTTGTGTGTTTAATGGATACTTAAAATAACTAGTTGTTTCAGAATTTGAATTGGTAGAATTGTCCGTGTTGCTGGGTAGAACTGATGCAACTTTGCTATTACTGGTGATATTACTCTTTATATAAGATGAATTGCAATAACATCTGTATTATCAGGTACACCAGATCCCATCTCTCTCTTGGCATCAAAATCATAAGGGAGAGCTCAAAATGTCCATATATAATTGTAGTTTCAACATCAGAAACTTCAGGGGCCCTTTTGGCAGGACAGTGATAGTAATACTGCATACAGTCTGTTAAATTGGTCATAGCTGTGGTGCCTTGCTTTCCAGGTGGTTAATTTGCTGCTTTTGGGAGTGTAGATACAGTTCTTGGGTATCCTGTTTTGAGGAGGAGCATGAGTGTGGAAGGTTCCATGTTAGAAAGACATAGTTTGTTTTTTTTGAAAGATGTGTTGGGATTGAAATTTCTGTGAAGTTTTATCTTTATTGCTTGATTAGGGAAAGGATGAGTTCCTTCATTTGTAAGAGCAAAGTTTATTCCAGAACCTGCCAAATATATGTTAACTAGTTATAGCTTGGATCAGTAGTATACATGTTGCTAATTTGCCACAAGTTTTTGGTGTGGGATTTATTTCCTTTCCCCACCAGGAATCTGCTTTAATATTACTTTTTTTTTGCAGTTCTTAATTAAATAGGATTGAATGGATTACCTGCTGAGAAGTGTAGTCAGAGTGTGTTCCCTCTTTGGAGCTTTAACTCATCAGAAAATTAATTCCTTAAAGACACAGTAGTGTTTTATTCTATGAAAATGGGTGTGCTGTGATACTCTGGTTGTATCAAACTTGCTATAATAAAGTAACATTATTTGCTAGGTAGAGAGATGCATAGAAAGGGGCTACCTGCATTGTTCAATCTTTGCTGTTGCAAGCATAACAACTTACACCAAATATACCTTAATGTAGTTAATTTCCTAATTTCTAAGTATTAAATCTACCCTTCCAAATAACTGTGAAACACTTTTTATTCATTCACTACATTATGTACACTTTCCTTCTGGTGTTTTAAAAGCAGAGTGATGCATTTGTGCTCACTGCAGCCACAGTCTGTATGAGACAATGAATGCACTGCACATTGTGTAAAGTTTTTTAAGTACATAGTTGGGTTTCACTGTCAGACTTAATGCTTTAAAAAAGCACAGCATCATTTTCAGAGTGTGAACTAAAGGGAATTTGTAATGATCATGTCTTTGTCCAATTCAGAATGAAATTCCTTTCGTTCAAAAATTAATCACAGAATCGTAGAATAGTTAGGGTTGGAAAGGACCTTAAGATCATCAAGTTTCAACCCCCCTGCCATGGGCAGGGACACCTCGCTCTTAACCATATCACCCAAGGCCTTGTCCAGCCTGGCCTTGAACACTGCCAGGGATGGAGCATTCACAACCTCCCTGGGCAAGCTATTCCAGTGCCTCACCACCCTAACAGGAAAGAATTTCCTCCTTATATCCAACCTAAACTTCCCCTGTTTAAGTTTTAACCCATTACCCCTTGTCCTATCACTACAGTCCCTAATGAAGAGTCCATCCCCAGCATCCCTATAGGCCCCCTTCAGATACTGGAAGGCTGCTATGAGGTCTCCACGCAGCCTTCTCTTCTCCAGGCTGAACAGCCCCAACTTTCTCAGCCTATCTTCATACAGGAGGTGCTCCAGTCCCCTGATCATTCTCTTGGCCCTCCTCTGGACTTGTTCCAACAATTCCATGTCCTTTTTATGTTGAGGACACCAGAAGTGCAAACAATACTCCAAGTGAGGTATCACGAGAACAGAATAAAGGGGCAGGATCACCTCCTTCGACTTCAGTTGATTTTGTTAACAGAGCTTCTAGAGAGTTTGTTAATCATGTAGCATGAATGTTTTGGCCACGTCTTTATTTAGTTATTCTACTTTCTGCTTTTATTCTGGTAGCTTGCAGATTGCCACAGGTTTCTTGTTTCCAAAATGCCATCTTTTTATTCCTTTATTATTTCCTATATTTTACTTACATTTGATAGGAAGCTCACAATTGCACCTCCAAATAGAGCACCACTAAGAGAATCTTTGAAGAGCATGCACTTTTGTGTATTACATGGTTAGATGCATGCCTCCAGCTCTAAGGAGTTTTGTTCTTTATGCAAGTTTTATATAACAGCATTCCTCCTTGAATCTCGTATCATTTGCTGCTTGGAAGTGAGGGCAATTGTTGGCATTCTTCTGTAGAAAATGCAGCACAAGAATTGACCTGTAATAGATGTGGTACAAATAAATGGCATTATTATTTCTTGATTGAAATTTGGCATCTGAATAACTGAGAGCAAGCTGATAGAGAAGAGTGTTTGATAGTGTTGTATTTTAAGCATTTTCCTCCTTAAACCCAAATAAACTCTCTTATTATGTTGCACGACGGATATTTGTAAAACAAGAAAAGCTAGCTAGGTAGGGAATTGGAACATGGCAGGGGGAATCTGGTGAATAAGGAAAATGAGACACCTGTTGAGTGGCACTCTGGTGGGAGGAAGAGGCAGGAGAAGTTTGTGTCCTTGCCCAGCTCAGGTTCAAGGCATGCTTTTTCACTTGGTATTTGATTTGAAGCAGTGCTTAGATCTTGGATTTTGAATAAATAACACTCTTTGTGGAGCTTCCTTGAAAAATGTGGCAATGCTTCAGGAAGTATTTTTGCCTTCATAAGGTACAAAGCAAAACCCAATACCCAGAAGTTTCAGCAGCAAAGAAGTGTGGTAAAACCATCAGTTATGTGAGTTATCATGTCCTAAATATTTTTCAAGGAATAATATCAGTGATTTTCCGCAAGACATTTATAAAAATATACATTACAAAATCAGAATTCATAGTTTCTGTTTTATATTGGAACCAATCTCCTGTGAAGTCTGTGACAGCATGTTTTTCATTGTATAAATTTAAATTATGTCCTTGGTTATGGTGATAAGAAATGATGAGGACTTCAATGAAGAAAACATTTCATAAAGAAATGCTTCGTACTGTTTTTCTTTTGCTAGATCACAGACTTGGGGGAGAAAAAAAGGCTGATGTGCCTGTCCATTGAATTGTTCCATCTGTGTTAAGCCAAAACTTAACGCATTTTAGTTCTTTTGCTCAAATTTGAAGATTCTCCCTGTTAACCTGCTGGAGGCACTCCTGAAGAGCCCTGTACCACTGAGACCTCAGATGAAGACAGGTCAACGGAGCGGTCTGCCTTAGTCGATGAGGAATGGGTTAAAGACCAGTTGAGCAATCTGGACATCCATAAATCCATGGGTCCAGATGGGATGCACCCGCGGGTGCTGAGGGAACTGGCAGAGGTCATTGCTAGACCGCTCTCCATCATCTTTACCAAGTCTTGGGAAACGGGAGAGGTGCCTGAGGACTGGAGGAAAGCAAATGTCACTCCTGTCTTCAAAAAGGGCAAGAAGGAGGACCCGGGTAACTATAGACCGGTCAGCCTCACCTCCATTCCTGGGAAAGTGATGGAACACCTTATCCTTGGTGCCATCTTAAGGTATATCAAGGATAAGAGGGTTATGAGGAGCAGTCAACATGGCTTCATCAAGGGGAAGTCATGCTTGACCAATCTCATAGCCTTTTATGAGGAAATAACATGGTGGATGGATGATGGCAGAGCGGTGGATGTGGTCTACCTTGACTTCAGCAAAGCGTTTGACACGGTCTCCCACAGCATCCTTGCAGCTAAATTGAGGAAGTGTGGTCTGGATGATCGGGTAGTGAGGTGGACTGTGAACTGGCTGAAGGAGAGAAGCCAGAGAGTTGTAGTCTATGGGGCGGAGTCTAGTTGGAGGCCTGTATCTAGTGGAGTGCCTCAAGGGTCGGTACTGGGACCAGTATTATTTAATATATTCATCAGTGATTTAGATGAGGGAATTGAGTGTACTATCAGCAAGTTTGCTGATGACACTAAGCTGGGAGGGGTGGCCGACACGCCAGAAGGCTGTGCTGCCATCCAGCGAGACCTGGACAGGCTGGAGAGTTGGGCGGGGAATAACTTGATGAAATATAACAAGGGAAAGTGTAGAGTCCTGCATCTGGGCAGGAACACCCCAGGTTCCAGTATAGATTGGGGAACGACCTGTTAGAGAGCAGTGTAGGGGAGAGGGACCTGGGGGTCCTGGTAGACGACAGGGTGACCATGAGCCGACACTGTGCCCTTGTGGCCAAGAAGGCCAATGGCATCCTGGGGTGTATTAGAAGGGGGGTGGTTAGTAGGTCGAGAGAGGTCCTCCTTCCCCTCTACTCGGCCCTGGTGAGACCTCATCTGGAATATTGTGTCCAGTTCTGGGCCCCTCAGTTTAAAAAGGACAGGGACCTGCTGGAGAGAGTCCAGCGCAGGGCAACTAAGATGATTAAGGGAGTGGAGCATCTCCCTTATGAGGAAAGACTGAGGGAGCTGGGTCTCTATAGTTTGGAGAAGAGGAGATTGAGGGGTGACCTTATTAGTGTATATAAATATATAAAGGGGGAGTGTCACGAGGATGGAGCCAGGCTCTTCTCAGTGGCAAACAATGATAGGACAAGGGGAAATGGGTACAAACTGGAACACAAGAGGTTCCACTTAAACTTGAGAAGAAACTTCTTCTCAGTGAGGGTGACGGAACACTGGAACAGGCTGCCCAGGGAGGTTGTGGAGTCTCCTTCTCTGGAGACATTCAAAACCCGCCTGGACACGTTCCTGTGTAACCTTATCTAGGTGTTCCTGCTCCGGCAGGGGGATTGGACTAGATGATCTTTTGAGGTCCCTTCCAATCTCTAACATACTGTGATACTGTGAAAAGAGTGCAAGCAGAAACGGCCAAGCTTTAAACGTTTAGAAGCTCTTAGGTTTGGTTTTTGATCCCTGTTTTTCATCCGTGAATGGAGGTACACTTGGAATAGGGTAACATCCTTTTACCTGTTTAATTCTTGATCCCTTAGGATTGAGTGGTTGCTGCTGCTTCAGTGTTAGCCTGTGATAGAAGTCTCCACTGCTTATTCACTAGCTTGTTAATAAAAGTTCTTTGTTTCACCTTTGTAATGTTTTATGTGGAAGGAATCTGGTTTAGCCTTTACAGTGCTTACCTGTGTTGTACATCTTGGCTATCTCTGACACAAAGCTCTCCAGAACACTTTACAATCCCATGTTTAGGAAGATCCTGTGCCAAGATCAGTGATTATAATGCAGACTAGGGTTTTCTCCTGCTTTTCTTGGGCTGTGTCTGATATCAGTCCTGTAACTGCCTGGTAAGCTGTTTGGAGCGGAAGTACTTACTCTTTGTAGCAAATCATAAACCAGTGTGGGGAGTTCTGGTCCGTGGCTGGGATTTATGCCATAATTATTTAATGAGGATGGCAGAAAACTCATACCCTGTGATTGAAGAAAGGTCCTTATTTTTCATTGTAAGTAAGAGTCAGCAAAGCCCTTTGATGGCTTTGTGCAAAGTGTCATAATGGGAAGTCTTAAGCTCCCTTAGAGGAGAATTGCTAAGAAGCCTTGGCTGGCTAGTCCAGTCAGGTGACCTCAAGTGGCTCTTCAGGGACTGTTTATGTATATGAAGTGATATTCATGATTAGCAAGTATTAAACAGAATCCTGTAAGTACAAGTATGTATTAATTCTGTGTCTGCACTTGTGTCTTTTCCTGTATAAATTTCTTTTGAAACATGGGATTCATTTATACACTGTAGTCTTGAAAAAAACACCTCATCCTGTTAGGCTGCAAGTTGGAATAGATGATCTAAAGAAGTCTTGCATGCTACAACTATTGAACAAATTGCAGGGGAAGGGTGTATGCCCTACACAGCTCAGATAACCTTTCTTGGAGCTATATGTGGAGAACATATGGTTGGCTGTCAGACATACTTGTGTCTCCATCGCAACTAATATAAATCCCTCAATAATACATGTAATCAGACTTGGACATGGGTCAGTTAGCATTCCCGAGCACTGCCTTTCATTGGTGCATGCTTTTTCATTAGCTCCTTTGATTTTTTTTGTCTTTGATATTTAACGCTTGTACAGCTGTTGTTTGTTAATAGGTGGCATGAGCATTATACTGATGAATAAAGTGAGTTAGACCCAGAAGAGTACAGAATTAGTAGAAACATTGAAGAACAGAATAATGCTGCTCTAGAAAAGTTTGAGAAATGTTTATTATTGTTGCATAGGAAAGTAGTTGTCTTGTAGTCTGTTACAACTTGGTGAGGGTTTTTTTTTTAGAATGGATACATAATTTTTTTTTCAGAATGCATAATTACCCAAAAGCAGCAGTTTCCACAGGTATTTTCTTGTAACATTTCATTACAGCATTGTAAAATTTTTCAGGACAATGCAGAAGGCATTAATCTTTCTAGTACTGATTCTGCAGTCTGAACCATATATGGAGCTTTGCATGAGCCGCATATAGAGCTTTGCATGAGTAAGTTTTGCACTCACAGATGAGGTTACATGGTTGAGACCAGTCTTTGTATAAAACCAAATTCCAACGTAGCTTTTATGGGGTGTGACCATAGAGAGTGGATGTTTTTGGGGCTTATGCTCTAAAGTAAAGCAGGAGGCTCAGTGTAGTGAGAGAGCATGTCTCACAAATTGTGAAAGTTTTTAAAGGCAAGCATTGAGACAGTAAAATTATGGGGTTTATGGTATGTGAAAACATAGATTTGATATATTGCTGCACCTTTCTCTTTTGGGAGTCCCTCTTTTGAAAGTAAAATGCTAACCCTGTATTTTTCCCTTGCTTTTGTTTGTTTTTGTTAAAACCACCTTAGCATCTCTTTACTTGCTAACATCCCTCCTCTGTTCCATGAGACACAACTGCCTGTTCTCAGAAGTGCTTTGATTATACAGGGATATGTTAATCAGACCGGTTGTGCTCAATTTGGGTTTGCTTTTGAGGTTTGGATTTCTTTCAGTCTTGGAGGTTTGTTGTTTTGTTTTGGTTCTTTTTTCTTTTTTCTCTGCTATCCTGTCGTTCTTAGGTGCATTTTTTGATAAGATAAAGTTATGTAAAAGTAAATATGTTTTAAAAATATAATCCTTAAAGTTTTTTGTAAACTTCAGGTTTGTAAATTCTCTTAGGTACATTTTAAAGCATTTTTGTGAGGTTAGGAAATGTAGTGCTTGAATGTTTGCCTGGCATGGAGTAAACACATTTTGAGTTACGGAGATGATAAAATGAGAATAACTTGGGCTCAGTAACCCATTATAGCCCAGCAGCTAACATACACATATCATTTATTCACCAGACCAAAGTTAGAGTACCTTTGAGCTCGAGTTCATGTGGTGTGCTTTTAATGTAGAAGCTCTCTGCAGATCCATCCTGTCTTGGATCTTGCTTCCTATTTCTTTCTGATTTTGGATGAAGTTGGCTCCTCTGTAGGAAATTTACAATCTCTCTCACCATTTTGCCATTAATTTTTGATTTGTGGCAGTATCTGTTCACCTGACTGGCATACTTGCTGTGCCTTCTTATATAAATTACTGTACCAGTCTGATACCTGAGAAGATTAAACCATTTCTTGCACGTTACGTTTCAGCCAATTTTTTTTTTAACTGTTCTCAAGCAACGTGAAAGTTATGATGTATTTTTTAGCTTTGCAAAGAATTAAAATGCATGTGCAGGTTCTAAGAAGTGACTAAATACACAGTAACCAAATATTTTATGGAAAATTGTACTATATTAGAATGCTTATGATTTTCAACCCTAGAAATCAAATATAACTTGTGTAACATCCTGAACCTTAATTTTATCATGCCAGCACAGGAAAGTGAATTTGATTTATTTTTGTTTAATTTATATCAATTTGAAGGAGAGGGATCCATTTTCATTTGGGGCATTGTTTCGTCAGGATAATTATTCTCTGTTATAAAAGGACCTGGAAAGTAAATGAGGACAAGGGAGTAACATTCCAATATGCAAATTTATTGTATTCAGATTTTATCTATTGCTGCTCTCCGTTCGCATCGTCAGTTGCTGAATTAAAACTGGGGATTTTTCAAGGAGTGTAAGAAGTAAAGACAAGTGCAGCTTTACATACCTAGAGAAATAAAACTGAGATGTAAGGTTACCTGGGTTTTTTTGTTGATTGATTTTTTTTGTTTCCTAGTGTGTTTCTTCTGTTTGGTTGATTTTAACAGGACGCTACTGGCAGTTGTTGATGAATGAAAAACAATGATTTAGTGTTTGTATTACTTGACTGTGGTAGTATCCCAGGTTTGCATCTTAGCCAATTCTGTGATAAAGTGTCTCTCTGTGCAAAAAGTAGATACTAATCAGTTAGTGGTTCTAACTGGAGCTCCTATATTCCCTTAAATATTGCAGAAAAATGTTTTGTTGGTTTTTTTTAGTAGATTTTAAGTTGTAATTTATTATACATTCTCTATATTTATAAAAAAACCCAAAACAAGCTCTTAAATGTTAACTGAGAATAATGTATAATGTCCGCAACATTTGTTCAAAGGGACCTTTAAAGAAGTCTTCGGGTTTTGACACTGATCACAACAAAATGGACTTTTCAGGTTGCATGTCCTCTGTTTTGTGTTCCAGGCGGCTATTGCATCTCTGGAACTTCAAGAAGAAAGAAAAGAAGAATCTGATGAAGAGGAGGATGACGATGAAGAGTCTGGACGACTACGTTTCAAAACTGAACGGAAAGAAGGAACGATAATTAGGCTCTCAGATGTGACAAGAGAAAGAAGAAACATTCCAGAAACTTTGGGTGAGGTTTTGTGAAAACGGATTATTTTGAAGAGCTGTAATTAAAAGAAAGTAAAAATACATTTTTTCTAAAACTTTTAGAAAAGAGTTTAATGGAAAAAGATACAAGTGTCTCCTTCTAACTTAGACTGGCCTATATCCAAGTTGTTGAAGTCATATATAGTCTGTCATAGTATGTGTGTGTCTGTCTCCTTGGGTATGATGTTTATGCATATGATGTTTTGAAAACCAGTGCAATGTTTCACTGTGACTTGTGGTGTCTTTAAAAGCTTTTCTGTTTTCAAGCAGTGGCTATCTGATCTGTCTTTCACTACGCTTTGTGATAGAATACATTTTAAGGAATTCCTTTGGTCTTACATCCTTGGAAGACTTTCAGTTGATAACACAAATCTCGTTACTCGTGTTCTGCTGTGAAATACCTGCAAGTTTGCTGTTTTCCCCCAGGAGCATCTGCGTGCTGTGAATCTCTTGTGTTCCTCCTTTTTTATTGGCCTAGAGGAATTGTAGCATACTGGGGGGAAGTGTGTTAGAAAAACTGCAGAAATCCCTATTTTCTTAGTTCAGCTTTTCTGACATGGAACAGTTAGTCTCTTACCACCTTGATTCTGGTGTCGAAAAGGGTAGCTTCTCTTCGTGTTTGAATAGCATAGCACAAGTGTGTATGTTTCTAGGAACACTGCTCCATGTTGCTAATGAATTTGCCACTGCTAGTTCAGAAGAAACAATAGTTTTGCAACTTCCTTGCAGTTACTGTATTTTAGTTTATATATAAAATCACATTGGTTTATGGTTTAGAGAGTTAACTTCAAGACCCCTCGTGTACCCTGGGTACTCGAGTATCTGATAGTGGTGGTTTACCTACCCCCACTAGGGATAACTACATTGCCTCTTTGTCTAAAAGTTGTGGTAATAATAATAAAAAGTCAAAGGTGATACTAAGGAGGTAGGCAGAGATTTAAGTTTTGCTTTCAGAAAGTTGTACTGATCTCATGGTTTTGCTATTGAATCAAAATATCAATTCAAACTGTGGAGAAAAGGCCCTGATCTTTTGAAGAGAATCAAGGTATGCAACAGAGGTGAACTGGTAATGAAGGTAAATTGTCGGATACTTTTGGCTGATTGTCAGATACAACTGGGAGAATATGTATGTTTTGATGATACTTCAATGTCATGGTTTAACCCCAGCTGGCAAGTAAGTACCACACAGCATAAACATGGTTTTGCCAGGCTGTAGGAATGGATTCTTCACACAGCATTGCTTTAAGAGTGGTGCCATACAGTGTGAGCTTGGAAGCTGTGTGCTTCTGCTTTTGTTCCAGATAAGTAATTGTCTTTGAGACAATAGGACATTCTGGAATTGCATTTACAGAACATATGCCTAGGTTGCTGGAATTCATCCTTATGAAATTTTCCTCTTACCTTTAAAGCCTTGCTTTGCAAAGGATGTTAGTTCTATGAATTACTTCTTTTTCCTTGAGTTGCATAGCCTACTAATCCTTCAATTCAGTTACAGTGAATTTGGGCTTTTACTATGCCTGCAAAAATTGAGAAGCCTTAATTCTGACAAAGGTGTTGTGGCTAAGAGGACTTGCCCATGAACAGCAGGGAGTCAGCTGCAGAGGCTGAACCAGATTTTTGCAGTGGTGTTCATGTAGGGCGTGTTGTGCTGAGAGAGAGATGTCAGTGCATGATTTTGAATCAGATCTTTCTCATCTGTTGCTTGTATTTAGCAAACAGCTTTTTGTACTTGCAGTTTCAGGGGAAGTGTATTTAAGGTCCTTTATTCAGCACTGTTTTGATAAACAGGAATTGATTCTGATTAGAATAAGACTGAAGGGAACCCTCTAGAGGCACAGAGTAGTCTATATGGGGAAGCGATATTTTAGCTGCAGTGTATTCCAAATGTGTTTTCAGTCGTAAGACCATAGTTCTAGATGCCACATACAGACCATGTCATATTTATACAAAAGGTGCTGATGGCTTAACAAAACAGGTTATTTTTAAAAACAAGAGTGCACTGGAATAGCTAAATTTCTGCACATAGGAGCCAAGTAAATGTCAATTGCATGTGTTTTCATGTATCTGGATTTACCTTATAGTTTAGTGTAAACACAAGACCAGCCAATGAGAAGAAAACCTGTAATGGAGCTTGTCTGTTAAAGGGACAATTATTTGAATTAGACTTATTTTTAAGTGTAATTTTAATTGATTTGGGATGTAGCTCTTGGATAATAAAGAAAAGATGATGCAAATGTGGCTGAATCTATAAACTAAAGAGCTCTTTTTGAAACTAATCTTTGGCAAAAAGGCAGTCTTGCTGTTGTGAAATGGTTTCTATTCATACTAGTGTCTCATGTTAATGTTTTGATAGACCAGATGATTTACCATGTGGTGGAGAGTTAAACAGTGAAAAAAAATACTTCTTTGCTTATAAATATCTGCTTGCTTATGAGATTATAGATAAATTTTACAAATGCTACTGGTTGCAGAGCTGCACCTCCTTACTTTAAAATCTGAAGGTAGTTGAGAAAACACTTAAAGAGGAATTAACATTTCAGTTGAAGTTACAAACGTAATTTCTATCCTGTCACATTTTAGTGACCTTTTGTGACAGCTTGTCTCTATTGGAGGAGTGCATTCTTACTTGCTGATTAAAGATGTCATTTGAAACCATTTTATTACCAGCGATAGTGGAATTAATCTTGACACTTAGAGACACTAGAAGAATAATTGCTGATTCACTGCATTAACTGTGTGTGTAAGAACCTTACAGTCAAGATGAGAATAAGTGTGTGGTGGTAAAAAATATTTCAAAATATGGAGTATTCTCTTGAATGTAGCTGAGTGCTTTCCTAAAACCCTTCTTTATCCAAGATAATATGTAAGCAGTGGTTTGAAAAGTTTAAAGGAAAGATACTGTAGGACATCTCTGCAGTTGACTTCTAGAGAGACTGAGTTTCTCATCTTTGAGAAATATATAACTTCTTTCAGTGCATGTAGTTGAAGTATTCCTGGAGTAGGAATTGTCATTTATGCCTCTGGATTAAGTACCTGTTAAGGAGCGTGAAGAAAAATGGCTTTGTTTGGCATCACCAAACTAAAGTATTCACTCTGTACTTAATTAAAAACGAAACAAACCCTTACACTTAATCCATTTGCAAAGGATAACAAAGGTTATTGGATGTGGTAGTCCTGCTTAGCTGGCTTATGTTGACTCTGATAACTAGTGGCTGAGATTTTGGTCAAGATTAGGAAAAAAAAAAAAGTGGTTTCATTGTTGTCCTGTTGCACTGTGTGCAGAAGCCCATAGTGTAATCATGTTTCAAGTCTGGATAATGGAGAGAAGTTAAAACAAAGGACAGCATTTGCTCTCTCAGTTTAGATTACATATATATGTAAATGCAGATGTATTTTTAATAGCTGTTCTGGAATGTGTTTTATGTTGTAAATCTCTGCATTATCCAGGATAGCGGGGATTCTGGGATGCTCAGACCTGGGGATTTGAAATGCTGTTCCTTGCAGGGAGCAGTCTAAGGCAAATGTAGCTGTGGAGACCTCTGCTCAGGGTTGGTCTAGGCAGGAGCCAGTGTCAATGTCCTGCAGCCTGCATGCACTCTCTAGGGGACGTGGCAGCATCTAGCCTGACTCAGCGTGTTTTGGTCACAACACACACAAGCTCTCTTGGCCAGGGAGAAGCAGTGAACCTTTTCATGTGGATTACCTGGTTGTGCTTTGGAAGATTCTAGGGAGGGGAACAGGATCTCTTTCCAGCTAGCAGCATGCCCATGGTGCCATGCAGGATTTGGGTTCTCTCTGGTTAAAGGGAGGAAAGCTATCACTTTGCAATGTAATGGCACAGTTTCTTCCAAGAAGTGTGTGGGACCTAGTGGTCTGTTTTTCCCACAGACCAGCTAAAAGCCCATGTTAGCCAAGCCTGACAGGAAGGAGTCTTGAAAACAGAGCTCTGTTTTTCCTGTTAAACCAGGTATGTTTTATCCCTTGACAGCTGAGGCTGGGTAAGTTGGGTCTTTTTAGTTGCATCTAATGCTTTTGATTGCTTTGGACAGAGTATATTTGTCTTAATTTTCCTCAGAAATCCATAGCATGCACATTTAATACTATACTAAGACTTGAGGGAGTGTGATTCCTTACCCCTTTAAAAGCATGGTATGGGATTTTCCTGATAAGGTCTGATTGTCTTGGATTCTGACAATGTCCTGAGGCAGGTGCTAGGGCAAAGCAACATTTCATAAGAGTATCTGGCATGATTGTAAATTAAGGCTTTATGCCACTTAATTGCCATGTCAGAGGGAAGAGAAAAGGAAGTACACGTACATGTCTCATCACCAACATGAAACAGGAAACTATATGTGTCCTGGGTTTAGCAGTAGCAGTCATTTTTCTCTTTCTTGGTAGCTGGTGCAGTGCTGTGTTTTGACTTTCAGCTGGGAACAGAGCTGAAAAACAATGATGTTTTGGTTTGGCCAAGGACTTTGTGGGCCTCATGCTCTGCCAGGGAGGAGGGGAAGCCGGGAGGAAGCAGGGACAGGACACCTGACCCAAACTGACCAAAGAGGTATTCCATACCACAGCACGTCATGCCCAGGATGTAACTGGGAGGGACCCGGAAGGGGCTAGAGTGGACTGCAGGGTTGGAGGAGGTATCGGTCGGTGCTTGGTCGGGCTGGGGGAGCAAGTTATCGGTCGCCTGGTGATGAGGTGTTGTATTCTCTTCCCTTGTTATTTCCTTTATCATTACTATTATTGGTGGCAGCAGTAGTGATTTGTGTTATACCTTAGTTACTAAACTGTTCTTATCTCAACCCGTGGGAGTTGCATTCTTTCTGATTCTCCTCTCCGTCCCTCCGAGAGTAGGGGGAGGGCAAGAAGGGGGGGAGTGAGTTAACAAGCTGTTTGGTTGGGTTAAACCACGACAGTTCTTTTTGGCGCCCAACGTGGGGCACGAGGGGTTGAGATAACGACAGATCTGACCGTCACAATGCTGATTTATTGGATCTCAGAGTTGTTCCTCTTGATCTCACAGCTTCAGAATGTTGTAACTTACTTAGAGCCGGTATTTGCTGTGTTAGTGTTTATCAAGTGTGGGGCTTGGGCTAAGGTTCTTGTCTCACTGTACTTTATGGCAATGACTTGTAATACGGGCGGGCTCCAGCAGCAGGGCGGGACGGACGTGGCCGTGGACTGGTCCCTGGCCGTCCGGCTGCTCCTCACCGTCCTGGCCCTCGCCCTCGCCTCCGTCTGCGTGAGGCTCTGGGAAGCCGAGGGGGGGCGGCCCCGGGAGCCGGCGGCTGCTGAAGCGGCCCGGGAGAGCGGCCCCGGGGACCAAGCGGGAGCGGGGCCAGAGGCCGGCAGGGAGCGGCTGCCGGTGGAGGAGGTCGGGGAGGCCGAGGAGCGGAAGGAGGCGGCTGCCGAGAAGCGGGAGAAGGCGACGGAAGAGCCGTGCCCGGCGGCCGAGCCCAGCCCCGCGACGGCCGAGAGCATTCCCCGGAAGCCGCCCGCCGAGCCCCAGGAGGACGCAGGAGACCCCGCAGCATTTCCCAGCAAGGCAGAGGAGGAAGAGCTGGACTCAGGAAAAGAGAAGCTGGTGGTGGGAGAGCCGGCAAGCACAGCAGCTACACCAGCCCCAGTGACAAGTACAGCAGCATCGTTTGAGAGTTCTGAAGGTTTTGGATGGCCTTTGGGTACCCTTGGGACCTGCCTGCTGATTGTGATGGGGATCAGCATGTTGGCACACACACAGAGTGTGTTTTACCCACCACCATTTTGTCTGATCCCAAAATTTAAGCAGAGTCGGGTTTGGGTCTTGTCTGGCGTTAGACAACAATATGGGAGGACCAAGAGGTTTCCCCCAAGGCTGGAGAGTCATGAGTGGCAGGGCATGTGGGACAGTATGGGCAAGTATCTAGTCCACTGGGCCCCTCCAGTGCTTTGGAAGCATTGGAGATGGAAGGACAGTGAATTATTTAAGCCTGGTGGGCCCATGACCCTTAAGGCCAACAGAGCAGAGATGCAACATCGAGATGGACTCATGATCGAGGGGTGGACTTAGCAATGGACACTATTGCCCAGGTTATTCATGTGTGTGAACACTGCACACAGCCTCTCATGCTCTGAAAGACTGCTACAAGAGATGGAGCCTGACATCATGGACCAGATGGATTCAGCAGCTTTATAGGGACTGGCCCATGCACTAAGATAAGAGTGCACTTAGATAAAAGTGATGGTATATTGAAAATGTGGGATCTGAGCATGACGTGAATGGTATGGAATAAGGGGTGGATAATGTCCTGGGTTTAGCAGTAGCAGTCATTTTTCTCTTTCTTGGTAGCTGGTGCAGTGCTGTGTTTTGACTTTCAGCTGGGAACAGAGCTGAAAAACAATGATGTTTTGGTTTGGCCAAGGACTTTGTGGGCCTCATGCTCTGCCAGGGAGGAGGGGAAGCCGGGATGAAGCAGGGACAGGACACCTGACTCAAACTGACCAAAGAGGTATTCCATACCACAGCACGTCATGCACAGGATGTAACTGGGAGGGACCCAGAAGGGGCTAGAGTGGACTGCAGGGTTGGAGGAGGTATCGGTTGGTGCTTGGTCGGGCTGGGGGGAGCGAGTTATCGGTCGCCTGGTGATGAGGTGTTGTATTCTCTTCCCTTGTTATTTCCTTTATCATTACTATTATTGGTGGCAGCAGCAGTGATTTGTGTTACACCTTAGTTACTAAACTGTTCTTATCTCAGCCCGTGGGAGTTGCATTCTTTCTGATTCTCCTCTCCGTCCCTCCGAGAGTAGGGGGAAGGCAAGAAGGGGGGGGAGTGAGTTAACAAGCTGGTTGGTTGGGTTAAACCACGACAATATGGCAGATCCTTCGCTTTTAGAAATCTCTCTTGTTTGCTGTGTTCTTAGACAGTCAGCAAGTTGTAAACTTTTATTTTAAAAATCAAAAAAGCCCTTGCTTTCTGGAGGTGCTGAATAGCTCTGAAAACCAGGACATGCAAATTTAGTCTTTGCAGCTTACTCATGCAGGTAGGTTTTGTAGCCAAGTAGGAACAACTGCCGCAGTGGGAATGCATGGCGCTCACCCTTTTCTGCCCTTCTGTCAGTCCTCAACTACAAAGACTATTTATTTATGAAGATGTTTAAAATGTTAGCTTAAGTAGCTTTGGCTGTTAGACTCACAAGAAATTTAAATAATTTCCAGTTGCTTTATGATGTAGGATGTGTAGTGATATGTGGAGATGTGGTAGTAGTGTCTCAGCTGCTGGATAGAAACTGCTCTTATTCTGATGTTCAGATATGTGTTCAGATATGTTCAGCCACTATGTGTAGTATTAATAAGTAAAAACACTTTATTCTGAGAAGTGATCCCTGTGCCCAGTCTCCTTTAACATTAAGAGCAAATTTGTAAATGGAAAACTGGAATTTTGGCACTAATTGCCTCTTACATGAATTCAAAATATGTTTTTATTTTTCAGGAATATGTTTCTTGTAGAGTAGCTTAATTTTGCCCTGTTAGAGGCAGAAGTTAATTTTAGAGATAACAAGGAATCTGGCTGGCACATGGCAAAATCCTCAGTTCCAATGGGTTCAAGTTGTCTCTTTTTGAGTAATTGAAACCTGGCAAATGGCTCTGTTTTTGCTGTCACAGTGTATTTTCTGAGTTTGTTGTAGATTTTCTCTATATTTCAGGTAACTTGATTACCTGAGACTGTTACTATATGGTTTTCTTTTAATATTATCAGCATAGTCCCAGGTTTCGAGCAAATTTGGCAATCTTGGTTGAATACCATCTGTTTTCTGGTGTTCGCCTGTGATGTGAGTCGAGTCAGTGTTAACAGTGGCAGTGTATTTGGCTTGAGCTTAGCACTAATTTTGATGTGTGTTCTCTTAAGTGGAATTATCCCTTGTAGAGTGCAGCTGGTTCTGAAACTACATGCAACAGAGCAGATATTACGTAGTTACATACTGGGAAAACACTTAACCAACTCGAAAGTCATTCTTTGAAACAGGCCAGTGTGCAAAAGAATGCGGTGGATTAAATCTGTTCATATGGAAGACTCAGCATATTCTTTATTGTAAAGTTTGCTGGGGGTTTCATTATACTGCATGACATCCCTGCTGATAAGTGGGATTTTTAAGATACTACAAATTTGAGAGGAGCCATAGCTGCCTCTTACAGGATAAGGCAAATTTCAATAGCCTTAAAAAAACCCCAAACCAAACCAACAACCAAACTTTGTTCATGTTTGTTTCATTTACATGCTGCTTTTTGTCTGTGCAACAGACACAGGTATCTGTGCTTTTTCCTTTTAACGTTGTCTATAATGAAATGCTAACATGCCACCTAAAGGAGATTGAAGTGCTTGCAAATTTTGTTAGTTGCAAGGATGCTTCTGGTTATTATATTTTCCAGCTTTTCAGCACAAAGCTAAAATATTTTTTCCTCATCTGTCTTTCAACAGAACTTTCTGCAGAAGCCAAAGCAGCATTACTTGAATTTGAAGAGAGAGAAAGGCAGCTTAAACAGGGACGATATGGCTCAAGGAGAGGAGGGCGAAGAGGAGGCTCAGTTATGTGCCATGGAATGGGAGAACAAAGGAGAGACAATGATAGGGGAAGAATGAAGGATCACAGGCCTGCACTGCTGCCAAACCAGCCATCAACAATGGTACCTTTAATACTTAGTATTCTTTGAAAATACTTTCAGGAAATTAGAGAAATGCATTCTAAATAGTGAATCTTTTTTTTTTTCTTTTTCTCTTTCTTTCAGAGTAGTGTTAGGCAGGATGGGCTTTTGTAATGTGATTATGAAGTGTGTTTTTAGTCCTGCTACCAGCTTCAACTTGAGGAACCTCAAAGCCTTCAAATAAAATGTGGTTTTGAACTCATACAACCCAGTTAGGCTTACTTACTGGTTTGCATAAGGATGGAGGAGAAAGTTGGTTACTCAGACAAGTCCTCTACATGCAGCATGAACACATGTTCAGTCCCACATTATTAAGAGTAATTAAATTTAAAATATAATTCTGCAAAATATTTCTTGGATTTTGTCAAACATATTTTTGCTGATACTTCTAAAATAAAAAAAATCTATTTGTATACCAGCCATGATACTGCGGAGGCAAATAAAACCCTAGGAAAGTGATCACACTAGATAAGTTAGTATCTTGGAATTGAGATGAAATGTAGCCTCTTTGTTCTTTTTCCATCCTGTGCTTTGACTCACAATCTAAATGATGCTACTTTTTCCGTCCAAAAACCCCAAACAAACCACAATTGTGTGATCAAGAGGTAGGCCACACTTACCTTTGTTAACTGGCATAGAACATACTGGAAGCTGAGATAGTAGAACAGAGCCTGTATATGTGTTTGCAGGACAAGGTCATCTGTATTAAACAAAAGGGATTTTTTTCCAACAGCAGTAACTCTAGGTGCTGATCACTATCAGGAGTCGGTGGATATTTCAGCGGTTGAGAGCCCTGCCGTAGGCTGTCATGCTTTTAAAACGGTGGTGTCCTACTTCTGTATTGCTGCAGTCTTTGCTAGCTATTTTGATCATAAATGTAAACATTTTTGTGCTCACCACAGTGAGTGCCCATACTTTGTAGCTGCTTTGCTGTGGGTATATGGCTGATGAAAAAAGAGTCACATATTTGTTACTAAAAGGCCTGTTTGGGACTCTTTGCACTACTAAGTTACTGATATAGGACTGATACCTAGTATCAGTGAGTTTAGAAGCAAAGAATGTTTCTGAACATAATCACTTTTTTAATTATAACTGATTTTGTCAATTATGTTTGAGAGTGTTCAGTTGCAAGAGGCTTTCTTTTATGTTATGAAACGTACCTTGAAAGGTATCTGTGAAGTATTATTTTCTTCAAGCAGTATGGATAGATGGGCTGCACTGGTACCTTAAGAATCTAGCTAAATTTGTGTTTTGACTTTTGTTGCTACTCTTAGGCTTGTTTTCTCAGAGAAGCTCTTTTGCACATGAAGTAGATGTTAGTGGACTTGTTTTGGTACTAGGGTTCAGATTTCTAGTGATCATCACACATACCTTACTGCAGTTGATGGCAGTTTCAGGTAACACATGCAGAACCCTCACACATGAAACTAGACAGTTTCACTGTTAAAAATAAGTGGATGGTTGTCTTCATTCCCCGTGTGCTTCCTTACTCTTTGTCATCCTCTCCTTCACATTAATGTCTTCAATTGTCCCTGTGCTGATGGTTCTTAACAGTTCCAGTTGATGATATGGGACAGAAGTTTTTCTCTTCATATTTGGCCTTAGTTGTTCTCCAGTGGTGTCTTGGTTTTGTGCTGGTTTATGTTAGGATATTGTAACTTTAAAGCCTATTGACTTTATTCTTTTGTCTGACTTTAGACGCATTCACAGAGGTTAATTCCAACACACCAGCAACCTGTTAGGAGTCTGTTCCAGCAGCAGCAACAGCAGCACCACCACCAACAGCAGCAGCAGCAGCAACAACAGCAACAGCAGCAGCAGCAGCAGCAGCAACAGTTACAATCTCTGCTTCCTTTACAGCATCAGCATCATTCTTCTCCTCCTCCAGGGCTGCATATGCCCCCTCAGATAGAAACGCCTAGAATAATGATGACTCCACCTCCAGTGACACCTCAGCAACCGAAGAACATACACATAAATCCACATTTCAAGGGGACAGTAGTGACACCTGTACAAGGTGAGCTTTCTGAACGCCTTCCCAGTCATGCAAGTGTGACTCATCATCTTCTGTGCCAGAGATGCAGCAATTTGTTTATCACTTCATGGAGATGTGCTTCAGGCTGGTATTCTTTCCTTAAGCTTGAAACAAATGTTTTGCCTGAAGTAAGACAATATTGGACTGTAGCCAGCTGAAATAGTAGTCTTTTCACTTCTTTATCGTCTTTGTTACTCTACTGTAAAGCCTGCAAAGAGCAGTAAAAATGGAAACTGAAAAGAGGATGTGCTTTTTAACAGTAGTGAATGTCAATTTTCAATCTGGGTAAGTACAGCATTCACAGAATGCCCACCCACCTATTTCAGTGAGAATACACCAAAGCACTCCTTGCACTGTAAAGGCTCTGTGAAAGGTACCAGCTGCTGTCCTTGTTTAACAAGATACATACCTTTACTTCTCCTTTCAGTGCCACATTTGTGATTGTTGGATTTGCAGCCTGCCAAGTACATTTTTTCCATAACTTGACACAAGCAGTCTTTGGGCTACGCTTTTTAGGGCATTTCTTAGCAGAGCTGTTGTTTAATCCCTAAGAGGGAAAAAGAGACACCTGCATAGCTCTGATTCTGTTGAGACTAGACAGAGTAAAGAAATACTTAGTATTTATACAGATTCACCATTAGATTTTTCTGTATTCTTCCCCCTTTTGAATGAGCAGAACTCCAAGCCAGTACTATCTTTGCTTCATTTATTTGACCAGTGAAAAGTAGGAATTTTGAAAGATAGGATATTACCAGTTTATAGAGATCTTTTAGGCTTATCACAGATGGCTTCATAGTAGCTGTATTGGAGAGATTATGTTGCTTTTCTTGTCTAATGAAATCAGTGCTTTCCACTAAATTATGCATTGGGACAGATTATATGAAAGCAGTCCAAAAGGCCCTTTAGTCTTGGATTTATGCCTTCTGTGCATTTTCCTATCATTTCCAAAGCAACAGTTATGATTTTGTGAAAAGCAAAAATTGGCTAGATGCCTGTCCTCTCTTCCTGTGAAACAGTCAACAAATTGTCTGTAGGAGCGTCCTCCTAATGCCAGCAGTGGCTACTGAGGATTATTCCTTTTGCCTAATACCAAAAGTATACCAGTGTATAATCTTTTTTTTGTCCGAGTTATTTTTGTTTTCACATTATCAAGTAGCTTCAGGCTTGTTTCAGCCTTACTACTGCATCTGTGGCATTGTGGGTATTCCAAGGCCCTTGCCTGAGCTTCAGTATAGTCTCTTCTTCTGTCTTTACTTGCAGATCCTGATTTTAATAAAGTTATGTACCACCTGCATGTTAGGAGATCTTCATTATTGGATGAATAGTGCAGCCCTGGAGAATAAGTGATCAGTTTTTGAAGACCTGTATTTCAGTGAGAAAGGTCTTTGCTATGGGTTTTGATGGCAGCTAGTACACGCAAGATACCTTTATGCCGTACATTTTACGGAAGGAATCCTTGGCAAGACAGTTGAATATTTCTGCTAATAGGTGTGCAACATCCTATTAAATGCAATCTTTTAAATCACTGTAGAATTTTAATCTTCTTGATCAGAAAGCATGTATAGGAAGCTGAATTTTCTGCAGTGACTGACAGTAGTGGCCGTCTCAGTCTTTAAGCTGCAGCAGGACATTTATGTTACATGAAAATGCACATTTGCGCACCTTAAGAAAATGTGTAGGAAATCACTAGTCTTCTTCAGGGAAGATTAGCATAATTCTGAAATCTTCAATGGCAGTTGTCACTGCAGGCAAATGGTAGACAGAAGTTTCAGTGTAGGGAGGGCTGTTATAAACTTCCTCTTAAAAAGTTATCCTCAGGTTTATCCTTCTGCATGCGGACCCAGTTGGCAGAGACTGGTAGTGGGCAACGTTAGGATGGTTTCACACACAGCAGCATTTATTTCAGGGTAATGGGAGGTATGAAAGATCAGATGGACTTCATGTTCTTGATGATGTCTTGCTCCTTCTTGGCTGAATGTATTTCCAGATACATGAGGGGTTTTACCCATGGGAGAATACAGTTGGATAGGTGCAAAGTTTATTGGGATTCTGTTGTTGAAAATGTGACGCCTGGAAGCTAAAAATGCCGTGTCTGGAAGTACCTGATATGCACACTCAGGTTCTGGTAATTTTAATGTTGTGCTGTCATGTTTTAGTGTAAACTGGCATTTTTTTCCTCTCTTAATTTTCTGGCATGATTAAGCTCAGATACTTCTAATTGTCAGCACCAGGAACACTTTTTCAAACTGCACATCATAGAAATATACTTTCTCAACATCTTTTCTGTTTGAGTTAGTCTTGAAATCCATGGAGTGTATATCAGTGTTTTCTAAAATGGACTTAAACTTCTTGTAAATTATTACTAATTTTTCATGTGAGTAAAATAGCATGCGTAAAGGCTGTAATACCAGCTACTGCAGCCTGAAAGGGAGTTGAAGCAGTCTTGAGGAATCCTGTCATTTGCTTATTCCTTTGATGTTTCCAAGGCAAATCTCTTGTAGTGGCCACCATCTCCCTGCCTGGCCTTTGAATCTTGGTTCAAAAAAAAATAGTTACTTTCAGCTTGTTTTGAACAAATTTCTACTTCTAATCAAACTTTTCTACTTTTAGAACAGATTTCTATTTTTAGTTTTTGAAGCTTCATAAATGATTAAGAAGGACTCAGTCTATCAAACCGCCCCTAGAACAGTTATGTGAGTCTTCGTGCATACCTGTTGCAGTTACTGTTCAGTTGGCATTCAGTTGTCTTTTGTGACATTTGAATCCCATGTCCTTCAGTGGCTTGCTTGTCATATAGTTTTCTCTTTGTGTCCTATTCTCTAAATTAGTTTTGAGCTACAGTTAGTAATTTTTGGCTGAGTGCATCTCCAATGCGATCAGTTTACAAATACTGGAGGATGGTATGTAGATACACTATGAAATACTAATTCAACCTGTGATAATAGGTATTGATTTTTTTTCCCTTCATGTTTATACCACAAACAACTATTTCAAGGGTACTGTGGTGCTGCCAAAATTGACATGAACTAATGAGTACTGTATGGCTCAGTAGATCAGTATGCCATTTACCTTTTCAAAACTGTTTGGTATCTTGGGAAAAATTGCATTATATTTCTCCTAAATAATTAATATGGGAATTGCTTCTCCATCTTTTCAGGTATAGCATTGGAATTTAGAGCCAAAGGCGATTAAGTCTCCTTAAAATAGTGTCTAACAAAATACTGTGCATTATTTTTGAAACATACTTTTAAAACCTATGGAAGATTTGACATCAGGAAGATGAATGCCTATCTGGTCCTGCTGCTTCAGCAACTGTCCAAGGATCCAAAGGGCATGTTTGAACTACCATCTTTCATGAGTATTAAATTCATTTCCTTAAAATATATAAATATATCTCTCTATGCTACTGCCAGAGGCAGGATACTGAAATAGTTGCAAGTACCCTGCTCAGTTGACATTTCTCTATATTTCTGACCTCTAGTGATTTTGCTGAGTGCCTCTCTGACCTGTAATACCTGAGCTATTTTCACCCTACGTCTGTCAAGAGCACCCTGTCAATTTTTTCCAGGTGGCTATGGCTGTTGGGTACGGACATATGTTCGTTAGAAGCCAAGATGAGACTATTTGACTAATTTTCTTGTGTAACCTGATACAAAGTTTGCGTGCAGTCCTTTGGTGCTGAAAGACTGGTGCAATTAGTTTATCCCATCAGTCCCTGAACTAGTAAACCACAAGTACTTAACAGAAGTGGACAGAAGCCAGACAATGGGTGTGGACTAAAAATAACCACTAATGCATTAGTTCTTGTGCCTCAGTTGCCAAGGAAAAAGAGATTTTTGAGGCATCTTGGCAAACTCCTCTGTTGGGAAATGTACCGAACTTTTCCCTTAAACTAGGTACATTTCTTAACATGTTTCCTGTTCTGGAGTGGCATACAGTAGTTGTTTACAAAATCGATGTTCAGCCCTGTGTGGGAACGATTTTCCTGTCACTTTCAGAAGTGCTAAAAACAAACTGAGGAAAAATAACCTTAGTAAAAGTATTCTAGTAAGTATGTAGGCACATTTGTTGCTGTTTTGAAATGCTGTATTTAACTTCTCGCTTCTCTAGACCTTTGGTGTAACATTGAAACATGTATTTTTAACTACTTTGACAACTTGAAGAAATAAAAAAGCACATTGGAAGATGGGAGATCTGTCACTACACTTTGTAATGGCAATTCAAATGTAGATTCAGTTCCCAGGATGATCCAGGTGTAGGTGCACCATGCATTATGTCATAACCTTAAGTGAATGTTTGGGGAGATATTTTTTTGTGACTAGTCTTCTAAAATGCAATTGTATGGACAAGTCATCCATATTAATCTCCCTGAAATACTAATTTTTGAGGTTATTTTTCAGAAGAGGGTCTCCTAATTCTTGGTGTCTCTTTATGAAATAGCGGTCTTTAATCTGAGATCAGCAGTTCTATGGTTACATGAACTGTGATCCCAGTTGCATGTACTATTACAGTGGCAGGGCCAAATGAAGTAGTTTTTTGCTAGCTGTTAATTGCCACTGCCTCCCTCATTTTACCTTCCTATGAACAATGATTTATACCAGATAGTCTCTCATGCCTGTGCTTGCTGTGGGAGGTTGGTGGTGACGCTGGGAGATACCTAGAAAATCTTGAGGGGCGTGAAGTTGAGAAGGCAAATTAATTATGTATCCTTCTGTCTGAAACATGAAAATATTGTTAGAGTCTCTGTCAGCTTTGTCTAAGAGATGTCTTTGGCTGAATAAGTATTCTAGTTTTCCTTCCTGCAACAAGGAGCAATTTAGTTCTGGAAAATGCAGAATTAAATTATGCAAATTAACAAGGAGAATCCTAATTGCCCTGTTGCATGTTGTAGGGGTGGGAATGGTTGCTTAAAGTTAATTGTAAGAACTGTGACATGTGAGGGTAAATGTAGCAGATTTTAATCATGGCTTCTTATTGCAACCCGTTTTGGAAATAACAGCAACAACTGTTAGGTAAAACAAATGGTGTTAAAAGGTGCTTCTTGTTTCAGTGCCCTTGCTGCCAGTTCCAGCCCAGCCACGACCTGCCATAGGACCCCAGAGATTTCCTGTGAGTAGCAGCTGTTTCTTCTTCTCTGATATGGATAAGCATACATTTGCAAGGAAATATTAATATAGCAAATAAAAGCTGTTCTAGTGAAATATAATTTTAAGGATTTGTAAATATTGACAATACACTCTGCAGTTGAAAATGTTTGTTAAAAGCTTAAGGTCAATGGATTTTTGAGAGTAGAATTAATTCTGTTTAACTGTAAAATTGTTGAACCACTCTCTCCAGTGGGAGAGGCATGAATGCGTCTTGTCTTAAGGAATATTGGCTTCATTTTATTACTTGACTCTTTATGTGAAAATGGAATCCTTATTTTATTTGATATAATAAAAGGCTATTTGAAATAATCCCTAAGCTTAAAAAGCAGTAATATACATTTATTGTAAAAATCAGCAGTCATTTTTATCATCTCTTCAGGCATTTTAATGCCCTCGTGGTTTTTTACATAAAAGTGGGAATGAAGTTGCATGACCTTGCTTTCTCTTATGTTACTAACTTCTAAAACAAACAAGGGACTAAGCTGCTTCAGTAGGCTGATTTCACTTGGTAATTTTTTTAATTCTGTGAAAATGGTGCTAGACCTTTTCTTATAATTTCAGCTTTCTTGGCCTGAATTTTTAGGTCGGGGGGGGGGTTGCGGAGTATCAAAATAAGCAAAAGAAAAAAATAGTTCGTGCAGTATCACCTTAAATATTTTAAATATTTAAAGACCCATATGTTACGTTTCCCAACCACATAAAGCACACAAAAATTGCCCTCTGTTAATGTGTGCAGTGTTAAAGGCAGAAAGTAGATGTTTGCGAACATCTGTGTATTATTACATGGTAAATTACTTTGATAGAGATCAGATGTATTTGAAAGAAGCAGGTTTCAGAAACCTGTGATTTTTGATTGCCATGTTGCATACCTGTTGTTTTTTATGACAAAGTATTTTTTTTGTACAGGACACCTAGGTGAAGAATTGTGATGTCTGTATTTTGTATAGTAATAGAGTTTTTAAATGGTATGTTTCCTTTGTGAAGTGTAAAATGATGAAGCATTAAAACCACAGTTAGATTTGGGAAATATATGTTGCATAATTGTATCATCAGAATTTAACCATAGATATTTTCATGTTTAAAGATAACTGTGGTTTTCAGAGGAAATTATTTTCTTCAGCAGCCTTTACTATTCTGTGGAGACCTTATTAGCATTTTTGAAAGTAATTTTGATTGGGTTTTATGCAAACAAGTATCTTGCATTTGTTTTCCTTTAATACTAAGTTGCATTGCCAATAAACACAATTTGGGATAGAAAAGAAATTGGAGGACAAGGACTATCTGTAAAGGCATTGTAACTGACATCTTTGAAGTGTGTTTACATCAATGTAGAAAAATTGGAATTTTATTTATTTTTTTTTTAAATTGACGCTGAAATTTTAGTTGTGTTCACTTTTGGGTTTGGAAGTTGAGAAGTACTGCAAACCTCACTAATCTAGTGTTCAATACTGTTAAAAAGGGAATCAAATGGACTGAATATTTTTGGTAGGACTCACTCTTTTTGCCTGAAGGAAAATAGTTGACTGCTTGCTGCCTTTTCATGTAAGCAGTGCACTAGCAGAGAGTGAGTCAGCGTAATTCTTTTTCAATAAAGAGGAGAAGGGGTATCTTAAGTAAGAGGATCCAGTATAGGGATTTGGTTGACCTGAGTTTGTTTTTGGGGGGGGGGGTTGGGTGGGTGTTTTTGTTTGGGTTTTTTGTTTGTTTGTTTGTTTTATTGTTTTCCCTACTTCAGCTGGTAACCTGCTGTATGACCCTGAGAAAGTTAATCTTTCCATAACTTACCGAGTTATAAAATGGGTATAATACGGACTTCCCTTAGGAAGTACTTCATAAATTTTGCATAGGTTATCAGTCATATTAGGATTAGGAATTAAGTGTCACTGTGTACATATCTCATGTTTGTTTTATTAAATGTAGTATGTTAGCTCTTGAGCTGAAGACAAATTTGCTTTCTGAGGAACGTTTTATCTTGCAGAGCTACCTTTTTTGCTCTGTTACATGTCAGATGCCTTTGTGCCATTATAATGCACTTGTTTATGTACAAACGTTGACTCATAGCAGTGCTTAAGACAACTTTGACAAGCCATTTGAAAAGATCAAAGAAGTATTCCAGACTGTAGTTCATTCATCCTTTTCCTCATTGTAGGAAGAATCTCTGGATATGTAATAACTTGAATTTGCTCTTGGTTTTAGGATTGCCTAATCACAGGAAAATATTGAGTTGCAGTTTCTGATTGATTAGTTTCCAAAGAAAACTGTGGGGTTAGAATTAAAAATTTGTAACCTGCTTTCCCCTTTAACTTTGAACTGGATGGTTTATTTTGCTTGAATGTGTCAGAGTTGGAAATAGTAAAGGTAATAAAAATCTTGCAGGGGAGAGACCCAAAAGTGGCTAGTGCCCTAACTGAAGGAAGAAATGCCTCATAAGTTCCTATCTTATCTGGGAGAGAAACTTCTCAACACAGAGAGCCTGTGTGTGCTCTGAACATGGGAAGAGCTTCTATCAGAGCTAATTACTTGCAAGTCATAAATCCATTGGAAACCAGGTATTACTAATTTTGGGCTAATGAAGAGACTTGTAACCTTGTAATGGTTAATTCTCACAACCTTCTGCTTAAGTATGTAACTGAGGAGGTGGACAAAGTTGTAATGAACATGTTAGCATATTGGTGTGAGTTCTAAATCATAGGAAATAATGTAGTACTTAATCAGGGTAATGTTCATCAGTATTGAACCTGCTTTAAGTTGGGGCTGATTAAACTCCACTTTGAAACTAAATTTTAATATTTCATGGTAGGGCTTATTGTTAAGCTATTTCTTATTTTAGAGCTTAACTCCTGAAATGTTTAGAGAGGAAGTACTAGAAAGGACACAATGGGATAAATCTGTATTCCCTACTTAGAGTTATTTTAACATTTTCAGTAATCTTGAAACAAGTGAGGAAGCTTTCTCTGTTACTCCATGAGCATTCAAAGGTGACTTATGTGAGTGATGGTTGAGAGATGTCCAGCCGATTGAAACTGAGTAGGTGGTGGATCTGAGCATGTTACAGCTGAGAAATGTGGTGAACCTGTGGTAACTCAGAATTAGATCAGAGTTCTGTGAAGGCTTCTATGCTTATCTGAATTGCACAGTTCTCTTTAGGTGGCTGTGGTTGATAGTAATCCAATCTTCAAGCATAGTCAATGCTAATATTTTTTGAGGTATTTGAATTAATGTGGAACTGTTGCAAGTGCCAAGCATGTGTTTTCTTTAAACTGTTTAAAGAACAGATTAAGCCAGCCTCTGTCAGAATCCTTCTGAAGGTCTTGCTTTATCATCTACCTTTGCTTTAAAGTGGTTAAGATGTCTTTTTCCAAGTTGCTGTCTTAGTGTCACAGTTGGAATTTCACAAATAACAGTCTGCTATGGGGACTGATCCATTTAAAGGAAGGTGATGGAATACTTTATTCAGAGACTACATGTATATATGGGCCTCCTGAACTTTTCACGTGTTTTCTGACCACATTAGTAATTCCTGCAGATGCCTCTGTAGGAGCCTGTGGTTTTTCTTGTTACACAAGAGGGACAGTTGTGGTTCCTGTCCTCCAGTGTTTGTTATCTTGGCTAATTTTTCTTTTAACTCCTGTTAAGAGAGTAGTTTAAAAGTTCTGTGAAGAAAGGTGGAGTAAAACAAGGGAAGAAAAAAAATCAGTAAAAAATGTAAAAGGTGCTTCTAAACAATTCAGGTAAGGTGCTGCTGACTGTTACAGAGGCCAGATCATTAGTAAATACGAAACTGGGAGCTTAGTTGATGGTCCACATCTTTTCATCCCTTATGTGAGTCCACAGCACATTCTGTGCCTGAAATATTTCAGCATTTGCCTGAAGAAATATTTGTAAAGACCTTTTACTTCAGACATCATTAAATTAATGAACACTGAAGTAATAACCATGTGGCATGTGTGTGCATTTTAGAGATAGATAGATGGGTAGATAGATAAAAAGTGTAGTGACTGTTGTCATACCCGCCTCGGGATAAAGCGTGTCAGAAGAAGGAAGATGTTTTCACTGTTAACATTTTTCAGCCAGAAATTGTGGGACATCCCTAGCATCCACATTTGTGGTTGGAGTGGGACATTTAGAGTGAAGAGTAAATTGGGAAGAACCTGCCTCATGGCTCAAGGTAGAGGAATTCCTTGGGTCTGAGGCCATTTCTCTGCTGTCTCTGTCTCGGATCCTTCTCTGAAACAGCTGCATAGAGAGCAGAGCCTGTTAATGCAGCTGTATGCCTTTTGCCAGGAGAATTCTCAAAGTTGGAGCAAGTCCATAGAAGGCCATGAAGATGTTCTTAAGGTTTGGAGCACGTCTCCTATGGAGACTGGCTGAGAGAGCTGGAGTTGTTCAGCCTGGGGAAGAGAAGGCTCTGGGGAGACCTTAGAGCAGCTTCCAATACTTAAAGGGGCTGACAGGACAAGCAAAAAGGGACGTTTTAAAAGGGCGTGTAGTGACAGGACAAGGGGTAATGGCCTTAAACTAGCAGGGGGGTGATTTAGAGTAGAGATTAGGAAAAAACTTTTGCTATGAAGGTGCTGAACACACTTGGCACAGGTTGCCCTGGGAAGTTGTGGCTGCCCCATCTCAGGCAGTGTTCAAGGCCAGGCTAGATGCAGCTTCGAGCAGCCTGGTCTAATTGAAGGTGTCCCTGCCCATGGCAGGGGGATGTGACTAGGTGATCTTTAAGGTTACTTCCAACCTAACCCATCCTGTGGTTTTGTGATGCCAATTAAGCCACTGTTCTTAACCTGACACCCTAGGTGTGGTGTGAGCTGGGCACATGTCCAGCCCACAGACACATTTTATGAACTTTAATCAGCTTGAGTTTCAGAACTGGAGTAAGAATAGTCTGAAGTGATACGGAGCACAAGATAAAGTGGCACTAGTGTCTGCCTGACTAATTTATGCCAGGAAGGCTTTGATGTTTTTTAATACACAAAGCTTTTATCTTTTGATAGGACACCTTTGTGCACTGGATGCCTTTTAGGTAACCGTTAAATTTAAGTCTGAAAAAGTTGAATTGTATAGCTTAAATTTATGTTTTATTCAATATTGAAAAATAAAGACTTCAATAGAGTGATTTGTCCTCAGGCCCTTGTGAATATTCTCCACTGTATGTCTTTTCAGTTCCCAGGGGATTCTGACATGATTTGGTTTTAGCACTTACCTTATGATTTCTTTTCAAAACAATCTTTATCCCAAAGAATACTTGGTGTATTTTTTTTTTCCTTTTAACTGTAAAAATCTTATATAAACTTCCTATATATTCTCATTCAACTTCTCAGGGACATGAGGTACTGTCTTAAATGGATGCTGTCAGAGGCAGTTGATTAGTTTTGATTAATTTTTTCCTGACCATTTCTGAGAACCCTGGTTTGTTGAATTCTAAGCTTTCAAGTGTTATTTGTAATTCAGACACTGTTTTTAAAATGCTTCTTTATGCTTTTAAACTTTGAGAGGTTTTTAAGTATGTGCTCAAGTTGTTGCTCAAAAGGGATTGCCTTTCTTTATTGCTGCCTGTTTGGTACATTTCTTGTATATTAGCGCTATGCAAATTAATTATAAAAGGTACTTCAGCATAGTTTACTTTTATTTCCCCAAAGTGGTTCTTGGACTGACTTGAATAAGTCTGCAACACCATGGTAGCAAACTTGGGTCAGCTTAATGGATATTAGTGCTCCTGGGTCTGTGAGTATGCCTTTAAACACCTCTTGCAGTATGTAGCAGTGGTGCTTTTTAAAACAAACCTCCTTGCAGTAGTGCTTGCTGTTTGTTGTGGAAAGTGCAGATAGCCCTTCACTCCTGTTGTTTCAAATTTGGCCATGAGTTGCCACATACGAATAAAGGTTTTGCCAGCTGCTACTAAGGTCATGGCTCATATTCTCCAGTACTTACCGTAAGGACAACTTAAACAGTCCTGCATCTGAGTACAGTCCATCATTTAAAACTGGCATTCAGTAAATAATGGTATTTAGTAACTAGTACATATTTGCAACAGTATGTATGTAGGAGACAAACTGTTAATGGAAATAAAAAGCCACTTGTGAAAATTATTTTCCTACTTCCTCACAATTATTCTGCTTTAGTTATGGCTTTACTGTAATGAGTAAGAATAAATGAAATTTTCACTCTATTACTGTGTAGCAGTGGCAGAGCACAGGTAGTGTAGAAAGCGTTTTGTTTTTGTTTAACAGGATACGTGGTATCAGGTGGTGTTGATTGACATTTCTTGGATGCTGCTTTACACAGCATTTCATGCAAATCATGTTTGAATGAGACTGCTGCATCAAATTACATTTCTTTCAGATTATAGCCCGTGCAGATGTGAGACTGAGCTTGTTCAGCAGCTAGCAAAAAAGCTTTGTTTTTAACACTGTTTTCACAACTTGACTGCAAAGCTGTATAATTACAGCACTTAAGATAGTGAAGGAATGATAGGCACTTTCTCTTATCAGATCTATAAGTAGTAGCACGCAGATGCAGCATGAGATCCCACCAGCTGTCAAGTATTGTCAGGCTGGCATAGAGGGAATGCAGTTTAAAATGCAGGTGACATAATACCCAACATCCTCCATTTGCTAGTGGGCTTCTGATTAATCACGATTACCATACATTATCATACCATCAAATTTAATCATATCAATGAATTCCCATCTGCAGGAGGAGCGGCAGCAGCAAAACATGATGGTAACAGCTATTAAATAAGAGAGAAATAGATGATTTCTGAATGCAGTAACCCTTTAACTAGCTCCCGTGTACACATGCTCCATAGATGTTAGAATCAAATGGAAGACTTTTATAGTTATTGTAATTTACCTTTGTGTTAAGTGACTGCTATTTAGCACCACCAAGAAAACTAGTGTTGTAGAATTAATTTTATTTCCTGTGTCCGTGGTGCTAGATTTTTTTAAAATCTCAGTTTTAGTACCTGCTAGATACAGAGTCACAGAATGGCTGAGGTTGGCAGGGACCTCTGGAGGTCATCTGGTCCAACCCCTGCTCTAACAGGGCCACCCAGGGCCAGCTGCTCAAGACTCTGTCCAGGTTGGTTTTGACTGTCTCAGGGATGGAGACTCTACAACCTGGGAGATTGTCCCAGTGCTCAGGCACCCTCACAGTAAAAAACTGAGATATCTTTTTACATATATGGGTATGTACATGAGTTTTGATATATTTGTATGAATGAAATGTTTTTTTTTTTAAGCCTTGCAAGCAAAGCACAACTTTTTATTGAGGAAAAATACTGTGCATATAGCTATGTAGGCATGAATTAGGCACTATTAGAGATGTTTTGCAGAGGTCAGGATTCATACAGAAATCCAGTTAAAATATGCAGTTGACATCCTACTACAATACAGTAAGAGTAATCTAGTGCTTAAACACTGAATGAAGAGCTAAAATATATTTATTATTAGAGTCCTGCAGTGTAGTTCTTCTAAGCTATTTTAACTGAGTTGAGAAAAATGTCCTTTTAAAAGATAATTCTGTGCATTAGTGTCATCACGGTACAAAAATTATAAATCTATAAACTGGTATTTATTCAATCTGCACCTTCAGTTCCTGCCAATTGTTTAGAATGTGAAAAGAAAAAAACTTAGTTTCTTATAAACCAGTCATATACTATTGTTTACGGTAAAATATGGTAGTTTAGAGGGATGTTAGGGGTTGACTGTATGGGGTTTCCTTTCCAGAAGGCAAAAACTGCCTAGGTCTTCATGCACAACACGTGGGTAGTACCTGTAGGCACAGTGGGAGCTCTGGGTCTGTAAAGTCCTCACAACAAATAGTATGTTTGCAAATTGTAATATTTATCTTCTTTAAAGCTAGCTGCTTCTTGACGGTTTTATAGCAATATGAGCATTTTTTTTTGTTGAAGTGAGGAGCATCGTCCCCGAGACCTCCAGTAATACTTCCATGGAGTAGTTTGGGGTAGGTCCAAGGAAAACGTGTGAATCTTCTTATTTTATCTCACTAGTTATGAAAGCAGAGGAGGTCCAGAACTTTTGGGTCCTTAAGTTTTTCCACATTCATGAAACTGTTCGCTTTCAGAACAAAAAATATGCAGAAGATGAATATGTGTGTAGATGAAATGAGTACGAGTTTCTGTTATTTCAAGGGAAAGTTCATAATTCTAAATGGTACTAATAACCCTTACACTTTCTCCAAGTTCTGTTTGTATTGTATTTGATGTTAAAAAATTAGAGGGTGCCAAACAGAAATGGTAACACCACACCCCTTAAGAGGATTGTAAACTAAAGTGAAATTGAATCTTCCAGATGAAGTAGTTTAAAACACCTGTTGAGGAAAGTACTTAGGTTTATGCTCTTATCTGAGGGGGTTGGGTTTATTCTTCCTTTAGGCAGTGCAGTCTGCTACAACTTGTCTGTCACACAGTTTCTTACTATGGCTGGGGAGAGGCAGCTCTGCTGGCTAGAGACACCCTTTCTTCATCCACACAAAACAGATGGATGAGAGCATGGTTTTTCTGTGCATCAGCAGTGTTAGGAATCTAAAGCTAGAGTTGGGATACCTTTCCTATGCCTGCATTTCATTTAGGAGTGTTTTCTGAGAATTGTTCTTCAGTAGAATTGCATGTCCTGCAGATTTGCCTTTTCGAAAACAAATGGAGGTTCAGAAAATCCACCCATGAACAGCTGGTTGCTTGTGGGCTGTTTTGCTTTATCGTTTCTCTCACAGAAATATGCTGAGGTTGGGAGTGTTTTTGTCTCTGCAACATGAAGATGTCCCTGCTTGATGTAGTAGGGGAGGATGCCCTGAAACTTCCTGGGAAGTGATACTTTTAATATACAATGAATCTGATTTTCAGCTTTAGTTTCTTGAACTGTTTGGGATTGTACTAGTATGGTTGGAGTATCTTTATTTTTCTGTATTGCCTGTGTCCTTATTTTAGCTATTTGATCATGACTTGGCTTAAATAATGAGGGATTCCATGCCTGTCTCTTTGCTTGTAATGGTTTTCCGTGGTGACTGAATTCTATTTTGGGACCTTAAACAGTGAAGTCAGGCACTGGTGACTTCTTGAACTGATGACTTGGACTTGTCAAGAGGCCTAAACCTCCTAACACACTTTCTTGTCTTTTTGACTGTGTAGTATCAACAAGAAGCTTGTCCCAGTTATGTGGTACATTTTAATACAAACAAATCACTTTCAGCTCAGTTGAGGAAAAGATAGACCCACTATTTCTCGGACTCAGCCTGCCCATAATACTAGGATCTGGGCAGTCCACATACTTAAACCAGCACTTAACTGTCTGCTTACACTTTCCCCCTCAAAAGATATATTCCAGAAGCTTTGAAAAGAATTTTGTATGGGCAGTATACAGTTGCTGTCTTGAGCTTTATGATTACTCTGGACTGTTAAGTTTTGTCCTTGATTGAAATGTATTTAAGGCATGGGTTTTTATAAGGTTTTCTTATAATACTTAATCCATTAAAAAAATCATGGTGCTTGTTCACTTTGATGGAATTACCTGACTATCATAGGGACCATTGTGACACAGCTGAGTCATTTAAACTGTATTTAAGGAAATATCAAATTAAGTTTTACTATAAAATTTCAGTGTATCATTTCTTTTCTGTATGTTGTACACAGTAAATGGGAATACTGTGAAGAGCCATGTTTGTAAGATACGTACATTTCTACCTGAAAATTTTCGATACATCCATGATGTATGAAGCAGGGCTTACTACACAAGCAGATGAAAAGTCAGTTCCTTGCAGTGGAAGGTAGGCATTTTAGGAAAGCTTTTCATAAAGTCTAGTAGCTGCTGAAATAAGAGGATTAACATCTTGTGACAGATGGCTATAGTTTTAATTGTCATAGGTTATAGTGGTCATTATTCTTTGCATTTAAACCATATAAGAAGAATTAACTGAGTGGCCCTGCTCAACTGTCAATGGGGTTCTCCTAGCTCTTTGCATTTTAAGTGAGCTTAATAAATGAAAACATGTTGTAGAGGCAGGGTGTATTTTATTGAAAGATTCATGAAGTTTCAATGACATTGTTAAGGTATTTAATTAGTCTCATGAAAAAAAAGTAGAGTGACCCTTTTAGAGAAGCTGATAAGTCATATAATAGCTGTTAGATCCTCTTTATTCCTTGCTTTATAAGATTAACTTTGTGCTAAGCAATTTATGCTAAGTTTTCCCTTTTATTGGTAACCAAAGTTATCTGTGCTTCATGAATAGATTATTGGAGATAACATCATGTAATTAACAAGAGATGCAGAAAAGTGAAAGTACAATTTGTGTGAGAATTGTATGAGAGAGAATGTTAATTTCTTAACTAGGAAGGATATTTAAAGGGATAAAAGGAAGGCAAAATAGTGCAGTTCTTTGAAAGGATTAAAGTAACCTTATCTCGTGTTCTTTCAGAAGGTGGGATTGCCAGAGTGTGTGAAAGTCATGTTCAATGAGCTATTCACAACTCTAATGAATTGTAGACACACTATTGCATTGCATTTTTTTTTCCAAAAGTGATTGATAAGGTGTAAGTTATGCCTTAGCTATATTGAATAATGAAAGTTAGTAAAAGGGGAAATTGTACAACCCGCAGGCATGCAGAATTGACATTTTTATATAATCTGAGGGCTGTAAATTACATTGTGTGTGGGGGCAAGGGTGGGTAAGTATTTTTTTTTGTCAGAGTAAACTTCAGAAAATTAAAGATTTAAGACAATAAAATACCTGTCAGTAGCACTTCACTGTGCTGTTATCTTCTCCTTTAAAGTACTTCTAAAATGCCTGGGATTGTGGTCTCTTTGGAAACCTACACAGAACCCTATTTCCAGTGTAATTTCTTTCTAGACCTTAGTTCTTGTATTTAAGAAAGATGGCATGTAAGAATTTTTGAAGTAAAATTGCATGAAGATAAATGAAATGATAGAGTTCAGCACACTCCTAAAAATCAGGAGAAAGTACAGACCAACATTTGCTTTCTTTGGTAGCTTAAGAAAAAATCTTCAGTACCCTGCTTTCAGTGTTAAGGCATGGGTTTATTTTGGTTTTCACAGAAGAGGAGAAAAAATGGCCAGAGCTGGGTTCCCTTGCGGCCCACAAAGCCTTGCCAAGAGGCTGTTCAACAGCCCTCTGGCTTTCCAAAATGACAGTTGGTCTCTCAGGTCCTCAAAATGGTTAACACCAGGGCTACAGGTAGTGGTTTAGAAGGAACTACAGTGCTGAAGTTGCAGTTTTGTGAAGGGGAACCTGTTGATTGGCTAAGGACTTCAAGGCCAGACTGTGGCATGACTGGTACATCTGCTTCAAGTGTTCCTCTGTTTCCTTATTCTGTCCTCTTTGTGCATCAAGCTTTAAATCTAGCTAAAAACTCCATTGTAGGAGTCTTGCAGTTTGGGGCACTTCCAAGTAATCAATCTGGTAATCCGTGTTAATGATTTTAATAAAGGTACCATATGATCCAATAACGATGAGGAGGGCTCGTATGTGCTCTGTTGGGTCATTCTTACATGGACATTTGTTAACACCATCTTTATAACCATTTCTGTATGAACGTGAACCAGCCTTGTGGAATCTTGCTGAAAAGGCACGTAAATATTTTGTCCTTTCCCCAGGTGTTGGACTGAAGTGTAGAAACTGTCAGCCTCGGCTGATCGTATGAATTTGCAATTCTCTTTTTTGTTATCTTGAAGACTGAAATTTAGTCAGTAGAGAGGTTTCCTAAAAGGTTTAGTAACAGTAAAGTAATAGTTAAAATTATTTTTTGTAGGGAGTCTTCATTGACATGTACTAAATAGTTGGTTGTAATTTGAAACTGTCCGGATAGCAAAACCATGAAAAATGGGAGTAACTACTGTGCATATAGAGATTTATTATGCATCTATGTTACAGTATGCTTATTTTATCAAAAATAGACCATTATGAAAACTGCCTTTTGCACCTGCTCTTCATTAATTTTTAAAGTTAAATACCTCTGAGTGGTCTTTACTACAAAATACCAGAGGGCACTTGGGGGTTAATCATAGCAGATACTTGCTGAATGTAGAGTTCAACTCTAATGGGGAAATAATCCACTCCTAGAGTTATAGTTTAAGTACTGTTAAGGGAAAAGAAAACGAACAAAACCACAACCAAAAACCCACAAACAAACCCACCCTAAAAAAGGGTAAGTAATGGAGAAGTGTTCCATTACTTTGTACTAACTTTAGGAAAGTTGGAATTCAACATTAGTAAAAGATGAAGTTGTAGAATTGTTCCTATTGAACTGGATAAAAAAATAAAATGTTGTGGTATTTCAGAATATTAGACAAGCACATCATAACTTAGAAAAATATTCACTATAGTTTACATATTTTCTTACAAATTAGGAAAAAAAAAGTAATTTGTGTTTGGAAGTAGTAGTTCTAGTTGAACCTAAAAAGTTTTAAGTTTCATATATAATGTATGAAATTAATCCATCACACCATCAACTTCTTGTTGGAATTGCCCTGAAAGCTTTTTTCCAGACAAAAAGTCTCAGCAATGTAAAAATCTGAAAATACAAGATTCTCCCTACCCATGTTACTGTAATTTAGGGCAGAATTTTATTTCACTCTTTAGGGATAGCAGAAGCTAAGTTGGTTTAGGGGAAAAAGTAGAGGTCAGTCTTTTTCTCAGATGTTAGAAGGAAGAGGATCAAACTAATTGAGAGAATCAAACTAGCAAATATTGGTAATTCGTTTTTCAGCAAACAACAGATGTCTTTGCAATTAATTTTGCATGATGGGCCTGTGGTTATCAGCCAAGAAATGTGATCTGTCATATTTTAGTAATTCTTCAAAATGTCATACACATGAAGTTAAAATCTGTACAGTGATCAGGTAAGTAAGCATTTCTTAACGATACTCAATTGCCTGTATAGCATGTGTGTACTGTGCATGTACATACTGTGGTGTGACTTATGTCAGCCATATTTTCATAGTTTTACCATTTTTGAAACTTAGATTTCAGAAAACCCAACTCTGTGCATGGGGTAAGCTTTCTGGCAGGGAAGTGTCATTGTTTTGGCACTAATGAATCCTGACAGAGGGGGACAACGTACGTTCATTGCAGGATATAAAAAGGATCTTCATGTTACTTTTAATGCAAAATGGAGAAGGAGGGGTTGGCTTTAGGATTGGAAAGTATTTATTTGCTGTCTTTAAAAACTTCTGAGCCACAAAGTTTAACTGGAATCTTACTTAAAAGTGGAAAAAAACCCCGCACCCCAACCAACCAACCAACCTCCCAAATTCTTAAGGACAGAAAAAAGAGAGGTCAGTAGGAAACGTTCCAAACATCCAATAATTCCTTCTCACTCTGATTTTGTTGGACTGGTTTCAGTTATTTTGACCCAGACTTGTGTTGTGGGATATACTTGTATGGGAACACCACTAATAAAACTAGAGGAAAAAAAGATGTTTTCTCAGTGTTTCTTGGTAGGCATTTGTTGGGAGTTTTGGGTAACAGTTGGATAACAGTTAGTTTGTCTTAAAATTATTGAAAGTGTTTAGAGAACAGTAAATATTTGTTGCTTAAATTTAGCTGGGTGGACGAACACCTTAGTAATGAAGGGAGCTTGAAATCAGTATTGTATATATTTGTAGCAGTAAAGTATCTTTCTGGTTATTGGCTTCTGGAATATTTTTGTGAATAAACTATAGTATCACTTTTTTTAAAGGGCGACCTTTCATAGCTCTAAAACCTCCTTGTATTACTCTGTTCTAAAACTTAAGCTTATTTCTGAGGATTTAAAGTTTCCTTATTATGGGAAATACACAGCTGCTCTCAGCGTGTGTAGTAGTACTACCAAGCTTCTATGCCTTGAACCAAGATGATACGTTGGTTGTCTGCCTCAATTTGAATTGCTTTGGTTGAAATTTTCCAAATAGTTTCATTCCAAGATTGAAATGATGGAAAAATATTTACAAACATTTCATTATTGCCCAAGTTTTCAAGGAAGAAGATTGAGTTTGGCTGCACTGGGGATGTTTTGGTATGTAAGACCTGTGTGAAATTCAACAGGCCTTTCCACACATTTGCAGTTTGGTGCTGCTTTGGGATGAGGTATATCTGGGCATAATGATGAGGGTACAGGTTGGCAGGAGACAGCAAGCTGGTATGAAGAAGTATATATTTAAAACGTAAGTAGAGGATCTTTTTCAACCTGTACTTTCATTTACTCCTTCCCTGACAGGCAAAGGACTGGGAATTGCCTGAACTAAGTGTATAGGCAAGCATCCAGGATCTGCCTGAGATAAATAAGAACTTCTGACTGGCTGCTGCAAGACAGGACTGCCAGCATGGAGTCAGGTAGCTGGAAAGCTGGGTCCATGCTGGGGTTAGGCAACAGCAGAGGAGAAGATGAAATGCGAGTGAGAGAACGTATCTGAAGAACAAGCAGGGCCAAAAGAACAGTAAAGCTAATTGGACACAGAATTATATTGGGGAAGATGCTTGATACTGTGTTACAAATTTGGTCATAGAAACAGAGATACCTGCTTTATTTCATAACCTCAGTCTGTATTTTGTAACCTAGCACTAAAACTGACATTTGAGAGCAAGCGGAGAGACTGGTGTCTGATACCTCAACCAGGGCAGAGTACATTGAGTTAGGAAGAAGCAGGCAGAGAAGACTGTGGTTGCTGTAGTGCCATTTGGTGCTTGGAAGTAAGCCCAGACAGATCGTTACTGCTGCCAGTTCTTCAGTTCACAAGGCAAATATGTGATAAGTATGCTTTATTAGCTCATGTTGCAGTAGTTTCCACATAATTTTTTTTTTTTTGCTGGCTATTTTAGAAACAACTAAGATACATATAGGTATATAGTGTGTCTAGAGAAAAATACAGGGAAAATTGCAGAGCTTCGAAGCCAAGTGCTCCAAAAATAGGAAAAAGCAGGTTGTCTGTTCAGACTGTTTTCTCTCCCCAGGTGTGACATGCTTGTGTGACTGTATGCTGTAAATATGACGCAAGATTAAAACTGTCTTGTGTGAAACTGCCCTGATGAACTGGTTTTTCCCTTGCCTATGTTGCAATGACCTCATGCACTGATAAACTAATAACTAAATAGCTGAATACCAGCTGGTTTGCAGGATGCCTCCCTCAAGGCTGTGCAGCTAGCAGAAGCGCTGTGTATTCCCTAGCATGGCTGTAAGAGCAGTGTATTGAGAAATAGGCTTTTATCACCATGGCTTCCAAGATGAGGGAGTGCATTTAACCTTAGTTTGAAAGTACCTCTGTCAGATTCTCCATGCAGTCGTGTTAAGAGTTGTATTTTATGAGCAAAGGGTCAGGGTCCTGAAGGTTTGTGTTCAGTTGCTCTTTTGGCAAGCAGCCACTGCTGTCCAGCTAAGCACAGGGAAGGGCAATGCAGCTGAACAGCCTTGTTCAGCTAACTCTGAATGGATTTTGATGGGACAAATAAATGTCACTTTTTCCATCCCAAATAGCTTGCCCTTCCTCCAGCTGCTGCTGTTTGCAGACAGCCTGTGAAAATACAAAGTCATTAGTCTCTTCCAAGGTAGCAAGAGTATTTTGTGTTGGTAACTGTTCACTCGTAGAAGTGTAGCACCTCCTCTTACAAACTACGTATGTTACGAGGACTGTCATGCTTGAGTGTAATATTATGTCTTTCCACTAAATGAAAACCCAGAGGAGACTGGCTGACTAGGAGCACTGGCAACGGGATGTAGACCCTTTAATCTCAAGGAATGATAAAGTATTTACAAGTGATGGCTGTATAATGACATAAGTAGTCACAGTCTTGCTTCTAAGTAAGAGGTCTTAGTATCTTACGTATCCCTGTGCAGATGTTTAAAGAGGGCCAGAGATTTAATAATGGCTGTGATCCCCAGTGCCTCTCAGCTACTGGCTTGGGCCTTGTGAATCCCACATGTATTGTGCTGGTAGGAGGATGTGAAGCAGCTTTGTCTTGTGCTACTTCAGTAGTGAGTAAACTTCATTTTCCAGGGTAAATACCTATTTTTACTATGTGAAAACTTGCTTTTGCTCATATTTTTTGCAGTACAAATAGGATAGTGTGAGACTGCACATACTGTTGGTATAGCAAATTATAAGCCACTGCAGTGTAGTTGTATGCATCCTTTGCTGATGACTTTCAGTCTAGCAGGGAGAGTTTGACCTGAATTCTGTTTTGAAAAGCTTTAAGGTGAGCATCAAATGTAAACAGAACAGATGCCACTACTGATTGCAGAATCTGTAAAAAGAGGAAAGCAAAGATGTTCATAGATGACCTTAGTTATTTGTTTTAATCATAATAAGGAAATACTTTTGCATATAATAATTTTTGTGAAGCGAAGCTTCTTCCATTTATCAGACATTGCTAACGTATTTTATCAATTTATATATAAAAGAAGAAATGATAGTGTGACTTACTCAAGTGTGCCTTCTGGAAAATTACGCTTTTGGCTTATGTTATTCTTTTGGATTGCCGTCCTGCTTTCTGCAATATATAAAGGCTCATTTCACATTTGAATGAAAAAAATCCCAACAGACCCACCTTACTAGAGGAAAGATAATTTTGTACTCTTGCTTATAATGCCTTAGATGGTACATTGTGAATAGACAGAAGTGTGACTCTACTGTCATTTATTTTAAAAGATGTTTCCTTTAATTTCCTGGATGCCATAAATTGTCCTCCCCCACCCCACCGTTTTTTTTTGTTTTTTTTTTTTTTTTTTGTAGTAAAGCTGCTTCACTTCTGTAGCTTACGTTGTACTAAATAGATGGTAAAGAATATCGTGGTTTAAGGAGATAAATGTCAGGAATGTCTTCTAAAGTAGACATTCAGATTTTTTTTGGATTAATGGGAAAGAAGGTCAATAATTGCATGGATTGCAATAAGCTTGAGAAGTGATTATTGAAACATGGTGAATTCATTTCAAGATACTGTACTGGGGTTTAATAGATCTTCCATTGTGAAAGAATGACTCACTAAGGGCTGCCAATTTGTGCAGATGGTAGGAGATAATTCATAAAACAACTGTACTTTTAAGAGAAGTTATAGCAGGCAATAGATAAATTCCTGGATGTTAATCTTAGCTCTGCCTTATAAAATAGGGCCCTCCAGACTTTCAGCAGCATACGCCTGGACCAGTTCCCACCAACTTCTCCCAAGCCCCAAGGCTGCCAATCCAGGACCAGTGGAGAGGGCCACCACCACCGCCGCCACCACTCCCTCCTCCACCTCCTCAGGAAAGAGATCCTTTCTTCATAGCAGGTAAGCCTTTCCATTAACATACACAATTCACTTTTTGTAAAGCAGCTATGCAGTGTAAGTTGTATCATACAATGTGAAGTGTTTGTAAGAACGTGAAGGCTGGAAGATCCTGTTTGATGTAGCCAGACTAGTACATGTCAAAAATTCCAGTGGTCTGTATGGTTTTACTGCTTTGATGTAATGTCTCGTGTGTGTAACTGCCGTCAACCTGGATATTTTTATACAGATAAAAAGTGAAGTCAGTGTGTAAGTGATGGTTGCAATACAATTGTATGTAATTTGTTACGTTACTAGTACGCTCCATGAGCTTTAGTTTCTACCAGTAAGTTTTTAAAAACCTGGAAAATGTGTGTTTTGTAAGAAATCTGTTCAGGTTACCTAAAATGATACAATGTAGCAAATAAAATAGCTACTAAGTGCATGTATAGGTATACTCTAATCCCTGGAATCCTCCTTTGATTTCATTAAAGTAGAATTTTAAAAAGATATTGCTAATTCCATCGAAGTACCAGTTGTGCAGGTCTTTCAGGCATCAATTCCTTTTATACACAAGTGGCAGAAGCAAGAGGAACATAGCCTTGAAGGTAGCTTTTAAAATTAAAACATCCCATACGGTTTTGCTTTCTGCAGATTTCAGGTAACTCTTCCAAATCAGTATAGAGCATTACATTTCAGAACATGTTTGTGTCCCAGGGAAGTTGTCATTTAATTGCTTACCTGATTTCCACAGATCCAAGGTTTCCAAGTCATCCCTTATTTGAGCAGCGAAGCCCCCCACCACCGCCACCTCCTCCACTTCTTAATAGTGCACATCCTGTCCCTACCCAAAGTCCAATGCCATTCAGCCAGCCCGGGCCAGCATTCAGCCAGCAGGGCCAGCAACCCGTGTTCCCCAGGGAGCGACCGGTTCGCCCAAACATGCAGCCTCAAGGTCCTGTGGGAATTCTCCACTTCAATCAGCCAGGTTCAGCAAATCCACGGCCGTTCATCCCTCCGAGACAACAGTTCCTGCAGGCTCCAGGACAGCCCTTCCTTGCTGCACACACACAGCCCACCATGCAGGTATGGGTCTGCAGTGGCAAGGGGCCTGTGAGGAGCACTTGAAGTGGCCCAGTGCTGCCATGTAAGGAGTAATGTGGCTCAAGTAAGAGTTAGTTAAGATTACAGGTAGGAGGCAGATGGACGTGTAGTACTTTTAATTGCTGTACCTGAAAAAGTGATTAATTTTCTACCTAGTTGGCAGCACCTAATGCATTTCAGAGAGTGAGACTGCAGCCCAGCCCTGGATCCTGAAATTGCATTAGCTCCACAGAAGCAGGGAGAGTGGCCCCGGTCTGGCCCCGGTCCGGTAAGCAGGAGGGCGGGAGCGCCCTCTGCCGCTCACCTGCGGAGCCCGGCAGGGAGCCGGGGGCCTCCTGCAAACCGGGAGGAAGCTGAAGTGATGTTTGAAGTGGATAAATGATTTTGGGGTTGTGCAGAGTGATGTATAGGGCTTTGCATGTTCTGTGGGATTTATGTGGGGTTTTCTCATAGTGTCTGCGCTTTGAGTGTGGGGGAAGCCTGAAGTCTGATGATGCTGGAGAAGGAGAAAATCATAAAAAAAACCCAAACAAACAAACACATTTAAAAGTAATTAAAAAAGCGGACAGAGGGCAGAAACCTTTGCAGGTGTCTTTTTCCATTTCAGCTCTTGACTTACACAGGTTTAAGTGCAGAACAACAACCCTGTACAGCTTCTGTTAGTCTGGTTTTTACTCAGTATACTTTTGGTTTACCCTAGTCCATAGCTGCTTACAGATATTTTTGAGGACTTGGAAGGCTGGAGCTATCTTTCAGGAGTTTATTACCTTGAAACTAAAACCAAATAATCTTTTTGTTCATGTGAAGGGTCCCTTGCATCCTCCATTACAGCCTCAGCCACAACCTCAACCTCAGCAGCACCATCACCAGCAGCAGCAACACCATCACCAGCAGCCGCAGCAGCAACACCATCATCATCTTCAAGGGCCACCACAGCCCTTGATGCCTATGAACCAGCCACAGTTCAGGCCTCACATGCAGGCCACACAGCAGCAGCCACCAAATAACAACAGGATGCAGTGTCAGCCACGACAGGGTCCAATGAAGCCAAGGCATGTAAGTAACACATATGTCAATGTTGTTGCCTTGTGTAGTTCTGCATGAGTAGCAGACATGTAAGCACAGGCTTCAAATCTCACCAGCATGGTTTTCCAGTCGCATTTATTTCCTTCCTACTCTGTTCCCTTCTTTCACCATTTCTTGCTCCTTTTCTGCTTTGATCATTTTATAACATCCAACTGATAGCACTTGGATGATAGCACTGCATCCAAAAATAGCACTTGTATCTTTCCCTTTTAACTTTTTTCTCCAGTCTTTGGTGTTTTTCTTGATCTGGGTCCAGTAAGAGATGATTCAGTTGCCCAAAAACTGGCAGTAAAGGGTTTCTGAAGGATAGATTTACCAAATAAGACTTCAGAACTGCTGGTAGCCTGTGGTTGTGTGGGAGCGCAATTCTCTGGCACTGTCTTTTAATTTGAAGGCCTCTCTGTATCACTGCAAATAAGCTTTCTGGTTCAGATAGTGCCACTCATGTCTTGTGACTTTGCCTTTGTGCAGCATATTCTGTTGGTTGGGTAGCACAACAGTCTGTGGCAGTGCTTGAGATAATGAGACTATAGTTCAAACTAATTGCTTTGATTAGGAAATGAAATCACACAGTGCAGCTGATTTCTGAGAAAGAAGTTAAAAAAGATTCAGTTTTGCATTTAGTTAAAAAAACAAACCCAAGCTCTAAGACTATTGTTAAAATAGTCTCATTTCTACTGTGGCTCTTCAAAATCATGAAAATGTGAAACACGAAGCACTTCAGTCGGATTTGTAGTAGAAGTCTGCAGGTTTTTTCCTTTCTACTTTTCAGAGTACACCATCACAAAATATTGTCAAGCGTCCAAATCAGCAGCTACAGTCAACTGCTCCAAGAAATAGTAACTTGCGTGAATTGCCAATAGCACCATCACATGCTATGGAAATGAACAACAACAGACGAACCTCCACCCCAGCTGCTCAGGTCAAACCCATTACCAGTACGATGTCTGCCACCAAGTCTGTAGCTGGTGTTGGAAACTCACAGGGAAGGCCTGAGATGAAAGCCAAAGCAATCCCACCAGTGGGCCAAGCAAAATCAGAAGTAAAATCTGAACCAGAGGTAAGGCTTTGTAAAACAAAATCCTTCATTTAGAAACAAAACCAAAACAAACAAACAATCAAACCCACCAAGAAACAAAAAACTCCCACCTTTCTAAAACTTCTAGTTTTGACTTGTGACCTGTAAGCACATTTAATGCATTATTCGCCCAATAAATTTTGGTACCACTAGAGGCCTCCCTTCTGAGTTGTACTTTTCTTTAGTGTGATAGCAAAATCAGTCTTCATTGACCAAAAAAAAAAAAAAAATTAAAAAAGACATCTGGAAGGTTGGCAGGGCTGTGGTGAATCTGTTTTGCTGGATGAGGAGTCATTTGTACTATGAAAGACAGAGGGTGAATAAGGGTCATTGATGATGCAAGCCTCTGAAATACCCATTGTGCCTATTCTTGCCTTCCAGGATTATGATCCCTTTTTTTTTTTTTCTCTCCCAGTAATTACATTCTCTAAGTCAGAAGGCCTCTTCTCTTCAATTTCCTATAATGCTGTATGGCTGAAAAAAGAGGAGGCTATTTGGATACCTGTGAGCTGATTTTCTCATGCTTTTGTCCTTTAGGCTGTTAAGTCTCCTTTAGGGTCTTGAGCAGTCATGCAGGGGGTTGCAGCTCCACTGTTGATGGAGCTTCTTGCTCTTGAAGAAGAAAATCTGTGTTTTATGAAAACTTTTGGCATGAAGGAGAATAGGAGATGCTCTTAAGTTTTCCATTTTGGAGAAAATTTTACTGTTAGCTCTGCTAGTACTTCTTCGCAATCAAAAAAATGAGATGCCAATATTTTGGGCCTCAACTACATCATGCAGTGTGAACAGATGACAATTTCCCTGCACAGATTCTCCCAGAAGCTAGAGAAGACTTTCCATTCCCACTGCTAGCTTGAGAGAGTGGATAGGATTGCACTGATGGTGCTGTTAATCCTGAATGTCAGGAGATACAAGAGGAACATGATGGCTGAATGCACCCTGTATAATTTCGGAGTGTCAGTTTGTTCTGAGCAGAACTGTAAATTTTATAGTTTAGATAACTGTGAATCTTGTCTCAAGGACCAGGTTTTCTTCAACAACTGTTGAAAGCTTTAATTGTGGTAATACTGTATTCTCTTTAAGCTGCTTTAAGCTTTTTCATCTTGTTCTTGAATTAAGGATGGTCATAACTCGTAAGTGAGGCACAAAAGAAACCCATAGCTAGCAGTGTTTGACCTCTTGTGCACTTGCTTCTCAATGGAAATATTTAAAAAAATCCTTTTTTCAGCTTTTAATTTTCATCACGATGCAAATTTCAGTCATTGAAAAAATGACTGAAGTAATCCCCTTCCTCTGAAGTCTGTCTCTTGGAATAACCAGAGCCACAGAAATGCAATGCCTTTTAGAGAAGCCTCTGTCTGTCAGGCCATTAGTAAGGTAAATTTTGGAGCAAATCAGCTACGGGCCTCTCCATCTAAGACATCTTAAAGTTTTTCCAGTGTAGTCATATAAAAATTAAGGCATTAATTCCAAAGTATCTCTGGCAGTGTTTAGACAAGTTAGTATTTTTTCACCTCTCTTAATCAAATTAATTAAAAACCCCTAACCAAACATAAAACCCCACAAACAAAAAAACAAATCAAAAAAACCCAAAGCAGTCATCTTGTTCTCTCCAGTTTAAGTTGTAAACATATCTTTGCCAATTTATAGTTACAAGACAAACTAATCTTGCTTGTGTGAATTCTTAGTGTTTTAAAATAAAGCCTTATTGTTATGTCAAAGCTATCTTTTAAAACAGTTTGATACCTCTTTTATGTCAGTTTTTGCAAAACAGGATTAAAAAAAAAAAAAAAGGCTGTCTTGGAAAAAATGGCGTCTCCTGGAGTTTCAAGTTATTAACTGTAGAAGTAAAGCCTTTACAGGTACACTTACCAAGGGCTAGAGAAGTGTGTGAATGTGTGCCCACACAGACCCATTCTTTCCCCAAAGGGAATGTGAAAGAGAGCCTCGTGCTGCAGCAGTGTAGTAGCAGTTGTACCTCCTCAGCTACGCCACTACTGTGGTAGTCTTGTTCACTGATGCCGCTTAGTCAGTTCTGCAAACAAGACTGCTTCACTAGTAATGTTCATTCCCAAGCATTTAATCATATTCTTCATTGTTACAATGTATGTTGTTACATTTCTCTCCTTAGATTGTAATGTTCTCCAGTCTTTTTTCATGTGTTTTTCTTCTGATTAGCTAACTTTGTCCTGTTCCTCAGCTCCCTATGAAGATGAGAAAGAGTTCAGTTCTGTCATCTTTTCAAGCTGCATTGCTCATAAGTGAACTGGGGAGGTTATTTTGCAAGTGTCTTCAACTGGAAAATTATTAAGACTTCTCTTTGTAACCTTCTTCCTGAAGAGTCAGTGGCCATATTTATGAATGTGCTATCATTTCAGGAAGCACCAAAAAAATAGCAGTGCTGGCTATTAGAGATTTTGCTCACCTTCAAAACAGATACTTGAAAGGTTTGCAACCTGACTGAGTAGAAGATTAAAAACTCTTTCTACTTTACTAATGGTATGCTTATGTTCCCATTCCTGTGAGGCTACAAAATACTGATTTTACAGTGCCTTTGTTCAGAATAGCTGTAATTCTTCCAGATTCAGACTCACATACCCTCAGTCTGAAAAATCATTCTGTCAGTGGAACCAGAAATTGTGGGTGATGACTGTGGGCCTAATTCTGCTCATGTTGAGGTCAGTTCAGCATAAGAGGAATTGAGACAATATTAGAAGAATAATATTAAGAATGTTTGGATTTAAAGGAGGGGCAGAATGTGGAAAGGTGGCGTGAAGCTATTCAGATGAAATGGGTATTGGAGCTCAAAACAAGAGAAATTAATGCTGCATAATCGTAACTGTATTGATGTTAACTACTTATTTTGCAGTAAATAGCCCTGTTATACTGAAATCTTCACATGTCATTCTCCCAAATCCAGTGAATTTTGTAGTTGGGTTGTTGGATTTTTATATTGCTGTCTTGTTTGTTTGTTTTAGCAAGGCTCACAGTATGAAAAATAGTAGCTACATTAACTCATAATACCAAATGTAACTACATCTTTTCATCTTTTTGGAAATTAACTACCTGAGAAATTGAGTTTTGTCCAGTTTAAATAGGCTTGATTTCTAAATTTTTGCAATGGTGCCTTCTGTCTTGTGCTTAGAAGGCTCTTCTTTATCATGATGGTTTTTTTTTCCAGTTGAAAGATCGCAAGAGGGCAGTGTGCTTCTCAGAGTTACTTAAACTTCTTAATTCTCTTTCTGCTTGTCCAAGATGTGCAGCTCCTGTGTTTGGTAGGGTGACTCATAGCTTCTGAGGGTTCGGGAACTGATATCAGCAACATGAAATATGTGATGTGTATGTAGATACCTTTATTTAAGATGCTTTGTGGTTTTGAACGCAAGCAGATAAATGATGCAACTTGGATCAGGCCTTAACTTTTATGAAGACTTTTTTTTTTTTGACAAATTATTCTAGCCTCTTTTTGTTTCTAATGTTACAACTGAAAAAAATAGCTATGAGCCTGCTGAATAGATTGTGTTTATGTCACAGATCAAACCATTTTGATTACTCTGTCCTTGCACCCATTCTGCTGAGGGACACAAGTGATCCTGGTTGCATGATTTTGTTTTTGTTCCCTGGTAGCAAACTAGAACACTTGCAGTCCTTATGACTCAATGGTTCTATTAACTAGTAATAAAGCCTGCAAAGCTCTGAAAAGCTGTGGGATGAGTTGTTTAATCTGCTATATGAAAAGCAAGCTAATAATACTCAGACTTAAATTTCACCAGAAATTTTATTTCCTTGGTTTAGAGCATGTCTTTGCTGTCTTTTCCTCAGTTAATAGTGCCATTCTAAGTTCTCCTGGAGAGCGATGGAGGACAGATACTTGTCTTACTGCTGCTCCTCAGCTAAACTCAGAAAAGCTGCCCGTAACATTTTCTTTTGGCGCTTGCCATCAAAGCTGCTTTGGATCTTGGGGCAGAAGAAAAGCATATACCTAAGGCTCAGTCTTCCCTTCAAACCAGAATGAAATATATTGTGCTCACAGACTGTTCAAAGATGGATGAGGCTGTCCCCTAAACAAAAAACAAAACTCCCCAAACCCAACAACAACAATAAAAAAGACTTTCACAAAGCCAAGGGAACTGATTTGCATCTCTGGCCTTTTATACTCTGTAGCATTCTGTAAAAGGAAGAGCTGTATCCAATATACCATTTTTTTCATGTTGTGGAATTTTCTACAAAGTGTGACGTATCAGTAGTTTATCCAAAAAAAAGGCTGCTCTGAGATTTTTTTCTGCTTCTTCACCTACAGATAATGTTGGGTTTGGCAGCAAACACAAGCTTTGAACTTTATGACAACTTTGAAGCATATCTACTCTTTCCCAGTTGTGGGTTTTTTTTGGTTTTTTTTTTGGTTTTTTTTTTTCTGGTGGGGGGAGGCAAAATGCATTTTTTATTTCCTGTTAGAAAAATGTGTGTTGGGCTTATTAAACTAAGAGGATGAAAATCATTATCAGTCAGTATCACTTACTGTTTCCATTTTGACCCAAAGTAGTGTCTTGCCTGTTCTGTACGATGAAGCTCCTTATTACATACCATAGGTCATATATGTACGCACACCCACACTCTGTAATACAGTATACATAAGGTACTTTTAAAGCTGATCAGCAGAGGACTTAATTGCCACTGTTTTCATCCTAGTAAAGAACTTGCTGCCATTCTGAATCTGTTCTGTTGGGTCATTGTACAACTAGTTTCAGTTAAACCTGACTCCTAATGCAGATACTCTGTTAATCATCAAGCCGTTAAATTATTTGGTCTTCCTCTAGCTGCAAGGGTATTTTACTGAGAGTAGTAGTAGCAATTTGCTTATGATGGTGAAGGATGTAGGTCTACCTATAGCCCATTAACAGGCTGATCTGCAGTTGTGAAATAACCTCAGAGCTCTTGCCCCTTGATGTTTAAGATTATTCTTTAAGAAGGGAGTGACTTCTTAGGATTATTACTAATTTTGCAAGTATTGAGTTGAGTTCCTGAAAGGAAAATTTCAGATTGTATTTGAGCTCAAGTTGCCTGAATATTCTACTAAACATTCATCTAATTTCATATGTGTTGGTGTTACAGTTTGTCAGTTGTCTTCTGTGTTTAATGCTAGTGTAGTTGAAATCAGCATATCTGTTCAAGGGGTGTTGTATGGCTGTATTGGTTGGAGTCCCTCAGGATGTTCATTTACTGTCTACTAGCAAGACTCATTTAAGTGTGCTGCAAAGTTCACATATCTGTGCTGCTATGTGTAACTTTGAGGTAGTGTTTGGAAGTTATACATAGTGATCTACTCTTCTGAGGCCTTCAGAGCTTTTTAGATGATAAAATGAGCAGACAGTCCTAATAATAAAAGACAGCTCATAGAAGAGCTGGTCTTATGCAGACTTGTGCTGGTATTAACATCTTAAGTTGAATGTAAGTTAAAAATACACTGCTGCCTCCAAAGGTAAATTTGGTACTGGCGTGCTGGAATCCCTCAAACCTGTGTAGGTAAAATGTTGAATATTATGCTTTGAAGGGAAGCAAATGGATAAACTAATTCATTAAGTTAAACATGATTTCTGTTTGGGCAGTTTCAGTAACTGAGATATATTTACTGTCTCTGAAAATGGCTGAAAATTTTATTCTCTGCATCAGGATCGGCATAACAGCATATCATCCTCCTGTCTGTATCTTATCTGTATTTTCTCATCGTATGAAAACTAAAGGGCCTTACCCTTTGACTGTATTTTGTAAGGATAGTAGTTGTTTTTTAACTACAATCCAGCACCAGTTTTCAATATAAGATGAAATATTTGAATTTCCTTCTGTAGGAGCACGCTTCTGGTACTGTCTGTCAACAGTGACCTGTAATCTGGTTCTTACAGTGATTAATCATTAATTACCACCACCACCATAGTCTGAAAAGTATAGAAGATCAGAACCTTTTAGTGTGTGATGCAGTCTCATAAAAAGGAAAGTGTTAGGCCTCATCCCTGAATTAAAAAAAAATAAAAATAAATAAATAAAAATATAAAAATACGAATTTTGAAAATCCAGTTTTACAGGAGTCTTAGCCATTGTTTAGGCTGGATGTCTAATGTGAGACATGCAGCTGTTTTTTAGTAATTGTGGGAATAATCCCTATCAATACATGCTCAGGAAAGAAGCAGTTACTGCTGTAGAAAACAGCCATTCAGGGTTTGTGCATCTGGATTCTGTGAGTACAAATATGACAACTGTACTTTTATATCTGTGAACCAACTTTATGGTTGCATCTGTTCTGTTCTTTGGTTTGTTTTGTTTGTTTTTCCCCTTGGGTTGGTGAGGATTCTAGGGCATACTAGGAATGAAAGCCCTTAAATTAAGACGGGGGTGGAAAAATTACACATTTGGCTTGTATGTGTACAGAAAATGGCATTTATGTTGAGAAGAGTTGGCACTTGTTTGCTGCAGGTTAAATAACTTCATCGTGGATTCCCAGTTTTTGAGAAATACTTCAGTATTTATGCTGTAATTTACTGACATGCAAAGTATTGTTAATTTGAGAGCCTGTTTTTGTTAGGGGTGATTAATATATACTGAGTAGAATGTTGTGCTTATTTGTAAGCAGGCTCTATATGTCAGATCTCTAACTTAATCTTCCAAATGGTTGAAAAGAAAAAAGTATAATGAAAAAAGTATGCTTTGTAATTTTGAAAAATTCATGTGATTATATCAAAAGAGCAATTTGGTTTCTTTTCTGGGATGATGAGCATCTGCATTCCTTGTCTGTTGTCCATATCTATATAGCTTTTCATAAGAACCCATTCTGCCAAAGTTGAACCTTGAGAAAGGTTATTTGTTAGTGTGTAATACTTTCAGAAGAGCCCAGGGCTGGAATATTAAAGGCATTCTCTATGTGCTATTAATATTCCAATACTGCATTTGGCAACATTTTGATTCTGAAGAGAGTGCATGAGTTCAAGGTCAGAGAGATTGACTTGTGCTGTTCATTATAACCAATTACTGTGTGACAAATGAGTTTGAGATCAGGCTGAAAATTCTGTGAGAAAAATCAATAGTTCTAATCAGGGCCTTTCAGGTCATTTACTACCCTACCTTTTGTTACTTTGTCAGAAAAGAGCAAGATAAAACCTGTGTGACAGTGGGTTGCCTCTGTATTGTTACCTTCCATTTGAAACATATTTTGATATCTTGAATTACGATGATAGTTTAATTGGGTTTAGAAACTTCTAAATGAGTTTCAATTTGTAAAACTTCATTAGATTTTAATATTTTTCATATTCTGATCAGAATTTCAGCTGGTGTTGAAGCCTTTCTGTTTAGGAAGTAGTATATCTAAGTCCTAAACCAGATTTGAGCTGTTTGTCTGTAATGATAGCAACTAAAACCTTCCAGCAGATACACTCCACTAGTAGCCTTAATTTGGTATCAGGGATAATTTCAAAAGCTCTTCAGAGAGTTACAGCTTTAAAACATCTGAAACAACAATTCAGTGTTGTTTTGACCAAGCTGGGTGTTAGTTAAGAATTTCATAAATTCATTTGTATTTTCCTGTATAGTATCCAGATGAAGATGAAGAAACTAGATTGTATCGCTTGAAGATAGAAGAGCAGAAGCGTCTAAGAGAAGAAATCCTGAAACAAAAGGAGCTGAGACGGCAGCAGCAGGCTGGTGCTAGAAAGAGAGAATTGCTTGAAAGACTTGCGCAGCAGCAGCAGCAACCTTCTACGCAACAGTCCTACATGCAGCAGGAGGATGACTCGTCTGAGTACCCCACCAATGGCAGCCCTTACATACCCCACTCTGGCTTACAGACCAGGCAAAATGTGAAAACCAGACTCCTTGTTAGAAAGCAAGATACGGTAGTTCCAAATATCCAACCCAAACCCACAGATTTCCCACAGGTTGGGGCAAATATGCAGTATCAAGGACAGCAGATGAAGCCAGTGAAGCAGCTGAGGCAGACTAGAACAATACCTTTGAGTTCACCTCAGACGCCACAGAAAGTATTGCAGACAAAGCCTGCTGCAGCATCGCTGCCCACAACACAGACTGCTCGAGTGGCTTCGGTACAAGCAAGGCCACAGGAACTGAAATCTGGCGTGAAAAGGACTGTCATGCACCGGACAAACTGTGGTAGTGGAGATGAGCCCCATGTCGGCAGCAAAGTCAGGGTGATTAAGTTGTCAGGAGGGGTAAGTTTCCAAGGCTCATATTGTGTGTGTGTGTTGTCGTGGTTTGTTTTTGTGTGTTTCATTTTGTGCAATCCCCAAATAAAATGTGGGCCTAAGCTGATAAGGGACGTAGCAGGTTTAGCAGATGTAATAGTCCATAGTTTGTTTTCATAACTGTAAGTTATTAGCAGTTACTCAGAAATTAATTTTTCCTGTCATACTTTACTGCAAAGCAGTTATCACTGAAACATCATTGAAATAATACTTTTATAAGTTGTGACTTGAGTCTGAAAGACTCCTCCACAGACCTCCTTTTGCTTAAAGTTAATAGGTCTGATATTTGGTCAGAGAAAAGGGTTTGGATGGCTCTTTTTAAGGTTTGTTTAAAAGCCAGCTCTGCTTACTTAGTAGTTGAAGCCACGTGATTTGATTGTGTGCTAGTGTTGGTGTGTTTTCTGTACACAAGGGAAGATTGTTTCATTTTCTTTGGAAGTGGGTTTTGGAACTAAGCAATGTATCGGAGGGGAATGTTCTGTGACACAGGCTGGGTTTGAAATGTTACCATTTCACTTCTGCATCTAAATGAGATTTCCTTATCTTTTGAGGAGGGATCTATTATCTTGCAGAGTGTCCCTTGAGCACTGGTGTTGTGGAAGAGTCACAATGCTGATCTTGATGGCAGTGTGCCTATTTAAGATTTGGGGCTTTCATTAGGAGGTATCTCTACCAAATTTCTTCTGTCTTAATGAAAAGACAAATTAATTTGTTAGGGCTCTAAAGCAAGTGAGAGGAGGGGACATAGTGAGATGGCATCATCAGTGCGAAGACTGTCCTCAGGTTTAATGCTGAGGAAGACGGGAGGTCGTGGTGTGGGCTTAATGCTGTGGTGGATTGGAAATGGTTTGTTTTGGAAGAATGCTACTTAAATTATTTGAAGCATTCACTGAGGAAACTTGCAGAACTGCTGTAATCTGTAACAAAGTGAACAGTCCTTTACAGGGACTGAACAAGGCTTTGGAGGCTAGACTTTCCTCTGTAAAATGGGGAGAAAGTCAAAATGCCAGAGTCTTAGCTACTTTTTAGAAACATTTTTCTACGGCTCATAAAACTTAAATGCATTTAAAATTGTGAACTGCATAATGACCACGTGGTCTTTCAAAATATTAAGGGCCTTACTGACCACGTAGAGCTGACAGCAGCTTAGGTTGGAGTATGTCTGATTCCTCCTCAGACATGCTAACTTAAGTACAGAAGAATAAGCTGCACGAAGCTGAAAGAAATTGATTCTGTTGGGCTAAAAATACTTATAAAGTATGTCTGAAGGAATCCCACTGGCCTGCAAGAGGTGTGACAGGTTTGTTGTTCATGAATAATTGAATAAAGCAATCATGCGTAGCTTCTTTTATTATGTGGTGAAACAAAACAATGCCAGTCACCACTGTATACAGCTCTTCTTAACAAATGGTTATCAGTGCCCACAGTAGCATTCTCAATGAAATATTTTTTATCATAATGCTCTTTCATAAAACCGTGTTTTGTTTCAGATAAGTCTCATGGTAAGCAAGAGCAATTAGCTTTGTTAAATACATTGCAACCCCTCTTTCATTGCATACAGAAACAGATTTGCTCTGTCCATCTTAACTTTCAGAAACTGAGGGTTTAGCAAGATAAAGCAGGTTCTTCACGTGTAGCCTTTGTTATTTCTTTTTGTATTGCCATGGCCATTTTAAGTTTTCCTTCCAACTGTGGAAGAATAAAAGCAGGCATTGCAATTAGCTATTCAGCATTGATCAAGGTAGTTGATTAATTTTTAATTAGTGACAAGCTGAATCTATGACTTTGTTTCTTTGACCACACAAGGCAAAAGAAAAAATTGAGCAGCAGGGGGGCCAATCTTGTCCATTTTGACAGGATTTTGAAGAAGAATTAATTAAAAGCTGCTTGGACTCTGAATACTGTGAAGATCACAGATCACATTTAGTTTCTGTTTCTAGTGCTTAGTCCTGCCACATGCTTTATTTATTTTTCACAACTTTTGCCTCAGTGTTAAATATAAGGCAAAAACCAGATCTCATTTTTTCTACCCATTCTCCTTAGCATGTAATATTGCCTCCTCTAATTCCCTGCCTTTGGCCAAAGGGGTGGCTGGTATCCCTTACCTATATGCACTGACTTGATCCTGCAGTTAAGCAGCCCTGCTGTTGCTCTCAGTCCAAATGCTAGTACCTTTTTCTTTTCTAGAGCTCTGTGCAGAAATGTTTTGAATACCCGTGTAGAGTGAGATGGCTTTTGATTAAATGCAATGTAGGTTAGACACAATGCAGGTTCCTTTTCAGAGTTATCTTGAGTCATGTTGGTAAAGACTTGGAAAGTCCCTTCTCTTGCAGCCTGCCAGCATGATAGTAGAGTTGTCAGCAGAAGAAGCTGGTGGAGGCCAGACTCGTACTAACCATCTAGACCAAATTGACCTGAAACAGGAGCTGGTGGCAAGGACTGTGTAAATTTATATAAGAAGGCCCATCCCTGGCAGTATTCAAGGCCAGGCTGGATGGGGCTTTGAGCAACCTGGTGTAGTGCAAGGTGTCCCTGGCCATGGCAGGGGCTTAGAACTGAATGAACTTTAAGGTCCTTTCCAAGCCAAAACATTCTGTGATTCTATGAAATTTAGTACGACCATCTGTAGAACCAGGATTAAATTGTGCTGTGCTGTTGGTGGTGTTTTTTAACTGATAGGAGATGTACTTGTATTGTTAAGATTTGTGGTGTACAAGTACTGCTGGAAGTATTTTTCCCGGTTTAAGCATCTACGTTAATTTGTGTTGCTGGGTGCTGCAGTACTACAGAGGATCTCTGACCCCCAAGTAGAAGTATCCTTTGTTACTTAAGAAGTGAAAATGTCCTTTCATCTGTTTCCATATCTCTTGAGGGGATTTTGTTTTACAAGTATTTTTATGGAATTGTAAGAATTACTGATTATATTCCAGTAAGTATTTTAATTTGTCTAGTTTACATGATATATAAGGTGCCTTAATCTATGGTTTCTTATACTTAAAGGGAATTAGAAAATGATTCAGTATTTCTTGTATGGCAGACTAAGTCTGCACATCTAGGTGACACATGCTGGGTACTGTCAGCTATTTTTGTCTGGGGTTTTCTGGGTTTTCTGGGTTTTTTGTTTCTTTGTTTTTTTTTTTTTTTTGGTGTTTTTGTTTGTTTGGTTTTTTTTTTTTTTTTTTTTTTTTTTTTTGCTTTTTTTTAAGCAAATCCCTCTCCTTCTTTCCCTCCCTCCATCCTAGTATCCCTTTAAATGTTACGTTCCTGAAAAATAAGGCAGTGGTTAGCAAGGAACTCTGACTTTATTTATTAATTATGGAGGCCCAAATAACTTTTAGTGGATGCAGTGTCCTTTATGGTTTGTGTGACAAGGCTTCAGAGTCATCATTTCCAGGTGTAAGAGTTCAGTGTATTTGCTAAGTATATTTTATTAAGACACCACCTGATATTTACCTGGCTTGGTGAGGACCCTGAAGTCAATCTTAGAGATACTTTTAAGAATAAACTCGGTGAGATTGTATAGTGTAGGAAAAAACCCCACTTTAATAGATCACTTAAAAAGTGATTGTAGGATCATAGAAAATAGGGGTGAAAGGACCATAGAAATAATTTATTTTGTCTTGAAGGTGGAGATGAACTCTGTAGCATTACTGACAGATTTTTCCAGTCTTTTTTTGAGACCTCATTATTGGAGATTTCTTTGACCATCTCTTCCAGTGTCCAATATGCACATTTAGGAGAATTCTTGTACTGACCAAACCACATTTTCTTGCTGCAATATTCAGTCTATGACTATTTGTATTAAACTTCAGTCTTTCCAGACCTTCATGATTTCCATGATTCTGTTCTGTGATTGAGAGAGATGGGAAAGAATTTATATCCCTTTGTGGCACTTTCTCTTGTAAAAGATCTCTTAACTGTTTCTGAGCACTAATATTCTTCACTCCCTCTTGACGGGGCATGTTCTCTCACAGTTTGGCTGTTTGTGGTGGTGGTCTTCGGGCTCTCTGTCATCAGTCTGTTGGTAAATAGTTCTAGGACCAAGTGCAACTGAATTTCTTAAGCCAATATATTAGAAGTGTTTGTAGTCATGGAAGAACTGGTTTGTACTAGCTATGACCTTAGATATCTTAAGATTATATGAAATGTGTGCTGAACATGTGCTAGCTATGACCTTAGATATCTTAAGATTATGCTGAAATGTGTGCTGAACATTTAGTTGGAGTTTCTGTTGGAAATAGCATCTTAAACTCACTGTATCATTCAGCCATCTTAATATTGTTGTTGGGTGATTTCTCTTTAGCCAGAAAATAGCCTGCCATGTTCAAAGAGATGTGTGTCTGTCCCAGAGGCCTGAAAATGCTGATTCTTATGCTGCACCAAGAACACAACAGTCTTTGTCACTGTGGAAAGCTGCACAATGAGCTTTTTTCATGAATGTATAAAAATACATTAAAAACACATAATAGATAAAAATACATAAAAATCTCATTGTTCCCTCTTGCATTAGAAGAATATCTTATTAGTGATCATAATTCCTGAAAACCTGGAATGCTTCATCTGAAAAGCTTGAAGAAGAGCTGAGAAGTTCTTTTGTTTGGAAATCTTGTAACAAAAACTGTGATTGGGTTATAAAAAGAAAAAGAGCATTGGAATGGAAGCTAGTAAGCTTGATTCATATTTAGAATAATTGAAAAGTGTTAAGAAATTAATATGGAGCTCTAAGTATGGAAAAAGACTGATTGAAATGATTCTTGTTCAATAATGTAACCTTATACACCTTCACTTAATGTTTGTACTTGTTTCTACTTGCATGTTTATGTTCAAGTGTAATTAAAAATATTTGAATTGAAAGCTCTATAGCGCCTTTCATCTAAATATGTCAGGAATTACAAACACTAGGATTTTTGTCATTTCTTTGACAAGTTCTTGAGGAAACCCCTTACCCAGCCTGCAGTGCTACCAGCTGCGAGAAACAACACAGAAACGCTTGCCATATGTGGTGCTATTATTTTTTATGAAGCAAGAGAATGGCATTGTGTTTTGTTTGTATACCACTACTTGAAGGAAGAATGGATGATGTCCATATACTGTGGACTGAAGGAGCTGCAGAAACCATGATATCTGAGTGCCCGGGGATCATGTTTGTCACTTAGTGTCAAAATGGGCAGACCCCTTGAAGCAGTACTAATACAAATGCTGCTGGAAAAGGACTGCCTGCCACAACCTGAAAGATTTCAGTCTGGAAATATATCACAAATGGGCATTAATTAATTAATTCTATCTCAAAATAAAAAAAGGAAGCCCTTTGGTATTCCAGTTATGAAGAAGGCGTGGTATTTTCATGAAACATTTGGAAATGAGCAGTACCCTGTCCTGACAGTTCTCTCGTGAAGAGGGTCCCTACAGAGACACTATTTCATGGCTCGGAGTAGTGAGACAGGCTATGTGCTACTGTTTGGGGCATATTCGGGTACCAGGAAGATGAAATACGGGGGCATGTGTGGATGCACTTAGCAACTAGAGGTATTTAAACTGACACCACCACCAGTTGCAGACAGTACTTTTTATGGGTTTTTAATAAAATCTTTGAAAGTGGGAAGAAAGAGCTCCCTAAATTGAATTTAAGTTTGCTGTGGATAACTTGGAACTAAAATGCAATAAAGTGTTTCTGTTGTAGGCTTCAGAACAGGTTTCTGCTTTTCCTCAGGAGACTTTTAAATTGTATGTTGAAGAAGAGCGCTGCTTTCTCCTGAACACCCTGAAAGCAAGGCATTTGATATTGCTTGTCGCTCTTGTTAAGTCTCAGAGGAGAGTTTTTCTACCATCATGTTATAGTGCAGAATTCATATTGATAGGATGTTGGTTTTAGAGTATCCAGTAGCCCAGTTTCCTGCTAGAAATGACTAAAGGCAACCTTGGCACTTCTGTAGTGCATTACTGTCCTGAGTTCAGCAGTAACACTCATTTTTCTCCTTCTTAGTAGCTGGTGCAGTGCTGTGGTTTTGACTTTCAGCCTGGGAACAGCAGTGATCACACTGATGTTTTTAGTTACTGCTCAGTAATGTTTACTCTGACCAAGGAGTTTGTGAGCCTCATGCTCTGCCAGGGAGGAGGCGAAGCCGGGAGGAAGCAGAGGCAGGACACCTGACCCAAACCAGCCAAAGAAGTATTCCATACCACAGCATGTCATGCCCATTATATAACCTGGGGGCAGTTACCTGGAAGGGTTACATCACTGCTCGGGTTGAGCTGGGTATCAGTTGGTGGGTGGTGAGCGGTTGTATTCTCTTCCCTTGTTATTTCCCTTATCATTATTATTGGTGGTAGCAGTAGTGATTTGTGTTATACCTTAGTTACTGGACTGTTCTTACCTCAGCCCATGGGAGTTACATTCTTCCAATTCTCGTCCCCATCTCTCCGGGGGTGGGGAGAGGAAGGAGGGGGGAGTGAGCGAATGGCTGTGTGGTTTCTGGGTTGGTGGCTGGGCTTAAACCACGACAATTACAAAGAGAGCTAGTTTTGAAATGAAAACTAATTGAATGCGGTCTCTTAACTGGGAGAAGCATGTGGATTTGTCCATTTCAAATTTACTATTTCCAGAAGTCACAAATGCCAGTCAGTAGTACTTCAGGTTTGACCAGTTGGAATGGACCAGAGTACAGAGGTGTGGGAGAATCCTATCACTGTAAGTGGCTGGGAAGGGAGGTAATACAGGTTGTCTGTCAAGACTGTACAAGGAGCTTAGGGCAGCACACCAGAAGGATTTGATGCCATTAGTTTTAAGCTTCAAGGAACATAAACCAGAAAAAATAGACATGACAGAAGAAGACAAACTCTTAATTGTGCTGGTTTCTGATATCCAGTACCGGCTTCCTGTGCTGGGAGGTACTCCTTCCGGAACTTTAGGCTGTCGGAAGTTTTGAATTGCTGATGTTTTCCAGCAGGAGTCTTTTCTCCTGGTGATTCCCTTGTGTGCTGCTCAAATCGCGTGGAGGAGCCAGGAAACTTGCTCAAAACCATGTTTATTGACATTACATTGAATTACATACTTTGCACACAGCAACATAAAAATGAAGCTACTTCTCAGAGTACTATACATATGCAGTCCTGAACTTTGATTTTCCTGTAGCTTTGACACAGAATTCGTATTTTTTTTTGCATAATGAACTGGGGGGTGGTTGTGCTAGAAAAACATGTAGCCATGATTCAACATCTGATCAGTTGTGCTCCTGACACTCCTGGTGAATCTTCAGTGTAGCATGGCTATGACTTGGATTCTCTAGCATCATTTTGACCAGTCCTCCATGCCTTAATTTTCCTCTCGGGCAGTTGAGGAGACACTTAAGGTAAGAATTCTATTAGTACATGAGATTAAATGGAATTGGCTGTTTTTTCTGCAAGATGTTTTCTTCTTGCTGTTTGACTTTTCATACACCATTAGGTGTGGAAGATAGTCTTCATCACATCATGGCTCACTGAAGTGTATCACTGACTTTTTGTCACAGGGAAGGGAGCTATTTCTGCACTTTATTTATTGCATATTCTGGGTGTTCTTGTTTGAGGTAAGTTAGTTCCATGGAAAAGTTCTAGTCTGGGAGAATAACCTGTAATTCACTGGCTAGCACCAGAAATATCTTCTTTTTTATTTTTTCCTGGTGTGGATGCGGAATGCTTTGGTTGTTCTACTGCTTTGTGTAGTCTGCTCTAGCTTATTTCTGTGTGTACTCTGAGCCAAAACTAGACCATTAGTATGTCTTAAACTGGTTGTTAATGATGAATTGTCTATTGACAGTGTATTCTAGCCTGGCTGGAGAGCAGGAGTTTTCTTAAGTACTGCTATTCTTGAACTCAGAAAGATACTTTTTGATGTCTTAGAAGGCCTTTAAAAAAAAGCCTCCAGGTGTTTCTCAGTATCATTTGACAGATTGAAAACAGATCTTCAGCTGTTCAGAAACAGTGCTTGGTCACATCACTTGGTTGTGGGGATATTTGGCAAGTGATTAGGCTTTGTATTCCCACTTCCCCCCATCTGTCAACTAGCCATATCGAAGTGCTAGAGCATTTGGAGCACCAGTCAGACAGAAATAGCATATTATTAGGCATTTGCCTTTAATGCTTTTTCCTGATAATTGTAATGAGAAAAATATTCATATGTATTAGATGATAGTCCTTCTTGCTTTAAGTGTTGGGTTGTTTTTTTCCATCTCTTTGTTACATGAGGAGCACAGTTGTCTGTATAGGCATCTGTCCTTTTTACTGTAGTCAGTCTCAGTAAAATACAAGTTTATGTATGACAACCTGTGTAGCTGATGAATATTGGTTTCTCTTGTCCTTGAAGTGAAGATGAATTTAATAAGCTATAGGATGTTTTTTTTTCACTTCACTACAGTGATACTGTAGAGGTACTAATTTCTGGAAATATTGACTTAAACTAGTGACAGATGAGGGGTTTCTCCTTTCTTAAAGGAAATCAATTACAAGACATTTTTGGATTGAGATTTTCCTGCAAGATTTAAGCCTTCATCATGCTACAGAGAATTTGAGTTACAGTGCATCGAAGAAAAGATGAAAACATTTTGCTTCTCTGTTATTTTTACACAAATCAACCAGAGTTTATTTCCTTTAAGTGCGTTATCCAGCATGCACATCCCTTTACTATTGGGTGATTTTGAATTAGCTTTATAAAGATTACATGGATAGACACAGCATTGTCGTAGTTAATAGAAACCTGTGCAGTGAGGTCTATGGGCTGCAAGATCACTAACAGTGCCAATGACAGTGAAGTATGGCCTTATCGAAAGGAGAATTCATAAGAGGCTGCCCTGGGACACTGCACCACTGTCCTTCTGTGTATCCTGACAATGTTATCTGTCCTCTCAGTACGGGGTATCAAATGTCTGTCACGAGTACAGAAATTAATTTAATGTCACCTGAAGACATGCAATTAATCTTTTAGAGGTTTTCATAATACCTTTACAGAAAGAGTTGCCAGTTTGGCGGATTTGGATTTTGGGGTTTAGCAGAAGATAAGGAAAATTAATTTTTCATCAGGGTTAATACAAGCTAGCAGGGCCACAAAGGCTGAGAGAAATGGTTTGGGAATTTGTCAAGTGTTGTCACTCTAGAATAATGCTGCTTAACGTCTGATAGGTGTAATCAAGAGTTGAGATTTCTATAGAGGAGGATTAATCAATTTGCTCACTACAGAATGCAAGTTGGTGATACCATTTCTTCATGGGGTTTAAGAATGAAAATAAGATTTGATCTGTCAAATAGCAAGTGGCTCTGACAGTATCAATAGGCATTTTTATCAGTACATTTTAGAGCATTTGTTATAAATAAATTTGTCCTGCTAATGTTGGTGGCAAAAAACCTTCATCTTCATTGTAAAACTGTCATAATGATTATGATAGAGTAGAGAGCTTCAGCTTGCTAAATTCAAGCAGTTCCTCATAAAATTCTGCTTTTAGAATTTGTGATCTCATATTTGACAGAATGGTCTATGCTTCTCAGAACACAACACTGACTATGTGTATAGTGAGAGAGTCTCACTAATGAAAAGTAGCCTCGATAAGTATGAGGGAATTGGTTCTAAAATACATAACCATTTTGTTGATCTAGTTTTGGGTCAAACTGCACAGCCTGTTCCACAGTAGAACTTTTGAAAAGCCTTCACAATGCAGATAAAACCTTTTGCCTTGATCTTTTTTGTTTAATTACACACAGTATTTGAAATTAAATTGGGGTTTTTTTTGGCACTGCAAATAATCTTGCAGTGCTTGAAATTTAAAAGATAGTTTTTATACTTCTCCTGAACAGAACTCCTGCAACTTTAAAGAAGGCATTTTCGTTATTCCAGAGTTAACTGAATAATGGTAAAGTTTCATTCAAGAGAGCTTTTTCCTGGCTGCATGTTGGGAAAGCAGAGCTTTTAAAAAACTTGGAAATTCAGAACTTTGAAGGTCAGAATGATACGTAATACAGAAATTAAGCAGTAGACAATAACAGAAGAATATTCTTCCTTTATTGGTTTGCAGACAAAGAATGGAAATTCACTTTTCTGCAGAGGGCTTTAGAGGAAATTTGCAGTATAAAATCAGAGCTTGTTTCAATCAATCGCAGGTCTCTGTGGTGAACTGAGAAGCATTCTACCTGGTTTCAGCACTTTGTGCATCAAATTGTATTAGGCAGGCCATAATAATGAATAGAGGTATCTCTGAAAAATTTAGTGTTGTCCTGTACATGTCAAAATGCTATAGAAAAAATTGAGTTAAGATATATTTTGGCAAGAGAAGACTCAAAATTTTAATACCTTCTTCTGTTGCTACATGTTTACATTTGGGGAGGGCAGTGACGTAAGCTAATGAAAAATGAGCAATGGTGAAATTGCCTTTAGGAAAAGCAAAAGGTGATTTCAGGTGGTCTAAAACTGAGACATTTTAAGTAGAAGAGGTCCAGCAATTTAGTTTCTATGATTTAGTCATCATTTTGGGTAGCTAGCTTCTGCAGTACATCTTCAGTTTACTTACTTGCCTGTAGCTTTGCTGTGGGCTTTGATTTACCTTATGGGTGCCAGCTTATTGTACACCTCATGAGTGAAAATCAGGAGTTGATGTTACATATGGTCATCTTTATCGTCATCTTTACAGTCATCTTTAGTCATACCTCTTTTCTCAAAAATGTTAATGATCTTGTATGAATGTGTAACGTGTGTAATGTTCTGAGGTTTTGTATCTTTGAAGTTCAGATGTTAAAAGCTCTTTGTGGGTGTTTGTTTGACTTAGTTCTTCTCCATTTATGTGCCTCAAGAAGCCACTAATGGTCTTGCATAGAAATTTAAAGGATGACGGTGATGGTGAGTCTAATTGCCAGTAAACACTACTTAAGTTCATTTTGGCTGGGACAGTGCTTGTCCTTGCACTGTCATATCTGTAGCCAGTGAAAAAGGAATTGGTTCTAAAATTCATAATTTAAGGCTGTAGTGTTCTGCTTTTTAGGCACATAGTGACCTAGGAGTCACATTTGGTTTTCATTTTCATAAGAAAACCACCAAAATTTGTCTTCAGCTGAAGCCAGGGCTGTCTGTAACAGGAAGCAATGTACTGCTGACTTGTAGGGAGCACTGTTAGTCCTTGAGCACCAAGTAATTGACCTCTCCTGGGAGGTGGTGCTTGCAGGTTCATCTCTTCTTCCCCTCTTCAAGTCATCCCAAAAAGCAGTGGATGTTCAGAGCAGTAGTATAACGAAAGGGTTTAATCCTGTTGACCTTTATTCCTTCTTGTTGCAAGAAGAAGCAGACCTTGCTCAAGGCCCTTTTCTTACCCTATAGACTTTATTTATTGTTTTGCATAGGTTTTCTTATTTCTGAGATGCGTTAATTCATCAGAAACTGTGGAGATTTTTCTACCTTTTGACTTTTGCCAGAGCATCATGCTCGCGGTGAAGCCCAAAGGTGGCATTTGAAGACCCCAGCAGGGCGCAAACCCTGTCAGATTTTTCATCACTGTGACCTAACATTGTGTGTTATATCTTCAACTCTGTGTGTTTTGCCTACACAGTTTTATTTGGTGCTAATTGGCTTGGTAGTTAAATATTGGGTGGTTGTTGGCTATGCTAGCCTTTTATGGGAAATGATTGTTTGCTTTTGAAGTTTCTGTAATGAGCATGTTGGATGTGTTTTGTACCTGAGGGCTTCACTTTCACATGCTCTTCCTATGTACTGGGATTGCTTTTTATTTTGGAAAGAAATGCTTGCAAGTATTTATGGTTGTTTTTCACAGCAGGCAGTTAGCAGAGATTAGATATTTAGCTCCCAATTATTGCATTTAAATTCCTCCTAAAATTTTTGTTGTTCTTATTAGTTTCATCATCTTCCAGCTGCTGTAGGGTTGAATAAAAGAAATTGTTTCATCAGGGCATAGGGCTTATGATGATACTGATATTGGAACTAATACTAAACTAAGGAGGATTTAATGCTGGTTTCCTGGTAAGGTTTTGTTTGCATGTGTACATCTGGGTTTTGCAGGAGAGGAGGAGAGCTATTGCGCCTCTATTTTTGAGCAGTAATGGAAGAGAGAGACTTTGAAGGGAAAGCTTTATAATTTCTTACTAGTTCCTTCTCTCAAAGGTTTATGTACCACATTTTCTGGAAAGCCACAGAACATTCAGTTTAGTAGAGGAAAAAACACCTGTATGTGATTAGAAGTGGAAAAACTGGATGCCCTCTCACTTTGGACACTGTCATTGAAAGCCCTTATGTAGAAAGAGTTTTTCCTGTGACAGATTGTACTTTTGTAGTGCAGACAGTGCAAGGGGGCAGCGAAGCTCATTTGTCTGGGATTTAAATAGTTGAGTTCTTGAGAATTTGTTACCTGTATATACTTGATAATACTGAGGACTTGATTTGAGGGTGTGAGTTGTAAACTAGTGACCTTGCAGACGTACAAATCACCTGTACTGGACTATTTCTCTTCAAATGATAGTGAAGACATTTAGTAACTAATCCTGAGTGTTTCTTTTGCTTTTGTTTAATCCCAGTAGAAGTGTAGTGATTTTTATTCCCAATCAGTGTAATCTTGCTCTCAGACCATAAATCTGTTTCTTCTGCAGCCTTGTATTTTGTCTCCTTATCCGCAAGAAACATGCCAGTTACCATGAAACCCTCTGGTTTGTGAGATATGTTACAGATGCAAAAGGAGTTTTGAGTTGTGAATATTTAAGGAAAGGGGGAAAATAACCCTGTGTAAAGAAAGATGCTTTCATAATTCCTCCTTTCCCCCTCTGTTTAGACATGCCTTCTCTTTGAGAGCTTTGGCAGGGTTTCTAGAGGTTGGTTAGGGACTTAAGTGAAACCTTCCCCTGGCAAATACAAGCCTTGCTAGTATTTGAATTCTAAAGTTGGAGTCCAGTCAAGGTATAGATACTGCTCTTAAAACCATGCAGTAATGTGATGTGCTTTATACATGCAAAAATACCTCTCTTTTGTCAGGCTCTGCTGTCTGTTTCTCCGTGTGATGTTTTTCAGGAATTGATGTGATCTGGACAGCAGGATACAGGTTCAAGAATCATTGTCTGTAATAAAAACTGAACTTTCTGGTTAGAGGCAGTGGAAGGGAATCATTTCTCTCCTAGTGCTTTCAACTTATGCTTTTACTCTGCTTGATTGCACTGAGGGGCGTTGTGGAAAGAGCTACATTGGATGGGAGAGACACTGAGGTGGTGTTTTGTTGTGTTTGTGATTATAAATATCTATAAGAGCTTTAGAAAACAAAGAAAACCAAAACAACCTTAGGGAAGAACTGCTCCAAGTAGAGACAGTGTTTGAGGAAGTTAGCTGCTTAAAAGGCTGCTGGTATAGAAGCTGGCACAAAAAGTACGTGCTTCAAAGTAGATACCATTTAACTAAAGAGAGGTTGAAGTTTTAAAGATGAGCAGAGTATTTACCTGGTTCTTCCAGCCTTCATAGTTCTTTGCTCTTTCTGCAATGTGTATGCCTCTAAAAAAATAGTAATAAGTAATAGTAATGACAAAATAAACTCACAGCTTACATGTAACCCTGGAAGGAAAAATTATTTGGAAAGAGAAGTGAAAACACCTTGCTACTTTGTGTATGAAAAGACATTATTTACCACTGTAATTATAATAAGGCCTGAACAAAGTAAACTGTTCTCCAGATGCCCTGGGTTTATTTTAGGCTGGAACACACTTCCCATGCCTCTCATGGCCACTGGTTCCCTTTAGCAGGCAAACCGCTAGGTGTTCTCTCTGCACTGAGCAAGCTGAATGGGGCAGTAGGCTGCTCAGGGCGAGGGTTTGCAGTGCCTGGACATTGAGCCGCCTGTTGTTGTGTTGATTTCAGCAGGGGGGAGATGATGCTGGCTTTTTTCACCCAGAGGGCCAGCCCCAGCGGCCTCAACAACCCCCGGAGCCGAAACAGCAGCCAGTGCGGAAGGTCACATTGACAAAAGGAATGCAACAGCAGCAGCACCACCAAGAGCAGCAGCAGGCACAGATCCATTCACCAGCTCCTCAAGGGGTCAAAAACATCCAGGGAATCCATCAACCTAAAAAGGTGATTTTTAGATACATGTTGCTGCTAGAAATTTTACTGTCTAGCTGTGTTGCTCTATTAATAACTAGCATCCTGTTTGTCAATTGCTAGCACAGGGCTGCATGACCCAGAATAAGCATAATTGCACATCAGGCTTTTAACTTAGAGAGACCTGTTTTTACCCAGTGCAGACTGGTGATGCCTGCAGGTTGTTTCATCTGCTGACTTCCTGGCCAGCACAGTAGTCCCTAGGGAAAATGCGTGCATCCCAAGATAGCTGCTGCAGGAGGTGGTATCCAATGTGTTTTCCGTCTTTAAAACCAAGAGTTTTTCTGAAGTTGTGCTTAAGGTTTTATTCTAGCTGTTTCTGGCATACATAGGAGTGCACAGCGACTGTTTCAGGATGCTCTTTGGTCGATCCTCAAAGTTTATATCGCTTAAAACAGTTGGTAATATTGTAACTTGATTTTTGCACTGGTCGTGCACTGGGAGGAGGCAGGGCAAGGGTTGGGGTGGCAGTGGCCTGTGTCGCCTTTGCATTTGCAAACTGGCATGCGCCTTGAAGATAGCTGGTATTTTGACTTCCAAGTTAATTTCTTGGTTTTGAACTGTTGGCCATAATCTTCCTGCTTCTTGTAAGGGTTAAGTTTCCTTGCTGATGTGGAGGGCTGTGGAAAGTTGTTAGCCTCCATAGGCTTTCCAAGTAGGAATGAAAAAACCATGTTGGGTGTTAACTCAATGTTAAGTGTTAACTCTGTTTAATGTTTGTTATTCTGTTTCGTTGTTATTTGACCTCTCTCCAACTGTTCAGTCTTTCGTTTACAAGAGTTAAATCCACACATTTCCAGCTCCAGAGCATATGGTGGTGCCAGGTCCTATAGGATTTGGGGAAAAGGAACTTTGGAAAATTGTTTTAAAATTATTTAACATATGCAAGTAGTCCATCCTGATAACAGACCAAGAGCTGGTAGCAGTAGAGACTGGAGGCATTTGGAGCATTTTGCTGGTCTTGTGGGTACATTAGATTTACCTGGAGCTTGAGAAGAGAAAAAGGAGGGGGGTGATTTGCGGGGTTTTTGTTCAGACTTAAAATATGGGAGCTGAACACATCCTGCTAGTGTGATCAGTGTTGAAAATTAAGTTACCTATTTTGGTCTGAGAAACTCCACTGCTTTGTTGGTCTGTGGTAAAGCTAAGGCTTTTAGCCTCAATGCAATATGTATAACTCAATATACAACTTGCTGTCCTTCTAAAAAAGGTTTGTATAAGCAGTGGGCGAATATTTTAATAAGTGGCATTTCAAATCAGCAAACTGCAACAAGCTGTTTTACATCACCCTGTTCGTTAATCAAGTCTGTAAGTAAATAACCAACTTCTGTATCACCTGTCAAATGCTGTGAGCAGAAGCTCTAGGTAAGTAAATCAAAATACTGTTACTTTTGTTGTTGGCAGGTCATTATGCATGGCAGAGGCAGAGGAGTAGCAGGCCAGATGGGCCGAGGACGCTTGATGCCAAATAAACAGAACCTGCGAGTGGTGGAGTGCAAACCTCAGCCCTGTATTGTGTCAGTTGAAGGGCTTTCTTCATCAACTACTGATGTCCAACTGAAAAACCTGCTGATGTCAGTGGGACCCATTCAGGTAGGTCAGCCTCGGTTTATCATTTTTGTGCCAAAAGGCTTTCATTCCAGAAAGCTCAATTAATTCCCTGACACTAAATACAATGTGTGTTTATTGGAAATTTATGTTTGAAGGCACCCCCATCCACACATGCTACACCTGGTAGGAAAGACAAGCACATGATGATACTGCATCACAGGAGGTACTGTAGGATTTTGCTAACCATCACATTCCTGCTGCAAAAGTCTCCTTCATTTTGGAGTTCCTGTGCTGTCTCCCATATTTTCTTACACAATACAAGCCTGTCTATTCTGTGAGGTTGTTAAAGCCAGACGATCGTATAAAAGCAAATGTATTTTTGGTTGCTGTCCTTGCTTTTATTGTTGACTTGCACTTACTGTCTTTTTTTGACATTTACCTTTTCCTGTCATTGCAGTCCTGGGGTAAGAGCACTTAATGACCACTACCCAGTGGAGGGTTTTTATCGTGTAGCACCGTTGAATTTTTCAGATGAAAACGCAGTCTCCTTTGAAGGATTTTATTTATCCTTCATTTTTATAGAGGATTCTTTTTAGGAAGGGGCTGTGAGCAAGGCAATGACGCAAACACACTGATGTATCTCCTGTGAAGCTTGTGTTTGTAAACTGCCTCCTCAAAATGATGTATCAGTTAAACTGACTTTAGGAATACAGGAGGTTTTCAAAGCGCTGAAGGGCTTAGGAGGCCCTGTCTGACTTACTGTTAGTGCATTTGAAAATGCCAGTCAATAAATAATGAAACATACAGATGAAGAGAATTTTTTCCTTGAATTTTTTCAGTTTGGAGTGTTCCTTTTGACAGGATCAATGATTTCAGACAAATGCAATGCATGAATTGGTAGTATTCTTGGAGACTTCTCTGTTAGTGGGATCATCTCTCTGTTGAAAAACACACTGCTCTCTTAAAGATGTACACTCTGCCTCACTTCTTCCCAATTTAGTAAATGGAATAATGCTGAATTATTTATGTCGTCAATTCAGAGAGGTTTAATTTGTTTGCGAAAGCAAAAACACTCTCACAACATACTTTGTGCCTTCATGTTCTGTAGTACTCTAGGAAATTATTCATAAAGTTCCAAAGCACATTTATTCAGTGTTTACTCGCTAAATCTTGCATGAGAATTTTAGGAGGAGATTAATAGAAACCCTGCTAGGAGATACAGTTGAGAGATGTTACTGAGAATGTGCTAAAAAATTTATTCAGTACTTGATGTTTTGTAGCAGAATCTAAACTCTGGTCTCTCAATTCAGTGTCACAGATCAATTTAGAAGGATCTACTTAGAGGAAAAAAAAAGGTAACTCATTTTGTAGTAGGATTTGATACATCCATGTGCCCTACAGAACTTGTGTTCTTGCAGCAGCATCAGCTGTACCTTAGGAAATGAGGGTTTCTAAATCATTGTTTTCACCTTATCAGAGATCTCGAAGTAGTACTTTAAAAGACATGTTTGAATTTAGCTAACAGTGCAGAAGGCCTTTTTGCTAATTCTGCACTTGAATTTCGAGTCTGACTTGTGGAAGGTTAGGAATTTCCTGGCTAGTTTGAGATTGAATGATGTTTCACAAATGTGGATAATGAGATAGATATACAGGGGAGAAGTGATCCTTTTGTAGGAAGAGTCCAAGACTGGTATTACTATGTGCAATATTTAGCTTTTTGGTTGGTTGTGGGGTTTCTTTTTGTTTTTGGTTTTTCTTTATGGTACTCTGAGAAGTGGTACCACAGAAATGTTAACAAACTAAATGAGGAAGGGGCAGCAGCAGTTTTAGGTGCCTTGTAAGACAGGAACTGAAAATGAAGTATTTGAAAATCTGTCTTCTCCCTGTTCACAGCAGTCACTTCCATACAGGTGGTGCTAGATTTTTCAAAGAGGTCAATATTCTGAAGTGCATGAGTGGATTCTTTTGTGACTGTTAATTTATGTTTTTACTGGTGTTTGTGCTCGGTGCTGCACTAAATCCCCTGCAACTAGAAATGGCCAGCAGGCTCTGGTAGTGAAGAGATACTCCCTACCTGGTTATTTCCTCATTCATTCTTTAAAATGGGTTTCATGTAAGTGATTTGCAATGAGGAGTGCAGGTGTGAGCGCCTAAAGGGAGCAGAGTAGTGAATGGAAGGGCTCCCTGCTGTGCGGGCTTTAAGGGATTTCATGTGAGAGGCAAGTACAGGTCATGGCCATGACCAGAGCGAAGAGATCTCAGATAGTTCAGAGCTCTGGTCTTCTAAAATGAAAAGCTTGCTGAACTCAAATAAACAGAGTTTGGGGAGATAGCTTTTATGGGGAAAACGGCATAGTGAGAAATTCTACCTGCTCTTTTGGAAATGAAGCAAGGTGCTCAGGTTTTTAGCTTGTTCAGATGGAGTTCAAGAGAGAGTAAGAGGAGAGAAAGGTGAATCAGTTGTGGCTGACTCCATTTTTAAGATGTAGAGTATCCTATCTTTAACTGTTGACTATATTCAGCAAATTTTTCCTTAATGAACTGAACACTGAGATAGCAGTTGCTTGAATTTTATTTATCTTGGGGTGGAGGAGAAATGTGTGTGTCAAACTCATGCTTATTTTTTGCAATTCTAAAAGAAATTCCAAATCTGAATTAAAATTTAAGGAGTTATCTTCCTGCCTGGATATTGTTTTGAAACTGCACATGCTTATTATCCAGCACTCAAATTCCTGGTTAAAGACAAAGGTTTCCAAACTGTACCTCAAGGATCATCTGGTCCAAACTGGTAGGACATGCATCTGTAATGGTAAGCAAACATCTTGCTTCAAAGTGACGTGCAAATGCAGCTCAAAAATCTAAGTATTGCCTCGTGTATCAATTTCTGCTGCAGAGCCATTGATCCCACACCAGCTCCTATTTTCAAATACAGTTTGACTCCTGATTTTGTTGCAGTGTGCTTAATCCTGCATGTGTTTTCTCAGGAAGAGGACTTCCTTACAAGGGCATGTAGTGACAGGATAAGGGGAAATGACTTTAAACTGAAAGGGGGTAGATTTAGATTAGATATTAGGAAAAAAATTTTCACTACGAGGGTGGTGAGGTGCTGGCACAAGTTGCCCAGAGAAGCTGTGGCTGCCCCATCCCTGGCAGTGTTCAAGGCCAGGTTGGATGGGGCTTTGAGCAGCCTGGTCTAGTGGAAGGTGTCCCTGCCCATGACAGGGGGGGTGGAACTAGATGGTCTTTAATGTCCATTCCAACCCAAACCAGTCTACGATTCTATAACAGAAAGTTTTAACATATTTATGGAAAAAGTCACTCCCTTATCAATGGAGTGAATAGGGGAGGATGAGATTACTTTGTTTTTCTGGGTACAAAAAGGCTGGATTTTTATTTTATCTTTTTCATATCAGTATCATTGAGGTGCAAGCACCTTGCACAAACCTTGAGAAGGGAAGTTAAAAACTTTCCTCAGTTCAAAATGTTCAACACTCCTAGCTTTGCCATCATTGAGGTGGGGGTTCTGGGAGCCAGGGTTTGGGAATAGCTGGGTGTGTGTAAGAGATGAAGGATACTTTTACAGTTGTAGTTGGCAATTCAGCATTTTTTCTCCTCCATACCCTAGAAATTAAGAAAATTATCTTTTCCTGTATATGAGCTTTGAAATACCCTGTGATGCCTAATCACTGAAGACTCTTTAATTCTCATCCGTGCTTCATTAAAGCTGCTCTGTTACTAACATAGGAGAAAAAATACCTTGAAGATTCTCGAGATACCAAATAGAAAAAAAATCTTCGGGGCTCCAGGAGCAACCCCTTAGTCATAGCTGCGTTCTACAACTCAAACATAATTAAATAGCAGTAAAAGTGCTTCCTTTCAACATACAGTTTGCTGTCAGACTCTTTCTGGAGAGGATAAGCTTTCAGGTACAAATAACGTACCTTCAGTAAAATCAGAGTGCTCAACCTAAAATAATTACATGCTATAAATGAAATTATGTATTCCAGAGTGTTGGAAAGTACAGATTTCTGAGCACATCACCAAAATAGAGCCTCCTGGGATTGTGCTAAAGCAGTAACATTCGGTACACATCCATTCAGAAACACTTGCTGAACTAGATTACTAATAAGTTGCAAAGGTCAGGAAAAATGCAGTGCATTCTTCTGGAGCTCTTGAATCTGGGTTTAATGTTTATACTATCTCTGGAGGCTTGTGTTCAGCTAGTTACTCCACCCTCACATGTTTTCTAGGATGGTGACAGAGGGCATCGCTTACTAGACCTCCAGATAATTTGAGTACTGATTGATCATTTTGTGGATGTCTTCCGTCATCATCTTTAATTATATATTCTTACATGAAATGGTTGCAAGCATGCACCATCAGCACAAAAATCTCAGTATTGCTTTGTGAGGATTCAAGATTACAAATTCTGATGTTAAAAAAAAAAAGGAAGGGAGAAATACTAGAAAAAAAAAAAACAACAACAACCCACTGCTGTGTATCAGAGGTGACAAGAATGTTGCGACTGGAGGTGTATTTTGAGTAGTTTTATGAATACGAGTTTGATAACGTCGTCGTTTCTTTTTTGGTCTTAGGAGGGAAAAACAATTCCCATGTCGGTGCGTTTCTCTTGGCTTTCTTAGAGAGACAGCGCTACCTAGTGCTCAGTTAGGGTAAAGGCAACTATCTGCATTGACCCTATTCAGAATTGCTGAATTTAGTTCGACTTAGCAGTGGAAATGACAAGCACACGTGGATGAGTATGCCCAGGACATGAGTGCTCTTGTAGATCAGTGGGGTGGTTCTCTGTGTGATGCAGTACACAAGGTTCACAGAGCTGCCTGGTGACCTGTGTAGTCTCCCCAAAAATATGTGTAGTCTTCTGTAAAAATATTTTCAGCAGAAGATGTTGGTAGTTCTGCTTCATCCTTGGGGCTGTAGGAAGAGAAAAACAGCTCCATCCTGATCCTGTCTAGCTCGGCCCTGCTTTGGAGGGCTCAAATTCTCAACCTACTGATGCCCATCTCAATGAGAGAAGATTCTTTCTTCTTGCCTCATCTTGCATATGGAGATGGAAAGCTGAGCACTTTTAAAGTATGAATTAAAGATGGCAGCAAAACAGGAAGGAGGGACAAAAGGTGGAAAAGATCAGTTGCAACAACTGAGGATAAAATAAATACATTCTGTCCCAGCCTCTGTGCTTGTGGGAAATTACTTGGAAGTGTTGCTCCCAGGAAGGATGCTTCAGGTGTCAGGAGACTGCAAGGATAATAAAAATGTGTTCGCATTTATTGATGGGAGGGAAGAATTAAATAGAATCTGATCTTTCCCTTTAGAAAGTGCCTGCCATGCTGCTGTTCGACTTGCTGCAGAGCATGTTGGATCACATGCTGGACATGATGCTGGTTAGGAAAGTTTACACTTTCTGCATAGACCCTTTTTAGCAGCTTCTTATGGACTTCCACTTCTAGTCCCAAACTCACTGGTGAACTGAATTTGCAGACTATTAGGTAGTCCATTTACTTCAATGACAGAAATTGAGTAAATGAGGAAACTTTTATTTCTCATTTGTCTCCTGTAATTGAAATGAGTGCTTGCAGTCTCACTCCTGCCTGCTTGGTTTCCATCTCCTAGTGCTCTGTTATCTCCCTTTTAACTTCTCTGTGTAATCTCTGAGAGTTTTGGTGTCAAAAATGTTTATTCTCTGTAAGCGTCTCTTGCTTTCTACTCGTGGATGTCCTGCTGCTTGTCTTAAGGCTCTTCGTTTTGCAGTGAAGCTTAACTAGAGATTATTGTGCTGCTACTATCATACAGGCTTTTTAGTATTATTTTCACTGATGTCATAGAATCATATAATTCCTTAAATGTGTAGATTTAATTACAGAGCTTATGTAAATGAGAAAATTAAGGGCAGTGTAGGTCTGCAGACTCTGAAGAAATGTCTGCAGAGGGAATAGTTCTTTTATGATATTCATGCTTTAGTTGCTGGTAATAGTTCAGTTGCAGAAAAAAAAGGAGCCCGTTTAATTTTTTTAAGTTGTTGAATTAAATAGCATGTTTTAAAAGAGTTTGTAGGCAAACTGTCAATCAAAAAAAAAAACATGAGTGATCATGAAATACTGGGTTTGTGCCGGTATCTGCTCAATATAAGATATGCATCTTCCCATGGCAGTGCCTAAAGAAGCAGAAAAGGGAGATAGTCAAATCAGCATGAGCTCTGTGCTGCCTAAATCTTTTCCATATAAAATACTCTTTCTTAGCCTAAACCAGATTTTTATTTTTGATGCTGGGAATATGTCAGAATGTAATTTCTGGAAAACAGAGTCAAATGGGAACATGTCAAGAATACCTCTGATCTCAGGTTGGTCCCATGAAATGCTGTATTGTAGATCTGTACACCCAAATCTGTAAAGTAACCAGTTGTTTGAAATCCCTTGGAAATTATTGTATGTATTGTCAATCCTTTACACCTGAGTGGATCAGGGAAGGGGTTTTCATCCTCTGGTGAACATCTTACTAGGTCAACTTAAAGAGAAATGTGAATGAAGTTGTTTTCTCAGGGCAGTGACATTTGGGAGGATTGTGATATTTCAGCTTTGGAATTCATGATAGAAGGTGATTCTAGTGCAGTGCAGTGTGGCAATAGGGAAAGCTCCTGTGGATGAAACGTGAGTGTCCTCCCATTAAATGGCAGGTCAGGTATTGCTCAGTAAAACCAGCCTGTCTCCAGAGGCAGTGCTGCGTGGCTGGTTGTTTCCTGCCCCCCCTGACTGGCTTTTCAAAATCAGTAGGTTACAGAATAATACTAAATTCAGATCAGATTCCTAACGAGCCATGATACTTTGGGGAAGATCATGTTCTTATGATGGAGATCGTAAGACTAAGGATTACTTTAGTACTATATGTTCTTTGAAAATGAGAGAGCAGCTGTCATTAGTACTATACGAAGACCAATCTGATGCTCTTAGCTTCTTTGTGGTATTGCATCAGGTCTAAAACCAACATACTAAAGTACTTTTTCAGAAGGTGTATGGGGTTTGCATGGCAAGGTTTTAGCAGTGGGAGTGTTCCTGAGAAGCTGCCAGAAGCTTCCCCCATGTCTGATGGAGCCAGTGCCAGACAGCTCCATGACAGACCTGCTGCTGGCCAAGGCTGAGATCATCAGTGACAGTGGTTGCACCTCTGGGATAGCATAGTTAAGAAGGGGGAAAAGTTAGTGTTCAGGAGCAATTGCAGCCAGAGAGAAGAGTGAGAAAATGTGAGGAACATCTCTGCAGACACCCAGATCAGTGCAGAAGGAGGGGAGGAGATGCTCCAGGCAAGAAGAGCTTTTGTTCAGTAAAACATTGTTTAATTTGTTCTAACATAATCTTCAGAAGTAGTTAGGCAGTATGAAAAGAAATGACAAAAGTTTAAATCTATCCTGATGTACAGTATTGTTGGAAATAGAAGTGAAGATACATTGTGGGGAAACAAAAATAATAAAAACATAGGTGAACATCTATTTTTGTACAAGCTCTACAATAGCTAATGGAGTACTTCAGGTTTTACTTTGAAAATGAAAGATTAATGCTTGCACGTGTATGGGGTTTTACATTAATGAAACGCATTAAATAGTGGTACCAAGAATTTTGGAAACTTACTAGGACATTCTTTACAAGTAAGCTGGCTAATACAGGGATAGTCTGATGAAAGAGCATGATTAAAAATAACAGCTTTCTAGTAGGTTATTTCAAGATCTTTGCAGTTAATGTGTGAGCGCTCAAACTATCAGAGAATGTTATGGATGCTAGTAATACTGCATGTTATCACTGAAAAAAATGGGCTGACAAATTATTAAACAGAGGTAGAGAACTTTGTTAAACAAAGCAAGGTAGCATGATTAAGATATGCAAAATTAATTTTGTATGTACTTTCCCAACATGTATTTGGAATCAACAAAAGCAGAAGGTGGTGAAGTAAGTCTTTAAGATAGTACCTTGAACAACATTTTGAGCTAATGAAAATCCACAGGTTATACAAAAAAAAGTTTTCTTCAGACTGTTATCATCATCTAACTACATGTCATCCTGAATTCGAGGAGATGGAAGTAATCCGGTAGGATGAGTATGCAGTTACTTTATGTCAGGTTTTCACTGAAGTGGAACAGTAGTTTGTATGCCCAGGTGATAACCCATCTGCTCTGGGTGGCATAACAGCAGCTCAGGGCCTACACACTCGGCAAAATCTTACCTGCTTCTTCTGTATCTGATAGTCAGCGTTGCTAAGTACAATACTTGGATTTAAATAGTAATGCAAGTAAGCAAATATTACCCTGAAATCAGAACATACGTTTTCAAGAGGTCTTTGTTAGCTTGGATAAATAATGTTTATACTTGCAGGTCATGATAGATGTGGATTTGGTTGAAAACATGATGTAGATCACAGTTTATGTTATGATATTAAAAATTTTTGTCAGCAAAGATATTTATGTTGGTATTTCAGGCCATGGTGGTCATGTCATCAGATTAACTTAGCTTAGTAATTGTCTTTTTTTTGTGTTAAAACCCAAACTTTTTTTTTTTCTACCTAAATAAGGTGTATATAGCTAATATACCTAAACAAATGTGAAGTGATTGTGTACCATTTTCATTACCATAGTTTAAATGCAGTAGAGGTTGAGAATTTGGTTTTAAACCATTTGAATTAACATGTTTCAGACAGTTTCCAACTAAAGAAGTATTGTTTGTGTAGCATTAGTTTATCCTTTCTTTTTGCAGTCCTTAATTCTCTTTCCGTTTAAAGCATAGGCATGTGTAACTGCAGTAGTTGAGAAGATCCTGATGCTAGAAGTTATTGCCTTACTCCAGGGTTGTCTAGAGGTGTTTAGGCAGTTCAGCAAAAGATGAGATGGGTTGGCTTTTTTATTTCCACAATTGTCTGTATTGACAAGTGAAATTAAATTTGATAAAGGTGCTTTTCAATGGACTTACCAAAGAATTGATGTCTTGTTGCCAAAGCAGCTGAGCATTAAAATTATATTGTGTTTAGTGTTTTAAATGTTTTTTTTCTTTGAAAAATAAGGCAATAAAACAATGTAAGAACGGGCTGTGACATTATACCCAAGCTACTTAGTCAATAAACTTTATTAATTTGTATGAAAGTGTGATTAACTTGTCTATAATAATTTTTAGATACTTTGCCTAATTTCATTAGTAAGTCTGTACTATACCAGAATGTCTTCCTTTAGTCAATTTTATATGCTAATTACTTCTATTAATTTTTCATTATGGGTATATAAACTGCAAAATGAAATTTTCCTTTATACATCTCATTAATGCAATAATAGCTCAATTTTGGTGGAAGAAGTCACTAAGTGTAGCTTCTCTTCTTCACTTGATCACAACATGGGTCTAGACCATAAAGCATTTGGAGAATCTCCTGTGGTTGAGTGAGACCTGTTGCTGTGAGGATTGATTGTCAGCAGGAGAACTGGAGATGGTTCAGGAATGGGGAGAGAAGCAGGTGACTGCAGGACATTCAGGGTACAGCTGAAAGGATATGTCCCTGCTTTCTTTTGCAGCTCCTCTGTTCTGTGAAATATTCATCCTTTCAGTGATTCAAACAGGTTTTCTCATATTTAAAGTGTCAAGTTCTTTGAAAGGAACAGATTTACTTCTCTTTTGGTTTTTGATTTTGATTTTTTTTTTATTGCAATTCAGAGATTTTCCCCAACTATTCCAAGTTTCTTATTTCTAAATCTTATTTAATGCCTTTGAGTAAGTCTTCAAAACTTAGTGATAGGGCTTACTTAATCCTTAGTGTTTTCTATCCAGAAAAGCAGTGTCAAGAGAATGTGCATTAGAGTTCCGTAAATCATGATGAAGTGACATCAGTGAGGGAGGAGAATACAGACTTCAGCACCTTCTTCACCTACTCCAGCAGATAACCTCCAGGAGAACTGAGCTTTTTCCAAGGACTTTCATTGGCATTTTCTGCAGCCTGACTGTATTCTTGTGGGTAAAATGTGCTTAACCTTGTAAAGGGCTTTCAGATTGAAAAAAGACAAAAATCATCTACCATATGTTTTCTCATTTTTAAAGGTAAATGCCATTCCGACAAGCTCAGAAACTAAAAAATTGCAGTGACTTAGCTAAATCTTTTAATCATAGAAAAATCTACGTTTCCAAAACTATATAGTGCAGATTAACCTGAATATTCTGCAATGCTGAATACTTGTTGCATGTTCTCATTGATTGTTGGGGGTGTGTACCTACTTGATGTGTAAAACTTCATAGTCTCAAATTTGTGAGTTGTCTTTTTGAAAAATATGCTGTTGTACCTAAAATGCTAACTTAAAGCATCAATTTTAATCTTAGTAAGTCTGAAAAGTTTTCATTACCAAGGCCACAGGGCTGCTCATGGAGATCATCAGGCATTACCTGGACTCCTTGATGCACCAGGGAGCAAGGACACGAGTTCTCCAAAGCCCTGGCTGAGGAGTGGTCAATACCATACAGTGGTTTTTTTGATAGTTGTAGCATTGTGAAATGCTGCTCTCACAGTATGAGAAACACGTATCAGACAGACTTACCTAGGTAGTTGTGTGTGGCATGGTTTCCCATTACTAGGAGGATTTGGAATTGGTGACCTAAGCCATTTCATCAGGGTTTCATGGTGGTTAGCATCTGTCAAAAGCTAGCCACTTGGTTTTGGTACAGCGGTGTGAGGATATGCAGTCTAGAGATCAAGACCTACCACTTCTTTTTCCTGATTCTGCCCTGTTTGACCTGTGGAAAGCCCTGATCCTTTAATGTACATCGAGTGGGTGACTCCAGGTGCTTATGTGTGAATTTTTGCTCTGCCCAGTGGAATGTTTCTTATTTAGTTGGTGTGAATTTGGCTGCAGGGTTTGGGTCATCTGTATGGGTAGAATCGAGGAGCTGTTGCCTTTGCTTAACATGTGATGGTCTGGGGTTTCCAGTCAGTACAGTTGCTTAATGCAGCAGCTGAAACACCTTAGCTGTGTCCCTGACTGCAGTCTCAGAAGTCTCTTTCCATTTCCTGGATACCAGTAAGAAGAAAGAAATATGGCAGAATTTCCATCAGTTTGATGCAAAACGAGTAGGCTTTTTAAGTGTAACTTTAAGAGAATATTAAAAATGTGTCTTGGCTTTTTTTCTCCACAGAGTTTACAGATGCTTCCTCAACAACGGAAGGCCATAGCAAAATTTAAGGAGCCAGCGCATGCTTTAGCATTTCAACAGAAATTCCACAGGTAAATAATTAAATGCTGCTGCTGCTTCAGTTCCTTCCCTCCCTTCAAAAGATTAAATCAGTCTCCTCTGCTCAATGTTTCTCTTAATCCAGCCAAGCATCTGTTTATTAGTGACCTTCATAGAACCTCCTTGTTTGTTCTCCACCCCTAGATTTGGTTTGAGTACCAGGTTTAAATTTCTTTTAACTTTTAACAGGCACATGATAGATCTGTCCCACATAAATGTGGCACTGATAGTTGAGTGATGACTGCTGAGAGAAACCCTGACACTAACAGAAGCGTACTGTGGAGCTACATGAGGCACAGTGGCAAAACCATCGGGTTGTGAAACCTTTCAGCTTAGTCTTTAGTTGCTAACTACAGAAAGCAGCAAGATGTTCTCCAGAAGAGCAGAACTTGAGAGGATCTGCAAAGGTGGAATTTCTGTTAGGTTTGTTCACGTTCTGTTGTAACCACATGGAACTACAGAGTCTTTTTCAAAATGCTTTCAATGCACGTAGACACTGTTCTTCAAGATCCTACTGTGTGTCCACAGTGACTTGAGAGAGAACGTTTACATCGAAAGATTTAAAAACTTTCTCCATAGCAAAGAATATTTGATAATGGTTGCTCTTATCTTCAGTTCTGAATGAAAACTCACTTTTCTAAACAAAACACATTAGCTACATTGTATATCTGGGAGCACAGAAGGCATTCTTGCATAGATTTAAACGTGGGATACTTGGCTGAACAGCAGTATGCTGAGAAGCTATGGAGGTGACACTGGAAAATTGTAGTTCTGATCTTTGTAAATAAGTTAAATCTGTCTTTGCATTTTTCTATTCCAACACAGACTTCCATCTTCTCCTTCCAGCTCCACTTATTCCGTAAAACCCTGTGTAGGAACAACATTGCTGTATTTTCCCTTGGGTTTTAAAAAACAAGGATCTTTGCCCTTCAGTAGCATCATGGGGTAGTGAACTCGAAGTTGTATTTAGGTTGTTCTAGATGATGCTGCCAGATACAAGGAAAAATAAATATTTGGTGGCTCACTTAAAAAATGCTACATAGGAAGAGTGGTGCATTCCTAATAGTTCTCTTGGGTTAGCGTTTAATGATTGCCTTACGCTTTATTTTGATTAGAGTTTTTTTCTTTGGGATTTATTTTGTGACTAATGTTGAACCATAAGAAACCCATAACTGAAAGGACTTGGTTTGATGTGGTGTTCCCAATAAAATACAGGACTTATAAGGACATTGCAAGTCTGCCGGTGAACGTGGCACTTCCCAAAATTACGTGCAAACATTAAGGAGCTTATATTTTATTCAAAGTAAAATCCATATTATTTCCTTTTGGTTAAGAACCATCTAGATGGTGTTGCCAAAGGAACGTTTTTTTCAGTTACTTCTGAATAAACTTATTACAATGTCATCTTTATATTGGATTCCAGTTTTTATGAACGCTTCCTTAGTTTTAGACAATGAGCTTTTGGTTCATCCTTTATTTTAGAAAAGCTCTTAAGTACCCTACTTACTGCTTGAAGGTGGGGACTTACAGAAACCTTACAGGTTTGTTACCTCAGTGACCGCAGGAGAGCATTGTTGGTATGTAATGAAACAGCTGCAAAAGGGGTCCAAAGTAGGGATGTCAAATGTAGAAGGTGAACTAAGCAAGTTCATAGCACCATAAAGTACCATATAGTACCATTTTTAAAAATTCGTTTATTTTTTTTTTATAAAGATTTAATGGTAACTAAGTCACAAAGACCTAATTGGCTTTCTTACAGTTTTGGTTCAGATTTTCACTTAAGTAGACGTTGTTAAAAATAATGATAGAATAATAAAATATTGTCAAAAAATCTAGGTAAAACTGCTCTTTGTTCATTGAAATAGTAATATAGTACTTTGGAAACGTTGTACTGGGAAAGAAATTGATACTCTAAGCCCATTTACAACTTAGTGATGTGACACTTTTGCACGGAAATGAGTTTTGAGCTTTGCATCTGTCTCTGTAGTTCCCCATTTGTGCTTAATAGTTAATAACATCCAGCACAATTACTACACACAAAGTCCTATTAGTGCTTCAGGTAGACCCAAACCTAGGACAGAGAACAAGCTGCAGGTAGGAGGTGCCCAGTGGGAGCCAACCCTGAAGACTCGCAAGAGGTGATCTGCCCCATGCTGCTTAACTCCTCACACTGTGAGCACTAGGATCCCTATGCTGCCTCCTTAGGCTATGTAGTTTTTATTTTTTAAGAATTAAATGCTTATCTTTAAAACAAGTAATGAAACAGTTTGTTCATTTCACTGCTAGGGAGCAACTTCTTGCAATGAGAAGGATGGCAAGATGTCTTGAAGTGGAGTGATAATAGTGCATGTCTGGAAATCTGGGTTAGATGCTAATGCCAGACAGGCCAGCAGCTGAGTTCAGCAGTAGGAACATCTGCAGCTGATCAGCTGTCCTGTCAGAACCAAATGTTATTGGCGTTAGAGTTTCTTGGAGCCTAAGAATATGGGTTTGATTCAAAAGTCAAAGAAGTTTGTAGAAATGCTCCTGCTTTGGGTTTTGAATCTATCCCAAAGAGGCTGAGGTTCAGCCAGCTTCAGTTTAAAGAATTTTTATTCAGTTGGGGTTAAAAAAATAATAAAAAAAAAAATAGATTTTTGAGGCTTTGGATTAAAGACCTGAGATCACCTCACATCTATTTAGATGTTGGAGTCAACATAAGCGGTACCTGTTTATGACTATATGCACCCTCTGTAAAGGCAGTTGCAGTAGTATTACTTGTTCATAGGCAGGGTACAGGTGGTGATCATTTTAGCTGCTTATTGCAGTACCCGAGTTATCTTACTATATGTAAACAAATGTATGTGTGTCTATATGCATTTTATTATAAGCATACATACATACTCACACCCTGTGTTGTCATCATCTTTCTAATACCTTAAAAAACTCAGTAGCAAAAGTAGCAGTTAGGTGAGTCATTTGTTAAAATGTTCATGTTTTGTTAGTTCTCAAATCCTAACTTAAAAGTGGATCTCTTGGCAATGATCAGCTTGGGTGATACAGCTCTTTTAGATCCCTTTGCTGTCTCCTCCTAAAAAAACCAAAAGGAAGTAGAGGTAAAGCTAGAAGGATATGTTCTTGCCATGTTCTCTTTCAGCACATAGTTAAATCTGAGCATCTCAAGTTAACTTTCTTGGAAGATCTGTTGCAACCATTATCTTGTTCTTTCTTTATCATATGTTCAAAATACAATGCAAAATGGGGGGGGGGGGGAAGGCATTTAATGTAGTATGTAAATATTGACCTTTTAAAATTAAAATGTTACTCAAAGTGCTTACAGTCAACCACATCTTAGCTCTTTGTTAGGTTCTTTGTGTTGTCTCATCAAAGTTTAATGGATACAGTTCCATAAATGTTGATGTGTTTTTGTGTATATCTTCAAATTTTTATAAAGATGCTAGTAAGTCAATACATATATCCTCATCTGTGTATTATTTGTTCACAGTTTTTATTAGCATAACTTTATAAAGATTTTACTAGGCACCTCCAGGAGGTGATTATATGAAACCAACTTTTTTTTTTCCCCAAATTCTTTTGTTTTCTTCTTGTAGCACTGGAGAATTTATTTGATAACTAAATATATTTTGCCTTGACTAAGAGATTGGATTGGCCGTATGAGCTGTGGTGTTTTAGTAGAATGTTCTACCTTTTTTTTTTATTATTAAAAAAATAAAAAACTTGTCCTTTAACTTTTGAGGGGAAATACAGTGCACTGTCAGACCAAGGCATGGGGTTTCTAGGTTTGTTCCATTGTGCTGTGCAAGTGCAAATGAGGTCTGTCATGTAATATTGTTCTCAAAAGTTTGGGATATTTTGGTTTTACACATATTTCAAGTTGGTCATGTAACACGTTGGCTCATCAGAATGTTGGTAACTAGTGTGGCACGTGCTGTATGATGGAACAGTGTGCAGTGCTCAGAAAGCTCGGTGTAGTTGGTGCTAAGCAGGATGAGGACAGGTCCATAGCATCTCATAGCTGGAGGATCAAATGTTCATCTCAGAGAAGGGTAAAGAATAAATTTAGACAGGGATGTTGTTCATGGCCCACATACTTGGGGAAGAAAAGTATATACTGGCACCCTTCTGTAACGTATCGTCAGATACCTCATTTATTCCCCCATTTAAATCTTGAAGATTCACTTCAGATTTCCAAATTTTCTGTTTAAAAATAAGGCCTTCCAGCCATTTAAATGCCAGGCAGAGTGACCATTTAATGTTAGGTTTCCACTGCAAGGATATAGGTAATTTTTTTACGAAGCTGTGGGTTATTTCAGAAAAATCTTGAGGGTCTTCATTGTTTTTTCTTAACTTTATCTGGCTGCTTGGAATAAGAAAGAAACTATTCACTTCATGCTGAATTTTTAATACCTTTTTTAAACATAGTATCTTTTATCTGTTTAACTTGAAATTGTGCCCTTTTCCCAGAAGCTCCTGTAGGCGCTTCCTCTGGATACACACAGTAACTGCGTGTCTGTATGTGTGTGTGGGTGCGGTGCCTTACATCTGGGGTGAGAGGGGTAGTGGGAGGTGGGCATGGGCATTTCTTGCGGGTTTTTCTGCCTGGTTTTTTGTCTAACTTGGGAGATACCCTGGATCTGTTCTCTGGTGTAACATTGTGTTGTTCTTGTCCTTCGCGTAGTGCTGTGTTTGTTACGTGAGTCGTGATAGTTGAAGGTTGAAATCTGACTTTGCCTCTTTGCTGTCAAAAAGGCATTTTTTGTTCAGAGAGTCACGAACCCTTTTTTTTTCTTTTTTTGTGTTTTCTTTTTTTTTTTAGCAGCATGTTGGATGAGGAATTAAATGTGAAGGACACAAATCCTGAACAGATTGCAGAAGGTCAGCTGTGTTATTAAGGTCATTTAGGGTAACATAGGGCTTTTGTTTCAATGTTACCTTAAATCGTGCCTTAACCTCTAATTAATTCATAAACGTAATACTTGAAAGTATTTTATCTTTAATTAGTACCAAATCCTAAGGATTTTATGTCAGGTTTTTTTGTAACCTGTTTTTTAATCATGGAGATGACCTATTATCCACATGAGCACAGGGTCTTGTGTACGAAAACACTGATTCATATTGGATCCTTACGTATACCAACTTCTGGTATAATATGGTTGGGAAGGATCATTTTGTTCTTCGTAACACTGCTTTTTGCAGGGTTGGGGTTTTTTTATAGACAAAACCAAAACACTTCCATTTTCTACTTCTGTGCTTACTTTGGTGGGAAGTAGGGTCCTTATTGCACTAAAGGGGACTTTCCTCAAGGGGAAAGTTAATGTCACTGGGTCTTGTAGGTACCTGTGTTGCTTTTCTTGGTTGGATGCACTGATTTTTCTAACTAACTGGAAGTGGGCTTTTTATACACACTGTATTTCAACAGGTTACACTGCTTTTATTTAATGTAACAGCACTTGGGTCAAGTGATTCTTGCCATATAGTTTAAAACAGTATTACAGATTAAGAGTATTTTTATAAAAGAACCTGTGTACAGTTAAGTGTAGCTGTATTGCATTATTGTGTGTAGTCACTTGGAAGATCACAATTTAAAACACTGCTGTGTTTAAACCTAACAATTTCAGTGGTTCAGGATTTTCATTGTGTGCATCAAATAGTTTTTAATACACATTGTATTTTTTCCTAGTGTCTGTCATGCTGACTTTGGAACCTAACAGTTTTATTTCTATTTATATAATAACAAAACCATTTTTTGCAGGATTTCTTTTTTAGATGGTGAAACTTCTTTCAGTGGTTTAACTTGTATTTAATACACATTTCCACTTACAGCAGAGACAAGATGCTAACACTCATTTATTCACAGCTGATCTTCTGTTGCATTGCATACAGCTTTTATTGATGCAAAGTCAGCTTGCTTTTTTTCCGGGGGTATCCTTTGCCTCTACCCTGTGCTTTACCTCATTTCCATCTCATTTGCCCCTGTTTTTTCATTTCCACAAGGATATTTGTATCCTTGTTACATTCCTGCCCTTTTCACTCTCTGCTCATCTCTCTGCACTTTTTGCTATCAGAGTGTACTGCATTCAATCTTAAGCTCTATTTTCTGGTCTTATAGCTCTTTTGAGGATACCTGAAGCCTGGAAGCACATCCTACTCTACTTTTCTTTGCAGGCTTTAGTCTATAAAGTTGAGGTTGCTTTTACAGGTACTGCGCCATAGGAGATGCTGCCCATCCCAAAGCACTGGAGAAGCGTCACTTAACAGTTTTGCTTTGCAGTTTTACCCGTGCTGGAGAATTGAAACATTTTGTTTACATACTCTAGCATTTGCAGCAAGCCAGGTGAAACAGGATTAACAACTCTTTTATCCTTTTCACTTTTTCAGGAGTTCTGTTCTTGAATTCAGTGATAGTAATAGCACTGTTTTTTCTATTGCCATGTACAAATATGAGCACTGTCGACACGATTCTACCTCCTATTACTATTACTGAATGTGATCCTTCCTAACCTGTAAAGTCTTAAGTGCTGTATATATGTGGGTATTTTGAGAACCACTTCAAATATATTGCTCTAATATGGATTACAGAGTTTGTTCATTAGCAGTTCAGGATATAAATTCAACAGCCGACTCTGTCATACTGACTCCACTGGGAGTTCTTCTGCCTCATGTTTTCTACAGCATCATCTGCACACAGTGTTTACTACCGATTTCTTGAATGTAATACTGAAGTATACCAAATCCCGCACATCCATAAGAGACCTTTGTTGTACCTATTTAAGTGAATGTAAAAATGGAAACACAAGATGATCTCATGTACATGTTTTTTTACATGTAATTTTATGTTTGAAATGTCAACATGTAAATTGTATTTATTGTACCTAAAATATGTCAATAAAATTTGATCTTTATCATATGTCCTCTGTTGGTGCTTGATATACAGCTTGTGCTTGTCTGAATAAGCTTCACATACCATATTATTTTGTGACTTTTATTATGGTGGTATCTCTGGGCTCCTGCTTTTACATCAGCATCTCAGCACGGGGTTCTTTCAGAGCTGTGTGAAGGTGCCCCAGGTTGAAAAACAAGTGACTGAGGATAGGTGATGGTAAAAGGGTCTTGGGCTTGTGTGGACAGTTCCAAAAGTCTAGAGGTTAACAAGGATGTCGCAGGTACAGGAGTGTAAAACCTTTTCCACTTTTTTTCATCCATACTGACATGTCTAGTAAAAGATTTCTACTTTCAAATATTGCCTATCTTATGATGTAAAGAGGAGCTCTTAGCATGGTCACCATCAGTTGTAACCTGAGCACAATTACATCAGCAGAAATGGAGGCTAATGTGTACCATAAAAAGAGATTGGGTTTGACTGCCTTGCACTTTATAGAGTTTCTTGATAGTTCGTTAAAGTTATTTAGGAAGTTAAATGTACACCATCCCACTATTGCCCTGGTGTCACTGGAGGTGGCCACCTGTGATCCTGCACGTACGTCTTCAGTGATGCATTACTAGCAAGTCACATCATTGTTATTGAGGGTATATCTCTGAGAGCATTGTTACCTGAGGGCAGACTAATGCTACTCCAAGGTGGTTGTTCCTGCTTGCACCTCAATAGAGGACATGTTAGTGACCTTAGAAAGCTCAATCTAAAAATGCCTCTGATGCAGTGTTTTTTATAGTGAGTAATGTATAAATAACCACCTTTGCTTACAAAGTTCCAGCTTAGCTTTCAGCATTTAATTTTGGTTTGAATTAATAAGAGGTACACACTGTAAATATTCATCCGATGCTGCAGCATCACCTCTTCTGTATCTCCTTTACAGAAAGCTCAAAGCAAAAGTAAACCTCACCAAAACCCTTCAAACTCCAGAGCTGATGAGTTGTATCTCCTCGTTTCTTTGTGCCTTCTTACCCTGCTTCTGTCAATCTGCAGCCCTGGGACTTGGATTTGTGTTTTAGTGAAGTTAATGCACCACTGAGTATCAACTCATCAGCCCACTTGTGCAATAAACTGGACAGGTTAACCATTATACAGCACAGGGGAACAAGGTTTTTCTTTTGAGAGCACTAGTTAGGATCAGGCATATGAGTCCATGTGGTCTTCAGAAGTTAAAATGTCCTGCTGATGAACTTGTAATTTCATAAGATTTCAGGATTCATGCAGGGATATGCTTTGAGAACTAGACAGCTGACAACTGGAGTGATGGAGGAAATCCATGGGTTCAAAAACCAGTTGGAAGGATGGAAAGGGAGTGACAAAGGGAGGTACAAATAAGCCTTTGAAATGAAATTCTGAGGTGCCTACTGGAGTACTTCAAAAATTGGTCTTGATTGACCTTAATTAATTTGTAACAATCTGGGCAGGAGGAGTTGGAGTGTGCTTACCGAGCGTGTTGGGAGGCTCATGAGGGAGGGCTCAGATGAGGAGGAGGACTGGAGCATCTCGGAGGAATTGGATGAGCTGGAGAATTAGAGTAATAGAGGTGAGATCAAATTTAATCTTCCAAAGTGCAAGACCGGGCACTCTGCTGTTAATAAATAAGGGGCTTTGCTGTAAGAATCACTGGGAAAAGAGAAGGAGCCATGAATTAATTGCAGATAGCTGATGTGGTGATCTATGAGAAAAGACAACTGTCTGCCGTTTTAGAATGGATGGGTCAGGCACTTCCAGAAATGAACATTAGCATGTATAGCATGAAGATTTAGTGCTGGGTTTCAGAACAGCAACGAAGCACCTCCCTGCCTACAGCCCTCCCATTGTGAATATTTATTTGGGGAGCTTTTTGAAAGGTTCGGCTACCAAAGATTTTCTCTGGTTTTGCTCTACACTTTCAGCCTTTCAAAGACCAGGGCTTAAGCTACAGAAAACATCCTTGGTTGGGTTCAATGAGAATCGACGCGTCACACGGTGCCACTGCTCCTTGGTTTCAAATGTCAATTCTGGTAACTGCTCAATATACATTAAACATCTTCGCCCATCCATGCTGTTTTGAAAGGATCCCAGGGGGAGGTACATCTTCAACTGGTCAAAAATTAAAGACGCTGATTGGGAAAATTGTTCTGTAGAGATGTGGTCAGCATTAGGGACGCATTGGATAGTGCTTGGGAGTGCTTGGGAGCATTTCCGTTTCTTCTGATTCTTGTCCCATATTCCACTGGTTCTTAACTAATTAATTACCTGCTTTTCATTACTGACGAGAGGGTTCTACTTCCATAAAGTATTTTAAGAAAACAGAGAGAGGATGGACTCAGTAGCCCAGCAGCCTTTTCAACTCCTGTTTTCTTGGGGTCACAAACAAATTAGGCTGTGTCTTCCAAAGCTTAGGTATCCCAGTACAGCATTACAGCAGACCTAGTATGAGCACAAGGAAAGGGGGTTTGGAGGCTTCTTCCTTCATATATCTGTGCTGTGAGTCAGGTACACAACACTCTGCTGCATGCTTTCCAGGGCCTCAGTTAACATGGATCCCACCCTGCAGGGCATGCGAGCTGGGGAAATAACTAGAAGCTTCAAAGGAAAAGGTAAAAGGCCACTGTGGCACTTGTATTGGTAGGGGTCAGAAGATACCCAGTGGTTGGGATACCTGCCTGCTCTTCCAGCTTGGGATCTTCCAGCTGTTTTTCTAAGACACACCACAGGGCGTTTGGGCACTTTCTCAAGTATGAGGTATCTGTTTAGCAGAATGGTCTTGGGGCAGGTACTCATGAGCATGGGATGTTAATATTTAAGCAATGTAGGATAATATTTAAGTTACTGGTGGCTGGAATCAAGTCTTTTGCATGTGCGCAAAATCCTGTTCACGGGCATGGTCTAATTGTTAAAAAACTATTGTATCTTTCTGAAACCTAACATTTCAAGACAAGTTGACAGCAAGTCAAATTGCAAACACTGAACGCTCATCATGCAAATCCTTACTGCTTTGTGCTTAGACAGGGCTTTAATAAAGCAGAAGGGCTGCTGTGCATTTGCTCCGGGATGAGTTTAAGATTTCTGTGCAGATAGTCAGTGACTCTGATATCTGTCTATTCTTTGTCACTTCCTATCAGTTGCTTTTTACATTATTATTGTTATTAACCTTGTTATCAAAACTGGGGCTTTGCAGACAGTAGCTGGATGCCAATTCTATGTCCCAGGGAACTAACTAGGATTTGGCTGGTGGAGCCCAGGGTACTGTTTGAGAATCTCTGCATTGTAAATATGTCCTTTTCTGTTTCCAGCCTGAGTTTTATGTAACAAAACCAGTCCTGGAAGCCAAACCCCATTTAACTGAATGAGGAGATCACTTCTGTGTATATTCTCCATCTCAAAGACTGTCACAAACTGGGCTTTCTGCAAAGTGTTACCTGCAGTTCCTACTGCTATAATACTTCAGACTGTTTGAAGGTCCTGGCTTATTGAAAAGGACTTGTTTTCATTCAATAAGATCAGGAAAATTCATGGATCATATTGAAACAGGGAGGATGTGGCTGTTCCCAGGTCTTCCCTGTGCTACTGCTAATCAACCGTATCCAGAGGGAGGATGCGCGTTGCCTTTAACGGGGGTGAGGAGCAGGAGGAATGTAATCATCCCTCATCAGTGAGACCCTCAATCACTGCACTTCAAACAGCTGGGGGTACGTAACCTCATCTTCATTAGAAAATTTCAGTACCTTTTCTCTTGGCCGCCTCCATTTTCTGCCCTTTTTTCCCCCCTCATAAATTTTTATGATTTTTTTTTTTTTTAAAGGAGAATTTATGGGCAAAATGGCAGAGACCGTGTGAAATGTGGAAGAGCTAAAAGGGTATCACGGTGCTAAATGAGGCTAAATGGTTCTCTACCACCAGCTGTTTGGAGTTCAGTGATTGAGTCTAACTGACAAGAAATAATTACCCCCTCTCAGAGAGGTGAAATGAGTCCTTACACTGTGAATGCTGCTGATGAAGGGGCTGTCCCGGGAGAAGGCAGGATCCTTTCTGACAGTTTCTATGCCTACACAGGATGCTTAAACCCTTCACGAGCATCTTGCACTAAGATTTTTCCTGCACAGGGTGATGTCCTTTGGTGACTCAGCACATCTCTCCTCTTTCAGGTCCCAGGGAGGTCCAAAACCTTGACACAACATCTTTTTGCAGAGATGAGCCCAGAGCCAAAGTATTCCCTGCATTATTGATTAAAACTGGCCCATATCTCTCAGCCCTTTCTATTTCAGAGCAAGAGCCCTTGTGTTTCTTATTGCAAAGATGTGCATTAGGATCTTAAAAGCACCTTTTATTTCTTCTTCTTTTCTAGTTAGAACAAATATGATGAGTGCATTTCTTTGCAGGCTGGAAAGGGTGAATACCTTGACTTAGGTCAGGAAAGGAAAGGACTTACAGTGCTCCAGTGTGAAACCTGCAAATTCACACCTCACACTGAATCCAAATCCTGAGTTTTTTTAAACACGTACCAAACCCTAAACATTTTGAGCATCCAAGAAACATGAAATGAGGCACAAAAGTAAGCGTAACGGTGATGGCTTGAATGTCACAATGTTCCTCTGGCTTTATTAGCTATATTACATTGATGAGGATGCAGACACTTTGGATACATCAAGAGATTACTAACTTAATTATTACTGCGTAAGAGCCTGTCTGGGGTTGTGCTGCATACTGCCTGGGCAAAACCGGGTACCAACTCAGGTCAGCTCAGGAGGGCGGGGGGATACTCTGGCTGCAGCCTGGCAGTGCTCTGTCACCATCACTTACCTAGTTTCTTCAGAGGATGACAACGTGGTCACCAGATGGCTGCCATGAGCCACCATGGTGCAAACAGGGCTTGGGGGAGCCTCAGCAGTGAAGGAAAAGACAGAGCAAACAACAGCTGCCAGCTCTCTAGAAGGTATTGGAAAGGTGATTTCTTGCCCGGGATGCAAGGACTTACACTGGGCATGATGGTACAAAGGCTTTTCTTCTTCCTCTGCCTCATAAAGTTAAATGGTCAAGTCTGGTACATGTCCTCCAACCACACCTTTGCTCGTCCCCAGGCCAGCAATCCATGATGCAGTTACCACAGGCATGGGGAGGAATTCTTCCCCCAGGACAGCACCCCCCAGTACCCTCCCAAATCCTTTACCCTGTTCATGCTGCCCACACGCTATGGGTTGGATAGAGTCCTGGCCCACCTGGGAAGGGGTCCCTCCACCCTAAGAAGAGCCTGAGCCCGTCTTTAATCCATTTTATTGATTAAAGATCCATTTTATGTGCTTATCTTCCCCTTCCTCCTCCTGTCTACAATAAGATTCCATGATGGAGGGACGCACATGAAGCAATGGGATGGGCAGAAGCAGTGCCATGCCAGTGGGGATGAGTGATGGTGAATATGGTGCTGGTCATGCCAGTTTTTCCTGCTTATGCCAAGCCCAGAGGAGCCAGGATAGAGGTCTGGGCAAGGGCTGGTGTGCAGAAAGGTGTGCAATGGGTGGATGGGCTGCCCAGCTGGGACCTGCCAAGCTACCCAGGGGCTGGAGCTAGCAGTGGGCAGGGAGAGCAAGTCTTCATTTCCCACAGGGATATGGTCCTTGTGGCATTATTACAAAGGCCTGAGGAAACACAAAGAAACCCAAAGGACTACTTGTTGCCATTTCAGACCAGCATTGTTTATGCCAAATGCCCCAGGGTATTCTCAGAGAACCAGTTTTAGCATGTGATTTTGGAAAGGGTGTGAAAAACCTTAGGTCAGACTGATCCAGAGACGTAACCAGGCTCAAAACCCAGTTACAGGAACTAATTACAAGGGGCTTGGGTGGTTGGTTTGGTTTTTATTTTCTCTTTCCCTGGCATCCCCAGCAAAGTCTTCAGACAGAAACATTATGAACAGGCAAGGAAGCAAACAGCTCTGACAACACAGCCTGCTGCACTGTGGGGTGGCAGGGAGGATGCTCCTTGCAGGACACACATCTCCATAGCATGGGTTGCCCATGAGCCAGCCATGCTCATACTCCATGCCAGGAGCCAGGCAGCTGCAACCTGTGACCAAACAGAACACACAGGGAAGATGGGCACTCAGCTCCGGGAGCAGGGGATGCAGTGGGCTGGCGCCTGGTGACCTGTCATGGGGGTGGTCAGATGGAGGTGCCCATCCAAAGAAAACATTCAATTTGCCAAAAACATAAGTGAGTAAAAAGCTGAGTATTGCACCAGGGCATGTAAGCCCAGGTACCCTATGCATGACACCTCGCAGTGGCAGAGGAGTTCAAATCCCCTAGCATGGGGGCATCCAGACTTAGTCTTGCCTGCTGTGCTGTCCTCACTGCCTACCACTGTGGGCCTACAGCCCAATCCAGGTGTTTGGCCCTCTCAGTCACCATCATTGCTCCAGCTGAAGGAGGCCATGGCAAGATTTGTACGTCCTCAGTCTTTTGACTGGGTTTTAGCATCAGGGGAGAAGGTTCCCCAAGCTGTAGTACCATCCTTGCTGATGGAAGCAAGAAGTTTGCTGGAGGACTCAGTAGAAATGCTGCACAGCTCACAGCCCTCCTCCAGGTAGGAAACCAAAGTATCATAGGATCGGTCAGGTTGGAAAAGGCTTCTATGGTCATCAACCCCAACCATTAACCTAGCACTGCCAAGTCCACCACTAAACCATGTCCCTAGGTGCCACACACACATCTTGTACTTTCCCCCACTTACCTGGGCAGCCTGTTCCAATGCTTGACAACCCTTCAGTTGCCACTTTTCTTAATGTCAAATCTAAAGCTCCCCTGGTGCAGCTTGGGGCCATTTCCTCTTGTCCTACCTCTTGTTGCTTTGGAGAACAGACTGACCCATCCTCCTTTCAGGTAGCTGTAGAGAGAGATAAGGTCTCCCCTGAGCCTCCTTTTCTGCAGCCTTACAGAGGAGGTCAGGTAGAAAACAATAGTTTAAGTCAACGTTGTTGCTCAGGTACAGCATCTGAGGGCTGCAGGAGCCTGGCTGATGTGCAGCAGAGGGGAAGGTTAATGCAGGGAGAGGTGGGAGGAATAAGAAGCGATTGCTGCCAGTGAAACCCCTTTACCTGCTGGGAATGGCAGGGAAAGCCGTGACATGCCACAAACTGAACCCACCAAGGCTATTTCTGCTCTGTATTTGACAGGGCTCAAAATCCGTAGGCTCTGCTGTTGTGGGATGCTGTTTCCAGGACCTGAGCCAGCGGGTGGTGCTGGAAGGCTGGCCACGGTGACAGAGCATCCCTCAGCTGCCGCATCCAGGGCAGGCGACCAAAGTCCTGAGTGTCAGCCTAGCCTGGAAAAAGTGATTTGGATGGTGGTGGCAAAGAGTAAAGCCTGCAGTGCGGTCTCCATCCTGCTGGCTGCCTTCTAAATGAGCTTCATTACACATATAATTAAAGAAAGAGATTTGAACGCTATCTAGCAGTGTTTTAGGGGCGTTAATTTCAAGACTAAGGGCACCTGGAGATTAAATGAATTAACTCACAACCAAATCAGGTTAATTGTAATTTTCTTTACCTGGAGTTGAAAAGCAGAAGGTTTTGATTCAATAATAACTGTGGATATATTAAAGGAAACCAGGTTCTTGAACAGAAGGAAACTCACTGTGAGAAACAGTGAATTGGGAACTGGGGTGGACATGAGCAGCGTTGAGCAGCAGCACGGGCTTCAGTCTTGGGGGGATGGACCTGGCATCCCAGGGAGGCAATGAGGCTGTGCTCAGACACTCACATTCCTGATGAAGGAAGGGCCCCAGCCGCTCCTCTGTCTTCCCCATTTCCTCTTGGCTGCCTTTAAACGGACATCTGTTGTGAAATTGAATGGGAAGCTCCCAGTGTCTCTCAGGCAGGGGTTGGAGCACCCATTAACACGGGGCTTGGACTCACTGCCAGTTCTTGGAAAGATGCAGAATGGGAGAAAAGCTAGCAGGGAGCGTGGCTCTGTGTGCTCAGATACAGAGCTTATGCTCGCCCTGGAAGCACCCTGCCCTCTGATCAAAGCACTCATCCAGCAAATCTAACAGAAAACGATGTGCCAGCATGACATGCAAATTCATCTTCTATAATTACGGGTTTGCAGTCTCAGCTCTCCCCATCAGCTGTTCGGAGCATTGCCCAGGCTCGGCAGGTCCTGCAACAGGCTGCGGCACGGGCAGGCAAGGTTGCTGCTGAGAGCTTGGGGCTGGGGGCAGATATTTGTGCTTGAATTTGTCGAGGCAAAGATCGCTTCATTGCACTGGGGAGAAACCGGGCTCTGCTCTGACCAGGGCACTCCCTTTCTCTATGCAGGAACAGCCTGAAATTGGACCCTCCATCGGGTGCTGCTCTCTGCACCCTTCTGTGGTGGGGTCATACTCCTGGACAGGAACACTGCTGTCCTGTGCTCACACCATCCACACCACACAGGTCATCACTTCCCAACCCACGTCACACTAGCCCTTTCACTGCAGCCACCAAGAATAACTGCAGCCATAAGCAAGCCTCTCTGGGCATCCAGGGCTGTGGCTCTGCATAAGTGTCCCATGGCTGTCTGGAGCTCTCTCCTGACAAACACCTAACCTCTAGGTTTGACATGTCTGTTTTACTGGTGCTTGAATCAGAATGGGTATCTTCAGTGTGACCTGTGCATCTATCCATCTCAACTGTTGCCCCTACACCTATAGGTTAGGCTTGTCAGCCCTGAAAATCTGTTCTGACATGTAAGTGCAAGCTAAATGCTGCTTTAAATAACAAATAATTAGCTATAGAGATATGATAGAGATAACTGATGAAATGCCTGGAGAGTCGCGAGGTATTGCTGATTGCCTATCTTTCCATAACTGGTGTGGCTGGCCAGCGTTAATGTGCATGAAGAATGGGCAACCTTTCAGCAGAGGACCCATCTCTAAGCCTTCGTCTTTCAAAGTTCATAACCCCTCAGTTTCTTCCTACATCTCTGCCACCATCAGACTCATTTTAACCCTAAGCAAAAACTTCATCTTCAAACCCATATGTGCTGCTTCCCAAAGCTTTTCCCCTAACTCTGGTGGAAATACCTCTCCTGATATCTCTTAGCATCATATTAGCTTTTTGCATGAGCATGCTACATTCATTAAGATTACATGGAGGTGGCTAATGCCTGTAGGACTCATTTCTCTTCTCTTACCAGCAGTTCCCAATAGAAATCACTGGTTTTACTCCTTATGTACACAAGGAGCACTTTTGATTACTCATTTTCACATAATTTCTCTTATGCAGTCAAGGTCATCTCATGCTTCCTGACCAGCATTTTGGTCACCTTTATTGACCATGGCAGCTCTTGTCCTGTGACCTGTCACAGCATACTCCTAAATTTCTGCCAGGGGTATTAGAATAGAGGAGGGAAAAGATCCATGCTTGAGAAAATCCATTTGTGTCTTCCTTCCATTTTAACAGTGAGCCTTCCACAGCCTCTCATTGCCAAGCCTTCAGCTCGTACACTTGTTTCTATCTTCTTGGGCTTAGTTAGCATATACTAATGTAGAATCATTGCAAATTCTTCTTAGATCAATTGTTCTGTCTAAAAATAAGATTGCTGACTTTATCAAAGCATCATTCTACATTAACTGACCCAATCAATCCAGTACTATATATCCCATTTTCTCTTTGGCTCTCTATCTTTGATCTTTCTTTCATCTAAAACCTTTTCTGTTTTCTTGTGCAATGCTGGGAAGAAGAAGTTTGCACTGTGCTTGTTCAGGCCACTTGCTGTGTACTACAGATTACAGTTTCTGCCTCTGCAGTTGTCCACTCACCTGCCAGCACAGCCAATTTGATGGATATGGTTAACATCACCCTTCCTGAATGTGTCATCTCACATGCTGGTTCCCTCCTGTTCTTGGAAGGAGAGTACCAAGGTGTGTTTTAAGGACATAAAAGAACAAGTTTAATTTCCGTGATAGTTCCAGTCATTTTTCTGTACATATCCTTGTTAGCATGAGCCATTTTTCTGTTCCTTCCATGCTCAAGATCAGCATCCTCCTGCAAAGCATGGTGCAGTACTTTTTAAGCCAGATATCTTTGACTTCCTCCTTCTCTGAAGGGTGAATGAAGTTATCCTTGCTCAGCTTCATCTTTATCTGGATCTTTCAGAAACTTTAGCCTTTTCCTAAGCACAGCTGAGCTACAAAACCCGCATTTTGGCAATTTTCCTTGTCAAACTTCAAAAAGATTGGTTTCTCTGATGCTCGGTGGCTTGCCAGCTTGTCTCCAGGAGTACAATCTGCTTGCAGTTGTGTTAACGCCTGATTCTACCTTGTGCAATAGTGCCAAAAGAGGAGTAGAAATGCATTTGCAACTTTACTGGTATCACAAAATTGGATAAAGCACGGACACAGCCCAGGAAGATGCAGGGAGAGCAGGCATTAGTTTCAGTACCCCCAGAGGGCTTCACACTGCATTCGGGCAGTCAGTGAGGACATTGTCATTTCAATTAACACAAGGTTTTATTGTCAAACTCTCTATGGTTTTTTGTTTGTATTTGGCCCCAAATTGTGTCTGGCAGCTCCCCCAGAGCCAGGGAGCCTGGTGCTGTGCTGTTACCATTCGGTGACTCCCTCCCCTCTGGTACAAGGGAAGTCAGGGAGGTTGGCTCCATTTGGAAACCCGTTCCAGGAGATGTTGGGGAGATGGGAGCAGAAGGGAGCTCCCCAGCCCTAGTGTTAACCCGTTCACTCCCTCTCCCCCTCCTCCATCATTCTTGGGTGCCAGGGCAGGAAAACAAAAACTCCACAGATGTATAGTTGTGAAGGGTCTGCAGGAGTGTATTAAGCACTCCTTATTTCTCCGGGCTATTTAAGTAGTCTTTGTTTCTGCACCCCACCATTGCTTTCACTCCCAATAAATCCAGTGAGACATTTCCTAAGGAGCAGGTTGTCAAAGCCACTTTCCTTAGGGAAATTTTCCTTTGGACAGCAGTGGACCTTTTATAAAATATGCATCACCATCACGTTTCACCTCCTTCAGACAAGTACCCATGCATGACCAGGGTGACCTGCTCTTTCGAAGACAGTTGAGCTGGGTGGGCTGGCTGGCTTATACTTCTCTGTAGCTCCTAGCATCGAGTTGTTCAGATGTCCCATTGTGCTACTTTTGACTCATCTCCTGATGCCAATTTAAGCTGTGCAAATGTTACCATGACATAAATACAAGGCCATTTTAAACTCAAGTTGTATTTTAATTTCCTTTTTTTATTATCGTTTTTATTTTGACCTCCATGTCTCCACGATTGCAGGTTCAGCTTTTTAACATCTCTGCTGCAAATGATGACAGCTGGAAGCTAACTTGAAAAAGAACCAACATAACCTGAGATTTGCGTGCAATCACATGGCTCACAGAGTCAGATACTTAAAAATGCCTCTAAGTATTAAGATAGTCAAAACAAACAAAAAAGAGGTTTAATAAAATTACTGTAAAAAGTCCAACTATTATGCACTGTTGTTGTCTGAGAAGTTCTGTCATCAAGCTGATAGTTCAGCAGCTTTAGACAGATGATATTTCTAAAGGGGATTTCTAATTTGTATTTGGTTTTAATTTGAGGTTTGGATCACAGCAGTAGCAACAATTTGTTTTGTTGTGTATTTATGGCTGCACGTGTTTAAAATAGTAAATGTGCACTGACCTATTAGACCACAAAAGTGAAACCAGCTTCTGTATTCCCATTCCTTAGCTGGAAAAATAAACCCACAGCATGCATGTATAAAATAAATTATGTTTTTACAGCTTTCAGGTTTGGGACTGAAAGGCTGTGCAAGTATTTCAGATTATTGCAGCCCTGGCTTTAAAAATAAGGAAATGGTTCTTTACGAGAAAGTGACTATTTCAAGATAAAATGCATTTTTGCGGCTGCTGCCTTTCATTAAAATCATATCAATTTATCCAAAATGAAAATAAAATTTACAAGGCACTTAATAAAATGTGCAAGTTTTTTTGTGAAAGAACTTAAAGAAAGTACAGAAAGAAGCTGGTCTGGTTTAACACCAAGAAAGAGATCCACGTCTAGAGGATAATTCAGTTAGCACTAGATCATCCTGCACTGAGCACCCCGCTTTTTTTTGCCTACCTGTTTTTATTGGCTTTGCTTCTCACAACATATAAACGTGTTTTCCTTCAGTTCCTAAGCTTTAAAAGCACACACAGGTCGAGTCATATTTGATTTAACACAGAATCATGGACAGGACCTCTCACTTGGCTCGTGTAGTCATGGCTCTGAAGAAGGCTTACCCAGGCAGGGCAGAGGGACTGGGCTGGGTTTTTCTGGTAGCTGGATTCATTATTTGATGACAAATCCATCTTCTCTGGCTAATTTCTAAGCCCTGGACAAACATGTGCTTAATTTTAGTCATTCAAGTTTCTTCATGCACCAGGGTGGAGGAAGCTGAATTCAGGAGATGCTCCTGAGCAGTGACAAGTGAAATCATAGGCTGACAATAACAGCCCAGCATCCAGATCTGACCTGGGCATTTTGGGTGTAGAGAGCAGCAGTTATGAGGAATACAGCCCAGTTTGTATCCCTCGGAGAGGCAGGATGGTCCTCCAGAATCACTTCACAGGGCTAGTGAGGCAAGCAGGGGGTCAGGGCAAGCCAGCAAGTCAAATGGCATCCGTTGCAAAACTTCTCATTTCCATGAGAAACCGTTCTGAAACACATCTTAGGAATGTCCTGGATAATACTCACTGGTGGGAGTGGAAGGTGCTGACAAATCCAGGCAAACAAAAAAAAAAAAGAAAAAGAAAAAGGAGCTTTATTGCAAGTGGGTGATGAAAGTAGAACTGACCACAACAAGGGAGCACGTTTCATTACAGGGACTGAGGCAGAGCCTCCGTGAAAATTACAGGGAATGCTAAAGCAGCCCTGGAAAGGATTCAAACAGCAAGTTGCTCCCAGCATGACCATCGTGGAAAGCTGGCAATAGGGAAAGAAAGCAAGAGGGAAGCAATGTTCTTGTCCTTCTTCCCACAGATGCCAAATCTCGTGGTCCTTTATGAACATGGAAAGAATGGAGCTGTTATGGAGCTGGAAAGAATCAGAGGTCAGATATGAACTTCCCCAAAAAACATAGAAACTAAAACAATTGGGTGGTTTTCTCTTGGCAGGATCAGTGTCCTGGTTTTCACCCAGTTCTGGTTCAGAGATTGACACATTTAATCTATGGAAGATATTAAAAATAAAGAATTAGTATCTGCACTGTAAACCTCAGCAGAGCTCAGCAGCTCCTTTGTGCCCATCCCTGTCTCCTATACCAAAGGAATCAATGAATTTTGCTGCCTTCCCCAACCCTGAAATATCCCTGGGGCATATTAGACCAGAGGACACAACTGTCTTCGCTGCTGACTGAGCTTCCCCTGTATTGCCTTTGAATGATTACATCCCATTTCTAACCCCCTTTTCTATTGATTTTCATGGTAAACCAATATAATTCGGCTGATTCATATATTTAGTTTCCTCCACTGCTGATGAATCCTCTTTCTATGCTCTTTTTTTATTTATTTTATTTTTAATACTTGATATTTTGGGAGGGGAAAAATGACCTTATAGAGGTGAAACTCTCTTTCCTGATGTCCAGTCTGGTTGAACCTGGAGATGTGCATGGCTCAGCCCTTCAGGAACACTTCACGCTCAATACACAACTGGTAATAATTTTGTGATCAGCCTGTGACTGTTCCAAAAAGTAGGAACAAACGAGTTATATCACAAATCTAGCGCACTTCCTATCCTGCCTATTCCCAAAGAATAGCACGTCAGCAGTGCCAGAAGACACATGGATGATAAGTTACTAATAAATTCATTGTGTTGCTCATTTTTAATGGGCTTAATAAAAACAATCTTCTTTTAACAGTGTGCGACTTGCATGAAAAGATACGGTAGAGTTGGGGAAAATATTTCATACTTGGATTGTAGGAATGGTTACTGTGACAGTCATTAATTGCTATAATTTAGCTTTAATCAGGTATCGATTGCATTTATACCAGATGAGAGAGCAGCGTTACCACGGCACCACTCACACTCTGCGCAGGAGGCTGCCGAGCTGCACGATTAACGGGGAATCACTAGAGGTCACTTTGATTCCACCTAAAGGAACGAGTCCTGAAAGGTCTGGCTATTTGTTTCTGCTTCTTTTTCTCAGTGACACATCTTGTAAGGAACAGCTCTCTTTGCACATGTGCATAAATAATACTTGTTTGTAGAAGCTCCTTGTGCTGAATTTCATTCTGGTCTAAAGAGCGAAACTTTAAAGAAGTTTATAAAGCTGTGCCTATGCTCATCAAGAGGAAACTTGGCCCTGAGTTTCATTTTTAATATGTAACAGCTTCCACTGGGTTTGATAGTCATGATAACATATGTCATTATTTAACTCTCAGTAAATAGTTCTGTCCTGTCAGGATCCCCATAAATAGGAAAAGAATAGCTCTGATGTATACATCTGCAAGGTTATATTCAAATTTTGCTGCTTATTCTGTTACACCCAAAGGTGAAATAGTATTTAGATGTATTTCATTCTCAGCTTCAGTTGATAAACAAAGTGCAGACGTTTCCTTGATTAGACAAAAAACACCCTAAACCTGAGCATCTTGTGATCAGGCAAAACACTTTCTTGCTGCAAAGAGCAACTCCATGGGAAGCCCAAACTTTACTTATTTTACATTTTTAAAAGACAATTTGCCTCCTTGGGAGCCTATAGCATTAAATCCAACTTTTTTTTTTCATTTTGGACATCTGGGCTCATTTGGACCCTGTCTCCATGGCTCCTCTTGTTGTGGGGTAGAAGCTATAGAGCCCTAGATGAGGAACCCGTGCCACAGCTCCCTCCAAAATAGCATCACTGCCGTCTAGCCGCCAACCACTCAGACCTTGATTAGACACGGGCTGCACAGAGACAATCCCCCTACCCTAATCACCAGCAGCAGCCTGGCCATCATGAAGTGCAGTTGGTTTATTCCTGTTTTGGGAAAAGCAAAATCCCCTTGCACCTCCAGGATCTTTTCCAGGGAGATGGAAATCCCCTGGTGGTGCTTAGGTCCTTCTTACTACGCATACATCAGCTTTTGCTGCAGACAGCTACAGCATCTGCCAGGGACCACTGGTGACGTCCCACAAAGCTCCACCTTTCCTTCTGCACTCATTATTGTTCAACACCTTCTGGAAGGCACCAGTGTACCTGGTGGAGCAGCACAAAGCCATGCACTGGTGGGTACCAGCTGCATCCCTCCCATAGTGGCATCACCAGCGCAGTGCCAAGCTGCTCACACCGACAAAAGCAAGACACCTGAGCTGATTTGAAATTAAAATGCTTTAGAAGGGCTTGTCCCATGTCCTGTGTTTAACACAGAGGACAACTGCCCTTGTGCTTGAGAACCAAGTAATTCCTAGAGGTGGAAAACAGCCCTGCATACCACAGTGGTGGCTGCATGGATAAGGGCATTCACTGTCTGTGAATGAGCCCTTTCACATCCACTCACCACAAAATAAAGGCCCAAATTACTCCTTGGTGTCTCTATGAGTAACTCAGGAGCAGCAGGTGGGAGAGCTGGAGGCTGTTCTGTGTCTGACGCCAAGGACAGCTCCTGGCATCAGGGCTGAGTCACCGGCACGGTGTGCCAGAGCACAGACCCAGCTGCGTCATGCCCACACCCAGCTACTTGTGACTTCTCCTGTCCTTTCTATGAGCTGCCCAAAACCTGGGCTTTAGGAGACAGGAGGTTCCCAAGATTCCAAAAGGTTCCAAGCAAGAAGTCTGCATGGGATGGGTGTCAGGGCAAGCCTCCATCCACGCCTCTTTGCCTTGGAGAGGGATGGTCTTAGTCTCTTGTTTTCTCTCCTGCAAACACAGCACACAGATTAAGGGAAATTTCTCTCCAGGGACAGCTCTCCATGCCCTCCATGATGTTCCCTCTGCCTTTGCAGCTTTTATCCCCAGAGCACTGTATGTCTCCCTCCAGATCACATTAAGCAATGTGATGAGCACCTCTCCCATGAGCATCTATCTCTTCTCCCTTCCTTCCCCAAGGGGAAAATTGAGTGGGAATAGTTTTAATTAACTACACTGTACGTGCACAGTGTTTATACCGATGCAGACAAGGCTGAACAAGTGTGCCTTACACTTGGAAAGAGAGGTGCTGAGGTTTGTGGCTACTCTGAAGTCTTGAGCTCATCCCACAGCAGAGAACCAGCCCCAGAGAAAGCTCTGGCTTTGGACTACACTGGGCTTACCCCAGTGCAGACACAGAGAGGGAGTGAATATATCAATACCCAGAGCATCGGCACTCTGCAGAGCTAAGGCAATTCTATATGCAGCCCACACCAGAGCCACTGTGTGAGTCCAGGGAAACACAAATGTAACCTAGCACTCCATGGAGATCCTCCACAGAAATCGGAGGTTGAAGTGACGTTTTGGGCAGGATTCAGATCTACGTTAGGACACCTACATTCAGAGACATAGTTGCAGATGTCTATGTGAGCTCTTGGTGTCTCAGCTCCCTCATTAGTCCACAGGGATCTTGTCCACCAAGACCCCTCCATCCTGACAGTGGGTACCTACTTCATGGGGAACCACACTGCCCTCGAGGCCCCACAGACTGCACTAAGAGACACATGAAGATACAGTCAGAAGCCAAAATCGTGTCTTAGCCTTGAGCTGGCTATTACCTTAGGTATCCTCCTTGTGTCTTATGTGTGTGGTGCAAAGATTAATATTGTGTAAAAAGCCAAATATTTTCTTTTCCAAAGGTATTTAGAATGGCCTTAAAAATGTGTAGGAAACATGCTTATTTTATATATAAAAATGCCTAATGCTGGCAGTTGTGAGATTTAAAAATTAAATGCAATTTGTTAGCCAAAATATATATAAGGAGGAGGGCTTTCAAATAGGCTGTTGTGTAAAGGTTCTGGAGAGTCCTTGGGTTTTACCATATATGCATAGAGGAGATTCCCCAGATTGACACTCAGGCAGTAGATGATATCTGAATCACTGTGTTTCTCATTATACAGACCACATAGACCAGAGAAAAATACCCTTAGAGATGTTTTTCTGCATCTCTCTGATGAAGGCAGAGAGACAACAAGCTATATGCTCAAAATCAGAAGAAACCCCATCAAAGGGGCAAGAACCAAACCCAGTTCACTCAAAGCACAGCATCATTCTAGCAACTTGTTTCTCTGTAATAAGGGATTTCTTTTACTGCTTTCTCCTCAGCTGGCATTCCTACAGCTATTTATAGTTTCACTTCATAACCAGTGGTTAATACTTTCAAGGTAGTGTAGTGTGTGGTCACCCACACCGAAGATGTGGCTGTTTCTCCTGTGCTGCCTAAAGTTTGTTGCCATAATACTTAGGATCTTTCTGCAAGGGGCTGTGGGGAGCTGTTGGCAGAGGGTAGGGAAGATGTCCTGCTGCCTTGGGAAGAAGGCTTTGCTCAGACCACCATGCTCTGCAAGGCTGTGCATGGGCTTGCAAAGCTGTCACCTTCTCCTGAAGATGTCCCACATTGGGATTTCATGGACCTTTTTGTTTTTCTGCTGGTTTTAACCCTTGCTTTTCAAAGTGCAGCTGCATGCTCCTAAATATGTGAGTTAAACATTACTGCGCTCTAGATCAAAGACGAGTATTTCACGCCTTCTCCTGCACTATTGTGCAGTGACAAAGTTCCTGGTGACTTAAGTGGGAGGGAGGCTGCGTCCTGGGAGACAAAACTTAATTGAGTGCAATACCACAGGGCACATAAAGTAGGACAACACAGCCTGACCTGATTTTGCCCATACATAACCCTACTGACATCAGTGGGAGCTGCACATATGCAGTCAGGAGATGACATTTGCCCACTCTTGGCTGCTCTAGGAAATTCCTGCTTGCCTGATAAATTCTATTATTTGATCATGCCATATGCAGGTGAGGGATACAGCAAGTAAAGCTGAGCAAACACAGCTCAGCTCCCCGCCTGTTTGAAGTTGTGGAAAGACTCCTTTTGACGCTGGTGGTTGTTGGATTGAGCCCACAGTACACAGTGATTCACAATCATTTTCCTCAATGAAAGCAACCAGGTTGGTTTGTTGTTATTTGTGGGATCACATGATTCATGATTTGCGAATCTTTGAATGCCAATTGGACATTCTGATGCCTGTGAACATCAGAATGTAGCTTCCACTGTGTTAGCACAAAATGGTTATTCATACAAACTACTGTGCCAGAACAGACTTGTTTGATACTGTACACTTATTACCCTCCTGTTTCTAGAAAAACTCTGCAAGTAGAAAGGGCACTATTTGGCAAAGCCAACAAAGCTTACACCAAAACAGTGACTATTGCGAAGGAATTGCTCATGAGCAATCCTTAGACTAATACTTACTTGCATTCATCACAGTCCAATAATTAAAACCAGCGCTTACTGCTGTAGAAAACAGGACGGGGATGACTTACAGAGAAAAGGCTAGATGGGCAAGTAATGTTTCAGCTGTCTCTGCTTGGTGCAGGCTGCAGGAGCAGAAGCAGAGCTCGGCAGAACTCTGAATGTCCCAGATTTTGAATCTGGGATTTCTTAAGGCTAATCTTGCTTTAACTCTAGGGTCTGTTTTCCCTCCAGAAAAGGATATGAAAAGAATATGGTAGATGCAACATGATTCTGCAATACTTAGGCAAAATGTTAGCGTGTTTAACAATACCAGTTACTCAGAGGGAGGGTGGCTTTTCATCCTTGGAGACACGTAGGACCTGACAAAAGGCGGCTTCCAGCAGCCTGCTCTCAACTGGCCCTGTTTGGGCCAGGGTTGGACCTGGGACCACTGGAGGCCCCTTCTGTTTGAGAAAAGCAATGAAATATTTTAGTGCCTCAAACTAACCAAACCAAAACTACCATTCTTGTAAAATATTTTTCCTCCACCCAGCAAAGCCCTATGACGGGTCTGTGACATAGCGCCTGTGTGTCGTATCAAAAGGATGTCGCTGTAATTGCATACAGATTTATAATCCATTCCTTTGCAGCAAATGTCATCAAAAGACTCAAGACTTGGAATGATACAGCATTCCCAAGTATATTTTTCCTGTGAGCACATCCCCTTTTCAAGGGAGACATCATGGTGTCCCAGAGAGCTGGTCCAGATAAGCATGGGGTGATTAAGGGGTCCCCATCTGTCCCTAGGGCTGAGTGAGCTGGGCAGAGCTGCACAAAGCACATGGTGCTCCCACTACATCCCATGTCCGAGTCCTCTTGCCCTTGGGCAGCAGCCAGATGCGAGTTTGGTGGTCAAGAGACCCTCTGCAGTCATGTCACACACATCATCCCTTGTCACCTCCCCTCCTCGGTAATACAAACGGACATTTGTTTACACCAAACTGAGCAAATCTAATATTTATTTCACATTTAGGTCACAGAACAACAAAACAAATATTTTTACCCCAAACACATTCCCTGACCTTGTGGCTTCACTCCTGATGCGCAGCAATATTTGCTTTCACTTAAACTGGAATTAAAATAAGCTACATAGGATCCTGCACTGGTCTTTAAGGCAACAGCTCAACTCCCTGTGCACCCGGATATGCTCTGGATGCTGCTCCTAATTTTACTGGAACCAGGACAGGATTATTAAATTCATATTTCCTGGATTCGCTCACTTCTTTTCAGGCCTGAAAACCAAAATTATTTAAACACTCCAAATGCTAAGTATTAAAAATTATATTTAACAATCTCAGCATAAACAGTGCCTGCAGGCCTCATGAAAATCTAAAACAATCCCATTGTTTGTAAAGATGCACCTTTCAAAGATTATTTTCTCCCTTTCATCCTGTGTAGGCCAAGGATTGCATTAGCACTGCTCCACTGAAAGCTCTGAAATGCTTTGCACATGGAAAATTGACCTTTTCTGGGGTAAAGTTTGCACTACTTTCAAGGAAGAAACTGCCTAAGAGAGAATTTAAAAAGCTTAGGAAATCTAGTGGTCCCTTCAGGTTTGGAGTAATGAGTAAAATAAAATGTTCTTGCTGATTTCCTTCCCCCTGTAATTGAAATAGATGTCGTACTGGAGCTGCGAAACTGCTGCCAAGTTACCACCCAACTGAGCCGATTTACATTGCCTGCTCAACCTCGGCATGATGTAAAATGCCCAGGATGCCCAATGTAAACTTATTTATAGCCTGGGAGGATATGCTGAGGATACAGGGATAATATTATATATGTATGCATATGTATGCCTGTATACACATAAAGGGGTATAGCTAAGCAAACTTTCGTATCTGAGGCTGTGGCATGGCATGGTTACCTGGCTGTAAAAGACCCGGGTTTTAACTGCACTGTGGATGTGATCCTCTTTTACTGGCTCACCCAAGCTTCCCTTCAGTTGGTTTACTTGGCATCTGAGCACTAAGTCATTTTGTGAAAGACCAGTCAGATAAACACAAATGGGCCCCAGTCTCATTAGGGTCACTTCTCACGTTGGTTTGGGTGGAGGAGGCTGGGGAGGACAGGCATCTGCTGATGGGCTAACCTTCAAGGCAGCTTTGTCTCCCTACAAAACCCTTCCAAATGAGTTGGCTTTGCAGAGCTACCCAGTATTTCACAGGTAAACGATAGACTGTCTACACAGCTCTAGGTGGGATAAAACGGAGGTTGTCACCATCGCGTGAAGTGGCACGGGCACAATTCCTGCCATACTTGAAGGGTCCCATGCCAAATCCCACAGGACCACACCCCATTTCAATGTCACCAGGGTACAAAATGCAGATGTGATAGGAATGCTGCCACATAACAGACATTTCAGGAAGTCTCTGTAATTTCTTTAATTATTCAGACAACAGAGCACAAGGATAATAGCTTCAAGTACATTCTTATACATTATTTTAACAGTAATAGATATGTATTTAGTCATAAACTATTCTGTAGCCACCACTATGTGTACATTTTATACAAACTATTGCCATACTTGGACCCTGAAAATGGACAGTGACATCTCCTAGATGTTTTGCACAATGTCATGACAGTACATCCTTCATATGAGAGCTGTAACTATAAGCTGGATTGGTCCATCTAACGAAGCACTTCTAATGCATATCACGGAGGGGTGATTTGGATGTGAGGCGCTGAGGGAAGAGATGTAATAAATATATGGTGAGAGGCAGGCATACAGTCACTTGAAATACGTGTGATGGAGAACACGGCACAGCATTTCTTTGCTTGGTAAAACAGATCGATCCTAGTATTAAACAGCATCTTAGTTTCTCTCACACCAGAAAGCTCTGAGCTCATCTTGGCCATTCAGTGAAGATTAAATACAGCAGTGTCTGACACAGTTCCCTACCAAGGCATGCACTCTACCCTGAGACAAGTGTGGTCTCTGGTCTAATGGTCTTTTTCATCTCAGTTACAATTCACACCAAAGACCCCAAGCCAAGGACTTGAAGTTTGATCACTGATATCCCTGAACACCTCCACCACCTGACCTCTGGAGAAAGTAGGCTCCAGAACACTTGTTTTTGAGTGTAAAGGATTTACAAAATGTCAGCCACCATTCAGAGACAGAGCTAAAAGAGCTCAGATGCTCAGACACTGCCATATGAAGACCATACTCTTACAGCAGAGACTCATTTGTTCCACAATCACAATTTTACATGCCCCAAACCAGCTATGTTTGCAGCCCCTGTTACACAGGCAGACCCCAACAACACAGAGGTGTCAAGAGTCCAAGCCGGGGTAGGCAGCAGGTCCCCAGCACCCACCAGGCAGTACACAGTCCCCCATGATGCCCTATACCATGAGGGCATTAGGGTGGCTTGGTTCCTATCCCGGCTGCATGATGGTGGGGTTGCACCGAAGTCTCACCACCCTGGCCATGTCCGAGCTTCAGAGATGGAAGTGGCTCTGGACTAGAAGCTGCTGGGAAGGAGAGACCACATCCATCTGTTAGGGCTTGACACGGGGGATGCTCATGCCTGGGGCTCTGCCACCAGCTCCAGGCACTGCTCCAGAAGCTACCAGGCTTTCAGCATGGAAGAGCATGCTCTACGCTCTCTGGAGGAGGCCCCAGGCAGGGACATCCCAGGAGGTCAGTGGAGCTGCTGTCTATCGTGTCGGAGGACACGGCTGCATCTCTGGCGCAAAATGCTGCCCGATGGATGAACATCCTCCACCAGCGAGTAATGGAAACTGAAGAAAAGGTGAGAAGACATTCAAGGAAAGCTCCCTTCCGGCACGGTCCTGTCGCAGATGCACACACACACGCACACACAATGTTTTGCAGAATTGTTAAAGGGATCCTGGAAACCCTCTGGGGAGGAGCACACGGTGCAGCAGAACCTCACTCATTGGCACCCATTGAGAACGAGCCCCTTGGTAGGGCTTGGGGCTGGGACCAGCCAGGGGATGCATCATTGGCCCCACCACTTGGATCCTAGAACACATCTCCAATACTTCACCCATCGATGGCTCGGGATGGACTTTGATGTGTCACAACTAAGGAACATCTCTCATGAGAAATGAACCAATTTTTATCCCTTTTTTTTCTTGTTTAGCAAAAGGTGTTTGTTCTTTTCTTGGTGGCTCCAAGCCTGGCAACATTACTCAGGCAATATGGCCAGTAAAATCAAGTGGCCATCTCCTTCTTCCAGCATCAGCCACGTGAATCCTTGTTAATTCATCAAAGGCAGTGTCTCTCCCCCAGATTTCCATCTTCTGAGCACCCAAATTAAAGCTGATTAAAATCCTGGTGCTGCCTTAGATTGAAGGCAGCAGCCTGACTTCAGATTAACACGCTTCAAACGGTGAATGTGATAGAACACCCTCATAAATCACTTTTCAGAGCTGTCTGTGGTCTCCAGACCAGATCAGGAGATGGACACAGAGCTGGAACTGGAGCTGAAAGAGGGAAACATCCCCTAAGCATGGACAAGGAGCCAGGGCTCCAGTGAAGGGAAACCACGTCTCCCAGTAGCTCGTGCAAATGAGTGAGGTTCTACTATTAGTACAAGAGATTCCAGGTTACGTGCAGATGTGATGGATTCATTTCCTTAATTAAAGTACCAAAATTAAAAGTTATAAGAAACACATCTAAATAAAATAATGGGCACTCCTTTAGGCAAAGTTTCCTAAACCAATAAGCAAAAAGGGGGGAAAAAATGGGATGCACCAGGAACTCTTAGTTATTATATACTAACCAGACTGTGCATGGCACATTTTATTTCTATAAAACTATTAAAACTATTACAAAATATTCAAAAAATACATTTTAGTAAATTTACAGCAGTTATTTCTCAATTTATTAATGCAAAACATCCTTTTCTCCCCTCTGTACAAACTATCGTCTCCATCGTCACGGAATTGCCGCCATGTGCGCTTTTTAAAAAATATTATTTTCTAATAAACTTTTTTTTTTTCTTTTGAAGTTAAAAATAACAAAGTTTCTTATGGTTTTTTTTTTTTTATGCAAATAAAACGTTGGTGTAACAGTCTTGACTTCCATGAACGTGGCCAAATGGTGTTTTTTTTACAAAGCAAAACATGGAAAACAATACAGGTAATGACGTTACATTTGAAGCTATTTAAATTAAAATAATATATTCTCAATATTTTACACTATTTCAAAAAATGAAATGTGATTCAGTTAAGTATTGATCTCTCAAAAAAATCTAATTTACAATTCTGTGTATAAAAATATAATTTACGGACCCCCATGAAGTTTGTCTTTTTCGGTGTGTTTGTTTCTTTGCTTGCTTGTTTTTTAGGCTTGCTGAAATGAAGGAGCAATGGAATGGAGAGATGGGAACGTACAGAACTTTGCTTTCTGAAAGTCAGGACACACATGACATGTAGAAAAATAGACTCTGCGCAGTTTTGCTTGGCCTCACAAAATAATCTTTTCCCCTATGAGTACAGTTCACATGATAATAAATTATCAAAGAAACTATTTAAGGCTCTTGAAGGTCCGGTTCATATCATTTAAAACATCTATTCAAAATACCAAAGAAATAAATATCCAGGAGAGGAGGAAAAAAAAATAATAAACAAAACCAACAACAACAAAAAAAACCAACAAACAAAACAACAAAACAAAAGAACAAATAAAAATATATATATATTTATAAACTAAACAGAACAGAACTTCCTGGGGTCTTTGTTTCCCTTAAAGTCTACTTTGGACTGTCCTACTTAATTATTATTATTTTATTATTATTATTTTTAAGTCTTAATCCGTGCTCTTTTAAAAATATGTAATTTTTTCTTTTTTCTTTTTTTTTTTAGGTTTTTCTTTTCTTTTTTTTTCCTTTTTTTTTTTTTTCCTTTTTTCCTCCTTTTTCTTTCTCTCTCTCTCTCCCTGTGTGTCTCTGTCTCTCCCTCGGAGGCTGACTGGCGGCCGGGGCAGCACAGGATGCTCTCAGCTGGACGGCACCACCATGCCCAGCGGGTGCAGAGAGTCACTATCCAGCACCCAGCTGCCAATGCGGTAGAGGAGGCGAGAGTACCAGTGGATGCCAGGGGAGGTCGGGGCATCCGTGGGGGGCCCCCCGCTGGAAGGGCAGAGGGTGGCCAGCATCCCCTGGAGCAGACGGAAGGGAGCGAAGGCCCAGTGTGCCCAGCTGTGCTCCTCAATGACGGCATAGCAGGAGGCCAGCACCCGGTTGATGAGGATGGTGCCCTGGGCAGTGAGCGGGGCATATGCTCCCGAAGCTTCCTCTCGCAGTGAGACGCTGTGCACGGCCGCTGGCAGGAGGTGCTGCCCTCCCTCTCCCAACACATAGACTCGTTGGCCAGGTCGTACACGGCTGGCAAAGAGCGCCTGGCTGCTGAGGGTCCCTGCCTGCGACTGGTTATGTTGGGGGGCCACGAAGAGGAGGTGGGCAGCCGTCAGCAGCAGCCGGGCCCGGGGCTGCCTTGTCTCAATGACATAGAAGAGCTTGTGAGACCCGTCCTCCCGGTCGAGGAAGGCGAGGAAGTCGCTGTAGAGCAGCCGTCCCTCTGCATCAGCAACAAGCACACGGTCCCCAGGGCTCAGGTCCTTCACCAGCTTGGTGCCGCCTTGCTCCAGGTGCACCGTGGCCGAACCAGGGAAGCAGCCCCCAGATTTGGCTGCCACCGAGTTTTCTGTGCAAGGAGAGAGGTACAGCAGGGTTAGAGGGGGCATCCACAAGGTCAGGGCTTGGGGCATGAGGGAACACCCCACTTCCCTGGACACCCCATTCTGCCTGAGAGGCACAGGTGCAGGACTCAGCCTTTCTCTTCTCCAAAATTCCTCCATCCTCATCTACAAACATGCCCCGTTTGGACTCAGTAGGTCAAGTGAGAGTACCCTTCCTGACAGATTTGAGCCGATGCATCTCCCTGTGGGTTAGGATTTACAAGGGTGGCTTGTTTCATTAAGGAAATATTCCTGCTGAGAAAGCTGTTCCAGAACAAATCTGTTCTGGAAGAGCTTCCCACTTGGCTACTGTTTGCCCTGCATCAACACTTGATGGCAGATAACTCACAGGCTTTTAAAGCAGGGTGGTTTTCCTGGCATAAGTTTTCTCCTCTCGGTGACTGTTCATGCTCACAATGTTCAGGATCCCCACTCAGCTGTTACTGAAGGACCCCATCTTGGGCAGCAAACAGCAGAGAGCAGGAGGAGGCTTTGCCACGAGGAGCACAAGAATTTGCTCATTGCCTTAGTGGAAAGCATCTCCCTAGATAGCATCTTCCTTGCCTTTCCCACCCAACTGGAAGAAGAATGCTGTTCCCTGCCCCAAGGTGTCCCTGGCCAGCTCCATGCCTGTTCCAGACCCAAGAACAGCCCTCCTTCACCTCCTCCAGCTCTTGAAGCTACTCAGTTTAGATACAAAATGCTGCCGCCAGCTACTGCTGCTTTCCAGTGGTACGGAGACAAACAATCACAATCACAGAAAACAAATATCATCTCTCTTGCAAACCCCCTTCTGGAAGCTGAGCCACATGAGGAGCAGTGGGAGAGGACCTCTGCCCTGTTCCAGGCTGATCTCTGACTTTAACAAGGAACTCTGCAGTGCTCCTAAAAGCTCTGTTTTTCTGTATACTGGGTAATATCACACAGTATGTCACAGTAGGAAGCATCTTTGCTACAGCTGTTGACATTCCTTACCCCTCCCTTGCTTTCTCCTGGTTTCTCCCAGTTACTCGCTAAGCCAGTTTAGAGTCCTGGTGATTTATCTCCTAAAGGTGGTTAGATTTTATATTTTGCCTCTGTGGTTGGTACTAAAGCTCTTATGATTTAAATAAATCCTTGGAAGGTCTCCTAATGACTTTCTCAGGAAGGACAGGAAGGGTGAAAATTAGACCGTTATTGATTTGCTAACGACTTTATCACTTCTCCTTCAGAATGAAGCAGCGAGATCTCTAAGGCCTCTTCAGGGAGGACATGGCAACAAACAAGCTATGTGCTTTATGTGGAGCCCTCCGCCAGCAAACTACACCTTCCTACAAGCCGGCGGTAAAGGTCTGGCTAGAGCTTTGTTTGCATATTCAGGGACTTGATGAATAGATCTAGTAGTGTAGCAGCTCTACAAACATACCAGTGAACGGGCAGAGGTGTGAAAATCTGCTTCTTTGAGCAGTGCTTGTTTGGGTTCTCTAATTAAAATCCAATAAAGGATCAGCATTGTCATTCTGATTCATGTAATAAATGCAGCCACTCTTGGAAGAGAGGACACTTCCATTTTTTTCCCAGCTTCTTCCCCCCTTTCCTCCCCCTCCCTATTTGTTCAGGTGCAGAAACCCTATGTGCCAATTCACACACATACTCTCCAAAAAACCCAGGACCTTCCAAGCACTATTTGCACAGCAGAGCCACTTTTCCAAAGCACTCAAGATCTGTATTTGAATTTTAAATGTAGAAGCTTGCTCTAAATACTTGCTGTAGCGCATTATCAATGTCCCTTTTACCACCCCTGCCTCTCCCTCCTCTGTCCTGGTGACAATAATTCAGGCCTTGGGGGAACTCTTCTTTGCATTCCAGTCTCCAGGATCATACTTTTTGCAAACAGAGATCTAGATAAAGAATCTTCCTGCCTGGCATTATGGGGTTTAATCTTCTCATAAGATGCTCTGTCATGAAGCGAGGTTTGGACAGTTTGAAATCAGGCTGAGTGGGTGGAATTCAAGCCTGCTCCCTTGCAGCCCGCATGGTATAGTCACACGACCCTGCCTGACACCCTCTAAATATTGCCCCCAAGTCCGTGTGTTCCGAATCTCAATGAGCAGCTCGGGGTTACTCCTGCCCTATGAAACACCCACTGGGGTGGATTAGGGAGTGCGCTTGGCCTGGGGTCATCACGCACCACAATCGACACCTTGCTCTATAAAGCTCATCTTTGCTATTGAAAGGGGTGTTTCATATCACCGCAGGGCTGACAGCTTTGCAGGGCCTCCTTTTGCCTAGAAAGGACCAGGGAGCTGAACAAAAGCCGTAGCAGGCTCTCAGGACAAAGCCCACATGGGCTGGGAAAGGTGCTACCTCGGCTCAGCCCCGAGGAGGTTTGGGCTGGATCAGGGGGGATAAACCCCTCTTGCAGACCCCTCTTGCAGCCTTGCCATGCCTGTTTCCCCATCGTGGGGCTGCTGGTTTTGAAGCAAACGGCTACATTTAAAGAAAGCCCATTATTTTGTTTTGCAACCCAGTGTTTCCTGACACTTCCGGCGGGCTGCTGGGCTAGAGGATGTTGTATAAAGCGCTTTAGCTGACATGCAGGCGGGTGGTGGGAGGCGGGGGGGGGCTCGGACTGGCACTTGCCAGACGTTTTGCTTCCCCCCCAAAAAAGTGTTCAGTATCAAGAAAATGAACTCTGCGAGCCGGGGATTTCTTGAGAGCTGTTCCCAGGTTGAGACAGCGTGTGGCGTTGTAAGCACAGGGGAGCGGAGGGAAAAAAATTATATGTATGTGTATCCCTATCTGGGAATTTCCTAGCGACTACCGCTGAAGAACGCAGGGGACCACGTTAGTTATTTATTTTCCTGGAGATTAGCGATCGCGAGTAAGGGCGTGCAGCCAGCGGGGCGGCTGGAGACGGCCACTAGTGTTTGTGTTGAACATGCTCTTTGGATGGGGAAAGCATCAGATCCCACGGGGGGAGGAGAAGGGTGTGTGGCTGCGGCGCAGCGCTCGGGGGAAGGCTGGGCAGGCAAATCACCCAAATAAAAATGCTGTCCAAAAGTGCTGCAGCTGGCTGGCCTTTTTTCTTTTCTTTTTTTTTTTCCTTTTTTCGCCTTTTCCCTGCCCCCCCCCCCCCCCCCCCCCTTCCTTCCTTCCCTAAGAGGCTGCGCCGTCGGCGGTCCCGCTCCGTATCCTCGAGGGCGTTCCAGACGGGTCGGGCAGGACTGATAGGGACCGTGCAGGGACGGCGAGGGGGGAGCCCGGGCGGCATCGGAAAGGGCGGAGAAAGCTCTGGGGGGCTGAGCCGTGGCCCGGAGGTGGCCTCCCCCCCCCCCCCCCCCCCCAACCCCGACGTGCCCCTGGGCAGGCTGCCCGCCTTACCTGCTTTGACGGAGCAGTGGATGTGCGCCTTGGACTCGTAGTAGACCCAATCGAAGCCGGCTTCGACGGCCAGGCGGGCCAGCATGCCGTACTTGCTGCGGTCCCGGTCCGAGGTGGTGATGTCCACGGCGCGGCCCTCGTAGTGCAGGGACTCTTCGGAGTGGTGGCCGTCCTCGTCCCAGCCCTCTGTCACCCGCAGCTTTACCCCGGGCCACTGATTCATCACCGAGATCGCCAGGGCGTTCAGCTTGTCCTTGCAGCGCTGCAGGGCACACGGGGAAGGGGGCATGGCGGGGGCTGCTGCAGCCAGGGCAGGCACCCCCTTCACCATCTATTCCCCCTCAGGGTAGCAACCTGCTCCCCCTCCCCAGCCAAATGGGCCTAGTCGTCCCCCTTCTATCCCTCCCCTTCAAACGTGCCGCACGATGCTCAGCCCTGACTTGGCCAGGCTGAGCATCTTTCCCGCTGCCGGGGAGAAACAGGGAGGCAGGTGAGGAGGAGGAGGGGGGGTGAAATTTAGGGACACTGGAGGAAGAGGGGTTGAAACACCGCAAAGACCAAGCGGGACGGAGTCGCCCCTTTCCCCGGCACCTGCCGCAGGGACAGGGAGACCCCCAGAGCCACCGCCGACCCTGTGTCGGCTCAAAGCCACCTGCACCGAGCAAATTCCTGCCGCTAAGTGCCCTGTCCCCTTTCCGAGAGCAAAGTTTCTGCCGAGAACAAACACTCGCCATATATCTCGGAGTCACGGATTCCCTCCCGGAATGTCTCTCCGGGTCTTTTCAGCTTAATTCTGTGTTGAAAGGGGTCTCAATACATGTTAACAGCCTTTATGTGCTGGAGGGAGGGGTGGGGTTTTTTTTCTCTCCCTTCGCCCATCACTCATTAGAGCCCTCAAAGCAGCATGGGCTGGGAGCATTCACTCCGCTTCAAACATACATCGGTGCTCGCCTACAAAGCCGAGCAAATCCATACAATAATATAGCTCTTAGTGGGAAGATGAAAAGCAAGGGAGGGCCAAGGAGGGAAGTTAAGCAAAGCAGGGATGCTATGCAAGCCAGGAGACTCTTTGTGTGGAGTGAAACGTTTCCAACTCCGTAGAGAAGCACTACAGGGTTTGCCGTCGCCCCTCCGGAGCCACTGGCCTTCCCCGGGGCCTGCAGCACGGGGCTCCTGAAGTGACAGAGCAAAGGTGGGGGAAAGGAAAGGGAAGTGTCTACAGCGGTGGAGGGGGCTGAGCGCTAAATCAAACCCTGAAAGTTTGGGGCGGGGGGGTATCTTATCTTAGCCAATGGGGGGGGGGGAGCAGAAATAGACATACCAGTGGGTAGGGAAAAAGAGCTCGTAGCTCCCCGGAAATAGGAAATCAGCACCAAAAGCATAGAAACCGTTTGGCTAAAGGTACAGTTAGAAATTCACACGTTGCCAACTTCCCCCCCCCCTTCCCTCTTTTGAGAGGAAAATAACTCGCTGATACACGGGTGGTAGTTCGCTTGGTGCAGATACCAATGTGGATTACAGCCCCGACGGGATGCAGCAAGCTGCTCTTCCCTTGCTTTTCCTGGCCTGACCGGGATGTTCGGCCGTCTGCAGGACCATTCCCTCACGTGTGCTCCCAGCACACATACTAACACACCGCAAAGGCCCCAGCAAGGCAAAGCCCCTCCATCACCCCGACGACGCTACTTTTAGGGACGTGACAAGGTTGTTCAACAAGAAAGTTCCCGGGTGTCTATTAACTGCCATAAAAAGCAATTCCAGCAATACACAAGTTCCCAAGAGATATAAAATGCAATCGTGAGCTCACTTTGGACTCTCTGGCCTACCGTTTTATGGAAACAGCAGGGTGTTTGGGCTACCGCACTGTTCCCGGCAGCAAAGCGCATCAGCACAAGGAAGTTGAGATTAATTTGTTTTCCCCTCTTTCTCCCCCTCACACACCTGAGAGGATGGACATGTTCCTCCACCGAGTTACAGGGGGAAGGGAGCGAAGGATCAAACGTCTCAGCTACTGATAAGGCAACAGACCTGCGCCTCAAGGTGATGTCTTGGCCTGCTGCTGCTGCGCAGGGAAAGCAGCGGGCAGCGGTGCGGGGTTCTGCGGGGTTCTTCCAGCTCCAGGCCTGCCAGCATCAGCTCCCGGCTTCAGGCGAAATGAAGGAGAAACGATCTCCTAAAAGGACTTTCCTCCCTTTTATACTGCCTGAGCTGGATTGTCAGAGTCAAAAGCCGTGAAGCACAGACTATTTATTAATTCATTGGGTCGTGTGCCACAAATCAAGCCCAATTCTGTTCAGCCACCGTGAAGCTCAGCAGGGCTGCCTTCACTAACGCTTTGTGTGGAGGCAAAGTTGTTCAACAAGCCCTCTCCTGCCAGCTCCTAATCTCTTCACAAATGAATTGCTTGAAGGAAACACTTAACAGGTACCTGTCAGTGTAAACAACCTGGTGGGCTTCCTAAATGCCAAGTTGATCTCTAAATTCCTCACATCACGCACCGGTTGTGTGCCTGCATTACACGAGATTGCTATTTTATTTCATACAAATTCCAGCTTTATCATACTGACCTGGCCTCCTTATCTCTCCCCAGAATCCAGCCAATGGCTGGGGTGGGGGGGAGGGAAGGGAGGAAGGGGGGAACCTTCAGCAAACTCCTGTTGTCACCTGCGAAGTTGAGAACCTGACTTACCTACCTCTGTTTGCGTTTTCTCCCCCCTTCCTTCTGGAGTTAATATTAACTGGCGGCTAATGCATTCGGCAACTATTCTGCAAGTTTAAAGATTCTATTCAAGAAAGGTCTCTCCATGGTTGAAGGGCTCGCGAAGCAGGCGTTTGAAGGCTGGGATTTAACAAGAGGTCGCTGGCCGGGGGAGAGAGGGAAAGAGAGAGAAGCAGGGCAGGGATACCGGCGGCGGCACCTCGGGGAGCTGCCGGCCCGACCCTGCCCGGGGAAGAAGTGGGGGTCCAGGGCGACCCTTCCGCCCGCTCCCCAGCCGCGCTCCCCGCCTCGCCGGGGGGAGACAGAGACTGGCTCGGTTCCCCACACACACACCCCTCCCTTCCCCTCTTTGCCACTGGCTTCCAGGCGTTACGGCCTCCCCGTCCCCGCTGCCTTCAGCCCACCTCCCCCCTTTGTGTCTAAGGCACTGGAATAAGCACTGAAGGAGGGGGGAGAAAAAAAAAGTATTTGTTTTCGTTTCGTTCGTCTGAGGGAAGTTGACAGAAGGTCAGGAGTTCAGACGCTGCCAGCTAATGCAGCGAGAGCGGCCAGCCGCGGAGCCGGCGCGGCGTGCCCCGGGAGAGCCGCCGGGCCGGGGTCAGCCCGCCCGCCGCCCCGGCCCGCAGCCCACCTCTCCCGGCCGGCTCCCGGCTCCCCCCTTCCCCTCCGCCCCGCTCCGCCGCGCACACGCATCGGCGCAGCCGCGCAGGGAGGGATGCGCCGTGCCCCGGCGGGAGCTCGGCTCCCGCGGAGCCGCCGCCGCCGGGCTGCGGAGGAAAGGGCGAAACCCGAGCCGGCGCGATCGATACGCGAGGGGAGTAAGTGGAGCTGAAAATGCGAGAGATGCTGCTGGCGCGCCGCACGCCTCTCACCGGAGGCAGCGAGGGCGGAGGGAGGACCGCGGGTGCGCAGAGGGGCGCGGACAGCGCTGCGCCCGAGCGGGGCACCGGCACCAGCTCCGCTCCGCACCCCTGCGCGGGGCAGTGGAGCGCGAGGAGGGACGCGCCGCCGCTCTGCGAGGTGCGGTGCGATTTAAGGTGGTCGGGAGGAGATAGATGGTGGCGGCCGCCGGTCCCTCGCCCCGGGAGACCCGAGAAACGTGCGGAAAATCAGGCCGAGGAACGGGGAGAGTTTGGGAAATTCCGCCCCCCCACCCCCTCTTCCCCGCGTCCACTCCCCGCCTAGTCCTTCCCGGCGAGTCCTGTTCTAGCACTGAAGGTGGGGCTTAAGTGTATTAATATTAAAAAAGCGCTGTTGACCTATATTTGGAGGAAACCCATTTCCAGTGCCTAGATTGCATTTAGTTTCAGAAACTCCGGGATTGGCAGAGCAATTGACTTCACCAAGCTCTCTGTTGAGCATGAATAATAATTATGAGGTGACTCTCGGAGAGGTTCTCGCTCCCTCTCCCTTTCTCTTTCTCTCTCTATTTTTTTTTTTCCTCTTTTTGTATAAAATGGTTCCGCAATCCGATTCCACCCGAGATCCAATATTTACCCAGTTGTAAACCTTGTGCCATCAGATTTTTTAAAACAGAAGGTGATGCAATGCCGATAAGTTGCAAGTCCCTCCCCTGTGGAAGTACCAGAGCATTGGTTGCGAGCATCCTTAAAGAAATATCAATATATTTACGCTCTGATGGGCACAATAACAAATGATGGTATTGCAATACGAGCTGTAATAATACGGAATCAGGAGAGGAATGGTCGATCCGGCTTCAGCTGCCTTTTGTGAGTGCACAACTGCATGCCTACTATATTTAGAATATGCTCGCGAGGGGAAAATAATAGTAATAATGAAGGATAAAATGAAATGAGAGAAAAAAAGGGAAAAGAAATAAAATAAGATATATCTATCTATATATATATAAGATCAAGTCAGCAGGCGTAGCAACCGAGGAGTACGTTTGTAATAATGAGTGGGTGGCCTGGCGGTCACTATACACTTGGGGTCCTCTGTGCTGTTCGCAATTCGTTTGATCAAAGTGCATCCTTGGGGACAAATACAAACAGCAATCTCTAACCAAGTTACAGGGAACGCCATGGCACGGTAATGACTGTAAGTATCACACAGATTCCCCCACCGAACAGCCAGATAGCTCCAGCCCCTGCTAACTTGTCTGGAGAGATGGTATTTACATTCAATGGGGGGAACTAGCCGAGTTTGGAGGGGCGGGGGGAGGAGGGGGAGAGGGAAAGGGGGGGCTTTCAAAAATACTAAGACAGATGCGTCCTTTAGGATTGCTCAGAGAGGTTAACAAACACAAATACAGGTATCTCTGTGGCTCTACCTGAGTCATCAGTCTGTCAGCTCCCGTGTTCTCTTCATCCTTAAAAATAATGTCAGGGTTGTAATTTGGGGTTAGTTCTTTAAATCTCTCGGAGTTTCTTGTGATCTTCCCTTCATATCTTCCACTGGCCCCTAGGGTCTTCTCTGCCACATTGGGAATAAACTGCTTATAGGCTAAAGGGGTCAGCTTTTTGGGGTGTCTCCTTTTTCCAATGCCCCTGCCTGGTCCACAAGTCAGCCCAGAGGAGACTAAAAGAGCGCAGATGAAGCCCACCAAGAGAATTCTTGTCAACAGCAGCATTTCGTCCATTGAATCCAATTACTTCAAAGCTCTCTGTGCCTATCCCTGGCTGTCTCTCTAGAGCTCTCTCGCCTCCTCTATGTCCTTGTCTGCTTTCTGAATCGTATACTATCCACCGATCCCTAGCAAGACAGGTGCTGGAATGGCAGGCTTTAGGTCGCTGATAACGGAACACATCGGAGTTTGGTCGGGAGACAGCAATCGAGAGACAAAAAAAGGGTCTGATTTTAATGGTAGCAAAGCAAGACGCTTGTGAGAGGAGTCTGCCTTTAGTTCTATATTATAGCTGCCAGGGCCGCGAGCTGATTGGCCAAGGCGAGACAAGCTTGTCTTCTGATGTTTTAACCCTCAAAAAGGCAACAAATTCTTGAAAGATTTTTTTTTACCTCCTTATACCTGAAGGGCTTGGAGCTGAGCGGGGTGGAGATCGCGCTTTCTTGGGATAACATCAATTACACGCTGGGTTTTCTTTCTTTTTTTTTTTTTTTTTCTTCTTCTTTTTTCTTCCTTTTTTTCAAAAACTTTCTTGGCAGAATGGTACATTTGTCAGCAAGAGGAACAGATGCCTCTGTGGAAGAAAGGGGTGGGGGGGGAATAAGATTAGCAGCCTGCCTCAGTGCAAGTCAAGTTTCTGAGGGCAGTTGCGGTTAAATAAAATGCCGAATTATCGGGGAGCCGTGCAAATAAAAAACGCATTGGGGAAATATTAACGCCCGGGGAGGAGGGGGGGGAGGGGGTATAGGTAATGCCACTTAAGAGCGCACCCAGCTAAAGGGCTTTATAACAGGTTTCTTCCTCCTGAAAAGGGAGATTGCTCTCCCTCCTGGAGACATACGTTTTTAACCACACTCGCCTTTTAGCTGATAAATGACTACTTTAAAGGCAGAAACAAGCCTGATGCGAGGCGGCAGTTATATGAAGTTAGCGCGTCTGACTTGTGTATCACACAGCTGCACTGGGGAGAGATCTAAATGCCACTTCTCTTTTCCTTTTTAAATAATAAACCCGGGACCATCACCCACTTTAAAATAATTCTGTACCTTCAGAAGTGCATGAAAAGTCATCTGATTAAAAATAGATGCTCTCCTGAGCACGCTGGGGCTGCATTCTTTGTTTCTTGGGTCCAAGGCGAAGAGGAGCGTTTTAGACTCTTACACCTCCTTGCGGGGTGTCATTAAGTTTTTAAGAAAAGCATCGTGTTGAAAGCATCCGCAAACACAATTAACAGAGATCGATCCAAGCGAAGTGAATGGAAAGGGGATAAGTTTAATGTTAAATTAATTGTTATCTCATGCAGCATGGCAAGTGATGTCTTTATCCCGATCTCCAAAAGCTACTAATCAGACAAAGGTGTTGAGAGACGAGCAAAATCGCAGAGATGGGGCTGATAGAGCAGGTTAGACAGAGAAGCAGAGTCCCATATGAACAAACACTTCTCTGCCTGTGAAGAGCTCATTTACTTTTGCTCCTTAAGAAAATACAGTTTGTCCAAGGACCTAGAAAGTTTCAGGAGTTTTTTTAGGAGTTCTTAAAAATGCCAGGAGGACACGCTGGAGTAATTCAAAGTCCACTCTCTGACAACCCCCTCCCAAATAACTTTTTCTTTTCTTTTTTTTTTTTTTCCCCTTTTCTAAAGAAAAAAGCTGTTTGGGGTGAGCAGTTATATGGGAGTTTTCCGGCCCGTGACATCGAGCTGAGTCTTAATCAACTTAAACCACGAGAAAATGGACTTTAAAATTAGCTTTAAAGTGGTAAAAAAGCTGCATATCCGTAAGCTGGAACAAGCAGGACAGCACGGACTTTTCAAGGGACAAAGTGGTCTTTTTTTTTCACGTAAACTTTACAAAAGAGCCGAAAGGAGTGATACGAAGCTCTCACACCGACTCCAACTGATGATCTTCCCCCCCTTTTTTTAGCCTACACTTTTCCTCTGCTATTTATGTTTCTTTGTAGAGTTTCAGTGAATCATTGATTTCTTACTCACTCTTCTTTCTATTGAAGAGTTTTGACTTGGGAACGGCAGAAAAGTTAGAAAGCCAGCAGCTTGGCTTCTAGGTTTTTATCAACCAACTTAGTTGCAGAAACAAGTTGTAGAACAGCTAAATACCTGCTTCATGCTGTTAAAAAACAAACTTCAGTTTTATCTCCCCGTCTGCGTGCATGTGAGAAGACAGATACAAGGAATATATAATTTATACAAAAGAGGGTATGTTCTTTTGATGTGGTTGCTTAAACAGCATGACTTGATATAACAGTTGATTAAACAGTGCCAAGGAATAAAAGCTATTCTTAATGGTGTGGGATACTGCAAATCTTTTATCACCCCTCTTACCTTGTCCCCTCCCTAGGGAAAGATGATCGATATCCCAGGCACTAGACGGGTGGACATCGCAATGAAGAAGTATAGAGAATAAGGATAAACTCCCTCATTATCAGATTGCCATATGTACAAAGCAGTCACCCAAAGATTAACAGGAAAGGAAACGCAAAGAAGGAATTAATTAAATGCAAGTAATAAATGCGAGGGAAGGGGGGGGGGTAAAGGGAGAAATCAAGAAAAGTAACTGTGGGAAGCTTGAAATCACCCTCCTATCAAATTAGATGTGAAAGAAAGCAGAGCTGGGGGGTGCAGGGAGGCTCTGCTCAGTTTCAGAGCAGGCTGGTGCTGGCCGCGGCCCCGCCGGGACCTGGGCGGGGGGACCCGGGGGGACGCGCTCCCTCCCGCCCCGCCGCTCCCCGGGCCTCCGGGATGCGCCCTGCCTCTCCTACCCACGATAAGGTTTTATTTTTCTTCCTTTTATTTCTTTTTTCCTCCCTTATGTGCCACATCTTCTGGGGAAAACTACCCCCAGAACCCCCCAGACACAGCCTCCCGCTGGCGGGAGAGGCCCCGGCGCACATGTGCCCCAGGCTGGTGCCCCGGCCCCGCCGGCCGTGCACACCCATCAGCCCCAGCCCCAGCCCCATCCCGGCCCGACCCACACCCACCCCTGCCTGCGCTCAGGTTGTAACAACAACAACAGCAGCAGCAAAAGCCCCAGCCAAAGCAGCAACAACAGCCACTGATCGGGCAGTGGTGCTCTCTTTACAGGGGTTAATGCCTTGTTTGCGGATCATAAAAATCAATGGTGTGGCCTGTTGGCTCCCCAAATCTGCAGGCTACTCTTTTGCTCCCTGGGGAGGCAAGCTGGGGCTGTCCCAGTCTTCTGATGCTCTGCACCTCTCTGCCCATGCCACCACAAACCAAGGCCACTGCTGACTCCCATCTGGGGCAAGCCCCCAGGGGTCCCTTCAGGGCTGCACAGGGTGAGGGTACTGGGGAAGGCCCCTAATTGCACGCTCACTTGCCCCACCACCCCTTTCCCACACAGCCCCGTCCCTTCATCTGGAGCTGCCATCAGGCTCCCTGTTGGGCCCCAGAGCCCTGGTGGGGTGGTGAGGGTGCCCTGGTCCTCCTGGGTGCAGCAAGCACCACAGTTCCAGGAGCATCAACCACTGACCCCACATAGTCTTACCTTTCTTGCTTTTGTAGAAGCACCCATCATAGCCCTACTTTCTTTGCTGGCATATGGGCTCTTCCAGCAGCTTTGCCAAACACCATGGCAGCTCTAAGGGCTGTGCACCCTGCGGGCCCATGCCTAGGGCCTTGGGACCACATGGAGCCCAGGCTACAGAGGGGCGGATGTGTGTGCAACTGAGCCCAGGCCAAGCTATTTGAAAACCTCAGTTATTATTGATCTACTTTTTTTTTTTTTTTAATTGTTATTTTTTTATTTAGTTTTTAAATCTGGACTTGCTGTTGGCTGTTTGCTCTGCATAAAGCCAGAGGAGGGCTCAGACTGCAGAAGTGAGGTTGCTTTTTGGCTATTTTAAGCTGAGTTTTCTTGAGCTGATGTATTTTGATTGATGAATCCCAAAATACAGGATGTTCCCCTCAGAAAACTGGAGAGGTTCATTCTCATAGCTCTTTGCACTGATGGTATTACAATTTCTATCGTGAAAATCAACTTAGAAATTTAAGTTCAGAATTCCTGGCCAGCCTGCAGCTATACCTTTACAGTGACAAGCAGAACAAGTCTTGTTCCTTGGAACTGCCGTCCAAAAAACCCAGACCCCTGGCACCAACAAGAACAATTAAGCTCCTGGGTTTCTACCCATATTGGTTTGACAAGCAAAATTCAGGGGGCCACACAGCTGAAGCCTGGTACCTGCTTCGATATGCCCTTGGTTTGGCAATAATCTATGAGTATTTCTGCTACAGGGAAGAAATATTATGTGCATAAGAAGATGCAGAGAATGGTTGCTTTCCAGAATAACTGTGTCTACAGGCATTGATTTTGCAGTTTTCATATCCATCTCTTTGTGGATTAATGCTAATCATTGGCTTGAATATGGTCAATAGAACCTTCCATTACACATGCAAAAAAATATTGTAGGCAGCATGATTCAGAAGACTTTGTTGTCTATGGTTTGTGTGTATATTTGCTGCTAATACATATTTTAAGGCAGAGGTCCCTGCAGGTTTCTTTATATCCTCAGCAGGGCAATACATTGTGTCTAAATACAGATTTATAGAAAAACCCTTAGATTTCTCTTTTAGGTCTTTTTGCTTCTCCTTGGATAACCCAACATTTTCCCATACCAATAGGTTTTTCTATTTTCTTTCCTGGATTGTGATCTATATTCCTTTCCAGCCACTTCTTTCTGGTCATGGGCGGGGAAAGTCCCATCTGAGGTGTTTCTATCCATGCGGGTAAGGAGGGAGGGAAGCAGCCGCTAGGGGAGCTCCATGTTGGGAGTAACCTCCGAGCATCTTCCTCACGGTTTACACAACTTTCTGCAGTCCCCAGGAGGGGAAGTCTGAAAGCGGGTGTTAAGTTTAAAACAAAAGAGCAGAAACATACCAAATAGGAAAGTTTTTGAGCTTTATTTCTTCTTTTTTTTTTAAACTACAGTTTTATAACCAAGTGTTTGAAATATGCTGGCTTGTCCCTCTGTACGCTGAATTGTGATGTGTGTGTATGTGTGTGTGAGCTTATCCAAGTGGAGGCAAGAAGTAACCGTGGCACACATTTCTTAGATTTCTGATGACCTATAAAATGGAGAGATATTGAAATGCAGCTGCTTAAAAGCCAGCCATGAGTATGAGAATATCCAGTGTTTAGTGCCAGTCGTAATGCTGACTTGCTTTCTCGGTCATTGGCAGGTGACTTATATCCACATAAACATTTCTAAGAATAAACCTTCAGAAGGAATCATATCTCTGTCTCATTGTTGTTGTTGTTGTAAAAATTAACTGGATTATTAATGGGTAGCATGTTAATTTGGGTTTTGGTTGTTTATCTAAGGAATTTATCTGGGCAGCTGAGTCAATGATCATTAAAGGTTGTGGGTGTATGAAGAGCCAAAATAGATTTTTTTTCCCATGCAGATCAATACTAGCAGGTTCTTACTTGGCAGTCTTGGGGTCCCACCTATTCTCAAATGTACCCCTGAGTATGAAGAAGCTATTTATTTTAACAGGCTTGCTCTCATTGCTTTCAGTACCAATGATTATTGAAGATAATAAAAGCGTTTAAGATTAAAAAGAGCCAGTGTTTGATTTATATTTATTCTATTCGCAAACAGTTAATGGAAGAATTACCTTTTAGAAAGATCTACATTTTAAGGTACTGTTTTCTATTCAGAGTGAAAAAATAAGGAGGATACATAAATAGGATTGTAAAATGCAAGTAATGCTAGCTGTCTGCCTTGTACTGCTCTTGCATGTTAGGGAAAAAGTGCAGAGTCATATTTTGGAATATCGAGAAATAATACATCTCCTGGTCTGTCTGATATGACAGCCAGACAGGGGATGCTAAGAGAAACCTGATGGCATGAGATAAATTCAATCTTAACTTGCTGGCTCTAGCAGTGTGAGGTTGGCTTGCCCAAAGTACACAAACCAACAGACTGGATCAAGGCCCTCTGTTTGGGCAGAGATCAGAAACAAAGCTTGCCCTCTAAAGTCCACCTCATAGCCAGATCCAGCCATGGTAACCACTGTATTCACTGGGCCATGGCAGCAGGAGAGGTATGTGCATGATTGTCTTAGTTTTTCTTGTTTCCTTACATTTGCAGACTATTTTTGAGCATAGTTTACATGTTTTCTTTCTTTTTTCCTGGCATATTTACACCCCAACTTTTTTAAATGCTTTGTTCCTGCCAGTCAGTTTAGCAATTTTCTTGTTAAAACAGTTCCTAATATATTGTATATTACTGAAAATGACTTAATTGTTCTATTTCTTTCTGACCCCAATAAAAAATGTCCCTGATATTGTCTGAGTTGCTCTCTGTTCACAAACGCCTACATGCATGTCACCGGGTGACTTTGAAACACTTCTTAGATATATCAGTTCCTCTTATTTATTTATTTAGATTTGTAATAATGACAGTAAATGGCCATCTGAATCAATCTGGGCACTTTGCAGTCATTAATACTGCAGCATCGATATCACATAACACAATTATAGTGCAATAAATTACCCATATGCCTCATCTTTTGCCCAACCAAAATAAGAGCTCCCCATATCTATCACATTGCTCATTTATGCTATTTCCCTCTAAAACACCTTGATAGCAGAAAAAAAGGGCTCTGAAATGTTCCCGAAAGCTTAACAAACCCCTGTCCTTTCCAAGTGAAGGCACAAATATGAGAGCTCAGGAAATTGCGCGTGGGATGCTCCATCAGCTAATACATCCCTGTGAATGGAGAAGGGCCCAATCCTCTGCCCAGTCAACTAATGAAGTTTACTTGTATTAACATCAGAAAAACTCAGGACATCTTCCATTGATCACATCTGCAACTGGCTTGTGTGACAAGTTTAGGAAGTCTTCAGGTCACTCATCAAATGCCATGTGGGGCTTTCTACACCAAAATCAAAGTCTTGGATTTTGTTTAGAAATCCGTTCAAACTAAGTCACTGGTAACAGCTATAAAGTGAGTGTAAACTCACAACTAGGAGTAGGTTGCCACATTTCAATTTCCAGATTGGTATCAGAAATAATGTAATAAAATGCCCAGTTCAGCAGCTTAATCTCCAAGTGTGGAAGGATTGAATAACTGCAGAAGGATTTGCATCAAACCCCGCCATCGTCTGTCAGGTTGTGGTGTAAGAAAACTTTACTGCAGCTTCTTTCTGGGCATGCAGTAGCAACACTGATCGTTTTTACCTCAAATGGCTTTCTGGAGCATCTTTACTGGGGGACAGAGGGAGGGAAAGTTCTTGGGTGCAAAGGGTCCTTTATGCAACCATGAACTTGGAGCTCCTGTGCCAAGCTGGAAGGGGAAAGAAGCTGAACCAATGATTTTGCAAAAGCAGTATCTTGAAGCCTCGGTAATCCCTGGATTCAAGAAATTATAGAATCCTTTTTCAAATTTCCCACAGGATCCCCTTAGAAAGCCCATTAGGATGGCAGACTTGACCCTCGTAGGCCTTGATTCAAAGTCCTCTGGATTCATATGGAGCCTTTCTGTTGTTTTTAGTGGATTTTGCATCACTTTGATGTTAAGTCCATTACATTTGTGTTGCTCAGAGCAAACTGCTCTTGGTGCTGTTAACAATTCCTCAGATTCATACATAAAAGCAGAGAGGTAACACAATGGTTTTACAGCATCAAAGTAGCATGCCCTGCTCAGTTCCCGTGTGAGATTTCTTTGGGTAACTCAACGAGCAACTCTACTGGGTAACAAACTGTATTAACTATTCATGCTAGACAGTTGTGTCTCCTTCACAAGTGTGGCAGTATTGCCCAAATCTGCCATAATGTGACAACTAATCTATTGGTCAAATTTGTTTGTAAAATTAATCAATTTCAATCACTAATTGCCTTTGGGCAATAGTTCAATTATGCCCTCATCTTTTGGCTCTTGGTATCATGAAAACAGCTAAGTAAGATTTGAAAAGTAATATGTCTCAGTAATGCTCAGAATCAGACAGTGTTGATGTTGATGCTTATTTTATTTATATAACCACTTTTTCCGCACCTGCCTTCTCTCCAGGCATGGAGTAACAATGCATTGAAAATACAGTAGCGCACAGTGTATCCAGCTATATGTAAAATAACATTAATGACCGAAGAAGGCCACTTTTGAGGAGTACGATGTGTATCTCACTCCAGTGCTGTAGTTACAAGAATTTAGCATCTCTTAAGGTTTGAACAACAGAACAGCTTTGTTTGAACAGCTCTTCTCTGTGTATATTTTTCTACATAGAAGAAAAAAATTTGCTGGAAGTGCAGAGATTTCTTCCAAATTAAAAAAAAACACACTCTTGAAATATTCATAGTAAAAACCAAACCAAAAACCCCCACACTATTACTTCACTCAGCCTTCCTTTCAGAAAGCAAAATAAATCATAATTTATGCATGGAGGCTTGAAAATCAAGATCGTCACAGAGTACTGTAAGGGCAGCCTGACAAAATAAGGCACAGACCATAGGCTAGAAAAACACCCAGCATGTAAACAAGGCCATAGAGACAATTGGGCAAAACTGAGAGCTTAGTGATTTTTGAGGCAGGGGAAAATGTTTCTCTGATATAACCTAAGGGAATTTTGAAATCACTCCAAAATTCACTACCTGAAGACAGGCAATTTTTGGAATGCGTTCATATTATGTCATTATATCTAAATATGCTGAGCAAAGAGCAGGATAATATTTCCTCTTCCTCTATGCTGTTAAAACAAATTCAATTTGGGGTAAAATTACTCAGCCTTAATCAGTATTTTTTTGCTATTAGCATCCAGTTTTATCCCAGGGTAAGTCAAGTAGGCTGCAGATACTGGTGCAGCTTGATGTTTTTATTTGTTTCTGTTTACTGTGGCAAAGCTTAGAAGCCAAGAGAGAGTAAGGCACCATTTTACCAGTCTTTACCTAAACAAATCTAAGAAGTCTCTTCTTCGAAGAGCCTACTCTTTTACTTGTAGTTTGTACTTCACCTTATCTGTGTGAAGACCCATTGAAGTAAGTGCAACAATTTACAGAATGAGGCATATTAAGATTTCCAGTCTGGTGCAGCAAAATTAAACTTTATAATAGTCCTCAGTTGATGTTAATAGGATGTAGTGTGAGAAATATCTCACTTGCATTGGCTGAAGGTCTCGTCTATACATTTTAAAGCTTTCTGGCCAGCCTCATCTCTAGATATTGCTGAGGCAATTATATTCAGAGTGTTTCAAAGAGACTGGATACTTACATAATTGGAGTATCTATGCTGAGTAGACAGTTTTAAATGATGTGTGAGCTTTAGCAATTTTTGATGGAAAGTTCCTTTCAGTATCTGGAGCCAAGAGGAAGCTCTCCTTTTAAACACCTTGTCGTGTAAATACCCATTTTGAGTGTCAGCCAGCAGTAGTCACTGGGCCTAACTGGAGGCAAGGGGGGAAGGTTTTAATGACCCCCAGTGATTTGGTAGTGTAGAGGCCCTTCTTAAGGAGTGACTTGTGCATCTGCAAGCTCTGGCACAAGGTTGAATTGCAACAGCTTCACAAGTCATTTCATGGTGACTGTCTGACTCATGAAGAATATACAATTTGAAGTTAATGGGGCAGTCTAGGCAAGCTAGTGTTGCTTGGTAGTAGTTCAGTAAGCTAGGAGAGCATGCATGGCTAGTTATGGTAGGTGAGTTGCAGCATAGTAGCTAACTCAGCTTTGTCACTGCAGTACTTCTTTGAATCTTACAGATCCATAAGTGGCTTTTCAAAATGTCACTTAGGTATGAAAACGTTGCCCAAGTTGTTCAGTCTATCAAGAATCAGACTGTGGGTGACAAGTCCTCTGCAGAGGAAAGAAGCAAAAGAGCTCCACACCTTTCTTTCTTCAAGTCATAAACACCACATGGAGAAGAGATATCTTTAATCTGTATTGCCATTTTCCAATCAGATGTCTTGAAGTTCATATGTTAAATTATATTTTCTCTAGAAATAAGGATTATTTCAAGCTATGTTTTTATGAGATTATCAGCCTTCAGAAAACTCTGCTAAGATGTTAGTCTTCTGTACATGACAGCCACTTAGAAAAACAAGATTTCTTTTTTTGTTCTTGCACTATAAACTTTTTATTTCCCATTGAATGCATTTATTATACATTAACATAATTACTTTAATTTATTACCTTAGTAAATGTCAGACCCATAAGAAGTCAGCATATTACACATATTACACTGCACTCATTCTGTTTAAGAAAGAGCCTTGAACAAATGATCCAACTAAGCGTCAAGTTTCTACTTTATGTAGGCATTTTTGAGATCATTGTGCAATAAAATGTGCACTTGTAATTAAATTCTGCCTTTGTTTATACCTATGTACTTCTGTTGGGATCCATGCAGTCCGAAACCTGCAAAGCCGTGTCCAGCTGGCTAGGGTGCCAGAAAGCCCTGTGTTGCTAGTTCTGACTGTAGCCCTTTTAATATACTAAATGACTCTTAAATCCTGAATCTATGGACAGATTTTTTTCTGTCTTTCTTTTCTTTTCTTTTTTTCTTTTTTTTTTTTTTTTCCTTAGGGTTAAAAAATATTAGAACCCTCAAATCTGCTATTTAATTCCCCCTAAATTCTGGTTAGTACAATTATGGGATAGAATCCAAAATGATCCCCAAAAGTTTATCTGCTTCTTGCACTGAACCAGGATCATCTATTTACACATAGAGGTGGCTTCACTACTAAACATGCAGATTTTGGAACAAGTCCATGTTAGAGGCACTGGATACAACACTGTACATCCTCTGTGATGCTTCATTGGAAGAGAACTGCAGTATGCCCTTTCAGCCCTCCTGTGGGTTCCCCAGCAGTGGGTACTTTATAGGTAACTGCTGATTAGAGGAGGCCTAAAGTGTACTTCTATATCCTCAAACTCTTTGACCTGTAATGCAATCTTTTTTTTCCCCTAAGGAAAAAATGTAACTCCCTGGTCATGATTTTATACTCATATTTTTTAAAAGAAAGGATTGTGAACACTATTGCTGATCTGCATTGGCAGTATTCACTGGAATGATTCCATAGAAGTCATGTTTAATTCATATACTGTCAATAATTATAAGAGTAATGTCCTAATCTGGCATATTCACCTACTATATCATTTCAAATATTTACTTCTGATTATGTTAGTGCAACGCATTGACAGGCTCTAGGAAAGCAGAGTTCTTCTTGACAAAGCATCTGTACTATATGTTTCCATGAAACATCACAATGACTTTGGAAACGCCCTCTTAAAACAATGTATAGTTTCTAGGATCCATGCAACAGTATTTAAAATATGTTATTCCCACTTTCGATTCTCTATAGAATACCTACAAAACAACGAAGTGTTAGGGGTTGGGACCAAAGGGGATGAAATAAAAACTACCAGGGAATGTGTTTCTTTCTAGGTTGGGAAAAATACAGTGTCTTCTTCACGCTGCTCACCACACTGTGAAGAGAGCACTTTGTGGGAAGGGTATCTACTGAACTTATGGACACCTCTCTGCACAAATCTGTTTGATTAGGACTCTGTTAGAACAGATTTTCTTTATGTGCGCAGCCCACAGAATACCCCCATGAGAGTTATTAGAGCCTAATATAGTTTATGAGAGATCGTAAATATTTCCTCTCCAATGAACTTAATTTATTTTTGCATTTGGTAAAGAGTTCCCAGAACAAATATATAATTTTTCCAAAATGCAGACCTCAGCTCAAAAGACCTGTTTCTAAGCAGTAAAGCCATAGCCAGTTTTGATAAAAATGCCTAAAAATATTTCAAATTCTTGAGAGGTTTTTTGTTTGTTTGTTTCTTTTTTTTTTTTTTTAAGTTCATCTCCAGTTCTTCCCTTGTCAATTTGTTATTGGAATGACTGAAATCTCCCAATCCACTACATTTTGGATAAGAAAATTTGCACCTACTGGTGCCAGCTAGGGACCAACTTCTTGCCACTGCCTGTGGTGCTGCTGCCAGTGCTTCCAGCTCTGATCACCATGTGGTTGCCCTTCTTCACCATTGTTCCTGGATCATCAGAGGTCTGCAAGTACAAGACAACTTTTGCAGCGAGTACCTTTGTGGATGATTTGTTGTGTAGTTATGAATGGAAATCCACATTTCCAGCTGGTTGGGTTTTTTTTCCTGAGAACTCCGTTACATTTGTCCTTGCTGAGGAATGCAAGGGATAGCTTAAAAAAGTCGTATGAGAAAAAAATAGAATGTCTGTTTTTTCTCTCAGAATGGTAAATTTTATTTACTATCTCTCAGTTGAAGAGTGAAAAGGAGCGTTTTCCCTCCTGTATAAGAATATTTTCATCATTTGTAAATCTTCAGCTACCAGCCTGTGAAGGAACTCACTTGGGACTGCATTTGGTACAAAGGTGTGGATCTTATTTTGGATTGGGGTCGTACATGTACTTTTGATCAAAGACTAAACACAGAGAAGTTCAACCTTGCAAATGTCTCTTGCATGATCTAAGTGCTGTGGAAAGATGTGGCTTGGCTCAGATGAGGCTCCCTTCCTTCCATGGACAGAGAAGAAGGCACAGGTGGCAGTGACCTGTGGGATCTTTTCCCAAGTAGGTAAGCTGGACTCTCTTGGCCTCCTGACATCAGCTAAAATTTTAATTTCGTCTTCACAACCTTATTTTGAGGCCAGTCATGGGACTGAGGCCAATCAATATCACTGAGAATGTGCTGCAGGATAGCCTGTTTTCATGCTTTTACCTTCTTTCTGCTGGGGATCTCTTGGTGCATCCAGGATCCAAGGAAGTGCGCTGCAAGATGTCTCTGTTACTTGTGCAATCTGTGAGCCTAGTGTTATGAAGTTTTGGGCCCTGGGTTTTCTTCAGTAATTTTTTGAGGGAAAAGAGGATCTCACACAAATTACTAAAGCATCCCTTCTGATGAATACCCACCACACTTTCAGAACGTGTACTTAGCTATGTCCTCTGTGTGAGTGCTTCAAGCACCTTCAAGTTTCGGATGAATGCTAAGACTAATTAAAGATAGTTATCTTGGTGCTATACCTCTTGAGTGAAGTACAGGAGAATTTATCTTTGCATGAGCTTTCCAGTAGAGCTGGATCATTACATTTCAGTCATGAGTGGCTAGCAGCTACGAGGTTTTTCTCTGAGCAGAGACTGTCAGCCACATCTGATTGTATTGGTTCTGTGATGTGACTAAGCGGCCAAAAAGTAACAGGCTGAGACCGATAAACTTATTTCATTTTAAATCTGTAGCAGATTTCAGCGTGGCTTTTATACTGAAATGCCAGGCCTCAAACCAGCTGGTTTCACCACATTCTTGGTGCTGCCCCCTCCTTTAACCCACAGTAGCAGAATCACATGTAGAGATTTATGATCTTGTGTTCGCCCAAGAGCTTGTGTTTCTTTGCTTACTGTACCTTTCAATCTATAAAATATTAAATAAATATGCTCAAATGAGTCAGTGATTATTGGACTGGGAAGCAAATCTGATTTTGACAATTAAACATAACACATCCATATTGGGGTGGGGGAAGTAAAGAGGAAAAAACTACACACCAAAACTTTAACATTTTCACATGCCAGAAAACCTAGCTTTCATGTACTTTAAATAAAAGAAAAGTAAGACATGTTTGGGAATAAAGCTGTAGCCATCAAATTCACTCCTCAAGTATACTCTGTTACAGCAGCATGATTCCTTTTATGATTGTATCCATCATGCTGTCAAAAAAAGAAATCTTATCTTCACTCATTACTAAATATACAAAGAGCTGGGATTTCCACTTGGCAAATGCTCCTGTTTACCTGAAGGCTCGACTTTACCTGCACTTTGATAAAGTTCATTTGCAGAGATAGACTAAACTTTTTAATCCTTAAACTACTTTAGTTTGTAAACCAAGTTTTGCTGTGAAGTACGCAGCATGTGCACAAAGTTGCTATTTTCTTTAGGAAAATTAACGATTTTATTATGGAAGGAAGCCAAAGGGCCCATCTGGCTCTGTCCTGTCTGAATTGTGAGTTACAGCTCCTGTTTACAACTGCTCTGCAAAACAAAGCCTAGGTGAGGATGCCTTCAGTAGCCGTCTTCAGTCTTGCCTTCTCAAATTTTCCTTTCTCAGGAAAGGTTTATCAGTAATGGAGACAATAACTTGGCATCTGTCATCCCTAGGATGCTCAGACCTTTTTAACACTCTCAGAAACAAATACATCAGAAGAATTTTGCCAGTTTAAAAGACATAGAATCAGCCCCCTCATGTTCCATATATGCACTTTCCTTTATAGTGAATGTAAACAACTGTCTCTGATCATGTTAATCATAGAATCGTAGAATAGTTAGGGTTGGAAAGTACCTTAAGATCATCAAATTCCAATCCCCCTGCCATGGGCAGGGACACCTCGCTCTAAACCATATCACCCAAGGCCTTGTCCAACCTGGCCTTGAACACTGCCAGGGATGGAGCATTCACAACCTCCTTGGGCAACTTATTCCAGTGCCTCACCACCCTAACGGGAAAGAATTTCCTCCTTATATCCAACCTAAACTTCCCCTGTTTAAGTTTTAACCCATTACCCCTTGTCCTATCACTACGGTCCCTAATAAAGAGTCCCTCCCTAGCGTCCCTATAGGCCCCCTTCAGATACTGGAAGGCTGCTATGAGGTATCCACGCAGCCTTCTCTTCTCCAGGCTGAACAGTCCCAACTTTCTCAGCCTATCTTCACATGGGAGGTGCTCCAGTCCCCTGATCATCCTCGTGGCCCTCCTCTGGACTTGTTCCAACAGTTCCATGTCCTTCTTATGTTGAGAACACCAGCACTGCACACAATACTCCAAGTGAGGTCTCATGAGAGCAGAATAAAGGGGCAGGATCACCTCCTTCAACCTGCTGGTCATGCTCCTTTTGATGCAGCCCAGGATACGGTTGGCTTTCTGGGCTGCAAGCTCACACTGCCGGCTCATGTTCATTTTCTCATCGACTAGTACCCCCAAGTCCTTCTCCGCAGGGCTGGTCTGAATCTCTTCTCTAGTACAGATGAACTTCCTGAATGTAAGTATTGGTCTGAGTGCCCTTGATTGCTTCTCTTTCTCTGAATCCTTTTACAAGTAACTGAACATTTATTAGTATTTCTTTTATAATGACATCTAGAAAACCATCAATGAAATCATGGTCCCATTTTTTTGAGCTGTGTTTAAATGTGAGATCACAATCAACTCTATACTTTGTATTTAAACAAACACAGCAAGTAAAGCTTGTTACTGTAACTCAAGTGCACAGTGGTAGAGGTGACAATACTCCTTTTGACTTGGGACTTTACTATCTACTACTGTGTCTGTGTCTGACAGATCTTTAAATGTGTGGAACTTCCACTGTAGATCATTGCTCTGTCTGAAACCTGTCTCATTTGCTTTGCGGTTTTGAAGCCATGTGGATTTATTTTTTTTTTTTTATTCATTATTTTTCATTTCATTATTATCTTGTTTCCTGCAGAATTCTGTCTCTAAACTTCACTCTGGAGCCACCGACCACTACAGCAAACTGGTCCTTTCTTTAATGCGGCATTGCTGCAACAGCTGCTGCTGCAGAAGGCAGTGCTAGAATTCACCTTTTCTGAAAAGGAAAAGTTAGACCAACATGAAAAAATGCACTTTTATTTAATAATTCTTTCTAGTCCTTCGTATTAGCTTCTAGCATATATCCTCTGTAGCATTCAGCCTCATTCATCTCATGCTGTTAATTGAAGAAGTTAATCCCAGGTTTGGAGCACTCTTTAATGACATCTTTCCAAGCAGGTACAGTCCGGGTAATGCAATCCCTTGGTTTGTTGATTCTCTAAGGTCACTGGCATACCTATATGAGCAACTCTCATCCATATACCAACCCTTTTGAGTTTTGGACTTCTATCCTGCCCCGATTTCACATGTACTTAATCTGTAGGCCAGTTTTTTATCAGCAAAGTGACTTGCCCTTCAGCCAATACTTACATATGATGTTATGCTCTTGCACAGCACTATATCCAAAAGTCAAGAATTCTGATTTGCTTACACATGATTTCTCTGTAGTTATGTCGACTATCTTTAGTTAAACAATAGCTTTCTAGGTGTTCCCTTACTGTGTTCCTGAGTAATGTTTCCAGTAACTTCCCAACTTATAAACCAAAATCTGTTATCATTTTTATACTACCATTTACTGAAATTCTTTTTCTATAATAAAGGCAAACTTTGCAAACCCCTGAAGATTTTGCTGTGTAACAGATGCAGGTGTAAATATACATACATGGAGTTAAAATTTGCAAATCCCTCCCAGCTTGTCCCCAGCTGCTTGGCAAAGAAAGATCACATACCTTTATTTTCTTAATGTCCTGCAGAACTTTGGGTGAATGCTGCAAAACCCAGAAAGATTCAAAATAGAAGAAGAGCTACGTAAGGCATATGCTGTGTGTCTCCTTTAAGTTTACCCACAAATATTTGGTTGATTTTCAGTGAAGGAGATTTCATTCAGAAATCCTTGTGGGCAGCTGTGTTTTCCCCACACTTGGCTACTTCCCCTCTGAGTGCTATATTTCATATGGGACAGAAGGCTCTTAGAATGATAATATTCAGCTAACATCTCTTAAGAATCCTGACATGAAGGCACTTAACCCCAGCAAGGATTAGAAGGTACCTGTGTAGCACTCGCACAGAAACTTGCATCATTTAGTCTGAGAGTCAGGGTGTTTTTTGGCAGGTGAGATGGTGCAATCAGACAGTGCTCATATGCAAAGGAGCCCCAGCATTTCCAGGTATTTCCTGGAGTAATGCACTCCTGTCCTTTCCCCACCCCATGACCCAGAGTGTGTAATGCTCACTCCCAGGCCCTGCTCCTACCTGCCCTGCTGAGGGTTTAAATGAGGAAATTGTCATTACATAGTTGAATTTAGAGCTGGTTTTTCTAAACGGAATGATACTAAAAGTGGCATGATTTCCTCCCAAAATTCAGTAACTTCACTTTTCTACTGGCTACCCTAACAGATGTCAGCCCAAAAGTCTGAACGATGTGAGTCCTCAGTGGCAGAACTTGGCCTGAATTTTTCCCATCATAAAGCATGGGAAAAAACATGTTTAAAAGACACATCAGGATGAAAGCAAAAGCCAGCAGACCTTTCACAAGAAAACACCCAAAAATCATACTTGACAGCAGTCGCTGATTACACCTGGAATGCAGAAGACTGCAGGAAAGCCTTGCTTTGCCTACTGGTGAACAGAGACCACGGGTTGGGTCTTCCATATTCCCAGTGTGTGTTCTAACCACCAAGCTGTCTGGGGAGTGAATTTTGTGAGTCTTTCCTGTGAGAACTTGGTCATTTGTATAAATAATTCAGCACCATGGGGACAGTATCCCGGTTTTGGTTTTTTGTTGTTTTTTTTTTTTTTTGATAATCCCCCATTATGCCCTAGCCATTACGTTAATAATACTCTTATTCTCTCTCTGTCATATGCACACACACATGTTTTATTTGGAACAGAACTTCTGCTTTGGGCTTGTGTCATCACTAAATGAGTGTGATAGTTTTACAAATACTGTTTTCAGCTAACTGAAGGTTTTCAACAGGAAAAGTATTTTGATCAAGAACATTTCTGGCTATGAGAAAGTTTATGCCATCAGGAAAGAGGAGTAATGCCGTGTTGTGTGATCTAACCAACCAGTGTTCATTCATATTTTCAAATTAAAAAGCAAACTAAAGGAGAAGTGTGCAATGGAGATATAAATGTGCATGTATATATATGCCACTAATGATGTTTATAGACATTCTGATCACTTGTCTCTCCACAAATCTATGTTTCTGTGTTTTTTTTTCCTTGGGAATAAAAAACAAGTAGCCAAGCAGTGCTTGCTGCCATTCTGACTGCATCATGCAAGTGATGCGTCCGCTTCTCTTTGCCTATTCTTTGGGTGAAATATTGCTCTTTGAAATTAATTGTTTTGTTTTGTTTTCTTTGCCTCTGTCTTTAATGGGACCAAATATTTAACCTATATTCTTTAGTCTCGCAAGATCCTCAGGGTAAACCAAATCTTGGTACATCTATTCCCATTGAGTAACATAATCCTTGAGCAATCCCATTGGCTTCCATGAGACTATTTAGGACTATCCAATGGGAGCAAAAGTACATGAGTCTGGCCCCAAGGTACTTACACACCCCCTCGCTCAATGGCACCTCAGTTTCGGTCAGTGCCTTTGGGTGCTGCTGCATTGCAGTCTTTAATAATCAGTTTGTTTCGATTCTCGGAGAAAGATTTTGATGAATATTCTATTAGGTACGTGTAGAAATCCAATCTGTGAAAGTGAGAAGATATTCCAGAAAATGTTTTCCTACGGATACTTCACAGACGAAGAAAGAATGAACTCATCTCAGCAACTATTTGCTTAGTTCTTGGAGATTTATGCTTCTGCGTCAATGGTTCAAATGCTGTCTGAACTTGCACTGGACTCAAATGATCTGTGTTTTCATCCACAAGTTATTTTCCATCGGAAAGAGATGTGGGTTCCTTACCGCCTGCCTTGTGATGGTGCCGCGTTCATCATTCTCAGAAGGCTTTTCTGCTTCTGCTTTGTTCAATCAAATAATTAATGATTCTAGATGGAGGCTAGGAATAAATTTTATTGGAGAAGAACATGCTTTAACAAGAAGAGTAACAGAAAGGCCAGATTTCAACATGCCAAATCAAATACATAAATTTTCAAACAGGCAGTTATGATGAGGTCTTGGAGACCTTAGGAGACCTTGGAGGTCTTAGAGGGCCTATAGGGATGCTGGGGAGGGACTCTTCATTAGGGACTATAGTGATAGGACAAGGGGTAATGGGTTAAAACTTAAACAGGGGAAGTTTAGATTGGATATAAGGAGGAAATTCTTTCCTGTTAGGGTGGTGAGGCACTGGAATAGGTTGCCCAGGGAGGTTGTGAATGCTCCATCCCTGGCAGTGTTCAAGGCCAGGTTGGACGAGGCCTTGGGTGATATGGTTTAGTGTGAAGTGTCCCTGCCCATGGCAATGGGGTTGGAACTTGATGATCTTAAGGTCCTTTCCAACCCTAACTATTTTATGATTCTATACTGTCAAGACTGAGAAGTCAGATCACAAGGGATTCATCTCACCTACGTTTATCCCCTCAGCACTTAGTTATCTAATCTAAATGGGTTGTCTAAGGTCCCGCTATTGTCAGTGAAAAGAGATAGAGTCCAATGAATGGCCTTCTAGAGGTATTTATGTCTCTCTACGCTGACTACAGGTGGAGCCCAGACAACTGGTTTAGTGTAAATGTTTCACTTCGCATAGGCTATAGCTAGACATGAGATCCGACCTTTAATTTCCAAAGGCCTCATCTTCTTTAATCAGTGACTCATGAAAAAAGATATAATATCCATGTCTACATGGAGGGATTGTCTACACTAACAGGAAACATCAGTATGTAAATCTTGGCCTAGGCTGAGGGTATCTCAGTGAGATAAAGCAGTAGCCAGTCACTGGGTTCACTAGGGGGAGCTAAGAAGAAACCTGTTAGTCTCACTCAGATAATGGAGTTCCTGTTGCAGAATTATTCAAGGGAATGTAAATGTGGTGGAGAGTATTCCAAGGTCATTTTCCTGACAGCTCATGGACATAGTGCTAGATTTGTCATACCTAACTTTCCAGCTGGATTATAACTTCTTGCCCTTTTGATCTTCATCACTACTTTTGATCACCTTTGCTGCGTAATACTTGACTTCTGTACAGAGGAAAATGTGGTACAAGATAAGCATGTATTTGTCTTCAGAGAAACAACAGCAATGGCAATAAATGTATTTGCTTGTAAGACTTTCTGTCTTGGAAAGACTTTGAACACATGAGAACTGAAGTACCTCTGGGGTTATAAGACGTATTATGCATGTGTGTGTACATATGTGTAGAGAGATGTGTGTGTACATATGTTTATAGAGATATGTGTGTACATATGTATACAGAGATACACATGCCCTGTATAGAGATTGTATACTTCTGAGGGTATATCAATAAAAAAGGCTGACCTGTCTCATTTCTTTCTAAACCACGCAGACCGACTCACACTTCAAATCAGTGATTCTCCAGATCTACAGTATTTTCCATTTTGGTGGGGTGAGACCAGACAAAAATCTTGGCACTGAGACCACTGCATTAGCAGGCTATGTTCTGGATTACTGAACTCGGATGAGCATGAACTTTTTACAGGAGCAGTCCCAGCCCTGTTGAATCTAGCTAGTTTCCATGAAAGTGCATGTGTGCCTGCAAAACTGATATCCCAAAGCATTCTATTTTTATGCTGTGAGTTGCTGTGTTAAGATCTGAAATGTTCAGAATCATTTTTATTGGACAAATACAAGTACTGAAATCATGAGGTTCTGGCAGGCTCCAAGCTCTGCCAGTTTAACACTTATTTGTGTTTGGCAGACAAAATGTTTTTTGATATTTCAGTTTTACTTTGCTAGTCCCTGCACAATGGGGGTAAGTCTTAGTGACTTTAATCAAAAGGTAGGAAGCATGCAAGCACCACCATGAGACTTTGAATAGAACTGAATTGAACAAGCCATTCTCTGATCAATTTTAACAGCAATAATGAAAATTTAATTTTGGATGCAAACTTGTATAATTTGCTGCAGCTTGTTAGCCAGCTGTATTACCTGGTGTGCTGTGTGTCTCACTGTACAGCTGAATGGCTCTGATTTATTTCCAGTGCTGGTTGGGGGATCAAAACCTGCTCTCTGTAATCAATGTAAAAGCCCAAATAATTCTATTGTTTTGAAGGAAGTCATGTTCTGTTGACCTTGGACCTTCAGTCCCCTTCCTGCAAAATACAGGCTCAGCAAGGTGGGTTTAGTATTTGCTTCATGTGATGAGAAGCTGGGGGTAAGGAAGGAAAGGAAAACCTGGATCATCTCCAGCAGTAAAAGAGCTCCAGGTAGATCATTGCCAGGTTCTTTTCTGCAGATAAGCTTAAATAAGTGTTACACCCAGTGAATGCTACTGTGACCTGCAAATGCCACAGTGTGAGGGAGCTCCATAAAAGAGGTACAAATGAGAGGGAAAACAGAGGAAAAGATTGTGGCCTGCAAAGGACCAGTTTCTCTCTTTTCTTCAGAATGCTGGTACAAGTTTGGATTAATTCTATCAACACTACCATAAGACTGCAGCAGGACTGCTGAACCAGGACTGTGTTGTAAAAGCAAAGTAATACATCCTTTTAGAAGGTGCTCTTACAAAATACTTTCTTCCTGTGATGTGTTTCTCTGCCTCCTGATTATTATTTCTTGTATGCATCTGATATAGAAGGATAGTTGCATAAAATTCAAACTGAAACCTCTGCCTCAGCGAGGATTCTAGCCGTGAGCTCATCATGGCTCAGCAGTCAGGCAGAACTATAGATTGTAATTTACAGCAGAGTCCAAGCTCTGAGCAGCAGATTCAATTTTATAAGTGCCTTTCTAGTTCAGCCTAGGTAAGAGTCTCTGGAACAGACATCCTCCACATGTCCTATAAATAGTGAGTGGCTAAATGTGTCATTTAGCTCCCTCAGTACACATCATTGATTGCGATGCAGAGCACATACTTGAGAATAGCCACCCTCACCCCCTTATTAGGTACCGGGGTATTTATTTATTCCTTATTGTCATTACAGGCAATTCAGAGGTTTGACCTAGTGTAACAGAGAGGTGGAAGGCGGATTATTTTATTTCCACATCTGTTACATTGCTGTATTTTATAATATGTTTATAAATCATCAGCATACTGGCATGTTATTATAGCTGGAAACTTACATCTTTAAGGAAATATATTTTTATTTACTAAAAAGGCATAGCCATAGCTAACTATCTTATCAAAAAGCCTATCTTAAGTCCAAGAACAAGGTCCACCCAGATACTGATTAATATCAACAGTATTGATTTTATTGCTCATACTTTATAAATGACATTGATATTCCTGAAGACTGCAAACATTTGCTTTGTTGCACTAGTGTCTCAGTCAGAGTGTAAATGGCTCCTTTTGTGATTATTGTTCTGGTGATTGTTTCATAGCTGGAGGCATTTTAATGATGATTTACAGGGTTATATGTAGTTGGACTATAAACTCCTAAATTGCAATTAAAAACTAGTTAAATGAAAACTTTCAGCTTGAAGGCAGTGTCTGTTTATCACAGAAAGATATAAAGGACTAAAATGTGGTATTTTGAAAAAAAATCAATAAACAGTGGGTTTATTTTTCTCTTTTCATACTACAAGGCAAAGGAAACTTCTAGAAATCCATGTTTTTTGCAGTTTTTTCCAGGAGGAGAATTTTAGAAATATGCTGCCTTACCACTCTTGAAAAACTACAGGTTTCTTTTTTCATTATTTATACACCCATGTGTGCTTAGCCGAGAGAAAGAAATCTCCTGCTCCTGTTTTGTCAGAAGAATTGTGGACCAACAGAACAGCCTGGGGTACTCCCGAGTGCTCCTTGCTGAAGAAGTAATGAAAATCCTGTAGGTTTGTGAAGAGGAAAATAACTTTATTTGGTATCACAATGAAAGAGTCTTCTTCCAGTTTGCAGTTCTCCAAACTGGTTTCCTCAAATACTGTATTTCCATTTCTATCAGTTAGTAGTATTTCTCACTATGGCCTTATCCTGAAATGTTATTGTCTATGTGTGAGGAATATTACCTCCAAAAGGCTCCCTGATATGTTGTTATGTGATGATATTGTCCAAGGTGCAAACAGTTTGGGGTTGAATTGGCAAGGTTAAGCGGTGCACTCAGGTGCAGACAGTCCAGGAATGCCATTTAAACCTTTGTATTTGTACATATATGCATAAGTGCATGTATGTGTTACATTGTCATACTACTGTGGCTGATATGAGGGTGTATGAATCTATACTGTTCCAGAATTGTTTCACTGTCAGTGAAAAGAAGCTGTTATGCAGCTCATTATATAACTCTATGTTGCTTGTTACATACTTCACAAATGAAATACGGAATTTTCTGAGTCTTTAGAAAGCCCATCGTCAACCAGCAATAAAAAGCAAAGCCACTGTAGGCTTTTGTCACTGATGGGGAGGGCTACATGTGAGAGGGGTAGTCAGGCAGGCTGAATTTGAATTTTGCTTAACCTTTTGCTAGTGCATCCTTGCACATTAGTCTTGATATGAGCACGGTTGCTATCCAGTCCTGTATTGTTTGCCCAGCATTATTCTAGCTTTGTCATCTAGAGGGCTAAATGTTTAGTCCTAGCAGTTACAGCAGTTGGTGAAATGCTATTGCTAGGGCACGTGGACATTTCTGATCTGGAAAAGAACACTAGGCACAAAGAAGCTGAGCTTTTCCATGAGCAGTCTGCTGCTTAAATCTCATATTTCTTCTGCATTTTCTCTTGAAATAGGGATTTCACACAGGTTGGTGTAGTCTGATATACTCCTGCCAAATACTAATGTTCTGTCTGAACAGTGGAGCTGTGACCGTTTCCACTCTGTGTTTTTAGACCAGTAGAAAAATTGTATATGCCCCCCAAATATATTCATTCCACTTGATTTACTGTGCAAGCAAATGAAAGACAAGAAATAGTGTTTCTGACTCTAATATAGGTGTGGTTTTAAGTCTTCCCTGTAGCACATTTATATCATGCATTCTCAAAGGCCATTTTAATATCTAGAAGAATAGGCTTGAATGGGAAAGATATATGAAGTTAATGTCTCCTTAGCTCCTCTGGGCCTTGGCAAAGTCTGCTCTTTTTTTTTCAGGTAGCTTCCAAAGAACAAAATCTGTCAGTTCTTTGTGTCTCCTACTCACTTTGTCTGGATAGTATCTAGCACTGAACGTAGGCTTCAGAGGAAATGTCGTGAGATGATTACAAGATCTAGTGAGATGTTTCTCACTAACTTGGGTTGATAATAATATACTTGTCTATAATGAACCATATCAATTAGTGTGTACTTGGATATTGACCAGTTTATTTAAGGTTTTTCAGTGTCATCCAGTAAGGTGAATTTCATTGAGGACACCATTAGTGCCTAAAAAAGGCAGCACTAGCACATAGCTGACAGTCCTACCACCTCAGCTTTATTCTGGTTGTTTTCTTCACAAAATGTAAGGCATTTTGGTGATCAAACAGTTCAGCTGATTTTTGTCTTTTTTTCCCCTACTGGTGATTCCTGAGCCAGGAAGTATCCATAGCCGCTGCGCTCTCCTTAGGTAGAAGCTACCCAAAGCATATGTAGACTATGTTGTTAAGGCTTCCTATTCCTTATACTTAAGGATGAACAGTTATCTGAGCCTCATACCCATCTGCAGAGTTGTGGGGATTTTTCTTTTTTGCTCATCCTTCCAATATCTTTCTTTCTAAATTACCACCGCCTCCAGAAAATTCAGAGTGGGCTCTTTTGAGTGACCTTCTGTTTCATCTAGCCACATGATCAAGGCTCAAGGCCAGATTGTGAAGAGCTCCACTACATTGCAATTTAAATCAGTTTATTGTTAAACTATCAGATGTATTCAAAAGTAGTTTGAAGCACCTGAGGGAAAGAACACCAGGAGTTAGTAGATGATTGCAGGTAAGCCATACCTGGAGGTAATACCTCTGTAATACCCCTCACTCCTTTTGGGGGCTCTTCACAGGTTTTAAACGTAAGAGCTAAATTCCTCCTAGACATAAAGAATCTTGATGTTGCCAACTCTCATGGTCTTTATCAAGTCTTTGGGACAAACTCCTGCCCCCACTGGGATCAAAATACTGAGATCCAGGTCAACTGCACTGGGTTTTGGTGGTGTCTTAAACATCAGCTACGAGAGCAATCTAGGTAAGAACTTTGTCTTTTCATTCATTCACGAGGAAGAAATAAACTTTGGTGATGCAAAGGGAAATTAGACTGGAATGAAGCCTACCCGAACAAGCATCATATTGCAAAGAAAGATAACTTTTTTCCTGACCTCCTGAGGATTGAAAGCCAGACTTACCTTTTCTGTAGTCTGACTGGCAATTTTTAAACACTCGTAGCTGCTGTTACAGTAGCTCTGCAGAGGATAGTTATGAAAACTGACATCAATGGGCAAGCTACTGCAGCTTGGGGTCTGTGAATTTTGGGCAGCCACCTTCAGAATTTGCAGCAACACCAAAGTAAAGGGGACATGTGAAGCAGTTACATCCTTCTACCCAGTGACAGTCAGGTACATGAACAGCTTTCAGGCGCTGAGGTGTAGCATTAATTGTTAACCCAGGACTAGCACCATATATAGTCTCTTCTTGATCCACCATGGGATGAATTGGTGGTGTTATGGGTTTGCATCGGTGGTGTTTCTGCTGGAACTTGGGTTGGTTTGTAACAAGCATATTTCAGAAAGCTTGAGAAATAGGCTTCAACATTTATTTGTGATGTGTTTGTACAACTCAGGCAATTTGCAAAATGCAGTTTGTCTGATGCTCTTCCTATTTTGCCCCAGCATAAATGCAATAGATCCTTCTGACTCCATGGCAGTGAAACTCTCTTTCAGATGCTCTGCTTTAGAATGTCTTGATTTAACGAATTGTCACCATCCTCTGGAGTTTTAGTAACAAATATTGTGAACTGGCACACTAAATAGGGAACTAGATGAAACCCTCTGTACAGGTACAAAAAACTGAAAAAGTCCTCTTTACTACGGCTATAAAGTCCCATCAACTTTTCTTAAATAATTGTTATATATTGCTATTTTGTAATTAGTCATAGGTTCCTGCCTAAGCCAGAGCAATGAAGCCAATATAGCTAATGAATTAGGCAATAAATACCTACAAAAGAATAATCTTAATAGAAATGCTAAAAGAGCAATATTGTAAAGAAAGCCTCTGTCTACACAAATCAAACAGGAAATAATCCTGGAAAAATCTGAAAATGAGTACAAGCGCTACTGACTGTTACTCAGAGCAAAGAATTATTGATCCTTGCCTGCTTCTATTGATTTTATGTCACTTCTGTGATTTAATCATGTTTTCCTTGTTATCTCTTTGCAGTCTTTCTTCTATTGTCTGGTATGAAATCTCAGCCAAGGCCTTTCAGCCTGTGGTGGTGGATCAAAATAACTTTGCCGTCCATTTGCATTGTTTTAAAGAAATGATTAAACAGTCAAGCGTAGGTGATCCTTGGACAGGATTACACAGTATGAATGCATCTCAGGAAAATGAAAATGCCTCCTTCTTTTTGCTAGTTAGGGACTAAGAAAGAATGTGAAATGCTTTTGCAGACAATCCAGCATGCAAACCTACGCAAAAGTGTCTTTTGCATTAATCCACCTTTTTTTTTTTTTCTTTTTAAAATAGCCAAATTATGCTGGACCTTCTGGACACTGAAGTCTATGGGCACATATCTACATGTGAGAGAGGCAAACCTTGCATTTTATTAAAGCAGTATGGCTACTGTCATGCAAACTTCTTTCCAAGATAGTACTGTTCTTTTTCTACAAAGTGCTCCGATTTCACTTTTGGGATCATGGCTGCAGTGAAGAGCAAGATTTGGCCTAATTCTTGACTTATGTTTAGAAATACACATTTACATTTATGTTTTCATTATTACATTTGAAATAAAAAGAAATCTAGAAAAGATCATATCTTTGAAAGAACAAATAAGAGTTACACATCAATAGGCATATACAGTGATGTATTTGGCGTATAATTGGGCAGCATTTAGTCATCTACAATTCTACAACTCACTGTTTTCAGAATATATTCCTTCCCCTCTCATCCCCTAGTTTTGATTAGAATATGTTTTGTGCACCTATCTGAACGCAGATGGAAAATATTGTAGTTCTCTCACATGCACTTGAAATTGTTAGCATTAGATGTTTCTTGTTTTTGGGACCTATTTCCATAATGGAGGACCTTCCTCACACTTTGTATTAAGATGCCATTTAGGAAGGGTTCAGAAAGGTTTAATATAGAGGCAGTGGATTTATGAGTGTGTTACATGCATAATAATTATAGATGGTTATAAGCACATCAAAAGGAAATGTAATAGATGTTTGTGAGCTCTGGTTACATGAAACCTGTTGGACTCTAACAACTGAATCGCCATTTATTAAACAAACCTTAATAATCAATTACAGCTTTATTATAGTTTTAAATATAATGCTCCATTATTTATTTTTCCCATTTGAATCTGGACTTTTTAACCTAATATACATAGTCCATGGTAAATTCCATATTGGGAGAGGTCTGCATTGACAGTGAATGGATATACAGAATATTATGCAGGTTTACACCTCTTGAATGTCTAGTCCATGTGAATGTATACAAATATACATACGTATATGTACCTGCTTCTCATATTCTTGTTTGAACTTCTTAATGAGGTTGCGTTACACTATATGTTGTATGAAGAACACAAACATATTTTGCCAGATTCATTCTTTGTAGACAATAATGTTGCATGAATTTATACGGGATCTTTTTTGTACACAATGGAGCATGCAAAACATTTTCGCTCTCCTCTGCATCTTTGGGCTGTAGTAGAAAAGACGTAGACAAATGGAGACCACTAAACTTCTGCCCATCAAAATGGGTAGGGGGTTAGTCTTAAGTGATGCTGACGACCCAGTTGGCTTTCCAGTGGACATCTGTGGCAGGCAAAAGGTCAAATTGGAGGCGGAAATCAGAGTGGGTGAGGAAAAAAACAATGCATAAAAATGACACTGTGCTACTTGCTGCCCTATGACAAAGACGGAGTGGGAGGATGGATTGGAAATGCAAGTGAGACCTTCCCTGGGCATCCATCCGCAAGTTGTTCTATGCAGCAGCCCAGCGTAACTTCTGTGTTCTAGCTAACAGCATGTGCTGTGCTAAGCCCTCAAATATAAATAGTCACTGGTGACTCATTCAATGTAATTCTTCAGCTATGTCAGTGGGATGCAAGGGTGGCCTTATGGGTAAAGGCATGGCTTTCAGACAGGAAGTGCACATTTTATTCTTGCCACTTGCCACAAGATAAGTCATAAGGAATTTCTTTAATCTTTCCATTTGTAATTTTGTGAAAAAGAGAGAAAAAATGTTACTCACTTCAGATCAGTATTGTGAATTCATCTGGGGTCAGCAAAGTATCCACTTTCCCATGGCAGGGCTGCCAAGTGCTTTCAGGGCCCCACTGCCTGCTTTGCTGATGCCAGGGTCCTGGAGAGCTAGCCTGGCTTCTGCTGCTGCTGGCAGGATGGAAGCTTTGTCCATAGCTGTCCTCCTACTGGGAAAGGGGAAGATCACTCTCAGGAAGCAGCAGGGACAAAAACTCCACCTCCTTACACCACTGCAGATCAACAAGCCCACAGATGTTCTCCCATCCCTGATACATTCACCACTTCTCTACCATTATTTCCTATGCAAAAGCATCCCTTCCTCCATTGCAGTCCTGCCCCTCACCCCTGATCAAACTATATTTGATTTTACAGGTGGTGCTGAGAAGTCTTGGGCTAATTCAGGTCAAACTGTTGTTGACCTCTTGGGACTTTAAACTTGCTTGGGTAATTCAGGGACTGCTGTGTTCCAGATAGAGACTATACCTTTCATACCTTTTGTATCAGGCACATCTGGAAAAATATAAATTAAATGACACTATAGAACTGTTCAGCTTTGGGTGGGAAAAGATGCTTCATTTGTTCAGATTTTACAGCTGCTTGTTATATGTGCCTATAATTACTTAAAATCGTATCGACCACAGGATAGTACTTGCTTTTAAACCTGAACCATCTTTTCAGGAGAATAGGATCACTGAGATGCTGAAGTTAGAAGGGTTTGCTTATAGTCTTTACTGCTCTTTCTATTTCAAAATCTGTGTATCTTAGGCCTGAGTGAGTAGAGGGCCTGATCTCTGCAAGATAATTACACAGTGAAACCTGAAACAAATCATTAACTGCATCCTTGTCTATTTGACCACTGGAAAGTGGGATTTAACATCAAGAATGTGGAATTGGCAAAACCCCACAAGATTCAGAGCATTTTATGCATGTTCAGGTTTTGATCAAATGTAGGGAATAATGTCACTTGAATTAATTCACATTTTTTTTAAGCTGAAACTCCCTTATGACTTAAATTTGCTTTCATTTAGGTATGTGTATTGTGCATCCCTTGCGTGTTTCTGCTTCCTGTGCCACACTACTCCCAAATGGTATAATTCTGAACTGGGAGTCACATAAGCAGAAAACCATGCACCAAGGAGCTGCACTCAGTGAAAAGCTTTGCCCCATTCCAAAGCAGGGCTTAACCTCCCTCTGGTTTCTTACATGTCTGATATCAGAGTTTTCAGATGGAGCATTTCAATAGCAACACACAGCTTACTCCCATATATTCAACAAATAGTTGACAGTGTTAAACTAGGGTAACAGATAAAAAAGGGCAAATATTTTCACAGTGCAATAGAGTGCAGCTCTATTGTGAAGCTGAGCTCCTCTCATGCAGAGGAAAGGCTTGATATATAGTGAGAAAGCCTCACAGTGCATGTATCTAGCTGCCTGCCTTAAAAGGCTCTCGACTTGATGTAATGTCTATATAGTTGCTATTCTTTGCAAGCTCACTTCAACAGCGACATCCTGGTATCGAGTTTTGTTATATTATACCGCCGTGCTAACGCTTACACGTTTGCTCTTGCTGATGAATGTCTTCTAATATTGAGTTATATATCAGGTTATTGCAGGAAATCTGAGTGAAGATGTAATATTTCACATGCTTACCTTAAGAGGAAAGAACTGCTAATATCATGAATAATTTCTTACAATAGAGATCCAAGCTGTCAGCTCCAACTATAATGTCTGGGCCCCAAGGGAACTCAGGTTTTCATCTGGAGGTGTACAGATCCAAAGGAAAATTTGGCAGCGTTATCTTGACAGTGGTGGAGAGTTCTACTTCCTTACTCCAGAGTTCCGTTAAATACATCAATAGATACACCGTGTTATGAATTTTTAAGCACCTCTCCAGAGACAGTACTTAATACAGAATATTTGAGGACTCAGCCACTGCAGGGTTTGTTTGGTGCCTTAGAAATGTTTCTGCTGGGTAAATTTCTGTGGGAGTAGAGTTCGGCCCTTGATTTTAATCTGTCTTCTTTCAAGATGAATGTGTTTGTTCTTAAGGTCCAGGTGACACCGACAGATTATTTTAGCATCTCCAGACACCATGGCTGGAAGATACTATAAATTTTTTCTAAAGCATAAGATTTCCCAGCATTGACCAAGACCAAATGAAACATTCTACTATTTTCTATGTTCTTAATAGTTCCTTTAAAAAGGAAATAAAGGGGAAAAAAAGGAATTAAAGTTACACAAAGAAATTATTTGCCTTTTAAGGAGAAACAATAAGACAATATTCTTAAAGGAATATGAGCACAGAAGAAGATTCTGGGACACCATCAGCATGGACTCTACGGGTGTGAAACACTTTCTCCCATTGTTGCAGACTGAATTTTTCTGAAATGACTCACAGGTGTGAACAACCCAGAAGTGTTTTCTAACCCACTTTTTAATAAGAGACAGGAACCACCTTCAGCACTACCTGCAAGAAAGCGACTTGATTTTGCATGATGGAGGCACAGTTGAACCTAATGGCTCCTTCAAACCCTACAGAAGTCCTAAGAGTTTGATCAAAATTGTTGTGCTTAAAGCTTCGGTGGCAAGCTCAGGAAGTTTCTGAGACAGGTTTGAAGGGTCCAACAGTGGTCATTTGGCAGCCCATGTGATACTGCAATCATTCCTACCCTGTGTACAAATACAAGGAACTCCGCTGTTTAAAAAGACTGAGATAATGAAGAATATGCTTCACTTGACCTGGCAAAGGTCTTGCTCTGCAGCCTGAAGATCAACATATTTTGGCATCTCAATAGGGGAAGTGAATTTTTTTTAAATGCATGACTTTATAGTATATAAAGTCAGCCCCACCATTAAGGCTAATATATGGCATTAATTATGTCAGAATTCTTTGAAGCAACAAAATTCTTTCTAGTGCTGTGGTTCAATTAGAACATCTACCTTTTAAGGCTGGCTAAAAAGACCATTTCAAAAGCCAGTATCTTATCTTGGTGTTGGACGTTGCTCTGCTTTCAGCCTCTGGGCCTTCTGCTCAGCTGATGTAAATGAGGTAGATTTTTCACTTGCTTGTGCCAGATTACTCTGAAACTAGCTGCTGTATTTAAAAACAAAATAAAGCACTGATGACTGTATTTTTGGTACATGTAGAGAAAGCATGTGAAAATAAGCAAAGAAAATGATCTGGCAGCTAAATTTAAAGGAACTAAAATGCACACAGGGCAGTAAGCAGGAACACACACCCCTTCTGCAAGGAAAATCTTTGCACTCTGATGTAAAGAGCAGCCAAGGAGAAAATGGCTAAAGAAGCAGTGAGACTCATCAGAGGGGTTGGTGACCTGACGACAGGCGCTCAGAGGCATCTCACATATCCACATGACATTTCTTGAGTTAGCAAACGTGGCAAGGGTAAAACCATGTTTGCAATTTGCAGGTAAATAACGGCTGTATTTAAGCTAATTCATTACCTAAGGTATTTCTGTGTGTCAGTATGAGCTGTCAAGCTAGGCTTGGACTGCAAAATCAGGTAGTGCTAGCAGAACTGGTATGTTAGAACAGAAAATGTGGTGCATACCCTGTCCAGTTACACAAGGCTCCCTGCTTAAGTCACTGAGGTCTTCTTGTCAGCTATCTAAAAAAACTGCTTATAGGCTCAGAGAGATCGACTTTGGCATCTTAACATCTCTGCATAATCACGGCTGGTGGCTATTTTCAGTCCATGCATACTTGGTGTGAAGTGGTGGCATGAACCTATACCCCTGTTTGCATGTGATAATATCAAACATTTGACCAGTTCCTGGAGCATGCCACCACTGTCCTCAGGATGTTTGACCAAGATGTGTTTGAACCATATATTCTAGCTCTTCTTGCCAATCCAGAAATGTACGTTACTGAAAGGTTCAGGGCTTTTTTTTGCTTGGCCATTCAAAATGTAATTGATATGATAGCACTGTCTGTTTAGAGTTGCTTACATGTAATAACTGCATGTGTTTGCTTTCAAAATAAACCTTGTTTTAGAAGGTTTGTAACAGTTGTGATGTTTTGCCTTTCACAACATAAGGAGGCTGCTTATGTGTTGGAATAAGAAAGATGTCCTATGCAAATAGTAGCTCCCTTATGCAAGGAAAAGTAGTCACTTAGGAACAGCAAACAGAAACATTTGAAAGAGGAAATATCTACCTCTCATTCATAAAACATTGAAGTTGTCCTAAAATGTAAGATCTGGATTCATGGGCTTGAGGGGTGGAGGGGAGCTTGAGGGGTGGGGCTAACCTAGGCTCCTAAGCACTATTGATTTAACAAGCAAGAAGTGTTGGTACCTGGATAGACTAAGCATTATGGCTTACACTAAACAAAACATGCCTAATTGGAAGCAAGTGCCTTACTCCATCACAACCAGTAAGTATGTGCTTGCGTTAGGCAAGGAGGGAGAGACTGCTGAATTGGTGCCTGAGTGAGGGACAAAACTGGTTTATTTATAAGCACTCTATTTATAGCTTTTGCTGTGTTGGAATACACTAATTCATTTTAAGTGCTCTATCTCTGTGAGTGAGCTCATAGCTCTCAAGAAGGTGAAATTCTATGTCTGAACTCCCTTTTCTGCTGTAATGCCCTCACTGAACAGGTCTGAGCTTCTCACCGTGGAAGGTGAGGAGCACAGGTGGAGGGGATAAAAAACCAAGCATGTCCCATAACAACCTGTGAAATCATGAATGTACACAGGAAGGGCAATAATGTACTTTTTTGCCATGGGAATGCTGGTCCCATGGGAGGGCTTTATTGAAGACTGATTCATACAAGGGGAACAGCATATGGTGCAGGACCTGTCCATGGAAATGTTTTGAGGGGTTGCAGAGTCAGCGTGAGCCCAGACACACAATACAGAACACATCTTTTAGTCTGTGGCTATAAACACAGGTTTGCTGGTGTTTGAGCGAAGGCACAGAGACCATTCCCTGCATGTGGCTGGTCAGCCACTGGGAAACAGTGCGGAGCTGGGTGCTGTCCTGCCAGTCCCGAGATCACCCCAAAGCCATTCACACAAGCCTGTTTAATAAAACCTTTCTGTGCATTTGAAGGTTGGCTCAGGATGAGTCGTCTGCAGCATGGTTTTGCTGAGCACCACTTGCCTCTTGAGTTAGCTTAGAGTAGATTCTGTTCTGGGAGAAAAGCAAAGCCTTGATCTGAGACTGGCCTTAGAGAAGAGGCCATAAGGGCAGTTTGCTTATGGGCAGCAAAGACAAACCCCCCACCTCCAAAGAGCAGAAAATGTAAAACCAGCTGAATCTGAGGCTGGAGGAGACACAGGGAATTTCTCTTCCTCTTCTTTAAACAGGAGCTGCATGTGAACCCATTGTCCACATCTCTGGAAATGTATGCATGAATTTCAGGACATCTACTTCAAAGGACGTACCCCTGGAAGTGGGAGGAGGTGTGTTTTGTGTGGGGCAGGCTCCCGACTTGCATCTCTTTCAGGGAGCTCTGAATCATTATTTGATCCTGTTGAGCATGGCAAAGGCGGTTCTGGGCTGCCCCCACATTTCGGGCTCAACTCCTTCCTCATTTGTGGTCCTCTCCTGACAGCATCTCGAATTTCCAGTTTGGCCCTTGTCTAAATTTGAAACTGGACCAACCAGTCAAATCCCATCCCCAAGCCAGACAACCCCTAAAGAAAACCCCAAAGTCCTACTTTATTAGTGGATGAGTTTTTTAGGGAAGTCCTTGTGGAGATGCCACCTGAAGGTCTGGGAAAGGACAAGCAAATGGAAGCAGGTGACAGAATTATATGCAAATCTCTACGATATAACCAGTTCTTGTGTTTACAAACCTCAAGACCTCACCTTTAATCGCTTTCTCTTAAGCCCTGAGCACATAAAGGTGAGTAAATCAGACATGGCAAAACATGTGCATTACCCATGCTTGCTCTTTTCCAGAAATAACACAAAATCAAGGCCTCCAAGAAACACCAACAAAAAGGAAAACACTGTAAGAGTTTGTTAGTTGTTTAAAGGAAAAAAATATTAGTACCAGTTTGGCTAACGTGGCCTTCTCTTATGTTTCTCTCCTGAACACAAAGGAAATATTTTCAGGAGCACAGAGGACTTTTTGAATGCAGCCTGCTCTTGGCTTTATCTTATTTTCTATCAAGTAACTGAAAACGAAACAAAGATCTCGGACATAGGTACATCTTTAAGAGAATTTGCTCACTCTTAACTTTGTTTGAATGGGTAAACCTCCTCACTGTTTGCCCTTAAAGCTATTCTAACAGAGAGCTGTTTTATCAACACTGGCTGCTCAGTAAGGAGAGGCATTTTCTTCCACCTTCAGTGCAGTTTTCTATGCCGCTGTTGGGGGGTGGGAAGTTGACCTTACGTGGACCCTCAAGACAAAACCAGAGGCTTTAAGCAAGTGAAGAATAGGCAAACACTAGCCAGCAGTTGCCATATGCAGAGTACACTGCTCAAAAATCCCAGAAATCTCACCGATAGAGCGTTACACTGTGACTGGGTAGTGCTTCTCCCCTTGTAATTTATGCATGTGTCAATAGGAGATTACGCCTGTAAGTACAGACTCAGCAAACTCACTTCTACTGTTTATTATAGAATTTTGGGGGAGAAAAGTAAAAGAAGTACTGCAGGTATTTTCTCCAGTCACGGTGCCTTTAAATGATGAAACTCTGGAGCTGTTTTGTACCAGCTCTTGAACAATGAGTTTGAGTGATATTTCTTAAAACAGTGGACAATTTTCTGAGCTTTGGGGAGCACGGGTGTTGCTGAAATTCACAGAGAAGCAGAACAGCAATAAATGGTCTGCTTGCAATTATTAATTGAACAGAAGCCCCTAAATCTGAGTATGCCTGAATTTTGCAAAGTGTGAGAAGCAGATCACAGAAGCATTCACTTCTCACCCATGTCTCGGGACATGAAAATGTGAGAAATCATCAATAGGTGAACAGTAAGTCTGAAAATGAAACTTATACCTTCATTGCACAGGTGTTTTGGTTTATCTCAAGCCTATTGGGAGCAGGTTCAAACAAACTGAATGAAGCTACTATTTAAACTAGCAAGAATGTCCACAGACCTTTTGCAGTGATTTGCTGGACTGAACTGGGGAGAAAAAAGTACGGTAAACTTCTTGGTCTTTTCCCAGGAATGGGTTCATGGTTGAGGCACTGGAATGGGTTTTAGGAAATCTTGATTCTATTTCTGACTTTGCCAAGTCATTTATCCTCTCTGTGCTTCTATTCTTCACCGTTCAAACAGCCATAATTAATATATCTCTGCAAGCCATGTAGCAAGGGTGAAATCACATTTGCTCAGAGATAAATGACATGTATTAGAGGAAAGTCTTAGACATGTACAGGTGAAGTTTATCAACACAGTAGCTGTTACCATTCAAAAAATTCCAAATCCTGGAAATTTTACATACTCCGTTAGAAACAAATTTCTAAACAAATTTCTAACTGCATTAATATGTTTAGTCCTGTTGCAAGAAAGTGCAGGGATTTCTGCTGTAGTGCAAATGCTGTCCCACAGCTCTCCAGGAATAGCCATGGCGGTTTGGTGTTCAGATGCCATAAATCAGAGATATTCGTGCACTGTCACATTTAAAAAAGAACCCCAGCTCTCTGTACTTTAAGCTTTTTCATGTACGTGAAGATTCTCCAATTGATTCCAATGGATTTTCACTGCCTCTCAGGGGCTCAAGTATTAGTCCTAACCTAAAACTGCATATAAAATAGCTACCTCATCATTCAAAAAAAAATTAAGCTATTTTTAAGTTGATTTAAATGTAAAAAAATTAAATTCCCTTATGCTTAATTGCATTTTCATCTTCATTCCCCAATTTTATTTTTAAACATCCCAAAGCCAGCATAGTTGTGTTTTTTTTTGTCTTTTTTTTACTTTTTTTCATTATTGAATTCCAACATATGTAATGCAAACATCACAGTGCAGTGATCTAGAAAGTGCAGCTTGCTTTTCATTCAGCTGAGATGACGTAGCTTGCTGCTTAGCCTTGCAGCTGCATTACATAAATATTATTACTGATGAACTGTGGGCTAGGCGTTAAAGTATTTATGTTAGAGTAATACAAGGCAGCATCAGTGATGAGGCTTTTTAGACATTATCTGAAATATGTCAGATGAGTGTCCCATCAGGAAAAATGTGTCTCAGGAGACAGGATCATCTACTGGTAATTCTTACTTTATTTGATCTGCTGGTGAAAAGTATGGAGAGAGATGTCTTGGTATGTGGAATCCAGCCATGCCTATTTGTGGATGGGGGTGGGGGTTTACTATGGGGGTTAAAGATAATGCAGCAATTAATAATTTCTTTTTTCCCATAATGCATAATATTAGGGACAGCCATGCAAACACAGGCTCTACTGTCATCAAAACTCTTAATCAAGGGCCTAATAAAAACTCTCCACGAAGTCAATGGAGTTTAGGAAGCAATTAATCTCAGCCTGAGCTAGACATTTACAGTAAGTCAGATGAACCGGTCGCTTTGCTTCTGGAAGCAGATAGACAACAGGTAAGTTATGCATTGTGTCTGAACTGGTTTGGTGGGAATTTTTAGCTTTCAGGTCTTCTACGTGAACTCTTGCTCCTACAGAAATTGCTTTATGGTCTTTGTTGACTATATGGAGGAAATGGGATCTTAGATCTAAAGGGCTCATTTGAAAGGCATGTATATGCACAAACACACATGCTCAAATATTCACACATCACACAAGCAGGCAATAAAATCCATAGTTTGAACACATGCTTTCAGAGCTTTTGCTACCATGGTATCACTAAAAGATGCTGTCAGTGCAACTACTGTAAATCTCAGTATTTTATCTCTCTAGATTTTCAAAATGGAAATAATGACAAAAAGGCATATATTCTCTGTTAGCTTTTATTATTTTGTTTAGCTGGGACAATGATGAACAGCAGAATCCTTTGTGTATTTGTTCACAATTGTTTTAACAGTCACTGTATATTTGATTTCAGACTGCACTGGGTGGTGCTCATTCAGAGTGACTGCTTTTGATGGGATTTTTTTTCTTAATATCTCATCTACTGATTTAAAATCTGCCACATTGGGTTGCTGTTGTTTTTATTAATATAAATTAAACTGATAATGTCCCCTTAGTGCTGAGGAGAGAAAAAACATCTTTGTTTTGAAACTGAGCTCCATCAAAACACAAATCCCACTATGAATAGAAGGCCGAATGATTACAACAGCCATATGTTTATAAATGAGTAATAACCTTTACATCAGCAGAGTCCTTCACCAGGAACATCACAGATGGCGATATTTGCAGTAGTTCTCTCTGAAGGGCTGACACCTAGGGTGGGTGAGCCTCCGTTAGCACAAGCAATCTTAAAATGGCATTTTTTGACCTTCCAGGCTGGACAATGCAAGAGTTTCATTTTCCAGAGATATTTTGCCTCCCTTCTGTCATCAGTTTTGCCACGTTGCATAGCGACCTTCCAGCACTTGACCAGTTGGCGATTTTCAGAATGCAGGAAAATGTTCATCAAGAACAATGTAAATCCGAGTGCCAGCTTTCCTCAATACCCTGCTTTTGTATCTGTACAATTCAAAACCTGTAGGAGTTGGAGAGATATAATACTGCAGCAAGTAGGCCTCTAAACCAGCTACTGAAAATTCATATGTTTTGATGAGATAGCACATAAAACAGTGACTGGCACAAGGCCACAGTCTGATTGCAAGTGTTCATGTTTGTTGGCAAAAACGAGCCTTCTGTGACCTCCCAAGGTCACCTCTCCAGATTTCTCTCTCTGATTCATCAGTAACAGTTTTGTCAGTGTGTGCAAGCACACAACTATGAGCTCTTCTCTTTCTCCTCTGCTGGCTGAGTGCCACTTCTGAGCAATAAGGTTTCCGGAATTGCTTCTGAATATTGTCTGTGACACTTGCCTCGCTCCGGCTCCCTCTGCTTGCAAGAGAGAAGGCAAGAGAGTGAGCAAAAGCTCACCCACGTGCAACATCAGAAAGTCAGCCAGCTGCTGGAATGCCACGCAGTCTACAAAAATGCTGTGAATTTGGGGTGTTCCAAAGCTGGAAAATTCTGCCCCAGGAGGAGCAACATCTTCTGAACTGGGGAGGGGATTTGGATGCCTGGGTTTCTGGAAGATACAGGAAGTTTCTGCTCTAGTTTAAGCAGTCAGGTTCTGCCAAGGTCCAGTTTCAGCGCTCACCAGGGCTCTCTGTGTTCTCAGTGGGCTGGGGCCAGGAGGATTTTCACTTCAACTCCCCAGCCTGTAGTTTTGTTGCCTTCATGGGCAGGTACATCTTTTCATTCAGTCCTTGGACTATCCCTTTGCAGTGCTGGTTAGCTTGTGATGAGGTGATTTCTTCAAGAGCACTCAATGCAAAAGACAGGCTGGTTCCCAAATCCTGAACCTTCACTCCCACCACCCTATTGATGAAGACCGTGCCTGGATACTAACCACATTCTGTATTGGTTTCTCTTGTTACCCATAGGAGTGTCCAACCTGGATTGTTCACTTCAGTATTGGAGCTGATCTCTCACAAATCAAAAGCCTTCTGAGATTTTGAGGAAAATCTCAAAAGTCACTGCCCTTTTCCTCAAACACTGAATGCATTTTAGCCTATGGTCTTCTCTGTTTTCACCCAAATTTTAAGTTCAGTGGATCCTATTTATACCTTCCCATGTCAATGAGGCATCATTCATTTCCCTTTCACTGTGGTAAAGGGCTCAGGAAATCAATCTGATGACCCAAGCTGTACATTTTCATAGTCATTTTGTCCACTGTTGATCCAGCTCTAAGTTCCCTACTGCCCTTTATGCCTCAAGGTAAAACACTGGCCCTTGCAGTGAAATCTGCTAAGTAGAAACACCATAAATGCCACAGGTCCCCTGATGGTACCTTTGACTCCTCCTGCAGGGTTTCAGATTTAATGACTTGGAATGGGTAGCAGATACTAATGGTTTGCACATCTGTTACACTGCAGTTGGAGAGTGGGTTCCTGCGCTAGATGCTTGTTTTTATGTACTGAAAGTAGATGGACAAGAGCTCATTAAATATTGAAAAGAAAGGTATATTTTTAGTCAGAATATTTACATCTCTTCTAAAAATCAAATTTTATGAAAAAAATCTCATCTCTTCCTTCTGATATGCAACGAATCTCTTTAGCAAAGGAATGCATATGTGTTTCTTGGGGTCATCTCTAGTTTAACTTCAGAAACTCATCAGTCTATTCCTCACTGGGTTTTTTTAATCTTCCCTCTTTCCCCCCTGCCCATTTTGCTTAAAAAACCCTACCTTGACTCCTTGTGATTGGAGGAAGTAAGGAGACATCCACAGAAGACAAAGACAACAACATGGGAAAGCTCCTTTTCAGTTTTCCCAATCACCTCCATACAGAGATCTTACATGAACTTCCTCCATCTTGTGGTGCTGTAAAATAATCTGGAGGACTCAGTGCCTTCACGAGCAAGGAATTTAAACACTGCCCTTTCCATCTATTCCCATTCCTCCAATAAAAAATGTTGCCTATTCCTTAAAACATAGGTATAGAATGTACCAAACACTAAAATATTTCAAAAACCATTCAGATCATTGCCCATCAGAAGAGTACCTTGCTTTCTGTGCTCCTTTGATGGAATGCGAAATCATGGTTTTGCTTTGTATTTTAAGCCCTTGTAACCATATCTTCTTTGAGCCTTCAGCACTTTGTTTTTTGCTGTTAAAATGACATTGCAGGGATGGCTGTCCTCACTAAAGTTCTCATTTTCTTAGTACTACATCATTCTGAGCAGAAAGAGCGCCTAAATGTATTCAAGCAAGTGGCCTTTCTTATACAGGGTATGAACATGAAAGAATGAAAATTAAGTCAGATCCTTGAGAATCTGCACTGGAGTAAACAAATGCAACAAAAATATTACCATTACAATCAACGAATGCTGACTGAACTCAGTGGGAGCTATCCACATCCATCTGAGCACAGGCTTTGACTCGCCTTAGCGGTAAAGTTTAGACGTGAACCTGACCTTGAAAGTTCAAGGGTGTTCTGATTTAAAGTTCTAGTTTGATCTCATCTGCACTCACAGCAGCAGGACAACAACTTCTGTTTTCCCCTCTTTGTTAAAGAGGTCATAACTTGCCTTGGATTTCAAAAGTTTGTTCTTTTCTTGGAGGAAAATCTAAGAAGGAAAAGAGGTTTTGTGTTGTTTTTACAAGTAGGTAAAAATAGGAGAAAAGAGAACTGAAAATGATAGAAAATAACTGGTTTATCTGAGAAAAAAATAATGCTTTACTACAATAACTAGTTTTATTGCACAGACCTTGTTTTTTCACTTCTTTTGCACAGTTGACAGAAGATGGAGTGAGGCTGACTGTGAACATGGATATAAAGGTATGCATGGATGTAGGACTTTATGAACTGCATGGGGTAGGAGTCTTGATTAGTGTTGCTGAGTAACAGATTAATTCCTTTAGCATTTTCCTGTAAACATGCCTGACTGTTTATACAGTCAGGGTCCTGAAATTGAATGCATAGCTTGAATTCTACCTCTCTTGTCCGTGTGAGCTGACATCACCTGTTTCTTCAGCCCATTTCCGATTTTTCTTCACTACCTGCCCTTTTCTACAGCTGGGATTTGTGCTTCAGAGCACTTTGTGGGGCTGGGTTGCAAAGGCTGTGTGATCACAGCAGAGGTTTGCCTGGGTTTGCTTCCTCCCAGCAATCCAGGGACAGAAGAGTAATGGGTGTGTGCAGTCAGATGCTGAGCAGCCGTTCAAGGTTTCAGTACTGAAAGGGTTAGGGCTGCCTCTGCTTCTGCCAACAGGAATTCTCCCATTGATTTGTCACTAGGAGCAAGTTGATGCCCTTCTTCAGTAAGTTACTGACACAAGTATCACTGTTGATAATAGTGGCCCTGCGGCAGATGGAGCGCTTCAATTATCTTGGGCCCGTGATGAATGAGTGCTATTGACAGCTGCTGCAAAATCCATAGCAGACTAAGTATGGCACAGACAATTATGATATTGCTGGTAAACATATGGCAGGATTGGATCTCTTAAAAAATAACAAACTCAGGCTCTGCTGGCCTTGGTTTTGGTCCTGAGCCAAGTTCTAGGCTGAACTTTGGTCACATGCCATTGGGAAATCCCATATTGGTGACAAAATGAGGTTTTAGGTCTTTGGAGCACACTCTGTTGAATATTGCCTTTGAGTGTCACTGGCATTTAATTGGTGTGCAAAAAAGGAAAGTTTGTTTTCCTGTAATACTGCTAAAAATGTATGTGTGTATTCCTTTCAGCCTATTCTAATTCACCTTAATGCCTACAGTACTACCTACAGAAGAGTCTGTGTTTGAGCAGGTCAGCCAGAAGAAGAATGTATTCCTCTACTGGCCAAGTCAAGGAGCCAGTAATATCCTTTTATTTTAGCCACTTGCCTGCAGTTAGTATACCAGTTAGTGAAGTAGGAGAGCAGGGGTGGTTTCACCAGCTGTTCTCTTGCAGATTCCTGTCTCCCTTTTTGCTACAAAAATCTGGTGGATTTGAGAATACCTGGGCAGGCTTACAGCCCCAGGGAAAGAACAGCAGATGAACTACCTAGAGCTGAAAGGGGAAAAAGCAGGAGCCCATCTTGGCCAAGCCACAATCACATCTGCATCACAGCATTTAATGCAGAGGCACAGCCAGGCAGAGGCAGTGGGGGAAGCTCACCAGTGGCATGTCTGCACCACTCTGACATATCTGCAGGTTGTGATCCAAATTCTCCCCTTCATTATACATAAGCACTGAGGGCAGATGCAGGCAGGGACAGCATGTGCTGCCTGTGCAACCACCCAGGAGCTTTCTTACCCTGCTTCTGGGACCGCCCCTGTTCCACCAGCAGCCACAAAGGACTCCCTTGTATGAAACATCCAGCTGTTCTCTGTGACCTCCTACAAACCATCTTCCATTTGCTTCATCTGTGGGTGCTTAGTATTTCTGAAAAGGATGCTGAAATGGCTGCACATACACCTTTGACCTCTGGTCACTTTGGGCACAACTGTGACTGTCTCACAAGGGTCTGGAGTTCTCAGGACCCCCAAGTCTCATGGTCATTCCCAAACTCTGAGATGGTATCTTACACACCTGATATGTTTCACTCAATCCAGAAAACAGATATAAAATACGAGTTTGGTTTTCCTTCTTTTCCTTCTGGGTGAGGATAGTTTTTCAGTCGCTTTGTTATATAATTGCCGTCCTCCTTTGGCAGTGTTAACTATATTATGTGATTAACAAACAGATGCAGCAAGAGCTGTGCATAATAAATGTCCCATCAGCTCAGGGAATTAAAACAAGGTTGAATACTGCTTTTTCCTTTATTTGCTGAATTAACATTTTGAACTGATCCTCCTGCAACAGGCCATATTCAGAACTCTGCATGGACATTAGACAATCGAGAGCAAAATTTGACCTTCATATGCACTTTGCTTCTCTGATCATGTCACATCACAGTGGCTCACTAGAAAATGTTCTGATTTTTATTCTTGCCGTATTGTCCTTAACACTTATTATCTCATTGTCAGCTGGCAAAGTTATGAGATCAAAGGCTTGAGCATAGCAGACAACCATTACTCTAAAATATTAGAAACAGCCAGAGTGATCTGATCCAATTCTCTACTGTTTGGTAATTTGGGAGGGACTTTCGGATCCTATTCTCTGAATTGTCATTTGATTCTTTTAAATGCCAGCTTGTTTCTTAAACATTATAAATTATGATACCAGGTGCAAACATTTCTCAGCACAGACCACTCTCTGAAATACATCTTTAATTGTATCAGATTATGTTTTTGTTTTTAATAAATACAAATATGTGAACACACCTACACAGACAAGGGATGTATGAGCTTGTTTGCTTACTTTGAAACCTACTTAAACATAGAGAGTTCAAAAGCTTGACTCAGACATCGTGCTCTGCTTGGGGGAGGCTGAATAAAGAGGTGATGAGGGGTCAAAGAGGGGTAAAAAAATTCAACCAAAATGGGTTTTGCAGATGACCACAGTAGATGCAAGGGCGTGTATTTGCACTGGACTCATCAGAGATATCCTTCTTTGTCTGAACTGAGAGGCTGGTGTTTAAATACTGGAACCTTATCTGGGCAACTAATATGTGGCACCTCTTTCTCCTTTGTTCATGGCACAAGTCTTTCCTTTAGTTGAAAACAGGAAGAGGATTACTGACAGGTGAGAACTAGGTTTAAAGACCAGAGCAAAAGGTTTGCAAAATCAACCAGTATTTGAAAGAAAAAGTGCCCTGACAGTTTAGACCCCTAGCCCTGTCACCATAAAGCCCGTCATGAGATATGTCCCTTTGCCCACAAAATCAGAGGAACCTTTTTGCCATGCAACTGCATGGCCAGGTTCATTCTCTTCTCTGCATGTGGCTTTTTCCCCCAGGTCTCCTTTGACCACCTGTCCCAAACGACAGAGGTGTGGGGCCAGCCCATTAAAAAGAATTTTACAGATTCATTTATTTATTTTTGAAAGGGGGTGAAGGAAGGAAAAATGAATAGCCCACTTTTTGGGTTCGAATCATGTCACAGTGAAATTCAAGGAAGAGCATGAATTAGACAGTGTTTTCAAACTGTAATGGATACATCCGAAAATAAAACATTAAAATCTATTTAAATCCCACTGCCAACACACACAAGAAACAAATAAATCATTTGCTAAAACCAACTCAAAAAGAAACAGAGGAACTGGGATAAAAATGGGAATAGAAGTGCCGAGAAGACCATGGCACTGCTTCCCTGCAAGGCAATGTCAACCTGTAGTTGGCATTGTGCACGGTTTCCACAGCAGCCCATGGCTCATAGTCCCCTTAGAAAGCATGTAGATGTTCAGCATAAATGACTGTGGTGTTTGAGATGCTTACAAAAGTTGTATTAATAAAAACACCAATCTGATGTAAAAATATGTTCTGTTCCATCTGGGGTCAGATTGCATTTGTTATAATTTAAATTTAAAATGAGGCTAGAGAAGATATAAAACTCAGATATTCTAGGAACTGACACAGCCCCAGGTCTGACTTTGAACACTTTATTGCAGAGGCTAGAGTCGTCAAGGGATCAGTCATAGCCTGTAGCTGAAAGTCATAGACTGTGCGCAGCAGAAATCCAAATATGCAGGAGGAAACAGGAAAAAATAATCTGTTATATTCCATTTCTCTGTAAACATAAGCTGCTTGTCCTTGTAGAATTTTTTACATTTCATCAAAACTAACTAGGAAAACCCCATAAATTGTCCCCAGATAGTAAGCTGGGACCAGCAATGCATTTTTTCCCGATTTTTTGTGTATTTCTGTGCAGGGAAGGTGGTAGTTAACACTCTATCAACTTGACACTTAAAATGCATTTTCAAGATGAGGGCTGTTCTTGCCACTGTTTTTAATGGTCTTATCACTTAAATGGTCACAAAGGGGTTTAAGCATAATATCCCTACTAAGGTGTATGAATGGATTTATTTTGTTGTTTGCTGGATTTATTTTGTTCTCAGATTATCTGGCTATAGATTCAACTAGATTCATGCACATTGATTTGTAAAGCACAGACAATCTGGATAACCAGAAATCACAGGCACTTCATGGCATATTTTTCCCTTCAAATCCATTAACTTTAGGAGGAGTTTTGAGGTGGTTAACTTAAGGGGAAATAATAGATTTGTAAACTGATAAAGAAGTTACGTCATTGCTGAAACAGTTAATGAGATGCTTTAAAATCCAGGAACTAAGCAAATGCTTTCAGTTTGGATTGATTGTAACAGGAAGAAGAAATGCCACACTACACTAAGCCATGGCCCATGGAGAGCTAAAGCTCACCTTGCTCAGCCCCAGCACAAGGGTTGATGGATGAGCAGAAGCCAGCCTGTCTGCTCAACCTATCACCATGGTCCCCACACAGCTGAGGATGCACTTGAGTTTTTAGCAGAAGCTGAGCTCCTCCAAAATACGTGGAGTCTGCTGCAGTGTCTTGGTGGATGTGAGCTGCCAGAATGAATTTGCTTTTTAACACTAGGAGATACAACATAGTAGCCTGTATCCACTACGTGAATGACTTCCAACAAGGGTGCTAGTAGTTATTAATGCTGTATCCACTTGACACTTGAAATGGTCAGCATTTTTATGATGAGGGCTGGTTTTCCACTGGTTTTAATGGTTTTCTCACTTCCTTTCTAGAGCTGTGCTCATAGGGAGCTGGATATAGCTATTTTACAACTGTGTGCCACCCCTGCGGATGCAATCACCGGTACAAAGGGTATTCACCACACAGTTGGTGTGCTCCGCTCAGAGGAGCCCAGCTGGGTGCTGCTGGCTGGACTTCTCCCCATCTGCATGTCTGGACATGGGTGGAGATTCATTAACTCTGTGTTTCTGTTGGAATTCTTCTGCTGTGCCAATCTGCTGCTATCTGATCATTTCCAGCAAATTTATGTGGCCAGTCATGTAAAATTAGGCAAAACTGACAAACTAGGGTAAACCATTTGTTTAACCCCCAAATTAAACAATTCACCATTTCTAGTCATTGGCTTTTCATGGATTCTAGTGAAAAACAAGGTGAGCTTCAAGACATCTATCAGTGATACATACAACTCCACAGACTGGTTTGATGCTTGTTGCTAAATGATATCTTAGAAAGCATTTCTGTGTGGACTTCATTTGTTAACATGGTTTCTGGCTCCATAAGTGTTACAAGCCACTTAGTGGATAGCCTCCTGTCTACCCAGCAGTACAAGACTGACACCTATTTACTTTACGCTGATCAGACCATATGGTAAAATGGATATTCTCCTTCTATTGCATTCTTTTACCTTACAACTGTCAGATCCTATCCGACTCACTTTTTTTCAGCAATCACAAATGCTGCAGACCCTACATGTATTCAGTTCCCACTTTTATTTTTTTCCCCTTAACTTTATGCAGAGCTACCTATTCCCATAACAGTGGCTGCAGAAATCCTTCCTCTGCTCAGTGTTGTTTCTGACAATGGTCTGTAGCAGGTATTTAGGGGAAGAGTGTAAAAGCAGAGCGACCATACAGTGCTACTTCATACTGGCACACCCTCCCAGCAGTCTGTGCCTTAGGGGCATCATGAGCCAGAGATTGTATCTGCATCTTTGCGTTTTGTAACGCTCGATGAATTTTTCAGCCAGGAATTTGTCTAATTGCTTTTTGAGCCCATTTATACTTTTGGCCTCTACAACATCCTGTGGCAATGAGTTCCACAGTTTAATTATGCGTCATGTGAAAAAAAGTATCTTTTTGCTCTTTATTTTAAATCTGCTGCTTGATAGTTTTATGCAATACCCTTCCTTGATACCCCTTTTCTTGAGTGGTAATAACTAATGCAGAACATACCATCCTTTTCTTGTATTTAGAATACTTTCTCTTCATATAGCGTATTCTACATTTATCAACTCTAGATTTCATTTGACAGTTTTTTATCAAGTGGCCACTAATTAACATGAAATCCTTCATCAGCATGTTGCAATTATCTTTTCATTTTGATTTTAGTGGGTTTGTTTGTTTTTTGTTTTGCTGTTTTTTTTCCCATTGCTTTTATCGATTAATTTTGTATAACAAAAATATGTCATCTTACTTGTCTCTGCCTTTTCCAGTTTGTTCATGAATATTTTAAATAGCATAGGTCCCATATCTTTGTGAAACTCCACTGACAATCCCCACCAGGATAAAACATGACCATTCCTTCCTACTCTTGTTTTCCCATCTTTTAGCTAGTTATTGGTCTACCCAAAAAATTCTTTACCTACAAATGCTCAGTTTACCCAAACAGTGTCAGTGAAGAACCCTGTAGAAAACATGAAGGATTGAAGTGCAATATGGGAATAGCCGTATTCTCATGTTGCAGTGCTGTCTTCTCTCTGGTCCCTTGACAATCCACACTGCAGGCAAGTCACTTCACATCTTAGGTCTAAACTTGGCAATCCACATGCAAAATTTGACCTTGGGATGCAAGAGACAGGGGCAAACTCAGGCATTTTTGATGGGGACACCTCAGACTTGTGTACTCCCAAACTACCACCAATTTCCACACTCAAATAAAACCAGAGTGATCAGCAACTCCTTCAAAGGAACGTGGAAAGACCTGAAAATAACTCTAGCCCCATCTCAGTGTGGTCTGCATTGCTGAGCAGACAGACATGTGCAGTCCACTGAGCTTGTATCTCATGTAGTGCAATGTCATGGACAGTCTTCAGTTTCTTGAAGGAGAGAGACCCTTTCCCAAGGGCATGAACACTATTTCTTACACTGTGTCAGCTGTTACCTAGGCAGTGGCTGGTCCACTGGTTGATCTGAGCCACAATCTTTTGCAGCAGAGGCTGTTGACTACAGATGCTCTAACACCTTATATTTTTCGCCGTCATTTATGGATAACAGCATCAGTAGGGAGGAAGAAAGGGAGAAAGACGTGGGGGACCTCTGATTCCTTGTCCCAATTTCATCTTGGTAGACACCATGCCTTTGGGCTATTTTTTACTATATTCATACTACATGCTTGGTTAGAATTTTTGGTTTGCTGGCCTGGCCAAGCCTGTTTAGTTCTAACTTATGAAACAAGTGCTTTTTATAATCAAAGCTATATGCTCTCTTTCACCTCCCAACAGATTTTGGCCTTCTACAGAAAGTGTTCCCACGTCCAGGCTGTCTAGTGTCTGGATATACAAAGAAACTTCTCTGAAAAAGGAACTGGCAATGTAAAGGAATTGTTGCCAGATACACCACATATTGAAAAAGATAGCAGGGTTGAAAAGGGCCTCCTAAAAAGCATGGTAGGTATCACTACACTGTTTGCTCCTTACAGACTTTGGGATGGTGAAAAGACAAGAAGGGAGTGAGGTATCTGTCAAGAGGGGAAGAGAGTTCTTCAGAGAACAAAGGAGGGGAGTATTGCAGAGACAACATTGGCCTAATCATTAGATTTTTTTTTGTGTTTAGCAGTAACTTCTTTATACGTAAGTGGAAATGGCTTCCTGGGTTTCTCCTGCATACCGGGAGGGAAGACTAGCTGCATAAATGCTGCCTGTGGGACTGGGTCCTCCTGTACGTTCTTATAGGCAGACTCCACAGGCTGTGGCAGATTAAACTGGCTGCAGTGATGCTGATGATGTTGGGTTGGTGTTTAGCCTTTTCCTGAGATGCCAGCATCTTGTTCTGAGAGAATCAAAGGCCATACTTCACCTCTAGTCTAGGGGAATTCTGATCTCGGTTGGGCCTTGATTACCTCTGCTGGGCTCTGTGAGTACAGGGAGTAGCCAACAACCCAGGTGGTTTCCTAGTACTGTTGATGACTGTGTCTCCTGCAGCAGAGAGTGCCAGCTGCACACAGATGTCAGTACTTGGTCCATGGAGATTGCTAAAGGTGAAATCATACCTGTTGGGTGTCTGGGGCTTACAAAGACCAGCTAGTGATACCTCTAAAATGATGCTATAGGAGGACCTCTTTGTTATTACATGAAAGCATTCATAAATGCCCCTTTCTCTCTTGCACCTGTGTTCTTGAGGTGTCATGTGGTTGATGGCAATAGGACACCAATTTTTCATGCAGGACTGTGAAGTATAGACATCCTTATTGGAAAGCTTTGCCTACTGCTCTACAAGAACCCTTGTTCTTCAGGACCAAGTAGTCCAGTAAGTGGGTGCTTGTCTCTTTTTGCCAAAGCTAGCAAACACTGAGGAACAAGGAGGTTGGATTGGCCCCATCCAATATCTGCACCAATATCTGCAAGTTTACAGTTGCCCTTAATTACAGGAGAAACCTGTGATTCCACCATGAGACAAATGTGTTTCATCTGATAGGGTACTTGCTCAGTACATCATTGATGGTCTGATACTTGCAAGAGTCACCAGTTACAGCAACAGAATCAAATGCAGGAGTACAAGGACTACTCAGACAGCAAAAAGGAGGAGAAGGGTTGGGCCATATCCCCTTTTTTAAGCACATTATCATGATATTTGCATTAATAATAAGAACAAACTGTGAACAGATCCATGAATCTGTATAGCACTGTGCCATGGTATGCTCTATATGATGGATGTGGCACATCCACCCCAGAAAACTCAGAACAGGAGACAACCAACCAACACTACCTGACCTGGGAAATATAGAAGCCCTTTTGGGCATGGTGTAAAAACCAGAGCAAATCTAGTCTGTATCTCAACATCCTCCATCTATGACATAATAGACAAAACCTCTATCTCAACATAGGTCCTCCTACCGCCACACAGTTCCCTCACCCCCAAACATGAAGAGCAAAATCCCTCCAAATTCTTTGCCTTGTTCTATGCAGTACAATTTTTCGCGCTTGCCTGGCTTCACTTCATTTCCAGGACCCATAGGCAGAGTCACAGCTTCTCACGGCAGTACATATCTTCTGGAAGACTGTATCTACTGATCCTTCAGGCTTGACCTGTTTCTGTGCACAGTTCTTGGCAACAGCTGTCATAATTTTTGATCCCTGAGGCCTTCTTAGAGATGTTGACTAAGCAGAAAGACTAGAGACAGAATTTTAGAAATAGCTAGAGGATCAGGAATGTTCTCTTTTTTTTCCTGAATTTTTTCCTCTTATATCTCTAGGTTATGAAGTTTGCTGGGACCAGCAGTAGTCTATCCAACTGTGATAAACATTAATCTTTCATGGTGCCTGTTTTTCCAAGGTAAGAGCACTATTCTCCTTTGACACTACTGACTGATCATGAAAACAGTTCTGCTAAATTTCTCCATCTCATCCTCACTTTTTTTTTTCACCCCAATAGATCTACCCTGTTCTTCTTCAGACATGACCATTTTTGTCTTCCCTGTGATCACATAGTAAGAAACAGCTTCACTACTGCAAATTGACTGATCATTCTTTCTTCTTTCAGGAAAATCTGAAAACCCATTGCCAACTATGTCTCACAAGTTTCAATAAGCTAAATATGTCTTTAAAATTAACTTCAATTATTTCTATTGAATTGGAATAAAGGCCACATGAAAAATAAAGTGCCAACAAGAAAAAAGAACCCTATTGGCATGGTGAGTGAGTTCTTATCTCCAAAGCACATCCAGCACTATTTCATACCCTGTCCCTGGCTTAAATTCCAGCAGGTGTAAAGCATGGTTAATCAAAAAGATTTTCTTAACTTACCAGCACATCACATTCCAGACCTTAACTATATGGTGACTGTGGTGTCACAAGAGCTCTTTAAATTCCAGGCACCGCAGTGAAAATTTTGGACTATAAATAAGCCAGAAGCTGTAACCCTCTCTTCATTGGATCACATGCCTATCATTAGCATCATTATTCCTGGTTTTCTTGCTATGTTCACAGGTCACTAGTGCAGTGAATCCATTCTGCTGAATTTTCAGAAGTCATCTTTTTGGTATTGCAACCAGAAGAGGCACATCTGAGTATTCATTATGTGGGAATTTCTCATGACTCAGCATTTAATACTGTACTTCATAGGTACGTAGCGAATAAAAGACAGACTAGGGACAATGTAGGCCCCGGAAGCTATCAGGAGAACTGGCTGCCCTGGATTTGGAGAAGGCTGAGGTTCTCAACGACTTCTTTCCCTCGGTCTTCACTAGCAAATGCTCTGACCACACCACCCAAGTCTTGGAAGGTAGACATGGGGACTGTGACAATGAAGACCCTAGGCCCACTGTAGGATAGGATCTGGTTCAAGACCATCTTAAGAACCTGAACGTACACAAGTCCATGTGACCTGATGAAATCCATCTGCAGGTCCTGAAGGAGCTGGCAAATGAAGTTGCTAAGCCAGTGTCCATCATATTTGAAAAATCATGGCAGTCAGGTGAAGTCCTGATGGCTGGAAAAAGGGTAATATAACCTTCTTGAAAATAGAAGGGTAAAACGGATGACCCAGGGAATGACAGACCAGTCCATCTCACCTCTGTGCCTGGCAAAATCTTGGAGCAGATTCTCCTGGAAGGCATGCTAAGGCACACGAAAATCAACAAGGTGCTTGGTGACAGCCAGCATGGCTTCACTAAGGGGAAATCCTGCCTGACCAATTTGGTGGCCTTCTCTGATGGAGCTACAGAAATGCTGGACAGGGGTAGAGCAGCTGACGTCATCTACCTGGACTTGTGCAAAGCGTTCGACACTGTCCCACACAACATCCTTGTCTCTAAATTAGAGAGACATCCATTTGATAAGATGGAACACTTGGTGGATAAAGAACTGGCTGGATGGCCGCACGCAAAGAGTTGTGGTCAATGGCTCAATGTCCAGCTGGAGACCAGTAACGAGTGGTGGCCCTCAGGGATCGGTGCTGGGACCAGTCTTCTTTAACATCTTTGTCGCTGACACGGACAGTGGGATTGAGTGTGCCCTCAGCAAGTTTGCTGATGACACCAAGCTGTGTGGTTCGGTTGATATGCTGGAGGGAAGGAATGCCATCCAGAGGGACCTTGACACGCTTGTGAGGTGGGCTGATGCCAACCTCATGAAGTTTAACCATGCCAACTGCAAGGTCCTACACCTGGGTCGGGGCAATCCCAGGCACAGCTACAGGATGGGCAGAGAAGAGATTCAGAGCATCCCTGAGGAGAAGGACCTGGGGGTGCTGGTCGATGGGAAAATGAACATGAGCCAGCTTCAGTGTGCACTTGCAGCCCAGAAAGCCAACCGTATCAAAAGGAGTGTGACCAGCAGGTCCAAGGAGGTGATCCTGCCCCTTTATTCTGCTCTCGTGAGACCTCACCTGGAGTATTGTGTGCAGTTCTGGTGTCCTCAACATAAAAAGAACATGGAACTGTTGGAACAAGTCCAGAGGAGGGCCACGAGGATGATCAGGGGACTGGAGCACCTCCCATATGAAGGCAGGCTGAGAAAGTTTGGGCTGTTCAGCTTGGAAAAGGCTGCGTGGAGACCTCATAGCAGCCTTGAGTATCTGAAGGGGGCTTATAAGAATGCTGGGGATGGACTCTTCATTAGGGACTATAGTGATAGGACAAGGGGTAATGGGTTAAAACTTAAACAGGGGAAGTTTAGACTGGATATAAGGAAGAAGTTCTTTACTGTAAGGGTGGTAAGGCACTGGAATGGGTTGCCCAAGGAAGTCATGAATGCTCCATCCCTGGCAGTGTTCAAGGCCAGGCTGGACAGGGCCTTGGGTAACATGGTTTAATGTGAGGTGTCCCTGCCCATGGCAGTGGGGTTGGAACTTGATGATCTTAAGGTCCTTTCCTACCCTAACTATGATTCTATGACACTGCGATGTTATTTCACCTTTTTCTCCTCTTCCAAAGAGCTTTATCAAAGGGATGTAACCAGTTGTAACAGCTATTAAATAACAAAGATCCTGTGTTCTGTTCACATGGATAAGTCCAGAGAAGTGATTTAGAAGGCTCATGCTTCAACGTCTAACATCGGTAGTCTGACAAAGGTATTGGCTACATCATTCTGTAAGGAGAAAGGAAAATTTAAAGCAGTGAGTTTAGGTCACAGCAAGAAACAGGCATTCTGCAGTGGTGAGAATGATTAGTGTTTCTTCCTGTGAGGAGGTGTAGTTTCAGGAATGAGATGTCTGCTCTGTGGTCAGAGAGAGGACTCTATATAAACATTTCTGATGAAAGGTAGCACAAATGGCTCTTATTTTCCTCCATGGGCCCCTTTATAAGACATCAGTTGTAGATCAAGATAAATAATATATGAGTGCATGAGTAAAGGCATAGATCACACCTTCTCAGAGATCAGATGTTTCTCTTGTTTTAGAGGTTGCAGAGCAGAAATAAACCCCAGAATTGATGATCTTATTGATCATCATATAACATGCAGTTATGCCTTGAAAATTAAATACATAATGTGCCTTGGGGGTGAGGGCAATGAGTTAACCTTGCATTAGATATTTGGATACAGTGAGCAGATACTAGCTTATTTGTTGTCTTTAATCATAAAACACCTTGATTTCAAACTTTGTTAGCATTTATAGCAGTAAATAAACCTCTGTAGATCTCTCTCTTTTCCTTTTAGGCCAGCCAATACTATTAACCACAACTTCTACTTTTATGTTAGTGATTGTGTGGTGTATTTGAAAGATCTCTTTAGCTTCCTGGAGTAACATTTAAGATGACCCTATCAGTGCTGGAGAAAAGCATGGCATTTGCCATCATTTTATGAGAAGAAATAGAGGTCACATCTCTTTTTTTAGCAGCAAAGATCTTTTCTCCCATGAACAGAGCTGTTCCCCTGCTCCTCAGGGTGCCACAGGCACCTTGTTCAGAAGTGTGGGCTGGTTGTGATGATCTCTGCTAGCCTTGGAGTTTGTGAAATCTTCTGTTTTCTATTCATAATCCATATAGAGGACAAGAAGCTGTAAATTGTCCCCAGTGTTATTTCTGACAAACGCAACTGCTTTAAAATAACAACAAACATTGGACCTGAGGCTTCAGGTATCAAAGAAGGAATTTCCCTTTGGCAAAGGAAAATTTCCCTTCCTGATGAAGAGTTGTGTGCACACCTACAAACATAAACACCTACTGGAGCATAAAGAATATGTCCCACACATAAAGAAAGGCCTCCAGATGGGACAGCATATTCTTCCTGGGTGGCACATTGAAATATCCTTGCCTGAGTCTTGACTCGTATGCCTTGTTCATGGTCTCAGGTTATGCTGATTTCAGATTTTGGGGCTGGGCAGTTATTTTCCATCAGGTCAGACTGCAAAAGTCATATCCTTCCCTTTCCATTGTTCCCCAGAATGTGGAAATCTTATAGGGATCATTTGGGCTTACCCCAATTAATTGGTTTCCCGCTAATGCAGAAATATCAGGCTCTTTTTTCTGTTCTTTGAGTGCTATAGAGGAGGTCAAACAAGATAATTTGGTGGTTTCTTTTGTCCTTGAACCCTACAAAACTGTAAAATAATATTTTAGAACATTTGGCTTGTGCTCAGTGGAAGATAGAGTTGTTGCTGCCATAATTTAGAGAGTTATGATGGAAATGGATGTAATATGCCCTTGAGAACTCTGATATTTTATACCCAAAGCAGATGACAGAGTAAGAGCGATGAACAGAGACAGGCTGCAGTGCAGAAATTCCGGGGTGTATGGAAGCAAGCTGTTTTTTCTTGCCCATATCCAGAACCCTGCAGCCTGTAAATTGGAGCAGCTCCACTGCAGTCAGCAAAAACATGCCAATTCAAAGCCAGCAGATAATTTGGCCCTTAATCTTCACATGTGTAAATGACAGTCATAAACATGGGAAATAACAAGATACACCAAAAGGTCACACTGAGAGTGACGAAAACACTGACTTGCACAGGTCTCCAGGCAGTATTGATAGGAAAGGAGTGTCAGGGAGAACGCACAGAGTAACAAGTGGCAATAAGGAAATATTTTTCCTGGAAACCCAACTAAAATTAAACCAAACACAACCATCTTCTTTCCCAGATGAGAAAGTTCAGCTGGCAGCTCTGAGAGCTGGTTCTTTATGACAGTGTTTAGCAGTACTTCTCTTACGTGAAATAGCTTGTAAAATATTCACCTTCTCTATGGGACTTAACACACTGGGACCAGGATTCCTCATTAAGTGTGGTACTTGGTTTAAAGTGTTTTCTACTGCTCTCTGGTGAGGGTAAATCTAAGCTAATGGTAGATTTGAGAAGGCAGCAGTTTTATGATCCAAATACATTGCATTGTCTATGAATATAACCTATTTTAGTCGGTTACATTGGAAAGAAATAAATTACTCATCAGTCAATCCATTATTATTATAATAAGAGCACGGCACTACTTAATTGCATCAGTTAAGTGGATATGACTTTGCCAATGCTCATAAATGCCATTACATCAATCCACAGAAATGGACCCGTTGATTTATTAGATGATGATGGACAAAGAAGATGTTGCAATCTCTTTTATAATTTAACCTGTGCTTAAAACATGTAGGTGTTTAAGGCCAATACACGTATAGTTATTACCACAGAGAGGGAAAGTGAAAAGGGAATTGTAAACCATAACAAACTCTATCAAGTACATGTCTATTTTGGTATGCGTAATAATCCTGAACGTGCATTTATGTAACACACTGTACAGTACTTAAGATGCTGTGGGCTATCATGTACTGTAAATCCACATTTAATCAAAGGACTTGTGGCATATGATTGAGTACTGTAAGTTTTCTTCACTGTGGAGAAATGCAACTGCAGAATGGAAGTTCCACTGGTGAGCTGCAGCCATCCTGACTGCGTAGCAATAATAAATTTCTCAGAGGAACTTCAGGTCCATCACTGGTGATTCATTTACTGAGTGCCTCTTTTCATTTACTTATATATTTTTAACAAGAAATCACTACCCAACAGTGAGCCAAATGAATGCAGTCCTGGTGGTGATATCATTACAGGGAACGAGGACAAATAAACCATTATTGTGATTTGATAGTACACGTGCAACAGCTTTTCAGTTATTTTTCCACAATTCCATTTGTCTATAAAAAAGGCCTTCTGTATGCTGGATAAAGGTCAGAAATTACACAAAAAATGGAAGTGACCCCACCTCCTGTGAGACGTGTTTCTATTTGCCTTTTGCTTTTCACTGCTCCACTGAAATATTTTGGGTTTTAAACCTTCTTCTGCCTTCTGCCTATGTTTTAGGACAAAAATGGCATTTGAGAATAGCCTGATTGGGGATCTTTAAAAGGTAGTGTTCCAGATGTTCTTATTCACCAAGAAGAAAAGACAGGTTTCCTGAAGTGTCTGAGTCCCATTTAGGCACCTGAGTAAAGCAATCATATTCAATGAACATGCTCCCACACAGAGCCTTGGAAGCTCTTGGTTGAGAGTGTCAAAAAGCCGGAAAGTGTGGATACAAAAACATACCTTAGTTTTTTGAAATTCCCACTCAAGAGCCTCTGTGGGGAAATCTTTATAAATTCTGAAGTTCATATGCAACTTTAAGTAGCTGACAGAAATGAGAAATAGGTTGAAATTTAATTTGTTTCAATTAATTAAATATTAAGATTTGATATTTTTACTATTTGCACTTTTGACTCCCCAGTGGGTATAATGTTATATTAGGCTTCTTGATAAGTCTTCTAATTATAATGCATCATATGAAGTCTAGAAGGTCAGCATCTTATTAGAAACAAAAATTGAAACTTTGGAATAATACCGAATGCTGTAGCACCTGCAAAGATGCCATGCTTATGTTATCAAAAGCCAGACTCTTGTGCCCATTATTCAAGCTGAATAAATAGATTTCTTCATGAGAAGCTTCCTTGAAGGCAGTGGACTGTGTAGTAAGTAAGTAAGTAAGCCAGGCACCAGGCTCTGACCTCAAATAAGGAAAGAGATTTTGATTTTGCTGAACCTTTGGACCATATTGCACAAGCTGGTGGAGTTCCTGGTATACCGACAAAGGAGAACAGGGAAATCACAACAGGGAAGACATCTGAGTTATCTCAGTAAGGAGCAGAATGGTCAGCCACTTTTGAGAGCTGTTCTTTGGGCCACACAGCCCATTCAACTTCATCCTCCCGGAGGCTAACCAAAGGAAAGCCAGACACACACATCTTCATGAGCTACCTCCTCTGATCCCCATGCTTACCAGTAAGGGGAGAGAGAGCTCCCTTATTTCTGTCCTCCCGGCGAAAGGCACTGCAGCCCTATGAGCTCTAATACCACTGTTTTAGGCAACAAGGATCTTTTTTTCCCCTCCAGGGCTCTGAGTCTTTTGGTGGAACCATGAAACCTTGAATAAACTTTCCAAGGAGACTGCTCAGACCAGGGACTGTCCCTGATCACACATCACAGACAGATTTTATCAAGATGCTGCAGCAAACATATTTCTGATTGACATTTTCAGGAGATCCTCAAGAGGTCTGATGAAGCATGTCAGAAAACACAAACCCAAGAGCCCGTCGTATATGTGTCAGAGGCGTATCTAGATCTAGAATGGATTAAAAAGCATCTCCAGCATACTGACTTTGGTAGCATAACTGACAGCAGGATTTGGCCCATTGTTTCTTGGGAAAATTAATGAGCTGTAAGAAAAATATCTGACCATCATTTGACTTATCAAAGCCATTGTGACTCCTTCCCCAAATAACATTAAGATGAATCACCTATTATTTGAGAATCGAGAGTCACGGTAGTGACTGAAGCCAAGTTAGGAAAATAGCACTGCCATTACTAGCTTTGCAGGATTGAACTTGACTTGGAATCTGGGGTTTTGCCCTGACAATACCACAACGTTTGAAATCTTATTTACTTTGTGGGGTTTCTTTTGTACTAACCTACTCACTCTAACATCACATGAAACCTTTAATAGGTGTCCTACATACACGGAATTTATCGTCAGCTGCTTGAATACTGATCTCATGTGCAGTGGTGCAGATAAGAATAAGGGTGTTGCATTCAGCGCAGAAAATGTCTGTTTTCCTTCTGCAAAATGCAGTCACTGCATTTTACAGTAGTGAAATTGGACTTGCAGATATATTATTGGCATTATGTTGGGTATGCATTTTGCTTGATCTTTACTTCTTTCTCACATTTTTTAAAGTGTCTTTTCTACGCTCTTCACTCTCTCGCTGTTTCAGTTGCACAAATGGAAAAATATGGGAACCCTCTGGTGGCCAAAATAATATCTGTAAATCCCATTCAGCCTTAACCACCTCTGCATGATCTAGTGATAAAATCAAATTCTGTTGGAGTTGCAGTATAATAATGTTTGATCGCCTTCTTCCTCCTCTTCTGCCCATGTACATTTGTACATACCTTGGATGTCATTACCTCTGTTACACAAAATGTCCTGAATTTATCTAGACAACTTAAAACAATGTGGCTTTTATAGCGGTTGAAGGTCTGTTGGTCCTTAATTGCTGATCACATGCTCTGTGATTGGGGCATCTCAGCACAATTAAATGGTAAAGAAATGGATTAAACTGTAATCAGGACTGCCTATAACGGAGTCCTCTATGCCGGTCACTCCAGATGGGAGCATGCTTCAAGAGAATACTTTCTGCTTTTATCTTCAAAACTGGATGAAATTTTTCATCATGTCCTTCTCCCCAATATTACTTTAGATTTTAAAATATGCAAAATGTGAGCCCTCTAGTGGCTTCGAAAACACCTGGTAAATCCAGGGGTACTGATCAAGAGTTAGGGCTTGGGGCAATTGAGCATTGATGAATTGTCATAACCTGCCTCCCTGCTGTAGAGAGGCTTCTTTTTTACACTTCTGTCAAGAGCAAGAACCTCCAGCAATGTAGATTTAGATGTTCCCAACTTCCACTGCAATGGCATTTGGATTTTTTTGACTTATCAACTTCATTATGTCTCCTAATGATAGTGTAGACTCCTCTCAATCTGCTTTTGAAGTGCAAGGTAAGCTCACAGGGCTGTCTCATTTCTCTTAGTAACCTTCCCTGGACACTGCAGAAGTATTTAAATTCTGCTAGAGACCTGTAGACCACAATCTGCTAGTGCCCTCCAGTCTGTCAAATGGACGAAGGCCTGGTATGAATCACTTTTCCATTTTGTGCCATTGTACAATCAATACACACTCATATAAATGAGGATGCAATGGCCAAGGCTCCAGAGGGGTTGGGTCCCACAGATTGCTGCATCAGAAAGTGGTTGCATCAGATTCCTGTTCTTCCCTGCTGATGCTAAGGTAAATTTTATTGCTACATTGACAAATTTGGCCCACTGAAAGGCTTATGACAGATGTGACTATCAGCATTTGCTGATCAATATGGTGCTTACGTTTTAATTACTTTTTAATAGGGAAATGAAATATGCTTGTTTTCATATATTAAAATAATTATTTTCTTGAAAAAGAGTTCATTCAAAAAACTATATACTGATTTATTGCCTCAAAGTGCAGCAAAGAAGATGCACATATGCTGTTCACTTGGATCCTAAGATCTTCAGGATAAGGATCATACATCTTTGCCCTGTAATCTTCTGCAACACCTACTGTGACACAGATAATTTGTAATGCCAGATTCCATATGCATTATGGTTGCTTACTTGATATCAACTACAGGGTATCAATGCAGAAGTAAAGGGCATTCTTCACCTGCTCTTTGCAATCTGAAATTTAAAGTCTAAATCTAAGCAAGTCACTTTCCATACTCCTTATACTCAATGGACAAAAGCAGGCATCAACAAAGGGTAAATAATCACCTGTCATGCTGGACATCTAAGATTGGTCAGACATCCCCAGGGAGAGAGCCCAGCCATTGGACTGCTGATCTTCCATGTTTAAATTGTTGGCCTGTTCCCCGAAAGGGTTGTATGTGCTGAACAACACTGCCATAGATATTGCTTGAGTATGGTTCCAGGGAAAGATGACCTATAATGCAGTCCTGGGACTGGGCTGCACCAGATATGGTTTACCACCTCATTTCTCCACTGTTGCCATGTGGTATACCTACCATCTTCATTTCATACTGTGAGAACATCAGTCTGCAGCACAGCTCTTGCATAATTTCAGATGCAGCTGAAGAACATGGTGTCCTGGGGCCATGGAGGCAGCAAATGGAGCACAAAAGAGACCCAGAGCCAACTGCATGTGTAAAGCTAGGTCTTGCTGCTCGGTCAATCTACTTTTTATTCAATAATCCCTGTCACCTTTTTATAAAATAGTATATAGTTAACCAGAGTTTCATTTTGGGTTTAAGAAGCAGCATCTCTGTCATGTGAGCTGTATGGTGGGTTTTATGATTGCATTTTATTTCAACACATACAAAGTGAGATAAGTAAAACTCAGGAGCACCAAGTAGGCATAATGGGACTGTGTCAAGAGAGCTGTTACTGGTATGTGAATGTAACAGTATTACTGTAGCACAGGCACAAACCTTTTCAAAGTGAACCTGAAGATATTGGTTTCCAAAGGAGATACAGAGACCCAGTTCACTCAGCCAGTTCAGCCTTTGGTAGCAGGTAAGAGCAGAGAAAAAGCAATCAAGTATTGACTGTTTCATTAATGTACTGCTCCTACAGTACAGGAGGAAGTGCTTTGTGAACCTAACAATACATATCTTACTGCTGCCTATCTGTACATCTGCAGTGTTGCTTTGTTCTGAAAAACTGCAAAAAAAAACCATGGCACCCCCTTGTACTTCTGGGTACACACAAATGTAGCTGTGAAAGGGCAGAGCATAGCATTTGCCTTTCAGTCCTAGGCACAGAGAAATGGATCTGTTGCTAGTTTCTGCTCCTTCCAAGGCACCAGTTACTTCAGCAGGACTGCACAAAATGTCTGAATTCCTCAAGACCTGGAGTTTAGGAGGTATTTTGGTCTGCAGAATCCACTCTGCAATGAATGGTAAGAGACATTAAGGGAATCCACCTTCATATACAGTTGTCAGACTGGCGGGACAGCATGAACAATAAAAAATTAACCATTTAAACACAAAGTGAGGGTATACAACCTACAGCCTTTGTGGTAGAAACCATGCATAACCCTGGGATGCCATTTCTGCAGGTACTTTTAAGAGAGGAGCTGCATTTAAAGTCCATGTTGAGGCAAGCAGAGGGGAAATAAATTCTCATTTCTCTGCAGCCTGTAGCAAATTGATGGTGTTTTGGTTTCATGGGAGGAGTAGATGAAGGCAGAGAACAGCGCTCTGGCAATGTGGGTTGTGTTCAGACCACCTACAATAGGTGCCTCACTTAGTTGTCATGACTGTTATGGCAATTTAGTTCAATAAACCAGTGAGCACACCAGACGCCTACAGTCCAGGTCTGCTAGATTTTGGCTCCTTGTGCAGACAGTGGATAGAAGCAGTCACTATGCTTAAGTTAGGTAGGCACTTGCAGCAGGAGGGTTCAGTGGAGCCCCATGTGCTGCTGCATCATCTGCAGAACTAGATTGCTTTTTACTCAGGGAGGCTACGTAATGTTGCTAGGAACTGATTAACAAATGAATCACGTTGTCCTGTGTCTGTGTGGCAGATATAAATAGGTTGCAGTAGAGGTGGGCTGTGTCCATGACTGCACATCTCCTTAGGGAACGGTCTTATCTAGATGTACAAGAATAGGGAAGCCTGAATCTACTCAGGCAATGCTTCTGAGATGCTCCCCATGTGATGAGGAGTTATCCTGCCAATCCTGTGCTGTGGAATTACCCCTCTTACCCTTTTTCTCAGGGGTTTGACTGATGGCAGACTGTGACATGGCTCTCTGTACATTCTACCCAGACATGGTTGGATGGCTGAAGAACTAGCGAAACTGCACCAGCTGAAATTCACTTTCAGTTTATTATCTATGTAGTGTCACTATAAAGGTCTGAGCTAATCTTAGCTGCATAATGGGCTGGTAGAAAGTATTCCATTTGTTATACAAATAAATATTTTCTTCAAATGTGGTTTCCCAAAGTATGGTCACCTTGCACGCATCTGCTTCCAAAAATGCATCTGCTTTACAACAAGGTAGTAATTATCCTTTCCTCAAGGGGGTTCAGTTTGAACCTACTATGTGTACTAGACTGCTGGCGAAGTTTTTAATTTTGGTTTATGGTGTTTGTAGTTTTTGGAGGCACAGGATCAAACGCTTGAAATGCAGTGTTCATCTGATACTACATACCAACCCCAAATACAGGTAGGGTTTGCTTGGTGGGCTTTTAATTCCTCAAGAACAATTCTTTGCTCCTGTACACTTTTTCCCTTTTTCCCCTGAAACCTTCAGTCAATTGAGTGGATAGACGCAGAAAGCAAGTAACTTCATTGTACTGGTAAAATACCTTAGTGGAGTAACACAATAGCATTATCATCCTTCTTTTTTACTGGTTCTTCTTTTAATCTGTATGTCATAATAATGTCATTAGAGGGTGACTTCATCTTTTTAGCAGGCTATTTCTGCAGTACTTAATGTCTGTTTGATCTTTCATTCAGATATCTATTACCATACATATCTATTATAAGTTGAAAAGGTTTTTAGTCTGACATAACTTTGGAAGGGAAAAAATGTCAGCTTCATTAAACCTTACAGTTCTGAGACTGGAGGTAAATTACTTAATCAGCACATTTTTTAAGAAACATACTGAAAAACATCTTATGAAAATATGTAGTTTTTTTCTTTATTTATTTTCTCTCCTCTCTTTAATCCACCTCATAATGCACTTTGTTCTTTCTCTGGAAAGAGAGCTGTAAGTGAAACAATGTCTTGAATGGAGACATAAGGCAACACCTAAGTCCAATTTCTGCTGGACTGAGCAGCTCAGTGAGCTCAGGACTGGAAATAAGAGGGAGGAGACAGCTGGGGAGCTATCGCCTTTAGTCTCTCACATGACATAGACCCATATTTCAGTGGGTGATTTGAAGGGTGCACCCATCGCTATCCACTCCAAGGCAACACAATTCTTCAATGGTAAACTTATTGGGGGGGGAGGGTGTGTGGGGTGTGGGGCTGTGTATGTTAATCAAAGTCAATAAGGAGTCCTCAGGTTTTTTCACTCTTGATCCCTAATGTTGGGCTGACATGTAATTCAGGTGAATTAGGGCCTAAATCAAGGAACATAAATACCTTCACAACTTTCAGTGTACAAACCATCCCAACAAAGGAGACAGATAGGATGCCCATATGGGTGACGCCTGTATTTATGTGGCTTGCTGAAGTAGGACTGTGAGAACATGGAGACAGTGATAGCTTTTCTCCCAGGGTTTGTGGCTTTTTTCATTTGTCTAACAATTTTTAGCAGTGGCATCAAGGCTGACTCTCTGGGCATCAAACAGCACAACACTGAAGTCCTTTTGAAGCAGGCAAGTGCAGAATGCATGTGAACAGGGGAATTCTTGCAGAATGCAAAAGGAGGAGGGGCTTGGGGGGCTGAACACTCAAAAGCATTAGCACACACACTGGCTATTAACTCTTATGAAACTAATAGCTGATGCTTCCTCTTTAGATTTTGCCCATTTGAGGGATCTGGCAGGCAAGTTTTGGGGTGCAGGGGCTATGCTTTAGATGTGAATCGCCACACAGACATTATGTAGACTAGAGCAAGGGTATGTTTGCAGATTCCCTTCTGCATAACTCCCTGTATGACCCTAACACTGCTTTCCATTTAGCTTTCAGAGGCATGTGCAGTTGTGTCTTGGTTGTCTTGACTGAAAGAATGATCCTGTGTGTTTTAGCTGGATCTTCTTTGTTTTTGTTACTATCGCTACTTGATGGCTTTCTGCAACCGCACTTCACATTCCTGAAGCTGAAAGTTTTGTTCTCCTGGCCACCAAGAAACACTACACTCTTATTTTGGAGTCTCCCTGCATTCCAAGATAGCACCGGTAACAGAGGACATGCAAGGGTCAACAGCTCCTCGGCCAGCAGCACAACCTCATTCATTGCCGCAAGGAGGTTTTCAGAGTCTGGAAATGCCCTAGAGAGTTTTACCATCCGTGGTTCAAAATGGCTGTCATTTGCTCTTTGTTCCCAGGCAACCCAGGGAGACATAGACAGCTGTCGCCAAGTACTGTGCATCCAAACTTGTCTGTTCTTAGCACTGAAAACTCTCACTGAGCTCACTTGGAGTCTTGAATTCAAGTTGGGTGCTTTGATTTTGTGATTGGTATTGGCATGTTTGTGCTATTGTTACGACTAAGGAAAAACCGGCAGTAAGCTTAAAGTACGGTATAATGACATTTGCACTAGATTGTTCCAGAAACACCTTACCTCTGGAAGAAGTGAGAAAATGAAGGTGAGGACTTTTAACAATATACACCTTCAGCTGCATGGAATTCTGCCCTGGATCTTGTTTATGTTAGCCTGTCCAATTAGACTCACTATTGTAACTGAGGTCTGTTCTTGGCCATGAGTAATATAGACAATACTGAGTTTTAGGTGCAAAAGGAGAGATCAAGGTGTTTTGACAAGATATTTTACCTCCTGTAACATTTTTATCTCATTATGTCTGAGAAGTGAAGTGCAAATAGTTGACATACCCTTGATGTGAGGAGTTGTCATCAGCTTTCAGGCATTTTTTTCCCAAGTGTCAAACTTACAAGTAGCCTGTGAAGTTTCTTTTCAGTCCCAGAATACAAATACAGTCATCTCAGGTGGAATGACCATGACAGCAGTGATATTTTCCTTACCCATTTCCTTTACTAGAAATCAAAGGTCTCCAAGTTACATGTAGCTACATTCTGTTATTGCTTCCCTGCAATATGATATATAATTTTTCAATTCCTTTCCAGAGCTATTGCTGTACAGTTTTTTCACCCGTAACTTTTTATTGTCTCTGTTAATTGTTACTCTAAGAGAAGTAAGTTACTCTAGGGGAAACAGGTACATACCTAGCGGTTCATTAAGTAATGGCTGGAAACTCATGATTTAGCATTGGCATTTCATAACATCTTAGAATTTCTGACACGTATTATTCTTAAACAAAGAAAAACAAGAAAAGCCCTGTATTCACTTAGAACAGCAGCTCTCAGCCTGTGGTAAATACTTACAATCTGCTTTAATACATCAAAAGTCACTAGTTTTTATACCTGTGTCTGTCATGTTTTTGACATGAAGGTGTGTCTGTCCGCACAGCAGTGCCAAGAGGTCTTCTCAATACTGTTGCAGCAGGTAACAAAAGGAGATTTTCTGCTGTTGTAGGCACACAGCCTCTGTAGGCAGCACAGTCTACACTGACAAAATCTCTCTCCTCTCCATGTCCACATGGATGATTTTTATTTTTTTCTCAGCTTAATTTTGGCTGCTGCTGATGTGAATTTTTCATACTGAAACCAATATAACTGTTCTGGAAGAACATTGTCAGCCAGGCCCAGGCTCCATAAATCAGTGTCCACGTTAGCTGAGCATCTAGATGGAGAGGAAGGAAATGTCTTTGAGAATTTCTCTGCCTCTTTGCAAGGCAGCCAGGAGACTGAAAGTGAAACTTGCTTGTGGGAGCCAGACTCCTGCCATGTTTTTATTCCCAGTGGCACAGCTGGGCGAGGATCCAGGCTTGACCCATGGTGAGAAAAGCAGTGACAGATAGAGGAAATGAGTCCTCAGGAAGGACAACGTACAAGGCAGAAACCTGAGAACAGCCATACTGATTACACATCTGTAAATAACTGGCATTTTAATTCGGTTTTCCTAAAATACAGTATGCACGAGCCATGTGGGTTGTCCTGTTGGCACCAGCCTAGGAATAAGAGGGAGTCCCAATTACAAAGTGAGTGGCCCAGTAAAGCCCTTTGGTCTAGGGTCAATCCCTAACCTTTGTCTCTCATTAAAATATCATTCAAGTGCTAAAAAAGTTCTTCCCACTGGTTATATCATTATGAATGTTTACCCTGCCAGTACCTGGAAAAAATTGCTCTCTGAGGTAGAGCCAAATACCATTACTAGATCTGCAAAAGATTTGACAGTGAAATTAATTAGTTAATCTTTGTAAAGTGCTTTGAAGATGAAGAGCTCACTATGAGTTTTAGGTAATGTTATTATAGGTTAGTGAGTCATTTTGTAAATTTAAGGCAGAGGGGTCTCTTTTACAGTGTCTTATAGCGTGGCCATCACTGTGTCTGTACATCTGGCCAGTCTTGTCCTGTTGCCTTTTGCACCCTTCCCTCTGCCAGTATTCATGTGCTGTCTCTAGTCTTCTACTGCAAGTTCTGCGGGTCAGGGACAGGCTGTTCCAGGGGTGGATTTACTTTGGGCATTGAGAGTCTGCTGCTAAAAGCTGCTTTCAGCAAGTTTCACTCCTTGCCATTGCTGCCCCTCTTTCCTGGGAAGTTTGCCATCTGTGCCTGTTTTGGCAGGCGGCTACTTCTCCTCTGCCTGAACAGACTCGGACCCCGACATCCCCAGTCTCCCTCAAAAAGGCCGCCCAATCCACTCTGGCTCGCTGCCTTGAGCCCCACCTGGATGCTCTCTGATCTGCTGGTGGAGCTGATGGTTGGTATTAGGTCAGGGACTTTCCTTCTGCTCTGTGTTTGTGCAGAACGCAGCACACCGGTTCCCCACCAGACTCTTGAGATACTGCTGTAATGCAGGTAATAAATAATAACAACCTTTAAACCTCTAGTGCAAATTACAGCCTCATGCAACACCTACGTAATTTGGTATAATATTAGCACAGTAGCTACCTTGGAAGAACTATATTCAGATAAGAGAATACACAATAATAACCCTTCCATCTGAAAGCAAATGGAATTGTCTAAATGCCTACAGCTACTTTTCTGCCACCATGTTTTCTAAAGAGAAGCAGCAGCACAGAAGGGAAGCGAGGATGTGAGATAACCAAAGCCAAAAAGAATAAAAAAAAACCCCAAAACTAAAGAATATTAATGATGTAATTTCTCTTCTATAATACACAAAAATTCTTCTTATGTCTGAGTCCCCCTTGCATCTTGTAAGTCCATGATTACACTGGAGGAGATGAGCCCTCTCCCAGTGTTTATAATCTGAGGTTCCAATCTTGCAAACATTTACATGCATGGTTAACTTTATGCACACAATTAGTGCAATTGAAGTCATGCCACTTGCAAGACAAGATGCAACAAGTGAGTGTATCAAACGCTAGGTGGGAAGAGGGCGGCAGACAGATGAAGGGTAGTAATGATAAGATCATGTGGTTACCTGGGCTAACTCTGCACGCTCAATGACTCCAAATGCCTTTTTTATTTTTGAATCATCACTTTAAAAGATTTCCCTGTCACTCTATAACAGCTTGTTGTGACTCAGAAAATGCTGGGCTTACTAATGTACGTACAGTATGTAATTAGTGGACTTTTTCATTTTCCCTTCATAAAAATGATATCTCTCCACCACTAATCCTACTTTAAAAATAAGAGAAAAAAAAAAAATTACCCCAAGCCTTTCTGATTTACTCTGCTGTTTTATTTCCCTCTGTTTGTGTATTAACCTCCCCCTCTAGATACCTTTTCCAAATGAGCATCTTCTACTTTCCTGAGGCTTTTCTTATCTTCATTGCAGCTGTCCAAAAGTTAGGATCTGAGGAACAGGAAGGCAGACGTCTCATTTACCAAATATAGCAAATACCCTCCCTTACATGAGGGCTCTGGGGTTGTGAACCACACGAAGGCTGTTCTTGAAAACATTTGGCCTTGATCTGTCCCTCCTGGCTTATACCAATCCACACAGCATGGGGAAGAACACCATGAAGTCTGGCAGTGCTGTAATTACTGGGGTATCTGGACCAGACTGGAACGGCAAACTAGTATTTTTCAAGGACCACCTTGGTTTCATGTTTCCTATCTCTCTGGGGAGATGGGACAGCCCTTTTGGTAGCTAAAGTTTTCCCTGTTGGAAGATCTTCTAGAAGGCTATTTCCCCATTGACTGCAATGGGAAGCTTTGAAAAGTCAGATTTAGAAAAGTCACCCTATGCCACTCCACACATACTGCTGAATACTTGAGGCACCATTTGTGGAGCAGAGAAGCTGTTCAAATTTGGATGGACCTGGGAAGACAACTTAGTTTACACGAAACATTGTTATCACATAAATTGGAATAATTATCACATTTGTGTTGTATTTTCATGATATTTGCTTCACTTAAATTGTTGTTATAAAATAATTTTATGAGTTATGTTGCTATACTCTGCGGCGATGTAAGGGAGTTTTCTGAACTCAATGGTGAGGCCGTGTGATTTAATTGCCACACTATTTGTTAATTAGTCTGGGTGAAAATGCCAGCACCTGAGTGTGTTTGGAGAGTGGGTGGTGAGAATGTAGCGTTGTGTGAAGTAGTTCCAAACGCCAGGGAGTTTGAATTTGTGGTTCTGATTTCTTGATGTTCTGACTTCTTTAGCTTTACTAGCCAAATAGCTAGCAGTTTTCATGGGAAGAACTTTTCTTGTGTATCTCATACATCTGAGTAGAGGAATGCTGATCTGATTCATCACTGGATCACATCTTGTAGTGCATGTGGGTTTGGATCACCCTCAGACCAGGGAGGCAACATTTTATGCCACATTATAAGGGCTTAAATGAGACAAAACACTGTCCCCCTCAGTGTCTAGCTGATGTAGCTATCGAGCAAATTGCTTGATATCAAAGGTAGATCCAAGTCCACATAGTTTTGGGGCAATTTTTAGTGATCAGGCATATACCCAGCAAAATCTTTGTATAGTGTTGGTTCTGTAGGAGAATCTGGTCAAGGCAGATACACCAGACAGCAAAGACAGTGTCACTCATGCATGGTTTGTATTAGATATGGATAATGATGTATAATAACCTTGGCTTTTTCAGAGATGTGTAGCACTGCTAATGAAGCTTCTCATGGGACCCAAGGAACTACAGGTCATTTCCCAGCCGTTGATCTGGTTGTAAGAAGTAGCAGCCACAAAGCTGTCCATCTTCGCAGTGATAATATGCCCGGGCCTTGATCTGCAAGTTATGTTTTACATTATGTGTGTTATTTCTGCACTAGCAAATTTAAAGTTCAATCATCAGATGAATTTTGTATTTCAGGGAGCAGCAAGGGGATCCCACACTCTCATGTTCTTTCTGATGTTATAAAGCAATCTGTGAGCTGGCAGTCACCTACAGCTTTTAAACAGCACAAATGAGAAAGTAGCCATGCTACTGTCATGTTTTGGAAATACAGGATAAAACACTCCCTACATAATACATGTTTTGATGACTTCAAGGCTTAAGGAAGACAGATCTAAAAGGGATCCCCTTGCTGCATCATAACAGAGGAAGCAACAGCTTGTCAGGAGAATAACTTGAATGAAAGGAAGTAACTAATCCAGTGATGGACTGATGACACCTTCGATGCAGTTCAAGGCTGCAGGAAAGATCGATGGGCTCAGTGCAAGATGAAGAAAAGTCCTACTGCCAGCGGTCCCTGCCTACCTGAGAGCCAAACTGATTGCACACAGGTATTAATCACACTGGGAATGCATGCATATACACTTGGGGTTAGCTGGCTCTGATTTAGTTTTCCTGAGTTACTATTTTCAGCCCACAACCTGCTATAAAGCTGTGTGAGAAAGGCACGACTGAAAAAAGGCTCTCTAAAATACACTCATCACCATGATTTTCTTATATCTACAGGAATGGTCTTCCTTTTTGCAGGTGGGTAAACCCTGTGTCTACCTCATGATTGTCTTCTATGTTGGCCATTGCTGGCAACATTAAAGATGACATAAAAAGAAGGCGCTTGGATTAGCAGGCAAGAAAACTGCTGAGTTCTGCATTACCTTAAATGTAATAATTTCACTGGCATTTCAGAGCACAGTCTGCTTATATGAGAGAGAAACTGCAAGTCACCTGTGCTTAATATCTAAGTTCACATTAATTTATACACAGTGGGCTAAACCATGCCCTCATTTTTATGCACGCTGCCCTGCAGTGATTACGCAAGAGGAACTAAGTGGAGAATTTGATCTAGTGTGATTTCAAAAATAGCACCATGATGGAAAGTCAGTATAAATGAGGAGGAAGTAAATCCACAGCAGAACGTAACCTAGGGTATAAATGAGCAAGTTTGGGTGATGATGCTGTCAGTGAAAACGCAGCACCCAGACAGGGTCCCTGCCCAAACAGCAAACTCTACCAGACGTGCTCCAGTCCATCACGTGTCTGCAAAAACATCTGCAGCAAGCAAAGGCAGGATGCTCCTGCATGTCATGAACACTCACGGGCTAGCAGACCTCTGGTTAAGGGGTAGAAAAAGAGAGAAAGAATAGGCTGTTTAATCACCCTGCAGATAAGATAACTGTGTCTCAAATTCAGAAGTGTAAGGTAAAAATTCACTACATGCATGAAACTAAAACTGTTTTATTTCAGGAAAGCTGGCAGAGTGTTTCACCAGCTTCCTGTGGCTTAGCTGCTATGACACAGTAGGAATAACCTTTCTTCTGTCTGGGTCTTAGGAAGTATTATGTTTCATCCTTGCTGAGTGACCTGCATTTCACAGGTCAAATGTAAAAATTATCCAAGACTCAATTCTCTTGCCCCTCAGCATGTTGAGGGTTCATTAGAAAGAGTGGCTGGTGCAGGGTGTACCTGGCACTCAGTGTTCATTCGCCCTTCCTTGTTCACTGAGCTGTCCATGTCTCTGTGTCTCTGATCACAGGCCAAGATGAAAGCCGGATCCAATACCTTCAGAAAGGGGATCTCTTCCCTTCCCTTTGGATCAGCCTAAGTGGTTTTCCCTTGACCCCACAAGCACAGGGCAGGGCAGGGAGTGAGACAGCCAGACCTGCTGCATCTGTGACATGGGGCTCACGCAGTACCCTAGGGTGGAAAATGGTTCTGTCCCTAGTAGTGGTTCTTGTTCCCCTTTGTACCTATTAGTCAGTGACGGCAAGGGCAGTGACTGTCAAGAATGGCAGTGCCTAGGAAAAGTCAGGGCCTTCTATTAACAGGTGGCTATGAAAAATCAGTATTAACCTCAGCATTTAATTTGTCTGGGGTTTTTTTATGGTGTTTCCATAGGACCTCATGTAAAACAGATACACTGAATTGCCATTCTGGGCTGACTGCAGGAGTTTCAGTTGCATATCGAGTACTGTGAGTCACAACAGTTATAAATGGTGGTGCTTCATAGAGTTATTTCTTACAGTTACTGTGCTCAGCTAATACTTCTGCTATGGTATGCTGCATCGCTTCTGAATTGGAGATACTCTAATGGTTGAATAATACTTCTTTTCCAATTTTCCTTGTTGCCAGGTGCATAATTAATTTTTATAGGGACTTAATAATACGGTAGCTTATATATAATTATAATGTGTGAAGTTTGTAAAATTAAAAATACTCCTTTAAAATAAGTTGAAAAATAGCAACAGAGCATTTAGACAATTTTGTACATTGCCCAAGGTACTTTCTTGAAATCTGGCAGCAGTTACGAGAGCACAGGTTAGAAGTTGGACGTTTCCTATTCTGGGATCAATGTAAAAGCACAGAGAGGGAGCTTTATCAGCTTTCAGGTTCAGGACTCATCGTTGCAACTGTTTATCATGAATCATGTAGTTGCACGTACTCTTCCTAGCTACACAACAGCTTTAACACAGCGATCACATAGTGTTTTTCCTCAGTATAACTCAAATGGCATACGAAATGGTAGCTGTAGTTCTGGAAACACTGAAACACCTGGGAAAAATGAAATTATTTAGTGGATGATTCAGAAGAAAACTGGTGCAGAGTTGAAGGATTTTGGCAGCAGCCCTTCTGCATCTGGAAAAAAAATGCCGTTTTATAATTTTAAGATTACTTATACTTTAGATTTTATTTCTTTCATTGGTAGCACCCAAAAATCAGATTAAAAATAAATATTTTAATTTCATTACAACATTGCAAGTGATCTGATCACATTTTTCTTACTGAGAAAGGGGATATCTTTCAAACCCCCCAAATCAATTTCAAACAGGGTTGTCATCCTCAGCCAGCACAAATAATTATTCCCCTAACACCTCTGTGATGTAGCTGTGGTTTGTGATTGGTTGTCATTCCTGTTTTTCTGTGGAGACTTAGGGTCAGACATCTGAAGACATTTAACATTTAACAATACAGGTGGAAGTTTGCAGGACTTCTTAAAAACTCCTGAGGTGCCTTGTTCCTGATGAGCTGTATAGCAGCTGAATGTCTATAAACCTCTGAAAATACCTCTGTCTGTATACACTGGAAGGACCCTGAGACATTCAAAGATCTGACTCTGTGGGTGGGATTCATCACATCTAACACTAGCCACCAGAAAGACACGTCTAACCTAAGGAAACCAACTCACTCATGTCCCAAAGAGGAGCTCAGCCCAGTCAGAGGGCAAGGCACCATCTCTGTGAAAGACACCCAACTCAGGACACTGTCACTCACTTTGTGGAGGTTTCTGACCCTTTCCACAGATCCCAGATGAGGTCCATGGCTTTCATAAGATGCTTAACTTTTAGAAGCGTAACTTATGGGAATTCAATCCAACAGTAGGGTGAGGTAAGCTACTGGAGTTATCCATACAATACTGTTACAGGCACACGTAACTAGTAGCTAGCATTGCCTGCATCTGTTTTGTAGGCATTTTTGAAGCCAAAACTTAAAAGGTTAGGAGTCAAATTCACTGACTTATTCTCCTCCTTGACCTTGATCTAGCTGAAACCTGCAGAAGAGAGATAGTGCTGAAACCAAAAATTCCAAGTCAAGGCAAACTCCTAGATGCTGACTGTTTTGCATAAGATCACTGTGGGAGCTTCAGGCAGGTAAAGAAGTCACAGGGTAGCTTAGGTGTGTAAAATTACTGTGGATCTCTTGAATTAGGCCCAACTCGTCTCCTTTTTATATCAACATAGGGCCCCTTCGGCCCAGCGTTGTGCTTACGCTTTTCCAGCATAAGCATTTTTCTGTACACAAAAGCTCCATCTTAACAGAGTTTCATCACTGTAATTTCTAAAGCTTCCCAGGGTTAAATGCAGTGCATAAATGCAAATGCAGCTTTTTAAGCTGCTGCTCTATTAGAAGTGGAACTTTAATGATACCCAAATACAGGTTTGATAATTATGTGATATGATGGATTGGTTAACAATTGTCCTGTGAGTAGTCAACAGCCTATATTTGCTACACCATGGTGTGTACATCTGGGGCTAGCTCTCCTCCTCACCTTTCCTGGAATGCCAGCTATGATGAGCAAGCTATTTTCAGTTTCTTATTAGGAAGCTGCCTTTGGACCAGTTCCTACACTACTTAGCATTTTGCCTAAGTAGCAAATTCAGGATCTGGCCCTAGGAAACATGTTTTCTTGGCACTTTGAGCCAATTCCTTGTTAGCGTAGTAACCTCTAATATCTGCTATTTGCTGTCTGCAGTGGCCTGTATAGGCACATCTTTGAAGATGGAATTGTTGTGACACTTGTCTCCTGAAAGAGCCTCTCCAGTTCTTCACTTTGAAGGTCCACTAAAAGGTGTGTCTGTGATGACACATCTGTTCTGGTACTTTTTTTTCTTCTTTCTGATATAAAAAAGTACCGTGATAAGTTCTTGTCGCTGTGCCAGGACGTCACTCGATACATGTAGAGGAGAAACAGTTTAAAGCTACTTGACTAACAGCTTCCTCTGTCAAATATGACATTAGAGTTATGATTGTCTCTTTTTTATCTCTTCACTTTGATGACAGGCTTATCTGAGGTAGTGAGACAAAGAGCGGAGTTGATTCAGCCTACCATGATGTGCAGGTGAGAGTTTTGAGATCAAGTACAGCTGTTCTAAGGGCAAGTCCTAGTGCTGAATGACAGCTGCTTTCATCAGAAGCATGGCTTGTTTTTTCTTTCTTTCTTTCTTTTTTTCTTTTTTTTGACAATGCCAAGAAATTCAACCGAGGCTTGAGGAATGTACAAGCTTAAATATCAAAATGCAACTGCTTGTGTAATAATGTCAGTCTGAGCTACTGACTCCTTTTGATATTCTTAGATCAGGTCAGATGCTTCTCTTAGAAAATCAAATGTGTTATTGCTAATTCTGCTCAGGTGTAAATCTGTTTACTGAACCCATGTGCGTGGATCTGACAGCCCAATGTGTCACATCCACTATAATACTGCATGGAATATTAACATTTCTGATTTGTTGCTAGAAAAGAGCTGCAGATTGCTCAGTGCTGGGCCTTTCAGTCAGTGTTTCCCAAGATCACACTTTTCACCAATCTTTTGCAGAGCAGCATGATATTCCCTCCTTCTCTCCTTCACTTCTCCTATCACTCACTGCCTCTATCTCTCTACCCCACCTCTCAAAAACAGTTGTTAGTGATTCGATAAGTTTATTAGCCCACTCTCCGAAAGCCCCCAGATAGTGGATGTTACTGGGACTTTTGACGTCTAGCTGTTTTGAATCGCCCAGAATACTCACATATGCAAATGTGGCATGAGGTTTTGCAAAAAAAGTGCTCTGCCTTTATTACATGAACAAAATCTCTCATGTAAGCAAGCAAAGAAGTATGTGCTTATCCAACTATTTATCTATGCCTGCAGGTATTTGAAGTGTGTGAAGGAGTGCAGGGTTTGTACATGCACTGGTTGTACTATACATACATGTTATTAAAAGCTGAATATACCTAGGACTCTCTCTCACTCACTCTGCCTATCCAGAAGAGAACATATTTATTTTTAAACCTCAGATCTTCTTGCATTACCTGATCAGAACAACCTGATTGCCTCCTTAGTCTTTTCTTTCTAGTTGTCTGCTATATCACAAATATAGTATCTTCCAGAACTATCAAGCGTATGATCACATTCACACTTTTTAGTATTTCCCTTTACTTTTCCTCAAAGACCATTCAGGCAATCTAGCTTCCTCCAGTAGAGGAATCCTGGCCATGTGAGGTTGGAAAGTCTGGAGTATAAAGACACTACTTTTCTATAATGAACATGTCAGCCAGGTCTCTGTAGAAGTACTTTTCCAGTATGGTTTTCCCACCAGTAGGAGACAATGCTTTTTCTGCCATGAAACATGTAAGAGCATAGGAGTTTATGTTAGGTGAAAACAATCATTTATTTCAGCCAGTAAAGGCACTGGAAATAAGAAAAGTATTTGTAGCCACTACAATATTCCAGTATATAGTACTTTTGCAGCTATTGATTTTCACTGAAACCTAGAGAAAGTTCTATTAATACTGACTCTACCTATTAATAGCTATTAATATTAAACTAAGATTGAAAAAATCATATGAAGAAGCCCAGAAAAGGTTTGGACATATTTTAACAATGTTTAGTATTTATGCAAATACCCTTTTCATGAGAAGGAAAGAAAAAGTCCTGACAATTCTCTGTTTCAATATATGCATTATAACATTATTATGGACTCGTTATAACAAACTTACAGACTGGTACATGTGAGGAAGAGAGCTCTAGATGTGAAACCATTTGTGTGTGTTAGGAACCTCCTTTTACTCAGATTCCATCACTCAAGTCATGTAATGGGGAGCCCTGTACTCCATGGGATTCTGTCCTGAGTTTGAAGGCCACTAATGCCATATGCCTTGCAAGAGGTAACTTCTACCTCTTGCAAGCCACCAGATGTAAAGAGATATAAGAAAAGAGAAGCATGTGTCTCATTTTAAAACTCCTTGAAGCAAGAGCATCCGACTAATTTATTTTGAATGGGAACTCAAGAGAGCACCCACCACATACTACTGAAGCAAGGGAGACTTGCAAGGTATATAGAGCTGCAGGTATCTGGCTCAAAACCATTTTAGTTCCATTGAAATCTGAGGTACTGGGTTCCTAGATGCTTTTGAAAAATCTCAGTATGCCTCTATTTGCCCTTCTCGATATCTAAATAGCTTAAAAAATCTGTACCTTTCTCTATTCTTCCAACAGAATCTCCCCAGAAAGACATCCTTCTGTTATTAGAGCCAGGGTGGTAGCTAATTGCTACTGAGGAGCTTTTCACTGTGGCCAAAACCAACAATAACAGGCAATAAAAATCTAATAATCCAAATGATCCACTGTGTATTGAATAATTCTTCTGAAAGCACAGTGCAAATAACACAATTCTGGGCACACTAAAGACAGTGAAATATTAAAAACCTAAATGAACACAGAAAAAGTCTGTCACGTCAGATACATCAACTCTGTCAGTCCAATGCATACACTTAATTAAAAGGGTTCAACCATCTGTCCAAGAGGATGCATGGGAAAACTTCCATTGATCGTCTCAATTTTTTTCTGAGTGATCAGAAAATAGGGCTAAAGCTAGCTCTCCTGGAATGGATTTAAGAATTATACAAATGACAGTTGGGGAATTTTCTTCTTTAGCTGTTTTAAGCTTCTCTAAATTCTCCCCACATCTTTGATAGAGTCAGACAATTCAAAAATATAGGCACATCTTAAGTACCAAGAAGACAGGTGAATCACACCCCTCAATAACAACCAGGCCATGTGCCCAAGTGATAATGTACTATGAAAATGGGTAGGTGTTTTCCTGCCCTCCCTGGAGAGTACTGCAGAGGAGCGAAGGCAGCTTTCATTTTCTGCTGGGGCTCTCCAGGAGCTCAGTAAAGGAAAACAGCTGAGAGGACATGTAGAATCTCTCACTGCTTTATTCAAGTCACCTGCCTCACTATCAGGTGTTTGCTCCATAAAAAGATACAAAGTCAGAGTTACATTCACCTGGGTGTAGCCACCTCACCAAGAAGACAGGTGAATCACACCCCTCAATAACAGCCAGGCCATGTGCCCAAGTGATAATGTGGTGTGAAAATGGGTAGGTGTTTTCCTGCCCTCCCTGGAGAGTACTGCAGAGGAGCTAAGGCAGCTTTCGTTTTCTGCTGGGGCTCTCCAGGAGCTCAGTAAGGGAAAACAGTTGAGAGGACATGTAGAATGTCTGATGCTGTAGCTCCTATGATGAGATTTGACTCATTTCACTTTACCTGCCTGAAAGGTATTTATTTAGTCTAAGATGGGCATCTTATGAAATCGGTGAAAGGTCACTCTAGAAGGTAGTTAAAACTGCTTTCTGCAGGTATCTATCTCCATAGAGGCAGTGGGAAGCTGCTTGCGCTGCTGTAAGCCTCCAAAAAGACATCAAGTCCATATAACTGTTTTCCCAAAAGGACAAGTTTTAATCAACCACTGAAGGAACGAAAGAGGTCTTTATCCATACTGAGTTTCATGGTCACTGGTTTCCCCAGCCCAAACTCCTCTACTTGCTATTTATTCCAAATTCAGTCTTGGGATTACAAAGTAAGGTGAATGCTTATCTCCTTTTCAACCTCCACTGCTCTCTGCCATTTACTTCCAAAAGATTATGTTCTTCTAGCAGCCATCCTCCTGGTGATGTCCTAAAGGATAATCTGATGAGCTCCAGGGAAAAATTGTTATAGATTCTTCATAGAGAAATATCTGTAAGAGGAAAAAAGTAGCAGTGGCTGTTGTCTCCTGCTTCTAGGAAAAACTTTGCCAGGTGGCCCAGGTGTCTCCAGGCAATAATTTATCGTCATTCACTAGCCTCTGAAATAACAACTTCTACTGATGAGGGTGAAGGAAATCAGTCATTGAAGCAAGGAGAGCTGACAGTAGAAGCAATTCCTTTTGTAATCATGCCGTTTAAAACATGGATGGCAAGAGCTCAAACTCTTATCCAGGGCCCTCTCACTAGCCTCTCTGCTGTTATCATGGCTGCCTACTCTCACCAAGACACACTGGCTCCAGCGGTATTTTATACTCCTTGTTGTGGGAAGAGGTTTATGCCTACCCTCTGCTTCACTAATAGCTAGAGGAGACGGCTGAGCAAGTTGAGCAGCCGTAGGAGCAAAGTGAATACTCCTTCAGCCTGCTCAGTAGCCTCAGGAAATAGCATGGTTAGGGCACACCCTGCTTGAGCAGGGTGGGTGGGAACTGAGCTTAAGAAGTCTGTCTCTACCCTTTTCGACCATGAGCAATCTTCCAGTCCATTTAGGTGTTTGCAAAATGGGCAGACCCCAGACACCTTTTATACATGTCTGTCAACTGGAAGCAGTCACAGCAGCTAGTTATCAAGTGCATGCATTGGTCTGCTGATGGGAGATGTACGCAATGGCATTGCAATGAGGAGCTTTTGCAAGTTGAAATGCATATCAACACTTCCCTGAGTGCTTTGGAAATTCAGTTTTCTGTGGCTGCCCGCTTAAAGACTTCAAGTCCATGAAAAGGTTTTAAACTTCTGGTATGTGTGTGCAGGCAGTTCAGGTACTGGCTGATGCCAGGTGGCTGTCTACATGCTGAAAATGACCAGTGATTAGAGCATTTTTAAAGGTGTTGATGTTTTGTGGGTTATAGCAATGTTTTTTACAAGCTTGTCCCAGTCTAGCTGCAAAAGTGTTGCAAAAGTCTAGAGACATAATAGTCCGATGGAAAGCTTGTGGTGAAAGTAAGGAAGGAAGGGTCATGAACTGAGAAGCTCTTCTCGGCTTCTTTTCCTGGTGTTCTAAGTAATGTCTTTTGATGTTATTGACCTGCCTTTGGCCCTGTCTCTAGCCTCTATACCCATTCTCTCCTCCCACCATCCACCCTTGTTCCTTCTTGCTTCCAAACTGAGATACTTGCTCTGAGTCCACAAATCTGCCCCATCCCATATGACCAGATCATCCCTAGCATTGCCACCAAATGAGGCCAAAACCATGACGTATCTTTTAGCAATCCCCATGTCCTATACCTTACCATCTACGCTATAACTTTCTCACATAGGAGTCTATGAACAAACCCCACTGTTGTCCTGTCAAGGCTCTGCTGTTCAGTGCACTGAAGGCCAAGGTGTGCACCCACCCTGAGAGCAGATCTGGGTGCAGATTAGACATTTCGCTTGTGTTTGGCAAAGGGCAATTTCCACTATTGCACATCAGCCCCTGTGACTGTTGCCCTGTCCCACCAGCTCTCAGTGACAGCTCACTTTCTAGTGAAATGTTTTTTAGCTTTGTGGCTTTTTCCCAGTGGGGTCATTTTATTTATTTATGTTCACTGAGGTAAAACCTTATCCTCTAGCCACATCAAATGTGATGTATTATTATCATAAACTAATTTTCTCTAATTTCAGTAATGTAATCGTGTGATTTGTTTGGAAGCTCCTTTCTATTGACAGTAGCTGCTGCTTGCTGTAAATTACACTGTATTACGATATCTCATTTTTCTGATAAAAGGTAGATTGTCACCATCCCTGTCTTCTGGTGTACTGATTTAGTAGTTAAGCTCTCTGGGTAAACTGGGGAGAGTTTACAAGAAGACATATCATCCTTAATATTTAAAATACACTTTAAGATTAATGACTAATTGTGTGGGAATAATGTCATCTGTATGTTTGCATTATAGCTCTATGATCAAAGACGGATTTCTAAGATATAATCTAAGCTCACTTAAATCCTAATGAGAAATTACATGGGAATGTTGGTATTTCAACAATCCACAAGAGTAGCTGAGCTCAATTATCCAGATGTCATAAGGGATTTGTTTGGATAATTGAGACTTCTGACCACTGAGACAATGTTCATTGTAACAAGTAGACAAACATGGATAAATCTCTGTTTTCAGTGAGAGGGAACTGTGGACAGCTACAATTTTGGATAATCAAGTTGCACTGTAAACCTAGTTCGGATTCCCATGGTCTTTGTGGTTAATAAATAAGTAACAAGGAGGGTCTGGAACTCCTCTGAGGGATTCTTCAATTGGTGCATAAACACGATCAAGTTAGTACAGAGATAAATGGCTCCACCTGTTACCCAGCCCTGCAAAATTTATCAACTCAAGATTAGAATCTCTTTGCCTACTCTTATGATGAAGTTCATAATTATGAAAAAATGTACCATATATTACTCGCAAGTCAAAACAAATACTATTCCTCAGATTAGTGGACCAGCACAATTACACAAGTCTGTCTAATACTTTCTCCTTGAATTAATTAACAGGGTGCGAAAAATGTACTAAATTCTTTGTGAGGGTGAAGTCTTTTTATACTCGCTAAAGACATTGTTATCTTTCTGGGTCTCTCTGAGCCAAAGTAGGTATTGAGGCCAGCTGGACAAGATTTACTCCATGCTCCCATTGTTTTAGAGTCATCCCAAGATAATAGAAAGCACGGAGATGTTAGCAGAGATATGGGGAAAGAGCTCACTGTGTTTCTATCTGAAGACTGTGAAAATAGGTCAAGTAGGTTTGTTTGTCTGTTAATGAACTCTGTAAGAGTTTTCCCATTTCTTCTTTATGAGAAGGCTCTTCTTGTAACACCTAATAGCATCTGACTGGCTGAGAGAATAAATCAAGAGCTGAAGTTTTTAAAAAGATGTGTGATTTTGCATAATAATGCAATTTTAAGAAGATTGTAGGATCATGGCTTTCACTGAATGTTAGTAAAGGCTGTACTCACAAATCTCCTCAACATTTCTGAAAACTCCACTTCAATTAATGAAGATTTTAATATCCCCTACTAGTGGTGACAAGCCAACAGTGCAAAGAATGAAACAAATCACCAAAATATGAAGAACATGTTTCTGCTACTAGACAAACCCATGGTACTTGCATGTCTTGTGTACTAAAAGAATTTCTGATAATTCCCTATTGAAGGTAATAAGACAAGGAATAAGAATTACTAGAGGAATGAAATAGCTTGCATACAAACAGAGACTGAATAGACAAGGTTCCTTGAATAGACAAGAGAAGATAAGGAAAGGATGCGATTAAGATATCTGAACATCCATGAATGCTGTGAAGAACATAAAGAGGAAATGATGATTCACTATTTTCATAATGGCAGCAGGTTCAAAATTTAAGAAAGGAAGATTTTTTTTTTTTTTGCACAGTAGAACACTACTAACTTGTTGCTACAGGATGTGATGGAGTGTGGAAATGCAGTGGGTTTGAAAAGGCTAGAAAAATTCCAGATGAGACAAAATGGAGACTGATGGCTATTAAAAATGAAGACCCATGTGCAATTCTGGTTAATGGAGACCTTTATCCACTGACTGCCAAAACTGGAGACCAGATGACATATGTTGTACCTTGTTTCTTAAGCACTTTCCTAAACACTGGTGGAGGCAGCAGAATACCTTTCTGACCCTCTGGCTATGCCTATGCTAGTAAACAAGACAGGCCAGGATGCAGGGAGGAGGACTGTCACATGTAATTTATCGTTTTAGTCCCTGGTACGGGTTTGACCTGTGCCAACTGTGAGAAAATGTTCTTACCAAGAAAAGGCACAAGGATAGTTTGGGTTGTACAGACCAGCAGTTATTTGCAACAGGCAGTTTCAATGTGGTCATCTGCCTTGGAGGTAAGACTCTGCTTTCATGGAAAATAAGCTAGGCAGTGCTTATAGTGCTAGGCTAATTTCCTAATGTAAGTGTAGACAGTATGGCTGTCCTTACATGACTGACCTCAAGAGAAGATCCTGTAAAACAGTGTAAAGGAAACCCCTGAATGTGACCTTCTGAGGCTTCTTTCATAAAGAGAAGTAGAAGATGTTACCAAAAAGTGAGTCCAGGGTTTTTAATATATAGGCAGATGACCTTAAGAAATTACTAAATTTCAGGATATAAAATCAATGAAATACAAATTCTTCATGAAGAAGGCTGCAGCAAAGGGCTTTTTAGAACTTGCACCACTTTTTTCATGAAGGGTAGGAAAATAGATGAGTGCTGAACACTTCTTCAAAGTTCTTACTTGAATCAGTTTGAAATCATAATTAAAATCACAGCTGATTAACCATGGATTCATCTGCCTCCCTGGTATAAGTTTCAGGAATTAACACGGGCATTATATGGTAAAGAGCCTGTGCCACCCTTGGAATTAACTAGGGGAATCTGATTTTGCGTCATGTACCACTATACTATTAAGAATATGGACAGACGTGTTAGACAGGACTTGTACCCACTTGATTGATCTTAGCTCTACACTATTTTGGAAGCCAAGTACTTTAACCTTTATCCTATTAATGCTTGGTGTGATGTAATAGTAGAGCTCCTAAGTGCATTTCTTGTCAGAAGTATCTTAAATCATGCACAACTTAATTGAGCTATTAAAAAATAAAGTTTATTCTCTTGCTTAGTCTATTTTCCATCCTCAGTGACTGAGGTCCACTAGTAGGAGTCAATCATATTAAGGAGCAACTGGCATCTTGCCTTGGTTTTCCTCATGGTACTACAATCCACCTTCTTTGGGTGTGCTTCTTGAGGGTCTGGTCAGCCAGGCTGGATCACAGCAACAGCCTAGAGGCATCATTTGAATTCCTAGGGTCATACCTAGAACTATTCCCACTACAATGTTACTATAGACTCACAAAGGCAGAGTTTGATAAGGAAGAGGTGAATGGCTGGGAGTTTGCTGAGACGCAATCACAAAGAAGTCTTACTTTCTTTCTGTAGCCTGTGTGAAGCAAGCAGTGTCCCACTAGTGGGCTCTGTTGTTTAACTCACTTTCAGACCTTCAGTTTTCTTATTGCTTTTCTTCCAAGGTGACCACACCATAGATCATAAATTCTGCAACTTCTCATTCAGTCTTTATGAAGGGCCATAGAGGAGTATATTCAGATCACATGCAATGGCGCTTTGCATTGGAATTGGTACCTTCAATGTCATCTATATTCAAGAGATTGATGAGGCAGACTACCTTGCCAATCTGTCAGAGACTGGACCCTTGTCCAGCCAACTCAGACAGACAGACAGACAGAAATTTTGAGTTACATATTTAGCCTAGGTGGTCTGGTCACAACCTCTACTTCTGTCTGGGACCTGAATAGGGCATGATATCTCCTTTTCCCTTTATTATTAATGGTATATCTTCACTTTCTGGCTTGCATTCAAAATAATGCTTTCTATGCCAGATTTGCCTCTTTTCTGTTCTAGTCCATTAGGTCACAGTGGAGGATATGTATCACCCTGGAGATGGCATCATTAATTTCCACTCTGGGGTCCATAAGAGGCTCATCAGCAGAAGGCACCAGATACTATTAAGCCTTCAGTTGTCATGGCTACCTTCCTTCCGCATCACTCGTAGAATTGCCCTGGGAGCTTTAATGGAGAAGACACTGGAAATCTTGCATCGCTGCAACTTCTGTTTTAACAGATTGTGAGAACCATGGATTTCTCCACCTTCTCTGGGAGGGAATGTCGTCCTCAGATTCCCACTGGTCACTCCACAACAGGAAGCAAAGAATGTGGCCTGGCTGAAAGAACAGTTCTGGAAAGAGAAGGGAAAAGGAGAAAAAAAAAAGAAGATGCACAGAGATACATCAGTAGAGAATAGGGATTGAAATATTAAGGATCAGGAAATAATGCAGGTTGCAGGGCAGAAAATGGGGAGCAGGTTGAGAGAAGAGGAAAATAGATTAGAAAAAATAAGTGAAAAGCAGATCTACTTTTCCCTTTCTGGCAGTCTCTAGCACATACTGTAGAAAGAATTCAGATTTCAGAGTTGTACAGCAAAGATAGCTTCCTGAAAGCTGCAGGAATTGGCTCAAGTCTGGCCCTAGGTCCCTCTCATCCATTGACAATCACATCTAAATGACAAGGTGTTATCACTGCACTTTTTCCTGTTTTCCCTTAGCTCATGAAGGAAAGCGGTGCCCTGAATGTCTTCAGAGAATCTGAAATCATGAGCTAATAATTATCATAGTTAAGCAGAAAGAACAAGAAAGTATTGCTTCCAAGTGTCCAAGTGCTGTTCCGAAAGGTCGGCACATATAAATAGTTTCATGCCTGTTGAGGAGCTGACTGCCTGGTATTGTATTGCCTGTACATGAACTGTATGAGAAAAGCAAGAAATGGGCATTTGATGCAGAGGACCTAATGTGTTATATATTTACTGTCTAGCCTAATCCCATATAATATGTTCCTATACTTTTTATCATGACAGTACAAAACACTTGTGTTGCATTTTAGGATTTAGTAATGGGAAAACATTATAGGTGGTTTTATCCAGTAATAAGTTGTGTGGGTTACATGGGTGTTGTTTATAAGTAATGTGTTACAGATTTACTTCTTTGTAACACACAGCTTGGAATTCTTCATTTGGGGGTCATCTAAGCCTGCAGAAAACATCTGTGGTTCTAATCTTTGGCCACGAGAACAGAGGCTATCGCTATCTGTATTGTAGGTGCTGTCCCAAGCTTACACTTCCACTTCCCTGAAATAAGCTCTGGGCTCTCATTGGTCTCTCTCCAGCAAAAGCACTTAAGATACAGGAATCCTTAAACACTGAAACTGTAAGCACTGGGGTCACTGGGACAATCTGTGTCTATGCACACATTGCTTGACAAGGGTCATTGGCAGCAAGCAAGTCCAGTCAGTATAGATTATCTCTTTGTCTTTCTCATTGACTAACTCCTAACCTCATTCCCTACTGACATTGCAAATGGTGCAGTCACCTTGGGCTAGGTAAAAGGAAGCCTTAGGCAGGTTTCTCTTTTGTAAGAGAATTGTCACTTTAAGCATTGCTGCAGCAGTGGCAGGATGCTGATTCACTGAAATATTTGAGACTTTTATTTTCCTGAAGGCAGGATCCTCCATTGCACATTTAACTTACCTGCATAGCATCAGTGAACAGAAAGTGTTTCTGACTGTGCAGGATAAACAAAGAGGGTGCAGGCCTATTTTAGTCTTAATTTGTTTGCCTGATTCCCAGGCTTGTTCCATGATTAAATGATTTTTTATTTATTTTTTATTAGGATATTAATTAACTGCCATATATTTTCTTGAGATTCCTTTCCTCTCCACATGAATACACTGTAATAATAAAATACCTTTTTTCTCTTAATGTATAAACCATTTGCTGCATGCTTACAAAATGATATCAAGTGTAAATCTAGTCCTGATAAGCAACCTTGACAAGGAAATAACTTAGCTTTCAAAGTTCATAAGAAGGGAGGGTGGGAGAAAAAGAGAGAGAAGGAAGGAGAGAAAAAGGATAAGATCTCAAATGAAATCAGCACAATGTGCTCCTTTAGGATTGGTTCTAGAGCAGATAAGCTTTCTATTCCTCCATAAACAGGTCAAAGAATCTCAGCATCAGAACTGTATTTACCAAAGTTTTCTGTCATTTGGTGAATTGATCACACATACAGTAAACAAACCTTTGTAAATATGAAACCAGATTAGCATTTTCAGCTTTTTCAAATGCAGAATTCTCTTTGAAACTGCCAGGCATTTTTCTTAGACATTTAAATCCTATGCAAATAGTTACAGCAAATACATGAATCAGAAAAATGCACTTTCAACTGCAGTGACCACTCCTTTCTGTATCTCCTTTTATTTGAAAATAGGCAAACAGAGTACTGAGTTATTTCTATTTGCTTTTTCTGTCGAATATTTTTAATGGTTTGTACTGACGGAGCTAAAAACTGACGTTTAGTTGAAGCTGATACAACCCACAAGTGGACATGTCAAAACAAGCTATAGAAAGTTACTTTTGATGTGTTTTATTGAGATATCTATGGTACTTTCCAATTACTTTATGCCAAAAAGGTAGCTCCGTTCAAAAATTATTTCTTTTGAAAACCACAGATACAACTTGTGAGCCTTTTGAATGTGCTTCAGTATTTTTAAAGGGGTCCTTCTTAAAGCAGCAATTGTCTAGAATTTGAAACTGCTAAAAAAAAAATAAAAAAGCAAATAATTCAATAAACTCAGTTTAAAAATCTTTACCTGATATACATAATTTCATGAAAGTGCTGACATCAGGTCACTGTTATTTCGTGTGCGCAAACATGTGTTTTTGTCTTCAGTAGGTGTGTGCAGGAGTTAAAAAATAACCATGTAGAGAGCCAAGTTATTAGCTCTGTGATTGCTAGCGCTCTGAGCCAAAACTACGGAATATTTGATGACACTCACATGTCCTTTCTATTTTAGGATTCTTCCTATTACTCCAGAGAAGTTATCCAACCAGACATTTCCCAGGATTTTCTGTTTCTTACTCTTTTAATTAGACCTTAAAAATGCTACCAAGAGAGAGAGAAAAAAAACCAAACAACTCATTCTTTTTTCTATACACAGAGATATGGTTTTCCCCACCTTAAACATACATGATTTGAGTTCAAAGGCTCAGCTTCCTGGGTGATAGTGAAGGTCTGTTGTTTAGCCAAAGGATCAAGAGGATACTGGGCTAAGAGATGTCAGAAAGCATGTCTAGGCAGGGGCAAGAGGTTTCTTGGTGGAGGTGGGAGGGATGGTAACCTTGATACCAAAATGTCCTCTCTTATCCACAGCTGCTATAACCACAGGGTGAAAAAGTGGGAACAAAAACCTGGATAAAATGGTTTGTGATTTTTTTAAAGTGTGTGCTGCTGGGTGCCTGTGCATTCCCCACCTGCATGGTGGTGTAGCTTGCTGATGTCCTGCCTTCTGATGAAACATGGCTGGGTGCACCAGGAGCTTTGGGAGAACTGCCCTTGCCCTGGGATGGTGATGGGCAATGTGCACACAAGCAACCTGGCTCAGTGCCATTAGGCACATCCGCAGCAGGTGCCACCAGAGCTGAAAGAGAAGCCTGAGGTGATGCCCAAATAAGTGACAGACATCACAGCCCTCCAGATATATCAGCTGCAGCAGTATGGGTGCATGCTCAGACTAAAAAAAATAAACTGTTTCAAAAATGGGAGCTTCCATGGAACATTCTATAGCCCCTCAGATACAGATTTCTCCAACCTGAAAGACCAACTCTCCTGAAAAATACGAATCTCAGAAAGTCCTCCAACTGCCCAGAAGCCTCTGCCTGACTGAATGGGAGACACCTAGGCCTGGTCACCCTACAGAAACGCAGACAGAGCTGGACAAAGGGTTTGTGGTTACTCTTAGAGGAGGCATGCAAATATAAAGCATACTGTGTCTAAGAAAAGCTCCCCTAGTTTATTCAGGGCTGTGAGTCCTGGGCGGAAGCTCTAACTCTGCCACCTTGGCATTACACTCTTAGGGTAGCTTTTCCATATCATGCTTATACTCATGACCCATGTCAGAGCATGGCCTACAGTCTCAAGCCTGAATGGGTAGGTAGATTTTTATATATCCCACACACCAGGAGCAGACCCAGACAACAATAACCCATCTGTACGGTGCATTTCCTGACAAAGACACTATCAACCACTGTAGAGCTGAGGTGCATATACCCACAGTTGTGACGGGGGGATGAGATCCCAGAGCACAACAAAGGCCAATGAAGATTCCCCAGTAGAAGACCATAGGACATGGCACCATACAAACCCATAATAGATGGTCTGTATCCTGACAAGCTTCCCACTGAAACAGGTACAAGAAGGGAAGTGCTGGCTTGAAAATTCAAATTAGCCTCATTAAGCTTTGTATCTCTTTGCTGTTTATGCCCAAACATGTTCTGCATTTATCAGACTCCCAGTCTCCATTGGATTGGAATGTCCTAGCCAACCTTCTGTGTCCTCTTGTCATCCACAAAACTACTCATGTGTACTTCCCTTTGGAAACATGCAGACTTTTAAAGTTCTGTATCTATATATGTCTGTAATGCCTGTCCTTGAGTAATGAACCCTGCTTTAGAAAGAACTGGAAATATTTAAGATATAAAATCCGTCATAATAGGACAGGGTGGAGAAAAATGAGAAGCTAAAATTGCAGATGATAGTAATTTGTACAAAATATTTACATGTGTTTTGATAAAATTAGTGTAATGCAGCCTCTGATAACTTATACAGCTTTTAGTGCAACAAAGGTGGTATGATTTTTACTGTTTCCATAGAATCAAATAATTGCTCAGGTTGGCAAAGAATTTTAAGATCATTAAGTCCAACCATCAGCCTAGCACTGGTAAGACCATCACTAAACCATGTCCCTGAGTGCCACATCTACACGTCTTTTAAATACCTTCAAGGATGGTGACTCCACCACTTCCTTGGCAGCATGTTCCAAGGCTTGACAGCCTGTTCGGTGAAAGAATTTTTCCTAATAACCAATTTAAACTTCCTCTGGTGAAACTTGAGGACATTTTGTCTTGTTCTGTCCCTTGTAACTTGGGAGGAGAGACTGACCTCCCGCTCTCTTCATCCTCCTTTCAGGTAGCTGTCAAGAGAAATAAGGTCCCCCCTAAGCCTCCTTTTCTCTGGACTAAACAACCCCAGTTCCCTCAGCTGCTCCTGAGAACACTCATTCTCCAGACCCTTCACGAGCTTCATTGCTTTTCTTTGGACTCACTCCAGCGCCTCAGTGTCTCTCTTGTAGTGATGGGCCCAGAACTGAACACAGTATTCAAGGTGCAGCATCACCAGTGCCAAGTACAGGGGGATGATCACTGCGCTGCTCCTGCTGACCACACTATTGCTGATACAGGCCAGGATGCTCTTGGCTTTCTTGACCACCTGGGCAGAAGCTGGGTCATATTCAGCCAGCTGGATGACCAACAACCCCTGGGTCCTTTTCCATCAGGCAGCTTTCCAGCCACTCTTCCCCAAGCCTGTAGTGTTGCATGGGGTTGTTGTGATTCAAGTGTGGGACCTGGCACTTGGCCTTGTTAAACCAGACTCAGCCCACCAATCCAGCTTGTTCAGATCCATCTACAGAGCCTTCCTGTCTGAGCAGATCAACACTGCCACCCAACTTGGTGTTGTCTGCAAACTTACTGAGGGTGTACTTGATCCCCTTGTCCAGATTATTGATAAAGATATTAAACAGAACTGGCCCCAGTATTGAGCCCTGAGGAACACCACTTGCAACCAGCCATGAACTGGATTTAACTCCATTCACCACTACTCTTCAAGATTAGCCATCCAGCCAGCTTTTAGCCCAGCAAACAGTAGACTTGTCCAAACCATGAGCAGCCAGTTTCTCCACAGGAGAACTCTGGGCAATGGTGTCAAAGTCTAGGTAGACAACATCAACAGACTTCCCTTCATCCGCTAAGCAGGTCACCTTGTCACAGAAGGAGATCAGGTTAGTCAAGCAGGACCTGCCTTTCATAAGCCCACGCTGACTGGGCCTGATCACCTGGTTGTTCAATACATGCTGTGTGATGGCACTCAAACTGATTAGCTCTATAATCATCCATAGCATCAAGATCAGACTGACAGACCTGTAGTTCCTCAAATCCTCCTTCTGACCCTTCTTGTAGATAGTTGGGCATCACATCTGCTAAACTCCAGTCAACCAGGACTTCCTTGGTGAGCCACGGCTGCTGATAAATTACTGAAAGTGTCTCAGTGAGCACTTCCATCAGCTCCCTTAGTACCCTCAGGTGGATCCTGTCTGGCCCCATAGCACTGTGTGCATCCAAACAGTGTAGCAGGTCACTGACTATTTCTTCTTCGATTATGAAGGCCTCATTCTCCTTCCCATCCCTGCCTTCTAGCTCAGGGGACTGAGTACCCAGAGAATTGGTCTTACTGTTAAAGACAGAGGCAAAGAAGGCATTAAGTACCTCATCCTTTTCCACATCCTTTCTCACATCCAAGAAAGGATGGATATTCTCTTTAGCATGCCTCTTGTTGCTAATATATTTATAGAAACAATTTTTTATTGTCTTTTACAGCAGTAGCCAGGTCAATTTCTATTTTGGCTTGGTCCCTTCTAATTTTCTCCCTACATAACCTCAAGACATACTTGTAGTCCTCCTGAGTTGCCTGCTCCTTCTTCCAAAGGCCATAAACCCTCTGTTTCCTGTGTTCCAGCCAAAGTTCCCTGTTCAGCCAGGCCAGTCTTCTTCCCCACCAGCTCTTGTGCCTTTAAGATTTGCTTCTGGAAAAATGTCCAGGCTTCCTGGACTCTTTTGCTCTTCAGGTCTGCATCCCAAGGGACTCTGTCAACCAACCTCCTAAAGAGGCCAAAGTCTGCTCTTTAGAAGTCCAAGATAGCAGTTCTGCTGACCCTGCTCCTTGTTTTTCTGAGAATGAAAACCTGTATCATTTAATTGTTATTTTGCTCTTTTATTAGCTTCATTGTGTTTCATCTTTTGATAGATGTTGGTAGCTTTTCCCCCTTTTGTGCATGTGAGCCTCTTGAAACATTAATCTGTGGGCTTTAAAGATATAGTTAGAGATCTTATGATAGGATTAAGAGCAATCTTTTCCCCTTAATGCATTAATTCATTAAAATACTTTCTCATTAAATTGCAAAGTGTATTATTGCTGACTGTTACCATTTGTTACTTCTGGTATCTGCAGCTGAAGTCTTTATTTAGTCTTATTAAAATGTGTTCATAAAGAAGGTTATGGTGGATTGTACTATAAAAATGGCATTGGAAGAATACAAACATCTCAGGAAGAAAGAACTTAAACCTTGGTAAGCAAATCCGTATACGGCATTACACCTAAAGGAGAGTGAAACAGCCTCAAAGGCATTCTTAAATAAGAATACCTGAGACTACTTATCAGTATCTGGGCAAAGAAGGTTTGCAAAGCACTAATAGGTGTAGTATTTCCTGCAATGAATTATGCCTGTTGAGTATGGACTTTGTCTAGTATTAGGTGTTCGCAGGATCAGGGCTAACCTGGCTCCTCAAAGTAGAAAAGCATGCTTGCTGCAAGCCACTAGCTGTCAAAAATGAACAACCTGCCAGCATATGGGTGAGGTTTGGCTCTTCTGTGCAACAAGGAATTCGGAGGACATTGCTATTTTTTGACAGTGGAAGGAACCAGATCAGGTTTTAACTTGACTGCAAATTAAAAGCTCACTGGGCGTAAGAAGAATACTCGTGCAAAGAGCAAATAGGCTGAGCAAGAAGTGTGTGCCTGATCTTGCAGAGAGCCTATTAATGGAGTCATTAAAAAAGTAATGTTCTGCTATTGGTGAAAATGTTGCCCATGACTCACAGGCTGTATCAGTAGAGCTTGTAGCTCTCTGCCCACAGCCAGTTTAGCCTGTGAGCTTGACTTCTGTGCAAGTGTTTAGCTTCCATTTAAAAATCAGCCTGTCTGCCCAGTTACTCTTGACTGTCTGCAATTACCCCCTGGCCAACCCACATGGGTCTGGGATAGACAGGAGACAATTTTCTCCTATTGTTGCTACTGTGCAGTCTCATAGTCAGCAAAGTAGGTAGCTCCAGCTGCTAAAGCCAGCTGTTGAAAACCACCTCTAATGCCTCCAGATCCCTGTGATACTGACTCCTTTTCTGGGAGTCATGCCACAGAGCTTGGCTCAGCCAGTTTCCTCCTTCTCGTCTGTATTCTGCAGCTCATTGCTGGAAATCCCCACTCAGTTCCCCTCTCCCCCAGCCCATGCCCTCAGGGCCAGCATGGGCCCATCTACCCTGGGTGATACCTTCTACCCAACGTTGCTCTCAGTGTGTCCCACACTTCCTGTACAGATGAGACTGCGAACTTGTGTGTTTGCCCTGTGTGTGCATGTTTGTGGAGGGCTGATCCATCCTTCAGAAGGGAGGGAGTGTGGGTGAACCAGACTGGCCAGGAGCTATGGAGACAGGGATTTTATCAGACATGAAGTCCTTACTCCTGCTTATTCTGTGTTGTCCTCTTCCATCTGTTTCATGCACCAGTTGGTCTTCTGGACAGCAAGAAGGGCAGAGACTCTCCCTGAACACCCTATCTTTATGCATCTCCATCTGTTACTGTTATAGCAATACAACCCATTTTTAGTAAGGCTTGCATTTGAAACTTCATTATGGTCAATGTAAAATGATGAGAATCTGTGAAGCTACCAATGAATGCTAAGATTTAAATATAGCAAGCATCCATTCAGGTAATTTCAGTTGCTGCATAATTTCAAAGTGCTCAAGTTACATTCTGATCATGTTCCCACCTTAATATTTGAATTTTAAGGGCCAAAGACCTTTATAGAAAGAGAAAATGGATATTTTTGAGCAAAATTCTGATTACAATAGAGTAAGCTTTTAGAAGGTACCAGTGCCTCTGAAACACAAACCAAGATATAAAATATGAGGGATTCTGATATGTGATAGCAAAACTTCAAAGCAAGGTCAGCCAGAATGAGATTATTTTTTGAATCGTTTAAAGCTTAAGACAAGAACTGTTAAAATTGATATTTTTTCAAAGAATATTTATTATTTTTCTAAAGCAGAACTGTTTTCTTTTTGACTGATAGATTTTTAAACACCATGTGAAAAGAAAAACAAAAACGGAACAGAAAAAAAACAAACCAAAAAACCACAACAAAACAACAAAACAAACCAACTAACCAAAAATACTCAACCCAAACTAAAGCAAACTTAAAATACAGAAAAGTCAAGTTAAACTTTTAAAAATACAGACAAAATGTTTGTTTGATGGAAAGGGCCTTTGATCAAAAATGTTTAGGGAAGCTTTCCTTCACCTGGTAGCCAAGTAAAGCAACCCTGTATTTGTTATTCCTGTTATGCTCCACAAGTCAGACTGGGTGCTGTTGTTGCCTATATACGGTGTAAGCACACCTGTATGTCTAAAATGGTAGATAGCATAGCAAGGTATTCATGAAATGCTGCTGGTGACTGGGCATATGCAGAATGGAAGTATATATGTAGAACACTGATCATTATAATAATCTTTACATACTCATGCCTCCGTTCCTTTTACTAAACTTTCTTTCAAGTATCACTATTAATTTCCAAAGACACAAAGATAACAACTGAGAAAATATGAGCTCATTTATCTACAAAGCCATATTGCACTGACTTTTTTCCACTGGAATGCAGGACCAGATGCAAAAGAAACATTAGCACCAACTGTATTTTGTAAGTTCTAAACCTTTCAGGTTTACTTTTACCAAGCAGTCTTCCTTTGAGTCACCTGTCTGAAGCAGAGCAGAGATACATGGAACAGGATAAAAAATTCTGTGCATCTTCACACTCGCTGAGGATTATTGCGCCTGTGTGCAAGGAAAGCTAGTATAGCATGGGCAAGAACCTCAGTGCTCCCAAAAGCAACTGCCTGATAGAGCTGGTGGTTACGGGGGGCCACAGACATACTCTGTTTCCAGACTGACTTTCTTCCCAAAGCCTCTCTGTTCAGAATCTACTGCAGCTGTAGGAAAAGGAAGAGATTTTAAAATTGTCTGCTTAAGAAAATATGAGAAAAAAATGGCCAGCTTTTACTTACCTTTACTTAAAAAGGAAAATTATATGAGAGGGATGAAACTGGTGGTGGCGGAGGGCAGAGAAGTGTCAAAACATTTTCCTTATTATTTTACATACAATGAAGTGGGTGATGGGAGAGGACCAGGGACATACGTGGTCCTCTGCTACACCTTGCCCAATAGGGTTGCAAAAATGGCAGAAGTAGTTATAGGGTCAGTCAACAGACTGCTGGCCACCTCTAGTGGTCGCTAGAACTTGCAGGCAATTCATACTTCCTAGAAACATGGTCTTGGTATGTCTGAAGGCGTTTGCCACTGGCTGTTTTACTGTTTGAAATCTGAGAAAGGTCTAACTTGCCTTGCTCACAGAGGCTTCAGCAGTTGCAATAAGAATGAGTGCTCCATCAAGCAGGAGAAGTGTGCTATTTCCACTCTTTGCATTCTATCAGTGGGAACCCTACAAACAGCCCACAGTATAGAAATGGCAAAGTGAACAGACATTTGGAGACATATACAATAAAGGAGAGCATTAATTTAAGAAATTCTGCCAGAGTGCATCAACAAGACTGACTGCACTTAAAAGGAAAAAAAAAAAGGAAAAGAGAAAAAAAGAAAAAAAGATTAAAAACAAAGGAAAAAAGAAAAAGAGTCCATTCCCAGTTGATGGGAAAGTAGTATGGTCTGAAAGGAATTGTCAATTTTGGTGAGAAAGAGAGCTGTACACGAGAAAAATGTAACTTTAAAATACACAACCACATGATGTCGGGTATGCTTAATGGAGGGAAGGACTATATTAATCTGTTTGAATTGCTAATTGGGGATTTAGTTGGCTAGATTGGGGGTTATAAGATTAAGGCTTTTATTCTGTGTTTTTGTTCTTTTCCAAAGGTAGGAATCCTCTATAGATCCCCGCTCTTGGGAATCTAATGCCCTCAAATGCACAACTCGGCAACTGACGAGCAAGCTGATAAAGCATTCCTTGCAGATACTTAATGGGTACATTCTGTATCTCCGTCTGCATCTTTCTGTCTGCCTATCTTTTCCCCTCCCCCTTTAGCACACTTGGAAGAAGGTAAACAAACAAAACAAACTAAAAGAGCTACCTCTTCCTTTCATGTTTATAGTTGCTTTTCTAGAAGTATTTTCCATTTACAGAAATAACTCCCTAAATTTCTCCTGTTTCAAGTTTTATGGTACCTATTTTGTTTCAAGTTGCTTTGGTCAAATAGGACAAAATGAAAAGATTCCTCAGGACTCTGCACCTTTTGCATTACAGTTGTATATCAAAACACACTGGGCTCCCTGGAGGGTGACGCAGCTTCATGCAAGGCAGGCCTGACATGGCAGGACTTTTCCCATGTTGTTAGATCAGCTCCATCACTCACTACATTACTTTCTCAGGCACAGATACCAGTCACTGGAGGAAGTATAGTTTACACTACTGTGCAAATACTGCAAGTCCTCACCACAAATGAAGTATAATATCTGAAATAATAATAAAGATGTGGGGCAAAGGAGAGACTTTATTTTTAAGATAGCAGGGGCAGTTGTTTATTGTGAGGTATGTTTTTGTGCAAAGGGAAGCTGGTGAGGATGCGTTATTTGCACAGCTTCCATTGGAGAGCTGTGACATTTTAAAATTGTTGACTCGTTTGTTGAAAAGCCAAATACAGTAAAATGTATTCATGAAAATGACCACAGAAGTCCTCAGTTCTAAAGTATATACAGAAACCCTCTTCAGAAATCTTGTTGCAATGATTACCTGTATTTCTTTAAAAGTCAAGGCAACATATCCTGCCAGCTTTTTTTTTTTTTTGTGTAGTGGAAATGTTGGAACAGACATTTTTATCACTCAGGGAAAACCTCTGTAAGTTCTGTTTGCTGAAAACAGGGTAACTGTCCTCAGCCAGAAGCTAGATTTTTATTTCCTCTCACAGGGAGCATCTCTGCTGGGTACAAATAACTACCAAACTTATTTGTATCTTGCTGTTTGTGTCCTTAAATCCCCCAGTGGTTTGCAACTGAATAAAAACCTGACTATTCTTATGGTAGAGTACTGCTGACTCCTAAATTGACTCTTTACACCCATTTTGCCTCCATAAGAACGGCTATTTTCGTAGTGCAACTGCAATGATGAAGTGGACTTAAGATGTAAGCAGAGCCGAGTCTCACATTTTTCCTATGGGGTCCAAAATCTTTATTCTGTCTTTTGTGGGCATATTCCTACTCCTATAAGACCTTTAATGAAGTCAGAAAAGGACAAGAAATGCTCAGGGAGGTACCAGCTTTGATATAGATCAGGGACCCAGCAGGTCATGGCAACCTGCCCACTTTTAATGGGATGAATCTCATAGGAAATTTTGTGTGAAATTCATTGTCAAAACAGTGCCAAGTCAGATCCTTCAGTTATAACAGAACCAAAATACTGCTCTGCAGGGAGCTAAAAGCATGATAGATGCTGTTGCTGTGTGGCTAGAAGTACCACATGGTGTGGTGAAAAGCTGAGAGGGGTATGTCTGAGAAATTATTGTTAAAAATATAGTGCATAGTACAACAGTGGAGAGAACTCAAGAAAGTTTGAGTCAGGAAGAGTAACACGTAGATAAAGTTGATATACAGTTCCAGAACTGGGAACAGCAAGAGGAGTATTCCTGGGTAAGAAAGGGTTTCAAATACATTTGCTGTTCAGGCTTTTTGAATTTAGAGGCTCTAATAAGTCACAATGCAGCTGACCTCGTTTTGCAGTTCACTTGATGACCACAACATGTCCACCTTGTTGAGATGGAGTTTATGCTTCTTGAAGACTGAAAGAGGAACTGCTGCATTTCTACTCAGCCAAATAAGCTGTGCCAGGGAGAATCAAATTGCTACTCCTGGAAGACACTTGTCTTCACTGATCCAAATTTTAAAGCGTCTTACAGAATTCACTCATCACCCTACATCTGTCCCCTTGTCAGATGGGCTTGATCAGTATTTCTCGGTTCCTTTGTAGAGATTTAAAAGCTTCCCATTCTTCCTTTGAAATGTGGGAATAAATCGCATATTGGGTTTTGCAAAGTGAGTGAACGGCCCCTTTCAACTAGTCAGCAAAAAGTTTCAATAGAGGAATTAAGGCCGATGGAGAAGGAAATGTGATTCTGGGCTTAAAAGTTGTTTTTGGTGCAGACTTCTAGAAACTTAGTGCATACATTCATTGTGTGAGTAATAATGGAAAAGAAATGTCTTAAACAAATACCTTTTGTAGGATAAGTTTAATGCCACAATCATATTACTTGGGTTGACTGCAGAAATGGGAATGCAAATGATAAACCTTTCCCAACAACACTAATCTGAGCGAAGCTCTCCGGGAAGAATTGCATCTGAAATATTGTACACAATGAAATATTGTGTCCTTCCCTACCCCCAAGGTTAAGGTCTTCCCCTCTTCAGGCAAGTGGCACTAGTCGGATTACAGTGCAATCATAACAACTAAAGATGGAAAAAGCTACTGGGCCATTTAATCTCTTCCCCTGCCAGTAGAGGATTACTCCTGAAGCACGTTCTTCAATGCTTTGTCCTGTTCTGGCTGACCAGAGCAATGGGCTTCCATCAATTTGTAGGGAGATTATATTTTAGATAAGACCTTAATGACCTGTGTCCTAACTACTCTGCACGAATCCTCAGAGCTTGATTCCTCAACATTAGGCTTAAATACAGCTGTGTACATGCATTTGCTTGCACTTATTTTTTAAATTTAGGGCTGTCACAGCAACTTTGATTAAAGTTGTTAACAGTTCTTTGGCCAAAAATCTCTCAAATTCTCACATCTGTATTACATACAAAGAAACTATTTTCCCACTTGCTTTCAAAAAATGTATAAGTACCCATAGGAGGTTCTGTAAGTTTTTAATTTATAAGCAACTTTAGGATCTTTAAAAATCCAATCATTCATGAATGAAATAGTTTGACTAAAAATTTCTCTGTAGTTCATCTAGCACAGTTTGCTGTTTTAAAAACCCTTATGTAAATTCAGGATTATCTATTGATTCATTATTCACTTTCATATTATTCTGTCCGTATATTCGGATTTTTTTTGTATGTGTTAAGAGGTGATCTTTTATTTTGCCAGGAATACACATTGTGCTTACCAAATTATAATTGTGAGTTTACAACTATTTTGAAACATAAAGCATGATAAGGCATTTGATTTTCCTGCTCCTTTACTGCATTTCCTTCATATTATTATCACTAATGTACACATTATTACTAATGTACATACATTTTTGTATGTGCAAAAATACACATAGGGCCAAAAACATCGTAACTTCTTCACTTTGTTTTAAACCAAGTGCCCAGAGAACTTCTGTTCTGTAAATATCAGAAACTTGTTTTACTTTGAACATAAAGAAAACAACAACATATGTAATACAACATGCAATTAAATGATGGTTTGCTTTTCCCCTAGTGAAGAGAGGTCAGGTCTTCCTTCCTTCCTCAGGCAGTGGAGCACTGAGATTATTAGTGAATTCTAGTAATGAAAACCGAGGAAAAAATAATTCAAGTATGAACTATCATGTATTTAAGCTTGTAGACATGTAGGATCAGGACATAAATTGATACTATACTGTTGAAGTTTTGATGAAAGGAAAAGGTGTTAGGTACTCAGAGTTAACAGGAATCTTTTTATGACGTTCATATTTTTGCATCTGGATCTGTTGCTATTTATTAGAAAAGAGGACTGGTCCTTTTAGTTGCTGTACTTGAAATTATATTTACAGGAGGATTTGAAGGGGGAAATGAAATAAGAATGTGATTTAGATCATGCAGACAGCTTCAGACAAGCATTCTGCAGGATAAGAAGGTCATATGCGATCATGGTAGCAACTTTCTAATGCTGAAAATTAAGAATAACAGGAAAATCGATGCCAGTGATAGGCAGGACTGACTGATTTCATTGCACGCTGCTAACGCAGTCTGAATACTTGTGTATAGAAGCTGGATATACAGTAGCAGATAAATGGGAGTTTTCTTTGGCCTGGAGGCCAGCTGGCATACCCTGGCATGGCTCAAGCCCATGCAGCTTAATTTTCTCTGTCCCCTAGAAGAGTAGCTGCATCCACTGCTGCTTATTGGCAGTGGTACCCGATCTAAACCAACCCCTGAACCGTGCCCAGACCTTGTCAAGGAAAAATGAGACACCTGGCACAAGTCAAAACTGTGCCACGTGCCGAGCCAGGAGTTTCCCAGCATGGGCGATTGCTGGCTGAAGCACACACATTTCTCACGATCCTGCTTCACTTTCCAAAGTAGGCTGCAGTCCTATGTGCCCAGCCTCATGTTAAGCTGCACATGAACAATTTTATTGATTGCAAAACTATAAAAGAATAAATAATTTGCTTGCTTTTTTTTTGAAGCTGTGACAACTTTAGAGGTATTCCTGATATAAGGTAGTGGCTAGTAGGTGGAAAGACTTGCATACTAGAGAGAACAAGAAAGTATATAAATGATGCAAAAGATGCTTTGCTTAGGATATCTAAATAAAAGAAGAAATGCAATGAAAACCACATTAAAGAAACAAAAAATGAAACAACCACCAACAAAAGAAAGGACCTGTTTTCTCTATTCCTAAATTGTATCTTCCAGAAGAAAAAGTTCCCAGGAATGTTAAAGCTTTTTCTTTAATTTGCTTGAAAATACTTAGCAGGTCTGATTAAGTAAAGGATAAATTTAGTTATCCCCATAGCTGGTTTGATCTCAGTTGCATTTTTTGATTGGTTAATTGTAATTGCCCTTTTTATTTTATTTTATCTCTAATTGGTTCAAATTTTCTTTTAATTTAATGGCATCCAACCTACCTTGCTGTGTGTTTTGGTTCTAAGCAATTTCAGTCTTAAGCATACTTAATTCCCTTCTGAGATCCTCCATCACTAACAACACAAGATCAAATAACCAACTAATTAAAATTTATGTCCATCTTCTATTGAAGTCATCATTCATATCCCCTTGAGTAGGTGATTTCTGACTGTGTGATCCCACAGGAATATTTTTATGTCTACGATAATATGTGAGTGTGGAAATGTGGAGTTTATTCTGTTTCATTCCTGTGTAAATGGAAAAGGTTTCAGTTAAAGGGTTAAAGGTTTGGGGTTTTTATCAGTTTTCAGATATACTGTGTGAGGATTTTGCTAAATTTGCCTCGCTGCAAAGAAACAGTGTAAAGTTCTATGTATGTAATTTTCTCATCAGATAAAATGAACTTCTTCTTCCAACAGCCACCTTTTTTTCTGTTCTTTCCCACACAACTGTTTCACTGGAAATAGGGGTGCAAACTCTTTCTGAGGAGTCAGTATCCATCTGAACATGTCATTTGGGGTGCTGGGTGATCTCTTTTCTGGGTGAAAAACGGCCTTAGCTTGCATTTGACAACAATCTTACCTCTCCAGATACGTCTATGTTTGCAAATGAAGCAGAGCTGGGGCTCAGGCTCAAATTAGACTAGTGGTTCCCCACTATCCATGCTGTTTCATTGCATGTTGGCACCCCGTTAGACATGTCCGAGTCCCCACCAGGATGGCATGTGCCCCTGGCCATTCCCAAGAGACAGTACAAGTAAGATAGAAAACTTTCTGTCTCACTCCACCTTACCTAGTATTTCAGTGCTATCCCAAATGGATTTGAACCCTTAAATACATATTCACATGCCATTACCTGATGCAAACCATTATTACCAAAGTTTTCATGCTATGAAAACACCACCTGGATGGGCAGCAACACAACTCTCACCATTTCAAACACATGGAACTACAGAAGAACACACAAAGGGTGATTATAATGTTTTAGAGACCCCACTGGCAGCATAATATGGTCCAGAAGAAACCCAGGACAAAGCGCTTTGTGTTATGGATTTGACCAAGTCATGTCATTAGCCTCAGACCTGTTTTATTTAGCATCAATTGCAATTCTTTAGTCATACAGATACAGCTTAAGACAACCTTTACAAACTCTGCTTTCCACATGAGAGCGAGGAGGGGGAATGGTCCTTCCTATCTGCAGTGGACCTGCAGGGTCCTTGCTTCTCCTTTCACCCTGTGGAAGAATCCATCTGAAAACAGCTCTACGAATGCACAGACCTCTGAGCTGACCTCTAAATGGAAAACCACAGTGCTGCAGACTGGCCTCCTGTCAGTGCGAAATGCTGATTACTGTGAAAAGAAATTATAACGGGACTTGGACCAAAGCGAATGTAACAAAACAGTTGCGCATGCAAAAGTGGTGAAGATAAAGCAAAGGAAATCGTGGCTTCCTGATAAACTGTTTTCTCAACAGTTTTCTTGAGCTAAAATTGAAAGTCTGGTGATGTTTTCAGCACTATTATTTATGCCCCTCTGTGGTTTATTTACTTTTATTTAGATGCTTTTAATGATTTTTATGTTGCATTTCTACTGAGTCAAGTCTAGTTTTGAGCACATCTATGGGTGTGAAGTCTTTCCACCTAGGGCAATTCCCAAGTACACAGTGTCCTCCGCATCTGCCTGTGGATATGGGATGCAGCCTATGGTGTGGGGTAGGAAGGAGTGGTGGTGGCCTTGGGTACTGAGGGGATAGTGCTGCACCCAGTGTTTAAATGAGGGTGCTAAACAACACAAAAGTCTTTCCCTCTCAGATGGACTAACACTGGCAAAACTCTCAAAGCTGAAACAGAGAATGAAGTGTCTTTGCCCGAGTCTTGCATGAGAGCAGTGGAAAAATAAAATACTTTGCTCTGGGGTCCTACTGCCATGTGCTTTTTCCCTCCATTGTCTTTGAACTGAGAGGAAGTGAAATATGCTTATGTTCCTCCTGGATCTGCTCTTGCTCACTGCAGGTTTTTTTGGTCTCAGCTCAGGCTACTGCTCAGAGAAGGGACCTGCAAACATAACCAAAGAGTGTGTAGAAACAGACACCAGCAGTGGGCTTGTCTCCATCCCAGGCGGGGTTGGCCAGTTATGAAGGAGTTGCAGGGAGCTTGAAGCTACTCTGACCCCACAGGCTTTTGGTGCAGGGATTTCCAGCATCAGTGGCAGAGAAAAAGATGTAAGGATCCTTGACTTTGAGGAGTTTAGAAGAAATAGCTTATACTGGTGATTGTTAGTCGTCTCCTTGCCAGGCACGCCAGTTTTTGTTCAGAAATTACCGTGGGATTGATGGGATTTAGACAGGAGGATATGACTGAATGCTTCTTACATGAGAGGACAAGAAATACCATGTAGTGGTCCTAGGGATGTATTTCTCTTCTGGCCTCCTGTGTGATGCCTTAATTAGAGATCTGATTTAACATTATTGCATGATTTATTTCCTTTAGTTCTTGCTTCCACCAGGCCTAATAGATTTCTCATGTTATTAGATAACCCTTTCTGTGAGCTGTTGTATAGATAATGGTTTCATACCTCAGACCCAGAGCTTTAATTTTCACGAGTGTGCTTAAAAGGAAAACAATCAGGCAATGAGTTATTAGTCAGGTTATTAGTCTCAATTGTGTCACCATTAAATAGTTTTTGTCACTTTCTTAGCTACAAGAGCAATCAACTGACTGTCCTCCTGGTCTCCCAGGCATGGAATGAGCCTGATGATACCTTCATTATCCCATCAGAAAAGCTTACAGTACTCAAGTGCCAGAGGTTATTTGGCTTGACATATCCAAGGCCTGAGTTTAGCACTTAAGCCAGTACTTACATCCTATACAGTTCAATGGAATTAATGCAGATGCTTTGTTAAGTAGAAAGATATTTAAGTGCTTGGTTCAATTTGAGGAAAACCATGAGTGCTTTATGGCATTTTGGCCAGTGAGCATGTGGATCCAGTTCTTCAACCACAGCAGGTCCCCAGAAGAGCCACTCCCAGTTATTGGGGTGGACTTTTCCATTTTGAAATTGTATATCAAGTTACCTGGGCTTTGAGAGTCTGATCATATCAGAGTCAGAGTCCACTGTGAAGTGAAGGGCATTTGACGCGTAATGGATGTCATTCGGCAGTGGGGTGAATCAGGCTCTTAAGCTTTTACTGCATCCCACAATGCGAAAGTGGAGAAGTCCGAGTTTTATTTAGCTCCATAAAATATTTAACCTCAACAGTGATGGAGTTGATAAAAATCTGTATTTTGTAAAAAGCTTTTGTTTCAAGGCTATCCTTTTCATGATTACCCTAGCCTGTACATTCTCAGAAAAAAAGCAATATCTATTATTACCAGAGAATGATCCAATAAGTGTCTTGGGTATTTCTGCCAAACTTCTGTGCAGGTTCCTAATGAGGGAGATATTAAGTTAAAATCAATGTGGGAGTAGTTCTTGTAGACCAGGGAAAGTGTGTCATTATTTTTGCTGGCCAAATATAGTATCATCATCCATTAACTCCCTAGCTAAAAAATAACCTGTATCTCACTGGGATGCTGATCGAGTCATGTTCTTGGATATGATTTCTCTTAAGACATGCCTACCATGTATTTTAGCAGGGAGCTTTATGGCAGGAGAATCTCAAAGCACTGAGAAATTTTATTACTAAATTTTATCTCTATCCTACAAATCTCCAAAAATAAAAAGGAAAAAAAGCGATGACATCAAAAGCTACTTGCTGTAGGATACAGGTAGTAATTTTATTCAAAAAGACTCTTCGAAAAACTTGAGACTTAACCCAGCAAAATTCTCTGGGAAGATAGATCCACAGCCACAAGAAACATAACAAGTCTGAAATTACAAGGAACAAATACTCATCATGAGGAAATTCACAACCTGGAGTTCAAATTAAAATAAGTTAAAACTACAAAAAACAATATAACCCACAACACGTATGTTTGCAAAAAGCTTATGTTTTAACTAGAGGTAGGTGACTCTGAATATTCTGTATCCACAAAATACAGTTTGTCTGAAAATATTGATGGATCTTGGTTAAACAGAATTCAGGGATTATATTCTGTCTGAAAAAAATAGTTCAATGCCTGATTCAGTTCTACACTGAAAAAAATTCATTATGGGTACTGCTTATGCTCTGAGAGAAGAACTTAAAATAATCGCTAAAGAAAAGTATAATGAAAGAGTCCTTCCTCTCTTCTTGATTAATGTCATGGTCTTTGTTTTTCTCTTTCTAGTTTGGCCACACAACTGTAACACAGTTATTTAAGCAGCTCTGTTCTTGCTCACATTGATCTTGAAATTAATTTCACTGAGCATCATTAAAACAAGATATCTCAAATCTAAAGCTGCTGCTCACTTTTGGTATAGGAAGAATCACTGACTGAGGTAAAAGAATTCTAGTCTTAAGTGTGAGACAGCACATAAAATCTACCTTGCTTGGTATTTTCTGGTATTGTGAGCACCCATACTATGGCCACCTCAGGGAAAACAGTAGAATGTGCCTCAGGAACATTTTCTTTAACATAAACAAAATGCAGCCATTTGGAAAGGCCAGACAAGCTGTAAGTGAACTTCATTTGAAAGCCACACTGGCTGAGGGTTCATGAGAGCAGCCCATCTGTGGAGCCATCTCAACAGCAGTGTGGGGGACATGTGGTGCCAGGCTCTGCTGGTGGGAGATGCCAAACCCCAAACACTTTTCTCTGTTCTCATACAAGCTGCTCAGGGAAGTGTCTCTGGCAGATACCAGAGGGTCTGTCCTGGAGGGACCTCCCCACATGCCTGACAGTGGCTGTGCCACCAGGGTTTGCAGCAGTGCTGCCAGTGACAGTTTCCTGAGCCACCAGGGAAGGAGGGATGGGTATGCACACGGCAACCCTTTACAGTAAACACAGTCCCTGCTCTTATTAACCTCCTTGCTTGATAATTATCCGTTAATTAAGAGAATTATAGTTGGCAGCCTTTGCCTTGCAGCTGTTGTCCACTCCTTCCTGCTGAAGGAAGGCTTTAGGGAGCGAGCCTACCATCAGGAGATGCTCCTTCCATCAGGCTCTGCCTACTCTTTACCTTACATGATCCTAGCCCAGTGCCTATCTGCATAGACAAGGCATAGTCTATTAGTCAAAGCACCCAAATGGCTGCATTTATGTACTCCAGTGCTGTTAGAAGTCAGGCAGGCTAATTTTGAAGCTTGGGTGTCTCAGAATTTCTTCCAGAAAATTAAGAGTCTGCTATGAACTTTACATCGCATGCTACCAGAACTGCTTAAATTTTTGTTACATCTTTGTTTGGGTTTTTTTTTGTTGTTGTTATTGGTTTTTTTTTTTTTTTGCTCTTTACATGACTTTTGGAAAAGTCCTTTCAGTCATAGTATAACATCATAAATCACCTGCTGAATGACTGGGATTCAAGGTGGTTGATTCCTCACAATTTCTGAAAGATCAAAGGTATGGCTGTACTCCAAAAACTGTGATGCTTCACATCAAAGTTCACAGTGAATACTATCTCAATTTTCCTCTACAGCATTTGGATTTGACTTCACGACAATAACATTTCAACTGGTGTGTTCAGCCTTCATTTGTGAGAGGACGTGGCTCTGCAGGTTATCATGGCAAATGCAAAACCAAATGGAGTAACCCTGGTTTCAAATATTCTGTTCCTAGAATTTGCAAGTCTGTTTAAAAAACAGAATGTCTCCTGCACTGCTATAAATATCCCTTTGGTAAATGCCCTGAGTATCTTTCAATCCATGCTGATCCTTGTAATCACAGCTGCATTGTTCTGGTCATGTCATTGAAAATGCTTTTGACAGAACAAATGATGATCACCTGTGCTAGAGTTTGTAAAAAGCCTAAGATCCAATCTGCTATTTCATCAAGAAAAAACAACATTCAGTTCATTTCTTTCTCTCTTTCATGTGTAATGCTTTTCACTGGGACAGAGTGTTTTTTCACTAGTTTTTTTTATCCTTTTTTCTCCATGAGCCTCACAAAACAAATAACTGGTGGGAAGTTCATAAAGGAATTGCTTTTACTTGCTTCAGGTGCTGACGGCCTGGTGTGGCTTGTTATGTTGGTTTTTTTTCTTAAAACAGAAAGAATTTTAGGCACTGGACTCTGCTTTGCTTGAAAGTAAGAGTTCTGCAGATGTGCAATGCCTGATATTCCTGTACCTAGCCCTGTACAGCAGAACTAGACATTAAAGTGTCTGAAGTTGGTATATTCAGAGAATATCAGTCATAAATACTTTTATGTCTGATTCATTTAAGCTAGGGTTGTAACTTTCACATTGCCATGTGCCTTTATATTATTGAAGTTTAAAGGAATTCCTTTCGAAGCCTAATGTTTGGCTCATGATGAAAGAAAATCAAACAGCTTATTTGGAGTTACGTTAAATAATTACATGCGTAACCCTTTAAATGCTAGATATGCAAATAAAGTGTTATATGGGCACTTATATAGCAAAGACTTAAAGCCAAATTCCCTCCATCACTCCCCCTCCCCAATCTCTTTTCTGTTTCTTCTTCTGAAGTTATCTGAAACAGAATTTACCCCTTACAAAACAGCTTGATTAGGTAAAGTACAATTTAAATCCTGAAAAAATGTCCAGAGCAAAGGACCCAGCTCTGTACCCAACCCTATTGCAGACCTCATTGGAAATTCAACTGAATTGAAGACTTAGAAGATTATTCCCCATTTTACATGGTACTTGCTGTGCCCCCCAGCGCTGTGGGCTTTCCCAGGTAGGAAAAGGTTCATCCAAGTCACAGATACACTGATAAATAGTCACAGACCCTGAAAGGCAGTTGCTGCTGTTTGTCTCACTGAAATGGGCACACCAGTGGAGATTTTGGAATGTACTAAGAAGGCACAACGTGAAACCTGGGCAGGGAGTCTTGTGTCTGTGCAAAATACGTGTCAATTCAGCAACTTCTCTCAACCTATATTAGACCTTTCTTGTGTTAGCTGACCTAGTAATGCTGATGTTATTTCAAACTTTTGCATAGAATAAGGAGGTAAAAAGTTAAGTTCTGCAAAGCATTTAGGCCTAGCTAAGTCATCCAAGGTAATTTAGGTGCTGCTTGTATTTATGCCTTCTGTTCTGACCCCTCTTAAGGTTAATACACAGGATTATCTGTTTAGGATCTGTCGTTTCACTCAAACAATTTTAAAAGAGAGATTCACAAAACAGAGGGACACATTTTCAAAGTATTATGAAGTCTCTTATACGAGATCTTGTTTGTATGCTAACTTTTTATTAAGTTAATTGCTGTCCACAACTAAAGACAGTCAGAAAAAAATGCTTTTTTTCATGGGTTCAAGTACTTCAAGGAGAACACTGGGCTTCATTGTATTAGAACATTTTTGGCTTCTTCATTGCCCTGAACCAGGACAATTTGTTGTCAAAATATGTGAGTAAATATAAAGCCTGGAATGAGGACCAAAATTTTCTCTAATCTCAGAGAAGATTGAGTTTAAAATCTGGTCTATGATTCAGATCAGGTTTTGTTTGTTTGTTTGTTTGTTTGTTTATGTCTTTTTTTTATTATTATTTCTTTATGCTTATTTGATCAAGAAAAAATCTCTCCTTATGAAGTCTTTCCTTCTGGCAAATTTCCATCTGTCTTCAGTTTGGTTTGCTGGAGCTTGTGTTTTTGTACCACAAAAAATGTATGCCTTCACTAAAAGCTCTGCCAGAATAAAAATTGCAATATTTGACCTTTACATACAAGACCGGGGATGGGCATGAACTAGTTTAGATCAGATGTAGAAAGAAGTTTTGGCCTTAAATAATTTTAAGAACACTTAAATGCACCAGTATGTATTGATGTATTTTCCCTATTTTTAAAACATTTGGAAAAAGAATACAAAACGTAGAGAGAACTGTATTTCTGAGCCTCAAACAAAACCGTAGCACTGGGAGAACTAGAAATGAGCAGATGTATTTTTAGGTGCTTGTTACCACAATGTTACTCTTTTGTTTAGATCACACAAATATGACCATTGCTTAACTTTGTCATTCCCTTTCAAAATATTTTACAAAAGGATATAAACCACGCTCATTTTTTACAGGGTGCTGTTGCATGCAAGGGCACTCACGGTTTGTTTATAGCATACCAAACGCACTCTGTTAATGAAACATTTCAAGGCTAATGAACCAAAACTTTGCGCCAAACAGACAGTGGCTGCAAATGCTTTCTTGTCTGTGTTTGTCAGAGTTCAAGTTTCAGCTGTGCTCTCCCCTCCACACACTCTGCACCGCTGCAGATAAAACATCTCAGATTGACAAGTCAAGTTTGCAGGATTAACTTTCTATGAAAATGCTGCCACAAGTCATGCCCTTAACTCTCGTGAGGCAAATATGCTCATGATTTTGGGGCAAATTGTCTACTACTTGGAGGTGGGGGGGGGGGGGGGGGGGGTAAGCTGCTGTTTTGTTTCCATGAAGTTTTAATGTTCTATTGATGAGCATAGCTTAAGGTCCAGCAGGAATAGTGATAAATTACCATTTATAAAGAGGGATTTTACACGTATGGTATGTGATAATGGTCTAATGATTCTGACTGTATGAAATGAATGGTTGGCTTTTGGGAAGATGGTTTACCTTGGCAATGGTGATATCATTTCAAGGCCTTTCACTATGTTTTGAGGATCTAATTAATTTGAGAGGGAATGTTTGATTGTGGCCACTTCCAAACTGAGTTATGACCAAAGAAATCCAAGGTCTTCATCAAGCAAGTTGTACACAGCCACGTAAACATCTGTGGAAAAATCATGATCAAGGCTAAGTGGTAAAGGCACAACTCTGGGGATCTGTGCTCACCTCTTCCCTGTCTGATTTTTCTTTCTGGGTACTTTTACAAAGACTCTTTATAGCTATGCATTTGTAGTGTATTTGGAAAAGGTCCTACTCTGATTTGGGCCCCCAGGAAATATCCTGAGTATGAAAAATATGTCATAGATGAATCTGGAACAAACCTTCACACTGAGTAGAAGTAAGGTCTCAGTCAGTCACACTGCAAATGCATGGAGTAATTAACATGTGTAAGCAGAGAATGGCAGGTGTGGAGAGATTATTCTAAATTGTTTTTGGTTCACAGTGAAGATAACCACAGAGTCATGGTTGCACCTAACGCTGTTAACAGCCATAAGACCCCTGATGCTGTAAAAGTCCTAAGAACACAGGATCAGGTTTGCACTGTTGCTGCTGCCCATGCCAGGTCATCATCTCTGCGGTGCTACTCACCTGGGCTGTCATCAAGAATCCAGTCCATCTTGTTTAAAAGGGAAGCTCCTTTGTATTTGAATCAAAAAACATATGTATTAACACAAACAGTTGCTTATTTTGGTGAATGTAGGGTCAGTAACATGATCTAGAGCAAATACTCAAAGCAAGTTGCTGTTGAAATCCTAGTATTTCATTGCTGTCCCTGTTGTTCACACAGATCAGTGGATTGTCTACTTCAGAAGATAGAGACATACATCATGTACTTTAAGATGATTCTGAACAGGGTCTTATGTATCAGTGGACTGTCCTGGCAGCTTGTCACAGGACTGGAGGCAGAGCAAAAAGGCATCAGTCAGTTTCTACCATGTACAACAAAAAGGATTTGTACAAAATACAAGGAAATTTGAGAGAAGAGCTAATCAAGAAGAAAAGTTTGTAATAAGAAAGTGGATGACAGTGATCAATAAGAGACCAACAGTCTTTATTTGACATAGTGCTATTATTGTCTAAATTCAAAACAGGGTAATTCTGAGAGCACAGTTGCAGGTGAACATTCTGCATACCATTGTCCAACTTTGATTATAGTTATAACTCTGACGTAAACCTATTCCTTGGCCTTTACATTTCATGGTTCCAATAAAGTTACTTCTTCCAGTAGAAAAATATTCAAACAATTATCTTCCCCAAATTAACAGTGTCTTTGAAAATAACAGCTGTGAATAGGCAACAGCTACTATATTTTTAAGAGCAGTCATAGTCTTCCAGGCAGCTGGTTAGGTTATTCCTACTGGATTTGGATCTGAGATAATCATCTTCACCAGCCACAATGAACAGGCCCTGTCTGGAAGCAGAGAGACAGTATCTTTAGCCTACTTTTCTCCCAGGAACATGTTTGAGTGTGGTTTTTGGTTTGGTAGTGGAGTTCTCTGATGTATATCAACTGAAACATAGGAGTGTGTTTTTATCACCATCATTTGTAGATGTGGTCCAAGTTAGCACTGGGTAAACCTACTACCTGCAAAACGAAATATGAATAAATTCACCTGCTTACTCTGAGCTTCAGTTATTTATTAGCTTATTTTTTTTCCCAGGCTTTTCATTCCATTAACATGTCTGGTACCTTTAGTGCTTAGTATATGTAGATGTAATTTAATAGTAGCTTTTATTTTTTCTTAAATGAAATCAGTGAAATCCCTGTGTTGTGAAGTAGAATAAGTTGCTGTCATGTAGCAGGACTGTTGCCGTATTGAATAGCAGGTGAGGATCACAGCATCCTCAGCATGCAGTAAAAAAACCTCTTTAGATGACATCCAAAGTGATCTTTCAAGTTGCTACTCCCAGTATAGCAATTCCTGTCCTTCAGGAATAGAAAAATTGAAAGGTGATCAGTGAATAACAAGGAATGGGTACTAGAAATGCTGTTCGCCATCTACCCTCCAATTCTTTCTCTCTCCCGCAAATCCTTGCAGGAGATACTCCTGCTATTTCCTAGAGGTGACAGCCACTCCTAACGGGATACCACAGAATAGACAAGTTCAGAGTGGATTCTTTTAATAACTGCTGTGTTTGGAGAAAAGAGAGAAAGAGAATAGTTTTTCCATTTAGTTTTTTGATGGAACAAGTTATCTCAGTCAGGTAGAGACCCTGGGGTTTTGGCATGTTACTTTGTTTTACCCCATTACTGTTATAATTTTTCTGTTCCCAACATTACACCAGCTAACAAACCCCCAGGTGAATGTGAATATGAATGCAAATGCAAATACTGAGGAGATTTCATCTTGTCTAGTTTGAAACAACCCTCTGTATATTGGATGTACTGGTAAAATCATCTTCAATACAGTGAAAGCTGATAGCTCCCTTCAGATAGGGGTGAAGATCTGAAACAGGTTATTTAGCTTTTCTTCAAGATAAACTTGCAGGAAGTACATAGGTAGGACACAGCATGTAAACGGATTCATTTTAGCAAAAATAAATGTCTACTTTTTGTGAGGCTGCAAAAACAGCTTGAGGTTTTCTTCTATGGGAGCCCAGAAATTGAGACAGCACAATATAGTCAGTTGGTGTCTGGTCTTTCACTATTTGGAGCTGAGCCTAAGACCTCAAGTTTCAAAATGGAGTATTGATTTAGGGTATCCAACTTGAAACTCCTTAAAAGTAGCATACTTTAAAAAGTAGTCGTGGATTGAAAGAGGGGATCCTTCAATTTCTGCAAATTGGGCCTTTTCTAAGTGGCTCAAGCTACTCACCCTCGTGTGCTTCGATCGGTCCAGCAACGAAGATTTTCTAAATTAATTATGAGTAAAGGTGGATGTCACAATGTAAATGCCCTACAAATAATCAAAAAGCACCTTTTGTGTGCTGCATATTTGTGCTTAGTCCAAAAATCATATTTTCAAACTATATTAGTAGAGAAAATACTAGTACAATTGTGTGTTTTACTGTGAAATCTTTTCTCATTTCTTGTTACAAAGGCAAACAGGATTAAATGTTTTGAATCATTTCCAAACAATTCTCCTCAAGAGCCAAATAATGCATAAAAGCAATATTTAGAATATTTTTAGCATAAAGATTGCAAGAAACCCAAAGAATGCATATTTTACATTTAAAAGATCTCGGCTTCATTGAATTAATAAGTCAATTAACTGAGGAAAAAGTAGCTGGCATTTATTTGAAATGTGAAAGACATTTTTTTATTTTAAAATTTTTAAGATATTCTGCTGTGTAATAGGAGTCCGTAATTATCTGTCAAAGCCACCAACTTACTTTTTTTCTTCCAAAAGATACTCCATAATAAAGTGCCACTGTCATAATAGCTATTCTGCTATTCTTTCTGAATTTTTTTCCCACTTGGAAGAATAATGGGTATTGAATATAATTCTATAGAATCAGCTTCTGTAAGGCTAAACCAGGTGTTTAACTGGAAAAGCATAATGCTTAAAAAGGATTAAAATTGAAACAGGAAGTATTTTGTGCCAAAAATATTGTGCTTAAGGTTGCTCATGATCTCAAATTTGATGTTTCAGACAAAGGTTTACTTTCATTTGGGTGGAATGATTTCTGTATCTTATTATCCTTTCAAATACTTACATAGAAATGTTAGAAAGCCCAGCCAAATAGATGAACACACCCCTTATTTTGGCATTTTTGTGAATGTGACACCTGGACAAATATCTGGGCAACCTAATCTGTCAATGCTAGTGAAAGTCAACCAGAGAGGTCAGAAATGCTGTAGACAACTGTAATAGTTGGATTTAATAATATGTTTTGATTAAATTTGTGGGAAAGGCTGGTTAAAAGAAATGCAGTGAATTGAAGATGATGCATAGAGAAGGTTCTGTTTTAGCCTGATATTTGCAGAATTTAAGTCTTGTCCCTCAGATGCCCAGCAATGTCAGCTTACCCTGTGGATGTCCTAAGGGAAAGAATTAAGGCCCTACCACAGCTAGATTAAGTGCACAGCTGTGGGGCTCGGACCTGCCATCTTCTCTTTGATGGCTTCTAATATCTGGGGAAGATTGTTTCTATTGATAATGAGACCAAATTTTGAAAAACTTAACATATGATCTGAAATAGGTGAGATAATTTTTCTGTGCCCAGCTGTGGTAGTGGGTTTTGTTCCTTCAACATCTCAATAACGATGTGCATGAACCCTTGTTTTAAGGTACAGCCGAGCTAGAGGCAAAGAGACTGAGATCATGGGTTTTATCACCATAAAACTGCTTGAAGCCCACAATGAAAAGAAAACTTACTGGCCTTAAACCCTCACTGCCTTTCTTTGATTGAGATTCCTCCAGAGCTGGAGAGAGATTGAGGAGCACAGAACATGCTTACATTGTTCCAGCTTCTTTGCACTCTCTGCAATCCCCATCATGGTTTATCCTGCTATACCAGGATGCCCCTTTTTCACCTGAAGCTCTGTTTGACCAAGCCATTCTACCATGTTTTACAAAGGGATGCCTGTGAAGTAGCCACGTGATTTGCCTTTACCTACTGCTATCATGCTTATTGTTCTCTTTTAATTAGCAGTGTCTTTTCACATTGTAAGTAATGGGATGAAATGAGTGGTTTTGCACAAGAAATAGATTTGATTTTTTTAATAAGAATTTTTACATTATTTTTTCTTTGCAAACCATAAGACATTTTTATCATGATGAAGAACATACATAGCCTAGGCCTGAGATCTGGCCATGTTCTGCATTTTTGATTGAACTTGATCAAAAATTAAAACTAACAGGGAAGTGTAGTCCAAAACAGATACTCTTTGTATAGTAAAATAGTAAAGCAGGCAAGAAATACTGAACTTCTAGGACTCTCTTTGCATTGGTCTGCTCTTTTAGCCTCAAAGATGAGGTCAGCAACTTGGCCTCCATGTTGTCACAGCTGGGCACAACATACTAGCAGAGCTACTTCTATTGAAATCAGCCTTGCTTGTTTTCCACACACACAGCAGGTACTTTCCCTTCCTCATGTTGCATAGCACGGTACTCTACAAGTGGTCCGTCTGGTTCCAGCAAAACTCTGCATGAGTAAGGCAGTGATAATCTAGTTCTTAACTAGCAGGGAAGTACTGCTATGGATTTGCACATGAAAGAAGAAGCTTCTGTAATCAGGATGCCTATTTAGATATATTCCCTGTGACAACTTACTGGCAAAAAGGGAAATCAGTTCATTTTAACGTATCAAATATCCCAAGAGCTCCCGATTCCCAGCATCCTCGATGGTATGTTATGCTTTCCCTTGTAGGGTGACAACTTTGTTTCAAATACTTCCATCCCAGCTGTTAAGTTTATGAAGATTATGACTCTTTCACACTTGCCAAGCAAATGGACATTGCCCTTCTAAATGGATGTCTAACTGGCGCACAGTTTCGTTTGCATTCGTTTTCAGTTTTCAACAGGTGGCACTAAAGAGCCAAAAAATGATTCTATCCCAGTCTCCAGCATGTAAACTCCTGGGCAGGCACTTTTATGTGTGTTTATCTATTTAAATATGGTATTATAATTCCAACATAATTAGTCATCTAATTGAATTGCATGACCACATCCATCCAAGACATTTGCATGTGCAATTAATTAGGATTTATCTAAAAGCACTCTTTTTGTTCTTTATTTCCTACAAGTTAAATTACTCATGGATGGATTAGATGCTGATTTCATTTTGAAAGTGTAACAATACAGGTACTTGGAGAAAAATAAGTCTGCAGTATTGGTAAGCAGCAGACAGGCAAAGAAACCTTTTCCTTTCTATTTTCATGATGCTTCCAAAGGACAGTGCTCTTGACCATGGCCAATGAGGACCAGACTTTCTGTAGTCCTAGAGAAGTAGAGGTTGGTAGTGTCTTCTTCAGACTCCTTCATTTTAGCAGAAGAAAGAATTACAAAAGCAGAATGGATTTTCATATACTACTAGGTTTCAGTCTTCCTCCAGCACAATCTGTACTTCAACTTACATGTTCCTGATAGTTGCAATGCATTTGTCAACTTGCATTCTTGAAAAATAATGATCAGAAAAAGGAACTGTTAAAGACATCTTTGTGAAACTGCTTTGTTTTCATGCAGAACCTTTACATCCTCTCAGTTTCAGTAGCAAACAGAGACTCACTTCGAGATATGTTGTGCTATGCCAAATGAGAACTGAAATACTGTGGATGCCCAGAAATAGAAAATTAGTTTTGAAAGGGTGTCCAAACTGACAGTGAACAAAAATACCTCAGAAACAAGAAGGACAATATAGGTTTGGTTTCTTAACTGTTTGACAAAGCTCTTTCTCTTCAGTGTATGTGCATGCTTCATTATTGACTGCTACAGGACAGTGAAGCTCTTCTTTTGCTCTTTCTTTTGTCATCCAGTTTCAACCAGTGCAGGATGTGCACAATTAATTAAAGGAAAGCTTTGAAAACACAGCTGAGATACCTGCGAAGAATTATAAATACAGCTGTGCAAAAACAACCAACCAACCCAGAAGCTTTGTTTTGCAGGAGGGTGTGTTACAACTAAACTATATTGTGTTCAAGTCCTGGAGCTTTGAGGACAGTTTGGTCCTGGAAACTGCAGAGAATAGGGGAGATGGTACCACGATAATCTGTGTTTAGAAATAATTTCACAAGTAGGATAGCGCACATTAACATGACAATACTGCAGTGTAAAAGGCAGGAGCAGGCCAGCATTCCCTGTTTCTATCTTTGAAGTGACCTTTGCTTTGCTGCTCTTTTAAACAAATTATCTCCTGTACCTCCTCTATGAGCTCTTTTAGTTTACAGCTTCTTAGAGGCCTTTTGTTCCTCAAACAACTTCTGGTGGGGAAAGTAGTAGACTGGTTTAAAATTGTTCCTTTCAGATCTCTCTCCTCTTTTTATTAATGCTTCCAAATTACTTTTTAATTCCTTTTCTTTTCTTTTCTTTCCATTTTTTTTTTTTTTTTTGGTGGAGTGGGTGTATTTATTTTATTCTTTTAGAAAAGCTCATGTTCAATTTCCAGAGGAGTAAACAGTGAGTCCCAGAGGGGCATACTGGCTGCTGATCACGTCTTTAGCAAGTATTTCTTATCTGGGTGTTTCTCTCACGGTTACTTTTTCTAACATCCTATTACAGTTAGGGAAGATGGATTTTATGCTGACAGAAGTACCCACTGCCTGTCTGAAATAGATTTTTTTTTGCTTCTCAGAAAGTTAGTTTCTTTGTATAGTTGACAAGGTACCGGTAAGTACTGTCCATCTCAACCTTTCATTAGACAGCCCATTGCTAACTGCAATGTGCTTAGCTTCAGCTTTATCCTCACTTTTATATTTAACTGCTTTGTTGAACAGAATGCAAGCAGCCTCAAGTCTTTGCTGAACTTCAGATGAAAGAACTACAACCAGACACACATGTGTGTGCAGTGTGTGTGAGTGTCTGTATCTGAGCTGTGACAACTGATGGACAGTACTGTGCCTGACAGATATATATACTTGAAGGATGATTACAGTTCTACCAAAATTAGAAGAAATAGTTAAGAGGTTGGAACAAGGTGAAAAGAAAAGGCCAAGAAGAAAATTCATCTTCCTTAATGTCTAGGTAATTTAAAATTTAACAATTTTCAAGTGGCCAAGGGGGCACTGGAGCAGTCTCCTAATAACCTGCTGTCTACTTTGTAAAACTATCTGAGCAATACACTGGCCTTCTATCTAGTGAAACTCTGCTGTTTCTCATTTCATTTTAAAGGATAAAACCATCCTTTGCAGATACTTTACTTTTTCTTTTCTTTTTTTTTTTTTCCCCAGTACACTGCTGTGTATAAATGTTATGAGCTTCATGACGTCAGTAGAAATGCTTGTTTGTAACTTAAGAGTGCACTCTGCCAATAGCCCATTCACCTCTGATGGTGACAGATGCAGTAGTGCTGATGACATGTAATATACTGTATGTGGCTTTAGATGCTCCATGAAAACATGAAAGGTTCAAAATCACATCCGTATTTCAACAACCTGTCAAAGCTTCCGCTGAAACAGCTGACTATAATTCAAACATCTGATAGATGCTTGTAAGACTCTAACAAGCACAAAGTCAGGAAACTCTAGCTAGAAAACTTTAAAAAGGTATAAAAACTGTAACACTGAACTTAATTTTTGGAACTAATTGACTCCTACTTGTTTCCTAGGAAAGAGATTGAAGTTCTAAAAGTTAAGGGTATAACATTTACATTTGTCTGAAAAAGATGAAGCGGTTTTACTTTGACAACAATTTGTTATCTGCAATTTAAAAGGCAAGCAAGGCAATAATTCCCCAGCTGCTGACTGGCAAGAGGTCAGATTGCTGGAAACAGAAGGATACTGAAAACCAGATGAGAAGGGGAAGTTCAGTAGTGTCTTTACTAAAATTTAATTAAGAAATAGCATCTTTTCCTCTGCTCTCGAAAGAGTAGAATCTATCAGTGAAATATCAGCAAACAGTCTGCAATCTTCAAAGATATTAATTAAGTGAAATTTGGAAAGTGCTTTGAAGATGAATAATGGTAGGGAGTGTTAAGTATCACTATTAGCAGGACCAATGTGTCAACTGATGTTGTCTGTCTGCATAGTATTGGGTGAACACTTGGGTAATTAAGGTCAAATGAATAGCCTCATCTGGTCAATTAATTGGATAAAGTGTGTCACGTTGCTAGCTGAAGCAAGATGTGGTACCTCTGTGACTAACAGACCTGGAAAGTGAACGTCAGACATATTTCATTGCTTCATGAGCCATCAGTGCCAGTATCTGTTTCCTGCTACACCGGCCTGTTGTGCACCCTCTAGGTACCGGGACAGCGAGCAGTTTTTCGCAGCATTTAGCAGTTTCTAAACTTATGATTATTAGTTTGACATCATACTTGCCTTCATTAGAGGCTTGCATGCTTTCTTGAACTAAGACAATACCTCATTCTCCAGACCTAGTTTTTCCAGCTTACCTGTATTTTAATACCAAACCATGAAATTAATTTGGCAAAGATTGAGGTAATGAAGGATTGCTATTGCTGACCAAGAGGTGCTATTCAAACCTCTATCTACAGTCTGCAAGTGCACTTCAGCACTTCTGTCATTATTCTGGGAGCTCTTGTAATGGACTGCCACTGATTTGCTACAACCTCCAGGATATAAAAAAAGAGGTATACCATCATCTTTTTCTGTACAATGGAATTTTTATAAGTAACAGCTAATTTGCTAAGTTTCAATGTTTATTTTCACTTATCTTAATGACGCCGAATGTGAACCACAGCTGCTCAGCGGGCATGCAGTCAAACTAAGGGTGAGTGCAGCTTGGCCAGGGAGCAGCTCCAACCACCAGTCCCAGCAATTTGGCATGTGGTCTTGTGCGACATGGACAAGGAACAGCAGACCACAACTTGCAACCCAAGACCTGGGGGGCATGATCATACAGATATCTCTGTGAGAATGCTCAGGGATCTCAAACTTTTGGTTCTGCTGCAAAATCAATTTTAGGTGCAACTCAGAGAGTTTCACATAGAAGTTCAGAAAGCAGGATGACTGCTTCTACCTAAACTTCAGTCTCAGCTGGGACAGAGCCAGTAACAGTAGATGGGAGGTTGCTGTCAGTGCTTGATGCTACCTGACTAAGACTTTTAATCAAATGAGGAATTGTTGCAGATACAGCTTTCCAGCTGCAGTTATCTGCTTCCACCTGTATCTTGTGCCAGGACAGTATGGACAACCTTAGCACAAGCTCAGTGTAACCAACCACCTGCACGGCTTGTGAGCAGCTGGGCTGCACACTGGGACCTCTATATCATAACTGAGCAGGCATTCCAGATCATCCCTTCCTGTTAAATATATTTTCTGTTTTATTTTAAAAATGGCAAAAATCTCCCTGATACATTTCATGTAGGAGATTACATGCACCAGAGGTAGATTCAGCAGAATGGTGTCAGTCCATGAGCAAAAAGCAAAACCAAGACAGCTCTCACATCTTGATTGGTTTGTTTTAGGTGGTTTTATTTGTCATTTAGTTTGGGGTTGATTTTATTCTTTTTCTTTTCCTTTTTCTTTTTTTTTTTTTCTGGTGGTTGTTTGTTTTAGTTTTTGCATTTGTTTTTTTTTTTACCTCAAAGCACTGTCATCCAAGTCATATTGTAAATGTGAACTGTTCTACTGTGTTGAATGAAACGGAGCTCAATGGAAACAAGTATGGGGCAGGCTTGGCTGTGTTAGTTATGACAGTTGTGCACACAAACAGCATAGTAAGAATGACCCCAATGGCCAATAATGCAAACTAAACTGCTTTGAAATACAACTAGAAGGAAAAGATCTTTCCATTTAGCCTATCTTGTTGACTGAATCCAAAGCAATTCTTCAGAACAAAGCAAATGCAAAGCACAAGACCATAAAGCTGCAAGTCCTTTCAGAATATTAGGCTAAGACTTGACAGAGAAAACTTGTGCATCCTGAAAGAGGCAGCAAGAAATACTGCTAGAGGTCTTGTCGCTATGTTTCTTGTCTCTTGTTCTGCACTTGATACAGATGTACACATGCAAGTCAGGATAACTTCCTATGACAACACACAAGCAGACTTCAGATGCATATATTCAAAAATCATCACTGAGCACTGAAAGTTTTACCTATGTTTTGGATCCCAGGATGCCTACATTGGAATGATCACATGATCAGTTATGTCCAGCCTGTTTAATGGAGACATATCTGTTAGGCATGGTCTGAGCACAGAGATGCTGTTGGATGCAAAGTATAGCACAGTCCTTACCCTTTTCAATGCATAAACCTGGTTACAGCTGACAGATATTAAGAAGAAGTTTTTTACTGTGAGGGTGATGAGACACTGGAACAGATTGCCCAGAGAAGCTGTGGCTGCTCCATCCGTGGTAGTGTTCAAGGCTGGGTTGGACAGGGCTTGGAGCAACCTGGTCTAGTGGAAGGTGTCACTGCCCATGGCAGGGTGTTTGGAATTTTATGAGCTTAAGGTCCCTTCCAACCCAAACCATTCTATGACTCTATATCTCTCCCTTCATATCCTGGAGGCTGTAGCATGTATAGGTGAAGGATTTAAGACATAAACTTTGATTCCTGCTCAAAATTACGTTAAGAATCTTAATGATTCTTTAGGTGTTTTTTTTATTTATGAGTGTTAGGCTTCTCTCCTTTCCACCATGGCTAAAATAATCAGCATCTAGGGTGAAGACGAGAAACCTACGGAGAATAAATAAGAATAATTAAACTGAATGACAGACAGAGCCACCCACTAATTGTATCTCCTACTGTCTGTGTTCCAGTCTCACAGGGAACTGTACCCAGCTACCCAAAGGATCACTAACTCATTTAACATTTGTCATACACCAAGGATGAGTCAGTCTATAACTTAAATAATCTGGCACAGTGTACTTTCTGCAATGCCAAGTTTGATCAGACTATTTCAGTGGTTCAGCAGTATAGAAAAGAGGCACTAAAGACAAAAAGTGATGTTGACTCAGCCATTTGGCCCCTGCCAGTGAACATTAGTGATTTTGAATGGCTTAGGTTCCACTTCTAATGAAAATCCATTTAGACAAAGTAATTTACCTGCCTTGCTCATTTCCATATGAGGTTTGAAGCCTTCTCTATATTGCTACAAAGGGATTCAGTTCAGGATGCAGTCATTTCTATCAGCTTTCATACCATACATGAACAATTTGTCTCATATAATTGCTTTATGTCAATACTTAGTAGGTATATTTTGACACATGACAGAATATAATTGGATTTCCCAGGGAGATGGGAGAAACAATATTCCAGTAGGAAGAAGAAGGGGTTTAGATGACATTGATTAAAAATTTTAGCTGGGACATCAAGAATGTTCCATCTTGCAGCTAAATCAAGAATTGTCCAGTCATAGCTGGTAGCAAGTAACAGGCTATTAGATTCAAGACGTTAAGTAAAAAATTCAGCTGTATTGTAGTCAGTGGTAAAACACACATTGATTTGCCTGAGGTGAGAATGTCATCCTGCAAAAGTGGTAACAGCCGAACAAGCACTTCAGCATTTACATGCACAGGCCATAGTGAAGGAAACTTCAGGCATCTAGAACTGAATTTGTTCTGCAGGTATTCATGATGTCATCTTAGTGCCTAAAGGACCGGACACAGGGGTATTGGGTCTTTAAGTGAAGCAAAGTCTCCCCAGGATGTAGTTCTAGCTGCGTTTTGTCAGTGGGAATCTCAGCCAGGTCCAGTTTCCCCCAATTTGAGGTGGTCAAATCCATTTGAACCCAAAGAGCCACTGGATTCACACCCACCACCTGGTCTTAGTGGGCCAATCTGCATCTCCTTTTTGACTTTTTACCAGTGAAAGGAGTACAAAATTCAAGTGTGTGTATGGTGGAGGGGGAAAGGTTATTAAAAATCTAGACATGGCAACTCTAATTAGGAACTAAGCAGATAAAGATATCACAGTTTTGGTTCTTGGCCCCAGAGCTTTTCCTCTACGTTGTATTAGATGCTAGGTAAATGTCCTGGTTTTAGCAGTAGCAGTCATTTTTTCTCCTTCTTGGTAGCTGGTGCAGTGCTGTGTTTTGACTTTCGGGCTGGGAACAAAGTTGATAAAAATGATGTTTTGGTTTGGCCAAGGACTTTGTGAGCCTCATGCTCTGCCAGGGAGGAAGGGAAGCCGGGAGGAAGCAGAGACAGGACACCTGACCCAAACTGACCAAAGAGGTATTCCATACCACAGCACGTCATGCCCAGAGGGGAACTGGGAGTTACCCAGAAGGACAGGGGGGCTGCCGGGTCGGACTCGTTGTTTGGCGCGTGGTATTGTACTCCTTTCCCTTGCTATTTTCTCTTATTGTTGTCGTTGGTGGTAGTGGTGGTGATTCGTATTGTACATTAGTTGCTAGACTGTTCTTATCTCAACCCGTGGGAGTTGCATTCTTTCTGATTATCCTCTCCATCCCTCCAGGAGTAGGGGGAGGGCAAGAAGGGGGGGGAGTGGGTGAACAAGCTGTCTGGATGGGTTAAACCACAACAGTAAACTACAGAATTGCTCGTGTTTTGAGGGTAAGAAATGGAGAACCTTAAAACTTACAAAAACTTATCTGAGACCCTACTTTAAGGCACTAGTGAGCTAATAGGACCCCACAGACTAGGCATTTCTCACTCACTGGTGTTAAGTAGGGTAATATTGCCAATGTTCTTCTAGTTGTATGCTCAAAAAGATCTTGCTAAACTATTTGCTTTAGACTAAACAACACCATGACAGAGTGGTCAGATAATAGCTGGGCTGGGGGACATTTTGCAGATGTATTGCTTTTTCTTTCCAACCTCAATATATTGTTACAGTCTATCACAAAGCAGGCACTCAGCTGCAATGGTGATGGGTAACAGTTTAAAGCTCTAAGCTAGAGAGATGGATGCTGCAAGAGTAACCTTCACTGCCTCTTACTTGTCTTTTCTTTAAGTAATTAGGGTCCTATATTTATCCTGGCACTGCTCACAGAGCCTACATTTACAAAATGAAATGGTCTATGAGGCTGTAAGCTTTCAGCAAGCCATTTAGAAATGCAACTCTGAGACAGCTAAGTGCCTGGTTTTGGATGGAGCTGAGCAGACCTGGGTGAGATGTTGGGATTTTTACTTTAGGGTATTAAGAAATTTGGCAGAAGATATCTTTACCCAAATACGTATTTTTGTTTACTTGAGGGTATTTGAAAATTGAAAACAAATACCTTTGTATTCTGAAAGAGAAAAGAATATAAAAATAGACTTATTTCTCTTCTGCTTACAGCACAAATCACAGTCTTGTTATGCAAGGTCAGGACTCACCTATGCCCGGAGTAGTTTTTGAGGTCAGCAGCCCCAAAAGTTTTCTGCCTTACTGCCAGGCTACAATGGAGTTTTGGATAAGAAGGAGCAGCTGAATCAGCCCTTTCTCTCTGCTCCACTGGCTGCAGATTTGTGCCATCTCCCAGACAAGCAGGAGGGAGTTGTTCCTTTAGGAACCACAGATGTATCTCATCAGGTCCCATGGACTTGCGCACCTTCAGGTTCTTTAGATGATCTCAAACCTGTTCTTCTCCTACAGTGGACTTAAGGCCTTCATTCTTTACGTCCCTGCCCTTGCCTTCTGCAACTTGTGTGGTGTCGCTGCAGCTCTCACCAGTAAAGACCGAGGCAAAATATCTAATCAATCATTTTGGATGCAATTTGTGATGCAAGAGCGAGAGAAAGCACAGGAAGAAAGGTAAAGAAGGGGAGATATTGAATACTTCTAGATAGTGAGCGGTCAAAACAGACGCAAAATGAATGATCCGTACACCTCAGTTCTTTTTTACCTTTTATATCTATTTTACAAATCTCAGAACTTTATTCGAAAAAGATACAGTTCCCAAATAGGAAATTCAATATACAACAGAAGTATCAGTGTGGGAATGATCCAGTGCTGCATTTTAAAATGAGATAGACTATAAAGTCTGTGGTCTTCATGTGCAAAATAGAGAGCTAAAGGAGATTAATCACTCTGGGTAAGATTCAGCTGACATATTGGGATGCCTAAATATGGGTTTATGAGTATTTGTTCATAGGAGTGAGCTGTCTGGGCTTCCTCTGTTGTTAGTGACTATCTAAAGTAAGGTTGAGTATAAGGAGCTATTCATCGCACCCTGTATAGGTACCTGCCTGATCCTCCCTATCTTTGATGAGGATTTGGAACTATAGTGTTGGAAGCAGGTTGCTACTAATTATTCTCAAACAAATTATTTCATTTAGGTGCCTGGCAAATGGTAATTTCCCAGAACACTGAATTACACAAAGAAATTAATAATTCAACTTTTGGTCTCAGTTCAAGGTAAAAGAGCATCCCTGAAATATCAGAATTACCTAGAGCAGTAACACCAAAACATCTGGCCGCTTTGCTTCTGGAATCATTTGTGAGTTGCATTTGCTCTTCTTGGCAAATTTGTTAGTAGAAGTGTGGCATACCAGCCCAGGCAACTTTAAAATATCTTCTGTGCTTTGCTGAGCAGAAGAGTAGGGGGGTTTGGAGGTACCTGATAGATCTTTGGCTGAGGAAATATACATTAAATTTGGCTGTGTCCATATTAACCCACTTTAAAAGTCAGCCTAGGCTACTTTAATTGGTGGACTCCATTGTGCAGGCATCTGGCCACTAACTAGGAGAAAACACATGAAAGATAAAGATGGGCTAAGCTCCTATGTGAAGTTCCTACTGAGAATAGAAGCATACAGACTATATTCCATTTCATATAATTACCAATCGTTTGAACTTTCAAGTGCCCAGTCCCTCCTTTGACTGCTTCAGTCCAATTTTAGCTTTTAAAAACACCCCAAACAACAAAACCCCCCCAAATCCTTCCTTAATTTGTCCAAAATGTTTGGTCTCGACTTGAATTGCTTTTAAATCCTGTCAATTAAAGTTTATAATGGAGAAAACCTGTTAATAATGAAATGAATCCCCTTGCGTTCCCAAAGTGTGCAGTAAGTCTTCTCACCCAATTGTAATAAAATTTGTTGTGGCATAGTTTTGGGGATCAATACAGCAGACCACTGTCAATCAAAGAATTTTCTACTTACTTAAAAGTTAACAGACTTTTAGTGTCTTTGTGTTGAACTGAGGACAGTCTGAGTTACCACAGAAGATTAAATCTTTAATTTTACATTACTTCAGCCATCTCTATAGAACAAAGTGGGCTTTACCTGTTGAATATGAGGCTTATGTGAGCTGAAGTGCTCTTGAGACATTAAGAGGCAGTCTTGAACAGTCTCTGAGATTTAAGCTGAGGGGAATTCTAAAGGGATTACTGCAGCATTTTACATAAAACGAGAAATAAAAACAGACTTGAGCAATGCATGATCATAAACGCATTCCTGCTGTGATCAAGAGTCCTGTTCCCATTGCTGTTCTAAGACTAAAGCAGGAAGAACTGTCAAAGGGCAACCATACTTGTAAGGATTTGTACAAGTCCAATTTATAATGAAATTAAGGGGCTGAGTAGTTTTGAAAGATTTCTTAAAGAAAAAGGAGATACTTTTCATAGTCTCTCCAGCCCAGAGGTGAGAAATATAAGCATTACTGAAATACTTTTTTTGTAGAGGAAGTATGCTACTTTCCAAGGGCAGACATGGCTAACAGCTCTTACACAAATAAGAATTTTAACACATATTCACAAAGATTTTTAAACATTGGTTGCACTTTTCTGAAGAAAACGGAGGCAAATAAACTATGAGAAACGATAGGAGAAGAGGTAATGGCCTCAATCTGCACCAGGGGAGGTTTAGATTGGATATTAGGAAAAGTTTCTTCAAAGAGAGAGTGATCAGGCATTGTAGCAGGCTGCCCAGGGAAGTAGTGGAAACACTGTCTCTGGAAATGTTCACAAATGGTGTAGACAATTTCCTAAGTGATATGGTTTAGTGGTGGTCTTGGCAGTCCTGTGGTAATGGTTGGACTTAGTGACCTTAAAGGTTTTTCCAACCTAGGTGATTCTATATTTCTATCTCAGATATAAAACAAATACTGAGTGACTTTTGTCTACCCTTTGATGCATAGTGTATGAGAAAATAAGTAATAAACAATAAACATGTTCTTGCTAGCTGTGATTCATCTTTATACTACAGCTCCATTTATTGCAAGAAAGGTATAAAAATCCCTGTACCGAGAGAGAAATCTGTGTGCACTACTGTGCATGTTGTAAAACACACACACACAACCAATGTGCTTACTGTTTTAGTAAAGGGGAATTAGGACATGGCCACCAGGCAGCTGCCAGCAAATACAGACACTAGTTTCTTGACACATATTCACTACCAAAAAAAAAAACTAAAAAGATGTTTGTTCTTTGTGCCTGCAAATTCTCAGGAGGTGAAAGCCTCGGATGTTCACTTTATTGAAGGTGCTCCAGTATGTATCACAACTATAGGTCCTTCCGGTGTTCAGGGACAGCAGAAAACAGAAACTGATAGCCTAGGTCGGGGTGACCAAATTTCCCAACACTCTGAGCAACAGTTCTTAACCATCACATAACCCAAAGCCGCAACAACATGTCACCTACATATCTTCAAATATGAAGAGAGAGCTTCAGAGAAGTCCCTTGGTCAAACAGCTTCTCTGGGTCTCCCATTGCTTTCCCACCAGATGAATTTGGATCGAATGAACTATGGATCTCAGGACAACCAGTCAGGTGTTGTGTGAGCAGCACGTGGTAGCACTTATGTGTGTGTCTCCCAGCCAAGGATCAGCTAGACCAGAAGCCTCCACCTCAGCACCAGACCACTGTCCTTAGGTAGAGTACAGCAGAGCCCATCACCTGGTTCTCCCTACCATTCCTAAGCACAGTGCTGGGCAAAGTGTTGAGTGCACTGAAAGACAGGCAAGGCCAAGGTCCACTCTTTCTTGGTCCTTTTGACCATCCTGCACACCATAACAGCTATGCAGACCTGTATTTCTCCACTGCATTGTTCTTCATGATGTCCGTAATTCAGTTCAGGTGTGGAAAGAGTGATCTATGCCTTTTCTTTTTTCCCCTCTCTCCTGGAGTGTGGCTTTCAGGCTTTGAGGATGATCTTGTGTTTACTCAGTGCTCCAGGTCCCAAGGTAATCAACTAAACCTTTGCCCATCAGTCAGTTCTATAGGCCTAGCTCCTCCTATGGGCTATAGAACCAGGCCATAACTTACCATGCAACATTAAACATAAAGTAGCTTAAATCTGAGGAGAGGAAATAAATCTATGAAATTTAGTTTACAAAATTTGTCTGAGTGGAAGTTAAATTTGTCCACTGCTAGACACTGTGATTGCTAAATCTCAGCAAATATTTACCTGGGGAAACAACATGAAGAGACTTACAACTGTATTTATATACCTAAATGATAGAAATCCCTCTGACGAGATCTCTTCTGTTCGGTTAGAAGCATGGAAAGAAACAAAGATCACAGAAAAGAAGTATTTAATAATTGTCTTACAATAAAATATAGAGTATGAATAGAGATCAAGCACACGTTTTGAACCGTGCTCATTCTCATAAACTTTTATGCTGAGTGTTGATCTTTATTGCAGCCTCACCATATTAAACACAGACCAACTTCAATTAGAGTAATTCTAAAAACCGATGGTCATCTTTCAGCATAGCTTCTCAACTATGCAGTGTGCTACATGGATAAATATTAAATTTAAATATTGGTGTTATGCATATATGATTATCCCAGACTGTCCCTAAAATAGCTAAGATAGATAGGTAGTAGTGAAAGCAAGTCAAGGCAGACCTGTGCTGAAGGTAGAAAGGGTTAAGTTTTGTAGTGGTCTCAACACATAAAAAAGTTTATTCCATACTGGTGGAAACCTCTGTGCATTTCACAGATGAGCATGGCCCACACCTTGTAAAACTCCATTGCACTCAAGGACTCCAGCTGGTGTTTGTGGTCTTTACGAGATTTCTCCTCTCAAGTGGAAGGACAGAGGGATTTCTCTGGCTGAGGGATATCTTGCAGACTGCATTTTGGCCACATTGATGGAGGGCTTGAAAGAAACAACATGGCTGGAACTCATGGTCCCTCTTCAGTGTGGGACCCTCAGCAAGCACTGTCACCTCACAATGACACATTAAGCATGATCCCTGCAATGCTGTCTTACATTTTCTGTAAGATAAATTTTGTCCCACTTCATGATCACAGCCACAGCAATCAGCAAAACCAGAAGATAAATTGGAGAGGCCAATTCATCTGATTTCTGCTGTCACTGAACTAATTACAAGCTTCTGTAATGCTGGGCATAGATCAGACTTCAACATTGACTTCATTGCATCCCCAGACTGTATGGTTTAGATTCCAAATTAGAAGTGTGTTTAAACCACCTAAAATTAGAAGTTAAACATGGCAGGTGTTTAACTCTGCCATGACTGAACTCTCCCAAAGAATGATGTCAGAGCAGACAGGCAAATATTATTTGCAGCATTCTCATATATCTTCACCAGTTCCTTCTCTTTTATCTCCTGCTTTACCAACTCTTGTGCCTTTTCCAGGATTCCTGGTCATTTTAGTCAAATGAAGGGGATGGAAATTCTGAATGGCTGGTCAGGAATAGTATTGAATCATTACCTTACCTTTGATCATTGGCTACCAAAACCTTATTTCCTACTTCTCAATCATGCCACCTTTCAGAAAGTGCAGGCATTTGCCCCTGAGGAAATACAGGCGTATAAACATTCAACATCTGTAAATATTTAAAAAGAACTAGGATATTCCACAGTAGTGAGGAATACATACCTGAAAGCTCCTGAGAGCAATAAGCACCCAATGAATTTAGCTGGTGATTCTGTTATTCTCCTGTAAAGTCATCCCATTGTGAGCTGAAGATTAGATAGCCCAGTCTGGGTTGTGTTTATTTTATGTTGAAAAAGATATCTTAGTTGATTAAAATATTTTTTATAGATTAAAGACATTTTTGTCATTTTTAATGACTTACTACTAGTACTTTATAAAAAGTATTTGAGATTATGTTGACATATGCTTTAAAACAAGAAAAGCTTAAGTGGTATTTAATGGATAACTTATTACAAAGAAGGAATTCTCTAGACCTGCTTTACCTTTAATTCACATTGTTTGGATGGAGCTTTTTCACACGATAAAGCACTATGTGTATAGTTAGAAAGAGGAGATTCGTGTGGCCAGAGAGCAAATCGAAGTCACATTATTGCAAAAAGGGGAGGGATCCAATGCTGTTGTACGTTTAAGATAGCTCAGAAATGCTGAGCTGGATGATGAGCATCACATTCCACAGAAATCACCCCACGTCCCTCAAGAGTCTGATGAAGCCACACAGACATCAGAAATATCACTGTTGTTTTCATGTCCTCACTATTTATTTGTCAATTAGGGGCCAAAATTGGAATTGTGATCTCACTGAATGAGGTCCCCTTCCTTGCTCTAGGTATGTGTAGTCTAAATGGACAGGAGAGAATGAGGTTCTCAGTGGTTTCCTCCTAGCAGAGCTGTTTCACTTCTAAAAAACCCCAAACAACAAAACATACACAAAAGCGAGCTTGGGAACAAAGTCCATAACCCATGGCTTCCTCTTCTTATACATCTGGCTACATGATGGCCCCAAAATATTTGACATGGTGCATTTAAGGCTTTGTTTTTGGAAGTGGTAGTTGGGAGCTCTAAATCCTCAGTCTAAAAGGCATCCACATATTATCTCCTAAGCTCCTGGTCGAGGACATTAGTTTTAGTATTGAAATTCTCAGATAGTGATTGTATTTGCACTTTTTATAATGTAAGGGTTACAGCTTTAGGAGAGTCTTAGCTTTTCATTAATTTTTATACAAATATAATGTGTGTTGATGGTTGGAGTGTCATCGTGATGTGTATCCTACTATGAGGACATTCAGCATTCTGTTCTGTGACTCCATGGACATCCATTATACCTGTATACTGGCACTTTCTTTAATACAGGTCCCTGGAGATGTTGATTCCTGTCTTCCAAGCCATCAAAGCCAAATGCAGCTAATTAGCGGCAGTGCAAAAGTTGGCAGTGGTGACAACTACATTTCTTTGGGCTGGGCAAAATCAAGTTTCTCCACCTTAAGCATTCTTTAAACGCTGTGCTGGGTCTCCAGAACTTACAAAAATAACCAGCTGCATAAATTTCTAAGCTGAGTGACTTCCACACATCCTCAGTACCTCACTGCAGGAACCCAGGCACTCTGCAGCTTGTGTGTAGCTACCCGATAAAGGTAGAATTCTTGTATGAAGGAGGGAACAGGTCTGAATCATTTCCTCAGTCTAAGATAGTTAGACCCAGACTCAGCTCAATTTTATGTACCAGAATGATCTCTTAGTATCTTATACTGAATGCTGCAGACAAGATAACACTGGAAAACCACAGTGGAGTGGGGCCAAACTACAGCTTTAAACACTGAGAATACTTAAATACCCTGCCTCCAAAAGAAAAAGGTGCTGTTTGCCAGACTTCAGATAAAATCTAGCTGGGAGGAATATCAGGTGGGCCGCCACTTGGGATTTGAGCCTTACAGCTGAACACATCATACTGCAATGCAGCAACTTTAAGTCAAAGCTTTTTCACAGCAACAATACCCAGTTAAACTGAGAAGCAAACAAGAAAAGGAAACCAATAAACCATCATCTTTTAGTATCCATTGAGCACCCTCAATTCAAAGAGAAAAAGAGAAAGAGCTGCTTTTCACTCATGCATATTTTCATTAATGTTTAAGGGTTATTCTACCCAAGTAGAGGTAATAGAAATATAAAATCATAGAATAGTTAGGGTTGGAAAGGACCTCAAAATCATCAAGTTCCAACCCCCACTGCCATGGGCAGGGACACCTCACACTAAACCATGTCACCCAAGGCTTTGTCCAACCTGGCCTTGAACACTGCCAGGGATGGAGCATTCACAACCTCCCTGGGCAACCCATCCCAGTGCATTATCACCTTAACAGGAAAGAATTTCTTCCTTATATCCAATCTAAACTTCCCCTGTTTAAGTTTTAACCCATTACCCCTTGTCCTATCACTACAGTCCCTAATGAAGAGTCCATCCCCAGCATCCCTTTAGGCCCCCTTCAGATACTGGAAGGCTGCTATGAGGTCTCCATGCAGCCTTCTCTTCTCCAGGCTGAACAGCCCCAAATTTCTCAGTCTGTCTTCATACGGCAGGTGCTCCACTCCCCTGATCACCCTCAGCGCCCTCCTCTGGACTTGTTCCAACAGATCCATATCCTTTTTATGTTGAAGACACCAGAACTGTACACAATACTCCAAGTGAGGCCTCATGAGAGCAGAGTAGAGGGGCAGGATCACCTCCTTTGACCTGCTGGTCACACTCCTTTTGATGCAGCCCAGGATACGGTTGGCTTTGTGGGCTGCAAGTGCACACTGAAGCCGGCTCATGTTCATTTTCCCATCGACCAACACCCCCAAGTCCTTCTCCTCAGGGATGCTCTGAATCTCTTCTCTGCCCATCCTGTAGCTGTGCCGGGGCTTTCTCCGACCCAGGTGTAGGACCTTGCACTTGGCATGGTTAAACTTCATGAGGTTGGCATCAGCCCACCTCACAAGCGTGTCAAGGTCCCTCTGGATGGCATTCCTTCCCTCCAGCGTATCAACCGAACCACACAGCTTGGTGTCATCGGCAAACTTGCTGAGGGCGCACTCAATCTCACTGTCCATGTCAGCGACAAAGATGTTAAACAAGACTGGTCCCAACACCGATCCCTGAGGGACACCACTCGTTACTGGTTTCCAGCTGGACATTGAGCCATTGACCACAACTCTTTGCGTGCGGCCATCCAGCCAGTTCTTTATTCACCAAGTGTTCCATCTTATCAAATGGATGTCTCTCTAATTTAGAGACAAGGATGTCATGTGGGACAGTGTCAAATGCTTTGCAAAAGTCCAGGTAGATGACATCAACTGCTCTACCCCTGTCTATCAGTTCTGTAGCCACACCATAGAAGGCTACCAAATTGGTCAGGCAGGATTTCCCCTTAGTGAAGCCATGCTGGCTGTCACCAAGGACATTGTTGTTTTTCATGTGCCTTAGCATGCCTTCCAGGAGAATCTGCTCCAAGTTTTTGCCAGGCACAGAGGTGAGACTGACTGGTCTGTAATTCCCTGGGTCATCCATTTTCCCCTTCTTGAAAATGGGGTTATATTTCCCTTTTTCCAGTCATTGGGAACTTCAGCTGCCATGATTTTTCAAATATGATGGACAGTGGCTTAGCAACTTCATTTGCCAGCTCCTTCAGGACCCGCGGATGGATTTCATCAGGTCCCATGGACTTGTGTATGTTCAGGTTTATAAGTCTGAAAAGATACGCTCATGAATTTTCACTGCCACTGAATGACTCGATACTAGGATCCCTAGATCCTAGCATCAGCCATAATTACTCGATACTCGATCGGCCATAATTACTCGATACTAGGATCCCTAGGTCCTAGTATCAGCCATAATTACTGTGGCATTAGTTCAGTTCTTTGTCAGCTTTTTCTCTTGACATTTGTTCTTTCTTTTATTAGATGGTTGATCCATGAAGCCAGTGGTCTTAGGGCTTGAGGTTGCCTGTTGGTTCATTTTAAATGCCAGAGACTTGAACACCGTGCAGGGAACAATGACTTCAACCATAGTTGGCCAAAATCATATTCAAAATGGCAAATCTAGGATTGATAGATTCTTGCATATTTTTTTGAGATTCTTGCATATTCTTTTGCCAAAATGTTAAATGCTAAATTGTCTAAAAGATTTTGAAGTGTACCTGAACCTTAACCTGTCTTTATTTCAGCCCTAGCCACAGAATATGTCAGAGGTCCAAGCAAACTGCAGTTCTTCCCCGCTCTGATCTTAGAATTGTGGCAACATACTTAATCTGTGGGATATGATGATCTCTAACTCAGTGCACATGCAGCTGAGATATTCATGTGAAGCCAAAGCTTTACGTATTTCTGGGGTTTCTCCATGTCCTCTGTCCACCAAGGATTTCTCCTGTTTCCATACTTGTGACAACACTGGCTGGGCAGCTTAACCAGAGAGGTCAGGAAGGTTTTGGTCTCTAACACCTTTCTGTGTGGATTGTGGTGATGTGGTGTCTGATGTGCCTGTTGACAAACCTTTTCAACAGCTCATACAGACTATGCTGATCCTGTCATCCAATGAAGCCTGTTTTCCTTTAAAAATCAGCACCAGGTCCCATCAATTTGCATTATTTCATTACTCACCACAAAGAAGGCTTCTGGCAAGGCGTTTCAGCAATCACTAGATAATGGTTGGAAAGCATAAGTAATCATTTAAAAACTTATGGGACTTTAATCAGCATGCCATTTAGACAGGATTTTAAAGTTGCCTGGTAGGAGAGCGTGCATAATGGGGCCTCTTTGGAGGCATTTTTCACAACAGATTACTCAGCATATAGTAAGGGATATAGTCAGTATTAAGGTGTCTGAGCCAAAAGAACTGGGCAGGAATGGGCAAGCTCTACCAATTCATGCAGATAAACTCGGTAAGAATGGCTTTGTTAGCAGGCAACCTTGCAGGCATTGCTCTGGTGTCACGACAGCTCTGCTTGCACGGGAGCACCAGCCCAGAGAGCCAGTCTGTTGAGAATTACCCGATGCAAAGATGAGCCCAGCAGAGCCCTGGAGGGGTTTGGGATTTAGCAGAAGGTAAGAAAGGAGTTGCATCGTGCTCCCAAGTATTAGTAAAGTCAGACTATGCCATGTTGGAAACAATGCGGCTTACCTCTGTGAAAAAAAAATACATTAAAATTGCTCTCCTTTCCCATCTGATGGATAAAGAAACTGAAGCAGAGACAGTTGAATTGCTGCTAGGGCCTAGCACTGGTTTAGCAAAACAGGTTTTGAATTCATGTCCTCAAAACAACTAAGAAACTTTTGCAAAGAATGTCTAAATATTTATTTTATCTATCTTTTTAACCCAGGGTTTGAATAGTCCAAAATAATATATTTGAATAGAATTAAATTGCTTTAAAAAGCCTACATAAACATCATCCCATAGCATGAGCGGGATACTGTGTCAAAATGAAAGTGCTCAAGGATGGAGATCTGGATTTACTTCTCCAAAAGCCTATGTTAAACCGTAGCTGTCCTTGGGTAAGTTTTTGACAAAATAACATAACCCTAGCAGATCTTTTTGGTACCTGGGTAACATTAAATATGCCACCATACAGGTACTTTTTAAAAGAGGTTTGGGATTCTGAGTCACAAACTACTGACAATTTTAACTTGAGAAGTTTGGTTTTTTCCTTGTTTACAGCACATCAGTCTCTTTCCCTGCTCTTTGGTTACTCAGTTGTCCTTTGCATGTCCACAGGAAGATCTGAGCCTGCCTGTTGTCTTCTCTCTGAAGAATGTCCTGAAAGGAGCTTGCTGTCAACACAGATTTCAGGACAAAGAAGGGAGATCTTTAAAAATGTAAACTGGAGCACGGTGCCTAACTCTGTTAACTGTTAGTGGGAGCAAGCACATTACTGCCCTCTGTGCTTTTAAAAAGTCATCCTGGGAGTTAGTTATCAGATTAAGGTTTTAACACAAATAGTTTGACTCTTTCACAGTCTGTCCCTTCAAATCACCAGGAAGGAGGAAGAGCTTGAGTTTTGCACTTGGATTATCCTTGAGAAATGTTCATGGTTAAAAAAATACTCATGGAGTCTATGTTTAAATCTACATCCAGCACTATGCAAATGTTTGCATGCTGCAACTTAACTTGACATAAATCAGGGTTCTTGTCAATGAATTGTTTGATTAATCAGTGGCTTAATTTGTGCATCAGAGCAGGAGAGAGAAAAACAATCCAAAACAGCTGTGTGATTGATTTTCTTTTCCCTCCAGACCAGCCAAAAGTACTGTATAAATAACTAACTTCTATTGTGGTTAACTTCCTTAAAAGATAAAGAGGGAGGCCAGAAGCTTGCTTTTCCACACTCCTCATTTGAACACTGATAGATCTGTGGCTGTGGAAATCCCACTACAAGCCTGGAAAGGCCCAGGGATGTTGAATGTTGGGCCACTGATTTACACAAGTTAGATCAGGTTGGGTTTTTTTTCACAGAGTACCTACAAAATATGAGTTTTCAACACTTTTGAAATGGTCTCCAACTTCTGAGCTCTCTGGCAGCGTAAGCTTTGTTGTGCAAGCAAGGTGACCACTGAGAACATAAAGATCATCAGGATGACTGTATTTGTTCAAATTAAAGGTACATGTAAGTCGAGGCTCATGTTCTTGAGGCCAGTAGCAGGTGCTCTAGCTGCTAGACAAACATACAGTGAGTTGAGTAGTCCATGTTAATCCATAAATGGAAGCTCAAACTCTGTTGAGCACCTTGATGGTTTCTGACTCCCAGCATATTCAGTGGACAGCTCACCTCCAACTAGCTGTATCCCTGCTTTGTCCCATCCTGCAAACACCAGCCCCTACTTACTTAGCAAATTGTTTAAGGCCATTTTTAGTTTGGCTATGATACCTCTATTTGCAAAGCAGGTTAGAAGTTTCTGACCAGACAGCTGGAAGATGTGGATGTTCTGCAAGGCTGATACAGCTGAGGTAAGCAGGATTATCTGTTTCACACTTGAGCTGACTTTACCCTCTATGCCATGCATCAATGCTTATCTGCTTTCCATATTTGCCATTATATGCATTCAGTGTGGCAGATAAAATAACAGCATTGTAGTTATTAAAGCTGTGTGTAACCTCTTGTGCTACAGAGCCCGCTCTCCCTGCAGTTGCAGGTCTGTGCAAGAACAAACCTGCTGCAGAGCTGCACATGATTCCCCATGTAGGGAATCAAAGAGTGGGACATGTGTCACAGTCTGTGTAATGGGAATTTGAGTGTAAGCGATATCCTCTTCCTGTTAGACTGAGAGAACAGAAAGGTCTTGGAAGTTTGTCAGGTGATAAGAAATTGAAAAACAGAGGCAGGGCTTCTAGAGACATGTGGTGTGGAGGAATGAATGGGTTTGTGTGAAACTCTGAAGGAGGCTTAGCAGGTCCTGTGTCTGCCTTTGCCCCAGATTCCTGCACAATGAGAAGGAGAAATGCAACATCTCTTGGTTGTGATGTGAGGTGGGTACAGGAGGGTGGTGAAATGTCCCTTCTACTCAGGAATACGCTCAAGACTGCTGTCACAGTTTTCTGGGGGTTGCAGGAATAGGTGTTATGGCAGGACACCCATTGGGATACATGTCAGAATTCAGAGCCTGGGCTGAGACTGTGGTCATCTCTTTGATCGCACTGTGCACATAAGACATGAGAGAAGTCGAGCCCCTTCAGGGAAAAATGGCACTTTGCATATTACAACAAAATACCATTCAGAACCATCAGTAGCTCAGATCTCATTTTTTATATCTTTCCGTTCTGCTGCCTCTTTTACTTGCTTTCTTCTGCTTTGCCAGCAGTGTTTTCCACTGAAAGACTTCCAGTGTTTGGACAGTTTCATATTTATGCTGACAAACCCCACAGACCTGTGGTGCAAACGAGGCATATATAAAATGCTGTGTAGTAGGTTGACAGCCAGGGTTTTCCATTGCTTAGAAAGCCCCTCAGAACTGAAGTGTTGACCATCATTTGCCAGGCGTTATCCAGTTTTGAAATACTGAGTACACAGTATGAGAGTTTTGGTAGAAACATCACTGCATTAAAACTGAGGCATACTGGAAGAAAAAAGATATGAAAAAAACCCAGAGTTTCCTGGTAAATGTAAAATAAGATGCAAATTCTTGTTGGTGGAGATTCACTATGAGCAATGAAAAATGCAACGTCGTCATGGAGGTCTGACACTACACATTTAGGATAATGCAAATGTTAATGTTTGATAAGCACATAAATGGCAGGCCAGTCAGAGATGAGGCAAGAGACTCATATCTGCATGAGAACTCCTGGAAGTCTTCTGGAAATGTCTAGGATGGTGTTTTAATGGGTCATGAGTATGCAAATCCCTAAGGTAGTGCTGAAAATTTCGGCGTTGTATAATGCTGGACATACTACACACAGAAAAGCATCAAGTGTATTCCCCTGCAGCAGAATCAGAGATTCTTTGAGGAAGAGAAACTTCATTCTAGCCTTGGAGTTTTCTACACCCTGATGAGTTTGTCAAAGCTGTATGTTTAAATTCAAGATTTAGATTAAACATTGAACAGAATGATTCAATATATTCTATGTATCGTTTAGCAATACAAGTCACAGGTTTTAAGGTATAAGCCGATAAATATGAAGACAACAGCAAGAAAACAATGAGTAGTCTTTTGCATATTGTTGAAAAATATGGATAAATATGCAGGCAGCGATGTTTTTACAAAAGCTCAGACAGTCGCTACTTTCCAGGTGTTGCCCTTGACGACAGTGATGGGGTCCCAAAGGAAGAAGCAATGTTCCTAGACATACTGGAGGACTGTTTCCTTACAAGGTTTGTTTAGCAATCAACAAGAACAGACAGTGTTTTCACTATGTCCTAGGAAGTGAGCCAGGTATAATAAATAAGTAAGGAGCTGGTAAACATCCAGGGTCTCCTGTTCACAGTATCATCAGAAAAGCTCCTGGGGATATGTGCAGAAGTCAGCAGCACAGAAATATTGGCAATGTGGGAACAAAGAGTAAGGTAAAGAAAATTGACTGATGTTGCCAGAAGAAACATCTTGTAAAAGCGGAAGACATGAAAGAGAAAGTCAGAAGTGATTTCATTTCAACAAATAAAAGCGATGTTACTTTATACATGCAACATAAGGAGCAAATTCTAAACAAATTTGTAAAGAAAAATATCAATTTTATGCATGCAAGTTTTGGCTTGTTTACACGCATTAGGTAAATATGGCTACACATCCAGAAATCAAACATAAGCTTGGGGCAAATGCACAGTTTGGGTTGTTTGGGTTTTTTTTTTCATTCTCATATAATGACTAAAGGCAAGGCCAGCAATTGGATTTGTTTTAATCTGTATGTATCATAAAAGAACAGTGTATCCCTTTACCCCTGTTGTGAGAAAATTACATTTTTTTCACTAATTAAAAGCAACTGCTGATATCCTACTTGATATCGCTGATGTCTTTTTTTCAAGTCCTTTGAAACTGTTGGGGTCATGGCTATGGGATGATTCTGCAGTAGAGAAGAAAGGAGTCCCCTTTTCCATATTCAGACTTGTTCCATCCTATTTAATGCTTCTTAGCTCCTGAGTTGGGTGGATTAGGTAGCTGCATTCATTTAATCTCTTCCAGTCTACTAATGAACAGCCGTATCGTGTTATTCCTTACCTGCTTTCCCTCTAAATTAATTTCTCATCATGGACATGTCAAACAGAAGCGTTACTTGCTCCTACTCATCTTGTTTGTCTTTCTTTGCACTGCCTTGTTTCTGCTGTGAATCAGATGTGAGACAAAGAGATTTATATCATCTCATTTTAAATACGTAGAAGTTAGACCTAATCTAGTCTGATTTAATCCTGGCAAATTCTCTAGTCTATGGAGAAAAACAAGCACCTCAAGAAGGCAATTTATCATATATGTTACAGAAAGTTTAGACATCTTTGGTTCACATGTATCAAATACCTAGTACTGCTGTAGATGTCAAAAGACAGAAGTTAGTTCTTTAAATGTCGAAAGGCAAAGGTGGACTACAGCTTCTTCCTCATGACAAAGCTACCCTGGTCTCTCTATAGGGTCAAAGGAGATCTAGCAACCAGTGTCAGTGGAAGTTTTGGTGCAACTCCTCCTCCTAAAGTAAAATAAACCAGATGAACTATGCCCAGACTTCTAGCATGGAGACATCTGTTTAGGATCACCCACAACAACCGATGAACCCCTTGACACTGGTAAGGAGCTCTGATAGACCACAAGTGGATTACGCTGAGAAATTGTTACATGAAAGAGAGCATTGACCTGACAGACCAGAGCTATCAGATTTCCGATGGAGCTTGCCAGAAAATACAGAGGATTCACTGTACATTTTCAATCAGTTGTGTTCTCTTGTGTTACAGTTTTTGCCATTCTCTACCTTTTCTTACATTTTGTTTGCCGTGTTTTTGACTCCACTGTCGCCTGATATTTTATGCTGAAGAATTCAGTATGCCAAACAGATCTGTTTCTTGAGTGATTGCCATTAATTCAAAATCACACAAAATGTAATTACGGCTGCACAGAGCAGCCTGCTAAACAGCCATGCATGGCCTGGGGCAGATTCGTAGTACATTTGGCACCCTTAGATTAAAAGAAAAAAAAAGCACAGCACTTTTACCATCTTTAATTGGAGGTAAGCTATTCTTTGTAGAAGCATGTATTGTACAAGGCATGGGGAATACCATAAGTACCAGTAATACCTTGCATAACAGTACAAAGTTAAAAGGGAACTTGTTTTTAAGGGCTCCCACAGCAATAGGCTCTGCATCACATGATCAATCCCCTCAGCCATCTGAAAATAAACCACATTTAATTGACTGGATAAGCAGATCACATACGTTAAAGCTAGGAATGCCCCTTCAACTGTAACTTTGAACTGTAGCTCGCACACCCTTTGGCAACACATTTACACAGAAACGTGTACATCCCTTGGCTATAACAGTAATTTTGGCTGCAACAGTAATATGTACACCCTTTGGCAAAGCTCTTGCACAGAGGAGGAGAAAATTGTGAAAAGTGGAGTGTTTCCCAGTTAAACTCTGGCTGTACAACCACTTACTTCATTACTGAAAGAGTATCTTTGAGACTATCTTTCATGCCACTGCTGCAAAAAAAGGACTTTACACCATGCACACCATCAGCAAAGAGAAAAGGGGCAGTTTAGGCTTCTTTTGGGTTGCAAACCAAATTCTGTTCTCAGCTATGACCATGGTGATCTGTATCACCATGGTCTTGGGGTCATGATGACCTAAATTCACTGGAGTTACTAAATGCTTCCTCTTCACCAGTAAGATTAAAAGTGGTCAATTTGATCATGTTGCACAGGTACAAATTTCACCCTAAAAGGGAGCATTTACTTAACCAACCTACAGAATTTCTTTGCTTGACTCTTCTTTCATCTAAGCAAATTAAAACAATGCCAAGAAGGTTTCCATGCAGCAAACATTGAAGTAAACCCCACAGAAGACCGAAACTTCTGTGCATGCTGTCATGAGCATAAATAATATTCACTACATAACTTTTGGAAGAAGAGCCATTAAACCTGTGACAAGCCATGCTAAAATCTCTTAGAAAATTGTGTGTGTATATATGTACATGGGTGCAAACAATATTTCATTAAAAAAATGTGTACATTGTAGCACTGAGCCAGCCAATTAAATGAGCCAAAAAGCAGACTCTAACTTGGCTCAGCAATCATGAATGAAGATGAGCCAAGGAGGAGCAAAGGACATTGCAAACAATCTGGCACAGGTTGCTGGCAGTCAGTGATCACTTCAGGTATTTTTCTTTTGAGGTGTGTACGGGCATATCCAGTGACTCACCTGTATTTATATACAGAGATCCAAGATGGACATATACCTTGGCCCTGAGCTGTACCAATTCCCACATTTATAGCTTGTCTTATTCCAGTAAATAGAAAGCAATCAGGAGAGCTGCCTGTTAAATTGCTGTCTTGTAAAAGTGAAGATTGAAAGTGTATAGCATTGATCTGACTTATGCAGAATAACTCTGCTTTTTTGAGGTGGGAAGAGAGCCACAAGCCAACTGGATGAGGAGCCCTTTTCCCAGCTGTTGCTGTGAAATCCTTGCTCCATAACAACTGCAGTACCTTTACTCTTCTCTCATCACTGCTTTATCCATCAGGGTTGTATGTTCCTGTCACTGGTCATCCGTAGTGAGAGCACAAGTGACCTCAGCCTATTTTCTCTGTGAACAGCCATGAACTTAAGCATTGTTGTCCTTCCTGTATCTTCTTCACAATGTGGCATACCCACTAAAGTTACTGGGATTTCAATGTATTTCATCTACTCTCTTCTTCATATTCTATTTCCCATCATGACCTGTCATTTCCTTTTCAAGACTCCCTTTCAGTGTAAACCTATAGACCTTCAAATGATACTGTAAAACAGCTTACCCTCTGCCTAAATTCACCTCCTCACCTGGGATAATAATGTGCTCAAGCAGACATATTGTGAGCCTTTTCTTTTTCAATTCCTGCTTTCTTTTTTTGTTTGTTTGTTTGTTTGCTTGGTTGGTTGGTTTTGGGTTGGTTTTTATTTTTTTCTTTGCAACATATTTGACTGCCATTTTCTTTTTTCATTGCTAAAGGAGAGCAGAGTTGCCTAAACATGATGACAAGCAGAATTGTAAAAGCCTAAGTAAAGATATAGATTTGCTGCAAGTCTTACTCAGCATGCAGTGGAAAAGAAAATATTGGAGGGATAAATGTAGGGCTGCATTGCAGGGTCTGAAGTCAAGATAGATTTGGGTTCTCTTGGCACCCTGAAAACTCTTCAGTTCCACATACTGCCTTCAAAATGAGTGTATCTAAGTGATTCGCACAATCTAAATTTCTCAATCAGGTAAAATACAAAATAGATTCATGGAGCAGAACAAGGTTAATAGGAACTGAAGACCACTTTTTCCACTGAAATTAAAGAAAATACAGAAGAACAGAAACCTGACAGCCACCTGGTAGTTCCTGTGGTCTGGGCACCTTCCCTCTAAAACCCCAGAAATGGAACTCAGTGCTGTCATTCATTAAATGTGAAGAAATCAGGGGGGTTGGAAAGAAATATTTTGAGATCAATCTGTGTATCTGTCAGTTCTTCACTTAATTCAGCTTTCAAATCCGTTGTCTTGTTTCTGTGCAAAGGACCACTGGGCTGGACAGGAGATACAAAACAATTGTCACTTTGTATGTACCGGGAAAAGCTCAGAAAGACATCTGCTAGAAGGCCAAATGTTTCTCTTCATTTTGTAGTCCTATCATGGACCATCTGACTGCTTGACTTACAGTCTTCATGAAAAGGACAGCAGGTACCACCATGTACAGAAAACCATAGGCAATGCACATGAAACCAGAGAGATTACCAGAAGCAGGTTATGCCATAGACTCAGCTTGAAAGCAGTGCCTGACTAATGGTGCTTGCAAAGAGTTTGAATGAGGATAATGAGGTAGTTCTGCAGCGCATATTTACAGGTGCTTCCTCCATAGCTTGAAAAGCAATGCGAGATAAAACACAAGGATGTCTGCTTGAAAAGGAAACAAATTGGCTTATTAACTTTGCAACTTTGCTTTCCTGGCAGTGTTAGCAGGATTAATAGGTTTCAAAAAAAAAAAAAAAAAAAGAGAAAGAAATTGAAGAGTGGGGTTTTTTGGTTTACATCTAAAAATGTAGTAGCGAAACTGTGATACATGGCTACACGTTCACAGGAAAATGTTATTTATTTGTTTTATTTTAACAGGATATTCCCTAAAGATAAAAAGGCTTTCGTTTCTGGTGAAAATCTAATTATGCAAAGTCATTAGTCTATTCTCTTTCAGTGTTTCTGTGCTTTTGGCCATAAAACTCAAGCATTGAGAAGTTCATTTTCTAACAGAAAAGTCAAAACTTTCTAAACTTTGCACTTTGGTGGAAAGTTGTTTGACATTAAATAAGTGTCATGGAGATCCCCCTACTAGTGGAGATGTACACACATAGCTCTCATGGCTGTCTTCATGGCTATGGAATTAAATAGACATTTTCAGAGTTACCAGTTCTATTTACAAAGCTGAGATGGACCACAGTCTGCAAGAAATGTTTCTAACAGTTCAGCTGACTATCTCAGAGGTATGTGCATGCCTACAGTGTAAAGATCTATGTTTGGGTAGAAGACTTTCACTCTTGACACTTTCTGGGGGAAAAAAACCCAAACCCTCCCCCCCAGGAAAACAGCATGAAAAATTTAATGAAAATCTGCTTTTGATTCCAAAACAGCTTTGAATAATAATCCTTCAGAAAGATTCTCCTTGCAGGAGAAGAATCCGTCTCTGAACACCCAAACATGATATTGAGCCTACTCCGGATAAAAAAATTAAACTTTACAAATGACTGAGAAGTTTTCCTCAATTTGGGAATCACACTGAATCTGGTTTTCATCAGCTTTGCTGGGAATTAACTGTAGTATGAATTCTCTATTAATATATTAATTGCACAGTATCTTTAAAATACATGGGGGTTTCCTAATTACTTCTCATAGTCTGGCAATAAAACAAAGGGCTTGGAAAACGAAATCTGAGTGGCTGAGAGAAGACAGATTCAAGATCTGTGTCACATCTTCATTGAATTTTACAAGGATGTGTGTTTTGTTTACTTAAATACAATTGCTTACAGAAAACATCAATGGATATCCATACACACAGCACTGCAGAGCATAGCAATGTATTTTGGGGGCACAGTTTAAAAAATCAGTCTCACAGACAACATCAGGATAAAGTTCCTTTCATCTTTTTACAGCTGTCTTATGAATATTCCTTTATCTATTGAAGGAAGTGATTTTTTTTTGCCCAGGTGAAGATGGGTCAGTATTTTTCCTTAAACTTCACAGTTTTACATTCAAAATCAGTAATTACTGTGAACAGAAACCTACCATAACACCTATGAACCAAACACTAGAATCTAATCTGGGGCTAATTAATACAATATTCTATTTAAAAAAAAAAAAATCTTCATTTGACAACAACTTCTTGGAGCTTGATCTCATTTCTTTTGCCAGATTGATGACAGTAGCATGGCTATATATTGGATTGTTGAATCTTGCAATGCCAAAATCCTGGTTTTAGTCAGGGCTTCAATCCTCACCCATGAAAGAACACAATGGGCAGACATGGAGACGAAAAGTTCAGAGAGGTTTTGAAAGAGAAGCAATAAAATTTCTTTCTATGAATGAAGTTGCTCTAGAAATGGTGTGATACTTGCAGGACTCATTTAAAGATCAGTCGTATTTGCTTCTCATTCTTGAAATGTAATTTATGCCTAAAAAAAACCCCTGAACACCACAAACCCTGAAAGAGAGAAATCACCCCTGAACATAACAGCACTCAACAGACATCATTTCAGTTCAATGCAATACAAAATAGTTTTTTTCACATATTATCATAAAATTTAAATAGGCGCTACTGCTCCTATAAATCTATCCTAATCATGAAATCAAAGTTCCCTTTGCATACACAAGAGATCTTGAAAACTGCCTGAAAGCTTGACAGATCTTTTCCAAAATATGCAATCTTAGGTGAGGTTATTCTCGGAGTATACTAGTGACTTGAAACCCAAATATACTTTCTAAATCTTAATGCATCAGAAAAAAAATATCCATCCAAGGATCTCTCACAGACCTGAGATAGCTCTGTATAAGTTGCAGGTAGGTGTTACATTCCTTAGTATGCCATCTGTCAAGTGACAGACATTAGCAGAGATTGTTTCTTTATTCCACTTTCCTTCCCTCAAGAAGCTAGTTTCAGATTTTTCCTAGGTATTTATAGGAGGCAAACAAGCTGCTGTGGATTAATGCTTTGCTTTATACTGTTAGAGTTTTGTCACCTTTTTACTTCAGTCTGAGACACTAGTGGTGGCCACACCTTGCCAGGTTGGGGATGATGAATCTGACAGAGTGCAGTGCCTCTGAAATACAGTGAATGAAGAACAGCCAGTTTAATAGAGCATGACACTATGGAGCAATGTCAAGCCTTGTAAGATCTGACTGTAGACAAAGTGTTCAGGTTGAAGGTCTTTCAGTGACTGAAACAAGCAAGAGAAAATTTCAGGATTTGCAGTCCTTGCAGGCTGGCCACTTAGTATTACATTAAAACATTACCATATGCAGAAGCATATAGTGACTCTTCTCTGCTATGGATCAATATTTGCCGTGAAAAATCCCCTTGTGACAGTGCAGAACTTCATAATACTGCAAAATTCCTTCTGCCTGATAAGTCTGACTTAAGTAGGTTGCCTGAAATGCTCAGGCTCTGTTGCGTACCTGCAGCAGGTTATGTTGGAACAGATTCATACAGCAAAAACAAGCTAACATTTTGTCCCTGACCTCCAGTCTCCAGACCAAGCAGGCTGGATCTTACCACTGTGTGTGCAACCAGATGAGGGCACAACTAACTAATGGTAACACCCTGCTTATATTGTAAGGCCTTATGTGTTGTGAGGTTCTTCTGCCCATGGTACTTGGTCATAGAAAATGTTGACCAGCGATGTATTTCTAGAAATAGTTGGCATATATTTGCAAAAAGGATCTGTCAAAAAAATTGATTCTGCCAGATATCTGTAGACTGTCACTGATACTGCAAGGGGACATATCAGAACCTGCATCACTGCAGCATGTGTGTAAAATCTACCTAGTTCCAAGGACATAAAGGAGGTTGAAAATATTAGCATACATTTGAATACTTTCCTATTTAGGAACACTTTTTTCAACTTGACCTTTGAAGATAATTATGAAAGCAGGAATCATATAATTTTTGATAAGGAAATGTACTCATCATGAATATCACTAGTGCATTCTTTGTGACTAACATGATTTGCACGTAAGCCCTTTGATGATGTTTGTTACAATACAGAATGTACTTCTTTACACGACACCGGATATCGCAGGGCTTGATTGCTGTGGCTGAGGGCTTAAGGCATTTTATAATGAAGGAGTTATGATTTCAAAAATCCCCTAAATTATAAACAGAGTATCCTGGCTCCTGGTTTGCCTTTGAAGGGGATAAAATTGTTTTGCTTACATAAGCCACTAGGAGTAGCTCCCCTGTCAGACTTTGTCTGTTCTCATATTCACCTGTGTCTATGTGGCCTCCTTTTCACATTCATATATGTCTGTTTTGGCACTGTGCCCTTTCCTGTGTTAGCATCTCTTCTGGCAACAGCAGTGTACTCAGGAGCACTGTCCTGTCCCCAGAGTCTACACAGCCTCTCCAGGACAGCTGATGGACCTAACATCATTTCTGTGCATCTTCAGGAAGCAAGTTTGTACAGCTCCATGAGGCTCATGAGCTGCTCTTTTAGCTTTCTCAGTGAAGAATTTAGGAGAGCTACAAGGCTGAATCCCTTCAATAAAAGTGAATGGCGTGAGGCATGAAGCCCACATTTGGATCTAAGTTCCCACACTGTCTGTGAGGTTTTGGGTCCCATCAATCAGCACGTGTCTGAAACAAAACACAAGTGCTTGCCACCCTTCTCTGCATCCAGGCTACTTTCTCAAACCCCTCTTTTTTAAGAAGTGACGCCACAATAATCAACTGATTGACAGCTTCCGAAGGCAGTGGCTATGCACCAGATGAGAAAAAATGTATTTAAAAATTCTTATCAGTTAAGTTGACTCCCATTATATATGCTCATAAGACTACTGTCCTGTTTTGGCTGTTTCTGCATCTGGTCGTGCAATTAGAAAAATGAGTTTGGTTCTGGGCACACAGCACTGACAGAAGGGAAAGAAGAGCAAAAGAGCATTTCAGGGGAATGAACACATATGATTAAGCACTAGAATGATTGATTTATGATGAAAGATTAAAAGGACTGAATATGTATAGCTAAAGGGAGACATGCTGAGCGCCTATGAGTGAGTGGAGGGTGTAAGCACCAAGGAAGAAAGGAGGTGGTTGCAGGGGTCTATGAAGGATCATGAAGGAAAATCTGAAACAAAGGATATGCTGGTGTTTTTCAGGAAAAAATTATCAGGGAGTGACCTGGGAGAGACTGCAAAACCATTGCTGCAGTATATTTGTGGACAGTGACACTCAGAGAATATTTTTAATCTTTGATGTGGATTTGTTTAAAAGCTTGACAAAAAAAGCTTCACAGTTTTGAAGAAAGAAGAAAAAACAAACCAAAACTAAAACCAGACCCAACATCTTCCCTATAATTCAAAAGAAATTGCAAATTTGGACTGTGAGAAAGCTGTGGTTGGAAGGTGCCACCAGTTAATCTTATATCCGTTGCTCTTGCAAAAGCTTTGATAATTCCTTTGCTATAAATACTCTTTCTTGGGGAGACCTGAAGAAAAGCAGGGCTCAGAAGTCTTGAGCTTAGAGTGTCTGAAAATGTTCTGTCTAAGAGAGGCGTGCAGTTAAACCCTGGAAATAAATTCTTTACCATTTACCATCTTGTTAGCATTTGAAAATCAACGTACAAAGTCTGTCCAAAATGTATTTTTGTTGTTCAAGATGTAATAAATGTATCTGAGAAAGGATGATGAGCTGCTCACCTCCTGAGCTCTGGAGAGCCTCCTTTTTTCCTTTATTAAAACAAAATAACCCAGGAAATTATCAACTCTGTAAACAGACTTCAGTACTGCACACTTTCATATGCCAAAAGGTATTGGAATCAGAATTAAGGTTAAAAATGAACTTACCTGCACCCAGGAGTGAATAGCCAAAAAGGGTATATGGATTATAAAATACAATAACATATAGTCTCTGAACTAATATTTTTTCTGTATCTTTAGGTACACACGAGCAGTAACTTGTGGTTGTTCTTACTGTTTCTCAGATTAAGGGCAAATAGAGCTAGGGAATGTCCTTTGCACAGTAGTTACACAGTAAAATTCTACTTCAACTACAAACTACAAGTGACGTCTGTAACACAGTAGTGAGTGAAACATTTCTGGGAAAACTATTTACCCAACTTGCACAGAGAGGAGAGAGCTTATCATATAAAAACATCTCGCTTTGATATGCTAGAACATGAGGACAATGAAATTAATTCAAATATACAAATATGGGAGGAGGCAAGGTGGGGCTAACAAGTGATACAGACGTTAACCTACAGTTTAAAAAAAAAGCAACAAAGCAATAATACAATGGAAAAAAACATTCAGTGCCATGCATGAAGGAGGCAAAGATTTGCTTGTCTATTGCTTAACCCTAATGTTCTTTTAAAGTCATTTTTATATTTCATAATAAGAGAGGAGATAAGCAGCACCTATAAAAACAGGTGCAAGCACCGCACTCTTCTGCCTATACTCTGAGCTGGCTGGACATGACTTGGCACCAACTCACGAGCTACATTAAAGTGTGGGCAGCAAGGCACAGACTGAATCAGGAGTGTCAAATCCCGAACAAGGAATCACAGACAGGCTGCCTAGAGTCATATGTCACCTTACCTCTGCTTTTGTCTTTCTCTAAAATGACCCTTTAAAGGTTCAGAGGGAACATCACTGGGCATGAGCAAACCGTGTGCCGCAGAGAACTTGGTGCCTCGAGCCCTTTAGTTTCCCCAGCTGTTAAAGAAAAATATTACCCCTGTTGCTCAAGCATCTTGTGCAGCTTCTGTAACTGCCATTTTGGAAGCTGGCAGAAGCCAGGGTGGGTGAAACCTTTCCCAGAGCTGCAAAATATCTTTAACTAAACATTATAATGCATGTTCTCTGTGCAACCTGAGTAACAGCTTTGCGATCACATCTATTTTTGCCTGGAATAAAACTCGGCAGGAAAAAATGAGGAGCTTGTTTACAAAAACTGTTCATGATATGGGGTAGAGATGTTCTTCCTTTTCATTTTCTCTATAGAAGCAGAAATTCTATTCTGTAAGAAATGAATTCAGAATGACATCATGTGCTGGCAGGAAAACTTATCAGCCTCCCTACACTGCACTGGCAGTGAAACTGACACATCTGTTGGTGTTTTGGTCAAAACATTTGTTATCCCAGTTATTTGCACAATATAAATGTGTGTTAGCTATGATTTTGGTTTGTGTCTAACAAACAAGTGTACAATTTGGGGTCTGTTGTCTGTCTGGAGGATTATGTCAAAGAAACAAATGGCAAAACTGAATGATTCTCCTTTGTAACATGCACAGTCATGGGGAGGGAAGAAAAAAGGCTTGACAGCTACAAAAGCCATCAGTGGGGAGGCATAGATATGTTTAACTGTGCAGCAGTACCTACCTGACAACGACTACAGCCTTTTCCCAGCAGTTGCCTTTATGTGTCAAGTAGACAATACTGGAAAACGCATGATAGGACGTATAAGATGTGGACAGCTGCCAGGCCTCTGAACAGCTGTGTGGTGTATAAAGATTACTGCAGCTGTATTTAAACTAGATATTATTATTTTTTTATTATTATTTAATGTGTTCAGGCTTTTTACTTATCCAAAAGGAAGCATTAGCAATTATGAACTGTTTATTTCCCCACCAGACGTGTTGTTTTTGTTTCTGCTGCCTGTGAGCTCTGATGTTCAGGAGATATCACTGTTCATTCTCAAGACTGTGTATGTAGAGAAGGAGGGATATTTTCTTTACGTGCTTTGGTTAGTGGGAGCAAGGTATTCAATCTGAGTTTTACACCACTTTAGTAGCAGCTTGAAAAGGAATAAAAAATCAGGTCTCTCCTGGTGTTTTAGAAACATAGGAAAAGAATCATATACCAGTGTGTGTTCAGGATCTTTAAGAGTCTAAGTACTTTCAAGGTAGGTTCAAGCAGCATGACTGATCCTCTGAGCTTAGTAGGTGTGCAGGAAGTGCAGCATTTCTTCCACAGCTTTGGAGATTCTTCCCTCACACTTGTGAATATAGTTTGCTCAGATGAAATGAACTGATCACAGCAGAGTTGGGCTAGATGCAGTTTTGTCTGGTTTCCAGTCACAAAGATTCTTTTTTTTTTTCTTTTTTTTTTTTTTTGGGGTAAAAAAAATAATTGAGAAGCACATGGAGTCAGGAGGAAATACCTCATCTTGAACTTTCTCTCCCCTTCTCTATAATTCTGCACAGAAAACTGGGGAACATGTATGTGATTTGTTTCTAAAGAAGAAGATAAAACAGCCCCATGAATTACATAAACTACTGGGAGTATGAAGCTCCTCAAGGGACAACTTGTGACAAATTTGGCTGTTCATTAAGGCCAACTGATGAATGGGATATTAAAGGTCTTCCACAGTGCAGACATAGAGTTGCTGGTTCCCATGCAAGCTGTAAGTTTTATTACTGGTAAAGCTAAACAAGATAGTAGTAGGTACCTGTGGTTTTGGAATGAAAATTCCTTGGTTCTCCCTACAAAGCCACATCTACGGTGTGTGGTTTGGCTGGCAACCCATGGATTCTGATTTGTATGCAACCCTGTGGACACTTCTAATTTAATGTTTGTCTGAAAGGCTAACTCTGTGGCCACTTTTAATTAAGGGAGATTTCCGGTAAAGTTAGTCAACAACTTCTGTTACTGGAGGGAGAACACAGAAAGAATTTTTGGAGAACTGCTGGCAAAATAAATAGCATAATATTTGGGAACAATTGTGAAAATGTGTGAAATTCACGTGGTATTTTATTGTAAGAACTAAATTCAGAAATTTTCATTTGATGTGAATTCTCAAACATTCTTTGTCTGTTTTTCATTATTTTCCTGTTTATTAAGGTTAGATCCACTGGAAGGGAGAGGAAGAGGGTTAGAGACCTTACAGCCCCAGGCTTGCAAAACAGCACAGTCATTGTCAGGTCTCACATTGAATCTACATAAAAATTTGGTGCCATAACATCTATGGTAAGAAGATTTCAAGTTCACTCCCTCCTGCATAGAGAACCTTGGGTTTCTGCTTGATTTGAGCACATCTCCTGCTAGCTTCCAGTAGGGATGTCATACTTTGCAGCTGGTACACTTTCCTGTCTGAAATCCTACATAGTTCTTTTGATGAAGGCTTGTCACTGGACAACTAAATCTAATTCTTCACCCATGATGATATTTATACCTTGCAAATGAAGCATGATCTAGTAGATATCAATCTGTTCTGCAAAGGGGTAAATGGTCTCAAAAGAAGAATGTAAATGGAAGGCAAAGTTAGTTTTTGGGTTCACAATTAATAATCTAAAAGTTTTTACAGTCTAAATTAAAAACAGAACTCTCACTTTGGTCAGCTGCAAATCAGACACAGAGCAGAAGCAAAAGGGAATATTTAATCTGGAGTGGCACTTGGTTTTTTAGATTAAAAATATTGAGATTTTGAATAATGCCTAAAAATAATGCCTAGTGAATCAGGAAGAATGGCAAAAAATCTTGTATTTTAACAAGAATAGAGAACCTATAAAAGATTGTATTTCAATAAATAAAATAAATTTCTTCTGATAATTTCAAAGTGCTTTGTTATGGCTCTAATCACTTCTTTTTTCTCCTACTGTAATTAGCTGATCTTAAGGATGTGCAAACAAGTTGCCACAAGTGTTAGGCTACTTAGTAATAACTGTACACCTTTTTACTCACCAGTAAATGTAAGATCATTTACTTCCAAGAGGGGGAATTCAGAATAGGGATAGGCAACCTCAAATTACCACACATTTATAACCATGTAAAAGTCTCCCCACAGGCAGTTACCACAGATGAGCTAAATTACTGCAAATTCAGACTCAGCTTACATCATATTAACCGCATTATGTGCCTATCTTTACATTTTAAAACAAAACATAATTTCTACCCAGAAGACATCCAGTTCTCGTATAGTTATGTTAAACTGAATTGCTCAGACAGATGGAAACAAATAAAACATATTTTTTTTTGTGAATTTAAAAAATTGGTTGATTCCACTTCTTTTCTGCAGAAAGTTTCAGCTTCAATCACTCTTTCATTTCCTTCTGTCAGATATTAATTTTCTTTCCTCCCAAGTGGTTATTTGCCATGTTAAAGTGAAATCTTTTATTGTTTTGTTTTGTTTTTTTTTTTTCCCAATGGAAGTCAATGGAAGAATATCCCTTGATTTCTGCCAGGAATTCCTGACATCAATATGTAGAAGCCATCATATTTTCTCATTCTTCTTCCAATAAATACTCATGCTAGAGATCCTAAAGTGTTTTGGTTTGGTTTTGGGGTGTTTTTTTTCTGTGACTCTAAGGTATGTGGAACTTAGAAACCTTCACTGAAAAGTCTGCAAGAATTCAGCTTACTAAAAAATCAACGTAAAGACAAGAATTTGAAGGAAGAGGAGAATTCTGATTATTTATGAAAAAAAGACTGGAACCCATAAAGCATCCTTAAGAATACTCATCATTCTTTGTACCAAAGAAATCTGAAACTGGAAAAAACTCCAGAGTTTCTTGTATCATTACTGAACCAGATGCTATTAGAGGATCATCCACATTCATTTTCCAGTGCTTCCCTTTCCCGAGTGAGCAAAAGACGAGACCAAATCTCACAACTCAGAAGTATGAGATCAATTAGGGATGCACATTATGACATTTTTGTTCTGTAAGCCATGTCATCTTCATCTGAATCTTTTGATTTCTTCCTGGCCATGACTATTGCTTCTAACTGCAAATCCATCCCTCAATCATGGAATTCCTGTGGGACAGTGCTGGGAGGGAGTTGATCCATTGGCACAACTGAGTCCATTCACTCCTTCAGCTGTTAAAAAATGAATCATAAGTTTTCACATTCCACCCCTAAAATGAGTTTTGCATTGTTCACTTTGTTAGTCTTTACCAGCAGGTTGCCTATCATCCTGATTCAAAACACTGGACAGCAGACTGCTCAGGTACGGCTTGGTTGTTATTGCTGGCCCCCTGCTGACTGATGTAAAGTAGGTCTTCACCAAATTACTCCCCCATACACCTAGATGACTGTGAATTGTGTACTTTTGTCCCCTCAGTTAAATGCATTCTTGGTTACTATTCTCAAGACTTTGATATATGTGGGAACTCTGTAATTCTAGTGTCCACATTCACTTTTTATTGTGTAAGACATACAATCATAGAATCATAGAATAGTTAGGGTTGGAAAGGACCTTAAGATCATCTAGTTCCAACGCCCCTGCCATGGGCAGGGACACCTCACACTAAACCATGCTGCTCAAGCCTCTGTTCAACCTGGCCTTGAACACCTCCAAAGTTCTTTTCTACTACGTACTTTTTCACTCCCAGGAGAAGCAACGTATATCTTTTAAACAGGAAGCATTAGTCAAAGAGTCATTTGGGCTGGACAGGAGCTCAGGAGGTCTCTGCTCCAAACCCCTGCTCAGAGCAAAGTGAGAACAGCATACAGATCTCCACAAACCTGTATGAATTCAGAGACTTAGAATGAAAGTTACAAAATTCAGGAAACTTTAGGGATTTACTGGCATCTCCATATAGTCATTGCCTGGCTAATGGCATCTGAAAAATAATACACGCTCATGAATCATAGATAATCTACCTATGTACTTGCCAATCCATTTGTTACTTTGATTCACTTTAATAACACCCTTTTTTTTTTCCAGTTTTTGTATTTTACTGTTCACCTGCTGTCTCCCTCACATACAGGGAAAGAAAGAAATGAATTAAGTAGAATCAGTCTGTGCAATCAGAGCTGAAGCCTCCTGAGCTGAAAAATGACTCACATATATCTGCTGGCATCTCTCCTCACAAATCTCCTGCAGCAACATCTCTCAAAATCTCTACTAATTGAGCCATTTTCTGAATGCTAGCAGTGAATAGGAGCTAGTGAGATGGAGACCAACCAGCATATGAAATTTGTCATTAATGGGAATGGCAGTTTTCCTAGAAGATTTTTGTCAAAATTGCATTGAAACTGCAGTTGAAGAAGTGTAATTTACTGCAAGCCTGCATTAAGCACTGACCTTCATGCTACTCAGTAGTAAGCCAAGAAGCAAAGATGTTAAAATGCAATGGAGGGCTTAAATAGAAGTGACTGTGATTAAAAATATATACCGGATTTGGGAAATGCCTGGATATGGTTTTAATAAAAACACTACTGTGCCACTGATGTAAAGATTTAAATCCCTCTGAAAGAAATCACAGACATACACATATGGACTAGTTCTCTAGATAGCTGAAATGACATGCTCCTGCTATTCTTCTCCTTCATTATGTATCCAGATGCACTGTCTTTCTTATTTGGTGACTGCCAATATGGCTTCATTAAGGGCAAATTGTGCCTGAACAAATTTGGTGGCCTGGGCCGTGGCGTTAGTGGATAAGGGAAGAGCATCTAACATTATCTACCTGGACTTGTGCAAGGCATTTGACACTGTCCTTTATGGAATCCTTGTCTCTAAACTGGGGAGGCATGGATTGGCTGGATCGACCACTTTGGATAAAGAATTGGTTGGATGGTCTCACTTAAAGCGCTATGGTCAACAGCTTGATGTCCAAGTGGAGACTAGTGATGAATGGCGTTCCTCAGGGATTGTGTCAGGGCTGGTGCTGTTCAGCATCTTTGTCAGTGATACGGACAGTGGAATTGAGAACCCCCAGCAAGTTTGCTGATGACACCAAGCTGCGTGGTGCAATTGACACACAGGAAGGAAGGGATGCCATCCAGAGTGACCTTGACAGGCTGGAGAGGTGGGACAATGCAGATCCTGAGAAGTTCAGCAAGGCCAAATGCAAGGTCCTGCATCTGGTATGGGGTAATCCCAAGCACATATACAAGCTGGGTAGAGAATGGATTAAGAGCAGCCCTGAGGAGAAGGACTTGGGGGTGTTGATTGACAATAAGTTCAACATGAGCAGTCTTCAGTGTGCACTCACAGCCCAGAAAGTCAGCGGTGTCCTGGGCTGCATCAAAAGAAGAGTGTCCAGCAGGTTGAGGGAGAGAATTCTTCTCTCTGCTCTCATGAGACCCCACCTGGAGCTTTGTGTTCAGATCTGAGACCCCCAACACAAAAGGGATGTTGTAGTGAAATGAGAAGGGGTAATGTATTTAAACTGAAAGAGGGTTGATTTAGATCAGACATTAAGAAATACTCTGAGTGTAGTGGGACATTGGAACAGGTTTCCTGAAGCAGTTCTGATTGTCCCATCCCTGGAAGTGTTCAATGCCAAGTTGGGTGAGGTTTTGAACAACCTTGTCTAGTGGAAGGTGTCCCTGCCCGTGGCAGGGAGGTTGGAAATATATGGTCGTTAAGCTCCCTTCAAACCCTATGCATTATATGATTCTGTGGTTCATTTTTTGTGAATAGCTTAATTCCACAGCCCTATTTTTTATGGTCTATTAATAAGGAGCAGCAGGTGCTCATCAAAACCTCTTTGTGTCACTGACAGCACCCATGACATACTAAAAACTATGGAAGACCAATGCATGTATAACAAGGCTGTTTCTCACTTGTGGCCAGTGAAAATCCCCCTGCCCTGGCAGCTAAAAGAGCTCTAGGAATGCCAAATGGCAACTGGTATCTTTTCTGCTAGAAGAAAAATTTCTATACTGTAAGGAGTGTGAAAATCAAATTGTACTGAAGAAGAATACAAAAATCATTCTGCCAGGTTAAAGAAAATGCCTGTTTTGCCCAGAGCTATGCTTGGTATCAGTAGCCGGCTGCTGGTGTCTGCAGAAAGCGAATAAGAACTGTACCCTCCCAGCTCTACTAATCTGCATTTTAGAGACTTCCTGCGCCAGAGGATTTTCCTCTTTCTTGGTGTTTGAGCGACTTGGTTAATTGCCCCCTTTTTTAGCTGTTTTATACATTTTGCATACAGAAAATCCTGCAGCACTGTGTTACACAGTGTAACAATTTGGTAAGTGGAAAAAATCCTTCATTTTCTTTGTTTTGAATCTTCTGATTACTGATTGCTCTGTGCGCCCATTAATTTCTCTTTTGCCAGTAAATCATTCTGATTTATTTTTCTTGTGCAAGGTTTAGAAAGCCGTGTAAAATTTGCAGTTGGACTCAATGAACTTAAAGGCCTTTTCCAAGTTATTCTATGAGTCTATGAAAGCTTTATTTTTGTTTTTCTTCTTAGTGTAGGCAGGAAAGCTCCTACTCTAACTAACCCCGATGAATTTTATGGACAAATATGTTTACACTCATTCTGATAAGAATAATTTTTTTCTCCAATCACACCATGATATCTTAGAAGAAGGTAACACACTTATGGAAGTAAAGTCAGTGGAGAAAGTGGCCTGTACTCTCAGCAGCTTTCTATGCTCATCTGATCCATATCTCTGATCAAGCTGCAATTTACCCCACAGTAGCTGTGAGGGTCTTTTTTTCTACATTGCTTTTAATACTGAAGGAAAAAGTCCTGACTTATTTTTAAACATACTTCACCTTTCTTTTAATGACTATTTGTACATATTCACACAGCTAAATACTCCCACAAACTGAAAAAGAAAGTAGATTTTTTTCCTCTTCCATCACAGTTTTGTCTGTGATGTGCTCATTCTATAACTTTGGGTCTCAGTTTTGCAATTGAATCTCACAGGGGAGATGACCTTGGATTCTGCAGGTGGATGGATTTTGGATTGATGTGAATAGAACCAGATTGCACAATGAAACAGTCTTAGAAGCATATACTGGATGTACAGCAAAAACTTTACCTAGTCTGTGAATGCTTCCTCAAATGTTGTCCTGTAGTTTCCCCGTGACTGGAGCCATCCTTTTCCCTATGCAAACTCCTGTACGGGTGGAAGCTTGCCATGCAGTGATGCTGTGTCACAGTGCCATAGAGGATAAGGGGCACTCAGCTGCAGGGAGGATAAAGTTAAAGCTCTGAAAAAGCAATAGCATTTTTCTAGTTAATCAGTAGCTAGGTTTGACAGTTCAGTGGTTTTGGTTATTTTTCTAATCTTGTGGAAATTATAGTACTCCTTACAGGCTATCACATAACTTCATTATTTTTTCCTGTTCCAAAAAATAATTAAATCTCTATTTAGAGGTAAAGAAAAGAAAACCGTGATGACCTGAGAGTTTGGAGATAGTCATCAGTATCATTTGTGGTTTCAGTTTGCATTTTATTATTTGCATCTGTCACTGATAGATAGATAGATAGATAGATAACAATAGGGCTAGAAACACATCTGTGTATTGGTCCTCCAAACCTGCAGCTCAGGGGACTGAATAGAGGTGTGGATCTCAGTTGCTCATTGTTGTCCACACATCTTCCCACCAGGCAGGCACTTTGGGCTTTTTACCTAGGTTTCTCGTCTCTTGCAGATCGCAAAAAATCACCCCACTCATCTCCTACAAGCACCACAGGCTGAACTCGTGCCTCCATAACCTGTGATACAGGTAGGATCCAGGCTGCAGTTGAGTGATAGGCTTGTCTTTGCATGGTGATGGCAAACTATCTACATCTCTTGGGTTTCTTTGAGGACCAGCTTTTCAAGCTCACCAAATGCATGCTGGCATGAATAGAGATTTGCTGCTTGGTTTTGCAACAAAAGGCATTTATTGCTGATGCACAGCAGAGACACAGGACTTTCTGCTACCTCATGCACTGCATAGAAATTTTGGTATTGCGGACTGAATTTTTGTTGGTGCAAGTGACATTCTCTGCTAATACATTACGTAACAGAGCACATTCTGCCCTCATTCCCATTTCACTTAAGAAAAAAAAAATATCGGCTGCACTGATGGTTGGATGCTTTCTCTAGAGATCAAATCAAGACCTACATGAATTTTGTTATCCAGACTACATACATAACATGATTTTGAAGGGCTTGGAACATTTGAAAGAGTATAAGTGAATTAAGGACTATATTACTTGCCCACATTCAGTGGACTATACTTGTCAAAATTGGTTGAATATCCAAATTCAGATGAAGCTAATCCCTGCACAAGCCTATAAAAGCCTGTTCCCAACAAGCTTTCATAATAAATTCTTTGTGCCAGGAAATATGAATTAAATTGTTTTAAAGCAATAATGTTTAGGTAAGTAAAAAAAAGTTTCCTACTGAGAGATATTTTATGAACAAAATTAAATATCATAAAACCATATTATTAAATTCTGTCAAAAAGGTATTAATCTTGTTACTCTGGCATTGGTACCTCAGTTCTCCATAATTATGGATTATGACTTAAAACAAAAATATAGTGTGAAAGGCGGTTGTCAAAGTTCCTGAAAAAGAAAGTAAAACTTGATAGTATAAACCTTTATACTCACAATATGTCATTCTATTATTATTATTAACTTAGTTAAGTGCTGACTTTCTGATAAGCATTATATAAAGCTCAGCAAGAATACAGTCCCTGCACAAATGAAGATACATTTATTAATTTAAGATGGTATAATACAGGGATATCTCTGTATGCTGAGGTTACAGGAATCCCCATTAATTTCTGTAACTTGTATGTGGCTCCTCTGTTCCTCTTGATCCCATTGTAGGGGATCCTTCTACTAGACCAAGTTGCTCAAAACTCTGTCCAACCTGGCCTTTTTTTTTTTGTTTTAGTAAAATTTTAGTAATGTGAGTGAAATTTTCATTTAAAAATTATTTTCTTCAACATCTTTTTTTGTACCTTTAATGAGAATACACTAGAACAGTGAAAATATTTCACAGATAATAAAATATCTGTACACTTTCAACACAGAAATAGAAAAACCTATTCCATTTTCACAGGGCTCTTGGACAAATTTAGTGTATAGTCTTCGCTGTAATATAAAGAGCTGTCAGCCTAAGGCCTAGGGTTGACTGCAGGTTTTCCATTCGAGTGTGAGCTGTTCTAATTTATTAGTTCTTCCTGTTGTTTATTTCAAATGCCAGGCACCTTTTTGCCCAACCTCATAATTTAGATTACAGGATAATAAACCATCTGTACTCAGACTTAATGTGGTGAACTTCAGAGAGGACAAGTGGAAAGGAATGATTTGAGTATCAGTGAATCAGTGAAGTTCTTTGACCTCTGATGTAGCTACCAAAATCTTTGACACCATCTAGAACATATGTTGCTTGTTTTTTTCTTGGTAGAAACACACACACACAAAAAGAGACCTGACTCTAAAGCAGAAATAGTGGCTCTTTCATAAAAAATGTGTCTCTGAATGTTTTATCCAGAGAGAGGACTGGATGGATAATGGTTTAAAATTTATCTACATTGCCCCAGCTTGAATACACAGTTTGGCATTATTCAGATCAAACCACAGTAACATTTCTTTTTATTTCTTATAAGTGTCGCTAAAGGGTGTTTGGCTTTATTCACATTTGGTTGAGTTTTTTTCCTTTGGAAAAAGCGGTGTTGAAAGAACTAAAATGGTCTTTTCTGAAGGCCTTTACATCATCTCATATTTTAGCAGTTGTCCATAGTGGTTAGAGATCAGTCAGTAACTCAACAGGAAAAAGTGAATTGGCTCCATTTATTTTACTCATATCTTTTGGCAAAATCAGTTTGGTGGGAATGGCTGAATGTGACAGCATCTTAAAAAAAAACTTTAAAATACATCCAAAAGTCAGCAAGTAGTGAAAGTCAAGCAAATTCCAGAAGAAATGGACACTCCATAAAATGGCGTAGAACTCTTGTATGTATGTATGCAGAACTCTTTTCTGTCCAGAAGATCAAAAGTAGTGACATAGCTGGGATATGGACAGAATAGTCATCAGACTATAGTTTTACTGATTGTGTTTCTTCTAAAGGAGCTCTGAGTGCCAAATACCTGACAGTGGAATCTGCATGGGTAAAATCGAAGAGGCACAAAGTCACTTCAGATATTAAAATCTTATTGTCAGGAAAATTTGTTGAAAATTTATTCCTGAGCCAGTGGGCATCAATTTGGTATAAAGTATGTTTGCTTCACTACCACCTTCTTTAAAAATGCTTCAGTATTTAATAGGTGAAAACTGAGTGCTTATGCCACCTTGCAATTACCTCCCTGTCCTGTTCAAGCATTCACTTATGCTGACAGAGAAACAGACAGAAGGGAGACATGGGGCAGTCTACAGACATGTATGACCCAACAGTTGAAAACAGCTGATTTAAAAGTTACGTCAGACAGAATGTATATTAGTTGTGGACAAAATTTAGCAAAGTATGTATTAATTGTTTGAATCCTTAGAAAGAATTATTGTGTTTATTATTTTTGCATGGAACCTTTTCAATTTTGCATCGAAAATTTGAGAAAAGAGAATCCTCTGCACTGGAAAACAATTAAAAAATTGTTTAAGGCAAAGCTATTTTCTGAATTACCAAGAAGCAGAGAAAGTGTTTGGATTTATATTGTGAACCAGGCTCACCGGTTTACGTTTGCAGTGACAAAAGACCTTAACTTGAGTTTTCCTTCTCCATACCTCATCCTTGCCTTCATCTCAATAACTTCATTTTCTAGTCTTTTTATCTCTGCAATTGCACCTCTCTGGCCTTGCTTTTTTAGTCGCTCCAAGTCATATTGTGTTTTCTTGTTCCTGGATTTTGCATTGTCAGGAATTCTCCCACCTTACTGGCCTTTCACTTTTCCGGACCATTGAAACAGAAAATGAATACAAGTCAATTGCTGTGCTCATCTGCATGGTGCTGTGACTCTAGGCTGGCGTGGGCTGATGCTCTTCAAGGCAGCACAGCTTAAGGACTCACAGGCCTCTGAGCTTTCCCAGGAGACATTCTATGCGTACATCTACACAACTGCATCAGACAATGTCAGTGAACAGTTCAAGCAGTGAAATTTGGTAATCTATACTGTGAAATAGTCATTAAATCACAGAAAAATTGAGTTTGGGGGAGAACTCCTTTGGTCACCTTGCCCAGCTTCTGCTCAATTCACAGGTGTGGTTTTCTTCTAAGCTAGCAAACATTTTCCCAAACAATTCCTGAATATGACTTGTGGACCAGAAACTGCTTCCCATAAGGGGCTTGCATGAAGTCACTCCACTCTGGAGAGTAAGGGAGATTAACAGTGTGAATATTTGCCTTTCATGGCAGCTAAATTCCATGCTGGGGGTTTGTGTCAAGGCTACTTTATCAGTATGAAAGTAACCTCCGTTAACTGTGTCAACAATGAGCACTTGCCACCTACAAAAATATGTTGTTTGACATCTGTGCTGGCTTTACAGTACTACGTCACCAGTCATCTTCCATCTTCTACATTGTTTGAAAAAACAAGTTATAGTCATAAAGGAGCTTCAATGAGGCACCATGTTTAAATTGAAACTTTCTGATAAAGGTTTAAACTATCCAATACCTTGTCTTCCTGACATGAGAAAAGAAAGTAGATCGAATGGCACCTCAGGACCACATTAGTGCATCTTGATCCTGTGCTTGTGTTAAACCTATTGCCAGATTTGGAGTGAGGAGGGAATTTCTCTGTTCCCCAGGCACACCTGGCAAAGAATGCCAAGGGTTTTCATGATCTTCTTCTCAGTGGAGAGTGTAGTCATTCAGATCACTAGGCTGATTTAAACCCTGAGCTAGTGTTTTTTCTGATCCATCTTAACAGCATCAATCTTTGCGGCATGGATAATCTTTAAACTAGCTCTAGGTGGTTAAGAAGTGATTGTATCTAGGCATGCAAAACCAGCTGGCAAACCACATCACGGCCTGGATTTGGCGTGCAGGTTGATTGGCTGTGTAATCCCTGGTCTGTGTATTCCTCTTTTTCTGTTCCCCAGATACACTAGCTCTGTCATTACCAGCAGAAATTAAAATTCAAACTTTTGAGGGCAGCTACTATATTTTTCCTTTCTCCAAGAAGATTTGTATTTATGTATAACCCTCTGTATGATTTTTTTAATAGTATACCTCTGCAAGATTTTTTAATAGATTTTTTTAAAAGCAGAGAACCTAACTTTGACTTGTTGAAATTAGGATTTCTTGTGGTAATTTTTTGAATATATTTTTCCTTTTTTCTTTTTCCAGGGAAAATCTTTCTTTTTCAGCAGTGGCAGGGTTTCTGTTAATGCGTTTTGCCTTGGGAATGTTTTTGGGAAGGAAACAGCAATTTAAGTGAAGTGTATTTTCAATTAGAAAAACTTTGAATAGCTGTAATTGATAAAAAAGCTAGACATGATTGAGAGCAGGAATGGAGAGTGACATTTCAGTAGAAACCTGTAACTGTTAGGTCTGCTGTGCCAAAATTCAAGATCTGCTTAAGTCCAGATGTTGGGAAAGGAAATTCAGCAATTCATCTCATGCAGCAAACTGATAGACTTCTCCCAGGAGTGATGCTCTTTTGATATTGCTGTTATTGACAATTGCCACTATGAGAAGTGAGTGCATTAGCATTTTTCTGCATCATTCATCATAATAATTTCTAGAAACAGTTCTAGGTAGCAAAATATGCCAGGATGATGCCAGGCTAATTACAGTATTGCTCAGTGTAGTACCATGTAGAAATGCCCAGCTGGCTTTCAATCTTTCAATAAGCCTGTAAAAGATTAAAACAGATAAGGCAGAACAACGTGCTAGCATGGCTTATCTGCCTTGAACAGAAAGAATCATTTAGTGTGAATTTGGGTATCACTACATGAAATTGCATAATATGGTGCACAGACATACCCTAGGAGTTTTAGTGGCCTAGTTAGGGTGGTACAGCAATACCAGCAGTGTTATGCAACTAAACTGGGAATGCAGACAGCTCCCACAGCACCGTTTCTCCCAAAACATGCAGGTGCTCCTTCCTATGCATAACCTACCCTCTTGGAGGCATGTTAAGCAAAATATGTTACCCCTGCAACCCCATGCAGGTTGACAGTTGAAGCAATGCTGCATTTTTCTCATAGGGAAGCCTGTTTTTGTGATATTTCCATCTTAAATGTGAATGGTGAGGCAGATCTGAACTTGGTGGCTTCAAACTGATCTCCTTGGGGTTCATGTCCTTTTCATCAGCACAAGCACCTGCATTCTGCTGCTAGGCAATTCCTTTTTCTGAGAAAAATTATTCTTTTTGGTATAAGTGGCAGGGTTCTGTACTTGCAGCTTTTGCCCTTTTAATGTTCACTGTATTCCCTTTAATAAAACATTTACCATACTGGGAGTAAAGAATTTCTCCCATCTAATCTAATTAAAAGCAATGTATGCCTGAATGTCAATGTATGTTTCCTTTTTTCCTGTAGTCAAGCAATTAATATGAGATTGACAATGGTTACTGATTTCTATAAAGCTTGTCCTTGAAATTACTGCAAGAATCCATTTCTGTGATACGAATTTGTTTTAAATAACCTGGAAACTGTCAAGAAAAGTGATCAAATATTTTATGTACAGTTCTTTTCTCCTTCTGTTAAAAAATTAATTAATTAATATTTGTTTTTTTAGTGCTAAGAATTTTCAGGTTGTCATTTGCTAATTATTGCTCTTACATACTTAAAATTTTTAATTCCGCCCCCCCCTCCCATCTGCATTAGTACTCTTATTTTTGGCATTTTAAGCATCTGATTGCATGTCTGGTAGAAACTTTTGTTGTTATGATTTTATAAAATAACTTTGCTCCACAGGTTTTATTGAGGCTTGAATTCAACTGCAATGAAACAAGAATCTCTCAGGTACTGAGAAGCATTTTCCATAATGGGTGATTGAGGACCAGAGTGATCAGTGTTCTTTAGTCATAAACACGACTACATATGTTTGTATGCATAATAAGCACTGCTAGAGAAATCCTGAACCCACTGAAGTGAATGGGAATTAAGAGAGAAATGTTCATTAATACTTTCTGGGGTTTTCAAAAAGCAAGGGTAATTTACCTAAAAGAGATAGTCATACACTCACCATGACAGTGTATTATAAAATAGTTGTATTGTACTGTCTCAGCATAGAATTTATAAAATATATGAAGCATACAAAATGTTTATACAGCAAATGTACAGCTGTAGAGAATGCCTTATGTTTTAGAAAATATTTATCTTCTGACATACGAGCTACACACTAGGAGATACTGGGGTTTAGAGCTTGGCCATCCTGCAGTGAAAAAAGAAAGGCATTATTGAACGGTTAGTTTATATTAAAAATACCTACAACAAACAAAAAACAACACAAAGAGAAACAGTTCTGTGGGATAGCACTGGGATTCAAATCTCTTTCTACAAATACACACACAGTATCATACCAGTTTGGTTATAAAATTTCCTAGACTTTACTGTACTTGCTGGTACACATCTGCTTGGACTTTCACTCATCCAGTATCCTGGACTTCCATCAGTCAGCTGGAGGGATGTGCCTATCCAGATATACTTAGAAAGATAAGGACGTGAGCAAGCTTTGGGATCTGAGCTAAATCTCACACACCTCTCCAATGTAGTCCAATAGAGAGATAATTCAAGGCTGACTTAAACATCCTTCCCTCACTCTTGCTCTGAGGGTATCATAGGCATCATACTCTAAATACAAGGCATTTAATCACCTCAGGTTCTACCTCAGGTGTTTAGCACATTATGTATGTTACAAGGGTCCATATCATGAGGTGTCACTCAATGAGAGTTTTAGTTATTCCTTTTGTCTTTTTTTCTGTCAAGCTATTTCATCTATCAAATGGAAGTCTTTTTTTTAACTTGTAGTTGCTCCTGAGTCCCGCTGAGTCCAAGAGCATATGAGACTGAAAGATGGATTTATGGCCCAACACAGGTCTCTTAATCCTAAAACTGATGCAGGAAAAAATTAACTGCTCTGTCGGGGAGTTAAAGACAGATGCAAGTTGCTATGCCTATAGTCTGCATGTACACAGCTGGGCCTGGGCAGCCAGCAGTACCCCTAACACTTTATTTCCCCCTAAAAACCCTGGCCAAGCCACATCATCAATCTTTTTAGTCCACTGGCTTTCTTCACATGGAAAATAAGGCAGAGAAGATGCAGAGGGGTGTGCCACTATATTTGTCCAACAGGCAGTCTAGTGACAGCCAGAACATGAATCCAGGCTAAAAGCCACTCAGGACAGTTCTAGAAATTTAGGGCTAGTAGTGATCCTTTTAATGAGGACTCTTGCCTCTTGGCACAATTGCTTTATAAGATCATGTTCTGTAATCATGCCTTTATCTTTCTTTGTAGGTTACATGATTCAAATTCTAGACCTTTAGGACAATGGTTTATGGTTTGGAAACTACTGTAGTAGGAGCTCTGCCCCTCTGAGGCATGTATGTAAATTCCTCCAATTCTGCTAATAGAAGATCAAGAATAAACCTTCTGCCTATGTGTTCTGAAGCAGCAGAAGTTGTAAGGTTAAGTTTTCAAGGCACCCAAGTGACTGGATTTAGAAAACTTTGCTATGAAAATGTATATACATACTATTAATTTTTATCTATACATATGCATTAACATGCACTCCAACCAATAGATGCAGAGTCTTTGCTCACCTGAGATATGTTGCTAGCTGCAATTATTTTGCAATTTATACTTAAAACTAAGCATAAGAGAGAAACAGTGAGAGAGAGGAAAAAGCAAGGCTGGATTTCTATGTTCATTCAGCCAATCAGCTTTTTAAGACAATATCTTTAATACATGACAAACATACAGTTTGTTAGTTTTCCCCACAGATTACTCAGAACACATGGGCTTTAATCTGATTTGACAGCCTTGTGATATTTTCTGCCATTCTTGTTCTTAGCAAAGTGCTCTAAAAATGCATCCATAATTTATTTATGGGACCTTCTTTAACCCTTGGGTAACTAGAATATACACCATACCTTTCACCCTTGAACTGTCAGTGCTGATTGCTGAAAGTGCCATCAGACACCTCTGAGGTTAAATGGCTGAGTGTTACTCTTTCTTTCTAAAACAATAAATAGCAAAGAATCCATAATTTTCTTGTCAAAATGCTGAAGAAATATCAGAAACCTCTATCACACTAAATCTCTATAGAAAAAATCACTAGCACCAAGAAGACACACAGCTATTAATAATTTTGTGAGATACTTTAATTTCTAGCAAAGGAAAATCCCAAGCCAATTTATTTTTGTCTGTACCAAGAGCAATTTTTTCCACTAGAAACATACTGAAGTCCTTTTAACATGAATATACCATTACAAATTCTATACAGAAAGCTCTTCATAATAGACACACCATGTTTTTTGCAAAGCTCTTAACTTCCCTTGTATTATACGCCTCCTGCTATATTTAGATTTGTTGTAGTTATTTAATATCAAGTAAATCTATTTCTGTGATGCCAGAAGTAACTATTTGGTGGAAATAGTTTAATTACTAAACCAGCTGAACCATTGTTATGGTAATATGGTAAAATCATATGAGGAATCACTCTAACTTCTACACATTTATTCTGGATTTGGCTTCACCATCTCTTGTGAAATGATAGGGTATAATTTCCCTTCCCTTCAGGCTGAGAAATATTAGCAGATTAGCACTCTGCCATGCATTCCTGTTTGTACTACATTCCTATCCCAATGTTGGGTGGAGTCCTAATGCAAACTTGGATTTCATAGACTCACAGAATAGTTGAGGCTTAAAGGAATCTTTCTAAATTATCCAACCTCATCTATAAAGTCCCATCAGACCATGTTGTTCAGGACCTTGTCAAGTCAAATTGTGAATATTTCCAAAGCTGAACATCTCACAACTTCCCTGGATCCTCTTCTAGTGTTCGACTGCCCTCAATGTAAGCATATTTTTCCCTGCTATTATCTAATCAGAATTTCCCCTATTGCAATGTGTCTTCATTGCCTCCTGCTCTCTTGCTATGTGCCACCAAAAAGAATCTATCTCCTTTTTTGAATTCCAGGAAATGTGTCTTTATAGCTGTACAGAAATGGCTGGGTGTATTCACAGCTCTGGACATTCTCATGCATGGCTGCTAATCACCGATCAGCCCTGCAAGTGAGGAGATGGTTGTTACACCTTGGCTATATGGTTTTGCAGTGTCTTTCACAAAATAGATGTTAGCCTGTGGGCATTCCCATTCTGTGCCAAATCATGATGTTTCCCACCAGAAATCAAAGAGCCCAGCTAAGATTCAGGATGCTCAAAACCTCTTGTATGCTGTGCAAGCATAGATGCTGGTACAATGATTCTGCATGATTTGGGAAATCTCCCTCCTCTACATGAGAGAGATGTTTTGAGCTGACATTCTCAGCAGTCACGTCAAGTTATATATCAAGGATTGTGCAGACTATGCAGTTTTAAATGCAGGAAAATAATTGACCCCAAGAAATGTATCTACTAACGTCCATTAAAGCAACACATTTGTCTTCTTTTTCCCATGGTTGGCACATTTTGAACTCATGGCTAGTGGGCAGCACAAGTGCTCCTGGAAACCATAATTTTGGAAACTATAAAGTAGGGCGTAGTCAGCATGGATTTGTGAAGAGGAAATCACACCTGAATAACCTGATAGCCCTCTATGCTGAAAAGACTAGTGCAGTGGATTGAAAACTACTGGCTGATCATGAAAGTCAGCTGAAACCTAGCTGCTGGTTGTGTGCCCCAGGAGCTGATTCTAGGGCCAATATGGTTTCATACTCCATTAATGACCTGGACAATGGGCCAGAATACACATTCAGCAAGTTTTCAGGCTACATGAAACTGAGAGGGGTTGCTGATGCACCACAGTTTTGCTGCCATTCAGAGGAGCCTTGGTGGGCTGGAGAAATGGACTCCCAAGAATCTCATGAAGATCAACAAAGGCAAATGCCAGGTCCAGCCCTGGGAAGGAGCATGCCTGCAACAGCACAGGCTGGGGTCCTATCAGATGGAAAGCAGCTTGCAGAGAAGGAACTGAGTGTTCCGGTGGACAAGTTGAAGATGAGCCAGTAATGTGCCTTTGCCACAAAGAAGTCCAACAGCAACTTGGCCTGCACTAGGTAGAACTTAAACTCAGGAAAAAAAAGGAATTTATCACCTGTGGAAGAAGGGACAGTCATCCCATGAAACGTACAAGGATTTTGTTAGGTTATGTAGAGATTAAGTTTGAAAGGCGAAGGCACAGATAGAACTAAATCTGGCTGCTGCCATACAAGATAATAAAAAGTACCTTTACAAATATATTAGCAATAAAGGAGGGCCAAGGAGAACCTCTACCCTCTATTGTATACTAGGGGAAACCTAGTGACTGAGGATGAGGAAAAGGTTGAGGTACTTAATGCTGCCTTTGCTTCAGTCTTTAATAGTCACACCAGCCGTCCTCAGGGTATTCAGTCCCCTAGTTGGATGTCAGAGATGGGGAGCTGATTGGAGTCCCCATAGTTCAGGAAGAAATGGTTAGTGACCTCCTGCTCCACTTAGACACATACAAGCCTATGAGGTTGGATGGGCTCCACCCAAGAATGCTAAAGGAACTGGCAGAGGAACTTGCTAAGCCACTGTCTGTCTTCTATCAGCAGTCCTGGTCTAGTGGGCAGGTCCCAGAGGATTGGAGGTTGGCCAATGTGACACCTCTCTACAAAAAGGGCAGGAAGGAAGACCCTGGGAGCTACAGGCCTGTCAGTCTGACCTCAGTGGTGGCCTTGGCAGTCTTGGGGTAAAGGTTGGACTTGGTGATCTTAAAGGTCTTTTCCAACCTAGTTGATTCTATGATTCCATGATTACCAGCCATAAAGTAACACCAACACGTCATCCTTTTCCTCTGCACAGTACTGATGAGGTACATCTGGAGTGCTGGGTCATGTGGGGCTCCCCAGTGCAACACAGATGTGGACATGGTGGAGTGTGCCCAGTGCAATGCAGGATCACAAAAATGGTGAAGGTTTTGTAGTAACTTTCATGCAATGGGAAGCTACAAGAATTGGGGTTGTTTAGCCTGCGAAGGAGGTTCCAGGGCGATCTTATCAATGTGTATAAACAGCTGAGTAAAGAAAGTGGAGTCAGTCTTTTTTAGTAGTGCCCAGGGACAGGACAGAAGGCAAGGGACACAAACTGAAACACAGGAAATTTCACTGAAACATGGGAATTTTTTTCAACTGTTATAGGGGTGGTCAAACACAATAGATTGCACAGAGAGGTGGTGGAGTCTCCATCCCTGAGAAAATCTGAATCCAGCTTTTTCCAGGAGAAAACCTGAATGGACACAGCCCTGAGCAACCTATATTAGATGACCCTGATGTGAGCAGGAAAGTTGAACTAGATGAGCACTAAAGGTTCAATCTCAGCCATTCTGATTCTGTGATAATTTCCCTCAAGTTTGGGACAATATTTTTGGTTTATTAACTTTTTAAAATCAGATGTGCTTTCTGTGCTTTGGAAAGTTAACACCTTTCTAACATTTCATTAGTAAGTTAGTACCATTCTAACCTTTCAGTATCTTAGCATACCTCTGCTTGAAAATATTTCTCACAATCTTGTAGAGGTGACAGATTCCCCTTATTTGCCTTTTCACCTTTTTTTTTTTTTTTTAATCTACAGCATATTTTTATGCAGCTGTGTGTTGAAAACCAGTGCTGTAACCAATTGTAAAATGTGCACTACAAATAAGAATATACGTTTTAAACTATAATTACTTATCAGACGCTTACTTGAGTAATGCATATCAGTTACGGGTTATCTAGTAGTATTGACTAGTTTTCTAGATTACCTGGAGCCAAAACAGGAAGATTGTTCCTTTGATATTAAGTTATTATCCTGATTTTGTAATAGATCTTGAGCAATCCTGTCCCTAAGCAGTAGAGGAAATTACCTCTTGGTACCCTATCAGATACAGAACTACCTGGGTGAGCAAAAATTAAGAGCTTTGGTTGTTTCGTCAGTACACTGTCCACACCCCTAACGATTTGTCACCTCTCAGTTCAATCTTCATATGGGGACTTAGTGAAACAAAGATTTAAAGACTTATATTCAGCTCTCCCTACCTCTGCCTCCATCTTCCTGTCTTCTGCCTATGAAGCAGGATTAGTGTTTCACTATGTAGCATTGCGGCAGCATCTTTGGAAGACCCTCATGCCATGGGTGAGTATGTGTAAATGCCTAGACAGATATAAGCTCAGGGCCGGGCTAGCCAAGCATGAATCAACCCCTTTCTAGAAGTCCTGTAGGTAGAGGAGCACAAGAAAATGTTCACAAAGCCCACCAGTCTCTGAGGTTGGCCCCACAATGCAAGTATATAGGTAGCACTTCAAACTGTCCATGTCTAGTGGGCAAGGCGCACCTCAGACTCAGTGCTCCTACCCAGCTGCTCAGTTCAGTGTCGGTAGTTAAGGTAGCCCCAAGTCTGCAGCAGCAGCCACAGCTGTTTTGGGGATTTGAAAGGAGGAGTCAGGAATTCCCCATCACAGCCCTGATGCCAACTCTTATATAGCCCTGGGCAAGTCATTTAACTTCTCTGACTCAATTTCCCCATCTGCTAAATGTGGATAATAGCAGAGGAGTATTGTAAGGATTAATTAATTAGCTAATGTTTGTAAAGTGCTTTGAAGATCAAAAGCACGAAGTACTATTGTTGTTATCAAGGGTGTTGAATTAACTTTCCTCATTTTGGCACACAAAACCCCAGCACTTGGACCATTGCCACAGGGCATGTGCTGGCATTAAGAACATAATGATGATCATCTGCTCATAAGCAAAGATATCAAAGCAGTCTTGGAGGTGCTGGTAGTCACTAAAGCACAAACTCCCCAGACAGATAGGCCATGCTGCCAAGCAGCAGTTGGAGAGTGACTTCTCCAGGCCCTCAGTAGGTCAGGGTATGTGTCAGCAAATGCTTCTCACTGCTCCTCCTGCTCGTGCAAATACTCATCTATGATGAGTTACGACCTTTCACAGCCCATCAGGTTTCTGGGGTTTCTAGTCCTTCCATGTTTCTCTATCCTTCTTTCAACCTATCCCTGAGTGTCTGATTTGTGGGTTAGATTGTCTGTTAGCTCTAATTTCTTTTGGGCTGGTTGGCATCTCATAAGAGTGGAAACACATCCTAATTTCTGGCACTAATGGGAGAGGTCTGTCACTACCATAATACAGCTTACACACATACACACACTCTCTGTCTCCAGATGCCAAAATAATGGGTGCATCATTAGGTTTATTGACTGTCTCAGCTCGGGCTGAGAACGCTATGAAGTCTCTTCCGTTGCTGGACTTGTGCATCCACCAGCGCAGGATCTGCCTTCTGGTGCTTAGGATCAGGCACCTTAGATATGTGTGTTAAATGACCCAGAGGGAAGCGCACTGCCAGAGCCAGCTGAACTGCAAGAGCTGTTCCTCCTGGAGAGAAAAACAAATACCATTTCTTAGTCTTTCAGCTTGGTCTTCTATCATCTTTGCAAAGCCCCCAGAATAGATTAAGAAAATACAAGGATTGTGATAATTACACAAAGCGAACAGAAGGCAAATGTTGGTTGATAATGGAGAGTTATTGTCAAAATGCCATTTTCACTTGTTCATCAACAGAACAAGCTCAGTTATTATTAACAGCTAAGGACTGTGAACTCCAAAAAAATCATTCATTTCCCAGAAAACAGCCATATAATGACTGCAGTGACATTTTAATACCACCTTTTATTACTGCTGAAGAAATCATTCACACCAACACACAACAGTCTCCCTCTCCCTAGCCTCTATAAAGACAGCAATTATAAAGTGCCACAGATAAGATTTTTCTTGGGTGCTGCTAGGGAAAAAATGCACCATTGCTGGTAATGTAATGATGTGAAATACTTCTACATATGGCCTTGTCTACATTTGCTCTGTAATGGACTGTGGGTTTTTTTCCGTAAAGTTTATTGAGGGGTTATTTTAAAAGTGAGGTCTTTGAAACAAAATGGCATGCTGGTTCTCAGTATAGACGAAGAACAAGGGAATCTGGGAACAGATAAAGGTGCTGAGTTCATCAAAGCTTTAATTCAGTTTGTAATGTTCTTTATATTAACGATGCCCACTCAGTCTGGCACAAAATATATGGTTTTCAGGTTTCCTAAACACACTTGAATTACTGGGATGAGTCCTATAAAACTGTAATACTAAAACAAACACCTGCATTGATAGTTTTGCACCCTTTAATGTTTGCAAAGAGTATACCATAAAGAGATTGGAAGACTTACTAGATTGAATTGCAACCAGATTATATGTTGATAAAAGAACTTTTTATCTTTCATTTTGTTTTTCCAAACTCATGAAAAGAGATAAAATTTTGCTTTGTCTACTAAACACACCCTGAAATATCTTCAAAAAAGTAATTTCTCCATTTGACAATGGAGAATGCTGTGAGACATCTCTGTTTAGAGAGGGAATAGTTTTAGAAGACGGTTTTGGTGCTTACTTCCAGGAAACTCCAACACACAAGTGCAAAGCAATTATTGATGAAACTTAACTCAGCTCAGCAACTTGGTAAGTTTTCCTCCAGGCTTAAAAGCATGGATGTGCACTTTGTCTTCTGTGTTCTCTAAATAAGTGGTCCTGAAACAAAATACATGTCTCCTAGGAATATCTATGTGCATTTCTAACAGGAAGTGTGAGATGGGGCATCTAACATGATTGGAAATTGTAGCAGTAAATGCTATGGCATAAAATCCCTCATAAAAGAGTGAGCTGCACCATGGCAACTCCACCAGACTCTAAACCAGTATCTCTGGTGTATTTGTAGATTCCTGGGAAAAAGGAGTCAGCTCCTTACATTTAAGCAATACATTCGTCACTATAGAAACATAGGACATGGATTAGAACACATACAGCCCTAAGGCCACATGTTCACTGGTTAACCATGATTTCAGTGATGTGCAGATTTTTATGTCAACCATCTGCACAGGGTCAATACTCATCCTACAGAAAATAACAAAATATAAATGTAGGCAGGCAGCAAGATTTGAGGGTTTTGCCCTTTTCGTTCCAGAAGGGTTAGCATGATTCATCTTCTCTTGTAGTTTCCCAAGTAAGCCCACAGAAGGTTGTGTATATAAACACACTTGTTGAAGCATCTGTACTTTGCTCAGGCTCATAAAAAGGTTGTATATAATTTGTGGTCCACAGAGTTAAGGGTGACACAGAAACATAGAAAGTCAAGGTAAGGACTTCTGTCAAAATAGGGAGACTGTGGGAGGGTGTAACTTTAGTCTGACCAGGGCAGATGGGCAGGGATTGTGGACATGTAGCAGACGTGCATCTAGGAGTGGAACAGGTGTGTTGTATTAATATTAATTCTTTGTTTGTACTGTGTTAGGATCAGAAAGCTTGTATTTGGTTATCAGCCCCTGATGCTGAGTTCTGTATAAACACATAAGCAGGCAGAGTCCCCATCCCAAAGATTATGCCATCTAATTATAGTCAATATTTCTACCGTTCCTGAGGGATCATGATTGCAGAGTTCAGGCCCCCAAAACCTTGAGACTGGCACAAAAAGAATGAAAATGAAAAAAATAATAATACTGCAACTGGGATTATTTTTATTTGCCTTCTGGTGTCTATGCTTTTCCAATACACTTGAGTCATGTTTTCTCCACAGCCCTAAAGACTAAAAATGTAGGTCTTGCCTACATAGGATTCTTTTTTTTTGGCTTAACCTTACATGTGAATTTAAAAAGATATCGTTAGATCAGTACAACCCTTTCTTCCAGCTGGCCACTCACACTGGGACCTAGATGATGTAGTTTAGGCAAAGTTACAATTTAACTCACTTCCAAAAAGCAGCCCAAGCACTGCCTTGTAATGGAGTCCCTATCTCAAGATAGTTCTATCAGTACAATTTTGTATATTCCTATTGCCATGAAATACAGCTGTGAGGATCTTTTGGCAAAACAAGGTGCTACTTAAACACCCTCCAAAACCCCAAGTCATGAAAAACACATGACTCCAGGAGCTGAATGCAAAATGCTGAAGAAAAAGATTTCATGCAAGCCTCAGGAGAGAAATCTCGGATGTTGGTAGTGCCACTGCTGAAGGTAGAAAATGAGTAGGAAGGAGGACAACATGAACTACGATTAAATCCAGCTAGGACAGAAGCCAAACTCTTCTGGGTCCCTCACACTTAGCCTATTTATAATTTTAGTACAATACAAATCATGAACAATATCAAAAGAAATAACATGCTTTAATGACCTCTTCTTGTCCCTGAATTCTCTAATTCTCTGCCTACTGTCAACCTCACGTTTAATTGCTTTTACACCCTGTCCTTAACTACAACTCTGTCTAGCATAGTGGTATATAGATTTAAATGTTCACACTTTCACTACATTTAATTCTAGCAATACATAGAACTTAAATTATCCTCAACTGGCAAAACAAAATACTGATACAAGCTGACAAAGACTTTACATTTCTTGTTGGGTTCTGAAACAAAGGATTTCTAATTCATCAGACTTACATTTTACATTTGGCTTTAAGATCATGAATGCTCTTCCCTTAATGTTCTTTCCTTTTGTGACACCCCATTCCTCGCTCGCAACTGTGTATAAAAGTTGGTTGTTTTTCTGTTTCATCCCTCTAATCCTGTGCCAGTATAACCCAAATGATTGCAGTTGGATGAACCTATAGGCAGAGCATGGAAAAGCAAGCACAGCGTATTTCAGAAATCCTAAGGTTCTGAGTGTGACCAGTGTTCACTGATGATTTGCTATTATTAACACAGTAAAAACAACCCCCCTTTCTTTGTCACCTCATACCATCATTTACCTCCACATGTGGATACCACACTCCCTTGTTCTTATCACTCTGTTGAGATCTTGTCGAGATATATTTTTTATGAGTTTGTTCACGTGTTATGTTCTATTCTCAAAGTGGCTGCATTGCTTTTTTGGAATTTAGTGTCCAATAACAGTGATTCTTGCCCTGTGAAGTTAACATACTCCGTAAGTCTGCCTAGAAAATAGCTAGGGTTCGCAACAAACCCCAAGGTCATTTTCTAATAAGCCAGATATTGTTTGATAAATGGGTAAACAATAGATATTTATAGTTAGGTTTTCTTTCAGGTTACTTATCTAAACCTCATTCAAATCTCCTGGCACTAATTGAAACAGGCCAGAAATCCTGCAAAAATTTCTTTAATATTTCTTTTGATTGTAAATACAACTAATAGAAGCCTGAGGTTTTTTGGATATTGCATTCAGGCATGGGCTTTAAAGTAACAGAATATCAGGAGAAGATAGACTGGAGGCCAAAATCCTCAGGTGTCTTCACCTTGCAGCAAAAGTTTGTTCTACATGTTGCTATATGAGACTTTCTCCCTTAGGTCATCTACCTGTCTTATTTCTCCTATTTTTTTTTTTTGTGGTATTTTATTTTGTAATTTACGTATTTATTTAGGCATTTTTTTTGTTTTCTAATGGGTAAATGTGCTTCTTACAAATGCTGTAAAAAAACATGATGTTTACATGAGAAGAGTATGTGAAATAACGTAGAAAGAATAGGTGCTTACATTAAGAAGTCTGTTAAGAAATGTTAAAGCCCACTATGTTAAAGTTTGGTACCTATTTCTTAGCTGTCACACAGAGATGACAGGTGAGTGCATGGATCCCAGCCAGCCCTTGTAAGTGACCTAACACCCTCTGTCAATGCCTACCCTGTACTATTACTCCCACATAGTGAGTATTTATTAATACTTTAACACTTGTACCAATGTGCCTCTAGCATAGTTTACTGCTGCAAACAAACCAGGGCTGCACTTGGAAACACTGTCAGCCTTTAATAATACTAGATACAAACTTTGTAAGAAAGGTAAAACACTAGAACTTAGTTACCTGTCTTCTGAGTTTTTCTCCTTTTGTTTTGTTTTTTTTTTTTCCTGGAGTTAAGTTGCAGGATGGCTTAACTTTGCTCACAATTTGTCTGGGCATGTGAAGAAAAGCATTAATTGTCTAATCATAAAGAAAAATTACTTTCATTTAGTATTTTGGTTCTACAAGAGCTCAACTGATCTGACAGAATTTCACTGTAAGAGAAGCTGCAAATGTCATAACCTCTGCAGGGGAAAAAAAAACACCAACTGTAAAGCATGGGCAAATTATTAGATCTATTCAGTGAGGTTTGAATTTTTCAGTCTCTCAACAGAAAATGAAGTGGTTTAAAAAGAATAAAAGAAATCTGAAAATAAACCCCTATCAAAAGTCATCAGACTGCATTGCACAAGAAGTAAGACTGGGTTCTCCTAGTGAGCTCCCACCACCACCACCTTAGAAGTCTAAGGATCTAAACATTCCATTTCTACAAGAAGACGTCTCCAGTAACTGGTTATCTAGATCTGAAACTGCTTGTAGTGATTCTGTGGCGGCCTTAGAGCAGGTCTAAAGCTCCCTTTGCAATGAAGGATAATTCCACCCTGCTTAGTTACAAATCTTAAAATTAGGAATGAATGCAACCAGTTCCCTGTTGTCCTGACATTTTTAACTTGATGAAGCTGGTTGGAGCTCTTCACCTCCTTCGCACAAGTCACATGAAGGATGTATCTAAATATGAGTAAGCTTTGGCCCTTCAATGTTTCGGGGTTTGGGGTTTTTATTCCAGATCAGTGAGATTGTGCTAACCCATTATTTTCCTAGGCTCCCCATACACATACAAAAGAGGATTTCAGTTCATTTGTTTAAGACTAGGCAACCCTCTGGCTAACAGCATTAAAACCCACAGATTTCTTCTACAAGAGGGTGTGATAAAGGAAGGGTGTGGATACCATCTTATCTGGCCACCTGTGACTCTCAGATGAGACCATTTACCTGTAGGACGAATAGCTGCCACTGCAAGACAGCAAAGCTGAAATGCACATGCTGAGAGTGTCAGTAGGGCATCTCAGGCACTGCACTGAACCCTGCATTCAAAGCTTGTAAATCCTCTTTACTGTTTTACAAAGGTTCTCTCCTATTTAGTACTACAGAGATAAAGGAAATTAAATCAGTGTGTGTGTTATTATCAAACAAACAAAAAGGTCACATTAAGTTTCTTCATGTATCAGAATATGATTTCAGCATCAGAATCTCTCATCTTTTATCTGAATTATTCTTTCAGGAAGACAGAGGGGTCCTTAACTCAAACAGTCATCATTACATGCTTCAAATATTCTCATGCCTGCCTGCTTTGTCTACCTGAAAAGAGCACTCTAATGTTAGATTGGCATCAAGATTTCCCGTAAGATCTGCAAACTTCTGTGGAAAAACAGGGCAGCGGCTATGGGACTTAATGAAAGACACTAAACTCATTCTGCACTCAGAGAAGGGGAGTCTGAGAGGATGTACACGTTGCCAAATTATTCCACTTGCTATTCAAACACATGAAGAAAAAATGGGCTTAATGTTTGGAGAAAGGGGCTGAAAAATGCTAAAGAAAAATTGAGCACAGAAAGAACAAAACACAAGCTAGTTTACTCATTACAATGATGTACATCAGCATTTAGAATAATTCTGGGGAAAAAGAAAAAGAAAACAAGACCACAAAAAAATCTAGTGCAAAAGGACCTGTGCTATAGAACAGAAAGAAGCAGCTGAATGCTATACTGCAGCTCTCTTAATATCTGTGGGGACTTTCTTACACATTTATATAATTTATTGTGCTGTATGTGATCAGACACAAGTGAAAAGAAAGACTCAACAAAGGACATTGCACAGGGGTTGATGGGCAGGAGGAAAGTCCAGCAGGGTTGCACGGTGCCACAGCATCAGCTCTGTCTGTGCGCTGAAATGCAAATGTGCGTCGTTGTCAGCTACAGTGGCAAGACTGAAATTGGAGGAAGCAGATGCTCTAATCTGATGATGATGTTGTTCTTGCTGAGTCTGAAGAATCACTTCAAGAGCTAGTAATGAGAGTCGCTGAAGCTAGTGTTGATTACAGACTACATCAGAATGTAAAAAGATAAAGGTGATGACACTTCTGAAATGGCGTATTGCAGCCACAATATAAAGAAATAAGTTGAGCAATGAAGGAAATTCTATTTCTAACAGACAGTGAATAAAAATGGAGAGTCACAGTTCTTGGAAGATGACATCTCATTCTATATTCATGCATATGTACATTTGGCTAGTAAGGATCCCCAAAGGGGATGGTGAACACAAGACAAGGTGAATCTCTTCACCTATTTACTCTGCTCTAGGAGGGAAGAATATGAATGTAACAGAAACAAAGCAGTTGTTAGAAAAACTGTGAGGATTTGTAATCTCAGGCTCCCACGAAATGCCATCAGAGTGGACTCGGGGGTAAATACTTTAAAATGCTTTTACAGTATTTAATACTTTAAAATACTTTAAATACTTTAAAAATACTTTTAAAAGGATGTTTTCACAAGGGGGCAGAAAGAAGCAATGCAAGAAGGAAGCAAAGGGAAGGTCAGTCACTGTTTTGAAATGGCTACATTAGCTGGTTTAAGCTGAACAGTGATCCCAGATGGAGGCTGAAGCTGTTTCTAAAAAGGCTCTTGGGCAGATTTTACAACCAGAAGAGCCCTTGCCTCACGGATACATGAATTTTTCAAACAGATCCAGCTTTAACAAAAGCATATTCCCAAGGATCAATGGACAATCCTGACAAATCACCTGCTTTTTGAGGGACCTAAGACGCTGCTGATGTCCCTGATGTCTCCAGACTTTCCTGTGACAGAGATGTGCACATTTTTTTTCCTTTGCTATAGGTTAAACAGGAGTTTGTTGAAAGCACGGAAGTGCTTGAGCTGTTGCAAGGTAGACATGGGAAACTGGGGGGGGACATATAAAGAAAAATAGTAAAAGCTAAGCAATGGATTATGGGGGCACCTGCTTCAAAAGAACACTTGAAGAAGTGGTCAAAAGGCACCAAAATCCACAGTGCCACAACCAGTGACTGGAGTAGCTGAATGTTTGGGCATTAAGATTGCTCCTGCTGTCCAACTTTACTAGTGCTCTGTGCCTCACCTTTTTTATTTTGTCACTTGGTTTCTTGTTCTCAGTGAAGGCTGTACACGGGCACCATTTCCAGCAAGAGTGGGTTTTCTGATTCTTTAGCTATGAAAGATTAAGTCTCGTCACTGTAACATTTTATCATATTCCACATTGGCCAATAGCCACATAATTTCCAGTTCATAAATGCACCACCATCAATCAGACATGAGTGCTGGGGAGGTGAAAGAGCTTTTGCAAAATTAAAGGGATTTCAAAGTCCTTGTACAATAAGTGACTCCTTGTTTCTACTTGACCACTCATGAAATGAGGATTCTTTGGCAAATCTCTAGAACATGAGTTCTAGAAGAGCTGATGGCCTGGCTCGTGTCCTTTTAAATGTCACTGCTGTGTCACACTACTTCTGACACTTTATATCAGTGTGATGTGATTTCAGAGAGCTGGCAGTATATGAGCCAAGCACACAGCAGATGCTGAAGAGACCAGGTGTCATAAGAAATGGGTTACTTTAGATCTCTTCAAATAGTTCAACAGCCAGGCTTCTTCACTGCTTATGCATCTCCAGTCCAAATTTCTGACAGCAACTTTGATTTCCCAATGAGTACCATCAAACACATTTAATTGTCTCTTGATCCTTAGGGTTTATTCACTTGGGTTCATAGCAGAAGAGCAGGTGAGGAACTAGCAAGGTGGGTAATAACAGAACAAGTATCTCTTAGCTAGCTACTTGTTAGGTTAAATGCAGTCACAATTGCCAACCTGCATCTGCTGTTCTAGTGAGGCTGATTTAGCTAACTTTGCCAACTTCCCACTCTCCACCATCTCCAATACAAGCAATTTCAATATTGCCTCTACTCCCACCTTCCTGCAGCTCAGTCATTTCTTATTCTCAACTCTGGTGGAGTTCAGGGCAAGGTACTGCTGACCATTTCACTCCCATCTTGGTGTTATAATAGCTATGGTTATCCATACTAGATTTGGTGCACGGGCCCTCTAGTATGAGTGGAGCTCAGCTCATGTAACTGCAGCCATCTAAAAGTCAGGTGTTTGCTGTAAGCAAGCTGACAAAGCTCCCTCTGTAGTCCATAGAAAGAGATGCTTTAAATTTTCACCCCACTTATGCCAAATATGTAGTTTAGGAGAGGAAAAATATCTCTCCCCTCCATAGAGAGATTATGGAGGGAGCCTAGATGATAAGCACAAATTCAAAGCCTAATTTTTAGAAGTGCAGTAGGGTAAATCCCGCTGCATCCTGTCCTTCATAATATTAGTTTCCATGCTGCACTCTCTTGTTGATTGTGCAAGTAAAGCATGTGCAGAAATGACCTCATATGTAGCTTCTACTGACAAGTGGTTTGTTAATAGTCACAACCAAATAAGAACCACCAGTTAGGTACTGATCTTGAGATGGCTGAACCAGTTTTCAGCTATCAAAGAACCAACTGCTCCCAGAGAATGTTTCTTCCCTTTCCTACTCAATGACAGAAGCAAAGTTTTCAGAAAGTTGGGCAGGTTGTTGGTTCTGCAATGCTCAGTAAATTTGAGCTGTACACCATGTTGATTTAAGCAAAGCTCCCTGGATTTGGAGGAAATAGATTGTACTGCACCAAGGTCTATCTACACATTTGCTACCAAGAGCAGAACTCCTTTTCATCTATAAATTTCAGCTGCCTTTAAGTTGTTCATGTCCCTGCCCAACTTCTGTAGTTATAGAAGTATCACTTTACTTTTTCTTGTATCCTGGAGCCCAAGAGTTCATTTTAGGTAATAAATCCTGCATAACGGTAGTATAATCCAAGGAAGCAGTAACTGCAGTGATAGAGAAAAGGTACTATTTTTCTCAGTCATGATTTAGGTCACAGCTTCATCAGATTGGTTATTGCTATAGCAACCACAGCTTTTGCTTTTGTACAGAGACTTCTAACAGTATTCCACAAGGTAAAAGAAACATTCTGAAACACAGGAGATAAACCAAAGACATAAAGGCATACAGTCCATCAAGGTAAAAAAATAAACAACCAACCAACAAATCTAAACAAAACCAATCTACTCTTTCCTTAAAGATTGAAGTGACGCTTTATTGCAAAAGAGAAAGATTGGCAGTAATAAAAATATAACAAGTGTTTCATGGACTCGGGCAGAAATGCAACCATGGTAAGGCTATTAGAGCTCAGAACACAAAGGACTCTTTCCTCTGGTACAGAAGGTCAAAGATTTAGCTCCTGTGAAGGGAAAATCCAAGCATACTTCATTTACAGAGCTACTACACTGGAATAAGTACCTTTAATTATTTTAGTCTCTCTCTCTGTTTTCTAGACAATGACAAAGCCTTGTGAAGGCAGGGTTTTTATTTATTACTTCTCTGCTGTGGGACGCTGTATTTAACCAGCCTTGTCAACACAATGATTTCCTTAGGAAACTTTGTCCCTCACAGCAAATTACATCCTATTAATTTAAAGAAGCAGAGACAAAAAATAGCTTTCTGCCCTTTTTGACACCAACTTGCTACAGACCATGAAAAATATACCAACTGTACTTGCTAAGTGTACTTCAAATCAGCTGGTTTAAATTGGCAAACCCCTGCCTATAACGGAAAAGTTTTTGAGTTGCTTGGTAGTTGGGCTAATGTATGAAAAGCAAGAGAGGACCTAATACCAGCTAATGGTGATCCTTCACATAGTAGACCAATTTCCATCCCTGGAGTGCTTTTCAATATTAATTAACTAAATTTAACCCACTCCTGGAAGGGGGACATTATGAATGTTTTATAGAGCAGATAGATGATGGTAAAGTTTGAAGGGTTTAATCCTTGAAGTCAGGTAAAACCAATGAAAGCCAAGGCTCTGCAGTGACTTATAAGATGTTCACAACATCTCAGGTTCACCCCTTCCTAAGGTGGTAACTAGTAATAGACCTCAATGGCTCCCCTGGGCACTTAAACAATGGGAAAATACAAGTTTGTTAAAAATTGCTACTGAGAAGTTTTGTTTTGCAGACAATGAGGCCCCAATCCAGCAACGAAATCTGAGTACTGTATTTATCCTGTAAAGTCTGCGCTGAAGACTTAGCGCTTGGCAGAGTGCTGTCTGTGTCATACAACCCTAACAAAGTACAGAAAGCATACTGCTTAGCAATGAATATCAAGGGATGAGTCCTACTCTAATCATTTCGTATAAAAATATATTTCTGCAAACATTGACTAAGGTTTTGGCTGAAATAATTGTTCCTTAGTATGCCATCATTTACAGCCATACTTTCATTCCTTTGGCCAGCTGACATTTGTTCAGATTTCATAATATTTACTTACTCGTGTTTCCTTTTCTGGCTGTATTTGCTGAACTATATAACTTTTCTTTTATCTGTATATGTAACTGTATGCATTGCTGCAAATTGGTAAGCAATCTAAATGTACCCACAGCTTTAAAACCTTCCAGCTGTTACCTCAACTGGATAAAAATTAAAATAATTATATTAAACTGTTTAAGTATTTTTCCAGTACAATAATTCCCAGGAAGTCCCCCGGGACTGTCCCAATATGTTTTCTGAAACTATCACAAGCTCATGTTTGTATTACACCCAGAAACTAGATTATTTGCTTTATTTAATACCCTGTTGACTGTCAGTCCACTTGTACTGCATCCAGTGTAATTAACTGCCTTCCTGACACAGATGCACCAACGTATATTTTCAGTCTACATACCAGTCTCTGGCTGCAGTGGTCAGACATCACCCTGATCCCACTGATTTAGACTGGTGTAGGAACTGCCATGAAACACAATTTCCATTTAATTAAAGGCAGTACAAACATTCCAGTCTCTATGGCTACATCTATCCTACTACATAAAACGGGCCAGGGCCCGTTCTTTGCCCTGATGGCAAGTAGCAAGGCATGGCTTGTAACTGTATGGTTACATCCTCCTTTTTCCATCCTGCCTACTGGGAACAGTCCCTGGCTAGGGCTTTTGACTGCATTGTGTCTGGGCATCATGTGGAAGTGTGATGGCATGGGGCAAGAATGTGCCAGGAAAGTTGCTAATAATTAAACAGTATGGACCACAGAAGGAAAGTGCTTGAATCCCTGCCCTGCATCTCTTAACTGTACGAGTATAGACATGGGCTATGGCTACATCTGGGTAAATAAAACAAACTGGAGTTCAGAGAGAGTGACTCTCATCACCACAGCAAAACCCTCCAGGTCAACCAGGAAGGGCTGCTAACCCATGCAAATCCCCCGTCATGCCCAGACATCGAGTAACAGTGTGGATCATCAGCACCTGGCCTCCATCAGCCATGTTCAGTTTACTCCCACAGATGCAGCCTATGTGTCTTTTCAAGCCACAAGACAACATGGCTCATTTCAAAATAAGGAAAATTTTATCACGTGTTTTAGACAAACATGATGTGCTTCAAGCAATAAACACGTGTGTGTTGCCAAAGTTGTATCTAAGCTCCTTGGACAACAGTCTGAGAGATGACAGTCAGGACACCACATTTTGGCTTGAGCAGCCTGTATCATTCAGTACAAGACAACAGGTTTCCAGATTCAGTAGCACTTGGAAGAGGATGCAGGGATATCTTGGCTCAGCAAAAGAAAATTATATGGAAAGTTTGCACACTGCATTGATGTTTCCATCAGGATGGAAATGAGGCCATAACCACTGATAGGTGCCTTTTGGGTAGTCCTGTAAGTGCTGTGGAAATCAGTCTGCCTCTGGTGAACTTCTACATCATTCGTCCTTCTTCCAAGGCAGAAATGCATTACAGCAAAGACATCCCTTATTCATTCTTCATCCCCTTTTCAAGTCTTCATTGCCATGTGGCACCAGTCTTTTACACCTTGCACTTGCACTACAGATAATGGTGTCAGCCTGGGATTTGTCCCTGGTCGCATAGTAGGTGGGTAGAAGGATTAAGGATAAGATCCCTCAGTGCAGATGCCCAGCTGCCATAATGTAGGAGCTCCCTTGTTTTCAGCTGAAGTGTTTTATTATGCCAGTGCTCTGCATTTGTGCCTGGTCTTTCAGCTATCAATCTGGTTTTGTGCAAGTATCTGATTGCTGGTTGTACCTGTGTGGTGTTGGGTAGGACAGGGCTGTTATGAATGCTAAACAATTGAAGAAGGAAAGAGAAATTAAGAAATTACAGGCTCAGCAGTAGAGGTTTTTCCCTCTGTCTTTTAGAAAGGAACTTCAAAGCTAACTTTAACAACTGAAATCACAGGCGGATATGATTCAAAACTATTCTGGGCTTGTTAAACTATTTTTAAAAATGCAAAAGCTTTTATTAGCTTAACATACTATTCCAATCCACATGAGTAAAATGAAGCGTGTCTTCGTTATTCAGTCAAGATTATGCACATTTCCCTCCTGACTCACGACCACACTGATCATAATGGCTTTAATTGATATTCATGTGCATGCCATATTTACTTCTGCAGAGTTCCCGTGTAATTGAGCAATAGTTAATGGGCACTTAGGACTCTATTCACAAGAGATTACAAATGTGTGTGCAATGGGGAGCTTTTCCCTGTGGAGTTTCCATGTGTCTGGATAGGTGCATAATCAGCGCGCCAGTCATCAGACAGAGCAGCTGACACTCATGGCCCTGGTGAGGGCTCAAGTGAGACAAATTCTCAGCCCCTTCCCAATTTGGATGAGGAGGGGGAGGGACGGGGACTGCAGTGGGGGGAGATGATTACGAGCTGGGGCTGCTCAGCAAAGCCAGAAATGGCATCCATGAACATTCAGGATTTAGGTGAATCATGACTACAGCCTGTGATAGAACAGGGCTGTCTCCTTTCTCCTCCTGGGCAATCAAAACTCTCCTTAATTTTCTCTGTCTTAGGCAACCCTATAGCCTGCATGAACATTCCCCATGCTCCTGTCAGTGGAGCATGTGACAGCCCTCAGATCAGTCAAATGACCCGTTTCCCCCCATTTTCAGTCTTTAGACATACCAGCTGTTCACAGATGTCCTTCCCCGAAAAGGATCAGAAAAATCAGAAGCACCAGGAGGAAGCAGTGCTCCACTGCATAACCTTTAAGATGTAGCAATAACACATTTAGATAGCAGACTTCACTGAGTGGAACCCCAAAGCACTTTACAAATTACAGAGAGAGGAATCATGTTAACTCCCTCCTGATAAGCTGTCATTCCTGGTCTGCAAAACAGCAGCTGGTTCACAGCCCACAGCAGCACTCCACAGCAGTTCTGGGCAGGCAGTGGAGCTCAGTACAGCATCCAGTGACACAGCAGGAGAAAATAAACCAGGCATGGTGTGACTCCTTGGATTGGGCAGTTTTTCATGCATGCATTTGGGGAAGGTTTCAAAGGAGGTTGAGTGTGATGGGGTGGTAACTTCCCTGGGATTTCTGAGTTAATGGAATGAGGGAGAAGAATGAATAAAGATGAGTTTGCTAACGCTACCATATCAGTGTGTTAAGTGGAGAATAATATAGTTTTTAATTTTCTTTCCTTTTTTTTATCTTCTTTTCCTTTGCTAACCAGTAGACTGCAGAGCTCATTCTGCTGTGGTTACTGGAATTGATAATATAAAACCCTTGAGGTGATAGGAAGGGAATTTTTATTCCCTTTTTAAAGTTCACTTACAGTTTGTGTATCAGAGGCTACAGATTTTATTGTGAGCTTCCAGACTGTTTCTGTCCTGTAGTGTGGCCCGTCAAGCTTAACAAAGCTTAACACCATCACTCCAACCTGAGATTTGCTCTTTCCTTAGAATCATATAATTATAGAATCAATTAGGTTGGAAAAGACCTTTAAGGTACTCAAAGACTGCCAAGTACACCACTAAACCATGTCACAAAAGGCTTCGTCGTGGAACAGCTCCAACAAATAATAATGAATATGGAAAGCCTTTCTTACATTTGTCATGTTAGAAATAAGTCTCTCTTGTTGAAAACATCGTTTCTTCCTAGCCTACATAGCATTATCTTTATCACATCCATCATGATGCTAAATGCAAGACCAATGTTTTGTAGAGCTTTTCCAGTCCAAAAATTGATTGAAAATCAAACCACTGACACTGCATATCAAAATCTTGGCTGGATGAGATATTTTTACAGCATGGAAGCATTTAGGATTCATCTGACAAAGACTTACAATGCTGTTTGCTTCACCCTGAGACTAGCAATCTAGGTTTCAATGCAGGCTCTGATGCAATATCTTCCCCTGAATTAGATTATTTCTACCTTCACTTTCCTTTTGAATGCTCCACCCTTTGAGGCAGAAAGCATTCTAGGACCAGATTTTTCTCTATCCACACTTTTAGAAAATTTCCTGTGGAAGATTGATATATTCCCTGGATATTATGGATTCCATAGGATTTGCAACCATACATTTATGAATTAGCTATGACACCACTCAGGAATACCGTGCATACAGCCCCATCATGGATGTATCCTAAAGTCTGGTGACTAAACTATGCTAAATTATATAGCTACTTCATAATTATCTGTAGGAAAGGATTTGCTTCCTTTATAGAATTATCTCCAGGGATGCTAAATGACAGTTTGTGACCTTATCAAGAGTTCTCAGGGGGAATTGTATATCTGTTCCAGATCCAAACCAAATGAGCAGAGACATTATGCTGTACAATGTTGGTAATGGTTAGTATGGAGAAGTTACTCCTGGTTAGGTGATGACCTTTAGTAGTGACAAAATTGAGGTGCTCATGGCACATCTTAACAAAACAAACCAATCACATCAGTGGGGAGAGTTTCTCCTCACTGTGTAGGCATAGCTTCTTTTTTATTGAGGATCAGATGTTTGGGAGGCTCTCGTGCATGTGGTTTTCCTCTCAGCATGACAAGTAACAGTAGTTTCCAGGATCCAGCTCATCCCCATTGAAACAACCCAAAGCCTTTCCAATGGCACGGAAGGAAGAGGAAGCAAAGGCTGAAAGCTCGACATTTCAGCAGAACAGGTGAGTGTCACCCTAAGAGCACTGAGCCTAGGCTTCAAGGACAACCAGTGAGAGGCTGATAGCAGTTTACTTCCAGGTTGTTTCCAGGGTTTGTAGTCACCAGCACTTACTTGAATCTCAGCTCTTCCCTCATCCAAACCCAAACTTTCCTCGGAGCAACTGCATTTTTTACTTGGCCAGACACACAGTTTTGGCAATAATTATAAAATGAAATGTTCCACAATGACGAAATTGACTTTTTTGTCTCCATAAGAGAGAAACTATTTTAATTCTTATTTTGCTTTGGCAGTACACTGAATACCATTTAGCATAATGTGTATACAGTTATCAGATTTTAAATGTACTAATCTCTTTGGCACAGTAAAAAATTATTTCATTCTTCTAAATGAAGCACACTTAGGGAATCAATTTCTGTGAAACATTTTAATTTTAAAAATTTTGGGGAAAAAATTTAAAAATCTTGTAATCAAAGCAAAATGCCAAATTTTCCAGGAAGGTGGAATCTTATTTTTTGCAATCGTTAATTATATCTACCAGAAGTTTTCCATGCCTCTGTACAGAACCTGAACTCTTACTACACCGAGAGATGTGAAAACGTTTTTAGCATCTAAAGCCTTCCTCAGATCGAAAACCTTTCAAGAGTTTGAACAACAATAAAAATATCATTGTTTTTTAAGATTGAGAGAAAATAAACCTTATAAATTATTCTTTCCACTTTACAAAGAAAATATCTGTAGATATTTTGCTGGGAAGACCTCACATTTCCAACTGTCAGAAGGGATTGATTTATGGGACAGTGTTGTACCTTTGTGAACATGGTCCAACCAATGTAGGTGAAAGACTCTGGGCAATGAAAAGTGAAAGTTTGGATGTGTTCAATGGGCAATTGTTAAATGCCAGCAGCTGAATTTGCCAACGCTCCTGCTTGCTTTACTGAGCAGCAAGCAGAGACTAACCCAGATTGAAATGTTTCTCACAAATCAGCAATAAAATTCTGTGTGCATTTCAGAATATAGCCAATGTTCGCTATTTGCAGTGGAAATGTTAACAGGTCATCCCATATCACAACTTGAGTCTCGATTACCCCATGATCACAGTATCCCTCCATGCTACATCACACACCTACTATCTCTGTTGACAGGCATAGCAACAGCATGGCAAAAATGAATATTACTAGAGCTATCCCATAGTGGTCTTGATTGAACATAGCGTTCCTGTGAAACAAAATTCAGCCTCTGGTCCCCCTCTCCCTCACGCATGTACAAATCTTCAGAAATGATTAGGCACAGATTAGGTGGTGAATTGAAAAATCTCTTTTCCTGCCCTGTACTGCACCTCACTTAATCAAAATTATTTCATTTCATTCAGTACACTTCTGCAGAAGCTCCATTGCTGTCACACTCATAAAGTTTAATAATAGAAATTGTGATTCAACAGTATCTCGAAGCTTTTGTTTAGCTCTGCATGCAGGGTTTAGTGGTGGTGGTCCACAGAAGGAGCCAACTAACTGCCCAGCTGCAGGGAGCTTCTAGTACATTAAAGAGGCACTGCAGAGCATTATGCCCCAAAACAGGGGAAAAGAGCATATGACACATTAGCTGTACAGCCAGCTAAGTGCATTTGGCTATCTGCTCCACAGAAAGGGTGTTAATATCAATTAATTGCATCTTTATAAAAAACAGAAGGAAGACATCTTGGTTTGAAAGCACTTATGTGCCCTGAACATTGACTGTAGCATACAAAGGTGGTCAACAATGGTTCCTCAATGGAAGTTGTTAAAATTGTAAACTGGGAGCTGATGATTTGTATGATCACAGGGTATTTCAGCTTAGCATGATATAAAGTCACAGAGGGTTCCATGGCTTCCGTGAGTAACCCCAACCTGTTTAGAATATAATTACAAAGCTTAAGGAGTTGAATGAGTTGTGTAACTTAGTATGAAGATAGCTTCTAAAGCACTTTTCCTGCAGTGCTACCTACCTATCTGTAAATATTTGTGTATATATATAATGCAATTAACAAAAAATGCATCTAACGCTCTTTCTTTGTGTAAGTGTATATAAACGTGCAAAGAAAGAGTTAATATATGTATATATGTGGCATTTTTTCATTTTGTTTTAAAACAACTTTTTGTTAATGTGTTTGAACAGTCCCTGGGAGTCTTTAGATTTGAGACAAGTGGATTTTGTGACAATAGCAAACATTAAACTACTGTCATTTAACAAAGTTTGTTAAAAGTAATTCTAAAGCCATCATATTTCTAATTAAGTTTGAAAGTGATTCATAACAAAAGGACTCAGAGAAACTTTAATTTCATATTCCAAACTAGTTAGTCCTATTTGTTTGCTTTGAATCACTCATTTCAATAAGGTGAAAACTTGTGTTAATCCTCCATTCATCAGTTGCCTGGGTGCGTGTGAAATGAGTCATGTGGACAAAATAAACCACTGCTAGCCGCAATATTCTATTGTCTGCTAAGCTTCTTCAAGGGGCCTCTTCACAGGTACCAAAAAGCCACTCTAGACACTTCACATATTTTTGAAGATCGTCCCTTTTTTCACATCGCACATTACTCACTCATTGAAGAATAGCAGAAAACAGGCATAAAATGAAGGAAAAGCTGAAGTAGGCCAAACTCATTTTCTACACAGAAAGAGATAATTGGCACTGCAGTAATTTTGGAGAACTGAATTAAATGAATAAATTGTGACATGGGAAAAACTGAAAAGGACAACAGTTTCCTGGCTTGCACATAATAGTTACTTTGGACGGCATTTTTCCTGGAGACCAATTGATAAAACAGGACAAAAATGTTTTTGCCATTAATTGCTTTCAAATATTGTCCTGCTAAATGCCCAATTAAAAGGTAGAAGTGTGAGCTCCTTTTTTGCTTATAATGACCACATCTTAGGGGGAAAAAATCAGTAGCAACGTCCTAGCATTTTCTTTTGTGGTTGTGGAATAAAAAGATCAATGGAAAAAGGTTCTTGGCTTACCTTAAGCTAAAACAGCAGCCTCAAAGCCTGCAGACCATCATGGGGGTAAGAGTGGGGTGGTGGATCGTGGAACACATACAGTATCACTGCACTATGCCCAAACTATCATTTACATCAAAAAACTTAATTTCATAAGGGGGTAAAATACATAAACCTAAGTTCATAGATTGCCAACTGATACTTTGAATGGATTATTAATGGGGTTATTTCATGTATAAAACCCAAAAAATAGGCATAAAATCCTTATACAAAAGTTTTCCCTCATTTGATTTTTAAAGACATGGTTCCCTGATAATTAAAGAAAAAAAAATCTAATGGGTCAAATAAACAAAAGACACTGGAGTCAAAGGTATCTCTGAGATAACTACTGAATTAAAAGAGGGTCAATTCATCACCTTCTTATTAATTATATTACTTGAGCTTTCAAAGAGCTGTCACTGACTGTCAATGCTATAAGCATTCATTACTTTTTGCAATGCTATTTTTAACAGCAGATTCACCAGCAGCAGGAAAATCTTTTCTAGATGAGACTAACCTAAATCTACCAATATAATTTTTAAAGGAACATTTTGATAACAAAGTATCTTTTATCTGTCCATACGTCTTATCTGTGCATCAGTAACAACTATGTTTCACAGGGCTTTAAAATTTCTTGCAGACCAGCATGCACACTAATCACTAGCTTTAAACTGAAAACATTGTGAAAATGAAATGGTTGTACAGATTACTTGCAAAAGACCTAATGCAACCTTGCACCAACTGGTAATAGGGAATCAATAATGTGTGCAGTTATACTTGGCCGAATCTAGTAACAAATCCTGCCTCTTAAGAAAACAATCTCTAATTTTCAGGTTTCTGGGAACTCTCTGGAACAGGAGATACACAAATGGTTCTCCAAAATGAGACAGAACCCTCATCTGCTTCCAGCTGTGTACAAGCTCTATCTAGAGCTGTCTCTGGACTACACCACAGACAAACCATTGATGGTGTGCATCTAAATTCACTTATGCTCTTGCAAAGAAGGTTAGAAGATAGGTAAAGCGGAAGGACAGTCCCCTTTCGACAAAGGGAAGTAAGGGGTGAGAAGTCAAATCTTTAGAACTCTACATTTTACAAAACTGATTTATAGCTTAAAAACTCGAAGTCCAGCTGAAGGGAAGGACACTGGGAGATACACCTGCTCCTGGAGATTGCATGAGGCTGCTGTATGACCACTGGAGACCTCGTGTGCATGTACTTGCACTTGCACTTGTATGGACTAGCCATGCAGCCCCAGTACCATCATGTCAAAGATGCATCCATGGTCCTGTTATAGCCATTTCTAAGCCAGAAAGAGAGAAAGTTTATAAAGACATCCAGATTATAGCTATCCTTCCACGTCTGGGTGGTTGTGTTTTTTTTTTCTCAGCAGTCTGTGAATTATCTGCCCTTGTCACAGGAAGAAGACTGGTCCCTCTGGGGCAGTAGATTTTTCATCATCCTTGTTGCCTGAGGCACTGATTAAATGGAGTACTTAAGCACCTGAGTGACTATAAGCAAATGAGCCATTGCACTGAGTCAGTTAAAGTTAGTCAAGTGCAGAAAAAAGACCTTGCTAAGAGAAAGTTGCTGTGCAGAGCTATCTATTAACAGGAACACAAGGCAAAAAAGAACCTGCAGGATTCTACACTTTTTTGCACTATTTACTGGGATTTAAAGAGCTCTGTGAACAGACCTTCATAATGAATTTTAAACTATTGAGCTTTACAGAATAATTCTCTTTTGTTTTAAGACAATATAAATATGACTATATGAATACAAAACCACAATATAGATCATAATACATATTCAACCATGTAAAGGTTTGGCTCCATGAGTTAATTTTGAAAGTCAGACATCATTCTCATGCACAAGATGGAACACAAATACAATTGTTAAATGTTGTAAAAAGTAGGCTAAAAGGAAGCTGGGTAAAGAGTTTTTAAAATTTATGTGCAATTTATGTATTACCTTGCTGTATTGCACACCTCATTTGGAACAGAGAGTGACTAAAGTAACACAACAAAATGCCACGGCAGTTCCATCTTGCAGTGATCATCCTCACCTGCAAATGTAATGGTTATTTTATTAAAACAACTCATGTTCTTTAAAAAGATCCCATTAAAGCATATGTTACCTGAATCTTCAAGAGCTACTTCAGGCACTGCCTGTGCTGGAAGTAAAACTCTGCTTTGCCTTCCCTAGTTACTCTTCTGAATGAATAGCAAAGTGTCTCTTTGCTGCTGCGAAAGATGGATTTCTCACTGAGCTGAGAAACGTGCCAGAAATTTGGTTCTAATATTCTAATGGGGAATATTGGTATTTCTAAAAAAATAACCAATCCAGGTCATTTTTACTGCTTGTGTATTTCATGGGAAGACCTGCATTAAAAAATAATGTGCATTCTCTATACTTGAAACACTGTAATGGTACTAATTTACTTTTTTTTCTTATACAGTTCCCAAAACCTGTGCTTTGCATGCTTTGCCCTGAACTGCTTATGAACACATTTTGAGGGCTGTAGATCACTAGATATCTCTTTTAAGTAAAAATCTACTGACATAAAATGAGGAAAAGTCCAGTTACAACTCATCATTAAGGTCTCCTGTGTCATCACATCCATTATACATTAATGAATCCTCCAGACAGAACTGAAGAAGGTTGAATTTACATGTACATTGTATATCAATAATAATCACAGTAGATACTAAAATTATTGCATGTCCTTAACAGTATCCTGATGGAAATTATAGCTTCTGTGGGAATATAAACCAGATAATTTGTGTCCCTCAAGCAATTTATACCATATGACTTTTTTAATGTTTCTGCTACTTTAAATGAAATTAGTGAAGGCAGTATGTTATCCTCAGTCACTATCCATCAGAAGTTACGTTAAAATTGATTAAAGTATTACTTATCTTAAGTACTGTTGACCTATTTTCTTTCAAACCTGTCACACATACATATAAGATTAAATATACAGTAGGAAGAAACTATATATACAGAAGTATATATAGTAAATATACAGAAGTGAGAAAACAGATTTCATAACAAAATGTAGCAGCTGGCTGTTTCCAGAAGAGTAACTTTCTGAATGTTCAGGAGCTGGTCATAGGATGCAATTGTAACACAAGCCTGGACAGCAGAGGTTTTCTTAGGAATTCATATTCCTATTTCTATCCTCCATATTCTTAGTTTGCTCCTTGCCCCGTTTTCTATGCTCTTGTCTCTTTCCATCTCTTTGTGACTACAAGCAATAACTCTGCCTTTGCTTTTTTAATGCATACCTGAAGAAACCCTGCTCCTCATTCTTTCCAAAAGGACCATGCTTAGAGCAGGGCTCATGACCATAATAGGCTGCCAAAATGAAGGAACAGCAAAACAAAATGTGACCATAAATAAAACCAAAGCTCTCCATTGATCCATCAGTTGCCTCTTCACACCCACTCTTAGACACCAAGTAGTTCCTGTAGAGACAGAAATTATAACCTGCCATTCTCTTACTTCAAGGCAGGCCCCCAAAAGTGCTCCAAAAGCAGACATTTATGAAAATCTTGCAGTGAGCATAAAATTTTATTTTTTATTTTTTTTTATAAGAAGAAATTGAGCAGAAGATGAGAGACTTTAAAATATTTTCCACTGTGGTCTACCCTTACAATCCTGAAGTTAGTTTTTTTAATGTTTCAGGTTTTAGTGTTTCCTGCCGGCTTTGTGGACTGCAGATGAAGATGTCTATTTTACTATTTTACATATTTCTGAAAACTCAAGACTTTTCAGAGGCATCTCTTGGAAGAAACATCAAAAAATCAGTAGTTACAATAGAAAATTGTGGTTATATTTTTGTCCCACAGATTGTTTAGAAGGTCTGAGTAAATGCCCCTATATATCTGTAAAATACTGGGGGATCCTTGGAGAAAGGCATGAGTGAATTTCAGTGTAGACATTTTTCTTTCCCATTCTCCTACATGTGCTAAAAGACAATGTCTTCTCAGCTTCCTTGTCTTGTATCAGCACAAACCAGTTCATTAGATTTCATAAATTACACTCTGTCTTTTCAGATATTATCTATCAAAACACAAAATAAAATTGCTAGGACAATGGACACCTTTTGGTGACACTGCAGATGCTCACAGGTCACTTCAGTCCTGCCTGAAAGTGAAAACAGAGATTGCACCTGTCGCACCACATCCAGAACTGACACATGCTTTGTTACATGTTTAACCTGTTACCTAGGTCAGAAATAAAAGCTAGTTTACTTGCCAAGATAAAAGCAATTTAGCACAAAACCCTTAAAATAAACCATTAACTTCTGCATCGTCTTTTTGACAATAACCACTAGCAACAAGAAAATTATTGTCTGCCTCTTCTGTCAGTAGGTAAGAGGTGTTTTAAAGCAAAATACTGGTAAGTTAATGACTTGACAATGCACCAATAACAGAAGTAGAACAGAACATCTTATCCTGGTTAGTGTGTAAACAGGCTTAGACTTAATATGCTGTAGGCTGAATCCTTGTGAATGCTATGGGTAACAATCCTGAAAAAATATCCTACAGTATTGTACCAGGCACCTTTTAATTATTAACCTTTTAATTATTAATTTGCCTTAGTACTCTTTATATAAATTCATCAAAGCCTAGAAATAAAACATTTAAACCGAATTTTTAAAATAGGTTGAAACTTTTCATTCTGCTTCAGAGCTGACCAATATTTTTCTCTGACCATCAAATTTTCCAACACACAGGCTAGTCTGTGTAGAGTCAAGATCTCATACCAGCTCAGCAAGTCCTTCCTTGTCGCTGCACTGAACCAGCCTAACACCACCAAAGAACAACAGTCACAAAGCTGTATGCTAACTATTCTTACACATTTTTAGTGAAATATTTTGAAAAGGTATATTGAGCTATATCATGGTAAGGAGTTTATGTAGCCCATTTTGGTGAAACAGGGTGTGTTGCTCTCAATATCTCAACTGCATAAAGATAAATCTTCAAACTACGTATGCAGATATTGGCAGTGTCCTCTAAACTGAGCTCAAAGCTTCAAATGCTTCCCACAAAATTCTTCCGTAGATGTACTTCAGCTTCTCATATTTGTTTGCCATAGCCCAGTGTTGATGGACTGCAGATCACGCTATGTTTTACCTAAACAGTACATGAAGAACTTTCCAAATGACTAGTATGAATTACTTCCTAGTGAGACGATAATGTGAAATCAAATACAGTTTCTCTTGTGCTGCAAGGACATATGTATACTTCTTTTTTCTCTTAACGTTATTCAACTGTCAATTCAATGAGACGTTGTCGGTTTGACAGGCTACCCAAGCATTGCCAAACACACAAGAAAGTCTGCCTGGGTACCTGGCAGACATGATCATGTGTAGGGTTTTTAGAGCAGGTTGGACAAACATCTGTCAGGAATGACGCAGGCAGACGTGATCCTGCCTTAGGGCAGGGAGCTGGACTAAATTGCCTCCTGTGGTCCCTTTCAGACTTATTTAATGATTTCACTGCCTTGAGGTAAGGTGACACACTGGGTCTGATCTTTTTTCCTGGAATGTCCAAAAAATTTTACATCAGTTACGTGTGGCTACATAACATCATGCCTTTCTGGCCACCATTTCTTTGTTTCTCTGTCTTTCTTTTATCTAGGGTCTATACACAAGCTCACACTCTTCCTCAGACTTTTTATTAAACTATTATTAAACCATTCAAATGAAAAGCATAATGACACAATGTGAATATTAGGAGGTGAAAATAGCCTTCGGCATTCCACCCATTTTTCAGTCTGTATTTTCCCTACTGGAGTTTGCTGTCAGGAGCACTACTCACATTTTGGATTTTGACATGTTTTGTGGTCTGCAGTGTCCTGTTGGTGTTGCAATATTTGTGAAGTTTCCTGGCTGGTTCTTACAGTTTATTTTGGAGAGCCAGAGGTTTGTATTCTGGAATACTAGGAGACAGAAGACTGCAAGTGGGTGAAGGTAATGTATTTGTCAAAGGGACTCTATAAATGCTGCTTCTGCCCTCTTTTGGAAGAATTCATGCATCTCTAATGTCTGGAGTGCTTTAGGTGCTCAGCACTGGGAACAGAACCCCAGGTTTGACAATGTGGGAACACCTCTCTCCCATCTCTTTATGGTCCACAGCACTGTTATCACTGGCTTCAGGGACTGTAGGCTTCACTTACACTGGTTTTCTTGCTGAGTTCAGCTACTGCAGATGCAGCATTGCCACAGAATGCCAGGACTTCACACAGGGCCACACTGCAAGTAGGCAAAAGAAAAATAATAAAATACGATTAATTAAAATATAAATATAGATGAGCTAAAATATGTCCTGTTTATTTCAGTTTGTGAAGTACCTGTTCGTGGGCCTATCAGCAGGAAGGAGCCTGCATCACATTGTTTTCGAATGAGTGTTTTCACTCTAACTGGTCTGCAGCCTGTTTGCCTTCAAGCACATGGCTATGAATATTCAATTCTCACATATAGTGACTGGTATCTGGGTACTTATTTTGGGACTGGATTATTCTTTCATTTCCCTTTTCCTTTAAAATAACTACTGTCCTAAGAGAAAAAAGAAAGTAAAGACATTTACCGTTCGAACTCATACAAACATTGTACTACAATCCACTGTTTCAGATTAAAGCCATAAAGGTCCTGAAGGGAAATACATATTTCCTTTTTAAGAAATAAATAAATGTAGATTAATTTGCAAAAGAAAGTGGTTTTATTCTGTTCTTTATGTCTTGATTCAACCCCTGACTAGGCACATCACTCTCATGGCGTTCAACTGTCTTTTGCTTCTGAGTATAGCCATTTTTTAATGTGTGCATGTATTTTTATACTTGAGTCTTGAAATATGTCCAGTTCACACTTGGTAAATGCTAAAATAGCAATACAGTAGGACAAGAGGACAGACTACAAACATAGCATAGATACTAACAGAGATAGCACACTGTCTTTATGGAACAGTTATTGTGTGCTTACCCCTCCCTGTTTCCCTTTATTTTGTTTCTTGATCACTGGAGAACTCGCATCTATGTCTGGTTTGATATTTGTAAGTGTTTGCAAAGTACTTTTTGAGAAAAATTTAAAGGCTACAAGTTCTCTCCCTCTTGCTCCCTGTAAGTATTCACCAGACGCTTTCCAGGCTGAATTGGATGGTAATCTAAGACATGGTTATCAAATGACAAGTTTTGCCTACCACTTGTAAATATTCATTCCTGGCTTGTATCCATGAATCCTACAGAATACACAGTGATTTCATGATCATGTGAGCAACCATCTGAAGATTCTCTAATACCCTGGATCGAAAGGAGCAGAGGAGTGAAGTGATTATATTTATGTGCTTTTATTTTTTCCATTTGTCAACAAGCTCTGCTTTTAAAGTGTGATAAAAAGATACACAGATGCTCTGTATGCTTATTTTTTGTATTCCCTCACATTCTAAAAAGCTCACTGGAAAGGCACCTGCATAAAACAGTATCACAAAGAATGGTCAATAACGACTGAAAATAGTGTTAGTACAGGTGTTGTATGAATATCTTTGATCTTGAAAGCTCTGCTTCTTTTAAAAGCTTTAGGAAGAATGAATGTGTTTAAGTCAAAGAAAGAGCCTACGAGTATTGTTTTCTAAAGTAGACAGGAAGAAAAATCACTGACTTCACTCAAATACCTTCTACTCTACAGCAAGAATAAAGGCTGAAAAGAAGCTAAGTCTTTATAAAAAGAAATATGAGTGGATTAATTCAGCTAATACTGCCTTACCAATGGCAAAAAGTGTCATACATAATTCATAACTCTCTGATGAGCTACTTCTAGGCAGCCTCAGAGATGTAATTTCTAACACAAACCTGTTGCATACCCTTCTCTAGGTTCATATCTGTTAATTTTCTAGTAGTGTGCATAGTAGAATAGCAAATACGATTGCACCCTGAAATGATGAGTCTCTTCCCCAGGTTGTAGTGAGATCTGCAGAGGATCTGTACATTTGCAAAAATCTCTGGGCTCATATGGAGTCCTCATGAAGGCTGACCCACAGTCAGGAGCTACCTGTGTTCATATCCTGGAAGCAGCAAGGCAATACAGGTGTGAAAATGCCTGTCTGGCTTGCAGCAAAAGGTAGAAGGTTACTGAATGATCTAATCTGTAGGTGTCTGTCCAGGAGTCCTGTTTTCTCAAGTTTGAGTTCTAGGTAGATGGTTGAGGTCAGGCATCCAAACAATCCAGCTGCCTGTTTCCTCATTTTGAGATAATAACGTGGTGTTTAGGGCACTATTTTTGCTGGCATCTCAGCCGTAAGAACATGGTGCAACTGCTCATGGAACAAGTACTGCAGCACAGCTCAGGGGGGTTATTTGCTTGTATCCTATTCCTTTCAAACCCACACTACTGCCTTTCTTCAATTAGTTCACCCTTATGAACAGGGTAAAATATCAGACATTAAAAGAGACAAATAGTGTAGCCAGTTCAGGGTTAGAGCCTAGGGGCTCAGCAATAACCTGTAGCTCCACAACATGTCATATCTGAAGGTTCATTTGAAGACGGAAGTTACTATCTCCCTTGAAGAATATATTTAGCTTAATTCTTACATCTCTTGACAGCAGCCTTGGCCAGAGAATAAAGGCAGAGGCCTTCTCCTCAGCTATTTGATCCTTGGTTTTAGTAGCTGAGATCAGGGACCAAACCTAATCCTCAGACCAGTGAGCTGAGAAGGTTTTTTTATTCACTTCAATCAGACAAGGCCACAGTTTAATTCCCAAAAAGCTGAGGAGTGAAAAATAAAAAGCAGATACAATGGCTACTCTTCCTGAATCTTTCCTGTAGTCAAACACTAGATAAGTAGCTCATACATAAAGTTGCTGTTAAAAATTTGTGTATTGGTTCATCTTGAGAAGGCATAATAAAAAGTTAACAAATAAATTAGTTTGGTGGAAGTCCAGCCCAAGTCAAGAATGATGGTCAGAGTTTCAGAAGAGAGAAAACATTATCAATCAGGAATAATGTTTATTAGAAGAAATAAGCAGATTGTTTTGGTTCACTGCATAACAAAGTAGTGAAGTGTGCCGAAAGTCCCTGTGCTGAGATCTACCAGCAAATAACAGAGCGATGTTAGTGGGAAATGCAACCAATCTTGCATCCAGCTTTTCAGCTGAATTTAGCCACTACTGAAGAAATTTCCTTCCAGAAGGGAAGAGAAGAGGTGAGTGTTGAAACCCATCAGCAGTGAGTCAGCAGCTTGTGGAGCTGGCTACTAAAGACCCCCTTTTAACAAGCCGACTGTACGGTGATAATTTAATTTAAATGAATTTATTGTTATGATCTTGTTAGTATTTCTGCTAAGGGGTGAAGTTACAGCTTCAATAAAGCTCAAAACAAAGCTCTACATTTTCAGTAGTGACAACACGAAGAAAAGGAAGGACTTTGCGTATCTGGCATTTGTTTCAGAAGGAAAGGCAGGCTTGAAAACAAGAAATTGATTGGTTAAGATTTAACATTTAACTAGAACTTTCATCTAATTGCTTTTGTTGCCTTCAGAGCTGACATTTAAAACTCCTCTTTACAGTTCAAGGAACTCTGCTGTAAGTTTCCTTTAGAAGAGAAGCTGCTTTTTAGAATCCCAATTGTAACCCTGCTCCATTGTCACACTAATTCCCAACAATGAAATCCTCAGCCTCAATAGCAGGAGAAAGGTTTTGCAACACCAAATTTTCACAAAACTGAAGTGGCTAAAAGCTACTGTAACTCCCCATTCCCTGAGGTGTCTTGTGAAAACATTCAGAAGCTTAGCACCGTACTTAGTTGGGGGTTTTTTGAGTTTTGTCTACTCAGCCCATGTCTGCATTAAAAAAAACATTCAGCATCTCGGGATTACAAGAGCAACAATTAAAGTAATGCCTGAAAGCTGACCTCTCTTCAAAACCTTGAGCTATTGCTGTGCAGGGAACTATTTTATACCTAGGTGCCAATCTTTGCATAAGCCTTAAGCTTCCCATAAGCAAACAAAGACTAAAGAAACATTCATCTCCACCAAACACCAGTGGCAAACATAAACATAGGGGGGTTTTGTGTATCTGGTGAAAAGATGGTTGGGGAACAGAACCATAATTCACTCTAATTGCCAGATCTGACTTCTGCTCTTTCAGAACAAAGAGATAAATTTGAAGCCTCTCAATCTCTTTGGTCAACTCACCTACATCAGACATCAGACTCCCTCATTTTCACATAGGTTTGTCATAAGTTTAACTTGAAAGTGCCCTTTAGTGTCCTGAAAGAGAAAAGCAAAGTGAAGAAATATTTCTGACACATTAATGATAAGCCTTTTAAAGCAGGTGGTATAGCAACTAAAGTTGAAAATAAATCCTGGCCATGAGCATTTCAAATCACATCTTCATACGATATAAACCGATTTTTATTCACAAGTCTACTGTAAAGCAGTTGCCAAGTGCTGTGTAAAATTGCCTTTTATTAATGAGAGGGAAAGCTTATAGAAAAATATTTTCACTGAGTTGTAATGATCAGGGATAGAGTCTGATGAGTTGCAGGTGTCAATGCTGGAGAGATAAGAATTTGTTGGGTGACCCAGGTACCATTGTCCTTCACAGGGTGATGATATTGGGAAGGAAGGAGTAAACTGGAACATGCCTTTTAAGTTAATACAATAGTGATCACCCACACAATTAAAGCTATCTACAACAAGTGGTAAAGTCAGGTTGAATTTGACAGTTAAACCTGGATTCCTTATTCTTCTCACAACAAGTCAGAACATTGCATTGTAAAATTTTTCTTATTCATCTTGCAAGATTTTCTGGTTGTGATAACTGAAGAATTAGTTGCCTACAGAAATGGGCCATGTTAACCTGTAGAAGAAAGCCCCATTCATGAGGTATGTTCAGTCCAGGAGGTGGATCCACAGCCACTCTCATGCTCCCCAGAAGAAAACCTATGGAGCTAGCTCCCCAAAAACTACTGACTGCTGCATGTCGAAAGGCTGCATAATGCCATACACTGACATTAGCTATAAAACAAAGGATCTATGGAAGCCACAGGAAAAAATCAAGGTAAAATCCACTGCTTCCCAGTCTATTTCTGACTCAGCCTGACTGGGTAAGGAAAAGTCAGAGATCAGAGAAGGCAAGAGGCCCAGCAATAATGCTTATCCTTCAACTACTTCATAGAAAAAAGAAATATTGAAGAATGAAATGGATTTAGTATGATTTCATTTTTGTACTATGAGTAGCCCAGGATTATAAGCAAGGTTCATTTACAGAGCATACACTATCCCTGATGGATAGTTTGAAGAAAGGTTGCTTTCCCAAGTCATGGAAGAACAATAATTAGCATTTGGATAGCACATTATGTTAGCAAAGCGCTCACAGAAATAGTACACCAATATTAGGTGAAAGAGAAAATGTTTTGAGGGATCGCTTCATTGTGAGAAACACTGTTCAAAATCAAAGAATTTTCTATGGCAAAGCTAGCATATAGGATATTTGGCAAAATATGTAATTCAGCTTTGTTTTCTGATGCTTGCCTCCTACATTTTAGTTGCAGGTAGTTTTTAGTCATATCAATTGAAGAAGGAAATAAGGAAAGTTAGTGTAAGTAACAGTTTATAGGTACAAAGTCACACCAGCCGGAATAGGAAACCAGTCATTTAAAATGCAGTGTATGTTGTTTGCATTTAGCACATTCAGTCTGGACACACAGTGGTAATTCTTCTCCGCATCACTCACTTCAAATACCTGAGCTGGGGGATAATCAAGTGGGCAAAGACTGCCCACAGGAATTTCCCTTAAGGCTGCAGGTTATTATATAAAACAGCTCTTCAGACATCTTTTACAGCCAAGGAAAAGGAAACATTCTCAAAGGGCAATTAATCTCACTTACTTGAGGTAGCTGAGGATCCTGGAAGCGAATGTCACTAGGAATACTTCTTCCCCACCAGCCTGGGAGGGAATCAGATAATCTAGCTGAGGTATCTAATATATAGACAGATAAAGTAAACTCTTAGCATTTTGGTTGACATGATTGAGTTTTAGGGTTTTTTTTTCCTGAGGAACATTTACACACTGTCTTTAGCCTGCAAGGAGGTGCTAATGGAACTATAAAAAAATACAGATTGTTTGTTTGTCTTTTAGTCATCTCATATTAGGGAAAATAGAGGTTTTTAATGAGGACAAGCTCTCATAGTTCTTACAAAAAACTATTAAAATTGAGGATATATCTTGTTTTACTGTGTGCAGCTCTCTCATGATAAATGTTTGCCTTTAGCAATTTTTGTCTAACTAAATCAATGCACATCTTTCCTGATACTTCCACTTTACACCAGCTCATACTGTTGTTACAATATTGCTTGATGTGATCATCTCCTGTGTTCAGATTGATGGAGAATGAAGGAAAAGGCAGACATGTTCCCAGTACCTGTCCTCACTTCAGAATAATGACCACAAGAGATTTCTTGTTTCTCTCAAAGGATTTTGACTTCTGTTTGTCTTGAATAAGAAGAGGAGGTAGAGCAGAATGTAGAACAAAAATGATCACCAGCTTCCTGGGGTTTCAGAGCAAGGGTAACATTTGCTATTTATTAATTGAATTACTGATACTACTTCTACTATAAAAGCTTCCGTTTGAAAAATGTGATACAAATATTTTAAATTTCAAAGAAATGGCTATCTTTCCCAAATGTGTTAAAGCATATTGAAATAGTCTGGCAAATCAAGCAAACAGATAACTAACAGGCCAACAGGATATTAATATCTTTCCCTGACAAGTGAACAGGCATAAAGGTAGGCAGTAAATGTGACAAAAGCAAGAGGAAGGAGAAGAAAACACTCCAATAAAGTAACAACAAAGGATGCAAATAAGGACATTTCCTCCCTCCCACTCTCCTTTTCAGAGAAGCAGTCTCTCATTTCTTACTAGGGAGTTACAAGAAATAGAAGCTACCCTTTGAAAACAAAATAGTTTGTTCTTGTGCTGTTCTACTGCCCTTTACATACTTAAACTGATAAAGGCTGTCACACCAAAAAAATGTGAGTACTGACATTTTATAGACAGTCAGCTGGAGCTTTTTAATGAACACATATGTAAATAGACTGTAATTCCAGGCATGCTAAATTTAGTCCTAGGGACAGGGTTCTTGGACAAATTTGAAGACCACTCAAAATTGGTTAATTGCAAACTACACATTTACTATTTTCACACAATCTGCAAAGCAAAATGAAATAGGTAGATATGGTGGGATCCACTTACGTACTAACTCTGTGTGTTATCATCTGAGCATATGCCCATACTGCTCATAATGACGGTGTGTCCCAAGCTGGCAGAAGCAAAGGGGTTGCATTGAGAGTGCACACCACCTCTAGGCTGAGCAAAGAAAGAGACATGGTCTATTTACCTGAGTATAATATCTAGCTTATACAACATTGCCGTGCCTGAACAGTGAGCAGGTATCTAGACAGAGGTGTGAAATGTCATATTGCAGCCAGCGTGATGTTAGTTTGAAGGTCTCTGCAGGGTGTCCATTGCAAAGTGTAAGCATGATGCAGAGACTGAGTCTGATTTCCATTCTTCAGCTAGCTAGCTTGACATAAGCATGCTTGTTATCATATCTGCTCACACATATGGAATCAGACATGGTTTGCTCAGTCATCTCTCAGATGAAATCCTATCTCCCCATACTGAAGAAGAAAGGCCAGGCCTCCCATTTTACCTTACCAGACAAAGTCACCAGACTGCAGATTGTGACAACCCCACTGTGACACTCAAGTCAAAGAATATCAAGTTCAGGAGAGATGATCAGCTATATAACAGTAAAAGGTATGGCCCGCTTGTCCCATCTAAACAAAGAGCATTCTGGCAGAACATCCACAGACAAATATGCCTGGATGTGTTAAAGAACCTAAGCTGTTCCTGAAAATGCCAGCCTTCAGTCCTTATAAATTCAATCCAAGACCTTTGATGTACTCAGAGGTCTAACAGCAAGTACACTACTGCCAAAAGCCACAGTTACAGAATAAGCTATTATATTTTTGGCTCAAATCCTTACATCTACTCCATTTGCACCCAAGTTTTAGAAACTTGAAATGAGGTAATCAATCACCTTTCATGCTGTTTTGTCCCCTGTTGTATTCAGGGCTTATTTTGGGCTATGAAACCACAAACAGCTTGTAATTTGGAAAATAACTACCTATATGCGTATTTATATATATGCAGCTATTTACAAACATCCATTGTTTTAGGACAGCCACAGTTTCTGACTGTCTGACATAGGATTTTCATTAATAAAGTCAGAAAACCTCCTACACTTCCTCTTCACTCTTCTGTTGCTAAATTGTAAAATACATTGACTCAAAAAGTGCCACATATGGTACAGGTTATGGAACTGCTTCGAGACCAGTCAGTTTAGAGTCGAGACTTAAGAATTGGTATCTGTCTACAGACACCTTTGTCAATGTACTCTTGTGATGACATTCATCTCAAATAACTTGAGGTATCTAAAAATTAAACATCTAGTTCAAGCTAGGCTGCTTCTCTGGCAGTGAAGAGAGAAGCACAGTTATGATTAACAACAAAATTTCTCGAGGTGCCAACTTCCAGCTGTGAGTCATCCATTGACCATTAACCTAAAATTAAGGAATACATTTCTTCTGTCATCTCTTTTGTGATATCTAGATAGATCTATTTTTGCTGAAGGATCATGAACTTATGCAAAACACCTTGAACCCTTTTAGTCTCTACATATTAATGTAAAAATACTAATATCAGATGTCATTGTTAAGGAAGCCCATCAGCAAAAGAAGATGATACAGTCAACTTACTCTCACTGGCTCTTAACTTAAATATTGTGGAGTTCGTTTAATTATTCTCAATATTGTTTACCAAATTAATCTAGAAGATGGAAATTAAAAAGAAAATAGATCTTTAAAATGGGAAGAAGAAAGACCACGAGATCCAGCTGTGCTTTCTTAAGAATAAGACAGATGTTTCTTGTGCCATTTGGGTGTGCAGACAGAATCTCAGATATCTCTGTATAATTAACAGCAAAGATATTCAGCGCAAATTGGTCATAGAACCTAGTGACAAAGTTACATGAATGTATCAGATTTGTGGGAATTCCAGAGACTAGAAATTGGGAGTAGGGGACAAAAGGAACAAGGGGGTACATTCAGAAAATAGCCGCCTACTATGAACAGCATATAAACTCTGCAGTACATGGAAGATTTCTTGCAGAATGGCTACAGAATTATTTTTAATAAACAGTTAAAAGAGAATGAGTGCCTGTATAGAACAGGTACGTAATTAAAATTCTTAACTGTGCAGTCAACAGCACATTGCCAACTACAGACAAAAGTAGGGCTGTACAAGTCTGAACATGCACCTATTTATTAAATCTTATTTAAAACACTGAAGTAAATGCAGTGTCTGATGAAATATTTAGGGTGTTTAAACGTGCCACAGCTGACAGAAAGCAATTTTTTTTTTTCTACTGGCACAAGATTGTTTTGTTTTGCTTTTTGCCTTTTTAAAAAAAAAGACAAGGTAAATGATTTGAACAGCGTCTAAGTACCAGGTAGGATTTTAATGCCCCTAGTTTCAGCATGGGGCTTTCTAAAAGAAGTGCTGATGCTTAATTGAATAACTTTTTGCTTTGCTGGATTTTAATCCATAGAATATCCTTTGTATTTCTAAAGACACGAGCGTTTGCATATAATATGACATTGTGCTACTTAATATCACTGCATAGCTGTGGAATTGGCCTCAAGTACAATTTAAGCCTAGACAAACTATTCTTTTGAAGTGGATGTCCTGGTAGTGTTTCTGCAAAGTGCAAAAAAAGGACATTGTGTTATAAATTCTTAGAACTTAGAGTGGGTTTACCATCCCCCACCCTTCCTTCAAGTGATAGTAACCGTTACTACTGCTGCTAACAATCCTGAACTTTCATATCGCCTTGTCAGAGGATAACAGCCCTACCCATAACAGTTTGGTAAGTCTTTCATGACCTTCTCTGCAAAGCACATTATTCCTTTTGCATGGCACAAGCTCCCAACGCAGGCACACGCTTCCAAACAGCTATTCATTCATTACTGACCTATTATGTATACGAAGAAGTGAGCTAACCACCACAGAAGTTACTTTCACAACCTTCCTCTTTTGTTAGGCTACTGTCACTTGGCCAGCCTGGACTTTGTGAGCCCTAGCCAGAGCATCACTCCATTTTTGACTTTGTTTAAAGCTGCAAGAACCCAGAGGTTATTATCATGCAACAGATAATGGTCTTTTCTGCTTTGGTAAGTGTTGTTTCTTTTACACTGATCACCAGCTATTTCATGCCTTTATGATTACAGAGAACTTCCTGTCAATGGTAATGGTTGCCTTGGTACATACTCATGCAAAATATATACACATGACAGCAATGAGTATTATTTGCATGCACGCACACAACCTTCTATTTGCTTTTTCTTGCTAGCTTACAAATTATTCTTGATAAGGTTGTTAAGACACTGCATTTGAATGTCATGTTTTTAGTCACTCCATAATAATCACTCAAGTCCCATCTTCAGTCTTCCAGTTACTATGCCTATTTTGCAGGCTATTAAGCATGGGTGTAGTGCAAATTATCCAAGAAAGCACAGAGCGTCTCTTAGGTCACTTTGAGTCCCTTCCTATTTACTGAAATGTGAGTGGTCAGCTTTATTGCTCATGTGCATCTTGAACAGGAGCTCCCACCAGCAGGGGATAAGGAGAAGAAAAAGCCTCAGTGAGCTCTGTCAGGTCATGCCACAGCCACTGCTCTTTGGATAGGGTCTTATTTTTAAGATGCAAAAACAAAGATCAGGCGATAACAAGTCAACAAAGATGAGGAGATAAGGTGGAGAAGCCGGATGGGGCTCAGGAAGGAGACAGGAATCTAAGGGATGATGGAAAGAAAGGTAGAAAAAGGAAAAAAAAAAAAACAGAAATGTGAAAAGAAGGTGGGAATGCCCATCCAAATAGCAACGCAACACACTGATATAGAACTCCTTTTTCCATGACTGACTTGGCTGGATGAAGAGGTAGGCATCACACCACACAATGAAAGCCTCAGAAGCAGCTACGGCTGAGCACAGTGACTATTTCAAACCCTTTAATAAAATGAAAGCCTGAAGGAACAATTTCCACAGCTAAGAAGGATTCATTTCTACTCTGAGTGTTGTCCATGGGAGCTGAGGACTTCAGCACAAAACACCTAAGAGATACTGTGCTGAAGGCCCTGAAGGATACCATGTTTGTCAGCAGCAGCACCAGCATCTTGGCAGATCAGCCACTGAAATGACACCTAGAAAACATGGTCCTATTTCATTCCTGACATGCAGAATCATCAGTGGGCATTGCATCCACAAAGTCCTATTCATAAAATTTGCCCCTATCTTCCCTGTTAAGTCAACACTTTTAAATTCTGAATGAGCTTCTTAACAGGCTTGATCCTATGCATACTGGATTGAATGGAAGGACTTACTTTGACTGCAGCATGTACTGGAACAGATCTTAACAGAATACTCCAAAGATTTTCCCAATTTATAGCAAACAGCCTAAAAGACTGAAAAAGATGAGGTTTTCTTTTTTTCTTTGGACACTTTGTGAATATATCATGATCTTATAGATGCCATCCTAAGTTGATAAAGTAAATTATAACTTACACAGCTAATTATTTCAGTCTGGTCTACTAAATTTTTGCAGTTTTCTCGTGATTCTTCATCCTTCAGATTAAAAAATATCTGTTTATTATTGGATTTTTCTGATGGCTCACTGATATGAAATTTGGGGTGTTTTGTTCCTTTGTGACTAGTCATAAAAGTCACACTTTATTCTAAATTAGATAAATGCAAAAGCAGCCACATGATCAATTTTAAAACAGCTTTTATAGTTGGCTTTTCACAAACATTTCCACAAGACAATTGTCCACTTGGAAGTGAAAATTAACTTCCTTTCCAAATTTTTTAATTATAAGTGGTTGCCATAGCAGCTGTTACCCGAAAAGTGTCAGAGATAGATAGACCATATTTTGTGTTCTAATAGCCTAATGAAAATTTCAGATTTTACAAAGAAAATATCAAAGTGAGATAACAAAAATGATATTTCATTCTTGTAGTATTTGCCAGCACAAGAGTACATTTAGATTGACACGTGAAATATGTAATATTCTGAGTAACCCAGTTTTACCAAACATCAGGATAGAATGCTGCTTCTTGTATTTGCTGGCTCCCCTCAGAAGTGACAGTTTCAATCTTTCATCAGCAAAGAGGTGGACAAGAAACTTCTTCAGTGAAAAACTGAAAGCCTCACATAATAATGTAACACCATGACTTAGAAAGTTTAAAAAACAAGTCTATGTTAAAATGGTGACAGTTGTAAAGCAAATATCCACTCTGCAGCAAGGCAGAAATTACTATTTAACGTAGGTTGCCAAGACTTGGTGAGGAATCAGGTCTGCATGCAGGCTGGCCCTTGACACAAGAGGGACTACCATGCTAAGCCTACTGTAGGGCATGAAGCTCCAAATGCAAGAAAACAATGTACACAACATGCCTCTTGATGTTCCTTGAAACTGAATTTGCTGTGGGCCTTTTGGCAGGGATACCAGGCTTTGTGTTGGGAAAGCTCCTTCTGTGCCACTCATCCATATGCTGGGGAAGGGCAAGGCTTGCAGTGGCTGGCACCCTGGGGCTGCTCAGTCCCCTGCCTTGCAGCCAGTGAGCAAATGCCTGGAGACCTGCAGGCAGAGAGAGGGTGGCTTGGGCTGGTCACAAGGAAAGGGGAGCAGCAAAGGGATGGAGAAGGTGCCACCGATCCCAAATTTACAGCAATTGTCACTGTTCCTCTCCATATAAAAAAAGAACATCCCCCTTCCCTAGCAAAGACTAAGATTTTCTGCCTTCCTGGTTGCTTTGCAATGGGCAGAGCAGATACTGATGCAAACTTTGTAGGATATTTGGAAATCATATGGGATGTTTCACTTATGAAAGAATATAAAACTGCTAAGATAATATGTCTGTAATCATTCATATTCCTTCACAAGGGGAGACCCGACTCAGAGAACCATGTCATGGTAAGTGACATATATGTATTTTTCAAAAATCCCAACAGTTTCTCCTTTAAAGATCTCACCATTTTAGCATGGGATGAAAACAACAGGTGGATACAGTGAAGAGGGAAATAAAGGAGTCGGGATAACAGCGTATTTATCATCTTCAGAAGAACAAGTGGCAGCACACCAGCTGCTGGGCTATTGTCGGATGTTTTCCAGCCACCACAGAAAAAGTGAGTTTTAAGGAGGGGTTTGAAGAAGAATAGATTAGCAGCCTTATGGCATTATTATGAGGAGTTATGCATATGCATAAGTAGTAGCTCTGAGAAAGTGAGAAGGCTCTTGGACTAACAAGAGGAGAAGAGAGGCATCATGGGGACGCCACAATGTGGTGCATATTGAACCTGCTTTCATATGTAAACATACAGCATGCTACAGTCTCACAAGATCACTGTTGCCTTTTATTCAGCATCACAGAACTGCACACATGGCGGCTGCTATGCCAGTGATATATTAAATGCTATCAGTTAAATAAATATAATTAAAAATTCCACAGCTTTTGTATACAGAGCACAGCTACAATGCAATGAAGAAAAAGGAAGAAAATGGTTAACTACGACACCCTAGAGACATTGGAAATAATGACCAATTTGCTATTAACATCACTGGAAGCTAGATTTCACTTTAAGTATTTTGGAAGGGATATAAACCTTTAAGTTTCAGGGCATAAGCAAGCTTGCGATTGTACTTAGGGAAGGCTTTCCTTATTCATTGGTTATTTTACAGGTACCCTTTGCAAGATTTCCACCTTCCACTTGAACAGGAATGTACAAACCACAGTGTTGTCTCCTTGCAGTGAGCCTCATGCTTCCAAGTAATTTATTGACATAGCTGCCTCTTAGCATGGAAATTTAGGAGAATATTTTGGAATAAACTCTAAAAGAATTAGTTGAAACTTTCTCAGTTTTCCAGATAAAGATGATTTTTTTTTGTCAGTCCTTTGCATCAAAAATATTAGGAAAATTAGGTGGGTTCTTGACAACATTTACTTTAGGTCAGTGAATATGCTTCCACATGAAACATATGGGCCATGTCAGTACATGTTCATGTACTGCACATAACCTTTTTGTTTGAATTGTACATGTGTTACGAACATATTCGCTGGGGCTACAGTAGATGATGAACACTAATATTTGCACAGGAGGGTCAGCTCCTGCATTTATTCCTCAGTGGGCAGGCTGTTGCCTTCCTTTGAAGCCATTTATAGGAGTGTGGTTCAAACAAAATGTATAATGCAGACTGAAATGACCTAGTGCAAAATAATATATGAAAGCTATTTGCTGTACTGTGTGAGCTTGAGACTGGATCATATCACTGTGGGAAGCCATGGGGACTATGTTGTATTTTCATTAGGTACTTAGATTTTGAATTATTTCAAGTAGAGGGAAAATTTACTGAATGGCCTCTTCGCCTGCGTTGGGAAATCTGTGAGCTTTCCAGTATTTCAGATATTTCCACAAGCAAATAGGCACTTCTAGAATATCTCTTACAATTTATCATCAGCAGTGCTCTATATAGAAGGCCACTGGAGTGCCTTGGCATTCTGCAAACACCCTGAACAATTTAGAAATGTTATTTTGCCTCCTTATCAATAGATGGAATACATTACAAAGCCCAGCCCTGATAGAGAGCTGCTGCTCATACAAATAGTGGGTCTAGCATTAAAAGAGAAAACTTTTAACTCTTTCCACTCCCCTGTCACATACCACACCAAGTTCTTACTTCAGGGCTTTTACAGACAGGTGAAAAACAAAGAGAGACATCTGGCATGGTGACAAGCATCCGCTGACCCCATGAAACATGTCATGCTGGGCAGCCCCCTCTTGGGCTGCAATGCCACCCCTCCAAGGGAGATGTGCAGTGGGGAGAGAGGGCAGGGGTCTGCTCCCTTGCAACACCAGAGCTTGGGCATGAGGCCAGAACTGCAAACCAAGCAGGGATTTGCCTGCACCATTTTCAGTGTATTTTCTGGGTTTCTTTATCATTCCAGCTGACCTGACCCGTGCTGTGTTTCCCAGCAGTTAACACACTTTCTCAAGTAGTTTGATTTAGCTTTTTGCACATCTCTCAGTTTACTTTTACTTCCAAAATGGCATAGGCTGCATTTACCTCTCTGATACAACTTCCAGAGCAGCTGACTTATTGAACAACAGGGAAAGCTATGAAAGACCAGGGGATTAGGCATCTCTCTTTATGTTTAAGAATGCTATTTAATTTCCCTCCAATAGACTCAGGAACAGAGTCCTGTAGAAGCTTGGGAAGGAAAACTGAATTTCAGTGTGGATGAAACTAGTTCATCTTAGTGTCTTACAGCGCTTTGTTGTCTTTGTTTCTTTCTAATCAATGTCATGGCCAGTATTGGCAGTGTAGCCTTATCAGTTTCTATGTGGCACTGGAGGTGCTCAAACCACCTTATCATCCTCATGGCCCTCGTCTGGACTTGTTCCAACAGTTCCATGTCTTTTTTTATATTGAGGACACCAGAACTGCACACAATACTCCAAGTAAGGTCTCATGAGAGCAGAGTAGGGGGGCAGGATCACCTCCTTCAACCTGCTGGCAGCCCAGTGTGAAAGGTACAGAGCCACGTGGCTGTGGTGGCAGACACAGGGCCCAATTCCAGGCAAGTGAAGGGCAAAGCTGGACAGGGAAAAAACTACCTTCTTAAATCCCCTTCATGAAATGCATTCCAGTTTGCACAGAAAAGTCCTTTTGTTGCTCTTCTCCATGACCTCTGTCTGTCCACCCAGAGACTGAAAGTGCCAAGTCTTCCTGAAAGCCTAGAAAGTGCCTATAACAACATTGTGGGTACTACCACAAACAAACATTAGTAAAGACAAAGTCCTGTAAGATGTTAAAAGGTATGTGAAGGCAAATAGTCTTACAAAATGCAAGAGATCAGACTCAGTTATTCAAAGAGTCTTTCCTGGACCTCGTTGTTTATCATTCCATGATAAGGGATATATTTATCTTTTAAATTCTTACTAGTCAAACAGAAGAGCTTTGCTTTTCCAGAGGAATGATTTCCCTCCATTCCACTGTGAACGCTGCTGCCTGCTCCTGCCCTCTCCTCTTCCCGATACACACAGCTCCTGGTCCGTGGCAACAGCAGTGGAACATGTCAAGTACATTTTTTCTCCTTAAAGCACGTGTAGCTGGGAGGTCACAATCCTTACAAAGTCAAAGTTTTGTGTGTTTGAGAGCTTTGCCCTACTACCATGTAATTGAAATCAAGCTTTTAAAAGCTCATGGAAATGTGTTTGTTCTTCAACCTCACCCAGCAAAAAGAGAGGGCTTTGCTGAGAGAACCCATTGTTAAGCTCCTGCACTTAACTGATAAGGCACTGATACAACCAGTAGCAAAGAAAGAAACTAATAATAAAAAAGAAAAAAGATTCACATGCCTTCCTTCCCCAGTACGTTAATGCCCTGCCCAGATTAATTTCCCAAGTTCTTAACAAATGAGGGTCAGCATCTTCAATCATATTAAAATATTGTTACGAGACTTATTTAATAACAGTCAGAGGTAATGAGTTCTCATGTCAGAAAATGGAGAGTTTCATGCCATTTCAAGGTCTGCTCATTATCCATTCTTACATTTTAATGATAGATGTGTCTGTTACTGAAAAAGGTAGAGGATCTATTTGGGAATGTTGTGAGAATAAATGACTGAAACAATACTTAAAACATCTTACGTCATCTCTCATGCATATGGGACACTTACGCTGTTATGTGAAAACCCCTGAGCACATGGGGATGCAATACAAAGATTTAAAAGGGACTGAGGTGCTGTTTCTCTGATTTCAAGGAGATGACATACAGGTTGTGAGAGTGTTTACAGCAATCAAACCAATTGCATCCTTTCCCGTCCAGTAACTAGGAGCTCATGAGTGAACTTTGAAAGCATTTAGATTCCTTTTTTTTTTTTTAATTCATGCCAAAGACTGTTCACAAAAGAATTTGTTTCCTCAGTAGAAGGTTTGCAGAGGTGTGATCCAACTTTACCAAGTCACACCTCTGGCACAGAATCATAGAATCATAGAATAGTTAGGGTTGGAAAAGACCTTAAGGTCATCTAGTTCCAACCCCCTGCCGTGGGCAGGGACACCTCACACTAAACCATGTCACCCAAGGCTCTGTCCAACCTGGTCTTGAACACTGCCAGGGATGGAGCATTCACAACCTCCCTGGGCAACCCATTCCAGTGCCAAATGCCACACAGTTTGTAAACCCAAGAGATTTCCACTGGCATGAAAACAGCTTGCAAGGATCCAACCATTCCCAGCTGGCTAGCTTGCTGATCCACAAGTTTTAGTTTCCTTAGATCATGGTGTCTCTGTGAAAAAAGGAACAGGATTTCAGTACGTAGTTTCTACTGGCCTCACAAACTTTGATAACATGAAATGATCCCTGAGATCCAGCAGTGAAAATCCTAGAACAATGGTATCATTAAAGACAAGAAGTTTCCAAGGACACTAATTGAATTCAACATTCAAACATTTTTAAATGGAAAATTGCTAGTAGCCAAAAGGTTTTTCCTGGGAAACCACCCAATAGAACTTAGAGCTGACTTCATCAAAGGATATTCTCAACTGTAAAAAATTATAACACCCTCATGGCAAGAAGTGCTTGAAAATCAAATAAGCCTTGGAACAGTAGTAAGTGGAAGGGGAGTTTGTTGTAATACAGCAAATATCCATGTGCTGCATCTACAAATAAACACTATGAGATAGCCTTTGAAAGGGGAAACTTCCACATCAGTATAAAGTCCTTTAAAAAAAGTAGTGAGCACTAAGGACCAATATGTTTTTACTGAATGGTAAGCCAAGTCACTTTAATAATAACAAAAGTCTATCCAAAAATATATTCCTCTTAGCATAGGTAATTAATAAAAAGGAAAGAGAAAGCTTAAAACCAGCACAGTTTTTAGTAGCTTGACTCATCTTTACAACTGAAAGCTGCACATGTCCTTATATAATGGCTAATCATACTATTGAAATGTTACATGTTTCCTTCTCAGCCAGTGGGTAAGGAAACATCCTCAGAAATGTATCACTTAACTCAGGAACCCAAGTTGGAATTATGCCGACTTATACAATCAGAGAGAGTTGTAAGTAGGCCTTTTTAATTCATTACTTTATTTGCTGCTTTATCATGGCAGCAGTGTAAACACAGCACAAAATGGTCTGGTTCCCACAAGGCTGCCATCTACCTCCACAGCTCAGAAAACAGGTGGATGCAATGAGCAGCAGTGCAGTTTTGAGCAGCCTGTTAGGCAGCAATCACTTCACACCACCTGTCTAAGTGTTATGAGGGATTTTAGTTGCATCATGGCCTAATGGTAAATAATTCAGCAGAAACCAAGATTCACATACAAACACAGACATAGCCAGAAACATAAAATAAAACAGATCAGAGGGAAGATCCATGTCTAGATTTGAAAGGTCATCTGTAAATCCCTATTTATAGGCACTTCTGACCAGCTGAAGCTCTGACCCTGGAGGTAAAAGCTCTCTGAAATGTCCCCATGTGGGCAGAGCAAACAGAGCCATTCTAACACGTGAGGAAAGGTTAGGCTCAGGGATGAGTATGAGTGAAAAATATTTGGCTAGAATCCTGGTACAAACTCCCACACAACGCTTTGAAAATCTACCCCTCTCTGTCCTTAGCATTGGTTTTCAAAGTACAGCAGCCTAGAGACAGATGTGCCATTATTGTTTATGGTTCAAAGGCAGAGAACTCGTTTGGTGGGGAAATAAAATCCATACTAATAGAGCAAGTACCAAAAAATGTTCTAAGAGGGAATAAGCATGTTCTAAGGTGTTTTAACAATCTTCTGGCTCCTAGCCCAGAACTCAGTTGGAACAGTTGTATTCATCTCCAGGCCACCATTCTTTGAACTTATGGAAACCTATGGTTATATTTAGCTAGTTTAAAGATATATGGCCAACGCACTGTAACCCTTTTGTCAATGACTCGCCATTACAACTCTTAATTTTATTGCTTTTTAACCACAGTTGCTTAATTCATGGGTTCAGCTAAGAGGACGGAAGGCAGTTGATGGATGGTGTGACAACGGCAATCCTGGCTGCTGTTAAGGCACTCATCATCTTAAGAAGAAAAACCAGCTTGCACCACTTTTCTCAATGGCTCATTTCAAAGTTACACATGCTCTGGACCAGCCCAGTCATGAATCTGTGATAACCAGCCCGTTTATAGTCCCATATTAATTTGGGACTATTAATAGATCTGCTGTTAATAAGACAACTGGCAGGCAGAAAATCCGCTTAGAAATGAAGTGTACAAAAAGCATTGATGCTGACAGATTTTAGAGTGTAAGCATGAAATTTAGCAGTCTGTAATACTGTACAGGTGCTCATTTATATGGGGAAAAATAAAAACAAAAATCACTAAAGAAACAAGAACAAAAAAAGAACTTGTACAGTAAGCCCATGCCTAAAATTTTTCAGTTATCATGAGCTTCATGTTCTTTTGGTTACACAGGGGTTAATCAGGAGCAGATGAAATCTTAATGAAGAGAGAATAAAACAGAGTAATTTCAGAATATTCATAGAGCTGGCATTCTCTGCCTGTATGATTATAAAGATCAGCTCTGTAGATAATGTGCCAAAAGGTCAAGCAATTAAAACCACCGAAGCTCCAGCCTACTAATAGGTCTGGTAAAAGAAAAGTTCAAGTGAGAAGCTGCAGAAGTATCCTAGCTGCTCGTCTGGGCAGACCAGGTTTCCAGCAAGCCCAAAATAGCATTACAGATAGTAACTCTAATCATCTAATGGTAATAGTGAGAACTTGGAGGATAAGGGACAACTTTTCTCACTTTAGCCTTCCAGTTCTCAGTGCCAGCCCTGAACAGGTAATTTCATCCAGACCACTGGTGTTTTGTAGCTATCAACCAGGACTGGGTGGCATCACAAAGGACAAAATGAAGATTTGAGGTTGAACATGCCACAGGATTGACTGCCCTTTTGTGTGTAGCCTTTAGGCTTGTATTGTGGCATTTTATTGCTGTAAAATTCATTTTACAAGCCCAAAGAAAGTGAAAGGAACCTGAGGAGAAAGAGAGATTTTAGTTAGGGTGCATCACACATGTGGATCAAAGCAGCTGAGACTGGAGGTCTGAGGTTGTTTCAAGCAGATATAATTGGAGGCAATTGTCACAAGATACTTCTTTTCCTTCCTCTCTCACCTCCTTCCTGCTGAGGGCTTCTATACCGCCAGGATCGGTGTTCATGCAGGTAAGTGAGGAGACAGATAAGTTCCCTAAAATCAGTTGGGGGAGCAGGGTAATTTTCAACCCTTACTGGGGTTTGCAAGAGTATGGGCTCAATGGATGCAGCAAGAACTCATATTTGAAGGAAGGATAAGGTGAAATTGCACCTTTCAGCAACAGCCCACACGGCCATGCTTAAAGCAGTCATGAAATCACAGCTTGCTCTTCATTAGACCTACAGATCCCTAGAAGGAGGAGTATGGCATAAAGGGAAGGTGTGCTGTATTTCTTTTTGGTGTTTTACTGTTATTGGTCAATGAGGACAAGCAATCTTGCAGCTGCCGTACGTTATCTGCTTGAGAGCTGAGCCCATCAAAGCATTCAGAGAAATGGTTATAAATAGGAGTTGGAGGCAATCCTTCAATTCAGTGCCTAAGTATCAAAGCAGTTAGACATATGTCTGCTGTGAAGACTGTGTCTGAGTGCCAACACCATGTTAAACTTCACATTCCCTGTTTCACTCAAAACCAAGAGGCTCATTAGCTGTGGGTTCAGCAACTGCAACCACAGCTGTCTACAAGGGTTCCTGAACTGCAACTTCCTTGAGGAAGCTTGGAGGCATCTAGAATTCATTTTCTTTTGCAGAAACCTAGGAAGATGTGCAAACCATCTCTGCAATAAAATCAAATAAGAACTTATATCAAAGAATACAGTAACATATAAACATTTTGAAAGCATATCAATATGTTTACTGCTTTCTATTTTCATATGTTTAATAAGCTAACCCTAAGCATTCCTAAAACTGCTTGCTTATGCTTTTGAGGACATATTAAATGCTCGGTAGCAGTTGTCTGCTGCTCTTTCTAATGCCTTTCAACATAAGGTTTTAACAGCTAGGATAGGGATTTCACATGGAACAACCTTGAGATGTAACCCCATGCGCAATCCATAGTTCAGACTGTGCTCATTAGAAAGGCAAACTAAGGTGCAAGGAAAAGTAGACAGTGAGGGCGTTGCATGTGTTATTTTAGTTCCCTGATGCCCCTTGACTGTTGTGCATGCTTACTCATAATTATATTCCAAAACTCACGAACGTTAATTAGTCTTCTCCAATGAAACACAGCATATGGCAAATGTATCCACCTCTCCACATCTATCATTGGTAGGCAGCTGAGACCTGTCCTTTGAACCTTAAATGTTTTTTTCTCTAATTCTCCTTTTACCCCTATTTCTGTCTCACTTCTTCCTTCAGTTCCAGCTCATCTTCCTGACCTTCAACTTTCCTTCTCAATGCTGACACAAAGACCATGCATCGTATAACAGCCAGCACCATTTTACAACATGGTCCTACTCAGCTTTTGTTTATGTTATCATTAAAGAAGGTGTCCCAGCAAGAGTTAAAAAAAAAAAAAAAGTATCATTTTCTGTCTGTCTGCATATATATTCATGTATCAGGCTAGGAAAGCAGGTAAGTATTTTAGTCCTTGTCTTACCCCTGAAGCCTGTATTATTTTCAAGAGCTGTCAGAAGCCTGAAATCCTGTTGGAAGAGAGCCAGAACCTCCACCTTCAGAGACACAGGGTGAAAATATGCCTTTCCCAGAAAACTTTCATTTTCTGGTGGATTCTTTATAACCTTTCCATAAGAATGTACCACATTATCCAGGGAGGAACAGTGTTTCCTTTCTCACAGCATCAGGCTAACGCAAACTAGTAATTCAGTTCCTGTCTCCTCTTCTTACCTCTGCATGATGTATGCAGTAGACAGATTTCTTCCCCATCAAATGTCCCAGTGTATTAAATAGAATATAAAGAGCTGTGCACTTCAGTGAAAACTGAGAATATTCCTACAGGTTTTTCTCTTGTGCTTAACTATCTAAAAGAACAACTGCCACAGAGATATATTCCTCAATATCAGTCAGAGCAAATCTAGCTATTTGACAACAGGCCCCTAATGGGGAGCTGTGACAGAATAGGTATTCAAAGGAGACAGGATTTGGAGTAATCACATCAACATCTTGCGGTGAGGAAAAACCTTTGGTCTCACCTGGATTATGCGAACAGCCTATGAAAGTAGAAACTGCTTCATGATTTTATAGCCTAAAACCAATTTTAAAAATACATAACAAAAGACTGTAACAACTCTATCCAAGTTAAACCAATGAAATCTGCTGCTACTGCACACCTCTGAGCCCTAGGGAAAGCACCTCAAGAACCTGGGATTTGAGTCCGAGACAATTAAAAAGAAGTTTATTCATCACAAGTCTGGAAGCAGAGGGTGGGATTCAGCTGCCTAAACATACATGCCTAATGCCAATTTTGATGCCTTAGGGTATCGCATCTGGCCCCCAGCTGCTGCTCCAAAAGGGAGTAGATCTTTCATTGATCCTGTCTCATATCTGCCAGTCCTGTGTGAATGCCTCAGGTGGCCTGAGGCATTGAAAATGATGCTACATGCTTATTTTTTGGCACCTGAATTGCTCCCATACTGTCTATAAGTAATTTCCGGTTCTCTTTATTTAGGGTTTAGCCTTTTCTATTGTTGTTGTTTTCCCCGGTCTTCATTAAATCACGAAGATTAATTGTCTCCCTCAGAGCACCCTTTTTTTGTGCACTGGCCTGCACAGACTGTCTTGGTGCAGAGGTCTGGAAGGAGCAATGCTTCACCCCTTCCCGCATGCCTCAGCCCGGGAGAAGCTGAGCCCTTCATGTTCTCATGGACTTTGGTGGAGCTGAAGCAACTTGGCGCACCTCTGAAGCCTTCTGCCTCCCCCTGGAGAGATGCAGAGGAATAATTCCAGCATGAATCACACACAGGCAGCACAGAGTCACACAGCTTTCAGTGCCATAGAGCTTTTTCAAAGGACAACATTTTGTTTCCGTCTGTGTTATCTGCGGTTTGGGCATCTGCTGCTGGCAGGTCAGGCTTCTGGTTGTAAAATATATCCCTTCCTCAACTTTGTTATCAGAACCTCACCTCTTTGAAAGTAAAGTGATGATGACTAACCCTCTGTAGGCATTTGAGCCAACACCTCTTTCTCCTGGAAAACTTATTTTAGTTACAGATACACATGCGGGTGACATTTTCTGATGTTGTAACTTGGGCACAGGGATTTCCCTTCTGTTCTCAAAAAGTTAAGTTACACCTTTTGCTACAGACAATTTAGGTAAGCTGTTGACACGCAGGACTGTAAAGGGGTGGTGTGTGGAAGATCTTCACCATTTCATTCAATCTATGCAGAGGGAATTGTTTTCCAACAGGGACTTTATTACATCAGAATAAGATATGATGTCTTTGAAGCAGACATGAGAACGGTGAAGATACTTATTGCCCAGAGTAACTTTTCATAGACTATCTCCACTACAAATAGCTACAGAACAGTGAAAGCTTACTCTGACCTGCTAGTTAATCACAAAAAAACCCACATCAGGTTCTGCTACAAAAAGCACATGTTCAAAAGCAAACCCTAACATCAGTGAGTTAACCTCCGTAAGCTACTTCAGTTTGATGGCATGAGGAAAGCTTCATGACACCACCTACAAATGCCAGCAAAGGATCCTGATGCATTGATTTGCCAAGACTGAAACAGAGCGGTGATCACAAGTGCTTATTTTGCCTTTTTGTAGTTCATCAGTGTCATGCAACTGTTGGCACAGTCAGCAAGTATGTCAGGTCTTGGAATAACATCTACTTGTGTAGCTTAGGTACACTGCCAGAAGGTAAGTGTTTTTAAAGAGTAAAATCATAAAGTATTATGGACATAAAGCCTGTGATAGTAAAGGTGACTCCTTAGCATTATATGCCATAGCAGCACATTTTACCAAGGGCAGGAAAAGTAAGCTTTATTTTCACCACAGTCTTAAATAGTGCAGTTTTCTTTGGGATTTAGACGGGTGCTTTTCCAAGCTATAATTTTTGCTCTGTTAGTCCCTATTAAACATAGGGTTCCCAGTAAACAGTTGTGAGTTGCTTTCATATGGCACAGACCTACGACAAACTTATGCAATAATCCATGACTGTGCTCTGCGCAGCACTATGTGCGTGTTGGTATAGAAGCATGAGGTTAGGGACAGTTCAGAAAAGAGGTGGGAAGCCTGAAAAAAACCAAGCAGAAGGCTCACAATGTGGTCAAGGGCCAAGAGCACATGACTTAGAAGGAGAAGCTAAAGAAGCTGGGTTTACAAAGTCTGGCAAAGAGGATAAGGGTCAATATAATAGCTGTCAACATCTACTTGACAAAGAGTTACAAAAAATGACAGCCAGACTCCTCTCAATGGTGCTAGACAGTATAACAAGGAGCAACAGCCACAGACTGCAGCTTGGCATGTTCAGGTAGGACATCAGAAAAAAAGTGCACTTGAAGGGGGGTGCAGCATTGGAACAGGTGCCCAGAGAGGCTGTTGAAACTGTGTCCTTGGTGGTTTTTAAGACTCTATTAAAATCATGGTGGAACTCATCTCCAGCTGGCAACAGTCCCACTTCTCATGGGAGCTGAATGAGACATCCCAGAGTTTCCTTCCAAGCACTGTTCCTATTTCCTGTTTCAATTCTTCACCTTTACGACTCTGTAAGAACTTGCACTTTAGCAGAATAATTCACACTGCTTTTTTTCACAGCCTGTATGAATTTCTCAGACCTCAAGATTTAGAGTCAGAAGGTCAGGGTTACTTCTTCTTCTAGGTGTGGTGTGTGTTGTATGAATTTCCATGAAGTACCTATGTTCAGAGGACGTCTTCCAGGGTTGAGCTTTGCTGCGAGGGCGGACTATGCTCATGTATAAATAATCTGACTTGCTGGATGCCATTATTAGGACCAGGATGGTTCTGATGTGCTCAGAAGCAAAACTTTAGATGGCTGCTGCTTTCAATCACTTGCATCTTTAGGTAGTAGAAGTGCAGTCTGGTCAGATTTAGGCTACTGATGATCTTGTTCAGCTATGTGTGATTTAGCAAACAATTTAATATGAACTCTTAGGAATGAATTAGTATATGATAGCAGTTACACCTGGGTCCCTCTGTCTATAGCATACATGTGATCTGAGAGTTTTGCCTTGAAGAAGGTGTAGCCTGATCTCTGATCTGAACTCCACCACACAGTCTGAAATATCAGTCATTGGTTTGGACCTTTATGTCGTCACTAGGGTTTGGTGCATTTTGGAGGCACATATCGGTGCTTCCATTTTCATCTTTGAAGAGAATCTAGGTGGCATGTAACAAAACCGCAGTTTCAATTCCAAGACTGATAAGTTCATTGCAGCAATAAGAGCATTTGTCTCAAATCCGCACCAGATTTCACTTCCAAAGCCACACTTCAGACAGTCCCCATTTACTATATGCACAGCAAGAGTGTTCTTAGAGCAGAGGAATGTAAGAACAGAATGTACCTAAAACATAGCATTTAGGTAATACATAGTGTTATGTAGCATATTAAGCATTATGTGATGATGTGGTATTTTATTATTACTAGTAAGCACAGAAAGTCACACTTCATTATTCACATGAATTTTCTTTGGTATTCAAAGGGACGTAAGGGTAGCCATAAAGTATGAAAGCAGTCTAGCCTGGTATCCTGCCTCTGATGGTGGCCAGTAGGTAAAGATTGTATGGATAGATAAAATACAGTTCTTCCCCAGCATAATTCATCCTCCTAGGTTATGGTTTCCTTGAAAATGTGACTGTATCAATGTTGTCATACATAGTCACCAGAAAATCTATTCTTTATGAATTTATTCAATTCTCTCATGATTTATACTTTTGGTTACCACAATTTCAGTGTCAAGGTGTACCAAGGTGTACAAATTTTAATCATGCTTCCTAACAAAAATGAAAGTCCGACTTCTTTTTGTATGTCCTAAGCTTCATAGTTTCACTGCATACCCCCTAATTCTTGCATTATGAGAAACTGTGAAGCAGTCACAGAGCAGTGTTGTGATGACTGCACTGAAGTGCTCAAGATGAGTAATTTTGAGTAATCTGTCCTTTGATTACATGATATTAAAGCAGAAGGAAAACCAGACTCTGCAAATAATTTATATCAATTTGCTGGTGGCTTTGATTTTCTGAAGAACATATTCTACAACTAGATTCAGGCTGACAATGAAATTTCTCTTTGTGAGAAGCAGCATGAGCTAACAAAGCATATCTATGTAACATATGCACAGCAGTTGCTTAACCGTTTCAGAGAGCTACCTTGACATTATAAGATAAAAGAGAGCAGAATGATGAAAAGAGGAACGATGAGGATGTCAGTGCATTGCAAACAAATCTCTAGAATGGCTTCATTTAATTTCAGAGTTGACACTGTTAAATCACACTGTAAAATCCTCTGGTGTTCTTTATTATACAGATTTGTAAATACCACAAATTTCACTGATTTTCATCCCATACCTGTAAGGTGTATGTATATAAGCTACTGTTCTTTGTGGTTTTCTTCTTCATAAAAAGCAATACAAGTGGTTTTTTTTTCACTTCCACACCAAAGTCTGACCCAAGAGAAGTCATGACACTCTTTCAGCAATATTAATAAGTGCCAAGGGTCATGGTGAAACCTCTCTCCTGAGGGATCACTCTTTTTTTTGCGATTTGTTTTGAGCACAAGCTGAAAGCAAAGCACATCCACACGACAGTTAAAGGTTAGAATGATTCATGCCTGCTCTTTAACAATAAATTACTTACGGATTTCTGAAGACCCCAATTCAATTCTCATTATAATCTCACAATAAGCACTGCCATCTATGTCCTTCAATGTTTGACATAAATTATTTGAGGCAGTATGTGTTTCATCTTCGTTGATACAAGAAATTACAAGTGGCCTAATGGCTGGTGACAGAAGTTGACATATCAAAGGATTCAGAGAAACATAAACAAAAAATAAATCACCATCCCACTGCCCCTCCCCAATGCTAAATTCCTCATTTTACAAAGACCATATAATCCTTTCATTTTCAAACAAATACCACTGTATCACTGTTATTCTAGCATAAGCTAGCATAAAGCTTACAATAAGGACATGTTTAATGTGCTTTTTAATAGCCCTGTTTGAAGGACTTCTTACTGACATCATATTGCTTGGGCGATCCAAAGGGGATTACATGTGTCAGCCCAATCAATTGGTGGTAATTGTAACACAAAAGACCTATCTGAGAGCTCACACAGACACTGTAAACGGTGCTTCTATATTCACCTATCTTGTTTTAAGAAATAAATAAATAAATCAGCTATTAAATTAATTAGCAGTAAAAGCATGCAATAGTTATCTAATCTATTAATTTTTAGTTTAATATTAACTAGGGTGTCTCCTATGACAAGTATTTGACCTGTAGAGAAAGAATGGAGTAAGATCACCCTTGCAGCCTTTCAAGTTAACAAAATAGTTGCTTGAAGGAAAAAGGTGAAGGCATTCTTTAGCCTCTGCCTCGTACTCTAAGATTTTATTTGTTTTCATACAAGTATTGACTTTATGTGGGGCCAGCCCAGTTTTGCCTGACGCAGCATGTTTCTCTGCAAACTTCAGACCTTTCAGCCCAGCCTGGAGAATAGCAGAGGCCACATTGCCACTTTGCAGAGCACAGAGGGTGCATTCAAACTCATGTTGACTGTTCAGTAGCAACTGACAAAGAGGCGACCATCCTGCTTGTCAACAAGGTCTGTGTGTCTTTGGCTTGAAGAGTGGACTTGGGAGCCCTCATTGCCTCCAGGATGTCAGTCCATGTGCAGGGGCCAAGGAAACAACCTAGGCATCAGCATCCTTTCCCCATCTCCATCACTGCGCTTTTCTACTCTAACCCCAGGGCTCAGGATAGGAAATCACCAGCCTGCCCACAGGGCCTGACCCTCAAAGGTGCTCAGAAATCACGCATTGTTGCTGTAGGTACATAAGTTCTTCCAGCATCAGCTCACTATGGCTTAAGTGTTTCCAGCTCAGTCTGTGGCACACCCACCACACAGGTCAGAGTCAGCTCTCAAAACCATCACAGTTATTCTGATTTATATTGGTGTCACTGAGGTCAGGTTCAGTCCCACTTATTCTGAGCAATGCAAGATTAGACCTGACACAAGTCCAAAAACCCTTTAGCAGTCAATTAGTTCTAATTATGACAAAATTATTTGCTACTTTCTACTCCCCTTCAAGGAGAGGTTTGGGGAAAGCATTAGGAAAAGAAAGATAAATATCCAGAACACAAATCATGGTTTCACCCTTTTGAAAAACAGCATTTAGGAGGCTGACATGATTTATTGATCTCAGTAGAAGCAGCGTTTCTGGCTGGAGTGCTGCAGCTACAGGGGAGTGGCTGCCACAAGCAGTGCATACACCTGCAGTGTTATCCGGCATGTCCTCATCACCACTGCGATAACACAAGCTGGGCGCTTCCAGCCTTGCCGTAAAGTTGGCAGAGCTTCAGGTTAAATGCAGTAACACATAAGTGAAGGGTTTCAAAGAGATAAATACATCCTCTAAGAATACTCAGTCACCAACTGATCTCTCCTATTTCAAATAGTTTTAAAATAAGAACATGTTTTATTTATATGCAGCCTACCTGCCAAGGCTTTCTAAATACCTCACAAAGCAAACAAAAAGCATTAAAAAGAGCCAAAATGGTGGCACAGGGCAAAACTTTCCAAAGTGCCAACACTGCCCTAGCAATAAAACTAACACCCATTCTTGCTCTGCCATTCTTGGGCAGAGAAAGTCAACAAAGAGGGTTAGAAGTTATATCCCCTTTAGAGGCCAAGTTAAATGACCCTTTTAAAAGTTATGTTCTTCTATTTGTGCAAAAATATATGCTCCTGTGCTCTGACATTAACTAGGACTGAACAGTCACTTCTGGTGAGTGCAACAACTGACCATCCCTTTCACCGGTGATGCATACACGGTTGTCTTGTCTGTAGTGATGAAAAATGAGAGTGGAAGTCAGGTTTACAAATGTGTCTTCTGAAAACACATCTTCCACTGTTATCCCAGCAAGGGAAGCAGTAAAAAGAAAATTATAATTTTCAGAAAACTAAGTTGATTCATGTGTCTGAAAGCCCTCAAACCCTTCCTGTGGCACAGCAACCTTAGCTTATTAATCTAAGAAATACTACTGTTTTTTTGGTGACCTCATCCCCTGCAAAAGTAAAATCCACTGACACTGTTTCAGTGGAAAATGAAACTTAAAATAAAACCCAAGTATGGGTACAAATGTGCCAACATATCAACTATACTAAAGAAACACTGAGTGCTGCTGGAATTGGTGAATACCAGGACCGTACAAATAGAACATAAAAATCAGAGTCACTGAGAAGCATCGTATCTGAAAAACATGAATATTGCATAAACGGGATAAATTTGTCAGGTGATAAGTTATTGTATTTTTTCCTAAAGGTTTCTTAATGGTGAGGAGTGTGGGTGAATGATGAATTTGATCATATTCAGGATTTAAAGGTAAGGTTTCCAAAATCTTACTTTTTCCAGGAAGGAAACAGGAGGTATTGTACAACAGTCAAAATTATTTCTGTGTTTGTCCCCATTGCAATTGTTTCATATAAATTGCTCTTTCTAAAGTTTGGCTGCTTTCCCATTTTGTCAGATTTTTCTTTTCTTACCATCATCTCATGCAGTGTTTTCTGTGGACACTAACATTCATCCCTCCAAAACCCAAATTTAAAGGCCAAGAATTGAGTTTTAAACTCTGTTAAGCCCAACTCAGTGGGCAGAGCAGAAGGTTATGAAAGGGTAGAGAGAGCTGATCTTTTACAGCAAAGAACAAAGACTTCTGTGCCTGGCAATGCCCTTCTTGCTTCTCTCTGAGCACCTGCAGATTGGGCAGGTTACAGTCTGGACCATGGTTTGGGAAAAGGAGCTTGAGAATGGGTCTAACCTTAACTGAAGCTTCAAGGGCTACTGCAGTATATAAAATAAAAATATTCAGGGAAAAAAAAGTGGTAAAAAAACCACAACAAACCCAAAACAAAAAACAAGGAAAAAAAAAAACCCAACAAGAAAAAACCACATCAAAACCAAAACAGGCTGTGGTCAGATTTTAGACCATCTGAAGTAGAATTACATTTCAGCCTAAGATGTCAAGGATCAGATTGCAAGACCATCTATTCAAAGCCACTGGACTTTGGGTCACCTGCAATCGACAAACATGCAAGAACTATAGCTACACTGTTGGCTGCACCCATATAGCATAAAAGTCACGCTCCTTTTCTCCATTAACTTCCCAGAAACTGAATCCACAACTCTAGAGAGCTGTTAATCTGAATTGTACATCCTTTGCTTGAGATTCAGTGATGTGCTAAGCACCATGCCATTGTGAGGCACCACATTAAGCAAATTAATGAAGACCAAGAACTAACCATTTCAGCACTGGGTTTGCAGGTCATATCTCCATATCTTGTGGAAAAGGCTTCAAACTTATTTGCTATATTGTTTGTTTGTCTGTAATTTATTTGCCAGATGAGTTTTATTGTGTGTTTTGTTGCAGGTGGATGTATTAGACAGTCAAGATGAAGATTTAATAGTGTAAAATTCCTCCCATTTCCCACTAGTAATGTAGCACCCAATGGTCACAACAATTAGGTGAAAAGCCAGAGATTAGTGGTGTATCTATCTCAAAAATCAATCAAAATCGACCTCACTTTTGATCTAAATGATAAACAAAATATGTTTTCTTATACAAGGACTGTTAAGCATCTCTGCTCTGCTTAGAATAACTTTGTTTTAACTTCCTATGAACAACAGGGCCAGGATCTCAGCAGCAGAACTTTCTTACATTCTTCTCTGTTGATTTGCTAGTGCTCTTGAGTGATAAAAATAATGATTTTTATAGTATGTGGAGTTAGTGAAGTATGTTTGGAATTTGAAAGAGGCATTGAGCTCATGGTGTGCATCTCATTCCAGTTAGGCAGCCTTTTGCAAAGGAATGAAAGGCTCAAATGCAAAGTACAAATTATTCCTTGTCCTTCACAAGTGCCTGACAGCACTGATCCCTTTGAGACTGCAGCACATCATTAGTTTCTTTGCAACACCAGTCCTGGCTGTGCAGTTGGCACCAAGGTTATCTTGGCAAGTTGACATTAGCAGTGACATTAGTTAATGTCACTAGAATTCCAAAAATGTAGAAAATAAGCTTCATTAAAACAAATTAAACCAAACCACATCAGGATTAAAGGGCATAAGGTCTTTGCTTTTACTGTTTCTTAGCCATGTGAGCATTTCTGCACAGCAGAATTTCCCCACATGGTGGGTCAGTGTGCTGTCTACATGGTCAGCAACTGAGTATTATTTTACACAGCAAAATGACAGAAGGGAAAGACAGGGAATATTGTGGTACACCAGAATACAATTCAGGAGATGTATGTAAAACTCCTCATTCTACCGTAGATCAGCTTCTGTGATCTGGAGCAGTTCCTTTCTGTTTTCAAAGCCTAACTTCACACCATTACACTAGTGCTTTCTGTTCCTTTTTCCTAGTCTTTGCATGTCTGGCTGAGCCAAACCGTAGCTGAATCTGAAACTGAACTTCAGCTTAGTATATTTTTTTCTATGTCTTTTATACGAGGCATCCCTTCCTCTAGGCGCTGCTGTAGTACAAATTATCATTAATAATAATATGTGCTTTGCAAAGAGTCTTAATTCCATAATTATATGGTTAATTATATCAAGAAAGCAAGTACTCTAAATAGGTCTCATTGTGTTCTGGCTAGAAAAGCATTTCTCAGACTTCAGAGCTTGCCTTTTCTGGCATAGGAGATGCTCAGGTAGGAACTATCCATAACACACACTGCAAAGCAAGATGTGGCACTGTCCCTGCACAAGATCCAGAGGCAAAGGGGAACAAATAATTCCCTAAGTAAATAGAAAGTAAGAGAATTGCCATTATAATGATAATAGCCCATACTGCTTAAAAATTAAGCAGGAGATGGACAGTTGCGCATTGTCTGATAGCTGGAAATTAAGTGAAGTCACAGAGAATAAAAATGTACTTTGACTAGTTTCCCTTTTCCTACCAGACTCACACACACCCAGTTGTTCAGCAACCAAGAGCCTGATGTTAAGAAAGCTGGCAGTCCTTGAACTTTTTGTTTGCCAGCCAACAGGTCCACCTATCTCACCAGCACTCATGCGCATGATTAATGAAGAGTTTGGCTTGATGTTTCCTACCATAGTGCAACTGCCCAGCTGTGCTGAGGAAGGTGTTATGCCTCTTCATTGGTCAGCAGCTAAAATGGATAAGTTGGAAGAGAAATGAATGGAAACTTCTGTTAGTAAGGGACACTGGTCCTCAGCTAGTTCCCCCGAAGCCATACACTGTTGAATAGTAAGGGACAAAGGACCGGAGGATCTGCTCGTACAAGAGTGCTGGAAGTGGAAGAACTGGCATGGATTTCGTCTGAATCAGTTACGGGTGTTTGCATTCATGCACCTACCTATAAGGTCAAGAGCACCAAAAACTGTGGTGAGGTTAAGCAAACTAATCAGGAAATCAATTTTCACCCACCAGTTAAGAAGCAGAAAAATGCAGACCAAGAAAGATCACCAGCATCTCTGTTGTACTGGTCTCAGCAGAGAGGATACCAGGCATTGGTAGACTATAATGCAGAAGCTGGAAGAGTCTCCAATTTGAAGAGAAGGAACATTAACTGATATCATTGGAATAAAACATAATTCTGTAAATAAGTAGCTTTATGATAGGACAAAACAGCATAAAATACAATAAAGAAGAATTCTTTCAGACTTCTTACTATTAGAAATAAACTTTGACTATCCATTGTGAGACCTGTTGTCACAAGAAGACAGATGGTGTTGACACGGCATGTGATTACTGAGACAGATTTTCTTGGCCAAGACAAATATTTCAATTGAAGAGAAAATAAATATAATTTTCATTTCTTTTTAGACATGCAGTTGTTTGAAATCCACTGGGTAAAACCAACTATCTCATTATTTATTTTTTTTTTCCCTGCTTCTTTATCAAATGAACAGTGACAAAAACACATTCCAAATCTGAAAAATCCAACCACCTCTCATGTTCCCTCATGTATCCTGTATTCCTGGATTGCAGCAGTTATGATAGTCAGATATGGTGTGAGAAAGGTGTGGAAAATGGAAACAGAACATACCCAACCTCTGCCTTCAAACATCAGGAGCTTCACCTGCACTCAAATGGAAGATCTAGGAAACCTGGCAGAGGAAAGAAACACATCTGGAGTGCTGTGGCTGTCATGTAAAATGTGAAAAATATATAACCCTGTTACAAAACTTGTGCATTTTAACAACCTACTTTATTAAATTCTATTGGTTTCTGAAATGGCCTATGGACTTCTGTTAAATATATAGCAGTTACTTCTTGCCTCTTCTCTTTTTTTTTTTATCCCTTATTGTTTCTATCCAAAGGAACATACAGCTCTCAAGAAAGATATGGACCTGCAGCTCATATCCCTTTGGCTGTCTGCTCTGATGCTCAGAGAAAGTCTATCAGAGCATACTGAAGAAGAAACTTAGGGATAGTTTCCTCATTCTCTGCCACAGACTCCCACAGATGCCCTTAGTCAAGTCACATAACAATATGCATCAATTTATGGATTGGAAAGCTCTGCAATGCTATTGTAAGGCTGCAGATGCAGTTATGCTCTTACTGGCCTCTGAGGCTGTGCTAGGAAGACATGTGTTCAGGTTGTCTCCACTGCAGGGATTCCTTCTGCTGCAGCACCCTGCCACGTCCCTTCTAGCAGCACCTGACAGGATTCCAGTTGGAGCTTGCACTTTCAGTCAAAGGCTTTCAAGTTTGATCCCTTCAAATCTCTGAAGTTCACCCGTACAATTACCTCCAGTGTTCAAAGCAACTCAGGGCTTAGATGGAAATAAAGAACACGAAAAGATTTCCCAGGGTGCTCTTGGAAACATGAAAAAAATGGGGAAAAGAAGAAAAGAAGGAAAAAAAAAGAAAAGCAGAGCTACTCCTTGAAGTTCTTGCAGCAGTGGCTGTTCATCTGACATTAAAAGGCCAAAGTCTGCTTAAGGTAGTTGTGGCCAGCCTGAGCTGAGCTAATCTGCCATAGACATCAGTGCATGAGCCATGAGTCCTGATCGATCCACATGCACAGCAAGAGCAGCCTCCGGGATACCTGAGGATTTGGAAACTGAATTTGCCCTAAAAATCCCAGAGGATCATTGGTGGCAAGCAGACACCCCCTCTCAAAGTGTGTGTCACGTTTTTAGCTGGAGACATCAGAATTCATGTTCTGTCAGACTGAGGCTCCAACACAGTGATGGATTGATATAAAAATACCTATTTATAGGACATACTATATATTAAACTGTATTGCTATATAATAAGCAGCACCCTTTCCTTTAAATTGCTACCAATGAACCACAGATTTTAAATATTGCCTACACTTTATTCACTTCCTAGTTTCATCTGTCCTGTTTCCAGCTTTGACCTTACTTCCTGCATTGCTCTTTCTTCTCTTGCTAATTAGGGATATTTGTATTCCTTAGGAGGTCATCTGATCTTGCTGCTTATTTCCCACATGGATCAAAACTCTTAAAATAAAGGTTTCAGCTTTTAAAACGTATTTTATAATACCTATATATATAACTAACCTCTTAGGATCATTTTTGACCTACATCTTTTATTCTATCATAATAGGCTTATCTTTACCTGATGCTTAAAATATTTTTTCACTGGAGTGATTCCGTCATTTACACTTTCTTTCTCTTTCTGTCTGTTAAAAAAACATTACAAGGAAAAGAAAAATCATCTATTGGATACAGCCTGTTTGCACTGGGCACACATGTTTATGAATCAGATAAGGCCTTTGTGTGTCAGGTAGGAGGTGGCACTAAAAGCTTTATATATCACGACATCAAAGCACTGAGGAGATGAAAGAGCATATTTTTTGCATCATAAACAATATTTACATATTGTGATATTCCAAGAATCTTTCATTTAAACAGGTGGAAAAACAGGGAAGCAAGCACACATGTAAAGCAAAGTCTTACTTGTGGTTGATGATTAAGTTTTATATGGCTTTGATATAACCACTGCAATTAAGTGCAGTGATGAGCAAGGACTTGTTTTGTTCTTTATAGGGTACATATTGTTTACTAATCCTTGGTTCAGATGATAAATCAATCATCATCTGGGCACAGCTGCAAATAAAATTTTAAAAGGACAATTTTCACCCTATGGAACAAATTTCAGGCTTTTTCTTTCTCCTGTGTGCTCTCCATCTCTTCTTTCCTTCCTGCCTTGAAATATGGTATTCTTTAAAAAGCTCAGCTTTTATATATTCAGACATTCTGGGTGGCGGTAGCTATTTTATATTACAAATTCTACCATTTGTCAAGCGCCAAATAGCACATATGCAATGTAAACAGAGGCTGGAGATTCATTTACCATTTCAGACTAAGGGGGCTGTTAAAAACTGGAACATGCTCAATCACTGCAAATCAACACACTGCAATTTTCACTTTTCCTGATTTTGAGCATTCATCACCACTTGTTCTTCACCCTTGAAAAGAAGGGCAATAAGACAAATTACTTTAATTAGGAATTAGTTATGAGAGAATGAGGTGTTCTAATTATATCTAGAACCTCTTAAATAGTTTCACTAAGGCTTATTTGATTTCTTAATTACTGAAAGAGAAAAGCTGCACACAAATTGCACCAGTTTTTGAAAACAGAAATGCTGTCATTCATTTGATATTATGGATTAGTCTACAATGAACAGTGGTAAGGCAATAACACCTCCAAGACAACACATGCATTAGCACAGGATGAATTTTTTTTTTTTTTTGCTGAAACATTAGAGAATCACCTTCTTCCATATCTCAAAATACATAATTTTATACACTATGGTGTGAAACCATAGATGTGACAGGCTGTAATGATTTATTTATGAGACATTATTCTTTGATGCAAGAATACATTAGGTTATAGATCCTGTTTCCACAAATATAATATGTCATGCACTGTGTCTGAGCTCCAGTAAGATACTGTAAGACGTGAGGTTCACTTTATGTATACATAAAACTATGTATAAATATATATTTTATGACTGCATCAGCAGCCAAAGTTGCACAAGAGTTTCTCTTTTAACAGATCCTTCAAAACATATTTTTCTCAAGCTCATCTAAAAATATGATGATAGGGTCTATAAGAATGTGTCAGGGACAGTATTTCATTATGAATGGTTTGAATATTGTTCTTTGTTACAGACCTCGGATGTATCTAGTTTATGCATTTCAGGGATTTTTAGATTGTTTTGAAAATAACTATTGTGATTACGAGCAACGTTTTTTCAGCTATACCCTCCCTGACCAGCCACATCTGGGTCACAGAGAGCATCTCAAATTTTAAACCTCTCTAAAAATTACTTTTTCTTTTTTTTTTTAATTTCTCCATTCTCTCACTGAGAGTCCCCAAAATTCTCACTGTTGGTTGGACTCTTCTCCCAGCAAAGCCACTGGGCAGCATTTACCACATCTATAAGCCCACTCAGGCCAGATCAGGACTCAATGGCCGGTGTCTTTGGATCAGGAATAAGGAGAGACTGCAAGGTCTTAACATGTCGTCTCTTATGGAATATTCCTGTTTGAGCAGTGGCAAATGGAAAGGCTCATCACAAAGTGACCCATGCAAGGGAAGGAAAATGGGCTAGAAAAAGGTCAGGCACATGCCATGCATCTTACAGAAATTTTTAACATCTTTTGGAAACTTCTTTTGAATTTTTGATGAATTCAGAATTCAGGATGAGGTCCACATTTACTCAAAAGATCTCTAATTAGTTTGCTTTCTTTTTATGTGTGTGTACTTATTCGGGCTCTTGTGGTAGAGCAGCCTGAGTCAAGGATGTCAGGATCAACTACTTCCTCTCTCTATCACCATTTGTCATAATAAGCAATATGTGCAACTGGAGGCATGTTTATTTTCAAGCCTAACCTAAAATACTATTTATTCTTTCAACATGTCTAAGGTGTAATAATTGCAGTCATTTATTCCCAATGGGCTAAGTATGTGTGACAAATATTTAGGCTTTAGAAAAACAGATATGTGTAATAATAGAGGGAGAAAGGTTCAGGTTTCCTCGTTCATTGGAGTTGTTTATGTAGTTCAAAAAAACCCTGGTGAAAATAAAATGTCCACTTGCACAGGAGAAGGCACTGCAAGGTGACACTGTCAGGAGAGGATGAGAAATTTGCAGCAGCAGCTCTGACATGGGAACTGTCCCATAATTAAAAACCTGGAGTTTATAAACAAGAGCCAGAGTGGCTGAATGAGGCAGACATGTCATGGGAGGTTCACGTGTGTGTGCTGGTGAGAGTAAAAAGCCAATTATAGATTGCTTTATTTCACTCTTGTGTTTGGAAGAAATCTTTAAAACTGATAAAATTTTTTTTTGGCAGTAGAATTATGGTTTATTTTTTGCTTTGATATTTTATTTACATGATTTTTAATTTTTCCTTCAGAACAGCTTGATTTTTAAATGTAACGATTTCCATAGGAAAAATATCAGAAATAAAAACTGCACTGAAATATGCCATAGTTGTCAAATCAAAACATTTTATTTATTCATTATTGACTCATAAACTTGTAACAATTTCTGTTTGCATTGCCATTCAGATAGGAACATTTTCAAAATGCAAACTATTTTCCAGATATAGAGAAAAATGAATTCATCTCAAAGCTTTAAAAGCCTAGAGGTGAACCAAAACCAATTTATTGTCCCTATTAAAATCTTCCTATGAAAAACATCTATCTAGGCATCTTCCAGAAGTGTGTACTCTGACTTCAAACCCCTTAGAGTTTATACTATCCATTAACTTAGTTTTAGGGTCACAGTCTCTCTATTACTGTTTACCTAAAGTCCTTGTGCTTTAGCTTGTCTGCTTTCTCAATACATCAATCCATCAGGCTAACAAAATCTATTTCTTCCTCCTAAATATATCTTGCCCTCTTCATATCTTTAAACCCTCATGACTTCATTAATGCCTCTATATTAAATATTTTGAACTTTCATGATGCAGTTTAAATTAAAAACAATGGGTATAATTCATCAGAAACGATTTTCTAGGCATCATTTGGGGCTCCTGAGGAAATTTCAAAGTCTTCCCTTGAAGACCTTCCATTGTTTGAAGGGCTATTTCTTATTCATTAGAATATCTAAATGTACACACAAATATAATGTGCTCCAACACAACAGGGTCATCCCAACGTTCAACATCTGTTGTATACTTCAGAAAATATATATTGAAAAGTATAAAACATAAGCATGGGATACAGAAAATAAAAACCAAAACCAACTGCACTACACCATGCACCATTTCATACTCCACATCCCTCACACTTTGAAGGAAATGGAGTGGGGCTTTGGGAAAAAGAGGCCATAAAGGACCACCAATGCATCTCAGGATGAGTTGAAGGGTGGGAAGAGTAGGCTCAGAGGTAGAAGCTGGATTTTGGAAAGAGCTGAAGGTGCATGTGGGGGCTGTGTTTGGTTTTAGGTGCATCTGAGAGGCTGGAAATAGGCACTGTGACACACAGAGGTTTTGCGCCTCTGGAGCAAGCATTGGTGGGATCTCCACCTTATCCTTCAGTGAATCCCCAACCGGGTCATCCACATCCCTCAGTTATTTGAGTGTCAGGGAACCCTACTCTGTCCCTAACTGGGCCCTTCTGGGCTCAGTTAAATCCTCCCACAGTACACACAGTTGCCGCCTACCTCAATGACCCCCGTTTTCACATTTGCATCTTCCATAGGGGATGTAAAGAGGAGGAAGAAGGAGGTTCATGGAGGGGGGACAGGCCCTGTTCCTGTCATAAGCAGCAGCTATGGGCCGTAGGAAACCTGCCGCTCCTGCTCCATGTAGGAAAAGGATGAACAAGATGTGGCTTCTGTAACTGAACCTTGTACATTTCTGTGCAGGGGCTCCTTCTGTAAAAAAAAATATGCTTCTTCTGCTTCATGGAAACAGGATGCTTCACCACTTGCTTCAGCTGGCTGTACTTCTGCAGAAACTCCCTATGTCACCTGTATTTAAAGCCAGCTCTGTAACAGGCAGTGGGTGTTTCTCATCTAATGAAACAGAGGTACATAAGTCTGTCTAGTATGCATTTAAGCTAGTCACCCCATGCTGTCGGTACAGTCAGTGAGAACGTAGGCAGGTTATGCATAGGAACCTTGGGTGTGATTCATGCTGCTCTAAAGTAAATGTCCACAATAGGTCAGGCAAACTGCACCCTAAAAGCACTTATTTCTCTTTCTTGAATCTAAAGGGAGCTTAGAGTGATTAGCACAGCTGTAGACATCTACTTTGTAGATGTTGAAAGATAAATGACACAAATCCCACCCTCACGTCTGTACAAACATCTAAAGAATTTGCCGTAATGGTGGTGGTTTAGCTGTGGCCTGCAAAGCACATAACAGGAACATGTGGAGATGCTTCTAGTTGCTCTCTGATTATTGCTCAACACCAGCAGCTTGCAGAGGCGGCTCAGGGCACCTGTTGCTGCAGTCACAAACAGCCTATGATTAGGAAAGGGACAAAATGTCAAAAGGTTTAGAAATTCCTGAAAGGGATTCAGTTCTTGGACTATGCAGGACCAAATAGGGACATTTCATTTCTGGGCAGAGATGTCAATATGTTCATCAGAAAACAAATATTTTTCTTCTTGAGAAATTCAAGTCAATTTTTCACGTGAATGAACAAATGGCTAGTACTTCCAGGAACTCTAGAGGCTGATGAGAACAATCTCAGTTCTAATCTTTTGAACTACCTAAATTATCTGACCAGGGATGCATCTGTAACTGTACCATCCCCTCTCTGAGAAGCTGGGGAGTGCATGAATATAGTAGGTCAATCTCACCAAACAAATGTCAGAAAAGAAAAACCTTCTCACTGGGTTCCCAGCTACTGCCTTTCAAGCATCATTAGGTATTTTACAATGATGTTATAATGATCTTTACAACGATTTTACAATAACAGGCTCTGGGATCTAGCTACCAACTGCTATTTTTCATCCCTTTATTTTAAATTACTCCAGCAGCTTGTACCTTGATAATCTTCCCCCAAATCAGAGCCCAGCCTGTGGCTCCCCATGGAGCCTTGCAATGACATCTCTTCGTTTAGATGGAGGCATGCAATAAAGAGAGACTTAAGGCACTCACTTCTCCCTGGGAGCTGCATACATTGACTCTGGAGCATATCCCAGCTCTTGCAAGCACAGTAAGTGAGAGATTTCATCATAATCATTTTAATATCTTTCAAATGCTGCATGGATGGATAGCAGTCCTGGAAGAATATACACTAGAGGGTAGTCAGGGAGCATGAATTAGTATTGGGAACAAGTATTTTTCTTGGCAGAGGATGAGCGTGCCATTTGATAATGAAACACAGCAAGAATGCTGCTCAGTAGCAGATGCCAAACATTCTCTTCTGTGCATTGAAGAAAATTAATTTTGTTTTGTTTTGTTTTGTTGTTTTGTTTTGTTTTTTTTTTAAAGAAATAGGGGAAAGGAGGGGGCTTCCCACTGTCTACAATAGCACACATAGCAGTACCTGCCTCTGCACCATGATCACAGCATCTAGGAGCATTTTCCATGTGTGATACTGCTTCTCCTAGCCTTCTTTTTCAGGGTTAATAAACCATTTGAAAGCAGTGACCTGGCTTTGATTTTATTCTAAAACCTCTTTTGAGGAGCGCTGATCTCCACCATCCTTAATGTGAATATATGTTCACACATATGCATGCACATCACCTTGTTTTCCAGATCAGCATCTTTCTGATACAAAAAATTGCAAAGAAAAAGGGAAGGTATTTCTAAGCAGTTTGTGTACTCCTTTAAATTAGAACACAGATCTGTGTTGGCACAGTTTTAATTTGGTATGTTTTAATCTACCACCATGTACTTTGGAATAAAGTCTTCAGGTATCTCAAGAGGAAAAAAAAAGAAACTAGCAGGTATTTAATTTTCAGATCATGTCTGGTGGGCATCCAGAGCAAGGAGCTTTTGATAAATATTTCATAAAGATTTTTAGTGAATGTATATCATCTGCTTTACAGTACAGACCCAGACAACTTCTTGCCCATGGTGTCAATGAGTTTTAACCTAAGGCATCTCAGAGCACAACGTGACATGATACCCTGCAACTCTTCCTTTGGAGTAATTGCAACTTATGTTAAGAAGTTACTGGGTTATCTTTAGTGTTATAAAATATAATAGATCTGCAATAATGCACATATTAGAGGTCCCAAGTAAATATTATAAGTAGTATCCAGTACACTTCTATTAAACTAGCACAGGCTGTGAAGGATGGCTCCTTGAAACCTCTGTGGAAAAACACTGGGACTTTGCCATTATATTAACTTGTTGATAGTATCTTATTTCTTACGAAACAAAGTGCCAGAATGAATAAAAAAAACCCTTGCCCCACAATAGGGATTGCCTACTCAAGTGCAGCACAGCTGCTCTGAATCAGTCAGGCAAAGCATTTCACTCCTGTCCTGAGTTGGCTCTCTCAGTTGTGTTTTTTCTTCCCTTGTGATGGGACAGCTAACTATGCTTTACTCTGACACACAGATTAGTGGACAAATCTGGAAGGCTAAACAAATCCTTCTTCCTTTTGAACTGAGCCCAAGAAAAACATCTGGGTGAAAGAACAGCCATCATAAAGCTTTTCCCTCAATTCAGACTCTTCCAAAGTTTGGATATGACACTTCATTCTTTGTTCTTTCCTTCAGGCTTGTGAAAGTAGAAGTGTTTTCTCCTCTCTATTTTACATGTTCAATCACACTACCTGCTATACTTGGAACAGTCTTTCACGTGGTTTCATGAAATCTCCACCCACCTCTCTGTACAAAGCACTCCCACAGCAATGCTTCTCCTTCTTTTCCTCCAAGGTCAATGCTTTCCCAAGAATTTGCATTACCTGTGACCTGCTGTGGCATTCTTAATTTTCTCCGTATTAGTCTGTGTGTTCCTCAAGGATACCTATCTTGCCACATAGTTCATTACCAGGGAAGTAAATAGAAGCCCAACTGAAGTTAATGGCAAAATTTCCATCTACTTCAACAGAGCCAAAATTTCACTCAAAGTATTCAAATGAGGCCTCAGTTGGATGTCTGTGCTGCAGGTATTTCTGTGTGCAAGGGCAAATCACATCTGCTGTCTGCATTTAAAACACATTGAACAGCTGATATTTTCAGTGCTGTACTTCTTTCTAAAATAACCAATTTCATCTGACAACAATGTAGAATTGTAGATAGCATGAAAAATTCAAACTAAGAAACACCCTAATTTATATATATATAAAGATTTTGGTTTTTCTCTTCAGCTGGCAAATACATATATTCGCAGATATCTTATCTACATGTTGCTGTTTCCTTGAGCGCCTCAAACAATAAATTGAAACATGCCTCATGGTAACATTGTTGGGTATTTTTCTCTCACCCACGTACATACCTACAAAGGTTTAAATACAACTTTTGAAAAGATTCAAGGTTGAAGAGGGAAAATAATCTTATTATGCAACAATTTATTGTCCTGCCAAATGGAAGCTTGAACAACCCACCAACACACCTGTGTACATTGGCATTAAGTTAAATCAATAACAAAAAACAGGCCTGCAGCCAATTACCTGTCACATGGAGATTCATTTTAAGTGGAGATTTTACAAGCATTACTTGATCATATCTAAGTTATAAGATATAGTCCACATGAGACACTTACAAATATGTTTGAGTTCAGAATAACATTTAACAAAAACCCATGTATAAGAATATTATTAAAAAGCACTCAATAGCCATAATAACAATTGATTTTTCTTCACAACAAAGAGTAACTTACAGTAATGCAGATATGAGGGATAAAAAAACCCTAAGTATTTTCTTTAAATTACAGTTTCTTGTGATCATCTTATATCAGATAGGTCAGAAAAATGTTATTCTCTGCTTCCAGTTTTTCATTCCCTTGATGCACATGCCTCACATACAAAGCATGTATTGCTTTATAATGGTTTTTCAATTAGACCTTCGGTTGCTTAAACACAATTGAGATCCGTAGTTTTTTATATTTTTTATATTTTTTCCAGTGCATTTCATCAGCATTCCCTTATTTACAATAGTTGAAATACAGAACAGGTTATCAATTCAGCCTCTTTCAGCTCTGCAGAGAGAGCGTATATTGAGGCACACTAGGATAGTTTCCTCCACTGTCAAAGACACAGATATCTGCAGCATGTCTTCCCATGAGCCTTGCAAGAGATAAATTAAGCTGATACATGATTTCACCTTCAACACAAGAGATCCTGCTGTACTCTGGTTTTCACTTCTAAGGGACTTTATGTGTAAAACATTTAGGAAGATTTGAATGGGTTGCTCAGCTAGATCTTATCACATCCTAAGGATGGTCTGGTAAGTACTTAGCTTGTGTCATGGGAAAGGAATCAGATAATGGTGACAAAACCTTGATCTGTGAGATGCTACACATGTCTTCAGATCCCATCATTTTCAACAGAAGTTAAAGGTACAAAGTATATATTGTAATTCATCTACTTGCCTTTCTTACTTTTTTACCACTGAGCAATTCAAAGAGTTGCTGTGGGTTTTGAAATTTCTCTACAATCCTGTATACTAAACACTAACTGCTTAAGGTATATTCATTTATTATTATGAATCATTGTGGATTTTAAAAGCAATAGCTTTCACAATAATGACATTACTCATAACAGCTATAATTGATATTTCATCTAGAACCCATTTTCTGGAATCCTGAAGGCTGGTTTTAAACATGACAGATCAACAGTTTCTTTTGACAAACCACTGTTTCTCCACCAAGGTTGTTGTCAAGAGCAGAACTGGTTTGCAGATTTCAGAACATGCTGTCCCTTGAGTTTCTTGAAAGAGAGGACATCATATTCTTTCCCCTTAAAAACTTTCTCAGCTATGCTGTTTCAAAGTGTGTTAATTAGATAAAAATGCCATTTAAGTCTTGAAATTTATCTTATAATGAAATACACTTTTCCACTAATAATCATACAGGTTTGGGGGTGATTTTCCTAAGTTCAGCAGTAGCAGTCCTTTTTTCTCCTTCTTAGTAGCTGCTGCAGTGCTGCGGTTTTGACTTTTGGCCTGGGAACAGTGCTAATAACACCGATGGTTTTAGTTACTGTTCAAATGTTTGGTCTGACCAAGGACTTTGTGAGCCTCATGCTCTGCCAGGGAGGAGGGGAAGCCAGGAGGAAGCAGAGGCAGGACACCTCAACCTGTGGGAGTTACATTCTTTCGATTCTCCTCCCCATCCCTCTGGCAGCAGGGGGAAGAAAGGGTTGGGGGTGGAGTAGACTGTGTGGTTCTGATTTATGGCCTGGGCTTAAACCACAACAGTGATACAGTGCTCATTAGATGCTGGTATTAATGGTGGGATGCAGAGAGGTGAAAAATCTTGTTTTGCAGTTGGTTAAGGCACCATATTACTTTTGTGAGGTGGGAAAAATCACTTCATCAGGAACTTAATTGTTACATTTGGATTAGATATGAGGAAGAAATTGTTAACTGTGAGGGAGGTGAGGCACTAGAACAGGTTACCTAGAGAAGTTGGTTATGCTCCCTGGAATTGTTCAAGGCCAGGTTGGATGAGGCTTTGAGCAACCCAGCCTAGTGGAAGGTGTCCCTTCCCCTGGCAGGGGCATTGGAACTAGATGATCTTTAAGGTCCCTTCCAACCCAAACCATTCTGTGATTCTATGATTCACTAAGAAAAAAGATAATGCAATATTGAAGATATATTAAAAAGGATCCCACTGCAGTAAGTGCTGTATCTACTGAACTACTAAAAGATTATTTTACCTTCTTCTATACACCATTTTTCATTTCCACAGAAGGATGAAAGTACGTAGAGAAAATGAAAATGTCAATAAAAAAAGTCTTAGTATAACTTCTATTTTGCAAGCATCATAGAAAAGGAGATCTTAGAGATGCGGAAAATAATAGTTCTTTTCTTTTACAGGAGGTGATGAGAATATTCTCCCAAGAATTGAAAGTATCATATAAAATTGATTTTATGCTTGTGAATTTGAAGAAAGGCACTCAAGACTGATACCTGAGAACAACTGAGGATTTATACTCATTGAGATGAAGGGTAGTAGGTAGGCAGTAACTGGTAATGAATGACTCCTGAAGTGAACACAGATTACATTTGAAATAATTCTGAGGAGGAAGTAGAAAGACTCAAAGGAAGAGTTACACGGTTTAAAGCTGAATTTAGGAAAATTTTGCAACAATTTTTTTGATGGATGTAAGAAAAAAGCGTTTGCATTTATGGAAACAAAATAACAGCAACAGACAGACAAAAAAAAAAAGAAACAAAAACAAAAATGAAACAACAGAACAGAAGGGAAAAGAAAAAAAGAGGAGAAAGAAAAAAAGGAGAGGGAGGGAGAGAAGCGTTGATGACAGCAATGGTAAAGTGGAAAGAAATAGGAGGAAAATACTGGAAGTAACAGGAAAAATAAGTGGCCAGGCAAGCCCTGTGTGGTCAGGGAACATGAGACAACCCAGGTGCACTCTGGGATATATAAGAGTTGGAAGGAGAGAGTATGACCAAGCTCCATATAGTGGAGAGACTATAAACAAATTCCATATAGCATGACCACTTTTACACCAGGCATAGTTCTCTGGAGTTAAGCAAAGTGGTCATATACAAAAGGCAATCCATGGCTGGGGTGAACAGAAACAGGCACAAGACTGCAAGGATGTGTGAGGAGAATGAATGTTTGGATGAAGATTAGGGGAAAGAATGAGAAAAGATGGTGGAGATGGAGAAATTAAAGTTGGAAAAATAAGGGCAGACAGCAAATGAAAACATGAGGCGATAGCACAGAAAAGAGGAAAAGGATCACAAATGCTCTATTAAGAAGTTTCATTTATGTTCCATTGAGCAAACCACTAATTATTAAGATGAATTTTTAACTTTATCATTTATTTTATCTATTATTTCTTATTTTCTATTAATGTAGATATTCTCAGTGACTGCAGATTATCATAAAATATGACGTTTGAGAGGACATTTTCAACTGTTTGGAAATAACTGTTTTCCCTGTCAAACCTGACTTTGTACACGCTCATATTTTTTTGCCATAAACTCTCTGTTTTGTAAGATTGTCTGTATATTTGGGGATTCTCTCCTGAAAATGTCAATTCTCTCATTTAAATATTAGGTAAGAGGAAGGAAACCAAACATATTTAGATCCTTCCTCTCAATTCTGATTCTTCAATAAACATTTAGAATAGCGTGAATATTTACTAAACATGTACCATTTGCAGCTTGAAGTCACTGCTAATAAATGAATACATAATTTTCCTGCATTAACATAACAGAGCAGTTGTTAGTTGCTTTTTTCTTTTTTTACTATCTCAGATCTTAATTAGTGTAGGTCATTATTGCCTAACCATTCCTGAATAATGATACAAATTGCTCCAGGATCATAAAGTGTGTGTCCATTTGTAGTTGGTCTGTCACTGGGCTTTACAGCCCCTGGATCTGAACTAGGACTACATTCCTGAAGACCTTAGTTTCCAAAACAGTCATAAATGGTTTCATCAAGGGATCCTTGCAGGCACTGAAGTGAGGTGTATCATTGAGGTTCTAATTCTTACACATTGCCTCAAAGTTCTTTGATCTGAAAAGTATAACCGTAGCACTTCTTGTTTGCCCTCTGCCTATATTCCCCTAGCCAAGAGTAATCAGCAAAAGCATGATCTTAGAAGAACAAATGAGAAAACTTTTTCTCCAATTAAAGCTGATCATTTTCCAAGAGGATATATATATATGTAAGAACCCTTACAGTTGCCTCTTACAACTTTAACACTGGAAAGAATTAAAAATCCTGCACCCCAATAGCAGATAGCTTCTTTGAAGCCTCTGTTTATTGAATGCAATAAATACTTAGGAATTATCAGTATGTGTTGTAACCTGGCAGTATTCTCAGAGAGAGGATTAGTAATTAATTAATGAAGAACTACTCAGAATACTTCAGAGTGTGTCTCAGTTAGAGCATTAATAACAGTGTGAACCAAGCAGAGGGCAGGAACTTATCCTTGAGATCCAGCCCAAAGGTGGCACTGAAATGCCAGCAACTCCTTTTACCATGGTTCAAGTTGAAAGGGTTGAGATCTTCCACTTCTGAAAAAAAAGCTAACAGATAAAGATGCTTTAGTTCAAATATGTAACACCCCCAAGCTACAAAGATTTACTCATTGTTAAACCAGACCTTGACCTGAGATATACTACAATACACACCAATCAGGCACAAAGTAGGTTTCAGCTCTTAAATTAGATGTCTGCTAAGCAATTAAACGCAAAAATATGGCCAACATAAAGCTTATGAACTGGTTCAGAAATTTATTTGAAATCAAACTTTCCTAGTTGTTTTCTTTAAAATGGTTATTAAAATTATCTTCTTTCTGTTCATTTGTTGCCCATGAAGCAGGTAGGACTTTGAAGTGCAATAGAGATAGAAGTAAAGACATTTTGAAATCGCAAGTGCTCCATGTATAGTTTCTCTGTAACAAACAGGATTTGAATTTTGGTAGCAGGTGCTATGATAAAATTTTTGAGTGCAATGACTGTAAGTTAACAAATGCAACCGTGCACTGTAAGAGAGGCAAAACCAGGCAGAATACTTGCAATGACATTAAAAGACTTGGAGCTGTTTTCTATGTTTTGTATCTCTCAAAACAGCAGATATAATGATAACACATGTTTATGTGTTTGTGTTTATATTTGCATGTTTTATATTGTACTGCAATGGAAAAAAACTGGGTTTTTTAAAGTGAAGCTGTTATTTCATTATTCCTATGCAGCTATTCTGGGACAAGCTTTTCAGGGTGAAATAGATATCACCAAGGCATTTAACATCAAGCAGTAGATGGTGAAACTACAAACACTTTCTTATAAACTGCCATGGAAGAAAGTTATTGCATTCTTCTATATTCTTGCTTGAGACCACTTCTGACTTTTATGATCACCCTAACTCAAACTTAAGTAACAGAGAATGTGTCAATACAACTTTCCCTTTAAGTATTGCTAAGGAACATGCCGGAGCCCACGTGTTTGCTTAACTGGCCCTGCAAGCAACACTGCTAACAATAAAACCAGAAGTTCAAACTCAGTTCCTTGCTTTCAAGTACGCCCTTCAAACAGCAAATACCAGTTTATCATCCCCCTAAAACAGGGGGCATGTTAACCAGGAATAAATCCAACGTATCTATGCCAAGGTTCTTAGCACACAAGGTACCAAATCATTTTACCAGCTTCTTTTAATATGTACTTTCTACCACCAGTAATAGCTACTTATGGCATATGTATGTGTGACTGTGTGTTTCTTGACTGTGTGTTTCTAAGACATACAATCTCCCCTACCCTGTATTTTCAAGGACCATAATATACTGCCTGCTTCCTAGTCCTGCAAATACCCTTGAAGTGGAATAATGTTTAACAGAGGGCAATGCTGCGAGAAAGTTACCAAAGAAATGAAGGGTGGGGGAAGTCAGTCAAAGCATTCTGATGAATATTTTTGTACTTCCAAAGACACAACTATTATGCAAACACTGACCTATTTGTCAAGCAATCACAGTTTACTATGGCTTAAAGGTCACAGAAATTTCCAAGATTATTAAATAATGCATGGAGCCAGAGACTGGAGATATTATTTAAACAGTGGAGGTAATTTTTGTTAGTGAAGGACAATGATGACAATGTCCCTTACTGTCCCTAGAAATTTTGTAGAATTTGCACTGTAATGTACTAATGGCCTGTTTCAGCTGAAAGAGGGAACTCTGCTGCGGAAATGGTGCTCCACACTAAAGCAAAATATTAGCTGGGGTTTTCTCCCCTTTTGTGGACATTTGTCAGTACATGATTTATTCTTTTTACAGACATTTAAATGGTCCTAGGGAGTAGCAGCCTATCCACATACACAAGTGAATGCAATGATCTCTCCCTGTTTGTCTTTCCAATGTGAGTTATGAGTCAGTGCAAAAAGTGCTTTACAACAATTTAGAGTGTGTGCTGTGCATACATGGACATTAATCAGTAGAGGTTTGTAAACCTCAGTATCTACTGAGGTTCCTGTTAAGATAGCCGCATTCTAATAAATACTGCACCTACTGCTTCCCAATGGCTGCAGTTCCTTTAGTTCTCAGTAGGTCTTCTCGGTCACCTCTTCACAGACCTTCAGCGGTGTCTAGCTCTAGCTATTCTTTAGGTCAAAGGATTCAAGGAGGATAAAGGCTTTCCACATACAACCCAGTATGTTTTCTACTCCTCTGCCTCACAGTAAGTTTCTGCTAAGTGACAATCATTGTCCTGCTGTCTTTGTCCTGGAACAGAGCCACACACAGCTCAGGGAGGAATGACTTAGGCAAAATTGTATCCCAAATAGCTCATCATCAAATTGTTCTTGTTCCCTGACAGAAATACCTCTCAGGGTATGGCCCCTGCAGATGTTCCATGTTGAAGGGCTGTTATGCTGTGACGCCCTTCTATGGCCTCCAAAACAGGTAGTCATCTACCCTCTGCCAGTACCTCACAGCACTGTAACATGAAAGCTAGCAAGGGTCCCTCTGATCACAAAATCCATATCCTCTCTTCTTCAGTGCTACAACTCAGAAATCAATGTGGTTCTGAAAAGGCAAGACACTCAGAGAACAATGCCTTTGCTAAATAATCCTCTTCCTTTCTTCATTACTGATCTCAGCGCTGTAGGAAACTGGTTAATCTGGTTAATCAGGGACATCATCTAAAAGAACACTAAGTATCAACCAGGGAACTACTCTCTCATAGGGTTGGTCCCATCCAACACCAAGGATGATGCTCCATGAGCATCAAGCTCCAGGCAGTTGCCTTTTTGACAAAGAGATTGAGAAGGGCATGTTTCTTCATCTCGCTAAGCAGCCACAATGTTGTTCTGAGATCTCCAGTGGGCTGGAGCTGGGAACTTCATCAGAAATCACAAGCAAGATAATATAAAAGGTTTTGTTTCATTGCCAAAATAATCAATAGTTCTTTTTACATCTAAAAAGTGCAGCCATGTATAAATTGGAAGATTATGGACATGAATAATTACTGACAGAATTTCTGATTTAAGCAAAATTCCAAGAAGAGCAGAGTCATGACTTGGGATGGATTCTAGCACCCAGTACAATATTTCTCTTTTATGGTGCTTGGCTACTCTTAGTATATCTTATGAACATTTATTTTTTGAAGAGTCACCATTAATGGTCTGCTTGATTGCCAAAGTGAAAGGGTCTTCAATGACAGATTCAAAAAGGGAAAGAAAAAGAGGAACCTTCAAACATCTAGTGAGAACTGAAATTTCAGACTTGCTCTTCTGCAAATCATGGCTGCGAATATACACTCAAAATGCCTATAGGTCACTTAAACTAAGATGAATAAAAACATTCCCTTCTTTACATGAAAGACAGTTAACTGCCAAGAAACTTTTGGTCACATCACGGGGCAACTGACATTATCTTCAAGAATAAAATATAACCTTTCAAAGGCAGTATCTTTGGACAATAATCTGACATTACACATGTAACCAACTGATAGAATGGCTTTGTCATTTGAAAAGGCAGCATTTCTCCTGGAAATCCAGTCATTAGCTCAAGTGATTTGTGGAGTAGTTAGGTAGGAACCTAATAAAGTTGGCAGTTTTGCCAGGACCAGAACCTCACTTCTGATGTTACAACTGAAGCAAGATGCCTTTAGAGGCAGAAGAAAGAATTCATTATTAATGGGGCTAAGAGATAAAGAATTATGCCTGGTAGACCCAAAATACTGTCTTGAGAGTCACTTTCTTAGTGAAAACTTACAGGCATTTGAAATGGAATGCAATAACTATTCCTTATCCCAGTACAATACAAGAGGTGAGCATTCATTCATTTGTATACCCTGCAGACTCCTCAAATAGGCCATTGCCCAGGGCACTGTCTGTCAGACCCACCCTTACTTTCCCTATGATCTAGGAGAGAAAAGCATGAAATGAAAACCATTTCACCTACCTGGATGCAACCTGATGGGACTGCAGCGGGCATGTTTATTCTGGCAGCAGCGATCCCCACACTAGCTCCTGGCTCAGTGCAGTGCCAGGAGGAGATACCATATGAGGTCATGAAGGCAGGAGATCCATATTCATAGACTACTGAACCCAAATAACAAATCCCCCCTCTCAGCATCCAGCAGTAACACGTGGCACAGACCCAATGGAGCAGTGCTCTCCAATGGATTGTACATCTGTGCATGGTACCTAAACCTCACTGCCACCAACCCTCCACATTGACTAATCTCAGCAAAGAGAGGGAAACATCTAGGAAGGTAAACTAATGCAGGGGAATTTAATAAACCTTGAACCTACATGAAAATAGACCAGGATTCCCTTATTATGTCTTATCCTCAGTGTTCAATGAAAAAAATAAAAAGACCCAAGCAATCTGTAGAGTATAAATCATGACTTGATAAATGTAGGTCCTTAGAAGCCAGTTGTGTAAATACGGATACACCTGCAGGCCCTGATAACCAGATTAGCAGCAACAGCTGCCAGACCACGCAGTAACAACCAAGAGTTATTGTTGTGTTCTGGCCAACGAAGTTTCCAGATTGACTCTCAGGTGCTTCCCGTACATCACTGTTAGTAAGAACAATGCACCATGAAAGTAGATGATCTTCATTGATCTTGAAAATGTAAAGTTTTTCTCCTTGGATGTACACAATGAAGTCTGACACTGACATTAGTTCACAGTACCTCCGCTGTACAAAGGGATTGGACTTTGTCTGCTGGCGGCTGGGAAGGATATCTGAACAGAAAGAAAAAAAAAAAGGTGTCTGGGTTTGCTATGACCTCATGTTAAAAACCATATCCTTATTGGATAAGAACCCAGATCAACTGATTCGTAGGTGTCCTGCCACACCTGTTCTTATTGATGATTAAAAACTAAAATTAACGTTTCTTCTTGGCACAACTCCACTTGAATCACACAACAAAACCTGATGAGCCTCAGAGCGACTAGTAATACAAGCTAGACCTAAAAGAACACAAAGGAGGCACAGACTTGGGGGGTGGTTCGGGGAAAGATAGTTGTCTGTGTTTGGGAAAGAAGCTTTGGGTCCCTGCAAAGTTTAGAAAACAAGTCTAATGCTACTGACTGCACTTCAGCACTCTGACATATTTCTTTCTAGAAGTAGGGAAAGACAGTTCATAGAAAATATCATAAAATATGGGTGGTTTTGCACTGCTGGGGCTGTGAAGCTGAGCAGGACCTAGCGCAGTCCCAACCCTCCTCAGTGGTGCCAGTTCCATCAGGGTGTATGCAGTGGGCAGAGCCAGCTTGGCAATGAAACCCATTGGCAGCCCCCAACACATCAAGCCATGGAGCAGAGTCAGGAGTCATCCAAGGGGTCTAGCCAGGAGCAGAAGGAGATAGGGCCAGAGAAGGAGCTGGAGACGCACCCTCCTATGGCATTGCTGGAACAAGGTCTCACTGTCTCAGGTTGGGCTGAAGTAGGGCTCCTGGATCATGGGCAGGGCTGGATAGAAGCTGGACAGGGCCAGTAAGTGCCTTAGGGGTCCTAACAGCTTCCTTTACAGAAAAATACTTGCAGACCTTTATAAACTGATGCATGTGAGAATTCTCCCCAAGAAGATCCAGACATGAATTTATAATCCATGAACTTATCTTTCATGATGGATGTGAGGACTTACTTAGACAAGAAATCGTGTCTCTAATTATCTCTAGCAATTCAATGTCTCCCTTCTTGTCAAGAGCATCTACTTCAACTTAAAACAATGCAAAAATGATTGAAGTTGAAATGCTAATGGAATAACAAAAGAAGACTGGACATCTGGTCAAGCCAAAGTAATTGAAATAACTTTAAGATTATTGGGTGCTTAATGTCTGAGAGGTCTGAAATGGAGATGTGTGAATATGGGCTCCCCTCCACTGGTGGACTGGTATGAGGCCAATTCAGCCCTCATGTTTCCAGTCAAATGTCATTGCGCTGCAGACACACTGCTGGGGAATAATAATCAATATGCAGCAGAGAAATCGCTTTAGTAATAGATGTATAATAATAAGTGGTAAAGGCATGTAAAAAAATAACTTTAAAATACTTCAAAGAAGATGCTATCTTGTTGTGGCCTGTTACAAAGCATTTATAAATTGGAGTACTTACAATAGTTCATGCATGTCTCTGCATGTTAGAACAGCACATCAGAGATTTATTTATCGGAAAAAACACAACCTCTGCTAAGTCATTTTAGTTCTTATAAAGGTTACTTTCATTTACAACTCTTCCAGATTTTATAAGGCACAATACCAGATTGTCATATGGGAAAGGCTTGCAGATTCAAGCCCTTATTCTTCCCTCTAGCGAGTGCTGGAACCAGCACATTTGGGACACAGAGGTTACGTCAAAGCCTTCCAACTCTTTGAAGGATAATTGCCATACCTGCATAATCACATGGTCTACCTTCTATTCATTCATGTTAAGGAGAGGACATTAATCTAACAAACGCCCAGCGGCTGACATTTTTTTTATATATATCTCTAATAGTTCCCTATAAGATACAGCACTCCACCTAACAGCTGCAGAAAACTCCTTGCTGCATTCCCAATCCCTCCATGGAAAAGTCTGCCGTAATAGGTAGGAGTGTTCTGCTGCAGGATATGATGTTATTGATTGTCACTTTCCATTGTTTCAGTAGACAATCTAGATCACTATTTTATGATAGGTTGTATAAGAATTACAAAAGGAAACCAATGAACAAACCTTACCAGAATGATTTACACTCTGAGAGCACTTACGAATATGTCTAGAGGTCATATAAAACAGCTGTCTGGTTCAAGAGGATGGTATGTGCTGACATTTATGGTCTGTGCAAGACTCTTCTCAGCAAACAAGCCACAAAAACAATAGTGGATATAGGAATACTGGCAGCTTTTAGTATAGTAGGCTTAAAAGAGCTATTTCCCCCTTCAGCATTTGGTTCAGTATCCAAGGAGACCAGAGTGTGAGGCATCAGCAGTGTTCCCCTTTTCAGTGTCTGTATAAAGATTTGGTTGATGTGCAGAGAAATAATCAAACCAAATGGCACATGCCACCTGGCCCTTTCTGAACAGTTGTCCCTCTTTTTGCTGGTCCAAGTTATCAAAGCTGGAATTACGGAAATCTCAGCAGTCCGGATGTCCAGACCAGCATGTGAGCCTTGCTCTCCCTTTCTATCCAATACTCCAATGACCAAGAAGTTGTAACCCCTCACATGAGTTGCACACGCTTTCTGCTGCCTTTAGTGCCCTTGTCTCCTTCCATCTGGATTATCAAGGTCTACTCTTCTTTGGCCCTTAGGAGCCCACACCCGCTTTCAATAGCTTTCTAAGTGTAATCCCAATATAACCTTTTATCTATAAACAATTCACTTGCCTCGTGTATTAGATCTTTCATAGTGCTGAGCTGTCAGGCTGTCAAGCTTTTGACACTAGAAGCAGGAATCCACAAGAAGAGAGTGCACTTGGGTACAGCTCTAAGTATGCTCATGTACGCCAGAAAGTGGTGGGACAAAAGAAACATTTTGATGGAGGGAGCAGGAAAATTATAACATATAAACAAATAAATACAAGACAATTCTTGGTCTGCAACCAGACTCAATAGCCATATATAGCTGGATTGAGATCAATTTATGTTCCCATATTTCAGAGACCTATTGACAAAGCCTGTGCTATTGTAATACTGTGTTTTCATAACCTCTATCCAGAGAAGCTTCTAATTCATTAAAAAGCCATTGTGAAACAGATTCTATGAATGGGTAATATCCCTAATATATTTTATTACTCACTGTAAAATCTGTGACTTAAACAAAACACATTGAACAAGTCCTTTTACCTACAGAAAACTTATCACAACTATTTTCCTCCAAGATCTAATTAGATTAAGATTTCATTTGCAAAACAGAAAAAAATAAGCCTTTTACCTGGGGAGATCTGGCTATAAGTCAGCAAAGTACTTGTTGTGGTTTTTGTTTGGTAATTTTGTTTGGTTGTTTTTTGTTTTATCAAATGGCAAATTTGCCCAGGTAATAAACACAAGGGGCACACTAGTGATAGTACCTACTTAAAAGGAAAAACTCAGCTACACATTAAAACTTCAAAAGGTCAACTGTTTGCATTTTTTAAAACAATTTTATAGTTTTCTTTAATGTTTCATACTGCACAAAGATTTTTACAAACATGCTTGTTAACCCAGTAACATGCATATATGCATGCAAATGTTGAGGAGCCATAGATCCTAATATCAGTCTCTTAATTTCATATAATTATAACTATGTCACCTAAATAAGTTCTAAACTCAAATCCAGCCTATGCAAGCCTTGAAACAGCATCTTGATTTGGGGAAATAGTGCCTTGGATTAGTGCTGAAGCCACGTAAGCTTTTTGAGATTTGATTTAATATCTGTAAAATAGGAGATTAATTACCTCCAACTGCTGAGCATATAACTGATGTAAAAGATCACAAGTCCATTGGAACCAAGAAGAGTCCCCACTGTCTTTGTGAGGGCCTCACTGTTTAAGCAGGATAAGAAATAGAATTTCTCTGGTAATTAATATGCTGCAGCGAGAGATTGAAATTATGGGGTGAAGGACCTTGGCATGAGTCTGATCCAAAGATCATATCTGGTTCCATACTCTGGGCCACATGGTGAAAGTAGTGATTAACTTTCTGCCATTTCTGGGAGCCTATCATCTATTGCCCTCATCAATGAACTCTTGGAAACCTGTGCATGCTACCAGTGAGAAGGATAAGGTTAAACTCTCTGGTTGCCCATTTTCATGAATGAGTCAATTGCAATATGCATCACTTTAGCATGTTTGAGTGGCTGCTTTAACCTCCTGTGTGAAGAGGAAGCCACTCAACCAACCCTAACAGGAGAAAGTGGCAGCAAGGAACCTTACTGGTTTTCTGGTGGGAGCCACCTTCTGTGTCTATATGTCCAGGCTTCAGCATACCTAAGAGGTTCGTAGCTCATCACTGAGCTTGCACTTACCTGACTCGATGAAACACTTTATTAGTCAGAGTGCAGCTTCTTCCAGCAGCTTCAGTGCCAAGCTACCTTGCATTTCACTAACTTGGATCATAGGGAAAGCCATGGTGGAGTGGTCAGTGCCATTTGCCTCAATATGCTTATAACACACTCAAATGAATATCCAGTGTGCCCAATTCATTTTTACTTGGGTCCTCTAAGTGTTTTCACCAGTTTCTCTTATTGTTACTCATTTAGGTGAAGAAATTTTTGTTGAAGTCTGCTTAAAAGCAAGCAGTCCTTCAGCTCTGGAAGACAGAAGTGTTTTCTTCATAGCTGAGAACTGTTTCAGTGCTGTCTACCTACTCCCTTAAAAAACCAGAAGCAGTGTGATAAATGCACAGTCCCCCACAACACTAGAGAAAGGACTCATGCTGGGGCAGCACTGGAAGTACAGGCTGAGTTTACTTAGGAGTCCAGATTTCCCTGTTACTCCCAAATTATCAGTAAATTTCCAGTTCTCCTCAAAGTCAAAACACCAGAAGAATATCTTTTTTTTCTTCTCATGAGTAATCCAGCAGCTCCTGGCCCCCCCCCCAAGAGCAACTGAGGAGAACCCCAAATTCGAGCTGTTTAGCTGAATATAAGATCCCCTTTCATTTTAATTTACTCATCACATAACTGGAGGGAAAGGGATGTGGGAAATACTGGTGAGTAGCAACACAAAGGATGAAAGCCAAACTGTACTCTGCTGAATTAAGGAAAGGATGCTACAAAGGGGCAGAATTACCCTGCACTACAGCTGGTAGGGAAAAAAGAAAAGAGTTCCTCTCTGCAGAATAGGGGGAAAACCAATTTTAACTTTCAGAAGGTGGTAATGTTTTGGAGTGCTTTTAATTATTTTTTTTCCCTTCAGATTCCAGACAAAAGTTGAAAAGAGAAGGAAGTGATGGAATGAGTGAGACTGAAGAAACTTGTGTTAATAGGAGTTATGTCTTCCAATACTTACAAGAAAGCTGGAGAGGGATTTTTGACAAAGGCATGTAGCGATAGGACAAGGGGGAATGGTTTTAAACTGGAAGAGGGGAGATTCAGTTTATACATTAGGAAGAAATTCTTTACTATGAGGGTGGTGAGACACTGGCACAGGTTGCCCAGAGACGCTGTGGCTGCCCCATCCCTGGCAGGGCTCAAGGCCACGCTGGACAGGGCTTGGATCAACCTGGTATAGTGGAAGGTGTCCCTGCCCATGGCAGGGGGGTTGGAACTGGATGATCTTCATGATCCCTTCTAGTCCAAACCATTCTGTCATTCTATGATTAACGTGCCAGACTTCCTAAGAGTAAAGTGACAACAACCTTGTTCTTATGATAAACCTAAGAGGTGACTGAAGAGGACATTTCAGCAGAAAACAAATCAACAAACTGTTAGGTAATGTTGTAACAGGATGGAGTCTCCTCTCAGGACATGACACAGTGAAGAACTTAATATCTTGTTTTATTCTTGCTGGACATGTATTAAAGCAGCAGTCCAAGCCTTACCAAAAAAAAAAAAGGAAGAACAGTTTTCTAGCAGGTCTCTGTTACTTCACCTTTCCTCTTTATCTGACCAAAACCAGAATCTAGGTTTTGTAAAATCACCATCTATACTGAGTTGTGGATTTCAGAATTCCAGACCAACATTCCTATGTCCATCAGACTTAGGCATTTCTCTAAAGCCATGTACTTGACAGGTACCCTGCAATCTCAGCTTTCTCACAGTACTGTACTTCAGGCTGCAAACTACACACACCATCAAAGCCTCACTGAAGAGAGGTTGCAACTCACCATGTGTACTGCTCTGTTGCTTTTCTTAAAATCAAGAATAGTATCAACATTTGAAACTTGTCTATAGCATATCCGTAGTGTTGCAAGAGTGCCGCTTTTGCTTTTGCTAATATTTTTGTATCAGACCCACACTTCTTGTGACCTCCCTTGTGTTTAGCCTTCTGAAAGAGAAGAGCCGGCATCACACAGCGGGGCTGGAAGGAGCCCTATGACATCACCTGCACTATCTTTCTTCCCCAAGGTATCAAAATAAGTAATTTAAGGGCACTCTGCTAGATCAGAGATAGCCACCCAATTTGTTTGGAGAAAGCATATGAAAGCTTTCCTACTTCAGAAGACCAAAGAATCAAGCTAAACCTTTCAGAGCGATAGTCTTATTTCTTGGCACTTCCTTTTCTTATTCAAACCCTAAACTACCAAAGACTCTTCTTAACATGACTTTTGGTCTCAGGTTTATCAAGGAATCATCTAAGAAGAGAGACACATGGAAACATTTCCAACTTACAGAAACTATCTGTGCAAGATTGAGCTTAAGTGAAGATGCAAAATCAAAAATGGGCAGTTGTATTCTTGTTTATCCCAATCTCACCCCACCCACACGGTAGCAAAATAGGCACCATGCCAAAACTTTGTGGCAAGAGGCTATTGTGTGGGCTTGGAATAATTTAAGAATTGATTGTCAGCCTGGTTTCTTGGCTTCCAGCTATGAAGTCATGCTCTGACTGAAGTGAAGTATGCTGAAGGACTCATTACAGACTTTAAAGCTGTCTCATTTTCAATTATGAATATTAAAAAGAAATTCTCTGACTCCTGTGTCATAATTAATAATCCAGGTTTTGGGTTGGTTTGGTTTTTTTTGAGGTCTATTTTTAAAGACATCTTCATTAATTATTCCTGAGTTAGTTCCCAAAAACCAAGCACTGCTCCTGTTTATATCACTGGGGAAATTCCCAGTGAAAAAACTAATCAGACGCAAGTTAATGAAAACAACACCCCATTTTAAACAAAGCCCTAGCCTTAAACAATCTTCTAGCATTGACTACTTGTGTACATCCAAGACAAAATTTTTTTATAGCCTACATGTTCCAACCTTAAAAAAAAAAAAGAAAAAAAATCCTGATTATTTATTTATGCCCTTTTTGTTTAAGAAGTTAAATCCCCAGAGCATCTCAATTTAGATCAAAAGCAAGCTACCAAACTTCACCTGGCACACCTGTGCCGTGTGATTTCTTAATTACCTGCCTAACATTCCCAGAGCTACGAGGCAGAGATGCAGGACTCGTTTAGCACATATTCAGATCTCTGAAATACACCTCAGGTAGCAGAGGCTTTCCAGAATGCCCGAGGTGGTAACCAGCACTAAATGATCCCGCATCTCCACAGACACTTGCTTTGTAGCAAATTGCTTTCTCACAGGTTTCAGAAAGCAGGGAGCTAAACATGAGGTGAGAAATCTGGGGAAAGGCAGGGATTTATGAGTTTCAATGAAAGTTTTTCCCTGCCTAGCAGATGACACAGGGTATCCATATGCTGGTAGACTTGAGCCTTGTTCCACTAAAAACAAAAATTAGGATTAATACTGTTCAATGTGCTAGTTAAAAGTTGTTACTACTAACACTTGCTGTGTACCTGCATAGGGACCAGGGAAAAGTATGGCCATCTATGCTAGACACCAGACAAGCCTTCAGTTGGTAGTCCTGGGCATGGAGAGTATCTAACCTAAAGGGACACACCAAAAGCAGCAGAATGTAGCATAACAAGGAAAAGGCTGATGTGAGGGAGCACACATCAAGGTTTTGTTCAGATAACTCTTCTTGGCTACAGGAAGCTTCTGCACTGTGATGAGCAACCTAGCTCATGTGACTGTCACTTCATTTAAATGCTGGACTGGCCATTGACTTGCCCCTTGTCTAGCTGAGAAACGTGCACACTTGGTGATAGATGAGCTCAAACTCTTCTGTAATGTTAATTTTGCACGTGCACTGACAATTATTTACATGCTGAAGAAGATCAGTCATGTCTTCAACCTCCCTAATACCAAGCACTTATGGTGTGTCCTCATGTGTGCAGTTTTATATTTTAATAGGGGATTTACTGTAATTTCTCATTTACAGTGGTTTGGGAGTAATTAGGCATCAAACATTACAGGTTCTTTGGCTATTTGTCAATAGTGTAATTTTATTAATTGTCCAAAGCACTGACTTTGTTACCCTGAATGCAATTCAAACTGCCAGTAGCTGACGGCATCTCTGCTGGTACAATGAATATATAGAGCTCTGGCAGGAAGTTAAAGGTAAGCATTAGTATAAATAGTTTATGTGTCTCTGCTACACACACAGGCCCCAGTACCATCAGAATTCTTTACCCATAAGGGATGAGACAGATGACTTGAAAAATATGCAAAATAATAGATGATGCAATAAATGTGACAGCATCCTTCCATTTACAGGCCAGCATTCAACATCATCCCTTCATGAAAGGAGACAGAAACATTATATTTTATTACAAAAATGTTTGTGATTTTCACAAAAGATCTCAGGAGAAAACTTTTTTTTTATTTCAAAATTTGATTTCTGGTTAAGAAACATTTTCATTGCAAAAAAAAATAATTGTCAAAAATTGTGAAGTCTCAGCTGGGATCAGAGACACACTGGGAAGACTCTATGGAGGACATGTTTCAAGCAAAAAGAAGTCTCCAGTGGCAAAAAGAAGTCTCCAATTACAACTACAGGAGCATGAGCCAGTAAACCTTATTTTGCAAAGTCCTCAGTCAATGTATATTTCAAATAATATTTGCAAGGGAGGTTGCAGGATCCCTTACAGTTAGTAAAACCAAGGAGAGGTTCAGACACAAGGAGAACCGTTTGATCATGAAACTACGTAATATTCTACATTAAATTTTAGAGTTTCAATACCCTCTTGAAGGTGCAACCAACAAGACTTATAAACGTGTTTTGAAATCACAGTGTTTTTCAGAAATAGTATGAAAAATCTTGGGATACTGAGATCTGTTTTGAAAACTGTGCTTCATAGCAAAGCACTTCCCAGCTTCCTCCACGCAATAAAAATAACCTGAGTTATCAACAAGAAATCTATATGCTAAAAGTTAATGAGGAACATCTGCTGGTCTACTGGGAGAGACGGTGGAAAAATGGGTGGGAATTTCCAGCTTTAACTATGCTGCCACTCCCACAATATTCAAGTCAACAGAAAAACCATTCAGCAGAAGGTCAAAGTAATTAGGAGATATTTTTTTTTCACCTACAGAGAGATAGATGAGATATCCATAATTTCAGAGGCATTATTCAGGATTTTTCCAAAGTTCTCACGTTAAGCTAATTTATCATATAGACCCTATCTTTTTGGGCTATGTTTTAAAGGCTTGTGGGACTACCATGTACCCAGGACAATAAGTGAGCAAGGGCTCAGATTCACAAAGTAATTCAGTTTTAAAAGCCTCTTTACACCAGCCAAGTCAAAATAATTGCCAGTGTCCCACAGGTTCATGATCCCAAGCCTGTTGCAAGGCACATTATCTTAGGTAACAGTTTTTCAGAGTGGGAAAAGTACTAGCTAAGACCATACACATGAGCCATTATTACTGCTTAACTGATACACAGTGGTTTGTTATATTACCATAATTTAATTGTGAGACTGAGTCCTAAGAATTCGTGATCTAAGGCAATTAAATTTCCTGATGAATGGTAATGCAAAATGCTTCCAGCATACAGAGGCAGTCAACACATAGGTTAATGTGAAGTTCTGCAAATATCTTCAGAATGTCTGACCTGAAAGACACTGTAGGGAAAGTGTTTTAATGACTGAAGATGAGAAATGCTGTTTTGCTGTGTTTTGTGATCTAAATAATTTTGAGCAATTTAAAAGCTTTTTTTTTCCCCACAGTTTATGCAAAATTTGGATCTTCCAACCTGCAGACCAGGTTTTTACCTCAATTGTAAGTAGCATTGGCTATAGCATGATTAACACCGGAGAAAAATCCATTTCAGCTTTACAATTTTCTTTCTTGACAGACTAAAAACAGCATCAGCACATACTATTTACAGACCTGATAATGGATTTTCCTAGCTCTGGGATGACTGTTGAAGTTTACATCTGTAAAATTAAGTCTAAGTTTAAAAACCCTCATGAAGATGTTTATGGCATTTAAAAAATATTTGTAGGTTTTTTTTTAAGCAGACATACCAGTCTTATTCATGAACGTTTTTGTGTAAATATCATCTGTCATCATTTGCTGATATCCCTACCTATCAGATACCATGGATATTCCACATTTCTCATCATTCTGTATTTCTGTGGATTTAGGTCATAACAAAACTGGATAAATGAGAAGCTGAATTAGGCACAAGGCATATGACTTTCATAGGCATTGCTGGTAGCACCAACAAATATTGGGTTTACTTGATTCTTGCCATTTCAGGTTCCCAGTGTTGCAGAACTCAGATGACAAGGCTGAACTCTGGCATGTCAGACACCTGTCTGAACTTGAAAAATCTTCTTTGGGAACAGTTGGAAAGCCAAAACAGTTCAGCTATTTCCAAGAACAAGGCCATGGAAAAATGCCTGCCTTGTCCATCTTAAAGTCCTGTGGTGCCCCCCTATTTTTTGGAACTTTAATGCTTATATGCTTTGGTAAAGATACTTGAATTTGAGCATTAAGATGTTGCTTTTCTATGAAACACAACCTTTATAACTGTTGTACAAATCTACACCAAGGAACCACTGCAACTGCAGGTCACACATGAACAGTGGACACTTCTAAGACCACAGTTTCTCACACCACAAATATTTTAGGTTGGAGCTAAACAGATTTGACACTGTTGTTGCTCCAAGTGCTGCTTGAGATAACTACAGGATATTTCCAATCATTCGTGGGTACTCAAGGTGCAAGAGAACAGAGTTATCCATGCTTTCAAGTTCCTTGGGGAATATTATGGAAATAGGTCTCTGAGTTGGAAGTGGGAGAGTAGCAGGGTGAAGATAGGGGCCACTGAAGAAAACTAATCCAAGGAACAGACAGGAAGCCTAAAGGTAGTCTGACATTTGGGGAGACAGAAAACACAAAGAGCTTAGAACTTAATGCCAATTGTATGGGAGGAAGCACAGTGTGGAGAGCCAATGAGAAAGGGGACCTTGAATTATGTTTGGGGATGATTATTGAAACTAACAAGATCTGAGGGAGGCCTAGAGATGACAAAGTAAGAAGCCTGGGTCTTCCCCAGTAACTGAGAAATCTGAAGGAAATTGGACATGGCTGGGAGAAGTGGTTAGGGCTAGTTAAGTGTTCCTGTCCCAGTCTCATTCGGGTAGGCACAGTAAAAGTGGTTCCATCTAGAAAACACCACACTCTCCTCATGAACTTGGAGTAGCAAACACAGCTTTGGGGCTTTGCCCATCCTCTGCTGCCCTGAAGTACCTGCAAGATCCACTAACAACTTGTCCAGCCTGCCTCATAGGACACAAGCCTTTTTGTGTTTTCAGCAGGACACTGGTAACTAGTGATTATTTATGTTGCTTCTCTACTAACTGATGTAACACAGCTTTGAGTGATCAACACTCCAGCCCTGCTGGCTCTCCTGGGAGCCACTGTGATCCTGCGTAATGAAATGCTTATTTTGGTAGCCTACTTTTTTTTTCCCTTTTTTTTTAATATGGGAAATTACACACCTCAGACCATGCTAAAAGAATCTTGCAGATGCAATCAGATGTGAGGAAATGCCAGAATCAAATTGCCTTTCTAGCCTTGATTCAGTCCCTTTTTGCATAGGCATTATCTTTAATAGCATGATCATATACTTCTCCCTCCTGCCGGGCACAAAATGGAGAGGACCAATGATAGACAGGAGGATATAACAAAGGGAAACTGCTGCCTGTGGGATATATACTTCAAAAGCTAGATATCTTAGAATAGAGGGGGGAAAAAAGTGCAAAAAGAGAATTCAGATGCAGTAATAACAGATGCACTGCGGCATGGCCATTACCCAGGTATGACCTGGACTGTAGTTATCACATCAGGGAAGGTAATAGAAGGCGGTTACAGCTCACAGCTTCTCTTGCTAAATCCGCTCCTAGGGCTTACCAGAAGAGGCAGGATGGCTTCACCACTGTCCTTGAGAGCTGATCGTATTTCTGCTGTTCAGCTCCTATGCAAAGCTGGGCAAGCAATTTAAATCAGCTCTTTCTCTCACAGTTATAAATTGTACAGCTTCATTTTCTGGGTCCCTGGCTGGATACAGTGGGGTCTCTGAGCTGCAGAAGTGCTGAGCACTCACAGTCAACTATCACATAAAATATGGCTCCATGCTGTGCAAAGTCAAACTCTTAACTAGCAGAAACTGGGCGCTTAAATTTAGGAAACATTTCTGGCCTGCCACCATGCCCCACCTGCAGAATCAGGTTAATACCATATCTCATCTGTTGGGCTGCTGTGAAAATAAATCCATTCTTTTTTGTGAAAGTCACAGACAGCAGAGAGCTGAGAGCTGTAGGAAAACTTAGCTAAAAAGTAATAATGCAGAATTCAGAACAGAAACTGGCAGGAGGGAGCAAGAGAAGACTTGACGTCACACAATGAATAGCGAAAAGAAAATGAAATACGACTTACTCATTAAAGGAACATGGGTCAGTCTATATACCGAAAGAGGAAGGGAAGCAGCAGGGTGACAACATGTAGATGTATAATTAAGAATTACAACCCACTCATTACACCCAAAGTAACCAAATTAAGATTGCAAAGGTAACCTTAATTCTGTTATTCCTTGACTTTCATGGTTTGACTTCACAGATTATCTAATACAGTTTTGATGAAGGCTTGTGTTCAGGTTTTCATTTGCCTGTGTGTACACACAACCAGACTTGAAAGCATTTAACATTCTAAAGTCATTGCAGTTTATCATAGGAATAATCAGCATGAATTGTGATACAATCAGGCCCTCAACTAGCAACTGTCACATGTGACACTGAAGGAATGGGACTTAAGTTAAATGGAAACCAGTTTTTGATAAGTTAAAATCATCTGTACTTAGGAAGAATGTGTAAAACTCTAAAAAGAAAGTTTTAATTTGATTAAGAGTATTAGTAGCTGTAATAATTAGAATTATAACTTCAAATCCAAATCTATGTTTAAAAAGTTGAGTAGATTAACAGATTTATTGTTTTTCTCTTCTCTATTTTGCAGCACATATCTATATTATTAAGTTCCTTGCAGCTAGTTTTGGCATCCAGCTTGTTAGTACATGAATTTAACTGTAGCTCCCATTGAAAGCAGTACTTTTTCAGGATATTTCATCATATCATTAATATCTTTATCCATAGATCATACTTCTTCAGCTCAAATAAAGCATACAACCATACAATAAATATCTTGTTGACCTCACTTACAAATAGCCATTGACAGATAGTAAAAATTGAATGATTGAATAGCACTTGGCCTAACCTTCAAGAATATTTAGTTATATTTCATGTGTTATCAATTTCAACTCCTTTTCTATATGTGGAGCATTAGAGCCTAAGCCTAGCAGTAGCAGTTTTTGCAGCTCTGTTAGATGTCATCACCCTTCAGTACTCAGATTTGGTTTGGCTTTTAAGCATTTCTCTAATTCTTTTTACAAGGAAACAAAATGTGATCCTTCATAAAACTTCAGCTTTTAGGATGAAATTGTATCTGCAATAAGGAAATTAATAGCAAATGTTTATCCAGGCCACTGGTGAGTGAGTGGTAGTTTCCCTGCCTGCAGACAGTCTATAAACGATTTCAGTTTTTATAGCCTGGGCCTGTTAAATCTTGGCTCTTCAGAAAATATATACATATTAAACACGTATATTCCCTTAGCCCATTTCAGTTATTAGGTTATAAGATGTACCTTAATCCTCTGACTGTGGCCAGACCTTTACTGAAGAAATAGTGGTGACAGCCTAAGTTGTTAAGAGCTCTTCAGCTGCTTTTTCCTACTTTGCTCTCCATTACCACCTCCCAAGCAACTCCTGAAATATAGATTGGATGACTAGTTTGAAATCAGTCTGTGGAGGCTTCAAGTTCAGACATTGAAAACTGCATGTCAGGCATAGAGTAGGTTCCTCCAAAACTCTTCAGAGCATGAGTTAGGGTTGATGAAGCCACTCCTGATTTCTCATTCCAGCGTTGGAGGAGTCTCACTCCTGAGTCATTTGAAATAAATCTATCCCAAAAAAAAAAAAAAAAACCCAAAAAAGCAAGGCACACAAAGCCACCTGTTACTTTTTAAACAGTAGATGTGGGTTTGCCAACCTGAACTACGGTTTAAACTTTTCTTATTGAAACCAGCACTAATTTGCAGTTAAAATGAAAACAGTGCACTAAAAAAAAAGGATAACTGTTAGAAGGTAGGATTATTTCTTCCTGTGTATGTTCAAAGCACAAAGCTTATTTTAGGACCTTCTTTTGGACACGGTTAACAGCAATGAAAGGTGGTGAACTCAACAGAAAAATGAAATTTTAATCAGTTTTGTGTGTGATATAAACACTGTTGCCTTCATGTCTTCTTCCCAATAGGTTGCTACATCTTTTTAAGTAGAGATACTTAAATCATTAGCTAAAATTCCCTTCTGCCACAATTTTTCACATCCATGGAAATGTCTAGCAACAAAACACCTTAAAAGGATTGGGAGTGGAGCATTGATACTTCCAGCAGGGTATTTGTATCCTTTGAATAAAGCAATCAAACTTGCACCCTCCTTTATCCTCTCTTACCTCTGCTCAGTTGGCATGGTTGAAATATTAGAGCCAATCTCATCAAAACAATCTGAATGGAAAGTCAAGATCCTTTCAAAGCCCAGAAATATTACTGGAAGTACAGAAAGCTCATCTTTACAAAAATTATTAGATCTCAAGTTTGCTTCCTGCAAAAAGGTTAAAGGGCCTACATCCAATTAATAGTATGTATCTACTTCAGTCCAAGACATAATTTAGTTGTGACTATACTTTATTGTACCCCAGTCACTTCTAGACTATAACTACTGTGGCTGTGTTTTTATCTTTTCCTAAGTATGCCTTTGGTCTAAGTGTGATTATCTTCAGATTTATTTGGAGCTGCTTAAACAAACTCTACAAAACCAGTGCTTGAATTGCCACATAGAGGAATGTTTGTAGGTTTTATTGTTATGTGTGATGTGTATTTAGAAACAGGAACAAACTTTCAAAAAGAAAAATACTGATTTAAGAACAAATTTGAAAGGACAGCTAGACAGTTTATCTCGCCTTTTTTTAAATCATTTTTCTCTTTTGCAGCAAACAATATCATGGTTATAATTAAAGCTTCCATCAGTCCTCAGCTGCTTCTAAATGCAGGACAGGTTTCTCCTAGTCGGAGTTTTACCATTAGCTTCATTAGGACTAAGGACAGACCTATAAAATGAGCTGGAGCATAAAACCTCACCCTGAAAGAAAAAGAGGAGCAGATGCAGAGAAATTACAAGGCAGCTTGTTCTTTAGCTCTGACAATCAACCTTCAAGACTGCAAAACACCCTCTGAGTCAGTATTTCCCATTTCCGTGCTGCTGCATGCCTGGAGGGCTAAGCAGTACCATGGCCCACACTGCAGCAGAGGTTTATGCCCTGAGTTTCAGCTCCCACCCTAAACAAGTCTCAGGCCCTTGTCCTGAAACCTTTGCTTTCCAGAAGAAGGAACATTTGCAGGATGCAAACCCCAGGACTGGTTCCTGGAGCATCCAGCTTCAATGGACCTTCAAATCCAGCAACAAACATAGTGACATTCAACAAACCCTCAGAAAACACTAGTGAAAGTCCAAATTCCCATCGGTTCCCACTGGCAGCTGTAATTCCAGACATGCTATTGCTTATTCTCTGTCATCCCTGTATAGAGAGGAGGCCAGACACAACCTTGCTCTCACCTGCAGCCTTCAGAGCCAGCTTTGCAAGGTGCCAGACTGTAGAGTCCAAGTCATGATGTGTAGATGAATGTGGAAAGATGAGATATCTTCCCTCCTATAGCATAGGGATTGTTTTTTATCTAAATTCCCATGCCCTCCTCCCAGATCTTCATCCTGCCAGAGTAGGAGAGAGAAAAAACAGTGATGCCAGGATCAAGCCCTTGTCCACAGAGATACATTTCACTCTTCCCATATTTCTTCACAGGCCATTGTGAAATTCAGTGCAGTGACAAAGAGCCATGACTTGTGCATACCAATATTCTGGATCTTTTTATACATTCTCTATGATGTTTCAAATAAGATAACAGGGTTTGCAAAAAATCCTACATGGACTGAAAAAATACACTATATATACTTCATTCCTTTGACAGCTCCTCAACTCCAACAATAAAAGGAGAGACAACAATAAAAGGAGAGACATAAAAGCAGGTGTTCATGAACTGCGGCATTGAAAATGCTGTGTGGAAAGGATACATGTTAATCTCTAAATAAGGTGCTATAGGGAGGAATATTTTTATAACCCAAAAAAATGTTAAAGTTAAGTTTAAATTTTACCACAAAGTCCACCTTGCCTATTTACTGTGCAAGGTGACATATCACTTCTATGTGAGCAATAAAGATAAATCATGTTTTAAGGCAGGACTATGAAAATTACAATGTGGATACAACAGTCCCGTCCCCTTGAAGCATTCCATTTCTTCTTCTCATTTCACATACAAACCATAAATGGGAATACTGGAAGTGATGCATCCTTGTAAGAGAATGAGGCTAAAGAACGTGGAGCTCTTTTTTCTCCCATGTTACAACTTTACTGCTTGTATTTGAGCAAATTGTTGAACAGCTTCCATTCTTCCCTGGAGACAATATGTAAATTAATGTCCTATTAATACCTCTATGAAATGCACTTTGATTACCCCGAATGAACTATGCGAGTCCTGGGGTTTATTATTAGACTCATGTATTATGTATATCGCATAGTTATGGTCAAGAAAAAAGCAAGTCATATTGGAATTTGTCACAAGGTACTTCTGAGACTCCATGGTCAGAAATGGTGGCTGATGGTGTCTTTGTGGCTTTCAGAGACTTTCTCTCATTTGACACAAGGGAGGTGTGCTAAGTCTTTCTTAAAAACAACAACAATAGTTAGTAATAATAATAGAAAAATCTGTAATATGTAATATAACATAACACAGTATTATATTTTTCCACTTTGTGTGTGTGTGATTCTTGTGGGAATAGAAAAGAATGGTTATCAATTGTTCCTATTATACAAATTAAAAGGTAGTTGCCATCCGTGCCATAATTGAACCTGCAACGCAGTGCCATCTGGTGCACACGCAGAGAATAGGCTGCCACAAGGAAGGACATTGAAGTTCCTTTTGCAAATAGCTGTATGGGAGCAAACAGGTAATCTGCGCTACCAAAATGACAGAGGGAATCAGTATGGAAGTCAGTATCAGACTCAGGATCTTTGATTTATAAAGAGGGGTTCCTCCCAGAAAGTGGGAGTGGGGGCAGAAGCACAGGTCTCATGGCTGGGTGTTAGCGAGTGAGCTGGGAAAATTTGTTCTTGCTGCCAGAAATCCTGAGGAATAGGGAGTGTTCAGTGACATCAAGACATGGAAAATTTGTCCCTGCCCGTGGTAGGGGGGTTGGAACTCGATGATCTTAAGGTCCTTTCCAACCCTAACTGTTCTATGATTCTATGGAAATTCAAATCTGATAAGAGGGAAAGATTTTCACCTATTCTGCCTGTGGAGCTCACTGCCAAAGAATACACCCAAGGCCGAGAACTTAATAAGATTAATTGAATTTTCATACAGTTCAAGGGTCAGAATTTTCAAAGCAGCCATTTCTACTGACAAATTAGGGAAGGCCTAATAATCGCGTGCTTTCAAGTTTAAAACATCCTCCAATTTGTAGAAAGTAGGATGAGCTGAGATGGTGGATAAAGCAGATTATCCTATATCTGTGGAGAACCATCACTGTCCTTTAAACTACCTAATCCTGGCTGGACCAGGAGAAGAAAGAGCCTGAGATTTTGGGGGTACAGCAATTCTCTTGCTCTTGCAAGAGAGGGGGCAAGCTTTCTATTCTGCCACAGATTTCCATGTGATCTTGCACAAGACATGTAGGATGCAAGCAGATGTGTTTGCTGGTGTAACATATTGCCACCAAAGGAGACCTTTTCCTCCTTTCTATTCCAATGCATGGTGTCAGGAGCTTGGCTCACCTTTTGGTGAGCCATTTCACCTCATCAAACTAGCAGAAACCTGCCAGGAGTCCAAGAGGGGAGAAGGAATCAGAAGTGACCTTTCCAGAACCTACTGTAGTGACAGGAGAAGGGGTAATGGGCTAAAACTTTAACAGGGGAAGTTTAGATTGGATATAAGGAGGAAATTCTTTCCTGTTAGGGTGGTGAGGCACTGGAATGGGTTGCCCAGGGAGGCTGTGAATGCTCCATCACTGGCAGTGTTCAAGGCCAGGTTGGACGAGGCCTTGGGTGACATGGTTTAGTGTCAGGTATCCCTGCCCATGGCAGGGGGGTTGGAACTTGATGATCTTAAGGTCCTTTCCAACCCTAACTATTCTATGATTCTAAATAAACTTCTATATTCAAGCTACAATTCAATGACACAGAATTAGACATCTTTAACAGCTCATTGCCACCAAAATAGAGAAGCTCCTCCTCTTCCTCAGTCAATTCCTCATCCTTCCTCACTGCTGTTCTTCGTTTGACTCCACTTCCAGTGTCACTGACCCCTTTGAACCTGTCTAACTCACCCAGCAGAAAATAAACTTCACAAGAAAACCAAAAAGAGTTCTGCTGGGTTAATGAGTTTTAACTGGTTTATAGCAAAATCAACTATAACAACCCTGGTGTCAAAGGAGTGTGACTTTGCAGCTGGGAAAGGGAGGAAGGGAGGAAAAAGAGGGAGTAAGTGAGGAAGGTGGTGGGAAATTGCCTCCCCTTTCGGTCAGTCATCAGCTCAGATGCTCATGAAACCAAGCCCAAGCTGTCATCTCACACTTAACAATCTTCAGATGACCATGTACAAGAAAACAGGAGTATAAAAATCACTAGGTTTCCTCATTCTTTACTTTTGACTTGTCTTATTTGCTTTCTAACTGTACCATAGATGTAAAAATATCAGAAAAGAGATCTGGAAAATACAATAGTTTCTTTTCAATAGGGTTCTTCTGGGGATTAATAAACCAAATGTAAATAAATTCACTTATACATGAAGGACTAAGCCTTATTACTGCAATGACACATAACCAAATTTAGGTCTATTCTAATAATCTGTTGATGGAGCCTACATCTTCATCTTGATAAGGCAGACAGCTGAAATGAAGCTATGAAATATATTGCAATAAACTGTTAAAAATCAACATGAATGAATAAATGTTTCCTCACGCTTCACATTAGTAGAATGGAATTGATAGTTTGTAAGTGAAAGAGACACAGACAAGGGCATAAGAAGGTGTAAGGAAGAAAGTCTATCTGTGGCAACTTTCTTATATTATGTAAGCTACCTAATATATATTCATCAGTGCCTCTTAACCCCAAACATAATTTATATCTCTATTTATACTGTGACTGTGTTTGTGCTACAGTTTCATCAGGATTATTGCCTGCTCTGACAAGGGTGTGGGGTAAACTGAGGAGATGCTAGTGGCAAAACTCCTTCTGACTTTAGTTAAACCATCATGTTATCCTAGACACTCAGATGTCCAAGCTCCTGTAGATCTTCTGGGGGTAAGGGAGACACAGGGTTCTACTAACTACATAACTGACCATGAACAGGGGACAAAATCATCTGTTTTTACACAGATAACACAAATTCCCAGGTCTCAAAACTGAGCTTCCCCTAGTGTGGCCTAATTGTTAATATCTCTTTTAAAGGATCTGTGTTTTTCAGGAGGGAATTACCTGTCTATAACTAAAAATCCCTACAGCTTCAAAATAAAGACGTGTAATATTATGAGTTACCTGAGGTTGTAGCCATGTCCTACACATGGGCTGCCCACAACAATGTAAAGTACAGCCATAGTTGAAGTCAGACGTCATCACATGCTTTGACAGCTCATGGTAGACAAAAAGGGCTGACTGGAGAAGACTAGCAGGTTGCAGGGTGCTAACCTATGCTTCTTTGCAGGTTCTGTGGACTTTGGGGTCTGTGAAATAACATTAGAAATCTCAAAGAAGTCTTCTTTGGTGGTTTTTTTCTACATCCTCTTCCAGTTTGCAACAGCATCAGCAGCTGAAGACCAAAGCTAAGAGTTTTGGGGAAAAATGTTAGATTGGTTTTTATTATGAGTAATAATATTTACAGTACAATAAAGCCTGGAGGCCAAGAAGATTGGGATCCATTGTAGTAAATGAAAACCACTTGTCTCCAAGTAATTAAATAATTAAATTACTAAAGAATTTTTAGATCTTCTTTAAAAGTCTTTATTTTTGTCTACACATCAAACCAAAACTCCTCCAGTATTGAGGTAAATGAGAGGGAAACACCTTCTGCAGACAACTCAGTGGCTGCCCTCGGGACCTCTGCCACTGCCATGTGGATCCCTCATCATAACTGGTTCATCCTCCCTGTCCCTTAGAAAGACACTTCCCTGGCCAAGCCAGTCTTACTGATACAAAAATGGGGTGCAGACCAGCCCAGAGATAAGGAAACTTTGCTAAACAGGTGTGGCTCATTATTAGACACTTCATGCTTTCTATTTTTACCTTAATCTCTTTGCTCTTCCCTCAGGGCTTGTATAGTCTAGAAAAGATTTATTTTAAAACTTATTAGCTCAACCATTTGAGCTAACATATTTAAAATCCCTGGTTTCTGATCCCCATTTGAACCGTGGCTACTTAAATCCCTGCAAGCAGGGGTAGGGAGCCCCTTTTTCACCATTATGTCTTTTAGAGGACATGGGTGTCTTAACATTCCCTTGACTCTTTCGCCTGTTAGGCCACTTTTCCATCAGTCAATAGAACAGAAAAACCTTTTGCTGCTGATTCCAGGGCTCTAACAGGTGTTAATTAAAACATTTTAGCTAGCACATTTTAAAAATACACCTTTTATCCTAGGGCTCAGATATGGGAGCAAGTTCCTGCAAGGCAGCTGAGCCCCTGTAGCTGCACAGGCACTGTCAGCCTGCTGCCTTCAACCTCTGCTTGCTGCTCTGGCCCTAATCTCTGCAATCTCTACACACATACAATCCACAAACCAACAGCCAGACTATATTTTGTAAAGAAACCAATTATTTAAATGTTCCCCAATAAATTCTCAATCCTATTTCAATTAACATACATAAACCTGGCTATAATGTTGCCCTGTATCACTTTAAAACTCCATAGCCACAGTTTGAAGGATTAGTTATTTGCCATTAAGAGAATAACGGCACATCTGCCACCTTGATCATTGCATTTGTATTATTATCAAATTCTGTCTGAGTGCCAAGTAATTTAATCAAACTTGAGAGAAGAAATAATAATGTTTCAGTTGAACAATGGCGTGGCCCTTTGAAAAGGCAGAGATTTGCTCTAGGGTACACTAAAAGGAGAGAAGGTCTATAAACAAAGAATAACTGTGAAAAATTTATCTGTCACATCTAGCTACCTTTTTTTTTTTCCCTACTTGCAAATAATTCTCCAGCAGATTGCAGCTACTGTAAATGTACCACCCTTCCACAGATATGCTATGGAACACATTGCTTATTTAGAGATTGTTGGCAGTTTGCTCTGCTCAGCATTTACAGCTTCCTTTTTACGCTCTGTGATAGGTTCACAGCATGTTACTTTGTTTCTCTGCTCCAACTGGACAGTCCAAAAGAAAATGCAGAGTTGTCTTGAATAAATATATAGAAAGAAATTTAGAAAAGAAAGAAACAGAGGGAAAGAAAAGTAAGCAAGCGAGCTGAGGATATGTTAAAATGTGTGAAAACTTTCCTTGTCTTTTACAGTGTCGGGAAGATCATTGTATCTGGTTTTGCTCCCAGACTGTTTAAACTATTGATGGAGGAAGAGAAGGCATAAGTCATATTTACCGACTGCCTGGAAAACTGTTCCGCCAATGTAAATTCTTTGCATGTGAGTGCATGTCCATGTGCCGTGTTGTTTGCAAAGGGTGCAGTCCCTTATCCTTGGCCCTTTTGTTTGAGTAAATGCTTAAGTGCCAAGCCTTTGGCCACAGACATCTGGAAACTGCTGCCTATCCTCCTTACAGCACATACAGCACACGCTTCTGCAGGTAAACCCAGTCGTCTTTGGTCTGATGCTATCAGTGGAAAAGCACAGCTAAACCACAGTGGCTTCTTTTTGTGCCTCTTAGGCCTTCTCTGGTTCTGTAATCCTCCATTGCCAGCCATATAATACAGAACTCAAGCTCCCAGAAAGTATTACCCCAGACTGTAGACTCCCATGAGCAGCGTATGACAATGTATTGGTAACAATGGACAGAGTATAGGCTGCTAATTACCAAAGAGCAGGCACTAACCAACAAACATCCAGGAGTCTATCTGTGGACCAGAGAGTTTCCTCTGAAAGAGAATGGAAACACCAATAGCTCTGAACAATGGATCTATAAAGGTGATGATTGCAAACATTTTCTGCCTTTGCAGGATGGTATGGCTGCTCTAAAAAAGTGACCCCCCAGTAATCAACTTTTGCATCCTTACTTTCTCCCTCTGCTCCCTTGATGGCATGAGTTATTAGGGTGGGATACGCTTTATGGGGGTAAGAAAGCCAAATCTCAATGTGAAAATGTTTTCAAACGATCTGAAGAGGGCAATATGAAGGTTAGAGTTTATATGACTGTTTACAAGAATGTTGTTATTACCATGCTATAAAACAGAAAGGAATGTGACCAGACTAGTACAGAACATCAAAAGAATTGTAGAGTAATTTTAATGAGTTACTAGAAACTAAGTCAGGTTCTGCTGTTTTGAGGCTATATGGTTCTATTCTGTGCAATGGATTTAAGTCACTTAGCAGCCTTTGTACAAGTCGTAGCATGTCTGGGCACGCTCCCAGCTGGTGTTTAATGCTCCCAGCATCCCCAGGTGGACAGCCCGTCCTATCCATGTTTTACAGTGTAGGAAAAGACAATTAGAGCCAAGAGGTCTGCTTCTTTTCTGCCTCTGACCTTGTCTGGACAGTGACATCTCAGTGAGAAAAGTGAAAAGCGGAGTTTATGGGTGCCTCACTGTGTACATGGGGAAAGAGCAGCACAATCAAGTCAGGAAAATCAAGCCTATGTGGATGCCATACACATAACATAGCTACAAGGAAGAGGAGGCTTAACCAGACATAGTGGGAAGTTACCAGAGCACCATTGTCACCATATATAGCTCTAATTATTAGGAGATCTAAAGAAACTTTCGAAGTTCATAAAAGTTCATCGTCAGAAGATTATTTTTGCCTTAGAAAAGTCCCTGTCATGTTTGTAGAATGTTATTTGCCAGCATTTTCATACTCTTTTTGTTTCCTAGGAGTAATTCTTTTTTATGATATCAAAATATCACCTGCACATCGAGGAGACAATGCACCTCAGAAGCTCCAGAGATCTGTCATTTAATCTAAAATATCCATAATGACATTTCAGTCAAAACGGCCAATTCAGAGCTACTCTGAGTACTTAAGCTGATCCTATAACCATGTTTTCAGAGCAGTCTTGGACCAGACCCTGAGATAGGTTGTAGGGTCTTTTAAGTATAAACCTTGATGTATATATTAATGAACCAAAAGATACTGAAATGTGATGTCAGCAAGGTAAGGGGAATGTGACATAGAATATCTTATTTCACTGACGATAACACTCTGTTACATTAATGAATTTTGTGTGAGCCTTAAGATTGCAAAATGACTTTTTGGAAATTTAGAGCTGGTGTGTTTTTTAATAGCTATTATTTAGGCTTTAATCTCCAGGCAGCATCCAGATTTGTATGATTCATGGGCTGTCAAATTTTCAGGAGAGGTTTTAGTGCCTCTGTGGGTACTGTAGTTGATGAATTTCAGAAGGAGATTACTACCCTCCCTGGAATACAGAGCTTCACCAACCTGTGAGGGATCTCTTCCGGAAGCTGGAGAACGATTCATGTGATTTGTCAACTATTTGCCTGAGCTATCACGAAGTTACCTGCTGAGTCTTCTACAGGGGGCATGGAAAGCTCCTACTCCAAAGGAACCTGAGAGCTTACAAACACAACCCCCCAACTCCTTCCACTAACTGTCAAGCCCTGAAGAAAATCTGTGGCGATGAAACTTGTCCAAGTTGATCCACTGTAAGTAAAAATACATCCTTTTTAACAGGAAACAATGAGTGCTAGTCATGCAAAATGGGCCATCTTTGTGAATGTGTTTTTCCTCCACCCCATACTTCTTGCTGAGAGAGGCATTTACCCTTCCTTGCTTTTGAAGGCAGACGATGTGTTACTGCTCAGAGAAGCACATATCTGCGCTCCTAAAGTTCTCTGACAGGTCAGCAGAGACAATACTGGTTAAGGTGTCTCTAGAACGAAATACGGGACAAAAGCGATCCCTGGTGCTACCTTAAACCTTTTTCCATTTAAAAGCATCTGAAACAACTCAGAAGTCTTCAGTCAAGTGTCAGGGACAGACTGCCCATGAACATCTCAAAGATTCATAATAAATAGAGTTCATTGGCTGTTTGAGCAGTTTATCAAATGGATTCAAGCTTCTGTGTGCTGTGCTGTGGAATACATAAGCTACATTATTATCTACCTAGGTTATATGATTTACAGCAAATTAAATCTGACATTGTCACAGACAAATATTCATGCTATTAAGTTGTGTTTAGGACCATGTCATTATCACAAATGCTACAGGGACATTTCAGGTTTCCATCCTTCTACTTTTAGATAAGTATGCATTTGATCAGTGCCTGCTTTGGGTGTTATTTCTATTCATGCAACAAATATAAGGGAAAGGAAAATATTTCTTGCAGTCCTTTGCTTATATGCCTCTGTCTTCACCTCAAAAATCACCTCAAACTAATACCCAGGCTCCTTTTATTATGTTTTTCCAAAAGTACACACGAAAGTAATGGTTCTGACTGTGAAAATCTATCCTGGGAAGCTGCTCGAAATGCAATTCTCCCTGACATTTGCAGCTGCTGCCACTGGGAAAAGTTCCCGCACTGTTTTGACCTTCTGAAGTCCAGAAGCAGAAATCTCACCTCTCTGTCAGCTTGACGTTGCGCCATCCAAGTGTATCAGTGCAATGTACTGCTGCAGAGTTCTATCCCTGCCTTGTTATAAGGGAAATATCAGCTGCCTGGTTCAAAAATATCATTTAAATAAATAAAATCTGTACACATCAAGTATACAGTTTTTAAAAAATATATTAAGATTAATATGTACATCTATAAGAGCAAGGATTTAAATATTTTTAGCAAATGTTGCATTCCTTACTGCATATACGAGTCTATACAGGAGGGCCTTGACACAGACTGTCACCTTACTCAATATCCAAGACCCAGTATCAAGGAAAGTGTTCTTAGACTTGTCAAATCTCAGGCACTGAGCATTCAACTCACCAGCTGGGCTCCTGCCATGTGCTCCACCACAGCTAGGCCTGAATTTCATACTGCCCTATTCCATAGTCTTTCCTCCTGCTCTTTGACCTTGCATGCCAGATGTCCTGATTTGTGGCCCAGTACCCAAAGTTATGGGGAGCAAACTGGTGGTGATGGCATGCTCTCATGAAAAGCAAGGCAGAGGAGGCTGGAGGGCTCTGTGCTGGATCAACTGGTGGGTCTGCTGTCCCATCCCACAGTCTAAGCACGCCATATGATTTGAAGAGAACCTCCCAGTCACACCTAGGCACGAGGTTTGTACACTAGGACATAAGAAATGTTGCCAGATGCTGGATGCAGTGCCAGTGGACCCACTGCTGAGGAAGAGGGTGTGCTCTTACAGGAATTAATGAGCTGCCCCTGGACCAAGCAGGATTTTCAGAGTTGCTCTCTCTTCACTACATTTGGCCAAGGAAGGCAGGCTAGCCATACATAGGCCTCTGGCTCAAGGCAGGGATTCACATTAAGATTGAAAAAGACACGTGTCTTAGAGCAAAACTACAGGATCCATGATTTCAGTTGTCCAGAAATTGTTACTATCAAGTGTACAGATGGCACAGCAGCAGGAATTCTGGGTGGGATAGGGGTTGTCATAGCAGGTGTTAGCTCGAAGCTCCAAAGACAATTGTAAGCCCATTAAGCACGAATTTTAAACTCTGCAAGTTCTTTGACATAAACATCCAAATGCTTCAGTTGTGGAGCTTACCATTAATAAGAAGAGATATTTATTACAGTAAATTCTACTTAAATTCCTAGTGTCTTTAGGTAACAACATGAAATCCTAATTATTGTCTAATTTGAAGTTATTATACCTTGTCTTTTCCCCAGCTAGCCGTAGGCAATACCCAATGGAGTGTCTAGACAGGATTTCTTTTCTACAGCTAACAAATGTCCAGGATCCACCACTATGCCTGAATAAGAGCTCAGCATGCTTATTATGCAAGAAGCCACCCAATTGACACCTCTGGAGAGTATACCAGGTCATGTAAACTTATGCTGCATCTCACATTTAAACACAAGTCCCAAAGAGCTAGTCTTGACCTGTTCCATGCATGAGTCTTGGGAGGGGTGGAACAAAATGGTGCCTGGAGCCCAAAAGGAGAGGGAAGGAGTGGGACCCCTGGGCAATGCAGGAGGCACCTGGAATTCCAGGACGTGCTGGCCTACAATGCACAACAAAAACACAAACCAGATCCAGGTCGCTGGGAGCTGCAAAGATTGGCAAAAGGCCTCTCCATCCCTGAAACCAGTTGGTTTCCTGGGGTTGGCAGCAGAAGTTCCAGGGATCTCAGGGAAAGAGGCTTCCCCTTCTTTTTTTATTTACTACAGATATTTTGCACAGCTCTGCGTGAAACCACCTGCCCCACACAACCACAAATACTGGAGCAGTAGAGCAATTTTTCTACCACCCACATAAGATAAGGAATCAGGAGACACAAAGCCTTATTATATCCAAACAAAAAACTTAGAAGCAAAAACATAAGTGCTAAAAGGAAGCTGAAAATGTAGCTGAAGAAATCAGAGATTGTGCAATCAAATACAGGTTTAATTCCAGGGTGTATGTTTGTTATTTAACACATCTGCTAAGTGAAATCCATGTTCAAGTTGCATTTTAAAACTCGTAAAATCACCATCACCATTGTAACCTAAAGCTAAATTCTGCCAGCTACTTTTAAAACAGCTTCTCAGCCTTGGGTGTATTGGTCAGTATAAAGAGAGCATACCAGCAGATGCAAAGGAAGACTGGACCTGAGGAAGGTGACAGCTTTCTTAAGCCAGCTAAGCACATGCCTCACCTAAAGAGCAAGTGTGAAGACAAGTCAGCTTCACAACAGCTTCAGCTTTCTCATCAGAGGCTTCCTCTTAGTCCTGAGATAACAGAAAGAGACAAGATGAGAGGTGGAGGTGAGAGTGCACATGGCTCTACCCACTTTTCAAGTATAACTCAATCTCATCTTGAAAGCAAGTCCCAGGGATGGATGTCCCAGTGTGGAAGTGGAGACAGTGGAGTTTGACACAACTTGAGGGCTGCAGGCCATTCTGTTTTCTTGGAGGTTTTGCAACATTATTCTTAAAGCAGACAATAAATTAAGTACTGCACTAACAAAGGGACAGTGTCTACTGCTCATACCTTGGTTGACAACTAAAACCTTCAGACTGGCATTCGCATCAAGGTCAGATGCTATGGGACCACTTCCCACAGCCCAGGGAAGCAGGTTTCTTGGAAAGACAAGCTTGACATCAGGGAAAAGGTTGCGTGTGACACTCCTCCTGTAACCATCAAAACCTCAAAGACTGCTTTGAAATGCTTTTTGATTTGGAGAAGTCAGAAGGTTGGGCAATTATTTCCTTTACCTGCAAACTTTTCCCAAATTATCCCAGTGCCCAGAGCCTCTTTCTTGTCGAGAATAAACATGTACCTGGATGCCTATTCATTGCTTAGACTCCAGTGTCACAGCTCAAGTATGCTGATTAAGTCTCTTGCTCATCAAGAATGAAACTTGATCTACCCTTCAAATCCATCCTTTTTTTTCTCAAATCAACAAAAACACTTATCATTTTAATTTACTTTTAGGAAGATTCATAGAAAACAAGCCTATCCATGACTTCTAAAACCATCTAATGCACACACCTCACCTGCTTTTCCAGATAAAAATAGAATCAAATACACCTAGCTCGATCCTGACAGCAGCAGCAGCCATTAAAGACAGCGGCATGTTCTGAAAAGCATGACACAGAGAAACACAGATTCTTACTCTTGCCCTTTCTAATTTGTAGTTCACTCCCCTTTTGTTGTAAATGATGACCTTAGAGCCCTGAATCATGCAAAACATCATCTGAAGGCACCATTTATTTTGAGAATGATTTCCATAACAGTTTGACAAGGAAGCACTACAGTACCATGCCCAGGATTAATAATGTGAGAAGCTGAAATACAGAGAGCATCCAAGGGGGCCTTCAGCTCGGCAGCTTTGCCTCCAAATAATCCTCCCCAGGGACTCCCGAAAGTCAACAGAGATCTCTGTATCACACGGTGGGCTTGGGCCCACGATGAAAGGTGCTCTAAAAGAGTCAACTGCAAGGTCAATGTGCTTTACACCCTCATGTTGAAAAATAAGTAAACATCAGTGTCCAATTTAGTTGTCATCACAGAGTGGGACTCCAAGGCAAAGGAATGCTATAAGCTTGTAAGGACCACGCTTCTCTCCTTCCCTTTGATGTGAGCCAAGGTAATGGAGATTCTGCCAAGGTGTGACTAATTCCTTGTTACTATATTGCATAATTTTCATATACTTTTGAAAAAAAAAGGAGGCCTTTAGGAATCGGAGGGAAAGAGAAACTCACCCCTGACACATTCCACGGAACATAACCAGCAGTACAAAGCACGTTTTATTAACAGATGGTGAAAGCTCAATTTAAAAAGTACTGTGGGCATTAAAGGAGATTGTTTTATGTCTTTGACATGAATACTCAGGCTAGATGAACTATCAGGAGTTTGGTTTAAGTGAGATTAATGCTTAGTACTTGGAATCCATCCAAACTGATTAAATCTGATTGAGTAAGAGAGCACAACTTTCTATATCACTTTCAAAGTGTGATACGATTAGGCTGTATATGTAGTAACTGAAAATGTAAATATAAACAGAAGGGAAGGGAAAAATACCCTCACAAAATTTTAAATTAGAAAAAAAAATGTATAAAACACTTGAAATTTAGATGACTATTAGAAAAGTGAGATAAGAGAAAGGGTATTGATGACATACGGAACGTGTTACAGGAATAACAAGCCTATATTCTGCCCTGCCGAGCGACTTGTTCATCTCCTTTGAAGTCAGTTGAAGGGTATAAGTTTGGGTGAAACGAACTTGACTCCGGATGATTTCATTAAGGAAAGTCAGGAAAATATGTAACTTTTCAGGTTGTTTGTAGGAATGACACAGATTTGCAGACGGTAGTCTGAACCTGGAGAAGTTGGTCGTTATTTTAAAGTACACCTGTTTTTTTCACTTGGCAATGCAAAAGTGAAGAGATGAATCAGGGTCTGTAAACCTGTTTCAGAAGACAATAGCATAATATGAATACATGCCAATGAAAAAACAAAGTAATTCCAAGTCTAGCCTTACTGTCTTAAGGGGTCTTGTTTATGTAGTTGGTAAGGAACAGTTCTCAAGTTATCACAGAGAGGAACTCTACCCTAGTGACAGTGTGTAGAATCAACCTGTGTGACCAAGTAGAAACCTACTGGCCAAAGTCTCTGGTGCTGCTCAGGGAAGGGTGATTTCTGCCTTCCTTCTGAAACATTGCATCTGTCCCCAAACTGATGGCTGCACACTTCCCCTAAGACACAAGTGGCAAATGGCAAAGTCTCTAGCATTGCCACTAGCAGAGCTAACATGTTGTCCTTTCTTGCTTTTAAGATCATCACTGATTTCCATTTTATTGTCTGTTGAAAAAAAAATGTTCTCCTTTTTAAGTGTATATGTGGACACCACTTGCTTACAGTCCTGCTGGAATGAACAGGAAGTTGCAATCAGATTAATGAAGTTACCACCAATCAGCTGAGACATGATAACTGTATACATTATATATATATAGTATACATATAACACACACGTATATGTATAAGTGTATGGGTTTAATCATAAAAATGTTGTATTAGTAGTATTAAATAACACATATTCTTCTAAACGACTACCATGGAACCAAACACACATGGTAACTTATTCTCCCAGTTTACTTCACATTTGCTGTGGATAAAGAACAGGAACACATTAAGATGCAATAACTTTCCTGTCCAACCATGTCTCACAAAAGTTTTCCTGGATCTTGATGTGAAGGAATTGCATGTGAAGATACGGGAGGAAGTTTGGGATGGGCATGTCACCCACATAATACCTATGCAAGGCATCCAAAGCCTTTGGGAATTGCCAGAGGAAACTTTATCTCAAACGTCATCTAAGCAAATAGGTAAATTCCCCCATGCACCATATACAAGGGTAAGGAAGAAGATTTAAAAAAAAAAAAAAAAAGTCAGAAAACAGCATTTTTACCTGGTTTTTAATTTCAGTTATGACTTTGCAAATTGTGCTGAAATCATTTTTGCTAAAGCCACTTGTTCCCTCTCCCAGAAGACTTGTCAGGGTGAGGGGAAGCATTTCACAGTGGATGCAGCCAAAAACCCAGGCACATCATTTTTCTAGAAGCAGCAGCTTTCATTTTTAGGACCAGTGGGCTGCACTCCTTAATGCTCTTCACCAACAGTCAAGGTCAGGACATTGCCTTTCACTGGGCCTTTGGTCGATTTATTCCCTACTTTAAAAAGACAAGAAACACAAAAAAGGGTAAGCAGGAACTGTTCAGGTTTTCATATGGATTTTTCATGGAACAGCTCTGAATCCCTAAATGCTGGTAGCCATACCTGAGAAGACAGAGTAGGAATCAAAGTGCAGGCTCTGTAGTCAGAAGCTGGTGTATCTTGCAGCTCTACAGTGTACCAAAAACTATCCAGGAGGCACAGCACAAATGAAACTGATAGATAGAGAAACAAATATCCTGATCTGGTATGGAGGCATACCTGGACATCTCAGGTAAATTAGGTAGCTGTTAAGTTTTAAAGGCAATACAACGAATCAGAAGTTTTATACAAGTCAAAGAGGTCTCCGTTTGACAGTGTTGTTTAATAGGCAAGAAGCAGTTGAGGAATGCAGTATAGTCCCATGGTTTCTTAACAAAAAAAAAAAAAGAATAACAAATGCTGTAAAACTCTGCCAAACAACAAAGCTTACATTTTATACACGCTCATCAATTTAACCCTAAAACCTTAAAAGCCTCAGGGTGATCCCAACGCCTTTAATACCAAAGGCCCTAACTATGCCACAGATCAAGCACCAAGCCCAAGCCTGCTTTGTCTAGAAAGATGAAAGCACACTCAAACAGGTGAAGGCTTCTTTGGAATCATCACCTGCAATTAAGCAAAGGAAAACTAAGAGGAGAAGAGGTAAGCTGAACTTGCTTTAAAAAGACACCACAGGAGCAGGTGGATGCTTGCTAAGGATAGCTGTGGTGTCTGCTGTCATTCTTTCACCAAATGATGTGCATTCATCGGGATTTCCTGCACATTAACAACAGATCACTTGGTGGGAAAGTTGGGTGGGTGCTGCAAAGGCAAAAATAAATCCTTTTTCTTCTTTTCCCTTGTATATCATTCTGGGAAGACTGTTGTTGCCAAGCTGCTATGGACAGAAATACCAGGTCTCTATCTGAGTAAAGCACTGCCACAGGAGATTTCATTTAAGGGGTATGGGTTATAATTTATCATTCTTCATTGCCTTAAACCAAACAATTTGTAAATAACTAAAGATTTTGTTTAAAACAGGGTGTGTAAGAACTTACTGTTTTCCTTCAAAGCCCAGCTCCTAGAGTCCTACTATTTCAAATATTTTTTATTTTTTTTAAAGAAGAAGCTTTTAGCCATTGCTGCCAAGTAGAAAATCTTGAAAATGTAAGTAAAGGAATAAACACCAGAATATAAATTTAAAGAAAACTCTGGTGTTCTTTACTACTGTTGTATAAATATTCCAGTTCACAATGAGAATTATGTATAAGAAGGGAGAAAGGTAAGAGAGTGACTTACACCATCTTTGTGTTCTGCATTTGGAAGGCACTTTACACAGTCCCTGAGGAGAGCTACTGGGTAAGCTTATAAAACTATTAGTACAATTAATATTAATTAAGTTGATAATGATCATAATAAAATCCATGATAAAATTTTCAGTGTTCTTAATCATTTTAAAGCTTTGTGGACTGGCTCTATTAATGTGACTTAATTAATTCCACATATACATTTAGAGTCTACCTAAAATTCTAGGTACATTCTTGTAAAAGTGCCAAGCACTTCTATTCCCATCAACATCAACTTCTTGTCACACACTTTCCCCAAAATCCATAAAATTAACATGTAAGACTTAACGGGGAGAAAATATTTCTTTCAACTCAGCATTTGCAAAAACTTTGTTATTCACCACCAATAAAATCCGCTCTCTTAACACACTTCAGTTCCTGGTCTGTGGCCAAGGGGAGCTGGGGAAAAGAGCGTATGTGAGCAGCATCCTATGAAGTTCACCATCTCCTCCGTTCTATACCAGAAAAAGTCTAACTATAGCTAAGGTCTCTCCACTGAGCACCAGCCAGCCCACCTAGGCTAATTAACAGGATTGCTCTGATTATTCACAGCCTAGAACCTGTGGTTCCAGCCAGGCACTGATAGAGCAGCGTGATCAGAAAAATATCCCATACCCAGGGCTCAGCCTGAACAGAAAATACGCCAGTAAGTGATAATCAGCAGAAAGGAGCAAGTCATAGTATCAACTGGCCTAAAGCTTTTGTGTGAAGCTTTTTCTTCCCCACATGGGTTTGAGGTAGGTGGAAAGAGAGAGGAGGAAGAAATGTGTTTAAATTACTGGCCATAAGGAATGAGAGTTTGACAGCACAAAACAGACAATCGGAATAAAACTTTCAGATGGAGATTACATAAAAAACATCAATATGCTCAAAACACATAAATAGAGAATTAATGGAAAGGGCTTTTATGGAGTGCTCAGCTGCGAACTCACGGAACTAGGCGAAATATGTGAGCGCTTTATAAACTCTTTTTCTCCTTTGTATTTTTCAGGTCACCCTGGCTTACAAAAATCAAGTTGTATTTCTTCTGCTTTGCTTCCTGTACAATCAATAATAACAATCAATTAAAACTTGTTTTGTGCCAGCAGGCTATTGTTTGTGATAATAATGCAGGGAGCAGAAAGAAGATGGCTTTATTTCCTTGACCTCCTCAAGGAAAGCACCCAAATAAATATGGTGCCTCTTCCATGTACAACTTGAAACCACAACTTTGTTCCTGGGTTGTTTTTTAAAATTATATGAAAGAAGATTAGATGCTTGCACACCCTCCAAACAGTTTGAAGTATCTGCTTTCAGTATCAGCATAACTGGCTGGGAGATAACATCTAATTTATGCCTAATTCAGCAAAAATTCCCCATATCAGGCTCAGTCCAGGTTTTATTTTGATTTGAATCCTTTCTGATCCCACTGAGTTTGGTCAGTTTTCAGCAAATGGAAGATGTGAAGAGTCAAGGAAATTACCTGGCAATGAGAAATCTTTCACAATTCGTACCAACAGCAAGCTGTGTTCATCTCACAGCATCCAGGATTTCCGTTATGCTTCCCTGGTACCATATAATGGTTGTTCAGATGTAGACATGAACAAACACAGAGAGATGTATATAGAAATATACAGATATAGATACATACAAATATAGATGCATGGAGAGAGATAAAGAGATAGAAAGACATCGAACACTGAAATTCTTCTACATCTCAGGTCAGTGAGAATGATGGTCCTGAATTCATGGTCCTGATTTTTTTTCATTCACTTGTTTTCCCAAAAGCCCTGAACACCAGTCTGGCCACCCAAAGTGCCAGGTACTGTACAGATGCTGGAGCAGTGCTTTCCTCAACAGTTGGTATTTTAAGCATATATGAAAAGCAGACAACAAACTGCAGGAATAGCAGAGAAAACAGGATGAAGTTAACAGCAAGATCAACTATGGGCCAGCTACGCACACAGCTTGTCCAGGGGTGGGGTTGCATTAGATCTGAAACCAAAGTTGTAAGAGTTTGTCAACTAGAGATGGGCAAGTTATGCAACTATTTGAACATGAGCATGCCTGCCTACGCAGAAAGGAGATTAGAGACTTGAATACACTTTTATACCTGCTAAATAATTAGTATCAAATAACCTAGTCCACTCTGCACTTTTCTCTAAATAGCAAAATGTGAATGAATTTTTGTTAATTTAGACATGAAGGCTGAGATTTTTAAAGGTCCCTGGCAGTGTTAGCCACACAGCACCCAACAACTGACCTTGAGATTTGGCCACATGTTTCCAAAGTGAATCTTCATAGACTTACACTACTTTTACATGCTCACCAAAGAAGCATTACACCTATTTTACCTGGCAAGACTCTTCTCACTCCCCAGTGCTGGTCAGCCTGGTGAAAAGCATATGGCCCAGCCCTTGCTAGACCCACACCTCTAGGTGCTGATGGACCCTGGACACAGGCCATCCACTTTAATGCTGTTCCCAGCATAAATCTTGCTGTTTGTCCTTTTGTCTTTTTTTTTTTTCCAAATAAATTTCCACAATATTTTACCTGGTAATATTAGGGTAAATAACAACCCCTGTGTTCTATCAAGGTCTGATGTCCAAAGGGTTAAACTTAGGACTGGAAAAAACAGAAGCAGAGTTGAAAAGACATACACCATCAAAATGTCTTGTCCATACCCTTTTGGCACTTCTAACTATTAACAGTTGTTATTTCTGGTTTTGCTTATACGGCAACCCTATGTTGTTTACTAGCAGGGCAGATGCTAGTACACATCCAAACACAGCTGTGATCCAAAATAATCCCATTGCTCTTTACCTGCATCCCTCCCTCACTCCTCCCACCACTTACATGGGGTTACAATTCAGCATAAATGAACTTTCACGTGCTGGTTTCCATCTCATTTTTCTTACAAATTGATCCGCTCTGCTTTGTTTAATGTCCTGAGCACAGCAAAACTCTTCTGATCACAGTCGTTCTCTTTCCTCTCCCACTTCATGCTGCCTGTACTGGGAGGTCACCTGAAGCTAATGCAGGAGAAAGACTGGTCCTTTCTGGCATGAGACTCTTTCTCTACTTATTGTTTGCACGCTGCACAATGCCATTAGTTTATTAAACTTCTTGAATGTCCCAAGGAAAAAAAATGAATAATCAACACCTCCATAACACCACTGTATCCAGCTGGCCTCCAGCAGTGGTTGGGAACTCACTATGATCCACAGATGTAACAAACCACAGAGCAGAGAATGGACTGTTTATCACCATTTCCAGACACACTCTTAAACAGCCTGATTTTATTATACTTCCAGTGTTCATATGGTGAATCAAAGTGCTTTCAAAAAAACAAGAGTTACCCAATTAAGCAGAATGAGACAGCAAGAAAAAACACAGTAGATAAGAAAACAGGCTTGCTTCCCACTCCAGGTCTATTAAAAAAGCCTGGGTGAAGACTTGCATTTTGCCCTGCTGCTTTTAACCTCCAAACTGAGGAAACTAGGGCTGGTAGATATTCTTGACGCTAAACCCATCCTTCTTTGATAATTCCTTGATGCTATATTCAAGCACCACCCCTGCCTCTCTCTGTGTCTATTATTTATAGCTGCTGAAACTTCCCGAGCCTCCCTGGGTGAGCCTCCCATGAGTAGAACAGAGGCAGAGATAACCTGGAAGGAAAGCTTATGAAGTTTGGAAGTGGTAGACGTCAGCAGAATGTGGTGGGCAACAACTTGGGTGTCTCCTGGCTGTTGCTCCCTAGAGCTGTAATTTACCCAGCTAAGACCAGGAGTGCACAGACCAGGCTGAATCCCACACCTTTAGGGAGTGCTTTTTTAGAAAGAAAAAAACCAAAACAAAACAAAGAAAAACAAAAAAATTCCCAATGTTTTCAGGTATCACAGACCTTGAAGAACTGGAAAAAGATTACTCAACACAACCTCTCTTAAAATGCTCTTGACTAGTTCATTTACACTATCTCCTTAGTATCTCCTTTTCTTTCAATTTTGCTTTCAGTTTGTGAAGCTCTGATGGAAATATTTTCTGCAGAGATGAATAACAAATATCCTCGTCCCCACTTCACTCATATGTTCACCTGGCAGAAGTCCCAGACCCAAGAATATTAAGCCATCAAGCAGGTAACAATACTTGGCTTAGGACTCAGGGTCCTTGCAAGAACTTGTGCTGGTTGTATTTGAAACATTAACAGAAAAATCAGTGGAACAGAACTTCCCGTAACTGAAACCCCATATCACTCTCAAAAATCCAACAGAGCCAGGGACAAGTCAGTGAGATTGGATGACAAAGGATTTTTTTTCCAGTGTTTGTCTTTTCTTTGTCTCCATGTCTTGTACTGAAATATGCTAAAACCTTGCAAAAATCTTTCTTTGCTCACATTTGCTAATCTGTTAAATAGCCTGGGCACCTTCTTAAGCTTTGATTGTGCATTAGGTTTATTGTATAACTCTGTTTCCCTGAGTTTTATTAATGATTGATAGCCATATTTCTAAACCATGCCTATTATATTTTTATGGGGAAAGCTGTCTGCTCAGGTCCTTTCCATGCAGTTTTTCCCTTACCTGTTTTCAGTGTATTTAAGTTATGCTATAAATATTTTGAAAGACTATCACTTGCTACAATTATATTTCTGAGAACCAGCCTGTGTTTGTTAATTCCATGAAAGCTTGCAAACAAATGTCTCAAACCTGGAGTAAAAAATACAGACCTACTATCTCCTCTTGCTTCTGCAATCACGGCTTACCATATGATCACAAAATAAGTATGGGGTGCTCTCAATATAACAGTGTGTTTGATACACCACCTTTTCACCATGAAAAATGTGTACTGCCCAGCAAAGTTACCCAAGTAGTATGTGATTTGGGGTGCTTTTTATTTGAGTGTAGAAGCTCAGACTCTTGAAAATAGTGTCATGTAGGCTCCAACATGTATACCATTCACTTCTTATTTTAGGACATTCACTGGTACTATTTCTCAGCACTTTTGCAGATATGTTTATTTCCCCTACAGAATTTGAAGTTTAAGCCCAGCATGTGACGCATCTTTCCCTTTTCTGACATTTTTTGAAAGCTTTCCCTCACATCTCTTTCAACTCATCAAAATTTGAGTTGCTGTGATTTGGGATTTTCTTCACCTTTTCCTATACTTTGGTGTATGTCATAGTTTAAGCCCAGCCGGTAACTCAGAACCACGCAGCTGCTCTCTCACTCCCTTCCCCCTGCTCCCAGAGGGATGGGGAGGAGAATCAGAAGAATATAACTCCCATGGGTTGAGATAAGAACAGTCCAGTAACTAAGGTATAACACAAATCACTGCTGCTACCACCAATAATAATAATGATAAGGGAAATAAGAAGGGGAGAGAATACAACCGCTCACCACCCACCGACTAATACCCAGCTCAACCTGAGCAGTGATGTAACGCTTCCAGGTAACTGCCCCCAGTTTATATACTGGGCATGACGTGCTGTGGTATGGAATACTTCTTTGGCTGGTTTGGGTCAGGTGTCCTACCTCTGCTTCCTCCCGGCTTCCCCTCCTCCCTGGCAGAGCGTGAGACTCACAAAGTCTGTGGTCAATGTTGTTCCCAGCCTGAAAGTCAAAACCACAGCACTGCACCAGCTACTAAGAAGGAGACAAATGACTGCTACTGCTGAACCCAGGACAATGTATTAAGGAAACAGTGTTTATCCAGTTCCTCATTACTACTTAAGCTCCTGGAAATTTTTATTCTTACCTGAAGAACGAGTAGTAAAGTCCATAAATGCCTTCATAGAATGGGCAGTCAAACTGAGGACAAGTACTTGAATGAATCTTTTACTCCTCTGCAAGAAAGGATGCAGCACAATTACATTAGTGGAAAACCCAAAAGAAGGGAGATACTTCAAATACTGCACTGAAGAAAAAGCTCCAGTTTTGTTTGTACAAGCTGAGAGATGGAATTATTGTTCATTGTACAAGACAAAATATTAAAGTAAATTAAACCTTATAAATACTGATGTTGGTGGAACTACTTCTTTCTCATCACTGGCTCCACATTAGCCCAGTTATATGTGATCAGCACAGCCTTTTCTGGAATATTGTCCACTTGCATTCCCCAAACATACCCAGATAATGAGAGTTAAAATGCCTGTCTTGGTCTACCTTAGAGGTTTTACCCATATATTGCCTTGTTGATGTAGAGCAGGATATATAACCTTACTGATGAGAAAAGCAGTATTTCCAACAATTCAAAGTAATGGGCATGATGCATTTATAAATTATAAAGTTAAAAAATAATAAATGTGTGTCTCTGAGTTGAGATTTCTCTCCTTTTTGGTTTTTGTTGACCTATCATATAGTTACATTGTATAGAACTGTCACATTCTATATACTCAAAACCCCAGTCTTGAAAAAATACCCAATGCACAGTTGGCATGGTCACAGACCAACAGTGGCATTAAGGCTGCTCACAGTTCAAAGCCTAAAATCTGAATTTAAGAAAATCTTTGAGAAGTCTTGACATTCCCACTATGAGTTCCCTTTTAGTAAAGAGCTCATTTGTTATTTTCTTGTGTCACAAGCTGCTCCAAATGCAAGTATACGAAAGGCTGCATTAGCTCCATCAATTTAGCATATGCGTCTGTTAATATTTGTACAGTACATTTCTTATGAATTGCATGCACAGTAAATAAGTGGCACATTTCAGTGGTGTCCAGGAACCCTGGACATTGATCCTGGGTCCAAATCACCAATCCTCTGCTGGAGGATAAAAGTTTGCATCCTCTGAAGGAAAAGTGTTACAGGAAAGATGAAGCACCATAGGACTGGTGGCTGGGCTCCTCACTCACTTTCTGCTTTAGGATTACTATGTCACACTTTCAACACAGGTATGGTGTCCCAAAACGTCCTGCATTTAGGTTTTGTAAAATGAAATGGAATCACACCTCCAAGCTTAATATTCCCTCTTAATGTATATTTCTTTATTATAACATTTCTATTTTTGTGGGTTTTTTTGTTTTCTTAACTTCCATTATTTTGACTTATCGCCTTTGGAATCCATTTTATTTGTTACCTTGTTAATCCTGTTTCATCATTTCTTTCTTACATCTCACTATTTTCATTTCTTTCTTACATCTCACTATTTTCATTTCTTTCTTACATCTCACTATTTACCTCCTTGGAAAAGGTCTGCGATTTCCAAACACACACACACAAACACGAACACGCACACACTTCAGTGGAGCTCAAAGCAATGGCAGACTTCTCCTTGATTACTTCCCTGAATGGTGTCAGCAAAGAAAAAACAGATGGTGGAGGCACAGCTCTTAAAGGCCAAACAGACCAAATTAAAGGAAAATGAAAAGATGTTCGGTAAATTCACTCATTCTTCAAACAAACTCATATTCCCTATCTAGGTTTTAAAAAAAAAAAAGCCATTCCTCCAACAGAAATATTCAGGAGTGTTTATGGTCTGCCAGATGATTGGAGTGTAATAAATGTAATTTTGCAAGCTTGTAAAATATCTTGACATAGCCTTAAAGAAACCACAATAAACTATCCGGTTAGATTGCTTTATTTCTATTTCTATACCTTATTAAACCAGTATGCAGACAATATAGCTCAAAACAAGGGAAGTTTACATATTGCAACACTAGAAATAACTGAAAAGAGCTTAAAAATAAATTCTGTTGTAGGCGACAGTCCATTAAAACCCAGTGTATAGCACTTTAAGCTTTGCTAAGAGCCAGATCTTTATCTCAGATGCAGGCAGAATGCCCATTTACTTCAATGGGAGCCGCACATGCATATTCTGAAGCAGAATTTGGTCTGGTGTGTTCATTAAGGGCTTCTGAACTTAAGATGTTACTTTGACGTTCCAGAAAAGACCTGTAGTACAGATAAGCTTCTGTTGATTCTCAGTGAAGCTACCTCTGTTGCTGTTTCTGGGCAAGTCCCAACACTGAGCCTGCTAGTGTTCCCCTGAAGCATGACATGCGCCTACAGAATAATGAAGACATTGAACTTTTTGATTGACAGAGCCTTATAGAAATGATGCACAGAAAAGAACAATTATTGCAACATCGTGGCAAACCCCAACTCAGATAGAAATTCCCTTTTCATCTCCAGGCTGAGGAGTATGTCAGGATTATAAAAGATTTATAAATGGCTATTGCAGGTACACAAACACGCACAATGTTCTAGGAAGTTAAGTGCTACAACTTCAGAGTCAAGAGCCCCAGCAGCACGTGCTCCTGGCAGCTCCCCAGATGTTCAGAGTCAGTGGCTGGAACTGTAGCAACAGCTGCCTGCGACCCTCAACCATCTCCACCCACTGAGGATGGGCTCTGTCATCGGGCAGATTACAGACCTGGCTGCCAGGTCCTCTCCAGCTAATCTACAGCCTTGTTTCAGCTCACAGAAGAATTTGGCTTCAGGATCCCCGTCAGTCACCTCTCCTCTCCTCCTCCCAACCCCGCCTCTGGATGACCCTTCATGATGAGGAGGGTTTCATCCCTAAGACAGCATTTCTATAGAAACTGAAATACTATCAAGGTTCAGGAACAAATAAAAGGATCGAGTAATTTTCCGTGTTTGTCAACTTTGGCACAATTTCCACTATCCCAATGAGTGCTGCTCTTGTTCTCTAAAAAGAAGTAGTTTTTTTTCTAAGCAGAGGTACTAAATTTGGTCTCATGCCCTAATTTACACAGGCTTCACATTGTCTGTCTTCTGGCTTTATTTGGGTTATCATATCACTTCTCCCTTTCACCCTTCACCCCATTATCCTGGACAAGGGAGATTTTTTTGTGTACTTGGGATTCCTCCACAGATTCTGAATCTCAGACACAGGCACTTACACAGTCCAAGCTGACCACAGGGTTCCTCTGCCATTGACAGACTATAATGGCTATAGACAAGTGGATGCCACTGTTCACACCCTGGCACATCCCTTTCAGCTGGAGTCAGTGGTATGCAACACCTGACCCCTAGAAGCAGCTGCTGAGAAGCTAGTACACAGGAATCTTTACCAGCCTTCATCCAAGGAGGGCAATCTCCACAAGAGGAAAAAGGTGAGCAGCAGGAACCTTTGACTTTCTAGTTTTGGAGAATTTCTAGGAGCCTGGTGATGTCAGTCTTTAGGGGGAGAGCTAAAGGCCTGGGTCTTGCCTTCATTAGTCCTTCAGGAAGGAGCAGAATCAGTGGATGGAGGGTGCTAATTGTCCTTGCAGCACTAGCCCCAAAAGAGCAAGTACTCCCATCTAACACATTGCCTCCAGATGCACACCAGATTGAAAACCACATATTTAAAAGGGAGAGCAAACACAATATCCCTAGTACTCAGTAGCAGAACAAGCACATAACATATCCCTATCCATGCTCCTCTACTCATGTCTTTGAAGTTGCTGCGATGTAAATGATCCAGCTCATGCAGCGGGAGAGCCCACTTCAGTCCCTGGCTGTGTGGGTGAACCAGCACAGCCCTCAAGGTCAAAACAACAAACACGCACTCTAGCTACGGTGAGCTCTATCTCAGTGAGATTATGCATCTATCTAGGAATTTGTTTCATCCCTGTGCCAGAGATTCAACCTCTGCAGAGACCAAAACTGCAGCAGCAGGTTTTTTTCCAATGCTAGGTGCTGAATGACACAATAAAATAAAGATTATCTCATTCATTTCCCATAGCACCTTCTCTTAGAGAGCCTGACGCAAGAAGAACATGCCTCATCATACCTCTGTATTTTGTAATCCTGGAGATCAGCCTTTACACAACTGGGGAAAAGGAGCTATACAGAGCTCAAAGGATTTCACTAAGACTAAACAAAAAGTTTATGATGGAGATAGGAGGGAGACAGAACGCTGCAGACTCCTCTGCTGTCTTTTGATCCGGATATTGCTTTTATTATACAGTCCTGCTCTTCATAGATCCTGCTGCTCCTTCGCTGGGAAAGGGAAATAGTTGTTTACATTTTCACACCATACCCTGGGCTGAGGCAATGAAAAAGGATGTCAGTCTAATGTCTGAGCTCCAGTTTGACAATGGATTCATTAAAACTAAGCAGCCCTGCAGATTTGGATTATAAACAAAGCAATTAACAACGACCAAAATTTGCAACCTATTAGAACTATTTTGGGAGCCAGGCCCTCAGCAGTATCTCAGAAGGTCATCTGAGAAGGGCATACCAGCTGCTATCAGCCCAGCCTGTGGCTGCTTGGCTCTGGTCAGTGTCAAATCCATCCCCTAGTGCACACCCCAAAGCAGCCCTTGAGTCAATCCATGTATTTTCAGCTCCCAATTAATTAATTCGGCAGCTGGCTGACACCACACCCTCCTTCCCACTCTGGCCACGCTCATTATACTGGGCCCAGGGGGAGAGCCGGAGTGCAGATGCTGTTGCACTCTCTTATTTCTGGCATACGCCTGGAGTGCCGCGCTGGCTGATGATGGGATTGCTCCCATCCCAGGGCCAAGGCCGTTTCAGCCTGCCCTAGGAAAGGTCAGGAGAAGAAGCCCTGACACATGGAAACCTGGAAATCATCCCTATCCCAGCCTCCAGAACCAAAGTATGGGGGAATTCAATGATTTTCCACAATCCTGTTGCCTCTCTACTCCTTGCTCTTGGGCTTTCCAGGCTGCCATTGTTCCCCACGCACCCATCAGAGAGGGGCAGCAGCAGCAGAAAATGGATGCAGGTGCATCCAACCCGGAAGGTTCTCAGCAGGCAGTGAAAGTGATCACAGCCAGGCCTGTGCTTTTGCCGAAGGCTGGGTTTAGTGCCTTAAAACCAGGACTTGAAACAACAGTGCCTGGGCTTGGGCTCTGACCAGTCCTTACCCATCACCTTTTTAAAGAAACACCAGCTCTGTTGCTGAGAGTCACAGGAACATGGATTATTGTACATGTTGTTCTTTCAGCATCCAGCAACAATGCAGCTTATTGTACTACTCTTATTTTTCCACCTTTTCTTTTTTCTCTCAACTACACTCCTCTGTAAGAGTTTTGGATACTCTGGCATAGCTACAGTTATTACTTCAAGTGTGACCTTATAGTTTATGGTACTTACAAAACTCTGCTATATACTTACTTCTGAGTGCATAAAATATATTCAAAAATATAATTTGTTGTGTTATTTGCCCTCTCTCTATAAACTATTAAGGATTCTCTCAAAAACATTAACTCTCCAGTGACTTTTATTCCAATGTATTTTCAAAGGATGCCAGTAATTTTCTGAGGCTGGAAATAAGGCTGGAATGGCAGCACGCTCCTTCAACAAAGGAGGGGCAAGTCAGTCAGTTCATAATAAATTGTATAGTGTAATAGTTAGATAATAGAGACATTACAGTACATGCTTTTGTTCTAAGACGTTTTGAATGTCTAGATAGCTATGTAATGTCCAAAAGTTCCTTATGTTTTAATCACAATAACAGAGCAGCCTGTCTATTTACCTGAATTATTCATGTTGAGGTTTTCAAGGTTCTTTGTCTTTGTGTTCCCATCCTATGAACTCATCAAGCATCAAAGTTTGGAGGGGTTTTTTTTAGCTCATATTCTGGATACATTACAGTTGGCATCACACCATGAAACACTTTGGCAGCCAAACAAATAGCTTTACGTGAAACCCAACATAATCGTGGGTTATTGAAATATGCTTCCTGTACATACCTGGAATTCCCCTAATTAGCAGAGTATTTTCTAATCTGTCCAAAATGTATCGTGCCAAAACCACGATGCATTTTCCTTCTTGTCCACCCTGGGCAGTCAACTATTTCACTCCATCAGTTTTGGAGAGCCACCATGAAGGGAACCGAATCCTCAAAATCTCTGAATGCAGGATTTTTTTGTCCCATTGATTTCATATAGAGGTTACTTGGCCTGAAGTCTTTCACAGGATAACCCAAAGCCATTACACTTGATAAAACACTGTATACACTTGCATTTTTACGGAGCTGCTTTGCCAGCAAATGCTACAACTCCCAAGCATTCCACTTTGCAGCTCACACCAGCAGAAATTTTCTATGTGTTTATTTTTTTAGATGAACTGTATTTTGGGAAATGTAGTTCTGACCAGCTACATACTTCCTATCTGCTTTCTGAGCAAAAGGTGGTATGAGCCAATTTAAACCCCAAATGTGGGACAGCTTTACCAATGTAGCCCTCCACTGGCCAATACGGAAGAAACTCTTTTGTGAAAACAATTTAATTTTTTTTTCAATACACTTTTCCTTGCAGGTATTGATAGTGGAGAAGTCTTCAACTCTACAATGATTATTCTGTACCTCATTAGCCACTGTGGATCTAAATTCCTAGTCTGAAATAGCTCCAGCTTAAAAGCGTTCTATGGTTTTCAGCACAGAACTGAGTAGAGGTGGGGCGAAATACCACATGCCCTTGGTGACCAATTATGCAGAATAAACAGCAGATACTGATAAACTCCAATTTCAAGGTAAGTGTAGCCCATAGGCTGGAATGTATTCAAATCAATCTTTACATATAATGAACAAATTTTGCAGGTCAAAAACTATATGCAGATAACTCACAAATAGCAAGAGACTGAACCATTAAATAAGGTGTTCATTAAAAATAAACCACCTCCTTTATTGATCAGATACAGATCTTTCAATAAAAACTGCATAAATCTTCAAGAGAAGAGAAAGTCTGTGAAAATGAAGAGGAGAAAAATCTTCTTTTCTATCATAATGAACACTACCAAAGTTTGAGAATATAATATATTGTGCAAAGCCAGATTCACCCTCCTATATTAATTTCCAGGTTTTGAAACCGTCGACTAGTTTTTGAACGTTGATGATGCATAATCAAATTGATTTTAGCACTGATATATGGCCTCAATTATGGAGTTCTACATCAATCTAGAAATTAATATTTCAGTCTAAACACCATTTCACATTCTCCACAATGTAACTTGTCACAGTTAATCTCCAGCCTTGATGTTAAACCTCTCCTTGCTATCAAACTGTAAGTACAACATGGACTATATATTCTGTGCTGCTGGAAAGAATGATGGAAGACTGAATTGATCGGAAACCTTGATCTACCTTGTCTACAATTTTCAGCAGTGTGCAGTGATTTATATACCAGAGAAGGTTCTTTGATTAGCTTGCCATAGTCTAGAAAGGCTAAACACTACGGGCATTAAAATTTCAACACAAATGTTATCTCTGCAGTAAGCACAATAGTGACATCTTATGCCTATCAATGCGTGTATTAACTGAAGTTCTGACACTTATCAGTAGAGATTTACCTCCAGAGCTTTGAGGTTTGAGCAATCAATATATAACCTACTTTGATGCAATCTACACACCAAACTACATTAAAATAACATTAAGGCTTCCTTTAAGCTGACAAAGCCAGGAAATGCAGAGTTAAAGGCAAAAACTCTATCTATAACAAATCCTTACGTAATTTCAGATTCTGTAAGCAATGTTTGATTTTGTGCCACAGTAACCAGCTACAGCATGATTTCAGTGCTCCAGATCTCTAGGCTTTAGCTACTTTACAGACCCTGTCCAATTGTTTTAAACCAACTTTAACAGACTTGTCTAAAATGCATAAAGAAAAGAGATCTATAATGACTTCTTGAATAACAGATATCCGCCACAAGAAGGACTCCATCCCTGTGTTTACTTCTTTCCCTGACACAAGGCTCTGCATAGCAGCAGCTGAGAACCCTCACCTTCCTCCTGCTGCAGGTTCCTGAAGAGCCCATCCCAGAAAGGACTCTGAATACATCCTTGCAGCCACCAACGAAGGACTGACATTCAGTCATTTAAGTGTCCTAGCAAATACAACTGCACCCTGTGAAATAATCACAGTGCATTAAAGTGTTGCTCTTAAAGAACTTTTGATCAGACATTCACAGAATATGCCAGTTTTAGCAAACATCTGTTAATGCCATCTATCTGAAACCTAAAGCAGTTTTCTTTGTACAAAACTTTTCTAGTGTAAATTCCACCAATCCCACAGAATTGGGTGAAAATCTCCATTTTCCCCTGAGAGGCAGACAGTTGCTTGTGCAGGCTATTCATACACATGGTATACACCCCACCCAGAGATCACTCGGAGTTTACCATTTAACTCCTTCATATCAGGTGAACTATATTTTCCACCCATTATCCACAAAAAAAGCTTATTCTGTCATTACTTTAGGATTATTCATACCCTTCTAGCTTCAGATGCATAATCTGTGTAAAAATTAATGGCAAAACATACTGTGAGGTAAGAAAAACACCAACAGAATATTACTGATAGAGGTAGCACCTTCTCTCTCAGGTACCGGGATGTTCTCCAAGCAAGACTCCCTGCTCAGCCTGAAAGGACCTTCTAAGCAAAACTGAGAAGCTGTTGAGCAGAATAGTTATATTTATTGCACCTTAGCACAGGAAAGAAAGAAAAATGTAGAAAAAAACACCATGGGAGGTGTGATATGGTTGGACTCTGGGATCTTAAAGGTCTTTTTCATCCTAAATGATGATACAATTTTAATTAAAGTTGAATTCAGCCAGAATAGCTGGGTTTGTCTGTTGTGAAAATGTTTATTGTGTCACTTGTGTTTTCAACAGGTTATAACTGTCAGCTGGAATCTGCTAGCAGGCAGCCAGTACCACACTGAGACTATGGAACAGCACTGGCTAGAATCAAGATTAACTCAGAAGAAACAAGGCAAAGATAGATAACCACATCTCCAGGCCACTTGGAAACAAGAGAATCTTGTTTCTTCCAGCCCTGTAGAAACAATGAAGAAAACCAGTTTGCAAGGCCTGTAGATCCCATAAATGCTCCCTACATGCCCCACCTTCCCCCCACACACACAAAAAGAGAAGCAACCATTAAAACCCCCAAAACGTCCACATTTGGGGAATAAAGTGCTATTTTCTGAAACCTGAGCTTTTATGCTTCTTCTACTCAGATATTGAGGAGGCCACATGAGTTTTATGTAATTTGGTGAGACTGCAGCCCATACTCTTGGAGCTGCAAACTAGTCCTTACAGTGCATGGTCGTATGGCCAGAATTTTCACTGCTGCATGCAGTAAGCTTCATGCATTCTCACCTAATAAAACCTTGTTTTTGAAAAGCTTCATCTCCAAAGTTTCTACAACAGAAGGAAATAACTTAGGTTGTTGTTAGTAGCTAACATTTATATACACTGAAAAAAGATTCAGAAAATTTTTGAAGGCTGCAAAGTCAGATTTATTTTCTTACTTTAATGTGTACTTTCTGCTTTCGTACTTCGCCTTCACTAACATTTGAAGAAGATAAATGAGAAGATGGGTGGTTTTGGCCCAGGATTCATTTGTTTGTGTAACTCAGACCTAACTGCAGATCTGCACTACAGCCCTTAAACTATTTTGTACAAATCATGCATAATCAGCAGACTTGGATGATTCTGCTAATACCACAGTTAAATGCCTTGAGCAAGCACACTATTATAATTTTACACCAATTTGGAAATATCCATTTAAATGTTAAATGAAGAGGAACTAATCAATAAAAACATGCATAGACTCTCTGGGGAAGTACACTGGAAAAGACAACAATAATCTGCCATTAACATGCAAATAAAGACACAGCAGGAAACAATAAGAGTATTGACTTCACTGCAATACTTTAGGAAGAATGTTTTACTAAAATTTGGTCCAAATTCCAATCTGATTTAAATCACTGTAAACACAGACCAGCTCGATTTGACGTAGTGGGGAAAGGAACAGAACCTCCAAATGCTGGAGGCATGCAGACAGCTGCTGATCGCCAGGCTGACCATAGACCCCACACTGTATTTGGGGTAAGGTGCTGTACAAATATTTTAATTAGATTGCCTACAGAGCTCTGCATCTGAGACTGCATGTAAACGGAGCATGGAGTGAAAGGAAGAAGCAATATAATGCACTATCAAAAGCTTTAACTGGCCAAGACCCATTTTTATTCCCCATTATTTTTTCTTATGCTAACATGAACACTGCTAAGCGTCTATGGCCTTTTACTTCAGGCTTGTGATCTACTTCCCTGAGAGGTGCACATCAAAAATAGATAATAAATAAGGAATAGAGAGATACAGACCAGAATTCTCTGTATCAGAGAAGAGTTTTAAAAAATACTGATACGTGGGGAAATGGACTTGGTTAGCATCAAAGGAAAATGAAGAAATCATAACCAAGAGCACATAGAATGGTACTGACAGAGGTATGAAAAAGGTTGAAGGCAAAGCCTGAATTTTTGAAGACGGAAATAATGAGTGCTTTGAAGAATAAAAAAGCTGGGAAGATAGGCAAGGAAAGTTTTTTGTAGAGGCTGCAACAAAGAAATGAGATGCAGAAGAAGAAAGTAAAAAAGCCCATAATAATCAAGCTAGAGGAAGAAAGGGGATTTCTTTTGAGAACTAGATTGCTAGGTGATTTGACATCTCATCCTCTAATCCACAATTCATTGTGCCACAGGATAACATTCAGGTTCCCTCTTGCACAACTCAGCTGCAACTAAGCTACTGCCATGCTATTGCTATCAAAGTAAAAACAAAAAGCTCTTCCAGAAGTCAGAATCAACACCTGGAAACTCACTGGTAATACTAGTTTGCCCTGTGAATATGCAGACTCAGTAGCCTGAGCCAGTCAGATATTTCTGGAAAGCAAAGATTTTTGTATTCTCTAAGTGGAACTGTGTCTTTTACTTCAAAACTATGAGCATTTTTTTGCACTTTGTAGAGCCTCATCTTAGCTCTTGCTGCCAATAATACAAACTCCCCAGTGTACATCATGCTGACACTGGAAAGTGAAAAAACTGCAGTGTACTTCTCTGTTATCTCAGACACCGTCAATTGCAGATTGTCGGCTGTAGGCTGTAAAGAGCCTTGCTCCTCTTGCTGCCTTGAGAGCCTTTGCTCTGCAAAGGAGGTAGGTAGCTACAGTTCAGTCCTTAACCACTGATTTTCCTTTCCTGGCACAGAGGAATGTAAAACTTCAGTGAATGTCTGAAACAGAAGGAATGTTCTAGCACTGCTGTCATGACGGAACAGTCCTGTCGCCCCTGGAAAAGGCTGAACGCTTATTCAGCCAAGATGACCCACCTGGAGAAAAAAAGATGGACTCCAATACAATGAACAACCTTTTGCAAAATGAGTATGGAATCAATCACTTCCCTGGCTTCTTGTCCACTTTTGCAAGGGGACACGAAGATGCAAGTTAAATCAGCAGAGTTTCTTTGCTGAAACTTCTTTGCCTTCCTTTAATGACTTTTCTTCAAGCACCAACAGTTACCCTTGGGATTATACTCCCCAATGCTTTGGAAATAGTGAGCAGTATTAACAACAAAACTCAGAACATCCTAATTAATCCATTCAGGGTAATGTCTTGCCTGACTTTGGAACTGTGGCTTTTCTCTTTGTAGCCATGTAGCTCAGCTAGCAGATCCGGTCAGTGATTAGTGAGCTGCCTTCCTTAGTTCACTAAAAAAAAAGAAAAGGGAAAATGAAGGTCCACCCCATGAGAGAATGTAAAGCAATAAAACACTGCTTATTTCTTTTCACATTTCTTTATAAAATCTGGCACAGATTCCTTTATCATGCCCTCAAACAAAGCCTCTCTAAGCAGTATTTTAGCGATTGCCACCCAGTTTATCTGCTTGACAAATCTTACTTTAGTTGCTCAGCCCATCTTATACACCTTGATCTCAGTGAAACCTTTAAATTTGGCCTGAGGATCACATATTGAACACTGTTTCTATTTATACACTTCTGTGACCACAGTAAGAACAAAAAAATGTCACCTGATGAATCAGGGGAAAGGAGCACTGGCATTGGCCCTGCTCTGATCTCACTCGAGCCTGATAAATTAGTTGTGATTTCATAGTCTGTGAGGAGGCATACATAAGTGACAAGAAGAATACCACTAGACACTGTCAGGCCGTCTCTGTCTAAATCTGAGGAATTAACAAAAAAATGGTTCCTATAAAGGAAGAAGGAAATCCTTCATGTACCAAGGCTGCTGGACCTTGGGAGATTTGTTGGGATTTTTTTCCAATAAAGATCTATAAAACTAGCTCTTTCCCCAAAGTACAGAAGATCTTTATGAAAGTGCTTTAAAACATTAGTAGTTACTGGAAAAACAAAGGGTATTTTTTAACCTGAAGAAGTCATTGTAGCTGACAGCTTTTTAAATTGCTTTGTGTTTTGCTTACAAGCTGGCATAAGGAATATCCATGGTTTCTTGCAGAAAGATGCTTCTCACAGCTATTAAAAATGAAAAATGAGGTATCAGAGGAGAAGGTTATTTCAAGGTCAGAGGAAACTCGTTTCTATCTTTGTTGATGAATTTCTTAATAATTTTCAAATATGGGATCCAGTACATATTGCTAAAGTTTTCACCTAGCCCTGCTGGCCCTTGGAGTTTCCAAGAGACTAGGAAGAGAATTTTCTGGTTAAATTACTGGGCTGGGATTCACAAGAGCATTTATCTCTGGGTCTTCCACTGATTTTCTCAATTATTTCAGACAAATGTTTTCCACCACATCTCAAAGTTCCAGCTGCAAAACTGCAAAATAATGAAGAAGTGTTTTGCAATACATTCATTAAAACATACACAATACTTGACCACAGATACTTGATCAGGTTGATATGATAGTCTCAAGGTCCTCATTAGTGCCCTTGTATCAAACTTTCTCAATAGTGGTGAAGTGCTCATGAGTTCCTGGTCAGTCCTGCTCCCTGTTCGATTGTAAGTGGCAAGAAAAGAAACACAAAAATATGCAAAGAACATGTCTTTGGCATGCAGATATCACTAGGTGCCACTGACTGCTGCTGTCTCTGCTTCAGCCCCTTGGGAATGAAGCTATTGGACATGGGATGATAGCTGGAATGAACACACCAAATATCTGAAAAAGAGTATTTGGAGGCTAGATTTGGGAAAGCAGTGCCCTGGGGCATTGCCCCTTTGTGGCAGGCAGACCATCCATCCATACATACGTACATCCATACATACATACATCCACCCACCCACTTACCTGCCTATTTAAACTAGAACTAAAGAATAGACATGTTGTTAGGGTATATATATCCATATATTCCTGGTATAAGTTCCTGGGAAGCAGTCATGGACAAGGACTGGGATTGCACAAAAAGATCCCTTTCCAAAAATGTACTCATCTGACAACCTATGACTTATGGGCTTCCTCCAGATGTCCTGCAGCCTTTTCCAACAGTGGTTTTGGTGATCTCCCACCAGAAAGAGACCATGTTCTGCTATGATAGAAGAATTTGAGGCAGAGAAGATCCCTTTGTGCAGCAGGGAAGAACGATAGAGTTCTTACTACTTAGGATTTTCCCATAACTTATGAAAAGGCAGTCACCTACAGTAATTTATGGACCCAATGTGAATAAGAAAGGACCTCTTGGACCTTTCTTGAAACCCTCATCAGAAAAAGATATGTTTGTTAATTAATGGTGTAAGGCCACCCTTAAAATCTTGCAAACTGTACCTAGTTATGTCAGTGAAGAAGACACAGTCTTCAGAAGAAGTATGTGGAAACAAAAAAATTGTAGCATGAGGAGACTTCATTTTACTTCATATTAGAAAAATGATGGAGTTAAAGTCCATATGAAAATTAATATAAACATAATGAAGCTACAGACATTCCTAGGAGATAGGTAATATCTTTCCTTAAAACTAACCAGCTTCCAGGGATTGATTTTTGCCATAGAGATTCCAGTTTATAGCACCATTTTTCTAAGTGATTCTCTGCACTAGAGTAAAATTTAGATGATGGATCCCTCTCAATTACTGTCCATTAGAAGACAGGAAAACATTAAGTTCAAGTGAGTATTATGAGAATTATGGGTTACCCTTTAAGTGAAGAGATTGTAAGTGAAAAATAATTTTTAACAGTTTCATTTCTGATGTTGTGTAACATGATTCTGAGCAAAAAAAAGCTTTCCTACAAAGATTAGTTTTTTGAGTAAAAGCATCTGTCATTAAAGAAGACAAAAATACAGCGCAGCATAATGAAACCGTCTAACTGCAAACATCCTCAAACTGCAAAAATTACAAAGTATTTCACATGAGTTCCCTAACTGATTTTAAAGAGACCCTGCACCATAAGTTGTAGGATGACTGGCATATGCATGCAGATGTTAAAGGGCTGTGAGAGAGCAAAAGCACTGTCAGCACAGGGGTAGCACCTTCAAGAAACACAGAAACACACTGGTGTTGCATGTGCACATTTTTGTGTAAGTAGAAGTAGAATCTGAAGGCTCTTAACCTGTAAACATTGTAGAAATAAAAGAGTGATATTTTAAACTGACTCGCTAAATTTTAAACTAAATTTTTTCCTGTATAAATTCCACATTTGCTCATTCAGGCATGCCTTGTATTTGCAGCTCTTCATTTTAGCTACCTATTCATCACATTTGATAAGGAAATTCAGAAAGCAAACTTGAAAAATGCAACCCCTCTCATATAATCTTGATACTGAGATTAATTTAGAGAGGTAACTTGGCCACTTGCATTTGAAAGACATTTCTCTGATCTACTTTTTCAAAATAAACAAATTCAAGGATTCTGTTAGACTGATTTCTCTTTTTTTTTTAACTGCCGATATAGCTTATCAAGAAACAGCGTGTGTTTACCCTTTGAAAATGACTGGAATAATTTCCCTCGTACTATTAGAGAATAAAATCTTTCTTCCTCTGTAGAGACCCATGTGGAAACAAGAGAAAATGAACATTTTGCATGACACAATAAACAATTGCTCTGCAGCTGCTGCCATGACCCTGAGGGTACAATAGAGTCATGGCACACTTCTTTTCCCTTATAGGGATCTTTTGGTTAATGTATCCATTTAGCCCAAATATAAATCCTACTTTATGCCAACTTACTGAGAATTTCATAGCAGGTTGTTATCTATCTGTGAGGCCTACACATTTCCATCAATAAAATATCTGCATTTAAGCCCTTTCTGACACTACATGAAATCCGAAGGATTTGTGTGGTGAAATCTTTGTCCTTCTGATGGATAAAACACCTAGGGCCAGGAAGTCACTATATGTCTATTTCTTTGTTCAGTCTATCTGGAAGGAGTGACTTGATCTGCCTATGTAATAACTTAGTTAACATGCAACAGCTTTCAGAACTAAAATGTAATAGAAAGTATTCCTAGGAATACAATGCAGACATGAGAAATTCCTTTACGGACATCCATACATCCTCAGTCAATCATCAATGCTGTCCATGATTTGCATTCTCATGGCATCTTCCATGTGAAGCTCTTTGTCAGGATTAGTTAATGTCTTCACAGCACATCTGTGAAGATAGCAGAGCTCTCAACGGCTAGGACTGAATAAAAGCATGTTACAGAAAAGGCAAAAGTCCTGATGTAAGGTGAAATATTGTTTTTTTCAAGGCAAAAAGATGTTTTTGTTTCAACTTAAGCAGAAACGGGAATTGAGCTAATTTGCTTTCTACCTTTTTACTTATTTATTTTAACCTCTGAAACCAAGTGTCCATTCTATTCCTCTTCTCCTTTCAGCTGTACTCCAGCTCCTACGCATGCAACAGGGATCGATGGCAATAAAATATGCTGGTATTGAAACTCTGCTTATTATTAATAAGGTAGATGGCGCATTACTCCTTCAATATGATGTTAACATCATAATGAAGCTAGCCTTTTGTTGCTATGGGGTTTTTGTTTATTTACTTCAGAACTCTGTTGCTCTTGCCAGTGGTTTAGATCTGTAAGAAAGTGAGATCATCACAAGTGCTGTTGCAGCAGCACCAGTTTGACCCCCTGTCCATTCCAGACCGTGACAGTATTTCCATTCTTCTGAATCGGAACAGGGTCAGCCCCACTGTACATCACTGGAAACTTCCACATCCTCCTGTTTTTGTTTCACAACATCAGATTAGGAGTCCTCCATAACTGTACAATCCACTAAGGTTTCAATATACATATAGGCTAGATGTACATTTCTTTAACTTCTTTTCACAAAAGGTAGCAAACGCAAAGTCCATAATGCTGCCAAACAGCAATCCAGGCTGCACACTGAGGGGCTACAAATCCTTCTCTTCCTTCCATTCCTGAATCTCCAGTGCCCATTAAATGCATATTTAGAGTGATTGCAAAATGACAGTAGAGGGAAAGCAGAGACTGAGACCAAGAACACACTGGGATGGTGATAGCACATCACACAACACCCAAGTATTCATCCGTAGTTGACATGGACAATGACATTATATCAAATTAAAACTGGAATCTCAATTTCTCAGATGTGGCTTGAAGAAGTTTCTCAAACTTGTGGTCAGAATATTTTTGTTAGAGTGACCTCTGTTTACCAAGTCCTTATACCTACAAGTGAATTCTGAGTATGTTAGGCTTTTTGACTTTAGGACTGTCCAAAACCAAGCACATAAAATTTTGACACATGGAATTTATATCCACTCTTCACCAGGAAAAGCGTGCAAACATACCAAGATTTCCACTTACAAAATTGGAGGAAAGAGATTCTAAAATAGCCCACAGCTGAGCAAAACAGGTACTTCTCTAGGACATGGGAAACCTACCCTCAAAGACACACTCAGAATTTATCTGGCAGGTCTTGTGTCTTTGCCTACCTTCCCAAAGATAAACCAGGTGATCAAGCTGCAGTCTTCCTCTTCTTTGTGATAAAGCTGATAATGCTTGTTATAAAGTTAAAACATGAGAGGAAACTTCCCAGGCTGTATCTAAAATGAAGCAGCTGAATATCTGGCAAAACCCATACATCATAAACTGCATCTCTAAATTGATACTCACTTGTCCTCCTAATGCCAGAAGCCTAAGAATTCCTTCCTTTCACCAAATTGCAGGAAACATCTCATCTCATTAATGCCACTCTCCTTTAGAATCTTTTAAATATATATTTTTCATTAAAATTTTAATTCTTGATAAACTGAAAGCAAGGTCTGGTGACAAAGAGGTTATAATTAATCTAGCAAGAGCAGTCAGAGAAATCCATGTAATCGAAGGTGAATGTATGAATGAGGAGACTAATGCTACAGAACTTCCAAAGTCTTTTCTGTGGAATTAATACTACAGAGACCCATAAAAGATTAATCAAGATAAGCAATCGATAACTTCTCAAGTGCTAATAAGCACTGCCATGTTCCATGATATGTTGAGCAGTTTATCATGTTTAACCATATGAAGATTTATAGAAAATCCATTGTTAAAACCAAAGGATGAGGTAATGCACCACTTAGTAAATGAGGTGCAATTAAAATTTATGCCTGATATTACGCATTAAAAAGATCTGTAAAAATCATTTTGATTTCCTCTTTTCAAAGAAAAGAAATTAAGGTACTAGTTACACTGTTCAGTCAGTAGTCCTGGGAGAACAGTGAAGACAGCAATGGTATTCTCCAAGTTAATATCTGCTTTCAAGTGAAAGGTGATGAAATAGCCCTAAAAAAATTGTGAAGCTCTCTCTTCACTTCATTTACTCAGTGATCAAACTTTGCTTGAAAATTTTGAAATTTAAATAGAATACCTATTAGGAACATAAAAGTCTCTGCTATCCGTCAATCTGATAGATTTGCAGGTCAGATGAGAGAATGACTTAATGGCTAATTAATAGTCCATAAACCACAGGTCTTGACCTTAGGGTCACTGTGACAGAGTTCCACACTACAGCATATTATTAATTAAAACCATCAAATTATGTATTTAGTAAATCAATTATTTAACTATATTCAGATCTCTCAAATGTATTGCATGATTTGTTATTTATGTATGTCATTGGGAAACAAATGCATTCTGACAATCACATCATAAACATATTTAGTAAACTTTTAAAAGTTACAGTAACAATTTATACCAATGCTTTCCCCTTATATTGTTTGTCTGGTTTTAGTTTTATTTGAGGGAATACTTTGTGAGATTCCTCTCCAAAGCTTAGCAAGATTTTAATTTAAAAATCTTTACGATCATAGACATTTCCTACAAAAAAAGGTTAAGATCCTGCCTGCTTCTTTGATAGACTGCTAACTCTAAAGGGCTTGTTGTAAAACCAGTAACACTATGTACACCACTTTGCATTTGCAATGTCCTATACCATGTATTTAAGCATATACCTAGCTGCATATGCACGTGCATATATGTATACACACCAAATCATTTCTATGCTTCAGTTACAGTAATTCTTAAAGCAGAAATTATTTCTGTTTTCTTATGGCATGCAGATAATGATATGGGAGAGAAAATAAGCAAATGATATGTTATCCCAAAAAGAGTACAAAATCACAATCAAATTTCAGCAAGCAAGAATCAGATTTTCAAGATATAGATGACTATCACCTTGTAGGACTGAGGACAGTCACATGGCTAATAGGAGCTGGATGCAGAAAGGATGAGCTTAGGTGCCTCCATGGACATACAAAAACAGTGAGATGAGGAAGAAATGAATCCAAAGCTCTGGCAAGTCACGAGAATGCCTAGTGATTAGTACTCATCCTGTTTCATAATGTAAGCTCTTTAATTTCATTACTATTGCTCACAAGGAGGAGTGTATACCTCTGTCCAGATATACATGCTTTGAATTGCCTTTTGAAGGTACCTGCTACTTTCCCCTAAGGTGGCAAACAAAAGTTCCTGACTTTTGGTGTCCTAAATCACACCTAAATTAGATGGCTTAAATAAACAGTGTGATTTACCTCCCTGGAAAATAAAGTACCCAGACAAATGTATCACTATAAATTTAAGCAGTATGATAGATACATACAATTGAGGGTGTGTAAGACCTAATTAATTAAGTGGCATATTCATCTGCAATTAGCAAATAAGCTCTCAAATCTTGGCATGGGTACTGTGAAATATATAACACATGACTGTGTAATTACAACGAAACATGATTCTTTCTCGTGATAGATTCCTCAGGAAAACATATTCATTCTAACCTAAATACACAAATTGCTCTGACTCACTTAAAAAGCATTTTTCAAAACAAATATACTATTCAGAAGGTAATAGAAGTAGTATTAAGGTTATATTAGAGACATACTTTGCCGGGACATCACATCAGTAACAAAGTATTTCATGAACGTTTACAGCTGAGACAAGTTTGTTTGCAAAGTGGGACCATCTCTCTCCCTGACATGGGTAGCATGAACAATATACCATACCCTATAATGCATCACTGCCTGGCACAGAAGTCCATGTTAAATAGCGATAACTTATCAGTAGATGCTGACAGAGTTGGCCTAGGGTCTCCTAACAGGTGTGATCACACTGACTGGGGATGGAGAGGGAAAGAAAACAAAAATTTCCTGTGAAACACTGTACAATTCTTCTATTGATTTGCACCAATTTGGTTAAACTGCCTCTGAGGCAGTCTGCTTAAGTCAAACATGATATTTTTTGCAATATAAACTTCCTAGCAGAACCCCCCTCCCCAGCTACTATAGTCTAAGCAAGGAACCACCAGAAGCACCAAAACATGATGTCAACACTTTCACTCTGAGTTTCAACTCTTCTTCTCTGAGAAGAGAAGGCTGCGTGGAGACCTCATAGCAGCCTTCCAGTATCTGAAGGGGGCCTAGAGGGATGCTGGGGAGGGACTGTTCATTAGGGACTGTAGTGACAGGACAAGGGGTAATGGGTTCAAACTTAAACAGGGGAAGTTTAGATTGGATATAAGGAAGAAGTTCTTTACTGTTAGGGTGGTGAGGCACTGGAATGGGTTGCCCAGGGAGGCTGTGAATGCTCCATCCTTGGCAGTGTTCAAGGCCAAGTTGGACGAAGCCTTGGGTGATATGGTTTAGTGTGAGGTGTCCCTGCCCATGACAGGGGGGTTGGAACTATATGATATTAAGGTAGTTTCCAACCCTAACTATTCTATGATTCTATTCTGTTCTGTTCTGTTCTATTCTATTCTATTCTATTCTATTCTATTCTATTCTGTTCTATCTGTTTTGCTCTTTATCTGCAAGTCACGCATGGGTATGGAAGCTCATGACGCACCACCTTGCTGAACCAAAGCAAAAATCATGCTTTAATACCATGCAATCAACAACACTAAAAAAAAATCCAGTGTCATTATATGTCATGCTGGATGTAGGACCTGTAAGAGAAACACTGGGTCCAGAGCAACAAGCATTACCTATGAAAAACACGTTCCTTCCTGGCATCTCTAAGGCATAAGGTTCACTGCATTTATAGTGATCATCTTAATGTATTATTACATTAAACGTTTCAGGCACTTTCACTTACATTTCAGAATTAAAGATTAACCAATTCAATGATTGTGAACATCTAAACAAAATGTATTGATCCCATTCATTTTTAAAAGCAAGACACTTTGTTGTATCTCAGTATGACATATTTTAAGGCTGGTTTATTGATCACATTTTGAGAACTCTTGATATTCTATTGGAATTTAAGATACAAAATGTAAGATTTTTGTTATGATGATGCACCCAGTGGAGCCACATTCTTGTGTACTGACAAGCTTTCCTTTGCACTGAGAACCGCCCACTACTCTTATTATAAGGACAGGCTCAACCTGAGAACTATAACTCATTTTAGTGTTTTTGCCCTTTTCCCTGGTGCTGCACATACATATTGGAAGAACTCTTACACTGCAAGTCTACATAAACCAGCTAGGTTTCTGGGAGTGGTTTTACTAAAGTTAGTTGCAGACTTTCACATTTATAGCAGTTAACTTCTGTAAACCACGACCAGCACATTTGTTTTGCTTTTTTGTATTTAATATTGGTCTAGTTGGATAATAGAAGATAAATTTCATTGAACATCAACAGCTCATGGAACCTAGACATTACACTGTGGGCCTCATAACTCAGAAACATTAAGAAAGAAGTTGCACTATTCCTCACAAATATAAAATCAAATCAGGAGTCTGGAGACATTAAGCAATGAGTTGACACTCACTGGTATTATTTGCAAGATTTACGGCTTCAAAGTACTCAGTCCTAGCATGTTTATAAAGCAACAAATGAAACTTTCAGAAAGTGAGTCTGTTCAACAATACCAAACTTGGATATGTGTTTCTGAATGGATGGACAGCAATTGAGCCATATAGTCATAGTATTATCAGTAGAAATCCAAATGCTAAATATGCACAAAGACAGCATGCTGAAAACGTGCTGCTTATATAGTAATGTCCTGGGTTTAGCAGTAGCAGTCATTTTTTCTCTTTCTTGGTAGCTGGTGCAGCACTGTGTTTTGACTTTCAGACTGGGAACAGAGCTGATAACAATGATAGTTTGGTTTGGCCAAGGACTTTGTGAGCCTCATGCTCTGCCAGGGAGGAGGGGAAGCCAGGAGGAAGCAGAGACAGGACACCTGACCCAAACTGACCAAAGAAGTATTGCATACCACAGCACGTCATGCCCAGGATGTAACTGGGAGTTACCCGGAAGGACAGAGGGTCTGCTGGGTCAGACTCGTTTTTCAGTGGGTGGTACTGTATTCTTTTCCCTTGCTATTATCTCTTATAATTGTTGTTGGTGGTGGTAGTGGTGGTGATTTGTGTTGTACATTGGTTGCTGGGCTGTTCTTATCTCAACCCGTGGGAGTTGCATTCTTTCGATTCTCCTCCCCATCCCTCAGGGAGCGGGGAAGGGGGGAGCCCCCCGATGGGGTGGGGCGCTGGCATCGACTGCTTCCAGCCCAGCACCACTCACTGGGAGTGAGTGCACAAGCTGTCTGGCTGGGTTTAAACCACGACAAGTAGTTCACTGAAACAGGAAAAGACTGAGTTAGAAGAAAGGAATGAATCATTTCTGGATGCTGCTTGGAAGTACCAGCTTCACAAGATGATCTCCAAGAAGATGGTACATTCCTTAAAACCACTCTTCTGTGCATGCATTCCATGTTGTTGCATTTCAGCATTACTACTGAAGTGTCTTTCATAAGTAATAAACATGTTATGTAAATAAAAACACACATAAGTTCTAGAGCTCCAGGCAAAAAAGAGCTTGTATTATAATACCATAAATTATGAAGTCTGTAATTGCTACAGCAAATAACATTTTAAAACTGAACTGTGCTGATAAATACATGTGATAAGGCTGAGTAAGTTTCAGAGTGGAGTAAATCAGTCAATGTAGCTCAATGTAATTATGGAAGCAAGGTAATATGGTGAAGTCCTCAAAGTCATCAGCTTTTTCCTAGACAAGACTTTTTTTAACACTGAGAAAGAGCAATACAAATGAAACCTGTGCAAGAAGGTTAAAAAAATTTATTGAGAATGCAAAAGACAGTGAACAGCCACAATTATTTTAAATATCTTTACTGTCTAGCTACTTTTAAGAAATCAATGCATTGTTTTCACAAGAAATCACAGACACTGATTTCCTATTTATAAAATGCAGAGAACAGAAACTATGGACTTTATGCTAGATCATTTCCTGAAGTGTTGCGATTTAAATTATGTATGTCTATTTGAACACACCTACCACAAACAAACATACTTTGTAAAACAAACAAAAATGCAGACCTGTCTGCCTAGATATAAGGTTGCTCAAAACTCACGCTGATTCATTCAAATAAAAGTGAGGGAAAAATCAAAATTCTTTTCTCCCATCCTAGAGCACAGGTCAAATGAGATTAGGATTTAACTTGTTTCTGCTTTAATGGAAGACGTACATTGATTTAGTCATTTTTTAAAACAAAATTCAAAGTGCAGATTATCACCCATTTTTCTCAAGAGGCAACTACATGTATTCTAAAGACCAGTCTTTCTGCTCCTCTATCTGTAGTCCACTAGCATAGTAGCAATTGCTTGGTGCAATAAATGTCTCTTATAAATCTTTAGGAGAGGTAGAACTGACAAAAGACAGTGACATTTCTCAGTCTGCATTCTGAAGATTTTCATTGGATTTTCTCTCAGACAATTTCCTCCAGCTAATTACCTCTCAGCCTCTTAGGCAACCTCCTCTGCCATAATCTAAAGGTTTGCCTCTCCACCTTCTGCAGATCCGGTTATACCTAAGATTTCTGTATTTTTATTATGTCCTTAATCCTCAAGATCACTTAGTAGTGCACCTCAGTAAGTAAACTCTCTTTGGTAAAGCCTATTTAACTCAACAGAATATGACCCAGTTTGAATAATGTTGCATTTATTTTCCTTATTACTTGTTTCATGACACAAGTCTTTTTATTACTGAAATCCCCATAATTTTCCCTTGTGGAGCCCCTATAGCCAGACCCTGATCTTCTCCACTTTCTACATCTCCAGTTATGTACTGTACTGTCATCCTCACTGTTAAGACTCATCTTAATTTCCCATTTTCCATAACACATTCTCACTCTCAACCCTTCCAGCTCAGCTGCATTTGAAACTCAAATCCCTACAGCTCCTCTCTTTCAGTGTGTCTCCTCAAATCTCTCCCATCCATGTTTCTCCTTCTTTCTTTCAAAGCTTTCTTTCAAAGTCACATCTCTACTTTCATCTCCTCCTACACTCCTTAGCCCTGGCAAATCCATCCTCTTCACCACCTTTCATGTATATTTCTTACTTCATGCCACCCAATTTGTTTGGAACAAACTCAATCATTTATCAAATTCTCTCCCTCTCCTTCTTCATCTATGGAGTAAAAACTTCACCATTACTAGAAATACAAGCCATTGAGGTTAGCAGGAGTGCCTAAAACCATAGGTGTCTCTTGTCTTACCCATAACATGCTACTGATATTTGGGAAAGTATCTGTCGCTGATGTGGTCTTAAACAGAGTAAATCACAAAGTCCTGTTTCAAGGAATCTTGATCTTTGGAATAAAACTGTATCTAAGACATAATCAATCCTAAATATAAGCATATGTATAGAGATTCTCTTATTCCCTGCAACATTTAAAGATAAATACAGTTAAATTTTACTTCCATATATAATCCTTTATCAGAACTGGGAATTTTACCCACCCATATTTGCAAAAATGAACACCTAATTCTCCCCTGAAATTTACTCTTGGGGAACCAAAAGAAGGTTTTAGGTAGGCAAAATTCACTAAACATGTGGTACTTGCTAGATTTCTTTAGCTTTCTGAAAGCATCATGTTAATACCAAGAAGTTGTCCTAAGGGCTTGACATTAGTTCAAATCACAGAGCTTTGATTGCCATCCAGACTAGAAGCATTTTATAAGCATGCCAAATTAATAAAAATGCCTCCTTGATACAATTCAGCTGGCCTTGTATTACCTGTCTATATCCATTTACACCAGAAGAACAACATAATATTAATTCTGAGATTCTAGAGACAGTTCATAAGACATTTCACTCCTCTTGGGAATACTTGTTTATCTCTATTACATACAAATCATAAGATTAGGCTGAGAAACAACTTCTCTGCTGTAACCTAAGCCTGCATACGCAGGCGATGGTCTGTCTTCTACTAAGCCTAAATGTAATCACATCATAGGTTGAATCTAGTTGCAAAATATGGGTCCAAATTGCCTTTTCCTACCACTGTGCACAGTTTAGCCTAAAGTGAACTGTGGACTTTGCACATGAGAATCTGTATTTATTTTGCACAAGAGAATTTTTATTTATTAATGTATCTAAATGAAGAATATGTTCTAGAAGGTAAGCATTTGAATTATGCCCTTTGTCTCTTAAGATATATCCCAATGCTTATTATAAAAAAGGAAAAAGATTACACATGGAAAAGTAAAAACATCAAAACACATTAGGGCCATCTAACTATTGAAGGAAACAAAGGAGGCTGTCAGTGAAGGAAAAATAGGGTAACACTGGTCAATCTAAAAGTGTATCTGCAGAGGAAATTGGTCTAAAGTCAGTGATGTGGTTTGTTGGATTATTTTAAAGCAGGAAGAGGAGGGAAATGAAATAGATTTCAAAGACAGAGAAAATCCACATCATAAAGTGAGTCAAAATTAAAATGTTGGCTGAATCTAGTGTGCCATGGAAAATCTAAAGTCTAAAATATCTTTGCTTCATTAGTGCTTTAAATCTCTAAATCACTAGTGTAGAATTGAATTAGCAGAGCCATAAACCCCGTAATTCTGCAATGGCCTTATCCCTGAAACTCCAAAGACAGAATTAATAGAAGCAAGAGTAAAGCATTGCCAGAACTGAAACTAAATCACCCCCAAACCCAAAAGATCTGACATTAGAGGGTAAATCACCTGTGTCTCATACACATTCTTGAGCTATCATAACACATTGCCACTCCACTCATTCAAATGCTTTCTCCTTTTCCAGGTGATATTTACAACTGGGATATACCCAAGTTGCAGATCCATAATTTTCACAGAAAACCTTATCTAGTATCAAGCAACTTCCTCCTATTCAAAAAATTCCCCTATAAAATACAGCCAAAGATAATGCTATCAACTTTGTGTGCTAGTAGTCTGGTATAAATCTTACCCCATATAATGGAGAAACAGTAGTACACTGTCAGGAAACTGCATGCTATCGTAGAGATACAAATCTAGTCCAACCTCCATCTTATCCCCAAAGCCCATTAACATATAAAATTGCAAATGCTATGTAGGTCTTTATGCACAGTGGATGATCTTCTAATAATATTAATGTGTTGATATTAATAATATTGGCATGTGGTCAGAAACACCTGGTTGCAAAAATCACACGCTTTTCTTCTGAAGGCAAAAGATAAAAGTCTACTTTTGAAGGGAAGCATGACAACTTGAATGGAATGCTGATCTGCTTTCATAGAGTTCCAGTTTTATCTAATATCAACTCTAAAGTTTGATTAAATAGCATCCAGTCCCACATCTAAGGGCAACTCTAACCTCTTCTTGGAGAATTTTCTCCATATATGTTGCAGTCAAAAACTAATTGATCCTATTTCCATATGCATAGCTTGTTCTAAATCTCACTAAATCAATATAACATTAAACTAATTTTATTCATTTCAATAGGCATTGGAGTCATCCTATATTTTATTAGTTTAAGAGAAACATTCATTGGTACCAAAACCAATGATCTAAAATGGGCTTATACTGAAATGCTATTACGAAATGGCATCTCAGGAAGCTGAAGCCTTTAAGTAAGTTCGGAAACATCACTGTCTACCCATCAATTTAACATGCGAGAGAACATCAGTGACTGAAGAAAGAGTTGCAGAAGGCAAGCAGACAGTATAGACTCCTGAGAGTGATAAAAAGACGTGTGTGTGGTATAGAATTTTCTGTTTGCTACTCATGTATTTTCCTCTATGGCATAGTTTAATATTCAGCAGCAATACATATTTACATTACCCAAAAACCTATGCTCCATGCTCCATATAGTTTTAATTCCTTCATTTTTCATGATTTCACAAAAAAAAAAGAAAAACATGACTTAAACACATATCAAAGCTAATGAGCTGATTCAACAGCACACTATATCAGCATAATTTGATGATATCTCACTACCACTACAAACCTGAATTTAACTTTACTAACTTCTCCTCAATTGCCTTTCAGTTCTTGATTCAGACATAAGCATCTAATGCCATTTGAGATACCACAGAAACTCTGAAGAATCCACCTGACATCCATCAGATGTAACACAGGATTTGAGAGACCAGCACCCTTCAGGAGTGGCAGCTGAAGGCCAGCTGTGATATCCTGAAGTATCTCAAAAGGCACTAGGTACCTGTGGCTAGGCAACTGAATCCCACCTCTTGCGATTTTAACAGTGTGTTTACTAGAAGAAGGCTCTTGGTACACAGTGTGAGCTGTCATAGGCTACTGCATTATACTCTTTTATAAACTTAGCACACTCTATCATTAAGCTGTTTAAATTTTTATCTCCTCACTGTTTGCAATGGGAGGTGTCTCCAGAACTTGAACTGCTCTTTCTGATGCTTACAAATGTTGTTCATATTGCCAGCCTTACTCATGGATGATTAAACTCATTTGTTTAATGCCAACATTATCTTCTAGCTTCAACAGCACTAGTGTTTTTCCTGCCTTGATACTTTTACAGAGAGAAGCTATAATATACTTCCAGCACAGTGTTTGCTAGGCTTTAACAATGCTTTTTGTGATGACATTCTCTTTATCACTACTGGAAACACCACGTCTGAGACTTTCTATTTGCCTTTTCTGCAATCACTTTGGTGAATCACAGTCATCCTGTTGCTAACTCCAGCCTTTTTACTCTCTGTTCTTCTGAGTGGGTGAGCTGCCAGATTACAGCAGATCTGAACTTTATTAACCCTACTTTATAGTATGGTGTTTTATTTAATTTCTTTCTTTTCCTTCTTGTATATCCATCTAGGTTATCTTTTTACCACCATTCAATATATTTTTTCTTTGATAAATTATGAGCTCTCACTTTCATTCTTAATCAACTGCTAGTTCTCCATTCTTTGGCATAGCTGAGGAAGGCCTTTAAAAGTTCAGAATTTACATCCTGGGTCAAGAAGAAAATAGTGTTGCTTTCTTTTGAGAGGATATGAGTAAGAAAGGAGCAGGATAAAACAGCTGATTATCTACAGACAAATATTTTAGCTTCTTATATTTGACTATTTAAATCTGGTATCTAGAAAGAGGTGTTGTGAGCAGCATCTAGACTGGACAGGGAACAATGCTAAAAGCATTGACAAGACTCATAACAATGGCATTGCCGTGGCCTTGCATGAATTCCAGTACATAAAGATGTACATACATAAACTGACATTCCACGGTAAAAAACTTCCTTTTGTGTTATTGTTTCCCAAGGATATATGCATATAAAAGACTTTTCCTTCAGGCTGAGACTCTTTCCAAATCAGCCATCCTCATCAAGTAGGTTAAAATTATTGTTGAGAAGCAAGTTCCTTTTTCCAGTGAACGATATTAGTTGTTTAGTTCCTGGACAACCTCAAAACCTGAGGTTTTGACCTCTCTTACTGACTTTGTAGCTTTTATACACCCTCCTTTGCACTTTAATCTTCACTCCCAATTATTTTATTTTATTACATTTTATTTTATTTCTTTTTCCGAATCCAGCAATACTAACCTGCGGAGGTGAATTTTTAAGTCAAAATCTGATTATTCAAAAAATTGCTTTCTTTTATTTGCATCATTTGAAGCCTCAACTCAATTCCAGGGAATGTGAGGGAGCAAATAATCCTGGACATCCTTTCGAAACATCTGAAGCAAAGAAAGTGACTTGGATTAGTCAGTGCGCATTTATGAAGAAGAAATGCCTGACCAAGCAGTTAGCCTTCTTCCATGAGATGACTGGCTTGGTGGGTGAAAGAACAGCAGAGGAGGAAAGCAGTAGATGAGTCCATCCTGGCTCCAGTATGAGTTTCAGTGGTGCGCCCCTCAACATCCCCATAGAGAAAATGAGGAAGTACAGGTTAGATAAGTAAACTGTGAGACTGAGTAAGCTGTGAGATGGACTGAAAACAGTGAACTGCTGGGCTCAAGTGGCTGTGAAGGCTGGCATGAAGTCCAGCTGGAGGCAGATCACCAGTGGTGTACCCCAGAGATAGATGCTGGGACCAATATTGTTTATCATCTTCATGTATTAACTGATGAGACACAGCGCACCCTCAACAAGTTTACAGGTAACAGAAAACTGGGAAGAGTGTTTAATAGTCCAGATGGTTGTGCTGCCATTCAGAGGGCCTCCACATGCTAGAGAAATGGGCAAAGAGAGTTTCATGAAGTTCAACACAGGGAAACACAAAGTCCTGTCCCTTGGGAGGAATAATGTCATTATAACCTGGTTGACCACCTGGAAAGCAGCAAAAAAGACCTTTGGGGTCTTGGTGGACACCAAGTTTAACATGATCCAGTGATACACCCTGGCAGCAGAGGCCAACAGCATCCTGAGCTGCACAAGGAAGAGCACTGCTGGTCAAGGAAGGTGACACTTGTCCTCTGCTTAGCACTTGTGAGGACAGATCTGTTGCGCCAGCTGTAGTACTGGACTCTCCACTATAGACACAAGGGTAAGTCCAACAAAGGACCACAAAGATGATTAAGATATTGGAACATCCATCATACAAAGAACTGGGACTGTTAAGCCAGGAGAAGAGAAGCCTCAGGACTGCCCTTATCAATGTGTATAAATACCTGATGAGACCGTGTTCACAAAACAGAGACAAACTGTTCTCAGTTGTGGCTAAGAAAAGGAAAAGAGAAAATGGGCACAACCTGAAATACAAGGAATTCTATTAAAACATAAGAAAAAGCTTTTAGACTGAACAGTGGAAGAGGCTGCCCAGAGGTGTTGTGGAGTCTCCAACTCCTGATAAATTCAAAACCTGACTGAACATGGCCCTGAGCAACATGCTGTACCTGACCCTTCTATGAGCAGGATGGGCTGGAGTAGACAACCTCCAGAGGTGCCTTCCAACTTCAATCACTCTGTGATTCTGTACCTCTGGAAAGTAAATTGAAAGGTCAACAAGACTCAGCTATTCACCGGGTTTTGTTAAACAATAAAAACCTTATGGTTAGAGTTCCTTTAACTGAAGAAATCCCTATTTCTCAAAAGTCTGCATTTTTCAGTTCCCCCATACTGACAAGCCTCTCTTTGGAGGATCAAGCCCCTCTGGTTTCTTATGAGCCCTTTTGTTCTTATCTCACAGACTCTTTTAAATGCAGATCTTTAAGACTTTTATGTGAAACTGAAGCATGTGACACACTTCACTGCTGAGCTGTGACTAGCTCTCACTATCAGCTTAGAGGTGACCCAACCTCAGCGAATCCCTGTTGGCTGCAAGAGCTGTTTGCTCCTTCCCTGTTTAACCCATCCAGTATTGCCAATGTACATAGTGTTTGATCAAGGTCACCTTTCCTTGACAGGACGCATTTCTTTCCCTTCCCTTCCACCAATAAGGCTAGAGAACCCAGTACAAAACCCTCCAGAGTTCCAGATGAATTAAAAGGACCCTTAGGTCTTTCACTGGTTGCAATCAAGAAAAAAAGACAATTAACACACACAAGAAATAACAAATTTGGGATTCAACTCTTCTAATTTCAGGCGAGGCATCCAACCTAAGCTAGGTCTCCAGGCTCCATCTGTAGTAAGTAGGATAGAGCAGCACTTTCACATGAGGATGTAATTCATACCAAGGCAGGAGGCACAAGTTGCTATCTGAAGAAGACACCCCTTCCCCCTTTACTCTATTACTCCTAAACAAGAATTTCAGGCAGCAAGTCAGGTGAGCTGAACACCATGTCGTTTCCTACACATTACCTTTGTCCATTTCCACATTGATATTATTGCTCTTCCCTTTCCTCAGCCAAATACAAGTCCATTTGAATTTGCTTCCACTATGTCTCCTGACTTAGTAAATCAAATCCATTGTAAGGCACAAAAGCAAAGGCTTTCTTCAAATCCAAATAAATTATGTTCAATGTCTCAGGATTGCCTCCCAGTTTGCTAGTGTATATAATGCATTTAAATGAAACGTATGCATATGAATGGTGATTGCTCCTTATTGAAACGCACATCTCTAAACACCCTGTAATCTTGCTCCTTACCAATGTCTCCCAGAAATTGTTCCAGCATAAAAGGCTTTCTTCTTCATTCTCAAACCAGTTTTAAAGCCATACAACACAAACTGTTCCTTGAGCTCTTACAGTGTCATTGTATTTATTATTTATTCTCATTGCTCACACAGTTTTAAGTGTTTCCTAAATTTACAAGGGAAATTCTTGAGACTGAAATTTGGTCACAGATTAGAACAAGCAATATGTGAAACATAAAAAAGGTCACATAATATACTTGTCAAAAATTAGCAATTATTTAGAGACCTCATCTGATGACTATTGTCAAGAGCAGGAGACTTTTCCTTTTTGCAATAATTTTTTTGCAGCCTGAATTCTTTTCCTATCAGGCAGTCCTCTAGAACCATCTGATCTCCTAAATGGGTAAAGAAAATGAGTCGCCCTTTCTCTGCCTATGCCTTATGCATTCTGATTTTGTATCCACCGATTAAAACCCAGACTGACTCAAAGAGGCATTAAACCAGCACATCTTCTCTCTGAAATATATAGAAAGGCTTTCAGTCATACCTAGGGATATACTTTTACTGAGTCTCAACTACTCTTAAATCACAGTTCTTCCAAATTGCCTACTAATACCGTGACCAGAAGTAAATTTCACAATCCTACCAAAATTACCTAAAAACCTAAACTTCATTTCCTAGTTGACATAGGCACTTCAGATTCAAATCACATTGAAAACCTCCTACCTGCTTAAGTCCCTTTTTAAAATTTAGTTCATAGCCTTTTTCTAAAGGAACCTACTCTCACTGTTAAGTTATAGATCTATCCATTTCCTCCCAAGTAACAAGGTGGAATATTTTTCAGAAAACAGAGATCTCATCACCAGGCAAAAAAAAAAAAAAAGAAAATCATGTAGAATGATGACATTAAAAATATGCTGGTTGCAGTACGATTCTTGCATGAACAGGTGATGAAAGAAATGCATTTCTTCCTGCCAAAACTAACAGCTGTATTATTAAAAATATTGATAGGATTGTGCAAAAATCCAGTCAGATGACTATTGTGAAAAAATACCTCATCTGCTGCTTCTTTTTAATACAGTAGCAAATATACTGCCTGGTTTGGCTTCATGCCAAGATTAATTTTAGATTGGACCTCATGAAATATTTATGAGGTCCAATTTAATGGGATTGCTTTCCCTGGCATTAAGCCTGTGTGGATAGCATCTTAAACACTGATGTTTTTAACAGAACTTCAAGACACACACACACAAAAAAATCCTTGGGTATTAATAGGCTTATTAATAAATTGTTTAATGCTATGACGGTATATTTTAGAAGTATTTTGACAGGCCCTTTGTAGTAAATCTTTACCTGCTTTTCTCTAAGCCTGCAGTTTTCACTCTGTCAAACAAATGCTGCTTAGCATTTAGCAAAATGGTAAATCACCATTGGTTAGAAACAAGCTCAAGTAAGCTGAGTAAAGAGCTAATCACCCTTAGATAGGCTTCATGGGGAACTGACAGTGCTCAGAAGGCTACAGGCACCACTAAGCTCCTCTGTGGCTTTCTTGACTCACTGAGACACCATTTACTTTTGGTTTCTAATTACAGTTAATAGTTCAATAAAAACACTATATTGAGACACACATACTTACGAAAAAACCTCAGCATTTTGTACAAAGAAAATATCTTGAATAATTGATAAATTATTTTCCTTCCTTTATTCGATTAAGAGCTTAGACCTAATCTCTACAGCCGATTATTTCAACTGCATTTGAATCCCTTTCTTAATAGCTGCTTCACTGCTTCTCCTTCATCCTCCATCATAGTGGACCTTCAAAAACCAACGATCACAGAGTGTAAGAGTAAAGTCAGTGCAGACCACAGCCAAATTTGATCTCAGTCTGTTACTACCAGACAACACCACTGATGTGTGACCCCTGTTAAATGTAAAAACAATACTGCAGGTACTGCGTGCCACCTAACTTTATGGATCAGTTCCGCGAGCTGCATCATGACTGCTTGAGTTGAGAACCGAGTACAGAACCCATCTTTCTCCCACAGAGAACTTTGGGAGGCCCAGACAAAGGTTTGTCTGGAGGGGAGGGCAATCGCATTCTACACCACCTAATAGAAAATATATCCAGGTGCTTCCAAACACGATCCTTTTAGAATAGCCACAGATAGTTCACATGCCTTTGGAAAAAGCAACTGGTATGAGACAAAAAGCAAAGAGAATGCCCATCTGACCTTGGTCTAACAAACCTTTGTAAAAAGAGGGTGCTTGCCAAAATGCTAGAAAGTATCAGGCAAGCAGGAGTAAGTAACGTGCAACTTAAAAATGAAAGAGTGAGGCAAAAAATGTGTTTAGGTAACTGGAAAAAACCAGCCAAAAGGTATAGCTTTCCATATGTGTGCCATTTGATTCTAGTACAGCAAGTGACTGACGCAGTGTGACATGACATTGTAAAACTTGCCTCAGTTGCTTTTTGCTGGAGCTAGATGTAGTCCTACTTAAATCCCATATCTTTACCATTCATCTTACATTCAAAGAGGCAAAAAGTTGACTTCACAGTTTGCCTTCCAATGAATCAAAAAGCTCAACAGTGAAACTCTTTAACAAAAAAAGAGACATGCTACTAAGAGTTTGGAAGAAAATATAAAGAGCTAATGATCTAAATAATGAAATTACAAGGGAGTTTTAGTAAGGCAGATTGTAATTAGCCAACTGGAATTTAGCCAGGACACCACAGCTAACACCTCTGTGACCTTCAATCAACACTCCTTTAATATGCATGAAGTTGGGTTTCTTTATCATTAATAAATTAAATGAAAATCCAATTGGAGCAAATACTCTGTTGGTTGATTCTCACCATAACAGAGCTGCTAGAATGATGAAATTCATAGGGGAAAAATTTGTGAATACTCAGTCTTTAATGCTTAGCTAGCTATCAGTCTGCCCCGCTTCTAATACTGTCATGCTAACAGCTGTTGGATGTGTACAGAAAATGTTTTCACACTCATAGCTGGGATGTATAAACAATGTGTTCACTTTGAATCTCTTCCTGCCAGAAACGCAACCACCCAAATTCTCACTGTGGCCAGTCGAATCACAGAAGAATCTGCAGAACAACACCTTGAATTCAGTTTCACAGTCCTGCAAGGCCACCTTAGCTCTTGGTATCCTTTCTAAATTGCATTCTGCACCCACCCACTTTATTAAGGCATAAAAGTGCCGAGTCAGAGGAGCACAAAGCCTGCTCCTTCTGTTGTTCCCACACAGATCAACACCCCCCCCCCGCATTAAAGAAAAGCTAATCACAGGAAAGCCATGATTCACAGGCAGCCATTTCAAATGAAGGAATCCCACCACACACAAAGCAGCTCCATGGAATAAAACTTTGAACTATCTACCCCTGTTTAGGAGTGTTGATAGCAAGATTAATTATCCTTCTGTTGAGAGGCAGAAGCTGCCACAATGATGTGTCACCAGCACTTACCGAGCAAGGATGTATTCATCACAAGTGACAAGACTGCAGAGAAGTGAAATTCTTGTTTAATATTTGTCTGTATGCTAATGCAGTGTGAAAACAAAGTTCTCTAAAGCTGGATGAGAAGAAAAAAGAAAAGAAAAAAGGAAAGGAAGAAGAAAAATGTTTTAGCCAAAGTAAACTGTGGAAAGAAGTAAAGCAATTTAATTTTTTTTACTCATTTTACAGACCTTTTGAGATTTAATCTGCACAGCCATTAGGGATTTAAAGAGGACTGATGTTTAACTTGTTTGCCCATTTGACTTAAGACAAATCCATCTGACAACAACAAAGCACTTTCTTTGTCTTCACCACCACTTAATTTAAAGGGGACATGTTTACTAACAGCTTAATCTGTTTAATACAAATAGTCTTTTACATTCTTTAATCCTGTCAAAAAAAAAAAAAACACCAAAAAACACAAACCAACAAAAAAAACAAACCAATAAAAAAAACCTCCAGAAACCATGTGGTCCTTCCCAAAGCCCAAAGCTGGATTTTGAGGCAACCTATCAATAAAACATCTTAGCTGTACAAACACGCTGCACTGAACAATTCACGTCTTCTTTATAAAAGCAGAAAAAATGGTATTGCTAAAGTGTCTGTTGAACACTATACAATTTTTTGTAGCAAAAGCTGTGGATCTGGAAGAATTCTATGGCAAATGCACATTTTTATGTCATATATTTCATATCTCATTTCTGCTGCATGCAGAAAACTTCAGTTGGCATTAGTGAGGATTAACATCAAAGACCATAATAACCACATCATCTCTCAAAGTCACACTATTATTAAAAACCTTTCTCAGGAGAGTTCAATGGTCTTTCTTTAATGCACATGTAGCCTGGAACTGCAGATGGAATGCCCTTAACTGTTTGGGGGTTTTTTGGACGGTATATTCTCTTCCATGACCATCAGTGTCTCTTGGTTGTTTAATGCTAGTAAACATGGCAACTGTCATGTTCTTTAAAAGTGTTAACCACCTGCTTGTCAGGTTTATTCTTTTCTAATGATTGCACTTTCTCATTTCTGCTGTTGATGTTATACATTATCTAGGAAAAGAGCAGAGTACTAAGAATCACTACTCTGATACCAATAGACTTAATATTAGAACTGTCTGCTGCATGACCTTAAACAAGACATTCAGCCCCAGAGCAGCATAACATGTACGCATATGTTTAATTTTAATTTAGAGAACATAATAAAGAAGTGTTTTAGTGTCTCATTGCTTTGGAGATTTACCTTTCCTCTGCATTTCAATTTCCCCATCTGCAAAATGCGCTACTAAGAGCTATGCAGGGGGGTTGGACTAGATGATCTTTTGAGGTCCCTTCCAACCCTTGGGATTCTGTGATTCCAGTAAAAAGACATTTCAAGTCTTTTTCTTGTCACTTTCCTGGGAACTTTGTTCAGGTAGTGCCAGAGCATCTTGTGGGATGGCTGAGGTTATATTTTATATTTTGTGGTTTAAAGAGAGTAGTCCACAGGCTTCAGAGCTTTGCAGAGCATTGCTTGCAGACACACCGTGTTACCATGAGCATTTCTCGTAGTTTAAAAATTCTAGAAGCATACATCTTTCCCCTTCTTTAAATAGGAAGGAGAAAAAGTACGTCTGTAAAATACACTCAGGGCTTGGTATTTGTAATAGAGGCATTAAATAAATTGTGTATTGTTTTACTTAATATGTCAGTGTTGCGCTATTAAAATAAAGCCTTTTATCTTCAGATTCGAAAAGAAATGGAACTTCAAGGCACCCCTGACAAAATACTCATAGTGAATACATTCGTGAGTAAACTCAGCCAACAAAAGCTAAGTGATTATTAGTCCCTAGTTAAACAAGGAGCTAGTGGAAGAAATGGGAACAAGCCAATACTAAGCATTTACATGGGCCTTTTCACACAAGAATTTAAAATATTTTACAATGAAAACAACAACAACAAAAAAAGCAGCACTTGAGTCCTGAAACTCAGCCTTCTGCTGTACCTACTACACATCAATCTCCCCCAGAACATGCTGCTTCTAATGTTTACTTTGAAACACATATTTTCACCCCACCTCTGTACCAAGTATACTGAGTAAACTACAATCTTATACCAACACATGTGCTTTTGAATTCAGATAAATATTTGAACTTCACTATAGAGGCTTCTATCAACCCAATTAGACCCAATCCTCTAAAATCAAGCCAACCTTTAATTGTAATAATAAAAATCATATTACAATAACCATAGTTTCAAGTTAATGGCACAATAAAGCCTGCTAAAAGGCAGCCTTCATCAGCCTAATAACTACTCTATTTTTGAAACAGACCATGGCCATAGAATAGGTTCAATTCCCTTCAGAGAATATTTAAGATTTTAAGTTCTTTTGGAGGGAGGCTTTTCCATTTATTTCATGTTTGTACAGGACCTGGAGGAAAGAAGATGTCATCCTACATGTCAACATCACAGAACTGATAAATAAAACTAGCAAAATTTTCATTAGCAATTGATGAAATTATCTAGCTTTATCTCAGAATTCTTACAGTTTTAATCACAGACAACACCTTTCTCCAAAAACAATCCATGCTGCTATGTGGCATTTGAATGACAAAGACTGGGGGACACACTTGACTGTATGTGTAAAAAGTGCATCCCAATTTTACAGGCCTCTTTTGAAAGCCTCACTGGGCTAATTTTGAAGGCGTGAAGATAGTAACTGAGAGGTTGTCCTTTCTGTCAACTGCTAAGGTATACACGGGAGGTAATTAAATTGCAATTAACTTTTAACCACCTTGTCTCTCAACAAAGTGATTCTCTCCTGTGGGAAAGGAGAAAGTAAACGGGATTTGGAGGTTTGGTATACTTCCCTCCCTGTTTTCCCAGAGCTGAGGAATGCTTGCTCAAACTGGAAACATATAAACAGCTCCAACGAATCACAGAAGTTTGGACATCTTGCTTGGTTACCTGATGCCAGACATCTGACAGCGCGGGCGGTCAGTAATCCCCCATGTACCTAACATCTTTGGAGTAAAACAGAGTATGAATAGTTGGTTAGTGAAGACAGGGACTTTAATTAACCTTACTTTGTAGGGACTTACAATTTTAGACTAAGCAAGTGGTGTGGCATTTAAATTTTCTGCCTGATCTCTCTTCACATTTTCATGTATATAAACTGTAAGAAAAGCCTTTGGTGCCTTCCTTTCCCAGTCAAAGGCAAAAAAAATTCCTCAGAATCAACCTCAGTGAAGGAAAATATACATGGTAAAATAAAGAAGAAAAATCGGGTTAAACATCAAGAATTCTACAGTATGTAACCATTCCAGAGGCATGGGAACAGACAGACATTTTCCAAACATGACCTCTCCCGGTGGCAGTGAAGTGCTGGATATCACTCTGAGAAATGGGACAACCTGAGCAGGAGTCATATGTCTTATTGTTTTTTCACTAATAATAATTACTTCAGGTGTGCAGGCAAAAGGATATGCCATAGAAGTAAATGCAGGTGAAAGAAGACAGCATTTTACTACAAATTTTCTAGTGCAAGAATCATCAGTGTCTATGCTGTCACTGCAACATCTCTCCATTACTTAAAGACAATAGAAACTGGTCAATCCTCTGTCCTTCCATAAAAGAAAGGCATAAAGCTTGTTTTCATTTTTTTTACAAACAAGTTGCCCCAAATCTGATATGCCTTTTGCTGTGTGCTACTTCAGTTCCATCTGTTGCCCAGGGGGGTTGTGGAGTCTCCCACATTGGAGATATTCAAGGCCCGCCTGGACAAGTTCCTGTGTGATGTACTCTAGGTTACCCTCCTCTTGCAGGGGGGTTGGACCAGATGATCTCTTGAGGTCCCTTCCAACCCTTGGAATTCTGTGATTCTGTGATCTGAAATGGCAAATGACCATTCAGATCAATCTGTGGTGTGAATGAAAAATGACACTTTTCTGAAAAGATCCCCACTTGTTCAATTGTTATAGTGCCTGAGAGCTTTATTGATGTATTTTGGTTACACTTGGGCTTTATATTATTTCTTCATTTAGCATTAAGAGTGAATATGGACATTTTATGGATCAAAGACTCAAAGTTGCTCTCTAATGTGCCACTAAAAAAAAATATTAAGACTTTCAAACGCTGTGACATGTAATAGAGAATTCGACATTTCGTGGGGTAGTAGGGTCACAATTTCAAAGTTTCCACTTTCTGTATGCACCTTCTTGTGTCAAAATCCATTGCATATTCAAAATACCCTCATAAAATATGTCTCACAAATTATATATAATTTTAAGAAGCTTTCTGTTGCTCGCAAGGCCCTTGCCAGAGAAGACACAAACTAGACCAGAAACAAGAAAACACTGATAAGAATTAGGGGAAAGATTATTCATTTATTTATACCTATTGCATCAAGAACCAGGCATCCCTAACAAGGCTAATGCTGTATGTTTAATTTACAACAGCTGAACTGAGCATCATACTACAACCAAGCAATGTAAAATACATTACAGTGAAGCTTCCTTACTGGAAAACAACAGAAAGTCAACAATGTAGTTTGTTATTACAGCAAATAAAAACCAAATTACTTGAGGCTTTACATCATACACTTCTTTTTGCTAAAGGAGTTTGTCAAGACACAGGAGGGCTATTTGCAAGTGCAGTGAACAAATACCATAAAAATGGATGCTAAAGATAATAAACTTTGAAGATATCAGGGCTCTCAATCAGACATTTGCTGTAAACTTGAGTGCACAATCCCAGAACTATAACCACCAAGGTGCCAAGGCCTTTCAGCTCCTGAGGGTTTTGCCTCTAGAGGAATACTTTGTTGAGGGTGTTGCCTATAGGAACGCATTTTATCTATTTGTGCTCACTGTAACCATTTATTGATACCAGAAGAGAGCTTTACTTACTGAAGAACATTCTGTCAAGGCATCCAGAATAAGGTATGGAACCCTTTTACAATTTTGTTAGCAATTAATCATTGATTCATGGTAGGTCTTGTTCAAATGCAGGAAAACCTGAGAAGGTATTGCAGAAAACAAATTGTTCATACGAGTTCTTGGGTTTAATGTAAAAAAGCAGAAGAGGTCCTGTAGAGTTTAGCCATGCAGAATTTTATTTAAATATCTCATTAGCTCACATTCAGGTGAAGAATTAATCCAATTTTGATGCAACTGTGTAAACGTGGCAGACTACAAAAAATCTAGTTATGGTTTTGTTTGCCATCTGTACCCTTTCTATTCTATTTCACAGCTCAACTTCGCCGCCAAGCCTTCACCTCTCGTGATGCACCAACACGGCTCAATCTTACCTCACGCTTAACAACTCATGGTTTAGAGAAGATAAAGAACAACTGAGAGTTTGTCTCATTCAGGAAACCAGGAGGAAGAAGAGCAAAAATGACAGCCACTAAAAGCTGCATAAGCATCTATTTACTTTTAAAAATCACATTTCCTCGTAGCAGAGAAGAGAAATTTTAATAGGTTTAATAGTGAAAAAATATGAATAGTTTATAAAATGCAAAAGAAAAATGTAAAATGCATAACACAAAAGGCATTTTTTGCTCAAATGTGTATGGATGACAACTGTCAGCAAGTAACATTAAATCCAGCAAAACCCAACCATCTGATTAATATTGGTTATGTCACTCAAAGTTTAGAGTCAAATAATACTGTAAAGTATCAGAGGTTATGAAGAAAGAGACACATATTAAAAGACACAAATGGCAGGATATCAGGTACAAGAAATTGAAAGTGCAAGAATTTATAACATGAGACAGAGATCAAATGAATGCTGAAAAGAGGCACAAATATTAGGGATATAAAATACACCACTGGCCTGATTCTTATTTGTGCTAAAGAGCCTTTATTCCTTTCTGTTAATTTAAAGTAGTTTTGAATGAAAAAGGAAAAAAAAAAAAAAAGAAGAAAAGAAAAAGGAAAAACAGATTCCAAGAGGTTTTAAACAAAACAGTGAAACCACAGCTGTACTGGAGTTACTGGCATGACCTCCTCTGTTTCTCTGCTAGCAAGAATTTAAGGCTTGTTCTTCAATACAATTAGATATTAAATTATTTAGCTGTAGAGCTGGTTAAACACTGAAAAAAAAAAAGCCCTCATATTTTCACATTCCAAAACTATTCAGACTAACCAGGTTACCAATCTCTTTATTCGCTATTCATGCATCTTCACATGAACTTATTTCCATTTGCATGAATGGAGAATGTTTCAAGTGTCATACTCAATGTAAACTCCTTGGAATCAACAGCTCAATGAAATCTATTCAGATAGCAAAACCATTATCATGTATACTAGGTAACCAACCCCAAAGCACAGAGTGGAAACCAAAGATACATCAGGGAAATAGCCATGCATGATTTGGTGACTACTCATGAAAAAGAAATACATTCACAGAAACTGGAATCAATCTGCTAAATGGTTTACAAAGGGGGAAAAAACTTGTTATTGCTACCAATATAATGGACTTCTTGATGGGAAAGTTTAATTTGGGTTTCAGTTTTAGCTGCTTGAAACTGAAGTGCTTTAAAATTGCACACAGGCAAACGCATTGGTTTTGTGATGGGTATAGGTGTGTTTCAAAGTGGCTTTTCAAAACTAACCCAAGTGAAAGTATAACCATATCATTTAATGGAAAATACTAGATGCGAACAAATGGTACAAAAAGAACTGAAGGCTTTCCTTCTCTACTTGTATCTTGCATTGCTAAATCTGATACCAGGTGAGTTAATACACAAGTCAGCAAGTGGAAATCTGCTACACTCATACTACCCTTACTAAACCTCTCTTATGAAGGAGAGAAATGGAAAACTGTTTTCAACCCAACTTCCTCATATGAATCTCACTGTCAGCTGAGTATCAACTGCTGGTGAAAGGCTCCTTCAGATTGCCTCTTACTTTACTCTGAATCAAAGTATCATGACTGCTTTCGTTTGCTCTTGCCAGGATAATCATTTGAATGTTGATCAAACATATCTGAACCGGCACAAGAGCAATAACTGATGGAAACAGATGCTGTCAACTAGGAAGATGTCTTCACGGGCTATTTATTCAGCACTTGTCACCTTTGGATCATAGTACCTCTGTGTGCACCTTTCTTTTTTATTATGACAACACTGCAGTCCAGTAGCTTTCATTCCTGAAAGCTTGATGAAAATATGTGATGATTTTTTGAAATATGAGAAGAAGCTGCTTATCTTTGGAAAGATGTTTTCTTTGATGCTGGTGTAAAAATGCATGGAATGCATCTAAACTCAATTAAGGAATATTTGTAGTTTCACTTAACCTCTTACAAATGCTTCCTGGCCAATTTCTAAAAGAGCTGACATTTTCTTTGAACAGAAGGAAAAAGGGGTGGAAAGATCCATATTAAAACATGCTTCTTGTGTGAATATAGTCTGGGAAATTTCTTCCCAAAAGAGTACTTTTAGGGCTGCCAACAAAGTATAAAATTATGTAACATCATGACATTGCTTAAGGATTGGATACGGGAAACCACTCATTCCTGAAGCCAAATCCACCTGAAGGTACTGGACAGATTGCAAAGACATGAAAAATATTTCTGTATTTTATTTAAGAATGTTACTATCTAGAAACACTGCTCTTTAGCTCACTTGTGTGGCGCAAATATTCCCACTGCCCAATGAAAATGTAATAAAGTGTGTTCCCACTCTTGGAGTCTTAGAGCTCAATACTCAAGAAAATTTGCTGTGTGATTTTACAGAGGTGGCTTCAAATGAATTTGATTCATTTAAGAGTTTCATTATGGCAGATAAAAAGGAACATAGTGGCAAAGACCTGAGAAAGAATAGACTGTGCTAATAAGGCACACCTCTGAGATCTCCAAGTCTGAAAGAATACAGACTTTGTCACTTTTAAGCTGGCCATTCCAACCTAAAGTAAGTCACAAGACACAGCAAGATGCTGTTACTATCTTAGTATTCAGGTACTTTACATCTCTAAAGTCATTAACAAAGCCAGTTGATCTCCCTTGTTATTATTCACATCAATATCTCTAGGAAACACTCTGGTGGTCATACTTAAACTGCTAATATCTCACAGTCCAGATTCTTGGAGCCCAATCCCCATCCGAATCCTAACTGTTGCTGTTTGTTGCCTTTAGGCTTTTAAGGATTCTCAAACAATAGAAAGTATCAAAAAAAGTAGAGATTAAGCTTTGTGAATCATGTTCTCCATGTCCAGATCCATAGTATGTCTCTCCAGGGTTGCTGGCTCTAATACACAGTCCTGGAGGAAGAGGAAGAGATAGTACAGCTTAACACACGGCATTTTTTTCCCCTGTCTGTGCCAGTATTACTCATTCAGCTTAGACTGAACAACAGTTCTGCACGACCTTAGACTGAACCGTCAGTCTCTAGAAAAGTAATTCTCAAGAGTTCTCCAAGCACTAAATAAAAAAGGTAACAGAAGCTGAATTGCTCTGTGTTTTTTAATGCAGTAGAACAAGGAACAGTGATAACCAAAATATTCCATTCCTGAACTTCATGTTGCATCTGTGTTCTTTCACTTACATGGATGATGCAAACTTGACATCAGAAGGCTCTTTAAAGACTGGTAGTGGGAAACTACAGACAGAAAAACTGACATATAAGAAAATTCTTTGACTGTTCTAAAAATGCTTGCAAAGGAAGGGTGTGTATTTATTCAGCCAACACTAGGATAAGGTCAAAGGTGACAGATGAGGAATTAAGCAGCAGCCTGATAACATCAGCATTATGAAATACTATTCACAATGACAAAGTGTCAGCTGTCCTTGATTAATATTCAAGAACAGCAATGGAATTGCTAGTATATTGTGGACAATTTCCTTAACCATGCTTTTCCATGTTAGAGAAATGTGGTCACTAATCAAATGAGTGGAGTTTATGCTGGCAAGCATTTACTCAAATTTTACATGCATTGACACAGTATCTACATCACTGTCACTGCCATGTACAAGGCCATACACAAGCTACCCTCAACAAAGTTAGCTCAAATACTCATGCTAAATACCCAAGTATTTGCCAGACCTCCTGGGAGGAATTTACAACCTGTACTCCCAGGACAATATCATCAGTACTGGCCATTATCTACTTTTTGTACAAAGGGTACAAGCTGTTGACCAAAGGCTATTGTATCATGAGATAAATGACTTCCTGGAATTCCCAGGATAAAGGCACTGGGAGATAATGTCATACATATTGACCTCTGGTGGCCATAGACTAAGTCTAAGTTTCCATAAGCAGGAGAAACTGGCATTTCCTACACAGTTTACTGAATGGGGGCATGTTTTGGTAGCTCCCAATCAGTCTGCCTTTAGCATCAAGGAAACAGGAGACTGGTTGGATTTGGAATTCTAAGTCACAGTCCCTTATAAGGCTTTATTGCAAAATAAGGAACAATAACACTAGCATATATCTAACATAGATGTTCAAAGAGTCCTCTTTTGCCTGGTTCCTCCTGACGGAAGCTGGCAAGATGAGTAGTGAAAACACTAAAGTGTAAAAAGGAAAACTACACATACTTTTTTCCCCACTTGTTTTTCCAAGTTGTTTTTCCAATATGTTTTGTTTTATTTGAAAAGTGTTTACTCATAAAGATTTATCAGAAGGTGAGCACTCACTTTTGGCAACTCATGCTGTAAAGTGCTCTGCCTCTGAACATCCAGGTATTTTGATTTTGCTGTGTTACCTAAGTGACTCAGACTGGAAAGATCTGCCCCTCTGCAGGTTTTGGATCATCATCAACAAAATATTTTAGGTCACTTCAGTGTCCAAGCCAAAATCCAAATGCACTGATACTTAATAAATACTTTACGGGTATACTTCAGAAATTGTACACTGTCCTAATAAAAGGGTTTTACATTGCATTTATAATGTAACAAAGGAAAAAGTAAATTCCTTCCAAATGGACCCCTGACTTCTAATAGTAAATTATATCTGAGTGGGAGATCAATAACTAGACTTCTCTTTCTTTTTTCTTTCATTTTTCCAGTTCTTTCATCCACCTGATTTTTTCCTTCTGTAGTGCCTCCTTTTCTTATCCGAAGAAAGAATGTTCAAAAGCTTTCAATACAACAATATACCATTAAAAGGATTAAAACCCTTGAAAGTAGGGGATCTTCTTTAGCAGCAGACTGAAAAATAAAAACCCAACAAAATCAGAAATAACTGAAACATGGAATGGGAAAAACAGATGACCATAACCAGTGTTGACCTGATAAACATTAAACAGATAAACAAGTAAATGTGATAAACATTAAACAGATTTGGATATAATTTGCCTGAGATTTAAGAAGGCCTTTTTGATACACTAATATAAAAATTAAACACCCCCACCACAGGGAAGATGTTCTGCATTGGAGTAGGAGGTTATCAAAGAAAGAAGGCCCTTGTGAATGTAAAAGTGGAGGGCAAGGGCAAGTGACTGGCAGGTCAGTTTCTCCACACATTGGATATAACAAAAAATAAGAACACACAGCATGACAGAAGAGCTTAGCAATAATAAAAATAAGGATGGAACAGTATTAAGTTTGGTGCCAATAATTTTGCAAGTGACCTGAACAAACTAGGAGGGCATATGGGAAAACCACTGGCTTCCTTATTGCAACCTGCAGAAGTGTAGGTTAAACAAACTTCTACAACAGTAAAAATTAATAAACAAAAAATTTTCTATGTTACAGAGCATTACAAGAAGGTTCCTCCTGATAAGCAAGTACAGTTTGATCAGTTTATGCTCTCCTGACTACTTAAGTTTCAGTTCTCAGCAACTCTTATTATAGCAGTAGTAAAAACACATACACATCCTAATATTCACATGCAATGAAAAATCTCAGTCTTCTGAGATTCTAACCTTCCAAATGGGTATAATAAAAAGAATAAATTCATTAGCCTTATTAACAAAAAGTTATCACATATCCAAAAACATGTAGTTATAAAAACAATTCCTCTTAAAATTACTAATTAAAAATGGTTTGAGAAGCTGAGATTTCATTCAGGCACGTTGGAAACAGAAAAACATACACTGTATTTGAATAATAAAATTATTTGGGATTCCTGCAACCTTCATTTGGGTCTTCCCTAAAGATGTTATTGTGGACTGACCATCCTGGACACCAGCTACCTACCAAAGCCGCTCTGTCACTCCCCTCCTCAAATGGACAGGGAAGAGAAAATATTATGAAAGGCTCTTGGGTTGAGATAAAGATGGGGAAAGATCACTCAGCAATTACCATCACAGGCAAAAAGAACTCAACTTGGAGAAATTAATTTATTACCAATCAAATCAGAGTAGGATAATGAGAAATAAACCAGCTCTCCTTTTTTGATGGGCTCAACTTCACTCCCAAATTCTCTACCTACCTCCCTATCCCCAGCAGTGCAGGGGAACATGGAATGGGGACTGTGGTCAGTTCATCCCACATTGTCTCTGCTGCTCCTTCCTCCTCAGGAGGGACTCCTCACACTCTTCCGTTGCTCCAGCATGGGTCCCTCCCATGGGAGACAGTTCTCCAGGAGTTTCTCCAGCGTGGGTCCTTCCCATGGGCTACAGTTCATGAACTGCTCCAGCGTGAATACCTTCCATGGGTGCAGCCCTTCAGGAGCAGACTGCTACAGTGTGATTCCCTGGAAGTGAATCCAGCCTACACTCACATATTTCAGTATATACTAACTGAAAGGGCTAACTTACAGGCTGGAAGTTGAGCTCATGCTTAGCCATTTTTTCAGGTAAGTTCCCAAGTGACAATGTATTCATTATACAGGACAAGTCAGTTTTAAGCAACTAAAAAAACCAGGTCTGTCCCTAAGAAGAGTTTTAGCACAACTAAATCTGACAACTCTCTCTTCTTACAACTGAAGTATGGATACAGACATGATTTGAACTGCTTTGTTTTCTACTTAGATGATGATGAACTTCGTCACTGACTGCTTGTTACTATTCAGGACAAATGATCTGAGTAAAAGCAAGAGATTTGCTAGGACATCTTCTAAGGTGCAATACTTTCACTTACTGTTTCTGCATCTGTTCTGTTCTAGTACAGATCACCTCTCAAAATCCTCTTCCAATTCACTGAATATAAGCAAATAAAAAGCAAGCCCAAACTTTTCTTATAGCAATTGGTTTAAGTAGAGTATTATATCACTTTTCCTAAATACATACCTAAATATAGACATTATTTATTTCTGTATTTAAAAGCCATGTCAAAATAATAGTATCTTAACAATAATACCCTTATTCCTCAGTAGCTGGGAAGGGAAACTACCTTCTAGGCACCAGTAAGCAAGAATGACATTAACTTGACCTACAAGAAAATTCTGTTATTGGAAGCATTGAGAATACAACTGTGGAAGTAAGCAATAGGCAAAATTTCCAGTTACACACGTTTGGAAGTGAAGCATACTGATTAGTGTCAAGCAAAAAAGATGGATAGTCCTCAATTTAGAAAGCCAACATTTTTTTACATTATTACAAGCATTTTTTTGGAACTCATCATCTCACACCTGTTCTAAGCAGTAGCCTCAAACAATACAGAAGCCACCTTTGGATTTCGAGCTGCCATTTAACAATCCTCAAACATGAAAAGGCTTTTGATGATGCCAGAGGAAACCAAATTTGCATGTGAAGCAGAACTAACAAGGACTGGAGTCAAACAGCATATGCGTATTTCTAAGGTGTTAAGGAGGCACTTCCGAAGTAATGAACAAAACGTTCTCACCTCAAGATCATGGTTTACAGCAGAGAATGCACTGCCTGAAGAGGACAGCCCTCTTAAACAAGGCTGCCTCAGACTTCCCATGAAAAGACCATCTTTTCAGGAGTTCACAGCTTCCTCAAACTGTAATAATTTGGTCTGAAAGTGTAGAAAATAGCTCTGACTAAGGATGAAGTTCCTCAGAAGTGTTGACGTAAACCAATTTTACTCTTTCTCAGGGATGAGAGGATGAACACATTGTTTCTCCCATTCTTCCACTTCTCTCTCTCCCATCTCCCTCCTCCCCTCCTTAATAAAAACATCTTTTACAGCTGTTTGGTGGAGATGGTACAGCTCCCTCCATGACTCAGATCAGGCTTCGGAAACATGGCACAGCAGTTGCCATAGCATCAATATTCTGTTTTTATTGTGAAAATGTCCACAGATTCAGCCAAGTTATGAGCTTCTACAGATCTGCCCACACAGACCGATTGGAAATTCTGACTCCGTAACAGATAATAAGAAGCAAACTCCACCCATTAAACCCATTGGGCCAGCTAAAGTGTTCATGCCACATTCTTTTGAATTGCAGGTCCATTCCCTGGCAGAGCTTCGCTAGCCTTTCAGCCTGTGACCAGCCACCAGGCCCACTGCCTAGGAATGAAAGCAGTAAACTTTCTCCCTCCTGTGCTTTTTATTGCCTCTGTCTGTTATCCTTCCTCTCCTCAGTCATGATTAGAAAGGAATATTGCAAATTACCACAGTGGAATAAAGATCAGGCAGAAAGGTTTGGGGATGATTGGATAAAGCAGCTTGACTACAAAGTGCACAGCAGAAGCTGGGCCACATAACAAAGAACAACAAATGGCTACAGACTGTCCCATGCATCCAAGGGACATCTTGCCTGTGACTCAGGCAATCCGTGTGTTTCTAGGTACAGCTTTCCAACAGTTTTGAAGCTTTATTTCCCTCCATGGGATGACATTATAAATGTTGAAGCTGAAACAAAACCCACCAAAACTGACCCAACACTCTGGAATTCCTCCTTACTTAGCAGTTGGGTAGTTTTTAACTATTAGGTGTTCATCCACTGAAGGCATTTCATTAGCTGCACCATGAAGCCAATACTCTAGGAACCCATAGGAGGAAATGAGACTGCCATCTCTAAGATATTCTCTCGTTTACAACAGGAGTTGAAAGACTACTTGAGTGCATGAAGAAAGAAAAAAATGTGGTCCGAAGGTTAAAAAATGTCATCTTCGAGTATTGGAGTCTGCTCACCTTTGACCACAGCCTCTGATGGTGGCTGAAAAGATCCCCCTGAACTTCTCACTGCTGAAGTCCAACTGCCTGGCTCTTATTTTCTGAAAATACAGGTTTGTTGAGGTAACAGAATCTGATTTATGGAAGGGATGAGAATTCAGACCTGCAGGAGTCATCAGCTATGCCTCTGCTTTCTCTACAAGTGTGAAGTATTCTGAAATGTACTAGGTTTAAGGCTTTTCAGATCGCATTGATAAAATTAGTGATCACTTTTGCCTTGAATTTCACCTTTTTTTTTCAGTCTTTGTGTTAAATAGCAAAAGTACATTAAACAGTGATTAATCAAAGGATTAATAAACTACCTCTTATGGTAGCGCTATAAAGAGGTACTTGAGGAAGTCGGTAATCATGCATTCAATGCTGGACAGAATGGTGTGCAGCAAGTAACTCAATGGCATACACTGAGCAATTCAGATAAAAAGAAACATTTCATAAAGCTCCTATTCAGTGGTGTCTATTGTACATGTTAAAGGCACAGACATCTCATAGAAAAAAAGTAGCTGTGCAGTCATGTAATTTAATATCCCTGTCGGGATGTGGATGAACAATCAGAAAAATTACCAGAATTAAGATTGCCTATGTATTTTCTGTTTTCTCTACACTTGACTTTACAACCTTTACACTCTTGTGACAAAGCATTTGATATACTGGCTTACCAAAACCCATTTTTCCACTTTTGAGTATTTCCATGTCAGGGATTTGTAAACATCTTCTTTGTATTGAAGTCCTACTGATATTTTAAAAAATCAAGAACTTTGAAAAGTCGCTGAGCTTCATACTCAAAAATATTATTTCACTATGCATCTCTAGTAACTTGGAATACTGAACCCGCCTTTCAAAAATATATGAAAATGCTATCATTTCTCACATAAGGGTATAAGACCACATTCAGTGACTCGTTTAGGAGGGTATGGGGGTAGAGGCCAGGAATCTGAAACTATCCACTTTAAAATGTCTCCCTTCTTTAACTTGAATCAATTAAGGAAATGGTTTGCCATTAAACTATGGCTCTCCCACACACCATTTAAATACACACTTGACTCCCATTGAAATGGTCAGTTCAACTTAAATTAGATTGAACTGTGCATAAACAAAAGGCTACTGGAGAGCACAAAACTCCCATAGCACCCTCTACTGATAAAGAGGGAATGGGATTAACATTCATACAGAGTGATTGCACAGAACAGGCAAAGTAACAGAGAAAAGTGAAAATGGGTTTTCATTGCAGTTCAGAATTTAAGCTGCTGATTTATAAAGGGAACCTTTCAAGACATTTACACTCAAAGGCCCAATCCTGTAGTCCTTACTCTGGCAAAATTCCAGCTGAAGTCAATGGGAATATTGCCTGTGGAAGGACTATTCAAAATTAGTCAAACTGTCTGAATATCATTCAATCAGCTCTAATCACTGCATTGAGAATAAAGGCCGTAATTTTGGCATTTTTTGTCACTTTAAATTCTTCAACAAATACTTGCATTATTCTCTGTAAATCATCTTGCCAAGCAGTATTTGTCAAATAATTGGACAATTTTTTTCCATCAACCATTGAATAAATTATGAATAACAAGCACTGATTTAACCATGTGACTCCCATCAGTCAATTCTTAAGTTTCCTATGAAGGGTTTAACTGGGGGTTTTATTGGTGGCTTAAACATTAGAGAAAATCTCATTCAACAAGAACTACTCAGCTACCTTTCCACCAGTAATGACAGCATAAAGGCCAAACTTAAATTGTGATTTACTTTTTTAATTGTTTGGACTACCATAAATGTTAGCTTTTTTCTCTTCCCCCAGAATGTCTGATTTTACTCATTCTTCCAAATCTGAAGTATAACCTTTAGAAAAACAAAACAAAAATGCAAAGCTCTACTTAGGAGAGATGATGTATGTAAAGAGACTTCATAGTGATTGTTAGATTAACAGATATATTTGAAACAAATACTTAGTTTCTTTCAGACACATAAGCCTCACATAGGCACAATAACTACCACATTATTAGCAACAGTATTTGTCTCCTATATAACAGATCTTTTACAGGTTCTTCCACCTTTGAGATAAACTCTAATTAGAAATATCAGGGTAATTAGGAAATTTTAAAGGGAGAGTAAAGATGCATCTTAAATTTCTTTTAATAAGAAATTAAACAGACTTTTAAAAAGGTATTAAAAATAGAAATTTTAAAATTCTAGTAAAAATTAATAGGAGGGAAAATTAATTTAAAATTGGAAATACTAGGGCAACAGAGTGTACCAATAGCTCAGTGACAGGTCTCAGGATTATTAAGTGAGTTTCTTTTAGAAGAAGAAACAATCCCTTTAAAACATCTACTATTGCGCAATACAGTGCTAGGAGAAAAATCTTGGGTTTATTTGAACTTGTATAGCAGTCATAATTACTATTACTAGAAACAAATTATTTTGGTTACTGATGCTCTCACCTGAAATAGTTCTTCAGTAACACCTATCGCCCCAAAATGGCTTGTACCCTGTCAAGCTGGATACGCACACAAAGTGATGACAGCCATAAACAATGCCAAGGAAATGCACAGACGGGGTCTAAGGGATCCACCTCTTCCTCTCCTCTCTGAGCTGAGCCCATTGACTCCTTGAACAACTTTGCACTGAGGCGAAACCAAAAAAATAATGATGGCAATGATGTGAGGAGGCAAGGGCAAATGGGAAGATGAGCAAGAAAGAGTGTGACAAGATCTTGCAAAGCAGTGGTAATTGGTAAACAAATTGAAATCTTACAGGAAATAATGAATTTTAGGAGGAATTACTATTCTATGCAGTAGCTTGCCCTACAGAAGCAATGTGGATCCCCTCTCCCCTGTCTGAATATATCTATGTGCACATTTTTCTTTATCTTATTAACTCTCATTAACTTTGGGTTTCTTTCTCTTTAATTCACCTTTCATTTCAGGTAGTATCAGGAAGAGCAATTAGCTGCATCAAGCACATCTTCACTATGCAAATTATTTAGCTGGTAACTGTGTTTAAGTGGTTTAACACCACTTTATTACATCGTTTCAGTTGCTTACATCCTTGCCAAATTCCAATTGTTCTCCATACCAGTTTTCTGACTCAGGGAGAAAATTTTATGGAAATTTTCTGTAAAAGCCTTCTACATGAGTGGAAACCTGTTTTGTCTACATTCAAAACCTTGTGCCTTTCATGAATATTGTTGGTGTGGAAGTTGCAGAAACGGGGTAAATTTGGGCAAGTCCTAATTATACTCCAGGGAGTCTTGTCAGAGTTGGCAGATTTAAAGCCTCTGTCTACTGTTGATATGTTCCATCCTTCCAGAGCTCTGAAAAGAAAACCACCTTGACCATACGTTAACCCCAGCAGGTGACCATTCTCTGTTTTTGTCCTAACAGCTTACACATGACTTTTTCTGCAACCAGGGGATCCAGTGCAAGAAGCAAAGGGATTGAGATCAGAAAAGCTACAGCTTTTACTCTTACACAGCAGCCTAAGATCTGTGGACAGGCACTTAGGCAACGCAACCCAGACAGTTTAACAGCACAGCCAAGGTCCACCTTAAAGTCAATGTGGGCCGAGCACCTAGTGCTAACTCAGTGTTCCAGAAAGGTTTTATAGCTCCCAGTAAGCTGTTTGTTGCAGAGACTTAGAGGCAGAAGGAGAGTTCCTTACCTGAAAGCTAATTTGGGCATGATGGCAGACGAGAAGGCACATCTTGACAGCAGTATGGGCATTGGAGCTGCCTCTAATGCACTCGCTGCTCCTCTTTTCACTGTGTGGTGCACCAGGCAGAATAGTTTAAAACAACCTTCCTGATGCCAATGGAATACTGAATAAGAACTAGGAGAAGGTAGAAGAAAGAGCTAGACAGGAGAAATCTGTATTGTACAGGGAAAAAAAATAAGTAAAACAAGAAGCAACTTTGCATTGACTCTAAAAACTGATCCTAACCAACACGTGAAGAAGAATGCATCTCTAAAGACTCACATAGTATGAATACTGGCACTTCCTAACCTTCGCAGCCTTGCTTTTGTAATTATGTTGGTCTTTTACTGCAGGTCTCTGCTATAATCGCCCTGGTTTTTCATATTAAAAAGACATTGGGGTAGACTCTCTGCTGGTGTAAATTGGCACAGTGCCATTGATCCTAGTGGAACCATGCCAGTTTTCATCAGCTGCAAATCTGGACCATTCTCGTTAATTTACTTGTAAAGAAGCTCCCCACATGCCTCTAATCATTTCTGTTTTCCCCCTTGACCCTTCCTGTGTTTGAGGTTGGGTTTTTATCCTAGAAATGTAGTGATAAAAAGCTTTATTTTGTTCCATCAGCAAACTGGGATGTTGTTAGTCGCCACTTCCAGCCTCTCCTCCAAAAGCAGATTCACAATGGGGTGCAGCATGAAAAGCTCTGCAACAGTGCTGTCCCAGGCTGCTATGCCTCCACGTCTAGCACAGTGAAGAAAGAGAAGCACACAGCGCAGCTTCACAGTACCAGCTTGCTGCTCTGCCTCGCAACAAGAAGTGGCATGTGTTTTGTCTCAACGGCACTTCAAATGCATCTAGAAGGATCCTTGGACATTCCCCTGACTGATTTTTCTGATGAAATCTTTTGCTTTCTGTCATGAACCTGTCTTTTCCCCACACTGGCTTTATTTGTGTCATCTCAATTACCAAGTTCTTTCTTTAAGATTGGTACTACCTACTGCTTAAAAACCTCATGTACTTGTAATTTCAACCTTCTCAAATAGATTACTGACCTTTAAAACATATACTATAAGGCTGGAGCAGCAAGACATATTGTTGCAATGGTCACAGTTATTTTCCCTTAGAATTATATTCTATTCAGGTTCTTTACAGTTTTTTATCTTTAACAGCTTTACCCATTAAGTTTTCTGACAGCAAAGAAAGGTTTGACATTCTAATTCCTGGAATCATTCTCAAAACCATTTCCCCAAAAAAAGTTTGGTATGAAGCTGTCTAGCTTCAGTTTTCCTCTATTGCATCACATTTTGCTGATTAATTACCTAAGTTTTAATAGGAATTCACTTAGCAATTCTTTAGCTCCTTCAGATTCCTTGGATGAATGCCATATGTTCTGACTTTCACTGTCCTTTAATCCCATGGGTTGCTGCAAACTCTGTATATACATCACCGCTTTTGGCAACGCTTGCTGTTTGTAAATAGGAAAGGCTGAGGCAGGTAGTTTCTTTCAATCTGCTCACAGTCTATCTGCTCTGCTGAAGTTCTAAACAAAAAAATAGTTCGTTTCTGTACAAGCTTTTTGTCTTTTCAGTTTGTTCCCTTTGTACACTGGGGAGACCTCATGCATTTCCAGCACATTATCACTATAACTACAAACATTCTTCAGGTTTCTTCTAACTATTATGTTGTATATCACATTTTGACATGACATTGAATCATGTCCTCTACCTCTACTCACACTCTCATTAAAATCCCACTGGGGAAAAAAAACAGTCTTTGTTTTGTGCTCTTTGGTATCATGCTTAGCCTATTCAAAGCAGTATTTAGCCCAAATACTCTCTGATGGTCCCATCCACTCTTCACTTTTCTTGCCTAAAAAGAACCCAATGGGATTTATAGAACAGACTCCCACTTCCACATCCTGATCTCTCTTTCCTCTGTGGCATACAGAAATGAATTATTGTACTTCATTGATTTTTTTCATGAGCACCATATTTCACTAGTGATAAATTATACCTATATTATCTCAATGCCAGACATTAAGCCCTACCGAGAGTTTTCTTTAAGCTCCCTACATGAGTATCTGCATGTTTGATTTTATTGAAATGCTACTCTTTTAGAGGTGTCTTTTCACCTTTGCTGCACCACAGTTGCAGTTTTTTACTGAATCTCGTATTCTTAGGTATATTTTGCAAAGATGAGCTGTCTGAACAGCACATAAGAAACAGGACATTTTCATCTGAAAATACCAAGAAAAATTATGGTAAAAACACTCTTTCTTGTAAAGAATGTTTTTGCTGCATACACTTTTGTTCTATTGGGAAGCATACAGTACCAAGCACGAATAATAAATAGTTTGCTTTGTATAAGTTGCTGATGAAACAAAGAACAGAATACCACATTGTTCAGGTATCTTTATTTTTTGAAGTTGAAAATCTGTGTAATGCACAGGGTGGAAAACAGACAAGAAAATATTCCAGGCCAAGCCAAATGTCTCAAGTGTGTCTGACAAACCCAATTTATTCAGATTAGCAACAAAAATTGAGGGATGACTTGATGACATTGTTAATGTATCTTTTCAAGGAGAAAATACCAGTTAATAAAGAGCTCTTCAGCCTAGCTGAGAAAGGCATAAAAAGAGCAAATGGCTAGAAGCTGATGCCAGACAAATTCAAATGAGATATAATAAAGAGTAGCAGCCATGATGATTAACCACTTGAGCAAACAACCTCCCCCAAGTTATGAAATTTTTAGATGAAAACCGAATGGCTTTCTGAAAGATATGATTTAAACAAATGGTTTCAGTTCTAAACTTTGCTAACTGCATTAAATCCCTCGCGCAGCCTTAGAAGGCCAGACTGAATGATCGCATTGTGCCCCAAACCCGAGACTTTTAACATGTGGCGAGACACAACTTTCCGAATCACACAACCATTGAGAACAACTGCTTGTTTGTTGTAATTGTCTTTTTTGTCTTCTCTTAAAGCGGTAATTTTGTGAAACAGATTTCTAACCCTCTGTCTTGTTGCACAAAAGGTTAATTTCCCTGCAGACAGATCAAGTAAAAAGCAGGTGAAAATTGCATTTAAAAAAACACCCCTGTTTCAAATAGCATTTCACATAAAGAGAGAGGGAGAAACAGACACAAACCCAGCCCTGGAAGTATTAAAAGCATGCTCTGAAAACCTCTGTGATGACAGTTGGAAGAAAGCAGCTTTTATGTGCTACCGAGCCTACATCTACAATGTCTTTTAAATGCAACTGTTTACCTAGAAAATATAAGCAAGGGCCAGAATCTGGACTAGAAGAGGCACCTTTTGATTGCAGACACTGACTGAATCCTTAACTAATAAATTGTTCCACACCTTTGTCTGAAACCAAAAAAGCAAAGGTCTGCATTTTCTCACAAGAATGCACAAGCCCCCTCAAAAGCAATATGGTTTTCTACATCTAAGTCTCCGTATTTGTTGACTTAAAGAGTTTGTATGAATGACAATGCACATCTCTGGTTTGTTACTTCTGTCATCTGTGCTACTGAGTGTACCTTGACTCAGATCAAAGTTGAAAGCTTCTTAAAAGATACACAAACCACAATGTGACAAATAGCATGCTTTGTTTGACACAGCAAACAAGAAATTACTTTCATCAACCCAGGAAAAGAATCCTATGTTTTCAGTGCTAATTCTGAAGACTGCAGTGATGGAACCAGAGCTTTACTTCATCCTCAAGGAATGAGGACCTCTCCAAAGACAAACAGAGGGGAAGAAACAATATCAGTGCATTAAACGCCCACAATGGTGTGAATTTGGGGCTTGTGTTCTACACTACTACACATGTGTAGAACTGTGTGTTAATCCTCTACATAATTAAACGTATTTTCCACACAGTGGAAAACGTCTCTATTAAGCAAATATTCATCTAACAGGGAATTACAAATTAGAACATACTTAGCTCTTCACAGATACATCCAAAACTAAACATTCATACACCTACAGCATTACACAACCTAGGACCATATGCAGTTAATGCACAGGCATCATAAATATTGCAAGCCAGGTGTTTTGGGTTTATTCTTTTTACCGAAGTAATTTCCAGCACATTCTTGCAAATAAAAGGCAAATCAGGTCTATAAATCCATACTAATGTGTGTAGTATTGGGGTAAAAAATAATTCACTATGACATATGCTCGATAAAAATTAATGGTTAGGCAAGAACTTTGGCTTGGAATCTAACTTGTTCCAAAAATGTATATATACAAATTTCCCCTTGAATTAAGCTTTTCCTCCCTGGGAAGGACATGGTATTTACCTAACAGAACAGATTTTGAATTCAGCTATAAACCACTGACAGCCTTTTCATGGACTTGAACCTAAGAACATCTCTACTACCCTTACAAACTAAAACTCTGCAGCTTTCCTACTGAGTTGGAAGCACATGCCTGAAAGCAGAAACTTGCAGAAAATACAAACAGTAAACAAATAGCACAACACTGAAAAACACAGAGCATATGTGTGCACACACGCATATAAACAAATATACGTATTTACTATTTATGTAAGCAAGTAGTAAACAAGGTACAATGTTTTCAAACCTCTGACAAGAAAAAGTAGACACTATGCTTTTATAATTAAGGATGTCTGACTCAGTTCTCTTTTAGGTGGGCAACTACAAAGCTCTGTGACACAGTGTTCCTTGCTGAGTCAAAGGCATGGCTCACGTGTGCAGATTTGCCAAAACCTGCCTTCTTCAGCCAGCAGACGTATTTCAAGCTGGAATTCCTTGCTAACACATCCAGACTCACCTCTCATCATCTGTGACAGCAGCACATTAGATTCTTAGAAGAATTATTGGCTTGCACAGTTCCAGCAGTATAAGCATCCTCATTTCCAGCAGGGGTTGAGGGTGGAAATCTGCATCCACGGTCCATACCCTGGAGCTTGGTTTGATGACAGCATCACAGCCCAGCATCCCTGTAAGAACACTACACAACAACCCTTCCAGAGATAAGTGTATAAAATGTTTAGCTCTAAGTAACTGTTCTAGCTGTTTACGACCCAAGCTTTCCTTACTGTATCAAGGAACATTTTTACCACATTCTTTTAAAATAAACATTTCAATGTTGATCAATTCAAAGGAACCTCCACAAAGTACTATATTCCTTTCAAACACTTTACTATCTTTATTACACTCCTTTAACATGGCAAAGTGTAAAAACATAATACATTATCATGTATAACAATAAACATAATACTCAGCATTATCAGACCATATCACGGTATAAGGACCCTGTCCAAGTGAAGTTCATTACAGCAGCTATACACACTACAGAGTTTATTGCAAACCTGTGCCCTAGCATTGCTGCTGCGGTACCAAATGTATTCAACTTGAGCAATTTATGAGCTCTTCCTGAGAAGTTACTCTCCCGCCATTGACGGCAGCAGGCCACCTGCCTCTGCTAATTAGCAGTACCATCATGCTCAGTTGCAGCTCTACAAGAATAAAATGGGTTGGCTTTTTGACTAGTGCCTTTTGTTCTAGAACACTAGAAGTTGCTAAATCTGTGCCTTAACTCCTTCAAAAAGACCTGAAAATCTGTTACATCATGCAATACCTCAGGTGGGTGCTACCAACCTGAGGCTAAAATTCTCATTTTTCCTAAATCTTCTTAAACAGAATTCTGTAAAACTCAACCATTCCAGGCAGATCCATAATTTTAACACTATTTAAACACACAATGAACACTTTAAATTTACACACATGGGTAAAACCAGGTATCATTAGTCACTTATTAGTCAACTTCAAAATAGGCAGCGTGTTCCTTCTCTTAATGTCCTTGGAGTGTTTAAAGCAACCTTTTGCATTTGAAGTGGAGGCTCTTGGTAAAAGGTGGCACTTAATAAGAAATGGCAATTACCGAGACATGCTACTCCCCAGAAAACTGCAGGGTGAATTTTAATGCCTTCCTTGACCATGTATCAGCTAAGGCAAATAGAGACATTTCAGTTTAGAAACAGTAGGAAGTAGGTAAAGGTGAAAACCAAAATAAAAGCCAACACTAACCTTCCCTGAGTTTCAATTAAGACCCAGCACTGCTGGATTAAAGGCTTATTTTAATGAAAAGCCTTAATTAAGCATGTATGTGTATAGGATCACATTAATGAGGTATGACAGGAATAGAAGAGACAGCAAACTTCATTGTAAAAGAAGCTTATTAGTAATTTCAAGAAACTCAGTTGAGGGTTCCTTTAAAAAAACCAAAACACGGCAATGCAATGCTGAAAAGACACAAGAGTGCTGGACCAAGTTCAAGCATAAAACAGTGAAGCTAAAATAGGTCCAAGAGGGGTATTTTTCAGTATCTTTGTATTCAAATTGATACATACTAATGATTTTTCTACATCCAAATGTGGCTTTGGAAATATTACAGAATTTACACTTTCATTTCCATTTTAGCAGAAAATCAAGTTTTCTACTTTATTTACTGGTTAAAAATCATTACAAAAAATCCTCAAAAGTTTATATTGTAAAATACCCTAGTTGTCATGCTTGGTGCCAGGCTAACTTGCAAGTTTATTTTTAAAATCATTTTATCTTTTATTCCTGTCCTTCGAAAGAATTGGTGATTTAATGTCATTTTAAAGATAGCCACTTCAGTTGCTTTTTACATCTTTCCCTACAGTACACAGAGGTATCCTCATTTGCAGATTTGACTTTAAAGTAATTACTTATAATTACAGAGAAGAAATGCATCCAGTGGATTAATCACTCCATTTATATGCTGCTTGAAGAACCACTCTCAGGACAGCCTCACTGCTTTTGCTTGGAAAATGTCAGCTCCACAAGAAAACAAATCGCTCCAAGTCAGCAGCAGCTGAGGACTCTGACAACTATTTACACCTAAAAGATTAAAGAAATGGTACACCTGGACGTGAGGCAGCATCTGTACCTGTCCTCCTCTCGGGAACTAAAGGGCCACCAAGTGAGAATAACCAGGAAAATAGCCAAAGGAAGCTACACTCCTACGAGGGGCTAAAAGTACCTTTGCACAGTTCTGGATCTTAAGGAAACACATCAGTGGTTATTAAAAACAAGGGCAGTGCTTCTGGCTCAGGAAGCCTTGCTCTGAAGCTGTCGCTGTATACTAACCCTGGTCTTACATTGTTCCTGAACCATCTGCTTTTGCCATGGACAGAGATGGGACACTAGGTGACAGATACCTTTGGTTTGATCCTTATAGATACCACCCATCTGTTCTCCTACAGAATTATTTATTTATTTTTATACGGAGTTGCCAAAAAACAAAGGTCACCCAAAACAGCAGTAATGTAGCTTTCCCTAAAATTTAAAGCCACCAGGAACGCTGGTAAAGAGCAGGGTTGTAGGTAGTGGCTCTCGATTGCCACAGCCAGCATTGAAGGGTGTCTGCCACCGGCGCCCCCTCCCTCTCTATTACCAACCGATACCACAAGGTTTCCAGCTGTACCAATGAGGATGTGGAGAGCAGCACAGCAGAGCAGCTTCAGCCCAAAAGCAGTTGCTTACACCCTCCTTGCTCTATGTATCACAGGCTTCCTTGTCTACAATAAGCTGATCTGGCAGAACAGTTCAATGAGGTTTATTGCTACAGCCATATTTTTGCCTCAGATCAGTTTGGAATTCATGATTACTGACATTCATTTCGAAGCCATTCTGTGTATGTTATGAGCAGTGCACTGGAGGTGAGATGAGGCTGACAAGAGAAGGGCACAGTTGGTGCTTTATGGATCCAGAGTTAATTGCTGCGCCTGGAGTACATGCTAAGCTGTCTCCCATGGTAGGCCAAGGAGAAAATGAGTGAAATTGTAGGTTTCTCTCCTGTTATTGATGAGGGTTGCTTCTGTTGAGAAATATTATTCAAGTTCTCTTACATGTCTGTTTGCAGAACCATGCTACTCATGTAAAATCAGCTAAAGATTATCAATGGAGCATCATAGTATTATAACATACGACTTCACATCTTTTAAAATAAGGCAGAAGGGTGGGGGAAAATGGAGGAATAGCTAGATAAGCCTATTCCCTGTATAAAAATAGTATGTTCTTGTTTATATTCAGTGCTCTGGAAGGCAAGGTTAGCCTTTGGGATTGTTGTTAGTTGTATTGAAGTAAAAATATGCTCGGGCATGCCAAACTTTTATAGTCCATAATGAGTTTATTGCATATAGTAATTATAAGCTCAGTAATTAAAAAATGCTGCTATTTTATTTTATATAAATGAGAAATCAAAGATTTCACTTGATTTTTTATAAGTTAAAACTAGGATGTGTCAAACATCAATCTTAAAATTCATATTATGGTAATTGTGTATTAGGCTTCAAGTATGGGAGATGCATGTATATAAAAGCTTTTCACAAGGCAAAAATATTTGGCTAAGAGCAGAGTTTCTTTTAATTTAGTCTATTATATATGGGTTTTAATAATTTATAACAATAATTAGTCACATTTATGTTTTTTTCCTTTTAGGGCTGCTCCTCCAAACAAAAGACAACAGCAGTGTCTGCAGTTGCTCTACAGGATTCCATAATACGCAGTCACCAGCTCCAGGACCTTTCATTAGCAGATCCTTTTAAGTCAAGGACAAGGAATATCTGTGAACAAAGAAATGGTCAGAGAAGTAGTAGATGCAGGACTAAGAAAAAAAGAGCACTGGCCACAAAACCAAGGAAGATGCAGGTAAAGGAGTGCATGCTCCTGATCCCAGTCCTCCACAGCTAACGTTAGGCAAACAATTACATTCTGATTTGTAAATTTTTGTTTTAATTTAAAATAAATTAAAATAGACTATGCTTTCTCTTCAAGAAGATAATTTAATGCTAAGCAGCATAAAATCTTGTTTCAGGATTTGTCTAAACTCAGCAGTTTAGGCCAGGTAAGCAACAGAATTGCCCTTCAGTGGCTTGAACATGTCTTTTCATATCTGAAACGTATTAAAGAATATTATTCTCGTGACAATTAAAGTAAAACTGAAGAAGCTAATGCATCTTGATGAAGAAGAATTCTTTAAGAGGTGAAAGCTTTTTACACTCGTTTTAATATGTTTGAGTGTCATAACTTTACCTCATATTCTCAAGCAAACATTAGTGATTTTGAGATTGTGTTTATTTGGTGGAATGTTTTAGTATTGAAGGGTTTTTTACGTCTGTTTGAAATGGTTTGGTTTATTCCTTATCCAGTAAAAAGACATTTACTAGTGTTGCATTAAATATATTCTTTGTTAATATATACCCACCTTTACTCAAAGTTAAAAAGGTTTGTTTTTACAATGGTCCTGGGGCTACACCCGGGAAGAATTAACACCTGTAGTTAAATACCTTTTTCAAATTTAGAAGCAAACATGCAACAAGATAAAAGTCACAGATGTGAGGGCTTGGAATGATGCCTGGTGAGAAATCTCACTTTTAAATAGCATTAAAATAATACAGTTGTACAGCAGCAACACACAATATTGCTTAAAGAAAACAAAGCCAGGGAGCATCCTTACAGACCAGGAGTCCGAATGTGCTCCTCATCAATCACTTTCAGCCCCATATTTCCCTTTTCTAAAGGTTTCTATAGTACCTTTGCCATGAACATTTTGCTTCCATCTTTTCATTTGTCTTGTTTAGGCATTTCTTAAAGGACCTCCCACCTTCACGGTTTGCAGTTTCAAGCATAATAAAACAACTATTAATGATGATGAAAGTTTGTTTATTCTTCATCATAAAAATGCCCTTATAGGCCTCTCTGAATCATTTTGCCTTTGCTATAGTAACTGTCACAGTGGTCTCAGGTCTGAAGAGAACCATGTGAATCAATGAGGCTCCACACAAGCACAAGCATCTGCCATTTGTAATGAGCTGAAGGTTAAGAGGGTAACTGAAGATAATACACAAGAAGTGAGTGTAACAAGTGACAGGACAAAGGTGATTATTACTATGTTTACACGGTTATAGTTCTAAAGATGGGAGGTTTATTTCTTTGGTTTGTTTGGAAGAGGAATTTGAAAGAAAAGAGGATAGTGGGGGGGAAACAGCAGGTACTGAGGTTAACACAAGTATAAATAATGAGTGATTATGGAAGCTAAAGACTGTGGTGAAACAAGGCAGCCCAAATGTAAGCATGTTCTCTGCAATTGTAAGAAGTATTTTCCCTTTCAATCATGGCATTGACTCATTGACTGAACTGTTGCCTATGAATGCTTGTGCAAGTGATTTGAAAGAATGTGCTGGAAGATTTTGTAAAATTGCAATTGTTTCTGGGTATTGCTTATTAGTATTTTCACCCATGGTGGCACACTCTTTTAAAAGGCTTGTGTCAAGCTTTCTGTTCTTAGGAAGAATTGTGTGGTTTAAACTTTACAGCTGTGAAACAGCTTTGAAAATGTAATTTAATGTGACTTTTTCTTCCTGAGTTTGTGGGTAATCAAAATCTCACAGGCCACTACCATTTAATTTTTCTCAATTTAGGACCTGAGTCCTAAAATCAAATAATAACAGTTTAACGATTAATGTGTGTGATCACTTTGCTAATGTTCATTTTAGGATAGATAACTGGGTTGTAAATGGGTGTGTCAGTAAAAGGGTTGCGCTTGTAAACTTGATGCAGACGGATGAAAACTCTTGGATGTCTTGAGCTGTGATAAATGTAGGCTTTCATTGCTTGTATTTATTCAAAGTGCTGCTTTGAGACTATCTTTGTAGAGCCCTTTGCTTCAACCACATATCCCTTCTTGTGTGTCCTGCTAACAGTTTTCCTTCATCAACTATGTTGTGTAAAAGCTTTCCTTCTAAACACCTGTATAACCTGTCCCTCACAAATATCCCATCTGGTTTATATTATTTAGAAGTTAAGTTTTGCCGCCAATCTCTTCCTATTTGGCAGCTTTAATCATCCATTTGTGAAAGTTTTAAATAAGCATTTTTTCTTACCCTGCGGGCATACAAAAGGCTTTCCACAAAGCCATCTCATTGTCTTCCTTAAAACAGTCTTTGACCACAGTGCTTGAAGAAAATCAAGGCTAGGCACTTTTTATGTTGTGATACTGTCTTTCATGCTGTGACTGGTTTGCTATCTTGCTCCCTATGTATCCAGATTTTCATAAAGACCATTGCTTGGTCTTTGTGTATGTTAGACTATCAATTCAGGATCTTGTTTCCTTACTCATTCACAGATACCCCAGGTATCACTGTCAGATGAAACTTCATATATTATTTTACTGAAAGTTGTATCATGTATTTTATAATTTGATTCTACTTTTGCAGCAGAAACACTGATCTGTGCAATATATGCTCTTCAAGAGTTAAATGGTTAAGAGGGAAAGGACTCCTGGTTAGGAAAACTTCCTTGTTACTCAGTTACCAGTTTCAGCAATGCATGCGTAAGCTTTAAGCAAAATACACATTCAGAAGTAGTTTTTAAACTCTAAAAATTTTGCAGGATCCTTTACATATTTCTTAAGGTCATACTCTATTTGAACATCAAAAGTGCCAGATAAAAGCATTTTACCACACCAAAATTGATAGACAATGCTATTTTATGTTAATACAGTATATATTTTATGTTCTGAAATTACAATGCTGTAAATACATATGTATGCACTTTGCTGCTTGACATGGAACGGTTTGAATTCTAGCCCATAGCCTGCAGGCAGAGCTGTGAGTCCCCGCACGTGTGGAGGTGCTGCATTTATGCCTGTTCTTGAGTTGTGCAGGGACTGTAAGTGTGTGACCCTGAGAAAATTCATATATGACTATGGATATAATCTACAGCATTCATTGACATTGATATTTAGGCTTACATGCACTGCTTACCTTTGACTTGATACCTTTACAGGGGTAACAACAGCAACCAGGTGGGATCTGTGAACCAAATCATATGTAGAAAAAGCACTTTCCACATTGTCCCAAACGCAGAAACTGACCCAGCTTGAAATCTCAAAGCCATCCTGTTGTTGTAAGGTGTGGAATGAAACTGATTTATGCTTGAAGGATGTCATGACCTCACAAGGAAGTAGGTAAAGGCAGACAGTTCACTTAAGTGAAGAAAGTATTCTTTATAATTCCTTTAGTATGTCACAGAAGTCCTTTAAAAAGATCAAAAACAGTTTTGTGCAAACTTTAAATGATTAACAATACACATCTGTAGATGGATGAGCTCAGGAGCAGAAGTTTTGTCTTGAAAATCAACAAGTCCTGTCCTAGAATAATGAGATACTTCAGCAAGGGGATCACCAAAACCCCAGTCTTTGGTTTGTTGGGATTCCTTTTGTCTTGATGACTAACTGGTGTAATAGGTTTGGATACACAAGTGGTCTGATGAGGGCTTGAAACCTTATGCAGAACAAGTATGTACTACTTATTAATGCATTTATGCAAAGATTTTCATATAAATGAAAGAGTTGATTCTTCCCATTTAGAACTAAAACTCTCAGCTAGGTGTCATCGGCTTGCGTTCTAATTATTGCATGTCCCTCTTCCTTTCTTGTTTCAGCCAATACCACAGAGGCCTCATCATGGACACTCATGTTACTGGGTTTTTACACATACCTTGGACACTCCTCTATTGGCTTTGGTCAGTCTACACAAGCTGCCGCTTCTGATCTTCAAAGATGACAAAGACCTATTCTTTGCTGTACCTCCTAGCATATTCTTTTACTACTGAGATACTGACAATGGATTTATCTGCCATTTGTGTATTGTGTTTTCACTGGTTCCTTCATTAAGAAGGCAGAGGTTTCCTAGAATCATAGAATGATTCAGGTTGAAAAGGACCTTAAGACATCCTCCTTGACATCCTTGTAGGCCCCCTTCCGATACTGGAAGGCTGCTATGAGGCCTCCAGGACACGCACCAAGGCACCTCACAGTTATCCAATATTGACAAGTTCAGCTATCACAGTGACACCGTCACTGGTGTCTTGTGACCATCTCTTCGTTTCTTTATGATCTTTGTTTCTCTTGTACCTATCACAGTCTCATTACACTTCAGGATTTTGCACCAACAACAGTTTTTATTCTATTAATTTACTAATTTTTATTTCTATTTTAAGAACACAAAAAATGCAGTGTAGAATAAACCTCCACAAACTAAATCTAGCAGATTTTGTATACACCAATGATTTGAAATTATTTTCTTGTGCATTGTTACACTATCTTGTTAATAACCCCCATCTTAATGGCTGTGAAAAGGGGTGAAAATAAATTCAGATTACTTGGCAAATGAAAGTTGACATTTAAAAAAATTCCTGCATCAATCCTGTATGTAAAAGGGTTCTGACAATTACTGACTGGCTAATTAATAAGTACATCGCCTGCCAGTGGTTTGTCTGACAATAGATTTATATGGAGTATCTGTATAAAGTATTTCTAAGTAAGTACATCATCAATAAATTTCGTATGAAGAAAATTTGGGTTTTATTCAGCAATTTGTTACTGTATTGTCTATAGCTCAGAAATTAGGCCTGGTTGAGCCTCCTTCCTTGCCACTAACTGCTGAAAAATGGGTAAAAATAAAGCAGTGATCCATACAGCACAGAGATTAAATACAGCCTTGTTCAGTAAGCAGGGAAGAATTAGCACTTCAACCTCAGGTACACGTATGACTGTATAACTGTGTGGGCTATACAACTGTATTTTAAAACTCTTTTTTCCAGTGTTACTGATAAAGCTGGAGGAAGAAAGGAAGAAAAGATTGTACTGTAAGACACCAGCTGTCATTTTATAGCCTGGACCCAGCTATCAATGGCCAACTCTGAAAGTATCTTGGCCAAGACATGGTAGAGAAAGTTTGGTAGAGTTCATCTCTGAAATTATGACAGTACAGGAGAAGGCAATCAGCCTTTTTATCTATTCTTGCTTAGCAGGTATAGGCTATTTTCTGCTTCATTTAAACTCTTGTTAGATACGATCCCAGCCTTCATTCATCAGACTGGTAAATACCCATTAACTATACAATTTAAGATACATTTTGTTTTCTCAGAAGTTCTGTTAATTGCAGTTTAGTTTAATTGCTGTTTCCTTTTGGCAAATGGAAGTAGGTATACTCTTAATGCCAGTCAGTCACTTCCTCAGGTTATCTGAAGAAACGCCTGTATTTTACCTTGTTGGCTTTATTCGACACATGTGTGTAGCATAAGCATAAAGACATCACACTTCATTAGATTCTCTCATCTGTCATCTTGACAATACTAAGCCAAAGGGACAAGTGACTGGCTGGAGTTCTGCTTCAGAGAAGTGATGATGGTAATTAGAAGACTTATCCCAACCACTTGCAAGTTTCTTTCCACAGTGCAGTTTAGGCTGCTTTTTTCTGCCTGTTGTCCCTTTTAATTTTTCCTGACGACTTTTTACAGCCAAGTTTGTGATGTGAATCAAAGTCTTTTAATAACCTTAAATACAGAGCTTTTGTTTCCTTTTACATCAACATTAACTGAAGGTGTACAATTGTCCACAGACAGGTGGGATAGATCTGGCAAAAGACCATTCCATTCTGCCAGTTTCTGGCTACCCTGAAAGCCTAAAGCTTGACAAGAGAGAGCAAAAGACAGCACTCATTAAAAAGGTTACTTTAGATTTGGCACAAAAAGGGAAATGCCTCTGGAATTCTTTTTGTCCACAGTGTTTCGTTAGCTTTCCTCCCTCAAGGGAAAAAAAGCCACTGTATCTGAAAGCTTTCCCTTCAGCTGGCTGCTAGCCATTAATCCTTTTGTGATTGCCAGCTCAATAGTGCACACTACTTGTTCTGGTTTTCACTCCTTTCCCAGTTTTTCCTTCCTCTAAGAGCCAACTGCCTTTTTTGTCCAACTCTGTATCTTTTGTCAGGATGGAGATCATCAGCATTTGGTGGGAATTTGGGTCAGATAAAGGTGAAGTTTTCTTGTAGCCTGTGAACATACTTTCTCTTTTGTTTTTTGTGTTTTGGTTTGGGTATTTTTGTACGCGTGAAACGCTGCATTTGATGTATATCCCTTCTTGAAATTTAACATCTCTGTGGGGAAAAGGGGAAAAAATTAATCAGCTTTCATCTAAAGTACTTGTTTTATAATCTTCTCCAGTCAGTAGCAGCTGGCACTTCTTGTTTTCTGCACTCCATGTGTTGTTAACACAAAATTCACATACTAGTTTAAGATGTAATTTATTAAGTAATTTCTATAGAAGACTACTTTTATCTTCACTGGAAAGACTGCAGTAGTAGCAGATAGAAACCGATGACCTTCCAGGCAGCCAGTACTCTTCTTGTGATCATTTCTTACTTTTCAGCTGTTAGAATGGTTTAAAGTCAGGTTTGGTTGGGGTTTTTTCCTTTGAAAAACAGGTGCTGCTTTCATGTTCCCATGTATTCCATAGACCATTCCATATAACCATTCAAGCACATAATACATGACTGTTTAAATTAAACTACTTAAGTCAACATCTTAAATGTAATCATCTTAAAAAGTAAGTTTGAATCCATATTTTCATGGCAAGAAATAAAATGTAAGGCTACTTTATGATGAAGCACTGTATTTCATGTTATCACCTTCTTTAAAACCATATGGGAAAACGCCGTTTGTGACTGAGTGAAACATTTGTATACTAAGCGGGAATAGTTTAATTCATGAAATTTCATGCAAATTAAATATGGGGAAACTTACAATATTCTCTTAACACTTTAATTATAAAAACACACCTCTTGTAGAGTGTTCATGGATTGACAGATGAACTCTTCTCACATCCTGTAATCTATCCTGCTTGTATATATCATAAGTGGTTGCACTTATTTTAATGGGCATGCCTGAAAGCCTTTGAAAAATTTACAGGTAAAAAGTCTTGTCCTTCTCTTGTGTACAAAAGAGCAGTATCAGACCAGAGTAATACATGATGGGGCACACTGTTAGGTAAGCCTTACTTCTTCTACAGGTGTTGTCACTAGACAATACTTATTTTTATATAATGTTCCAAAGGTTTTAAAGCTTTAATAAGAAACTGAAGAGAACGAATGTAGTGCAAAAGTCTAAAAACCAAAAAAAGTTTAAAGAAACAGTGCCTCCTAAAGATAGAAAATGAAGAAAGCAATTCTTTGAGAAAAATGTATGTTGCATTTCTTTCTTTGCTCTGATTCAAGCAGCCTTAAATCAAAACTCCTGAATATCAGCTCTCTACCCTTTAATTTACTCCTTCATCTTCTTTACAATGTAGAAAGAACATAATTTTAATACTTAATTTTAAGGTCTGACTTTTGCCTAGGTTTTTTCTGAGGTTCTGTGTTTCCCTTCTCTTTCTGATAAATCACAGTAACCTCTTTCTCTGTAGAATTATATGAAGGGGGTGTAGTAAGGGGAGAAACAAATACATAAACACAACTTCTTTTCACTGTCCTCTCACTGGACACTGAACTGGGTATTTCCATTCCAGAAATTTGCCCTTCTCTAACTTCTCAGGTACGAGTCCAACTGCAATAAATTAAGGTCCTGACCCCATACAAATGGAAACCAAATCAGGTGCAAGCATTTTGCAGTGACCCTGCTTGCCTTTAAGCACACAGCTGCTGCAGAATCCCTGTGCAACTTCAAAGTCATTCTTTGCAACTTCCAGTCTTCCCCCGGTTTAGTAACAACCAGCCCAGCTCAGCTCTTCAGTAACAAAAACTGCTCTGACACATCCTCTGCAGTCACCAAAGGGTCCCTCGGGGGGTGTGGGAAGTTGTCTTCCAGTCCAGATTAGCAGGCAGCCTGGTTAGCAGAGATTAACAAAGCCAAGCAGGACAGCCATCGCAGTGTAGTTAATGTGTGCAACTAGGAAAATACTCTTACCCAAGCTGCAAGCTAAGTCAGCAGTAGGTTTAGTATGATACTTAAACCAGCCGTTTAGTTGTGGGGTTTTTTTCAAAACACTGCTTTAGTTAAACAGAAGGGTGCTTGCACAAAAACCCTTGTTACTGTCATAATTTCTCACGCTTACTTGGCTGTATTCTGTTGGAGGAGAGCTTTGGAGACAAAGACCCTCTCTTGATATGTTGCACAGTTACAGATGATAGTGAGATTGGTACCCTAGAGGTGCTGCAACAAAACCAGTACCGCTGTTCCACTTGTGTGGTGATGGTGGCAGGGGAGAGAAAGGAAATACTGCTCTCAGTCGTAACACTGAGACAGAATGCTGGTTGCTATGCTACCTTTGTAGTCAATGCAAAGTCCTTCCCTGTAACAGAGAAAATGAATATGGAGGTAACTGAAGCAAGCTAATGTTACACTTGAAAGTGCTCAAACACTTCAGTTTGGAAGAAGTGAATCCTTGGGTGGATCGTGACTGTCCTCAAGTAGCATCACGAGAACCAATAATAGAAACACTTCTATTTTTCTGCATGGAAGACTGGGGAAGCAGCCGCATGCTTCTTCTCCAGGGAGGTGGTTAGTTTTCTGTGGGCTCAAGACACTGTGCGTAGCTATAAACCGGTCTCAGTAAGGGGAAGTTGAAGAAGGCTTCTAAATATACAGAAAGCTGTTAAAATTTCTATCACCCAACTTACTAAACTTCAGCTGGCTACAGGAGCAGTCTGCCAAGCTACCTCAATGGGGTGCCTTTTAAGACCCCCGGCTCAGATACCTGTCTTAGGGAGAAACAGCCTGACAGACTGCCCACATTTCAGCATGTGATTATAGCTAGGTCTTCATTTAGCATAGTTTCCATATACAGTCCACAGCAGTAGGGAACCGCTCCCATAGATAACGCTTTGGGATTTTCCAGGGAACAAAATGGGCACTACTTTTTCACCTTTTATTAAACATAAATGCATAAAGTCTTCTTGTACGGATTAGCCAGGTTTAAATGAATCCAGTATCAATTATAATTGAAGGCTATATACTATTTTTTTTAGCAGCTTTGAAGTGGGAATTGCGGATGAGATTTCCTGCTTTTGCTCTTCACTTTTAAGTGTCGGTTAATGAAAACACGAAGGAAATTTTCCACAGGGAGCTATCCATTTCCAGATGCTAAAAAGCTCTTCTAAACTAAATTTTGCCTCTCAAACTTGTTCTGTGCTTCTAAAATGTCACTCCCTAAACATTAGCATAACTAAATGGCATGGCCATTGAGGAAAAACCCCCAAATCTAATATTTAATAACCCTGCCTCCTCTGGAAGGATTACACAGGTTAAATGTCAAGTTTCATACACTTAAATATCACAAAATAAAAAATAAAGCCTGAAGTATTAGTGCTATTAGGACACATTTTCGACTTGTTTCAGGGTGCTACAGTAGCCCTTACTACAGCTATCATTAAATTTTTTAATAATCTAGATCAAAGGAGATAAGAAAGGTCACTGAAACCAAAGTAGGCTACTTTTTAGCACTGCTATACACAGAAAGCAGGGTGTTGCTTCAGCATGTTAGGTAGTGAATTTCTTTGATCTTACCTATAAATGTCACTTCTGTATGTCATTTAATTGCGGTATAGTCTTTTATTGGTGCAATTAAATCTTTTCAAATGCATTACATTATCTCCAGCTTTGCTAAAAGTCTTGCCATTGTTTAGGCAGCGAGGGGAGTCACTGTGAAATGATGCAGTTGGCTTTACTTTCTTCCTCCCCCTCCACATGATTTCTCCCAATGATTTTAATTTAAATCTCACCAAACAGTATAATGGTCCTGGAATTTGTTTAGTCGTTTGACTTCCTTTATCACAGGGAGATGGTAAACATTCTGTTGCTAACTTGAAGTGGCTCCAAGCAGCAAAACTAGGAGGATATTAAACCAGTAAAAGCTTATCAACTGATTCATTGATATGCTGTAAATTCCAGCCTTTTCATTTTACTTTTGAGGGTTGCCATAAGTCAACACATTAGTAAGCAATTTGCTGACACTGGATCACTTAAAAAGGCTTCCCTGTGGACAAAGTTCACCTCAGTGCTTTGTTTCATCATTTTATCATAGTCTTGTGCTGCTGTACAGATGACTGATGTAGTTTTGCAAACCAGTAGAGCATTTCAAATATTCAGTTTGTGCCATTCTGTTTGAGTTTTAAGAAGCGACAGACATAAAATACAGAGGGAGGCTGTATCAGGAAATAAATTCAATTAATCAGTTTCAGTTGTTCAAGGGGGAAAAAAGTTTTTTCAGTGTTATGCACTAAAACACAGCAGGATTTAATATTTAAATCCTACAACACATTAACAAGTTATACAAAACGCTTATTTCCTTTCTGTTCGTGCTGATAGCTCGCATTTATTTGCCAGTTAACAAAAATTTGGGGTTAAATTTCAGTTACGCTTTTTTTTTCCTTCCCAACCTTAAATGTTATGTGCTGATTGATGGATGCGGGTTGGGCCAGGTCACACGGCAGAAATACAGGAGTAGCTCAAAGCAGATAGTATCTTAGCAGCAGGGGAACTTAACAGATCGCAGTCTCAGGCAGGAGGAGAGTTTTCCTCTCTTTGTTTTTACAGGTTCTGCTCGAGGAGGCTCCTGAGGACTTTGAGGCTTACTTAGTGAAACGGGGGAGAGAAGTGCAAGTGCAAGCTCAGTGAGGAAACTGAAGGCTTCTCCCTGCTGAGGGAAAAAGGAGCAAGCAGCAGAAGCAGAACGCGGCACTGGTTGCTTAACACAATCCTAGCCCCTCTCTGCCCCCAGCTCTCATATCTCCCTGGGGGTTAACTGTCCTCAGCAGCCTGCCTAGTCATAGTATAGCTCATAAGACAGGCCTGCTCCTGAACTGACCACATCCTGCCTGCCTTGCTCTCACATTGACAGAAAGACCCTTGATAAGGGCAGAATTAAAACGTGGTTGATTTTCCTCAAATTTTGAGTCCCGAGAGGCTATGGAAAGCATCGTTACAGATGCTCTAGTTCTCTATTGTGTCTCCCTAGCTTGCTGGTGAAAACGCTTCAGGCCTGTCAAACTATGATACCAACATAAATGAAGACCAAGCATGAATCAGAAATAAAGTGTTCTTAAACAGATCAACCTTTACTGGATGTTGAACAGAAACCATGAATTTGTAAGGTTTAGGTGTTATGTTACCCTGTTATTCCTGAAGCCAGATTTTGAAATCAAATCAGTAACGGCAGTTGAAATTACAATGTGGAGCAGATGCAGCTCTAGAATCTAGGAAACAACATTTAGATAAAACTCACTAGGACTGTAAGTGCTTAATTAAATACATAATCACATACTAAAGGCATAAAAACCGATTACAGTGTAGTGCCTTAGTATTTCATGTCTTATTCAGGAAGCTCACAGTGTCATCATTTGGGATTGTTTGGAGACGACAAAGTGTAAATATTGAAGGAGGCCTGCAGTGGGATGCTTGTTTGTTTGTTTTCTGTTTTACACATACCACTGAAGGTCAGCATGCATGTTTGCATGGGATAGAATCAGGGGTTTTTCCTTCTTGTCAGTGAACAGTCATGAGGGGAGCACAAGATTACCCATCTGCTCCTTGCTGGACAAGAAATTCTCTCCCAGAACACAGAAGGGATTATTGCTTTTCTTGTCACATTGTGATTTAAATACGCTGTACAGGGCAGCTGAGGGGAATTCTTTTGGTTTTCCTTTTTTTTTTTAAAGTTATATTGTACATCAACATTAACTAACGAGGCAACTAAATCTGATTTGTACTGACAATTGGATACAGCCTTTGCATATATTCTTGTGTTAGGGATCATTTGGAAATACGGGAAGTCATATTAGGTCTCATCAGTGAATTGGACCATAAGATTAAGAGAACACACTGGATCAAATCTAACATCAAGAAGCAAACAACTTGCATTATGTGATGGTTTTCATTATTACCTGGATGCTTCAAAAGTTCATCTCTAAAATACTGAGAAACAGTACGGCTTCCAATGGAAGGCACTTTCATAGTTGTACATTATATTGATATAATTAAAAAATATGAACCAAACAAAAAAACCCTGCTGAGCATTATATAGTTTTAAAAGTAAATTTAGGAAATTCAAAGTTTAAATGCAATCTCATAACATTAATGCCCTTTTCAGAGGGTTTGTGTGGGGATTTTCCTTATTCCATTAGGTCTAGAAAAGTTCCTTTTGAATATTCTGACACATGCTATGAAGCACATGTCCTGGTAGAGAAAGACTACCAAAAAGAACACCTGAAATGAAACAACAGGAAAGCCTCCAGGTACCATCAGGCTGCTTGACCTTGGCAACAACACTTCTGCCACCTCACCTCCCACTTCCCACCCCACCTTCCCTGGAAAGACAGCTCCCTGTTTTCCTGACAGGTTTTCACTCACGAAATGCATGGAGAGAAAGGCTCACATTGCACAGTCGTGGTACAGGTGTTGAAATGTTCCTTAAAACTGCTGAAAGCTCTTACAAGCAGAGTCGAAGGTAAGTCCAAGACTTGTGTGATGCCCTACAGAACTTTCTGATACTGTGACAGCAATGAGATAAAGCGGTCACAGTGAGTTGGGATTGCACTCAAGGAGATGATTAAGTTTAGAAAAGCATGTATTGCTTTTAGGGATTTATGTTGCTGAGCACTGGTAGGAATATCTTCAGATACAGTGACCAGATTGCTCAGGTTTACATGCAATGTGCAGAAACATATTTAAGGCTGTAGGTCACTAAGTCTACACCAAGGACAACATCCAAAATGCCTCTTCTCTCACTTGTTATTGTGTCTTTAACAAAGCCCACAGCAGACATCCTGGTTTTCCACTCTCTGATTTCTCTGATGGATAATGGCCCATCAGTGGACACCTGATGCTTTTAACTTCTAAATCAGCCCTGGATACCAGCCACAAATTGGAACATCTGCATAGGTACATCTGGTCCTGTGCAGCTGAGCACACTGGACATTCTCCAGTTCCCTTCTTTAAGAACATCTCTCATGGAATGGAAGCCTGAAGCTGTTAATTTTCAAATAGTTTAGGAACTAAAGTGGTCAGATTTTGGTATCTAAAAACTGCCTTTCAGTCAAACTACTGAGCTACTGCAAATGACTTGCACATGACTTAATCAGCATCCTCTTGTATAAACAAACTGGGGGAAAGAATAAGAGAAAGTAAAGCAACTTATTCCCACCAACTATAGAGAAGACAACTGAGAATGCCGCAAGGATGAGGTTTTTTTTCATTTCTTAAAATAAAGAGAAGTGGAACTCCACTATGAATCACACTTTATTGAAAACAGTAAAAAAACCATAATAATCTTCCTACCAAACATTCAGTGTAACACTTCAAACAAAGGAAAAAAAAATACAACATATTACCACTGCTTTTCACAAAACATTCAACCTGGTGAACGCGGTGAGTAGTTTGGTTTGGTTTGTAACACAGCAAAGTATCCACAACTGAGAACATGATAAGACATATGTTGGGATGACCTAAAATAAAGCGGTAAGGGTTTGGTGGGGGAAAGGTATGTCCACAGAAAACTGTTCTGATTAAAGTAACACCGAAAGTGTAATTTTTCAGCTGTATTTTCCCTTGGTCAAAGATACATCCAACTGAAAGAAACATGAGCTGCTCAAGACCAAAAGTCTTAAGTGCAAATCGGACCAAGAGGGAAGCACTGACTCCGCTCAGCATCACTCAGCCTCACATGCATCGAGATTGTGCATAACTGTGTTACTTTTTTTTTTGTAAACTGAAATCTTAACCAGTCACTCTGCTGTGAAAAACCTGGAAGTGCAGGACAGGAGATCCCTGCTGCTGTTATTACAGCAGCAGCACAACACCCACAGACACGCCAGTCCAGAGCATGGTCACACCACCCAAATCTGTGTGGAGCTGATCCCATGCGATGAGATGGCCAGCAGCATTCAGAGCATTCAGTCTCCTTGGTGGGAATTTTGAGACACATAGCTTCCTGAAGACAACAGCAAGATGCATTTTCTGCTTAGGTAGCGCAGCACTGGGTTACTAACCCCACCAAGAAGTAAAGGAAATCTAGCCATGGTTTTTGTGCACAAGCATGCATTTCATAAACTTGAAGATTTCAAATCCATGACCAAAGTATACCTTCACTTTCTATTCATTTTTAACACAATAGAAGTCAGGCCAAATAAGACAAAAATACTTTGAAACCTATTTTTTAAAGATTAGAAGTGGATCAACTTTGTTACATAAAGCCAGGAATGAGAAAAAGTTACTCGCAGAGATTTTGTGATTCTAAGTGTTTCAGCTCAGACTGGGAAACTTATGGTTAAGGAGAAAATGGAAGTCAGGCATCAGTTAATTTTATCTGCATGCACAAAATTCATGAAGATATGTCCATCACTACTCTTTTCTGAACAATAATTTCACGTGGAAAGAGATGCCCAAATCACGCTCGAGCACAGGCGAAACACAAAAGGTACAGAAAACATGTGAATAGTGTCACATCGTACCTCAGCACTGTGCAAAATCTGACCAAACACGAGAGTTATGTGCTGCTGACACACCAGAACAGTGTGTCTCCCATCTCCAGCCAAGCAAGGCAGGTCAAGAGCTGTAGTCCCGCTCTACAAAGTACAAGGTAACTGAGGAGCAGGCCCATAGAACTGCTCCAGAGTAACAGCCATCATACAGGCACACATAGGCAGTACTAGCACATCACACTCTGAGAACTGGGCTGGTTGCCTTGCACTGCTGAAGATTAAAAGCACATACTTATGTGCAATGACGAAACCATTTTCATCTCCCTCCTAATTCAAACTTAGATGAGCTCTTGGTAACTTGTTAGAAAACCCACTCTAATGACATGATTGTTTTAGTGAAATCTAGTGGTAAAAAAAGAGACCAAGTACAAGCAAATTAATAAATACTAACATCTTCATCATGGAAGAACATTTCTAACTAAGGAATGTCTCTGTATGGACTCTGTGGGAAAAGAAATACATTAAAATCCAAGCAAATGCCCCTATACTTCAGTAGCTGGTATCTACGGAAGACACAAGGAATGCAAAACAAAGCCCTGTTCATTAAAGGAGCTTCATCCAGTGATACCGACTATAAAACTTAATGGAATGCGGGTGGAAGCAACACCAACACTTGAGGTTAATGTACAACAAACATTTAGAAGCAATGCAGAAGCAGTATTCCAAAGTGCTCATCAGGTACAAAGGAACAGGCAGGTATATCACCAGTACCCTGTCAAGCCTTAAAGAACTGGGATTTCCTGATTTCTATGCTGATGTAAGACCTTCATACAGACACAGCTTTTAAATAGCCTACAATTAGGCAGGTCAGGATTGTCAACATTTACAGGATATTCCTGATGCTATCCTTTTGACTGTTTGAAGTCACCTCCTGTATTTGTTAGAACATTTAATGTTATGTATATTTAAACAAAACAAACAAACAATAAGCAATAAATGCAACTGAAAAAGTTACTTAGAAAAATGTGGTAACTAACACAGAACTAGCAAGCATCCTCAGGTTCTCTGCTGCCAAGACAGAGCTATTCTCAAAAGCTCACAGGCTTCTATAAAGTCAAGGATACTGCTGCACTCTGAATCACAGAATGGATTTTAAGAACCTATTAAGTGTGTTAGCGAATTACTGGCATTTTAGAGAACATTGAATTAATTTTCCTATCTTAATGATACATGTCTTCTTTCTCTTGGAAATAAGAGGTTTGGGTGCTTCAATTGTGAAACATTTCAAAAAAGCTTCCCACTTGAAGTGGTCTTCTCACGCATCCTACATCAGATCTATGTAAATTCTTCTTGGTCTGGTATTTCATGTTTTGTCTAGATCAAGACCTGCTCTTAACATCAAAGCCACCCAATAACACACCGAATGACTTGAACACATAAAAGAGGAAAGCAAGCAAAGATGTTAGACATCCTGAAGAACTGGGGCCAGGCTGAGAAAAAGTTTCATCAGCTACTGAATTTCACGAACTTAAGGATTTTAAGTGTATCTTTAATGGAATTGTAAAGCTTGACTATAAAAAGAATGGAAAAAAGACTGTCTATACAAATGAGCTCCATCTCATTTGCCCCCTCACATCTCTCCCCGAAATGGCCTGCACAGAAACTTACACCCAGAAAGTCTGCAATGGCTTTTCAGTCCCAGCAAAAATGAGCTGAAAGCAGAAAGTTCAAGCACATGCATGTCTACCACCTGGGAATCCTGGGAGCCTGTAATCCCCAAAGTAACCCAATTCAGCAGCTAGACCTACATGTGGCAGACGGAGAAGCCACGGGATGGATGTCCTCACACCCTGAACAGAAAAAGAGCATCGCAACTTCTAACAACGTCAGAGACCAGTTGCCAGAAGTAAGAGCGCTGGGCAAGGCAGAGAAAGGAGGCAGAGGTTATCACCACCTGGGTGAGGGCCAGTAGATTAGACTGCTCCCCCTGAATGGGATGAATTCCAAAGCAGTATTTTTGTAAAGTTCAAAAGCTCTTAATGAGACTGAAATAACTTGCCAGTTACCAATAGTAAATCCAATATTCAAGAGCTCAAGACTTCAGCTCCTGAAACATATGGGCTGGGGAGGGAACTTAGTGTATGGAATACTGTCTTAAGTCAGCACTAAAAGACACTAAAAAAAAAAAAAGCCCAAAAACCCACTAACACCAGAGGGCAGGGGATTTTACTTCCTTAAAGTCTTTAAGGATCACATCAATGCTTTTTTCTTTTTTAACTAAACTAAGCCCATTTCCTTTTAAAGAGGTTATTAACATGGCCTTAGTGTATTGTTTCTGCTCCAGTGACTTCACCAAGATTTTAAAAATTGCTATTTTAAAAATTAGAATGTATGTGAAAGCAAAAGGATTTAACTGTCTTCCTGGATTTGGTGTTTCAAAATGAGAGATGCCAGTCCACTGAGCATAAGGCTCCGTTGCTGTATATATGTACACCACCTGAGCCCACCCACTTCTGGAAGGAGAGAATAAAAGAAAGCAAAATAACCTATAACATTCTTAGAAAATTCAAGGAAAGTCACATGCTTGAAGGTGCCAATTGTTCTTTGTTTCTACCTTATTCCTTTCTAATTTAGATTGCAGATTCTTTTTAGAGAAGGGCCATCTTGCCTTTACTACACGGCACTGGGCACATGTGAAGCTGCTGCAGAGCTGTAAGAGCAAGCAGCAGAGTTCTGGTGGGACATGAGGGCTGCAGCCCCTTCGCTCTCATCACTCCTGGTGATAGACTGGAGAAGAGGCACTCCACAGCATCCTCTCATGTGCTCACCCCATCAAGCACAGGGCTGCACAAGCTCTGTCTGCATGGGCTGGACCAGACCACAGCACACAACCATTCCTCTGCAGTACTTGAGGGGGTACTTTGGAACCAGGCAAGAAAAGCAACTTGTCAAATCCTTTAATTTCTGTCACACTAAGAGTCAACAGGGTAAAAGGTATCAGAGGAACACAGCCAAAGATAAACACCACATTACAGACAGTAAACAAAGCTTCCTATGACTGCAAAAAAACTGTTACTTGTACAGTAACCAATACTATTATTTTTTAGCTTAAAGTGATAAGCATGTGTGCTTTATGCTTAGAAATCCCACACTTAAAGAGTTCTACCACTGCATTTAATATTGTGCTACCAACATGGAATAAAACCAAGAAACGGCTAACTTAAAACACTTCAGTTTACATCTATTTTTTGGTCTTGTGTGGTATCTAGTTGAAGATGGAAGCATTTATGTGCTTTGTGCCTCATAAGAAATGAGGCAGATGTTAATGTTACTAAGATCAGCTGTATATACCTTGAAGGTATAGACCACCTGACTCTACATGAGTCAAAATACTAGGAATGTATCGTCAACATCCATTAATGAATTACCAGTTGCTTGTATTTAAGTGACCATATGCTTCTGTGAAAAGTATACAGTGATCTGTATCTTACACATAGTATATTTGTAGCATTTTACCTGTAAAGAAGCTGTGCATAAGCATGCCATTTTTCCAGGCAGAAGGCGTATTTAAATGTGGACAGTGTCACAATACGAACAGTTGGTTTTAAAACAAAACACTGTCAGTAGTTGCACAGGGTATTTCTGAATTACTTGAAACCACACAGCATCTAAACCACCCTTTAGGTTTCAGTGTAATCTTTACTAACATAGCCTTAACCCACACATCTCTACTATTGCATAAACCAGCAGAAGGGGTGGAAAGGCAAGGCTGTAATGTTTGTTTTGAAAGAGAGTTTTGAATTCTTGCCTGAAACTGTGTTTCTCAGCAGGAACTGTCTCTGCTCTAAGTAACTGCCCAACTCACCTTCAAAAACCACACACACCTCAATCTCATCTTTTCCTGTGTTCTTGGGTCACTGATGCCACGACAAACATCTCTCCAAAAGCACCTAAGAGCAAGACTTATGCTGGTTCATACTCCCTAAATTTATTCCTTAATTTCCTCAGTTCCACAGACTGTATTTATATAACTGTCTTAAAAGTTGTCACAGAAATGTTTTAATAATGCTAACTAGCCTCACACACCACAATTCATCAGCCCTGGTAAGACACAAGGACAATTTTGGTCACACAATCCCTTGCATGGACAAGTGGATATATTTCAGTTATTTTTAACTATAATGCTAATACGTAAGGCTACAAGCTCTGAGGATACCTGAATGCTGCCCCTAAAAAATAGATCTCCCAATATTTTAAATGTAAACACATTTTAAAACAACTTTTAATTACAGCTCCCTGTTCTTAGTTGCAGAACTTCAACTCAAAGATTCCTCGCTAATGTCAGCATTAAACTCAAACAACAGAAAAGATGCTTGTAAATCTCAATGAAATCAAGCAAGTTTTACTTTGTCTTCCAAGACTCAGTACAACACATCAATAGTCAGTTTGGTAAGCCTTGAATTTATACTAATCACACATACACAAAAAATAACTCTCTAGCATCGTATTTACTACAGAAATATTTACATTGTGCCCCAGTATGAGTCAGAAAAGGCAGCTGCAAAAATGAGAAACCCTCATATATACTGGAGCTTGATTTTTGAAGCACTCTAGGGAATAAAAAAAAGAAAAGCTCACATTCACACACCCTCAGCAGTAAGTTCTACAGCCCAGAGCAGTCACCTCAGGGAAACAGCCAAAGGGTTTCTGACACAAGGTTGATCTTATTTCGGAACCACACTGGAGAGCTAGTCATCACCACCTCACCACGCGTAAGACCTCAGGCTACAGACATACTTGTTTTACGGAAATGGGAAATCAACAGGAACGGTATCTGCCTTGCTACACTGAAGGTGTCCCCATTCCAACCTGTTTATAAAGATAACCTGTGGCAGAGCAGGACAAAAGTGTAACCAGATTTTGAATACTTATTTGTGTTTTGGTTGGTGAACTTTTTTCTTTAATATAAACTGCTTGAGGAATTCCTAAGGCTGCAGTAATGCTAAGAAAAGGGATGTAACCACCTACCAACACCATCCTGAATCTAAGGCCTCTGAGCAGTTAAGCTGTAACACTGCAGAAATTCAAATACCAAGATTAAACACACAAGTTTTACTTACCAAGCCACCTACGCTATCTCTAGAAGCTTAGAATTTAATTTATGATATCTACACATATAGGCCTATATACATGTTCATGTGTACATTAAAAAAAACAGGCTACTGAAACATACTGCATTACGCCACTGAACAGAAATCCTGGTAACTACAGTATAAATTCAGAGAAATAATTTACTTCAAATGAAAGAAGACTGTAAAAAACTGCAACGCAGCCTCCTAGGCCTGTGCTACTTGCATTGATTACAAGTACTGCTTATACACAGTAGTTCATAAAGAATTTTACAGGGATGTACTTGGTAGGGAAGTGACCTCCCTGGCATGACAGCTCACAGAACTGTAAGAGCTGTGACAGGGGGTCTACACAGCTTTTTACAAAGCATACTTGGCTCAGATTTAACACTGAAGTTAATTTTCATCTTGTACTTTAATAAGACATTGTCTGACTACCAGTAAAGCAACCTGGTGTTTCTAGCTAAGAACAGAAAGCTGAAAACGCTGGCCTTCCAAGAAAGCTCCGTGACATTTGGCTGTGAACAGCCTGCTGTATCCAGCATGAAAGGACTGTGATCTCTATACATTACTGCTATTTTTAACATGTTCTTAGTGGAACTGTTTATCTACTGCCAAGGATATCTACTCCAGGTAGTTTACGTTTCCAGTAAGGGTCATAGTGGGCTCGAAGCGTACCCTTTTTGCTGCTGTTTTTTTTTAACCAAGTCCCAGAGTTATTCGCTATAGCTGTGTCTGTATAACACAGGAGGTACTACACATTCAAATGGTACCAGGTTTGTTCTAAAGATGTGAGACTTTCAACAAATATAAAGGAATGAATTATTCTCTTCAGCTTCCAGTCTTCAAGGCACCTCCTGCATTAACTTACCAGGAAATAAACAAGCAGACCAAAAGTTCACTGGAAAGAGAAGAATCTGATATACCTAACGTTCTCAGAAGCACACAGCAACAAAGAATGAGACTTAGGTTGGACCCAAATTATCAACAAATAAAAACCAATATAAAAATGCTGATGAGATGACAGGAATGCCATGAGGTTGATGTTTTCGGCTTTGTTGATTGCAGGCGATTGTTAATCACAGTGTTTTCTGATGCCCATTTGCAGATGGCTTTGTCTCCAAGTCTCTTGGATTATTTGATAGATGAAGTTTATCTAATCCTGTAAAACATTGCACAATGAGAAAAAACTGATTCTCCCATGCTTCATGCAGACAGGTATTCAGAAGAATGCATACAAACCAAATTCTACTTTGTGATAAGGACTTCCGTTAAAGACCAGAACAGATTATAGCTCTGGTAAGAATTACTTCTGGGATATGCCCTCAATTGCATTTTAAGTGAAAAAAGTCCATCACAACAGACAACCATAGGAGGGAGAGAGGCCTAACTTCACATTGCTTAAATCTGATGTTCAGAACTGAGAAAGACTTACAATACTCTACTCTGTCAATTTACAAAGAACAACATAATTACCTAAGAATATTTCTTTTAAAGTAAAGCTGCTTTCTGAAGAGCATCCACTCATCTTCAGATCACTGGTGATGACCTCATTTCTCCAACCTGTTTATATGTCTAATAATATTTTTAGGCCTACATTATTATCTCTATTTCCAGCCATTTATTCTTATTACATCATTCTCTACTACAAGCGCTAATTAAGGTCTCCCATCCTGCCCCAGGAAAAGTAGTTAAACTGCTCTTTTTTTTGAAGGAAGGTGGGGAAAAATGGCACATTCAGCCATTATCTACAAGAGGCATAATGTCAGTCCTTCCTTGCTTGCTACGGTTTCTCTCTGAAGTCTCCTATCAAGTCTCTAAGGATCAAAAATGGAAAGAGCTTCTTACTCATTTAGCATAGACCATATAGAACATCTTGCTGAAGTACCATAATGTACCAAGCCAAATTTCTTGCATCACTGCAATTCCAAAATTGACTGCACTACTCAAAACAAACAAACAAAACTCCTCAGTATTGTATTACTTGTAAGTCCCAATATTACATGAACTCTTTTGGTCACAGGTCTACAGCAGGATGTTTACTTCCAATTAGCTATGACATTCCACCAACCTCTACCCCTCAGCATCACAGTTCCCGATATATGGGAGAAATAAGAACACAAATTTTGGTTCTCATTCTTCGAGTTCCATGTGACATTCTTTAATAGACACTGTTTGTTATGCACAGCACTGAAAACAAACCCAGTTTGTGTCAGGAAACCTGCACTCTTCAGGATTTATAACTTCCTGCTTATGTCAAATGTAAACCTTTTACCAATTACTTTTCCATTTTGATCACAATATTTACACAAAATCACGTGTAAAAATATGCGACAGCAAGTGGCCAAAAACACCCCTAAAAAATCCCTTAGAGTGGTGCTATCCAGTAACAATTATCCTACTACATCTGCACACTGAAGTTTGTTAATTTGCCTAGATTTTTTAACTAAACACTGTATATTTAATACAGTTATGTGCCATGAATTATCAAGATAAACCTTTTAAATCATTTGCTTTAAGAAAGAAACTTTAAAGTTTTACCAGACCTGTTGCTATAAGCCCATGCTGACTGATGTTAATTTATTTCCTTCAGAGCTCTGTAACAGCCATGACATTATACAAAGTAATCCTTTTACAGTCAAAACAGTTTTCCCCCCCAAAAAATTAGGATTAGGCAAGTCAACTGAAAGAGATGAATCAAGGTCTTCTCATAAAATAACCTTAACTAAAAGCTGGGGGATAATGTCACATACATCATACTTGCATCATGTATCTGTCTCAATCAACAATGGAACTTCTCTGAAAACACTTTTGGCATAAAAATCAATGGAGAGATTTACACAGCCCTGGTCCACTAATCCATTCCCCTGGAGCTTCAAAACTCAACAAAAATCACGGAACAGCTTGTTTTAGTCCTACGCTATCAGTCATTTTGTATTTCCCTATTTAGTAGGTCTGATTTTAACTTAATTGCCACCGGTAGAAGTGCACTCTAGGAAAATGCTTGGATTTTGTTTACCAGGGTCGCAACTGTGGAAAGCAGTAACTGGTGAAAACGAACAAACTAACATTTTAGACACTACAAACTGAATCCACAGCTATAAATAACACTGAAGTTTCACCATTAGTCATTTCAATTTCAGCAAATACTATTCCAGGGTTCTATAGAGGTAGGAGATTCATTAATCACCAAAGATAAGATCTAGTAAAATCATGATTGCTAAATATGTACATTTTAGCCTCTTAATATAAAATATGTTTCAAGTTTTCTTCTATGAAAAAAAAAATAAATGCGCAATTTGATCTAAATTTTCATGATATCAAGCACAGGTTTTACTCAATCAGTTACTAGGATTCTGTATATTCTGTAGAAAGATTTTCTGAACAGGTAGTGCTCAAAAAAGGCACCACAACAAGGCAGCTTAGACTGCCACTAAACTATTTTTAGGGAATAAATTGCTTTAAACACAAAAGAAAACAGCAAACCCACACATAAGTGGAAGCTGCATTTGCAAATCATTCCTAGGTAGCAACTGGAATGTTTCTGTGCTCTCTAAGTCTGATAATCTAACTGCAGACCAGGAAGTATATGGGCACATCATTAATATCAACACTGTACATTAGCTCTCAACTCTAAAAAAATACCACAAAGCTGTGCATTCTCACACCTTAACTTCCAGAAATGTCCACGAAAAGAAACTTCTGTCAGTTGTCACAGAAACTTACCAGTAGCACATCAAGGTATCAAACACTGGAAAAAGGAAAAGTTCAAGTACAAACTACATTTTCAATGCTGTATTACCTAATGCCTTCAGGAGCTCTTCTCGCACAGCAGAAGTGAACTTTCTGACCAGACATAATGTTGTCATGATAGCAAAGAGCAAGTTGTAAGATAATACAATATAGAAGTTTCCCAGCCAGTTAAACCTTCCGAAGTCTCCAAGCAGATCAAATCTGGTGATTCCTGTTAAAATCGCATTTAAGGTTCACATCAAAGTTTTTATCACATTGTTTAAGAAACACAAAAACATCATTGTTACATTTTTTACATATGGAAGCAAAATTCAGACAACACACTACTTACAGCAGACACATGGTTGAACACAAAAGACAATGTTCTCAAGGTCATTTTCCATTTCATTGACCAATATAAAACTGTAAGACACACTTATCAAAGTGTTTAAGAATTCCTAGTGAAATGCTTGAACAATGTGATTTTAAGTGAGCTGTCTATTTAGATAAGAATTCTGCTTCTTTAACTTCAGTAAATATAACTCGAAGAGAAAAATAACAGTATTAATATAAAAACTGCTTGAAATCTCAGTTCCTATGAAATCCATACCTATTCCAGAAAAGGATGAAATGCATCACAGGCTGTCTTTATTAAAAATACAGGTAGCAAAAAGCCTTTCCATTAGAGCCACAACATCTTACAGCAAACACTGTCTTTGTAAGAGGTGGTTTTTTTTGGAGCCACTGCTTTTGAAATCAAAGTTCAAAGACATCCTTCCAACTGCAGTTTTTCTCCTAGACCTACCCACCACTACAGCCACTGAGCATTTACACAGAAGGAAAAGAGTTTGGCTGAAAGATAGTGCTGACAGGTGTTCACAGTGGACCTCATAACACTGATGCCTGCGCTTTAGTGCTGATCAAAGGCTAGTCAATCACTACAGCTAAGTGAGCAAAATTCTTCCAAAACGTGGAAGTGTTTATGAGCTGCAGGGTGCATCCCAGAAGGCAGAAGAGGAAGAGCCATCAGCTGTTCCTCTGTTAGGCCTACATCAGGACTGTACTGAATAAAGGGCAGAATATTGAGATGATACCCCAACAACAGCTGTCTAGGATTGATGAGCCACTATATTCCCCAAACAGATCTGCACAGACGATGTTGATGCGTGCTCTCACAGTTGAGACCACCAGTGAAAAGGAAGGAAGCTTTCCTCACCAAAGAGCTGAAATGGCAGCAGAAAACTAGGCAATCAGAAAACAACCTGGCTCAGAAATTCCTGGAAGCGAGTTTCCTATCATCCTATTTTGAAAAGGTCTGGGGGCTTTGAAGAGCCATGACTTAAACAGTGATAATAAATGAAGAAAGGCAGAACTAAGGGTCAGTTATCCTCCTCTCAAGGGTAAACCTGGCACTTCTGAATCTCATTGTACCTTGATACTCAAGACTTACAGCCAGCTATCACAATAGTAAGAGATACAAACGCTCCTTGTACCCAGCATCAGTCATTTATATTAAGAACATGGGGATCAAATTTGACATCCAAGAAAAACATGTTAAAAATTAAGAAAATGAAAAGCAGGATAAAGAAAAAGAAAAATGTCACTGAAGCTGATCAAATTAGCAAGAGAAGCAGAGAGAAATATCAAAAAAGCACAGAAGGTCTTAGCACAAAATGAAGAAACCAGCTGACTGAATTAACTGGTAAACGGATGAAGGACAATAAACACAAAGCTGCTTTCACACTTGAAGGCAAACACTGTCCTTAACATTCTCAAAAGCAGCCATGTTTTCATCAGACTGTAGAGATACAGGAAAATTGAGAAAGTCAAGTTTGAATGTAGAGCCTTCCAGATCCTTAAAGGAAAAGAAACAAAACAGGTAGAGCACTGGGTGAAGAGTTCTCTGGAAAAGAAAGAATACTCCTTGCCACAATGAGGTTCAAAAGAGTATCTAGCAATAGAGCAGGCATTGTAAAGGACAAACAAAAAATGAAGCCTGACACTTCTATTAGAACATGTGGGAAAAATATTGCTCATTAATTACATTTTTCTCTTGAAATAAAGTCACTGCTCATTAGAAAAGATCTGACAGTATCATTTTGTGCATCTGCGGGAAAAAAGAATTAAAAAGCTTTCAGTGACTTTCTGATAGAAGTATCTATGCAGCCCACAGAGAAAAGAATTTGCAAGACTGCAATCTGAAAAATTATCAGTAGCTGAACAGAAAGCAAAAGCTCTAGTGGACACAAATAGATACCCAAGAAAGCTGGCATTAGTTTGCCAAAAACTATTAAAGAATTATTTAGGTTAAAAAAAACCCCAAAGAACAACTATGTTTTTAGATTTTACATGCAAATAAGTTCAAAAATCACTATTTACTTAAACCATAATACTTGAGTGGAATTCTGGGAAAACTTTGTATATTAGAAATTTCAGTTTTGTTTGCACAACTCTTTGTTTCTGTTTTCTGTAAAGTGCCCTGCTTCCAGTTTGTTTCTCAGTGTTTAGCAATATGGTGCTGGTGTGAAACATTTTTGAAGGAGGACTATTAAAAGGCTAAAAAAGGTGTTAACTTATTTCAGTAAAAAACTTTCCTGGAGTTCTATGAGAATTATTAGAGACCTACACCATCTACATATCCAATATGAATGTTATGTAAAACTTGCAAACTTGTACAAAATTCTAGTCCCATTTTTAAAACTTGAAAAACGTCAGTACACGTGTTAGATAACTTCTGCTTTTTTACCCTTCCCATAATGAAGAAGTCTAATCTTTCCCATATAGTCTAGAAACTTGCTTTTTTAATAAAGTGAAAAGGTTATGAATCTGCTTAACATATTTATTTCTTTTCATCTATTCAATGCCACAGGGCGGTAGCATGTAGTGCAACGCACTGATATTTTTGCAAAGCGCCACATGACTCACTGTACCCTAATACACTCTATTAATCCTGTTTGGACAGCTGTGACTGTGCATTTGTTAGCTGTGTGTTAATTGTTCCATCTTTTTTCCTCTTTTTATTTATCTCTATGGCAAACTATTCAGGAATTTCATTTGTTAGTCTTTTTTCCAAGTGAGTTTTACAATTAATCTGTTTCCTATGAGACAACAATGCACCCAGCATGTATACTTACTTCCACAGAATCCATTTATTATCAACTGTTAATCTCACAGATCATTAACAATTATTTCTCTTTAAACAAGGCATGAATGCAGTAACTTAGTGGATACGATACTAATGTTAAATTCTGTTCTAAATCACTAATTTTTCAACATGGAATCTTGCTCTTAAGTGCTAGAATTTTTTTACTTGTAAGAACTTTATCGTACTGGCTATACTTTAAAAATGCACTATTTTAAGTATTAGAATTGCCCTTTTGCATTTGTGAAGCTTTCCTACAGATTTTTAAAACATGAGCTCTGTAACGTGTATTTTCAGATTCAACCCTCCAAAGCACGTTAGAGATGGGGTCTTTGTTTGTTATAGAAATGATCTAGTAAATCTAATAAAACTCATCTATAGACATATACAGCATGAAGACATACAGTATGACTTACCAGAAAATATTAACTACTCTTGATTTGACAGTATTCTGGTTGAAAATAAGATGAACTACAGAACTACATGGTACACATTACTGATCTGTGCACTTAAACTGACCTGAGCTTAAACTCCTAAGCTTGTACTAAAGATTCATATAGCCTGTTGTGTAGATTATTGTTTTATTTCATTCACTGTTCCAAATGAAGTGCACATTACCTGAAGGTATTCTATACTACTTAAACATGTGACAGGCTTGCAACCTAACTTCAAGAAATCAAGTTGAAGATTACCTAACTAAACAAAGTGAAGATACAAAGCACCTTGTCTTACCAAACAGTTAAAACAGTTTTTCCACTTCAAATGCTATTGCCAGTTCTTAGCTATAAAATCAGAACTTCTTCAGCTCTACTATGCTGGACTCCAAATTTTTATATTTGAGAACTGAAGTAACAAAGAATGCAAGCAGGTTATTTTAAGAAGAATTAAAGTAGCCTAGTATCATTGTTTAGGGTTTTTTTCCCCATGAAAACTGAGTACTATAATGTCACAGTGAACATGAAACTATTTTATACTGCCTTAATCAAGCAGTTGACATATCTGCTTTTCCCACCAGAAGTTTAAAAACCTACCTACCTTTTTAAAAGAGTATATTCTGTAAAAAATGTTCAGCATCTTTTTTTAGAATGTATATACTGCAGTTTATATATGTAAAATGCATGTTCAACAGCTCATGTTGGTGTAGAAAAGGCCACACATACATGACCTTTCTATGGGTTTTTCTTTGGTTTTGTTAGTGCTATTAAACATCCTTTATTACAAGGTGTTGTACTTCTACTTCACTTACCCAATGTTCTTGACATCACTGGCAAAGCAGAGCTCAGCACCAAGATTGAGACACAGTTTCCAATGATCTGTTTAAAAATGACAGACATTTAAATTAGCTATGGGACTGCTGAAGAAACACAGTGGTCAAGATGAGAAAGAAGAATTCCTGAAAGTTACATTCTTTAAACCTAACCTAAAGCAATTTACAGTAAGATATTGTTAGTCCTGCTCACTCCTGCCACACTTCTCCATCTGGTGTTATACAAGATGAAGATGACCCAAGGGATGAGGTAAAAAAATCAAACATGTAATCATTTGCTTTTAATCATACTTAGATTTAAAATAATTCAAGACTACCATGTTGCAAAGCATCAATTGTTTACTTAATTCCTGAAACCTTTTGATAAAAGACCCATTCCACAGGCTTAGAATAGATGACTGATACATCAGCTTAAGCTTTGTAGGTAACTGCTTGCAGGATTAGCATTATTTAAAAAATTACAACAAAGAGCTTCCTTTCAATTGAATGCCTGTTGACTACTTTAAACAGAAGAAAAAAATTCACAGCTGTTAGATTTTACTCCAGTTTTTGTAAAGCCTTTATAAAGAGTAATTGAAACTTTCTCTCACAACAGATCACTTTCTTCAGCTCTAATTCTATCAGAATCTAAAATAAAATAAAAAATGACATAAAACCCAAAACCTTCTTGAAAGTAGGCAGACATTCCTGCATTCACTGTTTATTTCCACACTATTCCGTGTGTACTGTAAACAATTAGTAGAAAAACATTAAGAATATCTCCCTATTAGCTACTACAACCATTCTGTGTGTTTACTTTCTCACTTTCAGCCCTTTATGGTAAAAATGTCTATTCACTACTTTAAAAACACACAAACAACCAACAAACAATAAACACAAAGAAAAAAGAATTAAATTTGTCATCCGTTCCTTGGTTACTGAACACCTCTCCTTGTCAGTTGTGGGAATATTCTACCAAAAACCTAACCATGTTCCTCTGCATTAGGTAACAGCACTTGTTATTCTGAAGCCAGTGCTAAATTGTAGAAAGTCAAATTAGTCTCAGACTGCAAAATGCTGCTGAACACACCTCCTCAGTCTTAGTTTAAATTATTCAAATTTGAATTACTTTGTCTGTATTACTTCTAGCAACCAAGTTCTTTGGATTTCAAACAAGCTCCCTGAAGTACAGTTAGCACAATCAAAGTTACTCATTAGCAATACGCTTCCTTTGAACAAAGTTCTTTCACTAGCTTTTCTATAGCTAGTTAACAAGCTCTGCTATTCCTGGCTTTTTACAAGTGAATGGATGCCATCCAAACTAAACAGAGCACATCCTTTTTCCCACTCATTCAGCATTTTGAAAATCTTCCAGTTTGTGTTTACCCAGCTTACAAACAAATACTGATCAGACAAATGAGCCATTCAGGGTAATTACTAACTAAAAGAGTGAGTTTGCCTTGGGTGGCAAGGAAGAGGAGAAGGGGCCATCACCATAGCAGACTTTATCTTACCTTTGTCATAGTTGTATCATCCTTCCTGGGAGTAAAATTCTCAAAAAACCGAAGACTGTAGAAGCCGACGACAGAGGACACCATAAGATAGCTGTGAGAATCAAGGAAAAAGGGACCGCCAAGGAATGCACGTTTCACTCAAGTTCTCAGCAGACTCCTAAAAGTCTGCTTTTAAGAAGTGAAGGGAAAAAAAGAAAACCCACACACAAAAAAAAGCCCAGCAACAAAAAACAGAAACATGCTTGAGTGCTTGAGAAGGACTGGTCTGTCTCTCCCCATGCAAGTGTCTGAGTAAATTATCAATGTCCCTGAAAACTGGACAGAATACTTGTTAACAGACAGAATTCTTCAAGAAAGGATACAAAATCAAAATGATTTCAAGTGCTGCTCCCACAAAACCAAAGGTGGACAGGGATGCATTTCCTATTCCAGGCCCCTATAAGGAGAAAAGTATTTTGTATAATTTAGTAAGATACACGCAACTGTGTCATAAAGTTAACTTTTACCAGGACAGAAAAACCTAATGTCTTACATGAAGTAGTCTTTTCTCAATTCAGTGTTTAAGGGGCATTTTGCTGTTCTAACCTTCAAGTCTCCCATCCTATGCAATGGCATTAGCCAGCTTTCAAACCTGAGTGAAATGTATTACTAAGACAGAAGGTACAGTGATTCATATTTTACGCATACAGCATGCCACCATGCTACATTCCATACCTACTCCATTACTGTGGGAACTAAAATAAGTGGTTTCAAAAGGTAGCACTTCCAGTTGTTCACAATACACGGGCAGAGTGGCCATCACCGCTAGAAACCTTGTATAGCCCTGCAAACTCACATACAGTGATACACAAGGAAAAGCATTACTAAGTTAATACAAAAATCTTCATGATTAAAGACACTACAACTCCTCAGTGTGCTGTTCTTTACTTTCTTCAAGGACTTTTATAATAAAAGATGAGAAAATGTTGTATTTTAAGTGGAACACAAACCAAGATAAGCTTTTTGTATTCGTTTTTAACATAGTTTCTTAAATTGAACATTTCTTGTCCATAAAAATGTAGAAAACATGAAGAAAATGCAACTCCAGATTAATGATTTACTTTAGTGAATCACTGTATCTTCACTAAGATTCTGGACTAGTTTTATCAAGAACACACCATAACATGTCATGTAATAAATGTTTATGTGTGCACAAGGACAAAACCTAGAAGCAAAGTCAAGGCAGAGGCTCATTTGTTTCCACGTTATTAAAGCAGAAGTTCTCACTTGCACTTTCCTAAGGGCTCCAAAGCTTTACTAAAGTTATGAAAATCATACATAAAGTTTACTTTACCCCTGATCCCTTTGGCATTGCAGTCTCATCAACCAACAGGTAAAGAATGTTGAGAGCAACTAAGAGGACTGAGATGGACTGTAAGGAAGCATAAACAGTCTTGTTATTTAAAAGTATTCCACATTTTTAAAATGTATATATTTATCCTCACCAGATTTTGTAGTGTTAAGGTTTTAAAAAAAAAAAAAAAAAGGTTCAAGAGAAGAAAGTCAAATTTGTTGTTTAAACACACATTATTCAATTTCAAAACTATCCTCCCAGATGACAAAGAATTCTTCATACTTTTCATTGGGGAAAAAAAGGAAAAAAAGGCAAAAATTCTTACTGTCTCAATCAGTAGCAGTATCATAACAGCTGGATAGACTAAATTCCTTTCCCAAGCAGAAGCTTTTTTCCTCCTTTCTGTTCAGAGGAGAAAACACAGAAGCTTAATACTTGGAATAATACACATAAACATCACTCAGCTGTCTATAAGCACTTGTAACTACAGTTAAGAAAAGTAATCTTATCTTGAACTGATAGCAACCAGTTCAGAAAAATACCCACCCTGAAGAGCTGTACAAAGAAATGCCAAAAACATGAAGCCTCTTTAGAGAAAGGCTGGACAGACAGGGAGAAGGAGATTTTTTTTTTACTGTTTACAGGCATGTTTTACCACAGCACTTCCCCCCCTCTCCCCCTGCATGCAGCAGTTCTGCAAAGGTTAAAATATACCTAATGCTAAATTATGCTGTTTACATGTATATTCTAGTACAACCTAAGGGGACAGAAGATAATTTCAAATATTCAAACAGTATTTTCCTCTTACAACATAAGGCAAGACAGACAAGACTAACTCACTGCTCACCACTAGGTACATCTAAAAAGAAAACCCAACTTTTTCTTCCCAGTTTTAAGTTATCCCACCAAAGCCTGCAAACCTTTGAATAAATAAGGAGACTCCTGTCAAGCAGCTGCCATTACCAGAAGTATCGCTTTTCAGTTTTAAAAGACACAAACCTGCTAAGAATTATTTTACCGTTCTTCAAAACAACCTGACTTTTATAGAAGTAATTCAGAAACAGAGGAAAGTAACATCTTAGGTTATTTCAAATAATCATAAGTGTATCATTACAAGTATGAAAAAACATGCTATTGAGCTCCATGCAAGTAAGTGAGTATGTTACAATTTTTCTAAAGTTACGTTAAAAGTAAGATTCAATTCAGACTCCCTACTTCAATTTGTTTGTTAGAGGGGTGTAATGATTCCGTGTAATGCAATTGTAGAAACTATGATGATTTGAAAGGATTGCAAATGCACAAATTTGATTAAGAACAAAGTGGAATCGATCAAGTGAACTGCTACAAGCTAAACACAACATCTTAAGGTCACTTATTAAACCATAATCCACATGAAACAGTAGGAGGGAAAAAAGTGTATTACCTAGATTTGTTTTCCTGCTTTTCACCTTTTCAAGCTCCCATTCCAACTCTGCTGCCTGGTATTCCACCGTGGAAGATATACCTATTAACACAGAAGACAGAATTTTCTTTTGGATGAGACTAACTGTAGTACTGTAAAACAGACTGTGACAATTCAGATTTAGGAAGCATCACATAGAACACTTGTGGCTTTAAACTGTAGGTGTTTGAAACTCTTCAACTACTTTTCAAAACAGAGGCTTAGTCGAGAAACCTCTAAGTCTGCCTAACCAGAAGGGTTCAACACAGAGGTTTTGCAGCGTGACCTTCTTTGATCCCTGCCTATTCTGATGGCTGGCTGCTGCAAGAACTAAGACCAGCTACCGCTGAAATGCCACACAGGTCCAAAACCCTGTTATGGTGTGGCAGCCTGAAACTGGATTTCTCAAATGCCTCATTCTTCTATCTCTCGATGATTCATATATCAAGATGCAAAGAATCTCTCGATGTTCTTCAAGTGCATTATTATTATTTGGCAACTTGAAGACAAAGTGGACCATTGCTCCAAACTAAGTAAGCTGGTGACTAGACCTCCAGTTTCAGTTTGTGCCACTCCATCCCTTTCCCCAGTCCTTTTTCCCCAGCAAACTCAGTTTCCACATTGCTGACCGGCTTGTTGACTTATCTTCTTCTCATATCTGTTCACCCAACTTGGTCAGTCAGTCTTCACTACAGAGTTCCCTCTGACAACCACAATCAGATCTTCCTCACAACCACATGTGAGATCACATTCTTTCACTTCCTTTTTACAGTTCACAGCACAGACACATCCCTAATTGTGAAACTACTCAAACTCTCCTCTGCACCAGCTGAAAACTGACAACTGTAATATAAATTCCTCTCTCCCTTGCTGATTTTTGGCCTAAAAGCTGCTCAGCAACTCTTCCTCCTATCTGTATATGGGCTCTAGGAAATCCAGCCCATTTTCCCTCTCCATCCTTTTCCTTTTCTGCCTCCCATTCTCTTCCAATCACCCATTTTTTCCAGTGCAAGCACACTGTGGTTTCTCCCCTGGATTCCAGTTCCTATACAAACGTGCACAGTGTTGAAGTACTGATATAGCTCTGGAATGCTGATTAGAGATCTGCTGTTTCAGTTCTGATCTCATCATACTTTAACCTTTGCAATCACATACTGGAAATATTCTTCCCAGCATAAGTTAGAAACACTATCCTTTTGCCCTACTTTCATCCCTTGTTTCTGTATAATCTCACCTGACAATATGTTAAGAGGGCTCATATTTTCCCTGTCTGTTCCAAGACAGTCTCTCTCTGTGGCAGCGACAGTTCAAGGTCTTAATAAACCGTAAGTCCTGTTATCTTCTTTCTCCATTTACATTGATGCCCTTCACCTCATGACCATTCCCTACCTTTGACCTCACCTTTGACTGTGGGCTAACCTGTAATAGCACCATGCTCCCAGTACCTGTTTTAAATACACTCCAATAAATTTCTGAGACTCTTAGTCTTGTCCAGGCTTTTGTCTCGTATCTTCATCATCCACCTACAAGAACTAAACAGCACTCAGCCTACTGGCAGACTAACACTACTTTATATTCCAGTCTCATTATTTCCTCATTTTCTGTTGTCTGCTCATCCATCCAGCAATCTCAGTACAAGATAAGAAGGTAAATTTCTCATCCCATCCAGCTCCCACATTCTCCATGTTACAGCACAGTGAAGCCCGACCTGAAAACCTCAATATAGAAGAGTATTCCTTGAACTTAAAAAAAAAAAAACACAAATGTTTTATTCTTTTTATTTCAGAGTATTCCCACTGATTTTCTCAATGCAGACAAACTATAAATGAGGCATCCAGCTGTTTCAAAAACTGATTAAATGTTTAATTGCATGCTTCTTTCATACACAGTTTTGCACATAACACAACTGCTGTGCTATGCTTAAACATTCATTTTTTGTATCAGTGACAAAATGTGTATGATGCAATAGTTAGAGCTTCACATATATACATATCTCAAATTCCAGGACCAAGCAGCAAGACCTACAAATGCTGTTTTCTACAATTTCTATTCACTTGAAGTACCTGCAATATGAATGTCAGTTTAACGTCTGTGTATTTAAAATAAGTAATCATAATATGCAGGTTTTCAGAAAAAAAGATGGCTTTAAAGGATCTAATTATCATTATAAAAATAAGCTGATAAAAGTCTAAACGATCTATTTTATAGAATGATTAATTACTATAAGTTGAGAAAAAGGATAGCTATACAGCTCAGTGGGAAAAGTCTCAAAACCTTTAATAGAAGCAGCTGAAAAAGACAAAATACAAGTTAGCATCTTACATTTTCTTCTTCTACATAATTGATTTAACAGTCTCTGAGAAAATGCTTTATTGAAGATATATGTTGTTTCTAACCCTCACTATAAAAATCTAGAACTTAAACAACTGATATTCATGGGAGTATTTCCAACAAAGTCAGCACAATTACATTAGGTCCCTAAGAGATACGTCAATAGAAATTCTGAATCATATTTAAGTGCTGTTGTAGTTCCTCCTTAAAAATAGTAGCAAACAACAGATTGCTATACAAAAGGATATTTTACGACAGGGGAAGGCAAAGTTTCAGATCAGTCAAAAGAGTATTTGAAAAGGATGCAGCTAAATTCTTAAAAGCTCTATAACATTAGCTTTATTTCAAACATGCACAAAGTTCAATGTCAGCGCTGTCTAGCCAATAAATCAAATCAGTAGACAAGACTTGTTTGGACTAGCAATGAAAAGTTAGAAGGGATTCTCCAAGAAAGCCACAAAGCAGCTCATTTAAGGTCAATTTAACGGTATTATTCTGTTTTTCTTCCAGCCCTGACATAAGATTTCAGTACCTCAAAGGAAATTGTAAGAGTATCTATTTGCATTCCCCCTAGGTGATTGGCAGTTCAACACCAATTAGTTCAAAATTACACTGTTACTAGCGTGCAATAAAAACAACACCTTTCATCTTTCTTACATAGGTAAGGATACCTTCAGAGCCAATAACTTTGATCAAGTAAGTATTTTTGATCCTACCCCACCCGTCTCTTTGGATTCAGGAAAACTAATAGCTGAAGGCAACTTTTTTCTTTTAATATAAAAAAGTCCCAGCTTTATTCTTTGACTGTAGGAGTGATGTGGGTACTGAAATATAATACACTGGAAACAAACATTTTCCCAAAGCCCAGTGTATCTTCAACAGATAAAAATACTAGGGTAGATAACACAATCAAACTTTCCCCTCCCTCCTCCTCCAATTTTCAGTTATACACTGTAGACACCTGAGAAGGAAGAAAACTGGTTTCCGCAAAGAAGATAAGCAGTTTCACGGTTACATGTATTTTCAAATATGAAGAGCTTTACAGAATACTCTTTATCAACTGCATTAGAGTCACAATAGTTACACCTATATGAATCAAGAACGGCACCAGCTCACACAGCTTAACGTTTTTCCTCCTCTGAAAACAGGCTTATGTTAGCCCTTTCCCATGTCCAGACACTGTCTGAGGAAGCATTAATTATGCCTGGGTAAAGCAGTGCTAGGAGTGTGATAGCAATTATTCTACCAAGGGGAAAATAAAATAAACATCAGCATTGACAATCACAAAGTATCACTTATGCCTGTGCTCCGGTCCTCTTCAGTTTTAATAAAAAAAAAAACAAAATCAACTTTTGGCTTATACGTACAAATGCGGTATATATTTTAAAACACTTAACTGCAAAACTGCCTGGCAGGATCACTTAAGCACATGTGTTTCCACTACTACAACTATGGAAGAATTGCAACAGCCATGGCACAGGAAGCATATAGCCTAATGTACCTGCTCTGATAAAGCAACACAAATACTTGCACATTTGTGTGTTAAGTCACAGACTATGACCTCTAACATCACAGCACTACGTTTACCGATGCAATTAGCACAGCACCTCTAGTTGTACATATTTTATAAAGATGCAGGAAACATGATAAACATGAGTCTTCATCATTCTGGCAAAAACTGTCTATTTTTCTGGGTATAATTTGTACATATTAGAAAGACTTCTGACAGAGAAGATGAAACTTCACACTTAATTGAGAGCCATACTTGAAATTACTTAAATAATTACTCACAAAGATTTTGCAGAGTATATTCTTATGCACATAACATACTGCCCCTCACCTACAAACTATATCCAAGTTTAGATTATTATTTACTTTTCAGCTAGAGGCCATTAATCTTCTCCATACATCAAGCTATGGTTTTCCAAGCACTCCTTCCGACTGTGGTGTCAATACATTCCCTCAGCATGTGAAACAGAATTCAGTTCCCTTTCCCATCAAGGAACGTTTAAGCTCTGCGTCTTTCACCTCTCATGAGTAGGCTGGTGAGAGCTCTGTGAAAAATGGGCATGCTGCAGTTCCACTTTATGTTGAAAACGTTATCAATTCACTGAGAAAACCTAGTCTTTTGGCTAGTAGTGAGGAGAGCTACCTGCACACATCCTAAATCCAGACCCCATTAGTAAATGCCTGCAAACAGACTAGGTGTACCTCACAAGTAATATACTAAACTGCAATATAAACAACTGTCACAGACTTCCACGCAGAACAGCAGCAGGCACTTATCACCTAAATAATCACATTCTCCACCTGAACAGAGGAAACAACTCTGCACTACATTTAATAGATACAGAAAAGTGACCCAACAGTTATTCAGGTATTGCTTTTCCTGTACATAAGCACAACCACCATGACAACATAAAATATTCAGTAACAAATATTTTACAGTTGCTAGCTAACATCAAACACACAGAACAATAATTATACTCCACCACAGCTTCAAAGACATTCACTGTACACACTTTTTGTTATCTGTATGTGAATGCATATATATATATATCTCCATGTCAGTATGAAAACCTAAGCTCCTAAAACAGCAAAGGTGAACATTACTTCTACACAAAGAAGTCACTAGTCCTCCACAAATTTTAAACGCTGGAATAAAGACGACCACCACGATCTGCCGCTATAAAAGGTACTTTCCCTGACCAAGCAACTTCGAAAACAGATTTACTGAGACTTGAAAGAAGAAAAGATTGAGATATATGACAGAGGACTTAAGAGAGAAAGGCAGGAAATTGAGAAAATTAAGGCTAAAGTCATAAGACAACAATGGATGTAGTCACATCCAACAATGGATGTGTCATGACATGAATATCCTTTGGTTTTCCAACCTGAAGCAACTGTAATAAATTGTGACTAGATGGCTTATCTGTGCAGCTAAAAACAATTCAGAAGAGAATTTGTACAACATCATTTCCAGGTTTGTAGAATCAATATATTTTCTTGTAATTGCTGCCTGCCATGCCGCAATACGCTCTTAGAAACCAAAACTTCATACTATTTTTTAAGTACATCAAAACAGAAACACCTTAAGTACAGAACTGTAATACTACATACAAGAATTCTAAAACATTTGAATAATTATTCATTTTAATTATTCATAATAAAATTATTGAAATTCTTAAATTCAAATACTCATAGAATATAAAAAACTGCTCTGTTTAATGAATTACTACCTAAGATCCTAAATAATAATGAACTGAAAGAGAAAATATCCTCCAAATGAAAACCAAAACTCATAATGCAGTAAGTTGAACCTCTTGCTAACATAAATTCATTGTTCTTCAGATAAGGCTAAAATACAGTCATCTACCAATCCAAACTATTTTGCAATACAGGTGGTGGGTCTGGTCAACTACTCAATCTGCTTTCTCAGTCTCAGAATATTCACATATTAGAGCTCATGAACATATTAAACAAAACCAAATCAAACTACACAAGCCAATCTTGAACATCACAGTGAACAATGGAATGTAAGCCTAATAATGCTTGTTACACACTAAGATGCTAAGTTTCCTATTTTAAGAGAAGAGGCTATGCAACAGTGAGATCAATGCTCCTCATCAGAACCACTCTAGTCTAGACAGTGTATCTAAAGCAGTATCAGAACAAGCATACCATTAAGCCTCCTCTGAATTGCTTCTTCCTCCAAAGTGATGATGTACATCTGCTCATCTAGGTCTTCAAGGATCTGTATTAGTAAACAGAAACATGAACTGACTATCAGAGTCACTTGTTTAGAAAAAACTGCGGTCAACTAGTCAGGTTCATTCTGTTCTAGTAACCTGCATTTTAAATATACAGTCTACAACTCTGCAATACTGATACAAATAAGAACCACACAAAAGATTATTCTGTTCTATTACAGATCTATTACTTTATGGTAAGCAAACTTTTTTGTTAAGTTTTCATTTCAGGTTAAAGCTCTTTTATGTTCACTTTGAATCTGAAGACACTTAAGGAACAGGGAACGGACAGTACACCTGATCTTCCCCTGATACAGTCAAATCATATCAACCTTCACACTCAATTTGATTTAAACAAAAATACCTAGAGATTTTGAAAAAGTGTATTTTAAAAAGTGACTTTTCACATAAGTCAGTATTTCAAGCAAGTATGGATTTCTACTGGAAATTAAAACAAAATAAATAAAGTCTGTCTACCTTACTACCAGGTACTTTGAGTTTAAAGCTTACAGATAGCCAAACAATATGTATTTTCTTTGCATTTTCAGGGTTGAACTGACTAATGAAAAGGAATGCAAGACCTAAGTGCATCCAAATTTTAGCAAATACAAACTAAGAAATGTGACAGCAAAGTCACTAGAGCACTTGGACATGATGCAAACTTCTCCCTTCCCTCACAACATTCAGTATAAGAACTCAGTATAAGATCTTAAAGATGCTAACTACCCATCCAAGCGTACTCCCACATACCCTTTTTGTTATCCAGCCTTAGCTTTGTATCCTTTGCTTAGTTTTGTATCATTCGCTTCTGAACTCAGAACAAGCCCACATTTTCCAGGCATTTATAAAACAGGCACAGGAGGCAATACTGGCAATAAGTATTAATACTAGTAGCAGTTATATAAATTGGAAAATCAGAGGAAGCCTATACTATTAAAAAAAAAACTTTTTCTGTAGAAAAGAATAGGCTTTTGCGCTCTATGAAAATCTTTAAAGTACAGAAATACTGACTATAGAAACTCTGATGAACTGAAGAGAATTATGAAGAAGTGTAAGCACTTAAAAAGGAAATACCCTAATGCCATTCCACTTTCTAACAGAGAGCAAATGAGGACAGATTTGTGTAACACTTACTGTTGGCTTCACCAGCAACTGACCCATTACTGTAAACATCCGTGAAAGTCCCACTGGGGTGCATACTGAGGAGAAAAAAAGATCATTGTAAACAGCGATTTGTAAGTCAAGGACCAATTTTTATTTCGATGTTCAAAGTGCTATTCTACATATAATTGAGCACGGTTTTGAAGAGAACTGTAGGAGCTTCAAGCTCCAATATGAACATTAAACCACGCTGTTATCATACAAATTTTGAACAAGACAAGCATCTCTCCCCTGCAAGAGCATAATCGTGATTTTTTTTTCTTTTTGTAAACAAGGAACATCATCTAATCGGATATCTTGAACTTGCTCAAGTAATTATTTATTCAAAGCATGTGGCTTTGTCTACACTAGTAAATTCAGCAGTGCCAGGATACATTCCTGGGCATTAAGACTCGCTTGCCTATACCAGTAAATTGCTAGAACTATCCATGGCATGAGATGCCCTGGGCCAGTTAGTTAGCACTTTCCCAAACAGTTCTCACATGCAGTTCTAGAGCTCCTGCAGTCCACGAACCATTATCAGGAAGCGATACCCACAGAGCCACCTACTGCATACTGCAATATCATGGACAGAAAGACACTAGCTGGCCAGAGCACTGGAGACCATTGAAGACCCATTTAATCTATTGGCACAGGTGTACCTCTGAGGTCAAGAGATCATGATGCTGCTTTGCTACCTAAGTTGTAGTGCAACTCCAGTTGATAGCAGACTCAGCCACCAGATTTTAAGCTATTTTTCTTTAAAATAACAATGGGCCATTTTTGATCATAGCCTGTGACTGTTTCCAGTTATAGTGCACGTGTGCTTGCTGGGAGGAAGGCTCAAACCATGATAATAGGAAATTATTAGTAAAAACCAACAGTTTCAGGAGAACAACCTTCGAATACTAAAGTGTGTGAGAGACAGAATGAATTTGTAATAGCATGGATGAGAATATATATTTATGTTTCCATTATAGCAGAACACAGTTGCCAAATACAGAGAAGCACATAAGATTTCATAGGGAGGACCAAATTTATTTTTAAATGGTGTTTCCCTATGGCTACTATGTACTACAGGAAAAATAAAAAAGGCTAAGTTGAGATAGTCTTCATTCACAACAAAGGAAGCCTGCAGGAAAAGGAAAAAAAGAGAATGGAAGTGATGCTCCAAATCACCACAGCAATATTCATACACCACTTCATCAACTAAGCCAGATGAAGACATAAGGAAGCTTTACTCCAGCCATCTACCACCTTCCCACTGTTGTATGATGTCTTTTCAGCTAAACTGACAATGCAGCTTGGAGCATCTTTACTTCAGTGATTTGCTCGTGCAAGTTACAAATAATTCTTCCAAAAATTGGTATTTAAACCCAATTATTCTGGTGAACTGGTTTACAACAGCCCCAGAACACACCCTGTGTTTTCAGCTGTACCAAAACAAGCAAGAGACAAGAGATACAAAGTCTGCAAGCAAACTGCCCCATTAAAATCATTCAGCAACTGCTGTGACTCACTCTTCAATAGCTTACAGGAGACACCCAAAACCACTTTTTTTTTTCCCCCTTAACCCACACCCCCTCCCTCCAAATAGTTAAACTTGATTTAAGAATCTCCACATAGAGAGAACCTGAGGAGACTCACCAAGGTCTCTATGAGCAACACCTTTCACAAACAGATCTGCTTAGTCTTAAGGATGTTTTGAACTATCATTCCCCGCAGTGACAACCCTGTGCTCACTGTAAACCTATCAAGCCTAGAGAACAAATGAAATCAGGATCTGGAAAGGGATATGTTCTGTCCTCCTCACAGCAATTTCCTAGAAATTACCTGGGGAGGGCAGATGGGGAATGAAATTACAAGTGGGATTTGGAGGCTTTCATCATTTATCTTATTCCCCTAAACACAGAATATCACAGAACCAACTAGGTTGGAAAAGACTTTCAAGATCACCAAGTCCAACCACCACCCCAGGACTGTCAAGTCCACCACTAAATCACATCACTAAGGTCCTCATCTACATGTTTTTTGAATATGGATGACTGAACCTTTGCTACAACCAGTCAGTATAAGGTTGGGTTTTTTACTGCATTTCCTTTATATGCAAATATATAACTGACCTCCAGATAGCTTTCATAATCAAAAAATAGGTAACTGCACTGTTCCAACTTCTGTCTATACAAGAACATTTTCAATTAAATAAGGAAGAAGGGTAGCTTACTTAATATAGGACAAATTAAATGCTCCAAAAATAACTTCCTCTCTGTACTACTGACCTCCTGGAGATATATTTAAAAACTGTGCTTTTCTTTGCAGAACAGAGGCCCCATTTTTCAAATACCTTTAAAAAGTTAAAAGTTGAAATTATTTTGGGTAAGGTGTGCAGTTCCTCAGAACCTGAATATGTAAGGTAGCATTTGCTCAAACTTCAGAACCCAAACCTAACAAATTTACATCTCAATTTAAACTTAAAAATGGAGGGGGATGGGGGTGGGGGGTGGAAATCACACTCAGCTTCCACAATACTGATTTTCATAATGAAAATGTTTCCTTTAATCTTTAAAAAAAAAAAAAAAAAAGAAAACACACCATAAAATCATTCATCTTTTGGAATAATCTGTAAAATACTTACACAGAAGTAACAAGCATCCCATCAGTGATATACAGGAATATAAATATGGGAGGTAGAATTCCCAGAGATCTGTAAAGAAAATATTCAGCACAGCCTTAGCTTATTACAAATAGGCTACTTATGTCACAAACACTACTGAATTCACCTTTTTTCTTAAGCATTCAGTACTGAACAACTGTACTTTCAAGAATAAGTCGAGAATCACTGAGTTAATAATCCTGCAGGCAACTAAATCCCCATGTACTTTAGCTTGAAAAATCACTTACATGGAAAAATATACTACTTAAGTCTCTTGTTTTTAATATATACCATGTCCACATGTAACTCCTCAGCATGTTAAAAACTGATTTAACAGAACAATCCTATTGACTAAATTAATACAGCTTCATCACAACCTGTGCAACACTCACATAGCATTTACTAGAAATACATTTAATTGAAAACATACATTTCCATAATTAAAATGAAATTAGTGTGGTGTTTTTTTAATTCCATACCATACAAAGACTCCATACTGGCAGCATCATTGTCTATGAGTGCTGAAGCCACCCATACGATTCCAAGGATAAGCAGTGCAAGAAGAATAAGCATTACAAGGGTTTCCAAAATGCGTGCTCTGATGCCCTATGGGCAGAAAAGGGGAGAGGGAGGAAAGAACACAGGCAAGAAATTTACACCAGATATTTTCAAATACAAGAAAAATAAATAAATAACAGTTCCTTCTTCCTAAATACATACTCACATTTTCTCAGGTAGACAAGGGAGACAAAAGCATAACATGTAATGCACATTTAAAAGGCATTGCATTAAAAAAAAAAAGGAAGTACTTATGGCTTTAAAGAGCCCAGACTGCGTTCTTCCCCTTAAAACCATAGAAAAATGTTTTAAATTGCATATGTCTTACAGTTCTCATTAATCTCGTTATTCAATAACATATTCTTTATACCATATGATTTTGCTCAAGCATTTTTAAAAGATGGATTACTTTTCTAATACTTTCAGCAAAGAAAGTGGATTAGCAAATTTTTATCTATGATTCCAATCAAGGGAATGGAAAGCCAATTATGGCAAATAGCCAAATGGCCCAGCGAGCATTAAACCCCGCGCAGGTACAAAGCACCAATTTAGTTAAAATACATTCTTCAACCGCAATTGCTTCTGCACCATTCCTCTCAGTCTTCAGAGCCCTCAAGTGTACGATCGGAGAAGTGCTCGCATGCTGCAGCACCTGCTGCAGCCACATCCTTTTACCTCCTATCTCTGCATGCTCCGCGCAGAATGAAACACGTACTTCTTCCTTACACCACAAGCACATCAGAGGTCTACAAGGTTATATAGCACAGCATTTGCTTTTGAGTCTAAAAATGTAAACAACCCTCTAATAGTTGAGGGTTAGATTTGCAAATGTAAATATATCAAGTAATATACAAAATCTATTTTTTTTTCTTTTTTAAACTGGTGCTCTAACACCGATTTTAGTAATTGCAAGCAACAGAGCTACTGGGACACTTACTTCTGACATCCTTACCAGTAAGGGACCAGCACAACAATTTTACTTTCATTTTTATTCATTTGCCAATATACTTCTCCACAAGCAAACCCACTCTCATTTCTCACACAGGCTCACCCCACTTGGGCATATTTCACTGAAAAGTCTACTTTGTAGGTAGAAGCAGAAAACATGGTTTATTGTATTACCTACTTTTATTATGTCTTCCCTCATTGCTTAAACCAAGAGGGTAATCTTTACATGATATCCACCCTGAAAATTATTCTTCCTACATAACCACTGCATCCAACCACGACTGAAGACCTCGGACATCCTAACCATGTGCACTGATCTCATCTAGCATACAAGAGTCCCTTTCAATCACCAGTCCTCTGCAGAACAGCTAAGATAGTACAAGAAAAACAGACAAAGAGAGAAATTCACAAAATTCCTCTTAAGGCTTAAATGGGCAGATTAAGTCCAGCTCCATAAAGAATCTCGAACACCAGAACTCAAATTAAAGGTAGTATGGATAGGATATGGCTTTACTCCTAAAATGTATTTTGTGTATAGTAACAGTGGCTTTGAAGTAAGTTATTAAAATGATATTTTTTTCATGCTCAGACACTGGTTTTCAGCCTTCTGTGAGTTATTTTGAAGATGAGCATCTAAGATAAATATAGGCATTTAAAGATTAAATAGCCATATATTTAATACTGAAGTTTTGAACCTGAGCAATAAGTTACCAGGAAACAAACAGATTCCAGTCCAAGTAGTGAGCATTGATAAAGTCTCACTTTACCACGGAAGAAAGTCACAGGATTAGAAGAAAACCCAGAAAATTCAAGGAGGCATTCACAGAGATCTGCTTCAAGGTTTCTAAACACCTTGAAGACTCTTTTCCTCTCCTAGGCAGAGGAAAACATAAAGCTATCTTCTGAGCTTCTGAAAGGCTTAGCCACAAAAGTGGATTCCTTACTTCCCTACTGTAAGGCATAAGCACAAATCTCAGTCTCTCTGACTTAACAGCAAGAGATTCTTCTAGACAAACCTGGAAAATATTTTACACAGCAACCCGACCACCAAATCCTCCTCCCTTGGATGGAGTATTACAATTGTCAAAACAGATACAGAAATACACTGTGATGGACATAATCAATGTAAGTATCATTTTTTCATATTTACTGCAAGTGTTCTCTGCAGACACAAGATTAATTCAAATACAAATAATACCCAATCTCAAAAAAAAAAGAAAAATGACCAAAGCAAGTACTTCGAGGTAACCACTGCTTCTGGCCAAAGTACCACTAGCACAAAGTCCAGCAAAAGCCAGTTAGCTGCCTAACGAGACTTCCCTGATTTTTGGTTTCTATGCTAGTTTGAATCTTTCATTCTCAGAAAATTGGATCAATCATTTTCTGTTCTCACTAGCTACACCTATTTCTGCACCTGTGTTATACACCAACACTACTGCAGTCTCATGTATGTACTGACAGTTCATTTCAAGGGCAGAACAATTTTTCTATTACATAGCACACACATAACAGGATTCACACCATGATGATCATCAAAATATAGCAAAATATAAATATTTTTAAGAACTTCAGTGAACTGACTAGATAGAAATATTCTGTCATAGGCACTAATGAATACCTGATAATGGTCCAGGATAGAAAAAAGAACCTAAGATGCTTGAAGCATATAGGTAAATACTTAACCTCTATTAGACACCCATAAGGCTGTGCTTATTAAAACATTAATGATTCAGGCACATTAGTTCATACTTACATACATGAGTGTCTCTGTCAAGTAACTGCTTTTTGTAAGGAATGAAAGATGCAGAATTTTCACATACACACAGGTAACTTTTGGAGAATCATAGAACGGCTGAGGTTGGCATGGACATATGGAGGTTATCTGGTCCAACCACCCTGCTCAACCAGGACTGGTTGCCCAGACAGCTTTTGAGAAGCTCCAAGAATGGAGATTCAACAACCACCCTGGGCAACCTGAGCTAACACTCAGGCACCCTCACAGTGAAAAAAAACAGCAGGTGAGCCTTAGACACCCTCACTACTACTTATTTTTTGCTGAAAGTAGTTTGTTTGTTTAGGCAAAAATTTAAAACTTGAACATTATCATTAGTAACATCACTAATTTAAGAGCCAGGCAAAAATCTATACTCCTGACTTTGAAAACAGAGGGGGAAAAGAACAGGTAAATACAAGCAAAATTTCATTTTATTTCAGTAAAAGCAAAACTATGAAAATAAAGCTTGAAATTCAATGCTTATTTTTTCTGAGCAAAAGCCTGTTCACTGACATTTTGGTTTTGGCTTAGCATTTCTTTTTTGAGTCATTTCACTTCTCTCCCACAGCCCCATTATATTACTCAGATTTCCTAGATGAACAAAATGTCATGGCATATTCTCATGGCACAGAAGATATTGCCATTTCTATTTCACATAATATTTGCTGCATTTTTTTAATCCATTTACTCTGCTTTTTTCTGCATGAAAAGGTGCTTTAGAGTCTGACACCTTCAAAAACAGCAACAATCCCACCTAAAACTGGTGATTTCAGATCAGCTTGGAAGAGTATATTTATTGTTCATGTTCAGCCTACACGATCATATCTGTCTCAAGTAAGGAATTAAAAAACGAGTGCAATACAAAAAAAAAACATGTGGTCCAGGTAAATAGGACTACTTTAAATCAGCACTCTAACTGAGCAAGGAAAACCAGTCATACAGCACTAAAACTTACTGTCAAAAGAGTGACTGCATTTGAATCACTTGGAAGAGTTCTTTGATTTCTAATCATCTGTGCACAACTTTAAACAAAGGAAACCTTTAGCACACGAATGAAGGAGGTGGCTGCTCAGCAAGTTAAGTGTGTGTGCACGTGCCTATGTATGTACAAATACAGGGGCAGGTAAGGAGAAGGGGGCAACAGTCACCCTTTACATTAGTTTTCCAGCTTGACTGGTTCATTGGGAGAAAATGCCTCATGAGCTCTTATGATCACCGTTGAACATTCCTATGGAAACTGAACCGACTATAAGAAAGAAGAGTGGGAAAACATTTTGTATTTTTAGCTTTCCATATTGTTTTTTTTTTTAAATTCAGTTGTTTAAGTATTCATCTGGTCTTCTTTTCCTAATGGTTCTGACAGGTAAGAACAAGGAAAGTAAGCACTATAAACCAGCAGCTTGCATCAGGGTTTTCATAAAGTTATCCTAGAGCTCAACTTTCCAAACTACATTCGGTAACAAATACTATTTCATTCTGAAGGTGTCTTTCATTATGAACAGACTGCATATATCCCAATTAATTCATTATCTTATGAATTATTTTAATGCAATTCCACTTACAGTGTAACCCGTTATAAGGGAGGAGGAATTTATTTATCCCCAAACCAAGCATAGATTGCACAGTAAAGCACCAGAAGGAGACCTCCAGGATATTGATACAGTGAGGAAAAGACTGGTTTGCATCTATCATATGTTGTAGCATTTAAGGGAGAATTCAAACATAAGATACAGACTGAAACAAATAATGTCTATACAGCTTTTTAAGGGGGAGCATAAGGAGAACCACCTTGAGCCCACTACCAATTCAAATATCAAACTCTGATTTCAGTACAGCATCAACCATACAGTCTTAAATAAAGCTCCCATGCTGTAGACTTCAGAGATGAACACAACCATAGCCCTTGGAAAGAATTAAAAATGTTTCCCTCCACATCAGACTAAATTGTGCTGCTTTTAAATACAGTGAGAAGACAACTCTAAATGAGAGGAGTGAGCTCAAGCAATACCCTTGCTTTATTTTCAGTAAGACAAGCTGAACCCTGCAGTACTTCTAGTAGCATGTCAATTTCAAGGTCAAATCCCTTAATTTCTCTTAGGCCATTTACTGCTGGGATGCTGGTTAAATTGGAGAGGTAACCTAGAAAACAAAACCATGCACACCAACATTTTAAAATCTTTTTTACAATGCTAGGTATCTGATATCAAAAAGCAAATCACAAACTACACAAAGTGTAACTGAACCTGAAGTTATGAAATTAAATAGAGAATAAAAATACACGTTAAAGTGGTGGGTTTTCATACTTTCGCTGCTACACAGTAAGAATAATTGCTGTGACTTCTGCTTACATTTGCATGCATGAGGAGAGAGGAGTGTGAAAGAAATAAGAGAAGTAAAAGAACCTGGAAAAAAAATGTTCCTTTTCAAAAAACTTGTCTATAAATAAAGCCTAGGATTAGAAAGATTATTTGCCAGGAATATGATTTGCTAAATCAGGAAGATTTGAAAATCTCAATCTGTTACCAGGACATACAGTCCTCACAGGAAATAGCTGAAGCAATGTAGACCACGGCTACTTCTTCAGACACTCCCTGAAGATCTGTTCATGTCATGCTTGGGTTTTGAGTATTTTTTCTTTTTTTTTTTTATTACACAGCAAGTATGTATTTTTTTTTATTATACAGAAAGTATCCTCACTTTTGTAAGTGCTGCTCCTGCTCCCTGGGGATATGCAGAGAAGAGGGAAAGCTGTAAGGCACTAAGAAGGAGAAGAGATTAACTGGAAATGAAACGAGCAAAAGGGAACAGGGCACCGAAAATTCAAGCTAAAAGAAAGGTAGAAGTGTTGAGAAGAAACTGACTTTTGGTCTTCAAACAAATTTCTCTGTAGGTCCAAAAATGAGAGGAAGGTTGTTACTGTTGACTCAGGGCCATCCGCTGGTAAGCTTGAACCAGAGTTTTAAGAAACATGGCACTTCTCTCTCTCTGGAAATTGAGTTTAGTTTTAGTAGCCCAATTTCTAAGTCATTTTCTATGAAGACACCTAGAACAAAACATCAACTATCATTGCTTCCACCACTACAAACACATATGATCATCTTCAGTAACTGCTACATAAGAAAACAGAATGCATCCAACAGCTTGCAATTTCCTCAGGTTTCAGATTACCTATAAGGCAAAACAAGACTTTTGAAAGCAAATTACTTGTGTGGTTCCCTATTGTCAGAGAAGCAGAATCTTGGCCAACTTGACATATAAAAAGAGTCTCTTAGAGGATGCAAAAAAAGGTATAGCATAAAACAACCTTTTAGAAGCTAATTACTATAATCGATAGAAATTACAATCAAGAAAATGAGGAAAAAATGATTGGCTGATTATACCCTCTAACCTCTCCTTCCCTGCCCCCTTTTTTGTTTTTTTTAACTTCAAAGTTTCACTGTTCAGACTCAACAGTTAGCCTGTATTTTACTCACACCACATTTTCAAAATCCACCTAGTTCTGTAACATAACTGCTTAACAAATTAAGTTTGGGGTTTGTTTTTTAAAGAAATCACATCTAACACATTAACCCCAGCAGCCTGGAACTTGCCAGAAACCTAGTAATATCGGTCATCTTCTCTGTACGCTACTTAGTGTGTGTGGTGGAATGAACATAGAGCGCACTTGAATCTCTCAAGGCAACCTACAAAAAAAGCCTGTCCTACAAATGCATTCTAAGGATATCATGGTTTGTACAACCTTAGAGATACCCGACTCTCAGACTTTTGCCTTCTTTAAAATTCAGTTGCTGAGACATTTATAAGTTTTCACACTGTTTAATCCTGAGCTACTTACACTGCCTAAAGCAGCAGGCCTAAGGGTTCATGTTTCCAGAGAAGCCTGATTATAGCAAGAAAAAATTTTCATTATTCTAGAAGTGTTCTGACAAATTTTTAGTTGCTACTCTGGAAGGCATCAAACTCTTACCATGCTTCCTTCCTGTTCAGATTAACACATATAAATCATCAGAGCACTGGAACAGGCTGCCCAGGGGGGCTGTGGAGTCTCCTGTGTTGGAGATATTCAAGGCCCGCCTGGACAAGTTCCTGTGTGATGTACTCTAGGTTACCCTGCTCTTGCAGGGGACTGGGACTAGATCATCTTTTGAGGTCCCTTCCAACCCTTGGGATTCTGTGATTCTGTGATCCAGGAGGATAACTATCCAAAACGTATTTAAAAAACACTACATGGCCAACAAAAACATAAAAAAGGTAATTCTTCAGCTGGAAAGCCCAATGAAGTACAAATGGCAACAACAGCGCAGAAGGGATGACGGTTTGATAAGAAAGTCAAAAAGTGTAATTACTAAGAAAGCCATTTCTCCTCCCTTGTACATTTGTGTCAAGCACCATGACTATTATGCCCCTTGCCACACACTAAGACTTTTCCCACTATGTGTTCACACATCACACCCAGAGATTGGTTTTTACTTTACAAAAGAACACACATTTGGTGATAGTTTCTTAGAGCTTTTCAATAAGAAAAAGGGAGATTTCTTGATAATGGAGACAGAAGTGTTGGGGTACTTCCCCCAGTGAAATTCTGTAAGTATTTTGAATGATATACAGAATGCTTTACCATTAAGCTAGCACAGGTAGCATGTGAAGACCTTGCTCCACACACTGGCTGCCTACATAGTTTCAGGTGTAACAAGCAGTTAGCACAGGGATTTTTCCTGACTACATGACTCACAAGGACAATGCACAGGCAAGAAACCGGCTGGCTGCTCCTCTCTCCACTGAGAATCATGTGCAAAACCTGCAAAAGCTTACAGGGAAACCTTTCCTTTCAAAGCTAAGGTAAAACATGTACCATAAATCCAGGAAACACACTCTGCCTTTACAAGCAGTCACACAACCCTAAGCAAGGAACTCACGATTTGTTACTTTTGGGGGAAAAAAAATTATTAGATAAATTTGGCAATCGAGACTTTTTTTTGCCGATTTTTGCTCTGCCAATTGCGATTAGGAACACAATTATTGTCCAGCAATTTAAGCATAATTTTTAATGCTTTCTAATGGTATACAGATTTCATCATCTACATACAGGTAATATTTACCAAGAGTTCTTGTGTTTTAATACTGATGAAGTAAAACTTGCAACATGTTATTTTCTCTAAGAGGCAAAATTCCTGCTAAAACCGAAGAGCTACAGCTCCACCCCTACCTCTAGAAAATGTTTTCTTTGATGGAACATTACCTGGCTGTAATGATTTTGATGAACCCATTATTAGCTTCTGTAAGATGGAACTACAGCACCAATATAGGACATGCTATGCCTTTTTTCAATTCTAGCTAATTCTACATTTTAATTTGGTTGTAAACTGTGATAAAAGAATAATGAGAAACCACTATTATCAATTAAGTAAAAATTACAACATTACACATACAACAAGAGTCCTAACAAAGTTTCTATGGTGCTGAATACTTGAACACAGCTCTGCTTGGACATGTTGACCTCCTGCAAGGTAGGCAAACAGCAGTTTTTACACCATGCCCTGACCCACTGGGAAAGCCTGGGAAACATTTCTGCAATCATGGCACATTTAAAGTACACACGAAGCCCATTGTTTTCATGTGACAAAAAGGAGTCTTAGTAACCTTAAGATTTGTTCAGTGAGAGGCTGACTGCAACAAACACGCATGCTAACATCTGCAGAAAATAAACGGCGGGACTGAAAAAAAACCACCCAAGAATTACAGCATGTATGAGACTGGGGATGCTCTCTATTAACATTACATTTTTAGACATGATCCCCCTTTCTCAATTTGTGAGCCTTAGTGAAGAGATCATTTCCAGCATCCTAACCATTTCTATGGTTGGAAACCATACTTGGAGCCATTTGTTCTGACCTACACAGTGTAGAAAACTTTTTTAAAATCAGTAGAGGAGACCTATTTTCCATCAGGTAACATGGAAACACATAGTGCATTTAGCACACTGATATTTTAGTCAAGAGATCATTACCTTATGAGACTGCCACAAATTACCAAGTCAGAAACAGACATTGTAGTTCTAGGAAAACCCAATTCAGTTTGAAAACATAGAAGCCAATGACTCAGAACCCTCACAGAACAGGCAAAAAGATTTTAATCAAGAAATAATAAATTGAGGCATCTGATTCTATCAATAAGGAAAAAAATTTCCTTGCCCATGCAAGAACCAAAGACCTCAGACTCTAGCAAGTGCTGACTGTGTCTTCTCCCACATCACCTCTTCCCTCACAGAAACTTTTCAGCCTGTGGAAACACTTTTCACTAGAACACAAGTATATTTTAAAGTTTTTATTTATTTTCCACATAACAAATATTTAAAATTCACAGTCACAAAACTATACCAGTAACTTTGAGCTGATTTTTTTGTGTTAGTATCTTTTCCCAAATCATTTCATGGTGGCTACTGTTTTGTCAATAGAGCAAAAGGAGGCTACTGAAATACTTCAACTGCATGTAATTAAATAGTTACATAGTATAAATAACAAAAAAAAAATTTCAAAGAGAAACTAAAGACTGGAGAAAGAAAAATAAAATGAAAGTTAAAGGATGCAAAAAAAAACCCCATGATGAATTCTTTGAGAACTGACTGAAGAAATGTACCAAAGAAAGATTTCTTTATTCAGTAGAATGGTGAAAAGGACATCTATCCGGGATACCATACACCCACTAGACTGATGACTCTGCCAAAGAAAACTTAGATCCTCTACTCCAGTGTCCCAGAAGAGTATACAAATCCAAACCACAGTGTATAGTATATTTTAGGGTCCATATCTGTCAAACTTTCCTGCTGATATGCGTGCAAATAACTCACTGAAATAACCTAAGAACCAACATGGACTCCTTGCAGACTTCCATCCTTGTGATTAGATTAAATAAGTAAATAAATGAATAAATTTCTTACTTTTTTTTCCTATAATATATTTAATTATCCAGTACAAGAGGGACTCCAGTGAGCATGACAATGTGATATTCATTTATTGCCTAGCAGTTAAGGCATCATTTCAAATACATGGATTCATGCTACATAAAGAAAGGACAACTAGCTCTTCCCCATCTAGGTCATCATTCTTGCGTATCTACCATAGAAATTGTATATTGGAAAAAACATTCCCTCCAAATTTTATAATAGAAGATATACCCATTTCTTAAAATGAGGAAAAGCTAGACAGTATTAGAGAAGATGCAAAAAACTTAGCTGGAGTAAAATAACTGCACCCAACAGCTGTCAGATGTATGCCACTACCCTGCTGCAGACTCCCTTCCCTCCTTTGCAGAAAGAAAATACGGGGGGTGGGGTGGGGATTAGGGTTTTTTGCTGCAAGGGTGGTGAGGCACTGGAATGGGCTGCCCCAGGACATTGTGAATGCTCCATCCCTGGCAGTGTTCAAGGTCAGGTTGGACAGAGCCTTGGGTGACATGGTTTAATGTGAGGTGTCCCTACCCATGGCAGGAGGGTTGGAACTTGATCTTAAGGTCTTTTCCAACCCTACCCATTCTATGATTCTATGTCTAAGTTCTTATTAACCCAGAGGCAGACATACTGACAGTAAAAGCATACAACCCAAACGTTTTGGGGAGAAGGAAAAAAATGAAAAGATACACACAGTAAAATGATGATTGTCCCAATGCTACCCCTTTCCCCCACAAGTTTCCTCTGTTGTTCCACTGGCTAGCCCAGCACTCACTAATTAGCTCTTAGATGCTCCACTCCCTCCACCTACCAAGTTTCCCAGACTTACCAAAGCCACCTGCAACAACATGGGAGCTGTGGGATTTCTGACACTGTGAGCCTCCCTCTAATCATTGACTTTTGGATGAGAAAGAATCTTTCCTGCTAGACTGGAGTGATAGGAAGTTAAATAGATATTTTCCAGTGTCTTTGTAGCTTGGCAGAGAATTCAGATAAGTAATGCAAAAGTATAAAGACAGACTCGGAATTTGTGATCCTGTTTCTGGCAGAAAGAAACCACAAGTTCCCAAAGGCAAATGACACGTAGAAGCACACAGGTCACTACTAAGGTTCTAAAAGAAAGAGAAACCTGAATTTTTTTTTTTTTTTTGTGGCAATGCCTATTACTTAAACCCCTGCAAGGGTGAGTAAGATCAAGAAGAAACCACATTTCTAGGAATTGGCAAAAATTCCTTTTAGTAAGTTTGAGAAATCCTTAGAAGGCCACAAAAGGGAGACAAACTCATTGATCCTTCTTCCTCCCTTTTTTTGTAAGTAAAGTTGTTGGCTGCCTTACAAAAACCTTATTACAGATGCATTACCTCCTTCCTTGCATTGTCAATTTAAAGTAAGTAATTCTTAATATAGAATAATCCCTAATGTGGAATATTTCTACTAATACTAAATAAGTAGCATAGACTAAAGATCTACGTATCACACTGCTGGTTATCAGAATTAATTAAATTGATTTTAGAGAGACAATCAGAAGTGCTGTTTCATAAATTCACAGAACCATAGAATAATTAGGGCTGGAAAGGACCTTAAGATCATCCAGTTCCAACCCCCTGCCATGGGCAGGGACACTTCACACTAAACCATGTCACCTAATGCTCTGTCCAACCTGACCTTGAACACCACCAGGGATGGAGCATTCACAGTGTCCTTGGGAAGCCCATTCCAGTGCCTCACCACCCTCGCAGCAAAAAACTTCTTCCTTTTGTCTAATATAAACTTCCCCTGTTTAAGTTTTAACCCATTACCCCTTGTCCTATCACTACAGTCCCTAATGAAGAGTCTCTCCCCAGCATCCTTACAGGCCCCCTTCAGATACTGGAAGGCTGCTATAAGGTCTCCAGATAGCCTTCTCCAGGCTGAACAGCCCCAACTTTCTCAGCCTATATTCATATGGGAGGTGCTCCAGTCCCCTGATCACCCTCATCGCCCTCCTCTGGACTTGTTCCAACAGTTCCATGTCCTTTTCATGTTGAGGACACCAGAACTGCACACAGTACTCCAAGTGAGGTCTCACAAGAGCAGAATAAAGGGGCAGGATCACCTCCTTCGACCTGCTGGTCACGCTCCTTTTGATGCAGCCCAGGATACGGTTGGCTTTCTGGGCTGCAAGCACACACTGAAGCCGGCTCATGTTCATTTTCTCATCTACCAACACCCCCAAGTCCTTCTCCACAGGGCTGCTTTGAATCTCTTCTCTGCCCAGCCTGTAGCTGTGCTTGGAATTGCTCTGACCAAATGTAGGACCTTGCACCTAATTTACCTAGTAATGCCTCATTTAATAAAATTAAAGCTATCAGAAAATGGTTTCATGCCTTTCTATGATTGATACTTATATTAAAAATTGCCACTATTGATATAAAATCACATAGCAATTTTCCTCTCTATGAATTAAAATGACATTTCTATTAAATCTGTAAGTCTTTAATTTTTTATATAGAGTAACAAATGTGAATAAAGAAAGTTAAGTACAATGTCTTTGCTTGTCCTGGAAGGCCACTATTTGATGTCAATGGAGACACAAATAAAGACATAAACTAATATGAAAATAATTAAATATTTAAATCTTAATAAAATATTCCTCACACACTTATAACAGCCAATTTTGTAAAACAAATCACTGTGCTCAACTCGAAACAGCAGCAGATGTTTTCTACCATTTAATAAAATAAACCAAAAATTTAGATCGAAAGGTGCTTCCACTGCCTTCTTACAGCCTCTAACTCAGATGTGCCAAATTCTTAGAGGCATCTGCTTTTTTCCACTGACTGAGAAGGCTTCTAAGATGCTCTGAATCAGAGCCATTTCAGGGAACCTGCACAGGTGAATACTTCCTTTTTTCCCAGAGGATGGAAAAATTTTCTAGTCTAAATGAAAGTTATATGAATTTTATTATAAAGAGACAATAAAAAAGAAAATAACACATCTCAGATTTTAGATACACAGCTAGCATTTACCACAAACAGAAGGGTTCTATACAGGCCATTAAGAATGCTACATCTAAACAAATTTTGACAACTACTCACTTCTGCCTGAAAAAGTGTCTTTAAAAAAAGAAAAAAAAAAGTATTTTAAAACCCAGTGCTTCAGTTTACACCAATGATAAATGAAGAGATTCAAGCCTCATATATGTAGCGCTACCACCTGTACACTTTACATTCATCAGAAGTATTTAGCATGTCTATTTTTACTCATGCAGAACTCCGTAAGTTATCCTAAAAACAAATAAAAACCGTAACATAAAAAACTCACTCAATTTATTCACTAAGAGAGCATGTCATGCTTTAAGCCCAGTCAGTAACCAAGTACCACATCTTATTCCGTATGCAGGTTTCCAGCTACATGCTAATGCTTTTAGCAAAGAACTATGGAAATTCCACAAGACATAAGCATGATCAATACAGCAAAGAAGTACAAGTTCAGAACAACGTAGGAGTGGGGAAAGCACAAAAGTTCAGCAATGCATTTCATTCCTGGCTCCGATGAGGTGGAATAACTAATGCCCAAGTGCTAGCTTCTAAAACTAATTACTATTACAGATGACTACCTACTCATAATGTGTCATTTACTTTGTTTCTCACAGTGAGCTATACAAGTAATGGTCAGAAAACCACGTTTTGAAATAACACTAAGCATGCCTGGGATTTTCTTTGTAAGGTATTTTTACTCCAGTATTCCTAACAATCCTTATTTAATCTTATTACTCTACTAATTTCTTTAGCTCAAGTATATGAAAGTGTTGCAAGATCACAGACTAACCTGACACATTTTGCTTTTCTATCGACATTAAAGAGGGGATCAAAAAAAGTAATTATAAACTCAAACCCTTAAACTATTGCAGAATGGTTGAATCATTGCTCAGCTAATGAAGTCCCAGTGAGGCAGGTAGTACAGAAATTATATGCCAAACAAGCTATACTAATAGCTTATCTCCTGTTAGCCTCTTTTTTCGTAACTTACACTGAGGCCTCTTTAAAAGAAGTACATTCTAATTTATGGAAGCAACCAACTGACATTTAACTACTTCAATGAAACGGAGCACAGATCACATCTCATGACATCTTGATCCAATGTGCGCAACAACTAGCATTTACTTATTTCCCCCTCAGCTGTCCCCAGATACAGAACTGCTACATATATTCAACAAACCATAGATCTCCTTATGGTAAAACAAAAAGGGACAGATTTTGCTTAAAATATCCACAATTGAGTGGAGCAAGACATCTTATAAAACCTTATAAAAAATGTTTATACGCCTACAAAAACAAATTAACATTAAGCCATTATGCCTCAACAGTCACAAGTTTCTCTCCTAGCCACTGATTCTTGAATTTTGTTTTATCTTGCTTTCATTGAAACATGACATGGGCCTAAGCTGAAGTACATGTTCGTGTTATTTACCTGTCCTGTATAGCTGTTATTCCTAAATGTCTAAATATAGGCACCAAAAAAAAAAAAAAATCTTAAAAAGCATGCTGAAGTCTAAACTTCAAAAATCAATACAACAAACATTACCGACTTCCTTTTGACCTACCTGTAGCAATTTTCATGTTCTTACTGTCTTTAACTTCGTCTTACAGTCATTGTCAAAGGACAGAAAAACAGACATCCCTGCAAAATGTTTACAGACAAATGTATTTTCATCTCATGCTAATCTACAGTATAATTACATATTCCAATCACAGGTACTCAAAAGCAGACCGTAACACTCTCATAACTTTTCAGACTAATTTGCCGAAATATACCTGTACAGTAAGATTAACTTTTTCCCCCTGCAGAACTGCAAATAAATGACCTGGCACTGTAAAGCTACAATTTTAACATGTTTTCAGAGTTTAATGTAGACACTTGCCAATGTGACCTGCTAACAAGTAAGCTAAATATTCTCAGCTTCCATTTCCTGCCATTCTCAAATATAGTATTAGATGTGCCTGTTCTCTATACTACAAACTATAAACACACTACATTTAGCTGCATAATGCCATTTTTGAGACTTCAATGGAAGAAGCAAGCATACACAACATGATGTGCACCACTCAGTGCAAGACTTACCATTTAAAATATAGCCCTTAACTGTGTACCTTACGTCTTACAGATCATGTTATGGGTTTGTACAACTGTCAGTAAAGTATGCTTTTATTTTAATAGGGAGACAGAAAAATCCTGATCAAGCTACTTGAGATATCTGAATACCAGAATAATCAGGATATGCTTCTAAACAACAAGAAAAGTCTAATAAATGTTAAGTAGTGTCATTTTAAATTATTCCTGTTCAAAGAGCTTCATATCTGAACATAAGATGTCAGCTAATGTCAAAAATACAAAACCAAACAGCTGCCTTTGATGTGACTGATTAAACAACTTTTGTCTCTGGTATTACTAACGGAATGAGTAAATGGGTTGTAATATAATGTACAATAATTCAGTTACATACTAGTAAACATTTCATGGAGATCAGAGCACTAAAGTCTCAGTTCATGCTGCATGATTTTATAGACAAATATGAGCTTAAATGACAAACAAACATACACTGTTAACAGGGTACCTCAAAACTATTTGGTGAGCTATTACAGACAGTGGCCCGTGGGTATTGCAGTTGAAGGTACATGCAAGCATTAAAGTCAAATGTTTCCTAACACAATTCACAACTCTTGCACTATCCAAATCACTCTTCCAGAAAAATTAAGCCAAATTTATAAAATTAATTGCTTTTAATCAGAGATCATCTCATACTGGAAAGGATTTCCAAGCCACTTTCCCCAGTATTTTGTATTACAGGAACAATTGCTTTTCATGGAATACTGCCTGAAATCAGCAAAAAAGTTTCTAAATGCAACTAAATTTCAGTTCAAGGACTTCAGTTCAGAACAAACTTCAAACATTCTACCTGCACTGGCTTCATCACATACTGGGAATCTATTTTGACTTGCTCTACACCTATAGTTGTGCCAGGGTTCTACTGGTACACCGAGTAGAACAGGGGAGTACAGCTTTTCTATGTGCGAAAATACAGAAAACAAGATTTTCTATACCACCAAAAAAGGAAAAAGCAACAGGTTCACTTTTCGCTTATGTTTATTACTTAGTTACCTAGAGCTTGCAAATACAACGCGCTGCAACACAACACATTTGAAACTTAATCTTAGTTCAGACTTGGTCTACAGTAACATGACTAGAAAAAGTCACTGCTATTGATAAATACAGAGTGGATCAAATTAAATATCAAGTAGTACTTTCAAAAAAAAAGCTAGTATTTGTATTTGCAATGCTTCATCATTTTACTCCATCTCCAAATAAGTAGTTTTAATTGCAAAACACATTCTTAAAAGCCATGCTCCAATAAGAGAGGGGAAAGGAAGAAATCTGCCTTTTAACAGCAGAAATTACTATTTCATTATTTGGAAGGGAACCTACATACCATGTTTTACTTGTATGGACCAAGCTGCAACTGCTAACACAGGCAGGACTTTGCTGTCATGACAGCCAAATCTTTATACAGTAGCAAGCACTACGCAATAAACTGCTCTGAATACTGGCCCACCTCACCTGCTTTAAGTGTATGAATAAACTGCTGTATTTTTAAGTGGTGCTTTTATTAAAATAAGCTCAAAGAGATTTTGGAAAGCAATATCAAGGAAAGGCAAGCAGATGGAGAGACTAGCTGACACATAACAATAGCTGGTGAAATATTACTCTTATTTTCTGTAATAAACACCAAGATCAAAACATTATGCAAGTTAAATTTCCTTGAAAGGTTCCCAGCAGGAGTTTTCCTTTTTGTTTGTGCAGTACACGATTTCCTCTCACCCACAAAAAACATACCAAGAACGTGCATGTGCCACTAACACTAAGCAGCACTTCCTTAATCACTCATTTCCAACAATTTATGGATGATCAGTGGCAAAACCGAGCAAAAATAATGAAAGCATGCAATGAAAGCTCATTGAGACAAACTGGCTTGGACTTCCTAATCATTTCTGAGTCTCTAAGATGGGGGTCTGATACAAATTAGCCACTGGGAAAAAAAAAAGTCATCTGGTCATAAAATACAGTACAGGGTCACTTTTATGTAAGTTTGCCAAAAGGGACATAAACCAGGACAATTTCAAACTGTGACACAGGATAGAAGTATATTAAAAAAATCTTTGTTCCTCCTCCATTGTGCTGTCATGTTGTTCAGCTTTATAGACATTCTGAGCACCAGCTCTGGCCTCTTCGCTTCCACCTGGTTTACCTAATTAATTAAGCAAGGAAGTTACCTCAAATTTTTGTACTATTTGTTTTTATTATCATGCACTTCTTTTGATGTTCCAGGAGTTAACCTCTTAATCCAGACTCTGTGTGTTGTGTTCTGAACATTTTGGGATGTCTGGATAATTTGGATAATTGGTCAGGATGTTGCTGTCGCTCACGTTAAAGTTTATGCCATGACTTCAAGTTCAAAGATCAGTATTAAGGTAAAATACTTCATAAAGCCTTTTTTAAACTCTACACTCGTGATTATGCAATACCCAGTTATTCCAGTTTCTTACGACAGTAAATTGCACTGTTTGCATTTTCTTACAAGGAAATTACTCCTAAACATCTTCATCTTTGTCAACTTCAAATAAATACAAATTTCAGTTAAAGTTACATCAAGAGAAAGCGTATTTTAAAGGTCAGGAAAAGGCACAGCAATTATCTCTTCAAAAATGCTTGCCTCCTTCACCCAGCAGCACACATGTAATTTTCTGTGCAGTTATGAGACATGAAAATATCAGCATTCTGAACTACAGATGCTCAGCTGCAAATACACAGTTTCCCTTTTTGGGGAGGATGGTAAAGAATGAAACTGATTCTGACATTAAGAAACATGGTTGGCACCTTTGTTTCATAATTGTACTACAGAATTTGAGCAGGCCAGTGGCAAAAACCTGAAAGAGTATCTAAATAAGTAATATAACTTTATGCTCAGGCTCTACAAAAGAAGACAAGCAGAATATAAAAACAAAGTTTTTAACACTGATGCAGAAGATTAAAGTTACTTCAGGTACTTCAATAGCTCAGTTAACAAGATCAGGTAAGGTGAAATACATCACAGTGACGTCAAACTACTTCAGTAGTCTTGAAAAACCCAATTCACATGTGTGCCTGAAAATAAGTGTGTGCATAAATGCATGCATAGCACATACACATATTTACATAAAGATATACATAAATGTATTATACACCTCCAGTGTCGCTTTTGCGACATCGCAATGGCAGACTTAACTGTAACAAAGAAGAGCTCTTTAAGAGGGCATGGTCAACCCCCTTAGACCCAATATGCCCTTCTGGAATTAACACAGTGCTTTTCATTAAAAACTAGGCAGAGAACCAGTTCGATTTTTGGTAAAACACTATATCACTCTACGGCAAGTGCCTAATTTCCATATTTCTCTCCTCTGCACAATATTCAAGTCATTGGTCATTTTAAGCTGCTACCCTGGGGAATCAAAACAGTCTGTAAGAGGGGCCATGTGCCATTTAGAAAGTAAACCAGCAGCCAAGAAAATAAGCCATAGTAAACTGGAAAACGGTTAATCAAATCCATTCCAATTCATGAAATTTAAAATAGTGAAGGGGCAATACTTCCTTAAAAGAACATGGAAAGAGAAGACACAAAGCTTGTAATAGTAACCTATGAGCTAGATGAAATATCATAACCCCCCAAATGGTCACATTACAGTGAATACATAAAATCAACTTCTATAGCATAACCTATGATAAACACTCAGCGAAATACTTTGCACAATAGGCCCATATGTGATAATGACTAAGACTACTGCTGCAATATAAGCTGAACAAAAATCTGTTAAAAAAATGAAACAAGAAACCCCAAACATAATTTCAGAAGTGAACTTCCTTTAATCATTTTCAGAACTTCTATTAAAATTGAACAAGCAATTCTTACTTTAACACCTTCAAATACACAACCTGACTCTGCACACCTACATCTCAAGTGACCTATTTATTCATTTTAATGAAGGTAATTCTATGACAAGTTCAAGATGACATGCATAAAAGCTTCCACAGGAACAGTCCTTTTACCCAAATTTTGAAGTGAGCTGAGTATCTAGAATCAATTGTTTTACCTACTCCTTGCATCCAATTCCTAACTGAGAGATTAAAGATTAAATACCCTGTGCCAAGCCTCCTTAATGAATGTCTTCACATGTACAGTAGATCATTCTTCTCTTTACGGACAGAAGTTTTGCCAAATGTATGCAATGTTCTTTTAAACTGAGATCACTAAAATCCAATTTTGCCAGTTAACAGTAGTATCTGAATGATGTTGAATCTCTTTGGCCCATTACGCTGAGGTGACGAAAGACAATATGACATTAAAAAAAATTTAAAAAACAAAATAAAAAAATCAAACTTTTACAAACCATTTTGAGTTTGATTATACTGTGTAAGTACCAGAATTCTACACAGTAATCTTGGTCTCAAAGTCTTCTCTGAAAAGAAATAAGCAATGTGTCAAAACTTAAGGAAAACAAAGATGGGAAGTACCCTTCACAGATTCTAGAACCGAAAAGCTTACATGTAATCCAAAGTTCAAGTAACCATAAATTTTCCCAGATTCTAATCACCCTATTATGTGATGTATTTCTTTAAATTACAGACAAAAAGTACTTCATGCACGTAGAATCATTTATCTGCGTCAGAATTGGAAAAGAACAGCAAACTCAATTTTAACTATCAACTTAGCCCAGAAGTTACATTTGCTACTTTCTAAGGAAAGTGACCAAAGACACAGCATGTTCATGTTACATAGACTACAATTCCAACATCTTCATCAGTAGCCTTTGGGCTCACTCAAAGCTAGTAAAACAATCCAGTATGCCCTCATCCATTTTGGATACTTTCAAACAGAGCAGCCAGGTAGAACAGACACTGGACAAAGGCCATTGAGTATCTGTAACTAAGAATCAGACCTGGCTTTTGGGACATACCAAAAACATTCAGAAGAAAGCAAAGTAACAAAAGAAAAACATCTGCAGACAGATTATGGTTCTATCTCATCTAGAGTCACAAATGCTTCTAAGTGCAAATATGTAATAGTGATCCTATTTATCTTGAAAGGGGTTTATTGACAGTATCATAAGTTTAGAAGTTGCACTGTAACTGAAGTTTTATGTTAAGTGCAAGTTTAATGAAGCCGAGATAGATGATGCATCTGCTGGTTGGAGCCAGCAGAAATCCACAAGTCAAGGGGACATACCAGCAATACTGTACATGATACACCAATGGAGAAAATCCTTGGGTTTGGTTGGACTGCCAGAGACCAACCCCACTAAAAATCAGTTAGTTTATTTCTTTTTAGAATAAAAGATACACATTAGCTGTGGCTAGATACTTGGAGTTAAAAGGAAAATGGAGCCACCTCCACCTAAAAACTAAAAGGACAAAATGAATTGCTAAAAGTTCTCTTAGTCCTCTGGATACCTGAAGTGATGGAAGACGCAGAGTGCTTTCCAGCCAAGATGGATAAATGGAGTTAAACATAGCAGCCCATGACCAAACTCCTTTGAAGGTGAACTTACCAGCTTGGCCATCCAAAGTTGTAATTGAAGTAACATACACATCTACAGTTTGGTCAATACAAAATAAAACTGCAGTAGCATCAACAGCTCAGAAATGGCTGCACCAACCCAGCAGTGACACACCATCTTGGCTGGGTCCCACAGGTCCACTGACACAGATGTATTGGTCAGTATGTAACCTCTCAGTAACTTCAGCTATAGAGTAAAATCTGGGTTTTCTTCCCCCATTCTCTGAATTAATGTTTTCCTTCATGCTGTACTCTCCAAGTATCTACCTTTGTTGTTGTTGTCCTCTGTTTTCTCTCTACATATCCACATGAACCTTAAAATCCCAAACTGAATGCAGTACTTCAGCTGAGTTTTTCCCCAGTTCTCCCAACAACAAAAATGGCAACTTCATTGCCTCAATGCCAACTCCTTTCAGTGCAACCAGGAATTATGTTTTCCTTCCCATTACAATCATTCCCTTGTTGGTTTGTTATGTGTGATCCAATGACTCATCATCTTTTGTATCAATCTTTAATGCGTTTCATTTTCCTGATTTCAGACCACTTTTCAAGACCCTTTGCTTTCTAATAACTGTCATCTAAAGAGCACAGAATTCCCTCAAGCACACCATCATTAAAAAACAGAAGTGTAATCATTTGGATCATAAAGATTAATGAAAATGTGCTACAATTGGCCTCCAGACAGTTTACTTGATATTTACGATTTAAATTCATTTTGCTGTTCTTCCCATTATAGCAATTTTCATTATATTTCTTTAGTTAACATATTAATATAATTATCATCTTACTGTTCAGAAAGTGCTTTGCCAAATTCCACGCCTTGCTGAAGTACTCAGCCCTCTCATATGTATGTGTATAATACATACAACTAGGTTTAAGGTTTTCAGTTATTCTCTACCCATTTATGACAGTTTTCTTAACATATTATTATTAATCCTTACAACACCTGAAATTTTTGGGGGATGTTTGTTAATGTTTAAAATTCACAAGTCAAGCTTGTTTTCTCTAGGTCACCTGTTACTTAATCACCCTTCTCATTAGCAAGAAGCCTGTATTGCTTTCTCTTGCTATTTTATTTCTAGTGTATTTATTGAACCTTCTCTCCATTTAGCACCCCAACAGAATCATTTCTCAAAAAAAATGTTTATTTTGTTATTAAAGAAACAATTTCAGTCATTTCCTTGATCTCAGTATAAATGGCTTTTCAAGGACCTTCATTTTTCCCCTAAGCTTACTCACAGCCACACACCAAATACTCATTTCACCTGCTTATGCAAAAGCATTCACTCATATATATGCATTCACATAAGCATACGCACTCCAGCACCAAATTCTCCCAAATCTGTAGTTTCATGAGAAACAAGAGCTAAAAATAGCATGTGTACCATAATCACTTTGTATTTAACAGCATTTTCCTACCTTTTTTAAGCCAGCAAATCCTTCTGATTCCAAGAAGAAAAAGGCAAAGGGCATCAATACAAACAAACATAAATTCGAAAAAAGAGAGGCAAGATTCCATAAGCCTGAAACAAACAAGAAAAAAATTTGTAAGACTTTTAGCTTTAGAAGTTAAAAATATCCCATTTCTCCCCTTACATAAAACAATGTAGTATACATACAATTCTAACACAAAATGGTTTTTATGATACAGAGTTATTCACAGGTCTGAAAAACACTCATGTCTTTGTATAATGATCTTGAGACAAAAATTGGACACCAACTAGAATAGCAGCAAATGTATGAAATCTTGTGAGACAGGCTGCAAGCTCAGGTGGACTACTTCCACAACATACCACTGAAAGCTCTTTACAGAGTTTTTAGGACAAAGATATTCTACTGCTATCAGTGAATCTCCCAAAATTCAGTGTACTCACTTCCACAGCTTTTCCAAGAGAAACTCAAGCAAATCACGGATTTTAACATGAGCAACAAACAAATGTCACCATCACGGTAACACCAACAGCAGCCTTCCACGATGAGATAACTGTTTAGTGGGCGAGATCAGTGGATTTTGTGGATCAAAAGCTTTAAACATCACCTCCCATTAATCCCCTCATAGTCTAATTAACAAAGTATGGGCTAAGCAAGTGAACTGTGATTTGGACTGAAAGTTGGCTGAGTTTCTGGGATCAATCAGTTATGACCAGCAATAAAGAGTCAGGCTGGAAGCCAGTCACCAGTGGTATATCCCAGCAGGTCAATACTGGGTTTAACATCTTCACTCATAACCTGGATGACAGAAGAGGGTGCATATTCAGCAATTTTGCTGAAGATACAAGATGGTGAGGAGCAGTTCCTGCACTCGGATGATCCTCAGCAAGCTGAACAAATGGACTGACAGCACACTGGGGACCAATCATCCCAAAAGCAGCCTTGTAGGAAAGGCCTTAGAGGATTTGAAGACAAGCCAGCAGCGCGCCCTTGCAGCAAATGCGAACAGCATGCCAGGCTGCATTAGAAGTGTTACCAGGAGCTTGAGGGAGGTGGTCCTTCCTCTCTGTTCAGCAGCAGAGCTACTAGCACTAGTAGCACAAACCTGGAGAACTGCATCCAGCTGTGGGCTCCTCCATACAAGACAGGCTATACTGGAGCAAGGCCAACAAATGACCATGAAAATTAATAAGGGTTGAGGCATCTGTCACTCAAGGAGAGGCTATGAAAGCTGGAACTGGTTAGCCTTGAAAAGCTTTGACTCAGGGAGATTTACACAAGGTACGTAAGTATCTGATGAGAGAGGGGGAAAGGAAACCAGTGTTGGACTTCTCACAGTGGTATCCAGTGAATGGAGAGAGACAATACGATGAACTGAAAAACCTACTGAAACATTAGAGGGGAGAGGGGGAGGGAAGGGGGAAAACAAACAAAAAAAACCAAAAAAACAAAAAAAAAATCCACACCAAAACACACCCCAAACTTATTCCACTGAGTGCAGTCAAACACTTCAACAACTTGCCCATAGAGGATTTGTAATCTCCATATTTCAACATATTCAGAACCCAAATGGGCACTGCCTTGAGCAGCCTTCTCTAACCCTGCTGTGAGCAGGGCAGTCAGACTAGATTATTTCCAGAGGTCCCTTCTAAACTCAGCCATTCTGTGATCTAGGTGAAAAATCTAGAATGACTAAAATTAGGACATCTGTAAGACACATGTGACATCTGCAGGAAGGGAAAAGGTTTATAAAATAACCTGAAGTGATAACTGATCTCCATTAAGGATATCTGCTCTATTAAGATCTAAGATGAACACTTTCTGAACAGACAATTTCTGGTGCCTAAACATGAACCCATCATCAATCATCCTATTAAAAGTTGTGCAGGATGCAGTGTTTCTTCCTTCTAAAAGCAGCAGTTTACCTGCAATTTAACAGCTAACAGATTCAACTTGTGTCACATGTTCTGCATCCTGAAAACACAGCTTTTATTTTATAGTTGAGAAAACAAGGCCACCTTTCCCAAAACACACACATTTCCACAATTACACAAGACTATATTGTATCACCTGAAATCCAAAAGAGAACATCCCCCATGATAAGAAAATTTGAACTAACAGCTTTGTTTATTTCTTTCTTCTCATGAATAGGCTTGTTCATTTTCTTCTTTGAAATTATCCATTTTAGAAAGAACAGGCATGGAAAGAGACATTTACTGAATGTCTGGGGAATTCATTGAGAGAAATTCCTGTGTTTAGTTCCAAATGTAAAATATTTTGTAGCTACCTTCACCTATGCTTTCACCATATTATTTCCTTTTTCTTTAAAGGAAATTATTTAAACTTCAACAAGAAACAAAAACAGAGGGAGGAGGAAGGACAGAGAGGGTAAGAAATCTAATTCAGCAATTAATAGGACCAGGACCCAAATTTAGCCCAATAAGCTTAAGAAAAGAAAATAAGAAAACTCTAAAAGATGCGTGAAATATAATACTCAGTTGCTAAAGAAAACAGACTGCCTAAAGGTAGCTAAACTCCAGCTAACAAAGAGGGGGATTTTTCCTTTTGAATTTGCTTAGCCAGGAAGCTCCAGTTACCATTCAAGAAACATTCACACATAGCAACATCAGCAAGAATGTCATTAACAGCCCGTACTAGGAGTACACTAACTCAAATAGTCTGGCTTTGGTTTTGGTTGCTGGCTTGATTTGGTTTTCGGGTGTCTCCTTCCCAGAAAAAGAGTCAGATTAGAAATACTATGAGATGGGGTAAGGGTCTCATTTCAGCTGTTTTCTCTGAGGATAAACAGTGCATTCAGCTACCTAACACAAAGCCGAATACCTGATTGTCCTAATTTCAGCAGCTGTTATCACATGCAGATCTACAACGTAAAACAGTGCTTAGGAGCTGCATGGTTTGTGCAGAGTATTTTAACAGAGGGGAGAGTGGTGCACATCTGCAGTGCTTTTTAAAGAAATCCAGAAATTTACACATTAGCAGCTGATAGGAACCACATTCACAGAATATTAAATTACAGGGCAAAAATATACACACAAAGTATGAGAGGTAAGGACAGTGCTATACTCCTCCTGATACACATATACTTTCTTCAAAGTAAGGAACACACAGGGCTCTCTTCCTCCCCTGACGTGTGTCTTATCCTAATTTGACATTTCAGAAGTCAAATTAAAATGGACCCAGAAAATTATTTCACACTACACTGACTGCATCATAAAATTACGTGAGAGAGACTTGAAGACATCAACATATATAAAAGCTTTAAGCAGCTTATTGGAATATTTTACTTTTTTTTTTTTTCCTGCATTTGCAGCGACCTAAGAATATCCCCCATAAAACAAGTTAATAAAACATAAAAATTAACAATCAGTCTTTGGCAAACAGATCCGACCCTCAGCAATTTGGAGGTTTTCTACTCCTGGCAGTTTCGTTGCATTTTACCCCCACCTGGTGGTTGTATCCGACAACAGCATAAGTGAACATCCAGCTGTCAGAAGAACTGGGTTTAGTTCAACATACATTATATGAGGGTGTTTGTTCTGGACACGGATATGGGCTTTCTGCCTAGTTCCAAAAAATTAGAGGCATATCTTTTCTATTATTCTACATGCCACAACTAATGCAGCAGTCTACAATATAAAAACCCTTAATACTACCTTCAGGTACCTCAGACTACATCTGTAATTGATAAATCTGGCAAAACTGAAGTGGTATAAAGCAACACAAATGTTCCCATTTGATAACATTTACAAAGCAGTATGCAAACCGTACATGAAGCCTATGCTAGACAGTAGTATGGAGACATTAATATTTTCTGGACTTGACTGCTTGTGATAGAACTATTAGCTATCAAAATTTGAGCAGATATTTCATAAATAACTTCAAAAAGGTATTGCCACTACACGGAACGGGCTTTTTACAGAGCAGAGCAGTGCTATAGTGCAAACCCAGTGAACACCACATGAGGGAGCCCTTCCCTAAGGTAAGGCTTTTTGAAATAAGGCACACTAATTTTTGTCAAGCTGCAGTAGCAGAAACCTGTCGCCGTATCCAAAATCCACTGATGTTTCTTAAGTCTTCACACCAATTCTGGTGAATCTTGGTTTAGTTCATTTATGTCTACCCCTAGCACAAGCTTTGCAGTACTGAGTCAAACTTGGAAACAAGATGCTGAATTTACTTCTTTGCTACCCATTGTTATTGGACTTAGGAAATATAAGTGATACTGTGCATGTATAAAGTGGCACTTTCAAAAGACTGTCCCATTAAAATCAAAATACGATGGTCACTGGGAAATCCGAAGGCCTTCCTATGCAACAGCTACTTTTACCAGCAAATTCCTAATTAACCCAAGTTTTCTCACATGCTGTAGCAACTGACAGAATGAAAATTTCTTCAGTTATTATGAGAATTTTCTCCCTCTAAACATATTTGATTGTTGTTTTTTCAAAGTCAATTCAGACACAGAAGGAAGGTTTATTTTCCATAAATGGTTCTTTTCATATTTGGGAGTAAAGAATATAAATCTGAGCAGCCACATCCTTGTGGAAAAATGAGAACTCACTGGGTTGGTTTTTTTCCAATGTAGGAGATGGTGTGTCTCATACCAAATTATCAATCCCTCATGATGTATGACAAAGCAGATCAGGGAGTAACTCAACTAGAAAGAACCTCTGTAGTCATGTAGTCTGATCTGCTGCTTAAAACAGCTGAACAGCAGGTGCAATCAGGCTGCTTCGAGGTTTAGCCAGGTGAGCTTTAAAAACTTCCAAGGATTTAGATCTCTCTGGACAACCTTTTCTAGTGTTCCACCATCCCTGCTGTGAAGAGCTGTTGCTTTGTGTCTTGCAAACATTGCTTCTTGCCTCTCACTGGACATACCAGAGAAGAAGCTGGCTCTATATAAACCCCCTCACCAGCCACAAATCCAGCTGTGCCCTGGCTCCCCTAATTTCACACCAGGGTATTAATCCAGCTGGTATTTCAACACGCCTCCTGGGCAGTTCATCCCTACTTTACCTTCTGTACACCTTCTTTTTGGTTTTGAGCTCATGTTCCTTGTTAAGCCAAGTCAATCTCCTACTACACCTCCTCATTTTCTTGCACTCCAAGGTACACACCATGCTTGAAGGTTATCCTTGAAAGTAAACACCTCTCCTGGCATCCTTTGCCTTCAGGATATTGCCCAGTGAGGTGCCATATACACATTTACTGAAGAGGACAGTCTACTCTCTCAAAATCTAATGTCTTTATTCTACTGTTTTCTTTTTTCACACTTCTGAGCTATTAAAACTACTCTATCACTGGTCAGGGTCCCACCTCCAGTCAACGCTTCCTTATTTATGGGTTTAAAAAAAAATTTTACCATCCAGATAGCACAAAAAACACTCAACCAGTTTCAGAAAGATGACAGACAATATGCATTACTTCCTGTCTTCACCTATCCACATTTGTTTAAAACAAATTTAAAAACTACCAAACACCACACTCTTGCAAGTTAGGGACCATGAAATTCATTAGTTCTCTGTATTACTAAATATTTAGCAAACAGTGTACACTTTTCAGAGAAAAATCCTCCCAAGTCTAATTATTCTCTCTTCACAAGAACAGAAGGACAGCACTATTAGCTTGTAAATTATTTGTTCCAGATTAAATTGTTTTATAGCAGAGGTACTATCTCCCTTCTCAAGCCAAATCTACTGAAGTGTGTCCTGTCTCCATCAGTTATTTCCCTTAGACACATGGAAGTATCCAAATTATTTTCAAATATTAGTATAAATTGTACATATCATAGTCAACCAACATTGGAATGCATGCAAAACTCACTGCCAGACATCAAGGCATCACCGCAGAAAGTATGAGTGATATCCTTTTCTTGCATCTTTTCCTTGAAAGATTTCCTTCATATTCTATTCTTTTCCTTATTTACAACTACATCATTAGCAGTTTAACTACCCAATCCCGACTGCTCATAGCAAGCAAGTTTCATGAAACAAATTCTTATTTTGAGAATAAATTTACATGTATCATGATAAAGACAGCCTTATGAATCTCACTTTAACACATGAAGAAGTTTCGACAGTGTGTTTTTAAGTTAGCTTCTAGTAGCTTTTACTCTACGCTAACATTTATAACAGTGAATTTGGTTAATCCCATGAAGTCTGCATAATTCTTAAAAAAAAAAAAAACACCCAACACACAACAGAACAGTTAAGACAGACTTTTGTGATAAATCACGCAGCAGCAAAACCAGCTAATAACATGTTAAAAACTCAATTAGCATCTTAGGTTAAAACAGAGTTATTAGTTTGAAAATAAGAACATATTTTTGCACGTGTAATGAAGACATCCATTTTAATTACATTATGCTGAGTACTAACCATGAATTAGCGAGCCATTTAACCACTGAATATAGTAGTTTTGTGGAAAAGAAAGCAGGATCTCATTGCTGATTATTGAGAAAGGTAGAAGCAGGACTGCACCAGCTGAAACTGCTAGAGTGAAGGTGCTCAAGAACAGCCTGAAATTTAAAGAAATGCACCACTGTTACCACCAACATGCTCTGAACAAGGGGAAAAAAAAGTCGTTAGCCTACCTAGCCTGAAGGCTGTGTCTGAAGGCAACACATTCCTACATTGTAAAGGGGCAGGAGAAACTGATTTCCACAATATTTCAGTTCTAAAAAGCGTATTTCAAATACCAAATAGTTTACAGAATCCAGTAAAAATAATTAGTTTTTACCAACTACCACAATTACTCTCTTGAAACTTGCATACATTCAATTTCAATGTCATACACACATTAAATTATTGGCGTTCAAGGAATATCTTAACTCTCCTATTTCAGTTTTCATTACACACACACACACTCAGAATGGAGAAAAAAACAGAAAAATCACTATCTATACTCTTTTTACAAATTTTGAAGTCAGGGCAGCTTGTAATTCCTAAAAAGTGAGTGCTATTTGAGTTTCTCATAGGTTGGGCTTTTCTAATAGCTGTGAAGTCAATACAGAAAAATTGTCAGAAGTGTTTCAGCTCTTTCTTTTTTAGATCCCAAATACAATTTATATCAAATGCCATCTTGTGGATTGAATAGAACTGTGTTCTTCAAAAAGGAAAAAAAATAAAAGTTATATTCTTACAGAACTAACCCCATGCTAGAATAAAATTAATTCTCAAAATTCCAAAAACAAAAAGATAGATTCTTCCTACAACAGGATTGTCAGTAAGCTGCTTACAGAAATCTTACTTTTCACTAACAGTGTACAAATCCATTGTTTATTCATACAATACTTACAGTCTGAGTGACTAATTTTATTTAAAAAAAAATAAATACTCTTACATGATTTTGAGGTATTTTTTCTTTCATTTAAGGATGCTTATGTATTCTAAAACAGAATTATGAAGCCTAACACATTGTAGCCTTTCAAGGTGATACAGCAGATTGTCTTTGTTTTCTCCCCAGTAAGCCCTGACAATTAAACTACACAAAGAAATATCCATCTGCATATGTTTGAAAGTTATTTTATGGCTTTTGGGAAATAGCATGCACACTTCAGGAACAAGAAAGCTTAGGCCAAAAGAACAAGAAGCATTTTGTATTTATAACAACAGTTTTAGTGAAAGGCTATTACTCTGTGGAAGAGCTAATCCTGCCTTACTCGGCTTTCACATTAAAAACACAGTGTTTATAACAGATGCTTGTTGCATTTTAAAGTTAAACTAGGGTGCAGGTGCGCAAGCAGGGATAACAGTTAACAAGACTCTTAGACTCTTTGAATATCAAAAAATTCAGAACGAGGCTATGACCACAGCAGCTACAAAAATCTTCAGTTTAGAAGAGCCTTCCCTATAGTCTTAAAAATACAAGGGAAATGCTCCTCTACTTGAGAGGGAATCGTTTCCTCGTAGCATGCAAAAGCATGTATTTGTCTCTAGATCTGAAGTACATCTTGTGGCAATAACTATTTCAATTTTATATAAAAGACTGTTATCAGACAGAGAAGTGTGCCTAAGATTTACATCATCTTTGTACATCTCCGAAGCTTGCCACAAATGCACAACTAAAAGCGAACAGCTTACAATGTTCTCGGCACTTTCCCAGGGTACAAGACAAATCAATAAAACACTCAATGACCTCTCCTTCGAAGGGGATGACAGTGCCACCACAGAAGAGCTAAGAACATTGAAATAAGAAACTCCACATGGTTTAGCAAATCATGTAACTGAGAGGGCAGCAAAAGCTCACAGATATTCTGTAAATCTTCAGACATATTTATAATAGTTTAACATCTAGCTTTACAAAGGAACAGGAAGAGAACACGAGTTGCTGGCAGACCAACAGGTCTGGCAAATGCTTGTCTTCCATTTGTTATCCTGTTTTAAGCTTTGTATTTTAAATGATCAAATACAGATGTCTACTTCAGGGTAAGATAACTTCCTTTCCAGGATCCATTGCCTCCCTTGACAGGATTTTCATGAACTACAGTGAGAACTTAAAACTGCCTCCCACATAAACACTACATTTTAGAGACCTAAACTTAGGTGCAGAAGTCATGCATGAATTCCACCTCTTACATCTGGTGCTCATGCAATATTCTGGCCAACATCATGCTTATCAGGAAAGCCACGGGTACAAAAAAAGCCCTAAACCAAGCTGTCTTGCCTCTTGTCATGCCTTTCACAATTCAAAGCACCACTTGATTAAGTCTTTTTCTTCTGCCCTCTAGCAACCTATTTGCTGTCACATTTATAATAAATATACTGTTACTTATTTGCAAGAATAAAAGATTCCTATATATAACAATATATATAGAGGCAAAAATCTGCTATAAAGAGCTATACATACGATATTCTGTTAACGATGGCATCTTCATCCTCTTGCTCATCTGAAAGTTAAATGACAGCAGGTTATATTCAATACTTCTTAGTCATCTTTCCTCAAGCTAAAATATATATACATGGGCACAGTTTTAATTTGCAATTAAAGTTTAGAATTACTAAAAGAATTTATCAGCATCAACATTTTGTAAATGTTCATAACAAAAGAGAATATTCTTTTCTTTTTCTTTTTTGCTTGTCTGAAGCGCCTTTCAAATCAATGTAACTATGAAGTTATCTCACTTTATTTAAATAAGCAGATCAAAACTTCCTGGAAACATCTTCCAGAAGGCTCTGCAGCAAACAACCTTTCACAGGCTACTACAACGATGGCTGCTGCTACAGAATGTCCCTTTGGACATCTCTGAAACCACAGAGAGCAAGCAAGCTACTGCAGGAGAGTTCTAAGGTCCAACTAACCACTACAAACGCCTAAAGAGAAGTTTCATTTCCAGTATCAAGACAGTTTTAAAAACTAGAAAGCATACCTAGAACAGTAGTGATGACCCCTTGGTTGCTTCCCTTTATTCAACCCAATTCCTAGGGATTTCGTGGTGGGGGAAGGAGAGCTGGTTTGGATTTAAAACACCATGGCTTCCCTTCTGGTATTTCACATTTTAGTTTATTTTTGTTCACTTAGTCCTCAATTATTATTTCAATTTTTTGAAATCAACATCAACATTTAACTCTGAGGTCAATCAATAATTTAGCCTTCATTTACCCTTTATACCCTTCTCTAGATACATCTGTACACAAACGTATGCATTTGTACATTTGAAGTCATTTGGGAGTAATCTTTTATGTCTCCCAGGTTTTCCATGAGTGGTAACTCCAATGTATTTTAAAATCTAAGAGTAAATAAAGCCAGGCATTTCAAGCTCTTAAGAGTCATGCACACAACTGAAATAAATATGTAGCCATTAACATCACACTATTTTGAAATTCTCCCGTGAAGTACATTGGGTTATTGTCATGGGGTTTTACAGGAATCGCATGCTGTTTTGAGACTAAGCCAAGGTCTCTTACGAATCATTCTGGCTAAAGAGCCTGTTGTAGAAACAACAATTTGTCCTGAAAGAGATCCAGACGTGTTAACTCAGGAAGATCCTAGTAGAAGTGGGCAGTGCCAGAGAAGGCACAAAGGAGGTGTTGGGAACTTGTGGCTCAGGGAAAAAGGGAGCAGACAGAAGGCAAGAGAGCAGCATATACAATTAGATCAGTCTGGCAGCCCAAGAAACACTTTTGGTCAGAGAACTAGTTCTTCCGCTTTCCTTCGGGAGTCCAAAAGAAAAAGGATCAACTATTCACTTGAAAGACAAGATTATTTTGTAATATATTAAAAAGTCTGTACTTACCTGCTTTCCTTTTGTATCTTGTGATTATGAAGTAGGAAACTATGTAGAGAACAGCAAATAGGAGAAAACAGATCTAGGGAAAAAACAAATAAAACAAATATTGCATTTATTAGGTTGTAAAAAAATGCCTGCATTATAATAAGAATAAACAGAAAATCAAGTATTGGCAATTTAAAATTAAATTCAGATCAACAAAAGTGTATTCTATGCAAATGTCAACATCATTATGTTTTATATCTTACTAACAGAAAGTTAAACCCACAAGAACAGTTCAATTAGAGTAACAGGTATGGGATCAACCATACGGCCACCAAATTTTACCCTAAAATTAAGAAAAAAAAAAAAGCCTCATTTACAGTGTGATTGGGAAAGGGCTGGGTTGGGTTCTTTTTTGAAGTTTAAATCCACTTGTGTTGTAAAAGTTATCATGATTTGTACCCCCTTCACACATAAGGGTAATCATATTTTATACAATGGGTTCTTGAAGATCTATTTTGGAGTAAGCTATTAGCATACATGGAAAACAAAAAGCAGTTATGTTTATTATTTCCATCATGTCTTGAAACAAATTCCCAGCACCACACACGACAGACTTATCTGCCTACAGTGGATGCTCAAGTGAAGGCTAGTAAAACACAATGTTTCCTTCACAGTCAGAAGCCAAGGGCACAATTTCCCTCCTCATAAGACAGGTGGCTTATTTAGGTCAGATGTGCCGTAAACCCAGCATGACTTGCATCCAGTTGTTTCTAAGAGTTAGCACTACAATTCCAAACACCTACAAATACGCTGGAAGTCTCAGGGGAAAGAAGTAAAATAAGAAGACAGGTTTAACCCTCCGAGCCTTTGTGGGAAAAAAAAGGGGGGGGGGAGGAACAGGGGAAAAGGGAAGCAAAATATTTATGTGCATCTGAATGAGGCACCCAACACTGCTTCCTCAATCCTGTTTGCTGATACCTATTAAAAACATGAGTCAGAAATGAAACAAGAACAAAGCATCCCATCCCATGATGCTGTGGCCCTTGAGCTCCGCAAGTACCCGAGCAGCCATAGAGAAGAGTTCTCTATGTACAGCAGCATATTCTGCTGTTAGCTTGCAGAAAACAGATCACCTCTATGTCAGAGGCTGCAAAGCCACCTGAATTAGCCCAAACTGTCAAAACTCTTTTGCGTATGCACAATACTAGTAACCACCCAATAAGTATCAACACACAGCAGTTAACCAACTAAATTAGGTAAAACTGTTGTAGCAGATTTTACTATTAAATGAGTTTGCCATATTACCTGTATAGGTTTGGGGTTTTCTTTTATTTCAATTGGCCCTGCCTGGATCTGCAATTGATAATATCAGCACCTTAAACATGTTCTACTTCCATCTGAGCTTTATCTCATTCGTGATCTGAAACTGCAAATACTTCACTGGGAAGCCTCTGATCTATTTCTTTAGTCAGTCATTTAAAGATTTGTTGCCTTTAAGAACTCACTGTCTTAAAGTCTGAAAATCTACCCTAAGTGAAAGGGAAAAACAAAAGCAAAGGTAGCAATGATAGCCTTTGAAAATTTATATCTAAATAAGCGTATTGCATCCAGGCCAGCAGAATCAGAAGGGGGGAAACAAATTGTTCAATCAATACATACTTTTAAAGGAATACTAATAAAAATAAATTAGGAGAGTTATTTCTTTTGTGTAGACAGACATTCTAGCTAAAAAAAAAAAAAAAAAAAAACAACACCAAAGTGCAGCCAAATGTTTTGAGTGTGGCATTTGAGTACCTACAACTGCCTTACAGAAATCTCCCAGAGTATCACAGAGCCACAGGTCTGCAAGGGGAAATAGAGCTCAGTCTCTGTTCAGGCAACACACAGCAGTGATACCCAAAATACAGATGCTGAAAATTAGATTTCATAACTAGATCTCCGAATTCAACCACTGAATCTGAATAGGGTATACCACTCCAACTTTCCAGAGGATGCTTCAAAAAGGTTTTGATAAAGAATTATTTTTTTAAAATCTATTAAAAAATAATTAATATTTAATTAAAAAAATACGCTGATATATTTTTTAAGCAGGAAGAGCAAAATAAACTGAGAATAGCCTTGGATTTTCAGAGTACTCTGACACAGATTGTCCTGTCAGCATCAGAAAACACAATGCCACTGCTGAAAGACAGTCCTTCTCTAAGTTTCCAGTTCCTCTGAAAACTAGACCAAGGCTACAGAGAGAGACATCTAATTTTAGGCATCCACTTTTGAAAATCAGGTATCATATATACAGGTCAGTAAAACCCTTTACAAATCTGCCAGACCCAAATAAAGATAAAATTAAACCAAAAATTAGTTTAACTATGTTTAAAACAAGAATAAAAATTACAACAATCTTGTTTGTATCTTCAAATAAAATAGATGACCTTTATTCTATCTGTGATAACAAAGTTACAATGAAAATGTGGATCCATACTTACAAGGTACCAGAGAGATAACTGAGATATTTTGAGGTCACAGCCAATGAAAGCTGCCCAGTAACATGAACTGTCAAATGTTGTATTTCTAGTTTTAGATGATAGCTACTTCACAACTCAGCAATAACAGGTAACTATATATCTTGATGTAATTATCCCTCTACTTCTGTCAGAATTGAGAATAGTTTTGTAAATATTTCATTAAGTTTATTGCTGAAAATTTGCATAATTTTAAAGTTATCAGCAAAAAGTAAATTCTAATCAGTGAAAGTTTTAGGATCTTAATAAAAGGTAATTCATAAATTAAAATTCTTTCATAACAACCAAAACAAGACAATAATCAAACTCAGAAATATCCCTTCAATCTCAACTCACGATCCTGAAGTGTTTCTAACCATGCATTCTGAAGAGCTTTCAAAAGGGAACAGCAAAAGCCAGCATCCTAACTATTTTTAGAGTGGAACTCAGTTAAGTTGGGGAAAAGGAATGTGTTGCCCATGACAGCCAAAGCATAAGCTCCACTGTCATGTCACACTGATATCCTGGGTTCTTACTCCTCATAATGCTCTTTGTTTCAGGATATTGTTGTACTGCAGAAAACATACAGCCCTTGTTCGTACTTGTTCTGCCGTAAGTTCATGTTTCTCAAACATGAATGCAATACTCCAGGTATGGTCTTATGGCTATATGTAACGGCACTAAGCCTTTCTTTCTGTACTGAAAACTGCATTGGGTTTGCATGGCAGGTTTTGTTAGAAGGGGGCTACAGGGGTGGCTTCTGCAAGAAGCTGCCAGAAACTTTCCGTGTCCGAAGGAGCCAATGCCAGTCAGCTCCAAGACAGACCCCCCACTGGCTAAGGCTGAGCCCATCAGAGACAGTGGTAGCACCTCTGCGATAACATAGTTAAGAAGTGAGGGGGAAAGAGCATAACTGCAGCAGGAGAGAGGAATGAGAAATGTGAGAGGAACAAGCCTGAAGACACCCAGGTCAGTGCAGGAGGAGGGGAAAAGGTGCTCCAGACACAGAAGCAGCCTCACTGGTGAGGCAGGCTGTGCCCATCAGCACATGGAGGTTATCAGTGGAGTAGATACCCACCTGCAGCCCACAGACGACCCCACACCGTATGAGGGGGGATGCCCAAAGGACACTGTGACCCCACAAGAAGCCTGCTCTGGAGCAGGCTCCTGGCAGGACCCATGGCCCCATGGAGAAAAGAGCCCATGCTGGAGCAGGTTTCCTGCAGGACCTGTGACTCCACATGGGACCCATGGTGGAGCAGCCTGCTCCTGAAGGACTGCACCCCATGGAAGGGACCCACGCTGGAGACTATGGGAAGGACCCACATTGGAGAAGTTAATGGAGAACTGTCTCCCATGGGAGATGCTCCACACTGGAGCAGGGGAAGAGCATGAGGAATCTTTTGTGAAGAGGAAGGAGCAGCAGAGACAATGTGTGATGAACCGATCACAACCCCCATTCCCCATCCCCCTGCATTGTTGGGGGTAAGGAAGTAGAAACTCTGGGAGTGAGGAGGGATCTGGAGGGCTGGGGAAAAGGTGTTTTAAGATTTGGTTTCTTTCTCATTGTCCTACTCCGATTTGATCGGTAATAAATTCCCCCAAGCTGAGTCTGTTTTGGCCATGATGAAAATTGCTGAATGATCTCTCCCTGTCCTTATCTCAACCCAAGAACCTTTTGTTATATTTTCTCTTCCCTGTCCTTTTGCAGAGGGGAATAATAGAGCAGCTTTGGCACCTGGTGTCCAGCCAGGATCAATCACCAAAATATATTTCAACACATTCACCTGAGAATCATGCTAGTAGCTTAGCATTATCCTCCAAACGCTGAATCCTTCCATGCTGTCCTCAACTGCTTCCAGCAGAGCAGCTCTCAAGTTACAGTAGAAACTTGGTTTTCGGGTTCAGGTTCATCACCATGTCTTTTAAAAACCACACCTTAATTTCACACTGCATATATTACTTCAGGGTAATCAAGTCCTTTCTGCACCATGCTCTAACCCTCCTCTGGATTAACTACATCTCCTAAAGGACTGGTTTGGGGAGGGGTACAACAGAATTGTTTACTTTATTTCCATCTAAACTAAGCAAGATTTTTTTTAATACTGATACCCAAGGAAACTGAAAAGTAGGTTTTACCCCTCGGCCCAAATGCAACACGTATGGCCATGTACACTACCAACCACTTTCTCAATCACTTTACAGCTCTTCTTCTAAGGCACACTAACCCTAGCTTAAAAAATACCTTTCAATGCTTTTCCTGGATATAGTCCCTGGCAGATGCAAAAGAAAAGCTCTAGCAATAGCCATGTTACTTCAGGAAATACAGCTGTTACCTCCTAATCTTTCTTAAAAAACCTTTAGGAGAGGGAAAATTCACATATACGTATGTTCATAGGACCTGAAATCATCTGTCAGCTTCCATTTCTGATCACTTACTAAAAAGGATAGGGCACTAATCAAAAACAGTAAGATACTGCACATAAAGCTACATTGATATCTCCAGTGAAAAAGACCCCTATAATCTTTAAATTCCAGACTTTCCTTAGAAAACTATTATGTGTGACAGTATTGGAGCTAATAGTGGAATACCATGTAAAATCCAAATCATTCTGCAAGCTATTTTTTCAACCAAAAAGCAGTGGTTTATGCCATCACCCATCTCTACAATAAGATCAGACAAAAGCTAAGGATGCGACAAATGCAGCAAATCTAGAACAAGCTATATTCCTCATAATCCTGAGTTCACTGCAAGTTTTTCACAGTAGTTCAACCAGGTTTGATTTGAGGAGTCGGTGAAGACACTGCAGCGAATGTACAGGAATGTGCAGAGAACAACAGGGTTTCTGACATTCTCTGAGAATGTTAACTTAAAAACTACCATGCATAAAATAGCTTCCTTTCTTAAGATTTATTTTCTCTAATTCATGCCAACTGTACAGATGGGCAAAGCAGCTGTGGATCTGTTACCACAGCTGGACTGCACCTGCAAAGCTACTTTAAACCCAGCTATGGTACGTTCCCACATTGTACAGGAAATGCACTCAGCCTATGTTTGATCAACCGAATCAGAATATAAAGGAAATTAAGAAGAGACAGGATTTTACATGGTTATAGCCATGTTATAGTCAAGCAAAACAATTATTAATAATTTTAATGTCTTTTGTGTTCTCCCATCCACACCACTCAGTAACTGAAAACAAAATGCATGGATCCTATGCTACATCTAGGGACTCCCCAGCACATTAAGTCTTCAAACCTGGAGCATGTAATTCATTAACATCTCTTTGCACAGGCTAAATACAACATATGCTAAGACAAGCAAAGAAACCTGTCTTTCCCTGGAGCTCTTTATCTTCGCTTTGGAAAGGAAGCGCTTTCTGCTCCTGCTTAGATTACACACTAGGCATACCGAGAAAGGCTACTTCTGGAGATGCACGGCACTACATTCTTAGTTATCTTGTATCCAATTCCTCCATCGAGTCATACTTTTGAATCTGTTATCCAAAGTCATCCAAGTATGATCTATGTCATACCCTTGGATCTGTACCAGACAGCTCTCAGTTCCTGAGCTGAAGATAAACCGCACACATTTCAGTTTGTAACTATGTGCTTCTCAGGGGCTGGCACTGAAGAGCCTAGTATTAAACACAAGCAGGTCTGAACTAACTCAAATTACATAGTACTTATCTCACTGACAGTTATTAAAGAACAGCTGACATTAATTTGCTCATGTGGATGATCTTTAAAACTTTGGCACTGAAATCCATGCCTCAGATTAATAAAGCAACTTCTGTTGCAAATGCTGGAGCTACACTTTCATGCTAAGAAAGAACATTCTCAAAATGCAGAAGATTGTCTCCCCTCCTCCTTCTGCACAAGATGCAACCATCTTTCACAACTGTAATTTGCATGTGCATTAAAAGCTGCATTTTTGTGTACAGAAAGATTAACAGCTTTTATTTACATAGAACAATGTTCTTCCCAACTATTATCCAGGAAATACAGCTATATTTTATACCAGAAAAAAAGGATATAGCTGCATTGCCCAATAATTGTTAAACACCTTAGAATCCATGTGCCCTGGCAGCAAATGCTCAAAAGAACATCCTGGGCTATACTACCAGAAGCAAAGCCAATAATCATGGAAGTAATTATCTCTTTCCAGTCAGCATTCATCATGTCACATGCAGCTCCTGCATCCAGTTTTGAGCCTCCAGTAAAGACATTGGTAATTGCAGCAAGGAAGATCGCCAAAACGTCAGAAGGTTCGCATGCTTGCCTGGTGCAGACAGGCTGAAGGACCTCAGCTTGTTCAACCTAAGTACAACAAGGCTTCAGGAGGACCTGACAATAGCTTGCTGGTACTTGTGCGGGGGTCATTAAGAACACAGAGCTGGGCTCTTGAAAGCAGTGCTCAGTGGGAGGATGAGACTGCAGGTAAGGAGAAATCCCCTCCATGAGAAGGGCCGTGCAGTGGAACAAGTTGCCCACAGGTTTTCAAGCTGCAAGTAAGCCAGACCAACACTGTAGATGATCCTGCTCCAAGCCGGAGGCTTGGGTCCAGTCAGCCTTCTTTTCTATTATCCTGAATAAACTAGCAACACTAGAAACTTTGCCACCTCATAGTTTACATCCTTGTCCAGGTCATTTATGAATGTGTTTCAAAGTTTTAGTGTAAGCATAGGCCCCTATAGGACTGTGTCAAGGATGTCCTCCCACTACGAAAAAGCTAAACATCTTCCAGAACAAGTTTTAGCAGTACGGAACCACTACAGAGAATCTTTGCAGAAAGCAGCCACAGACCTTAGTAATGTTCTTTGATTTAACACACATCCGAGCACAAAGCCCAGGTTCAAGATTTCCACTTGAAAAGCATCAAAGCAGAGAAGCGATCATTTCCTCCCACTTGACTGGATACTACTGTTTTAAACAGGGAGAAGTAAATCCGGAGGAGCAAAACAGTGACAAAAAAAGTGAACAGCATTTTACTATGCTGTGTATGAAATGAAAGATCAAGAAGCTCCAAAAAAATAAGGGATGGAAGGAAGTAACGAAGTGGCTGCATCAGTATTAAAACAAGACAGTTACTGCTACTACATGCACCAGCATTTTGACTCAAAGGATACAGAAAGAAAAAAAAAAAAAAAGAAAAAGAAGCTACAGACATAATGAAGACCATCTCCACTTCTTACAGCTATTTTAGAGAATGTGCCCTTTTCCCTAGCTGGAAGAGTCGGCACAGAGAAAACAAAGGTCACTCGGTAACACCACCTTGTAGAATACATCTAAGAACATGTTTAAGAGTTGAAAACGGAACTGTTGTGTTTTGCTTGATCATGATTACTACCTACAGAAAAGTACTAGTGCTGCACTTCTGGGTTTTAATTCCTATAATAGAAAACAACTAAACATAGCATCATACACCCATCTCTTACTGCTGTCACACTGCTGAAATATTTTAATGGCCATTGAAAAGCCACAGGACAACTAAAAAACATCCTCCTACTGCCCCACTTGGCAACTCCTTTTGTTTACTCATGGAAAGGATGGCAGGAATAAAAAGCAAGAAATACAGGTACAGACAAGCAGTTCTGCTCTAACAACTCCATTATCCCATTGACATGTAAAAAGCAAATAAATCCACCTGATTTGGATGTGTCAACAGTAGGTTACCTATAACAGACTATGCACACTAAATAAAACTATTTCTAAAAAACTCTGAGCTCTGTGGGTAGATTAAGTTCACTCTAATCCAACTGGCCTTATACACAGCATGACACACTAAACTCAAGCTTAGGATAAAATGATAAATATGTCTGATGACTACAGATTGATTTTACTCATCGACACAGCCCTCCACACCTATTATTTCCCTACATCTACGGTCTCCTCTCAGGACTCCTCCCTGGCTTAAGACCTGTGCAAGAGGTTGATCCACTTTTATTTGCTAGTTCCCAAGTCATGAAGAAATCGTAAGTGGTTCAGAAGCTTGGTGCCTAGACTTGTTTATCTGGGAAAAAAAATCTAGGATATAACAGAAAGTACAAAACATCTCAAAACATATTCCATGTGCTAAATACTGCTCGGCTGAAGATAAAAACCAGCTTCTATAGCCCTTCCAAAGATTGCTTCCATACTTCATCCACTTAAAACTACCTCCAAGTTAACTTCACCAGCAGCAGAAACGTAGTTCAAACTAATGCAGGAATTCAAAGGAATATATTAATTCATTAGCTTTTACATTCCTTTTTGTGTACTTAATAGGAATGGATTTATGTTGCTGGGTAAACAGGGAAAAAAAGTTAAAACGGGATGACACTTTCACAACACTTTGTAAAAGATACCTCTGTTCAGGGTACTGTATTTTATACCTACTAATACACACAAAAACCCACAAAAACTGATTGCAAGTCATTTTTATTTAACCTCTACAGGCTACAGCAATGCCATTAAAATTGGATTCAAGAATATATTTCAGCATTAGCACAAGACTTAAAAACACCCTCTAGAATTAGGACTAATAACACCAACCTAGATCATGCTAACATTCTGCCACTGAATGAAAGTATTATTCAACATTTTACAACCAAGCTATAATAATGGGTTATATTAAAACTTCACAGTCATTCCATCAAAAATTTCTTTTAGAAAAAATAACCTCAAAAGTCCCTTTAATACAAACTGCATAAACAATTTATGTTAAGGCCACTTCTTTGGCTAATATTAATTTCCAGGACAAGGTGCATAACTATTTTAGAAGACAGAGCTAATGAACTCTCTCATCCTAACTCACAAACATCCTCTTCCTTGTCTTCTCATACACACATACTGTAGAAACTTTAAGTAGCACATCTGTTTTTTTCACCACCCCTCCCAAAACACAAACATATTTAAACTGCAATACTTGTATGCTTTTGTAAGTCTAACCAATTATGTAGAGTCTCTACTGGACCTAAGTTATCCCAGCATTAAACTTGACAAATATTTTAGACATGTTGCTATTGTCAAATTCTACACAAACTTATGAGCATCAGTTCTTCCCAGCAGTTAAATATGTCAAAAACAGGAAGTACAGTTAGGTAATGGAAAAACTGGGATATTCAGGGTATAAACAGGCTCTTAAAACTAACAGTGAACCTGGGAAGCACCACATTTCAATTGCAGTCATGGAGCCTAACACTGGAAACCACACCACCATAAGCCAAGAAGGCAAAAGGGAAAAATAATGACACACATATAGCATTTCTATCCTCTGTATATAAAACTCAGTCATATGTTAACCTCAATGACATCTATAGCTGTGGAAAGCACACCTGATATGGAAATAGAATGAACAGAAATAAAGTTCCATAGAATAGTATTTTCCAGTTATTCAAAATTTTGAAAGCCAAATTCATTTCAAAGTAGTAAAATATTAAAATAGTACAAAGTACTGGACTCTACAAACCATGCTGGTGATAGTTAGAAAACCTTTAACATACTCAGTTAATCGAGAAACTAGGAACCCTGTGTGGAAAGCAACCCAACAGCACAACACATATTCAAAACCAAGCTGATGAAACATCAACAAGAGTTCTGTACCCATCTTCATGAGAGTAAACTAGGCCCCAAAGAGCAACAGCTCAAAGCTGCAGGAAGCATGAAGCAATTTCACTTGTTATGTGAATGACTAATAATGCGTTACAATAGTAACTTGGTCCAGGTCATCTCTACCCAGCTGTATGCATACCTTTTCAAGAGATGTAACATCTAAGGCTGTTGATGATTATATGCATAAAACCACACTACAAACATGACTTTCAAAGTCTCTCCTATTCCTGTGTTATAAGCTATGTAAAGTCTTGCACATTACCATTGCAAACAAGTCAGTGTCCCTAGTCATTTGACAGTACATGTTTACAGGAAAGCTACAGTGGTTTTCAAAGTAAGGGGGAGGCTGTGGAGAAAATTAGAGTATTGCAGAAGCTAAGACTCTCAACAAGAGTCATCCCTACCCTCCTAAATGAGGATAAATACCAAATTAAACAGGGGAGGATGAAAGACGGGAAAGGAGAAAGCACTGCAGTAAAAGTCACTTACATAACCTTCAAATAAAAGCAGTAAGATTATATAGAATTAAATGTTTCCTCTAGATAGTCTTCCTTAACCTGAATTTCCATCACCAGAACCAAACTCACTTTCATTATAACTTCACTTATACTTCAAATTCTCCCTCTGTTCTGACACTACCACCGCCTTTACTCTGGTCTCTGCTTTGCCCACCCCTCACCACCTCTGAAAACACTTCTTTCCAGAGGGTCTTGTGCTTATAATTCAATCACACTCAGCACCCCTACATCACAGCAGAGATTGAGATGTTCATTGCAGCCCTATGATCACCTAGTTACATCCTGCCAGCATACCCAGTCTCTCTACTACAGGACCAGCTATCCAGACAAAATCCAAGATGGGTATTTTTGTCTGTGGTCCTGTAATCAATAGCCGAGTTTGTTTACTGTCAGTATTTTCCCCTTCTCATTAGGTTTTCTCAAATCTAATTTACATCTTAATTAAATGTTCCTAAACAGATGCCTGTACCTTCCATGAAGGGAGCTGCCCTTTGGTCAATTGCTACCACAAAGAAACACACTAGTGCTCAAAAGGAATTTTGAACTGTAACTAATAGCAACTTTTTACACTTCAGCCTTTCATGCTTATTATATATAAACAGAAAAAGCAGAACTCTCCAAAAGTGGTTCCTGCTGTGGGAATAAGCATCTGTCTATGTACTTGTTTTGGCCAAGTATTTGGAGATGCCTACTCATTCCAGATGGATCCATCAGTGCTGGTCCTCAGGACCAGCAGCCAGAAGGTGACTCATTACTTCTTCGAGTTCAGTACAGCACCTCTGTTTACTTGCAAAGGTAGGTTTTTTTAAATGACAGAAGGTTACCAACATTTTATATATTAATGTTAAACGTGCATACCACTGCCACAAATACTCCTTTATTCAGTTACAATTATTTTCCAGAAGACTTAAGAACGAAGCAGCAACACTGAGAAAGCTCAGCAAAGTTGTTTTTGAGATACAAGCCATTTAAGACACAAATTACTCTTCAAGTTTTCAGCATATGGGTAAAAAGAAACAATGAAAGGCATCAACTTTATGACTAAAAGGAACTTGCATAAACATTCAGTTAAGAACATTTTGGTATTTGAAATAAGTTTTTTATTTAAAATCTTCTATGCTTCTAACCAGCATTTTCTTCCTTGCACACTACCAGAATACCATCACTTGTGGCATAAAAAAGGGTCTGTGAAGATTACAATTTTTATCTTTGGCATAAATTTAAGAAGGCAGAACTGGTCAGGAACAAGAGCACTAACAACAGGAGTACAATGCTCAAACCAGCTTTCTCTGTTTACAGCCCTATAAGAAAAAAATGCCAGTATTAACCACACAGCACTCACTCATACAGAAGAATCGTGAACACCTCTCTATCCCAAAATAGGAAAAAAGGTACAAAAATAAACCAGAGAAGTAAACAAAGCCATGACACAGTTCCAAATACCTAAGAAGGCCTTCCTAAACAGCTAGAAATTATTTTTAGGTTCAGATTTACACCGACACACTCAATAACCACCATATCATCTGCAAAAATAAACAAATATTAAAAGTGGGATGCTTAAAAAAAAAAAAAAGCCTTCTCGTACAGGGAACTGCATTAAGAAGTAGAGAAACTAAGTTTTTCCAAAAATCTGGCATCTGAAGACTACACACCTGAAAACGTTTAGTCCTTCAAATGGATGCATCCATCATTAATCATAAAACTACATATTACACCCATTTCAACATCTGCCTGGACTTGCAAGAAGCAATTAGAGTTGTAACAGCACTTTTGTATTTGGACTTATCGTACTAAGCCTGATATTTATCATGACATATTTAATATAATTAAGTCATTTCCAAATATACTATGCTTGTTCTTAAGCTTTCTAACTAATAATTCCAGTGTCACTGAATTATTTTCTTGCGTAGTTTCCCACACTACAAATACAAGCACAGTATATTTATTTTGCCAAGATAATCTCATAGCCAGGTGTGTGTATTTTTACAAACTCAAAATCCTATATTTTATAAATGGAAAAAGAAGAGCAAAAAGTAGACCTAACTTTTAAAAATATAAACTAATATTGCAGAGCAGGAGACTCAAACTTGAAAAAAAAGGAGTCTAAGAGTATTCTAAAAAGTAAACCCAGGGGAATATAAAGAGACTGACTCATTGCACTTACTTGATTTGCATTTCAAATAAACAGTTCACAACAATACAAGTGGAAAATGGAACAATTATGTTGTATAAACAGACATAATAGCAGGACACAACGGAAAAGCAGTTCCCTAAAAGCTTAAATATATTGCATGGATGTGCGACATTGAAATAAACTATAAATGAATCTAAAGGGTCAAGAAAGGCAAACTAATTAAGTGTACAAAAATAACAGACAGTATCAGACTAGCACAGAACATTGTCTGCCCTTCACAACTCCTCCATAGGAATGCTGACAAGTACAGAACACAGACACTTTTCTGTATTTTTTAACCAACTAAGGCTGCTTTTTGGAAAGATACCTCTTTTAGTTAGAGCTGAGTATGACTCCAGCTTTATTAAAGTCCAGGCTTCCACTGACTGTAAGCAAGCTCACAGCTGTGCCATGTCTCTTATACTAACTCATGAGTTCTCAGTCTCCATGTTTACATCACTGAATCTAAATTTTAAAGTTCATACAAGTCTGAAAAAGGCTGAAACTGGGTGTTTCCAGTAACTGTTCCAAACAACAGATCCTCAACATCACAATTTCACATTTGAAGGGTCATGCCAAAACTAGACTAGGGAGTTAACCTTCTGTTATAAAAGATCATCCCCACGAAGCAACGAAATACAAGGCAGATTATTTTCTTGCAAACACCTACCCTCTAGGAAAAAACAGGTACCACACAGACACTCCAAATGAGGTCAAAAGTAAATGGGCCAGAATTAAATTAAGCCCTAAAATCACAGACAATGACCTCAAAAGCAGATGAAGAATTTATTAACAAAAAAAATAATAATCTTTTACTGCCCTTGCTGTGTGCAAGGGTACTTGCACACAGCAAGGGTAGTAAATGTGTACTACATGTAGTAGTAAATGTGTACTACATGTGCCCTGCTACAAACATGTGTCAGAACCATTTCTTTTCAAGGTGGAATTAGCAGAAGATGGTGCCTACAGAAAGAAACAGGCACCACCAGCAGAAGGGTAACAAGTCTTTAATTTCTGTTATGTAACACTTCATGGAAAACTCTGTAGCTCGCCAGTTCAGAGAACAGGTGAAACAGAAATGAAGCACTATGCTGAAGTTCAGCCTAATGCGCCCTGAGGACTCCCTCAGAAAGCACAATCTAGAAATTCTTTATCCATTCAAAGAAGACAGAGAGCATTCATAAAAGTGAAAAAGGTTTTGTTTTTAAATTACATCAACTTCCTTTGATTTCTCTTCTCTCATGAATGTATCATTTTAGCTTCCAGTAAAAATTCTGCCACACAACTAGGTCTCCAAAGACAATACTACCAGATATTGTAAGTTCGACTTCTTACAGGCACATAGAGGTTTCCTCCACTTTAGTATTACACAACATCAAGTCTTTCTACTGATGACTCCATTGCCCCCAGCCCACCTGCAGCTTCAATGAAAGTTGCATGCATGTGCCAGGTGGAATATGCTCTCCCCTCAGTCAAGGGAATGATTAAATCCACTACCCACACAACAACTGTATATCTACATATTTTAAGAAATTACATTCACCATGTAACTTCATGACCAGCAAGAGCAGGAATGATTAGAAGGAGGTATTATCATAATGGTACATGTAAGCAACATGCTCCATGTACTTGTTATGCTTAAACTAACCACAAGCGTAATCATAACTGCTTCTGCAGCTATGTGAAAGCCACAAGAAGGTTGTGTACTCAGCTGTGGACAGCAGCAGTTTATACACTCATAAAACCCTGCGGTCTTCCACCGTAAATTAAAGAAGACAAGATCACAACTGTACCAATGCATGATTTAAAAGGCAAAATTGTTATTATTATCCCCACTGGTTAAACAAAACAATAGATGGCTTGTCATCAATATTAAAGATCAAAGTACAGTTTCAAGAGCAAGAATATTCTGCCTCCATTGTCCAAATAAAGCAACACTGCACCTCTAAAACAAGTTATTGATGTCTTATGTGATTTCTTATATGACTACACCAACAGGAAGAGTTTGCAATTGTTCTACAGGGGCTGAAAAAGCTTTAGAGAAGTAGCTGCAGTACAGATGAGCTAGTTCTTTAAGAATTTAATAGACCTTCAGTCTTTGTAACAGTACCTGCACAGAACCATTCCTTCAGAATCTAAAGTGCACATCTTGATAGGTACAAAAGCAGGATATGTAGCATACAATGTATCAGAACAAGACTCTGGTAGAGACAGTACACAAAGAAATATAAATGGGAAAGCAGACACTAGGGAAAAGACAGATGCTAGCGCTCAGAAGAGATGAACAATTTGTGAATACACCTGTGTTTTCACAGCACAAAGAAGATTAAAAATGCTTAAGGAATTATTTACCAAAAGAAGCATTTTTCTTTTTTTACACCCCTCCACCACTCATAGCTCTCACTACATATGCTACATCCACTCACAGAAAAACTGAGGACCCAGAAAATCTCCTAAAGTAACAGTTCTCTTCATACATCCTTGTTTTGCAGTCCTCAGAAAAACATCCCAGAAATATAATTCACCGGATGAAAGAAGGTCTTAATATGCAGATTTGTAAAATAGAGAAAAGAAATTAATACACTAGGGATCCAAACAAGTCTCTGTTAACAAATAACCTTGCCATAGGCCTGCATAAATCAGTTAGCAGTGGTATTTAATACTGTCTCTCAGTACATCTAAAGATACTTAAAGCTGAATTATGAAAAAATACTTTCATCTGAGAAATCCATTATTCTTTATACAGCATTAACTGCTGAGAGAGTGCAACTACCCAGCTGAGTTAGGCCAGCACGTGCTAACAGGCAATACCGTGTGTCTCCTACGTGCAGCATATATTTCCTTTCTTGAACTGAAGCAGAATAGAAACAAGCCCCATCAAAACACCTCTATCAGCTTTGAACAGTCCTGAAAATAATTACGAGGCAGTCAAACATGAAACCACAAGAGCCTCATCCAACTGCAAGTAAGGTGTAGCGCTCCACTTGACCACAGAAGGGTGAGGAAGATGGGACAGCACATGCACTGCTCATAAACTCTGTATTGCTCCACTTGGAAAGGATAAGGCACGCAGCAGCACTCAGAATGCCACGACAGGTCAGGGTAAACCTAAGGTTACTCACACATCCGCTGGAACAGTGCAGCAAAAAAGAAGAGGATCTTAGAATCACAAGCAATGTTATGAAATCCCGTGCATACCTTAATACCACCAAGGCTATATTTGATGGCTGAGGTCCCCTGCACACCCATCCCGGCGGGAGATGCAAGCACAGCTATGCCCACAGGGGACACGCCACCGGGTCAGCCAGGACCCGAGAGCTGGGGCGAAAGGCGAAGCAGCGAAGGGCAGGCAACGAGAAAGCGACAGAGCGGGACAACCCCACGGCTGCTCGGCAATGGGGCCGAAGGGAAAACAGGGGAAGGAGAAGAGAGGTACGAAGAGTACAGCACGGGGGGGGGGGGGGGGGGGGGGTGGGTCCCGCGGTAGCGCGGCCTCCGGGGCACCGCAATGACAAGTCAGGGAGGAAGGCAGGAGGGGGACCGCTCAGCCGGGGAAGGCAGGGGTCAAACGGAAGGGCCGCAGAAGCACGGCGGTGCGCGGGCGGTGCCACCTACCGTGTACTCCCGCACTTGGCTGTGGAAGTTCTGCTCACGGATCGTCACTTCGTCCGCTTCCATCCTTCATAGTCCCGCGGCCCCCGCGCGCAATGGCGCCCGCAGCCACCGCCGCGCCTGCTCCTGCCCTCCCGGCGGCAGGCGGGCCACCATGGCCAGCGGCAGAGCCGGCTGCTTCCCCGAGCCCCGGCGGCGGCTGAGCGGCCCCGTCAACGGCGCTGGCGGATAGCTCCGCCGCTCTGTCACTGTCCGGCGAAGCGCGGAGCGGGAGGAGAGACAAGCAACACCGCCTCAACCCCTCCTGCTGCTGCGTCACCACGCAGCGCCAGTGCGCACCGCCCGGGGGAGAGGCGGGGCTAATGGGGAGGTGTGGCCAAGCCGCCCTGAGGCGGGAGAGGGGGAGATGGGCGGAGCTCAGCGTCAGGGGCGCGGCTAGCAGGAAGGGGGTGAGAGGGCGTGGCCGAGAGGGACGTAAGCAGGTGAGCTGTATGGGGAACGGCGGTGGCCACCCGGGGCCTGTGAGGGTCTTCACTCGGAGGTGAGGGTGTGCTGGGCCAGCCGGGCCTCCCTGAACGCAGACTTCACTGTAAATGCACCCGAATTTATAGTCTGAAAGATCGTGCTTAACTTAAAACTAGTGCTCCACTTGTCTGGAGCAGCTTTTTGTCACCGAGTGGTTTCTGTTGATCACTTGCTGCGTTGGATTGTGGCTGAGTGCGGTACTACGGAAGCACAGTCTTAGTGTTGTTCCCAATTCCCCCCATACACACGGGCAACTTCTTTTATTCCTGAGGTTCCAAGTAGATCAACTGTCTAAATATACACATATAACCTGATAATATAGGACACATTATAAATTATAGATGGTGCTTGTTTCTATCCAAATACGCAACATTCCAAGGAAGTTTCAAAAATTAATGTCATCCCTCTCTGCCTATTTACATCTATTGATATACACGATATCCATGCCAATTACAATACAAATTCTGTTTACTTCCCAGCCTCTGGCCCATTTGCTTGGTTAAAAGCAGACAGTGAAGTATTTATTAAATTTTAGTCAGCAAAACTGATATTTGACTATATAATGTATTTCTCATAGTTCTGAATGGATGTAGAACTTCTTCAGCTTCGATATGGCCCTTGTCTCACCCTTGTTCTTTTGATACTTATGAAGGTACAGACAAGTACATAGAATTTGCAGGCAGAGCAGCACCACGGGTGTGAAAGGTCAGAGGTGTGTAGTCTCTCTCCCTTCCTGAAGCCCACTGCTTGAGGAGGGAGACTTTCTAGATATTCACCAAGGCTGGAAGAACAGAAAAGGACCATTAGAAATAGACATGAAGTATCAGGGAGCACCGTTTTTGAGATGCTTCTTGGGAAAAGTTGTCCTACTTTACAGCTATTCCCTGCACAGCACTAGGTTGTGTCTGACAGACAATATTTTTACCCATCTCTTGTTTTTTTTTTCTTTGAGTATTCCTACTTATTTTCAATCACCTTTTCTTTTTCAGATGCTGAAAGTGGTGAAAGCAGCTGTAGCTGATAAAAAAATAGCCAACTGTTTGGTACACAAGTACCTGACCCCAGAGAAATCAAATTCTCTCAGAGCTGCATATGGAAAAGTTTGTACAGAACAGACAGGTTCCCAGCCTTCCTAATCTCATACAAAGGTCTACACAATAAATTGAAACAGTATTATAGCCAGGGTGTGAGGAACCCATCATGCAGGCCTTTGCTAGATTTGCAATGAAGACATAAGTGCTGTAGCCAGACCAAACCAGATCTAAGAACTAGGGAAACCAGAAGGTCTCGTCAAAGAGGAGAAACAGGAACAATCAGAGATTAGGCCAGCAATCAGTATGTTAAAACAGACATACCAATGCCAAGACAAAAAAAATAGCATGGTTGGTGTTCAGGCCACAGACAAGCAACAAATTGATCCAGACAACAAGGATGACCCACAAGAAGCGGATGGAAGAGCAAAAGCAGTTTGGGGAAGAAGAGACAGTGAAAGCCATAGTTAGGAGTCGAGAGAAGGAACTAAGCTTAAGGCAGGGCAATCTACAGGCTTTTAGGGAATCTCTGCCAGTAAATACCAATCTCCACTGCCAGTTGATTAGGAATCTTGGCCAGAGGCGAGATTTAGTTCCTGAGTTACCTGGGAAATTATTCACCTAGTGGTAAATAAAAGGCTCACTGAATCTGCAACTAAGTTTATTTCATTAAGGAGGTCTGAGAATTGTGTCTAGGCACCAAGGATTTCACACATTTCTAACTTCATGTGCAGGCACATTAAACACTGTTCTGAAATAGAAGGTTACAAGGAAAATGAACTGTACTTTTGGAGTTGTTATAGAAATAAAATTCAGTTTAATGTTTAACAGGACTGAACCTTCTGCTTCCACTTGGGCTGTATGTTTTCTCTGTAATCTACTGAATTTGAAATATACCTGAGGAGAAGAGAGAGAACACAGTTCTCTGATGGACTGGCAAGCTCTTTCTTCCATTTCTACTTGGTGAATCATCAGAAACACGATGCACAATTGTGTTTTCTAAAAAGAGAGAAAGACGGGGGGAGTGGGATAAGGAGAAAAAGCTTTGATCCTTTCTTGGGCAGAAGTTATTGCTTGGTTCTGGCACGTCTAAATCCCAAAGGAAGATCATGGTAGCCACCACAGCAAAATCTATTTCAGTCAAAGGAAATGCAGTCTAGAATAGGCAGCTGTTGCAAAGTGATGAGAATGCTGACTGATTAATCCATTGATTTCTGATGGGAGTACAAAAGCAGTATTTTGAAGCATACCAAAAGAAAACCTCAGTTATTAAGCCAAACGTACCTTGCACCAAAGAGTGGCTAAAAGACCTCCACATGGTTTTCATCCATATTCAGATAAAACAAGGACAGCACTGGAGGACCATCCTCAACAATTCTCCTCAGTAACCCTGAGGAGCTTGGTCTAAATATAAGCTCTGCATGATTTAGGTGTAAATAGAACATTTTCTCAGGATGGTAATGTAGTTATTCACACACAAAAGGAATAATGAAAAATAGACTTCCATTAAGCTTACATTTAGTGGTACTTAACCCCATAGTGTAAAAATTGAGAGGACTTAATAGATTTTGCTCAGTTCATTCCTTTTCAGCCTAGTTTTAAAAGAATGATTTTTCAGCTTCAGGATGCCCCAGTGTCTGCTATCCTGAATCCCTAAGGAGGATTTTATGTGCACTGGGTTAACCCACATTAAAAAAAAAAAAAAAAAAAATTGGGATATTCAAATTAATAAAATTTAGTTGAATTGGCTAAAATTGAAGTTGCTAAAGTTGAAGCTGTTTAACTGGGAAGGTTCCTACATCCTGTCAATGGATTTTAGATCACTCTCTTTACCTGTAAATGTGAAATGGGCATTGTGTCTTTAAATTTAAATTAATCTAGGAGCATTTGAAGAGGTGATGCCTTCTTTTCAAGTCACCATTCAGCCAAATACAGCTTGGACTACACAGAAAATAGGAAGTTAGTCTCTCAATATAATTACATGATTACATTCAAGATACTGCTCAAGAATTGGCCAGATCAAATCCTGAAGACCAATTTAGTATATTGCTGAGGGTGACCATTGATTGAGAACATAGGGTAAACACAGGCCACAGATGATACCCAGCACTTTACATACTCACCAGCCAGTTACAGAAGACAAAAGAAAGACTGAAAGGTTAAAATAATTTGATCATGGTATAAATAAATGTTACGCTATCATAATTGTATACATTAAAATTATATATTGGGTGATCATTTCATTGTCTTACATTTGGTAAGCTAAAGCATAACAAGAATTGTGTTATAACTTGAGAAAGCCAGATCAATGAATCAGCCTTGTATCTAGATTCACTAGAGAGGAAAACAGCACACAGCTTCAAAGGTGAAAAACATGATTGCTTCCCATAAGCAAATGGAATGTGCAATTGAAGAAACTTGTATCTGTTCCTGTCTTCCTGCTATCAGCAGTTCAGCTGTAGGTTAAAGACTTCCTTCTGGCTGACCTAAAGTAAGATTAACAGCTGTTTGTTTTGGTTTGTTATGACCACTTATATGGTTATACAGAGTAAAGCCACTTTTAGGGACATTTAAATCCAAATGCTATAGCAATCATTTCCTTGAGGGAGAAAATAGTGCCTATCTCTGAACTTTGCTCATATCAACCAGCAGCGATCCATTATTTCTATTCTGAATCACTGTTCTCCAATTCTTAGATAGGACCTCAATTCCTTGCACATGGGCATTTGACTGAATTCAAGCCTTTTTTATTTTCTGCTTCCCAAACATTATATAATTAACTCATCTTTGTAATTTACCATTCTGTTATTTCCAGTATTTGCCAACTCTTTTTGTGTCATCTGCCAGTAGTATTAGCAATGATTTATTGACCATAATAAATACATCCTTAAAAAAAAAAAAATCATCTCTATTCCTGTTTTTTTATCCAAATTTTTCTTATAATTGTTCTCATATTTGGGAATCTCTTGACATACTATGTACATATACACTTTACTAGTTGTGAGTGTTACTTTTGGCCATATGGAATATAAGCTTGCCAGTGTCATGGGTTGGTTCCATGGCAACACAATAATAGGATCCAGAACTGTTATTTCAGAGTGAAGTCAATATTTTTTCTGTTAGCAAATAATCATTAGAAGCTTTTATGTTGTTTTACCACTGGTTGAATAATAGTACCAGCATATGTCTCTGAACCCAAAGTGCCAGAAATAATTTTTTTGTCCTTACAGAAGAGATGCTTTGTTCACTCCTGTGCTTTCTCTTCAGTCTCTGTTTAGTTCCCACTCTTGATGTGCTTACATAGTATCATTAAAAATAACTCCAGCCCCTGCTCCACTCTGGTTTGTTGCATATAGCACTATACACAATGTCCTGCACAGGCTATAGAGTCTCACCCATCACTGTCTGTGCTTGCTCTGCACTGTTTACATGTCATTGTTTCTCTGTCCTTTATGAATATCCTCCTTTGATTTGTGGGCATCCAACACCTTTCATTAGACATCTTAGTCTGCCAATTTACTATTGATTCTAAAACATGTGACCATGCATTAACTGTATTATAAATGATGAAAATGCAAATATCCACCCATATTAGCAGTTCCTGACTGCTTAATATGGCTGTACTCATTGTCCCTTAAAGCCAAAATAAAAAAAATCATTAATCTGCTGGACCATCTGTGCTCATTCTAAACTATCCTCAAGTTATTTTTTGTTAGCTACATAGTTTTGAGAAATGAAATGTTACACTTTTGGGAGAAGATAGGTTGCACTGCCAAATCCTTAAACAATAAAAACAACACTTTTTTGTACTAGTTAGATAGTTTTATTTTTCTCTCTTAATTTCAGTATCTGACTCATCATGACTAAGATGACTGTACTGTTAAATAGCACACGGAAGGCATTTCGAAAATCTATCCAGTATTAAACTACAATCATTTTTCAGTCTGCTTGACAAAATCACATTGTATAAATTTAGCCTTTGAAAGTAAGCCATGCACCTTTTATGAAGGACTTTTATCCAAAATGCTAGAAATTTTAAAGGAAATAAATCATCTTAATTTCTAAAATTAATAGGTGTAAGATTTATTCTTAAATCATGGATACTCATTTCTAATTAAATTCAGATGTGTTAAATGCATCTCAGGAGTGTTAAGATAATAAGTAGTCCTTTTCTGGAACTTAACATCCTTGATCCCTGTCAATAATTATATTGGGTGACTAATAAAATATGATGCCAGGCATTTTTTAAATCTTTATCTTCCTCCTCTGTCTCATTAGCAAAATGAATAGGCTTGCTCCATGGGCACCACCTAATCTGGAGAATTCAATGTTGTTCAAGGACACTGCAAATAAATTTCGGCAGGTATTCCTTCATGCAACACTCATATATAAAATGCACTTTTTACAGTATCTACCAGTTGCTATGCTAAAGTTTCTCTTTGCTGTGTAAGCTTACTGCTAGCATCGAAGGCTGGGAGGCCAAACAGGATCACTTCCACTACCAAGTCTGATCTCCTGACCAGGAGAATTTTATGTAGCTATCCCATCAAAGACTATGCTCAAAGTAGAGCTCCGATGGTCAGTATTCGATCCACAGAACATACAACACTCACACATTCCACCAGTGGTCTATCAGAAAATGCTGACATCATGAGAACAGAATATTTTAGAACATAAGACAATGCTTATTTTCAGAAAGCAGACTCAGATCTAGTAGGCCTCTTAACAAAAATCATGCCAGGAATGTGAAATGAGCCAATTTGTTCTTGACCACTTAACTTTTTCTCAAGTAGATATTTTATTAGAGTAATTACACCTCCAAGTAACAAAAATACAGTGGGATCCTGAGATCCTGGGGTGGTACATAGTCCTCTGTCCCTCATATAAAATCAAAAGCCATCACTAGTGACTTAAAACATTTGGGTATATCTAAGTATTTGAATGACGGACTCCAGAGATTTCATACTGTCTTGACGGTGGGAGGATAGAACAAGGAATAGGTTGTCACTCATCCAACTCTAAAATATTTTCATCTTCTTAACTTTAAGTCCCGTAAGCTATACATTACATTCAAATTATGCCCACACTGCCAATGATTTCAACTGCAGATATACCCCGTGCTGAATGTTCCATATATATATATGCTACATGGCACACACTGGACCATATTTTACATGTAGTGTGTCACATAGAATCATCAAATCAACTAGGTTGGAAAAGACCTTTAAGATCACCAAGTCCAACCATTACCCCAGCACTGCCAAGACCACCACTAAACCATATCACTGAGGGCCTCATCTACACGGTTTGTGAACAGTTCCAGGGACAGTGATTCTACCACTTCCCTGGACAGCCTGTTGCAATGCCTGATCACCCTCTCTGTTAAGAAACTTTTCCTAATATCCAGTCTAAACATCCCCTGGCACAGCTTGAAACTATTACCTCTTGTCCTATCACTTGTTACTTGGGAAAAGAGGCTGACTCCCACCTCACTGCAACCTCCTTCCAGGTAGTTGTATAGAGCAGAAAGTCTCCTCTGAGGCTTCTCTTCTCCAGCCTAAAAACCCCAGGTCCCTCAGCCATTCCTCACGAGACTTGTTCTCCAGACCCTTCACCAGCTTTGCTGCTCTTCTCCGGACCACTCCAACACACTTTCTTGTAGGGAGGGGCCCAGAACTGAACACAATATTCAAGGGGCAGCCTTGCCAGTGGAGAGTACAGCATGACAATCACTTTCCTGGCCCTGCCAGCTGCACTGTTTCTGAGAGAGGCCAGGACACCATTGGCCTTCTTGGCTTTCTTATCTACTCACCCTGCAAATTCCCTCCAGTGATGTGGGTTTAGCATATGCTTTCATGGATATGAAATGCACCCAGTTACTCTGTTTCAGGTTTTCCTGTGCTCCAAGTAGAAGTGTGCAGGCAGGGTCAAAAGCTGTTCATGACAATGACACTACTCCCTGGCCCACCTATTTGCCATTCCCTCAGTAAATCTCATCCATGGCCTGGATGAAGTCATCCCAACCTTCTCACTGCCAGCTGAGTCCTACGCATAGAAAAGGCATGTATCCTGGTCTTTCAACAAAGGAGCAGCAGAGGGGGAGGTATGCCCACATTAACGGATTTCAAGTTGTATCTTGGACTGAATGTCTTCTTTGGTGGCCAGGTGTGCCCTGCTGTCCTAGGCGCTACTAATGGCTGAACTGAGGGGAGTGTGACAACTCCCAGACTTATCCACATGAAATTGAAAGTATCAATATTCATCCTTCTGTCTCCATCAGTGTATGATAATGGTCACTGACCCCATTTCTCATCAAAGATGTGGTCATGCATGGCTCAACCTGTAATAACTACTACCTGACATAAAAGTGCACTTTCTCTGGCCCAAGGAGATGACTGTACCTTTGGCCTTGCTACAGGTGTCCTTCAGCTTCATGACCTCTAGACAATTCCCCCTATTTTCCACATGTTCCACACTAATATGGCTGTTGCAGTCAGGCTTTCCCAAAATTCTGGTCCCACATTATTGAGAAAAAAAAGCATAGAGCTCCATATGGCCCATCATGTGACAAGTTCTGATGATGATGGGTTTAGCTAACCACAGTATGCTGGCTATGTATCATACATGGGAGTATAGAAGGCTGCGGAGTTTTTCAAAAATCACAAAGGCTTTCTTCAGTGTGAAAGCAGGTACACCATTCATGCATTCTTCTTTGAAGTATATTCCCTACAAACTGGTCACTGATAAACTTACAGAAGCTAGTATTTCTATTTTCAGTAATGATAATGTTACAAAAATGTCTTTTGTTTCCAAATCATATTATTCTGTGAGTAATCACTTATTTGCACTGTAAGAATAGTACAAAGTTAACAAGGTTTCATAGGATACATTCATATTGTTTTGCATCTTATGTTGATACTTCAGAATTTATTTGCTTTTACAGAAACAGTGCACTTTCTCTGGCCCAAGGAGGTCATAGAATTACAGAATAGTTAGGGTTGGAAAGCACCTTAAGATCACCTAGTTCCAATCCCCCTGACACTAAACCATGTCACCCAAGGGTCTGTCCAACCTGGCGTTGAACACCACCAGAGATAGAGCATTCACAGCTTCCTTGGACAACCCATTACAGTGCCTCACCATCCTAACAGTAAAGAACTTCTTCCTTACATCCAATCTAAACTTTAAGTTTGAACCCGTTTCCCCCTGTCCTATCACTACAGTCCCTAATGAAGAGTCCATCCCCAGCATCCCTATAGGCCTACTTCAGATACTGGAAGGCTGCTATGAGGTCTCCACGCAGCCTTCTCTTCTCCAGGCTGAACAGCCCCAACTTTCTCAGCCTATCTTCATATGGGAGGTGCTCCAGTCCCCTGATCATCCTCGTGGCCCTCCTCTGGACTTGTTCCAATAGTTCCATGTCCTTTTTATGTTGAGGACACCAGAACTGCACACAATACTCCAAGTGAGGTCTCACGAGAGCAGAGTAGAGGGGCAGGATCACCTCTGTTGACCTGCTGGTCAGCTGCTCTACCCCTGTCCATCAGTTCCATAGCCCCATCAGAGAAGGCCACCAAATTGGTCAGGCAGGATTTCCCCTTAGTGAAGCCATGCTGGCTGTCACCAAGCACCTTGTTGATTTTCATGTGCCTTAGCATGCCTTCCAGGAGAATCTGCTCCAAGATTTTGCCAGGCACAGAGGTGAGACTGACTGGTCTGTCATTCCCTGGGTCATCCATTTTCTCCTTCTTGAAAATGCAGATTATATTACCCTTTTTCCAGTAATTGGGAACTTCACCTGACTGCCATGATTTTTCAAATATGATGGACAGTGGCTTAGCAGCTTCATTTGCCAGCTCCTTCAGGACCCACAGATGGATTTCATCAGGTCCCATGGACTTGTGCACGTTCAGGTTTTTGAGATGGTCTTGAAGCAGATCCTCTCCTACAGTGGGCCCAAGGTCTTCATTCTCACAGTCCCTGCATCTTCCTTCCAAGACTTGGGTGGTGCGGTCAGAGCATTTGCCAGTGACGACTGAGGCAAAGAAGTCTTTAAGAACCTCAGCCTTCTCCAAATCCATACCTATGATCATGCCTTTGACCTTGCTACAGGTGTCCTTCAGCTTTATGACCTCTAGCCAATTCCCCCTATTTTCCACATGTTCCACATTGATATGGCTGTTGCAGTCAGGCTTTCCCAAAATTCTGATCCCATCTTATAGAAAATTTGAATCAAAACCATTCATATTTTCTGGTCATACCTTAAGTCATGACAAGTTTGAGGGAACTCCAGCTTTCCTGTCAAATAGCCCTGAAGAAAGCCTCAAATTTCTTGTCTGTGGCCTAAAGAACCTTACAGAATAACTGAATCAGAAGTTATTTTTTCCATTCATGTTATAAAATTTATCACAGAATGTGGCATTAGTGAAGTAACCCTGCAGCAGATGCTGTACAACTCCAAGTTCCCTATATCTAATTGATTTTTATATTACTGCAGGCTAATAATCTCCATAGAGCTTCTGAAAAACCCAAGTGAGGATTTCATTTCAGCACTTTTTAAAAATACCTGAGCACGTACCTCTCCATCCTGTCCAGCTTTGTTCTTTCTTGTTCAATTTGTTCCCGCTAACCATTCAGCAGTATTGACACAGCAGTATACGGCCAGAAAGAGCTAGGGGAAAATAACCCAGCAAAAATGAAAACTTTAATCTGAGTTAATTCTCTGAGCCAGTTCATTCTTTATTCACACAGCAGAAGGAATGATATAACTGAACAGAGGGAGCTACTCCAGCCACCACTGTTATAAAGAGAAATGCTTGTGAGCTACACCATGCACTCAAAGCAATCACAAGTATGTTCTTCTGTATGGCTGATGCCATTTTTAGTACTGACAGTAAGAGAAAATGTGAGAAACTATATTTTCCTCTTGCTCTGCACATGCACAATCCTCATAAAGGATTCATGAATCAGGAAATAACTACAGACCACAATTTTCAGATAGTTCTTCCTGCCTTATATTATGGAATAAGAAATACTGATGCACAATGTCAGTGGGACAAGTTTATGGAATTTTGGGGGAAAAAAATTTGTTTCAAGATTTATGCATGCAGTAGATTTTTAGGTGTGGATTTTCAAATCATTACATTAATTTATATATTGCATGCATATTTGTACATAATGTGTGCTTGTGTATTTATATATCTATTTATATGTTTGTGCTTATTTTATTTATATCTAAAGTTCTCTGAAATATAGTTACCCTGCCATAGTGTTAAAATAAGCTGGTGCAGAAGACAGCATTACATTCTCTGTATTTCTTTATGAGAGCCAAAATATACTAATTTATTGCACAAAATCGTTGTCTGTTGACTTTTCCAAAAACTGTGGTTTTGCCTTTGAGAAGCAGCAACTTAAGAGTATTTTCATATGAGTTTGTGTGACAATGCATATAAGAGAAAGAAAAATATAGTTTAATTACTCTATTAAGAGTTTAATTACTGTTGGAGTGTCCCTCCAGTTTATCATTTTATTATGCAGTTTATATTTCATTTCCTTAAGCAGAGCATTGAAGTCCAGCAACCAAAAAAACATTTTATTTTAACATCAAGGAAACATTTAAATGGCTGATTGAATTAAATACAAAAACTAATAAGTTTTAAGAATTATAAACTGAAAAAATATGATTATACAAAAATCTGAAATATATATAAAGTAAAGCATAGTCTTAGTTATCTTCCTCTGTTAGATGCATCACTGCATGCACAAGGCCATGAACCCCAAATCAGTGTCTTCACCGAAGCTAGACTCTGGGAAAAAAAATAATGGGAGTTTTGACTACATAGCAATATAAGAAGAACTTCACAATGTGACCTATAATTTTTACTGAAATTAATGGATTAATAAATTAATAAATTAACTGAAATAAATTAATGGATGGCATGCAGATGCCAAGATTAAACAGAGTAATAACAAAATATTAGTAAGCACTTTTAATGTAATTAAATTTTTTGATGTATTGCAATTTTTAGCGTGTAATTACTTTTGAAGGAACTGGAGAGTAATACTGGATCACACCCTTATTCAACCTAGTTACTAAAGAATAAAATGCAACAATGTTTCTAAATTCTATTAGAGAATAATAGTGTACTGTCCATTATAGATAATGATGGCAAGATTTTTCTCATCTGACAATTACTCATAGTGATTACCTAATAAAAGGACAATCCTTGGTACTATAAGAACCTATGGTCAGTCCAGAATGCATTGAAATGTGCAGTATAAAGCATCTCAGCTTGCAAGTGACCTTGAATCTGTTTCCTTATTGCTGGAGGTTGGGATTGTTCCATGGCTTCAATCCCAGTCTGCACCAAGGCGCTGCTGGTAACATCAATCTTAAACACTGGTCTTTAAAACAATTTTTTACGTTGGCCTTGAGCAGGTCTAATAATTTCACTTAATTACCTCTGTTTCTACACAAAAACTGGAATCTAGGCTGACTTCTCATTTTTCATTCTCGTGAAACCCAGCCGCAGGCTTTCTGACTGCCATCAAATATCTGGAATCACAATTAGATAAAATATGTTGGATGCCATGTGACACCCAGTCATCTTTATTGCACAGAAGTTCACTTTCAGCTTAGAGTAAAATGAATTCCATTTGACTCAGAGGTCACTACTTGGAAAGAAAAATGAGAAGTGTTCTCATTTGCATATTCAAGTATTCAAATTGGATTCATTCAATTTGCATTATTTGTCTCTTAATGAGAACGACCTTTTCTGCTAATGGGAAAAAGCAACTGAACTTGGGCATCTGAAAGTTATGGAAGAATAAGAAAGTAGAATCTCTAACAAAACAGGGTAGAGATTGTGCTCACTTATGTGAATAAAGAAATAATCAGGATCATATTGAACCCTAAACCCAGTGCTCTTTCACCCAGGTTAAGCTCAGTATTTGAATTTTACTGCTCAGATGTATCTGTAATAATATTTCTTGCTTACCACCCATCCTTCACCCATCCTTCACAAAGAACATCTAAACAGTTCTCCCACCGTTAATGTGGCTCTGGTTAACATAACATGTTTGTAATTATTTTACATAACAAAATTTGAAGCTTCAAAATTCAAAGATTAAATAACTTGCCCAAGGCTACAAAGAGGATGTTACTATGTCAGGACTGGAGCTCAGTTGTATCTAGTTTTTGATCTTGTGTTCGAACACACTAGATCAAGTTTCTTTCAATACTGAAACTGAAATGAAAGAAGTGGTGATCAATTTACAAAGCAGGATTAGGATCACATAGCCTGTGTTTTTCTACTTCTGTGAATGCCAAAGAAGGAAATAAGTCCTACTTACAGGCACCTCACCTGTAGCCAGGAGACAGGTAACATCATTATTCCAGGTATTCCTATAAATTTAATTATCCTGTTTATTGAATATATATATATTCATATAGTCAAATTGCCAGTATGCTTCTCTTCCTTTCAAGCTTAATCTTTCACCTGCAGACCTCAAAATCAGGCAATAAGATCACCATAGAGGTAACAGGTCTTAGAACTGGAACCATTCACATGCAGGACTCAGGATTAATTAAAGAGCTGGGAATTCAGACAAACATCTTGGTGTCACTCATAAACAATGGCACAGTTATTTATTCTTCTTATTATTTCTTTTCATTACAGTGCTGCAGGAGTCCCCCATCAGGGATCGGGGCCCATATTGTGAGGATTTATTTAAACACTTAATGAAAATATGGCACCTGCAGTTAAGAATTTACAACTTCAATTATAAGATGAAGAATAAAACTGTCTCTTCAGTTGATTTCTGTAACCATAATATTCTAAACTACTCATTTTAACTGTGTGTTCTTCCATGATTACGTACAGGAATGGGCTGCAGTAAGCTTAACACTGCCAGTCTGAAGTGCACCCAGACAAATGTGGGTTGTCCTAAAAATAGACAGCTTACCTTTGCCAGCAGTAAGCAAGAAGGAAATTTCCACTGAGAAGAAGAATATTCAAGCTGTACATAACCAGCCACTCCCTAGGCATACACATACATATATAACCAGTTGTGTAAAGCTTTGTTCTTAACATTTGCTTCATTCTTAGCATACTATTTTATTTTTTTTCCAAATTACTCAGGAGAGCAAAAGTGACAAACCCTTTCCTGATAAACAATGAAATTATACAAAATTTGTCTACCTGGACTTGTGTAAAGCATTTGACACTGTCCCACATGACATCCTTGTCTCCAAACTGGAGGTATGAATTTGATGGATGGACCACCCAGTGGATAAAGAATTGCCTGGATGGCCACACACAAAGAGTTGTGGTCAATGGCTAAGTGTCCAGCAGATACAGGTTGGGTAATGAGTGGTGCCCCTCGGATCTGTGTTGGGACCAATCCTGTTCAACATCTTTGTCGCTGACATGGACAGTGGGATTGAGTGCGCCCTCAGCAAGTTTGCCAATGACACCAAGCTGTGTGGTTCGGTCGATACACTGGAGGGAAGGAATGCCATGCAGAGGCACCTTGACACGCTTGTGAGGTGGGCTGATGCCAACCTCATGAAGTTTAACCATGCCAAGTGCAAGGTCCTACACCTGGGTCAGAGCAATCCCAGGCACAGCTATAGGTTGAGCAGAGAAGAGATTCAAAGCAGCCCTGCAGAGAAGGACTTGGGGGTGCTAGTCGATGAGAAAATGAACATGAGCCAGCTTCAGTGTGTGCTCACAGCCCAGAAAGCCAACCGTATCCTGGGCTGCATCAAGAAGAGCATGACCAGCAGGTTGAAGGAGGTGATTCTGCCACTCTGCTCTTGTGAGACCTCAACATAAGAAGGACATGGAGCTGTTGGAACAAGTCCAGAGGAGGGCCATGAGGATGATCAGGGGGCTGGAGCACCTCCTGTATGAAGACAGGCTGAGAAAGCTGAGTTTGTTCAGCCTGGAGAAGAGAAGGCTGCGTGGAGACCTCATAGCAGCCTTCCAGTATCTCAAGTGGGCCTACAAGGATATCAGAGTGGGACTCTTTATCCGGGACTGTAGTGATAGGACAAGGCGTAATGGGTTCAAACTTAAACAGGGGAAGTTTAGGCTAGATATAAAGAAGTTCTTTACTGTACGGGTGGTAAGGCACTGGAATGGGTTGTCCAAAGAAGTGGTGAATGCTCCATTCCTGGCAGTGTTCAAGGTCAGGCTGGACAGAGCCTTGGGTGACATGGTCTATTGTGAAGCATCCCTGCCCCTGTGATTGCGACTAGATGATCTTAAGGTCCTTTCCAAACCTAACTATTCCATGGCTTTTGTCATTTCTGTTTTCACCTGTGTTTCAAAATCTAGTTTATATTGGGCACAGGTGCAAATGTTCACAAATAGGGCAACAGAAGGACCAGCTGTAGTCATTAAAGTAATTAAATCACCTTTAAAACAGCCTGGGAAACAGCTATTCTACCAGGAGGCTATTTTGATGTGGTAATTTTTGTTATTTGCTAATGGGGTAGTTTTATAACTGATTTATTAACCTTGACTTCTCCTTAGTACAATAAAGACAAGGAACTACTGGAGAAGGTCCAGTGGAGGGCCACAAAGATGATTAGGGATCTGGAGCATCTCTCTGATGAGAAGAAACTGTGGGAGCTGGGCCTGTTTAGTCTAGAGAAGTCTGAGAGGGGATCTTATTAATGCATATAAGTATTTTAAAGGTGGATGCCAAGAGGATGATGCCAGATTCTTTTCAGTGGTACCCAGCAACAGGACTAGGAGCAATGGCCATAAGCTAAATATTAAGAAGTTTCACCTCAACATGAGGAAGAACTTCACGTTGAGAGTGGCAGAGCACTGGAACAGGCTCCCATGGAGGTTGTAGAGTCTCCCTCTCTAGAGACATTCAAAACCCACCTGGACAAATTCATGTGTAACCTGCTCTAAGTGGCCTTGCCTTGGATTAGATGATCTCCAGACATCTACTCCAACGCAAACAATTCTGTGGTTCTGTGATTTAGGGTGATCTTAGTCTGTGCTGCTATTGGAAAGAGCAGCAATCTTCCCTTTCCCATTGCTAGCTCCTTTCTGTAGCTGAATCAGAAAATTAATCCAGCCCAACTGAAAAGCTTATTAGTTTCATTTGGATCAAACCTTGGATTTGGTGGATTGGGCCACAATCCACCATGTGGATTAACACATGGTGTTAACATTAGGGGAACATGAGAAAATGCATTACCTGGACAAGTGCATGGCAGATTGAGGGTGTTCTAAAGTAGCTGCAAAACTGCAGTCTTGAAAGATGGCGATTGCTTGAAAGGGATGTCAGCAAGTGTAAAAGTAGATTAGGGTGGTTCCTGTGCAAACATGAGGTTATTCAATTCATGCACATATGGTTTTGTTTTGCTGCCTTTTTTCTTTGCATACAAGTCATTTAACTGGCTATCTACAGTGCAGATGACTGCATCTAAGCCAGTCATGTGAGACTCCCTTCTAAATGAGTGGCAGCCGAATCAACAGGTTAACGGAGTTTTCCTCATTTTGGCTGGCACAGAGTTCATTTTCTTCCTAGTAGGTGCTACAGTGCTGTGTTTTGGATTTAGAGTGGAGAGACTGTCCACCTCTCCCTTTAGCAGAAGCCTAAAATTTGTTAGATGAGATTTTTCTCTGAAAGTGACTATTTCTCTCCATTAGACTACAGAGGACAGGGTGACTGGGTCTGCTAAAGATGTTTGTCTAAACTGAGGGAAAAGAACTCTTCTCTATCAGGGTTAAACCAGTGTTGCTATTTCAAAGTACTTTGAGGGAACGATCTTTAACTAGAGATGTGGTGCACACAGTCCACTGCTGCACTCTGGTTATGGTCAGGTAAGTGGGGTTCCAGAACAGGAACTGTATGTTAAATTAATACTACATTACAAGCAATAAAATCATGCATTATAGGAACTGAGATTAAGATGTAGAATGGCAACCAACATGTACAAACCAGTGCCATTGTTACAGTACAAGATCCAAAGTTTGCTATCATCCTGAAAAGACCTCCAAATACTTCATTGTATCTGGCTCAGATACATACCCTGTTTTGCACGTTTAACAAAGCCTCAGGAAAAATACCATAAGACTTCTGTTAATTGCTGGGAGCACCCCACTGTGCTAGAAAAAGCTCCTGGAAATTAATTGTCCCTGAAAACAATTACCTTACACCATGTATAAAAAAGAATGTGTTTAGCAGTGGGATGAACACTGATGCTGCACAGTACTACCGCTGCAGTTGCTCCTGTGTTAGTGGCACCATACTTATTCTTGCCACTGTTATCACCTTCATAGATAAATAAACAGGTAAAAAGTGATTTTAGCAAAGTAACAATAACTGTCCATTTTAGGGGATTTGTTTGTCAAATTCAAGCGTTCGTAGGCATTTATTCTGGAATGTCGCTTCTACTTCCAAGTATTGTTTGCCTTGTCAGAATTAAAGAAATAGCTAGTAAAAATAAGGACTGATCTTCAGAGAACAGAATTACAATTGCTATGTTAAAGCTAAGCAATTAACAACAAAGGTGAAAGAACAGAGGGAAAAGGAAATGTCCCTTGTTAAATACTTATGGATGTTTGATGAAAACTGACTTATAAATGACAATATAATACAAGTGTTCCTTAGATAAGGTCAGCATTCAGCATAGAGTTAAGTCTCTCATACAGACTTAAATTTCTTGGCACAGAAACTTTGATTATATAAATTTCATACAGGAAATGCAAAGTGCCATAATGCAGGACTTTGATCAATGATGCTATCCTGATTTATAATTGTTGCTTTTTTTTAACTGTGATGCCCACAAAGCACTAATTTAAAAGCTCATTTTAGTTGCAACCTCCTTCTTCCTTTTAATGACAAGAAAGTCATCTGATTACATTTTTTCAGTCATCCTTGTGTCACGTACTAGATAATCTCCTTATAGTTTAAAACTAAAAATGCTAATGGATTGGGGAAATGGGTTTCTGCTTTCACTCAACATATCTGTCTTTTTTTATGCTTGTCTTTTGAATCATTTATCTAAATAATAACCTTTAGTACCCACTTCTTCCTTCCAATGAACTAAAAGATATTAATGATTAAAGTCGGTTAATACACATCTTCTCCCTAGTTTTGCCAACTGAGGTTACCACTTTCAGGTGATTTTGGGGGGCGGGGAGTGAGGGAGCTACAGACATCCCCTTGCAGAGCTACTTATATGGTTACTTCCTTATTGTCTCAATCAAAATAGCCTAAGTTTATCTTAAACTAACTTTCTTTTAATGTATCACCAGTTGTACTGACTGAAAGGTCATCAATCTTGGTGACTAAAACAAAGGAATTGCAAGAAAAACTCAGCAAGCAGCTTTCAGTCAGCAAATCTGCTGGGGCAGGTCCAGAAAAGAGGCAGTAATAAGACCCCTCATGGGAAGGTGCTGAGAGAGGTAACTTCTTTAGCAGGCAAAGCTGGAGATACAGCAGGATATGTTTGCATGGCCTTAGTCTCAGAATGATGGAAGATAATTCATTTTGTGAAAAAGCAGCATGGAGAAGATAAATGATCAGGCCAAGGTTAGGTACAAAGATTGTGGAAATTGTGGGAGGAAGTGCGAGGCAGATTTTTCTAGGGTATTTGTGCAATTCAGGTTTCATCATGCCTAGTTTAAGCTGTACAAGGACTGAGCTTTGAGAAATTGCTTACCACATGACCTTGGGGAGGGGGGGAGAAGATCTTGAGCAACAACAATGTATCTTTAAAACACTATGGAGATCACTTTCCTCACCTTCTGAAACAGATAGAACTGAAGGACAATTGAAGACGCAAGAACCTCGTACTGCCTCGAAACTCTGAAACCATTTTCTAGAGGAAAATTATCCTTCCACAGACAATCCCTCCTAGCAGACCAAATCTCAATTCTGCTGATCCCCATGACAGTATGGCAAGGTGGACACAATAACTCAGGTAGATGGATGCCATGCTAGAGACCCACATCAGAGTCTTCAAGTAATATCTGCACCATTCTGAGGCTCTTGCTGCTTAGAACAAATTAACTCTGGCACAAAGCTTTCAGCCTGCAGTCAAAAAAGGCTTTGTATGCAAAGCAATATTCTTATATGAATCAGGCTATTTTCTCCATTGGTAAGAATAAAAAGCATGACCCTGTGAGCTCAGCCTAAAAGTCTTTCTGGTGCTGCTTTGATATTTCCTGTCGTGATAAATAGCACAATATTCTCAATAGCTGCAACTTACAAGAAAGCCAGAATCTACCTATGCGCATTATGTAGTCACTAAATCCCATTTTCATGGCATGCGGGAGGTGACCAGGAGACAATAAGAGACAGACAGCTAAAGGAATTGTATTCTACTGAGGGGGCTAGAAATTCATGAATAGGAAAGGAAATCTGTTAACAAAGATTACCTTAGCAGGAAACAAAAATGTACTGAAGCAACAATTCTATATGAACTTTCATTTCCAGTGACTCATGCCAGTATGTTCAATTTCATTCTAAATGTGAAACCTGCCCTTGTGGCTTGTTTTCTGCTGAGGGATCACTGTCAAAACAAAGAACAATTACAAAATGTTCCCTCAGTTCAGAATTCCTATTTGGCAAGTGATGCCAATATGACGCAGAGATCTAATCATGAGATTTGTAATATGAAAATTTAATTTCTCCCCATTTGGGGTATTTAGACAACACAGGAAAGCTGGAAAAGTAGTTGACAAGAGTTTCTAATTATTCACATTTTAGGTTTTAAGAAAACCCTATTTATCAGGTAGTTGAAGCCAAATTGGCAAATGTAAAATAATAAACCACAATATTCTAGGATAGTATACAAAATATTTGTTGTAATGTATTTATTGAGATACGGTATCACTAGATTTGAAAGCTGAATTAGTCTATTAAGCAGACTGATATCAATATTATATTTTCTTCATTATTATAGTTACATTTTGCTTGAAATATAGCTTTAATTCTTAGAAAGTATTTTTACTTCAGAAACAGGTGATAATAATTCTATCAGTATATCTTTTGCAAAAGTAACATGTCCATTTTCACCCAAATTTGGGATTATGGGGTTCAACAAAATACATGCTTTCCCCATTTTGCTCTGTGATATGACGTACTCAAGAAGGCAACACTGACATTTTCTCTCTTTGAAAATATGTGAAATTTCCCATTACTGGAAAGCTCTGTTGCCCTGAATGAAAAATTGCCCAGTGAAGCATAAGGAAGATGCAAATCTTGGAGTTTTAAAAGCATCTTATATTTTCTCAAATTATATTCAGCTGTACTTATCCAGCATTATGGCATGCTGCTGGATTACTGTTATCAATAAATCCATAAATAGGATGCAAAATGCATGTGAGCTGTCTGTGCATGAATAAAGAGCAGCCCAGCAATAAATCATAGCATAATATATAGTTGAAAATGTAGCAAAAGGAATGCCTTGACAAATCAATGCAACGTATTTTGTCACTGAGGGTGAAAGATTCATTACACATCAGTCTTGAGAAAGCTGAATTTCTGAAGCGTGGGTCATCTAGGACGTATGATGTAATGAGAGAATATAGAAACATGCATAGAGAGACAAAAATAATCTTCTGAATAATAAAGCCATAGTAAATTTTCAGGTAAAATACAAGTCCTACACAGTACTTCATTGATCAAGAGTGGTCAGGAGTGTTATGCCAAAGAACAAAATAATGAACCCTGCCTTCCTATGGATTTGGTCCCCACAGGAGATTCAAAGACTCTTTTTCTGAAGCTGGGTATGTGTGCAGGCTTTCATTCCTGTTTTCTGGCGTCTGCTAAGGTCTAAGCTTGTATTGTGGAATTCGTTCAGCTGAGAAATTCTTTCCTCTACCCAGTCACCTATTTTGATGAAACTCGGGGGAATTCAGTGTTTTGGAGAACTCCAAGCATCTGCCAGACGTAACTGGAACCAGCATTAGATTTTGGAACTGGAGGTAGGACACAGACACAGGGACACACAGCCAACAGGTTGCATAAGCCTAGAGTACAGCGGAGAGACTAAAATAAGATCAACCAATTGGCTTTCCTACTGACTTCAGCAAACTGGCATGGGATATTTAATGCTCTCGCATAACGATCACATAAATGACAGATGAGTTTTCACATGCCGTGCCTGTCCCATCACTGCAGCAGGGGCCACTGCTCCCAGCAGCTGCATCACCTTGTGCTGCAAGGCAGATGGAAATGCCGCAAGAGCAGTTAGCACTGGACAGAGGCCATGAACAAGGACGTCTTCTCTGGCATGCTTAGGAAGGGACACCTACGACTGGTGGGTTTGGAAGAAGCTTAAAATGGGGTGGAGGAGAGGCCATGGGTGTTGGTGCCCTTAGGCTCCTGCAGCCTCCAGAGGCGGTAGCGAGTGCCTCGTGCCCAGCCCGTCAGACCTTGCAATCGAAGCCAAGGCTATAAGGCACGGATTGTCCCTTCTGTACAGAAGAAGGACAAACCTAACATTTTCTTGAATATACATATATAAAAAAGAGAGGAGATCTCTGCGGATTTAGCTCCTTTGGTACGGGTTTCAAGCGAGCTTTAGCCACCACCAACCACCTCCTCAAAGCCGGGACCTCCTAAGAGGGCCAAAGCTCAGCAGGGGGCGCTGTTTCTTGAAATGGCTGCCGCGAGGCGGAAGAGGGAAGTCGCCTCTTCCTCAAGATGGCGGCGCCCAAGCGCGGCGTGGCTGGGGGTAAGATGAAGCGGTTAGTGGCTGCCCGCTCTCGCCGTGGTGGGAAGCTGGACAGGCTGCGGCAGGCGGTGCAAGACTTTGTGCAGAAAGCCGGCGACCAACCGCCTTTGCCCGTGGTGAAGGACTCTGAGAGGCAGAACCGTAGGAGCCGCCGGGAAGCAAGGAAGGAGAAGCGCAAGCTCAAGCGGAGCCGCCGCCGCCGCCTCCAACGCGGAGAACCGGTGGAGATTCCCGTCGCCCCGGCCAAGCCGGCTCTTTCCAAGGCGGCTCCTTTAAAGCCAGCTCCTTCCAAGCCGGTTCCTGCTGCCCGTCCCAGAGCACCGGCCTCACCCGCCGCCGCTGTCGGAAAGCAGCGGCCGGGGCCGCCGCGGCAGCAAGAGGCGGCGCAGGCGGCGGTGCCAGCACCGACACCCCGCAAGGTCCCGGCCGCCGCAACCACCTCGGCGCGGAAGCGGGCCCTGTTGGAGGCCAACGAGGAAGAAGACAAGGAGATCCGGCGCCTGGAGCGGCTGCTAGGGCTTGGCAAGCGCCGCAAGAAGCAGGAGGGGGCAGCGGCGGAGAAGGTGCCTCAGAGCTTGATGCGGGACGGGCTGGGCTACGTGCTGGGCGCCCTGGGCTCCCGGGCCGGCCTCAGCAAGCTGTGCGAGAGCAGCGACGACGAGGAGGAACCGCCGGGGCCGCAGGAGAGACAGCCGGGGCCGGGCGGGGAGGACGAAGAGCAACCGGAGGAGGATGAGGGGGATCCGGAGAATGCCTCCGACCTCTCCGAGTGGGAGGATGTGGAAGGACAGGGCGAGCTAGAAAGCTCTTCGTCATCCACCGAGGACGACGGGGTGCCAGAGGCCAGCGAGCCCCCAGGCGAGGAGGAGGTAAGGTTTTCACTTTAGATAAGGCAAACTGCTTCTCAAGGTACATGTCACAACATCAGCACAGAGCGGTTTGCATCACCGCGGTAAAGCACGGATGTTTGTCGTCTAGTCAGGTCATGAACAGTGTTATCGTGGTGCAACCGGTGCCGGGCCCAGCAACAGCGTTGTCTTAAGAGGCTTGTCAAGGCCTAGGTACAGTGGTGAGGTGCTGAGGTCAGGGTGCTGGCAGCTAACACTCTAACGCACAAGGTGTGTGGGCTTGCCTGTATATACAAGGCAAGCAAATAAAAGGACTTACCCCAGCTTTAAAGAACATGACTATAACAGAATCAAATAGGTTGTCAAAGATCTTTAAGATCCATGTGCTTCTGTTAAGAGTAAACAGAGCTTATGTTCAAATTAGTGTCTTGCAAACTAGAGCGTTACTTCTGGATGATGCCAGAGGTTCTGCCTGTGGTCTGAGGTCTTGTAGCATAGCTGAAGAAGAGGTGAAATGGGTCATTTAGCCACTGTGCCACTAACTTAAACTGTTGGTACATCTGCAGCTGGTTAGATCTGATTAAAACCGAGATGAAAGATGACATAACTTAAAAAAGATCATGTAAGGGGAAGAGGAGTTTTGCTGCTTTGGTCATAAAGGTTAACCTGTTGTATGCTTCTTTCAGTATGAATTGTTACTTTGGCATTAGTTATTAGATGGTAAAATATATACTTACCTAAAGTTGTGCATATTAATCTTAAACAGAAATGTATATTTGTGTTAAAATATTTAAGATTTCATTTGGTATCTTACTGTTTTCCTATTAAGAGTCATAATCACAGTGCTATGAAGTATGTTCCCCCTCAAGTAAGGAGAGCTCAGGAGACACTAGATGACAAGAAAAGAGAAGAATTGGGAAGACTGAAGAAAATAGTGAATGGTCTTATTAATAGGTAATGTAACAAGCAAAGTCATTAGTCTTTCTGGTTCAGTGTGACAGTGCTCATCATTCAAAGAAAAGTGGCAAGAATGTGACTTTTCACAAACTGATTTTAAGTTGGCAGTCATGTCTGTTATCCTTAATAATAATTATCTTTGTTGGTATAAATTTTTCAGAGTTGGTCATTACAGAAGTTGAAAAATCTAGAAAATAAATTTAAGATTGGGCTGAATTCCACACAGCAGTTGCCTGCAAGTGTTAGGTATGATTCAGTACATGTCAATTAGAGTATGCCTATAAAAAAAAAACCTCATAGTGTATTATAACTTCCTCCAAAAAAGCATTATTTTAATTTTGTAATTAAATAAAACTAAATTTCTCCGACACTGCAACTGAGGAGGAGCAAGACTTCATAGCTTGAAGTACTGAAGAACAGAAGAAGTCATTCACACTTTTATGCATTTTAAATTTAGAGTATTGTAAAATAAGAAACCTCCTGGCATTTTCTTTTATCTGTTACCTGCAAAATGCAGACTACAGTATGCAGTTTGTTCAGTGGTTTAGAATTCAATATACCTTATGAGGTATTTTTGTACTTATTTTCTCCAAAGACTGATGTGCTATACTTAACAACAGCTCAGAACAAAGTCTCTCTTCTTAATAAGTGTGTTCAGTGTGACAGGAAGCACATTAACCATGCTTTGTAAATACTGCTGCTAATCTGTTTTTACTTGTGAATATTAAAAGCCAAACAAACCAACCATACAGAATTAAGCATACGTTAGTTTGATAAACACTGCAAAATACAAAAGGTCCTTTCCGGTCACCTTTTAATCTTTCTTCTTAAGCCAAATCAGTTTCTCTAAAACGAAGAGGTAGTTTCTTGAATAAATTGAAAATTGTAGAACCATGTAAAGAGAAGAAAAAGTTAACACTGGATTTTGTTTCTCAACAGGTTGAGTGAACCGAATTTGGCCTCCATTAGCGGACAAATGGAAGAGCTCTACATGGCCAACAGCAGAAAGGACATGAATGAGACTCTGACAGATATTCTCCTGAATGCTTGTGTTACTGCAGTTGCCATGCCTGCAAGATTGATAATGGAGCATGTCCTTTTAGTCAGCGTTCTTCATCATAATGTAGGAATTGAGGTAATTCTTGCAGTTGGAAGTAATTTTGTTTAATAATACATTTTTGTAGAGTGTCTCCCTTGATATTTTGTTTGAATTTCCTTTTCATTTTTGATTGTTACTAAAAAAACAATAGTTGAATTTCATCAATATTTGTAGCTTATTTGCTAGGTGTCTACAGGTGAAAGGGATCAAGTCTGTTCCTTTATCTGATTAATTTCCTCTATGAGTTACCACTGGTCAGTTACAAAAATGTCTTTTTTCTTTTTTTTTCCATCCAAATCTTTTTGCATCCATAAAACCGGGAGGTATTAAGCTTCAAATTTTCTCCTCTTTATTTAGACTATTTCTGTTCGCTTGGGTATATGAGGTTATTGTTCTTGAATGATATATATCCGTATAAGAAAAATGCTACAGTTACAGAAATCCTTTTACATCGGTGGAAAAAGTCCTGCTTTTTAAAGCCAAATCATGCAGGTATCAGTGAAATTACCTGGATATATCAATTACTCCATAATATAAAAAAACTTCAAAAAGCTTTTTTTTTTTTCGGGTGGTGGTTTTAAGCTTGATGAATGATTGAGGTGGTGCATCTGTTGCTTACTGTTAAGAAGCTGCTGAAACTACTGATGGAAGATTTTACCTCATTTGAGTGAGATCTCTTTCAGCATCATGTTCCCATCAAGCTTTTCTACACCTACATTTTATTTCTACATCTCAGTGCAAAAGATCTATTTATGCAAGTTCTTCACCTTATCGTATAGTGACCGGAATGCTGTCTCTAAAGCCATATAAAGTATCAGGTGGATGCAATTACAGCAGCTTTCTCCATACAGCCTTGCCATAAAACTTTTTTTTTCTATCCTCTTTGCTGCTTGAAAGGTGGATACAACACATCAATATAGTGCTGTTTGAAGGAGAGAAACAGAATCTTTTTGGAACTTTGCAGAATACCCAATAATAGGTTTTAGATACAGATACACTAGTAGGCATTAGAAATACATAGATGATACCCAGACTGTCTTTGTACTACCAACTCTGTTACGTAGCATCTTTGAATCTAAAATGTGCTTACTGTAACGCACCTTTATTTTTCCCCTGTAAAATACAGAATATGTATTACACAAAAGTGTCATAGCACAGCTGCATTTAAGATTAGTTTGAGCAATGCAGAAGCTGGGGTTCCAGTAACTGTGTTTATACATTTGTGCGATATGATAACTGGATTAGTGAAAACCTAAGCGGTCAAGGCTTGTAATGCAGGTCAGTACTGCTACCTGGACTTGTGCTTTTCATAAGAACAATCAGCAAAAAATTATCCTATCATCCTCATAATGTGCGAAGTCTTGTCTAGCAGCAGCATGTTCATCATCTACCCGTGTTTGGTATGGTTTCTAATTCCAGTCTTCAGCATCCATTCACTCTTCACAAATATAGATTCCAAATTTTCTTTTCCCAGTTGTACTACTGACAAATGGCTAAGACATATCCCCACTTCAAAATCAGCTTAAGCTTATGCTCATCAACTGTGAAAACTTGGTATGTTGGGGGTTGGTTTACAGTATTATTTTTTACCCTTCTATTAAGGATTTTGTTCTGGAATGCTGAACTCTGTGATGTGTCTGGGTTTTGACATGCAGCTTTTATTGGATGAATGGCTAGCAATAACAGCATGCTGGCCTGACAGCTGGGAAGATGCTAATATGTGTTCATGAAAATTATGTAAACAAATTCTGATGTATGTGTGCTGTAAGTTCGTAACATTCACTTTTCTTGTACAGATGTTGAAAGGCACCTGGTTTCATACGTAAGGTCTAAATAACATATACTTTAAGAATTTGTCACACTACTTAGATATTTGTATATGTAAATGTAGAACATCCATACTGGCTGAGAGGAGCAACAATATATCTTTAAAATTAATAGTGGCAGTGTGTCAGAAGTTAATGTTTTACAGATGTCTATAAAATCTACTTATGGTTAATGGCTGGGTTTTTTTAAACTTCGTTTTTTTTCCTCCTTAATGCAACTGCTGCCAGGTTGGTGCTCACTTTTTGGAAGCTGTGGTGAAGAAATTTGATGAACTCTCTAAAAGTGATGCTGAGGGGAAAGAATGTGAAAACCTGCTTGCCTTGATTGCTCATCTGTATAATTTCCATGTGGTTCATTGCCTGCTGATCTTTGATATTCTGAAAAAGCTTATTAGCGCTTTCACTGAAAAAGAGATTGAGTTGATTTTGTTTCTTCTGAAAAACGTGGGCTTTTCGTTAAGAAAAGATGATGCATTGGCTTTGAAGGAACTGATCACTGAAGCCCAGAGGAAAGCAAACACAGCAGAGAAGAAACTCCAGGATCAGACTAGGGTATGTGTGCATGTTTTAAAGATTTTCTGCTCTGAATAGACTTTTATAAGCACTTAGATACATGTATTAATTTACCAAAATGTTTTCTGCTACTCTCTATAAGGTTCTAAGGTACCATTAATATTCAGTTGTTGGCGTTCAGTTATTTGCATTCTTGTCTGTCTCTCTCTGTTAGTTCTTTGGACACAGCCACCAAAATGCTTGTAAAAGGCAAGACTCAGACGGGTTTGTGCCTATGCACAGAATGCATAGGCTGTGCTCCTGATGATACTTGATAATAATTTTTACACTTAAAAAAAATGGCCATGATGTTCAGCAGATTAAGCTTTGAATTGAAGCTTGAATGCCAATGTATGTAATAGCAGTTAAAGTAACATCTTTCTCTCCATTTTTATTTATGTAATCTAATTTTTGATGCATATTGCTATCCAAGCTGCTTATTGTTACAGAATAGTAATTTCAAAGTACAGTTTCCACTTTTATTTAGTAAACTTTTCTGCACATAATCCGCAGAAATATTTCTTTTCCTAATAGGTTCGGTTTATGCTAGAGACTATGTTGGCCCTAAGGAATAATGACATGCGTAAGATTCCTGGTTATGATCCTGAACCGGTTGAAAAACTCCGCAAATTGCAGAGAACACTGGTGAGTGCTTTCTCGGCATACGTTGTATAGCTGTTCTTAAACCAGGAGTAATTATTTGTATTGTACATTGGCTTGACAGGCTATAGTTATTTTTTAATTCATTCAACATTCAAACTCTTGTGAACAAAAGTCACTTCTTAGGTCATTAAGTATTACTTCCTGTGTCCAAGTTAATTCAGCAGTCAACCAGCCTTCTGCAAAACCGTTTGGGAAAGAACATAATACTTAGCCAAAGACTTTTCCTCAAAGTCCTATACTTGAAAAAGAGATTGTGGAAATTTAATGATTGTAGAGAAGAAATGAGTCATTATGACAAGTTCTTTTTTTCCATAGATTTTGGATGCAGGCACCCTCTTCTAACCTCACCAGATTTATTTTTGAAGTCTAACACTTCTGAAAAGCTGGAGAGAGGGCAGTTTGGCTAGGACAATCTAGTATAAAATGCATGAAAGTAACTGTCTCTTTGGATTAAGAACTATCTTCAGAAGTGTGTAAGTGCAGGATGTGTGCATCAGTAATAACAGGCCAGGCAAAACCAAGCCCAGGTAACCTAGTTCTGTAGAATTTTCTCTCAAATTTTCACACTCCTCCTGGTACACTTCTAGGATTTTGTTGAAAATTCGTATTTTGTTTAAAGAGTTTGAACTCTTTGCTGTTCGAATTGTACAAAACTGAAGGCATTTTGTCATGCCATTTTATTTGATCAGAAGTGTTGAAAAGGAAAATTATGACCAGAACAACCTGTAGCTGATTTTCAATGTCAGCTTCAGTCTCTTGACTCTTCAATGTCACCAAGTCTTGAATTTTAATCGAGTTTTATGGTTGGAAGATGGCTCCTTTTTAATCGATTATCTCTCTCTTTCTCTCTCATTTTTTGTTTGTTTTTTTTTTTTTCCTCCTTAATAAAAAACAGAGCTTCTAAATGTAGATTTAAGCAACTTCTTTCCCTTGAGAATTAGAGAATATGGGAAACTTATAAATTCTTTTCAGGCTGCTGACTGAAACTAAAGGCTGGAGAAGGAACATGTGAAGACCTTTGTGATTAAGATACTAAGTTAATTGTTTAAAGTATTTGTTTTAAAGTAATTTAAAGCAAATAAAGTATTTGGGGTTTTTGTGTTGGGGGGTGTTTTTAGAGAAAGCTTCAAATAATAGCTTTTGGGGGTTTTGTATTTTGTTAAGGTTCACAAAAGTGGCTCTGGAAAAGAAACTGAGCTCCGTGTCTCCCTGGAATCTCTCCTCAGTGCTGATCGGGTTGGTCGCTGGTGGATAGTTGGGTCATCCTGGAGTGGAGCACCAATGATTAATGATACAAATAGCAAGACTCAGCAGAAACTGCATATAGGAAAGGTAAATCCAAGCAGCAGTTGTTGTAAGTGAAAGTATTTGTGGTCTTTTACATGTTCTTCATACAGGTGCATAAGTTTGTTTCAGAGCCCACAAAAAAAAATAATACTGTGGTATAGCTTCTTTTTTTTTTTCTTATCCCATGGAATTGCAAAAATCACTTGTGGGAGTGGAAAAGAGATGTGATTTAAAAGTGGATTTCCAAGTATAAATTCTGACAGGTAGCGTTGCCTGTCTGTGGGTGGCATATATCTAAGCTGATGGTAAAAGTAGTGTAATGAGAATGTCATGGTGAGTTACATTAGAGAAGCACATCTTAAGTAACTGACACAATTAAAACACATTAAAATATATTTGCCTAGTTGAAAAAGCTGTTGCTGATTCTTATGCCTCTAGACAAAAGCTCGGGACATTTGGGCTGCTGCTTCATAGCTTACTGGAGATCTTCATTAATGGTCTTACGTAAGGCTGGGCAGAAATAGGTTTCTTAAAGCAAGCATAAATAAAATAGCATTTAATTTTAATTTTTTGCAGGTGAGTTCAAAGATAATGGAGCTTGCTCGTAAGCAGAGAATGAACACCGATATCAGGAGAAGTATTTTTTGTGTCTTGATGACAAGTGAAGACTACCTGGATGCATTTGAAAAGCTTCTCAAGTAAGTACAGACTAGCACAGAAGACAGCCCATAGCTAAAAATAGCATTAGCTGGGTTGGAAAAATACCATTGTTGGTCTGGGCTTAAGCACATTTAATTGGTAATAAAATTAGAGAAGTGCATAGCTAGCTATCCATGCAGAGTAAAAGGGTAGGAGAAGGACCAAAACCATGGTGTAAGGACTAGGGAAGGGACTAGAAGGGAAGTTAGAACTGACTGGCAGTTGAAAGAAATGGACTAGCCCCGATTATTGTCACTCATGTCTATAACTCTGATTTCCAGCATCTTTTGAATTCAGGAGTCTGCATCTTTTTGCATTGAAGATGTGTTTCCTGGTCTAGTGGATGGAAGCCTGTTGCAGCCTTGCTTCCTTACAGATGCAGACCAGAAGCCCCTTCAAAATATCTCTTGGTTTTCTTGCTGGATTTCCATACTGCTGCCACTTCCTTTTACTTCTTACAACCTTTTTAATTGCTTAAAAAGATCTCTTGCAGGTCTCTGTCCATAATTGCATGACCTGATAGTGTTCTAGCACCTCCACTTCCCTCTTGGCTTTGAATTGGCTTCAGGGTCACATTCCATGTTAAGACCAGTTTCCTTACCACTTAGCAAACAGCTCTTTCTGAGAATATTTGATCAAGGAAAAGCGTAAACTAAGTTGTTCTCTCTGTTTGTCAGAATAGTGCTGTAAGTCTGTAGTAACTGGGAGGGGAGAGAGATAGGTCTGAACTTCTCTTTTGCAGCCTTGTAATTCAAGGGAATTGTCTTACCAGGATGGCATGCAATTATTTTAATTTGATAACCAAACCAAAGCAGACTTTGTAATAAAGTCAACTAATATTTGATTAAATGCCACTTCTGCAAAACACAGCTTGGATTTAAGACTGTGATGGAGTCATTCCAATATCTTAATATGGCCTGTTCAATTAAAAGAAATTAGCTGCTGCTGCTGCTGCACTTCTTGCCAAGGCCTGGTAGCTCAATTTGCAAATTGATCCTTGACTCTCATCTGTGCTATTTAAACTAGCATACAAATCTGTATACATACAGGCTTGGCAGAAAGACTGCAGATGGCCTGATGTGTGTGTTGATACTGATTTTTATACAGCAAGCTCAGAGAGAGGAATTCAGAAATCTGCCCACATCTGGCAGAGTATAATGGAAAGCACACAGAATTGTTAGTGAAGGAATTAACTTCAGTGTGAACATGTGTTCCAGAGTGTATGGGAATTTATATTCATGAGTTGGATGTCAGTCTCATGAGGAAGAGGACAAAAAAATGTATCAGGAAGTATTTTGACTGCCCTTGTTGATTCATCTGCTGCTATATCTCTGGCAGAGTTTAGGTGTGATTAAATGGTAATTTAAATTGTTGTAAGTCCAGGCTACTATAGTTCTGCTTGTCTTTTTCCTCCTTACAGTAAAAGCAATTAATTTGAAACCAGAACAGCTCCCTGAAGTGATTGCAGAAGTGTCAATGTAAAGGGGGGGGTTGGGAACGTCACTGGAGACTTAAGAGGAGGGAGCAAGACTTGATCCATTTCATTAAATGAAAGGCTACACCTCCTTCATAAACCGCAGACTCACACAGCAGGTGGAATGAATGCTTCTAAAGTTTGATGCAGAGGCAATTTTAAAAGCTATTTCATGGACATGAAGAATTTGAGAAATTTTATATCTCACAAAAAGTTGAAAAGATTTATATACCCTGTTGTAGTGTGGTGTGTAATTCAGGATAACAGTTATGTGATCGCATCTACTAAAATACTTTTAAATGACTTTTAGAAGGTTTGAGTGTTGCTATATTTGATCTAAAGGCAGTGATAGTCGGGCTTCAGCTGATGCTAGCTAACCTATTTAGAGGCAGGCTTCTGCTGGTGATGAATAACCTACTTCAGAGGCAGTTATCCCATATAGAGCAGGAAACTCTTAAAAATGATCAAGATTTACAAGTCCATGGGAATACTTTTAAGTCATGAATGATAGGTGAGGTGTTTGCATGTTCTTTATCAAAGATTATCAGGCTCATGAAATCTCTACAGGTTTACAGTGAAGCTCAGCAGTGAAAGACAATCCTGACTCCTGAATTTTAGATGTTTAGGAATGTTACATCTGAAAAGATAAAATAATGCTAGGTCTGCAAAGCAGTGAAAGAAAGAATAAAGTTCAACATCAAAGTGCTGATTTGCTTGGTTATAGCTGTCTGGCAACATTAATATTTCCTAAATAAGCACGTCTGATAGAAATTACGATGGAGAGTGTGCCAAATTAGTGACTGCAGTGTAACTTCATGAGTTACAGTGCATGTCTGGTAGCTGGAAACTTGTTTTAAAAAAGGAGCTTTTGTTGCTCTGTAATAAAATCAGGTAGAACTTGGCTGATGGGAGAGCAAGTAAATTCTATCACAGACACGACACTTACAGTTCTGTTCTCTTCTGGAGGAGTAGAATTCTAAGTTTTCACTGCTCATTAGCAGTCACCCTAGAAATCCATCTGAGATTTTCCTGTTGTAAAACCTTGAATGCTGGGGGATGGGAGTGTGGCTGAAAGAGAGTATTTTCTCTACTAATCTGGTGTATGGCTGTGATCCAGTGCAGTGGCAGGTGTCTGGAGGTGTATACAAACGAGGGATACTGGAATCAGGCAACGGCAAACTCCAGGTGGTAGAGCAAGTTCCAGTGGAGTAAAACTTAGTTAGAAAATACTCTTGAGTTACACCAATGCCATACAAAACTTGAGCTTTAAGCAATGAAAATAATTTTGTTTGACATTTTTCAGACTATAATATGAAGCATTTTTCATTTTAATTGGTTTTAATGCTGCCAAGCATTTGGCAGCCTGGGAAGCTAAATCATATTATTCGCAGAACAGGTGCCTTGCGAGTTAGTTGCCAATCCCTGCCCCAGAGTGCCTCAGCTCTCTTTTTAGACTGGTCAGCTGTTACGTGGGAAGGCTGTTCAGTCCTTGGCCTTTATGCTGAGGCAGCCAACACTGATACTGACTGTTGACTGTGTTCTTCAGGCTTTTTGGGGGGTGTGTGTGTGTTAAGGTGATTTGAAATGGCTGACTGCATCCTCTTAATATCAAACAATAATGAATTTCAAGTATTATGTAGCATGGAGTTGACCTGGAGATTAAAAGATTCATATCGCTAAATAAGTGGGAAAAACATCCTGATATATTATCCCTAGTAAAAGCAGATACTTCACAGAAGTGAAGGGTGCCCTGGACATGTTTCTCTGAAAAGGCTTATACTGATCCAAAATCTGCTTTTCCTCACATGACCATAGGTACAAGTGTGATGTAACTGCAATAGAGTGCTACAGTTCTTGTTCCGCTATTTAACGTTTGTATTGGTACACCATGCAACAACACTTGCTGCACTACAGCTGCACAAGACTTCATGATGGCAGTGTCCTCTCTGTTGTTCTTCATGAAGAGCTACAGATATGGAGTAATCTACCTTTCCTTCCTCAGACGCTAATTACACTTGTATCATTCCACTTCTGTCTGTTGAAGTCATGCTTTTGCAGCCAACCCTTTTAACATCAATAAGACTATATCATTTTCATATTGCCATACCAGGATATTGATGTAGCCCACAGTTTTAAGAGGTTGTCCATATAGTGTGGGTTTTTTTAAGACTGTTTTTGTAAGAACTTCCTCACAAGTGAAATTGAATGTAGTGTTCAGGGTTTTTTATTTTTTCAGGTGTTACTCTTGAATGTTGACTGTAGCTGTTGCTTTGTGTAATTTTTTTCCTTACTAAATGATTCTCATTCTGTTGCTGAATTTTAGGCTTGGACTGAAAGATCAGCAGGAGAGAGAAATCGTTCATGTTGCACTTCACTGCTGCTTACAAGAGAAGACATATAACCCCTTTTATGCATTTTTGGCTAACAAGTTTTGTGAATATCAAAGACGGTTTCAGGTGAAGAAAAATCTGTTCCTACTTTGGTTTAGTGTCGCTGTTGTGGTTAGGAAGACAGTTATTAAATACCTGAGATTGCATGCATGCCTTTTAAGATCTTCATTCTGAGAAATAATTTTGCTGGTCTAGCTGTGCATTTGGTAAGGCATGCTCACAGTGAGGTCTGAATAGGAAATAAAGTAACTAGAGCAGAAGGTTCGTTTTCCTTCGTTTTACATATTTCAGAGGAATTGAACAGTCTGGTCAAGCATCTCTGTTAATTCACAGAGGGATCATAAAGAATAAAAGATCAGAAAGTTTTGTTATGTTGTTACTTATTTAAGCAGTCACTTGATTGTAGGATTAATTTTTTTTACCTTTGACACCTAGGTGACATTTCAATTTAGTATTTGGGACAAAATCAAAGACTTAGAAAACCTGTCAGCTGCTGCCATCTCCAACTTGGTTTCGCTGTTGGTTCATTTATTAAGGACAAAATCATTGTCACTTTCAGTTCTCAAGGTTGGTGTATTTTCTTTTTGAAATACTTCTGTGTTTTCCTTGCATTTTCTAAGTCTATGGAAAATGTATTTTCTTTGTTACCTAGCTGATACTTTGGCTTTTCAAGGTCATAAGCCAAGACAAAACTTGTTCTAAAATTACTAAATTAACCCAACTGGTTACAGTAATACTATAATTTGGGGAAAATGGAATCTGTGGTGACCCAGACATACAGAAAGTGTACAGTTCTGTATCTAGAGCAGTTGTAAGATTATATTCTTCAGAGTATCCCGAGCTGGTACTAACACCCCTTCATTAATAGGCTTTGTCAGTGGATTTTCTGCTATGCTTTTTAGCTGATGTTGATTTTTACTAGACCAGAAAGAAATCTACTGAGCACTGGGATTCATCTAGTTGAAAAATTATACCTGGTATTCTGGTACTGGTAGACAGGTTAATTCCTTAAAAAGTTCTCTGCTTTCCTTATTGATTGGTTTTTGGAGGCAGTGTTCTCAGCTAATTCTTCTGTGCTGAACTTAAGACTGTATATATGGGAGGCCAGGTGGTGTGCTAAAAGCTGTTCATTTAGAAGAGAATTTGTCTGTTTGAAATACTTGAATTAATCCAATTCTCCCTCTCTTCTAGGTAATTGAATTCAGCGAACTAGATAAACCCAAAGTCCGTTTCTTGCGACAAGTATTAAGCATGCTGTTAATCAAAACAGATGCTGAAGACCTTTGTGACATTTTTGTGAGGTAGGTGAGCAGAGGGATCTGTAGGGAGCCCTTGGTGAGTAGTAATGAAGAAGGTAACAAGTTTGCTTGTTTTGTTGAGAGTTATACGGTGCCTTTTCCGAAGATCAGACACCCATCTCTTAACAAGTAAACTCTTCTGGGTGAGTGGGGTGAAGCTTATCATGTGTGTGTTAGTACAGGCTAACCCGTCAAATTGGGTGATGATGTTTCAACCCTTATGCTGCAACATGAGGAAGATCAGACATGGTATTCACCTCAGGTTTTGCTGTAATGTAATTGTTTACATAAAGCAAGTCTGAGGCTTCAATAATCCATTTTATAGTTGAGGTTCAATTGTACACTGAGTGTGTTTGGGCTGTTTGCCAAACCAGCGTAGGCTTGCTGGTAATTTGAAAGCCTCATCAGAAAAGCTCCTTTTATAGGTTGGAATTTTTTTTTCCCCTTGTGTTCTCTGAAGAAGATAAAGAAAATTGAGAAACTTCTAAAACAGTAGAAGACTAAATTCACTTTTTGATCTCTATCTTTACAGGGTATCTGACAACCCCAAACTGGGAATGCTACGGGAAGGCTTGAAACTCTTCCTTACCCACTTCTTACTGAAAAATGTACAGGCCAAAAAAAGTGCTGAAGAAGCTAGCTTATTAAGAGAAAGAGTTGAACTAGCAACCAAGGCTTTGCAAGCAAAAGAATCCAAATTGAGGTTGTAGTTCTGTTTTTCTAATAAAACTCATGGAGAAACTTGAGTCTGCACAAAGATGCAAAGCTTTCATGGTCTTTCAGGCCCAAATAATTGAGAACAAAGAAAGCTGTCTTACTCTAAAGAATCTGTTTTTTTATGCAGTTACTTTGCTCTACACAGTTGTTAGAGGTTGAATTGAAGGTGATACAAGGCCTTTTGAAGAAATGGAAAGTTCATTTTTTTTATCATGTCCCTTTTTAGTATGAGTGCTTCATCTTGATGGTTACTATCAGGGGAAGAGGGTGAATTTACTGCCAGCTGGGGGTATCATACAAGAGTGTTCTGCATTGCATGTTTTAGCCTTTTATTTAAAATAATAGCATAACACTGACCACCATCTGTTAAAGAATGAGCCTTAAGTAAAGGCTTTTAATAACCAATCATTGTACTTGCCTGAAGAAACAGGCCACTAGATGGCACAAGTACTGGTGAGTCACTTCTGGCAGAAACCAACTTTTTTTCTTAAAGTGTTAGTTATCACTAATTCTGTGAATTGTTTACCTGACTGTGGGTCAGGAAAAGATCTTCAGTTGGAGTCAAAGTTGTAGTAAAATGACTTGAGGATCTGACGTTGCCCAATTTTATTGGGTTTAGAGATCACAGTATGGTTTTATTGCTCTTTTAAACTGTTTTTTGCAGCTTTAAAATTAGAGTTGCCTAATCACTTGTGATAATCAGATTTTTATAGGCATAAAGAATTATATCAGTATGAGTCTTTTATTAAGAGAATACATTCCTAAAGAATTTGCTTGTATTTTCCATTCGGATGTTAAAAAATCATGCATTTCTTCGTAACAGTGTTAATAGTTTGTTTCTTTTGTTACCTTACCATTACACATTAAACTGCAATTTTTCTAAGGGCCTTGCTGTTTACATTAGCTTTACTCTAGCTAGCTTGCCAGGAAAGGAATGACCCTAAACTGGGGGGAGGGAGGGAAGCACATTGTTATGTGCTGCAGCTGCACCATCTACCTGTGCTAGAGCTGCCAGCCGTGTTTCTGTGTGCAGGTTTGCCCTCTGGTGTCCAATAGTCTCTTCACTTCTGATGCCTCCTAACTGCATTTGATACCAACTGATTCATTCGGCTGCTTCGGATCTCTCCCTCTTGGGAGAATTTGCTCCCCATAGGCATCCTCCAGAAAATGTTCACTTCTGCAGCAAGGGAGGTGGACAAGAAGTTTTTTTATTACTATGCTTTAATCAAAGAGTTGAATTTAGAATACTCTGCTTGCTCAGTTGTATGAGTAACATTTTCAGGCAAAGGAGCGCTTCCCCCAGCTGCCAGCAGCCAGTGGTTTTCTCACCTTGTATCTGTTGGAGAGGGCAAGTTGTAGGGAGCAAGATATCTTGGGAGCAGAGACACCCAGTTTCAAAATCACAGGTTAAACCAGCACAGTAACAGCTAACACAGAAGGGATTACTATTAAAAGAACAAAGCAAGATGCTTTCTTCAGCCCATCTCATGCCATTAGCAGCTTTTAAGCATACAAAACATCTTACGTGCAACAGGCAGAAGAGGAAAAAAAACTTTTATATATTTCTAAAACTCATACCAATTAACAAAAATACAGGCAGCAGAATTATTGCACTGTTTTGGTGGTTACAAAAGTCACAACTTTGGATAGCGTATGTAAAGAGCTCCCTTGCAAACAACCATGCCAAACCTTGTGGTTTAGTTCTGGAGGCTGGACACGGGCAAAAATATCCGTGCAAATCCCTAGAAACCAACTGCTGCAGAATGCCTGGGACCTCGGTGAGTAAAAATCGCACCCCTCTCCCCCGGATGCAGCAGCCACCTCATTCATTACCTTTTTTGCAGGGCTTTGGGTGGACCCAGTGTTTCAACGTGTCTGTGGTTTAATAATACATAAATGGAAGCACATTGTTCTAACCACAAGGTTGAGGCAACTTTGCTCCACCAGATAGATGTTAAAACATCTTCCTTAGATGAAATGTGCCAGGCTGATGGTTCTTGTTTGCACACTTTGCTTGGTGGTCAGAGCTGCCCACCTTTGCTGCTTGCGGCAGGGTTGCCTTGTGTTTTATGGGTTGGAGTCTGTTCACTTGCTGCAGCAGCCCGAGGCAGTGTGTTGCAGGTGTTGCTATGCGAGGATATACAAGACATGGTTTTAACCTTACAGTCTGAAATTACATGTGCTATTTGTTTCACATTGAGATTTGCATTAGTTATTATTTATCCTAACCAGCTAGTATGTTTTGTTCAGACTTAACTGTTATTACAGCCATTGCTTTGTTCCTGAAGCAAACAGATTTTACCTGCCTGCAGCTTTTACACTTGTCACATTTATGTATAAATATATTTTTTTAAAAAGACTGAATTTTCAAGCCAGAATCCATTGCCAGTCTACAGTGAAGGTATGAGGACAGTTGCTGTTGGTGGTTCTGTTATGTTTAACAATTTTTATCTTGGTTCTGCTGACCATATTGCTACAGCTTGATAAAGGTGGAAGGCCTGTCAGAATGTGCTGGTGCTCAGATGCACAGCTGCAAGCTGTCACTTCTGTGGTCCAGTTGCATCCCAAAGATAAAAGGCACATTGTGCAAAGGAAAGCTGAGATTATTGTATATTTAATTCTAATATATATTTTAATGATATACATGCATAAGTGTGTGCATATATAACGTATGATTTTAAGTATTGTATTTTTTTAACCCCAGAGAAAAAATCTGTCACCAACAGAGTTAGTCTCTTTACAGCAGGGCTGTTGGTGCTGTAAGGTCTTTCTATAACAGCAAGTCCCAGTGCTGGCAGGAGGCTTCCTGCAATGCTGCCCACAAAGCACTGACTGCCAACAGAGGTTGCTGGAGAAGTTACACCATTCTTGGACACATTTCGCTTTGTTTGCTGTGGAATATATGTTTGATAACACACGTAATACAAAGATGGTGAGATTTCTCCGTATCAAGTGTTAGCCAGCATCAGGCCTCCATGAGAAACTTTGCCTGATCATTCCAATAAGGGAGATGCCGCTTAAAATGTCCCAACTTAATTCATAAAGGAGGGTTGGGGAAGTTACTACCTCATGAGCAAAAATGGGCTTTCAGTTGGTAAAAGTACACTGTGCTGGAAATACACCAGGCAGCTACAGCTGCAGCACTAACCCTTACTCCTGACAAGCCAGTGGAAAATACAGTGTGACCTGCTTTAGGTGCATTGAACTAAAAGCTGGATGTTTGGGGTTTTTTTAGCTATACAGTAGATGATCTCAATTCCCCCTTTAAACAGCACTATCCACTCATAGCTATTATCATGGTTTCAATTTTTGTTGTCTTTTAAGATGGACAGTGCTGTTTTAAGCCTTCTCTGTTTTCTGTATCAGAATTAACAGGGCAGCGAAGTCTGGTTTTTAGCTTTGGCTGGAATGTTACACTGATAAATCATACACAAGTCCTTTTGGCAGGGTTTTAGCACTGCACCTGAATAGGCCAAGTATCTGCAGGGCTTTTTTAACTTGACTTTTTTCCATTGTCCCACACACCGGGGATGACGAGTTGGTATCAGTCGTGCTCCAAAAGCGCAGACGCAAGCAGATCTGTCCTGCCTCGCGGTAGCGAAGGTGTGCAACCCAATACTGTGCTTAAACCACATCTGGGATCGTTTGGCTCGCATTGTTCTACGGGTGAACTTTGCACGTGAGAAGTTACAGCCCGGGAGCAGTGTGGTGCCAAATGTGCACGCCAGTGCTTTCAGCTTAATAAATACATGAGTGGCAACTCTAATACTCAACTTTTTGTTGCATTGGGTGTAAGGGGAGCTTAGTGCCTGGCTACGTTCCGTGTGTGCAAGAATCAATCCTCGATTTTGTCCTGCAGTAGATGAAGCTATTTTGTTTTCAGGAGACAATTTGATCTGTAGAGTCACTTTTCCAAAGGCAGGGTGTAAGTTTTACCCAAGACTTTCCAGGTTGGACTGATTTCAGGAATGGTAGGTAGAGATATGACTCTTTTACCATATGCCACTTCTTGTGATTTCATCTCTTGGAGGAACTTTCCTTCACCCTCCAGTAAAGCTGAGTTTACCATGAGGCCCGCAGGCACGGACGTTACAGCTGCTCGTATAAAATAGCTGCGCTGTCCTCAAATTCTGGTGTGACCTGCATCTTTGCTTTAAAGCCAATTACAGTAGCCTTCCGCTAATTTAGATGCATGCACAATTCAGAATCGGATATCATGTGGTTTCCCTAATAACACTTTAAGGAAATGAAATTAGTATCTACTGAGAAAAAGCTTAGGAAGAGCCAGCTGGCACCAGAAATCCCTTAAAACTTGTGTCCTAGGACAAAACAGTTCACACACCAAAACCAGCTCCCACTCTGTGAAGGAGGGCTTCAAAATGAACACATTCAAAAATGTCCAAGTAATGGAACTAGAATGAGAGGTACAGAGTGAAATTAAACAGACCTTTTCTGAATAGTTCCTTCAAAGTCCTTACTGTCAGTAACAGTGAAATGGTGGCTTCATTTGATAAGTGAAAGATTTACAAGCATGACACTTGCTTCATTAAAAACTTCATTGTAGGCTTTTTACTGCTCAGACAGTGAGAGTACCCTCAAGTCTCTCGGGTGCTCAGGTACACACGGCTCCAGCATGAAATAACAGGACTGTTGTCAGCAGGCAGGAATAGCTTTTTGTTACAGTCAGGAGATGGAACAATGCATTTTTCTAGTACAGAGACAGTAAGCTGACTTGGTGTCACCTTGGGGAAAAATAAGTCATCTTGATTGCATTTCCTAGGCTTGAATCTTATTCACAAAATCATCCCTCCTCCTCCTCAGCCAAAGGCTTAGATTCTGAATGGATTTTTTTTACCTTACTCTGTAGTTCAATTCACCCTTAAAATGTTGCCTGGATGGTGTTTACTTTCCAAATTTCCCTAACTAAATGGTTTGAAACGGACTCCATTGGTCTTCTGAAGATATGTGTTATGCCAAAGATTATGCAGCTACTGTGCAGCAGAGATCAGGAAACGGTGCAGAAAGGCAGGGACAGCAATGGCATTTCCTATGGTGATAAAGGCTGTCCAGGGAGGCTCTAGGGAGCATTTCACCACCCCTTCAGAGCCTGAGCAGCAGGCGGTGGGTCAGCTTGAAAGCTGATGTGGGTTTTGTTTTCCTTACCCGTGGTCTCAAAGCGATGTGAGAATCAGATCCAGAGAGACACTAGAACCCATCCATGTGTCTTGGGCTGCCTTGTGAAACCAGGCCTGTGAGTTTAAAGGAGCCTTCAGACTGCTAAGGGGTGGAGAAGCAAATCTTCATTCCTAGCCAGATTTCTAACACCCTCATGGATGCTGAGTAACATTTTCCCTGCAGTGGCCTCCTCCAGGGAGGAGCCAGGGCTAGTCAGGACTGACGTGCAGCTGCCGGAGGCACAGTACTAACAGGTTTTGCAGAAGAGAACATGGAAGCTTTTTCAACACTATCCCGTATTCTGCTGCTCAATCTCAAATCTAACCTCTAGATGTATTTTTCAGTCCTAAAGGTGAAGATGTAGAAGAATAAAGGAGTGGGGGTTTTGGGTATCTCGCCATCCTTCGCTGATTAAAGAGCTTCCTTCCTCCCATCCCCAAAGCAAAGAGCACCCATGAGGATCTGTAGTGATAAGAGAGGTGTCTCTCTGGGCAGCTTCAGACTCAACAGAACAGGTCTTCTCCATGGTGCATGGCCCAAGCTGCCAGGAGTTGGTGCTCCCTGGGAGTGATCCAGCTTTAGACACCTACATTGGCCTTCTCACCTCGGCATGGCTCCACTAAAACCTGCATCCTGGGCTTCCCATCACCTGAAGCCTGGGTTACACTGAACAACACCTCACCACAGGCTGAATAGTGAGAATGTGGATAAAATTTATAAACCATATACTTACACAGGTGTTACTCCAGCTCCTCCATAATCATCAATACTGCCTATGATCCTTTCATCAGAGGATTCCAAGACACACAAAAAGGCAAAAGAGGTGGGAAAAACAGCTGTTCCAGGAGGTGGAGGACAAAGAAAGGTGGAATGACTTGCACATATCCTGTAAGCAAATCACCTGCAGAACAGAGCTGAGTGCTGCGATGCTCTGAGCAGTAGAGAGGCAGCAGACCCCTGCTTCACATCAACTGAATCTGCTTCTCCCAGCACCCTCAGCTCACTGTCACAAGACCATGCAAAATACTCATATACAGCGTAAAAATCCTCAGGCCACAGTCAATTGGGCCCTTTGGAAAAGCTGGGGGGCTGAGAGCATTGGAGGAATGAAGGTAGTCGAAAAGATCCCTGTAGGATGGTAAGAGCTGTGGCAGGAGCTGGGAAGGGAGAAGGAGGCAGCAGAGACAGTGGGAACCACTGGCTGACGCTGCTGAAGTGTCATCTTAATTATCTCTGGCAAAAGAACAGTGATTAACATCAATGACTGTGGACAACCTTTATGTAATTACTCATTAACATTTCTAAAATTGCACCTAGCTGCTACAGCAATACATGCTTTATAGATTCATCACACTGAAGTCCAAAAAGAATCATTAGATGGTCTAAGCAGACCTCTGAGCATTGCCAGACGCTATTACACTGCAGAAATTAGCACCAGAGGCGGCTCACCAGCTTCTGCTTGGCTCTCACGTACTTTCCAGAAAGGGCATCCAGGGATACCGAGCAATGGACAGTCTGCCCCATTCCAAGAGATGCTGTTCTAAATTGGGATATCTCTCTCGCCCCATCCCCAGGTTAAAAACCCATGTTGGCTGCCTTTTGTTTGTATGTATGGATACGGTACCCACAGCCCAGCAGGGGTGGGTGGGGACAGGAATTCTCCATCCCTGTCTCCTTTGTGCGGGGAAGGAGGAGGGAGCTGAATTAGAGGCTTCTGCATTGTCCATCCGTGCTCCCTCTTCAGACGCAAGTCCCACCTGCCAAAAGCTACCATCGGCCAAGAACATTAACAGAAGTCCTGTGAATAATAATTTCAACTAATGGATTAATTAGAGGAAATTGTGATCTGCTTACGAATGTCCTGCAAGCAGTAAAATGGAGCTAAGCCTTCCAGCTACACAATTCACTGCAAGACACTGGCTCTGCTGGTTGTACAGGAGGAAAAGGGTGTCATCCTTCTCAGCTACTGGTTTTAGAGACCAGTGCCAGTTAGATTTAATTCAGCAAAACCTGTTTCTTTTCCCACAGGAAGCTGAAAACTTGATGTTGAGAGCAGCTTGTGATCAGAGAAAGCCCACTAGATGCCCACTGTGACTCCTACATGTCGCAATTTATCCCACATTTCCATGCAGGCACTTCCATTTCCACACAGGTACAGGCCTAGCACTGCAGTTAAACTAAAGTGCTTCAGTCCTCAGATTGGGGAAAATGAGACAGTAAACACCTCCTGAGTCCACTGCCCTTGCAGAAGACCCTTGAGAGGAGACGTTACACAACCCCTCACTCCTCAGAGCAAGAAAAACAAAGCAAAAGTCCCAGAAAAGACAAAACCACCTCACGTAATCCAGGACAACCCCAACCCACCACAGATGTGATCCTGACTGCATGGGTCTTAGTGGGAAATAGAAAACTGAGTAACTTGCAATTGGTGTTGAACTCTGGCCAGACTTGAAACAGCATTTTGGGGACAGAAGGACTGTAATATGGTCACATTAAAAGCCCAAGGAAGGATAAGGTCCACTGGGAGCTTCATCCGTTCCATCGTTTGTCCTGCACTGCTGTTCATGGGATTCAAACAGCCAACCAAGAAGCACCCTGCACATCTCAGGGATGATGAATGGCTAGAGTATTAAATATAACATTTCTGCTTTCACAGCTGAAGCACAGGGTGGTTATCCCAGCACCCACATGCACAAAGGGAAAACTAGGAAAGAAAGGGGATCTGCGTAGAGATTCACCACTCTGGGACATCTCTGGTGCCTGAGGTGGAGGCGCAAGGGGAAGGTGTGTCAGAGCAGGACGGAGCATAGGCAAGGGTCTTGCCAAGAACTAGAGAAAAACCTGATGTTAACCTCTTAGTTTTGGATGAGCATAACAGTTTGGGCTTCAGAAATAATCAATAGTCTTTCTGCTAGTGAAGTATTTCACTCCCAGCAGTTTCATGGAGAGTTTGAGGGGGATTATATATTTATGGTTTCCCATTTGAAAGACTTTTAGCAGGTTTACCTCAAGCATATGGATCCTATTTTGGTTCTTTTGTTTTAGCACTTAATGCTTATGAAATTGCCAGTTAATGACATCCATGCCTAAACCATGTTGCTTTTTTAAGTAAAATGTCTACCAAAGGTCCATGTTCATACTTACCACTTCTCAAGTACAGCAATGAAAGTTTTAAGAGGCTTGTTACCTACCGTGTCTGGGGGAGGGAACCAAGCGAAACATGAAATTACAAACAGGGTGTTAGATTAAAGCCTTGCTAGCCCTGCTTGAGCTGAGGCTTAAGGCAGAGCAACCCACTGACACCAGTGTGGACCACAAGGCTGGGTGCAGGGGCAGATGGGTGCAGGGAAGCTCTGGTGGGGGGGGGGAACGACAGGATGGGAGCATGAGGACCCTGGGGCAGGGTGAGGAGTACCTGGGTGCAGGGACACCCTAAGGTGATATTGGGGGGGAGTGCCCATCTACTTTGTCCCCAGCCCGGCCTCGGGCTGACCCGGGGCCGCGGGAGGTAACGGGGCCCCCTTTGGTGCTGCACGACTGGACAAACCCCGGGCCCCCACCGTGAACGGGCCGCTCCGTGCGCGGAGCCTCCGCGGGGCGCGGAGCAGGTCGCCCGCCTGCCCTGGCTCCGGTAATCAGCTTTGATTTGAGCCTTTGATTGCGCTGCACGTGGGGACGAGCCTCCTCACTTCAAAAGAGCGTGGGAAATCCCGATTAAAAGGCTTTTCTCCCCCGTGGGGACCGACACCTTCTTTGAAGCCCTTCCAGGAGACAGCGCAAAGGCACCCACCGCCGAAGGACCCGATCGATACTTTAAGTGACTTTAATTTCTTCCCCCCCCGCCTCCTGGCTCTCTGCCCCCCTCCTCTCCTCTCAGTTTTGGAAACACCTGGTAAGTTGTAAAATGATTTACGAAGTGAAAGTGTTAAATGAGGCCACCAGCTGTAAGACTGACAGAGCTTTATGAGTTTTATTAGGTGCCCTATTATGGAAAATAAACTTTAATCCGTCCATAAAAACCAGAATCTGAAAAACATATTTGCCCTTGTAGTCTGGAACACTGAAGGTATTCTTGTGAGACGCTGGGCTTTAAAGAGATTAATTTTATTGAGACAGACACAATACACCGGTAGGACTTTGATACAGGGTCCGTGAGCAGCTCCCCGGATCCCGCACGGCTGGTTTTCATAGGGCTGAGACAGGTTTGGACACACACCTCTTGGGCTTACAGCACATTTCTGGCCCTGTGGCTCACGTCTGGCAGTTTAATTAGCGGCTATTTAATTGGAAATTAAGGGCTGGGGGAGGATATTTTGGGGGTGAGCTCAGGTAGCTCTTGATTTTTTTATATTATTAATAATAACTTTAAAGATGTGTCCCCAAACCAGTGGGTTTTAAATAATTTAAGGTGTAGGCGAGAGGTAAGTCCTGCTGGAAGTGATTGATTCGGACACGTGGTCGAGCTCAGGGCAGAGGAGCCTGCGCCGCCATTGCGCGGGGGCTGCGCGGCCCTACGCGGCCGTTCACCCGCGAAGAGGCAGCCGCAGCAGCGGCTTGGAAAATCGCAGGGCGACGAATACCTTTCGTTTTCAACCGGCTTAAATTGTCTACAACCTGCGGCATAAAGGAAATCGTTTACAAATTGAAATCAGAGCCTGAGGCGCGACTGTGTGCTTACAAGGGTGAGGCTGAGTCAAGTTTATCAAGACCAAGTTCTTTTGACATACGGGATCCATTCAGATTTATGATTTACCCCGGTGTGCCGGGCCGGTAAGGCAAAAACCGCGTTGTCTCTATAGATGCCACCTCCGGCGGCACCACCTGAAGCGCTCCTCTGTGGGGAAAGCTTTTCCTCTACATAATCCCATACCAGAATCTCCTGCACCCACAGCCCATGTTTCACGGGTCGGATTTTTATAGAAGGGGCCGTGCTGTTCTCTTGTGGAAGGTTAACGCGGGTTAAGGAAAACAAACAAAAAAACCCCATACATATATGTATTTAAAGCTTACGGGAGTAGGAACGTTCCGATTTTCAGAGCTCCCCATCCTCAGGGGCTATACAGAGAGCGGTGGCACCAGGGATATTGGGGCCGGGACCCTCAGACTCCACCGGGTCCCTCTGCGCCCCTGCACAGGAGCGGGAGCTGAGCCGCACCGTAACTCATGAGCAGGGATGAATTGCCAGACGTGGCCCTGAGCTGGTGCGGATGAGCCAGTGATTATATTTAAATTCGCTATAATTGATTTGGGGAAGAGCTGCGGTGACAAGGATTAATTGATCCGCAAATTTATTGGCAAGGTAAATCCCGCTGTTAGCAAAAAATCCGCGCTTCGCTTCTGGAGCAGCCGCCAGGAAACAGTAGGGGGAACATCCCCGGTACAGGGGGAGACCCTCGCTCTTTTGCCAGCCGAGGCCCCTTAGAAACCAGCCCCGGAAGAGAGGGGAGGAGGGACCCCACCGATGCCTAGGCTCCCCCTCCCAGCCCCGGAGCCACTTCCCGTCTGGGACACGTTGCTCCGGGATGAGGATGAGGGGAAAGCAGCCAACCAAACCAGAGGCAGAAGGGGGAGTGTGTGTGCGTATGTGTGTGTGAATCCGTCTCGGTTCCTCCAGTCTCAGAAAGACCCATGGCAATACTAGATACGGCGCCGAATTAAGTTGGTGCTAGAAACCGGTTCCCCACCCGGAGTCCAGGCATGCCCCAGCCCGGGAGAACCCAGAATCCCCGCTCCCCCTCCACAGAGCGCTCATACCTCTCAAGTACAAAACGCCGTTTATTTTCCACCCCGCCGCGCAGGGGGGAAGGCTTGGGGAATAATTTAGCATGCATAAGTAGAGATCATTTTTTGTCTTTTTTATAAATATGATATACAAAAATAAAGACAGTACTGAGATTTCCAGCACTTTTAACGTTCATGACATAAACAGTTTTCCCGATATAGAGTAAGAACAAAACATTTCCAATATTCAGCAAAAGGAACGCGCTTCCAGGGGGTAGGGATGGGGGGAGTCAAGGTTTGACTGATTTTCAGTCAATAACACTGTATTCACCGTAAATCCTCTTCCCCGCCCTGCATGCGGAGGATCCTCTTCTCCATCCCCCTCCATGCCTGGAGGGGTCGGACCAAGGAGGGCAGCGGGGCCGGTGCCGACCAAGAGCGGCAGGGCTCACCCCGGAGGAAGGGAGGGAGCGCGGCGTGCAGGGGGCTCACTGGGGCTGCGCCGGGGCTCCGGGCCGGCCCCGAGGCTGCGTGTCCTCCTCGTCCGCCTCGGAGCAGTCGGAGGAGTGATACGGGCAGCATCGTCCGGCCGCCGGCGGCTCCTCTTCCTCCTCCTCTTCTTCCTCGTCCTCGGGTTCGCTGTCGGGCAGCTCCCGCATTCTCCTCCCGCCGCTCTTCTCCGGGGCTGACAGCAGCAAATCCTCATCCCCCTTGTCCTCCCCGCCGCCCCCCTTCTGCTTCTCGGCCTCCTGTGCCGCCTGCTCCTTCGCCTTCTTGCTGCGCTTCCACTTCATGCGACGGTTCTGGAACCAAATCTTCACCTTGGGGAGACGGGGACACACACACACACACACACACCAGTTCACTCACCTCTCCCCCGGCGGCAGCACCCACCCCACCACCAGAACCCCCAGCAGGCGGGGACTCACCTGCGTCTCGGTGAGCATCAGCGACGTGGCCACCTCAAAGCGCTTGGGCCGGGAAAGATACTTGTTGAGCTTGAACTGGTGCTCCAGCTCCAGCAGCTGCTGGCTGGTGAAGGCCGTGCGGGGTCGGCGGCACTTCCCCAGCAGGTTGGACTGCGCCTGGGCTGGGAAAGGAGAGCGAGGGGTGAGGGGAGGGAGCAGAGGTGAGCGCGGAGCAGCCCCACCGCGGCCGCGCAGCCGCCGGGATGAGGCAGGAAAAGCAGGGAGGCGGGAATTGGAGCAAGGATGGGCAGTTATCCACCGGCGCACGGACCGAGGGAGAGATCTCCACCAGCCTCCGGCACGGTGTCAGCGCAGCCCACACAAGGACCAAATAAATAAAGACAATTAAATCTTTTCAATCAATAAAAATATGTCCCTTGATTTCCCAAGAGCCTAACAAACGCGAGACAATAAAACGGAGGCAGGGATTGCGGCGAAGAGGTCCCGAGCTCTCCGGGGAGCAGCAATTTGCTCCATTTAATGTTTTAGTTAAACGCGCCGAACTCCCAGTCCGCCCATACCCGTTTAATTAACGGGATTGCAGCGGGGACCCTTCCCTCCCGCCAGCCGGGAGTACCGGCTGCCCGTCAGAGCGTCAATCAGTGCCGAGAGCTGGAAAACTGCCTTTGAACAGGGAAAAAAGAATATACGTAAAAGCGTATTGTCCACGTTCGGGAAGAATAATTCAAATCAAGGACTGTGTGTGTATATGTAATAGGTAATATTTACGTAAAAGACACGGGGATATATATATGGATATATGTATAAAAATACATATAGAAGACCGGGGGATGGGCAAGAAGGAAGCCACGGGGCGGGGGGGGGAAGGCTGCTGCCCATTTCTCGAAGCATTTCGGTACTTCGGCTTATTTGGTTTAGAAAGAAGCTGTCCAAATCAGAGGCAGGGCCGCGCTCGGAGCCGCTCTCTAAAGAGGGCGGACAGAGGAGGACAGTGTCCGTTCCCGGGCGGCCGCGCCGGGGAGGTTTTGCCACTGCGGTGCGATTTTCCAAGGCTCCATTCTCGTTTCGCTCCTGTTATTTATTCCCGCTCTGCTCCTTGTTTGAGAGGAAGGGCTCTGACAGCTCTCCTAATTATTTTTCTTTCTTCCTGAATGTTCCAGTCTAAACAACCCCAATTCGAGGGAAAACAATGGACTTTTTTGTCTGCGAATGTGTGCGCGGAGTACGAGAAGGGGAGGGGGGGAAAAAGCCAAACCCAACACACTAAAAAAAGAAATCGCAATTCTATTCCTGGCACGGTTTTGGTAAAACTACACCTCCGGTATTGTTAAATCGGCCATTCCCACAGAGAGCTCACACCTCCGAAAACGATCTTTGCCTAAAACAGATGCACGCAAGGTTCCCTCCACCGCCGCGAGGCCTAGTGCTCGGCAGAGCGCCTTGGCCGCGGATTGCCTGCTTCAACGCTGCCTTCCCAGCCCAAAACGGAAACCGTCTGACTCCATTTATTTGGTGTCCCATCACCATCCCCAGGGAAGGCGGAACCCCGAATTTCTGGCTAACCCCAAATGCTCCCTGTGCTCCCATCAGAGCCTCCCATAATTATTATAAGCCCGCTTCCGATAAAAGAGAAATAAAATTGAGAACGGCAACTACGCGATGGGACCTGCCACCCCGCCTTTGAGGGTAGACATTGAGACCAGGGTCTTGGAGGAGTCCAGGGGGCTACTGCCCCTGCCTTGCCCGCCCCTCCCCTACGGCTTTTGCACCCTGTGGACGGCAGGACCGGGCGTTCGCAACGGCAGGAACCGATTTCCCACCTTCCTGTTGATCCTGCCGGGAAAAGTCAGGCTGCAGTGGGCGACCCCAAGCCCCGGTCCCCTTTGTGGATCTCTATTTCCTCCCTCGAATAACAATTAAATAAATAAATAAATAAATATAATACAACACTAAATGTCGCCTCCGGTTTAAATCTGCAGTTTATCTACGCGAGGGCAGCGATTTTTCCCTCCCCTCCACTTTCCTAGAAACAGCTCCCTGAAGGCCCCAGCGCTGGGACGGGACGGGGATGCGGGTCAGGGAGATAAGGTTGCAGCGGGAGGCAGATACTCACAGCTGAAGTCAGGCATTTTGGGGAGGATCATGCCGGCTGTGGAGGCCCGCAGCCACTGGTCCAGCTGGAAGGTACCGGCACTGAGCTTGATAGGATCGGCGGCGGGATGGGCCGGGTGTGCTCCCTGCACTTGCGAGTAGGGGTAGGAGAGGGCCGGGTGCTGCCCGCCCAGCGCCGAGTACCCGTACACGGGGTGCCCGTAGAGGGCCGCCTGCGCCGGCATGCCCGGCCCGCCGGGAGCCGCGGGGTGCAGTCCCAGGGCCATGCCGGCCGCCGAGGCGTGGTGGTGGGGGTGTGCGCCGGTCCCGGGCAGGAAGCCGGGTTTGGGGACCAGGGCGCAGTGTGCGGCCAGAAGGCGCGGCGGAGATGGGCTGTCGGTGCGCAGGCAGTCTGCGGGGCCGCCGGCGGGATGCTCGGAAGAGGATGAAGAGGAGGAGGAGGAGGAGGAGGAAGACGAGGAAGAAGAAGAGGACGGGGGGCTGCCGCTCCCGCTGCTGCTACTGCCGCTGCCGCCCAGCGAGGTGACCAGGGCCAGCGGCGCGCTCTGCCCCGCCGCCACCGCCGCCGCCGCCGCCTTGGGGGGGTCGACAGCCAGCAGCGCGTCGATGCGGAAATTTTTGGATTTTTCCATGGGAGCGCGGGCGGGCAGGGCCGAGCAGGGCCGGGAACGAGGGAGGGCAGCGGCGACGACGAGCGGGCGGGCGGGCTGCCCCAGGCCGGCCGCGTCTCCCGGCGGCGGCGGGCAGCAGTGCGGCCACGCTCCGCGGCGCGCCCCTTCAAGGGCCGCAGGCGTCTCCCATTGGGCCGGCGCCGCTGCGGCCTCGCCCGCCATTGGCCCCGCTGCCCACCTGTCACGGAGGAGAGGCCCGCCCCCTTCCACATCCCCTTTTCCCCCCGCCCGGTTGCGGGTAGCGCGGAGGGGGGTTTGCCCAGTGTGGATACTGAGCACCGGCTGCGCTCCACGGGGATAGCCTTGCAACCCCTGGGCCTACCTGGCCCTGCCGGCCGAGGGGTCTCTCCCCCCCTGCTCAGTGATCGCTTTCCACCGTTCCCGCACACGCAAACGTTTGCCATAAACGCGCCGCCGACCGCTTTTTAACGAGTCGGAAAAAATAAACACCTGTGGGTCAGGGAGTCACGCCTGCCACCAGCCCCCGGGTTTGTCAACAGCGTTATTAGACCTGCTTATCTAACACAAACAGGCCCGAACAGAAAAGGGAAAGAGCGGGGCGAGGGGTCGCTCCCCCGTTTCCCGGGGGGCGCAGGGTGAGGCGGTGTGAGCGGGAGGTCAGGCCGCGTTACGGACCGCTGCTAGGGTAAACACGCTCTCTCTTCGAAGCGCCTTTGCCAGCCCCGGGCAGAAGGCACCGGGCTGCGGGAAATGCCCCTGTGGCGGCCGCGTCGCCGTGAGCCCCCCCCCGGTACGGGCGGCTTCGTGCCCCAGGGGCAGGGGTGCCACTGGGGCAAGGGAGCGCTGTTTTCCGCCGTCCGTGCCCGGGGGATGAGAGACCTGGAAGCACCGAAAGGAGCGAGGAAATGGGCGAAAGAAGGGAAGAGAAGGAGGAAACAGAGTCCGGTACAACCAACAAAATACCCGACAGCTTTGCTCCTGCTCCCCTTTCCGCCGCTGCTCGGGGGGTAAAAGGCCTGGAGCACCTCTGCGGGGTGTGCGCACGCACACACATAGATATTCACATGTGAACGCACACAGACACGCGCGCTCCTTTTGCTCTGTGCCCTGATATTCCCCTTCTCTCCTGCACCGCCTCTCCTTTCCCCTGACCTCTCTGACTGGGGCCTCCCGACGCACTCGCACAGCAGGCACACGGAGGCAAGCAGGTCAGACATGTCGACACAACAACAGCAAGTGCACAGGCACGAGCAGGGCGGGCAAGTGGACACAACCACGGCAGACACACAGACGCACGTGTACAGGCCAGACACAATCGCTCTCGGCACACGGCCGTGGCAAGCAACATCCGCGCACCAGTGACCCCACAACCGCACAGGGGTACAGGCAGAGCAAATGCACCAGGACCCGCACAACAGCCGTTCCCGCACCAGGAGCCCTGACATGCATTCCCGTACAGCCCGCACCCGCAGGTGCTCACAGCACCGTGCCCCCCGCTCCCCTGACTCTGCAGAAGGAGAGGGGGAAAACGAGCTGCGGGATCATTGTTACGAGTCTCTCCGGCTCTGCCAGCCCACTGGCGGGCTCCGAGGGCCCGGGTAGGCCCCTGGGAAAGGGCCCAGGGGTTGCTGCCTCCCGCAGGGGTTCCCAGCTGAACCCACGTTTCCCCCTGAGTGACACTTCAGGCCCTGAACGAGGCAGCCCCACGGCAGCAAGTGTCCCGAACGAGGGCTTGTCTCCATCTCCGGAGGCGATGCTGGTCCCGCACCCTCCTTCCCTGCACCCCGACGGGGCTGAGGGTCGCCTCCCTTCAGTGCACCCTGGGCATGGGTGTCCAGCCCGCTGGAATCGGGGACGCGGCTGTCACCGGCCGGGCGACCCGGGCACCACCGATGCCAACTCCCGACACCCGGGCCGGCAGTGCCGGGGCTGCGCGGGTCGTTCCGCACGTACTGAGATCACTTTGCGGCCCCTTCTCGGGGCAGTTTTGGGGGAGGAGGGGGGAAATCACCCCGCGCAAGCAGGGAGCCGGGAGCGCAACGCTGCGCTCAGGACACGGGTGGGGACTCGTGCCCGCGGGCGGCAGGAGAGGTGCTCGGTGCTGTGAACGCTTCTCAGCCGCCGGGGAGCTGGAGGGGGCGAGGGCAGCATTCGCATCGTCGCCCGCCATGCTCCGCTCCACCGCCGCCTCCCGGGCTGGGCTCCGGCGGGTCGCCCCGTCCAGGCACCCCGCGGCTCCCGGCCCGGAGCCGCATTCAGGCACCCTTTGGATGATGAACGCGGGGGGAAGCGACCCGCAAGCTTCAGCTGAGCAGCGAGCAGGGCCCGAGCGGCGCTGCCGCGGCCGGGCTCCTCCATCCACCACAGCCCCGGCCCTTCGGGAGCACCCCAAAGGGCCAGACCGGGCCGCGACCGCCGCGGCCGCTCGCCTTCACCCTCCTCATCGCTCCCAGGCTGCTCTCCCACGCGGGAGGGAACATTTAGAGAAGGATTTCGATTTTCAGACCTTTCTGACCTTTTTGGTTTTTAATGGAGTACCATTTGTTCTACTTTTCTTTCTTTTTAAAAAATATCCCCCCTCCCGTTTATTTATAAATTTTCTTTCATTTTTTGTTTATTTCCTTTTTTCTTCTTTCAATTTTTCTTTTATTCTTTTTTTCTTTTATTTCTTTTATTTTTTCTTTTCTGTTCGTTGTAATGTATTTTTTCCTCCCTCCGCTCCGCTCCGCTCCGTTCCCTGTGTTTGCCTTCCCCCCCCCCAACTCCCCCCAGGTGCCGCAGGGCATCCGGGCAGGCTGAACTCCCCGCGGCTCCCGCACCTGTGTTGATCCAGTATATTGCCCGGGAGCCAACAATGCGCGGTTATCTCGGCGGAGATAGCGCAAGGAGCGCGCTGCGCCGACACCTCCGGGTGGTCCCCTTTCAGCAGACCCGCGCTGCCCCGGACGTGGGCAAACAGATGCCCTTTTGAACAGCCACGGCGGTGCGTGGGGCCGTGGGGTAACCCCGGGTGTCACCGGGAGAGAAGAGGGGTACCCGGTGGGAAGGACGAAGCGCCCAGAGCCCTGCGCTGGGCAGTCGGGGGGCTCGGTTCTCTGAATGACCCCCCCCCCGCACCCCAGTCTCCCTACGCCGTCCGGTCTCTCCAAAGCCGTTACAAGCCGCGGGCGCGGGTCCAGCGTTATTGCCAAAAACACATATTACACTGCGACATTCTGTAAATGAGATAATGATACATAAACCTCCCTGATAAATGTGACATCCTCGGGATGTCTCCTCTAAATTAGCCGACTTGCATTGACTGCTAATAATGGTGAGTTTATGAAAGCAATTTCAGTGCAAAAAGCACAGGGTCTTCTCGGTCTAATCAGCCTGCTTCTCTTAATGGATGAGGGGGTCAGCCGGAGAATTATTGACACTCTGCTGCCCTTAACCTGTTTCCCAATAAAGCTGATTAGTTTTTGTCAATTCATCAGCTAACCACTCTCGCTGGGACTGCATCAAAGCCGTATTTGCTCAGGGGAAATCAACAAGTCACAGATCAGATCCATTACGGAGCGGCTCCGGCTCCCTATCTCGGGGCGGGGGGGGGAATGGTCCCACGCACCGGGGGGTGTGTGGGGGAGAGGCTCTTTTGGGGAGAAAACGAGCCCCTCGGGGCATTCGGGCTGGCAAAACCGGCCCTGGGTACTTGGAAAGCGGCTGGGCGTTGGCAAACCTGGGCGATTTTAGCCCGGGAAAGGAGAAAAGGATCCCGGGAGGGGTCCGGGCTCCACACAGGCGGCTGGGTGCCGATCCTGTCCTAGCTGTGTGCCCGGAGGCGACCGCCTCTGCACGTCCCTCCCAGGCAAAGGGCATTAATGTCACTCCCGTTGAGAAGGGAGCGCCAAAAACCTTTCCCTAACGCAAACCCCCGTATATGGGGGGAAAAAGCTGGCCCCGCATTAAGAGGCCGGGGTACTTTATTGTTATGATTTTGTGTTCGGGTTTTTCTATTTGTTTGTTCATTGTTTGTGTTTTTTTCCCTCAAGCCACCTTCCAAAGTTTTGGCTGGCTCCCGTTGGACGTTCTCTTCCCATAACATCGAGCAAAATAATTTAAATGCATTTCAACCACTGCTGCGATCCCCGCATCGGGCGCCCGTTGTTAACCGGAATAACGAAAGCTCGACGGTTTTTGCTTATCCACAAGAAAACAACAAAAAGCCCACCCAATGTGCGCTGCCCCTTTAAGCCCCGGCCGACAGCCTCTCAGTCCACCCCCCTTCAATTTAATTTCATTAAAACAGAGCATGAATATTTCTATTAAACCTAAAATGAAATATGAAGCCATTTAGACTCTGCCTGCACCAATCACCCAGATTTATGACTTTTATTCATCACATCAAGAGCTGGGAAAAATGAATTTTCTTCACCCAGGAAGGAAATAAAAACCCTGCCTTGGTCATTTCCAGAAAGCTGTTAATTTGCCCATGTGGTAATTACTTTCACAATTAACTAAAATACAAATCAACCTGACAAATTGGGTTAGTTTATATATTAATTAGCCAGTTTAAATTTATTCATTATGAAAAGACAATTTAAGAGGACCCCGGGTGTCTGTTTTATCGCAATAAATTATTGTTAGGAAATGGGGGCTAATAAAGTATCAACCATATTTGAGGGCACCGCGCCGATGGGGAGCTGCCGCTACGGGGCTTCCGCGGGCGCGGCCGGAGAGCGGCTTTCCGCGGGGGTCGAGGAGGAAATAGCATCCCGAAGGAGGAGGAGAAAGAGGAGAAGGGCTAGGGCTGGGGCCGTGCCCCCCCTCCAGCTGCTCTGATTTAACACTCCGTCGATAGGATCATTCGATGCCTTTTAGCTTGTGATCTTTATAAATGTCCCGCTATTAAATTAGAAAATGATTCTCTCCTCGTTTAATTGTATTCTTTCGTTTCTTATTTCCAATTAATTAGTCCTATCGACGTTGCAATATTTTAAATGACTGGAGTCCGTTTACAGTTTAAAATATATGGGTCAGCGCATGCAATTTTAGACTAAGCAGAACTATATAATGTGGGTTTTAACTACTCTTCTCTCATACGTCTTAAACATCTGGCTAAATGCATCATTTGGAAACACTGCGGGTATTTTTACGCACCCGGGACCGGCTGCACCCCTGCCCCTCCGCGCTCCGCAGGAACGCGGTCTCGGTGCCTGCGCACAGCGCCCGTTTCTGAAAATCGCTTGCGCCGCTGCTTGAGCCGCGCTGGAAAAAACCGGAGCTTCAGGACCAGAGCCGGCGGGTTCGGGGACAAGGTGCGGAATGTTTCTCCCAGCACAGCCCCGGGTGCTGAGAAGCCATTTCGGGGTCCCCCCCCCAAATCCTCCCCTGCTCACCACCTCCCCCTGTCCCTTCCCCAGACAGACGGCATTGCCGGAGAATGGGGTGAGGGGCTGCGCAGGACACCCCCTGCTGTCTGTCCAAGGCAGGAGCCTCTGCTGGGCACTAAAGTGGGGATAATGGGGTATTAAATGTATATTAAATACATATAATGGGGTATTAAATTAAGCAGCCCCCTCCTGACTGGGGTGGTCTGTGGGGCTCCCCCAGAGCACTGCTGGGGATGGAGGGTGACATGCGTATCCCTCCTGTACCAGAAGCAAATGGGAGGACCCATAGACTATGCAGTCCTTCCTTCTCCATGAGCTGGGCTGGCTCTGTCTCGGTGCTGTGAGTCATGGGGGTACCTCCCCAGCCATGGAGGCAGGGACCTGAACAGGCAAAATCTGGGGGAGCAGCCTGGCAGACGCACCAGGGTACAGGCAAGGCTGGCTGGGCTGTGACAGTGTGGGGCTGTGGGACGCATGCTCTGCACCCTGCTCCCCCTTCTCCTGGTGGTCCCCCTTAGTGCAGATGGACACAAACACCAAGGTCTCCTGGTTCTTTACCTCTCAGTTGGTGCCTTCTCGCTGGTCCAGCCCACCTCATCTTACTCTCCAGTGTGCGAGGGCTTTGGAAGCCACTGCAGGGGCTATGTGTCAGATACTGTGTCTATAAACAGTGATCTGGGACATCTCTCACCGTGATGGGCTTTCTGGGTAGCTCGTTGCTGGCTTGTGCTGAACACCTGGAATGGAGAAGTCGCCTCCCACCCATGGCTGGGGTAATGCTGAACCTCTCCCTGATAGCTGTGGGCTTGGCCAGAGAAAAGCTGGGTGCAGACTCATCCCTGTAGCAGGCAGAGTTGTGCTTTGCTACCTCACCTTGTGACACTGGTCCCTCCAAACAGGAGGGCCCCAGGGATCTGGAGACCTCCTTGAGCTTCAGAGGTTCAGGTGGCCCCAGCCTCAGCCTCCAGCCCTGCCTCCATGGGACCCCCTCTCCAACCAGGCAAGAAAGGAGAAATAGCCGATCCATGTGGATGGAGAGTGGGACACCTGCCACCTTCCCAGGAGACACGTGAAGACTCTCCTCACCTTCATGCTGCTCAGCTCTGGGATTGTTTGGGCCTCCAGTGTGCACGTCAGAGGAACAACATAAATGTCAGGAAGGATAAAAGATGAATCATAAGGGCAGATTAATAATGTGACAAATACTATTGTTTCCTGGCCTGGGCTCCAAAGGTCCCCCCATTCATGGTGGGCTCAGAAAAAGCACCTAATGTGGTAAAACCTAAACGTGAACTGCTCTCGCTATTAATTGTATCAAGTGTCATTGTAGTAACATTAATCACGGCAGGTTCCTCCTGCGATTTAGGAGATTGTAATATGTGATTCCGTAAGACTCTCATTGTGATTTAGCATTGATTAATATCCATTCATAAAATGATGTAAAACTTACTTCTCTTCCATTGTAGAGCCCCAAACCGCATTCCAGCCAATATTTCAAAACCTTGTTAATGTAACTGCTAATTTCAGCGGGTGATGGTGATGGTTATGGTGTACATGGGCTCGTGCGGAGGGGTCTGCAGCAGGGGCAGGAAGAGGTGAGAGAAATTATTTCTATAGCAGAAGATTGCTGTCCAGTTTAAATTATTTCAGGTGTCATGGGGTTATTCTGCTGCGACTTCAGATTCACACCAGAGCACTGAATTGGGACTTTGAAATGCCCAACCCTAAATGCTTAAAGAAGCAACTCGTTTTGGTGATAAACCACACAGGATTCGTACCTGTGGCTTTTTCATTCCTGTGCAGCATTTGGCCACCTTCCACTCCCAGTGAACTGGAGATATTCATAGGTACGGTTTGCTTTCACTGTATTTTCTGGAGGCAGGAGGCTGTGCTTGGCACAGGGCCTAGTACAAAATAGCTCATGCTCTATGTTTCTTTTTTCTTCATTCTTCTTTTAAAAGCACATACCAGGGATTGCGATGTGCATGCATCATGTTGTGTGACCCAGGAACCACGCTCTGGCACAAACCAGGGCAGATTGGTGAAGCAGGGAGAAGACTGTGTGACAAGCAAGATGCCTAGAGAATAACAAAACATAAAGGCTGGAAGTTGACATCTGAGTAAAAACCAGTGTGTAGTAGCAAGTTCAACATCTGGTGCTTTAGTATGTATAATTCAGCCAGAGATAATAGATAATAGTGAGTTCGCAGGATCACTTGATGGGAAATATATTGATAATACAATTTTTCTTTGCAAAATGTATGCAATAATTGCAGTTTTGGTTTAATAATAAATTTAACTTTGAAGAATCGTTTGATTCAAACCTCTGCTTTTTCTAATGGCATTCAGAATTATTAATATCTGTCTAGCCAGCTAAAGAGGTTTTTAAGAGAGTAGGCTGGGTGTTCTGCAATTAGAGTAGCCATCTGCCCTTTATTAAAACTCCATTAACCTTTACATTAAAATGCATTTAAAATGCAGACACACTGAAAATATCAAACACAAATAAAATAGATAAATCCAAAATGTTTTCCTGGCTTTACTGGCTTATTTGTGCAGAACGTGGCAACTTGTTGTGGCACCTATAATTTTCTGGGGACAGATAACACTTTGTAACATCAATTTTCCCATGTTAAGGATAGGAAATAATTACAGGAAGGTAATGGAATTAATAACATCTCTGATGAAAATTTCTAGAACATGATCTTGATTATGGAAGGTTAGAAAATCGTTTAAAGTTCATATTATTAACTCCAGAATAAAATGCTCAATTTTAAGAGCGGAACTAATTTGCTGTGCTCATGCAGCTCTGGTGATGACAGTGGAGATATTTACATGGTAGAATGGTTTATGCAAATAAAATGATTGAAAATTTCCTGAAAACAGTCAGATATATCACCAGAATAAAACTCAACACAGTTCCTGTAGATGCTGCTGCATTGTTTCCTTGAGCCTTGTACTGCGGTATCTCTCTAAGGAGTGAGACCAATGCTGTATTTTCCCTGCCTGAATTATTGCTACTACTGGCAGAGCTGCTGATTTTGTCTGTAAATAAATATGCCTCAAATACCCCTTCTAAGACCTGTTTTTACTTGCTTCTAATTTCACCACATTTGATCAATGGGGTTGAAATGCCTGAGCTAAAATATCTGCCTGCTTTTCATTTTAAGTCAGCAAAAATGGCTCAGCCATTTCCATGACCCAGGTTAAGAAATAATGTCATTGTTTCACCGGGCTCCAAGTCTTTCCAGTGAGGGTGTTTGCATACCCACTGAGCCGTGATTTATGGCCACAGCTGGTATGGATCAGGTCCCCCCTGGCACGGGGCACACCTCCTGTCATCGATCCCACACACCCAGCCTTTGGCCAAATCATAAAACTTTCAAAAGAAGCTCCTCTGTGAGCTATGCTGCCTGCTCATCTGCATTTCCCAGTGACTGCCTCTGCTCCGGAGATAACCCTGGTCAGGCTCTGAGCAGGATTTCCCTCCTTGTCATTGCTTTTTCTGTCTCCCATAGGTTGCAGCAGGAGGGACTGGAGGAGTGAGGTGTCAGACCCAAGCACAGCACGGGAAATGGGCTGAAGAAGGAGCCGGTGGCAGCACGGAGCTGGGTGAGTGATGCTCACCGAGCCCTGTGGGTACCGCACCTGCAGCAAGGGCTCGCAGGGGGAATTCAGAGCTGGACATGATGGAGGCAGCTGGAGGGACCCCAGAGCCAGTGGTGGAAGGCTGGGAGAAGATAAAGGGTGGTGGGAGGCGAGGAGGGACGGGGAGGATGAGGCAGGGGGTCCTGGTCTGTGATGCAGGGGAGGGGTAGAGGGGAAGCGAGAGGCAGCGTCTGGAGATTGCCATGCGAAGAGAACGTCAGCATCGAGAGGGAGAGGTCAGGGTGGCCAATACCTGCGTGATCGGCTGCTGCTGCACTCAGCAGTTGTGCACAGAGAGATTTCTGACAGTCCTGGGATTAAGTACTCTCATTTCATTGCAGAATTGCCTTTGTAAACATTTTACATGGCAAAGAATTTCAATCCGAACAGCAAGAAAATGCTTCCCCTTGAGTTGACGGTGTATTTGCAAAGCCATCGTTTCTCAGAAACGTTTTACAACATTTTGTAATTTATTTTTATCCAGAACAAATCCAAATGTCAAAACTGTGTAATCTCCCAGGAACCACAAATCCTGCTTGCTTTGAGGCTCTGGTCTCAGTGATCCCTGTGTATCACACAGTACAATGTAAGTTCAGATCCTAGTAAAGCCCTGCTGATAAGGAAACAGTTTGGGCAATTAAATAATATATTTCCACGGACCATCATGCTATATTCTTAATGGCATTTTCAGTAGCAGAATCCACATCTCCCTAGATTGAAGAATCATCTTGGAAAAAAGAGAGCTGAGGGGTCTTTTTAACAGGTTTGTCGTTTTCTTAGCTGGGTTTATACATGGTCCTTATATTGACAGCACTTTTTGATTAATATTGTGTATAACAATCTAACATTCCTTAATGCATCTGTTGAATTAATTATGCAGAAACATTTGGCCACCTGGATGTACTATTGATGAAATTACTTTTTATTGACAAAACAACAATTTAATACTGAGCTTTCCCAAAGCTCTCTGCTAAATAGGTTGCTTCAGCAATTAGAACAGAGGGTGTGGGCAACTCAGAATGTCCTTTTGTTTTCCCCCAGATTTCTCAGTTGGCTATGAGTACGTCAGGTTTGCTGCTGGCAGTTTATGCTGGTCTGCTTTGGGTGTGCTGCAAATGGCCAATATATAGAGGAGTAGTTTCCTCCATAGCTTCTGCCAAGCTGAGAGCAATGAAGTTTGCTAAAATACACCTGTGGGTAATGGCCCAAACACCTCCTTTTGGCAGGGGTCCTGCTGTGGCTTTGGGCAGTTCAAATCATTTTGGTAAATGAGTGGAGCTGTGGTGGAGTGGAACTGTGGCCGGGTGATGTAGACGGCTGTTTAGGGGAAAAAAGAGTTACCTCCATTAATACATCTTGCAAAGAACCTGGATTTGCTGCCCTACCCATACCTTGGCCAGAAGAGCATTCAAAACTTTCTTTTCTCATCACAGTGTGGACAGTATGATCTTGCTGTGTGGTCTTAAATATGCTTTTGTTTGGCTTTTGCTGTGTTTTTTAACTTCAGACTTTAAAAATCGAGCAGACTTGAAGATGATAGATTTGGGGTGGGATTTTCAAAAGCTTACAAGTGACTTTGGAACAGGCGTCCTATGAAATTGCTGGGGTCTTCAATCATTCAGGCACTTTTGAGAAGAATCTTACCCTTTATCAGGACTTTAGTTTCTCTTTCTTAAAAACTGGAGCGTAGAGGCGATCCTGATGATGGAGAATAATATTGACTTTCTGTAGCTGATAGCAGAGACGTGAGTGGGCTGGGAGTTTTCCAACCAGATGTTTCTTCCTTGGAAAATGCTGATTTATTGAAACTGAAACTTTTCATGGGAACATATCAGTACTGATTAAATTTTGTTGAGAGAGATTGCTAAGGCCTGAGCCAGAATTTCTGTCTGTAACAAAAAAAATGAGACCCTTGAATGGGGAATGGCCAACAGGTCAGGGCAGCCATCTGGAGCCCGTCTGGGTCAGGTAGAGGAGCGGATGGGCTGCGGATCTCCCACGTAACTGACATAGCCCTTGGGCTATTGCTTACTGTAATGATCATCTACTGTTTTTTCACAAAACAAACTTAAAATTTCTCCAGTTTATTCCCTTATAGAATGGGAAGTTTATTTCTTGCCTAAGTTATTGTGAGAATTAAACAATTGCTTGCAAAGATCTCTGAAAAACCAATCTACCAAATTATTGGTATCGCAGTTATTACTCATTTAGAGAGGAAGTTGCATTGCAGGGTATGATCAAGAGAAACCCTTTGAAGAGGATGTCTGGGTGTCAAGTCCAAAGACTGAATCCTCTGGAAGCAAATTACTGGTAACTGCGTTATGGTGAGTTATCATCAGTAAATGTTATTAGCGGGAGGATTTGTTCCCATGTCAGAATGATGTTAATACAATATTAGTGATGCAGGTCTTTGGTGTCAACATGAGAATATCAAATGCAAGTGGAGGAAAATTGTATTGGATTGTGGAGATGATGGCAAATCAATGACACGGAAAATCTATGGAGAGCAGTTCACACTGACACAAGAAAGCAGTGTCTGCATAAATCAGTGCAGACCAATGGACACTGAAAGGAAATTTCCATGCAAGATTAAGTGGACATTGTTATCATGTCAGGACTATGTGAAATAAGTGCTGCAAAATGAGGATGATACTGTGATACCGACATTTAGAGCAACTAATGTCAACAGAAATTACTCTCATTAAAAAAACCCAATAGGCTTCTCCATTACAGTCAGCAGCAGAAGCAGCTACTGAGCTCCATCAGGCCTGGGAGCTCCCACAGTGGATTAAGCCTTGCAGTGCTTGGGGCTGAGCAAACACACACCTGCACAATCTCTCCTAATCCAGAAAGATACTGAAGTTGGGGAACAGCAGATGTCTGTAAAAAAGACACAGCAGCGTAAAAGGAGATAAAAGGAGGACATAGCCAGCATGGGGCAGCAGCCTCTGCTTTGCTGTATTTGCCCGTATGCAAAAGAGAGAGGTAAAGAATGAGGTGAGTAATGCTCTGGGAACTGTATGAGGACATGGAGCAGAAGGGGAGGGTGGCTGGAGAACTGCAGTGGGAGTTGGCAAGATGATACTGATGGGAAGGAAAAGCTCATGGTGAAGTCGCCAACACTTTTTCTAACTAGCCCCTTGTTTAAGAAGGAAACTAACATGTCTGAGGCAGGTGAGTTGGTATGTCCCATTGTCCTATCTCCTTGCAGTGTGACAGTTATGGAATGTTCTTGCCTGTGCCCTGACCTGCCAATCTGTCCAACACTGCACATGCAGCACAGCTGAGTAGCACTGCTAGATGTCCATTTAGTCCAGTCTTAAGCCTAGAAGTGCATCACGATATGTATAACTGAATGGCAAAACCCACCTGACATGGTTTAATGGTGGCCTTGGCAGTCCTGGGGTAGCAGTTGGACTTGATGGTCCTGAAGGTCTTTTCCAACCTAGTTGATTTTATGATTCTACAATTCTACCTCATGTAGAGTATCTATGTATGTAATTATCTATGAGGCAGCTTGCATACAGCACAGGTATCATGGGCACCTCACCTGAGAACAGGGGAGGCATAAATCCTGTTCTGAATGCTGCTGTTCTCAAAACACCTCCCAAACATCGCAGGCTCACAGCCCAGCCAAGGCACGGTCCCTTCTCCCGGCACATAGCCTGTGTATCTTGTGCTTGGGGAGTTCTCTGCTGTGGATGTGAGGCGGTTCTGCATTTTCTACATTTATTGTGCATTTATTCAGTTAAGGCACAGTGAGTTGGGTCTGAGAGAAGTCAGTGGGAATTTTGCCACCAGTCTGATGGTGAATAAGACCAAGCCTTGTGTCTGCAGAGCTGTGTAAGTGTTCTAATGTGTTTAAAGTGTTTATAAAATTACTCAAGTCAGACACATTTTTCAGTTCAGCCCATTAGCCTTTCACACGTGTTTGTGTGGAGCACAGCGCCCAGGCAGACTGGCGGCTTGTAAATGTTAAATCAGCATAAATATCACAGCCTCCATGGACACTGGTAGTGTGGCAACTTACAGCGTGATTAACATAATGCAGGGAAAGAAAATATTGACATCTTATAAATCGGTATCTCCATAATGCTGCATGAAAAGTGACATCTGCAATACTAATGGACACCTAATTGATGTTATTACAATACTTACAGCTCACTGGGAAGCTGGCGAGAGAGCTTGCAAAAGAGATAAGATTAAAAGAGATAGCAGTTGTAGTAATTTCAGCCACATTTCTGGCAGCAAACTCCAGCGCAGCACTTGCTTTAACTCCCACTTACAGACACTGCTGGCATTTATTGCTTTGTAGCTTCAGGGGTTGCTCCTGCGAGGATGCGGGGCGCTGGGCAGGAAAGAGGAGCAGTGGGAACTCAGCAGGAAAAGTCAGATTTTGGAAGGAATCAGAGGGATTCTGTCACCCGGTTTCACACAGTGGCAACATCAGTGGCTGCTGCTCAAAGCTGTCTTGACAAAATGGGGGGAGATGGAGAGGAACTCAGTGACAGTGTGCACGTGCAGCAGTGACACAGGGAGATGCTCAAGGGGAAAAAAGCAGAGCCCCTTCCTGGCATGGGCTGTCACTGCTGTGGGGTCCACCTGTTGCTGTGGAGTGTTTTCCAGTTCTGTTTCATACCTGGCTTCCCAGGCCTTGCCACTAAAGTGGCAAATTTGCTTTAATTACAGTTATGACAAATAGTTACCAGCTTAGCCTCATGCTGATCAGGGTGAGGAATCACTGACTGAATCACACTTTATGAGATCTCTGAGATGTTTTTGTTTAACAGGGCTCTGGGATTTGTAGTGACACTGATTTCTCTCTGGGATATATAAACTTGCTTTTTTCCCCCCTGCTATTCAAAGGACAAAATTATCTCCTGGAAGCACAGCAGTTACATTGGCTCTATTTCAAAAAAAGTCCTGCTCCTCCAGCCTCTGGCAATCTGGGGCACTGGTTGAAATACTGACCTTGCTGGAAAGCTCTGGCCCCTTTTGACAAGGCTTCCTGCTTCATGCTTTTCTCTCTGTACATATCAACCCATGTGGCACTGTCAAAAATGACTCTGCCAGGGTGTTGCATGTGAATACAAGTAATGCACAGTATTGCTGGAATTGTGTTATGTCATTAAAGGGAAACCCTCAAGCAAAGTTGTCATGAGTGCACCAGGAATGGTTAAGATTTCAGGATTGGTGCATAATTTGCAAGATACCAATATGCCTATGGACACCCTGGTCCCTCATTGCTTGCTTGTCTCCAGCTCCAGTGGTGTTGATTTTGCTTCCACCACATTTGAGCAATTGGTTTTAGTGGCTAGAACATAATTTGTGTGTTGAATAACCTAAACTCGTTAATTTAAGATTGCTTGCCCCCAGAGGGATTTAGGTAACTTTCCTAAATGATGTCAAAGAGTGAGTGCGTTACCTTGAATCGCAGTCTAGTTCCAGAACAATCAACTCTAAGTTGTTTAAGAAGACTGTGTACATTAAAGTGGCTGTAAATCAGCATAATGAAAACAACAGCACATGCAGAAATTCATTAGGCTGGGGTGTTATTTTTTTATTTGGTGCATTTATGCTTTATGAGTGTTTTGCAGCATAAAATTCAGCTGATGGATTCAAAATTACAAACTGCTGCCACTTCTTTCGCAGCAAACAGAATGCATTTCAATAAATAAATAAATGAAATAAACACCTAAATGCTTTATTATAATAAAGTTACTTGAGGCCAAGAGTTCAATAAGGAGAATTTATAAACATATCATTTGAGATCTTGGAAGGATTTCAACATAATTTGCTTGTGGTATGGTAAGTGAGGTGAAATCCATCTACAAGTCTCTCTGGAGTAATAAAATATATGGAAGTGTCTATTTATATTTGCTATGAATTTACTGTAGAACAAAAATGCTCTAGACTATCCGAATCAAATATGCATGACTTTTGGGCAAGAAGGGAATATTTTATGCACTTTATTCTTAAAGAAGATCAAATTTATTTCTCTGCAAAACACAAGCCCTCTTCTCTCTTAACTCACTTGACTTAAATGCTACCACTCGGGTAAGGACTTTGAGTCCTGTTGAGGCTTTGAAGAATCAGGCTCAAGGGTCCCAGCTTACAGCAACATTTTTGAATATGCTTTCATCTAAGTTGACAGTGTAAATAAATTATAATGATTGAGACTTCATTTTATGTCCATTTGTAAATGAACATAGATTTTTCAATTTATCTAAGTAATTAACCCTTATCAGAACTGCTGGCTGTAATGCAATGACAATTTTATACACAAATAGACACTGCTGATTATCTGGAGGTAATTGGGGCTCGCTAACCAAGTCTGCTCATGAGCAAATTCTCTCTTGTGCAGGTGGATATGGATGAAGAGTCATCTACTACAAAATTCCCCATCCTGTTGTCAGCAGCTGCCTTGGTAGGACAGTGAGATACGGGGTTGCTGAAGGGAACGACTCTGCTGGAGCAGGACAGTTTTTCACTTAGTGGCAATGCTGATATTTTCACCTTTGCTGGTATTTTCACCTTTGCTGCTAATTTAATGGAATTAAATCAACCTATTTAACTAACACAGGACTTTGAAACCCTGCACAAGGGGCATAAAAAAAGGATGGCCGATGAAAGGTTCTGGTGAAGTTTCATGCAGGGGAGGTATTAGATGTTATAGACGACCTGTCTGGCCCCAGTAGAAATCCTGCCTCTTCTCTAAATAGCTGGGTTTAGGCTCTCTTTCTAGGGCTACACTGTTCACCACAAATGAATTTCCTCACTTAGTTGGTAGCCAATGTATCTCCAGTCTCTTGTATGGTATCTCTTTCTGTTGCACTCACAAGAAAAAAAAAGGATTAAGAAAGGTAGAAACTACTAAACCCATCCCTTTTCTTAATCCCACAGTCAGAGCTATTGTAGCTTTTTGTAGCTGATCTCTAGGAAGTGGATTTGTTTGCAGACATCCAGTATGGGAGCAAGGCAAGCCCCATTTTCCATTTGCAGTTTTGAAGTGACCTGAAGGCTTAGCCAGGAGCTAAGAAATCTTGCCTTTAAAACTTCATTAATTTGTTGCCTCTGCAGCCTTTCAGATTGTACAAAACTATCTGTTCTGACCAAAAAAAAAAAAAAACCAAAACAACAAAGAAGAAAAAAAAGCAGAACCCTCCAGTACCAAAACAGAACCATAGGGGGAACACAACTACAGAGCATCAAACGTATGCATTTTGGGAATTTTCACTTTCACCGAAGGAAACCAAAGTTCTTAAGAATCAGCTTCCTACTCCAGGTATGCAGTAAAGTCAGAATTTAAGAAGGTGGTGGACAGAATAAAAATGTGGTCAATGGTTAGGTTATATCAGAGAGGTCAGTCTTCCTGCATGAGCAGCCTACAGAGTGTGAAGGGATAGATTCAGAAGCAGTAGGGGCTTGAAGTCTAATGCAGCAAAATCATTTATAGTAATTAGGCTAGCAAAAGATCAATCAGAGATTATGTAGGTATTTCTGATCACACTCTGGGCCTAGATCAAGGGCTTCTCAAGGTCTCTGACAACCCTATTTTCTAAGATCTGACAGCAGGCTGAACTGCTGAAAACCTGCTATGTAATATAATTGATGTTAAAAAGTGCTATGAGTTATCCTGGCCAATCTAAGAGAGAGAAAATGTCCCTTCTGTCCTCCTGGTGTACAAATCATAAGATGGATAATAAAATACAGATCGTGACAGAATTGCTTTCCCCTCTGTTTGGAAATGAATGACTTTAAAACATTGGCAATCTCTTCTTGCCTGGGTTTTGAACTCCCAAACCTATGTTTTAGCGTGCTAGGTTCTTTCAGTTGTGAGAGGGAAGGCAAGCATTTGAACAGTTTGAGTTTTGGCAAGCAGGTCAAAAAATCATCAGACCCTGAAATTATTAAATTCTCGAGAAAGAAAGCAACAGAGTCAGCAAAAAGTTGCAGTGAAAAGGAGCCTCTCCTAATGAGGAGAAGCCGTGGCAGAAGGAGCATCACTGAACTTACTCTGGGACCACATGGATCAAGATGGTGACTGCCAACCCCTTAAAAAGGCAGAAGCTGAAGAAGGTCTGATGTCCCAGGGGACCTTGACTTGGAAAATAAAAAGAAGGAAATAGTTGGCAATGACTGAAAGTACATATGAAAGAAAAAATTACAAGACCTCTGAAATCAAATCTCTGGAGAAGGACGTTTCCACACACTTACTTACCAAGTCTAAAGATGAAGTGGAAAAGATCCAATTCAGCCTGATTAACAGTTGCTGCTGTGGATGAGGAAGGGGAACTGGGGTCCATCTCTCTGGACCCCTGATTTGAACAACCTAAGGAATACTTTTTTCATTTTTTTCTTTTTTCTTTTTTTTTTTTTAAATTCTTTTCTGGAAGAAGGGTTTTTATTCTTTACATTTTTAGAAAATACTTCCCCAATACAGACATTTTTATAGCCACCTCCATATCTTGTACCCCCCAACAAGGAAATGACATGCAAACAAACAAAAATCTGCTGGTTTACTTAACAGAAGGTAGTTTTGGAGCATAGATGTAGGTTAAATCAATGCTGTGGAAGTCTGAAAAAACAGTCAGGGTTAGAAACAGCATCCAGGGATGGCTTAGGTTTGTTTGATCCTGTCGCAGGCCCTAATCAGAGCCTCTCAACAACCCTATGCCTAGCCATGGTTACAAATCCCTCTGGAATCTGCTCAGTGAAAAAGCTGTGGTTTCCTGGTGGACTTCAGGCAGTATGAGGTTATACTGCTGCTGAAGGAGTGGTCCCTCCTCATCCTCAGCCAGGGGTTCCTGCTATGTGTCAGCTGTACCAACCACCTGATTGCAATCCATGTTGTTGATTTGTCTGCAGACTATTTTTGTGTTTAGAGTAAGTTTTTAATCTCATAGATGGATTAACCCACCACACTGAGGCTTGCATGTTTATTTATAATCTATCACTCTGCCCTTCTTTGCATCTTCCACTCATGTGGCTCCCATGCGGACTATCCGGAAAATGCCTGTAGATAACTTAGATGCCTGGCTGAGAGCTCCTTTTGTGAGATGCTAAATGACCAAGTCTTGAATATGAAGGATTCCTCATGCCCCTCCAAAGCTCCAGAGAAACCAGTGCTTGAAGATCTTATCTTTATATAAAGAGGACCTATCTAGGATGGCTGCCAGTGGTGGTGTAGAAGAGCCTGGTGTCTGGGTCTGTATAGGACATCTCACAGGAGCTCAGGCAGACTTCTGAGTCTTACATGAAAACACAGAAACTCCTTTCACAACTGTCCCCAGGTAAGGAACAAATCTAAAAGCCATCACAGAAGCCCTGAAGCCACTTGGACACACCAGTAGATCGGAACCATCATGCAGATTTCCAGAAGCAGTTTTATTTGCATTTGTCCTTGTCTCTTAATGTGCAGGGACAGGACAGTGTACGGTTTTGTGTCTGTGGAGCAAGTGTGTTTTCTGCCCTTGTTCTGAGTCACCACCCAACAGTTAACTTTTGCCAATGGGAGGCCTCCTCTTCTTTACCAAGAACAGCCTTTACTGTGAATTATCACATTTCCTGTGCTCAGAGTTTTCGCCCTGCCAATTGATCAGCCGTGTGGCACGTGTTAGAGACAGTAAATACTCCATGAAAAGTAACTTCATATTTTACCAATTCTGAATGATCTTGCAAAAGAACAAACAAAGAAATGTTAAATTTGTTCAGCAAAGTTCGTATTTCCCTTGTACAGAAATACCCTCCGTAAGCACGACGGATGTTATCTGTGACTGCGTCTGTAACTGGCAAACCTCATGACCGCTCCATGTCTCACTTTCCCTATCTGTGCATTGACAGTAGCTACTCTGATTAATGAAACATTCTTGTGTTTCGATGAGTTTGGATAGGATAGCATGAACTTCACATGCCTGATGGTCCTGATGCTACCTCAGGTAACACTGTAATTGCTTTAGCAGTTACTTATGAGCAGCAGTTACCTCTGATACAAGGCATCAGATAGCCTAAGTGTGTTCTGGGGCAGGATGAGCAGGAAAGAGTGGTGTCTGAGGCTGTGTGCAGTGATTGTTTCCCACATCTGCAGGTCTGGGTCCCTGGGATGTGTGTTCTTGTCTCAAGAGCCTTCCCAAAACAAGATGGGGTATGAATGTGCCAGAGCTGGGCAATGTTTAATGCAGTGTCAGAAAGTCCTCACATGGGCGTGAATGGAAAGGAGCAGACTGTACTCGCAGGCTGTACTCTGTGAGTGGAAAGCCCTGAGTCTTCCCCACAGACTTTGTCAATATACCAAGTCTGGTAGCTGTCAGCACTTGCTTGTGTAAGAGACCTGTGCTCCCTTGGTTTGGTGTATGTGAGTCCTGAAATCATTTTTTTGTCCCTCTCTCTGGCCAGAAATTCCAACCAGGAGTGAAGAAACTTTTTCTTCTGAGCCAATGTGTTTCTGCCAAACATTTTGTTAATTGAGAAGGACTGTATTGAAATGTTTCTGTTCAGCTTTGGTGCATCCTGACACCAAACTCTCAGCACGCACAATGGGATGTAAATAGCCCCAAACCAAAAGGTTACAAACTGATGCAGTTCCAATCAGTATAATCAAGACTTCCATATGTTTCCCTTATACATCAGTTAAACTAGATACAGTTAAATCTAGTTATCTAAGTATAGCTTAATTAGAGTCAGTAAGGGAAAGCAGTAACATAACCTGAGCAAGAGGCAAGGGTTGTGCTTTTGTTCTGTGCACGCTGCCGGGAGTAAAGCAGCCCTTTAGGTGCTAGAAATTAATATAAAGTGAAGACATATGGATTCATTCTCCTCCCAACTATTGTCAAGCAACCTGGGAGCAATTTCACTATAATCAGTTGTTATGGTCTAAAGGTCAAAAGCACGGGATTTTTGTAAAACTCGCTCTGACAAAGAAATCTGTCTTTGTTTCTGGCTGCTTTGGGTTAGCTGGGTTGTCTCTGTGGTGCCTCCTCTGGTATCAGCAAATGGGTTTTGCACTGGATATCTTCTCCATAAACTTCAGAATACCCTTGCTGTTTTATGTTTTTAATGTGAGCTGAATGGTTGGTACCTGGAATAGGGACAAGCGCATGTCTTTGCTACGAAAGAATGGCAAACGATTGCAATGGGAACATAAAATGGATACCTTGTGATTAAGGAAGTACCCGTGATGAATGCCGGGAAATATCATATATGACTCTCACTGCGTTTTAATAAAAATCAGTCAGTCAAAACTGGTGACATGTGCATGTGATCAGTGACTTCCACATCCTTGATGCAGTTGAGTTCGTTACCTTTCTCTGGTAAAGAAAACGGGGGCAACCACTGGACTTGGGAGTGTATCTGTGGATCCTAAAAGTTATGGAAGAGGAGAAAGGGATATTCCAAGTAGGTGGAAGGACAGTGTGTAATTGTGGCCACCTCTGCTTCTGAAGAGAAGTTATGCAAATCCTCCTGCATGAAGGACTTGATTCAAAGCCCACAGAGATGGAGCAGGAATGTTTCTGTGCACTTCACTGGACTTAGCCCAGAGCTCAAAGTAGGCAGTATGTCCCCTTGCTTGGACTCCGTTTCTGAACTGCCTAGACATGGGAACTTCATGGCACAGAGCTGAAACAAGCCTTTCTAAACATTACCTGACCCTCTTGCTTATTCCCTGGAGACAGGCCCAGTGCTTATTATGGGCATTGCTACACAGTAGACTTCTGCTGGCTTAGGTGAGCAAGTGGGAGATGTAGAGGAGTATCCTTAATGAAGATACCCTGTTGTGGGTACCAGCCCTTGCTTCACATTGTGTCACCTGGAGATCCATTTACCTGTTGTTATAGCTGTCTATGTGCAAGGACGTTGCCTCTGTGCTGCTTCTCCTGTCATGGTAAAGTGCTCATAGGGTCTCTGGAAAAGCTGCTTGACCTCCAGTAGCCAATATTGAGGTGAAATATTTGCACTGGTCAAACCTCATTCTTGTTTGCTCAAAACTGAGCCCAGGGCTCTCTGTAGGGGAGAATCCAAGCTTGCTTGGTACCTAAACCTTGGCTTGGCAGCTTGGCTAGGAAGAGTAAAAAATGCTACAGGCTAATTGGCCAGCATATGTCCCAAGCTTGATTCTTTCTGAATTGAATAAAGATGGCTAAAGCCCAAGTCCAGGTGAACTGACAGCCAGCAAGGTGAGTAGAAATAACTTTTAATGCTCTCAGACCTGTTTTTTTGCTGCAGAATATAGATGTAGATGTACTCCTGGGGACATAGTTCTGTGAAGTCTTGTTCAGTCCTGACACAAAATGAAACCAACGTGTTATTTTGCCTTCACCCAGTGTGATTTAGAGAAGTCAGGTGAACCTTGCTTCAACCTTGTTCTTGGGTTCTAAGTGGTTGTTTCATTTAGGACATTTGACTAAAAGCCCTTTTCATGGAACCAGCTCCTGCAGGAAAGATGCCAGCAATTAATGAAAGATGATAAAATAATAAAAGAAGTAATACATTAACTATACTATCCTTGCACATTTGGGCAGTCCTTTTCATTATATCCTCTTTATGGACATCCTCCAGAAACAACTGAAAAGCTTCTTTATTGCTGTTCTGTGACTGTTTTGGGTTCCAGACATTAACAAGTTACTTAAATGCAAAAGCCCACTTTCACTCTTCAATTCCCTACCGGTAGATTTGATGCAAATAACAAAAAGGTTTTTATATATTGCATTTATACAATATCTCTGTGTGTATAAATACTCATATCAAAAGGACTTTGGATCTTTGACTTTCTTCTTTTTCTTTCTCCTTCCTGAAATGTGCACAGATGCAAACACACCTTATGGTTACTAGTGTATACTCTTCTGGCTGAGTAACACAGTACTGTGTAGCCATAGTAGCCACATCATTTTGATCCAGATGACCTATACACTGAGACAGTATCTTCTGAGTAGTGACGCCAGAGTGAGTCCACCAGCCCACAGGAGAGCGATTTCTAAGCACCTTGGAAACAACAACCTCTATTGCTCCTGGGCTAAGTGTGGAAGTTCACACTGAAAGTTCACAGTGGAGGTTCAGGACAGATTACTCTCTCATGCAGACTTCGGGGCTGTGTAACTCCTTTGGTGCTAGCTCTTCTGGCACCAGCACAAACACCAGTCTGGAGACACCATTCAAAGCTTGACTCTGCTTTTGTGCAAATCAGAAATAGCTCTCCAGGCGATTCTGACTGCTGGCAACAAAACAGGGCATCAGGTGGGAATGGTTATACTTGGAGGCTAGTTTTGACATGCAGGTTGGATTATTTTGAGACAAGAAATGTAGGAAGTCCAATGAGAAAGCTAAAGGGGAATTGCCTGTTTTGTTGCTGGGCCACAAAGATGATCAGAGGACTGGAGCACCTTGCCTATGAATACAGGCTGAGAGAATTGGGGTTGTTCATCCTGAAGAAGAGAAGGCTTCAGGAAGACATCATAGCAGCCTTCCAAAACCTGAAAGGGCCTACAAGAAATCTGGAGAGGGACTTTTTACAAGGTTATGTAGCAACAGAACAAGGGGGAATGGCTTTAAACTGAAAGAGGGGAGATTTAGATTAGGCATTAGGAAGAAGCTCTTCCCTGTGAGGGTGCTGAGGCGCTGGCACATGTTATGGTTATCCCAGGAAGCTGTGTCTGCCCCAGCTCTGGCAGCATTCAAGGCCAGGTTGGATGGGGCTTGAAACAACCTGGTCTAGTGAAAGGTGTCTCTGCCCATGGCAGGGGAATGGAACTATACAAGCTTTAAGGTCTCTTCCAATCTAAAACATTCTATGCTTCCATAATTCATTCATTCCACTCTGCCAAACACCTTCAGACAACTCATTAAGAAAGGCAACAGCAGGACTAGGACTGAGAAGAGGTGATTCCTAGGCTGTCTGTGTACTGCAGCCCAGGATGCTCCCTTTAGAGTATTTTTATGTGTTGCACAGATAGCAAATGCTGTATCTTACTTTTCATTCTGAAATAATCCTGTGGGTACAGAGCTTGATGAAAACAACCAATGTTCTCAATGTTATTTTTATTTTGCTTTTACTTTTCCAACTTCCTTTCTTCTGAAACAGCTGTTGTTCTAGCTCCATATATATATATATATATATATACCCCCCTATATTTAAATCCTCAACTATTAAATAGTAGTTTGCCAGCCTGGAATAAGAATGTCAATTAATTGTCAATTCTTTATACTGAGTAATTGATTAATTGGTGCAATGTTAATCTCTAAATCAGCAGCAGTAAGTTCTATCATTTTAAATCTTGACCTAAAAGTACTAAAACACTTCTAATTGCCACTGTTGCTGCTGTAAAATGACTGATTAAACTGCATTCATATCATAATCTTTGTTGCTCCTAAAATGTATAATTGACAGTCACATCAGTGACTCTGTGCCAAGAAAGGAAAGGAGTCTTTCCTTTTCTTTGTCTCAGGAATGCCTTGAATGGGAAAACCTGATGTTTTTTTGCTAGAAGTACTGGCCTATAATTTTATTTACTGTTGCAATGCTATTTAGTGTCTTTGTTGAGTCCCAGTGTGGGACTCCACAACAGATACCAGTTCCAAAGCATCAGCATTACTGACAAGTTTTCATCAGGCATCAAAGCAAATGGGAACTATAAGAAGAGGAGACATTTAATTTTATTTTATACTTTATGCAATTATTTTCTAGCAATTCAACATCACAAAGATCCTGGAAGTCAGCCTGACCCTTGTAGGCATTCCTAGGGAAAGGGATATAGCCAAAATCCCACCATTATGTTAAACCATAAATCCTGGGGGCCACGGGCAACTATGATTAATGAAGAACAGCTTAGTGGTCCCAGGATTGGGATGTCTGTGTCCAGGTTTCCTTTGTCCTCATGTCTTCTTTAGGCTGAACACAGCTCAGCCTGACCCGGCGAACCCAACCCTCTTGTACTATCACCATGTACAAACAGATTTGCAAAGCAGTACTTTAACCATGTGAAAAGCACAGTTTGTGACAAAGAAGCAAAGCAGACCATCAGGATCCAACCCTGACTTCTTTGAAGTCAGGGGAATTGGGGATGTTTTCTGGCAGACAAAATACAGCTCACCCTTCCTGTGTGAGTTATCCAAACTGCTGAGAAACTTGAGTGGCAGCTTTGTGTGGTCAAAACCTAAAAAAAGAAAAAAAAAAGAAGTAAAAATAATAAAAGACCCAAATCCTGCTGGATTAAGCTGAGGACAAACTTCTAAACTTTGGGAAGTAAGTCAGTATAAAAAATCAGCTAAAAAGTCACAATGCTTTCCATCCCCGATCCTTGGATTCTGTTCTGGTTTATTCATTATCAGCCCAAGTTCTGTAGCTGCAACTTTATTATCATTCTCATTCCACGAGTAGTTTGCAGATGAAAAAATGCTGAAGCTGTACCAGATGTGATCTGAAACTAAGAACAAAATAAATCCAGACCACCGTGACACTGTAACGATGATTTTAGATGTTGTAAGCCTTTTCCTGCATTATTGCATCTGACAGTATTATATCGTAAGTGGCTCTATTGTCTTAAATTAAGAGTCTGCAAAGCTGAAAACCTGTGTTATAGCACAAAATTGGTTAAGAGAATCCAAAAAATTTAGAGAATCATCAGAGGGATCAGAAACCAGCACGAGCAACATCATTCCTTTTGTCTCCTTACATTTCATGATTCCAAGGATAACACTGGGAGAAATCGAGTTCTGTAGGATGTTGGAGAGAGGTACTGACAAGGCAGAAGGAAATAAGGAGTGGAAGGCCATAGCTCTTAGCACAGGCTTCTCCCAGTAAATACAGGGCAAATGCCTGTGGGTGCAGATCAACCATATGTGTATTGAAATGTATGTGCTGTCACCTTGAGGAATGAGAGCACAGGTGATGGGGACAGACATGTCCCTGGAAGGACAGAAGGCTTCTCATCACACGGATATCTGAGGGGCTGTAAGGACAGAACACCTCCTCCCCATGCTTGGATGTGGGTACTGGTATGGACTGGAAAACAAGCGCATTAGTGCAGTGTCAGTCTGCTCCTGTGGGTCAGCACTAAGGTAGGAGAGGGCTATGGATGAATACTGGTACCATACCACCGGTTTTCCATGTTTTTGAATCAGTGAGAAATACATTTAACACTTCAAAAAAGTAGTTTCAGCTTTGGGGTTGGTTTGTTTTGGGTTTTTTTGAGGAAAGGGTTTTGTGGGATTTTTCATGTCTCATTCTTCACTTTTGAGGGGAATTCCCTAGCTATAATATTAGCAAATGGTGGGCAGCGACTTGAATGAATGAAACAATGAGTGTAAGAGGAAATTGGGCTGTGAAGCCAGCCAATTTAATCTTCTCCATGTAAAATCTTGTAGGTAGGGAGGAGGAAACTCCAGCTGATGTCCATCTTTCATCAGCCATTTCTGTCATTTGAAGTTTCCTCTATGAGGATTAGAAAGTATAGGAGTATGGAATATTAATCATAACAGATTTGGTTATTAAACTGACCTCTATAATGTCTTTGGGGTTTTTTCTGCTTTCATAACACCCAATTGCTCCATCTTGTGCTTTAAAAGCAACATGAAAATTACTCTTAAGAACAGGTTGTGTCTTTCATTATAGATAGGCCTTTATAAAGAACACTGAAGTTTGTTTTGCTTCTTAAATAAAACAGTTTTTCTTCTACTTCATTATTGCCTTAAAATTAGTAGAGATTTTTTATCTTGGTCATTTCTGGTTTCCCTAGATGACGGTGGGTAACTTTGAAGGTGTGTGCTATGATTTCTCTGATCACACGTGTCAGGGTGGGAGTATTCTATCTTCAAAACAGCTGATGTCTTATATCAAACGTCAGCAACTGAAATGAAACAACTGTTAAAACCAAAACCACTCAGAACTCGTGTGGAAGCCATCTGACTCCTCACCTCCACAGCTGTCAGTGGCTTGTCTCTTGTGATGTCCTGACTCATCAGCTCCAGGGCACCACAGATACCTGGTCCAGCCAGGAGCTGGCTTAAGAAAGAAGCCTAAAGCAAGAAACAAACGCATATCCTAACCAAATTTCTCATGAAGCCCAGACTGCATACATGCAACAGATTTTTGGCCTTCCTTGAATGTCATGAAGAAGCAAAAAAAAAAAAGGATACAAGACCAGTTAAGAAAAAATAATTAAAGTAATCTTTGTCTTATACAGGGGCAATTCCTAGATCATACCCAGGCTGTTTCATCCCATTTCCTACTTTTTTTTCCTCTGTGTGCATGGTAATACATGTTAATGTAATGACTACATCCACAGAATGGTTTCTACAGTAGTCTGAGATCATATACTTGTAAAATAGCTTAACTGAGAGAAGCCACAACAGGACTGTGTAAAACTTACGGCACCAGCCTCCCAGTACCATGCAGTAAATGATGGTTCATGGGAATGTGTGGGATTGCTGTGGGGCTGCTGGTGGATTTTCTTGGGTTTAGGTAGATGTGGTACATTTCTTATGGTGCTCTGGCCTTCAAACCTGTGGCTGAGCATCTTCACTATGGCCCTAGAGCTCCTGTATCAGCCTGACTTACTGAATCAGCAATGATGAGTTCTCATCACTGTGGGAGAAAGACATGAAACTGGGTCTTGCTGAAAGATCTCTTGCAAAACCTTGCACGGCTTAAAAATGATAACAAAATCCATAAATAGTTGAGTGCTTCTGATTGCTAACTTGGTTGATTTGTACTTCAAGCTTTTCTCTAGAGCCACTGGAGCTCTAACTTTGAAAGTCAGGATGGCCACAGAGCCACTTGCCCCAGGAGCTAGCAAAATGGCAGGGAGGCAGAAAAAGGGCAAGTTCGGGGCTCAGACTGTAGTGATGGGGCTTTAGTGAGGGGCTTCATCAGCCAAGAGACTCTCACATTGCAGGAGATGAGTTTATAGCTCAGTGAAATGCTGAATCACTCAACTGGCAAAGCTGAAGTTACTCTTCTGATAAAATGTGTTATCTCTGCTGTTCTCTGTGACTTGTCCTAGAGAAATACAGCGCACAGCTTATTTTTCATCACAAGTAATTAATGCAAAATCAATTGTATGACGCAAAAAAACTTTATGACAAACTGATTTTGAAAGTAATTTACAACAGATACATTTTGGGAACAGTATTTTATGGCAAGCTCTGGAATGTAAAACTCTGGTGACTCTATTAAAGCCAACATTTACACATTAGTAAACCTTAAAATAGTCCATGTCCTAGATTTTAGAATAATCTACAAATGGGCCATTTTTCAACTTACAGACTTCAGAAACTATTTAGACAGTTCCAAAGGAGAATTCTATGTGCCAATAGAATTTTCTAAAGGAACTGCTTTAAAAATGGTTAGAACATAATGTAATGGTTTTATCTAACATTTTTACCTAATGGTTTGGTTCCCTATGACTAAGAGTTTGGGACAGAGACATCTTATTATTCATATATTAGAAAATAATTTCACTCCTATTTTAAATGCATATGTCTGTGCAAACCTAAATGCTTGGCTGCCTTTCGAGTATTTGTCATGAAATCCATAAATCCTCCAAATTTTAAGTCCATTTGTGATCAGATTCATTTGTCACATTAGACAATGTTTCTTCTAAAATAATCATCAGTGGAACATTAAATGACAACATCCACATGATGATCTGCAGATTTCAGAAGCAAGGCACAAGAAGGTATTACTGAATCAACTTTCAATCTTTGCCCAAATTTATAACAATTTTAAACTGCCAAAATTTAAAAATAGTGTACTGCTATTGCCATGAACATAATTAAAAAGAAAAAGGACCAGTAAATCCAAGGAATAAGAGATGCTGCATTAGCAGGTTCATATGGCTGCAATGTACCTTCTACCTTTGTTTTGCTGCAGTCTAGTAGGCAGATTTCACAGCAGTAAATCTCTGTAATGTTCTGTTTTTTTACCTTAACCCCACTTTTCATATGAAGGCCTCAGTAGGGGATAAATATGACCAAATCCTCATATTACTATTACCAATAAACAGAAAACCAATGAAACCCTGGAAGAATGATGTTGATTTTCTTGCACTGTGTAAGTTCTTCAACAAATGCATTTGTAAATATTCAGAAAACTTACCTAGAAAACTTACAAAAATACCTAGATTCCTGATATAAGGCAAGAATTCCTGCTAATAAGGATAGATTCCTGCTATAAGGGCATATCTCAATGCAACCTTCAATGGAGAAACATTTTGGTGTTCTCATATTAAACACCTCCAAATTGCCTCCAAAGCTGTATTTGTTATCTTCTCTTAGAGATTAATTGCACCAGATGAATAATATGAAAAAATCTTGTGTTTTTTTTTTTTTCCAGGACATTATGACTACTAACTATAAAGGAATGGTGCAAAATTTGAATAGCTAAATGAGCACATCTAGTTTTAATGCTCAAATATTACATATGAACATTCTAGTCATTCTAGCTCTTCTCGATGATGGAAAATTGCACCATTTGCCAACTACTGTCTGATACTTAGGGTGAGTCAATGTCCATAACTTCTATGAATTAGTTTAGTCTTAGTAGTGTCATCACTACAGAGGTAGTGCGATTTATATTCCCTTAGGTTTCTTTTTTTGAGCTAGCTTCACTTAAATTGAATTACATTGCGAGCTGACTTTCAAATTGTGTCTGAATTGTTCATTCATTTGCCTGACAAAGCCAAGTGTATAATTCATGCCACTGGTAAAAACTGACCAGCTCGGCAACTACATTTTGTGCATGGACTTGACTATGACTAGAAATTAGATTTCAATGATGACAACAGCTAACTTTGCTGTAAATACCATCCATACATTTATTTTCTTTTAATACCAAAAGTACTTGTCATTGGTGGTTGCCTGAACACCAATAATCAGAGCTTTTTTAAAGGATCATGGATTAACAATAAGAAGTAAAATGTTGACAAATAGAATCAATGTGGGATTCAATAACTTTGGCATATTTGAACATGGACAACCACATAACCTCACCGCAAAACCACTGACAGCATCTTCTGCATTAAAATTCTATGCTAAAGAGAACCTTTACAGCCCATTTACAGGAAAGGGACACAGACAGATCCACACCAAATTCTGCTGTTCTCTGCTACTGCTCTCCTACCTGATCTTGGGCAACCCATGCAGTCTCTGCCTTATCTCTTAAGGGTAATAAATACATTCAGCTTTCCCTCACTCTTGTGTCTATTATACCCAAACTCAAAAGTAATGGCTACTTTTTACTTTTTTACTACTACTAAGAAGTCCAATTTCAGGAAGTTTCTAGGTGATCTACCATGATCAAATTAGCTCATATTCTTTACCTTTCCCCTCTTGTTTTTCCTTATCTGTCACATTGTATGGTTTTACAGCTGTATTTATAGTTTTCATATTGCAGCATGTGATCACGTGCACTGTAACAGGGCTGGTTGGTGACCATTTCCAGATCATTTTTTTCATTTGGCTACAGTAATCCGTTCATCATATTTCATTATCAAATGCAAGGTTAAGCACATTATATAGACATTTTAGGCATGAGACTTGCAAGGTTAATGCAAGTACAGCAATAACTGCTCTTTGAATATAATTATACTTTCTCAGCTATATATATATTTTTTTTTTCTAAATATCAGGGTTATGCTATGGAAAATGTTACTTTCCATGAGGTCTTGTTACTGGATTTCTTGAGTTTAATGCTCTTAAAACCAAAATACAATCTACAAAAGATGTCACATCTTGGGAAACTGTTACCAGAGATACTTTATTTAGTAAATTAATGATCAGCAGTGACATACTGATAGCATATTAAGTGCAGCGTAAGACTGCTCTGCAAAACTGTCCTAGAAACAACAGCCTGAAACTAAGTGAACAGTTCTTCTTGAGTTCAAAAGTTAAATGTATCTGTAAAATTTGATTCCCTTTGCAGTCTTGCATACTGGAGAGGCAGTGAACAGTGCAGGGCCAACAAATATGTATCAAAGAGATATGCATATATTTTTTGCATCACACAGTGTTTTGTTTGCTCATGTGGCCCCTGAAGATAGGAGCTTTACCTAGGGAATATATCAGCTTGGTGCAGAGTCAGGAAGAAAGATCAAACCTCACCATTACAGTTTCTAAAAATAACTTCATTACAACTAACAGCAAACTAATATTAAAGACCTTGTTCTGCTTCTACAGTCAGGTAAATATATATCTGAACTTCATCTGTGGCATACTGCCTGGTAACTCCCAAGGATGTTAAACATGCCACATCACTGTAATTTAAAAACAATTAAAGTGAAGGCAGGGGATTTAGTTAGCTGCAAAATAAATAACAATAAACTTCCTAAAATCTTTTAGTGTAGTCACCTGAAAATTATTAACATCAGTTGCAAGCAATAAGGAGGTCGGAGGAATAAGCCAGTCTCCTTTTGAAACAAATTAATGACCTTATATTCACTTAAAGTTAGCTTTAAAATATACTACATCCAGGAAGCCTTCCAAAGATAGAAACAAATCCTATTTAAAAAGCTTCATATGTACAAGTGAAAATAACAAAAGGATTACAGTAATTGATGGTATTTAACCTGTACATCTTTTACTCTTTTCTCTTTTTTACTTTTGCTCTTACTTGCAGTACTTTGGATGGTGAGGAAAAAAATCAATGTGAAGGTGTCTGGCATTATCTAGGTGCTTTGCAACGTTGCATTTTCCCTAAAATGACTGCAATCCCTGTTTAGTGAAGAAAACCTTCCATCAAGCAGAAACTAATTAAGCTGAAGGGTCACCAGAGATGTTCTCTAGCCACCTGTCCAGCCTTGGGCCTGTCCTGTACAATATTTCTATCAGTGGCTGTGACACATACATAAGGAATCTGCCAATAGTAAAAAGTTGAGAGGCACTATCAATACTGAAGTGAATCTGAATATCCGTCAAAAAGAAAGTACTGAATAACTGAAAGTACTGGAATCCAAACCCAACCCAATTTCATCATGCAAAAGTATGCTGCTTAGGGGAACCCTCAGAGGAACTTCTGCTGTGTATTGAACTCAACTGAAAATGTCTGATGAAAGGGAAGATCAGGACGTCCCAGTGAATACCAGCACTATTAGGAGACAACTAAGTTATGCAGAGATGGGAAAAGTAAATGGAAATAACGCAGTCACAGAAGTACTTCAAAGAATGAAAGTTTCACTATAACAGAGGAGACCTGCTTTGCAACACAGCACCCAGCTCTAGTCAGCTGTGTCAAGGGAAAGTGTGAGGAAGGGCTAATAGGAATGTGAAGGGAGCAGGGAGTTGATCTTACAAGAAGACACAGTTGGTGCAGTTCCTGGAGGTGGCCTGAAGAAGCATAGCTTTGACCACCTGCTGAACTGATCTTGCTCATTAAACCAGCAGAAAATCGCTGGGTTGTTTTTCTTCCAGTTTAATCAGCTAAATTGAAAGGTCAAACAAGAGCCAGAACCGGCTGCACAGGAAACACTCAAGGCCAGGAGAGAGAGGAAGAGGAGGAGAAGAAACTCAGGGATCATCCCTTTCCAGTGGCAAGAGGCCAATAGATTGACTCATCTTGTTTCTGGCAATCTCACCTAACCCAGCAGAGCAAGGCTTGCTCCACCTAGCAAAACTTGATTGGGCAGAAAGATTTGTCTGTCAACACTCAACCAGATAAGCCAGAGGCCAATGCTGTTGCAAGAACAAATGGATATAAACTGGCCATGAACAGAGTTGAGCTACATATTAGAAGTGTTTTAGGTTCTGCATCAGCCAGACTCTGCAACAGCTTATAATGGGATTAATCAGGAAAATGGGAAAGACATAAACACCAAGGGACAACCAATAAAAACTCAAATAAAAAACTTAAAGAGAAAGTGTTACTTTTTTATCCAAAAAGCATTTATAGGCATGCAGCAACAGGATTCTCCTTTTGGAGCATGTTACAGAGCCCACCAAGAATAAGTAGACTCCAACAGGGATCGGCCAAATTCCTGAAGGGGAAAACCACCAGTTTTGACTTCAGCCGAGTGTTCCCAGGATGGAGTTCCAGAAATGTATGCGAAGTATTATCTGTATGGAGCCTGTGGTAGCAGGGGACTGAAGCACGTGACATGGGATGCCTTTAAAGTCCTACATCCAAAGTATATGGATCACTGCAGAGGCAAATAAATCAAATTCCATGTCCTGAACTCCACACGAGACCAAACCAGTGTTCTTATCTGGCCAAAATGTTTATTTGCTTAAGACTAGGGTACCAACTAGCAAAAAGCAAGCAATGCTTATAGGCAAATTTCCATTTCTCGGTTAAAAGTATTTTGTTTTGATTCTCCACCACCAATCACTGTTATTGCTATCAATTACTATACGGATTAAGAGGTAAGCACAGAAAATGGAACTGATGAAAGTTAGTATATAACTCATACAAAACACAGTTTAGAAGTTATTTCCATTGACTCACATAATTTATTTTTTAAATTATAGGTTTGTGCTCTGGAGATGCATAATACAGAAAATTTAGCAAATGGTCATACCTGTGTTGGAGAGTTTCATAAAATATTTTATTGCCGATCCTAAATATTAAAAATTGTGAATCAGACCCCACTAATCATCATACATCCTTAAAAAAAACAGGATTCAAGAAAATTCTGACTGCACTAAAGTCAATGGCCAGTCTTCTGTGAAGTCAATGATGAAATCCATATGGGATTAATTTTAATTGGCTTTTTTTTTTTATGAGCCTTCAGAACTCACCTACTTGCCATTTCCAGTCTCCGTAACCAGAAAATTAATTTTCCTCTTTAACTGACTGCTGGATTTTTTCTATAGTCTAATTACTCCAGAATCTGAGGCAATAGGAGAAGGACAAGTTATCATAAGGTTTGTGCTGTAACTATGTCAGCTGCAGAACAAATATTTATTTTAAACACATCCTGCAGGAAAAGGGTAGAGTGTCTCACAGGGAGATGTGATGAACTTGGCCTCAGGATGTAGGGCTGGGAGTGTGGTCCAGGTGACTCTGAGAAGGTGAAAGTACCAAGCTGGGAGGGAGAGTGGGATGCAGATCCCACTAAGCTGATCTTGCCACTATACCTCAGGGTACAGATGGCTTGGGACAATGCTGTCTACTTTTGGGACTGTGCACACCCTTCCTTGTTGCTGCTGCTTTTTATGCCCTGTGTCCTCCTGCAGAGGCAGGAGCTGCTGTTCTCCACACGGCACAGGCAAGTGTGTCCTGATAGCAGAGCTGCATCCTGCCCTTGACAGCTATTGACTTCCTCTGTGCTTGGTGTCAACCCAGCTTGCTGGGCTGCATGTCGGGTGGAGGGAAGCAGAAGTCTACCCTTGGAATATATTGAATTATCAGGACCCTTATGTTCACATCAAGCTTGACACTTCAAACAATGCCAGTGGACTTGATGTTATTTTATAGATGATGGATTTATCTTCTGCTCATGTTAGCTGACTTTATCTTTTAAACTTCAGTAACTGTTCATTGCTGGTTAAACCTCCTGGGAGGTGCTTCACACAGTGATAGTGGAACAGCGAAGATCTTTTTTAAGGCTGGAAAAAAAAGAATGGAAATAGCTGGAAATACCTGCTTGGAAGATAAGAACTCAGCCTAAGGAGGGCTAAAAAAAAAAAAAGGAGAATGGCAGGAGCGGGCCAAGAGGAACAGAAGTGTTTTAAACTAAAAATAAACCTCAGTTCTCCAACTTAAATATATAAAGCTGTCTATTAAAAAATAGTACCAGCTTACATTTCTACAGTGCCAAATAATTAATGACTTTAATAACCCTAATAAATTTGGATTTCATCAAAACCTTGTTGCATATCATTGACTGTTTCAAGCAAGGACTATAAGCTCTTAAGGGAGACTAGTACCTGTATTATGCTGACATCTTTCCCAGGTACATCAATTATAATTAAAGAGTAATAAGAATGCCAGGATGGACTTCTCAGGCACTTTCATGCAGGAGCCCCACCATTTTAAATTAAATCCATTAATTGTAACTACTGTACGTTTGTGATCTCTCAGATAGCATACAAACTAATTCATTGCTTTTTGCAGTCATGCCAGTCTTTGTTAATTAAGGTTTGTGATTTATTTAATTTGAACAGGGATGTACCAGAGTGCCCCAAACTGGACAGATAAAAGGTCACTAGTTCATACTGTTCAAGACAATTTGGAATCTGATAATGAAAAATGTGTCTAGGCGCCTGACAAAAACTGGTAAGAAAAATGGGCTCTAATCGTTTAAAGGAAAGCTCCATATTTTGTTCAACCCAGCCATCTGAAAGTTCATATGTTAAGAAGTTCTTCTCACTCTGAAGTGGCTTTGAAATACGTTTGAAGATAAAAGGCTTTTTAAAAATTATTGTTGGCATTGCTTAGGAGAGGAGGGAGCCACACTGCTGCCATCATTTGGAAAACTTTATTTCTTTTTTCTCTTTCCATATATAGCAGCCAGCATCACAGTCTCTGAGTGAGATTCAAATATTAATGAATACATTCCTCCAAAAATAGAGGTAGGAGTATCTCTGCTTTACAAATGTGAAAGAGAGGCAAGGAGTATGGGATTGATATGACTAAGTCATCGTGGCTTAGAAAAGACTTCCCTTTGTCATCAGAAAGATCTCAGCAGTTGCGCAGTAACACTGCTGAAGGACTGGTACTTGTCATTTTAAAGCCAATATCGATGAGTCACAAAACTGACCTCAAAGGGAGTCCAGAGAACCAGGTCATATGTAAATCACCGTATTATAGCTATTAGTTAGGTGAACTGAATCACAGAATCAGAGAAGAGCTGAGGTTGGAAGGACTTAGACAAAACCCTCTGCACAAAATCAGGCAAAAGCTTTCTCCGCACCGTGTGCAGTGTACGTTTGAATATCCCCAAGTATAGAGGTTTTATACGGTTCCATCCTGTGTTTGACCATCATCACCATGAAAATTTCCTTCCTAATATATAGTCAAAAGTAACCTAAAAATCTCTCATTGCAACTTGTGTCCACTGCCTCTTGGTTGCATCTTGTGTCCATTGGCTCAAGTGGAGTGTGGTTTCACCTTCTCTCTACACTTTCATTAGAAAAACTGCAGTAAGGTCTTCTCTACAGCTTCTCATCTCAAGGCTCAACAAACCCGATTCTTTCAATTCCTCATTATATCATACAGTCCAGCTCCTCACTCATCATCTTGTTGGTCCTCTGATGGATGTGCTCCAGTATTTCAGCATCTTTCCTGCCCTGAGGAGCCAAAAATTGCATGCAACTCTGCAGATGCAGTCTCATAAGTGCTAAACAAAGCTAAGTCACTTAATCAGGCTGCTGGCTACTCTCTAGTTAATATAGCCTGCTACCTGGTTAGCTTACTTTGCTGCAAGGGTACACTGCTGACCCACGGTCAACTTTCACCTAGGAGAACCCCAAGTTCTCTGAAAAATGCAAAAATGCCTTTTAGCTAGCTTACTTGATCATGATTACAAGGTTAGAGAAGTGGTAGGCATTTAAAATACATCTCCTGAATCCAAATTTACTGGCAAAGATCAAAAGGCAAATGTAATTTTTGTGTTTACCAAAGTAAAATGGGAATTATTCAACCGTCTCTGGCACTGGTCTGAACATCCTTCTGTGACATTAATAATAATCATTAATAACAATTCTATTGCTGATTTGTTATTTAGGTCTTAATGTCTGTTTAGAAGTCTCTGAGCATCATCGCTTCTTTTTTATGGATGAAGGATAGATTTCTTCTTTACTGTGAGGTTTGTCTTCAGCCACATGGAGGGTGAACTCACCCTAGCTGACTTCACCCATGCATACGGCAAGTGCCTAACCCCATAATGAACTTTCAGACAATAAACACATCCAGTAAACACATCCAGTGAGCTGAATCCATTCATAAGAGAGGAGCTTAGAAGAGGAAGGACATGCGTATGTGTTGACAGGTCTAGATGAAGAGTTTAGACTTGATGTCTGATATCCAGACAGCCAAAATTAGATGATTACACCAATTTTGGTTATAAAGAAATGTAATAGTAGGTAGTAATAAAATTCAGGAACTTTATTCTAATGCAGTATAAACTGCTTTCCCCCTACTGAATTCTGAGAAACCATGTTGATTTTTATCAAGGGTAAAGCTAAATTAATAGATCTGAGCCATGCAAATCTAAGATTATACAAGAACCTATACAGATCATTTAGGACTAAACTAATATACCTACTCAGAAAATTAATCTGAATAACTTGAATGATGCACAGATGTAAATCAGAACAATCTTCTAGGATTCCATGGTGTACCTGCAGTAAATTCTGAAGAGTAATTTTAAATATCAGTATGCTATTATTTCCTCTAAGCTATCTGAATTGATTTCTGTTGTGTGTAGGTCTTCTTTTTAACTTCTTGCTTTGTCTTAATTATTTTCCACAAAATCATTATTTGTGCCACTTAAATAATTTCTATATTACCACTTCCACTTCCATATACTCATATATGGAATCCTGGGGCATCCTGGGTTGTATTAGAAGGGGGGTGGTTAGTAGGTCGAGAGAGGTCCTCCTTCCCCTCTACTCGGCCCTGGTGAGACCCCATCTGGAATACTGTGTCCAGTTCTGGGCCCCTCAGTTTAAGAAGGACAGGGACCTGCTAGAGAGAGTCCAGCGCAGGGCAACTAAGATGATTAAGGGAGTGGAGCATCTCCCTTATGAGGAAAGACTGAGGGAGCTGGGTCTCTATAGTTTGGAGAAGAGGAGACTGAGGGATGACCTTATTAGTGTATATAAATATATAAAGGGGGAGTGTCACGAGGATGGAGCCAGGCTCTTCTCAGTGGCAAACAATGATAGGACAAGGGGAAATGGGTACAAACTGGAACACAAGAGGTTCCACTTAAACTTGAGAAGAAACTTCTTCTCAGTGAGGGTGACGGAACACTGGAACAGGCTGCCCAGGGAGGTTGTGGAGTCTCCTTCTCTGGAGACATTCAAAACCCGCCTGGACATGTTCCTGTGTAACCTTATCTAGGTGTTCCTGCTCCGGCAGGGGGATTGGACTAGATGATCTTTTGAGGTCCCTTCCAATCTCTAACATACTGTGATACTGTGATACTGTGATATGCCACCTCATATACATATAAGTGTGAATCATAGAATCATAGAATAGTTAGGGTTGGAAAGGACCTCAAGATCATCAAGTTGCAACCCCCCTGCCATGGGCAGGGCCACCTCGCACTAAACCACGTCACCCAAGGCCTCGTCCAACCTGGCCTTGAACACTGCCAGGGATGGAGCATTCACAACCTCCCTGGGCAACCTATTCCAGTGCCTCACCACCCTAACAGGAAAGAATTTCCTCCTTATATCCAATCTAAACTTCCCGTTTAAGTTTGAACCTATTATCCCTTGTCCTATCACTATAGTCCCTAATGAAGAGTCCCTCCCCAGCATCCCTATAGGCCCCTGTTCATGTGTGTGTTTTTTCTTGATCACAGAAGTTCAGGTGACCTAAACCAAAGAAATAATCTGATCTGGGCTTCCTCAAATCACATAAAAGATTTTACTTCAATAAGGCTCTTGTTTACATGGGCAGGGCACCAAGGGAAGGTGAAAAAGCTCCAATTTAAATAGGAAATGAAGTGGAACATGTTTTAACATCAGCTGGATGTGTACTGGCTCACAGCACATAAGTTTCTGTCTCCATAAAATCACCATGTTGGAATTTGCTTGGAATGGCAATTCTTACAATGCTTATATATAGTGATATTGAAGGTGAGCCAGAGATAACAAGGTAAATATGAAGTTATATTTGTGCCCCCTTGAGAGCAATTATTCATTACAATTGGGCTTTCAAAGAGATCTAAGGATCCTGAATGCTCCATTCCTATTAAAATAAATTGATATTTAAGATTTTAGGCAGACTTGGAAGAGAACATCTTAATCCTTATTATTTTTTAGCTGAACATCTTTGTAGCACTAGTAATGGAATGAAATATGTTTATAATTTTTAACCCCAGAAAACAAACTAGGATTTCTGGTTCCCTAACACTTGCCAAGTAACATCATAATGTTTCACAATTATAGCTATAAAACTAAAATAAGCCCTTACCCCACACTCCTCCAAAGACTGGATGCCTAAAATAAATGACCTTGATCAATCAGAAGCTGTGAATGAAATGTAGGAATCTCCGGAGGTAAAGTTTGATACGTAGATCTTACAAAGGAGCTGAGACCACAGGGTAATAACTTTTTTATCTTAGAAATAATAAGGTTCCTTCGTCTCTTCAGCTCAACATTTCTGTAGAGGAATAAGGTGTTAATATTAAGAAAGGTACCACTTGTTTGCCTGTTTTATAGCCTTGAGAGCATGGACTGTACACAACTTATAGATATTCACAGACTTCTAATTGAACCACCTAAAATCTGATTGAATCAAGCCAACAAAACATGGAACAATCACCACAGACTGGAATCCAAATGCACCACTGTAGTTTGCTGATCTGATTAGCTCTGTAGTACAGGATGGAGCCTGTCCATTTTTCAAAGCTGGGCCAAAGCCTTGAACAGTTTGTAGATGAGGCTTTAGGTCTCAATAGTTCCTACAATTACTGCTGAATCTGGCCTTGGCTCAGGAATAAACTTGTTGTATTGAAAAGATTTACTACCCTAACTATATCTGTATCTCAATTTAATGAAAATGTTAAGGATAATTTGATGGTCTCTTGCCAGTGTAATTTTAAATAAAATGTCTTCATTCCTTGGCAGTGTCTGTTGGCACTCTGGTTTAACTAAAGGAAGTGCTTAAGTGAAGTGCTTTTTACATTACAGTCTTGCCAGTATCTTCTCTGATAGAACAGATTAAATTTTCAGGGTTTTACTCAGAGTAAATAAATTTAACGAAAAAATAAATCACCTCCCACTGTAAGTCCATAGGATAGCAAACCTTACTGAAGCATTACTAGAAATCACATATTGGCCTATCACAGCATTTGGACTAATCTCAAGCCTCATCTCCTGTAAATTAAAGTATTTCTAACTTATTTACTGTTCATTTATTATGCACTTCTGTAAAAATGTTTCTGCATCTTGGGAAGTAATGTAGCACATAATAAGATGTTGCCAGTGCATCTTAGATTTTCATCTGAGTTCAGCAAGTCAGCATAAAAGTTTAGGACACTTTATTATAATTGTATAGGGAACGGAAAGTAATGGTAAGATGGTGACGATTTGGCCATAATTCCTTACAGAACTGAGCAATTGCCAAATATACTCTTGATTGCTTACCATGTCTAAATCAGGAATATAAGCACAGAATGGGGCCAGAAGGACAATACATCAGAAGTTAAATTGTTTGGGGATTAATTTGAGAATAAAAAAAGACTGTAGTTACAAAATTGTGCTCATTGAAAGGGTAAACCAGCATGTATAGTATTTATTTACTTTCTAAAATTTAAATGCCATTGACTTAGTACATAGGAAGTGTGTGTACAAAAACTGTAAGATCTCCTTGACAGAGGCAGATTGTGCTGCTACTTACGTAATGGCATCAGTAGCTCCATAATTTTAAAAGTTCTTAGGTTACCTCAGTAATGTTATCCTTACCACCCAGCACAATATAATAATATAATAAATGTGAGATCTTCATCACTGTTGGGAAGGAATTATTTTCTCTTATTATTACTGCCCAACAAATCTTCGTTCCTGGTTTTCTTCTGCTCAATACCAAGGTGCCGACGAGCTACATTTAGATGGCTTTGCACTGAGTCACTCGTAGTGAAAAAGGAAAATTGAGACTTAGTTATGTACCACAATTCTTTTCCTGTCCTTTGGTACTAAGATGCAAGCCCAGGAGACAATCTATTGACAAGTTTCTCTGTAATGTGTATTCACTCACACTTCACCCATGTTTCGATGGTGTGCATTTGCAAGAAAATGAAGGTATGTGCATGTCTTTTCATGTCTTGAAAAACTCTATTGTGGATAGGGAAGGAAATGTTCAGTAGTGACATCTTTAAAAGACTGCATCTGATGAACAACTAGACTTCTGCACTCCAGCTGTACCTAGAAACAAAGTATACATATGCCTGTGGTGGGAAAAAGGAACAATCAAAAGGCAGAGAACTATGATGAGGAGAATGCAAAAAAATTTTGTGGAACATGTAATAATAAGATGAGAAAGATGGGAGACTGCGCATGGAGCTAACCCATTGCAGCAGGTAAGGCTGGCGGGTGTTAACATGCATATAAAATCAATATTCATAGATCCTCGATTATATGTTTGTCAGGGCCATGAATGCACTGACAGGACTTAATCACCTTGAATAGCTTCACCTGGGACCCCCACTCGAGCACTGCTCATTGGCTCATCTGAACTCAGGCATACCTGTCTCCAGCCTTACCTCCTGGATGGACCTGGGACCTATATCATGGCACTGTTTTCTGCTCATGTCTGGACTCTCTGGACTCATTCCTTCACCCTGCCTGGGGCTATTGGTGGACCCTCTAACTGCTCCTGAGCGCTGCCCACTGCGTTTGGATCCTGTGGGATTACATCCTGACCTGGCATGGTATGGCCTACGCTGGGCTCACACGCAGCATCCATTCCTCTTCCTTCATGGATCAGCCCTGATCTTGCTACTTCCTGAGACTATTAAACCAGTTCCCACTCTGACCTTTTGACTGACACTGAGTTTCCTGAATTTTGGTGGTTTTTTTTTTTTTTTTTTTGCCAATGTGAAGATAAATAAATATGTTTTGTGCTAAAAAATAAAAATAAAACACATTTACAGGTTCTTTTATGCTTACACAAATTCACTGTACCCAAGATACAAACACACAGTTTATTCTGTTGCAGAAGTTTTCATTTAATAATACTACATGTAGAGTGGCCTAGTGGCCTCTAGGGGCACATGCAAATCATGAAGACTTCTCAGGCAAAAGAGTCACCTGTTGGGCCCCTGGCACTTACCAACTACTCCTTCAGAAGGTAACAGCCAGATAACAGAGTATCTATGTCCTTCTGACACTGGAGCTGGAACCAGTCAAACGTGTATTGGTCCAAAACCTGCTTTACAGAAACTCTGCTCTCTGCAGTTTCATGTTTCTTTGGCTTCTTTTGTGAGGAGGGATTGTACCCAATTGGCTTTGCTACTGGTAAAAATTTGGCACAAACTCATGACCTGACAGGTTGCTTCTGCCCTAGTGAAAATCAATTAATTAATTGCTAGGGAGACCTAGACTAGTGCTTTTCTGTATGAGACAAAGTTTATGAAGGCTTAGGTCCATTTGAAAAAAAAACACTGTTGTGCTTGGGAAAAACCTTGTTGTCACTCCCATATAAAACAGTGTGATATTACATCAGCAATGCAATGTGTTGAAACTACAAACAAACATTTGATGTGCCGTTTCACAATGCTCTAAACCTCAACTGCATTTGTAAACAGTATTTATAGGAGGCTAGGTTTGCTTATACAGAAACTATGTTATCTTGGGAAATGCAAGGCTTGCCAAGCACTTGTTCCCTTAAGAAAAGTCTGCAACTTTAAAATTATACTCTTCTGAGAGTCTAAAAATCTCAGGAAATATTTGTCAGTCAGCTTGGCGATAGTTAAATGGCATTGTGCTGTCCGTATGAACAGCTGTGAAGCATATACGTTCTCTCCTGACATGGATCCTTGCCATTTGTTTGTTGTGATACGCCGATGTGAGAATTCACAAGATAGGGCTCAATCAAATTTCCACTGAAGGAAATGAAAGCTGGATTTGGGCACCAATATTTATTTAGCACTTCTTAGCTGAAGACTGAATAACTGCTTTTTGTTATTGCTGATGTCTGTATCAACTCTGTATCTGGAAGGATGCAATCACAGCACTGAAAAATGGCCAACAGGCTATGAATATAAAATAGTGGAGACTCAGGTGTAGTTTTACCATTCAGGTCTGTTGCTTTGATGTTACAGCCTTCTCTCCTCTCCATTTGCATTGACTGTTGAGGCCCGGGCAAGAGCCCACTTGTATCAGGAACTTTTTCAAGAGGATTTTTACACCTGTGTAAGCCCAAGGGCCTGTACTTGGGTGTTCAGTGTTTGGTCTTCACACTGGTCATGAAATCTGCAATGCGGCAACGGTGATCATAAACTTATCTGACATGGGCAACTGTATGTATTTTTATATATATAACATATATATGAATGAAATGTGTGTTATCGTAGCCCACTGCCACCGAGGCTTACAGCCCTGTGCCAGGGCCAAACAGGACCCTCAGCTCAGACCCTTTCTTCCCTGCAGCCGGCCTGTGGCAGCAGCGGTACAACTGCTCTAAATCCGCCTCCAAATGCTCCTGCATAGAAACAGCTAGGTTGGAAAAGACCTTTAAGACTGTCAAGTCCAACCAGTACCCCAGGACTGCCAAGACCACCATTGTAGAATACCTCCACAAAGCTCATATTTAAAATGGGAACAAGCTTCGGATGAAACCACCGTAGCTGGGACAAACCGGGTGCTGCTCAGGGATGTGCTGGAGCCGGCTCCAGCACACCGGGGGACACAAGCCAGTCGTTAGGCCTGGGCAGTGTAGAGGAGCCGGTGGGGCTGACAGGCCGCGACCCACTGCCGCTCGCCTTAGGCTTCCGCGAGCCGAGGCGCTTCCTCGCAGAGGCCGAGGAGCGGCGCGCGCGGGAGGCGCGGCCCCGGCAGTTGCGGGCGGTGCTCGCGCCGCCGCGCCCGGCCCTCGGGAGCGCGCCCGGTAGGCTGCGGGTGGCGGCCATCTTCTCTCCACAGCCGGCTGCTCCCCCAGTGCAAGTGAATCAGCACCGCCAGCCCCCTCCTCCGCTCCCTCCCTCTTCCTCCTCCTCCCTCCCACTACACTCAGCCGTCGCCGCCGGTCAGAAAGGGGGTGACCGGGAAAGCGAAGGCCGCGGCGAGGGGGTAGGGAGGGGAAGCCGGGCCGCCGTAAGGCGAGCAGCTCCACGGGGGCGGGCGGTGGGGGCGGCGCGGGGCTTTCCTCGCCTCGCCGGCGGGCGGGCCGCGGGGTGCCAGCCGGGGGGGAGTTCGTGCCGCCCCGGGGCTGGCCGTTCCGCTGCCCCTGCCAGCGGGCCCGCGCCCCCTTGGCGGGGTCAGCTCGGGGGGCCGGACCCCGCTCTAGATGGGATAAGCTGTAAACATGTTTAGCTTTGAAGGGGATTTCAAAACAAGGCCCAAGGTGTCTCTCGGAGGAGCGAGTAGGAAGGTAAGAATCGGTGCCTGTCTCCGTGTTTGTATCTCTGTCGGTTTCCTTCGTCCCAAGCCTGTTTTTCCTTCATGTATTTATCGTTATTTTTACCGTTGGGCCTTCAAAAATGGGAGCAGCTATGACTAAGGTTTAATAGAGGGGGGAAGAAATCTTCCCCTCTTGATATGTTTATCGCTGATCGCGCTGGCTCTCTGTTGTTATTTTTTTTTCAATTTATATATATATATATATATTTAATCAAGCCACACACATCCCAGTCTTACAGTGTAATAAGAATTGTGGGAAGCGAGGAAATGTCTCCTTCGCTCGTCCTCCCTGCGAGCGATCTGGTTTGTTGTGACTGGTGGCACCTCCTGAGCCCTTCGTCTCTAGGGCTCCCGGGGTGAAGGAGGGAAGGACTTGGATACCTCCAGTCATTTATCTCAAGAGGGGAAGTCCTGCGAGGATCCGCCTCACTGGAGGCATGGCGGGGAACAGCCTTGTACAACTCGGGATCAAAGCAAATTGTTGGGGGAGGCTTCATCCACGTGAGTGAGGGTGGCCGGGTGCCAGGTTTAGCCTTTCTCTGTCAAGTTTACGTTGTCAATTGGTCGTGTGCAGAGTGAGCAGCAGTTAATTGTTTGCTGTACCCAGACTATTGAGTCTCCTTGTATTTATCGATAGAAGAGAAACGGAATGGTCTATTTAGATCTTGCTGATTGGACGGGGTAGTCAAATGTTTAATCTATGCACTGAAGGGCATAGAACTACTGAAGAACAAGGGTAAGGACAGTGTTTTTAGAAGTGGCCTGATTTCTAAGGGTCACTTTATTTCACTATATGAAATACTGATTCCCCATGTTGTCATTGGATGTGATGGCATGGGAAACTAGTAAGTGTTTTCACTGGTATTTTAAAATCTTAATGGAGTAAAAATAACTCTGAAATTTTTGTTACTGTGCACTGTAAGCAACTTGGGTTCTGTAAAACTTGCAGTTTGGAAGTACAGTTAGGAAACGAACTAAAATACTGCACCTTGTGATATTAAAATCACAGCAAAGTTTGCGTTTTGGTATGTTATCTTACGTAATTTATTAAAGACAATGTGTAATAGAACTGCATTTAAATTGTGCAGCTTTACATCTGAATAATTTTCTGTTTATCTGTAAGACATTGCTGTGCATTAGCCTGCATACCAGGGGCATTACATGAGGCAAAAATACCATAAATACTCCCCAGCTGAAGTTGGCAGGACAGGCGCTTGTCCTCAGCTGAACACTTCAGTACTTTGCAACTTTTGACACTGACTTGCAGTGTTTCGTGCAAAACTTGCTTCCTTCTACAGAAGTAAACAACTGTTGTCATCTTCTTTTACTCCTACTGATGTCTAAATTAATATTGAGTAGAATTTTACCTATTTTAATTATATTGGGCAAATTTATTAGTGTTATACAGGTATAAATAGTCAAGGGCACATACTACAAGCTAAAGGAAGTGAAAACTGAAATTGATGTATGACCTTTACTGTGCCCAATCCAGAGGTTGTGTTTCATGATCTGGTTGGTACTGACTAGCCCACAGATTTCATGTTTTTACACTGGTACACTGAAGTGCTTGTGCTGCATCAGTGCGCGTCATTTCATTGCGCCTTCGGTTATACGGACATTATAGAATGCCATTGGAATAGCAGCTTGTTTCCAAAAACTACGTACAATAGTGATGAAATAATTTATATAAACAGTACTAATAATTACTTCTAAAAATGCAGTTTACGTGAACTTTATCTAAACATACTACAGCAGAGATTGATGTGGCAAGTGTTTATATGGGTTCCATGAGTTTCTCATTATTTCACGTCACAGGCTTCTTGTGATCACATTTCTCATGCCTATAGGGTTCGGTTTTACAGAAGGCTGAATTTTAAAATATTTCAGCTTTTTGTGCACACAGAAAAAATACTTCTCTGACAAACCCCCTTGTCCTCCCAAGTGTGTGTAATTTTAGAAAGGTGCAGCATATAGTTCTAATTCTGCATCTCTGTGATGCTCTGTTAGTTAGCTGATGCTTAGCACTGCCTATTTTATTTTTTTGGGGGAATAAAGCACAACTGATAAATATTTGTAGAATCTGTATGCAGGCTGCGTAATGCTAAGAATTACTCTACCTGGTCTGGGGAAGTTGCTCAAATGCTGTTGCACCTGTGTAGCCACATTAGTGAAACTCTTCCAGTGCAAAAGCAGGGACTCCAGTGCTAAGGATGCAGTCAGTCTTCTTGAAGTGGATGCAACCACACCAAAGTAAATAATCAGCAAATCTGACTATTAAAAGCATGGTTTTGCTAATATAACTGCAGCTGCAGCCAGTAACTGGTGTTGGTCATGGGTCACACATGTTGATATCCTGTCTGACATGGCTGTTTATGTCTGTAGTGTTTTCCTAGGCCTGAGGAGGGGCTGACCTCAGCAACTGCTATGGGTATAGACACAATGATAGAAATATAGTTGGGGACGTATGGCATTGTGGCAGTTAGAAAGGTACTGAATCTAGTGTGCTTTCTCAGAACTAACTTTTATGACATTTTTGAATAATACAGGCAGAGAGCTTCTGGTTTGTTTTTACACTGCATCTTATGTTCACGTGTGTTACAGTGGTCTGAACTGCAGATGCTGTAAAGAGGTACTTCAGTCCATGACACCTTTTTGCTGAAAAAGTAGTCTTTTAAGTATCACTTATTTTTGTTAAAATCCCAGATTGCAGAATTAAAGTTCTCAAAATGACCATCACAGTGACTGATCTTTTCAGAATATTATTGTTATATTCCAATATTGCATTGTACATAAATGTTAAAATAGAGACAGTATTGTCAGTGTTTGGAATGTTTCCTCCATATCAGCTTTCCAAAATCTGCTGATTCATTTGGACTGTTTGCATTAGTTGTCTGTGTGTTGGAGGTGTAGATACTGTGTTTTTAATAATTTTTTAATTTTTGTGATTGTGTCTTGTCACCTTTAAAACATGAGTCCATGCGTTATAAGGCTATCCAAAAGACATTTTCAGATTTAGTTTTAATTGCAACTGGCAAAACAGTTTTTTTTTACTTCTGAAGTAAAATAGCCTTCAAAAATGAGTACTGTTATTGGAGTTCAGTATCTGAACATCTTGAATTAGTCATGGATTTGTTGTATAGGACGGGAACTGTCGCCTAAAAGGCTGCAGCTGCAAAATTTTTGTGGTGTGTCAGGCAGGAGAGCAGAGTTATTTTGGGGGGGCAGTTCACATGGAGCTAACCCAACCTAACTGCAGTGGAAAGAAACAGATGGTCCTTCATCTGAGTGGTTCCCACTCCATCCGTTGTATCCTCTGTAGTGATCATACATCCTGAAGGTGGCATGTCAACATGCCTTCTGGTGGCAGCTGGCAGATTTCACTGATTTTATCATGAAGTTGGATTCTTGGTGGGATAGTGCAGAATCTGTTTAACCATGTCAACTTTATTTGGTACAGTCAGGCCTAGTGTTCCTTCATTAATTTTATCAGCATTAAGAAAAATATGAGGTATCAGTGCTTTAATACATCCATGCAGGGGATCCCCATGCCTGTGCTGAGATGTACAAGGGGCTCTGCAGGTCCACATGGTTTGTTTAGGTTATGAAATGTATTAATTATGTTTTGTAAGCCTTTAACCAGACAAAATGGTTAAAAGAATATTAAGTCAAATGTACAATATCACTTGAGATATCTAAACTGTGCTTTTATAAATCCCAGGAGTATTTAAAATAGAGTATTCTTAGAGAATTTCTGATACAGATGAATTAGTACTGTCATGACAGTGAAAGTGAAACCAACTTAACTGAATTTCTCCTTAGTTTTTGTTTTTTTTTTTTTTTCTTGGAAGATGTGGGAAATTTCTAATGAAGAAATAGTGATGACTCCATCTCTATTTTAAAAAGTCTCTAATTTCTTTTAACATGGACATTTTTAATAATCAAATATATTCAGTTTACAGTTAATTTGCATTTTATTTTAGTAGTTACTGATACACTTTCTTAATAGTGTAGCATTAAGCATTAAATTCCTTATATTCTCCCCCTGCCCTGCTCAACTCTAGAAGTGCCTTGTTTGGTCTTTGTTGTCTGTATTCTACGCATGAAGTAACTTATCAAGGAATAAAAATTAATGATATAAAAGCAATAGGCTCTAAGATTGCTCGTGCATAAAGAGATCTGCACAGGCTGGGATTGTTTATAGTGATAGATGTCTGTAGGATTTAAGCAGTGGTGGGCCAGATTAAAAAGTAGTTGTTTCTCTCTTATTGATCGAGGAAAGTTGTTACTAACTTCAGGAAGAAAGAACTACTCTTTATTCTGTCTTACTTGAGCCTATACCAGGTCACCACTGGAAAGGAAGTGATACTAGGGATTTATAGCACAGGTTTTCTAGATTAAAGTTACAAATTTACAATTTATTTTTGAATGGTGGGAAAGAATTGCACTGCTTTGCTCTGTAAGACCTTTGCCCTATAAGGCAAATGGTGTAGATCCTTATGCGAGTACATACCTCATTCTGAGTCAGAACTGTGTTTTGTCCAGACACTGAAATGTTAAAGCTTAAGTCTTGAAATATTCTCTGAATTTCGTATCTGTGGTGTAGAGACCACCAGATTGTAAAATAACGATGGTATGTCAGTAGGAAACTAAGTTAATGTGTACTAGAGTCTTTTGGACTTTTTCCACTCTCAGTGACATTTAAAATTCTGATTTCAAAGGAAGCTATGAATGATGGAGTTATAGTTAGCTGGCAGCAGTGATTACACTATTATTTTGTGATGTGCAGTTTTCTCAAATTCAGAACAAAAAATTCTGCTTTTATAGATACGGCTTTTCCCTGCTTGATTTTGAGAAAATGAAAAGTCAGTGAACTACAATGATGCATGCAATATACATCTTAAAATCATAGTAGAGACAAACAGAGTGAAACTAAACCAACTTGTTTGCATTTCATCTGGACTCTAGATCCTCCAGTCAAGTCCTGGTTCCACTGTGCATGGCTTTGTGCAGCTCCTGTGGTTAAAGTGGTTTCAGATACTCCCTACATCCTACAGTAAAATTTGAGCTAACATGCTGAGATGTTTTCTAGCAGGCACTGTGACATTGATTTGAGTGAGGCCAAGGCTTTCCCTGGCCAAGTGCCTCTTCCTGGGCGTATTTTAAGTGCTTTAAAATACCTTCTGGAAGAATATAAACTAAATTATGATGTAAATTGTCAGTGATATGAAGACTCACAAACTGTTTTGAAGCAGAGCTTTTCAAGCTGCTGCACATGTTTTACCTCAGGCTGGCTGAGCTGTGTATCCACTGGAATTTAAATTGTTGAGGTCCAGTTCAAGACATTGTTCTTAAAATGCTGATTTCTTTTAATATTCAGAAAATAAAAAGAATAAAAAAGTGGGGTTTATCATGCCTAAAAGAATGCTGGGAACTAGGGAACACTGTTGAGAACCACTTTGGAGGGGCTGTCTCCCATTGTCCACCTTTGTTCTTTAGAAGTAAATGCTACAAAATCTTCCTTTTATTTGTTGAACTTACATTAAAAGGAATATAATTATTTTAATTGCTTAGGTCACTTCATTTGCTTTGGTAGCTGTTTCTGATTTTTATGTGGTTCAAACTAAATTCAGATGAAAAGTCATGTTCCTCATTTTAAAGGAAAGCAGAAAGATGGAAGTTCTTGGGTTTTGTAGGTGAAAACCATACAAGATTTTATGCTTGTCCCCCGAAATTAAAAGATTAAGTGCTTATTTGTTTTTCTGTGAAAATTTCCTGAAAGTCATGCCTTCTACTTCTCATGTTCTATTGTGATGATAAATAGAATAGCATTCCCAACTACAGAAAAAAAATAAACCTTTGTGGCTTTTTGAAAGAGTCAACAAATATTAGAAGTATTTGAAAAACGGTAATTCTTTATACATTTCTTTTCCTGAACCTGACTTTTAGGCCAGGTGAGCTGAAAATGTTTTCTCGCTCTTGATGCAAAAGGTTAAAATGCGAGAAGACTTGTCATTTGTGTGTGTGTGTGTATGTATATATATATAATACATATAATTTGTTATTCAATCTTTGCCTAGGATATATAAAGGCTAAGAGTTGCGTAAACATGCTCTTGCAACAGAAGAATGTATTTCAGCAAAATGAGGGCAAGAAAGCAGTTTTAATTAATTTATCTTTTTCTTATGTATTTAATTGGAGTTTTTGGAGCTTTGACATTGTTACACTGTGAGATGCAGCTGTTCTCATCAACTGGTCTGTTATAGCAGTGATGTGACTTTGAACTTTGCTGTGGTGCATCATATGGTATGTAGCAGTTTTAGCCTGATGCATAAATTAACATTTCAAATATTACTAATGTTTCTTTGATGGTAGTCACAAGCTTTCCTTTCTGTATACTGTCCTCCATCTGCTTTCTTGTTTTCACCTCTTTCCCCCTTCTGTCTTATTCTTTGAGTCACCATCCGTAATGTCTCATTGTGTTTTGTTGTCAGATGCTGTTTCTTTGCTGTCTTGTTTCTTTGTGTCATGACTTACATATTTGGTGAAGAAGACTTCTCAAATTGGGCTTTTCATGGTCCTGTGGCTTGCGTGCTAGGACTTGAGGTTGGTTATCTTTGCCAGTATCTTCTGTTGGAGGAAGGAGCAGACAGGAAAAGGACTGCTAGTAGTATACTGAACATAGTACGAAACACGCAGATAGCGTATTCCCTGTTCTGCATTTTGGAGGTCGAGCTCCTGAAGAAAGAAGACTATATTATAGAAGTGTCAGGAATTTGACTCAGTAAATGGTTTTTCACTCCTTTGAGTTAGGATTGAAGGAATCAAGACAAGCTGGTGCTTCATTCCACTTAAAATGCCTGGCTACCTTGATAAGTAGACTTGATACATGATGTGTGCCTGTTTCGCAGGTGAAGACAGAAGACAGCATGACTATTGCACAAGCGAGGCAAGGCTGATGTGAGTAGGAATGAGACAGGTGTGATCTTCAGGAGTTCCTATCATATTATCTCATACTGTGAGTAGCTCTGTCTGTAGGTAGGCAGGAAGGGGTGGTGGAATAGCACCTGTAGCTGTCAGCAGTCATGTGACCATACAAATGGGAGTTGTCAAATGTACATCTATAATGCTGTTGATACTCACGACCAGCCAAAGAGCAACAGCTACTGAGTTTAGCTTTTTGTCATTGTGCAGTTTATTAAGAGGCAAGGCTGGGAGGATTTCAGAGATGACTGTGCAGTTAGCTGTCTTTAAGAGATAATTTTATTAGGGTGCTTTGTAGGTGAAGGAAGATTATTTCATAGCTCTTTTTATCTCTTTCCCACAGTAGGTTTGTTTTCTGTTGCATATCTGCTGTTACTTTTTAATTTCTGAAGAGACTATATATTTTCTTTGGGTTGAATACCTCTGAAGGAGATACATTTTTCTTGCATTTAATTTAAATATATTCGTTAGCCATAGTCTTTATTCCATTCCTTTGTGTTTCTGGTCTGTCTGTCTTGTGAACAAGAATAGTATTATTTGACTGATCATGTTTTTTTAAGGGTGAGATATACTTACCTGAATATTTTATTATTTGTTTTAAGACAGTTCCTCTATCGTATCTAATTTATACTTTAAATAGTTGGTGTTTTTCTTTACAAATACTCAAAGCAAGTATGTGACATTGACTAAAAAAAATCAAATGTTAAGTTTTTAAAACTGGATTCGTTTAAAGAGTGCTTGCTTCAAAGAGGCCCGATTTCTGATCAGTGCAAAGCTGGTGATATACTGACTGAGGATACGCTGCCCTCTTGTAATATCCCTTCCTCTCCAAATACTTAAAATTGCTTGTTTCTGGTAAGCCTTGTGGCTGCTTATTTTCCTTTATCTGGTGATCCCTTGCATTTAATGTTTGCATTTTTTTGTACCATTCTCCATGCATTATGTAGTAATTTGTCTTTCCTTTTATGCACATTATTTTGCTTTTTCTTTCAGTGTACTCTGAAGTGTAATGACAAATTCAGCAGCTTTGCTTCTAAGCAGAAAAGCTGTCTGCGTGGTGCTAGCTGTACAATGAAACTCTCCAAGCACATTGAAGAGATGTCACTCTGATCACTTCTAAATAGGAACCTCTTGTTAGCATCTTTAATGCATTTGGTATCAGTTGTTGAAAAAGAAGTCCTGAAATTTCAAGCTCTCTGTTGTTTATTTCTTAATTTAGTACATTATTTTGACTTTTTGTGTGTAAGGTCAGAACTTCCTTGTCCTGTGTTACCAAGTAGACCTGGAGCCCTTCCTGTTGCTGGGGTGGAGATACACAGTCTTATGTATGGATTTTGTAATGATTTGTTTATACTGTTGGAAAATTCCTCTCTTTAGAGGGCAGTAGCTGTAGTTAGTGGTGTCTTTGGCCATAAATACTGTCTTTAGAGGAAAAGATGGTTAACCTTCTTGTGGGATTTTTCTTTATGCTTTCTGCAGTAAATGACCTAAATTGCAAACCAAACTTTAAATTCCTTTCTTGCATCTATGTTTTTGTGGGTGTTTTTTGGGTTTGGTTTTTTTTTTTTTTTGATTCTCCATTGGTGGTCTGGGTTAAATTATTTTCTATCCTAAAGAACCATTACCTTGCTTTTTCTATCATCAAAAAAAACAAAACCCAAAAGCAGAAGAGTTCTGGCTCATGAAGTCATATAGACTTTGAAAATATTCCAGCACAGTTGTTTTAGATGTGGTTAAATATTTTATAAACATTTGTTTGCTAGCTTCAAATGTATTTTTTATGTGTTCAGATAAATTTTCAGCTTGAGTGTGATTTTTTTTTTTCTCTAGAATAAAAAAGGCATAGAAAAAGGAAGTAGTCATTTGTATCAGAGACAAAAAAAGAGTTTCCTTAAGCCTATTGTCTATTTTAGACTCGATTTGGAAAGGTGCCAGAGTACTTTCAGCTCTTATTGTCTGGAGTAGGAGCTGAATACTGTGCATGAGAAAGGAATAAATTTTCTATTTTGTAATCTATGTGTACTGATTTAAGGTTGTGTTTTAAAAACTGATGCACAAGTTTTCTATTGTAATGGTGGTGTTCTTTAGAGGTCTCTTGAATATTTTAGTATTCTTTCCTGTTTCTCTGTTGGAAAGGTCAGTGTCCTGAGAGTTTGTTTGTAGCCTTAGTTTGGGTGAAGAGCTCAAAATTTTAAAAGAAACAGGTCCTACCATTTATGTTATACAAGTCTGACATCTTTTCCAGATAAGTTTTGAGGAAAAGGTAAGTAAATGCAAGAGCGCATTAAGCTCTTACAGGTTAGACAGAAACAGGGGATTTTGGACCAGTACGTGGTACCTTTGAATGTGCCACAACTTGCTGTATGCACCTGGGCTAATGACTTACATACACTCCAAGCAAGGAAAACACTCAGTAAACAAAAACCTGGTAGGATTTGGATTTTACTATTTTTGAGCTCCCCTATTTGTGCATGGATGATGTTTGCAGACATTATTGGGATGCTGGGAACACAAACCTGGAAAGGGATCAGTACAGTTTGCTGCACTTTGTTTTTTTCCTTTTTACATAGATTCCCTCTGTCACTGCGTTTGAGAGTGCTGTGTTACATGTACTTGTAAGTGCAGAAAGCAATTAACGCTTTTCTCCAGTGTTTTATATATTGAGAACGGTCCCCAAAGTAATGTCTAGATTAAATATAATGAGCACATTTGAATTATGTTTGAATGAAAATGCAATAGTACCTTTATTTGTGTCTTACAGGAAGAAAAGGCTTCTCTCCTGCATCGTACTCAGGAAGAAAGGAGAAAACGAGAGGTAAAGTAGACTGTAAGCATTTGCATGCACACTGGATTTTTCTTTGAGGTAGTAACATTTGCAGTCCACAGTACTTCCACTGCAGTTGTACTTCGTTCTGGAATGTTTTGCTTCAGTTTGCAAGAAGAAGTCTGCCAATATAATAGAATTGACAAACTGATTGCTTTTAAGGAGCTTCCCAGAAGGTAGTTTTATCTCAAAAGAAGGTAGTTAAGCATACACTGGATGCAAAGGGAATTGTCCCTTTTATTTTGGTGCTCATTTGATCTAGTCTTTGTTGGGAAAAAGATAGGTACTTGGCTAGTAAATTACATTTTTGCCTTGTCCATGTTCTGTTACTATGGATTGGTCTCAGCGAACTCTCTTCTGCTCCTGGTTCTGCTATGGTTTCTTGGATGACCTTCAGTAATACACTTCCCCAGTGTGTGCCTCAGTTCTGTGAAGGTAAAATCTCAACAGTGACGTTTGAATGCATCCAAAAGTGCTTTGAAATCATCTGATAATTGAGGAGCAAACAGAAGTTGAGGCGTCAGGAAGGAAACCTTAATACTGATTTGTGATGGAACTTACTGCTGTGGGTAATTCTGTCTGGAATAATGCAAAGAAGTAATAGTCACTGAGAGGAAAACTCCCCAGTTTCAAACATGAATATATATGCAATATGAAATCAAAATTGAGTAGTATGGAATTTAAGTGAATATGTTAATTTTTTAGGGGTTTTTTCCCCTCTGAAAAAAAATGTTGGTATTCATAATTATTTAAAATGTGTAACCATGTAGGTTTCATGCTAATCAGAAAAACAGCTGTTTGGCCCTTAACGGTGTGCTTGACCCATGCACAACTAAATACAGGTTCTGCAGTGGCTTCTCTGTTTCTGAGGACAGTTACTGCTCTATGATTATGGACCAAGTTTAAGAACGAAGGATTTAACCAGTTAGTTCACAATGATGTTACGAATCAGATCTATGATCATGGTGTACTTACCAGCATACCAACAGACTTTTTTGCACTTCATAAACTTTTTGCCACATATCACCATACATTGCCATTCAGTTGCTTAATTCTGTCTGCTGCAAAGCTGGTGCAGAATCATATACAGATACAAGTCTGTGTATGTACAGACACACAAAAATTTTGTATGACATACATTGTTTTCTCACAAAATGGATGACTCCTAAGAATAAAAACAGCTATGGTTTTTAAAACAATGCCTGCAGCAGAATCTTAGCAGTCACCTGAGACTTAAAACCTTTGCAATTATGGGTCACTAATTGACAATTGTGTATTTTAAGATAAAACCTGTACCTAGAGCAAAGGAGAACATACCTACTAATGTCAAGCATTACTTATGATTATGAAGAGCAAGTGCCTCTCTGTAATTGAAGCTCTCTCCTGCTTGCCCCCATATTTTACACTTTTATTGCTAGATACTTTAGAGAGAAAAACATTCTTTGGACTATCAACATTTTTATGTTGGTCCATGCTTTAGTGGTAATTATAATCTTTCAAGTATATGCTTATTCAGATAAATTGCTTTAGGAACCAGGGTTTCCAAGAAAAATAAAATAGGCGTTGGATAGCAGTTTCATCTGGTGTTTCTTTGGTCAGTTCAGGTTAAGTTCTTAAGCTGAATATGTCTTTCTGGGCCAGTAAATTAGAAATCAAGGTTTTGCCAGTTGAAAGTTCATGTGAAGTGTATTTTAACAAATGTATTTCCCAAATGTATTTTAACAAAACTTATAAAAATATTTTGATGTTTTATTTTACTTGGTGGCCCTCAGAATTACGAGGCTATTATAGTTTGAGGATTGATTATGTTAAAATTTCTCTTGCCAAAAAGCAGGCTTCTCTATTTTTGACTATCTTTGTAGTTTCTTTGTAGCTCTAGGTTCACAAGCAGCTATTTCATTTACTTCCCTCTTTCATCCCATAAGAAACTATATGGACTTTTATTAGAAATGTAATTACAGCAGCTGCTTCCCTTAGATATTAATTGTGATGGATATGCTGGAGTGTTGTCAGGGGACTTACTGAAATGCTCTTTCCATAGTACCTTAAACAAGCTGGCTTTCAGTTCCTCAGAAAGGGATGATTTTAACTCCTCTTTCTAGCTGCTGAGGACAACATCATAAAATGAATCACTTTATATTTCTGATTTGAAGAAGAGACCAAGAATTTTTATTCATTTCCATATTGTGGAATTTTGTGTATCGTGGGCTTAAAGCATTAAACCTAATTTTCCTTTTCACAGCACTATTATCAGCAAATAAGCGATTTTTTTTTTTTTCTTGGGTGTTGTTGTTTTGTTTGGTGTCCCCTCCCCCCCATATTTAAACTGCACCAGCTTCATAATACTGATATTTTTATATATATATTTATATATGTTTATGTTTGTTATGCAAGTAAGCAGGTCTTAAATATTAGCTGATGCATGCATGAAAGAAGAATGTTGACACTTAGTTTGGTGAATTCTTCAACGTTTTAGTATTAAGACTTTGTCTAATAAAATACCAATGTGTTTATTTTGTAGTATTACGTACTAAAAATTCTTTTTCAATATCTTAATGGTAAATTTACATTTATAACCAAAAGTTTTCTCCCTGATTTATGTGTGTTGGATGCAAACCTTAAAAGTCATTACCTTACTAATGATTAGTGCTTAATTTTTATTAAAGAATCCTTTTGAATACAAATGTATTTGATAAAATTGTAGAAATTGAAATCAGCTCAACAATGCTGATTTCAGTTTTCTTGCTTTGCTCCACAGGAAGAAAGGCGAAGGCTGAAAAATGCAATAATAATCCAGTCATTTGTAAGAGGGTACAGAGACAGAAAACATCAGGTAAGTACTTACTTATTTAGAAACATAGAACAATTTTGCTGAAAGTGGGACTTCCTAGTAATAAATAAATCCATTCAACAGTCTTCACCTTTTTGATTACTGTGTGTGCCAACAAACTGGAAGTTCTTTTTTGCCTCTTGACATTTTCATTTGAGCTTTAGTGTTTTAGTAGTTGGGCATTGATTCCACAAAGCGTGGATGTGACAGTGGACTTCAGTGGGGTTATGCAGTTTTTTTTTGAGCTGACAAAGCAAATGAAAACAGTTGGGTATTAGCAGCTTTTACACACCAGTGGAGCTTTTGCCCCGAAAATGTGGCTAAAAGTGGTAGTTTTGAGTAAAAATACATCTTTCTAAGCTGCTGTTGGGTAGATTGTTCTAATAAAGAGTTGTATCTGCTTAAATTTGCTAGTGTTTGTTGAGTAAACTAGATGAAAATGTTTGATGTGATAGTCTTTACTTCAAAGGCAACAAATCTGTTGCAATGTATACTTTCTGAATTACAGAAAGCAGTTATGGCTTTATGATACCGTGTGTATGTTTTGATCTCTTAACAAATGTGTATTGTATCTGTATTACTACTTCACAACCTCTTTGGACGGGAACCTGAAACGGAAGTTTTTAAAATCTGCATCTGTATTTTAAATCATAACCGTTACTGATATATTGATGCATGCCTTATTTTTAAGTACTCTATCCAAAGAAGTGAATTTGATCGCTGTGCTAATTTGGCCCAATCTGGAGGAACCTTTTCCACAGGAAGCGGAGCTAATTTGACTCTCTTAGTTCGTCAGTTACTCTTTTTCTATAGACAGAATGAGGATTCTAAGCGTTTGGTGAGTACTGTTACATACTTTGATCTGTAGTACTTTTATTTCATGCACTTTTAAAGTACTCTTTCAGTTAAAAGATTTTGAATGGATGCAGAAATGGCTTTGACCACTTCGGTAAAATCATTTAAGAATTCTGGGGTTTGCTGGCCTGCACTCTGCTGCTTTTCATTTAGACAGAATAACTTAAAATTAGATTTTGTATGTGCTTGTGTACATTCGCACAAAATCTGCGAAATCAAGCCTTGAAAAATCCTGTATTATTCACAGTAGTTTATTAAAAATAATATAATTCTATTAGAATTTAATTTGTAAGTAATATTTTCCACTTAGCCCTCTGGTCCTTCTTAAGGTGTTTGTGTTATGTTTATTTCCTCACTGGTCAGTAATGCTGGCATATGAATTGCAGAGTAACTGCAAATTTCCCAAATTATGACTCATAGTGTATATTAATAATGGACATTGAAGAATTATGTCTGTTTAAAACAAAAAAATGAACAGATAAATTTGTTCAGGAGTAAAGTTATTTTGGAAGTGTAATTCAGTTTTAACTTTGAAAGTTTAGTACAAGCAGTTGAGTACTTTACGTTGTGTAACAATTGTGTTTTCTCAGCTGAACAAGGTTGTCTTAGTTTGTGTTTTGTAAACCCTCCAAAGGCATCCAAAATAGGATTGAAATACTATGTCTGTGTTGAAATAAATATATAACTTGTTGTTATAAACAGTAAACTTATGCATATCTTCTTCCAGGTATGGATGTGTCAGAATTTAATTAAGCAAAGTTCTCAGTTTGTTAAGCAATTGGATGGTCCAGACAGACTTACTTGCTTATTCCAAATAAAAAGACTGTTGGGGCTATGTTGCAGGTAATTTTTTCTCTATGTGCTACTGTCAGAAAAGTGTTCAGAAATTATGTCAGGCACTTGCTTTCTTCTTTCTGCAGCAGGTAGTTTAATGTGAGTTTATTTTATGGAGAGGACTGTTTATGTTAAAATTCATGTGTAGGCCATGGTATAGGATACTTTCCTAGGTAAGAGCAGTGGAATGTTCTTCAGCTCCATCGACTTTCCAGGGATATGCTTTGGATATATTTTGTTTCAAATTTGTGTTAATTAAGATGTCTTTCCTCATGCTTCATTTTGAATTTAAAACATGTTAAGCAGTTACATTTTTGGTTTGGCAGTACATTTATTGTTTGTAGTGGGAAGATCATGGGAAGGTAATCTATTAAGGTGACTTGAATATCTGGCAGCTAAAGCCTAGTTTTATAAAACAGTATATTTGCTCATATCAGTCACACATCACCACAGCTGTGGTGTCACTGGATTGAATTGTACATTTTTACTACATTTGAAATTGTGATTTTATAAATGTAGCTCTCTCCTTTTCTGACTGGGTGATGTGGGAAAACAAAAGGCGTGGAAGAGGTGTCCCTGCCTATACACATAAGGCAGTGGAAGAAGCAGCTTTTCTTACCCATCATCATGCTGGCAACATAAAGTTATCTGTAATTGTTTTCTGAGCTACTTTAATCTTAAGTAAAACCCCAGAAAGTGAGCAGTGGGACAGATAGCGAAAGAAATGTTTCCCCGAGATAAGCTCGTGATTCATGAGAAGCTGTAGCTTTTGATACTGTGGGGAAAAAAGAAGATGACTGTGTAATATTGTAGCAAAAGATGGTAGTTTGATTGCAGCTACATCTGCGAAATAAAGGTTTTGTCAGAGTATCTTTTTTTCTGTTTTGTTAAATGTTTAGCTATGGTGTCAAAATTTTTGCTGACAGGTCCCATCTTTCTGAATGGAGAAAGCATTTTGTTAGGACAACTGTGCCTATAAAGATCTCATACTAACAAATACTTTTAATTCTAAACAGGCTCTTAATTTTCACCATTTTTGTGGTTACTGGTAGTTGTTTCATAAGCAGCTTTCTAAAAGGATGGGAATATTTGTGTTTGTAATATTTCAGTCTGTAATCAAAGACATACTGTTTTAGTTATGCATACAGTGTTCCCTGGTGTTTGTTCCCAGCCCCTATTGCTCCGGGAGCTTTCATGGCTTGATTTTTAAAATGGGTGGTAATACATATTGGAAAAACATGTTATTCTTTGCTTCTCTTCCAATTTGTGCAATAGACCTCCAAACTTTCAAGTCAGTGACAGTAGGAATTTAGTAGGATGTAAAGATAAGAGTGTCATATTCATAGAAATGCTAAAACCAGGAATTACTGTTACAAAAGGTGCCAACAAAAAAGCTGTAGCTAAACAACTTGGAAAAACTTGGAAACCTAATAGAATTAAGTTACTTTAAGGAGAATGTGAAAGGTTTTATTTGTATTTTTTTAATCAATGTACATATGCCTGTGATGAAATAAGACAAATATCTTGCTAACTAATTTTTTATTTCATTTATAGGCTATTACAGAATTGCAACGATGACAGTCTGAATGTTGCACTTCCTATGAGAATGCTTGAGGTATTTTCATCTGAGAATACGTATTTGCCTGTTTTACAAGATGTCAGCTATGTGACATCATTAATTGAACAAATTTTGCACTACATGATTCAAAAAGGTGAGTAGTTGGGAAATAATTAAAAATTAAACAAAATGTGTAGTATCTGAAGACCATGTTGTTTAATCATGTTTTTGACGACTATAGACATGAGTTCAGTCCTGCATATGCTGACAGACCTGTGTGTTAGATGGGTGTTTTGCTTGTAATGAGAAGACTGCTTGAAGAATTGGTGTTTGATTTCTTAGGGGATTCTGTTTATAAATTGAATATTTTACTAAGTTACTTATACAGACCTGTACCACAGATTTTGATACTAGGTGGATATTACCTAAGAAAAGTTTTATCACAGTAGCTGTTTACACATACTGTCATCCAGAGCAGGTCTAGGCTTTAGTTGTGTAACAGTTGGACATTATGTTGCAGTACTGTTATCTGTATCTACTAACATTCATTATTACGGTAAATTGGCATTACCTTTTCACCCTCCTAACACTAGAGACACCTTAGCAAAGAGATGGTGACCTAGCTTTTATTTCCCTTGTACCATCATCAGCAAAACTGTTTGCTAGACTGCAATCAGTTGCACCTGTGCAAACATACTGGGAGTTAATGAATTGTGTAGTTATCACCAAAATTATGTGTTGTGTTGAAGACACTCTATTACTCTGAGAACGTGTGAAAAAAATAATTTGGCTTTCTGATACCACAGCTTGAGTTTGCAAAACCTGGGGACAAAACATTATGAAATAAATCATCCAGCTTCACTGGTATAAAACACAAAAAGAACACCTTCCAATTTGTTAGATAATTGGCTGAATAATTCTATGTAAGTTTTAAAGTACATTTAGTGGATTAGGCTATCTTACCCTGTTACTAAGGATTAGGTTTTAACTACTGCATGTTGAAGTCACTATGAGGAAAAAGAATTATTATATTATTATTTTCCTTGCCTATGCCTAGTGAAAACTACTGAAGTATTTGTCTTATTGCTTACTATATTATATCTTCCAGAATGCTTATATTTCTTCTTTGAGCATAATATTTAGTCCTCACAGCCGATACATGAAAGTGTCAGTATGTTAGGTCATTAATTTTAGTGCGAAAATACAGCTTTCTGATCACTTACAATGTAAACAAAAAGAAACAGTTGTATGCAACTACAGATGTTCTGTCTCCTAATAATTTATGATGGTTAATTTGTAAAGAATCTGTAGTCAGCTTTTATTAGTATATGGTTTTGCCTATGGTTTGTTTTCCGTGTGTATCTTGTCAGCATTGCTAAGTTGTTCCTTTGTGGCGATTTCCACTTGTTGCATTGTATGTGAAGTTAGGTAGTCCCTGACAAAGGGTCTTAGACTGGACCTCTCGGTGATGTGATGCTACTTACATATTTACAGTGGTTCCTGCAGTTGTGGAACTTGTATTTTAGGAGTTCATTGAGGAAGAGGAAGTTGATTTAAGAAGAATAAACTCACATGACTCCATTTATACCTTAGTGAGACAAAAATGGATGGCCTTCTACACATGTCTTTATGACTTGGGTGGTAATGCGTTTTATTACTGTCTGAGAGATCCTTGATTTGGAAACAGTAATTGTGTTCCTCAGCTTGCTAAAGCAAGTTCTTTATAGAATTGGAGTGTTCTGCCAGCTGGGCTCTTACCTGTATGATGCAGTCATGTTTTGGAGAAGAGGGAAACTCCATAATTTCTGAAAGGGTGGAAGGACAGGTGTGAAAAACATGACTAGAATCACTTGGAGGAGAACATAATTTTTATAGATCACAGTTTAGAAATATCAAATTACTCACTTCATTGGCAGGAGTGCTCGGGCTTTGAAAACAAAATTGAGTCTGAATGGAGTTATCTTTCTATGATTTTACAAAGTGATGTTTCCAAAGAGGTTGCTGGTATATCCTGTTACTTACGTGAGTGTGACCTAGGCTATTGTAAAAAGTCTTCCTAAGTAAAACTTCATGCAGTGAATTATAAAATTCATTCAATTAATGTTGAGTATATAAGTTGCTTTATACAAAAAAGGAGAAAAATAATAATGCATCCAAAAAGTTATGTTTCTTGTTTGCAGGCTACTACAAGTCGCTTTATTTGTTAATTAACAATAAGCTTCCCTCGAGTATTGAGTATTCTGATGTTTCTCGAGTCCCTATTGCAAAAATACTTCTGGAGAATGTTCTGAAGCCATTGCACTTTACATATAGCTCCTGTCCAGAAGGTGCAAGGTAAATAAAGATACTAGTATGTACTTGTATGCTCTTTTCTAATTGCTCTTCCGGAGTGTCTAACTGTTCTTTTGGTACAGTTTATTGATTTATTTGCAATAGTAATGATTTTTTGGCAATGCTGTACCTCAGTGGAACAGTGTAACTTCAGGTGCCTTTAAGATAAAGGCAACAAAATGCTGAAGACTACAATAAACAGCATAGGGAACAGCAGGTATTGCAATATGCAGGGACATAAGAGTGCAAAAACTTAGATGAGAGCAGAGGTGCAGCTATGGGCAGATGAATTTTAGAGTTAAAAAGAACTTTGTGACAGAGGAGCTGAGGTTTATGGAGAGAAGTCGTAGTTTACAAGCAGAAAGAACCAGGTATGTAGACAGATGGAACAAAAATCAAACTGATAGTATCACATTTAATAGTATTTTGTGTTAAAGTAGTATTTTTTTGGGAAAAAAGGTAATTGTGGTTTTTTAGTATAGTTTTTATTTCAAGATTATGAACAACGGAATAATTATCTGTGAGTTCATGAAAAGTTTAAAGGCTAAAATTACATACAGGATCATCAGGAAAATGATGCAGGAGAAGAAGTTAATTTTTGAGAAATCTGAGAAAGTTAGTTCATCAGGATTAATGGAGCACATCTTTATAGCCATCTTGATGGATGTGTTCAAACTTGCAAATTGATCTACTGTTCTGTGGATATAATGTCTCTATTTTCTATGAAGACAATTTCTCTTCCATTTCAGGCAGCAGATTTTTGCAGCCTTCACAGAGGAGTTTCTGGCAGCACCTTTTACAGATCAGATATTCCATTTCATCATTCCAGCGCTTGCTGATGTGCAGACCATTTTCCCTTACGAACTCTTTCTGAATGCACTATTATTAGCAGAAAGGAGAAGTGATGAAGCCCCATGGCTTTTTTACTTTGTATTAACAGTTGGAGAAACATACTTGGGTAAGAAAGTTTAATAGCAAATTCGTTGTTTTTTCATATTTCATAAAAATCACAGAATGGTTTGGGTTGGAAGGGACCTTAAAGGTCTGCCAGTTCCAGTTTCCAGCCTCCCTGCTATGGGCAGGGACACCCTCCGCTAGACCAGGTTGCTCCAAGCCCTGTCCAACCTGGCCTTGAGCACTGCCAGGGATGAGGCAGCCACAGTGTCTCTGGGCAACCTGTTCCAGTGTCTCATCACCCTCTTAGTAAAGAATTTCTTCATAATACCTAATCTAAATCTCCTCTCTTTCAGTTTAAAACCATTCCCTCCTTTCCTAGTCTTGCATGCCTTTTAAATACATGTTATGTATTTCCACAGTGTGGTTTACTGCCCAACAGAAAGGACAGTTTGGGGATAAAAGTGTTGGAGAGATCTGTTTTAATAGCTAGTCTTACCCTTTTTGGTAAAAAATACACATAAATTTGGTAAGATTTGGCATAATGTGTTTTGCTCAGGTATTTCTGGTAAAATATGCTTTATAGTGCAGTGTGATCTGGCTAACCATCTTCTATTTCAATGTATGTGCTACAGGATCCCTTTCAGAAGAAGGACTTCTTGTGTATTTGAGGGTACTCCAGACTTACCTCTCTCAGCTGCCTGTGTCTGCTTCTGGTACAAATTGTGAAGATGCAAACAGTGATTCTGAAGATGAGGATGAAGAGATCAGTAAAATGACGGCTGCACCAGTAAGCAATACGTAATTTCTTTGAATGAATTTCTATTACAGCATTAGCGAGTATAAGCAAAACATGATCACCATAAGGCCAATATTTTTCTATGTGTAGAAGGGAACATACTTCTAAAAAGATAGATGGCCAAATGGAACTAGTTGCTTACATTAAAAACTAAACCTTTACTGTAATAAGAAATCTTAAAGTACTGATACATTGTCTGCAAAAGCACAGAGCTTTTTATTTAACAAAAAATGTTTAAGCTTCTCTTTAAACTTGTATTTTACAGAAACTATTGTTCTCTGTGTTCTTTAAGTTTGTGATAATACTAAGATGTCGTGAAGCATACACGTGTTTTCATTCTTTTTCTCATGGAAATATTACAAGTTCAACTTGTCTTCACCCTATAGAATTAGCTCTCTTATTTAAATATACCTAGCTAACTACCTTGAAGGCTCTGAAGTAGGGAACAGCTGCTTTCTATAGTAATGTGTAGAGGCTGTATTATAAACATAATCTTTCATGGTAAGCTTCCACCAGTTAAATGAATCTGTGATAACTTTAACCTCCTAACACCTGGATCAAGGCTTGAACAATCAAAGTTGGAGAGTCTCAGAGATTATTTTGCCTTCCCCCACTGAGGTATGAAATCTGGATTTTTGTGTCTTTCGGGCATTCTAAGATTTCTGGTATTTTCTTGGTGAAGTGTTGAAAACAAAAGGCTAGCAACTCTTCTGAGAGACTGTTCCTATAATGCCTACGTACATTTCATTTTAAATGCTACCTTTTACCTGTACGTTTTTAGGTGCAGTGTGTTACTGTTACCACAAAATCTTTACAAAGATAGTGTGAATAAAATACTTTATATGCCAGATACGCACATACCATATGTGATGTAAATATTGGCAGATTCTGCTTGTGGCTTAGAGATACTGGTGATGTTTAAGAGGTGACTAGATACACTTGTCATGCTACCCCAACATGTATTAGCCACTCTAAAGTTTTTTGTTATTTGTTAACTGATGGTTATGAATGCAAAAATATTGTTTGTAAAGGAACTTACAGTAGACATCCATTCCTGGATTTCATGTCCCCTGATGACATGGGGGAAGAGATGACTTAAGGTGGCTCTTGGGTCTGATAATTTTAAGAATGGTACTGGGATATACATATGTGTTTATGTTTTAATTATTGTACAAGAAAACTTTTCTAGCAAAATTCTGAAGTATTTTAATTTTTTAAAAGGGGGATACTTGCTCATTGAAAAGACTTAAAGCACATTTTGCTTTAATATGTTTGTAGGGTGATGGGAGAATATCAGTTCAGTACATAACTGAGGAGTGTCTAAAGAAATTGGACACAAAGCAGCAGACGAATACTCTACTGAATATGGTTTGGAGAGATTCAGCTAGTGAAGAGGTCTTTACCCTGATGGCATCAATCTGCCACACGCTAATGGTACAACACCGAATGATGGTGCCAAAAGTCAGGCAAGTATAAATAATGATGTTGAACTGTAGTACATCTAAAATTGGTTTTATTAGATAGATTTGTTTTAAATACCCTGTGATATTCTGGTGTTTTTTTTTTATCATCAGCTGAAATAAATAATTTCAAATGTAAATAGTAATTCCAGGCAAACCAAAGAATGGATTCTTTCTGGTTTTTATTTTATTTCTTGTTCCTAGTGCCCTCTCTCGAGTAATCACTAAATCCAGAAATGTAAGCTCTTGGTTTGTTTAGTGAGCTGCACATAGGTTAGTTGAGGACTGTGGAACAGGCAGTGATCAGTGTGATCAGAAAATCACACACAAACAGGGATTGCAAAGATTCTTGAAAGGAGTTTATCCATCCTTGTGCTCAGAGGCAGCTTTAAGTGTCGTTGTAGCAGAAGTTTGTGTAGCTTGTGTTTAAAACTTTCAGTGATACGGATTCCACAGTCTCTCTAGCTAGCTGAGCACTGAAACCAGTGTGTTTTCTGCCCTCTGTAATATATAGACAATGTCTCTCTTGCTACAAGTGAAAATGATTCCTAACTGTTGAAAATCACTGTTATTGTTTGGAAAGGGCTTTGACACCTGAGATGGAGATAACACTTGTTAATTTGTACAGCATTCTTTTACAAAGGCTGCAAAACACAAATGTTACTAACAATGGAAGAGGATTTTTGACCTTTTTATTATCAGACTAAGACCCATAAGTATTAACACTGTTTTGGTGCAAGTAGTTTTGAGTGAGTATGTAGTTGCTGGTAATAAAGTAAGTATTTAGGGAATGCTGTAAACATAATTCAAACTGCATTGTAAACAGTGATACAGAAAACTAATTAGGTGCTATCTTAGCCCGATGGTGTTTATAGCTGCTAAAGGAAGTAGGATGTCAGTGAAACTGTGATTGTTCGATTAGGGTAATTACTTCTTTGTAGACTAATTGCATTAGAGCAGGATGTGAGACCTGAAGATCATAGCAGCAGTTGAATTAGAATGCCTGCTTTATTGTGGCAAGTAGTACATTGCCTTGGATAGTAATTACTGAGTTTAAACGCATCACTGATTTGACTTAAAGTTTGCTGGTGAACTGTGTAGAAAGGGTGTTCAGTAAATAAAGAAGTCACACAGAACTTTAATTGTATGAGCATAACATCTGTTTCCTCTAAGAAGCTATATTGGGTCTTCACAATTATTTGTGATAACAGGGTAGTTACACATTGGGTAAATTCAAGAGTTATGAAAGCTCTACTTAACATCTTAGAACAGATAGTAATTTACTAATTTAAAATTTTGAATGCTCTCAAAATAGTTAAATGTATAAATTTTAGAAATAATCAGTAGACATACTAACATTTGTGTCAGTAATACCAATAAAATTACTTTTGTGGTCAATATGAAGTTAATTCAGGTATTTGGTAAGTTCAAGTAGGTATTTAATTACTAGTTCTGGCTTCCAAGTCAATTGTAAGTGCTGGGTTTGCCAGGCATCATCATGTCAGGAGGTGTGAACCTTTTGTCTGTTCTCAGTGCATTTGAGACTTGGCCTAAGTTACCAAGCAGCTATTCTAAACATCATTTTTGAGTGTTTTTCAAAGGATATCTGATGTTTGTTTTACAGGTACTAAATATTGTGCCATTTCAAAAGACAATGAAAAGATCTTTTCATCATTAATTTCCACTTTTTAAATTGCTTGATGATTTTTTTTATTGCCCAAATATTTTGTCAGATTTAGTGATAGTCTTTTGAAAGATGATTCACTTATTTTTGTAACTAACTTTTAAATACACTTTATTCTCAGTAGGAAGTAATCTATTCAATTAAACCATGTAGAAATAGTTAAGCAGAAATAATGTATCTAATATATCTTAAGAGCTCAGAAATACTCTTATATTTTCTTTTTGGAAACATACTGGGTCATACGGTTTAAAAGTTAGAAAAGCTTGTTAGCCTTTTGTTAGACTTTGCTTATTTCACAGAACCACAGAGTAGTTTGGGTTAGAAGGGACCTTTAAAGTTCACCTAGTTCCAGCCCCCCCTACCAGGGGTACCTTCCACTAGACCAGGTTGCTCAAAGCCCTGTCCAGCCTGGCCTTGAGCAGTTCTAGGATGGTGTAGCCACAGCTTCCCCATCCCTGCAGTGTTTAGCCTGGAGTATCCCACGAATATTTAACAGCATTTAAAGCTGTAATAGAAAAAATAATTAAAAACATAAAAGCTGCAAATCTGCAAAGTGAGGTGCTGAATAAAGAAAGTAGTAACTGAAAATAACTTTTCAGTAACTGCGAAGAAAATTAGAGTAAAGTTAACACAGGCTTCAAAAGGAAGGAAACAACAAATACCTCTGTGTTAGTTTTAGTTCTGAGGCTTTTTTGCTAGTTCGGGAAAAAGATGAGAAACTCATAGTATAGACATGTCAGTCTGCTAAAGCTGAATGTTTTTTCTTCTTGTGGTTTCTCAGTACATCTTTGATTCGATGATGGTGATACTGTATGGTGGTAGGAATGCTGGTGTTGCTTCATTAGCTCAGTTATTTCTTTGATTTTGTAACAGAGGCTTAAGAAAGCACAGAACAGGATACCCAGCAGTACACTGTAGTTGTGAACATAGCTCCTTTCTGATTTCTCTGCAGAGGGTGGTGGGTTCCAGAGGTGGGTTACTGTTTTGGAGAGATGCAGTCAAGCCCAGTTAAAGAAAAAAGCCAGAAGACTTGAAAAATTGTTCTAGAATTAGCAAGGCAGATGAGAGGTGTAGAATAATATCTCCATTGTAATGAAGTCACTGGGAATTGTGCTTGTTTCCAGAGGGGCAGGGATTTCGTCTTTTCACTGTAAAGTTGATACATATTATTGAGTACACTTATTAAAAAAAGGAGAAAAAATAAGTCTTGAAGCATAGTTGTCATAAGGAGATTTGAAAGACTTTAGTTTATCAAAACTGTACTTTAAATAAGTAGTAAATTTAGTTCTGCAAAATATTTAGGTGCGTAACTTAATACCACAGAGTTCAGGTCATCACTGTGGCTTACTCTTAGTGGTGGGAACTGTGCTTGTACTATGACTTAAGTAGCTGTCAGCTGTCAGTGCCACAGAGTAGTTGCTAATCTGGATTTAACCATTTCATAGCGACCAGGCATTACTGCTGTTGAATTAACATAGCATCTCTAATCTTAACCTGTGGTTGAGAATTATTTGGAAATTGACATTCTGGTGTAATAGGAGCAAACTGTCTTCATAGGTGTGCTCAAGATACTCAGGCTTTACATGAGGCTGTTCAAGTAATTCTTTAGGGAACATGCTTAAACTGCTGTGCTTATCTCAAAACCAGAACCATTGAGTATGAAGTTTTTACTCTTTTTGTTTCTGCTCTCTGCCCAATACAAAGTGAGGCAAAAAGCATAAAGTAGCCTAGAGAGCGGTATAGTTCATTTAGTGATGGCTTTGCCTGCTGTCTCATACCTGTGACACCTTGCAGTTCTGAAGTGTCAGAATGCACTGCCCTGACAGCAGTGACCTTTCACAGACTGTATGAGCTCCTCTCATTCTAGTGTATTCTCTTCATTAACTTAAATGGTCTCAGTGGGAAACAGGGCCCAATTTATGACCTAGACTGAAAAATCTTGCCTTTAACTAATTAACTTGTAGTGGTGCCTCAGCTAAATTAAGCTTAATGGGTCATTTAATCTGTCCCATTGCGCAAGAGGAATTTGACACTTTTTTAAAAACCAGAGGTGCCCAAAATACTGTTCTGGCAAGTAGACATAAATCATGTGGCCTTTGTGGACAATTAGATACCTACAGAGAGAATCAAGGTTATAAATAAATGATTGTTATGTGCTTACTTTGGGGAGCAGATAATTTAATTTGGTATGATTAAAATAGATGCGTAGCAGAAATCACTGGAGTAAATTTAACTGTCTCGTAGCCTGTGCCTGAGACAGTGTGCCTGTTTACACTTGAAAGGAGCTTATCCTTTTCCGTAGTAGCGAAATGGTTCCTCTGCCAAACTACAGTGTTAGATTTGAAGATTGAACTTTACAGAAAATCTATTAATGAATCCATTATATAAAACCATTTATAATGGTCTCAAAGGAGTTGGTGGTATGCTGTGAGATTTTCAGGAAAATTCAGAACCACTACATGGGAGGGGTAAAACCCCAGGACTTACATTTTAGCAGCTTGGTTTGTTTTTAGAGTACTACAGATACAGAAAATGAAACCCTCAAGTTAGATTATAGTTTGCATAGAAAGAGATAATGTCTAATCTTTTTCATTTCTGGTATTCGAGTGTGTGTGTATTTTCTGTTTGTTTTCTTTAAAGGAAGAAGTGAGCAAGATTATGTGGATATTCAAGCTTTGCATTGACTAATCTCAACACTTTTCGAATTGACAATGCTTTGTCTTCAGGGTGTATAAGCTATCCCTGTAATGCATAATCTGTGAGGTGTAATGGGACAGTTTATATCAGTATCCTGATAGTGTAGTTTATCTGCCAAAGAAAAGGACCTATCGAGGTAGATTTTGACCTATTTTAATTCTCAAAAGTTTTATTGTTTTTAATTCAACATTTTTTTAAGCTTTTTTATTTTATTTTTTCAGTGTGAAGCCAGAAATTTTGAAACTTTTTAGTACAACCAATTTATTGAACTTTTGCAGTGATGCAACTTTCAAAGCCATCCTTGCACTGTGGTGGTGTTTTGTTTTTTTTGAGGGGTGTGGGGGGTGTGTGGGGGGGTGTGTGTTCTCTTTTGGTTACAGTTATTATCTTCTACTTTGAAAGCCAATTTCTGTAGTTGGAGTGGGAGGGTAGTAGGTTGTTTCTGTTGTCATTCCTTTTGCAATGAATTGTATTTCATGTGCATCTAGTGATGTAAACTTTTTGAAACACATGGCCTAATTCTCCTTTCTGTGTTTAGTTTGTAGTTTCATGTTTATTTTCTGGTAACAGTATGGAAAGACTTAGAATTGATGAATTGATCTGCTTCATATTTCATAGGTATTTCATATTGACAAAATGGGTTGTATGATAACATCCTCTACCAAATTTGCATTTTTGTATTTAACCAGATTTTTAAGGAAGGGAAATGTGGAGAGTTGAATACATTCAGCATTTCTGCAATCAGGCCATGAAATATAGCCGTTGTTACAATTGACTGCCTGAATCACGGGTATGGAATAAAAATGGCTAAAACTTAGACAAAGGTTATTATTATAAGCTCTTAAGGTTTGTCTTTTTTTTCCCCTTCATTATTGCTGAATATTGCTAGAATGAAAAAGTGAATTACATTATGATAGGTTCAGTGTCCATAATGTTTGTTCATTGCCACTAAAACTATTACATAATTTCCAGGGATGATTGTAAAATTAACAAGTTTTTACTTGGAAGTCCTATGAGACCTAACGGCACTGTGCCAAATTACTTTTAATTTCAAATATGAGGCTGAAAGTGAAGGTCATGGAGGAGATTTCTCATTTCAGAAACCAAGACATCAGAGCTATCATTCAGATAGTTAAACATTAAAATAGGAATTCTTATTCTAAATTAGCTAGATACAATAAGCCGTTCCTACAGGATAATGCATCATTTCCACCCAAATGACAAAATAATGTGACTTCAGAAGGAAGTAAAATTCCCATGAATCGAATTCAGGTTGGATGTTTTCACAAATTCCACATATTCAAGGGAGAACTTAATTTTACAGTAAAACTTACCTTAAAACTGGCATTAGCTGCAGTTGCTTCAAATCTGACTTGAACTTACTGATGTTCACCAATATACAGCTGCTCTGGAGTATGTGAAGCTTCCAACTCTTTTTAAAAGTACTGATATATGTATTTAAAATCTATGTATTGAAATAAGAGAGGTGATATTTCAACAAAGATCAAGAGATTGCTTGTATTTCATTTCACCTTCTGTATGCCCCCACTCTATTTCCAAAACTCCCCATACCTGTGAAACTCTGTCCTCCCTGTGCAGTGAAGAGTTCTGCCCTTCCTCATTCTGCTTCATCCTTGAACAGTTGCTTGTTTGTGTGACTGGCTTTTGATGAATGTATGAGGTTTTAGAGCCTGAAGAAGAAATAGCTGTATGAGTGCTGGAGAGAGGCTGTGCTTCAGTGAAGGCAGTAGAAAGAGCCTGCAAGGCTTCATCCAGGAAGGGAGGGCCTAGAGGCATATGGCACTATGCAGTATTTGTGAGTGGGCGTGTAGGTTTTCTTGTGTTTTCTGTGTGTTGATGTCTTTAAATGAATTGCTACTTTAAACCATTCTCAAATATTTCTACCTGTTTACTCATATTTTACTTTTTTCCTTAATGAAATGTGCGCTTTCTTTCCTTTTGCCATCTGACACAATTTATCCATGTGGTCTGTAATTAATACTGTTTTTTCAGGCAGCAGTTAGTCTACTTCCCACGTTCCATTTCCCAGCTTCCTCCTGCTTGTACACATGGTCACCAGGAATTTTGGTACTATGAGGCTGTTGATCTCCGAGAGGAGATGTGGGACCTGAGTATCTGTTTTACCTTATTCATTCTAATAGTAGTTATGAGACCTAAGAAAGTAGCATTTAGGGTAACTAACTGAATACAGCTCTTCAGAACTTGAAAAATGACATTTGAGTCAGTCAAATCCTGTTTGTTTTCTCCTAGAAGACATTAATTGTTTCAAATTACGTTTGTCACATCTGTTGCTTTGTGCAGTGGGCAAAATAGGCTAGGGGAGAACTTGTAATTCCAGGATGCTCTTTATTTCTCATTTCTATAAAAAGTTTATCATGTCTGAAATAATACAGTGAAAGTTAGTCCTGTATATAACTGACTTGTGAGCATACACATTTATTTTTACAGCTAAGAACTAAATTTCTGTGTACATATGGATTAGTTTATGTGTAGTACTAGTAGTGTGGTAACTGTCCTGACAGGCATTGTTCCAGTGATGATGTTGTATTTGTGACTGCCAGGCAGAATATACCAGTAAAGTTGCCACATAGTTTAAAATCAGTATTTGCTTCTAGCATAAATGAACTTTGAGGTATTTTATCTACTTTTCACAAAAATTGCTGTATTTGTTAATGTCTGAAGAACCACAGAAATGACCTATTAACTAATTAGTGTGAATTTATAGATTAGAATTTGAAAAAAATCCCAGGTAAATAACTCTGAGTGAATATTATTTTTATTAATGAGTATTTAATTCTCTGGAATACTGCAAATGTGGGTTTATATCATGTGGTTTGTTGCTGAGTTAATGAAAGCTCTGTATTTCAGGTATAAGGATTTATATGCTTGGTTTATTTCGGCTTTTGGGGCTTTCACTAGATTTGAGTAGGGTAAGAGCCTCCATCTTGAAAAAATAAATTATTTTATATTTGAGAAATGTTTGACATATAAGTTATTCTTTTGTGAATAGTCTTTTAGAAGACACAATTTATTTGAATTTCCCTTTGCAGGCTTCTTTATAGTTTAGCCTTTAATGCCAGATTCCTGAGGCATCTTTGGTATTTGATATCTTCAATGACTACACGAATGATTACAGGGTATGTATTATACCATTTCTGAAACTGAGTCTTTGTTAAAGCAGAGTATATCTAGCAAGAAGAGAATGAGACAATTAGTTTCATTACAGTGTTTGTGGAAGGTGATTAAAACCAAAACTGTAATGGTTACTTAGCTCCTGTGATTGCATAAAACAGCAAAATATTGGATTTTAGATATCTGCAAGTAATTATAGGTAAATAAATAGAATCTTTATTTAAAATAAGGTAGGTGTTTTGCAGGTTTTGGAGTGCTTACTAAGATCAGTCTAACACTGAAGAAGCTACAAGTACTTCATCCTAAATGTGTGAGATTTATCTCATATACTTTGACTAATGCAGTAATTAATGTCTGGATTCCCAGGAATTTAGGCACTGGACCTGCAGATTTGCTTTGTGCTGACATGCAGATTAGTTACTCTTTTTGCTTTGTGTTTCCGTTCTAAACCAGAAAGTCTATGCATTCAGTAATACTTAATGCCAAAGTTTATGTATCATCAAGACACTGAGATGCTATAGTGACAAGAACTTAAAAAGAGTGACCTTATTTTGCAAGAATGGAAGATAGTTATTTAACTGAGAGCGCTGTCCTTATTTTGCTGTAGTAACTACTACTGAATATTTGTAAGAGAATGCTGAATACTATAAAAAAGAGTATACAATTTACCATCTCTTTAATTTTGCATTTTTATATTTTAAGGTCTATGGTGCCACTTCTTCAAGTTATTTCAAGAGGCTCTCCAATGTCCTTAGAAGACTCTAGTCGAATTATCCCTCTCTTCTACCTTTTTAGTTCTTTGTTTAGTCATTCACTTATTTCTGTTCATGATAATGAATTCTTTGGTGATCCAATAGAAGGTGAGTTTCAAGCATACTAAATAGCAGTGCTTTGCAAAATGTTTTTATGTAAGGCCACAAAGTTCTCTGGGCAACAATTTGCTGACATCTGTGAGGAAGCTCTTCTGGGCTGACTTGCTGATGGTCCCCTGAGCACTCAGCTGTCAGCTGGCTCTTTCATAGTGATTGCATTTAGAAAAAAAATGATGGTCTGCACCTTGGGAACCCTAGCTTTACGTGGTCTGATATGGACGATCTTAATCATGATAATTTTTAATGAGTTAGTGAAGAGATTGAGCTACTTTTGGGCTGAGCCTGTAGTCTAATGTGAAAATTCAGTATAGCAGGAATCACAAAAGTGAGTAAGAGAATATTATGATTAAAATAATTGTGACTGCAAACAATTACAAAATCTGATTGGCTTTATGAATATGTACTCTTTTTGAGCGGTGTTTTGTTGGTCTACCTTTAGATTTTGTGTGTAAATAATTAAAGTTCCAATGAAATAAGTAGGGGTTTGATGTTTTGGTGTTTTGTGGGTTTTTTTTAAATACCAAAATTCTTTAAGGAAACTTAAGCTTGTGTTTTATGTAGTTGCAGGTCAAAGACAATCATCAATGATGCCTTTTACACTAGAAGAGCTTGTAATATTATCACGCTGCCTTCGAGATGCATGTTTAGGAATCATAAAGTTGGCTTACCCAGAAACAAAACCAGAGGTTCGTGAGGAATATATTGCAGCATTTAGAAGTGTTGGAGTAACAAAAAATACTGAAATGCAGCAATGTATACAGGCAGAACAAAAAAGGTGGATTCAGTTATTCAAGGTAAATGGTGTCAATTTTCAGAACATATTTCAATAAAATTTTCAGGCGTCTGCTGAAGATAGAAGATTAGGTTAATTTTTTTTTCTCCTTTAATGATACTTTTAAGGTGGTTGTTAACAAGGAATATGGATTTGGGAAAGTTCCTTTTTGGTGTATATGCCAAACTTGAGTGAGTAAATTCTGGTAATTGAAACATTTTTATTTTCTTTCTTCTGGGAGCTCTTAATTTCCTTTTCTTGCTTATCCTGTTAAAAAAAAAGTTACTGCATAGGATATAGGTTTTAAATTGGACTCCCATTCAGCAAGGTCCATAAGCATTTCATGGTAACTGTATGTAGGTGTGAAATTCTAACTGAATCAAACGATTATTAGAGTACTTTTGTATTCAGTGGTTTGACTAAATTGGTACCATGCTGTAGTGGTTTTGTTGGTGTTTTGGGCTTGCTGAAATACTAATGGTATGGTGAATCTGGCTTAGCAAATGTAAACTTAATGTATGTTCTTTCTGGATATCTACCAATGTATTTTCTGCCAGTTTTATCCATGGCCTCCTGCTGAAGACGAGTTAAGAGAAGCTGAAAATGTTGGCAGGAAAAGACCTAATATAACTGTTGCTGAAAAAAAAGGAGTGCTTGACTTGTCATGAAAATTCTGCAGCAAACACATCTAGTCAGCTAAAATTGCTCATTAAAGAAGTGGGAGCAGAAGAAATGCATTTTCCAAATTGAATGCTAGATTTACAGTCTGTTTAATACTGGCGACCTCTCGCACACTAATGTTCAGTTCGAGTCATCAGCTGTCCCTTCAGGTCTTTTATCACCGCTTTTGTCAAGCTATCTATTTAATTGAAAGAAGTTAATTGAATGAAAATGATCAACTAAGCTTGTATTAATATTGCTAATGGAACTTTCTTCTTGGCCATGTTTGGAGAAAGATGTCATGCTAGACTTTAGGAAAGGCCCATTAAGGCTTGCACTTAACCTGATGGGCTAATTAAGGAATGCTTATTCATTCTACAAGTCTAAGATAGCCTCTATCTAGCCTATTCTGCCTGATTTTACAACACATTTCACTTATGAGCATAAGCATTAATAGCAGTGAGAGTAACTGATAATGTTTTGATTGCATTGAATACAGTCCTAATGCACCACTGAATTCGTAATTTGCACGGATTGATCTAATATATGTTTGCAGAATTTAATTTAATTACTTGTCTTTAAGTTGCCAAATAAACTTTTGATTTAAAGGTCACATGTGAAAACTCCAGTGTGTCTATTTTTCTAAGAAGGACAGCATGCTAGGGGTGTTATGTATGCAGTTTGTATCACGCCACGTTCTAGTTCTTCTTTTTGGTTTGTCATATTTAATCAATTGATTTTTAAGCTGCTTATGTTTTAGATGAATTTGATTTATTTTGGTGTCATTCAGAAAGTTGTAAAATCCTGAGTTACTTTGTCAGCCAAAAATTAAACTTGTAGTGGAACTTTCTAAACTTGTTGCTGTTTCCTGGAGCCAGGGTTGTCTTCCGTTATGTGAGTTACAATTGTAAATCTTACGGATATCTTGAAGGCTCTGGTTCTATTAAAAAAAGTAGTTAATAATAAAGCTTCCCTCGTTTACTCCTTCAGAAGTGTGTTGTTACAGATAAAAATTCATCACAGCTAGTTCATCTTACAAGAAGACTGCTGTATACAGCACTTGAGTCTTTTCTGAGGGCAGCTTCAAAATAGCTTCTTGTCAGTAGCAGGCAACAGTATCTTCTTCCAGATCATTAAAACAAAGCTAAAGTGGTTCATCATCTGCCAAATAGGAGAGAGAAACCTAAAGAAAAACCTAGGCAAGCTGCCTGAAGAGAAAAATGCCTGTTCCTTCCCTATCACCTGTGCCTTTAATTTCATGGTTTTCCTTTATTTTCTTTCCATTTCTCACACTTCCTTTGCATCTTTTCCATGCCATTTGTATCTAATGAAATACATTCCTCTGTGTGTGTGCATATATATATATACATACACGTAAATAGAGGCTTTATTTCTGCAAGATAATGGTAAATCTGAAAACAGTGAGACTGCTGACAGCGATGTCAGTATTTGGTAACAGGTTGGAGGTCTTTGGTAAGATTTACATCTTTATTTAGCAGAATCCCTCTTTTTTGGTACAATATTGAATAGTGTAGTTACTGTTACAGGTTCAGTAGAAGGATTTAAGTTATGGGTAAATGAATATGGATGTTGTCAAATGAAATAATTATTTCACTATCTTGAGTTAATCCAATGAAATTAAGTTGCTAATTTTGCTGAATTTTAGTTTTGAATGTGTCTTGCACTTGGCACTTTATTGGAAAGAAATCTCCATTTTAATATTTATTGAGTGGGTCTTTTGTTTCAATAAAATATATACCAAAAAATTTAGTAATGAGTTCAGATTGCTGGTGTTCTCAGGATCCATGCATTATGTAGAAGGAACTCCAGTCTCACCTAATTTGATTCAGCTTCCTTAAAGGATTCTTCAACTGCTTGTAAAATACTTTATTAGCATGGTCCTCATGTGGATAACTTTTTCAGATTTTTTTTTCCTCCTTTTTATATCTTTGCTCTTACATATAGTGGTAATGGCACCAGAGAGCTTCAGTGACCCATCAGACCTGCACTGAATTTTATAAGGGCAAGGTGATGAAAATTCCTGTGTAATCAGACAGTTCCCTTATTAGCATTCTTTGTTCTGTCTTTATTCAAGAGGTTACTATACAAACGGTATCTTGAAAGGTCTTTTGTGTAGTACCTAGATACAGAATCCTTTAGAAGGCCCATTAAGCTCTATGTTACTCTTGACACCTGCCCATTAAGATTGTCTTTTAGCAAGATTACTTCAGAAAAGCTTGGTGTATGTTTTTTTTTCTATTCATTTTTCAAGGTCTGTAGTTCTAAGTTGCAAAGCAGATGGCTGCTCATTGTAGCAGTGATAATGTCTTTTTAGCCTAGTAATTTAATATTCTGTTGATTCCACTTAATTATGTTTTATGTAGTGTTGCTTGAGATGGAGTAGTTGTTAGCTCGATAGTTCTTTGGGGGGGCCCCCCCCCCCTTTTCTGAATTGGAGGAAACTGCCAAGAAAAATACTAAAGTTGCAAAGACACCCTTGTGGCCATGCTGACCATTATCCTCAGCCTCCCAGTTTTGTTACGAAGATGTGCATAAACTAGTTACCTATACAGTTTTCTCATTTTCTTGACAGTATGGTTATGATAATGACAGAATTACCTTTCATCATTTGAATCCTTGTGAAAAGAAAAGAATTCGGCATAGTGGTTTGTGCTGATGTGCTTGTGATTGGGCGAAGTATGGGTGTACACATCATCACCCATGATGGTTCAGCTGATAAACAGCAATTTATTAAACCAGTTTCTAGGTGGTTTTCGGGTAGATGCTTATACCTTCTGCTGGGAAAGAGCTTACTAACTTAAAACACTAAAGGGCTTTTATCTAACACATTTAAGTTGTAAATAACATTACAAGTAAAGCAGTATATATGTGCATATTATATGAAAATTACTACTAATGCTTCCCCCTCCCCGTATTTTTAGGACTGTAGATGCTTTTTGTCCTTCTTGTGGTGATCAGTACAAGAATATTTGGCAGCCATGCTTTTTCTGGAAATGGTCATTTGTGGTCTGCTTTCAGGCATGTTTGGGCTAGGCTCTTCTTAGGAGTGGTTTTATATGCTGGATGTTTCAGCAGTCTTACGGTGGGGTTTACTCTGCGTTGTAAACATCTGAGCTAGTTACACTGGGATCTGTTTTAATAGACAAGAACTTTGAAGGTGTAGTTAATTTGGTAAATTGTTAGCTACTTCTGGATTATATGATTTTTTTCTCTATCTACCTTTGAAAATGCTAACAAGATATTAATTGAAAAGGAGCCTGTAGTGTCCTTTCAGATGTAGTCCTTTACCCTTAAAAATACTAGCATTTGTTTATAATGACCTCAGTGTCTTTTTGATACAAATGTTTCTTCTAAGGCACCTTTAGCTGAAAGTGGTTTAGTTAATGCAGGAACCAGAATAAGCCAATCTTTCATGTACTTTAGATATATAACTTCTGCTTTTATGTTTTGCTGTCAGTTTAATGCTTCTGCCCTCTTTTGTGCTTTCTGAAGTTGATTTTGGCTTTTGTACATTTTGGCCATTGTGTACATCACACTGTCTTTTGCTGAGTAGTTAATTTTATTGTCTATATGCAGAAATACCCACTGTTTTCAGTTGATCCCTTAGATTTGCCTACTGTGGAGTGATAACATATGACCTTTGTCTTGAGATGGCAGGCAAAAGTTCCATTCTTCTGTGGAGCTTTTTCCTTGAAAAATGATGTACAGAAATGTAAGAATTTTCCTCCTTGTGGAAAAAGAAAACCTACAAGTCAGCCAGATTGTTTGGAATCTCATCTAGTAAGGAACAGCTATATAGCTCTCTCTTCTAAAAGCATACATCTATTCATATGCTTAATTTCTGAAAAACTATATAAAAAAAACCCCAAACAAACAAAATCCTGTGTAAAAGACCATTGTATGAACTGTGTGGTTAGGTGTTAATTTCTTTAAATAAGTAATTTGATGCTGGTAATGATTTGTTTAGGCTTCCCTGAACTGGCATTCAGCTTTTTAGTTGTGCAGTGCAGCCCTAAGGTTACTTATTTCTTGGTAGCCCTAGGTCTTAGGTTTTGGACTTTAATAAACTGGGTTTTTTTGATGACTTGAAAGTGAACCACAATTACTTACTCACATTCTAAGATATTTAAGAGCAAGTTTTTGTAAGTAATGATTTCATACATTATGAAATCTTTTTAGTTTTTTGCTTGTGGATTATACAGTTTCATTCTCAGTGCTGAATGTATATTGAATGTATGTATTTCTGACACCTAGGTCATCACAAACCTAGTGAAAATGTTGAAATCTAGAGATACAAGGAGAAATTTCTGCCCACCAAATCACTGGCTCTCGGAACAAGAAAACATTAAAGCAGATAAGGTGAGAATAATATTCTTTTTCCAAGTAGCCTTACAGGTGCAATTGTTCTAGTGGTAAAGTATTTGATCCGTGACAGTATCGGTGATGTTTTATAGATTTAGTGTGATTTAAGATCTGGAGTAATGCTGCTTATCTCTAATGTAAAATGCTTGCGTCTGTTAAGAAACTTTTCTCTTAAATTGCATTTCCAATCCATGAAGTAGAATGCACTCTGCAGTGCAGCAGTGTAAGTCGTCTGCATTTGTAACGGGGGAGAATTGAAAATATGGTAACATTTTGTTTCATTTTATTTCCTAGTTATTTAGAGTACTTCTCAGAACAAAAATGCTAAATAATAGAATTGCTCTATGGGGGGTGGTGGGGTGGTGGGGGGGTGGGAAATACCCTCAAAATTCTCTTCCAAACCAAAAGAAAATTCAGTAGCATTTTCTGTACTTACCTCACATAGAAATTTTTTTCCCCTAAGAGCTTTCGAAAAAAATTATGTTGCAGTTAAAATGTGTGTGTCTGTGTGTGCAAAAGAAAACACTAATAGGAATGTGCAAGTACATCTGTTGAGTCATTGACAGCTTGGGTCTTAAGAAACTAGGTACACTTAGCTAGGCTACTTTGTACTGTCAGATTTCTTAACTAAGTTTTGCATGGAATAATTAACATTAACTCTTATGTTTATTTTTGGTGATCACATATTTGCTTGTTTTTGTTCAGGATTTCCATCTCTGTGTGACAGGTCTTCATAAGTCTTAGGAAATAGTGCCTAGGCAGCTTAGGGAAAGTAGCAGTGGTCTTAAACTGTGATGCTAACCAGCACAAAGTGAACAAAATTTGACACCTCAAAAATCAAACTTGTCTCTCTGTTATCTTAAATACCAGAATTTAATGTAACATTATATGGTATTTTTAAATGATAACTGGAGTTAATATTACATTGTTGTTAATTATGCAGCTGAGCTTTAAAGCTTAAATATAAGAAAGAGTGATTAGAAATGAAGATGTGTAGGCATACAGACACACTCCTGGATGAGACAACTTTGTGTATTTATATAACTTATTATAAAATTTTTATAGTAAAGTGTAATATGTAATTAGATAATGCTTAATTATAAAATACTGTTATCTGTTAGGTTACGCAGCTGTATGTGCCATCTGCCAGACATGTCTGGAGAGTCAGAAGAATGGGAAGAATAGGACCGTTGCAGTCTACTTTGGATGGTAAGATACGGTCTTTGCAATTTTTGCTTCGCTAAGTCAAAATAACATACTGCCTCTTATAAAGCTTGGTTAAGTATTTTGTATAAAAGTCTTAATGATAGCCAAAAGCAAGGCAGTCTTTCATAGTTCTGTTTCAGATATTAAAAAAAAAGTATATTTATATACACATGTGTATGATTGTCTTTTAGAATATTCAAGTATTGGATGTAAGTTTTCCCCAAGCTTCTGCTTGCATCGATTAGGGGAAATAACAAGATGAACAAATTGTATGGTAGAAACATACATCTTTAACATGTATAAAAGGCACTTGCATAAGATGCAAAATTAATAAAGTTGGAGAAGATGTAAAGCTTTGAGGTTTTGCTTATACTGTATACTACAAAGAGATTTATTATATATTAACCTATAACGAACAAGCTGTAGGAACCATGATAAGAATTACTGTTTATGAATATTGTCTCTAATTAGATAAGCCAGAAACTTAACCTCTTGAACTACTCGAAGTATCAGGACTTTATGGAACTTCCAAAGGAAAAATGAGAGAATGGGACCAACTTAGCAATCAGGGTAAATTTCCATTAGTTCAGTCATGTCATTGTGCTTTCTCATGTAGCCAGTCTGCTTCTTTCAGCTTTTCATACCTTTGTAGCTTCACTAGTCTAGAATTTTACCTTGCTATGCTCAGGTAATCATTAAATCACTAATACTTGTGAGATTTATTAATGAATTAGAGATGGGGCCTTTAAGCAGCAAAATGATTCATTTGTGAGAGTCCCTACTCTTTCAAAATGACGTAATCCGTTTGAGTATCTTAGCCAGGTATAGTAGATCATTTAGAGACCAGAGTCTTTGGATGCTGCTATAGAGTTGTACAGAATTAAGGGCTTTGTCCAAGGTTGAAATCAAAAACTTCTAATGATTTAGGAAAAAAAACGAAAGGTATGGTGGTCTAAATTTACCTTGATCACCGTATCAATTTAGTTGCCAGATAACAACTAATTGTTCTAGTGTAAGTACTTCTCAGACTTCTGAATCAAATATTTTTTCAGTTTGGTTCCTCTCTTTAGAACTTACCTATTCTAAGTGATCGGTAATACAAAATCTTAAAAAGCAGGTGTTTATCCAAAATTGCCAGGCTTCCACAGGCCTGTATCCTATCTTATAGACTCTACATCACTGATCTCTATAATTTCCAGATTCTCCCCCATGCTGCTCATCCTTCCCCTCATAGGTACAGTATCTTGATCTCTCCCTTGTCTTTCTTCCCATAATAGCACCCTCCATTTTATGAGTTGTCTTGATTGGAGCAGTTGGTGGATAAGGAATGCAAGTGCCGTTGTTGCTGCAGAGTAGCTATGTGCCCTCATTTTGCTGGCTGGCTGTCAGACAAGCTGACACACTGAACGGAGCAGATAGCTGAGCTCTCCTTGCTGCTTCTGTAATCAGGTCACTAAAGGAATTTCTCTTCTCTGTCTAACTGAAAATGTTAACAAAATTTAGGTTTTTTGAACCTCTTATTCTCTGTCGAAGTTAAAATTCAGCTGGTTAGCTCAAAAGGTGTGTTGGTGAGGAGGGATGACACTTTGTTCATGTAAGCCTCATTTTCATACGAAATCAGGCTAAAAAAGGTACAGTTGACATGAATGTGTGAAAGCAAGCAGGTAACAATATGCACAGGACTCATTTAATCCCTGTTGACTCCATATGGGTTAAAGCCAATTAGCATGAAAGTACTGCTGAATCACATATGGTCATGTTTATTTGTGCTTTTTCATTTACTTAAATGGCAGACTTGTGAGTTCTAAATGCCCTCTGTATTGATGACTCCATCCCATATTTCTCTTTAAAGAAAGAAGCTGTGATGGAGAAATGCAGATAAAATTGACTAATTGACTGGAATAATTGAACTGTCGAAGACATGTAGTAGTTTACCTTTGCTGTACATGCACTTTTTATTTAAAATGCTTTTAACTGTTAGCTTAATAGGCTGCATACATTGGCTTTAATTAAAAATGTTTACTAAGCAAACTAAGGGTAATCACAGATAAGCATTATATCAGAAATTCCAAAAGCTTGCAATGTTGGAACCTGACCTGAATGAATATACATCAAGTATACTGATGTTTTGGGTCACGTCATCTTAAATTGGTGCTTAAAATATCCCTACTTAAAGTGCTTTGACGGGTAAAAGAAAAAAAGAACATTGAAGTGTTGTCCAGTTGCAGCAGTGCAGCAAGATGCTAGGCACCATAGGTAGGAAGGACCCAAAAGAAAAACTTAAAACTGTTATTATAAATTTCCAGGCTGGGTAATAATATGAAGCATTTACTTCAGTGTTGTAATATGGGCTATGACTAGTCTAGACTCTGGAGTCTTTTTTTTTTTTTTTTATTAAACATGAAACAACTAAGGAGTTCTGGGTTTTGTTTCCTCTGTAGACTGAATCTAGGTGGATCTTTAGCCACAGTGTCTAGTCAATGGACAATTCCGTTTTCTTTTTGCTGTAGTTAATTTACCGTGAGATATGTGCTCAGCAACTGAGTTTCTTCCCATGTAGTTAGAGCAGGATTGTCACTCTACTGTGCATCCCCCCAAGATGAATTGTTTCCTAAAAACATCTGTGGTTAGAAGAAGGTTCAAAGGAACTGCATGATAGCTTGGGAAGCGCAAGTGATCGAGTCTCTCTGTTGCTGGTGCTGCTTTAGTTCTTCTCTAACCTTTTTCTTTTTTCCTAAGCACATTACACAGTTTCTTGATGTTCTTCTCACTGTTTCTCCAGGGGCTAGGATTTAATGTGATCCACTGTGACCTTGCTGTTGGAAAACTCATTGAAATGTTATCTTTGCGTTAGTTTCATTAGGTTTGGTTTAATTCTTTAGGCTTTATGCCTAAAATGATTTGATTGAAAGTAGGTGTTGCATTTGAAAGCACAGTACCTTTAAACTGTTTTGGGCATTGAGATGGGGGTATTGTGTATTCCTGCGATGAAAATTCTAATTGCTTACAACTTCTTAATTGTCTTCTATCATGTATTTTTCTTAATTTAAAAATTAAGCTGTCAGTAACAAGAAAATAACATTTCCTCTGAATAAAATGAAAAATACAGGAGTACCTGTTTTTATACACATTTTGTTTTCCATGTGTTTTCACTACTTACGTTTCAATTTGCTTACACAAACTAATGTTTAAAGAAAGGTAAGGCTGTGTGTGACTATTCAGTAAACAAACTATTTTAACATACATATATTTTAATGCAAAGTAAATTGAGCCACTTGATACCAAAAAAAAAAATGTTTTAAAAAAATGTGCTTTCTAAAATTTTTAAAATTATTGTTTCTATTTTAAGTGGGGTTGGAACCAGCACCTCTTTCTGTATCTGAAGAACGACAACTTGCAATTCTGACAGAGCTGCCTTTTGTAGTTCCGTTTGAAGAAAGAGTAAAGGTACCTAATTTCTAATTTAATATGCAATTGGTTTTCTAGTTTTATGCTTTCAGTAACTGTAAAAAAAAAAAAAAAAAGGCACTCAGCTAAGTAGAAACTCACTCTAGTTAAGTTTATACTTAGCTAGGTGCTTTTCCCTACAGAAGGACACGGCCACGCTGTTTTTCTTCAGTACTCATATGGCAGTTGAACATTTGAAGTTAGTTACTTTTCTCTTCTTTTACTAGTCATATTACTCTTTATCATAACTGCATTAAAATTAGAAACGCATATTCCAAGATACATGAGAGCAGTCCTATGTTCATAATAAACTGCAGTCCTCATTCAGTGATTGATCTACATGATTGCACCCTCTTGTGGTAAGCAGAGCACTAACTAGTTGTGTATCTGTAATAAACAGATTCCAAGGTCAAGACTGGACACCTTTGTGCAGTGGGTTGATATACTTAGGATGAGATGATGGATGTCCATTTTGGGAAAACAACGCCTAGAGATTAAATTTCTACATTAATAGCAGACTAGCTGAACTTTAAAAGAGTATGATTTAAAACTTGCAAGATTCTTGTTGGATTTGCTTTTCAATGTTGTCTATATTTTAAAGATGTAATTGTTCTATTATGTTTTGTTTCGCATCATACTTTTTTAAAGCTCTTAATCTGTTATGCACTTTTTTTTTCCTGAACTGCTTTTCTGAAATATTCAACAGTATCAGTTACTTAAAAACTGCTTGCTGATTGTCTTGGAAACACTAAGTTGCAAGGCACCCTAAAGGGAATGAAGAATAGTTAGTTCCATAGGGAAAGTAAATCAGTATTTGCCAAAAAAGACAGTGACAGATTTGATAGAAAAGGAGTGCTTTTCCAGGCTTATGAAACAGTTGTTCCCACAAAACATCTTAATACTGTGTGTGCATCTTTGCAGCAGGATAATATGCAAATAGCTGAAAGTGACCTCAAGCAGGGATCTCTGTGTCATGATTTAGCCACTGTTTACAACCTCTGGGCTTCCTAAAGCTATGTTGAGATTTATATATGTTAAGTTTCTGGAATTCATAAAACCTTGTTTGATTCACAAACCTTGGGCAGGAATGCCTCACTCCAGACCGTGTTGTCCAAGGCTCTGTCCAGCCTGGCCTTGGACACTGCCAGGGATAGAGCCACTTCTTTGGGCAGCCAGTTCCAGTGCCTCACCACCCTTAAAGAGCTTCTTCCTTATATCTATTCTGAACATCCCCTGTTTAAGTTTGAACCCCTTACCCCTTGTCCTGTCGGTACAGTCCCTAATGAAGAGTCCCTCTCAGGCATCCTTACGATACCTGTCAGATACTGGAAGGCTACTATGAGGTCTCCATGCAGCCTTCTCTTCTCCAGGCTGAACAGCCCCAACTTTCTCAGCCTGTCTTCATACGGGAGGTGCTCCAGTTCCCTGATCATCCTCGTGGCCCTTCTCTGGACTTGCTCCAAGAGCTCCATGTCCTTCTTATGTTGAGGACACCAGAACTGCACACAGTATTCCAAGTGAAGTCTCACGAGAGCAGAGTAGAGGGGCAGGATCACCTCCGTTGACCTGCTTTTCACACTTCTCTTGATGCAGCCGGGGATACAGTTGGTTTTTTGGACTGCGAATGCAACGCTGCCGGCTCATGTTCATTTTCTCATCGACCAGCACCCCCAAGTCCTTCTCCGCAGGGCTGCTCTGAATCTCTTCTCTGCCCAACCTGTAGCTGTGCCTGGAATGCCTTGATCTTGCACTTGGCTTGGTTGAAGCTCATAAGGTTGGCATTGTCCCACCCCTTGAGCATGTCAAGGTCCCTCTGGATGGCATCCCTTCCCTCCAACGTATCAGTTGAACCACACAGCTTGGTGTCATCGGCAGACTTGCTGAGGGTGCACTCACACTGTCCATGTCGCTGACAAAGATGTTGAATGGGATCAGTCCCAACACTAACTCCTGAGGGTCACCACTCATTATCAGTGTCCAACTGGACATTTAGCCGTTGACTGCAACTCTTTGCGAGCAGCTATCCAGCCAGTTCTCTATCCACCGGGTTCCTTTGTCTGCTGTTGTCAGATTTTCCTCTTCCATGGTACATTTGTTGGTTTTAAACATCACTGGACGCGCTTTCCTAGTCTTCTTAGTTAAGAAAGCAGCTTGTGATACTGTTAGGAGATTACATCCCTTAGAAAATGTATTCGATTATTTACTGAATATGGGAAAGCAGCAAGAGAGGACAGACTGCATTGAGAGTATATTGAACATTATTAGGCATTGAGCAGCCCCATCCCGTGCTAAATATTGACATAGAAATGCAGTTAGCCACAGTTATTCTTCAGGTGAACTGTAGCAGGTTCCTGTTGTGAGGACTTGCAAAGGGAAAATGTGAAGTTCAGTTTATACTTAAGCATGCATTTTTTGAATTGGTTCTTTGTTTAATATGGCAGTGCTATCCACTGTTTTGCTTTGAGTTATTTGCTGACTCCTTCCCAGGGAACTGATACCTAGCTTCTTGTAACTAAGCCCTACAAAAAATTACCAGTTTTGAGGATTGCCTCTGTGTGTGCAGAATATTCATGTGAGTTTTTTCCCTTTGTTTTTGAATGCTTTGTATTTCAGAACTCTGAAAGTTAGGTAGAGGAAATTGTAATCACTGACACAGTGTTTGTAGATAGGCCTTTTTATGTAGAAAGAACTGAAGATGGTATCTTAACACAGAAAAGTTCTTTGCATGTCTGTCCTCTCCCCTTCCCTGTGACATGGCACTGTATTATATTTCTGCAGCTCAGTGAGAGAAGACAAATCACCTGAAAGTGAGTGCCCAGAAGCAACTCAAAGGACAGTAATAGTAGCAAATAACCATCTCTTATTGAATATTTAGATCTGCATGATGATGTAGTTTCTCTTTTCACTTATTTTAACAGATTTTTCAAAGACTGATCTATGCTGATAAGCAAGAAGTTCAAGGAGATGGGCCATTTTTGGATGGAATTAATGTCACTATAAGGAGAAACTATATTTATGAAGATGCTTATGATAAACTTTCTCCTGAAAATGGTAGGTTTACAGTTAAGTTGTTGGCGTGTTTCTAACATTTAACCATTCTTACCATGTAGTTACTACTTCATTACTTGAGTAGGATATTGAAAGTGTATCCAGTCTAAGGTGTGAAAGTTCTTATAAACTTCCCCAATTTTTACAATGAAGGTATTCTCATCCACATTCTTTCTGATTATTGCAGTCTCAGTCTCTTGTGCACACTCTTCCTTAGTTCAAACCTACATTTACAGGGCTTTTCTTCCCACTTACTTGCCAGTAAAACTGCACTTCGTGTATTTATCTGTATAGTTTATTAGATACTATCTGCTTTGGTAATCTGTGTCAGCAAATTTATCTAGACTGCACAGGATTTGCTAGGTACAGTGTGGCTGATAAGGTTAATGCGGCACACTTTGATAGTATGGTGAAGTATTATTTTACCCCATTGATTTAAATCATATCTTAGTGTGATTTTGTGTGAGAGTGGTTACTCCAGAAACCAAAATCCCAGTATAGATAAAGCCTGACAAAATAAAGTCCTTATTAGCTGTATGGTATTTTTGCATATAAAAAGGATATTTGCTGAATACTTGAGGTTTGCCATATTTCACCTGCTGTGCCATGCAAGTTCCCTCCTGGAGAACCACTTAGTTTAGAGAGGAAGAAGTAGTTTGATATTCTTGGTTTGTATAAAATTACTGGAGAACATACTTAATTTCCTTTACTCTGGAATTGGAAAATAGAAAAAGTTGAGTCTGTTGTGTTGCCCTTTCCTCCCTCCCTAAATACATGAAAACACAGTTCAGAAACTGCAGTTGAATAATGCAATGTGATGTAACAGACAGGCCAACTTATTTGTTTAATAAGTTATCTTTAACTGAGAAGCACATTCTTTATGAAGACTACATTACAACCTCTTGTAGCTTTATTAAATTAGTAAAGAGTTTTAGAATGCATATTTCCTAAGCTTAACATACAGTCTGACAAGCTGGGTACTGGGATGCATTCCACCATTAGTAAGGTCGCAAGCAATATGAAGTTGAGGGGAACAGTCAGTTCAGTCAGAACTGAAAGATCAGTTCGCCACTCAGGTGGCCCTCGACAGTCTGAATTAAAAGGCTTACAGAAACCTCATGAAGCTTAGGAAATACCAAATCCTGTAACTGTAGCAGTACTGACTGAGCACTGACTGGCTAAAAAGTTTTTCTTTCAATAAAGGACTGTGGGGTTCATAGTGGACAAGAAATTGAACAAATAAAAGAGTTCCCCTTGGTGAGATGAAAGCTGACTGCATACTGGGCCTTATTAGCAAGAATGTAACTGACCGTCAGCACTTAAAAAGTGCGTATGACTTTGGGCTTCCCAGCATGATTTCAAGACTATAGAAAGAATCGATTAAAATCAATCTGGGAGATTGAACAGAGGATAGATGAGGTTCTAGAATTGATGAGGAGAGAGTGAAGAACACTGATATGGAAGAGGCATTCAGTTTGTTTACTGGCCCTGAGAAGAGAGCTGTTTAATGTTTCTGTAGTACCTTAACTGAGATAATGAACTTTATTAAGAAAACAAGCTTAGAGTAGCAGAAATGTATTAGGCTGATTCTCGTGGGTCTCTATTTTTATATGGCTGTCATATGCTTAATAATGTGCAAGCATTTATAATTTTTATTCCTGTGACTATACTTTCAGAATATGCCACAATAGCCTCCAGTGGACTCCAGTTACATTCTAGTTAAGAGTTACAAAACTGAGCTTACACTAACTTGGAGTCCACCTCTACCTGATCACATGTTTTGACATGTGAATTGGTTTTAGGACTATTCTTCCCTCCTTGCTATAAATCTGGTTGTCAGTACATAGAGGAAGAGGCAAATAATTTTCTTCATAGGACCCCAAAAAACACTGAAGCAACATTTTGCATATATAAAAGTTTTAACGTCAGTGCTCTATATCTCAGGAGTCTGAAGACAAGGAGTGCCTGTATGCTTTAGAGTCTCTTTTGCCAGTGGTCTGTTTTTTAGTTTTGAATGGTGATGAGTAGTGAGTGCACCTGTTGCAGTGCCTATGGCTAAAAATGGCCATCTGCTATTTCCAGCAAGCAGAATTTTTGTGCAGGAGAGCATTTAACTTGAATGAAATACTAATAGGTAACTTAAAAATAGCGAAGTGTGAAATTGGAAATTACTAGCAGATGTAGAGGCATTTGCTAATGGGAGAAGGACACTTGGTGGTTCAGGAGAAATTCTGTTTCTACAATGTGAAGATTCCCCCGTAAGCATCAGCTGGCCACCCATAATGTGTGCATTTGTAGCACATGGAAGCAGTAGAAAGTTTTACTGCTACTGGTTTGTTACTGATTGCTTTGGTGGGATGCAAGTGTGGTTAATGCAAGGGTTTGCATAAAAGTTGTGTATTTGGTTAGATCTTGGGAAATCTTCATGAATTGAGAAAAAAGGACCTTCTTCCTTGTTATGTATACTCGGTTCAACAATTAAATACTGCTTCTTTCTCAAGCAGCAGGATTCTATGAAACAAGTGGAACACCTGCCTTGAGAACATGTCCAACTTTACCCCACCTTGCTCACTGGAATTACATGACATAGCAATGGGTCCAAAGTATCAAAAATACTATGTTTAGTATCAAATACTGTAATGGTAACAATCAACCCCTCTAAGGGAATGCAAGGTTTATTGATGGTCCCTTCAGACAGGAGAAATTTGAGCCTTGAATTCACAATGTTTTATATTTTAATATTTTATATATGTTTTCAAATTATTCTTTGTTCTCTTTAAAATACTCTGAGGGTTTTTTTTTTCCTTCCCCTACCAAGTGTCTTTCCGTTCTATCTTTTGATGGCTCTTAAAGCAAGATCCTTTGTACGAAGTGAGTTTCACCTACTGAATTTGCCAAAATTCAAGCCAGTAATAGGTTTTTGCTATTACTTAATAATTCAATTTTTATGTAAAGTTAGTGTAGATATGTTTGTATGTGTAGCTACATGTGTTTTTATCCAAACAAAATTCAAGCAGATAGTTGTATTTGAGTCTGTGTTTCCTTTCTTTGCAGAACCTGACCTAAAAAAGCGCATTCGTGTTCACTTACTTAATGCACATGGTCTTGATGAAGCTGGTATTGATGGTGGTGGCATTTTCAGAGAATTCCTGAATGAGCTACTTAAATCAGGATTTAACCCCAACCAGGGATTTTTTAAGACCACCAATGAGGGACTTCTTTACCCCAACCCTGCTGCGCAGATGCTTGTTGGAGACTCTTATGCCCGACATTACTACTTTCTTGGAAGAATGCTTGGAAAGGTAAAAGTAGTATGGCATAATATAAAGCTATAGCAGTACTGGAATTATTCAGTAACATTATCTTTTCTTTTTAGATAGGGCTAAAAGGGAAAAAAATGACATGTTTTTCTAGTTGAGGAAAAATAACTTACGTATGTTGGATCTGGACATTATTTTTACATATCAACCAAATTTCGGGTTCATTTTAGTAAGCTACATACTTGAGTAGTATAGAAGATTAGAGATACTGTGACTGCCGGCTGAGCAAAGTGTTCATATGTCTGCTCCTGTGTTTAGCCTCTCTCTTAAAGCTAATTTGATTAAAGCTAATAGAACTGCTCTGTTTATGGGGATTTTTAACTTGGAGCTTTCTGGAATTTGATTACAGTTATGTTTTCATCATTTGGAATACCGGAAATTAATATTTTCAGAAAGAGTTTCTAGTTGTATGAGGTGCACAATTCTTGCTAGTATTTAAAATTTTCCATGAGCATTTACCATACTTTAATGCCATATGAAAATTAGCTTTCACTTACTCTTCTTGAGGTTTTTTGTGTGTTTTGCATCTTGATATTTTGGTGGTGTGAATGTTCAAAGACTAGTATTCACTTGTTGAACTAGATGATAAATGAAGTGGCAGGGAGAAAAAAAAACCCAACATTATAAACATCCATTACATTCAATTTTCTTTTATGGTCAGGTTTAGTACTGAGGTGCTTTCCTTCTAAGTCCTTGAAATAATTTTTGTAAAGCTAGTAATTGTGGGACAAAGTTTGGAATACAAATTCAGGAAAAAAATGTGTTGATTGCTACTTAGCTATCTAAACCTGAAGGTATTTAAGATGTAGAAGTCCCATTTAACTGCCTCAAGTGTTTTGGAGGCTAAAATCCTGCTGGCTTGCAGTGAGATTAACATAAAGTTGGATGTACTTTTAGTGTAGCTGGAAGTGGTTTAAGAGGATGTTGTTGGCACCCTTGAGTTGCTGAAACAGAGTGCTCTTCTTTGAAGTTGCCAGTCAACTGATTGAGATTAAACTGTCACTCTGTAGGCAAATTCTCTGCTAATGCATCCGAACTATTTCAATATACAAACTTGTTAAATAATTAAAATTTCAAATCGGCCATTTCAGTAAGATAATATAATCTCTGAAGGATGTTCCTGCTCTCAGTGAGAGATGGATTCATTACTAATACAATGGTTTAATTATGACCTATGTTACATATCAAGGCTTTATTTTCTTTCTGCATCTTACAGATTTTTGGATCAGGGAAGCAAATACTGCTGTGGTATTGTGAGGAAGTTACTTCACTCAAAAATGCTTAATGTTTATCTAAGGAATAGGGTAGGGCTCAATTGTTGAAATATTATTTAAAAAAAATTGTAATTCTGGATTTTTAATTTCCTGTGTTGACACAACACATTGCATTCTGTAGTTGGATTTCAAATACTAGCATAAAGACAGAAGTGCAAAATAGGTTTTATCTCCCATAGAGTGCTACAAGTATAGTTTCGGTTTTGTCTTTTTAAAATCAGAAGATCTATTATTTAACATTTTGAAAGTATAAATTGTTTTTGTATTTGCAGTATGTTTACATAAGGTAAGCATTGACAGTGTTACTTAATAATTACCCTACCCAGGTGCACAGACACCTTTTTAGTAGTATATTTAGAGACTTGATGAACTAAACAGAAAGATAAGGCACGACCATGATATTTCATAACCTGCCGGTATTGTGATCTTGGTTAAGTTATTGAATACTCACTCATCCGTTTTCAAAAATGTGTCCATTTGATGCTTTGCACAGGGTTATTTGAGAGCAATAGTGGATTATTAAAAGCCCCTTTGTAAACAAAATAGATCTAATGCAAAGGAAGCGATCAGGCATCCACAGCAATTTCTTATTTGTGGAAACCAGTATGTAAAGAGCACTGCCACCAAAAACTCTCACATAAGAAGTTTCAGTGTTATCATAAAACAAATACATTAAAATATAATAATTTGTAGAAACTCGTTGTCTCTTGGAAACCATTTCATACTAATACCCAAATGCATTTAACTTTCAGTACCATAGATTTATACCTAATTCAGTTTTCCTTCCCGTCAGGAATCTTCTGACAGCTTGACGTCTTCTGTGTTAATAGATCAGTTCAGAAGCAGAAATATTTGAAAATTTAAAACTTGCCTTTAAAAATGGTGTATCTGAAAAATTATTTTAACCCTAGATAAATTATTGACAATGTGGGGTGTATTTTTTGTAGTTACTGAAGTTGTAATCTATATAGTGTATAAACTGCATGGCTGTCCATGCAACCTTTACTGATCACTGAATGAGCAGAAGGTCTTGTAGAAATAATACCATGTGAGCATGTAATTGCTTATGTTGTCTGAAATAATTCATAAGGGGGGGGGGGGGGGGAAGAAATGAGTTTGCTTAAACAACAGCTACTCAAACACTTCCAAAGTTTGCATTTCTCTGTTTTCAGTGACTTAACTCTGTAATGTAAATATTATTTTAACAGCGGTGTCTTTTAAGCTTTTTCCTTTCTTTTCCTTAAATGTTAGAGCTCAGCTTACCGTGCACGCCTCTGGTAGCAGTCTCCAACCACTGCGGGGTTTGCAATTTGAACTTTCCAGTTTCACCCACTGGAAGCATAGCAGTGACTTTGAGTTTCAGGCTTCGCCTGAGAGCGTCCTGGCTTGTCACAGAGGTGTTCCAGGCCCAAATTATCTTTGTTATCCTCTCTGGAAAGTAAAGTCTTGTCACTCTGTGTGGTGTCATAGGAGTATGGGTGGGCTGTCGTAATTCTTTTGCTCTCTCAGTAGGTGGGATTGGGCTGTGGGGAGGCACGTGATTTGGTTTAACTTCCTTTCCATGTGCAGTAGTTGTTCAGGCAGCACTGAAAGTCTTTCCATGTGCAGACTTCCTTGCTGCAGCCTTCCAGGGTAGTAGACTTGGCTCAGGAGAACACAAAAGTTGCTATTTTGACAGGCTGCCAAAACTTCAGGCAGCATAGGCAGGGAAGGGGAGTTTGGAAGCAACACCTGAGAATCTTAAAAGGATTTCCTCCATGCTGATTCTTGAATGGCCTGCTGCAGATCTAGAAGGGGTGAAATGCCTGTTAACCATTTCAGCAGAAGCAGTGATCAGCAGAACAGTGACAGATACAGAATTAAAATCTGAATTTCACTGTTCAAACCTAAACTCAGTCTTGGATGCCGTTACTATCTTTCTCCATTTCCAGTTCACATTTGCATTTATTCAATGGTGTTAATGTGGCAGATGCTGTGGAAAAGGATGTTCTTCGCATTTTGAATTACTTGACATCAAGTAGCTAATTCTTATGACAATTTACTTAAATTTCATGAAGTATCAGCATTAGTTTAAGAATATGGCAGGAAGTCTAAGGAAAGCTCAGAATGATAATTTTTATGGTTTCCTCTTCCTTTTGGACATAAACCTGCTAGTTTTTGCATATAATGTTTTGCAATAATTGTCTTTGCACCTTTGACAAAATGACTATGACGCTAGTGACTTTTGCCTAATACATCCAGGAGCTTTGGTTATACTGAATGCTACCATCTCCATTTCTCTTCTCTTATTCCAGTGTATTGAAAAGCATTAGTGAGTCATGCATAGACGTTGCTGAAGAACATACGCAGTATCTTTGAAATGTAATTTGAAGTCTCTTTTACTAAGCAATAGAATCTGCACTCTTTGGAAGGCACTGGAGTTTTCTGAAGAGATTTAGATTTCTTTTCCCAAGACTTAGCTTTTATCTTAAATGGTTGGGAAGGCAGTATAGAGAGCAAAATGTGTTTTGAAAGGAGTTCTTCCTTTGTGGATCCAGAAAGAAGAAGCAAGGTCTGAGTAAACCCTGTTTGAAATTTTGTCATTGTTTTGATGATGGATAGGAGAGGCAATCTAGGTTTAGTCTTTGATCATTAATGCTATATAGGAGGTCATTAATTTGTGTGGCCTGGTGGCTGTTATATTGATGAAGGTTTAATTTGTTTACTTGCATATGACATTTTACAGTTTACTGATTTAAGATACAATGGACTGTTCTCTGTAGATATTTAAATGCTGTTAAACATATGACTGAAAAAAATTATATGTCTTTTGGTAAAATTAAGCATTTGAAGGGTAATGGTAGATAAAATACAAATTTTATTACCCTATAGTAAATGTGGGGCCATTAATTATTGATAAGATTATTTTTCTCTATCTTAAGCGTGTCCTCTGGTTACTGATTGTAACTTTGAGTAGAGCTGTGATAGATCATTTGTTGTGCAATATATGATTCCTCTCTGGAAGGTGTAATCCTAAAATTAGCAGTGTCCATGGTATCCATTTTGCAGAGAAACTACAATAGTACTCTATCATCCTTGGGCCTTATCTAAAACAGATTTAATCAATGGGAGTCTTTTTACAGCAAGATCTGGATCAGATCCTAAACTCTTGAATCATGAATAAGCTGCACATATAGAGTCAAAACCTTCAAGCAAATATTTCTGGTTATATATTTGTGTGCCCTTTTTGTGGCAAAAGCTTGTAGGGAGAAAATAAAACAAGAAAACTTTGCAATGAGAAGGATTGGGTTTTGTATACTTGAATATTTCATAGCATGTTGCGTCAAGCATTGCACTGCTATTTGTCCTTTGTTTCTTTGATTGTTGAAGGGTGGCTTTTTTTCTTCTTCTGATTTTTAGGCTACCCTTTCCTTTGCTTACTGCCCAATTAATTAAGATCCACTTTGGTTTGGCTTAAATCAGTATACTCTTAATTGATTAGTACTGCAGCCACAACTCATACTGCTAGTGTCTGGAGAGGTAGGTATGGAATTAGTGATACTGACACAAGGAGGAGGTAATTTGTATAAACTTTTTATTTTATTAATTTCAGTAACCCTGCACATGCTTTTGTAGACTCAGCATTTTGCTTAAAAGCAAGTTATATGATGATCATTTGTCTCAGAAAATCCTGAATCATCTGAAAATGGAATCAAACCAGAAATTTAGCATGTAAAGTGGCATGCTCTTATATGTTTACAATGGAGAAACAGAATTGTAAGCGCAAAATTGATACCTTATGGAAGTTTTTTCATGATTTATGAATGTAGATGTAAACTAATCTGAATCTATTTTCTGACATGGTCATTCAGCTTGACAATTCCTTTGTGTACAGGTTCATTTAACATAACCAATTATCTTTTGATTACAAATAGCTATGTTAGTAGCAACCTTGTAAATATATGTCTAGTACTAAAAGACTACTGAAACGTGGTATTTTAACTCTAAATCTTTAGGAAAGAAAAGTGTGTATTGATGAATTGTGATATTTATTGGGTCATAATGTATTTAAATTTTCTTTAATGCATATGTTAGTGATTGTTTACCATGATAAAGTGCATAGAGGTCTCTGCAAGGAGTTCTGCATGGAAAGAATTACCTCATGTCAGTGGTCACTCCTCAATTAAAAGTTCCATTAGCAGATGATTCCTGCTTCTGGTTTGTGTACTGATTGCATTTTATTGCCTCTAAATCAGGTTCCTAGACAGGGAATAAATAAACAGAGTGTGTGGTAATGGTATCCTGATCCTTTTTCACAGTTGGAACACCTACCTCCATTTCAATCAATTAGGTTTGGAATATTTACTGAAATTCTTTATTCTACTTGAATGGTCTTTAAAAATGACTAATTTCACTGCTGTTAAAATACAGAATCTTAGAAGCAGACCCATCTTTTATCTTCAGCTCTTACTAAATTATGTTTAAATTTGAGACAAGAAAATCTATTAAGCCTTTACTGGAACTTTAGCAGTGAATGGTAACTGTGTTGTCCAGTGCATCCACAGGTAGCTCTTGTCTCCCATCCCTCAAAACTCCCGCAAATGATGTTGACAGCGATTTGAAAGTTAGAATTGTTCCTATTAAAACAGAAAGGAAGTACCAAGCTGATGAAATGGTGGTTTTCCGCAAGGACTAACATTTCTGAAGCACTGTATTTTGGTAATAAAAATTCATGTAATAAAATTACATATGTCCTAAATTCTTAAAGTGCAAGCATGACTTTACATTTTTAAATTAAAAATTAAGTCAAGGTCATTATACTTGATATATTTCAATGGAGTCTTTGGAAATGAATTCCTATATTGTTATGGTAATGTGTTCATGAGTCAGTTGTGAGTTTGCTTTATGCTTATCATGCACCTGCAATCCATTTTGGGTATTTACACTGACTGCAGCAAATTTGTCAGGCAGGCCTTTTGTATCTGAGTCTTGCTACCCCACGTCTCTGGAACTTCGATAGACGTGTACTTACCAACCTTCCAATTCCCAGTAGGTGGGGAGTCGGAAGTAAAACCAACTTACAAAAATCTTTATTTTTGGGGAGGCAGGGAAATGAATAAATTTGAGGATACTAGCACTGCTACAAGGGATGTTAACGGGGCTCCCTCAGAAGCCTTAATCACAAGTATCTAGCTGTGGAATTTTGGACTCCTGCTTTTTAAAAAGACAGAAAAGGTATCCATTATTTGAACAAAAAGTTCAGGATAAATTTTTACTGTTGAATAGGGAAGATAATGTATCAGATTTTCCATTACTATGGTGATACAAATGCATCTAGATATCTCTGCTAATATATTGCTCTGAGAACTGAGAAACAGTAACTTAAAGCTACCAGGCAGCAGATGTACACTGCACTGTGACATACACTTGATAGAATTAGGTTTATTTTACCATACTGGCATTAGAAACAGTATCAGTTTGTTTTCCCTCACTTTAAAGCACATGAAATATATCTGTAAGAAATTATCTTATACTAAATGCTAACTTTAAAAATGCTTTGAAAATATAAGTACATGTTAATTTTAATGTAATACATTTTTAGCTTTATCTTTTTCATTGTGGTAGAAAAGGCTTTGCTGGCCCCCAAAGCTTTGTGAGTGTGATGAGATATTTCTAGGGTATAAATAATAATGTCGAAGGAATTTCTAATGGTTTTGCTATTTTTCTATCATTTTTACTAATGGTTCTGTACAGCCTTGAAGATCTATTGCACTCTGTAAGTGCTAAGTATTATTTAATAGTATCTGTTTAAAATGACTGAAATTTAAAGGGTTATGTCTTGGGGGCTGATTAGGGAAATAACTGAATTTAAGCCCAGTTGCTTACTGCCTCAGCCCAGACAGTACTGTGCGTCTTTCTCGGAGTATGACATTAGCATTGTTTATGTTTTAAAATACAGCTCTGGGTTGTAAAGGATTAATGGAAAGTAGGAGCAATGACCGATTAATTATTTTTCTTGAGTGATTTTAGTTAATGAGAGAATTAATTGTAGACCTGAAAATGTAAGTATAGGCACAAAAGCTGCCTCACAGGGAGGTTTAGGTGGTTCATCTATGAATTTGTTTATACAGTTTGAACTTTATTCAACATGTTGTAATGCTCATGTAACCTCTCCTCTATATAGCTAATTTGTCTGCAGTGACTAGGCTGGCTTTAATTTTGTCCTTTTAAAATGTGGCACAAAGTCTTCTCTTTCTGAGGAGCTGTTTCCTAAATGTGGAGGTCATACCTGAACAATACCTTGTGTGACCATATAGTGCTTAAATAATTTTGTGATAGGTACTGTGTAGTCCCAGTAAGATATTACTTGCATTATTTGGAAAACAAGAAAAAAAGCCCTCCTTCTCCAGAGAACTGTAAGTTTTCTTCCTTTCTTACTATGTACTATGTACAGTTGTCCTTCCAGCTGAGATCTTTTTTCCATAATATACTAAAGTTACTAATTGCCAGTCTATATTCTGAAAGTCGCCTGCCTTAAAGGACCATTCCTTGTGCCCCACATCACAGGTGTTTAATTAATGCCTTCAGTATATCTAAGTAGATGAGTGTATTTTTCTCTTTAGATGACCCAGCTGTGGTCTGGGTCATGGAGTAGATGCTTTTGTAGCTAGTCCATGTTGCCATCAATTACAGTTGAACTGTACTGTAATCACAAGTAGCTAATATTATTTAAAAGAGAAACACTAGACTCCAGACTCTGTGTTTTGTGTGTGAAGTCAAAAACTATTAATCACAGTAGGTCTTCTGTTACTTTGCTTGTTTTTAATATACTGGTATGTTCTCCAGGCATTCAGACACAGGGGGAGGGAGGTGCATGAAGTTATTTTTACTGAGTATTACTTCTTCCATAGTGAAGTAATTTCTGTTGGCCTTTTAACCAGGAAAAACTTCTTTTAACCATTTACTAAAAAAAAAAACCAAAACCCCAAAACCCTAAAAAAAAGAAAAGGTTAGCAAATATCTTGGGATAATTGGAAAACACCGGGGTGAAGAGTAGCCAAAGTAATTTGTTTGCAAAAGCTAGATTTGTTTGTTTGCCTTTTTTTTTGTTTAATTGTTTCAGAAGCTTTTAAGTTGCTTTAATGGTTATCTAGAGATGTTGTAATTTTGCCTAAAGAGCATCCTGTATGCATTTGAAATGGTGCTGGGAAATTCAGGTTGGCCCTTTCAGCAGGCTTAACCTTTTAGCTACTGGGAATGCATCACTCTATGAGCATTATAGTTCTTGTGGCTTGTGTGAATGCCCCTGATGTAGACATCCCTGTCTCTGCTTCAGACTAGTTTCTTGCTCCAAGCTTGCATCTCCAGATTGTGTTTCCATGGAAGTGAAATCCTAATACTCCCAGCTTTTTGAGGAGGCAGACGTATAATAGACTCTATTAAGGTGTTTGTTGTGTGTCATCCTTTGCCCTCCCCTTCCCACCCAGTGTTAGAAATTAGAAATCGAATGTCATGTTTGATCACCAATTGCTCCTTTCATGACTTCCTATCTACATTTTTTGCTTTATATAAATTGCAGTTTATGGGACTGCAGGAGACAGTGGAGTCAAGGGAGGAAAGCTGGAAACATGAACTATAAGAATTCATCAGATAGAATGGTACTGGGCCCATCGGTGATGACTACAGGAGCTAAAGGCTCACCAAAGGTTAACAGTACTTGAAATTTGAGGTTAGTTTTAAAATATGTATTGGTTAAACTTGCTGACTTTAATCTCTTGAAGCAGCGTATGAACAGGAACTTCAGACTTAGTCAAACAGAAAGTAGTCTCCCTCCAAGAACAAGCCAGTTTCTTTCCTCTTAACTTGTTACTCATTGGCTGTTGGAGGAAAAGAGAGGACTACTTATTTGGGGAGAACATGACCTTGTATTATGTTAAAGTACATACATAAGTATATTCTAATAGTGCAGCTTCATATGGCAGCTAATTAATCTGACAGTTGATTACCTCTGTAAGAGGTGGTCACCATTCCCTTGCCTGTCACCAGTGCTGGGCTCCTGCCTCCTTTATGTTGGTGTTGCAGAAGGCTGGTTCAGAGTTCAATGGACAGAAAACTAAGTTTAAAATCAGGTAGTTTAACAGCTCCCCAAGACAAATCATAAGAGAAAAGAAAGAAGGAGTGACTCTTCCTTTTGGTCATTAGATCAAAGGAGTAAGAATAATACTGGTTATGGTTCAGTTCCTTGGGGAACTGGCTGCTCTAAGGTTTGTGAAACAAATGGCATTGCTGTTCTACCCAGTTACAGCTGTAGCTGTGAGCTGAATCAGATTCTGACTTGAAAGAAACCTCAGCTTCAAACATTCACCACACCCTGCCCAAACCCAAAACTCAATACCCCAGACAAAGCATGACCCAAATCATCTGAAAATTCGGAACCTTATTCAGCATGTTGTGATGTAACCAGTGTGCGTAACCAATACTACATGACTGCTCCACTTGCAGACAAACCCAGTTGAATCAGCAACTTAATTTGTTTCCTTACTCTGTCAGGAATGGGTGGAATCACATCTTCTAGCAGCAACAAGTACTTTAATTAGTTTATGCTGACTGAGTTACAGGGAAGTTGGATGGAAACTGAAAAGTAAAGTTTTGGTTTGTTTAGTCATGTTCAGTTGTACAGGGTATTTCTCTGCATCTCTGTAGGGCTGGAGCTGTAATGGTATCTTTTACTTCTTTGAAACAAACCCAAAGTTTATCGTGATTTTATTTAACAGAGTTTTAGTTCATTTTTTTATCAAACTTTATTAGGATAGCTTGATTTGGAAACTAATTAAAGGATTACTATTCGTCTTGTTTCAAAAAATTACTTTTGTCATATTGCAATCACTTAGCTAAGTGAAGGAGTAATTAAAGTTATTCTCAAGTTGCACAATTTAGTTTATTTAAAAATGCTTTATATAGTTTTTAGATGAAGTTATAAATGTTCACTTTGGAACTACCTGAAGATTAATAGTGATGCATTGGAAAGGCATTATTTTTTTATTGATTCTTAATGTAGTAAATTACTGAAGTTATTTGGCAGCAAACAGAAGTAGCCAGTGATGTTGTTCACATTTATTTTCCTGATAGCATCACAATTTGCATTAATTGCATTGCAGCTGCACTCACTTATATTAAAAAGCTTCTGCTATAATTAATCCTTTTTATTTCAAATCATTTTGGCACAATTTCTAGCAATAAACACTCATAAAAGACAGACACTTGAAAAATAACATACAAGTTTCTTCAATATACCTATTGCTGTTTTTTCCTGACAAGGAATTATTGATAGGCTTCTAGGATCAAGTGTTGCAAGTGGCTGAGGCTTAAGATCAGCTTGAAAAATGCTAAGTGGATTATTTTACATAAAAAATAGACAGGTTTTGAATTTGTGTAATTAACCTGTGTTTAGAAAATACCTTGATTTATGTCTACTTTTGTATTTCAGTTGCATACATTATGGAAATTTAATTTATAATCCATTTAGCTGATGTGATCATAGTTTTTAGTGCTATCATTTATTAGTCCTTGTATATTAAATGCTCTAAAGGCTTAAACCTGCCTTGTGTAAAAAATTACACCTCTACATTTACATTTTATGAGTCATAGATGGAATTCCATTTTAAATTCGGGTAGCTTTGATATATTTAAGGAATTACAATGGCTTTATTGTTACTAATGCAGGAACAGCAAACACTGACCTTATACATTGCAAATTAATGATTTATCCCTTTAGTTTGCTTTTAAAGTCAAGTATACAAATGAGGATTTCGACTTCTACACCTTGAATAAATCATACAGCTCTAAATATAATGCACCCTTTGGCTTTGAACTCGTTATTCTGAGTTCTTTCTGCAAGGTCTAACTCACCTCACAGAAATGTTTTCAGAAGTTTAAGGAATTGTGTATATTTTTCTTAACGTCTTTGTTGGAATATCATTGAATGATTACAGCTACATTTTTTCATCTTTTTTCCCTTTATGGCCTCATTGTGCTTCCTTTTCTAAGTATGCAGCAGATTATGGGGGAATTAAGTAATGCCAAAGCACTGCTCTTGAAGAGTAAAAAGAGAACAAACAATAATGCTGTGTTGATGTCTTTTCTGATCAGCCTGGCAGTGATATTAAGGATAGTATAAAGATGTGGTTGTCATCGTTAGAGATGCTGATGTGGCAAACAGACTGGACAATGGGAAAGGCTATGCAAAGGCAGCACGTTTCAGGAATGTGTTTTTAAAGGCAACAGTCTTTTGGTTTTCCTTTATTCGTGTAGGTTCTCTCTAAATTATGTTATGCTTTCTCTTTTGAGCTCTGAAATTTCCATCTCTCCTTTTGAGAGCTTCCATAAATAAGTACTGATGGGAAAGAAACAACAAGAAGTTCTTGTGTGAAAAAATACGCAAAGTTGCTTTGCATTGTATGGAAATGTGGTCAAAACAGTAGATAACTGAGAGTAGTATTGCTGGAGTTTCATGCATTTTTGAAAATTCTTGGGGAAACTCTCAGTTTACAGTAAAAATACATTTTTCATGAGTGCTGCATATTTGGGTCAGGCTCATTTTTGGTTCAGTAATCCTTTGAAGGTCAAAACAGTGGCAGGTGTAGGAGGGATTGGACATATGGTACAGTCATAACTGGTAAGATCTTGGCTTAGAAAATTAGGGTGGTTTGATGCCATTAAGCAGTAGAATTCAACAAAAATATGCAGTGATGGATCTATACAACATGCAAGAGAAATAATGTATTTGGATTAGTTTAGAATGTACTGTTTTTTATGTAGGTAATTTTACTGGGCAGACAATTTTACATGTATCATGAATGGAAAAACGTTGTTTGCGATGATGCTAATGCAGGTAGAAATGCTACATATTTTTGGAAGACATTCTGGTGCATTTGTATTGTCCTTTAGTAAACTTGGCTTTTCTTGCCAATCTCTGCAATTGATAACACTTTCCTGTTTGCTGTCATACTTAGGACAAGAAGATTAATGACAGATAAGTGGTGACCTTACCTTTTAAATCACCACATAATTAATTTATAAAATGTGGGACTTGGTATTTCACAAGAATATCCAAATTTCATACTTCAGATGAATGTTTTTATTTTTTTGCAATACATGGGCTACTACCATACCAGAAGATCGTATTCAGCCACTGAATTAAGGAGTTAGCAAAAGGGTGAGAAATAGACAACAGCGTTCAGAATTCCTACATCTACAAAAGTCAAATCTAATGTGCTTTTAATTGCTTTGTTTTTCAGGCTCTTTATGAAAATATGCTGGTGGAGCTGCCATTTGCTAGTTTTTTCCTCTCAAAATTGCTGGGGACAAGTGCTGATGTTGACATTCATCATTTAGCTTCATTAGATCCAGAAATGTACAAAAATTTGCTTTTTCTCAAGAGCTATGAAGGGGATGTGGAAGAACTTGGACTGAACTTCACTGTGGTAAATAATGACCTTGGGGAAGCACAGGTAAGAATGGCTTTAGCTCTTTTTTTAATTTTTTTCCTGTTATGTATGACTGATGAGTCATTACTACCCCCACTAAGTCATTCTTTAAAAGTGATAGGAAACAACTGCTAAAGGTGCTGTGTATTGTGTGGCATCATCGGGATTCTGGCTCAATATTTCAAGTATTGAAAGTAGATATAAGTAGACAATAACTAACCGTGTACTTGAAAAAGCTTTTGATGATGACTTTAAAGTCTGGTCTTGTAAATAGTTAACTATAGTGATTATTTTCTAACAATCATACATGAAAACTTATTTTGCTTGAGATAATTTCTTAAACAAAATCTTTTATGTTGTTTGTCTGATTGCACTTCAAATAATTGGAAAAAATAGGCGATGTGTAAGCGATAGAAGTACTGCCCTGCTTTGGAATCAGAGTTAAAAATCATAATGGATTAAAATAATAATGACCCAATGAGTCATTATTGTGCACTTACAGTAATAGTTTTGTTGATCGCAGCTAATACAAATCCAGTTTAGTCTCTTAACTAAAAATGAAAAGTAGCGAATATTTTCTGGGGAAGTTTTAGTTTCCATTCTTTATACACCTACACTGTATGTCCTGAAAAACTAATCACACAAGTTACAACTTATGCCAACAAGTAGGGTAGAAGGATATAGAAAAGAGAAATCAGTCAGAAATAATGTAGAGATCCAGGTTAGAGATGTTGCCAGCACTACTTACTGCAACAAAAACACTGTAAAAAGGTACATTCTTGCCAAAAAGCCTAATTTGTTTGTTAAAATTCTCTGAGGGCTACAGCTGGTGTTATCAAGGCTTTTGGATTTTAATTGTTCGGCATAAGTTTAAAGGGAAGATTAAATATAATTATCGGTAAGGAAATGAAATGGAAGTTAAATATTCTGATGCTGTTTTGCTGTGTTTATACTTGGAGAGAGAGCAGAATACCTGTGAAATATTAACCATCTTTTAATCAGACTGCATGTTAGTGTAGTTCAACAGAACTAATTGGTTGTCATTGTCTTCTGTGTTTTGATGCATCAGGTTACTTTTTATACTTCATTTCATTACCTTAATAAACTTCATATGGATAATACGTTTTGTCTGGTATTTGACTCATGTAACCATTGCATACTAACCAGTTGTGTCAAGGTAAAGCTAATTCACTTTGGGAAAAGAGCTTAATTTGCACTCCTTAAGTTGAATGTACATTATCTTTAGTTTTCAGCTAAACAACCACTTTAGTGTCTAATAAATTATGCCCAATAAATGCATCATAAATCTATCATTGTAAATAGCTATCCTCATGACAGTGTCCATCCAGCAATTGTGGCACAAAAGCATTATCTGCTATGAAAGACACATTCAAAAGGATCTCTGTTGCCTCTGTCAATAGTAGAAGGTAGAAATTCTATTATCAGCGTATTGATTCCAGTCCCGTAATGTGCTTTTAGATCCCATTAAACTACTGTCAAAGTGCATTCACCAGAAGCTGAAAAAGGTACTTAATAATTTGCACATTAGACCTGCTAATTAGGGAGCTCTGCCATCAACCTTATCTTCCAGCACCAAATAGCTTTAGCTTTTGATAAAGAACTATCTAATGCAGTGATAGCCTCGATTTCAACAGCTGGTTCTGCTGCAGAAAATGGTGGCCAGTAAAACAGCCTCCAAAGCATGTCAGCCTATAGTTACAGGTGGCTTCAAGTAGCTGTGTATATAGATTTTAGTTTTCCTTTTATCTTGTAGATTAGATGGTGATAAAATTATTCTAAAATGCCTATAAGTGTAAAGTTATTATTATAACTTACCCAGTTTATTGAGCTGGAGACAATACCTCCTTTTTTGAGACCTTACCAGTGAAGAAGGTGTTTTGTGGCTGTCCAGGGGGGAAGATTCAAATATTTATTCTTCTTCCTTCCAAAGTGGCAGATTCTGTACTACAGTGAGTTGCCTCAAACATTGATTCTTGAGATTACATGGATCAGAACAGTTGAAATTACAGAATACTCCATAAATAAAGTTTAAAAGCACAAATCCACAGGAAAGCACTATAACATCCATGAAAGCAGTTTCTGTGAAATCCATACAGTAAGGAAAGTTGGTGTTGGGACGCCTTCTTTGGCTTTTTAAACAGATGTGTATGCCATTGTTGTTAGTTAAAATGTGTTGACACACTGAAGGAGAGTTCTTTGCCTTTAAATTTCCCTGAGAGAAAATTTTGAAGCCTTAAAAATAATTCTGAAAGTTTCTGGCTTGGCAACATCTTTACTAGGATACGGTGGATTAGATGAATGATTTTTGAGATTTCTCAGATGAAAAACACTGAAGTTGAAGCTGATCTTTCTCAGGCTGATTTATAACACTTAAGGCAAATGCGTTCTTAGGTGTTCAGGTGCAGTCTCCTACCTAGAACTCCTGCCTGAACATCTGGAAGACAGATGAGAGGGGAAAAAAGAAAAATCAGCTTATTTTCAGAATGGGGAAAAAAAACTGTAGGGGTGATGTGAAAAAAAAGTGATTGTAGTCCAAGAGAAAAGGTAAAATATTTTCATCTCTTCTAAAAACAAGTTTGTAGGAATTCTTGACTATTTTAAGAGTGCTTTTTGAAATTGCACTGGGAAGTCTGTGATTCTATGAAGAGATGTCTTATATCTTCACACACAAAAAAAGAATGCCTAGATGACAGGCACCTTATTCTTTCCTAAAATATTTCCCACTTTACCCTCTTTTTTTCTACATTAGTTTGGGAAGCAGCTGCCACTGCCACATCTGTGCGAGTAGGAACTGGCATTAAGTTTGTCAACAGAGACTTGCCGTTTTCTGCCTGTAATCACATTACAAATCAATTTTGTGTGACAGATTATTACCAGTAAGCCAGAAGATAGTGCCCCTGAATTCTGCTTGACAAATATGTTATCAACTCTCTTCTTGATGTTTGTTGTGTTTATTTCATTATTATGCTAATGTTCAAAGTAGTAAATACAGTAACTCAAAATTATAGTCTGAACTCTTCATTTGAACTGCAGCCATTCATAAATAGTTACTCTTTTGTTTTACAAACTCTGATCATTTTGTTAAGAATGTAAATATAAGTTGATTTAATATATTTATTTATTTATTATTTACCTGCAGAAACATAAAATAGGATTTGTAGCCAAGAAAACCCTAAGTGCATGCAACTATGGTCCCAAGTGTATCTAACCTTCAGTCAGAGGCTTAATTCAGTACTTCTGTCCACAGTACTAAAAACTGCAAAGCATCTTTTCTTGCAGATTTTTAAAAATAGGACTTTTATATTCCAGGTTTGTATTTCCCCTTGCCTGAATAATCTGAGTAATTATCTAAATAATATGCATGATTTCACTGCTTTTAAAATGTGATTTCGATAATGAACCAAGTGTAAACAAACAAACAAAAAGTCATTTTAACTTGGATCTACAAAACAGAAAATAAGGTGATGACACAAGTCTGCACGTCTTGGGTAGTTTTCTAGTGTTGCCAGTTCTAACCTGTGTTGTTATCTTGCACCATCTAGTGGCGAAATGGGATGAATAAAAATCCAAGTTGATAAATCTTTAAAGATGCAATAAATTACTATATTTTTTTGAAAACGAACTCTTAAAGTCATTCCTGACATTTAAAATTAAGTGGGAATTCTACAATAGTTCCTTTAAAATGCCATGGAAGCGCTGAATGGGTAAAAAGTGAATGGAATCAACATTTACTGCTGCCAAGTGTTACTATTTTCTGCCTTCTCTTTTACATCCTTCTTAGCCTTTGTGGCATAATACATGTATTATTCCTGCTGCATTACTCCTTTTGTTTCATACTGTGTTGATACTTTGACATAATGGTGGTAGAATTAATCTCACACTGACAAAATCTGAAAGGGACAGTTAGATTACTGGAAAACCCCAGAAGAGGGTTTACGTGTAGTCAGTACTGCCTGCATATATACATAGCGGAGTATTGAGGAATTTTTTTACTGTAGGTGGAACAAAAGCAAGAAGCTTGCAGCTGAAGGATTAAAGTGGAAAGTAAGATATATTTTAACACCTACTGTAATTCAGGTTGTTCTAGCATATCAAGGAAACTGATAAATACTCTGTCATATGGAGTCTTTACACCAGGATTGCCTGTCTCTAAAACATGTGCTCTAGCTTATCTGTGGATTTACCAAGTTAGGAATCTCTAGACAGAATGCTCTGGCCTGTGTTATCTGGGAGGTCAGATTCACAGATCTTAATGTTCTTCTTCGGTCTTAAAAAGCTATGAATCAAGTAAAAATCTGAATGCTCAAAAGCACTGTGATTTATTTATTTTTTTATCTTGCCATTTTGCATAGTACTAAAACAGCTCACATAGTTAGGTAGCATGTTACAAGAGCAGCTATTCACATTTTATTCTCTGTGCTCTAAAGATGTGATCATTACCACAGATGGAAGTGCACAGTTGTTTAAAAAGAAAAAATAAACTGATGATTCCAGAGTGTAAAAACATAAATTGTTTTTGAAAGGGTTCAGAAGATGACAGTATCGCAGCTTTTCAGGTTTTTAATCCTCCTCTTAGTACTCTAATAATCCCTTCCATTTGGGCTGCTACTCAACAGAAGTTAAGTAGTAAAGAGTTGAATATCTAACGGTCTCTAGTGTTTTAACAGCAACCACCTTTGAGCCTGGTTTATATCTTAATGCGATTACAGTATCGTTAGTTTGGTTTTTTTCTTCCCATTAAGAATTCTTCCATGCTGAGGTGTCTTGGTATACTTGAATAACAAGTTAAGCTCAGTAGAAAAACAGGGTTCAGGTTTGATTTTTTTGTCTGTTTGCTTTTTTTACTTCTGCTGAAGGTGTTGAGCACATGCAGCCTAGATTTTCAACAGCAAGAATTGCGAATGCTTAAAATTCTGCTACTTAGGGTTGTATCAGAATCTCAATTGGACATTGCTTTTACTGTCATGTGATCCTGCAGAGTTCATGATCTTCAAACCGTCAAGCCTAGTCTGTCAAGTATAGCTTCTGAATCCAACTGGACAGTGCCCTCTGTGAGCTCTGTGCTTATACAGACTACTCTCTCTTCCAGGGCACTGGCTACCGTCAGTGAAGCTAGGGGTAAGCTTGCCAAGGGGGAGATTTTCACCTCAGCTTCTGTTTGACTTGCAGTGGGAAATTTAGTATTACACACTGTCTCCTCTAAAAGAACTCTGACTTTGCCGAATCCAGTTCCTGATAATAAACCACAAGGGCATGTGGTCAACTGCACTAGCAGCTGGAGGTTTAGATCTAGAAACCGGTCGCTGTAGAATGTGGTCTTAGGAGTAAACAGAAAACACTGTACCTTTATAACTTGTCATAGTGTTGCATCTTATTTTGAGGTGAACATTCTTGAGTATATTCTAGTGAACTTCAGATACATAAATCACTTACTGGAATGTTTTGCAGTTCAACTTTATGGTTACAGCACACAGAATTAAAGTTTTACTAAGATGATGAAAATTGTTATGTTTATAGGTGATTGAGCTGAAGCCAGGTGGAAAAGATATTCCTGTTACCAGCGCCAACCGAATCGCGTACATCCATCTGGTGGCAGACTACAGGCTAAACAAACAAATTCGACAGCATTGCCTTGCTTTTCGTCAGGGACTGGCCAATGTTGTGAATCTTGAATGGCTTCGAATGTTTGATCAACAGGAAATACAGGTACTTTGCTTAAAATGGCAGAAAACAATTGATTTAAACAGAAATAAAGGCTAACTTTTTGTCTGTAATGTAACTTCCTTCATTATTAGGTTCTGACTTCTGGTGCCCAGGTTCCTATTAGTTTGGATGACCTTAAATCTTTCACAAACTATTCAGGTAAGCATAGTTTTTACTTAAATAAAAAAAGAGTATTATAGTAACTGGGGAGTAAATAAACTTGCTGTTTATCCTAGCTTTTTAAAAAAATTGCAGGGGCATTCTTGTTAACTTTGCCCGAACTCTCTAGACAGGCCTGAATCTCAGAAGATTGAGTGCAATTATAATTACAGCCTAATTCTGTAAATGTTGAAAACTATAGGCATGCAGTGTATTTATTCAGACAGTTAAACACGAGTCTATAGCTGTATAATTAGAGGATATGCAATTCCTTTTCTAAATAGATGTTAGTCAATGGTTGTGTCTGGTTCCTATGAAAATAAGTCTACAAATGACTTTGGGATAGTTGTTTCTACAACTGCATTCAGATACTTAGAATTTCTTACTCAGCCTGAAGAGAGAGCTCATATTTTTCCCTTGTGAGAAATGCAAGGTACCTTACTTCATTTTCCCCTGCATTTATCATGAATGTAATCAAAAAGTTGCTACTATATAGTTAGTTCATATCCGGGTTTACCTCAAGGTAAACTGATTCATTAAACAACATCCTGAGTTTTGCATATTTTGCAGACTCTTGGTAAAAGTAAAAGGCAGTAATCAAAGGTTACTAGGTAAATGCTAAACTAAATGAAATTAATTTAAAACAAACAAATAGGATTCAGTGGACTGAAGTTAAGAAGCTGAGGGAGATAGTAGCCATAGGTAACCAGTGAATGAGAAACTCAAAATGCAGTGATTAAAGAGATCTGTAGATACTGGTAGTCAGCAGTGTAAGCCTGCTGTTTAAAGTATTTTCATAGAATCACAGAACCATAGAATAGTTAGGGTTGGAAAGTACCTTAAGATCATCTAGTTCCAACCCCCCTGCCATTTTCCCCAAGCTTTTCAAGATTGATGCTAGTTTTCTGGAGGATTTGTGGCTTACATATAACTATTCTATCTGTAAATAATTTAAATCTCATTATAGGTGGCTACACAGCAGACCATCCTGTAATTAAAATATTCTGGAGAGTTGTAGAAAGTTTCACTGATGAGGAGAAACGCAAACTACTCAAGTTTGTAACAAGCTGCTCTCGACCGCCTCTTCTAGGGTTTAAGGTATATGTCTTCCTGACTTCCTGCCAGCTTTCTGTAAATATGATTATGATACAAGCTTTTCATTTGAAAAGATTGTTCCTCTGTGACTACAGAAACAGCTTCAGTGTTTGCATTTGTGTGTATAATGAGTATATTTTTAAAATAGTTAATGAAATGTTGTTCTGTTGGTTTCTGTTTTAACCGCAAAATTTGGTAAGCCTACAAACACACTGGTTAGAGCAAGTGCTCTTTGTCATGGATGATCCTTGCCGCCATTTCATGTCACTGTGCAGAACCAGATTGCTACCGGTTTCAAGGAACAGGTTGAGTTAAAAACAATGTATTTTAAATCAGGCAAGAGAGATTTAGGATATAAAAGCACCTATTACATTTGAACCTCTTAAATTAACCATTTAAACAGGAAAAATGGTTCCTTCTAATTGCCACTTACCCTTTGTATCTAAATATTTGGCTGCTATCTTTAGATTGCTATTTACAGTGAAGCTTAAGTATGAAGAGAACTTTTGTCTACTGCTTCTAAAACTAAAGAGAGGCCAAGGCAAGTTGAAAACCTTTTGCAATTAAATTCTGAGGGTATTCTACCCATGAGTTTCAGCTGGGCTGGAAAAATGCTAAGAACCAGCTATGGATTTTATTTCCTCTAAATGTGAGAACATTGAATGCTTTTTTATAAGAAAATAAAAGAATAAATTATTTCATAGCAACACTTGCACCTTCAGCACAGTGATCAGCAGCATGCTTACTATTTTATTATTTAGTAAAAATAATACAAAGTGGCCTTATGTGGAATAAATACAGGCATTGCATCATGCAGTTCCTTACAAGAGTAAGATTTGCTGCTAGGCAAGATTTGAGAACATGTACTTAGTAAATGATCACATTATAAGGTACTGTGGTACAATAATTAGAGGTGAATAGTAACTATAATTTCCTATATTTATTATGTAAAATAGCTAGATAAAATCATAGAATAGTTAGGGTTGGAAAGGACCTCAAGATCATCTAGTTCCAACCCCCCTACCATGGGCAGGGACACCTCACACTAAACCATGCTACCCAAGGCTCTGTCCAACCTGGCCTTGAACACCACCAGGGATGGAGCATTCACAACTTCCTTGGGCAACCCATTGCAGTGCCTCACCACCCTCACAGTAAAGAACTTCTTCCTTATATCCAATCTAAACTTCCCCTGTTTAAGTTTTAACCCATTACCCCTTGACCTATCACTACAGTCCCTAATGAAGAGTCACCTCCCAGTATCCCTATAGGCCCATTTCAGATACTGGAAGCCTGCTATGAGGTCTCCACGCAGCCTTCTCTTTTCCAGGCTGAACAGCCCCAACTTTCTCAGCCTGTCTTCATGCGGGAGGTGCTCCAGTCCCCTCATCATCCTTGTGGCAACAGATCCATGTCCTTTTTATGTTGAGGACACCAGAACTGCACACAATACTCCAAGTGAGGTCTCACTAGAGCAGAGTAGAGGGGCAGGATCACCTTGTTCGACCTGCTGGTCACACTCATTTTGATGCAGCCCAGGATATGGTTGGCTTTCTGGGCTGTGATTGCATGCTGCTGGCTCATGTTCATTTTCTCATCAACCAACACCCCCAAGTCCTTCTCCACAGGGCTGCTCTGAATCTCTTCTCTGCCCAACCTGTAAAAATGAGTGCAGGTATTGTGTAAGTTCTGTGTATGATCATTTAAACCTCCATTTGGTACAGTTGTTCTGTAACCCTCTGTGCAGTCTCAGTCTCCACATAATCCCTTCAGTTGCTGTAGAAAGTGCTTTGTAGTGCTGTTAGCATGTGGATAGGCAGCATATCCCCCATCTGCCATATCTGTAATCTGTAGCTCATCTTACACTCCTTTTATAGGCCCGGAGGAGAGGAATTGACACTTTCAGTCAGTAATTTGTCTGACTGTTCCACATGTCTACTTCAAGGTGAAATGAATCATGCCTTAGACTCCACAAAACATATGAACTAGATCCCCTTTAACAGTAAAGAGTGTCCAGGGTGACTAGATTTGGATACAGTGACAACACAGATGGCTGTTTAATCACATGAATCCTATCTAGGGTATTCATTTATTGATTTCTGTGATTGATTATTTAAAAGCCTGCAAGCATTTCTCTTAAATTCTCCAAGTCCATGTGAATATTCCTGTGCAGTACTCTAGCAACAAACAGGATTTTTATAGGACAGTGGGAAGAACAATTAAACTGGAGGATGAGAACAAGAACAAGATAGAATAGTGTGCATCGTAATAATGAATGGAGATCTGGGAAGTATTGTGTGGAAACAAAGCAGACAGAAATCTCCGTTCGTTGTCATCCTTTTTAATTACAAGGAGAGAGGAAGAAATGCAGATGTGGCTACCCAGCTTTGAGGTAGCCAGCATGACATTTGAGGAGATGGAGGAAGTGAATCAAAAGTCTAAAAATACTGAGGCTGACAGTGACACATTAGAAAGAAGCCAAATGTGGAAAGCTGAAGTTTGTGTATATACTTGGGAGATAGGCCACGACCTGACTTTAACATACTTGGCTAGGAAAAAATGGAAGTAAAATAGTCATTGAATGATACCAGTAAGTTAAAAGATTAATTCACTATACAAAGGACTTACGAGCTCAGCTGCATGCAAAAGTCTTGGCAACAGCAGTGAAGCATTACTGCATTACTTAATGCATTAAGGCATTACTGCTGCCTTGCTGGGCAGCACTGAGCAGGAGTTATGTCAGTACTTGCATGGTGCTTGCAGTAGTGTCTTGTTAACGTGGATTTGCCAGCAAACAAGGGATTTTCTGGGAAATGCTTGTCAGAACAGGAAGTGGGTAACTGGTATTTTCATCAGCAGTAATGACTTGGTAGCCTGCGACAGTGTGTTGTTTAGAGCTTTTAAGGTGAAGAGTGCAAAGCTGAGGAATGCTGAATATTACCAGCCAAGTAACTGCCTGAATATATTTAGGTTGGTAGATATTAACACAAGCTATCTTCAAAATTTGTTTACAGTTTTAATAGGTGTACTGTAATTTTCTGAGAGGAGCACAGTTTCTGGTTCTCTGAAACCTTCTGTATGCTTTATAGTGTGGAACCATCTTGTTTTCTTAAAGTTGGTGCATGTTAATTTAAGATAAGGAAATGTCTTGACATTGATAGTTTATAGATAGCATGTTCTAGCTTTGCATCTTTAAAAAATTTCAACTTTCACTGCCAGCTTCAGACTCAGAATAACATTTACTAAAGCTAATTAAAGTTTAATAAGTTTAATAAATGTGATTGTTACGGACAAAAAAAAAAAATCATTAAAGTATGGTTGAAAATTGTTAAGTTCCAATCAGGTCACATAATAAATTGACGATATTTTTCACTTCCGAACTATTGCAGTTTCCCGCTGTACAGTATTTAATTATGCAGCAAATGGTGCCCTTGGCATGACATTTCAATTTAGAACTTAATTTTTCCATTTTTAAAGCTAAAGTAGGGGAATTCAATTAGCATTTTGAAAGGAACACTAAAAATACAGCATTGAACCATGAAATACTTTTAAGAACCATGAAATACTTTTAAGGCCTCCATTTGAACAATAATTTAGCTTACAGTCACATTGACCTTTTGCCTTTGGAACTTGGATTTTTTTTCCAGTTTCTAAAATCAGAACTGTTTTGTGTCAGGCAAGCATGTGATAAAATTAATACTTTCTTGCCAGAAAAAAAAACCTGCTTTAGAGGTAACATAAAATACATTTTTCCTTATATTCTTTCTCAGAAGAAAAAGATCAGATATTAAAACAATTAAATTTTGCATACAAGATCTCTTCAAAGTCTGTTCCTCAGATCAGTAATTTTCACATTAGAAGAATAATTGAGGTTGGACAAGTTTGTATCATTACAGACTCAGTATGCCCATCAATATCATCCCAGGAATAGCCGAGTGACTTTCTGATCTCTCTGCAAAGAAACACTGAGTATAATTACTTTAAATAAAGTTAGATTTGTATTTGGAGAATACAAAGTACCCATTGATTCAGAGTTCTAGACCATAGTAGTATAAATACTTGCGTAATCTTACACACAGAATCATAGAATGAGTAGGGTTGGAAAGGACCTTAAGGTCATATAGTTCCAACCCCCCTGCCATGGACAGGGATGCCTAACACTAGACCATGTCATACCGTTCGTCTTGAAATTCATAAGTTGTAGGCTTGCTGGAAGATCAGTTTAGACAAATCCCCTTAGAGCAAGAAGTGCCTTTAGCATCGAATCAGATGATTGATTTTAACAAAGAAAATACCATTTTATATTGTGGGGAGTAGAAGGAAAGGATAGCTTGATACTCATCCACTTGAAGAATGTATCTTACACATTTCTTTGTATAGTCAGGATGAAAAGTACAATTCTCAGAAGAAGCTGTGTTATTATACAATGACAAATATTATACATCATTCAAACATGACAGAACATCCTTTCCTATTTACCTCCATTACAGCTAGTGGCCCGTTCCCTGTGTTCAGCATGTATTTCACTGTCAGAAAACTTCAGCATAGCAGGAACCTATCATTTTCCTGCTCCTGAAGAATCAACAGTATCCGTGGGCATTTGGGAGGCTTTGTGAGGCGAGCCTGAATTTGTGAAACCCAGTTGTTTCTCCCAAATACAATAAAAACAACAAAAAATTCCTTCAGTGTTTCTGTATTACTTTCCCATTTTGTGTTTCACTGTTTTTGTAGCATCATAAACTTGCAGAATAGTTTATGAACAACAACATTTTTTTTCCTGGGAACCAAATAAATTGCTTTGTCTTCTGCAAATTAATGGATCCTGGTGGGGACAAGGTGGAAGGAGGCACTGAACAATTCAAGAGTGCTTTTGGAGTCACCAGGAATGAGGGAAAATGCCATTTGAGTATGTCATTGTGACAGGTTTTAATGTAATGATTTTTTTCCTAGCAGTCTGTGCCAGCTGTTAGGGGGTAGGCTTTAGCTTGTATGTGGGTTTTGATATATTTTTTTTTCTGTTGCATTTTTCAGGAGTTATACCCTGCATTTTGCATTCACAATGGAGGATCTGATTTAGACAGGCTACCTACTGCCAGTACCTGCATGAACTTGCTGAAGCTTCCTGAGTTTTATGATGAAAATCTGATGCGAAGCAAACTCCTTTATGCCATTGAATGTGCTGCTGGATTTGAATTAAGCTGAGTCAAACTGATGCTGATTTGGATGATCTGCAGAGGAACTAACCAGTGCCTACTCTTAAGCAGCACCCATACCCCAGCAGTTTTAAGGGAATTCCGTCTAGATTTCTGCAGCTCTTGTGTCTTATCAAATGCCCTCAAATAAGTTTCATTTTTAAACACAATTTCTTAGTTGGCTTTCATTAATTAGTATTACATTGACACTGCTTTATGATTCAGAACAGTGAATGCTGTGTGCAGTGTGGCTGTTTTCTGTGTTACGCGATGAAAGAGCACATTTAAAGAACCGTGACATCTCGGTGAAATTAACCAAAGATGAAGCTTTGGCTTTGTGCTGTTCAAACAGATAATTTCACAAACTGGCAATAAAGTTGTGTACCATGCAGCGCATTGGGATGAGACATCCTGTAATTAATCTTTTAGATGGAAGTGAAGCAGATGTTTGCAGATATGCCACAACTGAGAGGATGGAAATGCTCATTACCGATAACCTAACATCTTACATTGTAGAATTGTTTACAAATCATAGTTGTTGCAGAACTGCTGTTTTATACTACCTGTTGTGGCTTAAGTCCAGCTGGTAACTCAGCGTCATGCAGCTGTTTGCTCACAGCCTCTGCCTCCTTTTCCCCCCACTGGACAGGATGGGGAGGAGAACTGAAAGAATGTAAACCCCACAGGTTGAACAGTCCAGTAGCTAAAGTGTAATATGAAACTACTACTGCTACTACTAATAATGATAAGGTGAATACCAAGGGGAGAGAATATAAAACTAAAAGGGTAAAGGAAAATAACAATAAACACAAGTGGTGCACAGTACAATTGCTCACCACCTGCTGACTAATATCCAGCCTGACCTGAGCAATGATCTGGGCCTTCAGGTGACTCCCTCCCCCTGTTTACATCCTGGGCATGATGTGGTGTGGTGTGGAATACCCCTTTGGCTACTTTGGGTCAGGTGTCCTGTCTCTGCTTCCTCCCGGCTCCTCACTGGCAGAGCGTGAGACTGAAAAGTCCTTGCTCAGGGTAAGTGCTACTGAACAACAACTAAAACACTGGTGTGTTATCAGCATTGTTCTTAGATTAAAGTCAAAACACAGCACTGCACCAGCTACTAGGAAGGAGAAAAAAACCTGTTACAGCTGAACCCAGGACACAACTTTCCCTCAAGATGGTAGGCACTGAGATAAAATGGTTGTAATACTGCATTTATGCTTTCTGAAATACTTGGAGAAATCTGATTTGCATTAAGTTCAACCTTTGGCTGCATCATTATCACTTGAACACTGTTGTGACTGGATGTGAGTATCCATATTTTCTTTGTCCTGTTTCTGTCTTTTGTGCCTGTACAGATTTTTTGTTTTCTTCTTAAATGTATGAGACTCCTGTTGCATACACAGTACATACAGAAGCCATCATTTTGGAAAAGTACACATGTAACAACTATTAAAATTATTTGAACCAAAGTTATCAGGCTTTATCTTTTATATTTGAAGCCTGTGGTATTCACATTCCTTTTCCCTGTCATTTATTTCCATCTTGAAATGCCGTATCTGTGCTGTGGACACTAGTCAAACTCATTATTTTTTTGGTGATGAAACAGCTTTTCTATCCATCTGCCTGCGTTTTTTCTGCTAAGAAAAGTAGGTGGGAATATGCTGCTTAATATAATTTGGTATCTGGGGAAAAAAAATGCTTTCACATGGAAGGAACTGATCCTCTGGTAACAGTAGGCACATTATTGGGTGTTTGTATGCAAACTACAGTCCATTTAAAGAAAGGAATTACAGTTCAGACTGTAAGATCCATAAGTGCATCCCTGTGAACTTTAGTTTTTTTAATCATCAAAAATTACAATCAAATTTGTATTATCTCTTATGCAAAAAAATATTTTGCTGTTACAGGAAACTCTGTTGGATTTCATATTTAATAATCAGTAACCAGCAATATCCTTTTAAATGTGGGAAAACAGTGATTTTAAGATGTTTACTAGTAACCATATAAAAATGTATAATTTCTTAATTTGGGTAATAAATGATGTGTTAAAATACTATTTGTAGTCTTGATGTACAGAAATAAAACAATTGGTTTTCTTTTTGGTTTTGCTTTAGGCTTTTTATTTATGTTAAATGTTACACACCCAAGTTATTCTTTATCCCAAAATTCTTTTCTTGTATATTTTTCTACAGAAACTATGGAACTTGTAAAGAAGTTGAAAAGAGATCAGTAGTAGTGGAACTGCCTCCTCGTAACTGTAAAACCTGAACACTTCCTTAGATAGCATTATTTATTTTAGAACCTAATGTGTTAAATACTTTGAAATTATTTTTCTCAATTCCATTATTTTGCTACATTGGGTAGTGGTGTATCTGTATTTTGTAAAATTGAAATGAAATTTTCTATTAAATAGTTGTATTTTGAAGATTGTGTTGGAGTCATGCCAGGTGGTCATGACTTGGATGCTTCCTGCTTCTGTGAGACAGTGTGCACTATTCCTGTCTGGTACCATGAGTGCAAGCTCAACAGAGAGGGTAGGGTGGGAGGAAGGGTGAGTTGCAGAGAGGTACAGTCACGTAAATGTAAGAACTTGCAATTACTACTCAAAAAAATCAGTAGAGAATGTGAGTTTGCTGGAAATACTCTTCCTGACTTTTTGTTTCTTCAGTATGTAGTACTCAGTGATACTGGTTTGTGTATTCTGTACATTAAGTATGAAATCCTGAAATGCTCAAGTCAGTGGGACTGTAGGCTAGATTTCATTCTGCAGGTAGGCAGCTGAAAATGAAAGCTACAACAGCTTACACCACTGTGAGTACCCAGGCTGCAGTAAGAAGAGGGTAGGGCTCTCCGCTGGCAACAAGTGCTTTCAGTTGTGTCAGCTCTTTTCCTGTAGTCAGGATGAAACATGAGTCTCTGCTTTTCAGTGACCTATTGCTGGATATTTTAAGGAATGAGAGGTAAAAGGTGTAAGAAATACTGTAGCTATAGTTATGGCCTGAGGAGCTAGGTAGTCTAAATGATCTCTTGCAGCAAGAATTATTTATATAGGAAAATGGATTTTCTCTTTTTTAAAAGAGCAAACTCTCCCCCAGTTGTGATGCTCCCAGAGTTCAGGTAGGCAGAAGCAGGAAGCACTTTGCATGCAAGTAACCTGAAATACTATTGTAGATTTTGGTCATCAGAATTATAGGAGTAATAATAATGGGTTGTTTTCAGCAGAAGATAACCCTTTCTGAAAGTCAGTCTCTGTATTTCAGTGTTTTGCCCTAGCTCAGTACTTACCTTTTGAAAAATGACAGCATTTTCTGGTTTTGTTTTCAAATAATTCTTCGTTTATAATTCTGTATCCTGTTCTAAAAACATTTTTGTCAACAGTTATTGTTATAATGGCAGAAGTCACAAATTCTTCATCTCTCTAAACTGAAAAGGCATAAAAGCAAAACAAAAACAAAATCAGCACTTGGTCTGTTTATCTTGGTGGGAATTTTTCTAGCCCTGGATTCAGTCCTACTAGCTGGGTTACAAAAACCAAACAAACAGCACAAAACCCCAACAAAAAACCACAACAAACGAAAAGAGAAATGTTTGGCCTTGTTCCTTATTCTTAGTTGTCTTCCATCATGGTGCTGAAAGCCAGACTTTTACAAACTTTACAAAACTCACTCCTCGTCTCTGGGCAGAATTCGTGTCTACAGCAGAGGAAAGGTTTGGCTCCAGTTTCATGCATAAACATTGAGCTGGCAGAAGCTGGATTTGAACAAGGATGTATCTTCAGTTACTTCTGTGTGGGGTGCCCCATAAGTAAAAAACGAGCTTCCTGATGCTATCAGAAGCACTGTGGACTGTCTTTTTGGCATCACTTGAGAAATCTAGCACAAACATCCTAATCTGATCTACGAAGGGATCTGCAATTCAAAGAGAATGCTTCAAGGAGTGAGCTTGTGCTAAATTTCAGTTTAACCCAAAACCTCTTTGTTAAATGCCAGTAAGACAGCACATAACTTTTCACCACTGAAAATAATACAGCACAGAAACAAGGAAAAAATTGTTTTTCTTGGAATGTTTTGTTGGACCTGTAATTTTTTTTGTATTTATAATTATATGCAAAACCTTTAAAACATTTGCTCATATACACGAATCTGTGTTAATAATGTTTTGTGATGTAAATGCTTGTTACTATTTTTTTTTCATGATGCTTTGTCTGTCAGTGAAGGAGAGAAAAAATGAACATGGTCTGTAAAACTGATCAGGATGTCTATATTTTTATTGAATTCTGCTTTTGTGAATAAAATAATTTGAGTTTTCTTGAAACTTTGCAGAAACACTTTTATTTCTTTGCAGTAAATGTGTTCTCATGCTAAAGATTGATAGTACTGAATAGGTTCTAAAAGGGAAGCTAGTCCTAACTGTTCATTGGTCTTGAAGTTACTACTGCTGGAACAGGCTGCCCAGGGAAGTGGTTGTGTCACCGTCCCTGGAAGCATTTAAAAAAACATGTACACATGGCACTTAGGGACATGGTTTAGGGTGGTCTTGCCACTGCTTGGTTAACGGTTGGAGTCGGTCTTACAGGTCTTTACCAACCTGAATAATTCTGTGGTTCTATGATTTTAGTGCGCCAGGATGATTTTCAGCTTCAAGTTTTGAGATGTGAAGTTCCCATTCTGTCAAACTGCAACCAAAAGGTTTAGCTTTGTTTCAGTGTGTCTTTCAAACATATAACTAGTATCACTGATATGCTTTGAAAAAACTGTACTTTTGCAAAGAACAAAACTTACTCCTTGTATAAAAATACAAGAAACTCCTAATTTATAATGAAGAATGCTACTCTGTTAGCAAATACATGAAAAAAAAATCCGTCTCTTTCAGCTTCTGAAATTTTAGCTCAATTTTAGCCCCTCTGAAGGTGTAATTTAATTTTTGTCTCCTTTGATGATTACAATCATCTGCATCTCTCTGCACTTCTATTATTTTCATTGCTAAATACACAGTTCCACGACAGCATTTATGAAGTTAGTAACGCACATGCTTATTTTGGAATACTTAAAAATAGCAACACATACCCTTCAGCTCACCTGCCACTAAAAATGTGGCAAACTGACAATTACAGAAAACTCCTCTTGTAGAGCACTTCGTAATTCATAGGATGAATAGAACACAAATGCTCAGACATCTTGCCTGGTATTTGGTATGTATCTGGTAGGCTGGAAACCTCATAAAATTTCTGATGTGTGTAAAGAGACAACACAAGGCAGGAAGTGATTATGAAGTTGTGCTAGTTGCATCCAGTTTAAAGAAAACAGGAGTGTCTGGAGATCACCTAGTCCAGCCCTTCTGCTCAAAGCAGGGTCACGTACAGCAGGTTGCTCGGGACTTTGCCCCATGGCGTCTTGAGTGCCTCTGTGGATGGAAACTCCACAGATTCTCATGACAACCTCTTCTACTTTTCAATTACCTTGACATTTTACCTAGAACATTTTTAATCAGGTTTGACCACAACTTCTTGTTTGTTTTTTCAGTTTGCGCCCATTGCCTCTCATCCTGTTACAAGGCAGTGCTAAGGGGAATCTGAGCCTTCTTCAGGCTGAACAACCCCAGCTCTCTCAGCCTCTCCTCATGTGACACGGCCAAACTCTGAATCGTCTTTCTTTCCGATTTGCTTGTTAGTGAACACAGCAGCATATTCAAAATACCTTTTGTGGACTTTGATGTGACTGGGGACTCAGTAGACTACACTAACTCTCCTCCTGCCTGCAGATGTCTGTAGTTGTTAACAAATGGCACTTAACCAGGTATGGGTGTATTTAAGATCTTGTGACTTTGCTTTTTCACCTTCCAGTGTTGCTTTGTCTTTTTAAAGATTTTGCAAATCTGTTATCAGCTGCAAAATAAGAGAGTCAGCAAAAAATGAATTTTCAGTTATTTTCACAACTTGTTATAGCTATGATGCTGAACACTGGTGCACAAATCATAGGGCTAATGGTAAATGTTAAATCACCTACATGTGTATTCAATTTTTCCACCACCAGCCGTATCAAATACCTAGAAGTGGAATTTCTTGGGCAAACTCCTATAATCTGGCTATGTTCTACAAAAATTAGGTATCTCAGTGCTAGGTGCAATCCAGCAAAGCACCTTCAGATGGGCAAATAGAAGAAACTATGGGAATTCTGACTGGCAGCAATGGGACTTCTTGTACCTAAAGGCATGGAGAGGTGTCCTGCAGGCTTGATTTCATGCCTGTGTCATGTCAAGGGATGAATTAAATCATTGTTACATTCCACTGCCAGAATAGTTGCTTTCCAGTCTGGGACTAAGTTCACCTGTCTACAGCTCTGTAGAAAACATACATTCCATTAATATATTGGTAAGAACAGCTTGCTTAAATGTCCTACTATATTTAAGATAACGCTTTTCTACATTCCCAGAGATGTTAGCTCATTCTGTGTAACATTTGACTGAAAAGTAGTTTTGCATAATTTATATTTTACTCTCTGTTTATAGTTACACATAGCTCTTGATTGCTGAAGAAGGAAACAGGCTTTCACCAGATGGTGTTATTTCAGATCATCTTGCTACTTCTGCTTACCCAAATGTTAGACCTATGAAAAGCATCTCTTATCAGTTGCTGTGTGGTTTTGCTGTATGTTGTCAAACATACATTCCAAAGAAAGTGGTTCTTTCTAGCCCTTCTGTCTTTAATTAGAGTAATTCTTCTCATTATCATCATTCATCAGGATGGTGAGACACTGGAACAGGTTACCCAGAGAAGTTGAGGCTGCCTTGTCCCTGGCAGTGTTCAAGGCCAGGTTGGATGGGGCTTTGGGCAATCTGGTCTAGTGGAAGGTGTCCCTGCCCATGGCAGGGGGGTTGGAAGTAGGTGATACTTAAGGTCCCTTCCAACACAAACCATTCTGTGATTTTATGATTACAGCTCTGCTTACTGCTTTTCTTTTTCCTCTCTGCACTTTAAGGCAAACAGCAGCAGAGCTCGGAGTTCTGAAGAGATATTGTAGGTCCAATTACCTATTAGCTCTATTTAGCTATTCATGAAAAAGAACATAGAACTAACTAGTATTTGGCACTGGCATATGGGTAAGAAAGCATATCCCTGATCAACTGAATGGACAGAAATGCTGATCAAGCTGTCGTTGCAAGGAATAAGCATTTGCCATAAGCTGTGACATCTTCTGACTGCCCACAACAGTTCTTAGGTTGTTGCCTGCACACCCCAAATAATCAGTAGGATAAATCTGATGCTTCAGGGGGAACTGGCAAAAACACCAGCTATGCAGAAATGTTTTAACCGCTTTCAAAAACATCCCCTTGGCTCAAGTGTTTGGTTACAATGGGGAGTCCAGATAACCTGCAGCCTTCTGGTTACCGACGGAGCACCTTACCAGTGAAAATTGAGGTTATACTCAGAAGAAAACCTACTGAGAATGCTAATGAAAATTGGTTATTTTGTGCTCCTAATGCATCTACTTAAAGTTTTAAACATTAGGTGTATTGCTCATATTTCAAGTCTAATTGTTTCTGATAAGCTATCAGCAAAAAGTTAATGCTTATATTTAATTAAGTGGCACTTTCCAGAATTACTTTGCCAGTAGTACTATAATTAAAGGATGTGAGGACAGTCTTTGATACATATGCTCATATTCTTTGCTAATACCAAAAGTAGAATCTGTAAATCTGTAAATAGAAAAACTGGATGCATTAAGCAGTGGGCCAGAGCAGCAGGCCGGGAAGGCTGCAGCCATTACCACATCAGAGGGACCAATATTAATACCTCTAATGCAGCATATTTAAGTATTTCTTGTGTTCTGATGGGCTTTTCATAATTGACCTCTGAAAGTCGTTAAAAATTACTAAGAAAAATAAAAGGATCTGGGAACTATGTGAATTGCTAATACCTCCTGGAATGCTGCCACATGATTTCCATCATTATGTTATAGCTACCAGTTAGGCCTGAATTCATCTCACTTAACTTCAGCCATCTGTAAGGCGGCTGTCGAGTCACTTCCGATGAAAGAGAGGCAACCCAGAGACAGAGCTCCAGAGGGGGGGCGTCTTTCTTTACTAAAATGCATCTCCAAAGCAGAAACTGTGCCCTGGAGGTACCCCCTCCTTCTCTCTCAGTTCATAGTTGGAGGCCTTGCACTAGATGCTTAACTTTTAGACAGCTGAAGTGAACCAGACCTTTCTGTCATGTTTCTGGGTGAGGACTGAAAATTCTCGAGCAATGAAGATGCTCTGATAACAGGGTTTATTCTGACTTGTGACTGGGCACTTGGATGCCAGCCCAGGTCTGCCTGGATCTTTGATACCAGCTTCAACAGACCCACCAGACTTCACCAGATGTTGTTATTGGAATGTTGATCCCCTGCCAGCAATGTCACACTTAATGCTCCCTTACACAGTATCCCAGACTTCAGCTGCAAGCAGCTAGCCATAAAAATGCAGAATGCTTTTACTTCATACTTTGCAAATACCTTTGAAGGCTTTCTGAATCTTAAAGCTTTTCTCTTTTATTAGTCCTATAAGTAGATCTAATTAAACATTTGATCTTCCTATGTTACCTCTTCCTATGAGTCTTGCCTAAAATCTTTCCCACAGCATTACCTCTGGTGAGAAGGAAGGTGGTTTTGGCTCTTCACCTTATGCAGTTCTTTGTTTATCTGTGTTGATTTTTTACGCAGAGACTGCAAAGTCCTGTTGCCTGGAAAGCACTGACATAAGCAGTTCTCATTTAAGGACTTCCAAACCTTTGTAAGACATCTAAATATGATTAATGCTGAAGTTTAAAAAATATTCTAATTGATATTCATTGAAATGAGCGTGACTGAACACAAATAACAAACCAAATTACGGGTCAGGAGAATTCTAATTAATTCTTGGGGAACTAGTTTGTCCTGTCCTCTGGTACTTGAACTATGTAACTTGAAGGAGAGAAAAAGGGGTAAAAGGATAGCTTGGCAGTATCTGGCTATGGTTATGAACATTTTTTATTGGAGTGTTACAATTTAAAAGCAAAGGAATTGCAGACACAGTATCTCTTTGGGTGATATGGGAGAAGCAGAGACTTTGCCTGGACATACAGAGATTAGATGACATTAGCCTGGAAGGTCTTAGAGGCTGAGCTGACCTGATGAAGAGCTGAAGGGGTCAGAGGTGGGTGCGTAGCCTTGCTGGGCAAAAGCAGCAAGTGCACTGGGTAGAGCAGTATGAAAGTAGCATTTCCTTCACTGCTTACCAGCAAGCAGCATTCTTCCCATCACAAAACAAACAGAAGCCAGGAAAACAAGACCGGTTGAAATTTTAGTCTACTACAAGTGGGGTCTCAAAAGAGCAGAGTAGGGGGGGAGAACTGCCTCTCTGGACCTGCTGCCCATGCTCCTCTTGTTGCAGTCCAGCATACTGTTGGCTTTCTGGACTGCAAGTAGACACTGCTGGGTCATGTTGAGCTTCTCATACCTTATTTTCTCCAAGCACAAAACTGATCTCTCAGCCTTTCCAAACCTTATTCCTATATATGAAGGGTGCAGTTTAGAGTCAGAACAGTGTTAGAAAATCTATGGGAAAATTAATGTAATGCTGTCACCTGTACAACTGTGTTAAAGCAGCAGTTGTGATCCTGGTCGTGCTCATGCAGACAATGTTGTGATTTCAACCCTGTAATTCCACATGGAATTACACTCCTTTGCCACCATTCTGCTTCTGTGGATAAATAGAAAATTTTATGGTTAGCATCCACCACACCATAAATTTAATATAAAATCTGTTGATGTGGGAGTCATGGACAACGCAGAGACGATCAATGTGATCAAGCGACTGCCGTTTATTACAAAGCCTTAACCCCTTATATGCTATTTCTTACATGCATTTAACAGTGATTTGGCATATGGTGATTGGATATATGTCTTGAAGACCCTTAGTGACTAACATATAATTGGTTAAGCACAGGTGTGAGAACTTGACCTCGAAAGCTTGCCAACAGTCCACAGTTCTCATTAACTCGGTGAATTCCAGCTGCTTCTTATCTTGCTTCCTTAAGCTTCCTCGGGCCTCTCACGGCCTTGCTGTATCTTTCAGGATGATTCAGAGTTCATGTACCAATTATTCATTCTCCTGTGAGAACACTGTCTCCTCAAAAATCTACTCTGTAAGGAATTAAAGTAACTGCCTCATGTACCCCTCCAAGCTTATGTACTGCAGGTGAGGTTTTTCAAAGAGTGAAGACTTTTTATCCTTTGTTCTCACCTGTCTTAACTCATGAAAGAGGAAAACTCTTTTATTTCCAAATCAATAAATGTCTAAAGCATTAAATCAAATGTTTATAAGATCTCCTCCCAAACGACACAGTGCTAACCTGCAGCTTGCCTTTGCACCTGCCAGGCTAGGGGTCTCCTGAGGTTTGCAACCACACCTTTTAGAAAGAGCCAGGCCAACCCACCAGTCATCTTTATTTATTCTTTCCCAAGTGGATCAACAACTTGGCCTTCACAGCTACCTGCTGATGAGAAACTAATAATAGTGCTCAGTGTCTCTTTGATCTAATTTTAAAGACTTGTTTCCATGACTGCTGCTTAGCATCAAATCAAAACACCAAGCCTATACTTAGGGTTGTCCTACCTTGTCTTGCTCAGTTGTATTAGGTTTTCCTGTTATTCCAGAGCTTGCTTTTTTCCATTTGAGCTGATCCCACTGACACATAAGCACCTCCAAAATGGTGAGTAGCCTTTCAATTTGTGGAGCACACATTTTAGATGTGGAAACTCTCAAGTTCCACCTTGGTGATCAGTAAATCAATGCCTTGTACAACTTTTAAAATAAAGAATGAGAAACATATTTTTACAGCAAATTTCAATCATGGATAAAGTCCAAATTTCTAAAATAGAGTAACTTGGCTGCTTATACTTTGCTCTCAGTCATGACAACCAAGAAAACCACATACTAAAGTATAACCCAAAGGATGCTCAAATGTATTCAAGCAGCATCTGTTCATGTGCCAGCTGGAAAATGCTGAATCTAGCCCAGGATAACCAGGCATGGGGGTTACTGGTTTTGAGAGTAAAATAAAGTCACACATGGGGGAAGACATTTTGGCTTTTAAGGAGCCAAACTCACCTATGCATAAACTGATTTGGCTGGAAGTGACCTTAAAGATCCCCGGAGCCTCCTCTTCTCCAGGCTGAACAAGCCTAGCTATCTCACCCTGTCTTCATAGGAGGGGTACTCCAGCCCTCGGAGCATTTTCGTGGCCTCCTCTGTACTCGCGGAAGCAGCCGCACGTCCCCGTTGCGCTGCGGCCCGCAGCTCTGCAAGCAGCGTTCCCTGTGGCAGTCCTCCAGAACGCCTTTACCACAGTGACCGTCCATTCCCCTCACCACCTGCACCCCCCGTCCCCGCTCGCTAGGGGCGAAGCCCCGCCCTCTGCCGAGCCGCCGACCGCCGGCAGGGGGCGGTCTCTCCCCGCACGCGGCGGGAGGGGGAAGGCGGTGGGGGAGCAGCACGCCGTTCGAGAAACTTCCGGAAACAGCCTCTCGGAAGTGACGTTGCGCGCTGACGGAGCTTCCTGTTTGCGGCGGCGAAGAGTTGCCGCAGTTGCCGTTGTCCGGCGCTGCTGGCGGGAGGGTGGTGGCAGCGCTTCGCAGGTACTGCGCGGGTGAGTGAAGGGAGTCGAGGCTTTCCCGAGCGCTGCTCGGCTCGCCCGGCCGTGTGAGGGGAAGGGCAGCGTGTGTGTGTGTGTGTGTGGGGGGGGGGTAATGCTGCGTTCTGTGCCAGGCCTCGGGTCTTAGCAACAGTGTTGGTGGTAACGGGGCCTCCGGCGCAGCTTGGCGGGGTCCTGGGCCGGCGCCGCCGCCATGCTGTACGCTGGAGCACCGGTGGCGGAGGGTTCCCCGCGGGAGCAGGCGTCTTTGTCTCCGAGGTTTGTCCCCAGCAGTGCGAGAGCGTCGTGGCGCGGGGCGCAAGGCGGTTTGAGAGAGGCTTGAGTGTGGGGGGGCGGTGAGAAGCGCTGGCGCTTGGGGGCGGGGAGGGCGGGAGGGAGCGAGCGAGCGAGCGAGCGAGTCGCCCCCATGCGCCGCTGCTGCCTGCGGTTCAGGCCGTAACAAGGAGTGGGAGATACAGTTCTGCCTCCCCGGGCCGTGCTCTCCCAGGTCGGATTTGTCTCCGGGTTGCTGTAAGCAGAGAAGGTCCGTGGCGGGGGAAATAAAATCCGCATTTCGATTTCTTTTCGTTTCAGTGGTTTCAGTTACAGAAAAGTGAGGGAGCGCCTTAGTTCAGCGTTTGCTCTTGATCGTGGTGAATAGGCCTTTACCTCGAGTCCTTTTTTTTTTTTTTTTCTTTTTCCCGCGTGTATTGTTTTGACAAATCTGTAAACTAAATGGGCTTCTCTTTTTTCTTCCGATAGAAGCAGTTTAATTAAATACTATTTTGTGTTTATAGCTCAGAGCAGGGTCAGTAGTGAGGTTTGTTGTGGGTGAAGGCAGTAGTCGTTAGGTGTTTTGAACTCACTGTTGTCAAGTTCCAAGTTGAGTTGAACATTGACAACAGTGTTCCTTACCTGCCTGTGGCAATATTCGCAGGAGTTCCGAGAGGACAGAGTTGAGAAGCGAAGGCATTTATGACCGGTGTTCATGATGGAAGGAGTGCTTTAAGCTATGCTATGTTTTTACTGTTCGAGCTTTTTGTGGGCAGCTGAAAACCAGTGCTGCAGGCTTGAGCCATTCTAATGAAGGCATTAAGAAAGATTATCCAAAATACTGAGCAAATCTGTTTTGAGTTCTGATAATAATAAACTTCTCTTTTGGTTCTCATTTGGACACAGTAACATCATAGAAGCTAAATTTATAACAATGGTAATGTGCAAATGGTGAAGCTTGTGACATTGAATACTCAGTCAGTGACCAAGTGCTGAGTTTTTAGGGTATAGTGTCCAGAAGTGATAAGAACAAGGTGTTGACACAGAGGAAACAGCTAGAATGAAGCTCTGCTGTGTGTTCCTTGTCCTCTGAGGTTGCAGTTATTGTTGCTTGCTCACCTTAATTTTTGTTTACTTTCTGGAGATCCTTGTACTTGTTAAGAGGGATTTTATGTTCAGCTGATGCTGAAGAGCCTGATAGTTAAAGTACCGTCTGGTTCACTGGATTATGTTGTCAGGGAAGTTTTGTTTGGACATTTGTGAGTAAACGTATTGACAGATCTTGTCCGTGGTTACTTTCTGTGGGTTTTTATTTTAAACAGCCAAAATGAGAGCTAGAGTACAATACTGTAACTGTTTTCCCCTTTTGGCTCTTGTGCTGCCTTTTCAGTGGAGAACAAGAGACTGTTTGAAACTGAAGTGAATGTAGGATTTAATTTTCTTAAATAATCCCAGATATTTGAGGATAAATTTAAATTACTCTTCTTACTTGCAGTATTATTTAAACTGCAGTGTTAATTTCTCTGTCTGCAAACTGCAAAGTTCCCCCTCACTCTCCGTAAGATTTGTCTTTTTTAGCACTTGTGCTTTCTGACTACACATTCTTACCAAAACAGTTTTTCTCTCTGGTATTTTCTCTTGTCTTTCCTGGATTGATGCAGTTTACTAATTTATCTTGGTTGGACTTTGTGAGGAAGGATGCAAGGCTTAATTTCTGTGTAACACAGAATTTTTAGTTGGAGAGATAATGTGTTTTGCTGTTTATTTTTTTAATAGACATATAAATTTCTCTACCTGCCGTATTCCTTCTTTCACCTACTAGAAGTTTTGGAATGTACATGGAGACAGGAAACAACTTACGGTAAATCCCCACCTCAGTGACAATGATATACAGATTTCTAATAGTATTTAGACTGTACTGAGGAAGGAAATACCCATGGTTTTCTTCTGAACTATAAAACTTCTGGTCTCCTGCCTCTGTATGTCTGCGCTTTGGGCAGCTAGGTCTGTGAACTGAGGTTATGTGACATGAAGGTTATTATTGTGTTTTACTGTGAGTCCAGAGGCACTGAAGTTCTAGTCTGGAATTGACTGCAGTGTCACATTGGGTTGGTGGTAGAGTGCAGCCACCCGTGTTAGCATGTTCTGCTCTTGTGCTGCTGGCTGTAGAGGACAGTGTATCTTGGTCAGGTCAGTACACTGGAATTGGAGACTTGAGCAGACCATCTGTTTGTTACCATATAAATAGTGATATTTTGAATTTATTGCCTTAACTTTCAACTTAGTTGTATGGAGTTTAATGTTTTAATTTCTTGCTCCCTAAGTAGGAAGTGCTCATTTCTCTAATAGTACTTATGAAGAACCTTGTCAGCTGTGTCCTGAAAACATTTTCTGCTAACAGCTTTTCCTTTGTATTGATTTGTTTAAGGAATGGAAGGATTAGTGAGAAATTACTTAGCTTTGTTAAAATTTCTTTTATCTTTTGTATGAAAATTGTTTATTTCAAGATAGATTTATATTAAAACCATAGTTTATTATATCACCAGGCTTAAGTTATTTTTTTTGCTTTTGTTGAAATACTTCATTTGAACAGGTGTTAGATTTTTAAGTTCAGACTTAAAACATTATCCTGCTTCTGTTCATTTAACTGTTAAGAATGAAATTCATATGCATGAATTATTTCTCTTACAGTTACTAGTTGTAGGTATCATTTATTTTCTATTTGTTCCAAATAAGTGCTGAAAACCTGTAGGTATTAGTAAGGACTCACCATCTAGTAAGGATTGCAAAACTTATATACTAAGTCTAAAGCCACTCATATCTGCATTGCAGCCACTTTTTGTTGAATTGTCGTTAATTCTGTTGATTACAAGAAATTCTTTTCCGTTCTTAACATCTAAATCTATGACAGACTGTTATGGTTCTGAAAAAGCCATTGGTGTTTGCTTAGTGTAACTTTTCTTCGTGCTGATTGGCTTAAGTAAAATTGTGTCTTCAAAAAGTAGTTAGGGGATGTGCGTAGAAATTTTAAGCTATTTTCCCTGAAGGATCATCTGGTTGCATGTTATTATTTGGCTGAAACTTTCTGAACCTGATCTTTGCCAGTTGAGGCTTTTGCTGTTGTTAATCACTTAATCAAACACAGTTCATGCATTTTTTAAAATGAGTTAGGAACATTTTTACTTTGTATAAAATAGCCTTTTATGGTTTGTTTTAGGAGAGTGCTAGTGTTCAGATATTTATATGCCACAGTTCCAAATTTGGACACCTGAGTTGTTGTGATTTGGAAAAATGCCCCTTTGCTTTAAGGAGAGGTTGTGAATAAGTTCCCCTTGATTTAGGGCATGCTCATAGATCAGCTAGATAAGCAGCAGAATATTGGCCAAGAGTGTGAGGGTAGCCTTGTCACTGATCCATTTCCTTCCCTGGTTTTTGTTAGCTTGCTTACATTTCTTTGACAAAGAATTTAGATTTCTTCTCTTACAGTTTTTGGTAGATTAATTGCTTTCTACTGGATTCTTCCTTCTTGCCCTCTGAAGGCTTTCTGTGTGCCAGGCAGTAATACGGATGAAGTCCTGTAGTTAGATTCTAATCATAGAATAGTTAGGGTTGGAAAGGACCTTAAGATCATCTAGTTCCAACCCCCCTGCCATGGGCAGGGACACCTCCCACTAAACCATCTCACCCAAGGCTTCATCCAGTTCTTGCCACAGTTGTCTTGCTCCCCTTGCGAAGGAGAGGAATAGAGAGGGTTCTTTGAAACTTCTTGCCTTGAGGGGTGAGGGAGCCTTGTGCAGGTGGCTTTTTTGTTGTTGTGTTTTTTTGATTTTTTTTGGTGGTTGTTTTTATTAAATAGGACTTGAACTGCAAGATAAAGCAGTCAGCTTAGCTGCCTTTTCCCCTGCATAAACTGCATCATCTTGTATAATAATCACAGTATTCTAATCCACCCTGTTTTCTGACATAGTCTCGTGCTTACAGCCAACATCCTGTTTCTCAATTAAGCTTTTTTGAATGCTCATTTTATTACATTCATTTCACAGGAATTCTGTGGTAGTATTAATGTAATGAGTATAAACATTGCTAACCAAGTATATTTTATTAACTTTAATTATATGGTAAATTTACATTTTTCTGTGAAACAATAAATTTAAGGAACCTGTGAAGTTAAACTGTGACAGCTTTTCTAGGCTTTCTTGGGTAAGTAGAAGTTCAAAGTAGTGAAGTTTTTAGTGTACCATAGTCTGTACCACATTCTTTCTATATCGGGGAAGAAAAAATGTGGGTGCATTGCTTAAATGTGTTTGTCAGATAAATTCATTGCAAACTTTACCTGAGTTTTCTTATTGTATTGCACTTACCAGTTTTCTGGTATATGGTGTGGGCATATTTTTGTTAGCGCTAGCACAGTGCTGCTTATGGTTTCGCTCAGTTATGGGTGGCCCATCCCAGATCTATTGCTAGAACTGACAAAGATCTCTTCATTTTGTTTGGGAGCTGGCCATGGTTTTGGGACTTGTATAGCTTCCTGTGTATTTGAGCTGTACTAGATAAAATATCTTCTATTGTTGCCTGAGCAGTTGTGGCGAGATTTACCTTTTTGTAAGGGCACGGGATGACACCAGAAGGTGGTTTCTGTAACCAGTGTCTGTATGTTAAAGCCAGCGACCACTACAAGCCAGTGAGAACTCCTTGTGCCGCTGGTACAATTGTGTCTTGGAAGCCTTGGTAAATACTTAGTGCTTTATGGTTGATTTTTATTTACCCTTCTTTTAAATGGGTAGCTTGGAGAGATACAGGCAGATAATTACAATTCATGGGTTGTTTGAAATATATAGCTTGTGAGCAAATGAAGTGACTGGACTTCAGATCAAATTTGTAACTTGAAGACTGAAAATATTTGTGTATGTCTGAATTTGCTGGACTGTAAATAACAGTGAACTTATTAAAGATGTCTTAAAGGTTACCTATATAAAAACCAAATTGAGAAGTACCAGAAAACTTAGGAAGTCTGTGTGTGTGTTGCTGATGTTCTTTGGATGGCTCTGGATCCACAACAATATTAATGGTATTGTAGCCTTGTTTTTATTTGAAGGAGTGTAAAATTTCAACAGGTCCAACTGACCTGCTGCTTTCTAATAACTCTTGGAATCATAGGTTTTTTAATCATAGGTTGCAGTTCCCAAAGATTGTGTGCATCATCTATTAACATGCCAGAGAAGTCTAAATAGCTCAGTTGCTGTTGAGTAGGTCAGACACAAGCTCAGGCTGAACTGGGATTCAGAACAGGATATTTACTCTTGCTGTCTTGCTGGCAGGATGCAATCCTTTTGGCACATTCATAGAAAGCGGGGCAGGTATTAGGAATTGGACGGCTATGCAGCTTGCACAGGATGTTGATGACTGGCTGCTTCTGTGAACGGCACAAATCAGGAATTTGGAGCTCCTTCTCTCTCTACCCAGGTGACTGCTGCTAGTCACTGACCTGGAGCTATTCTGGCATCTCTCGGGAATCTCTGTGCTGCCCCGTTGCTTCATGGCCAGAAATAGGTAACTTTTTCTGACTGGGCTGACTGCAGAGGTTGTGTGCCCCTTGCTGTCTGAATTCCCTCTTGACTGATTTAAGAATTTCTTGTTTGTATACCTTCTTCCCTTCCATATTTAGTTAGGGGTGCTGCTTTGTCATTCCTGCTGGTTATGCATTTGATTACTTTCTTCTTTGTCATCTGATCTTATAAAAGTTTATAGCTCTCTAAGTTATCTGTCTTCTGTAATTCTTCTCATGCCTTTATGTAGCTGAGGACTTTGCTATAAAGAGTTTATGAGCCAATTTTCAAGGTAACTAAACTGATCTAGCTTTGTGTTGTGCCTGAGAGGCAGGTCTCAAGCCTGGTCGTGTACACCTCATAGTTGCCTTGAGTAGGTAGGAGCATTCAGGGCTTCTGCTTGGTAGCCAGAACAAAGCTGACTTCTCTTGTGAGTACTGAGAAATCTGTAAGGTATGGAGGCTTTTGGTTCACTTAAACAGTTGAATGTTTGTTCATGCTCCAAGGGAGAGAGAAGTTAGATTAGCTGGTATCATCCTATAAACATAGTACAGTTACGAACACAAGTAACTGTATTTTTGCAAGCAAACAAGGAGGCCATGAAAACAAATTCTTTTATCTGAAGTATTTCTGCTTGTTTTTTTTCTTAGACTTTGAAGATTTTTCTGTGGTTGGAGGTGGGAAATTACCTAATGTGGGCTGGCTTCCTCTGGCCTTGCAAAAATAACCCCTTAATGAGCCTTGCTTGTATTTTTTGGAGACAAACTGCTTGACAGATTTGAGGTTGGAAGAAAATTTCTGTCATGCCATTTTGTTTAGGACAGTTGAGGATTTTTTTTTTTTTGCTTTTCATTTTGCAGGAAGGTATATGGTTTGCTTCTTTGAAACATCTAGGCATTTTCACTGTGTAGATTCCTACTAGCGTTAGAACTACTGATTTTAGTGAAAAAAAAAAAAAAACAACCCCCAAAAACCCAACCAAAAAACTACCAGAAAATGCAGAAAACTTTCTTCATTTAAATACTGCTAAGATATTTTTGTGCACAGTAAAAAAAGTTCCTCTGATGCCTAAAATTGTAACACTGCCATTTATGCTTTATGGTAACTGGCAGATAGAAATAATGATTGGTCAGAGATGAGCTCTTACTGTCACCTGAATGTTTAAGAGGAGGATAGAAACAGTTTGTTTTCTTTAGAGAGCTGCTGGCATGTCTTAATTCCAGACTTTGTTAGTGGCAAGTAAAAACAGTAACACACCAAAGAATATTGAAACCCCAGATACTACTTTGAAATAATTCCCCTGTCCTTGGAGGAGTGGCTTTTTAGGGTCAGAGTAATCTGTTAAGAACTGGTCATATTGCCTCATTTTTGGTCCCAGCTTCAGATTTGTGTTATTTAGTATACTACATCACTGCATCTTTTGAGTCAGAACATGTAACACTGAAGCACTGTTTTTAAACAATTGGCTGAAGTGTTTAAAGAAGTGTGCATTGAAATCAGCATTACTGCCAGTGTGCACAAGGTTCTCTAGGAAAAGATGCAATTTATTTTTTTACATCTAAGTGGCTTTTCCTACCTGCTTATTGTAACTAGGAGCTTGAGGTTCGAATTGTCCCTTCAAGATATCAGCCTAAATTGACTTGCTAATGCAAGAAAAAAAGGCGAGTATAGGAAAAACACATAGTGGTATTGTGTGTGCTTCTGTGTGTTGTGGCTTCCTGCTGTTAGCTCACTGGTTTTAGGCTAGTATGTGTTGTTAGGAGGGGTTGTGCCTAGCTTTAAGCATTACTTATACTAGATTTCCCCCCTTTCCCCTTCCTGATTTCTCTCTGTAAACTTTTATGTTCTATATATGCCATTACTCGTAAGGATTAGCTGCAGGATTTGATAATATATTTAACTATTGCTAACCTTGCTCCTCACCTGTATGTCCATTGAACTCTTCTAATCGTTGCTTGGCAAACAACAAAACTAGTAAGGCTAGCTACCAGCAAATATTCTGGTATATTGTTGGTAATCTCCTTGTTTACATATTGAACCCTGCCATTACTGTGCTAGATTTTGCATTAGTTTTAATGCATGTCTCCCAGCTTCCCTTGGTGTTGGTCACAAAATTACTATACAGTTTTTTTTTCAATGAGTTTTCTTCAAAGGGAAGAATAATTAGAGGTCTGTTTACCTGCTACATTTTAATTTTGTGTTTGTGGGACAGTATTGTTAACTAGGTGGCTAAAACCACCCAACTTCCAAATGCACATAGCTCCTCCCTACATATGCATCTTTAAGTAGTCTGAAGGGGGAAGGTAGCATGGCAGGGTATTTCTTAAACTGGTTTTGCCATTTGAAGAAATGTGTGTGTAACCACATCCCTAAATAAAGCTCATTAACTTGGAACAGCAATGAATTTTGAAGATGTACCAGTTCATTTTAAACGGAAGTCTCTCTTTAATGCTTATATGCCAGGATGTTGAAAGATGCATGTAATACTAGTACAGTAAATTAATTTCATAGTGTTTTACTGGGCTATATCATGCTTGATTCTTTCAGCATTTGTATGGAATACGATGAAAATGAGGCTTTGCCTGGGCTGAAATGAAAAACACTGACTTGGGGGAGGAGTGATTTAAATTAATACCTATTCTTGATGCACAGATTAAGAAAATGTGACTAATACATTGCTGTATTGTTATATTTGCTTATGTTTGTGAGACTTTGCTGGCAGTGAGTTAATTCATTGTAAAAGTCAGTGTTGCCTTTTTCAAAAAAAACTTGAAACATCAGCAGTGGTAGGGTGGAAAGTTGGTTGGAAGTGTGGCCAGAATGGGGACTTGTTGCAGTGGTGGGAAGAAGCCTCTGCATGAAGACATGAAATATTCTTGACATTTTTAGAAAGATTCTTCTGTCTTTGTGGTCATTCAGTTGAAATAATGGTTAATATAACTGGTCTTTAACTCTTTATATTGACAAGAAACAATCAGTATTTGAGTACGGCAAATGCTTTTTCTTTTAGCTTGTAGGTTTCTTAGGACTCTTGTGAAAACTTCATTCTTTTAAACACAAGGTACTTCTCTTCTGTTGGTTGGTTAACATTGTAGTTTGAGCAGTCTTGCCTGGCTATGTGCTTTATATTGGCAATCATAAAGAAAGTAAATGGAATTCAGTAGCTGTGTGAATTTTCAGTCAATGCTTGAGTACAAGAATGGTTTATTAGAATCTGTAGGTGAGATTTTAGATGTCTAAGACCTGCATGTACATTGTGGTTTTGAAGGAAACAGCGGAAGTAATGCTCTGAAGAGTAGATGTGAAAGATGTGGCCCTTTGCTTATGTGCTTAAGACATGACATGTGTGTCAGAGAGGACAAAGTGTTAATGATACATGGTTTCTTCTGCATTGTTATTAATGTATATATCAAGATGGTGACACACTGTACTTAGTCTTCTTAAGGAACTTGCTGTTTACTGGTGTGACTGTGCACTGTGATTTAGGGGGATTGAGTAACATACAAATCAAAACAATAATCGCAAATGTCTTTTATTTTTTTTTACTTTGGAACATTTGAATTTCTAAAAGCCAGGAGCTCTCAGATCAGGTTTGCTACAGAAAAATAATACTCTACTACCTGACTTCTATGAAGTAGCATTACTGGACAAGCTTAACTTCCAAAATCTTGTTATTACAGGACTTGAAAGGCTCAGCTGTTGTTAAGAAGACGACTACTGAAACATGGTGGATTATTATGAAGTTCTGGGAGTGCAGAAGCATGCCTCAGCAGAAGATATTAAAAAAGCGTAAGTATAACTAGCATATTTAATTGATGTTGTGTATTTTAAGGAACAAATATAATAACATTGTTTTTAGATTCTCACTTTGAAGTTAATACTAGGGTGTGAGTTTAGTCATCTGAGGTGATAGCTTTGCTAACAGAAATGTTCAGTGTTCTGAAGAAAAAGCACTTGCTTGTTTTTATGCAATTAGGAAAAGAAACTTGAGTACTGCTGAAGTGAGAATGTTGTCAGTCACTGGATTTTTATCACTGTTAAATCCATTTCTGCATAAGTGCGCTTCCAAACTTGATCTGGTACAGGAGGCAGCGTCAGTCTCTTGTTTGGCTGGATTGCAGTAACTAGGCCTCCCCTCCATTTGCAGAGATGCTTTTACAAAGTTATTAACAAGTACTTGGCATGTTGTTCTTTGTTAACGTGAGGTCTGGTTTCTGTGCTTAGATTTGAATGGACTAAACATCAGTTAGTATTCCTCCCTCCCCACCGCCATATTAAATTAGGGAAGTTCAAAAGAATTGCATACTGTTCTTCGTTTAGATTTACTGTTTATGTGTTGTTTTAATGTGGATGTTCCTAAAATTTTCAGAAGATACCATTTACTTTTCAGCAAACAGCTGGGAGCAACTCATTTCTGTAGTTCTCATTTTTAGTATGCTAAAACTGTTTGACAGTAAATTGCAGTTTCCAGTGACCTGAAAATACTGTGTTTCAGTTTCGCCTCCTCCTAGGATTCTAAACTTAATTAACCAAATTAGTGCATGGAAGCTTGATTTATGTGGGTTTTTTTCTTTCCTCCATTTTTATTTTGCAAATTGCTGCACATGCTACTTTGCCAGCTCAAATGTTCAAGCTGTGTTGTTGCATGACTCTATGTAAAACACTCCAACTTAAGTGCAAGGTTAGCTTTGCTGCTCTAAGTTGAGCACTCTGTCTAGAATATTTCATTTGAGAATAGATAGTGTGTGCAGATGTAGCAGTCAAAGAAGTGACTGATATTAGGCTGCTGCCAAAGTCTGGCATCAGGGTACTCCTGGATCATTTTTGTCTTTCTCTGTGCCAGATGAATACTCTCGGTGCTTCCCATGGTTGACTGTAGTATTAAATAAATACGGAGCTCTAAGGAGAAGCCCATAGCTGAAATGTTACACAAAGTTTTTCTCAGACCTGCCAGATACTGATTGGAAACTCATAGGAATATTCTTAAAACAACTAAAGAACCCCAAACCCACTTTCTTCTTTCTTTTTTTTTTTTTTTTAAATCAAATCTGACTAGATGGTTCTTGGTGTACCTGTAGAAACTATTGGTACTGGTTTAGATGCGAGATACAAAGCACTGGGGAATTCTTAAATGTTTTAATCCCTCACAGCTTGTTTAAAACACTTTGTGTTTATCTGTAAAGTATATTCCTTCATTTCAGACTAAAATACTCTTTATTTTCCTTCCACTTAGATACCGTAAATTGGCACTAAAATGGCACCCTGATAAAAATCCAGACAATAAAGAAGAGGCAGAACGACAGTTTAAACAAGTAGCGGAGGCCTATGAAGTTTTGTCAGATGGTAAGTATTTTAAAAGGGCTCTTGCCTGTCTCTAGTCTGGTTAACAGACCGAAAGTGCTGATGTATGATGCTTTAAAGGGATATTGTAACTTTGGTTTACCATCCAGCTCAACTACTTTCCTTTCAAAAGAAAGGAGAGATAAAGAAGCTTTTGCAGGTAAGATAGGGTAAGCAGAAATTTCAAAGCAAAAACTTCAGTATCTCTGTAGAGGAGTAACCAAATCAGTTCTTCTAGAAATCGAGATCTTGTTTGCCAGGCCCTCTTCAGAAATTTCTGAAGATCTATCTGATTACCAAGTCATTTTCATCTTGGGAGGTGAAGCCAGTGTTACCATCAGTACAGGGGAATGATGTTTTTTTATCCAGTAAAAGTCAGGCTAGACAAGCTCTGAAGTATCTGCTGCCTCTATTTCTTGTTACAGTAAACTAGTCTTCACAAAGCCCAAGTGTACTGTAAACCTTGCTGAAAATTTGGATTGCTTTTGGGGGAATTCCATAAATTCAGTCATCAGTGGTACTGAGGAGAGTATTAATTTTTCATTGTTCAGGAAAAGTTGTTTAGCTTCACCTATGTGGTAGAGGAATTCAGCTTATGGTTCACCCCTGTCTTCTTGCTTGGAGAAAGCATCATTAACTTGTGCTGATGTTCTGGCAAAAGCAGGCTGAATCATAACGAAGTGACTTTGATTATTTTTCCCCTGTAATTGACTGCAGCTGTCTGTGCTATTTCTGAAGTGTCCTTGATTTCACCTGAGACCAGTGAGCAAGGGAAAGCTATATTTAAAGTGCTAGCAGCATCTAGATTATCTTTCAGAATTTGGCCTTGTTTGTCAAGCTGTACACGCACTTTTTGGGGTTGTTTTTGATATGCAATTGACATCGGAGAAAGATAGTTTAGTTTGTCAGTTCATTGTATCTTTGTCATTTAGAGTAATTTAACCTCCTTATGCAATTTTTTTATTTTAAGCAAGATAAAAATAGGGTACTAGTCTGGTTGTTTTACAGATCTTAAAGCTCTTTGGAAAGACTACACTGCTAGAATTTTAAAACATCTTCTAAAAATGCTGCCTGGTTTTGGATCTAGACCAAATCCTAAGTTACTGGTGTCTTGACAGTCATTTGTGCAGCAGGGATATCTGAATCCTGAGCCCTGTAGTTGAGAGGCAGGCAGCTGTTCTGTAGACTTAATGAAATTTTCTGATGCTATTACAGGCTTGAATGGATACAGATTTCTGGCAGAAGAATAGTTCTGTAAGGGGTTACATAAGCAAAGAATACTGAAATTGGGCGATCATAGAACGTGCTTCCCTTGTGGTTTCAAGAACGTTACATTTTTCAAGATGAACTTCAGGCTTTGTGAGCCTTCAGATTGTCTGTGCTGTTTCCTGTTCCTTCTGTCAGTTTGTCTGCCTTACTGCTTTGGTCTTTTTACATTGATGGGTAGGGTAACATCCTCTCTTTAAAATTACTTTCCAGAAAGGCAATACAGGTAATGTACCAAGCTTTGCTGGGGGTGTGTGGGGGATCCTATTGCAAGTTTCCATTATTTGAAGATGATGCCCAGTATATAAAATTTTAATCCGTGTTAGGAATATTTTACTTTTCCTCAACTGTTTGAGGTAACTGCACGTTCTTTCAATGCTGCTATTCAAATTTCAAAAGCATCTTTCACTAAGGAGTTTCCAGTGGGAATAGGATGTTAATATTAGGAGTCTGAAATCAGATGCCCCTACTATTTTCTGGCTGCTTCTACACCAGTGCATGCAAAATAACTGAGTGTCTGCCTCAGTAAGCTCTTCAGGTTCCCTTGCAGAAACAACAGAGCAGTCTTAATCTTCTATAGTAATGTAGAATTATTTTTTTCCCTTTTCTCATGACTGCTGGAAGGCTGGTCTGCAGTGAAATTAAGAGCAAGCCATTCCATGCCTTCAAAAATAATAGAAAGCTAGCAGTTTGAGTCACATCCTTCCATGGCATTTTTTTTAATATCATGTCATTCCCCTTTAATAAACTAAAAGTGGTTATAATTAATTTGAGGGCTTTTGCAATCACTCGTACAAACACTCTCCTTCATTCTCATAGCTCTGTTACAATGGGCTTGATCTTGTGCAATAGGAAGAAAAGAGGCAGTGGTCGAGGCTTTTATAACAAGGGAAATTCCAGTTGGGTAGTAGGAAGACAATGCTAACAATGAGAGTGCTTGAGCCTGGGACTCTTTTCCAGAGAGACTGTGGAATCTTTTCTTGGAGATTGAGGAGATCAGGGCTTTATCCAGGCAAGTTTTGACCAACTTTGAGACTTGACTGCAGTGTTCTTTTTTTAAAGGCAAGCTTCCTTGTGAAGTTTGTCCTTATACCTCCTTTATTTTTATTATTTTTTTTTTATTTTTATTTTTTTTTATTCGACAGGATCAGAGCTTCTACAACTAAGTGGTAGTAAGTCCTAAGGTTTAGTATCTGTTCTTTTTGAGCCTAAATTGCTTTGGCAATTCTCAATAACAATGTTTGCCCAGATACATGACAGAACTGTCTCAGATAAAGTAGCTTTGAGGAATGTGTAGCTGATAATACCAGTTATGTATTTGTTGGGGTTTTTGTCATGTTTTGTTGTTGGTTTGTTTTTCTTTTCCAAATTCAGTGTGCCTATTTACTGACATATACAACTTCTCCTTGTAGCTAGAAAACGTGAGCTCTATGACAGATATGGAAAAGAAGGCTTAATAAATGGAGGCGGAGGTATGTTGACAATTGCCAGTTCTTTGCGTTCTTTGTTCTGGTGGAGAGCAATTTTCTGCAGCTTTCTTTTTAAGACGGGAATCTGGAAATGCCTGTACTAAGGCCTAAAATGTAACCTTGTGAAAATTGAAATGACAGTTGTTTTTGCAGTTTTTCTTGTTGTAGTAAAAGGTATTACTGAATCTGTAAACAGAGACAAGGCAGTTAGTGATGAGAAGTATTGTCTGGACTTTATACCTGAAAGGGAAAGAGACATTTTAAAGATGGGTTTATATCTTTAAATGATTCAAATACCATACAGACCTGAACTTTCTTGTTAGTAAGAATGTGTGAGGGTAACTGAAATTTAACATCTTTTTGCAGGTGGAAATCATCATGATAATCCATTTGAATTTGGATTTACATTCCGTAGCCCAGAAGATGTGTTCAGGGAGTTTTTTGGTGGAAGGGACCCCTTTACATTTGAGTTCTTTGGTAAGTAATCCACCTGGTTTAGTTACGTTTATCTAAAGTGGGCTAAAACTTTACTCTTGCAGAACAAATATAGCCAATGCAGCTTTATTAGAATTAGCTCTGAGAACTGCAGGTAAACAATGGGCATTTTGTGTTAGATTTAAAATGTTTACTTCCTACCTGTTTGTTCTTGTTTTATTTGATAGTACAGAACAGGTATGTTTTGTTGGAAGTCGTGGTTTAAAAAGTCATAACATTGTGAGTGCTGTGTCTCTAGGTTGGAAGGAACTAACATTCAACATTCAATAGGCTGAAATTCCCTTTAGAGAATTTGACTGGGTGAACTTAATTTGTTGAATTTGATCTGTTTTTATTTATAAATATTTAATGTAGCTTTTAGAGATTCTGAACTGGACAGGTTAACTGTAACTCTTACACCATAGCTCTCAGCTTGAACTTGGATGGTTGCAGGAATGATTTTCTTGTATCAAAACAAGAACAACTGCAAACATAACGTAGGCGATACTCTCCCAAATTCATGTCACATGTTTGCTTGGGGGATAGAGCCCCTTAAGGCTCAGATAGCTTAAGTAGTTTTTGAAGCCTTGATGCGTCATTTAATTAAAGGAGAAACAGTGTGATAAAATTGTCAAAGTGATCTTATTACCATAGTGCCGATGGTCCTTCAGCTTGTGATGTTGGTTACTGTAGTGTATTGAAAGCCTTTTCAGAGGTGTTGCAGTTCTTATGAAATCACTGTGTATGTTCTGCTGCATAAAATGCTAACCTAGAAAGTGGAACAGGTCCTGTGTTCAGTATTTACTTAAAGTAAATAGTCTCATTGAAAACTGCAAGAAGTGTACTTGAAAAGCAGAGCTCCTGTTCAGTGCCTTGATATTGTTTAATCTCTATAACAATGTATGAAGATGTTTCAATATTTTCAAAGAATTTTTTATCTTTGCTGGCAGCATGAAAGGGCTAATTCAACTCAGATTTTAATTACCTTTCTGTAGTTTGCTATTCAGGGATCATCAGTTGTTGGGTGACTCTAGCGAAGAATTAGAAAAGGGGTTGTTGAAGTGCTAGAGGATTAATTCGGTAGAATGTTAGTTGATGAATTACATGAGTAACTAGAGGAAGAATCTGGTAAAGGATAAGCAGCAGAACTTGAGCAATTAGATCCAGTAGCAAATCAGAAGTAGTAAAGTGCAGATTGGAGGAAGCATTAACAAAATATTGATGAATGAAACAGGGGCTGAGCTGGGGCGTTGCAACTTTTTTGCTGCCTTCACTGAATGATGATTTCCATTTAGATGAGTGCTTTCAGCACTGTTTAGGCCACATCTGTAGTATTGTGTCCAGTTCTCGGCTCCCCAAGACAAGAGACAGAGCTACAGGATAGAGTCCAGTGAAGAGCCACTAAGACTATTAAGGGACTGGAGCTCACCACATGGAGATGCCACTATTGCCAAGGTTCCTGGTATATTGCAGCTACTTCACCCTCTCCTGTAGAGGAATAGGGATACATCTTACCCTGTGGAAACAGTGGACATAACATTCCTCAATGGTGACATTGAGGCATGCTTCCAAAAACATTCTCCCCCTGTTTAACACCCAAATTTATTTACTCAAAAGCAGGTTACCTACTTAATTTTCTAAAACCTGTGTTGAGCTTCAGATTCTGAGTAAAAGCTCTTGGAACTTTTTTTGACAGAAAGCTTCAAAGTGAGCACTTTTCCCCCCTTTTTTTTTCTTTAAGATGCTTCAGATGTTGTTTGATTACGGGGAGTGTGACTCAAAACAATTTTTCCCACAGCTTTGCATAAAAAGTGTCCACAACAATCCCTCCATTTATGCAAATGTTTAAGATAGTCCAAAATGAAAATACAGGGGCTTTCAGCTGAACATGGTGCATTTGCTAATGCCAAAAGCAAGCAGTAGAATTGCATGTGTAACACAAATATTTGTGTTGGTGAACAAGAGGCCTTGTAGCTTCTGCTGTGTTGAAACACCCACAGCTGGTGGGACAGCTTTTGTCCTGAAGAATAAGGGAATTTGTCTAATAAAAAAGAGTTTTCAACTTTGAATTTTCTGTGGAACTACTGACTTTTTAAAGAGCTACTCAGGTTATAATTGTTTTTATAAGCAGCTGAATAAGGACTGAGGTAATGCTTTTTAGAATGTGCACTGGTGGAATCAAAGATGAAATATATGCTTTGAAATGTTTACACCTTTTACACAGTTTGAAGTAGTATGTACTGAAGCACATAGACTGCAGGTGGGACTCTCTCTATCCTGATTGCCATTGAGTATGTAAAAAGAACACCATTCAGATGCATAATCCCTATAAATTAAGCAATGTGAAGAATTCTTAAAGTTGTGCCATGAATCAAGTCTGTTAAACTCCACTGAGCTATGTTGCACTGCGACTGCAGTTATAGGAAGTTTTCTGTATGAGCAGAGGCATCTTTATTCATCTGTAAAAAAGAGGAGAATGTATGAAGACTTCTGAAGGGACTCAGTTACAAACCACCACAGACTTCTCAAATAAAAATTTATAATTCTGTTGAAGACGGCTCTTAACACTTCCACATTGAGCAAAGTTAATGTTATGTGCTTTGTGTTGCACTGAAGTTAACTCAGCTCATCACAGTCTTTCTTCGCTGGTTTTCAGGCCAATTGTTTGGAATAAGGGCGTATGAATGCTAGTACTTCTAAAAACTTGTTCTGATAAGGTAATAGATGGTTAACTCAACTTTAGAGGTGTGCACTTCCTTTCTGTAACAGCTGGTTACACCAGAATCTGCCTTTTCCTAGTGACCTCTTCCAGTGATAGTTTTCAGTCTCTTTGAGATAGGTGAAGGGTAAGCCTTGTAACAGAAGAAAAGGTAATGCTTCCTATGCAGTACTACTCGTTATACTGTAAAGTGCTACTTCGGAATATCAGTGCCTGGTTAGATGGTAAGCAGCACTCTGAACCATATGCAGCTGTCCTTTGACATGAGAACTGACGCTTTACTCTTCATAAAGGGATTGATTTCTCATTTCTGTAAGCTTGTTTTATATTTTAACTATATCTGACTATATATGGTGCTTGCCTTTATTTGGTTTATTTGTATTGCAGGTAGTGTTTTACTTGCAAACTTTTCAAGGATGTTCTGTATTTTATCAGTTCATAGTGATCCTGATGTTACCACTGTTAGGGGAGGTATATTGTATAAAGACTGCTGCTTCAGGGACTATGATGAACAGAAACTGATGTGTTTTCACATAGGAAAAAAATGCTTGACACTGATTCTGGGCTATTAAAGAATTGACTTGGTTTTGGTTTAGAGGCTTTTCAGATTCTCATTTCAAGAACAGGTTATATGTTGGAAGGGATTATCAGTAAGGAATTGCACTGGAAGATGGAATGGTTATCATGAGAGCATAATGTTAACCATTAGTGGTTCAACTGAAGTAGTTCATTACATTAGTAGTTCAAGCAACTCCTTAAGTAGTTGTATATATTGAGCTTCACATACAGATCTGATGACATTTGAGATGATTTAGGGTATTTGAGATGCCTGAGTAATTTTTGTATGGGCTCAGGACCTACAGCAGACCAGTATTTTCCAGAAGCAGTATTAGAAGCTTGTTAGGCTGTTGTGGGACATTTCAAAGAGCTTTAGATGCCTGTATATCTAGTTTAATGAATCCCACAAGGAACCATGCTTTAATCCATGGTAAAATATGTTAATAATGTGATGTGTTAAATTGCTCTAGATAGATGGTCTCTCTGGACTTTGAGAGAGGACTTTGTGGAGTCTCTTTCAGCATAGATCATAATCTTGACAGTTTTGCTGGAGTTCCTAAACACTTCAATATTCTCAGTGTACCTTCTGAGATGGTATTTTATAAAAATGTCGTAATTTTTTTCTTCGTTTGTGAAGTAGAACTCGCAGTGTATTTTAATCTAAATTTAAGACCAGCTGATGTGTATGAACCCATACACATTTTCTGGAGTTTTCCCTGGAGAATTCTGGTTACCTGGTTTATGTGGTACTTAAATCTATACTCCTGGAAACCACAGGTAAAATTAATCTTAACACCTTTATATGGCTAGCTAGATATAAGTCACAGAGAATGTCAACTAGCTATTTGTGTACCGATGTACTGCATATTGACTACTGTAATATTGGTTACCATAATACTCATGGTCTATTAGATATAAAGTATAGTGAGTGACTTTAAGTATCCAGGCTAAAGAGTCTTCGCCTAACGAGAAAGGGGAAAATCTCTGTGCAGTAATTGTTGCAAACTCTATTTTACGTGATCTGTGTTTTAGGATGTTTAGGAATGGAATAGCTTCATCAGCCTTTTTGTCTCAAGGACAGAAAGTTGCCTCAGTAGGACACAAGCTTCCATAAGAGTCAGATCATGGTTTCAATCCATATGTAATCCCATGTCTGATAATTACGATGTTCAGGAGTTCTAATGCAAAATGTGTTTGTTAGTCAAATGGGTTCTTAAACCAAAAAATTTTTGATTAAAGCTGTATTGCACAGCATTGACCTCTTCGTAATTAATCTTTTTGTTGACATGAATTTGCAGCTTTCAGTGCAATTCATGAAGTGCTCAGAGATTAGCATGTTCATTCATTGCTTTGGTATTAATGTACACAGTTGTAGTTTGTAAGCATGGGTCTTGGATCATGATTATTCATGTAATGGTCACAATCCCACTACTATGAGTTTCTCAGAAATTACTTGGTAGGTTTGAAGACTTTTGGAACACAGTAATTGTCTCACCCAGACAGCATTATCAAACAGTAATAGGTAATGCTGTGGCACAGTGGGTATCTAAGCTAATACTTAGCTTTTGCTGCGGAAAGAGAGGAGCCCACTGCTCCAAATGATCATGTCTTAAAACTTAGTCTTTGACCATTGAATACATTGAGAAGCTGTTTGATAGCACATTGGCCTAAGAGGACGTTTGTTCTTGGCATCCTGAGCTGGTTCAGGTTATTAGTCCCCAAGAAAATGGTTTGGTTTTGTTTTCTTGGATGGCAAGCTGTTTGAATTGGTCAGAGGACAAACGCTGAACACAGCACAAGGTGAGCAGGACATAACAATGTTAATGGAAGATTTCTGTTTCCAAGGTGTGCCTGAACATTTGGGCATTGGTTTGGTAAATACGAAACTCTGATTAGAGTTGGACTTACCATAATTATAAAGATGCTAGAGTACAGTATGGATGGCATTCAGAGGTCATGTTTAAGTCTCTTTTTTTCTAGGAAATTACTAATCCCAGGATCTCTGCTATATATCATTAGAAAGACTTTAAAGTGCTTCTGCAGATGAACGTTCTTAAATAAGTGGGGCAAACATCTATTTGACATCTAATTTGTGGAAGTAAGCAGTGATAAAAGACCATGTTGTAAAACATTTTAGGCGGGTGAATCAGTAGTGCTTACAGCAGCATATTGGTGTCTTTTCTGAGTAATTGGCATCAACAGTATGTTTGTTTTGCAGTTAAGGAAGAAAATATTTCCATGCAAAAGTGCTTACAGGTTTCTGCTGCATGCCCAGTTCTGATGATGCAGGTTTTTGTACCTGTGTTTACTTCAGAGCTGTGTTATGTGATTCTATGTGTCTACTGCAAATCTGCATCTTTGAAACTATTTTTTTTGAATAGGAGGTAAGATAAAAACACCTACTCCCAGAATTCTGCTTTATTCTATGTAGCATGTATCTGTAGCGCTTTGCATGAACACATTATTCAGACCCACATTTCAGACTCTACTGGAATGATGTCACTTATAGTATGCTTTTAATATAACATTTATGGCAGGCAAGCAGGCTATGCTGTCTTTGCTTACTGAAACATGGGAGTCTGTAATAATGGCATTGAGCTGAGCAGCCTTGCAACATTATTCTGCTCAGTGTGTGGCAGCTCCAGTGTCATTCTCCTGCATCTGCAGTGAGGGCATTCAGCTTGTGTGTTGTTTTTTGGCAGAGGCAGTAGTATGTAGTTACTGAGTGATCCTGTTTTTTATAGGGTAATGTTCCTTTGCAAACTGTCCCTATAAAATTATCAGTTTCTCCAGCTGCAGCAGCATGTGCATGTGAGAATGTTTGCTGACAGTGCACAGTTTATCACAACACTTACGATTTTCTGGAGGTAAATAGTGTTGCATTGGAATGTGTTCGACACTTTCACCAGGGATAGCATTATTCAACAGCTGAAAGCACCGTCCTGTGCTGCTTTTGGCCCTTGGACACTTCTTCCTGCTGTCTTCTTTGTAACCAGCAGTTACTTTTATGGTCACACTGTGAACTTTAGCAAAAGATCAATTAGCTGAACTTCTGTTCATCTGGAGATGCTGTTTTCAGTTTATATGTTCTTGATCTGGTTCCCCAAGCAGCTGCCAGGGTGCAGGTGTTATGGTAGAAGTGATTGCTGTAGGGAATATGGCACTTTTAGTTTATTGTGAATCTAATGCCTTAGATTGGTCTGATGAATTTCATGAAGTTTAACTGAGTTGTGGATTGTTTCAGATGTAGATAATCTGGGGTTTACTCCCTTTCTGTGCCTATTGTATGATGCTTTCCAGCCCATTTTCTTTCAGATCACCAGTTTTGCCAGTAGTGACTCAGATTAGGTCATGGATGTGACAGAAAGTTAACAACTCAGTGTTTTCTTTTGGATGGTGAATTAATGTGACACTAGTCTAGCGTTTCAGTTTTCTGAAGCTTTTGAGTTGTGTAGTATTTACATAGTATTTTACCTTTTTAGAAAGGCCTCCACTTGTGGGCTGTATTTTGTTTTGTGGGGTTGTTTTTTGTTTTGTTTTTGTGGTTTTTCAGTTTTCTGATGTGCTTCTAACAATAAGAAAACTAAGCACCAAAGCGACTATCTTAAGAGGAGTTATTTAAAAAAAAAAAACAACCCACCCACAACACCCTGATATTTTATTATTCACTGTGTTAGGTGGTTTTAGCCAAATGATTCTGTGTGCAAAGATTATAATGCATGGGAAGGTTCTGCAAAATCACAAAAATAGATTTATCAGACTGAAATGTTTGCGGAGTGGTACTACTGATCATCCTGATTTGAGGGCTAAAAAGGGTCTGAGTATTTGTGAAGTTGCTATATTAACGTGTATTTGGTGGTAGGTAAAACAAGTGATAATGCAGAAGCTTTCTGGTGCCTTCTCTTTTCTGTTTTTGGCCTCCTCCGCCCCCCCCCCCCCGCATGCTGTACCTGGATGGCTATCAGGATACTAAGGAACATTCCCTCAGGAAAGTCCTACCCATTTTCCTGTCTATGGACAATCTATTTTGCTGAGATTTCTGCAGAAGAGTGGTTAGAGTATCTTTGCTGGATAATTACTAGTAGGGCTGCTAATGGAAATCACCTGAGGCTAGAATATTTGCTAATACCAAGTGGTATTTTTTTGTTATTGTGTAGTGTTGCCAAAGGCTAATAAGGCACATCCAAGTCTCACTTAAATTTTTTTTTTCTGTGGCTAGGAGTCGGCAATAATCCATTTAGAAACTGGGTTGATAACAGGGATTTCTAGGAGGCCCTTTGATCCTCCCTTTAAAAAGCTTTAGTGGTTTGCTGCTGTTGTGCTGAGGAGGAGAGATTTGCTTGTAGAAAAAATAAGCTGATGTACTGTGGGGGCTTAAAACCTCAGAGCTTACATGGTGGGTTGTTTTGTTTTTATTTGAACTCCAGGTAACAAGAAAAATGGGCTATAAATAGAAAGCTTAACAGTGGGAGTGGTATAATATAGATCGTTTCTACACGTGAGTGAATGACCTTCATAACGAGCTTATGAGTCACTCCAGCAAGAATAAATTGGAGTACAAAACAATTAACTTCAGTGGCTTTACTTGCTAGACTGACCAAAAAAACCACAACCCATCTTTTTTTTTTTTTTAACTGGGCATAGTGCTTGTTTTGGAATTAATAATTTTGGTGGTAGGCTTCTGTATTTCCTTGCCCAAGCATTGGTTTACCTTTTGTTGCTTTAAAGGTAATAGCAGGCCATCTTTGTATTGTAAAAACCTGGTTTTACATGGAGAAAAGAAAGGCATAAAAAACCCCCATCCACCTGAGCTAGAGAAAATGTTATCACTTGTTTGTCTAGTGTATGTAGGATAAATGTTTGATCCTGCCTTGTTCTGTTAAACAGCTGTGGAAGCCAGAGGAAGGATAGGGCTATCTTTTTTGTTCTTGGCATTTTGGGTCTTTGCCGATGGGAATGTATGTCTGAACCTTGGTGGCTGCTGGTGTTCAGTATAAATATGTTGTGACATTTCATTTGTGTTAGGTAATTGCATGTAAACCACATGGTAACTGATACTTTTTAAATGGATTCATTTAGTATTGTCACAGTTGCATTAAATTGCTGATTTGTCATAAATTGGCTTGGATTTTGTTAGGGGTAACTGTAGCTGGAATAAATACTGCATTTCTGACTTTTGCTTTGTCAATTTGTAGTTCTGAACAGAGGTGGTTATAAGTCTCTCCTTGCTTTCCTACTTCTGTTTGCTGCTATCACTGGTTTCTACGTTTTTCAGTATGAGCTTATTCTGAGCAGTGTTTCAGACTGTTACCTTTTGATACTGAGTCCCTGCTTGTAAAACTCGGTAAAATTGTCAGTACTGTACAAACTCGCTCTGGGAGAGTTGTGATTGATGGAGTGAGCAGTGGAAGCTCCTAAACTTTTCTGATTTTAAAGCAAGTATTATGCTTATTGAGTATCTGTTACATGATTGCACTTTTGTGTTGTTTTGTTTTCAGAGCATCAGTAAAAAATAGTTTTCAGTTACTTCTAGTAGTAACTGTTTTTTAGGAAGATGTGATAAAGTAAAAAAGGATTGCTTATGTAGGTGCCTGGTGTCCTCTCCCCTTCCCTTTTTTTTTTTTTTAAAGAGAGTATTGTCTTTCTGATGGGGATGAAACAACAGCTGTTGTGAATGGCATAACAGTTGTACTTGAATTTGAAATGTCATTTTATCTATGACTCCCTTTATTTATCCTCTCTTTCCCCTGCTTGGTGGGAACTGAATGCTGCTTTGAGACACTGTGTGTAAACCTCCCTACTTTGTTGCCTGAATGTGCATCAGAATATGTGTTTGAAGTACCTATTGTGGCAAGTGTTAAAATAAACACTTTGAACACTAAGATTATAAGTAATCAATTCCTGACTGCTGTTTTTGTATCTCACTAAGTGATATAACTTATCTGGAAGTTACTTTTTAAAGATCTCATTGTTGTGATCCATAATAAATCTTGAATGGAATTAAGCTAGAAAGTTCAGGTACCTGTGTGCAATATTTTAAGAGTCATTATATTTAAATTCTAGGAGTTTAATCTGTAGTGCTGCTCTTTATAGCTTGGAAAAACTTAGTGTGACAGCAGGGAGTGTAGAACTGCTGAATGATTTGTCTTATGGTGGCTTGTGTAAGGGATCATGATTACGCATCTGAGCAGTGTTAAATCTGTCAAATGCTAACTGACTGGACATAGTTACCCTCAAATAAATACTGATTTAATTTTAAACATACCTCCACTGTATTATGCAATATGAACATATTATGGAAACAATATTTTAATGATATATAATAAATAATGTTATAAAGAAACCATAAAATATAAGTAATAGGTGTATAATACATGCAATATTAATATGAATACATTATAAAATAATAATATATAATATGTATAATGCTTTTGTATTATACTGAAAAATGTTCAAGTGTTTACATCAGGTTTACTTTTTTAAATACTAAACACCTACAACAAAAAACCAGACTACTCTTTATAATTATTTTTGGGTCCAGAAGAGACAGAATTTAGTCCAGAAGGAATTGCTTTGGACTCTTCAATTGCATCAGATATTTCAAAGGATGAATCTTCTATAATGCATATTTTTTTTTTTTTTAATAAAGAATTCCTTATGTTTAAATACAGAATTGCTCAGTAATAGTGACCTCTTAAACACTTTCCTCTGTTTTGCAGAAGACCCTTTTGAGGACTTCTTTGGTGGCAGGAGGGGTCCAAGGGGAAGCAGAAACAGAAGTGGTGGATCGTTTTTCTCTGCCTTTAGTGGATTCCCTGCTTTTGGAAGTGGCTTTCCTTCATTTGACGCAGGTAAATATCACAACAAGGAATGCAGTTTTGGTACACAAAGGATCTCAATATAATAATCTGAATACTTTTTTAAAAAAATTGCCTTCATTCAGGAAATTGAGGCTGCACTTTATCTGCTCTCTGTAAAGTCTGTATGTGAAAAAGGGTATTGTTAAAATATTTGGTTTACCTAAAAATTCATGAAAAGTGAACAGACCTCTAAAAGGTAGAACTTTGTTCTTAATTTTGGTGCTATGGTTTCTATATAGCTTTAGAATTGTTTTTGTTCTGTTTGGTTTTAGGTGTTGGAGCTTTGATGGCTATTAGTTAAGGTCCTAAAAATACACTGTCAGAATGTATGGTAGCAGTTCAGTCTGAATGCAGGTGTTTATACCTGAGGTTGCTGAGAGCTTTTGACACTCTGTATCCTTTCAATTATTAAGATTCTGGATGTTAGCTGGGATGCTTATGATAGGAAGCTTGTTCTGGCTGCTAACTCAACAGAATCCCGACATTTAAAGCAAAAAAACCCCAGATGAATTGAAGTTACTAGCTTTATCTTAGTGGATAGAATGAGACAGTGGTTGAGTTCAGCAAGCAGGCTTGAATGCCTTTTCTTCAGGTGACGAATGGTTTTTGCATGATGCTGTGCATTTGGAATTGAATCTATGGGTCCATATGGGAGAAATCAGTGGGTCTGGAGCTATGTTTTTATTCTCACACTGGTGGTTAATGGCATCTAGTCACTGGTGCTGTGTTGATTTGGATCTCATGGTCATGCAGAAATGTGTTTTTAGTCACATACCTTCTTTCTTAATAGGTTTTACTTCATTTGGTTCGCTGGGACATGGAGGCCTTGCTTCATTCTCCTCCACGTCATTTGGTGGTGGTGGGCTGGCTAACTTCAAATCAGTATCAACTTCAACTAAAATAGTTAATGGCAGAAAAATTACTACAAAGAGGTATGTGATAAAAATGTTCATATAAAATGATATGTAGAGACATATGTAACTATAAATACATGCATTTAAGTATACTATATGTATATGCGCATAAATATAGTGATCTACGTATGTGTTTTTACTTTTGCTGGTGTGGTCATCACATTGCTTGGATTTCTCTGCTTAAATTTTTGAGAAGTTCGGTTTGTTCTCTGACTTTTCTTAGCATTGCTGAGTTACTTAAAGCTATAGCATGTAGAAAATGGGTAAGACTTTTTTTTTTTTGTGTGTCTAAACTCTTAGTTGAGGAGGGTTCAGATGTGTAAAACATACTTTCAGAGCTGCCCTTGTGGAAAATGAAGCTTGCAACTTGTTTGCTGTTAGAAAGGGACCTAGCAATGGAATTCTTCCTGACTTTCAGAACCTCCGGTGTAGGGATTCATCTTTTATTATGGTCTTTGACTACTTTCTGCCAAGTCTGTTTGAGCTGCTGGAGGGGAAAAATGCATGTGGTTTCTGTTGATTGTGAAGCTTTTAACTGGGGATTGGGAGGACTTTTTAGTTTTGCAGACGTCATGAAACATGAAACAGTTTTCCTAATATCTGCTCTAGTTTGCTTTCCTAGGCAGTGCTTGAGTGAAATTTTTGTGTGAAAAGTAATTTTATCTGTTAAGTGAAATAAAGAGCTGAAACCTGCTTTGGAGAAATCTTTTCCTGTTTGTTGGAAAGTGAATTTTCAACTACTATACACAGCATATCTTCTCATATTCATGCTTGTGATGGGGAAATCACTGCAGTTGGGAAATCCAAATATTAGTTAGCTATAGAGTAATTAATATACATGGCACATTATGATCCCTAAGTTACAGGAGTACTGAACAAGTGGTTAAATGTAATTTCAGTACTTAATAAAAAGTTACAGAAAAGCAATGGAGAGCCAATTTTTTTTTTTTTGGTGGGTAACTTGTGTCCCATACTTCAGAGTGCAAGGTTGCTCTCTGTCCTGTTGTACTGGAGAGATCTTGTCTTGACCATGTAAGTGCAGCCTTTGTCGCTGTGTGTTTGTGTGGTCATGATACTTTTCTGTGAGTGTATTCCAGAAAAATTTGAAAACTGAGGGAATTGTACCAGGGGACAGAGAGCAAAGAAAGTGTTAATGCAAAATATGGCACCATGTCTGGTTTTAGGATTAAAAAGTAGGCTAAATCTATAGTATGCTACATTATATCTTTCATTATCATATGGGGGGGGGGGGGAGCAAGAAATATGGCTAGCCATGTCTAGAAAGACACATTTAATATCTCCAAGAGGTCCTGTTTCTTTGTAGAAGGTCTGACCACAGGGTAGTGAAGTCTAAAGAAGAGATGTATCCCAGTATCTGAATAGTATTTTGTTTCAGGCAAGAAGCCATTCCCTGTTTTTAGTATGGGTGTATTCTCTTCAGTAAGTCTTAACACCAGAAAAAATGTGTATTCATCCATCTGGTTTCTTTGTTTGAATCATGAAGGGGAGAATTCCCACACAGTTAAAATTTGGCATAAATTAAATAATCTAAAAGTAGTTTAAACATTCCTTATCTTTCCATGTCTGAAACAAACAAAGTCCAAACCCACGGAACTCTAACAATCTCTCATTATGATCAGGGATACTTGGAATTTTGCAATATACATGCTGGTGATAAACTTGGTATACAGTCGTTCTGCAAATTAATTACTCTGATAAATTAAAAGTGGCTTAAAGACTGTTTTGCGTGTCTTGCATCATGCAAAACTATGATTGGATATAGATTATTATGCATTTAACAAATGGGTAGGTACTAAATTCTACGCCAAGATTGTACAGTTGATCTGTCAAAAGACATTTAGTCTTAATTAATAGTGTAGTGTCAGTAAAACTGTGACAGTGCATGAGGCAACAGCTGTAACTGTGAACTCTACAAACTGGAGGATTCAAACTTCCAGAAAGCAATTTTCCTGCTGTAAACAAGAATTTCAGTAGGGGAATGCAGATGGCTAGTAGTTACAGCTTTTGCACTGTTAAATACCAAAGCTTGCCAACTACAGTTGCATTAAGCAGGCAGTGCTCCCTTATAGTTTGTTCTAAAAAAACCTAGATCTGGCATATATTTGCAGACTGCTTACAGGGCTTTAAAATGGCTGTGGTTTTTGTCCTACAGAATTGTTGAGAATGGACGAGAGAAAGTAGAAGTTGAAGAAGATGGTCAGTTAAGGTCGCTAACAATAAATGGTAAGGAGCACCCGCTACGCTTGGATAACAAGTAATTCAACGCACGCATTTAACAGAATTTTAAGCTATAACAGCCACCATTTGAGGATTGACAGGAACATTTTTTTGAAGATTTCAAACGAACTCGACTTTCTGTATATCCGTACTTAAGTAGTATAAATAGCTCACCGAAGCTCGTATTTGTCATAGACTTTTGAGTTAATTGTTGGGACCACATCAATTGGACCATTCTTTTTGTCCTTAAAATTGTTGTAAATTTCTGTATGCACTTTTCCTTTTATTATATATGATCAAGGTGAACCTAGTAGTGCTAGGGCAAGGTGTACACTAACACTAGCATGAATCTTGCTTTTTCCAATTTGAAATGTGAGCCAATTAGTAGTTTTAAGTCTGCTGTGAAGTTAACATTTCCAGGATAACCTTTTTAATAATTTCAACTTTTTCTTTTTTTTTTATGTTTAGTAGTGAACAATGTTAACACATTTCTGGTAATGCATTTCTGATTTAAATAAATTAAGGATGTTTTCTAGCTGTGCATGAATGCAGACAACTTAGTAAGTTTTGACAAATGTTTCAATGTGTAATGTAAGCAAAAGGTAAACAGAAGTGAAGCTAGTGAGCCGAGTCTTTTGTCATTTGCTAAAAAAAAAAACCAACAACCAACATGAATAAATGCTGATGTTTGTGGTGCATTCTTTCATGAATGGCATTTGTAACCTTCTTGTGTCTGTGTGTGATTTGGGCAACTTGGGAAAACAGTGCTTTTTTTTCTTGGTCTTTTTTTTTTTGTCTTCTCCTACTGCCTCTTCTTCAGTCTTAAGGATAAGGGTCTCTTTTCTTTGCGGATGTTTTCTTCAGTGTGACTGAAAACATGTTTAATTTCTTTTCTAAACCTGTATTTGAACCACTTACTTTTAAGAAGCATTCAGAGGCTGACTCTTAACTCCATCTTTTGCCCTAGTACATAATTAATTTTTTATTTTTTTTAGCTAAGCCTAAAGTAACTCTTTAAAAATAAAATTTTCTAACTTTTAAGTTCTAAGATTGCTTTGAAAAATAATCTGTAGTGAGTGTAATATACAAGAAAATATTTAATTAAGATTTGTTTGCTTATTTTGAGGACAAACACGTGTGTTGTAGATTTGTACAAAATTATTAGTGCTAAAATATCACTCTTATTTTTAGTCATCAACCAATTTTGAGATGGATTAATGCCTCTTGTTAACTTAATGGAGTGAAGCAAAGTGTTAATTTGTAACTAAGACCAGATTTTCAAAGTTTAGTGAAAGATGACTTAACTTCTGTATGTCGTAAAGAAAGCATGCAAATAACTATTGGCGTATGTTAACACCTGCCAGGCTCTCAGTACATACATCATGGCTGTGCAGCTTATACCTGAGCACCAGCTTTGAACATCTGGCCTTCACCAAATTCTTTAGTGTGGCTTAGTATTAAAAAAACCCCACACATGGTGTTTTCAAATGATCATTTAATGCCTTCTTGCTGAACACCATCTGCTTTGTACTAACAAATGCGTTGTTTATTAAATACATTGAAGAGATTTGTTCTTGTTTATCACGCAGGAAACCCAATTCAACTTAACCCAAACCAACCACCTAACAAACTGCTAAAACAGAATTCCCATTAGCAGCAAAATAAGTATTTGTACACTTGTCCCTCTACCATTAATACTAATTTTGTAGAACCAAACCAAATAACAGAAGAAGAAATAAACTTGTACTTTGGTTTTGGGACTACAGAAGTTATGTACCTCTTCAAGTTCTTTGCAGAGTTCTTGTTACTTCAGTGTTGTGTTTTTGGTGTAGAAGCACAAACCCAGTTTAGAACTAAGCAGTGTTTTCTTGTTAATGCTGTTTTTTTTTCTCCATGTATGTTCCTTCTTGATCCAGATAACTAAACAGAAAATCTATTTCAAAATCTGGCTTTGTTGTGATGTCTTGAGTTATTAAAAATGTTCATTTATATTTATAGGACACAGTGTGCTCCTTTAAGTTATGTCAACTGTAAAAAGTGCTTCAAAATTGGTTAACCAAGTCAAATAAAATTAGGACAATCTGGAATTGAGTTTGAATTCCTTCTTGTGGATACCCATAGATTTTATATTGAGCTGCCAAACTTCACCTTTAATTTTAATCCCAGGGTAATCTTTAATATTTAAATCACCTACCTCACGTTAAGAACACGATTATGATAGTATAGCTGCCAGTGGTAAATGTATACCCACATGATTGCTGTAGATCTTACCCAGAAAGTGCAGTCTTTCTCGGGGTCTTACATACAAACGGTTTGCTCCGGGGTGAAACTGGCAAAACAAAAGCAGAAAAAAAGAAATCAGTCAGCAGAAGGCAGAATTCATCAGTAAAAGTTTCTGCAGTAGTAAGCAGATAAATGTATACCAGTGTTTGAACAGGCTGGTGATTGAACTAGGTTTAATCTGTGGTCTTGGTCAGAGTGGACTAGGAGTTCCAGATGCAAGTCATCTTACACTTGATATAAGTCTAATAGGGCTTTACCTGTTTCAACATGTAGAACACAGGGTTTTGTTGTTTTTGAAATAGTACTGCATCCAACTTCATTTTCAAAACACAATAAATCCTCATTCTGTGTTTACTGTAGATCCAGTTTAAATTCTTCCTGTTAAATATTTAATCAGAATTTCTTATGCTGCTGAAAGGAGTTTTTTCTCTTGAAAACCCATTTACTAGGTTAATCTGAAAAAAATTAGGTTATTCCTTATATTTGCATGAATGTACAAAACCTACTTGCTAGAAATGATGGATCATCAAAGGTAGCAAGTTTTCTTAAATTTTGGCCAAAATAGCACAAAATAATAACAGAAAAGGTTCTTAATTCTAACAAATGCTAGGCATCAAACAGGGAGATGAAGTAGCTTTCCAAACAAATGCTCTTTGGTTCAAAGTACCATTTCTTCATAGAGGAGGGATTAATTCTGAATGTTTAGAGACATCATAGCATTTAAATTAAGCTTCTTCTAGTGGTTTAGAAAAAATTAAGATGGAGTTTTTGAACCTGCGAAGTCACTTACTCTTCCATGCTCTGCTTCAAAGCTCATTGGTTAGAATACAATGACTTTGCAATGCTTTTTCTTGATGCAACCTCTTTTTGGTCTCTTGTGCATGGCAATGCAGTACACCGTAACACAAGTTTCTCTTTAGATTGCATGGCATCTGCCCCTTTCACTTGGCTTGACTTTAGATGTTTGGGATTTTTGCCTTAGAATGCTTCACGTTTTAAAATTGCTGCAGCTATCATAGTTCTTGGTTCTTACAACACCCCTCTTGAGGATTCCAGGCATTGGCTGGCGGTACAAGCAAAACTGCTCTGCAGACTAAGCATATATAGTGTTTGTAAGATGTATTTTGTATCAACCTGTGATTAATTGGTGGACTGAATCTTAACAGTGCTGGAAATGAGAACCTGTAAGCCTTAAATCACCATCATCTTGAAGCTGAGGGGCTTTATATCTTTGTCAGTGTTTGTGTTCAGCTGTGCTGTTTGCTAGCCCTCTTCAGTGTATTGTCATTAGGTGTAAGTGGAGGCTTGTCTTCTGTATTTAGCTGTACTTCTGTGTTTCAGAAGAATACATCTCTGGGACGATCCAGGGATAACAAAAGTGAGATTTTATTTTTGGAAATGTGAGTTCTCTTTCTGCTCCTGTTCTGTTTGAGAAACGGGCTTGGTAGTTTGTTCAGTCTGTGGTTGTAACAGGGTAGTGCTTATTTCTGAAGGTGGTTGCATTGCAAAACGAACACTATAGCTGTATGCTTATGGTCCAAGAAGTTTTGAAAAGTGTTTGGTGTTAGTGTGATGTTTTAAATTGGTATCAGAATATTTGTTAACTGTTTTGTGGAAGCATTTCATAGTACTTTTGGTAAACCTGTGGCTTGGTTTGTGATTTTTTGACTGTCGTGGAATTCAGGCTTTAAGTCACAGTGTTCTCACAAGGTAGCTCTAATACAGATATTTGTTTGATCTGCCAATCACCAGTAACCTGAACTTTGAAACGTTTACTTCTTTTGGCATACGAGAAGGAAGCCTGTTTGCACTGTCTGTTCATTTGGCTCTTGTGACTGTATTGTGACCACAGACTTGCTTTACGTAGTACTAAACGTAGACAGTTTGGGTTTTCTCATAGTTATTGCTTGTCTTCAAGTGATTATCTTCCACACAAAATGCTGAAATGTCCATTATGTTGCAATAGTGTTGGAATGAAGCATGTTTACTTTGTTAATGTTGCAAACTATGCCTTTTAAATTGATAACTTTAGTGGGTTTGCTGCTTGACCTACTTTGGTTTTGGAAAAAAAAAATCCCTTGACTGGAGTTGGTTGTTGAGTGAAGTGCACTGCTGAAGAGTTAGAGCAGAAGATAGTTGGCTTATGCTCTGCTTCACAAATCAGTAAGCCTCGCTTTTGAGATGTTGCTGTCAGATTTTAAAGAAATAAGATAATTAAAATGCTGTGACCATCTGAGCTGTAACCCGGAACATCTGCAAGCCGACTGCTGTTTCAAACTCATTGGAACTTCTCTGAAAGCAGTTCTGGCAGACTTAGCACGGGGTTAGGTGTTATCTCTCTTAGAACAGCTGGTAAAAAGTTAATTGAAAACCTACATGAGTACCATGTCCCCCGTCATGCTTCCCGTGTCTAAAATACATACAGTAGTTTTGGATGTGATAGTATCCAGATCTGAAAGGTGGGAAGTCCTGGTGTGAGGTAGATAGTGCTGCAGGCCTTAGTGCTAATTATCTCCTAAATAAAGGAAGCTTAAGACTTCTGCCTGAGATGTTGGCTTTACAGTGTAATGGTGGGGATTAAGGAATATTTAATTTGGGAGAGAAGTAAAAACTTTAATAAAAGGATGCTGCTAAGTAGAATTGTCTATTCTCTGGCATTTTAAATAATGCAGCATAGTGGGTTCATTTTAAAATCACTAAAAGTAGATCAGTTTTGTGCTTGAATTAAAATGGACAAGAAAATAGATTTTTAGAGGCTTACAATAATTAACTCTTAAAACTTTGCTTTGCCCTATAATTTAACCTTTAGTGAATCACAAATGAGGGCTCTTTCAGCTATTCCTTTCAATGCAGCCAACTTCAAAGGAGCTTCATAAAAATAGGGAAAAAAACCCAACAAAAAAACCCAAACCAAAACAACCCTGTAGTACCTAGTTTACCAATGGTCAGAATTAAGTTGAGTCCTTTCATCTGAATGTTAATTCTGTGAGAGATTCAATAGCAACACCTAGTTTGTAAACTTTTCTGTGATGAAACAAATTGCATAGTACATTAAGAAGGCTTCAGTTTCTCCTTTTATTGACTATTAAAAATCAAATATCACATCTTCTGCTTATTTACAATTTTGAATGAGTTACTGGTATGGGAGTGGAATCCAGCCTGGGTGACTTGTAGAATTGACATTGTAGAACAGACATTCCTTATGGCCAAGAGAGACACTTCTTTTGGCTGTATCTGTAACAGAGCTGCTTGAAGCTGGAATAGGATTCCTACACTCGTAAGCTTGATTTTTCCCAGGAGTTTACCTGGGAAAAAGTAATTTGAGCTGCCTTTGATTTTGTCGTCCTGTTGCAATATTTGACTTACTCAGCAACAGAGTGCTTTGTCTTGCTTTTGTGAAAGAGCATGTTCTGTAGCATCCATCTCTGTCATTCTTCTTCCAAAGAGAGCTAGACTATGAATGTTTTAAAATTACTTTGGACTTCTTGATGCAAGTATTTCTGGAGGAAAATGGAGAAAAATCACATGACCAAGGCTCAGCCTTTCCTCTGGTCTCCCTTGGCCATAGCAAGAAATCTAAGCCTTTTGTCTTCAGAGGACTTTAGTCAAGCTTTCCATAATAATCCTTCCTCTCATCAGAAGGCACTTGGGTACTTTGATTCATTTGGACATGCCCTGCTAAGTAGTCATTCAGACACCTCCCAGTGTATACTGTTCTTAATACTGGGTACTTTACAGGAAATAGGGTCAGGGCCTTATCACCACGTGTCCTGCACTTCAGTAGCAAAAGGGTATTATTCACCTCTTCTGTACAAACTGGGAGGTTCAGAAGAGGAGAACCAGAACTCTGTAGCTGTTTTGGGTGCATCTACAAGCATGAGTAATGGTCATGAACTTCCTGCCTTCAAGTCGCTGACTGAGTTCCTGAATGCGTGCAATAAAGTGGAAGACTTTTTTCTTAGGAAAATTGACCACCTGAGTTAGGACAGCCACTGCAATGCGCCTCTCAGTAAATACCTCTAGTGCTACTTCCATATTTTCTTGTCTGGGATTGGGTGTTTTATCGCGAAGAAGAAAGGCAAATCTTAACATCCTTCATCCATCCATGCTGTTTCTCAGTGTAACTTGCAGGGCATGAAACTGGGAAGAGAGAAGCAGGAAACCAACACACCCTGTTTCATGCTGTGGCCGTAAATTTCAAGAACAACTTTTCCTCGTTTGGCCTTTGCCTTTCACATCAGGAGAAGGTGATCACAAGTTACAGCAGTGAATGCAGAAGTGATGGGCACTTGGCTGTGTCTCCTCTTCCACGCTGCCTATTCCCTGCCCACCCCGCTCTGTGTCACTGTTGCAGGTGGTCCCCTGCTGGTACAGGCGAGGGAAATACTGCAGCCTGAGGATGGTGTGCCAAATTCCAGTTTGATTCTAGAAAAATGCGTACACCAGTAAGATAAAACTGTGCTTACTGAAGGTCACCCACCTTGTTTGGAAGAAAGGTATAAACATTTGTGTAAGGCTAGACAAATTCAAACGAGAGGATAAACGTGTTTTTAACACATGGTTGATTAACTGTTGGAAGAGCCTGCCAAGAGAAGTAGCTGCTCTGGCTTTCACTGTCTTAAAAGACTAGCTTTCTGAAAAACATATTTTAGTGAGGAGTGTTTGGGCTTTACAGAGCAGAAACTTGGGAGCCTGGGGCACAGATTGAGATGTGACATCAGGCACAGTGTTCCTTCAGGCCTTTCCTTGCAGTCTGCATCTTAGCTTCGTCCCTACATCTCGTGGTGTGTTAACATTGATGCACATGACATTCACAAAAACATGGTAAGAGAATGGGGGCTGCTTTCCTGATGAAGGAATTTGAGGAATCGTTGGGACTGTGTGGAGGACCTACATTGACTGTCGGGGAAGTGGCATAGCTGGGAAGAGATGGAGACAGCGCATACATCTAGGGCACAAGTATGACTGATGACTGTTGCCCTAAAGCATCCAGTTTGGGATGTGTAGGAGAGTGGACTTTATGGGGGAGACATTCTGCATCTGTTAAGGTAAGTAGTTGCTTTATTGTAGTGGACAAACTGTGTGTTTAGTGATGAGGGAGGAGGAACCAGGGCGTGGGATGTGATGACTATCCCAGGAAATTTGACTTCAAATTTGAGCCTTTGTACATCTCCTGTCTTCTCACTAACAGACTGCAGAGCTTCAAAGTACCTAATTTCAGGTCCTGAGACAAACATTAGGAGGTCTTCTGTTAATGAATATAATGTTCATTCTGCCAAATGAATCTGTTGAAACAGTTTTCTCAAATGTGGGCAGCACTAATGTAAAGTTTTTATTTTTAGTGTGTGTTATGTCTTATGCGGATGTGTTTTGAATTCTGAGTAACTATCACATGGCTGCCCTGTCCTTGGCTGGGTTGGATGGGGCTTGGAGCAACCTGCTCTAGTAGAAGATATCCCTACCCATGGCAGAGGGTTAGAACTGAATGAGTTTTAAGGTCATTTCCAACCAAACCATTCTATGAATCTATGAATAAAGTTGGCTTTTTCTTAACTGGGTTGTCTTTGGAAGTGTGCTAAATGTCTCTTGAGTGCAATATGTCAGAAAAATACTTCTGTAGGAACAGCCAGAGAAGCATCTTGTATAGGGCTTATGTGCATGAAAAAGGCTCTCTTTGGATGCTTATTTGGGTTTTGTATATACTCAGAGCTGCATTTGTTTATCAAGTTTATTTCTGAGAGATGCTTGAGGAAAGGCAAATTCCTGGAATTACAACTCAGCAGCATTTGGGTCATGTAACCATCAACATAGTTTGGAACAAAAACAAAACATAAACTCTTGTATGACAAAGTCCTGATATCTTTAAAGGCCTTCCTAATTTTCTGGGGAAAATGTCCCATTTGGAGGGAGTAGGAACTCCAAAACTAACTCTCAGTTTTTCTGTGGTCAAATTAACCATATTTAGAGATCTAAATAGCTCTTAAAATAGCTTTTATGCAGTCTCCCTTTTGTACAAATAATAAAAACTGTGAGGCTTTGCTGCGCAGCAGAGTCAAGGAGTACAGCTTCACCAGTGCAGACTCAGCCAGCTGTAGTGACAAGGCAACTTGGTGATGGAAAAGCAAACAAGTGTACGTGCCATAGTGCTCTGCCCTTTTCTGGCTTAAAAGCAGCCTCTGACAGAAATACTTCTGTAGTTGGCAAGGTATATAGCCAGTGTACACCCTGTATTTTCACTGCATTTGCAGTAAACTTCAGAACTAAGTGTTTTTAAGTGTATCAGAGCTGTAACTCACCAAAGCAAAATAATTACATCCTTTATTTTCCAAGGAGCTTCAAATTTTTTGAGTTGGAACCTATTTTTATGTTAGAAACTGCAATTCTGTTCCCTGTACAGCTTAAGTCCCCTGTTACATCACTGGCAGAGATGTTCACAGGTGTTTTTAGGCAAAATGCAGTGGTTTCTCTAGAGAATCAGGTAGAAAATGACAAAGTAGGTGATAATTTTTATCACAGTTAAGAGAAAATTGCGCATACTTTACTAAGTGTATTTGTATTTTTGAGGTTACATCAATGTCAGTTACAGCTATATGGTATATAACTTGCCATATCTGTTGCAAATGGGACTGTCTGAATAACTGTCAGAGTATTTCTGAAACATTGCTATTGACTTTACTTTTGATCCATCTTAAAAATATTAACCCAAAAGAATAGGAAGACAGTCCCGGGTAAAAAGTTAAATTCGTCCTGAATCCTACCCATAGCATCTTTGTAGCCATTAATCTGTTTATTACCATGTAAAACTCTGTCTTGGAAAGTGTCATGGAACAGAAGGTGAATTTTAAGTGCTTACTAGTGCGGTGAATACTCGAAGATGATGCTTGTAATCACTCCTTAAAAGAAGCTGAACCTGGGGAAACAAAACATTCTTTCTGAGAAGACAGGTGTTTCAGCCTCCCCGCTCTTCTTGATGAACAAAATCAAGAATGTTAGATTGATTACTCTTACGTCGTTTCCACTCTTCCCTCTCCTCTAGCACTTGCTGTGAGATCACGTGTGTGCTTTGCTCCCGAAATGTTTATGGAAGATGATGACTCCATCCCTGGTAACCCTTTTCATAGAATAAATCACAAAGCCAAGTGCATGCCTGTGCTGTGTGCTCTGTTGCAGGGGAGGTGCTTGTTGCCCTGGACAGAATAGTTTCCAACAGTGGAAAGCCTTTCTTTAATGAGAGCTCGGGGGTGGGGGGTGTAGATTTTGCCTTCTCAAACAAAAAGCCAGCCCTTTGTTCGTGCCGTGCTCCGGATTCCCACTGATGTGTTTTCTGGGTGTGGTGGAAAAGTTTCCCAAATTATCAGTTTCTCTGGTGCTGAGTATGGACCTGTGAGTGGCACAGAGCCAAGGTAGCGACTTGAAGTGCAGCTCTAATGTAGGTTAGGTGATGTATTGCTTACAGAGGTCAAAACCTCCCCAGTGCCCTATTTTTGTGACAGTTCAGGCCCTCCAGATTTTTCAGTCGAAGTTGTGATGGAGGTGGACACCAGAGATCCTAGCTGAACTGTCATCAGTGTCCAGTGTATTAGTGTTGTAACAGCATGGTTTTACTCACTGGTTTATCTTCTCAATAGAAATTCACTGCTCTGAAGGCTTTTGCAAACAGATTGCACCTCCTGGAAGGTGAAATTACTGCCTTGTCTGCTGTAATTCTGTCTTCAGTTCACTGTTCATTCTTGAGTAAGCAATGTTTTCTTTAGAGAAACAGTTGATAATTCTTAGTACTATTAAAAATGCCTGTAAAAGGAGATTGTTTCTGCTGAGATACCAAGCTGTGTCCAATACTGGCTGTTCAGGCAGGGTCACAATTTTAATTGGAAAGTGATGAAACACTCTCAAAAGTGCAAAGTCTGGGACTTTATATGCCAGTTACGCATGATAACAAATTAGGTAAATCTCAGTCTTATCTGTTGAGCATCAGTCGTAGGTTTCCTTTGATACCGTGGTGCTGACTGCAGGATATTTTCAACCTCAGAAAGGGAGCAATAGCGATCTTACAAGGTCGAGGATCAGTGCTGTGCTGTAGATGAAAGGAGGAGGAGGAATGGCTTTGCTGGATCCTCCACCTTGAGTATAGGTAGTAGTATCCTGCTAGTAGTGCAAAATTGGAGTTAAACAGTTCAAACCTCTGCAGTTCTGATAGTTTGAAGTTTTGCAAATATCGATAGCACAATATAATGAGCTCACAGACAAACAGCCACTTGTTATTTGGAAAAGCTTTTACTGCCATTACTGAATGTGCATCTATGTCCATATGCTGGGTGATTTTGAGCAAAACCTTGTTACAGAGGCTTCAGGTGTTGAGGAGTTGTCCTGTTGTGCAGTTTCAGTGGGTGCATCCCTTCCACAGGCATGTCCACCTCTCCACTGAGAGCCTAGTGGGCATACAGGAGCTCTTTGTTCCCTTGAATGTGGTCCTCTTGAATTCCTCTGCTTTATGATAGCTCTTAAATATTGTTCTGCCCCCCCCTGCTTTTATGCTTTAGTCCCAGATACTGTGGTTGGAAACAGTTGCTATTGTCATTGGTGCTTCAATCCATGGAGCTCAGAGGTGTATTAAAAAGGAGAAGGTGGGATGGGTTAGGGTTAGGGAATGGAGGATGGGAACAGCCATTGTTCCAGGCATGGGCAGCACTGGGGTGGTGTTTCCAGGAGATGCGTGGCCGCATTGGGTCCACCAAGCAGGTACTAATGTTGCTGTTCAAACTCTTCTGTTTCCAAAACTCATGAAACTCTTGGTAAAGCATTCCCTGTTGCCACTGGATCTCTGCAGGAGGAGCGTATAAACTGACTGAGGATACTGTTCCCAGGCACAAAAGGTAATTGTAAGTACTGTCACTGTTGGATGGTAGTCGTGTTTCTGGTGTGGTGGTTGGTTTTTTAACTGAGAATTCATTCCTGTGCTCTCCATTTGTTGGTCATTTTGGTCAGAGCTTCAGTTTGAGCAGTATACACTGAGCAATTTCTGTGTATGAATATATGTATGTATACATGTATATGTTATACATTTGCATGTATTAACACTTAGGTATTGATAGGTCTTGGATTTGAAGAAGTGCTTGTTATATTCCTAAACCACTGTGGGTTTTAAGGCACAGGCTGAGGAGCTTGACTGTGGGTGGGAAAGAAAGATTGATTGGAAACTTTGAGAGTTCCCTGATGGATTGGAGATGCCAAGCAACAAAAGTGGTGCAGTTTGGGAGTTACAGCCCCTGTAAGGATGGTGTACGGGTTCCTAATTAAATACAGTATTCAGCCAGAATAGGTATTGAACATCAACTTGAAACCCAACTTTAAACTCAGATTTGTCATTAGCATATCAATGTTATGAAACTGCTGACTAACAGCTTGGTGCTCTTGTTGTCAGGAGGATGTCAGGTATAGGATTGGGGTTTGTTGCAAAGGTTCATAAAACACTGAAACCTACTGAAACCTGCTGAGCTGTCAGAAGAGACTATGAGCATGTGTTGTTTTCAGGGTCAAGGAAAAGATGATGGTCTTTGCATATCAATTAAAAGATGATGGTTTTTGGAGCTTTGTGTATCAGGGATGTGTTCCAGCGCTGGGAGCTAGGATTTGCTTGCCCTCCCTAGTCCTAGTAATGCAGGGATGGATGAGGAATGAATTAAACATTGTGGGGTATAACTGGAAAGGGCAGGTATCTCTTTTGGTAATTAATATGTGAAACCCTAAGTGCCATCTTTAAGGCTCAGGGTAGAAGGGGGAATATGTTTTCAAGTTATTAGCCTGAGAAGATGAGAGCTTACAAACTGAGCATGGACAGTGCCATATAAAACGTGGAGCTTGCTCTTACTGCTTCGTGTCTGTGAGATTTCAACAGTGCTTATAGCCATTTGATGAAAATATAAACTTGGTGATTTTGTGCTTTTGCCAAATTACTATGGAAGCGTTGACAAAACAAGCGGGGAAGTCATTCATCACATTTTTCTGAAGTCACTCATGAGATTCTTTTAAAGTTTAACTGCGTGGCTTTTTATGTATTTTTCCTTATGGTGATGTGGGTTTGCTGTAATTAAAGTTTTTAAGACTCGTTTAAAGCTGATAATCAATGGAAAAATGGGTATCCAAACTGCTTAATCTGAAAATTACTGCTTGCTTAGTGCTCTTCCGGAGATGCTCAGTTTAGTTAGGGCTGCTAAGGGAAATAAAAAGACAATGTCTTAATACTTTAACTCTTTGTTTTTTAAGAGTTATGAAGATGTTTGTTGCAGAATTAAAAGAGCACTTTTCCTCCATTTGCTGCGTGAAGAGTTTTCTAATTAGAAGCCAGTTTTGCTTGACCTGGGGTGGTAACTCCTGGGAGGGTTGAGGGCAAGAAACGAAGTTTTGTCTCTTGGGCAGCGAAGGGACCATTTCTCTGCCACTGGGATGTTCTGGAGCATGAGTGTGAGATATGAAGGTCTGTGGGGCTCTGCTTGGACGCCAGGGGTGAGAAACACCAGTGAAAGCACCTTGTTGTGTGGCTCAGACAGTGATGGACCGGCTAGGCTGCATATAGTTGTGCTGTGGGTTTTTTGTTTGCTTGCTTTCCTGTAGGAGTGAGTATTAAGTTGCACTGTAAGGACTGGGGTGTTTTTTATTCTCAGCAGGAGCACCTGGTGCAAGTTTATAAGGGGGTCTGGCAGGCAGCACTTTGGTGTTGTGGCGTGAAATGTGACTTGCAGGAAGCTGTGACAGAGATCTGACATGGCCCTGAAAAGTGTAGAAAGCATCATCCTTTTAGTAGTGTCAATTGCTGTTTAAGAATCGGATCCATTTGTTCAGACGCCGAGCTTGAAATCTTGCTAATTTGGATTTATATGTATCAAGCTGTGAGGCTCATTCCTTGTTCTCTGCTTCCTTTCAAAATTCATGCAGAAATGAATAAAAGGCTGCTGTGTGATAAAGTCTTTTAGAATCAATAAAATTCACTTTGAGCAGCAGCATGAAAATGGGGTCATCCCTCTGCTTGCTGGAAGCATGGGATTTGTGTTACCTCCTGCCATTTGCATTGCTCACATTCCCTTTAAGATCAGAGCAGTTGGTGTAATCACAGAATCATGTCACAGAATGGTTTTGGTTGGAAGGGACAAAGCTCATCTAGTTTCAACCCATTTCCACTAGGCTAGGTTGCTCAAAGCCCCATCCAGCCTGGAATCTGTATGGATGCCCTGGCATGGTCTGACAGAAGCAAAACTACAGAACTACAGAAACCTGGATGTGCTCAGCCTGCACTTCTGTCTGGCCTCAAGTTTAGTGTAGGACCATGTGTTGGGCTTTGAAAGACTTTCCAATGAGTAAGTTTTGGCTGTAAGGAGGTAAATCCAGGCTCTCTTGGCAACTCCCCTCTGTACGTCAGGCTGCAGAGTGCGGTGCCACCCAGCATGGTCAAACAGGAACGACTTAACCACAGATCCCCCATTAGCTGCTCAGGGGAACATCATTTTGAGGTTTCCTTTCAAAGTACCCATTTGCAGCACCGCTGTAGTTAGTGTGTGGTGTACACTCCTTTAACTTCCCTAATCTATCTCAGATTGGGTTGTCTTTGTGGCAAAACATCATCATCTTGAGTAACTTGACGTGCTGGGAATGTGGGATTCACGTTGGTACATGCTGGGCTGAGCACAGGGTATAATGGGGTGCTGGGGTGTGTACTGGGGTGGTAGGTGAAATCCACACAGCTAAAAAATGACAATCCAAAGGCTGAGCTTTTCAAAGGAGCTGCTGTGGGGTGGGGAGGGTGAGGGGCCTGGTGTGGGGCTTGCCCTGCCCTGCCCTGCACCGCAGGGGCATGGGCTGGTAGGAACAGTGTGAGCTGGCACCCGAGCAGCTGGATACGAGGGCAAAAATAAAAGGAACAGGTCCACTGCCAGCTTTTAAAGCCAGAAGGGCAGAGGATTGCTATGTGCACTGAGCAACAAGTTTTGAGACCTGCCCTTCCCTGGATACTGGACGTGCTGCAGCTGTGGCTCTCCCAGGACAGAAATAGCATGGCAAGAGTTGCTCCATCAGTCTCCTTTTTCCCAAATCCCATCCTTTTTTTCCCCAACATCACTTCCCAGGATGCTTTCCACCACCTCCCCTGCTGTCTCCTGCCTCTTGTGGCTCTTATGGCTGAGGAAATACTAGTGCTGGTTCAGGTCTGGGAAAACCTGGCCCAAATCCCTGTGTTCTAAACTTAACATGAGGTTTTGAGTTGGTGCAGGAAGGCATTATGTCTGAGCGTGGTGATGGTGGTGATGGCAGAGTCATGCGGTCGGAGCCAGTGTGGGGTGTGAAATGGGGCACGGTTGAGGTGGGATGTGGCAGCAGGTTTCCGCACAGGGGTTGTATTGAGAGGTGAGGATGTCTGCAGTTTCTGATGAGCTGAGCGCTCTGGGCACCACTTTGGCTAAGCATCTCCTAGCCTTTTGCAGGAGGGGTGCCTTGGGCAGGCAGCAGCTTGTTGCACCAGAAGAAACGCTGAATCTCCTCATGCTCTCAGTAGTACTGAGGAGCATACAATTGCTCTGGAAGGAAAATGATTGCCAGTGATTGGTGAAGGCCACTGTTTTGTGTGAGATGACTCAAAACGTCCTTTGTCCTGTGCTTTGACTGATAAACGTCGGTGTTGAAATAAGCTCCCTTTGCAGTTTACAAAAGCTCTGCCCCCAGAAGCGATAGTGCAGATGGGGCAGCTGCTCTGGCATTCCCCGGATGGTTTCTGAGTGATTTCAGGCTCTTTTGGCTTTCAAGGCTATTTGCATATTTTTTTCCTATCAGTACATTTTAAAATGGCTCCTTTTTCTCACAAGCATCACATCAAATAGCGGGAGAGATCTGTCTGTGTCAAACTCAGACAGCGGCATTTTCCAGGGAGGACTTGATGCAGATTTCAGTTCCTGTCAAGTCTGACAAACCTGAGAGATCACAGCCTCGAAGTGGGTTTCGTAACTCCTGCTCTCAAGCGTCGCAGCATTAATGTTTCCTGGCATTCAGAAACAGGCTTAAGAACAATTAATCAGAAGAACTTGCTCAACGTAGCCTCCAGTGATGGTGAGGGAGTATTTTCTTGGTGGTTTGTGTTGCTTAAAATTACAGGAGAGGCGGTGGGGGGGTGTGCACATGTGGTTTTGGAAACTACCCTGGGACTGGTATCTTGTAATGAGCATCCCTCACTCCCAACGGAAATGAAACAAAACTGTGAAGAGTTGGCATCTTTTTGAAAGCAGCTTTCAAGTTTGGTCTCCCAAAATAGACCACTGTGTCTGTGCCTTTGTAGAGTTACTTCATCTGATGTCTTCTCTGTGCTCTACTATATTAGATACCGGGCATTTAAAAGAAGGAACAAAAGAACCAGTTAATCTCCAGGGCTTTTTCAGCCCAAAGTAGTTCAGGCCTTTAGAGAGGCTATTTCCATTAAATAAGTTCAGGGATCCAGTGGGTTCCTCTCAAGTAGGAGATTTCCCCTCAAAAGGAGCCCAGCAAAAAGAAGTGTGACCAGCAGGTTGAGGGAGGTGATCCTGCTCCTTACTCTGCTCTTGTAAGATCTCACCTGGAGTACTGTGTGCAGTTCTGGTGTCCTCAACCCAAGAAGGGTATGGACCTGCTCAAGCTAGTCCAGAGGAGGCCACAAAGATGTTCTGAGGGCTGGAGCATCTCTCATGGAGACAGGCTGAGAGACTTGGGCTTGAGAAGAGAGTTGGCCTGGAGAAGAGGAGGCTCTGGGAAGACCTTGTAATAGTCTTCCAGTATCTAAAGGAGGTCTACAAGAAGTCTAGAGAGGGACTTTTTACAAGGGCATGTAGTGGCAGGACAAGGGTGAATGGCTTTAAACTGACAGAGGGGAGATTTAGATTAGATATAAGGAAGAAGTTCTTCACTGTGCAGGTGCTGAGGCACTGTCACAGGCTGCCCAGAGAAGCTGTGGCTGCCCCATCCCTGGCAGTGTTCAAGGCCAGGTTGAAAGGGGCTTGGAGCAACCTGGTCTAATGGGAGGTGTCCCTGCACATGGGAGGGGGGTTGGAACTGGAGGAGCTTTAAGGTCCCTTCCAACCCAAACCAGTCTGTGATTCCCTACTGGACTTGAGCCTCAGAAAACCCTGGTATCTTCCAATAAGGTAAAAATTAATACCAGAGCTGCTGTAACAGCAAAAAAGCATAGCAGTACAAAAATCTGACCATCATACTCCAAAGACAGTAGTGGTAGCTATTGCCTTCACATGAATGTATTTAAATGGGGATTTTTTTTGGTGGTGTTGTCTTTAGGTAGCTCCATCAGTCACAGCTCAGCTCTCAGCAGCAGTGGGTGTAGTTAGACTTATAAAATCATAGAATAGTTAGGGTTGGAAAGCACCTTAAGATCACCTAGTTCCAACTCCCCTGCCATGGGCAGGGACACCCCACACTAAACCATGCCACCCAAGGCTCTGTCCAGCCGGGCCTTGAACACTGCCAGGGATGGAACATTCACAACCTCCCTGGGCAACCCCTTCCAGTGCCTCACCACTCTTCCAGTAAAGAACTTCTTCCTTACATCCAACCTAAACTGCCCCTGTTATAAGTCTTAACCTTGTCAACAGTCCCTGACTAATCAGTTGACTCATCAGAAACCCCAGTGCTCTCTTATAGGCATAGGGTAAATTCCAAGCTATTGTAATAGGAGGCAGGGGAAAAGTCAAGCAAAGTGTTTTTTTTCTTTAGCCTTCTTGTGTTGTCAGTTGGCATCAGTAGCAGCTCAACCTTCCAGTTGAGTCTTCTCTAGAAGCAGCAATACAGTGTCCTGCTCTGAGCTTCAGGCTTCCTGCCCCGTAACTTTCAAGTCTTAAAGTATTAGACACTTTGCTGGCCATCGTTCAAGAAAGATTTGAATGCAGTAAGTTTGCTGCAAGCTACCCTTGCACAACTGGCTGGCTGGAGCTGAGCTCGGAGCGTCTTGTGTCCTTGGATAAAGCCAGATGTCCTTCAGCAGTCACATCTTCTGATGCCGTTTACAGGAAGGGCTGTGTGGTGTTCATGGCCTTGAGGAAGTCTTCCTTTGGACTGAGCAAACCGGTGTGCCCACTCTTTGTTTCCTAATGCAGGGGAAAATCCTGGTTTCCATGTGTTTTTTCTTTTGGTTAGGTGTGTCAGAAAATAGCCCGCGAGCGGTAGGGCTGCCGTGCGGGAACCATGAGGTTCTGCTTCCTCTTGCATGGGAAGTGACATGGTGAATGTAAATCAGTGGTTCGATATCCTCAGGATGTTTACCCTGGTTTGTTCAGTGTGTTCCTGTTAATTACTATCTTGCCATTAATTAGTGCTGATTCCTGGTAGGATTTCAGGTCAGTTCCAGGATGTACATGAATGTTAAATGTAACAAGACAGTAATGCTAGCCCCTGTTCTTTGTGAAGTGCTCCGTGCCTTACCTGTCCCACCTCACCTGGAATATCCTCTGCCTTAGTGCTGTTATTCCTGTGTTAACTCCGTTTCCCAGGAGCACACATGGACCCCTTGGTTTAGCTGGCGGCTGCCCCAAAGCACCCACCTAGTCTAAGAATTGTACTTGGGGTTTGCCTTAGACGTACAAAATGGATATATTACTGAGTAAATACAAGTTGGCAGTGACTTTCCTGATTAACTTTGACCCTCATGATAGGCAATATTGCCCTCTACTGGTTAATTACAGCTTAAAGGATCCATATTTCCCCCTTACATACAGCAGCACTTTGCTATGACAAGTCATCTTTTGGCCCCTCTTGCTTGGAGCAGACTTGAGGTTTTGGTCCTGATGCAACTTTTAGGATGCTACAGCTCGTGTCTGATTTCTTTTTCCCCAGAAGCTGCTTTTCATTTAGGAGGAGCTGATGCGCCAGAACCCCAGACTAATTATTGTTTTTAAACGTCACCAGTAAATCCCTCATTTTCAGAATTAATCCTTAGAAATGTGACTTCCCCAAACCGGTTTTGCGAGTGAAATAGCTGCAAGGTTTGTAATTATTACTTGCATTGGTAGAATAAGAGCTTTTGGTTAGCCCTGTAATCAGGATGCTGGTTCCAGCAGCCCCAGTAATTGCCCCCTTCCCTGCCCCAGCTGGGGCAGCTGCAAGGTGAGCTGGATCCAGGCACTGAGCTGGGTTAAAAATAAGCTTGCAGAAAGAGTGTTATTTTTAACTCGGGTCAGTCCCGTCCCCTGCCTGGGTTCACAGTGCAGCTGCCCAGGCACTCACGTGGGAGTGCTGGCTTGGAGGCACAGGAGAAGGAGCTGTGAGGGGAACCGAGGGCTGTTTAAAGCTGGAGCACCCCTGGAAGCTGCTTCTCGAGTGGGTATTCCAGCTCTGAACTCAGCTATGGATGCCCCTGCACACAAGCTGTCTTCCTAAAAGCCATTTCCAGGACAAACATTACTGCTGACAAAGCTCCAGCAGTGCTGAAGCACTTGGTGGTGGTGATGCCCTGTGTGGCTGACCTTTCCTAGAGTAAATGCTTTTCAAGTCTTCTATTTGCAATTGGTACAGCTAGTTTTATTCAGTCTGGCTCAATACTTAAAGGGGGCTTATAAGAAAGAGACAGGCAGACTTCTTGGCAGGGCCTGTAGCTATAAAACACAGACTAATGTCTTTGAACTGAAAGAAACCAGATTCAGACTAGATACAAGGAAGAATCTTTTTATGATGAGGGTGATGAGGCACTGGTTGCTCAGAGAAGCTGTGGCTGCCCCATCCCTGGCAGTGTTCAAGGCCAGGCTGGATGGAGCTCTGAGCAACCTGATCTAGTGGGAGGTGTCCCTGCTAGTTCTAGGGGTGGTTGGACTTGATGACTTACAAAGGCCTCTTCCAACCCAAACCATTCTGTGATTCAGCAGCGAAATGTGCTGCCTGTGTAGTGATGGGGAGCAGCTCTGCATCTCCCCAGGGCTTCACTGTGGGCGAAGCACAGATGGGGGCTGGCATGGACAGTCCAGAAATAGGGAACACAAATTATTCTTCTTGAGGAAAACTGAGTAACTTTGCAGTCTATTCAAAGTAAGTGAAGTACTTGACTTCTGTTGCCACTGCACTGTGTTCAGTGACATGCTGGTGCAGCCCCTCGGGTGTGCAATGCTTTCACCCCAAACAGCAGAGTAATGCTGATGGCAGCTTAAGGGGAAATTTTCTTGCAGTATAACAGGTCAGCTCAGCTTAGCAAGAATTCTGATTACAAATCCTTGATGACAGAAAGGTAGGGAGCCTAGAAGGAAAAGGCTGAAGATAAACTTCCGAAGGGATGCTATTTCCCTGAGTCCATGTCTGATTGAGGTGCCTCTGCGATGCACACACACGAGCACATGCACAGAGCTTTGAGGATGTCCACAGCATGTTTCTCATTCCTGCATCTGCTTGCAAATATGAATTTTAAACACATTAAGCAAGACTTTGCACATAAGAAAGCCATGCAGTTTGTGTTTCCATGGAAGGGGAGGGATCTCCTGTTTCTGGAGCACTATAATTTGTTGGGAAGTAAACTGTCTTGACTGGTGTCTGTATGTGCAACTGCTGTACGTTGGTTTCCCATGATGATTTTTAATTCCTGGCTTGTTATAGGCTTTGTTTTCATAGACCTGGTGTTATCAGACTGATACATGCTTCAGTTCTGTCTGCGCAGCGTGTAAAATCCTGTGGCCTCTTATGGGAAATGGTGGCAATTCTGTACCTGTTGTTTTCTGAGCTTTCCCTTGTTCACCATCTCTTGTAGCTGAAGAGCTGTGCCCCATGCAAGGAGAATAAAGCTGTCCTGCCAGCCTCCTCCTTCTGCAAGGGGAACTGCACACCCAGAGTTTTACATTGGTACGATGCAGGCAGGCGGTGTTTAAAAACGCACATCCTTGGTGTTGCCATCACATGCGTTCTTGTGGTGTTTGCTTGTGCCTTTGGAAGTGCAGGAGACTCCAGTGTAAAAAAGTGTGAGCGTTGGGGGAGGAATGGACATTTAATCACCCAGGAAGAAGGGTTCTCTGCATAGTGTCCATGCACATCAGGTGGTCAGACACACAGCAGAGCAATGCGAGGCATGTCTTGGGAGTCCTCCCACGAGGCCTTGGGTGCTGCATTGTACTGTGAAATGTCTTTTTAAACATACCTTGCTTCCTTTTCCTCCTGCCCTCTGAAGCATCTCCCCATGTACAATTACAAGGTAAAGACAATGCAACCTGTTTTGTTTGAAAGTGGTGGTGGTTTGGTGCACACAACAAAGTGCGTATTACTGCTCTTGTTCCTTACTGCATACGTGGTGCCTTTTCCATCTTCAAAGCATTTTCCAGCCATGAATTAAGAGCACACGCATTAGCTGAGAGCACACACCCCTCCCGAAGCAGCTGATGCAGGGCACATCCCAGGAAAAACTTCCAGAATGTGACACACCACTTTTGATGCAAATAGAATGACGTCGTATTTCATCAGCTCTATTAAAAGTACTTAAGTAATTGAATTAATGACACTTTAAGAAGCCTTTAAGAGACAAATGTGGTACACACCTTTCTTCTCACTTTTTTGTTTTGTTTTTTACCCCTTATTTTCCATGTTGAATGCCCTTGGTTGGCTTTTTTATGTGTTATCTTACTGTTTGCTTTTCAATGTGTGGTTGTGCTGGGTTTTCTTTGTGTTATGGTAGCTGATTTCTCTGCTTCACAGAGTTGGTACTGTTGGAGTCTCTGCAGCAAAGGAAAGTGTCCTCTGCACAACAGCATGAGTATGACGAGAGTAACTCATCTTTCATGGTTTTGCAAACATTAGGTTTTTATTTCCATTGTGTTCATTTGCTGTTGTGAGTGCCGGCCTTGCTCTCTGGACTGGGCTTACATCTTGCATCTTCAACGCAATTCCCATTTTCATGTGGTCCTTCACACTTCTCTACCATCCTTCGAGCTGTGGATATCCAACATCCAGCCCCTCTGAACCCACACTGGCTTTGTTCTTCTCCCACTATCCCTGTAGCCAGCATGGGTATTTCTCCCTCCTTTCCCTATAAGTTTTCCTTGAGGAGGGCCAGCCCTTCCTAGGCAGACAGTCCAGGTGAGGTGGGATGAGATGGCATGCTCTGCACAGGACAAAAACATTATCCAAGGCCATGTGCTCAGCTCAGCCACTCTGCCCCTGGGGAAAAAGGAGACAGTGGCCCCTGAGTTGTCATATCTAGCTGACTTTTGAGTGGCTTCAGTGTGGTGAGAGGCCACTGACAGAGCTCCAGACACTCCCCCACTGGCATATAGACAGGACTGTCTGTGAGCTGACCACAGCCAAGGCAGTAGTTTTGTGACACCCAATTTCCAGCCCAGTTTTGATCTTTTCAGTCTAAACATAAGCATTTTGGGTGCTGCTCACTTTTCTTGCACTCTTTGCTTTTTCAGGTGAGGCAGATGAAGAAGCCTTTGCTGAGGAGTGCAGACGGAGAGGACAACAAGCCCTGCCTTTCCAGCCAACCAACCCTCGCCTGCTGAAGTCTCACAAGCCTGCCAGTTCCCCCAGATATGCCTATCATTATAATAGTGATGAGGTGGAAGAACAAGATAGAAGCCGAGTTACAAGCAGCTTGGAGACCCCTTTTTATTTATCAGGTGTGCACAAGCATGTTGATGAGAAATGCGCAGATAAGGACCCATCACCTAGTCAAAAGCCAAAGCTGAAAAGTCAAGCAAGGGGTTGTTGCTGTGTGTTGACCTAATGTTAGCTTCCCGGTAGATAATGAACAGCAGCCTGTGTGCCTTCATCCTGCATTTAGCTCTGCTCTTGAATTTAGTCTAGATTCACAAACACCCTGGAATATTCAGGGGTCTGAGGCAAATACCTTTATGCTGCTGAAGTGCCTGTGCTCTTTGTTCTTAAAAGTGAAGGCCTTTTAGAGACTAACTGATCACAATACTTTACACAGTCATTTACTTAAATTGTGCTTGGTTTCTTTGTTGAAGGCGAGGTTCAGCAACTTTATATTATTCCTGGAAGCTGCAATTTTAGGCACCTAAATCCCAGTAGAGAAGGCTGAGACCGTTCAGGTGAATGCGGAAGCACAGCGAGTGTCCCAGTTATTTTTGGAAGTAATTAGTCCTTTGATATATTCCCTGTCTGTAATGTTTTAGCAATACTGTCCAGAGGCAATCTTGGACAACAGAGTCCTCATAACTACTTAATTTGAGCCTGTGGTCAGAGATCATCCAGGGCTGCCAGGACAGGTTTTTCTGAAACGTGAAGATGCCCTTCTACTTGGATGCCCAAAGCAAGGGCCATTCTCAGTAGTGATGATGAATTAGGTGAAGTGCGAGCTTACAAGGCTCCTCAGGGTAAACACAGTGCATGGAAAAACATGCAGTGTACCCCAAAATGTGTACTGACACACTCCCAGTGCTGTACCAACTTCTGCTGTGTTTGAGCCTTTAAATGTAACGCTGTCTTCTGTATGGAAGACCTGAAGATATCATGTGGGATGACAGCTTATAAAAATAGACGCATTTAGATCAATGTCTTCCTGATCAGTTGGTGGAAGTTTTGTCTCTTTATGGGTATCTCAGTTGAATCTTCTATTTAAAAAAAGAAAAGAAAAAGTTTAAGATTCCTCTGCAGAACCCTGAATGTAACCTCTGGGCTGATATCCCAAAATCTCCCATGCAAGGGTTGTAGGTTTTGTCTCCTGTATCTGTAGCCAGCAAAACAAACCCTTGGCTCTGCATTTGGAGGCTTGAGGTTCTCTACAATCATAACAATACATCACTATGCTTCCAAAGAGCACCTGGGTTTGACATGCACCTTGCAAATTTTGGAGCAATTTCTCAGATTGCTGAGGACTTTTTGCTGTGAATCTATTTATGCTCTGAGACGCACAAGTTTGCAATTAAAATGAATTTCTAGAAGTATTTGTGCAATCACAAAACCCTCTCTTCTGCCAGTAGATTGTGAATTGCTGTAAAAGATTCAGGGTGAAAACTTGATTGCAATAAGACTAAGATTTTACTGTTGCTTTAAATATTTTGCCTACTGTTCCTCTGACGGACAGGGCTGCTGAAGGACTGGTCGAGTCAGTCATAAAACACTACGTGAGTGTCTTAATCCCTCCCTGGGAGGTTTGTGCACGAGCCCTGGCCAGTAATGCTGTTCTCCTTCATGGGTGCTCACTTCTGCTGACTGCCTTGCCCAGGAAGCAGGCTTCACCAGCACAGCGCTGTAATTACGTAGACCACTTAGGTGCTCCCGCTTGGCTTCTCATTGATCACTGCAACAGCTGCTGTGCTTACACAGGCCAGCGCTGGGAAAGAATAGCATCTTTTTCTGCCTTGGTCCAAAGCCCACTCAATTCAGTGGAAAACAGTTAAGTTCAATGGCCTCAAAACGGGCACTGTTCCACTTCAAATCTGACTCTTTTGTTACCACTGGTGTGTGGCCTTTGGCAGTGAGATAGTGAGGCAGTTTTAGACGTTGTCCCAGCTAGGGCACTTCAAGCAAATCCTCAGATGTTAATGATTCAACTGCAGTGAAATGGTTTTCTTTTTGCAGCTCTAAGAGTGGGAATTTTTCAGTTTTAATTTGCAAGTCTATAGCAAATTTAAATGAAGGAAAAGAGGGTAGGTTTCATCTTGAATGGGGTGGAATGCCTCTGGAAGCGGCCAGCTCTCTCTAGTGCCCAAGGAGAAAGGGTGGCCAACTTGTTTAGACTGGCAACCAATATCCAGAGGTGAGATGAGTCCTCTCCTTAGTCAGGATTTCCAGGCATTACAGCTGATATTTAATAGAAAAATTAGGGTTTAATTTGATTCTTCATCTAACACAGACTTTGTGTTTTAGTGGAAATTGCTCTGAGTTTCATACTGTTCCTGGTTTCATAAGGGACTTTTAGAATAAAGCTGTTTATGCTCTGAAGTCATTGCATATCTCAAAACAGGTCTCTAGCTCCAAACAAGTAATTTTTTAACAAGAATTCAGATCCTGCAAATACCTGACAGTGTGATGTATGACTGACTGGTGGTACCCAAGCCGTTTCAAAGTGGTATTAATGCCAACAGAGACCTGGGGATTGCAGCCTGTTAATAGTAGAGATAGTGGTAACTATCCCTAAAAAACTACTTCTCTGGGTTTGAGAGGTTTGACCTTTATCTAACAAGATTGGTTGAAATGTTTAATTGTTAAAATGCTGAGAAATATGTGATGTGAAGATTGTTATTTGGAAGATAATATTGCAAGGTTTTCTCTTCCTTTTGAATGAAATAGCTTGCATTAACCTAAAACTTACACCATTAATAATTAATTTTTGCTGCATTTTTATTCACTGGCATCTCTGAAGCAGAAACTACTTTAAAAGAACAAGCTTAACTAATCTTGATCCTTTTCTGGCATGGATTCCTCTGCTGGAAAGTTGAGTCATTTGTATTTAGTTTATTTCATCCTTAATGCAGTCTCCGTTCTTTTTACCGGCATTCGCTTTCCTGAATTACACTTTACTAACTAGTAAAATCTATGTGCTTGGTTATCCAAACTAATTACTTTATAATTCCCTTACATACTTGTATTCAGGCATGTAATGGAAAAGAAAGGAAAGCAAAGCCACTGTTTTCTGTGTAAATCTAATGCGTGAGGAATGCTGGAGGTGTGGATGGGAGGGAGTTCACTCTCCCTTTGTTCCACATCCCCTGGCTGTAGCTGTGTGTGATGGGACAGGATAACAGCCATGTTCTTCTGTGGCAGAGAGTTGGAAGACTGGCTGGTTTTGAAGGCTGGCTGATTATTCCTTGGCTTAGCCAGAGCTGCCTTCACACATGGTTTTTGGCTGCTAGTACAAGAGCATCCCATTACCCATTTGCTTCCTGTAGAAGGTAGCTGGGTTGCCCATGAATGGCTTCCAAGGCTCCATAGCCTTGCAAGCTTTTGCTTGCCATGTGGGAGTAAAACCTTGGACTCTATTCAGTAACAGTATTATCTTAATAGCAAGCAAGTAGGTTGCATCTGGCTTGGTATGTTTTGGTAGCAATTCTAGGCAAAATTGGTATCGAAAATAGTATGGTGAGCAAGCATGAAGGCAGGCCCCAGTAAGTTGGCTGAAGTTTTTCAGTCCCCTCAGACATCGAAGTTGGAATTACATCACTGGGTTGGCCAGTGAAACTGGAGAACTCGCTCCTTGGATTTAACAGTGGGGATAATTAAACAGTGAAGCAGCATACCTAGTCAGGGTGGGACGTTTTGTCACCTCAGGCCTGTATATAAAGGCAGGTTCTCTCTCTGTGATGCTCTGTGGCATGGGCCAGGAGCTATGTATGTGGAGAGAGAATTAGTAGGTCAGATTGTGGTCTGTGTTGGGCAGTGGCTTGGACTGAAAGGAGGGAATGTGAAAGTGTAAAGCTGTAATTGTAAATTGAGTCACACACATAAAATTATACTAGAGCTGTGATTTTGGGTGAATTTTTATAATGGCATATGAAAGTATGGCTCATCTAAAATAACAGATGGTGGCTGCAACCCGGAAGTAAGCTAGCTACCTGTGAAAGAACAACTTGTTGTTTTAACTAGAGAGATCTTTCTAAGAGCAAAAAATTGGGAAACACTGGAGAACCCAACTTGTACATGAGCTATGGCTGCTTTCATGGTTTAAAGATGGGCAAAAGACTGACCACAATCTGAGCAAATAGTAGCGCTCAAAACCCATTTTCTCATGGACTTGAGTAGAAAGCGTGAATCCCTCCCACCTCAACTGCAGTGCTTCAGAGCCTGAAAGTGGAAAGAAAGTCCTCTGAAGTCTTCACCTTTGCAAGAGATTTATAAAAATCAGGCCAAGGCCTATCTTACTAATGGATGTAGGTCAAGAAGCAGCAATGCTGCTTGTTAATCACTGGTCATGACTGAACACCTTGTTTCCTTCTGCTGACTCCTATGCTCTTCTGTGCCGGCAGAAGGAAGGTGGAGCAGACCCATGGCTGCTCTCTGCATCCTGGTACTGCAGGCAGATGTCGGGCAGAGCAGGAAGAAGTAGGACACCACAGATGGGTTGGGTAGGACACTTGTCCCTTTGGATCAATCACTTGATGTGCACACCTCCCTTTGTAGTTGCCGCCCAAGAATGTGACAAGTTTCATAGTCAGTGACTGAACAAACCTGTGACTTTGGGAGGTGCAGATGGCAGAGAAGTAGGAATGTCAATCTGGGACACAGCAGAGAGGTTTCCCAATTTGTTTTGGGTCCTTGATGAGGGGTTGAAGGTGTTGCTACTAAGCATCGTTGAAAGTTGGATTCATCCTTCAGCATCTTTATGAAAGCTGGAATAGCTCCTTTAGGCTCTTCCAGAAGTAGAAGAGAAGGGGACAAAATGAAAAGAGCAGGTCAGCCAGTGCTGTTTGCTGTAGACAAGAATTGTCCTGGTTGTAAATCAGGTGTAATTCCAAATGGTGTGGATCCTTGCTTCATCCATCTCTGCTCATGGCAGCTGACTAAAGCAAGAACATACCAAGTTAGGGTGGTGGATTTGCATTTGAGTTAATCTGTTTTCCTAATGTCAAAGCTTGGGGAAGCTCCCAGCAACCCATTCTCCCTCCACCCTGTAATGCATTTCTAGAGTAAAGATTGCTCACAATTGCTTTTAAGGGTGGGAATTTGAGAAGCCCTTATCCAAGGCCAGAACTGTTGTTTCTATGACCACTGCGATGCTGGCAACTCGCCAGGACACAGAATCACTGCAGATTAATCAAATAGCAGATTTTGTTCTCTCGTGACTTTGGGGCTAGTCTTGTAACCAAGGCAGCTAAATGTGCTTTTAATGAGTGCTGGTTGAAGTGTTCAAGTGAAAGGAGTACCAAAGGGTTACGTCTTTAGTGTGCAGTTTTATTTTTGTTAGGAGCTGCTTCACTTGCTTGGATCAGGTTTGTAGCTGTTATCACCCAGCATTGCATCAATGGAGCTGAAAGCCTGGCAAAGTTTGACCTATCCTTTCTTCTTAGGTGGGGGTAGAAAAGGAAATGGTCGAGAGTGAAATTATTTATCACAGCAGGCTCAGAACTGAAAGACCTGGCAGTTTTCTCTTGAGGAATACTCTGTATTTGTGTGTTATCTCCTGCTTTGGCCAATCTGTTTCTGTGTGTCAGTGATAACACTTGAAAGATTTCCACTTTTCACCCTTATCATTCTGGTGGCTGGTAGGAGACTGTGTTGTCAAATGCCTGAATATCTTCATACCACATTATTTTTAACATTTGGGTTGTTTCATTTGTAGGACAATGAATTATGTGGCATTCATTTCGAGTCATAATTTACACGGACTCACAGGATTTTTAAGGCAAAGTTGCTAGAATTGCTTTCAGAATCTCAAACATTTGAAGAAAATGGACTGTTGGGGGGGAAAAATGAAGTATTGTGATATAAATAGCAGTATCAGATGTAATTGTGCCTGGATGTGGGAGCCTGTTAGAAATACTGACAGTGTTTTGAAAATGAAAAATGAGAAAATTATGAAGCTAATAACCTGTTAGGTTTTAATGATACTTCCCCAAATGTTAATGTTTCATAGTTATTACATGAACTAGTTCTGATCAGCTGATATGATGCTGTTTTTCCCTCCAGTAAAGGGAAAAATGCTTTGAGTAACATCTCCCAATGGCTGATTTGCAGGAGTCAGCATGTCTCTCCTGCCTCCATTGGGCTTTGTGGGAAAGCAAAGAGACGCTTGAGCCCTTCTGGGATCTGTGCCTTACAGGAGTAAATTAAATGCCAAGGGATCCTATTTTTGACGCTGTGTAAGTGACCGAGGAGCTCACACTGAAGTAAACTTCATGGGTGGAGTTTTCAATGAGGAGATGTTCACACAGTGTCCCTGGGGCAGGATTGTAGCTCAGGAGGGTAGCAGGGTGCAGAGGTGATAGTCATCTGCAGTTCTGCAAAGCGCTGCCAGTTTTTCTCTTCCTTAAACAATACAGCTGGTTTCCACTCTAACTTTGCTCAGGCTAATCACTCATGGCAGAATTTCTAAGTAAATATCCTGCTTCTTGACTCGGGTGATTGCAAAAGATGAAGTCATGCTGTTGATCCAGTGTAGGAGCTAGAATGATAACCTAGGAACAGCTTCTCTATGCTACGAAGGGGAGTGAATTTCCTCCTAACACACAAGCTTTTTGTAATGTCTCAAGCGATTTTAGCCTGAAGACTATCACATGGTTCTCCCCAAGTCTTAAACCAAAGACCTAGGGCTCTGCTGTGGGCACAACATTTAACTGCACTTGGGAGGAGCTCTGATTAGGAGCAAACTTAAGCCACAGTGTGGCTTCATACTCCCCTGACCTCCCACCGCTTCCTTTTCCCATCTTAATTTTACTGTTGGTGCTAAACTGATGGAGAACCATGTCTCTTTAGGCAATGGTGACATGGCTCCCTTGGGGTCATCTCTGCCTGCCTGCAGGCAGACTGGAGGGGAAAAGAAGAGATTCCCAGACAGGTGGAGCTGGGCCCTGCCTGGGCCATTCTTGTGACTCCCAGCCTTACCTCTCAGCTGGCTTGCAGGGGCTCCTCTGCTCCGTGCTGGCCCTGTTCACCAGACTGTGCCATCTCCCAGTGCAGAGCACTGCTGAGCTGAAGGATCCCTCCAGCTGTCTCAAGGCACCACAGAATGATTGCCCGAGGGAAATATTTGCTAGCTTTGAGGTTAGATTTGGGTGCACTTGGGCAGATGTGGTGTTGGCTCTGCGCAGTTCACTGTCCATGCAAGTCTGCAAGTTGCATTTTACTGCAAGCTTGGAGGAAGTCGTGCAGAGCAAGAGCTGCTTTTGCTCATCTTTTAAGGGGGGGAACACTGGGATGATGACCACATCGTGGGAGGCTTGTGCCTGCTGGACCTGTAGCAAATTGCTCGATGCTTCCATGCACCATTGGATTTGCAGTAAATATAACCTATGGTGCATAATTAAGCATGAGCAGGCTGATCACCTGTATATAAAATGCATATTGGTAAACACTGAGCATCTTATTTACTCGGGGTTCTTGGCATTCCCTAGTCTTAAAACGAAAATGCAAATACCATGGTAACTCTGACTACTGTGAGCAGGAATTGCCAGTACTTAAATAGTTCCTGCTTCATAAGTATTATTTATTACTTCTGTTCTGAAAATTATTCTGGGTTTGCATGTGCTCTAATTTTGAAGCTTTTCCTGAATGGCTTTGAAGTCTTTTGAAAGTTCTCCGGATCTTTTCAAACTTCAAAGATTGACAGTATTTTCTTTCTGTCCCATGGAAGGGATATAATAGAACTGGGGATATAGTAGAAATCATCACTTAAAAAACCAAAACATGTTAGAAAGTCAGACCTTTTCTTTAAAATTCACTAAACCATTCAGAGAACATGTGCTTTTGCTAGAGGGAAAAGTCCATGAATGCTGTGAATAGTGTTTTACAAGCCATGTTTCCTTCAGGGTACAAAGAAGGCAGCAAGAGGAGGAAGCAGAAGCAGAGAGAGGACCAGAAGAAGAAGAAGTCAACCAAAGGGAGTTACTAAAATGGACTTCTCTGCCATGCCAATACGGTTATAATAATGACAACTTAATGTTACGTTTGAGCACACCTCTTTTGTGTATATTTTTTGATTGTTCACACTGCTAGCAAGAAAGTGACTCATGTTTAAAACTGTACTAAAATTGCACTATGTTATTCTTGTTAGTTTCACGGAGCGGCTTTCTTGCCAGTGGGGTTAGGGATTTTGAACGGGGCTTATCTTGGTTGGAAGCGTGATATGTTTGAAAATTGGAAATGTTACAGAATTTCTTACCTCTTCCTTCCCTGGGACTAAGATGACTCTAGTCTAGTGTTTGTCTTGTTAGGATATAAGGGGTTGTGTAAATGCCTGTTTGTTTGGTTACTCTGCATCAACATCAGGCCTGTTGAAAGAAGAGTCCTATTCACTCATGTCATTGGGAATGGGATGGAGACATGAGCTCTTATAGGGTGATTTATGCAAGCTTAGTAAGTTACTTTTACAGTGATTATTCCCCCCTCACCCCCCCCCCCCCCAGCTGGGCAGCAAAAGTTTGTCCCTATTAAAATGTTCCTTCATTTTAAATTGTACCATGAGGTTCTATTCTGATTTTAAGAAAGCTAGTGTAATGATGGTCTCCTGTAACCACTCCTACTGATTTCCTTAAACATAGTTGACTCCCAATGAATCATTTAGTGAAATCATTCCTTAGTCTAAGAGTTTATTTTCAGAACCTAGAGACAAATGACCTAAGTGCTACTTTAAAACTCTTTGTTTCTGCTGAGTAGGCTCTAGATAACAAACATTTTCAGCATCCGTGTAAGATTTTATCAAGTTGTTTCTGCAAGGAACTCATACCTTTATGTATGAAAGCATTTTGCATCACTTTTATTGTAGAACTAATTTCTTTTTAGCTTGAAAAGATGTTTTAATTTTGAAAGAAATACGTATTTTCTGGCAAGATTACTTCCTTGCTTCCCATACTTGTCTCATGTGCATGACACATCGCTCCTTTTAACCTTTTAGTTTGTGCAGAGCCCTTCCGCTGCCTTAAGCATCTACCTGCATGTTTCTTGTCAGTATGTTGCCTCCTTTTTTAACCTCCAGGTAGGAGTTAGCAGCTTATGGTTCTGTTGTTTTGTTTCTTTTGTCTTCCCTTTGCCAATATGTTGATGTAGCAGACTTATATTGAAAATCCACAGTTCCTGCAGAAGCTCACTCATCCTAACATTTGAAAGGTGTTGGAATGCACATAATAGCATAAAGAAGAAACTAAACAGAAAAATCAAGTCTGCATTCTAGCATGATATAACAAATTCTGGTGTCTCTGGTATCTGAATAGTTTAGCTTCAAATGCTTATGTTACCCAATGTAACCCTGTGCAAACATATAACCGTACATGAACTCTTAGGGTATTTAAATTATGGTTAATATGAACTATGACTGAGTACTGATTTTCTGTCACTTAAGTACCACTTTTTTGTTTTGTGCAGTGTTACTAATATTTAAAAATAAAGAAAATTCTCCTTTATACTTTGTCCTCTTGTGCTGTACTGTATGTACAACTACAGCTGGCGTCAGTTGTTCATGTTTAGTTTCAGAGTCCATGCTGTAAGTAAAAGGCAGTGAGTTTGCATTCACAAAATGCCCGCAGGCATACCGAGTTTTTCCTTTTGCTAAATCCATGGGGAAGTCAACAAGTCCTGGTGCCAGACAGCTGATACTGGAAAAGGAGGGTTCTTTCTGGCTGGAAAACATTACTATAAGGAACATATGCCTCAAACAGAGCTTGCACGTTTGCCTTACGAGGAATATTTATCCTAGGTAATACACAATACTTTGAATAGCTGCTCATTTAGTATGCTTTCTGCACTATGGGAGCAGTCCTTCATAGTACATATGCTAATTTTAAATTTAGTGCTCCTTAAATGATGGGAAAATGGGCCATGCTTTGGAAAAACAGGGGAGGTGCTGGGAGAGGTGACAACGGCATAGGGCTGGTCTCCCCAGGCTGTCCCTGTGTTGTGAGCAGCCTTGCGTCACAGGACAGAGTGGCTGCAGACCAGGAATGTGCCTTGAAGAGTTAGAACAGACTGGGATTATGTACATAAATATCTCCTTGACCCTGATCCCTGTGCTAGGCCTGAAGGAGGAGGATAGAGCATTAATTAGGTAGGAGACCTTGAAGGTAGGCTCTACATTAGTGAGGAAGCCTGTCTTGCCAAAGGCATTCTTATCCCACCAGAAAGCTGCTCGTGTGCTTGCACCTGGGCTGCTGTGGGAAGAAACTCCTGGGAAACAGAAAGTCCCCAGAGAAGGGAACCACGGGCATAATTTTTCCTGTAACTACCTAGAATGTGCCCAAGCTTGCCCAGAAATTAAGAAATGAGAGCCTGTGGCCATTGAGCCTAATTTGTTCCTCCTCAGCCTGATTATCTATGGATTTTAACTGAAGGGTAACTGCTTTAACTGAGCACTGTGAAGCAGATCGCATGGTAGGAATAATTGTGTTGCAAAAAGAGCATACAATTGAGAAATTCATTTATTTTACAAGCAAATAAACTTGATATTCATAAAATCCAAGAAAAGAAAGTAAATAGCTGTAATAATGGGTTACAGTTCATTCCCCATGTCCACACATTTAAATATTAACATACCAAGTAAATGTGGCTCATCTATAATAGCAACAAGCCTTCCAGATTTAAGTTTGTGAAGTTATTTGTCTTAAGTCAAACTGTGAATTGTGTGTGTCTGATAATTGTCTATCAATCAGGGAGGGAAAAAGAAGTTCTAGAAGACCAAATAGAAATGCAGCATAAAATGGATTGTATCATATTCATATACTTGTGTGTGTTTGAAGAGGTGGGTTTCTGAAGAGCGTAACTTAAGGTAGGGCTTATGAGCAGCACTGAACTTCTGTCATGAAGCTGATAGAAACCAGTGTCAGAAGAACAATACTTGACATTACAAAATCACAGCATATCAAAAACTCAGGGAGAGATGTAGCATTTTTTTTATATATACAATTATGTGTGAGCTGCCCACACACATTTCTGGAATGGTATTTTTGGATCTGAAAGCCTACTTTTTTTTTCCCCCTGGTCAGTCTGGGTGTGGGACTGTGCTCACATGGCTATGCTGCTTGCAGGACAGCCTGGACATGGTGCTGTGTCTGCCACATATGTATGAGTAGGCATGTATGTGAGGTCTTGTATCTCAGTGCATCCATCTGGCAAAGGTGAAGGCTGCAAGACGATATGGTTGCTTAAAGTATGTGTTTGGACAGGAAAAATGCAGGTGGGTGTGAGACACCTCAACTGATAACAGATGATGCTGGCCCAAGAGTGGCTGTGAATAAACGTATTGTGAAAGCTGGGGAAAGATTCCTGACCATCCTACAACACTTCTGTGGAAGAGCTGAGGGTAGAAACAGAAACTATAATTTAAATACAAACCTCATTTGACTTCTAAACTGTATTTCAAAACGCTTCTTTTCAGAGCCGATACCTGGGCTCAGAGACGCAAACTACATCCCATGAGAGAACAAAACTATTGGGATAGAGGACAATCGAGTAACAGCATAATTAAAATGATACACTGAAGACAAAATGGTTTTATCTCAAGATAGGGGGGCACAATCACAAACAAACAAAATACCAACAGGTAAGGGTTCCTTCTCCTCACTTGGAAGCTGCCACTATGAAAATGGCTTTGATTCAGTGGGGCTTCCACACTTTTTTCTGGTCTTTTAGCTAAGACTTGGCAGGAATTTGATCTTAAATAAATGATCTCAGAGCGTGTAGGTGTCAAAATGTTAAAAATGTGTTGTTCAAGTTTTTGCCCAGTCTTTGCTCCATACTGCTGCCCGCCTCTGTGGGCAGCTTGCAGACCTGCAAAGCTTACTTCTGGAGGTAACAAAGCTGTTTTTCTCTGTCAGCTTGGCTGCCTTTACAGAAACTGCTTTGTTTTTCAGAACTATCGTGAGCATTTGTATGTATTTGTTGAAATAACACACTGATAAGATGCTTCTTTTGAAAAGAGGAGACTCAGATATCCAGAAAATATGCCCATTACCATTAGGGAAGTTCTAAACTGCCGACCACATCTGAAATGTGTGACTCGTACCCACTTGTTCTTCAGGAATGTTCCTAGACATGCACTACCAAACTTCTCTCACTATCAAGTGGTGGGATTAGCTCGTTACTATATTGAATGTCGTTGTTTTATTTTGCCCATGCAGAACTCTATTTATTTCCATTTCTTCCCCCTCCCCCTTCGTTTTACATGCCATTTACACAGGACTGTTTATTCCAGGGTGCACAGGTTAGTCCTTGCATTTTATGTCTCATTTATCTTCCTTCATGTGCAGCCCTTATTCCTTATATTCAAACTTGGCTCACATTTTAGTGCTTTTACATGTTACCTTGACTGGGGAGCACCTTATTCCTCTGCAGCTCACATATTGATGGGGATAGTTCTGATGGTACAGTTGCCTACGATTAGGTATATTTAATTCTCCTCCTCCCAGTGAGCAAGTTGGAATCTGGTCTAAGAGACATTGCTGTTTGCAAAACTTTACTCTCTGCTGCCTGTAGCACTGAAAACTCCAGGCAAGGCAATTTTTCTCTCCACTGTTGAGAATTAAAACAGTTAAAGACACACACAGATCTCAATTTTAATAAATGTCCGTATTTGAAACCAGGATCGATTCAGCTGCTCTGTGGCAGCACAGCATGACTTCTCACAAGTTGTAGCTAAAAAGGGTTAGGAAAGGGGTTGGGAACTGTCAGCTTTGTTAAGTTAGGAGGGGTGTTGGGAACTGTCAGCTTTGTTAAGTACCTTGTTGGTGCCCTCTTAACCACCAGCTGTTAACTACTGATAGTGAGAGAAGTGGCCACTTCCAAAGTGGCTGAGCTGACCCGAGATGACATTTCCAAGTGTGCGCTAGGCTACCTTGCTGCTCTCGTCACAACGAGCAGAGACTGCTCATGTCATTGGGCACATCATGTCAAGTATCTAAGACTTTTCCTCCGCCTCTTCCAGGAGGCCTCATGTCATCACTGCAAAACCACCCCCAAAAGCAAGAGGTAAGGAAGACCAAAATACGTGCTCTCGTAACAAGTCCGAACGCTTTGATTTCAGAAAAACGCCTCCGTGTCTGACTTTTAAGATGCAAGCTAACAGTGCACACCAAAGCCAATAAACAAATACACCTCTTAAAGATATTAGGTTAAAACTGATGAAATATATGTTTCTGCCTGATTTTTGGAGTCCCAGCATGTGACAGTTTCAAATGGTTTAATATGTTAAGCTGAGCAATGCTGGTTGTATATTGCTAAGTAAGATCAAGAGATAGTTTGAAGCTTCTTTCACGGGCTGCATGCTCAGAGCTGAGGAAGGGCCGGAGCTCTCAGATGTTAAGATGCACCAAGCAAACGCTTCCCACGGCACCTGGAAGGGACACTCACCAAAGGTGCATAACTTGATCATGGCAGCAGATACAAGCCACAACCTGTTATAATGGTAGCGTTGTGACAGCGTTGGTTTTACTGCTTTGGGATTCGAGGCAAGGAAGTAACCAGCACTAGGGACTTCTCAGTGCTGTGAGTCACACTGTATACCCATAAAAATGATTTGTCAGCTACCTGGCCCACTGTCCTGTCTTTGATAGTGACTAATAGTGGATGCCTAAGGGAGAGCACAGGAACAGGCTAAGCATGTAATTATACCTCACCAAAATGTTTTCCCAGCTGCAGTGCTCTGTCCCTCTGAGGCTCCTGGATCCAGAAATGGTCTTTCTGTTGCCCAGGGTGTTGGGATTTTTTTACACTCAATTGCCTCTTAACCTAGAAAACTGCTCAATAGGTCCTATGGCAGGGGATCCCTCATCTGACTCCACTGGGTAATGGGATAACTCCTGTGTTTTAAACCTCTCTTTTACAGCTTCATTTGTTTTCCTCCCATTCTCCATTCTGGTGTTGGTAGAGAGCCTGACCACTACAACTTCATTCACCTTTTTATAGTCACTCACAAGTTGGCACATTTTGCCTCATGCCAGCCTTTGGTTAATTCCTTTATGGCTCAAGATGTCCAGTATATGGAACCATTCCTTGCAGAAAAGCCTTTTCCTACCTTTGGGGGCCCTCTCAGCTAGGTCAGGAAAGCTTGTTAAACAGTGGCTGTTGCTCAGCTCTATAAATTGTGATGACCATCCAGATGATCATGATGAGAACTTCGTCACCTTCCTAATACCCTACTATCAGCCTGACAGAAAAAGGCCATGCAAAGCCTGGGATGCAGGAAGAGCAGATCAGCGCTTGAGACCTGGCTCTGATGCCCTCAGTCTCACCAGGCTCTCACAGGCTCTGGAATGAGAACGCATGAGCTCATGACAACGATGGTATCTCCAGAGCACGGTCCCACACACCTTCATCCTCATTCCCATCCCCTCAGCCGAAAGCGCGTCACAGGGCATTCCCTGGCAGCTGACAGGACGTGCACCTTCTGACTCAGGCACAGCTCCTGCCACCACTCGCTGCTCCTCAGGCTGCAAGCTTTAACTGCCTGTAACTGCTTGGCTGGCAGGCCGGCAGCACTGGAGTAAGTGCTTCATTGTCACGAGTGCCTGGTGTGGCCACTGCCAGTTTTCCTGCTCCCATGGAAAACCAGCACTGGCTGTATGGTGGCTGTCAACCAGGGGGATGGGTCCAGTAACCTTTGGAAGACACATCTGGTCTTGGTGTAACACATTCCTGCAAAGAGTGCTGGAGATGTGGGCAGCGTGACTCCATGCACCCCTTATTTCCACAGCACTGCCCTTGTCAGCTTTTCCGCTTCCAACCTCTTGTCCAATATGTAGATGATACCTCCCATCTGTAGCAATCTGGGCTGTCATTTTCCCTGTTCCCCTCAACATCTCGTGTGGGGACTGCTGAATACAAGTGTTCACTTACTGGGATTTAGGGTCCCCAACATCAATGTTGGGAAATGTTGGGAAATACCAAATGTCTGGGGAGGTAGTTATGAGGACACATCAGTTTACCTACTTTTTTTCAGTGGTAGGGAGGATCCAGAGGGTGCAGTACATCAACCACTGGTTCTTAAAGTGCAAAGTCAAAACTGGCCCATTGATCCACTCCCTTCCCTTCCAAAAAGGTTGTGCCAGGATCTGTCAAAGCTCAGGGTGAATCTGGGTCTGCAGCTCCACTTTAAATGCAATTTTGCCCAACAGGTTTTCAGTCTGAGTGTAGACACAGGCTCGAGTGACAGGTAACCTCTGCCCACTGTGCTCCTACTCTAGCAGATAGCCCTGCTATGGTTTGCAGGAAGGGTTGTTTTGGGTGCATCTGAACCCACAGCCTCTTCATTCTCAGCAGGATTCAGGTTTGGTGGTGTCAGGTTTTAATCAACAAAATGACTTCCCTTGAAACCACAGATTTTTCTATCATGAATATGTAGGAAAATATTATTCAGCTCATGTAATGCAAGTCTCCGGTTGCATTAGGAGATGGGATGTGATAGAACACGACGGTAATGAGTCACCTCATATCATGTTTTATTGTGATGTGTCAGCTGAGAAAGCTACAGACCAATAGGTGTTTCTACCAGCCCAATTATGAAACAACTGCTGCTTCATGCAGAGATTACTAAGTTTTTCCTAGGCTAGTTAGCAGGTAGGTTTGGGTCTGTGGTTTAGCAATGTTTTGTTTAAGTTGCAAGCAATGAGCTGCCTGCAGAATCTATTTTCCACCCAGAAAAGTCATCAGTTTCTTGTTAGCAAGGGTTAACCTTGCTCAAAACCTCCAGTCATCAAGACATTGTCTGTCTTGGCAGAGAGGAAAGTTTGTGAGATTGCCTTTATTTTAGGGCTATTTTCTGCTGGCGTTGACTAGAAGAGGGTGATGATGCCATCGCGTGCTGCTGCTGTAGAACTGAGACTATGAAGGCATGGTCTGGAAAGTCAGGAGGCTAGAAACTGGCCCTGTGCTTCCCAGTTTAATCCAGACAGTGACGTGCCTAGGCACAGGCAGGAAAGCTTAAAGGGTTTTCAGAGTAGGCTTTTAATTTCCACCACTGCTGGCTGCATCGCTGGTGGTCAATAAGAAATACACAGCACCCTTCAGGACATTGCAGCATTCCTGGGTATGAGATTGTGTCTGTGGGATGTGGGTGATGGAATTGGTGGAGTTCCTCTCCACCACTGGCCTGGTGAGACCTGCTTTGCCTCCTGCTGGGCAGTCTGGCGGTACCTGGTGTACATGATGATGGTATGTATGGTGATGGTAGGTGAGGGGTATCGAAGGTTTTTCTATTTAAAGTTTAGGTGAGTTTTGAGAATAAGGATTTACGTGTTCAGTTTTTCTTGTATTTATTCTGACTATGAGCGGACTGGGGGATGGGCCTGTAGTTCCTAGCCCTTCACACAGGGGACAGATACGGGGCAGGTACGCACGTCTCCTCTCCCACAGCTCAGTGGCTGCTCCTGACTGTGACTCTTTGGAAGTGCCTGTCCCTTGAGCCCTACATCTCTCTACAGCAGAAAAAGTCGATTTGGTGAAATGCTCTGGGGTTTTTGTTGTGTCAATAAACAGAGACCAGGATAGGACCTTTCCCTTCATTTTTATACTGTGGTTTGAGCTCCCCTTCTTTAAGTGTCCATCTCACACCATTAACCCCTTGCAGCCCTGGTTTGAGGAGGTTTCTGAGCAGGGTTGTAAATGCTTCAGAGGAGGCACTGGGGAGGGAAGCTGAATAGTGGAAATGTTAACGGACCTTTCATTGCACACCAGGTACATCATTACTTAATTTCTTTGCTTTTGTCTCCTGTTTTTATAGGTCTGTTTTCCCCCTAATCAATAACATTCATCCTACTCAGTGAACAGGCTTGATATTGTTTTTATGGTGTGAAAATTACTGTTGCTTTGACTGTCTCCTATTACCAGGTGACGCTGCTTGGCAGAAAACAATAAATCTTCCTATTATTTGGAAAATAAATGTGATTTATGGGAGCAGCAATCGATACTGGTCTGCGTCTTGCTGTCAGAGAGCTTGCTTTCTTGAAATAAGGCTTTTACCTTTGGAGTGCGAAGGCTGTTTGTCTAGTCCTGTGGAGCAATTTGTAATACCTATTTTTTAATCTCAGCTTTTATTAAGATTTTTTTCTAGATGATGATGTTAAGGAAAATGTCTGGTTTCTTTTTATGAGTTTGATGTCTATGTGGAAAGCAGATTGCAGGTGTGAAGTTAGGCACTCTGGCAGGGAAGTTGTGGATGCTGGAGATGATGGGGGGAGGAGGAAGGGGAAAGTTAGCCGTTGAGCACCTGCTACCACTTCACTCACTGGAGAGACGATGGACAGAATTGAGGATTTATTATCAAAATCCTGCAATATTGATAGCAAACAATGGTTCAATTTAACTGCAGGGAAGCAGAAGCACATCACCTGATAGCCATGCAAGGCATTACCTAGAGATGTCTGGGGAATCCTTTGTGTTTGTTCTTTCTCTTTTGTAGCCACTTCTTTGCTGCCTACCAGTTGTCCTTGGCTATTGTGGGCCACCTCTGCTCCTACACAGCACAGGTGTGGGCCCTGTTCCCTAAGGCCCATGCTGAAAATGTCTTGTGCTTCTGGAAGAATAAGTAAAGAGCTTACCTATCTGGGAACACTTTCTGTGCCTCTCTTAGGTCAAAAGAACTAAAGGACTTCCTCATCAGTTTGGATTTTAATTTTTTTAATTAAAAATAGACAGGACTCCAAGTCCCCTCAGCTCTCCAGAAACTACAATTCTGGTATATTCGCACAGGCAAAGCATTTCGTCTCACTGAGTGCATATATCAGCACCACTGTGAGCAATTACAGTTGAAGCTAAACCCTGAGCTCTTCTTTGTAACTGCATCTCCCATGCCAAGGAAGAGCAGGCAGGGTCACTTCAGCTGGGCATGAGGGGCCCACAGCTTCAAGCATGGATGCTCTGGGAGAGCTGCGATGCCCCAGACCACCAGATGCTGGAAAGCCACCCAAATGATTCCAGTCTGGGGTGGACATTTTCACCTCTGAGGAATCAAATGTAACCTCAGCAAATGATTCTGTCCCACACCGCGCTGCATAAGGGGACAGTTCTTTTACCAGTAACTTTGCAAAAGCAGTTCTGTGTCCAAAAAGGTACATCTGCATGTTTGTACATGTAACACAGACTACACAGCTATTAATCCTGCACAAAGGGCCAAAGGCACACAGCCCAAATTATTTATTTGTATAGAACTGAGCTGCTCAGAACAAATAGTTAACCAGGAGATTTTTGTGAAGTAACTTCAGATGCAGGTACATCAGATGGGAAAAGGTTGATCATTAATTTTGAAAAGCCAATTTTATTTCAGGTAAGTTTTATTTTGTAGATGGTTTACTGTCCCTTCCTGCTAGCCTTCTTGCTCTGCTTTGGGGCTGACTCCTGGTCAAGATGAAGTGAACACCTGAAAGTTTTCTTTCTCCATAGAGGTAAATATGCATGAGCACCTACATATATATATATGTACCTTAAGAACCCTTCTGGATATTTTCAACCACTTTGCTTAGACGAAGGGGATGGATACTGTATTAGCAGCTAGGAAGATGAAGCAAACTGGAATTGTTGTTAATCAGTCTTACAACAGTGGAATCATCAGTTTTCTGAATATCTTTCCACAAAGCTTTTATTTTTCAGGCCTCTGAGTTTATGTTCAGGTAGTGCCAAACACTGGGGTGAGCTAAGCCTGATTTGGGTGTCCTGAGTGGAACTTCTTTGTTTTATGGTCAAGAGGAGGATATTATGAAAATCTGATCTGCTACATTATATGGGGCCATATAATTTTACTTAATGATGCCTGCATTGAAGTTGTGATCTCACGGCAAACACAAGTGTATCTCATAGAGAAGCACCCAGGCACAACTGGAATTAATTATCTCTTTTAGGCATCATCCCTTACAGAAGGTACTTCAGTTTACTCAGTTCCTCAAACAGCAGCCTCTTCCATGCAACTGCCTGTCTGGTTCCAGTGTCTTTACACAGGTAGGACTGTCTCTGGCCAGGACTAAACATAGGGTTTGTGCTGAGTTTAGCGACAGAGAATGGGTTTCAGTGGGTAAAGCAGCATAAATAGAGCTGCCAGGGTGGCTGTAATTATACTTCGATAAATATAATTACACTGTTGTTAAAGGGACTTTAGTGTCATTTATTACTTTGACTTGCAAGAGTTGGATAGAGAACTGTCAAAGGGACTCCACAGTTTTGTTTCCTTATCTAAAATTAGAGCCCCAGGACACAGCTGTATTTCTGTACTTTGAAGATTAATTTAAACTAAATACCATACTTTTTATATCAGGCTCTTTCCTTTTTCCTGGGATTTTTGTCACATGGATGTCCTTATTGCAGGTGCAGCTTTTCCTGCTGTCCCACTTTGCAGAGGACATATTTCTGTGTGTTTATGCGGCTATTGGTGCACAGTTCAGCGCTGTGTGTTTTAGCACTGTATTTCTAGTGATCAGCGCCTTTACTGCAATAATGACACATGAACTTGAGGAGGTGTTATACATTGATGATTATACCCAAGCAGGAAGTCTGAGGACTTATTTAAGGTTTCACATATGTAGCATAAATAAGCTATTTCTCTGTGTATCATTAGACTGAATCTCACTCTTAAAGAATATTTGGTTTTGATCAAGAAGCAGACTAGCCAAGGACTAGAAGTGCCATGTTGCTACCCCAGAATCTGTTCATAATTTGATGACATTATCAGGATACGTTCTCTGTAAAAGATCCTTGAAAGGTCCTCCTTTTAAAATTAAACATAGTGGAGCATACAATATTTTTCTGAATAGAATTAACCATTCTTTAATTTATCCCTGGCAGCTTTTGTGCTATTTGCACTAATATATACTGATATTCAGTGAATTAAATCATGATGAATCTTACTAAATGCAGTGGTGAAGAAATCCCATCAACCCACATTATTTTAAAGCAGCTTTTGCCAACTAATTTGTGTTGCTTCAAATACGGAGCGCTTTACTAGGATGAGTTAACTCCAATACTTACATAGTAAACCCCCAAATCCTGCTATCATTTATGAGCCTAGCAGGAGCGTTGCTTCACAAAGCTTAATGTACTCCTGTCAGGTTCCTGACTTCATAAATAAAGCAGTGCTCTGCTTTCCCCCTAGAAAGAGGTTGTTGCGTTCCTTGCCCCTGACTCTCGTCAAATCGAAACTGTTACTAAAACAGCTTTTTGGCATCAGCCAAGGGCTTTCTACTTTGTAAGCTACCTCGTCCTCACTTTTGATACAGCTGAATTTCCTAGCACATTAGCCTAATTTATCAGCTTTGTGAAAAATCTGTTACGATTTCTTCTTTAATGTCCTTCTGGTTTTCTGCAATTCCAGAGCATTTGTAGATGCAAAGCGTATTAATCTGGAAGTGCAATTTTTGCTGGAGGAATTGGCCCTTAGAGATATGAATTTCAGAGTTGGAAATCTGCTGAAGTGAGGGTGTGCTGGAGGCAGAAAGTGGTTTGATGTATGATGCATGGCCACATTACAAACATAACTGTGCTTGAGAAGGTGGCTTTCACGGTTAAGAGAGTAGACTGGGGCTTAAGAGGATCTGCATTCAGCTCTTTACTCTCCTCTTGCCTTCTTGAGTCAATATTAAAATGGTTACCAGCTAGCCTATATCCCTGTTCCCTGCGTATAAAATGAGGTAATTTAATCCCTTGCTCTTGCACTTCCCTTCAAGCCATTTAGCCAATTAATTCTTCAGACTAAAATCATGCTGTTTCACAAGGCAAACACACAGAGAAATAATATGGAGCAATACAGATTAGGCAGTTTTGTAGCATATAAAAATGAAATTCAACCCTACAGACTACACTCCTTACTACCAACACTGAGACAACACATTTCTTTCTCTCCCTGAAAGCTAGACACACCAGAGATGGAGATAGGTGAGGTCTGCTAAGTACCCTGCTCCAGCCTTCTGCAGGTGGCTCTTGTTGCATCCCCTCTAATTCTACCTACTTGTATTTGTAGTGCCTGCGTTTGTACAACCACAGCCATATCTCTGGGAAAGCCCTCAGACAGGGGTGTTAATTTCACTTCTGTCTACAGCTATCTGCAAAATTGTAAATGTAATTTAAATAAAATGTAAAATAAAATGCAATTAGTTTATCCCATGTTTGTCAAGAGAAAACAAAACTGAACAGCTTACATGGTATTTGAAAGAATAACACATTCTTGCCCTTTGGCATAATTCAGCCTATAACTCTTTATCCAGCTGTTCCTGTGCAATGACGTCCACCACTCAGGGATGTGACACAGAGCAGAGCTATAGAAAGATACCTTCTTGTTCTAGAGGAAAACTTCAGCACACCCATCACAGGAAAAGTTATTAAACCCTGTCAGTTATTTAACTTCTGCATTTGAAACCTGCATGTTTTTGGGACATGGGTTAGTGCACAAGAAATGCAACTACTTCTCTTCTGTCTTTCCTTTGGCTCTGCCCTCAGCATGCTGGATGTGAGTCCCATGGAGGGGAACTGACCCAGTAACTGTCCTCTGTGAGGGGTTTAAATACATTTTCCTGCTTGTTAGAGAAACCTAATGTAACCCTAACTATCCAAGCCAACTGATGTGGTAAAGAGATGCTGTAAGATGTCAATAATTCAGAGCAAAAGGAGGAGCATTTATAAAGGCGCCCACAACAGCTACCTTTAATGAAATTAGCTTAGCTAAATAAATAAGAAACTATCGCTCGTGGAAAAAAATCTCAGTGATTTCCCTTGAGGTAAAATCAGTAAAAAAATAAAAAGTAAAAAAGTCTAAGAAAAAAATAAAAAATCCCTAACCATAAACCCAAAGGGACTTGTCAACTTTACGGCAGAAATTGGAGAGACCACTCAAGCAAGAAGAGGATTAGGCTATCTCCTATCAAAGCACGCATGGACCGGATTTTTACAGTGACTTAAACAGAAAGTAATGGCATTTTGAGGTGGTGGTTTGGTTGGTTTGTTTTTTTTTTTTCCAGTTGTGGCAAAGATTGGAAATAAAAATACACACAATACAGTCCCTAAGGTAATGCCTTTCCAGCAGGACCAGTGCGTCTGTCCTCCTAGGTCCATCTACTTTAACAATTATAAAACTGCTTTGCACAGTGACCCCAAAGGCAGTGTTAAACATTTATACCTTTGGGTAAATCTATGAAGAACTATGTTGAGTGGTGCTGAACATGAAAATGAGCTGGCCTGGCTGTGAGAAGGAAAGCACATAGGTGATGATGAAGGGTCCTGGACGCTGCCAGATGCAGGAGAGCTGGAAGCAGCTATGCCACCACAGATCCTGCCTCCTAACCCCCTCTGACCTGGGCTCCTGATCCCAGACACATCAGCGCTCAACTATTTTGAATCTGCTCAGGCTTCCAAAAATACCAGGCATGCCCTGAGCATGCTCACATTAGCACAGCCTCTGCTGTGAGAATGTGGTACAAGCTTGTTTGCTCTACACTAGGAGCACTATGCTTGCCTGCCTCGCTGCCTCCTTGCCACTGCAAGACTATGTGATGGTATTTACAAGTAGCAGAAATTGGGCAAATTATCACTGGAGTGTGAATATATGATTCCTTGTTAAAAATCAATTTTTTCCCTCCAGGCTCAGCCCAGCTCCAGTCGTCTCTTTATTCCTGCAGCTTCTCCTGTTGGCCATTTGGTACATCCCTTGCTTTTCTTACTGTATGGTTTCTGCAGTATTTTATAGTAAACTATGCTGGCAGCATAACTGGGCATCTTCACTTGTGCGGCCTCAGACTGCTGATGCACTCTGTGTTCCGTGACTGGTCTTTCACTGTCACCCTGTGATACCTGCTGCCACCATCTGCTTTGTTAGCGTCTTAAAATATTTTTCCCCTAAAGAGAGAACAGATACAGTTTTAATTTGGAGTCTACTTCTGGGCTTCCAGCTTCCTCATCTGAAAGTTATTAATTCCAGGACAGGCACAATCCTGTCTTTTTCAGCTGCAGATTCTGATGCTGTTGAGGTAACATACTCTCTCTGCCTAGCTTTTAGTTTTAAAGCCTTTACCACTGTATACTCTCTCCATTCTTGTTCTATTTTTTTCTTAGTTTCCTTGCCACTCTACTGCCAGCCGGTGAAAAACTGTTATCTCCTTCCTACAGGCATTGCACAAAGAGATAAAAAAGCAATTCCGGTGCCAAAGCTCAAAAGTCTACCTGCCCATCCTTCAGCCACCACCCTATCTTGGCTAAACCTGACAGTGTCTTAAGCCTGGAGCCTACTCAGGTTCTCCTTGGAGATTTCCTTACATCCCTATATGTTCTGCATTCAGAGACATACAACCACGGAGTCCATGCAGCAACCTGTGCTCCTGCTGGTAGTCACCAGTGAGGTGCTCTGTGCCCATTTTCACTTTCAGAGCCTACCCTGAAAAGGGGCAAATGCCTAAAGATGGTCTCAATTTATGCTCAGCAGAAGAAACCTTCTGCTAGAATGAAGTAGTTATAGGTTCATGTCCCTCATCTACCTGAAGGCTTCACAGCATTACCTTCTTCCCACAAAGCTCTTCTCTTAGGAGGAAAATAACTGAGCATCTTTAAACCAGCTATTCAAGGACTTCATACAGTGTGAGAAAGCATCAGCACAAGAATATACCCAGTGCCAGACCTGGTGAGCAAGACTCCTACAGCCCACGAGCATTGTGAGCACCATGTAATGGGCCCCATAGGTCTGCAGCAGTAACCTTGCTTCCAAGATGCCACATTTTGTAAAAAATGGTAGACTTGACCTTAACATCTACCATCGGTAGAGTCCTCTCCATAGGAGAGCTTCATATGGAAACTGGATGTTCTTAGCCCTTTCCCCTACAATACTTCAAGAGGTCAGTTATCTTGATGCCATTCCTGAAGGTGTCTGACTTGAAACAGCCATAAGTATTAGAGGGCCCAGGTTTGGCTTTTAAATCTAATTCCAACTCACTCACCTAAGTTAAAACACATAATTTATTCTGAAGCTACGGTATCAATCCAGATGAATTTACATCACCCCTTTCTAAACTCAAGACTTCTAAATACAATTGCCTTAGTATATGAGTATTAAGTTATCAGATAGTATTCAAGGATGCTGTTTATCTACATATAGCTAATACAAGGCTAGCTGTAGTAAAGAATTAATTGCTCAGTATGTGGATTAAATGGATTCCATCTTTACAAGTTTATACATTTAGTTTCAGTCATTTTTTTATGACTGGCACTAATGATAAGCTCTCAGAATAAACATACGTGTATTGTTCTATACTGTTAGTAAAGTGGCCGTAATTCCTACTTGGCCTAGTTTTCCTGTTTTAATAATTCTTCTAACCAGGATTTTGTAAACCAGTAGTGCCTGCCTTGAATTATTTTGATGAATAGCTCTGATGCCAGGGAAATATTTTACTGGTGCCTCCCTCACCCCCTGGAAAATCCATTCATATCTTAAACCCCAGAAATTTGCCAGTTCCCAACTGTCATTTGCTCCTTATAGCCCTGTTTTGGAGCATTGCCAGAAGCTCTCATCAGTGTGCTCATGATGTATACATGACTCTTTCAGCATAACGTATGGCTGTGGACAAGAATTAGGCACATGAAAATAACGGCTGCTGATTTCGCTATCAGTATGCTCTTTGACCTTGCCCCCTGGCTGGAAAGTACTGTATTAGTAATTCAAGTCTCATGTTGTCTCTTCTCTTTACTTGTAATACATGTTCTGCATAGGCTTTATTACTAAGTATGTGTTACAGATTTCACAAACTGAGAATAAAATCACAGTGTTAGCACGACACCCTCAAATATCAATCTTTCTGCTAGGTTTCTCATGGCAGCTAGTCACTCTTTGCATGGTCTCTGCACTTTCTTACTGAGCCAGCACAGGAGCACCGCTAATATTAGAAGGTGCTAAACTCTCTGTTAATGTGGAACGATTTTATCTAAAACCACTAGTCTAGATCCCAGTTGAATTTATTTTCCAAAACATGAGCCCTTGGTGTAGCACAGATGTCATTTGTGTGTGTGTGTGTGAAAGCATAGATTCTTGCTTAGAAAGATTTACCTAATATTAATGACAGAGCTGCATTTACATGGCATGAATCAGTACGTGCCATAAACTGCTCAAACACTCATTAAACCTGATGAATTAAATAACCCTCCTGGGCTGGAGAGAGATGTTGCTGTTATAGTTTATGATATATCATATATCACATCCGTTCTACCCATGTTATTTTATGTGTAAAAGGGATAACACCAGCAGGAGTAATTCCTGCTTATTTTGGAAGAAACAGATGCTCAGCAAGCAAGGCAGTGCAAAAAGCCTGGAAATTGGGAAATCTGCTGGAAATCTCTCAGATAGGCTTAGGAAGTGCTGGGAGACTTTTCTAAATAGAGAAAAAGTCTGAAGAATATTATTATGGACTAGTTATACTGTGGGTTGGGTTTTTTTTTTTCACACTAAACCAACTTGTATTCTGCCTTGAATGACTTTTGTTTTGAGTGCTCTCCCTTTGGAATTGTTGCCATGTGGGCTACTTATCCGCCGTTTGGGTCTCTTAGGTTAGGGTCTGGTACTTGATGATACTGATGATACTGATATGCGTCTCTCCTGTTTGAAGGAGCACTGGACTGGGGCCCGGATCTGCATTTCAGTGGCTCTCTAAATGGTTTAAGGCTTGGGCAAAGGTAAATCCTCCTGAAATTGCAGGCCAAACATTGCTCGCTCTGTGTTATCTGCATAAGCTCATTTTATTTATTATTAACTGGTAGCACAATTCCTCCAGTTCTCAGGTTTACACTTTTGGTCAGTCATGGATGTGTTGGCTGGCTGAGAGCAGCTCCAGTCAGCCTGAGCCAGTTCCCAATGGAGTCGATGGGTCCTGAGCCAGGCCAGCTGCCCTTGGCTGTGAACTCTAAAATAAATATTTCTCTTAAACATGGAGCATCTTGAGTATTCCAAGAATGTCTCAAAAGCCAGTCTAGGCTATGCCAGCTCTTCTTCATATGCAATGGGGAAAAATCCTTTCAGAACTGAGGCATGGGAAGTATGTAATGCCGAGATGTGTCATTGTCTAAACTTTGGGCAGGGTGGGATGTTAGGGAAGGTTTCCAGGAAACCAGAAAAACTTTCACAAACTTACTGGCTGACATCCATGGCAAATGTCATTCCAGATATGGCAGAGAATTAGGCAGTTCTGTAGCAAAGTAAAACTACATCAAAAAATAAAGATCGTAACACATTTTAATGTTAAATGCTAAATATTCAAGCGCTGTAGAAGTCAGTGAGACTGGGGAATAGACTTACTATCCCTGGTACTATTTAAATGAATAATTTTCTGTGATTCTGGTTAAAAACAAGTGGCTAGATGCGAGTATGTGTATTGTTTCTTGCTTTAGGAGGAACTAATCTTTAAGTTACTTACAATGTGCTTTATAACTAAACTGTGGATAAGATTTCTCTCAACTGTCCAGTAACAAGTCATGCTGTGATGAGAACATAATGTCTATTTTAAATCTAATACATAGCTACACAAAGAAAAAAGCTACATTTCAAAGAAGTTCACCTAGGGCTACTAAAATCCTCGGTCAGGCTATATGAAATTATGATAGTAAACAAATACTCAATACCTTTGACAGCCAAAGCTCTGCTGACCTAGAACCAAATACTGAAATATGAAATAGGTACTGCTGTATGCAAGACATTGTCCTTTACTGATTCTCCTCTTACATGTCCATTTGCTCCTTTCTTAGCTCTCTTTCTCTCTGGGGCATCACTGGACTGCCTTGATCCCCAGGTCCAGTACTTTTTCAGTGCTGACAGCTCTCTGAATTACTGGATTCCTTGGGGTGCAATCACCCATAAGCATCTGCCTCAATGGATCCTGCTGTCTAAGTACCTACCGCAGACAGTGGAGCTCTAGTCAATGCAATCCATTGACCCTCAGAGGTATTTGAGCTCATTGTAAAGTACTGGACTACCTTTGGCCATCTGACTTGTCCTCTAGGCTCCATTGGTGAGACTGACATTGACTGTAATGTCACCATATGCACCAGCCACCCTGGCAGACACCGTGACTTCCATGTCCTATGCAGGAGCTGAATCATATGTTTCCTTTCCAGACTAAGATCCTGGCACATCTTTGTGAGTACCCCAGTTGGTTTTGGTTCAGTATTTAACCTTTCCTTCCAATGTTTCCTCCTTTCTACATCCTCTCCTAATCATAGCATGTGATAACACTGTTCTGTCTGTCACTCAGGCTCCCAACCTGGCCAGCATATTAGCTGGGATTAGCTGAGCTGTGATTACTGAAATATCAGTGGTTCTTGACTTCTGACTTCTCTAACAGCCAGTCCTTCCCAGCAATACACACAAGTAAATCCCTTCTCCAGACACCCAGTGTTTCACACCTAGATCCTTTCAGGTTCCTTTCCATTGCCCTTAAGAAACCCAATCCTATCCTTCTCCTACCCACTGGCTATCAAGATTGTTGTGGAGATCTCATAGCAGCCTTCCAGTATCTGCTGGGGAGGGACTCTTCATTAGGGACTGTAGTGATAGGACAAGGGGTAATGGGTTAAAACAAACAAGGGAAGTTTAGATTGGATATAAGGAAGAAGTTCTTTACTGTAAGAGTGGTGAAGCACTGGAATGGGTTGCCCAAGGAAGTTGTGAATGCTCCATCCCTGGCAGTGTTCAAGGCCAGGTTGGACAGGGCCTTGGGTGACATGGTTTAGTGTGAGGTGTCCCTGCCCATGGCAGGGGGGTTGGAACTTGATGAACTTAAGGTCCTTTCTAACCCTAACTATTCTGTGATTCTATGATTCTATTGTCCAGACTGGGTTGCTTCTCATCTTTCTTTTTCCACACTGACAGCTTTTTCTCAAATACATCAAACATAAGCTTCTTGCCTTGGCTTTCAAGCTAAGCTTGGCCAGTTCCCTACCTTCTGCATCAGCTTTCATTGCCTGTCAAGGCAATTACTCCTTGCTGGGTGCCATCATTCCCTCATTAACTTTTCCAACAAGAGCCTGTATGTATTCTTCCATCAGGCCCTCAGGCTTGGGAGAGACATCTTGCAGCTGCAAAGCTACATCATGACCTGTCTTCAAAGCTCTTAGTTAAATTCTCCTTTGCCATAAAGCTTAAGAAAATTTGACATTACACAGACTTACAACAGTGCATTATACTATATATTTGTTAATGATTTCCCATATTTCCTGTATATTTTTTCTTACACTTTGAGTATAACTTTTTTGGGGTAAGAATCACATTCAGGAGTTTGTCATTAGAATAGAAATAAATACATCAAAAGGATAAATAAAGAGGGTAGTAAATCTTTTTCATTCAAGAGAAGGACACACCTAAATTTCCTGTTGGTCGGACGTTGTGAACTTCATTAGGAGCCATGAGTGTTGACATCAGTTCGCCTCATTCACTGCCATTATTTCTAGGGTGATAAGGCTTTGGGAGACGCGAGAGCACCTCATTTCAATCGGCACTATAGAACACCCGCTGCTTCTTCCATGCTGCATTTTTTTGAGAAGCCACTGGAGGGACACCTCCACTACAAAACTGAAACCAGCTGCAACCTGCTTCAGTGCTTCTAGCCTTGTCCGTCCTAGCTTCCTCTCCGATGGAAGACTCCAAACATGGGTGCTATTTGCTGGTTATGAATTATTTCTGGTTTAAAATCAAATGCCTAACACGGCCTAAAGTTATTAGTTCTATAGACATAGGAGGAAAAGAAAGAAAGGCTAAACAATGTTCATACCACTTTGGACCAATGTTAAAGCTTAAAACTTCACAGCAAGATACCAGAAGGTCTGCTTCTGCAAAGTCTAATTTGTTGAGCATCCTGTGCTTAAGTGAGGCTGGCTCATGCAAAGGCCTCAAGACCAGATCAGGAACAAACCTGCAGTCACTGGACATTAGGCAACCAAGTCATCTCTGACGGCCAAGCTGTTCCTCTTACTTCTGCAGTGATGGCCATGGCAAAGCTGAAAATCATACTGCAGTCACTGGGAGCTGCAGAATTTCCCTTTTCTATATCAAGTCTATTCCTGTTATTGAAAGCTGACTCTTGCCAAACCACTTTTTTTTTTTTTCCCCTAAGCTAAATAAACTAATATTTATGGCTATCCACCACTTTTCTGTAAAAATAATAGTCACCAAGAAAGTGCCAATCTGGAGAAGACATGCCAAATGTGTCTAAAACATATCTCTGCAAATACAATTCTATTTTTGTCTGAAACAGAAGGCAGGAAACATTTATGTTCCTGAGTATCTAAATTTATCTTGAAAAGAATATTTATTAAAGTCACCATAGAAACAGAAATTTAGAAGTATTAGACTTATTCCAGTTGTTACAGTTACGATTTCCTTCACAGCATGATCTGTTATATAGCAAATAATGAACAGCTCGATATAATTTTATTCTAGAGATTTTTGCTCTTTGATGGAAAAAATCCCCAACTTTAGTAGCATGTAAAACTGCCCTTTCAAATCCCCTTTTACTGGACAAAAAGAGAAAAGAACATGGAATATTTATCTGGAAGTAAAGATGCCCGGAAAAAGTTTGAACTTGCAGTCTGTAATTTAGGGCAGTATCCAGGAGTGTTTGTCAGGTCTAAAAACGTTTTTTTATTTGCTAATAAGCAAGCTCCATGGCTAACTGTACACAGTTAATGAAGAGTCTGCTCTGCCAGGTGGTCCACTGGCCTCCCTAAATCCTGTCAACAGTTGTCACAGCTACTGCTTATAAAGCCATTTTAAAAATGAACCTATCATGATTTTGCAGGAAAGCATGTTTGTAGTGTGACTCCTTTAACCACAGCATTCCCTGGTTGATGCTTGGTCCTTTCTTGGGATTGTTCCCTCTGGTTTACAAAGGGGAGTACACATGCCATGTTCCTGCTGAATTGCCTTGCGTTGACCTCTGCTGTGTGGATGTGCTCAACATGGGAACTGTTTTGGTTAGCAAACGTTTTATAAACAAGCATCCTACGAATGTCAAACTTTGAAATAACTGTTTTCATGTGTTAAAAACTAACATTTACCATGAAAAATATTTAGTAAAGTATTAAGCAGTCTATGCTCTTCCCCTTACTTGGTGCAGCCTTTCATTCTAGCTATTTAGTACAGTAGCTACTCCAGATTAACAATAACAGTTTCATCATTTACGATATGGTTGATATAAATCCTGTAATGTATAAGTCCCATTGTCCTATTGTGGAAGTGTCATCTTTTCCTATTGGATGTATTTTCTAAAAGCAACAATATAATCCTGTATGCACAGGTTATATTTATCACAGCTGGCTTAGTCAGAGACAGGATTAATTAGGAAGTGTCTCAAATGTCAGATCATTAAATGAAATTGTAAAAAAGTAAATTGTAGTCTTCAGGGAGAAGATATCTCACAAAATGACCCCTGAAACAAACTAAAACCGCTATAAAACATTCATTTTTTTCAGTTGCTTATAGGGACAATGTATATCGTTCTGCATAAACACTAAAGATTTCTGATTTGATGTGAAGGTCAGCATGGAAGTTGTGATGAAGAATTTCTTTTAGTCTCTGAGGAATGACTAAACACTGAACAAATATTTAATTTGCATTTTACATTACTCTTGAATAGACTTCTCTTCTTCAAAAAGTCCCCCTAGAGTTTATTTCTCCTCTTTTCTTGTCAAACATTTACAGGATTAAAATGAAAAAACAAGATATACATAGCAAACAGTTAACATTTAATAAATTCTTCCCTTTCACCTATATTAATACCAAAAGGTACTGTAGTAGTAAAATAAGGGAAAATGCAGCATATTTCTCTTCCCATCCTAAAGTAACAGCTTCCCTAGCCTGAAATCAACATTCAGACTCAGTCAGAGAAATGCATTTTAATCGGAGAGACTCTTGCAATATGGTTTTAAAATCATGACTGTGACGTCTGTTATTTTAATGCACTATTTTATTCTGGGGACTGGCAGGAGATTTCTGTATCAGAATGCTAACTCTTACCTGCATTAGAAAAGGTAACAAATTAAGTCAGAAAACAGAGTGTGGGGGATAGGATATTATTTTTCTCCCCTCCCTTTTCGTCCCCAAATGAATCTGTTTAGACTGAACCAGTTTTAGCTGCAGTGTCAAGGCAACACGTTATGAAAAGGCATGCTTTGAAAAAGCTCCCACCCATTTGCTGGGGTATTTTGTAAACCCTTTTGGGTATGTATGGACCCTTGCTGGTTAGTGACTTTGCAGTACTGACAAGATGCAGAACGTGCCAGCGTACATGTGCAAACACAGGAGGACAAACAAGCCCTTCTCGCAGCTAGAGCTAGTGTTAGTGAGCTGCAGTGAGGAGGAAAGCTGCATTAAAAACAAGTGCACTCTTTCCTCCCACTGCTCCTAGTGCACAAAGAATGTATCAGATCCAGAGGCAAAGGACATGAGTGAACAGTAGCAGAGGCAGTTAGTGTTGAGGGTTGAGGTTGTCTTATATGAATATTAAACATAGCTTCTAAAGAGCAGTGGTCCCAAAGGCACCAGAATTTATTTAAGGGGCTTGTTTCTTTTTAAGATCCCACCAAATCTGCAGTTTTTCTGTAAGTACCCAGTTACCTGGCCTCACTGTGTTAAGATCTGCAGTTCTTCCCACTTCAATAACTATTAAGAGGTGCTTGGGGTTGGCCACCCTTTCAGAAACCCAGCCCTGGGATTTCACTTCAGCTGTAGGGTTGTAGAGATGGTCTCTGTCCCCTCTTCTATGCAGAACAGGTTGGAGAACCTGTTTCTGAAATGAGTGAGTGTTTGGAAAGCCTCCAGTATTTTTTCCGTATAAAACATTTTTGACAGCACTGTCAGTGGTCCCTCCCACAGTCCCAGTAGACTATGGAAGAAGGGAGTTTTCAGGAGGCAAGTGAACATGGATTCCTGTGCTGCTGTCTCTGTCTCCTTTGCACAATGATGTCGAGGGAGACCAAGGCTCTATCCCATCTGCTTTCCAGTCCTAAATTCACTGAGAGGAAATTGTGGTTTGGAGTGCAAATGTGCCTCTGCGCTTAGTACATCACTGCTTGAGACTGTACTGGAGAAGGGAAGAGACAAAAGCACCCAGCATACTGTACCTGGCTCTAAACTGGTGCTCAGGTGCCAGAGCTTGTAGATAGGAAGCTGGGTAGCTTTGAAATTCAGGTTTCAGTGCTGCCCTTGTGACTCATCTTTGTAAGTCTGTGTCAGCACATACTGGTAACCACAGGCATATGTATGGTAGCTTCACCTACAGTATAAGATGAAACTCGCTATGTTCATAACTTTGAGTACAGAGAAAGTGCTTCCACCTAGAACTTGGCAATTCTCCACTACACCATCAGACTTAGAGCACTTAGTGGGACTGGCAGTATATGCCAGTAAAAATGTCTGTGTGCTTAAAGGAATCCAAAAGGGACTGACCATCAGCCTCTAATCTTCTACCAATCTTGCTGAATTACTTTCATTCAATCTTCCTTTGTGTTCTCACCTGATATCACACTTATCCCTTCATGAACGTTCCTCCTATTGAAAGTGTAAGCCTTAGTCATCTGTTAAGAGGGTACAGTGAATGTTGCATGAGTGTATTCTTGGATTTTTTTTCTTCGTGAACTGTTAAAATTGCTTCTTGAGGACATGAATGCCTTTTCTGGCTGTCTCCACTCTTCCATCTTAATCTTTGATGCTAAGGACATTTGAGAAGTACAGGTCATGTTGCACTGGAGCACAGGATGTAGGAAGCTTACTGCATAAATCACAGACGTTCTGTTCTATTTATAAAAAAGAAATAATTAGGGATTTTGTTTTCTCTTAAACAAATATTTTGAGTAACAGGCTAACACTGGGCATTTTTTTAAAAAAAGAGGTGGTTTGGGGTTTTTGTTTGTTCGTGGTTTGTTGGGTTTTTTTTTTTGAGACAGCAGTAATAATAATAATAATAATAATACTGTCTGCTTTTTGTTTCATATTATACAAAGATTAGCCTGAAAAAGATATCAATTATATTTGTATAAGAACATTTTTCCTCACTGGTTTTAGTCCTGTGCGTTGCACTGATTAAGGAGAATTGATCTTTGTTGCTATACGAAAATGGGAACATAAACATGAGCTCCGTGATTGCATAAGATGTGCTCAAGGGCCATAACTTCAGCCTAGAGGAACACTTTGTGCCTTAGTCAGACCATGCAGGCAAGTCTATCAAATGTACAGTGTGTCATATACAGATTTCTGTTTAGTGGACCTTTCTGTTCCAGACTCCACATTTATCATTGTCTCCCTGACAGGAGCTCTGCCCTGTTATCCTGACTTGTATGTCATTTATCAGTGTTAAGTACAACAAAAGAATATCTCTTTAAACCCCCTTTACCCTTTCACATGCTTCTACCCTTGAATAATGATATCTGTCTCTGCAGCCACAAATATTCCATTTCATCCTTTCCTTTGTATTATGTTAGATGCTCAATAAGTGATTAAAATGGCATTTGTGCACTTTAAAATGAAAATTATTATGTTATTGTTGCAGTTATGTGTAAGAGAAAAGATAAAAGCATTTGGGTGCTTTTGCCCCCTTTTTAGGCATGTCAAGTCAAAAGAATTTTGTAATAAAGAAGAATAATCCACAAAGTCAAAACATGGCAATGACAACTCAGCCCAATCACTGTCCCAAGCTCAAATCTGAATTTTCAGCCGTGGGTATAAACCACTGTCTCCAAAATTCTGACATAAACACAGGAAGTAAAATACCATTAATGGTCTCTGAACATACTTTCACATATGACTACTGCATTTATTTTACTCAAGAACAAACAGGAAGGTGGGGGAAATGGGCCACAGGAACTTAAAAAGGTTACACAAAAAGTGAAAACAGTTGCTGGAAAAGATGTTTCCAAGCAGCATTTCAGAAAGCACTTGCTGATGACACTGGCAGGGGAGCAGGGCATCATCCCTTTAACGTTCAAGAATATCATCTTGTACAATTACAACATTCCTTTGAAACCTGGACATGCAGCTGCATTTTCAGATGATTGTGACTCAATCACCAATAAAGTTGCTGTCCATGGGGCAGTCAATCAGTATAATTACACTGGGTTTCTAGATTACAAAAAAGAAACCATCCGAAAGCTTGCCATGAAAGCCAACACCTGCTCTTTCAATCCAGGAGTTATTGTTGCCAATTTGACAGAATGCAAATTGCAGAACATCACGAAGCAATTGGAGAAGTGGATAGCACTGAATATAGTAAAGCAACTTTACAGTAGGACTCTGGCTGGCAGCATTACAACACCTCCATTGCTAATTGTACTTTACACGCAACATTCCTGTATTGTCCCCATGTGGAATGTCCAGCATCTCGGTTCTACTGCTGGAAAAAGGTACACTCCTCAGTTTGTGAAAACTGCCAAGTTGCTCCACTGGAACGGACATTTCAAGCCATGGGGAAGAACAGCTTCATATGCTGAAGTCTGGGAGAAGTGGTATGTCCCTGACCCTACAGGCAAGTTCGACCTAATTCGCACACATTCAGAAGCCTGTGAAGCAAAGTAGAGTTCATTTTAATAACTGATGGCATTTTCTCAGGAAACTCTTGTAGAGTTCCATAGTGGTCCTGACATGCAAATCGGTCGTCTGACCCGGGTCTAGGGGCGAAAGACTAATTGAGCCATCTAGTAGCTGGTTCCCTCCGAAGTTTCCCTCAGGATAGCTGGCACTTGGCCGTGGGGCAGTTTTACCCAGTAAAGTGAATGATTAGAGGTCTTGGGGCAGTTTTTCCACAGCTGAAATGATGGAAGGGGTGAGATTGTCTTAGAACTCTCGGAGTTTATGAATCATTTCATCTACTGTTAGTGGTACTATGTCATTTCACGTTACTGTTGACAATGAATGGGCATATGATGACAGTGCATTCCATGTAGATTTCTGCCACATGTACATCTTGGTCATGTACATTCAACTTCATCTGGATCTATGGGTAGATCCCCATTATTTGGCTTGATGTGGTAGTCTCTACAATGGCTGATTCTCTCAGAGACTGGATGTCTTTCTCTAAAGTAGTCCACTTGGCCGAACAACTCATAACATCCTCCTTGTATGGAAACCTTTCTTAAACAGTGTCCAAGAGCCGCCTCCGCCTCCAAAGGCTGAGGGACTGTTTCTGTCTTGCAATTGCTTTCCCTAGCAAGTGATCCCAGCTGCTTGGATTCTGTACCTTCTAGCTCGTGACCATCAGCCCCATTGTCCCAACATCAGAACAATCAGGTGATGATGTGCTCCCCTGGTTGGCTGGTAAAATTTCTTCACATTTTCTGTAACTTGGTTGAGGTCTAAGGTCGACCTTCTTCGTCTTGTGATGATCAGATGCTGTCCTGGGTAGAAAGCGTATTGCCATTGCTCCTTTATCTTGTTCCTTCATCTTTCTTGTCTTTTTTTTTTTTTTTGCTTTTCCCCTTGCGTACAGGAGCAACCAATATTGGTATGAATTGGTCCTCTGGTTTAGCTGCAGTATCCATTGTCGGGGTTTGGGTAGCTGCTGTACTTGTCACTGGGGTTTGAGTAGCTGCTGTACTTGTTGCTGGGGCTGGTGTAGCTGCTGTGCTTGGACCTGGGGTAGATGTGCTGCCATCAGATCCAGGGACATTTTTTTCCTTTTGAAGGTGCTGGATAGTGTTGAACATGGCCCTGTAAGCATAGGCCAAGCCCCAGCACCTTGCCATGATTTGTCCCTCTCTGGTATGACCAGAATGACAACACACCTCATTTAAGTGTTTGACTAATTTTTCTGGATTTTGCACTTGTTCAGTGGTGAGATTCCAAAGCACTGGAGGGATCCGCTGGCCTAGACATTTGCCCATACTATCCCATACACCCTGCCACTCATGACTGTCCAGCCTCGGGGAAAATCTCTTGGTCCTCCTATATCGTTGTCTAACCCTAGACAAGGCCCAAACCTGACTCTGGTCAGCTCTTGATATTAGACTAAATGGTCGTGTGTAAAACATGCTCTATATGCGTGCCAACATGGTGATCCCCATCACAATCAGCAGGCAGGTCTCAAGGGTACCTAAAGGCCATTCAAAACCTTCTGAACTCTCAAATGATGCTGTAAATGATGTGGTGGTGGGGCTGGGAATGTAAGGGAACGTCTCCTTCATGGGTTGACCACCTGAGGAAGAGAAAAAAGATGTGTAATTGTTAAACACTTCTATTATATACCTCCCAAAGTATAGAGGTGGTGACCACACTGGGAACATAAGCCAGATCAGTTTCATGATCCATGATCCTATTGTATTACAAGTAATTATCATAAAGTACAATGAAACAAGAATCTTAGCCCAAGGCCCTCAGCCAGTAAACACTAACACAGCAAATACTGGCTGTAAGTAAGGTACAACGTGCTGAAACTGTGAGATCAAGAGCAACAACTTCGAGAGCCAATAAATAAGCATTGTGACGAGTGACTATTAATTCGAAACAATGAATGCATATCATAAATATTATTAGACACACTCTGGTCAGATCTGTCGTTATCTCAACCCTTTGTGCCCCACGTTGGGCACCAAAAAGAACTATTGAGGTTTAAGCCCAGTGGTAAATCAGACCATGCAGTCTCTGTCTCACTCCCCCCTTCCCACCCCAGCTCCTGGAGGGATGGGGAGGATAACTGAAAGAATGTAACTTCCATGGGTTGAGATAAGAACAGCCCAGTAACTAAGGTATAACACAAACCACTGCTGCTACCACCAATAATAATAATGATGAAGGAAATAACAAGGGAAGAGAATATAACTGCTCACCACCCGCCGATCGATACCCAGCCCAACTGAGCAGTGATCTAGCCCTTCCAGGTAACTGCCCGCAGTTCTACATCCTGGGCATGATGTGCTGTGGTATGGAATACCTCTTTGGTCAGTTTGGGTCAGGTGTCCTGTCTCTGCTTCCTCCTGGCTTCCCCTCCTCCCTGGCAGAGCATGAGGCTCACAAAGTCCTTGGTCAGAGTAAACATGACTTAGCAACAACTAAAAACATCGGTGTTATCAGCGTTGTTCCCAGGCTGAAAGTCAAAACCGCAGCGCTGCACCAGCTACTAAGAAGGAGAAAAACGTCTGCTACTGCTGAACCCAGGACACCATGTTTGCTGCCATGCTTTATAACAGCAGACCATCTTTATATAAAGTTGGTAACATGCTGGAAATCATAAGCTTCACAGAATTTATGTCTAGCTATTTCCTTGCAAGACATTTTATAGGGATGTGTTAGCAACTCCCTATAGCAGGTAAGGTCCAGGCTCAGGTTATTAATTACAGCTTGGAGTTTCAACCTATATTCAGTAAAAACCCCAAACCAATTGCCAGTTTGAAACTTTGCCTCTTATTCTCTCATGTATACATACACACATGTCATCAGTTCTCACATCTCTCCTTTTATACCTTCTACTCTGTTTTCTAGACCTATTTCCCCATTCTCTTTCTGAAAGACAAAAAGCACCTTGTCCTTCATGTTTTGCTCAGACTCCTCATGCTCCTGCACTCCTGAGCACTGCACTGGTCCCTGGCACTCCTCACCACTGTGCTGTATCCTTTCAAGCATCACTTAGAGGATGTTGAGACCTGCAGATGTGGGCACAGCAGTCAAGGAGTATCTGCAGGGGGAGAAAGTGCTGCATGGCATAGCTACTGCAAAAGGATTGCATGTGAAAGGATGAAAGGATCCCTCTTGCTACTCCAGATCTGAGTCCTGAGAAAACCATCAGGACTGTTTATCTTTGTGTAATATCTGCAAAGCCTCTCTGACAAAGACTTGTAAGTGTCTGTACCACTTCATGCTGAAGGGATCCTCCAGACAGGATTATTTGATGAAAACCAGGTCACCAGCTACTGAACTTGGTACAGCAGGAATACAAGTAGAAATGAAACAGGTCATTTTGGAAAGCAGGGTGTCTCCAGAACTTGATTTCCAGTTCTGGCATGTGAGAAGTTTTTGGGGAGTCTAGGTGCTGGAAGCTGGTTGCCATCCCTCAGTAAATTTGCCTTTTGTATTTGTTTCCTTGTGACCATCTGCTTTCAATGTGGTAATTGACAGCGTGGCTATATATCTTGTTAACTGCCTCCTTTCTTGTTTTGCAATTGAGTTTACTTGATCCCATGTGTACACTGGTCTTAAATACACTTAGCTGAAAATTGGTAGATTTTTACTGAGTAGACGAATAAGGTTCTGGACCAGGTTTTTGGTAGAGGGAACAAAACCCCTGTAAGGTTTACAGAAAGGTCCATATAATGGTATTTGCAGCACTTGTATGCTGGCATGCCAGAGTCTGGGGAGTTTGAGACTTCCCTGAAGGGAGGACACTGTCTGCTTCTTGTTTATGAGTTGCTATCACAAAGTAGAGATCTAGGAATAAGTCTCTCACAGAGGCTGCCAACTGGCAGAATCCATTTTTCAACTGGCAAGCATGTCCCAACTTCTGACTTCTCCAGGAGCATCTCTGGAGGGCAGCTAGGCAGTCTCAACACCCTTTCTCTGGCTGCTCTGCAAAACTGCCACCAAAAGATCCATTCCTGTGTGAGCAACAAAGGGTACACAATGCTTCAGATGAACTTCTACTCTAACAAAGCCTTATTCAAAGACACTATGGCAGCAGTTTTCCCACACTGGCTTACACTGACCTAACAGCCACTTCCCAGTAGACGAAGGACCTACTCCTTTCTTTTTGGCTTATCTTTGCTCCCTGCTACACTTCTGTCATTTACCACTTGGCAGGTCTGGATCTCTCTGGATCCCTCTGCAAATGGATGCAGCTCATTAAAGAGAAAACCCAACTTTTCTTTTTTTCCCCTTGGTTAGCAAACATTACAGGAGACTGGACTGACAGGCAGCAGAAGACCATGAGAAGGGTCTGAGGAAACTAGAGATGGTGCACAGGAAACAGTGGGAGTGTGTGGCTGAGTGTAAGGGAGGGGCACAAGAATCATGTCTTCATTTTGAAGGCAGTACTGCACCATTAGATCAGCCCCAGATGACAACACTTAGGTTGATACATCCTTGGTTCTCCCAGAAATATTACTCCTGGTATAGCTGAAGACAGCCTTCTTCCAAGTGCTCCAGGCTGGTGGCTCACAGCTGCCTTACAATCAACTCATGACCTTTCAGTCATTTGCCAAAGATGAGCTCCCATATTACAGGAGGTGTTTCAGGTTTTAGTTGCAGATGTATTAGTGAGTATTTTGCACCTTGAATGAATTTCACCCCATTTCTGTTATTTCAGCCCGAAGTGCCTTCAATTCCTTTTGTATAACATACCAGTTCTTTTCTGCTTGGGAAAACCTCCCAGCTTTGTGCCATCAACACACTTCATCAACATGCTCCTGACATTTGTGCCGATTTAGCGTTTGTATTTAGGCTACATTTTCAACAAACCACATGCTACTTCATATACCCTGACAGAGGATGACTTAACCCCACATCATCACTTAGTACAGTAAGTACAGCATTTGATGCTAAACACCCTCCTGGCAAGATTGTTATAACTCCCACGGAAATCAAAAGGGGTCTTTGCACTGATGTTAGTGAGCCAGGTCACCATGCTGAACAGTTGAAGTTTAAGATCAGTAAGAGTAAGTTGTGAAGAAAATGGTTTGAATATGCCAGTGGGTTTTTAGGTTAAATTTTGTAGCTTTCTATTGATCATTACAATGGGAAAAAACCACCCTGTGTTTAAACAAAATTACAGTGAATTGCTCAAAGGCAAAACAAAATTCTCTGCTCAGCTGTTTGGCTCACATTCATCTCCCTTTACTCCTATAGAAGTGACATTTTAATTAACTGTGTCAGGTGGATGTGTAATGTCTCTGCTGAAAAGCCTGTATCTGCTCAGCTGTGTGTCATAGTTTCTATACCACTAACATCTACAAGAGGTCACGCCTTCATGGCAGGAAGATCTAAATTCTGAATAAATACTTTGTAATACATAATCTGGCTAAGCTTTTCTCCTCCTGGCACAAATGTATGAAAAGTAGTGATTTCCTTGGATTATTTAAATATACATTTTTTTTCTATGAGCAAGCTAAAAATTTCTATAGTAGGATCAAAAATCAGTTGGTAATAAACAGTTTTGCATGGGACTGGCTGGCTAAATGTTAGTGATTTTGTTCCTCAAGTGGGTGCTTTTAGCTATGAATACCTAAGTGTGCAAATGTAAACTGCTGCTTTTGCAAATATATGTGCAGCTCTGAGGTTCACTTTCTGTGAATGTTAATGGACACAGAATTCAATCACATGAATATTCAAAGGCAGTGAACACAAAAGCAGCACAAGTGTGGTTGAAGCAAAAATGTAATCCTGAATCACGGCTTCTCCCTACCCCACAAGTGTGAGCATCTTAAACTTTGAGAGCTTTACAGTATTGATCTGACTCTGCATTTTTCAGATAAATATAATGCAATACAAGCCATGAGACTCCACAGAGTCCTACGAGGAATGTGTTGATTGTGTCACAAAGTCTGATTTGGATCTGAAGTTTTCCTAGTCATCTGTCAGCTTAGGCCTAGATAGGATTGCTGTAGTGTGGGAAATACTTCTGCTGGCATGACAGGAGATGGTCAAAGAAGAGGATCACTAGCTTTCTGAGACTCCCTTGTCAACCCAGGAATGAGGGTGAGCAAGGAGAGATATAATGTGCGAAATTCTCTGGAAGGTGAGGGATGAAGGTGAGCAATATTTTTTTTTTTTTTTTCTTAAATAACAGTATTGGGGTTTAAATTAGAAGTGTGTGATTTTAACATCAGTGAGCGGGAGGGAGAAACAAAGGAGGAATGGAAATCTATGTATACACTTATATATGTACTTGAACATATATTCTTAATCTGACACCTTAAGATGTACCCACTTAGCTGCAGCTGTGAGTGGGAACCTCTGAAAGAGTCACAGAAGCAGGAGTGGGCATACAAATATAATTAAACTCCAGGAGGCTGAAGTGCTACATTTGTTATTCAGGAACTTTCCTGATGCATTTTGATTTTACCAATAAAGAAATCACACACCGATGCAACCTACAGGGAGAAAACATTGGAGGTTATGAGTGAAACCAGTTAAAACTAAAAAGAGACAATCCAGACCTTTGGAAAAGCTGATACCATTTTCCCAAGTGCATCATGAGCATATGATCAGTGGGAGCATACCACACAACAGTACATGAGTAAGTGGCATCTTCCCCAGAGATAATGGGAAACTGAGGCACACACATGGCTGGGGCTCTGATTCTGCAGAGCACTTAAATAAATGCTTCAGCACAGCCCATTCTCAATGACGGCAAACATTGCTTTCCTAAACTTAGGGAACCCTATTTATCTCAAATCCTTCCTCCTTAAAACAGGGATAATGTAATGACTACACCTAACAGTTATTCTGTGGCTAGAAATATGCACAGGTTTACTTTGCTAAGACAAAAGCTACGCACGTGGAGACGAGAAGAAGAGATGGTCAGAGACTGGCTTGGTATAGGAGTACTGCTGAGAATATCAGGCACAACTATCATTGGTGTGATGGCAGTAGGAAGTGAAGAGGAGCAAGGACTGAGGCTGGTAGGTGATGGACAAGATAGATAGATAGACAAGTAGGAAGCCTCAGAGGAATGTACTATTGAATTTGTATTGCTATTTCAATGGAAACTAAATGTAGCACACTTACCACGCAGAAAACACAGTAACAAGCTCGGGCTTCCTAGATACCCTTGTACTACACCAGTGTGAGACATACTGGGGAAAGGCTTGTTTTTAATCCTCATTCACCCTGCAAGATGGGCAAGACATGAAGGGGCAGAAATCAGCCCATTTTTCTTCAGTATATTCCTTTCTAGTCTTCTTCTCAAAAACTAAGGCAAAGCTGCAGTGATTAGTGCAGGCTCTATGGTCAGAATCTTGATTCCTTCATGACACCTTAATTTCTACCACCAGCAACTTGCTTCAGGAGCTCAATGGAATATGGATTATATTTATTTATTTAGCTAGTAGGAAGGGTTTAGGTAATGTAGACAATATATTAAGTCTTGATGCCTGTTCCAGCAGCTTAACAGCTGACGACAGACCCTCAAATAATCAACTCTAAATGCATTTTCAAGTAAATTAAATACTTCCTTTTATTATACTGTCTTACTGGCACTATGTCAACTGCCATTTTACAGATAATGCTCCAGAAAAGATCTGATGAAAAAAATTGTGTTTCAGTTTACTTCGTTTACCAGAATTCTAATTTTAGTATTCTGTGGCTGACTTCATAAATGTCTCATTACAATAATAACTGCAACTCTATGCACAGTTGCATCAAGACCTTCCAAAACTCTACTATACAAGGTCACTTGCTGTCTGTGTGGTTCCAATAGAGAATAACTCTCCATTCCACTCAGTGTCAGAACCTCCTGCCTCTTCTGGAAATGCCACCAAATGACTTGGAGGTGATATAAACACATAATTGAAATCAATTTACTTAAAAGGATTGTGAACCTTGATATATGGGGAGATCTGCTTTGACAATTCATGGAAAATTGCTGGAGAGGCCAATACTGCATGGCTGCTTTTCCTTTTTAATTCCATGAGAGGATCTGGTAAAAAAATCAGAATTTGAGTACATTCTATCTCCCCTAACTTGTGTCATATAGGAAGCAGGCACATAGTTTACTCCAGCCACGTGGGGTCCCTCTGCATTCAGTGGAAAGACACCTTCATCCTTCTTACTGTGGTTTCTCAGACTTTATGCTGAGGGGCCACTGTGATTTTGGGTAGTCCCTCCTCAGGAAGACTTACTTTTCCTTGGCTGTAGTTTGCCAAAAATGTTGCCTTAAACAATCAAACAAACAAACAAACCAACCTGTCAAAAAGATTCTCTTGTGCCTCTTTCACAGGAAAACTGTTCTTTGAAATGTCTCTGAACCTTCACTTTGAACAGTATCCGAACGCTGAACTAAAACCTAACATCTTGTTATTATTTTTCCTTCTCCATATTCCTGCTTTTTCTCCCATTTTTCTCTTTGTTTTCCAAAAGAGGGAAAACAGAACAGAAAATACAGAGAGAGAGGAAGATTAAGTGTATTAACTACACTGTTAAAGGCTCTCTGAATACACAGCCAGGGACACACTCAGGATTCTCAGGGCAAGTACAGCTTCATCATAGGATATTCTCCACAGAGTTGTACTGTATTAGGTGATCAGGGTTACCTCTTCACTTGCTCCTCAGTCATTAACCCCCAGCAATCTGCTCTTCGTACTCCTGGGCTTCTCTGAGTTGTAGGGATAAAAGAGAATTTACGGTACTGGCTCATTTCTGCCATATCTGGGCCCTGGTAGCAGAGAGTCTGCTCCTTTTATCAACCTGGTGACTCAAAGCAGGCAGGATGCTGCAAGTCAGGCAGAGAAGCCTGGCTGATTATTCTGCAAATGTTTTTCTTTTCAAATTTGCTTACATATCAAAACATGAGTTTAGCTGATAAAAGCCAATGCTCCATCAGAGTCCATTACAATCTATCAGACAAATACTCAGTAATTTCCAAATTAGTTCATGGACTACAACACATTCAAGTGATCTTTATAATCTCTCTTGTGAAAAAAAATCCACCATTATAAGAATTACTTAAACATGGATTTACCAGGCAGATAGCTTGCAATGTAAATGACTTGTGTTTGGATAGGTAGAATGCATACCAGAATGCATGCTCAAATGAGAGACCATATTGACTCTTCCCAAGCTGTTATGGTCTATTAGATAAATATTATCTTGGTTCAGGATTGTGGTAGTTTTCTATATGCACAGTTTCCTGATAAGCCATATGGACTCTCAGATAAAATTGTGTCTTCAGATTTAGAAAGTGATATGGCTGAATAGCTGTAATGAGTATAAGGAAGCTCCTGTTAACAAATTAATCAGAATGTGTCACTGAATGCCCCCTCCCCTTTCTCTGTTAGTATGTGCTATAATACATACCCGGCAAACAGCCATTGCTCTGTGGTATTTTGACAAAAAACACATGCCAAGGGCATGGCAACCAATCCCTGCACAACAGTTGTGGTTGTATTTGTGTCCCAGTGCTACCGTGATTTTTCTTATTATTTTCCATCTTGTTCACATAAATGCACATACCCACACAACCACAGCTCACTGAAGTTAACAGAAAGAACTTCACGGATTTCAAAGGCATGGATTTCTATCACACATTGCCTTTTCTCACTTAATATTAATCTACTAAACACATTTTTCAGTCATCAAGGTAAAAAACTAAGTGGCTTTACATTTCATCTGCATGGACTGTGAACTCCAGAGATTCTTGTACAATTTGTAAAGAATACACAAAAACTGACCAAGGCTGGGACACAAACCACCAGCTGGAGCCAGGTCCCAGCTCTGCAGGTTACACACCAAGCAGCTTCACCACCCTTAACAAGCATGAGGATTTGTCCAGTGCATTTGTGCATTTTTCACTATGTTGGTGTGAGAAACTGGGAGGTGAATTCCAGTTTGTTTAAAGCGACTTTAGACCTTAGAGTGGACTATTTTCTCCTTTGTACACCTTGCAAAAGAGGTCTTTTGCTACTACCTAAACAACTGCTACTTGAAGAGGACAAAAAAAGGACATTATTTCTGGATAAACAATTTTTTTTTCCCCCCAGCTTCTTCTCATGGTTAAAGGAGCTGATTTTGTTCTGAAGAGCAACACAAAGGTGTACCTACACGGCACAGTTCAGCATTATGAAGAGATAACCAAGGTACCTGAGGGTACCACAGGGCTTATGACCCCTGGGTGCTTTCCTGTAACTGTGACTCAGAATGGACATTTTACCAAAACACAAGTATCTTGCAAGAAGTTTTTTGGAAGAATCTAATTTTTTCTCACAGCAGAAGTGTCACATGGCTGCTGGATAGGATGCTCCCAGGGAGCTGGGGAGGGTGAGTCTCACTTTGGGAAAAGGATGGTCCATCCTTTGGATGGATAAAGGCAAGGCCACAAGTGCTATTGCATTATTTTTCACAAATGGGTTAAGCAATTTTATTTTAGACTATTGTGTATTTTACCTCCAGACCTTAGAATATGAGGCAACAGACAGCATGTTGAGCAAGCAACGTTAGCAGGTGAGGAATTTAACTTCAATTGGTCCTGTATTCCATGACTTTCTTATTTTCTTAATGCTATTTAAAAGTAGCTCTGCTGTGAATGGCTAAATTTGTTCTCTGAAGCATGCTGCTGAAATGTAAACATCATACAACTTTGATTTCCTATGAATAGAGAACACATGCTGTTACTGAAAAGAACATACAAGGTTGCCAAGCGTTTAGAAACCAAATGTTAATTATGAGTCAGAATGGGAGGACACAATGAGCTTTTGCCCATTCATTGTGGCAAAGAGATAATTTCTAAACCTTTACAAAAACTGTACTTTGCAGGTCTGTTTGCATTCCTGTATTTTGTCAGGAGAGTGGCATTTCCACTCCTTGCAGACGATCAGTGTCTGCAGGCACTGTCTAATGCTGTTGTCTACCTTTACGAGGAGGTCATCAGCATCTTGCCTGTGCTCATGTTCACAACCATCCTCATGAATCAGGGTTAAGACGTTCAACTTTAAACAGCCCGACTGTGTTGCAGATGTGCTGTCAATGCTTTTATAGGTCAAATTACACAATGGTGTTTTTACTTTTTCATGGAAACGTACCTCTTTCTGTGTGTATTAGTCTCTATGTCAAGTTTGGAATGTGATAATAACATAGTCATGAACCTGAAGCATCAAGAGGCGTCAAAATAAAACCAACTACAAGCAACTGGTTCATCCTCCCCAAAATTTCACCAGCAGCAAGTGAAGATGAGGCCTATTTTTATCAGTGGCTGAATGACTGGATCCTGACACATGCAACTTACCAAACCAAAGCTGTGCACTTAGTAGAAATTTTGGCTTCCTTTTGCTTTTCCAGGTGCTAATATCTTAAGCAGCTTATTCAAAAATAAGGTAAGGGCACAGCCTCCCCCATTTCCAACATGTAAGTCAGCTGGGAGGAACTCTCACTGCTGGGTAGTGACTGGCAGGAAATAATGCACACTTTACTCTTGCTGACACAATGGAGGTTATTGCAAGAACACATCTTGCTTTATTCAAATAACCATTTTGGAAACAGGCTTTGTTTCTGTACCTTGTATTTCAGCACTGTCAGACTCTAAACCCAGCAGAGCACTCTGTGTCCAGCTGTTCTCAAGACAGCCATCCCTTCCATTCTCCAGGAAACACTGTTCTCATGAGATTTCTAACACAGCCCATCCCCTGTTCAAAAGGCTTCGGTAGGCTTGAATAAACATCTGACCTTCTTGAGGAAGAAAATGTAAACCTCCCTCCCCTCCCACTCTAGCTGTGGTTCTTTTTGAGGTTCTTTTCTACTGTCTATTTATCAGGCAAAGACAATATGCTTGACCCTATATAAGGACAGAAGACTTTCAGATTTAAAGAAGCTTTCAGCTATAATGGAAACAACTGAAGAAGTTCAAAATTGTGAATAAAGTATGTAGGAAGTAAGTTTTAATTTGTTTCACATTGTGAAGAATACACAGAATAAATAAAGCCCCTTGTGCTTCTAGGTACACAGCATATGATGAACCCCATCTCCAGCTCAGTCTGACAGCTGCTCCCATAACTATATTGCAGGTTTGGTGGAAGAAGTGAAGAACTGTGTGGCTTGATCAGCCAGGATTTGGAAGGTCTTTCATGCTTTGATTTTACTAAAGCATTGCTATTTTCAGCCAATTGTAAAGTGTGCCATCAAAACCCAAAAGTCACTTAAAAGGATGCGGGTTTTCTTTTTTATTAACTGCATGCCTTTTCACTTGCCATTTTTAACTGAACATTTCCTGTCCTCCAAATCGTTCTAGGTTCAGCCTCCAAGAGAGTAGCAAGGGAAAATCAGGCCATTTAAAAATAAAATAGATTACTTCTGCACAGCTTTCTTTAATCAAAACCATTATAACTGATGGCTCAGAGCCTTGATTACACCTCTTCAGAGGGCACCCCTTGATTTTGTGCGACATCCCTGATTATTTTATTTACTTATTTATTTATTTATTTATTAGCTTTTACTTTCTGCCTTGATTTCTAGGTCACAGAGTTGAGGCTCTTTCTTGTTTTAAGTGCTTTGTCTTGTTTCTCAGTGGCAGATTATTTTTCTTACAGGGGCTATGAAGTAAACATGCTCCTTTTTCAGAGGAAGACAAAAATTCCCGTGATCACATATTCCTGGAGTTCTTTCTCTTCCTCCCCAGCCCCTGTGGAGAGCAAGACTGGACCAAGAGTCATTCCTCCCGACCTCTACCAAGCACCCGCAGAGCTAAGGGCCAAAAGGTCATTTTCTCAGATTCCCTCTGGAGGGAGAATCCAAAGGTCATTCCCTCCCGCCTCAACTCACCCCAAGTGCATCTGAGAGACATTTAAAACTCCTTTGAAGAGGAAGAGACGGAGTCTGTGTGCTTTACCTACTGCCCTCAACAGCCAAGAGATGTGAACCAGGGTTATGCATGAAATGTTTCCCTTGACGCTCAGGCTTACTCAGGCCTGGCTTTGGGTTCAAGGTCTGGCACTTTGTGAACTTCATTGGGGATGGGCAGACATTGCTCACACAGCTGTGAAGTGGGCCTGTTTCTGCTTCCTTTTCTGTTCCCCAAAGCAGCCTTCTCCTTCCCACAGCCCTCAGGATGCTCCTCCTCCCAGAACTGGGTTTTACTAGTAAATTTACCAGACACCATTAGGGAGTGGGGTTGAACAGCTCTTAATCTCTTGATGTTGCTGGTTCTTGGGAATGGAGCTGCAGGGATCATTTTATAAGTCCTCTTAGAAACCAAACCCAGGTAGACTCACCCAGTCTCACCCCGAGCTCCTGCTGCTGATGCCCACTGCTTTGCCATTCATGAACCCTTGGACTGGTTTTGGAACCACAGGGCATTTCCCAAGAGTGAAGTAAATAGTTAAGGTCCTACGTTTCATTCTCATCCCTTTCAAGCAAAAAGTCTCTTTTTTTTTCTTGCTCTCCAAATGAACAAGCGAGATTTCTTATTAATTTCTTTGACCTGCCTGAGGGAGGAAGGAAGAGAAGAGCAACAGTTATTTCACAAGGTCCCCTGCAGAAGGGGGGCATCAAGGGTCACTTCCTCTCAATCTGTCCCCTCCGAAGGAGTGCAGTTAGGCTGTGTCAATGCCATGGTCTCATTGTGGTCGATATGCAGCCAGAGGTCATCCCCTGCCCCAGCCCTGCTCTTGCTGCGGGTGCCCACACTCTCCTGCATGCCTACTTTCTCTCACACATGGGGGGCAGGGGAGATTAGTTCTTTTTCCCTCTCTCTGTTTTGTACAGAGAGAACTCACAAGTCACTACCTGGGCCCCTTTCGGAAAGAGACAATAGAAAAAGGGCAGTTCCTAGGGTTTTATTTTCTGAGGATTCTTCAGGCTGCTGGGGCATAGCAGAATTAGCTGAGCAAAGCTTTACAATCCAAATAAAAATGAAATGCTGAAGTAAAGGTTTTGAGCCACTTGGAGGCTTTTGTAACACTGTCCAGAGCAGCTGCAAATCCACTGCAAAATTTCTATTGACGCTTGGGTACACACTAGCCCTAAATTTAGGGAAAATGCTAATCTCCTGTGAAGAACTGTAAGAAAGCAAGGCTCATGTGAAATATACCAGAAAATCTTGTTTCCGTGTTACCAGACAGAAAACAATAAGTAAAAACACCTATCCTGCTTGTTGTTTTGAGGTTTGGGTTGTGGCAGGTAACTCCCTCAGGGCTTGATCTGAACCCTTCAAAATAATGCAAGTGTTCTGGTTGAATTTCATGCTCTTTGGGTCAGGCCAAAACCAGGCTTCCATCTTCACATTAGTCTCTGGGAAGATCTTTAAGGATCTAACGTAGAATTAAAAGTTTTTGTCAAGAGCTTCCTTTTCACAGGTGATCTGATTCTTTCAAGTCTGGAAGCTAACTTTTGTTCAGAGATAGGGTCTGCAGTTCCCGCTAAAGTCAATGAGCTTGTATTTGCCACCTCCAAAGCAGAACCAAGGGAAATAAGCACTGTGTAGCTGCTTACTTTAGGACAAGAATTTGGCCCCAAGATTAAAGAAAAAAACGTACGTTGTCCAGGCATCCTACAATTTCACCCTTAACTATTTTAAATGATGAGAACAGCAAGCTGCTCAGAAAGGATGTGCAGGCTTTTTATGTGCTCATAAGACTGACTGAATAGCAAAACTAATTTGGCAACACAAATCATCATGTACTCAGAACTTATTCATGAACTCCTTGGCAGGATTCAAAGCTCCTTTTGACACACTCCAAGACTGTTTAGAGGAGAACATATTCTAGTCCAGACTATTTTCTTTTCTCCTCCTTCCCACTTCCTCTACAAAGCCAGAATGACTTCTCTTACGACAGATGTTGACTCCTGGTACTGCGATTGCAGTCGCCACACTTCAGCACACTAAAAATGAGCCCAGAATTTCCTATTCAGCTCTTGAGATAACGCACTGTTTCCATAGAAGACATGTGGAAGAACTTCAGGTTTATACCCTAGGTGATGCTGTGAGGCTTTGGTGGTAAATGGCTGCAAAATGTCCTGAGATCCCAAAGTAAGTGCGCAACATTGGTGTTCTACAGCACCTCAGAGCTCTCAAGTTCCAGACTGGAGCGATTCATCAGTGCTCTAGATGACTCCCCTTCAAACAAACAATTTGCAAATAGAAGTGGCATACTGTTCTACACACTGGGCTGCACATTGGTGGGATGCTGGTCCTCTGCACAGCACCAAGCCTTTCTGTGCATGCCCAGTCATTCCAGGATCCACTCTTCTGCACAGACTTGCTTGTTTCACTCAAGTGTGAGCTCGTACTGCCACCCGTGATCTTGGATCTGTGGCCATGACATGGATCATTACACACTTCCTGTGATGATTTGTTTATTGCTACACAGTAACACAGATGAACACAATGAATTTCAGTCACTGGACTACCCTTTCCTTCCCTCCTTCCCCAAATGCAAAGTACAAATCCACTTAAAAAGCAGAGATCTTTCTACTTGTAACTGAAACTTTTATCTGCATAAGAGGATAAATTCATTAGCTTAAGCTGTGTGATTGTAACAGCTCATTAGCAAGAGTTGTGCCTTTCAGAATGAACGGCCTCCAGCCCTGCATAGAAACTGTCAAAGTTAAGGATAAAAGTATGGGACAACTTAACCACCTTGGAATGCAATTTCTTATTTTTAACTATGCAGACCACAGGGTTGATGAAAAGATTTTAATGAACAGCCACAGGCCTGACATTCAGATCTTCATTTGTGTCTAATTGCAAGCAGAATATGAAATTGATAAATTGATCTTTCTTGGCAAGAAAAAAATACAAATTTTAATTTATGGTGATTATGCTTTCGGATTAATTTTGACCAATTGCCTGGTTTTGTTTGTTTGTTTGTTTTTATGGCAAAATAAACATTTTGATTTCAGGTTTAACTACTGCAAAATACTGCTGTAAAAATCTTAACATGGCTACTCTGAAACCAATCAGAAACCTGCCTCTTCTAAACAGAAAACGCAGTAATTAGTCTTACTAATTTGTTGAAAGAAATAAATGATACAGTAGAGTTCTCAGCCATTTGTCAGGTCAAGAAAGTTATTATATGGTGCTTTTTCATCTGTGGAATCTCAGAAGGCATGGCCTTGATGAAGCAGGGCATTTGCAGCATTTTATAAAATGTATGAGGGGAGATTGGAACATATTTTTCAATCTTCCCCTGCCAGCCTCCATGGCTTTAGTCAATTTATGCATCATCTGTCAAAGTTCAATACGGGGCACTGGGTCCCAAAATGTACTTTGCAGCATCCATAGCAAATCTTCTTATCTCCGCTTTCACTATCTGAGCAACATATGCATTACAGTGGAATTTGGGATCAGCTTTTAGGGTGAAGGGTGAAACGCTTACTTAGATAACCTACACTATCTTGGCTTCAAGTGTAATGTTCAGGTGTGGATAAATGCTTTTCATTTTCCCCAAAGATAAATGATAAAAGATACAGTTTTATACTAGGATTTATAGACCTCTGTACCCACATACACATGGACATCAAGCATTTGTTTTAAAATGTACATTAAATACAAATATTGCAAAAGCAAGTTTTCAATTATGCATCTCTGAGGAAAATGATGCCATTTGGCAGAGCATGATGGCTCCTGTAAGCCACCAAAGTGTGCCCTTAAATTATCAACGTGCCTTTCTGGCTTCACTGTTCTTACTTAATCCAAACAAAGATCAGTATCTTTCCTTCCCCTCAAAGAAAGGAAACTACACGGTTTTGTGTGTGTAGCAGCACTACAACTTCACAAGAGTTAACAAAACTTTACAAAGGAATTGTGCGTGGGGAGGCTCCAATGCTTTATGCACTTCTTTTCCCAAGTACAGCTTCTACTATAGCAGATTTTTTTGGTTGTTTTCGCAGCTATTCTGTTTCCACACTTGCCGCATTTTTGCTTTGTTCTCCCGTATGTCATTTGAGAACAATGTGCGTGTCATGTGAGGTAAGACGCTATTGGCATGGAAAGGCAAAGTCACAAATGGCAATTATTGTCGCAGGGTGCAACTGAGGAAAAAGATACCTGATTTTTAAGTTCATTCTTTAAAATGTGATCTCTCATTTACAGTGTTACAACGAGTTGTTGCAGAGTATTTCTCCTTCACAAAGCCCAGCTGTACATAAAGTTTTTCTAATTATACAGCTATTTGCAGGTAACAATCTTTATTGGAAAAACAGATTTACCTAGGTTTTGTGCCAGGCAAATACAAGGCTTTTTTTCCTCAGAAAAGTCCTCAAGGTCCAAGTGTTTTAAAATAGGTACGCTTATCTGTCACAAAATAAAAAAATCACTATTCCACTTCCTTATGGCCAAGAGCCACCGGGCCTTTTAGCGTCTACATACACTATTGAGGTTTGGCCTGACAGACTTTCAACAGCACCGAATGCTCACAAACCAAACCCAGCCGCCTCTCCCCGTAGCCCTCCCGCGCCCACCCTCTCTCACGGCGGCCTCAGCCGTTAACGGCACCGCCCCGCGGGGGCCCGCGGCCGGCTGCGCGCCCGCTAGCGCCGCCGTCGCCCCTGTCTCTATCGCAACGCCGGATTGGCTAAGCGGCGTCGGGAAGGTATCCGCTGATTGGTTGTGTCCGGGTGCTGTTGCTATGACTCCGTTGCTAGGGCCTCGGCCGTCTCCAGGCCCTGCAGGATACATGTAATGAATTATGGATGGTTGATTTTCTCAAAGAGGCCTGATCTGTAATGCAGATGAGCTGCAAGGCCCTCCTTTTCTTCTGGGTTCTTAAAAAAAAAAAAAAAAAGTAAAAAAAAAAATTTGAGTTTTTAAATCAGAATCTGGCATTTGCGTGGCTGTCCCCAGTCACAGCGGTAACTCCTGAATACTGATGTTAATTCTTATGCAAAGGCAGGGCCAGAGGTCACTATCTGTTATTTGTTCAGGAAAAGCTTGTAGGATTTTCGCTGAACTCTGTGACCCATTGGGATATTATGTCCTCCCCCCGGCCTTTGGTTCAGAGACAAAATAGGATGCAAACACCAGAAGTGGTATTTTTTAACAGTTGGAGAGGAAATTGTCCCCATGGAGTATGATGGAGTAGGATGAACCCAGCAGCCAAGCCAGCCAGCATGCTGGATTTTCTAGCCTCCTAAAAGGTGCCTTTGCCCAAATATGACCTAAAACTTTCTGTTGGTGCAGTTTGTTCATCTCAGGCCTTCACTAATGGTTGGAATAGCCTTTGACTGAGGAGAGCTCCCCTGTGAGTGCCACATCTATAACATGCCTGCTTTACACAAGTGCGAAACTGGATGTTGTTACTCAGAGATAACTCTCCAGCTGGAACTCCCCACATGAACAAAGCCTCTGATGTTTCATACCTGAACAAACAGGTTGCTACAATTCACTTAATTTCCCTAATCATCTATTAAGAATTACAGTGGATGTTATACTATGGAAATTATATTTTCCTATACCTAATGTAACTAATGAATACTGATGTCAGAAGAGACAACTCTCTTTTGATACAGAGTTTATTTGTTTGTTCTTTATATTGGTGATAAATCATGTCAATCCTTTCTGTGTCGAGCCTCTGGGGACAAATGTCAATTGAAAAATTACTGATTTTAGAGAAAATAATGAGCCTGATCCTTATTTTGAGTCAGATTGTGTAATTTTGGGTGGACTCAGCCAAGCGTGGGCCTTCTCAGTGGAGGTATCTCGGTACCTTGAAGGTTCATGACCAATGTGAGGGACAAGGCAGCCCTGCTAGTCCTCAAAACCCTATTTTTTTCAGACAGCTGCACACTAAGCAGTTTACTCACCAAGGAAATGACCGAGAAATTAGATGAAATTCTACAGATTTTGTATCATGGAATTTATGCTTTTTATGCCTTAAATCCTGACTGGTTCATGGTTCTTCCTCAGGGAGAAGTAAATCACTTAAGCAAGAGCTCTGAGATGAAGATGGCATATATAGACCCTCCTGTGATTCAGAGTAGAATGACATCTTATTTCTAGGATTATTAAACAAAATGTTCTGTTGTGTAAAAACCAATGAGCACTTAAAAAAAATAAATAAATAATTAAGAAAGTCTATGAAACACTGCATACAGGAGGAGAAAACACTTACTGTAAACTCTGGCTGTTAGGCATGTTAGGCAATCCCTAAAAGGTTCATCTGCAATGGCCCTTATGTTTTATTATTTTCTATTATCAAAATGTTTTCTGTTGAATAAAACAGTTAAGGCAAAACTGTACTGCCTATCCCACCCATTCCTGACAGAGCATTCATCAAACTCAATTAGAAAAAAAATCCAGGCTACAGATGTGCTATCAGAGACCAAATGATGCTGAGAAATATCTGAGACGCAGTTTGCAGAAAACACTATATTAACATTTGTGTATATAGATGGTTAATTTTATGTTTTTTGGCTATGTGCAACATACATTAAAATGAAAAATATGTTAGCAGTTTGTACTTGCAGGAAAAGTAACTCATGTTTTTGTGAACCAAATAATTGTGTTTTAAACTTTTCATTGTGATCTTTATTTTCGTATCTAATACTCTATGCCTAACCCATTGTAAGATGATTGTTCCTACACCTATACAAATACAGTATGCACCAAGAGATTTGGAATAGCTTAAATAGTCAGCAAAGAGGCAGCAGATGACTTCTTAAGCACATATGCAATTTAAACAAATAGATATTTCCAGTGCTATAAATGGCCTTAGTATCTCACTATGCTTTCTATTGAGGAAGCACAGCGAAAAAATCAATCAGCAGCAGCCAACCTCTTTCTGTAGCTATGCTGTCAGGCTATGGAAAAGTCTTAGTAGTGCTGGGTGTTTTAATGATGTCTGCAGCATAGCTTTTGCCGTCATGACTTTGTCCTAACTTCACTAAAAGGGTGCTTGAACCTGCAGGGCAGAGAGACCTTAACTCCACTGAGAATTGGGTCTCCCCCAGGACATTTTGTAGGCAGTTCCTCAGGAGGAATGTTGCTGAGTTTTCCTGATTAAGATTCAATAATTCCCTTTCCTGTGTTTGTGAGGGGCAAAGGCAGAGCTGGAGGCCTTTATGGTATGGACCTAACAACCTGACTCAAATCGATACAATACAGACGGAACAACAGGTCAAGTGTGAGACGGTCCAGAGTCATCAACAGGGAGAAAAATGATGCAGGAAGCTTTCACAAAGAAGCTGCTCTTAAGGAAACAGATGAATAAGGAAAGAGAACTTTTTAGTGTGTGATGAGTGGGAGGTTGGTGTATGTCCAGAGTGGAGCAGGAGGCAGTCTTCAGAAAGCAAAAGTGGCTATAACAAAGGAAGGAGAGGAAGTAAATTTTAAGTTGGTATTTTTTTTTCTTTGTATCTGTAGCATCTGATTGAAAAAAAACCCCAAATTATTTCTATGGAAAATATCAAAGTTCCCCTCCCCCCCCCCCCCCCCCAAATTTTCAATATTACTATTTCAGTAGACATCTCTTTCTTTTAGAAACAAATGACTTCTTTCAATTTTCTTATCAACAATGAAAACATTCTAAAGCTTCTTTTCTATTAAGGATTGTATGAACAAAAAAGCTTTGGATTTTTAACAATAATAGTTTTAAAATAGTGCTTTAGCACAAAAGTATTCTTCACAAAGACCCTTCTATAATTTAAAACATTTTCTGCTGAAGTAATTTCAACTGGTTTGTGCTATCAGTAATCTTCATGGAGTTTACATTAATCCACAAACATTGTACAGTGTGATGAAGCTGATGAGAATCAACAAAGGATAAAGTAGAGTATCACAGCCCAGATAAAGAAACCCACTGTTTAATGCCAGCTGCTTAGGAAATGTCAAAAGTAAAGTGAGTTTCAGGTCAAGGGCACTGGGAACACTTTGTTGGCAAACCCTAAGACAGGCAGCTTTTGTTATTAGTATGAACAAGGATATGGTGAGTCCTTTTTAATCTATCCTTAGACCTCCTTCTGGCTTCCCAGACACAAATCTGTCCCATTTGGGCTCACCTCTGTGGCATTGCTGGGTGTTTTTCAAAACATACCTTCTTTGGTCTTTCTAATGTTCCCCATCAGGTTTCCTAAAGGCCAGGATTTCAGTGAAAATCCTTGTCCTAGGAGACATGTGGGCTCAGTGCCAGGCCTTGAAAGTGCAGGAAATAGTGAGCACCTGCTCTTTTTAAAACTTTCCATGACAGCAAGGATCTTTCTTCACCCCTTGTTTTTCTGCCATGTTATTTAACAGTACCTGCGTCAAGCCCATTTCCATCTTGCACACCTTTGCCTTTGAGCACTTTGGTGTGTTATTCTGGAGCATTTAGGTGGTGGGTCGTTAGTGTAACTTGTTTATCACCAGCTAGATGAGTTGTACCTCTTGCTACAACACTAAATTGGCAAATGAATCTTCTGAAGAAACAGGACCAGTGTATGGGGAGGTTAATAGCTTGATGAATCTTTCTATAAGTAGCCCTTTCATGGAGGATGGGGTACTATTACAGGTGACTAGGAAGCAGAGGATCTGGTTTGGGAGAACTAACATGGTTTGTACAGATAAAGTCTGACAAAGTGTCCCCAGCAAAGTGCTGCAGAACAAGACAAATGTTGACATTCACTCTGGAATGAACAGCAAACAATTTGGCCCTGTAACTTCAGAGCCATAATAGGGTCCTGCAGATGCACACCAAGTCAGTTGTGAAATACAAGAAATTTTGGAATGATTTTGCAGGTTAACAGCATGGTTTGATTCTTTCCTTACTAATGTTTTTACCACCTCTGAATTTTCAGGCATCCCCTAAATGCATGTTTGGTCCTTGAATGATATGTACCAGAGAAAAAGTCCTAATATAAAACTGTGCAATGTACTTCCTCACATCCATGCTGTTAACATGCTGTGGGATATGGCTTGTACATTTTTATGAGACAACAGTAGGAAACAAACTTCTTCAGTACAAAGTCTGGGGCCAATTCTGTTTAATATCTGTGATGATCTGGATGAAAGGATCAAGTGCAAATAACTTTGTAGAAAAACTTAGAGTGCTCAGTAAGTTTGCAGAGAACACCAGGTTGGGTGGGAGTGCTGATCTGCTGAAGGACAGGAAGGCTCTGCAGATGGATCTGGACAGTCTGGATTGATGGGCAGAGGCCAGTTGTACGAGGTTCAAAAAGGCTGAGTGCTGGGTCACAACAACTCCATGCAATGCTACAGGCTTGGGGAAGAGTGGCTGGAAAGCTGGTTAGTGGAAAAGGACCTGGGGTGTTGGTCGACAACCAGCTTAACATGAGCCAGCTTGTGCCCAGGTCTCCAAGAAAGTCAACAGCATCCTGGCTTGTATCAGCACCAGCGTAGCCAGCAGGGCCGAGGCAGTGATCATCCCCCTGTACTTGGCACTGGTGAGGCCACACCTTGAATACTGTGTTCAGTTCTGGGCCCATCACTGCAAGAGAGGCACTGAGGTGCTGCAGTGTGTTCAAAGAAGGGCAATGAAGCTGGTGAAGGGTCTAAAGCACAAATGCTGTGAGGACGAGTTGAGGGAACTGGAGTTGTTCAGCCTGGAGAAAAGGAGGCTCAGGGGAGACCTTATTGCTCTCTACAACTACCTGAAAGGAGGTTTTAGTGAGGTAGGTAGCGGTCTTTTCTCTCAAGTAACAAGCAGTAGGATGAGAGAAAATAGCCTCAAGTTGCACTGTGGGAGGTTTAGATTTGATATTAGGAAAAATTTTTTCACTGAAAAGGCTGTCAAGCATTGGAACAGGCTGCCCAGGGAAATGGTTGAGTCACCATCCCTGGAGGTATCTAAAAGACATGTAGATGTGCTTAGAGACATGGTTTAGTGCTTTACTGGCAATGCTAGGTTAATGGTTCAACTCAATGATCTTAAAGGTCCTTTCCAATCTAAATGATTCTGTGATTCTATGAAATGCCTCAGACATGCTGGTGTTTGCTGTCTCCCGCACAATCCTTTTCCACACAAAACTTGTTTCTGAGCCTGGAAAGGGCCTTTTTCTGAATGAGCCATGAACAGTTACTCCAAAACAACTGGTTATTGGCCTTCCCTTCCCACTCCTCCTGTAGCAGCTGTTGGTAGGATCACTGCAAGCATAGCCACAGAAATTGCTTTAAAAGCAGCTTGGTAGCTGCTCCAGCTTTTCAAGTCAGCTGGCAGCTGACTTGTGAAGCTGAAGCCAGCCGGCAGTGAGATGTCTAATACAGATCCAGAAATTACTGTGTATTTGCAGTAATTACCATACTGACATACCACACTGTTTTGTCCATATTCTGTGGTCAAATAGATCTGGTCAAAATGTTGCTATCTATCCAAAACGGAAATAAAAAAATGAGAGGAATAATGGGACTTTGGATGTTGATCCTATATGCCAGAATTCTACTGGATTGCAAATATCTTCTACAGTCTGGGAAGAAAATGTGCCATGATGGGTAGGATCTTTCTGGAGAAGGAACCATGATATCAGAATTATGGCTCTTTCATAAGGAGTAAGTACAGTAACAGTGTAGTAACGGTGATACGGTAGCTGGTTATGTGAATAAAAGTAGCATAAATAATTAGTGTGTAATAGTTAACATTACTTAGGTAATTTGTAAGAAAAATCTCCATTTTCCCTTCAGCAAACCCTGTGTAATGTAGTGGGCTGCGGTGTTGTGTGTTATTTGAGCTTTTCAAGAGACTTTTGAACTCATAACTATCAGGAAAGCTGGCGTGTTTGAATATGCCTAGGCTAGCTTTGGATTTATAGGAATTTTGTTGGCATTAGTATCAAAACTCATATTGTGATCAATGGAAACAGCATAGAGCCTTCATTTCCTAAAAGTAATTTCCTCGAAGGTAAGAAAGCACCATAAGATCAACTAGTTTGATGTCCTCTATAATACAGCTTTATATAATTCACATATATTTTCGGCATTATGACTGTAGTTAATTTATATCTTCAGGGGTAACAGTTGCATGCCACAGGCATAGAACAGAAAGAATAAGCTATAGTGCCAAGTATGTGTAAGGCCCCAGCAATGATGGAGAGTTTATTAAATGGGACATGCCTAATTGATCATAATTAGTGAAAGTGATACCTTCACCCATCTTTTAACTAATTTTTTTCCAATTTGACCTTAGAAATTCTTTCCAATCTAAAATCTGCCAATCAATATGATTCTGTACATGTGAGCCAGAAATACAAACCCCCCCTCAAAAAAAACCAAAACACAACAAAAAAAAAAACCAACCCAAAACCAACGAACCAAACCCACCCCAAACTCCAAAACAGGCAAATAAACACAAAAACCAAAATAAACAAAAAATCTCCAAGCCCTCAGGTATCTCCATCTGTCCAATTGTTCATGAGAGGGAGAGGGAATTCTTCCCACCCTGAAGTTATATTAAACTACATTTTTAGGAAGGTATGTGGTATCACCTTGAAACCTCCATCCAGCAGTGAGACCCTCAATTTCACTGATAATTTTTTAGTGTTTAATTATCCTGTCTGCAAGAAAATTGCATCTTGTTTCAAGGTTGAATTTGTCTAACTTCAACTTTCAGCTGTTCAATCTTGTTCAAGCTTTTGTCAACAAGATTGAAAGCCCTTTTTAGTTATCTTTTCCACCAGGTAATATATATATATATATGCCTATACAAACTGATAGAGTCATTCTATAACTTACCCAAAGTTCTGCTTCTAAACAGCACATCTCAGCTCTTGCTTTTCCTACATCTCCCTGAGTTTCCTTTCTTCTATATGCTTCGTGGTCAGAAACCAACACTGTCTTCTAGCAAGCGATGAGGAAAGAGGAAAAATTTATCTAAGAAAGAAGAAGAGACGTTCAAAAGGAATTGCTTGATGATTGATCACTGTGTATTTGGAAGAGGCATTTCCTCTTGAAAAGAAAATCTCTGCTAAACATTCCCAGCCTGCCCCCAAACAGGCTGTCAGCTCTTTTCTACAGTACTGATACTAAATGGCTGAAGAACAACGTCCTGTCCTGGACCACACCTGACATAAAATAGCCAGGCTTCAGTGAGGTCAGTTCCTGCCAGTGAACTGTTGCTCTTTCTATCATTTGAGGATGTAGGAAGCACTTTAAAAAGAGGCATATGAATGTTAAGAAACACTGGCTAAAAGCCATGATAAGCTGTAGCATCTTGTATGGTGCTCTGTGTCCTCAGTTCTGTTACCTTCAGTAAAAATATAAGGCCCACCAAACCTTGGCTGGGGAGTGGAGACACAGCAAAATCATAGGAAACTCCAACCAATTAACTCCATATTAAACATACAGGAACAGCAAAAATTTCTCTAGCAATCTTCCGTCAAGTTTCTCACCCTACACATCCAGTTATTAATATATTTATTAACATATTACTTAACTTTCACATTATGAAAACATCAAGATAGATCTGCCAGTCTAGGACATCACTACATTAGGACATTTTTCCTTTACATTAGGAAAAACGTAATGCAGTCCCCATCCCAGCAATCTTTTGGGACTGTAACACAAGCTATAAATAGCTGACCAGATAAAAGCATTCAGTGTAGAAGGAATGAGGGATCCAAAATAAGAAGGTAAGTACAGTTCTTCCCCAAGGAGGAGCCATGATCAGAATTCAGCATTTGCTGGTGGTGTAGTTTCTGTGTGTACCCTGCTGGGGGGTAATTTCTGCAGCAGTGATTTATTTCAAACATCTTTTTTTTTTTTTTTTTTTTTTTCTCTCAGGATGAAGCAAATGTTTTAAATTATAGCTATAGCATGGAAGAGAGAATTTAACTGAAGCACAAATATGAGTCATGAAAATGTTCATGCCTTATTTTCAGGGTAATAACTAAACACCTGCTAAATTACATTTTAAAAAATTACCCAGTACTTCACACTGGGTTTTATCTTTTCACTTGTTACTTTCTCTCTTAAGCCCCATTCTCGATCCTTGATCTGCGTGGGAAGATTGCCTCATCCATGCAGTACTCCCAAAACTCAGCAGACCTGCATCTACCAATGCTCTGCTCACGTAGGGCTAATTACAGGACAAGTGCAATGGGGACAGCACTTCTTGGTGCTTTTGGGCGGAGTTCTGGCATAGTACTGGGTGCACCAACACAAAGAGAGAAGAGGTCATAACCCCAAAAAACCCCTTTTTTTGAAAGCTTGTGCAACAGAAATAAGAAATTAAAAGTGACTCATCCATGCCGAAGCTGTTTAATCTTTACTTTCCCACATGTTGCTGTTTTCTTCTATTAGCAGCTTTAACGTAGTAAAAGCACCTCACTTAGAAGGAGAATGCTGTAGATGGGCATTATGTCCCCTGAGATGCAGAGTGTATATTCAGTTACTGAAACTCTTGGGAGGATGGTGGAGGGCTCATGCTCAGTTGTCTGTTTTCCTTTTTATGTTTTCTTTAGTTGTTTTTCATTCTGGCACTGAGTGGGCACACAGGACTCTTGAACAATCTGTAATTGCATAGTGTCACAGTTGATGAGGTTACAAAGGAGTAAATATGTAGTTGGTATTAGAGAGGATATTGTTGACAATACTCACTCTACATCTAATAGGGTGCATCTGTGTCCTCTGTGGGCACTTTGCTTCAGATAATATAAAAGGAGAGCAACAGGGAAGAAAGAAGCAAATTTATATCTGCATAGTCTTTGGCGGAATCAGTTTCTGCAAATCCACACCTGACATTTGAACTCTTTCATACCGGTACTGCTCCTAATGATGCCAGTGACATTTTGCCCTTGAACAGGAATAGGATTGAATTTTCACTGTTGATTCTCTTACGACAAGAGAGCTGGAGGTATCCCAGCATGACCTGATTGCCATAGTCAAAGGCAAGAGTTTTATTAGACCATTGTGTCAGTAATTCTTGACCTGGGGTCACAACTGTGTCTTAGGGAGGCACAACAACTCTCCCTTTTTTTGGCTCACAAGGAGAGAACAGCAATCTGATATATTTTTCTGTTGCAATATGGGTCACAGTGCAGAGCAGAATAAAACAGTTTCATCAGCCTGCCTCTGCTGGGTTGTTACCTGCTATGTTTCCACTTCTGCTAGCCAAATTTTGGCATCTCGGTGATACAGAACAGGCTGCTCTGGACAGTGCTACCCATCTAAAGTTGTGAAATCATATTGTATTTATACCACTCAGAGCTGAGGGAAATATCCTTCTAAAGAGCCAAAAGCCAATTTTATTCTATAATGGCAATGTTGAAAGATTTGTTTAAAAGGCTGTTGCATACTGAGGTTTGACGTTCTTCGTCTGAAGCAGTCATTAGACACATTTTTAGTGTATGTACCTATACAATTGTGTATGTACCTATACGTTCGTGTACCTTGTCCAAACTTATAGAGTGATTCACTTGAAAGTCCATATTTTCCAGCTTTAAGGGCAAGTGTAGGAACAACAAGACTGACTTCCATGCAACCATCTCATCCATGTCAGTTCACCTTGACTGTTGCTTCACTTGGTCAACCTAAGGATGTGACACAGGCTGTTGGGTACATCCTCCCACCTCAGCCTTAATATTCAAAGTGTTGCAAGCATACTGACCTTCAGCAATGACATACTTTCCCCTGCATGTTATAGTGAAGTGGCAGGAGTCACCTGTGTACAAGGATATTATTCCCTGGCTTGTAGAGCAGCAGCAAAGGAAAAAACACTTTTAAAAATACCTTTAGGAAAATAAGACAAAATAGCAAAAAGGCAACAGTACACTTAGTTTGCCAAAACCTTGATAGAAGCAAAGATGTACATTATTTTCTGGGGTCACTTGCTGAATTACTGAAGAAAATGCAAATAATTTGCTTTTGTTTTCCTTGCCTTGCTCTTTCTCTTCCTCAAATCCTGATGCCTTTCAGCATCTGACAATAACACCACCTGTGCAACACAGCAGAAATGATCAGGAAATAAGGGGAGTGGTTAGGTGATCTACTTTTTGATCAATCTGCTAAGAGCTGTCTTCTGTATGAATGAGAGAAATCAGACACAATACAGGAGAAATCCAACAGAGCTAGCTTCTCCCCTCCCCCCCCCCCCCCTCCCCCTTTCCTCTAGCCACAGGGGTGTAAGCAATCCGCTCCCAGGGATGGGTGAGATGGGAGCAATCTCCATTCCCTGGGTTTGTTGTGGTGAAGAGGGATGCATGAAGGGTTATTCGTAACTTCTTTTTGCCTGCACTTAACTGTTTTCCCTGTCTTAAGGTTTTCTGTTTCTCATTTAAACAGTGTTGCTCTGCTTTTGGCAGCAAGGTGTGCAAGACACAAGGGACAGGCCCGCCTTCATGTAAAGTCTGAAAGAAAACAGCCCTTTTTCCCTTGGCTTTAGTGTATTTTGTGGGATTGCTGCCTGACCCACACCATTCTCTCCCTGCCTCTACTCCTCTTTTGGTCTCCAAACTCAAACATCCCTTTTGCTAATCTTTTCCCTGCTTGTCATGAAAACCCTCAAGATCCAGGTAATGAATGCCATCTCACCTCTTTCTCTTTACTCATATTTCTGTGAGGTGAATGAACCTGCTGACAATGGAAGGAAGAGATAAGAAATCCCCCACAGAAATATTGCAGATACTTAAAATAATTTGGAGCAAAAATCCCTTCAGACCTACTGAAACTGCTCCCCCCACCCCCAACACACAGAGGTTTATTTATCTGCTTTACTGCATTTTGCTTACGTCAAGAGCTGGATTGCTCCTGTACAGCCCCCTCACCAGGCAGATAATTACTACATATTCTTTTGTATTGCTGCCACCACCTCCACCATCGGGCTCTTTCTCAAGCAATCCCCTGCGCAGCCTCGGAGCAATCCATCTCTCTGCAGACAGTAGGATAACAGTGCTTTGATATTAGGGGTCTCCCAGGAGCAGATGAGAGTCTTGCCTCTTTCCTTGAAAATCAAATGAAGTAAATACTGTGCATTTCTCCTTCCTTTTCCAGATCATTAGCAAAGATGTTAAATAAAACTGGGCTAGCTCTCTGACAGCTCCAGCCTTTTCTTGATGGTATCTCATTGGCCGTCACTTCCACACAGACACACCGACGTGATGCGGTGTCATTTATCATTACCTTTTGTTTACAGCCACTCAGCCAGTTGTCACTCTATGTGACAATGCCTGTATTCAAGCCAATATTAATTTATTTTTCAAGAAAGGCTTTCTGAGAGTAAAGCTTATGCCTCACTAAGGATCCAGCTGTACTGCATTACTGGCAAGACCTTTTCCTTCACCATCACTCATTATATTTCTGATTAAACAAATCATAGCATAGCCTTACCTTTCTCTTCTTGTTATTCACAGCTCAGGGTTTCTTCCACATGCTTGTGCTTATCTTTTCAGCTGGTTATTCATGAAATTCTATTGCTATGCATTTAGGCAATAACCATTTTTAGGCTTTCTTTGATTTCCTCCACCTGTCTCTAGCTCCTGAAGGTCAGTTTCTTTCTCAGCTCCCTGGACGTGGAACTGTTAGACTCTGTTGGCTACAGGCAGCTGGAGAACTCAGCAATGCCAGGTCTAACCCAGATTTTTGCCCTAGATGTGCCAAATAAAAGTGACATCTGTATGTGTGAGGCAGGAGACAAACACCTTTTTTGTAGTTCATAGCAGTTACAGCAGTGGATCTTGGTTTTGAGCTTCTTCCTTTTCTACCTTTCTCTTTTACCTTGCTGTCAGTGAAGGTAGAAGAGCCAGATGCAGGAACAGCATCCCTTGTTGAGAGGGAAGTGGGAAAAGGCAGCTCCAGTGAGTCTTATTACATGTTAATAAATTTCATATGTTCCTTCATGGAAAAAAAGAGTGTTCTTACTGACCTAAACAGTGACACCAATAAAGTCAATACTCTGATTGGAATACTGTTAGTTAGCTATTTAAAGGCAATATGAGCCTTGGATGACATGGTTTAGTGGGAGGTGTCCCTGCCCGTGGCAGGGGAGTTGGAACTAGATGATCTTCAGGTCCTTTCCAACCCTAACTATTCTATGATTCTATGAAATGGAATCAATACTTTGTCCGATTACTCCACAGTGATGTAATAAATTTAATGCAATTCATAAGCAACTTGATAAACTTTTTTCCAGAGCTACTAGGGAGGTAAAAATCCATTATCTGTAGAGAGAGCTCAAGAGTAGACAGTCTAAGACACGAATGTCACATTGAAAGCATCTTATGATCTTTAGATGGTAGATGCCATACACTTATACACACATATACATATATAGCATATATACATGTATGTGTGTGTGTTTGTATATATGAATGTGTGAGTGTATATCTGTAAACAACATGAACATTGTGCCATGGAAGTTTTATCCTCAAGAACAGTAGCTTGACATAGCTTATGGAGAAGCATTCAGTTAACATTATTACAGATATTATTTCCTTACAGCTTTGGACCCAGTCCTAGATACAAACACATACTTATGTTGAACATATCAGTAATTGCACTGAGCTTTGCTTGGGAATATTCCTTAAGTCCTTCCCAAAAGCCTTCTGTGAATATATAGTGTGGGATTTTGTTACTAGCCCTTTTAATAGTCCCCAGTATCTCTCATTTTCTTCTGTTTTGGAAACCACCACAATGTGACACGTGCAGCTGCAGCTTTAGGCTTGTGTGCTGTTTGTGCTAGCTATGTGGATCCCAGCTTTTTTTTTAGTTCCCTCAAACAGGACCACTTCTAAGTGTAGCCAAAACAAGCAGAGTTTTAATGTATTGTGTAACAACCATGGTCCAGATGCCTTGCAGAGCAGATCTGCCACTGCTGCCAATGGTGTATTAGGTGTTAAGGTCAGTAGTTACCATTTGTGGTGAGAAAGACACAGCTTTTGGGAAGATGTGCCTGCTGCCATTCCTGGCAATATCAGGATTGGTAAATTCAGTGTGTCCAGCAAGAGATGCAGCAAGCCCAGCACAACCTGGTGCTTTTCACTGGGGCACAGGTGCCACCTTGTTCTGCAGGTGACTGAAAAGCAAGGGAAAACAAGCAGATGAGCCTTTGGCTGCATGGAGTTACAGATCAGGTCCCCAGTGCCCAGCTCCCCACTGACAGACAGAAACGCGTTGTGGAGGCAGTGTAGCATAGCTTGTTTAATGCTGCATTATGTTAATGCATACCGGAGAGCCATTAACATGGGAATCTTAGATTTAAAATATAACGAACTGCACAATTCAATGTTTTGTAACATTGTGTACTCTGAAGTCAATTTTTTGATCAAGTTTGAGCCCAAAGCAAATTTTCTCAGCTCTCTATCTATCCACAAACACATATATATTTGTTTTTAATAAAATTTGTTAATATTTACCAGACACATAATGGCACTGTTATTGTTACTCAGGCAGCATGCTTTACCTATTAAATGTTACACAACCTTTCTAAAACCAAATTAAGCAAAACCATTAGCATTAATCCATTGAATGCAGGCGCTGTTTAAAAAAGGTAGATGTTTTCAAACACGAGAGTGAATGGAAAAATTTTGCTGCCTTGACTGTCAGATTGCATTTCTTTCCTATTAAACCTAAGTAGGTTAAATTAAGTGATTAATTAACTATGCGTCTGCACAATTAGGTGGGTACTTTTATTCTGTTTAACTTAATGTATTTATTGCTAGCTTGGAAAGAATGGAACTATAATAAGACAAAGGGAAGAACAGCTACCAGAATTAGACATTCCCAATAGCACTATTCTAGTATGGATTTTTCTATCATTTCCATTGTAGCATTGTTAATTCATTGCGTTTAAAACTTAGGCACGAAAACTTGCTCCACAGTGAAATTCCTCAGAATAAATTTTGCTAGGCTTTATTTACTGTTTTCAAACTAGAAAATCTGTAACAACCTGTAACAAAAATAAGTGCCTTCATTGCAGGTTTCCCGAGTTTCTTATTGTCATGAGCTGACTTGGCCCAGTCTGTCACTGAGATGCCATTTCAAAAACCAGCTCCTGAACTGCTACCAGGACTGTTGTCTTTACTCACATGAAGGCAAATAAAGGCAGGTGATTCTTTGCAGCCAAGGAACTGCGCAGGAGCCCAAGCCAGCCTGAGGCAGAAGCAGCAATCACAAGTTTGGTTTCCTCAATCCCCCTTCCAAAGAGCACATGGGTGTCCCTAAATGTGCTGCTGATGTTCAGTAGAAGAAGGACACCTATGGCTTCTCTTGGGGTCAAATTCTTTCCTTCCAGCCCTTGCACTGTGCCCCCATAACCACAGTCTTGTGTAGGCTTGTGCTGGATTTATCGTTGAATTCCCCCCATGCAGCCAAAACAGAAGTGCTTTTCAGTGCTGCTGTTCGCCAAACCTCCTTTCCGAAATGGTTTTTATCTTGGTCCCTGCCAGAATCCCGTTCACTGGCTTGTACAAATGCTGTAAATGGACTAATGTGGGCCCAGCAAGCGCTGGGCCTGCTGCTTTGAGCTGCACCTTTGAAAATAATGAGCTGAACTGTCAGAGTCCTCAGTCAGCAAGGCAAGAGAATGAGAACCCTGCTGCTCCCCTGCTCAGTTTGCAACTCCAGTTACCAGCAGTGGCAACTATTCAACTGAAATTTTCTCCAGTGAGAAAGGTCTTTGGCAACATGGAAATGTTGGGAGTTTTTTTTTCCTCCCCAACAACTTTTGCTTCTTAGCATGAGCTTCCTTGTGTCCTTATACAAAAGTTCTTTTCTTTTTCTTTTTTTTTTGGTTTTATTTTTCTTTTTTTTTTTTTTAGCTGACATTTTGATTTTGCTTTAATTAAACCACTTTGGTAGCAGTATGACTCTGTTTTGGAATGAGTTGCACTGGTATAAGTTTTGTGTGGAGGCATCTCTATTTCAGAATGACTACATCCCTTCTGACAGTCCTCCTACAGCCAGCCCACCTTGCCTTGCTTCAGGCCTCCATCAGTCTGGATAGTTGTTTTCACCTGTATGAACCCTACTGCTCTACAAGCATCCTGGCCAGATGTCACAGTGCAGTTTTCATGCTGAGAAGCAAGTATGTTCCCTCTGCTTTTCTGCTTGCCTGACACACCTCTTGCTCCTTTCCTCCTCCCCCACTCCGTTACTGACCCACTGGGGATGCTCTGCCCCAGGATTTTTCAGGGATTTTTTTCTCTCCTAGGAGAATGTCCAGTCCTCCCTGAATTAGTGCTCTGCTGTGACCTACCACTGTCTGGGTCAGAGCATGTGGTTGGCAAATCCTTGTGGGGACTAGGGACACCACTCTATTACATCCAAGGAACAGGGGTGGCATTACTTCAATACAAAGGTGCTCTCTTGCTGCTCCCTCTACCTAAAGTAGATGCACCTGACTTTACAAAGTTTTAAGTAGGTATAAATAGCTACATTTCTTTTTTTCTGCTGTTTCCCTTCAAACCCACATCAGTCCTGCCATGCTCAGATGGTGCTCCTACAGCTTTATCCTTGTAACAGCTTGGTCTTTTTCAGTGTTTGATTTTGCAACAGTTGGCCAAATGCCCCACCTTTTCCACATGTCCATGTGCTTTAACTTCCTCTGTCTTGCTCGTTTAACTGCTCTTGTCCTTTCACTCTCTCTCCTCTCTCCACAGAGCACAGTAGACATTAAAATATCAGTATTTCACATGGCGTGTTTACCAGGGTAGAAAACCCCTGATTTAAAAAGACCAAGAGTGAGCTCTCTCTTATTTTTTTTAACTAGATTTGTAGTAGACGAAGTAAATTGCCAAAATTAAACTGTGACAACATTACAAAAATCTGTGGAGATGATAAGGCAGAAATTCCCAGACATCATCTCTTGCAACTCCACTTCCAAGCCCATGAGCTCATCTCCACCAGCACTTCCTGCTTAGGGTGCATGCCTCAGTCTGGAAAGCACCATTATAAGGAATTCTTGGCTATTTTTAGTCAGATTCCTGGATTTTTTAACAATTCAGATTCAAATATAGTATTATAAAGTCTAGTTATCTGGAAGTGAATTTTTATGGTTGAAAAATATATGGGAGAGGATTTAAACAAAGAGAATTAGTGCTCAATTTCAGTGCCTGGATTATGGAAAAATACACAGCTTCCTCATGGGGTTCCCCTCCTATCCCAGCAAGGCCTTTCTGAGGACTAGACAGTACATCAGCATCATTCTGTTTTCCAGGTCTTATAGAACCTTTTAAAGAAATTATCCATTTCTGTTTTGCAGCTCAGCATTTCAAGAAAGGATCCACTTCCAGAAAAGAAATCCACGGAGGTTAAGAAATAAGTACAAATTAACTATTATAATTACAAATATTTTTACCCTGTGCTGTCAGTTAGTGGGCTGAAAATTAAGCCCACTTGGATGAATTAAATGAAATGCAAGAGAAAGACTATTGATAAGTGATTAGCTGGTCCCTGTGTCCTGAAAGTCTTGTAGTGCACTACTAGGAAATACATAGCAACTATAAAGCCAAATGGCAGAATGCTGGATCAAAAGATACCTTCCTAAGTCACTGCACAGTTACTCTGAAAAAAAATCAACACCACAATAAACATGAATACGTTCTTAAGCTGGCATTAAAAATCTCACTGAATATATTTAATAAAAACCTTCTATCAATCAAATACATTTTCTTAGGGATGGGTCCAAGCTGGATCAGAAGATGGCAGGCAGATTCAGGTAATTTGTGATCCCTCTCTAACAAGAGAGAGAGAAAAGAGTCAGCTTGATTCCAGGAAAAGCAGCTCAGCAAATGTTTCTCCTTTGAGTAAACAGAAAGGAAGCTGATCATTGCCTGCTCTGCCCTGCTGCAGGGCAGCTACAGGCTGTTGCCTGTTCAGGGCAGACAGTGAAATTACAACCTAGCATAGCCCAGTGAGCTTGCTTACTGCCACAACAGCTATGTTTAGCGGTGGGTATTTTCAGAATCAGGATTTTGTGCTGTAATCCACGTCACACAGCACCTGACTGGCAGATGTCTGGATACACAGCAAGGCTTGGAGGAATCGGTAGCTTGGAAGTGCTGGAGATTTTTTGGACGTGACTATTTTGATCCCATTGTCTTTATTCCAAAAGTGAATTTCTAACTACACCCACAGCTCTCAGTCAGCAAAATCCAGAACTCACATAAAACCAGTCTAATTTTTAAAGTTGTCAAAATGGCAAGATCTTGAAAAATCTGCCAGCTCATTAATATGTAATAATCCCATGGCAACTTGCTGAAATCATTTAGCAGGTAAGATCTCATTTTGCTGATAACTGAATGGATTTTAGAACGTTCAAGGTGGTTATTTCTTAAAAAGCTTGTTTTCATTTATGATTGCTTGTAACTGTTTATATCCATTAAATAACTAAAAAAGCATGTCCACAGTCTGTGCCTGGATGAATTCCTCTGAACAGTTCACTCATTCAGAGCAGTATTGGCTTAGCTGGTTGGTTCAGTGATCAGCATGATTTCTGAATCAATGTAACACAGGAGAGGGTTTACATTACTGCTGCCACAAAATGTAATCAACTGCCTAGCATATTTGTCTGAAGAATTATTAAAGAGTAGAATGCAAAGTGGCAAGAAATAGAAGCATAATTCTGGTAAAATCATCAAAGGATGTAATAACCAAGTTAGAAAATGCAGTGACAGATCTAATTAATGAACTAAATTACAATTCAGTCCAAAAATAATTGTAATTAGAAGTAAAATCACATTTCTGTCTGAAGCATCTCAGCATGTTTGCCATAGTGATTGGTAAAACTAGAAATAAACCCACTCTCATTATATTTTTAATGCAATTATTACACACAAAAATCAGTCATGAAATTGAATATGCCAGTTTAGCAACCAGTTCTCAGCTAAGAGCCTTTCCTCTGACATTGTGACGTAGAGGGTCAGGCTGGGGCTGCTGGCTTACAACACTCTCCTTTTGTGCTCATCGAGTCAACATTATTTTTGGACTGACTCTTTCCTACCAAAGACCTGAATTAAAACAGCAGACCATTTAATTTTAATATGGACCTAATTGCACATCTGAATCAGTTGGAAGATGTCTAACAAAAGGAAAATACTAATAGGACATGTGCCAACTGCAGTTTAAGTTGGGCTGCTTTTAATATAAGCTGAAGAGCTTTTGTATTAAGCTCTAACAATGGGTAATACAGCCGGCTAGCTGATTACTTAAGCAACTTCTGGATATATTCAGACAGCAAATTTGAATTCTAAGTATTTTGCATACTGTTTCCACCTATATAATTGTCTGCTGGCCCTTACCATTATTTATTATGCAAAACTGATTTTTTTTTTTTAAGCATGAAGAATGAAGTAATTTAGTATGCAAACAGTTAAAACTCTCATGTGGGTTCCGATTTCGTATGTGTTGATAAATTCACTTACGATGACTGACAGTGTGAGATTTTTTGGGGTCATATCGGTCACTCTTTCCATGACACTGATGAAAATGATAAACTAAATGCCAGAAGTGTCCCTGGCGCATCATAGGATGAAATGTGTAAAATGTCAGTGTCTAGCTGGGGTCTATTAATAACTAAATATGATTGTGTGTAATAAGCAGAGATTTTCATGTTGATTGAAGTATGATTTCTTTTGATCTTCCAGATGTTGCTGCTTAGAAATTCATATTGCTCTTTCACTGCTAAATGCATAATGACCTTTTAAAACCTTTTAACTGTTAAAAACCCTTTTATTTTCAACACCTTCCATCTTTTTTTTTTATGTTGATTTGGAGTTCCTCTCTCTTCCCATCTTCACTTTCCCTTTTTGTTTTTTCTTGTCTCCTCTTCCTCTCCCTTTTTTTCTACTTTTCCTGTAATACATTTCCTTAGCAAAGTTCTTGGCAATGCTCTGAATCCTGTGTTTGGAGGGACGGACACCATAAGACAGCTGGATCCAGTCACCACTTGTGTCATTGTTACTCCCTTAAAGTCCTGCGAAGTTACCCAGCATTGCTGGGAAATATCATCTGAGCAAACATTACATGTGAGCATCCAGGTCACCTCACTTTTGAGGTAGAAAAACAACAAAAGCAGGTGTCAGAAATAAAGAATCGTGTAGCTGATGTTGATAGCCGAGTGATCTGCTCTGAAGAAAGTAATCGCAGAGCATTGTAAGTTTCCTGCATGAATGATGCATTTGTGTCGCTCATTTTTAGGCTTAGTCACACCCTGCCTTCCACATTTGGCCCCTTTATGGTTGCACCTGTGCATGAATGGTGACTGCCTGAGAGTCTGCAAGAATAAAACAAGTCCCGGAGTAAAGGCAGCAGCAGTGTAAGCTTCTCTTCATTATATTCAGCTTTTGTGCCAGTCCTTCATTAGTGGAAAGCTGTCTCTGGCCTGTGTGACTCAGCTGTGTTAATGCAGGGAACTGCCTCTGCACCACAAAGGTGTTTTAAGCTCTTAACTCATTTTGTTAGTAGTCACTGTACAAAGATGGTAAAGAAGGGTGTCTCTACTGACACTTTTGGCATTATGATGTTCCAAGACCTCTGAACAGGCTTCACAGTGCTTGTTTCTTCCTCATGACTGCACTGTCCCAGCCTCATTCACACTGAAAAGGGACTTGGGAGACCACCTAGTCCAAACTCCCCCTTCAAGGAAGGCCAGCACTGGCTTGAGACTTATTTTGTCCAACCTGTTTAAAGTATTTTGGATGGGTGTAGAAGGACAACTGCATCTGTCATATTAAGGGCTAAATCCTCTTTATAGCCTCATTCTGAGCAAATGCAGTGTCTTCAAGCAGTACTCCCGTAAATTAGCATGAAAACAAATCTGTTTGGAACAGCTTGACCAATTCATTGTAAACAGCTTGTCCTATCTGGCTGCTTCCAAACCATCCTTTGGGTCCACTGTCATCTAGACTAGGAATTGGTATAGGGCTTTTCTGCCTAGATGCTGGCTAATGATGGGAAGTTGTCAAGGGAAAAGCTGAAGCACAGAGCCATCCTGAGGTGTTTTGCAGCCTCTGAAATGGGGACATGGCTCATAGATTTGATCCAGCTATTGCTTAATAGCAGGAAAATGTATCACTTCTGCACAGACAGTATGTAGATGGAAAAGGCAATAAAGACAATAAAGCAAAGTAAAGCATCTAGCAAAATAAACCCCATCTCACAAAGGTTTTTTTCCTTTACAGTTAGATCTGTTCAATATAAAACAAATTAGTCTGGTTGTAATTACAGACTCTGTGGCAAGTATGCCACACAAAGTCAGACTCAAGGAGATCCTAAACCCTTGGAGGACCAGAACAAGTCTACCATGGCACAGATGAGGAGTTGCTCCAGTGGTTGCTGTACCAGATTTTTTGTGTTTGCAGGTGAAAAATGCTGTCCATTGCATGGCATCTTTGCAACATTTTTGTTAAAATGGCTGCATCTTCCCTGTGTATCTGTTTGCCACTAATGCATCAGTGACAGTCCTAGAGCCTTTCTGCTCTCAGCTACCTCTGGTTCCTGTGCAGTGTACTGTGTCTTTTCATTATATATGCTGGTCCCATCTGGTCTGACAAGCCTTCTCCATCCCCAGAAATGATTACAAATAATAATGATGACAAAACCCAGAGAATTTTTGCTTTATCTTGAAAATGATTGTTTTGTGTTGCATGAGGGTGCTTCCCGCCTATCTTCAGTGTCACCTGGCAACCATTTGCTAGCTTCCTGCCATCAGATCCATATCATCAAGGGCATCTAGAAGCTCATTTGGGATGGGAGCCACTCCTTTTCACCATCCCTTCTGGCCTTCTAGGGGCAGAGGTGAGACTACTGTGCATGTGGTGGATTTGTGACCATTACACTGATAGAGGCTATTTCAACATATTATAGCAGTTTCATTTGTGTTCTGCCAAAATATTAAAAGAAAAGCTGATGCTGATACAGTATCAGCCACCAACACTGAATAATTAAACATGCATTATTTGCAGCTGATGTTTGTTTAATAGAATGAAGGATAGTTAAGAGAAGACAGTGAGAAGATACCTGAAGGAGGCTTATAAGGATGCTAGGAAGGGACTCTTCATTAGGAACTGTAATGATAGGACAAGGGGTAATGTGTTCCAACTTCAACAGGGGAAGTTTAGATTAGATACAAGGAAGACATTCTTTATTGTGAGGGTGGTGAGGCACTGGAATGGATTGCCCAAGGAAGTTGTGAATGTTCCATCCCTGGTGGTGTTCAAGGCCAGGTTGGACAGAGCCTTGGGTGACAAGGTTTAGTGGGAGGTGTCCCTGCCCATGGCAGGGGGGTTGGAACTAGATTATCTTAAGGTCCTTTCCAACCCTAACTCTTTTGTGGTTCTATATCACTGTACAATATAAGTGTCAACCAAAGCAAGAGAAACAGCGAAAGCATTATCTCTGTGTAGGACTGTTCACCCTGTGTGTTGTTTGCTCCTTTGTTTCTTGAATGGGTGTCCTGGGTTCAGCAGTAGCAGTCATTTTTCTCTTTCTTGGTAGCTGGTGCAGTGCTGTGTTTTGACTTTCGGGCTGGGAACAGAGCTGATAACAATGATGTTTTGGTTTGGCCAAGGACTTTGTGAGCCTCATGCTCTGCCAGGGAGGAAGGGAAGCTGGGAGGAAGCAGAGACAGGACACCTGACCCAAACTGACCAAAGAGGTATTCCATACCACAGCACGTCATGCCCTGGATGTAACAGTTACCCGGAAGGGCTGGGACTACAGGGTTGGAGGAGGTATCGGTCAGTGCTTGGTCGGGCTGGGGGGGCGAGTTATCGGTCTGCTGGTGATGAGGTGTTGTATTCTCTTCCCTTGTTATTTCCTTTATCATTACTATTATTGGTGGCAGCAGTAGTGATTTGTGTTATAACTTAGTTACTAAACTGTTCTTATCTCAACCCGTGGGAGTTGCATTCTTTCTGATTCTCCTCTCCGTCCCTCCAGGAGTAGGGGGAGGGCAAGAAGAGGGGGGGAGTGGGTGAACAAGCTGTCTGGCTGGGGTTAAACCACGACAATGGGTCACTTAATAATAAATATCAGGTATTTGTATATGTTCATACATACACATGTATATGTATGTGGATTAAGTGAAAAAGTGACAGAGCATGGTTGCAGGACATTAGGATTTTAATATAACTGTTTAAAAGGTACACTCAGATTTTGAAAGTGTGAAAGCTTTTGCCACATAGGGGTAGGATGAACATACCCCAACTTTCTCATCAAGCACCCTTTCCTTTTGTTTACTCTGAAACACTCTGTGGGTGTTCCTGTCAGATCACATTCTCCATTCTCCTCATCTCGAATATAACTTCTCTGAATTGGCTGGGGTAACTCCAGGGGACATTAACACTCTTTAGGCCAGTGGGTTTTGCTACAGGAATGAAAGTGGATGAATGGCCAGGCCGTACCTTGGTAAAAGCATCTTCTTTTGATGACATACCTTGGTGCTAAGCCTCTTTCCCAGCTGTGCTGCTTCAGATATAAAACACGTTTCTGTGGTGGTTATCTCTTTGCTTTAAGGGTCTGTTCCTTTAATCAAAATCAGTAAGGACAGCAGAGGGAACATGGTTAAGGATGTATGTACTTGAAACAACCAAAGCTCTGAATATATCACCAACATGGGCCAGAATGGCCTGGGGAACATTGTGCTTCAGCTTTGCTCAACAAAGACAAATATGTCTCACTCAGCGCTTTGCTCTTAGATAAGTTTCCATATCGGTAGAAATAATTCAATGTATCTTGGTAATTCTGTTGTAATTCTGTTAAGGCAGGCTCACCAGTTCCACCACTTCAGATTCAATAGTAATTGGGTTGATATTACCTGCAGGTATCTTTGTAAGAAGATGCTGTTAATGTCACTACTCCAGGAGCTTTATCAATACATTAATTGGTGCTAGAAAGTTGACAGCCTACCCTTAAGAGTGTTTGGCTTTGAGCAACCTGAAACTTAAATTATTATTTGAAATTATTTTTGTTTTGGAAGGCAATGCACTACAGGGGGACAGAAGAAGCAGCATCCTTAGACAGTACGCAGGTTTGATGAATGGGTACCTAATGCAATCACTGTTTTTATTTGTTCTTGTAGTGAAGGCACACCCAGGGGCTTTGGTGAGGATTAGGGCCTCTGTGCTCAGTACCATGTTCAAACAGCTTGCAATCAAATGTGGATTCATATATAAGAAAATGAAACCAGCCATTCTTTTTCAGAAAAATTGAATTCCTTTCCCAACAGGTCGATAACACAAGCTCAGACAGCGGTGGTTGAAAAGGATAGCTGCCACGGTGTGCAGTGGAGCTTCCTTAGGGAGGTCCCATATCTCCATAAGACTCCAGCCAGATGAACCTCTGCAGCAGCACAGAGCTTTCGGGAAAAATTGTCTGCCAGGATAAAAAGTTGCCCCTCTGTCCTCATTCCTCCAGGGTTGCCTTTACAGACAGGCACAGTTGGTGGTTCCCTGCACTAGCAGGGACTGGCAGACTGCCTTGCTCGGACAAGGTATGTGGCATAGTGTGGCCCCACTTCCCAGTGTGGCCAGTCTCTATCTGCACAGATGCTGGCAAACACTGTAGGAGACAACAATTACTACTCTGGGGTCAGCTCCCACCTCTCCCCTTCTTCAGCAACAACTAGAGAAGCAAGTCCAGTTCTCCTTCCCAGGCCTGTCCCTGGCCTCTTTCACCTGACCAAGCATCTCCCGTTCCACTCACAAAACGTTCAGGCAGATAGTCCGGTAGCCCAGACAGAACCTAGAAAAGCAGTCTTGCCCCACACTGGTGTCTCCCAGCTTTCCCTGAACTCTTCTTCTAAATCTTCTCTTTGTAGAATGAATTTCACCTGTAGTAAGCATCAGCATTGAGTTGGTGTTGTACTTTTAACAAACACAACTCTCTGCTGAGAGCTGATCCTGAAATTAACCTTTCTGCCTGGATTTTGCAGAGCACTGAGGGCTGGTCTGCCTGGCACTGCACCGAAAGACCCAATGGGGTACCACAAAGGCGAAATGAGAACTACTGCCAGTGGCCTAAACCAATTGGTCTAATTTGCCTGCATGGCTGAAATTTTGGGTGCCTCAGAAGGAAAAAGAGATGGGTACAGCTACCTAAATCTCTTTGCCAGACAATGCAAAGGCATAAGCAACTGTAAAGTCTTGCAGAGATTGCTCCCGTCTTCCTTACTTGTCAGGTGTAAGGAATGTAGACAGGAATCACTGGAAATGTTAGTTCTTTTCACGCCTTTGAAATCTGTTTCATTATCCTTTTCTGAAGGCAGGAGCCTAGTACTGGATGTGCCATTTCTTATGTTTTGAACTATTTGCAGTAGTTAGAGGACTGATTTAGGATTGGGAATATCTAACTCTCACCTTTTCTCTAATGGAAGTAGAAATGTTCTCCCATTTCCCAGGTTTCCAGAGTGCTCTGATCAGCAAAGCACCTTGTATCCTGGATGAAAGCAGCCTCCAGCTCTTCTTTTCAAGCCGAGCCATGGTACAGCCAGACTGTCAAGAGCCACAGGGAAGAGACAGCAAGGAGGAGGGAACTGAGCAGCAGCCTGGCACTCATCGAGCATGCAAGAGCAGTGCTGGGTTTTGCCATGGCTTTCTTCTGTTTTTTATCCTGCAATGCTAAACTGTAACACTAAAGGTGCCTCAGCATGCTGCAGCCTTAACAGCAATAGAGAAATGACTACTCCACCTTGGTGGTATCAGAAGTCTTGGCTCATCTGGAAACTGAAGCAGGGTGTAGGTGCCTGTTTGCCTAGACTTGGGTTGCTTTAGGATTGGCAGCTCCAATCACGCCACCTGCACCAGCAACTGCAGCAAAGAGCCTGGGCAAGATTCAGGCTAAACCTGCATGTATTTAGATGTCAATGTTCAAATACACCACTGTTGAAAAGGAGCATTTTTGATGAACTGGACTAATGTCTGATTTTTTTTAAGCCACAGTGTAGTCTGTGTTGATATTATGCACACCATTCTCCAATGTTCTAGTTCCTAAATTGTGTGAGGATAGATTCTCCGAAATTAATAACTTAGAGCTCTGTGTCTCAGTGAATTGTTTACTTCCTTACATCCTTAATACTATCCTTGTAGGGAGAAGGAGTGTTGAAAATAATAAACACCCTTTCCTTCATTAATATTCTGGAGACTATGGGAGCAAAGACAAGACATGACTGCTAGCTACCGTAAGGCCTTGAAATGCACAGCTTCCAGCTGGTGCTTCAGTCCTTGCTCAGATATTTTCTTGCCAGCATAATAAAAAAGTAGTATAATTACACAAACCCAAGTTCAAATCTTTTCTGGCATACTGACTCTTCTGCTGTCTGTCTCTCTCTCTCTCTCTGTGTTGTATATACACCACTTAGAAAACACGCTGGGCACGGGTACCACTAATGCCTCTGGCTGTGAAATCACCCCCCTGCACTGGTGGTTGGTGGGGCTAATGGTTCAGTAGATGGCACTATTTCCTCTTGATTTAGGACCAAGGCTGAGTCCCAGCAAGATGCTTGGGGAGCAGCAAGGACGAAGTGCTCTGTTTAAGTCCGTTATCAGGGCTAGTTGCGTCTGTGCAAGCTGTGAAACTGTGTTTTTGGCCTCGGGTGGGAGGAGGACTGACCCTGGTGTCCTAGTTAAAATTCGTTTGTGTAATTTCATTCTGATTCTATGATTCCTCTTTGCACATTCAACTGGGTATTGTATTGGTTTTACTTTCCAGCCTAAAAACTGCTGTCTGGTACTCGATATGTTGCATTAACTCTCTTTAACCAGTTATTTCTATCCATTGCAGAGATGGCTGCGTATCTATAGTGGAAAAGAAATGTGTCCCTCCCTATACATTCCTCCCCTTATAAAGTTGAATCTTAATTTTAACAGCCACTTATAGAGTACTTTGAGATCCCCAGAGGGGGGGAAAATGAATGTATGGAAGTGCAAAGTATAGTTAATTGTTATTTTAGCGCTTAAAAAGCATGAACACATCCCTGAAAACTAGCCAGAAAAATGCACTCATTCCAAATTCTGCATGAGAAAACTCAAGGCCACAAGGGAATTTGAAAGTTTCCTAATTAGGCAGAGCTCACAAAGCAGACAAAAACTGGAAGACAAAGGTTAAACAAAAGAGGCAAGAATATATTTCATAGGAGTCCAACAGACAAGTAGAGAAATGCAGTGACAGACAGATACTTGGTCTAGACCACAGAGCAGGTGCAGATCCACTCAGGGAGATGCCCACACATTAGCGCATGATGTACTGTACTGGTAAATGCACTGGGCAAAGCCATGCCTGAGGTGGCTCATGCAGCTTCCTCAGGGTGACACCAGGGATTCGTTTGGCCCCTTTTGTTTAGCTGATATCACAAGAGCAGAGAGGGGGAATTAGACTGACATTGATAACAGCCTGCCATACAGTCAGGGGAGAGAGTGATCATTTGTGTGCTGCTGGGTCTGCCCGATTTGGCGTTTGGATCTTGTGTTTTTCCCCCCCGTGTGTTATTATTCCTGCTATTTTTAGAAAATCCTGGAGAGAAGGAGCAAGTGGTTAAAAACGCTAACTTGGAATAAAAAACGAGCAATAGCCTTGGGGGCGGATTTACAAGGATGGCTCAGGATACTAACAGTCACTTTATGTTATAAGTCTGAATGTAAATTTTCAAACTCCTCTGCCCTTACACGAAACGTTTAATACTCTAATTTCTGGAGTTTCCACTGGTAAAGTTTGCCAGGTGCCATGGCACTTGACTTGTACATAGATCTTCACGTGCAATTTGGTGACTTGACATCAAATCAGTTTCAATGATGAATTTTCCCCTTTCCCAGAGGAAGGGCTCCTGCAGCCATACTGGGAGCCTGCTTTCCCTCCACCTCCCTGCATCTTCGCACAAAATGCAGCCAAACAACTCCTCCCTGCTACACACCCTTTTACCACTTCTTCCAATAGTTCTTAGATCAAATATCTGCTCTGTCCTTTTAGGGACAGAAACTCACAGCCAGATCTCCCCTCTTTCTGGAGATTTTCTACCACTGGGGTAGGTAGAATGTAGCTGTCTCAGTCAACCCCATCAGTTACTTCCTGTTTCACAGTAGCCTTTTCCTTTGTGTTTTGGATTTCAGTATTTACAGACTAAGGGACCTAGCCCTGCCTTACCACCAGCACAGGTAAGGATCCAACTCCCGAAAGCTGCAGAATCAACTCTTTACAGCTTCTTGTTCCCTGAGACTTAATGAATATTTATGTCTTTATTGCAGCATGGAATAGCTCAGGTCTCATGAGCACAGCAAGCAGGGGAACGTTTGATTTGTGAGCCAGAGATAGGGAGCAGCAATAGCTGAAATTCAGGTGCCTTGGGGATTTCTGCAAAGGAGGGAGAGCTGTGGTAGCTATGTAATTTAGGTATCTGAGGAGGTCTGTAGGACAGCTGTTCTGGAAGTTAGCACATAGGGCAGCAGTTAGACACTTCCAGCACTGCAGTGAATATAGTTCCAGAGACTCCAGCAATATGCAATCTACACTCACGTATTTTGGTTATTCAAAAAGGTTTTTACCTTTCCTGAAAATTAAGCACAAAGGGCCTAATTCTTGATGTTGCCTGATACAACTCTTGATAAGTATCACTGAAGCCGATCAGCAAAACAGCATTTCACATTTGCCTCTTTGAGAATGGGATTTATCCCTTACATAACCAGATAATCATGTTGACATCAGACTAATTCATATGCCTGCAGAAGAAAGCATCTCTCTTGTTTTGATGTTGCTGTAACATTTCCTCCTTGGACATTCACTGCATATCTAAAGGCTCCACAATTTACACAGAAAATAGAGAGCTTCTCTTTCCTTCCTAGTCTGTGGCTGACTTTACCTGTGCTCAGAATGCAATAGTCAGTGTTCATTTTCTTGCCGTAAGATATGCAAGTAAGTCTAGCACCCTTTACGGAATACCACAAATACTGTATGGAAAGGCTCAACATCTCCCTTTTGGACTTGATCTTTGCTTAATGCATGATGGTTCTTAATATTAAACATTTTCAGGAAGATGTTAAGACCAGAGCCCGTTTTCCTTTGTGAGCCTCCAGTGAGTGACAGCCTGGGTACTTCTTAGGATAAGGTTTTGAGAGACAGCTCAGCTACAGCTTACAGTCTAAAATATGTAATGTCCTCGCTACAGATCCTATGGTCTAACTGTTTCCCCTGCATTCACTCAGCTCTTTGGACCTTTTAGCATCCAGTCTGTATCATTAAAGAGAAAAAAGATTCATGTGAGGAAAAAAGGAAAGACGTGCGGAAAAAAAAGAAAGTTTAGATCATTGAGCTGATTTGCTTCACTGTATTCCTAGCTGAGCCAATGTGAGTGACACGATGGGGCAGTGCTGCCAACAGCAGTGGAATGACCAGCGGTGGGGGCTGCTCCCCAGAACAGTGAGCTGTGAGCTTGACCCATCTGCCTGTGAAACATCACCCTTAGAGGTGAGTAGATATCATTCCTCTCTGTGGTCCACCCCACAAGCCAGAGGATGCAATAAACTAGACTCAAATGCCTTAATTATAGAATGCTACCATTGCAATCTAGGATGGAAGAGAGAGAGAGGAGCTAAGAACTGATGCTGGCTGTGGCGGGAGAAAATGGAATGCTTTCCTTCTGTGTTTGAGCCTAATTATTGTACTCAGCCTGTCTTCACTGGTGTCTTGGAGCTTCAGGGCTCTGTGCTGAAAGAAGGATAAGTGCCAGTAGCAAAAGAACAGGGTACTCAGTACCAGGACAACAAAAACATCTTCATGAAGGCAGTGAGTGCAGGACTCTAATTAGCTCTGGTAGCAGCAGGACCCAGCTGTGATGCTGAACATAGATCTGAAGCTTGAAGAGACTCTGGCCAGTCACAAGCAGGCTCCGTAACTGTGCCAGAAGAGAAAAGAACAGAGGAAACTTCTGCCATAGTGACATGAAAGAGTGCTCAAAAGGTGTCTGGGCTCTTGTGCCAGCTGGCTGAGTGGCTGCAGAGCCCAGGGACAGACTATTTTCTGAGAAATGTAAAGACATCTATATTTAATATTAAAGCTTGTGACTCATTTTCTCTACTTGCTACCCCAGCTGCACAACCAAACACAGAGGCTTCAGTCTTCTTTCCTATGACCTTCAATCATCTGTTGGAAAGTCATGTCATTAGAATGAAATCTGGAGAGTTAATCTCAGAAATTCCACTAACTGAGATGAAGAAATGTCTATGCTGCATTGGCCCATCTTTCCTTGAAGGTGAGGTGGGTCAACCAAAAGGCAGATTTTTCCATCATTCTGACCTTACAGTACAGTCTCTGTATTTTCTCGAATGCAAGAAGCCAATAACATTACCCTTGTAATGGGTATTCTGAGTCTCTTCATCAGGTTCTTCTAGGCAATTCCAGATCTGTTTTTTACTGGACCTCTAGTTTTGAATTGCATATGGCAGGTTGCCTATTTCTTTGCTTTGGCACATTTCTGTTGCTTTACAAAGAATCCCATTCTAATCCCTTGAAATTGCCCACCATTCTGCCATTAATCAGTAACAAAAAAGAAAAAAAAGGGCATAAAAAGTACAGAGTCTCCCAGAACCAAGAGAAACGAGCTATCACGAAGACCACCAGTGCTAAATGCTGTTGTTTACCGATGCACTCCAAATGCATTAATAGGTTACAAAATGGAGATGAGTTTAGGTTAGACAGACACCTTTGTCACTTTGCAGATTACAGGCCTTTAGACGCACAAGATAAATAAAACAATTCAAGCATGACTTTACTACTCAACATACTTCTCCTTATGTTCTTACAAAAGCTTGGGCAAAAGTGTATTAATGTAAAAAGCACTTTCCTTCCTGTGATTATTTATGTAATCAGTAGGAAAAAATTCATGATGAACTAGACTCTGCGGGTCAGCCTCTGATCACTTTAATTTGAATGCTGGGTGAAGAGAAAATGTCACAGGCAGCCAATATCCTGAAAAAGAGAAGATCTGCAGGGCCACTGACAGGGAACTGGTAGTGAGTTGTCACGGTAGATTTTGCTGGTTATTTGCTGAGTTTCTCTCTGTGTATCATCTGGTCTTTTGCCCCTGAATTACTAACTTAGGTTCCCCTGCATGCAAGACAGATGCCTAATTTGTGGATACCAACAGGAGTCATGTACAAAATAGATGCTGAACTGCTCAGACCTGTTAAAACTAAAAAACTTCTGGGCATGTCTGAAAATACATTAGTTGCCTCAGGAACATGGGTGCCTGAGGCTGGGATGCTGTCAGATTTTTAGGTGCCACTAGGTTTCATGAAAGAATGTTTTTTGGGGTACCACTTTTTTAGGTCGTAAGCCTTAAAAAGATTTTGTTGTGGTGTGGGCCCATAAGTTCTTGATATTTCTGTGCAATTCACAGCAAATAAACTCCACTTTGCAGATCCACAATTTTGCTGGCTTTCCAGTCATAGTTACAGGGATACGCATTTGAGCTCCTTCTGCTCCTGAGTGTTTCATGGGGAGCTGAGATGACAGACTTAAGGGCGGCCATTCCTTTATGTGGCAGGGTGCTCAGGTGCAAGGCTGCACCAGTGCTTTCAATGACAGAAAGCACAGATACATTACCCTTTGGTTAGCACAAAAGTAAATGATTCCAAAGTGGCCACAGCAGCCTATATACTCACTATTTACCCAGTGATAATACACAAACCCACCTTCATGGTTTTCTGCCATAGAATCATAGAGTCATGGAATATTTTGTGGTGGAAAAGACATTTAAAGGCCATCTTTTTCAATCCCCCTGCAGTGAACAGGAACCTCTTCAACTAGATCTGGTTGCTCAAAGAGCTGTCCAGCCTTGAATGTTTCCAGCGATGGGGCATCTACCACCTCTCTGGTCAGCCTGTGCCAGTGCTTCTCTACTCTCATTGCAAAAAATTCTCTCATTGTATCTAATCTGAGTCTCCCCTATTTTAGTTTAAAGCCATTACATCTTGTCCTACCACAACAGGCCCTGCTAAAATGCCTGTCCTCATCTTTCTTATAAACCCCCTTTAAGTACTGAAAGGCTGCAACAAGGTCTCCTCGAAGTCTTCTCTTCTCCAGCCTGAACAACCCCAACTGTCTCAGTTTTTACTTGTAGGGTAAGTGTTTCATCCCTCTGATCGTTTTTGTGGCTCTGATCTCAATTCCTCTGCACGAGGTCCACATCTTGCTAGTACTGAGGACTTAAGAGCTGAATACAGTACTCCAGGTGGGGTCTCATGAGAGTGGAGTAGAGGGGGAGAATTATCCCCTTCAGCCTGCCTGCCATGCTTCTTTTTATGCAGACCAGGATACAGTTCTATGATAAAGCTGATTGTGGTGTTGATGCTCTCTGTCCTGAAGCTTTCCCCATCTAGAGCAGGTCTAAGGTATGATAGTGTTAGAGTTTCACAGGATCCTTGCAGTTCAGAAAAAAACATTTTATTGACACTTATCAAAGGGGAGCAGTCAATGGCTTGACGGCCAGCTGGTGGCCGTCAATGAGCAGAGTATCTGTGATACTGTGTGTGGTTTGGGACCCCAGCTGAAGAAGGGTAGTAAAAACCTGCAGTAGATCTAATGGAGATCTATCAAAATATCATGAAGTTGGGAGCTCATGGCTCACAGGGAGAAGCTGAGGGAGTTGGACCTGCTCTGTGTAGAGAGAAGGCTAATGGATAAACTTGTAACTGAAAGGGATTGATAGGCAGCTACAAAGATGGAAAACCCTCTTCTTGGTGGTGCCAGGCACTATAAAAAGGAAGAAGACCACAGAATGCAATTTGGGATTTCACTTTGGGCAATAAGAAAACATGTTTTAGCAGGAGGGTGCAGCAGTGAAGAGCTTATAAGAAGTGTCGTGCAACCTCCACCTTTTCAGGTTTGTGAGTCTCAGCCATGGAACTGGTCCTGTGTGTGTGATAGCCTATCAGAGTGGAAAGATGGAGACTAGGTACCTCTAGATGCCCATTCCAACCAACATTTCTGTGATTTAAACAATTTTGGGCATTTCTGTAACTGTTATCTGTAGTACAAATGCAGTTCCAGGCTTCTGAAACAAGGCTGAGTCAGACCAGGAAGCTAAAACAAAAAAAACCAAACCCATGAGAGCAAAAGTTTTTCTCTAAAAGACAATGTACCAGAATACTAGAAGAATTTTATCCATATGCTGGTATAAGACAAAGAGCTGCGTTTGCCATTACATTGAATGGATTGACTGTGAATCTCGTCATTGTACAAAGTACTGGGGACAACTTCAGAAGGAACCTGCTGGAAGAAGACTCCACATGCTGAAGTGCTGAAAAGCTGCCTCTCTGCTGACAGCAGAACAAAGTCTTTCTTACAGAGACCAAGGAGCTATTGTGTGTGGGGAGCCCCATCCAGCTCTTGACAGTGGTAGTACTCTGGTTTAAAATGTTAGGAAGAGATAAGGAAATACCCTGAGGGAAGAAGTCAGCATTAATTTTACTGTTACTCTTTGGGGGCGAGCAATACTTATGTCTCAGGCTTGCAGTCATTCAGGTAGCAATAGCCGCCAATTTAGTCTGCAAAAAATGTCTGCTGTCACACAGACACACACATAAGCACACATCTACACCATCTTTTGAATACATTCTAGTATTTACCCCTCACCAGTTACCTGTGATTCCTATGTGGTTAACACATTCCTGATGCGTAGGCAAAAGTAGCGTTTCCAGTTTTCACTGTATGGCAAGTCTTTGCATGAGCTGGCTGCAGCACAGAGAGCAAAGAGTGCTCTGCCGTTTCACCTAATCCCATGCACCAAACCAAAGCAGAAGACTGAAGCTATGGCAGGCACGCATCAGTGTGCATGGATTTGAATCCTAAAAAAGAAATAAACTTGTAGATCTCCATGGATCTATTTAAATGCAATATTTTATTCTTTTCCGTGTAGCTTTTTATACAGTTCTCATCACCATAGCAACACAGGTCCAGCTTTTCAGTGGTTACTTAGGTATCCTTCAGCACCCAGATCTAACCGGCTGGGTGGTAGTGCAGTCACAAAAATATCACGAAGCTTCCACACACTGCTGTGTGTGTCCAAAGGGCCTGAATACAGGTGCTACCCATGAGAACCTGCTAAGAGCTGCAGCTCAAGCCAGAATAAGACTTGAAGACAGATCCTTAAAGTGAGAATTTCCCCACTTTACCCTCCAGTGTGTTGGAAACACCCTGGGAGGATGGTTAAATGATCTGTGGTTCACTCATCCAATGGACTAGGGACAAGTACGGCCATATATATTAATTTCTATACCTGCCAGTCTTTCCATCCTGGCAGCCCCATGCAGCTTGGTGGTTAAACGATGTGTGACAGACAAGTTCAGATTTAACCCTGAATCGTTTGAAGCAGAGAAGTGCATCTCCTTCTCCCACATCCTACCATAACCCTACTCCCAGTTCTCCCTGTCTGAATGAACATGCTGAAGCAAAAATATTTCCTCTGCAGAACACCTTCCCCCCAGGGGAAAGGTTTGAATTTTGTCTCAAATGAAGCAAAACCAGAGAACTGAGTTGGAGTTTCCTGCAGCACAAGATTAACAATCATCTGTCATGGTTTGGTTCTGTTATCTTTTTGTAAAGGGAGATATGTGTGAAGGGGGATTATTAAAATACACATATTCCTGTGCATATATATTGTGTACCTCTTTGCATGCTTCTACTTAGATGAATAGTGTGTGTATATTTAGCAGCACTGTACACACACTGCATGAATAAAGGTTGTTGTGTACATTTTTAATTTCTGCTCTCTCTAAACACCTCAATCTATGTTGCATATGGTGATGTTTATGTTCAGGTAGTATGCAAGGCTATGCATGCATGTGCCCTGTTTGATGGGGGAAGGGGATCTCCTTGGCACAATACTTATTAGTATCATCAATCATCAGGGGTGTCATTTCCAAATTCCCTTTCCCTTACCTAATTTGCTAAACCTAATTCTTTATCACACTACAAAGCCCAGCATGAGAGATGGAAGTGATAATGAGAGGTGGCTTGCTCATCCATGCTCTACTGTACAGAGGCAATGTCAGCCTGGCATCTTCTAGAGGGATTTCCCAATTTCTTTCTCTTTCCATGTAGGGTGCTCTGTATCTCCTCAGCCCACAGCAATTACCATCCCATTGCATTCCTATTGCACTGTAGCATTGTTTACTTCTGGTTCCTCAGTGTGTTCTTTGCAATTGCTGGAATCCCTAAGTCAAGCATCTTGCTTGCTCTCTCTGCTGGGGCTGTCTTGGCTTAGATACATTTACTAATGCAGCCAGCTCAGGACATGTCCAAAATGCACTTCATAAATCTCAACAGCCTAAGACTATGCATTTTTTTTCCAAGTCCAGTACTAAATTAGCAAAAGACCTTGATCAAAAACTTGCCTTATTGAATTTGCCAGTCCTATTCTACTTGTGCAAATAATTGCATGTCTTTAAAACTCGGAGGGAGGAAAACAACAAACCATGAGTAGAATCTAAACTACTTGACTCAAAAGTCCTTTCCCTGTCATAGACAGGGAGGACCAGGATTTCATCATATATGTGCTGTCACTTCCATTCTATAGGCAAGTTCTGTTCTTGCCAATGAATTTAACTCACCAGAAGCCATTGATTTCCCTGGCTTTATTCACAGGATTGTCCTACACATGGAGTCCTAATGGAATTAATGGATCTGCATCTTGCCCACATAGATTACATCACTGGATTTGGGCTCAATTATTCATGGATATGACTTTGTTTCACCATCAGACCTTTAAAATACACAGCTACTTCTCCCAGTTGTTATAAGGAATTTGCCATAGAAAGAAACTGGAAACACATAAAAACGGTAATGAGGCAGGTCAGGAGCCCTGGCAGGAAATGACCTTCAGAATCTTGTGCACATTAAGGGAATAAAAAATACAAGCTGTGCTTTTCATAAGATGGCGAAGGTACGTCCAGTGCATAAAGCTTTTAACATCAACACAAAGAATCAGTGAAGCCTGACTCTTGTTTGACGAGGAATGAGTAAGACTCAGAATACAAAGATGTCACCAATTAGCAACATCTCAGCTAGAAATGTAATATTTTTAGAAAAATGAATGAATGGGAGACTTATTTTAAGCAAAGAAGAGATTTTAATCAGATGGAGAAACATATTATGGGGAATGCTTTACAAAAATCCTTTGGGAATTCGGTAGTTTAGTGCCAGGAGGAATGGTACTTAACACTTTTTTTTCCTTTTTTTTGTTTTCAATTTGGACATGTATGATTTCCCCAGTGACAACCAAGTCCCATGAGCTAAACCATTTGGGACTCCCTTTTCAGACACTGTCATGATGACATTAGTCTTTGTAGGAACAGAGGAAATAACATTATGTGGATCAAGGCACATCACGCTGAAGTTTCACTAATCCTAGAATCTTCATACAAGTCCAGGAAAACAGACTTCAGGAATTCACTTTGGGAAGGACCTACTCAAAAGGTGAAAAGTCACATCAATAACTTTGGCCGACAGCAGTCAGGATTTATCAGAAAATTGGAAGAGAATGTTTCTGACACAGAATTTTGATAACAGGAGATGTACAGCGAAGGGTCTGCTTTGATAACTGGATTCACAGTGGTGCACCTTACCCACTCTGCCTGTCCCCTTGAGGTAAGCAGGCAGACACTATTCTACTTGAATGCCCCATGTACAGCAGCAAGAACCCCAACCGTGAACTCAGCTGTTTGTTCAAAGGCCCTGAGACCCCAGAAACTGCTTTTCCTTTACAGAGGAGGTACCTGTTTGCTCAGTTTCCTGACTGAAAGCTGTGTTCAAAGAGTCATAGCTATAAATAAATGCTTAAACAATAGTATTTGACATTGTAAAAGCTCTTCTGAGCAGGTGTTGACTGCTACACTACCTAATGTTCCTTACTCTGTTCTTGGTTGGCTTTTGAGCACCTCTAAAATTTATTTTCCAAGGAAGATATAAAAACCTTAAAGGCTAGAAAACTGCAACATTCCTATATGAGAACTATCAAGCATAAAGGGGAATCTGTGCTTGATACAGCCTAGACCTTTATAGTAAATTGTGCTCTGATCTGATCATTTCATACCCAAAAGGATCATGCCTGTGCCAATGTCCAGGGAAAGGTAGTATCAGAGATATGGGCCAACAAATTAGTTTGACTGGTTTTCGGAGAACTGTAAGTATCTAATGGAAATGGCTTTCACACAGCGATGCTGCAAGGAATGAAGTAAGACTTTGACACTGAAATTGCAAGTTGCTGGCCAATGCTATTTGTCTTCCCAGAGCCTGAACTATAGCTCTTCCCCACAGTAAATGCTCCAATATTCAGATTGCCTGAGAAGTGTATTTTGTTAGCCTTTTGTAGCAGACCAGTAGAGAAAAGACTCATAAAATAAATTTTAAGTGTAAAATTAAATGTGATTAGACACAGGGAGTAAGCCACAATTACTGCATATTCCCTGCAGGCTGGGAGAAGTCCTTTTCCTCCTTTATACCCTAAACCTGTCATGTTGGCGGTGTCCAGCTGTTTGCCTCACTGACACATGTTGTACAGCTACTCCCTAGAGAAGCTGAAGGACTTGCAGCTTGAGCTCACAAGTGTTGGCAGCTAAACTTGTCTCCATGTATGTGTCACATTACAGTACCCATCACACAACAGCAAGGTAGCAATTTCTCTGATGAAAAGTCAGTGGGTTGCTATGACAAAACATGGGTTTTGTTTGAATGCTATTTTGAGGCTAATTTATATCTCTTGCACTAACATCTAAGAAGGTATCAATTGAGGATTTGTTTTAAGCTCCATATCTGAAAGGACCTTCACTAATGGGTTGACCATTCCATTTTATCTAGTGTTTCTATAGACCCTATCAATATGACATGAGTTAGCTGTCTTGAAGTTATCCTATTCACTAGATACATCAGAGATAGCCATACATATAATCTGCTATGAGAAAACATTTGAGAACATTTTAGTGGGTGATGTGGCCATTTTTTTTCACGTGTATCAGAAGCAAAGGAGCAAGCCCTATACAGATGTCCAGCTCAAGGTCCTTTTAACTTATTTAGACCATAACAATCAGCTGTGAAGATAGATAAAGCTCTTATCCTTGATGGGTAGGTTTCCATTCCACCAAAACAGGAGGAAGTTGGCCACACCTCAGGTTTTTAGTCTACAGAACTCTTAAGAAGTCACCTTTGATTGCAGGGCTAAATCTTTCCTGTGTACTCTGAAACTGAAAAATATTATCCTTCATGGCAGAGAATTTATGATTCATATTTGACTTTCATCAATCACAGTAAAAGTCTGGTAAGGCCAGTTAATACTATGCCTGGTAAATTGTCTCAACAAGTGTTCAAGGCTAAATGTTTCTGCTATTGTATTTAGGTAACTGCCACAGCCACACACAATCGGATGGCCCATACTAAGAAAAATATTGTGACTTTTGCAAATCCACCAAGTCATACGCTGAGGTGCCACTCAAGCAAGGACGGTTATGAAGGCAGTTATCACAATCCTCCTGCTGCTCAAAGAGCTGTGTAAAGATTTTGGCCGAGCAGCCCGCTGTATGCTGGGTTAAAACAGCAGCAATTTTCACCTTGGGGTAGGGTTTAGTGGAACTCATTGCTTTTAATTTGCAGCTTTGAGGAGTGTAACCATCTATGTTTTATAGATTTTTCTTTCCTATGAGGGAGCTCATCAACTTTGATCTCTGTAACTATTGATTCTCTGTATTAAGGGATTGGTAAAACAGATTAACCACAATAGCATGTTAATTAAGACCATGTTTCAGCTTTCCAAAATTACTCTCTTTTTGCAAAAAGCTGATGAACTGACTGGCATTAGAGACCATCCAAGCCAAGAAGCCAGAAAGTAGAAACCACAAGGGAAATCATCCACATACCCAAGAGAAAGTTTGGAGACAATGCAATCTTGTTTTCACAATGTCCTGTGTGCAGTTATATCCAAACATTTAGTGGTGTTAACAGGATATTTCTCACAGACAAAGTACTCTCAGATCTTCAGCCAGGTTGAGACTGGATTTGCTAAGTTTGCAAATCCCAGGACGAGGAGTCAAAACTAGGAACGGGACCTTGTCCTACAGAAAGGTGTTCTGCCAAACAAGCCCAGTCTACCAGACTGGGAACCTCTTCAAGTTTTCTGAAATACTTTCAAGCTAAATCAACCCTCTGGCTCCTTCCATCCTTGGCTTTCATCTGTCAACCTTTGGAACAGACTCTTGCAGTGGGTTTGTGCCTGGTACAGAGGGTGCTAATCTCATCTGGGGACATTTTGGCTGCCCTTGGTTAAACAACAGTTTTCAACTGAAAGGAAAATGCAAATGTCTTGCGTGTTGTATTCTCCCACCTTGGTGCTCCCAGACCTCTGCTCTGGAGGAAGGACCTTCTGCCCACCTTTCACTCCAGCTCTGCTCTGCTTTTCCCAAGACCTATTTTCCACTGCGCTCTCACCGACTCCTTTTTTCTCAGAGGCTGTAAACCTCAGTGTCAGCTCAGTTTGCATTAGTGTCAGAGAAGTATCTTTTGGCAGTTTACAAAAGAGAAAACGTAAAGTTAAGCATTCTTTAATGTGAAATGTGATAGAGTGCCTATTCTGAGCTTCTCTGAGAGGCCTGAGGCTCCAGCTACCTGAAAAAGCAGATAAAAGCTAATGTCATCTGGTGACTCAGCTCCTCTCTGCCATAGCTCTGGCCCTGATGTGAGTGGGAGACTCACAAGGTACATGAAGTTTGTTTCTTTCTACCTCAGTCTTCACTGGCAACCTCTCTCCCTACGCCTCTCAAGTGGATGGACTGCAAGGCAGGGACTGGGGGAGCAAAGTGCCTCCTACCGTAAGAGAAGATCAGGTTCGTGACCACCTGAGGAACTTGAATATACATAAGTCTACGGGGCCTGACAGGATTCATCCCTGAGTCCTGAGAGAAGTGGCTCATGTAGTTGCCAAGCCACTTTCCATAATATTTGAAAAGTCACAGCAGCCAGGTGGAATTCCTGGTGACTAGAAAAAGGGAAACATTGCACTCAGTTTTAACAGGGCAGAAAGGAGTACTCTGGGAACTACTGGCCTGTCATTCTCACCTCTCTGCCTAGGAAGATCATAATCATAAAACAGATCTTTCTAGAAGTTATGCTAAGGTATATGTAGGACAGGGAGGTGATTAGAGACAGCCAGCTTGAATTCACCAAGGGCAAGTCCTGCCTGATTAATCTAGTGGCCTTCTGTGATGAACTGACTACATCAATAGACAAGGGAAGAGCTGTGGATGTTATCTATCTGGAATTCTGTAAGGCCTCTGATATAGTCTTCCACAACATGCTTCTTTCTAAATTGGAAAGATATAGGTTTAATGGGTGGACTGTTATGTGACTGGTGACAGCCAACATGGCTTCACTAAGGCCAAATCATGCCTGACAAAAATGGTAACCTTCTATGATGTAGCAGTGGTGGATAAGGAAAGAGCGACTGACACCATCTACCTGGATCTGTGCAAAGCTTTTGACAGTGTCCCACACAGCATCCTCATCCCTAAATGATGGATGAGGAGACATGGATTTGGGGAGACATGGATTTGACTGATAGACCACTATGGATAAAGAATTAGCTGGATGCTTGCACTGGAGAAAAGAGTTGCAAGCATCAAGCAGTTGAAGGCTTGAAGTCAAATTGGAGACCAGCAGACTCTTGTCCCTTATAGCATCATGCAAGCTGGAATGTGGGCTGGATTTCCAGAAAGAAATATTGTCAGAGCTGCTCTTCAGAGTGATGTACATGCTTATAACAATTTAATCATATTTTAATTTTTGTGTTGAAAAATTGAGGAGAATGATCTGTGGAATATTGTTTAAAAATACATCTCTCCCCGTAGATGAAAGCATGCAAAATACGGACACTTTTTAGAAGAAGCCTTAATTTTATTATTGCTATGATTTCCCACTTTCAACATTTTCAGGAAGGAAGAGGGATATTTGGTTCAGAGGTTATTTTAGCTCTACTCAGTTTGAACTCAATTCCTCCCCCCTGCCCAAAAAGCTTTCTTTATAATGGCAGCTTTTACTTGTTTCCAAGTGCTGGGAAGAGGAATCAAATAAACCCCTTTTTTGGTTCTTCCAAGAAATAAAAAAAGATTTAGGCTGTCATTCAGGTCTGCCTTCATCAATTCTATTTCAGTGTGGTTTATATGATCACAACAGCAAGGAATCTCAGTGGGATGGAGCAGCTTAATCGATCAGCAGTTCTGGTCACCCAGAAAGCCTGTTAATTGGCCTCAGTACTTGAAGTATGTGACACCGCCTGACCTAATCATTGGAACTCAAGAAGTCAATAACAAGAGGAGAAATGCAGATGGAGAAAAGAAAGACCTAATTCTATACAACACGCTGTGAGCATCATTCCTGAAACTAGTAGTGGGATATGGAAAAGCAAAGTCAAGTGCTCACTGGATAAGGCCCAGGAGAGGAAGAGCAAGAATAATTTTATGTTTTCAGTTTCACCTTTTAGTTTTCCATCATGTACCTCTGATATGTCTTAGCAATTTGTCTGAAAGTGCCTAACTGAATCTGTGAAAATTATTCATTCTTCCCCTCTAATAACATAATACTGAGCTTACCTTGCTCCTGTGCTCCCCAGGGATCTACTGAGTCTGGTGAAGCCAGCGTGACCTGGCCAGGGACATGCCAAAGCTCATCTTCCTCTGAGAGAGGAGCGGCCTTCACATTCAGCATCTCCATTAAATGTTGCAGGTGAGACCTTAGCTCCTTCTGTGGCAATGGGAGAAGGTTTGCTTAGCCACAGGGTCCAGCATTTATCTCCAATCACTGATGACCTAGTAACTTCAGGCTGCTAATTTAGGCTTGTAATTTAGATACATGAAGAAGCTGGTGCTAATACCTCCTGTGGCGCCTGCAGTATTAGCCATCAGCAGTGGCTGGGTGAGGGCTGAAGGAGAGTGGATTGTTTTCAAAGGCAGGTCAGTGTCCTTTTAGCCTTATTAAAAGTGCTCCTGTCTCTGTGTTGCAGATGAAGGACTTCAGCCCCTGAAGCTGGCAGGGGTGACTTTCCAAGCATTGACTGCAAAGGAATTAGCATTTGCAAGCACATGGTGTCGTGGTGAGCGCAGGGAGGGATTACCCTACATACACAGCCAGGGTTTGAGCACGTGGGCTTTTGGCAGGCAGAGGCTGGTGAGACAAGAGCCCAATATCCTAAACCTGTGTGGGGGCAGAGGCCAGCCCTCTTGTGCGGTATGGCTGGGTAAGAATGGAACACTTAACTCCCCTTCTGTGGTGTCAGGATTGGATTTGGAATAATAAGGCTCTTCATCCTGCCAGCTCTGAAGGCAGGACGTGCTGTAGTGAATCCTAAACCTTCTCTTAAAGATTCAGAAAGAGAAAGAGATAAACAGAAAATTCATCCGACAGTGTATTACATGGAGGATGGTGTAAAGGGTATCCTCCACTGCCTGTTGTGTTCATGGTGAAGCACTAGCACACCAGCAGTACTGGCCTGCACAAATGCCCTCAGAGGGGTATGTCTGGAGGGATAGGCAGAGCCCTCGCCTCATCTGGCTGGGCTGTGCCTGATGTGTTGTGCCTGTTGGCAGGGCCAGCAACCCTAGGACCTTCCTGGGGAGAATGCAATGAAATAAACTCATGCAGGCACTGCCTGGAGTCCAGTCCATCCAGCAGCCAGCTACGGGCATGAGCAACTTGGTGTGTTTAAAGCTTAATGCTGGCCTGGCCTGTTGAATGTGGCAGGTGATGCAATATTCTCAGATGTGGGAGAGGAAACCAGGGAACATATGTTAAACCCAGGTATGGAAGCATTAGGACTGAAGCCCCAGGGATAAGGATGCTTAAAATGACATCTATCACAACCTTTTGAACACCCACTAGGGTTCTGAATTACCTTCTAGGTTTTGTCTTTAAGGCTAATCACAGACTCACAAAATGGTTTGGGTTGGAAGGATCCTTAAATATCACCTAGTTCCAACCCCCCTGCCTTGGGCAGGGACACTTTCCACTAGATCAGGTTGCTCAAAGCCCCATCTAACCTGACCTTGAACACTGCCAGGGATAGGGCATCCACACCTTCTCTGGGCAACTTGTTCCAGTGGTAGGCAAAGTATTTGTGCCTGTCTCTGCAGCCATGAAACTCCTCAAAGGCTGAGGTGGTTTTGTGATTAAACATTTCTGGACATGGTAGGTGGTAATGTTTTCCCTCAGAACCCAGCAGGTGGCAAATCCACAGAATCCAGCCTGAATTTGTATGCAATGACAAGCAAAAATTGAGAGTTTCTTACTCAAACCAGAAGCCATGGGGACTGGGGTAAAGTCTTAGTCTGGAGTAGCCACGCCTTAGGAAAGGGTCCTTTGAATTAGAGGGCCCTGAAGGGGATATTTTAAGTGATTTCTTTTCATCCATGTTTTCACCAAATATTAGATTTTTTTTCAGTAGAAATGTGTTAGTTTGGCAGCTGACTTTCAAGCTAGTTGGAAAGTGAACTTTTTTAGTTTTTCTCCCCCCCCCCCAATAGTCCAATTTAAAATTTTCCGATTATTTCTTAAATTTGCTCGAGGAATCCTTACAGCAACTCAAGTATCTTGACTTTGTATTTTGCACCCTGACTCACTCTGTGTAGCCATTCAAACGAGAAAGAAGAATCATCTGCAGGTTGTGCTGCTATCTACATCCAGATCCCAGTACTCCATAAAAGCCAACATCACCATCCCTATTTTATATGTGGCACAATGAAACTATTTTTTTATCCTTGAACTCCCAGGAGGAAACCATGACTTCCTTTTTAGAACTTTGTCTTTAACTGTCTCCCTTTTATTAATTTAAACATATCAAAAATCACAGTTGAAAGATAAAACAGAGCTTGCTTGGGAGGCATGCAGGTTTGCAGTTAAAACCAGTTAGAAACAATTAGAACCATCTCATGATGGTGAAATATGTGGAAGAAACTGGAGGGAGAGGCACTGCTGCCAGCCTCTCACTGCTGCAGGGACACCGGTATGGACAAAATGAGTCCCAGCTCCTAGCAGTTCCAAGATGGTAGTGAAGAAGTGGATGTCTCCAGACACTCTCTCTATAGCTCACCAGAAACTATAGGTTCCCAACCATGAGTAAGTGAACATGTGCCTGGTAGGAGTGCTGTGATGCTATTTTATCCAGCACAAATGTCTGGGGGGCGCTTACCCATCTGTTGGCTAAACACTTAGCTGTGTTTTCATTTTTTCTTTCTCTGTTGCTATTGTTTATGTACCTGTAGGCAAGGTATGATCTATAGTGGGAAAACCCCACTATGCTAGCAGAGAAGTTAACACAAATGTACAGTCAGAAGTCACAGGCACAGTCCTATTAGTTGTGACTGTCTAACAAAGTGCATTTTCAGAAAGAAGCAAAGCTTAGAACAGTATTATCAGAAAGAAAGTTAAGGTGGCACTAGAAACTCATGTTGTTGCCCTTCAAGTGCCACAAAGTGTTCAGAGACAGCGCAGCTATTGATGTTAAGTCAAATACGGAAGGAAAAGTAGAGCAAGTTGTAGTAACCTAGTGGACAGGAAGGAGAACAGACATAAGGAAGAGGAGGAATAAAGTCTCCAGACCAGCCAGGTGAAAAGTGCAGATCTGTCTTGTTCATTCTTTTCCATAACTCACTTTTTCCCGGAGCCAATAAAAGTGATCTGTACCACATCCTTTATCTGATGGCCTTTCAGTGGGGAAGACAGGGTTTTTAAATAACAATAATAAAGCTTTCTATTTATATTTTAATAAGGAAGCATTTCTTTTTATCAGATTACTGAGCCTGTCATGATTCACTTCTGATCCCTCCATTTGGCTAATGAATTTATGCACCTCTCTCTAGGGGCAGAAGATCTTGTCATTCACAAAATGATGCCGTTATCAGCATATCTTGCACTGAGGTGAGGCAGGGAAAGAAAGCCCTGCTCAGCTTCGTTGGTGCTGGTCTCTCCTTTCTCTTATGTTTGGTGCTGTCGGAGGGCAGGTCATTACTTAGCTCCGATGCTGCTCTGCTCAAGGGCTACTGCCTTGTCTCAGAGACTTTGAGGTCAGGAGGAACAACAGTGTGCTATGAAACGCCCCCTGCACCTTTGTCCTTTCTCAGACCAGGAGCTGTTTACTGTTACAGTGCAAAAATCTCCTTCATTGTTTCAACTTTGGTGCAAACTGAGTGGAGTAAGCTCCCCATTTTTCACCTAAATATTGAACAAGGGTGAAAGTTTGGCCAAAACATGGTGAAAAGAAGGCTGTATTTTGGTTGCAGATGGGTCAGGAGATGATTCTGCGCCTCTGGTGTGGACAGGATGCTAATCCATATAGTCACAACATCACTAAGGTGGCTTTGAACTTTGTTAAGGACAGGATGCCTTCCATCCCTATCTATTGAGCCATCTTACACCAGGGCAGCTTTTCAGCTCTGGTTCAGGACCCCAGAGACACTGTCCACCACCAGCACTCCCATTGCGATATCTGCAAACTTAAATTTCAAGATGGCAGAAGAGTAAATGTTTCACAGCACACGGGCTGGTCCAGGAGCTGGAATACCTCCTGCTATTGTTCTTATAGTCTGGATACAAAAGAAAAATAAAGGTAATGTTTGGGTCTCCCCCCCCCCCATGCAACTTCAAAACATCTAGTATGCATAATCCTCACACAAACTTAGCCTACATGTGGGCAATCCTCACTTTAAACTGTGTGCTGCCATCTGCCTGGCATGTCAGAGAGAGTATGTGGGAGCTGGGTCTACCGGCTGCCTGTAGGCAGTGCAACATTCCCATAAAAGATGCAGTTTCCCTAACCAAAGTCCCAGACACACTGGATAATGCCAGCTTTCAAGGGAGACCTAAAGCCCATAGCCAGGAGGGAGTCCTTCCACACCTTGTGATGATTTCCTGCAAGAGAGGCTATTTCGGTAATGGTGTCCTGCCTACCGAATGCCCAGCCTGTATTCTCCCCTGAGAACAGTATTTTCCAACTTTCACCCACCAAACAATTTTGGGCTAAATAATTTACCAACGCTTATCTCTCTCTGCTGATCTGGGAGCCATATGAAAGGATTAGCTGGGACTACCACTTCATTTTTAGCTGGTTGGATTAGGGGAAGCAAATCCTACCCTCTATACCTACATTACAGACTGAGGGGTTGTGAAGCAGATTGGATGGGAAGAGGAAAGTGTGTAAGTGAATACTTATTAGAGGTTTTATAAAAATATCTGTTAGTGAAATATTGCTGTGCTGTTACCTGTTGTCTTCTGGAAGGTTTAACCTGGATTTAGGCATCAGGCATTCCTCGATCCTGGCTATGGCAAATAGGATGCTGGTGCATCCTTTCCCTCTTGCCCAACACTCCACATCTCACTGTACATTAAAGGGAAAATCATACACTTAATTAAATAACTTTCCCTGGCTTAAAAAATAATATTTAATGAGCTTTCAGATGCCAAAATTAAAAGCTATAATGTCATTTTCAGCCAGCATTAAATTTTTAATTGACATACATTAGAAATAGCGTAACACATGCAGCATCAGCTAATCTATTCAGAACAAACCTTTAAAATGTGATGGTCCCAGTGACTCAGACTGCTCAGACCCAGCTAGACTTACATATGTAGCTGCAGGAGTCTGCAGGAATCTGCTTTAGGATGGGGAAAATAGCATCAGTTATGTATGGCAGGGCTGTTTATGACTGCCATTTACATAAGCCCTGCTTTTAGAGGACTGGAATTCACCAAGGAAAATTACAAAAACTTTTACAAGCTAGCATTCTGCTAAAACGAAAATTTGTGGACATTTACATGGTTTTGTGCATGTTAGATGTGTTGGCAACTTACGGAAAAGCAAGCTTGGATGGATGCAGAAAAGGAAGAGGTGTGAATATCTCCCAGGGTAAATACCTACAACACTGACAAAACACATGTTCTTTTTCTCACCAAGAAGAACACAATTACTAGAGACTGGAAATGCCCAAGCAGTGAGATGACAACACTGGCAAATCACTACAAAGGTGTCCACCCATCCCCATCTTTAGTGAATGTGACCATATGGAGTTACTGCTGTAACCTCTCTGTAGAGCAAGGACACACATCTTCCCTGCGGAGAGCATGTTAACAGCAGTCTCAAGATTTCTGTTCTCATGCCTTACACCCTCATATCAGAGGGGCACCAGCCTACACACCATGTCCATCTCCATTTGGCATCTTGGCCTTGGCAGATAAGGGAGGTGGAAGTCAAGCAGGGGAGGAATTTGGCACAAATGAGATTCCAAGCAAGACATGGCATAGTCTGGTTCAGTAAACACAGCTATAACAACATCTTTCAGAACAAAATACCTGAAAGCACAAGAGCCAGCAGTACACCAAAACCATTTTCTTTACCATCTCATTATCTCATCCTGTTGCTATACTGTCTTTACTCCCTCAGTCACAGACAGCAATAAAGAAGGTGATTTAATATCACTGACATCTAATGGTTTATTGAAAAAGCTCAGCATTTAGTGCTAAAATAGTAAGGAAGGCCAAATCCTAACTAACAGTCTAGGAACAAAGTTTGGTTACCTGTCTTGTGGGTCTTTGCAATGGAAATGTATGAGATGGGCAGAACTGTAATTCATTTCAAACCAACTTGTTACTTCAGCTTCTATGATAACTTATTTAAAAGAACCTCAGCCCAAACCAGAACAAAAAATATGGGCTTTACATAGAACAAGCAGTAGAACAGGCAAAAAAGTCAATGCTAAAGACCTTCTGTTCTGTACGCACCATCTCGCTGAGTCAGGTCACTTACCCAGCTCCTTCAGCCATGCATGGCTAGACGCGCCAGATGTTAAATTAATCTCCCTTTTCAAAGAGAGATGTGTATTCCTGCTCATGGAAAAAAAATCTATAAATAATCAAAAGTTAATTCTGAAGAGAGTGGTGGTTTGTTTTCCCCCTTCAGCCACTCACAGGGCTTCCTTTCAGTCCTGGCAATGCTTTTATCAGGATTGCAAAACTGTGGGTCCACTCGGCTTCTGCCCAACAGATTAGGTGCAGCATCAGTTACACAAGAAGAACTGGTCTTGCTCATGCTCCCTCTCTATCATAATATCCATATGCAGGAACAAACATTTCTAACTTGGACAACACAAATGAAATCTGCTGGAAAATGGAGCAGATTTCCTGCATGAAGGAAATGGATGCCACATTTAGAAACAAGTGCTACTAGAACACTGCTGTTCAACAGTTTTTTTAAAACATGAACTCAAAAGTCTAAATACCACATTTTTGGCCACTTTTCCCTTTTTTCCTCTCTTGTGCTGGAAAGCAACAGTGCCTATGCTCCCACACAATGCTCTCACCAGCTGCGAGGTATGAGGAGCCATTAAGCACTACCCAGGATAAAGACTACTCTCCAGTCGTGCCCTGCTGTGGGTCATCACAGCATCTCATGCCGGGCTCAGTGTATGAGTGATGCTGTCTGCTGCTGAAGTCATAGCACTACCTTGAATCCAATACTGATAGATGTTGAAACAGGCATGAGGGTTTATAAAAAATGCTGCCATTCTGGGAGTAGTGGGTTATTTCTGGGAAATGACTGTCCTGTGAAATTCCCTCTCATACCTTGAAATTTGGTAGAAGGCACAGAATCCAACTGGTAGACACATGATGTGAGATTCAGTTCCCTAAATGTAGGCATCCAACATCATTTGAGGCACCTGAAGAGATTTAAGGCACCAGCATGGGGCTGGCAAACAAAACACAACACAACACTTCAGACTCTCAGCCGTTTGGCATGAGTGCTGGAGGCTAGGCAGGACACCCACAGCATCTGCAGTGACATCAAACACTTACAAACACGCATGGAATCCTGCCCAGAGGGGGGATTCAGCTCATGGATTAGGACACAAATATAAATGCTTCCATGTGTGTACATCCATAAGTGTCCACTACTGCAAACGACAACCTTGCTGGGAGAGCCTAGGCAGGGATTTTCCTGTCCAAGTGTGGGCATCTCCTTTTGGGGAGCTGATTAGCAATCAGTCTGCATCAAGGAAAGTTTCAGTTAGGTCTTGAAGATACTTTTCACAAAGATGACCCAGAGGGATCAGCACCTCTGGAGGTCCACAAAACTTGTCTGGAAATGACCCTGAGCAATGTCCTTCGAGTGCTGTGCTGAGGTAGGAGGTGCACTACGTGAGCTGCAGAGCTGTTTTAAAGTCCATTCAGTAACCCTCCACTGACTCCAAAAGGATACCAAAGCTATTTTAGTAGGTGTCTTACTCGATGAGCTGCATCCCCCTCTTGTGCCTAGATCCTGCGTAACTGATGGTGTAAAGGGCAGGGAGAAGCAGTATGTTTTTTGCTGGGGGAAGTCATGTCTCAAAAGCCTACTAAGAGGCTTTGAAGGAAGTGGGCACGTTGATGTGGGTGGTTTACTTGCTATTTTGTATTTGGCCTTCCTCAAACCATTTGGCAAAGGCTGTCTCATGGAGGATTCTTGCAGAAACGGAGCTGTCACTGGATTAGAGGGAAGGTTTTTGTGGGTTAATGAGTGGTTAAAAGGTAAGAGACAGGTTGTGAAGAAAGGCACAGTTGTGGTGTTGGTGATTCCCCAGTACAAACAATGTGAAAAAGGTGGAGGGAATAGTGAGCTGGCAGAGTGTGAATGACACATATTATCTAGGGTTATAAAAACAAAAGTAACACCAAATAAGTGTTATGGAGAGACCTTGTGATGACACAGGACTGTGAAGATGGCAGATGAAATCACTGGTGATAAACACAGAGCAACTCACATAATGTAATACACATCCCTAACAATAAAGATGAAATGGTGACCTCTGGGAGAGTTACTGCCCTAAAGAAAAGGATTTGGTATTGCTGTGAATGAAGGTGGTCTTTGAGAGGCAGCTCAGTGCTCAGCAGTTGTGGAGGGGGGCAACAGGGTGTTAGAAATTCCAAAGGCGAAACTATAAAAACATCATTAAGTGACAGTGGGCCACAGCCTAGGCCTGTGCATCTCAGAGCAAGCATATGAGAAACAGAAATAAACAAAGTAAGGTGAGCGATAGCAAAGGCAATCAAAGGCACGGGACAATTTCTTCCGAAGAGGAGAAATGAGCCTTCAGTGTGGAACAGGAAAACATGAGAAGGAATAGGATAAGGATGTCTACAAATTCATGATCTATAAAATCTGGAATTACTTCTCTTTTTTTTTTTTTTCACAAGTGATACAATGCAATTATGAAGGAATAGGTTTAAAATATCAAAAGGAAATGCTTCTCTACTATCACAGTCAAATGTTGAAATTCCCTGTTTCGGGGTATGGAGTGAAGAGGGTAAAACACCTGATGGTAGACATACAAACCAGATCTGATAAATCACACACTAAAAATGCTTATTTTCCTTCACTGACTACAAAGCTAGCTTATGATGAGCTGCTCCTCTGTAGAACTCTATGCAAAAGCTACTCAGAAGTTTGTTAAGATGAACCTCACTTCTAACATCTACCAGAAATGCTGGAATAAAACATTCCTGTACCTTTGAGTGCTGTGGCCAAAGCTCCTACAGGGAAAAATCTGGTGCAGGGCAACATATCAGTCATATAGCCCCAAACTTAGCTTAAGGCTGTATCTCCCAGTATGGTCATCCATGTGGAGTCTTTTTTCTGTATTGCTGAATTCAGTTATTTCAAGCACACAGTGTGCAGGTCCTATAATTAAACCACGAATAAACCCAACCTACTGCTTACCCCTCCCTAAGGGTGCACGGTTCCTTGTATTTGTTCAGGATGCAAAACAGAACTGCCAATCCCATCAGCAGCACTGAAGTTTTACAGCAAATTCTAAAAGTCAGTCTCACCTCTGTGCCTGGCAGAATCTTGGAGCAGATTCTCGTGGAAGGCATGCTAAGGCACATGAAAAACAACAAGGTGCTTGGTGACAGCCAGCATGGCTTCACTAAGGGGAAATCCTGCCTGACCAATTTGGTGGCCTTCTATGATGGGGCTACAGAACTGATGGACAGCGATAAAGCAGTTGATGTCATCTACCTGGATTTGTGTAAAGCATTCGACACTGTCCCACATGACATCCTTGTCTCTAAATTGGAGAGACATCCATTTGATAAGATGGACCACTTGGTGGATAAAGAACTGGCTGGATGGCCACACACAAAGAGTTGTGGTCAATGGCTCAATGTTCAGCTGGAGACCAGTAACGAGTGATGTCCCTCAGGGATCAGTGTTGGGATCGGTCTTGTTCAACATCTTTGTTGCTGACATGGACAGTGGGATTGAGTGCGCCCTCAGCAAATGACACCAAGCTGTGTGGTTCGGTTGATACGCTGGAGGGAAGGAATGCCATCCAGAGGGAACTTGACATGCTTGTGAGGTGGGCTGATGCCAACCTCATGAAGTTTAACCATGACAAGTTCAGGGTCCTACACCTGGGTCAGAGCAATCCCAGGCACAGCTACAGGCTGGGCAGAGAAGAGATTCAGAGCAGCCCTGTGGAGAAGGACTTAAGGGTGGTAGATAATGAGAAAATGAACATGAGCCAGCTTCAGAAAGCCAACCGTATCCTGGGCTGCATCAAAAGGAGCGTGACCAGCAGGTAGAAGGAGGTGATCCTGCCCGTCTCCTCTGCTCTTGTGAGACCTCACCTGGAGTATTGTGTGCAGTTGTGGTGTCCTCAACATAAAAAGGACATGGAACTGTTGGAACAAGTCTGGAGGAGGCCCACGAGGATGATCAGGGGACTGGAGCACCTCCTGTATGAAGACAGGCTGAGAAAGTTGGGGCTGTTCAGCCTGGAGAAGAGAAGGCTGCATGGAGACCTCATAGCAGCCTTTTGGTATCTGAAGGGGGCATATAGGGATGCTGGGGATGGACACTTCATTAGGGACTGTAGTGAGAGGACAAGGGGTAATGGGTTAAAACTTAAACAGGGGAAGTTTAGACTGGATATAAGGAAGAAGTTCTTTCCTGTTAGGGTGGTGAGGCACTGGAATTGATGGCCCAAGGAAGCTGTGAATGCTCCACTCCTGGCAGTGTTCAAGGCCAGGTAACAGAGCTTTGGGTGACATGGTTGTGTGAGGTGTCCCTGCTCATGGCAGGGTGGTTGGAACTAGGTGAGCTTAAGGTCCTTTCCAACCCTAACTATTCTATGATTCTATGAAAAATAAAACCTTCAGGAACTTTTGGCAACTTGAGAAGTTCCTGGTTTTTATACTGCACATGGGCTGCAGTAGTTCATCTGGGAGCAGAAGTGTGTCTCTCCCTTTTGCGCTGGTACCAAGCAGGGCAGCGGATGGGCAGAACTTTTCTCCTCCTCCTGTTTTGCTGAGTGCTCTGTCCTTCTGCTTCCCCAGCAGCATGAACAGCTCAGGCTCAGAGGTTTGTTACCATAGCACGGGGTGTGCAATAACAGTACTCAGGTGTGCTCGGGATGCTCCAGGCTAATACTCAAAACCAGCTCTTCCTTGAGTCCTACCAGAAGCCAACACTCAGCCTGCTGGTCATGAGCTACAGCTGCAATTACAAAACCTTGAGTACTAGCAACAAAGTAATGCCCCTTAGCAGCAGCTGAGACACTATGTGAGAGCACCAGGCAGGGCAAGGCTGCTTGTACCTGCGTTAACACAAAGTGAAAGCAAGCGCTGGCTGCCTGAATCAATGAACATGCAGCTGATGGCTTTTGTGTTTGCCTGGAAGATACATAATGCTCCAGTAGTTATACAGTTAATTTTTTTTTTCTCTTTTTGTCCTCCATCTGATGTTACCAAAGGCTTCAGAAAGCTAGCTTGGAGATGAAAAGACCTCCTCAATTACACCACCAGGAAAATAGCTATAATGGTGCATATATTTTGCTTCCAAGATGAAAGTCACCTTCTTACAGTGAGAAAGGCACAGATATTAAAACACACAACTACATAAACAAGGTTAAGGAATATAAAATGTGATTCTTCTGATGGGAAGGGAGTGAGCTGGACCAGGACTGTTTCTACCTTTCTATTTACATTTTTCTAGTTCTTTCCAAGACAGTGGTGAACTATTTTAAGTCTTCTTCAAAATGCAAGTGGAATTTCAACACACAATACAGGACGATGAAAACAGCCATACCAGGGCTGTCTAATCCTGAAGACTGCCTCTGATCACAGCTAACAATAGATATTTCATGGAAAGATACAAACCTTTGTATAACGGGCAGTGCTTATGGGAAAATTACTTCCTATGCCCCAGGGAACAGACTGGTTATTTTATGCTGTGGTTATGTGGGAACCTAGACTTTATTCCCCTTAACCTTATTTAATATAATAGTATTTTTTATTACCTGTTCAAATCCTTCTGTGAATCCTGCTACTATTTTAAAACTCTAAATCCCTGGGCAGCCCTTACCACCCATTCTGTTATGCCCTGATCCACCAGCCTTGCCTCCCCAAAACCATTTTCCTGCCACTAATTTTCCTGAAAGACGGCATCATTTATTCCCTTTGTTAACGCCTGCACTCTGTGACACACAATATAGGCCAAATTTTTCCACTTTCTGTCTGTACATGGAGAGTCAGTGTAATTTAAATTTTTTTGTTGCCTGCTTCACTCTCTGGTCTGAACACAGCGGTCTGCCTTGATCAAAACATTGGGAGCTGCAATATTACAGGGCCACACAACCAACCCAGAGGTGGCTGCAATCTCTTCTGCTCAGAGCAGATTAAACATGCACCTCTAAGCCGCCAGCACAGACGCCCTTCTCTGTCAGCCCTGCGTGCCCACCTCGCATATTCAGAACCCAGCTCTCCAGCAACAGACGGAGGTACCGCTCCCACCCCCTAAATAAAAGCAATGCACCAGCTGTTAATGCTGTATTCACAATTCCATACTCCACAGACAATGTGACTTTATTCATAAATATGATTTGTACAGAGGTAGAACAAAATACTTTGTATAATCTTTCTTTTTTTAAACTATATACATATAAAGAATATAATAGAATGACAAGAAAGAAGGTTGTAAACAAAACAATATTATGCCATCAAATACAGTACAAACAGCATGCAAGAACAGCTTCAAATGAAATCTTGCTGGTGTAACTTTATTTCTAATGTGGTAAATGGAGAGTAGTAAAGAGTCATGCTCTAATTGGATTGAGTATGCCACAGCTCTGCAATTTTGTTTTAATTATTTTTTTCTTTTACAATAAACTAACAGGATAGCTTTCTTTTCACTGTGATGGGGAATGCTTTTGTAATGCCCAGTGTAATCTTAACAGAAAAATATAATAATCAAATATACAAAGTGTACTCTCATTTAAAAAGCAAAACCATAGGAACTGTACAGTTTTCAAAAGCGAATTATCTCGACTGCTTCTTAAGAGAATTTTCTAAAGAAAGAATAAAATATGCAGAATAAAAATTAGGAGAGCTATTGTTCTGTAACAAAGCTAATCAAATACTTGTTTTCCATTCCAATAAACAGGTTTTTAATTAATAACTATTCTGGAAATTATGAAGTGGGCTGGGTTTTATTAATGTTCCACTTGACTAATAAAGCATGAACTCCTTACAGGTACTGTAGCTGTCATTCCCCTGGGGATGGATGGAGATTGGTTCTGCATGCATGCTAGAGACAGGAACAAGTTTTAGACATTGGTGTAGATTTAAAAAATATTTTAAAGTGTTTTAAATGTTTAGTGGCATCTATAAAAATAATCTTGCCTGCTTTGCTACTATACTGATATTTGGACCTGGGATTTTCTGCTGAAATTCATTGTTGGCCCTCACGATTGCCAAGGACTTCCACTGGATGTTACCTGGGCTGCACTGGGTCCCACAGATGGTGGTCAAGAGCAACGGTTAGAGCCTGCACCTGAAACACGTGAAGCCAAGAGCAAACCCCACACTATTTTCTCTGTGGCTAAGACTGAACCTCAAGGATCTGGGCTTTACATAACACTATCAATGCTGATAACAACGACTTCTCTATCCCCCATATATGCACACACTGTGACTATGTAAATGTGGAGTCTGTTCAGGTAATGGCCTTGCTCAGGGCTAGCAGCCATGCTCACTGCCATGCCTGTGGGGAAAACAAGGTTTTCTCCCTCTGCTGAGAGGCTTTGACCAATGAGGAAGAAAACTGAGCACTGGAGTTAAATCACCCTCCTGCAGCTCCCCTCCCTTAAATGGCATTTAAAGATTTAACCACAAAAACAGCACCTGTAGATTCAATTTGTCTTTATCAAGGTCACGAGGATGGTCAATATTAAACAATTACTGCTTATGGCTATATGTCAAGCACCAGCCCAAGGTTCAATCACAATGAGTTTACTAAAGATAAAGCAGAATATTGAACAGAGGACGGTGGGTCTCATTTGTCCCTGGGCTCTCAGGTGATCCTGGCTTCCAAGAAGGAGCTCAACACAACCTGCTGGTGGACTCGGGGCAGCTCCCATGGCCAGTTCAAGTGGCTAGGGGTGGCTTGAACAAAATCCTTCACCAAATCACAAGGATTAAGTTAACTGCAGTGAAAAGGGTAAAGAAATATCTGCCCTGCATGAGAAATCCACCTCTGTGGCTTCATCCACGGCTTTGGCATCTTCCTGGGAAATGGACTGTCAACACCCCCCCCCCCCCCAATCGCCCCAGTGCAACTGAAACCTGTATTTCAGAAACAGACCCTGCAGCAGATTATCACCCCCAGAAGCAGAGCATTTATCAAGAGGTGTGAACAATATGCTATGCACAGAGGAAATGCTCTGTGTGATAGTTTACGGTTAACAGAATAAGCCTGGCACCTCTTTGTGGAAGAACTGTACAAAACATGGCTGAAATAGCAGGATTGTCAATGACATTCAGTGGGAGATACTCTAACCCTCTGAGTAAGACTGCATCTTTCTGTTATGTAAACTAGTCTACAAGTATGAATAAAACAATACATCCCTGCCCCATTAGCCTTGGGGGAGATTAATGCCCTCTAATCTATGCTAAATAAACTCCGAAGCATGAAGAGCAATATTCAAGTCTTACACACAGCTGCTTGTGAATTAATAGGGATCACCCTGAAATTGCCATTATGAAATGCAAATATTTGCAAAAGAACAATTAAAAAATATTCCTGAAGTGCAAACGAAAGGCTCGTCAGCCATGCTTGTGGTATGTGCAGGGACAGTCAGAAGGCAAACGCTAATGAATCCCAGGGCAGAAATCTGTGCTAAAAACCCATTAGCCCATTGGCAGTAGGTAATGGCATGGCATCTTGCACTGGGAAATAATTTTACCCCATAATCGGGGAGCTTGGCTTAGGACGCCCTAATTTTGATTCTTTGGACAGTTTGTTTGGATATAACAACCTGTATTGTCAGAAAGCTGCAGTACGTGGCTCACAGTAAATCTACTTCAAACACTTGCTGATACTGCTCAGACAGATCTCATCTGCCCTGATCTGCAATTTTGTGTTAGCTAAAGTAATAAAAGAATCCTGTTAAACCTAAATTATCAAATGAAAAAGGCAATTTTCTCATTTATACTCCATTAGTTTTTTTAGTTATTGCTAGGAAAGCTCTAAAATGCTTAGGCCATAAAATAAACATGTGGCTTAATGTACAGTATGTGTACTTAAGAGGATGATGGCATCTGCAGTAACTGCTCTGTACTGTTATTGTAATGGAATGCACAAATTAAGCAACAGCACATCCCAAGTAAGGCATAAAAAAATGCATGGCAAAAAGTAACAAGCCTCCTGCTTTTTTTTTTTTTATTTTTTAATAACTCTTTAATTGCTATAAAGAAAAGAATCACCAATATCCACACCTACAACACAGAATGGTTGGTTTCGATAGATGCCTGTTACATCGTGCCAGCAAAACTCTGTGATATTATTTGTAACATTTCACTGATCAGAAGTTTATAAAAGCTCCCCCTTCCCAAATCAAATTCCATGACACATTTTCAGTGCTAAAGTCAAACGATTAGCCTAATATGGTTTCAAGCACACAACACTCTTAAGATTTTAGAGAAAAACCAGCCCAGATTCTTAAATCACAGAGATGTAGGATAACATGAAAAAGCATCCAAGTATTCACTTTCAAAATGAAATTAAGAGCCTAGATCGCTTAAGTACCTCTGCTAATTTTACTCTCAGGCTCTTCACTTAAACATATCAGAGTACTTTCTATCAATAATGTAAATTACTTCAGAAGAGTACCAAAACTAAACCTGTGAATTCACATAAGCAAGATTGCATAACCAAACCATTTACAGGCATATTTTAGCATTACTCTGCAACAGTAGGCATTAGGATTTTGAGAACACAAGAATGTCTGAAATTCCACCTGTGTGCTTCTTTATCACTTAATGGTTAATTAAAACAGGTATAATTGAGAAAAAGGACTGAGCAGAGCCTCTGCAGAAAGGTGCAACGAATGTCTGGATCAGACAAACTCAATGAGAATCATAAAACGCAGATTGAAGATTTCTCCTTCAGCCAGGGTTTTAGAGAAACATATTTTCCTGGCTGAAAAGGATGGCACAGCACAGTTTTACAGAGGAATATGCAAAAATATAAAGAGGAGACCCATTTTCTTCCTCACTAATCCCATAAAATCAGCCATCTGTTTTCTTAACAGCTCCAGACATTTACCTGACTGCTGACAGGGCCTTTCCCCATCACCTGAGGTGAGTCTACACTCTGTTTTTCTGTGCTGTCAGTGGTAGGTATATGGCTAGAGTTGTGCTCATTATTACCTGGTTTCCCATTCGGGTGACCAACTTGCTCTCCCCAGTTGCAACAACTGTGCAACCTATTTACTTACAGTTCAGATTTTCTTCCATTCGTGGCACAAAGCTGAAAAGTAAACAACAGTTAAGAAACATTTGCTTGCCAAAACGCACCATGTGAAGGTGCAAGCTCTCTTTGCCAGAGCCTGGACCTCTGTTTATTCACACCCTCAGCACTGTTTCATGCTCTAGCTTGGCATTGTACAGGAACAACCGTGACTCTCTTCAGGCTCCCCTCCCTCCTCTTATTCAGCCTTTGAGAAGTTACAAAATATAACAGAACACTGTTTTCTGAGACTATATTGACTGCACTAATTACCCACAATACTGTATATTTGCCATTAAGAACATGAATGTGTGCTTTCAAAGTGTGACATTGAGGGCTTTGAGTATATGAAAGGAATCAGATGGATTGTTCTGTCACTTAATCCGAGGCTTCAATGTACTTTTAAAAACTTGTTTAAAACCCCCAAAACCAGAATACACATTTTAACTGTTGAACTTTTATCAGCTAAAGGGGTTTGTAAGGACCCTATCACTATGTGGTTACAACAGAAGATACACAGTTAAGCTCAGGTCACGGTTTCCAAGAACATTCACAGGGACTGAGGATGAAGAGAATGAGGGACAGATCCTGCGGGAACCTTCGTGAGACAGAGCTGTTCACTGGGGAAGTGCCTTGAGTATTGCATTCACTTCCTCTGCAACCGCTGTCAAAGCAAATTCAAACTGCTCCTGCGGAGAGAACAAATGTATACTTTGAATAATAAAGCAAAACACTTTCCAAAAGCCTGGCGCACCATTCTGCAGCTGAGCATCCTCAAGACATTGTTAAAAATATGAATATGCAGGATGAACTGCACACTGCACTGGAAAGGAACAAAATGTTCTGGGATTATTTATGCCATATAACATGTTTAACAGCATCTTGAAGCTGGAGTCATTTTAATGGAGAAAAATGTTGGTAACAGAAACAGCTATTGGGACACGATAATGTATTGCAATTGTGTGGTCAGAAGGGCTTGGGAGTAGTTGATCACTAGCCATTTCCTTCTGACACAGAGATGGAAACTCGTTACCATAATTGAGATATGAAATAGGTGAGATGCTGCAAAGCAGAGCTTTTGGCTTCTCTCAGGACTGTTTCCAGTTGAAATCAGTTAGAATAAATATCTTCTCACCTTATATCTATTATATAGAACAATACCTGCTTTTCTGTTTACCTGTTATTGTTCTTTTTCAGCCTCCCATTTTAATGGCTTTTCTGCACCCACAAATTAACTAAGGATGTTAAGACCACTCCTATTAAAAAAAAAATAATACTTGAGAAGGCTTTTCTCTGCTATTAATTTACTGTAAGCACAAACCCAAAATTACTAACAGGCTGCTGTTACTAACAGGACTGTTCAGCCTTGAGAAGAGAAGGCTGCGTGGAGACCTCATAGCAGCCTTCCAGTATCTGAAGGGGGCATATAGGGATGCTGGGGATGGACTCTTCATTAGGGACTGTAGTGATAGGACAAGGGGTAATGGGTTAAAACTTAAACAGGGGAAGTTTAGATTGGATATAAGGAGGAAATTCTTTCCTGTTAGGGTGGTGAGGCACTGGAATAGGTTGCCCAAGGAGGTTGTGAATGCTCCATCTCTGGCAGTGTTCAAGGCCAGGTTGGACGAGGCCTTGGGTAATATGGTTTAGAGCGAGGTGTCCCTGCCCACGGCAGGGGGGTTGGAACTTGATGATCTTAAGGTCCTTTCCAACCCTAACTATTCTATGATTCTATGATTCTGCACTGGGTTGGCAGAGCCATGAAGGACAGCCATGAATGGCCACCTCTTCTAAGTGCAATACTAACACATTCCTGAACTGTGTAGTCTTACAGAAGGACAGAGGAATTTTACTTCCTCAAGGTTAGCAGAAGTTACATTTTCCATGGAAGTAGTTTTCTTCCAAATTTAGCTTACTGAAGTATCTGACAGGATGATTTGCAACTTTTCAGATGAAGGAAGAAATGTGGGCAGTTTACTCAGAATACAAGCAAATCAAGGACACCTGACAAGGACTGTGGAGAAGTTTCTGGATTTTCTAGAAGTAATCCAGTGGTTTAAGCCAGCCAGGGTGAAGAGCAGCTGAAGAACCGACTTTGAGAATGGAGGTCTGAGATGCATGCTGGAAAGCATCCAGACATCACTGCTGGGGTATTATCTTGGTCTCAATTATAAAACTGGAGGTCTGGTGGGTACCTCTAGCCCTTCAGTTTGCGCTGCCAGAGGCTGGAGATATCTGTGCACGATGGCTCCAGATACGTACACAACAGTGGTGGATGTCTGCAGAACACAAGCAGCCCCCAAAGACAATTACTGGACTAATAGCATTCGTTTTCCAGAGTGTTTCACTGCACTGTAGAAATCTGCAGGAAGGATGAAAGAACAAACTACAGATGTGTAGCTCCTAATTTAGAAAGGCAGCTGACTTTTATTTCTTAAAATTCAGTGCCAGACTTCTCTGCCTTCTCTTACCCTGCTGCAGTCGTCTCCCATGTGGAGAGAAGCAATGACGGGCACAGTTCCTGAGCAGAAAAAGAACAAAGCTCAGAATAATTTCTCAGAGACACTGACATTCAAGAATCTTGCTGTCTGCTTGGTGCTGTCAAAGTGGCATCCTTGTACGTTTGCTGGACTGCAGCCAACAGTTTTCCATCAGATGTCAATTCACCCTTAAGAGTAGGACTCATCCTCATTAGGCACAGAAAACGGTGTATATGCCTGCCTATGGCTCTCCACACTCCCCAAGGCCTCTGCAATTACAGAAAAGACTGGAGAAGCTGGTGGGCACCCAGGAGCATTAGTTGTATTTTAACAGAGTGTGCTGAGTATGTGAGAGGAGCTGGAGGGCAGCAAAGGCAGAGGGCATTCATCTGGACATGCCACACCATAACCAAACTGGGCGCTTGTACCAGCTCATAAAGCTTCAGGAAATTTAAGCTGGTGCATGAGAAGTACTTGCTGCTGGAAGAAAGAGCTTTGTCAGGAAGAACTGGCAGTGGCTGGGGCCCATTGGTGCAGCCCTGTGAGATGGGAGACCTGTGGAGCAGCTTGGGCAGGGTGGGAGATGCTTGTGCTGGTGCTGGCCAGGAGTGGGGTAAAGCAGCTGCCCCTGGGATGCTGGAGCTCAGATGTGAGTGGGACAGCTGGTCCTTGTCACTGCCAGTCCTTGGAGCATGGGGAGCACAAGAACAGAAGAGGCTGATCTGAGTGTGGTGGAGTTGACACGGTGATGCAGCCAAGTTTCAGAGTTGTGCAGATGCCTCTTCCAAGATGTGGGCGTCAGTTCAGAAGAAAAGAAGCTGCCCATGGTAATGAGGCTACCTAATATGCTCTTCATCTGAGTATTCTACGGTCAGGAAAAGCTTGTAAGATCAGGGACTGCAGTGCTTTAATGTTAGTCACACTGCTGAAAATAACATGTTACTATAAGGTTATCCACTGGGCAAATCTGCCCTTTAACCTTGTTCCGAGATGTGTTCACCTTATTGCGAAGATCTGTCAGGCAGGAGACCATCTGATCTGCAAGTAGCTCTACCCCTCACAGAAGGGTTACCCCTCATGTGAGCACAGGGCATCATTGCATCACCTGAAGAAAAAGTGTCTGTCTCATATGAGGACTGCAGACTGAACAACATGAAACCTAAAGCTCAGTATGGATATTGGAGACAAGTTCAGTAGAGACCAGCAGCTATCATCAGGTCTAAGCTTAAATTAGGCAAAACAACTTATAAAGCATAACCTTTACAACCAGAGCTCAAAACTGACTGTGAGACATTACAGTGTAGTCTTTCTGGAATGGTGCAGCTGAGCTCTTCACCCTCCTTCCTTTTGCATAATATGCACAGGTGACACGCAGATAGTGCAGCTTCCCTTGATGTAAATCACCAGCCTCCAAAGGAAAGCCTTTACACACCTTTTGCACCTTCTCATGCAGCAACCAGAGAGAGCAAATTAATTTCAGCAACTTTTAAAGAAGCTCAGTTTGCTGTTTTGTAGAGCTGTGCTATTATTCACATATGCTATTTGTGTAGACAAGATTTACTGGAGATGAATTTTAACATCTAGTTTTGCCTAGAAAACAGAGTCAGACAGGCATATTGTGTGGCATCAGTTCTATATATGCATTGCCTATAGGCATCACCTATAATGCAGAGATGACAAAGATATATTTAGTAAAAAATAATAGGTTATTTCATTACGTCTACAAATAAAAATTCCCAAGAAAACAAACTGAGTAGATATAGCATATATGATACAATAAAGAACCTTAGCTAAATATTACAGATATGCCAGAGGAAAGATATAGGGGAGAGGAAAAAAGGAAATATACATTCTTGCTATCACAGAGAATACACCTCTTCCTTCATTACTTTTTCCTCTCACATGTGGCATATCAATTCTATTTTATGATTCCCCTGCAAAAAAATATAACAAATCCACAAACCCTCTATTATGCTTCTCAGAGATGCAGAATGCCGTTATGATAATTTAATTACCATTTATTATATACAGTGCTTTTGAATTAAAGATCCTTTCCAGAAGACAAAATGTTGCAAACAAATCTTTCACATGCTCATTGAAAATGTGGAGCGCTGCCTGCTGGAAACACAATAACATTGGTGAAGTAAGTTGATGTTTATTTTGCCTAGGGATATTCTGTAATTGGCATTTCTAACCTGACTTTTAATCCATCGTTTTAAATTACTCCAAGAGTCTAATATTCCTCATTTGTATTCAGCTGGGAAAGCACAGGGGTTTGTTTAAATCCATCAGAAAAATTCTCTGGGGATTGTGCATTGCTAGCATGTAACCAGATATTTATAATTTGCAAGACATTAGCTTGAATAAGTGATTTGGGTGTTTTTGAGAAAATGACAATGATGGAAGAAGGAGCAAGAGGGGAGATAAGCAATATCCTTAGAAAATTTTTCATCCTGGGTGAGAACACAGGATACATTTCTTTTCTGGAGTTTTTTCAGATAAATGTTTGGAGGACAAAACCACATCTTCAGTGAAATTTTCATGGGACACGGGTAACTATTTCTGATCTAAGTATGAGAAGTTGTTCGCATAACCTCATTCTTTGGTTATGGAACTTTGTTTTTTCTTTTGTTGAAGGCAACAAGCTGTAATTTCTCTGCTTTGAGAAGGAAACTGAAATTTGAGCTCTATATTTCTACACATCAGATATATATTTTGGATACACTTACACAGTAGTTTAAGACTTGCATCTTCCCTCAGAGTAAACATATGTGACATTGGATACTGTGTGCTATTTGAGTTTTTTTTCCAGCCTGAATAATCGAAGAAGAAAGATTTGTGCAATTTTATGTCTTACTTGCAGATAAGGATTAGTTAGCTTTGACTGGCTCATCTTTATTTTTCATGCACTTACTTAATTGGTAAATAATAATTAACATCCCGCCAACTGTTCTCCAGAACCACATTTCCTAATATTACAGGGAAGCTAAAATGATTAGGCAGGGATTTAAGAACAGTTATGAACCAATGATTCCTGCAACACACATTTATTTCACTGTTGTCCCTCAGCAATTTCAATTCCCTGCATGCTGCAGACCTTCCTATCAGTTCCAGCCTGGCCATGGCAGAGTGCTGCCTGTCTTGTTACTCAGTTTGGGGCTGTAACTCTCATTTGATATTTTACAATGTCATATAAAAATTATTTTGCCTCCATGACATGAACAAGTTTCTTGATTGTCATATTTGCAACTTTTAACTTGCAGCAAATACCCCAAAATATCATTCATAGAATCACAGCTCATTCCATGCATCACTGTAATTGTTGATAACAGAAAGGTTCATTTCTAATTTAAGGGGCCGCAATCACACCATCAGCTATCTTTAAAAGTTTTACATTGTGGAAAAATGTCAAAACTATTATAACTGACAGGAATTATAGAGTGAGATGTTCACTTAACCAAAGGGTACAAATAAAGTTACCATGCTACATCCATAAAGGATATGGCTATAGGCATGATACAAGCTCTTCTGTACAAAGATTCTAAAAATGAGTCAATTTCCTACAAAACTGTATTTCCTTCAATTCAAAACATTTTTTTTCCTCTAGAAAAAAAAGCATCAGTTACATTCTCTTCAGTAAGTTGAAGCTTTACTAAAAATATTACATGCACAGTTAAGCACAGATACTCTAAGAAAACAGTCCATATTTCAGGATGAAAGCAAGAACATTCTTTCAAATGCACATTTTCTTTAGTAGGCTATAGCTTGTCTTGACTGCCCTTCATATATGGTAATCAAGATAGATGTTGGAGATGCTACAAGAAAGAGCAGTAAACACCAAAGAAAGTAGCCTAGATAAATCTTCAGCATAAATAAACCTCGGTTGGTAGGGAGCCAAACAGAGTAATCAGCAAATGACCTGCGTTAAATTAGGTCATACCCTCTCTCTTCTGTCATGAAAACAACTACTGTGAAAGACCTTTAATGTATTTAAAATCCCAGTGGATTTATTGACAGTACCTTTGTCTGGACCATGCCTGGTCTCTGGTCCCTCAAGTGCTCCAGGGTAGCAGCAATATCAATCTCTTTAGCACCTGCAACAAACCACAAATTGGGCTGAGTTCAGAGCACAAGATAATCCATGCTGTGTCTGTCAATCTCTTGCTACCGGGTTCCCTTTGGGCTAACAGTCCAATTGAAAATTATTACATCCATCTCTCAGCAGACTTGGCAGGCAGCTGCAATTCTTGTGTTCATATAGAAAAATTAGAAGTTGGGGCAGCTTTTATTAACATTAATTCATGAAAAGCCAGAAAAAAACATGTTCTGCATCCTGGCTCAATATAAGAGGAATCCACTCTTTCAGAAATTAAGATATGAGAAAAATTTAAGACACCAACATCCATGGATGAGGTTGACCACAGTCCTGAGCTGGCCTCCGAGGCGTGCTGCAAGGATGGACCTGGAGATCCTCTGAGTGGAGCTGACAGGCTTTAGTGCCACATAGACTTCCCAATGCCTGCAAACACATATGTCCCTGCTCCAGTGAGGGACATTCTTTAGTTGAAAATACTCTAGCCTCAGGACAAAAAGGGAAAAGACTCATGACAAGATCTAATAACTTTAATGGCTAGCTGGGCTTCTGAGCTTACCTTTGAAAGAGTTAATTCCTCCATTTCTGTGATGCAAATTGCAGGCATTTACTTGCGAACTGGTGCTTATTTTTTTATCATCATTAGCAGAATGACATGTCTAATAATATGAACAACACCTGATTACAAAATCCTGATTTAGCAAAACACCAAAGCATATGCTTGCACTGGAATGTAAGAATAGTCGTAGTGGGACAGTATGCTTAACGGGAAGCTTGTTTTGAATACTTTTGCCAATATAAGTCCCTTAAACATCAGTTTTTACTGATTAGTGTCGCCCAGCCCATGAGCTGTGATGAGCCCACATCACCCACAAGCACCTGTGATGTGTCCTCAGCCATAGGTAATTAAAAGGAAAAGGAAAGCAAAATATGATTTTGCCCTAATAACTGTCTTATTGAGAGGCCAGAGGCTTCGAAGCAAGGTGAACAGATGCAGAGATTGGATTACTAGCCCTGTTTCCATTTTAAATACCCCTGATAATATGGTGATGGGAACTACCTAAGTACCTAGAGATGCTGATGAACAAAACTAAGTGCTGCAAAGACGGTCAGCTGTTTTGGAAGAAAAAAGACTTGGAACAAAAAAACTCACAGGAAAAAGGATGAAATCAGCGGCATAGGATAAAGCCAGCATTACTTGTTTTCTCTCTACATAAACAAACCTTTCTTCCTCCTCAGCATCCACCACTACATGTTCTGCATCTATTCCCTTACTGTGCTTAAAACAAACGAGTTTAAATATTTATTGCTAGTTCACTCTTAAACCTCATTTTGTGATGAGGGTTTTTTTTTTTTTCTACTCAAACTTATGCTAGATTACTGTTATATTATGTAAATTCAGCTGCCTTCCACTGATGTGTATGATAGTGTGCAGACAGTTCTCTGGTGACAGAGGCGGACAAAAGAAGAGATTTTCAAGGCACAGAGTGAAGTCTGAACTCAACCTGCCTTCACAGGTGAGAGGAGTTCAGTGTTTAACTGCAGTGTGAGTTTTAAGCTCTCCTTTGAATTATTTTTGTTGAAATCTGACAGAAATTAAACATCTTTGCTAGACTGAATCTTTCTCTTTAATCTGCGAGTACAACAGTATGCACAACATTCTACAGTAACCAGAAACACTTATATTTATGTTTTTTGTGCCATTTCAGGTGACAAAAAATACAGCATATGCTACATGACATTAGGAGAGAGGGATACGAGGTCTGAGATCGTCTTAGGAACCTGAACGTACACAAGTCCATGGGACCTGATGAAATCCATCCGCGGTCCTGAAGGAGCTGGCAAATTAAGTTGCTGAGCCAGTCTCCATCATATTTGAAAAATCATGGCAGTCAGGTGAAGTTCCCGACGACTGGAAAAAGGGAAATATAACCCCCATTTTCAAGAAGGGGAGAATGGATGACCCAGGGAATTACAGACCAGTCAGTCTCACCTCTGTGCCTGGCAAAGTCTTGGAGCAGATTCTCGTGGAAGGCATGCTAAGGCACATGAAAATCAACAAGATGCTTGGTGACAGCCAGCATGGCTTCACTAAGGGGAAATCCTGCCTGACCAATTTGGTGGCCTTCTATGATGGGGCTACAGAACTGATGGATAGAGGCAAAGCAGTTGACGTCATCTACCTGGACTTGTGCAAAGTGTTCCACACTGTCCTGCACATCCTTGTCTCTAAATTGGAGAGATATAAACTTGATAGATGGACCACTCGGTGGATAAAGAACTGCCTGGATGGCAACATGCAAAGAGTTGTGGTCAATGGCTCAATGTCCAGCTGAAGACCAGTAACGAGTGGTGTCCCTCAGGTGCTGGGACCAGTCTTATTCAACATCATTGTTGCTGACATGGACAGTGGGATTGAGTGCGCCCTCAGCAAGTTTGCCGATGACACCAAGCTGTGTGGTTCGGTTGATACGCTGGAGGGAAGGAATGCCATCCAGAGGGACCTTGACACGCTTGTGAGGTGGGCTGATGCCAACCTCATGAAGTTTAACCATGACAAGTGCAAGGTTCTACACCTGGGTCAGAGCAATCCCAGGCACAGCTACAGGTTGGGCAGAGAAAAGATTCAGAGCAGCCCTGCGGAGAAGGACTTGGGGGTGTTGCTCAATGAGAAACTTAACACGAGCCGACTTCAGTGTGTACTTGCAGCACAAGAAAGCCAACCGTATCCTGGGCTGCATCAAAAGGAGTGTGACCAGCAGGTCGAAGGAGGTGATCCTGCCCCTCTCCTCTGCTCTTGTGAGACCTCACCTGGAGTATTGTGTGCAGTTCTGGTGTCCTCAAAATAAAAAGGACATGGATCTGTTGGAACAAGTCTAGAGGATGGCCATGAGGATGTTCAGGGAACTGGAGCACCTCCCATATGAAGATAGGCTGAGAAAGTTGGGGCTGTTCATCCTGGAGAAGAGAAGGCTGCGTGGAGACCTCATAGCAGCCTTCCAGTATCTGAAGGGGGCCTACAAGGATGTCAGAGTGGGACTCTTCATTAGGGACTGTAGTGACAGGACAAGGGTTAACAGGTTAAAACTTAAACAGGGGAAGTTCAGGTTAGATATAAGGAGGAAATTCTTTCCTGTTGGGGTGGTAAGGCACTGGAATAGGTTGCCCAGGAAAGTTGTGAATGCTCCATCCCTGGCGGTGTTCAAGGCCAGGTCGGATAGAGCCTTGTGCAACATGGTATAATGCAATGAATCCCTGCCCATGGCAGGGTGGTTAGAAGTAGATGATCTTGAGGTCGTTTCCAACCCTAACTATTCTATGATTCTATATTGCAACTAAGGATATTAGGGCCAAATCACACTTTTACTGAGATGGCTGAAAAATATCCATACACTGTTAAGGTATTTTAAACACTGCTTATCTGGAAATCCCACATACAAGCTAAGTTTGATGCAGTGGTTTAAAATATGGAAGAACTCGATCCACTGATTCCAAGGATATTCCATTATTGGAAGTGCTTTGCTCAGGCTGCTAAACTATGAAGTCCAGCAACATATGGAGATGTTAATTTATTGTTGTAAAACAATCTAGAGGAGGGGTTAAAAATACTAGGCTAGAGAGCACCGAAAACTGGAAAAGAGATCACAAAATATGTCAAAAGGCAATATTTTTTATCTTTTCTCCCCATCAATATGTATCTGTCTGCTTAAGAGTACTACTGTTGTTTCAGAAAATAAAGGAAACGGTAAAAGAGGAAACATTTAAAGAATACAACACTGCCTTTTCACCTTTTGACTGTATTTTACTCTGCAAGGAATACATTTGGTTTGTGCTTGTGACAGGTTCCTTTTTCACAATGGATTTCATTGCTTGTTTTAAATGAATGTACAAATGTAACTTAGTGTGACACTGAGCTAATGTTGTACCAGCAGTATTATGAAAAATGGCTGTGTAATGTATGTCATTTTTTTCTTTTAAGCAGAACATGCATTTGCAGTAACTCAGTATGAGCCAGATACTACTCAGCCTTCCTCCTGCCCTTAACAGCTCAGAGAGCTAGCTGTGGAAATACTTCCAAAAGCACTTCCACACCAATGCAAGGCAGACTTTAGCTTCAGTAATTAACTATTATCTTCCTAAAGGCTTCAAGCATTCACAGTGAGTGCACAACAACCCACATCAGCAACACTAGCTGGATAAACTAAAAGAAAACAAGAGAAGATGCAGGCTGAATGATATTTTGCCCGCAAGGAGAGAAGCAGCTTCTGAAGTTTAGGGTCATATCCTCTGCAACCCTTTCTCTCCCCTCAGGCACCAATGAAAGATGCACACTGGCATTTAACAGCTGGTGTTCCTGATTAGCAGATCTCAAGGGGTTAAAGGGTTTGCCCTTAGATAGGTGCATAAGCTGAGTATCCAGCATGTCATAAAACCATGGGTAAAATGTGAATTGCCTTTTCCTCCTGCAATAAATAAAGGACTAGGCAAATGCTGCTGCAATAGGCTCCTTGAGGTGAACAGCAGAGTGCAATATTTTAAATCATCATAAATTATGTAATCTTAGTTTTATGACTTAATAGTGAAATCTTCCTTCTCTTCTCATTCCCTTAAACATGGCAGGGGACCTATTTTGCTAAGCATGAAACACGAGAAACTCTTTGTGGAGGATAATCCCTTCCACATGGTATCAGCACTGATGTCACTGTGATGGTACAGGAGCAGGACAGACAAAGTTTGTCAAGAGGGGTAATACCTTTTAATATATCAGCTGTGAAGGAAAAATGAAGGTATTAAAAGTGGTTTTCAGGTTAATCAAGCTATGGAACTTGTGCACCTGAAAACGTGCTGGTTTTATTTTCTTTTTCAGTTATAAGAACAATCAGCATTTGTTACATACGTGTATGAAATTTTGGGCTTAATTAGGGTAAGCTTTGAGATTTTAGTTTTATGCGATAGGCTTGAACATACTTGCATTGAAAGCAAAATCAAAAGTCCTATTTTATACATTACTAATGAAACTGCAGCAGTAGATTCTGTGAGACTGACAGAATTTTATATTAAAGCACTGTATTAAAAGGAATATTTTAGATTCTAGAGGCTCTGAATTTTCTGTGTATTTATAAAAATAAAATGATCTTTAAATACTTCATCAAAGCTGTTATTTGTGGGGGGTTTCTTTTTAAATAACCCAAACTGAAGAGTTTTCTTTGTGAATGTTTCACAAATACACATCACTCATGAATATTAAATTAAAAAAGATTTTTCTAGCTGGGAACAACTTTCAGATCTACCGGCATATATTCTCAAAAAGATATAACTCTGCACAACTGCTATAATTTTGTTAATGTGAGTCCTAAAGGATGGCTATGTTTAGATAAATTTGAATTTTCTTCCAGGCAGAGACTCTGACTTCCTGCAACATGCTGGTTAAATCATTAAATTCACCGTGTGTTTCACACCATCATTTATAAAATGAACCATTTTTTTCCCACCTAGTAAGTTGTTCTGAAAGCAAATCCATTAATGGTTACAAGGTACTTGGACACTAGAGAGGTGAGGACCTAGATAGATCATTTTTTTTTTCCAATACCCTTTGCACCTTTTTCAGCCCTCTTTCTGTCCCCCTTGATCATAAAGTGGTCACAAAGCTGAATATATGATGTAGCAGTCTTGATGAGCTGTTGTAAATGGGGGATTATTAGCACTGTTACCATTTCTCCTTGAGATGATGATGATCTGTGTGGCAATAAACATTTGTCCCAACAGAAGAAAATGGAGCACTAAGGGAAATACAGAAATGACCTGTGAAGTGCCTTTCTTTTAGCAACAGGAAGTATTCAAAACCATTCTAGTCAGATATTACCTGCTTAATGTATTTTTTTTATATTTAGTATATTGTATAGATTTTGAATTAGGCCTTGAAGGGCAAAGGGACTTGTTAGGTCAAATTGAAACCCGTCTTGTTATAATCTCGATGGAAGAGTCCCTAATAAAGTTCTTTCTGCTGATGATACTAGAAGCTGAAAAAAATCTAATTAATACTTGGAAGATGCTGCTGATTGGTAGCCTTTTAGCCTCAGAGTGAAGTGCGACACAGTATTCACAGGCAGCTGGGACCGCCATGAAGGAATCACTTGTAATACTATGAAATAACAAAAACACACATGAGAAAGAAAATTAAGGCAAAAATCAAGTGTCAGCAAGGACGGTGAGTTGTCTCATCACAGCGTGTCTGTGTTTAGGAAGAATACAAGTGTTTTTCATGTTTGGGTGATGACTGCATGACTCATGCCTAAAAATGATGCTTCATGGTCAAAGCAAACTCATGCACAACAACTTTATGCTGCCTCTCTTCCCTCTCAGTGTCAGTACTCTGACAAATAGGCTTTCTTGGGTTTACAGTGCAGCATTTTCTGCCCCTTTTCTGCATTGAGCTTTGCCTTAGCAAAAAGGTGGTGAACTGTGGAAATCGAAGGAAAGAAACATCCTAAAGGACAGACAGTGACTAAATCCAGGCCTGCCAGGAGCCCAACACGTGAAAGAGGCCCAATCTGTACTGGTGGCTGTAGTAGCATATAGAAAGAGAAGTGGCCCTGATTTACCTCTGGGGCATCTGGAGGCAAATCAGTACTCATGGACTATTACACTGCCATGGCTATGCTGCTTCCAGTACCCAAGCTAGCCGGATGTAGCACAGATATGCTACAGATTTGCAATGCTCCTAAAGCCCTAGATGCCTCCAGCTTCCCACTGACAGCTTCTAAAGGATGGCTTCTGTAGCTGCTCCAGCAAGTGACTGCCCCATTGAGTACTTAATGTTGCAGCAAAACATTTAATCACACCATATGAGGGGCAAACTCAATCTGATTAAAGAAGTAAGGGTCATAACTAGGGGGGGTGTAACACTACTTCTTCACTGACCATTAGTTTTAATGGCATACCCGTAATATTTACTAACCAGCTTAGTCTCAAAGGCCCAGCCTCATCTCATCTACTCCAGCCATCCTTGAAGTTCGAATTGCAGTTAGTCATCTCCTCTCTCAACAGCTAAGAGAGAGAGGAGAAGCTCTGATGGGCAATTCATTTGCCTGAGAATTATCCTCCAGAGGTGCGTATCATTCTCCACTGATGACTGAGGAGACCTAGACAACTAGGTTAGGTGAGATGCTTAATGTTACATGTTTTATATGGCTACAGTTAGATGGAGCGAACCTGGCTTGAAAAGAACTGAGTTTCTACTCTGTATTTAGGGCTCACAAATGCTAGAATCCACCAAATATAATGGTGTTTGAGATCTGTGTTTTGTGTCTGTTGCTTTCCCCGCTTCCCTCACCTCCCCAGTTTGGCAATTCTGAAGGCCATGACAAAAGAAAAAGCAAAATGGAACCATAATGAAAAGATAAATCAGTTGCAGTATAGTGTAGGGAAAGCCACAGAAGTGAAAAACACATTGTAAGAGTAACTGCTGTTTGTATAGTGCTCTGCTGTGAAGAAACAAGAGTATTTTCTTCCTTCAACTTGCATTGTCTGAGTGCCCACTAAATACAAACACTTGTAAATATTAAGAGTTAAAAAGGGATCTGAACAACGGCTAGAAACTACAAGAATAAAAGCAATTTTCATTTATAGTTATCCAGATGTCTGCTGCTGTAGCTGCTGGAGTTCTGATATTGGCCAGGTGGATCATTTGATGCATTTCATGGAAAGAGGAAAAAAAGCATCAGCAAAGCCTAGTGAGGGGCACACTTTTAAAGATAACAAAAAAGATAAATGTATTCAGGCTGGCATTTTCATTAAAAACTTACTCTGTCTCTGAGATGAACAAAATCTGTGTATGTCCATATATTTTGTGATCGAACCAACATATACCTGAATTAGTGAACTGCCTGTAATTTCAGACAAAATACATGTCTCTATACATCTAACAATGACCCAAATTAAAATTTTGCTGCCTTTATCAGAAACCAAAAGAACCACAATGAAAAGAACACAATGGGAAAAACAAGCATATAAATGGAGAAGAAATAAAAGTGAAATAATGAAAATTATTGTGGCAGTCATACATACAGAGAGTATATATTATATAATGTTACTGTTTACACGTTTTATATTAACACTTGAAAACTGCATGCTATAAATGTAAGTGATATGCCTTTGTCAGTACACAATCCAAAGAAAGGTGATACTGAAGGTGAAACACCTAGGAACAGCCTAACATTTCAAAAACTGCTTCAGGAAAACAATGCTTCTAAGCTTACACTGATTTTAACAGTCCTGCAGGGATAGAGATTCACTACTGACATGCCAGCCTTTAAGCTAATATCCTTTGTCATTGCAGAAAAAACATGCAGAAACCACTCACTGTAACTGAATGCAAATGGATGCTAATTTGAGGACCAATCCCTCCTCACTTCCACTGTGCATGAGAATATGCAACATCACATTCTATACCATATAGGAATTGTTTCTTTTTTACATTCATATTCCCTCCACGTCCCCAGAAGTTAAAAATAAAAGGAATATGCCTAAATTGCTACATGCATGAAATAGAAGTTAATGAGTTATATTCCATATGGGGCAAGATATCCCATAATCAACTATGGTCACTCCAGAAAATACCAGTGCATGCATCTAAATTCAGCTTACATGTGCACATACATACACATGCACACATACAAAGAATATACATAGCAAGAGTTACAGATGTGAAGCTACTGCCTACTTATAGGCGTTCCTCAGTACCAGCCCCCATAGAGTTCTATGTGATTTTCTTCTTTTAGTACCTCTTCCAGAAACTACTGGTGAATTACCTGAAAGGCATTTTATCTCCACGTGCTTAACATGAACAAAGTTAAGAATGACACTTCTAAAATGTGCCCCAATTGGCCCCCAAAAATCTTTGAGTCCTCTTTGCAAAATTTGAATCTCCATTACAGGGAACACAGAATTAGCTCACCCTCATGAATCTCCTAACTTGTAAGAACTACATTTTACGTTACTTTCATTTTACATTGCACAATGGTGGCAATGCTTTCATAAAAGAGTACATGGAGTGACCTGAATAAAAGATGCCACTACTACAGATCCATTCTTTAATGAAGTTTATACTTAAAAGTGACTAGGATGGTGCAGCTATAGAACTTGTGGAATAATTACACTTTAGTTAGGTAATATACATTGTACCCTTTATAGCCAGAAGACTACCATCTGGTCAATTAAACACTTCTCTTCAAATCCTTCTATAGACTGCCACATGAGATTAGCTACAGAAAAAAAGTAGTTCTTCACTCTGCATATAAACCTCCTTTTCCAAACATTTGCCCAGCTGCTTCTCAAACTGATAGCACAGTACTTCTATGACCAGCTTTTCCACTTTTCCATATTCTAACCTACCCATTGTGTGAAAAAATGCCGTCCAAATTCCTTATCTGCTTGTCTCCTCCTTAGTTTCAGTCAATGACCTCTTGTTTTCAAATTAGTCACTATCTCAAGCTGCTTACTGACATCAATACATTCCTTTCAGGATCTTCTACTGCTCTATGGGGACCCCCCTTCGTGCTCCCTTTCCCAAGGAACAGCCCATGTCTGATCAGTCTTTCTTCACAATTCACTTGCCCCAAACCCTGGATAATTAGGATTACTTTCTACCACACTTTCCTAGTCCTTTTTTTTTTTTTCCAATAAAATCCCCAGAACAGCAAATAACTCAAGAAATATGGCTCTTTTAGGGTAAACCCTGACTGTACAAAGAAGAAAAAAGCCACAGAAGTTATGTCAATAACTTGTTTGCTTTTTGTTTGAAATGTCTATATGCCATAAAGGAAACCTGCTACATACAACATTAGGAAACATTAACCAACACCATCTTCCCCGTGGTCACTATTTCATTTCACAACAGAAGCCTACAGAACATGCTACATTTTTATCATTTTATGAACTAATAATCAATGACTCTCTAGTGTCAACGAGTCAAAAGCTTTAAAGATTTATACGCCAAAATGTGTTTTACAAAGGAAATAAACACTGTTCTAAACAGTGAGAGTTCGCTGAGCATCCCAGGCTGGACTGTGAAACACTGTCCTATACATTTCCTATACGTTCTTGCATGTAGCTAGGGGCCCAGCTCTCATTGTGATTAATTATCTGCTGGGAAAGGCTGCAAGAATGAGCACTATTTGCCTAATTGTGTTTCCAGGGTAACTCATTACATAAAAGTTACAATACATAAATGAAGCTCATTTGAAAAAATAGCCTTATAACATATGATACATTTACATGAACACTAACAACTTCCTTCAGAAATTGAAATAGCAATGTATCAGATTTATATGCTTAGCATTATTGCTGCTGAGAACTGAGACAATCCTGTAGATAGCACAATGGTGCACAAAGCAGACCTTAATTTTTTGGCTTTACTAACCTGCATTTTTTTTTTCTTTTTTTCCTAGAGATAATAATCTGTTTCACCGAAACCTTGAAGGCCAGCAACATGATCAATTCAAACTGAGCACATGAAAACAATTGTTTTAAATCCTGACCTTTTTTTTTTCTGCAGAATAACACCTATTTTTAATTCCACTTTTTGTCCTTTTACCGCACTCTCCCCCCCCCCCCCCCCAAAAAAACACACCCTAATCTCTCTTTTACACTGTATATTCTCCCAACCACTGTATGACACGTAGTATGCTTTATTTTCATGAGAGAAGCTGGATCCTGGGCTGAAAAATATTCCCTTATTCCCCAAGAGCATGTCAGAAATAGTCTGCTCTGGACTTGTATCAGCACAACTGAACAATAGAATTTTCTCAGACTTTGCATAAGGACTCAAAAATAAGCAGATTGAATCCATTTTAACATGAATATGGGCAAGCATTTTCTTTCATAAAATCCTTTCAGAGATGAGCTAACCCCACAACTTCATTATGATTGTTAAATCCACACAGTAGATAAGCAAAACCTCAGCAAGGGTTCAGATTAGCCAAAATCATTTGATCATGATGAGTCAGAGGGCGAATTAAGGAATCTTTTGTTTTGCCTTAAAATGTCATGGTATAAACTGCATCTGCTCAGGAGCTGACTCATAAGACCCTCAGACAATAGGGTAGCGGGGGCAAGGGAAGGACTTGGGGAGATAACCTCCTCAGCCAGCCCAGGCCAGAGTGTGTGCACTCATCAATTATAATCCAAGCTTTTGAATGTGAGAGAATAAACCGCTGGTTTGGCTTTGGTAAATCAAATCTTTTTGTTGGGTTTTAGAATTCGGAAAGCAATACTTTAAAAGGACTTCAAAATTCATATTCGCCTTTCCTTTGACTCATCTTGTTCCAGCTAGTTCAAACACAAGAAAATAGATGGTCAGCAAACCCTAAGCAGCTGCTGGCTGGATTAATATCTAAAAATCAAACCATTATCTACACTATCCAAGCCTCTCAGTTCAGAAAAATGAAAGTGGGAAGACTCATAATCTCATTTTTTTCTTTGTCATGCCAGAAACATTCAATAAAATGTCTTGCAATATATGGAACTTTTAGTCACTACAACAAGCCTTCAGGAAAGACAAGAAATAAGAAAATTCTCAACTTTCCTCCAGATCAGACAGAAAGAAAAAACCTCATCAGCTCAGAGTTACTCTGAGCTTGGGGTGAGGAAGGAATATGAAGTAGAACTAAATCTAAATCAGCTTATCTTCCTTAGTTACAAAGAATCAAACTTTTAAATACATCGAGAACATTGAAATCCTCAGTAGAAATCATCCTCAGAAAAACAGCCTCTGTCAAAAATTCAGCAAGCATTGTTATCTACAAAAAAAATCCATGATAATTTTCTCTATTTATTTAAATCATGGAAGTGCACATGAAGTTCAAATAAATCACTCCTTAACTTCTCACTCAAAACTGAACTTGTCTTAAGCTGTCTGTCAGGGAAATGAGGTGACTTAGTGACTGTATTAAAATTGTAACACCCATGTAAAAATAGTATTGTAGTTAGATAGCTGTCATAGTTAAAACACATCAAATAGTACTTAAGCATGTTATTGTAAGCCAGATTCAATAACACTTAGGTTTTGTTATTTCTGTGATAGGTATAGGGTCAGGGTCTTTTGACTACTCTGCAGATGAATCTAGCAATAAAAATAATCATAGTAATAAACTACCTGATAAATAACAGCACAAAGTTACTGGAACAACTAAACAAAGGGATACACTTCCATTTAAAACTTCCTGCTGACACCACATAGGAATGATAGCACTGAATGGACACTGCTTTTCTTTGAGTGTTCCAATATCTAATAAGATTATTTCATGTGGCTGTTTGGAGTGAACGCACAGATGCAATCATTACAGACAGTAATGATTGTAACGACAGTAAGGACAGTGAAATTCATTAAAAATGTGACCCAACAGGAAATCCTTCCTGATGCTCGTCAGAGCCAGAGGGAGTCCCACATGCCAGCTCTGTGTGGCTCTCAAAGGCAGAAAGGCGCTTGCTGAGCGAGAGCTCCTGCAAGATCCATGTGAGCTCTTGTGTGTCCTCCTGCCAGCTCAACCCCCTAGGTACACCAAAGGGGCATTTCTACTCTCGGTACCCCTTTTACTGCCCTGCTAGTGCATTGAAATAGCGTGCTTTGCTTTTTAAAACACTCTTTACTGCTTTCTCAAAGGGGTTGAGAACATCACACTAATGTGCCGAATGTCAAGCACAAAACCCTCCCAAACTTTTCTCCTGCTTTACACTTTAGGAAGTGGTCCCTTGTTGGTGGTTTTCAGTATCTAAAATAATAGGAGGGATGGCAACAGGCAAGACAGTTGAAGATATGAATTTATGTTTAATAGACTAAGTATTAGCACTAATTCAATGAGCAGCAGAAGAAGAAATTGTAAGTGACAAAGGCATTTACAGTTAACTGTCTAAGAGAATGCAGGGAAGTAAATCATTACATGAAAAAGGAGCTCCTTTTCTCGTCCTACCCTATTAAAAACCTCACTACAGAGCCAAGGCATTTATTGATTGCTTTCTACTTTCCCACTGCCAAAACTAAGTACTCCTCTATTTACTTTAATTTAAAAATGCATTATTGTCTACTTTCTAATAAACCAGAGAGTGGAACAAGAAACTCAAATTATTCTAAGTTTATTCTTAAAAGTCCGGGTTTTTGGGTGGTGTGGGGTTGGTGGTTTTTTTTTTTTTTTTTTTTTTTTTGAAAGACTGAAGGCCTTAATCCTTAAAAGCCTTTCTGAAAGAAATGTTACTAGATGCTGGCCTTGCAGCTGGGCCCAGATTGAAAGTGCACTTACATTTTTATGTTTAGCGCTGAAGGACTCTGAAGTTAGCCCTCACACTCCACATAAAAGCTTTGGAAAGGGCATTCTTTGCCACTTGTGCAATTCATTCTCTAAGAAAAGGAAATGGAAAGAAAGATTTCATGTCCAGGGCTTCAGGCCTTTGATCATTTGATGAACATTGGATCCTCAACCTGGGCCTCCAGCTTCTCAGGCCAGACAAAGAGGGCCCCGGCCGCACAGGCTGGGCCTCGGTTCCCGCCCGAACAAAACCTTTGGCGGCCGCACAGTGTGACAGCCTGGGAAAGGCCCACCTCAGCAGGGCTGAGATGCCCGCTCTGCCCTTTGATCTTTCATTTAAACCCCAGCCAAAGCACCAGGTCAGGGGATTTCGCATCGCACACCCCCATGGGCAGAGGGGAGCAGGTCAAGAACAAAATGGGGGTGACCGATCTCCAAAAAGCCCTGTGACGCCTTTCTCTGGCCAGTTTCACATGACTTGTCTGGCATTGTGAAGAGCTAAGCCCACACTTAAAATGGAATTTGACATTACATGGTACAATGGAGTCAATAAATGGCATTCTTCAGTGCTTTTACAACAAAGTCAACCCTCCCTTAAGTGGCTGAAAGCCCCAAGCTAGAAAATACTTCTATTTACTTCTTTATGTGAGTAAGTTGCATATACTTTAAATCTAGTTTTCATTACGGCTGATGACTGAAATGAGCCGAACAAACACCTAACAAAGGTCTACATTAATTTTACGACATACAATTGCTTCTGGTTTTAAAGACTGGGTTGTCACGTGACATGTAACAAGCATTGGAAATATCTCCATATTCCTCCACAGAGTGAAACCCTATTTTCCAACAAGAATTAAAAACTAATCTCATCCCACTGAAAAAATTATTTTCAGGATAGTGCTAAGGAGAAGGCAAACACACAACTCCTTTTAAGATGAGCAGCTAGGTCCACATGATGCTCACAGGCAGAACATTCAGTCCATGTTTGACGAGACATGTTAACAGAATCTGGAGAGAAAGAAAACACTAAACTCTTCTTTCTAAAGGGCCAGGATGCCACTATGCCCCACAGGGCTGGGACATGCAGGATGCAATAGCTGATGACCACAAAGCGTGGCGTGTGTTTTTAAACTACATGTAAAAGTATGTCTGTGCTAGAAGATTTTAAACAACTGTAAAGTGACTAGAACTCAAAGAATTAAATACTGTTTCTCTCTATAAATTAATATACATTTTTACAATCAATACTTTTTCTTTAAATGCACATATCTGCATAATGCCAGATGAAGGTGTCTTAAGAACTCAGGTTAAGAAGTAAAAAAGGAAAAGTACTATTTTTTGTTTATCTTCAACCTCCTAAAATTTCTTTTCCTCTTAAAATGCAGTTCTATGAAACTGTGATACAAACATGGTCAAAGGAATGAAGAAGGGGTACAAAATATGAATGAAGTTGGTTATTATGTGTTTTAACCTACAGTCAGGTTAAAAGACATAATAGTCTTTGAAAACTCCCACCTTTTAGCTTCCTTCTTTTGAAGACAGTATCAGTATTAAAAATTTGGTTTAGTTCTAACATACAAAGATTATTTCAGGATATCTCAAGTACTTCCCACCATGAACCATTTACCTATCAATAAAAAGTAAAGAAACGGCCCCAATCTCTAGAGATTTATAGACTTCATTTTCAAGAAACAACAGTATTCATTTATGTTGACACATGATTTTTTCCACTTCAGAAAATTACATTTTAGAGATAAGGAAACTCAGAAACAGAAAAGTTTTAAAAATTGTTCAATATTGGACAGTGGCAGCACTAGGAACAGAGTATTAGATGATTTATTTTCAGTCCTCTACCCTGTTCACTACAGTCCTCTTCTGCCTAAGAGAAAAATCTGTGCAGCACATGAGGCCTTGTCTTCTATCGTCTCTTCTAGGCGAAAGAAAAGTAATGGTGTTTGACCATCATGGCTGGATAGGTGACAGAGGACTGGGCAATGCTCATGAAGCAGCCCAGGACCTAACTCACCCACTAAATAAGGATTCTACAGCCCCAAGGTATCTTCTTCTAAAACCTGTAATAACTACTTTAAATGAAAAGTTTATAAATTCAAGTACTTCTCAACAGCACAAAACCCACCTGCTCATTCACAAAGCATTTGCATTTGGGTTTGTTTGAAACTGCTATGAAAATAAAACTTAAGAATGCTCAGGAAAGAGTACAATTTGCCTCTAATTTATTCTCAGATTTTCTGTGAATATTGCTCCCTGTGTTGTCATGGCAACACAAGCACATCTTTCAGTACCAAGGAAGTAACAAGCCTTTTGATTCTCACCTTTGGCCATTTTATTGAGAACCATGTCAATTAGAATGTAGGTTCCACTTCTTCCCGCACCATCACTGCCAACAGAAAGGGAAAAAGAAAAAAATAAAGCCTATCAATGTGCATCTAGACTTAACATGAAGGCACCTGCCCTCAGTGTTATACTGTTACACATGGGGGAAGAGGAGAGAATAAGGGGCTAAAGTAGGATACTGAGAGAGGAGAGAAAGCTTGCACTGAATTAACACAAGCTGTTTCTGGAAGATTAACTATTAGCCTGCACAGGTAACAGGACTCTGTTCTGAGTTTTTTAAGCCAAGTTGGGCTTATGCAAGAAAAGCATTTTAAACAGTGGAAAAGTCACTAACCCTAAAACAGGATACCATTTCTGTTCAAAGTGTGTATGTATAATGAGCTTATAGTCACTTCTATGTGATCAAGAACCACAGAATAAGTTAGACCAGAACACTATCCAGAACATCCCACAATGTCGCTGATTGCATTTTTAACACAGTAGTCAGAGAGAATGCGTATAAAGATCTGTTCGAGAACCAAAATATTTGATTACTGAGGGACTTTTGATTACTGAGGGTAATTTTTCTTCACTATACATCACAAGAGGTTTGGTCTTCCGTTTTACTTTTCCCTTTAATTCTTACTTAGTTGCAAAACCCAGAAAAAATATTGTGCAATTCCTAAGAAACAGCTTTAACTTTTGTTTGTACCATCAGCCCTTCCTCGGAGATGTGAGACCAAGCCTTGGGAGGGGGGAAGCTTCCTCATCTGAATGCAGCTTGTGTCCCTTTCAGAGAGCAACGTGTAATTGCCAGCGCGATGCTCTTTTAGAGCTGCTGTTAGCAAACATAATTAAGACTTTAAGTAAAAGCTTTTTTTCTTTCCCTCCCCAAAATTTTTACAAAGGTGCAGGTGTGACCAATTAGACTGGTATGTAGCTTTATTAATTAAGCCATTATTTTTATTGATAGCTCAATTTGTGTACAAGAATTAATGAAAAGAAAAATAATAGAACAGCATGAAGCGTGTTATCACATTCTGTTTACAGGCAGGCTCTGAAACTTAATTTTTGTTAAGTCTCTGTAGACAAGATTTTTTCAGTTACTAGATCACTGCCTAGAGAAAAAGAGGTAACGGTAGTAATTTTTTTTTTTTTTAATGTCTATGAAGAGAACAAAGACACAATCTTATTAGTTAAGCTGAATAATGAGAAACAAGGCAGGCATCAGGCCCAATAAAAACAAAACCTATTGAGCTGATAGTAGACATTTCCATCCATCACAGTAAGGAAAGAGGAAGAAACTTGAAGGCTCTTCACTCTGCATCAAATGTTTCTTTTCTCAGGCCTCCTGAGTGCAATGCAGACAAGCCTCCTCCAGAGCATTCACCTCTGCAGAGGACCTCCTTGCAACCAGTGGAACCCTGCTGAACCACACATGAGAAACGTATCCTTTCCCTCCTCGCTCCCACCCAAAGTGGAGTGCCATGTGTCAAACAACCTGCCTCTTAGCAGGGCTGGTTTTCTATCTTCCTTATCTATAAGAATATAATCAATAAACAAGTGCAACATTCTCCTTAGTATCTCCAATGGCAAAACCAATCATTAACATTATTATTATAAAGTGTTCCATTGGCCTGCTCAATAGCTTTTGCGTACATCTATCAGACTGTCAGGCCTAAAGATAAGTTGTGCTTAAAGGATCACTCAATCTCTGAGTAGGTTTTTACTCCCTGACATTGCTCTCCTCTTACCATGATCACTAATAGCAAGCAAAGAAGAAATAAAACATAATTGAATGTTAATAAAATAGACTAAACTGGGAGGGAATGCAAGCAAACACTCATTTTGAAGGAGATTTATGAAACTGAAATGTTACTTGTGTTGGAAAGGGTGGCCATACGCTAACAAGTCTTGGCACAACATCTATGAATTCATAGGAAAGGATTACTGTATTATGAAAACAGATCCCAACTATTAATTAGTATTAAAACCCAGTTGAATTACATGTAATACCTTCAGCCTACCTCACTATCCATTTAGTGATTCATCTAAAGCTTCAATTTGCCCATATTGTTTATGTCTATATTAAATTTTTACACATAAAAATCTCTCTAAAGCTATTTTAGAAATTGTACTTGCCTGCAATGAACAACTACTGGACAAGAGCGACCCCTGTAGCACTTGTTTACTTTTCTGAAATAAAACAGACACAAAAAATTAATTGAGCATATTACATACTGCTTCTTTTGCCAACTGTCAAAAATAAGCAAAAAGAAAAACCAAATATTGCAGACTTTAAAGAGTCAGGTTAATAATTTCCTTATAAGCAGTTGTTACATACATAATCCTGTATCAAGTTTGCTTCTGCTTTCTTGCTGTAGAAATCCCAGAAAACATCCCATTATCGCTGTTGGCTAGGCAAAATAAATGAGCTGTTTTCTTAAATGTCTCATGTCTTATCTCCAAAACTAAGATTATCTTGAGATGCTTTGATTTTCAAGCCAACTTTTGAGTTCATGAGCTTGTTCAAAGAAATATTGAAGAGCATCAAACTGAATCCAAAACTAAAAAGGCTATTTCAGCATACTTTGTACAGTATGTGCTGATTTGTTAAACCAGTTCTCTCCAGAAAGACAAATACCAACTCCTGAAAAGTTTCTCACAAAATTCTAAAATGTAACCTACTGTGGTAAAAATAACTAAACATACTTAGTAAGCTTTACTGCTTTGGTTCCAGTGCAGAAGTCTTATCTTTTTAACATTTACACACTATTGTCTTTCACACCTTTCTGGTTATACATTCTCAGTGGCAAGAGAATCTATGTGAAATCAGTCAATAAAAGTACAGCTACAGAACAGGTCTGCTGGTATGTAAATTCAATGAAGGAATTAACTGGTGCCGAAGCAAACCAAGATACTCAGTCTAGGAACAGAGCCCACAAAATTGGCTTAGATCTATTTAAATTGCCTTACAAAAAACAAAATCCCAAACCCTCTCTTCTCCTCTAGGATATATTTTGCATGTCAAGTATGCTACAAGCCCCCAGAAATATAAAATATGCACACATATGTTAACAAGACAAGCCGAATAAAGGCTAAAATGGGAAAGCATTGCTTCAGGAAATCAAAACCTTTCATTCAATTTACTTGATGAGATGCTTGAGTTTACTGGAGCTAGAAGGTTTCCTATAAAACCTTTTCATAGGGTAGCTTCCAAGGGGTGCCCAGACCCTCCAAGAGTTCCTAGCTCAGCAGTGTTATGTAGGACCCTCACTGCTAAACTGAAGTGAGCTGCTGAAATTTGGCAACTGTGGTACAATGATATGAATTTTAAAGCATAACTAACCTACCAAATCATTTAGTTCTTGGCTGTTCATCTATTCACTAACATCTGTGCTGTGAAAACACGCATATATCTTTAAACATTGCTTACACTATAGACTAAAGATGCCTAAACTTCAAATATCTGACAAGAAGTCAAGATACCTGGAACTCAACCCAAACAGGCCATGGAGATGTTGGTGTTGTCCCAGGAAGCTGTGTTTTCACATTCTGCTTTTTATTATTTAAGTTTCAAACCAGACTTGTTAACAATATTAAATTCATGCAATGATTCCATTTAAACATTAGAATTCAGGATTTTTTTCACAATTCTCACTCTTTCGCTTACGGATGGAAATCATACTTGCAGAGACATTCTGCCTCTATTTATATTCCTTGGATGTAAGTAATTAATGCAGTAGAACAATGTTCTATGAAATAAGTGACAAGGCATTGAGAAGCACCTGACTTTAGAAGTTAAATGGACCATTTACAATGTCCATAAACGCATGTACATGGAGGCACTACCAAGCAAAACTTCAGTGACTTAAGCTGCAGGAGAGTTTTCACATGAATGAACCATTCAGTTCTTGGTGATCCTATCTGAGGATCTGCTCCTTCTATACACTATAAAGCCCGATATTAGTTTTTTGTATTGTACTGTAAATTGAAAGTTTTTTGTATTGTACTGTAAATTGAAACATCTGCAACAGTGTCTGTCAAAATCAGTCTGCATTCTCCTATGTGCAGCTGGTCATCGTCCCATCCCCTCCACCCCCCATCATGTGCATTAGTAAAGAGTTGTTTCTGCATTTAAGGTATCAAATAAAAGCTAATAACTACAGAGGGGTATTTCCCATTTCTTTTTCTGCTTGTGTGGTTCCTTTGTTCCTTGTATGGCATCAGTAATAAGATATTTTCATGTTGTGATTAGCCATCTACCAAAGTCCTAATATAATTCCAATGAGAAACTCGATCTCAACCTATCAGTAAATCAGACCTCTCAGTAAATCAGACAGCCAGAGACACATGTTAGGGAAAGACATCTTATGTTTGTCAGTTTTATTGAAGGCGTTTCAAACATTTTCATTATCACACATTTCAGAAAACACATTATAACAAAGGGTTTAAATCCAGCTGGTTCATAGATTTGTCTGTATATAGTTTATGAAAATATTTAGAAGTGCAGCAACGTCTCATTTCATTCTTAGTTCTGGCTAATGAGAGCGAGCCGAAAATTCATCAGTAAGCAAAGTTCTTAAATGTTGAAGAAAATATATATATTATATATATACATATACAGGAAGAATTAACTCAGAAAGAATGATTAGTAATACAAACCAACCCTTGGCTCATTGAGTGAAAAAGAAATCATCATGCAAACCATCAGCAAGCAAAGGTCAGAGGTCGTTAGAGGCTCAGAAAAGGGGTTTCCCACATTGTCCCTGCAGCAGAGTCACAGTTTCCAATGATCACTTTTGTGACTATGCAACTGGGCTCATATTACTAGCTGCAACATCACAAAAATGACACTGGCAACCGCTAATTAGCTGGCAAAATAAGAATTTGTCCATTTTTAAAGTGAGCAGTGTTAGTAAATGCCATTGCACGCAGCGAGAAGTGATAGCATAGTAGATATATATTTTAAGCAAAGCCCTCACATGTGATGCTAATTATCTTTTAGCTTAGCAGTCCCTCTTTAAAGTGTAAATGTGCTCCCTCTGGGCTCGAGAAATATTTAATGACACATATCAGTGCATGACTAACAAGCTAGTCCAGAGCAATAATGATTGGTCTATTGTTCAAAATGAAATTAGGACTCCAGAAGCATTTAAAACTGACCAGTGGTTTCTGTAGTAGCCTCACCTCTCAGGGACTGTCTTTGACACAGATTTTAAAAATATATAGAATAATCTCTTTTTTTGCAATTTGTAGCTATGTTATGAAAGTATGGTAGATAATTCTGCAGAGTTTAAAGTATCTGCTAGATGCAAAATCATCTAAAACACTGTCTGATACGTAGTAAGAGAAATGTAAGCTTTCAGTTTTCAAAAAGACTTGTAAAATTTACTTAAATAAAAATTTTAAGGTCCATATTTCCACAGACTCTGGGCAAGGTAATTTTGGGAATCCAATTTTTCTTGGCAATGAATTACAAAAAAATAGAGGGTTGGTTATGTATATGCTTAATTTCATATATGTATGTGAATATATAAATATACACACATATCCATATATATATATACAAACACACTGAATGCACATAAGAACATAGATAAGATTAAGAGAAATGAGAGCAGCCCCTTCCTTGCACTACCTTACTATGAGGGTGGTAGTGCTATCAGACATTTATTGTGAGGCCTTTGTGACTCAGCTGTTGTAATTCAATGGAGTTTGTACTTTGAATAGGAAGCTTCAGGTGCAAAACATGGGTTGTACAAATGAATTCCAAATACGTTATTTTAGCAATAGTGCATTAGGGTTTTTGTCATTAAAAAAAGGATAAAAGCAGCAAAGTCAGATGACCAAGAAAACTGAGATTCATAAACCAGCTATTGTGCATGACAAAATTCCTTTTCAGGAGGAATTTTACTATGCATTCGGTATTATGAGTTCATTGTACAAAATCTGCACGTAGCAAATGACTACAGTACCCTGCTCTGGACTGCGAATACATATGAAATGAACACTCAGAATTCAATTAAATGTTAACAGGTTCATTCTCATACTGGCTTCAAATACAAAAAATGGTAGCTCCACTACTTTTCTCACCTAGTTACCACTTTTCTCTTTCAAAGTATTGCACAACACTTCTTCAACATGGCTATTTAACCCTTGCACGATGTCACTCTAAGAAGTACTTTCTTGGAGATGTGAACTCTGACTTTCTGGAGATCTAATCCTGCAGTTCATGCAGGGACCTCAATTCTTACTGAAGCAACTCAGAGTTGAGGTGTTCCGAACTTCAGATGTCCTGGATGTACAGGCTCATTTATGGTCTAGTTAGAATTCCTAGCCGCTTTCCCACTAACTTCAGAAAGAGTAAAATCAGATGCTGTGTTGGCTCCGTGCTGCAGCCTCACACAGTTTAATGGAACTAGTTCAGATTTTCTTCTACAGAAATTCAAAACAGGCAACTTCCTTGGTATCAAAGCAAAGGGAAATCAACCTATAAAAATCACAGTAAAGTTTGAACCCAGAGAAGAAAACCTTGAAAATTCAATTACAGTTTCAACTCCATCCTATGGCTGTGCTTCATTCCTTCACAATTTCTTTTGTGTTGCTACTGTATAGCATAGCTTTATACTCTTCCCTAGCCATTGCTCCTATGATGCAGTACAGCTGTATTGTTACTTGACCTGCACCACGTTAGATGACTCTCTGCTTTGAGGAGCCTTGCAATATCTATGAGAATACTGATGGATGAAGGGTGGCATTTAGTTCTAAATTTTTAAGGGTAATATTTTGCCAACAGAGAACTGTACAAACAGCTCCCTTTGGATATATGCCAGCTTCTCCCCCTTAGGTGCAGATGTGTGAATCTGACTGGTATCAGCCAGAGCTCCCAGCACATATTGAAAGAAGTTTGGACCTTTTGAGCACTGAGCCCCTTCTAATCACTTTGGGGGGTTGTAGGTGATATTGTAGTACAGAGATGAAAACATGCGATCCCACAGGCTGCTTGTGGATTGAGAACCAACTCCCCAGACCTCCCAGAGATTCATTAGTCATAAGCGCATCGCTGTGGATTAGCTGATACACACTAACACCTACACATGAGGCACTGGGCACAGTTTGCAATCAAATGAAGATTATTTCAGACCAGTATTTATCATGCATGGCTTTCATTTTCAAATTAAAATTTAGATAGGCACAGCAAACACTAGAGAAGGTGGCAAGGACTTTCACAGGTTTTGCCTTTGTATATTTGTATTTTAAAGCCACGTTGACTTTCTTGAAAATTCCAGAGGGTATGCTTTGTCAACACTTTCATCTGCTTTCTCAAATTTCCACCTTCTTGCAGCCAAAGAAGGTCCACAGACCTTACTGTTTGATCCTTATGAGCAAATGCTCTCTTGGCAATGCTGTTATTGCCATATGACTCCATTGTGATTTTTTTTTTTTTCCCAAGCATGCTTATACTACATAACTTGCATGATTCCTGCAATAAGGATCTTAGGGGAGCCACACAAAAAGCCTGGAAGCTGCAGAATGGATAAATACTTGGAAAACAAAGAAATACAGAAGCACCGAGGAGCTGAACAAAGGGAGAAAAGTATCTACCTCTAAACGAGAAATGAGTATGTCCTAAAACCAGGCAACATCTATGTGTGAAACAACATTATACATCAACCTACTGCAGATTTTTGTGTTAGTTTAGCATTGTGGCATCACAGGCTGAGGACTCCCTTTTAAAACCAGAAATATTTAAAGGACAAGTAAAAGGACTAGTTTAGTTCGTCAGATGTGTATGGTCTTAAACTGTAATACTTTGTGCTTTACCTGCGGAAATCCAGAAGTGATCTTGTGGAAGCAGGAACCCTCTGATCATTCCAGCTGAGGAAGTGGAACTGTGTCACTGTGCGTGTCTCATTTGTCTGCAAGTTCTTCAGGTAGAAGCTCCTCACAAGGAAATCCTCGCACCAGATGTGCTCAGAGACAAGGTTTACCTACACCCCACAGGAAGAAACAGACATCAGCAATTTCAGTTGCAAGCCACACATTCAGGATTGCAGGTATAAGATGCCTGAAATGAAGGAATTGCATGAGTTTTATTTTCATTAGTAAATTGGCCAGTGCTGAGAAAATATATTTGATTTAACAGTCAATGTAGCTGTCAGGAAGGGGTCAGCTGCCATTGCTATTTTATTGAAAACATAAGAAAAATTCTTGATGGTCTTAATGAAAAAGGAAAAATCACTAACTTGAAACCTTATGTTTTTATGTGAATACAAAAGAGACTGCCTGAAAATGTGTTAGACTCCAGTTGCTTTCTACTCATAAATGTCCACAATGCACTGCCCAGGCCACTCTCAGAGGTCTTAAAAATCTGCGTTGAATTCATATGAGAAGTGAAAAGTCAGTTTCTTCTGCTATGTAGAAAAATAAGCATTAAAAAATGCAGGTTATTTGCAGAGCTCATCTTTTCTGAAAACAAGTTTGTGAACATTTTAGTATAAACAACAGTATTCCTTCACATTTTCCTATTCTTCGTATTTGGCATTGCTGTGTTATTTTTCTCCCCTGCTCACCTGGACAACTGGAAAAATCTGACAGCCATTGTCAATGTTACACTGCAACAAAATTGGTGATGCGATATTTTGGGCTAGAAGTGTAAAGCAGAAAATGAAAATATATATTTGCTGTTGTGACTGAAGCAAGAGGTAAAAATAGATAGTGTTAATTACTAAACCTATACAGAGGCTTTTCTACAAAGATATATACATGGCTTTCCTAAGGCAAAATTCACTAGTTCTAAAAATGCTATTTTTCCTGTAAAAAATAAATACACACTTTCCTATTTCAACTACTTGAAAAACCATTTGAAAGACCAAATTATTGTCCATGTTTTCAGTGTAATACTTGGCTCATAATTTAATAGATTTTATTCAGCTATTAAAATTGCACTTGCATTTTCTAGAAATCCAAAACTACTTCAAGGCACACAAAGTGTATTTAAGAGCCCTCAGCTCGACCTCCAGGTTAGATCGGCTTAAACACCATTTTGTCCCACATGAAATCAACCCATACACTTACTGTCACGTTTACAACCAGATATTCTGTTTAGGTACCTCATAGATGTGGTAGAGGTTTGACCCTTCGTCTGGCCAATAGTGGTAGCACTGTTTGACTCCGTTTTCCACGAGGGGTGTCAGCATGACAATAACGACACAGCCGTTCTCCCAGACCATCTGCAGACAAAGAAAGACACCGTGGCCACATTGTGACTGCCTAATTACTGCGTGACATGTATAATTACTGCACTCAGACACACAATCAAAATTTATTCCATTCACAGGAAATTTATTTCATTTTCATTAGACACTTTTACTCTGCAGCTGCTTTCAAATCCCTGAATAAACTGGCACCATATTTTGCAGGAGTCCATGAAATATTAAAGAATTCCCCGCGATTTCAGTTAGGGTCTTCCACAAAACCTCTCCTTGTTCCTGGTACTGTGTTCAGCTGTTTTTCTGTCGAACTTTAAGATCCACAAAGGGAATGCTGAATGACGCTTGCAAGACACACAGTTATTTGGGATTTGATATTTAATAGTAAAGCAGTACAGACCTACTAAAGTCACATGTGATGAAACCTGTTTGTGTCCTCAACCCTGTGTCGTTTTACAGTTTGCCATGCAGCAAAAGCTATTGCAGTACAGCATTGCTGAAACAATCATAAATGTTGGATCTGATCAACAGTAATGAGGAAAAGGCAGGAAAAACCTAAATCAAATGTGTTCTTCCAGAAACATTTCAGATGAACAAATCATTCCTCCAAACACACATTTATAAAAGATTTGTTGCAAATGGCCATTACTTTTTTCTTCTTTTTTTTTGTTTTTCCTTTTTTTTAAAAAAAATCTTCCTTTTTTTCTTCTCCTTTCTCTTTCTCCATTTCTTTTTTCTACTTTCCTTTTTGTCTTTTCTTTCGTTCTCTTTCTCTTCTTTCTCTTTCCTTATTCCTTTTGTTCTCTCCCTTCTTTTCTATCATCTCTCTTTTCCCCCTTTATTTTCCTCTTTTTTTTTTTTCCCCCTCTTTTTTTTTTCTGGAGGTAGGAGGAAAGTCCAGCTCCTGCTGCAGACGGTGCATTCAGTGCACAGGTACAGCAGGAACAGAGGAAAAAAGTATTTCTTCACTACCAGCATGACCGCTTAATTATTTAGACCAGGCACAGAGTAGGATACAGGAATCCAGCACATCCTCAAGTAATGGATTTGTGGATATCTCCTCCAAACAGCAAACAAGCAAAGATGCTCTGGTCTGCCGTATCTCTCTTCCAAACACAGCCCATGGCTGAACAAAAAGGCTCCTATGAATTAATACCAAGCAGCATAATCACTAAAAACTGTTATTATTATGCTGTACATTGATGTTATATTTGCATACAACTTTCATTGTCTTTTTGCTAGCATATAAAATTACTGAATGAAGAGAAAACTGCTCTTTTTGTGAAGGGTTATGTTTATTTCACAGAAATATTTATAAGCAACTGTATTGACATGTAAATTTTGTAAACAAAAAAGGCCTTTGTCTAAACTGTGCAAAGATGAGATGATACATTCAATTCAAGGATTATTTTTTTTAATTACATATCAAATAAAAAGGTTTCCCATTCATGGATAATGATGTTGTCTTCCCTTTTAAGAATAGCTTGCACGTAGAGAAACAAATTACATTTTCCTTCCTTTTTTTTTTTTTTTTCATTTTGCAACATAATGAAAACAACTTTTCAACCCAGCTTAGAAATTCATTTAGAGAAATGCATCTATGGTTTGCAGAGAATGGGGTTATTTATCAATTTAAACAGAAGTGGGGAAAAACTTACAGGTGAATGTAAGGAATAAAAATAATCTTCCTTACCTTCTTTATTTTTTTTCCCTTAAAAGGATTTTTAAATGATAAAATGTCTGTAATCCACTCACCCTCTTGTTAGAAACTCATAATGCCACAAAGCCAGCTAAAATACTTTAAATTGACAGCTAATTTATTTTACAGACAGATGTAGATTTATCATTTGTATCTTTTTTGTACTGCATTTGTTTTAGGCTGCAGCTGGGAACCTTCTTTGTATGTGAGGAAGATGATATGGATCTCATTCATGCTAACGTAGTTTCACCTCTTCTAGTCAGCAATCAGACTAAGATAAGAATTCAAAACATGCATCTTACTTTAAAACTAGCCCCACTAAATCAGTACTTTCATCACATAACGATTTAATGTGCCTCTAGAAGGTATAGAAGCTCATTGAAGCCATTACGAAAATGAGGAGAAACATAGTTTTTATGAGTGTAATAAAAATACAATGATCTAGACCATAAACTAATCATCTACCACTCTGCTTGTGCCACCCAAGTGTAACATTATAAAAGCCCACTCATTTAGAGAGGAATCCTTACAGTTTGGCAATCCTCTTCATTGGTTCAAAGATACAGCATTTCATTACAGAGGGACTGACTGCATCTCTGAAGATTTCATTAAGCATAAATCCAAATGAAAGTTAATTTAAACAAACAATTTGAAAGTTACTCTGGGGTATAATATTTCTTTTAGGTCCTTGTGTGAAAATGTAGAAGTCAAACCTACTAAATCAAGGCGGCAATACAATCTAGTGCCATCATCCCTGTTACAAGCAATTGTCACTGCATCTCCTGTGCTTACCATTGAGATGGAATTTTCACTAAGACTCACAGTCTGTGACTGGAGGACTACAGTATTTTCTTTGTTTCCTTGATAACTTAAATATTAGACCATCAGGCTGCTACCCAGATTTCTTTCCAAGTAACATAGAAGTGGCATGAATCAAAGGCAGTTCATGGAGTTTTATAGTCACCTGTTCACTACCCCATCTTTAACTTGGTGATGGGTTTTTCAAAAGCTCTCCCAACACTTAACATTTTGCTATGTGCCCTGTCCAGACATGGCCGTGTGTTAGAAAGTGGCCCTGAAGAGTGTGCCTTTGTAACAAAGGAACAGGTAGCACAGACCTGCTCTGCACAATCCCTGTACAGCCTTCGGAGAAGAGTGTCTGGATACCAGACATTTCAGTTGGGCTTGGAGAGTAAAGGAGGAGGCTTGGTTTCAAATTCACAGTAATTCACATAATTCTGAACTTTGTATGCATGCACAGTATAAAGTAAGTCAATGCATGTGATATAAGAATAAAGAGAATATCAGGTCCTTAGGGCAGAGGTTTTTATTTTTAGGTAGATCCCAGCAAAATTATGCCTTATTTGCCCAAGCATCTATGAAAAGTAAATATGTTTAGAATACTTGGCAGGGGCAGTTTCCTGTTTGCAATTTACTGTAATACTTTCAAGAGAAGAAATGTTCAATAGAGTCTTCTGAATGGAAGTGAGAAAGTCTGAGCTACGTATAGGAGCTCACTACAGAGCTCACAATACATGCTTTGCTGAAAAAGACAGTGCATGATTTTGTGTGACATGTCTACCTGCAGCCTGTATCACTCAGGACTTTAGACAAGAATAACACCATCCCACCCCATTTATTGCAAATTAAAGGCCGGATCCTTCAACCCAAAGATGAGCAGTGTGTTTGACATCCACAGGATTCCCTGTTGATGAAATCCACCATGCGTAGAGACCTCATGCTGTGGTTACCCAGCATGCCAGTCTCTTACAAAGGACTTCCACATTAGGATGAAATATATTTAGTACAAATTACTTGCAAAAGAGCACAGAACTGCTCCTTTTTCAAGTAAGGAGAAAAAGTTACAAATAGGAGAATCAGCATTACAACACTGCCATAAATCTGATAAAACACCGGTTTTTGAAAGCTTATATTTTAAAATGTCCTTGTTCACTAGCTTGTAAAAAAATGGTTAATATGAATCACTTTGGTTTTTTTCAGACACTTCATCATTTTTAAGCTTCTTTCGATAACAAATGATCCCACCCAAACCCTGTTTTCAGTCATTTTCCCCCTTATTTTTGTGACAGGGAAATGACAATGTGCTCCTGGTGAAGAACTTTCTATAAAGTGACAATAAAAGCATAAAATAGATAATGTGTTAAATCCAACCTAAAAATAACAGGGTAATCATACCAGCTGCTTTCTAGGAGAGATCTCCAGAAAACTAAAGAATTCACCTTTTCAGTCTTTTAGGCAAATGCAACTGTTTGGAAAAGCAGACAAACAAGCAAATCAACCCCAAATAATTTCTAATGATAATCAAAACTCAGCATGAATAAACACAACTTCTAAAACAACAAAAAGGGTACTAACCCTTGCTGGATCAGATAATTATCCATTACATGTCTTGAAAATAAGTAATGTGACTTCTTTCAAGTTCTCCACTGGAAATGGGAAACATTGTATTGAATGGACACAATCAGAAAATGGTATTTTCTGCAATATTTTAAAACCATACTGCAATGTTTTAATGGGTAAAAAAAAACAACAACAACAAAAAAGAGTTATATTTTAACTGGAAAAAAAAAAAAGGAGGGAGAATTAGATGTTTGTTCTCAACTAGAACTTCACAATGTGCGCCAGTCAAAAAGCAACCTCTTCTGCAAAGCATTTGGTTGAAAATGACTTATCATTTTGACATGTAATGGGTCAAATCTGTCAAGGTCAGAATTGCCATTTGCAATGTCATAGCTGTGCCAGACGGTTAAACAAAGCTATAGGTTGAAAAATTAGAGATCAACAATCTGTATTTAATTAAAAAAATAATCTGACTCTAGCAGTTGAAAAGATGCCTTCAGAGAGCACCTTATACAAATACATGGTTGTTAAACTGGCTCCATATGTTATATCCCTACTGTTGCAGCAACAATTGTTTGGAAGTCAGTGGGAATTGCTAACTCAAGATGACTGTATGTGTAGCAATAACTTCTGCTTTCTCAGAGGAACACAAACTGCTCTTATTCTTCTCAGTAGACTCTTAACTCAAGCCTCATTATTAAATAATTTAAATATGAATACTATTTAGTACTGCAGTGCTGACAAAATTAGATTAAGGAGGAAAAGTCCACCAAAAATGCCTGTAATTACCTTTTCACATTGGTATCGGAAAGGTGGAACCTAAACAACAAAGGGATAGAAATTTTAAAAGGACCACTTCCAAGTACCTTCTCCAACCAGAGGCATAATTAGAAGTGAGCATGGCAAATGTGCACTCCTTTACTGAACGTCTATGGAATTCCTAATGCTGTATTTATTTCACATGGCTTGACAAGTTACTAGAGCTCTAGGGGCTACTGTTCAGTGCCTCTCTCTCCCTTGCTGTTTTTCTTTTATTAAATTAAAATATGCATATTTTAAACATTGAATTGCTTTGTGTCGCTTTTCATCTGCTTTTCTTTCTGAAGGTGAGAACTGATCAGACATGCAGGAAGTCCCATTCCAGGCAAGGAAAATAAAACCTGGGAATCAAGACTGCCTGAAATCACTATGTTCTGCACAGAACAAAATGCAGAAGAATAATTTAGTCTGTAAATTAATTTCAGTACTCATAAAACATGCTGAACTGGGAGCATAGAAACCAGCAATTAGAGCAGGGAAGGGTTTGGTACAGTTGTTCCTACTCAGCCCATGGGCTTGGAACACCGATTTTTCAGGGAGACTTTTTCAGCCCACCAGGATTTGCCCTTGGAGATCACTGATGACTAATCCTTTTTACGCAGCAAACAATCAACTGACAGTATTCTGTATTTGTTTTGATGAATTAAAAAACTGGAAGAGAGAAGCAAAGATTCATGTCTTCAAGACTGCAACTCAGGAACAGGGTTCTTAATATGCTGGCATAACCTGGGAGGAAAACATCGGTCAGTTTTTGAACTGACAGTGATAATATACTCCTGAATATGGGTAGGGAAAAAATATTCTAAAATAGCATTAGATTAAGAAATGCAGGACTGGAGACAACAAAAAGCAAATGGCAACCCAACTCCCTGGCTCACATTAGGGCTCCGATCTTACTCTTGGGACTCTTTCTGCACTTTACATTTAATAATCTTGCAGTAAAAGTGGAAAATACTCAGAGGAGCAGAGATAAGGTATTCCCACTCCTTGTAACCACAACAGGACAAACCTCTACTCCAGTAAGCTTTGTTTTTGTTTGCCAGCAATAGGTGCCCAGCTTTAACAGGAAGGTTGAAGAGCATTTCCAATTTCAAGACTATTTCATGTATTGCAGAATAGTGGAGGAAAGATGAAGTCATGAAAAGCATGGGTTTGGTGCAGAATATGTAGGATAAAGCTCATTCTCACTTACTAGAGGAGCATCCTAATCATAAAGGGGCAGAACCTGCCATCTGCCTTCCTGGTCAGTGCTGTTCATGAGTGGTGTCTGCTCTGTCATCCGTGCCAGACATGAGCCCTTCAGGGACTAAGGCTGGGGAACTATCTAGCCTCAGATACAGATCTATTCAGGCAAAAGACAGAATATTCTAGTCCAGACTATAAGGGTTGACTGTATTTGTTGTAGGTGCTTTGAACCTTATTAAACATCTGCAAAATAAGGAAAATCCTATTTCTCAACTCCTTCTACAGAAGTTATATAATGTTCATATATTTATTAATTATACTGGTCATAGAGGGAGGACATCACAAAAACATAACAAATATTTACAAAAATATATCATATGTGGCTTCATTTTCTAAGGCAATTAAAGCCTATCCTCTTAAGTCACTTGGCATGAACTGCCTGATCCCTCCCTCTATTTCATTTAATATGGTAAAATGAAAAAAACGATGAAAATGCATTTCCCTCCAAAAAGGCAGAGTGGATAGAAGGGCAAGTGTGGGTAGATTTATGAAAGCAAGGCATTACGTGGGGTATTTTCCAGAGAGAAAAATTATAGCCTCCTACAGAAATCTCCATTTGGAGATGAGGAACCTTAGCAGACATGCAATTTATAAAACTGGCATAATTAAGAGCAATTTTTCAGTGCAAGGACAGTTGGCTTTAAATTTCCTAACTCCTAGGAACAGTTTCTTGCATATTATCATCCCTGCTTCTTAGAACACATTGCAAGTTAAGACATGTACTTGATGTCAAATACTTCATGGAATTATAACCCAGCACATGTAGAAAATAATAAAATTTTATGCCTCCAGAATTATTCACAACATGGAACTCCTGCTGCGAAAACTTGTTATAGATCAGAAATGTTCTACATCCTCTTTCTTTTGAATTATGTTCAAAGAGATGTTGAATTTTAATAGCGTTATGTGAAAGAGCTGAGTGAAATCTCACTGAAGCTGCTGGACAAAATCATCACCTTTCATTCAAGATAAATGTAAGAAACAAGCAAACTCTTTTATGGAGCCTGATAACTGAAATTACAAAAGTTATCATCAAAAACAAGAGAAACGTGAAGCATATGGACCCATAAGTTTCTCTAGAAACTGATATGCTTAATGCAGGGAGAGAGGCATTAATCAAGGCAAGATGATTAATCCAGATAAGCAGCAAAAATGTGTAAAAGGAATAAAGAAACCCCCAGCACAGCTCAACAAACTAACATTGTGATCTGGTAGAAGAAAAGCTGAAAAAGAGGTTGGGGGTAAAACACTGGGTGAAGGAGGTTTGGAAAAAAGAATTTATTGCCTGTTATTTGATTCTGTCTTTGTCCAAGGAAATAAAACTCTGTACTTTCTTTGTAAATAAAATGGAACTATAACAAAGCAAAACCCTATCCTGAGGACGAATTCTGTTTCCAGCTGAGAAGAAAACAACCCACAGACCTGGCAAATTGTTTAGCTACTCAGGTAAAAATGGATTAATACCATGTGAGAAGAGGCATCCAGTTTTCAAGAAAGGGAATTATAAGGTGGAATTCCCACTGAACCAAAATAGAATCAATGAAGGAGGTATCTCTCGGAAGTAGTAATTGGTAAAAAGAGATGAAAACAAGACTAGATGAAATTAAAGGAAGACTTAAATCAGTTGGAAGCTTCTAAAAATTAATTAAGGTAGTAGCTGGAAAATTTCCAGAGCAGTCTAAGAGATGACATGCAGGCAGAGATGAAATCTCTGCTTGAGCCGCAAAGATAGAGTATCCAAACAGATTAGGAAACCCTGTGGCAAAATAGATCAATGAGATGACTGACAACACAACTCCTGCAGGCTAGAAAGTTTTCAAAGAAATAGGTAAGCCAGGGAAGTTGGAACTAACTTGGCACTTGCTGACTTAGAGAAGCTGTGCCAAGAATAGAAGGAGCTGGAGAAATAAACTGGAGGGACACAGCTCTGGAAGTCTGATGCCTAGATGCACCATTAGAAAAAACAGAGTAAGTCTCTTGCCTTTTTTACCACCATAATTCTTCCAAAATATACAAAATTGAGCAAGATTTGAAAATGCCCAATATACAGGAGTTTGGACTATCTCCAGCTCAAAGACTGCATCTTTGAAAGAAAAACTTCCATCAAGCTGATCTCTCTCAGGTCAACATGAAAACCCAAATAAATAGAAAGGTGTACGGAAAATGCTGAGTCCAATGGCCAGCTCTAGTGCCCAAATTAGATGGTATTCAAGAGCAAAACCTGTTCTTCTTCCTCACCTTATCAAAAAAAGACATAATCTTTCAAGAAGTGGTCACTTGTGAGATGATTGAAACTGGTCCCCTTCTAGTTCCATAGTGGTACTAGGCATGAATCTGCTCATCACTAGTATGAATGATTTTAAAAATTAATAACAAGAGAAGCCTGGAAAAAGCATCATCCATGTTTTAAGAAAAAGTTTTGTCCATTTTGGGAAAGAGAAGACCCTGACCTAACCATGATCTTTGTACAGATCTGAGCAACTTGAAAATGGTAAATGGGAATTTGATTGCTAAGTGTCTACTAAGTGTCACTTGCACAAAAGTACTGGGCACTGGATTAACATAACAGGTTTTAGAGAGGCTTGCCAATAAGAATAGAAATAAAGATTATTCTAAACTACATCATCTGTTTGGTCTTAAATAGAGATAACGGAAGTGACCACATGGTCCCATAGATGACAGAGATGAAGAGAAGCAGGCACTGCAGAGCAGTTTTAGAGCTCTAAGTTCCTTTTGGAAGAAGCTTCCTCCAAATATATTTGTAGCTTTCTCCCCTGGCAACAGGCATTTGATCCACTAGACCACTGAACAGTTGGTCTAAAGTGAAACCTACAAAGTAAGTACTGTGACTCTCTACAACTCCAATCCTAGTGGGCTATGCTGCTTGCTAATGTAGACATAGTCACTGATTGGTGGAAGAATTTAATGCAAGTCTAAAGGAAAATAGGTTTAGAATTTGTATTTCTGGAATTTGAACATGAAATCTAGACAGGACAAATCAGGTGCAGTCTGGATTTCATTATGCATATCTGGATTTCATTATGCGTATTTATTGTGTAAATGGCAAGAAAGCTGTCTTATACCTTCAAGTAATAAGCTTGCTTTTTAGACAAGTGTTTTCTAGAAATCAGCTTGAAATGTCTACAGGAGTGGAAACAATTATAACAGTTTCTTACTGCGGTAGCCTGGGGCTTCAGCAACTCCAACATAAAATGGAGTGGCTGGTACCCACCATGCAACTACACTTTTGGGAATCTTAGCAGCTAAGACTCAGGAAAAAGTAGAAAGCAATATATCTACTAAATATTGCCATAGAAGGTGATGCCAAGCTCCAAGAGTTTCTGTTAGACTTGCTAAAGCATGACATTGTGCATTTAGGCAAGGAACAGCTGAACAGTCCTAGGTATCTCTGGAGTCTGTCACTTTTCTCACTATCAGTCAGAAAACTGCTTCACTGAGCACACAAAAAGGGAGAAAAGCAACAGCTGGTATTAAGTGGAGGAGGGAGAGGGAGGAGAACCACCGAGAAGATGTATCAGGAATAAATAACTGAATCGTTAAACAATCCCTGGTGGCAGCACCATGTTCTGTATAAATGACACACAAAAAATGTACTCAAGTAAACATCAAAGGATTCTGCCCTGACAGGAGTTAATACTCTATTTTCCACAGCAAGCGCAGGTTGCCCATGCTTTACCTTAAGATAGGTACAGTTTGGTGAAAAAGTAACAGAAATTTTGCTCCTACATCTGGGTGTAAACCACAACAATTTTAAGCCATGGCTTTCGACTTGTACAATGGACCTACTGCAGGTCAGTGGTAATGGATGCAGACTTCTGTAAGGAGTTAATCTCTCTTGGCCTGTTTATTACACTTGGTTGGTACCATAAGGCCACGTAAAAAGCTTGGGACAGTAACCAGCACATTGATGTGTGATCTGCAGGAAGTTTAAGTTTAAGAAAAGTGGGTAACAGACTAATCTAATATAGGTAGATTGAAGCGAGAGACATCACAAAAACAAATGTAAGAAACAAACTTTTCTATGGAACCTGACAGAAGAAACAATAAAAGAATATCACATCAAAAATGGACACATAGCCTCACTTGAGCAATTGCTGAACCATGGCTGCCAAATAAATGGCTTCTGAGGAGATGTTTACATCAGATCTGGTGGGGAGATGGAATGAGCTTTCACTGCTGGATAACCGGGAGGAGAAATCACTAAAAAGAGCAGAAGGAAAGTGAAGCAGAGTGAAGACTCCATACTCACAAACAGCATGAAGACAGAAAGTCAAGAAAGAGACCTTTTGATTACCAAAGGATATTCGGAAGGAATTTGATTGGATCACAGAAATAACATTTCAGTTCTACTCTCTGTGTCTGTACAAACAGTTTGTTTAACTGTTCAGACTGGAATGGGAGAAGAACAAAATATATCCTTCATACTCTGTTTGCATGATTAATTCCGATTTCTGCATTAGCAAAAAAAGCTTATACAAAGTGTGGTTTTTTAAATGACTCTAAAAAATGAGAATATATATTTTTTAACATGTAGAGGTGCAGCTGCACATGCAAATAAACAACATATAAATATACAAATATGCAAAAATATACACTTAAAATCCTGGGCCTTAGGAATTGTAACATATCATTACACAACAGCTAACACGGTATTGGATTTTCACATGTTTAATTTAAGAAACACATTGTCATGTATCATGCTTGTTATAAGGAATTCACCTGCCAAGCAAAAAAATAAAAAATAAATCGTTGTTCTCAGGTATGTCTAATTACCAAATAATGAAGAAAAACCCCACAAGTTACTTGAAAATTTAAGTCAGACCAACAACTCAACTCACTTCAAGAAGAAACCATTTGCTCTGCACTTTTAAGAAGCAGTCCCAAAATACCTCAGACTGAGCATTTAAATATCCAGGAACCCACAATCAAGCTTGAAAATGTCCTGATTCCTCATCAGAAATAGTAGGAAATTGTGACATGAAAAACATCTTCAATAAGGATCAGTTAACACTTTCTAATCATAGACCAAGCGGTGCAGATGGAGAGAGTTGATGATTTCAACTGATGCAAGCTCCTAGAACACAATAGCACTTTGAAATTTGTACATAGACGCTCTTTATCTTCAGAACAAATGTTTCAGAATTCATAATACAAAACAAAAGATAAAAACATATGTTTGTGTTGATAATAAGCCTCAGTTGGCCTCCTCCCCAAACAGCCTTGGTAAGCTTTCAGGCACACTTATACACTTACAAAGGAATATCGAACGCAGCATATCTGTCAGTTGCACACACCTAGCCTGGTGGAGTGTGTATGTCTAAATCTTAGAGCTGCACGAGCACATAAAAATACTGCATGCAAAGTAAGCTCATATTTGTGCATCACTAACTACTGCCTTTAGACCCAGTCCTGCAGTTATGCACCTACTTCAATTTATGTGGCAGGATCTTAACTCAGCCTTTAAGTTGTCTACCTGTGGTAAGGAAAATACATAAGAATTCAAGCATTTTGGGGAACTGGGACCTGTGAGAAATAGGTTTCAATGGAAAAATTCATTGCACATAGTGTTAGGTCCTTTTTGATCTGGAGAATGACAATGACTTCTGGCTAGACTCTTAAGAAGGTCAGGCCCTCTGAAAATCATCCAGTCCTTGGCTGTAATTTAATTATGGAGACCTGGCACTAAAATATGAATATTTTGGCCTGAGGCTTTCAATATAAATTCCAGATCAAGCATTCTTTAGAGGGTTTGTCATATACATAAATGGCTTGAATATCACAGAATCATTGAATCGTTTAGGTTGGAAAAGATTATTTTCTTTTTAAGATCATCAAGTCCAACTGTTAACCCAGCACTTCAAAGTCCACCACTAAACTATGTCCTCAAGCACCACATCTACACATCTTTTAAATACCTCCAGGGACGGTGGCCATGGCTCAAGGGACAAATACCTTTTCTTGCTTTTCTTAGATCTCAAAACTCCTCACAGGGGAGATAATTTTGGTGTTTGTTTTGATTTACTTTTAAGTTCTCTGAAAAAGAACCATTTTGCAAGCTGTGGCACTCAGTTTCCCTTCAGAAAAATAATGCAGTGAGCCAAAGAGCTTTAATGTAGTGTGGGGTACTAGATCTACAGCATCACCACAGCTTCTCATCCTGACTGCCCTAGATTTTAAACAGACATTTGAACACAGGTTTTTCCACCTATTGTGGCTCAAACACAACATATTTATATACACCTTACGTTTCTAGAAGCATAGGAAAACATTTGACTTGTAACTTAAATTCAGTTTTCAAAGAGCTGTTTACCTTACCTGCCAGAAGTCAGCGACAGTAGCAGGAAGAGGGCCCTGGGTGGCAATATATGCAGGGTTTCGGGGGTCATGGTCCATCTGGAATAAGGAAAGAGAACACAGACTGGGTTTATTTAAAGGAAAATCCCTTGCTGTGCTAGAGACTGAAAGCACATGAGTGATGAAACATGGGACTTCCTGAAGGACTGCCATGTCACTGCATCCTTTATTGGCAAGCAAACAAATTCAGTTCTATTTGTAAGCTCAGAGGAGAACTTTTCCCACAAAAGACTGATGCTACCAGATGACTATCAGCACACATGATAAGCAATATCCTATATCCTCAATATGGAGCATAAGAACATTTATGGTGGTTGACCAAGGTATTTGAGATCAGTACTCATGGTTTCATAGCAACCTAAGAGCCATTTGAAACATTTTTCTACACTGAGTGTTAAGAATGCTCCACACATCTAAATATGTTCTCCACTTCCACCATGCCAGTCAAGGGCACATGTAACTGGAAACCAGCAAAAATGGAGAACACATTCAGATTCTGTCTTTTTCCGGTTAGCTGATTTATCTAAATGAATGGATTTGGCCTCAATAGAGGAAGTTCTACTTAAAGACCTTAATTATTACATTTAATTCAAGGAGCAGAAAATTCACTGAGCAGAAAAAATAAAGAATCTAAGAAACAAAGCCATCAAGAGTAAATAGGATTAGTGTGTTACAATGAATGTTTTCGAACTGATGGGTGGTTTTCTTGGTTCTAAACCTTAGGGCCCATTCTGCCGAAAAAGAAGATCTGCTGATAGGATTAAAACCCAAACAAACTCATTCTAACCCTGAACTGAGCAAGACAAAACTTTGAACATAAAGAGACCCAGTTCAGCTCTCAGATGTGCGGGTGTGACTTGGTGACACTGAAGTTGGCGAGAGTTAATTTATACCCATGTAGCTGAAGGAGGAATTTGTCTTAATACATGATTCTGTTCTATAAGTAAAGATCTGAATAAGAATGAATGTGAGTCACATTTGCATTAACAGGCATCTACTGAATTCATTCAAAGCCTATCAAAATTTTCAGTGATGGTACATGTCAGCATAAAAGAAGGCACCTCATAATTATGTGCAACATAAAAGGGGGAAGAACCATAAAAGAACAGATGTAACTTATTCTAACAGAACAACAATATGATGAATGTTGCAAAAAGGAAGAGAACACTTCTATGCTTCTAATTTTCTGATGTATAATTAAGCTGGACTTAATATTAAAATTCACCATGACAACACAACACAGGTAAAATGAAGTTACTGAATTCATTTATAATAAAAGCTAAAATGTGATTCACCACCCATAGACATAAAAAACCTTGACCAGGATGTCTATAATACCGTCATTTTATTCTGAGCTTCACTGAGATGCTTCTCTTATCAGCAAATAACTCTTCACAACAAGCAATTGCTCACAACAAATTTCAAGCTTGCTTTCTTTGCCTTTTGACAAAAGCAATTCTGATAGCAAGACATTTACTACTGTGGGTATTTTGAGATGAGGGAAACACTAGCTTTCTTCAGAAGCAGTATTAGTGAAAAAACCTTAGGAACAATTTCAAAATGGGCAACTGTTTTGGTGTTTTTGTTGTTGTGTTTTTTGTGGTTGTTTTTTTTTTAATTGAGACATTGCTTAATCACATTTGCTGCTGTTTTCAGATGTGTTTAGTTCAAAGTCAAGTTTCAACTATATTTTTGCTCAATTACAGAAGAAATTGTTTCTGTTATTGTTTTGTTTTGAAACCCAGAGATATCTATAGGATTTAATCATGTGCTTAAATGTTTTCCTATGCTGGAACTAAAAATCTTAACTTAGAAAAATTGAACCTCCATTGTGGAGGACTTGCTGCTCCCACTGGAAAATGTTGTAGGCTGCATCCACTTGAAAATTATGTCACTTGACTAACAGGCGAGAGCCAGACTTAGAAATGTAACCGACAGTGACGACACCAAACTTTATAAAAAATAATCACTTATTTTGAATTTCTTCTTCAACTAAGTTCTTTTATATGTAGACATGCCAGAAAACAAAGGCAGAAGAAATCCAGGATGATTCAAATAGTGCTGTCATGGGAGGAAATACTTCTTAACATTCAGCTGATAAATCAAGAATAGGCCAATCTTGGCATTTCAGCATTAATCAACTTCTGTCACAAAGGTGCTGCTGGAACGTGGCAAACATTACAATAAGCACAGAGTAGTGAAGTGTATCAGCAGTTTTACAATAATTCAAAAGACAATTACAATTATTACATTCCAAGCACATTGTGTTGCACAGAAAACAATTATGAGCAGAAACTCTTCTTGCTTGAAGCAAATAGAAGATGGCAGAAAGCCCTATCACACTATTAAATGATCTTTAGCTGAACAAAAATAAGAGCAAAGATTAAACTAATTAAAAGAAATTCTTGGTTTCATCAATTTTCTATCATACGTACTGTTTTAAAGGCCAGTATTTCAAGAAAAGTGGGGAAAATCACTATTCTGGTCACATTTAATTGAATGTGAGTAGGTGACTGCAAGGAATGATTATTGAATGTTTTTGTTATGTTCCTTTTTATTCTCTCAAGGTCACCAAGAACACTAAGGGCATCTTAATCTATCAAAGTTAAGAAAAGTTTGAATAAAGAAATAAAGTCAGTAATGGGTTTTAAACTAACTAATCAAGTATCAAGTAAAAGGCTTTTTTCTATGTCAGTAGTCATTATCTTCTTTTAAGGATCCCTCAGATTTCTCACTTCACAAAACAAAATTTATTCTTCAGAGAAGAACAGATAACAGCAGGCTCCATATTATCAAGTATTAAAACAAAAAACTGACTGTTTGTTAACATTTTACATCAAGACAACCTTCAAAAATCACCCTAATAGTTATTGCTCAAAAAGAACAAGATTTTTCCCCTCTGTCAAAGCACAAAGTTCACAAGGATTACATCAGAACTGGATCAAACAGCCATTTTTGGAAAGAAAAAGCTGCAATTATTACCACTATTCTACTATGGTGGAATTCTCATTTTCTGCTGCAGTACAACAAAGGCAAGTCTGGTGATAATGTTTCAATCTATTTTTCCATGATTTTGTATTACAGAAAGAAAGGGATCAAGGTTTACTATAACTGACCATGCAATTGACTGTAGTGATTCAGTCACTACCAATATCAAAAGCAAATGGAAACAAAAAGGAGGAGCATTCAGATTTTTTGTTGTAAAAGAAAAACTTCAGAAGACTTTACTGGCACCGGTTGTGTTTTTCTATAGGGCTTCATAATATAAGCTGACTTACAGTACCTTAAAGTAGGAAAATACATAAAGAACACAGTATCACAATTAGTTGCACCTTTGTGAAATTAGTATCAGACAAAAATCCCACCGTTGCTTTATTAGAGAATAAAAGCTACTCCTTTGATTTCTGCTTCAAGGGTTCTACAATCCAGTTTTTTTATCCTAGGATTTTGCAAGGATTTCCTGAAGAACTGAATTTTGTTGAGTGTCCAGGTAGACATCATGCTGCTGCATGATTTCACTGTAATGCTGATGAAATATAGAAAAATCAATACATTCTGGGTGTAAATCCTCAAATTTATTGTGTTTCAACTAAAGAGTGGTACATGTAGATTCTTGTTAAATAGTCTTCTAAACTGTAAACTGAAGTAAAAGTGTCAATAGGCATCAATGACCATTTTGAAATCTCAGGTAAAAGACACACCAATTCATTCCTGCCCTTTACCTTCCCTCCCAGTTTGTCAGATTCTTAGTTTCCACACAGAAAGATGTTGAGAGAGATGTGGTCTCAGTCACACCGTATTTACCTTGATCTAAATCCTCTGAGTCCAGATGAAATATTCCTAAATCGCATGTGAACAGAATGTGATCCAGTGTAGACCAAATACGACAGAAATAAAGCTTAACTGTAATTACCACCTTAAAAATACATATGGATTCAAGGTACTGTGTAGTTTCCAGATTTAATGTGATTCTAATGAAAAAAACCAAAACAACAACCTTTGATTCATATATTTATCTAACAGAGTATAGACAGACTCTAAAAGTAAAAAAGTATATTTGTTTTTGTAAAAGAAAGCATATTCAGCAAATGCAGATGAACTTTGTAATCAAATTCATCTCAGCATTCAAATTAAAGAGGTAGACTAGTCCTCATCTTCCTGTTTGAATTAAAATTTAAACCAATTTTTAAATCCTTCCTTTAAAACCCCTAATGGAATGAAAGAAGTAAATCTGGTTGTGAATGCCATTATGAATTTCAGAGTCTATTCTTGGTGATGAAATTTGTATGCTGTGTTTGAACAAACTGTCATGCTAATGACATTCCTCAGTCTGGTGTCTTCAATAATAAGCAAACTGAGTTTTTAAATGTAGTTGATGGGATTTTTTTCTCTTTCAGACACCCTATGAGGAAAAACAGAATTCCCATTTACTTTCATGACCTCTGATTTAAAAGCAAAGATTGCACATTATTTACTACTGGATGATTTTCCTGAAATTTAATGAGGACTAAGTACAAATATGACAGAAGTAATTATCACAGTTTTATTCTGCACAGTCAGGGTCTTCTTGTGCTGTAATTGCAAGCCTTTCATTCAGCTGCCGATAGCAGAGTTATTATCATAGTACTTTACGTTATTTCAGAGAGGAGGGAAACAGATTTCTACCTCACTTCTACCCTGCAAATTTATCCTAAAGACTCATTTTGCCTGGCCTCACACTACAGTGAAATTAAAGACCGATGGGAAGAACTTGGACTAAATCTTTGCTGATTATCCTCACCCGCTCCCAGCCATGGTGAGGCCATCAATCTGACCCCAGTTTTCACAACATGTTGGAGAGAAAGGAAGTCTTTAGGGGGGTAGCATTTTTTAAAAGGAAGAAACATGTGGGCAGGTGGCCAGCTCATTGTTTAGCATAGGGATTTTTTTACGGTGTACTGCTGCACTCATTTAGACTTAAGTTAAGGTTGAGTGAGCCCCAGCTGGAGACTGGACCACTGACCCAGAAGCTGGAGATACCCAGCACATGTACACGACTGGAAGCCTCCCTTTCTGAAGCTCAAATATAATTACTTTATTTTACACTCTTCCCCTCCCAAATAGCTCACACATGCAGTGAGGAAAAAGTCGCTTCCAGTCAGATCAGACCATACTGATCCTGTGCTATTAATGCCCATCTTTCAGGTCACTACAATGCTTACTCCTAACCCAAGCACTGCGAGGCAAAAAAAATGCACCAGGAACATCATTGTATCGACATTATAATTACCAAGGTTATTTAAGTTGAACGGCAGCTGTCTGAGGGAAAGAAGTGGTAGGATTTTTGCAAGAGCGATTAAAGGCAGACTTCCTGGGACTCCATGACCACTGTACACATAAAAGACGTTGATGAAATGTGTATCTGCTAATAAAAAAGATCTCAAATAAACAGCAGCCGTATGTCTAGCTTAGGCTGCCACAGTAAATACTGCAGGACCAAGTGCCCAGTATAATAAAAGTAGGCTTCTGAGGTGGAGAGAACACAGACTGATTGTCTCTGCCACTTGTATACTCTACCTCATTATACAAAAACTATACCAAATTAACAATTATGTTCATACTAATCTGAAAATACTTAATTTATTTTGAAATGAAAGTTTGCAGGGAATTCCAAACTCTGGGCTTTCAAAGTGGTGATTTCCTTCTACCAGCTTCCCACTGCATCACCTTCAGGAAACACACATTTTATCTAATGTTTTCAAGAAAGCAAAATGAATACTGACTTCATAAAATGGACTCACAAAACTATCTGGAGCTCTGTAGCCTTGGAATAACAGGTCATCTACAGAAATGTGGGCTGTGGCACTGCTTCCCACAGAGTAAGGTCCCTGTCCTACCATGAAGAAGAGGAACTCAAGAGTTTATCTTAGCAGGTTTTCATGGCTACGCAAGACACTGGGTGCTTGTCCCATTTCAGTGAAATATTTGTGCAAGCACTTATCTCTGGGCATAGAAATAATTCTGTAAGAGATACAAAGACAACCATCAGAAATTTTGCTTTATCAGTGTGACTCAGTTTATTGAATGAAACTCCTGAAGCTGGGAAAGCTACACAAATTAAATGCTTTTAAACTTTGCAGAAGGAAATACCCTTATTAAATGCTGGATGGAAAGGCAAAATTACAACCCCCTGTAAGACCATGAGAGTTAAAGCTGTGGAAGCAGAGTCCCTCTGCCTGAATTAGCTCCAGACATCCTGACAAAGCAAATCTCTTCACAGTTATGTTAACGGGATATCTTGGTCCTGCCTCTCCACCCCCAACACTACTTAATCTAGTACTTTTCAGTTTAATTACAGGAACAGATAGATACACTATAATCCAGAATTATAATTGCAACAGCCATATACAGACATGCAAATATTTTCCCCTTCTTCAACTAAATTTGTGCACTAGAAACAGTCTCCGCAGACTTTGGGGCAGGTTGCAGAAGCCTATGTTGGCTATTTGGCAAAAACACGGTATATGTACTGCTGCCAAGACTCCACCTGGCTTAGCACCATCTTCAAATGCTGCAATTCCACTTCTGCATCATATTGTAGTCATGCAAATTACAACCAAGCTCTTACAAGAATACAGTATCTCACTTCCGTTTAACACCTCCTACTCCTGTGTTTGCCACAAAACCTCAGAGCATCTACTGACCAAACATAACTCACCAAATATGCCTTGAAGACTGGCAGACACAGAGCACTGAAGCACTGGTGCTGGACTTTGGTGCATGACTTTATAAGCAGGATATATATCCTCAGAGACCCAACTAGAGTTCGGTCTACTAAGAGACATACTTAAAAGTAGTCCAAAACTTGCTCTAACCTGTGCACATCTACCCCTGTGCTCTAAAACAGCAGCTGGCAATCCCTGAAGCATGCTGGTGCTTTGGTTTCCCCTCTACCCTAAGTCAAAGACAAAAGCATCCCAAAGATGTTTTTTGGGTTCTGTGTATTTTTTAACTCCTTTGAATAAAACATTTTCGTATGTTCAAGGAAATGAAGCTTTTGAACACTGCTGAAATTAATAGACAAAGCTCAGAGAACAGTTTCTAGAGAGTTCTGTTTTGGTTGTTTTTTTGTTTTTGTGTTTTTTTTTTTTTTAAAGAAGTATTGTCAACAACGTTGGAAGGAAACAAGCTGTAATTTCATGCTGTTGCAAATTGCCAGCTGCCTTACCCACACAAGTGATTTAACTGGGGGAGTGATATTCCCCAGGAAAATGAGCCAGTAATGGCATACAAAGCCCACTGCAGAGAGATCTAAGTCCCCATTCTAAGTTCTTTCTTAGTTTCCCTGTAATAACTTTTTAGTGCCTAATTAATGTGAATAAGAACCATGAGCAAAAGTGACTCCAATACAAGCAGCCTTACAGAGGTTTAAGGCACAGTGCCTTTTTCCCCCCTTCAAATGGATATCATGACACTTTCATTGAGATTCTATAACAGGCCAATGCTACTGGCTCTATCATGCATGTTTTGCATCTAAAAATAGAGATCTTTTCTCCCTGTCATCTTTCACAGACAAAAAAGGATTCATCTTCAGCTTGCATAGGGTGAGAAAGGGCAGTTGGTCCATACTGGAGTATCCAGATGCAAAAAGTGGATTGACATATTTTGAAGTTTGAATGAATACACAATTGGTAAAGGATATCATTCTCTCTTTCAAAACAGCAAGCTCAGAGAAGAACTGGGAAAGCTACAGAAACACCAAGTTATGCATCTGAAGGGCAACAGAGGAAGAAAGGTAAGAGGAAATGTCATTTCCTGATGCAGAAAAAGTTCAGAAGCCAGTGGAGCACAACTCTCCATGCCTACAGAAACCACTCTTTCTATAACTGGAGCTAGCAAAAAAGAAGAAAGTTTTATGTCCTCAGAAACGGAAAAGCTGCACTAGGGGTATACTGTTGAATTTTATAATCCATAGATTAATAATGCAAAGTACAGAAAACCTGACAGTATTAGAAGGTAGGACTATGACTATCTAGTGACTGTTTTCTTTGTACATAAAATTTGAGGGTAATGCGTGCATATGTAGAAGATTTATTTCTCTTCAGTTTGAAAGGACAGCCCAAGACATCAGAGTTGTGAGATGCTCAAAACCTGAGGTTGCACAACCTGAGCAGTTAGGTGCCTCAAGTTAGCATATTTTAAAAAGGAAAGATAGCAACTGGCTGTTTGAATTATTTCACATAGGTTACCATACTTACAATTGGGCTAGCATTGATGTAGTCTGAATTGTCGTGGCTACTTTCGCCTTTCAGACATATCCTGGAATGATCATCTGCAAAGGAAAAAATAAGAGAAAAAAGTTTTTATACAAGTATTTTTATACACATTTGAAGTTAAACAATTCAAAGTCAGACTAATGTGCATTTCAAGATAGGCAAATGGTAAATATCAGAAAGGATATTCTGGCTCCCAATCTCACATAGCCCTGATACAGTCATGGCATCACAGCCTGACTCAGGAATCATACAATCATAGAATCATAGAATAGTTAGGGTTGTAAAGGACTTTAAGATCATCTAGTTCCAACCACCCTGCCATGGGCAGGGACACCTCACACTAAACCATCCCACCCAGGGCTTCATCCAACCTGGTCTTGAACACCGCTAGGGATGGAGCATTCACAACGTCCCTGGGCAACCCATTCCAGTGCCTCACCACCCTAACAGGAAAGAATTTCCTCCTTATATCCAGTCTAAACTTTCCCTGTTTAAGTTTTCACCCATTACCCCTTGTCCTCTCACTACAGTCCCCAATGAAGAGTCCCACTCTGACATCCTTGTAGGCCCCCTTCAGATACTGGAAGGCTGCTATGAGGTCTCCACGCAGCCTTCTCTTCTCCAGGATGAACAGCCCCAACTTTCTCAGCCTATCTTCATATGGGAGGTGCTCCAGCCCCCTGATCATCCTCATGGCCCTCCTCTGGACTTGTTCCAACAGATCCATGTCCTTTTTATGTCGAGGACACCACAACTGCGCACAATACTCCAGGTGAGGTCTCACAAGAGCAGAGGAGAGGGGCAGGATCACCTCCTTCTACCTGCTGGTCAGCCTCCTTTTGATGCAGCCCAGGATACGGTTGGCTTTCTGGGCTGCAAGCGCACACTGAAGCCAGCTGATGTTCATTTTCTCATCGACCAGCACCCCCAAGTCCTTCTCCACAGGGCTGCTCCGAATCTCCTCTCTGCTCAACCTGTAGATGTGTCTGAGATTGCTCTGACCCAGGTGTAGAACCTTGCACTTGGCATGGTTAAACTTCATGAGGTTGGCATCAGCCCACCTCACAAGCGTGTCAAGGTCCCTCTGGATGTCATTCCTTCCCTCCGGCGTATCAACCGAACCACACAGCTTGGTGTCATTGGCAAACTTGCTGAGGGCACACTCAATCCCACTGTCCATGTCAGCGACAAAGACGTTAAACAAGACTGGTCCCAGCACCGATCCCTGAGAGACACCACTCGTTACTGGTCTCCAGCCAGACATTGAGCCATTGACCACAACCTTTTGTGTGCGGCCATCCAGCCAGTTCTTTATCCACTGAGTGGTCCATTCATCAAATTGATGTCTCTCCAATTTAGAGACAAGAATGTTGTGTGGAACAGTGTCGAATGCTTTACATGAAACCCAAAGATATTTTAGAGACAGTATCAGAAAGGATGTCTTCATGAGATGTAGCATCATGCACTACTACAACATCTCATAGGAAAAAGGGGACTCTATTGCTCAAGAAGTTTAAGCTTTAAACTAGAGAGATAACTAGAAAAGAACTAGTATTATAGAAAACACTTGCATTTTCAGGGTTATGGAAGTAGTAAGCTGATGGACTTTATCTGCCTGGCTTCTCTGTAAAATGAACAGCAGGAACATCAATGTACAGTTGAGAGCTGGACAGTAAGTTAATCTGTCCTGATCAAAGACCAGTGCTGTGTGGTACTATGCTAGTGATGTGGGGAGACAATATGACTGGGAGATGATCATGGAAGAGAGAAAATGCTGATAACTGCACCTAAAAGTATGGCTGGAGCATGTAGAGGTATCTTACACTGCTGGAAATGTAGCTAGTTCAGACACCACCAGTAAAGTAAATAGAAGCTCTGGACATAGGACACTTACTCATGTTTGCCCCTTGTCTTGATTCTTTTAGTACTTTTTAACTTGTGTTTTTACTGGCGCTAGCTCAACTATGTTTAGAGTTGGTACACCCCAGCTCCAGTCCTTTTTTTAACTTCAGGACATATGTAATGGATGATTTCTATTTGTTCGTATTTAGGCAGTGACAATGCAGATGTCTGCATCGCTTCCAGTCATCTAGACTCACTCTGCTAAGAGAAAAGAAATATTTCTATGTCATGAATCATCTCTTCCCGATTTAGCTTTCTCAAACAGACCAAATTGCACTTGAGAAGTGCCCGTTTCTTTCCACTGACTAAAGAAAGAAATACCAGACCACATGCAGATAATTTATGTGAGAGATGTCTAAGTCTTTAGATATGAATCTCAAACAACTTATACATGATACATAACCAACATGATTTATACTTCTCAGCAAACCCACCCTGCAGCGTATATTGTGGTGAGAAGTTTTGGAGCTGCCCTTTCTGTAACCCTCTGAAGCTGAACATGGATATTGATGTTTTGAAAGGATCTTTCCACCAATTATTCAAATAGATAAAATAAAAGTACAGGAATACACCCTGCCCTCCTTGGTATCTTGTCTTGTGGCCTGTGACACCATTCTTAACAGCAGAATTACAAGTTGTTTTTTTAAATTGTTAAGTACCAATCATTTTAATAATGAGGAACAATAAATGAGTTATCAAGTGTTATAAGTACCACACAGGAAAGTAGAGGCAGAAGGTTTGGGCTCTGCTTAGGTTTATTCACCAGTAATGTCATGTCAGTTCAATATGTGAGCAAGACAAAGGCGTGCTTGTACAAACGTTGATTACAGTCACTCAACCTCATCAACAATATGCAACCCACCAACATGAGCAGCTTCCTCCTGGAGTATGATTAGAGGTGAACGAGTCATGTCAAATGAATGAAGAGCCTTTCTTTACTATTCACATAAAATATTTCCTCTGATTAGGTTTCAACACAACAGGAGGAAGAAGAAGATGAGAAAGGGGACACTTCTATACACATTGTTCATTTCCACCTTATTTTGGCACCACTGCACAAAGAATCCAAAATGTAGAAATGCATTTATGTCATCTGAGATCCTGGAGCTAGCCAAGATTTTTTATAGGAAGATTTATCATGAGCATTGTCACAAAGTGCTTGAAGAACTACAGCTCTGAAACCTTTTGGCTATGCAGAAGATAGGCAAGTTACATGCACTGAAAGTGGTCTCTCATACATCTTAAGCTAAGTAAGTGCTCAGGATAAGCCCCATTCATTGGACAGCAAAAGTGTTTGAACTAATCACCAAAGAAAATGTATTAAATGCTCTCAAAGGGATGAGGGAGAGAGAGCAGACAATGATTCATCAGGATTCAGCATACAGATGTCAGTGTGACTGTCCAATAAAAATCAAGAGTCAGATCAGTAACTTCAGGATCTTTTTTTTTTTTTAAAGAGTGTTTTGTCCAGAGCCACTGATTCAGCATGCTGTATCATTATCCAATGGAGGGTTAATCAGAGGGTGAGACATCTTAAGTCTTCAACAGTGAAAATGTGGTGAGTCTTTGTGCTCAGGAAAAAATAAAAAGTGCGTAAAAAAGGTTGTACATGTGTTTTCTGCCTGTATCAAGTTTGCACCCATGTGTGCTTTAGTTGCATCATCAAGCGTTCATATTGACAATGAACAGATTGTGCTTGTCTATGCCTGTTATCACCTCAAAGCTTCTAGGAACTAGCATAATAACTCTTCAGAAACAGTCAGAAAAAGAAGAAAGAATAAAAAAAGATACCATGGACATCAGTTTGTTATGTTAACAATAAGCAACTGTGGGGAAAATGCTGAATGTACAAGATTTTTTTTTTGTAAACTGCATATTGATTATGTCAGAAGCAAAAAAAAGTGAAGCAGGAAAAGCAGGAAATAAAAGGAAGGGGATGATAGAAAAGGAAGATATATGACTGGTCTAAAAAACAAGAAAGATGAATAGGGAGCGGGACAATAATAAGGAAGTGAGAGAAAAGACAAATGCTGTTACTAGCTACTGCGATCTGGCCAAGCTACAACTAGTCATCATTTCAAATATCTACAACAGCTACTGCTAAATGCTGAACTACTTTGCATTTGCTATCGCTCCAGCCAAGTCACAGCTAAAAGAAAAGCAAAACATATGGGTGGATATTGATATAAAATATAAATTATGAAGTATAAAGGATACACAATAACAGACAAAATATAAAGCAAACACACATGACTTTGCAGTATATATATACTCAATTTATAGACTGAGAAAGCTAAGTCTTGTTGTCCATGTACAGATATCTCCACATGGACTAGGTTAAAGTTAATGGAGCTTGATTAGTTGGCTAAATACAAACATGTCATACTGTTTGAAAAGCTGGAGAGTAGATGAGACATTGCACAAGGATAACAGGTATGACACAAGACCTAAAGACTTGTACCCGATTGGATCAGCATCTGAAGCTCACACAGGATAGACGAAGGCATCCTAGAGCTATTAATTTCAGTGTAAAGCAATGTCCTGGTTTCAGGTGGGAGAGTTAATTTTCTTCCTAGTAGCTACTGAAGTGCTCTGTTTTGGCTTTAGTCTGAGAACAGTGCTTATAGCACACCAATGTTTCTAGCTGTTGCTAAGTAGCGCTTATCCCGATCAAGGACTTTTCAGCCTCTCATGTTCTGCCAGGGAGGAGGGGCACAGGAAGCTGGTAGGAAGCAGGGACAGTTCACCTGACCTGAACTAGCCAAACAGGTAGATCTAGACTGACACTTTTTTGATACCTTCTTTTTTTTTCTTTTTCATACAAAGCACTGTCCAGAACTACACTGAAGTAGGAAATTCAAGAACTACTGAGGAGAAAAAGTGGAGCAGGCTGAAGACTGTAAAGAATCATAACTTGTTAATTATAATTATTTTGCCCATAGGTTATTTGCAAAACGTAACTCTTCTTAGATCTGAATTGAAATCAAGTTTGTTGATTCCACAGCATTATTTTCACATGCATTACTGAAACGGATAGTGCACACACCGAGAGCAAGTACCCTCTGCTCAGGTGTTCCCATTCCTGGCGCACATTCCCTGGCTGTGCTCTAACTGCACACAAGCTTCACACCTGGGCACACACTCTGCCCCCAGACACTTTGCTTTCCTTTGGAGGAAAACCAAAGCACAGCAGTAAGCAGCCTGCTCTAATACATACCATGACCCATGGGCACTACTACAGAAGACAGCTTTTGACAGATGTTTACTGAAAAGGTTGCTTGTCAAATGTTTAAAATACCTGCATATGTTTATGGTATACATAAATTAGAACATACAGTACTGACACTACCGAGATTTATTTTGCAAAGGTACAAGAAGAGAAGATAAAACCTGGAAAGATTTTTTTTTTGGATATCAACATACGGAGCTGCTTGTGTGTTCATACTGAAAAAAAGGTATCCTATTGGCCTAAATTATGGCAATCTGCTTGTTGGTTGGATAAAAGGATGCAGTTTTGTTAATCTAGAAGGTCAGAGTTACTTCAATTGTTAGAATTTTTTTAACTAGTAATTAATTCAGTGCAGTGTCAAGTATTTTAAAAGCTGCTTGCAAGTACAGAAGATAGGAATAAGAGTAAACTGTGATAAAATTGTGAGATTAAAGATAATGTTAATCTAGAAAATACATCAGTTAGGTAATCAGTAAAAAATAATATCATATTATTTTAAGATTGGTTAACAAAGAAAAATGCAAAGTAAATACAACATGATATTAAAGTTTCTTTAAAGCTTTCCTAAAATGAAATCTTTCAAGTGAATTGGCAGTCTTGTTCTACCTTGTCACAGTGATTATCAATATGAAAGGGCCAACGAAATGCCAGCAAGATGTTACTCTTTAGGAGTACTTTGAATGTAGCATAACAACTCTGTAGCATATCAAAAACATATCAGCTTTGCTTTTTAATTTATTATGAAGCAAATCTGTGACTTTTTGCTATAGTTTTCATGTCAAGAATGGTAAAAAAAAAAGTGGTCAAACTGGGCTCTTTCTCATCTCTATCTAATCTTAGAATCTACGATAACCATCACTTTGTCAAAATTTAGTATCTTTTAAATTCTATGCCACACACTCTAGCCATCATCAAAGTAGTTTTAAGGATATAACAGTTGTTTACCAGTATGCAGCAAATTCAGAAAGTGAGGGTAGGTAATTTTGTGCAATTCAGTCAAAAAGAAAAATTCACAGCTCACTAATAGCTATAACATAAGCTTCTACAGTCTAACAAAGCCAAAACCCAGCATTTTACCCTTGTGAAATCACTAAGGGATTTTAAACATACTAAAATACTTCTAATTAAATTAGATAAATTGCAGTCACCCTGCCCATTTCCAAATACTTTCCCAGGTAGTACTGATTCAGTCTAGACTCAACGATCGGAAGAACAGGCATAACAATATGCCATGGAAGAAGCAAAGGCAGAGACTTGTCAACTGAAGACTGATCAACGTAGGCTGATTCATCCACATGGTACAATTTGATGAAAAGAGACTGCCTATCTTATCTCTGAGAATAGTTCAGGTCTCTAGTGTGGCATGACACCCAAGATAAAAATCTGCTCTTTAGCACTGCATCAGCTATGACACTTCTGGATTCAGAGCTAGAATGGTGTGAGGATCCCTGTCTTATTGCTTGTTGAGTCATGCAGACATGTCTCCTGCATCAGCTGAATAACCACCATCTATTTCTGGCAACACCTGTAGCTTTCATGATTTCTCCAAGGCAGCAATCAGAAACTCTTTTATGAGCAAAGATTTGGAATAGCTTAAGATGGTCAGACTGTAAAGTCCACACTGAAAAGAACACTTTAAGCAGGAAGATTAACTTGGATCAGTTCATATTATCATGGAGCCATTTTCACACCCTATCATGTCAGTTAAATGCCAGTTTTTCGGGATGGAGAAGAGCACAGAAAGTCTTGCACTCCTTCAACTTTCATGACTTCTTTGGGACTTTTCCACAGAAAACATATGGAAGTCAGTAAAGTGTTGCTGTTGCCCCAGAAGGCTTTTGACCGGCACTGTATTTATTCAGGAGAATGAATACATATCACCAAACTACTGTAATCCTCTCTTAAACAGCAAAGTATTGCAAAAAGAGCCAAAAAGAGAGCCAAACCCTGCTGAACTATAATGCAAGAACTGATGGGCTCAGTTAAATTACCATGTACTTCCAAAGAATCTTCAATCTAAATCCAGCTCTGACATTTACTTAATGTGTTACCTGTCATTTTCCCATTTCTAAAGGAGAAAGGGTACTTACTCAATGCTCTCATAGGGGAAATAAATGTTTTCAGGGCACTTTAAAAATTAAAATAGCTTTCTATGTTTGCTAAGCTACCCAGCTGGATTGTGGGCACACTGGTTAAGGGTATTTTTGTTGCTGTGGACTGTGCATATTATCTCAGTTTCAGTTTTGTTTCATTGGTTGCTTAATAAAGTGTGTGAAAGCATTGCTTTATTTCAAGATGAGAAAGGTGTCTGCTCACAGGAAAGAGCAGATTCTAGTCATATAAACACTGGCTGCTCTTTTTGTTTGGTTGGTTTGTTTTTTCTCTTTTTTTATCCTAAGCCTAGCAGAGATTGAGAAACCAGTTTGCAAGCTTATCCACTGAAGCCTAAAGGGGCTCATTCAGTACAGCTGAGTATCTGATAAACAGATCATCTAGCCATGATTATAGATTGCTGGTATTAGTGTTGGATGGACATGATACCAACTTGTCTAAACACAAACCAAACTTCTTTCTGTTGAATGGCTACAGATGCCACCCTTGTACACAAAGTATATTCCAGCACTGAAAAGCACTGCCTATTGAATTTTATGGGATGGCACAGCTGCAGCAGCAGTGCTATGTGACATAGTTGTGTATTTTTGTAACATATATGCAATTTACAGGGAGGTAAACAGTGTCTGATATGACAACAGGTTATGAAATCAGCCCATAGCTGTAGCCACAGTTTTCTAGTACACATATATTGTGTATTATATTCACCTGTCATCTGTAGCTTTCAAACCACTCTGCAAAGGGTACTGAGAAAAGTTTCAAGAACTTCAAATGCAATCATCTGAATTAAAGTGTACATACATGGTACTACAGCCCGTGAGCGATTCTTCTGGATATTTTCCTCCTGCTCTGCAACAGTGGTGGCATTTGGTTCAGCCTGATAAGCACACAGAGCTTCCCACTCTTTCTCCAGACGATTCTTGTTTTTCAGATGATCTTCCATGTAGGACTGGAATTAAAAGAACACTGTATTAAGTATTAGCTTAGCTAAGCTCAAAGATGAACAGAAAGTGTGTATCTCAGGATGGAAACCATGAGAACCTTAAGCTTTGGGGGCAAAACAGTCTTATATGGCTAACTCACTCCAGACAGTTAACTTGAAGCTTATTTGTGCTATACAAAATGAGAATGCTAACATGTACCAGTGCTAACAGAGAACAAATGCATGAACCCCCCAGCTACTGAGCTTGAGGGGAAAGCTATTTCTTTTTTAGTACTTAGAAAAAGTAAGCCCAAATGTCTCTTCCATCAGGCAATGAAAAAGAAATAAAAGCCCATTGATAAAAAATACTACAACAGCAGCTAATGTCAAACCGAAGGATTTTAAAACAAAACCTCAAACATATATGAAGGTCACAATGGATGCAGAATCAAAAAATTGCCAGGCTGAAGTTTCATGGCTCAAGTACCAGGTCATTAGGCACTCATCCTGCACACGGTCTTGCACAGAGATGGCCTTGAACTGAGAAGGTGGTGTTAATATTAATATATGTTGCTAAAGACTGTACCTGGTATTCAGTAAAGTCAACAGAAGCATCACCAAAGAAAAATGAATTGGCTGTGGCAAAAATGATGGCCCACTGGACTATATTGGTTCAGGTTTTAAGTTTTTGCAGATCTCCCAAACCTAGGGATGCACTACAGCAGTGGACCAGGAATTGGGCTCCAAAGTTTGCCAAAAGTGAAATAGAAACCTGTTCCTTTGCCCCTGAAAATCACCCAAGTAGAAGTGTGGAAGACAGCGGAAAGGAGGAATGGTGGGCAAAACCAGAAATCTTCCCCTTGCTTTAACGTCAAAATTAAGCAAGTGATCACCTGGTGCTTTAAGCCTACTTATACAGCCAAATTACCTTATACAGCCTGTCATCTTTCCAGGGGAGGGGAACCCCAATCCATCCCACCCCTACCAGTCTGATACCAATGCCAGCAAGAGATGCCCAGAGCCTGGAGGGGGATTGCAGGACAGTAGGAGAGCACCTAAAGAGCAGCACAAAGGAATTGCAGCTACTCCAGCCAGTAAGTCAGCTTCACTGTGGGCCCAAATTAAATGCCTCTATGCAAACACACAGATCATGGGGAATAAGCAAGAGGAGTTAGAGACATCTGCATGCATGCAGGGCTATGATCTTACAGGGATCACCTGAGACATGGTGGGATGGCTCCTATGACTGGAGTGCTGCAATGGAAGGGTACATACTTTTTATGGTGGATAGGCAGGGGAGACAAGGAGGGGGTATCGCTCATTCTGTCAATGACCAGCTGGAGTGCATGGAGCTTTGCCTAAGGATGGATGATGAGCTGAATGAGAGCTTATTTACGGGTCAGGATTGAAGGGAGGGTAGGGACAGGTGACATTACAGCAGGGGTCTGCTACAGGCTGGCTGAGCAAGATATATGGAAGTTAACACCCTTAAACTGATTAAAAAAGGGACAGTTCAGGGGCCAGGCTTAGAGTCTGGGTGGGGGTCGGGAGCAGGGCTGTGAGTGGCTCTGGCCCAAACATCAGTCACAGCAGCTCCTGATGGAGAACTCACTAATACAGCCCAATCTGCAGCAAAAAAGCTTGTGTAGAAAAAGGTCGTGCAAAGGGTTCACTGAAAAGTACAAAAAGCAGTTTAATTGCTTAGAAAACCTTTTACTCAGACAATCTCTGTTATGCTGAATTCTCCCCAAGCTTGCTTTAAAGAAGAAAGGCTCTCATGCCCTCTCAGCAGGTTTAACAGAAGGTGCAAAAAGCTTGCAGCTTGTCTTCCGCCAAATGGGAGTTCTGCTAAAGCTGTCACTCCACCATGCTTCTCACCCGACCAGCGAAGCAGGATACTGCTCTCTCTTGCAGCTTGAATGCTACAAAAGAGCTCCCGACACACAGCTTTGTTTTGTGCAGGGTTTGTTGGGTGTGTGTGTCTTTACAAGAGATTTGTAAATCAATCTTGTTACCGAAAAGCAATTCAAGAAGTGACACTTCCAGAAAGGATATCTTTAAGGACATAGAAATATATTGTGTTAAAAGAAAGGTTTCTAAAGGAGGTAAAACATAGTGCTGGCCCAGATACAATCAAAACACCTACCGTGTGATTGCTTCTTTTCTATAATGAAGGAGAAAGCATCACAGTGGACAGAGCTGTGACCTGATGGATAGGGAACTGTGAGTTACATAGCCCCATCGTGCATCAGGGGAGCTAACACATTCCCAGCCTTAATCCACAAGCTAACAGGATGAAACTACCCTCTGGTAGTTTACTTGTCTTTGCCAAAAGGCTGTTGCTACTGGGGAAAAGAGGGAAGCTAAAGATCCCATTCTTTTTTCCTGCTAAATCTGTGCCTGGATATGTACCCTGAACATCATAAAAAGATAAACAAAAAAAGATAATCCCCCCTGTGCAGACTACTTGGAATGTCAGAATTTTTATGAGGCAACAGGAAAAAAAAGCTCAATATCTTACAATACCACTGAGCCAAGACTCCTGGCTTCAGAGAAGCTCTTTAGCATGCAGCAGGCAGAGATCAGGCAGTCAAAGACCAGCCTGTAGCATCTTCCCATTTTAAACCACTGTTTTAAAATCTGATTCATTTTGACATGCCCATCACAATGTCCCATAGACTTCAGGGACATTTTATGCAGATACACTGCCAACAGTGAATGTCTCTAAAATACTGAGATCCATGAAGCTGTAGGCAAATGGCCATAAACATTTGATTCCTAAGGAACGGTTGTATGTAGTAAGAAGCTTCCTGTTGGCTCCAACTTGACTATTTGATGATGTCAAGGACTGTATTTTAAAAGGAAATTTTATTTTCTTTTAAAATTGTTAAATGTGACACAGTTAAGGTAATATGATTGCTTTTAGAGCACATGAATTTTTAAATAACTTCTCTCTCTAAGGAGATATTCTTTAGTTTTACCTTACTTTTTCAGGGAATCCTGAGTGTAAAGAGAAATGAATGTTCAAATGAAAACACACTGAAATCTTTACTTCAATAAGACAACAACTTCTGGGTAGTTTCAACACCTGCATCGCATGGATCAGATTCATGGAGCACTTCCTGACAGATCTTGAAAAGGTGTTTGACTATTTGAACAGACCCATGGATGGCTCTGCACAATATGAACATCTGCTTTACACTTGCTTAAAAAAGCTACCAAGAAAGAAGCTTGCTTTAAAACATTCAGGAGTCAGACAATTCCCTCAGAGTTAAGTAATGCTTCATTTACAGCCCTTCAGAGCCCCTGTACTCATCCCCATTCTGCTAAACAGAAGCTTAGTGATTTTGAAACACTCTCTTGGGAGCTGCTGGATGTACATTAAATTGAGTGGAACTTCCGATATTTTAGAGATTGTATGTCTACTCAAATCCACTCCTTAATTAGGATGTTTTCATAAGACATTCTGCAGCATTTCCCTGGTACAAAAGAAATTCATTACCAACATGTCAAACATGCACATGATTTTTCTTGTCCCAGAGCAGCAGGTAAAATAAATAGAAGTTGTCACCATGTTACTGTAATGTTTCTCAAAACCTGCTGAAAACGGTAGAGGTCTGGTCTCACCAATATGTCCACATCAAGACAAGTCCCGTAAGATGCTATTATTTAAACAAACACTGTCTGCTTGGAGAGATCTCTTGATGTACCTTAAATTTCATTAAGTCATATTTTTCTTTCTATAGGGCCTACCTGCAAGGACAATCGGTAACCCAGTTCATACTTTCCCTTGCATACACAGATAAGATACTCTTGGTAACAAACAAGTTATGAAGATGAGAAGGATGCATCAACATTACATGGAGAGGCAGGATGCGTTATAATATCTATTATTATCATGTGAGACATGCCTGTTGTAAGGAAAAAGATGGGCTTTCAGCCAGAGGATGAAAAGCTGTCCCAGGGATGATGAATCTCTGACCAAGAGAACCAATGCCAGTGGCAAATATCAAGACCAATTCAGTGTGCCTGAACACAGGTACAAAGACAGAGAACAGCAGCCTCACTCAGCTTTGATAAAACTTCCAGAGTACTCAGTGGATGTTATAATATGGTGTCAAACCACTTCAGTTTTCTTCATTTTTTTTTAATAAATATAACAAATATACTCCTCTTATTATCTGGTCAATCACCAAATCATAGACTTGTAGAATTGTTTAGGTTGGAAAAGACCCTCAAGATCATCAAGTCCAGCCATTAACCTAGCACTGCCAAGTCCACCACTCCTAGACACCACATTTACTCATCTTCTAAATACCTCCAGGGAGGATGACTTCACCACTGCCCTGGGCAGCCTATTCCGGTGCTTGACAACCATCCCAATGAAGAAAGTTTTCCTCATATCCAGTCTAAATGTCTGCTGGCACAACTTGAGGCCATTTCCTCTTGTCCTATCACTTGTTACTTGGGAGAAGAGGAGTACCTTTTTTACAGATAGTATCACTTGTATCTGCCAAGATACTTGTTTTAAAAACACCTATTTTGTTAGCTGATGTTCAGCTTTTACGAAAAGTAATTATTTTGATAACATACTTCCTATATGGTACTTCATTAGACACCCTCTTCACGACTGAGCATGTCTCTTCTACTGAAAAGATCACCAGCTCTTAAATTGACAGATCTCAACACCTCTAATCGAATCTCAAATGTCAGTTGGGCATTATCTTAATCCTTGTGAACAGAGACCTCTCAAATACACACCTTTCACCTGTGACAGCCACTGCTTTAAAACTACTGCTGGTTATGCCACACAGAGGGCCAGACAGTAATATGATGCTTCAGTGGATTTCTCAGAAGGAATTTGAAGAGGAGAGAATTTGCCTTAGCTATTATATAGTAAATTGTGCACTAAATAAGCATACTTGAAACAATTTGTTTTGTTATTCTCTCCAACTGACTTAAGTAAAAGCGCTTTTTTTGCTTTTGTTCCTCCTAACTTGTAGGCTACATCGTTCTGGCACAGGACACGCCAGCGTTTTTGCTATTCTGCTTAAACTCCTTTATGTTCTTCCGTACATATTGCATTGACTATATGTAAAAGGAATACTTCTCTGGAAAAAGACAATTTGCTTTCAATGCAGCATACAATTTTCTCTTTCATTTTTCTGGCTTAATAACTCATTAATGTCTTCATGTTAAATATCTCTGTTCCCACTCATATTACTTGCAGTGTTGTACAATTCAGACAAAAGAAGCCTATCTGGTTACCCATTTCCAGGCCCTCAAATAATGCTTTGTTTCTTGGATCTCACTAAGAAACTGCCTAACATTTAGGTGCCCTGTATCTAAAATAGAAGCCTAAAACAAAGTTCATTACTGTATCTTGGGATACAAACTGTTCTGGCTGTATGCTGTATTTCTGGAAATACTCAAATATTTTCAATAAGGAATAGTAATCCTCATTTGAGATGGTTTTTGCACAGGAATGTCTACAGTACTGCTTTCCTATTGCAAACTTAATTTGCTACCAATTATCACCAATCCATTTATTTTAACCTAAGTCTGCTTATACTGAATATTGCTCTTCTGTATAATTTCTACTTGTATATATTTAAGATCTTCATGTATATAATTCATGATCTTCACAAATCATGAAATAATGGATGTATGAAAACTACAGAAATCTCTTCTTGTGACTCTTCAAATATAATTCAACTTTATTTGTTGTACAGGTTTTCAGGGCTAAAGTTTCCAACTTTCGAATTACTCTTCTGTCATCAATTCTGTGCAGAACTTTACACTGTGATACCATTTGTAAAAGTTACTATCACTGCCACCCACTTCCAGCTAACTATTTAAAAAGTTGAATATAAGTAGATCTAACATCAGTTCCTGTACTCTGCCCGACACTCTCATACATACCTTTTGATCATTACTTTTTGTGCATCATCCTTTAGCCACATTTCAATCCACATAACTGTCTTAAAAAAAAATTATATTAATTTTTCAATTAACTATTCATAAGACAGTTTCAAGGCTTTATTAAAATCTAGATAAATGGCATCTGTTGTTTTCACTTCATCTACTGGTTTTGTAGTTTTGGTTAAATAAAAAGCAATCAAGTTTGTCAAGGCAAGATTTATCCTTTGTATAATTGTGCACATTCTTACTCATTGTGCAGTATCCAATGGAAAGGATGGAGGAGATTAGCAAATGCACAAAGGAAAGACTCCAGCCTTCTCCATCCTCTTAAATGAGACCCTCACACTTATCTCCCTTTTATGCCCTTGAAAAATCTCTTGCTAGATAATCAGCAATTTCTTTTTTAATATGTGCTTCATTATTTTCCAGGGCTGGAGTCTGGTCTCAGGGAATAGCAATAGAAAGGTTCATTTGTCTTCTTCTCCTTCCTTTTCCGCACTCCTCTTTTATAAAATTATGATTACTTTATTCTTCTATTTTGGTGCACCAACACTTGTCCAGATCTGCTCTAATAAAGCTCCCTGAGATATGTCACTATTATGATCCTGACCATATTCAGACCATGCAGAGCACCATAATGTTTCTCCACATTTTCTAATAATTTTGCATATCTCTTAAAACCTTGTCATAGTAATATTGAAGTTACTTTAGGCTCTTCCTTGTTTGTAGACAAGGTCAGTCTTCTTTCTGAGCTGCCATGGTGCTCTTGCAGAGACCAAAGGCTGGGAGCCAAGCACACTTGCTTCCATGAAGTATACTCTCAGTGGTGCCCCACACAGAAAAAAAACACGGGAGCAGAGCCAAACAATGCCCATATCTTTTCTACCTTTCTCCCTTAACAAAGCAGACCTTAAATAAGAGAGGGATGTGCTATCACAACTGATTTGTCTGTGATCAACTAACAATTTAAAAGAAAATATTTTTTTTCCAGTAGTTACAGTTCTATTGACACACCACAGATGTTTCTGATGCTCTGATCCAACCAACCCACAATAACGCAGAGCCTATAGCTGTTATCAAGACCACCTCCCATCTCTGAAATGTCACTGTATACTTGTCATTAAAAGCATTAGCTTTAGTTCTAACATGGCAAATCAAGTTTTCAACATTAATGGTAGAGAAATGTGACTTTATTGGGCTAGTTAAACATTGAGTATGCATATATATACACATATAAAAATAAAAATGCCATTGTGGCAACTCATTGTCAGTATCTCACAGAGCTTGTATCTGGAAGAAATCTCAAAAAGTAACATCTGGCTATAAAGTCTCACATACTTTCAACGCTGGGGGGTGTTCTGCATTCGCTACTCTCAGTGGTAACACTCCTGACTTTACTGTAGCCAAGATTTCATCATCTGATTAGTAAGTCATTTCAGGCTGAAGGCTCCTTTCTCTTTTCTCACTTGTCCTGTGCCATCCTGGATGTCAGAACTAAATAACCACAGACGAAAAAATCTAGGAAAACAAAACCTGGAAATTTGTATTTGGCCTTGATAAAATACACTGAGAAATTCTTTTTACTCCTCAGTTTTTGCAGCCATATTACTACCATAACGTGTTTTTATCTAATATTTCTCATATTTCTCAATACCTGATTATACCACTGAAAAGAATAGTTTTGAACCCTTTTCAGTTAAGTGTTTGTTTAATTCAGCAAATAAGAAAACTGCTATGAAGCTTTGCTAGTAATTTGGCATAAACCACTACTACTATCATACACAATATGGTAGGTGATGAAGGAAAACTAAAAACAAAACAGAGGGAAGCAATTCTCTGTCACAGCAACCTTTCAGTTTGGTTAAGAACCATATCCCTAGATTGTTTCAAATAGGTTGTATTATTTGGAAATAAGTTCCATGGTGATGTCAGCCAACAATAAAAAAATGTCACTCCATATTTTCAATTTCATATTTTTAGATGTAAAGGGCAGATGTAAAGATTACTCTAAACAACTAAGCATGTACATAGAGAGCAACTGTGCTTTAAACATGCCATCTAAAATAATTTTAAATGATTGCCCTTGGGTTTCTAGAGAAGTATCATCTTTGCATGAGCAGTGCATGGCATTATCTACCAGACTAGGCTATCATGCAACTTTTGCAAGAATGACTGTAATTCACAAGTACATTAAATGGCAACCTACATTCTGTTTACCTAAATTAATATACCCTTGATGTAGCGTATATCAGTGCCTCCCCCTCTCTTAATGCTCTGATAATAGAGTTTTGTAACTTGTAAAAGGATTACTTCAATCCAATCAGCAGGTGCTGGGATCAGTGTGTGTCAGACAAACACTTGCTAATCCTTTTTCTTGCAGCTCCCAGCTGCCAAAGGTGCTCAATGAAATCTCAATGAAATAGCTGGGTACAACCTGGTGTGGACTAATGAGGCTTTTCAGCTCTGGAGGAAATCTTGTAAGATACATGTTATGCTAAACATTGCTTGAATCAGAGTGATAAAGGCAGGTATGTTCTTAAAAGGAAACAGAGTTGAGAAATTAAACATAAAAAAAGAGAATGCTTAATTATGAAATATTTTCTCTATCTTGCTGTCTAAATATAGCAGAAGATAAAGAAATTCACTCCACAAAGAATCTCTTCCCAAGGATTATCAGCTACTTAATGGTGTCTTCTAGGTCTTAAAATACAACCACCCTCATCCCCTCCTTCTTACCCCCTCTCTTGAAATCTAAATTATGACTATGCAGTTTCACCCCTGGAATTACTTTGCTTGAAATACACCTCAACAAAAAGGAGAATATGATTACCATAAAAGGAATATAATTTCCTCCCTTACAATCTGTATTTCTACAGCTCCTTCTGTCCAACTGTCTGAAAGTACTCTACTTCTGCAGGGGAGGCAAGCACCGCTGCCATTCCACAGATGCAAAATAAAAGGGCAGAAACATTGAAGTGAATTTCACAAGGCCACAGAATATGCCCCTAAACCACTGATTTTGCATGGAAATTCAGAACTCAGTCTTCTTGACTGTTGTTTTTCACCTTTTCCCACGATCATGTTTATAAACAAGACCAAAGGTCATGTAACCTTCATGAATCTGTATCTGATAACATTTTTGTAACCACAGCATACCAAATGTTCTGACTTTAATGACATTAGAACAGGTTTCGTTTTGGGGGGGTTTGTTTAGAAGTGGTTGATGAGTAGAGGAATTGATTTTTTGCACATTAGATTCTGCTTATACAAAGACATGCCAAACTAAATAATAAAGATTTAAAAGGCGAATTAGCCAAAATCAGTTTCCAGGCTTTCTGTAGGTCTTATGGTAGGCTTCACCTACCATAAATAGCCTTTAAATAAAGGAAGAATGAGACTTCAAAAAATGGAGGGCTAAACCTCTTAGCCAAATACTGCTATTTCACAGCATGGGATGTGTTATGACATTTCTTAAAAACAAAAATAAATCCAAACAAAAAAGACCCCAAACCTCCCCATTAAAGAAAACTCTGCAGTATAGGAACTGATGCCAAGGATAGTGTCATTGGATTCATCAACTGAGACATTTTGGGAAGTGCTTCTGGTAGCTTTGTTAAAAAGCAAAAGCTCAAGCTACTGAATAAAAAGTAGCAGAAAAACTGCATAAAATACACAAATCAAGCTGTTCGACTCTCTGTGATAAACATTGATACCCAATTCCATTCTCAGAGGAAACTGACATTTTCTTTTTACACTTTAAACCGACTTTTGAGATGATCCTTTCTTCTCACGTTATTTTTTTACTAATGGTTTGAGCATCATACCACAATCCAAGACATTTCTGTGATTCATTTATATGCACACTAATTTTGTCCTATGTCTGAAATTAAAACTTTAGAAGTATATTACTACACAGTAATTACCTGGCTGAAAACACAAAACCAAATTCCCTGCGTTCTTCCTCTCCAATCCCTGCTAACTCAATTAATCATCTAAATTTGGGTTCCCAGTTGAGTACTGTATTTGCAAATTTAGATTTTAATGAATTAAAGTCTGCGTTTCTTTTCAGAGCACTTGCACAGTCATCTTCATTTACTATATATAAAGATTGCTAAGAGATAAATATAGAATTCTGAAAACGTCATGTTTAAAAATAATCTTCTCTTCAAGCATGGTCAAATTCTTCAGAGATAATAAGACTAGGAAAACCCAGGCAACCATGACCAAGTACATCAAAGTGATAGAGCACATGACGTGTTTTATAGATAGTCTGGTAATTTATGCCTCTGCTAGACAGTGGCCATCTTGAGGGTAGAAAGAAAAATATTATTTCTAAAGATATAACATCCTTAGAGCAAAGGGATAGGCAGTAACACTCTCACTACTCTTCTTAAATATGCTAATAAAAGTGAACAGGTGCTTCTCCAGGAGTAAATTATAACTCATAAAGGAAAATCCCTCTGCTTTTCAGTGGTTGGGGGGGGTGGGGGGGGGTGGAATATCAAAATTGGTAGTGAGAGTTTGTACACAAACACACAGAGGTTTACGTGAAAATTCAGAATATGCAGTATGAAATCCTAGAAGTCTTGCAATCCACGCGATACCCACAGCCTAGCAGCAGATATATGCATAAGCGCAAGTAAACATATGGTCACCTGTGAGAAAAAGCACAAAAAGAACAGACTGGATAAGCAGCCTTTTCCTTAGAGAACTCCCTTAACAGTCAGAGACAAGAAACTTGAAACCACACCATCTTCAATGGTTAAATCCTCATATTCAAGACCATTTGGAACCACATCCCTAACCTAGGAAGTTCTATGTTTCCACACTGCAAATTACAGAGAACCAACCCAACTGCCAGTGAGGGCAGAAAGCAGAGAAGAAACTCCCTTTCCACAAAAGTACTTTCAGGACTTAATGGAGACGACTGTGGGAGAAGACATTACTGACTTCTGCCCTACCCCTTCCAAGTCATGCTCACAATCACATCGAAGCAACATGCAACAGGAGACTCAGCAATGCTGGCCATGAGAAAGGTGCTGCTGGCATCTACCTAGCTCCTAAGTCTAGAGAAAGACTCCCATTTTTAGGCAACCTTTTACTTCTGCTCCAGAGGATTTTCAGCTGAGGTTGGCCTAGCTTAGTGGTTCTCAAATTCTCAAATATTTTTCCCATGAAAGCATTCAAAAGGGATTGTGAAGAGGTGGTACAAAAGCTTAAGAAATGCATAAGCTGAAGACATCCTACCTGCTCCTGGGACTCTTAGGTTTCCATGGGAGCCAGTATGGGGTAACATTTTAAAGAAGTTTGAGGAACACTGGTCTAATCCATAGATGAGAATATCTGAAGTGTCAGAGGGCAAAATAAGAACAAGCGAAAGACAGTGGAAAGGGGATAGAAAAAGAAGCCACGAACAGACTGTAGATGTCAACAAAGAAGCGAAATGATGAAAGATGACACTGTATTGCAAAGAAAGAAAGTCAGAAAAACAAAAAACAGAACATAGTAAATTAAGAAAATGCCATGGGAAGAAGAAAATTTTGGTCATAACTGATGACTGTCAACATTTCTTCATGTATGGTTTCTTTTCCTTGCAACATTTCCCTTCACACGCTGAACTAAGGAGAAAACATTGAGAGAATGACAGTAGTAGTTTTGAGGAGACAGTGCAAGTACAGCGCACTGCTGTACAGAAGGAAAAAGCAAAATAACCTAAAATTCAGTGCATGTGTACATGTCTCAGACAGCTAAAGTTCTGGCAGATTGAGAATATATTCTGGAAAGAAACTGTTTCTAATCCAGAAGAGGCTCAAGAAAAATTAGTCAATGACATCGTTTTCCATCTTCAGGTAACTGCACATCCTCAGTTTGGTTTTTACAAGCCTTTCCAATGTGTATTTAATATCTTTCAGCCAGCTCTCCAAATATGGAATAGTTTGCTCTTAATAATGAGCACAAAACTAAACTCGCAGAATCAAATCTGATGAATCTAAGTGTAGAACTCCTTTATGCTTTTATGTATTAAAAAAGACTAATAAGGGACAAATAAGGTAAAAAATATCACCCTTTGATATGATATTTTTTTCTATTTAAGCCAACATGATCAGTCATGAGAGGACAGTACAGAGGCATCAGGGAATGAAAGTCTAATACTGGCTGGCTCTGCTTCTGACCTTAAGGTTAGCCTTGGTCAAGATAGTTCCCTGTCCCTGCCTGAGCTTCTTGGACTAAAAAGACAGGATAATAATATTGACCTTTAAAAAGGGCTTTGAACCTACTGATCAAAAATGCTATGTAAGAGTTGGCTTATTATTATTTTGGTTACTGAAGTGAGTTGAAAGCCTCCCAGTGACTTTCATCAAAATTCCTTGTATCAGGCCCCAGAATCCTACCTGAAGGACAAGGTTTCTCACAATTCAGTTGTGAGGACACACATATTGTAAGTCAAAGCTTGGTGCATACACTCACATACTGCAGAGTTTTCTTGACTCCCGCAGAACTTTAAATGACACAAAACCAATTTCTGGACTTCCAGAACAAATACAGTTATTAGGCACCATCAGTATATTTTCTACATTAACAGTAGTAAGAGACTATTATAAGGCTTTCAGTCAAACTGGTCTAGTGCAAACAAAGACACCAATAGGTGAAAGGAGGCAATGAGGAAAAAAAGAAAGCACTTTTCACAGGCAGGTATCATAGATGCCACTTGAGCAGTAGCCCCACCTCCCTCCTGCTGTCAGCCAGCACTGCCCTGGGGACTTTTATGTTGCTGCTCCTGTGTGTTTGCTGTGGTTAACCAAACCAACTTTTCTAAATGCCTTCCTACTAAAGCAGTAGACAAATATTGGCATCAGAAAAACCCCTGCATTTAGAAGAGCTTTGGTTTTGGACTTTGCATTACCTTCATCCTTGACAAATTCCACCTCTTAGCTACACCAGCCTATTGCACTGGCATGGCAACCGTCTCTTACTGTTGTGGTCTACATGGCTTGTTATGACTCTTTCAGATAAAGAAGAACCCTTGACATCTTTGACCTAGCACATAATACATTCAGAACATGATTTTATAATGAAACTGCTCCTTCAGGTATTGTTACTGCATGTTATTTAACAATTGCTATGCTTCAGCTATACCCTTTAAGCTATACCCCTTTGATTCTGTCTGATGAATGTAGACAGCAGTACAAAGTCTACAGCACTTTCTGCCACAATACCACTCTACCTGCAAGACTGTTGCAAAAGAACATTTGTAGGACTACAGATATAAGGCTAGTTCAACCTGCAATTTTCTGAGTGAGCCCAATGAAGTTTCAACATGGTCCACACAGAGGTAAAGACTGGAGTAACCTCATGGTAGAGCACATACCTGGGGGCTGCTGCTTTATACAGAGTACATTTACTCATGCAAATAGTGTCATAATCAAAGTATTTAAATGATCTCTATCTATTCTGGTGGTAAGATTTCTCACTGGTAAAGACATGTGACATGTCTTACATTAGCTTTATTCTCTGTAATGGGACACAGGCAAATTAATAGTGTTCTTTAACATACATCTCCAGTACTTGTGTGGCTGAAACCACTGCAAATTAAATTTTGTAGATTATCACTGTTTTTCTTTTCACCATTTATGTCACTACATATTTGCAATTTTCTCATCCTGAGGAGTGAAAACAGCTTTATCAGCTTCATTTGTACACTGCTGTAAGAGACAAAAATTGCAACATTGCAAGGAAAAGTTTTAAAATTTAAAATGCCATGTAGTTTTTCATTAACATTTAAAAGATGTATATATTATACCTCTGCTCACAAATATTTATCTGCACTTATATGAGAATACTGTTGCTGTACATGGTATTTGTACACAAGCATACGTGTGGATATAAAGCACCCACTTCTGAATACTCATCTCAAGACACATGACACTACTAAAAATATATGAAAACTGAAAATACACTACCATTTAAAGGAGTAAGAATGCCTAGCTAAACATGAGGCAACATTTTTACCCAACATAATTATAGGCTTTTTATGTGTCATAAAAATATCACCAAGATCTAGCACCCGATTCTGACTGGGCTCCCACCTGCTAATCAGATGCATGCAGATACAGCCTTGGGTGCAATTTCAAGTCTCAGATTTTTCTGCTGTAGCTTTTTTCTGTTATCTCAGTAGACATCTTCACTTTGGTAAGATGGATATTGAACTACCATCCTGCTACACATTCCAGGAATATGCACACAGCAAGTAGCTCGGCATCAGCTCACATATGAACAGCCTTAGCTCCCATCAAATATTCATTCATTTAAAAAATATTTGCACCCTGCTGTCAAACTTAGACAAATTCATACTGAGCTTCAGAAAATAGCTGTTTTAATGGTAAATGATGTTCCAGAAACCTCTTTCAGGCTAAACACTCTCGTCAAAATTATTTTAATAAGAAAGATTAACAATTTCAACATTAGCTGCTAATCCCCTTTCATTTGAAACTGTGCTGATAAAATTCTTTGCTTGTCATTCAAATAGTAAGTAATAATTATAGATTTGGGGCCTCCATCTCTTGCTTCATTAATAGTAAATTGCATGGAAGTCTGAAGCATAAAGTCAGCTTTGATACATCTCAAAATGCAATTTCCATAGCTTTCCTTAGTTATGTACAATTAATTACAAAGTTAATAAGGGGAATATGTTAATGAAAGGGAAATTATTCACTCAGACCACCTGGTCTTATCAAATTTCTTTAATATGTTTCCTTCTTTCTGTGAATTTGCATGACAGCAAGAACACAAATCATGGGGTGCATTGCTAGTCTGTTAGTATTCTTATTTGCAAGCAGCTAAAGTCCACTTAAATTAAATCTAAAAAGAATGTAAGAACTAGTCAGTACTAAATGACTGTATTTGTTTTGTCAAGTTTAGTACCTTCTTAATTTTAAAACAAAAATGTTTAAACAACTTTGTAATTACCAGACTCTCCTCAGTGCTAGGAGTATAAATATAATGTATCCAATAAGGAGACATTGTAATTTTTTGCTTCTTTTCAATAAAGAAATGCATTGCATGTGCATATATTTAACAAAAGACGTACAGAAATGTGCTTCAATTCACTACACTCTTAACAGCTACTACAGCTTAATTGCCATGTGCAGTACGATTATTGGTTGTTCACGGGAATATTTCAGATAGTAAAAAAAGCCTGGTCAGAAGCAGGCAAACCTTCACATAAGTCACAAAAATAATGCAGATAGGATATCTAGTCAGAGAAATAGTTTTTAAAGACACATAAAATCCAGAAACAACCATCTTCAACAGACGTTAATGGACTTACTACTAAGCAGAAACATTTTAGGACCTGGACACCTGCCTTCATAGTCATTCCAAAAAGAAAAGGGCAGAGAATCATTCCCAGAACAGTACAGGTCATGCTTGAAGGATGTAATGCTTTTGAGCAGTTTGTCACCCCTCCCTTCTGTTCTTAGTTCAATGCAAGGGTACCTCCAACAGCCAGAAATAAGAGGCAACTTGTAATTCTCCTCTGCTATGAACAGGATTTTCTTGGCCAGCTAGATATTACTGCAGTTGGAAACAAAAGAAGTATTATATAAAGGAGACAAATTAATAGCAAAATCATGTATTTCATAAAAACATACTGGGAGAGGGATGTTATATTTCAGAGTAAGTAGACTCTAGCATTATCTGGTTTGGACCAAAAAGTAACATAGTCCTTCCTTATGGAACAGCAAATACTATGTCATCCACAAGCTAACTTCACAGATTATTTTAATGTTTATCTCCCTATTTAAAAACATTTCCACAGCTGTGTCGTGGGTGCATATGCAAAATTCCATCGTCACAGGAGCATTCTGTCTGTCCTACACATTACATTTTGCAAATACCACCCAAATTCTGATACCCTACAAAACACTGCCAAATTAAGGCCTAATCCCAGAAACAGTTGCAGAAAGCAAAGTATAATTTTATTTTATCTTGCTGTGAAGATGAACATAAACAGACTTTGTTGAATCAGTGGCGGGATTAAGCTATCTTCATGACCAATAGCATGACCAGGCCACTTCTAATAATGTCTGCTGGTGCAGCCCGCGTGAACAGAAGGAGCTCTCCAAAATACCACTGGAGTTCTTCTAGGTATCTTAGACTGCAACTGGTATAACAGTGCAAAACCATGGTGCCTGTATGATGCACCTTCTTTGAAAGTATCATGAAGCCAGCCCCAGTTTCATCCTTAACTGTTACATGTTTTCAGAAGCTCTGAAGTTGTACTCCCATTTACCACACCTCATTTGATTTTAGCGGCGCATCATGCCTTGCAATCTATGTGAACCATTTCTTTATATCATAGTGAGTCAAAACTCACCTTCTTCTCACATCCAAACTCTGTCAACAGCTCAGAAATACTCTACAACACAGATTATCATGGTCTTCCTGCCTGAGAAGTCTTCCTTAAACACTTTTTTTCTAGTATCCTCCTTCGAAATAGGCATTTCCACCTGCTAGATCCAAAATATGATTAACTACAATGAGTTATCCTGCACTTTATCATGATGTGTGCACACACAGTAGGAGAAATACAGCAAGGTGCATTTCATTACTGAGGATCCATTTGGAAACAAAGGACAAGACCAGCAGCCCCCTGAATAAGTGTTTATCTCTAGCTTCTGCCACTAATGAGACTCTCAGAAGACTCTCGGAAGACAGTGAGGACTCAGTAACATCCCTTGTCTTCAATCTGAAGTATCAGAACCCAGATCTTTTTTATTAAATGCCCCCCTAACATCTCTTGCTACTTGCTACAGCTGGTACTTGTCTCACACCGACACTACCTGGATGTTCTCTAGAAACAAAAAAAAAGTAGGAGAAAAAAGTTCAGCTAGTCACCACATTTTATTTCAGCCATGGCAATGATCCTTTCTTTCTACTCTGTGCACAGAGCTGCATAAGCTAGTTTTGTGTCATATAGTTCTCCCAATGTAATGCTTTTAAAATTAGTACTCTAGCATATTAATAGAAATGTTTTCCTCATCTTTCTGCTAAAAGCCTCAGGGAATGATATAATGTAGCTAAAAGTGTTCAACCAAAGCAATTTAAACAAAGCTGGAATAAACACCTCACAGTCAAATGACAGACCAAGAGGTAGTCACAGAACTGTCGCGAGTTATTTCTAATCATGAATACATTTGGGGAAAACAACTGACAGGGAGGACTTTAGGAAAAAAAAAAGTTGAAATTAATTTCATACCATGTTCAAGAGGAATATTTTTCTTGATTTAATACTGACTCTGCAATTGGCATTATTTCCTAAGGCCCATTCAACAAGATTAATACAGAAAAAGGGAGGCAACTGAACATGAAACAAATAAAAATGGAAGAATCAAAGGGTAACCTTTTCATGAATATTTTTTCTGAGTTTTATTGATGAAATCTATGTAGTACATACATCCATTTATTAGATTTATGGCTCTATTAGTAGAGCTGTTTTCATATGCAATGAGATTTTTTTGCACTTTTCTTTGCAGTTTTTCTTTGCGCCTGTACCTCAAGTCCTGGCTTTAAACAGAGACAAATGTTTCAAAACGGCTTAAATATTTAGGGAGGAAAAACAATTAAAACTAATATGAAGGGATAAACACCATTTCACCAGCAGAGCTTTCAGGAAGCAACCAGCTCCACTAGTCCCTGAAAGCACGACAACTCAGGGAGAGAAGGGTAAAGATTTCCCATCCACAGTATTTATGTCTTCTTGGGATATCAGCTATCTTGTCAATGAGTAATATGATCCACAACAACCCCTGATTCTCTCGTCGGACTATTCATGATGAAATGGCCTTTAGGGCCTAAGCCTTCTTGGGACATACATTTCATGAGACTCCTACAGTTATTTATACTGGCACAGCTGAAAGATAAGTTAGGATTTAGATCCACTTAGCACTTGTATAAAGAGTTTATTCTTTTAGCTAAACTTTGCCACTGACTTGTTTCCCTTCCCATGTGAGGAAGGATTTTTTTCTTCATTTTCTCAGTTGTAAGCCTTTTTTAAACAGAGTATTTATATTCTTGAAATTCATAAAGAACTAAAGACAAATTAATTGTGGTAGAAGGGTGGAAAAAGAAAAAAATATAAACCTCACTACATAATCAGACACACCATAAATGTGACAAAGACCTTGCCTTTCCATACCTGCACTCCTCACCTTTCTCCCTGCTAGCATTAATCACCTCTGCTGCACATGTCCCTGGGCAGTGCATTGTACTCATACCATGCATCACACTCCTTTGCTCGGGAAATGCTTTGTGTGTATATGGATTAAGCTTGAAGTAGAAAGTACACCTGCATCTAGCACAGTGCTATCAGCCCTCACATGCTGGAGTCTCTTTTTATTTAGAAAATAGATATTGTTTTTCGTTTTTGGGGTTTTTTGTGTGTTGTTTTTTTTTTAAGTGTTTAGATGCCTTTTGCTCCTGCTTTTATTGCAGCTTTAATAAAATCAAGGACTTGCAGAAAAATGTAGTGCAGGATTTAACAAATATTTTCTCTTGTTGGAATGTGTCTTCTGTCACTCAGTTATACACTTTTCCATACTCAATTAAAAGAAAATCTATTGCAGCTATCCCAGAGAGTCCTTTTCAAACAGATTTTATTTTTAAAAATGAGAGTGAGGGAAAATTGCTTCTAAACCATCAAAAAGTTACTATGCAGTGACTGCAGGATACCAATGCTATCAAAAACACCAGGTTCAACCTTGAAAACTATTCCCTACTTGTTACCCTTGTCAGTTACACAGCAATCATGCCATTAATTCAGCATCAGAACTAAAATGGATGCAAAATTTAGTACCTTGGGTTTCACTGGTTTCCCAGCAGGCCTCCATCCTATGTCCCCCAGTTCAGGTTGTGTCACCTTACGGGATACAACCTGCCCCAGAACTTTCTTTTGACACAAAGTTCCCACATGAGGCCGTTCTCCACTTTTCTATGGGGAAAGTCCTTTTGTTTTGCAGGCATATTGCCAAACACAAGGGGACCATATACACCTCCTAGATGTGAGGCCCTAGGTTTCACACTTTAGTTCATTGCTCCCACTTCCTTGTTCAACCCAAATATGAAACTTTCTTCTCCTTCTGACAAGTACAGTATGCAAAAACTATCACAGACTACTATTTTTTCCAATATATACAGCAGTTTCATACCCTCAGGGAGAAGACTCCTCAAACTTCCGGCTTAAGCAAGTACTGAAGAGGAGCTTTTGTAAATTCACACTTTCTGAAATTGCAATTTATGTATAATGCTCCAAATTTTGCACGTCTCTCTTTATAAGGAAAGAAACCCAAAACACAGAAAATCATTTCTGCTTCTGCAAATTCCCTCTGATATATGGTATTCAGATAACAATCTCAAAATGTTATCACCAAAAGCATACGCTCCCTTCTTGCAGTACTGTTCTTCATTTACAAACTCATAAGAGATTACAATTATTTTAACCAAACAAGCGTGGTAATATATGAAGCAGATGTGGAATCCAATCTACCTAACTTACGTGCTGAACCTGCACTTCAGCATGCACAAAAGATACTTCATCTAAACTGCCGATGTCAACAGGATGGTGCAGGCATAACAGCAGGCCACCCCAAGAGAAATCCACTCTCTGCCTAATTCTCTGTAGATCATCATAGCCACTGACTAAAAGTGAATTTATGGACTCAACAGCACTGCTTCATTAAGTGCCTAAAACGTGTGTTTAAGTTAGGACCCCAAGTCAGGGAGACTAAATCTCACCAGGACACCTTCAACCTGTCCCTGGTTTTCTTGCTGGACTGCAAAGGGAAGCATTGCACTTTATTAGGGCTTCTGTTGCCACTTGAAATATAGATGTACACATGTGAATAAAGCAGATGGCAATCTAATCCTAAATTCCTACTCTTTCTCTTAATGTGACCTTCTGAAAATCAATTGTTTTCTTGTCAAACCAACGGTGACCAAAATGAGGGCACCCCTTTGTTGTTGCTCATACTGAAACCAGCCAGTCAGTGCCACAAACATGACTGCATAAAACATGCTCTTCTAATTACACTTTCCAAAGTGTCTGGATCTTTTAGAAAGACAGAATCAAAAAGTGCCATATGCGCCATCCTCCTGCTATGAATGTGAGGAAAAAGAACGTGAAAAGGAGAAAAAAAAAAAAGCTCTGAATGTTGTTATCGCTGTCCTTCTGGGCCTCCCAAGTCCTCCCTGCTTCCTCCTGCCAACAGTACACACTACCTCGTGCTGCTGTCAGCAGTGCACAGACATTGCCTTTGCAGTACAGGAACGTGGCAGAAATGCAGGATTTTTCTCTCTGAAAGACTGGTTTCAGTCTAAGTGAGGAGAATGCCCCACAGCCACATGGGTTTGGAAGATTCCCAGTTTCTCCAGACCCCAAGCACTATAAACAACAGGCTAACCACAAGTAATGCCTTGTTGGTCAGTCTTCAAAAAAACAGTACCTGTAGCCAACCACAAGCTCCAACAAATCCAAAGCTGACATGGCTTGGATATCACTTCAGGTATGACCTGCTAGCATTTTCCAGCAAACTAAACATGTTCACAGAAATGTTTTTGACCGACGCTACCTCTGAGCGAGATTACACGGAGTCATCAGCAGTCACAGACACATTCCTTCCAAGCTACTTTCATTAAAGGTACATCCTGTAAATAACTCAAAATAAACTATTTCCAATGCCACTTTATACAGTAATCCACTGGTTTATTTTCTCTGGGGATGTCCTGGCACCTACGAACAATAAAGACTGAGAAGCCCTCACTGAGCTAACTGCTACTTCGCCGCACACTGTGGAGCTGAAAAGCATTTACAGACCTGTAAGTGCATTTACGTGCCAAGCAGATGGTATTTGCCACTCTTACTAGGCTCCTTGCTAATATTTCTCCTCACTTTTTTAGGCACTGAGGTATTTTTAATAGAAAATATTCACAAAATTTAAAAGATGAAAGGATTGTGGCAGAAGGAAATGGGAAGAACTGGAAAACTTCCTGTATCGAATGGTAAGAAAGTTGTGAAGTGGCCCCTTGCAGTCCTCCACTTGTAGCTTCCGGGCAAGGGAAGGAAAAGCTCACCTTGCGGCAAGTTGCTTCTGCTGAAGTCCCACAATCCACATCATCTCCACAGGGAGAGAAATTCACACAAACAAGGTATTACAGATATGTGCATTTATTTTTGAGCAAAACATAAATTAGGTCAGCTCTCTGGGTTCAGTGTGACACACACTGAAGCAAAACACAAGCATTTCTGATCAAGACCAATCATCTGCTTCAGTGCTGTAGCTGAATGATGTTTTCTTCCCATGTAAACCTAACCTAGCTTTGCCTTCAGCAAATCTTAAATTTACTGTTTAACTACTTCCCTTAAGCAAACATCCCACTGCTTGCCTGACCCTCCTATTAGGCTTGCCCTGATATCCAGGCTAAATGCATCCTTTTGATTCTAAGCCATATTTTCTTCCTAATTGTATCATCTTTGTCCATTAAGCACAATTTTTCCCCATCCTGTATTTCAAAGCGCAAAGGCAGACTCTCCTGAATCACTGATTTTTGTTTGTTCACTTTAGACTAAACAAATTAACTATTTTTTACTCTCTGTGTGGTTTGTACTCTCAAGACACTACAGCATTTCTTTTACCCTTCTTTGAACCCTTACTGTCTAAGATATAACATATGCTGTTAGATAGCTAACATATGTATGAGTTCATCCAGGGTTAAACAGGATTGACTGAATTATGGACACTGAACAGCAGAACCGTGATCTTTACCAATCTGAGTACTTTTTTAAAGTTTATTTATTACCATATGAAGACAATTCTTTCTTGCAACTTTGCAGAAATTCCCAGAGCCAGAATAAGTGGTTCCCATCTGAAACATTTTCTCCTTTAAGCTTGATTGTATGATTTTTTATTTTTCCCAATAATATAACTGAAAACAACTTTGCTCAAATTAAAGTAGTTTAAACTGTTTGCAAATGTTAAATCATAATTCTGCCTACCTAGGAAATTTCGCTCTTATTTCCATACAACTGTGTTGCCTTATAAACTTCTGACAGGAATCTGTACTTATTTTGAGGTTGGGTAATTAGAGATGTTCTTTTTATCCTCAAGCATTTTAGTTAACTATGAAAGGAAATGAAATGAATTTTAATTCTGGTTAGGCAAAAATGTGACAGTAAAAACTATAACATATTATTTTCTGTCATGGGAGCAACTCTTCAAAACTGCACTTGTTTACCAGATTTTAACATAATACTTAATTAACTCCTTTTGAGGGGAAAGGAAGGAGTGAAAAAGTATGGGCAGGGGAAGAAGTATTTACTGAGGATGACATACTCTGATGAAGCAGTCGGTTTACAAATCCACCCTGCTTTTGCTCAGTTTTATAGCTGACACAACCAATACTGAAGGAGGTCAGTAACCTGGCTAAGGTCAAAGTAACTCTGGTTTTTGCCTGCCTTCATTTCTTTCTCCATTATGTCTTATAAGAACTTGAAAAATATCTAATGCAATACTTTCAAATATAAGTCCAGAAAAAAAGAGAAAAAAGTTGGAAAATTGTTACCCAAGTGTGGCATGGTGGACAGAAGATTTCTTCTGAGACACCCCACTGGTGAGTCTTCTCAGCAGTGCCTAATCAACAGGGAAGTTTCCAAAAGCCTGGCAACACTACCAACTGGAAAGGGTGTTTACTTTAGATCGACCATACTAATAAAAACCAGAAATCAAATATAGAAAGCAAAATAACACCTGACTCATCATCTTCACCATTACCTAACTTCTCAGCTGATTTTGATGCACCCTACAAAGTCAGCAAATATTTAAAGGAGAAGAAAAATAAGGTGTGAAAACGAGGGATTACTCTATGGCTCTTCCAGCAGGATGCTAACAGAGACAGAAACAAGCAGCAGCCAGTTCCAACCACTGGACTCTGACTCCTACATACACACAGATTTTTACGTGTCCATCTTCTACACTAATACTGGTTGCAAGTCGTGTTTGGATGTAACACAAATTTTCCAATGCAGACTTCATCAATAGAATATATTTGGATCATTTCAAACACAGAATAGATCTAGCTTGGAAGAAATTCTGCCAAGGACAATGAAATTCAGACAAGGCTCAAAATCCAGATGCCTTTTCTAAGGGTAATGGAAAACAAATTGCTCTGTACCACTGATATTCTGTTGCTTTCTCAGCTCGGATAACTGCACACTGAAGATACATGAGAAAAAGCAGCAAGCTGATCAGAAAGCTAGCAGTTTTTCTTTAGTTCTCCAAGCTGAGGTAAACATAAATTAATAGGACACACAACAGAGAGCTTATCTTTTTTTAAAGCAAGCACACAAATAATTCGTGTGTGCAAGATAAAAGAATGCTCCCCAGAGAGGAAAAAAACCCCAGATATAATGAAAAAGAAATGGAAATTAAAAGCCCTTTAGTTTTAATTATAAAAAGCGAAGATTACTGACAAAGTGCAGGAATACTTTTTACCTGTGAAAAGACAGCTTCCCTTTCTTTAACAGTTAACTCTTTCCAAAAGCTCAGCAGGTGCTTCAAATTCTAATGAAATTTCTCATGCTGTGAAGACAAAAAATGCCTTACCAAGATCATGTGACCCGTGGAAATGTCCATGTTGGACTGGACCGGCTCCTCGCACCAGGATGATGTGCTGCTCCGGGCTGAGGGGCTGGGAATGGGGCCATCACTAAATTGTGAAGAAACGCTGTTTATTCGAGAAGAATGCAGGGGCTCCGGGCGATCAGATGCTTTCACTGCCATGCGCTGACGACATAGCTCCTAGAGAGAGAAAGAGGAAGAAACAACCTACGGTTAAGAGTAATTACAGGATGCAGCCTACTAAAGACATATGACTTGCAATATGTTTCCAGGGCTGGAAGTGTTTTCCCCCTCACTGCAGTGATTTCTGGGAGGTTGTCTGTTCTGTCAGGCACATCTACAAAGAAATACTCAATGAAACTACTATATGATAACTACCCTAACCTTTCAGAAGTGTAATTATGACTGCACGCACATCTCCTTCTAGATAACCAAAAATAATACTTTGGAGCTTGAATTCTCTAACAGACAGCCTTTTTTTCCCCCTAATATCACCCTGCATTCTGCAAAGCCACTTTTGAACTGCTCAACCTCCTGAAGTTAATGGGGTTGGACGGGAGTAATTGAGAGCGCTGCTTGGCTCTGGATATGCAAACTCAGCAAGCTCAAGGCAACTGAATTGATGTGCTCCCCAGTATAAATCTTAGTTGATAGATACCTCATTTCTCTTCATTAAAATAGCAAACTCACAACACTTCCTCCCTGATGTGGGGCAGAGAGGATGAAGAATGACATTAACGAAGAATAAAAGCAGGAATCTGTCATTGTATTGTTTCAGCAGCTTTGGTGAAGAAAGAAAATTCAAGCTATCACACACACTAATGCAAGCCATGTTAAAACACCAAAATCAATCGCACTGGGAATACATATTTTCTGTTGCTCCCATGAATAGAATTCAAGTAAAAATTCAGAGTTCTGGTTAGGTAACAGAAAATCCTGCTGACAAAACCAGCTCCTTACAGTATAAAATTCTGAATCTCATGAGATAAACAGATCCACAGTTATACCATCTTTGTTATAATATTTAGAATCAGTTATGTGCAGTGAAATCCCAGACAGCATAATAAAATTATCATTTTTTTAACATATGTCTGTTGTCCATGAGAGATACTTGGCTGCCTGTGGTGCACAGCATGACCGGCTAGTCCGTAGTATGTGGACATATTGCACACACGGTGTGGTTACACATTTGTCTCAGATTACTCAATCTGCACAGACGAGTACTAAGAGCACCATTTCTTGCCTCAGGCTAACAAAATAATACAGTCTGAAGAATTCATACAGTTAAAATGCCATGGCTTCTGTTTTCTTATTCATTGATAATATAGTTGCAGCCAAAGCACCATCAGTAGGATAATCTGAAAAAGTCCATATATCAAGTGCAATAAAATCTTTTCAGGCAGGAGTTAGAAATAACTTTAAGACTATGTGTGGTGTCTTTTTAACCTTGCAAACTTTAGGACACTAAAGAGGGATCCTAATCCATCCAGTAGCAAGTGTTCAAACAAACCCACCGAAACCATTATATGGAGTCTCTTCTTGCCATCATATGGCAATGATTAAAGACCCCTCCAAACATTTTCATCTACCAAAGTTTCTGTTTGACTTGCCATTAGAGATGCTTATGTGGAATTTTACTATTATTTGGTGTGTAATATATTTTATATATATATGTGTATGTATATATGTGTGTGTGCATATATATACACATATATATCTACAAACTAAGATACACCAATACACCACAACGCATTTTGTTGCTTATTACAAAAATACAGTCAACACAAGTTTGGGAGGCACAGATTTCTCCTGGTATGTTTTGACAGTTATCAGAATAACTGTACAAGCTGTCCCAAGTGAAACTGCTACCTGACTCCAACACTGTCTTTAGTATATTTATTAATTTCATCCATGCTATGTAAGAATTTTTCAAATTTTTTTTTTTAAAAGTAGGTTGTTTTTTTTTTTTTTCCCACACTTGACTTGAATGTTTTCTGTCACTTGGTAACTTCTTCACTTCCTACAGACCTTAACAGGAAAAAAAAATAGGGGAAAAAAAGCCCCAACCCTTCAAAAATACTTCGAAATTCAGACACATATATTAGTGTTAGATAGGTCAGTTAAACTATCAGTATTAAAACCAAGACCTTTTTATAAGGGAAAAATTTCATTGTATTTCTTTTATTTTAAAATATAGGGACAAAGAAAAAAATCTCACCTTCTCCTTCCCTCTGAAGGATTACACACATCATAAGAAAAGACAGCAATAGCCCCAAATGTCAATTACTAACCTTGGAACAAGCTTGTGGTAGTGTAATTTCAAATCCCTGCTTTTGGGGGGAAAGTGTAACAGTGCAGAAACTTTTTAGACATAAAAATAAATCTACAGAAAACCAAAAAGCTGTTCAGATACTTAGATATCAGCCATTCTCAGAGGAAACAGTTTATTTGACTAGGCAAAAGTATAATAAGGAAAGGTATAAAGATATACCACATAACTGCTGAAAGGATTTATCTTCTGGCTAGCACGCCATGTGGCCCAGATACGAATTCATTATATTCTAATAGACATCCTGCTACTTGACTCACCCCAACTCCATGCTAACAATAGCATTTGTATTCAGCAGGATCTTTGTTTTTAAGTTGATCTGTTCCTGCTGCTCATATCCTGCCTCAAGTCATAATCCTCTGCTTTTACAGGTGGTTGCTGTGGAAAGGATTATAGACCCCAGCTAACAAAAAAGAAATTGGGATCAAGAGAACTCTAAGAAATTAATATACCATTTTTACATAAATGATAGTTACAAAAGAAGCAAAATTATAGCCAACTGGTTCTAGAGTAGATTAGCCTCCAATTCAAAAGAATGTTTTGGACAAAGTATTTAATATGTTGCTAAGAAACATTGTTTTAAAGCTAAATTTGACATTGTTAATGGTCCTTATGAAAGAAGGTAAAGTTGAGAAACACAACAAATATAAGTTTAAAAAAAAAGTAACCTGATCTCAAATATTAACATATTTCTTTCCTGACAGGTATAGAACCAAAACAATTATTCCCAGAACTGCTGTAACTGTCAAATACCTTAAACAAAGCAACAACGTCACTGCACACAGCCATAAAAAACGTTTAATGTAAACAGGAAGGTCAAATCTTAGTTGTAGCAAAATCACCACTGAATTTCTTGATTGGTGTTTTAAATCTCCAAGACAATGGGGTTTCCCCTGCCTGTAAACAGAGGGTATTTGTTTGAATTTATTTCCAGACTGGTCTAACAGCCCTTGACAGCTCTTCCTTCCCCCCCCCACCACCCAGCCCAGCATGGGCTGAGGAGCCTGCCCCATCTCCATGTGTACATCAGCAACCTCAGGACACCTACAGCTTCTTCTTTTTCAAAGCTACCTCTTTGTTAACTCCACCATTTCAACTCCTGGTTGGGTTTTTAGCCTAGCACTGCAGGGATAACACAGTTAACACCACCGTGTATAAAAGCTTTCATGTGCGGCGTGTTTCGGGGAGCCAGAAAGGCTCCTCCATGACGTATGGACTGGGGAGGTCCAGCTCAGAGCTAGGAAATATCTAAATATGGGATTTGGGTTTGCTTCATTCTTAGTCAGCAATATCCCCTTCCCATGGAAGGTATTGGGAATAGCAGCACCTCAATGTGTAGGGTGTTCCACACCAGGTGCTCTCAGGGAAACATCGTGCCTGGGCACCTAAAGAGGTGTCATCACTACACAAGCACACAAAGCCCTAGATGATTAAAACCCTCACTAATGTGGAATCTACTACCTGCACACTCAGAAAAATAGGGATGTTCTTCCCCACTCTCCAAAATGTTTACCCTCATCAGCATTTACCAAATCAGCCATCTACCAAACCACAATTAGAATTTAAACTTGACTAAAATGTCAAAGCTACAGACTGTGAGAATGACACGAGCTGTATTTCTGTATCGTCTCAGCATGCACACCATTAAAAGTATTTTCTAAGAATGAGTTCAATTTACTGCTGCACTTCTAAATTTAGCTGAGTGGCTGAGGCTATTTCTGCCGTACTGCGACTCAGTGATGTCTAGCCGTTGTTTGTGTATAGTTTGAGTGCCATTCTTCATTTAAAAACATCATTTACACCTAAAAAAGCAATCATAATGCATATAGTGAAATATGAAGAAATGATCCTCCTGACCCTTCAGGCTATGATCTAATGGATGGGTTGGACGTAAACATTTATTTAAAAGGTAATTTGAAGTTTATGACATTATTTCCCATCACATGGGAATTGCTATCACACTGAGGCACTTACTCTGTTTTTTATTTCCCAGCATTTATTATCAAACTTGTGTGGTGGTCACATGCAGTATATAATGGAAAAGTAATATCGCTGTGTGACAAAAAACTGCCATAACCAAGATAAATATTCTGTAAATAATGTCCAGTTAAATGAGTTCAAAGTACAGAGCAATGATCATTTGCAGACAGCTTTTTATTTGAAACATAACTGATAACCTTAAACAAACCATAAACAGTGTTCTCAGAAAACCTTTGGATGTCTTCCAATGAGGTTTTAAAGCGTTCCTAATAGCTGGTTGTCCTCACAGAGACAGGTAGAAGCATAAGGCAACAATTATTTCCTCAGGTACAACAAATGGATTTTCAAATCCATGAAGTCCACTTCTGAATGAACCATACTGTGGTATAAGTGTAATTTATCTGCATTTAAAGAAGGGCATTAAGAGACATGGACAACAAGCAATATGGATGGAGAGCCAGTCTTACCACTATGTTTTGTTAGGTGGGTCTCTCAATTTGAAGAGATGAGTAAGAAAACCAAGGAAGCATCAAGTCTGTTCAGAAATGAGGCCCACAGATAACCTGTTCAGGTCTGGTGTAGAGATGCAACCTGCCTGCCACCACCAAAGTGTTACACTACCTCTTAGGGATGTCCCCAGCCACTGACAGCAGCAGCATTTACTGTCGTCATCCTGCGATCTGCATCACAGAAGGGCAAGACAGCAAATGACAATTTGCAGAATCTTTTATCTTCCACTAAGTTCAACTAATATAGTAGGTATCTGGAAAAATCTCTTAAGACCACATAGTTTACTAAAATATTTGGGTTTTGAGAGAAATCTATGTATACACACACCCTGGTAAGGACTAAGAGCACAGGCAAACATATAACTAAAATCAGCTGGAACTAGGTCTGAATGGCCAATACTGAATCTTTTCCTGTATTTGCAAAACTTGTACTCAAAAACTTCAGGGTAGCACGTTACAGGCAGGAGATGTGACCTGAGGATCCTGTTTACAAGATGGCCAACTCATACCTTGGATTTCCTCTCACTACTCTTAAAGATGAGCCACTCCACCACAAGCTGCCTCCAATGAGGATGTTGCTGTTGATTAAAATATACCTACTGAATACAAATACACTATGCAACATCTTCAGGTAGTCCAAGTCCAGCCACTGATCACAGCACATGAATCACTCTCACATAGCTGGTACAAGGTGCACTGTAAATGAAGCTGTTCAACCCAAAGTAGCTTTAATCTAAAATACTGCTCTTCTTCCCCAGCCACGCTGACCTCATACCTGCTCAATAGGTGCCCCAGGATCTGAGCGGAATTACAACTTTCCAGATTCTTTAGAGAAATAGATATAATTTAATTTGTATGCATTAATGAAAATAATCTAATTTTTTTGTAACCAATCACCAAATTTACATAATTCCAAAAACACGGTTCAGGAAATAGGGCTAACATTTCCATGTTTTAAAAAACTTTTGATTAACAAATTCAAATGGAAATATCCTGAGCAAGGCCAGAAACAAGTGTGACACCATTATTTTCAGAATTAACAAAATATAAGAGAGAATAAGCCCTTCCATGGTACAATTATAAATAAAATGCAGAGACATTAGACAAAGAAATTGCTGTTTATTAAAAGTGATAACTGAGTGTACATCAACCCCTTTCAACCTGACCTGCCTAATGTTCTATCAAAACCAAATCTGCTTAAGCAGGCATGATCACAATAGCAATGTGTTTGTTTTCCATGTGAAACAAAATTGCTTTGTAGAAATTTTAAATTAAAAAATGCTGACTATTAATTCTAAACGACTCAATGCTATACTTTATAACAAATATATAATGAAACCTAAGAATATATGTAAACTTTTATATGCTGGGTATGGAAGAGCAAGATCTTTAAAAATAATTTTCTTCTCAGCTTTAATATGTTGAATTAAATAGTAGCCTCACTTTCCTTTAAATTAAGGAGGCATTATTGACAGGACGAGCTGAGGTCTGCATGTACAGCAGGGATTCAACTGTTCTGCTGTCGATGCAGTCATAACACAGTGAGATTCACAAAATGAAAAATAAAGTAAGCTCATTTTTTTAAACAAATGAATCTAGGACTACAAACATCATTATTCTCTAACTAAATTTACTCAGTGTTACTACAGGGTGAAGCTAAAGTCATTTGGCTGCCTTTGTTTTGCTTTTGCATACTTAATATGCTTGCAGGTGTTATAAATTTAACTTTAACTTATTTACTGTGTGTGTAGCTTTGGGGATAATTACAGCTTTATTACCATTTATTTTTGAGTTATTGAAACATACTTTCAAGCTTTAGCTTCATTTTAACATACTTTTTGTCCAGGAGTAAAAGAGCTGTTTATATATGTGGAATATTTGTGCACTTATTTTCTATCCTTGACAGAAAAGGCAACTACAAAGATCAGTGTGCCTTCAGGAAAAGAACAAAGGGTGATATTGGAAAAATGTTTGAGAGTAATATATTGAGAGAGAATGCATCAAAACTATCACTACATAACTATACTCTGTACAGTTCTTATTTATCTAGACTTGGATGTAATAGATCTTGATAGAAAAAAAAAAGGAAGAAAGTAAAATGTTATTTATTTGATTGCTAATACAGCCTTAGTCTGTCTAGTTCAGTTTACTACCTGTCCTCTCGTGCTGCACCGCACTCTGAATATCTGGATATAATTCTTGAGTCTTGGTGTAAGGATTTTGCTTTGTTAGGTTTTTAAATGTCAAAAAGGGCAGGGCTGCTGTTTCTCTTTGAGAGCATTGCAGTCAAACACACAGGCTTGAGACTCATTTTCCTAACAAAACCCCAATTTTAATTATTGTCTGTGAAATAAAAAATTTCAATTATTTTAGCATTGTGAGTGTTTCCTGGTGGTGAGTCATGCAATTACGATTCCCCTTTCTTTATGTACACAAAGAGAGTAGAGGCCACGAAGGAGGGGAAAGGCACAAAAAACATTGCTATCTTTACATGGAGAATTACTTTTCCTTTATTTGTATTTATGTGCTTTAGTCCCTCTTTTTAAATTCAAACATTTTCACAGTCTTATCCTACCATATCACACAAAAGCCATCATGGTCTTGTATATATGTCCAGAAGTCTAGCAGATGTGGAAATTTCTGGCTTGTACGGAACCAAAGATGCTGTCTGTGCAATACAGCTTAAGGAAATATTTGTATTTTAATTCTTTCAGTAACCTCTCCTCAGCAAGCCAGACATCTAAGTAGTCCAGAAGCTCCTGAAGGAGGGAAAGGTCTTTTATGTGGCTCCTGTCACCGCATAAGATGAAAGTCACAAGAAAGATGTGACTGCTTAGGTCTAATGATACTTCCCTGAAAAAACAGTAGTGTGTTTTCTCTGCTATCCATGCCAGGAAAGCACAGGCCTCTTTGGAAATAATACTCCTTTCCAAAGAGTCAGTGAAATCTGAAGACCATGTTTAGGTTAATCTACTGGGAATTTTTTCTATGCAAAAAAATACAGTAGACCACTTCAACTGGGACTGGGAGAGTGCAACAGTTTATATCTTTCATTTCTAGAAGCTGGAAGAGTTTTATGAAACAGATGCCTGACTTCACATGACTGCAGTACACTGGATTTCACAATAGAAGATATATGAAGGAAGTTCATGTTTTTTACAAACCAATTTGAACTGGTATTTTCCCTGCATAATGACATCATGGTCATAATGACATCATGGTGGTTTCTCTCAGAATTTAAAGACACTACCTGGATGCCTCCAAAGAAACCAAGGACTATTTATAGTAGGAAACATCTGTAAACCTTAGGCCTAAAGTACCCTGAGATCTGCTGGTGTAAAAGCACCCAGGTTTTTCTCAGGGTGTCCCTCGCAGTGTCTGAGCATTCATGGTCTTGCAGTTCAGACAACTGTAATTCTGGAAGCAGCAGGATATGACACTGACCTCTTTCTCTCTCCCCCCAAAAATAAAAAAGGAGTATTTTTTTTGTGTGGTTTCAACCAATGCTGGCCTCTAAACTGAATTTCCCACATTTCAGCTGTGGTTGCATGTAGCGCTTTACAAGTACCTACTAAGTATAAAGCTGGGAAAGGAAAGATTTCTTAAGGAGAAACTAGACAGAGAGAAATAATGTGTAAAACAAACTTGATCTTTTCTGTATTTTCTTTATCTTAACTAACTCAAAGACATGCTCATGAGGGCACAGCTGCTTCTTAATATGAATTTGCACAGTAAATTCACTTCTAGCACAGTGAGAGCCATACAGCGCAGTATGGGTAACAAATAAACCATAGTAATGATCGAATTAACTTGAAAGGCCACACAGAACCATGTGCAAATTCATCATGTATTTTGACTTTGTCCAACCCACCCAAAGCCCAACCAGCTTCCAGCAGATGCCAGCGCTCTAAAAGATAACTGCCACAAATGTTTCCTTTTCCATTCCCAGCGTTTATAGTTGCCTGGGGCCCAGAGCAGGCAAAAAACACAGTCCCAAGCCAGCTGTAGTTTCTCAGCTACATTACATTATACATTATGATACATTAAGGCTGTGTAGTCCACTCTTTTATTGCTGTGAAAGACTAAAAATGGGAGATCGTTTCTGCTAGAAATAAGAATTCCCAGCTGCCAGTAGGACTTAGCATGCACTTCCAGCCTGCAAAGAAACACACATACAACCACAAGTTTATGTCTAAAAATGTTTTACTCCATTTCAAAGACTATTATTGCTTCTCCTTAAGCCTCTGTAACTGCATTCATGGTAACAGACGTATCAAAACCAGTCAGAGAAATACAAAAAGTAATCCTAAAAACTTCTAAAAACCTCAAATACTTTATATTTTTTTCTTTTATAACAGGTAGTTATCCACACAGAAGGTGATGCTGGGGTAGGGGAATATTTATCAAGGATGGCCATTAGCAACAGCTCTGTCTTCGTAACATCATCTATCATGACTGTTGAAATTGCCAGTCATTACCCTCTCCTGATTTGAAAACTAAAGTCATCGCTTTCCACCCATTCCCCACAGAAAATAAAAATGAGATCACCCTTTAACTCTGCTAGGAAGAGCAAATGCAAATTTTGTGAACAAGGAAACAACATTAAAAAAAAAAGGATCTATAAAGCACAAAGTTGCTTTATAGGTCAGAGAACTTTATTATGAGCCAAATCTCTACTAAGACAGAGAAACTCTGCTGAGCTACAGGAAAAAATTGCATGTATGAGTTCTATCCTGCCTCTGAGAACAGACATTGTTTCTATCATACAACAGAAAAGCCTTCAAAGATTAAAAATGTCGGTGAATATTTCTACACATTCACTTTATTAATGTTACAAGAGACATCTGAAAAAATTAAGAGGGCTTTTATACTCAACCAGTACTGATGGTCAGAGAATTCGTATTTTGAAGAAAACAGCAACAGCAAAAAATGCACATTACAAAAATGCACTGCCCCTGCATACAACCATGCTCTAAAGTCAATCACAGTAGTACCCTGGCACTGCCCACCCCAAGGAGAGCTGCAGACCTCCCCACCACTCCTGACTGCCCCATGGCACTGCTCCCCACAAGTACCCTGCAGCAAGGAGTTAACATGCATTTGCTTTTAAAGAAAAGAACTTCCTTGGCCATTACTGAAGCTTCCGGGTCTCCCTTTGCCAACTTATGAAAGCACAGGAGTTGTTACTTCACCTTGGACTTCTCCACCAGGCACCAGGTTGCCTGGAAGAAGCATCACGGGAACAGCACAGGAGAACACACACAAGGTAGGCACATTCCTAAAACTCTCACATCCTAATTCTGGATTATTTTAAGACCTGGGGCACGAAATTATAGACATCTTCTAAAATATTATCAGCTATTTTATTACCTAGAATATTTTTTCCTCATGTGCCTGCTAACAACTTCTGCCTCAACAATGTTCTTCAGAAATAGTGTTGCATGTTGCAGTTTTATTATGCGGATAGCTTGTCCTCTGTTAGTCTTTAATGTATTTAATATATCTGAACATCTTTGCCTTTGTGCTAGGCAGAAGACAGAGCAAGAGTTTCATTCTTCCTCCAGTTCCTTATTTTATAGATATTTATTTTATTTTCTACACTGCCACTTGTTACTGTTTTAGAAGAAATAATTTGTCTTTTCAATCTCTCTTCATATGAGCTCTCCATGCCCTTAATCATTCTTGTCACCTTTTCCTCAGTCCCTTCATTTCTGCAGTGCTCCTTCAGCAATGGAGTGACCAGCCCTCACAGAAGGCTCAAACATTGATTTATACTTAATTAACTTCTAAAGCCCTCAAACAAGCAAACACAATTATTAGTCAACGATGCCTGGAGAGCCATTGGGTTGACCAAGACCTTCAAAAAGGAGCTAAAATTTGGAACAGCTTGCTAGGTAAGCCTTCTGTATTTTTTAACTTCACACCCAAGAGGTTTCCAATGAGGTTAATTAGGAATTGGAGCTCTTTATTTCAGTCTTGTGGGTGTCAGCACACGGAATTTACATGCTCATGTCCCCAGTTTACTGTACTATTATTTCCCCATAGCATAGAAGGAGATGCTGTATGACAGAATTTCACTATATAACATGAATTTACATTTGTAGATTATTCTTGCTCTCAAAACTACACTCAGCACCACCACATTTCTCCTCTTATCTTATACAGATAGCCAGCCACTGGTTTCCTTTGCTGCAACAAAACCTCTTCCAGCAAATCACACCAATTCACTCCACAGGAGGCATTTTTCTTTTCCAGGAAGCCAGAATGAACTCCAGGAGAGAAGCTGGAAAAAGGTAAAATCCAAGTTTCTTTTCCCTGCACTGTCAGAAAAGGCACGGTATACTGAATCTTTCCTTTTCATCTTTCCCTCATTCTTCTATTATTAGTGGGAAAGATCGATATTTCTCTGACATGTGAATACTCTTCCTGATACATTTTGAAGATTAGGGAGATGTTCAGACCAGCAGCGCTAGTAAATGGGTAGGGCTGGTTCTACTGCAGACTGCTACAAACCATGTACCCCTGCTGTTGTGCGACAGCACAACCAAGGAAAAGCCTTCCCAGCTGAACAAAATGCATACATCTCCAAGTTAGGTAACATTTGATGAAGGAAAAGGAAATGAACATGGTTCTGCAAAGCAGCAGCAGTCCTATGCAGAAGGAAAAAGCAGGAATCATCAAGAAGCTTGCACCTACGGTAGGAAGACTGAAAAATAAAAACTGCACAAAAAAAAAATAAATGAATAGGATTGTATCAGTCTGAAATACTAAAAGTTCAACAAACTATTTCCCTGATCAAAATCTGTGCTTGTTCAGAATGCAGTCATCCCAAGAAAACATCAATAAACTATCATTCATCTTCGGCAAAAAGTCTAGAAAACTGGTCAGCAAAGCTTAGAGAAAGCCGCATGCATTTTCTCCTTTGGATACGCCACCTACACTAAACTTTATTTTCTCCAATCCAAAAGCTATTCTCTCCCACCCCCTCCAAATTAATTTTGGTTCTTTGAAGGATTTAACTTCTAGGAGCCACTTTCACAGTCATGGTTTGATTGCTTGGTAAGAATACAAGTGACAAAAAGTGGATCTGCACACTGAAAGCTGGGAACTTGAACTAGAATACAGAGAGCTGCAGGAATGCCCCAGCTGACTTACACTGCAGTGACATACACTGGTGCTATAAGAGCTTAGAACCTATATTTGCAAAAATCACAGTACAAAGAAGTCACGTGCATTGTCTCAGTCCTTCATCATACTTTTCTGGTGTGCATTTAATCACTCAAATTTTCTTTTACAGGTCTTTCAACTGCTAGAAGGCATTTAGATCTCTGTTGTGCATGTGAACATATGAAAAGAAAAATATTTGGTATAGGTGGTCCTCATCCCTGGAACTGTAGCCTTGTCCCTCTCGAAAGGAATGAAATCAGGACTCTTGTCCAGTCAACACAAATCACATCCTCAACATACAATTCCGTACTCTGCACACAGACCATCCATGGGTCCCCCTGCCCTCACATGTCACACACACTCCCAAGCATGCTTGAAATGCACGTCTCGCCTGTGCCTTTGGGAATATTGGAGCAGTTGAGCAGCCTGACCCCAGGAGAGCTCCAGTCTGCTCTGCCCAAACTTCTCTTATAGTTTATACCACAATAAAATGCACAAAAATATCACAGTCCATTTAGAATATTCCGCTTCGTGACATCCTTGCAACAGCTGCACAACTGGGCTACAGGCAGGTTTGAAACCAACTTTTTTTCATCTGTCCCACAGAACAGACAAGTCTATATGGATTTACCAGGGTAAAACCTTAGGTGGCTGCAGTAAGCCTCAACTCTTTCCCTAAGGCTGCATACAAACACAAAGTGCAGGAAGGGCAAAGATCCCTGAAGCTGAGATCTCACAGGCTTTGGGCAGGACGTGGACCTGCTCTGCCAGCATGCTGCCAAGCACAGCGTGTCTTCAGCCTGCGAGGAGAAAGGGAAAGGAAGTGACACTGCATCCACATTCCTCTTCCCTTTCACTGCCTGCCGTGTGAGACCAGTGTGCGGGATGAACAGATGTACCCAGAAGAAAGGAGTAGGAAGAATGCTTTTTATGTACCTTACAGACTTCAGAGAATAAACTGCAACCTGTTTCTGCTCGCAGGCAACATGGTCCCACAAGAACTGACAAACATCACCTACAACAACTCTTTATGTACACAAAATTAACTCCTACTTTCTTCCAGGGAACATGACCCTGGTACAAGATTTGTTCTGCAAATAAAAAAGACTTCCCAGTTAAAAACTTTAAAAACTGTAGTTTGTTCTTCTACTACAGCACTCTGAAGGAATATGAAGGGCTCAGCAAGCCAGACCACAGTGCTAGCTGCTGAGTGTTCAGAGAATATACAATAGAAGAATCTGAATCATGATAACAGAGCTGCTCCAAAAGAAAAAAGGAAAATCCTAAAATGCACTAAAGGGCAGAAGTGTGTAGGAAAGACAGGCCTGATTATTCTCTACATTACATCAGAAAAAAAATGCCACTGAAGACAGTACAGTTATTCCAGACAGAAATCAGGACACTTGAGATGATGTACGGCCTGGGACTGCAAATCAAATACTCTCCAGCCCATTAGGCAAGGCTGCGGTTATCTTTGGCTTCTTTATAACATACAGGCACTGGGATATAATCAATTTACCAGAGGGAGACAATCCATTGTATGTATTGAGAACCAGCCCACATTCAGCTGGCAAACAGCCTATGGCACAGCAGAGATGGGTGGAACGGGCTCTGAAGCAGAAGTGGGATGTTCAGGAGCGGAATGCTTGGGACCGGAAGCTCCCACCTTGGAGGTCCAAGGTGGGGAGCAAGGGCAGATAAAGCAACAGTAATCCTCACTCTCTAAAACTGGTTGGCCACAGCCAAATTATTAAACACACTGACCAGTTAATGATTATATGTCTTTTTCTCGGCCTGTGCTGAGCAACTGTTCAGGAGAAAGTGGGCCTAAAATGATGCCAGGGCCATTCAAACAATTTACTGCTTTAGTTTACCAGGCGAGATGCAGCCTGCAACCTGCAAGTCCAGAGCACCTCCAGCACACTTTCTTAGAAATGACTGTTTGGGTAAAGACTCTGGATTTCCCAGTAATTAAAAATGAGTCACTAAATTTCCCCTCCTATTATTTTTTTCTTAGATTTTCTCACACCCTAAACACACAGAAATTATACTGCAAGATGCTTGGAGTGTGTTTGTCCTTGTTCCACAAAACACTAAGCTCAAATACTGTACTCTTTAGACAGGGAAAACTAAATGAAGTCCGTTAAGAGGGCTAACATCACCTCCTCTCTGCTGCTTTGCACTAATCCTACACAGATAAACAGCCAAATACTTGGAAATGATGGTTTATATTTCTGACACCTAAACCCACACAGCACCTTCTCATCCAAGCATTCCAGGAGTTGCATACATATTCATTTTCCTTCCATACCTGCAAAAAAACTTCTCTCTCCACCTATCCACCCTAATACAAGGAGTGTTTTACTCAAAAGTGTTGCTGCACTGCCACTGCTGCAGCAGCCCAGGACCTGGGTTGTGAAGGTAAAGCCTTCTCTGGTCAGGGCCAGACCCTTTCTCCAACACTGATTCATTTACAAAAGTTATTTTCTTGAACTTAAAACAGGACCTGCTTAGAGGAGAGCCATTCATAACGAGCCCAATAAACCTCTCTCACACAGCCAGCACAGTTACCCAGGGCTGCCTCGCTCCTGGGGCGATGGGTACTGCAGCAATGGGGAGAGCAGGGGAGGAGGCAAACGGGAGAACACTGCTCCTCACAGACAGACATGACAAGTTCAAACACGGATTTCCTGAAGTGCCCCATTGAAATCTGTGCCATTGAGCTTCAGCTTTTCAGGTGGGCATTCCTCATTAAGCAGTATTTTGACGCTGACTTTAAATGTTAGCGGTATCATAAGCAAATATACCTCTATTATCTCTTTACACCACAACCATCAAACAGGCGTGTTTGATAGATTTCTGCAGATTTACAAATTCACACACTATTTTGAAATCCTATTTTGAACATTACTACCATTTAATTCAATTTTATGGTTACCACAGGAAGCAAGGTTAGGGAATTACATAGTCCAATGCACCACAGGAATTCTGGATTGTCCTGAACATTAACCAGATTTAAAAAAAACACCAACAAACAAAAAACCCAACAATCAATCAAAACCCTAAATAAACCCAAACCAACATTATTAAAAGTTAAATTTGTATTTTTAAACATTCTGGTTTGCCTCATTCTGCTTTGGCCATCCACTGACTTCACAGAAGTCTTTTAAGCATACAGTAAATTCTCATCACCTTAAAATGCTCCCCACTCCTTTTTCCTTTCCCATCATTCCTATGAATGACTATTGCACAGTATATTTTGTACATTGTCAAAACTGTCTCACCTTGAAGTACAGTGATTTATGTAACAACATTACATACAATGTATTTGCAGGTTCCTGAGAATTTATTTTAAGACAAAATTCTAATTAAAGATATAGGGAAAATTGTTCAGATAATACACAATAAGCAGACTTAAATGGATGAGAACAACTCTTCTTATACACGGACCTCCCCGTGTATGCTTTATTAGAAACAATTAGTTTGTCCTATTGCTTTACACAGTCACTCAAGATTGTATTATTTTTCTCTTTTAATAAGGATGCAGGAAAAGGAATGATTAAAACTGCGTTGTCCTTTGTTTTCCCAGAAGAAAACACAAGCAAGCCCTTCCTAGCATTCAGCCTTAAGGCAAAATTTTCACCTATCAAAAATCCTTACTAATTGTATTCCCTATGAAATGTTTACTAAATACGCAGTACTGAATACACCTTGTCCTCGGTGATATCTTTTTGCTGAAGTGTAGGAGGGTCCTTGAAAATGAAGTTTTACATACATAAGAGGTAATACTTTATGGTACTGATTATCCCCAGTTTACCAGCTTTTTTTGGTCCAAATGTTGATGTTAATTCGAAAATTACTGAAAACTTAACAATAAGAACAGCAAAATTTTCCTTTTTCCATTCTTCCATTTCACTTCATAAAAAAACAATTTTCTAAGGAGTTGATATACAGTATTGCTATAACATTAAGGTCTAATACTGTAATAACAAGTTTGCTTGTGAAAGTTAGTCTACAGTGTAAAAGCCATATTAGAGGTAGTGAATTATCTGTATTTAAACACACAAAGCAGGCATGGTGATTAAGAAGAGAGTATGTTTCCAGTGGATTCTTTCAGTTGCAGCCTTTTAAAATATTTGCAGCAAAATATTTATTGTAATTGTGGCAAATACTGTGCTCTTAACATCTCTAATGAAAAATAACAGCAGGATCAAGTCTATAAAAGCACAGAGAAGTTCTTGATGGCTTTGAATCCAGAAGGATCATGTAATTAATAAGACTGTATCTGACAAAGGAATATATAATTTGTATATAATGTAATACATGTGATAATGTAGAATTTAACATATACTTTACAATTATATGCCTGCCAAACCAGGTTATTTGAACAAATTTTTGAAACAGCTGATGATGCAATCCAGCTGCACTGACAGCACATGGCTCATGTAACCTGAAATACCTCAGGCAGTTTAAGAACAAACTTCCCTGAAGGCTATTTGGTTGTGGCCCACTCACTTTTTAAAGGAAGCTCTTTTGGTGGAGATGAAGGAAAATTAAAAAGAACATTATTGGTATAAAATTGGTATTAAAACACAGGTTTTCTGAAGCCAGTTTCAGTGCATTTTAACTTTTGCTTTTAAATTTCATTATGGGCAACATTATGCTGAGCACTATCAGTGATGCATAAGACCATGCCCATAGGAAAGTTCTGCAGCTCAAAGTATAAAATATGTTGATGATTTAATATCTTGCACAACCTAGCATTCCCCACATGGGGGTCAAACGCCAGGGTTCAGTTGGACTCACAGATACATCACCCTGAATCAAGCAGAGCATCCCTAAATAGTAGCAGTCACTAACACACACTCATTACATTAATAAATTGCTCACTAATGGGAGCGGTGACAAGTAAGATGTGCACTTAGTGGCCCTGTTTGCAGACCGCCCCCTGATGTCTGCATGCTCGCTTCTCTCTGGGTTATGTTCTAAAGGCTTCAAAGTGAGTGAAGAAAATCTGCTCAGTGTTGTGAAATAAATCAAAGAGTGGCTGCTGAAAATTCCTAGAACGCTTCTGCCCTATTCTGCTGGACCAGAGAGGGGGCTTGCAGAATGCTAAACTTGCTTTTCAAAGAAGATCAAAGCAATACGAGCAACAATTAAAAACACGGGTGCAGGTGCACGCATGCGCAGGGGCAATGCAGAGGCAGCAAGAACCTCTTTTTAGTCATCCCTGAGTGGCTAACGCTGACTTATCTAATCATTACATGTGTGATTTGAAAGGATGGGAAATGTGTTTGTAAGTTACACAAAAATTGTCTGCCTTGATGTATAAAATGTGTTTTATGCACATACAATGTTTTATGAGATGCACCGTTTCCATGAATTTTGAAAAGCTCCTTAGCTACTAATCAAACCATCCTATAATTTTGTTGTTTAGTGATTCAAAGATCAATGAAGTCGCAGTTGTGTATCTGCCCTTCTTAGTGGTACTCAGTCTTTCCACAGAGTTTAGTCTCCCAGAGCTGACCTTAACATGCTGAAGGCCAGCTGCTTGCCTTACCAAGCACCTGAAGAACCAGGTACCTCTTCAAGCAGTATTGGGACGTTCGACAGCTCATCAAGGGCACTGCAGAGATTTTATTTGCCTGCTTGCAAGTTTTAAATGGTATTTGCTGTCCTGCCTAAGACTGGTCACTTCTACATGCACTTACACAAGAAATACTCATGTTAGTAGGTAGGCATGTTCACACAAGGACTGTTCATACCAGCAGGTGAGTGCCCAAGGGAGAGTGACGCGCATGACAGGCGCTACACCTCTGGTGCAGGGGGAGACTTAGCAGGCAACATGCTATTTCCCTGACTATATGGTGCGTCTGTTTTCTCCTTCTCAAGCTGGTATTTCACTGCACAGATGAGAAGGGGGGAAGGGGAAGATGGGGAGGAAAAGAGGAAAAAAAGAAAAAAGAAAAGCAGCTGTGGGAAAAAAAAAACCTCTTCAAAGTTCACAGGGTGACTAAGGAAGGAGTGAAACCCCAAATGAACTCTCTTGGCTGAACTGGGTTAGGATGAAAAATGCTTCTGCTAAATGTTGAAAATTTAGGTCAGTCTTGTTTATGTGAAGATACAAACCACTGACATTTTGAGAAGCATGTGAATCAACGTAATATTTCAGCGTTCCCTCTGAATCACATTGGGCCACCAGGCCCTTTCATACCCACCAATTTCTCCCCCTTCAAATAAGAAAAAAATAAATCTGAATTGTCACTTAAGCTGTAAGCAGCAACATATTTGAGTATTGCGCTTTAAAGTCTAGTGGCAGCAGCTGCTGAAATGTTTCATATTTTTAAAATACACTGAGTTAACCGAGTACATACTTGGGAAACATTTAGCAGAAGGGAACAAAGTAGGTACAATTTTGAAAGCTATCTGCTTTTTTCTTCTCCCATATTAATACGGGTTACATTATTCCCCTATGAGTACCAGAGAAGATGAGGAAAAAGATAATTGATGCTTTTCTGAGACCTAATTGATGTTATCCAAAACATGCATCATACCAGATATCCATTACATTTAACACAGCTCAACATAAGGCGATTTTGACGATGCGAATAGGGCTCAATCCTACTTCTCTTCAAATCCACATGAATAGTTTATTATGCACAGAATGAGCCTCAGTGATTCATTTTGATAAAATGCTACTTAGCAGCATCAAAACTGCCTGAGTATTTTGTCTGCCTATACTGGGGCCTCCTACTGCTGCCATTGAAACAAATGGCAAAATTCCCATTTATTTCCACGGGAGGAGAGCCAAGCCCTTAGAAACCTCTGTAGTTAAGGAAAAACATTTTTCCTCCCACTCATGACTACAGTTACCCTGAAAAAAACAATGGAAACGGTTAAAAACTCAGGTGGTCAGGACTGGGCCCAAAGGTCAGGAACAAAGAATATTAATACAGTCTTGCTATTGAAATAACTGAGCAGCATCCTCAAAGCATCGTTCTTGTTTTTAAACAGAAAATGACACTCTCAGATCTAACCAAGGAGATTTTAAAATATATATAAATCTGGGAAGAAGATATGAAGCACACATTTCATTTAGTGTCTGGATTACGGATTCTTATTAAACAAACCAGAGCTCATTATAAAATCAATATCAACCACTATACTCCCAGGAGAAATGGCAAAAAAGGTCACTCCAAGAAATTCAAACAATTTTCCTGCTGGAAGGGCACGATTTTAATTACAGATACTATTAATTAGAGCTGTCAGTAGGAAGATTGTCCTGTTAATTATCACAAATTCAGTTTCAAGTGTGATTTTGGAACCTGGAGGGCTTTTTTTTTTTTTAAGTTACAAATTCTTGTATTCACATTTAACAGAAGAAAAAGACTACCTATCCCTTCTGCAGTTTAAATAAGTCAACAGCAAGTTCCATATTGAAATCAAACGACATTTATGGCCACAGCCTCTTTGGCCAACAAAACTGATCTGACAAACTGCTGGTTTGTTCACACTTTATCCTGCAGGACACTCCTTTTCTTTTTTTTTTTCCACTGGAAATGTTCTCTCTCTCTCTTGCATTGTAAGTCAGTAAATTTAAAGATGCGAAGTAATTTAAAGATTTGGGGTTTTTTTTAAAGTAAACATTCCATTTAAACTGAAAACCAAAGCTATTCAAGAAGATACTAAAAGTGATAAAAACATTCATATTTATCACTCTGTACTAAAATCTCCCTCGACTCAGCCTGTGGAGATGTGCTTAATACACCACCTCTTTAATGTGCAAGAGGTACAGACAGACCCAAACTTCACAAGGAAATATGAGTTTATTCCCGTATGACTCCCAGATGCCAATTTGAATCTACCTCTGCTCCAGAATAAGCAAGGCCTCAATGTCTGATCCTCAGCAGAACAAGAAGGTAAAATAAAGCTTGACAGTAGAGTGCCATTAGCAGGACCCTACCAATGCACAGCACACATGGATACTACAGCAACAATGTTTACACATTCTTCAATTCTTTTTCCTAGTCACATTCCAAGTATTTTGGGATAGCAGACCAGGGTTCTGTGGTTTAGGACCATAACACATGCATTACCACACCAGCAATACACCAAGAAGTAAGTGCCATGGTCTAAAACAAACTTTGGGAAGATGCAGTGTCTCTCCACCCAATACTTTTGAAAGTGAAAGAGAAAGCCTGAGGTTTCTGATTTATTTCAGGAAATCTGAGAGCAGTGCTCCCATATTACTGGATACACATCTGCTACCATTGTTCTCTCAGAACCAGTCCTGGTTTACCTTCCCATCTATCAGCATTAGATTTCATTTATCTGAATAATGGTAGAAGGTGGCAACAGATCGGGTCAAAGGTTCTTTTCATATCAGACCCTGAAGAAGTCGATTACTCAAAAAGAGAGACATCTTCAGATAACCGTGCAATCCATTCCTCATAAATGTTAAAGATTTTTTGTTATTAATAGTGGCAGGGGTGGCAGATTATGGATATTAATGCTATTTTTTTTCAGAGAATTTCAATGGCAAGGGCTTTTGTTGTTTGTTGTGTTGGTTTTTTGTTTGTTTGGGTTTTTGTTTTTTTGGTTTTTGTTTTTTTTTAATGCTTCTAATTAGGCACGAATTTACAGCAACTCCCAAAATAGCCAAGATTAATATCCAGCAGCAAAAAGCTGCTACAGTGAATCCGCGGGAATATGACTGGAGTGGGGCGGGGGTAAGTAATATAGGGAACAAACCCACTCCCTCGGCTCCCAGTGGAAAAGGGTCCCCTCGGGCTCTGCCGGGCGCCCCGGGGGCGCAGAGCTGGAGGGTGGGGAGGAAGAGAAGGAGAAGGAGGAAGAGAAGAGCTCGGTCCTTACCTGATAAGCAGCGGTAGCGTCGGCGCCGGCGTCACCCCCAAGGGCCGAGAGCTTCTCCTTTAGCCGGCGGTGGGCGCGGTGCCGGAGGCAGTAGGCGACCCCCGAGGCCGCCAGGACCCCGGCGATGCAAGCGAGGGAGAGGAGGGTGAGGAGAAGGTATTTGGCGGACTCTGCCTCTTCCCTGCGCTGCGGGAGCGGCGGGACGTTGCTTTTCTGCAGGGGAGGAGAGAGAGGCAGCGCCTGAGTTGCGCGGTCGCGGAGAAACGGGGAGCCCCCGTCGGGGGGAAGCACTGGGCAGCGCTAACTTTGAGCCAAGGATGGAAGCAAACGGAGGGGCAGGGACAGCAGCGCGGACATGCCCCCCTCCATCCCATCCCCTCCCCGCCCCGCGGCTTGCATTTAACTATGGAAAGGCGGAGGCGGGCTCGCTGGCTGAGCGCGCAAGCACCGCGGCGCGCCTCGCAGCTCCGCATCCAGGGCCAGGAGCTGTCAGGGGGCAGCGAGGGAAAATCCCTGCTATTTTTTTTCTTTGAGTGAAAAATAAAACACGGAATGAAAAGAAAGAAAAAGAAAGTAGGTGGCGGTCCTTCCTTTTGTCTGGTGTAGAACGAAAAGGATTTAAAAAAAGCCCGATAGTTCCAAACTCCTCCAGATTACTATTTTTTTTTTTGCAGCAATAGGAGAGAATCCTTCTTGTGCATTTCACTCGTCTCCATGTGCTAAAAAGTTGTACAATAATTTCCCCTCATTAGCTTCATTATAAGCTATATTAGCAACAATTAAAAACGCAACATGAAAATGAAAAGACCAGGCGCGCAAATTGCAGCAAGACTCATTTGGCCTGCATTCCCCCTTTCACAATTACCAGGGAAATGAATTGAAAAGCACGCCCCTGCCTCAGTCCTGGTTGCTACAAGATGAGAACAATTAGCAAACTCCTTTCCACCACCTAATTTCGCGTGGTAACAAAATGGATTTTTCCCCATGAATGCCTAGCCGGCCTATTCATTATCTCTCCTCTATTAGTAATTTTCTGCTCCGTATTCAGCTAGCCAGCTCTTAATTTCCTCCTGTCTTGCAGTGTACACAGTGGCTCTTATGTCAGGCCCGGTCCATTTTTATCTTGTAATCATAAAGGCCACCAAAGCAATTATCGCTGGTCTTGACTGTAAAAGCTTGTCATTAATTAGCCTCCTTGCCTTCAGTGCTGTGGATTAGCCGGGGCTGAGGCTGAGTTAATGGAAATGCAGGTTCAGGAAGGCTCTTGGATTTGCTTGCCTGGATGCGCCCGGCAGAGGAGGAGGATTGCCGGGTTTGTAAACCCCGGGCGGCGGGGGGCGGGGGCGGGTGCGGAACTCGCCGAGGCCGGGCATGGGCCGCCCGCCTCCGCGCCCGCGCAGCCACCGCCGGACCCGCCGCTTCTCTCCTTCCTCCCTCCCCTAAACCGCGGCCGGCCCCTCCTCCAAATCCCAACAGCCACCAGGAGAACGGGGCTGCCCCCACCCCGGCTCCTCCGCCCAGCCCCGGGGGGCTCCGGGGACGCCTCCCTGCATCCTCCCCATTGCTCTTCGCGGCCGCAGCCAAGTATCTGCCACAGCAGCACCGAGCAGCGGTCTCGCCCCGCACCGGGAGGGGGGAAAGGGACTGGGGAGGTTGCAGCACCGACGGCCGCCTCCGCCCGCTCGTAGCTCCCGCCGCCTCGGCCCTGGGGGCCCGGGGGGTAAAGGGCTGCTGCGCTCTGCCATTAGCATCTTCGTGAAAGGCCGCTGGCCCCGTGGGGCCAGAGGTCGCAATCTGCATCTAAAAAGGCAGCTCCAGCCAAAGTGCCGGCGCCCCCTCCCCAAGCGCTGCGCCCCGGGACGTTAATCCGCTTCGCCGCGGCGTTTGGCCTCCCATCAGAGAAGCAGGGACAAGTCCCCGGTCCCCCTCCCCGGGACCCCCGGACCCCCCGCGGGCCGGCCTCGCTCTCCGGGCGGCCCGAGCCGCCCCCCACTGCCTCCTCCTCCCGCCTTTGCCCCGGGGGCGCTCAGGGGCACCGCTGCCAGGAAGAGTCTGGCGAGGGCAGTTTCGGGCGCTGCTCCTGAATCTCTTGATTCTCTGTTTTCGCAACCACGGTTTTAAACGATTTTCCTTCTCCGGTTGCCGTGTGGAAGAGCCGCACAAGCACCCGGGGAACGGGCTATGCGAGGGAAACAATGAAAATGATGACAGCAAAGTGCTGTCAAATGCCCCGAGTAAACACGGGGGAGAAAGCGCTCTGGCCTTTCTCCCGCCTTCAGTTACAGAGGTTTTAGATGTTGCTTCCAACTTTGCCCCACAGCTTTCCCCACACAGCCGGGGTACCGGCAGCGGAGCTGGCTGCTCTTAACAAAAGATGCTTTTGCCGAGATACCCCGCCCGACGCCAGCGCTGCACCCGGTAACGTGAAACGCGGGAAAGAGTTAGAAACCTTCCATGCGTGTTTGGCATTGCTTACACCTCGGTAAGCGTCTTCCGTGGGGAGCCAGTGTAGCTGTGTCTCCAGTGACGGGCTCCAGGCCGTCGAGGGCTCGCAAAATCCCCGCACGTCTGGGAGGACCAGCATCAACGCCTGCCCTACCCTCCGTGCCCTGGGAGGGGATGCCGACCCCGCAGAGGGAGGGAAGGGGTGAAGGGCCACTGCCGCAGGCTGTGCGGCCGCCCGCGCTACCCGCCCCGTCGGAGCGGCTGATGGGGAAGGATGAGGGGCTCTGCCGCGGGGCCGCCGGCCTTTATCCCCGCTCCTTCCATTCCCCGCTTCCCGGGGAAGCACCTCCGGAGCCGCAGCCGTCGGGGCCCGGAGAGGTACACTCTCCCCTCCCTGCCTTCGGGCGGAATTAGTACTTAAGGACACGTCGGCTAGCCCCCTCGCCCACACACCCCACCCCCCACCACCACCCTCCCTGCTCCCGGGAAATACCCTGGCACTGGTGTCTGCGGGTAAGCCTCTGACGAAAGCCGACGGCGAAGCTCCGCCACCCAGCTCCGTGCTCTCACCGGCGGCGCTCCCGGGCTCCGGGCTGGAGAACCCCGGCGCCGCGGAGGGCAGCGGGGCACGCCCCCCCTCCAGGCGCGCCCCATCAGGAAACAGCCCCCACTGCCCCCAACTCAGCTGGAGAGCTGCCCTTTTATCCTGACGGATATCTGACCAAACACCGAATTAGGAAACGTGCAAAAATTAATGCGACGAGTTAGTCACCAGCCCCCTGCTTCTTGCCCCCTTCCCTCCCCAGCCAGGAGCACAGATTTCCCCACCTCAACTAAACCACTGATTCTTCTCTGCAGTAAGGCCCCAGCCTGAAACGGATCCCAGGGTTAATTAGAGGCGTCCTGTCAGACTTGACTTCAAATTGAAAGAAAAATGTTTAAATATTTATGAATTTGACATTTACAGTTGGATGTCTTTTAAAGCAGAGCACCTCTCCTTGTGCTGGCTGGGGCTGCCATGGTGCCTGTTCCTGGGGTGGAAGGGGAACAATAGCTCCTCAACCCCAAGGCTTAACAAATAAATAGACCACATAAACTACACATAATTAAATATTAAACTCAGCTACATGTAACTATGCATTTTTAAAACTATGTAATAGAATATATTGACACTTCTCTGAATGATTGTCTCATTGGAAAATTGTGTAGTACCAGAGTCCCAGTGAAGGAAAACAACTAATTCCTAAATGATGGCTTAGGAAGTGGTTCTAACAGAGGATTTGGAGAGGTTCAGCCAGTCTTTACTTGCTTTGAAATAGCCTGGTCTGAGCTTAAATGCTAGGATGCAGAGATTTACCCTCTCTCAGAACAGCATTACACCTACTACTTACTCTCAACAGTGTTTGTCTGAAGTACTCCACTTCTATGGAGGTTTGTGGTTGGGGGTTGTTCCGGTTTTTGTTTTGGTGTTTGTTTTTTTTTTTTTGTTGTTGTTGTTGTTGTTGTTTGTGGGGTTTTTTAAGAAGGAAGAAAAAATGCTTAAGATCTGATCTCGTATAGGCTTTCCCAGCCCCTCGACAGAACACATTCTATATACACCCAAAAGTGAGTCAGTAACTAGAGCAGCCATAACACTGGAGTCACAAATCACCGTTCTAATCAAAGAGCAGCGTCCCGTTCAGCGGTGTCATCCCATGATGCAGCAGAACAGCCGACATTTCAAACAAATCCCAGGCAAATGTCAGTAAATATTTAATGTACGCTTTCATGTAAATAAGTTCTCACACCTATGTGGCAAGTGTGGGAGAAAGTCTTTGTAAGAGCAGAGAGGAGCTTCCCATGCAGTGATGCAAAAGCTCACCTTCCAGATGCCTCAGCAGAATTACACTTCATTATTTCCTTTAGGACATGGGGCCTGATTCTGGTCCTTGCTGTAGCAAAACTCTAACTGAAGCTGAGGTTTTGTTTTGCTTCATAAATTTAAAAAGATGTTCCCGATTTACATCCCACTTTGCCTGTTACTTCACCTGACCTCACTTCCAGCTTACAAAGGAAAAATTACTGCAATTCATTTTTAAACAATCTGACATTCTAATTTTTGGCATTTTTCGTACACCTTGATTTTTACATTTATATTACACAGTTTTGTTTCTGAGCGTTAATAAAAAAATGCAAATTTCTTAGTAAACACGGGCAAAAAGAGGAACATCTGAATACAATTTGTTTCAAAATATTAGAACGTTAAAAAACTCAAGAGGTGCTATTTTTAATTTGAAATTCACTATAGAATCTAATAAATGAGAGAAGTGAGGCGGAAATAATCATGTATTAATTCTGTGCATTACAAAATCTTTTCAGAAGCTATTATCAGAGCAAGAGGCATTGTGGTTTGGATTCAGGGTGGGAGAAATCCTTTGTGCAACTGAAAGCTATTGTTCCTCTGTGCAGATGAAATTGTACTTGCAAATCTGCCATTCAAGAAAGGGAAAAAAGTACCTAGGCAGAAGAAAAGAATTCTACAAGAAAATAATTATTCTTAAAAATAAACTTCACTAAAATAAGTTTTAGTTCATTGGGTTTTTTTGATTTTTTTTTTTTTTAAGAGGATCCTTTGCTAACAGTCACAGCCACTGACATTAAAACAAGCCAGAAAGGATATATGGATTATTTCCTTAATACAGAAAGCATGGAGAAAGGGATATGTGTGGGTGTGTATGGATATATATATGATATGTATTTTTATATATACACACACATTGGTGTGTGTCTGCTTGCTTAAATAAATCTAAACTTAAAATCACTTCTAGTAATTTCCCTCTATAAGGTTACCTCAGAGATAGGTTGAGATACATTAGGTTGGTTAAGTTTTGATAGGTTGCTAGAAAACCAAACACTTTACATCAGGAGGAGCCTGGCTACCCTAACCTGCCCCCAGGAAACATACAGATATGACTTTTTCCCCTTAGTAAAATAAGAAAACAAACAGAAGGGAAAGCAGCATCTCCCTTAGTTTTGGTTCCTGCTTCTCCATCCCTGCTTTGTGCTCCAGGTCAGGTTAGGCTGGGGCAGCAGGGCCTGGGGATGTTCACCTTCTGTGCATAGGATGTTCCGCACAGCACTCCTGAACTGTGCAGTCTGGGCTACTTGTTAACAGTTTAAGGTACTATCTTCAGAGTTAGTAAGAGATTTCTGGGGCTGCTATCCCCTGCCTCCCTCTTCACCCCTCCCCAAAAACTCACTTGATGCCAGGATCACTTTCAGCAGACATCAGTTCATCGCCTGAAATGAGGTCAATTTAACGCTTTTACTCAGGAGGATGAAATCGGATGGGAAGATACTTTTTGCTTCTTTTAGGGGTCGGAAAGATTAGACAAATTGACAAACACAAAAGGCAGATGGATTTCTGGGAACTGCAGCTTATTCAAATCACTGAGAAAGGTCACTGCAAGAGCCACAGATCTATTCATCTGTAGGGGTACAATGATCTTTCCACAACCTTCAACACCACAAAGCACTCTGGAGCGTCTCTATACCTTTTAGTAGGATTAATACTGTGAACAATGACTGAATACAATCAAGAATTCAGTGAGTTCAAAGATCCCTTGATCAATGGTAGATATTTTTTCTGGCTTCCTAAAGGCAAACAGAACTGAAGTTTCTGGTTAGAGTTACAAGAAATTGTAGCTATTATCCTGAATCTCACTACAAGGTGATGCTGAAAGGCCAAGATGTCCAAGAACCTCACAGAAGTTTATGGTGCAGAAAGAATAAGGTTGGAAAGGGGAAATTTAAAGAGCTTCAAGACTATCCTTAGCATCTTGGTATTCTTTTAATTCAGTTTTCAGTTAAAGACTACAGAACAAAAGCCTACAGCATCACTGAGATGCTGTAGGGGTAACACACAACTCGGGAAACTGGACAGCTGCATCCATGCCTGTGGAGGAGGTAGGCGAGTTGGAGATGGAGGAGCATAGCCTTCCCTGCTCAAAGCCGAACAGCAAGGATCTGGGGTGGCAGCAAGAAGAGGAGGGCACAGAGACACTACCACAGTGAAGAAACTTCTATTCCCATCTCTAAGGACTCAGAAGCAACCAGAGGAAAGCAGAATGAGAGCACCAGGAAGTGGGTTTCCTCCTCTGCCGAGACCTTATGAGCCAGAGTGAAACAGATAGGGGGACTCAGCTTGTCCAAGTCACAAAGTGTCAGAGCCTGAGCCAAGAGGACGGTCAGCGATAGCCAAGCTCAATCGAGTATCTTCAGCAAGCAAGAGAAACACAAGCCGTAGTGCCAGCGCTGATCTAATGCTGATGCTGAAGGCACATAATTTAGGGATTAGATAAAGCGCCTTTAGAGTCGAGTGCCAACAAGCCGGCCGCCTCTCTGTACCGCGCTTGCGGAGCTGCCGCCCTTGCTCGCGGGTTCGGTCCGTATCCGCGCCTCCGAAGCCGCCCCGGCCCGGGGATGGGGCTCCGGCGGCAGCCATCGTGCCCCCACCTTGGGAGGGGGGGCCCGTCCCTGGGGCCCCGATCTGGCAGCGGGACGAGGGGAGAGAGAAGGGCCCCTCCCGTCCGCCCCTCTCCTGCCAGACGGACCCGAGTCCGGCTCGGCACCGCTCAGGGAAACCCGGGGCACCGCTTGGCCGGGGGCTCCCGGTGCTTTCGGAGGCGCGGCCGCGGGGCGGGGAGGAGGCGAAGTGGCCCTCCGTACCTCTCTCCCCTGCGCCCCTCCCGCCGCCCGCGCTGCTTCGCGGAGACCCGGACTGGCCTGGACCGATGGGGAAGGTTGGGGGGAATGCGGCAGCAGAGGCTGCTCCCCTTCCCGCCTCCCCCATCCCGCTCCTCTCTCCATCGCCGCGCACACAGCCCCAGCCTGGCCGCCCCGAAGGACGGCGCTCCACCACCCCGTCCTCCGCCGCATTTACCTGCTGCCATGGCGCCGCAGTCGGCGAACGGGACGGGCTCCTCCCCGGGAGGGCTCAGCGCACCTCGGTGGGCTCTAGCAATCCTCCTCCGGTGCCAAAACTTCCCCCTCTCCCCCCCATCCCCTCCTCAGCGGAGACAAAGACGGCGGCAGGCACAAGCGCTCCTCGCAGCCCGCAGCCGTCTCCCGGCGGGGTGGGGGGAGCCGGTGGCCCGGTGGCCCCCGCGGGGCGCGGGCGAGGGCGGTGGATGCCGGCGCGCCCCGGCGCTGCCCTCCTTATATCGGGCCGCTCGCAGCCCCTGCCGGCTGCCGCACATGGCCCATCCACCGGTTGCTATAGCGATGCCTCCCCTCCACATGTTGCTGGCAGCAATTGGCTAAGGAGGTCTGGGCTGCTGAGAAACCCTTCGCCGGAGTGAGGCGATGAATGGACACGGGCTGTGTCACTCATTTGGAAAAGCTGTTTGGGGTTTCTGTTGTGGATGTGCGTGAGGTTTTTTAGGGTTGCGGGTTTTTGTGGTTTTTTTTTTTTTTCATTGTTGTTGCTGATTTTGACTACCCCCCCCCTTTTTTTTTCTCTTTTCCTTTTCCTTTTATCCTCCCCCCCCCCTTCTTTTTGTTGCCACTCTTGCAAGACGGAAGCAGAGGATACAACAATGACGGAAAGCCAAAAATAAAATCAAACAAGGACAGCAAGGAAAACCTAAAGATCATTTGTATGACAATACAGCAAAGAAGCCCGCAACGTTTCTTCCTGAAAAGCCTTTCCTCCGTGAAGAAACCAAAACCGAACAACCCTTATACCGCCAAGCAAGGGACGACCAAACTTTTCCCCTCCCGTTCTTGTTCTCCCAATAACACACGAAACTGGGAAGAAGCCGTGTGCTGCAGCCAGCCACGGGACAGTGCCGGAGCTTGGCTAGATAAATCACAGCAGGCACCGCTGAGAGCGAGGCGGGTGAGGGCGAGCGGGGCCGCGCTGTGCCTGGCGCTGCACATCCCCAAGTCCCGGTTAAGGCCGCTTTTCCGCGCAGGTGCCTGGGGCAGCACAGAGCCCTGTAACGAAACGGACCCCGCAGTCTTCGCCTCCTCCCCCAGATTACAGCGTGCCGTAGGCAAACACGCTTCGGGAGCACCCGGAGGCATCTGCCCCCTGCGTGGCCCGGCGGTGGAGCGGGACGAGAACCGGGAGGGGGGTGTGGTGGTTGCCGATTGCGGGTGACAGGTCCTTGGGAGGCACCCCCGAACCCACAGCCCCCGATGAAGCTCCCTCCCGCCTCCCTCTTCCCATTGTTTTCAGTTGCCACTACGGCTGGGGATGGCGGCCAGGACCGAGCCGGTCCTCTTCTGTACAGGGGTGAGGCTGTCCCCTTCTTTCCCTTTCTCTTCCTGCCCCACGTGTTCGGGAGGCGGAAGCCCCCGCGGGTCCTCCAGGCAAAACTCTAGAGAGACCTGTAAACTGGGGAGGGGGAGCTGCCCCTCGCACCCCCCGCTACGGTATCTCCCCGCCTCCCCGCCCATTTCCCAGCTGCGGGACGGCCCCGCCTGGACGATACGGAGGGAACGGCATGTGGGGTTGGGATGGGATGGCCAGGCCGGATCCTCGCCCACAGCCCCACCGCCCCGGCAGCAGTCGGGGGCACGGCTCGCTGCAGCCCGCCAGGCTCCAGAGGGAGAAGGGGGCTCGTCCCCTCGCCCTCCGCGGCTGTCCCGGTGACCCGGCAGCAGCGTCGTGTAGATGTTCCTTTTATTCCCCTCTTCTTCCCCCTTTTTCCCCTCGCCCCCGACCGTAGTCATCCTTCCGGCGCCTCGGTAAGCCTGTCCGGGAAGTCAAGGAAGGGCAAGGACAGCCTGTGTCTTCAGAGCATCTCCTCCCTCCCCCGGAGCGACACCTCACTTAAACCTATAGGACAGCATCAGAAGTGTCATCACCACCCACCGCACCGGGCCGTTCTGCCACGCTTAGAAAGCGCAGAGTAGTTGTGCCACAGGGTCACAAACACACCCGCTCCTCCTCTTCACCTTCCAGGGTGAGGAAGATGCTGTCTACACCAACCCCGTTTCTGAGAATAAAGCTGGGAGAAGAGGTAGTCTGCACGCTCCTACCTGGATTCTGATTGTGGGAAATCCTTCACGTTCCCATAGATTAACCCAAACCTGGCTTCTCCAAACATTTAATCAGCTACACATTTAGTGCACAGTACCAACTTACTACTTTGTCAGCCTGATAGCACCATTCTTCAACTAATATTACTGTGCCCTGCTACGAACCCCAGCCTACGTAATTTGCTAGCTAACCTGTATTACTTGAAAGATAAATTAACCCACCACGAGATTTCATTAAAGGGACATGTATGTTTGAATATTGATCCTTCTAACGAGCTGAAACTGATAAATACTTCCATTAGCTTTGTAGCTTGTGTTTCTTATTTACAAATATATTAATTACAACTTCCTGGGCAAATATTACATCTTTTCAGAACTGTCAGGTGCTGAACAGGCTGAACATGAAATTGACTGGCTAAATAGCAAGAGATAGCAAACTACTATTTAAAATGAGTAATTTCTAAACAGCAAAGTGTTGAGAAATTTGTACTGAAATTTAAAATAACATTCATTTTTAATGCAATTTTCATTACTTTGATCACATGCTAAATAAAACCTTTGAAAGGATGGCAAATATCTGTGAGGGTTATGACACAGGGAAGAAATTTTTAAACAGAGATTATTTAATGTGCTATTCATTAAAAATGTAGGACGTGATGCTAGATCGAATAAATAATTAGCAATAGTTTACTAATTCCAAGTTTAGAAACTGTTCTTAAAGTTTTCATAGTATTGTTACTCACAGCCCATATTTGCGAATGAACTTATTTGTACTTGATAAAACCTCATTTTCAATTGAACAACTTACATTTACTGGTCTAACTACATTTTCTTATATGATTTAATGCATTTGTACATGGGAAAACAAAAGCCTCCTGACATCAGCAGCATTTTATTACAGAATTTCTAGGAAAATTCATGTTCTTTCTTGGAAAATATTTGAAGTTAAAAATAAAAATTTGAGACAGTTTCTCTGAGTTTAGTGCACCTAAAATACCAGCATTTTCAAGATCTGTGTTAACATTCAGCCAGATTCAAGAGCTGTATCTGAACTAAACCTAAACTCAAAATATTCTGAATCTTGCAGTTTTGGTCAGAATGATGCTGAAACATATTTCCAGTTTGCACAGAACAAAACTCTTCTCTGGGAACCAGCAATGTCCATCAGGGCTCTTTAAAAATCTGTTCATAACTGGGAGCTGAAAACTTGCACTGACCTTTTTGCCTTCAATTCTGACTACAGATCTGTCTGCAATTTTATGTTTAGCAACTTTGTTCTGCAAATGCATGCACAATGTATAGCATGAAATAGATTTTCATTCTTTTAAAGGAAGTATGATAAACTACACCACCATTTAATCTCACTTGTTGTTTTGTTTAAAAGTTTTATCTAATATCCTTTAGAGTCTTGCTCCTTAAATACAAATCCAAGGATGTTGCAGAGGATTCTCCACAGATTTTCTGTCCACTAGGATCTTAAGATCAAAATTAAATTTCCTGCACTCCTATGACCAGAAAGTCTTTTCTAAATATTAACTTCCTATATACATTTTTTTCAATTTACCTTAACTTTAAGAATACACATATTAAGAAAGAGACAGAGCCCTCGTGTCTTGAAAACACCAACTTTCTTATAAATAAACCCAACCCCTATGACCATAACTTGAAAATGGACTTACCAGTATTTTAACCACTAGATTTCAGTGAGTTTTATGTCTTATATTCTCATGCTCATCTGTGAAGTTCAACACCAGACTCTTTCTACTTCCAAGTAAATTCTAGAGCTCTTAGCTTTATTAAGAAAATGATTTCATTCTGGCTAAGATGTGAATCTAATTAATCTGTCTTACAGTTTAAAAATGATAACTAAATTCAAGCTGCATACTATTCTTCAGAGACAGCTTAAAATATTAATTAAGTAAAGAGTGCATTTTCCATTTATTTTAATTACATTAATACAGCTTCAATAAATAAAATAGTTCTATGCTTCATCAAATCAAACAAACTTGAATGCAAATTTTTCTGTTGATTAGTTCTCAGTTCACATTGGCCTTTTTGACTGTTTATTTTTTAGTAAAGAGATGCAGAAATATTTTGGGGTTCCCATTAGTGAAGTAGGGTCCAAGTGCCTGAAAAGGTCAGCTCAGCCTTCAAGGAGGCTGATACAGCCCCCCAAAAATGGCATTCTGATAGCATATTGCTTGTAAAGGTAATCAGTGATACAAACCTGGATGCCTTTATAGACATTTTTAAATAAATGAAAATTTCCCTTTGTTACATTTTTCTCAGGTAAATTCAGAAATCCTCTCTGATCTCACTTGCCTGTGATGCTTACTGATCCACAGATGAAATATTACAGGACGACTGAATGAACTGTGTTTTTAATATTCAATTTAATTAAACTGATGTGTTCTAGATTTGTAGGTGAACCTCTTTCTGGAGATTAACCACGGACCAAGACAGAAGCAGTCTTGTTAGTAGTTATGTCAAAACAAAAAGTAAGTGTCATTCTGCCTAATTCAGTAATAACTCTATTGTTCAAACATTTGAGCAGCAGCAGCAGCAGCTGAAGGAAAACTAAATATTGAAGGAAAAGTTTTAAAACACCTCGGGAGCCACAGCAAGTGCTTTGAAACATGTGCTATGTGTATTACAGAATGTTTTGAGTCTCTTTGTAATTTGGGCCAAATCCTGCCTACCTCAATCTGAGAAATTTATTATAAATCAACAGCACTAATCAGAATAGCAACCGGAACACAACAGTAAATGTTTTCAGGTCAGGCTCTATGTAAATCAAAATTTCACAATAAAACACTTGCAATGTTGAAAACATAATTGCTTTGTGATTAGGTTTATATTCACAGAGTATCGATAAAAATATTAATTTAACATGAAGCTAGATACCATTATTATGAAAGCCTGATCAAGAAGCTTCTATAGAAATGCCAACTCAACACCTGTTTCATGGTAAAACATTATGAGAAATGCAGGATTTTACACTGTGATCTTGTTATCACAAAATGTGATTATCATTGAAATGCTGAACTTATTTTACACATCAGTACTGTATGTGCACAGAATTCAGAGAGCTGTTAGGTATCAGTTTTCTCTACTGTAACATCAGCAGATTAGTTTTGTTAAAGTGCTATTTTAATACTGTTGTGAAAAGGGTATTTATTTTTTCTTTCCTGAGATGAAAACAAACTTACACAGTTTACATGTGAAAAAGTATTTTAAGAATAGTAGCTAGTGCTGCAAATCTGTATAAGATCTGAAATTAAGATGTATTTTTTTCTGCCCTTGACACAAATATTGCTCTTTCTATCGTATCTTCTAATACTGGTAGCCTCAGGACAAACACAGATTACATTAGAAAATTGTCCTTCATTATATTGATCGAAATTCGCTTCCAACCTACCTGAATCTGATGTTAGATCATTTTTATTAGTTTTAAATTGTTTTCATTATAAACTTAAAATAACAAATGCTTTTATAAATAAAGTTTTAAATCAGATGGTTTACAAAGTTCTATTGTGCTTTGTACAGTCCCACTGAGTTTCTCTTTGCACCAACCTCTCATTTCTGACTGCAGAGAAAGACCACTTTTGTGGAAAACCCAGTAATGCCTCTCATAAAAAACATATTCAGATGGCATTTGAGTTGGTATACAAAGCTTCAATAAATCTCAGAACTACAGAGTACTGCCTGGCCAGCTAAAGTTCATGCACCGATAGCACTCCACTTCCTTTAGGATTTCTAGTTGATGCTACCATAGCTTTAGGGTGTCCGATAAGGGTCTTGCTTGTATGTTGTGAAACATAAAACCATTTCACAGAAAGGGTGGAATGTGGACAGCATTAGCAATATCATCAGTAATACTGGTCCTGTAGGTGGGCTTTAATGGATAATTTGGCAAAGATGGCAGACACTCAGTAAAATCCTTCTTATACTTTCACTGTATGTAATAAGGACACCACCCACAATTCCAGCACAATTCCTTATTTTGGAAAAGGATTTGCCAGGGATTTCCTCTTCTTTAAGTCCTACTTAAGAAATGATAAAATGTCCCTGGACTGGAAGCAGGCCCTTGGTCAGTGAAGCAAGTAGGCACTATATGCATGGCATTTTCAATATAACTTAGACTCCTGAAAATATGAACACTTACCAAAAAGATAAACATGATCCTCACACCAAAAAGGGAAAGAGGACTGACAGTTTTAGGAAGGAGAACAGAGACTAAATAACTTTCAGAGAGTCTCTTTTCTTGTCTGAGTCATACGTCATTCAAGAACATGGGAAAATTTGCCTTTTCTGGCTATAGAAACAGGAAGGTGACTACTTCAGTTTATGCAGCCACAAGCTGTAAAACCTGGATAACTACTCACATGTGATAGCATGCTAAAATGAGTGCATTGCACAGTCATTTTAAAAACACGTGCTTTCGATTTATGCCTTCAGATTACATATGAAATCAGACAGATTGTACTTATCCTGTTTTACATGTAAGGAAGCACGCACACACACACTCATTAGATTTTTTCAATCAATTTCAAAACAAAGTTCTACAGATTTAAAATTCCATTCAAACAAGTAAGACTTCAGAATTGCTGCTTTACTGACAAAGTCATGTCAATCTGCACTAACCGTAGGTATGGTCTCTATGCTTTTACCTGTAGTCAGACACCTGGTGTTTGAAGTGATTATCACTGAAGTCACATTTTTTTAAGTGGAAGAGCAGAAATGGTGCTGATTTATAGGAACAGAAGCTTTCACCCTTAAACAGTGGCCTTACAAGTGGCACCGAGAGCTATGTCCACATGCCTATCACTGGATTCCCGTAACTTTGGCAGAGAATGACAGGGTCATACCAGAGCTTGGTAAAACACACACTGACAAGTCCCTCATGCAAAGCTAATTGCTGGGGGGAAGTCAGAGCTTCTGAAAAGATCTTCTGTTTATCACTGCTTTGTGATTTCCTCAGGCTTTTGAAAACATAGACTTTCTTGCCTCTTCCTTCCTTTTAATCACTCTATGTTAACTTTGTTCAAGCTGTCTCAAAGAAAATCTCAAAGATTTTTCTTAATTCAATCTCAAGTTTTAAATTGACAGTAATACTAATGATACAGCCCTTTCAAATGCAGAGCTCAGGAACATAGAGGAGTTCACTGTCCCAAGCTATGTATAGAATTTAGTTTTCCACAATGAATTCGATACTCTCCAACATAGCTGCTTTTAAGTTTCATGAGTTATATTTCCTTGTGAATTCAAGGAAATTAAGGAGAAACTACTTATGGAAATAATTCCTCTAGAAGTCCTTTTGACCTTCCTCTGATCCTGCCTCCGGAGCTCTTGAAGGTCCCATGGAGATCTCAGGATGAACTTTCAGCATACTAAGGGAAGAGCTGCAGGTTTGGTGCTGGAATCAATTGCTTTGCACATGAAAGTGCCACTCTCCCTCTCAGACTCCAGGAAAAGAATGCCACCATCAAAGCTTACACCTTTTCCTACTACCTAGCTTTTCGTGTAGGACAAAAGCACACAAGGGCCTGACTTCCCAGGAAAAAGGAAACTATGCCTTAAGGTATTCCATTGTTTAAAACATGAATGTACTGAAAGTTTCAAGAGTTAGGATAATTAACAGAAACATTCTGCTCTGTTCAGCTCTTCAAGAAAATGAAGTAGATGCTGTTGATAAAGAACATGCTAAGGCATTAAGGTCCTTATGTCATTAACACACTACTTTAAATATTTTTCTTTCTTTAGCTAAATTAAGCCTTGGGCTTGATTATACTGTTTTCTGTTTCACTAGACCAAACATTAGATCTGGCATTACTGGGGACTGCTTTGTGGTAACCCTTTTATCTATGTTCCGTGATACATGCTTGTGCCTTTCACCTTGCTTCCAAAACCCCAGGTCAAGTTCAAGGACTTAAGTGAGGTGCAACTGATCCCTTAAGTCTCCTTCTGGTCTGAAACTGACCATAGCAGGTAAAATTTATTTTCTTTTACATTCATTATATTCATTACTCTACTGTTGATCACAATTGAAAATCAACTGTAACAAATATAATCTCTTTAGAAAAGTTACCATAGAAACAATACCAGAGAATTCCCTTTAAAAATGTCAAGATTTCCCTCACATTTAAATACAGACTCCTCGGCATTACTCATGGACCATTTAAAACTGCAACAAATCCAGTGAGTCATTAGTTTAAAAATATATTCGTAAACATACACTCTTTCAAAGTTAGAGATGGTTTTTGTCTCAGTAAATATGTATCAAGACATGACCCAGCTTTTGATTTTATCTTGTTCTGTTCTGCATCCCCAGAGAAAACTTGAACATTGTCATATCTTGCTTAAACACCCAACTGAGGAAGGAGAGAATAAAAATCAGGAGTGACAAAACACATAGAATGTGAGATATACCAGAAAAAGCCAGTCAGAGAGGAAGAATATCTTTGAATACATACTTATAGGGTAGTAGACAAGATGAATGGAAAGAAAAATGTCTGAAATGAGACACAGTGCAGATATTCTCTACACAGTGAGAATTTTAATGTTGTATCTTAAAGTAAGAAAATTTTAAGTTGAGAATTTTCCTAATTTAAATTAATTGGGGCTATAGTACTGTGCTATATCAGTTAGTTTCCATTTCTTTGTGTGTATAACATTAATCTGACATACTTTTCTACTATGTCCTTCTTCTGTGGGATAGCTGGCAAACTCTGACAGATTTTGGCAGAGCAGAAGAATGTCCGTCTGCATAAGACACTTTCATCATATGGAAGCAGATGAAAATAAGCTGGGGTCAAAATGGAAGGTGCTTGGCAACGAATAATAATGTAAATTTAAAGAAAATTCAAAACTGGTAACAAAAATGTTGATAAATAGTTTATTCATAAACTGTTGTATATTTAGAGGAGATAATAATATAAAGGCATTGTGCCTTCCCTTTGCATTACTGGCTGCTGTAGATAAATAGCATGGCTGAATGGAACTAGATCAATGACAATAAAGACAATTTTCTCATTTTCTTTGTAGTAGAGCCAACCTGAGAATGAGGAAAACCAACAAAATTGAACTAATTTTTGTACTGCAGGCTCTTATAGAAATGTTTTATTTCTTTAATTTTCTTAATGCAAGGGGTCTTAGAAATTCAGTTCTGAAATTTCAGTGGTAGAAATCATTCCATTCCTGCTTAGTCCTATTTTCTCCTTTTTTATCCTTCTTCCTACATTTTCCCCTCCCATCTGTCACTTAGTCAGAGAGAGAAATAAGGATAAAATAAGTCCAGTTTAACAAAAATCCAAACATAATTTTTTCTTTGCTATAATCATGTTTTTGCTGAGTATGTAAAATTGTCAAAAATGCTGCAAACATTTCCCGTATTAGAGAGAAATTTTAGAGATAAGAATTTATTATCTTTTTGTCACTCATTACTTTTTATCATTATCATACTCTGATAGTTAAAATAGTCTTTTCTGTTTCCACTTCAACTGAATGACTTGGAAATAGATAAATAAACCCTAGGAATGAAACTGAGATTACATGAAGGTGAGGAAAGGTGCAGTATCAGAACAGATATATGTAGAAGGCACCATCAGAAAAAAGTATTCAGGAAGTGACACCACCTATTAAATTAGGTTTTGATTATAAAATTCCTGCCAATTTGAAAGATAAACACTTGTAGTATTTTTCCTCCTAAAAGCAAAAAGGGCAGTGCATAGCACAGCTATAACTGAGGTACCTTTGATATCTTGCTTCTGGTTTATTTTTTTATTATTTCTAAAAAGAAAGAGCAGGTTTTGGAATTATTTAAGTATAATTTTTCACCAGCAATGATCTCATGAAGAGTCATATTCCCACATTTATCCCAAATTGTGCTGCAGCTACACCAATAATAGGCATCTATCAAGAGGCCGAAGCATACCATTGCCAGCAAGGGTTGCAGGGAAAGGTTTAGCTATGAAACACAGACATATCATGTTTTCAGCTAGAAACTGACTTAAAATTTTTGGTAATCATGTTTATGTTCAGTGCCACAGAAGGAGTTTCACATAGAAACATACCTGTTTGATTCAAAAACAAGATGTTCAATGTTGTCTGGATTGGAAACACATTTCTTGTGCCATGACATTACAGGGTGCCCGTGAAGTAGGACTTTGCATTTGGATGCAAAAGGTAGGTGATTAATGTGCTGTAGCTGTCCTGGCAGAGAGCTCCCTGCTGACCACACATCTGAGTGTGGGCTATTTTCATGTGAAGTGTGAAATTTGCTAAAGGGAGGTGCTAGATTCTTCAGTAGACTTCTTCACCTTGTTTCTTCAGCAGGATGCATTTTCTTTCTCTGTTGTGAGAATTTCTCCATGTTCATCTCATCATTCATCTGTCTTTAAATAGGAACAGATATGAAATGGGACCAACACAAAACCCTGAAGTTCAGCACTGAAGCCGCTTCTCACTGTCCTGTACCTTTGCCACGTATGAGTAACACAGTTAGTCTTAAAATCATGACAAAAATCTCTATGCTGCCTCTCTGGTCTTGTCTCCGAAAGACAAGTTACTGGAGCTGTAACAGTTTACACTGGGGAAGGTCTGTCCTCATCTATTTTTATTCACACGTATGAATCACACTTCTATGCACCACAGCTAGAAATAAAACAGTAGTCCACCTCAAAGCTTTAAATTACTCAGGGCTTAATTAAGAGTATGATAGAACAGATACAAAATTTAAGATGCAGCTAGTAGGTAAATTAATGTAGCCACAAGATCTTGTGTCTGCTGTATACCTCAATCTGGTAGATTCATGCAGAACAAATTTCCCACTCATTTTCCCCCCTAGACATAATAGAGTAGTGTAATAACTGTGATTACCATTATATGAAAATTAAACAATTTTGAAATTGCAGGTTTTGGAAACATGACTATCATATGTATGACAAAGAAAAACGATATCTTTCTACATCAGCTTATCTCATCTATGGATGAGGGTTGGATCTTGGCCCACTCCAGTTGCTTTGCGACACTGCAGTTTTCACGCAACTGCAGGGCTGGGACAGACAGGTCCCTGAGCACTCTTCCTGCGTCAGAGAGGCAGAAGAGTGGCTGTAAATTGATTTCCCCCAGCCTCTATAGAAAGGCCACTCCTTCTGGATAGGAATACAACAAGAGTGCCTTAAAACAAGAACATCAAGCTTCTTTTTCGAGAGCCCCTGCTCACTTTTAATTAGGGTGATGTTGGGTGAATGGTCCCTCAAAAGGTGAAATGTCTCAGAAAGATGACAAAAGCTCTCTAATCTTATCCATGTAGGACAATCTATGACTGCTCCACACTCTTCACAAGTTTGAGCATTCATACGCATGGAAAAGAGAGATGGAACAAGGCTGAAAATTACTTCTCATCCCAGCCATTTGATCTGGCACTTTCTTTAGTAGGACTCTATTAAAATTGGACTATTTTACAAGAAATTTCCCCATTGTACTTGGTTGCCTGCAAACTGCATGGTTGGGCTAAAATGCAGCATTTTATCCAGTTTCCTTGGTAGCAGTTTGGTTCTGCCAAAGTGTTTACTCCATAGCCAAGCTCCTTCAGCCAATCAAAGCAGAGAAGAGATGCTTAGGAACAAGCCCTGTCTCTTTGCCCTAATATCAGACCAGTTTCTAATTTCTCTTTGCAGTCCCCATTCTGTCTGATCACTGACATGTATGCAACAACCTCTCCATACCACTTCAGAGTTTAAAAGGCAATTCATCTGCCTGAAGGACAATGAGCAGAAAACCAAACAAACATATCATCAAGATATTTTATTTCTTAAGCTGCTTCCTTTCTGTGGGTTTCCCACAGAGCCCTGACTTTTGCTCGCTGCTGCTGTGTAAAACAGAGGTTAAGGAGAAGATCATGGGTCTGAGACTAAGAAGGCTCTCTTGTTTTAGTCCCTATTACACCACTGAATGAAGAGATCAAAAAATTTGGCTTCAGTCCTGTCTGCGTGAGTGTCATTGATGACATGTGGTAAGGAGGGGAAGATAATTTCTTAAGAGTGTATTAATAAAATACAGTTTTGGTTGCAATTTGTTAACACATTTAACAAAATGGATGTTAAACAAAATAAACTCTGCATTTTGCTAGAGAGCTGGACCTCATTGTAATCAAGAGCTAGAGAACAAGAAAGCTATAAATTGCTTCCCAGTGTCTGAGAAAGGGAATAAATCCAAAGTAATTTTTATGGGAGAAGAAATCAGGCAACTGTATTACTTCATTGTTACAGTGTGTGGTTCAGGGCTACAATTACAAATCACAATTTCTGAGGGTGAACTCCCTGAATGGAAAAACTGGGCTGAGTGACTCTGTCCCTCAGCTGCATGCTAAGGAAGTGTGTCCTGATTGATTGCGCCAGTACATCAGCTGCTGTCTCTACCCTGCATCAGCAGGTTACTGCTAGTTGCAGGTCTGAGGAGTGATGCTGCACCTCCTCTCTTGCATGCTCAGAGCTGGGGAGCACTCCTTCCTTCCTGCTCTCTTATGGTGTTAGGACTAGGGAGGGGTCTGTGCTTCTAAAAGGTGGTCTCAGCCCATGCTAGAATTGACTAAGGTCTGTGTAAGAGAGGAGTGGGGAGAGCTTAGGCCCAGCTGGTAGCCAGCCTGTGCCATCTGCAAGCTCTCACACACAGAAGTGGCCATGCTTGAGCACCAGAGCCCATCACCACCTTCTTGCAGAAACACTGCATGACCATCACGGGGCAAGCAGGCCAGTAGGCTTACTTGCAGAGAGGGGATGTGGATAACACAAATAATTGCAGGTGGAGTTATGAAAGTTGGTATTTTGTAAATGCATAGATGCAGAGTGGGTGCTGTGCTCTCCTTTGCTGGAGAACAGTTTTCACACAACACAGTGTCTCCCTGGACAAAGCCCACATCTCCCAGGGCTGGCTGGGGCTGAGTGACTGGCTGCACTCACCAGGTTAGATCTGCATGCCACCACTGGAGAAACCAAACCTAAGTGTTACGAGACCTTCACAGTCATACAGAGATGTCTGTAACAACAGGCAATAACTGAAAGAGAGAGAAGTGAGGGCAGTTGGATTGCAGTTTTGGATGCAGGCACTTCTCACTGTAGGCTCCTAAACCCTGCACTGAATTTATCCCCCAATTTCAGGGGCAGCTGCTGCATGATGCATTTTTCCTCAGTGTGTCAGCTCTCAGGCTTCTAAGAGTAGGGACATTCATCATTGACAGAATGCTGGATTATTCATCACAGAAGAAAATCAAGCACTCTTACTTATACATTAATTTAAAATATTAATACAAATCTATTTGTCAGCAAAACTCTAAATGGTTATGAAATATGTGCAGTGCAGCAGATTTTACTTGCAGGAACACCAAACCGTACCTCAACATCTCTTTTGTTGGAATTCAGCTATAAACTCTGTGACTAAGATGTACATTGACTTTAACACCTCTCCAGTGGCTTGCTGCTTTTCTTTATTAAAAAGGATCACAGCAGAGTATTGTTTCTTGTTATAGATCACTTTTTGCCCCTCACAGTAGAAAATGTGTGCTCACACTAATTTCTATATACCAGATTATTATGATGATTTTTTGTGACGATCAGGTCTGAACAACTTGTCCTGGCAGAATGATTTATGCATCTAATTTCAGTAAGAATAGGCCTCAATTTGACTTTAAAAGGAAGACAGGTTTTATTTATTTTTCTAACAACTGAAGTAAAAGAGGCTTACAGAGACCTCTGGAAAAATAAAAGATGCAAACATTTTATTTATTTCCTTACATTTGCCTAATAAGATTGTCAGCACAACAACAAAAGGTTTAGTTTAAAACCTAGAGGATTTTTAACACATTTGGTATCACAGGCTTCTAACAGTAGATATAGGCTAGAGCTGCTAGCTGGGAGGATTTGGGCAGATGGGAGGGGTATTGCACATTTTATGGGCTGATTGGGCCATTAGGAGGAGAAATCAAGATGTCTGTCTGAGGGCAGGTCAAGACACCTTCATGGAAAGCCCTGTTCATCCTGTCATGGCCACACAAAGAAAAGCACATCAGTATAAAACCATCTCATAAAGCTGGACCAAAACACCCACAATTGGAGTTGGTATTAGCACACCTACTCCAGGTGAGGGGGCCTACCAGAACCTTCTTTAACTACAAGGCTTATCAGACTTCTCTGAATCCTCCAAGGTGCTCATCTCAAAGTAAACACTTTGTTTTCAAAGCGTAATACTTTCCAAATTTTTATTTTTTTTTTTTTGGCATACAATGGGGTGGACAGAGATGAGTGATGAGTGGGAAGAGGACACGGTGATCTCCATCTTCAGCCTCATGTCAGATCTCACTAGAGGAGCATACAAAGCCCTCAGAGCTAACAATGACAGCAAAGGATTTTACTCTACAGATTTCCATACATTTTTGAACCTTGGGAAAGTGAAGGGATAAGTGGGTATAGACTTTCTAGATTTTTTCCCATGTCTGCCCCTGGTACTTGGTATAATCTTCCGCATTTGTGTGTTCCTGAATTTTCTTATTTGTAAAGTGGACACAGCAGAACTTCAGTGTCTCACAAGGCTGTTGTGGACTTTAGTAAAATTTATAAGAGGCATTCAAGTCTTTAGCCAAAAGCTGCTGTATAAATTGCAAAGCTTGTAGCATTTCCCTTCACTGCTGAAGACAAACCAGGAGAAAAAAAATCCCCATCTATACTGGTTTCCTTGTCCTACCATAGCCATTTTCTATCTTTTCTTTTACTGTCCAAGCTGAAAAGTTACAGGTAAGTATTCACAGGTGACACATCCATTTTGAATAAGATGTGGCTCCTCTTTGGGACCACCAAAAGAGACCTGCCTCCAGATTGTGTTGATCTCTAGTTAACAGAAGGAGCATGAATTCACTGACTATGGGTTAACGTCTCCAAGGTCATTGCAAGGCTTTGATACAGTACTGCTAAGAAGAACTTGAAACTGAAGCCAGGCACTGAAAAAATAAAATTAAATTAAACAAGACATCCAAGTATTTTACCCTGGCTTAAAAATAAGCCAGAGGGGCACAATGCAAATAATTTAAATATCACAGCTGACAGACAGATGTTCAGACAGGTTCCTGTAACAAGTGCCATAAAGCAGGAGTAAACAAAGGTGGCTTTGTGAAAAATGCCCAAACCAGAATGATAAGGGACAAAACCCAGTCTGTTTGGTTTGGGTTTTGTTTTGTCATTTTTGTTTGTTTGTTTGTTTGTTTGTTTTGTTTTGTTTTGGAGGGGTGAGGAATTCTAACTGGTCTTCAGAATGGCTCAAAGTTCACTCATATCACTGTAGTGCCAAGACTGCAATTTCGTAATATGCCATGGATACGCAAAGTCAATCTATCTAATGAGCTCCACCCATAAGACATGAAAAATCTAGAGTTTAATGAGGTGGCTGCTAAGGAATAGTTAGTTTCATTAAACAACAACAACAAGAGCAACCTCTTATTTGAATGTAGTCTTAGGGAGAAAAAGGAAAAAAACAGAGAAATTAACTGGCTGCAAACCCCCCACATATGAATATCTGGATAATGAATTTGTTACCTGCAGGCTGGTCAGAGATGAACTGCTTGCTCTAGCAAGGAAAGCCTGGTATCTAATGAGACTTAACATTCCAGTTAACATTCATGAAACAAACCCCAGCCCCAAAAGAGAGGAGACCTTGCATACAATCACTAACAAATTTAGGTAGGGACCGGAACTCCCAGGCTCTATTGCTAGCTCCTGACTTCTCTTGGGCATGCAATTTAACCTCCCTGTGAAAGATTCTTCATAAGCACCAGTGGGATTCAGAAAAACAAGTCTCATTAATTTTCATTAGACCTGTGCAATGCCACCCCTTGGGTCCTTTGAAAATATCCCTTCCTGTGTTTCTTCCTTGACTTCCCTGTTAAATAGGGATAATAATTACAACTGATCAACCTGTTTAAATAATAGTTATAATATCACTATCTTCATAGATTATATTCAGCACTGAAATAAATGCATCATAATAAATAATGCAGAACTTTAACATCTGTTCTGGTTAGTAAATAATTCACAAGTCAATAATTAATTTTCTAGCTGTTCATTTATAATTCATAAATATTTGCCAAATATTCAGAATCTGAAAAAAATTATCTGAACTATTAAGTGAACTTTTCCTTTTAATTTTTACATACTCACTATTTGTGCCATTTAGTTTGGCATTTAATTAACACAGTATTATCTTCTTTATCCTGGCTGAATGAATGAAAAAATTCACTCATTGTTGGAAAGTCACTGTCAACACTGAATAATGAATATTGACTTAGTATGAATTTTCAGTACGCAGAGAATTTCACAGTGTTTTGAGGACTCACCAGCATTTTCATGAACAACATGATTTGTAGAGTCAATCTCAAAGTGTTTATTCACATTACATATATTCATACTATTTTACTTCATCTGTCCACTTGCCTACTTCCCAGTTGTTCCATTAGCCAGTTCTCCAGTTTACTCCTACTGCTTGCCTACTTCAACTAATTAATACCCGCATGATGATTTGGAGTTTGATGATCAAAATTTGGGAGGGAATATTTTTTAAACTATTCCAGTATTTACAGAAAAATATACCTTCAAAGTATTCATTCAATAATTACCAAAGAACTTAAATGTCTTTTATATTCCTGACATGTTAGAAAATGTGACAAAGACATCTGACATATCAGACTGTGGCTGCCTTAACAAAAAAGAGAACAAAACCAAACAAACAGAAACCTCCAAAGCTCAATCACTGCTTTTTATTCTGCAAAACATTTATTTTGCAAATATTGCAGATAATTATTACCACCAGTGTACATTTGTAATGGAGCTGAGCAGCAAAAGACCTGAAAAACTGAGGTTATCCAACTTGAGGCACCTTCCTTGGCTGGTTCAATTGGGTAACTAGTTTCTGTAGGCTATTGGGCAACAGAAAGTAACAAGTCTGCTCTACAGAGGGATTCCTGCCATGGGCTGAAATGTTTTGAGGAGGCACATCTCACTCCTTCTCTGATGACTACACACAGGGCCAGAGCAGCTTTGCTCTTTAATCACTTCATGGAGAAACTGAGCTTTTAAAAGCTTTTAAACTGTTGTTTTAAAAAGCAGATCAAATCAATATTCAGTCACTACTTTCCCCTTGAAAGGGATCTTTGCATTCAACAAATGTTCCTGATCAAGCCTCTAAAGTAGTCTGGAATCAAACTGGACAGCTTTAACCTGTTCTCCAGAAGACTCAAACTATGAAACTAATTTACATCTGGATTTAAATGCTTGCTCAGAATAACATTCTGCATGCAGACACATCCAAGCTAATGCCTGTGTGGGCTCATGGATAAGAGTACCAGTGGTTAAAAATGGGAATAGAAGACAGGTTCAAGGCACAGACTTCTGTTTACAACACTGATGGCTAAACTTCTTTCACTAATTAGACCTCGATCAGATTAATCATGTATGCAGTCCTACTGAAGGCAATGGAAGTACTGCTGAGAACAAAAATAAAAGGCGAGTTTAAGTGCTGCAGGTGTTTAGATCATCAATAACTTGAACCAGAACCTTTCATATATCAGCTCAAGTAGGGAGAAGCTATCTTGTACCCAGGATTTTCATACCTACTACTTTCCCAGAACCATTAGGATTGTTATACAGTGAATATCCCTGAAACAGCAAAGTATCATTATAATGGATTTTTTTTGTTAAGAGTTCATAGCATCCATAAGCCTATTCAGACAGCGATGTGAAGCCATAAAGCTTTGAAGAGTGGGGTTTAGAGAGTGGAAAAGTAGCACAAAGGTAATTCAGTAAGATGTTGGTCACACAAACAGTATCAAAAGACTTTTACATAGATCATGACATTTACTTTTAAAGGTAAGAAGATTTTTCTTGTTCATATTATCTTCATTAGGAAGCTACTTGTTATGGATTTTTTTTTCCCACTCAGGCACAGATGAATGAGACAAAAGCCAGATATTTAAAACACTAATATAATGGCCTGATACCCTGTAAATAAAGCTTTGTCAATTATCCATTTGCTTTAAGTGTCTCTTTTGTTAGGACACCATTTTTTAGGTCATCTCCTCAGTTTAATCTAAAATAGCTGTAACAGCTACTAGCCCTTGAACGTAAGCATCACATACGGATGTAGGAAGCAGATGGCAGGTGTGTTCATTGTACTCTGCCATGAGGATCTTTGCACCTTTTAAAAGGGATTTGGTGCATACGGCCTGCACTGTAATTAATGTTAAAATAAATTTGCTTCGAAACATCCAAAACACTCAGGGAGATCTCACTAGAGAGCCTGCCAAAGTCACGCTGCCAGTTTCCTTATGCTTTGTACTAGAAATTTATATACTTGTTTAGCAACGGACACATACAGATCAGGGGGCTGGAATATCCCTCCTATGAAGAAAGGCTAAGAGAGTTGGGTTTTTTTTAGCCTGGAGAAACGAAAGCTTTGGGAAGACTTTATTGTGGTCATTCAATACTTAAAAGGGCCATTTAAGAAATAAGAAAGACTTTTTACCAGGGGCTGTAGTAATAAGACAAGGGTAATGGCTCTAAACTGAAAAATGGTAGATTTAGATTAGATATGAGGAATAAATTCTTTAAAATAAGGGTGGTGAGACACTAGAACAAGTTGTTCAGAGAAGTTCTGGATGCCCCATCCCTGGCAGTGTTCAAGGCCACGTGTACGGGCCTTTGAGCAACCTGGTCTAGCAGAAGGTGTCCCTACCCATGACAGGGGGATTGGAACTGGATAATCTTTAAAGGTGCCTTCCAATCCAAACTTTTCCATGGATCTATGATTTTACCATTTTACTGCCTTCTAGTCCAACAAATATTTAATTACTGCATGGACAATGCAACAACATCAATAGGACAACTTGAAAGAATACATCTGAGAATGTGCTGGTGAATTATGACCTCTACAAGGAGACCAGACATATAAGTATAATTCTCAAAGCATAGAAATTGAATCTGGTTGTCTCATGTCCTTGGTGATCTATAGGACAAAAGATAAGGCATGGGCCATTGTCAATGTCTCCAATTAGTACTTTTTTTTTTTTCTTGAAAACTGGCTGTTGGATAAAAGCTACTAGTAGAAGAAGTTTCAGGGTTTTAATTCTCATCTAGATCTCCTCATTTGCTGTTTTTCCTGATATATATGTGGCTTAATCCTCTTTTCACTTAGGCAGTTCCCTGCTCAGCATGTTAGTTTTATGGAGGACCTATTATATATGCAAACCTTCCTACTCACTGAATAGATAACCTTCATGATTAATTTCTCTGAGACAAAGGATGCCCAAACAATACATCCAGAAGCACAGGTACTAAGCCTGTCAGAATGGGAGGCGTATGCCATTCTACAGGGTTACCCTAACTGACTTCCCTGAGTCAGAGCAACATTTGAACCTCAGCCTTGTGCCTACTGTGCTATTATAATAACTAAAAGACTGTTCTTCTTTGTCCTTTGGAAACTCACTACCAACACATATAGGCTTGGTTAATAAACTACTTGGTATAACAGTGAGTTTTTTAACTAATAATGACTAGAAGAAAGTTTCTTTCAGAAATAGTGCTTATCAGTCATGCCTCCAGTATCCTAACCACATTGGTGAGTTACAGCCATGACAGGATACACCTCATTAAATCCATGTTGTACCTAAAGGAATAACCTAATTCACAAATAGGTAACCTATTCCAAGGCCCAAAGCATCAGGACTTTTGAAAAGAATAAATAAGATAAATTCTGATATAATAAAGATAAATACTGAAAGTATGCAAAATTAAGATGTCTATTCCAGGCAAAAGCATTGGCAGGCTGATGTTGGGAGTGAGGGAATTAATGACAGTTTGCTCAACCTCTTCCCCTCATTTCTTAAATAATGCATGATTTGAAATGAGAGCAAGTCAACATCTCATTATCTGATGGACCCTCCTCTCACAAGTCTCATCAGCATGCGGATTCCCAAAGTGCTGATTCCCAAAGATGCAGCAGGCTTGTCCAAGCCGTTGTAGGTATCAAGAAGAATTTTCTATAACATGCGATTGGAAATAATTTCACACACAATGTTAAGTTCATCCTAAGCATATTTGGTGGCAAAAGTTTCTAATAAATTGTAAAGCTAGAGAAGCCTAAGGAAACAAAGGCTTTGTAAGTCCTTTGCTGCAAAGGGACTAGCATTTTAATTTCTCTAAAGTTATGACATTTTGCCTTTGGATGATTTTCTTGGCAAATACGATAGACCAGTGTCAAAAGGGGAGGAGAAAAAGAGAGACTGTACAATACTTTCTATTATATGCATCACATGATGTCTTTTGGTTCAGTAGACATAAACAGCTTTAAAGTTCAAGGCTAATTCAAATTGGATTTTAGAAACATGAAATCTTAAAACATTTGCACCAAACTAAGGGATTACACTCTTATCTTATCCTTAGAAAAGCTTTTGAAAAAAATATGGTAGCTCAGATTTAAAATTGGGTCCTCAAACCCTCTTGTCTGTAGCTGTGTCATCTGCTTGGCTGCCTATTGTCAAAAGGTAAAATGTCTTATAGAGAGAGGATTTGCATAAATTGCTATCACCTGCTGGCCATCCCAGGTTAATGAAAGTGGGGGAAAAAATAAATGCACAAAGCCTTTGAGCCTAATCTTTCTTGACTGTTTCTGTGCCAAAACAGATGAACAAAATATTACTGTGGCTGTCTTCCTAACTTGCAGATCATTTACAGTCTGGGCCCACTCTTGCCCTTTGCTATCATTGAAATGTTTATCTCCACCTACTGAAATCAGTCATCAGAGGGTGGAGGAACCTTTTCATAGTACAGATGCTTTTGGCCTTCTGCTCTCCACATGTACCAGAAAAGATGTAGTACAGGAAACTGGGAACAAGCTGTATGTACTAAAAGAAAACCACCCCTTAGTGGTGTTAGCAGAACATATACAGAGATTGGATAGTCAGGTTAGAAATAACATGAACAAAAAGTGTATTAGACAAATACTGACACTCTAAGGTAATTGTACATCTGGTAAAGAGGAGTTGAAAGTGCAGTCCGTAGCTGTCTGCTACTTAAGGGTTAGTTACAAACATGGCAGAGCCAAAGTCTTTGCATCAGTGTTAGATCATATACCAAGGAAAATGGCCACCAGATGTTGCCTGGGAGATGAAGCTAGGCCAAAGAGGCTGTGGAGTCTCTACCCTTGGTGGTTTTCAAGACTTAGGTGGGCCATATCATGACTGACTGAGTGTGCTGGTGATAGCTGCAGTTTGAGCTAGAGGTTGGCCTAGTCCTGCTTATGTTCCTTCCAATTACCATTTCTGTGATCCTGTATAATGTTAAGTATGAAAGTTAACACAGTGAGTGCAACTATTTTCACCAAAGAAAATAAAAAGTTTAGCAATTGTGAAAGCAGCAATTTTGTTTAGAGGAATAAAGAATGGTTCTGACAATTTACTATAGCATAAGGTCTTTTACCAGACATGTCAAATGAATTGTTTTTTATAGTGTCTGTTCTTTCCTGTTTAGATAATTCACAGGAAACTGCCATTAATATTCATGGGGATTTTGTATTTACATCAGAGGAACAGATCACAAAATAACAGACAGCACTCACCTTCAGGTGAGTCTTATTTCAAAAGGAGTCTCCACACTGCACTCTTGTCTAACAGTTTCCCAAGTATTTAGACTTTCCAGTTTGCTCTCTTTTGTGCAGGAGAGAGGAATTTGGCTTACTGAGAACTTTTTAACAGCTGTGAGATTGACGAAAGCATTGCCTGGAAATCTTAGAGAAAATGTCACTGCACATATGCCAGTCTGTTCTATGTTATGTGCTATAACAAATATATTACAACATATATTAAAACACATGGAACTATGAATTATAAAAGTGGAATCCTGGATTATGCACTGAATAGTTATTTATCAATGAAAAACCTGTTTGATGTACATCTGTGCTATTACACATGGGCAGATCACTGTGCTGATATTGCTGCTCGATTTATTTGAAATGCACCCAGCTCACTGCACATGCAATGCAGCGCATATATTTCTGTCAGGGAAATCTTTGATTGATCTGTAGACTTATATCTGACTATACCAGTGAGCCTAAGAAGCAGTTTTGTTACACATGCAGTGAAAGGAATACCCACAAAAGTTGCTAAGTAACAGTACCAGAGCTCAGGATCACTAATTACTCAACAGCTCATCTCCAAAGACTTTGACCTGTTTTTTAGTGGCTGAACATCACTATTTCTTGATAGTTTATTTGAGCAGTATGGGTTCAGGGGGGAAGAAAAAGCACTGAGCTGATTTAAAGCAGCAGAGATTCTGACTTGCCTCACAATTTTGAAGTTTGAGTTAGCATCTCAGTAAAATCTCCCTAGTCGTGAGAAAACTCATTGACTTTTGGACTGGTAGATACTAATATGCCAAAAGTTATTCACTCCAGCTACAATACCATTTTCTCTTCAGAATGCTCAAAATTCATTAGAAGGCAGGTGAAGTAAATTTGATTTTGCCAAGCTATCATGTGAGTGCAGTATGACACAGAGACTGATGTGCACTTACGTTTTGCATATCCTAGGTACATCCTTTCTGTTTGCTGGAGGTTATTTTCTATCTACCAGGGATTTTTGCCCCCCCACTTTCTTTAAGAAAGAATCAATATAGTCCCCTCGTAGCACACAGGTAAATAAATTTTTACCAGCAATGGGATTAAGGTCAAAAACATAGCCAGTGCTCTTCTGTAAATACCCAAGATTAAAATAAATGTATTTTTATTAATGCTGTTAGAAATCTCTCCAGCATTTGAATGCTGTGACATTTGAACAATAATAATCTTTCTGCCTCTCACCAAGATGTGCATTTTTGTCAGCAAATACTGTAATACATGGCTTTAAGATTCAAAATAAATTTCTAGCAAACCTTTACATAAATTAAGAACAAGACCAAAGCCAAAGGACCTGCATTTGCTTCACAGATGCCATTCTAATATCAGGGAGTAATGATGTACAAAAAAAGAATACTAGCTAAAGTTTATCTGGTATAAACATAATAGCTATTTCAAAAGCATTTAAAAACAATATAAAAATACCAATTAATGTAAAACATAATGAACATACAATTTTTCTCTTGTACAGGAAAATATATTTTACAAGAGTTTGACTAAGAGTGCATTTGTAATGGAAATAAAAATCAATGGAATTTGTTGCATAACTTAGACATAGCTTTATCTTCTTCATTTAAATTAATACATGGCTTAGCAATTTATGTGCCAAGTATCAGCTGTCAGGGATTAGAAACAGCTGAGATACACTGCAACATTGAGGTTTATGATGTGAAAATGCTGACAGACTCGAATAAAATGGCACTGCTGGTACATCAGGTGGGAAACTTGACCCATGAACTATTACTGGTTGGGTGTAAATGCCTGAATCCACAGCTTCAGTCTACAGGGTTCAGTTTTGCCCTGGGGATGTTGCCTAGCCTCTATCTCTTCATTGACAATACTCTTTCAAAGTAGTATCATACCTTAAGTGAGCTTCAAATCAGCTTCTTCTAGAAAAAGTATGCTGCAGTGGATCACCAGCACAAAGCTTGCATGACAGCTGAGCCTGCTTAACATCTTAAACAAGGGATTAACAGATGTATTTTCTCAAGTACTGTGTGTGAGCCTCCTTCCTTCTCCTTCATTTGTGTCTCAGGATTTGCAGTACTGTGGTCCCTGCCCTGCTCTGATACCCCTAGTGCCCAGCACACCTGGTTATAGCAGCCAGCTCTCAATTCAAATGCATCCCAATGGAAAAGGACATTCTCCATAAATACAGTTTTTTTTTTTGCCGTGGCCTTTCCCCAAGGAAGAAATGCCTAGACTATGCAGAACCCCATGGCTAGACCTCAGGCTCATCCCTCTGGATGAGGGTGTTGTGGCTTTCACCCTGTAAAGCTTGTTGTCAAAGTCATTTCACAGTGTAGCATGTTGCTCTCACTGAGGAGCTCTTCTCAGTGAATCCTAGCCATCCTGGGCAGTTGTAAAGGAGTAAAACAGCTGCAGTGACTACATTTGATCCCCAAAGAGATCATTACATTTTGCTGTTTCCTCAGGCCATAGCTGTGTAGGGCTTGTGGTGCCTTGGGACTATAAAGATGCATTTTTCTTTCATGGCACATCTCTGCTTCCCACAATACTACCCTAAAGTACTAAAAAGTTACAAAATAAAAACAAAATATAAAGAAGTAGACTCCGAATGCTGTATTAAACATGAAATTCCCTGAGGTGTGAGGTAATTACAGCACCTAGCTGTCATGGTAACAGGCACAACTGCAATTAATAAAATTTAAAGTGTGTTATATGTGGAAGATGTTAGGTAGAAACCTCTATGAGCCTGTTTGTTTAATGCCACTCTTGCCTTCCCTTTTATTCAATCTGAAAACTCACCTGATGCATCTCAGCCAGGCATCAGATTTCCTTCAGAGATTTCAAACCTTTGTTTACACCTTTGACTGGCAAAGCCACTGCCAGTCGTTCATACAGAGAATGATCCTAAATTTCTCTGCCCTAAGGAATAATAGCAAACACTTATAATTTGGTAAAAGGAGCCTTCAGTTTTCTGTAATGTGTGCTCTTGAATACCAGGAACTAATCTAATATTGCATAAACCTCCTTTCAGCACTCAGCTTTACAGCCATCACATCAGCATGGTTCTGTAGCCAATGTCATGCTGCCCTGAAACTGAGAAAACCAATAAAGGTTAAAATCGCACACATGAAGGCATTGTGTTGATCTGCGCTGCCTTTAATTTTAACTGTTTGGGGAGGCTAAAAAGCAACCCAATTATTTCCTATTTGCAATTCTAGTTCAGGGCTAATACACAAAGCAATTCCTAGTACATAAGGAAATGTAAACCTGACAGTTTACTGCTAAGTGACCCAGTGTATACAGCTGTAATTAGAAAGTTATTAAACCAGAGTCCCTTTAGCCATGGCTTCAGCTGAACAGCTCTGCTACTAATACTTTCTATTAAATTGCATCCATTTATAGCTGGAGCACTATCACTTTTTAACAGTATTACTCCCAACAATCAACCAGCATATGCTTTTTTTGAGCATTAATCCTTGCCTGTCATTGACTACTTATAAACACAATATAAATAAAAACATAGTACTATCCTTGCAGCTTGTGATTAGAAGGCACACCCTCTCTTTCAGGTGTGCACCTGTGCAGGGCCAGACCTGTTCTCTCCCAGTCAGTGCATGAAAGGCCGGAGGGACCACATGGCATGGCTGGAGGTGGCAGCTCACCTGAGGTGGTGAGCACCCTGCCAGCTTGGTGGTAGCAGTAATGCCTTCCACAGATGCTTTCACATCTCCTTTCAAGAGTCTGTGGCTGAGAGAGAGCAAAGTTTAGCAGAAACCAGCCAGGTAACCCTTGCATCAAGGTGCAGCTGACTTTCTTTTCTAGGAGAAATTTTGCTTCATACACATCCTTTCTGTGAATGGCTCATAGGATCACAGGGAACCCGATTCAAAGTGCAAGTTAAACATAGGGGTTTGTGCCACATAACCAGATATCGAGGCTACTCTCTCTAGTCACTGAGAAAGGCTGAATCCTGTCCCCAGGAAAGATGTTTTCCTTCCCCTGACCCCTCCAGGCATTTCTGAAATTCACACCTCTACACAATTTCCATGCAAAAGTTCATTAGATCCACAAAAAAAATCTTCAAAGTAGGTTCAACTCAAATGCAAATGAAGGCCTGTGGCAAGAGGAAAAAATCCCCCATTTTTAAGTTGACCTTTTCTATTTTCATCCATACTGACTGATCTGTATTAGCATGAGAAACGCTACAATTTTTGTTGTGGCTTTTTTTAAAATCAGGTATTTTCCTAACTCCCTGCTCTCTCTGTGAGAAGATACATTTACTAGAAATTAAATCTAGAAGCATCCAGGCTTCTGAGGTTGTACTGCGTGGAATAGTTTAATTAGGTAATGGTACATCAGTATTTTTAGGAGAACTTTCATTTATTACGTGGAAGTGATCATAAAAGTTGAATGAGCTCTGGAAATAACTTGTTCTCTTCGGAGACTATTCAAAACCTCATCTTTATTTTTAGATTTAAAATCTATCTTAATTTTAAACTGTATAGATACAGTGTACTTAGAACATATATAACTAGAAATGAGAAGTCTAGATTACTGTAGATCAGGATCTGTAAAATTTTCCTTAAGACTGACTGTTGCTTTGAGTGTGGCTTACCGTTGGAGATAAATTATAATTAAATTGCTTGCTTTTCAAACTCTTTCAGGTACAATAATCTACCAACTGGGTCTGCAAGATCTAACCTCAATTCTATAGATACCAAGACAAACAGAAATGGAGGAATTCTCCTTTAATAGCTTCCTGTCTTTTCTCTCAGCCTTCCTTCCTGCATAGGGTGTGATACTGACCTCTAAGCCCACTCAGCTACTCATGACCATACCCATAAGTCCAATGCACTGACAGTCCTGCTCTTACCATACATCTGCAGAATTTGTTTCATTCCACTAGATACTGTAGAAACTGTTTCTGATCATGTAACTTTCTATAGTGTTTTATCTGAAAGCATGATCATTCAGACCTAGGCATTTTTAAAATGAAAGTATTCAGCGCCTCCACTCCAGTATGAAACACTGAGATACACAGAGAGAGTTTGTGTTTTTTAAAGCATTTATAAGAAAGGACCACAAGTTCCAGCAGGAAAGGCTCTCTGTCATTACTCAGCGCCAAGATCTTAAAAGTAACAAATCAAAGAAGTTATGCAGTACTAAAATACTAACAGCTGCATCAGAGCCATAGGTTTTTAAGCACTAAGAAATAGATGTGCATTTCTCATTAGAAAGAATTAAGTGCATATTGAAAATACTAATGTGGAAAGTTTATTATAGAAAAACCTCAGTGTATGGATGTTTTTACTGGAATAGGCTGTCTTTAGTGGCAGAGAGGAGCAAACTTTAAACAGAGGCAAGCAATCTTAGTTGCCCTGACCCTTAACATAAAACTACTGCATAAACCACAATACGACACGATTTTAACTAAGCTGCATGAAATTCTTGCACTGTTTACTCACCATTATGTGCTCTGGATGAGGCATGTATCAGAGCAAGATTTTTTTTGTAGGAGCAAAGTATATTTTTTCAATTTCTATTTGTTGAATAGTGATTGCACTGGCACTGAAGATGCTAAATGTCTTGCTGGATTAGATATTTCATGGTTCCTCATTATAGCAGTTGACTATATATATATACACACATATAAATGTTTTATAAGAAAAGGATGAAAAGGTTCCTATCAGAAGAGAACTCCTGAGCCTGCATATTGCCCCATTATAATTCCTATAACCAGATCTGACCTAGAATGGCAGCTTGCTGATATATTGCCGCAACAACTACGTATACACCTTGTAATACAGTTCAGGCTATTACCAATAAAAGTCAGTTATGTGGCCTCTGACATTTACACAAGCCATAAATATCTAGAAATAAGAAAGCTAGATCCAGCTTTCCTACTTCTTGTCTTCGTAATGATGCAGGTTTTTTAAAACTTGTTAACAACCCTGTGTCCAAGAGCTGTTCAGCTCTACGCAGTCTTTGTGCACATTTCCATTTGTGCACATTTTATTTTAATAAATGCAAACTTTCACTGAAGCTCTTTAACAACAATTCTTCCCTTTGTGAATTTGACACCTCAATTATATTCTCTCTATGTTGTAAAATGGAAATTCTTAGATGACCTGACATAAAACAGCCCAGTTTTGATGTTTGTACTGGGACCTGCTTCCCTCCCAGGAATCACGCACGGCATATAGCCAAAGCTGGTGCAGCAGACCAAAATTCTTTTGTACTTTTTTTTTTTTCATACTGCAGCTAAAGCATTGCAAAATAAGAAAAACAAATTTACAAGAAGAATACCTTTCCTTAAATTTTACAAAGTAGGAATGTAAGGGTTTTTTGTTTGTTTGTTTTTAAACCCCATATATTCTCTCTATTTGGCATACTTTGACATATTCTGTTTTACATTGACTTCAGCCCCTCCTACTGTCTTCCAAAGTCTGCACAGGCACCCATGAAAATTTAAATACTTCAGCCTTGGCACAGAAGCTCCTAATAGATGCACTTGGATGGCTTAATACATTTACTAAAACATTTTAAGTCACGTGGTTCAGATAAAAGCTCTGTTAAGAGAGACAAGCCTCATGTGCCATAGTTAAACTGTTCAACCTCAGCAGATGGATCTCAGCACCAAAACTCACACAAACGTGCCTGACTATCCTGATTTCAAGAGCTGGTGGGCACATGCAGCTCATCCTAACTTGAGGCATGGTGTAATAAGCATTTGGAGAATTATACCTATTTTAACACATAAATACAAGCCTTGCTGCCTAACTGGATTGCAATAGTTGCAGATGTTGACTTGTAGCTGTGAACCCCATTGACCAGGCCTGGTAAAGCCACACCTCTAAAGACAAAACTGCACTCCAGATCAATAGGAATTTATTTTAAGTGCAAAGGATGTGTGTAAGGATAGTAAGCAAAAACCTATCGCCCAGCTGCAGCTGACAAATCTGTCCAGATGATGAGCCACTCTCTACCAAGTCAGGTAGAGTGGATGTCACTCAAACACATTTTTAAGCTAGCAGACAAACACAAAACAAGTATTTGTGTGAAGATCACCTAGGAATTTGTGTCCTGCTTTGAAACCTGATGAGGCCTCTACTGCTAGCTCATTGCAGGTAGCCCTGTTCATGTGTACTTCATTTTTACATCTGGTCCTGTCTTCCATGCCATCATCCTCATGTATGTTCCTGCACTGCCTGCATCTGTTTCCAGGCCTCATACTATCCTGCTGATATCTGAAATCCTAGCCTCATACCAAGCACCTGCCATGCCCCTTGTCATGAGACTTCTCCAGTTCTTGTTTTTTTTGTGTCAAGATTTGTCTTGACTTCCTTCACTCTGATTCAACTAAGTTTAAGCAACAGGCAGGACCACTCATGTCCTAGTCATGACAAACTGAATAAGACTACGGCTTGTTGCTTCTGATTCCACCAAGTTTGAGAGCTCTGACCACTGTAAATGTGTAATAGAGAAACTTGCCAAGACTGGGAGGCTCTACACTCTGCTTGGTGTCATTTTTTTTTATTGACTGTAACATGATGAATTTTGGGAATGGCACATCTGCTCTCCTCCACAATTTCAAGGGGAATGTTGGAGGCAAGTTGAAAGGAGAAAACATATCAAAGACTGCTAAACACTAAGATACCATCTGTGGTTCAGGAAGCGTCTGGACTGCAAATCACTGAAAGCCAGGAAAATACATCAGCAAAGTGTCACTACTCACTAGCCCTGCTACATCCTGCTATTGCCTCCAGTTGGACTCAGACTTACACAGTCCAAAAAAGATGGTTCTATGTTCTCAGGTAGCCAGAGGAAAATCCTAATCAACAGTTATAATCAACTGCATATACTGGGGGGGGGGGGGGGGGGGAATCTGGAAAACTGAAGGTGAGACTCCTACCATTTGCTTAGTAGAGCCACTGCTTCAAGTACATCTGCAAATGCCTGAATGCCAAAGAACTGACTGATGGCATCAAAGATCTTCCAGAACATCAATATCCCTGTATAAGTGTCTCCCCATAAAGTTTAAAGTTGTGCCTTTCCAAATGACCTGCCTCCTAGTCAGACAGAAGATGATGGCGATCTTCTTCATGTCAAAGGGAGGAATCCCAAGCATTCTGTGAGAGGGGAAGACAACAGGGGACCTGCAGAGCCACTGGAGTTACTGAAGAGGGGAGAAAAGGGGACACTCAGAGTGAAATACCATCACCCACCCTCCCCAGCCAACAGCATACATGTCTTTTGTATGGGTTAGAGACAACACAGAGCAAGGACAGCCCCAGACATGGAGGGAAAGCTGAAAGTTTTAAGGCCTCCATAAGCAGGGAAGGCCTGAAAGAATAGTCCCTGAGCTGGGCCATGAGCTTGGATGACAGATGCTCTAACAGAGATGAACTTCCTGATCGATGGCATATCTCTGCAATGTCAGGAGATGTCACTTCTTGAAGCCCCCTTAGTGGGGGATGCATGCAGAATTAAATAACATGTTGTGGAGACTTCCTAAAAGGCTAAAGAAGGTCACCCTGTTTCTGAACAGGCTACAGACTGTGCACCAACAGAGTGGTGCAGCCTTGTAGCAAAGAGCAAGAAGATTGGACAGGATTCAAGCTATGGTTGCACAAACCCTGAGCCCTAATCCTGTTGTTCTGAAAGCAGATGTGTTTCTTTTATGCCCTGAATGTGCTCACTCCTCAATTCAGGCCCCAAATACTGAGCAAGGAAGCATACCAAGGCACCCAGACACATGGGCAGGAGGTGCTGGCTGCAGGTGAGGAGGCATCCTGGCATGGGCGACTGACATGTAATCCAGCCGGGGGCTGCCTGGGCATAACCTGAGCATCTGGCAAGGCTATCTGCAGCAATGTTCTACACCATTTGTCCAAGATATTATCTTTTCTCCCTCTACATGACTCCATGCAGTGACCTAGTGGACCCCTAGGAAGGAGTCCAGCTCCAATGCAATTAGCACGAACATTAGAAAATGTCTCCCTGTCACACAACTCCATATAGCCAGGGCACAGCTTGAACATGTTTATTCTGTGAAAAGCTTATGAAGAATTTGCATTAGAAAACAGAGACAAATGGAAATTTTGGCTTTTGCTGCTGTTTTTAAAGCAAATGTCACCCAAAGAGCTATTTACCTATTATCTAGATTCTGTTGTTGATAATGCTAGCTTTGCAATATGAATTTTAAAAATTTATTTTAAAGCAATATTAGGAAATGCATTTTGTACCATGTAATTATATTAATAAAGAAATTTGTTTGATGTTAAATATTTATTCCTCTCTCACTGTAATCATACTTTTGCTGCTGCATACATTTACAATGAAAAATGCATTTTCAGATCTCTTCAAACTGGTTTTATGATTATTTGTTAATCACGATCTATTAATACCTTAAGGTTTTCAGTGGAGGGTTTGGTCTTTTTGTTTTTCCTTAGAGGTTTTTTGTTTGTTTAGTTTTGTTTTTTGTTGGTTTTGGGTTTTTTGTTGGTTTTTTTTTTTTTGAATGGTCTGTTTTGCTTTGGTTGGCACAGTGAAAAGAAAAAGTAATTCGGATTTAGCATGTAGAATTTAACTAAGCTTTATTTATTTTATTGTCAGAAGTAATAATAGCGAGTAATTTAAGTACTTTGAAGATGTGCATTTAGTGGTCTTTGAAGCATAATCCCATTAAGATTAATAATGAATTACATCTGAGAAAGACTATGTCCCTTAATGCTAATGTCTTCTGCAAGGTGGATAAATCGCTCAATTTAACAGCAAAGAATGTGCAGAGGAGCTGTAGTTGCAGTGCTTTATTTGATGTTGGGAGGTTCTAATTTTGATGGAGAAGACTCAGAGCCTCATGGTCAATGAAAATGTTTGAGTGATGCCATACATAGGGATGATCAACTCCCTCAAATAATCACCATCCATTTCCCATGACTGCAAACCTCCCTGGTTAATAGTTCCATCACTGCCAAAGACTTTGGTTTTCCCAGCAGGTTGTGGTCATGGTGTGCATGGAAAGCCTGGAGCAAACAAGATGGGCAGAAGGGGTAAACAATGAAGAAAATGTAGATGGCCTAGTTGTAATTTGGATCAATAAACTGTACTCCTAAGTGTTCCATGTGGTCTTCTACAGAAACCAGCATTCAGGATACCAACTTCAAACTTCACTCAGCAGTGCTGCAGTCCTCCAGAAGGGAGAAATTCTGCTTCATTGCCTGGAATGGCAACATTTTTTGTGCAGTTCATAGCTATGAAGTAAAAGGTAGGCAGATGTAAAGTGTGGCTTGGTTCTTTTAAGAGTAAGAGGGACAGAATAACAGCCTGCAAAGTAAAGCACTAAGTTATGCCCACAGTAGACAGACCATACAGAGGAAGAAGCAGTCATCTCCCTTCAGCCTCCTTTCAGGACCAGTCTTATAGCAGAGACCCATGTGACAGATCTCTGTTCCCGCTCAGCTAGGATAAACATCACTGGCAGGACACCAGGCAGAACCTCCTCCTGTACTCTGCTTTAACATTTGTGCCAGTCAGCTAAGTCTTCATCCTGCTTAATTTATAAGAGGTAGAGACCACATTACACTCTGGTACAACTGCAAAATCAGTGCTGCTCTGCCCAACAAATGAATGGTATCATCTTGCTTCTTATTAAAACTGGTTCAAGGGGCAACAAACCTCACAGTACGTGCAACCTTCAAAGCACCTATTAAAAATACATTTTTATGTTGTAATTGCTTACTAAGGTAGATGCATTGATTTCTTTCCCTCATATCTGAGAAGCAATTGCACAGATATATTCAGAAGAATGCACATAATATACTTGAAAAACTAAGCATGAAGAATCAGTTTAGATTCCACTGAGTATGAATTTGGAGAGAAAAATTATCCCTCCACCTCCTCACTACTAATGCATTAGGGTTTATTTTTGAATGAAGGCAATATGAGCTTAAATTAAATGTCAAATATAATTTAACATTAAAGCATGAAGTGGCTGAGTGTGTGCATGTCAAAACTAGCAGCTCTTCTGAGTGGTTAATTGCTATCTACAAAATAATAACCTATAAAAAGATCTCTCATTTTCAGTACTGAGGCTTAAATTTACTGTAGTGGAATAATTCTAACCAAATAGAGCTTAGAAGCCTTTTTAGTCATCCATGCCACATGAAGACACACAATGCCAAATAAAAACATCTGCAATCTGGCTGCCTACTTCTCTGGGAGATGTCTAGACTCCTTTTATAATCAGCAATGAGGAACAGACATTTCTAGGCTGCAGTTCATCTTGTCCTAAACTAGATATCCAAAATAGGCCAGAAGAATCATCTGCAAAATGCCCATTTCTCTCAACTGACTGTAAAGGAAACCAGGAGTGATTAATTCAGAAGAAGAAAGATACAAGGCAATGTTTAGTTTTGATAATTTTCTGCCAAAAGTATCAACAGACCAATGCTGCAATTATGTATTTTTTTCTTTTCACTGACACCTGATAGATAACTACTATTAATGTTAGAAAGAGGCTATACCTTGAAACATACTGCCCACTTTAGGACGTGGTGAAATCCTTGCCAAAAGAAACTCCAAGTCTGAAAGTTTAGTTCTGGGACTGAACTCTGGAAAGACAGTACAACAATCAAAACAGCTAAACTAAGGTAAACTGTACCAACAGATCTCATCTTTGATGCATTTGCATATCTGCTTAATTCTAGTGATACAAATAATCCCACAGAGTGGATTTATATGACTTTTTAAATGAGTAGTTGGCTACCAGTAGGAAAAGGTCTCTATGCTGCAGTACAATGGACTGGCTGGAAACATCCACTAGAACAGGTGAGTTCGACTTGAGGAAAGGGGCAGTTTCAATAGGAGAAAGCAAAACAGAGAGGGCAACACATGCTTTTCATATTGGTATACTTCCTTCTGTAGGTTAAGTTATGACTTAATTTTCCTTTTTCTTTCTTTTTTTTTTTTTTTTTTGGTGGTATTCCTAAAGATGTAACAGCATAAATAATACAGAAAACCTAACTCAAATGCCTTAGGCACAGCTAGACAAAATCCTGATATGTGTGACGTTAACAGCAAAGCTATCACTGACTTAAAAGTCATTCACAGCTTCAATCCAACAGCTAAAAATCTGAGGTGGTTTCCAGAATATGAAATAACAATATGCCATGCTATTACCTCTATACCACTATTTCTGCCAGAAGAAGGAAGAAGAGATTTGAGACAAGAGAAAAGAAGAAATCAGTTTTGTAATGAATATAAAACCAATAAACTAAAATTTTAATAATATTTCTTGTTTGTCTTCCAAGTTACATGTCAGAAGTATTCGATTCCTGTGAGGTGACCAGAACTTATGTTCTTTGGGGAATATCCACTGATAAAGAAGTTTTGATACAAAAGTTCACAGGGGTCATGTAAATCACATGATGGAAAGTGTAAAGTTAAATTAATAATTTGCACATTAAATATACCTGAAGTAAGAATTGCATAGTAAGAATTACTATATAATTAGAAAAGCATTGAGTTAGATTTCTAAATGCTAGGTATAATATGGGGTGATGTGGATGAAAGAAACAGAGGGTAAGCAGCCTGGAATCACAAGAGTAAGCAATTCCTGCCCAAACCTTTCTACTAAAACAGATGCATCTGAGCCCTCCAGAGCTGCCCTGTTACTTTAAAATGAAAAACTCTGAGAGTAAGCAAGGCTTAAGTCTCATTGAAAGTTACTGTTTTGTTTGCTGTCTTATGTCCAACGTCAGCACTAGCAGTGGGTAAGGAGCCTGTAAAAGATGAGGCCAGAAGTAGCTTGCAGCTCTTCTAACACCATCATTCTGCATGGCCATTGCCAAATGTGCAAATATGCAGGAGACTTTTGCACAGTGGCATGAACCTCAGGCATGGTGCTGACATCCTACATTGCCTGCCAGCTTGGCCACTTGCCCTCCCTGTGGATTGCTAGGTGCCAGCCCTGAGCTGTTTTGCATGGCTTCCAGCTCCTCTTGCCTGCCGCGTCTGAGATGAGATGAGGTGAGGTGCTGCCATGTTGGCAGTATCATCTCAGCACCATCAGAGCAGCCCTGAACTATCTCATTTGAAGCAGTGGGAGGACAGGTCTTTATCTGCCAAAGCAACAATCACTTTGTCACTGGAAAGGTTACAGGGGCCACAGGGAAGGTTTCTAACCCCTGTGAACTCTGTTGATCACCTAGCACAGTGTGCATTGGACATATTCTCCCTGCTGCCATCCCTCCCCTAGACATACCATGGACAAGCACAGAGGAGCTTAGGGTTATTTCATGCTCTCAACTGAGGCATAAGGTACAACATGTTGGTGTATGACTGATTTCCAGTTTGGATACTGGTAGAAGGTTGCTGATGTGGCTTCTCCTCCACATATAGCTGTGTGAAGCCTTTCACAACCTCAGTGTCTTTCGTTCACTCTGACTTCTGCCTGCTCTCTGCCTCACAAAGGGATGCAAGGACTTAAGATGATCTTAAGGTCCTTTCCAACCCTAACTATTCTATGGTTCTATGACTATCTGCCCTGATAATAGGCATGGGTTCACACCACAGAAAGTAGAAGGAGAAGCAGAATACCATGATAATCATATCTTCCCCATTTTACAGGGATCCCACATGTTCTCTTGCCATCCCAAGACAGAAAAAGACAAAGAATGACTGGTGCTTTGCTGCACTGGGTAGAAAAAACACACATTCAGACTACTGAAAAAGATAGCGTAACATCCAGAAGATGATGTAGAACAATGAACTTGCATTGAAAGAGGGGCAAGAATATCCTTGTGCAGTGACTCAAATGATTACACAAAATGGTTCAGAAGAAAAGGCCTGTGTGGAAACAGTGGCACATGCAGTAAAATTCTGGCATGGCCTGATGTTACTTAATCTGGCATAAGGTCTGCTGACATCAGTTCAGCCAGGAATATTACTTATTTACTTGCAAGAAATTCTGAACTGGGGCAGTGTGGTGTAGAGCAATCACTGATTTGTATCACCTGGCTGCTCCTTTTTCAGCAAAGCATCAAGAGCCCTCTTGCTACTGTCCAGCTAAAGCCTTTGGTTCTTAGGCTACTCTAAGACCTAGAGGTCTCAACACTTGCTACCTTAAGTCTGGTACCCTGCTCCCATCAGTGTCATGATGCTTCGTTAACATAATCCATTCACCAGAAATTATGCCTTCCAAATATTTAAAGTTATAAGGAATGTTTTAAAATAAGAAGTAAACACTCCATCCACCAAGAGAGGATGAGAGAGGACTATTACAAGAGACCTTATAATAATGGTCATCACGTTAAAAATTTACCTGCAGTACTTGTGGTATGGTCCCCCTCCTGTTCTTCTGCAAGTTAAAGTCCATCACAAATATCTAGGAACTTCTGAAACCTCATGATTTGCTGATTTAACCGAAAAGATGGGTTATAACAGATGAACATCAGCAAATTTTGCTGAGGTGGTTTAGATGTTACTGCTCTCAGTTATTTTTTTCCCGTCCTTCTGCCAAAGTTTCTGCCCCTGGACAGAAGGGCAAATTAAAATGTGGGCCCATATCTCACACAGCCCCTTCAAACTGCTGAGATATCAGTCTGCAAAATGACACCCTTGAAGTACAGATGTCCAGTCTTTTTTTGTTGACTCTGATACAAGGCAGAGTTGAAAGAAGTATCCCCATCAAAGCCTTAAAAACAAAAGATGAGAAAACAAAAATGCATCAAAACTATCTCGGTTTTCTCTCCTGCTTGTTCTCTCAATGAATTCAAGTCAAAGACTTGTTTCTCTACAACTGTCCTGCCTCTGTTAGCTGCTAATTTTAGCCAGAGTTTTCAATTACAGGGCAAGATGAAAAGGAAGTTATGAAAGGATGTGAGCCATAGCTTTCCTAAACCTTTCATATGTTTTAAGTTTCTCAGTCAGCTCCCAAATACTTTTTCTGGTTCTATCACAAATCTAGCACACAGAATGGAAATACAAAGCACCAAACAGATGTAGTTGTTTGTAAGAAAAAGCCAAAACCTTCTATCCTCCCTCAATGATCTCTGACTTTCAGAATCTTGCCTGAACATTCATCAAATATTCCCTTTGTCTGTTGTCATCCCTCTTAAATACATGAAGAACTCATTCATGAATGTATAAACTTTTGTCTGTCTCTAAAGTAAATGGAGTTTTCTTTTAAAATGCTTTAAATCAAAATCGCTCAGTGCACAGTGCTTTGTGCTGTTATCCTCCTTTCTTCAGAGAGTGTGTCTGCTTTTGATCCTTTATTCCAGACTTCTCCCCAGCACTGATTTCTCTGTCAGTCTGGGAGCTGTGGCCTATGTTTAGATGGTGTATTTTGATGTTTTTTCCTGTCTTGCTTTTTAAAAATCTCTCTTAAAATTGGTGCTGGTAAAGGTTAAAGACACCAAAGGATGAAGTAATTGAGGCTTTTATTCCTCTCCACCCCCCCCCCCCCCCCCCCCCCGCTACCATGTGAAGAAATAGTCAAGTAACCGTTGGGCCAGAAATTCCATATGAGTTACATCAAGCTCATACCTGCACACATAACAGACTTCCATTACATTCATGCTTCTACACAATAAGGGCCCAAACTCACCAAGGACTAAAGACTATAGTCCGGGAAAAACTTTGCCTTCAGGAAGCAGAAATCAATCTCTCAATCTCTTACTTGGGCCCCACCATCCCATCCCTCACATTGCATGTTGAGGGAATGATCTGGCTTTGATAAGCCATTTCTGTCATGCTGTGCAAGGAGACCGCTGCTTTGGATTCAGGAGTAGTGTCAACTCTTCCCAAACAGTATTCAGTACACTTTGGACGCTGTTTCATGTAATACCTTTCTCTAATGGTTAAATTGTCTTTATTTATCTAGTGAGAAGAATAGCAACAAGGGGGCAGAGACTGAGTCAACTTTAAGACAGAAAGTAGCTGAAAGAGCAAAGAAATTGTTCTCTGATGTACTCATGTATGTACGTTTGTTGTTTTTTTTTTTTAACAAACTTTTGCATCACACATCCCTTTCAGAGATAGAGAAGTCTGTTAAAAAGCAATGGAGAACTCTGAGATAGAGTAATTGGAAATGTGTCCTTCTGCAGCTTCTATTCACTGCTGGCTTTCAGCAATAAAAAGAGAATTGCAACCATGAATCACAAACACTACTGTGCTGTCTTAATATTGCCTTTCAAGAACTGAAGAGACAAATTCCACTTAGTCAAGGAGAAACCCTCATATATCTGATACACCTCCAAATGCTCTGTGATTGATCTTTTTTCTTAAAAACAAACAAACCAAAACAAACACTGGTTGAACAAAAAAAATCCCACATCCAACAATCTAGATTTCTAAAGCTCTGATGGAATGAGGCCATTGGTGAGCAACAGAAGAATTTTACATAGAAGAAACCCCCAAACACTTCACTAAAGCTATCAAAAGAGCTATTCTTTTAGGTAATTTTGGAGTAAATAAAACAACACTTACTCCTTTAAGTGATTTGTTTGCATTAAATGATTCATTTGCATTTATTTGTCTGATCCCAGAGAGGTTATTGTGCTGCAGCATACTCACACATTCAATTGGGCTATTCTTTAAAGCCAAGTGCTGTGGCTTCTAAAGTGGGAGCGTGGATACAGGATTTCAGCAGAGTTGGAAGCCACTACATAAGTTGAAAGAGTTTGCTATTCTTTATTGTATCACTCTTGCTTGTTGAAACAACACCAACCTTTCAGCAGTGGGAAGCAGGCAGCCTGGGGAAGCAGGAGGGAATCCTGACATGCCGCGTGGCCCTTTGGGAATTACTGTGAGATGTGTTTGTAAAAGCACTGGTGGCTGCCACTGTTCTAGCTGTGAGCACTTTTTGAACAGCTTCCATAAGCCTCTTCAGGATTATGGTCCCACAGTGCTTAACTGGAAGGCAGCAAGTGGTTCAAGTGCAGATCTCTCCCCAGAGTCACTCATGCCCTTCATGCTTCAAGGTGGGACTTGAGTTTTTGGTTAGACTGGCTTTCACTGGCATTTCTGCCCACATGCTCCTCCTACTTCTCTTGCCCCAGCACTGGCCCTCATCTGGATCAGGTTGCTGAGGTGTAAAAGACTATAAAAAATATGAAGTGAACAAATTTTTACCCATTTAGCACCTTGAACTGGTTCACTATTATTGATCGGAGACTTAATACAAGAAAGAAAATGGAAGCAGATGGCTGGGGTAGGACAGGAGAAAGTTCTTACTTTTACTTTATATTGTTAAACCACACCTTCAGTTTGTTTATGTATCTATGTATCTGTAAATCCTTCCCCATGTGCAATGCTTTAAGAGCTATGGTTGAAAGAGACACTTACGTAAGTGCTAATGCAATCTGAATAAATGCTGGCATTTAGGCAGGGGACGAGGGGGAGGGGGGGCTGTGCGAGACAGCCATTGCATAATGTAGTGGGAGATTTATCCACCAAAGCTTTACATTTTGAGTGGGACAAACTAGATGTCCAAGAAACCAGCAGTTAAACAAACACTGAATTTGTAAACCCATTCAGAATTTGTAAAATGTATTGTTGTTTTATTACTGTTATTTATCTTGATCGTGTTTGTTCTGCTCAGAAGAAATAAAACAGAGGCGCTCTTTGCTTTAATTGCTGGGCCTATTCTTTAGCAAACAATAAAAAGTGATTAGAGATGTTTTTTGGCATGCACAGTCCAAAACCACCTAGTGAGAGTTCAAAGAACAAAGCAAATGCTTATTGGAAGAAATTACTCAGCTAACTAAACTTGCGGATCTTTGAGTCAGACATTTTTTCAGCATCTTTACCCCATTTATCAATGCACAATTACTGTCACTATTGTGTTGTGTCATTAGGCGTAAGGTTACAAGTGCCAGTCAGAATAAAAAAATTGCAGTAATGTTGGCATAATTTTTCATTATCATCTTCATTAACCACAGCTAGTGGGAGTAAGAGTTTATCCTTGCTGTTGTCATCGTCATGACAACGCTTCCAAAGCTTGTCTGCCGAGAGTTCACCAGATACAAAAAACTGAATGTCCTCATTATTCCGCTTCTCACACTCTCACCCATGCCAAGGGTGATCCGAGATGCACAGGGCCCTTGATTTATCCCCTGTGATTTCTCTTGACAGCCTGGTATGGTGTCTCAGCTTAAGGCAATCGGTCTGATTTCACAGTTTAATTACTGCTAATCTGAAGGAGCGTGGCCAATGCTAATGAGCCAGCAGCAATCAAAGCAATAATGGCTAAACTCACCCTGTTTCATTCTTCTCTTTTTATTAAAACACCCCTGCCCTGAAATAAGCAAGTAATTTCTCTTTCTCTGCACAACTACATTGAGAGAACAAACGAGCCTTGTGTACAATTTGGTGTTATTTCAGATGCAGACCGTAAGATTCCTTTATGTTTTGTACTTAAATCCATTTAATGCTAGTTTCCAAACAGCTCTGATTCAAGAAAAGAATCAATAATTGGAAAAGACTCATTAGCAGCTCACTGGCTCAACTGCAGAACATCCACGGCAGCACATCCAGGCCAAATTTTGGAAGGAGGCCTCCTTGTTTTCTGCTTCTGAGCATCACCAAACTCTCAGCAAATGAAAATATTTATGATGACATTGTGAAAGAGAACCTAGAACATTCAGAAAAGGCTTTATTGTAAAAGGCATTAATTATAAAACTGGAACAATCTATGCTGCAAAGTTACCAGCGCCATCAGTTAACACCATGCAACAGCAGCAACTTCCAGGTACTCCCTTTTTCATGAGCTTCCTTCCTACTGTTGAAATAGATGAAGAAAAGCATAGAAAATATCTGTGATTTCTTTCAATCACACCAGCCCAAACACCAGGAGTAACTCCAGGAAAATAAAAATAATTGGGCCCTGTATGTGCCTTTCCATGCATCCACAAGCTGCATCACAAGTTCCTTCAGATAAATTTTCATTGGCCTTTTATATCGTCAGAGCAGAACCTTTATTTAAAATATTTACCAGACTTTCCTGTGATGACTTGGTTAACATACAAAACCTTTTGCACTTTAATGATTCTCCAAACAGATAGCAATTAGAAGCAAGAGCCCCAATACCACGGTAAAACCTAGATATTTCAGCAACCTTCATAACTGTGATTTCATGTTTACTCTGGTGAGCCATAAGCAGACAGTGACCCATTTTAAATTAAGCAGAAAAACTGTGTTTCAGTACTACTGTGTGAGATTTATGATATATAAATAGAAGGTTAGGCAATATTTTGCTTGTTAAATGACAAGGGAGGAAGAATGATAGAGAAATCAGCCATAAATAAGAGGTTTTCAAGCAAATTTTGAAGCATGTGGACTGCTTGTCGTGTGCTTGTCTCAAGTTTATCTGTCATTACTTTGAATTTGGGGTTGCTCAGTTAACCAGAAGGAAAATAGCTTAAGAATTTTGTGGGCACCTAGGAATACCTGACCCGTGTGGAAAATCATGTCATCTTTGCAGATAAAAGATGTTTAATGAAACAGTAAATATTAGAATGTACCACTTTCTTTTTACAGCAGTGTCACTTAAATGTTTAATATAGCAAGACAGTGACACTTTATAGGATTAAGACTATTATAAATCATTTTATCTCATCCATTCATTAAAAAGCTGTTCTATCAATGATTGTTTCACATTTACAGTATCATATTTAAAATTAGAAAAGTCCAGACTGCAATTCTAGAGGTCAGTTATTTTGCAGTGGTTTTAAACCTATTTTACTTTTTTTTGTTTTTAACTCTGTCTCGTACAAGAAAAATAATGCTATGGGTACTCACAAAATATGGCTATTTCCATAAGATATATGAGAAAGAGAATCACAAGAGGGGAACATAATTCTAATAATACTTTGCACTTCATCATAGCACTGTCAGAAGATGTCAATGGAGACTCCAAGTCATTTTAAAGAACTACTTCATTTACAGGGAAGGAGTTCACTCCTAATTAAGTTGGAAAGCCTCTGGGGCTTTCTCCAGCCTTTGCAATTCTGATTTCCTGGGAGAACTCCTGGTAAATCTAAGAGATCCAGAGATTTCAGTGCGATTAAGACCCTATTGACACAGACATTAAAACAGTGCTAGTCAAACTATGGTATAAACCTTACACAAAAAAAGAAACGTGTCTGCAACAGCTCAGGTAAACTGACTTAGAAGTCTGCTGTTAATGACTGTAATATGGTGCAACTATGAGGCAGCAGTGATTGCAAGGAAAAGAATAATAAAAATCTAGGTTTAAAATCTTGTGTGTCTCCATTGGTACACCTTTTTATATTCATCTGACTTAGCTGGCTGAGGAACTGAGAATTCTGGGTGTAAAGTGAAAAAAAACCACTCAGAGTGAGGAACAGCAAAACTCAAACTGTGTATGAAAGAGTTAAAATCTCCTCATTTTCTAACTTAGAATGTACACATATGGCAAGAATGGAGTCTGGTGCCACCAAACTGATGTGCTATAGCTACCTGGAAGATCTGAAGCCCTATAAATAAATTCTAGGACTTGGTTCAGTAGAAAACTCCACAGACTCTAGCAGTACAGTAGGTGGGAGACAAGGAAGGAAGGTGGCACAGTACTTATTTATACAATAATAGTTTATACAACTCTGAGAATTAAATGACCTGAATTCCACTTAAGCCCTATATTATCTCATTCTCACCTAAACCGATCATTTCTAAAATAGCAGTGGGTTGTCCATATAGATGCATCCCAACACAGAAGGCAAGAAATATCCACTCTCAACAGTTGTTTAGACTTGGTTCTCCCCTTTTATTGAATATCCATCAGAAGGTCTACATTGATAAGAAGTTGTCAGTCAAGAGTAAATAGCAAACACAGGGACTGGCAAAATTGAGGTCTTGCAAATTTGGGTCAAAGAGAGCAACTTGCACTGAAAAGCTGCAATAGAGCAGGAAACTAATTTTATGTCATTCTGAATAATGGAAAGTATCACAGCCATTGAATTATCCTTCTCTTCCCATAAATGAGAATTGCTAGCACAAGTGTAAATCCTTTTTGTCACTAAAGCAATACAGGCATCAAGTAAGAGATGTCATGAACAAATATAAGGTATTTTAGTGAAGTGTGGTGTGATGGACCCTGTGACAGAAGCAGCAAAATGATGAACAAAGAAAGTATAATGCACGGACACGAGTCACATGGAGGTAATGCAAATCAAAGAACAGACTGTCAAGAACTCCAAATTTCTATCCTTCAGAATGTAACGTTGTGAATTTGGAGGTCATCAGTTTTGGTTAGCTGTGGATCTAGCATTGTGGTATTCCCCCTCAGGAAAGGGATTTCCTAGATAATCTACCAAGTGGCCAGACCCAGTGCTTCTGAGACTGTATTACTTACACAGTTTGAACAGCCTCAATTTTTAAGTTATAATAAACCAATTGCCTTCTATTATTCTAAAATAATGTTGCGGCTGAGTTTTTGGCAAGGCAGGAGACAGCAGTAGCAGGTCACTGCTGTGGAAAGAAGGGATCCAAGGAATGACAGGGAAGAATCGGAAGAGAGGACATTTGAAGTAAATGCAAACAGAGGAAACCAAAATTAATAAATCGGAGAGATCTTCAAAAAGTAACAAGCATCAGAGGCAAAGGAAAATAAAAGAAAGCAAACTTGGTTTGTTTAGTAACCAAGACTAATTCCCCTTCCTGTTAGAAGAGACCTTCATTGATCAAAGTATTACAACGCTCTGAATTACACTTGGGTGACCAGCGATATCCTGATTAGATTTGTATTTAAACAGAATTCTCATACATTTCAATTATCAGAATCATTGGAGCCAAGTGCTCTTTCAAGTTAGACCTAAATTATCCATTCTGTAACAGAAAGTGAAAAGGCATACAATATTGATACTAAACACTGTTCTGTAGAGCCATATATACTTTAGTAGTCATGGGCATAAAAGGAAGTATTCTGTATTCATACAGTTCCACTGATAAGCTGAAAACTTACTATAGTAAATAAAAGCAATCATATTCTTTGGTTTTAATTGATTTAATATTCAAAGGATGATCTTTCAGCCTGTTTTCAAAATTGTTCTTCTACATAATTACTTCTGTGTGCTCAAAAAGAATAGAAAATATAGTACAAAAGGTACCAATTTTCAGTACCCCCTTGATGGCATGCCATTTGAGGGTGCAAAGCCAGATGTACCCCAAACCAGGAGTCTCTTTAAATGATGATGTGCAGTGAATCAATTTGCATATTCAAATATCTCTATTAGGGAAAAGGAATCTAAGTATCTGTTGAAACAGCCCTGGAAGATAAGCATATTAACTGCTACTGAAAAACAGTTTAACTGGTAATACCACCCAAATGCAGCAAAGAGGCCTGAAAGGTATCTCTGCAAAAGATCTGTGCATCAATGGGAATTCTTAAATGCACAAGAACATATATAGGGGCAAAACACTCATCATTCACTTAAACCTCATCAAATGAATTCTGTAAATAACTTAACACCTACATTTTGAATCTAGGATTTAAAATTTGCAAAGACCCCCCTTTTTTTTTTTTTTTTTTTTTTTTTTTTTGTGATATAGTTCCATTGTTAGGGTAATATCACCTCTACTAAAAAATGATGATTTTCTAATCTCCTTGCTTTTCTGACAGTACTATATGAGGTTTAATGCCTCAACTTTTATTTGTTGCTATTCAGTAGGCCTCAGGGGTCATGCTGTTACTATGTCTTATGCTGTCTATAAAATTATGGAGTGCGTGCAGGATAATGGGGAGAATTCTCACAGGAGATTTTCAGTGAATAATGTTCCAGATTCAGAGAACCACTTCCCTACTCCTACCTTCCAGAATTTTACTGCTGAAAGAGATGATTCTGAATCACAATACAGCAAAACAAATTTCATCAATGCTTGCTCCTACCATGGACCTTGACCATTTTGGGACTACTCCCATCCCCCCTAATCTGCTGCTGCCAGCAGTCTCTTTGCCCTTGCTGTGTTTTCTCACAGGTTCCTTCCACAATATCTGCACAACACTATACTTTTACTCCCTGACACTCTCCTTATTATAGCAATTTTCTGCAAAAGATGACATTGTCTATCTCATCTGCAAGAAACCACAAAAAGCAAAGATGTTTTAAAATGTCATGGTCATCTGGATAAATCCTTCTCATGTATCTCCCCCTCAGTGTTGTCTGGGAGTCCCACTTTCTGCATCATACTAAAGGCATTTACCTGGACAAGAGATCAGCTTTTTTCCTGTCTTACAAAGGACTTAACTATCTCAAAAACCCTAAAAATAATGATACAGTTTAATAATGATTAAAGAACAAAAGCTGCTTGTAACTTTCCCCATCCTAACGAAATTACAAGTGAAACAAATCTACTAATGAGCTTTAAACTGACACCACCAACATACCTGAATTATGGTTTTCCCTTGTTCCATATTTAAATAAGTTTAGAAAAACATTAGGTGTATGCTTGCTGCTTCCACCGAGTAATTTCTGTAGAAGTTAGGGTGACCCTATTCATATTCTTGGTTCTCCTGCCCAGAAAAAATTAACAAGAATTGTAGTGTGAATTTACCAGTCAGGTTCAGGTCTTATTTGAAGTAGGTAAAATATTTGGCCTTGAAAATTTGGATGCAATTCATATGAAAAAGCATTGGTCTGAAAAACATACAAAAAATTTAAAAGGGGCATAAAAATGGTAAACTGTCTATCTGTCCCATTTTCTGCCTGTGGAAATTATTTTATTTCTTCAAAGGGCTAGCTCATTTTAGCCCATATGCCTAAGCGACACCATTTTTAGCTATGTTTAGGCATGATAACCACACTGGATTGTGGGATCCTGTCAAAGCTGGTGTGCCTGTTACCCAGTTCTACTTTCTACCCCACCAGGTCTACCTCACTCAGGAAATTCCAGTCAGGACCTTACTTTGCTTTTCATCAGTGAGAAGGAGAAACATGAAAGGATCTCCCATTGCTAGACAGAAACAGGGGCGTCTTCACCATCTGAGCATCTGAACAGATTTGCAAAATACACATGTGAACTGTTTGAAACTCTTCGGTGTTCATCCAGTTTATTTGAGTTTCCACAGGACAGCAAAAGACCACATACCTGAGACTCGCATCAGTGAGATTCAAAGATCAAGCCCTCAGCCTGCAGCAGGATGTGTTCCTGAACTAAATGGTTGCAAACCTTTTTTATGTGGGCAATACCTGCTCATGTCCATGTGATTTCCACCTACTCCCAAGCCCAACCCTCCCCCAGATACTAGTTTTTAAAAATGCCTTAGTTGTTGCTTTTGGAGAAACAGAACCAAACACAAGAGCCTGATAGCAACGAGACTCCTTTAGGAGTCCATCTGGCCCAATACTCTCTCTCCAGGGGCACCCCATACATCTCTAAAAGAGAGTATATGACGAGTGCAGGTCTACTTCTGCCAGGGTCCAGAGTATTGTTGTCAATGACTGCAACTAGCCTCTCCTGGGACCTGCACTGCAGAAAGCCCCTCAGACCTAGGTCAGAGCTTGTCATGAAGGACTATATGGATAACATATCATAGCTGGCTCTGTTCTGTTCCTTTCCTTTCCATTCCGTTCTGTTCCATTCCATTCCATTATTTTATTCCATTCCCTGCACTCACAGTGAATTGTATAATGATGAGACCATCATTTACCTGAAATGCCAGGGGGGTTTCAGCACCAAAAACACTTTCAAAGACACAAATCAGAAAGGTTACAGTTGGAAAGAGAATTTTATTTATTTATAAATAAAGTTATGTTATCTTCTTTTTTGTTATTTTACTTTGCTTAATTTTAGTTTAGTTTAGATTATATTTTCTTTTTCTAAGTCCTTCAGAGCTGATGCCCAGAAGCCTTATCCCAATGCACATGCATAGCCCGCAGCAGACTGACACATCCTTCAGTTTCGCTGGAAAAAAAACTCCCTTGCAGCCTGACAAAGGAAAGCCAGGGCAGGAGCGGTGCCATGGTGATGTGAGAGCAGCGCCAGAAAGAACCCAGCCAGAATGGCCACAGATGACCGGACTCAGGGTGGTGCTCAATGCTACAGAGGACAGCAGCAAGTCCCAGGGCCATGCTGGGGCCAGCTTGGGAGTCCCGGAGCCATCATGGGAGTGCTGAAGGCTGCCTCCCCCTGGATGCGGGGCACAAGGGCAACCTGCATGGAGCATGAGCCACTGCCTTTGGGCTACAATAACCCAAAGGAACCCCATTAAGGGGCTGTGCTTGGCTGTGGAGGAGGCAAAAAAACCTGGGGACACTTGCTAGTCCAGCCTGGGGGCAAAAAAAGTCCTTCCTTCCCCAGCTGCAGGACACAAGGGGCCACCTTTGTGGTGCATGAGCACTAGGCCATAACCCAGAGCACCAGGACCACAGGAGCCCTGACAAGTGGTCATGGCCAGGGCTCAGAAGAAGGCAAAAAAAACCCGGGGGACTGGTGCCAATCTGCCCTGGGGGAAAATTCCTTCCTGACCCCAGTGCTGGTGTTTGGATACTCCCTGAGCATGTGAGCAAAACCTGACCCCTGTCTGGGGGCTGGTTATACCTCTAAGGGGACACGGGCACTGCTTTTTTTCCTCCATCTGGAGCCATCTGAGGGGCTTCCAACAACAGCAAAATGCTGCTGGCCTGATCTACCCTCAGAGCAAGAACCCTTCCTGTGCCTGGCAGTGGAGCTCCAAAGCACTGGTGGAGGGCACTGGACTCATACTGCCCCAGAGCACTGTGATGGTGCATTGGCGGGTGGTGGCACTATGACACAGGGGTGATGGAGCACCTGCAGCCCTGCTCACCGCAGCCCTGCTGCTGCTCTCCCTATGCCCAGCATCTCTTGGAAAAAGGCCTTTAGGGTGCTTGCCCTGAGGCAGTGCCTGTGCCCAGGAAGCCCAGGATGGTGACCACACACTGGGCACCGCTGCTGGGTATCCCTGTAAACTAATCTATATGTTCAGACTGTATCAATAAAGGCTTTTATATCATGTACAGTCATTTGACTAGCGATCCCAGAGGTGAAAGGGGTTTTGGTTTCCTTTGCATGAACTTTGCAGAAACATACAGAGCATACAGGATTTCCTTATCAATACAGAGCATACTGGATTTCGTTATCAATACACCAAGTGGCATTTGCTACTATGCTGTAAGTCCTTCTTGGAAAGAAGAAGAATTTCAGAAATCTCTTTTGCGTTTGTTACACCGGGCATTTAGATATTTGCTCACGTTTATTGACATCCAGACCATTGTATTTAATAACCTATGATGCATCTTTTTGTCTTGAATTAGTCTAATAATTTCTTAAACCTCTTTAAAAACAGTATGGAAAACATCATGTAGTAACAAATTCCTCAAATTATTTTGCATTATGAAGAAAAAGTGCTTTCCTCCTGCCTAGAAATTTCAGGGTGCCCCTGCGTCTTGTTCTGAGGTAAGAGGAGATGATCATCTCTCTGCATCCTCGGGATCGTTTATAATTTTGTACACCTTTTTACATCTTTGTTCTTCACAGTATTATGCACACCATGAGACTGCTTTTTCCCCAGGGTGAAGAGATTTGGTGCATGCAGTCTCTGCTTGTACAGAAACTGTTCAGTTCCCCTGCTCAGGCTGTCATCTCTGCAGTTCTTCCAGTTCCACCATCCCACTTGAGACAGGGTAACAAGAGCTGTAGAATCATAGAATGTACATAGAGTATGAAACACAGGAACATCACAAGTTAGAGCTGGGAAGGTATTTTCTTTTCTGTTCTGTTGCTTTTCTGGTAAGTCTTTTTTGTTTGATGAAGTTGCATTTTTACAAGCTTCTGGGCTGTGTGCCAGCATGATGAGAGATGACTCGATGCTTTCGCTGTTATTTTTCTAAACCCCAACTTCTGTGCAGTCCACTGTCCTGCAGAATGGCTTCCCGGGAAAGAAACGAATTGGCCATAACTGAATAGTCACTGCTACCTGTGTACAAGCTGCCCCTGCTATAGATTTCATCTCAAAGCAAGTGTTGCTGTTCTGGAATGGTCCCTCTGGGAGAAGGCAGGTCCACACCATGGCTGAGTGGCTGCATCAGGCGCTGCAGCATTCTAATGTAATTAAAAAACAGCTGTGGAGGAATAGTCAATTGTTTTTTGGCAGTCACGGCCAATTTTGCATCAATGCAAATGATGAATCAAATCCTGTAAGTTTACAGTATCTGCTGAGACTGTAATGGCAGAAGCCATGCTAATGATTTTAAATCTCATTTTATACCATTTTTGGCTGATGGAGTAGTCCCTTGTTCCCCAGAAGCCTCCAGTGTGAAGGAATTCCCATATACTGCACAATAATACCTATTGGGAAGGGGAGAGCCAATGGGTTGGGTAAGGAAATCAGCTACCTTTCAGCTACAGGCTAAATATAATACATCCTTTCTCCTTTCCAGAGCAGGAACTCAACCTCACCAAATAAACATAAAACTGGCAAGAGAAAATAACACCAAGTGCCCAGTTACTACTAGGCTGCTCCTCTTTGACTCTCAAACCCAGTCCACCCACTACGCATTAATGCATCAGAAATATTCACCCAGGAGAACAGCGTTATTCCTTTAACTGGTATGTTACTCATGCCAGTTCTTTCAACATCCATCTAGCTCTGTTAAGGCTGTTAGGTATCAGCCTGCAAACTATCATCTACTCCTAAAATGTATTCAAATTTACTATCTGAATGATGATGATAATCTCTAGGGTCACATTCTTCTACTAAGCCTCCCTCTCCTCAAGATCATTCAAAATTATTGCATGCGTCATCTAGGATTGGAAATACTTCTTAGAAGGATAACTGCTAAAAACATATTTTTGCATTTGTAGCAGTGCCTGTTAACATGAACAAATGGAATCCAGTTGGCAACATGTTCATGTAAGTGCAAACTTTGAGATAAAGATGTTAGAAAAAACATTTGAAAATGGCCCTTTGCCGTTCTTGTTCTGGCCTGAAAATAAGTGTGTGTCAGTCTTTAGAAAGCAGTATTTTCAGCCAGATAGTCAATAATTTTAATAGAATTAGCATGGGACAGAAATGCCATCCAAAAATGGATCATGTTTAATCTGGTAATCTGATCCCATATGGCACTTTAAAGAGTGGGAGGAATTAGTGTTTGCTGCTTAAAGAAATTACCCAGAAAATGACTGCTGAAGACAGACCAAATAGTACCTCATTAGCATTCAGTGTGAAAAAGACAAACAGCACAGGAACAAGAGAAGTTAAAAGGTGAGCCAGCAAAGAAAGCCAAAATTTGCTCCTGCATGGCTGGGAAAGGGATAACAATCAGATGATAAAGGCAGCCTCACAAAAAAATTGATATAAATAAAGAGGAATTGGAATATATTGAAAAGAAGGGTAGAAGAGAGTTTAAAATCCAAACCTAACAATAAGACAAGCTCCATACTTAAACACCCATTCACCTTCTCCACGGTTCTAAGAAGGTGTTAAGAATGCATTGGAAGTAGTTTGGTCCCTTATTTATCTCTAATTATGCTGATAAGGGAAGGTCTCAGGCACAATGGCTGTAATGGCTGTCTTGGTTCTGACCCTTGACTGCACTTCAGGTCACAGTTACAGGACACATTTCTAGGAGGCAAAACAGGACAGTGTGGTTCTTTCTGCCTGCTTTCATCCCTCAGTCATACTGATGTGTTTGTGTGGTGAAATGGGTTCAGAAACTCAACTCGCAACTGATCCTGTTAAAGAATTAAAAAAAAGGACTGAGCATATTTTAATTCAGCTGAGGTCAATCAGTTCATTGCAGCTCTCCAAAAAGTGGCAATGGCACAACGGAGGAGCCACCCCTGGAGTGAACAGTTGGAGATAAATGGAATAAACAGATGGAGTTGAAGAGGAGAAGAGCGGGAACAGCTCACGCTGCCTTTCATGCCAAGAGCAACGTCCGCAGAAACGCAGACTCAGAGCTCCCAGTTTCTGCTGTCTCTGGAAGTGTGTTAATATCCGCACAAACACAGTAAATATGGCCTTTGTGCTAAAAAAATAAAAAAAAAATGGCCAGAAAGAATAAAAATAGCTGAGGGATGAAATGTGACGAACATCCAAAGCACTTCAGATTCTGGGCATGCAGCTCAATAATTTCATGATGCCTATGTTCTACTTTCAGAATGTTCAGCTACTCTGACCTGCCTCATGCTGGAAAACCTTTCTTGTTGCATAGGACCTTTCACTTGGCCCACTCCCAAAAATCCTACAAGGTATGAGGAGCCCTTTTCTTTCACTGAAATTATGGAAGCTGAAGGGCATCAAAACAACAGCCAGTGAAGTTGCAGCTAAACCAAAGCTGGTTTTGTGGGCTGCAAATCTATTTAGTGATTCTGTAACTTGACAGACATGTAGCACAGGTTAAAAACCAAAGAAAAGCTATTTTGCCCCTTCCCACCTCCCTGCAAAGGAAAGCATTTAGCAGAACAAAGCATCTGTTGTAAAATGAAATAAGATGTGACTGTTCCCATATGGGGATTACACAAAATACACCCCTGAAGGATTCTGTTGCTTACTTCTGGGGTAAGAATACAGGATTTATCTGTAAAAGCAGCTCAGACCAGGGCAGTGCAGTGGCTAATGAAACTCATGCCAATATGTGTCCAAATCCTTTCTTTTGTGTCACCAGTTCGAGCACACCAATTTGTGACAGAGCTACAAAATGAAAACTCACAGCCCAGTGCACAGAGATAATATAGACAATAACTAAGCTTTTGCTGCATGCTTATGCACACATGCAACACCAAGCATTCAGCTCAGGCAGAGCTTGGCTGGCTCACCAAAGCCAACAGCTCTGAGACAAAGAGTCCAAATCAGGGGAGAAAACCAAAAAAAAAAAAACCAAACCCCCAAAAAACCCCTCTCAGGTGCAGTCTACAAGCACATCAGAGCACAACACTTTCTGACCATTGTCATGTGGTTCTGAACAGGAACAAACATAGGGTCCTGCACAAATAGCCAATGGCAGGATAGTGATATGGTATTATGTCCTTAATGGAGATACATTTTCCTCTTAATTCTTCCTTTTCTGCCAGCCATGTCCCTTCATTCCTATTAAACTACCTAAGGATGTCCAAAAGCTCTGGACTTTAGGAAACAAAATTAATTACATCTATAAAATTACTCTATGCAGAGTAAAACTTTTGTTTTTTTTTAGGTAGCAACTGAGTTAAAGGGAGGACAATATCCATTTTATTCATTTTTCCTCTTAAAAAAAAAAAAAGGAAAAAAGAAAGAAAAATGAAAAGAATTCTTGTGAGATTCCCTAAAATTAAACTTCAGTGTCCATAGGAACCAGTCTGGTTTTCACAACCAGTGGCAGCAGCTCCCAGCTCTCCATATCATGTTAGTGTGGATTACCACTCTAGCTAGCATTTTTGAACCTCTTTGATTAGTAAAAACACCAAATATTTATGAGAACAGTACATAATTTACCAATGGTCCACAGCATGTCAAAAGGGTACATACAATAAGGTGCATGTTCATGTTTCTCCTTAACTAACCTTCCATACAACTTTCTATCCTGTGGCATGCAAAACTGCAACATGATCTTAGGGTCTCTAAGGACTGGCCACTTCTGGCAGCTCCTTCAGTTTCATGCCACTCTCAGATATTCACATGGTTTACTGTTTTATACACTTACAGTTTCAGACTGGAAAGTTTAGAGTTTGCAAGGGTAAGTAGTGCCAGGCTAGAGGGCTTCCCCAGTTAATAACAACCCTGTTATTATCACCAGTGAGCCCTTCCAGGCTGTGTATGATTTCCCTTGTTCTATTTCCCCTTTCCCTCCTCTAAAGGCATTGTTTAACGCTTTGCAAAAAAATATCAAATAGGTGAACTGAGGTGACATAAAAGCAATTTCCCTGCACTCACCTTTATGCTCTGGTCAGCTAGGATTTCCTTATTTCACCAAAGAGAAAGGCAAAGAACGTGCTCCTAAACCCAGCATTTTATTTACCCAGCAGCCTAGTAGGCTGTGCTCCTATTAACACATCTAGCTCACTAACAGCATGGTGATTGCTTCCCATCAGCTTTTACAAAAAAGGTATTTATTGACAGGTCAGAAAGCAAAAATGTCAGATTGTATGTACTGGAACAACTGTAGCTGTAATCCTTTACTAAACCCTTTTACTAAGTCTATCCCAGAAGTGTCCTTAAGTTTCTGCAGTGTGATTAAGATGAGGATGACAGTAAATGACAACTTTTATTTCAGGATTTGGCTAAAATAAGGAAGTTACCTTGCCCTTTTTGAGCTCTATATTATTTGATTTATGATCTTTGCATTGCTTCCCTTGTTTGTGTGTCCAGATTGAGGAGTAACCAGACCTTCCTTATGGGCACAAGAAGTCCCTCCTTATGCAGCAGGTACAACAAAATAAGGGCTCTTGTTTCAGCCCAGTTATCTAGTATCTGAGGCTTTAGGCAGATGCCCAAGATAAAATTAGAAGAGGAATAACTACTCTGAACTCAACACTACTATTTAGGTGCAAACCAGGAGGCGAATCAAGTCAGAGATAACTGGAAACTGAATCTGGCAAGACAATGAGGACCCTGAGCTCAGCCCTTCAAAGGAGTTAGGCATGGCCTCAAATTTAGTGCAAGTTCCAATGACTTTCAGTGTGTAAATAGAAATATCATCACTTTTAATCCCCAGAAGGAATCACATTTAAATATCAAGAGGTTATACTATATTATTTAGAAAGACCAAGTTCCCCTTGTATCTCTGCAAGTCAACTGCTTTTATGCAAGTTCAGACTACTACTTAGTATGATAAGCTCAGGCTGGAGATGAGACAGGAGATGTGTAAGATGTGTCACGAAAAAAAGCTGGAATTAATGGATGGGTCTCATCAATCTCAGCTTGTATTTGTGATGAAGACAGTGCAAAGTGAATATACACCTGAAACAAGAAAGGGAATGTCAAAAACATGACAGTTATAAATCCAAGGTCAACAGTATCCTTCAAAGAGTTTTCTTAAGCAGATGTGATGGATTTCCAATTTGCTGAAAGTTTTACGTAAGACAGCTTGACACTTTATTGCCACAAGTTTCACAGCATAAAAATTTCAAGGCCTTCAGCTAAGAGCAGATACATCTGAAGGAGATCATAGAACCTTGACCTAATTTTTGGTACCTAAGTTAGCTAAGCCATGAAGGGGTTCCCAAGTCAGAAGTCCTAAATTTTGCCAAGCAATGGTACTCGTTTCCTTATTTTGACTACTTATAAACAATGGCTTAGTCTAAGCCAAAGTCCACAAAAGTTTTGACAAATATTGCCATAGACTTTTAGATAAAACCCATAATGTCCTTTTCATCTTGAAGACTATGCAAGCATTGCACACATTCATACACTGTTGAAGTTCAGCACCTTTCAAACTGATATAGAGCAACTATTTAACAATTTTGAACAAACCTAGAGAACTCTCTGGAAGAAATGTCTACTTTAAAACAGCATGCCCGGGCTTATCTTGGGAAGGTACAATGTAAGCTCTTTCACTTTTTAATGGCATACATTTTGCCTTAAATCTCCGTATAGCCCCTCTGAGAATGTAACTTTGTGTGACTTATTTTTGAAATGATTTTAAAGTTAATCCCTGAACAAGCTTTACCTTTTCTCCCACAGTGCTCTCAGTGAATCCTAAAGTTTCTAAAGTGCAGGTAAGGTCTCCAGCCTTCAGGGAATGACACAGCAGTTCAGGACAAGCTTCCCAGGAAAGACAGCACCTTAATTCTTCTGGCATGCAACAACATTGTTTGCTTCAGTGGTCTCCCCAGTTTTGTCTTCCTATCCCATATCTTTCATCATTACCTCTACACTAACACTGCAGCTCACTAGCTGCAGTACAGGGCAACCCCAGCCTGTATTTTCCCCTGTCCACTGGCTTTCTTTTCAGATCAATTCAGATCTATCTATTCAGATAAAGTAAGTGGTTTATAATTTCTTTGCCTGTCTAACTATGTCTATTAATTTGTAGCTCTTCTACAGTAGATCATTCATACCAAATCAGAGAGCTGATGTTAGATAACAGAGCAGATAGAGAGACAGCAGATGTACTTATATAGGGGATTCCTTCCAATCTATCTCCTTCATGTCTTGATCAAAATGAGCAATTTCTTCAGCATATATGGGGAATTAAACTGGGAAAATAAAAATATAAACAAATAGTAATTCTGCAGAATCACCAAACCAGAGAATTTACACTTGTACTGTGGCTCACATTGTTATTAATTATAAAACAGCACATCCAAGAACTGCAAAATATGTCATGGTCTCATTTCTAGCATAGATGTTAGATTGTTAGACCTAGTCTGAAGGTAATTTTCATAAGCAACCCACCTCCCATTTCAACTGAAGGAGCGCAACTTTTGGTGCAGTATGTTTTCCTGAATACCTCCTAGGGGACCTAATCCTTCACTGCCTTGCGTAGATATCGATACTTTTGCACAAAAGGCATAATGTGCTATATAGCTCTTGTTGTAGCACTCACTCCCACTTGCCTCTCCTGCTGAGCACGTGAAAATGAGCAAAGAAGCTGCAAGGCTGCAGAGTATAAGTCCTTGCAGCTGCACTTTCATTACCAAACATTTCCTATTGGAAACATAGAATCTAAGATCTTAGCAGAGAAGATATTATTATTAAAGATATTGAAATCATTTTTTTTTTGTGAAAGTTGCATAAATGCAAAGGACTCTTATATATTTTTAATATTATTTTACATTTGGTGAAATTCTGGTAACAATAGCTACACCTTTGAAAACAAACAATATTATTAACTTTAATAAAGTCTATCAGATGTTTGTTTTCTTCAAAACAAAGTTTTTTGGGAATGCATGTGTGTGAAGTATCCCTTTGCCGTTTAACATCTCTCTTGAGTGAGTTTGATCCTCATCTCAACCACTGTGTCTCCCACAACTTCTTTCTTCTTGAATCTCATAAATAAGCTCTGTAGTGATCTTGGCAACAGGTTTTCTAGGTAATGGCAGTCTCAGGCAGCAGGGGGGGCTCACACATAGGGTTACTTTGTTGGCTTTGCATATTTTCATATGCATTTTCACTCTCTACTTACGATAATGGCAGAACAAAGAATTTCCATTGCAGTACTAAACTTTGGAAACCAAATTTTCTGATAATTTTCTTTGGAATTTCTGCACATGAATGCTTTTGATGATAATTTATATCTATTTCTTGCACTAAGACATTCATCAGTAAATCTCGAAGTACTTTAGAAAGGAGATCAATGTCATTATCATCATTTTGAAATTAGCTTACCAAGAGATTATTATTCCTGGTACAACGTGATTGCTATATAAAAGCAGTATGAGTGCAATGGCATTTGCCTTTGTGCCATAAGCTTAACACTTCTATCTAAAGATTTCTTTTGCCAAATCAGTCTTTTCTGCTATCTTGAAAAAACCCTTACAAAACAACAAAGGAAGGGATAAAAGAAATATAAGTCTTTTTTACTAAATTAAGAAATCCAAGTGAACATTACTATATATTTTACTTAATTCTAAACATATGATTCCAGAAAGACTGACATACAGAAAAATCCAGACACAAATGCTCTAGAAGAAAGCTTTCCTGCTTGCAGGCTAACTGGGCTATATGTCCTGTCCTCCAAAGAAAGGGCTTCCCTTATATTTTGTGCAAGCACTGGCCTGATCTTGAATAAAACTGTGCTTGCTCTCTCTTAACAAAGAGCTAACAAAGGCCTTCAGAGAATTTCATGCTAAAATGGCATACTGAGAATTGTTTACTGTTATCCATTTTGCTGCAATGCATCCCTTGACAGGGCTTAGATGTTGCCCTTGCATGCAATACAGAACTCAGGCAAGCCATGATAACTCCTTGCAAGGGAGGGAAGATGGAAGGAAAACACTATGAGTAAGTAACAGCGGCCAAAGTATTTCTGAGGAGTACGTTCTTTCATGAACACCTTTAGCACAGCACAGGTCTAAATTAGATTATTGCATATTTCTGGTGCATAAGAAAAAACATTAGTTAGTCTGAGAAACAGAACCTGGTAATGGCTAGCCAGAAAAAATATTTGCTCTGCCGGACAAATGTGCGTCTTGAAACAAAATTAGAGATTTGCGTTTTAAATAGAATTGAAAGATGTGGGATTTAATACCTTGACTCTTTCTATCATTCAGGCATCAGCCTCAAGACAAAAAGCACATAAAGGAAGAGAAAGTTCTGTAACCTTTTCAATATTCTTCATTAGACTCCATCATCCACAGCTCCTAGAGTGAACTGCATCATCAAATCAATTGCACCAAAGCCTCCTCTGATTTACGAAAGGCCTCACCATGGAGTTTTCATATACTAGTTATTTAAGCACTGAAAAGTCTTACCTATAGATCCTCAAGCAATTACACACTGAGAAAGCTCATGCAGAGCAGATTTTCAGCAAAGGGAGGCCACTGCAGGAACAAAAACCTTTTACAGCTGAAATCAGGCATGTATTACAGGTTTGTGTTTTCATAGGGTTGTGTTAAGAACTGAGCCCTGAGACTAGCAAAAAATGAAAGCAAGGGGACTTTCCCAGTCATAAATTGAGGATAGATAAAGGCATCTCCAGCACCATCACTTGATGAAAGCTGGGTAGAGGTTTTCCCTTTTCAACTGCCCGATTAAGTAATCTTTTTGGTGACCTCTGATGGCCCATGTGTACACATATGAATTCCATAGGTGTTACAAATAGTATCACCTTTCTACACTTGTTCAGTTTGGGAATTTTATTTTTTTTAATGATCTTATCACCTTTATCTTCTCACTTCCCATAAGCACAGTAAAAGAGAACAGCCAAGTTGCTGCTTGCAGTAGTAGCACCTGCTGCACTCCTGCTTCTGTGATTTGGGCATCAGATTTGCATAGGAAGTTCCCAGTCTCCACAGCCATGGACCAACCATGTCATGATGGTCTGGGTAAAAAGAATGCCCAGGCTTTTTCTCTGAAACCTCTCCTTCAAACACACCATAAATGGGACTTTTAAATGCATTTTGCAGGAGGAATATTATCTTGGTGTCTTGATTATTTCCAGCTATGTAAGTAATTCCCACTCTGCCATAAAGTAAAAACAGCAAAAGCAGCATAAACATCCTCCTCTTTTACTCACTGAAAACTATTTTCCTCCTTTCCTGCCCCCCGTCCAAAGTCTCTCTAAAAAATGAACTGGATAAGTGAATCAGCCTTTGCCCCTTTACAAAATGGAACAAGACCACATTTATATGCTTTATCCTCTTTTAAAATGATTCATATACACTTTATAAACATTTATACATATTTACACTTTTTTTAGGAGGGAAGGCAAACAGAACTTTGCAGAACCTTTGCACCAACCTTAAGCAAACTTAACTCCTCTGCTCAACTTTAAATCAATTCAGTTGGTAGGCTGCATATTCACTGATATATTTGGAAAATAGCTGAGTATCGTAGCTCCCAAAGAGATATAGCTCCCCACAATAGGAACAGCTAAATTGATCTACTCTGCTTCAGAGTTAGCTGCTGGATATTGACAAGTAGCTACACATAATGAAGTTATATAGAAGTATAATTTAAAACATGTTAAACTTCTACCACATATGCAACTACAATTTCAATACAAAAGACTGAGCCATTGCAACTCCGCGTTGCACCTCATGTAAGCATAATCACAAGGTATTATGAAGGCACTGGTTCAATTCTTACCTGTAATGCTTAGATGCAATATTAGTTTAATTAGGTTACAGATTCATTGATATCCCAGGAGCTACAGCTACTTTTGTTGGGTTTCCTGTATTTTAGATTATTTTTTTTTTCAAGTAGTTAAAGATCACAAAGTGCGTTTTGGTGGGTTTTAAAATACCTCTTTGTTAAAGTCACTCAGCTGCTGCATCCTAACCATTATCAAATAATATCCTAAACTGGACCCTGTTAGTTTGGACTGCATACAGCAATGCACAGTGGGGGATTAGGATGAGCATGAGGTGCTCAACCTAAAGTTAAAAGGTCTAAAACTACCCGCATGTGGATTTAATGACAGCCTTTAGCCACGGCCTGCCCAAGAACAAGAACTAGCATGCAGCTAATTTGAGTGTAGTTAGCAGTATACCTTATATTTTAAAACAGTTGTTGAACCTAACAATTTTAAATAGCTTGTTCAGTAAAAAGTTAGAGTAAGGCAGAATGAACACAAACCTTTCCTGTAAATTGAAAGGAGCAGGTATTCTGAAATGGTCAAACACATGAATTCGTTGTCCTAATGCAACTTGTGCTTATACACATCACTGTCTTCTGCTGGATCACCTAGCAGATGGTCTGAATGCTTATAATCATACCATCCTTTGGAAGCTGAAAACTGATGTAGGATTTTCGAAGGACCAAAGTCTTAACTCCATTTAGGATCTTTTCCATTAACTCTAATTCTAATTGCTTGATGGGATATTTCACTGGTTACTATATCTTTACTATTTTTAAAATATAAAGACAGCAGAGCTGAGGTTTGGGTTCATCTAATAGAATAAAAATATGGCATCAGGTCAAAAACAGTTTGCTCTCAAAAGTGACTGATTTGTCATTGATCGAAGTGCAATTTATCTTCCTTGGGGAAATAAGAATGACAGTATTTTCCAACTCAAGCCCTTTTCTTCCAAGCAACTTTTAAAATTGAAATTATGATCAGATTTGGCAATGGGTGTACTGACTTTCCTACAACTGCTATTCTTACAGTGCTAATGACTTACTCTTGTATCAGATCACACAGAACGACCGTGCCACGAGACTCCCTGTATCCCAAGGGATGCTGTAGCTCCTCAGCCGCACATATATTATCTGATGTCAGACAGCACTGTCTCCAGCAGCAGCAGCAGCATCCATCAGCTGCCATGAGCTAGGAAAGAAAGCAGCTGTTTCCAAATCTTTTTGTTATACACTCAAGTGAACCTCCCTTCCTCTCCCCTGGGATGTATTATAAATATTATGAATTTGTATTATTAATACTGTATGAGCATTAGAATATTTATTGTAAGTGTGGGGCCTTAACATTTGTACAACTCAAGTGTGTCTAGGGAGCCTCTCACTAAGCCTTGAAATGCAACTGCTTCTAGATAAGTGTAAATATCACAGGACAAGATTGCACAACAGTTGGAGAGAGAAAGTAAAAAATGTCATATTATCCTACAGGGCTGATGCTGGAAAGTGTGCAGATGCATGACAGGCAGCCAGGTGTGAATTCTGACAGGGCATTAGGCAGCAAGTCTAGTAAAAGTGTAATAAGATTGTTAACGAACAAGAGATCAATAGCCTTTTAATTTCTTCACCTGAAGTACTGCAAAATGCTCCCTGCAACATGAGGTTTTCTGGGGAAGGATGTCAACTACTCACTAATCAAAGCTACTTTCTGCAGCAGCGGTGTGCCTCACAAATCGCCCCTTAAGAAACTGTTTCTGATTTACTTGTGAATCAAATTGCACTCGCAGTCCAATGTGGGATTGCTGTAACAGGAGAAAGCAACAAGGGAGGACACCTACTGATATATTACTTTTCTATTTTATTAGCAGGAACCATGTTAAAGCCAATTAAATTTCATAGAACAGAGAACAGTTGTGCTCTTCTGGAGATTCCTGTGAAGGTTTAAAGCTAAAACTGAGAGTCTCCCACAGAAACTGTTAATTATAATTGCTCTTAATAAAGAGGGAGCACAAATGAAACCAGAATTTGAAACTATTGCTGCTGATTTAGCAGGTCTTTTAATACAGCTTTGTCTCTAAAAACTGATCTCAAAACTCACTCTAATATTCCAGAAATACCAAAACTTGTTAATCACAAGCAAGGTTCTTTTTCTGATTTACAGTGCACAGAAATACATGACATATTTATTTAGCTACAAAATTTCTGTCAAAACTTGGTATTTCGTATCTCCAGCTAACTCATGCATTAAGGGGCTGGGAATGGCCTTTGAAACATGTTTTTCTCACTTTGATGTACAGGCTGTTCTGCTGGACCTTTCACAATTATTTTTGAAACAGGTACACTTTTGATCGTTCAGTTTTAAGTGTTCAAGAAACTGATCTGAAAGTTTAACCTAAATTGCTATAAAGCTCACTCTTTTAGAAATAACAACCTTTTTTTGTTTTTATTTTTAGTTACCCCCACCTTGTTCTAAGATTTTTTTCTCTAAAACAATAAAATAATTCATTTTCAATTTTTTAAAAGGCATTCTTAAGAATATGTGATCAGGTGTTACTCTAGGAACAAGCGGCCATTCCTGTAAAGCTGCAAGGGTTTCACTGCTGATTCAAACTACGCACAGAAGAAGGAAAAGCCAGACTACCCTGTGATATAATCACTCAGTTTTCTGCAGTTACAGCAGCTGCAAAATTCTGCTTTCTGACCTCAGTGAGCCCCAGCTTTTCAGCTTCTGGGAGCTGCCACCCACCTTCTTACACATACTGTGTTATCACTTCAAACAAACTTTCCTTTAGTTTCTAGAGTCAGTCCAAAAAAACCTCCATTCTAAAAATTCTCCAGGAATTTGCATCCATTGCCATCACAGACTCCCGCTCTCCCCATGTTTATTTCTCAGTTTGTTCTGATCATTCTGGATCATGCAGCATCTTTCTGCCATACGATACGAGTTCTATGATCTTACACTGGAGCCTTTCAAGCCAGACCTAAAAACCACAGCAGTGTCCTCTGTTTTTTGGCCACCTAGACCTATCCCACTCTACTTTGCCTTGGCTCCCCATCTCTTCTCTCTGCAGATACTTTTTGCTTCCTTCATATATATTTATAATTTAAATTTTAAATATATAGTTATATTAAAAATTCTGATTATTTCAAATTACTGTGGGAAAGAGGCTCATACTATTAAAAGTGCTCAGGACAACATTCAGATCAAACTCCCACTTCAAGCTTAACGATGTGAATGGTGTTGGGCGGAGGTGTAGTTCCCCCTTTCTGTTCTGTTTCAATCTTATTTCCCCTACAAAAAATGTTCACACTGTAGTAGTCTGAGTCTACTGCGTAGTAGCATGAGCTCCCCAGCTGCCACCTTCTGGGAGAATATGTATAACAACTCACTTTAAAAATGGGTTCTATTTATTCATGCATTTGACACTTTAAAGCTGCGATATATAATTTAATGCAAAAATATAAAATCAATAATGATTTAGTTCCAACTATAAAGCACCTTTACTTAAGCTGAGCAAAGATCAATTTTCATAACATGCTTATAATCATTTAAACACCAACTGATGCCTGATAAAAAACTCAGAAAAACATTTTGCTCGTTTCTGACTGGGAAATCAATGAATTCTGAGAGATAGGGATTCTGCATTCAGCAAAACAGAGCCTTTACTCTAGAGCCCCCTTCCTCCTCCAACACTGCTGTATTATAGTCATTGTACAAGAAGCACTGGATTAGGACTTCACAAAGGACTATTATACTCCAGCATGTTACACAAAGCTAGTGATTTTCAGTTCCAGAAGCTTCACAGAGCTATGGTCCTGAAGTTAAGTAATGTCAGAAATGCAGGATTAGGTGGATCATATAAACCTTGCCAATTAGGATAGCCAGTGCTATGGAAGTGACAATATATGTTGGTCTTTTCAAGCACTGACAAAACTTAGTAACTGTAGGCCTTGCACTGCTGAGGATGAATCAATAAAATGGAGAAACCTGGGCTACTTTCTGGACAAATGGGACCTGTCTTCACTGGGTTCACTGTCTGTTCTTGAAAAAGAAATAATCAGATTACTAAATATGTATACGTTCCATCACACTTGAAAAATCCTCTTGTAATGTTCAGAGTCAGCTCCAGTGCAAACCACTTGGTTCAAAGACAAGGCATAAACCTCTAACTTGCTGTATCTGCTGTTCTTAAACTACAGAAGGCCTCTTGCTCTTCCTCAAGGGTCTCTTCTTCTCTGCCTTTGCAGTGTAGTCCCTATTTACAGTCCCTGACCCCCACATGCTTCACACAAAGGCTTCCTGAGGTTTGGTGTCCTTCGTTTTGACAGGGGAAAAGGAAGTAACCTTCCTTGGGGAGATCAGAACTGAGAGGAAGCCCTCTGGCTTGCAATTCAGCTCTTTTTAGTAAAGTGTACTATACAACAAAGCCTGCAAACAAATAAGCAGGCTAACTGTACCTTTTCCAGAGAGAGACAAAGTTCAGATCCTTTCTTTAGCACTGTTTCGTGATGAGCTAATATAATAAACAATTAGTTGCCCAAGAAGTTGATATTCAGTTTTGGATAAACTTGGATAAATGACAGGTAACTGAAGTCAACATCTGAATCAGACATTATGATATACAATTAATCAGACATTCTAATGAAGAGTCTTTAATTTCAGATCAAACTGACAAACCAGGTCAAGGAAAGGCAAGCCTTTGCATAAACAAAGCCTTAGCTGAAAACCAGCTTTCCCCTATGGAGAAGTGTAAGCTGCATGAAACGGAGCAGCCTATGTTCCTCTTCTCCCACTGTTTCCTGAAGCTTTACATGCAGCTCCCCATACTTTAATTAAAAAATTGGCAAGGTTCCCAATACCCTCAAATCCGTGATATTCATCTTTCTCTAGTAAAGTGTCTCTTGATTTACTTTGGGGACTGAAACATGATCATGAGTAGTAATCATTTCTTCATTGCATTTTTTTATTTTGATCATATTTAAGATTAGAAATTGGAACACCTTTTTAAACTGAGAATTTCAGTAGAGAAATGTCATTCCTGCAGTGATATCTAGTGATGTAGATGTTTCTTTACATAGACCTGTATTTACAGAGCAAAACTGAGTATCTCAGTAATACATAACTGTTCTAAAGAAGCAGCTCAGCAAATTATTTTGTTAGTGCTGACAATTTACAAGTTCTTCATATTAACACATAAAATCATGTAGGATTGTGTTACAGCTTTTTTTTAGGATCTATTCTGTTTACCAGCATAAAAAAACCCTCACTTTTATGTATTTCCTGTCATCCAAAAAATCTCAAAGTCCCTCATAAACTTAAATTAGTATGCAAACTAGAGAGACAAAAACTAATTCCTTACTGAAAGTCAGTGTTGGTTTAACAACAGGCAACACTAAATATTAAATCATCTGGTTCATTCAATGTTACCTCTGCAAAAGGTAATAAACCACTAATGTAAAGAAAAAAAGATGAGCTTGTTAGGGCACAAGGCAAGCATTTAAGATAGTCTGTTGAAAAATAGGAAATACATTGAGACATCATCAATACCAGCAAAAATAAAATAACTCAGTTATTGTTGCCTTACCAGAATTTACACCAGATGGAAAATAGATGAACCATCAACCTTTGTGAGATCTACATGGAGGCTGTATTCTTCCCCTGAGACTGGGATACCCCACCACATTCCTATAGTGAGTAGCACTTGGAGAGAGTGGCAGCCTTTTAGACCTTTCCAAAGTGAAGACAGCTGTGGTCAGAGAAGGTGAACTGAAGCAAAGCCTGGACTGGCAGAGGGATAGGTCTGTATTTTTCAAAGATCAAAATGGGATTGACCTTTCCTGAGGTTAGGAACAAAGGGCACCCTAGGATATAGGTATATATCTGAAACCTTGTTCCTCACAGTCTGCAGGCTCCCATGCCCAGAGATTCAAGTTCATACCTTGCTTGTTCAATACTTTTGGAATTATTTCTGACCTATATAATTATTTTCTTTAGATTTAAACAGGTCTGCAGTGTTTATTGTGACTGCATTTAGATTGGGGATTTTTAGGTAGAAGCATCAATTTCACAGAGGGTATTTTTCTATGTAAAGCTAGATAATTTGTGGTAACACTTGCATATTTTAAATTTTACCCTAGAGGGAGGATGCTGCTTTAAGGCTTTATTGATTAATATGATTTGAGGATACAGTATATTAATAAAAGTTATTTTTTTCTGTTTTCATAAAAACAACTTCAAAAGATGGTACACAGCTATTCAAAGTTGCCCATGTTTACTTTGGGATTGAAATGAAATAGTTATTTAGAATATGTTAGCTTTTTGAAGTATGGTTTTTATTGGTTTAGTTATTTTCAACTGTGTTCAACAATAATAAAATCAGAGGGTTTTCAATGTTTTGAATTTTTGAAAAGCAAGACAAAGCAAACTAAGAAAACTGTGTTTTAAGTGTATTAAATTCATTCTAATCACATTTTTGATTAATGCCATAATCATTCTTAGAATGTCTACATTTCACTTAAAGTGCACAACAGAGAATTTAAACATTTAAATGCAGAGCCAATATTGTTTTTTCATTTAACTTCCTGAATATCACTATGACATTTTTCACCTCTAAGTAAAAAAAAATTGACCCAGGAGCAATCTGCTTATAAATAAGCATGAATCTCTGGAAGCACCGAATAGTGAGCTGCTACTACAGGCAGTGGGTATGTTTTCATTCACAGCACTAGGGGCTTGACCCAGACCCTTGATGAGTATCGTAATTCCCTATGTACACAAAACAAAACAGAAGAAGAAGAGTTAGTGACTGGAATCAAGCTGCGTCAAAGGTTGTCTTAGGAAACAGTATTTTCCAGTTTCTTGTTCTTTTTGGGTGTTTAAGCCACATGTTTCTTTTCTCGTTTCTTTTATTTCCCTCTTGAATTGTATTTCAGACTCAGAAATATTTTGCTTGGTCTGTTAAAAAATGAGTTGTCTCTTCTACAGCTACAAAATCCACATTTGACCTTCACACTGCATTTGAGTATAGCATCGCTTCATTTTTCACACATAATCTGATTTCATTATACAGGTCAGAATTACTCATAATGAAAAGTCGAACTAATAACAAGAGGCACCATTGATGCCTTTTGCCCCCTCATTAAAAGGCTAGACTTTCGTTTATTATAAATGGAACCAGAACCCAACACACATGCATAGGAATCATCACAGATTTAAGGTTTATGCCCTTTTTTTTTTTTTCTCATTGTTTTCTTATTTTCTGAATAGAAAGCAATCAAGTTGGTTTATTTAATTTTATTTAGATTGGAAAGACTATCATTAATCTGTTTTGGTAAGATGTTCCACTCACAATACAACAGCAGCAGCACATTTTTAAATGCACAGCTCTGCGTGAAAACAGAACACAAATCCCCAGCTCTCCACCTACAGTGCAGTGGAATCTGTGGGTGACAAAGTGCAGTCAGAAAAGCACATTTGCAGCCTGTAACAAAACAAATGTTATGATGGTAAAGAGCTAAAAAAGGAAGCAATTTTTAGAAAGGATTTAAACCATCATTTACCCTAGTGGGAGGATATGACTGACTTGCTACTTTAAGGCTTTATTGATTAATAAGATTTGAGGATACAATATAGTAAAACAAGTTGGGATTTGTTGTTTGGATTTTTAAAATACAAATAACTTCAAAAGATGGTACACAGCTATTCAAAGTTACTTATATTTATTTTGGGATTGAAAAGAACCTTTTAAGCATCAGGAATCCATTCCAGATGGAATGAACGGTATATTTTGATTTTTAGACCTGTGATTGTATTCTTCACACATCTTTTGGCAACAGTAAAAGTTCTTATTAGTTTACAGTTGCAATGACTTCCTTATCTGTGGTTGGACAGGGCAAAGCTGAAGAGCCAGTGTTCCTAAATGCTACTGTGGGAAATGGGATGCTTAGTGTTTTGAAAATACAAAACAATGCTCCAGATCTGCAACTGACTCCAAGCCTGGAGCCAGTGTACATTGCAAAGACAATCACATATTTAACAAGAGGTTATGTATTATTTAATATGTATGGGTTTTATTACCTTAAGAAAAAAATAATTGTAAATGTGTCTAAATTGTAAATTATTTTCACATGAAAACCCTGACCTTTATTAGATCCAGTCAGTGTGTATCTGTGCCTGAGAGAAGGTTTGATTAGCAAACCTAGGACCTCAGTCTCTAACAAATAGGTCTAGAAGAAAACAAATGAATAGGTGTGGAAGAAAATAGTGTAATTTAATTCTGTAATAGTTGAAGAAACAAGTGTTTTCACAAATGTGTTTAGGAAAAGCTAATTCTATTGTGACTGCCATTGCCCAGGCTAGGCTAGAGAGTTATACTGATGGAAAACTGAAGCAAGAGAAAGCTAAGACCAAAAGAGTTTTTATTTCTTCCAGCTATTTTCTGTTTTACTTATTATTTCTTTCATGTCACATACTAGAAAGGATTCTCTTTTTTTTTTTCCCCACAACACTTTCATTAAAAGAGAAATAAAAAATCCCAACAATAACAATAATTCAAAGCTTAGACAAAAAATAAAGGACACCAGATTTCAAGAATGAAAGAATTTTTTCCCTCCTGCCTTCTTAAAATGTCCTGGTTAAGAGTTCAAAGCCCTTTCTTTCCTTATAGGCTAAGCTGGAATAAAATGCCATGCCCAAGTTTGAAGTAGTACAATTTTTAAATTGCATGTAGAACTCAAATTGGTAACAGTAAGAAAAATTGGTTACCTAAGAAAAATATATTTTTTCCCCTGGCATTTACACATTTGCATTTTAATAAAAATGTGGATTGAAAAACAAACCACAATAAGTAAGCTGGATTTTCCAAACTTTAAAAGACACTGATCTAGACCTATTCTTTCCACCAAGGATGCAGCACATGCAGCTAACCTGTGGTCACAGGAAGGGCATTGAATTCATTACGCAAGACAGCATTCCTGTTTGTAATCAGCCCATTTATTGCTTCAAGTGTTGCATGAGAAGCAGAGACAACCAGAATATCTAAAAAGTTTGAAGACTCCCCCATGTACTGATATGATAATGGAGAAATAACAAAAAACTGTCAAGGAATAGCTACCGACTTGCAGAATTTTCTTTTTATTAAGCTGAGATGACAAACCCATCATGACAGCTGTCTCTCTGCTATACCACATCACTTGCAAACCCTGATCTTTCTATATAGGAGCTGGTGTTTTCTCTGTGAAGTTTAAAGCAGTGTCTTTATGGCACCTAATTAAGAGTCTACACTAATTTTTAAACAATAATATTTACATATGCCACAAGAAAAGGACTTCTAAATGTAGGAATTTCTGAAGCAGCAAATCAGTAGTAGCAAGGCTGTTTATTGATCTATTGACTTTACAAGGGCTATTATTTGTAAAAGCCTCCTATGAACAGCATTCAGATTTCAGCTATCGGTCAGTATTGAGTCCTTAGGGAAACATAATGAACAGCAGAGTTAAATAGGCGTTTTTAAAAGCCTGGGATTTGGGTTATGCCCTAATTATGAAGTTTGTATTTGTTTCTGTGTCTGACTGTGAAAACAAAGCCCCATGCAGGCTATACTATTACCATCCCCACCAGCAGTAGAATGAGCAATCCACACATTTGCTGTGATTTTGCAAGTGTTGCGTCACTTCACAAAGATCCCTGTCATTTCTCAAAAGATACAAGTGCATCTTACAGGAAACATTTACTGCTCTAATTGAGATTTTTTTCTCTGGAATGTACTAGAGCCTTATGTATTGATATATACAGACTTGCTTTAGGTGACAAGATACATTCAAGTCTGGCTACTGATTGCACCCCTACTCCCATTGTCATTTCCATAAACAGCTGACCTGCAACACGTGTATGCTTACAAAGGCACAGCCTGATGCTTTAAAAATACAAATCTAAACTGTATCATCACTTTTCCCCTTATGCAATTGTTTCCTATCAAATCAGGTAAAAGCTTTTGTTTTGATGGTATTCACTGGTGTCTGGAAAGATGGTCTTTAAGACTGTCTTGGAAAAAAACAAACACAGCCTCCCAAACAATCTTTCATCCCTATTATCCCTATTCCCCACCAACTTGGGGATCAGTGATTCAAAATAATTTATAGATGAAAAAAAGAATCGTTTGTGCTGTAAATGCTGGTGAGCAGCCCAGTATGTAGGACTGCTCTTGTTAAATATTTTCATAACCTCTCTAACTTGTGGGGTTTGTTTTACTCCTTTGGATATTTTGGCGGTGGTGCTACTAGGTGTCTGTTAATACATTAAGTAAATTACTGCTGTGCATTAAAGCAATGAAATTTGACCATTTTAATGCTAAAATAACTAGCAGTTTCTGTTTATTCCGTAGCCGATTAGAAATCTGCCTTTTGCACTGAAGCAGTATTTACAGGGTATTCATATAGCAGACACAGTGTAATCTTCTTTCTCTGCAGCTGACAGCACACAGAGATGTTCAATGTAAAACTCAATGATGTACAAAGAATTTGACTGCTATGAGATAACTGGTCCTTTTCTTAACCCTCTCCTGATGGATTGTGGGAGGCAGACAAAATAAGGATCTGCTACCGGGCTGATAAGTCATTTCTGTTCTCAAAAATAGGAAAGCAGGGCCATATTAAAGGTGAAACCATTTATAAAGATAGCCCTGTGGAGAAGGAGATGGACAAAAGGTTGTATGTGATGTTTGAGTACCTATTAAAAGAAGCAGGAACAAAAAAACCTGAGCAGATCAAAATATGTTTGCATATGCCTTTTAATTCTGAGACAAACTTTTGAAGAATGCTAGCCAATATATTCCAGCGTAAGCAACAGAAATTAGGCTAAGCACTTAAATCACCCAGTTGGTTTTCAGAGGGTATTTGAAACTCAAACACAAAATGTAATTGCCTACCTTTAGGCATCAAATAATGAAACTGCTGACAAAATTACTATCTCTCAGCAGCCATGAGTTCGAGGAAGCTCAAAGACTTAGACCAAATCATCATACACAGGTAAGACTTCTTCTGCTCCCTTCCTCCCTTCCTCCCCCATGTTTCTATATGATGTCATACTTGTTGCAAACTTCTAAGCATGATGCAATCAACACAAAACATTGTGTTAGGGACAGCCATGGCTGACATCTAGTGAATCTGATGGAAAGGTTCACCTTTACTTCCATGGCTACCACCTCAATCTTAATCCTTTGTTTTTTTAAAGGTTGGTACAAAGCTATAAATTCTTGCCTTTAGGTAAATTTGTAACACTGGCATGTGCTCATCTCTCTAGGATTTAAGAGCATTAATGAGATGCTGTCTTCCCAGAAGACTTTTTATGTATGTATTTACGCACACGCATGCACACTTGCAAGCACATGTGTATAGGAAAACCCTAGTACACATGACAAGGTATTACCTTGAAATAGTCCTTGCTTAAAACCATTTAATTCACTGAAAAAGTGCTTGCAATTCTTATTTCAACATAAGAAACCAGTGATATAACAGGAACTTGATGGTGGGTGCACTGTTTGGAGAACTGCTTCTAGGAATTACTGAAAATTTTTCCTGAACCTCATTTCTGTAGTCTTACAGAGGGATGGATGTTGCCTTTGTTGGCGTGGCGACCTGGTTCAGGAACGACACAACGGCCAACCCCTGGCCGCTCGGGCCATCAGCTCACTGACACCAACGTGGTGGATGGCAAATGGCGTTTATTGGCGAGTAACACGGTGTTATATAGCCTAGGTTTACAACGTCACGTCCGTCTGCTTACGACCTAGGTTAGGCCCTATTGGCTACTCAGAGGGGGGTCTTATCTTTCCGTACAGCGCGACATCTTCCGATCGCCAGACCCTAACTACCTACAGATGGAGGTCTTGAAAGTGCTTTAACAAACAATCACAGCCCTGTTTCTAAATAAAATATTAGGTTTCTTTAGCTAAAAAGGTAATTATCATATTTTCTATTTTGTCATCTTGACTTCCTGGTTCCTTTACTGCTCTGACTAGTTGGTAGCATGTAGAAAGAGCCCTCTAAAAACTTATTTTCTGATGTAAATCTTATTAAAACCCATAGATATATTTTTCTGGCTTGGATTTTTGTAGAAGCCTGTTCTGACAAAAGCTACATATTTTAGATCTAACAGTTTTTTTCAGGTACTCTGATTAAAAAGGACAAACTTCCTCAACACATTTTCTTCTCCACAGGAGAAAGTGTTTGTTTCACTTTCAGACTTCACTTGAAGCATCAGACATCAAACCTTTGCCCTAGAAATTACAGGCTGCACAGACAGTTTCTGAAGGACGTGAAGGGTTTTTATTTGCATGTTTTCAGTTTCTAGTACTTTGCCTTTGCTACAAGTGAAATAGCGATTGTGGAGAGAAAGAACAAGCCTGAATAAAGAGAGCTGGAGCAACTGAGATCTGAGAAGACTGTTATTAGATATTTAAAACCATTCACCTTATTGATTAAAATAAGTCTGGTGAGAGCCATCCCACATTTATTTTTTAAATGCTTTAGATAGTCATTTCAATTCTAATTTCTGAATTCTTAATGTCATCAATACCTGTAAGCATCCAAGTGAAAGAGACCCAAGCCTTTCTGTGAAATGGATCACAAGGTAAAAAACCTCACAAAACCTCCTTCCTTTGCCTTTCATAAAGAAGGACAGTCCCCATGGACTGACTGCCCTGTTGGAGGGAGAAAAAGACACTATTGGGTGATACTTGGTGCCCAGAAACCAGGGTGGCTTCTTAGAAGTGCCAGGTTTGGGAGTCAGTTGTGCTTTCTGTTGCCTATCCTGACTGAAATGCTACACACTCAGAAGAAATGTTTTAAATATAAAGATTACAGTGACAAGCACAGAAAAACTGGGAAATACCAGACTCCATCTAGCTCATGAATAAGCATTTTGCTACTGCTATTAATCACATGATCATAAACCACTTTTTCACAAAGTCCTCAACTGGTTCTCCCTGAATAATGAGCAACTGCTGACTATTTTAAATTCACTATGTAGTTTTTGCCCTAAGCCTTGGGAATGAAGTGAGAGAAGGTAAGCTGCACTGTTGTGCTGGTTTTGGCTGGGGTGGAGTTAATTCTCTTCATGGTAGCTAGTAGAGGGCTATGGTCTGGATTTGTGCTGAAAACAGTGTTGATAACACAGGGGTGTTTTCATTACTGCTGAGCAGCGCAGCAAGTCAAGATCTTTTCTGCCTAACAAAGACAAGGGCAAAGCCCTGAACTGGGGCAAAATAACCCAGTTATATAAAATAAGAGCCCATCACAAGCTAGGATCTGTGTGCCTGGGGAGCAGCCTTTCTGAAGAGAACATGGAGGTCCTGGGGGACAAAGCTGGGTCCTGGGTGACCAATGCTGCTTACTTGCTGCAGCAAGAAAGCTAAATCAGATCCTGGACTGCATCTGCAGGGGCATTACCAACAGAGATAGAAATGTGATCATCCCACTCTAGTCAGTGCTTGACAGGCTGCACTTGAAACTATTCTATGATTCTATGATACTATGTCCAGTTCTGCTTCTCACAATTTAAGAAAGACACATGCAGACTGAAGATGGTCCAAAGGAGAGCCACAAAGATGACCAAAGGCTAGAGGACCTGTCCAATGGAGGAAAGACTGAAGGAGATAGGTCATTTCTCCCTCAAGGGAAGGCTCAGGGTGCACCTCATCACTCTGTATTCCAGTACTTAAAGGGTGGCTACAAAGAGGACAGAGGCTCTCTTTTCATAAGGGGCCACATGGAGGAAACAGGTTGCAATGGATACAAGTTGCACCGGAAAGGGTTTCATAAGAAAGAATTTTTTAATAGTAAGAATAATCATTCACTAGAAGAACTCCCCAGGGATATTGCAGAGTCTCCATTGTCGAAGGTTTTCCATACGCAATTGGACAGGATGCCAGATAATCTCGTCTAGGCTTCCTTACCTGTGAAAGGTTGGAACAGATGATCTTTTGAGGTCCTTTCTACCCTGGGCTGTTCTATGATTCTATGATCACCCAAATAGATTCACTAATTTTTTGACGAAATTCAGAAAAATTCTTTGTAGGGAAGAAGTTGAGTTTGAAGAAGTTAGGGATTGTTTATTTATAGAAAAATGCAAAGATGATCTTATTCTGGGAGTTTTAGGCAACCACAAGGGTAGATGGTGCTGTCATTTCTTCCTATGCATGAAATGTCATGAATCTTTTGTTTGTATTTATTCCTTACAATTAAATCCAAGTGGTACAATACAGGCAAAGACCTATACAGAAGCAGTTAGATGAAATTAATTTGGGGAAAAAAACAATAATTAATGGATCTATTTTAATCTGGAATGCTAAAACTTTTCAAATGGAAACATATTGCTCTCCAATGCTCAATGAACACAGAAAAGAATTTTCATGGGGAGAGATAATTGTATAAAAATAATTCAAAAGTAAAAGATAAAATTGAAATAGCTTCAAACTAGTAAATACAGATTGCCTGATTTTGAGGGCTTAGAGCTGTCTTTATGAATACAAAACAATTATCCATATATAATTGAAATTATTATTGCTGTACTAAGCATAAGCTACTGATTGTGCCAATTCCTCACCGGCCCGGTTAGTTAGGGTAAAATGCTACCCCTATTAAAGTGGTTAGAAAAGTACGGACTATTTCAGCCTTACTGAATTTCTAAAGAAAATTTAGGAGTAGGCTTGATTTGCAGTGAAGATGCCATTAGTAAGAAAGAAGACAGAGCCCTAAATTGCTTTAACTCCTTTCACTGCTCGATTCTCTGCTATATTGCACACAAAATAGCAGAGCTGAGCTGGAAAGTCTTTCTTGCCTTGTGAAAACATAAGGGATTTCAAAAATTGAATTGATTCATTGGATCAAACACAACAATCTGAATTTTGTCCTATGGCAAATCTTAATGTTATTTGAATAATTGTAAACATTTTATTTAAATGATTAACAATGATTCATTGCCATTTTGGTGATTTTTAAATTCTAAAATAGACTTCTTTTAAAAATTTCAATTTTTTTAAAAAAGATAGTGCAGTTGTGAAAACATGCCCAAGTACGCAGCTCAACATTTTACAGCTGATCTAAAATAACCCCAAAACTTGAATTCAAATAGTTCTTTGAAACTGAATATCTTCCATTATGAATCTTTTAAAGACATCTTTAAAACAATTTATTAGGAAAATTTTTTCTAGCCCCATAAAATGTACCACATGTGATGCTTACACCTAAGTATTAATTCTAGGTTTCTACTGAGCTTGGAAAGTAGATTTCTGACTTTTATAACTGCATTTACTTTAATTATCTTTCATTTTAAGTAAAATATCTGGAACTGCCTGGCTGGGACTTCAGCTTGCTTCCCAACACGCCAGGCTGCCATGCATGTTTTCTTCAGTAAGTATCTCTGCATCCATGTCATGCCCCCTGGCAACAGGAAGTTATCTGAAGAAGTCGCACCTGAGGGTATATCACCCCACAAGAATCTTAATTACCAGTAGAACTCCATGCAATAAGGGTATAGCTCTGGGCAGACACTTTTTCATTGCTAAACTGGGTGATTGGAAAAGTGAGGGAAATTTGAAGGGGTGAAGATGTAACTCTTGTCAAGGTTCTCTTCTGTCCTCTTGCTGAAGTTACCTGTCTGTGACAGAACTGGCAGACCGAAGTGTGTCTGCACCTCAGCTGCTTCAGTGCAGCTTGGATTCCAAAGCTTTAATGTCCAAGAACTGTGGTTCATATTAACGCTCTGGCTTTGTGCTGGAGAGATGTGGGTGCACATCTCCTCCTGCCAGTTCCACTGTGTGGGTTGTACCCTGTGACAGAGGAGGTAATGGGGAACTGGTGGTTTCCTAAGAGCATGCCTTTCCCATGCTCAGTTCTCAGCTTCACAGTGCTCATTTCTCAGGACTCATAGTAAAATTAAGCCAAACAGACCTTAAAGAATAATTTCTGTTGGCTATATCACTGAAGGGGTAGTATATTCATTCTCTGTGTGGCACTGTTATAGTCCAAATGAAGTACATAGAAATATATCCAATTTGGGAAAATTATTGAAATCCAGAGAAATTGTTCTCCCAGCATGTGTTAACATTAGCAGATTTTGGCTAGTCTGAGTATTCACTGATAAGGGTTAGCAGATTTAGGATGTGTTATAACTCGGTATTTTAAACATTGCACTATTTATTGCTACTCTCTTTCTTCTTCCTCTTAATTGCAGTGCTAGAGTTAATGTAATGAACAAGATCATTAGCATACCAAAAGACAATGATAGGGAAACTTTTGCTGCAGCCTTAAACTAATCTGCCTGCACTGACCATCCAGATAATACCATTTCCCTCTCTCTCTCTCACACACACAAATACTTTGCAACTTGTTCATATTCAGCATAGGAATTAGGGCAGACCATTATAATTTGTGGTTGTATATTGAAGCTAGTGAAGTAATTAGGAGTGCCCTACAAGTCTGATTTACTTAAAACCAAAGGAATACCCAAGAGCCAAGAAATCATCTTGATTAACTCAGATATGATCAAACACAGCCCTCCAGCAAGCGTGGATTCATCAGCGCCTTTAGCAAGAAGACTTGCAAAAAAAGTGTAGACTGCCATATACAGATAAGTATCTGTACTGTTTGCAAATAACCCTGTGTAAGATCTGACTGTGCAGCCCAGACAACAAAAGCCTCCCATAAAAACAACAGAAATAATTTTTCACTGTAGCATTGCAGCTTCGGATGCAGCCTCAGCTTAATTAATAACCAACCCTTACACTTTTGTGGGCCACTTCTCAGCACTATCATACATTTCCTTCAGCCTGCTTGCCTGCTTTTGGAGAAACAACCACAAGATTGACAAGTGCATGAAATAAAATTAGCCCCCTTAAACCAGAAAGAAGGCGCTCTCTCAAGGTCATGTTCAAACAAATGGCATGAGCTGTTTGCTAAATCTCCAGCAATTTACCTGGGCTCTGGATAAACAGAATCCTTTGGTATCCTCTGCAGCTCTAATGCCAGTTCCTCCTACTTTTCTTCCTCCATCTCCTATATCCAATTCATTGTAAAGTTTCAAGGGTGAAAAGTAGTTGCAAAGTTTATTCTAAAACTCAAATCTAAAGGCATTTTTAAATACTGCTGAACTCACTGCAGATACCATACACTAGAGAAAGAACTGCAGAAGTGTCACAATAATACAGTAATTCCATTATGAGAAGAAAGGGAGAAGACTTCAATCAATCTTGAAATTAACTTTATATTTAAGACTGTAACAGCCTCTGCACTGTATAGTGTCAATTCTTTTATCATGATTACTTGTTATGTGTTGAACCATTTAGTCTCACCTCCTATTGTGCTGTGATTGAGTTCATGGCAGCAAATACACTGGTCATAAAAACAATGAAAGCTTGAATGCTGCCCAAAGTATTTGTTTCACCACAGCTGAATAATCAAATGCACATTATGATTTTTTTTGTCAACAAGTTTAATTTAGTTCTGTTTAACTGATTGCTTATGCCTTACCCATTTTTTTGCTACGTAAAGGAGGTCTGTAGGACAAACAAGAAATACAATTGCTAGTTAAGGCTCATGTTTCTGTAAATAAAGGAATGGATGAGAATTTTTTTACATATTTGTTTCACAAATCCTCCTCTTTTCTTCTAGTATCCCTTTTGCCCATTTTAAGTTTCTGGATACAACTGATGGCTTCAAACCTGTCAACCTGGATTCCTAAACCATTCTTGGTGAAGTACAAACTCTTTGAAATTTCAAAGACTTGGATTGCTCATAGCATGTATGCACTTGCTCCTTTTAGACCTGTTTTGGTGGTCCAAAGTTTGAAAACAACTGGACTTGTTGGAGCTTGGTGGTGTATGTCAGTATGTGTAGCAGGGGCAAAGAGACTGCAGTAAAAATGAAGGCAAAGCTTAGACTCATCTGCCATACTAATTAGCACTGGGGAGAGTGTATGCTTTCCACTAGCAGAGGATGTCAAAGCCTACAAGGGCCACTGTGGTGCATGGGGACAGAGAGGCTGAGAGTATGAGTGCTTCTGAGATCAGCTGCAGGAGTGTCCCTGTCTCTTTCTTCACCTTCATGCATACAGAGGTGTAAAAGCATATTACACAGGGAGAAGAAATTTTATAGCTGAAGGGGCCAAGGACGCAAGATCAACATCTTCCAGCACACCCAACCATGCTACTAGTTTTCTGTTAATTGGTTTGTCCACAACAGTATACATGGGATTCAAGGAAATAAAATTCTCTTGGGTTTATTTGTGTGTTCTACTTTCTCAAAACATTTATTTTTAAGATATGGAAAGCTCTGAATTCTGTGTTACAATCTTTACATGAAATCTCTTTATTTGAAGTCTTGTGTGAAAATTGTTAAATATTTTGCTTCTTTTTCCACCGAGACCCTAACAACTAAAGAAATTCCATGTTCAAATTCCAGGTCAATAAAATATATTTTACTCCTTCTTCGAAGTTAGGTATAAATTTTAACTTCCCCTGTTTAGTACAAAGACATTTTTCACTAGGAAATAAAAATGACATTTTAGCCTTCTGGTTTCAGTGTGAATATTTGAATGCAACCCCACAAACAGACGAAGAAATGCACCAAGGTGAGTACGTGTGGAGAAAAAAATGAGCATGGTCTGTTTTGGCTGTGATTAAGAGCTGAAAACCAGGGGGCAACACAGAGTGATGGAAGACACACAGTTATTCGTGGCAAATTTTGCAGATAATTTTCTCTGCTTTACAACCTTTGAGTGATGGTCCACTTTTTAACTTGCTCCATAGATCTGAGGACACTGTATATATGCCCACAATACTACTTTATTAACTACACATAATGAGGTATACAACACTTCAAATAACAATACATCAGTCAGCAGAACAGGAAGCCAAAATGCATGGCTTGGTTTGGCTTGCTGTTCACCTTTGTTCAAGCAATTATAATGGCTTGAGGCTGAGATTGGAAAAATACGAGAGATGGTATCATCTTCTCTTTTTTTTCAAAGGAAACCTCTGTAAGAAAGCAAGCAAGCTAGTGTTATTTATAAATCAAATTTATGTTTATTTCTTATTTATCTTTTATGTGAGTACACATTTTTGTCTTACGAACAGGCAAAGCCAGCAAAGTCAACCACTGCTAGAGGTAATAAAAGTCCTTGGTTCTTATGCGCACTTTGGCCATGGCAAAGCACTGACCATCCAGGTTGTCTGCCACCATGGCTACCCAGAAGGGAAAAGATTAGAATGTGACTCCTGCAGGGGTGAACACTGGAGTACATCACTGCCACTGTGCCTTTATCTTTTCCTCACATCTCAGCAGCAAGGGCTTTATCTCCTCTCTCCATTCCTCTGCTATGCCCTGCTTGCTCCCTGGACTCTGGAATAGCAAGATATAAATTTTTACTGAAATGATTTAAATTTTTAACTAAATGATGGTTCTGTTTTCTTCATATTAACCTCTGAAGTACAGGATGGAAAGAACTAGATAATCTAATTTTCACAGAGTTAGACCATCAGCCCCCGAAATTGCTATATGAAAGAAAAAAGTGAGAAATAGTAGGGAGATGAGTGTAAGAAGACAGAATAACTACATGAAGTGTTTTCTCCTTCCAAAACATATAATGAAAAAATACTTTTTGTGCACGTTCATTTTGGAAATAGGGTATTGAATTAACCCAAGACTGTCAGCAGTCATATTGTCCAAAACTGAAAAACACAACAACCATTCTTATTAATTGCATACTAATACCTCTAAGCTATTAGAAAGAATGTCAACCATTAACTGTCCAAGACATTGTCTTTTAGATCATGCCTTATTTCTGATGAAGCCAGAGTATGTTCAGTAAAAAAGGAAATTAGAGTTTTGAGATTTCATTTATTTTTGTGACATTGCTGTTGTCTATCTCCATTCATAAATGTTGTTGGCCAAATTCAAACATATTGTGAGGGGATTATTTTAATCCATTCAAAATGTAGCAACACAGAACCACAGAATCATAGAATAGTTAGGGTTGGAAAGGACCTTAAGATCATCTAGCTTCAACCTCCCTGCAATGGGCAGGGACACCCCACACTAAACCATGCCACCCGAGGCTCTGTCCAACTCGGCCTTGAACACCACCACGGATGGAGCATTCACAACGTTCCTGGTCAACCCATTCAGTGCCTCACCACCTTCACAGCAAAGAACTTCTTCCTTACATCCAATCTAAACTTCCCCTGTTTAAGTTTTAACCCGTTACCCCTTGTCCTATCACTACAGTCCCTAATGAAGAGTCCCTCCCCAACAACCTTATAGGCCCCCTTCAGATAGTGGAAAGCTGCTGTGAGATCTCCACACAGACTTCTCTTTTCCAGGCTGAACAGACCCAACTTTCTCACCTTAAATTGCCTCACTGAGGAAAAGTATACGCCATTCTTTAAAATGTGAAATGAAAAAAAAAAAAAAAGAACAACACACCTAGCCAATGGCAACATTTTCCATTGGTTTTGTCTGCATTTTCTATGTTACTTACAATAATCATGATTAGTGAGAAAGGAATCCTGTTTTCTTATGTTTTTTCATTCAGACACCATGGCATAATCTAAACCGTGTTTGGTTAGTAAGTACATATTGATGAGTTAGAACGGTTCTAAGACCTGGTACTTTTTGAGGCAAAAAGTTGAGGATAAGCTAGAAATGTTCATTACACTACTGGGACCAGTTACAGAACTAGAGAGGTGTTTACCCACTAGGAAGATATTGAAGACCAGCTGGGATCATATTTGTCCACAGAGGGGCTGAAAAGGGGCAATGGGTCGCTGTAGGTAATGGGGGATGCTGGTATGTTTCCTGTGTGACAATACCAATGCCTGCATCACTAGGTCCCTTTGTGACTACAGGACAGATCTTTCAACACTCTGGATAAAAAAACCTACAACTGTGAGGACAGAACTTCCCTTTTAAGCCTTTCAGCCATTTATTCTGCAAATCTATCCCCAGAGGTCAGACGTGCACCATGTAGCTATGTGTCAGTGCAAGGCTGCCTGGATTTCCTCTTTACAGCAGCCACCATATTGCAGCCATGTCTTGATATCAGAAACACTTAAATGAAAGCATCCTGAAAGTAAAAATCATACCAGCTACAAAAAATTATGGTACAGAAATAGAAGCCCAACTTAATGTGCCAAGTTGCCCATGCTTCTACAAGCAACACACTTTATGAGCCAGACTGAGAGGCAACAGGCTGTCTGAGAGCTGTGTTTGCCACCATATTCATGTTATTCTAATACTTATCCAGTGCTCAGTAGCTTGACAGTTTTGTTACAGAGGTATAGCACTTTTATTCTCCAAATCAATTTAAATAGCAACCACAGCAAGACTGTCTAGCAGTGACATTGGGAATGGTTTATAGAAGCAAGATTTGAGGCTAAAAAAAGTAACTTTCCTGCCTATATTGAAATGGAAAAATCCTTTTTGTATTGATATGGAAAACTCCTATTGAATACCTAAAAGCAGCTAGGGAGTGAACAATAACTACAGATTGCAAATGACAGGATCAATGGCAAATGAATAATATGATACAAAGGGGCAGTTATACTCTCCTTTTGAAATACCTGAGCTTGGCCTGATTTCCTGGCTACTATGCTGTGAAGTCAGACTAGGAGATTGTGACTGTCCTTTTAGGCCTTCGACCTCCTCTGTTTCAGTTCCACAGCCTAAGCTGAAACTCAGAGAATGGCCCTCTGGCTTATAAGGTGCTTCAGAGCAAGCAAGGAGATAGCCAGATACATACCTGACACTAACAATCCCTTTCTAGCAATGAACAGGCAAAATAATACCCTTCTTCCCAAAGGGTGTAAGTATGTCATGCAGATTTTGGACTTTAAAGATGTTTTGTGATTAAATATGGGATGTTTGATACCACTAGAAGAACTAATTTTGCATGGAGGTTTCTGGGACTATGAGATCAAATACGTGTATGAACTTAAGCTTTTAAATAGTGATCTGATCTTTAGTTTCTGGATAGCTGTAATTCTCATTCACTCACTATCGCAGGCTAACTATTTCCATTTACTTAGGTATTTTATGTTAACATAGGTGAATTTGAAAATGCTTGCCTGAGCAGTCAGCAAAATTGAGACTCACAAATTTATGTCCACAGAAAGAGTATTCATTGTGAGTTAATAATGATAAGAGGAAGGGCTAAGGCCTGCCTTCTTTCTATAACTGCATTATTGTTTATGCTGCAGCAACCCAGATGTTAGTGACATTTCCAATAAGCTGATACAAAGCTGAAACTAATTATGGAGACAGAAAACACTGACTGGGATAAAGGACAGTTAAGAAAGAAAGCACCAAGGTAAACTTCTCACAAAATCTGTATTTTGCATCATCAAGACCTTTCTTGACAAGCTCCATCTCTGCTCTTTATATACATAGAAAATTAGCATATCATTTGATAATGACCTATCAAAAACCTATGCTTTGATTACAAGCAGCTGCTTTTGATTACAATCAATGAATCACTAATTTGTGCTCAACCACAGAACAGTTGGACTCCATCTATTATTCATTCTTGAAGTGGAAATCCTATTTAGAACTGGATTCCAAATTTCACTAAAGCTTCTACCCTCTCGGCTATTAATAATTTTTTTTTGAAGTTAGGTCTCTAAGGTTTCATGATGGCTTCTTTTGTTATGCTTAAACTCTGAAATAATATGCTCAGCTGTTGCATCTTTCTCACTGGCTATGTGTGGAATAGGCTAATTTAAGTCTTTTAACAACCACATGATACCTTTTGATTTTCAAAATCCCTAACCTTTATATCTAGTATAAACAGAACTATATTCACAAGGAACTGATGTAGTATGGTCTGTGGTTCTGTGACATGGAATTTGTAGGTCTCTGATTTTTTTTACAACATATATATATGTACGACACAATAAATAGATACACAAACATCAGGTGCCTTCTCAATTCAAGGTATTTAGCTTGAAATAATGGGATATAATGCACCCTTGTATAATTATGCATGAATAAAGATACACATTCTTCAGGCAAATCCAAACACTTGACCTCTAAGATCTCATGTTCAACAGTTTTGATTACATTATCATTAGTTCAGGATAAGGAACCATATGTTTTTTCTTGGATTATCAACGAGACTGTCCATAAGAGTGTGTGAATGACTTCTGCTGTCCATAAGAGCGTGTGTGACTTCTACTCTCTCTTGTATAATCTACTCTCAGAATAAGTCTGGCTCACAAATTTGCATGACTTTATCAATCAACATACAAGTGACCCCTCATTTGATAAATGGATGATGACTAGATTCAAAATGAAACTAATGATCAAGGTGTGCTGGTTTTCTATCAACAAAAAATAACAAATGTTACCATCAAGCAAGTAACAAGTAAAGTCCAAAATGTCAAAAACTCCCCACTATCCAATTTGGATGGTAGGTCTGATAGATGGATGCCTATAAATTCAAAAGGGCTACTCTAAACAACACTTAAACATGCTCAGTGTATGTGGAAACATTTTCAAAATGCAGCTCACCTCAGAGCTTAAATACTGTTCTTATGCTAAATGTGAAACAGACAGTTTAGGCTTGGGGCTCAGTCTTGTAGAACATCATCAGCGCCTTGCTTTCCAGTCATGGGTTCTGTCACTCCTCAAACACCTCATGAAATGGGGCATAAAACTGTGACCCTGAAAGGCAGCTGGAAACCAGTACCAAATACCCTGGTGTGCTTTCCCAAACTGTAAACCTGAGGAAGGAAAATGTAGGTATCTTGCTGATAGTGGGGTAGTCCAGACAGAAAATCAGTCTAGACAAGAGAATGTGCTTAGTAAACAATATTGCCTCTTAAATTTACTCTCAAATTGCATTCTAATTCTGTGAATGAGATTTACCGCCCACAAGGAAAAGCTGATAGTGGGATACCTTGTCAGTTCAAAACAGCAGGCACAATTAGTTGCAAGTGTAAAGTGATACCCATAAAGCCAAAGATGCAATTTAAAAATCACACCTCAAGTTCGACAAACACAGGCTCCTGGGGACCCCAGTAGAGTCCACATCTCTAATGAATGCTTCCTGCTCTTCCTATCTCTGACCATTTGCTTTAATATAAATCTTACCTCGTGATTTTTTTTAAACAGTCATCAGAATGCTGAAATCTGTAACTCTTATTCATGTTAATAAGTACTCAATCATTGCAACAGGATCTTGATGCACATAGAGACTGCTCCTGAGAACAAATTACTGTCCATAGAGCATAAGGACTCAGGCCCATTTTTATTTACACATTGTATGTGAGATTCACAGAAAGACCGTGAAAATTCAGCCAGAGGTCTCATTGCAAGAGTTGCTGGGAGCTGAGTGCTTTTGAATATCTGGCACGTAGTACCAAACATCTGACAATCAATCAATCCATGAGACAAATTTTGCCCTCAGATCTATGTTGCTCCCACTGAAGTCAGCAAGTCACACATACTTCACTAGGGAATTTGACCATAATAGAGCTGCTAAGGCAGACTGACATTTTAGAGGTCATTTTTAAGTAAGGTAGTTCATTAGAAAAATAGCCATGTAACTAAGCATTTAACCACCAACACACAGATTTGAAATGTCAGGGAGGAATAAGTGTTACGTTTGCAAGTCATTTTATTTCCCAGGGAAAGCTACATAACTCACTAGGCCCTTTACAAACAAACAAACAAAAAGAGGAAAAGAAATGGCTTCATGCTTTTGAAACACCTCTGGGAAAACACAATGGCTGAGCAGAGCCGCATAGCAATTCAGCTATAATGGCCAGTAGCTTCAAATAACACAAAGCCTGCATAAATGTCAGATTTCCATTACTGGCAGCCTGAAATCTTTGCAATAGAGTTGTTTCTATCAAGATGCGGCGTCACCATATGCTCTAATTACTATTTAAATACAGACTATCATATCAGAAATCTTTTAATTTATAAACACACCGACAGACTAGGACACAGGTAGATACACAGTGAAACTATCATTGATGGTTATCAGCAAAATAAATGAAGGGAAAAAAACTCATCAAAGTGACAAACACGGGTTTGGTGCTCACAGCTCTATTCACTGTATCTTACGGGACTGCAGGATCCAATCTTTTACAGGGCATCACTTACAAGGAAAAATTGAACTTCTGTGGCCTATTGCACAGATCTAGATTGAGGAAATTAACCTAATGAAATCTGCATCATATTTGGGAAGTCATGGCAGTCTGGCTAAGTTCCCACTGACTGAAAAACAATCCCCATTTTTAAAGAGGGCAAAAAAGAAGACCCAGGGAACTACAGGCCAGCCTGTTTCACATTGGTGCCTGACATGATCATGCAGCAGATCCTCCTGGAAACTATGCTAAAGCACATAGAAAGTAAGGAGGTGATTGGTAACTACCAAAACAGCTTCACCAAGGACAAACTGTGCTTGGCAAATTTGGTGGCCCTTCTAGGATGGGGAACGACCTGTTAGAGAGCAGTGTAGGGGAGAGGGACCTGGGGGTCCTGGTGGACGACAGGGTGACCATGAGCCGACACTGTGCCCTTGTGGCCAAGAAGGCCAATGGCATCCTGGGGTGCATTAGAAGGGGGGTGGTTAGTAGGTCGAGAGAGGTCCTCCTTCCCCTCTACTCTGCCCTGGTGAGACCTCATCTGGAATATTGTGTCCAGTTCTGGGCCCCTCAGTTTAAAAAGGACAGGGACCTGCTGGAGAGAGTCCAGCGCAGGGCAACTAGGATGATTAAGGGAGTGGAGCATCTCCCTTATGAGGAAAGACTGAGGGAGCTGGGTCTCTATAGTTTGGAGAAGAGGAGATTAAGGGGTGACCTTATTAGTGTATATAAATATATAAAGGGGGAGTGTCACGAGGATGGAGCCAGGCTCTTCTCAGTGGCAAACAATGAAAGGACAAGGGGTAATGGGTACAAATTGGAGCACAAGAGGTTCCACTTAAACCTGAGAAGAAACTTCTTCTCAGTGAGGGTGACGGAACACTGGAACAGGCTGCCCAGGGAGGTTGTGGAATCTCCTTCTTTGGAGACATTCAAAACCCGCCTGGACACGTTCCTGTGTAACCTTATCTAGGTGTTCCTGCTCCGGCAGGGGGATTGGACTAGATGATCTTTTGAGGTCCCTTCCAATCTCTAACATACTGTGATACTGTGATACCATGTTGGGAAGAGTGACTGATGTCATCTACCCGGACTTATGCAAATTTGACACTGTCTTGCACAATATACCTGTCCCTAAACTGGAGAGACATGGCTTTGACAGATAGACCACTCAATGGATAAGGAATTGGCTAGCTGACTGCACTCAAAATGTTGTAGTCAACAGCTTGATGTTCAAGTGGACTTCAGTGACAAGTGGTGTTCCTCAAGGACTGGGACTGAGACCAGCACTGTTCAACATCTTGGTGGCCTGGACAGTGGGATTGAGTGCACACTCAGCAGGTTTGCTGACACCACCAAGCTGTGTGCTCAGGTACCACACTGGAGGATATGGATGCCATCCAGACATCGTTTGAAAGGTGGGCCAGTGTGAACTTCATGAGGTTCCACAAGCCAAACGCAAGGTCATGCACCTGGGTCGGGACAATCCTAAGCACAGCTACAGGCTGGGCAGAGAATGGATTGAGAGCAGCCATGCAGAGAAGGACTTGGGGATGCTGGTTGATGAAAAGTTCAACATGACCTGTCAATGTGGATTTGCAGCCCAGAAAGCCAACCATATCCTGGGCTGCATCAGAAGAATTGTGACCAGCAGGTGAAGAGAAGTGATTGTCTCCCTCTACTCTGCTCTGGTGAGAACCCACCTGGAGTCCAGCCCCCAACATAAGAAGGATGTGGACCTGTTGAGGTGAGTCCAGAGCAGGCACTCAATTCAATGGTCAGAAAGCTGGAGCACCTTTCCTATGAAGACAGGCTGAGAGAGTTGGGCTTGCTCAGCCTGGAGAAGAGAAGGCTCTGGGGAGACCTTATAGCAGTCTTCCATTACCTAAAGGTGGCCTACAAGAAAGGTGGAGAGGGCCCTTTTAGGAGGGCATGTAGCAATAGGAGAAAGGTTAATAGTTTTAAACTGAAAGAAGGTAAAATTAGATTAGATCTAAGGAAGAAATTCTTCACTATGAGGGTGGTAAGACATTGGAACAGGTTGCTCAGAGAAGCTGTGGCTGCCCCATCCCTGGAAGTGTTCAAGGCCAGGTTGGATGGGACTTTGAGCAACCGGATCTAGTAGAAGGTATCCCTGCCCATGGCAGGGGAGTTGGAACTAGATGATCTTGAAGGTCCCTCCCAACCCAAACCGTTCTGTGACTCTATAATTCTACAGTGCAATGCACAATACAGAGTTACTGAAAATAACGCATCTCATTATCAGGATTTTGGGTTATGGCAGACCCTACAATAAATTTCTGGAAGCCTGGTGTTGGCTAGATGTGGCTGTCTCTTCACATTTTGTTCATTTACAATTCAATTTGTTATATGAAGTGCAGAGACATAGAAATATCTACACACAAGCTCCATGTGCTCTTTCATTCAATGTTAATTTTCTTTTCCTCCTAGTTTTCACAAGCATAAACAAAGAACTTAAAGACAGTGAAGAAAAAGTGAAGTCATGTAATTAAAAACTCAGAAATTGCCAAGTTTTGAGTGCTGCTTTAGAACATCAGCGGGGTGATATTTTCATGCAATTATTGATGAAAGAAATCCTTTAAGTAGGATGAATATGATATGCAGTACTGAAAGACAGATATTTTCCAGTGGTAGGAATTATCTGTTGAGAGATTTAAAAAACACTGGTGAAACACCTATGTGACTTACTTTTCACATGAGTGGTAATTGCATCTTCCCTAAAGTTCACTGTAAATTGCTGGTGTTCTGGTGTTTTCAAAATCAAGTTAGTAAAATTTAAGATATAAAAGACAGAGCCTTTAAAAAATATCTTTCCATTAACTATCAGTTTTTATCATCTTAGTATGATCTTTTGTGATATATCTGCTGATTTTGCCATGGGAATAAGGAATCATGAACTGGGAGAGGCTACTGAAAGGAGAACATAATTTCCAAGACCTACAGGTACCTCCATAAGATGTTCCCTGGTCTGTTGTTTGCCCAGGAACTTCATCTCTTTATTTCCCTTTGTCCTGGGTTTAGCAGTGGCAGTCATTTTTCTCTTTCTTGGTAGCTGGTGCAGGGCTGTGTTTTGACTTTCAGCTGGGAACAGAGCTGAAAAACAATGATGTTTTGGTTTGGCCAAGGACTTTGTGGGCCTCATGCTCTTCCAGGGAGGAGGGGAGCCGGGAGGAAGCAGAGACAGGACACCTGACCCAAACTGACCAAAGAGGTATTCCATAGCACAGCACGTCATGCCCAGGATGTAACTGGGAGTTAGCTGGAAGGGCTAGGTGGACGGCAGGGTTGGAGGAGGTATCGGTCGGTGTTTGGTCAGGCTGGGGGGGGGGCGAGTTATCGATCGGCTGGTGATGAGGTGTTGTATTCTCTTCCCTTGTTATTTCCTTATTACTATTATTGGTGGTAGCAGTAGTGATTTGTGTTATACCTTAGTTACTAAACTGTTCTTATCTCAACCCGTGGGAGTTGCATTCTTTCTGATTCTCCTCTCCGTCCCTCCAGGAGTAGGGGGAGGGCAAGAAAGGGGGGGGACTGGGTAACAAGCTGTCTGGCTGTGGGTTAAACCACGACACCCTTACATCTTTACCTCCATATAGAGCTTTTTTTTTGTAAAACTGCTGTAATTCTAAGCATAAATCAAGCTGAATTTATCATCAGATATTTCATAAGCATGAAAAAGAAGATAGGATAAATGCTAGGTACAACAATTTGCATAAAAGCGCAAAACAAAATTGCAGCTACCTTCAGAAAACAGAATTATTCCTAGAAAAGTGCTTCCCTGCACCATAATCCACATAAATCTTTCTTCCATTCCCACTTTGGTGCTGGCTGGATTTCCTGGTCTTATGTTTCTGGAGGCTTCCAGAAAGAAAGGCAGTGCCATAGCACGAATAAGATTTAATTCTGATTTTAAAATAAGAAAACTATTGTTCCCTGATATCCAGCTGGATTAGATTGATTGTGAATGGAAAGGACATAAATTGAAGGTGAGTTTTAAAACATTAAGCTTGCAAAGATCTGAAAATCTAGGCAGCTGGTAAGACCCAAACGGACAGACATAAGGTCTTCAGGGGTACTGTTCCCAGGGGTGACATTTCTAGAGACTTACATGTCTGGGAGCACTTTATACATGATTAAAAGTTCTTGCTAGTGCCCATCAACACTCACTGCCTAGTGCCTGAGGAACAAAGTGGATGGGGCAAAAAACTGGTTCTGCCCTTCATTCTCCCAAATTCAGTCCCACAAAGAAAGACAGTTGCCCTTCTGTTTCAACTTTGAGGAAGCATGTATCAGAGACTTCCTTTCAAATCCAGCTATGGTAAAGGTTTCATTAAAAGAATGTCAGCATTTCCTATTGCCTTTTCTTTAAAAAAGAAGATGCACAAACTAGGAACCTTGAATAAGCTGATAGAGTTTTTAAATCAGCTTGTATTGTGATGCTTGAACTGGTCTCAGAACTATCTTCTTTTTATTATCATTTTCTTTTGCTGAGGCACATGAAAAGCAGAAGGCATTATTTCTGAGAGAAAAACAAACAACTTAGGTCTGTGTATTCCACCTGCTATGCCAAAACAAGCTATCAAATTACTGCATAAAGGGACCTAAAGGCATGACCTATACATTTATTTTTGCTCATGTTTTTCACTGTTCTGTTGGTTTTTTATTGCAAAGTTTAATCAAAATTAATAGCAAGTTGGGCTGGCTTCAGATTGTTTGGAAACACTACAGAACAATTGTATTGTATCTCCACCTACTGTTAGCACTCAGTTATCTTGAGAAGGGTACATCTATGGCATTTTAAAGCACTGACACATGATGCTCTGGGATACAAGATGGGCAGGGCATGAGCAAGAAAACAGCAGACTGAAATGATGGGGAAAGCTTAGGTTTTGCTATTTTATTATTACAATAAAAGGGTTGCAAGTGGGAGCTTTGAGTTGAGATGCTTCTGTCTACTGCTTCTTTTCTTGTGTGAAAGTCAGGTGCATTCATGCAAAAGGAGCAAACAGCCTTTCTTTCCTCTTATTTCTATACGTTACTTCGGAGATTTTCTCCTCCTTTGTATCTATGGGAAAATTTCTTGTGAAATAGAGGCTGAGAGAAGCACCATCATCCTTTGAAGTGCATAGTTTAAACACACTTCAGAAAAGGTTTCTCAGGAGCAACCTTGCATTTTACATTAATGAAAAGCTTTCCTCTGAGATTATGCAGATTTCCTGCAGATGCTACCTAACAAGTGGACCATATCTTGCAATCCCTAAATATCCCCTGTTTTTTTTCCTTGGGTTAGAGTAACCCAAGGAAGTTTGGTAATGCTACTGCAATAACTATCTATCAGACACTGTGCTGCTGAGGGCTTTTCCCAACTCTGAACTCGGCATTTTGGGGTAAGAAAAAGGCCAGGCTGAAGGGCTCACTGCAACCACCTCCCTGGACCTGTCCAGCCTAGCCAGTAGAAGATGTCAAATACTTGGATATGGCTTCAGCCCTGCCTCATTCAGGGACTCACTTGCACAGCACAGAGGCACTTATTTGCATTTAGGGTTCACGTAGATAAACCCTTTCTTTAGATAAGCAAAGGAGGCCTGGTCTTTTCAATGGACAAGGGCAAGATGATAGTTCCCCTTTTCATCTATAGTTAGCAATTAAGGCAGCTCTCTGTATGATTTGGGTCCCTACCCTGATCTGACAGCTCCTCCATCTAAGGGATCAGGACTCGTCCCTCCAGCCAGATAGCTGAAGCCACCAGAGCTGGGGTTTCCCACTGAGCCGCTCTCAGTCCATTCTATTGAAACTCTTCCTCTTTGTGCAGCTTAACTAAATATTCATTGGGCTAGAGAGTAGTGAGCATCATCACACTGTAGCTTAATAGTTGTGGCAGTCCCCAGGGAGACTCCCATCTCTGCTCTGATGAATGTTGAAGTATTTTGCTATGAAGTATTTACTTGAACAAAGATGCAACAACATCCAGCTAGCACAGAGCCTGGAGGGGCCAAGCACATGGTTCGAGTGCTGCAATGGGGAGGATGGACTTGAGTTTGCACCCTGTGTCTGGCATGCAGATTAACTCAACTTGTATGCCCTAAGGGAGGAGTTTTTTAGAGTGCTGTGGAGTTACCTTCTGCTCCCAGCTGGAGCAAAGTGTTCCTGGGAAGCCTTTAACAAATACTGGACTGAGGCTAGAAAATCAAGCACTCTAGATGTCAGGAACAGCCAGGATTAAGGTTGCCTCCTCAAATCAGTTTTTCACTGTACATGTATTTTGAATCTGCGTTTTTCTAGAAGATGCCTCTTCCCTCAGGGCACAGAGTGGCCAGTGATTTTTGTATCTATATTCACATTTGGCCACTGGCCTTATTTACCTCATATTACACAAAGCCGTCTGTGATGACAGACATCAGCTGTAAGGACAGATTAATAATTTTCAATATATTCATTTCCTTCTTTGGTACTCATTATTCCAGTAAATAAACACTACAAAAGTTTAATGAATTTCATATCCTGCTTAAGACAGACATAAGTGGGTATTGTTTCTTCTTTGAAAAGCAGACTTGAGGCACAGAAGGATCTCTGTCAAAAAAACTCATTAATTGTGGGTACTCAGTTTAAGATGTCTCTGTATTTTGTCATTTGTATATTTACACATACTCTCCAGTTCATACATCTGTTGCTTAAGTGCTCACCAAACCTATGGGTCAAGCCTAACACATAACGTCTTATGTATGCAGAAAACAAGAAAGAAATGGAAATCCCTGACAGAACTGGTGTAAAAAAATTACCTAACTACATATAAAGACTTTCTGGTAAAAACAAAATAAATTTTATTGGTTTAACCAAGACGCTATCTTGTCTCATTCACTTCCCGACTTACTTAACAAATGAGGTAGGGATCTCTTTATCTTTTGCTTTACCGCAAAGTCATAGTTCATGCACAGACCTGACTCTTTCTGCATACAAGTGAAGCTGGGTTCTGTAAATAAACATTCTACCTTAATATACACAGAAAAGTGGAACAAATTAAGGGCACACAAATGATACAAATGTTAAATTTTGAGGGTGCAACTTTGCACTTTTTTGGAAATAATTTTTTTTTCAGAATAAAAAATGACATCTACAAGATTTTGATTAAAAAAAATACCCTTCCCTCTGTAATTTGAATATGTGTCTTCATGTTGACAGTGATATAGTTCATCACATAACTTAGTACCCACCATCCAAACCTCTACCATTTGGGTTACTAGAATAATGCATGAGTAGTGAAAGAAATACTACCATTGGTTCTGCATCCTGGTGTTGATGCAGGGGGCTCCCAGACAACAAACAGTAACTTCAGACCGCATGGTAAAGGAAGGTACTCTATGCACAGCTTTTGTGACTACTGTCTTTCAAATCTGAACCCATCTTTTTCCTGGCCCCCCCGTTTTTCGTCTACCCAGTAGCAGTATAGATGTTTCTCTCCATAGCTGTCTTGGTCATAGGCTCTCCAGCCACTTCTTCTGCAGATCTAGGTGTGTATCATCTCCGGTTGGCACTGGAGACAGTACCAGTAACACAAAGTCATCCTTGACACTCTCCCAAAATCTTCTTGACTGCTGTGTCCTGTAGCATTGCTGACGCAGCAAATGTCAGGGAAGCTAAAGTCCCCTCTGATAACCAAGTCTGTGTTACAGACACGTATTTGTTTAGAAAAGATCAACTTCCCTTATCATGCAGTTTGTAACAAACTCTCTGGGTCACGGTGCACAATTCTCAACAAGCTTTTGTCCATCCTATATGTCCCCATCTGTCCATCCATGGGGATGGATTCCCTGTGTGAATTCAGATGCTAAAATGAAACAAGTTTCTTCAGGGCATGTGCAAACCATACACATATACAGATTTATAACCAGTTTTGAAAAGATTTCCTGGATTTCCATAAAAAAGAGCAAATGATAAATCCTTATGATCTGAATCCCACTACACATTAGCACTTAGCAAAAGTAACAGGGATTGATCACTGGGACAGCTGAAAGAAAAAAAACCCATAACTTTTTGACACTGGTTTAAGGTTAATTTTCTACAGTTCAGTTTCAGAAATGACCGAGTTGTTTGTGTTGTATATTTCCTAAGAAAATTCAGCCAAAGGCCGAGAGTAGATGCTACAAATTTTCAAATTATTAAAGCTGGCAGCTGAAATTTCTTCTAACAGGAAGTGCCAAGAAACTTCAATAGTTGGTAATGATGTCCAACCTGCCTCCAGGTAGAAGCTATAAACAAAGTATCTAAGAAAGAAATTTCAGTATGCTTATATGGGATAACTTTTCACCATACCTTGAATGTTACTACTGATGAACACAGCCTGCATCTTCATCAGAACTGACTTTTATCTTCCAAAGAGAAAACACACAGCATACAAATGTATCCGCTGTTCTGTTTCCAAAAGCAGAAAAACTTAAGAAAACAACTCAAAAAAAAAGAGCAAATACTCATCATAAATGCACAGGCTTCATTTTTGTGCTCATGTGCAGCATTGTTTCATATTCAAGTGAATTCATTTAGGAAGTACAATTGTCATAATTTTCTCTTAAGCTCTTAGGACTGACAGAGACAGCTATCTTAAAGGAATATTATGTCTAAGGTTATGTCTAAAGGAACAGCATGTCTAAACGGCAACCTGTACTTATGTCAGTCTCTAAATAAAAAAGGAAACTTCATGAGATTTGTGGGGCCTTGATATCAGCCTGGTCTTTGGTATAACTATGATAATGGATTTACAATTTTTGGTTCAAAATGGGTGCAAACCTATTTTTCTATACACTGGTTATGCTTTCTGGGTTATTTCTTTTAAATTAAGGCTGTGATTAACTTTGATGTGTCTATCAACACTAGATCATAGGCTTACTTATCCAATACTGCTGGGAAGCTGAAATATTTTAATGACAGTCTAGGAATGAGAAAAACATTAAAGGAAAAAAATACTAAGGTCTCAATGAAAACATTACATAAAAGCCTTCATCGGAGATGCCTGCGTACACCTAAAATATCCATTCAAAGACAGAGATGAACCTTAACCATCAGTATTGCTAAGTAGTCTGTCGCTACTGACTGTCATTTGCATTATGAAAACGATGTGAACTGAATGACTAATAGTCCAAATTCTGGATCATTGCTACAAGATTACTAGAATACCAGAGAATTACTCAATTATGAAGATACAACCCAATTATTACATCAGTTAATTTTTCAGATCTCATCCAAGCAATGATCTATAACTTTAAATCATTTTTGAGAAAAATTCAAACAAGTAGCATGGATTTATCAAAGTCTCCTGGAACATACACTCCCAAGTGGCTGTAGCAAAATACGAACTATATTCACAAAGAGTTATTTTAATAGCACCAGAAGTCTGTTTTATCTGCAAAAAAAACCCCAAAGCTAATAAAGGTAATGCCAGTAGGCAAAAGTGTTCTGTATCTTGAAAGTGTTGTTTGTTTTTTGTTTTGTTCTTGTGTGTTGTTTGTTTGTCTGTTTGTTTTTTCTTAATTTCTAGTATATCTTGTAATTTTAGGCAGCCTCCTGGTATCTCCCGGTATGTGAGGCAGAACTTCCTCCTCCTGCAGCCTTTTGCTCCAAAGGCAATTCAGAGGTATATTCTAGAGCCAGGGGAAATACAAGATCTTAAGAAAATCAGCTCTGCTCACAGGAAAAACACTCTGACTTAAGGATTCCCTCCCCCAACATTGTAATTGTAATTTCAAATGTATATGGGATACCTTCTTTCACGTTTTTGACTGATTGTGCTGATGTTAGCACAAGATACTGAAGAATGTTGTGTTATTGCAAACAACTTTAATTTTGATGCATACAATTCATTTTTAATAAGGACAACAACATGTTTCCCCTTAGAAAAGTATTTAAAAGAGCCTGCAATAACTGTATTCTACAAAGCATGGCTATTTATAGGCAAAAAACAAAAAATCAAGCATGCTGTTTTCAAAGAAATTGCTTAAGCAGGTGCATACTAAAAAGCTGAGTTTGTTTCTGCACAAAAGGCTATAGATTTTCACTGGTAATGCAAAAACATGGTGTGCTTGTAGGTGGGCTTAAAAGCAGCTAGTATACAATATTTCCATATCAAACAAATTTTGATATGAAAGATTGCTCCTGCAAAATGTAAAAAAGCAACAACTTTCCCTATAGTGATCCTGTCTTCAGAAACAAGTTTTCAAAATTATTTTCTTGAAAATGGAGGTAGGAGACAAAGGATCTTAAATGAGATGCCCAAATGGAACTGCTTAGGGCAGCATTTCAGTCCTGCCATTTTGAAAGCTGCCGTGTATTTTCCAAAACTGAACCACTTTGCTCTCCAGTCCAGAGTACATAATGGGAACTGTGCATCTCGGGTTAACAACTTCCATGGAGGCTTTAGGATGCATTGTTTTACGCCATGCAATTATGTTCTTCCATTCTGACTGATACTAGCAACAAAACCTACCTATTTATGCTTGAATAATCAGGCATGGGTCAGAGGGTTTAGGGTTGGATGTTACTGCAGATAGGAACCAGGTGTTATTGCACATCTGCCTTAGGTCCTCCCCCCACTGCTCCTCATGCTGGTTAGAATCTTATCCTATGATGAGTTTTAAAAATAGAGGAAAACCACTGAGGAAAACCAGACCTTTTTGGAAAAACCATGGGACTCAGGCTGGGTGACTTCCTCAGTGCTGCATCCCTTGAAAAGAAAGAACATTGCAGCAAAGAGAGGAAGAAGTATGTTGCAAGATAAGCAGGTGGCCTAGTTTCTCCCTTCTCATGATCAAATAAATGAGAAGGGACATCCCCCATTGTAACAATGGTGTAATACACTCCAGGATTGCCTACCCTTTAGTTCCTGTCATTTAAAGCCTGGAGTTGGTCTGCTGCATGCCATGCTTTTATAAAATTCATTGATGGGAAGTCAATTCATAATACTTGAGGCCAGCAAAAATGCATCAAGTTCCTTCGATGCTTCAAGGGAGAGAAGTGGATGAGACATCCATTGTGGCCTTCAGAGTTAGGCTGGTATTAAGAATAGCAGAATAACAGAAATTTAATAGTGAATGATGACTCTTGTGGTTAAACTCCACTTTTAAGAAAGACATACCTGGCCTGTAGCCTGCTGTGCATTTTTATGTAGTGTTTTCAGAAGTAAGAGGATTTTGTTTAGGTTGATCAGAGGCAGCTCTACTTTCTGAAATGGCTTATACTGTAGCTGTACATTACACTGCACTACTGGACTTCTCTGATGCAGCAGTCTTAATCCATTTGTGTTATGGATGGCTATACTTCAGTAAACGAGATAGTTTTGTACCCAATTTAAACATGGTTTTGAATGATCATTAGTGATGGGCAAAATGAAATTCTGGAGGTGCAGTTTGGTTTGAAAAGAACCCACACATTTGCTTATCCAAACCTCCTGGGTTGCACAATGTACAACTACAAATGATCTTAGCAAGGCAAAAGCCTCTCATAACACTTTCAGTATTCCACATATCCAGTGAAAACTAAACCCACATGCAGGAAGTGCAATAGACTGGAGACACATTGCTCAAATGGCTATTTGAATATTATTAAACTTTTGCTAAGGTTTTGGCTTACATCAATCTGCAAGATGAAGGAATGTCTGGAATTGCTACTGGCTCATTTATTCATATTTCTATTAAAATGAGGCTGCAGGCTACCAGAGAGTGTGTTGACAGTATTTCCATGATGCCTGTACGTACTTTCTAGTTTTAAGGATGTGCTGCACAGCTCTGAAAGCACTTTTTCGGATATACCAATGAAACTTTGAAAAATCATAGCATTCTCTGAAGGCAGCAACTCATTTTCTCAGCACTAAATACTTTCAGCATAGTATTACTATTATTGCTTAGCCTATATCATCCTGATACTGTCCACTTACACAGTGGTTTACTGAAGAAGTAGTACTAGGCAACCTATCTAAGGGCACCCCATTGGGTCAGTGGTGAAAACACGAATTTGCTCATGAGGCTTGTAGGCACACATAAACCAAGCAATGGAGTGCGCGAGTGGCCAAGTAGAGGCTGACAGGGTTTGTAGTGGCTCTGAGCAATGACAGTGCAATGCAGAATCCTATGTTGCCACAACATCCCAGCCATGCCGTGGGGCAGCACTTCTGTGTTAAATCTGAGCTGCAAACAACTTTGATTCTCACATGACAATAGCAGGAAATATGTGGATGCTGACAGAGATGATTCACAGGTTCCAGGCCTTTGGGCAGTCCTTCATGCCCACCATCACCCAGCTAACATCAGTACCATGCACAATAACTTCCTTTTTTATATTTATTCTTTCTGAAGCACACTGTTGTACTGATTTAAAAAACCAGAAGATGCTATAAACAGACTGACTTCTGAACACCTTAATTTAAAAATGAAGGCATAAGTTTTCTCAGAGTGCCAGAAGAGAAGGAGGGACAGCCTATCAGTACTTTCTCCATACAGTAAATGCATGTATTTGTCGTGGCCATACCCTTTGGAAAGATGAAGGACGGTTTGGAAACTTTTGGAAAAAAGAAACAGAATTAAAAAAAAAAAACAAACAAACAGTTCTGTATAGCTTTTGGTAAAAATGAAAGTTTCTTCAAGAGAATTCGTTTTGCAGTGTTGCCAATGAAAGCCTTATACAAGAGAAAGCCATAATTATTAATTATAGCTTTTTTTCCCCCCTCTGCCTTCTCTCCAAATCGCTCACAACTCTTCTTTCCTCAGAAATGGCAGCCAAGTAATTTTTGCCAAAGAGAAACAACAGGAAAATCTATGCTACTTCTTCTTTCTTTTTTTTTTTTTTTTTTTTTTAAGTTAGCTCCAGCATTTGGTCTTACCTCATCACCTCCTGTGTAACTTTTTATGAATGGCTGAAGGCAGGAGAGTGCAATTACTAAAAAAATGCAGCTATTCGAAGGAAATATTTCTGACTTGATTAGAGTATTGACTTTGACACAGGCTAGAAAGCAGACAGAAGTCACATAAATACACATTCACCTTTTGGGAAGCTGGAAAATATTTCCAACAATTCATATTGGTTACCCAATATAAAAGATCAGTAAAATATGCAGATTACGCCTAAAATAAAGGCATCTTTTAAATCTTCTCATCTTTTAAAGAGATCAAAGATAAATACACCTGGTTAGTAAAATATTTATGTTACTATCAATTGTAACTGAATGCAATGGCAAATGCTGGGTACTCCAATTAATTCCTGACCTTGTCAGACCAGTGACAAACAGTGCCCGTGCTTCTCGAATTTTCTGTTTTCTGGACTAACAGACTTTGTTGCTGCCCTATGTATTACTCAATACAAAGCAGGACAGAATGTAATAGATTTAAAAGATGTCTGAAAAAATAAAACCTCAACAGAAAAATAAAGGTTAACCAAAGAACCTGATTCTTTTCCTATAATTTATAAAAAAAATAAATAAATAAAATGAGGCTTTCATAGAACTGGAGGTGTCCTTACTTGTTATTACAGGAACACCTTCAGTTTTGCACATTTCTGCATGCTGACTTGCTGTCTGCAGGGTGCTTGTAGAACAGCATATGGTACACTGTAGACATTTTTTCTTACCAGAGAACCATAGTACAGCTTTGGCAAGCAAACATTTTGAGGATCAACAGAAAACTTGGAAGCTTATTTTTTATGGTGGTTCAATTAGAGATACCCTGCAACTCTGAGTCTTTCTATTCTCTGACCTGACATAGCTGTCAAGAAATTGGAAATGCATACTCACTTAAATCGATACCAGATTGTCTTAAAACCACACACACAATATGCTATAGACTCCTATTATTCTCTTCAAGAAGCTCTATGAGTCTGTTGCATGTTTCATTTACATAGAGGCCTTTCTCAATTAATTTCCATTTAGCCATCTTGTCTGGTGTTGATTATTAAATGTAATTGCTTTAACACTACAAACATTTGATACACCAAGCACACAGATATGTTCACAAAACAGAAATGACTACAGAGATACACAGCTATTGTCCATGCATGTGGAATATGGAAAGTAAAAAACAATTTCTGCATCTAGTTTAGCATTTCTATGTTTTGTGCAATAATTTCATCTGTAAGTCTTTAAAATGACCTACACAAGCTTTACCTAATGTGTATAGACATTAGCATATTGCTGTTGAGGTTGATATCTGATTTATGATATATGGGATGCTACTTTTTCATATATGCACAGACCCAGAGAACTCTATACAAGAAATTACACTAATAGAATTGAAGACCAGCTGGCAATACATGTTGGGCAAAAAGGGAAGATGTGACAACTTCAGCTAAGCCAACAGACAGAATCACTTGATTTGGTCTCTGCACATCTTCAAAATCATGCTCTGTGAACATTGTTATGACAGGGAAAAACAAGACTTTTTTCCCTGTAAAATTAAATGTCACTCTTGATAGCATAATATCTGAAACATCATCCTTCCAAGTCCACAGCAATACTTTACACAGAAAATTAAACTCTCTCTCTGTTTATTGAGTGGATAATGCAGTCTTCAAATGTGTGAGAACCCCTGCTAGGTGAGAAATTAAAAAAGAAGCACTATAAAGTCTAATGGTATGTATGAAATACAAAAAAGAGAGAAAAAGGTAACTTAATTGGTAATCAGAAGAAATCATAAAACTAATCATGCAATTAATGTCTTAAAAAGCCAGCATATGAGGTGTGTATAATTACCAGAAAACAATGCAGTGATGGTTTCAAGGATTAATGAATTAATGGTTGTTGGGGGAGGAGGACTCGATCTGCAATTTTATATGTTAGCTTTAAATCCATGCTAAACTATTACTTTGCTTTGTTTACAGGAAATGCTCTCACCTTATACATAGAATTTATCTTTTAAAATTAGTGGGTCTTTAATATTAAGTTTAAAACCCTTTTCCTTGAGAGATGCAGATGTATTTCCTTTTCCTTCATACAGCTTCCCATCCTCCCCTCTTTGCTAGGGAAAGAGTTTGGACAGCACATACATCAAAACGACACAAAGCTTAGAGAAATTCAGCAATTGGAGGTGCTGGAATAAACATGTTCATATATATAAATATTTTTATTTTCTCTTTAAAATGTAAAGTGCTACACCACATATTATTAATAATCCTTTGTTTTGTACACACATTAAAAAAATAAATTTGTGTTCTGGTGCTGATTCCTAATTCACTGATGATATATACCAAGATGTTAATTTGTTGATAAAAGGAGGTGATAGAAAATTACAAATGATTTAAGACTGCTGTACATCAAAACATAAGCATTCCTTTGATTTAGTTGCCAACCACAAAGATTTCAAACCATCCTATGGTAAACATTTGTCTTTGTTCCTTTGGGTTTTTTTTTTATATGATTCAAATGTGTGCACCTGCTGCTAGATGCAATAGCAGTGCATGATGGATGGAAGGATGGATGAAAGGATTGTGTTTTTTTAATGACAGCACAGTCCCATAATTCAACAACCTCAAGGAAGGGCTAAGAGGATGGACTAGTGGTGAGAGAACTGAATTAGGACTGGGGAAACCTGTGCTCAGGGAAACACATCCTCAGGGCTAATACAGCCCCTTCGTGACTCAATTCTCCATTTGCAGTTGAAGGATACACATTACTTCCCTACTTTGATGGACATTCAGGAGAGCAAATGCCTTCAAGACTGTCAGCTGGATGCTATAGGAAGAGCAGACAGGTGAGTAGCACAGGTAGAAGCTTTAAAAATTGTAAGGCTAGCAGATCAGAGATTCTTGAACTAAAAAAAAAGAGTGAGTCCTTGTAAAATGTGCCACTGTTGGAAATATAAGCCCTTTCCGTGAGAAGTTTGGCAGAGGCTGGGTTCCCACAAGGTCTATGAGCCACAGTGCTCCGGGACTTGAGCTGATCATGGGTAGTTTAGCTGTCAGCACAGTTCTTCCTTTAAGCCCCAGATAATACTCTCAGCTGGGGAAAGGAACAAAACAAGGAAAAAGAACAAGACAGAACAAAGAAAAGTAGGTACAGAAATGAGAATGAGAAGAAGTGAACCCAATTCTCAAGTCTGTTGCTGACTTTCCACATGGGCTTATAAACTCACAGTTCATTTCTATGCTCCAGCTCCCAGCTGTAAGAGTGATTATAATACTTGTCTGTGGTGCAAAGGGGTTCCCAGGGTCCCTTCATTAATGTCTGGGAGCACTCACACCCTCACAGTGATGGTGGCTATAAGATGGGCAGAATTAGTATCACACATGAAGATGGTGTTTGTAGATAGCTGCGTGTTAATAACTGGAGAGAGCCTGGGTAACAACAGCCACTTCATATCAAATATCCACTTCCATCTTATAAAGTCTGAAGTCCCTATATCCAGCCTGATTCAGCCACTGGTTGCTGCAGCCTCATTCTCACCTATCGACATATCGACAGAACAGCACCAGAGTGAATAGGACCATCACATCCAATCCGCATCATATTCATTGAGCAACCTGGTCTACTGGAAGGTGTCCCTGCCCATGGCAGGAAGATTGGGACTGGATGATTTTTAAGGTCCCTTACAACCCAAATAATTCTGTGATTCTGTGACTCTATGATCCACGGGTCAAGGCCCCAAGGCTGCCACTTGCCCCAGAGAGAACCCAAATTTTTTTCAGAAGAGGAAGAACTCTAATTTTTTTGCAGTGCATTTTCTTCCTTCTTTGAGTTTGAGAAGCTAGAGTCCTACAGTAATTTGGATAATTCTATATCACTCATTTTCTATTTTGCTGATGCTGTCATCCCACAGCAACTGCCCTGTCATTCCAGTGAAGTCAATGGCACGGGGCTGCTGGGAGGGCTGGACTGGATCATATTTTGATTTGGCTTAGTAATGACTTCACTGAACTTCACCAACGAGAGCAAACATATGCCTTGTCTGACTTTGCATAAAGCTGGACTTCTGCCGTCCTTTGAAATTACAGTTTTGAGTCATGTAAATAAGATTTATTGTTGCTCTTTCTGCTGGACACAGAGATGATACTTAGAGACAAGAAAGACATAGTTTAAATCATTTAAATCTCCAGCAGTTTTCTACTTTGCATTCTGCAAGTGTTGTCTTTTCCTACATTTGCACAGATGATACAAGCATCTATCTACAACAATGGAATGTGATCAGCAATGGAAATTATTATTTTCTTAATTATCAAAGAAAACTTTAGATGTGGATTTCTCAGTCTTTAGAAATGAAGGAGCAACCATGCTGAGTTAGACTCATCACTGGCCGCTTGATGATTTTCTCTAAGACTCCATACTGTAACATAGCAGGATTTAAGTTGGAGGTTGATGGATCTTGAGCTCTTCTATGGACACCACCTTATCTGAAACATTCTCTAGCATCCCTGACATGAGTGCCTCTATTTATGCCTCTAAGCAGAGGGGAATGTGTAATACTGCACCTCACACTGTAGAGATGCCCCATTTAAATTGCCTCCATATACGGAAGCTTGGAAATCTCTAGTGTAGTCAGAACTACTTTAACTGCTTCCAAGTTAAAGATGTTGAGAAGGTTTAAAGCAAGTTGTAATGCATTGGCCTTGATCTTGCCTAGGAAAAGGGCCAGGAAGATCTGAATTTTTTAACAATGATATGGGTGGAGAATTGGTTTCTATGCTTTGTCAAGGGGAGCTTGAATTCCGTATTTAACTCCCAAGCATAACAGTGTGCTCCCTTCAGATGAGAAAGTAGTGTAAGGAAAGGCTGAACCAATAAAGAAATTGTTCCTGCAGTTTGCAGTGGTTGTGTGTCTCCTTATCCACACCCTGCAACATGACACAAAGATATCCAAGAAATTTGATAGAACTACACTTTAGTCTGGCCATTCATAAATTCAACAAAAATTAACTCCCTCATCTTGATGAATTTGCCTTGTCAAACATGCAATACAAAGAAAATTCTCCTTCTAGAGCTAAAAGGAAATTTTTCAGCACGTCTTTTCTAGGCATCAAAGGTATTTGCAAGACTCAGGAACAGTCAAATTGATTAATTTTTCCTCTAAGGAAATTTATTAAATTCTCAAAATTTCAAATTTAATATTTTACTATCAGAGAAGTGATAATTTCATCTTGATGTAATTTTTAAAACAAATTCAAATTAATTTAACTGAATTAATTCTTAAACGGTAAACATGGAAACAAATATTTTGATTAATATGACTAGGTAATATATGAAACGGAAAAATTGATTGCTGAAATTTCTACCCTAAAGCCGCAGTTCACTGTATAAGCAATTTATGCCATAAAGTTCCAAAACTAAACCCTCATCTTCAAAAATGCTTGACATTCCAGGTTTTACCTCATTCAAATTGTAGCTTTGAGTATTCACAAGCTTTGGAAATCAATTCACAGGGTTATATGATAAATACTAGGCCCAAATCTAACCAATTCAAAATGTAAAAGTACTTCTGAAACTAGTTGTAATAACCTTGATAAGCGACAAAAATAAAGCTTTTAGCACAGTGCAAAAGAATGTCTGAGTCTCCTAATTACAAATGCTTAACCACAATCACAAGTCTGTTCTTACCCCTAAGACATGGTCTGCTTTAGTGAGGTATTTTTTTTCATCTGAGTTGCTCCTTAAATCTATCTTTCCTGATTGTTTGTATTTTTCAAAGCAATTCAGCATGATTTAATCTTAAATGACACTCAGACAGTGACTTAATAATTAATATGCCAAGTAAAGCAGGTAAACTAAATCACCTCCTAAATTAAGAAACCAGATCCTTTCTATTAGAGCATAAACATAATTTAAAACATTGGTCTTAATAACTTATGCTCTATTAAGGAAAGAGCAGGTGGCTTAGCATTGCTAATGCTGAATTGATATTACAGAAAAATATAAGAATCTTAGGTTGGTGTATAATGTACTTCAGTTGCTTTCTAGCTGTACCATCAGCATTTAAATCATGAAATTACATTCCTATTCATGAGACACACTCTTCTGAATTTTAAGATGTGTATTATAATTATTTTTAGAAATTAAGGGATAATGTTTATTCCCAGTGGATACTCTTTTTATAATTATTATTATTTTATTATTAAGATAGCGTGTTTTTAAACATTAACTACCGAACTGCAGGAAGCAGGGCAAATATCTACTCCCTGAGTTAGTAATCAAACATGCTCTTTCCATTAGCAGGTTGGGTGAAAACAGAGGTTGAGCTAGAGACAGTATATACTGAAGTGCCCCATCATTAGAAGTTCAGGAAGCTTCATTGCTGAGACTACAGCAGCTTTGTTTAACTCTGTTTTGCAATGGTCGTCTAAAGTCTGTATTGTGTTCTTTTGTGCTCACAGACCTGCATCATAAAAACACTTGTTCATAGCTTGCCAGCTGCTCAGCATCTCTTCCAGGTAGAAACACTGAGAAGTTTCTCTCTTACCTGCTCTACAGACCAGAAATCAATTTTAGTTTCTGCAGAGTAACTGGTGAGCTGGTAGCTTTCCCTCTGTTGCATTCACAGAATGTAGAATAGAGATAACTTGTCTTTTGCTGGGTTATGTGCCAAGTGTGCACAGATTTTTGCACTTTGATGGTGAAGGTGTAGTATTTAGATGCTGTAGGGCAAGGCTGAAAGCAGATGCCTAAAAGATGGTACATGAAATCCACTGTTGTCTTCATAAATTATGAAAGTAAATTTATCAAAATGGGCATTTACTCATAGAAGTTTCTTGATTATCTGTTGAATATTTTGAACTTTTGAGTATTCATTTTCCCTCTAGTCAAACAAACCCTCTGTTAAAATACTGTCAGTGTTTATATCTAGCTCTCATTTTTCATGTTGGGAGTATGTAAATGGCAGATTTAGTTTCATAACACCAGATTTAAACTATCAGGGAGAATAAATGTGACATGAGGAAAGACCTTTGTACTGTGACCTGCAAAATAAGATTATTTATTTACATAAGCCTAGTTTATTATGCCTTACTCTAAGACATGTAAGAAATAAACTTCAAACCTGAGTGCAAACTCACTCATCTTTCACTTCAACAGGAATAACAGTCCAGACAAATCCCAAAGTTTACACCTTTGGAGAATTTAAATAGAAAATAAAAGTAAAAAACTCTACAACTGGGGATGTTTACAGCAGGAATACTTTATCTGATAAGATAATGGTATGGTCCAGGGCTGTATTCTGACTTGTCGTTACCCATTTATGTCCTTTTAATACTTTAAATACTTTAAAACAAGATTTTTATGAAATATTATTGCTGATACTGAGGGTTGGCAGAAATAGTTAGGAATTTAACACTAGGATAGAGTTAGTTGTCAGAGAGTCACAGAATCATAGAATAATTTAGGTTGAAAGGAACCTTAAAGACCATCGAGTTCCAATCCCCCCCCCCCGCCGTGGGCAGGGACACATTCCACCAGATCGGGTTGCTCAAAGCCCCACCTGACCTGGCCTTGTGATCTCACCGATAATTTGAGTCAAATCCTTTCTTAGGGTTCATATGGTTTTTGAAAGGGAGACCAGAGAGAGCTCACCAGTGAATGTGAGATGTAGATGTCACAGGCAGATGGGGCTCACACCTCCTAGACAAGCATTTGTGTCAGAGTGCATGATAGAGACTTATTTAGATAAGGCATTCAGTATTTAGCTGTCATTTGTATCTAGAAAGTTTTGAGTTTTGGAGGGTTTTGGATATGTAGGCTCTGTTCTTAAAATTACCCACTTAGCTGTTCAGCTTGATAAAGCAGGTGCCTATAAAGAATGGCATGAAACGTGCTGTTACCCAATGCCAATGGATGCAGAGGTGCTCAGATGAAATCTTTTGTTGACTGTGAAATGTGGCAATAAAAGAGAATCAAACATGCAGTAAAACACCCTTCTGGGAGATAAAAAATCTTAATGCAGTCAGTGTTACATAATATACTCACATCAAATTGAAAAAATAATATGACCAGTGGCGAAAGAGTCATGCCTGTGAAGTTGTCACTTAAATAACAAGGCAGTGCTACTCCAGCACATGGCCCAGGGTTGTGTGTGCTCTCCTGAGCATGACAGGGAGGTCCCATGCAAAATGTCTTTAGTAACCCCAATTCTGCCTCCTAGGATTTGAAAACCATTTATTAGGAAAGAATAAAAAAGGATATCTGAACATGGGAAATGAGGGACAGGACTCTTTGGTCCCAATTTTTGTTTCATTCTTATCAGTTTAATTTAACAAATAACTCCCCATATCTCCATGCTGCTACTTGAAAGCTGCTTTTGATGAGACTAGAAGCAAACCACCTCCATGTACTTTCAAGCAGAGCTCACATCCAATACAGTCACTTAAAAAGCTAATAAGGCAGGGATGTAGCAACAGCTCCTTTCACTGGACTGATCAACGACTTCACAAATGAATGAGGTACTTCTTTAAGAGAAACCCAAGCATGCTAAAATGGTCCTTAAGACAATCTCCAGCTACATTTTCCCCTCAAAAAAATTAAAAAAAAGAGATGAATGATTTAAAATTGCTGTGGAGTGGACTCAGAGAAAGAGTCAGTCACAAGAATAATGCTGCTTTGGTGAAGAACAGCAGCTGCCATGGTGTAGCGCCACTCTGTAGTCTAGGGTTGCTGTTTAACAAATGGCAGCACAAATCCTGTTGCAGTCCTTTAGAAAAACTTACTTTATAAGACAAAATATCTTGCATACATGCAGTGATAACCACACGTTACAGAATGATGCATAAATTGATTGTAAGGCAAAATCCATCTGTTGTACCTACAGTTTGCATTGAATACTATATGATAAAATATGTTGGAAGTCACATAAATCATTGTGTCATTCTAACCCAACCTCTACGATCTCCATTCAGAAATCACAGCAGCTGTCTTTTTAAGTGTCCTTCCAAACAGTAACAAAATCTGACCCTATTAATGAGATGAAAGCTTAAAATGACTAGATACTAGTCAATGGTAATTACTGTTCTGTTACAATTACCAAAATTCAGCCCTTGCACACATAAAGCACTTCAAATTTTACTAAACTATAAAGGGATTGTTCTTTAACTAACTTATATGTGTCAATATGAATTGGCTTTATGCGATGCATAGATTTCATGAAATAGGAATGACAGCAGAAACATAAAGTTTATATACAACTTGTGCTATATTTTTATCCTGAGTTCACTATAGAAATAAAGGATTTTGTACATTTATCTCTAAGAATTTATTTTGTCCTCATCACCATTAGTAGCTCAGTAAGCCCATTCAAAAATACAAACAGAACAAAGCTCTGCCTTCTATTCCCTGTACCTGTAAGAATGCTAAGTACAATTTGTTGTAGCTTTGAGAAAGTCCTGAATCTGAAGCAAGTTATGTGAAACATAATCCATGCTTTTAAGACTAGCAAAGGCTAAGTGGTGGATATTTAAAACTCAGACTATGGTTGTATTCACTGAGTCCACACTGGAAAAATCCCAGAATGATCCCTGTAGAGACCGTGGCAAGGCAGTGGACAGCAACACCACTGCCTTCCAAAGGCCAGATCTGCTGAGTAGTATGGTGGCGAGCAAAGCTGTGTTTTTCCTTTTAGGAAATTTGCCCAGTGTTGGGTTTGGCATGGAATTAGTCCAGGAAAGTGAATCCAAGGGAGTGGAGGGACTATGGAAAAGCTCCTTACTTTCCTTTTCCCTTGTATGCAGGGACAGTTGGCTGCAGTAGACTTTCTACTATCTGTGCTTTATCTTGCATCCTAATGATCCTAATGCATTTGTGAGAGACCTAAATCAAAGCAAATCTTCTATTGATTTCACTGCGTTTTGAGTTAGAACTGTTGCAGGCACACAGTCCTGAGCTTTTTCAGAGCTGGTAGTAGGCACAGGGGAATAAGCTCTGTTAGAGAGTGGGTCCAGAACAGTTCCAGTAAATTCTAAAAGTTTCACTAAAGCCAAACAAGATTGCAGCACATTCATCCAAAGCCCCGGCTGATTCACAGAGGGAAAATAGCTGCAGGAAACTTTAAACTTGTTTGCCAAGCTAGCTTACACCATCCAGTCCACAAGGTATAGAGCAAGCCATGAAAATTATGGCATTCCTCACCCTGCACAGGAGTATGAGGCTATCCACCACCCTGGCCTGGTAGGAATTGAAAGGGTGCTCTATGTGATCATTGGTGATCATCACCTTAAAGACATTTGTTGCAGATACATTTATTACATGCAGAGCCTTTGATGTATTGCATGGACTTTGAGCAGGGAAAGAAAGGCAATGAGTACTCATTATTTATCATCTGCCAGATGGCAGCAATGCCAGGGTCGGATGGTTGTCCTAGGGACATGCCAAGATCACCAGCAGTCAGCAAAAGACTAAGAGCATAGAAAACAGGTCCTTGGAAGATGTGTGAGGCCAGACTGCACAAGCAAGGTAGTATACTTTGGATAAAAGTGGACTTTTTCTTACATGTAGGGTAGCAGTTCCACTCTTCCTTCAGCCTCCACAAAATGGTCCTTATTTTTTAACACTGGATCTAGGATTGCCATTACACAGAGGAAATCTGCCACATCCACTGTTGCCAATAACCCTGCTTTGAGCAGGAGATGGAATAAGGTGACTTGAGGGTCCCTTCAGCCAACGTTTTCATGGTTCATTCTCCAGATGCTTCCAGGAGCCAACAAGTTTTGAAATATGACAGCAGCATGACTGTACTTCTCAGAAACAACCTTGCAGGTCAATAGGGATGGGTATTACAGTCATGGTTATTTGGGCTGCAGGAAGAATATGCCATAGCTGACAATTCACTCCTGTCCCTCTTTTAGGCTACAGGCCTACAGAACCAAATACTGCACATTTGAGGGATATCTGGTAATTCTGGGCAGTATAAACATCTGTATTTCTGTCTAAGCTAGGGAAAGCACCCTTCCAAATTTCACAAAGCTATCATACAGAAGGGAGGGAGGATTTGTTAGGTATTAGATGAAAAGATTATGCTCAAAGCTAACTGATCTTTGCAAATAAGGGCACTTCCCCGTGCCCACCAAAAAAAAAAAAAAAAAAAAAAAACAAGCAAAAAAACCTACATGTTTTTTACAAAGTTATAAAGTAAAAATAACCTGAGGAAAAATGTGATGAGACAAAATCAAAACACTCAAGTGCTGCTGAATACTTGAGCTAAGCGTAATGGCAGTAACCTCCCATTTACACCATGTTGCAGAACCTGAAATAGTGGGTCGTGAATGTGCCCCTATGACATGACTGCATCTGAAAAGCCTTTCATCTTGCCCAGCCCTAGTATGACATGGCAGATATGAACAGTGGGTTCTTCATGCAATTTCCAGGTAAAATTTAAAATATAAAAATGTTCCAGATTTGCACTGATTCTTTTTTTTTTTTCTTTTTGACACTTCATAATTTTCTCTTGGTAGTGTGCTTAAGTTGTAGCAACCACCGGGAAGACATAAGATATGATGGGGAAGGTGGAGGAAAAGAAAACGCTTACTGCTAACTATGTACTGGATAACAGTACATAGACAAACACCAGTCATGAGCTGACCTGATAAGAATTTCTGGATGAGAAGGGGTTTTCAGAAGAAATCAGATGCTAAATACTTCTACATAATTGTAAAAAAAGTAACCTGTGAAGTCATGGGCTATTAACTAATCACTATACTTCAACTAATGGCAGCATACAGTTGCTAGGTAACCCCTGATAAGTTGTGTGCATTGGCTGCCTGAGAATTGCTATGGAAAAGAGATTCCCTCTGCCACCGCCACCACCACCAAAACCGCCTCTGAGTGAAACTGATTACATAGGAGTTTCTGTTTTGACTGATTTGATAGGAGATAAATGGTACTACATTGTGTTTAGACAGACGAAAACTGCACGCCAGTTGATAAAAATCTAAAAAAAAATGCAATCACTGAAGTGCATTTGTTGCTTTTTCAATGGGTCCATTTACCCTTGACATCATAATGCTGCATGCTGGAATCCTGAGTTCTCCAACTGATTTATTTTTATATACTGCATTATATTTTGTAAGTTGTGAATAGCCAGATGACTGGAAGCTGTCTCTGAAAATCAATGAGGAACAGATACCTACTGGCACATATAAGCAGTGTTGCCCTTTTGCAATTTTTTAGTATTTTTTACTCTCTATTTCACACTATCACAGTTATGGGTTCAATAGAAACCTGACATTCAATTCTATTTGAGCATTTTTTTCTTTATTTTGGTTCACCAATTTAACATTAAATAAAAATGAATGCTAAGCCAATTTTTGAGGATACATTACACTGGCTCACTTGTTCTGAATCAAATAATATCAAAACCAAGACTAAAAGTAAAACAGATGAAAAAGACATCTGCAATATGAACTATTACATGGAAACTGCTAGCAGAAGAAATAGGTTTGATTATTTTTACCCAACTGTTTAGTGTTCAGTATAGTATATATACTTTACAAACTATTTTGCAAAAATGTAAGGAGTACTATATCTCAATCAAGAGTCTTAATATTATTCCTTGCCCTGGAAAATTAGGCATTCTCATGCAAATTATTTAAAAGGAATCAACAAATCCAAAGCTATTTCACACTTCTAAACTGAAGATTTTTTACAGTATGTGTGAGTTGCCTCCCTCTTCTGGCTGATCCAACCAGCCCAAGGGGCCTACAACTGTTCAAACACATGAGGCTCCAGGTTTGGTATGGGCACAGCCCAATTGGCCTCTCTCATGTGCATGAGTTTATACAGAGACTGCAGCATCTGCCTACAGCTACAAATTTGCTACTGGATGTTTTCTTCATGGTAAGTACTCTGTCCTCTACCATGAGACTACCTATTATCCCCTTGGAAGGGGTGAGCAATCAATGAAAGAAAGAACAAAGTAAGAGGTGAAACCATTATTATCTTTTTCTTCTTGAGGTTAGGAGCCACACTAGGGGTTTCTACACTACCAGATGAGAAACACAGTGGTTTGCATACACCCCAAGTGTCATGACTATTTTTGTATCCCAATCACACATCTCCTCTGCTGGCATCAGCCAGGGCTCTTTCCATGGCACGTGTTGCTCACAGCTTGATGCAACAACTGCCTGATAACTATACTGAGAAACCGCTTCTTTTGTTTTTCTAATTTGGAAAACAAAGGCGCACTGCAAGCTGAGCTGACTGGGAAGTCATACATCTTTAACACAAAGTAAAAAGGAAAAGAAAAGAAGAAAACATCCTTTAGTTACAGCAGACACCTTCCTCTTTCTTTGCAAAGTGTCCTGTCAGCATGGCTGACCTCAACACCATCTGAAAAAATAGGAACTTTTTGCTGTAGCTTTTTTTTTTTTTTTTTTTCCCCCCAGAAGTTAATATTAGGGAATTTGTGGCCTGTAAAGAGGGTGTTTCAGGATTCTAGAACAGACGCTTTGGTGGAATCAGCTACAAAACTATTGTAGGCTATAGATTATTCCCTGCATAGGCCATCAGATCTCAAGGGGGTGCCCTGGAAGGTAAGTTAAACACTAGGGCATCAATATCCAGCATGGCCCAGGACAACATAGTCCACCCTGGTATGACCTTTCATCTCCCCTCACACTCAGTATCTTTCCATGGAATTCCTTACAATGACAGGACCCCTTTCAGCCCCATTTCAGGAAATCACCCCAACCTAGTCTTGGGGACACCAAGTGTAGGAGGCTTAGTAATAGCTTCGTATAGTGTGTGGAAGGGCTAGGAGACCTGCTGGACTTTCATTAGCCAAAAACTCGAGCTCATAGTGCACACACTCCATGAACACAGCCTCAGTGCTCAGTCAAGGATGGCCAAAAATGATTGAAGATCGCAGATGGGAATCCCTAGGTCAGGCTTATCAGACCAACATCAAATTCAATAAACATTATTTGTACAACTCACACTTTCAGTCAACACTACAGACTTTGGTATCCCAAATTCACATAGTTATTTATATGACAGAATCATCTTGACACCTCAGATCTAGTGGAGATCCAGCCTATTCAATCTTAGCTTTTAAACTGAATCCCATTTAACTATGTGGTCCTAGCCTTTGGCTTTCCCTGTAATCAGTAGTGGGAAATAAAAAGCAATTCTAATCATAACTGGACTCCGCTGATTATAGAGCTCAGTTGACTACACCCCTATCACAGATGATTCAGTTAAGTGTCTGTGCAACTAAGTTAGGGGTGAATTATGTTAGCTACTAATAAGACTTTTCCAATCAGTGGGCTAACATCTCACTGGAGCAGGTAAGGATGTAGGGAAGACCTGGAAAATGTGAGACAGCCTTTCAAAGCTCTGGAAAAAGCCAGAGCCAGTCTTGTGAACTGGGAACATGGCAAATGCATGCCTGCAATTACTGGCTCCTCCAGTGCCCCACGAAACAGAGCTGATGGATAATTTGTGTAAATGAACAGGATCGCACCACAGAGATAACTTCCATATATCATTCATCTTCTCAGGAAAATGACCCAGCAAACCTCTGAGTATTTGCTAATCTGTCAGGTATTTAACACGAGGCAATCCAGCCTGGTACTTGGTACATCACAGCAATTAGTAATAAATGAGGAGACTTTGCTGTGAAAAGTTTACAGTGTGAATGAGCTGGGGAGGAGTACTGAATTCATACCCTGCATGTAAGTAATTCTACTGTGAATTCTGTGATTCCACCTCTCCTGAGCCAGGAAAGAAATAGCTGACAATTCTTCTCCTTATTCGTGGTCTGATGGCATGTTTCTAAGACCGTATTTTACATTAAGGGCAGGTGCCAATATTATATATTGTTGTGTCACTGTATATAATAAAGATGGCTGCTTTCTTCTGTTTCTTGGAGGTTATTTGCATTCCTAATCAGACACCAAATTTGGCTGAGCAAATTTGGGAGTCCCGAGGATGAAGCAGAAATTTAATTGCTTAAAATGTATCAAGTTGCCATATTTTGTTTATTTCCTGAGATTCAATTACGAAAATTGCCAGTCTGCAACTCCAAATTGCATGACAACTGTTGAACTTACAGTCTCACAAGGATAACCACCCCAGAGCACAACACACGTCGCTCCACTACCATAAATTAATTTAAGCTGCCAGTAATTGAAAAGGGCAGAATAAACTCCACACCTCCTTTATTCTCTAACTGATATAATGAGGATGTCATTTTATTGTCTCTAGGGTGGGATCTTTGGGCACCTCGGTTGTTATAGCTTTTTTCTAGAAACTGTGGGGAGAAATCTGGTTTCACTTCACAAAATCTCTCTGTGCCCTCACCAGTTTGTTTGTCCTTGTCAAATCAGGATTTCACACAGTGTTTTCTGCACATTCCCTAATCTTAGCAAAAGTTTCATTTCCCCAGCCGACTGCCATCGGCTATTAGTCTGGCACAAAACTCAAGCTCAAAATGAAAAAGATAAACCAGAGAAAAGACACCAGACACTGTTACTATTGCTCTGCTTTCTCTTGTCACTCTATCAAACACCATAGTGTTATTGGTGAGCCACAGAGACAGATGTATCTCATCATGCCTTATAAATATTACCTGCAACTGAAATATTCTATATCGATCCATTAGAGTGGTTCCAAAGTTAATCATGGCAATGGACAGAGAAACATTTCATTGTCTACTGGATACAAAACAGCAAATAACAACATGGTATTAGCAACTATGGATGTTACTGACCAACAAGGTGACAGACAACACCTATCTGCTCCACGCTTTGACTCTTGAAACCAAAAGAAAAAAGTCCTAAAATGACAATTCAAAATTTTACACATTAATAATATTTTGCCTCTCTCTCTCTCTCTGTATATATAAATACCTATCTATCTATATACGAGGGCATTTTCCTAAGACCATAGTTATCTGATGGACTCTTTGCATTTTTGCGTATTTGGTATCAGCAAAGTAATGAAATTGAGCTTGTTTAGAAAAGAGACAAAATTATTTTGCACAGAAAAACAAATGTTTTAAAATGTAATGAAATACTGTCAATTTGTTTAAAAATTTGTACTAGCAGATTCTGGCTTCTATGGGTGAAAAACTCTCTTCTGTGGTTTAGAAAAGCATGATTTTCCTCTTAGCGTTCAAATTTGCATGCCAATATACTTTGCATATAATTTACATACCATACTGTATCACAAGCACTTTGTCTCTTATTGTAAAATCCAAGATCAGCTTCCAGCATTTCATAGCTAGGATTATTAAAACATTTTGTTAAGTCAAGTCTGAAGATGAGCTTTCAGCCTGAGGCTCCTGGAATTGCATACTAATGTGCAGGAAAGGTGATCATCTGATTCAGGCACTGAATTGGGCACTGGGTCCACTCCCAACATTCTTACATGCCTATTTTCAAATTTGGACAATCTCATTTAGTATTTTTATAACTCAGATCCTTATTTTTAATGTAAGATAAATGATAATTTTTATTCCCTTTCTTTTGTAATCTTGCCTTTTTGAGTGATTATCTGTAATCACTCAAAGGCACAGTTTTTCTGTCACTCTGTGTGGGCAGGTACCCAGTGAGATCCCAATTCTGTCTAGAAAGCATTACTGCAATGTCCCTGTTGATCAAAACTACTCAACCTTTTTGCAACTAAATGATTTATGCAAAAAAAATAATTTGCTACAGGATGATTTACTTTTTTTTCATAGATCCACACAAGTTTTAGGGAAACTTTGCATTGGGATTTTTTTTTTTTTTTCATATGCAAGACATAATTTTTGGTTAAAGTTCAGGTAACAAAGTTTTACCACCACCTTCAGTTTAGTGTCACAGCACCCCTACAGGAAACCAAATCTTCACCCATTTGACCCAAAACAAGGATCTCAGTACGAACCAGGAGCTATGTTGAACACGTACCTGTCCCAGTTCTCACAAAATATCTGGAATAATAAAATATCTACAGAAAATGAAACAATTCCAGGAGGCCATTATCCAGTGTAGCCGATGAGGTCTAGCCCACATAGAACAGCAGTGCAGAAAATCAGGGTCTCCCTCCTTCTGCACAAGGACCTACACAATAGGACCCACCTATTCTGGGCCCTCATTGTTGTGTTTCTAGCATGAAAAACTAGGAAAAGACTTTATTTCATACAAATGGCAAACCAGCAATGCTCCACAGTATCAAAAAACTCTGCAGTGCACAGAACCATACCCTGATGAGCACTGCTAGGTGTATATATGGTACTTTTGTGGGAAAAGTCAGAGCGCATATCCTGAAGCTTCCTGTGATACTTCTGTAATGTGAAGTAGCAGCTCCCTGCAAGGGACCCAGCTGAGGGCCATGAAGCACCTGAAACCTCTTCTTTACCTGTGGCAAAAACCCAAGGACATTACTTAAGGCAATGTACTTAAGTCATTACTTAGCAAACAGCTAAGATAGGTTGCAGGGGTTAGGTGTGTGAGTAGTCACACTGTACTGGATAAACTGCTTGCAAGTAGCACTGTATTACTTATCTCCAGATACTACCTTAAGCCGTATCATGGCTTAACGCTTCTCTAATCAATAGATCATCATTGTAATCTCCCTACTTAAGAGAAACTCAAAATCAGCATTTCAGTAGAAGCTGAAGATTTGATCTCTTTTCCTAAATATTCATCTATTGTAGCCACAGTTACTTGTATATGAAGAATTCCCAATTTTCTCCATGATGAAGCAGTCGCTATTTTCTCTAAAATTAACAGCAAAACGTGTAAGAATGTGAAGCAAATAAAGAAGAGCTTGGATAAAGTTGTGCTGCCTAACCTCAGTGCAGACTGCTACTGTTATGCTACAGAACTTGAACTTTGCAGAGTCACTTTAGTGTCTTGAGAAAAAGCAAAGAGGAAAAAAGGTAGCCCTGGTCCTAAGCACCACTCCGGTCAAATGGGTAACAGTTAAGAGGGGCCATTAACACTCTTAGGTGTACATCTTGATAGTGCACAGGTAGCACTAGAAGAATGGGCAACTGTTTCAGGAACAAATAATGGGATTTCCCTGAAAATATCTAACTACCTTACGTTATCTGGCACCTGTGCGCCAGACACCTGTATGCTGCTGAGCACCCATCTGCTATATACTATATATGTAACATACATTTCATTTTCTTCTTTTTTTTTTTAGCCTGGCAAAGTAGTTGATTAGGAAGATAAATTCTCTGAAAAACATTTTGGGCAAAGATGCCAGCACAGATTGTACAGTAAAATATATCAGGTCTGCCAATACATGCACACCATGCTCGGCAGGCTGCTTATATTTGCCTCTCAATGATTTATTGCACAAATTACTGGAATTCTGAAATAGTACAAGCCATGTCTTCATATGTCTATTTGGTACAGATTTGATAATGAAGGGATGCAACCTCCTCAACAAGCAATATTTGTATTCTAGCTATTATTTTTTCTGGTCAGTAAGAATATCCTTTCTCTAAGAGCAGTGTCTGCTTATCTTTCCTTTCTACTCTCTTGTGCTATAGGCAATATGGCTGAATGCTGCTGATATAACTTTTGTCCTGTTCCAAGTCTAAAAAAGTTACCTTTTGTACAGCAATTTCACCGGGAATTAAATAAACCCACTGGTGGTATTTTGAGTTTTGAAAGGACTGAGTCACACATTGCACATGTGTGCACAGCCATCAGCAGCTAGATGAAACTGTCTAGGGTCCAGTAGTATTCACAACTCTGCAAGGGAGATCTCAAAAAACACAATACCCTTCCATGGAAGGAGGTATTCATATATATACATTCATCTAGTTGAAAGATCAGTCCCTTAATGATATGTTTACTTTTAAAAAAGGTCATAATCCCCCCCCCCCCAAGAAGTACTAGGGAGGACAAGAGATTACGTACAACTACTGAGTTCAGTAATAATAATAATACTAAATAATGTCAAGACAGACACTTTACTATATTTTTTTTTGTTCAGGTTGGACCAGGTTTTTGTACTAGTGTTGACAAAAAGTATCATGAAATATTTTCAACTGAATATTTCAACAGACAAGTATATTACTTGAACATATTAACTTATACAGAAAACATAATACTCTCACTTTTGGATGAGCTATGATACACTTTATTCATATGGTATGCTTTTTATGCTTTATATGTTCTCCAGTAACAGCCTGACTCTTCAATTCAGTGCACAGTACACAAAACAGAAGTTAGCTCTTCTGGTTGTGCATATGCACGCACAGATACATAGATACACACACAAAGCCCTAAAGCAACATACTGCACTTATCTTCTTCCCATTTTTAGATCATACATATTTCATTAAGCTTCATGCAGAGTGTCTTCTGATTTATGGTAATTGTCAACAAAAGCAAAAAATGCCGACAATTTTAACCCTGCAGTACTGAGGATTTAAGTGGGATAAAATTAAAATGTTTAGGGGGAAAAAAACCCAGAACACCCTCAGCCCCTGGGAGCCTGACCCTTGAGACATTGTCAATTTTTTATTTTATTTTATTGTGTTTGTTGTCTGCAGAAGCAGATGCCAGCAGCAACATCTGATGTACCGGACACCTCCAGTGTTATCCCAGCATGCTCATGGCCTGAAGGATTTGGAGTGAGACTAATTTCCATATCAAACCCAATTTAGATGAAACATCTTGGTTTAAAAAAAAAAAAAAAAAAAAGAAAAAAAAAGAAAAGCCAGTGCATCAATAGCCCCTTGATTAGATTTTCATCTCCTGAGCAGACAAATATGAATATTTATTACCATGAATGCAGATTTCCCTCTTTCCATTGCTCTGATCTTGAATATTACCCACTGCTAATTTTTATGAAAATTTGAGCAACATAATGTTTTCACATAAACTGACAGTTCTTGAGATAATCCCGTTATTGTTTGGTGGGAAATGACAGTTTCTGCTTATTCATGTGTTAACGAGGGATTAAATATTGTTTTTCATCACCATAATCTAAGATGGACTGGAAATTAAAATTCGAACATTGTGCATTAGCAGAGCTTTGAGGACCAGAATTTGTTTGCATTCACTTAGTAAAGATCTGTAAATTAACAGTTTAACAATCAAGAGAAATCAGTATCATAAAACCAGCACTGATGTTTGTAAAATGAAGTCATTACTTGCTAAAGGTAAAGAGTCAGAGAGAGAAACAGTTCGCAAAATGACATCTCTTTGCCAGAGCAAAGTGCACAGCAAACTGTTGTCAGCTGCAGTGGTCCCCGGGCATTAAATGGACTAGGTAATTTTTCTGTGGCAGAGAATCATGTCCCTGTTTCTTGTCACAGGTTCTGATACTGAAACACTTGACGTGCTTAGATCACATTGAAAAATAGCTCCATGATGGATCTATCCATAGCACTAAAAGCAGTTATACTGACCGAGGAGCTGTTTTCATGCATGCCAAAGTGCTGTGCTCATGCCCTATCCAGGTCTTGGCATGTAGCACATAGATGCATATAGTTCTTCACTGCAATGGGTGTTCTGCTGGAGCTGCAGTATAGAGCTATAAAGGACCAGTTATTTCCTTCATGCTTGTGCTTAATGCCCAGCAATGAGAATCAATGATACCTATGTGTACCAAAGTGAAAATAAAGACCTATCAGTGACATTCTGAAGTTCAGAAGCCATTACGTTGTTGTTTCTACAGAGGCTTTGAGCTACAAATTCAGTTAAGTAGGTTTTCAATTCTGTTTAAAAAGCCCCAACATTTCCCTTTAATAAATACTAGCAAATTAAACAAACTAGTTAGTGAAAGCAAAGCTTAGTCAAAGCATCTCAAACATCTGCCGAACCAAATACTGAAACTATCTTATCAGGATAAATCTTGCTGATTCCTAGAAAAAAGGAACAAAACTGAGCTTCAACAAAACTAATTTAATAGGAAAACTCATGCTTTCATTTAAAACCTTAAAATATACTCAAATGTGATTTTATATGTAGAGCGCATAAAGCTTTACATCCTGAAGGGTGCTGAAGTGATGGACATGCAGCAGCGCTACAGCAATGTTGCCTCTGAGGGTAGAAACTTAGCAATGTACAAGTGTAAAACCGTTCTGGGCAGGGTGAATAAGAAAGTGTTACCAAATCCTCCACCTTCCCAGAAAAAGAACAGATCTTGGGTTTTACAGCCTAGAACTAAGGAAACTACAATAAATGGCACAGCAATTCTCGCAACTACATAGAAGAAAAAAAGGCACTGCCTGCAACTGAAGCTTGAGTTCTAAGGAAAACATATACCTTTAACACCTGTGCTGCAAAGCAGACTGCACTGAAACCGCCTGCTGTCAATAGTCCCTGGCCTTGATCTTAGACTTAGAAGCAAAATGCTCTAGAACAGTATGAGTTGGCACAGGACGTAATGTAAGTGACCATGCCAACAACAAAAAAGTACAGAGGAATGTGAGACCATGACATGCTCTGTGCCTGTTCTTGTTTATTTTACTAATGCAGATACAAGGTTCCTGATGCCAGGGATTCATACAGAAATGTTGGATGTCTGATGGCTTGCATCTTAGCCCAAGACACTTACGCTCCTATGCTTATATAATGAGGAAGCATACACTGTCCAGGAACTGAGAGAGGGCTGATAGACTGGGATCTGCCACCTCTTCCTCTATTCAAATAGTTAAATCTGTGTTTGAGATTGCTTGAAATCCACATTTTCCTGCCAGGATCAAGCTCTTGACTCTGGAGGTGGAAGAATCTCCCTTCTCACAATTTCTGACCAGCTCTATCACTCAAACTTCAGAGAGTTAAACAGAATCTAATCTTTATCTATAGTTTCCTCAGCCAAACCATTGCACCAGCGAAGATTTTGTTTTCTTTTCAGTCATAATGAACTGGCTGCTGGTAGAGAGAGGATGTTGAATTTCATGAATCAGTCCAAACACGTTCTCCTGTATAAAGGTCCTGCATATCGTCTGTATGAATATATCAAATGCAGGCTGGCAAAACATAGGGTAGATTATAACATTAATTTTTAAGCAGAATTACTCTGCAGTTTGCTTAATGTAGTTGGTGCTGGTATCTGAATCTCTTTCCTCTATAGATCTATAACGGATTGTAAAAGAAACTGTGCTTTAAAAACAACAGCATGACATGGCCTAAAACCAAGACAAATCCTTACAACAAACATATGCTACTTTTTAAACAGAACAATGTTAAAAAAGACAAAAAGAAACAACACTGGTAGGATGCATAAGTTCCTGAAGCCACAAGGCAAACCGTATCTTGTTTCATTTTACATGATACTGAATAAAAATTGAATTGCTATGGTTGCCACGGCAACTGCCACATCACTTGGCACTTCTGCTCCTTTAAATCACACAGTGCTACTGTAAAGGAATTCATGAACCAACATGACACTTGAATACTTGTGCTTTTTATACTGTTTCAGGAGGAAAACATAAATCAATATAGATGGATAGTTGTCTCAGAAAATCAGGTTTGTTGTATTTTTCTTAACATTATAATCTCCTCATTTCCTTGTCGTGCTCTTTAGAAATTTATAAAGAAGGTGGAGGGCGTTGTCACAATCAGAGCACATGAAAAGAAATTACTGATGACACCTGATTTCCAAACTGAAGCTGTGACCTGTCATTCAGATGTCAAAATGACTCTGCTATGCAATATTCAAATCAAATACAAGGGATAAACATTGGAACTTTGCCCCTCCACAACCAGAGATGGTGTGATATGTGACAGTAGACAGTCTCAGCAGCATTCAGGCATCTCTTTAACCCTAAACTTATCAGTGTCTTAAAAGGAAAGTCTGGCTATATACTTCAAGCTAAGCATATACTAAATATTTGCAGAGTTGGGGCCATGATTTTTATTGTTTTAGTATGTTCTGCATATAATATGCAGTCACAGAATGTATATGACAAAATAATGTACTAAAATGATATACATATTCATACTGTATATGTTTTGTTTTTATTTTGCTGTTTAGTAACACTCTGGATGCAATTTATTTGAAAAGCAGCCCTCTAGTGGGCTATGTACCATAATGAATAGTTAATAAATAGCATTAACATTATATTTAAGTATTAGCTAAAATGCCTTTTGCAAAAACATATAAGATCTTCAATAAATGAGCCATAGAGCTTCATCATTCTCTTTGGAGAAATTTAATGTTCTGTTTAGCTGTATTCCTTAAAGTTCTTGAAGCATTACTTCAAAACATTACTCTGTGGCTAACTTCTGATTACCATCACTTTACTATACATGTATACATGTATACATGTATACAAAGTTGTAATAGTGAGATATTATTCACTGTCAGTAAAACCCCCTAAAAGTAGCATATTACTGGTAGCATTTTATGTAAAATATAATATATGATATTTTTATGGTTACACAGCTTTAGAATTTATAATTTGAGGGAGGGAGGGTAAGGGGATAAGGTAAATTTTCCTCATTGTACCTTCACCAAGCATATTTCTAGGACTGCATTCCTTAAATTTTCATTTAATGTTATTTTTCTTATTCGTATATATAGCCTTAAAGTTCCATGCCTTAAAGCGAAGATACCATCTGTGACCTGATGTATACCTTGCCCATAGCAACATAAGTTGCTCCAAAACACTGTCCTCCTGGAAATCTCTGCTCAACTGCTAATCAACACAGCCACGGTGATCAGCAGAAGCCAGCAGCAAGAGCTGTCTGATGGATCTCCAGTCCCAGATTTCACACAACAGGAAAAAATTAATGTGCTGATCTCCAAGACATATGTTTTGTAGGAAAAGATGCTTAAAGCAGGCTCACGGAAAAAGCCTTCCCTGGTGTCCTCTGGTCTAAGACTGTTTACACTGTAAAATAAGAGGTATATTTCCTCGTATTCACCTGTACTGCAGTTCAGCCTAATTAGTTCTAGTAAGAGGAGGGTGGGTTTCAATGGAAGTTGAAAAACTTAGTTCTGACTTGGGTTAAAACTTGAGTATTTATGTGTGCACAGCTGCTGATCCTACACTGTGTCACTGTCAGAGTTGCCTTACCTAACTGAGTCAGAATACAGCATCCCCTCTTATCCCAGAGTACCTCTGGGCTTCAGATAAGGAGCATTTGCTGATTGCCAAGATGTCTTTTTAAGAAAAGCAGCTGAAGTAAATCCCAGGCTCATTTGGTCTTCACAAGCCAAAAGCCAACCTTAGCATTCTATCTAGCAGTTGGAAAAGATCAGAGAAAAACGATGCCTTATTCCTCAACAACTGCAAATTATTTGTCATGTTCTGCACTCATTTTTTTTTCATGGATTTCTACCGACATTAATGACAAAATCTGACAACATTAAGGAAGACACAAAGTTAGAAATCTGACTCCTGGCTCAAAAAGGCTTGCACATCACTGGAAAGTCTGCCTTATCATGTCCTCTAACTTCACTAGAACTTTTAAATGCAGTTTTCTTTATGCAATATCAACATAATTCCACACCTATCAAAATATCTCTAAATGAGAATATCCTGAAACATGTCAAAACATCACTACTCTATTTTAGAACATCTAGAGGTATGACAGTGTTCATTGCACATATATTTTGGGTTGTTTCCATTTGGTTTAGAAAAAATATTCTCATTCTTATGTCTAACATATGAGAACCATGATTCAAATGCTACAAATGGTTCCAGTTCTAGTGATCAGTGTATTATGTACAACCCTGTTAGGAAATTGAGAGTTAATTTAAAATAAAATATTCTGGAGTGGGTGCTGTTTTACCAGCTCAATACATAAATGGTGCTATTCCCTTGGTTTGTTACTCAAATCACAGACTCTTAGCCTCCAAAACCTGATTTGAATCATTACCCTTTCTTGAGCCACTGGAGAGCCTGACCTGTTATCTGAAATCGTGGCTGAAAACTAACTTCAGGCAAAAGCTGGATAATCAAGTATCTTTTCCACGCCACAGTAACTGGATTTGAACCATTATTTGAAATTTTCTTAAACTGAACCAGAGTCCAGTCACAGCCAATCTCAGCGTGGAACTGCTTTTATGGCAATACAAAAGTCCTTACGTGAAGATAAAGAAGTGGTTAAGTTCCTAAAGGATGTGGAAAGAATTCCAGGTTGCTCAGTGACCTCAGTGCAAGGCTGAGGTTCATGATGCCTGCTGAGCTTCCTTGGGCTGAAGAGCAGCACCTGAGCACAAGTCCAGCTGGACCAACATTTGCATGATACCTGGGCTCCCGACCCTGCTGAATACTGAACTCAGCAGCAGTCAGGTGGAACTGCACTGCTACTAAACAGGATTTCTCCCCTGCACTGCTACTAAACAGGATTTCTCCCCATGTGAGACCAAATGCTGATCCGAAGATCTTGCAGGGGTGCTAAGCTGTGCAGAGCAACAAATTCAACTCTTTTTTCTGCAAAATGCAATGGTCCACATCAAGTTGGAAATAGGAGAATGGAGTTGTGGTTCCTGCTTTAAAGCTCTTCAGTATTTTTACCACTACTATGCCTCTCATTATGCATATATACTCATAGATAAACAACACTTACATTCATACCCTCACATACACTCAACTAGAGGAGGTTCTTGAACTTCTGAAGATGATCTTAGGATTTCAGAGATCTATTTCATGTGTGAAGGATCAAAAGAAAATACCTTAAGGACAACAGCAGCTTCATTGTACCTGAATAAGCAAGAAGGTGTGAAAAGCTCATGATGAATTTGCATGGCACAAACACCATACATCCAATGACTCAAACAAATCTTGTAAGTCTACTGTATAGGACTTCTAGAGCTGTTACAGGCATTGAAAAATTCGAAATACAAAATAAACATTTTAGGAATTATAACCCAGAGGTAGTGAGGTCTATAGCAGTGCACACATCCTCGGGACTTCAGTGTTGGTACTGGTTTCCACTACAGCAGAGTTATTCCTGGTTTCCTGATATAACAGCCTTCTTACAAAGAAAACAGGTGCCAAAATAATCATCACTGTGAGTGATACACAGTATGTCATCCCCCAGTCCAACTCTCTGGATTCCTGCAATTTTGAATATTCTGCTGGCAAATGTCAAATGTTGAGATGTATGCACTGTGGAAGTAGCAATAAGGGTCTGTTCCACAATGACCTGGCAGAAAGCTCTGCTTACCTACTGTCCAGACAATGTTTTGCACAGCATCATCCACATCATCCCATGAAACAGATAGAACTTTCAAGTCAACATCCTGACACATGAGCAGCTTCTGATGTTTCATCTTAGAAACTCATTTTTAATCCTGCTAAAGCAGAGCCTACCCTACGTTGACGCAATGCAGCTAGCCTCAGCTCCATCAAAAAGACCCAAAACCTCACTGAAGCCGTGGAAGTCTTTTACATAACTTAAGGATGATAAACTGTATTGTAGCTGCGGTAGACTCCAGACCCATGTTGTTAATGACAACATAGCACTTGTTTATGCAGTGACATAAAAGCAATTTATCAGCCCTCCCCAGACTTGACTGAATGGCTCAGTAAGCTTGGTGTGAATTTTATAATCTGTTGTTGCTTTTGAAATGCTTTTCTTGAGACAGAGAGAGAAAGCAAGAGATTGGAGAGCTCAGAGAAGTATTTTTCTTCTTCACAGAGGGAGAGACAGTTTCCTTACCCCACGTCCAAGGCCTGGTTAGTCATTGATGATCACACATTTCTTACTAAAGCAGAAATCCGTTTATCATAGATCAACACCTAAACCTGATTCCACTGTCCAGAGCAGCACATGAATTATTGCTGAGCTTAGAACAGTTCCTGCATCTGTTTATACAGCAGCTCCATTTGCCACCAGTATCTCACCTATATTTCTCTTGAGCTATTTCAGATATGAAACTTGCCATGCAAAATCAGTCCTTTTTATTTTACAGTCCTGCAAGTGAAGATTACATACCCATTAACTTTGTCATGAATCTCACCTACTGTCCAAACAAAAAAGCCATTTCTCATTCTGAAATGGAAGAGTTTTTTCTAAGTACTTTTGATTTGAACATCTTGACTTTGATTTAGTTACCATTACATATAATTCCATTTCTACCGTGAAAAGAAGAAATAGAAAACCTCATTTAACAAAAAGGTCCTTTAGTATGTTAAAATATGTACTTTCTATTATTTTAACACTGTTAAACACCACAGTGAGTCAAAACCAAAGTGCAAACATGGATTAACATAGATTTAACCTGAAACAGCCTGAGTCTGATACCCTATCAACAAAGAAACAGATTGGCTAAAGCACTCCTTCATTTTTCATGTAGGTGAGACTGCAGAAAGGTATTCATTATGTACACAATCATATCTGATACGACTTAGAAAGGGGAACGTACACAGCTGTGAGAATTCACATCCAACAAAATATATAAGCAGCTGAATAAATGCAGGAACATCACCTTAATGTTCCAAATCACTTGGTTCTCTTGTGGCTGATCACCATATCTCAGATGTAACATGGAATATATTTAGACCAAACTGTCTGCTTCCATTTAGTTAATTCATTTTCACTTTTTGCCTTCTAAGAATACGTATTGGGCAGATTGTAAGGTACAAACTTCTGTCAAAGTATTAATCCAAGTAGTATCACCAGGGATTTTTTTTACAGCTATGGTAAACTAAATATATAGATGTGAGTTCTCCAATGCCTTTTGTTAAACCAAGCACAAGAAGGAGACTGGGGAGATGTCTTGCATAAGAATTTGTCTATTTTTTACAGTTCTATCATTTGTTCTTAAAAAAAAAGCTAGGAAGTCTTCAAGGTTCTATCTCCAGTACATCTTTATACTACCATGGTTACAACAACCTTATTAATACAATGTGGATTAATGATGCATTGAACAGGTGACAACTTCTTCCATTTCAAGCATTCACCAAAAGTGCTTTCTTTCCCCATTGACCACATACAAGAAAACAACTCATTTAAGAGTAAACATCTGAAGTGAAGTGAGCAATCCTTTTCCAGGTGACACTGAAGTCAACTAAAATCCATTCAGTTACTGGAATAGGACAAAATATATGGAGGTATTTCATTAGCATGAGGAGTGCTGTTGTGTAAAATCTTACTTGATGGGGCTTCCATAGTCTGTGACACAGTCCTGGTTCTCCTGTTATTTAGAAGAAGACAGGGCTTGTGGATAAGCCAAATGCAAGTTTTACTCTGGCTTGAAGGCAGGACAGGCGTACAGCCATGCTACAGGTTATACTTCCCAGCTCTTAAGTTTATGCGCCCTTGGAACCTCAACTGGTGTAAACAGCTCCAGTTAAGGAGATATGCTGGTGTCTGTTTTCTGATGATTTCACCTACGTTTGTTTGCAAGTTTTAATTCTTAATAGCTTCGACCCTAAGCATCAGTGTTGGTACCACTTCAGAAACAATTCTTTTAATAATGTGAATAAAGTTGCACAAAGAACCTCAGAAATCCTGGCTAAGTTCTCAGGCAGGAACTGATAAAAGTGATAAATAAAAAATTTAAAATCAGTAGAAAAAGAAAAAAAATCCTTCAGTATATTACAAGTTATTAATTCATTGTTCTTAATACTGAGAATAATGTAATCACAATAGAAAGGCATTTGCCTAGCTCTGTGAGCATTCACCACTAGCAAAATTACTTAAATGAAAATGAAAAAATAAAAAAAGATAACTGTGTACACAAAATTAGCACGAGAATTAGCAATCACAGTGGCTCATACAAGTTCCTTAGCAGATCGCATCGTCTTTATTAATAAATGATGAACTGCCTAGTGGATTTTTTGCATAGTGATATCACCATAATAACAGACACGTTTTATTTATGTTTCAAGTTACTTCCAAAATAAGCAAATCATTCACTGTCAGGTTCTGTCTAACATCTGAATACACTTTACCCCAAATTTAAGCTTTCATTGATCTAGATGAGATAGCACTTCATCAAAACCAAAGGGAATAACACCACGAATTCAGTTGCTGTGCTCATCTTTGGGGATTTTGTTCCTGTGATACAACAAAGCAAAAACCTGCTTTTCTTAAAGCCGGCTGCACTTTTCTCATAAGGATGGTATTTTTTTTCCTCTATGGGATACAGTGCTATTTGTGCAGCAGATTGTATTTTGACAGATGCAACTGTATCACAAAAACGCCCTTAGCACTATCAGACTGGTTGCTCACAAACGTTCAGAAGCTCCAGGACTTCTTTAAAAACCCCAACAATTAAAACGTTTTTGAGAGTGTAAAATGCCTCCAAGCCACTTACCTCCCCCACACCAGTTTGCAGAATTTTCAGTCCAGTTGTCTTTTCAAGCTTGTCTTTGTTTACGGCTGTAAGGAAAATTAAGACTGCGTTACAGGAAATCTGGAATATGCATGATTTTGCAGCATTTAGAATATAACCAACCCTCTTTCCTCCATCAATAAATTCATAACTGTTCCTAGGTATACCATTTGTGGAATACCTTTTCCTGATAGCAACTCTGCTAGTTGAGTTTTCTGAATGCATAGGTAGGCCATTAATTGTTCATTATTATGTGAAAAATAGAAAAAGAGAAACTAATTCTAATTCTCTCATAAACACAGTGCAACACACATTTAACACATATACACAATATGTTTGGACAATTCTGTTCAGTGAAAACTTCCCACTGTCCTTCTTGTAGTGAAGGTGCAGGGCAGCACCATAACACAGCAACAGCACTGTCACTGTAGCGCACTTCACAACACAAAATCTCACATAGCAGGTAAGATAGTTTATTTCACAAATAGGGGTGCGATGCACAGTGTTTTATTTTTTTGAGATTTAGGGGTTTTCCCTTTTATCATCTTGGATGTCAGTAAAACCATTCAACACAAAAAATAAAGTAATCCAGCATAAAGCAGCTAAATGCAAAATAGAGGTGGTAACACTAAGACCACATGTATACTTGCAACCCAAACATGCCCAGGGCATGAATATGAGCACTGTCTTACTATTGCCTGTACTTTTAAATCATGACTATGGTCTCTAAATAATTTTGGCCCACTAATATTCGCACCAAAAAATTACCAACCACAGTTCTGGGAACAGCACAAGGATGAGATTATTCTCGTCTTGGGGTACAGGTAAAGTCATCTTGTTTTACATAGGAAGATTTTAACCTTCTAAAGATAAACTGTGTCAGTTGGACTCATGGCCAAAACCCAGGTACCTGGCTTGATCTATTTATGAATAGAAATGAAGCCCTGCAGTCATGTTAAACTCTTCTCCCTTTAGCTGTGTAGTCCCCAACTATGTAATTCAAGTGAGTCATCTAAATTCTCTCTGCAGTCAGTGGAAAGGGATGGACATTTAATACAATGAGTCATCTCCTATTATCTTACACACATCTGCAGGCACCTATCTCTTTCCTTTGATTACAGAAACAATTTGGATAGATCAGGCTTCTCAACTGAAGCTGCCTACAGGAAACATTCCTACCAGAAATGACAAGAAGTGTGCTACAGCATATTGTACACTGGAAATTTACATTAAAATACTGAAAGGATTTTTGTTTTTAATTTGCAAAAAAATACTTCTGAATTGTTGCAGTTCTAAGCATATTCAAAACAGCAGAGATTATAGCAGACAATCCTCAGAAACAATATTATTGTGAATTGATACTTTATTTAGTTTGTCCAAAGTGCCATACAAATGACTCACATTTATTTCAGAGGCATGTTGTGTCATTAGGGCTCAATCTCACCTCAAATATCCAAAACATGAAAAGACAGAGATAAGAGTCTTTATGTGCAAAGATTCAAGAAGTAAAACCTCAAGAAATTCTAATACCAAGAAACTTTCCTGTCTGCCTTCAGAAAGGGATGAATATTGCCCACGATTTAAATGGAGTGGAATGTTCTGTCCACCTTTTAGACCCCCATTTAAGCAGATAGCAACATGGATTCCCAAGTTAAGAAAGCTTAAACACATTTTGCTGAAAGATAGCCTAAAAACTACATGCACTACTCACATACTTAATACTTCTGCTATGCTTTATACATTCACAAATATATTTATTCCATCTGGAGTAACAAGGATCACATGAGAAAAAAAAGTTGCCTAGACCATGCAATTCGAGCCTCCATTTTCATTCCCTTGTATAGATGTTGTGCAGTACGAATTTCCAAAAGCAAGTAAATCTTTGCAAACAAGCTTAATATTTGGCCTTGAGTAGTCTATACTTTGTACTGGACTTTATACTCTGGACTATTTTGCTTCACTGATGGCTGATGGCCTGCAATGTCATGTAACAAGATTCACTCTTTCAGACGTACCATTTCGTTGCAAAGGTGTGCCATGCTACCACACTGATACCTCACACCCAGCATACATATTAAAGGTAGATTTCTACCAAATGCAAAAAATTTAGAAAAAAGATTGATAAATCTTTCCTGTTATAAAACAAGACGGCTCCACAGCTCCTCCAAAGAAAGTGAATGGTCCAACAAATTATTCTCTTGTAGCTTAAAATAAAGAAAACTGCACAGCAGAGTGGCTGCAAATTAAACATGTGTAAGTAAACAACAAAGCTTAAATCCCAGGGTGTAATTTCCTAGCACATGAACAGTTAATAGAAAATACTGGGTCTGCTGAATCACTGAATTTTATAATTACTATTACATATTTGACCTCTTTTTCATAGGTTTCCTGCAGACTTTAATTATTGATTCTTTGATTTTAAAAACAAAAAAAGCTTACTTAACACCCCCCTTTCCCCCTTGATATCGGCTAAAACACAAAGGACATCTCTGACAGCCATGCTAACACAAACCCTGCCAAAATTAGGAGGCATGAAGGCACGACGTGCTATTGATTAAATCATAACCTCAAAACGGTCAAGCTCTGGCACTTTCAAATTACAGAGCGAGACACAGTAGAGTCTCTGGCATGTTCACTCCAGGCATGTACAGGAGCATATTTTAGCTAACCTTGAACTCCACAAGCAGTTCAGGAAGGTCAAGAAATTCTGTCAAAAATGGTGTTGAAGCTGAAGCAGCAACTACATATCAAGCAGCTGCTTCAAGCTGCAGAACAGTGAATATAATTACTTAACTTTTACTATGCATAACTATAATTGAGAATTTAAGGCAATAAGACATAGTTGCTGTCCTACAGACAGATGAAGAAGTGGTAGGAAAATAAATTCAGATATTAAGAATAAGCTACTAATCCTTTGAAAACTGGCACTTTTTTTTTTTTTAAAGTAAATTAGTGTACTCTCTGTTAGCTTTTATTCCAATACAAATATACAGCAGGAGATATTTCTATTACAAATTTTATGAACTGTAAACAGTAATTCTGGGTAACATGGTATATTGAACATTCCAAAGTTGATTTTTTAAAGTCCAAAGTAAAAATGGAGAACGGACAAACTCATCAGTAAATAGGCATAATAAAAAAAACCTCTATTAAATAAAAAACAAAAAAACCCCAAACAACACAACCCCAGTTAGCAACATATAAATCCCTTTTTTTAATCTTCCACTGAAACAAAAAGGGCTTCCAAACACGCAAAAAAAGGAGGCCTTTAAATTAAATTCACTAGATGAAGGATATGCAAATTACCTGAAGAAGCGGAGCCCTATAATGTTCTCAAAATTCTGCAATAGCCTATTTAATTAGTATTTTAATTTATCAGAAGAATTCTTTGCACTTGACAATTTATGCAGTATTCCATATAATTAAGCACGCAGCTACAGTGGAATAATTTTGCCTACTCTCTGTATACCAGTTATTTTAACCTGAAAGAATTTGTGGAAGTCTCTTCTGTGATCTAAATAACAATGGGGACAATTTAATGGCTTTGCTCTATTAGAGAGCATGATGAGGGTGTCACTGAATGTTTAAGGGTAGGGATTGCCACTGTTCATAGCCTCCACTAACCTGAGGGATGTCTGATGTGTTTTCTGAGAGCTAACATTTATTTACTTTAGCAAAGTTATCTATCAGGAATATAAGTGTCTAGTTTTGTAGTTGGCATTTTGAACCTTGGTGTCCACCGGTTATTATGAGAAGCAGGTTATACAGGGCTTCAAGCAGTCATTATAGCACTTCTGGAAGAAGGAAGCACTGAGAAACGAGTGATCCACAGAGGTCTGCTATAAAGCCGGTTGCAACTCTGACTTACTTGTGGGCGCAGAGACTGGCACAAGCAAGATGAGGGAACGGTATATGCAGGAGGCTTCCTAAATCTGTCTCTTGTGCTACTGCAGTATTTACCTGCTCCAGAGAAGAAACCATCCTTAAATACAAAAAGCATTTGTGGAAAGATGGCATCATTCACAAGGAAACCTTATCTTCCTGCTGTGCATCTGACTTTGAGAGTGTGCTGTATTTAATTAAATGTAGGGGGGGGAAAGAACTTAGAGACATACAATTCCCCTGATGTCTATTACATGTCCATTTTAGAATGAGACAATTCATGCCCTAGACTCACTAACTATATTGACTGGACCTCCAGTCAATAAAGTGATGGAGGGTAATTAATTTGGATTTACTGTAGGCTGTCAGATGAATTCTACAATAACTGTCTTCCCATCAGCTTGTAAAGCTCCTTCCATATAGCCACATTGATAAGAATTTCCCCTTTTTGAGGAAAGGAAAGGGAAAAGGAGGAAGGGAAATCTAGAGAGATGGTAAGCTCTTATTACAGCTTTGAAGTCTTTAACAAGTTTTCTAAATCTAAGACAAGCAGATGTTGCATTTCTTTACATCAAGTTAGTCTTTGCTTTCTCTTCCCCTACAAAGAACCCCCTGGTAATGTGGAAAAAAATATGGCGGACCAGAAAGACTGCCTTGATGTTTGGAAGACCCATGCATTATGCCATATAACAGATATACTAAAACCTTTTTCCCTTGCAATTCAATGCAAATGAATTCCCATAATATGTGGGCTCTTTCCCTGTTGATAAGAACACAATCCCAGAGTGAAACTATCTTTGTACAGTCAGCAAATGCATCTCCTAAAACTGCTGAGGCATTCACACAACTCAATGAGACTGGGACAGAGGAAAACCTCACTGTCGATTCAGCGCTAAGTCTTTTTCCTTCAGAACAACCTGATGTTACATGGGTTTACCCCACCTCATTCACTTTCCTTTTATGGAAGTAATTCAGAAGTACGTTAATGAATTTTGAATTAGATATTTAGGTACAATCATTCCTTTTTGGAATACAAGATAAATGCTCCCTGACTTTGGTGTATGTCTACAGGAAGGTGCGAGGGGACCCTGTGCCCAGCCCTGGGTACTTCTTCCCAGTGGCAACAGCCTGTGAATTTGTAACAACTCTCCCTGGGCAGAAGTATTTAAGTAAGTCAGTCAAAAACACAGTGTTTGCATTCAAAATGCTCCAGATTGAAACAAAAATGAATAGCTTGAGTCACCAGATACAAAGGAGAAGGGTCCCTTTACTAAATTTTACAATTCAATTAGTGAGGGACAAGTCGAGGCTGTGGGCAAAAGATAGTTTGTATTCCTGTCTTTACTGGGTGATGGCACACGATAGTTGCTTTGTATATGATTTCTAGTTAACTGGCAGTCAGGCCTGGAATGAAAATGGTTGCAAAAAGTCAAAGCTTCATAGCTGTACTAGCAACAGCCTGCTAAATATTATGTCATATTCAATTTTAAAGTAATTTTTCAAATAGTTTTAATTAGATATTGTTTCAATCTCATGTGCATTAATTCAATTTCTGATATCAACATTTCAGCTTTCAATCTGCTCAGACGCAGTACCTTGTTGCCTGGAGTAATTTAAAACATTGTTTGCATCTCCAGCAATTTTGAGGGCACACATTCTTCACAACCTGCTCTAGCCAATAAAATCAGCAGATAGAAATTTAGGCCATGTTCACCACTCCCAGTGCACCTTCGCATTCTCACAGACTTTGGTACAACACAGCCAAATCTTCATGAACACAATCAAGGAATTTTCTGTCTCTGTTTGCTTTTAATTCTGTTCAAAAAATACACAAAACCCATTTGTCAGGCAAATAGCAGGACTGCACGTTGCCGTAAGAAAAAATTTGCCCCCATACTTGAGTAGCTGGCAAGAGCTGCATGTTTTTCTAAGGGAATCACAGAGTATCAAGTTGGAAGGGGACCTCAAGGATCATCTGGCCCAACCTTTCTTAGCAAAAGCAAAAGCACAGTCTAGACAAGATGGCCCAGCACCCTGTTCAGCTGAATGTTAAGAGTGTCTTGTGCTGGGGAATCCACCACTTCCCTGGAGAGATTATTCCAATAGCTGATTGTACTCATTTGACAAATTTTACTCTTGTGTCCAGTCTGAATCATCCCAGGAATATCTTGTGCCCATTTCCCCTCATCTTTTCTGTGCAACTCCCTGTAAAAAGGGAGACTCCATCTTCTTTGTAGCCACCCTTTAAGTACAAGAACATGGTGATAAGGTCTCCCCTGAGCCTTCTTTTCTTAAGGCTGAACAAACCAAATTCTCTCACCCTTTCCTCCTGCAACAGGCTTCCCAGTCCTTTGATCACCTTTGTGGTACTTCCTGAAACTTTCTCCAGGATGGCCACATCTTTTTTTGTACAGTGGGGACCAAAATTGAACATAGTATTCCAGGTGTGGCCTGACAAGTGCTGAGTGGGATAATGACTTCTTTATTTCAGCTTGTGACGCCCTTGTTGATGTAACCCAGCATCCTGCTGGCTTTGCTGCAGCAGAACCCTATTCACTCATATTGAGATTGTTGTCTTCCAGTACCTGCAGGTCCCTTTCCACAGAGCTGATCCCCAGCCAGGTAGGTTTCAGCCTGTGCTACACTTTTGGATTATGTTTACCCAGGAACTTACACTTGTCCTTGTTGAACTTCATAACATTCTTGTTAGCCCATTCTTCCGGCCTATTCAGGTCTTCCTGCAACAGGGCTCTCCCCGAGTGTCCACTTGCCCCTCAGTTTGTTATTATCAGCAAACTGTGTCAGGGTACACTTGTTCCCGTCTTCCAGGTGGAGGAATATATTAAATACATGAATATATTAAAGAGTGTTGGGCCCAGTATTGATACCTGGAGACCTCACAGGTCGCCAGTTTTAAGATGAACTATTTGCCACCACCTTCTTGGTGCTGCCTGTCAGCCAGTTCCCTACCCATCACACAGACCACTTGTCTAGACCACTAACCAGTATGTTACAAAGTATCCATAACACATTCATTCTAAACTCATCCACTAAGGCAACATCACTTTCTCTAAACTATCTATGCCTCATGTACCTAATGTTCCATGGTCAGATAATGTTTAAGGATAGAGCAGCAAAGACCTGATATATCAGGACCTCATGCAGCTGTCTGTTCACATAGATAAGGTATGTATTTTAAACACATTCTTTCTGCCTGACTGCTTGCATTGCTTTCTTTTCAATTATCTAATAGGCACTCAATTGTATGTTTTCCCTTAGCTGTCCTTTTAAAAGAGCTATTCTAAAATTGATATTTACATTGCAGTAAAGAAGTTTGGGATATATGTAATAACACTTTTGTATTTCTCTGGAGCTTTTTTAATGCTGGGATCATGTCTAGTAACTAAGCTGTCTCAAGTAAGAAATCACTCAAGGTTCCCTCACTAGTCAAAAAAAGTAAGTAGGTATTGCCAGAGATTGACTTAAGCCATCCTGAGACAGGTACCATTTATTCATTATATAGAAATATAATCCTGGAAAGGGCTGATAAATCAACAAATCAAACAAATCCTTTTTTTTAACACAGTTTTACCTTTGTAAGAAACACATATATACAAGCTCCAAAATACTTCAACAGTAAAACAGTCCTATAGATAATGCTGTGGCTATAGAGAGGAATTTTCAAGGTGTGATGTCAGTGTGAAGTATGAACAAAAATGGTTTAGATTAATTACAACTAGAGAAATGAAAAACCTTTGTCTATTTTAAAAACTTTCTTGCAGAGCTTCAGAAACCCATTATCAAAAATATTCTCCAAAATAACATAACGAAGTTGGTGTCCATCAACAGAAGAGTTTTGAGTACTAAGAACAAAAATAACCATGGCTATCATTAGCTATCTATGTTTTACAAATACAGAATATGTTTCAATGAATTTTTTAAAATGGCAATTTTTAATATTCTTGACCATTCTAACAGTGATAATTGAACGCTGCAGATTATTTGGGGTGCAATGCATATATGTGTAAGGATTTGCTTGCATACATAAAACATCCATTATTTGTAGCTAAAAGTGTACCAATTCAGCCACTGTTATGAGAAAATGAAGAAGTGTCATTCCACCTTTCACATCAGAATTCATTCACATAACAAATTAAGTTTGTGACAAGTTTCAGCTGTGTACAGAAAATTCAGACAGAAAAAACCTGCAGACTTCTTAAAGTCCCAGTTAGCTTAACATTAAAGTTCACCGTCATACATTCATTCTCAACATTTACAAATTAGAAGGCAAGATTCATGGTTCCATGTAATGGGCAGTTAAGAAGGACCACCTGGACCTCCCCTCAGCCCTTCCAGTGAAGAGAATTGTTTGCCTCTTTGCCTTCACAACACCGTGGAAAGTAACGCTCCATAAAATAAGCTTAAGGCCACAGCTTCGTTTCTTTCCTTCTAAATAAACAGGTTTTTGGAATAGCACTGTAAAAGAACAGTTTTTCTGCCTTCGTTTATTTATAGTCAAGACTTCAACAGATTGCTTTAATTTTTGTGTGATGAAAATACTACCACAAAATCAAACAGATAATAGCAGTTACTCAAGGTTAGCTACATATTCTAGTTTTTCATTCTGCTTTTCTGCTTATATTTAAATATTCCCTCCTTATATATACTTCTTTTTGATCCCTCAGGATATCCACTGCATCTCCTTTTTGTGGTTTATTTTTAAAGAACCATGTCCTTTTCAAAAACATAAATTTTAAGATCCTTTTTTTGTCCTTTTAGTATTTTAGAGAAAGTAGAATAAGTGTAAACTTCTATGCCATCTCCATCTAATAGGAATAAAAATATTTGCCTATATAGTGCCCAGGAATAGAAGTACCTAAATACATTTCTTTCCTGTTCTTGCTTTTATAAGCTTTTATACTAACTAGGGTGGTTTATAAGCATAAAGAACCATTGAACTGATCCAGAAGCTGCTACTTACGGTTGTAGCTTTGTAGAAATTCATGAAAAGCAGTAATCTGGTATTTAAATGACCTTGTGTGGTTTCTCTAGAATATATGATATGTTAGTGAGGGAAAGGAAAGGTTTAAACTTTCTCTCCAGAAACCTACCAGCTGCTTTTTCTATAGCTTCTATTATTGTTTTTTAACACAAAACAGTTCAAAGGGCTCAGGAAAAGAAAACCAAGAACAGTCACTGCACTTTTACAGAAGTGATCCACTCCTCCTGAGAGTGTCCCTGGAAAGTACACTCTTTCATCTTATAGTATATAATTAAAAATACACGTTAGCCTGTAATTGTTAGTCTTCATCTTTGTTATCTGTACTTGTTCTGCATCCTCCTGCTTGCACCATTTTGGATCTTCTCACATAAACAGCCTGAAATACATGAACTATTCTTACTCATATTTAAAACCTCGCAAATCTTTGGATGGTCACTGTAGTGTGTTTACACTGGTATATGAAAAAATTAAGGGGCACTACCACTAATTCTCAGCATGCCAAACTGTTGTTATTTTTAATAAATACACATTCAAGAACTGTATTTTTTTCCCCAGTCATTTCCTCAGTTAATAAAACACCACCCTGTAGGTTCAGTTTTTAACGATCCAAAACACAACTTCAAGCCATGTTATTCGTTATTCATCTACAACTACACTTACTGTCAGTCTTGTGGCATAAATGTAACAAGACTGAGTTGGGAAAACATTAGCAATATTTCAACTGACTGGCTCACTAAATCATGAATAACACAGCTAATGCACAAGGTCATTCACTAACAAAATCTATTTGCTGTGCCTCAGAATAAAATTAAAATATTTGTTATGAGGGATACCACTGGTAACAGGAGTCACAGTAAAGATTCCAGGTGAGAGTGAATGGAGATGATGTTAACTTACCCATCATTTCTCACAATAACTTTTCATAATTCTTCCTTTATGAAGACTTTGAAGGCTACTTAGATACCTTTAAAATAATTTCTTTTAAATCAGCAACAAGTGGAAGGATGAGTGAAGCCTGTTTATAGTTCAGAAATACAGGCCCAATCTTTTTTAAAGAATATAAACTTTAATCATATAATATGAAAGCATTATGTTTATGCTTGGGTGGGTGAAGTGCAAAGTAAGGAAGATAAATGTTTATCTAGAGAAATAACTGAGTCCTAAATGCATTTACAGAATTTGCTGGTGCATGTATGTGTGCAGGTATGCACATTTGATGGGAATAAGGAGAAGGATTTAACAGGAAAGATCTAAGTGTGCGAAGAGCTACTTTGCAGATCCTGGGGATGCTCAAAATGTTATGATTATTACTACACCATATACAAATTTTTCTAATGGCTAGGATCATTGTGGGAAAAGCACTGTGCAAACATACAACTAAAAGGTGATTCCTATGCAAAAGAGCTTATATCTACCAAATGACTGGAGACAATAAGTGCCTACAGAGGGAAGTACAGATAAGAAGGAATCAATATTAGGCAGTGTGACAGCAGAATACCAAAGCAGAATCCATCCACACAGTATTCATTCTCTCTTTTTTTTTTTTTTGGCACAGGAAGTGATGTGATCAGCTAAGCTTTATAAATCCATTAAAAACTCAAGCGCTCTCACCATTTCACTGCTTAGAAGAGCAGAGACTTATTGGAAGGATTTAAAATAAGGAGAAATGGCAGGAAAGGGCATTCTGATCACCTCTGCCTGAAGTGCTGGAAGCAAAGACAAAGCTTTCCTTTTTTATAACTGGTGTGGTGGAGAGGTCTCTCTTTTGCAGTTGGCTTAACCCAGCATTTCCTGGTGAGAAGTTCTGTTGGCACCATCTCTCCTCTAACAACGCTATGAAAACATTTTTTAGGACATCCCTAAAAAGTACAAAAAAAGGATGCCTGGAGTGTCCCACTCAGTGTGGTGCCAGCTCAATTGGAGTGGGTTATACATCTGATTATAAACCTCTTATGGAGCAAAATGTTGTTCTATACTTCAGATATCCATGCACTTTGTGGGAGAATCCTATATTCAGAAATAAAAGCATTTCTGTCATGCTGTTTTGTTTTTTTTATATAAATCATAAGCAGCTGCAGGAATATTAGAACTAAAGAAGATGGGTGAATTGAGAGTGTGAGGCTCTGGGAGTAATACTGTGTGCATCAGGAGCTAGCCCTGCTATTAAAGAGTTTACTGTCCATCAAAAAGCCAGCTACACACTCTTGTGAGTAGCCCCTTATCCTTTCTTTTTCTTTTTTTTATTTCCCAGAAAAAGTGTTCATCATTAGCAAAAAACCCGCTATTTAAACCATTCAAGCTTACCTGGTAAATTTTGACTGACATGGTTTAGAGAGTGATCACAGAAGCAGTTCTATCAGCAGATACAAGACAGCGGTAACCTCTGTCAAGGGTATGATAACCTCTTTCATTGGCACTGATGCATTCAGAAGAGGACATTGGTCCACAGCCTTTATAAGACTGTCAAACTTGTATGGATTATGCAATTTAACACATAGAAATCATTACTGCATACAATTTACAATAAATGTAAATGAAATGCCTATCCGCTTTATGCATATATGGGCATAGGTCACTATTAGAGTGCCAGCAATTTCAAGCAATTTCTGCATGCTATTTTCTGCAAAAATTAGCACAATAGCTTCCTTACGGGGTGAAAATCTATAGGAGAGTTAAAAGCTTGGTGAAATGTTTTCTGACTTCTCGCTGAGTGCTCAATTTGGCAGGGATGCTTTCTCCTACCAAGACAAGGTGCAAACCACACCTGAAGCTGTGCATGAAGACATCTTTGCAGCGCTCTCCCCTCTCTAACAGCATGACTGCAGCACATTTCCAGACTTTCCCCTTCATGCAAATATATGGAATAAAAGAAATATTTGCTCCTGAAAAAGAAAGGTGGCTATTACAAGGGCAGTACAGATAATGACTTCCTCAGGAAAGAATTCTGTGAGAAAGTGGTTTGCATATTTCCTGACCCCCTGCTTTTGTAGACTGCAGGATCTGTGACTGATTTCTAAAGGAGAGGATGTTCTTGTAAAAGTATTTTAAAATTCATTTATATATATATATATATATATATATCAAGCTCCAGAGACCTTTACTTTATAAATACCTGCAATAATCTACACATACACACATAACATGTATGTCTCAATATAAGACACATACATATAGTCTATTCCACTCACTACTCTTCAAAAATGAATACAGAGCAGTAGTATAAACATAAATTAAGTATGAGGTATACGTCTTCACCAATCAAGATTAATGTATATTATTATCCCTTGACCTCTTCTTAATATTCTGTTTTACCATGTTTCTAAAATATTTATACCATACAGGGTGTTAAATTATAGCAATTAAGACCATAGTATGGTTTTATTAATATTTCATCAGGAATGTTCCATAACTTGAATTTCCCCAGTGCCCTTCTGTTGCTTTGCTGTACACTGTGGGGATGGAGGTCATTCCTGTCTTCTTCATCTTTGCAGATCTGCATTTTGCTCTATACAGCCAGATACAGTGTTTTCCAGGTATTGACTTTTTACCTGGTGACTGACTCATGTAATCATTTCAGGTTCATGTCCCATTCTGGGACTCCAGCACAACAAAGACAGCAGCAAACGAGAGAAAGACCAGAGAAGGAGCACTGAAGGGACTGGAGCATGCATTTGAGAAGAGGTTGAGACCAATGGGCTTATTCAGCCTCAGGAAGTCTAAATGATGATTTAACTGCTGCTGTTACATGGGCAGGACTATGAAAATGATGCAGCTAGACTTTTGCAAAGACTCATACCAAATTACCACAAAGGAAATTCTGACTGGACATAAGGAGAAAAAATATATTTTATCAGTGAGTGAGTGAAGGTTGAGTGTTGGGGTAGGCTGCGCTGAGAGGCTGTAGAATCTTTAGTCATTGAGATTTATGTATTTCAGGTGGAGCAGGGCCTCAAGAAGCCAAATTTCAGATTTGGACCTAATGACCTCCAGAGGTCCCTTAGAGCTTAAATTTTTCTATTATTATAAATATATATATATAACATCTCTAAAGACAGCAATTCTTCACAAGCAACTGTATCATTTCATCATGATGATTATGAAATAATGATAAACTCTTCCTTGAATTAGGTATTGCGTGTCTTTGTGACGAAAGGCTGCTGTCGTCAAGAGTACCATCATGTCTCAGACCTGTGTTTATCAAAGCATTTTTATTTCTTGTTCATTTTGTTCTTATGCAGCAAATAACTGAAAGACATGTTCAGCTGATGAATCACGGCCCAAAAGCACTGGAGCAGAGCAAAGTGAAACAGAAATTTGGGAAAATTCAAACCAAACTAACATTTGGGTTTTATGGCTAGTTTTTGTGGCACACAAATCTGCAGGGTCATCACAACAAAGCTGAACTAGGTTATGACAGCAAAACAAGAGATTGAAAAGACTAAACAATGGAACATTATGGGACTAATGAAAAAATAAAAGGAAAGGTGTTTTTTTTTAGAGAAAACGATATTATAAGAACAGGCAATAAACAAATAGGAGTAAAGGAATACTATGCAATGCTGTTCAAGTGAAGAAAGGTCTCTTCCTCAAGCAGCATAATACCATTGCATAAATGGGAGGTATTTAAAGGACATAACTGCTGCCAAAGTTTTACTGCTGCCAAAGCACAAGGCGGATAAACATAAAGATAGAAGAAGAGAGATGAACCCACAGACAGAAAGAGGGATGAGGGTAAAGGAAAAACTATCCAAATGTTCAGATTAGGTTTTTCTACTGCCTATATTCTACAGTTTGTATTCCAAAGGTGGTTTCATAATGCAGTTTTAGATGTCTGAAAATTAGGCATTTACTTAAAGCTTCATGCCTACTTTCCCAATGGCTCATAGAGAGAGGCACTTCCAGAGAGCACTTCATCCTCCCCCAGAAATCCATCTTTCACATGTAAAAAAATGTTGTCATCCATTTTATACACAGCCATGATATGCCAAAAGCAGTTGGAGGTTTGCAGTGAAGATTCAAGGAACTGATCTGCGAGATACAGAAATAGGTAGGTGACCTCACAAGGAAGTGGGATACCAAATTAATGGGTGGAAAATCAAGATGGGAAGAATGGGATGTCTCTGCTAACCCCAGTCTTAGTCACTCATACTGTAACAGGGAGGTTAAAATTCTACAGTGGTATTTTCATGTAATTCTGAGACTGTAGATTCAAACTTAAAATTAATTTGTGTTTTTCCCCTAAAAAAAGTTTTCAGTATTTTTTATCCATCCATATATATTTCATAAAATCATAGAATGGCTAGGGCATTTGTATTATCTTATAAAATCTAGGATATAATATAGCAGTAAATAGTACTGAGATAGAGTGATAAAACGAGCTTAATCACCCAAGAGAGTAAAAGAGTTAAAGTAATATTTTAGTTCATTAACTTTAAAATATCAAGGACAGTTTTTACTAGGTACAGACTATAGATTCGTTTTTTCCGAAATCATTAAATTGCTCTATTTGTGCTGCAATTATGTAGTAAATATGTAGTTAATATATAATAAATACTTGAATATATTGTTTCATTCAGTACTCAGCGGCCTATTTTCAAAATAATGGAATGTTCTCATTCTTATATCTTCAGTTGATAAAAAAGTAGAAATGTATGTATTATTAAAATTTTTTTTATTGATTTCAGATAATATCTACAAAAACTTTCCTCAAAAAAGTTTGATGAGCGAACAAGTTGACAAATTATCAGGAGGAACAAGTGACTCAAGGGTTATCCTGGAAGGATTCGGTGGTTGTGGGAATTCTTATAAATGAAGGCACCAGCAAAAGAGCACAGTGCTCTATATTACCTTGTCACATAACAGGAAGAGTTGATGTTCCTTCAGGTAACACTGTGCACATATAAAACATGAGCAATTTCAAGCAATTAGTTTCACCAAAGATTGAATGAGAATCTGAACATCCTGCTGTCTTGCAAGTGTAGCTATGGAGGAGAAAGGAGGTTTGTTTTTCACGCATAGAATGGGTGAGGAGATGAATGCAAGATAATGGTTGCTGCACCTCTTGTTTTTGACAGCAAACTTCATTAGATGTTCTGTAATTCTGTATCTGGTCAATTCTTTGCATCAAGTTAGGAATGCATTTCCTACAAAAACTCATCTATAATGGATAAAAGCATACAGGTCTTGTAAAAAAAGAGATATCTGTAGGATGTAATTACATGTAAAGTGTATGTGTGTTCTGTGTATGATGTATGAGGCTGGAGAAGGATTTGCATATATTTGAATATTCATTAGATCTTCAATATATTGTGAAACAAAATGCAATAAAGGAAGAAATAGAAGCAGAGATAACAGGGAGAAGATGCATCTCTTTAATATTTCTAATTTCACACTGTGTAATGATGTACCCATCTATTTTTTTATTTAAAAATATCAAGATGTTTGATATTATAAATAACATTAAATAATAGATATTAATAATTCATTATAACCTTGCATTCAATTACAATCTTTAAATTAAATACAAAGATATTAATACTTTAATAACTATTAATATAAAATTAACTTTTAAATATAGCACTGTATTACTGTGTGGCAATTATATTAGTAGTTAGAATACTTTAAGGACATAAGCCCACCTAAATCAAACTGCAGCACTGTTGGTAATCCATTAAAAGGAATCAAAATATACCATTTATTTGGTAATTACAACATATAAATACAGGCCCACTATCATATAGATCATAGTACTGCATCTACCACATTCTTTTAAACTATCATATTATTACTTGTGCAGTTGTACTATGTACTTAAAATAATACACCATGCCTCCGGGCAGATGGGGAAGGGTGTAGCTGTTTATGTCAATGACCAGCTGGAACTCTGCCTTTGGATGGGTGATGGGCCAACCGAGAGTTTGTGGGTTAGGGTCAAAGGAAAAACTGGGGGTCTGCTACATTATCACGGGGGCCTGGTACAGGCCACCCAATCAGGAGGACTCTGTGGATGAAGCAATCTATAGACAGATAGGAGCAGCCTCACACCCACAGGCCCTCATCCTCATGGGGGAATTCAACCATCCTGATATCTGTTGGAGAGATGGTATGGCCCGGCACAAGCAGTCCAGTAGGTTCTTCAATTGTGTGGAAGACAACTTCCTTTTACATGTGATACAAGGGGAGGTGCGATGCTTGACCTTGTGCTCACCAACAGGGAAGGGCTGGTTGGAAATGTGATGCTCCAAGGCAGCCTTGTCTGCGGCAATCACAGGATGGTGCAGTAGTAAGATTTCATGGGATAAAGCCCTAGAGGGAAGGGAGCCCCAAGACTGATGGCTGATATTCAAGGATCAGCTGCTCCAAGCTCAGGAGCATTGCATCCTGACAAGAAAGAAATGGGGCAAGAAGGCCAGGAGGCCTCCATGGATGGATAAGGAGCTCCTGAGAAGACGTGGAAGGGAAAAAGAAGCTTATATAAGGTGGAACCGACAATAAGCAGCTTCAGAAGAATAAAGGGACATTGTCTGAGAAGCTAGGGATCAAGTCAGGAAAGCTACGGCCCAGTTAGAACTGAGTCTGGTCAGGGGTGTCAAGGACAACAGGAAAGGCTTCTATAGTAGGTATGTCACTAACAAATAACAAACTAGGGATAATGCGGGCCCTCTCTGGAAGGAAAAGGGAGAATTGGCTACTCTTGATTAGGAGAAGGCTGAGGTTCTCAATGACTTCTTTGCCTCAGTCTTCACTGGCAAATACTCTGACCACACCATTTAAGTCTCAGAAAGCAGATACAGGGACTGTGAGAATGAAGACCTTGGGCCCACTGTAGGAGAGGATCAGGTTCAAGATCATCTTAGAAACCTGAAGGTACACAAGTACATGGGACCTGATGAAATCCATCCACACGTCCTGAAGGAGCTGGCAAATGAAGTTGCTAAGTCACTGTCCATCATATTTGAAAAATCATGGCAGTCAGGTAAAGTTCCCCACGACTGGAAAAAGGGAAATATAACCCCCATTTTCAAGAAGGGGAAAAAGGATGACCCAGGAAATTACAGACCAGTCAGTCTCACCCCTGTGCCTGGCAAAATCCTGGAGCGGATACTCCTGGCAGGCACGCTAAGGCATACAAAAAACAAAGAGGTGGTTGGTGACAGCCAGCATGACTCCACCGAAGGTAAATCCTGCCTGACCAATCCGGTGGCCCTCTATGATGGGGCTACAGAGCTGATGGACAGGGGCAGAGCAGTTGATGTCATCTCCCTGGACTTGTGCAAAGCACACTGTCCTGCATGACATCCTTGTCTCTAAATTCGAGAGACACAAATTTAATGGATGGACCACTTGGTGGGTATAGAATTGGCTGGATGCCCCAAACTCTATGCAGAGACTTGTGGTCAATGGATCAATGGGTAATGAGTGGTGACCCTCAGGGGTCAGGTTATGACTGACCCTGTTCAACTCCTTCTCGGTGACATGGACAGCGGGGTTGAGTGCATCCTCAGAAAGTTTGTCAATGACACCAAGCTCTGCGGTTTGCTTGATACGCTGGAGGGAAGGAATACCATCCAGAGGGACCTTGACACATTTGAGAGGTGGGCCAATGCCAACCTCATGAAGTTTAACCATGCCAAGTGCAAGGTCCTACACCTGGGTCTGAGCAATCCCAGGCACAGCTACAGGTTGGCAGAGAAGGGATTCAAAGCAGCGCTGCAGAGAAGGAGGTATCAGTTGATGAGAAACTGAACATGAGCCGGCTGCAGTGTATGCTTACAGCCCAGAAACCAACCATACCCTGGGCTGCACTGAAAGAGGTATGACCAGCAGGTTGAAGGAGGTGATCCTGCCCCTCTACTCTGCTCTTGTGAAACCTCACTTGGAGTACTTAGAGTACTGTGCACAGTTCTGGTGCTCTCAACATAAGGGCATGGAATTGTTGGAACAAGTCCAGAGGAGGGCAACAAGGATGATCAGGGGGCTGGAGCACTTCCCATACGAAGACAGGCTGAGAAAGCTGGGACTGTTCAGCCTGGAGAAGAGAAGGCTGCATGGAGACCTCAGCCTTCCAATACCTGAAAGGGGCCTACAAGGATGCCAGAGAGGGAGGCTTCACCAGGGACTGTAGCGATAGAACAGTAATGAAATTAAACAGGGGAAGTTTAGGTTAGATATAAGGAAAAAGTTCTTTACTGTGGGGGTGATGAGGCACTGGAATGTGTTACCCAGAGAAGTGGTAAATGCTGCCTCCCTGGCAGTGTTCAAGGCCTGGCTGGACAGAGACTTGGGTAAAATGGTCTAGGGTGAGGCATCCCTGCCCATGGCAGGGGGGGTTGGAACTATATGATCTGAAGGTCCTTTCCAACCCTAACCATTTTATGATCCTATATTAAGATTATTATTTTAACAGCAGTAGTGGTAAAGGAAAATAGCATTTTTATAAAGCCTAATATATCTGAAAAGAAAATCACTGTAAGTATCTAAATATGTTTTCTATGCACAGTTTGAACTCCCGTTGTTCAAAGTGAAGTGTTGCCTTTGGTGTAGAACACAAAGTACTTTGGATAGAAGAGGAGAACAGCATCAAAGGAGGACCAACCATCTGATGTCACAAAATGCATGTATTGATTTCATATTTTGAAAGGCTTCCTTTACCTTGAATGTTTAGCAGATCCAATGAAAGTCTGAGCTGGCCTCAACGAGTTTAAATCCTGCTTTAACTAAAACATGTTTTTTGAGAAGTATGTAGTTATTAGACTATGGAAGAAAGCCTTACTTTGAAATATCTTTTATAAAGTAGGCAGAGGTCACCTCTTAAATATAATTTAAGTTAAAATACTTAAATAACCTAATTTTCTACTGGTTAATATTATACAACATGTTTTCAGTCTTACATAAGCCACAGAGCAATTGAATTGACCATTGGATTCAACTTTGGCAGTAGGTCTTTTTCACACTTGGATATTTAAATTTTATTCACGCTTCATTTTAATTATTAATTAATATTGACTTTCAAAAGGACCCTGTTCAGTATTTTACTTGTAGTAAAATCAAGAGTTTTTTCCCATATTAGAGATGCTAGTTTTAAACCTAGGTGCTAGCTAATAACATATGTGAAGATGTCAAAAAGGAAAACCAAAAATATTCTTTTGCATGGTATGGTGTATTTAGATTTTGTTTTCCACATGACATACGGACAAGTGGCCATTAGGACAGTACTTCCCATATAAATGTATATTTCATTTCAAACGCTGTATCTATTTAGGAGAAAACTAAGCAGGAAACAACAAACCTAAACCCATGAAGCCTGGTGAAATGGGGTGGCATTAGACACATCCAGAGACATTAATAGCTTTAAAATATTTTCCAATAACAATTTCTCATTTTTTAATGATGAACACTCTCCATAACTGGTCCAAAGAAGAAGAGCTGGTCAACTGGGACAGTTACTAAACTACCACCCTGTAGTGACTTCTACATGAGCCCACTATTAGTTATATTACTGAGCCCTCCTGTTCCAGATTAATTTTCCCAAATTAAGTCCAGCTAACAATTTTGTTTAAACATAATGAAAAATCATCCCTCAAAAACTCAAACAAAAATGCATTGTTTGATGTGAGCAACATTTTATATTTTTACTTTAGTCATAATTCTTTCTGAATTTTTCTAGAAATAATTGCTGAAAAGGCCAGAACTGTGCTTAAAACACAATTGAAATGAAAAACTTACTTTAAATAGAAATAATGCCATGAGATGTAGACAAATAAATAAATAAATAAATAAAAGAAAAGCTTTTTAGGGTTTTGCCCAGATCAAAGTTTGGTTTAGTTATTAAAAAAAACCCAAACAAACAAGGCCAAACCAAACCAAAACAGAATAGTCTCCAAAATGTTCTCCATACAACTCTTTCCAAATATCCAGAACACATTTAGGAATATAATAGAGGAAATATAATTTGATTTGGTGATTTCACTGAAACTATTTGAAGTAGTCTTTATCTGGAATCGAAACACTATAAAAAATTGACTGCCTTTGCATGAACTGAAGATGCACCGGTATGGGAGGGAAAATTACATGTATGTTCAACAATTTCTTTTATTTTTGTTTCTGAGAACCAGAGGAAGTGGTTTTATGAAAAGTGAGAATAAAAGAAGTAGAGAACTATGGGGTTTTTTTCTATTACTAGCTTTTGCTTCAAATGTATTTTAAAATACCTTTCTCTAATTAATACAACTCTTGCCACTGTTCATATAATTAGCGTTTGATCTACAGACAGGGAAGCTCCCTGGCAAAGTCTACAGCGCATACCTGGGGGAACCTAATAAAAGTTGCAGCTGGTACTCCTTTCATAGAAATTACAACTGTAGAGCAGAAAATGTGCTTGTGTCTGAGCTGCCAACGTGAAATGCTGCATCTTGGCACGCTATGCCCTCCCTGGGACTGGCAGTGACAGGGGACGGCTGGACACATGCCCCAATCTATTGATCTGCCATGGTGATGATAGCCCTTGGAAGAATAAATGAGTAGGAGCCACACATTACATTTCACATCTTGCAGCTAAAGCTATCAGAGCATGACTGCATGAGTCCCATAGCTGAAGCCATTCCCATGCATCCCTGCATCTAAATACAGCCCAGTTAATCTCACTTTATTAAGAATTCAGATCCAAAAAAAGGAGGATATTTTCCCTACTGAGGTTTCATTTTTTCTTGTTTTGCAGTTCTCTTTGAGCACTTGCTAACCAGGTGCAGTGTTGGTTACCTGGCTGATGAGAGCAAAGGTGTCTGAATAATTTGTGGTTATAATAATAGTATGCAAATGCAAATATGAATTTATACAAAATTCCTTTATGTGTTTGTAAGTTCTCTCCAAACAGCTTGGTGTTATGGCTTTGTTAGACCTAATTTGAAGAATATTTTCCTGTGCATAATTCAGAATTCAGAATTTGATTCAAGGCTGAATCTTGGTGTGAGGTCACAACTGTTTCATGCCTCACCAATTTCACTGTTGTGCTCCATATGAGCACTGTCAAATGGGAACCTTATCTTGTTGATTTTATAGGGTCACATTTTCATAGGCATTCAGTTCAATTCAGTCAAAACATAACTGTTGTGCACCAATTTCAGTTAGACATAAAAGTCACACTGAGATGCTTCTGTTTTGTGATTGGAAAAAGATTGTTCAGTGTAGAACCATCCCCTTTATACAGTAATGTTTGCATCAGTGAAAGTCTCTGTCTTCCATATGAGATAGGAAAGTTGTGAAACAGTGACATAAAAGTGATTTTCTGGGAGTCACCCAGCAGCCTACTGCCAGAAATGGAAATTCCTTACTGTCCTGAAGCCAAACTTAGTGACACTACATTTCAACCCATGATTCAGCAGCAAAAAATACAGTATTTCTATAAATACTGATAGTTCAACATGTTCACCCCAGCCTTGACTTTGTAATCAGATGTTACCATGGAGGAGGGGTTCAGGTTAAAAAGAAGTAATTAAAAGTAAAATAAAATTATAGAGCTAAAGAAATGAGCTGAACTAAATAACCCTATAAGTTTAAGGCTAACGGCCTTTTTCTGGAGAAAAGTAAAGGAAATTCTTCTGGGAGAAAGAGAAGCCACCTTAGAGAAAACAGCAGCAATCAGTGCACAACAATAAAATCATGGAGTAACTGAAGGGTTCTTTATTATAAATACATCTAACAATTTATGGTACTTTTTAAAATGGCCCTTTTAAAACTGAGCTGATAAAGCAACATTATTTCTCAGACGGATAACCAGCTTACTAGATTTCAGAGAGGTCAGAGGCTTCCTTGTTTATTCAGCTGAAGCAGTCTTTCAGCTCTCTGATCTTCTCAGTCTATCGTTATTATTAGTCTTCCTTGAGCTCTGCTTTTCAAATACCTTGTCTCAGCTGACTTTGGGTTTCCTATTCAGCAATTTAACCCTACCAACAGTTTATAAAACAAGATAAAAATCCATAAATTAGGTGTCCATGGGTGCTTGTGCCCTATATCTTTGTCAAGGATGATCACAATCAAATGCTTGTTTCTCAAGACAGCCTGTCAGCCAGCACAATTACAGGTTCTCAGCTTGCCCTGCCTAGCACAGGGCAGACATAAGACTCCTGTAGCAAGGGAAATAGATTCATACTCATTTTTCAACTGTCTCTTTTCTGTCTATTTTCTCAGTTCTGTTTATTTTCTTTACAGATTGTTATTAATACTCCCTTGATAAAGCAAAATATCCAGTATTTATATACCTCTTGATAAAGTAAAATATCCAATATTTATATACCTCTTGATAAAGCAAAATATCCAATATTTATATTCCTTTATAGGTATGGCTATTTCAGAGACTGTAAAAAACTGTCTGTGGTGCAAACATAGCTAAGCCAGGGGGAGCCTAGGGAGCTTGGTAGCTCTGTCGTGTCACCACAGCAGCGTGAAGGCCAATGTGAGGCTCTAGTCCAAGGTGCCACAGCTAAACTTATAGCAGTACCTTGACATCCTCTGGATGTTTTATTTCTAGATCTGAAGGAAAATCCTGCCATTGTTATGTACAGCAGAGATAGAGCCATGGACTTCACAGAGATCAAAACTTAACTGTGGTTTGGGGTTTTTTTGTGTTTGAGGAAGACATGCTAAGGACTGAGAACATGACTCACAACCTCTGACTCCTGGCCCTTGGACAGTAGGAACAGGGTAATTCAGAAACATCTTTGCTATAAGTAGTGACAGTTTCTGGATGAATGCTGTGGACTATTCATCGTCTTAAACAGAACCTATTACAACAAACTCCAAATTGTGCTCTGTTGAACAAGGAAAGATGATAACGCTATGACAAAAGCCTATATACCACTGGTCACTATGATGGAGTTGAGGGACGGAAGAGAAAATTTTTAGATTACTGAGAGGAAATTGATACATATTTAAAATATTCATTCTAAAGTGAAGTGAGCTTTAGTACATTGCTGAAAGGAAAAAATAGGATGACGCTGCATAGGTTTTGTGCCTTTTCCTTTCAAACTCCTCTAGGAACCGTGAAATACTAGGAAATTCTGCCATGGTCTGAGGGTCTTCCTCTGCCTCAGAGCCTCCTCCGGGATGGCTCTGTCTTGGAGCACTACCTGGAGTCCCCACATCACCTCACACTTTGCTCCTATCCCTGACATGTCTCCCTCATCATTCGCAGCCTAATATGCTCCCTAAGGAATTCTGACAGGACAGGCTTGAAGTCTCCTGTCAGAGTCATTATGCTAAGAATCTCCATCTACACCTGCACATTTAAGACCCCTTTACTTCTCTCTCTGCATTCTGCAAAGAATACAACATTGCAGTAAGTCTCTCACCTTAATTTCCTACTTCTTTCTTAAAGGAAGCAGATTTGTTATCTCAAATATGAGCAAGAATCTAGGCAGTCAGGCAATGTGCTGACACAGGGGTACATCTCGGTTTTGAATTCCAACATTGTCTCCTGGCTGTCAAATTTTCTGCTTTTCTAGCAAATATGGCCAGTTGCACAGTGTTATTCCACTCAACAAGCCTCCAGGCAGAGTACAAACCATTAATTAGTTCCCTCTGATTTCAACAATTCAGGCAGTTTTTCACCCTTGTACTAATCCACTCATTGAGACTGCAAGGTCCTAACATGAATTCATGGACCATGTCAAAAGTTTGTTTAGGTCAAAGTAAATAACAACCACTGTTCTTCACTTACTTCATTGTCATTTCATTGTAGAAGGCAAAAAGGTTGGTCAGGTGTGGTTAGTGATTGATTAATTCATGCTAGTTAGTCCCAGCCAACATCTTGTCCTTCATGTGCCCAGTAATAGCTTCCAGGAGAACAGAATACATAATATTCTAAGGGATTTAAAGTGAAGCTGATCAGCCTCTTGTTTCCTGAAGAATTTCTGCTTTTTTTGAAGAGGGATACAACACTGATATTTCTCCAGCCTTAACCCCCAATCTTCACAGCTTTCAAAGAAGACAGAGTGGACTCTCTGTGATACCAGCTACCTTTCTGAGCATCCTTGTATGGATCCATCTTGACCCATGCACTTTAATGTGTCCTCTTAAGAGATCAATTGTCTTCTTCTATCGTAGATGGTAGTTTATCTCCTTCAAAACTATCTCTGCATATATAAGCTTAGGAGACCTTTTTTTGCTTCAGGTCACAAAGATTACTGAGCAATTTTGCCTGTCTGCATTTTCTGTCACTAAATCACCTGTTCCATTTACAGCATTCAGAGGTGGGCTGATGTTTTTTTATTTTTTATTTCTTTTACTTCTAATGCCTTGGTAGAAGCTCTTCTGGTTGCCCTTGATGTCCCTTGCCAGTTTGAACTCCAGTGAAGATTTGATTTCCTAGCACCATCCTGGGTTCTATATATTTTTTATATTCTTTCTTTATAGCCTGTGCTTCCTGTGTATAGACTTTTTGTACTAAAAGTCAGTCCTGACTTACCAAGCCGGTTTCCTGGTGCATCTCATTTTCCTGAGCTCCAGGAAAGTGTTATTTTGCTTTCTGCCACTAGAGACATGCTAGCTCTCCTGAGCTGATTACTTTTTTTCTTCAGAGTTGCTCCTCACAGGATCTTGTCTGCCAGTTTTCCTGGAAAGCCAAAGTCTCATCTCCTGAAGTCCAGGACCTCGTACATCTTCCTCATTCCTCTCAAAATCTTGGACTCTCTTATTTCATGGTCACTAATTAACATATGTTTAGTACTATTATATGTTTGATAGAAGTACAGAAACATGATTTAACTCATTCTGTTTGGATATCCATTTTTCCTTTTAGATGTCAAATAAATGTGTTTGGACTGTATTCAGAGAATCCTGTGCCTAGGAAGAATCATGAAGCTGTAGCCATTTGTTCCCTATGTAACTTATCTACATTGTTCAAGGGTACTGTCCTGGGAGAGTCTCCTTTTGCCTTAAAAACACCCTCCTTATGAATATATTCATTAATTCTGACTGCAGCTCCTTGTTGGTTCAATGTTCTGGCTCATAAATTGCAATAGTCCATACCTTGGCACCACATGGTGTCATCTGCAGTTTCTGCAAGGTATTTACTTCTAAATCATACCAGCTGTACAGCTATAAATTAAATGTGAAGCAAGAGAGAATCAAATCAATTAAACACAGTGCTATCATGACTGGTAGTGTCTAAAGTTTAGAAAATCTGCTTCATCCTGGTGAGGCTGAGTCCACCCAGAATTGCACCCAGAATAAAGTTTCACTGTTTCACAGTATTTTTCCATCTTGCTTTTCTGAAGAGCTTTATATATATTTTTTTTTGTAGTTCATCATATTTTGGGCATGATGAACTATATTCTTCCTAACTTTAAGATATTTCTTGGGAGGATTTTAAGATTTTTTAAGTGCAGTATACTCTAAATTAATCCAGACAAATGTCCAAAAAAAAAGGCAGAGGCAAGGATGTCTGAAGCCTCAAAGCTCTTGTGGTCTTACAGCATTATCTCATCTCATGGCATTTCAAAGCCTTCAAACAAGTATTCATCCCATCTAAAAAATCTTTTGGTCTTCAGGAACCAAAGCTGCAGGGTTTTTGATCTCAACTCTTAAAGTCTTTCCTTAATCTTGAAGGCCTTATATTTGGTAACTCCTTCTCTGTTGACAGACCTTATTACTAGAACATGCAGGGTCAGAACCTGAGACTCCTTTTTCCAATTTCAAATAACCATCTGCTTATTTATTTATAACAGCTACTAATTTTTTCTTCTGAGGACATCGAGTGACTGCAAAAGTATTAGTCCTTTGGTCTTTCCTTACTTGAAGTTTGCCAAGAGGTCATTAAAGCATTTCTAAGAAATGGATGTACCATTAAAGATACAAGCATGTGACCCTTGATGTTCTAGTGGTTCCCATACCCCTTCCATAAACAGTCAGGACTAAACACTTTGAGAACTGCTGTATAAGCTGCTCAAAAAGGGCAGGTAAATGACCTGTACGACAGGATTTTATTTATTTTTATTTTTTTTTTATTAACAGGTGGGAATCATCTTGGGAATGATGTATAACTCCAGAATGCAAAGCATTTCTGGTTCTAGAGGAAACTATATGGAGTACTCTTTACTGACCAAACAGGAACTTATTCCAAGCTGATCTCCTGCTTTGCCTTTACTTTGTAAACACCAGTCCACTTCAGACCTTGCCTCCACCCCACAGTCCTCTTGATTGCTGGATCTGTGCCTGGATGGATGAGCCAGAGAGGGACGACGAAAAGGTCCTATCTCAAGCAACAAATGAAGGTAACATGAGCTAGGTTTGGGAAAGGAGAACCTTTGCTATTGATATGAATTATATAAATATCTAAGAAGAGGAATTATCTGAGGAAGCCCAAAGACAATTCTACATAGTAATGGGGTGGTATTCAGATAAAAAAAAACAAAAAAACAACCCAAAACATTAAGATAAGCTAAAGAAAAAAAAAATAGTTCCTGAAGGTGAGATCTGTTAGATTGTGGAACAGTCACCTGCTGGAAGCAGTGAGAGCAGAATAGTTTCAGTTATATCATTCAAATGCTTCATGTGGAATTATATTTACACTGTCACCAGCAAGCATTTCCATTTAAAAAAATTGGTGCTACACATGCATGTCAAGCAGTCTACGTTTAGAAAAGAATAAAGATAATATTCACTTTATCACCCACCCTATGTTTCATGTTATTATTTTTTGCTTACCAGTGTGAACAGTTTTATTGCTTTTTTCTTGTACAGATGGCAAAGAGAAGAATTGTAAAATGCATAGTGTTTCTAATGTAATAGAGGTTTTTTCTTCCTTCAGAGTGTAAAGATCAGAATGAAATTGTCTTCAGCAATTTGAATGCTTTATTTTTCCTGAATGGAGGAGCACCTGAAGTGCTTAGGTGTAATTTGGTGCAGAGTATGCAACATTACATTACAGGGAATATGTTTCTCAAGGAACTATTCTCCTCTTATGGCAGATATGTAACTGCTACTAACAACAACAGCTATTACACATTTGCCATAGGAAGCTGACTGCTGTGTCTTGCCGTGTTATGGCCATTTTGCTACACTAGTATTTCAAGCTCTTCATATCCTTTACTAACCACAGGGATATCTCATAGACATAATTTTTATTCAATAAAAATATACATATATAGAAACACAGATATTTATCACTGTTGCATAGTAATGCCTACACTTTAGTAGCATAATTCCTAAGGGAAAAAACATTTATATGCATATATGAAAGGATACTTCATATAAAATTGGGCTAAAAAATCAGCACGTGTTTTAAATCACATATCTGAAGAGGGAAGTAATATTAGCCGGTATGCAACCTGTGGGCAGCTTAGAGGCTTTTGATGAACCATAAGTGTGACATAGCCAAGCACCTTGTCATGGCTCAGCTTGCTCTGCAAGCCTGGCTCTCCATGGCTGCTCAAGGGTCTCAGCAGAACTTTGTTGGTAGCTGGTAGCCAAGATGACTTCTCAAGGCAAATGTGGCAGCAAGCAGAGATATATGAGGTTTCTTTTCACAGGTTACATTTGGTAGAAAACCCATTTAACCTGGCACTTTGCCTGGGCTAATTAGCCCTGTAGAGAAGATGGGTCAATCAGTTCAAAACACCATCATGTAACCAACCAACTTCTTGTACCTGAGCTGGCTCACTTAATACTATCTTAGGTACCTGTTCAGGGTCCTGCAACTGTGAGATATTACTTAGCAAGGTATCCCAAGTGATCAGCACACAGACCAGGGAACAAATGAAGGAAGCTAACGGGAATGCATAGGAAAAAATGAAAAAAAAAAAAAAAATTACTTCTATTGTGTTTACTCTCTCAAAAATATCATTCTTTTTGAATAGATAATGAGGATCTACCTCCTGACAGGAAAAAATATTTTCAAATCTTAGGGTTATATGAAGGCAAAGTAGTGCAAGAAGCTCTTTCAATACATTTAATGGGCATGTAAATTATTTATCTCAGTAAATCACTAGAGCTATTTTAAAAATATCCATGGGTCATACATCTTCAGGTACATGATGCCGGCCTTAGAACCTTTGCTGGTTTTACTTCACTCATGATGCTGCATTTTTCAAATTTACACTGAAAGCTGGTCAACAAATGGAGAAGAATATTGTAGAAATTACATAAAAAGTCTCAAATCTTTTTTAGCTAATTTAGTTTCTAGCAATGTGGTTCAATTGTATTATAAAAGAATAGACTGGACATAAATGATTTTGAAGTCACAGTGAGGTAAATAATGAACATACATAAGAGAAAGGCTCTCACTAGCTCTGAAGAATTCCACTTCAGACTTAAAAAATACAGTTTAAAAGTAAATACTGTCTCTAGTTCTAAAAATACAGAGGAAATTGTATTTCTAAGACATAACCTTTGCCATCTAAAATGTAAGCAACCTGTGCGATACTGCTGAGAGAAATATGAGGTATTTGGAGATAGCTGTGAATGGTGAAGTTGACCTATTCTGATCTCATGTTAAATTAGCCAGGAATGCTTTGCCTTCCTTCTGCATTTGCCATAATGACTATTTATTCCTTTAAAAAGTATTGGAGCTTGTAAGATTGTATGATTTAAATTAATGTTAACTACTCTGTCACAGGAAATTATCAACTCAAAACAATGACCATTTTGCCAGAACGAAGTCGCATGACAAAATTTGCCTTATTTCTTACTGATTAGTTTGGTATCTGTTCATTATTTTAGAAATCCCACTAGCTGGCTTTTTCAGCTATGTGGATGAAACATATCTTGCACAGAGAATCTAACACTTTCTGCATACTTTTGTAATTTTACTGCTACTTCTTAAACTCAAAATGCAGTATTACTTGGAAGGGTATTTAATCTTTATCTGCTGCAGCATAAAATTCTTTGCTTTGAAAAATATCCTTATAAGTATAAATGCTATGGATTTTTAAATGCTTCCCCAAAGACCAAACTTTATACCTTAAATGATAAGGTTGCATGCTTTCACTTATTAGTATTAGCATGCATGCACACTTATTAGTATTATGCTTTCTGAACTCAGAAGAAGATGCAAAGTAACGTTTTAATCATTATCGCTTACAGTTCTGTCTTTTTGCTCTCCGTGGATCACCTTTTATCCAAGCTTTTGCACAAGTTTGACACTATGCTGGCAGTGAGCAGAGCATGTGTGGAGTGGCAGAAAGAGAAAGCTAGTAGTGATCAAGGCAACCACCCTTACGTGCAGATAGCAAGTTTCATTGTAAGGAGCAGGACATAAGGTGATCGCATGTGAAGACTGGCCCTAACAAATAAGTACCTGGCTGACATTTCAAACTCAGATGTTTTCTACTGTTTCATTTCTTTCTTAGGGAAAATGCCATCACCATCAGTTTCCATTGGCATTCAGATCCAATTCAGACCACTACAATCCTATTGTGCTAAAATATGCAGAGACAAAAACCCCACAAAACTAACAAACAGAAACCAAACACCTAACATCCCTGCCCTAACTGGAAAAGGTGCATCATGGATTCATGATAAAACACTGTTCAAAAGTTAGATGTTCAAGCCCACACTTTATCATCTGTGTAAAGACGTGTAGATATAGAAGAAAAAGCTCTGATATATCCTGGGTACCTGTTTGAAAATAAGACAGAGAGGTATCTACCTCTTTGTACCGACTGTAAGGGAATATAAAGTGACTAACTAATAATTCTATGTCTAACTTTTGATGTTCAAATTACAGCAGATAAATGCATTCCATACTGTGAAAGACAAAAGTGGCTTAGAAGAATGGAGCCGAGAACAATCAAATATATGCATCATTATTTTTGATCATTATAAAAAAGAATTGTAAACATCATCTATACTCATCTGTCCCCAACCTGCCCGCAGGTAAGTGATTTATGTTGCCATATATTATGAGACAAGATTTGTAAAAGAAGGCACAGCTTTTATTCAATTTTATTTGCTTTTCCCAGTTATAATAGTGGGTTCAAAAGAAGTACTTACATCATTTGAGTCCTTCCTGCTCTCATATCAGCAAGAGCAGAACTATAAAAATATTACTGTGATGGCAAAAATAGGTTTTAAAAAGTAATTTGAAGAAGAAAGTAGTGTCTATCAGGTCAGTTCTAGTCTCAATATATCTGAGGAAAAGAGTTATTATTTACATAAAAAACAAATTATAAAAACAGATTCATTACATAATGTACTTATTCAAATAATAAGTCAGGATAGATACTGTACAACCCTGTGAGAATGATTTGCATTATAACATGCACAGAGTAAATTAGAGATTGGGGTGCTATCAAACACAAACTCCTAAGAGGAATCATTGTGTTGGCTAGTCCTCATAAGTATTAAATCAGCGCAGAGTTCAAACCAAGGCACATCTTGACACAAAAATATATTGTCAGTCCATTACAGGAACGGCTCAAGTGAAGGTTGACCTGCTGGGAGTTGCATATCTAGTAATCCTGGCAATCTCAGCTGGCATCAGAATTAACCAGACAAATCATAACATCCACTCCAAATAGTCATGCACCACTTCCCTATCTCCACAATCAACTGAGCAATCCTTTCTGTATTTCTTCCTGTGGGACACCTAAAAAAAATGCACTTCTGCATGCCCTTGTAACAACAGCATTTGTTAGAACTGCAAAGTCCAATAAGCTTCAGTGCAGATGAAAAAGCCAATAAAAATACTGATTAAAGTGAAAGAAATGGCTTTGCCAGTAAAGCACACTGGAGAACCAGCACTTCAGTTCTTGTGTGCTGATTGCCACATGCCTGATAGGATCATGCTTCATCATCAGCTTCTTTATTGTAAAGCCATAGAGAAAGGATAAGAGAAAACAGCTGGGACTTTGGTGAGAAATCTAATATGTAAGAAAAACAAGAGCACAAAACCAAAAAATAGTGACAATCAGAACAAACTCTCTGAACCTGTTTTAAAATGGAAGATACCAGCTTGTGGGCTTTTTTGGCTCCCGGGGAAGCTGAAGAAAAGATAGAGGGTAAATTCCTCTGAGAACAGGAAGATTTTTATGCAAACTGGAGAGGATAACAAAAAGGTTCTTAAGCATTTCCTGGACAGGGAGCAAAGTCAGCAACCTAGAAGAGCAGTGATAGGTGATGGTGTGGGGATCACTTCCAGGGACCACAAGCAACAGTGGTGGTTTTGCCCTGCCATGGGATACCTCCATCACCAAGGCCTGGCTGCCATCTACCTCTTTTTCAGTGGCTTGTACTAAGTGTTGCTGAGAAGCAGCACTTTTTATGCTCTCCGATGGATATACATTTGCATGATCCATCCCCTGACCCACATTGTAGGGAGAACATGCCCCACAGAACACAAAAGCAGATAAATGTGGAAAAAGTTATTATATGAGATTTGGGGAAAGAGGTTCCCCCCCCCCCCCTTGTGTCAAGTTAAAAGAGGTTCTAGGTGAGAAGAAGCCAGCTGCAGATGCCAGGATAAAAAGGCAGCTATTTAAACGTAATTTGATATTTTAATTCCCGCAGCCTAAAAAGGCTTCAGTTAACGAAAGGCCAAGTGATACTCAGCAGAAGAAAATTAAAAAAAAAAACCACCAACTGTACAGAGAGAAGGATGCTTTTTAGTACCTCTAAAGTGAAATGCTGTGAACCATACAATTCCAATTTCAAACTCTCACTTAAGTATTCATGTGGACATCCTCTGCACCGCAGTGGGAGTAAAGGCACTCCCAAAGTCACAGTAATATAGCTCTTCCTCATGGCAATATACTTCAAAGGAATAGGTTTACACATCTACTTACAGGTGCTTAGGATCAATTTGAAAATGTGTGAGGCATTGAGGCTCAGCTGACCTCACAGATTAAACATGATATGTAATTTCTACAGTAACTTGCAAAACCTTCCCAGGGATGCTCTCCTCCCCATAAATCTTTGGTTTAGTTAACAAGCAATGAACAGGAAATTCTGGCTGTTTGCAAGTGGCTGTATAAAAAAACATTTGATCATTAGAAGACTCAGGCACTCTGAAAAGTATGTCACAAAAAAACAGAAATAACAAACACTGGTACAACAGCCAGCACTGCAAAAGAAGAAGAAAATAAATGTGGAAACCTTACCTGGGGAAACTTTTTTTTTTTAATTTTATGTAATCATACCAATAAAAAAATATGTTTGTGATCTAACAGGCTGTGAAAGATAGAGAAATAGGAAAGAATGGTTCAGAATCAGAAATGTTGGAGTGATGTTCTACAATTTATGACATTATTTCACACAGATGAGTACAATGTCAAATGTTAATTTAGTCTTTTGAAGTTAAAAATACTCCAAATATTTCTATTAATTAAAGGGGAGTTAGTCTTCAGTATGAAAAGTATTACACTGTAGCTTTAATAGTCCTCTTGGATCACAGCTTTGGGCAGATGAAGGAGAAACAGGTAACTGAGAACAGTCAGGAGGAATTCACCAAAGTTAAAACACGCCTGACCAACCTCACTGTTTTCTACGGTAAAATAAATAAATCCATGGATGCACAAAAATGTGTTTCTCCCTTTTAAGTATAGTATCACCAGTACAGAGAACACACAGAGAAATAATATGTATCTTCTAATTGTTAGTCGTGATATACCTTCAAATTTCAGCATCTGTGTGACACAGTAGCAAGAAGCCCAGGTTCATGCACACCAGTGTAGCACAAAACACATAAAAAACTTGAATGTAAGTCAGCAGTATGATGCTATTGCACAAAAGCACATTTCACTTTGAAACACAAAATCCTATTTCTATTTTTCCTTTCATAAGCACTAGTATTGAGGAACTCTGATAATATATACAATTAAACAGCATAAAGCAAGGTTCCAGTGCTCCTAATAAAGCCTTTGACGAAGTTAGAGTCAATATACTTCACCACGTAACTATTAATGACCCCAAAATGCAATGGCTCCAATGTTTCTTTCCACCAGAACTGAAAGAGCTCTCCAGGATTGCTTTTTCCTTTACAAAAAGTCCTCCTCTGTGGGAAGCCATACTTTTATCTCTTCTGACCCCACCATAGGAAAGGCATAGAGCATATAACTAGCTGGTGCTACTACCAATTGCACATTTTGTTCTTCACTGTCACCATAATACCAGAATACCAACAAAAATCAACAACAAAAATAAACTTATGGATAAAGAGCAGCTCTGAAGAGCTATGGACATGTTCAGCTCTACCCTCTGCTGAAGGTAGGAACTCAACATCCTGGGCTGTGCAAAACTTTGGTTGTTACCTCATCACTCTCCAAAATGCAATTTTGGATTGCACGAGACATATTTTCAAATTATTTCTAGCCTTCAAGTACTATCACCTCATCCTAAACATGAGTCATATATACAAGCCATTCATGGTAGCCATCTCTAGCCTTGGCTATTCTGATTTACTGGATCTGAAATTGAATGTGAAGATACTATATTGCCCTTTGAATTAGAAAAGCATTCAACCACAGATTGGCTTATATAATATTATTTTAAACAGAGAGTAATTATGGTAGTAATAGGATGGAATCTCCAAGAAATGCTGATTATGTTTTGCTGTGAGAGGGAAACAAAGCATCCATGTGTGTGTGCCATTTAAGCCACAAGGTAAACTGAGTTTGCCTTTGCCTTCTACAGAACACTGCAGTGCAGTAGCCCTGACAGAAACGCAAATGTTAATTTTATATAAATGTTAATTTATGCAGTATAGATTATATTGATTATTTTTTTTAGAGATACATGAGATGACAACTCAACTTAGGAAAAATAATTTCTTTTTCTGTATTTCTCAAAATTCCTCACAATTACTGGAGCACATTGCTGACCTTGTAAAGACTAAATATGAAGATCTGCTTTGGTGAAGTAACAAGAGCTACAGCATTATGAAAATTAAGTAAATAGAAGGTAAAAAAAAAAAAAGCCTCAGACCATCATCATGAGAATACACACTTTCTGGTGATAAGGAAAATAAAATTTAAGAGAACAAATAACTCTGACTTCCTGTCACTATTAATGAAATTTCATTTACCTTTTCCATTTAGCAGCTATCAGTCTTCATATATCAAATTCAATTTTGCACTGTTATACATTATTTTTCAGTTGTATCAATAAATTAACCTCATGGATTGTAAAGCCAGATGGGACCACTATGATCATCTAATCTAACCTCATAAACCAAAGAACATTTTTCTTGATTAAGTTCAAGCTAGTGTGTGCACACACGTACATGTATATACACATATTTTTTAAAATTAAATGTCTACAATTATAACAACTCAAATTCTGATTTAAACCCACATTGTGAAATAACTGGATTATGGATTAGACCCTTCTGGTTGACACTTCCAAAAAATAAAAATGAATTTTCCTTTTTTTTTTTTGGTTATTTGACTGCCAAATTGGAAAGATGGTGTCACCTGCCTTTCAGCATACAATAAGTGCATTTCAGTGTGAGAAAAGGATCAACATTTTAAAACTAAAATTCATCATTATCTTTTACCTACAGCACCTGAATAATTGTTAAAAACAATTAATTACCTGCATACCAGAAAGCACATTTAATTAGCTGCTTATAAACAGAGTATATGTCGAAAGCCCTCCAGGGGAGATAGGTGCAGAAATTCCATTAACCAAAGTTGTGCGCGAATTTGAGCACTTCTTCAAAAACATACTCTGGAGACCACTTCTATGCATATTAGTTTTTCTCTTCAAAGTACTTTCACTTCTTCCATGTGTGCATGAATGAAAAGATCTGTCCACCTACAGGGGTACAGGTTTTTATGAATGGAGGAACAGTAGGGATTTTGCCTTTTGTAACTGAGGTGTACATGGATGCTTAGCTTTTCTTTTCTTTTTTTTTTTTTTTTTTAAGAGTTTCAGGGAAAAGTTATAGAAATTACACCACCAGTTACATGAAAAGACAAGCTTCATTCAGAGAGGGACTGAGTCTCAGTCACATTTCTGGGCTTGCCAGGCAGCTGTGTTTCTGAGCATAAGTCATTCAAAACTCCTCCCCTGTTTTGCTACAATATTAAGACAATAGCATAATAGTGGAAAAACACACAACCCACCTCTAACGATATTATGACCACTGAGAGACACACACAAAGACAAATACACAATCATACTGTGTCTCACACGTATTCACTAAATCCAATTTTCTCTTCTCTCCGGTCTAAAATGAGCTTCATCCAACTTACTGAGGCAAACAAATATATGCTCTGTTTCTTTTAAAAGGAAGAAATTATCTGGATTCCCTCTTGATGTAGTAACGTTCATCCTTGTCTACCTTATTCCTTTACTGCAGAAATTGTCAGTTTCAAAATTAATGGTCCTTCACAGAGAAGGATACCTATCTGAAAGCAGTTATCTGAGAGCTGGTGACATTTTCCCAAAGAACTATCCTCCATCAGGAAACACTGTTTCATTGAAAGTTTTAAGTGAACATGTTGATTTTTACAGTATTTGACAGAAAAATGTAAATGCTTCCAAAAAAATGGAACATTGGGCGTTCTTACTTGATTTTGTCCTAATGGTACAATCTTGTTCTATTTCTATTTGCATTCGTTTTAATACTTAATTTCTAAATAATGAAATATTGTTTTCTATAATTCAATATTATATTCTAATGTGCTGAGATTGTGAGGCTGAACTTTTTTGACATTGATGAAATGATTTTTTAGTAACAGTGGTCTAGATGTTTAGAAATACATTTCCGTCAAAATTTCTTCTTGGAATTTCTTCCTTAAGTTACAATTTTTAAATTTTATGTAGATTGAAAGGAAGTTTAATACTGGTGTTTATCTGAAGAAGATTTATAAAAAATCAATATCTAATAACTATATAAGTAGGCAAGTTCATGTAGACGATTTTTTATTTATATAGAGTGTTTGTTTAGCTTTCTTTTTTTGTCTCTCAGTACAGGTAGTTCAATGTCTTCTGGAATGCATACAACACAAAAAAAATTCCACATACAGTGTTCAGATATGCATTGCCTGCAGTCTACATACATTACTGGTTTTATTGCTTAAAGGAGGAATTCTTAATGAAACTATTTGTATTTGGTTGTAGTAAATTATTTAAAGCTATAACATATATTTGCAGTTATGTGTACATCTCTGTATATGTACTGACTCCCATCCCAAGCACTACTGTTAAAAGAGGTTTTCACTATACATTTACTTGCTAAATGTTTCCCTCCCAGTTCATACCTCACATAATGGGTTGTAAATTGTGATGACTTAAGAAAACTTAAGACAGAGCTCTTGTTGAAAACCTCCCAGTTTGACTCTCTAAGTGATGTTTTAGAAGCTGAAGCCAAATTTCTTTCAGTATTATTGATCTGCTATAGCCAAAGCAGATGCATTTACTGAATCAGAAAGGTAGTTTGTCTCTTGTGATTTATGCATTAATATGTAATTTTATGGTAGTCTTAGGCACTGCTTATATTGCAGTAACAGTGTCAAACAGCCTAATTATAACATGATTGATTCCCTGGTCAGAAGAGGTGAAAAGCTGTCGAGTAGGCAAAATGATGAACGGATGAAACTTCACCATTTGCCTGGAACTAAATCCCTCAGCAGACTCTTGTTTCATCTTAGGTAACAAACAGTGATAATGTTTGGAGAAAGCTACACGTTTCACATATGCTTTTGCCAAGGTTCAGACACCCACTGACCATGCTGTGGCCCAGTCTCCTGGCTTAGTTGGTACAACATAAACACAGCTCTCTCATTTCCTTTTCTTTACCTTTGAAATGCACACACATATGAAGCCAAACCCTCCCATCATTCAGAGAGGCTATTTTTCTTCTGCCTTTATTCAGCCAAAATTCATCTGGCTTATCCTTAGAAATGAAATGACAAAGAAATAAAAAAAGTAACAGTCAGCCTCAACATGTCTCTAACCATGAATTAAAAGAGTTTATCTTTCTGACGCTTCTCAGATAAAGTTCATGACCATTCACACTCTCCAAACTGAACAGAAATTTAATTTTAAAAGCTTCGCTGTTTCTTTTGCACAAAAGACAAAATATTGCAGAGCACAGAAGAAATGTTGATATTTAAAAAAAAAATATAGTAAGGATTAACAATTTCTTTTTTATAGCGCTTTGAAGTTATGAAAATCATTGTTAGCCCTCTAGAATTTCTTATGATAGCATTAGTTATGGTGAAATAGTTTCAGGTAAACAAGGAGTTCCTTATGAGTACTTCCATAATATTCCTATCACAATTCAACATTAAGTGACTTTAAAGTCACTTAGAATTTTTAGCATCAGCTGAGATATTGTACATTTCACATCTGTACTAAGACACAGCCTCCAAAGGAATTTGAAGAAAAGAAAGGCGTTGCATTGTTGTAAGAAAGACTATGGTGAAACAGGAAGGCTTTTCTTGCCTCAGGCTGCAATAGTTACTAGTTTAACTCAATGGTCAGAGCACTCCCTGGGGAAACAAGAAGCCTCCTCTACTGCTGGCAGTAACTTTCCTTTTGTTAACAGCACGTGAACAAAATTATTTTTAAAATAACACCACATGTATTAAATATTCCAAGATGACTTATAAAAACAATGTTCCATATGTGCAAATGAGATTTTGGCAAGCACAAAATTATATGCAGAAATTACATTTGGGCATGGAAAAGACTTTTCACTAACCCAGATAGATATTTAATTTCTATGGGATAAATTGCATGCTACCTATTCACTAACGTAATTTTCCCACTGATGATTGACATTTAGATATCAAAGAGGAGAAAAGATAGCATAACATTAGATTGCACATCTCCGAGGAGTAAAAGGTATTCATTAGACTAGGTATTGCAGCAAATGGCATGCTAAAGTCTTGACAAAAATCATGTCAAAAGTCATGTCAATCTTTTTTTTTGCTACCTCAAAAGCACATCTGTCTGTGGATGACAATCACTCATACTGGCACCTGAAATATAACAAATAATACCCACACTCGAAAAGATGAAAGCCAGAATCCATGTGCGACACACTGCATTTCTGACCGGTACTCAACAATGTAAAAATGCAAATAAACAGGGCTTGAGCATTCCCTCAGGGACAGTGTGCCTCTGAGGGACAATATGGAAAGAAGGAAACCATGGCAAAATAACTCAGGCCCTCACAGGGAGGCATGATGCACAAACACCAGCAAAGCCCTGGAGTAGGGGGGCAATTGCCACACATTCCTCTACAGTGTTTCTTTCAGCCAGTTCAGAAATATATCCTGTATGTATATTCAGTATGCCCTGCCTCCAGAGAGAATCCATGAGAGTCCCTGTAGCTGAAAAGAAGACGGTGTCTTTGATTAAACCTTATCAATTTTTGTGCAAGGGCTAAATCAGAAGTGGAAATAGGGAGTAATTTTTTAGAGCTTTAACAAGAATGGAAAAAAAATCAGAATTCTCCCACTGGGACAAAGCCAGGATCTATGTTAAGAAAATAAAAAAAGGTGCAATGCAGAGTAACTGGACAAAAATTACTTTCTCACACCAGACCAAACTATTCAGATGAAATGCACTACATACGGGAACATGTATCCTGCAGTTAGTGTCTAGCAATGCTTTCCTCAAAATGAATAGTGCTAATAATATAACAATAGAAAATAATAAAGGAAAGGAGGAAGATTTGCATTATCTATGTTCATTAACCCAAACTATAATGCTTCCCTAAATATTAAATACTATTCTATGATTAGAAATACAATGTGAAAGACTAAAAGAAATATATTATATGGTGGATTTTTTTAAAAGTTTTTTTCTTAAGAGACAATGCGAAAAGCAACTCAACTACTTTAATCCTGTAATCTCTCTGGTAGCAATCAGCTTGGGGTACACTTCAGTTTGTTCACTTGTCATCTACATTAAGGGTCCTTCAATGAGCTTTTCTTTTAAAGTAAATACAGAATGACACGTTTATAATTAGATCACCCTGACCATTCCTTTTTAGGCTTGAAGGATATGAGATGTGGAAGTCATGCAGCCCCTCTCCTGATCAGTGTGCTAAGGAGCTTATACTTTCACTGTTGATTAGTGAATTGTAAAACAACCAACAAAATATACTATGGATTTAGCTGGTTCAGATATTGTGGCCTCAGTTATTCTCTTCATGCAGGGTCAGAAATATAAGAAATGTTCTGAAACACACCGAAAAATAAAAAGAATTCAAACCAATCCTGAATTTCAAGCAGAAATTATTCAATCATTTTATTTTTTTATACATTATATTTAAGGACAATATAAGACCCTGTGAGGACAGCAGCAAGCAAAACTCTTGTCTCTGTTGCACTAAGAGCAGTAAGTATATATTAAGATCATAAGGAACACAGTATAGTATTATATGTAAGTGTTAATAATTCCCCTTGACATTCAAACATTTCTTAACATTCATGGCCATTCAAACTGTTCATAACATTATTTCTTACTAGTGATAAAATGAGACTTTTCCTTTTTTTTTTTTTTTTGTTCTCTCTAGTTCACACTTGCTTTTAATCATTCATGGCTTTGGTATCTATTAGCAAGTTTCTCAATAGATACATCATACAATTTTCTTTGATAATCTAGGAATAGCCTAAAGATGCTGAATTTTCATGAGCTTTTCAAAATAAGAACTGTGTTCCAACAGGAGGATTGATGCTTGCCTGCTTTATTTCTTAATACGTAGAACAAAAAAACTTTGATTTTCAATGACACAGAATAAAAATCAGAGACAACAGCTCCATGTGTGTTCCTTGGTTGTATTCACTGATCAGGAAAAAATACAAGAATGAATCTGTACTTCATCTGTTCACCTATAACTTTACTAAAGTCAACTTTGAGGATTTAGTGAATCAGCAATGTTCTTTAGCCTTCTGATTTTTACTGGGACTACTCAGCATTAACACAGACCTCCTGGGATCCCCAACTCTCCCACTTCCATCAAGACTATAATTAAAAATCATCCAACATTTGCTACTATTCCAATCTCCCTCACTATACAAGGAAAACAGCTGATAATTTCCCACCTTTTTCTTCACAAAGTAAAGCTTTCTACCCCAACCTGCCATAGTCAACAAAATCTGCCTTGGCTGTTTTTATATTGTTCCACAGTCATCACTTTTTTACAGTAATAGGTTCACTTTACCAAATCCTCACCCAGTATCATCTAGCATTTTAACATCTATGCTCCATTTATAATCAAACTTACTATTTACCATGCTCATCCATCAAATCTCTTTTCAAATAACAATACCCTTACTAATCCTAAGAATCCTAATCCTTCAATTTTTGTATGTATGGCTACTCCAACAGTGCTAAATAAAACATGGCCAGTGACTGGGCTCTAGTCTTGAGGCCCCTTCTACTCTACACTGTACTTGGCCATGGGCCTCCTCTGGGCCCTTGCATTACTCTGTGACCATAAGGCATAATTATTAAATGTTTGCAGGGAGTGGGTCAAAATGTCTGAAATAAGGGCTGTGCTGTAGCTCACCGGAGAAATATTTCCATCCCATGAAAACCGTGTATGCTGATTTCCCTAAAGTACACTATGAGGACATATAAAAGGCATATGATGCCATACAGCCTTCAGGAAAAGTGCTGGAGGGTTATAAAGAAAGCAAAAACTGGTGGTCTTGTCACCTACAAGTAGCAGACCTAGGAGTGTGACGTTCCTTGAACTGTAGTCAGAGATTGGCAAAAAATCCTGTTTGCAACAGTCTAGAACTATTCTCTGGATCATGTTAGTGACCTCAATAGTCAGTAATCCACTGGTCAAGACTGCTTTCTGACAATGTCTTATTTAGCAGTTTAAAAACCATGTACCTGGCAGTACAGGCAAACATACTTGTTCCCTGTGTGGTAAAGGCAGTTATAAAATTTGATAATCTATAGGACAAGTAAACTTAAATCAAAATATGTAATTCTTCAGGTAACTAAACATCAAAGATGGAATTGAAAAGTTTACTTCCAGCATGGGAGTCAACTCAGATCAAGACAGCCCAAAATAAGTTCTTATCTGTGACCTACACATTGATGCAGTCAACAAAGCTAAGGGAGTCAAAAGGGCTATTGCATTTATACAAGGTAGATGCCCACACTAAGTTCAGCTAATACGAGTGACTGTAGCAGGAATGAAAACAACAGTTTCTCATGTAGGCATGTCTAGGGTCAACCCCATCTCCAGTATAAACTATAGGTTTAGACTGCTTACTCACTGATACCTAGTGCTATCTGAGATGCCCTTGCATAATTTGTTTGGCCTCATGCAGTCAGGGCAGAAAGATTCACACCTGTATGTCTTGTGTCATACCTCACAATTAATGTGCAAGTATCAAGTGCAATTCCAAAAGGGATCAACCAATGGGTCAGCAGAGGAATTACGATTGAGCTGTCTCGACCCTGTCAGTGAGGGAGACACCTTCAGACAGCAGTTTAGTCCTTCTTACGATAATGGGGACACAATGAGCATCTAAATGAGATGTTTGATATTTGATAGGAGTAGGATGGCATAAGTCCCGAAATAAGGAGCCTACATAACCTACATAAACTACTTATGTTATCTCTATTCCACACATCTTTCTATGAGGGATGGAGGACCCTCCAAAAGATATGGTGACTATATCATTAAAGAACAGAAAATATCTGAACTAAAGGATGCAGTCTGAAATCCAGTCTAATGCCACTGAAGTTAAAGATACTCTAATGACTATTTCAACAGTGTAAGAGCTTTAGCTGAAATTTCTTAGTTGGCACCAATTCTCTCTCAAACTAGGCATTGGAAATTATTACACCATTATAATATATATTATATGGCATACAAAGTGTGGGATTCCGAAAACGCTGCTGTTGAATCACTATTCACAGGTCATATCAGCAACAATTCTTAACCTAGCATTATGCTGTTAAATTAACTCCCAAAAAAGTAAATTTTACCACAATGAGATATCTTATTTCTAATTAGCAGGAAGAAACAGTAAATTGTTCACCTGTCTTCTGTAGTCTTGATTTCCTTGGGCACTACAAGTACAAAGCTCTTCAGAAGAAAAATATTTTTTAGTCATGGACATAAATGTGGATTTGGAAGCTTAATTTCAGATATTTAGCTTTACAGTAAAAAAGACTAGTAATCATAGTTGGAATATTACTAAATTAAAAAGTACAAAGCATGACTACATATAGTACGGAGAAAGCCAGATCAGGAAGGTTGTGAGGAATGCAACATAACATTATTATATGAAAGAAAAAAAATGCAATCAAGTAAACAGGGAAGACAAGATAAAGAATTATAAATTTTTAATGGAAGAAAGGAAGACTGTAGCGATACTTAAAGAGAGGAGTGAAATGGTCAAATCACAAGCTACAATAAACCTAACCGTTACACTTGCTATCTATTAGAGTTGTTTGAGCTGGCTAGGACTGGACCAGATGCAAAGAGAAAATGTTGGAGAGTCAGCAAATCTTATGGAGAGCCTATAGATGAAAAGGAACAAAAGAAAAGAAATGACAATGACATCCAAGTTGGTGGGGAAGATGCTTTCATCAGCAATATGGGTTAGCTTCATGTATCTACTCTCTAGAAGTTACAGGCCAACATCCAAGAAAAGGAAAAGTTCAATACATTTTAAATTCTGATGTTCAATTTTTAACTCAACTCTGAGATACAGTTTACGTGAATTAAATATGAAGACTGAATCTTCCAGCAAATATTGAGGGGCCATGCCTTGTAAAAATTGTATAAAATAGTTCAAGCGAAATCTGAGGCCATACAAACAGTGTCAGCAGGACACTGTCTGCTTATACCAGGCAAGGCTCTGAGATAATAGATATGGCACATCGTTCCAAACCAAAACAGTGATTGACACTAAAATACAAGATTCAGAAATCTGATAACGAAAAAGTACAATGACAATGTTTGGCATGTAAAAAAAAAAAAAGCAGTTTTTCCCTTTCAGTGTCTTATTACTAGTAAAGACAGTAATAAATTTCAAAAACCACTGATTTTCTGAATTAATGGAACTGCAGATGAGAAAACACTGAGCTTGATTTTACCTTCATAACATTTAATATGAGATCAGAACATCTCACACAGGTATAGATTAATTGATTTCAATTAATTTAACCTTCTGAGTAACTATAAATCATAGAATAGAATCAAGACTCAATGAGTATGAGTATTGCAAGGAAACAGCAAAACTCTCAGGATTAGCTGTTAGGGAAAAAAGGCTTTCAACTTAGGGAATATTTTATACTTGTCCGTGGAAAGCACTAAGCAGTCAGTGTAAGGTTTGCATGGATTTTTATAAGCCCATGTACTAGAAACAACCCTTAATTGAGCTAATTTAACAATGTTCTTTCTGATCAATGTATGGATTTAGTTATAATTTGATTCCTGGCCTAGTGATCATCTTTATATAGTTCTGTAAGTGTACTGATAATTTGGATTGCACACGAATATGTCATGAAATATTTTATTAACTAATAAAACAATGATCAGTCAGTTCATGAGAAATGGTGCAGATTTTAAGATAAATGGCTAATTTTTCTAGTGGGGATTCTTGCACAAACATTACGCAGTCTGCTGTTTCTGCAGCAGCCTCATCTTATTTAATAATGGGAGAAGAGTGTCATTGCATAGGGCAAGAGCTTGCTATTTATCACTACCTGTGGAAGAAAATATGATTGCAGGGATTTCTGTCAAAGCCAAAAAGAGAGCTGAAATTTGTTTTGTTTTTTTTTTTTGTTTGTTTTTTTTGTGCTGGGCTCTGTGTACACAAAAAAATACACTATTAACAGAAAAAACTATTTTCAAATATGTATTCCTTCTTTAGTAGACCTTTCTTCAATAAAGTGCTGCTCTGAAGCACTGAATCCATATTCCTGTCCACTCAAAATTCATTAAATCCCCATTAATCTTGTTTAAAAACTTAATTAAAACCTAGTCTTGCACACAGCACAGCAAGATACTCTTTATGAGTAATCCCACAGAAATCTTGTTCTTAGGGTGAATAAAGTTACTCAGCTGATGTTTACAGGATGAAAACTAATGCATACCCAGTAGATGTATTCTGACCTCCCTTAAATGACTAACTCAAGTCTCCTGTTGTCCTTGGAATTAATCCAATCTAAACTAGATGACACTGCTGTCCAAGTATTCCTGATTTACTTCTGCATGGTGGACAACAGATTGGTGTCCTGAGACCACCACAGTCTCTGCAGATTTGACAGCAGTTCTGTCCTTTCTGTTGGGAACACTGAGCAAAATTTCTAAACAACCACTTTCCTGTGACACACTTACAAGCAGAAACACTTTCCTTTTAACAGGCTTCATTTTGTATTTAGCAAACAGCGGAATTTTGCCATAGAGAAGTCTAACCTGACTTTTGCTATTTTCCAGTCTCTCAGCATCATTATTTTCTTGCACTGTTTTCCAAAATCTCAGTTCAGCTTGAGCTGGAGGCAAACAGGTTTTTGACTTCAGATTTTCATTTGGGCTCATCTTTCAAACACTTATTATTTTCCTTGTTGGCATATGTTTGCCCATCATCAGTTAGAATCTGCATGATTTTACATTTATAAAGAAAAGTTAAGCAATTCAACCAAACCCATAAACTTTTTTTTCTAGGGACCAAAGTGGCAGCTTTCTCATTACATATCAATTTACAGCTCAAAATCAGGAATAGATCAATGCAAGCCATCTGCACCTTACAAGTTTTAACATATCTCCCTTTCGTCACTCTAAGTAAAGCAGAGGAAGTTATGCAGAGCATGTGGTCTGCTTTCACAAATAATTTCTATGGAAAACAGCAGTCAGACAGTAATACAGGCCCAAGGTGACCTCATTACTGAAATTTGTTCTAGTTGTCATTAGACATATCACACTGTGTCACTCAAATCAGGAAAGGAATAAGAGATACTGACACGCAGCACCAGTGATTAGAGATGAAAAATACTGTTATGCCATAAGAATCCCTTGGTGGAAAAGAAATATGTATAGTGTTTAAGATTCATTCGCCCCATCCCCCCTTTCCTCCCCCCCCCCCACCTCGATCTGTCACTACTGCTTTTATGGCTTTATTCTTTTTTTCACTTGTTAATTCTCCTTCACAAGGGACAACACCTTTTCCTGAAGGATATTTCAGAGGCCAATGCTTACTGGCTGGCTAACTTGCATAAAATATTGATGCATTTTTTATAGTGGAGCCCTCATGTTGTGTGAAGATATTTACTGCAGTTGCAGGAGGCCAACGTGGACTATTGCTTTTTTTTTGTGTTTATCAGTGCAGACTTGTCACAGCCTAACTGTAGACACAGCCTCATTCTTCACAATTGTAAGTTATGATTAGATCAGGTCAAGTTTTGGCCTGATCTTTAAGTCCATAAGCTGCAAAGAATGATGCCAGTTATTCAGAAGACGGCACGTTCCTCTCCAGAAGCAAAGCATGGCTGGAAAAGACCCTAGCAAGAGGAAGTAAAGTGTCCAGCCAATTGTCAGTTCCTATTCCCAGTTTTTTCCCACCTTGGTTACCAAAGATCTGGTCAATCCAGCCTTTGGAACTTCCTTCCCAAAGGATGCACTTCCACCCAAATATACATTTAATTATTTACTATTATGTTGCCCATATATGTCCTAATAATTCCCATTTACGTCTTAATTTCTTTCCAATGCACTTTGCACTTTGCTAACTTTCTGCTGAAGCAGAACTGTGTGAATCTGAGTTATCTATCTCCTTATAATGATTAAAGTATTTGCTGCTTCACTCTTGAAAGTATTTTAGTTCTTCTTTTCGTCATTCATACATCTGGCCCAGCTGCAAGTTTTCTTGAACAAATGTATTTATGGTTAACCCCTTCTCTTCGAAGTATAAGACATTTTTTATCACTTCCTTCAGAAGGACCACTATTTGATTTTCAGTAAAATCTAAATACAATCTCTCTTAAGCTTTTAATGTTTTGGAAATTTCCCCTTTCACTAGAATTCCTTTCAGTACCAGCAGTACTGCAGAATGAGACAATATGTATATTCCATTCAACTACAATATTCAGAGGTTATTTTTTTCTCAAGACATATAGTTTTTATCCATATATTGTCAGATTGGTACCTACTACATTTATTAGTTCTATCTGGAATAGTGGCAGTCCTATTATACTATTAAATTTACCAATTAAAAAAATAGGACAATCTAAAAATGGCAAGTCCAGCCTGTGACAGCTCATCATACATTATAAACCAGCCTCAGAACATCTGTGGGTAAATTGTCTCTTGTGAACTGTTCTACAGCTGTTAGGGTTCATGTTGTTCCCTTATAAGCTAGAAATAGGAATTTTTATTACCTCTGGCCATAATTTAAATTACATGAGCCCAACTCCATGCTGTAGATTAGTGTACTGCCATGCAGGTCGGCTTTTATTTTGGCATACTACAATGCTGCTCACACATGAACTCTATCAATCAGTAGACATGTGATGGGAAAAGAAAGGATAAACACACACAGTATTAAAAATGCTAGAACAAAACCTTAGGTCTATAAAGAATTATTACTGTACTTGCACCTATTCTCATAGGTTATACTCTTGGCAGCTTTACATCACTACAGTGAATGTTTCAAGCACTTTGCTCATACTCATCAAACACTCTAAAGGTCAGTGCTCTCACGTTTTCAGTAAACATCACCAAAACCAGCTACATCGCAGTTCTAGGGGCTCTTGCTTTATTTTTTAAATAAAATTTGTTCTAAAAGTTTTTTTCCAGGCAAAAAATTAAACCAGACATTTCTAACAATGTTTAAAAGCTGCAATTTGAGTAATCTTTGCAAATAAAAAATCCGTTCCATGTCAATATTTTAAAAATAAATTTACTTTCAAAAATTTAAAATGTAGCACAACAGAACTAAGAATTGCTTTTCTCTTCATAAAATATGTCAAACACTGCTCCTCCTCCCTACATGTATTTCTTTAACTAGAAAAAGGGGTAATTTAAGAAATGTGGAGAGGTCACAAGATAAATTATAAAAAAAAAAAAGACACCCTAACATGAAGAGTTTGCTGAGACAAAAAATAAAACCATTTCATAAATACCAAAAATAAGCTGAAACTGTCCTTGCATAGACTTAACAAGAAATCTGTCCTTTCCCACTGAATTGCAAGCAGAAAAACTTGACACATGCATATATAACAGAGGAAATACATTATGTTATAATCTGATTTTTTTTCCTTAATAAATTCTATACATTGCATTCTGTGAAGTCTTACACTTTGATATACCTTCTAGCAAGCTGAAATTTATAAACTGCCAGGATACAAAAGGACGTGAATGTTGCCCTAAGCCTGTCCCAGCCACTTGCTTTAGAAAGTCATAAACATTATGGGTAATTAACAACCTAATGGATTGCTGAGAATGAAGGTCTTGCTTCTCTGTGCACTTCTGGGTTTGCCTTTAATTAATTGGTAAGAAATTTCCAGGGCTATAAGCAGAATATCACATCTAAGCAACATTCAAAATTTACTTCTGGCTTTTCTTCTCAAATAAAAATAATAATTATCATTAGCTTCCCAATTAATTTTCATAACCCATTGTGGTTCAAAGTTCCTTAAACCCAAGACTTGGATTAAGGATTTTCCTCTTTGAATTCATTCAGTTTGACATTGTAGGAAACCATTTCTAAGTTAATAATTATTCCTTCATTTTGATTGCAGGACAGAATGTATCAGATAATCGTACCAAGGAGCTGTGGTGGCTAAAATGTGGACTTGGATTCAGAAGCTCTCAGGAATCTCGTTGCCTTCACTGCCTCATAACCGCATAACCTTGAGCTAACAGCTCGATATCTCTACCTATAATGTTGAATAATACCCATTCTCATCCTTAGTCTCTTGACACCACAAGCTCAAGAAAAGGGGTGGTGGCATCAAGCCTGGATTTGCATAGTGCCACGGACAGCCCAGCATACTACTAATTTATTTTCTTAACTTTTCTTACTCATCCTTATTATGAATATTGAATTATTAAAAAACAGTCTGTGAGAAATCTTTCCCGCAGATTTTTAATGGCATATAAAACACCTTACAAAACCCTTCATGATGTGTGGCCTACCAGACAGAACAGCTCTTATTACTTTTGGGATTGCATAAATAGGAATATAGCTCCAAACAACCAAATGAATTCTTCCGAAGTCTGAAAATAAAAACAGAAAGACCATTTTCTGTGGATTTTATTTTGTGGTGTCCCCCCCCCCACACAAATAACATAACTATCTATTCCAGATGTGAGCTTTGCCAGTACTTGTTTATTAAGTTCAAGGCCTTGCTCCAGCAATTAAAACCTTTGGGAGTGTATGCAAACTGGAACATTTGCATTTGGCCTTGAGCAATATACCTTCTGCACGACAGTGTGCTACCCACAGTTTTGAACATGCTGACAGACTAAACTAACCAACCCTCCAGAGAACCAATGACTAGAACCTGCAATAATCCAACGGGAAGAATTACAGGCTTTATAAATAGTAGCATAGTAAACCAGCACAAATTCTATGGATGATCCAGGCTCTGAGGTGACCATTACCGTAAAGGTGGAAAGGTTTTACCACGAATGCCAGCCAGACAAAGGTAGAATAATAAACATAGGGGAAAACTCATTATTTTGGAGCTGATGAATACTATTTCTGTGGTTGACCTTTCAGGGCCAAATTCTGATCTCGAGGGAACAGGCTTCTGTTGTCAACTGCATTTGCTTATACAGATCTAATGATAAACATGCCTGCATGACCTGTCTGGCCAAGTGTACTGTATTTCATAATCTTTTGAAATTAAAATACAATTAAATGTCTTTAGGAATTATTAAATTCTAAAGAAAGTATCTTGTTTCACCCTGTACAGAATCACCACAATGGTTTTAATTTAAAACAAATATAAAATAGGCAAAACCTTGAATCTGAAGTTATTCTGACTTTTAACTTACATGTTCTTTTTTGCAATCTGTGGATCTCACACTGATAAATTCTCCTCCTCAATAAAATTTATTTTATTCCTGAAAAATCAACCAGAATATCATATACCTCTTTTCACAGCATTTTCAATATAGGACTTGAGTGGACACAAGTGCTGGGCGCTGTGCCAGGTTTTACTCTCATATCTGTGTTATCTATTCCCTGGGGACAGAATTAATTTCTATGCTAACCATTCATTTTCCTCATGAATTATAAACAACTTATAGTACGTATACTAAAGTGAAATAAACCCATTTCTAATTAGACCAGAACCAAGCCCTAAAAGACTCTTAAAGCTACGGCAATTTTTTACCTGAAAATGTAAATAAATTTTTGCTAATTTCTTTTATATGCTAAAAATTCAGGTGGGTGGATTACACACTAAGAAACAGGTGTCAAAAGCACAGCAGAAATCAAGACCAATGTGGTTTTAAACCCTGAGCATAAAACATGAGAAACTCTGTATATAAAAAAAAACACCAATAAGGTTATTAAGAGATACCAGAAAATGTAAAAGAAATCCTCTTTGCATGTGAACTACAGCTGCAATAGTCAAACTCAGAAATCTGGGTAAATCTGAAGGAAAATATACAATATGCAAACAAGCTATAGCTTCTTTTGTGATCTGACATGCACTAATATCTAACAAATGAGAAGCACTTTCAAATAAGCTGGTCCTGCACAGCTGAATTATGATGGGCAAATGGGATAGTAATGAATTATAGAGCAATGCTCTCTGTCACAATATGCCTTTGCAAAAGCTTCTTCCCTTCAGAACTTATCGGCACCTGCCAAAGCCACAGGGATTACCCTTCCCCTGTAGCAGCATATAACAGGAGAGGAAATTTTGGCTCCTGACCAAGAAACCAGAAACTGAAAAATGTACTAACAAGCAAAGTAAGAAAGCTAAGCCAAAATTCTTTAGGAACATGATAGATTTATCCATGCCCAAGCCTGACTCCTCAGTGACTTTCCACTTCTGCACTGCAGTATTAGAACTGTACACAGAGCACTGTGCAAAATGGCAGACAGATCTGGGTCCAAGAGGGTATGTTTGATTTGCTTAAGAAAAAGCAATGATTTGCTTAAGAAAAGGAAATTCGGAGAGAAATTTGACCCAGCAGTATACTCTGTCCCAGTGGTAAAAAATTGTCAAAGTACATGTCACCTGACCTCAGAAAGCCAATAACCAAAGCGTGGAAGGAAACCCTGTGCCATGGGGACAGCAGACTTGCATCATGCTGCTGCATACTTCACCTGGAACTACAGTCTTGAGTTGAATTTCAAAATGCACTGAGCCTAGGACATTTGCCCAGTGAGTCTCTCTAATTTTGTGGTCAAGAAATAGAGACCCTGGGTCCCTTTGGCAAGAATAATAAGAGGGAACCTCCACCTGATTTTTCAATTCCATCTACTCTCCTCTGCATTCCTGCCTTTTGAAGGTCCTCAACAACCTAAAACTAGTTCAGCTCAATTCAGTGCTCTTCCTGTTCTCCAAACATGGTTATCACTTGCAGTGTCTAGGCAGGGCATTCTTTTTGCCATCTCTCCTTTTATCAGTTCTTTCAACCTGCTAACCAATAAACAAACCCAGCCACAGAAAAATATTCTGAAATGTGTGATGGCAAAAAGAAAAATTCCAACAAAACAGTAGAGAAGGGGGGGAACATGGGCAGTGTAAGGACAAACAGGTATACAAAGACAGAAAGAGAGCCTAGACATTCAGGAATTGATAGGTCTTCCGGTCTTTTGTCTATAATCCAATGTTCCCTCTATATGACTATGTGAAGGCAGAGATTTAGTACTTTATGGGTTTTTTGAGAAAAGAAGGTGCACTTTGTTTTCACTGTACTGATTGATTCTCATAAAAGTTAAGTAGCCATCTATGAATAACATTTACTTTGAGAGCTTGGGTGCTAGTTGTCTCTCTTATAAAGATGAAGATATAAATTGTGATAATCTAAGCTCAAGGTCAGTATTGTTCAACAGAGCAGAAATTCTGTTTTACTACTTCTTTTCAAAGTACTGGAAATAATTACTAAGGTCCCCATTCAAATTCCAGTATTCAAAAGGTAGGAAACGCCAGATTAAAACTGCTTATGCAACTCAATTTGGATCTTTGATCATATCTGCTATGAAACCATCTTCAATTATGTGATCATAGACTATGTTTCCATGGCATAGCTGCAGCTCTTTTTGTGTGCAGTGTGGTATTCTGAGAAATGGTATTCTGGGAATGAATCAGGTTTATGTAGTGAATGAGGCTTTCATTTCTCTCTGCCTCATTTGTTTCAGGAACTGGAAGGTATATAATGAACCAGCAAGGGACTACAGAAAGAGAAAATAAGATTTAATGGTTAAGGCAGCTGCCACTGAAAAACTGAATTCCATTTCTGGATCTGCCACAGAGTTCCTATATGACGTTGGACAAATCACTTCACATTTCCCAGAGATGACCATTAATTTGATGTTCCTCATTTTCTGGCCTCTATACAAGACAATTGAGCTTAGCTATTGAAGACTTACAGCTGCAACTGATGTAGATTAAACCTGTATTTATGTATACATAAAAACTGATTACAACGCTAGTGACCATAAAAAAAATATTATTTAGAAATTAACTGATACATTGTCAATTATGTTTTCTTCCCTTGTCTGTGCTTCTGTTCTTCCCTTTTGAACTAGGCATAGCAAACCCATGAACGGCCAGGCTATTATGCAGGTAATTTCATTACAGTGTGTGAAGCATCCAGGTACGATGGCCATGAGAAGAATGAACCAGGTAATAATTTTGTATTCAATGCAGATTTCGAATGATGTGGTATAAGGAAAGCCCTGGGAACACATACTACATAAAGAGGATGGAAAGAGACACAAGCTACCTGCTGATGAAGCAGAGTCATGGAAAAAACAGTATCCATTTTTAAAAGAATGACTGAGTGCTGGCACTCAAAGGTGTGAAATTAAGTTTTGCAGAGTCAGCCTTAGCCCTGGCATTACACGGTTTCTGTGTGGGCTTGATTTTGTCCTTTTCATGTAGATTTGGAGTTGTGTTGTCTGCTTCTAAGAAGCACTCAAAAGTATGTCGCAGATTTTATGTGTAGAAGACTTCAGGCACCTACTATCTCTCCTATTTCTAACCCAGACCACAGACAAAAGGGAGTTTGAACCTAAATCCATGTTCCATGCAGGTGTAGAAGAGGTTGAATCTGATAAAGGATCCCCTTGGGTTTGGGAATAAATATGCAGACTGATGTGGCTTGGAATGGGCATCCAGATACATGTAGCTCCTGTCTCAAGAAAGTCTGAATCCAAACTTGTCCTCAGAAACAGGCCTACCTCACCTAGGTCTACAAAATCTAGTTGTTGCTACAGGGAGATAATACCTACTTGGTGTCTTGATAGGACCCCATTTTCTCAGTCATTTATTCAGGAAGAGCATGGTTGAGCAGCCAGTGCCTGAGGCCATCAATGGACATCCACTTCCCAGTTCGTGAGCTCAGAGGATGCTAAACCTTATCTGGTACATAAGATGGGCTGGGAAACCTGAGGTCTGGCTTTGAGCTTGGCTTTTACCTCACTACTTATCCGAGCTGGGCAACTCCCCCAGTGTCTGCCAAATCCAGGAAAGAACACGTGGCAGGGTGAACTTGAGACATGACCTGGCTGACTATTGTACCTGCACTGAGGCTGCTCACTTGTACTCACACAAAAAACAGTGGGGGAGCATTGCTCTTTCCAATTGACACAAACAAATTCAGCTGGAGGAAGAAAGCAACTGGGGATACTTTGGCAGTTCAATAAAGCTTGGAGTTATGATAAGGAAATCGCAGTGTAGGGAAGTCCTATCCTGTCACTAACTTCCCTGTTATACGAAAGCTGTGAAAGAAATGAGTATTGTGACAGGGTCATGACTTTGCTTATAACACCTGCATATTAAGTTGTGGGAAAGAATACTGCTGAACGCCTTGGTTTACTTTCACCCTAGTTTGCAGCCTTCCATTTTCTGATACCTGCTATAGCTAACACTTGCTTTGCCAAAACATATTACAGGCCACACAGAAGATCTTGTATCAGCAAATAATGGAATCAAGTTAAAATGCAAGTTTCTCATAATGAACCGAGACAGCCCATTTCAGCATTAAGTTCAGGTGTTACACTGGGAGAGAAGATAGGCTTTAAGGTATGTTTTAAATTTGATTGCCTGTGAGAAAGCAAATATGTAACTTCAAAATTTCAGGACTACATGCCTCCTTTCTAAAGCTTAAAGCAGTTTCATTCATGAGGTTTGTAATTGTCAAAGTATTTTCACTAAATTTGCATGCAAATTATGAAATACAAAACCAATTTAGTACAGCAAAGAAAATTATTTCAATCACTAAGGGAAATAAAAGTAACTTTTACTTGGAGTATGAGAAGAAAAGTAAACGAGATAAAAAGTACCATCTCCTGATAAATTCCAGTGTTTGGCCTAGAGAAGATTAGCCAAGAGGAAAAAATATTTAAGAATTTATTAATAAAAGCTACCAGTGCTAAATCTACATGCTGAATAAATTAAGCATTCCTAATCGTTCACATCTTTATTTGAAGCTTTCCTGATCGAACAGAATAAAAATTTTAATTTGGACCTTAGGACCCAGTAAGGGTGCAAACTGCTCATTCCAAACACCAGATGGAATAAATTGTCACAGACTAATTTGAGCTGTTTCAGTTGTAGCACTTTATATTATGTGAAGATTCAGCCCCATATTAGTTGCCTCTGTATAGTAGTTTATGACTGTACTCATTTTGGAACACATCAAAACAAAAGATACATGTTAAATAAGCAATGACTAACCATAGACATGATACTCATAGATTATCAGGAAGACATTACAAAAAGCAATTCCATATTGAGGAAAAAGAGTTTAATGAATCTGTATTCTGCTACTTATGTCCAAGCCAATGAATCCCTTTGATGTTCACGTCTCAATTAAACCAGTATTTTAACACTGCAGTTGTATGATAACAAACTAAGGTGAACAGTTTAACAGTCAACTAAAATCCTTCAACTAAATATGTATCTCAACATACAATGTGTGTATCTTATCCGGTTTCCCATTAATATTAGGAAGAAAATACAGTTCCCACTTTAGAAGTGGATGGTCTTTCTCTCCTTTCTCATGTACATTCACATACATACACAACTTTGAGCAAATAAAAACAGGGTAAGAGAACTGACAAATGGCTAGGCACCATCTGTCTTAGAGACCTAGTGAGATATTTTGGAAACAACTATTTTAAAATGCTCAATAGGTTAATTCCTAAGGCAACACCACAGTTAACAGTATTTTGATTACAATCAAATATTTAAAAGAGCCTCCTCACCCAATTCCATTTGAGTATCAGGAAATCAGTAGAATCATAGAATCATAGAATAGTTAGGGTTTGAAACGACCTTAAGCTCACCTAGTTCCAACCCCCCTGCCACGGGCAGGGACACCTCGCTCTAAACCATCTCACCCAAGGCTTCGTCCAACCTGGACTTGAACACTGCCAGGGATGGAGCATTCACAACCTCCCTGTGCAATCTATTCCAGTGCCTCACCACCCTAACAGGAAAGAATTTCCTCCTTATATCCAATCTAAACTTCCCCTGTTTAAGTTTTCACCCATTACCCCTTGTCCTATCACTACAGTCCCTAATTGAAGAGTCCATCCCCAGCATCCCTATAGGCCCCCTTCAGATACTGGAAGGCTGCTATGAGGTCTCCACGCAGCCTTCTCTTCTCCAGCCTGAACAGTCCCAACTTTCTCAGCCTATCTTCATATGGGAGGTGCTCCAGTCCCCTGGTCATCCTCGTGGCCCCCCTCTGGATTTGTTCCAACAGATCCATGTCCTTTTTATGTTGAGGACACCACAACTGCACACAATACTCCAGGTGAGGTCTCACGAGAGCAGAGTAGAGAGGCAGGATCACCTCCTTTGACCTGCAGGTCACACTCCTTTTGATGCTTCCCAGGATACGGTTGCCTTTCTGGGCTGCAAGGGCACACTGCTGGTTCATGTTCATTTTCTCATTGACCAGCACCCCCAAGTCCTTCTCCACAGGGCTGCTCTGAATCTCTTCTCTGCCCAGCCTGTAGCTGTGTCTGGGATTGCTCCGACCCAGGTGTAGGACCTTGCACTTGGCATGGTTAAACTTCATGAGGTTGGCATCAGCCCACCTCACAAGCGTGTCAAGGTCCCTCTGGATGGCATTCCTTCCCTCCAGCGTATCAACCGAACCACACAGCTTGGTGTCATCGGCAAACTTGCTGAGGGTGCACTCAATCCCACTGTCCATGTCAGCGACGAAGATGTTAAACAAGACCAGTCCCAACACTGATCCCTGAGGGACACCATTCGTTACTGGTCTCCAGCTGGACATTGAGCCATTGACCACAACTCTTTGTGTGCGGCCATCCAGCCAGTTCTTTATCCACTGAATGGTCCATTCATCAAATTGATGTATCTCCAATTTAGAAACAAGGATGTCATGTGGGACAGTGTTGAACACTTTACACAAGTCCAGGTAGATGACATCAACGGCTCTATGGCTGTCCATCAGTTCTGTAGCCCCATCATAAAAGGCCACCAGACTGGTCAGACAGGATTTCCCCTTAGTGAAGCCATGCTGGCTGTCACCAAGCACCTTGTTGATTTGTATGTGCCTTAGAATCTGCTCCAAGATTTTGCCAGGCACAGAGGTGAGACTGACTGGTCTGTAATTCCCTGGGTCATCCATTTTCCCCTTCTTGAAAATGGGGGTTATATTTCCCTTTTTCCAGCCATCAGGAGCTTCACCTGACTGCCATGATTTTTCAAATATGATGGCCAGTGGCTTAGCAACTTCATTTGCCAGCTCCTTCAGGACGTGTGGATGGATTTCATCAGGACCCATGGACTTGTGCACATTCAGATTTTTAAGATTATCTTGAACCAGCTCCTCTCCTATGGTGGGCCCAAGGTCTTCATTCTCACAGTCCCTGCGTCTGCCTTCGAAGACTTCAGTGGTGCGGTCAGAGCCTTTGCCAGAGAAGACCGAGGCAAGGAAGTCATTCAGAACCTCAGCCTTCTCCAAATCCTGTGTAGCTAGTTCACCCGAGAGCTTCCTGAGGGAGCCTACTTTCTCCCTAGTCTCTTTTTTATTTGCTATGTACCTGTAGAATCCCTTCCTGTTATCCTTAATATCCCTAGCCAAGTTTAATTCTAACTGGGCCTTAGCTTTCCTAACCTGGTCCCTAGCTTCCCGGACAATAACCCTGTACTCTTCCCAGGCTGCCTGTCCTTGCTTCCACTTTCTATAAGACTCTTTTTTCATTTGAATTTTCCTCAGGAGCTCCTTATCCATCCAAGAAGGTCTCCTGGCCCTCCTGCTGCACTTCCTCCTAGTTGGGATGCAACACTCCTGAGCCTGTGGCAGGTGATCCTTGAAGACCAACCAAGAGTCTTGAGGTCCCCTGCCCTCTAGGGCTATATCCCATGGAACTTTACTAAGTAGGTTCCTGAAGAGGCCAAAGTCTGCTCTCTTGAAGTCTAGGGCAGTGAGCTTGCTGCATGTTCTTCTCACTGTCCTAAGGATCTCAAATTCAACCATCTCGTGGTTGCTGCATCCAAGGCTGCCCTGCAGTGCCACATTTCCAACGAGCCCTTCCCTGTTGGTGAGCACAAGGTCAAGCATGGCATCTCTCCTTGTCGGTTCCTCTATTACTTGCAGAAGGAAGCTGTCTTCCGCACAATCGAGGAACCTCCTGGATTGCTTGTGCCGGGCCGTACCGTCATTCCAACAGATGTCAGGGTGGTTGAAGTCACCCATGAGAACATGGGCTATTTTTGTTAATTCGGCTGGTCACCTTGCAAGCAATAAATGATCCATAGAGAAGAGGTATAATTCCTTCCAAGATTAAGCCTAGCTATGTAACCGACAAAGTCAGATCCAGATAAATAGATTTTTTTTGGTTTTTTTTTTGTATAATCACCAGGAAACTTTTTTTCATCCAAAACTTTTTGTATGGGTTAGAACAAAACAATTTTATGCTCCCGTATAGACTTTAGTTATAAAAGTCTAATACCTACATTTTTTTTTCTCTCACTAGACCAAAATAATTCCCTTATTTAAATCCTTGTTTTGTTTTCTGTTACCTGTTTCTGACTAGAGTCTCCATCACACATTATGATTACATTTTGGTAATTGTTGTAGGTATGTAGCAAAAATAGATATTTCTTTGCACAACACCATCAGGATTTTTCCTGATAGACAGTATAGAGTAGAAGAGGAATGCTGAAGCTGCTCCTGATGATGATTTAAGGAAACTCCTTATAAAACACATGGAACGACAAGAAGTTTTTAAGAAAATGTGGGGGAGAAAAGATAATAAAAAAAAAGAGGGTAATCTGAGAAAATTGTACAATTACCTATAGCAGTAAATTCACAGAAAGAGCAGCTTTAATGCAGCTGGCCAGTTTTGTAGGGGTCCATCACAGATACAGGACATTAAAATAGCATGAAAAAACATTGTCTTCTACTACTAAATGCTTTGTTGACCAAGAGTAGCATTTAATGCAGGCAACACCCTCACCTCCATCCTGAATTTGTTTTAAAAGAAGAGAGCATTTCCACACAACTCAAGAGAGACATTGTTGTATCATATTTATGCATTGTACACCACAGCAGAGCCCTGACACCTGTGCACTGCTGCAACAGAAATAAATAACAGTGGCAGAGTCAGAGCTCCCCAGTCTTTGCCTTTGCCACTTCTTTCATCACCACTTTCAACAGGAGCTACTTATTTTTGTGCAGCAAGGAGGGGAAATTGTGTTTCTCCCACAGATGAGCAGGCTGAAGGTCCTGACATTCACCTCTAACTTCAATTTTACTACCATCAGGACTGAGAGTCAGAGAGCATTTAGGAAACTTCTATTGTAGTCAACAAGGTATGAGGTAGTATTTGCAATAAACAAATATAAAATTCCAACATATGGACATCAGTCTTAAGAAAGACATATTGTGAACCATCCCTTTAGGCAACTTCTTGACTTGTAAAACCATGCAGAGGTACTCACAGAGAGAGCAAATCATCACCCTATCTCAATAAAGCAATTAATATCTGTTTTCACTACAGCAATGTCTCAAGATATGTTTCCTAGAACAGTGCTACAATCTGATAAATGTCTGGAGTGCTATATAGAAAGTTCTGATGTGCAAGTGCCAATCTCCTTAACACAAGCCATCACATAATTTTAGATGCATAGAATAGAAAACACTGCACTGAGGAGATTTGACTTTATTTGGTAAAATGAGCCATTGGTATTTATTAGCCCACAAGTATGCCTTGGCTTCCAATGGAAGGAAACCCAAAAAACTGGTCTAGAAAAAAGCTATCACATATTCAGGCTACAGCTCATATCTGAAAAACTGGGGGACAGGAGCAACCTGCACTTCTTTGAAGTTTACACACAGACTGTACCATAACTCTGTGCATAACTCTGCTTCCCAGAATCACAGTGAGGACGATTTTTTTTTTGTCTCTCCATTTCTTGTTTCTGTTTTGTGGTTGCACACAAAAGTTCTTGAACTGAAGGACTGTCATCATCTCATATACCTGCACCTCTTGGCCCCATCATGGTTGCATCCCTGCTCTGATGGAGATAAAAAGTAGTGCTGTATATTGAGGTGCAGGCCTAGGCAGCATTAGGAGAATCTCACTATGCATGTAGTCCTACAATACAAACAAGTGCAATCATTTCATGCATGAATTAAGCCTGCATGACAATCAGAAAGTTCAGCCTTTCATATTTTCTAATACTGAAGCTGATACTCAGTGCAAAATGACAGCAGATTTTCTTTTTTTTTGCATGAAATTTACATAGGAACATTAAGCAGCAATTCTGAATGTGATGGTTGTTGTGAATGTATTGAAATATTTTTAAAAGCACAATATTACAAAGTAGAGTTGCAGGAAGAACTTTTTATTCAGTGTTTTCTGATGGCTTTTGTATACTTTCATCATTAATATTTAACCAAACTGTCTGAAAATACTGTTATACTTTACTGAGATGCATTAGGCCAAGTTATTTACCTGCAATTAAAGTGTTAAAATATTAGGAAAAAATAGAAAATAATAATATAGAACTTTACTATAACTGCAGATTGATTTAATTTGCAATTTATCTTAAATGTACAATAACTTCTAGAGCTATGAAATTAACACCAAGGTAAGCCGTTTACTTCCCTCTGAAAAGAAACTGAAAATAGATCTCTTCAGATAAGCAGGAGCTGAAGTCGGTCTTGAGTGGTATAAGTTAAAGAAAAAAAACACAAAATGTTGTAAAAAATAGCAGATAACTGTCCCTGAAGTCAATGGCTCAGGAGGATGCTAATGAAGAGTACATCAATGGAAGTGCCATCTTTCATACAAGGTATGAAAGCTCCTGATCATTGTGTAGTTGTTAGTGACCCACCGTGGTTTTTGCTAATACTGGAGACCTTGGCCCCTGAATTTCTGCTGAACCAATTTGTTTTAACTGCAGTCTGCACACCTAATTTGTCTTCTAAACTCCTGAACTATTTTGGAGTGCTAACTGTATGTTCCTAAATACATATTACCCTCTACCATAGGAATCTTTGTAATTCTCTGCCTACATTTCTGTTTGATTAAGTACATTTCTTATGTTTTGGGATAAAGGGATCTTATGAAACAAAAGCTATTAAAAATGAAAGCTTTTAATTTCAGTAAAAAAATCCGTGAGACTACCAACTGGATACAAACAGAGTAGTCACATATGACAATATGTGTGCAAGGATTTTTAATTCTGAAATTTGTTTAACATTCTCCTTTTGTGTTGGCTGTTTCTTAAAAAGTAAATGGTACCATCTGTATAGACCATCTGAACTGAACTGACCCTGAACAGGAACATGAACAGAATGAACCTACAGATAATCCACAGCACTTTGTCAAGACTGATGATAGCTAATTTACTTCCAGATAATATAGACAGGCAATTATTACCAGAAAACTTTAATGAATAGAAATTGAGAAGTGTCTTAAATTTGCAAGCAAGGAGTTTGCTCTGTGGTGAAGTTTTCAGCAATCTGAAATGATAAAGAAACAAGTCACAGGGGCTGGTTCTGAAACCAGCCTGTGTTTTCCCACTCCTGTCAAAATCATTTACCATTATTTAGTGTGAAGTTCGGCTTGCACATTAGCAGAGCCTATGATACAGGGTATCAGTATATGCCTATGAGAATTGTATATGCTGCACAGATATCTCTTGTGTGCCTGCGTGTCCAGTCCCACATATGTTTCCATTTCCACATACACTACTAAGAGCAGCAAATAACAATCAAAGAGCATCAGATGAAGAATAATTACACTTAAGGGATGGGGCAAGAAACTGAAGAAAATCGTAACACATCAAGTTGTCCTTGAAGAGATCCTGGCTTTCCTACTTTGCTTTCATGCTCACTTGGTCCTCAAAAGCTCCATCCCCACCTCACCTCTTCCAGCATCCTGCCTTTGGGCCCTCTCTCCACCAGGACTGGTGGAATAATGGGAAGTCACTGGTATAACTCGACATTCTAATTTGCTCCAAGTGCTTAGCTGCTGCTGCAAGATCAGCCCATATACTTCTGGAGCTTGTCTCCCCCGGAGGGAAGCCAGGATAATTCGATTTGCTCCTGTCAAGGACAAGGGTGCCAAGCCAAGAGGTGTGCTTCAGCTGAGCCTTGGCACTGAAATCAAGCCTGTGGTTCTGTCATGTCATGCCCTTTCTGTTGCTTGGATTCATAAGGACCGCTTCTTCTTCCTGCACAACTAAACTGTACCACCATGGGATGCTTGAACTGTATTTTTAAACAGGCTCCCTGCTGTTCTGTGTCACATTCTTTCTTCTTCTCCTTCCACAGCAATTTCGTATATATTACGTTCTAAAACAGAGGGCAAACTCCAAAAATGAGCATCCTGCAAACAATTTTCCAATGTTTACGGCCAATTTGCTGCATTCTGCTGTGAATTTCATGACATGGAATTCAGAAAGTATTAGTATTGCATTCGATCCCTCCTCTTCTTTCCCTTGTATCCACCAATGCCTGTGTACTCACTGTCTGTAAAACAAAGGGGAGGTGTCTTCAAATTCCAAAATCTTACTACCTATGCATTTTTACAGAAATTAAGTTAACCCTTCTTTCATGAAAATGCTGACTTCAAGAAAAAAAATACAATTTTAGGAGGATAACTGATACTGCTACAACTGAAACACCAATTAATGTCTTTAGTCATGTTCAGGGTCTCCATCTAATGCAGAATTTAGACTTATTTATTTGTCAGTCTTTTTGATAATGCAAAATAAACGGCATGCTAGATTAGCATCTTGTATTACCACATGTTTTTTTTAGAGTGAGATGCTCTATAAGAGCATTAATGATAATCACTAAAGGTTAAAAAAAAAAAAAAGTCAAAATTCAAAGGCATCTCTGTGCATTTTAGTTTCTTATTCTTTACCAAACACATACATACCTTTATATATATTTATATAAAAAATCGGAGGCAGTGAAATAAAGATTTTCTTTGATTTAATTTCAAGAAAAATGTCAAAAGCAGAGACGCATCCACTATCTCCACTATCCTTTCCTAGACATCAAAGCTATTTTCAACAGAAGGATCTCTGCTCAGCCAAAAATATAGTCTGTTTCCATACTGCAGATGAAGTCTGCAAAAGCTCAGAGAGAAAGGGAGGAAAAAAAAAAATCAGTTTTCATGGCCATGTACCAATTTCTACAGGATGAAAGATGAAAGCATTTTTGGTTGAATCAGCCAGTATCTTTTAATTAGGAGAAGCATTTCCAAAAGTGTCTAGCTGTCTCTAAGAACACAAGTCTTGGTCCCTGACTTCAATTTTGCAACAAAAAATTACACCACAACTTAGTGACATCTTTCACAAAAATGGGTCAATTTTTCTTTCATAAAAAATGCAAGAAAACTTGACTTTCAAGTCATTTGGCCTTTTATTATAATATATTACATCCCATGCACTGTCTTGATGACATTTACTATTTCCTATGCAGGATCCCACAGTCTGTATGAGTTGTCCAAAGTTCAAAGAGGGCAATCATTAAAATTTGACATTTATGTCAATGTGTGCACAGGGAGTTTACCTTTTCATTAGCTGCATGCTTTTTTTTTTTTTTTATTTTTTTTTTTTAAAAGCTAAATATGAAGTCATGAAAGACTTGGAGTGATTTTCTGTGATACCAGTTGAGACTAATGGGCAATTCTATATGATCACAACTGAGATTACTGGGTAAAGGAATTGATTAAAGATATTTTTTTTCTGCTGTTATTTGCTGAGTTGTCAGGAGGTGTTGAGTCACGCTGTGAGAAGTTTGAGTGCTGAATCTTCCGCTGTCGTATATAGAAATGTCACGTTATATTACACAGCATGCAGAACCAGGTTAAATAAAAAATTCTTTGTGCATAACACAAAGTAGTTTGGTAAACAAAACCTACCAACTTCACAAATCTGGTTCTCCTTCTGATTGTATGTTATTTTTCCTGCCTGATAACCTCTGATTTTCTCAGTGCACAAGTTCTAACAGATGTCTTTCTCCAGAAGAGCAAACTGATTGGAATACTGTAAGGATATGGGTGTTGTCAGCAAAAGTTTTAATAGGTCTTCCTTTTGGTTCAGAAGTGTTTTTTAAACTCCTCTTCAAAACAAATTGCATCTTACACAATTTCCTTGTTTGGCCATGGTAAAACAGTCCAGCAAACTTCTGCCTCTTGACTCATCACAAAATACTTTTAGTAATTGCATTGTGGTCTATCAAGGAGACAGAAAGACTGATGCTGATGTGATATCCAGAATTTGCTTACAGACTCAAAGGAGTTATGCCTGGCCATGGCATGAAGTCATCACAAAAAGGAATGCATGATTTTTTTCTGTGAGTTTTAACTTTAACCAGCTTAGGTGAATTGCAAACAGCGGAGACGAAACCCCAGGTAGGTCTTTGCTGGCATACAGCTGGTTTCCTGAGTACTTGGGAGGAAAAAGGAGCCACTTCAAGGAATAAAGTTGCCTGTGGCTCATATGGCTATGAAGGCTGACAGTAGCTCCCCAGGGGCTATGTGGAGCCATCATCTCCCAGAAAAAAAACATCCTCAGCACCTCCCCTACAAAGCCTATCTCAAAATGAGACTGGGGACAGGTGAGGGCAAGGTCACCCACACTTCCACTTAGAAACTCTTCCTGCAGGAGCTCAAAGGGAATGGAGGGTGAGAAGATCACCCAGCAATATCAAGCCAAACCTTTTGCATTAGTTCTTATTTGTTCTAACTATAATCTTGTTCTTCTTTAATCCCATGATTAACAGATAGCCTAGGCTCTCCAAGCCCTCAGGACGAATTTTCTGAAGTTTTTTCTATGCTCAGTGGAGGTAGTGAGCGTTCCACTCATTGGTTATTTTCTCAGTACTGGAAGTAAAACCTACTGTCTCATATGGCAAGACCACACCACGCAAAAAGTGGACAAACACTTATGAGGAGTAGGACAGTCAGTGACCTCAGTGAACATAGTCAGGAGCCTGCATTCAATAGCTCCTATTCAGGCTCATTTAAGAAGTTGAATTTGCATTGTACAAGTGGACCTGTGATCAGCAATCAAGTAAGTGAAGTTATATGCCAGTTATCAATGTCTGTGTCCTCAATCACTGTGACATTACACTGGGGGTCAAAACCTGACTCTCCACAAACAGTTCTAGGATAATCATTTCAATATGATGTCTTGAAAAGGAAAAGACAACATAAAGTCAATAAGAGCGGAAGGAACTGGCTGGGCCAGGCTAATAGATATTAGCAGGCAAAACCTAGAAAATGACAGGAGTTTTATGTTAGAGCTTTATGCACATTGTTATTATCTTTATTTAAGAAAACCAATTAGGTAAATTTTATCTGAGCTTTAGAATTTTATTACATTTGAAACAATAAATAAATAATAAAACTACAGAAAAGCTTTAAACCAGAAAACTAGAAGATACAAATAAGACTCTTCAATATATTAATTTTCAGCTTCACAGAAAACATAAGAAGGACAACTCTACTCGGTCAAGTTAAAGTGTAAATTCCTACCTTCTAAAATCTTCCAAAAAAAGCAGATTCTCCCCAGTTAGATCTGTACAAGTGTCTTTTACATCTGCACTCTGAATTTCCATATCTGCTAATCATTTGGATGCTTACTTTCTCTACTTTCTTATTAATCTGATTCACCTCAGGAGTCAGGGGCACTTGATAAGTCTATTTCACTCCATAATGCAATTGCATGAAAATATAATTTGGGCCAGTGGATCGTGCCCTTAAACATTTTTCCATCAATCTCTTTAGAAATATACAATCCAATTTTAGTTATCATATTTACCTTAAGATCTCTGTTGCATCTATGGTTGAAATACCTATTCTGAAAGTTCTTTTACATTAGTATGTATACACATATAATTATGTCAGTAAACGCTCTAAAAGCTGCCCAAAACTGGGAAGGAGTTTTAACAGGTTTATGGCGGCAGGTAAAGATTTTACTTTGTTCAGCTTCCCTCTGCTTCTTTTACTAACCGGCCTGCAGCTTCTAATGCTGTGCTGACAGCCAGCTTTCAGATTTCTATACATCTCTAAAGACAAGTACTGAATTTACCCAATGAACTAGACTGGGAGCATCCTAATAGGTGTGTGAAAGGCTAACAAGCTGGAAGCCTTTAAGGTGGCATCAGTGTCTCACATCTCCTGAAGTCAGTGAATTGATAGAATTGTTACTAGTTCAAGAAGGCACGCACCCATGGTTTCTCCTTTCAGGCATTCTCTTCAACTAAGGCTAGGTAGTTAATGTCTTGTATCTCAGATGTGGTAAGTGGGATGAAATGTCAGAATTCACTCCTCAGGAGCTTCACAAACAAGGGGATTTGTGTTGCAAGGAGGACTGAGCTACTAGTAGCGGGAGAAATTCTCGCCCCCAACTCACATATTTATTTATTCCCCTCTCTTCCCTCCCCCCCCCCCCTTTTCTTTTATATAAAGGGAATGCTATCTCCAGCCTCTTTCTACCCTTAATCTGAGCAAGATATTAATGAAAAAATTAAGACTTTTTTTAAAGATTATTCTTTTTTTTGGAAACACTGAGCATGATGCAGCTGTTACTCTGACATGTATGGTCTGACAATGTTCAGTTATGAGGAAAGGCATCCCACTCCCAGTTCACCCAGGGAAACTGCTCAAGTCTGTGAAAACATTCCAAGATTTAACTCCTCAGAGCTTACAGCCTCCTAGCACTGGAGTGGATTCAGCCATTCTCGCTTCCCACCAGGCTGAACCATCCTTTCTGAATTACCCCACTGATGATAATGGGATTATTTCAGCTATAGGTACCACTTGGTGTGAGCCAAAATAGCACAGCCCAACCCAGAGCTCCTGATAATAATCATAACAACAGCAATATTAACTCACCAATTTTTATGTTCAGTAAAACTGTCTGTGTACCCATTATCACAAAAGAAATAATGCAGTAATAAATATCACCACCACCAGACGCCATTTAGAGTTTAGAAGAGTTTAGATATGATAATCTAGGACAGCAAGTAGAGATTATGTAGTTGACTCTGAAAGTATCATTTGCATAGAGTCTGAAATTGGATGTAAACAAAGATACGAGTCGTGGTATCTTGTATAGAAAACAGCTAGCACTGTATAAAGGTCTGGATTGAAGACTGATGCAGAGCAAAGACTGCCACCTACAGAATTACTAGGAATATTTACTTCGACAAATTAGGTCCTCTTTCCACTTGCAAACCATCTATAATGATGTTTAGTTATCACTGTCTGGTGAAATCAAATCCAAACTGCAGTGCTCTCAGAGCCAATAAATTAACTGGAAAGGAAAGTAATGCAAGAGCAAAGCTGCTAAACAAAAGAGATGTTTGAAAAATTCACTGATACTAAAACTATAATAAATAATCTTAGCAGCTCAGAACAAGTTGGCTTTGGATGTACAGTCTTCCCACATGTTTGAGATCGTAATATGGCACATTTAATACCTGCACAGAATCCATGATACACAGCACCAAGAGAAAACCTTAGAAGTACTGCTGCTGCAATTTTATTTTCATAAGTCCATAACTCCAGTCTACAAGTCCTCAATGGAAAGAAGCACAGAAGTTAAAATCTACCCATTTCTTCCTATTCTGCCTGCATTAGTTGAAGTCCAGAAATACACTACTCAGTAAGGCTGACTTGATGGCAGCTTCCTTAGTAACTAAGGGCTAGTTAGCAGTTCAGAAACAGGTGGTAGGTTAAATATTCTCAGCTGGCAGGATTTTATGCTTTGGCCTTTTCCACTTCCTTTTAGACTAACACAAGACCATACTGTGACAGGAAGATTTTAAATTGTGGACAAAAAGTACAACAGGCATTCCTTATCCAGATGCAATATTTCCCTATGAAGCCCATAAACTGCTGTCATTTAATGATGACGATAGAGAGCAGTAATAATGTGCTGGACTGTGAGCTCCAAATTCTGTTAAGAAATATGCTTGTTCTGGGGCTGTACACTAACAAATAAGAGAAGGGTACTGTGGCAGTGGAGAGACAGAAAACAAGATTTTTCCTTTTGTATTTGATACTTGCAGAAACTTTGAAAACCCTCGTTTTTTGTGTGTCATATGGTTTGCACATCCGGAAAAAGTCAGACTATTTGGGGCTGAACCTGATCAGTCTGCTCAGCTACTGTGTGTCTGCCAAGGTCTGAGCCAATAACATATTGCAAGAGCCAGTACAGTAATTATACAATCTGATCTCTGCATGCTACCAAAATAAACTCAGCTAATGATGGCAGTGCTACCACCATTTAGCAGGTTGAAGAAGTGTGCCATATTTAATGCTTCCTCATGAGATCACTTTCCTAATCTGAAAGAGATTTAAGACACTTAGAAACGTGCAGCTACTCCTTTCTGTTTTTTTCCGATCACTTCTGGTCATATTGGGCCTTTCTGCTCTATCCCTCAAATAAACAGAAAAGCTGCTTTCACAGCTCGTCTCCAGATATGAAATTACTTTCATGGTGGCTGAGCGCTCTCTGTTATCCAAATTTCTCACAAAAACCACTGCTTTCATTTTCTTGTGCTATTGAGCTGAACAAAGATAAAAGGAGTCAAATAAAGATTATTGATTTACTGTTATAATTTCTCATTCTTTCTCCTCCGTAGGAGCATTTTGTGTATTTTATACCAACATATGCAGCAGCAATGCCACAAACAAGCCAGCTTTGTGACTCTTTGCAGACCTGAGTTATCAGCAGCCACCTGTGCCAGACACTGTACTGAGGAATTAGTGATTTGGAAAATTATCCAATCCATACTATCAAATCAAGGGAAAGATCTACTGTTTGCAATTACTCTCACAGAGCTTGCTGCTGCTCCTCCTTGCATTTGATAAAATTCAGCTAGTGGAACTACAGCACTAGTCCTTTACAGTGAGAGTTTATTGGGCTTTATAAGCACATTCACAATGCCACAAAACACAATAGAATTATTACTGGAGGGTGATCAGAATGAATTTTTTCCTCTTATGTAGAAGCTAGGTGGTATAACTGAGAAGTTACAGCTGCATTCCCATTCCCACCACACATCCAAACCCAAGCAAAAGGAAAGTTTGAAATTCAATGTAGCACAAGGTAACATGCTTCATGATGGCAATGATAACAAAAAAAATGTTTTCTCACATCTTGTGTAGATAATGAGGTGACTTCTCAAGAACCAGAACGTGAGCCATCCTGAGGCCTTACAGATGCCTTTCCAAAAGTACTAATAATGCAGATTTATTAAATGTTTTTATGAAAGGCAGAAAAAATGAGACCAAATCCCCAGCTAGAGATTTTAGTTTTATCTTTTCTAAACCAAAAACCTTGAAAAAAACCCTGGCATAGCTGATAGGTCAGCCTCTAAAATCTATGCAATGCAAAATGCTGTATTTATTTGAAAGAAGCCTCGATAACTGGAGACATTATTCATGATAAAAACCCTGGAATTATCAAATAGTAAAAAACTTCAAGAGAGAAACACAAAAAATGTGGAAGCCACCAGCTGTACTTTATGAACGCAGAACACCTATCAACATTTTGGAAGCGACTGGATGCATTAAAGCTTTCAGAGAAACACAGTTTACATTAACATAACTAAGTACACAACTTATGCTTTAGCATGTATTTTATGACAGATTGGAAATAGCAACAGGCTAACACAGCTCTCTGGTTAGGACAGACACGTCAGGCTGTGGTGAAACATGACCTTTATAGATATCTAGCCAAAAAAAAAACCCAACAAAACATTTAAGAAACACATATAACATCATGACCTTTTAACACACACAGCATAAAACATATACGGGAAAACCATACCCCATCTTCCCTTCTGCCACAGAAGCCATGGACACAGCAGAATCTGGCCAAAGGGCCAGTGGTGGTACCAGATTTTAGTGAAACCCAAAATGATGGTACCGGCGGGACTGATTACTCCTAACTTTGCCACCTACATGTCTGTTATTCAAGTGGTCTCTGTAGTTGCTGGAGGCAGGCAGCTCCAGAAGTGGTGTTTAAAATAAATGTATAAGGCAGAATAAATGAATTGTAAAACAAAATTTATGAATTGTTCCTTGGAGGTGTTTCTGTTGGTTTGAGTATAGAGGGACTACTAATTTCTAACTAGAGTTCACTCAGATGAACTGCATCTCAAGGGATAAAAGTGCTATTAAACCCTCTGTTGACAAGGCTCTGTTTATATTTCTCCAGTGCACAGAAGAAAACACATTTCAGTGGAATTGGTGTACGGGACAGCATTTCCTGATCGAACGTAAGTCAATGTTCAGAATTATTGTTCTGCACTTTTGCTTGTTAATGAAAAATAATATTGTACAACTGGAGTTACTTCCCTGACAGTCAAAGGAGAGCTTATGGTCCTACCAGAGACAATCCCAGTCCAGATACAGTCTTACAGTCTGTAAGGTATTAGCAGAAGAGCGCCAGAAGTGGAGAAATTTTTGAGAAATGATGCCCCAAAGGCAAATAAGAATTTGAAAAGCAGAAATGAGATAAAACCCCCAGGAAGGAATGGTGCTACTCAGAGAAATATTATGAGGGTATCAAAATGCACAATGAAGAAAGCAGAAAGACAAGAACAGATTCTTAATAGCAGGATAGAAGAGGCCACTTAAGTTAGATGCAAAGTAATTAAAATTTGGAACTAGTGTTTGGGAGAACCCCAATGGAAATATAAGCCACAGCCAATGCTCTGAAAGAGGAATATATGACAGCCTGAAACTCTTTTGAAGTGAAAAGCAAATAAGAGATACTTTGAGGACATCAGAATGAAAAGAATGAGAAAAATTTGCTCAAGAACAGTGAAGCAATTAACAATAAAGCAGTTAAGGGAGAGAAAGGTCCATCTGAGAAGCAAAATGATCCTTTGTTCAGTGAAACAGGAGACCCTTGCTCCCTTCCACTAATTAAGATGAAATACTATCAAAACAGAGGTGCCAGGCATTTTGGAAGAAATAGCAAGCTTCTGAAAAAGCTCATCTACAAGTTATTTGAAATGCTTAAAAAATAGGTTCACTCTGCTGCTTCTGATGCGTGCACACTGCAGCTATATTTAAATCAATCCAGAGTTATAGAATCACTCCAGGGAATTACTGACCATGGATGTAAATGGCAGTTCAATTCAGAAAAACAAAACACTTGGAAGATGATGATGATAAAGGGGCTAATCAGAGCTGTTTCTGTGAAGAGACACCATATCTTGTCTCTTAAGACTGTATCTCTATTAGTTGCTTTCTAGAAAAGCCATCTTCATTGCTCCACACTCCAAACTTGCAGTCTCCTCACATATTTTGTAATACACTTGCAACAGTTGTGCCACTATAATGGCTTGAGAACTATTTTTTAAATTAGATTACAAGTAAAATAAATTTCCCTAAAAATTACATATTTTAAAAGAACACATTGTACAACTTAGCTCCCTGCTTATTACGCTTACTATGGAGGAGGAAGTGATAGAGGCATAAGAGAAAAAAAAAAGCAAGATCTTTATGTGTGGCTTAGTGCTGAAGAAAACATCTTAGAGCTAAAATCTTAGAAACCTTTTGATATGTTGATAAAACAGTGAATGAAGAACAACCTTTCAACATACTTTATTCCGATTGCCAAAACGATTTTTCAAGGTCCCTCATAAGAGGTGAGTATAGGTAAAGAGTCATAAAGAGGAAAACACTGCTCCAGACTATCAAATGGCCAGAAGAGAAAAAACACAGAATATGATAAAATGGTGCATTTTTATCATGGTGAAAGGTTAACGACAGGGTATCTCGTGGTTACTTTCTGGGTCAATGGCTATTTAATAGATTCATTAATAATCTAGAAAGGGATGGTGTGTAGGGAGGCAGCAAAATAGGCACATAGTAATCTTTCAGGTTATTTGGGACAGAGAGGACAGTGAGTTCAGAGTTTTGCCAGAGTACAGGTTTGCCTTTTCTGGATAATTTTGTATTATCACCAACTAATATATTCTTAAAACCACAGGGCTGTTCAATAAAGAATGCAATAATTTTATCATCACTTAATTCTTTACGAACTAGAAATTATTTTGATTTCAGCAGATAACTGCACAAGTTACAGGTATCATTTTTGATTTTCTGTTCTCGTTTTTTCTTTCTGAAAATCTCACAGGAAAAAGCGTAGACTTTAGCAGCTATGCTAAAGCAATGTAGACTAATTAAGCTGTCAAGTTTAAATATCGAGAAACTCCAGAAATCAAGCTCAATCCAATAATGTAGGTTCATCAATGTTGATCTTACATATACTTTCTATTTATCCTTTGCCTTTTAAATACCAATACTCCTCATATGGCCTATCCTCCTCTCCAGGGAAGGGAAAGAAAAGAACATTATTTTAATTATTTTTAGTTCTCTCAAAAATTAAATACAAATAACAATAAGCCTATTTTAAAATAAACCAAAATCAATAATGAAAATGAACCTGTTCTTACCAGATTTCTAAGACACGTTTCAGCTTTTATACATAATGTCACTTAGAAGTTCATTTTTGAGGAAATATTCACAAAAGGTTACTCTTATAATATAAGGTTTGTGAGATTCACCTGTCATTCCATCCTGTGCAAATGCAAAAGTATTATAATCTTAATTTCTTTGCTCCTCACAGCCCTAAGAAGAGAAATATTGTCAAGTTCTTGAAATCAGCAGAGCAGCCATACCCTGTATACAAGTGTGGAATCGTAAGACTGCTTCTTAAGGTCAGTGCAGCTTATGGTAATGAATATGGAAAGGTTACTATTGTTGTCTTTTGTTGATTTCTCCTCAAAAAATGCAAAGAACAAAAAGGTCACTAAGCAATGTTTCTAAGCTACTTCGGAATTTACTAATCTATCACGGAAGAAAATAAGAAAGGGTTAATAAAATATACTCTAGACACAGAAAAGCAGATTAAAAGTGGCATTTCACTGTGAAACCTTCTTTAGACAGAGAAAAAATAACCCCCAAATCAGAAAGGAAAGCTACTTGCAGACTTTGATCACTAAATAAATATTTACAAACCGAATAAAGCTTTTTAAAGTACAAGGCTGGAGCACCGTAACACGTCACTGAGGAATACATCTGTGACAGTGGAGCTGACATCCAGTACTGTAATGAATGTTAGAAGAAACAATCTCATGAAAAATTCTTGGGCAGACTGGTGAAAGAACAGAGTTTTGTAGACTAAGCCTATACAGGAAGAGACTGAAAAAGTAAGGACAGCGACACAGCAATGGTGAGAAGACACTAGCATGTACTAAATTATCAACTGAGAGATATCCAACGAGGATACAAACTTGCATTGTCAATCTTAGACAGTGAATTGTGAGCTGTTCAAATCAGAGGAACTTTGAGAAGAGAGAAGGCCTGTCAATGGCAATCTGGATTGACAGGTTGGTAAAGGGACAAAGGAACTAGCACTCTGCAAAGCATGTCCAAAGACACTGCTCATTCTTGGGTCCAGGCTGAGGAAAACTTAGATGCAGTCTAAGTTTAAAACTATGTCTCTTCTTGACATACTTTTGTCCTAAACAAATTATAAATGGCTTTCAAGTAACTATTTTGCTACTGCCGTGTCTCCAGGTGGAGGGTTTGCAAATAAGTCAGATCTATTGTGGAAACTCCTGGTGCTATGTAGGAGCTGTAGGGTCAGGAGATGATCCGAGAGAAGGACAAAATATTTCAATCTAAATGCAGAGCTCGGTAAGGTAAACCAGAAATGCACTCTGAGATGCTCTTCAGGGGCTACCTGAAATAGTATGAATAAAAGGTAAAATTATATATGTCGACAGAATATGCATGTCATAGATTCTGAATTATTGCATATATTTGCATTTCTGTGGTTTTCTCATGCTGTGAGAAACATGTTGTGGCCCCTGAGATTTGCAGTAACTTGTCTACAGTATTTGTCTAGTGTGATGACAGAGTGGAAGAAGCAGCATAATCTTACATTTTGGCATTACTCTCAATCTATCTCGCCTTTTGTGGAGGCTACCATATTACTTAAAATGCCAAATGTTCAGAACAATATAGATAAGCCAAATTCCATGAATTTTAATGGGATCATTTTATACTTTAAATTAAAAATAGGCTTCTTGTTTGAGTGGAGGATCAGCTTTGAAGATAACTGCGCAAAGAGCAACATTGTGGAATTGAGCCGGCTGTTAGAGTAAGTTTTGAATGAAGGAGAATGTGTAAGTATTTTCATGAAACAGCCCTCTCACTGTTAGGGGATAGGTTAATCTATTTTTGAAACTTTGAAGTCATAAAGCAGTGGAAATGTTGGACTTACGGGATCATATGTTCATATTTTTAAAAATAGAGATTACAGAATTAAGGGACATAATTACCCATGTTGCATGGGAAATAAGCACCATTAATGTATCCGTTTTCTATTACAGAGAATGGCATCTTTAACAAAAGGGAATTTAAATAGAATTTTAAATGGTAGGACCATTTTTTCATGCTGAGCTTGCTCCTTTGTGTATGTATATATAGGCAAAGGTTAGAGTCTGAATTTGGTTCTTAAGCAAATTTTGTGTTGAAGCCACACATGATGTTATGTCCAAATGGAGTGCAGTGAGAAGAAAAGAATTTCAAGTTTCATCTGCATTTTCATTTCAGTATATATGTCAAATGCTTTGCCTTGTTTAGATAAAGGTCAAGAAAACACGAAGATTTTCTTTGCGTCTTAGGAGTTTCTGTAAAACAAGGAAAATGTATGTGGAATGGCTTGGAAATGAGTTCCTTTTGAAATTCTCTACAACAGTCAGTTCAAGTCCTGAAAATAGAGCTTCACTGTTAGAATATGCATCCCACACAGATATATCCTTAACTACTCCTTTGTATTGCAAAGCAGAATTGTCACAAAATGGAGAACATGACACATTCTGACACAAACCATTACAGAGTAATGGAGAAGGTACTGAGAGTAGCAGTGCTGCATGAGGAGAAAAGTGAAATAGGATAATTATGTGCCCTTTTTTTTCTGTAGATGGATGGTCCAAAAGCCCATGTGTATTTAGCAGTGGATATGCACTATTTACTTCAAACGCATGAAGTCAAGCCCATGCTTAAGAATGAGATTTTGGGAAAAGTTAGCCCTTTGTATCATCCACTAATATCTTAAAATACTGGAATCAGATGAGCTCTATTTATTTATTCATTATTTCATAAGCCATTATTTTTGGACAGATATTTGCAAAAAACTGGATAAGTAAGTTGAAGACCAGACAGTCATGTTACAACACAGCTGGAGGTCAGATGCATTCTTATGACACATTCTCTTCAGTTTAACTTCTTCATCTTGCTCAAATTATTACAGGACATTTCACTTTCCCCTGAAACAATTATAAGGCTGATATTTGTGATATTTACCTACTCTGCGGGTGTTGTAATGATTACCTAGCTCACCCTTGCACAGAAAGGCAGCAGAAAACCCTTGTGTTAGTTGGGCAAAATCAGTAAAGCACTCTGTAGCTGATGACATTACTGACTCAACAGTGATTAACTACACAGAAGTAGATATCAAGGTAGCAAAGGATGAAAAAACTACTCGAGTACTTCTGGAACGAAGCAGTCATGATGTCTTTGCATTCAATATGGATAAAATAAGAAAGATAATTATTTTGTGTCTTCTGTGGGGAAAAAAACCAAAACACCAAATCACCAAAAACCAAGCAAAGCACAGTGTATAAATACATAAAAAAGATGTAATACCCTTTTACAGATTATATTTTTGTCTGGGTTGAAAGTTAGATACAGAAAATTTACACTAATTTTATTTCTAGAAATAATTATCACCACTAACCAAGGCAAATGACAAATCAAACAGATGACTCTGTTTCAGTGATGGCTATCAATCTACAAACATAAGCAAAAATAGATCAAATTCTTTATATACCTTAAGATGATAGGCAATATCTACATTGACTGTTCAGGCAGACTCCAAAAAGACTTTTTTTTTTTCCCTTTCCCAGATATTATAGGATTCTATAAAACAACTGAACTGCTGGAAGAGTGAAATCAGTTGTGTCAAAACATACATGCACAAGCATAAGAATACACGACAAATTTGGCATAAATTCGTCCATGGAAATGTATCTTCATTTTTTGCATATCAGACAAGACAGAAAAAAATAAAAAAGAAATATAAAATATGGCTTTTTCTTCTAATCAGCCTGAAAACTGAAAATGTTTGGAATGCTCTGTAAAAGCAACTTTAATAAAATATTTTGTGCCAAATGAAAGACTTAATTATGCTTTCATTTTGATCTACTTTATTTATCTTCTATAAAAATATAAGGGTGGAACTTCAATGTGTTTTCAGTGCATTTTTATGCAAGCATCCTTATATTTTACAGCTGGTGCAACTGAGCTCTGTTCAGTTAACATTAGCATAAATATGTACAGCATTACAGACATGGTACATATTTTAGAGTCACATCTTAAGGAAAGATTTTGATATTGAAAGATAATATATACTTTCACAAACTGTAAAAAGCTCTAATGCTCACATATATCCTTTTTCTAGTTCAGGGGACAAAACTCTGCTTTCCATTTCTGCTCCCTGGTCTCTTTTAAAGTGCAAATAGTACATTTCCTATAACCACACTTTTCAAGCAGAAAATGGCCAACGGATTGTTTTTTTAAAAAGGATCCTTTTCAGAGCAAACCATAACTAAGAGAAAAAGGACAATTTAGAACTTTGTCCTTCTCACCGAAGATTTTCAATTGACTACTTTACGCTGGGATTGGAGCCCTAAAAGAAATGTAGAAATAAACTTTTAACAGTCTACTAAGTAAGTAACCCTATCTGCACTCCTTGCTTAGATACAAGGCTGAACATTAATAACCTGGTAATTTAGGGTAAAAAAAAAAATCAGGGTTGTCAAGCATCTTTCAGAACCAGACTGTAGGACTGCATTCAAGGAATAATAACAGAAATGAAAAAATAAAATTGTAACTGCCTTTCTTCCCCTTAAAAAAAATAAAAAAATAAAAAAAGGGAAAATCAATTTCTAGATAAACCAAGGGCCTCAGATGCTCTTCACACAGGAGAACAGAAGGCAGTGTCATTATTTTTTGAAATATATGTGAAGATAAATACCTTAATTGGTGAAAGAGAAGTACCTGACAGTGATTTGAAGACTTTTGTTTTTGTGAACGTGAACCAACTCTTGTAAAGAAGGTCAGCAGAACTTCAAAAGGATAAAAAAAAATAAATCAGCCTAGCCTTTACTTTATGCATTTTTCCATCTCATTGAGAGAAGAATCAAACTCCTGCATGAAAATGCCTGTTTTGCTCCCGTAATACATAGCAGGGTCTTCTACCTGAAGCCCTTGCACAAATAAACAGCTTTGAATTGCATCCACTGCTATGTTAGCACACCACTCTGTTAGGCTGAAGCAGCTGTCGCCAACACTTTAAATCAAATTCATAAAATGCAGGGATTGATATTTTCAAAAGAAAACAACAGCTAATATAGATGAAAATAAAAGAAGTGTTTATATTAATCTCCAATTTATTTCATTTTAAAGATCAAAGCTTGGAACGGGGAAAGGGTCAAGCCTAGAAACAAAGCATTCTGAGGACAAAGTGATTTGATACCATACCAAATGAACAAATTTTGGCAAGGGAGAATAGGAGGGAAATGACAAGGAGGGATTGAAATCTCATTCCTGGAAAGGTTTAAAAATGAATTCTCTGCACTCAGTTCGAAGATCTGACAAAAGTATGTCTGCAGCTTGGTTAAGGAAACACCTAATATCTCAGTATGGAGATAGGTTTCAACGCTTTTCCCCAGGAAGCTGGTGTTGCAGTCCTTGCAAGAGGTTCAGCTCCTTCAGAGCCTGCAGAACTGTAGGTTTAGGCTGGTACTGATGGGTAAGATTTGAAGATTTCAAGACCTAACTACTAGGAAGGTTTGCAGACCTGTCAAGTTTCCAATGTGCCCTAAGCTCTGACAATAATAATAAAATGGAGGGGATCATGATAACAAGGACATAGCCCACAGTACATTAATTACCTTATTTCCCCATTAATGACAAGATCAAAACTTTGAAATAAAATATTTCAAAGTGAGGAAATCAAACTCTGAATATCTTGGTAGGTAAAATAATTCAGATAGTTCCCCTAATTAATAATATTTTCCTTTTAGTTTCTCCTATACTTTTTCTCCTATTTCAAAACCTTTCCTTAATTCTTTTTGGTGGCCTTCACGATTCATACTCCTTGGAATGGTGAAAGTGGATACAAGTAGCTAAATCACTTCTGAATTATTGCCAAGTGATTTTGTGTTTCCTAGCTCAGCTTCTTTTCTTTGCCTGTTTCTCAACTTTCACTCTTTATTGGTTTTTTACTCCTCAGGTATTTCTCTGTTGCGTCTCTCTAATTCTGGACCCTCCGCCTTTCCCCATGAAAGCCCAGAAGCAGGTAAGGAGCAGCTCTGATTAGCTCCAGCCTGCAGATCGCTCACAGGGCAGAAGGACAAGAGAGGGATCAGCATTCCCACTTGTCCTTTAGGCAAAAAGCAGCAAGCTACAAGGACCAGCAATGGCCTGAGGCAGCAGCTAGCATATCTGCTGCATCTCACACTCTACCTTATGCTCTGCACAGAGCAGCCCCCACACCCAGAAGGCAGGAGATGCACCACCTCGGCAATGCCCATGCAGCACCTTCCCATTTACTATACCTTAAATCCAAGGATTTTTTTTTCTAGTAAGAGCTTAATTTGCAAAGGCCAAAATTATACCTGGTGGAAGTGGATACGAACAATTTGCATAAGTCTGAGGTGGCATTTGGTCTGTAGGATTTGAAAATAAACCCACAATCCTCTGTATGAGTCTGACAGTTCCTGTATTAATTGGCTATCTTATGGCACCCATGCATGCAGTGCTGGTAATTAAGGCAGAGTCAACATTCACACCCCCCAGATTTAAAGAAAGATTGCTTAGTTAATTAGGATACAATTTGTTCCTGTATGCTTCTAGAAGTTGCTCCAATGATAAGTTTGTGTACTACTATTGCAAAACTAAAGCTGTCAGCAAAGCAGCTATAATTAATGTTTCTGATTTAAAGGCGTTAACTCTTCAATTTTGAGAACTACCTTTTCTCATGGTATGAGAGACAGTATTTCTCAGGTTTAAAAGATTGAGTCCAAATGGGTTTGTTCAGCAAGAAGAGGAATATTGGGTTCCCCCTATTTTTCCACAATAAAATATCATATTAAAATTATTTTTATTTTTTTATTTCTTTTTTTTTGTTTTGTTTTAGAATCTCAGCTATCTTGAATAAACCCATTATTAAAGACAGCAAAGTGCTGGATTCTCTCAGCTCAGCAATGCAAGAATTTGCAGCTTAAAGACTTCACCATAAAGACTTTACGTACTGTATCTAACACACTGCATCTGTTACAAAAGATACGCATCTAAGCACTGAAGATTGTCATTTTTGGGGCAATGCATAGTGGGGAACAACAATAACGAAGGGAGAAAAAACCCCACAACAGTAGAAGCTACAATAACAGAGTTTAGGATGTAATCACTTAGCTGCTGTCTCTGACCACAGTGGTAGAATACTACTTTCCAGCTGAGTTTAGGCTCTGAAGGTCATTAGAGATGTGTACCAATAAACATACACTCTGCTATCAGATTAGCAGACAAAACAGTTTCCATGGCAACCATTGGACAAGAGAGCTCGCCTGCATTCAGCATTAATTTAAAATATCTTTTTTTCCTCCCTCAGTCTCCTTGGAGTCAGTCCTGTGAAACACAAGTGCTTGCAAGCTCTCTAATCTGCGGCTGCCTTTGAAAACCCATCCAACGTGTGTTGAAGCTGAGCCAATTAACGTTACGAGAATTGGGTGAATTGCAGAGAATCTGGCAAGGCTGTGTTTACCAATTAGGGTTTTTTTTATGATGCAAATGTTGCACACCATGCAGCAGGAATAAAAGCCAGCTATGCTGAATATGAAACTGTTAATTGCATTTTTCAGAGGCACGGCTACAAGGTGAAACTAATCATACAAATGATAACTGGGTTTTACCACCTACAGTGCTTTGGTATTGCGCTTTCACTAATCTGTATTAAAATAGCTCATAAATTTTTACAGCGAAAGAAAATGCAGACCTTAGTGCACTCTTTTGAATTTGGAGGGAAATAAGTAATCAGGGAAATAAGACAAAGGTAACAAGAAAATCAATAAAATTACTGTTAATCAATACCAAACATTGAATTTTTTAATATAAGAAAATATATATTTGCTACAACACAAAGAGAAGTATTATCTAATCAACTTAAATGAAAATCCTTCTGGAAGAAGAGACTGACTGACAAAAGATGTCAATGAGTAGGAAGTTTTCTGAGTTAATCAGTCCAAGGGAAAATAGGGGATAAGAATAGAAAATGTTGGATCAAAAGTCTTAAAGAAAATTGGATAATGTATATTTATGGAGTGGTTTTTTTTAGATCCTTTACAAACATCAGGAGAGTCCAATACATAAGACCCCAGAGTGCTAACAGAATTTGGGAATACTTCAGCCTGAAAAGGGGCTTATGAAGGAGACCTTGCAACTAAGTGGTCCAAGTGTGCAGTACATTAAAAAAAAAAAAAAAAAAAAAGTATTAAAATATTTTTTATTTTCAAGTATTATAATTCAGTATAGGAAAGTGGAGGCAAATGGATATTGTATCTAGACCTCTCCATAAATTAAGACTTATTTCTGCAAGGATAAAATTCACCTCAGGTAGGGGAGCTCTTAATGAGAAATAATTAGAAAAAGCAGTTAAACAAAAACCTTCAATAACGTTTATGCTAGTATGGAAGTACCTAGTAACAGTGAAATTTTATTTGAATTTATTTTTTTCCTGAAAGATTCCTCAGTATGGAAAAGACAAAAATAAATGAGTTTTCTACCTTTTTCTCCTGTAAATGACATATTGAAAAGTAATCATTAGATAAAACTATGAGAGATATGCATCTGGTGAATATTTAGACAGAAAGAACACCTAAAAATATTGCCACTAACTAGCACAAAACCACAGACACTGCCACTAACACTACCACTATCTCTTCCACCTGGAAGTGCAAATTACCTTGAGTATACTTAGCTACTTGTTTCCTGTGACAAACTAAATTAACCAGTTATGACAAAAAAAACAAGGTCCTATGGACATCTGAGTAAGTAGGTTTAGTTGTGTTTAGGTGTGATAAAGACCACAGTATTTGGGGGATGCAGAGTCCCAAAGTGCTCTAGAAAGTTTAATCAATTCTTCATTGAATGTTTATGAGAAAAAAGTGCAATCTTTCCCATTCTATAGATAATTTCCGTGTCTCTTCTTCATTGTGTGAGTCATGTAGAATTAGATCTGAAATCATCTGTCATCAATTAGTTTTTCATAAAAATATCTCTATGCCTGTACCTTTGTATTTTAGAAGACAAAGCATGCAGCAGGACAAGCATTTGGAGACCACAAATATTTGCTAAACTAATGTATTTTGTGGTCAGCAGTCACATGTTCATGACACTTAGAAAAAGAAGAAAAGCATCAGGCAGAGAGGGTGTTCAAATGTTGCATTTGGAGAAGAGGATCAAAGTAAATGCTGCAAAGAATAATCACAACTAGAGTAATACAGTAGACAAATTCAATTGAAAGTGGCATGGCTTAAATGTAACAAGATAATAGGGCTGAATAATGCAAATGACCATATCCCATGTGGGTTTGCACTACAAGAGACCCTAAAACCACAGAAAATTAGGAAAAGGCATTGAAGAACAGATTCTTGAAGAGATTTTCCTAAAAGAATAGAGAAAATGAGGACAGCTGGGAACCTTGAATGCACAGCAGGATGAGGGGCAAGGGAATGATTTGCTCTATAATAAGAACTGAGGGAAACAGTGACAACTGTAGAAAGTGCATGAAGAAAACCAGCCAGGAATGAATGGCCATGTGTTCCTGAGCTGCACTGGCAATCAATCATCTATTTTCCAGCAAAAGACAAAATACAAATTTGAATCGCAACTGCTGCCAGAGTGTGCTTAGCCCAGATCAGTACAGCATTAAGACAGCAAGAGAAACTCTGTCAGACTTGGTAAAATGGTTATTAGAAGGAGTGGGGTTTTATGCACTTTGGAAGACAGATGGGTCATGTCAGAAATGAACTGCATCTAAATGACATGCTTCTCTATTCTTTTGTGTATTTATTTACTTGAGCTTTTCATATTCTTGGGTTGATTCTTAGAACAGTAAAGACATCCAATACCAATGACATATACACTTCTGATAGCTGAAGATTTCAATTCTCTTCAGAGTTTTCTTCCAATCAGGAATTTTTTGCAGGTCTGTTCGTTTCCATTGTTCATAACGTTAAAAGATAAAGATTTGCCAAATTTCCTTTGCAAGAACTCAGCAGCTAGTCAAAAATGGACAGAAATAATTATGATTTCAATTGTTGAAATGTACAAATTTGAAGACCTTGGATCCTGAGCTTAAAGAGAAGGAGAAAAATTAAAGTAATCAAGATAATGATCAAAGGATAACAAAACACAATTGTTACAGAAGATTGTAAAGCACTGAAAAATCTGACTGATTATCCTGCAAACAAGCTATCAGATTGCTGGAAATTGTTAGAAGTGTGGAGGCTTTTAGGAAAAAAGTTTTTTCAGTGAATGACTAATTAGGATCTGCCTTGTATCCCTGAAGTCGTAGATGATCAACACATCCTGTGTTTCTTGAGAAAGAAACAACACTTTGAATTTATTTCATGATGAGCAGTCCAATATCATGGTATAGGGAAACTCACCTCTTCTGAATAAAACTACTTGGCAACAGAAGGCAACTATCAGGGTTGGAACATACAGCAAATATTATAAACCACTGGTTTATAGTTATAATAAGCGAGACGCAGGATGTTTCCTAAGGCTTAGTTGACCAGCAGGGAAGAACTGATATGCTCAGGGTAATAAACTCAAGGAAACAATCTAGGCCAGATGATCACTGAGATTAAAACTGGAATATTTCAAACAGACCCTTTTCTCAGACATGTTTTTTGTTGATTTTTGCTTTTGGTTTTGTTTTTTGGTTTATGGGTTGTTTTTTGTTGGGTTTTTCTTTTTTAATATGAAAATGGTGTTTTGTACATCACACAGAACCCAAAGAAATCCAGCCGTTTAAAACTATAATTTAGAAGTAGTCACTACCACATTTAGATTATACTTGTGCAAAACAAACACACAGGATGGCTGATCTCTTCCTTGAAGACTGTTTGATATTAAAAAGACAAGAAACAAGGAAGAGGGTGAGAATGAAACTGCGAAAATCATTAATATTATAACTAGGCAAGGTTTTGTGACACTTGATACCTGTTAACCCACCTGGTTTTCTTCCTAACTGGGGATATAACAGGCCTAGTTCTTCATAAGAGTTAACTGGGCTTTTACAGATACAAGACAGGATTCAAAACCAGATAAAAATTCACCTTAGTGATGCTGTTTAGAAAGAGATGTCCCATACTACCAAAGACGGCTGAAAAAAGTATGGCTACAATAATACCTAGGACATAGATAAATCAAATGACACTATTATTTTCTATTGCTGGAGCTCTGAAGCTTCTTAATCTTGCTCCAGATTTTGCAATCCCATCATAATAAAGTAGGTTTACACACAACTGGTAGTATAAATGCATTCTGAGTATACTGAAAATCTGCATTGTTGATTTTTTATTATTTTCTACTTAGTGTTGCAACTTTTAAGATGTGATATCACAGATGACAATCTTTATTATCTTAACAGGGAACTTCTCCAAGTTGTTATTATTATACAGAAATGTTTTCTCCCTCCCAGGCACCATGGAGACTGCAGCACTAAAAATAATCTCTGTCTACAGACAGATGAATGAAGATATGAAAGTGGCATTCTGTAAACCGCAGCCAATGAAATAACTGAAATTTGGATGGAAACGCTTTGCAGACAAGCATTTGAAATGCAAGTATCACAGAGTTGGAGCCACATCAGTATGAGTCAGTAGTATTCTGCCTGTCCTTCTGCTTCAGCAGAGCTCTACACACAGTCAACATAACTACTCTTGACCAGATGCTATGGTAGCTCTAGGGATTGTAGTCTCTTAAGGTTACAAAACATAGCACAATATAATCATGCTGAAATTGATAAGTAAAATATCTAGATACTCTGCTGGCCCAAGAAAAATCCCATTGCCATGCTGCCTCTGCTTCTCCCAAATTCTGATTTACATGGAGTAAAATTTGTAATTTCTGAATTGTAAGATTACAGTCAATATGTGTCAGAGTAATTAATTTCATAAGTTATGAAACTCCTTCAAAAAACTACTGAACATCAAATTGTAAAGAGGAACTGAAGACTGTATATCTCAAGAAATACTTTTTGAATCAGGCTGCATTTGTATTTTTAACCTGAACCATGTTCTTGTGTATATGTGTGTACTACTTGTATCTCTAAAAGCTCTTACAATCCTAGTGTGAAAAGGAACAGTTCTTTCTCTGGGTCATTGAGACCTCCACAGAAAGTAAAGTCAAAGTCCAGGATGAGTCCAAATAGCATAATTCACAATAAAAGGCAGTAGATTTCCAGAATAATCTATACTGATGTAAGCTAATACATAAAATAAAGCCCTGGTTTACTCCCTCAAGACTTCAACAAGCAGAATATATATCATTCACCCACTGGATAAAAAAGCTTTATTTCTCTCAGAACTAAGAGAGAAAGAACATTTTCACACATGGATGAACAGTAAGTGAAAAGAGGGGATGCAAGAATGTCCCTTAGTCTGTGTTCTTACACAAATATTACTGTTATTCCAGTCATTACTCCCAATGCTATGGTTATCAAGTCAAAAGTAAGTTGATATACGCATGCTACTTGAAGACTATGCCATTTACCCCAAGACTGAAAGGTAGAAACACTAGTGTGACATTAGTTTTCCATCCTATTCATACAAAACCATATACAAAGCGATATAATGCCAACCTGAAGTTATGGGGTGAAGTTATGAATTCACTGGGCTGAAACAATCAGGTAAAATAACAAAGGCAAAATAAACCAGGCTTTGCAACAGGGAACATAGATAAACTGAATACTTAAGTTGTAAATGTGTTTGTTCATGTGTTAATACTGAAGGTTTACATTTGCATTGAAAAGCTGTGACTCAATTTGAGAAGGCGCTTTTAGATATTTTGATCTAATTTACAATAGATTCCATTAAAATGCAATGGTTAAATATAATTGTAGCTATCAAATCTGCACATATCTTATATAACTTCATGTAACAACTTCTGGACTTAGAAGAATGAAATGTATGACACCTAAACTGGGGATTCTTAGTGTAGATACAGAACTATTAGTTTTAGCAATATGTAATGTTAATTATACAAGCAAACAGTATTTTTTTTTTCATTCTAGTCTCCATCAAAGCTACCAATAAAAGAATAGTAATGTCACTGGAATGAGAGAATGGAAATGCATAATGTTTAAATAGCATACTAAAAATAGATGTAGAAACTAAAATGAAAGCTAAAAGGACACACACAAAAAAAATCCCTTTCACCATTTTCTTTCCTTTTTCTCCTTCTTTTACAGATAATACCTTCTCAAATAACAGCAAAGTGGACAGTCATGATTGCTAGAGTGGTTGCTCGAGAGCTGCAAATGTATTTTCTAGCAGCGGTCCTGAGATTTTGAAAGTAGAAACAAAAGAGATGTATGGTACATTTTGTGTATTGATTGACCTTTGTATACAACAAAAAAATACCTTCACAAATGACAAGAAGAAAGTTTAAGGCAACATTTCTACCTTTGGACTCACAGACCTCAATTTTCTTTTCAACACTATAATAAAGGCTAACCTACTGTTCCACTATCCTAGTGTAAAGTGCAAATTGGCCGAAGGCTGATGTTTCTTAGGGCTTCCCAGAATTTGGGAAGAAACACATACTGACAAAAGTGTTATCATTTCCCACATATTCCACTATATGATGGCCCAAGTAGAAGTGGGGATCACAGCCCTCCCCAGGGAAATTAGAGCAGAAGAAAACTCTATGTTCCTAGAGCACTGGAGCTCCACATCAGCTGTGGCCAAGGTTGAAAGATGAAACTTGTCCTCTTTGTGACATAATCAGAACAGGACACTTTATGAATAGCCAGGACAGGTTATTTAAAATCTGGATCACAGAAAACACACTGTTCTAATTCACAAGTTCTTACCTGGAATCTGAAGTTATATACAAAACGCAGGTCTTACTATCTTAATAGTTGAATCATTATTTGAGAGACACTCTGAGATTTAATAGCTACATGTTAATCCACCCCAGGAAGACTTAAAAAGGAGAAAACAAATCTATTTCACCTTTTACAAAGCTGCTACCTGGGAAGCATTTCATGCCCCAGTGATACATCTATCGTATTTTGTCAGAGGGGCCATTTTTAGGCTTGTTCTGTCTCCCAGACATTTTAGTCCTGGCTGAAATAAACATAACCACATGTCACTTAGGAAGCTCTCATTGACCCCTGAATTTCAGACACTGGCTAATCTTTCTTTTGCAGAATCTTGTAAGACATGTAACCAGGCATTACATTTTATTACCCTGTTTCCATTTCTAGTACTGAATATAATAATTCAAATTTTCTCACTTATATTTCCAGGGGTGCTATTGAGTAAAGGAATGGGTCTATAACCATACCTTTAATGGTAGCTCAAAATTAAATTGTTGCTGTGGATATGGGTATTTCTCTAATACATTATAAGGAAAAAAAACCCACAACCAACCACAAAACAAAACCCAATAAAACCCCCCAAACAAAAGCCAAGGACAAAAATAATTCAGCTGACTAAATTCATTTGTTTCTAGGAGGGATGCAGTACGTTGTGAAATAAAAAAAAATAATAGAAAAACTGGAAAACTAAAAAAATAAATAAAAAAAATATATAACAGAGTAAAGATCAGAAAGAAATGCAAATAAGAGAGCAGAATATATTACCAAAGTTAAGCTTTCTGGATTAGTGAAACAGAAAACCTCCTATGGATCCAGAATAAAAATTTCCTTTCAGTTTATTTTCTGTTGTATTGGTTACTTTTCCATTTCAGTGACTTCTGTAAAGGAGGCAATTGGTTGCTATTGACCATTTATATGGGGCTTCATTGGCAATAGCATTTTGAGGAAAAAGTGCCTTTCCAAAAGATCCTATATTGCTTTAAAGCATGTAACAGTTTCAGTATGCCAAATGCATGTCGTGCTGTGAGCCATCACAGCAGTACACAGATATTGATTTAGATAGAAACCAGAGGGCTGGGGAAGATGGAAAGGGCACAGTGTGCTTTCTGATGTGTATGCATTATTTAGCTTTCATAGTTTCATCTGAAGTTAGTGCCTATTTAGATAAAATTATAGAATCGGTATCACTGCATTCATTGCAGGTACATCAAATTACCTCTGAACCAAAGAGATATAGACAATATGACCTATTTGTTCTTGTAGCTACCAAGAAAATGGCTTTTAGTGATGATCTATTCTTTTTCAACTTCAAAAATATATCTGAAAAAAGTACCATGTTGGGAAAAAAAAATAAAAATAGAATCCTACCTGCTTGGTTCCCAAACAGATACACTAGAGAAATCTATCATGCAAATTCCACTGATTCTAACACCTAGGAATGTCAAATAATTGATTTGAGACAAATAATTGGGAATTTCTCTAATATTAAAACACAACAAAATTCATAGAGTAAAGGAGGCAAAGGCAAAAGGAGAATGTAAGGAAGATGAATTAAACTAACAAAGGTAGGAAAGAATGGAAAGGTCACAAGAGATCCTAACATTTACATTAGTAGCTTAGATTAAATTCCCAAATTTTTATTTTTATTTCCACGCTTTCCTGACATGTCTTTAACTAGGCAGACAAAGACTAAAATCACCAAGAATCGTAAAGATAATGTGGGTTTTTTTGGCCAGATCTTGTAGTTGGAAAGGAAATCACAATAATTTATGTAATGTTTTATGACTGACTTTACATGTGCCAAAATAAACACGAGGTTTTCTGTTTAGACTACCGTATTTTGCACTACTTACCAAAGTTGTGCACTATTACAGGGCTGTGTGGAAATGACTGACAAATGCTAAAGTTTCAGAAGACAGCTACTATCATTGTATTCATACGCTCATTCTGATTCTGATCTACCATCTATTTGCATGTTCTTAATTAACAGTATTAGTATCAAAAGGATTACTGTGTGAATAAGAACTTGCAGACCAAATTGAAACACTTCACAATTTCCAATAACAAGCTGGCAAATAAATGTATTCACATGGAAACACATACTTATCTGACTTACTAGTGCAGAAACATTGACTTCCAGTCAAACACAAAAGCAGATGATTCTTACACACTAACCTATTAGAAATGAAACCTTCCAGCAACAGTGATCCATTTTCAAATAAGCATATGCTTCTTGTCCTATCTTCTTTCTACCAAAATATCAGAATAAAGTAGACTAAAAATTTGGTGATAGTTCACCTAACAGCTAAGTTCTTCTTTTAATGAAAAATAATCCAACTACACCTGTCACAAGCATAATCACCAATCATATAGCATACATTCATATGAAAATTCAAAGATTCTATATCTTAGTAGAATGTTAAAAAAACCCCGACCAAACCCTACACTAATTCCACAAATAAATTATGTGATGACAGAGGTGTTTTTAACTGACAATTACTTATTTGTAGACATGATAACAATAGGAATAATTATTATTTTGTACTGGATACTATATCCCAATGACACATGGAATAAGGATAATAATAATAAAAAAGTTTCCAGCTATAATAAATACCAGTAATTGCAGTTTACAATGCCGATGATACCTTAGAAACATGATATCCTCCTGGGCACATTCAAATTTGTATCTTTAAAGGTAGGATTCTATAGTTATTAGAGATGGTTTTATTTATAACCTAACATAGAAGTGCACAAATAGACAGAAAGCATAAATTTTTCTCTGGAATTGCATGCAAAAAATGTTGCTACACTGGCTTCTTTTCTATTATCCATTTTTAAATTTAGGAATCCCTTGAAGACCTTAATTGAATTAAGAAACTGATATCAAGCAAAACTTCAAAATGGCATTTAAAATGTGTAAGAAGCAGTATTTAAAAAAAAAAAATATTTAAATCACGTTTTGTCTAAAAAGATACCAAACAAACCCTCCCTCTGCCACACACACAAATAACCCCAGACAAGATCTTTGCAAAAAATTACTGGAAGAGTATTTCTGACAGCAAGCCAAAATCCTGAACATAGTGCTCTAAACAACAGTTAGGGAAATGGGCTGGAAGAACATCCCTTCCCATCTTTAGACCTTGGAGAAACAGCTAAAAGGGACAGTTCACCAGCAACACAATTTGGGGCCTAGGTCCAACCAGCCTTTTCTGTGCACTTTTCCTGCTGAAAACATCACAAGAACAGCTGCTTTCACAGGAATTTTCATGGAGTCTCAGGGGATCTTCTTGTTATGTTACTACAATCTTTTGAGTGACAGTCAGCTAGCAAAACCAACAAGAACAAAATCCAAAGAGAGGAAAGAGTGAGGATAGGGGTCATAAAGAGACAGGAAAGTAGAAAGAAAGATAAGGAAAAATGGATTACGCAAAAGGACGGATTAGAAAATATTGGCAAAAATAGGGAGCTGGGGAACCAGAAGATTAGACAAAAATAGAAATGAGGTGAAAAAGATTTACAGGAAATAAGTTTTTAAGATAAGGGAAAGGAAAAAGGCAAATAGAGCATCCATCACAAACACAGAATATATTAAAACAAACAAAATAAAAATGGAAAGAAAAAGAACTTTAACTTAGAAGAATTACAATGAATAAGGCCTGCATGAAACTTGCAGCAAAATGCAAGATATGAATACAAACTAGATACTGTGTAACTAGAAAGACAGAATAATCAAATTGTGCATAAATGACATTCAAACAACAAGCACAGCATAGAATAGGGGTGTTATTTTATTTTCCATTAGTAATAGAAACATGTATTGAGTTTGTAGTACCCATTTATATCTCTGCTAAAACATTGCAGGAGCAGGTAGGACTAAGAGCTTGCCTGACGCAAGTCTGGTGAACAATGATTGATTTTTGTATATTTATACTTTACATTTTCAGTATGTTTCTTCCATTCTTTGCAGTAATGTTGACATAAAGTTAAAATTCATGGTCTAAATGAATGTGCAAATAGACAAGATTCAAAAGTGCTTGCTCTTTTCACAACACAACTCCCCCTACAAATATTAATATTATATAAATTATTGCTATGGTAAGACAACAGTGAGCCTGTATCAGCAATGGGACTACTACTGACCCTTAAACTGCATTTAAAATTTTATCCTGCTCCTTTTCAGGCACTGGGAATTCTTCCATTTACATGTTTTGAGGCCATAATGCTGTAATGTTGGATATTCAGATAGGAGAGGAAAGAAATGTGTCATGGTTTGAAAAGAGGACTTAAAAAGGAATTAAAGGTAGCAGCAATCATTGTGGGCTTTAAGCCTGAGCTTAAGGCCAGAGATGTCAAAAGGAAAGCTTTCATTAGCTTCAGTGCCCTCTGACTCAAGTTCTTTTACTTTCTGGAGGGCAGGAAGGATTATGTTTTGGAAAGCTGAGAGATTGAAATCATGCTACACAGGCGTTAAAAATGCCTCTTCTCTGCCTCAAGTGTGGCACGGTCTCAATCAAATGAATGGTGGCAGGAATAAGACTGGGAAGTGACACTCCCAGTCAGGAGACCCCCAGTTGCATTCACATCAATTACAAGATTTGGAAAATATTTTTATGTTTTTCCTCAAGTTACCTCACTATTTTCCCCTTTTCTTTCTATTGCTAGTGAACTAAGCACAGAACAAAAATATTAAATTGCCTAATATTGTGAATTTTTATAAGACTCATACATATAATTCCATTTATACTCATACAACTAAGTAACGGTAACTACTGGTGGTATTTCAACTAATTGGCAAAATGACATTTTCTCAATATCACATTCTACTTTTCCTTATCAATGTATATTTTAAAGAAAGAACTGAAAAGATATTGTAAGGTAAGAAATATGCAATTTTAATAGGTAAAATGTCTTAAGTCTGCACTGACAAAAATAGCTTAATAAGACACAAAATGCTATGTTTTCTCTAGTCTACCGCTCTTCTTTTTCTCCCCATCTCCAAATCCCCCGAATATATATGAAAAAATTAAATGTCAGCATGAACAAAAAAGTGAGACTCCAAGAATGCAGATGTGTAATTTTCACACATTTTTTTTTTCCCCATGCAGTTGTCTAGAATTAGCTTCTTAAGGGAAAAAAGGGCACATTAGAACTTCTAAATCTCTCTCTTTTCCATCTTAAAATATTAAAATATTAACACATGAACTGAGAGGGTTATGTCTATTTTTACTTTAGAGAATGTAGATAAAAGGCAGGCAAGGCACTTTTTTTTTTTTTGCCTGGACTGCTTCACATGCACATACACCCCTTTCCAGTGTTGTTTTAATCTCAACTGGAGGTGACTACTCATTTGTAAAAGAAAAGAGGTTAAGAGGCACTAAATAAAGATGACAGATAGCTTCATAAAATAATTTAAATTGCTCTGAAAAAGAACTGGGTAGAAAACAAAGATGACGCTGTTTACAGTAACAATATTTAAAATGTATTAATTAAACCCAGAGCAGAACTACAAAAGAGAGAGGTGCTTTGAAGATGGAAAGCTCTGAATGCCACAGGAAGCTTTGAAGTTTCTCAGTTTCCTTTGTTTCTCACTCATAATACATGAGGACACTCTGCAGTAGCTAAGCTTTAACTTTCAAGGGACCTTTTTCTGTTTGTTCCACCATTAATGAGAAAAAAAATAAATAAAAAAATCATACCCTGCTCTTGCTATTCCTCTTCAGAATTCATGGCAGAGAGATTCACTGCTGCCATGAGTTTCTGGTTCCTATTTGAGAAGGCTGATTTAATCTATTAAAGGTTACTCTGCAGTCAGTTGTGCCAAATATATGCCAGACTTCAGCACAAATTAATAAAAGCAGTCACCTAGTACAGCTTCCATTTACTATGGAGGCAAAAGATAGCAATGCTAGAGCCAGGGCTGGTTTTAAACCTGCTCTTAAAACTGGAACTAAAAATTTTAGTCTTATATTCTGTTGCTTGATTTTCCCTCCAAGTACGCTCTGGTCATCATTTTAGCAGAAAGTTATATCCATAGTAGGAAACATTTTTTAGTGGTACCTTCTTCATGTATGAGGACAGAGAAAATGAAGAGTTTGAGGACATTTTACTTCCTGATGATGTCCCTGGAAGCCTTTGTTGAGTTCAGTATTTGAATATACTGAATCAAAAAAGTGAACTCACGCATATGTATTGGTTTCTTGACGTTCCAATTCACCCAACGGAAAAAGTAACTATTTCATACACACAATTCCTTCAGCAAGGGGTGATCCCCCTCCCCTTCATCCCACTTCATAGATATAGGTAGAGCAGTTCCAATATGTATGTTATGTGCATTATCTCCTGAGATAACATGATCACATTGTCATGCAAACATGCAGATCACCACTTCTAGTTACCATGGTTTCAAATTCAAATGCTGGCATCCTTTTATCATGGCCCAGCATAACTTACTGTAAAAAAAAAAAAAAGGCAGCAAGGAAGCAACTACAGGAGTAGCCTGCATTACACCAGATGAGTTTAGATAGCTTTAAACCACCTACTATTTAGAGGACTAAATCCTAGGTATGTTTTTTCTAATTCCACTAGAACTTCTGATGCTGCATCTGGGTCCTGTTAATTAAAACATTTTTACATAAACAGGCTCACATTGCCTCTAATTTAGAAGTAAATGAAAGGAGGGAATGTCAGGTTCCCAGCCACAACACAGTACCACTGGGAATGTGCAGCCTTCCAGTTTTAGCACTCAGAAAATACTGCATTAATGCAGTCAGCGTAGCTTTATGTTAAAAAGGAAGAAGAAGAAAAAAAGTTTTATAAGTTTATTCACTGATTGCTTTTGCAAAGACTTAGGAATGAAATAATACCACAGAAGAGCTGAAGTCCAAGGGTGGCACGAAATTCTGTGTTGCCATTCTGAGGTGCTCTTGTAACCCTCACATATGAGCTAGAAACAGCACACTCAACATTAACTGCTCTAACTTTGCTAGCAGTGACAGCATTGTATTAATGGATGGAGGGATGCGAATGCATCTATTGGAAATCATATGAAGACTTCAAATTTTCTTTTATAAAATTAGCCAGCAAATGCTGGCTAATAGCAAAAAGAAGGTTCAAAAGAAGAAAGTAACTACTGTTTCATGTGTCACCAACCTGCATTTCACTGTTGGATAACTCATTAATTTTAGGCACTTGCAGTGCATATATGAAGAAGCAAATATTCCACAGACCTCTGTAGAGAAAAGAAAGAGTCTCCTACACAGGGTGATTTAGAGCTGCATCTTAACTCAAGATGCTCCAAACTGCCCTCTGGGGAATCTTCCTTCAGTCTGAGATCTGTATAACAAGGTTGTCCTCCTAATTTAGACCCATGAACTAGGTGGCCTGAATTCTGGGGTCTTGAACACCTTCCCAGGACCTCACTAAGCCACATCTGGACAAGAACCAACATACAAAATGAAGTCACAGAGGAACTGAACCTGAAGGCTAGTTTAGACAGGAAAATTCTGCTTGCAGAAAGCCTGAATTAAAAAATCTGAGAGAACTGGCTTGCCCCTTCTCAGAATGAGGGAGCCTGGGCATGGCCCATGGCATCAGTTAGCACTGAGGAGCTGTTGCTGATTATATGGATGTGACTATGAAGGGATAATGCCTTATTCCTGCTGTTTCTTCCAGAGTAATGTTTTCTGCAGGTGTGTGCCTCGGACACCTAAAGCAGTTATTTTGTTTGTATTTCACCCAAGATAAGAAAAAGTAAAATCAGTTGCCCGAAAGTTAATAAACCCCAAATGTTCTACATTTAAAAACATAACCTGAACTAAGATTTAAAGTATTTACTAAACAAGAATGCTCACTGTTATCTTGCCTCCAGAAAATTAATATTTATCATACTTAATTAAACCCTTTCTTACATCCATGCATACTCCACTTCAAGCCTGAATACTAAATATTATTAATAATTATGGCTAGTGTAGTGATTTATGCAAACACAAATCATACATCCCTAGAGTCTAAAGAGGTAGTCAGTTTTCATTATGGGAAGTCCCAAGACATGAGCTCTGGCACTCCTGATTTTATGGAAGTTTTTCTGTATGTTTCTGACTTCTTTCAGTAAGTTAAAATAGCATGTAACTTCACATTACCTTGAAGCCTCTGTGGCTTTTCTTCAGCAGCTTTAAGGTAACCTTTCCACTTCCGATGGCAACTCTGTTCTGTACCCTTATGTCAGTGCCAAAGAACAGGATATTTCTGTAAATTGTGAGTTTTAGTACAAAGTCCAAATCTCAAGGGCAGATGTGATCTCTTTGTCTACTACCCAGACAACAGAGCATAGTCCAGAAGAAGGGAGTATTCCACCAAAGATTTCAGGATGAGCCTTTCATTCCCAGTACAAAACGACCTTCAGTGGTCTATCCTTATTTTTTAAATTAGGAAAGAACTTAGAAAAAATGCTTTTCACTCATACTGTCTCATTTGCAGTAGCTATTTGAATCAAACAAGAATTCTGACACTTTTACAACAGACTAGATCAAGCGTTATCCTTAACAAAACTATAATCTATAGCTCAAAAAACATAAATCTATTATAAATCTAAACATTATTTTTAAAGAAAACTGAAGCAATTAATATTCACAGTTTGGGAGTCACAGAACCTTAACTACACCCTTGGGCTTTTAATTACTCCCTTTGTACTAGTATCCAATTGCTTTCCATTGGCATCTCTCGTCCCTCTGAATACCTTGGTTGATGGTCCAATTAAAGTAAATATTTCATATGGTCCAAAAAAAGTTTTGATTTATGGAGACTGTATCCAGTGCACTCAGGAAGCCTTATCATTCTTTTGAAGAACAGTAAATGAAATTTTCATACCCAGGAAATATACATAAATCGTATGTCCAAATACTAATTTATTCTACTTGTTCTTCAACATACGATAAGGAAAAAAGGTAGCATATGATTTGTCTTAAGTAGGAAAAGCAGCATAATTTTAATGTCTATTTTTGTATTAAGTCTCCTAAGACAAATGTTCTTCCCCATCTGCCAGGACAAAATGAAAGGCTCCAAAACTCCTTCCTTTCCATTCCTCCTCACTGGTGTTTATCCTCCTATGTGTTCTCTGCACACATTCTTTCTCTGACACATGTGCTTGTGAGATGATTTAAAAATATATAACTGCCTTGTGGCTACTTTGTTTGATGTAGCTTTGACATTCACATCTCTGTAACATCTTAGTCTTTGAAACCAATGGAGGAAAAAAAAAAAAAGGTCCTAACGCAGACTTTATTACCATTGTTACTTCATTGATTTCAGATAAATTCAAGTAGAAATAAATCTAGACCAACAGTATTCAAGATAGCATTATTCTGTTAGGAGCACTTAAGAACTTAATAATTAGTCTAAATTGTTCTTATGATATCAAGTTGCAGATGCAAGCATCCCTTAAATACAGAGCCACAAATGGAATAATACAGTGGTTAAGAAGCTAAAAAACAAAAAAGGCAGAATACAGTAATTCTGCCACCTGATGAGACAACTGATGGCACACATAATTTGCTTAAAAATCCTGTCTCCAACAATGACTAATCCTAAATACTATGCAGAAAGGGAGACAGGTAGAAATGCTTTCCAGAAGATGCTTCAAATAAGTCATGGCATTCCTGAAACAGAGGTACTGGTTTGTGCTTTAGTAATTAATGTATTAATGTTTTCTTCTTACACTAATTTGTGCATTTGTATTTTTTTTTAAATCCATACAGATTTTAATATCACAACAAACAGTCAAGGACTTTCTCAGCTTGATCTTAGATCTTTTTTCAAAGCCACTTCTTTCTGCTTGTTGTCAGCTTGTTTTCCAGTAGTCAGCAATGAGGACATTGCATATGCAATGTTAGAAGGACTGCTTGTTATACAAAATATAACAAAGTTGATGGCCCCTAATTCCTGTTCTGAAGACAGAGAAATATTCAAATCCTACACAACTTCATGCCAGTCATGATTTTACAGACCTCTATAATATCTTCCATCAGTCCTATCATTTTAAAAGACTCCTATTCTATTTAATTTTTCCCTGTACACCAGATGTTCCATATCTTTGATCTTCCTTGTCACACTTCTTTGTATCTTACCCATAATAATAACAACATACCTTTTGGAAAGGAGGGTAGCAGAGCTTCATGCATTTAAGGATGCAGGCACAATTTGGTTTTGTAACCATGATATAATGATCTTTTCTGGGTTTCTTTCTCTCCTTGCATCCCTAACATCTGATTTTCTTTCATTGCTATTGAGTACTGAACTGGGATTTTCATAGAACTATATATTATAACCTCAAATGTCATTCCTGAGTATTTACAGTTAGCTAAGTGTCCATTGCTGTATATGTAACATTAGGACTGAGGGTTTTTTCACCCCTAAGTATGACATAATGTTTATAACAAATTAATTTTGTCTGCTAATTTATTGCCCGGTCACTTACAGGTCCTTCTTCAGTGTTACACAGTCAGCCCTTGTCTTGAATATCTTGAATACCTCAAAATCCTCAGCAAATTATTCTGTCCTTTTTACAGATCATTTATGAATCTGTTGAAGAGCACAAACCTCCACGGAATTCAGCTGGTGACATCTCTGCATTGTGAAAATGGAACATTTATTCTTACTTTCTGCTGCCTCTTTTTTTACTGACTATTTGTCCATGTGAAACCCCCACTATTATCGTAGAGCACCTTAGCTGCTTTGTTGAGAGATATTGTTGAAAGTCTTCTGGAATTACACGGGAACCATATCAATGGTATCGCCCTCCTATGCATGCCTGTTATTGAATTCAAGGGCTTGAAGCTGGGAGGCAGGCCTTTCCTTTCTAAAAGTTATGTTATTCCTAACATACCATGCACACCCATGATTCAACCAATTGAGTACTTAGACTAATTTATAGTAATTTATCCAATACAGACATTAGGTTTAGGGGGATTTATAATTTCTGTCAATCTTTTCTGTGGCCTTTTCTAAAATCCAGGATTGTATTTAATATCTTCCAGTCTGTTAGGTTGAGAGTCTCCCATCACACCTACTGCTTCAGCTGTTTCACTCTGGAAAGCTGTGTGAATTATTTTGAGCAAGTATTATCATCTGGCCATGATGACTTATTGCTCTTCATTTTGCCTATTTGTCCCATAGAGTCAATTTCACACATCACAGAATCATAGGATAGTTAGGGATGGAAAGAACCTTAAGATCATCTAGTTCCAATCCCCCTGCCATGGGCAGGGACACAACACACCAAACCATGTCACTCAAGGCTCCGTCCAACCTGGTCTTGAACGCTGCCAGAGATGGAGCATTCACAACTTTCATTTGATGAGTTTCCCATAAAGAACAATTCTTTCATAGGAACCTTGTGAAATACTTGAATAGTGAGCACAACTTCATAAAATTAACTTATATTTTTCACTTACTGCTGTCCTCTTCTCAAAGTTGCTTTTCTACACCTTTGATCCTATGCACTCTGTGAAAGGCTTTATGCCTCCAATTAATTTGAAAATTATTTATTACAAGTTTTTAAGCATTTGCAGGTTGCTTGTCCAGTCATTTTTGCCTACTTTGAAGGAGTTTTTATGAGGGCATGTAGTGACAGGACAAGAGGGAATGGCTTTAAACTGACAGAGGGTAGATTTACATTAGGTATTAGGAAAAAATTCTTTACTGTGAGGGTGGTGAGACACTGGCACAGGTTGCTCAGAGAAGCTGTAGCTGTGCTATCCCTTGGCAGTGTCCAAGGCCAGGTTGGATGGAGCTTTGAGCAACCTGGTCTAGTGGAAGGTATCCCTGGCTTTTGGCAGAGGGATTGGAACTAGATGATCTTTAAAGTCCCTTCCAACCTAAACCATTCTATGACTCTGTGATTTTTATATTTCACTTGACATTACCACCCTTTCTATTTTTCTCTCTTCAACATACCTCAGATTTCTTGACACATCTTCTAACAACTTTCACTTTTATTCTGCTTTACCACATTGGCTTGATTTTGGTCTTCCTGAATTTTTTTACTATGTGGCATGCCTTTGGCTGGAGCTCCTATTATTATGTTTTTAATGATCTCCATAGAACTTAAACACACATAACATTATTCACAGCACTCTTACCATATTTTTAACTATATTTCTTCCCACTTAATGTATTTTCTGGTTTTGAAATAGCAGATAGTGGATTTTTGTGCATTTGCTAGTACTTTGATAATAAGTAAAACATGCTTTCTCTTACGTAGGTCATTGAGAGAAACTTTTTCAATCAAGTCTTTTACCAGTGCTCAGGACCAAGCTGTTATTTCTCACAGGTTCTCTGACTGCTTGGATCCATCAAAGAGTCATTAATGGAGTCAAAATACCCAGCAATTGTCCTGGCAATTCATCCAGACAGGACACAGCCTTTCTAATGTCACTCAGCATGTCACTGTATTCATGGTAAATCTATCATATTTTCCCAACTGTCTGCACATTTTATTACTTGTTTATAATTTTTTTTTTGTTTTATTCTGTTTGTTTTTTGTTTTTTTCTGTCTGGAACGGGAATTTTAATCATAACTCATCGACATGGCTTTGTATGATGTGCTAACCTGATTTGATTGTCTTTAACATATAAAACTTGAAACGAAATCTAAAAAAAAAAATCATCAAGGAACTCACACTTTCGCACGTTTTGCTTCCCAATACAGCTTTCCTTCCAAATTTTCAATATATTTCTTATGTCAGTAGTTAGGTACTCTTGCAAACAGCCCAGACTTGGTGATCCAAAGCCTTCCTGCTAAGGCCAGCTTCTCATTTGGGCAAATACAAATTGCAAGGAGTCTGAATGCAAACCAACTATAGAGCTCTTTTAGGCATACAGAAAGGAAATGATGATGCATTTTTTGAGAAGCCTGCAATTCAAAGCATTCTACGTGTACTCTATTACCTAGCATGGAGGTGTAGCTATTGGGAATCATTACTTTCAGTAAAATTACACTGCAAAATCTACAGAGAAACATTTATGGGTAACATAAAAATTGATTTACGGAATAATAAGAACATCAAACATCATTAAAAGATTATGTTACATATCAGTGCCATTTATCTAGACACAAGCCACCAATGGAAACATTTAAATACTGTTTACAGTCCAGAAAACTATAGCATGGAACACAGAGATTTTAATAATATTGCAGGCAGGCAACAAACATGCAGAAGCTGAAGCAGGAGTGTTGAATACACAGAAGCCTTAGCAATTCTGTGCTATTACCATCCCATGGAAATCTCAGTAAGATCCAGTTGGTAAAATATATTTTCCATGCATTATACATGCACACATGAAGTGCAATTTTCCCCACCTTAATCATCCTCGCATTTCAAAGGAAAAAAAAGCACACATGTTCTGCCTTCACTTGTGCTGAAGGAGACCCAGAACCTTTAACACAAAATGCTAAATTGTGCAGTAAACTCTCCCCACCCTGTGGCACGCAGAAGCAAACACTTTTCTGTTTCCTAAGAAGGCAGATACGCAGGGTACAGAAGCACCATTCAGACTACTGTGAGTAAACAAATATAACTCTTTCCTACTACTCACCAGACAGTGAGGAATAAGAAATAAAAGCCAATTACTGGTGGATATTAAGCAGTAGTTGTGTTTCTCATCAACCTATGTGTTACACAGTTTCTGCTTCACAACTCTTGTCCTCTGAGGATTGCACTATTATTTCCAAACTTTAGCAAAGCTCAGAAAACTCCCTGTGTTAGGCCTGCTGTTACTTTTCCCACTTAAAGGAAGATCTAAGGGACTTCACTAAGGTCACAAAAATGGCACTGTTTAAATTAAAGGTATGTGTCAAGCTGATTGAGTTTAATATGTGGAAGACTGTGAGGAGACCACCATACACTTATTCTCTCAGTTTGCCTGGCTTCAGCCAAAAAAAGCAAACAAGTGAGCTACTGTAATCAGAACAATAGGGTCTAGAGCAAAATTCACATCTGCTTAAACAGATAACTTTCAACATACTCCATCATAACCAACTAAACTGATTAATTTCCTATTTTATATTTTAAACAGTTTTTTTTTCCTTCCTAATGCATGTGTGCATAAAGAGTAAATTAAGGCAACCACAAAAAAATTAAAACTTTATGATGAGCATCAGCACAAGATTAGTGTTATTGTGAGGAAGCAATAAGTGTGGTTCCCTGAAGCACAAAAGCACAGTTGTACCGACTCTCTTCTTTTTTCTCTCTTAGTTGTATATAAGGAAAAGCTTTTCCTAACATCCTTCTAATTATAACTGGGTCATTACTACAAAGGCCGCATATGCCTTCATCTGAACTGAAATATATATTAAAGTCTGATCCAGCATTCATATATAAATTACTTGCAACATAAATATATCTAAAAAAAAAAAAAAAAGGATAAAAAAAATCATTACCAGTGAAATTCAGTGGTAAATGACCAGAAAATGAATGGGTGAGTACTGTTGATTTACATTTATACATATGCATATATAGTATCTGTTTATACTGGTATGGTTTGCTCTTTCTTGAGAGTGAACCACTTGCACCTGAACAAGTTAGAGATTTGCTTATAAAAATATATATTAAAGAAAACTGTATTCAAAATACTTGAACAATTCCCTAGGGCAGAGTGAGCTAAAGTCTAAATGTCACTGCTCTTTTGGAGACAAGATCAACCTATAACCTTATCAGAACACAAATTATGTCAGTGAACAACATCCAAAACCTGCAGAGGCATTTCAGAGATTTTTGGCCTTCTAATTTATGGACTTCAGATGCTATTTCTAACTTTCAGGCTGGTCAGAGAAAGACAATTTTTTCTTTAGTTTGTATTTGCTTTATTGGCTATAAAACTCATGAAAATCTATCACTTTTATCTTTGTGCATTTTCATGACGCATAATACTGATTAGAAAGCGTCTCAGCTGGTAATAAGTTCCCTTCATAATTTCTTTTTTTTTCAAATGCTGTTTTTATTCAGTTCATACAGGAATGCAATTAGCATATCATTGTGACTGATTAAATATGCCTCACGTAAATTTACATGTCAAAATACATACTGTACTTAAACAAACAGACGAGGACGCCAGTCTTCTGTAAACAGCTTTGCATGCATAAGCTAACTCAGAAACACAAAAGCTTATATTTAAATTCTCAATGACTACCTGAATAGAGTGAAAGACAGAAAGGTAATGTTACTCATGCATGAAGTGAGAGAATGAATATAGACATTTGTTTCTCTTTGTCTCTGCAGAAAACTATTGACAAGAGATCCCCCATCTGCATATGAGGCTGTCACGTCAGATTAGCTCATCAGGTAATGGAAATTTGGCCTCTGATCCAGAAAAGGTCCCTATGCACTAAGAATCGAGACTGTTTCAAAGAGATTGTATTATCTTAGACAGCAGGTTTAAATTAATATGGGAATGACTTCTACTGGAGGAAATTTTTTGTTAAACATGTGCTAATGTTTATTATGCAGAGCATCTACTTCTCATAAGGGATCTTTCTTGACATTTATTCATTACTTTTTGACCTTCCTTGCAGCCAAAACCCAAACAAGTGAAGTGCATCCCCTACAAAGGGTGGTTGATATGGTTAGAATCAAAACCTCTGAAGAAGTACTCAGGTTGGCACACATTATGAAATAGCACAAGAAATCAAACTGTTGTCATATTGATCAAATTAATCCCCCAAAAGTAGAAAAATTCTGAAGGTCAATCATAAAGGACTGGATTCACACAGTGGATGTTGCAGCTGCTGTTGTTAACAAGCAAAGGGAAGACCCCAGTTTCAATTCTTTCTCCAAGAAAGAATTAATTTACGCTAAATATATAATGAAGGAAGGACTTGGAGATGAGTCATTAAAGTCCTGAGAAGCACCCATATACCTAGAGACAGCGCGGTCTTCCCTTTGCTCTCATGTGCTCTAGATCAGTGAACATTCAATTATTCTACGCTTCTGAGAGAAAGATTGAGAATCTCCTTCCAGTACTTTACTAGCATTGCGATTAAGGAGATAGGTTCAAAATCCCTAAGCCAAAGGCAAACAGTGGATTCATGTCTTCATCCTGACCAAATGCTTTTCTGAGAGGAGGCTGAGATTTCAGCCACAGGATTAATCAGGAAGATTGTGATTTGTATTACGGGCCAGAGAGAATAAACACGTCAGTAAAGTCACAAGTAGGTGTTGAGCAAAAGACAAAAAACTCTGTATATACCAAATACATTTAACAGTTGCAAACAATTCCAGGTAAAGTCAAGTCTTTTCAATGACTTCAATGCTTAATAAAAGTACAAAAAATTGTTACTGGACAATCACAGAAAACAATCACCTGTAGGAAACATTTTACTTCTTTTTTACTTCCTAAGGATGAAGCATATCCCCTTGTGAAAATTTAACACTAGTAACACCAAGCAACTGCAGATGTTTTAATTATTAATAGAAAATTATACAGAAGTTCTTATTCTAACAAAAATAATTATTTTCCTTCCCCAAATTTTGTTTAAAACTAACTTGCAATCTGAAGGGCACCTTGCACAGTTTCTTCAGAAAAGTCAAGCAAAATCTACACTTAATAAACATGCCAGCTCTTTTCAGTGCCACTCTAAAGTGTGCTAGGCCATCATACTCAGTGTAAGCTACGGATGGAATTCAGCTCTCAAATTAAGACGTCTAAGCCTAAGTGCCTACACAGATATGCCTATATACCAGCTGGTTTCCTAAGCTCCCAATGTAGTTAATAAAGGCCAAAGCTAATATAGTTAAGACAGCTATCCAGATCTCCCTGGATCAGCCACCTACTCTTGCCCAGCTGAATAGCTCTCTCAGCTCTACTGACTGTAGATTGATGAGAAACCTGGAACAAGACTTAGATGCCCAAGTCTCCCAGGCTCTCATAAGTGTGGTTGGTTGTCTAACCTACCTCCCTGAAAGATGTGGACCACCCATAAGTGAGGTCCTATGCAAGTATCATAGCTACAGCACCTCCAGTGGCTCCAGATGTCTCCACAGGTAATGAATCCCACCATCATCATAATGAGTGCTTACACACGTAAGCCAAATGTAGGCACTTCATCTAATGACATCCTAACACTGCTCCATAGACCATTCGTGTACATTATAAACTAGAGAAGATGTTATCACATGGAAAATTCTGAGAATATAAAGTAAATTGTGCCGTGCAAGTTCTTTGAGAGAAACTTGATATTTGACATTCTCTTAGTATCCTCGGCTGCATCAAAAGCAGTGTGACCAGCAGGTCGAAGGAGTTGATCCTGCCCCTCTACTCTGCTCTGGTGAGACCTCACTTGGAGTACTGTGTACAGTTCTGATTCTTCAACGTAAAAAGGACATGGAACTGTTGGAACAAGTCCAGAGGAGGGCCACGAGGATGATCAGGGGATTGGAGCACCTCCCATATGAAGACAGGCTGAGAAAGTTGGAACTCTTCAGCCTGGAGAAGAGAAGGCTGCATGGAGCCCTCATAGCAGCCTTCCAGTATCTGAAGGGGGCCTATAAGCATGCTGGGGAAGGACTCTGTACTGTACTGATAGGACAAGGGGTAATGGGTTAAAGCTTAAACAGGGGAAGTTTAGACTGGATATAAGGATGAAGTTCTTTCCTGTTGGGGTGGTGAGGAACTGGAATGGGTTGCCCAAGGAATTCGTGAATGCTCCATCCCTGGCGGTGTTCAAGGCCAGGTTAGACAGAGTGTTGGGTGATATGGTTTAGAGCGAGGTGTCCCTGCCCATGGCAGGGGGCTTGGAACTAGATGATCTTAAGGTCCTTTCCAACCCTAAGTATTCTATGATTGTATCATCAGGTTTGTAAAAATTTATCAGTAATTATACCTCATGAAAAAATATTTTGCTTTGGTTTATTCAGAGAAAATATCCACTCTTACACAGACTAAAGAACATACATATATGCTGTGAAAAAGAAGAATACATAGACAATTTTGTAGAGGACTTTTTTTTTTCAAAGCAGTCTGAAATTGCATATCCTGTGGCTTAAAAATATATAATTTCAGTTTATCTGCAATCACGATTTAACTTATTGTATATAAAAGAACATCCAAAAAAAGGAATCTCATTAGAGAAAACCATCTTTCACATGTTAATAAAGCTGCATAGTTTGTTTCTCTTAACAATGAGTGCTATATAAGTCATACTGTGTACTTTTCAGAGAATGTACACATTTTTCAGCTGGTTACTTTCAGACAGGTTTTGTCAGTAAAGGGAAAAGATTCCGTTTCAGTGATTCAACCAACAATGAACGTAATATTCTCCCTATTAAAGCTGAGAAAAATCACAAGAAAATACTGAAAAATTCAAAATCACAATGAGTAAAAGTGACAAAACTCACATCTGTGATTTAGAAGCATATGGCTTTTTTCCTTGTTTTTTAAAGGCAATGACATCTAAAGCTACTAACTAAGATATATCCAAAATGGGATTTTTTTTTATATTTTTATTCATAACACCAGTAAAATTGAAATTATTCTTAGAATAATGATAAAGATTGTTTAATAACATAGTAGATTATTTGATTAGGAAGTGGCACAAACAAAAAGAAGACACTGTTTGCATGAAGATGTTTAACAGCGTACATTTCTCAGCTGACAGAATGACATATGATAAAGTACTCTCTTCCACGTTAAAAATCACTTTCTTTCACTCCCCAAATATAATAATTTTTATTTATTTTTTCTTTTTTTAACATGAACTCTTCTTTTTTTTTTTTTTTAAACTGTATGAAACTAAATTGTTTGGTTTCAACAAAAGGCAAGGCAAGGCAACACTAAAACATGCTGTCAATCCTTAATCCTTTAGCAGAAATGAACGTATGAGATATATACTTCCCAAGGAAAAGAATAGTTAATTAATTACAAAAGAATACTTATGATTGTTTTGAGTGGCTCCACTGCTACACATCTGACTGTATCTTGCAATAGCAAGACTAGAAATCTCTTAATAGACGTGCTGGAAGATCCCCTATTTCCTAAGCAAATTGTTCCCCTTGTTTTGTTCAAAAATATATTTGAACATTTATCTAATATTGCAAAGTAAAATAGACTGGGCTGCATGCAGGAAATGTTGAAGTATTGCATCTCCAATGTTTTTTTAGACATCATATGCCTATGTGAGACATCCAGAAGGTCTCCCTTACACAGGTTAGCCTACGAACTCATTCAGCAGGTTCTTAATGAAGAAGAGTTTTCTTTGGCAGAATGACTTGTGCCCAAATTTTCTTCAATATCCAAGAAAGAGAATAAGCAAACCAAAGTTTCTCTTAAAAGTATAGACACACATAATGGGAAGGCTACGGAGTGATGATAAGCAGAGACTCAAACTACAGGTAGTAAATCCCTGAATGGATGCCCTTGGCTTACTGCTATAAATATTGTCAGAAAAAGACAAAATAAGGCTTGTTTCTCTTTGAAAACCACAAGAGCCTTTACTAGCAATCAGGAGCAGGTTGAGAGGAGAATTTTAGGAATGTATGTGTTTTGGATTTCAAGTTTCACTGTTCTTGTCAGCAAGTTAGGGAGAGATTTCTTTATATATGTGCAGTTTGTGTAGGAAACAACATTATTTGTCTATATTAGACAATTTTATAAAACCAGTGGCTTCTGGAAGAACACTCCAAGAAGCTCCAGGCCACAATAATGCATAGAGCATCTGAAGAGGTGGAGATAAAGACAGGGTGGGAGAGAAAAGCAAAAAGAAATGACAGTTTGTATTAGAACCAAGATAGCCTTTAAAAGAAATTAATTTCAGTATCAATTGCAACCTATCAGAAAGCATCTTTCAAAAAGCCCTGCTCTTCTCATGCACTGATGTGCAAACAGGAGACTACTTCCATCGCATACTGTCACTTCTTGCCAAAAAATGGCAGCATCCTTGGAGTAGGGTCAAAGCCAATGACTGCTACAGAAGCACTGAAACTACAACAATAACTTCTGTAAGGAAAGATGGCTCAGTTTTTGTTTGGGTTTTTTCTTAGAATTGGAAAGGAAGAATTTTTTTAATTATTTTTAAGTGAATGGAGTCTGCTTTTAGCAGAAGCTAGGTGTAAGCTGAAGTACAATAAACCATTACAAAGTGACTTGCATCTCCTGTTGAACATCCAGGGTGCTCAGAATTAAAAAGTCATTAAAACTAAGGAATACTGTAATGATGCAACATAAAAGCAAATATCTGCAGGTGAACACTACAGCCTACCTAACCACCAATAGTCAGCTCCAGGTATGTATTTATGTCTATTATTTCTACCCTTAGACTGTTTTTAATTTTCAAAGGACTGGAAGAATCCCACATTTCCTTAATAAAAGGCATAGGTTTTCATAAGTAAACACTATGCTTAAAATTCAAAGCATATGTCACAGTTGTGGTGCTTAGAAGGTCGGCGCCTTCCAGGGAATGTGCAATTATGAACTTCAGTAACAATTCAATAACATTCTAGTTGAAAGGAAAGAGTCACAGCTCAACTATGTAGGGCTGGAAGTCTACAAATCAAACAGGCTGAGATCAAGCCCTTTCATATGTTGAGATCTTTGACGTCATAAATAGGGCCACACAGCTACTGAACATTTTCACTGGCTCACAGTCATCCTCTACCTTATGTTATGCACGCAGAATTACAGGTGAAGCAGGTATAACTTTAAAAAGACATGGTCAACAAAATGTTACCCTTCTCCCCTTTTCCCCCCACTTCTGTTGACTGAGCACAACAGCACGTGCTCTTTGAGGTGAACCAAGCACCTAAGAAATCAGCACGGAGTGGGGGGGGGGAGTGAAGAAGTGACACAGGGTCATGCAAAACCAATGCTTTTCTGAAGCAGAATTTAGCAGCCACTCAAGGTATTGCTCAGTGCTCAAACTGCTACCAGAGCATGCACCTTTATCCCATCCTTGCACAAAGAAAGGCAGAAATTCCTTGCTCCCAAAAATGACGCCTATCATTCAGAAGCAGACTTCTTTGCACCTATTAATTCTCAAATATGCTTTAAAGGTGCTTGAGAGAGATCTAAGGGATTTGCTTTCACTGGGAGATCCTAGTTGGCCCTAAATTTAAGCAAGACTCCCATTGAATTTAATGGAGAATAACAGATCCTCAAGGGAATGATATATACTCGACCTATCCTAGACACCAATCATAAGTGTGATAGACATGTATGAGATAGATGAGATACAGGAGATACAGATAAGACAGACACCTCTCATGGGATGAAATGAATTACCCTCTGGAAGCACTTACTACATTCAACTGATTGCAATGGGAGCTGAGGTTGACTAGCTTACACTTAAAAGTATCTAAAAGACAGACACCTGAGTTAGAGGAGATGAAATCCATTCTTAGGTTTAAATTTGATTACAAAGAATTGAGTTAGCTGACACAATACTGACCATGACTGATTGGGTCTGTGCACAGGAGGCCAACTCCAACACTGAGCTGCAAGGCAGCTACTGTAATTAGTTAACATGATGCTAAACACAATGGCTTTTCTTCTAAAGCATTCAGTCAACTCGTTTTTAACATGAACAGAATCTTTTACTGGACAAGGAATTCAGCTTCAGAAATATGGGACAGTTAAAAATGATGCACCTGAGGGATTTATGGGGGGGAAAAATGCATTTCCATCCTGGACACTTTAAAATACAACATTAATTAATATGAAATATTAATTCCCATTCTAAAATGGGAAATTACATATGTTCTGATGAACATATGAATTAGTGTTGAAATAAAAAGTAGAATTTTGCATTGCTAAACTGAATGCTTTTTTTTAAAAAGCAGGCTGTATGAATTAAAAAATTGACATTTTGCCAATGTAAACTGACAATATTTGAAAGGATTTTCTGTAACATAATGTGAAATTAGCCTGTATACTGTCATAAATTGAGTGAAGCTATCTTGATTTAAAATTGTAAAATTTTTGTTGCCATAAGGACAGACAAGGCAGTTTTCACACATACTGAAACTTTTATATTCCAGTACAGCTTATACATATGAAGATATTTATGTAAAATAATTGCCATAGAATTATAAAGAGAAACAAGTGACAGCATTAATGCATGAATGGCATTTTATGTTTTGCTAAAGATGACTAACGAACTGAATTCCTATGGAAATATAGTGTGCCTGACATTCTCATACCTACCCAATGAGTTCCTAATGATTACTGCTATTACAATGAATACAAAATTAATGAATAATAAATTAAATCCTTACACTAAATTGATATTAGGAGCCTCTTTAAGTCATTATTTTTTTTGCAACAGTCAAGTCACAATCCATAATAACCTTCTGAGAATAACAAGTTATGGATTTAATTACAGATAAAAAGAAATATCTTCCATTAAAATGTGGGAAATTATGCCCTTAAAAATTAAAAATGAGCAGATGTGGGAATGAGCAGAAAAGAATGTTCATGAAGTAAAATAATAATATAATAAAAAAGGAAATTAGAATTTAATGTTTTTACTTGCAATGTTTTTCAAAGAAATATTCCAGGATTAGGATAAAAGATGAACTAGCCAAACATACTTATGAAAAGTTTGATTGGTTTTTTATATGTCAAGTGTAAAGAAACTCTTTTAATTCTATACACAAAAGTCCTGTCACAGGAATCAAGCTAACAACCAAAATAAATGTCATATCTAAATTTGGTTATCCTCACTCAGGATTCATCAGAAATCTAAAATATTAAAGTGAATTTTTGTTCACATAATCTTCACAGAAATCTTCCCAGAGAAAAGATAACTGTCAGCCACATAAATATATGGCACTTTGAAAGTTTAAATATCCTTAGAAGTGAAAAATGGAAGATATTTTAGGGAGGCTTGATCTATATCTGTGTATTCCCATGTTTAACATTAGAGACTCTGTATGCCAATATTTTAGGCAATTTGAAAATTTCAGAAATCAAAATAACTATTTCACCATAAATCACATACATCTTGATTTATCATGATAAATACCAGCTTTAAAAAGTGGTGCTGAGAGAGTCACTACCATAGACTTCCAGAGGAGCTGGGGATGACCCACCTCAATGCATTCAAGGACAGGTTGGATGGGGCTTTGAGCAACCTGGTCTAGTGGAAGGTCTTCATTCCAGGGGAGTCGGCAGGAGAGTTGGAACTAGGTGATCTTTAAGGTCCCTCCCAATCCAAACCGTTCTGTGATTCTATGATTCTATGAATAGCTTAGTCTCAATGGCACACTGGTGGAGACCTATGACTACCAGCTCCCTTAGTACAAGGGTAGAACTTGCCTGCTCATCTTGGAACACATTCAAGAACTCTTTGTGAATAGATGTATTAAAAATGCATAATGCACAAAGTTGCTAGAAATATAAAAATTGAAAATTATACCATTTCAATGTGACTTTTTCACACTTCCATCAGGTACAACTGTTTCTGAATAAAATGGTGAAGAATGGAAATCTAATAATCACGTGCTGCTGTGTTCAGTCAATAGAATAGAATAGAAAAAAAAAAAAAAGAAAAAATTTGAGAGCTATACAGAGAAATCATAGTACACTTAAAATCTGTTTCTATATGGATGACCATACCTGGTTCCTTTAGCCATGTACTGTATCTCTAGCAGTGTTCAAAAAGAAAAGACTATAGAGATCGGATATAACTGGGGTGCTGTTTTTTTTTGGGGGGGGGAGGAGTTGGGTTTTTTTTAATATTAATTGCTTCTAGGTATTACCTCTTCAATGAGATGTCAAAAGAGTGTCAAAAGAGTGAAGAGTACCTTTAAATATAAAAGCTATAAATGTACTAACTTTAGCATGTGTAAACATCAACACAGACTACCCCTCCCATGTAATTGTTTAGATGACGGTAAGTAAGACTTAACCAACAATAGCTTTCACATCTCTGCAGGGATCTACCCCAAACTCAGGTTTATCTCTTGTGGAACCAGACTCTAACAGTGGTTTAATGAACATGTGTGAATTGCATGTGTTTATACAGAAGAGGAACTAGGAGACGAAGAATGCTCATCAGCAGCAACAGTACATTCTGTGAAAAGCTAATAGATATTACTAGATACACACCAAGAACAAAAATGAACTTATTCCTAGGGGTATCAGAGTTTATACATGTGATAGTGAAAACATTCTGTGGACTGTATGCTGTATTACTAACAATTCTGTCTTGATAGCTTCCATTTAAACTTCATTCTTAGTGAAGAAATCCGAGATATAAACATCTTTTGGAATGAGAAGTCCTAGACACTTATTCCCTTCTGTCTAAAGCAAAGATTTATTTAACTGCATGGCAATATTCCACTAAATTTGTTTAAAACTCTTCAGGCCAAGTTATAATTCATTTTGATACGTAGGCCTCTACACATAAAGATATGCCAATTCTAACATTTGTGATTGCTTGCAGTATAACAGATACCAGTATATAACAGATATCAGTATAACAGTATAACAGAAGACACCAAATTAGAGTTCTTAAACCCTGTGACACTCTTTACCTACAAACAACACACCAAGAAACCAATATAATGTGAAAGATGGATATGCTTATTCACACTGGCAAAGTGCACCAGACAAACTGAAATAGTACGTAGAAAAAAAGTAATAAATATGCAAACTCTGCCTCATTATGAGTTTAATAAGAACAGAAGAAGATCAGTTTCCTCATCCATACTGTCACTACTGGAAACAGTGACTTGTATCTCTGATATTCTAGGCTTCCCACATCTCCCAGCTTTCAGCTCTTTTGGTCCACTCTGCTGATTTCAGATGTTTAGTTATTCTGTGGGAGCAATCCTGTCAGTAAGAAAAAGAGCTATGGATAAATAGAGAGAAAAATGGACCAGAATGGAAAAGCAAAATCACAGGAGGACTGAGAAAACCATTGCAAATATTTAAATCCATCCATGGTAAAATCAGATTACCTGAAAGGGGCAGATTCTTCATAATTAACAAGTATTAACTTACCATCAAATAATAACTTATTTTCCTAAGGCTTAAAGAAAGCAAAGTACAGGAAGCTGCCAAGATAGATAGTTTACTTGCTTAAAATGTCAGCTACCTTTGAAAACATTATGTTGTAACATAAAATAACAGGTTCTACAGCAGGTGGATTTCTCAATTTGAAATGCATTAAAAAATTAATGTTAAAATATTTTTAATTTAACATAAAATAATGTAATAACCCGGTTGACTTCTCAGTTTTTAAGTGGAAATAATTCCTGTTTGAACATGCAAATCCATTTTACAGCCAAGGGTAGTAACTACACCCTGTGTGGTTGATTTCAGCTGCACATTTTCCATTAATGTTAATGTGAGTTTCACAGCTATATCACTGCACATGGGCAGAGAATATACCCTCAAGTTGTTTAATGGCAATGAAAGAAGGGAATGAATATGTGGCGATTCCCCTGAAGAGGAAAAATGCCAGGGAAAGAAATGTCAGAAAGAATAATCTAATACATATAATACACAAAATGCATTCAGAGAAAGAAGGAGGGGACAGGGAGCAATTTCTGATCTCTTTCCAAAATCAGTTGTGTTCTGTGCTCCCTGCAACAAAACTTAACAGCCTCCTATAAAAGCTCGATCATGAAATCCAGAAGAAAAAAGCATCTTCTTCTCAATTAAAATCTATGTTTCAGATAGACCTACTGCTCTTCTGATCTAGATTTAAAGCTTTATCAAAGCTCTACCTTTATCATTTCCTTTCCTTTCCTGTTTGTCTATATGCTTTGGATTAAACAGGGGAAGTTCAGGTTATATGTGAGGAAGAACTTCTTTACTGTGAGAGTGATGAGGCACCGGATCAGGCTGCCCAAACAAGTGGTAAATGCTCCATCCCTGGCAGTATTCAAGGCCAGGCTGGACAGAGCTTTGGGCAACATGGTCTAGGGTGAGGTGTCCCTGTCCATGGCAGGTGGGTTGAAACTAGATGGTCTTAAGGTCCTTTCCAACCCTAACTATTTAATGATTCTATGATTACATGTAAAGTCATAAAGAATTAGAAGATTATTTTCATTAGTGCTGTGTCCCTGTGGCTCCTTGCTGGTGATGGTTCAACAGTTTGTCTGGCAGAGCTGATCAAGACTGAAAACAATTCAGCAAAAATGGTCCTTCTTCTTACTGTGATTGCTATGAGGTTCCAGTTGACTTCCAATGACAACCGTCAAAACACTGCAGTTTTATCTTACTATGCTTGGGTCTAGGATTAGGATATCAAATCCTGACCTGTATTTCCACAGTTTCCAAATTGCTTACTCCTAAGCATCTATTTACCCGAATTTGTAAACTATGATAAATTAAATTACTCTGTATTATTAGTTCACCTGTGCTCAGCAAAAAAATACAGTGAAAACTGGTTTCCACAACTTCTAATTACAAAACATTAGCTACCTGAGTCTTCTCCAGCTGAGCAGATTAGCATAGATCTTCTCTGCTGACAGCTTTGACCTTCACTCCAGCAAACACTTGTCAAAATGCCAAAAGTAATTACCTGGCTGTTTAGGAAGGAGCAATGGGGTGTAGCTACCCACCTTTTCTTGTTACTGATCTAAAATATCTATAAAACTTGGGAAAGAGGCACCCTCTGGATTTTGGCATATACATTTTTTCTCATCTGTCTTTTATTTTTCACAGACTATCAAATATTAGCTATACGATCTCCTGCCAGCCAATCCCATCACAATTCTGGGGGACAGGCTAAATAACCCACTCTATGGATGTTTCAACCAAAATGATTTTATGATTGCTGTCATCCTGATTTTGTTGCAGTAATGCAACCAGGGAAAAAATAATAAAAAAAAAACCCAGCAGAAAACTGATCACAATTATACTATAGAAGACCATACTGTCTTTCCTCTGAATTATCTTAAAAAATCATTATGCTATAGCTTTTTTCTTTTCACAAAATGCCCCTTTTCTCTCTGTATTTCAGATTTACACTTAAGAAAACAGAGGCACAGTGAATTTACAGGTTCTTCTTGAAAATATATGGCTAGATTAAATCTAGCATGTCTTTTTACTTTAGCTAAAGCCATAAAATTCTCTTAATCCATAATGTTCAAATTTATAGAAAATATTTTCTAAAGAGAATGAAGGGATTTAACATGTTTTCCAGAAGACTCCCTAATACTAGAAAGATTAAGTATTTGCAGATTATTACAATGGTCACTAATCTCTAAATCCTGCATACAGTTTTTGTCAGACAATGGAAAACATCATCTCGAAATAAGAACAAGATCAAAAATCTATTAATCTGATGCCATCTTATCTTACATGTCAGAATGGATATTTGGAGTTCAAGAAAGCTCAGGGGGAAAAAAACCCTTCTTTGACCATAGATAGTCCAGAAACAAACAATTCATGAAAATCTAATCACTTGCCTGCAGTAACAACATTCTCTAACATTGTGCAGGCTATCAGGTAGTAGTGGCAGCTCCTGAAGTAGCCTTCAACCCAGAAGAGAAAGATGTCTCAAAATGAAGGCAGTGTTAAAATACAGAACTGAATACTGCTGACAAGTGTGCCCTTGTGAGTACTGCTAGCAAACTTCTCTCATCTTCAAAAAAATCTCTCGAAATTCCCAAATAACTCCTTATCCCACTGTCAAGAGCTCATTATTTCCCCTCTCAGATATATCCCTCCACAAGCTATTAGCAACAGAAAGTAATGCAAGTGATTATTTTCAAGATGGATGATACATGAATCCTCCAGACCTCCTAACTAAGCCTTTTCCAGCCAGAAACCCTCCACTTGCCCTTTCATCCCAGGTCACGTTTGCACCTTCTTCCCAAGATGTCATCCCATATACTGTGTTCTACCAAGAGAACAGATTGATATTGGGTTCAGGTCAGCTGCCCCTACCCACTGTTACCAAAACTCTACGCTTCTGGAGAAGTGCCTTTTCATGTACTTTTCTCCAGCAAAAACAGATGACAGCCTGATTCTAAGATGATTCTGTGTGTAATTGATTTTGTGGGTTGTTTTGTGGGTTTTTTTCTTGTACTTTAACTATTTTTCATAGAGCTCTGAAGTAGCACTCCTTGCTCTCATAATTTTTTTTATTTATTTGGCTGATATGAAAGCTATCACTTAAAATCACAAGACTGCTGATCATCCAATTTCATATATTAAAATAGAATATTTCGTTACATCAGATAAAGAACATTCTCCTGTTGGTAGCAAGCAAAATTTAATATTATCCCCTTTTCCACATGGTGCCTAGTGTTTATTTACAAGCATAGATTAAAGTTTTATCTTGTTGTTCCACATTTTCAAAAGTTAAAATCAATCTGTCTAATGGGTGAGAAAAAAGTTCTTTCTGGGTAAAGGTTAGTTACAATGCTATTTGACCTATTTTTCTTAAGTTCTTTAATTTCTTTAGTAATGCCTACTTAAAAGTTATGTATCTACCAAAATATGTTACATTTGCCTACCTACTCTTTACATAAAAGCTGCCTCTTATGTGCCTGCCTTAAGAGATTTCTTTTAACTGAAGCTTTCCTAAATAATTTGTTTTAATACACGTAGGATATGCTGTAAACAGAGTGTACTTAAGTGTACTGCACAAAAATAAATACAACTTTATTACAGGAATATAACATATAAGATCTCTGGAATTGTAAGTATTATTGTTGTATATGCCATATTGCATGCATATTTTCATTTTCCTAGAAAATGTGCTCCTTATCATAAAAATGCTAAATAGAAGCAATTTTGCTAAATAGTATGATGAAATACAACATTAAGCAGGTTGTCCTGGATCTGGGGATTTCTGCTTGCTTTGCTTTAAATTGGAATGAAATTTAGTGTAGGAACTTTTTGATACCGTGTTCATAGTGGTACCCTACAGCACTGCTACTATACAAAAAAATAATAGCTTTCTGTTTCACACATTTTCAGTGCCATGGACTTCAGCGCTGATACTTGTTGATTTGCATCAGTTGAAGACAATCCTTTCAAAATGTACAGGTCAGTTTGAAGCCTCTATGTAAGCAAATACATAGGAAGAAGCTCTTTACTGTGAGGGTGGTAAAGCCCTGGTGCAGGTTGCCCAGAGAAGCTGTGGCTGCCCCATCCCTGGTAGTGTTTAAGACCAGGTTGGATGGGGCTTGGAGCAATCTGTCCTAGTGGGAAGTGTCTCTGTCTATGACAAGGTGGGTGGAACTGGATGATCTTTAAGGTCCCTTCTACTCCTAACCATTCTGTGATTCTCTGATTTCTTGGACTTGAGGGTTTTTTTTTATAATAATACTACACATGCTAATATTTATTAAACTCGAAATCTCTTTAAATTTTCTCAATCTTAAATTAAATTTGAATTCTTAAAGAGCTTTGAATATGTTACCGGACAGTGTGAATGAAGGAGGCTTAAGCAGAAGAAATTTTGATTTGCACCAGAATACTTTAAGAGATCTAGCAACAGAAAAAAAATAGTTTTGAATATGTTAAGGAGCAGAGGCTACAGGAAGACCCTGAAAGCTTTCCACTGTATTAAATTCTACAATCCTGACATCAACCATCTCCCTGGATTTATCTGCAGTGTCTATATATGGCAGTCCTATCATCAACTATATCAACACAGTTCCATGGATATTAGTGATGGCTTTCTCTCAGCTACCTTTCACCACCTTTGGTAAGTGACAATACAACAATCTAAGAGTTCATACAATCTATCTTTTTTTCTTTTAATGTAGAGGTAATGTAGATAATTAGTTCAAAATAAATGTCTAACATTTAGACAGCTGCAACCAGGTTAGACAAATTCTACCCTCACTATTATTATGCATTTAGTTATATTACCAGAAGAGTCTTAAAAAAGGTAAATTTTAAAATCACTATTAACCTTTAAGCCATGACATAAATTACTTTAATAGAGGACTTATTTTCATCTGTCGTCATAGGCCTGCCTATAGATTTCAGGAAAAGCAACTAACAGAAACACATGAGTAGCTGCAAATCAACCTAAGCTTCAGTTCTGGTCTTTCCACTGAAACTCAGCTAGAACTGTCTGGTTCAGGTATCAGCTGCTGTAAGCTAAAATATTAATATATATGCTATACCAATGGTGTGTCTTTATTTTAGTTTAATACAAACCTGATGGTTTTCTATGAATGGGCGTTTATAAAAGGCATTAGAATGTAATGACATGAACCATTACTGTTTTAATTAATTGACGCCTTAATCTAATTAATTGGGTACTTGAAGCTATTTAAGTCTTATTTTTCTCCACAATTCTATAAAACTGCTAACTAGCTTTAGAGCTTCCAATAGATAAGAAGGTTGATTTAGGGGTTTATGCTGCAGTATATTACATCACTTTATAAGGTGAGCAGAAGGAAGTTCTGAAGTTTTCTATTTCAACAGAAAGTGGTTTTAAAGCAAAAATATTTCTTTCTAAAATCCACCCTTACTAATCACAACAATGCATACCATAATCAGAAGGAAGTAATCGGAGAAGAGTCAGAACCAAAGATAACTTGCTGTTCTTCAGGACTGAGGCATATTTACCAAATGGTGGCACCCATCAGAATTATTAAAACTCACCCCATTTTTCAAAACAAGAACGAGGTGGGAAGGAAATGCTATCTCAAAGTTTCATTAATCATTGTATCGGGCACTTTGTAGTGCAGGAGACAGTTCAGATTCTGAATAATCCTTAAAATTATAATGGTATCCTTTATTTACTAGTGGAAGCATTTGAGGAAAGCTTCAGGTAGATTTGATGGTACAACAGGTGAAAGGGAATTAATCCACCAGAGGGGCCAAGAGGTGAAAAAGGACAATGATAGCTAAGTAGACTTGAGCAGAGGAAATCAGGATTTGCACCAAAAGACTTAAGAGAGCTAGCAACAGAAAAACTGTCAAACTTCCACTTTTCACATTATAGACCAAAGAACTGTAATCTTCCTTAAATCAGGGCAACGGTAAGTGGAATCAGATGGACATCACAGCCTCCTGGCTATGTTGTTCAAAGTTTCTGACACAGACGCTGTCAGTTCTCTTCAAAGATGAACTTCAAATTATTCATGGACACACACTTTGTTACCATCTCAGACAGCACGACATCTAATTGCATGGTCTACAAAAATCTAGACAGAGGGAAGGAATTCAGAAATAGACTTTCATCTTGTGCTATTCGCTTCATCACAGCTGAATTATGAATCTGACAATGACAGGCCAATGTATAAGTTTCAAAGCAACCATTATTGCTCATGGTTGTGGGGTAGAAAAAGGAAACCAAGACAGTATGTCAGCATGGACATGTTTGTGACTGAATCAACAGAGCTCATCTTTCTGAGACTTCTCACAAGACATGTAAAACTTATGCCAAAAATCAACACGGTTGTAGCTATTTAGAATGAACAAGAACCTCTGAGAGAAGACAACTTTTTATCCAGAAATTGAACTTTCCTGCTTTTAATGATATAGATTCATATATCCTGCACTGACAGTCACCACAAAAAAGATGGCTGTTGCCATCACCAAAACAACACAACAAACAATGCCAGGTTTCATTATATCAGCAACAGAAGCAGTAAAAATAATAATAAATTCCTAGATTACACTTACTTAAGTGAAATATATTATGCAAAGAACGCCTAAGAGTTAATCAGGAATGGTCTAAAAAGCATCAAAGGCCAGACGGTGTTTAATCACAAGCCGAAATAATCAGAGAGAGAAAACCACAGTATTCTGAACTCCCTGCATAAAATTACGTTCATGGGTTTTCTTCAAATTCCTCCGAGATCATGATGTTTTAAAGACATGAGTCAATAATATCTATTTGAAATATGCTTTCAACTAAATACATGGATAACTAAACCAAACTTTGCATAATCTTACTTTTGCCATTGATGATTTATTCCTCTCTGTTCCGTTGTTCCTTCTCCTAATCTCCCTTTGCTACGTTTATACATTCTTTACATATACATATTACATGTAACAGTATTACACGAAGATCTGAAGTTATATTATATGAAAATAAATCCAATAACAGTTCTTTTTTTTTTGTCCCTTGAGAATCTCCTATAAAACTTTTCTTGATAATAATGGATAATAACATAGAATTGTCATGTTTCTGTCAACAGTGCTGGTATGGTCGATACTCACTGGCTAGAGAGCAGAGTGAGCCTCTGCAGTGTTCCTAGGAACAAACAGTCAATTTAAGCTGCTTACTAGATCCTCATCAATTTTCTCTCTAATGTTGAGTAAATTATCTTCCCTCTGTGTCTTGTTTTGTCAAATTTTAGACCATGAAATTAAGAGATGTGCAAGCTTTACAAAGTATTCCATAAATGTACTATTATTTCTATTATGCAGCAAACTGGAAAGATAACCCACTTTGACCAATAAAAAGAGAACTGTATTTCATGAGTAGAATGAACCAGAGAACAGATATAAGTCATTTGCATTCAAGCATTATAGTTTTAACTAATCATTTGTATTTGCATAGTTAGTATTTAAAAATATATTTATAATAGATATTTTTAGGGCTTACTCTATAAGGAAATCAAAATTCTTCCTGTCATACTCTCAGACTCACAGTCCTTTGTAGAGGGCCCAGATTGGATGCATGACAAAACTGTGATTTTGCCAAATGTGCTTAAAAAATGGGAGAAGTAAACAATTTCTGCAGTGACATACGTGTAAGGCAGATTCCTCACCAGTATTTTCAAATTGGCAAAGAACCTGGAATATTTTTTTAATGCAAGTGGGTTGTTTCGCTGTCTGACATGGCTTTTAATTTTAAATTTGTTGGTCATCAGAAAATTCTGTATTTCAATCCTGCTAACTAGCCAAGGTCATTAAGGATTTGTAAGCTGTGATGGAAGCTAAGAGACTCTGGAATTAGACTACTGTTTTAGATACTTGAACCTGCATACTTAGTAGAGTAAGTTTTGATGCCTATAACTACAGCTCAGACCTACCAAGCAAAAGAAATATACCAGAGGCAAAATAAGGTATAAACACCTTCTTCACCAACTGAATTCAGGGTCACTAATATGAGCATCCATTTAATCATCCTAATTAAGATTAAAACTATGATATCTTGGTCTACTTCAAACCATTAAGACACCATCAACTTGAACCAATGGACAGGGTAAGTTAACTCTAAGGGTTCTGAAGTACCCTTTTCATCTCAGAAAGAACTGTCTAATGCTAAAGATCATGTTTTGACTGTTTAGAGCTGCCAATTTGAGCAAAAATATTCAGTCTCTATGTCAAAAAGTTAGATTGCAATATTTGTTGCCTTGGATACTTTGCCACAGCTGGGACATAACCAAAATTTGCAGGTATCAGATTTCAAAATCTGTAAGTTTACAAATCTAATCATTTGCAGTAGTTTAAAACTGCCAAGAAATTTTATATGTAATTTTTTATCTATTCAGGTACTTTTGAGGCAGTACCTTTATTCAAATTAGCTTGTTACATAATTAAATTTGAATGATAATAAAGTATTTTTGTAGTTGTGATTTTTTTTTTCTAGTGGAATTAATTTTGCTGTGCATTTTTTTCATAATTGGAAAGCTCTCAGAGAAAAAAAATTTTAGGCAAGAAGGTTGTATGTTTCAACACCCAACTCTCTAAGTCATTTTTAATGGTTCCTATCAATCCATACACATTGTGAAAATGTAGGTTCCACCAGAAAAGTAAAAACAAAAAAACAACCAACAAACAAAAAATAAAACCAAAAGCAAATGAATAACTTAGTTAAAAGTTAGGAGTATTAAAAAAAAAAAGATAATTTTTCATAATATTCTAATATATATTTTTAGAAAAAGATCAAGATTTCAGACTTTCCACAATGGTCTATATTACAATGTATCTTAGACGTAAGAACCTGCACGCAGACCTATTAATTTCCTAACACCCGCTTATGCATTGCCTTTGGCTGTGCTATCCGTCCTGTACCACTAACATGTCTATATGCTATGCATACATTCCTTTACTCTTCAGTCTCCATTTTTTTGTAACACCCAAAATATTGCATTTTAATACATTACCAAAAAAGGTAAGCAAGACTCTAACTAGTTAAAGAATGCAGCTACACATGATCAAATGCTGAGTGTCTATGCACATGACTTCTCTTCTACATCTCTTTTTGTGCAATAGATATACACAATTGTTACAGCCATTTCATGCTAAAATTATATGCTTGGAAAATTCAGAAGATTCTTCTTTTTGAATTACTGTTACTATACATGTCTCTCCATAAATGATGGCATTCTGGAGTTCCTATAAAACAAACTCACTGCTCATTACTATACTGACTGTATTGCAATTTTATATTGAGTTATCTTACTGATAATTGTTTTCTGCTAGATTTTGCCTAACATTTAAACTGAAGAAAAAAAAAATCCACATTCATTTATCGAAATGATGTCATGTGCCAAGTGTAACTATTTCTAGAGCAGGTCATCTATGTCTAGAGAAAGTTTATTTCTTCAAAATGCTGAGATGAATCTACACTGAATCTTTGAGCCTGTCTTATTAAACAGAAATAGGCCAGAGGACAGCTACTTGATGCAAGATTCTATTTTATGAGTGTCAAAAATGCTGGCTGTCCTGCCCTGTAGTCAAAGAGCAAATAAAGGTATTGTTAATGTGAGAAAGCAAACTATTCACAATTTTAAATTACTCTGTTGTCATCTTTTCCCTGTAATTATGTTGCCCTAGAAAATGAAAAAAAAAAAAACAAAAAAACATCAAAACATTTACACAGAATTGGAACTGTGGGCTATGGGGAATAAAGTTTTAGCAACAAGAACATTGCTGAAGGATTTTAGAGTGCTCTATCTCTCCTCAAGCCAGCTGCCATGGACAGCAAGAAGAACAGGTCTCAAACATCAAGAAAATATAGAAACAATTTTTATTATTATGCTTCCATACCTCTCTTTCTTAATAGATATTCTAAGTCATCTGCTTACCTAGTTGCTAAAGAGTCCCATGCCTTCTCCAACCTGTACACTTGTCAAGCTTCATAGGAAACGACAAAAAACTTTTAATATAATTCCCCATATTTAAAACTAAATAAATAATGCAAAAAAACAGTTCATCCATTTTGCTTACAAAACATATAGACTACATTAATAATAGGATTAAACTGCTGCAGAAAAAAACTGTTCCTGTGGATACTGGTGAGACATGCATGTACTTAACATCTGCAAAAATAGACTCCCTTTTGCAAACTGGATAATTTACATTCCCGTAATTATTATGGCATCTGATTATCTCAGTTTCTAAATCGTTTTTGTTTCTCAGGATGTGATGGATAGCAAAATTCTTCTGCCAGTTTGCTCTATTCATTTTCTGTAAACAAGTTCTGCTTTCAGAGTTCCTGGATGGATGTTAAGGTACCTAATAGCAGTACAGCACAGAGTTATGCGCTTATCCGTGCCTACCCTGGAAGTATGTACTTATTTATTCTGCTTTGGTTTCCTTTGGTAAATTAAGTTTTTGGAATGCTTTTGCTCAAGACACTGTTTACTTTCAAAATTTCTGATTACAATTAAAGCCTGAAAAAAAGTCTTATCTAAGTATACATTGCTGTTGATCTTTTAGCTGAATTTATGTCTGGCTTTAGAGATCAGCAAGTAAGAATTTTGCTCAAAATAAACGAACTGATTAGTTAATACATTGACAAGCTTCTGCAACCTTAATTATGAGTTAGAGAAGAAAAATTACATACTTTTTGAATTTAAAATGTTTGACAGCTAGATAGAATTGTGAGGGGTTGTCTTTGTAGGCAAACACAAAGTTTAGTTAGAACAATATTATGGCTATGGCTCTGAGGGGAGCTGATGTAAGACTCCTGTAAACTTCTTTCTGCAGCCATCAACGCCTGAATATTTTAATGCGCTAAACAAACAGAATAAAATGCCTGGGATATGAATATATAGAATAGCTAAAATTACAATATAAAAGATTAATTTAAATTGGCAAATCTGTAGAACTTTTGGAGTGACAAAGGTTTTGTCCCCAGAATATCCCTACATCAGCAATATTTAAGGAAGTTGAAAACAACTACTTTGATAACAGCAGTAAGAAAATCTACTGTTAGGTCTTGAGTTTTGCTAAAATTAGTCACGACATTTCTACATTTAAGAGTGGCTTACCAGGAACAGGCCAAGACACATCAGGAACCTCCTGAATTTGACAAGGTTCCTATGGACTTGCTACATTACAGTGCATGTCTGTTCCATGAATTTGTTAATATGCAAATTTTTGAACTCATGTAAGCTTCATTAACTACAGCAGGCAAAACTACAAACTGCATTCTGATTCATTTTGAACCTGCCTTCTGCCAGTTTCATCTGTTCTTGCACTGCAAAACTGCACAATCCTGTCCACATTCACTGTGCCACGCTGGACTTGATAGACCTTTCTCATACCACGTGCATCTTTTTCCAAAATACAGTTTTCTGCCTTACTTCACCATTTGTTCTATGAAATATGTCATACTGACAGTCTTCTGCCTTTCTCTGTATCTTTCCATTTCAACCAGAGCTTCCAAACCCTCTGAAGTATGAGAATCAGCACTGTATGCCATATTTAAATACATGCAAGAAAAAAATGTTGTTCAGTTTTCTATTTCTTGCTTAAAAACACTTTCCTTGTTCAACTGATGATTAAGACTGAACTTTTATTTTCATTAAATTACCTGTTATTATACTAAGTTCTTACTCCAGATTATTAATGGTCTATTTAAACCGATAACTTTATATGAAAAGCTATTTTTTTTCTCCATATGCATTTTACACTAGTTTACACTGAATTTCATCTGTGATTTTGAGTTCAGTCATTCAGTCTGGTAAGGCTTTTATATTGTTCTAAGATCAACTTTCACCTTTAAGACTGTCAATAGTTTAATATTAGCAGGATTTCTCATCATACTGCTCATTGTCTTTCCCAACTCATTTATAAGTACGTTGAATAGCACAGTACCAGCAGAGGTCCTTCAACCTTCCTGCTATCTCTAGCCTGAGAAAACAAATAATTTATTCCTAATCTCTGCTTCTTGCCTCTTAACCAATTGCTGATCCACCATGTTCATGTTCCATATTCCACATTCTAAGAAACAATTAGTTTCCTTAGAAACTTCTAGGGAAAAACCTTGTTAAAAGTCTTCAGCAATCCAGGCAAGCTTTACCAGTTGCATCGTATTTGTTGATCTCTTCAGAGAGATTCAACAGGTTTACAAGGCAGGTCATTGCTATAAAAAAGACACATTAATTTTTTGCTGGTATATCATACACATTCAGGTTCCCATGATTAAATAATTATTGCTATTACCTCCTAGTTTTGACAATACACATCTATGGCTTTTTGGCATATTAAACCCTTTTAAGAAAAATTGCATCACCTTTGCTACTCTCTAATCACCAGTTAACAACACCTTTCTTCTACACGCAGGAAGGTTCTGGCACGGGAACTAATGAAGTTCTTTCTATAACTAAATTGATCCACGGTGAAGCAAAAGGAGAACTTAACGGACAATCCTGGGCTCCCAGTGTGGATTTAAGTTAACTTTTTTTGTTTCTCCTTTCAAGCAATTTTACAATTTGTTCATGATTTTAAAAACATTAAAAAACATTTAAAATTGAGTAATTTGGAGGCAAATTGGTTAGCAGTTTATTTACTTTGCATGAATTATTTCTTGCAGTGAAAACTTCATAATGAAGCTTGACAAGTTGACAAGAAGCCAGCCAGACTCAGAACAGTGGTAGTTAGCTCCAGAAACACATTTACTCCCAAGATTAATTTGCATTGAAATTACCTAAACAGCACACAAAGATATATTTCTACCATCTTTTGATCCAGAAATCAAGCCTAAGATGTAGTAACATTTTTGTTCCCTGAAAAAAAAGTATCGGAAAAAGCACAGGTCTTATAGCCTCATTTACAAATAACCAATCTGGTGTTATGAGTTCATGACAACACTGAGAGTTTTCACCATGTTGGGCCTTGACTGCGTCTTTAATTAATCCATTTCCTTGACAAACAAAGAAGTCTCAGGCAGTTTTAACTGACTCAGAGATGTTACACTTCAATTTCCCATATGTGCCACTCACCTCTTGACTGTCCCCCTTCTTAAAAGTCAATCTTCTGGGAGAATGAGATGTTTTTGTGCTGTTTGTAGTGGTACTGCTCATAAAAACGCACATGTGGGAGGTTACAGTTTGGGAAAGGAGGACAAGGACTTACCTGCTGCTTTGGCAACATCTGCGGTTGAAATGTTTTCGAGGTTTGAGTGCACTCTGAAGGTCACAGCTGGTCCCAGCACACTGGAAGAGATTATTAAAAAATGTAAGATTCATAATCAAGAGAAATGGCAGAAGATTCCTTATTAAAATAGGTTTTTAAAGAGAACCTATTAAGATACCATTTAGCCTTCATCCTTTTGCTTCATTAGCTACATTTGCATACATTTTTTTACCTCTTGTGGTTTCTTATGTCTACCTCATGCCCATCTGAAAGAACTTCAACAATAAGAACAAAACTTCAAAACAGAACACTCCTGTAAATAATATTCTTGCTATGAAGGTAGCAAAATGGAGGCACTTAAATTGTTATTCACCCAAGTACAGCCTAGATCATGGCTGGAATTCAGCATCCAAAGAAGATTACATTTAATTTCAAATTTAATATGCCTAACATCAATAAAAGCTTAGTCCTGTTGTCACAACTGTAAGTCAGAGGGACTGTAAAGAACCTCAGAATATTTATCTTGACCATGTTCTGAAAGAATATGTGTAGGGACAAGATTTTGGACATATATAGTCCAATGGCTGGTTTTGAACAAAAAGATATAACAAAGTATTTATCTTTTAAAAACAGGGGTAGTCACCTCTTCGAATAATTTATGAGGGAAAATTATGACTCTGTGGCAACTTTTTTGGGTGCAGCTTGACAGTTCTTGATGGCATTAAAATCTGTAAGGCATTTACAAATTTACTGATTAGTCAGATGAAGAACAGTAGAGCAAAATACTCAGGGTTTCACAAAAATTTTCATGGTGCATTTTTAAAGAAAAATAATTCCATATACGTAATGTTGTATTAATTTTCCACCCATCTTAATAATATCCACCTTAGATGCACATCTGATGAAAGGAATGAAGAAATATTAGTTCTGATATGCTTAAAACTACAGTAAAGTACATATATGTGATAAACATAAGAAAAATACACACGTACATAAATAGAGGAAATGTAGTTTTGAAGAAAATTTCCAGGAGACTATAGAAACTGTAATATACAGAAGAGAAGAGCACAAGGACTCAACAAAGCCACAAATTGGTACTATTATAAAAATTTAACTACATACTATGTATTATGTGAGTTCCTAAGTTTTTATTATTCACATAATCAGTGAAATGAATTAAATTCATACTATGAATAATAACACTGCTTAAAAGGTGAAGAACATTGGCTGGAACCATACTTGCACTGTGTTTTGACCTCCTGTAGCTGTGTCTTATGAGAGAATGAAGTCTGAAAAACTTTTGCGTAAAAGAAAGAACTTGAAAAATGTTTCTGTTACGGGGCTTGAAATGAAGTATTAAATTATTCCTTTACTAACATGTTAATATTTTGCATTCATACAATGGAGAGCAGTTAATGAAGTGTGCTTAATAGTATCACATATATCCTAGACAGAAATACCTTTAAACCTTTTCCATTTCAGGAAGAAAAATAACTGTTATCAAATATAAGACTTTGCTTTGAGGTCAGAAAGGGAATCAGAGTAAGACTAAGAAGCATCCTTTAATCTTTTATTAGCAAAACAGGCACTGTGCACATTTTATTCTGGAGTTAATAGGAACTGTCATTAATCAATCATTTTTTTCTCTAAATACTCTTGGGGTGGGGAGAGAAAGAGAAAAGATAGAGATTTTACTGCTAAAGGACACTCCAGATGCCAAGTCATTAATGTACAGGAAATGTATTTTAATAATTTCAGGCAATTATAAAGCATTTATCAGCATAATTTAAATAACATTTTAGGTTATAATAGTCAACAATTGCAACGTTTATTTTATTTGAGATAACTGCTTTACAAGAATTTAGGCCATTCCCTGATTCCATCACTAACACAGATAATCAGCAATAAAAGGCATCTGGGAGTTTCACAATACTATTCCCTGGCCGCTCAGATATTTACAGTATAATTAGCCGTCTGCTTTAAATAAAAGCAAGCAAGAGCCTAGTATATAGCTGTCCCATGACAAAGATAGGGTGAAAAAAGAAAAACTTTAGATATTTTGCTCCAAAATCTACACTGCACAGTCCTTTATAGCTGAGAACATGGAACCAACAAAAACTTTTAAGCACAGTGAAGTTACACTCCAGCCTTATCAGCAAAGACGTGAAAAGTTTCTTTCCAGTCTTCCTTTGCCTGTGTTTTTTGCTTCTGCCTCTGGCTGAGAGCTCACTATCCCCTCAGCTGACCTACTGCCTTGCTCACTGCAGCTATGCACTTCACAGCATAATTAAAGTCATACAGATTAAACCTAGATCATTTCAGTGATCTAGCTCAGGCAGTGAGAGGCAGGGATTTCAGAGTGAAGCCTAGCAGGGATCATTACACTATTCCCTATGGACTCCACCTGGATAATCCAGGAACACAACAGGATCCAAGTTGTGCCCATGTTCACATTGCCACAAGCACTGCTGATGAGAAAATTTAGGGAAATGAAGAGCAAAAACTGGGTGGCAAAAATATTCCTTAAGCAAGAGGGATGATATTGTTTTAACACTCTTCTTGTGAAGGAAAGAGGAAATCACAACCATTTAAAATATTCGCTCCTAGGCTGCTATGTGGGAAACTGTTTTTCACTACTGTAGCAACTAAATACTTGAAGGTAAGGAATCACCCAAGCACCACATAAGCACAGCTTCACTAGGCATATTTAAAAATACAGAAAATAAAACAGATCTTGTCACAACCTTTTGCATATTGGTATTATGCTGTTCATTTAAAAGCAAATAAAAGACCTTGAGATTACTTGGTCAAAATTGCATTTCTGCTCAATGTTTTGGGATCTGACTGCTTCAGGAGCTCATAAAATGAGATTTTCTCATGGGGGGCTTCTGGCAAAAGCACTCAATAAATAAACATTTCAATAACGATAGATGCCCTTTGGGGAATTCCTCGCTGTTCATTATGTGTTGGATGAGAACATTTAAACAAAAACAGTGATTATTTGACTGCAAAATATTTTTAAAAAGCTTTTAACAAGAGGGCAACCAGCCTGGGAAAAGATTCTAAGATACATAAAATGCATCCTTGATACTTCCTAACCAGGAACTTTAAATTAGATTGATAAGATGGCATTTCTTCTGCAGCTGTCAAAGCTTCTGAAGCCCAGCTAACATTAATGTCAATTGTCTTTACATAACTCTAAATATGGAAACTCCCTAAAGTGCACACGAGTGTCTATGACCTGATGACTTGCAGACAAACCATTCACACACATCAGGAAGGGTGCCAGCAGTGAGCAGTGGAATCCCTCCTGGCAGGCAGGTTACATCATGCCAGCCCCCCACTAGCTTTGTAGGTGAAAGCAATCAGAAGTATAAACCCCAATGTCCAGGCTGAAAAGCAGCCTACATCCAAGACCTGCATATGCTGCAACTGAGATTAAAAATGTTAGGTAGTCACACTTTCAATCTAGAAAGACAATATTTTATCTCTGATTTTTTATCTATTCCCCACCCCCCAAGCTGTATGCTACTACAGTTACACCTATGTAAACTGGTAGTTGACTCTTCTGACATAAGTGCACTTACACTCACCTAAATAAGAGAAGATTGTGAGTTTTAGAAGGCATCTGGACCATACTATCATAATCACACATCATTTTTTTCTGATACTTTTTTATTTTTTTTAATAAAGGTAAGCAGTTCTGGCTTCAAGGGTAATAAACAGTAACTTCTCCCCATGAAAAATGTAAGGGCTGCTGCAATGACCTGCTGAATTTATTACTAGAAATTTACTGACTAATTACCCCCCTCTGTTAGCTGTCACAATTTCTGATTTTTTATTTTTTTTTTAATTTCAATAATGTTGCCTTCAGCCATAATAGTTTAGGGGATTTTAACAAAGACATTCAAAGCATATTGCAAATTGTCACCCTTATGTGCTGTTGTCTTACATTCTGTTTACTAGAGATGAAATAATTACAGTGTTTATACCAAAATGACTTGAACGTTGATTGCTGATTTAATAATATGCCCCCCCCTTGGATTTATATTTCCCATCTGAAGGTGGGAGGGTATACAACACGCAAATAAAGAAGCAATATTCTTTGTGCAAAATAGAAGTATTTCCTTTCATTAATTGTTTTACTAACAACATTCTTCTGATATTTTGCCTGTCAACGAGTGATCTGAATAAACAGATCCTAAGCATGATCAATATGGTGAGGTCCATATCACTTTCAAGCCGTAGGTTATAATTATACTTATGAATGACAGGATTTAAATCTCCATAAATTATGTACCCAGCTTTGCATGCCTGTTCTTTGCCCCCACATGTGTATACTTTCGTGTTACGTTATCATACAGAAGGTTTACTGTGAAATACAGTCACAGTCTATCATACCCCCTAGTGGAAAAGGATTTGAGAAGCAAGTGCCAACATGGTTATGTGTATTCTTGAAGACAGAGCTGATGCCAGATGGAAACGAATGAAGGTTCCACTGCTGTATATTAAATACCACTGTATTTAAAAGAAAAACACTAGCAGAGCACAGTATCTCAAGATTGGAGGAGGATGAGATGAGGATTGAATATTTCCAACATTAAACATTCTCTTAATGACCCTATTTCATAAAACTGAGCTTGCCTTAATAAAGCTTAGTTTTGAAATTAGAGTCACTACTTGTCTATATGTTCATTTCAAAATCCTTTAATCTCTGGAGGTTAAGAAAAGCAATTAGTAACGCTCCAGAGGATTGTGCAAAGTAAATTTTATAGCAGCTAAGGTAATTGTCTCAGGAAATGTTTGGTGGGCTTGAACTAATGACTTGCAATGTGTACACATTTCTGTGCTTACTGTGTTTAGGAATTTGAAGCTTATGTCCATTGTTTATATTGCACTGAAGCCTCCTTTTCACCTTCTCAATTTTGGAAAAATTAAAATGCTCATACTGATGTAAATGTGATATATACAGGCATATAAACATACTTACGTCAAAGCAAATTAATGGGGAAACACACATAATTAAAAGAGGTGCTTCTGTAATACAGTGTGTTTATACAACATGATTTACAGAGCAAAGCAAAGGCAGAAAATTGCAGCTGGTCATTGTCATTCAATAAATAAATGGATTAAGAAATGTACACTGGGTATTTTGTTCTTCTGTTACTCAGAGCAGCTGTAAATTCATAGGCCATTTGATTCAGGTTTTCATCAACATTCTTGACCACAAATGTTGACTAAAATTTATTTTGTGAAGCTTTGCGTCATACTCTATTTATATTACATAAGCAGGTCTCTGACTGAACTTCAGATTCAGGAAATCTGCAAAGGATGTGTTGTGCTGACCTACTACAAAGTAACTTCTCTGAACTGTTGAGTAGAGAATATTGATCATTACCCAGACTTAATTCTAAAAAGTCACACATCTTTCACTCTTTAATATCTTTGCTGTTCAAAGATTTGCTTCATTTTGCACCTGAAGTGAACAAACATTGATGTACAGCTGTATGCATTCTCACATTTCTATTGACATGTATGTACTTACAGACTGTGATCAATTAAAAAAATCACTTTTTCTTTTAGCAAATTGAGTTTCTTGAGCCTTTCTCTGGAAACTCTTAACATGCTCCTTAAACTGCAGAATGACACACAGTGTTCCACAACATGCTGCAATGCAGCCAAAATATATTCTCTATTCATATTTATACCCTTTATATGCACTAAGCATGAACTGTTTGCTTGCACCACTGTCTACAGAAATGTGGTCCTGTACTAAATTCATAGCTAGCATGGAGAGAGAAAGTTAAGGATATTTCTACTAACATTACAGCTTATGTCTGACAATAACCAAGCACTAAAGATGAGAAAGCAAAATCCCTGCTAAGGGAAAGACATTAAATACAGTGCTCACCAGTTAGTGCTTGATTTTCTATCACCACTTGCATTTCATTAGTGGGGTTTACGCCATGCAGCTCGGTGAGGTGTAATGGATAGACCACAAAGATTCGATAGATTGACAGCTTCAGAGCAATCATATTTTGCAAGTGTAATTACACGGAGACAAAACTTAGGTCTGGATTTGACAGTTGCAGCTCAGACTTACCTCTGAAAGCTACATCTACAGCCTTCATAAATCGAGCAATTATTTGGACACATTGTAGTGCCCTCCTCTCTCCCTGAAATGATGCTCCATGAAGTCACTTCATGACTCACTCAGCACTGATCATTTCAGGGAGAGAGAACAGGACAGTACTAGGTGTCCAAATAATGGAATGTATCCTGACTGACACACTACTGTCATTAGATTAATTTCAAGAGTAAAGTCACAGAAAAGGGATTACTGGTCCAGAAAAGGATGCTTTCCAAAAACAGCAGTTCATTTTTGGTGGGTCTCTGATACCAACCAATACTAAATGATGGACTTTATTTTACATTAATGATTAATTACATTTTATTAATTTAATCTATATGCATCAAAAATGTGCTAAGTACACTGTTACTATTTATAGTGCAAAAGGCAGTGAAAAGAGTATTTTAAACATTTTATAACTTGCTTCATCTCAGGTGAAGATTATTTTGCTAAACCTACAATTTAAATTATTTAAAAATAGACAACACTCAATTTAGAGATTGATGTTATGCTCAGTTTGTCCTATTTTTATTCTTCACAAAAAGCAACTTCTTATGATTACTCAATATCTATGAATAAATTGCAGAGTTTTAAAGTAATTTTTCTATTAATCTGTCACAAGCCATGAAACTTGACATTTTCAACACACTGAGTACATGGAAGTTGCCAGCATTGCCGGCAATGCAAATAAGGTTCTTAAGTACAGTATTTAAAAGAACAAATCATACAAGTGCATAAGTTTTTACAGCAAAAGAGTGTGTGGACCCTGAGAGAGTGGGAAAAGAGTTGTAAAATGCTGCTTAAATGTACAGTGATTTTTCTTTCAATCCCCAAAGATTTAAGCTAAAGGATAAAATAGTTGTATCATCTAAAAAAAAAAAAAGAAACCAAAACCCCAAGAAAAGTTAATCATATTCTATTTTTCTATTTACACTTTCATTCATCTTCTTTACACCTTAGTCTGCCTGGGACACAAGCAACAGTCAGTTTTCATTTTTAGACAGTAAGCATTCAATGCATTTTACTGACTTCAGGTCTACTTACCCTCTGCACACCTGTAGCAATCACATATAAAATCTGTCCACTGGGACGACAGTCACCTTACACTCAGTTTGCACAAGTGACTTTTAATAATTAATGAAGATCATGACTCATGTAGTAGGACTTTTGCAGAGTTCAGCATGCTCATAGCTTTGATAGGAGCCAGATAGAACACGAATTTCTTTCATGAGGATTAGGCAGCACAACCTAAGATGAAAACATCCAAACTTTGCTACAGCCTCAAATCAAAGAACTACAGAACTCTGAGCACTACAAACAGAGCCTTTCTGCTTACCCTTTTAAGAACCTGTTTGCTGCTTCTTTGGCTCTGAGGAGAAACTACATTTGTTCTTGAGCTTCCCCTTTTGGTTGTGAGGTAGGGACATTTTTTTTTGCAAAGGAGGCACAAGTGGAATTTATTCAGCTCTTTTGGTTGCACCTACCAGATGTATATTTGCTCCAACTGCCTTTTTGGCTCCTAGGGAATACAAAGACTTCACAGCCAGGTCATGGTGCAACTCATAGGCCTGGATCTGAGATATTTACTGTCTAGGGTGTAAAAAACTGCAGAAGAATAATTTATTTTCAGCTGGGTGAGCAGGTCTGTAATATTCATGCAATCCATCCATCCAGGTGACAAAAGAGGAAAAAAAACAAACTGTGTGTTTGTAGGATGATCAGGTAGCCAAGGGCTGGAGGATCAAGAAAGGCATAGATGTAAGATTAATTTGGTATGTTTCTTATAAGGTACTATTCTTTCAAACAAAATTTTGCATGATAAACTTTTTCCATTTCTAATATTAATTATTCTACTTGTGGACCAAGCTTTAGTGCAAGACTGAGAATCACAGTCTTCTGTTTCTGTTCTCATATCTGTCACCAAGCTCTGCACCATCTTAGGGAAAATCAAACAAATTGTCTTGAGTTTCAATTTATCCATCTGTAAAATGGCTATGGTTACCTGCCAATAATATGTGAAATGTTATAGAAATTAAATCCACTGGCACATATTCAGTGACTTGCTTGAGACAATATATCCTGCCTATCCTATCATGTTATGAACTTTATTATAAAAGGAATATGATGGCATTCTCAGTCAGATAGAGAGATGAGTAGTAGAGAAATATGAAGTTAAAAAAAAAAAAGAAAAACCTCAGAAGCTCACTTCTCTGTTAAAACCTTCTAGAGCAGAGATCCATGAGTACATGGACACGTATCTGCAACAATGGATTTCATTCTGCTTTGGACCACAAAGGTGCAAATCCTCCGATTTAATGAGATGAAATGTTGTAATGTAAAGCCAAACTTTGTACGTTTTTATTTATAAGAGCCTCCCTAGATTTTTAAAGTCTTTCTGTTTTGTCACCTAGAATTCATAAAATGCTGAAGGCCAAAATCCTTCTTGTTATTTTAATGTATTTGTATATTTTTCTAGCAGGAATGTTACAGTGGAGAAAGCAAAATGATCTTGGCTATATGCACATTTATTAAAGAAAAGCACACAAAATATATTGTATCTCAGGGGAAAAAGCCACAAGACTAATGTAATGCTAAGGTTGAGAAATCACTCATGTTTAAGTAAAGGAATGCATAGCTGAAAATTCCACCTTATTTTTGCTTCCTTATCCTCATTCTCTTAAAAATTGATGTATCTTTATTTTATAAATTACTTGTCAAATAAGACAATATGTACCAGAAAACACAATGTAATTTCTTATAAAAGCCTGCATACAATGAGTTACAGCAGTACATTTCAGACTGTTTTCCAGACTCATTAAATCTGTGGAAGAAGTCAAGTTTGAATAAAAGTGGTTCCATTATTTCTGAGTTATACTTTTATAACATTTTAAACAAAATTATGCCAAATAGCCTTAGTATGTTGGTTTGCTATTTAAAATCATAGACCAGATGACAAATATTGCTCAAGTTTTCTGAAAGGTATATCTTTTTATTGAGAGCAACCATATAGCACAGTTCAAACTTAAACAAAAATCTTGCTTAATTTCTGGATAATAAATGGAATGGAAATAAAAATTCAATCTATTGTTAGTTCATACTACAGCATCTTAAGGAGAAAAGGATGGACTATATGTTTTTTTATAAGCACTGTATTAGAACATTCCTCTTCGTAAATCTAAATGGCACAGATGGCAGAATCCAGGATCTACCAATCTAGAAAAAACATTGAAAGAATATCAATCCACAGGTGTTTAACATACAACACAAGAAATTATTAATTACACCAAATCAAGGAGAAAGGAATCACAGATAAACATAGAATCATAGAATAGTTAGGGTTGGAAAGGACCTCAAGATCATCAAGCTCCAACCCCCCTGCCATGGGCAGGGACACCTCGCTCTAAACCATATTACTCAAGGCCTCATCCAACCTGGCCTTGAACACTGCCAGGGATGAAGCATTCACAACTTCCCTGGACAACCTATTCCAGTGCCTCACCACCCTAACAGGAAGGAATTTCCTCCTTATATCCAAACTAAACTTTCCCTGTTTAAGTTTTAACCCATTACCCCTTGTCCTATCACTAGAGTCCCTAATGAAGAGTCCATCCCCAGCATCCCTATAGGCCCCCTTCAGATACTGGAAGGCTGCTGTGAGGTCTCCATGCAGCCTTCTCTTCTTCAGGCAGTGGAGGGAAATTTGCAAATACAAATCTAACAAGATACTGTACTACCTGTCCAACTACTGGTCACTGCTTAAATAATCCTCTCACACATTATCCTACCTCTAAAACTACCAATAATTTCCTGAGTTGTTCACATTTAGAGCATACATATACTACATGTCATAATCCATCAGCATGATGAAGTGAAAATACCAAATACTGTTCCAGTGTTTAGGTTCTGGATGACTGAATCTGATTAACTGGCTGATTGAGTTTTTCAGGTGTTAGAAAAATAACATGACAAACAATGAACAAAACCTATATAGAATTATTAGGATACTACAGCCAATGCACATGTTCATAATAGGTGAGGCAAGGAGATCCACTTATAAATCTGTCTGCCCAACACTTCCAATTCTAATGCATTTAAAGCTCCTCCAAACTTGGTTTCATTTTCAGACATCTTCCTCAATTCAAGTTCTTTTCACTGGGATGGTTGGCTGGCTTTTCAAATTGTATTTATTCCAGCCCAACTGTCTCAGCCCTTCCTAAGAACAAGGATAGTCATAGGTATTACTTGGCTGTGTAAGGCCTTTTCTTTGAAAAAGAGGTGGAAGGTATCTGTAATCCTTCACTTACTTCAAAAGACACATTTGAAGCATGGCAAAAATGTGCTTGTAGCTTTCCTTATGATAAGTATTCAAAATTCATGCTTGCTTTAGATTGCTGTTTACATTAAAATATGTAAAAAACACATAGTTGATGTTAAGGACATACGAGAGCATAACAGAAAATAACAGTCTTGTCTGTCTTCATGTCTAGAGATTAAGTCCTTCAAAGTGTTTTTTTCAAGAGGATCCCTGACCAAGGATGAAAAGAGGTCAAGTATTAGGGAAGAACAGTATTTTCAGGGCCTCAACTACATTTTTATCAGACTTAAGAAACTATGTTGGAAACAAGGTATAGAACTGTAAAGATGTAAAAGTCCTAGTGCTACTTTGAATTCTGCTAGTAGCATCCAGTTCTGCCTCAGATTCATAGAAACATAGAAGCAGAGGATCATAGAATAGTTAGGGTTGGAAAGGACCTTAAGACCATACAGTCTCAAGCCCCCTGCCATAGGCAGGGAAACCTCACACTAAACCATGTCACCCAAGGCTCTGTCCAACCTGGACTTGAACAACAACAGGGATGGAGCATTCACAACTTCCTTGGCCAACCCATTCCAGTGCCTCACCACCCTTACAGTAAAAAACTTCCCCCTTATATCAAATCTAAACTTCCCCTGTTCAAGTTTCAAGCCGTTACCCCTTGTCCTATCCCTACAGTCCCTAATGAAGAGTCTCTCCCCAGCATCCTTGTAGGCCCCCTTCAGATACTGGAAGGCTGCTATTGAGGTCTCCATGCAGCCTTCTCTTCTCCAGGCTGAACAGCCTCAACTTTCTCAGCCTCTCTTCATACAGGAGGTGCTGCAGTCCCCTGATCATCCTCGTGGCCATCCTCTGGACTTGTTCCAACAGTTCCATGTCCTTTTTATGTTGAGGACACCAGAACTGTACACAATACTCCAGGTGAGGTCTCACGAGAGCAGAGGGGCAGGATCACGTCCTTTGACCTGCTGGTCATGCTCCTTTTGATGCAGCCCAGGATACAGTTGGCTTTCTGGGCTGCAAGCGCACACTGCAGCCGGCTCATGTTCAGTTTCTCATCCACCACCACCCCTAAGTCCTTCTCCACAGGGCTGCTCTGAATATCTTCTCTGCCCAGCCTGTAGCTGTGCCTGGGATTGCTCTGACCCAGGTACAGGACCTTGCACTTGGCACAGTTAAAATTCATAAGGCTGGCATCAGCCCACCTCACAAGCATGTCAAGGTCCCTCTGGATGGCATTCCTTCCCTCCAGCGTATCAACCGAACCACACAGCTTGGTGTCATCGGCAAACTTGCTGAGGGCGCACTCAGTCCCACTGTCCATGTCACCAACAAAGATGTTAAACAAGACCCATCCCAACACCGATCCCTGAGGGACACCACTCATTACTGGTCTCCAGCTGGACATTGAGCCATTGACCACAACTCTCTGTGTGCGGCCATCCAGCCAGTTCTTTACCTACCTAGTGGTCCGCCTATCAAATTGACGTCTCTCCAATTTGAGACAAGAATGTCGTGTGGGACAGTGTCGAACGCTTTACAGAAGCCCAGGTAGATGACACCAACTGCTCTACCCCTGTCCATCTGTTCCGTAGTGTCATCATAGAAGCCACCAAACTGGTCAGGCAGGATTTCCCCTTAGTGAAGCCATGCTGGCTGTCACCAGCCACCTTGTTGTTTTTCATGTGCCTTAACACGATTTCCAGGACAATCTGCTCCAAGATTTTGCCAGGCACAGAGGTGAGACTGACTGTCTGTAGCTCGCTGGGCCATCCATTTTCCCTTTCTTGAAGATGGCAGTGTTCATTCAGACGCAGTTCATTTGAAGCCAAGTAATTTCAGGCGATGTTTTTTACAGACCAAACAACTGTCTAAACTGAGAGCTGACTTGGACTGCTGAACACTCAGAATGGTAACTGAAGACAATGGGATCTCTATTTCAGTATGTGAAGATCTTTACAGAAGACAGTGAATAAGTTATAATCTGAGACATCAGACTGGACACCTCATATTCGCAAATGCTTTAAGTTAATCTCTTCATGCATAACTCCAGCTCTGTATGGTCCTAATAATACCCGATATCTCATGTGAGTTAAGTATTACCAATTCGTGTTTGTCAATCATTTTGTTAGTGTAGTGAAGAACACCGTAGGAAACAAACAAACAAAAAAAAAAAACACCAAAACAAGACTTTCGATATGCTTCAACAACAGCAGTAGTTAAACATCAGTTTATGCAATTAATATATAGTGCCCTGCTACATGTTTTCCACTGAAAAATTAGATATGTAAATAGGCACACTTGTTGGTCAAGTTATCACATCTCCTGAAGGGATAGTTGAGTTCTGAGTTCAGGTATTTTAGAAGTCAAAAATGACGAAGATGCCCATTAAGATGAATTGATGGAAGAAGCCAAAGCAGTAGAACAAAATGTGGGCAAAAGAGAGACCTAGAGTGAGAGTTCTTCAGTGGCAATAGGGAAAGTCATACAAGGTTAAATACAGAAATAAGAAGGAAAAGAATAAAATCAGTGTTACTGCACTATCCATCAGAGAATGTGATATTCAGCTGAAAATCTTACTCTTAACTGGAGACTGAGAATGGTAGGCTATGCAGTTTGAAATACTATGAAATCAGAATAATCTGTTTTCTTTCCAGAAAAAGCTATTCAGCTAAGCTTAGTGCTGAAAAGTCCCCTTAGCAATGTTCTCAATACATTCCTCAAGTATGATAACATTATAAAGATTCAGAAATCATTTATATTCTCATAAAAAACCAAGTAAGTCATTTATGTTCTAATCAATGGTTTTGACTATGGATTCTGAGTGTCTTTTCCACTACACTTACAGCTGAGCTTACAGATTATAGTATTTTTATTATATATGGATGTTTCTTTATAACCTCTCATGTTTGTAAGTGTACTATTTTATGCATGAAGAATAGCAATTACATGAAGAAGGGAAACACTGCAGATTGTGGAGTGTTTTTTTTTGTTTTTTTTTTAATAAATACAAACCCCAAACCCTCCTAACATCACTATCCATCTGACTTCAAACCATGATGCCAGTTCAACAATCAATCACATGGGGCATTGGACACCCATAATTAGATTATAAAATCATAACTATAGTCATTTTACGTCTGCTTGCATAATTACATCAGCATGCTAATATCCTTTTAATGGACTCTAATGATGTAATAAGAAATAATGGAATTTATTTGACAGCTACATAACCATTAACAAAACATATTAAGCATAACTATTACTTATATAAAGATCCAGGCTGTATCCAAAATTGACAGCTAACATGTTGGATCTTTTCTTCAATGTTGAAATATTTCTAATTATGAATTCCCTAGATCTATTTCCACTCATCTGCTTCACAGGGTGAGCAAAGTTTATGTCAGTGCAAACTTGACAACAAACCAACTGCAGGAGTGGACTGAATGCACTGGGAGGCAAGCCTGAGGCTATACTGTGAATTGCAACCTATCCCTTAAAGCTGGCATAATTGTGAAAGTGAGAAGATAAACTGATTGCTTCCATGCTTCAAGTAATCAAGAAGTAATATGGGAATCAGTAGGAATCCATGGCAAAAGCAACTGTTCACTTACCAAACTCCAAAGCAAGGGAAAAAAAGAAAAATAGAAGGAAGAAAGAAAGACATTTCCAGACAAAACTAACTAAAGGTAATAATGCATTTGTCCCTTTAAACTTTTTTTTTTTTTTAAGAAAATACAAGAACTCTTAATTGAGAATTTAAAGAACTTCAGAACTCATGAATAGCCCTTCCTCCTCAGTTCTTTTTATGCTATTCTTATTCATAAGATGGCCTTGTCTATATTTTCAAATTAACCTTGTGATTCTCATTAACATAGAATCATAGAATCATAGAATAGTTAGGGTTGGAAAGGACCTTAAGACAATACAGTCTCAACCCCCCTGCCATGGGCAGGGAAACCTCACACTAAACCATGTCACCCAAGGCTCTGTTCAACCTGGACTTGAACACCAATAGGGATGGAGCATTCACAACCTCCTTGGCCAACCCATTCCAGTGCCTCACCACCCTTACAGTAAAAAACTTCCCCCTTATATCAAATCTAAACTTCCCCTGCTCAAGTTTCAAGCCGTTACCCCTTGTCCTATCCCTACAGTCCCTAATGAAGAGTCTCTCCCCAGCATCCTTGTAGGCCCCCTTCAGATACTGGAAGGCTGCTATTGAGGTCTCCATGCAGCCTTCTCTTCTCCAGGCTGAACAGCCCCAACTTTCTCAGCCTGTCTCCACACAGGAGGTGCTGCAGTCCCCTGATCATCCTCGTGGCCCTCCTCTGGACTTGTTCCAACAGTTCCATGTCCTTTTTATGTTGAGGACACCAGAACTGCACACAATACTCCAGGTGAGGTCTCACAAGACCTGCTGGTCACAATCCTTTTGATGCAGCCCAGGATACGGTTGGCTTTCTGGGCTGCGAGTGCACACTGCAGCCGGCTCTTGTTAAGTTTCTCAACCACCACCACCCCTAAGTCCTTCTCCACAGGGCTGCTCTGAATATCTTCTCTGCCCAACCTATAGCTGTGCCTGGGATTGCTCTGATCCAGGTGTAGGACCTTGCACTTGGCGTGGTTAAGCTTCATGAGGTTGGCATCAGCCCACCTCACAAGCGTGTCAAGGTGCCTCTGGATGGCATTCCTTCCCTCCAGCGTATCAACCGAACCATACAGCTTGGTGTCATCGGCAAACTTGCCGAGGGCGCGCTCAATCCCACTGTCCATGTCAGCGACAAGGATGTCTGTATTCTGAAATCTTTGCAGCAGTCAAAAAAAAAAAAAATCAGACCTATGCTATTACTTTCTTATAATTCAGAATTATTGGAGGGAAAATTGAGAATCAAGAATTTTACACCAGGCTAATAATTAGCTCTTAGTTCAAACTAGACTAGTATATTATATTTCCACCCCTTTCATAAATCCTTGGTCTCTGGCTTACTAGTAGCTTTTTCTATATAATGTCCCATCAAAAACAAAAAAGAAAAAAACAAAATGAAAAAAAAAAAACCCAAAATGAAAAAAAGACTCCTTAAGAAAAAGAGTAGTTTTATTTGCCAGTAAAATAAAATAACCTAAGTCACCCATGATGCCTTAAGTTGTATTTCCTGAGAGGCCTCATTCTCATGCTTTGAAATCTCAATGGTGCATTAGGAATAGAGACGACATCAACTTTTTCCTGAAACCTGTCTCCAAGAAGCCACTCAGAAGCTAAGTGTCTTCAGATTTATAAAGTTTGCCACTGGTAATTGTGCTGTGATGACAAAAGAATACATCCAAAAAGTGTTAATTCTTTACTTGGCAAGGCTTTTTTCTAAAGCTTCTACTGCAGCTGCATCTACTGGCCAGCTCCACATTTCTTTAGCATTTCATAGATTTAACTTGAGTCACAGAATCTCATTTTCTTGAATAAATAAAGTTTATGGATGAATTCTTCACTCACTTGAGATTTGGGATAACCTTCCCAAATAACAGATTTATAGAATTTTTAAAAATACAAAATACTTTTAAAAATATTGAAGTGATAAGACAGAACGCTCAGTCCTCTTTGGAGTTACTGTAAGTCATAACACACTTTTAAAGTAATGACCATACAAGTACTTTCAGTACAGTCATATGCATATTTATAGATGCAAAATAAGCAGCTTTCCCAATGACATACGTTTAAAAAAAAAGTTTGTTCATAGCTAGCAATATCACTGGAGGCATATTTTTCATTAGAGAATGAATCTACAGCCTGCCAATTGCAATGTTGTGATTTATCAAATGATAAAAAATAACCAAAAGGCTTTATGCTAACAATTAGAAAGGTAGGTTAAAGTGTTTTTATACTGTAAATGAATGAACTTAATGAAGCAGAACCAGCTGATTCCAGCAGAGAAATTGTTCCATGGGATTACCCCTTTAAATGTGCAGCAGACTTTATCTGCTAATATTCCATCAAGAACGCAAATTCTCTTTACAATCAAGACATATAACATTATTGGGTTTTGCTATTTCAAAACTCAGTTTTCATAAAAAATACATTTCATAAAATACAAGCAAAAAACATTCAACAATACACAGAACGGCTTCAGAAAAAAAAAAAACCAACTTCTATACTGCTAAGGTTAATATGTCTGGTATTTGACAGGTTTCTAAGAATACTTTCTCAGCAGTAGTCCATTTCTCCCTACATTTACAGTAGTAGGAGGAGTAAATATTTTTTTTTCAAGATGGTAATAAACACTTCCACCAAAGATGAAGCATCTTCAGATTGTGATTTAAAACATGGTGTTACAAGGGAACTGAAGGTTAAACAAAAGCTGATGGCAGCACAAGCAAGGCTGAGAAAGATGCTGCTCATCAGCAACCTGACTCATGGGCCAAAACAAGCAGCCCCAAACCTTCTGAAACACAGGCAGGAACTGGATGCTACCCAGACATCAGTTATTTTCTGTGCACCAAGATGAGACTTCTTTCAAGCAAGCTGTCAAACCCTCCCACAGCTGACCCTTCTCTTCCACTACTTTTCTATCAAACTAATTTTATCTTCTGTTTTAAAAGGGAAGAATTAAGTTTTATGAAGTAAATGTTCCTACCCAAAATTATTTCAGAAAATCCCTAATCTAAATTTTTTACCGCACATGGCAAATCATAATCTCCTAGTTCAGGAAATCAACATGCAATCACCAGTATGGATTATAAGGAAAACAGTAGTTCAACATAGCTGAACACCCTGTGATTTGTTAAATGAGTAGCTGACCAAGCGGCACGACCTAGTGTGCTATATGCCAGATTCAAAGCCAGGAAACCAAGTTCTTATCTATCCCTGATGTAATTACTCCCATCAGCAACACTGGCTATAATGACCCTTCACAGGACTTTCCTTACCTAGAAACTGTTAAATAAGGTTGGTAATATTTTTACAGCACTTGGATGGGATTATTTTTCCCTACAGAGGCTTAGGAAATGTAGAGGACATTATAAAGATCATCATGATATTCTTTAATGTCTATTGCACACTCTCATTAACGCTGACATTAAGATTTGCTTATAAGACAAACTATTCAAAACCAGTGAGAAATCCAATAAAATAAAAAGGGGCAAATTCCATGTACATACTTGACATCATCGAAGGCACTCATCTGCAGCTTCAGGATATCTGCCACTTCCTTTATTAACTCCAAGCCCTTTTCCACACTCAGGGGGCTGTTGAAAGGGAGCAAGAAAATACAGCATTACAAAAATGGAACTCATCAATACTTGAGAGGCTAAAAGTCCCAAAAGAGTTATCACCTTGGCCTGTTAGAGTCTGAAAGCCACCACTAACTGTATTCCTGTCACATAGTGATCATGATACCAAGGGAATTGGGATCAGGTGCTTCTTCAGGCATGATGAATCACCTGAATTTTCCAGCAATAAGACAAACAATAAGGTGTAAATGGAATTGTTAGGAAGTGTAATGGGCCCATGATGCAGCAACCAGTTCATCTCAGTCCTCAATAAAAAATGTAATAAAGTAAAAGGACAGAAAGAGAGAAAAGGATTGACGAGACAAGGAGGGAAACAAACAATGAAAGTCAAATTGCGGGCTCAGTATCAAATGGACAAGGGAAAAGCGTATTTTTAAATTCATTAGTTTTTAAAATGAATCTTCACCCAGTGAAGGGATACAAAATTATTATGGATTTGAAAGTAAACAATGGAGTAAGGCACACAGTCCAGAGGACACTGATTAGATACATAGGATTCAGTTTGGTGTGTGGATGCACTGCTGCAGAACCCGCTTTGAATCCTTTTAACCTTTGTCAATGCCACATTTACATTTTTTAATTTAGAAAACAGGTTGCAATCAAGCCTAACATAAGAGGACTGCTATCATCTTAAAAAGCACTTATCTAGATGTAAAATTAATATTTGCAAAAATTTCAGGTTATTAGAGTTGCTACAACTCTAAAGATGCATTGAGAACATTCTGTTCCTAATATACAGATCATAGCTTGTTTAGTTGTTTTTTGGTACTGTGGAATCAAACCCCAAAGTATTAAAAAAGCAAAAAGGCAAGGAAATGATAGAACAATGTCCAGTGAGAACAGCAGATACAACATTCTCTATCTAAATTGTGATTATAGAATTATTCTCAACATTATAAAGCCCCAAAGACCATGAAATTAAACTTCATAATCTTGATACTTATCTAACTTATGCCATGATAATTCAGAAACATCTTTGATGAGACTAACCTAGGGGAAAAAAGGTCCTGCATTTTTTCCTTCAAGGATTTATAACAAGTAGGAAAAGGAGGTGTCAAAAAAGTATGTACTATTAGACACAATCTTTTCAACTGGACTAAGAAGAAAAAAAGATATTTTTTTTTTCAAAGCTGTGTACCTAGGCTGTTATTTCTGCTTCGTAGTGAAAGCTTTTTAACCGAATCTAATATCACAGTAATCATTGCCACGTTTTTATTTATTGTCTGCAATGAGCAGTTTATTTATTTATTTATTGTATTGGGTTCTGTATACACTGCCCTAAAGGCACCTCTATTTAAATAATGGCATGTCTCATGTAGATCTCAGAATGGAATTGCTCAGCATCCCTTCATGGTACTAACCCAAAATGCTCAAGAGACCTCCTGTCACACAAGCAGAGGTAGCCTCTCAAGGCACCAGATAAATCTGGAGTTTTTCTAGATGTCTAAGACAGAAATGTTCTTGTGTGAAAGTAACAAAATAATCTGTTTCTGTAATGAAAAAAAATGTACTATAGATTGGTCATAAAACCCCTATATTTCAAGGACTGTTAGTGAGTAGAAATGTGATTATTCCCATCACTATGAAAGCAGATTGTCACTGTGACTCAGGGGCTTATGTGTTAATTAAATCTTTTCTCCCAAAGATGTCGGCTTAAATTTTATGGAAATGATTGGTGTCAGCAAGTGGGCTTTTACTGAAATAGCAAGTCTACACAGCAGTGCAGGCAAAGTCTGCTGCATACATTGGTGTCATTTTTTTACCAAGGGAGTCTCATTTGTAAAAGCTCAACCTCCTGCTTACCCTTCCTTTCCTGAAAAACCATTCTTCAGCTTCAATAACAAGGTATGCTGCTACAAGCCAATGCAGCAACAGCCATGGGGGATGTAATCACAGCATTCAAATTCTACAACAGAGAAAGAATGCTGGAGAGAAAATAGAAGAGAAAATGGTTTTGGAAGGCCATTCTTTTGCAAGTCTGAGTATCCAGGAGTAGTCCTAGTAATTCTCATGCAATACCAAACTAAGACACACAGGTTCACAAATTACATGCAGTTTCTTAGGCTAAGAAATCGTCATTCATAACAGCTCAAGAAAGCTGCAGAACCAGTACTCTTTGGTACCAGTACTACTATTGATCACACTACCGCATTCGAGGATTCACATTAAAAATTATTAATTTATAACACAATATTTTCCAATACATTTTTTCCAATTTCTTAACACTGATACATACTAGTACTGTTTATTACAGTTCTGTGACAGTTGTGTTGCAGGAGAGTTGAATATTCAAAACCTTTCTCTAAAAATGCCAAAACATCATTCTATGCACTGTTTCTGCTTTGCTTTAATTTAGTGTTGCATTTTGCTCAGCTTTGCACAGCTTGCACAGTGATTACCTTTAGCTTTGTTTACATAGAGAGAATACACTGTTCACAAGGCAGTGTTAAGCACACCAGCCTGCTTTGCAACAGCATCATACATTGACATCACCCATCTGATTTCAGGTTTCTACAAGGACTGTTACCAGAAGACAACTTGCAAACATCATCTGTCCTCCTGCCTTTGGTCCTCCCACACATCCCCGGTGCAAGTACACAGTACTCATGGAAGGGCCGCTATTTGTGATCTTTCACATACTATGCTTGGTTTTCAGCTTGAATTAATTCAAAGGGAAGTGTTACATACACCAAGAAAGACAGACAAAAAACAGTGGTTCAGATGAGGAGCAAATAGTGACATAATCCAGAGAAACTGCAATAGTCGAAAGAAGACTCTAGAAAACCCTGACACTGAAACTATTTTATCATGACCGAAGATGTGGAGGAAAGCTAAGGGTGGAGGTAGGGTTCACACTACTTTTTCTGAGCTGTCAAGATGGTCATTTCAATTCCCTATAAAGGGGAACAAGAGAGGGAAACCTCTTTTTTGGTGATGGTCCTTGCTGGCACTTGGAGCCGTACAGCACAAAGTGATTCTCTGGGCTATGGCCACTCAATTTCAAGACATGCCACAACACAAGGTCCAGCTCGTGCATTTTCTCTCAGAAGCCTATGTTAACACATATCAGTACAGCAGTAATGGTTAAATCTTAGAAGAGAAATCACAATTTATATAGGCCTCAGAAATACAAAGCATGTGCCAGAAAAAACAAAAGCAGAAGCAAAACACTCACGGAAGCTATCTATGCTTTTCAAGTTTTCTTAAGGTTGGCTCTCACTTTTTACACCAAAGAAAATTAAGGTCTCCTGCAATATCTCTATCAGGTCTTGATTTTACCACTATATTTTTTGATTGCCTTGAAAGTTTCTGATCACTTTTAATTTAGATTTTTGCCTTAGGAAGTATTGACTGTTGGATGGCATAGCATCTTTTGCAGGTGACAGAACTGTTGCCAGCTGAGATCTTGAGATAGCTGGTTACTTTGGGTTTCCTACCTTTGTCTCATTTTACTTCCTGTAGATTTCTCTTCTGCATTTTCTTCCAAGTTAACTCTGCTATGATATGATAATAGCAGCTAAACCAAAATGTGATATATCTCATAGTTTAAAATAATTCTTTTGAGGTCCTTTTCAGGTTTCCATCTCCAGTTCTCTACAGCTTGGAAGATGAAAAGACAGTCAGAAAGTACAGAAAATTAATTTACAACTAACTTCCTTCCATTGCTTTAACTTCTAATGCCATCTCAATCTGTGAATTGATAGCCTAAATCTTATTTTTCAGTTGACAGATTAAGACCCTATTGAACCGTCAGCAGAACTCTGTCTCACTCAATCTCTCTCTTTTATTATTTGTAGAGAATACTTTGTTTGACAGGTTAATGACAATGAAGACATAAACGGGGAATGAGACATAAATTTTTCCATTAGGATTTATGTAGATATATATAGTTTTAAAGTCTGACAGAGTCATCTGCAAAATATTTCACTCCTGCTTTTATTTAATCACTTTTCAGGGCACAGATCTTGCACTGGAGAATATGGCTTGTATCTCTGCTAAGAATAGCCAGTGTTATATGGTCAAATTATATTATCCCTTCAGATGAAATGACTCGGTGCAAGACTCTGATGTCATGATTTAACATCATGACATAACCATAAAGTGTTCCTTATACATTTTAACCAAGTGAAAAATAAATAATCCAATCCATATCTACTTCTCTGAGCTAAAATAATCATGAACCAATCAGGTCTCTATAATTTCATCAGGAATTTTGTCTAACAAAAAAAAAAACAACAAACAGATCTAGGCTACAAAGATATTTTATTTAGAGATTAATCTGAAAGTACAGGAATAAGTATCTCTAATATTAGCTACCAAGCACTTCTGAGAAATAGTGTAATCCATTAAATGCTCAGGAGTGGACTTGGGAGCTCAACTTTATGTGACTGTTTGTTAAAATGTTTCCACAAAGTGTACTGGACATTGAACACAGGAAAATTAGATTGCTTGGTGAAAATAATATTCTGTATCTTCTAATATCTAAATCTCTCCCAGCGAGGGAGCTGAAAACAGGAACAATCCACATACAAAGGTAATTTAAATAACAGAACATCAGATTATAATTTTCCTCTGTTATTGCCTATTAAAGATATCATTTTTCATTTGTTCAACTTCTAAGAAAAATGCAGTTATCAGGAGCCATCTCTAAAGTTTGGTCCCAGAATTTTGGCACAACTGAGAACAATCCTATTAAGTGATTTTCTTCTCAGTCACTGCTACAAAATGCATAGCATTTGCTAACTTTTTTTTTTTTAATGTCTATACAGTCCCACTGTCTTCAGTGGTTTTATACATAAGTGAGAGAACACCTGTTGTTGAACAAATTACAAATGAGGAACAGAATATGTCTTCATCTGGAAGAGATCTATCAAGTTACCCTGGTCATAACATCTTCCTGACCCTCAATTTATCCATAAAATGAAGACAATGATACCAACTTTCTTTGTCAGATGCCTAGTATTGTTATATAAAAGACTGTTATTATTTGACCTTCATTCCTTCTGGACCTAAGAATAGAAAGACCAGCACTACTGGCTTTCTCTGAAGACAATATATATTTCTCCCTATCAAATATGGAGAAAGGGTAGTAGAGAAAACCATGCAACCCAAAAATTAACTTTTCTGTTATCATGAAAGCTTCCCTCATTCCCCGGACCAAAAAATTTGTTCCAAACCTTTTCAGCACAGGCGATCTGACTGGTTTTAGAGCACATCTTGCTGATTCTAGAGCATATTTAGAACATCCTGATTCAGGTAAAGTTAACTTCCCCCTCAATGGGGAGTTAGTAGCCTTCCAAATGCCTGGAAGGCACCTTTGCAGATGCCAAGAAAATGGAGTAAGAGGCAAGAGTCTTATGGACCAGACGTGCCTTATGAATGGCCAGTTAGACCACTCCAAAAAAAAGAATAGTTCTGAATTATTGGATGTTGATCTCAATAACAGTACAGCTTCATGCTGCAATTATAGGAACAACACTACAAATAGATACCATGTTTCCAGGAAATTCCCAAGATAAACTACAAATCTGATGAATGAGAACAACCACTTTGAATAATGGAATGCCTATTTTTGACCTGGACCTAATGATTTATGCGTTCAAAGCTCAAAGCTTCCCTTTCCAGTTAAAGAACAAGAAGGAAACATGTAAATGAATGAACAGGAGTTCTGCAGAGAGTGACACTGGCAGCATGGCCAGCTCTGCATGCTGAGCTCAAATTCTAATAAAAGCCAGTGGACAATGTCAAAGGCAACAAACTATATGTTCTGTATTCCCCTACATGCCTGTCAAAACAATCTCATAAATTGATCCATTCTGATACTGAAAAATCTGATCCAATTATACAGATGGCTTGATTGCTTACGTTTGCCAAGCCTGCTCCCAGCCCAAGGAGAGCAACATGTAGCTCAATGTTATGCTGAGGTTGTCAGTCTCACAAGCAGTAGCTCTCATTTGCGTTTCCTCCTCCCCATTGCCAAGTGTCTTCAGAACCCCACTTACTGAACTCCGAAATGCTCCCTTAGTGCTATCATTCAAATTATGTATTGTCTTTACCAGACTATACCTAGTGCCCTTCCAATACTCTGTTTAGCAATTGTAATGCAGCACGATAATGGACATCCAGTCAGCCCTGTCAGATTAGTTCGATTGAATCATTTTCTGCAAAAATGAAGAATAATCTACAGTACAGAAATAGGCCTGACATTGGGAATTGCACTTCTTAAACATCAGTCTAATCCCCAGTGCAATCTTAAGTATGGTAGGGTTCAATCCACCTCAAATTTGCTTAAATCGGGACAGAGACAACGAAGTCCAGTTTGCTGTTTCTAAGAGCACTAAGTATTGCATTAAAATTGCCCGGCATTTTTCTACAGCTTAAAAGTTGCCTGAGTGCTTAACTACAGACCTCCCAGACGTATCAGAAAGTGCATTTTTTGTGGAGGTAAACACCACTCTTATATTCAGATTCTCTTTTGCTACCCAAACGCCGGTACAATGGCATCTACACTCCACCTATATTTTTCCTGAAAGTTCAAAAGTTTGGCTATACCTCTGTTCAGCTTGAATAGTATTGAATCCACATCTCATCCAGAGGAAAGCAGAACCTGAACCAAGGGTTTAGGAATTTTGGGAAGGAGATATTTTTTACTTACACTAATTTTTATTTTAAAACAACTTTCAATATTTACTAGGGTAAAATGCAGACATGCTGGAGAAGTTTGAACCAGCAGTCTTCCTTTCTCGTGAGTGCTGCAAGAGTCATATTCTCTCTTGCATGTTGTTTGTCTTCCTCTGTTGCTTTTATCTCTGAAGACGAACCACTAGGCTACTGAAAGGATGAGGGACAGTGCTACCACTCAGGGCTGGTACACAGAGCACTCTCCTAGGATGTGGAAGTTAAAACTGCTCAGACCAACTTCAGTTAGATCTTTTCCATCTCCTGCTTCATTTTCTAACCCCTGCAGTAATAAGCAGAAGACAGGCAGAACATAATACGTATGGTGCCTTTCATCAGAGGAGCGCTTAGACACACTGGATCCCAGAATATCCTACTTTTGTCTCAGTGAAACAGGGAGATACCTTGCATCCAGGGCTGTCTTCTGGAGTCTCCAAAAGTCCCTTCTAGTCGGTGGAAGAAAGAAGGTGCCTAATAATCTCCATATTTGGGTATGTCTCCACTTGTCTCTTGGGGACGACAGTGATGTCAAATGAAGTGGATGACATCCCCGTCCCTAAGGACAATGAGCAGCATTCAGCAGCTCTAAGTTTGGCACCAGAATGAGGCCATCTGGCTTTCACCCTAAATTCTGAAATAACTGCGTTTCAACTTTAACCTTAGAAATGTGTCTTAAAGGAAAAAGGTATTAACCAGGTGGATAACAAGACAGACACCCAACATTTTTGAAAACAGAAGCTGAATGGACTAAATCCATTGAAGAATTTCATTTCGGTAATCAACTTCAATTAAAAACTGATGGGCACACATGGATCAAGCCCTGCAGGTGAGAGTGGAAGGTTAGAACTGTAAAATTCTTTCTCAGTTGAGTCTTTACCCCACAGATTCACGTGTTAGTAAAAATAATCTACCAGAAATCCTAGTCTGACAATCACCTTGATGGGTTCACTGAGGATCAGTGTCTTATAGTGATGCTATTTCACTCTAGAACCTAATCTGAGGCTTTAACTGACAAACAGTTTTGCTGGACCTTCCTACTTCTGTATTTATCCTGAGTGTTTATGAGGTTTTTTAAGTTGCTTACATAGCAGACATATACAGGAGCTTCTTTCACGTTGAAGATTTTCTTTTCCTCTAGTGTTTTTAAATATTTAATTTTAAGAAAGATGCATTCTGTAGCTTCAAATAATTATTTAAGAAAGTTCCACCTGGACATTTTTCAATAATGTTTCTTTGCATTGACATCAAATTGGCTTCCCCTCACTGGAAGGGCAACAGTCTATAGCAGTATCACTTTCTTAGCATGCAGCACAATCTCCTTAGTACTGCAGAGCGGTGACATTTCATCCTTACATGAATCTTACAAAACACATGAATCTCATGTTTCCAGACTGGGTTGATAATCTCAGTCATGCAATCTGTTTCCATGTGCACCCACTGCAGTGCAGCCTAGGCAAAGAACAGAGATCAGAAATCTGCCTTATACCATGCAGCAACAGTATTCCTTCTGAAAATAAATAAGACTATGGTATAATTCTATAAACAATTAGTTAATGCAATTACGTATATGCTCATTACATGTAAAAATCTTTCACTTTTTAAAAAACTGCCTGTTCAACTTTTGACCTCAGTGATATGCATTAGACTGGTTTATTTTTTTGGAAACACGGCAGGGAAATGGTTCACCAACTTCAGGATTTGCATGCTTTCATTTCAATTTTTAAGTCTGAAAATATGAGCTACTGTGCCAAGGGTAGGATTCACGTATCTTAACACAGCAAATCTTTTCTTCAAAATTTTCCACAGCCTCATAGCCCAGACTATGAGGAATTTCAACACCACCTTTTTTTTTTTTCAGAAAGAAATATTTTTGTTAATATCTATTATTCTGTCACACTTGTTCCAGCTGAATTTCACCTACCATTGTGCTCCTTAATCCCTCAATGTATTTAAATCCATCTGGAATTTTTATAAATCCTCCATAGTTCTTCCTAACAGAGACAATTTGCCCATGGGGTACCACTAATCTCTCTACACACTGAGAAGCAGCGGTTCATGACGAATCTTTCTCCCCTATCTCATAACCAGTTCTTAATCCACAGTGACATCCTGGCCCTTGCTCTGTGACTCATTCTCCTTAAAGTCAGTATGAAGAGCATCCCATTTATCTCCTGTTGATTTAAAAGGCAGGTGCAACTTGCAGTTTTGCTGCAATAGCAGCTTTTCTCCCAGGAGAGTCTGAAGTATCTCATCAGAAGATGATTTGCTCCTGAGGGTCGTTCAGGTGTGATGCTGCCATGAAGGAGAAGAGAGGGTCCCTGGCATGGTGATCTGGAGGCCAAAGCTCAGTGCCCTTCAGATATAAATAGCCAAGACTTAAAATGTGAATAGTAGCTTATCATTGATGTGATTTCAGAGTTGGTGATCACAGTACTTCTTCAACACAGAAAAGGTGAAAACAAGTCTAGGAAAGTTTTTATTTTAAGGAGGGTTTAATTTTTTTTTTTGTTTCTTTTTTGGCTTCTCTTTTATTATCTGGGGTTTTGTTTTTTTGGGTTTTTTTTTCTGTGTTTCAGGGTTTTTTTTAGGGTTGAGTTTTTTTTCTGCTAAAATTAGTAAATATTTTAACAAGCAATATAATGGGAAACTCAGCTACTGAAGTATGAAATAGAAGGATGTAAACCTGTCTGTGTGCAAATTTCAGCAGTAAATGAACTATGGGAAAGCTGCTCATGCCATCACAATAAACAGAACCTTTACCATCCTCAAGAGAGTTTCACTTCCCTCTTCCCCATGACTCCTGTGTTTCAGGAACTGGCTTCATTGCACTTTCCAGCACATCAAAACCACTGTTTTTTGACTTGGAAGGTCACTCACCAAACCTCTCAGGTCTGGCTGCTAGCTACCAACATCTGAGCCATGCACCCTGCAATCCAGAGGAAAATTATTGTATTGGGAAGGGAATATATGGTGTATGGTGTCATCTACACATGCCCTGTGGAAGGAGTGAGTGCTCCTGCCACCTCAGGTAGCACATGGCATGTCAGAGAAGACATGGCAACACAGTGACATGACTCCCCCATTCTCATCAGGTTGGGAACCACTGGTACAAAGCTACTGAATCCATCCTTCCTCACCTCCTACTTATCTTTTCCTGATGCAAAAGAAGTCTCACTCATCACAAGAAAGATGCATATTATATATACAATGGAGAAGAAACTGAATTAGAGTGGTTTGCTCCAGGTCACAGAGGAGGTAAGTGACACAGCAAGGATTACTGGAAATGCTTTAACATCAAAGTAATTTATAGTGTTGCCATCAAATTCTTTCTAAACCTACCAAGCCTAAAAAGAACATTTGGACACCAAAATTGTATTTATTCCTCTTGTCTGGAAGTGCCCCTGAGAATAACTCATCCAATAATCTGTAATGAAAGTCCTGAGCACTGATGCTTCAATTCCATGACATTACAACAGCCTGCCTTGTCTGTCTGAATTTGATTATTTTGTCCATGTTTCAGTACAGTTTCATACTCCTTAAAGCACATATACATAAGTAAAGGCTTAGAGGAGGCATGTATTTCAGCATTAAATGGGTTTAATGTGGCTTCAAAATGGTTTGTGTCTTAAAATTAGGTAAGTAATGATTAATTTTGTAAATTCAGGAATAATAAAGCAACAAAATAACTTCAGAGCACAGAACTACTCACTCAATTGTTTGAGAGCTGCCTGACTTCACAGCTGTTACTGTTATTCTAATCATTTTAAGGACACTGAAATTTTATTGCACTGGGTTGCAGATTCATTTTTCTATGCTTGTTTCCTCAAAGGCTTTATTAGCCATAAAACCTTTTTAAGCTTGCTTCTGTTTTGACACCACAGCAAATTCCCACTTCCCACAATTTTTTCCCTCTTTTCTCACTACCAGTAAGTGTGAATTTGAGCCTCTTAATACAGACAGATACAAGCCCTGACCAATTTGTAACACAAATGACACTTGCCTAAAAATCAATGGCAGTGGTCAGGCTATGAAGGTCAGAGGAGATAACAGCATCATGGAAGCATGAGAGTGACAGAGAAGTTGAGAAAGATCAACTCTCTAGAGTTATAATGGGAGTGTGACACTGTGCCAGCCTGTACTTGCATTACTTCAAACATGCACTGCCTCCAGCTGTGTTAATAGCAATAAATTCCCATGGATGCTTTGTTGCTAGCAGAAGCACAGAAATAATGACTATAATATCTGCCATAATTGTGATGTTCTCTTTTCTGAGGCTGGAACGGACCCCAACAAAGTACTCCCCAGTGCATTTTAAGCTGAAAGTTAGAAAAAGCACTCGAGTCCATTTCTCGTGAACCCCGAATCTCTGGTGCAAAACAGCCTTAAAAATGCAAAATTGTTCTTTCTTGTCAAACTACTCCCATTTACTAGTAATTAACTAATGAGACTGAGGATAACTGATACAGATTTTAACACACTTCCAACTTTTCATTTTTTCCCTTCCTTCATATCTTCCCTCTTCCCTGAAGGCAGTTTCCAATTGGAAACTGGACACCTGGACCAATTTATAGAATCTTAGAGTGGTTTGGGTTGGAAGAGACCTTAAAGTTCATCTAGTTCCAAACTCCTGCCATGGGCAGGGACACCTTGCACTAGACCACGTTGCTCAAAGCCCCATCCAAGCTGAGTTTAAACACTTCTAGGGATGGAGCAGCCACAGCTTCTCTGGGCAATCTGTTCCAATGTCTCACCACCCTCATAGTAAAGAATTTCTTCCCAATGTCTAATCTAAATACACCCTCTTTCAGTTTAAAACCATTTCCCCTTGTCCTATCACTACACACCCTTGTAAAAAGTTATAATGCAAGTGATTTAAATTAAGAATGACAAAAAAACATCCACCAACCTAATAACCACCTTATGAGTTCAACAAGGACAAGTATAAGGTCTTGCACCTGGAAAAAAACAATCCAATAGTGCAGCACAGGCTCGGATCTACCCAGCTGGTAGCAGCTCTGCAGAAAAGTACTTGTGAGTCCTGGTAGACCCAAGCTCAATATCAGGGAACAGTGTGCTGCCACAGCAAAGAAAGCCAACAGGTTACTGGATTTCATCTACAAGGGCATCAATAGCAGAGATAAAGGAGTCATTATCCCACTCTACCTAGTGCTTGTGAGGCCACACCTGGAATACTGCGTTCAGTTTTGGTCCCTGCTATACAAAAAAAATATGGTTAGGCTGGGGAAGGTCCTGAGAAGGGCCACAGAGATAATAAAAGGACCAGGAAGCCTGCCACATGAGGAAAGAATGAGAGAACTGAGTTTGTTCAGCCTTGAGCAAAGACCATGTTCTGGTATGTTTTGGCTATAAAGAAGACAGACTCCCTTTTTACAAGGAGTCACATGGAAAAGACTATGGATAATGAGTACAAGTTACTCCTGGGAAGATTCCAGTTGGACACCAGAGGAAAATTCTTCACATTGCGGACAATCAGCTATTGGAATAATCTCCCCAGGGAACTGGTGGATTTCCCAACATTGGAAACTTTAAAACTGAATTTTTATAAAAATCAATCTCCATACTATAACAAATATACCTACTTTTTATATTGTGGCATACCTTCTTCAAACAAGTGCCAGTGGAAAGCCAGAATATCTACTTGAAAGACAAATTAAAGTATTTTCTCAGTTCCAATTTATTCTCTGTGCTCTGAATTACCCCTCACTGATTTTGTACTTACACAATTTCATTTGTGTGAAATAAATATGTTTTAGAGTAAGATTAAAATTACTTCATTCTGATTTTTAGTGGTCAGCATTTACATTGTGTACATGTTATTTGTCTTAAGAATTTAGGAAAAAAATACATTCAGGGATAAAAATTAAATGATGGCATATTTATACCTGAGCTTCCCAGGATTGGGCAGAATGGCACTTATGAAAAATACTGATAGATAATAGGCTGCATTATGATTCATTTTGCTTCATTCCCAGGAATCCTGATCTTTGGCTCTCTCCCTCTCATTCATTTCAAAAGCTTAAAATTCATCACTCTTTTATAATGAACTACATGATAATTACCAAAAAACCCACTGTGAAATACTAAAAATACTGACCATATGTTATTGTGAGATATTGCAGCATCTCAGGGTTTTAATGACTACCACTGTTTATAAAAACAAAGCACAGCTCCCAGCCCCATCCCTAGTTCAGGAATATGCAACACTCATCCTCAGTGATTAAAGGTCTATAGCCTGCAGCCAGCAGAGTAACCTGGACCTGCTCACAGAAATGTTATGGAGTATCTGCACCATCTGCTCTCCCAAAAGAGCTGATGTGTGAGACCTGAACAAGGAATGATAACGTGGCACAGAAGGCATGGAAAGACAGAAATTGGAGTGTCTGGGAATGTCTGTTCTGGGAAATTAGGCCAACAGACATATCTGTTCAGCTAAGCAGGGAGATAAAAATGGGAGCTGGTCCTTGTGGCAATACTGGGGACTCCAGGCATAGTCCTGCAATTACCTGTTGCCTTTCATCAGTTCAAGGGACCAAAGTGATTCCTTACCACTACTGTTGCTCGTGTGACAGATCACCTGGTCACTAGCTACATCAATTGAAAATTTTGTTCTGGGTATTCCTCTAGAGGCAAAAATGCAAAGCTCATCCCAGTAGAAAGCAGAGGAAAACATCAGGGGAAGCGAAGTCCTAAGAGGAGGCAAATATGGACCCACAGAAGGACTCTTGTGTAAAGTGGTCTACATCAGCAGGTGAGAATCATTTTCTGGGATATTTCAGCAGATTTCACAAGCACAAAAGCTAAAGGCAACAGAAGTAGAGCAGGCTATCATCTTATCTCTGCACATACAACAGATAAGAAGAAATTCAATATATTCAAAGCTGAACTGTTGTATTGAACAAAACACACCAGTATTCATGCTTTCTATGCAAAGCTACAGTAACTACCATTTCTCTGTTATTTTCTTGTGCACGAATAAAAAGCATGAAGTACCATTTTCCTATGGGAATATGTAATATCAGAATTAAGGCAATGAAGTAGTAATATGGGGGGGTACGATCTCTGTCACTTTCTAAATATCACAAGGAAAGCAGAATACTAAAGAGGGAAGAATGATTTTGTGTCTAGGAAACTCTGGGAGGATGAATAATTGCATGTGAAGAGTTAGCCAAGGAAGATTCCAGATCTATGGCTCTCTCTGTTACAGTGTTGAGACAAAATGACAGAATTGGCTCTAATGGATAAATTCATAGGCAAGTATTTTCCATCTGCATTATTTACGTAGGGGGCCAAGCTATGTTATCAGAGGTAGAACTTTTGTGTTTAAGATCAACAATTGACATGTATGGAACTTATTTATACAAGGGTAGAGACTGTTAGGGAGAGTGACAAAAATTTACATTTAACTTCTTTTTTAATATGAGCAATACTGTCTCTGTCTCTTGCTGATTTTAACAGACTTTAGTAGCAAAACCCTTTCTGTTTTATGAATGTTTATAATTTCTTTTAGTTTTTAAGGCTAGTTGTAGAAATTCAGTAAAGAATATGCACAAATCTTTTTCCCTTGACACAGTGCACTTGCAGGTAGAATAACAATTTCAAAGAGGACATTGAGATATGTAGAGAAGGTCAAATCAGTGTTTCTTTTGGAATATATGTATTAAAAGACAAGAACATTTTGTTATTATTTCCTAAAAAAGACCTGAAAAGCTTCATGGAATACAATTTCTTCTAAGAAACATTGAGACCTTCCAGTAAGAAAGAACAATAAAACCTATTAGGCTTGTTTCACTGCTGTACATATTATGATTAATTTTCTCCTCTTTATTTTAAATTTAACTTTAAAATGCAATTAAACTGCACTAAATATTTTAACCTGGTAAGGAAATCAAGTAATGAAGATCATAAAAATACAATTCTTTAATGACTTGCTAAGAAAACTGAAAACGGGGAATAAACTAAGAGTTCTGTGCAACCCAGCTTCAGGGGCCTAACCTGAACATGTTCCTTCAGAAAGCAATCATTAACTGCAAAGCAGTACCATTTATCACCTTTGTAAAGGTGGAGAAACAATATCAAGCATTTGGAATTAACCTACCCCTTCAGCATGTTAAATGGGTCAGACTAATCATATTCCATGGCAATTTTATATTATGAACACAAGATCCATTTTCAGCTTTTTCACAGCATTTGAGCAGAATACCAGCTACCTCAAATTAAATGCACAGAAATACATGTATGATGCAATTAAGTTAACACATTGTGAACAGATTTACTGCCTACATATTTTTTTTATGCAGACAGTCTGGAATCAAGAGGTAGCATATGACAAAACAAGAAATATCCAGGAACTGACTAATACAACAACGCCAGAAGCTGGCTCACAAGCTAACAGAGCTGCCATGAGCTGTCTGTGGTCTTGCATTTATATTAAAAACTTCAAGCACATGCATTCTGTTAAATAACGAAAGAGCACACGTTCCTCTGCACTGAGTGTCCAAGCATGGCTTCAGAAAAGCATGACTTGCCTTCAAACCTCAAAAGACTGATAAGCAATGAAGAGATGAACTTTCTACTCTCAAATTAGGATTTTTCTTAATGTATTTAACTACTCAATCTCATATTTAAGAAATTGCACCAGTGTGACTATTTAAACTGCTGAACATTCAGCAGCTTTCATTTAGTTTTACTGGAGGTGGTAAGAACTACATGTTCTGGAAAGCCAGGCTTCGGTTTCCCTCATGAGAGGCTCAGGAGGCAAACATTGTTCAAATGTTTTGATTGAGCAATCTTGGCCCTCAGCTTAGAGCATAACCTACCAGATAAATGGGAGTGTTGACATTTTTTCTATACCTGAAGAACTAGAATTTCAGAAAATAGGAAGAGGTTTTTTGTCCAAAGGCAAAGACTCCTCTGACTTGAGATCTCACACTAACTTAACCTTGCTTCATAATGGAGAGGTATTTTATAACTACAGCCAAAGTAGCATACAGATGAAAATAACATCCTCTAGATAACTTTGTTTTATAAGGTTACTTTGGAATTTCCTTGCTAAAATTAGTAGAAACAGTTCAAAGCTCTTTCCTGAGAAAGAAACAAACCTTTCTCACAAATCCTACAGTGGTAGAATACCAATTTTTTGAAAGCAGAAAGAGCAAAAAAGTAAATCAATCAATTTGATTGGTATGTTGGCATAATAAAGCCCTGAAGCAGCACAGTGGAGGATTTGCTGGACAATTTTCTCCACTGAAACTGTCAATTCACTCTGAAGCTTAGTGCTGATGGATGTTATGGATTGGTATGGATTGCACTGCTCCAACCATCTGAAAGGTCACTCGAAAAACACATCAGGAGTAACCTATTGCTCTTGCCACTGACAATCAGACTGATATTTTGACAAGTCTTTATCACAAATCTTTTCTTCAAGAATCACATGGAAATCTTTGCTTTGTGGCACAATTAAAAGCTGTCACCTTAGGCGTTCACTGAAGCAGTCTTAGTAGCTCCTTGGATCACACTCGCAAAACCATAGAAGCCTGAGAACCTCATAGTGCATGGATCACACCTGACATCTATCAACTATAGCACTGTAGAACCATGGAATCATATAACTGTTTAGACCTTTAAGATCAACAAGTCCAACCATTACCATAGCACTGACAATAAACCACTAAACCATGCCTTTAATCACCACATCCACATGGCTTCTGAATACCTCCAGGGATGGTGTCTCCACCAACTAGGGTAGCTCACCCAATGCCAACTCACTAAAACCTCCTTTCAGGTAGTTGTAGAGAGCAATAAGGTCTCACTTCAGCCTCCTTTTCTCCAGGCTAAACAATGCCAGTTCCCTCAGCCACTGCCCCATAAGACTTGTGCTCTGGACCCTTCACCAGTTTCATTGCTCTTTAGACACACTCCAGCACCTCAGTGTATCCCTTGTAATGAGGTGCCCCAAACTGAGCACAGTATTCATGGTGTGGCCTCACCAGTGTCAAGGACAGTGGGACAATCTCTTTCCTAGTCTTGCTGGCCCTCCTATATCTGATACAAGCCAGAACGCTTTTGGCCTTCTTGACGACCTGGGAACAAGCTGGCTCATATTCATAAGCTGGATGACCAACACGCCCAGGTCCTTTTCCATCAGGCAGCTTTCCAGCCACAATTCCCCAAGCTTGTAGCACTGCATGGGGTTATGACCCAAATGCAAGACATGGAACTTGGCCTTCCTGATCCTCATACAATTGGCCTTAGCCCATCAGTCCAGCCTGTCCAGATCCCTCTGTAGAGCCTTCTTATCCTCAAGTAGAATAACAATCCCACTCAAGTTGGTGTTGCCTGCAAACTTACTGAGGGATGTACTCGATCCTCTCATCCAGATCATTGATAAAGATATTAAATATAACTGGCCCCAGTACGGAGCCCTGGGGAACACCAATTGTGACCAACTGCCAACTGTGTGCACTGGTGTAGGTGCCCTTCAGCTGGACTATTGATCCCATCACCTTTTTGGGAGCAGAAGCCCTAATTCCTATTTGACCATACTCAGGCACTGTCATGGTTTCTAACACATAAATAACACTGGTGTCTCTGCTGCTGCATGGATCTCCATCCCCTATCTACACTGAGATGACAGACTGAAGGACCATCATCACTCATGCATTTGCATGCCACCCCCAGGCTTATCTCTAGTGGGCCTAGTTTTACCCCTTTCTCCTTTCAAAACTAGTTTAAAGCTCTTTTCAATAAAACCTGCTAACTCCTGTGCAAAGACACATTTCTCCCTTTGCGACAGCTCTGTTGCCAGCAGGCCTGCTGTCATGTAAACTGACCCATGACCAAAACCCTCCAAGTTCTGCCAATATAATCTTTTTAGTTTAATCCTTACAGTTCCATTTTGAGATCAGGTGAAAAGAACTCAAGCTGTTATCCCCAGTGTACAAATATGTTGGACTACATTCTTTTCTCACCAAAAGACAGCTGTTTCAGCTGTAAAAAAGAAGCTTTTTTGCTTCAATTGTGGCAAATAAAAATTGATGCATTGAAACTATGACCTATTGCTTTATGGAGAAAGAAGAAAACCACACAAAAATGTAGTATTGGCTGTAGCAGACCATACAAAGATGTAGTACTGGGAAATAAATAAGTACCTCTCATTCAATTTGTCATTTTATTCTGTGTGCTCAAGCTAAGAGTGGATTAAAAACACCCACATAAATCACAATTTTAGTTTTATAATTTTAAATGCGTTAACTGCTGCAAAAAAGTTACTTTAAATGTTAATTTGTCTAACAGGCTGTTATAAAGATTTCATGTCTACCTGTAGCTCCAGCTTACTCTGTTGAAAACAGAGCACTTTTAAAAAGCGTAAAGATCTAAACAGAAAATCACAGAATTAGGTTGGAAAAGATCTTTGAGATCATCAAGTTCAACCCTAAAAATATCAAAGATCAATTATGAAATCAATTTCATGAGTACTAACATTCACCTCTCAAGCAGGAGTGATTTTTAGATTGACGTGAATTAAAGAGCTGACTAGGAATAGTTCCAGACCCTTTATTCCACTGTATGAATATAACATGCATGTACAGTTACCTATAAATTAAATTTATTAATGCTATTTATTCCCTGTAGACAGCCAGTTAGATTTCTGGTACTTAATGATACAGAAAGCTTACTAAAGGAACATTCCTTAAAAGGACATTAAACTTTCCCCCTCTGTGCACTGATTGTTAACAAACATCACTTTCTCTCTCCTCACACCCCCAAGAAAAAAAATGCTATTACAGCAACATTCATGAAAACAAGTGGGATTGACAGTGGGATTGAGTGTGCCCTTAGCAAGTTTGCCGATGACACCAAGCTATGTGGTTCAGTTGATACGCTGGAGGGAAGGAATGACATCCAGAGGGACCTCAACACACTTGTGAGGTGGGCTGATGCCAGCCTTATGAATTTTAACCATGCCAAGTGCAAGGTCCTACACCTGGGTTGGAGCAATCCCAGGCAGAGCTACAGGTTGGGCAGAGAAGATATTCAGAGCAGCCCTGCGAAGGACTTGGGGGTGCTGGTTGATGAGAAAATGAACATGAGCCGGCTTCAGTGTGCGCTTGCAGCCCAGAAAGCCAAACGCATCCTGGGCTGTATCAAAAGGAGTGTGACCAGCAGGTCGAAGGAGGTGATCCTGCCCCTTTATTCTGCTCTCGTGAGACCTCACTTGGAGTATTGTGTGCAGTTCTGGTGTCCTCAACATAAAAAGGACATGGAACTGTTGGAACAAGTCCAGAGGAGGGCCACGAGGATGATCAGGGGACTGGAGCACCTCCCGTATGAAGACAGGCTGAGAAAGTTGGGGCTGTTCAGCCTGGAGAAGAGAAGGCTGCATGGAGACCTCATAGCAGCCTTCCAGTATCTGATGGGGGCCTATAAGCATGCTGGGGATGGACTGTTCATTGGGGACTGTAGTGACAAGACTATGGGTAACGGGTTGGAACTTGAACAGGGAAAGTTTAGATTGGATATAAGGAGGAAATTCTTTCCTGTTAGGGTAGTGAGGCACTGGAATGGGTTGCCCAGGGAGGCTGTGAATGCTCCATCCCTGGCAGTGTTCAAGACCAGGCTGGATGAAGCCTTGGGTGAGATGGTTTAGTGTGAGGTTTCCCTGCCCATGGCAGGGGGGGTTGGAACTTTATGATGTTAAGGTCCCTTCCAATCCTAACTATTCTATGATTCTAAGTCTTTACTGAAACTCTCAGTTAAAAGGGTACAACTGATCTCTAAGGCCACTTTAGGTACTAAAGAAATGGTTGTGGGAAATAATAATATGTATAGATCCATGAATTGCTGAAGAAAGTATTTCACTGTTCCTGCAGAGTAGACAAGTCCAATTTTAGCATGTGGAATTTCCTGATCAGGTGTTGTTATTCTTACAAAACTTAAGAATATGTAATTTTGTTTTGTGAAATATGGGGGTTATATTTTACTCTTACATTTCAGATAAACCTATTCAAAACAAAGAAGTTTAACAACAGCAACAACAAAAATTAAATCAGTACATTATGCAACTGAAATGCTGAGGAGGATCAAATCACTGAAGAGATGTAAGTCACTGGCTAAGAACAGTGAACCAAAATCAGTTTGCTGCAAGTCAGATGCAACATAATCCTGGTACAAAAGGAATTTTTTCTTTAGCTCAACTCAAACACCTAATTCTGTTTAATAATTAACTCGTTCTAGATTAGGAACTGAAAAAAAAAAAAAGAAAAAAAAAAGCAGGAAAGCTTATTATCTTCTTCTCTACAGTGTCTTTGGAGAAGATGACGTCTAGTTGCACCCAAAGTGCTAAGAATGTAGCAAGGAGTTATCAGTTACATTTTCTGAATACCAACAGTACATGCTTTGTGGAATGAGCTGGTTGCCAGTGGAAATTAAAATTGGGTTGATAAGCTTATATTTTTGAATTTATGATCTAAACTACTACAAAATTTTTCTCATTGTTTATGAGCATTTTTAACATTCCAATGTTCATCTAAAAGCACTTGCCCAAAAGTTATTAATAATCTAGTATACAACAGAAGTATTTTTTGTCTTTCTGGTATTCACAGTGGTAAAGAAGATGAAAAATTTGTGTATATAGAGTCCTGTAGAACCATGAGCCTTTGGACAAATAACCTTCAGCAAGCTTCACTGAATGATAATAGATATAATTAGGGGAAAACCCATCAGCAGGGAACTAGCTAGGAAGAAAACCTCCTAAGATGACAAAGTGAAGAATCTACATGTTGAGAAGACTGAAAAGTCAGAAGGTCTCCCATTACATTGAGTTTTGAAAGCTCTAAGGTTTTAGGGAATTTATGAGCCAAATAAGTCTGTGTAGTCAAGGGAGGTGATATCGTTAAGATAGTGTTGGATATAAGTTGGAGTTAAAAGGCCTGGGGAAAGAAATACTAAGCTGGGGAAAAAAACAGCTTCTACTGATTCACATAGTATTCATAGGCAAGAACCAAGAGGTGGGGTTAAACTAGGCTATCCCATAAATTTCAGTTAGTCTGATTTCAAAAACACAGAATGAGACTCCTAAGTGCCCCTTCTGCAAAAAGCAAATAGAAATGCAACCTACCTGAAGGACTACGGTACAACCTAGATAAAGGAACAGTTAGAATACTCTGTAATTGGTTTTCTCCTTGAGCAGGTTCTTGAGAATAGTGAGCCTGCTACAGAAACCAGCCAATGAAAATGAATGTTACAGGAAAACAACTGAAATATGTAAATACAAAAGCATTTTAAAACTGATTAATTAAATTCAAAGCACTTGACCATTAAATAATTATTAACAGTGGTTGTTGATATACAGACAAGTTAACAGAAGTTTGAGGACCTCAAATCATTTGGGACTCCTTAAAGCAAGTACTCCCAAATTCCCAAAAGATCTTTTCTAAACTCAAGAGCTGGGTTTCTTTAGAAAATGAAATATACACTTTAGAAGTGAAAAATACACAAATGAAAAACTTTCATTTTAGTGAAAACACTAAAATGGTGCAAATAAAACTCAGGATGGAACATGATAACAATGCCAGGATCTATTAATATAACTCTCATTCCCACTGTGACCTCACAAGTTGAGTGCTTTCCTTCAGCATCTCTCATTCTAATGCCTAAGTAACTTTTATTTTCAGCAGGGTAACCTCTGAGTTCGTATGAAATATGTTCTTTCCACTATCTCTGAGGAAGGGGTGTTTGTCCCCTACTTTTTGGGAAGTCTTAGTCTCTGTCTCTGATGTTTTCAGGCTGCTAAGCCTCAGGTTTCACTCTCTGTCCTTCTATGCACTGTATAAAATCTCTCCCCCCCCAAACACCATCCTTTCTTAATGATCCCATCTTTCTCAAGTGTAGCCTCTGGGAGAAGGTGAACAAGGAGCTCCCTCTGATATGCAGTCACATGCATTTCAAAGCAACACAGTAAGGTAAAAACAAGAATCCTCCACAATCCTATTGCCTTCAACCCATTAATAACTGAGAGAGACAAAATAATCCATGCTACTGAAGTTTCTGTCTCTGTTTCTCTGTAGTTTTTTGGGCAGAAATTTGCAAGCCCATCCTAGAAATTGCTAATTTCTCACAGAAGAGGAGTTGGGGTTGCTAAAAAAAAAAAATAAATAAAAAATATATAACATTGCTGGGGGGGGAGGGGGGGGGAGGAAGGATGCAAAAGTGCCCACCACATTGGTCTAAACTCCTATGTGCTCCTGTAATAAACTGTATCTCTAGGGGAAAAAAGCTGTCTTTTGAAAGTATAGTATTAAATGTCAAATTAATTACTGACATAACCTGAAATCATTAGGTCTTTCTTTCTAAACTAGCTGCATAGGTGATGTTTGGATTCCTATATGTGGCATTCTCAGATCAAAATGAAACCAGAGAGAAGATATTGTGCTTTATTATTGTGTGCCATTTTTTGAAAGAATGATTCAGGCATTGATATTTAGGCTACTTTCAAGTCAAATATTTAAAGCCCACATCCTAACCATAAACACATTTACTGACATATTGGAAGGTCACTGGAACATGAGAAGATAGAGGTCTGAGCAAAAGACCTGCAAAATAAATATCTTCTGCATTGGAGGAAAGGCAACTATAAGAAAATTGAACTGTTTTCTTGTGTTTTCATCAAAGTACTGAACAGATTCCAAACAGTTTCAGATGTATTAAAAATCAGGCCCATGGCATTTTCCTCTTGTGCATTCATATTTCATTAAATGCAATGACTTTATCTTTTCTCCAGTTAAAAATACCATTCATATTGGCTGCTATACTTACTCTTTCACAGTCACAATATAGCCATATTCTTTCTCTTCAGAAGACTTTACTTCAAGCTGTAAGCCTTGTCCCATACTATTCTGAGGCTTTGCATGGGAGTTTCCATCCTGCATTAAAGAGTCCTTAATCCAGTAGCGGGTTTCATTCGGGTCTTTAAAGTCAGATTCACTGTTCTTTGCAGCTGTCAGTTCCCTTGTGAAAGTCTCACTTTTAACATCTTCCACACCAGCACTTACTTCTTCTGAGGAAGAAGAGCCAGTGTCTTCAGATTTCTTGGTTTCTGTCTTAGTAGATTTTTCAGGTGTAAGATCTTCAGGTATATTTTCAGGTAACGCATTCTCATTCAAGAAGTTAACTACTGTTGAAGTATTCTGTAAATATTATTTAAAAACAGTATTATTATCTTTAAAACTAAGCACAGGAATGGTATACTGAACTAAATCTGGGTACAATCTTTCAAATTCTTATTGATATGGTGGCATCCACTCAATATACATGTCGCATGGTCATTTTTTAAGTTTCTCAAAAATGGCTGAATTTTGGACATAAAACAACAGGATATGGTTCAAAGCTTATGAGGAATATTGCAGAAGTAATCTGGATTAAAATCCCAAATTTGGTGTTACCACCTATGGCATGAGATGTAATGCCTGAAGCTTTAGAAGGACCTCTGCTATTCAACAATTTGGAAGTAAAGTGTGAAAGTGAAGAATGACAGATCCCCTGAAAGGAAAGGAAATCTTGAATACTCCCACAAACATATGCCCTCAGAAGGAGTATGTTTACTTATTTGCTTCTGAAAACTAGACAGATTATCTGAGCAATGGTGCTTACATTCCCCAAAACTAAGAATCAAGGGACAGGCGAAAGAAGGATGTTTTCATGAACACCTCAATAATCAAAATCTACTAACCTAAGGAAAAGCCTGAATTTGTCTGAACTTTGGGATCTCTTTGAATTCTGTCTGTTTACCAGTGAAAGAAAGGCAAAACAGGACTTGACTTTGCTTTTTTGTATTGAAAAAAAAATAAATTGGGTGAGATTTAAATAAATGCTCATTCAGTGCATCAACAACAATATGCCTTCAATACCCAATGCTGAGGTATTGAATTGTATGCACAGAAGACACAAAACAGGTGTTGTATTTCAGAAGTATGTTTTAAAACTTCATATTCATATTTTAAACTGCATATTAGCCTGACATTCTGAGATGGAATAGTTGTTTTGTTAAAATACTGGTACTCTACCTCTTTATCAGTTCTTGCAGTGGCTTCACGCACTCCACTGTCTGTAGGACATGAAAAGCAGAAATACATAGTTATCAAAGGAAAGCGCTATATATGAAGCAAACCCCGCCTATAGACTGCTTTTAGTGGTGGCCTTTTCATGCAGTTTAAACATTAAGACATCAAAGCTGAAAGGGCAGAGTAAAGAGCACTGCATAATTCAGTATTGTTGTTCTAACCCTACTTTGATAGCAAATTAATACAAGATCAATAGACAGAGTACTTCAAGAGCAAATGTAATAGTGTTATTTTGCTAATTAAGTGTTCAGTCTTCATATCAGTTTATCAATATCTAAGAAAAAGAAACAATAACATAGCTGTAGCTATCTGAGTTGACATTTATAGTAAAGAAAAAGGAAACATATACTTTTCTCATACTGTTTTTGGTGGAAGACAACTTACTTTAATATATATCATCTACCAGTATCATGTTGCAGCTTAACTACCATTAGCTGATGATATGAAGTCACATCATTAACTTCAGTTAAATAATGCTGGCTTTGATTTATGAACTGAGTCTTATTCATCTTTTGCAATATGATTCAGGACAAACCCCCAAGTCTGATCATTTTAATCTAAAAAAAGAACTGGCAATTAAAATAACCAGAATATTCCTAACTAGTAAAGATTTCAGTATATCACCAAGAAAAAAGAGAGCAAGTGAAAATCACTGTTTATGACTTATAGCATATGTAGCATTTGGTGTCCTAGATATCATAAGATTCCTAAAATACAGAATGGTTGAGTGGCAATTTATGCCCCACTGTGGTATCAGCTTATTAATGGCAATTACTGTAGCTCCTGAATCTGCATCATCAGGAAATTGTGTGTCGAGACAGAAGCAAATAACCATAATAACTCTTCTATTTCCCTAAGCAGGAAAAGGAATGAGCAGTTTTCTACCTACACCTAAGATTTTGTACTACGAGTAATTGTGGCACACTAAAGAATGACTATCTGTAAAACATCTCCCCACATATTTCAAAACACATTCTTGGAATATAATATTTTTTCATTATAATTTTTCTTTAAAATTTCATTTTAAAGAGAGGGAAATTAAGACCACACAGCATAAAGCAATTTTTATTTCAATATAAGTGGGTGTGTAGGTTTATTTTGTTTGTGAAGCTTGACACCGAAAGGTTCACAAAAGAGAAGCATTGTCATAAATAAAGTATCTGCAGTAAAAAGAAAGCAAAGCTAAAATTCTGCAGCCTTTGGAGGGGAAAACAGACAAACTTCCCTTCCAGTCTTCTCTAAAGCTTATTTTAAAAAGTCTAGCCCAAATATGAAACACTAAAGGAAAATTAGGGTAGCTATCTTTTGCTGTACTTAATTCTTAGAATCAATACCTGGTATATTAACACTGTTTTCCATTAATCGAGTCCGAATCTCTGCCCTTCCTTGAGCATCTCCTGTCCTCATTTGTGCTTCTGTTCTGTTTTCTTTAGTTTTCCCAGCACCCTCTTCAGTTTCTTCCTGAATGTCAACAGTTTGAATTGCATTGGCAATAGTATCAGCAATCTCATCCAGTTCTGTTGAGCTGAGATTCTCCACATTCACTTGGTGTTTCTCTAGGTCCTTCAAGACATCTTTAATAAGTGTCTCTGGATCACAAAAAAACATAAACACAAGATTTAGCTGCATACATGAAGCATACGTGCTTGTATCAGTAAATATCTTTCATTTTTTCTAAAAGATATCTTTTCCTTCAAGAAGAGCGTCTGTTTTCCAAAGGAGTGCATACACATTCATGCTGCCATCTTCACAGAAAACGCGGTGTTATAAATGGGTGCTATAGAGTTTATGAGAAGGTGAATTCATGACAGGCACTGGCAGATGTACGATGCTTCAACCCAGCAAGCTGTCCTAAAGAGAGGGGTACAAAACTCATTTTTTCTTCACAAGAGCAGCATTGTTTCCTAGTCTAAACTGACTCAAAATACTGAAGACAAGTGTTAAGGTAGTTTAACGTTTTTTAGGTACAACAAGAGGGCAAACACTGCTGTTTATTAGACATAGGTTTCTTTCGTGATTTGCTTTTTGCAAGATAATAGCTATATAGAGTTTTGAGGGGAAAAAAAGACTCAGATATTTAATCTTCCAAGAAAAAACTCCTCTTCAATTAGATGTGGATATGGATAAATGTCCATTACATACATGGGTATTTTCTCTTGAAAAATATGTGTTTTGTCAAAAGTGAACTCTACTGTTTCGGTTTGTTAGCTATGAGTGTTTTACCAGTCACACTGAAGAAAGAAATGTTAAGATGATGTTCCAGGACAGAAAAAGCAAATGAACTTATATTTAGTAGGAAAAAAACCCCAAACAAACCAAAAAACAAAAAAACACCAAACCACACAAAAAACCAAAACAAAACAAAGCAACCTTGATGTGAGAGAAGTTTTGAAGACAAGGAAACTCAAAGACAATAGATATTAAAGGTGAGTTAGATGTACATAAGAGCTCTTCAGGAAAGTTACTTTTCTGAACTGCATATATTGGATATATCCTTCAGTACCATTTTGCATAATTCTGCAAAACTCAGCCTAAGGTCCCTTGGAGTATGAGACACTAAGTATAGGGTTTACTCCAGTATACGCAAACCATTTTCAGTCATGCCTCTGTTCTGCTTGTTCATGCTGACAGGAATTTAGCATACATATGCATATGCATGCAAGCAAGAAAACTCTTTCACATAGGTAATATTGTGTAAGAAGAGGAAGATAAGGGCTGCTTTTAAACCTCTGCTGAATGTATTAATTTATATATAAGCAGTTTGAAGACAACATCCAACCTATTTTCTTATAGTATTCTCTTTGTTGATCCTTGTGGTTTGACATGTTCTTCATCATCGGTAAACAAGATTTTGTAACCATGTTGTCAGCTTTCAGGCTTACATAAAAGTGAATTTAAAAGTAGGTGTGCAAAAGAGAAAACATTACCAGAAAAAGGGCCAAAGAGGAAGTTTGTTTTTCACAGGAAAGGAGGAAGAACTAGAGACTAGGAAAGGAGAAGTAGCTAGAGACTTCTGTTTTCTTAACTAGGAAGAAGCAGCAGAACATCTGTGATTTTACAGGGAGACAAGAACACAGGATTATTTGTCACATGGGAAAAAGAGACTAAGACATTGGACATGTCTGGCATTTTTTGGACCCCAGAGTGTTAGCTGCAGAGGTTAGAGCCTGTAGCTGACCATCAGCTTCTCAATGCCATCTCAAAGCAGAGATTAATTTCCCCCAACTAGACCCATAAGCCACCAAATAAACTAATGCTATTTTCCCTAAAATAATTAGCCAATATAAACCAAGATAATATAAGCAGCTTAAATAGTAGGTTTAATTGTATCAGAGTTTTGGCACTTGGGAAGGTGGTTCTTTGATGCGCTTTCCAGGCTAAACAGACACATCTTTCCAATAATATACCATATTGATATTACAAAATTCTACTGATTTCATTATAAAATTGAGCTGAGGTCATATGCTGTGAACTTTCAAAATACTTAAAAAACCATAATTGTAAACACACTTAAGTGCAGCTATCAATAAAAAGATAGGTTAAATCTATAATGCTGCTTTAAACTGTGACAGCCACAAAGAGTATGGTATCATACTGAAATAACAGAATGCTTTGTACAGGAAAGCAAGTATTAAATGATTAGCATAAAAGATTTAATTTTACAATTTATGCCGAACTCTCTGGGCCAAGATATTTGGAGGCAGCAAAATTAGGACTAAAGTTTGAAGGAAATTGAGTAATGCTTCACAGAAAACTGTAAACACTACTTTCCACATTTCATTGTACTATATACATCCCCTGTTATGAATCTAATAATATAGTAAAAACAATAATGACCAAATGTTTTTGTTTGTGAACATAATCTATAAGAGGAAATTGATCCAAACAGCAATAAAAGTTTTCACTAGACTTCATCACACTGAGTTCAATAAATGTTTTTGAGAAGTACAACAGCTACCTGGAAGATGGCCATTTGGAGAAGATGTTACTCAGAGCATCAATGTGGTAAATTAAGCAGTTGGAAATGCCAGCATTGCCAGATTACCACAGATGCCTTGCATCTGCTTGCCTATCTTATCTGTTCTTATGTTTTATAGGACTATCAGACAATAACCTGACAGAAAATCCTAAATTATTGGATCAGAGCTAATAAAATCAGCAGAGTATGTCAGCTCCAAATCAAAATCAGAACTTTTCAACTAAGGCATCAATATTTGAAGAGACATCTTTAAAGATAATTATATTTCAGGACATACATAATTCAAAGAGCTATTAATGTAGCACTACTGGGTTTTGTTTATTTTGGTTATTTCATAGCCAGCTGCCAAGACCAACCACTGAGCTACTCAACAATATGCATATAAGATACCTATTATCTTAGGCACAACTTATCTTTCTAGTCCACTTACACAGGTTCACAGTCAATAACAAAGCAGTCTCAATCTCAGACAAAATGGAAAGGGTGAGCAGGGCATGGAATCACATGAGAAAATGAATAGCCACAGGCCATCCACTCTATAACAAACCTATAGAGGAGCCTTCTGCTCCTCTGATGCAGCTATTCCTGCCCTTGTTAATGTCACCTGTGCAAAGTTCATTAAACAATCATCTAAACACTCATGTCAGTGTTAGTAAAACTTAGGCATTACTTTACTGGCTAAGACTGAAGTGGCTCAGATGAATTTAGACTGCCAATGTAAGGGTGAATTATTTTTAGCCCAGTGGGCCCATGACACCTCAAGCCATCAAAGGCAGAGATGAAACATACAGATGGGCTTGTGATCAAGGGGTGGACTTAACAATGGACACTATCACCCAGGTTGTTCATGAATGTGAAAAAGTGGTTAAAGACTTTGTGGTATGGAGGATGATGGCTAAAGTACAAATATGGGGAGACCTGGCAGACTGATTATATCACATTCCCACCAACCTGGCAAGGCAAGTGCCATGTGCTTACCACAGTAGAAGCAACCACTGGATGGCTGGAAACATACGCTGTGCCTCACGCCTCTGCCCGGAACACTATCCTGGGCCTTGATAAACAGATTTTGTGGCTACACGGCACCCCCAAGAGAACTGAGTCAGACAGTGGGACTCATTTCTGGAACAGCCTTATAGACATTTGGGCCAAGGAGCATGGCATTGAGTGGGTATATCACATCCCCTACCATGCAGCAGCCTCTGGGAAAATCAAATGGTACAATGGGCTGTTAAAAACCACACTGAAAGCAATGGGTGGTGGGATTTTCAAACATTGGGATACACATTTAGCAAAGGCCACCTGGTTGGTCAACACTAGGGGATCTGCCAAAAGGGCTGGCCCAGCCCAACCAGAACCTCTATGTACTGTGGAGGCGGATAAGGTTCCTATTGTGCACATAAAGAATTGCTTCATCAGGGACTGTAGTGACAGGACACAGGGAAATGGGGTTAAACCTAAACAGGAGAAGTTCAGGTTAGATGTAAGGAAGAAGTTCTTTACTGTAGGGTGGTGAGGCGCTGGAACAGGTTGCCCAAAGGAGTGGCGAATGTTCCAGCCCTGGCAGTATTCAAGGCCAGGTTGGACAGAGCCTCGGGAAACATAGTCTAGGGTCAGGCATCCCCATCCACGGCAGGAAGGTTGGAACTAGATGATCTTAAGGACCTTTCCAACCCTAACCATCTATGAGGAACATCATGCTTTCAGTACACTAGGAGGAACTGTTAGCAAAACGTTTGTAACAGCCTTGTGAAATGGAGGCCTACATAAAGAGTCTTGCTAACTTCCTGAGGTTACTGAATAATGTTAATACGTGTCCACATTAAATAGGGATGTTTCCACTTCTTGTTATGGCATTTGTCCATGTTTCTGTACCATTTGCATATTATTGGATAAGGCTGATATCAGTACAAATATCAGTGCAATATTTACAAAACCACCTTTGGGTAATTTAAGGAAATCACAATGAATTTATTAAAATCAGAAAATATTGTTGGAGAAAGACCAAACAGCAGTTGGATACTGTAATGGCACATGACTTCAGCAGCACATGTACTTGCACTTTATACTTCCCCACTGAACCCTTCTAAATAGAATCGGCAATGCTCAGCCATGTTTCAAAGGGCTTGTACTGCAAATCAGACTTCTCCCTTAGCTCCAGCTTCCAAACTGAAGAAGGCAAGTTGCTTTTCACAGTTGGCTTGGAACCAGGACGACAGTAAAGGCAAGTATATCTTAGATGACGTATTTTTCAATACCAACTTCACCAGTAGAATTCCCTAGTAGCAGCATAGATAGGGAAAACAGCTTTTTATTGTATAGGATATAAATGGAGTTCCATACTCCATTGACACAACTGCCAGCGCCAGCTTGCCTGACAGCCATATTGTATGGCAGCAGTAGCTTTGTTAGCAGTTCCACAGGGTGGTATGTCTTCTTATACCATATCACCCTATTGACCATGTATTAGCTGTACTCCACAGCTGAGCACCATACAGACTGATGACCACAGCTTTACAAGATAGTGCATGCAGAAAAATATCTTTACACTATAAACATGGAAGTTTGGTATTTTGGGGGAAAAAAAAGAAAACAACAAACAACCTGATTTACTATTGACCATATATTAGCTGTACTCCATAGCTGAGCCCCATACAGATCGATGACCACAGCTTGGCAAGACAGTGGATGTAGAAAAATATCTTTGCACTATAAACATAGAAGTTTGTTATTTTTTGGAAAAAAGAAATCAACAAACAGCCTGAATTACTAATTTTGTGACCTTTCCAAAGTAACGGAGAAATGTATTCTGCAATATTTAATATACCAACAATGAGTAGACTGGAACAAATCACTTAAAACTGAGCCAAATTCTAAATACAGCTGGCGCAGAAGACAGATTAACGCTTCCAGTGTTGCAAAGTGACTACAAAGGCAGTACCCACACACATCATGCTACTCTTAGAGGTAATGGTTTCTAAATCTGATAGAAAAATAGCTTCACATTTCCTTCTCTTCTGTTTCTCCCTTAGGGTGCCTTGTTAGCTAATTTACCTGCCACTGGTTTGCAGCAATTCTCAGTGCTAATCTCCTTAGTACCTTCTGGATTGTTCTCCCAGTCATGTTCCTGTGTCTGCAGAGAGCTGTGCTTGTGTGACTGCACCCCATGCTTTCCATATTTTCAACATTTCTGTGGTTTAGAGAGTGCATGAGAGAAACAATCCACAAGCATATAAAAATCCTGAAGCACCAGAGAGACTGAAGAGAGATTAAAAGCAGAAAGGGGTGGCACACTCAGCCTGGCAAATCCAGACCATCATTTCAATGGATAGAATTTGGAACAACAAATATGCTGGGATCTGTCCTCACTACTTCCTTATGAGACTACTAAGTAGCTCAAAACCAGACAGGAAAACATATTATTTGCTACTCAAAGAATTCATAATTTTATGTCTATGCAACATTTAAAAGCTAATGCAATGGAAGAAGTTCCTACAGGGCACATTATGTATGTTGAAGTCAAAGTGGCACAACCAATGAATTGTGAAACATGTTATTCCCTCTAAGTGTTAAGCATTTTTTTCACCGGTTAGCTCCTACCAGGAAAGGTGAAGTGGAACAGCTGGAGGATAATGAAACCAGCATGTGCCTAGTTTGTTTTGAGTCTAGCAACAAAACTGTCTAACCTGTACAAGAGACTCACAGTGCCACCTGGATCTGATTTTACATTATAGCTTGTACCTTGAAACCTATTATCTCTGGGCACCATACCAAGAATGCTTTCACTTCTGTGCATCTTTTAGACTGCAAGCATTATCTTTCCTCTGCTGAAACTTTGACATTTCTGTGTGTTCTGGGATATTTTTTTAACAGAAAAAAATACCCAAAATACAACAAAACAACCCAAACAAAAAAACCCACAAACAAACAAAAAAACCCCAACAAAACAGCAAAACAAACAAAAACATTAAATTTTATGGATGGTATTAAGTAGAGAAGGGACTCAAAGAAACCCTTTTACATATCACCAAAATCCATTGAGATAGAGGTGACTACACTGTAACAGATGTAACTGCTTGGCAACGGCTGAGGATGCATTCTTTCATTTTCAGGCATTCTGAACTACTGGAATAATGTCAATAGTTAGATTAGTTTAAAGAAACAAAGTGGAAAAGAGTTATTTTCTAAACTCAGTGTGATCCCCATCCATAATGTGAAGACCCATCTTGTCTTACAAAGCAGCACTCAGACTGTATAACAGCATCCCATGAGATGTAACACTTAAGTATTTGTCAGACTATCACATATAAAAGACATCAGGATGTGGTCACTGTTAAACAGCATTAGAAAAAAAACAACACAAAAAAAAGAAAGATAAAAATCCAGCAGATGCACTGTCTGCTATAGAACATTCAGCCAAAACTAGATGCAACCCCACCTTCTTTTATTATTCTGTATCCACCTATCCGCATAACTCACAAACTCCTCCCACCTGTGTTCTGCACCAGAATTTATCTCAATGTTAATTTCTATGTCTAATTTTGAATTTTACACATGGTCCTTGGATTTCTAGTTAAATACAGAGAAACTGAAAAAAAAAAAACCCAGGCATTTCTACATTACCTATATATAGTGTGGGATGCCTGCATAAAAACAGATTTGATAGCAAATATATACCCATAATCATGTGTTGTTGGTAGAATGTTTGAAAATATAACAAGTTACATAAATGTTATGTCTTACTGAGTACCATATATTTCTGTATGCATATGGAAGGTAGGTTGAAGAATGTGGGTAGATGTTTGCAGGGAAAGAGTAGTTAGACTGGTGAACATTATTACTGTATTATGCTAGATACAAATATCCCAATAGTAGGAGATCTATTAGAATGTCTTATTTTACTTTTTTTTTTCCCCTCAAAAATTCTTAGTAAATATAAGGGAAACTTCAGATAAGTTAAAAAAATAAAATATCAACTTTACCATCCACTACACTCAAAGGGTCCTTTGGGTTGTCCATGGAAGCAGATTTATGATTCAGCTTCTCAGGGGTTGGCCCCAGCACTCCAGATGCAGGTCTTGGTTGGATCAGTTTCTTCATTTTAAGATCCTCTGCTTTTCCTTTGGCAAAAGTTCCATCAAAAGGATTGACTTGTGAAGAGTAGAATTTATCAGCATAAATCTGAGAGCCTTTAGTCCTGCTGTGAGAGCTTTTATCATTGCTTTGTGCTGACAGGTTCTGAGTGATGTATGTGTGCAGCGCAGCCATCAGAGTTTTTTGGTCAAGCTCCATTTCTGACTCTGGCGAGAACTTGTCTGGATGATGTGAGCTGGAGGCCCTCCCATGGAGATTGTCAGCGTGCTGTTGATGGGTTGTTGATGCATGGGACAAAGGAGTTGCTCTTTCTTTGGGTTTTTGCATCATGTAGTACCTGATAGGATCATTATAGATGTAGCTCTAGAGAGAGGATAAGGTGAAAAAAAGGACTGGGTCATTATGGCTTTGTAATGATTATTGTTATGCAGGAATAAGGGACATAACCGTTAGCGTTTTACCAACCAGGAAAACAATAACTAGAATCCATAATGTGTATCTAGATCACAAACTGCAAAATTTGCTTCAAAGTGACATCATTTTGTGCAAATTTTGTAAAACTGCTTATTAAATTATTAAAAACCAAGAGAAAGAGATTAGAAAGGGAATTATACAATTCAAACTTGATGTTAACTATATCTGCACTATTTCTATTCATTTAGTAATGCCACTTTCCCTTTGATTTTACCAGACTATTTTTTTCAGGGTACTTATCAAACCCTAAGAATTCAAATTCACAATGTAATTTTTATTTATTTTATTTATCAACAATAATTTTGCTCTCCATATGAACACATTTATGTATTCTGATAAGAAGCAGTTGATTTTATAACGGGTATCTCTAACTCTTGCTTTCCAAGAGGGTTATTCTCCCCCGATAAATGACTGAAGAGGTCCATTCCATGATTTGTAAATTTATGGCTTATGCAACTTTATGTAAATAAAACCAAAACAAAATAAAGAAAAAAACCCAACCAAACAAAAAAAACCTCAGTTGTGATCCACCAACACAAAACTCTTGACTTGTGCAGGTGGTCTTTAACATAGAAACATGTTTTGTTAATGCCAAGAAATTGGGCTAGAGTAAGACAGTGTCACAGAATACAGAGCTAAAGATCAAGCATCTTTGCGTATGAAATATTTTAATATCCCCTGGGAACTGTATCAAACAACAGCAATGTAGCTCCGGTTCAGTGCTCCAGCTGCAGGGTATGCACTGCTCTGATCAACACCTAGAGGGAAGCCACTTGTCAAAATATAAGTTGAAAGCTGTTTACATACTTAATAGCAAATCCTAGATGTAAAAAAACTACTAGTCTTATGTATTTCTGTCTGAATTTCAATGGCTCTTTCTATGGGGTAATTAAGTCTCTAATGATACAGCCTAGAAGAAACAGCAGAGCATGGCATGAAGCAGTCCCAGATACACCAAGCAGTTTACAGAGAATTCACATAAACTGCCATCTGCCTTTCTTACCCTCATACTCTCTAACCTGCCACCTTTTGGAGGACATTCTGGGCACAAGAATGGTCGACAAGGAACTTTTTGTAAGAGCAAGTAGTGATAGGTCAAGGGGGAATAGCTTTAAACTGGAAGAGGGTAGGTACAGATTAGCTATTAGGAAAAAATCCTTTACTCTGAGGGTGGTGCAATGCTAGAACAGGTTGCCCAGAGAAACTGTGGCTGCCCCATCCCTGTAAGCGTTCGACAGGTTGGATGGGGCTTTGAGCAAGCTGGTCTAGTGGGAGGTGTCCCTGCTCATGGCAGGGGGGTTTGGAACTAGGTGATCTTTACCTATCTTTATTTCAAGAAGCTCAACATGACCTGCGAGTGTGTGCTTGCAGCTCAGAAAGCCAGCCATACACTGGGTTGGGTCAAAAGGAGCATGTCCAACAGACTGAGGAAGGTGATTCTCCCCCTCTGCTCCCCTCTCATGAGACTCTACCTATAGTAGTGCGTTCAGATCTAGGGCTGTCAGCACAAGAGGGACGTGGACCTGCTTGGGGAATTCCAAAGGAGGGCCACAAAGATGATCCAAGAGCTGGAGCACCTTTCCTATGAAGACATGCTGAGAGAGTTGGGGTTGTTCAGCCCGGAGAAGAGAAGGCTCAGGGGATACATTATACCAGTCTGCCAGCACCTGAAGGTGGCCTACAAGAAGCTGGAAAGGGTCTTCTTTACAAAGGTATGTAGTGATAGAAGGGCTAATGGCTTTAAACTGACAGAGTTTAAATTTACATGAAGTATTAGGAAGAAATGCTTTACTATGAGGGTAGTGAGACACTGGAAGAGGTTGCCCAAAGAAACTGTGGATGCCCCATTCCTGGAAGTGATCAAGGCCAGACTGGATGGGGCTTTGAGTGAGCTGGTCTAGTAGAACGTGTCCAGGAGCTCTGGAACTAGGTGATCTTTCAGGTCCCTTCCAACCCAAACCATCCTATAATTCTATGACTAAGAAAGGAAGAACAGGGTGCTGGGAAAGGAAGAAACATGACAGAGAAGATGACATTCCCCATTCAGCCTTGGAAAGACATTAAGTCAGCTCAGTCCATCTTGTGTAACTGTACTCTAATTTGGATCTCTGTCCTATATGTCCTCTTTTGCCTCTAAGGCTTTACTAACAAATCAAGTCTTAGGGTGAGCAAAACTGCTCAAGACTGACACAACTCCTGAAAGATTAGGGTCAGGAGGTGCGTCTGGCTTTTGATTAGCTATTTAACAAGTCCAAATATCCTTTAACATTAACAAATCTGTGATTTCCTGCTCTTGCAGACAACAAGCATATCAAGAAATAAAACAAGAAAAATCTCCAAAAGATTGTGCTCAAATTGGATATGAGTAAGCACCAGTCCTGGGCTCAGAGCTGCACCTCTATCAGGGAGGGGCAGCCTCTCAGCAGCTTGACAGGTCACACTTTCGGTAAGTAAAGGATGAAATATTAGAAGTTCTAATTAAAGTACAGCACTGACAGCTCAGCGGTCTTCACTGTGCACTCCCATACCAGTCCATCTCATGTAGCTTAGTCCAACTTAATTAACAGGGCGTCACAGCTGTATGGCAATCCTCAACTTGGAGGCAAAAAAACCCTTTCCTTACTGGCTATATCTCAAACAAAACAGCACCAAAAGTATATGTGCCAACTGAAATATATAAGGTGAAATCCAAGTAAAATTGTAGCACAGATAAATGCAGCCCTAGACTATGGGTTTGTCTAAGTGGCATGGGAAAAAAATCTTTTTTCAGAAGAAGATAGGAGAAAAATGTATGTAGTTTAGAATCAATGACAATTTACATCTAAGTTATTAGTAACAATTGCAGAGCACTGTGATAATCTTATTTGAAGTGTTTTTGCAATCTAACCTCCTGAATATGGAAATTTCTAGTTTGATGTACTTCAAAGTTAAAAGGCATAATCCATGGTCAGTGAAAAGAAGACTGTGAAATCCCATGTTGGTTCACTTAGACAGGCTGCTAACATTATAGAGAAGCAGAGAGAAACAGGGAGCAAGAAAATTTTAAAAAGGAAATCAGTTTCAGCATTGATTAAAGTGTGTTTATATAAAATTCTGACAGTAATAGCCAAAAAAAAAGAAAAAAGACAAACAATAAATGAAATGTGCAGAACTAAGAAAGTATAATCCAGTTACCACACAGATGGTTTATACTGAATAAGGTTAGAAGAGATGTCCCTATTACCATCAGGAACAAATTATTTTAATAGGTCAGATACTGTTCAATTATCTCATGTCACTTACAGAACATCTTTAAGAAGTACTCTGAATTGCTAAAAAAACTCAGTTAAAAGAAAAAAATATCTTATTCTCCATCTGCACAGGATTTTCCTCTCCATCACCACCTTTCAAATAACCTATCTCAATAATTCACACATTATCAAAAAAAACCATTCACTAACCTTTATGAAGATAGAATTGTTAGGGCAACATCTTGTATGTTTTAGGTATGTAAGTGACTGACATTTTCTGCATTAAAGTTCACAGAAGGGCATATTAAATTACATCATGCAGAAGAACTGTGCAATAGTCTATGGACCACACATTTTCTTAAAAAAAAAGAAAATAAAACCAAAACAAACAAACAAAAAAAAAAAAAAACCCAAGGATTAGATACATACAACCCAAGGTACAGATAAATGCTGTTCAATATATTCACTAAGGAGTAGATTGATTTGAATACTTAGCCCAAGTGCAGAAAGAATGAAATTAGGTTATGAAAAAATACCTCCTTTCTTGAGGATACATTATTTCAATCTTGAAGGCATACAGAGATAACAAAAAATACCTTAGGAATGCATAAAGAAGGAATCTTCCTCAATTTAATTTGCCTTTTTTTCTGTTTGATGCATTTTCAGGTATTAATTTGTCTGCTATCACCTGTGCTTGGTTAGACCACGGTTACACCACAGTACTTAATTTACTATGCATATTTGAGATAGTGGCAACATGCTACAACCACAACAAACATTGGAACCAGGCCCTCCCTCACCAGTGGTGGGATGAAAAAAGTTTCCAAATGTTACCAAAAATGAAATGATCTCATACTTTAACTCACTGTGTGGAGTGAAAGAAGTCTAGCTTCTACCAGAAGCATTCTGGATACTTTGCGACCCACACATGCTTGCCTCATGCAAACTCACTACATAGAAAATACACATACTCACATGTGAACCCTTAACTAAACAAGAGCACAGGTGACACTGCCTGACTGCTAGATCAAAGTGTGGGCTGTAAATTGGTCACCTCAATTTACCTTTACTTTGAGAGAAATCCAGCCAACATTGAAATTCAAGGGCCTAAGGGGTGTCACAGAGTAAATTACAGTGCAAAAATCCCTGGGATGGAGCTGAGGAGCAGTACATCTGTGTCCTTAGAGCATCACAGCTGAAGTAGCCATTCCCATGCTAACAAAGCTTCTTTCAGCTGCTGTTCCCATACAGCACTGCACTGCCAGGAAGATATCTTAGCAGGCTTCCAGCTATGTTCAAGGTAGCTGAAATGGGGGGGGAACGTGGCTTTACAGGCCTCTGTGTAACATAATGTTTCACGTTCTGCATCAAATTCAGGGTTAGGTTCATCTGAAAACAATAGGTAAAGCCAATGAAAGAATTAAATTTTCTTAGCAACAGTGAGCAAAAGCCTTTTCTATCAGCTGATAATGACATTTTCACTTACTACAGAAAATGGTAGTATACCATGCAAGAAATCACTACATAAAAAAACCCAAGAACTTGTAAGACTAATTCAGAATCCAGAAAATGGTAAAAAGACCAAACCACTGCCTCCTGCAGTGACGGGATAGCATAATACTATGGTCTTTCCACAGATTTATGGGCTTAAGGCAACAGGCACTGTTACAGTCATCTCATCTGACCTACCATTTCACTAATAATTTTCTGTAACTATCTCCTATTTTCTTTCTGAGAATTACAACAGCTTTGAAACCATTTAAGAACTACATCAGAGAAGTAAAGATGGCAAAGATTGTTAATTAACACCCTGTAGTTTGCAGTGTCAAAAGCTTGATCAAGCAAAAGAGGTCCTCAAAGTCTCCTTTGATCAAAACTAGTGATCAATTTGCTTCTTAATTCTGGTTGTGAAACTGCAGCAAAACAGGACTGTCTGGAGTCTGACTGTATACCATCCAATAATCTACTGCTATAATTTCAGCTGACAGAGATTTGATTGTGAGCAGCATATTCTGTCACTCTTAAACAAAATAACTCTCCAAAACAAAAGAAAAAAGAGAGAGGATAAATACATCGGCTTCTTTCATGTATTTAAGAAATTCACTTTTAAGTCTCAATGTTCCCAGTTATTCTTGATCTCTTTTAAGGATGATCTTAGCTGCATGCCTGCCCTTCAACCTTCTCCAACAGATTCTTTACATGAATAACTTTTATTAGTAGTTGCCGTTTGTCGTACTGCCAAGGAACTTACTGGCTTTAGTCTTCATAACTAACAGCTTGTTATTACCTTTGTTTCTGACAAATCTCTATGCTATGAGTTTAAACAAAGTTTCTTTTGGTGTAAAAGGAGTACTGGGTCATCTTTCCTCAGCATTCATCATAAACAAAAAATACTAGTTTCACACATAAGGTTACATGATAACCTAACCTGTCCCCACATGTAAAGGATGAAATATATATATAAAAAAATTACAGGTAGATGAACATCAATAACCTGACCAGTGCCAACAGGCTCCCATGGGTCCCGTAGTGCCTATTGGCAGTACCTGCTTCAGCTGGCTGTTGGCTGAATATGAGGATATGGACTTGAGGCAGCTTTATCTCTGTCAAGCTACTGTGTTCAGAAGCTCCTTAACATTACCAACAGGAACCAAAAAGTGACAATCAACCTCCAGCAGAAGGTAGAAATTGTGCAGCCTGGTGATTTGTGCCAGTAGATATACCAGGGTATTTCAGCTTCCCTTGTCTGAGAACAGTTTGCTCATATGTCAATAAGTCTGTTACTTAAGGTTTCAGTGAATGATGTTTAAACACATTTTCTGTAGGCATATGCTGGTATATTGAGCTAACTCATTATCTAAAGATGATTTACACAGAAACATGAAGATCTTCATCTGCCAAAAGTCGAGCACATTAGCACCAATTCAATATATTTAGAACTCTAACATATGAATTTAGAGAGTATTTTTACCCAAAGAAATGCAAGTGAAGAGAGATCTGCAGGATACAAGTCTACAACACTGCTTTACAACCCCACTGAAAACAACCAACCATTTGCTGGACAAGTGATTGAGGTAAGGCGAGGATTTTTCCCCTCATAAAAAAAATATTTATTGTTGCACTGTCCTGAAATGTTTACACCAGCACACTCACACAGAGATTAGATAAGTTTCAGTTTTTGTGAACTCTATCACTTGATGAGTTTGATCTATAAGTACGGAATACTTTAAAGTTTGTACCAGCTCCATCATCTTTTTTTTTTTACTGAGCCCAGTGTACTGAATACATTGAGCAAATATTTGGAAGACAAACAGCAAGCTTGAAGAAAAAATAACAGAAACAAAACCTCCCAACTCATGGTATTTGGCAAAAATGAGTCAATTTTGAAAGGGTTGTGAGGGATCCAAAAGAGAAGTAAATCTTATTGTCCAGTCAGTATTTGAGATTTTGAAACTATCTATCTACGTTTCATCTGGGAATTACTAGAAATTAATTAACTCCAGACTTGACACACATCATTTATAATGTCATCTCTACAGTGCTTTTATCTTCAGATCATTGTAAAAATAATTACTCTTTACAAGATTGCTGTGTGATAAGGGAAATTATGATTTCTGTGTTAGACATTGAAATTCTGTCAGTACAACATAGATAAACCAATAGGTTGTAGCTAAACGCCAGTGTTAGATCTAAGGCTTGAAGAGCACAATACTGGCACTAATCTTCACCTGACCTATTATTAACTCAAAAATATAAGCACAGGTCATATTTGATCACCAGACTGTATATTTATGCCACAAGTGACTGTAATTTTACTAGGCTTTGTAGCCATGATTCGGTTAGATCTTCGAATGCATGGTACCAGTCCTCTCAATAAAAATTACTATCTACACCAGATTCATGCAGGAGGCCAACAGGACAGAATTTACAATGTCTTATTTATATATTTAAATTAGAATAGATGCATAACAACTAGGAAATTCCTTATTTTTCTCCACTTATCTTAAATTGAGTTTAGGCCGACTTGCACCAATACATACATCCATATTTGGTCAGATGAATTCTATTCTAGTGCTTATGAGATTTTGTTTGTTTGTTGGATTTTACGGTTGTTTTGGTTTGGTTTTATATCTTAACAGATGTTTAATGTTTCTTTCTTACTGAAAAGACCCATGCATGGGAGATTTATCCAAAAGATTAAGTATTTTTCCAGGATTTCAGGCTTAACTTTGAGTCTATATTCTACCAAAAAATTATTCCACACCCTCAGAAAAGCTATCTAATCTGTCTGTGACATAGCGGTATTAGTTCTTTTCTACTATGTAAAACAGCAGGTAAATAAACATATCAATGCTTGTGAGATGTTCAGATATTACTCTAATGATTGTTGCATAGATATGCCTATAGACAGGCAATTCTGTAGCCTCAGGAAGACACTCCTTGATTAATTAGTTCTGATATTTTAATGAATGTGTTTATGCACAGGGTGTATTACATTTTTCTTACACACAATCCCACAGATATGAAATATTAAATTTCATATTTATACACAGAGCTTAAATGTATACATTGCAGACAAGTTTTTACTTTTCAGCAGTCAGCTATCAAATTAATTTATGATGATCTTCATTCCATACATTCATTTTAATCAGTGTTAGATAAATAAGGGTCCTGCTTTTATGAATTAAAGCTTCAGATTAATATAAGCAATGACTATGTAATTTCTTACTTGTTAATCACAGTAACTATTATTTGCAGATAAGAGGACATCTTTGAGCACTTGTGCACTCAGATTTTCTAAAATAAATAATAAACCTTTCTAATAATTATCATACATCCTAGTTCTTTCAAGAATTACAACACACCAAACAACTAATTTTTAACCCAGCAAAAACATGAGTACTCTTCCGTGAATCTAAAAGGAGACAACAGGTGGAAGGTTCCCTCTTGTAAAAAGGACTAAAATAAAAGTTTTACCAAATGCCTTGTCTAACCTTTGTACGCTTCTATATTCCAGCAAACTGACTGCCGCAACAGTTTTTACTTTCTCCCCTTTCAGCAGCACTGTACTGTTGATCTAACAACCAGCCATACGTCTCTGTCACTAACCAGTCACTTTATCTGTTTCTTTTTTCCCTTAATGGTTCTCCAAAGACCTTTGTTATCAATTTCTTTCATATAAATATTCTTTTTTTTTTTCCTAAACTCTTTGCTATAAAATTTATAAGAATACCTAAGATTTGGGGATTTCTGCAATCACAACCTTTATACATAAAGTCTACCTTGAAAATGAATGTAAGTAATTAAAACCCAAAGAAACTAAAAATTGATTAAACTCCCTGAGAACTCTCAGATAATTTTCTCTCTTTCTCTTTACTACATACTAGGGCCTGAACGGCACACCAGCCTGGGGAAGACCTTAGTAGCAGGCAGGACCCAGTTCTGAAGACCTCAGAAGCCAAATCAAGGGGAAGGAATAACAGCAGTCACACAAATTTTCTAGGTCTAAAACCTAAACCATAAAACAGAGACCCCTGCAGCAAGAAATGCAGCAGTAACACAAGCATTGCAGGCAACTTCCTTGTTCCCATAGCCTCTTCAGAAGGTTTTCCAGAGGAGCCAATGAAGCATCCAGCCCCAGAATGAGAGAAGAAGTGCGTGTCCAGCCATGTGGTGTGGTAGATGTGATTCCTGTGTGCTATAGCCATGATTTCTGAAATGAGCCCCGAAAGGAACACTGAAATGCAGGGCTGTTACCAAAACAGTACACTTTTGCCAGCTTGATGCATTTAAAAATTCACAAATCAGGCTACCAGAAGGCAAGAGAATAATATATAAAAGTGATAGCTAATTCAGGAAAACAAAACCAAGCAATTTCACCTATTTTTTTATTTTCTTCTGCTTTGAGTACATTTGGATCACATTTCAAAACTTTCTCTGTGGTGACTAAAAAGATATTTTCTTGCACCTATTCAACTGCAGCCATTTGGGTTTTTTTAGAAAACTGTAAGATCATTCCTCACCATCTGGGCTGAGGGCTGGACAGCGTGAACATTTGTTTCCACGCTGACCACTTTTGCTGCCTCTTTTTTGCTCTGTTGTAACAGCCACTGTGGACATAGCTATTTTTTCCTTTTTCCACCTACTTTATTTGAAGATTTCCTCGAGGTTTCCCACATGCCCCTGCTACGCTAATGCTCACACAGAGCTCACCAGCAGGGCTGCTATCAGCAACAAAGCAAGCTGCTTACTGGCTTTAGTAATCTCAGCTATGTACTGTCCCTTCAAACCCAGAAAAACTCTGCCTCTGGCTTTAGTAATCTCAGCTATGTACTGTCCCTTCAAACCCAGAAAAACTCTGCCTCCCAGTTTCTGTAGGAATGTCAACAGCATAGTGTTTTTTACAGGGGTTTGGTTTTGTTGGGTTTGATTTTGGGGGTTTTTTGTTTTTTTTTTTTAATTGTTGGGGTATTTTTACCTATAGATTGTTCTAACTGGAGGGGAGAAGAGCTGGGGAATTCACGTGAGATTTGAAGCCTCTGCATTTCTTGCCTCACTAGATAAAATAAACCAAGCTATCTCATGCGTATGTGCCTGGATATATGTTATTTTCCATACTAAGTTCAGGTTTGGCAAAAAGGAATCACAAAGACTGATAATGCAGCATTTTGTGAATGGTAAAACCCTCCTTCGTTGGGGGTGGGGGAGGGATGAGACAAACCCCAAAACCCACTAGCTAATGCTTAAGTAACAAATGCCACCAAGTGCCCATTTTCTGAACAACTCTTTCAGCTGAACTGAAGTGAAACGGTTCTTAACTGTAATCCTCAGGAAACAGACCCACCAAATCTTCTGATTCACTGCTATTTATCCACTGGCAGTGTCATTATCAACTGGCTAAATTACAGTCTGAAGTAGATACTGCATAAATACTGAGAAAAAATTCTGAGTTAGTGATGAACTTCAAGTGCTTGAAAATTCACTCAACTCCTATCATGGTAGACATGAGAGGAATTTTGGTCCATCACATAAGTTCATTAGTGTTATTTCTCTCATTATTCTATCAGTCCTTAAGTGGACAGTTGTTAGAAGAAAGGAAACGGGAAAAGAGTTACCTAGTTTAGGTTTTACCATGTCTTATTTTACAATTTCATCCATAACTGTGTGTGCTGTCTGCTTAGTAATCTTGAAGCTCTGTAGTTTTATTCTGATAACACATGCGGAAGATAGTAGGAAAACTAAAAATCAAAGTTTGCATAACAGTTTAATTAAAAATATTTATGTTAAGATACTAAATAATGCTTCCAGATATAACAAGTATTTTTAAGGCCTCTTAGTCTTTCTTCCTTTTTTTTTTTTTTAATTCTTGGGCAGACTCCTTTGATGACAATTTTGGAATAGATCAGAATCCACTCAGGAAGTCTGCCTAAAAGCACAAAATTTCTGCAAGTTTCAGCTATACTTCACAGGAGGTAAGGTATCAAAGCAACCAGACTAGTGTTATATCTCCTACCTCATGACAGCAAGAGTGAAGTGACAGAGGTAAATATATACTTGAAAGAAAATTACTTTTAAGAAGGGCAAAGGCCCCAAAGCTGCACTTACAAGTTTAAGTAGTGTAGAGGAGTTCTGTCTTACCCTTATTTTTAATCAGCAAAGTGCAAGAAAGTTTAAAACATAAGACCTTGCTATAATTATTTAATATAGGTTCATAATTTATCCATATATAAAATGCAAAAATAAAATACCAAAATTTTGTTGAAGCATGCAATCAAAATACATGATAGCCATTTCCAATTTCAGGTGGTATGACCGTATCAAATGCAGCTCTTGTGTTTCTTTCCTTCCTACTTCTCAAATCCTGAAATTTTACAGCTTTTTTTCTGCTTCTGCATTAGAAAAGTCCTGGTTTCTCTTTCATTTAAATGTTTTATTACATTTATGAATCAAGGTATAAATATGGTGTCCTCTCTTTCTAAAGAGTATCAGTTGCATTTGATTTGCAGAGGATAGGGAAACATCTGCAGGGTCATTTAAAATTTATGACTAATTACTAAAGAGAATTTTCTTTTAAATTTTAAATTATAGGTAGCACATCTGACTCAAAGGCTGCTGTTTCAAAATGCTCCTTAGTAAACAGAAGTGTACAGTCTGCTCTTATATGTGCTTCCTTCCCAGATTTTCTCCTCTTTATCCCACTCCCCCAGGCTTCAGAGTACCCATCTCCATGGCAACACTCGATAAGGTTGGTGGGTGGTGTTATCACAGCAGGCTTCCCCACAGAAGGTCTCAGCCATATGGATTATTTATGAACTTGTATGACAGCACCAGACCCACTGAAATACTTCTTGAGCAAGTGTTCTTGTCTCTGAAAGCCAGTGATTCAAAGCAGAGCACCCTTACTGGAGTCAGCACCCATCAGTAGAGAAGAACTGTGAAGGTGGTCACTCATCCATCCCCAAAGCCTCCTTGCCACTGCCTGCAAGTTTCTCTTACCCCAGATAAACACCTAATGACAAATACCATAAATCATGAGTACTATATATGCCAGTTAGGGCAACTGGAAACTTGTGGCTTCTGACAAGATTAACATTTCAGTTATACAATGACTAAATAGCTGATACAACTGATAGTGCTGTTGGGAGTTGCTGTTGCAGATACACTGCAGTATATGTGTCTCTGAATTACTTCCAGGAAAAAAGAAAACAAACAGCAGTCTGGCTTTGACACTGTATTTTCTTTGCCTGATTTTTTTCCTGAAATTCCTTTTTTTTTTTTTTCAGCTAAGTTTGTTGCATTTACACTGTATTAATACAAATAGCACATATCAATTTCTTTAAAGGACTGCTATAATAACAGCCTATTTCTTTAAAATACTAGAGTGATCTGGATAAACACATTTTTTGAGCAAAAACTATACAGCTATAAGGGCCTGTCATATGCAACCCCTTCATCTAATGATTTTTATAAATTTGTCAAGCTCTATCTTAGAGCAAGACAGATTTTTCTCTAGGAGAGTAAAAAAGTGATTCAGTTCTCACATAGACATTTGTGGGGGTTTTTAACATAGCAAACACTGAAAATTTAATGGTTGTGATTTATCTTCCTAGCTATCCATATATTTAAAATGTATACATATGAATTTCAATTGGTCACAATACGCTTCCTTTATAATCAATAAGAAATAGGAAATGCTGAGGCAAAATTCATCAGATTCATTATCAAAATCTTCTCAAGTATTATATTACTTGTACTCTAAGCACCAAAAACACCAGCAAAAATTCACATGGTATTTCAGCCAGCTTTTTGAAGAGGAACAGTTCAGATACCATAAGAAGGGCTTCAGATCAGCCAGTGAAGATGTAAGCACCTCTATTCCACTTTTCCTCTTTCATCACATACAATCAATCTCTAATTAAGGTAAAATGCTCAAGATTAGAAGAGCTCTATCATTTACAACACTGAAGCTGACAACTCATTTGGAGAAAACTTGGTTAGACCAGGTATGATAATCAATTGGAGGAGGCAGCAAGAAAAAATATTTGGTCTTGATACAGAAAGGAAAATTAAAAAATAAGGAGAATTCAGAGAAACAGGAAGTCAGAATCACAGAACGTAGCAACCACATTAACAATACTACCTTGACAGAAGCTTTGTCATTTGTCTTCCTTGGATACAAATTTGTAGCTGCAGACTGGGAGAGAATACCAAGATATTTAAGATATTGCTGAAGAGAATTGGCCAAGTTCACATCCTTTTCCAGATTGTAATTTCTTTCATTATCTGCATTCTGTCCCAAAATCCTACACAGCAAAAGCAAGAAAAAGAAAGTTACCAGCCTGTACAATGTACAAAGTGCCCAATCAAAAAGGCACTGCAAAACACTGAAGTTAGTTCCATACATAAGAAAAAAGTGCCTCAAATCTTAACAACCACAGAAGTACAGAATATTCAGTGTTTCAACAAAAGCAGTCAAAAATCTTACACTATTAACAATTTATTGCAGGAATCAAAGTTAATGATCTAACAGTAAATCAAATAAAATGCCTACATCAAGGCAAAGCCATATTCAGAAAAAAATGCTTGTAAAAAGAAAATATGCATGATCAAATTGCACCCGCAAAGAAAAATTAGATGATTCTAACATTTTTAAAAATTGCTGGACAATGATGAGATTCAACATCAATGTAGCCCTGCACCAATTTACAGAATACTGTGAGCCCACTGGATGTGCAGAAATAACTAAGACAGTCAGCTCCAGCAAAAAGCTTAAAAAAAGGAATAATGAGGCAGAACAAGTGTGTCTTCTGATCTTCTCACATGTCTGGGATTCACAGAATAGCAGGGTTTCCTGAGTGGTTTAAACATATCTTGGTGACGTTTGCAAAGAAAAGCTAAAAATGTGATTAAACAACAGCAGCGTAGAGTTATTTATATAGGATTCATTGCATTGTGTGCAATGAATCTGAATTATTACTGGCTCTCCTCATCTATCTCAACAACATGTCAATGATGATGATAATTTAAATGTCAACACTAGTAACTATTTCATTCCTTGTGCACTAAAGCAGAGAGAGGGTTCCCAATCTGCTTCTTTGCCTGCGAACAACATATCATTTTGACTGGAATCACCTTTTTAGTGTCACCATTTCCTATCGATAGGCCCATACACCTCTTCAGTGATGAACAGTTTCTGGTGGAAGAGATTTCAGGCTCAGGGAGACAAGACAGCATTTGACTTTCAGCATCTCCATGCCGCTGTAAATAAAATTTTATTCTACCAGCCCATGCCATGGTGCTTCTTTAGGGCCACAGCTTTAGAGAGTACCATTGTGTCATTTTCCAAACCTTAGATTTAATTACATTAATTTATGCACAAAGAAACAGACTTCCTTCCATGTTCACAGTTGTATGAAATGCTTATCCAGACTAATTTAATACCAATAAATGTAATTAATAATCTAATTTATTGTAGTGGGATTGCCCTGACCCACTTGTAAACCTTCATGAGGTTTACATAGGCCCAGCCCGTCAGGTTCCTCTGGATGGCATCCCGTCCATCCAGTGCGTTGACTGCAGCACACAGCTTGATGTATCCCACTGTCCATATTGCTGACAAAGATGTTAAACAGCTCGGGTCCCAATCCTGATCCCTGTGGAATGTCAAGCTGTTTATTTCAGAGCTCTAAATTCTGCCTCATGATGGAGGGTTGACATGCAGGTAACATTATCCAACTCCTTTTCAATTTAAAGCCAGACTAAAACTGTTCTGCAGTTTTAGAAAGAGCTGGGCAGTATGCTTTCTGCTTCAATAGAGATGAACTAATCCAAAGAGGCTCTCATCATAGAAGGCATCCTAGGTTCAAACACTCATCTTTAATTCATCAATTAATTCCACCACCTATCTTCACGTTTCTTCACTAACTTTGAAAAGAAAGGAAAAATGGAAATACCAGACCACATTCTGCCCCAAAGATTTCCAATGGGAACTAAATGCACAGATAAAAGACAGTATTTAAGTTAGCTTTTCAAGCCAATATTTACAGTATATAATCACTCATACTGGTGGTAGAAGCAAAATCAGGGGTCTAAGATTTGTCATGTCTCTTATGACGACACTAATTGCACTCAAATTGTGTTTAAATTTCACATTAGATGAAATATTTTACACTACAAAATTATAAACTATTAAAATGTAAAAGTCTAACAAAGCATTACATTTCTTTTGCTGACAACCTTAATAAAATCCTATGAATACATCTGAAAGATTTGAAAAAGATTTTGCAGTTCATCAATATATCACTGTTGTTCACCATTTTAACACAGAAAGTAAAATATGCTAAATGAACTATTATTGCAAGTGAATTAAAATATTGCTTTTAAATTTCACAAAGTGATATTGGAAAACGGATGAAAGACAAATACATAAAAGCTAAGTAGGAAAAATGACTGTCAGCTGAATTCTTGTTGTGCACTTATTTAGAAGTATTTTCAGTTTTAACTTATTCTGAAAAAGGACTTTGCATATACAATGAACTTTAGAGTATAAAGACAATAGCATATATAATTATTTATCAACAGAAATAAATCTGTATTTCCTACAAGAAACAGTTGCTTAGAAGCTTTTTTGTCGAAATGTCTAAATCACTGCATCTCAGATATTTCTAGAATGGTCTCAATTAATAGATACCACAATTTTAGGGGAAAAAAAATAATATCCCTTTTAAACGCTCTAAGAATCTTATTACTGACTTAATTATGGGTTTATTACAGAAATAATGTTATAACCCATTTCATACATTGAAGTTTTCTATAAACGTTTGTGGGTTTGCCTAATTGCCCCAGTGAACACAACTGATATTTCTTCCCTGTGTACAGAAAGGAATTTTTTCCTTTATCTTGGATACTCTTTCAAGACTGGGGTCTTTTTTGAAATTTAATAAGGGTGCAGAAACTACCATGTACACTCCAGTGAGCCACCAAGGAAAGAACTTTCATCTTTAAATCAAGCTCCAGTTTCAGCATTTAAGATGAAATCCATGTCTTCTGTTTCATCAGATTTCATATGCACTAATTTAGCTTAAGTCAATTTACCTTTCAAGTGTCTGAGTCTATTTTCTTGCTCTCACTAGCTCTGTAGGGATTAATGACTCATTAGTGTGACTTCATATTGTCTTATTACACATGTGACCCTTAATAAAATACCTTCCTGCCACAATGTTTTTTGATAATTAGATACCTACACTAAGTTGCTTTTTTTAATTATTTGATTATTTTCTGATAAGATTTTTAGCAAGCTCATTGAGCACACTAAGAATAGCTTGATCAGAATCTACAGGATGCCAGAGAAAAACTTCCTACTGTTCTCTGACCTACAGAATATATTACAAATGGACAACCAGAAAAATCAATTAATGCTTTAAACTGTTGGCACATAAGATAATGTTTTCAGAAGCACAGCTTGGTAAATTCAGAAAATCTATCCACAAGAGAAACTGCTATAAGTGGAACATATTTGAAAGTCTGATGTCCCTAAAGTGTCAATATACAAAATGGTTTGGGGATTATTTTTCTAAATGTATAGTTCTAGATAAAAATGCAAAGCAGCTCAAACCTGATCACAACAGGAACCCCTAAAATTGATCATCTGTTCTCAGTCTAAGACCTAAATTATTTCTTATATCGTCTTATGCATTATATTTTTATGTAACTATGAATCTGGAACAGTGCAGAATACAGCCTTGATCTCATGGAAACCTGGCCTATTTTGTCTTACTCTCATGAATAAAAATTTAGATACACTCATTAGAAAACAAATTTAAAAAATCAACCCCAAAAGATATTCAAAATAATTTCTGATACTATGTACAGAGAGCAATCCATACAGATGCATTTAGTATATCTAAGCAGTGAAAACATGTTTATGGATTCTACCGCATGTTATCACCTTTATGATAATCTATAGACCAGTATCTTCTTTAGAAGTTACGTTTCTACTTTATTACACTCCTGAAACATACTGCGCTGTGATTTTAAGGGATGATTTTGAACCAGCAAATATGTGAAATACAGGGTCAAATTATGTGAATTAAATCAAAACAAACCAAGGCAAGCATCTGAAGCCACTGGGCACTATTAATTACACATGTTTTTTACCTCCATGACAATCTAGAAGAGAAATGGTTCTGCAGTATATATGCAAACCATATACTGTGGTATAATATGAAGATCTAAAGTCAAATATTCAGTATCTTGCCCATCAAGGCTACAAAATCAATCTTTGTCCCACTATGAAGAAAGTTTTCTAACAAAAAGCATTTTCTTTCACTTTCACTAATTTTGAGATTTCATTTCTTAAAATAAAGTAGGAGAAAGCAGAATTTACCAGTTTTAACATTCCTAAAATTTTATGCGTTTTAAAATGTCCTTCTGGGGTTTGTGTGGTTGGGTTGTACTTAAAAGTCTGTAGGATAGAATAAACCATGTAAAACAGTATAATAATGCGTGTACGTATGCCGTCTTCTACACATGAAGATGACATAATTGCAGGTCCTACCTCCTTATCACTCTACAGAATTACAGACGGTATGTCTCTTGCCACCAATAACCACTACGTCACCCCACCATATCTTTCAAGCCTACGAGGAAAATGACTTTTGTAATACCAAGAATATACAGAAATGTCCCTACATTTTTTTTCTGTCATGGGAACTTGCATGAATTTCTCCTTTCAGGACAAATTTTGCAACTAAAGCTGAGAACATATGGACTTCAAATCAATTACACCTATGTTTTGGAAGAATATGAGTTTGAATGTGTAATTAGTTCCTCAGAATGTCATTCAACATTTTTTGTTGTCTTGTTCCAGAATAAAATCTCTTGTGGATAAGCTATCATAGAAGTCTGCCTTTTTTAGCCAGTCATATGAAGAGGTGGCTGACCTGACAACTAGACACTGCATAAACTCAATAAAAGACCTGATGTTTTGAATTATGGCACCTAAATTAACACTGGAAGGCACATTTTCTTAATGAGGGATTTCAATCATTCTGTTTTCCTACTGGTGTTTTCAGTGCTGTTGTATGACTGGTTTCCCTTTATGATATAGATAGTGGGTTTGGTGATGTGTTTAATTCGGCTTCAGTGCCAATCTATTTCTCGTCATCTTCAAACCCTTCCAAAAGTCACTCAGGCAAAAAATACTATAGAAGACTTACCTTCCTGTGTCAGAGCCTTCAGATGCAAATATATCAGGGTGTCTGTTGTGGATTTTGTGAATGGTTGAGAGTTCCTGACCAATAACATGCTGAGTATAATCATCTTGCCAGGTAAAACCTGATAAATAATAAAACAAACAAACAAAAATAAGCCAACCCACTATTTAATAACTTGAAATGTTGGCAAAAAATGTGTGGTATATGAACAATATATTAAAAATGAAAAAAAAAAAAAAAAAGAAGATTTGTGCAATTGGAACCCAAGAGTGAACTACAGATTCTTCTTCTCTGTACAAAATCTTGATAATCAAACTTTCCTTACAAGGGAATGAAGACCGTAGATTATGTTAAGAGATTTTGAAACTTTACTTTTAGCAGAATTTTAGGTAGTTGCAAACAAGCTTTAATAGATTTAAAAAAAAAAAAAAAAAAGGTTACTTTGGACAGCTGTGGAAGAGTCATCTCACTATCTGGTATCGGTTGAAATGTTACTTCACTACTTCCCCATTCATGGCACACTGTCCCTTCCCTGTTTTTCTCCATGAAACCATACTTTCAGAAAGTGAAAGAGCTAGTACTGCAGTGGAAATAAGTATTTTCAGGTTTAGTGTAATACATGTGGAGGTCAATTTGCATTATCTTTATACTTTAATGTTGTGACAAAGAACTTTACAACAAGGCGGAAGTGCAACTATGAAGGCAAATTCCAGTGATTACTCATTAATTACATGCACTGCCAATCTCACGGTAATTATACTTGAAATAATGATATAACTCCAAACATAGTTGTTACCCGATTTGTAGATTTTAGATGTTACACTAATGATTTGTCTCACAGAACTTGCCCATGCAATAATTATCTGTAATTATCTAATAACTAAATATCATGTAATTGAGGAGAATTTCTGGTTTTATGCTATGCACAATAAAACATCACAAAACTCTCAAATGAATATTGACAAAAGTTTCAGACATGGTTAACCTGCTAATATTTTCTTGTAAGAAACCATCTAAAGAAAAACTCTCTCTAGTACCACATGGAAGGTAAACATATTTACTGTAATTGTGATGAGGCACACAGTTAAAGAAGTCCAGTCTAGGAAGTATTCAAACTGTTCTGTTGTCTGGGATTGAGACAAGTTTTAGGAAATAAAGCCCCCATTTGGGCAAGATTTAGGTGGACTTCATCCCAAATGTCCTTTTTATTTTTCACCCATTAATAAAAAATAATAATAATAAACAATATAGGACTCATGTCAGCATGCAAGAAGGCTTTAACAAAAAAGCTCTCTGATACCTCCCCAACACTCTGCTTTTGCTCCTTCTTTCTTCTTTTTTTCTATAAAAGGTTACTTAAGTTTATTGAGGAAACACTTTACCTGAAGTCAGGTTAGATGCTAATGGCTACAGTAAATGACTTCAGGCTCTTGGGAGGGGGAAGAATCTCTATCTCTGTCTAATCTAGTTTTAGTTCTGATTCATCCTTTTCAAATGCAAATCTCACCTTTTCAAATGTGCAGTGTAAGTAGATGGATTCAAATAATTTCACAAATCTCAATCTAAGGCTGCTCAGAGCATGTTCTTATGTGAATACACAAAAACAAGTCACCATGCAGCTACTATTATTTTGGTGTAGTGTTATTACAGTGATTTTTACATGAAAGTTTTCATATATATATGTATGTTTGAATATACTTCTCTGTTGCCTAGCACTACATTTCTGTTTGTTTTATAAATTCATTCAAGAAAAAACTAAGATAACATTCCAGTTTAGACGAATGTGCTACAAAAAAATGTTCATCTAAAACACATATATATTTGTCATTAGCAGAGTCATAAAACTATTAATTTATCAACTATGTATCCAAAATCACTAGTTTCGCTTTGTAATTCTAAACCAATACTAGCTCTATAAAAGGCTAAATAAGCAAAATAAATAACATACACTTTGAAGAAAAATACACAGAACAACTCTGTGTGGTATTAAAAGAGAATAAATAGGTAAAAGAGAAACAGAATACTTTTTATAGATCTTAAGAAACTAGAGTCAAGGGAATATGCCTTCCCAACTGTATCTCTTAGCACTTCTACCTCACATGAGAGTTAGAACAAGACATGGATGAAAAATGCAAATTGTAACTAATTCAAAAACCCCCTTGTCAATAAGTTAATATTGCTGTTTCTTATGCAACTATCTCAGGAACTGCAACGTGTCTAAAGCTAACCTTATGTCAATCATTTTCCAGCATTGTTTCAGTTTCAAAAAATCTCTCCCACACACTGAGCTCAATAAAGCAGCACATTCAAGAGCCATAATGCCACGCTGACAGCTGCAATCAAAATTAAAGTTGAGAAGGAGCATATGACGCCTTATGGCGACTTCCCGTTCCCTTTGTCCCTGCCATCACACCTAGCGCCAGCTCCTGCCTCACCACCCAATTATTACGATTTGTCTCCACTGGCTGAGCAGAATAACAGCAGTGCTCTTGTACACACATTACTTCCATGTCACTAACAGGGAACGGTACAGGGGGATGCCCAACCACTGATTAAAAATCCCCCCTGCTGCAGGTCTGCCCAGGACCTGCATTTCCCAACCGTGAATTCCCACAGATGTACAATGCCAAGGAAAGACAAAATGAGTCCTGTAGACACTGGAGTGACGCAAATACTATGACAACAGCAGCAGCAGATAGAAAATTGCTCTCAGTTGAATAACACTAATAGTTGTGATACACCATGAAAAATAGCCTTTGGTATAAAATTTCTCCACAGAAAGTAGAATTTTTCACTTGTGTCAGAGCCCAAGGTTTAATTTTTTTTTAATTTTAATTGAAGTTCCATAACCTAAATGTATTTGAAAAGGGAATGCTGGTGTAGAAACAGTGAAGGCAAGACATTAACTGCAGCCATAATCGTAGCATGGTTAGGATTGGAAGGGACCTTACAGACCAGCTAGTTCCATCCCCCCAACTTGCACATCAAAATCAATAGAGATGCTCCAGATATGATGTGTTCTTTCCCTGTTATCATCAGGTATTTCCCTGGATCTTTAATTTTCACTGCACAATTTAGTATTAAGGGCTCCACACCACAATTCTTAATTAAAAATTAATCTGTCCAGGTCGGATGGGGCTTTGAGCAACGTGCTCTAGTGGAAGGTGTCCCTGCCCATAGCAGGGGGGGTTGGAAGCAGAGGTCCCTTCCAACCCAAACCATTCTGTAATTGATTATTATTACCCACAACTGCAAAAATAATAATGAAAAATTGTTTACATTCCCATTATGTTCAACACTTAGCTACAACACTTAGCTGTTAACTGTCAACAGAGAGAATAAGTCTAAGAATTCTTTTATTAATCCAAATCAAATCAAAACAAGCAATGTAAATAGTGAAGAAAACCATTTTCAGAGATTCACACTGGTAAGGATATTAGCTTCAGTCTCCAAAATTGAAGTCAGTCTTGTTTTCACATTTATCACACAATTTCACTTTTAGCTTGTTTAACTGGCTTTGTTGCTATACCAATTACTGAAAAATAAGAAAAATTCAAATACATATTTCCTTGTCTCGGCTATTCAATTTTTCTAATTCTTTGGCATTCTTTCCTGTGGTTTTGGCTCTGGCTTTCATCTTAGAGAAACTTGATGCCTCTCCAAATACATCTGACCACATTTTTAATGCATGTAAATTTCATAAGCAACTGTTGAAAACATTAATCTGCTACTTCTCTGTCTCAACTTAGTCTAGTTCAGAATTATTCACACAAATAATCTTCACCCCCTCTTAAGGCCGAAGCAAGAAAAACAACAGCTTTTTAACTTTGCAAAGGAACTCTTGTGTGAATCAGTAAAACCCAATTTAAGTCCCTCAAAGAAACAACAGTTCTCACTGCCCAAATCTATCACCATGCAAATCTTCTTGCCCATAATCCCAACCCCTCTTCCTGGCTAGCCTGGCTGAGGCAACATGGGGCTCTGCAGGCAAGTCCAGTAAAAGCTGCATCCGACTGGATAACACCGGGAGACTCTTCCAGCTCTTGTGCTAATTGAAGTCCAAAATGACTAGGTCTACTTCAGTATATTAGCCACAAAATCATTTTTACATATCAAGCTCATTCAAAGCAAAAGGACATTATTTTATATTGGAAGAAACCTATATACTAAAACTTGATCCTTGTTTGTCAGTAAAATCCCTAAATAAAGATCAAAACACCTGAGAAGTATTCAGTCTTGAAACCAAAATATGTTACTATTTTTGAGCTGTGACATTATCTTTCCCACAGTTTTTGGTAAAGTTATCCATTTTGTCCCTACACAAAGTTTTTCTCTGAGCTTCCTTTCATTGCAGCCAGGAAACTCTTCATTGTAGAGCTCAGAGACTTTCATCCCCCATGCCATGTGTTGCAAATTGTTAATGACTACTTTAGCTGTCAGAATGTCTGCAGAATGGGGAATGATTGGCTTTCTTCCCTATTTTCACAGCAGACAGGTCAATGTATGCCTTTCTGCAGGATGCTTTTCTGCATTCTCTAGAGGAGCTACACTTGCTCTCATCCCATACCTCCATTTTCAGAGCTCAAGGACATGCCCAATAATGTTCATGTATTTCAGTTCTGGCTAAGTCAAAATTGCAGTTTTAATGCTGAGTTTGCTATGTGCATAACAAAATTATTCAACTGATATATTTTCTACCTAAGAATGCAGACAAAACGTAAAATCCCAACGTTTCATCTTAGAAGGAAAAAATAAACAAACCAACCTTGACCTTCTGAAAGTAATTTTGTAATACAACTTGCGATGGCAAAAATTGTAATGCAGAAGTTAAACCCACCTCTACAAACTCTTAATGTCCCTGTATCTTTGGCTTGGAATATTCCTTTGTTCTGAAAATTAAGACTAAAGGCAGTTTCTACAAAATCAAAAGAAAATCTACCAAGGTAGTTTTGCACTACACTTCCATGAAAACTTACTCTAATTAAATTTGTTTGCTCTGGTCAAACATTGGGTTGTCTTCTAGATGAAAAGAAATTCTAATACAGACTGTATCTGACGAAATGACTGGCAGTTGTAAGCAGTCATCACCATCCTTGCTCATTTCAGCAGGAACTGTAGTCATCCTCTCCTGGAAGTTGTCAGGGGTCTTTGTTGTTTCCTTCCCTTTCCACAGCATTCCCCAGCAGCAGTGCTGAGTACCAGATCTGCATTGGTTTGTTGCCCTCTTTTGGAGCTTCTAGTGGGGTCTTTATAATATGCAAGCATTTCAGTTGCTGCATTCAGCAGCGATTCACTCATGCTCACAGGCAAAGCGCTTCCATTTGAATGAACAGATGAAAGGGCTGCCTAAGGATTATGGTTTCAAATTTTCATATATTGTTTTATTATACATAAAAGTGATAATCTCCATAGAATTAAATTACCAGAATGATCTGCTTACAACCCTGATTTTAATTTACTCTAAGTAACTATCCCAGAAGGTGGAGGGAAGGCTTTTCTCTTCAGTATTTTTAGGAATTTGTATTATTTGAAAAAGCCAAGTGAGTGCTTCATTTGCCAAGGAGATTATAGAATGCTCCCACAGGACTCAGTATGCAATGTTTCTTTACCTTTATTTCAGCTTTTGTAGATAGCTACTAATAATTGGTTTTTACAAGAGAAAGTTTCTCAGTGTTACATAAGATTTTTCTGCCACTGGAGCTGAGAATAATGGAATAATATGGTAATGCAAAATATATCATCTAACTTCCAACCATAATAGGCTATTTTCCAGAGACTAGAGCAGAAAAGATACATGAAAAAGACTTCCCAAATTCTTGAGCTAAATCCCATGCCATTCACCATGGTGTACAATCTTTTTCACAAATTGATACCCTCAACCTGAAAGCAGATGGTTCCTTTCACAGAAATGCTCTTCAGGAAGCAAGATACGCAAAAGAGGGCTTCTCACATGGCTTCAGCTTCATATTAATGTTCAACCTTATTTTAACTGATGTTCAATTACATCTTTAACTTGCATGGCTTTCTGCAGTGTCAAGGCTGTGACATAGTTATAATAAAAAAATAGTCAAATTAATATATGGCTAGTAAAGGTGCACCTTCTTTTCCTCCATTTCTGAGCCTGGACTATGCACAGACATTTCCTTGGTGCTGTCAGTTCAAGGAGTTTTCATGAAATTAAGTAAATACGCACATGCATTCAAAATCGTGATACTAAAATAAAGATGAGACTCCTTTGCTTCTTTCACCGAGCTTTGAACCCACATGTGTTAGCTGACAATCACTTCAAAGTGCATGTGACTATTACAGATTTAACCCAAAAACCCTGACATTGCTTCTACACTGCAAAACAGATCTCCTTACTACATTATTCCTCTGCAATCTCCTTTCAGAATTGGTGATCTTTCCATGTCTGTCAAAATACCTTTCATTTTTCTGTTCCCCTCTCCTTCCTTTTCTGTCTTTTTCCTTTCCAAGATGTCTTACACCATTCAAAACTTTCATTCATTCATCTCAAATGCAGGACCTCTTTAGTACGCAGGAATTGGTTATAATGCTAGACTGTATAATGCTCAAAATGAAGATATTGTCCAAATAGTAGCTAACAATGCATACAAAATCAGCAGGTCTTCCCTTCTCATGTTACTTTATCCATTTCATTTCATTTCACTTCATGCTAACAGTAGGACGACAGCCTTATTGGCATGAAAAATATAGTTCCTGGGAAAAGACTTTTGAAATGCCTTCAGTCCAGGAATTAAAATATCACCGGTAACAAGGTACATTTGGTTAGAAATGTCCTGGCACTTAAATAAGTATAGAAAATTAAGTGGACATACAGGTTACAGATATTCTAGCAAATCCACCTCAGATCTACAGTTCTCCATGTATTTTTAAATGCCTATGAGCATTACCATTCTTTCGGCTCCATATAGTGGTTCTCACTCCCGTTTTATGTAACTGCTGAACTCCCATTGATGTTCGTGAAAAATCAGATTTCAGCTGTCAGAGGAGTACTTTCAATTGCACATGCAAAGTCTATATGCAGAAGTGCCAAAGAAGACAGTATAGCAGAGGCTCCAGATGCATTTGCATCCCCACATTTGGTTCTGTTCCTAAGTCTTTAAGACTGCTGTACAGACCATTGTATCAGCAGTGTGGAGGTAACATTAGAGTGAGTCAGAACAAAGGCTTCTGCAGAATATTCACAGTATATTGCACAGGAAAACAAGACATATTTGAAACCCTTTCTCTAGCAAGGGTATTCAGTCTCCTACTCACCATGCTCTGTCCTGCATCAAAACCAAGGCAATTTAGAACAGGAAAAAAGCTGTTTTGTTTTGTTTTGCTTTTCTGAATTTTAAATGATAAGTGAAAAGTCTCTACCTAGTTTGTGTGGAACCATATCCTCCATTTTCCACTTTTAAACCACTTCTTTTGGACTGTAAATTCCTCCAGGAAGAGGCCGTATTTTGTGTAAATTTGTACAGTCTCTTCATACAGCATTAAGAACAGCAATTCTTATTATTGTTGCTATTATTATTAATAAAAGAAAAAAGTTGCAGAAGGTTCCCTTAGGAACCTTGCAAAGATCTTGGTGGCTGAAAGCTGGGAGTTTTCCAGGGAAATGTTAGCCAAGTCAGTTTGCCTGGAGCAAGGATGAACAATCTTCAGGTCACACTTCTACCCAAAAAAAACTGATTAGTGATACTCAGGTTTCATTTTGAATTCACCCCATGTACAGAAAACATACACTGTGAATTTGTGAAAGGCAAAGGAGCATTTTCAGCTGAAGGAATACTTGAATTATCTTTTTTCTTATTCCCTTGCGTGCATAAACTTTTGGGGTTTTGACCTTCCAACAACTGCAACAGAGGATGCAATGAACTTTACTGTATGTTGCATGACAGACAATTTTTTTTCATGTAAGCATTTTTAGTCTTTGCATCTCAGTGCTGACAAGCTGATTACAATTAGCAAATTACTGAAGGCTCTGCTGATTGATGGATCGATGGACAGGCTGTGGCCAGTGGAAAGAGGTTCAACAAGTCAGTGCTGCGTCCTGCATTTGGGCCACAACTCCGTGCAATGCTACAGGCTTGGGGAAGAGTGGCTGGAAAGCCACCTGATGGAAAAGGACCCAGGGGTGTTGGTCATCCAGCTGGTTGAATACAACCCAGCTTGTGCCCAGGTGGTCAAGAAGGCCAACAGCATCCTGGCCTGTATCAGCAGTAGTGTGGTCAGCAGGGACAGTGCAGTGATCATCCCCCTGTACTTGGCACTGGTGAGGCAACACCTTGAACACTGTGTTCAGTTCTGGGCCCATCATTACAAAGACAACATTGACATGCTGGTGCGGGCCCAGAAAAGTGCAACAAAGCTGGTGAAGGGTCTGGAGAATGAGTCTTATGAGGAACAGCTGAGGGACCTGGGGTTACTTAGTCTAGAGAAGAGAGGGCTCAGGGAGGACCTTATCGCTCTTTACAACTACCTGAAAGGAGGCTGTAGTGACCTGGGGGTTGGTCTCTTCTCCCAAGTAACAAGTGACAGGACCTCAAGCTGCACCAGGGGAGGTTTAGATCAGATATTAGGAAACAATTTCTTCACAGAGAGGGTGATCAGGCATTGGAACAGGATGCCCAGGGAAGTGGTGGAATCGCCATTTCGGGAACTATTCAAGACCCCATGCAGACGAGGCCCCTGGTGATATGGTTTAGTGATGGTCTTGGCAGTCCTGGGGTAATGGGTGGACTTGATCAACTTAAAGGTCTTTTCCAACCTAGCTAAATCTATGATTCTACACTGCACTACTTGTCAGCTGTGGTACAGTGTTTGCCCATGTATTCAGTTGGTATCCATTTGCAAAAAATAGATCATTTGACTTATTTTTACAAAAATTGAAAAGGATTTAGTGAAAGAAGCTCTGACTGACATTATTTCCTGCCTGGTGTTCATTTTCCCTCCCTTTTTTCATGGAATTATTACCTCAGTGAGCTTTAATAACGCTTTTGCACAATACATGTAATGCTGACTCATGGATTCACGTTACTGTTTTGTCAGCTGCATGCACTCTGATTTCTAGTTCTTTCTAGCTTCCTTATTGCCTTCTGGGGTTGATCTCTCCAAATACTTAAAATAGGCCATGCTATAAGCTGCTATTCAGCTTTACCATAGCGTATCACAACACTACTAAAAAGTAGATTTTTTTGAATCTCTGATTGATTTTTTGAGCAAGATTGTCATTGAATTAAAATACATTTACACTGGAAGAACTGAAACAGTAACATATGAACTTAAAGGCCCTAAAATTTGAATTGCAGTGAGCACACTTCCAGCTGATGTCTATTCATATCATTCAGAAAGCTTCATCATTTTTTGCTCATAACCATCAAGAGTTGCTAGGTTTAAAAGTCATGTACTAAAAATTCCGACATTAACAAAATGCCTCAAAACATGCAATGATGACATAACAGTGAAATAAAACAGAGGGAATATAAAATTGCTATTATTCCTAGGAGCAATTTTACCTTTGTGTGTTCTATGCTCAGCCAAAATCTGAATATTTTGAAATAGCTCCACTAACTTTATGCCACGCAGGCCTAAAATAAACTGTGCAGACCTGCTATACACGCTATGCTCAATATGAGCTACAGAGAATTTCCTCTGGTCAAAGACCATGGTTTGAGGTGTAGCCTGGACATGCAGGCTGAGCCACAGAGGAGTGAGCACCAGGAAGGGGGGACTAAAAGCACATCCGCCTTCTTTTGAATCTGCTCTTCACCTTGTAAAATGACACAAACTGTGTGACTCACTTCTCTATCTGCAACACGGATATAACAAAAACATGGGTGTTAAAGTTGTACTGCATTCGAATGTTATGGAGCTGTGCTCGTATAAACAAGGAACAATGACAAAAACAGGGTCTACCCGGAGCTACTGCAATGTATCATTAACTAAGTGGCAGGTAAGTGCATTTTCTTAACTTCAGTGTATTTCTACTACTTAATGACAGCAACCAATATCAAGGAATTGAGTATATTCTGGAAAAATACCATTCATTCCAGCAATCTATCCATCAGCAGTTTTGGATAGCATAGAAAGCAGCAAACCTTTAGAGCAAAAAATGAAGCGTACCAGAGATGATATTAGAGCATTTCGAAAACATCAGTGGTGTAGCTTATATTTCCCTCTTTCCCTTGGTATTGTTACAGAAGATAAGTGTTCTGATCAGTGGCTGCCAGCTTTAAGAAATAATGATATATTTCTAGATAATCAACTGCTACCTATTACCATACTTTTGATGTGGGGGAACATTCACGTGCCTTATTTTCTACTTCCTCAGGGTATCCTGGTTAAATGCCACATGCATTTTTCTCCCATGCTAAGGAAACAAAACCTGCATATTAATTCTTTTTAAGAGAGGCATAAATGTAATAAGAAAGGAACATTGATTATTCTATTCATCTATAAACTACTCCAATAGACATATAAATAATACTGACAATTGTAATGTAGCCTTAATTATCAGCAGTGTTACCCCTCCATTTGTAACAGTCATGACAGACGAAACCTGCAGCAATCAATCTGATTGCTCGGGTAGGAGTTTAAGTTAATTCACAAAAAAAGATACAAAGTTGAAAAGCCCAACTATCACATGCATTTCACAGGTATATTGTTTTTTTATGTAAGACCTCTGTTTCATTGACCAGATTTCTTCTTCTTAGTAAGGAAATTATGAGCAAATGTCACTGTAAATGTGTCTGGGAACTAAGGCGTCCAAGAGTTCCATACACTCCTCTTTAGCTGCACCTAATACCAGAATGAAAACACAAAGAACTGCCTTTTTCTCACTCCAAAATGCTTGTGGTTCACTTCCCCAGATCTGTACCTCGGCAAGGCAATTTACCTAAAAATTGTTTGTTATCATGGCCGCAAAAGGCACAGATCTTAGAAAGGAAAGAGAAACGAGTGAATAAACCACTGAAAATATCCTGTTTCAGTCATTAAATGCTGCAAATCTGGCCTTCATCTGGTATTCCCTATTCACAGTACCTCACACATTGTTAGCACTTTGAGAGAAAAGAAATAGTCTAGAGAAATCTTTTTATTTTATACTTTTGGACTATTTGTTGAAAGAAGTAAACTAGAACCTAGGATGAACTTGTTTTATTTACTACAACAAATAAAACGGAAACATGGGGCCTTGCAAATTCAACAATTTATTGTTAATTTGCTATTCCTACTCACCATTTGCTTCTGTGTCTCTATGTTAAGACAAACTACATTTATAGATACAGATTTTACTGCACTTACATTATATGACATATGAAAGAAAATTTTTCCTTCTATAATGTACCTCTTAACTAAATGCCAAAGGTTCAAACATATAAAGTGAAGAAGCCTGTCCTGAGAGCCAAATGAGACTGTAACTTTTGTACTTTAGCAGTCAGTCAAGTTTGATTCATTTCGCTACATGCAGTGCCAAGGTTTGCCCTTGAACATTTTACATTTTTAAAAGGTAAATGTATTCCGTGCTTCTCAGAAGGGCCATTTTTGATCATCCTGTTTGCTTGAAAGTACATTAGAATTACTCAAGATTTCCACAGTTACAGCAAAGATACTCCTATACCACACTGATATGTCATCAAAAACAATTAAGTCTCCCCTCACCCATCCTGTATTTAGAAAAACAATGTCTTATTGACTGTGATGTTTATATACTTTGTGTGTGCATGATTTTTTGTATCTATCTGTGATCCCACATTACAGCCAAGACTAAATAAGGATGTATCAACTTACCAGACTTCAGTTGCCCCAGAACCAGCACTGCAAAGTGTGCTGCAGTCATCAGGCATACCTCCTGCTGAAGTGCCTCAAATGCCAGCCAGGATTCCCTCAGTGGCACAGAGGCAAGGCCAATTATTTTCTGCGACTGTCCTAGAGACCAAGCAATTTATTTTGCTGGGTTATTCTGTGTGAATAAACACACCACAATAAACCTTTTTCTCCATCAGTACTGGTGAAGTTTAGCTAGACAGTTGGCCGGCTGGATGAACGGGTGTAAGAAAAGGCTCCTGAATAGGAATTCACAAAACTATTGTACTGACAAAGCTAAGTCAGTACTCTCCCTGACCCTATATTGCTATGATGAATAGGAAACAGTACATAATGTTTATTACTCTTGTTATCATTAACGTTTAACGCCATGTTACACAAATCTTGTAGTCCAAATGAGGATCCTAATAGTTTTAAATCCTATTTACTTTCAGTGTATGTTCTTCAAGTGGCCAAAAGTCAGGTCCATGAAAGAACAGCTTCTAGAGAGGTATTATGATTTGGTTTTCCTTGGTATTATAGCAAACACCCTCACGTATACAGCTTAGATATATCTTCTATTATTCTTTGCATTATTTTTGTTAGCCAGGGAGAGTTTCCGTGACACAGTTTTGACAGTTACACAATTAATTTGTCTTCATTTCATTGTGTCCTCAATAATACTATGTAGGCAAACAGATGTCAAGACTTTCCAAGTGGAATGAAGCAGAAGTGAACTCACATCCCTAATAAATTGTTTACTGAATATTTATTTTTACTTGGATGACAAACTGGTACTGAACCCACTGGTGGTAAAACCCATGCTTACATGCTACAGCACAACATTTACTGAAGCAGCTATTCTTGCCAAATCTATATTGCATTTATAAATCTTCAAAATAAGCCCTGGTAAATGTCAGTTCTTCTTAAATGCTTGGCAGAATCAATGACAAGCGATGCTGCCTTTGCCCTTGAAGAATTCACATTTCGATCTAAGTCCAAATTCTAAAAACCTGTTCAGAAACACACAGAGTGTAAACACATGTGCAATGAATGTACCAGAAGCAAAGGGAAAGGAAAAGTTACTTTAAATGGAAAAGTTAAATACAAACAGGAAAGCTTGTTGATTGATTTTTTTTGGACTTCCATTGTGAGCTGTGTGAAATACATTTTTTCAGAGCCCATTAACTTACTTCCATTCTGTATTGGAATATTTTACAGTGGTCTTCCATATGCTACACAACATCAATCAGTTTATTTTTATGTGGTTTTAGGCATCACATTAGGCATCTTTTGAAATAAACACCATTATATAACAAATAATAATAAAAAAATACAGAGTACCAATACCTAATTCTAACAAAATTTATAAATTCTTCTGGCATGACACCAGGCAATACTGCACACTGTATGTTTGTGTTGCCTAAGTATGTATCCTTCATTTTATGAATGTTTTTTTTATTATATCTTCAAATTCCAAGAGAAATTAAATACAAAACCTGAGCAGTACAGTAATAAAAATGTATGTATGTCCTCTAATTTCTTGAATGCCGCCACTGAATTGTGGAACAGTCTGCTCGGTGTCAGTGGGGCGCCCATCTACAATGAGCAGAGCAGCTCTGCTAAGCAAGACAGGCCAGATTTGCTGTCATGCCTGACATGGTGAAACCCAAATGCTTTTCCAAGGGAAGCATTGCTACATCCTCATTTTCCAGCTAGTTTTGTAACAGCCATGGTTTAAAAGAGCATGGGGAAGTCTATTCAGGGTTCTGAATTATACAGCAAATAGTCTGCTTCAAGAGGATGTCAACTGACTTAGTATAATGACATATTTCTATGGCAGAGCTGCAGCTATATCATATTTTGCTCATGGAGGATTTCTCAGAGTTAGAGGAATTTCTCTGAGGACCAGTGCTGTCAGCCCAGTGCAAGAAAAGAGAGCAGACAAAGAGAATCCAGGGAGAATCAGCAAAGGAGAGTGTCTCTCCTCAGAAGTTACAATCCCCACAGCAGCTTAAATCCTTCCCCAGCACAGAGTGTCAGGGACACAGCAGCCCTAACACACTCCTTTTATAAGGATCTTTTATTCAGGGGAGAAATTGGACATATGGTTCTCCTGACTTGACCCACACCTACCTTCAGTGCACCTCCCTCACCAGAACCAGCATTCCTTTTCTTTTTAGCAAAACCTACACTTGTTTCACCCCCAAATGAAGTTGAACATGTTAATCAAACAAAAAAAAAAAAAATTGGCAGGGCTTGTCACAGAAATGACATTTTAATGGTAGATGAAATCTTGGGGCAATATTCACTGATAAAATACAAAGTGAAATGGAAAAAAAACATTGATTCAAATCAAGACTTTCTGCTTATTGCTAGAAGTCATCACAGGAACTAAATAAAAAAATTTAAAAATATTAGTCTCTATCTATTGACAACTGCCAGGCTAATTGCCTCAGAATGGAAAACTGGCTTTGAAATGGGAACAGTTCAAAAGCAAACAAAAACACACAGCCTAAATGGTGATGAGCAAAAAATTACTTCCAAAGCATATCCAGAGAAATGGAGAACAAAAAGTGATTTGATACTTTGTTACTTTTTATTTCATAGAATTATAAAATAGGGTTGGAAAAGATCTTGGGATCATCTAGTTCCAACCCCCCTGCCATGGACAGGGATGTTAATCAAAAGGAAAAACAAACAAACACACAAAAAGTAGTTCTAATACTTTTCCAACCTTTATAGTAATATTTGATAGACACACAAACAGGATGAATAACATAATACAGCAATTTTACTCTATTTACTATCATCCCTAGGGACAGAATGTTGTAGTATGTATGAAGAGTTTTACTGTGCTCCATGAGACTTTAGAAAATGTGATTACTACACTACTGCATTGTTTTATTCTCAATAAAAGATAAAACCACTGCTCTTACAATTCAGATTTGGGTTTGATGGCTGCATGCAGTGATTTGTAAAGCTTATAAAACTGCTTAAGCACATACTACCTCCTTTTCTCTAATTCCCGTATTCTTCGATAAATAGTTATCTTAATGCAACAATATCTGGATAATTTTAATCTTTGGAAGAGAGGTGGATTACATGGTAACTATTAAGTACTGGCAAAAGCATAACACACTGTGCAATTTCCAAATGTGCAATACAAAGAGTCTTCCATGTCATCCATCAACCCTGAAGATATCTCAATTGACAAAATGTTCCAGCTCCTCTGTTTGACAATTAATGAAATACAGATGTCAAGATGCTGGAAAGTTGCCCTTTCACCAACTCTCCCTGGCTATGTGACAACGAAGTGAGAACCTCTTGGAAGGAAGAAATGATTCCCTGTCAGTAACTTCTTAGTCTTTGTGGCTCTGATTCCATACAACTGTAACTGACAGCCATGATTTGGAATAATTGGGGAAAATGTTTAATGTTTCCTAAATGCAGTGAATTAAGAGGTTAGAATAAGGCTTGTGGGAAGAAACACCACCTGTTTGTGGTACGGACCGCAATGAAACTAAATAAAATACAATTTCCTATTATGTAAGAACGTGTTTGGTCATCTCATAGCCTTCACTCTCCTCCCTGTACCTCCCTACAAAATGTTTGGGGATGTACAACAGAGATGAGATACAACAGGTTCCTAATCTGCAAAACAATTGAAAAATATTTTTTTTTTCTCACAGGCAATCTCACATTCATCTGCTGCCTGATTTAGCGTTTCCATCTGGACAGTTGGCAGTCACCCACCACAGTTCAGACTACCTCAAAACATCACACAGAGGCTTTGAGCAAACTCTGATTTAGATACTCAGTAAGAGAAGAAAAGGTTCTTACTAAAATCACTTCCATTTTCAGGTATATCAATCAAATGAACAGTAGTTTCATCTCCATTATTCCAAAACCAGAAAGGTAGAAAAACACTTGTGTCATGGTTTAAGCTGAGAGTCAAAAAACACAGCTCTGCACCAGGTAATAAGAATGAGAAAAAAGAGTGCTACTGCTGAACCCAGTACAACTTGAAAGATGAAATTATCATCATGTTAGGATTTTGTATATCTACAAAAGCCCTGAATATCTAGATATAGAATCATAGACTCATAGAATAGTTAGGGTTGGAAAGGACCGTAAGATCATTAAGTTCCAACCCCCCTGCCACGGGCAGGGACACCTCACACTAAACCATGTCACCCAAGGCTCTGTCCAACCTGGACTTGAACACTGCCAGGGATGGAGCATTCACAACTTCCTTGGACAACCCATGCCACTGCCTCACCACCCTAACAGTAGAGAACTTCTTCCTTATATCTAGCCTGAAATAAACCTTACAGGTTTAGTCCATTCATTTCTCCTCTATCACTTCTCCAGTTAGAAACACATCTAAAAAAGAAGGTTTGTTATAGTTCTGATTTGTTTGTTGTTTTTTTTTTTCATAAAAATCCATGTAATCAAGAGAAATGTGTAGTTCTAGAACCATCATTATTTCATTAGGGACAGTCTCCGAGTACCACAGTTGTCTATATTACACAAAATACGTAACTGTAGTCACCTTCTCTTCCTCTTTCTGTCACCATACTGTTAATTCCAACTGTGAAGCCACTGACCCTTGAAATTATTTTCACATGCCTGGAAAACAGATGTGGCTTTTCCTTACTTTTATCTTTCTAGAATTGTTCTTTCAAAATTCCATGTGCCCCCTGGAAAATATTAATTCACACAGGGTTCTGTTAACAAATATCAAAACTTAGCCTTAGTTTTAGCCTTAGAGAATCAAACCTCTAATGAGGGAACTCAGAGATCAGCTTGCATTATTTCTCACTAGCATCATAAAACCAGGTTCAGCATATGTAGCACTGCTGCAGCTTAAGCCCAGCAAGATATACCCTGAACTTTCGAATCCCTGACTCTTATTTGTACAAGCCAGGCTATGAAAACAGAGACTTCTAATGAATTCCCTGAGAAATCTTTAGTAGAAGTAGCAATAGCAGAGCTGTAATATTTAAAGCGCCTGCAAAATTGTGCTTTCATCAGGAAAGGAACAAAAGCTTTGTTAGTTTTGAAGCTTACATTTATATTCAGCATAAAAATTCAAAGTATCATCGCCTGCCACTATTAAGAGATAGAGGTCAAATATGGCAAGTAAAAAAAAATTACATTCACAAGCTATACAAAAGAGAAAATGGGCTCAAATTGTATGAAGTGCAGTGACATTATTTAAATGTCTTTGTTAATCAGGGTCCTGACATAAGAGACGGTGCTGAGAAGAATTTGCTCTTCAGACTCTTCTCAGCATGGGTCAAATCTGCTTAATATTCCAAACGCTGAGTCTAGCTGAACCGCGTTGCCCCTTTATGATCTCTCATCTGGGTTTTTTTTTCTCCTTTGAATTCAAGATGCACTGGTATTTTCAGTTTTCATCACTGCTAAAGGGCAAGGAAGTTGTAGTATAAACAGTGAAGTTCCTTTCAAGCCTTGTTTATAATGATTTATACATTATACAGATGTTAGACCTGCAGAAATTTTTGCAGAAAGTCAGAACAAAAAAGAAAAAATGAAGCTTGGGAACATTTACTTTTGACCTTATTTATTCTTTCCAGTTGCTCAATGAGAGACAAAAAATACGAGTATCTGCTGATTCACACATGAAAAAACTAAGGGCAGTCAAATTTCCACCCCATATATCCACACTGGCGTGAAGCCAATGAAAAGTAGAGAATGATGAGGTCCACAGAGCATTTTAACGGACAGATGCTGCTGCTTATTTATCTGCACCAACATGCCATTTGAAGCGTGCCCATGAGTACCATGAAGAATATTTCAGATGGTCAGTTTTCACTCTTTCATGGATGAATAAAAGGTAAATAAATACCAAAGTCATACATTTTGTAAATCTTGCCCAGTACATTGGTCTCCCCATTCTCCAGTGATATTTGTGGAGGACAAAAAGTGTTCCAGGTTCCTTACTACAAAAGGCTGCTCTGGCCCTCCTGTTGGCACCACACTGTAAAGGATATGCACTCACATGACCAAGAACTTGTTTTCCTCTGTAGCTCCCCCAGCCATCTACAAGCTTAGCCTCTGACAGCTGCTTTACCATTACCCAGACTTGCTACCTGAGCAGTTTTGTTTCCCTGCTAAAATAATCAATCCATAGAAGACTTTCTCCCATTTCAAACAGGATATACAGCACAATGAGACGATATGAAAGAGCAACTACCCAGTTTATTTTGATTTATTAGAAACATGATGGGATTGCCCAAAGGCCTTTATCAGAGTCCGGTTGTGCTCAGAGCTGTTCCACCCTATCCGCAACAGTGCAAAGCAGTAAGACAGATGAGGTTGCTCCAGAGAAGATGAGATCCAGCCCACCTGAGAACAACCATTTTCACAGTGGAGACTTAGGAAGCACATACCATTATAAAGACCAACTGCACAATTGTTGAGGATTTTGACAGCCTGATGTAAATGAAATATTTGAGAAACTGCAATGACACAAATTGGACCATCTGATATGATTCCCTTGAGGCACTCAGATAAATATAATGTTTTCACACTATTGACCAGCATTTGTTAAAAGCTAGTTTCCAAAATGGTCCTGTTCAGAATCAAAACCAATCCAATCCTAAATACTCACTTCACAGAACGTCATATCCTGTACTTAAAATTAATGGCCATTTTTTACAATTGCTGATAGAGTGGGGAATGCCCCATGTAATTCAGAAGGCACAAAGCTACTGAATCCAGCTTTAAGAACAGGTCTTCACCAAACCAGTGTCTGTCACAAGGGTTTCATCCATAATGTTGAAATAGGGTGGCATACTGATTGGGTAGCTAGGGTTATACTACAGAATATTTTCCATGTTTTCAATGGGTGTGACATACATTTCATTTTTTCTTGTCCATGCCTCTGATACCTCTGTGTTCACCCTGCTATAGACACCCAACCCAGCGAGAGCTCAAAGGGCTATACAGTCTTGCAAGTTAGGAGACACCAAGTGTTGGAAAGGCTGAAAATGTTTTGATACCTTCTTCCATGATCAGCACAAGCAGCAACAACCAGGTGCTATAGCTGAGACACTTCTATGAATGGAGGTGCACTAGATAGTGTATATACACTAGTACAAATGAACTGTATTTCATTGAACATGAGATACTTGCACTTCATTTATTAAAAGAGCCCTAGAAGACCAAAGTGAAATAAAGAATAGGTCACAAGGAGAAATACGACATAACAGGAGGAAGGATTTTGGAAAAGAAAGGAGGGAAAAGGAGGCTTAAAAATATTTCTTCGTCTCCTTCTTTAAAATTTTCTTCATGATGTTTTTCTCTTTTTCAGGTCCAGCTTCAGAAGGGGAGTATTTAAGGATTAAAAGAGAACTCTTCCTTCAGAGAACCAGTTTCACCAAATGTAGTGTTGACAGGCACTGTACAGCTACGGTGTGTATTTGGGAAGACATAATAAATACGAACTGAAAAGGTCACATCTCACACAGGCACCTTTGACGACTCATGCAGACTCTCAAAATACAGCTCAGAAGTAGATACAATAACAGATTCCTTCCCTCCAGCATTCACAGTAACTAGGGCTTCAAAACCACTTACATTTCCTATTAAAAATCTCAATTCAGGCATATACCTTTCTTGGATTTAACATGCTCCCAGAGAGGCAGTTGAGCTCCTGTATTCCCTGCAACAGCCCAAATTTGACACAGAATTATTCTTTTTCATAAAGATAAATGAAAACTGCAGTCTTCAAAGAAGACAAAATAGACAGCAATCCACTTATGATGACATCTCACTCAATCATGCTCACACTCTATTGCCAATAAACATTTAAGAAATTAATAAGACTTCAAAATGTAGAAAACCAGTAAATAACTGCAAAGCTGTTAAGTAAAAAACATGTGTGATTTTATTACTCTTCTTTTTCAAAGCTAGCTATTAGGATTGAATGGGTTAATTTATTTCCTGAGACAGAAGACCTTAGATAAGCTTGGTGGTTATGTAGGCATGTCTGGGCTGCTAGGAATTTAAAATATCAGCTTGCAAATGGAGCCATTTCAGATCCCAGGTGATCCAAAGAATACGTTCTCCTCATGCACTAAACGATGCAGGGATTATGTGGAAAAATAATAGAATGCGATCATATAATCAGACACTGCTCTGTAACACGCAAGCACAAAGATGCTGAATTAAGGCAGTGCAGGAAATACCAGAATTACATTTGTCTGCCTTCTGAGTGTTTGATTTGCAGTCCTCAGAAGGGTTTTTTTAATTATTATTTTTATTAATCATAACTATTGTGTATAACACACACAGAGAATATGATACAGTACTGGGTAATAATGAGACCTCTTGTGTGCAGCTCCTGCTCGTTAATTGTCCTGGTATTTTTCTACTTGGACATGGATATTCCAGTGGTTAATGATATTATATCTTCTGTATATCAGCTCACTCATGCATATGACCACTTGATTGCCTCACATACACTGTTTAACCTAATTATCATAAACTCTGATGTCTCAAGAGTTTTTTGTGACTCCAAGATCTGTGCTATTGAAAACAGGCATAACTCTCTAAGCAATTTCTGAGCTTAGTCACAGCACAGCAAGCCTGTACCTCTTCTCCAAGTCAGATGCATCACTGATAAACACTGATGAACCAGTTTCAACTATATTCTGTACCTTATGCTATTGTTTGCATTAAAGCAAAGGCTAAAACACCTATAGAGTAAAAAGGGCAGGAGCCCTGGAGGAAGAGGAACAGCTTTCATGTTTTTTCTTAATATTTTATATTAGCATGAGAAACACCATAAAGTACTTAGTAAAGGGGAAAAAAAATGCAGGCTTGAGTTTATCCAACAATGAAAGTAATCAGAACCTGTCACACAGTATATAAAATATGTTCAAACACATACTTGACTTTAATTTATTGGTGCTAAAGCTCCTACTGAATTAGACTGGAGTTCAGAGTGCTAAGCACCCCTGTAAATCAGAAGCTTCATGGGCATGCAATTGCACTCCCAGGCTGCTTGTTTAACAGGAAATCACTTTTACCATTGCAGCAAGTAGAGGAGGGAAGCCCATGACCAGAATGCTACTTTTATCTACCAAATCTGTAACTCAGTCTAAGCTATTTATCCAGGAAATAAATATGTAAAGGTGGCATAAATTATTACAGTTTCAATTAAGGTACTGAATGGCAGGAGATGCCATGTGTAGCAGAAATTACTAATTGGAAAAGGGAATAAAGTACATTTTTCAGATAAAGCTGAAGTAATTTTATTATTTTAAAAAAAATAGGCAGGATATTTATTCTCTTTCCAACAAAGAAGCTGATAGTACTCACACATGATAAAAATCTTCTCACTTCCTCTTTTAGACAAAGCTGGAGACAGAAGGCTAGTTTTCATATTCAGCCCCTCAATTATTAGTTTTGCTACCTTCCCAGCCCTTGCCAAGAGCCTCAGCTTTCCCTTTTCTGAAAGATCAAAGTAAAAATCCTGAAAATGGGATCCTGAACTGAGAAACAACACGGAGATTAAATACATGTGTGTGCCTGCGTGTTTAGACCACAATAAATTAATAGCTTGCATATCATGATGCTAACACATCTTCACAATCGCCAATGATACATGATTGTTTAATTTTCACATTGAGCATGATGTCAAAGAATCTGATTTGCAATGGTTTGGGTTAGTTCAACAAAATGAATTTGTAGAAATTACCCAGGAGCTGATCCTGTTTCCGCTGAATTCAGCAAAACTGCGCAATAAGCTGTTATGTACTCCATTTAATTCACCTACTAAAATCATCAGCAAAGTGGTCAAGAATAGGAGGGCAATAACACAGTACCTTACATTTATGTAGTGCCTGCCACTCTCTGAAGTCATATACACAGGGTGAGGTCCAAGCTGTCAAACAGTATCTCTGGCACTGACTTTGGTCCACGACAGCAGACCATTTTGATCCAAAACCCGCATGACATTTTCCACTCAGAGAAAATGGGAATCTCTCTGATATCTCGAGATACCAAAGAGCAGCCCACATGTGTTTAACTTTACACAACTCAGACTTTTCTCATGCCTGAGGCTTTTCCCTGCCTATATTTCTCTAATTTAGGTTTTCTTTCCTTCCAGTCAACTGCAAACATATATATGAAGATTTCATTTTGAGGAAGCACCTTCAACTCGATTCACTTCAGCTGAATCTTCAAACACTCAGCCTCTCTGACTATCAGGCCATAAATATAAGAGAAGTAAGTATCTGTATCCTGCAACCTTCCCCCTTCTCTCTTTGTGACAGTGCTGCTCACAGCTTCCCCAGGGACTGATTTATCCACAAGACTGGCATTTTAAATTCAACAATACTCAATTCATTTTCACTGTCCTCAAAGATAATAAATACTCAGTTTTAAATTACTGAATCATTCATTTAACTTAGGATGCCTAAAATTATCATTTTTATGGAAAGTAATAAATTGTAATTGCAAGCAATAAAAATAGAAGTAAAAAGAAAAACCCGGATGTGCCACAAAGAAAATACCTCATTCTTTAAATGACTGTGTTTAATTAATGATGATTTCTTATTGCAACACATTACTTACAAAATTAACACTTTTTATATCTATCTGCTAACAGCAATTTTAAAAGTTATTTCAGCTGTGAATAATTCGTGACTTTTTAAAATAATAGTTCCCCTGAGTTCAGCCCTCTTAGAAGCAGTGGGAAGCGACGACGGGCTCTGGCTGCTCAAGCCCCTGCACAGTGTTTTCAAGTGGGTACATTACCAGCTGGACTCATGCAAAGGTTCACATTCAGACCTGCTGACTGTGACATGATATAAGGGCTCCCGAATACTACACATTAACAAAATGTTTCTATTAAATTGGTAGTCTAGGTTACACTAACGCAATCTTCAGCTCAGCACCTTGCAGATATTGCAGTTACCATTATGTTCCTGTTACCCTGGATGAAACTGTAGCGCTGGACATAAGCTGGAGCACAGACACCTTTCCTGGAAAACATAAGCCTTCCCAAGCAGTCCCAAGTGGTTAAATCCAAAAACCACCTCCTGCTTAAAAGAACAACAAAGCTCCAGCAGCATGAAGTAAGCTGTTTACTCTGGTGGCTATCATACTGCTTATACAAAATACCTAAAGGATCACGTTTATCAGTGCTAGTAGCTGCTAGTCTGCTATTAAGAATGAATACCGCGAGAGTCAAAATTTAAGTCTAGATTTTCTCAAAATTTACTGATGATGATATTCTGCCAACAGAGAATAACTCTTCGCACTGTTCTTCTCCATTTATGTACCCAGCTTGGCAAGAGTGATACTGCACTGAGGACTGCCTCAATCAAGCTTGAAAATATTAGTGTCTCAACTTTGATTTTTCAGGAACCATTAATCCATGATTAAGGTTGCTTCTTTTGCTGTTTATTTGTTTCTACTTCTCTATTTGAATTCATTTGGATCTGGTTTCCAGCCTACTTCAGCCAAATCTTGTCTTTCTCTGCTAGATTACAGAGGTAACCGATATTTTCGGCACATTAAGGCCCTTCTGCACTGTAAACAAATTGCCTGCCTTTCTTTGAAAAAAGCAGAACAGATGGAGCTTTAAGTTTCTCTCTGCAAGGCATTCTCTCAAAATTATTTTTCTGGCCCAATCATTTACCTTCTTCAATACGCCAACATAGTTTAAACAAATGCAGACACAAAATCATGCAAGATATTCCAGTAGCTGCCTGACTAATGCATTATATACAGATAAATCACATCTCCCTACTTAAGCCACTATTCTGATCTGTATATCCACGATCCACATTAGCCTGCTTTGCCTCAACTCTTAGAGAAAGTTCTGATGAGCTCCTCGTCTAGTATGAACCTAACACCTTTCTCAAGTACAAGCTCTCAACAGAACAGATATCCTCACTGCAACCCCTAGCCTGCGTTCTCCTTATACGTTCATACTGGCAATCATCCTAAATTCTCTGGTAGAACTTAGTTATTTTTCACAATTCCGATAATAAGTTAATGGAAGTTCTTTTACTGGCAGCTAGTGTATGTGTATCTCCAACTTAAAGTTGTGGATGAGAATTGAACCAGCATCTATTCCCAAGGAATTTCACAAAAAATGGTCTTACTTCAGTCTCATCATTATTTGGGAGTGGAAAGTGTACTCCTATCCAAGTCAGGAGCAATATTCACGTATTAAAAAATATGCAAGGCATAGTGAATGACAGTCTTCATTGCATAGAAATGTAAAGGCCATATATGAAAATATAAAGTACGTATCAGAACCAATGATCCTTCAAAATCAATTTCTTAGACCTCATGTTTTGCACAATTCAATGTGCATTAGAACAATGTGCATTGTAAGGTAAGACTGTACAAAACAAAGAACACATGTTTATACACATTTGAACCGCAAAGACAAGAATTAACAAAAATTTTTCAAGTAACTGCAATACAGTATGGAAAGCACACTAGATAGAAGTACATTAATGCTTCCATAATTGCAATATTTTATTCAACATGGTCTCTGTCGAGGATATGAATCCTTTCAGTCTGTCTCCAGAGTCCCCAGGCCCAAAATAACATAAAATTAACTTTCAATGCAGACTTTTTTCCCTTTGGTGAGGGGAAGAAGGCAGAAAGAAAAATGCTTTGTCAGCATGAAAGCCTGAAAGGAAATACAAGTTTGTAATAGAAAATTGAAAGAAAATATTTTCATTACTTTCCTAATTACTGGAACCCTAGAATTCAGGACACTGCTGAAACACGAAGCCCATTCATTCCTTCTGAAGCAGCAAATGCAACTTACAGCAATGCTAAAATATTTCTTGGATAGAAAAATTCTAAGGGGCATTATTTTTCTTGACTCCTCAATTCCTCATTTTACTCTTCCCCCACCAAGAGAGATGACCAAGGCTGCACATCACATGGTGAAATTCATAATATAATCCGTAAGTGGCCACAACGCTGAATATTTGATGCTAGTTTATTACTCTCATTGTGCTTCCCCAGGTTCAGTTTCCCTCCCCCAACCTGCTCTCATCCCTCTTTACGCAAGCCCCCTCCAGAGGCACAAACAATTCTAGCTCAAAAGCCACATTACCTCTCATTTTATGAAATTTCTGCAAGGAATAACCTTTAACCCATACTTTGCCTCCTCCCCTTCCCTGCCAAAAGCTTTATTCATTCAATTCTTTTTCAACCTCAATTACTTCCCATTTAACAAATGGTGGTATAGCAGTGAAGCACTACAGTAAGAACAAAGGTTGGTGCTCCATTGCAATCTCTTCAGGGTAGAATTAAAGGCAAATTCTCTATCAGAGAAAGCCACCTCTCCTCGATTTTTCTGTCACTGCATTATTATTATACAGCTTGTCTGTGAAAGGAAGGTTCTCAGGGTGTCATGAACTCTCAGAGAATTTCTAGTCTACAATGCCTTTCAGTAAAAAAGGGAATGCTCCAGAGAGAAAATAACCTTTGTGTAAAGAAAGGTTTGTTCTGCAATATTGTCTGAGCATTGGCTTTACAGGGAAGAAATGAGTCTTTGCATTTGCATTACCAGAGTGTAGAAACTGGTCCAACAGAATATCAGTCTGCACACAACAAGCTACACTGCTCTCTTCCCTCCAACTGAAAGACAGAGAGACTTGAGCAGGATTAGGCAGTATATACAATCCCTCTTCTATTGATACATGTCCGTAGCAGAACACACAATTGAATTCAGAAAACATGAATTTGTTAATTTCAAATGGTATTCTTTAATTAAAATAAAAAGACATCTCTTCTCTGATCTAATTTGAAGGATAAGGGAAGAATATACTCCTAATTGCCTTATCCCTCATTTCTCAATGATTTTCTCTTATTTTTCCCTGATTTTAAATACTTTAAATGCAGGCATAATTTCCTGCCTTTTGCTGGCCTGTCTAAAGCAGCAGTTTATGTCAGCAACAGGACAGCAGCATCCTCATGGAAACAAATTACTGATACTCAAGAAAAATCCTAAACTGTCTTGTGCAGAAAAAATAAAGATTGCTCATAGCAAGTATCATACACATATAAATACATATAGAAACAGACATGTTCTGGCACAGGAATGAATGGAGTACAGATAAGACAAAATAGTCTTAAAAAAGGAAGGAAATAAAGGGATAGACTCCAAGCTTTGTGAATTGTTATATGCCCATTGAAATAAATGGAACACTAATAATCTATTTCAGCTGAGGATCTGCCCCTGAGGAATGAAAGGTGACTCTCAACCTGCTTGCATCCTGTTTTCCTGAATTATTTTAATTACACAAAAAGTTAGGGCATCTGTTATTCCAATTTTATGCATTTGTATGTATTCCATGGGTCAGATTAAAGAATCCCCCCCCCCTTTTTTTTTTTAAGTGGAAATTTTTCTGCATTCAAAGAAGACTAGAGAAACAGAATGCTGAAATATAAAAGTAAGGTGAAATGGTTAATGGAATAAACTAATTGTAAATACATGGAAAAAAAATAAAAGAACAGGACAAGAAAAGTAAATTTTGTAGTACTCAGATTCAGGTTGAAGCTCAACAAGAAGCCTGATTAAGATGTATTCTTCCTGGAGAGGTACAGCTTACAGAAGACAGTGCCATTTCATATGCTTTCCTTGATACTGTTTACAAATTATGTCCTTCTGGGAGTTGTTGAAAAAAAACCAAATTATACTTTAAAGGCATGCACATGGCTTATCAGCTAAAGCTAATGATCACCACTCCCACATATCTCAATGAGTGTTGTCCCCCCCTAAAAGAAAAATAAACCCAAGAAAAATGGTATCATACTTGATGTTCTTCAAACATTTTAATAATACATAAAGTCTGAGTTAGAAAGGAAAACAACTCAAAACCAAATCAATAAAATCTGTAATACTAAAAAATTTCAATTTAGCCTCCAGTTACTCTATGTCAGTGTTTACTGCATATCATACAGGCTACTTTACATACCTGTGTGCCTAGGATATTCTTAGTGGTGTGAATCCTTTAGATGTATCCCAAATACTGAGATAATGCTATTTAATTCTCTGGAATAATAAACAATTAAAAAACCCTCACTACTCCTGCCATTCAGTTATACTGTAAAAATAGCACAGCTAAGCAGGTGGTGAGTAGTGATCACTGTGCTTGCTGTCACCAACTCATTGCAAATTGCACACAGCAAATCTATGTCAAGATATTTAGTTATTTTCATTACTCATCTTTTCTCTTCCTACTCACCAACTTTACTCAAATATGTTTTTCAGCTGTAACACACTCAGTTTTACACTGTAGACTCCTATAGGCAGGGATCATCACTCTAAACTTGGTTACTGCTTGTAGAACAAGTCTTAGACTGCAAACTAAATTTTCAGCCTGAGAATCTGGTAATCACTCAGTGGCATCTTTGGAGACAGACTTAAATAAGGTAAGCACTAAAGGGTTAAGTCTTTTGGTTCCTGAAGACTTTCTGACAGTGCTAAATACTGAAAATACATAAGGAAAACAGGATTTGGTATGTTAGTGAAAGAAGCAAGCTGCAGGTTGTAAAATTTTAAGTTACCCATTTGTTAAACTACCATCTATTTGCAAAATTATTCCAAGTTTGAATAAGAAAGATGAAGATAGATGCAAATTAAGCATACTACAGTTAACTGCAACATTTCACAGTTCATTTCCAGAATATTTTGGGTCTTCTGCACTTTGGTTCTTTTGTGTAAATGGTTAGCACACCTGGCCAGCTCATCATGACAGCACTTCTTCAGTATGATGCAGGAGAAATCATAGGAGGCTTTTAAAAAGGAAAAAAAAAAAAAAGAAAAAAAAAGGTTTTCAAAACCATTGTCAAAATGAAGGTCCAGAAATCAATTTGTAATTATCTGCCAACACAAATCTAAAGGCTTTTCTGTGATAAGGGTGGTAATACATAGGGCTGTAATGTGAATTATTTCAAAGAATAAAAGACTGATTGTCTTCATGACCTATATAGCTTTTAGTGAGCTTTAAAACAAAATTACATTTTATACTTCTCATGAATGGCTTTCTCCCCCCTCTTTCATCCTTTAAAAATGCAGGGGTTTTGTCCCATCTAGTAGGCTTTCAGCTTTAAATAGGACTCAGTTTCTTCCAATGTTGATATATTTCGTTCCACTGAAAGTGAAGGCTCTGGCTTTGCAAAAGAGCTGAAGTTTCCCCGTACAAAGGCAATCCTTTCCACACGTTTAAAAGTAAACTACAAACCACATGATCATGTTATTTTTACACAGAAGCTCAGCATTAGAATTCATTTCTTTTTTTTCCCCTGGAAAATGTTTAGCATAATAAATTCACAATGTATAAAAATACCAGGAAATAGCTTATTTTAGGTTAAAGTCAAATTAATACAAGGGGGGAAAAATACAGGGTTTGCAACAAATTAAAAAAAAAAAAAAAAACCACAAATGAACAAAAACCCCACAACAACAACCAAACAAAAAAAAAAAAAAGAAAAAAAACACAAAACAAAGTGCAACATTTTTAGCCATATTCAGATCACTGTACTTAACCACTTTGGTCTTACAGCCTGATGCCAGTAGCTATTCTGGGTGTAGGTGACTACAAGCCTAGCTTTTAGCCCTGCAGTGGTACTGAACATACACTGTAGTCTTGGTGATTCAAACCTGCAAAAGCCTCTGTGTGGGATACCAGTTGCAACTTTCTTATATGAAGTTACTTCCACATTGCTTTTACTTACGCATGGTTATTGCTATCTGAAAAACTGCTTTCCAGAAAAATGTGGTAATTTCAGTAAAGTATTATTAAAAATATTAAACATAAAAAACTATTCATATTGTAGAGAGTATATCTCTACAGAAACATTTAATTTTTTGAAAGAATATTTAGTTTTGTTCTATTGGTTTTACCCAGAAATTCAGAATAATCAAGTAGTGCTTACGTATGTTAATCTGAAAGCCTTTCGGATGTTGGTAAGCAAGAGGTTCCTGGGATAAATATGTACATCCCATTCTTGTTAATAATAAACCAGATTCTTAATTGAACTACCTGCTGTTGTACATGTCAGGATTCCTTTGCACTAGCAGCTAGATCATACTTTTGAAATGTGATTAATTTCATTACCAATCTAAAATTCTGAAAAATTTTCCAAAATTAACTTAATTATTCTAGATTTTTAGGACAACTGTTCCAAAGAAAACAAAAAATTCCAATTGCCTGCTTGTTTTTTTCTGAGAGATTTTTTTGTAGTATCATATTCTCTCCTCTCATAACAAAATACACAATTTGTGCATTGACCCTGGACATTCATGTACCACCCAGGCTTTTAAGGCCATATTCAAAAGTCCTGCATGAGGTCTTTCAAGTAATAAAAAAACACAGTGCCAACATATCCCTGCCAACTCTTCTGCAATTGGCAGGCTCTACTCATTTAATAACTTTATGTTTCACTAGAGAGCAAACCTGTCCCCATAAGCCATATGCCTTTTGCCAACATTTGTTTCACTTGAACTCAGTTTCTGAAGGGACAGTAAAGTACATAACATCACAACAACTTGCTGCTAGATTTGCTAATGTTGCAAGCAAGGGTATCCAGTCTGTTCTCCAACTACAAACAGCTTCCAGTGAGTCAAAAAAGTTGGAAAAAAAAGCAAGGTAGAGATGAAAACTTTTTTGTTCCTTTTTATTTCCCACTTTAGATAGCAAAGTAATGCTGGGTTAATGAGACAACAAAAGCACAGACTGGATGGTTCATCTTACTATCAAAAATTCTAACAAATCCTCTTCTGTGCTATGACTACTCTGGAACTGTCATCTCCTGAACACAAACAGGGCAGCTCTGAGGCTACTCTAAGGTACATCAGAGACACAGAAAGATCCAAATATTCAGCTGGCACAATTACCTTTATCCTTCTCCCTGTTCTATTTGAACACAGTACCTGGTCTTTGAAGCAGCCAAACATGACTGAGAAGGCAAGTCCATAAAAATTCCAGAACAAACTTTGGTAAGAAGTAGAACTCACTGCACTGTTAATCAACTCTTATCTTTTAAGGAAAAAAATGCAAGTGTAACATCATTAAAAAAAAAAAAAAAAAAAAGAAAACTTTTAATGAAAACAAGAATTACACTGCTCCACAGAGGATAAAAGATTTCTCTTTGGATTCTATTCTAATCAAGTTTCAGGGTAATTGTTAAAGTGTTTTAAACATCTTATCTCTCCCTCCCCCATCTTTATATTCTTGACTAACATACAGATTGCCTTTAATTTCATTGGTTGGAATGTTGGCTCTGTGTAAGGCTCCCGTATCACTCTCAGTTAAGTGAGCCTTTCCCAAGAAATAACCTTCTGTCCTCTCCTTTCCCCAACACCTTCAGCCCAAAACTCCCATCACAGTTTCCATGTTGAAGGAAATGTTACTATTTTCTTTTCACCCTGTATTGGAGGTTCCTTCCCTTAGATGTGCAAGGGTGCTGTCCTCAGACCCTGCTTGTTTCTCTGCTTGTGATGTGACTGCTCAAAAGAGCCATCCTCCTCCAAGTCAGTGTTAGAGCTTCAAGATCTTGTTTTGTTTCTCCATTTCCCTGATTCTCAATGACTATCTTGTGCTAAGTAACTCAGTTTTCCTCTTGATAAACAGTGCTAACCCTTCACAGCAAATCTTGCAATCCTTATATAACTGTCTAATATGCAGTAGACTGTGCATAAGGACCTATCACTATGAAATCTAGACTATAGTCTTGTTCACTTTACTGAAGTTGTCACCCCCCTGTGCCTTTGACTAGCCCTTTTCTTGCATTATTTTCCTGATTGCCTTGAACCACGAAGATGAGGTGAACTGAACCTTCATTGTCCCAGCAAGAGACCAGTAGAAGTTCTTCAACTTATCAATGATTTTCTCCAAGCAGTCACCTCAATGCACTGAAGAAGCAATAAGGGTAGTGTAACATTTGAAAACATTTGTTCTTTCCTCTGACTGTATCTGCCTCAGTAGGAAATGATCCCAATACAGAACAGAAACACATGGTAGACCTGAAAACGGATCTTACAACTTGGGGTCAAAACCTTTTTGGCTTTCTTTTCCTTCACTGAGGGAATGGACAGTGTGAGGTAGCTCAGCATGCTTGTCACTAACTTTTCACCTCCTACTCTCCAGTTTGTAGTAAGATCAAAGCAGAGGAACATAAAGGAGGATTCTATCACACAGATTGTGGAGAAAGACTTGTTTTTCACCCCTTTGTATACAACAACCCCTCTGATTACTGGCATTATGTTCAGTTCCGCTTCGCTTTTTTATGTCTCTGCAGTATTGACTGGTACAATGACTACAAAGAAGTTCATTCAAAAAGGAAACAGACAACAGAAGAAAATTACTGATAATCAAAAGAGCAGCTGCAATAATTACCATTGTTTGACTGGAACTCAAGTATGTAGTGATACTTGAAGAGTCCATTGATTCTGGAGTGATTTCAGAAAGGTAAACTATCCAAAAACACCTAGCCAGCCTTAGGTGCAGCAGCATCTTCTGTACACTGACAGTACAAAACAATCCGCCCTAGTCGCATAAGTGGTAAACTCACAGCAATTCAACCCACTGTAATCCGGATTATTTCCACTGAACAGTTCAAAAGCAGTATTGCTCTCCAAATCTCATTTCCAGGTAAGCTTTTGCCTTCCTATGTTTTAATTATTCTTGACCGAAACCAAGTAGTTCCCTTTGTAACTCAGTCACTCACAGTAATTCAGTTTGGCCCTCCACTGCACTGAAGTCACCAACAATACAGCAACAGCTGAGAGAAGTTACAAGATCAGGGGACATGATGTGATGAAATTATTCACAGCATCCTTAGAAAAGGGCATATATCAAACAGCTTTGCTCAAGTATCCTGCCTTACTGTTTTCCTTTGTCATCTATCACCTTCTGCACTAAACCAGGTGTTTCCATGTACATATATTTGCCCGCTTCACCTGATCATTATTAAAAGCTTTATATTCTTCCTCCAACAATCCTAATAATATGTTTTGACAGCTTGAACTCTGTGACAATTATCCTTTGGGGAATCAAAAGAATATCCTATTATTAGTTGGGAACATAACCTGGCAGAAAGTATAAACCCAGGATTGTCATCAGGCTGCTTTTTATGAAACATCTGATTGAGAGCTCAAACAGGAGGAACACTGTTGTTCACTGAACAGGTATTAGCGAGCAGGTAGTGTGTCTGACAGCACCACCAATTATCTGTGGCATTTGGAACACCACTGTTATGACTTTTGTATGGTTTTCTCACATTTAGTCAATGGGGGAAGAAAAATCTCCATGTGTTTGTACCACATTTAACACAAGAGGGTCCCATCTTCATGCAAAATTTAACACTATTTACAGTAGCAGCTAAACCACTAATGGAAAAGGAGCTACTGTTTCATTTATCATCTAGTAAGCTTATTTTATCTTATTTTTCGAAAATGTATAACCATTATCATAGCTATCTAAGGATAACGGTAGTAAAAGTCACTGTAAACTAATGGAGAATTTTAACCTTATTTAGCCTTGCTGTTCTCTTGACTTTCAACCAAAAAAAAAATAAAAATTCAAAACCACATATTTTCCCTTGATGCATGCAGGGGTTTAAGCCCAGCATGCACACTTCACATAATGAATGACAGCTGATTTTTCATTTTTCCATTTTAAGTATCTTAGATTCTGAAACAAAATGGAGTTTATGAAATCTTTTTATTGGTGAAAAATATCACCATAAGATGCTAAATTTCAGACAGATATCTGAGTATTGTCACAAAAAGACATTCTTCCTACTAATCAAAGACAGAGAGTAATCACAGGGGTTCACAGCACTAGCTTAACCATTGTCAAATAGTGCCATTTAAAAGTAACTCTGACTATGCAAATAACTGCAGAAACATGACCCACACCCAGATCACTGAAAATCTAATTGCACTGCATCAAATTTACCAGAAAATCACAAGGGCAGTCACCAGATGATCACTGGCCGTATTAGAATGCCAGCATTCTTTCTGATGACATCCCCAAGCCATACAGGATGTTATCTATTTTGCTCAATTTTCAGACAAAATAGTTTAAGTAATATTAATGCAATTTAGAGTTTAATGCTTCCTTGCCCAAACACTTTTGCTCTCCCCTCCAACAATCTCTTCTTTCCATCTCATTTGAAGCAGTGATTTTCTATCAGAGAGTTATAAAATACCTGGGGTAATTTGTCAGTGATACTGGAAAACATTTCAACTTTAGGTCTGTAAAATGCCTAATGAGACAATTCCATATACTGAAAGTAAAGCTCATAGCTTTATTGTACTGCTGTTAGCTTTGAGTAGGCAACAGTGACTACTCAAAAGGAGGCATGATTCAAATCTTGCATTAGCTTAGAACTTTATAGAGACAGAGGCTCTGTTTAGAAAACATTTGGGAATATATTTCATAGCAACCTGCTTTCCTATCCATTTGCCTGGGAAGAAAAGCGATAAAAGAAGCCCTGGGAGCTCCAGCCTGCCAGCAGACATCCAGGCAATCCTGGCAATTCTTCAATCCACAGGAGCTGAAACTCTGAGGACTTCAAGTAGATGGTGCTTCTTCAGCCTCTGAGAATTTAAAAATAATGAGTTATATACCGTTTATTTAAAAATGATCAAAATTTTCCTCCACACATAAATCCATGCCCCAAAGATAACATCTTTCAAGTGTTAGAATTTTTCACAGATAAGATATTCTGATACTTGATTAGTTCTACTCTAAACCTGTTGCCCTGCAATTTACTCTGGCTCACACTGCTGTTATGACACTCCTTAATTCATTTATTCCAGATAAAAGAGTGGCATATTTTGCCACATTACTCAAAATTTAAGAAAACAGTCAAATATTTTAATTGCAACTGTCCTTCCAATACATGACAATGGAAATGCACAGGGTACTTAAATACAACAGTTACACAATCCGTTTTGGGGAAAATACTTTCAAAGACAATTTTAAACAATGAACAATGTGAAGCTTCAGTCCTTGTCAGACTATTATTCTCTTCGTTCCCGTGTGCTTAAGTCCTCAGAAATTCGGCTCAGTTAAACCAAGCCAGTAGAAAACAGAACCACAAACAGTAATTTCTCTGAAATAATAATTTCTATTCTGGGTTTTTACTTCATCCCTATTTCACATGACATTAGTTCCTTTTGGAAGAATGTTTTCTATGTTTGGGCTTCTAAGATTATTCTCTTTCTTATGAAGAATTTCACTACCCTAATTTTCATTTCAAGTGAAAGTCAAAATCACACCTTTCTTTTTATATGCAAGTTTTCTCTATTAGAAATAAAGCTGGAAAATTGAGGTCTGAAATGGAAAATGAGCCAGAAAATTATCCATCACACTATCTAGTACTGAAAGCAATTTGGCTTGGAACAGTTCGGGTTGGAAAAGACCTTAAGCTCACCTAGTTCCAACTCTCCTGCCATCCGCAGGGATGCCTCACAGCAACCATGTTGCCGAAGGCTCTATCCAACCTGCCCTTGAACACTGTCAGGGATGGAGCATTCACCTCTTCTCTAGCCACCCAGTTCCAGTGCCTCACCACCCTAATGATCTTGCAGAAAAGCCTGTGGAATGTTTCAAAAGACTTGTTTAGATATATCTGCTTTATTGCATTGTCCATAGGAGAAGAGAGCTCCTGACACAGGTTTCTGTAATTCAGTGTAAGGCATTGCCTGCTTATGAAGGGAGCTGGTGTTCGTTCTGACCGGAGTCTTCTTCAGTCCCAGTCATCTGAATCAGCTGTAACCCCTTAGATGAGGAAATTAATATCTAGCTCTGAACTAAGACTGTAAAATAGTAAAATTTTATACGTGCTCATGCAGTTAGAGACATTATCATGCATGCATTTAGATACACATGGATGTAGAATTAAAATTTGCACGTGACATCCATGTTGCCAGTGCCTGATCGCTTGCACAGCTGTTGAATGTACGTGATGTTTTGTAGCTAACGTAATATTCATTCGTTACTTTTTGTGAAGCCAATCGGTTTTCCCCCAGTACCTTTTTTTCTTTCTCCTGAAAATGTATTTATAAATAGCTGTGAAGAAATAATGTATATTGTACAATCATTTGTCTGAGAGTACCTCAACAAAATTCACTTGTTTCCCTTAAGGCAGATTAGATGAACTACCATTTAATGGTATTGATGATGGATGCAGTAAACAGCTTCAGGCCTGGGAATATAATCTATGACTCCTAGAAACTGTTAGTGTAGCAAGAAGCTCATTTGCAGCATTTAGATAGCACTAACTATCTGTCTATGCCATGTAAATGGGAGGAAAGAGGTTGTGTTTTGGGATGCAGAACATTCTGTGAAAAGTACAAGGGCTATGCCTCTAATCAGAGCATCTCCCTGGTGAGCACTTCAGAGCCAGTATGGGCAGCACAAAGGCTTGGATCAATTATCCAGTAATAACACTATAGTCCTTGGAGATATGGACAGAAGACTACTTATCAGTGGCAAAACTTTTTCATCACTCTTCTTCCTCTCAGTTTAATTCCTCACAAATTTACTAGGCAAAATTCCTCCTTGTGCACAGGGTGATATAAGGCTCATTTACCCTTCATTTCCCATTTATAATTGGGAAATAGCTCAGAGTGGCAAAAAGAGTTGTTTTAGAGGGCATCTAAACCTTGAATTACTTCTCACCAGAAGCAGAGGAGGAGGATTATGTTATTCAGCCAAAATCAAAAGCATTAGTTCACTAATCTGGAAAACACTCAATTCACCTGTTCATCACTCAGTCTTGGGCCTGTTCATTCACTGGCTTCTCTACTGAAACTAGCTATCGAGGCAGAGATTTTGATAAGCAGGTTTTTGTCAAGTCAACAGTCTATATGGAGCTGCAACACAAATCTTAAAGCCTACAGACCTCCTAGTGAATAATAGGCAAATAAAGCTCTGGCATGTAAACTCACTGTCACACCAAACAAAAAGACCCTCAGGGAGAGTACCAGACAACCAACGCATACGGTGAATTTGAAGATACTGGCATTCTAAGTGTTCCTTGCACACAGACTAAATTCTACCATAAGTGGTTAGATTCTCATGGTATATTATCAATAAATTAAAATATTTTCTTTGTGAAAAGAGAAGAAAAGCAGCAAACTTCATAAGTCTTTCACATTGTAAGCTAGTTTATAGCAGGAAGTCCATACATGTAGGACTTGTTCCGAAATCTATTTAAGCAATAATACACAATCCGCTCTACTTCTAATAATGAATATGATGAAATCACTAACACTAAACAAAACTTAAATAAATATAATGAACAGGGTAAGCCCAAAGCTGATACCTGAAAAATCTGACAGAAGTTTAAGGTATTGATTTAGCATTTTTAATGCCAGAAAAACCTAATAAGACAACAATCCCAAAATAAAAAAGATCCTAAAATTGACCATATGCAGTACATCTACACAGCAAATGGACTAACATGAAGAGATACTTAAGTTGGCACTGGTAAAGCTTTAATGTGTACAAAACAAAGCACTGCAGAGCTTAGTAGGGCTAATTAACTCAGGAAGAGCACTATGCCGACAGTTATATTGAATCCTATCCAAGCTATCTTGTTCAGTACTAACCAGGATGCAAAGACATAAAAGCATACTCTACTTTTCTAACAAAGACAAAAACAGCTTGGAAATTTTAACTCATTATTTTAACATTACAATTTCTACCTGTATTCAGTCACTCTAAGTGACTGAGCATGCTGAAAGCTGAACCTGGTGACCTGTTAATAAAAATATTTGCCCATTCATCTCTGTGGCAGTAAGGAGAATGAAAATGAAGGATGAGATGCGGAAGGAGAATAGAGGCTTGATTTAGAGTGTTCTGAGACCTGGTTTTGCTTAAATGGTATTTACAGTTTATAGCAAGAATGAGTGGGTACTAGACTTTCTCTTTTCTGCACTAATCTCACCTTTTCCAAAACCCAGATAAAGAGCAGAAGAGAAAAGAAGTAGTTTAAAACTCTGAACTGGGTCTTTCTTCAATAGGAACAATGAAAAATTGAAAATAAATTAGAATACTCTTAATGGCAGCTATTTATTGCTATTTATGCTCTCAGGTAATTTCTTCCTATGTTGTTCCTCTTGCCATAGCATGGTCATCTCCAACAGTTTCTAAATGGGACATCACACAGGTCAGTCTTCCATGAAGTCCCCTAGGTTTAAGCAAGCACCCTAGCCTGCTCTGAGCAGAATAACAAGGAATAAGTGCAACATCAGAATTCATCCCATGTTTTGCATCCCAAATGTCTATCACAACCACAGTGTGATTTCATACAGGACCCTGCTGCTTCTCACCTGGCCCTTCCTAGTCACTGCTCCAGGCAGAGCATTCTGTTCAGGTGAGCCTGCCACAACCTGAGATTTAATTAAGAAGGGGATCAGGTGCTTTCCAGCTCTCATTTTCAGTTTAACCTTTTTCTCTTCCCTTGTTAAAAGCAGAGTAAGACACATTCTTACCCTCATGAATCTCTCTATTCAACCAGTACTAGTCTTGGCTGTCAAAGAACATGAGCTTTGCTAGAATTGCAACATGATTTTGTTGTAAAAGCAACCATGACACCAGTGAGGCCTTGGGAAGAAGCTATGTTCATTAACTCCGTTAACGAATTACAACTCCTTTGTAGAGCTACCTGATTACCTCTTTGCAATAACGCCCTTGCTGCTGACTCCCTGGGTCCTATCTCAACTAACAGCTGAGACGCCTGTACAATGCAAGCACCTTTCTTTACATAAGACAAGCTTTGTTCTCTTTTTTAATATTTGGTTTCTGTAACAGAGTGTGGAAGGACTTTTAAAAGCAAAATCCAGGTTGGGAGGTTCCTGTATTACCATAACCATTGCCGTAGTATTAATTTTATTATCCTGTATTTTTAAAAAATCACAGTTGCATTTAAAAATTTTATATATACGCATTTTTCCTCCTATTTATCCATACAGGAGCTTTTCTAGACTTCAGCACAGATAGATTTCTTTCAAAGCAATATAATGCTCTTTACCACTCCCCTCTTGCAATGACAGGTCATTTTGAACACTTGCCCATCCCTGCCTGTATCTGATGCTCTTGACATGAGACACGCTTTTAACAGAATTTCTAAAGGGACTATTTGAAAGAAAGGGTAACCTGACAGAAAAAAAAAAGTTACTGAAAGTCTTGCAAAGTACTTTTCATGTGAAAAAACTGTTGCGTAGCCACACCAAATCTATGCACGCTTATATACCTTCCAGTAAAAATGAAAATAGAAGAACAAAGAGTGGAAACACTGGGGGGGGGGGCGGGGGGCGGGGAGCAGGGAAGGGGGCAGTTTACAGAAGCCTGGAAGATAATATAACATTTACCTCGGAAAGTAATTACATTCTCTGTTATTAAACAAGTTATTGCACATCATGGAAAATAGTTTACAGTGAAAATATTTTGAAATAATATTATATTTGGTTTCACTTCATATATACTTTAAAGAAAATCAAAGGAGTAAAGCAATTTCTATGGATAATGTGGAAAGGAAAAATACGCTGTTAGTTGGACTTTCAAAATATTAATAGATCAAAAAGTGTTAAGCATAAAATAATTTTTATTACTGTTACCAACAACTTTTAGTATGAAGGCACTGGAAAATTATAGTTTGGTTTTCTATTTTTTTCATCTGAGATTAATACATTACCCTATGTGGGCTAAAATACAGTGCTTGTCCAATAGTATAAAGCAAAACCGAACAGCTGATAAGGACAATGATTAGATGAGTATAATGGATTTTATGCGGGTGTGGGAAAAATTTTGGAAAGAAAATTATCCAAATTAAGTTTATGTCAGTCACTTAAATTTATATGCTGCTTTTTGCAAAAGATATTTGTCATCTTTAAAATCCAGAGGGGATCAGGCATTATACTCGACAGTGGCATCTCTGCCTGAAATGGCACACCTGTTTAGAGCCATGCTGGAATATTGGTTTAATATTAAACAGACTCAGAAAGAAGGAAAATAGTTAAAAAGGAACAGCAACAAAACAACTGCTTTGTACAGCATCTTCAGTCTATCACTGGTGGCGTGCCATTCAAGAATTGACTGAACCCAGCTTCAATAATTAACCCTTACATTTTTATTGGCCTGACCTATTCAGGATTACGTCAAAACTCCAACCCACTACAACAATTATATTGCCTTTTCCACAGTGGAAAAATATATAAATAAACAACCAGTGTTGTTAAATTGTTCCCTATCAGTGCAGGCAATTTTTAATATTACATAGCATTTTGGGATTTCTCCTTCTCCCCTCTTTAAGAAATCATGACACTTTTGGTTTTGACATATTGCTCAATACTTAACGAGAATCTCATCAGAAAATAAATCCATAGTTGTTTTCATGACAGCAAATTACATGCCAAAGTGTGACATTTAAATGTTGAATTTTAATGGCTTGTCAGCAGAAGTGAAATGCATTTAAAAAAATTAATATGTGAGAGAACAATGTGTCTGTCTATAAAATAATTCTGTTCATAGTAGACATAAATGGTAAATATAGTGTCAAACATATTCTATTTCTCAAAGCACATCTTCATTTAGTAAGAAAGGAGCTATATGAATAGGGGTTAAATTCTCCTCTCGTGCTGGCACGTTGAATCTCTGCTGCAATCATACAGGTCAGGAAATTCCTACCAATATCCATTTCTAGGATGTTTCTACATGCAGACAGTTTTCACAAAGGCAATAAAATGCAAGCCAGGCAGCTTGGGGAAAGGAAGGAGTACTCACCATGTCTTATGAGCACCCAGTTGTGACTTCCATACATTTCCTGCCTATCTTTTTCCTTGGACTGTAGGTAGTGACAACACCAATTTTCAGAGAGTAAATTCAAGAAATTATTGACCAAAAATATTCTTATCACATTTAGTGACATGCAAGCATTTCCTCACTGCTGTTTATCTCAAACACTTCCATCAATAAATTTTTCACTTGGTACCAAGAAATACTTGTGTTATGTATAATACTAATATTTAACTTAAAAATAGCAGTAAGGAGAATTTCCTTTTCATCCTGCAGTTACAATGATATAAATAATGATTCTATTTCAGTGTTCTTGCTTACATATAATGTCCCTTAGGATCTTTGGATTATTTAATAGTAGTCCATAAAGGAGGTGTGACAGGTGGCATGGACATATTCACAGGGTAATATATATCCTCAGATCAAGGAAAACTTGAGAAAATTATGAAGAATCAGGGTCTTGACAACATGTGGAAATCTGTGAAAACAGAATATTAACTGCTGAAAACTGCAAGTTTGTATACATTGGACAAAGTAATCTATGTCTATAGTTTCCTGGGAACCAATTGAATTCTCCTTTTGAGGGTGAGGAATAAATTGAAAGCTTCTCTATGTGCAATTACAAACAATGCTGTTTGTATTTTTCACATTTATTCACTCTCCTCTTTCATCTAAAATGTACATTCACTTTTAGCTGCCTCCCTGCATCTTGTGGCTGGTTTCAAATATCTGCTTATTGCCCACCAAACATATCACTCAGACCACTGAGTGGTCTTTCCCTCTTTAGGGGTATTTAACTGGGAGTCTCTCCCTGATCCAGCTACTAATTTCCTCACAGTTCATAGATACTGAATGCATTTGAGACCTTGTCTTTCTGTCAAATTGGTTAATAAATTAAAAGAAATATTGAAGGACTGAGCCGAACTAATGGAATAGGCAGGCAGTTTCCATACTTAACAATGCTGCATTAGAAACAAACCAACCACCACCACTCCCCAAAAAAGAAAAAAAAACAAACCAAACAACAAAACAAAACCCACAAAACACACCAAAATCATATCAGGTAAATACATAATTGAGGTGGACTTGCTGATACCTGACTTTATGCATACCCTAATAGGGAGACTAATATTGGGTAATAGTTTGAGTAAATACAAAGATATCTAAGTTCTATAGTTCCTGTCTATCAGACAGGAGCAGTAGACTTCCTCTGTAATGCAAGAGAAAGATACCCTGCAGCACTGTTCCATTGCCAGTTAACACAGGAAGTAGATGATGTCCAAATTATAGAACTGACAGAATGCCCAGTGACTCCTCCAGAGATCTTGTGCTTGCACTGCCAGAAATAAGACACAGAATTAGACAAACCAATAAGGAATAGGAATTTTCCTACATTCCTGGTCAAAGTACACAGATTTATGTGGACCAGTGCATTTACCTGATTCATTTGCAGTTTGCATTACCATTCCATGTACAGAAACTTTTTGTCCTAACACTTACACAGAGTCATTCCTTCTCCCCAAACAAGACTCGTGTGACTTCTACCAGACTGTTACATTAGAGGCTAAAACCTCACCCACAAACCAATCAGGGCACAGGAAATAGCAAAGCATTGTTCCTTAAATGCCTTGGCAATATGCCTCCATCTAGGGGCACATCAGTTCAGCCTCCATGCCTGTTCAGCCCCTGGCCTTAATACTTTAAAAGAAAGGCTGACACATGAGAAACTTGCCCATTTTTTCCCCAAGTATACCAGCTATTATAAAAATACATTACCTCTTCCTCCAAAGCATACATCATTCAACTGATACCAACTTAACTTCTTTCATACTGCCCAAATTATGTAAGTCATTTCAAAACACCTGCAGTAAATCTAAGCTCATTAGTCCAAAGATGAAAAAGTTGCATTCTTACTAGAATCACACTAAAACAGTTGCTATTCTGACAGATGCTATCTTGACATGGAATCGTATGATGATGATAACTTTTAGTTTGGTAGTTTCAAGATATATTTTTAAAGGAGACCAACACTAAGCTATCTTATTCTTTAACTCTTACCATTTCTGTTTCAGGGCGAGACACTGAAGTTTCCCACTTAGAAGACAATATAACTTTCTCTTATTCAGGACTACAGGCTTCACTTCCACTGCCGGCCTCAAAAAGCCAGCTAAAAAAGATGGCACTAAAACCATAGAATCATAGAATAGTTAGGGTTGGAAAGGACCTTAAGATCATCAAGTTCCAACCTCCCTGCCATGGGCAGGGAAACCTCGCCCTAAACCATATTACCCAAGGCCTCGTCCAACCTAGCCTTGAACATTGCCAGGGATGAAGCATTCATAACCTCCCTGGACAACCTACTCCAGTGCCTCACCACCCTAACAGGAAAGAATTTCCTCCTTATATCCAATCTAAACTTCCCCTGCTTAATTTTTAACCCATTACCCCTTGTCCTACCACTACAGTCCCTAATGAAGAGTCCACCCCCAGCATCCCTATATGCCCCCTTCAGATACTGGAAGGCTTGCTGTGAGGTCTCCACGCAGCCTTCTCTTCTCCATATCCACTGTGTAGCAATGAAACAAAATGCCTTTATTCAGTCAAGCTTTTTTAGAACAGGTGAAATGAGATTTAAATTAGATATGGGATTTGCAGTTAAAAATATTTTAGTATGTAATCAAGCCTCAGCCAATTAGCTATCAACATATAGATTTTATTTCTAAAAAATATGTGCTAACATGTTACAAAATTAGGCAAACCAAAGTTCTTTAATTCTGCCACTGAGAAGGAGACTTTTAAGATCATTCTGAATAGCTATATGCTGAATTTTTGAAATACTCAGACTCGAGACCATGTTCCGTAATTCGTAATGTACACAAGTCTATGGTAAAGCCTGTTATTTAAGGAGTTCAACTACTGGGCAGAACTGCTGAAAGCAACATTGTCTAATTAAGCAGCAGCAATGTGACAGAAATGTCTTCACTGCTGCTTCATCCTCAAACATTTCAGGAACCTCCTGTTGAACTGTAGCATAAATACAGGCAGTTCAGCGGCGAGGATGAAAGGTTGTCAATACAGCAACATTAGCATGCACTTTTTATTTTCTCCAACTAAACATTATTAAACAACTAGCCTAATAACCGAAACAATTTTAGTGTTATAAGTGGTAAGACCAAGATACCAGATGAAGGGAATCCATAACAGAATGGTAATGAGGCTGCAGTACTGAATTTTCACCATTAAAATCCCTAGATAAGTTCTCAGGTTTCTCCTGGACTTTCAATGGAAGGAAAAATCAGCCAGAAACTCCAAGTATAACCTACTGATTTTCTTTCACCAATCATTTTGAAAGTACAGAAGAAATTGAACTGGGAAAAATGCCTTTGTATCTATCAGACTTGAAGTATCCAATACTCTTGCCTAAAACTGTATGTTCAAGTCTTGACAGAATGAATTGTCCATGCAAAGAAACATCACCCTTTCCTCATCTCCCCAGGGCTCCTGCCATAGCAAAATTATTGTGTATATACTGACCCATATTGTCTCATAGTTTCTGTAACCTGCACTGATGCTCTTTAAGGGCCCATCTGTTGTCTCAACCTGTAGGTCCTCCAGAAGCTGTCTGTACTGATTCTACACTGTAGTAACCAAAACAAAGCCCACAAGCAGAGCTTCTAAGCACTAAGATAATACCGTAGAGTTTGGCTAAAAGAATCACAAATCTATGTGTTGGGATTTATTTTATTTTGCCTTCACACTTACAAAAAAAATAAGAAGAATCTGCTTAATCTGCATCTCCACAAGGAATGTCTGCTTCCCTTTTCACAACTGTGTTTACCACATAAATGGAAGTAATGTAAAGATATAGATGCTGAACCAGTAATTAGGTTTTTATCCTTCAAGATAAGAAGGACTAAAAAAATCTGCTGTTCTTAGGAGCAAGGCAACCTCAATCTGTATCAGTAGCCTCACATCATGCATTACCTTCTTGAACTCAGAGATCATATATTTGATGGCAGGCAACTTTTCTATTTTTTCTTTTTTTTTTTTCTGTATTGTTTTTTAAACAGCCTTTCCTTTTTTCTTCTTTTTTTTTTTATATTTAACACAGAAAAATCTATTTTGTTTCATGCAGGGGAAGAAAATACGCTTACCATAACAATTAATATCATTATCCTGTTACACTACATTTTGATATTTACATTCCTTTACAAAATTAATTCAAGTAACCTTGTTACCGTATCAACAGTCCCTACATCAAAGTGGAAGCAAGAGAACTTAGTTATTTTATAATCACATCTCTGTTCCCAGTTGGTGAAACTGAAGAACAGAATAGCAGTTTTTCATCACATTTTGGAAGGTGTTTTGACTTGTGTGTTATTGCCAATACTGTGAGTGTCACCACACAAGTGACAAAAATAGCAGCAATATCTTTTTATTGATACACTTTATCCCCCAATGCTAAATTTATAGTTCTCCCTAGAGAACTGATATCATATTCACATCCCCATCATTACAGGTGTATGAGGACTGCTCTTTAGAGGCAATATCAGTCACACCATATGTGGTCCTGAAAAGCAGATAGCACAAACAGCTCATCTTACCCTCTGACCTGGAGAATTATGAACACAGGCTCCACCTCCTTTGTTTTAAATTGTGCAATAGCACAAAAGAGGTTATAAATATTCAGAATTATCACTTCTACCTACTCTGTGCTTTCCCCATATCTCCTCCTTCTCCCTTCCCCCCCCCCCCCAACCCAATTCCTCTGCTACCAATTCTTTTAACAGTACAGAGATATTTTACTTCTGTCCTGAAGCTGTATCTCCTCTGGCTTTTGATCCACCAGCAGTGACCATTTCCCAACAAGCACTAGGTCACTTGTAAATGCGTTTTTAAAGTCAATTCTGCTTTATAATGCCCAAGGCAAACAGCTATCAAAGCAGCTTCTCCCCCCTCACATGTCCCATTATGCTAAAACCAGCTTGGTGAGAACGGAAGGCTTATACATCACATAATCCCAGCAAGAACAGAACAAAAAAGACGAACTCAAAGAATACTAAAGGGTTCAGATCCCTGTGTCACTACTGATTTCCTGTAAAATCTCAGCTAATCACTGAGGTTCATGACCAAAAACATAATTTAAGCATCTTATATAGGCAGGACACTTGCCACTGAAATCAATGGAAATACAAACATTTCCATATCTCTGTGAACCTGACCCTTTAGTCCTTCCATGTCCCATCTGTGAAATGAGGGCATTAATTTTTTATCTACCAGAGAACACAAATACTGAAAACTAAAATGTGTTCAGATTCCACTGTAATAGGAAAACAAACAAAAATCCCCCACCAAATATTTTAAATAAGAGAAAGCGTTAAAACTAGAGAAAGTGGAAAACATAGATGGACTCAGTGATGGGTTAGTCTTAAGTTATGAGCCTTCCCAGATACAAAGAAAGAATTCTAACTTCAGTAGTGCCTTTATCTTATTGCTTCTTTTCTGGAATATACTGCCTGAAATCCCCCTGCAGAGCAGGAAGTCTATGATACAGCAGATGCTGAATCTTTCAAGTTATGGTGTTTTTATAGACTGTAACAGTAAGCCAAACCACTCTGTTTCATGTTTATGCTGCCTCATTTAGATGAACCCACTTCTTCAATAGGAACACAGAAGCAAAATAGTAAAATTCACTCAGTTTTGCATAATTTCCTGGCAACTTTTTTTTAGGAGCTTCTGGAAATATTTTTGAGGTCTCTCAGATAAGGAAGAGAGACCTGTAATCCTCCTCAGCCAGATACCCAGGCATCTTCCATCAAGATGTATATGCTCTGCTGTGGATGGCACCACGTGAATAGATGCCACCTTCTCTATCATTTCTCTTAGCAGAGTTGAGGCCGAATATGCCAACAGCGAGTCCTGTTCTTCAGTGAGCTCAGCTACTTCAAAAATTCATAGGGCAAACACCTGATGAAATAGAGCACCTGCTACAATTTACACTTACTAGAGGTAGCCAGCTCTCAAGAGGTTAGCTGGTAACCCAATATTGTCTTAAAAAGGCATCTTGCCCAAAATAACACCCCATAGCAATGATCACAAACAGAATATAGGTAAGGAAGACACACCCAGCCCAGACCCTGGTAAAATGTTTTGAGGCAACATCTAAAGTACATTGGCATGCCTTTCCTGGCAGGATCACAACACTGCTTTTCTGTTACAAAACTTTTCTCCAACAGAATTTTCCTTAAGCAACAGCTTTGACACTGCTTCTACATAGAAAAAAAAAAAAATACAGAAAAAGAATCACTTTTTTTTTTTTGGGGGGGGGGGTAAAAAATCTTTTTTTATCCTGTAGTAATGAAAATTCATTCTAGAACATCACAAATTGAAACTTGATCCCAGAGATAGCAATGGGAGATGGGCCAACAGCAGTGTTTCAATGCAGCCAGAATCTGATACTAATTAACATCAATGTAAGAAATTAAAGGGTAAATGGACCTATTAGATTATCTACTAAGTATACTTTCCATAAAGAAACAGCTTGTCTAACAGTCAGATGATGTATCATATGGCATAGTCACTCTGAATCCCAAAGCTGTCCATCTTTAGAGTCTGGAGTGTTTCTTAGTGAAAAATAAGCCAAGACACAGATTTCAAGGCAGATGGAACACAGCTTCCAGGAACTCAGTTTGCAAAAGATTAAGGGGCAAATAATTGGGTTCTTTCCACAGCTGGATCACAGTTAATCTTGGGGTGCCAAAACAGGATTTGAAACGGATCCATGGCAGATTTGGTGTTGCTGCTAAACTTTCCTGTACTTTTCCACAACATCATCATTTTTGCAAAATCAGTTCATCTGTTTCCCTACCCCAACCAGAAGGTGCGGATGTTCTCCTTTTCCATTATAAGCACAGACACATGATGTATGAAAAATTTATAATAAGTATCAGTGGCAATAGAAAACAGAAGATACTGTGGGAAACGTCTATACAATATCCCCAAAAATTGAGGATGGAACAGTGGCCCAATGGCCTGTCATTGTGAAAACCTAAGACAAGCCTCCTATGAAACGCATCATTAGCTTGCATAACATCACTTACAGACTTCAAGAAAGCAGTTCTATTTTTTTAAAAAGCAACCTTTACTCCTAATAGGCCAAAGCCATTAGAATAGAAACACTATCTCTAGGTTTTATTTACACTGTACTGCAGTAATAAGAATTAAGGAGAAAGTGTCTGCTGGTTGAGTGGACAGTGGAGTAGTGTGCTCCCCCTGGGCTCTGGCACCAATGTAATGTTTGTCCTTGGAAACTCAGAACTTTTTCCAGCTGTGACTCTACTTCAGAATAACTCAGGCTCCTTTGAGAGATGCCAGGGGTTGATCACAGTAAGCTTTGGAAGCCCTGGCCAAAAAAGAAACTATCAACTATTACAGAAGTTATTTTAATGAAAAACAGGAGAGCCATACCAGAAATGTGTTTTATCATTTTCTTGAGAGAACTCAAGAGTCATTATGAATAATAAGGATTTTTCTGCTTGAGGAAAGACAGTATTCAAAAAAAATGTTTCTAATATTCATAGACTGAATTTCAGAAAGAGACTGAATCTCACTGATCTAACAAAGGACTTTTAAGGGAACACCATCTCTGCTGACTAGCTGCAATTATTGCTCATCTTTCCTCCTACTTCATCATAATCCAGGGCTTTTTTCCTCCAACGTTAGTATTTTATATGCTTCTACTTATTACAAATATATTTTCCTTAGTAATATACAAGAATTATAAAGTCCCTAACCCACTGTAAGGAGTCATACAAAGGAAAAGTTTATTCTACACTTGCTCAGCATCTTACACTCCTTCGCTATATCGCTAAATATCTTCTACCAATCACTGTCAGAGGAGGATATTCAGGTAGATGAATCATCTGAGAGAACTAATACTGCACTACACTTCCATCATTTTCCAGCCCAGAGCAGCAATGGGGTTTTACACCTATTCAGACATGCTAGCTGGTTAAAACAGATGATCGTTTCTGGATTTTATCTTTCAGGCTGGAGAAACGTGGCTTAAAGGGCAGGGCAGGAACAAATGTAAAAATTCAAAATGGTGTTTTGCCGCCATAGGGCAATAATAATAAAATCTTTGCCAACACATGCAAACTAGTTGGATTCTAATCTGCACCCCATGTGAAGTAGGGAAGCAAAATGGAAATGAGCCATTCAAGCAGCAAAAAGACTCTCTCTGAATACTCCTATTGTAGCTCAGGTGCACAATGTTCAATATCAGAAACACAGAATGTAGTGGTGGACAATTGAAGCAAATAACCAAAGTCCCAATGACCCTTCATCCTTAGCTTGTAAAGAAAGCAAATAGATACAGAGGTTAATGAAAATGATTACTGAGGTTGAGAATGTAATTTTCAAAATTCTAAAGCTATGAGTTACAAAATAATTACTGGCACAAAGAGCCATGTAACCTTAACTGCTGTTGTGTAAGACCAGTTCTTGATGAAGTCAATACATACAGTTCACTCACTGTACGTGGTCCAGCTGCAGTAAACCCACTGATACAAATTAGCTTCCTTCCAACAATACAGCCCAAAACATACAAGCACTGTGCAATGATTGACTTTTTATAGCCTAACTAAATCAGCAAAAGAAACCTAAGCAATTCTGCAGCCTGGAGATGAACAATCCACTTTGATATAAAGTTCCTTAAATCCTTTATTTTTAGAAACTATAGTATGCATTTCACAAATCTTAAAGAATGTAAGCATCACTTGTGCAACAACAGACGGTGCTTAATATGTGAATGAAACCTAGAAATCCTGAAACTAAATCCATTAATCTGCTTTCTAGCAAAGCAGGTAAGTAGACTTATTGCTGATTATTCTCTATATATCTGTAATACAATCCCAAATTGACAATTTTTCTTTCACAAGTAGACAAACATCTGATGAATCCTCCAAAAATTGGAAGAACACATGGAAAATACAAGATTCATTATTCAGAGTATTAAGCAAAACAGTAAAAACTATCAGGAAGAAAATTCTAAGTTCACATTACCATTTATAACAGGGATAATAGCCTCAAGATATTTTCTCCCATCTCAGGACTGGTGACACTATTCTCAGGGTTCCTATATTTTGTCTGAATTCTGCTTTGTGGGATTCAGTACCCTGCAGTGCAAAAATCAATATGCTCCTCCTGCTGCTCACTCTTTACTGCACAGCTAAACTTGCATCATCTAATTCAGGGTGATGTTGGACGTTTTAGAAGATCTTACGAAATGTTATAAATGCTCTGACTCTTATAAAAGCTTTCACCTGGCTTCTGACATCATGTCTGATTTTCATAGCTACAATTACCTGTAAAAGCAACTCACCAACTTACCTAAGTCCATTGTCAGAGGACATACAGTTCGCTAATCAGATCCTTACATAGATAAATTTGCAACATTTATTTACATGAAAATCTTAAAAGATAAATCAGGTTAAAAACAATCTTAAAAAAATACATAAAATAATATCAGTGAAAATAAAGAAAAGCTATTACACTGTCTATGCCATTAGTCATTGGTAACATAATAACAAAAAGCCCTATTGATTCAATAATATGCTGCTTCCCAGAATGGATATTGTTCCACTTCTGCAAGAAGTTTCATTTTAAAGAAAAAACTGGCTCAGTCATCCAGGTGGGATACTCAGCAGCTCCTTGTTCTTGCCTTTTGGCAAGCTCTAGATGGTTGTACCACTGTAAAACTCAGTCTGGAAAAGCTAGTTCACCCAAGCCTTTCAATGTGTTAGCAGAAATCCTCCACAGAATAAGTACATTTCAGGTTGTTTTTTTTCAGTCATGCTTTGATTTCAGTCATAGACTAAGGTTTTGTGTAATTTTTTTTTGTTGTCCTTTGCTTTTTTTAATCCAAAAGAAAAAAAAAAAAAAGAGAAACATCTCAAAATACTCCTGTATGACAAAACGTAGGAAATCAATGCCATTTCCTTTACAGCATCACCCACCCTCTGCTGCAACTCGCTCCGCAAAACAGCAGGGAGGTGAAAGCCTTTAAAACAGTAGGTTTTATTAAAATTGATGCTTTCAGTATCCTTAGCAAAGAACATCTAACACCAAAACAGAAATGGGTGCTATAATTTGATATTAATGAAATAGTAATAGTTTATTATAAATAAAAGGACATTATAAAAAATAAGGACATTCCAGACCTGCTTTCTTTGTAAGAGGGAAAATATTGCAGTTTGACTATTACAGTAGATGTGTTACCACAGGATTGTGAAATTTATAAAGATACGTTAGTTTTGGGTTGGATTTTTTTTTTTTTCCAACAACACACAAATATTCTGGAAGATCCAAGTAAATCTATTTCATAGTTCTAAAGCATTGTTTTAAGGAAAATGGAAAATGATACTATGTGACATGAAGCCATCAAAAAATAAAAGACTTTAAACTAGGGACGAGATAAACATGTTTGCAAGGAAAGTGAAGTATAAAATAACGAAGATGTAAGGTCACAAGAACCTTCTCAAAGCTAAAAGCTGAACTTCCTTCAAATGAAGATAAGTTCATATCACCAGTTATCAGGCATGGGCCTGTACCATGGCCTGTCAGACTACAAGATAAATCCAGGATTTATTCTAGCATGAGTTGCACAAAAGTTTATGACAAAATAACACAGCAGGATTAGAAACTGCCTGAGTACCTGCTATTCAACACAGGTCAGAATTAGAGTACTCATTAGTTTATGATGCTACACAGATGAGTACAGAGAGGATTTTAGAAAAACCATTAAAATGTTGCAAGAGTACGGGTCAAGGCAAATTGCAGCAAAGTTGATTTCTTTTCTCAGTAACCCTGGCACCAGCAATTTGAAATTGATTCTCAGGTCTCTTCAGCCTGTATAAGACTATTAAAGCTGTACCAGAAGCTACTTGTCCAGTACAACTGAATTTCTCTAAACATCTCTCTGCATAACCTGGAACGTGGCTGAACTTAAGTACTGTATTAAGTGAGACACAAAGGACAAAATTTATGTGATTAAATCAAACAGCAGCAGTTATCAGCTGTGGACTCCCTAGTCAATGGAGAGCTATGTAGTATGGTCAGTGAAATTAGGGTATGATTCACTTCATCCTGCAGTTGACTGAAATTACACAGATGAATCACCGCGTAAAGGGCCTGTTTTTCTACTGTTTATAAAGAGAGCCCCAGTAGACAGAGGTCATAGAATCACAGCTGTGTGAGAGGGATGCCATCCACACAATCGGAGCACACATTATCAGTTCAGCAATAGGAGAGTCAACTCAGAGTGGCAAAGTGCTTGAAGCACCACCCCAGGACTCATTGTCATTAAGAATGTGATTGGAGGGCATGAGGCAGGGGTGGAGAAAGTGAGCAGGTGGAGGATTAACAGTTTCACACATTTCCAAACTCTTAAATATTTTTTGGGGTCAAGATGGCTCCCCATAGAGCAAATTTAAGCCTACTATCAACAAAGTTGCTAAAAGCAATTGAAATAACATCTTTACCCATAGAATATGTTCTGGCATTACCAGATGGATATCACTTGCCTACACACTGAGCATAAAGATCTTCTTCCTTAAGGGTAGACAGTAGACTTGTGCTAGAGCTTTCTGTGACGATTAGCTGGTGGTCTAAGAATACGAGATTGTTACCTCTTCCAAAAGTTCAAAGGATTAAAAACAGTCACAAGGTGCTTGGGAAGAAATGTAGGGCAGAGTCCCAGACAGAAAAAAAGTGAAGAACAAAACAATGAAAAGAGAGAAGGGCAAGGTCATATGCAAGAAAAAACAAGGATATTTTCATGTGTTGTTAGGTCACCATTCCATAGGGAGAAAAAAGTAGAGTTGTTTATAAACAATGAGCCACTAGTTTTAGAACCAATGTTTGTATGTTCACATACTTGCTTTACTAACAATATTTGGCTGAGCCTTCAAATACATTTTTTAGCATAATGAAGGAAGGGAATCTGTGGGTACCTGAAGTAGATTAATGCAGTAGTAAAGATGAAACAAAAAAATTATTCTGAAAGATTACAGCAGAACAGGTAAGTGACCAATTTTATCTAAAATCTTACTGAAACATGAAGTGGGATTTCTTAAATACTAAATGCTAAAGTTGAGCACTTAATTACACTGTCAAATCTAGGAGGACCAGAAGTAGATTAAACTTCGACTACTTATACATAGCGATCAGACACTGCAGTGCAAAGGAAAAATTAGATGATCATAACTAATCTAAGTTTTAATTAAAATTTAAAAGCAGACAGGTTTTGCACTGCCCACAAGGGAGTAAAAGCTGAGTTCCGTCGAGATGGGTTCAAGTGTACCTTCCTCATTTCTGAATTTAATTTGGTATCCAGTCTTTCTAATGCTATTCTCAGCTTAAAGAACATTCTCCATTTTAAACAACTCACACTGAAGACCACATTTTTATTTACTGACTGTTGGAATCACCTCACATGTTGATAAGATGTTCACAGGTAGCAAGAAGTTTTCAGTTTCGAAGAACATTTTAAATTTAAATTCAGTGTATTGCTCTCTGAGTATTCAGTGCCCTCTGCTCAAGCCTGCAGGCAGTGTCCAAACAAAGTTTACTTTGATGGGAGGGAAAGGGAGTAATATTTTATCATTGCCTCTCCCACATATATGCAAAACTTATGCTAATGGCCAGTCTTGCAGAGAGTTTCCAATGAAGATCGGTGATAATGTCAGAGCTGTAACTCAAAGCATAAGATATTGCATTTTCCTTCTTATGTAGGGCTGATTGACTTATTCATTATGTTTTCATTAAGTGGTAAGTTTAACACTTCTATTCATAAACTGCTTCCTATTCATTTCTGACTTCTGTAGAAGTGTTCATTTTTCATAAATATTTTATGAATTGTTTAGGTGAATGGTTTTAAACTTAATGAATTTTTTAATCTCTCTTTATTTTTCCACTGGGAGTGACTGGCCAAGTCACATAAAACTGAACTTAGCAAATACTTTCGGTTCATGGTGATCCTTATTAAAGTTAGTGTATGTGGAATTTATTTCTGAAATAAGGATAAATATAATAACCTGTCAGGTTAGAAATTTACAGATTATGACTAACAAATATTTATGAAGCATCTATGTATTATTCTTTAAAGAAGAAAAGTCCAAACTTTAAAAATGTTGACTTTTTAGAAGAACTCCAGGAGATATGAGGAGACTGAGGAGGAAGAAGCCCAAGGGGTCACTTAGCTAAAGCATATTGCACCAACCCTCCTCTTTCTTACCTCCTCGGTAAGAAGAGGTTGCTAGCACCCAATGAACATGCTGTATGGAAAAAGCACTTGTAGGAGCAGCAAGCAACCTGGAGAAGATAGAGAGGCTAGGAGTTTGAAGGTGGGGGTGCTGTGTAGCACCTACCCTAGAGAAAAATGAAGCAAAGATTAGTGAAGGCTCTGCATTCTGAGTGAGAAACTCAGGTCTCTGCACAGGAACAAAGTGCTATTTTTGTTTGACATATGCTAAGTCAAACAGAGGAATAATATTCAAAGCCTTCCTAAAAGACTGGAGACACTTCAATTAAATATTCAGGGCAGGTCTGTGCAAGGCTTAGTTAGGAACTACACAGCAATGGGAATAACAGACTAAAAAGGGGGGGGGGGGGGTGGCAAGGAAGTCCTTTTTGCAGTTTTATGACTGTGAGAAGCTACAAAAGAGGAACTGAGAGATGGACAAGTGTTAGAGAGATAGTCCGATTTTATTACAATGAACTGCACTACCTATCCATGACCATAAACACATGTACAGGCAAAACAAAACAGAGAAATTCGTAAAATGCAGCGAGTGTTAGCTAAGAATCAGCATGAGATGAACCTGAAGTGAAATTTAAGAAAAAAAAAAAAGATATTTATTATCAGCCAGCCGTTGCAGGAAACCGCTACATTTGTCAGAAGCATTCTGCCAAAGCTGCAAGATAAAGAATGAAAACATCTTAAGAAAAAGAGTGTGTGTATATATATATTCTCTACAGCAAAGGGAAAAAAAAAGATCTTTTGTGGGAATTCATACTGATCACTACAACAAAGTAAAGCTTCAATCACACTATTGTGTACTGAGGGACACGATCTACTTATTGAGGTTTTGTATGAATAACATTAAAATCACGATTTTGAACAGGTAAGCTTAAATGTTTCAGAATTCAGAGTACCTATTATAAAGCTAAAAATATGTCAGACACTAGGTGTCATTAAGAGTTGATATCTTAAAAGAATGTGAGGCCATGTAGAGATAAAAGCTGCAGATAAGGAAATGTAATGAATACAGAAATAGAAAAGGGAAACAAATTCCCTAGTAATAAACAAAAAAGAAAAGGATAAAGTCTTATATTGAATATGCAAATGTGCTATAATTATAGATTAATGGTACAAAATGCCACAATTAGTTGGCATATGATATATCGTTATTCACAGTTTCCAAAAGTAGCATTAGAGAATACAGTAGCTAAAGAAGTAATTGCATGATTGAACTGATATTTGCTGACATTCCAAGCATGGGAACACTTGATAATGAACCACAATTTGATTGCTGTATTTTCAAATGTGTTTTAAAAACATATGTACCCATATCACTTCAAGCCCAGTGTATGCCCAGTCAGTGGTCCTATGAAAAGGGTTAATTTTTTCTAGACGATCTGTGAGGATAAGAATGAAGTTCAGAGCCACAATTGACATCACTAACAGGACAGCATGTTAATGAATAACCCAAATACAAAGACATTCTGCTGCTGAGCTGTTTCTCAGTCTAATGCTGAGAACGAGGCCATCCAAAGGAAGCCTGGCGAGCTTCCTCAGTGAAGTCCAACAGGAACAAATAAAAGACATCTTTAGTTCCTTCCACAGACAGAGGAAACAGAGATTCTCCAAATTTCAGAGATCACAAAGAGAACAAAACTGTGGAAGAGCCAGCACAGACAGCTTCATGGATAAGCCTAAGCATTAATGCAGAGGTTAAAATCCATGAGGTGCCTCAGAGAACTTCAAAACAAAGGAGGGAATGCAGGAATTGATTGACAGCTCTTGTTATTTGCATTATATTATCACTAATTTCTATGCTTCCTCTGGAAGAAGAGCTGTAAAGTTATCTGGGCCACAAAGAATTTGATACATCTTGATCCCAGTTGGCAATTGTCACTGCTAGTTGACAGAAACATGGCACAAAGGAGACATGCAGACCTTTTCTCCTTTCTATCAAACATATTACTGAATGTGATATTTTATCAAAAACACAAGTAAAAGCTCTGATTGGTCATACTTTTTAAACAAAAGGGTGCTATTGGGATGACATACACATCTTTCAAAAAAAGTAATATTCAATAATTCTAATGAAACTAAATACATACTAAAATAGTCTTCTTCCATACTTTCTAATCTTTCCCACAATACATAGGATCTGGTTTGTTCCTATAAATTCTTTGCAATGCAAATGCATTCTTCGTAAATACCAATTTTCTGCAAAGAACATTTTTCACAAATGTCCTATATGACAAAGATCAAGTCAATAACATATCAGAACCAAATAGAAAAACATCTGTAATTTTTCGTTCTATGCTGTGCAACACACAGGTGTTCAAAAAAGGACTTCAAACTGTATTCTCTTTCTGCTGCTCTATAAATAAATCTTCTTTGCTTTTTCTGAAACTTAGTTTTCTGAAGTTCTATCTAGTTCTTTGAAGACTAAAAAACATCACTGATGTTTTAGCACTTAACAAAGGCAGGAATTTTTTGCAGCCTTTTCAGTGTGTTATTGTCCATTGAGCCAAAGAGTTAAGGCAGCGTGACAGTGATACCAGGAGAAGGTAAATCTGTCCAATCCCAACTGAGTTCCTCCAGTGTAGCATGTCATGAGGTTTATGCTTCAATTCCTGGCTTCAGCAGCCATCTAGGAGAAGAATTTGCTCTGTACACAGATGTCTGGAGCAAGCTGATGCCAGAGAAATTTGATGTAAACGTACTGCTCTTTTCAAGTTGCTGTTTTGCTTTTTTCTTTTCTGAAGGCCAAAAGAAGAGTTTGCCTTCCTCTATATTGACATTTGAATTTAAAGAAAAACCTGCTTTCTCCTACCTCTCCTGGTTTCAGCTTTCTATATATCTCCATAATTATGTGATAATCACCTTGCAAATCTGTGCAAGAACTGCATTATTCCTTTTAAGTTTATTTCAAAACCAAGCTTAAAAGGTTTACTTTCAGGTCTGTTACCCTCATTGAGGTAACAAATGACAGTTTTTTCTTGAAAAACAGTCCTGACTGAAACGTTTAGCAACTGCTTTGGAATTCACAAGCTGCACGTGACAAGTGACATTCATTTCAATTTTCAATTTAACCGCAAATCATTGTAGTTTTTCAAACAATTGCTGTAACAGCATAAATTTTTTTTCTAGTAAAGTTCTATTAACCACCTTACACTTAGCTGGTTAGAATTAATTTAGCACAAATATTTTTCCCTACCTGGCAAGAGCTTCCTGTGTTCCAAAGAACACAAACAAGAGGAAAAAAAAAAAGCGCTATTTTTTTTCAAATGGTCTGTAAATCTGGTGCCTATTTCCACAGCTCATGAGCGTCTCCAGAATATCGTGCCAACTTGAGCTACATGAATTTAAGTGTACCTTACTCCTCTTGGCTTTCTAGATAACAGTGTTGATAAATGAATTATCTTAAGCAGGACTTTCTTCATAGTAGTGTGGAAGAAATTGTTTTCTTTGAAAGCAGAGTTTGAACAAGAAGGTAATGCAGCAAAAATTAAACAGCAACAAGAATACTCAGGAATCATTTAGTAATGACTCCAGCTTACATAAAACATTTATCTGATTTGGTTTTTGAATAATATTATTCAAAGTGACTACAGCTGTAAGTTAGTTAAAATTTAAGTAAGGCAAAAAACAAAAGCTAAGCTAATGATTATTAGCCTAATGTGCATGGTTTCTAATTCACAGTGTCTTGTCAGACTCTGTGGAAAAATGTCCATGGGGCAGACAGCAAACACAAAAACATGACTTCTACCTCAGGAGAAGTGTTTGCAAAGGTACAAATGCTGCAAAAATGCTTCTATATGCTTGAACTAAACAGGCACAGTGGCCACTCCCAAAGACAGAATCTTAAGTCAGATAGGCATTTGTTGTAACCCTGGGCAATACCCTTGTTCTGATGTCTTTAAGCATGGCCGCCAGACTGAATCTCTGAGCAGCTTGTAACACTCATTGCTACAGCAGCTGCAATTTTACAGAGACAGGAGATGGTACCATTGTACAGGTAATCTGAATCACTGGTTAGAAACTATTCTATGAAGCCAATGTAAATCCCTCTTTGAGTAAGCAAGTTGAGAAATACTACTGTTCTCTCTTATTATTGCTTATACTGATATTTCAAGTACTATTTATGCATTCATGCCTGAGTTACAATGTACCATGATTAGTCTCCCTATCTCATTTTTCTTGCTTCTAGTCTTATAGATCAACCATCAGCATGAAACTGTTTCGACAATCTTGCAAATAATCTTAGTGATGAGATCATTTTGCCTTCACAATAATATTGTTGGGACAAAAAGAAAATAAAACATTTTACAGTCTATTTAATTCCTTTAAGTAAAAAAAGAGTTTTGTGCATTTTAGCTCAAATGGGGAAATGCATAGATGATTCATCATTCTGGGTTATATTCCAAGCAGTATCTTCTCCCAAGCTGGACAAAATACAGAAGACCAGCCACAGGATAACGATTTCCATTTCCTTCAGGCACTACTCATTCACCTCTCTATGCTGATAGTGCCTTCATTTCCCTTCTCCAATGATTTACTCCTATCTAAATAACAACCTTTTGATTGCACTGTTTATCAGACAATGAGAAATGTTTCAACTCCTCATAAATTATAAATTATAATACTAGAAACTTCAGATAGTGATTCATCATGTTTCAGCAGCTGTGAGATCTTCCCATATAGTCACATTTATAAAAACCCAACCTCCAGAAGATCATCTTCATGAATGGTATTTTGAAAGATTTGACTCACTCAAAGGACAGTATAAGTGAAAATACCATGAACAAGGGTATTTGAATTCTAACAGATCATTTCTTTGTAGGAAACTGTCTAATGTTTCGAAGCATTCATTTCTATGATCAATATATTAGTAGGTAGTGTAGGCAAAGATAGACTCAATGTGCAATGAAGACATAAAAACTATATCATTATGAAACCTGAATTCAATTTCAGTGAAAGTCCTTTATTAAACAGATTATAATCCAGTATGTCACTCATCTAAGCCTGTATTGTATGCTTCTGTATGGCAGTAAACATTTTGAGCTGGCAGAATCACAAATTACATTTGCTATTCACATGTTCTTTCTTTTATAGCATCTGACCATACAGTCTTTCACTTGGACCATGACTCAAATACAGGCATCACTTAGAAGTGATCAACAAATACGAGAGAGGACATAAATTTGAGGCTTTTTTATGATTTCTTTTTTTAATTTTATGGAAATAGATGCCAACAGGCTATTGCCAGGGGGAAAAAAAAAAAAAAGGAATGAGATAAAACAGAAGATAAGAAGATATTAGTAATACTGCAAGAAGACACCAAGAACAAAACAAAAAAAAAATTTACTAAATAAGAACCTAGAAAACCACTCAAGGTAATAACCTCTGAAATATCTGGCCCTTAACTATATATGCATCTAATAATAATAGAAAGTGTTTGATATAAATGTAACTAAAAGTTTTGCTTATTGTAGGACCTTCTACATAGTCTTCTAAGGGAAAATATCAGCAAGTGGAACCGCTCCTTTTGGAGAGGACAAGAAGAATGGGGTATTACAGAGTTAAAGAAAATAAGACCTCTGAAAAAGTTAAGCCCTTTCTTGAGGTTACCTGAAATATTTGTTTAATCTTCACAATGTCTTGTTTACTATACTGCATAAATAGTTATAATCTTTTGCACACAATTTGTAGGAGAACTGCATTAAGTGTGCAAGTGACCATCACAGCCAGAAAACATGACCTAAGGGCTGGATGTATTACATCTGATAGTACTTGCAAAGAGCAGTCTGAGAAAGTGGTATCAGTAATCCATTAATCTGATAGCCCATATTGATTCTACTACTTCCAAATTTCTGTCCTCACTAAACACTTCAGAATTTGCCAAGGATACTGAGAGTTCCAACAACAACAACAAAAAAAAAGTTATTTTATCACATCAATCATTTGAATATGAGTATTCTATCATCCCATTACCTTTTACAGGCATATTTAGGATTCCCTTCACTGGGATACCCACAGGCCATAAAAAAATGCTTGCAAAAGCTTTATAGCAGTTCAAAGCATATACACATTTTGTATGCACCTCTAAATGTCAGGAGCAAGGATAGATAAAAGCAAGAGTGTTTAATTCTTTACCACTGTTTCAGTCTGTGTGTTCTTTATTATTCTCTTTCTATGAAAAAGACAAGTCCAAATTTCAATGACCGTTTCTTTGAAAGGCACATTCAGCAGTTTACGGCAACAGATACATCTAGGGAGGTTAGTTACTGATAACAGAGATCCTGGGAAGGGTTGGTTTATTGATCAGAGTCTCTTCGTAGGGGGAGATCACGTCAATTCAGCTGAACCAAAATGTTATGGTAGTGAGGGAGATGGAGACAGACAATTGGCTTCAGATGGCCTGGGGTATTCCGTCTGCCTCTAGATGTGCACCTTCAGAAGGGCACTGGTCTCCTGCAGGTCTCTGACATCTCCACAGACAAAATTTTACATAGAACTCATCACCAGTACTTAAGCAATGTGAATGAGTGCTGCTGCCCAAACACGCATGATCAATTTAGATACCAATTTAGGTGTCCTAGTGCAGCAGATTTGCCCCCCCTGCCCCCTTCACTACATTCAAACAGAGTAGATACTAGCTTTTCAACTCATACAATGTCTCCCTGATGAAATAGTGTTTTCATACACTTTCTTGCGTAACTTAGCCTTTACAAAATGACAAGTGAGGGAGCCAGAAGTACTGTTCACATATAAATGTTAATCACCCAGGTGTTATTATAATCAAGCTTTGCTGAATTTGGTTCATTTGGATGGGGTGCTGGACAGGAACTAAATCCATGGAAATTTTTTGAATCCTATAAATCAGTGGTTTCCAAACCAGAAGTTCAGCCTCTAAGAATAGTCATGAACTTCCAAGAAACCAATTTTCTTCTCATAATTAAATGAACATCATACTAACACAACATTATTAGCTTGTAATTGAGATTTCAACTGGAAAATATTTGGGAACAAACACCCACACAGATGATGCAAGTGCAAAATTAACCATTAAAACAATCTTGGAACAATTCAGATTACAAAGATTTCTTGGTCCTGCGGCTGTTTACAACAGAGGGTTATTTCTGTATTAGCACCTAAAAAGTTTGTTCACCTTATTGGCTTTCACTTCATCCAAATTTTGATTTGTTAGTTCAAGTTATGCCATTCAGAAGCTAGAACATCCTTTCTGGCTTTGGAAAGAGCACAGAAATTAACTTCAGAAATCTGAATGAAAATTCAAAGGAATAGAGTATATGCAGCTTCTAATGAAATCAGAGCAGTTCTATTTATCTGAATTCATTGGAAAGAACTGCTTCTAGCTATTTGGAAGTTGTGTGTTTTCTGCCCATGCATCCTGAAACATGCTGTGGTGCATAAGTATATATGGCAAATTATTTTTCTTTCCTGCTGGTTTATTTATATGACACTGGCATTCACAGATGTTAAAATTTTATTGTATCGCACGTCAGTCATAGACACACGCTACAAAGGGAGGAAGCACCTCTTCCAAAACTGCTTCGCCAAATCCTTGTTGCAGATTCAGTGAGTTAGAAGGCTTTTTCCTTTTATAAAGTCTGCACTACCAGGCCTTGAAACACATCAGGCTGCAAAACTTCTGAAGACTTCTTCAGACATCACCTCAAAGGGAGCACAAAAGAATTGTAACCCCCAGTGCAGCTAACCCTCCACCAGAGTTTTTACTATACCTCTGTGTGAGAGCTTCTCCAGGATGATCCTTAGGCGATGAAGAACAGTGGGTGAAATATCATATTTATAGGTATCTGATACTGGCACTTGCTGGCATCTCCCAAATATTCCATCTGCAGGAGAGAAGAAAAAAAAAAAAAAACAAAAAAAGGGAAAATATACATTTTGTTTTCTGAGGAAGAACTGTGTGATGAGATGTGCATTTCCAGTGTATCCTAATTATATACTAAAGGAAGCTTTTAAAAGACACTTTAAAAAGCTATCAAAGGACTACTGAAGCCATGAGACAGGGTACTTTCTATTATTGAAATATTAAATACTAGGAAGAGTATTAGTTGGTAGATTCTATTGTTCAAGATAGGCATACAGTTTATTTTATATAGTAATTCAGACTTTTGCCTTCCAAACTTTTTGATGTGAAACTTCTTTACTGACAATTCAGTGAGGAAAATCATAATGTTCAGCACGTACTATGTTGCAGATTCCAAGTGAAGCATCTAGAAATCTAAATATTAATTTGCAGAAACTATAAGGATTTCCTGAAACATTTTTTAATGCACGAGATGTGTGTTAGGCATTGGCAAATGAGAACTGAATCCGTAATGGCTAGTAAAGGCTCATTTCAAGAAGTACCCCCTAATGAATGCAATAAAAGAAAGCTCCTCACAGAACAATGAGATATTAATGTGGCCTAATTTATTTAGCTCCATTCCATTTGTCTAAAATGACAGACTCTTCTCATCAATGTCTTTTCAAATCACACCTTCTAATTAATTTAGCTTCTTATTAGTCTTTATTTAGAGAATTGTTCATTTTGAGACAAGCTTCCTGTGTATGTGTGGGAGGAACAGGGAGTTCAAACATTCAAATTACCTTTCTCTCTTTCATACAAAGACTAATTCAGAGCCTAGGTGCTTCACATACAATCTGACCATCTGCAATTCTAGGCCTCCGAGAAAGAAAGTGGTTTCATTTATTGTTCAAAACAGTTCTCTTCTATATAGTGATCCAAAGGAAGCAATTTAAATGCAACAAGTTTAATTAGCAAAATATTCTGCTGTGGTACTAGTTTTAACACAGTAATTACTTCTGCTCTGATACAACATCTATGCTCAAAAAGGATAGCTACATCAGATTAGCAGAAAATAACGGTAAGTATTAATTTGCAAACGTCCATTACTTTCTCTGCTGCTTCACAGAGCTAAAAGACTACAAATGAGAACTACTGGCCCAGCTGTTCACTAAATACAAATAATGGCATAAAAGAAAATAAACCAATCCAGGATGCAGAAAAAGGCATTATTAGCCTTCACTGTTAAACACAAATACCTCATTGAAATTGGCCAACTTTTTCTTCCCGTGCCTTTCCAATCCTCCTGTCACTTACAACTGCCAAATTAAGTTAATCCAAATTAAAATCTTACCTCTCAGTCTAATTTTCTTATTGGAAACTAGGTTTCATTTAGAAACCGCATACACAGATCTGGTTTGGTTTTTTGCCATATAATGTGTACAGCAGCCTAAGAACAGATTAAAATATTCTTCTCTGTTTAAAAACCTGTTGCGATTGGAAATAAGCAAAGTATAGAAATATCAGTCACTTGTAAACCAATGGATAACAGGAATAAATAAGGCCCTGGTTTAGAAAGGAACAGAACAACATGTCTGTTTAAGAACAAGATTGTTCAAAGTGAAACACAACTTGAAATAGGCAGCTTTATTATGGAATACCAGCATTACTGACTACAAATAATTAGGATGAAAAACTATGTTTACATAAATAACAAATATTCCATAATATTTTAAAGATAATGTACCTCATGAAAAACTTACAAGCTTAGAGTCCAGAAAGGCATACACATTCAGCACAAATCTAAGTTTTTTGTGTTATCATTTAAAGATTTCTCCACAGAAGCAAAAGCTAATTCACTCAGAAACTCTAAAAGAGACCTACCCTTGTTTTCTAAACCAAGAGTTTTCAGAAACCTTTAGCCTACTGCCTTTGAATAGAACAAAACCTATTTAAATTCTAAAATTAACAATTAGCACATGAGTCTGAGCTGCATTATACAATCTATCCAAAAACACTGGGACTGCTTGGGGAGAAACTGCAAGTTACTTTGGCTTTTGTACTTGAAATATGGGCATAATAAGCTTTGAAGAGGCTGCAATCACCAATAGTTCTTTGCTCAGCTCAGTGCAGTACTAGGAGAGTGGAGAAGCAGTAGTATGCCCCAAGGAGCGGTTGGCAAATACCATTTCTGAAATACAGAAGGTCTTTATAGTGGGGATTACAGTTGGAGTTGTGCAAATAGTAGATTTCATAGTTCACTGCAGTAGTTTTTCTTTAGGAAAAAAAATAGGAATTTTCCTGGGTTTTTCTGTTTCTTGACAGGGGGAAAAGTGGTGGTGGCAGAAGGGTTGGTTTGTTTGCTTTTTAATCTTTTATTTCATTCCAAGGTTTCTGTAGCAAGACTTAACAGTAAATTGAGTTGAGCATTCAATTTTAAGGGTATCTTTTAGTTAAATCTTCTTAAAATTACATAGATTGGGGAGGGGTAGGAAGCAAAGAAGAAACATTTTACGATTTAAAAAAAAAAAAAAGAAAAAAAGAAAAAAAATTGTAGAAGTTCCCTCTCTTTTTCTTTTTGGCAGATGTGGCCCAAATTCAGAAATGGTTTTGGTCCAGCACCAACCTCATTTCCACTTAAATTACAGCTAATACTTAAAAACTGCCCACCTTAGGTGCCAGGAACTGTCCAAACCCTGTGATCTTTACAGTAAGCAGATACATGGTGTGTCTTTCCAGACCAGCTGCACTCACTCTTGCGCAGGGCAATATTAGGCTGTTGCAGTGTGTTTGTGTCAAAGCACCCTGTCCTGCACATGTAACCTCTAATAGCCTCCAATAAGCGAATTGCCCAAAGTTGGCATGAAGGACAAAGGAAAATGGAAAAGCTCCCAGATTTCACAGTAAATGTCATACAGCAGAGGAAGTTCAAAGCATGAGTGATGCTTTAATAACTACCGTCCACCGTATGCCTGTAGCCACTAAGAGTGTGTCCATACTGAACTTTGATTAAAATTGTATTCCAAGAAGGAATGTAATATTCAAAAGGCATCTGCTCTTTACACATGCCCAGAATGAGGGAAGGTTGAGACGACAGATCAGTGTACACATATGGTTGCTATTAAAGTGTTACTGTTTCTAATCTTTAGCAAAAAGTAGTATCTGAATTTCCATAATATCATCTCATAAGTTATACTTAGGCCTGGAAACATCTGCATCAACAGCATGATAATATTGACATTTAGATAGCTTCTACATTCATTTCCAAATAGGAGACTAAAATAGAAGAATAATATACCCAAGGAGACAACGAGATGCTTCTTCATGTATTTGGCTATTTTGCTAATAATTTTAATAACTGAGAAAAAGTGTAAGCATAAAGTTTTACAAGCTGCTACTTAAAATCTGAAATTTTGACAAATACATATTACAAAGTTCAATACTAAGAATAAAAGACACAAATTTAATGTAACCCAGGTGCCCAATAACATCTCAAATAGTGGCAGATGAACCTCTTTTATTACAGACAACACCCTGGAGCATGATACATGTATTTACACTGAATATTTATCAACATCTAGTGAAAAAATCACAACTGATAGATTAAACCATGAACAAGTCAAAACACAAGTTCTGAAAGAGTGTTTTTTTGTGAGAGGTTTAGAAGCAAACATAACAGGTGGAAAATTCCCATCTTTATTATTATTGCCCATTTGCCATCAATTAGAAGATATTTATGACCTTTATTACCTGAGGAAGGAAGCACCACGTTACATTCATGACTGACTCAAGGTTCTGAATTATGCAAAAGGAGGGCACAAAAGCTATAGTTTTAAACAGTTCTGAAGAGTCGATTGCACCAGCATGCTCATTTGGTAAGGTAGACAGGAATCATGTGCTTAGCAGGCACTAAAAATCTTTGGAAACTTGCACTGAGTGACCAACTTCACCTTGAAGCAAAACTATTTGTGGGCAGCCAATTCAAACAATTCTTAAGAAATGTTTCCTACAAAAAAAAACCAAAACAAAACCAACCAACCAAACAAAAAAACCCCAGTGTATAATAAGCTGTCCTTGGCCACAGAAACATATCCCATCTTAGAACCACCAAGTATGACTAATCTGGCAATTGATACTAAGATGTGTACAAGACTTGGCACAGTTTTGACCAATACCAGCAAAGAAAGAATGAGTTCTTGTTGAGCATATTTTGCTACTGAACAAATCTATGAGGACTGGTGGAGACACTGGAGCTTGTCTGCAGGCTGATGAAAGCTTGACAAATGTAAAATAGAAGAATTTAAATTCTGCAGTAATTAATTATTTAGATCTACATGCAGAGAAATTTTTGCATGGCGCTGACAAGTGACCTTTGCGAAGGAGCCTTCAAGTAGATTCTCTAAAGCACCAAATTCTGCTCTTCAAACTTCCTGTAGCAGCCAGAAAGGAAGAGACTCTCCAGTGACAGTATTTGCATACACGGGTTGAACAATGCTTCAGCTTCCTTACCCTAATTACCCAACAATTGTTAAAAAATAATAGAGATTTGCATAAAACACAAGTTTTGCCCCAAATTGCAGGTATTGTGCGAAAGTCCAGAGACCCAGCCGTGTCTCAAATGGCACCTGCTGCTATATCATTTGTGCTCTTGCAGTTATCAGAGAACTTCCACTATTTTTTCTGCAGTTTTCAGTGGGCACCATTCTTCAGGAACTTAATCTTTTGTAAGTATTCTTTCTTCTCATTAAATCCAGACATTACTCCACACTCTTCACCCCAGTTATTGGCTTAAGGTGCTACAAGGTCCAAGAGTAATCCAAGACTCATGAAAAGGCCAGTGTTTGATGTCTTACAACCCACAGTTATAGCCTGAGTTGCCTACTGGAAAAATTAAATCATTTTTTAATGGGAAGCATAATATTTGCATCCTAAAAGTCTCATAATACAGTACTTCAGGTCATGGATGTTAAGGAGATTGTTAAAGTGTTTTACTCTCCTCTCCCTGCTATTTCTAGTATAGTGTTTGTTTTCAAAATCCTTATTAAAAACAAGAAAAGTTACCATTCCTTTTAGAGGACATGAAATTGCATACTTGGAAAGTTATTTCAGAAGATATCATCTACAGAACCACATTCAACATTTACAAGTAAGCTTTTCAGCAAACAGTGTATTTTTAATATTCCATTTATTTAAAAAGATTTGTCCATAATTTATACCTCTACTTTTAAATTCTCTTTACAAGTGAGGTAGAGAGCATAAAGATAGAGCAACAGTGGTTTCTACAGTGTCATTTCTCATGCAATGTTTTGAAAACATTGCTCTAATGCTTTCAAACAGCAAATCCTTACAAGTCTCACTGCAGCAGTTCGTCAGGAAAGCTGCTGCTTGCAATCACGGTTAAATGCATCACAAACCTGCAGTGCTCCACAGAGAATGCAGTCTTCCTAGGAGGCAATCTCCCCATGTTAAACTTTTAAAAGCTTTTTACCATTTTCTTTTGCTTATCTCTGGGCAGCCTCAGTAGTTCTTGGTTAGCTCCCTTGCAGAGCAGTAACAGTGGCATCTAGTGGAGAGTTCCATGCTCAGGGATCAGCCCTGGAGCATACACTGTTCACCACCTAAATTTATTGCTTTCACATCCATTTGACTTCATCTGGAATACACAGCTACATAGTTACAGCCACCTCAGTCCAACCCATCCTTCCCTGTCCTAATGGCTGATAGGTATGTGGAAGTCTTTAAGGCAGTTATTTGAAATTAAGAAACACAATAAAAATTAAAATAAGCTAGGATATTTGTTCCTAGAAGAATGCATTATAAAACAAGTAAGCAAAGTGCATACATATTGTTTTAAAAAGAGTATGTGGAGGTATTCTGCTTTTGCTAGTGTGTAAGGCACAAAACATCATGCAATGACAAGCAAATCACAGACTCATAGAACGATCAGGGTTGGAAAGGACCTTAAGATCATCTAATCCTCAACTGTAAACAAAACACAAAGCATAGGTTTTGCAAATTTATGTAAGATGTTCTAAACATTAATTATTTTTTCTACTCAACAAGAAAATACCATGCAGTGGATACTCTTACTAACACACCAGTAAATAAATAGTCTTCCTCAGTTATTAGATAAACTGCTGTCTGGAAGGCAAAGCTAACTGTAAATTCTACGGAGAGCCAGACCACCTAGCAGTTCTATGAAAGGACTCTAGCAAGACTTATATGCCTTTCCTCACCTCACTGGACACAGTTATTTAAGGAAAAAAGTGGATGGCTGGTCTACTTTTAACCAAAAATGCCCAAAACCTGAAACACCAGAACATTTCTGCTCATTGAAAGAGCTGGGTAGCATGTTGGTGATTATGCAAGTGCTCATATAAGAAGATAAAGGTTCACACTAGCAGCAGCATTAGTTAGCTGTTGTGCAAACACTGTGATAGGGCTGGGATTTGCAAATCTCCAAATCATCCCAAGGCACATCTGCGAGCAAACATCTCCTCTGGGGTCTACAGTCCCCTCGTCTCAAGAAGTAATTCTGACAGCAAGTTCTGGAGGACATTCTTCAACTTTCACAAAAAAAAAAAAAAAAAAAAAAAAAAAAGAAAAAAAGAAAGATAACCTTCAACAAAAGGGAATGATTTTCAGGAACTATTTCCACGCTAACCTGCTAATTTGAGTGGTGGATTGTACAACCCCAAAATATTATAAACAAATTCACTCAAGAAGTTTTTTAAAGTTACAGCAGAAATATGTAAATTGTACAGAAAGTAACTAAAAATTTCCTGTTCTCTCTCCAGCACCATGAAAAAGCTAGCTACAGTTTAACAAAGCAAGGGCAGAGCAGGCTCTCCATGAAAAGAAGTGCTGCCCGCTTCCAAAAAGCCCCCAAGTTATTCAGCTAACAGAATGAGAGATCCAGATTTCAATGCCTACTTTCTGCAATTCAGAACAGAGAAACGAATGTCAGTCTTAATAGGCCATACGTGGGCCTCCCAACCACAGAAATAATGGCCGTGCCTTGGGAGGAAAGGGCAGAAGGGAGTTTAGGAAAAGGAAAAAGTAGAGATCAAATGAAAGTAAACCTTAAATTTTTGCTGCTAGAGTTAACGTTCAAGTTGAATAACACTTGCATAACTTGGTACTTCTCAGAGAACCAAATTGATTTTTCCACACCCAGGTAACTATGTGGAATGAAAGCTACATTTATGACTCAGTGATGAGGAAAAGATAAAGCAATGACAAGAAAAGAAAGCAGATGAATCAACATCTTCCACATCCAGATGACTACTACAGAAACCAACTGCCTCTCATTTTGATCACAGAGACCAATCCAGACTTAAGAAAACCTCTGAAGGAAAAAAAAACAACCAACACCAAAAAACCCACACCCCCCCCAAGGGGAGCTCTAATTGTAATATATTAATATGAATTTTCTAAGGAAAACTACATATTCAATATTAGCTATGATATCTCCAAGAAAAAAGAGCTTGCACTCAAAGTCATCTGAGCAGCAACTCCTTTCTTACTCAATACTAAAGAGAAAAGGGTAGAAAGAATTAAAGATATAAATCCTCCTCTGGGAAGAAAAATACTTTATATTCAAGTATTAGTAGGCTTACAATAAAGCTATCTCTTTTTCTTCAGTATACTGAGGCACTGGACTACAAGATGAACGTGTAAGTTTATACTTCACATTGCTATCTCGTTAGTCAGAAATCTGGGCCATGTACCACTTATCTAGAAAAAGATTTATATTGGTGTGTGTCGTTGGTCCCCTCCCCCAGAAAGACAGAATACAGCACCAAGTCCTGACCACATCACTATCGGAAAGATACAAATAAACAAGAGAAGAGAAAAAGGAAATAAAGAAAGTAGCCATGTAGATCCTTAAGCATTGAATGATCTGATTCTTCATGGGAAAGACTGAAAGTTTAGGCAACCTGGTTGATTAATTATTTACGACATTATTGGGAGAAATGGAGTGAAAAGACAAAAAAGAACATTCTGAATCAGAACAAGTTTCAAGAGGGGAGAAACTATTTTGAAGCTGTTCAACTCCCTCCTGGAAGAGTAATGGAGCTCCTATTGCTCGCACTGTTTAAACTGGAGCAATGAGGAATGATGAAACATGAACAATTCTTTTTTTTTTTTTTACTTAATATGCATTCATGAACAGAGGTTACTGGAGGGACTAAGAATTTATTTATGGAAGCAATGAGATGCAAATATACTAATGCTTATTTATGCACACTAATTTTCCAAGTATCACTGAGATGTACTTCAGTCACTTCAAGGATCCCCATTACATTTTCGGTTGGTGCCAAGAACCACTTTGGTGCTGGCAATGCCATCACTGTGTGATCAGACTGTAGAAGTTCCTGCATCTGTATTCCCAAGGCAAAAATAACTCTGCAAGGGAACACGTTCAGAAAAATGGATTTCTACATTAATTTTCATTTTGTATTAAAAACAAAATAGTGAAAGTTTTAACTTGTGCTGTCTAGGTGTCAAGAGCCTGTATTTTAAGAGTTAGTTATTACAGGCTTGCAGGAGACAGTGTTCTTGTGAAAACATGACTAATGACCATTCCATTCATATTCATCAGATGCAGTATCTAATACTTAGAGCAAGCTTGGTTTATTTCTGACCTTTGCCAGATTTGAAGCTTTCTAGATCTTTGCAGGGTAATATTTATTGAGACAGCAGATTACCTTTCTAATCTGAGCTACTGAATTTATTCCTAAATGGAACTGACTTCAGGAGTGAATGAAATTATAAAGTTCTCCATCTTGTTCCCTCACTGCAAATTATTAAAAAAATTATGGAAAATTATGTTCTGCCAACCTTAACACATCAGCAGAAATTTTAAATGCATTCCTTTATGAAGGGGAGGGAAAACCCGTATAAACTAAGATAAATTCATAGAACGCTGCACCCTTTGGCCTTATTAAAACTGTTTGGACTTATTTCAGAAATCTCAGCACCTTGCTTGAGTATGAAGTATCAGTGTGCCTATGGAATCCATGGCACACCAAGCTGCCTCTGGCAGCTTACGCATGGGCACTGTAACAACAGAGAACCTCACCTCAAACTTTGACAGAGGAATGCTAACAGTTTCTGCTGAACAGTCTGGAGACCGTGAAAAATCGGACAGTTTTCAAGCAAACTGTGTTTTAAAATAGCTAAATGTGATGTTACATAGCTAGGACTACCTATCAGAAGCTGCTTCCAGAAAAGTTACTTCTATCACAGTGAATTAGAGGTCTGGACACAGCTGCTTCCTATCGTGTGACAGAGACTGAGCACAGCCTGTAGCTTTGTTAACGGCAACAGGTGAAGGGCATGAGAGATCACAGTCCTCCTTGCCTGATTCTGACCCCAGCTTTCAGTCTGAGACAATACCAGGGAAAAAGCACTAACAAGGTTTGTGGACATAGGAACACGACCGCTATAAATTGGAATAAGGAGGTGACATCATTCAGAATTCAGCACCGATGAGGTCAGCATGGGAATACAGAGTTTTGGTGTCTGAATTTTAAAATGAATGCTAAATTTCGGAAAGGACATTGAAAGAAGCAAAGGAGATTATTTATAGGCTGGAAAATGCCCTACAGTGAAATGCCTTTTCCAGCACAGAAGTTTTCAGAATAGAGGATGATCTTTTTTTGTTGTAAGTAAGCCCACAGACAGATGAAATGATATGAGAACAGAAATCTGGAACAGTTCTGGGGGCTGTTTCAGAAGTATTTACTTCTCTTCAGTTTTGTGTGCTGCAGTTCATAACTTTTAAGTCTTGCAATGTCTGAAATTATTATAAGAAAGGGTCTGTAAAGCAAGATTTTTCTGCTTTTGCAATAGGTGCAGAGACACCATCCCCCCCAATGCATGTGAAATGTGTAACCCCAAATTGCTTCCTTTTCTATTCACAGAATACATACAGCTCACATAAAATATTTAATATTTGAAAATACTTATAAATTATAATGTGTTTTTTTAAAATACTGTATAAAATTAAAAGCCATTATTCAACTGGGGCTGAATTTAACTGCTCACAGACTTAGATCCTCCAGCAATTTGAGTGACTAAGCACAGAAGTTAGATACTCGGCATATATATTTCTTAAAATAAGACAGAATAAATAAGAACAATTTTGAACAAAGCAAATAACAGTTCAAAGCTGCAAAATAAAATACTTATAAAATAGAACTACAGGATCAGCAAAATAACCCACTGAAATAAAATTTTATTAATGAGTGCCATACCATACCTTTCTAAATTTCTCCCTCATACTGTATTGCTTATGAAGTGCCAGACTCTTACTTGGGATAATAAAGCTACAAAGAAAAAGGTGTATCTGTGTTGTCTCTTCTTATACTCCAGATAATGCTCTTCCAGTCAGAAACCATCACTTTTTATTTTTAGTATGTTTTGATAGAGCTAACAAAAAGGACTGCAATCCCAGCTGAAGGAAAATGCCTCTAACCAAAATCAATTTTTCTGAAGTTTCTGCCTGATTACTGAAAACAGCAACACACATTTAAATAGTATCACTGAATTTATGTCACTTATGAGATGGATAATTATTCACCCAGATCTCTCCATAAAGACTACTTTTCTGAAGCATATCACCTCAGAGTTTCCCTCTTCTTCCAGTGCTTTGCCATTCCCCCTTTATTCAACCAGCCCAGCCTACGCTTCTGTTGAGGCCAAAAGAAAAGCTTACTAAGAGGCAGCAGCTCCACCACGGTGGCACAGACATCACAGAAGACCTCTTCAAAGGCAAAAACAGAAACAGAACAGCACTTAATAAAAGCAAAAAGGCCACCCAACATTTTAAAACTGTGAGAGGAAAAAGAAATGTGAATGTTGAGGAAGGAAAAAGCCACCAGCTTCTATTCCTAGCCATATTTCAGCTCTAATTTTCCAGTCAGTAAATTGCTTCTGTAATGAAATGAAGTTTGGATATAGTAAAAGTAGAAAGACTTCCAAGCCACATACATATCTAAACAGATATAACATTCAGACATTTTTGTTTAATCTACAAAGGCATGAACCAAAATAATTAATTTTTATCTTTCAATCCAACTTCTGCACACTTAGCAGCTGCGGTAATTTTACAGTGTATTTCATTTATTTCTGACACTGAGTCAGTAAGAACAGGAACCAGATCCAACTGTTAAAAATACTTGCTGCTACTTTCAGCGTTTATGAATGGACAATGTAGGAATAGGACATCTCATTTCTCTTGCATCTGGAGCATCACCCTAGATAATAAAAACATTCACCCTGAAGCCAAGAATGGACAGTCCAGGAAACAACCTGCAAATTTTAATAAATTCAAGATTTTAAAGGCAGCACCCCAAGTCTTTTGCACAAACTTCATTTGATGCAAAGTTCATATTCTGCCTAAACCACTGACTGCTGTCATATTTGGTGCAACTTGTTATGGGTGGAAAGATAAGCAGCAGGGCAGCAAAAAGAGGAGGTTTATCTATGGCAGCTAATCTCCTCAATCAACAGCACTCAGCTCTGCTTAACAGCCGTTGCCAAGTAACGGGGACCAGCTTTTCTTATCGGCTTCATAATGTTTCATTGACTATTCAGACTAGAATAGAAAGCTGTGACACTCAGGGTTATAAGCAGCACAAAATGAAAATGGCATATTATGTGGTATGAAGAAGAGAAATCTCTTAGCCCTCACCTTATCTGGACAGTGACTGTTACTCAAAAAAACCCAACAAAACAACCCCAACACCCCCACCCCCCCCCCATCTATCATTTTCTGCTCAGCTTATTTAAACACCACAAAACAAACAGAAAAATATATCTACATACACAAGATTATTTTTTTTAACATTGTTGGCAGGTCCTCAGCAACTCCCTGACATTACTGATACCTCTTATACAGAAAGACAAGGGTTGTGTAGATCCCTATTACATTACCAAAAAGCAAGCGTTTGCTACTGATTCTAAAGCTATTGCAGCAGCTTCAGTGCTTTGAGGGATATCTTCTCACAGTAGGTGGGATATTCCTCAAACCTTGATAACCATGACCAGAATAGGACGATCTATTCAAAACTGACATTTCTTTAACAGTATTACTACTTCTCTCTCTCCTGTCTTCATCTCTGCACAGATTCTGATTATCAGTTCAAATATTGATACTCTTTGTGTACTGGAATAAGAACAACAAAGCCTTATTGGACCTCTTCCCATTATGATTTTCTAGTATAATCACCTTTTCAAGAATATCTGGTTACTAAAATTTAAATCTGCAGCCATCCGTAATCATGATGAATTGTAACTGTAATTGTATTTGCATGATATAATCGGCATATGCAGAACTATATCAGTACACAGCACAGGAAAAATTTGGTAAATAAGTACAAGAATACGTTTAGCCACATTCACTGCATCAGAAAACCTAATGGTATACTGCCCAGATTAGCAAATAAATTTGTTTACCTTTGTCTACCCCAAAGAATGACTAACCATCCCCCAGTCACCTTATCCAGAGAAATCTGACTCCTCCTCAAAGTTTTGTCTTTAATATATTTACACATGCCCAGAAAATTGAAAGAATACCCTGCAACAAATTTTACACTCACGGACTTCTCCCTTTCACAAAAAGTTCAGGTATGGATTTAAAGCGAATATTTACAGGCATTTGAGGTTGCAAGTACTTCTGAAGGACACTGTGACACCCAGTCTCTTTCTGCAGTTAATGTTAAGGCTTGCCTATATTTACATTCACTGCAATTCTCCCAGATGCTACTGGGAATATTTTCATGCTTAAAAATAACGCCCTGCTTAAACAATTGTCTCTACTGTAGCCTCAGTGCTCCACAGCTGCCCCACTTTTCCACAATTTTAGAAAAACTTAAAAAAAAAAAAAAAAAGTCACTGCAAAATGCTTCAAGCATCATATCATGCCCTTCAGGAAATTTTAAAGCTTGGCTGTCATATGGAACCCACCAGATGAAGATCATCTACTGAAGCAGGAACACACCTTTCTTTGTCACCAAAGATTTCTATGCAGATGTGGTTTCAGGGTACTGATTGTGCTTAGGTTGAAGCATATTACATGATCATGATACAGTGTGATATGGCTACAGGCTGTCTTACATTTGGAATGGGATTAATGAATTCATTTCACAAAGGCTAATTGTCAGCCTTCTTCCAGTGAAAAACAATGCCTGAAATTACATTCCCAAAACTCACCACACTCTCACTAGTAAACCTGCATTTTTACCTAGACAGTATATATTTAGATTACCTAGATCAGGGTTATCAATTTCTCCCCCTACTCATCTCTGCCCACTTTTCACCATTAATAAGAACAGAAAAATTTCAAATAAGGGAAAGCAACATTTCTAATAACAAAGGTAATGTTTCTTGTCATAGTAAATTGCCTGAGTTTTAGGGAAAAGTGTTTTTAAATCGGATTCAGCTCACCAAACCTTGCATATGAGATTGGACAGGTATGCTGCTACGGATTTCCTCCAGAGAGAGGGGCTCATGCTGAAGATGATTTGGCAAAACTAACCCCCAAATCATTAAATTGAACAGATACATTCCTTGATATGAAGAAAGCCATAAGTCTTTGATAAATAGATTAGCCATAATAAAAGAACAAACTCTAAAAAAAATATCTGTGTATTCAACCTTAGCTGAGCTGCTGCTATCAGTTTTCACCCAGCCTGGCTTTTCAGCTAATGAACACTAAGAGGAGGTGTTACAGCTATTTCAACTTCCTTCAATACAATAATAAGGTAAAAGAAGATTAATATACAGAGGTGTTGAGTTTTCTTCTATCACTCAAATAAGTTTATAAATCTATTACTAACTTGAATCTATTGATTTATCATTAATTGAATCTGTTTGCAATTTTTTGAATAATTTATGAAGCATTATTTTAAACAGTGTGACAACACCAAAAAAATTGTATTTCCAAATATTTTCCTTTCACTACACTTTCATTAAGATATATAAACTGTAGAAAGCAATCCTGGGAACACCAGTAATTCTGGTTCTTAAGACTTCTGCTTTATGCTCTGAGCCAGAGAGAGAGTGTTAAGATCTTAGCCATGGAAAGGTGACAAAGTTCATTAAGAGAAAATGATGGCATCGACTGAAAGAAGAACGTATTTCACCCTTTCATCTCAGGAGCAAATGCAGCCTGCTATAAATGAGAGGTCTCTTCAGCCATAACCACATATTGCGGAACAGCAGCACTGCAGGTGACTGCAAGTCTCAAGTTTCAAGTCCCGTCAAGAACAGTATGCTCCAACTGCTAGTGCCAAGCACTGTTATGTTAGGATGTAGCCAACATCTGAAATTGTTTCTTAAAATATTAGTACAAGAAAAAAAAGCTAATTCTCTGGCAGTTCATAAAGAGTATCATACCACAAAAATCCATTTAAATTTCTCTTTGAATAAGGTATAATTAATTGTTCCTTAACTCCTGTGCCATATCAGTAGTAACTTCACTTTTGAACATTCACATCATGATCCCTAAGGGACAGATTTTAAAAGCTGAGCACACACACTAAAGGAGCAAAGGAATAAATATATCAGATTAGCACAGATGTGGAGATCCACAATTTTATGTATGCATAGACTCAGTCCTACAGGCTGTGTCATAGGCAAGCAAATACTAACTGCAAGTGCAGATACATGAAGCATTTCCACATTACGATGTATAATTTATGGAAGATATCTAGGCCAAAATCAGGGCAGAAGTTACTGCTACTATTCTGACTGTCCCACAGGGATTCTATTCCAGAACTGTAATTTTAAAATCAGTGTCATGTTGTTTCAGTTCCTTTGTGCTTTTGATATCTAGAGTGGAAAAAAGGAGGAAAGAATTGACCAAATAGAAACCAACAGTGCTAAACAGACATCGAAATAAAAATTTTGCAAAGTGGTATGAAAAAATATTACATTGTGTTAAGTATGAAATCTTACACTCAAAATCAACAGGCCTGTTAGTAATTACAGGGAAATAGAGTTTTCATACATATCCATCATTAGGCATCATTCTTATAGAACCATTAGAAGTGTCTCTTTTCACTTACAGGCAAAGCCTTATGCTAAGCTGCTTCCATACATTTAAGGAACTGATTTCAACAGCAGTCAGGGTTTCTTTTGGGGTTTGTTTTTTTTTTTTCCCCCCTGTAAGGCTTCAGAATAATTTCTACAAAACCAACATGGATCATCTTTAATTACTGCATTGCAACCATGGCTATTTAAAAACCCAGTCTCAGCAAAGTAGATGACAAACATTAATGAGCAGTAATGCACACATGGTATTGTAAATGAAAGGATAATGAAAGCAATTTATTTGAAAATTAAAATATGATTAAGAATGGCAGTCTGTACTAGGACCCAGATGCCAACAGAAAGCAACCAATGTGCAAGCAGACTGTCATTAATTTGGAAACCGTACGAAATTGCTTTCCTTTCTTTGACAGTTTTTAATATAAAGTATCTTAACTAATAGATGGCATGTATACACTAGAAGCTACAAGATCTATGGAGATTTTTAGAAGAAGTGAAGAACACTGTAGGGAGAATCTCCAAGAGCAGAATGTCCAAGAGAAAAAGAGAGGGGAGTACATTTAGATGCTATTTCAAATTTTAGGTAGGATTAATTACAATCTGCAAAAGTGCCTCTCTACATGGACTCTGGAGAGACTGTGTTCTTAACTTACACTCACTAGAGTGCCTAAACTGAGGTCAGGTGAAGCTAGAGCATAACTCCAACAGCAGGTACTCACATCAGCACCTAATTAGGAGTAGTACACTTGGGGAAAGCCCAAAAAGCAGGTGTGCTTGAGTTTACTGAATGCATGCAGAGGAAGTCTAGAAGCAATTTAACTACAATAGCATTCTCTTTTACATGTCTTAGTAAGCCTTTCTGAGACTATGCAAATATGTTTAGGATCTAAACTGGTACCATCTGTACAGTGTGGAATGTTAGTTCAAGTCTCCATCACTTCAAGGACCTCTGATCTCCACTCAAATCAGAGCACAGCATACATTGAAAACCTGAATTAGTATCATATATTACAATCAAAATGCTTTGTTCTTTTTTTTAAAGTGTCTGCTTATCCCAAGATGCCATTGACACAACAGGAATCCATACACAGCAGATTACTATTAAGTTGTCTTATATACTCATATTTAAGCAGTCAAAGTTGAAAATTTCAACCTAAGTAACTTCATCAGAGGTGCTTAAGCACAAATGAATTGGCCATGCATCTCCAAGACCTACAAATATGTCAGGATGTAAAAAAAAGGTCATTGGGAAAGGTTCCTCTTTTAAAAAATTCTTTAAAAAGAACTGGTTAAAACACAGGAGGGAGCTATGCTGAATTAAGGCAAAGGATCACTCTCTGTCTTGATACACTAAACACACTTGTTTTGTTCCAGCTGCAGCAGGTCATGGTCAGGTATCAATGATTCATCAATCTGATTTCAGAAATTAAACGTAGTCATTTGGATAGCTGGTGTCAGGGAGATAGAGTTCCTGTTAAGGCATCTTTTGCTTCAAAAATCCACTTCATAAATGTATTAACTTGGACCTAACACGGCAGAGGCAGCCAGTCAAAAGAGGTGATTATCATCGTATTCATCACTGGTGCAGCCTCACCTTGAGCACTACGTGCAGTTCTGAGTCCCACAGTTCAAGAAGGATATGAAGGGTCATTGAATCCATCCAGAGGACAACAAAGATGGTGAAAGGACTGAAAGGCATGTCCTGTAAGGAGCAGCTAAGGACTTAGGGCTTGTCTAGTCTGGAGAAAAGGAGGCTGAAGGGCAGCCTCACTGCTCTTTAAAGATTCTTGAGGAGGGGACATGGAGAGGGAGGTGACAAAACATTTCTCCCTGGAATGCAGTTATAGGATGTGTGGGAATGGTTTAAAGCTGTGCCAGGAGAGGTTTTGGCTTGACTTTAGGAAGCATTTGATTATTGAGCAGGTGGTCAAACACTGGCTAGAGAGACGGTTGATGCCATAAACCTGTCAGTGTTTAAGAGGTGTATGGACAATGCCCCTAACAACATGCTTTAACTTTTAGTCAGCCCTGAAGTGATCAGGCAGTTGGACTAGATGATCATTGCAGGTCCCTTCCAACTATGAGATTCTAAGGTTCAGCTTCAAAGCAAAATGAATACTATGCTACTGTGAAAAGGATTTTGTTGTATACTTACTAAAATGTTTTCAGTTTTTACAAGATATGTAGACTATGGAAAAATCAAGGTAATCAATCAATAGCTTCTTTCACCATACTTTCTTGAATAATTTTATATTTCATATATATAAAAATCATTTATCCTTTTATCAAAAGAAATCCTAGAAAAACAAATTTCCTCAATACGGCTCCCAAGATCTGGTATTTTCCACTGTACCTTAGGTCTGCGGAGACCTTCTTACTGAATACTTGGCTGCACAACAAACAAATCCTAGCAAGGATGTACACTACCGAACACTGAGACACATTCCATCCATTTTTGTCTAAGATGTTACATAATTTAGGGATATATTGCAACTGTGGAAGTAAACATCTAATTACCTAAAACAAAACTGACAACTTTTTAGTAATAACACCTGTACCCCAGCTGAGCTGAGCTGGGACCATCTCGCCACAAATAGTACACTGAAGACAAAGAAAACAGGGTTTTTTTTAATCTGCAGAGTTCCACATCTTAACAAAAGGACACTCCCTGGGCAGAATACATTTCCCTTCCCCCTCCCACTCCTTTTTTGCCCCTACTGTTGCATTACTTTATCTATTACTACATTTGACAAAGAGTTTTAGAATGTTCAGCTTCTAATTATTTCTTTTCTGTCAGTCAAGTCAATCATTCAACATGTCTTAAAACCTGCTTCGATCTCTGTTTGAACAATGCCACTTTTGCGTAGGTGACAAGGGCTAATCATCAATGAAAAAATATAAATAGAACCAACGGCTGCTTAAAAATATATTTTAATCCTTAAGAAATCCACTGGGATATTAACAAAAGGTGGTTTTGTCTGCAAAAAGGCATTAACATAGCCATTTATAAAACTAATAGGAAAGCGAGTAGTGCTCCAGTAATAATGAAAGTACACTGCAGAATAACATTATGGAAATAGGATACCAAATTGAAGAATTGACCTTGGGGCCCTGGTTTATCCTGGATGAAGATGACTTGTGAAATGAAAATTTGGCTGTAATTTGCTCTTGCTTTCCCTAAAAGGTTGAAGGCATTTCTATTCCAAATGAATAAGATGACTGCTAATTTCCTAGCATTAAGTATGATGTTCTTAAATATAGTCATTGAAGTGTATTCAAATACATGTTAAAGTCTTATTTTTATTCTTAGAAAACTAGAACTGACTTTCCGTGATTTTTCGCAGTCAAATTGATCATAGGCAGTTTCTAACAGCTGATTTTTAAATCACTTCAGAGAAATACATGCTACAGCCAAGTCAGTTGGATGCACTACACTTATGCATCAACTGTTTATTCTTGATTTAAGAGGATCCATTGGCCTGAGCATTTGATACTGTAAGTGAATGTGAAGTACAGAACACGAGGATATTCCTTAAAATAATTGTATCTCTTTCAAATAATGGTAAAAGATTATAATCTGTTACAGAAAAAAAAAATACAACTAAGAACAGGAGCTTCATGTTTAGCCTAACATGAAACTTATTTAATAATGGCCATCAGTGCATCCATTTCAGGGAATGGGCAAATGTCAAAATGTGGTGATTAAAGTCAGAATTGAAATAAATCAAAAGAAAGCAGAAGTCACAAATGGATAATGCTACAAGCAAAGTAAAAAATCTGCATACAGTGCTGTTCCTGAAGGTAGCAGGCATATGTTAAATAGCACCAAGAACCAGAGGAAAAGACCATATCCCATAAGATCGACAAGTCTTCCAGCATCTTTTATACCAGTAGTTTTAATTATTGATATCATAGCAGCGCCTAGCATCCTCAATAACTGTTCAGAGTATATTTGTGAAGTGCAAACACACAACAAAAAATGCATCCATATATATTTACATATAGCTATGTTTTACATGTGCATATATATAAAATTTTAATATTATGTACACATATAAAATAAAACAAAAAGTTAAAAACCTCTCCCTAAAGTAGATTACATTTATAAGTGAGTACTTAAGCCACTCAAATATGGATACACAAAGGAAGAGCTTGGCATTACCAGCCAGAATAACAAGCAATACTAAACACAGCCCAGTTCCCTGAACATATTTTGTATGCTTCACGGAGAAGAATTTCAAGAAGGAATCTGAAGGACAGCTTTAAGTTGGCTTATGAACGCTTACAAACAGCTTCTGTCAAACATGGGAGATATAAAGGAGAAGGGCAAAGGTGCTTATTTGAAAATGAATACAAAGAAGATAAATCCCAAGGTAACTGGTAAAACAGAAAAAGGAATTAAACCCTGTATTATTTATAACAAATAAACCTAATATAGTCTAAGCCTAAAAACAGGGATCCTAAATTTGCTGTGTATTTCACCGAATTTAAAATTTATACTTCTTCAATTAGCAACCTCTTCCAAAATCTTCCTGTTCAGTAGGTTATTTTCTTTTGTTAGGTAAAGTGGAATCAAGCACAAACAGTGAAAACTTTTCAGAAATTTATTACTTCTGAGACCATATTATTCAGTAGCAGCTAATCAAGTGTTTTCAGAAAAAAAAAATCTTGTTTAATTCTACAGTAGACTAATATTTGGTCTATTGCTTAACCTTAGAGATAAACACATAATACAATTTGTATTTCCTGTGTTCAACAAGCCACAGTCCCTGCCTACAAGAGTGCCCAATGGCTCTGTATGCCCTGCCATGGTAAACTAAACCATGGTATGGAACCCTCCTGAGCACTGGCAATTGGCCTGCATTGTTAACATGCTAAAAGGTCTTTGGCATACTTTTGTCACAACTATTCCATGCCCACCATATTAATAGCTCATGAGCTACAACATTTCAAGATGCACTTACAGGAGACAACGCATATCTGACTGGCTGTTGACTGGACATGAACTGCTCTATACAGCTCAGATGCCTGGCCAGACAATGGGTTCTGGTAGTTTCTGTAGCCCATACAGCCACCTGGTTTCAACAACACAGTATAAACAGTAGCAGATACTGATTCTTTCCAAATTTTTTTCTTTGAAACACCTATGCATCTCAAGTACCTGACACCATTAACAGAAGTGCAGTTTTGTGCAACAGGCAGTGTAGCAACTGAGTTTAAAGCCAAGTATAGAATAAGAAGAACAAAAAGAACTTTCACTAATGCGTGTTGCACATCACACAGTTCCCTCTGATAAAAATACAGCAAACTTCGCCGTCTCCCTTTTTCCTTCAAAGTTCCTATCTGGAAAGCAACTCCACAGCCCAAATTCTTGGAAGGACCCTTAAAGTCTGATTCTGGACTACCTGTTAATCATCAGTACCTATCCATCCTCATGCTAATATTGGCCTTTAGCTTAAACAGCCATTTTTTTCCCCTGGTATTTTCTCAATAGCATACATACAGATATCAGCTGCACCATCAGGTATCATCTCTCAGGTTTAATCTGCAAGGATGAATAGGAATTTCTCCTCTAGTTTCCTCACTGATGAGAGACTTCATTCTTTAATCTAATAATCAGCCTTTTATCATACCCTCCAGTTTCAACTAAACCTTCTTCAATACATTTGAAAGAAAACATCCATATGAGTACCCCAAGCAATGTCTTGTTAAGGCTGTGTACACTGCTACTTACTTATTCTTCCTCCATGTCCTAGATAGATGCATACTAAAATTGTCCATCAACTTTCATGGCAACATCATGTTAAGGATGTGCAATTATCCCATAGTCAAAAATGACATTCAGACCCTTTTCCTCCTCTGCCATTTCCAACTGAGAATATTGTGATAGTTGAAGTTTTAGTTCTTGACTATATGACTTTTTGCTTTGTATGAATGATTTGTATGACACTTATCATTCTGCTTCTCAGAGCTGCATGTTCTTTTCAGTGTAATAGTACTATAGGGTAGTGTTTTTTTTTTTAATCAAAAAAATAGCTCAGGTCTCTGTCAGCACTGTCTTAGTATTTGTCCTGAAGTCACTAATAAAAATATAAAGTGAGCTCTTTTACAAATCAGATCTCCAGAAATTCTTTTACAAAGCTCAGTCCAAGTACTTCTCTCATCAATACTACCTGTTCTTATATTCTATTACGACATTGTGTTCATTTTACAGTTCCTTTCCTAGTCTCTGTACTCCAAAATTTAAATAAAAGTATCTTATACAGACCAAGCACATTACTTCCATCCAGTTGATGCCATTTCTCCATTTCCTGTCTAGAAAGTTAGTTCTTCTTAAATAAAACAGGACAAACCAAAGCAAACCTTTTCAGGCCACTGTTATGATGTACCTTGATTAAATTTTACTGATTTCTTCCTTTTTAACTCTGCTCAGGCTTGAATTTGCCTGCCTCACACTCTCTGCCTTCTTAAACATAAGCAATACTATCTTCCTCCACTCTGCTGTTGTGCATAATGTAATTATCAGAATAAATATATTTAAGTCTCTTGGTTCATATTTAGAAGATTGATCGGGAAAGCATGAAGAGAAGAATCAGAAAGTGTCCAATGTAATGACTTCTCTGTCAACAGATTACACAAGCTAAAAGTCTACCATGTAGACACCCTAAAAGCATCCTGTGCTTCTAACACAGGCTCTCTTTCTGACTTACTCAGCAATCACCATTTAATCTTTTCCAACGTACAGCACCTAAGGTGATGGCAAGATAGACAGGAGCTCTGCACACTCACAAGCAGGCATCTCCTTTCCAGTATTTGCATACCTACTAGTTCTTCTAGAAACCACAATAGCAAAGATTATTATAGTATTACATTATAGCATGATTTCTATGCCTTTCCTATGTGGCTGCACTTAGCAATATTTAAATATTTTCTTTAGAAAAGAGGTGTGGCTATTACAAAACAAGGGAACATCCGTAGAGAAATACAAATGTTTCTCTCATCAGTTTATATAACTTGCTACCAAATAATGGTATTATGTCAGAGTTCTAAAAAAATTATTCAGATTTGATTCATACAAGTACACAACATAGAAATTCTCAAATAGGATTAAAATATATGAATTCTATATATCACATTTCATGGTAAAGGCCTGTTATGTGGTCAGGAAGAAACTTCACTGAAATTTGCATGGGGACTGACAAACGTGTTGTTCATTGAACCTCAAAGTGCTCCTTTTTTGTTCTAGCAGGAAAAAAATTGTTAATGATAAGAGTACACATTCATTCTTTGCTGGCTTGCTAATTCAAAGACATCAAACAAAAAAAAAAATCCCCTAGGTTGTTAAAAAACAGAATATTTCCTCTCTACTTCAATTTAACAGCTTTTTTTTTTTTTTACTAGACTTAAGCTGGAAGTCTAACTAAAACAAAACAAAAAAAAAACCATGAAAAACAGAACTCACAAAAATAAATGACATAAAAAGCTCTCAACTCTTCAGTGTTCAGGAAAGTGAATTAACATATTTATTGAATTACATTGGCAATGAAGACAGCAATATATTGAAATTCATTGATTTTTTTTTTCTTGACTTAAAAGCAACACAGATGCTTATTACAAAACAGCGGTTCCTCTTCTCATTTTTATCAACCCTTTTTTAACAGCCACTGACATTGACAGTTTCAAGCTTAATTGTACATTCAGCATGTACTGTTAATGACATTAGATAAATGGATCACATCAGAATGCAGTATCGTCAAAAGAGACCACGTGCCAATCTTACAGATTTAAAATCAAACAAGCTACTCTGTAGACCCTGACTCTTCAAGTTGTTTATCAACTGAGTACTAGAGAATATTTTGAATGTCATTATACTTCAAAAGATGAAAGATGTGCCTACCACAGCTCATGTTCCATTTATACAATGAAATTTAATTATATGTTATAACCATGCTGTCTTAGAACTATGGCAATTAAAGGGGCACAGCACATTGGTGCTTTATTCATTTTAAGCCCTTATTTTCAGAGGGCTTAACTCAGCCATGCAAATTTGCTTCCTTATGAAAGGGAGGAGCCTGTCACAAACAGCGATGCTGCAAGTATGCTAAAATACAGTTGAAGCTTATTTGCAGCATCATCTGAGATGTTATAAGAATAAGCCTAAAAAAATCTTTTCCATTGTAATGTAGAAGGCCTCAGTATAAGATGCTGTTTAAAATACCAGTTTATGTTCAGAGGAAAGTTTTGTTTCTACCCATCTCTAATCAGACCTCTAAGCAAAACACACCTAACTTTATGCAAGTCCATTATTAGCACAAGTAGTCATCTTCCCAAATAATAAAGAACCCTTTCGGAAGCATGAAATCTATGTCCTTAAGCAGCAGGGTGTTTGGATAAAATTTTCACCTGTATAGGCAGTTGCAAATTACAATCCTCTGCATCTACATGGGCATCCGAGCAAGGCTGGGGGGCTGAGTGGAGGCAGTTTAATTGGCTGGCTGTGCTCCACAGGAGCGGTGAAGACTAGCTTGGAGAGGTGCCGAATTAACACATCTCTCAGATTTCCCAGTCCTCACTCATTCTCTGCTTTATAAAACCATCCCTGCCCCCACAAGTCATCCAGACACCCTAGATGATCCTGGCCATCTTCATACATGTGAGGTAGCATAGAATATCCAGATCTATCTTCCAAAATGCATACAGATACACAGTGAAATACACTGTCTCCTTTGCAAGCAAACTCACTGTTGACAGTCTCATGCATTCCTGGATTTTCAGTGAAAAAAGAAACAAATCCGTAATATCAATTCCCCTCATACTGTTCAAGACTCATGTACCTTCACTAGCGAAATCTAACAAACATTTAACCTGTTCTTAATGCAAGGCTACTTAAAACGTATGGCTGAAGTTTTCAGGGAATCTAATCTCACAAGATTTATTGCTTCCACTTAAGTTTCATGGTGAATGGTGTGTGGTATTTCTTGGGGTAAGATGTTGGGCAAATACTTCTTTCCTCAAACATATGACATATATTTGCACAAAGCACTAATAAGAGTAACTTTCTCCTCAATCTACTGAACAAGGCATATGATTTTCAGTAAGCAGTTATCTAGTGTAACAAAATCCTGTGACAACCGACAAAAAAGGGCAATTTAAGGACGGAGCATTGCCTTGCTTCTCCAGATCTAAGACTTACTTTAAGCTTTTCTGTGTGTGCGATCAAATCAGCATCAACCCAATTATGCCTAAGGTCTATCTTCTTGTTAGATAGCAGGGTCAGTCACAAATGAGCAGCCCCTTGCAATTTTCCATCGAATCAGCTCTGTAATTTGAGAGCTAATGCAGACATCTCATGAAAACAAATCATCAGACAGTGTCGGTTCTCCCCCTCCTTTCCAAAAAGAAGCGTTCAGAGGGATTCGGTTTTCTGCTTTAAAGGCCAGTTCTCATCTCTGTGAAAGCCAATGCAAGCTATGGCAAACAAAAGTCAGTACTCATTTTTAGACCTTTAGGAATATTTTGAAACTTTATGCACCTTTCTACCAAAAGCATTCTCACTTTGGTAAAAGACATTATTAATTTTAAGTGCAAAATATACTTGCAAAGTGAAGGTATTTTGTAAGAAATGAGACATTTGCAGGAAACTGCAGAATGCAAACCTGTAGTCATAAACTTACTTGCCAAGAGCTCAGCACCCTTATAATAAACACATGCGGGGGGGGGAACAAAAAGATAAAAACAACAAATGTATGCTAAGAGCTTTTCATAATTCATAAATATCTAAAATCATCATTAAAAGCTGGTTATTTCCAACAGGCAGAGAAACAGGCTGTGTATCATGAAATACAAAACCAAACTTGAGCTGTTTCATTCACCCAACCTCTGCTTTCTTTCTGACAAACTAAGCCACTGAATCTGTATATCTAAAATGCCAGCAAAAACAGTAGGATGATACGGAAGATTCCTAAATTATTTAAAGTGGTTTCTGGGCTTCAAAAGACTCCTTTGCTTTGTTCCTTTATGTATCTATAGTGATTTAAGTTTGCCTCCAGCTCTGACACACGCAGCATTGTGCCTCTGATGTTGAAAGAGATGAGCAATTCTGTAAGTTTGGGCAGATGCTTCTCCAGCTGGAGCCCAGGAAGAAAACGATGGCCACTTTGGCATGTCTTGGGATGCAGGGACTGTAACTCGAAAGAAGTCTTTCCCTACCCCCTGCATTTCAATTTCCAATTTCTTCCATGCTATAGCACTTCTGCATATGCCAGACAGACCTTATCACTCTCTCAGAAGATCAGACAGAATCACAGAATTCTTTAGGTTGGAAAAGACCTTTAAGATCAAGTCCAACCATTAACCTAGCACTGCCAAGTCCATCACTAAACCAGGTCCCTACCAAGTGCAACATCTACATCTTTTAAATAACTCCAGGTATTTAAAATCCAAGTATCCATGACTCCATGAATAGGGCAGCTCATTCTAATGCTTGAAAACCCTTTTAACAAAGAAATTTTTCTAATATTTAGTCTAAACCTCCCCTGGAACAACTTGAGGCTATTTCTTCTTGTCCTATTCCTCATTACTCAGAAGAAACTGACCCCCGCCTCAATACAACCTCCTTTCAGGTAGCTGTAGAGTGACAAGGTCCCCCCTGAGCTTTCTTTTCTCCCGGTTAAACAACTCCTTGAATAATGCCCTGCCTTCCCAGACTCTTTGCCCTTCAGGTCTGCCTCCCAAAGGACTCTGTCAACCAGTCTATCCTAAACAGGCCAATGTCTGCCCTGCAGAAGTCCAAGGTGGCAGTTCTGATGATCCCTTTCCTTGCTTTTCTAAGAACTGAAAACTAATCAGTGCTATGAACATATGCTTTTACTGCTTACAAGCATACAGGCAGTGCTCCTAAAGAGGGCCTGAGGCTTCTAAAGAGTAAAAAAAAAGTAAAGATACCAGTGTCAGCATCCTGCCCTAATTCACAGGTCTACTAGTAGAGCCCACAAGTCTCATGCTCCTTTTTTGTGCTTCTCTAATGCCAGCAGCCCCATTCTGAACAGCAGACAATAGGCTGTCAAAGACAGTGAGCTTAGGGAGGTGTAGAGATCTCTAGCACATTGCCTCTTGGATACAGATGTCTTTTTATTCTCATAGCTACAGAAAAGACTGGAGGAAATACCCTTCTAAGTTCTGCCAGCTGCTGGCAAAAAGCTCCTGAGCATACAGCCTTTCATACAGCCTTTCATACAGACTCCCACTGAAGTCAATGGGATCACTCATATGAATGCACAGTTGCTAAATCAGGTACTGCAGAGGAACCTAAAAGCCATACGCTAATTAACTTTATAAAATAATCTATTTTCATCAGATATGTGAATATTCTCTATATGCTTCTCTGTGCACCTCAGGTTTAGATCTCAAAACGCAGAAAAAGACTGGGACCTGAAAACTGATGGCAGAAATGAAGACTGGAGCCTCATAATAAGAACGGAAAATATTAAAGCAAGCACTCATAAAAACTTTTTTCTCCAGATAACTACTCGCAATGCAGTGCCACCAATGCAGTCTAGTTTAATAAGGAGTTGGCAATTCAACCCTAAATTCATTATGTACACAGCATTGCTGCCACTGGGACAGTGAAAGCGGAACAGCAGTGCTGTGGAGAATTCAGATTCCATTACCCTTGAAAAGGAAAGGTCCTGTAAAACTGGCTGCAACTCAAGGCCAGATCAAAAGCATAGTCAAGCAAAGGATATGGTGCATTGCACAGCAACACACATTCACCTCAGCTACAATCTATTCCTGAACAATTCCCATACCTGCAAACAAACAGAAAGGGGCATTTTATTTTTGCCCTTTAAAACTGTTTTTCCTTTAAACCTGTTTTTCAACAGTGATACAGCTCCCTCTCTGCTTCCCCTAGCAGTACATCAGTAAGACTTACAAGACTTACAAGAAATGAAGGTTGATTTCCACATAAAAGGGATTTTCTTATGTCTGGCCTGGATATTTCTTGTGTAGTTGTTTGGCATCCAGAAATACTGGCTGGTTATTTCAGGTCCAGAAATCTCAAGAACCAATTTTTTACTTTAGCAAAGATACTGCCATGCTCCACACACTCATTGGATCCCCGTATGCGCTTCCTGCGATATATACAGAAGCAAAGTATTCATGTGTAAGCTTTATAAGCAGGCTTAACCTTTCCAACACATCCACCACAGTAATGTTCACATATGATATTTTATGTATGCATGAATCAGATGTGATATTGTCTATACAAACATACATTATGCATTGCACATATACAGAAAAGTATAACTACAGATACTATGTACCTTTACTGTAATGCACACTAACACTCAAGGTTTTAGAAATACTAGTTCAGCATCAGCAGCTACTATCTATGTGTAAAAATGACAAGATTTTAAATCAGCTTCTTTGTAGGCCTGTCAAGCTGGACACTGCAGACACCCACCATCCAAAAGAGATACTGAGCTATAGGTGACAGACATCAGATTTTTAAGTGGTATATTTTAAAACATAGATTTGAGATGCTTTTGAAGATTTTAAAGATTATGAAGACTTTAAAGCCCATCATTCTAAGATATATATTAACCAAATATTTATCATTAGATTTCTAATAACTTTAGGCTCACAAAAATAGCAAATTCTTTAGCAACATTTTGCAATATGCATTTTCTGAGCTTGTGGTTCATTTGGGATGAGCTTTCTGTCTGCATCCAAGAATTACTCCATAGCAGCCAAAAGAGGACAAATCACCCAAGTGAAGATGTAGCTGTCTCACAATTTCCATCATGACTTTATTCATGGGAAAGAAGGACAGGGAGGAGAAAAAAAACAAACAGCAGGAGTTGATACAGCCTTTATGGCCAGGGGCTGTGCCTGTGCCTGCATTAAAAGTCATGTCTCTATTTCAAGCACCCTGGATTAAAACAGATACCATCTGACTTGCCATTTATTTATTCACACTGGGTTTCAATCTACAAGCTGCAATGGGAACAGAATACTGGAGGGTTATTTAACATAGAAGCTGACAAGTCTGCCAGCAAAATTTTCAGTAACTAAGCCAGTAAGAAGAATGATTAAAATTACCTCAATCATAGTTCCTTTTCTTGGGTATTTCCTTTCTATGTCAGACATCTGACTTTTCTTCTTACACCCTAAATCTTCTAATCAGCTTGAGTTGATAAACTCCTACATTTGTGCAAAGGCCCTTTAAACCCAACAACATCATACAGGTTACCTCTTGCAATTGCTGAATCAAGGCTTTTGCTGAGGTGCTAATACCAAACTGGTGATCAGCAAACCTTAACTAACTGCTGACAGTAAGGAATATTGCTCCATACCACAAGAAATGCCCACAAAATCCATTAACCGTGCACCTCTTGTAGAAAAAGCTGTACTTCAGGAAAATACAGTTTGACCACATTCCTCTAATATTGCAAACCACCAAGTAATACTAATCAAAATAACCTGTGTACTTTATTATACAGATGTGTGAGTTCTCAACACACAAATACTCAGAATGAGAAATAATCCATTTAAACCAAATGTCAAATGCGCAGCACCAAGTTCTTCTGATATAGTGTTTGAAGTGGGGAGAAATAGTCTCATGAAAATTCAAAGTTCTCACCTAACTGAATATGGAGTAAATTATTCTTCTCTTGCATGTTCTTTGTGTGTCTTTTAAGAATATGTTGAGAATGAATCTCTAGATACAAGAAATATTCATATATGGGATCAAGAATCTACTCAGGTTATATGACAAGGAAATCCAAAATAACAGCAATCACATGCAATATAAAAATACATTTCCAGTTCTCTAGCAGTACCCCATAGAAAATTTGCAAATATATGAAATTTACAGCCTGTAACAATAACTGAAAGGTAACATTAATACAGAAAAAATCCCAACCCTGCCATTGTCAGAGTCATGATACAACTGTAATTCCAGCAGGTTATGATGAAGATATAATACAAAGCAAAGCACTAATATTGTTTGCTTTTCCTCAGATCCTTTTTTTCTTCCCAGTGGCCTCTGCCACTACAGCTGCAATATCAGTTATTTTCCAATCTTGTGAAAGTGGAAAAGGGGAAGGGGAAATAAAACATCTCTTATTTGCTCATATTTGGATTTTCAATATTTTTTCCCTTGATAGCTTTTCCTTTGAGCACCAGCAGTATCAATTCCCTAAGGGCAGAATTCAGGTCTCAGAAATATGTACACAGCATACAAATCTTCGTTAATGCTCTTTCTAATAGTTAGTTAAACTCTGAGAAATGCTATCTATGGAAATACATATATGCATTTCATAAGCCCAAAACCAGGTACTGATGCCATCTGCACTGAGCCATAACAACCATTTATTAGCTTCATAGAAAATGCTCATAGTTTATACAGATAACTAAGTTTGAATAACTTCTGCCAAGATGAATACAACATCTATCAATACACAGACTTCTCTGTGCAGTCCCCAGAAACCATCTTCCAAGTCTGCATGGCAGTGGGCACAAGCTGCAACTTTGTTAAGTGTTTCAGAAATTATTGGGCAGACCTGACTATAAACTTCCAGCTTTCTACAGAGCTGAAGAAAACCTTCTTTGTGCAACTATAGATCAGCCTGCCTCAAGCCTGAATTAATTCCTGGTGTCACTGAAGGGCAGCTCTGCTTCCATAACCTGTGAAGCTCTGGATCATTTTGCCCATTAGTATAAAAGGTTGAGCTGAATTTGTGATGTGGGGTGTACAAATGGAGCAGTCACCACTGGTCACAAAACACCCAGTAATGGGAAGAACTTCTAAGTGCTCCTGCTTACAGATTAATCTCCTGATGTGCAAACAGTAGCCTGTTGGGGTCATAACATTAAACACAGCAGACTTTTTCTTAGTACTTGTAATATGCCAATATTGCACCATCCAGAACGAAGATGATTTTCTGGGCAGACTGCTATTAAATCAAGTCTGAAGGTTTGCAGTAGCAAAAACACCCTGCTGAAAAATTCCACCTGCATATATTGTTCTCAACTTTAAAAATAACCTGCAACTTTTCTAGGAAGATAGCTTCCACCAGCTAAAATGCAAACATTAAGCAAAACAACAGCATTTATGCTGATAAAAATCCATCTTACCTCTGAATAATATCTTAAAATTAAATGTTTTATTATATAAAACTGTTTCAACAACCATCCCAAGGCCTGTATGTCTCTCTTTTTCATATCTACTTCTAAGAAGCATCAAACCCTATTTCTCCTAGATCTTGTCCAGTTTGTTTGAAGTCAGCCTGTAGATGAACATGAGCCTTTTAACAACCAAAAATTATTCTGGCATTTTAAGAGAGGTTTTACATAAGTTGAAACACTTTATTGAAATTATTTAATGGGTATAATTCATCACTAACAATGAGCATTAGAACTCCTATATTCTTGTCCTTTACAAGTCATTAGCTAGAGACAGCAAAACATGCATATGTCAATGACTTTACCTTCACTCACCTGTGGAAGCAGTCTTTGTGAACTATATATCTAAAAGCATTTTCTTATCCTGGAGTGGAATTCATTTTCAAGGCGCTCATTTAGAGCCAGACCTGACAAATTTAATGAAGCAGTTATCTACATAACACAGTCTCAGAGGGATCTCTTAATACCACCCCACCTGAGAAAAAGTTCACAGTATGAATTAGTTACATATCTGAAACACAACGCACAGTACCACTAACAGAAGTGAAAGTTCAAACTAGCCATTAATTCCGTAATCCTAAGCCTGCATATTTGAAAATAACATATATACTCAGAGAATGAATACTTTTTGAATACCTTCCTGGTTCTTTGGCCTTCATATATAACCTTGACTGACAAAACACTTTCCAGTTTTCTTAAAGTATGATATGCAAACCAGATATAGACATAGGCAGTGTGATAGGTGTGGAGCCCTGTAATTCATCTTGTTAAAACACAAAGTTGAGCATAAGGTATTATAAATATACTAAGAGGATTTTTATTGTTTTTTTTCTTAAACTGGCCACTTTCAGCCAAAAACATAGCGAGTGATTGCCACTGCTGTGGCACAAACTGAGATGTTGCAGAAACTGATTATGGCTATCGATACAGAGTGATCAGAACAGCATCCTCCCAGCTGTGCTTTCCAGTTCAAAGAGGCACTTGAAGTTTTAATAGAAATATGGTTGAAGCATAAGACAACACACGCTGAAATACTATGAAATATTAGATTTTTTTTATTGAAGATCAAAACTTCTAAATGGAAAGAGATATTATGGTTATTTTATATTATTTTTATGAAAACGACCACACTGAGGGCGTTCTTGGAGCCTGCCACATACCCCAAAACAACAGCATCAGCTGAAGAACAAACCCCATGTCGCTTTCACAACATGCTGGGCTGAGCACCACACTAAAAAAAAACAAAACACATGACCTAAACTGATGTGCTAACTAAAGTAGGCATTCATTATGTATCTTCTGGAGATATTACCTTCCTTCGCCTCAGTTTTATATACAGTTATCACTGGCCAAATCACATGGCTTAAATGAGATCAGGGTTGGAATGGTTTATTGATTTATTAACGGTATGTAATTGACTGGCAGTCAGCAAGCTATACATTCAGGATCGATATCAAAAAAGGAACAGATAAACCACAATACCAGACATTTACAAAATTATAGCAACTACTTACAATTTTCTAAACACCCTTCTACCACTAGTCCCCAGAATTTCTAAATCCTCATGGCTATGTTCACACTTTTGCCTGCACACGTGCAACCTACTTACAGACAGCGTATGAGGATCTCCCGCTTCTGGGGTGCAAGTTCCCATTTACAAGCATCTCCTTTTGGAGATGTGGGGCTCCAGCTCTGTGTGTACCACCTGTCCTGCTCTCCTCTGAATTAACAAGCTGAATTATTTTCAGGCAGTGAACAAGATCTCTAAGAACCAAGTCAGGATACCCACAGCCTCCAACAGGGAGGATGCACCATCCCAGATGCAGGCTGTGGTGTTGATGGAGCAGCCTCCAGCACTGGAAAATCCCATTCTGATGCTGCTTTGTTACCATTTCTCTTTCCTTGCTGTATCAAGTTACTGTGCTGCTTTTCCACTCCTTTACAAGCTACCTTTCTTAATCTTTTTGAAGCTCCCATAAACCTCTGCAGAACTCCCTGGTTACCTTTTAAACCAGGTGATAGTCCTGTTAAGCACAAACTAAAAAGAACGAAGTTTGCTTTAGCACTTGGTTTTGGGTAAACATCCTCTGAGACAATTTTGGGTGTTTCATTCACACACACTGTTTACTCTTACATTCCTGTCTGTGATTAATCCAGGCCGTGTTATTAACAGGAGGAGCCATGCTGACTCCCCCAGAAGTGTTACAAATAGGCAATTATACATAATCAAACAATTTTTGTTGAACATAAGACAGGATATGTGAAAATGAGCCAAACTTCGAGTTTAACCAGATTGCAGCAATGTTTATGGCTAGACATATAATCATTAGCCCTCAAAACCAAATTAGTAAGAATTAATACCACAATGAGAAAGCTTTTCTGGCTGGGCACTAGGTTCATAACACCACCATTAAGTTATAACAGAGTCTGAATTAAGCATGAATTCAACACACAGTGAAATTTTATTCAACAACAAAAAATGAGAAAGAATGCTTGTAGTAACACTGTCATCAGCAGAAAAGGCACAACACAGATGTAGAGGACAACATAAAAGGAAAAACAATATTTTCAGGATCCAGGAATTATCAGAACTTCAAAAAATTGAGACTGTGTACACGCGTAATAAAAATAAACCAGTCATTTCGCTACAGACAACTTTATAAGATTATGCCCTTGGGTCCTGCAGTGTTAGTATACGTTATAAATACATGCAACCTTTGGAGAAAATATTGCTTATTCTTCAGGATAAAGAATACTGAATCTGCTATTTTGCCTGAAAGCATCTCAGATAAATATCAATAGCAAGATAAGAAAGATGAAAATGATGAGGCACATCAGTGCAAACAGATAAATGAACACTTGATGCTTCAAAGATAGCTCAAAAAAGCATTCAACAGTGCAAAGGTCCTCAAGATAATTATAAAGCTCAGTCATGAGGTGGCTGCATGGCTCAGTGTCAACCACAGCACATCTCTCACTGGAAAGACCATCATTGCCAGTAGCAGCCCCAGTACAGGCACCAGACAGTCTAATACAACCTGAGACCCAGATGGCTGAACCCTCCCCTTCTGGAGCTCCTTTCTGATGTGACAGGGTAGCTGGTCCAGCACATGCTGTGGAATACACTGTGAGGCACATCCCTGTCATCACTGTGTAAATCCAGTATCACCCTCAGCAGCAGTTCGAGATCCATTTGAAGCCCCTTACAGGGGAACTGTCGCACAAGCAGCTGACTGAGCAGTTCAGTTCCCTATGCACTGTCATATGGAAACACATTTGAAAAAAAAAAACAAACACCAAAAACCAAAACAAAGCCAAATAAATGCAATAATTCTACACTTTGGGGAGAGATTAGATATATGGTAAATGATCATTCTTAACTTCAAGAGTTGTTTTTGTGGAAACCCACTCTCATGTAATATACCCGTAAGCCTCAGGGACTGAAAAATAATCTGTTTGTACATGGTCAGTGTCAACAGTTTCAGCCCTATCCTCCCTAAACTCTGATTTCCCAATCAGTGAAATATCACTTTTCCCCACTGAATAAACTCAATCTTGTTTAAAGACGTAAATAGTATAGTAGTGATTGAGAGTGAAACAAGAGTAAATTAATAATTATGTATTAAGCATGGGGTGTGGATATGGTGTGCAGTATAAGACTGAGAAAATAAATATGGAATAGGTACTATTCACTGAGCACAAAAAGATACCCTCCAATGCTTACGTTCAAACAGCCGTTTAAATGTGGACTTGCATAAGTGCAGGTCTAGTCACATGAATAAGGGCTTTTGGGGATCTGGTCCATTGATTCTCAAACTCTTTCAGGTATGAAGCCAAAGGGCAGAAAACTACAATTCTCTCTCCCACTCATGCCCAAAGTTAGTCACTTCTGAATGTTAGATAATAAATATCACTTGTGACATCATTCTAAAGGGTAAGAAGCAATTTATATTTATATGAATAGACATGGAGGACAAACATGACCTATGGGAATATGTTAAATGTCTTCATGTGAAAACGAGAAATCCAATGTTAAACAGAAAAATTGTCTAAAAGGCATTTTCTTGCATCCCAGCTGGTATCAACATAAGCATCTGCTAACTTCTGTGTTGGATAACCATATTTGCATACCTGACTCTCTTTCAAAGGGGCAAATGCCTTTATTTCACCAATATGCAAATAACTGAAATAAATAAAAGAAAGGTATTTTGAAAAATTAAGATTATAGAGCTACTACACTCATTTGGAAGCCAGCAACATAAAAATTCAATTTCTAAGCTTTCTGTGGCTTTGAAACAAAAATAACATTGCTATTACCTATATAATTTAAATAGACTTTGTAGCTTTATTTATGTGCCCTGGGTTCAGCAGTAGCAGTCATTTTTCTCCTTCTTAGTAAGTGGTGCAGTGCTGTGTTTTTAACTTTCATCCTGGGAGCAGCTCTAATAACACCGATGTTTTTAGTTGTTGCTAAGTAATGTTTAGTCTGACCAAGGACATTCTGAGTCTCATGCTCTGCCAGGGAGAAGGGGAAGCCGAGAGGAAGCGAAGACAGGACACCTGACCCAAAACACCCAAAAGGGTATTCCATACCACAGCACGTCATGCCCAGTATATAACCTGGGGGCAGTTACCCAGAAGGGCTAGATCATTGCTAGGGTCAGGCTGGGTATCGGTCGGCAGGTGGTGAGCAGTTGTATTCTCTTCCCTTGTTATTTCCCTTATCATTATTATTATTGGTGGTAGCAGCAGTGATTTGTGTTATACCTTAGTTACTGGGCTGTTCTTATCTCAACCCATGGGAGTTACATTCTTTTGATTCTCCTCCCCATCTCTCCGGGAGCAGGGAGGGGAGGGGGTGGGAAGAGTGAGTGAGCATCTGCGTGGTTCTGGGTTGCTGGCTGGGCTTAAACCACAACATTATGTTGGCAGGAAAATTGACGCAGACCATGGTGTATGCCTAGTAAGTAAACATCTCCAAGGAAAAAAGCAGGTCACCAGTGCATAGAGTGGATTTGGAAACTGTTTAACTATGTTTCTTTTCAATATGCATTACAGAAAAGTACCCAAGGCATCTATTTGACTTTCCATTGTTTATTGCAATTTCCTTTCTTGAAAATTTTAGATTTTGACAACTAGAACAGCCCTCAAACCAAACTCATTCACAAGAGAGCAGTGTTCACATTCAAGGTGACTGTGAAATCTGAGTAAGATACTAACAATACTCAGTACTGGAATGCTTCTGGGTTTTGGTCTTGACACTAAACAGTCACAGCAGCCCAGCATACAAAATACACTTTGATAGAGAATGGCTTTTTAGTTTGATAAAGAAAACTTTCTGCTCACTCCAAACTACATCAGCAGGAAGAAGGCACAGAGGAAGGATGTTCAACTTTCTTGACACTGTATGGGTATGAAATAGAAGAATTTTGGAAAGTCTAAATTTTGGAGTTGAAACAGTAGAATATTCAATTGCATTTATTCTTTGACAGTTTGTTGTTGCTGTTGTTAATGAATTTGACCTTAACTATCAGAATTAAGATCTGGCAATTAGAAGACCTTTCTGACAATCAAAGTAATTCTCCAAAATTTAAACTGTTCTTAATGAAAGATATGGTAGCCAGGAAAAAAGTGTCAGTATTGTAAACTAAATGGACATCAACCCAAACTTTATTGAAACTCTTCATTTCCTGTATATTCTTCATCTCACTCAGGATGGATTTACTACATTGTCAGTGAATGAATCGCTTCACATTCCAATAGGCAATGTTGGGCAACTTAGTTTCCATTGATTAAATCATCTCATAAACTAGAAAATAAAGTACATAGGATTTTGTAATTGCCTTTTTTTTTTTTCCCTCTGTGAGTGGTGAGGGTGAGAAAAAGGAATGGGAAGGCAAGCAGAAGAAAAAAATAGAAGAGTAAGAAACGGTATGCATAGATACTGTAAGACTAATTAATATGCACAAAAGAGAGACTTTCAAGCAGAAGCAGCATTTCTCATCACATCAGCCTAACTACCTTGAGAGAAAAGAGAACAAGAATCATAAAAAAAGAAACTGGAAGAAGTTTCTTCAGTGATGTGAAAACTTTTCTAAGAAAATTAAACTGGTAAAAGATCTGAGTACAAGTTTTATATTTTGCCCTTGACTTTTCATTCCTGCTCTTGACTTCTTGCCCCAGCTTTTGACTTTTCTTTACTGATAATGAACGGGTGTGGTACTAGTGATATTCTCCCAAATAACCCTGTATTTTCTTCAATCCCAGAATATAAATGCTCACCAGAATTAATCCTCCTGCTCCTGACTATTCTTTAAATTGCTATTTGCAAATTGTATTCAGGTTGGGGGCTTCTTAGCTGTTAATGGTTTCATGAAACATGCAAGATAACATCTGCATTACTTCAGCTGCTCAGAGTAGACAACACAATGAAGACAACCCTATGCAGTCTTGTTTGCTGAGTATTTCCACAGAGGAAATGTGGGCAGGACTGAGCAGAATATTCTCCCAAAACTTTAAATCCGTATTAAGATTCAGGATGAAAATCAGGAAGCAATAACTCACTCCACTGTAGACACTTAATAAATGTTCAGGAAAAATCCGAGCTTTCTGAAACCAAACATAGCTGTACAGCTATGGACTTCCACTGTCAAAAATTCACCAAGAATTTATCATACACCTAAATAGCGTTGCTGAATATTTAACAGATTGGCATCCCTTTTCTTTCATCCTCCTCTATCCCAAATAAAGTACTACATTCCACATAATTTTATTCGTTTCACATAATGCCATAAAAAAAAAAAAAAAGCCCTTTGAGGACACAAACGTAAAATCTAATGTGTCTACTTTCTTTCTTGCACAAATTTAATTTGCCATTTCACTACTTGAATTCAAGTGGGGATATAGCTTCCAGCAGATTTGGAGACATCAGAAGTGAAACAACACAGCTTTTGAATCATAAATAGAATTTCCTGACTGTTGGCATTAAAAGGACTTTGGCATAAAAATGCCATATTTTATATTTAAAAAGCAGTAATTAATTCCATACAAAGCCAAGAGCTCACTAGTGATACAGTTAATCTTTCTCTGTTTTACTCAAAATCCTTATGGTAAAAAAATAAGCTGGTTTCATTCAGTAGCTGCAAACATTTTCATATAACTACATAGTGTTAGTCAAACTGATAACAACTGACTCAAGTACGGCCAGTAATTTATGACATCTGCTATTCACTGAAAAGAAGAAAAAAACCACAAAAACCAGGCACTGATTACACTGGCTGACAATGCTTCATTTCAAAACATGTCTAAACTTTACAGGTAAAAGTACTAGAACCACCATTTTCCAAGGAGAGGGGCAAACAAAACCAAACCGAACCCAAAGATTAACTACTGCTGTGAATGTACATAAAATTCCTTGCATTTTTTATTTACTCCTGTACAGAGCAGAAAGATTGGCACGGAAGCATAGTTATCCTTGAGATCTGTATGCATGTAAGATACTATAAGCAAAATATCAACTTTACAAAGCAGCTGCAGAGAAATACTAGTGAATTCATTGCCAGTATGAAGTAAAACCTAACTTGTATTAACACTGCCTATAGCTTTTTGGTCTAAGCTTCATGTAGGTTCATTAGGAAAAGATTAATAATGCTTTCCTCATACCTCATCAGTTCAATTAATTCTCTGGTTGAAAAATGGAGAACACCAGACTTAACTTTTTAAATTTTTAAGATACTAAGTAATGCAACAAGTCACAAATTTGAGCTGAATTATGAGACACTCCATCCCACCATGAGCCCACCCTTCTGACTACATACTTTATAAAATTATCTATTTTTATATCTAATACATTTATTATTTATAACAGTATTCCTATAGATCCAATCAAAATAAGAACATACAATGCTAAAAATGTTCCTGAAAGAACCTATGCTAGTTTTCTTCTATTTCTTTGGCTGAGGTTTAAAACTAGGTACCAAAATTACTGAAAATCTGAAAGATTGTCTTAAACTAAAATGTCATTATCAAAAAATTTGCAACATGAAGACCAGGCTTTCTCCATATAATTACTCTTTGATGTTTACTACTTATGTATAAAAATTTTCTGTGTAAAAAGAATAGACACATACATTGGAAAAAAAATCATAAACTTAGTTCCAAAAAACAAAGGGTACCCACTGGGCAAGCCTCAAAAGATGTGCCTGGTAGGTTTCTTTCTCGGTTTCTGAAGTTTTGTTACTATGCCCAGAACAGAATTTTAAAGTGTTTAGCAAGATGCAAGTTCTGGGAAGTAGATCTGCTTCAGCTGGCTGAGATACTCCAGACTGGTGTTGCCATAAGTTTGACAAACTTCCTCTGAGTCTGCTCCAAAAGAAAAAAGCACAAGCAAAATTAGAAAACAAAAAGGAGAAAGCAGGGAAGACCAAATTGCAGTAATTTAATTCAGTTTCAAAGTTGACCACTATAGTTCTTAATCTAAGTTCCATGATTCTTTTTCCTTTCCCAGTTATTAAATTCATATGTTATTTTCTAAGTAGAGCTTTCCTACAGGGCAAACCTTATAGCTACATCCAGTTTAGTCTTAGCTTAGTGAAAGTATCCATAATGCACAATACACACTCAGCTCATATCCACTCCAATTGTCCAATACATAAAGGCTTCCGGAATCTTTCCTGAGGCTACTGGCACCAGCTTCCAGTAACTCAGTTAACTACTGGAAATCTTGTTTCATCTTCTTCACTACAGGTCAATAGTTTTCCCTGGCAATTCAGTTAACCTACACCTTAAAATGGTCTAGATACAGTCTCTGGCTACTGTGTTTCTCTGAGCAGAGTTTTAGCTTGACACCAATAATTATTATCTTTTGTAGAAAATTACATTAACACATCTGTTCAATAGGAGGCCACTCTAGGGCTGGAGACACACAAGGAGCACATGGCAACAGCAGACCTTCATTCTCTGTCTGAGAACAGGACAGTGTAATCTGCTCAGGATAACCCATGGTGATCTGACAAAGTGGACCTGTAGAAGACGAACATCCTGTACAGCCTGGAAGTTTAGACATGAATGTCCGATGTCTGCAGTGAACTAAACTTCTGTGTGAGCAAAGTGACCTACAAGCATTTGTATGAAGAGCCTGCCCCTGCCTCTCAGTGACAGAATTATGAATGAGCACAACCAGGTTATCTAAAATTTGATATTACTATATTTTTCTCTGGAACTTCACTACCACAGATTTCTACAGTTCAGTAGACCTTTGTTTTAATAGACAGTTCTTTGGATGGTGCTCTGCTGTCTAAATTTTCTCCCAGTTCATTGATACCCACCCACGTCATTCCCAGCTAGTGTTCTCACTGAGCTTTCACAGGAGCTCAGCATCAAACCCTTACATCACCTGGTAGGATATTAAACTCATCTGCAGTGTAAAATTTCTGTTCAGGTGCTGGGAGATACAGTGGGAATGCCATTATGTGCAGATTCACTACATCTTGCACATTGCAACCTAATCCATTTACCTACCATATGAGCACTAGCCTGCATCCATACAGAGAGAATAAACTTGAACTTCTAAAAACCTTCTAATTCAATATAAAACACACTGGGGCACTCAGTTAATAAAGTCCACATTAATATTGCAATTCAATTGTGGCAATACTGTGGATCAATTAGGTTGCTTCTATTTAAAAAGCAAATGTGGGTTTGGTGTTTTGTTTTTTTTCCTAGGACAGTTGTCAGTACAGCCATCATTTTCAGTTACATATTCTGCTTGGAAATAGAAATATTTGGGGGCTTGGTTTGTTTCTGTTAAAAGTTGAGGCATCAACACTACCATGAACAACCAAAATGCTATGACAAAAATGTCTGAAGCCTTTGAAACAGATCAAAAGCACGGTGATTTGTTTGATCTAATTTGCTTTAAAAGTGAATATTAAAATATTTAACATGCTTAGTTCCCACATATAAAAAATTACTGTGCCATCATTCCCTTCTGTCTCCCAACCCTGAAATCTCTGATATCTTCTCTAGCTTTTTTCCTGTAAAAAGGTTCATTCTAGATCTAAATATGGTAATCCACAGGAAGAAACAAAATTATAGTAGTGGCGCAATAATACATTTTACAGTAAGCTGAATTCACTTAACCTCATAATCAAAATGTACAGTATGTCTCACTGTTTAATGTTTGTAGACAATTAATATTCTGGCAAGGTGCACTCAGTGTGTGACTGAATTCACAGATAATATTATCAACAGTAAAATAAATAAATCATGTTTCATACTAAGACACCGTAGCTTTTTTTCAGATGAAGATTATCCTTGAAAACAGGCATAAAACATAATCAAATAGACCAAGAAAGGAATGAAAGAAAATCTCAGAAGAGTTTAAGTATTTGAGATAAAAGACACATAAAACAACTTTGGATGTAGAGGAAAAAAAAAAACACAAAAAACACATTTGAATAAGAATAGAGAGAAATACTGAAATATTTCTTTACTTCGGAGTTCATACTTCTTCCTTTCAGTGATCCCCAGTGAAAGCAGTAAGAATTTATACAAATATGCACTAAAAGAGCAACAGCAAAACAGGCGATAAATGTAACAGGAGAAACCCAAAGATTACAACTATGCTCACTATAACTGATAAGGCATCTCATACCTCCCTATTATATCTAGACATAAAGCAGTATAACATTGTACACTGGCATTTTAGAAACTTTCTTCAACATTAAAGCAAGAGTTACAGTGGAAAACATGGAATCAATGTTTCTTACTAATAGTTTCATAGTAGGTAAGCACTTTCACAAGCCACCAAAGAGATTGTATCATTCAATATAAGTAGTACTGCATACTGGTGTACTACAGCCTTTAAAAACCATATCACAGCACAAGTCTGCCTTCAGCATTTGTATCAGTCATGGAATATGTAGTTACTGTGAGTTTCCATTTTACTGTCCAAAATTTTGGTTTATAAAATTCTTCTCAGATGAGCTTACAAAAAATTTATTCGAGAAAAAAAAAAACTCCATTTGACAAACTACTGCATTTTTAGTCAAGAAATTCTGAATTCCTAAGGTGAGCTACAAAGTCAGTATGAGGTTTACCTTGTAGTCACTTCTACTTTGTGCTTTACTTTCCCATCGCTCATCAGTTCTCCATTGCAAACATTGTGTAATTCTACTTACAGCACCTAATATAACAAAAGGTCAGCCCACATACCTCAGACACTGCTATGTTAAGGTACTGTCACATTCTAATGGACATAGCTGCCCTCCTCACATAAAACCCAAGTTCATTCTTTATACAAGACAAACTTTTCTAGGGACAGCACTACTCTGCACACCGACAAAAAGAGATGATTATTACAAGAGTCAAAAAAGAGCTCCAGTTCTCCTAGTGCTGGGACTATCTGCACTGTCACTTCCACATTGGTGAGAAAAGGTGACTGGACCCGTCCAGTGCAATCAGCACTTCAGTGGAAGTCACAAGTTTGATAATATTATCCATGAAGTGGGTTCAGAGCTTGACAAAGGCACAGAAGATTATTACCTTCCTCCATATCTTCCTCAAATAATTTTGCTGGCACTATTCTCAATTATCTGAGTGGCAATTGCTGGACAGCTTCGTAGGAAGCTAAGCACCTGCAGCCTGGACAGTGCCCAGTGTTCAGGCTGGTGCCATGCCTGTGCTGTTCACTTCATGGGAAGCTTTCCCATATGCTAGGACAGAGCAGCATTCCAGTACCAAATGTCTCACTTTGTCCAATTAAAGCTTTAGAAAATCACAAGATAAATATCTGGGGATTACTTGGGTCATCACATCTTTCAGGGAACTTCATTTCACGTGCTTTAGGACTTGTTTCAAATATTTTAGACACATGTATTAGCAACAGAGGGAAAAAAATTACAAAAATCAAAGTTGAAATTGAATCAGCCTCAACAATGCTGGAAAAGAAGTACAAATTAATCCCATAATCAATAGGCACTTGAGCAGACATATTTTCTACAAGTCTGTGCCAGAAAGTTAGGAAGAACAGGAGGACTCCACAGGACTAAAAACTGAAAACAATGATGAAAGACAGGCTGCACTGAGACTAGGTCATCAGCAATACTTTTCAACTTGGCACAAGGAAAATTAATGGAGGTTTCTTAATTGGCTAAACCACATCTGTTTAACATTTTGACAGAATTAACAAAGAAGTCTGTTGCTGCCACTGGGGCATGTTAATAGAGATCTGATAGCTTGCATGAATATAAGCCTGTCATTTTTTACAAATGTTTCTGTGAGAAGTAACATTTTCGTAAGTCTAAAACTCTTAAGACCTTGAATGACACAGCTCTTTTCTGAGTGAGCTATAAGCAAGTGGCTCCACTGATTTCTGCAGGATGCTTCTTGTGAACAAGGGTGACAGAAGAGTACCCACAGATATACACACAATACCCTTGCAAATGATAAACAGAAAGAAAAAATGGAAAAAGTTCTTTCTGGACCCCCATATACCCTGCATATTTACCCAGTGCGATGCAACACCATGTCAGAGCTAGCCAAACTAGCACATTTATATATCACCATGCAGGGATATTAGCTGAGGTCTCAGAGAGAATATAACCTCGTTAGAGCAACATTGTGCATGGGCTAATTAGGCCTGCCTCTCAAGCAAGGCTAATTATTCCCAGTACAGCACCATACTGATATCGCTTTGCTGCTTCTGGGTTCTGGAGCTGGATTATTCAGCAGTAGTTCAGGGATCTCTGCCTCATGCTGTATTCAAAATTGTAAACAAAATCATGAGAAATGGATGTATTATTCTGAGATAGCAGCATGATGCACTGCATTGTCTTGCTTCATCTATCAAGGACATCATATGAAGGATTACATGTCTAAGTACTAAGATCTTCATTTAAATGTGAAATTCTACCACCAGACCAACAGTTGTACTACAGAGAAAGTTGACCTGACGGGAACAAACATGCCAGGATCGGAGCCCAGTGTTTCTGTACCACGACAGAGTATTGCACACAGCTAACCGAGAAACCTCAGGATATCTTACCACAGTTTTCAAAGCTTAGGAGATTTTGTCTTTGTTTTTTCAGATTCAAAAGCTGATAGCAAATCTGTGTCAAGAGGTGGCCTTACAGAGCCCGAACTATAAATGACAAGTGAGCTGAGACCATAGCCAGCTGCCCCAGAAACACACTATGTCTCAAGTCTGGCTACAGCTGCACACAAGTCTTGTGCATGAGGTAGATTCAGCCAGCAATAGAGTGACCTGGAGATGATAGGGAAGAAGGAAGTCTTTGACATTCACTACAAAAGGAAATCTAGTGCTTTTATGTAAAATATACATAGAGGAGCCAACAAAATTTTGTGTGTGAGGCAGCCAGGAAGCTTCTATTTATTCAGTGGATAAGTTTTCTTTGTACTTTCTTTCAGCTATCTTCTTATGATAAAAAGAAAAACTCTTTGAAATACAATAGCACGGTGAGGTCTCTCACATCACCACAGAACTGAATGCATCTTGTTTCGACACATCCCTAACAAGCAAACATGCGAGAATGAAGACTTAATAGACTGACTCCACTAGCGTTTGGGACCTGCTTTGCTGACATACGTTTCTGTGACAAAACTGAATTGCCACAAGCCTTCCATTAAGGACAGTGGTTTTGTCCCATTCTTGTGGTAATGCCACGTAACAATAAATCTAGTTTTCAAAAGAAACTGTTAGGAAATGTGAAATTACAGAAATATGAGTAACATTTTAAGCCAGTATCATACCATATCGACTTCCTTTTCTAAGTGACATATGTTACCAGTATTAAGATTTGAAAGTACAAATAATAGCTTCTAATGAAAATGGAAGGAAACAAAAAAAGAAGAGAAACAACTGCAATCACAGCTTGTTCCCTAGAATTCCAATAGAATTAAACAATCAGTTTTGATGAGGGAAGCACAGGGACAAGGTAGAAAGATGTCACTAATTTAAAGTCAATCTACCTTTGCAGTTACTAGTTTGCAAATGACCACCTAGGACAGCAAAATCAGAGTTCTTTTTGGGTTTTACTTAATACTTGCCTCGTACAAAAGATACCTGCTCCAAAATTTGAAATCCTAGGCAACATGGTAACAAAATAAGTATGAAAATATCAGGATTAATTTGGTCCCAACTCTTTCCTACTGCTCAACCAGTTCACTGTATATTTGGGGCTTTATTTTTGGTTGTAATTAAGAATAGAAAACATTCAGAGCACTGCCCATATGTCTCACTGCACAGTTTAGACCCACTACCAATGCCCAAAATACAGCATTTTAACTCCAGCAGAACAGCAGAAAATGCCATAAAGTCCACTAAGTATTAAACTATTGCAAATTTACACACAAAGGCATAAAAGTTGTGAAGAGCATGAAGTATTAGGAAATATAAATTTAGGGAACAGAAAAAGCAGAAATCTTACTCAAAACTACTTAACATATAAAGAACATTTTAAAATCCCATTTTATATAAAAGAGAAACACTGATAGCCACTGAACATTTCATCTTTAACATGCATATCCATTTTCCACTCCATTTTTAGAAATACTGATATCTCCCCAGTACAAAGCTGACAAAATGAAAGGTTTTAGTAACACGAAGCTTATCCCATCCAACCTCTGCACTTGTATACTGTTCAACATGCTAGGGCCTGATTGTTTCTGATCAAAAGATATCTTGCTAAAGCTGGTAATATGCCAAGTACACAGTGATGCAGTGACAAATAGCCTTCTCTATTCCTGACAGAATACTCCCTCTGCTGTACAATACACACTCTTACATAAAGCTCAATGCACATATATACGCATTTAAACTATGAACACATCAAGGGTACAGATTGATTTTATAAATCCAAGAAACAATTCACTTTTCCAGAATGACCTTGCTGAAAACAGAAATATCCTTTGTATCCACCTCACAGAAAGTTACTTGTGACTTAGTTAAAACATGATGAATATACTAAGGTATAAACTTATATAGTGCCTAGGCCTCAAAAATTATAATGTTTCTAAATTATTTAGTTTTGAAGTGAATGTTAGAAAACAAAGCATCAAATTCCCAGTTAAGACATAGATATTTGTATTTTGACTTGTCTAAATTTAAGGAATACAGAATGAAGGAATGAATTCAGCCATATATATGTTATGTTTGTATTTTACTGATTCTATTATATACCCTGAATTTGCCATGATTTAAAATTGCTCTGTCTCTGTAGTTTCATCGTATCTCTATAGTAAATACTAAGTTGGTTAACAAGACTGGAAAGCTTAACACTTCTTTTGAGATAGGTTAAAAAAAAAATAATCTTCCAAGGTAAATTTTCCATTTAGAAATAATGTAATGCAAATTAATAGAAAGACTTGGAAAACCAAAGGCATTCAGGAGATCAGGCCTGGAACAAATTGAAACAGTTGTGCCAAGTACACCAGAATGAAGACCTGTCCGTGCCACATAAAACCAGACTAACCTGCAGCACATGAACTAGAGTGACATCCACATGCCATCCACATGACATCCATGTTGCAGTCTCTGTGCCAAAGAACATGTGATGACCTCTCCAAGGTTAATCACAAATCTGTTTTAATATTTAGTGTGCACAGCCTCTCCTCTAGATAACTGAACACCTCTCCTAGGAGAGCACCAAAGTACATGCATAGTCACAGAATAAAACATTATAACCCATAGACAGAGGTATAATTTTCAGCTTTTGAAAAAGTCAAAATTAGTTTTAAGTATGAAGATTAGGGGTTATGGCATTCAAATAGTTCATTAGTCTGCTTCAATTTATATTAGTAGTGCCTCACACAAACACTTTCTGCTCCAGGCTCTTCTACTCAGCAACTTCAACTCAGAAATATGTTTTTCAAAAAAAGCCAGTAACTGAGGAACAAAATCACCTGCATCTCATGTTTTCAGTACTTACATTTTGGGTTTATGTCACAAAAGTGTGGAGAAATTTAAGTTCTGAGGTCTAATTTAAGGCCTATTGTCATTATTCATTAAATTGGATTAAAAAAATAAATAAAATCTTATCTAGCTGTCATGAAGGTAACTTACAGAGATTTGCCATTTCAGGGCAGAGAAAATGAAAAGGCTGTAACAACAATAATACTGGCTTATCTGGGAGTACAAAGCCAAAGAGAATTTCTTTATAGAAATTCCATCAAAATGATTCTTTTTAAGGTAGAAGCCAAAGATTAGTTACTTCTAAGCATATTAAGTAGTAACCCACAGCATGGGTTCTTTTGGTGCGTATTTTTTGTTTGGTTGTTTTGGGGGGTGTTTGTGTTTGGTCTGTTGGGGATTTTTTTAATTTTAAAATTAATGCTTAATATAATTCCTTTTTATTTTAGAAATATGTCAAGGATTTATGATTATATTCATAAGAAATTCCCTTTGCATTTTTCTCACAGGAAGCACAATAAACATCATCATGTGCTCGCTAACAAATAAGAATTACAGCCTGCTGCAGTATATGCTAAATTACATATACAGGGTAAAAAAAAATAAACCCATATTGTTCATGTCACACCTTTGAGTACAGGAGTCATATGGATATACACCAGCAATAACAACAAATCCATTGAAAACAAGGATCAGGGAGTGATTCACTGCAGCCCCAACTGTAATCATATATAGCCATGTTTAAGCAAAACGGCAAAATCAGTCCTCTGCAGTGTATCAGTGCTGCCACAGGATGGCAGAAAGAACATCTGACAATTTCACTGGCTTTGCAAATTCCCAAGATGCTGGTGAAAGCCTGCAACCAGCTGAACCCTCTGCTGCCCATGTTCTCGTGCGTTTGCAGAGCAAGTGCCAATCACATGCAGGGTCTCATGGGCAGAAGCTTACACAGTACGGAAAAGCCTTAAACACTGCAAAAATTACGAGTAGTTTTAATGTTACTTATTTCCATGTTGTAATTCCTTAAAAGCCATGAAAAACAGTTGCAGTTTATACCTTGTTGGAAAAGAAATATCAGCTAGATTTTTTTAAAACTTATAATCACTCAGTTTGCAAAAGGTGGGGCATCCACTCGTGCTGGTCTTACAGTGAAATTACATCCTGATGTGTCTGCATGCATGCAAACATACAGGTGGAAAGCTCTGTCAAACAAATCTTTAGGCCTACTGTTCAAGGAACACGTTGTCTGTACACAACACAAAGTGGGATGCTATGGAGAATGAACGAGCAGCACACTCACATCTAAGAGCCCTTCTTGCCTTCAGGCATAAAATAATCTTAGGAGTTATCTTATTTTTCCTTTTCTTTACTAGTTGTTTACTACCACTAACAGGTATTCAAGAAATACAGAGTAACTTGGAGACAGTCATTTGATAAATAATTGAACTAAGGCAAAATATGCTCTGTAAGAAGAGCTTGATTATGTGGGACATTTGTCACCTTGGGTCCCATAGCCTTGTGTCTGTATGTTATTTCTTCAGTCACAGGATTGACTCAGAATGAGCAGAAATGGTTGCTCACCAGTTTCCCCAACTCTTTGCTTACAGCACACTTCTGCTTAATCACAGCATTTCAATGGGGAGACTCCAGGACGCTGCAGCTTGTACCTCCACTCCTCTCCTGTTCCTGCCACAGCAACCTGATGTTCCACAGGGCAGAAGTCTGGGAAGGAAGTCTGTGGGAAATTTCTGAACTTCTTAAGTTCAGAAAGAGGAAACAATGTTGTTCCCTTAAGCAAAGATTACTGGATCATAAATCTTCTGGTGTAGCAAACCAAGGAGGAAAAGTCTTCATCACAGATCCTATGGGAGACTTTAGACACATTTTTTCACCCAGGAAAGTAATATTACAAGATTGCATCTCAGTGCTTTTGATCGTCACTGAAATAGTCTTCATTGTATTAGGCCAGGTAATTTTAGCATGTCTGCTGAAACGTAAGTTGAGACACACTTCTGCATCAAACAACAGCCTGGATTGAGTTTAATTTCTACCTTTTTCCTTGTTCTCTACCTATGAAACTGCAGACTTTTTGCATTAGAAATTGTTGTATCTCTTTAATGCTGAAAAAAAAAAAAAAAAGGAAATGAAGTAACTGATATTACAGATGGGGTCTCTTTGCCTTGACTGAGAAAAAGACTGCTACCCACTGAAAGGAAGAACTTCATGGTAAGAACTAAGCATAGCTTTTTCCCTAGGTTTTGGAAAAGGATAAGGATTCAGCAAGTTCAGTCAGTTGAACAATTCTTGAAATTTAGCTAATCCAAAGAAATGAAAGCACTGTTTCTACTACTGACCCTGAGAAAAAGGTTAACCATACCCGCAAGTCCAGTCCTTTCTGAAGTATTTGTAATGTAACATATTTCCAGTCATTTAGCGACTGACTTGCTAGCTACTTTCAGCTGGTAGCAAGAATCTTATTTCCAGCAGAAAACCCATTTTTGGATTTTTTCAAATGAAATTAAAAGAAATCAATAGCCTCTAGGAGCAGCTTTTGTTTTTCCAGAGTGCCACTTGTTTCCTCTGGTTTCTGCCTTAGAAAGCACCACACGCTGCTCTCCGCTTTAATAAGGCACTGGCATAACCAATTTGAAGCAGCCCAACAGTAGTCTTAGAATTAATTACAGTGTCAACTACCCCTTCCCCTGACATCTGAAGAAGACAACTTGTGGCAGATTCTTCTTTATCACTGTCTTTAAGAGTGATCCATGATTGCAATTTTCTTCCATCTGCTAGCTGGACTGCCAGTGTAACAGCAAGCCTGGGGACGTTTTGATTTTGCTTATGGTAACACATAACACACACAGCAACATTTGACGGTGTACTAGCACAGCATCTGATTTTGACCTGTTCTGCGTTTGTGTCTACCACTGTCTTCATTTTACACAGTGCCATTGACAAGGTACTGATTTTTTCAGCATTGCAAACCCTAGTTGTCTTACCCAACTAGGCTTGAAAGTTGCTATGTCTAGATAAATAAACACATCCTGGATTTGCACTGTCCCTTTGGGATCTGCAGCTATATGGTAATGCACAGACTTTTGATAGTAGAGTCATTTCTAGAACACAAACCACACAGAATAGTCATTTCTCTGTTTGTTTTGTTGGTGTTCTGTTTTCTGGGAGGTTGTTCAGGTTTTTTAATAAATGATAGTGCAATTTACTTGACTTTTTCAACCAGGTCTATTTTGCTTTACTAGTTTAGGGAAGCACACAAATGGCACTGCCAACTGTTTTCTTCTTTCCCTCAGTGAACCTTAGCAATTGCACAGATGACTAAAAGCAGCTGTGGAATCTATACACAAGCTCTAGAAACAGTATCTTTTCTAACTGCTTTTTAGCTATGTTTTATTCATAATTCAGTGATCGGTTTAAATTTGCATTTGAGCAGTCTCACATGCTTCCTAATGCTTCCACAGTCAAAATGCCCTGTTTTTCTGCTACCTGCTGTTGATTCCTACCAACCGGTTTAATTTATTGATTGGGGATACACACCATAATATTAAAAATGTTTTCATGTGCAGCCCAATGTAAATTTGAGCTAAAAATAAACATTAAAGGCTTTACATAATAAGCAAAGCATCATTAACAGTACATCATACACTGGAGTAGCTCTCTTAAAATTATAACTGTATCGTGAGCATGGATGGATCGAGAACAATTGCAACACCTCTTCATCGAGTGTATTTACGTACTTTTTCCTCATACATGAATCAAAAATAGAGTTCTTACATCTTGACAGGTGGGGAAAATACCACTTTGAAGTGAATTTCACAAATATTACTTGAATTTTCATTTCAAAAGAGATAGGTGGTAGATATTTCAGCAAAGATCTGCTTAACTCACTCTGTAAAGACCCTGGGAAAATATACTACTACTACAAATAAGCACAAGACCAATGAATTCTGAAGTCTGCAAAAAAAGCACAAACCTTCCTGTTCACATCAGCTTTCAAAAGTCCACTGAAAACTTCTCAAAACATTTTCCGTAATGTTAAAATTGTTCTGAAAGTTTATGCTGTACAGAAGATTCCTTGTTACCTTTACTGCTAAATAGCAGAAGACAGAAGTCTACTGCATTCTTGCTTTTAGGGCCTCATTATGGGTCTCTCCTGACCCTCAAAGCTCTGAAAGATCCTAATTTTATAACCTACTAATAAACGTGAGATAACCTTTGCATTTGCTCATTCAAGTTTTCACACAAGAAAATATTGCAGAAGAAAAAAATAACCTAAAACCAAAAACAACTTTAAAACAATAGAATAAAATAGAAGAACCTTAGTGAAATTTAAATCTGCATTTGAATTTTTCACTTTTAAGAATTTTTTGAAGATAATTTCACAGAGCAAGTAGCCCAAAATCATATTCTTTAATATCAGATCCTGCTTATCTCACTCTTATCTACATGTGAGAACTTTACAAGAAAGATATTGCTAGCAATCTCATAAAATCTATAAGAAAGTGATATTTCAGTATCAAATTGGAGTCTGTTGCAAAGCTCTTCATATCAGTTGCCTTCCCAATGACGAACAGTGGGTGTGAGAGTAAACATCCTTGAAAGATTATTAGGATCACGCCTGTTTTAAGGCAAATGAATGACTATAGATTATATCTGATTATCTACACATTATTATGAATACCACAGTGTTAATCCACACTGTGTTCACAATTTAAAAGCCATTTTCATAACTAGAGTGACTAGTAAGTTAATGGCAATGGAAATTTCGATTTCAGAACACAAGATGGCAGCCTCTTAAAGGGAATAGGAAGTTGTTCCAAATCACTTCCAACAGTTATGGACCTTTTCATAGTGACAATAGGTCTTGGATTGAGAGTCCGAACTTTATCATTGTTTTCATATAGATTAATCACAGAAACTATGAATAAAAGCCAAAAAGTAAACATGAAACCAAGATGCATTTCATTAAGAAAAAAGCATATTAAAAGTAGCTTATGGAAATATTTTGCATATTTCCATCTGTGACTTCTCAACAGGCTTTACTTCCAAAGGCAAAAAAGCAGAATAGTATTCCCCAACCAAATTTACAAGTACAACTCACTAAAACATGTATGTAAGATCACTGAAGACTTGTTCACATTTTACTATGCAAATATGAATTTAATAAATGCTTCTTCCCATAAATGGCTAAAATTTATATACGTACAGCTATACTGTGATTTACAGGGCAGCAGCTAAAAGCCAGATTTCAGTCGCAAAACTGGATTATACTGATTTCCAGTGAACTTCATCGATGTTGCTGATTACACTATACACCATGCAAAGTAAAAGCCTAGCACAGTTTACTTTCTTCCTTAAATAATATGCAAAATATTTGCATTCAAACAGAAACATAACCCCATTGACAGGTTTTATCTTTTCTAACTTCTACCTACCAAAGTCAGACAAGCTCTTACAGACTCTCAGGTAGCAGATACAAAGATTAAACTACAGATCTCATAAGGAAACATGGGGAAAAGAAGACCTAAAAAGCTGTTTCTTGACATTGCTTCAACCTCCATCCAGCTTATTTACATAGAGTAATTATTCAATCATATGTTGTGTATACTATCACACAACAAAATATGAGTAACTATTCAACTCAGTTCTATTTGCATTCACATCACAATAAGAATAATTACTTAAGTCATTATTAAGCCATAATATCTTTAAAATGTATGACTAAGTCAAAATAAAATTATATTATAAAAGCTCCTCAGCTGCTCCTCATCTTAAGCAAAACATATTCCAAACCCAACAAACTAATACACCACAAAATTTATTACCTTAACGGCTAGCTAATAAAAAATAGACACTTTCCTCATCAAAGAGAAGTCACACTTTCCATTCCTTTGTAATCAAAACTTTTACTCCCCTTTCATTCCAGACACAAAGTCCTTTCCTCCAACATTAACCACCAAGCCCTTGTCCAAAGACACATATTGCCATTCACTGCCCGGAGAAGCCTAGAGTTGTTTAAGCTAAATACCTAAGCCACGAAGTTGCTAAAGTTAGCCAAAATTAATCCCATATTCAAAGCTAGAGCATCCATCTGAACAGGACCTGTGGTGACAATAGTGAATAAAAAATGTCAGTGACTAGAAAATTAGATTTACAGTACTTGAGACATTAGTTTGGAATGGACAAGGAAGACACTGCAACAGGCATCATTTCATCTGGAAAGTTTCTATACCATCAAAATACTTCTCCCACAAGCCATATGATACCTCAAATGATTTGCAATATAAAAGACCAAAGTGACAAAATACTTTTATGTCTCAAAGTTTAAAGACAATTTAAAGCTTGAGGCTGGCATACAAGCTGAGTGTGTAGGCAGGCAAAATCCTTTGCAAGAGCAAGGCCTGAAGGATGCTGCAATGAGAACTGTAACTAATATAACAGATGGCAGAGCGCAGCATACCCTTGTATTCTGGCACATTTCAGTTACTGCCTATCATTTGGTTGCACCTGTGTCTTTCTCTACTCAAAGATTAAAGTCCTGGGAAGCTGAACATATTTTGCTTCCATTTTTTGTCTCTTCCACACAGTTCCTCTGGCTCTCGATTCTCCAAGGTCTCCACCCAGGCAAGCTGGCATCTCAGGAAAAATAGGATGTAAGTTCAGACCTTGTGAGATCAGACAGTCCATCACCCACCTCCAGGCAGGAACAAGAAATCCCTAAACCATTCCTACAGGCAATATATTACTAGGAATCTACCTCTGTACTCATTTTCTCTAGGGTTGGAACATTTTTTTTCCATGTTTTCCCTTAATATCTTGTGATGCATAGTAAACTACAAGGTTTCATTGTCAGTACAGGAAGACTTTTTTAATTACCTCTCAGGCTTTTGTTTTTCAGAACACCAATTTTTTCCATCAGTCTGTCTTCACATCATTCCTGCTTTGCTCAAACAGACCAATATCAGCAACAAAATTGGGAATTTATCTGGAATAAGCCTCACAAAAGTGCTGACTGGAATAGATGGATTCTCCACCATATATTTGATATAACACTCCCCCTTAAACATACCAAGGGGATGCTTGACATTTATGCAATATGATGATGGAACAGACTCAAGCAGAGCTTGCAATGCAGTTTTTATCCCAGAGCAAGCCTTGCCCCTTCCACATGTGGTACACTACAGATAACTGCTGTACTTTACACTTTCCTGGATTGCACTGCATTTATTCTAGGCTATTTCTCCTTTTTTTTCTAAGTCATTATGGATTTCAAGCATGTCCTTGAACATGTTGACAGGTCCTCCTGGCTTGTATGTCACTAGCAGATTTCATAAGCCCGCTTTCAGCTGTATCATGCAAACCATTATAAAAACATTAAAAAGCACAAGATAAGCATCTCCAAATAACCAGACATGGCTAGTCAGTAGCTGCCTCCATGGAGATATTCACTAGAGTCACAGGGCAAGAGGACTCAGTACAGGCAAAATCAGGCAATCCTGCTACCCACAGGGTCTTCACCAATATAGGTCCCATCCTGGAGTGGGTTTTGCACCATCAGTGATACATGCATCAAATTAGGAGCCTTCATATGGACAGTATCTATACAACTTGTCTCAAAAAGTGTGAAAAACCTCCTTAAAGTCATGAATTAATCATATTCACTGTGTATGCTTAGCCCTGTGGCTTGTTATGCTGTCAAAGGATGAAGTTAGGCCATATGAAATCCTTTTGGGATTATTTTTTTGTTGGCAAATCCATATTGTCTCTTTGCTACCTTTAAAAAAAAAAAAAAAATCTGGTAGAGTTTATAAAAAGGCAAGTGAAGTTCACATAATTCAGTCTTTTACAAGAAACATAAATTAAGCTGAGAATCTTCTCCCTGTCTCTAATCCCCCTTTTTTGAGTTACCTCTACATCACCCTTTATTTTATCCTGGAACACCAGGTCTACCCTATGACTTCTCCAAGATTGCTGTTCTGTGACTGGATTGAATAAATTTAATTGCAAAGCACATGGAAATAGGTTGAGGCAATCTCAAATCATCTAACTTAAATGCTTTCTGACTTTTGCTTCTTTTGTGTTCCATCAGACCTGTCACTCCTCTGCTGCTTGTGTCAACTATGCAGAGCTAACACAGTGTTGAAAGAGACAGAACAAAACAGAAAACATTTTTTTCTTTCCCGTAATCTTCTGTTGTCATCTTTCCATTGGGTAACAAAACAAATTTGTCATTATTCCATGCAGCAACAGATGGAGTAAGAAGAGGAAGTAAATATTCTCATCTAATCTATTTTTTCTCAGATCATTCACAATTTCATTGCATTGGAAGGTTTTAGGTTTTTAGTTTAGTTTGGCTTTTATTCCTAATTAGAAGGAGAGTTCTTACACAAGTTGGCAAAAAACACAAATAAAAAAGTTCTGGAGGGTCTACCAGAATCTCAGGTCCCTGTTACTGTAGGGCCTGCAAAGGCTGTTCACAGAAGGTAAACACTGAAGTGATATCAGGCTGTTCCTGTAGTAACCTGCAGAAATAAAGCAGGCATAACCAGAAGCCGAAGACAGCATTGTAGAAATTAGTGCAGCTCTGATTGGAGGAACCAAACAATAATCCTGAGAAGGAGAAATGCTGCTGGAAAATGTATCAGTAACAACAGAAAAGCCCCAGAAACTGAGGAACATAGCAGTGACTATCAGTAACAACTTGGTTTTGAGAGCACCTCTCCAGATAAATGGATATACAGGACTACTCTGGTTTAGGGAAGGTTGTCAGCATTGCTCCCTATGTAAGCATCATTAAAAGGAATACCCAAACAACCTAGACTTCATCTTTTTCTGCCCTCATTTCCTATGAAATGCTCTTATAGTAGTGTACATATTTCAGAGTTTGGTAAGCATTTCAGTATCAGAAAATGGTTCTTCCATTACTTCAGCTTCACTGTTTTTTTTCCTCTAAGAAAATCCTTTGATTTCATTCTCAGAAACACATTTTAGACAAAACTAGAGTTTGGACAGGGTTCCTATATGAAATTTCATATGTCAATCTTTGGCATGAAAATTTCCAAAAGTGGAAGGAGAAAGGTATATTTACAGAAGGGTTTTATTTCACAAGTCAAATGTTTTTGCAGCAAATCTCTTTTTCACCCTCACTGAACACACTGGTTTCCACAGTGGAGCACATTCACATTTTTTAATGGGAATGAGCACTAGTGCTGTCCAAGTCCCAGGACTGGACTAGAGGTCTTCCGAGGGAAAGCACCTCCTGAAATCTGTGAAGACTGGATGTCAGGTTTCCAAATCAAGTGTTTTGCTTGGTAGGACTGCTCCAAATGCACTGCATCATGCAAATATAAGCACAGCCAGAATCTGAGAAACATTTTGCCTTCCTTCAAAAATCTATAATCACTTTTACACAGTCTCTATGTCTCTTCTTTACAAGAAAACATTCTGTCATACCAAATGTTCCCACACTATTGATATTTACATGTTCTGCAAATTTTGTTCCCTCAGGAATGGTAAAGTTGCTAGCTAATTAGGTCTCTTCCTACCACATGCTTTCCTCCTTTGTTTAATCATATTTTATGTCTCCCTTTTGTGGGAGAAGGACTGAGGTTATACTAGAGGGTGCAAGATAATATTTAAACCTACCACCCCTTTCCACAATGTGCAATTTGAGAAATGCACAGTACATACATACATGACTGCAGAGAACAATAAACTACACATTAATCTTTTGTTTGTTCAAATTTCAAAGGAACTGACTGCCCACATGACCACCAGGTTGTAATATACACAGCACTGCTTCAGAACAGGGCCCCAGGCTTACAGTCAAGGAACAAGTAGAATACACAGAGGAAAAATCAAGCAAAACTTATGGACAAACAACACTCACTCCAGTCTACACAGGCATATCCACAGGGGTAGCGGCATGGACCAGATGACTTTCCATTCACATTTCTTACCATTCTTTGGCTAGCCTTCCAAGGCTTCCTTGTAAAATAACAAATGTACCTATTTTCCTGAATAAACCCCCAAAGAACCAAATTTTAACATTCTTGTTAAACACAGCCCTACATTAGAAACTTAAGCCTTAATTCTTTACAAAGAAACAGAGAGCAAGAGGTAAAAGTGAGAATAACGAGATAATATAGCAATGGTAAAAGATTTTCTTCCACCAGTGGGAACTGCAGGTGACAGCAGGAAGGTACACACTCCTGACCTACTTTTGACAAAAAATAAGAATGGAATTCTGTCACATATTTTGGTGCACAGAGAAAAGGTGCTGGAACAAACACAGAATGAGAAGCAATAAGCCATCAGCCTGGTTACTTTATTATCAGAACCAGGATTCAGAAAGACAATGATTAGGGTGTCATAGCTAAGCATGACAGGAACAAGGGTAAGAGACACAGATAATTTTACTTTGTAGAAATCAGTAGGATTTATGCATAAATTTGATGTAATCCAGCATTTCCACAGAGTAATTCTGATAGACTAAAATGGACTGATTGTTTGCTATTTTATGACAGATCAACCTGCCTTAATAAGGGAGTTTTAAATATTTGGTATTATAAAGTTTCTATGCTAGTATTTAAAAAAATTATTTTGCAAATAAATTGAGGTCAAACCCACAAGAGCCATAAAATGTTGTACATGGTAAAGTATGAATATTGTAGCATCTCCTATGAGATACATATGCCCTGTAAAGTGAATTACAAACATTTTCAGAAATTACATATCTGCTCTAAAACGTCAGACCTTGCTGACACTATGAGAAACACGAGTTACGGGAGCAGCATGTGATAGCTGAAAATTCTCCAATGAGTACATTTTGATTAATGTTGCTGCTGCTTTCACTAATGAATGACAGGCAAGGTCACAGTAATTTCAGTAGTCCTGTATACTACAATCTTCATGGCTGTATAAAGGGAAGCCTCATATTTTACAGGCGCACTTCCCCAAGATGAACTAAAAATACTTTGGAAATAGTAACAGTATACATAAAACTCTGAAACTCGCCTCATATTTTGATGTATAAAGTTATAAAAAATTATACCTCATTTTCTTATGAAAGATCAAAATATCTTTAAAATATTAAAGTTATTACAGTCATTTTTCTCTCTATAGAACACTGTCTTGCAAATTTTTAAGAGCTAAAAGGCAATCTACAACATTAACCCAATGAAGCAAAAGGGTCTGAGGATACAGACTATCTGGCAAAACTGAAGTATTATGCAACTGTGTCTACTGAGACAAGCTTAGTTAAAGTGTGCCTGCAAAACACTCTACTACTTTCTAATTGAGAACTAAGTTATAAAACACTGGAAACCCATATGTTACATATACCTACCTGCCACTCAGACACATCCTATTTACACAAGGCTTACCCTTTTATATTAGATAAGCAGTGAGAAGTCAGTAGTTTTACCTGCATTTCACAAGTTTTGGAAACCAGCATAAGGGAATAACAGTTTCTTACGGTAGCCTTACCATGACAAGCCCATAACAGCATGGTTAACTACTTGACCTCCCTACATATTCCTCACTGTCATGCTAAAATTTATCTTGACTCGTTAACAGTTGAGTGACTTCTATCACACAATGCGGAACACTAACACATAACCACCCCAGCTTGCTTGCAACAAGTGTTATCACCAAGGAAAAGACTTCTTACTCCAAACTCCCCTCTCCCTTCAGTGATCATGAAACACACAAGGAATACTCTGTTCAGCGAACCATTTTATTCAAGACTCTTCTAAGCAGCTTAAGAATGCTTACATTTGCTTATATATTCAATACCACCTGATTTTACTGGAGTTTATATCAGCTGCAACTCCTGCTTTTAATCTCAACCACTCCTATTTGCATAGCTAAACAGAAAACAGACTGCTGCAGGGGAAGGAAGAAGGAAATAATGCACTTTATGCATTTAATACCTGGCCATCTGGTACTTCAGAAACGTGTTCTTCAGTACAGAAAATAAAATGAGGGAGCCAGAAGAGGTTTTGCTGCAGCCAAAATGCATTTATTCCATACAAACAAGGTAATTGACAGACAAGGCAGAAGATACACACACAATTCCAAATGCTAATACACAGGGATTATATAAAGAGAAATACCAGTGAGAGGAGAATAAAGTCTCTGTCCCTGGCACACTTGAGTGATTTTTTTTTTCCTATTTTCTCTTCTGTATGTCACTAAAAGAGTGGAAAAAAAACAACCAACCAACAATAAAATAGCTAAATACTGAAGGTGTTTCCCTTCAGCTAGAGAAGAAAAACTAAGAAATGCAGTAATATTTATCAGCTTCAGCATCCTCAGCTACATTTGCCAGATGCCTTCAAAGAAACACATAGATAGTAGGTGGAATTTCTCATTAGCATGCTACACAACCTTATTACCAAAAAGAGGCAGCCATTCGACTCTGAAGAAAAGCCTTAAGACAGATACAGATAGATGGGTTTATCTGTAGGGAAAGGTGGTGATTGGATCACACGGAGAAATGAAACTGGAGACTTTACAGCTTCAAGAAAACTCCTGAATTTATCTTAATCCCTCTCCTTTTGCTACCTGAAGGATGCATGAGAAAATCACTGAGCTGTGTCTGCCATGAAGCCACAAGATCTTCTGGCAGAAATCTGTTCAAAAGAGCAAATTACTTAAGGATGAGCTTTCCACTACTTCTACGTTGTAAACACTGATTCCTCTAAGTGTTAAGAAAAAAACCTGTGTGCACACAACTGGTTTGCCCACTGCTAATAGCAAAATAAAATAAAGTAGGCATGTGTGGAATATACACATGTGAAAGGCCGTGCAACTTCTGGAAAAACAACTCTTTCCTGAAGATCATGTTGAGACATATTATTTCAGACACTGACCATATACTCAGAAGCTTAGACTTTGACCAACTAGAAGTCTTCTTTACAACAGTATTGGTTTTATCTGATATTCAATCCACCACTTTTTAGGGGCTTCATGATAGCCACAAGAGCTATAACTATCAAATTTTCTCATATTAATGATTCTTTAAATACAAATGGGTATAAATTATTTTTTTTCAGTTACCATCTGCATTAGTCAACAACTGCAATTCTGCAATTGTTGCCTCAGAACCCAGTAACTGACAATATCAAAATATCAAAAACAGAGTGTTGCTACTACACCTGGATGGGACAGAAACAAGGAAGAACAAGATGATTCTGGAGATAAAGGTAAATTTTTTCTGTATAATTTAACCTGGGCAAGTTACTGGGTTTAATTAAATAACACTATTTTTGATATGTGAGTCTGCCCAGATTAGGAAGTTGTTTGAAAACTATTATTTTTACTAGAAATACCAAAATATTTTCATGCTGTCAAAACCCAAAGTCCTGTAGCATTTCAAGATCAGAGTCTCAGTTTTTACTGCAAAATGATGCTTATACCTCACTCAATTGCACAGAAAATGTACTGAAAACGCAAACTGAAATACTCAAGGAAGGCAAAATGCCAGCATACAACCTTTTCTTCCAAAAAAAAAAATATTAAAAGACATTGGCTTAATGTTTAACTCTTTAAATTCATTGCAAACAATAAAACTTGGCTAGACATCACAAAAGTATAGTCTTCAGTGTCACAAAGGAGGTACTAATTCTGCATGCAAAACTAAATCAATATTCTCATTGCACTTTGTTTGCACTTCCTATAGACATATACATTTCTGTAGGCATATACTTGTATGTTTATGTGACACTACTGAACAGCGTTTTATAGGTCTCTATTATCAACTACACCAAAATTAAAAAAGCAAAGTACAAGAAAACTACCAAATGCTCACCAGAAGCAGAATGTAGCAGGACACTCTGGCCTATTATTTTATATAAATTATGTGAAAGCAATAGGGGAATACACTTAGCAGCTTGCTCTGGCGGAAGAGAAGGGCTTTCCAGGACACATCAAAGGAGCTATGGGTGAAAAAGATGGTAAAATGACAAAGGTCGTGAACCCTTCATAAGGGAAAAAGGATGAAGTGAAGAGTGGATTCTGGAAAGACCAATTTCACTGTCCCTAGAGATACAGTAGGTAGATAAAGTCAAGTTACTAAGTAGGAACATGAAACAGCAAGAGCACAGTGGGACAGAATTCAGAAAGATCATAGTATATAACATAAAGGAACAGGTAAAAAGGACATGCTGTAAAGACAAAAATAGTATGAAAACAGTCAGATGGTTCAATCCTCCCCAGTTTCTCTGTAGTTGGTCAATCACCTGTGGTCCCTAGGTGGTGGTTCAGAGCATGGTTCATATATAATAGCCGAGTAAAGCAACAAGAGGTAATGGTTTTAAACTACAAGATGGCAGATTTAGACTAGATATAAGGAAGAGATTTTTTTCACAATGACAATTGTGAAACAATGGAACAGGTTTCCCTGGAAACATTCAAAGACAGGCTGGACAGGTCTCTGAGCAACCTGATTTAGCTGCAGACGTCCCTGCTCATTGTAGGGACTTCAAGGGTACTTTCCAACCCAAACTATTTCATGATTCTATGACAAAAGAGACCCACATAGACTGGAAAAATGGTATACAAAAAAGGACCATGATTCAGTAAGAAAAAATGTGAGGTACTATACCTATACCTAGATAGAAATAATCAGCTGTACAAGATACAGAATAGTTGTCTTGGATAACACTTCCTGATAAGAAATTTTGGAATTGTAATGGATTACCTACAACATTATGGATCGACATTATCACACCCTTGCAAACCATGAGTTTAGTAAAACAATATATACAATTTCTAAGGTGTCATAGAGTCTAAATGCAAGCTTACAATCCGGTACAACAGCAGGCGGTAGATGGAGTGAGAACCTGGCCGAGCTTTCTGCTCCACTTATCCTAGCACCCAGTTCCTGAAACACTTAAGTCACCTGTTTGAATGTGAGACCGCTCTCAAAGACTTATGGTACATAGGAGGGAATCTTTCTGGGAATAATGGAGGGCTTCGAAGGGCAGCTCTTCTCACATAGGAATTCTTTTCTAACTAATTTGAAGTTAGCTACACCACAGAGACAGGTCAAATAAGTGACAACTTGAATTTCCCTTGGAATTACGATGCGGAGAAATTCATTAAGAGTAAGGTAAGGAATTTAAATGACTTTGTATACTTTAGAATATATTTACAGATAAGCACCTACAAACGTGGGTGACATTAATAAGTTTTGCATCAAAAATCAGACCTTGTCTTTAGTGGAAAGATAATAGGGATTATAATTCTGAAGTCATGCAAGCAGCCTTGAATTCTCTTACCGCAAAATGGTCATAAAGAAAAAAATAGTCTGTATTTGGAGAATCAAAGAAGTTGCATAAGGGAATGCTGATGCCCTGTATTTTCTTCAGGAAGCTTAGAAGAAGAGTCTCCTATAAGCCCCATGTCATCGCATTTATGCAGGCAATGAAACAAACACAGTAAATGTGAAAGTCAAAGTTGGCAGGATTAAAAGTTTGTCCGAATTACAAGGCAGAATTGAGAACTTCAAGTGAAGCCCCAAACCGCAGGATACTATTGAGTTTCCACAACAGGGATACAACTTGTACAATACTTTGTACAAGCTCCATTCATTTCAATTTGAGCAAATTGAGGATTTCACTCTAGATTTATTGCTGCGCAACATTCAAGATTCAGCAGGTACTGCCAAAATAATGGCTTTGTATAATACATATTCTTAAGAGGCTGTTTTATCATGGTGTGTCTTTTGTGGTGGGAGGGGTGGAAAAGAAACAGTAAATGTCAGCAGACACTTGGATTGTGTTTGCACTACGACAGCTCCCGGAATAATAGAGAATTTGGTATCTTGCGATGAAGATAACTTTATGCACAACACATTCCTAGAAAAGTGTGTGTGTGCATCCCGAAAAAAACAAGCCACATATTACTGCACATCACCACCATACAGAATGGCTAAAGAAGTCTAACTCAACAGCAAGAATTTCATTCTGCTTTGAGATTGCTTAAATGAGGATCCTTAAGATTATTTCAGAGCTAACAAATAACAGCTTTTAGTCATGATATGCCAGATGAACCTAGTCACTGGAACTCAGGTTCACTTACAGGATTAAGACTATACCTCTCTAATGCCAGATGAAATTTTTTATATACATAAAACTGATCAAAAGTGAGAGTTCTATAAATTCATTTCATAGCAAGTTTCTCTTGTCCATTCATTTTCTAGTCTAGAGGGGAGAGAGGGGAGTTTCGTAGTGGGTTTTTTTGGTTGGTGGGTTGGGGTTTTTTTGATTGTTTTGTTTTGCTTGGGTTTGTTTTGGTGTGTTGTGTGGGGTTTGGGGATTTTTTGCTTGGAGTTTTTTTAGTTCTACATATTCTGTACAAGTACATATCAAGAATCAACAAACTCTCAAAATTCAATTTCTATAGTTGATTCAGACTCTTACCAGCTCTTTAGGTGTCTTATGTAAGATTTTTTTTCCTTCCCCTCCTTAAAAGAGATATTGTTACAAGTCTAATATATTAAAATTTGTAATTGGAAATCCTTACATGGAAACTAAACTACAAGTTTTTAACAAACTTTTTAACAAAAAAAAAGAAAAATTAAAGATATTTTCATTCTGTAACACAAAAATACCAGGTTCATGTTAGGCAGAGAATCTAATAATCATGTAAAATTACCAGTCAGGGATGTATCATAACCAAAACAAGGTCAGACAATCTCTTTTCACAAGTAGACGTAGAAGGAGCTACTAAGTCATCTGGACATGGCAATTTCAGATACTCGAACCAAATAAAATTACTTTCCCAACTTCACAGCACTGATGCCATCCTCAGCTGCATAATACAAACAGAACATGAGCATACTGCTCCCAGGAATCTTTTTAGAGGACAAGAAATGCTTCAAATTTATTAGATATATTTAAAAAAATTGAACAAAACCAGATAGATCGATGATTTAAATAATCTTCCGTACAACAAACAAGTCAAAGTGGATCCCTCTTGTTTATCGTACTTATATTTCTATGACTTCCATAAAATGACCCTTACCTGAATTATATTCTCTACAGTAAATCTTTACTATTTCTGTGAACTTGTTAATGATTACAATTTTATATATATATACCTGTGAAGTCAGTTTGATTTTGACTTATGACAGACGAAGGGGAGTAGCAAAAGTGATAAAACTAGTCCTCCTCAAACCAGCAGTTTACTCAACCAATATACCTGCCAGCTGACTACCTATAAAATTACACAGGATTCTTTAGAATATTAATGCTTTTGAAGGGGATATTTTAGTCTGTTATTAAACCTAAGGATATAAGGTGACAAAAGCATTATATATGCGCTTAAATTTCCTACTACAAAAAATACCTAATGTAAGCATGTATCTAGACTTCTAAAAGCACCTTTTGATTATTTGATGACTATACATATAAAGGAAATTTCTATACCTTATACAGCTTCCGGCATTTGGTGACTTTTAATCACACACACACACACACACACACATATATATTACACAAACACACACACACACAGAGCAATATGAAGCAAAGGCAAATGATAGATGAACCATGAGGCCATATTGATTCCCTCTGCTCCAATGCAACTCAGGAGTGAAGTACAGCATCATTATCAGAGATCCGTCCATTAATTTTTCCTTGGTTTACAAGTCCTTAATTATAACATATTAGCAGTGCATGCCTGGGTGAGCACTGCTCTAATTTGAAACTAAAACAATGCTTGCCTCCCACCATGAGCAATATTAATTAAAATCTCTTTTGTGTTTTCCCTGAAGTCTCCTCCTGACATTTCCAGGTAAAGTTAAACAAAAATGTATGTCAACATGTAAAAGCAAGCTATCAGCAAATACATCATGTTACTGAAGTACTGGATGCTGGTTACTAATTTAAATGGTTTCTCTTTGGAAACCATGCATCTTCACACAATTTCATATTATGTTATTTATTAATAACAGTAATCATAGCAGGGAGTATTTGCACATTTGGCAAGTTGATAATATCACAAAAGATACATGCATGCTTTCTGGGATATTAAGTGTAATACCAGCGAGTAACTCACTTGTGTTTTTGATGTTACAGCTAAGGAAAAAAAGGGAAAAAATAAAATTCAAAGTTTTCAGAAGAATTCAACACATAAATGAAAGCTTGATATACAAGATAAAGTCAGAGAGCAGAACTGTATATATTTTTGTTTGTAAAAAACAAAATCCCTGTGCAAAAATTCAGTATCTGAAAAAGGTTTCATATCTCCCGTTTAGGTCTTTGAAGCCAATTTAGTTGCTGGTTGATATTGGATTGGTTTTCAGACCACTGACAGAAGAGCACTACTACGTATGCCGTACTGTGGGAAAAAAAAGAAAAAAAACATCAAATTGAAACTGGTCACACCTTAAAATATAAAGTAGACCTTATTCATTAAAATTGATAGACACAGAACTTAATGGCATCTGACACTGCATTAATTGCTGCCGATATGACAAATGGGAATATTTTATAAAGCAACATTACTGGATATAGTACCTTCTAGCCTTTGAAAAAGGGTGGGAGATTGTAGTTGAGGGAAGGAAAGTATAAGAAATACACAGAAGCTTTGGTTAATGCTGTGGCAAACACCTATGGAGAGTTATGACAGCAAGTTCTGCAGATAAATGTTGCAGTACTTCAGGTCAAATACCTCCACTTCAAAAATATTGTTATATAGGCCAGCCAGAAATAGAAAACAGCTTTCCACAAAGTACTTCAGTATTTGCACAACAAATTTTCAACAAACCCACTTACAAGTAGCTGTAATTCTCACAGTACTGATGACAGTGTATTCAATGATGATAAAGCCCAATGATTCATAAACAAATGTGCTACTAGGTGTCTTAATTGCTGCCCTTTAACTAAAGCTAAGAGAAACCTTTTGAATTAGCGCTCAAAATTCACCAGTATCCAAATCAGTCTGCTGCACAATCCCAAAACAATGCACTCCTCTGCTCATTGAATAAAGCTCCTTACTCCATCATCAAATGCCCTCAGGCTGACTTAATTTAGCTCAGTAAAGGTTACCTGAGAAAAAAATCAAAATTCATCACAAAAGCATTGTGTTTGGTCACTAAAAGGAAATTAGGAATTAGATGATCTTAAGGTCATAGAATCATAGAATAGTTAGAGTTGGAAAGGACCTTAAGACCATACAGTTCCACCCCCCTTGCCATGGGCAGGGACACCACACGCACCATGTCACCCAAGGCTCTGTCCAACCCAGCCTTGAACACCACCAGGGATGGAGCGTTCACAACTTCCCTGGGCAACCCATTGCAGTGCCTCACCATCTTCACAGTAAAGAACTTCTTCCTTACATCCAATCTAAACTTCCCCTGTTTAAGTTTTAACCCATTACCCCTTGTCCTATCAGTACAGTCCCTAATGAAGAGTCCCTCCCCAGCATCCCTATAGCCCCCCTTCAGATACTGGAAGGCTGCTATGAGGTCTTCACGCAGCCTTCTCTTCTCCAGGCTGAACAGCCCCAACTTTCTCAGCCTATCTTCATACGGGAGGTGCTCCACTCCCCTGATCATCCTCGTGGCCCTCCTCTGGACTTGTTCCAACAGTTCCATGTCCTTTTTATGCATGTCCTTTACAACCCTAACTATTCTATGATTCTATATTAAATATATTTCACTAAAAGAAAAATCATTTCCTCTTCTTTCTTTACACAGTTCATTTTTTAAAGAGTGTCATCAAATGCATTGTGTATTTGTGTGTGAAGCAGGACAGTAGCAGAAAAAAATGTAGTTGTATTTATGTTAAAACATAAAATGCATTGCAAAAGACATTGATAACTCCAGGACAAATGAAACTTCAGGAATGGCTTAGACCACCACATGGTGTACACTATTCCTCCTTAGGGGTACTATTTTAATTGTTAAATTGTTCTTAACCTGAATTAGGTACAAAAATCAGTATTACACATCAGACTCTCACTCTGATAGTCTCACTGTTGACCTGAAATCATGCACTCTAATCCAAATCTGGGTTACAAAAATCAAATATTTCAAAAGGCTGCAGAATGCTTAAGATCCTAAAATACAGAGTGGACTTGCAGCTCAAATCAGTCATATTCCATGGGTATGCTCGAAGTCATAAAATTTCTGTATCTTGGCAGGGGGCAATTACAGCATACCCTGATAGCAGTAGCCAGATAACTAAAACCAAAACATACATCCTTATGTAGGCACAGCACAAGTATTGCCCTGATTGACCTGAAGACTCTCCAGCTGCTTGTGGGTCTGCTTCTGTGTGCTAGTATAAATCCTCAGTACTAAGTCACCATGACTGATACTGCAACTGAAAGTCCAGCCAATGCCCAGAAAATACCATTATAGTCCCATAGTTTTCTGCTTTAAAAACTATGACCCCCACGCCCACGATTTTTGGTAACAAACTATAACTGACTCTGAACAAGCCAGGAGCCCAGTGCACTCAGTGTGTTGAGAGCACCAACTGGATCCAAATGCTCAAAGTAAGGGTATACTCAGCATCTCTCTGAAAAGCAGTTCTAGGCTAGTAGGAACTGTGAGGGAGTTACATCTATGCATGTATAAATACACACACATATATAGTCTACAGACTAGCACTTCTGCTCAGAAAATGAGAAACTTAAGTTCTTCAGTCTGAAGATGCTCACTCCCTTACCTTCCACATCACAGGACAGTCCCTAGTTATTAGGCTTTAGCAGAAGCTAGAAGAACTCTCCTTTTTGCTGAAGCCATGCCAATGAATAGAAAAGCTGCATGGAGCCAGAAAGAGAGCAAAAGGAAAAGCACCACTATGCACCCTAATAGGATATTCAACTGGAGAGAGTGCAATTATTTCCAGCCTCTGCTCCCAAGGCTGTTAATGCATTGTACGTTAAGTAGCTATTCAGTGAAAATTTGACATAATCTTGGGAACAGGACTCAATCACAGCATAACCATGAGGGTACAATCCTGTTCCCTCTTGTCCTCTTTTTCTAGCTTTGCAAATCTTGTCGTCTTTTCTATATAATGGCTTTAGCAAAAGGGAAAAACTCTTAGCTCTGCACAGTCTGTAGCTTAGTAATTATTGTGCTGACCCTAGGAGTTAATAACATCTTAGACCATACTTGTGGGTGTTCCTGCTGACACTTTTTAAAATGTTAGCATGTCTAATCAACAGTGGTTTGAGAAGGGAAGGGTGCAAGGGAACAGCTACTAGTGCCAGCAAAGGGCTGCCCTCTCTGGCTCCTTGTGATATCAGGTTCCTTGGCCAAGGCTACACCATGTTTTGTTGTTCACTTGCCCAACATGACTAGTACTTGCTTTACCTAATATGAACAAGTTTCCCTCACAGGGGGGAAGTTTTTCATTTCCCTTCTAGACAATGAAAGGAAGGGGACAACAGTTATCCTGTGGAGTACTGACTACATTAGGCACCTTGTACCACTGTCCTGGGGGGAGTAGGCCAGGAGCCACCAATCACTGTTAAGGAACTGGCTGGGCATCAATCAGCACATGGCGAGCAACTGTACTGTGAATCACTTGTGTTTATTGGGTTCTATTTCTCACTCTCTTTTCCCTTTTATTGTTATTACTATAGTTTATTTTATTTCAATTATTAAACTGTCTTATCTCAGACTGTGGGTTTCATCTTTTTCTGATTCTCCTCTCCATCCCACCAGGACAGAGGGGGAATGGGCAAACAGCTACATGGTGCTTAGCTGCCTGCTGGGTTTAAACCATGACAACCAGCCAGTTCTTTTGTTTTGCCTGCCAGTACTAGAAATCAGCCATTAGCTAAGACAGCATGGATGGCGTTCACGTGGTGACAAGTAGTTCTCATGCACAGAGCAGACCAAATCGTCCAATCCACCTTTTCAGAGCTCTAATCAAGGTAACAATTTAAGATCTAAAGCATGTTAGATCAGTTGTCACCTAAAAATGACTACTTCACTCTCAACTATATGGAAGCCTTTGGACACCCAGCTCATAGACTGACATCCAAACTGCAGATACCCAAGGTTATGCCTGATGAACCACTCCCCCCACCCAAGTCTCTGAAATGCAGCTTTCTCCGACTTCATCCTTTGGCCTCCCATATGCTGACATGAATATACTGACCACAGTCCCACTCTGGACCAAAGGAGAATACAAGCCAATCCCAAAATACACTGGGTTATTTCATAGTGTTTTGGGTAGGTTTCAAATTCAAGAAATATTGGATCAAACCTTATAAACTTAAACTTTCTCCTTCCTCACTCGCTACTCAACTGTCATTAATTTGAATAGTAAATTGAAGTGACACATCAGAATAGTCCAAGTACTTATCACAAATTTGCAGTACAACCATAAACTTAAATCCATATATAGTATCCAAAGGGGAAAAATCATCCCAGTTTACTCATTAGATATAATGACAAATTTCAAAAGCCAAAAGGAAATGAAGCACACAGACACCTACTTTGCTAGGTGTTAGAGAAGATGTTTTTTCAAGCTCAAACGTCAGATCGCACCTTGCTGATACCATCAATGTTCTGGAATAACATCCTCTTCAGGGCCAATTTCTTTTCAAAAAGAAGCATAATTGGATGGACTAGGCTAGGAATGGGTATCATAGATAACATACATGGTAAAAAGTCAAAGAAAGCTGAAATAAACCCATAAATTATTCCAAGACAAAATTAAAGCAGAAAAGATTAATTAAGAAACCTGACTAGAATGCCTCCAGAACCAAGGCAATGGACTGTTGATCATGAAATAAATGTTCTCTACAAAGGAAGCAGTGAACTAAGAACTAATTTAGACTGAGAGAATTTGATCCTGTGTCACTTTCTTGCTCAAATCCATCTCCATTCAGGGCATTTTAATGAAAATCCTCCCCCACCCCTGTATTATGAAGTGCAGCTCTGCTAGTAATGGCAAGGCTATGATTCATACAATAGCTCCTGCCCTAGGAACTGGGTAATTTAGATATGAGGTGGTCAAATCTGATTAAGGCCATATTAAAAATGTTAGTGATGGCTCAAACTCCACCATGACAAGCTGCTTCCCCACAGTAGCACGCAGTTCAGAAACAGGCCAGAAACAGTGCAGAGCATGATTTGTCTGGTTCACAAATTATACTCAAAATCTCTTTTAGTGAATTTACAAAAACCTTTTTTCCTGAATTACAGTCTGTGTGCTCCTATGCACTGATACAGCAAGTGATCTAAACTGCTTCACTGCATCCCAGCCTTCAGCTCCATTCCTCTGTTTGTATCAGCTACTCGCAATACTGCAGAAAAACTCATTCAACTACAAATATTTGGGTTTTTTTTCAGATAATCTGGCTTATTTGAAGGCAAGCAACACTCTTTTCACCTGCTTTCAGCATATGCCCACCAGTTCATATTAAGGCCGCGTTTTTGCTCTGAAGAAGTCCTAGTGCATGTATTTGCTGAACACTGAAATACTACCACACTGCAATCATGCAATCTCACAATATTCTTTGAGAAATTGAACAAATTGAGTCTCATGTGCCTTAACATTTTCTCAAAACTAAAATCATCTCAGTTACTCTCTTTCATCTCCATTCCAATTTCTGACAATAATTTTAAACACTGGCATGACAGTTTTATGCAACATTTTCATATTAAACTTACCATTAGACCTGATGAAAGTTAAAGCTAACCCCAAGTCCCCAGATTACTCTTTGGTCTCACATCATGACTTATACTAGCCTTTTTTTCTGGTATACCAGAATAAAAGCCTATATCAAGTTGTTTTTCTCCTATATCCATTACTGAGGAATCGCTTGGGACACCCTCCTCCCATTTTACACAGTATACATTTCCCCCTTTCTAGAACCACATCTTCACATCTGGGTGTACCAAAACTATTTGTGCTTGAAAATACAAAAGCAGCCATGCCCTCATCAAAACCATTCTGCCCACTCCTTGTGTTGTTATCAATTTTATTTTTTTAAGAAAGAAATTACCTAATTTTTCCTTAATAATTTGTAAAACTGAATAAAGCTGAACGCTACTTTAAAATCCAATTCATTACTAGTTTCACTCAGTTTGACTAGTTTATTCTCAGCCTGGCTGAGAATACAGCCAAATCAACCAAGCCATACTCCCACTTTTTCTTTGCTAGCTCTCCTTCAAAATCTTTCGGCTTTATGATATTACTTAAAAAAATAGATGTACATATCTGTCAGTTAAGTGAACTTATACCATGGCTAGATCTTTTTCTAATAGTTATATCAGATTCATGCCCTTAAAGCTTTTAGGGATTTATTATCCCATTAATAACAGTGACATTACAGATGGGGATTTTTTTTTCCTTCACAACAGACCTTGGAAGAAGATAATTACATTCTGCATAACTACAAAAATATATTTAACTTCATAAATATATTTAAATAATGCAATTAGTATTTTCAGTAAAGATCATTTAATTGACATAATTTAAATGTGTTAAAGGAGCAGAAATTAAGAAAACTAACAAAAGCTTTATAGATCCACATTCTGGTTTCAACAATTGTATAGTCACATCAATGTATTTGGTACCCTGGATATTAGATTATTATTGTTTTGTTTATACCTCTTACATCCCTACAGTCCCTGTCTGTCTCCTTTTGTTCTCTATGTCCATTGGAAGTAGGCAATCAAGCTTATTTCTCTTCTGCTTGTCATTGCATCTACTACACAACCGAAGCTCCTTGATACTGAAGCTATATAAATACAGAAAACATGCGAGTGTGCAAGATCTGCAACATATGTTGACTATTCATTTACATAAACATACCATACCTGCAAATTAGGATGTTTACAATTACTTACTACTGAATTAAAAAAGAAAAACAAAACAAAACCAAAATAAACAAAAAAAAATAGTACCCCAGTCCAGCTTTGTGTTCATTACAATCTGTTGCAATTACAAAACTAGTTAGCTTCATAATTCACTTTCCGAGAACTTAAACTAATGCTTAACTTGAACTCAGGTCTCAGTTCCATTGCAGATGTTCAGCATGCTGCTTGGTTAAAGGATCTGCAATTACATTCTGTAGATTTGTTCTTAACTGTCAGTTCTATCATCAATAAAGCAGAACTAAGCTCTGACTCAGTGTCATCCCTGCCCTCTAGACTTATGCATGAACCTGAGCTGTATACTTGGGAAGGAAGAAAAAGCTACAGTATGAGAGCTTAATTCATTGAAAATAGAAGGACAGTTTAAGAATTTCTTCTTTTTTATATATGCATGCATTAGAGGGATATATATGTGTGTGTGTGTATATATATATGTTGGAGGGAGATGTTTGTTTCTAAAGCTTGCTAAATTAATGTAATTATGTAATAATGTAATTATGATATTGTACAACTGCACTTCTTTCTGTTGGCAGAAGCTCCCCTACTCCACTCCCCTCAAAAAAAAAAACAACAAAAAAAAAATCCCACCAAACAAAAAAGAGAAAAAAAATAAAAAAAAAAAATTTAAGAAAGAGAGAAGGTTGCCTTTTACTCCAGAAAGTAAATGCTGCCACCTGCATCACTGCAAGATTTTTGTTTAATTTACTAAATTATTACACCTTTAATTCTAGAAAATCCCAGGTAATTCTGAAGAACCCTCATGACTACCAGCTTGTAAATACTTGTCAAAATTTAACAATTATTTTTTGTCAGTGGCATTTTATACCACTATGAAATGATTCAGAGTCTACCGAAGGCATCAAGAGTTTGAGACACTGCACACCTGGACTTTGACTTTTTCATCACATCATTGTATTGGAGCTTAAAGACCTCTATCAATAAGACATCTGGTCTACGGCAAAGTGATCTGATAAGCCCCATCTAACATTTAAGGTACAGAAACAATCATCCCCCACATACAGCATGTAAGAATCCCAACTGGAATGGGTAGCAGTGAGATCAGCAAAAGCCTGGACAAAGACTATATATTTTCATTCCTAGTATGAGGCACTCTACAGAGTAGCTTGAACCCTTTCCAATAAGATGCCCCAAAAACTTTCTTAGGAATTCAAATGAAGCCATAAAACCCAGTTTAAAAATATATATTTACCTATTCCAACACTACTGAAGTTTCACTTGAAAACTGGACAAAGTTTCAGGCCTATTTTGTTGCCTAAACTCTGGACAAGCTGCATCATTTCCAATTCTGAACTAGAATTTGCACTTTACAAGCCTAAGAGCTGTGAGATAAAAGTGTTTGGCTAAGTAGCTACATACCTCCTACACAGCACACCTTACAGTGAGTCAACCACACCAAAATGGTTATGTAATTTAATTATACCTTCCAATAATCCCTTTAAAATCAGCCAAACTTTTAGAGATTGGAAGCCCCATAGAGGTTTAAAGCAGTACCACAAGTCCACCACTCATTACATAGATAGCACACACCGATTTGAATTCTTCCAGGACTTATGAAGAATTTTAAATAAAATTTCTGGTATCTTCCATTTTTCATACCTAGCTCCAAACCTTAAAATAGCCCCAAAAGCAAAACATACAAAAAACAAACCCAAAACGGAAACCTTAAAAAACTATTTCGAGCAAACATTCAATATCCACATTGTCTTAAAGTTTAACTCAATAACCTTGTTTATACATAAAAACCTTAACTCTTGCCAGCAGTTGATTTTTATGCATGTTCTGTTTCAACTTATAAAATCAGTTTTAGGAAAGTGCCCCCTTTATTGGAATATAGTGAGATTTTTTTTTCCGGAATATAGCCATTTACTCCCTAATGCTATTATTAAAAGGCTTACTTTGTGAAGAATTCAACCCAGTTAATACACATAATTTTTACAGGTAGGGATGAAGTCTTCAACATGTTCCCAAATAAAAACTATGTTTCAGGCTGCCGGCTCAAACCTTTTAAATAAATGATGTTAAAGACTTGATTTATTGCTCAAGTCTCTTAACTATACCCTCTGAAAATAAAAATTGGATTAATCTGCTTCTGACCCTCTATTCAGTCATACTGTTTACTTTCTAAACTACCACATTTCAAAACCCACACTTCTCCAGCAACACATGAACCACACTGCAGATGACAAGCTCATTAAACTCTATTTCATTACAGGTTGCAGAACTGTAGAAGTAGATGCTATAGCACAGGAGACCCCCACAGTGAGAGCCAGACAAATCAAATGCCCACAGTGTGCGAAAAACTTATTCTAGTTCTGGAACTGAGCTAATAAGGAAGTTGCTTTGCATCACACTAAGGCAAAATTGCTGCCAGCAAACACAGTAGTTTCCTCTCCCCAAAAAAGTCTGCTATGGATGCCTGTCTCCCTTCCTCACATAATTTTGCAGGAACGTTAGCCACCAGCAAGATTCATGGAAACCCAAGCAGATCTGAAGCAAGGGCTCCCAAACCAAAGGAAACCCCCACATCTGGCAAAAGGAAAGCAGTGGGTGCTTGTGGCTGGGGAGGAAGAGAGAGGAAATCACCCCAATGATGACCTGGTTGGCTTAACCATGGCAAACTGCACCCTAAAATTCACCTCTGAGGAGACCTATTTAGGTTAAGTACAACACTGTGACACTACGGAGCTGCACAGGTTCCAGTTTCAAGACCTGTATGGTCAACTTCATTCTACTGTAACACAAATTAAAAGGTTTCATGTGCTGCAGACATAACTCCGGGTATTTGCTTTGCAAAGGCAAATAGTAAATTTGAAGGAAAGCCTGAAATTAGTGAACGTAACAAAGTATTCCCAGAATTCTGGCAAAGTGCTTAATCTGAGTATAGGCTGAAATATAAGAGACTTTCCTCCTCACACCCACTCACTGTGTCTTATTTCCTCATGTTAATTTTTGTGCCACTTATAATATAAAATGGACAGGGAATTAATCATTTACATGTTCCTGCAGTAATCATTACTCTAAATTTCCTATTAAGAAAAAAAGAATTGACATCTATACTTGTCATAAAAGTAACTGTATCCTAAGCACAATTCATCTCTTTAATTCAAATTAAGATGAATGGATGCAGATGGATTGATCCAAGATATTTATTTCAGTTATTTACCGGACTTCATAAAGGTATGTTATTCATGCTAACAGCGCAATCCCCCTCCTCACTTCTGCTCTACAGTTTTCTTCACATGCAATACAAAAATCCCATGCCACATACCTTCCAACACCATACACTATTTTTCATCAGAAATTTACAACAGGACATGCTTTTGAAGTTGTTTTTGCTTCACACCATGAGCCTCTCTGTGAACCTTGGAGAAGGGTTCAGCAATCATTAGTACTACGCATGAGAAAGAAAACAGTGTCATACCACTGCAGAAAAGGACTGATTTTTTACAAATACTGCTGCAGATTTGGTCCAAATCAGACCAGCCATTATACCAAACAGATTCAAGTTTCAGAAAGAAAGCTACATCACTAGTTGAATACAAGGAAATCCAAATACAAATAAAGCATTTAATGTGCATGAACATATGTTCATCTGTCAGTCTGTGCCACATCCAACAGATCCTGTTATGTTTTGAGGCATAGAGATCCACTTTGTTTCATTATGTGACATCACGCGAAAGACATTTGCATAGAGATCTTTCAAGCTACATCAGTGGCATTAAACAATAAAACTCCACAACATAACACACACAAAAGGCATGTTTCCATAGCTACTTTATAACTTTTTAATTGTGATTCAGTAATAGCTACAAATCACACTAATATTTACAACATCTCCCATTTTAGACAACTGTGCAGCTGTGACAATTGTCTTTCCACAGGTGCTTTCAGCAGCACTCTAAGGAATTTGAAGATGTGCACAGCTCTGCTTTCATTTATTAATAACCCCCTTCCTACCCTTCCCAGTAAACAGAAACCACACAATTTGGTGATTAACTGATTTATAATCCTCAGAAGTACAGACATTTATGAAGCAAGTCAGAAACATGGAAGATGGAATCACCACCTGTGAGGCATTCAAAAGTGTTCTGATAAAAGACTAAGCATTTCAAATTAAAGCATTTACTATATAGATGGCAATATGACTGCTGCCACTTTTCAAAGCATGTCACAGAAACACAACACTGGGCCTAAAAATTCTACATGAAGGTCAAGCACCCAAAAAGGAACAAAACTTACATAGGTTACACTTGTTAAATCAGTCTTTTGTACCTATACATTATGACACAGTATTTTCTCCCTATAGAACTCTTTCCCCAGTCATAGTATAGTTGGCTCATCATTAGTCAGCTCAATCTGTAGCTGTAGAGGGTGTGAACTGATTTCTTGATCAATAAGAACTTTTGTAAATTCAGAAGTATTATTTTCTTGTGGTTTTCCACTATAGCATCTAAGATAAAGAGCAAGATACAGCCATAAATGAGCATGTATAAGCAGGGGTTACAATTTCCATAACCTTAGCAGCAAACAATCTCCCACAGTTCTACATGCAATTTGAGTTGGGTCTCTAAGGTTTATGATGCACTATTTCTGCTGATTTATATGTCATAACTTGGTATAAAATTGTGCTGACACATACCTGAACAATTTATAAACAGGCACTCCATTAAACTGTCCCATTACACACTTGTGCTAATATTAATTACTCATTTGTGTATTATATTTGTGCTCTCCTAGCAACAGACTGCTAGTCAGAGAGTTACGTTTTGATCTCTAGCACTGCACACTGCTAGCAAAAAGCACCAACCTGAATCCTCGCCTCAAAATCTGAATACCCAGTTGCTGCATCAAAGGCATCAAGATGGATGAAGCTTCCCCACTGAGCAGCACGCCCCCCTGGCTTTTCCAAATCCAACCATATGCAGACAAAAGGAAAATAGTGGTAAAAAAGGGCAAGCCCCAGATAACCCGTAACCCTCCCAAATCCACTGAACCTTTTGCACTTGTGACTGACTGATGGGAAGGTAATTAACAGACTTCACACTATTATATATCAGTCACAGCTCACTGTCATTTTTTCCACCTCTCTTGGCAAGGAGGCTCCTTGCCTGTAAGCCAGTGACTTCTGCAGTATTTGTGGTTCCTGAGGAAAGGTGCTATACAATCATGATGCCTGGGCTGCTCTCTAGCCAGTTTACCGAGAATGGTAACAGTGAGTTCCTCATGCCCAGGACTTTCAGCCTAAAGTTTCTTTTACAGTCTCGTAGCCTTTCCCTGGCGTAAGTACAAACTGTTTTCCATGCCATCTGCTCATCTATACAAGCAGGGTCAGCACAATGTTACAGCAAAGTAATTTACACCTAATCATGCTGATTCAAATAAATAACACATCAGTAATAAGATGAAACTACAAACTTCCTAAGGTGTATAAGCATTACTGAGGGGCTTCCCTAGCTGTATTGCATGTACAACTGCCAACTACATAATATAATAAAAGGATTTAACAGTGACCATTTGTTCCAGCTATCACTGAAGCGTAACACTTAAGGCTAGCTACACTGTCATTATGCTGCAGCAACCCTAGTTTTAAGGACTCTGCTCCACCGCCTTCTAACAAGTTGCTATTAAAATAAATAAAAATAAATGGAGACATTGTTAGTCCCCTCTCAAATAACTGAGCCAAGACGCTGTATTAGTTATGGGGAGAGGGGGATGGTTTGTTGTGTTTTTAAAATTCAAGTTTCAAAAACCCCTTTCCTTGTGAAATTTCAGGATTTACCCCAGTGGCCCAGACTATGGATTCTGCTTTCCTGTCAGCACCTTTCAATGACATTCACAGGGCATATTTGGATCCATAGCTGTGGCTTCTGTACCATCCACTCTTGCAGTTGCTTCCAAGGGCTGCCTGCCTCAGCAGGGTACAAGAGGGAGAGCTTGATTGGGAGTCAGGAGACAGAGCTGCATTAATGAAGTAAAATAAAAGGTCAGAACTCAAGGAGAGTCTAATGAAAAGGAACAGAAGGAGAAAACAATTCATCCTGGGGAGAATGGACTGTTTGCTCTTTTAAATTTCGTAGAAATTTAAGAATTTTCTCTCAAAATCAAACATTTCGGGTTCACCCCCAATACAACAGTACTACTACACAACAAATGTCATCCTCTTATAATGAAAAATATGAAACAGCAGCCCACTAATTACATAGTGCAAACCATTGCATTTTGCTGAAACATCTCATTTCTCTTCTACAACTACACAGAAAAATACTATCAACTATAAATCAGTGAATAATTGAAAAATACAATCTTTTAATTATGGATAACGTGGATTTATTTAACACTTTCAAGTTTCCTCTACTTTCATTTGCAACTATTTCTCATATAAAATTGCAAATAAAGCATAACATTTTGATCATATAAGGCTGTATTCTGCCTATTCCTGACCAAGGATAAGCAGCTGCTTAAAATACAGTTTGCTTCTATTCATAAAACATTTAAAATAGAAGTGCTGACAGATCCTTAACAACCACAGTCCCCCTAAAAAGCTCTAATATAAACTCAACTGGTTAATAAGAATGTCATCTAATAAGCAGGTCAGAAAACTGCAAAGCAAACGGTAGCTCTGCTGCTGCAACTACTCCCCAGACAATACTTTCCATCACATACAAGATAAACACATGTAAGCATAGTGGTTATTATAAGACAAATCATTTTAGCTGTATATTCCCAGATAGTGAGTACTGCTATAATTTATCCTTTGAAAATAGATTAGTGCGTTAAAGCTGTACTCTTGAACATGAACACTGCGTATCCCTGGGCTGTCTGAAAACGGAATCTTCCTTATTCTGCATCTGTGATTATTACAGCAAAATAAACCTGCATGCATATGGCGGAAGGGAAGCAGGATCAGAACTCTCCTCCAAAAGGATCATAATGACTAACTACCAGTACTTAGAGTTATGGTCCAAATTATGCTCCCAAAGCACATTCAGCAAACAGGTTTAGCTTTTGGAGGTTTCCAGTTTCAAGGGTTTGGTTTAAAAAGAAAAAAAAAAAATAAAGAAAAAGAAATATTACAAATACCACTTCTGCTCTGTTCTTAACTGAAAGTGCCATATCACCAGCCCAACAGGGATCCCCTGTGGCTGAGATGCCTCATACCAGCAGAACAGCCTCAGGCACACCCTGGAGGAACCTCACTAGCCAAATTCACACCTCCAGCCATAGGACCCCCAATACAAATTATGGTTCACCCTGCAATTGGACAACCATACCGACGGATGGGCTGAGAGTCTGGCCCTCTTACTGGGTCAAAAGGAGAGAAGGACCTTTCACAGAGCAAAAACATGACTGTGCTTTTGCTTACCAATTTTCTGATCATCTGGGAATTGATCCTTACCAGGGTATGGAACTGTGTGAAGGACAGGACACACTTCTTAAACTGGACTTAAACCAGATTTTTGAGGTTAGCATATAGGACATTACAACATGGCCTATGGCAGACCACCTATTGGCACAAAGGTCATGTGCAGACTATGTCTGGCTAATATTATGATGCCTCTTGTTAAACAGAAGATGTAACCCAGTTTAATAATCCATTTTATTCCACACGATCCAGTTCCAGCATCAGCCACAGACCCTCTGAGCCAGATTATCAAGCCACAACAAAACAAGCAAGTACTATTTTCACATAGCAATATTTCTGACCAAAGAAAGGGGGGGGAAGAAAAAGAAAAGGTAGAGGCTCCTGAGAACATCCAGGTTGCCTGCTTTTGGTTTTTCTCATTAAGACACCAGGAAGGATGGGGAAGGAGTGTCTGGAAACTGAAGAGAGAAGCCAAGAGTCTCAAACAAGGTTTAGGATTTAGAAGGGGCATCCAGGCCATATCAGCACAAACATGGCAGACTTGAGTTATATCTGTTGAGGCCATGCCAAAGACCATAATATCTTATTAGTCAGGTAACAGTTTCTTCTAAGTATGCAAGTTTTCAAAACCCATAGGAACTGTATCACAAGTACTGACAACATAAATATAATTTAAACTTTTCTTTTATACAGTAGAACATCTCAATACTAATTACCTTCCGGACTTTTTTTGCACATCACAGTTGACCATGTGTATGTTGCTTACAGGTACACATAAACATCCTTGTAAGGCAGTTGGCAATTATTTTTACTTATAGAATCATAGAATACTTAGGGTTGGAAAGGACCTTAAGATCATTTAGTTCCAACCCCCCCTCCCATGGGCAGGGACACCTCACACTAAACCATGTCAACCAAGGCTCTGTCCAGCCTGGCCTCGAACACTGCCAGGGATGGAGCATTCACAGCTTCCTTGGGCAACCCATTCCAGTGCCTCACCACCCTAACAGGAAAGAACTTCCTCCTTATATCCAATCTAAACTTCCCCTGTTTAAGTCTTAACCCATTACCCCTTGTCCTATCACTACAGTCCCTAATGAAGAGTCCCTCCCCAGCATCCTTGACATGCATTTCAAAAGTTACTTCTAAGACATCAGAAAACTTAAAAACTTCTTCCTGACATAATAGTGGCCTAGAACTGTAATACTATCAAACAACTGATAAAGTATCAGTCACTGCTGCCTTTTGCAGCTGATGCTTGATCATTCTAAACAGCAAAGATCTGCAAAGTTGAAAGTGTTCACTTAAATATTGCAAAACTTTGCTACCTTGGATTACTTTACTAAGTCTTGATATTTTTGTTTTCTCTTCTCTTTGGCAACTGCCAGCTCTGACAAATTCTCTGTATCTTCTACAGATATGAATTTCTCCACTACTTCTACTGCTGATTACCAAAACCAGTCCCAAATGTATACCCACACCCCAGCTCCTTGTTATTGTACACCAATTCTTGTAACACCTTGTTATTGTACACCAATTTCACTGACTCTTCATTCTCTCACAACGGATTTTAATGGGGAAAGGTACATCGCTGAATATATGGCAGATAGCTAGTATTTCTTCTTCTCTCAGACTCAAGCAGGAAAAGCAAGAAAATTTCTTTGTATTTCTTTTCTATTATGCATAATACCACTAACACCTGATAATTCAATTATCTCACAGGAACAAAAAGAGAACATACATCAAGTATTTGAAATCCAATCCTAACATGCACTTTCTAGGCCACACTTCTGTTACTCAAGCTCACCTCAGAGAAAGCAAGTATTTTTAAGAAACTAAAAGTCGTCAGAATAGCATATTCACCTCTGTAATGTTCTTGCTTGCCATTTTCAAAATCTCTGCTACTGAAATTATGGTGGACACACGAAGAAGGCTATTAGGAAATTCTGGAAGTAGAACTTGGCATCTGGCTTTATGCATTCAGAATTTCCCATAATATTGATGGAGCATCCATCCATCCAACTCTACATACCACATTGGCAGCATCTCCTGATGGATCACATTACTACTTAAGTAATGGTATTTTTTTGCAGAATCACAGATTATGTTGCTTCAGTTATGCTTCTCTTTGCAGTAGTTATAATCATGACCCTGACAGCAGGGCTGTCGATGCCTCTCAAGCTATCAGCTCTACACTGCTAGCATCCTTCATCATAACTTAGCAGCCTAGCAAATGCACGGAGCAGAACAAGTAGTAATGGGCTTTAGAGATTAGCTAATTCATCCAGTTGCTGTTAAACTGCTACTGGTTCGGGCATGACAAAGATATCAGACTAAACTCTGTTAAACAGACAGCAATGAATAGAGATAGCTAGACATCTCGACCCTCTATGCCTGCCTACTGGATTTACTCAGCACTGGTGACAAATAAACTCGACCTCTCAGAAATATTAGGTGAGGGTTATTCAAATACAAAAAAAAGCACATCAGCTCATCACAGAATTTATGCTTTTCCAGTTTGACTGACTAGGGAAAACAAGCAAGCAAAAAGACCCAAAAAACTGAACTCTCACAAACACCTACAGAAAAGGGATGTCCATACAAGAGCTGTGCCTTACAGTCTTTTCTGACACATTCTTCCATAAGCTCTCACTTTAGAGAAGATACTTATTATTTTTCCATGTTTCACATTCTGTGACACTAAGGCCTCAAAAGAATATGGAAGATTCAGGAAAAGAAGCTTTCTTCTTAGATGTTCCTATCTTGGATATGACCTTGCAGACCTCTGGCACTGAAGCTAGCTCATTCTATTTTTAGCCCTTTCCTCACACAAGCACTTGATGCAAATGAGCACACAGTGACCCATGGAATAAAATTAGGGACTGACTCTATAAATTAATTTTCCCCAAGTGTTGTACTTTTCCCCCATAAAAAAAAAAAAGCAGGTTTCCCATTTTAAAAGTAAATATCCTTTTAAAAAGATTAAATATTTGCTATAGTTTTAAACTGTACTAAATGATGGATTAATTCAAATATAAAATAAAAGCCAAAGCATGTCAACAATAATATTAAAATATTATTTGAATACATATAAGAATGCGCATTAAGGACTATTTTTTACTTTTTGGAGTTAGTAATAGATTTAGGAATGGAAGTGTAAGGGAATGTCAATGGAAACAATGCCCAAGTTTTCTCTGTAGCAATCTGGTAGGCCAAGCAATTTCTGTGCTTATGACCCAACTGGCCACTACAGGAAGTCTGAGAACCTGGCCCAACAGAATTGGCTTTTTTATCCCAGCCTTGACAAAGCAAAAACCAAGGTTGTTTGCACTGGCTCCACACCTCTCCACCATTACGTTTTTTACGTAATCAGTACTATGAGTATGCTTTCCCCATAGGTGCCCTTTTCACAAAAGAACCCAGAATCATGTCTTCTCACCCAGCTCTGAGGCTCCTTTCCATTGCATGGGACATCCCTCAGCCACGGAGGCAAAAATAAACTCTACTTTTGGTGGAACTCAAGGAATGAAGGATAAAGGTGTGAATGGGAAGGAGGGATGTGGGGAACTAAGGGGTCCCCAGCCTTTTACTACCTTTGGGGTTCCTTCACTTCATCCTCTAACCCTTACATGCATTCAGGCTCCCTTCACAGTCCTGAAAGCATCTCTCTTACCCCATTCAGCATCATTTCAGTATCTCCCCTCAATTTACAAAAAGTATCAGCTTCCTTTCCCTTAAGGAACAAATGCTGCTCACACAGGGCATCCCACACTATGACAAGGAGAAAAGGTGTCAGGTCACAGACAGACTTTGCTCCAATTTGGCAGGAACAGCATGGATGAATATGTTAACACTAGCTGAGGAGCTCTGGAGAACAGAGCTTATGGGGGCCCTGCTGAAAGAGCAGCAAACTACTACTCTTGCTGATCCTGCATTCTTGGGTTGAGCCTGAAGCCGATTCAGATATTGTCAACAGCAAAATGACAAAATTACGAGTTCTTAAAGCCCCATTCAGATTCTCTTCTACCTTTTGTAAAAATGGCCAAAAATCAATACTCTTTATAGTTTCTTCTATTGCAACTGTGCAAAAGGTTTCGCAGATGCTGCTCACATGGGCAGTTAGCCATTTGGCACACAACCCTCACAGACCTCAGCAGAGCACAGATTCAACCATGCAGACAGCACAGCTCACTGGCACAGGTAGTAAACAAGTAGAAATAAATCAGACTGTTGCCACTTGATTTTCAGCATGTCCCACATTGATATTGTGGATAATATTGGTAGTAATCAAGTTGAAGCAGAATTAATACCCGAAGCAATAAAATCTTTCATATTCTCATTCAAGCCAAAGGACAACCCTGCTGCAGTGACATATGGCTTTGCTCCTCTGCAAATATGTTAGACTGCCTACAAAATACCCTCGTCTAGCAAAGGATAAAGCTTTTTAAAAATCAGTGACCTGCATTAATTTGTTTTTTCCACCAAGAAAACCTCATATATCATCATAATCATCTTTCTAGACAAGAGATGAGTTTTCTCACACTGTTTGCATCTTTTTTTTTTCCCTTTAATGGAGTGGTTTTAGACTAGGTCATTGATTACATAGCCATAACATGCTATTTTTTTCCAGCAAGAGAGCCAGTTGGGGGCTCACAAAGTACAAATAAGTTCCTGTAGAGTTGAAACAGAGAACAATCAAGGGATCATGCACTGAGGATAGGACTAAGATTTTTAGCACTTGGAAAACAAGAAGCAGTTCATAGCCAATTAGTTATGCACAACTTTCAGCCTCGTGGGATTTGGTATTATCACTGGATTTTTTTATTTTTTTTTTTAATCCAAAAGCCTTTCTCTGTAGTGACGTCCAAGTGAGCATCCCAAACTTCATGCAACAAGACTGAAACACCTCCTGGATGTGCAGTTCCTCCCATGTTACTGCAAGATTACCAGCTGCCATGGGTAGAGATTAGCCCAGGTCACTGTTTTGGGAGGAAGAACTAATATTTTCAGCTCCGTGAGGCAGGCAGGGATCCAAAACCATGGTCCTCAATGTCATGCAGGAGACCTATACAAATGGCTCCTTGTAAGCCTTCCTTCTGAGCATGGAACAGGTTTGTATTTTCATGTGGTTAGAGAGTGTTTCCCTGCTTGAAGATGCAGGTTCACATAATAAGAGCTGCAGCACCATACAATCGTAACACCTGATGTACAAGCACCAGCTCATAAAAAAACAAATTAAGAAAAAAAAAAAGCAACAAAAGAAAACTATGGCTTCTCCTCTTTTTCCATCTAATGCTGTATTTATTAAGTCAGCTGATTTCAGACCAAGAGATTTCTGTTTATTTACTGTTTTTAACAAAATGGCTTATGCCTGTGCCAACAACTTCTTAATAGTAAACAGGATGCAAACTCTATGACACACAAGAGCAGATTTTGTTTAGCAAATGCTTAATGTCATTGTCATGGTATCTAAAAAGGCAGCTTGTAATGGCACCGGAAATTTTCATTTGCTGCAGTTTAATTAACAAATGCCCATTTCCTGTTTAGATCTAATATAGAGACATTCAGATTAAAAAAGCAAAATATTTACTTATGTACATGAATGAAATGTCTGATGAAAACCCTTTACCCTAGAATTTTGAACTATCATTTCCTTTGGTCTATGACAAAGGAATGTAGTTATGCTCCCTATAACCAGCAAGAAACCATAAGCTGACCTGCATTTGTGGGTTACGTGTTTAAACAAAGTAGGAAGGAACCATTATCTCAACTTCACAAGCTATTGCAGCCCCGAGAAAGAAATAAGCCTAGTTGAAGCCCAGAGCCAGCAACTAAGCACCAAACAGCCACATGTTTACTCCCTGCTCAGCAGGATGGTTGGGAGAAAGGTTTGCGGAAGAAGGGGCAAGAGAATCAGAAGGTTAGAAGACAGAAAACTTGTGAGTCAGGATAAGAACAGTTTAATAATTTAAATACAATCAAAATAATAAATTCTAATGAAAAAGAAAATAACAGGGAGAAACAAAACCCAAGCAAGAGAAGTGATGCAAACAATTCCTCTTCACCAACCAACACCCAGTCAGCCCCTGGGTAGCAGCCACCCACCAACCTTCCCTCAGCCTGCTCACTGGTGGAGCGAGGAGCAGGCAATGCCTTGATGCTGTGTAAGCACTGTTCAGCAGTAATTAAAACATCCCTTTGTTATCAACAGCTTCTAACACAAATACAAACCACAGTCCTATCTCAGCTATGATGCGAAAAACTAACTACCCCAGCAAAAACAAGAACACTGGTATCTCCAGAACTTAAAGATTAGTCAGTGGCTGCTGACCAAGAGATGCCTGCAGATAAAAAAAACAGTTGATTTTTTTTATACAGATTTTGAGGTGGATGATCTTTTTGAAGCTGCAGCTGTCTTCCATTCTAAAAATATGCTTTTAACCTCTGTTCTGGTCATAACTTATTTTTAGTTACGATGCCACAAAATACATTGAAACCTGTAAATCTTTTTTGGCATCATTTGTGAAGGGTAATATTTCATAAAATAATTTTACCCAATGATCCAGTTCCTTAGGGACAATAAACAATATTTTGGTGGGCTATCATAAATCTTTTTAGATAATTTGAAATAAAGCCAATCAAGAAGATGTGACTTCAAACTGGCAATGCATTTAAAATCAGAGATGTGAAATGGGCACTAACTGGCTGACTACCTTTTCAAGGAATGTTGATTTATAATTTGTAATGCAATATTAGAAATTTTTATCAACCCTTTGGCACTTAGCATTCCACCCTCCAGTGAAGCGGTACTGAAACGGGGATTCTGTTCTGCCTAAACTTCTTTCACATGCTTCCACTTCTTCAATTATAACTGACTCAAGCATTTGTATTGGTGAGCTCTGACTAGATGAGCAGAAAGACCACTCCTTGGGCTTCCAAGGCAAAGGCACTGATCTTATTTAAAACAGCAACTGATCTACTAAAAGAAAAGGAAACCTTAGTATTAGACCAAATTTCAAACCTTTACAAAATATTGAGTGGAACTTTGGCATCTAAAGTTGATAAAAATTGAAGTGAATAAAAAAGAATTTGAAACATAGAATAAGGCTGTTTTTTCTTAAGTGTGTATCAGCATTATAGCATCTTACATTTTATTGAACATATTGATCCTTTTTTTCCAACCATTACTCACAGAAATTTTTGAACTCAGTAAAAAATAAGAGCTAAAGAAAAAACAGAAAAATATTAGCTCACTTAGAAATCAAGTATTTTTAGAATACAATTATTCTCTAAACACATGTAAGCAAAATTATAGGTACAAATTCAAGAGAAAAAACTTTTCTAATAGCTACTATCAGGGAAAGAACAGTGTGCTCCATTTCATTACCTGGCATAAGCCATCAGCAAAATTACATTAAAATTAAGGCAGGCTGTCAGTAAAGTAGGTACTCTTAATTATTGTAGAAGTCTAGTACACCTTCACATCTCAAACTTAGAAATTAAGTATTGAAGGGTAATGAAGCAACATCCTAGCAAAAGGGATGGAATCAGAAGACTATCAGGAGACTACGACTACAATTTGGAAAGGTTTGGAGGAGTTGAAGTCACAATAAACACAAGACTCAGTCAAATTCATTACTTGAAGCTACAAATTTAATTAGAGTTCAAAAACATTACACCACCACCCACCCCAAAAAAGCACTGCACTTCCAAAGCAAAAATATTTGGCTTAATTGTGGAAATCCATAAGACATTTAAACCGCACCGACTTTGAGTGGGTATTGCAGGTTGTCATCTTCTTTAGGGGTCCAATGAACTACGAAGCTACCATCAAAAAGTCCAACCATCTAGTTGCCAATAAACCCCTAATACCCTTCTCATCTGAAATTTCTGAGGAATAGAGATAAAGCAGCATGATGTAGAGTCAATAGAGAGGACTACAGGACAAAGGGAAAAAAGAATCTGAAGGTCTCATCAACTGTTCTCTCTACCCTCAATTTTCTATTTCCCCACCAGCACAGTTTCTGGTTGGATAATACACCCATTTCTCATCTATTATAGAATTCACCATAGAAAAAGAATCAATTACAGCTCAATAACAGATAGGGAAAGCTAACAAAACACATTTTTGCCACTGAAAAAATTGCATAGCTGGAAGCTGTTTGCAATCATACCTGTCATACTACTTCCAGGAAAAAACTATGGTGGCATAGTCAAATCTCTGAAAGAGCGAGATAATGCAGTTGAAAAGCTAAATAAAAGCTTAAAAGGGCTAAAATAGAATAAATTAAATACTCATTTTCAACCTTATCATATTGCAAATTTAACATTAACACAAATGTTTGCCGCATTAAAAACTTTCTTTGTTTTGACAGATATCTTTCCTTTAAGGGTTTAGAGTCCAAACACTAAATGTTCTATTCCCTTACACTCCATTGACATCCACTGCTGTTACTAACACTCTTAAGCCATGCTGATCTTACTTTAGGGCATGCTGACACAGCAGTAAAGACAACCAAATATTTCTTAACTTACGCAGAGCAGCAGCCAAAGCTATTAAAGGACTAAATTACACTAAATAGTTTGGGACCATAAAATATATTTGCTCTGTCTACCTCTAGAGCAACTTTTGTTGCTGTTGCCATGGAGGTTGTAGGGCATAAAAGAAAACTCTGTTTAATTTCAAGCTTTCAAATGGCTTATAACAGAGAATGACTTTTCATTAACAGGTCTTCACCTGTTAATCAATAGTACTATGATTAATTCACTTTCATTTTGTTCTTATTTATTAAATGAGGTCAGAACAAAAAAAGCCTCTTACTGTCCTTAATTACAGAGCATTTATTCTAAGCATTATGATAAAGAGAAAGTATGCATTTTCTAAGCTCTCTCTTGATGAATATTCTACTTTGGACGCAATCCAGCCCAAATTAAGGACTTCCACTAATAGGCACATAACTTGAGATAAACCTTCAACATTCTTTACTTTAAAATTAAAAAAATAATAATAAATATCTGCTTAGTTCATCTGTTCAGAACAAACAGTCACTGAGAGTTACTTTCATATATATATATATTTGTCTTCCATGTGCATATGAATTTGCATCTCATACTTAGATTATTATAAGGTAATTCCCTCCTCAGCTTCTTCCATGATGTCATGGATATTATTACAGAATATATTTTGACGTACAAGTTCTCTTCAGACGAAAAAAGTCACTATGTCTTACCGAAACTGTAATGAAGAGTTCTGTTCTGCTGAGGCAGATATGGTTTCAGATGATTCAAGTCATGAGGTTTTGTTACTCAGTTTTCTCATATTTGAGAAGCTACTTAGCCAGGACCTCAACATTCCCTCCTCCTGCAAACCAGAAATAACTTGTTCCCTATTATGTTTACTGTCTAAAGGCAGATTTAGAGTCAAAACCACTATTAGTGCTTGTCAAATACTATGAAGCCAGCAATAAAAAGATGTTCGTTAAATGACTATTGTAACGCAACAGCACTCAATTGATGTGTGGTCTGGCCAGAAAGCAAGGTTTTTTGACAGAAAGTAAAAACATTAAAAAAAATAAAATAAACCAAAACAAAATAAAAATCCAAACACCACAAGTATGGCATCTAAGCACAGAGAAATTTGTAAGTGTAAAAAAAAAAAACCCCAACCCCAAAACAACAACAACAAAAACCTACAAAAAAAAAAAAGAGTCCAGAGTGTTGTTATGCAGGATATGTTTAAGAAATCTACAGCTTTGTCTCCCACACACCCAAGAATATGCAAAGTGAATAGTCAAAAGCCATTCATTAATGGTCGTGTAAAATGGAATATTTTGGAACTACATAGCCTGTTTCACAATCCCATATTTTAAGCATATGTAATATTAGACAGTATTACTGCAGTTTTCAGAAAGAAATATAGAGGCAGCATGATTATAAAAAAAGCATACCATTTTCTCAGGCAGGAAATGTGTTCAAAGTTTTGTAGTCTATCCTCTTTTAAACACTATCAATGCTTCTGTTAATTACCAAAGTGATCTGACAATTAATGATAATAATTAATCTGATTGTCTCAGTGCAGCAGTGATTAACTGGGTCAATATTCAGGGGGACTGAGGCAAATATAGTTTCACATCTAACAGGGATTAGGTGAAGTACAAAATAAGCAAGCAGATCCAAATTTATGCACTTCATTTGTGGAATTATACATTTTAAGTAATCAGCAAGCAAAATGAAGATACCTTTTTAACACCAGAAAAAAATCTTATCTAATAACCCAAAAGTCCAATAATAGCTGTACAGCCATCACTGACAACTCACAAATTTCACGTGTCCTTGGCTTTGTCAATTATTATTATTATTTTTTTCTTCATAGATATGTTTATGCAGTGGAGATGGGGGGGAATTGTGATTTATTTTGTTTGTTTGGGGGATGGGGTCAGTAGAGGTGAAAAATTTAAAGAAAAAAAAAAAAAGAAAAACCACACAACTGTCTCTCTCTTTTTTTTTTTTTTTCCCCCCAAAAGCCACAGCCCAAACATCTTAACCATAAATTAAACTGCAACAATCCTGAATGCCCCTTGACACATGAAGGGGAGAAAGTATGATGGATTTTCAGCAGAAGCACACTGCTGCCCTGTCACTCCAAACCAGGATTCATTTGCTTTCCACTTCACTGATAGAACATTATGCCTTGGTGCTCTCTTCTCTACAGACCACTCTGTCCTTTTCAGGATCTTGTGTTCATGATTCATCAGGCACAAATTTTACTCAGACTCCCTAATGCCTTTTTTCAAACAGGCTGTACTTTTCCATCGTCTCCCAAATGTTACAATTACTTTTTTTTTCCTCTCCAGTGTAATAAAACCATGAAATAGGGATATCTCCAAATATGCCCAACAAATATGCCAACAGGTGCTACATAGCTTACACAAAGCCTGTTAACAAAGGGGTTCACCACACACTAATAAGGTACACAATACAGACAATATTTCAAATACCTGACTATATTTTCATAAGGTTTAATATGGTAGTGTAACATATATCTTTAAAGCTACCTTAAATTATATGTATTCTGCCTGGTACACGGTCCAAAAAGCTGTAGACAAATACAAATTGTTCTTTTTTTTCTTTGATAAACACATCTTGTAAAATGTAAAAAAAGTCAAGACTTCATACCAAATATTCAGTGGAGAAATACTATTAAAACTTCAGTTCTACTTAATATCAGATATTATATTAGATTTTGAGGCTCACTGACCTTATCATAAATACATAATTTGGGTAAAAGAGATATACTAGATAATTAAATATACTCTCCAATACCTAGGCCCCCAAACACACCCAACCTACAGACACCAAAATTCCCCAAACATACCCTGCTTAAACAATTTCATGTGCAATGCCTGCTCTGGTTCTGTGAAACCCAGTGCTGATATTCAGAGCAAGAAAACACATTACCCACAAGTCACAACATTAAGATAGAAATTAAAGTTCCCATATGACAACACAGCAGCATTCTTGCCTGACCTATAAGAAAACAGAAGTCTGTCCACATGAAACAAAATGCAACACTCAGCAGCTCCAAGACTTATTTACTAGCACATGACACAATGATATAAAGGATTACATGCGGCTGGTGGTAGATTTACAGTTGTACATACTTACCTCTCACTTGGTGCTGAACATCAGGCTGTCAGTGAAGTCTGAGTGATGGTTTTGTGCCCTGCAGGAGCTACAAGTTCAAATTCTCCACAAAAAAAAATAACCACAATAAAGCTTTTAGTGGCAGCTGGGATGGTGGATAACCACAGCTGCATTACCATGCTAGGCATCTTTTTCTAATGAGAGAATCCTAACTTCACCTTTGATCACTACTTCAGTTTTAATGCCAGTTGTAATAGACACTTTTACCCCACTATCACACAAGTAGCTATTTTAACACCACATTGAGGTAAACACAAGACACAAATAGATAGTTTGGAAGACAGATAGCCCTTCAGAGACAAAAACAAGCACCATATGATTTATACAAGGTAAAGCTGATGAAGTCATCGCTGCACTGGCATTTTTAACCTCATGGTAAAAATTAAAAAGTTGGGTTTTTACAATCTTTTTCCTCACATAGCTCAGAACTGTTCAGTATCCATGTTGACAGTGCTTCTGTTTGCAAACACTGTGTATACCCAATAGCAAATCAGACTCCCCTAGTTTAGAAATTGAGCTGGTACAATTTATCTGCAAAGCAGCAGCATGGTGGGGTGAAGCAGAGCTGAGAAACCCTCAAATTCCTCCACTCACTCTCTTCTGCTGCCTTTCAGCGTGTTATCACCATTCATAAGAAGTTGTGTTGCAATGTCTCTTATGCTCATTAATCCTGAAGAACTCTGACGCTGCCATCAATACCACAGAATAGCTTTAGAGCTTCAAAAGATAAGGGGAAGCAAGAGCTAACATGACAGAGTACATAGGCTAATGGGAAATCAGTCTTCCTGCCAAAAGAACTCTATCATTTACTTGCTCCTATTACAAGACTCACATAACCTAATACAGACCAAATGTGGGGGAAAAGTGAAAATTTGTATCTTTGTGCTTATTTCCACAGAATTATTTCAAAAGGCGTGTATGAAGTTTTTAAATGTAAAGTATTCCTAATAACCAAGGCACCATCCTCATAGCCATAGATTCTCAGGAATATTTAGGTGTTAACTCACCCTTGATTTCAGTTGAATGAAGTATGTAAATAATTCTGAAGATGTGGGGCTTTGGAATACCATTATAAAATGGCAGATTTCAAAGTTGCACCAGATTCTGACATTCTTCTGACATTCTTCAAAGTATGTTTTAAAAAGTTAAGTCCGACAAAGAAAAAAAAATCCCATGATCTCCTTGAACTGATATGGAAGCATCAGCAAAAGTAAATCCTTGTATAAGAGTAACTGGTCAGGTTTTTACTCCAAACTTACATGTCTTCCCATTCACCTCATAGTTCAAAGCGACAACATCATGTTTACCTCATATGGTGGTATTAGAACTTGTTATCTGTGAAGCATTCCCACATCCTTGGAAAGCACAGCAATTCTCTGTACATACAAGAAAGCAACAGCAGAGGTACCACTTAGCGTTACTCCTCAGAAGTCTGAATGTAGTTATAACAAGCACTGATGCTCACTGAAAAGCTTCAGAAACCTTAGGAACAGATTTATAGTGTCAGTTGACAAAAACTTCAACAGCTTTTGTAAGAGCAGTGCCTTCCAGATGCAGATGTAGCCACAGACATCTGTTAGCTAAACAATGCTGAGGTGCATCTCTCTCTGTAATTCCACCCTCCCAGGCAATGACCTGGAAAACCTCACAGCATAACACATTAAGTTCAAGAAACCATTTGAGGGATTCTGACTCCTCTCCCTTATCATTTGTAGCACATGTTTACCATTTACAGCTCATCACCACCACATGCAATCACTTACATTCCAAATGTTCAAGGAGCTCTATAGTTGAGCAAGAAAGTACCTTAATATTCTGAACTACCTGGAAACATCCAAACTTGGAAAGGCTCACGACTTTGTACTGCAATGCTTGAACACCTTTGACACACCATGCTAACCTAAGACCCTCCTAACAAGTGCAGCTTGCATACATAAACCAATATGGATTCAGCTGTGCAGAGCTGTTTATACAGCCTTTCAGAAGCACAGCATTTTCAAACACTACTACAGACATTAGACCATGTCTTCCTAAGAGAAGTTTAGTGGTTGTCAGTGAGGCTTGACTTAATGATGCACACTGCATCAGCAACTGTATTTAATTAACTTTTTTGGTTGGCCTCACAGAGTGGTTTTCTACAATCTGATCTTGTCTGCATGAGCCCTGTTATGATTTCACATGGGAAGGAGGCATACAGGCACATCATCTTTCATAAATAAAACTGCTCTGACTTATAAAGACTGCTGATAAGGAAAAAAGATATCAGGGTATCCATGCATGGATAAAACACAACACAAAGCTTTCTGAAGCAAAATATCTGGAAATTAAACCTAAGGGAAAGAATGCCACTTTCTAAATAAGTAGTTCAAATAGTTTAATAAAGGGAGGAATGAGGATAATAGGGGATGGTTATTTTGAAATGAATGCTTTTATCTATGCCACATAGTGTCTTTCCCAGTGGCACCAGCAGAATTCAACAGCGTGATTTCAAGAGAAAGTATAAGAATTAGTCTTTCCTTTGCTGCTTGGAGAAGCCAGTTTGTTTCAAGCTTAAAACAAGCAAGCTGATATTTTACATGAAGTGCTTATCACTTAAAATGCAAAACAGAACATGATGTATTCCCACTTATCTGACTGTACTAGATTTAATATATAAATACAGGAATGTTCAAGGATAAGTGAAGGATCTTTGTCTCAGATATACTCTAAAAATTTCTTCTCAATGATTTTTTGCTTTCCTTTTCTTAGAAACACATTTGAGGTTTAACAGTCAAGACAAAAAAAGAGACACATGGGCAAACTCAATCCCTGAAGCTTCTAACCCAGACAGCAAAATGTCCATGAACTTGCGTATACTATATCCCTCTTCACTTGCAGCTGTATCACTACACATTTCAAATCTGAATCCTCATATTATTCTTTTCCCTACCATACATCTTGTTTAATTAAGATATTTGTCACCTTGGCACTTATAGCAGTTTATCAGCACTTAACTGGGAAGCAAGTGTTTCGAAGCTTATAGCATGCCAGATTCTTTTCTATTAGGATCTGAAGCTCATAAGCATATCCAGATTTCATACCATGTTTTTTAGCTACAAGCTTTCAAGTATTTCAGATGGGTGAAAATATCAGCTCCTCCAACTGTAAAATAGAGATATTTTGTACCAGAATTTAAATAGAAGATATCTAAGCAACTTTACTCCGCAAAGTTGTAGCTTTGCAAAGGAAGAGTAAAGGAAAAGTCTCTCAGTCTTTTTGCCTGGCTTATCCTTATGCCATTAAAATAAACATGAAACAATATGTTCCTTTTTAACCACTTGATGAGTCAGTGCAGCTCAGGAAACTGATAAAAGGTTTATGGAAATAAATTAATATTGCATGAATGCTGCTGGAGCTATTAAACAAACATAAGCGAAAACCCATCACTGAAGCCAAGAGAGACCCATTTACAAGGGAAAATGACAAAAAAGTCAACAATCATTATTAAAGCAGGTTCTTTGCTCAGTGAAAATGGCATATGACCTAAACAGATATAAGCAGTGCAACTGATAGTTATGCTGTTTATATTAGATATTACAACTGGATTACACTGCTTTTGACAATAAATTTTTTAGCATCCTTTTATTCATGCAAAGGAATGCTTATCAAAATCTTTCAGTCTCTTAATTCTTCAAAATAAATGAGAAGAGTAGTATTTTTATGGTATGAAACAGCCCAGTTACTGATATTCTGGTTATCCTTTTACAAGTCTCATGCATGAGAAGTTCTTGAAGTCTGCAGTTGATGACAGGATGAAAGACAGCAAATACTGAGACTTACATCTTTAATAGGCAAACCCAGTTTCATTTTTGAAAATGCAGTCAGTTCAGTTACCTTTGCTCAAGACCAAGAGAAAGATCAAAATTATCAGCCTTCCTGCAGGAGTCAGACTCAGATCTGCAGATCACAGAGGCTTCAAAGGTGCTACGCAAAAGCAGCTGCTGTATCTTACCCACTTTCACACAGTACTTCAGAAATACACATTTGTGTGACAACAAAGGAGGCAAACCTTTCCATGACCTTGCAATAGTGATCTTCACAGACTTGAGTTCCTCAGCTTTCCATCCAGCAAAACTTTTGCATTTTAATATAACAGGATTTCTGAAGAACTTCAAAGATACAGTTGAACCAAAAGCAGTTCGGACAGGAAAAACGAGAAGGACTGCTCAGAAGCAAGCGGCCTTCTTCTGTATAAAAAACAAAACCTGATAGTATTTTAGTACTTCAAAGAATGATCTTCCAAAAAATCTGATCACTTTCTCAAGAATTGTTTATTTTATTTATATCAAGGCCAGCATTTAAAATCCACTCTAGAAAACATTTGCCCAGCTAGGTCATAGAAAAATGAAATACTTTGCAGTGACCTTAAACACACTAACAGAACACCTGCACATATTTTTTAATTAAGATCAGTTACTATAAAATATCATTGATCAACAGGCTTACTCATTAATGACCTTTAAGTTACAGTTATGTCAAAATAAGAATAGACCTACAGAAGAGGTCCAGTCTGAATTCAAAGATGCATTTCACATGCTAGCGAAAGTCACACTGAGATTTTAGAAACCACATCTTCAAGTAAGAAAACACAGCAAGAAGCTATGAAGTAACCTTCATAGAAATTACTCTGCTGAAGACTTTTACTATCAGTTAAAGTACAGACATTTCTTACTATCACCCATTGCATAAATTCCCCATTATACATTGTCTGCCAGGTACAATGGTTGGCCTATCGTAAAACCCAGTTATATTATACTTTCATTTGTGAAAACTAGAGTCAGACTCCGAGTATCATCGGCAGTCAGCAAAATGCACCACTGTAGAAAAGTGCCAGTACCCTTCTTTGCTGTCTGCTATGGAAATTGTCAATGCAGAATTTTTGCATGTTATTGAAACAACTTCAAATGTCACTTACACAAGTACCTTTGGAGATGTTAATAAATGCACTGTTTATAACCCTCTACCTATTTAAATTCCTCCCAACTCCTCAAATATACTTCTGTCTTTTATTTCCCTCTCCTGCATGCATTTGTTTGACATTCAGCAATTATGGGAATTTAGTCTCATTTCAACTTAAATGTTTGTTAATATATTAATAATGTTCGTCTATTAACAGACCCACATTATTGGCCTCTCTGCTTGATGGAAAACAAAACTACTTATGCCATACATTCACAAAAAAAATGTAATACCCAATTAAAAAAAAAAACCGTAATTATAGGTCTACATATTTTACAACATTGCTTCATATTTAATGCAACTGCTTCAAAAGATCTCCCTCTAAACACGGTCCATCCTTCGTCGGGACTTAAATTATTTCATATAACATGTTAACAATCTTTGATTATCTGATAAGTTTTTCCTACTATTCCATTAGACTCATTCATACATTTCTGTTAGCTTTTTATGACTTACTGAAAAAAAAAATGTGAAGGAGAGCAGAAGAAAGCTGCTTCTGCATAGTTCAAGCAAGAGCACAGGAAAAGGAAGCATAATCAAGAACAATGGCAGTCTGACTTTGAGATCTTCTTTCTTATTATAATAAATAGCAACCTTTTGAAGAAAAGGAGACTGATAAATACTCAACATCATCCTCTAAAACCAGGAACAACCTGAAGATACCAAAACATTTATTTTCATCCTGCATTAAGATAAATGTTACCATATTTCAATGTGTTTAATTAAGTTACAATGTTTCTCATAAAAGAATATAGTGTTGTTCAAGGTTGAGAAAATATTCTTTTCAATCTATTAGATTTCACCTAATTGCAGAGCATAATAATCATACCGGGTATTTCCTCCCCTCCTCCCTTTCCTTCTCTTTTCTTTATAGACTTGGCTTATCAAATCGACTACACACAACTGCACAGCAGAGGACAGCATATTCAGCAAACAAAACATTGAGGACTTACCATTTACACAGATTTCAAATGATTTGCAAAGGTCATCCTCAAACAGGCAGCCTGAAAACACAGCAGAAAGGTGAAGATTAATACAGGTCTCAAACTGGGTAGTTAGCGCAGACTGAAGACCTCTCAGGCTATTAAATGATCAGCAACAGTCAGACATTTGGTTGGCTTCAGAAGTCTAAATTGGGCAATACAGGAAGTCAGGAACATGGAAACAGATCTGGCTAGACAGTACATCTTTCTAGCTGGTTATGTCTAGAAATAACCTTTGATGTTTTTCTTCCCCCTCATTCCTCTACTGAAGCTTCAGTTTTCACTGTGCATGTCTCATTTAGTAATTTGAGGAACCTCATGTTCTTTAAATTTTTAATATATTATTGTAACACAGCACAGTAATGCTGCAATATGCTACAAAAACATACACCAAGAAAGCAGGAGTTTCCTAAAAATATTTCTGCTGTGAAGGGTCAAGCCTATGAATCAGATACAAATTGCTCAAATTAGCCTTGGATTGAGTAGCTGCAACCACAGATCCTCAGGAGCACCAAATCTTTGGAGAAAGACTTGAAAAATGGAGTCATTTATATGAACACTGTGATACCTCCACAGACATCTGATAAATAAGTAGAGGACTGTGTAAAATATCCTAGGGTTTCTTCCACTTGAAGCAGGAAATTCGTTCAAAAATATGCTACTTTATGGGCCACTGCTACATCAGCCCCATACCTCAACCTGGGGCCTATATCCAGATAGGTAATCTGAGTTCATCTGCTCATACACATCTTCACAGTGAAGTATTCTGTTCCACTCTTGCTATTATCACCTAACTGGTAATGAAATACTAGGTATTATCCCCTTTATCTTCACTTAAAATGAATTCCTGATGACATTTGTGAGCACAGCAGAGAAGTGGGAAAGATGTGCCTCTACTCTGGTCAATCTACAGTGGGGAATTAGACAAGAACCACATACAGGAGCAGCATGAAATACTATCCCACTGTTAAGGGCATGCACTCTCTTAACCAGTTCTTTCCTTTACTTTTTTTTTCTATGATAAAGACCTAGGACTCGATAAAATTCAAGAAATGAGGCTATATTTTGAACACAAAAACTGCCTTAGAGAACACATTTTCACAATTAAGCTTGTTAATTTCGTTGGGGAAGTACCTTATGCTTATAAATGGACACAGGGACTTACAGAAATTGGGAGACCTTGAACAGTTCCACAATAAGAAAGAGCTAGGAACTTCACCACATCTAAACACAACAGCAAATCCTCTCTCCCCAGCCATGCCAATCTCAACAGAAGCACAGAGTACAAGCATCTCTGGTCAAAGTCAAATGGGTCAAGAGGTTGTTCTTATAACAACAATGAAAAACGTCCCAAGCAAACAAAAAAAAATGCGGAAAAAAAAAACCCCCACAAAAAAACCCCACACACAAACCCCCCCCTCAAAAAAAAAAAAACACCTGAAAAGCCCAAGACTCTCCATGTATGAATTAACAGAGCCCTAACACTGCTAAAAGAAAAATTTCAGGGGGACACAGTCACTTATGCATGCCTGTATAGCCTTTCAGCATGTATTAGCACATCATTACGCCTGAACTAATAGACTGTGTCTCTCAGCAGGATTTATTAACACAGCACTAGGTCTGAGCTAGGCAAACTCATCTACATGAATTTGAGATGCACTGGAGCACCAGAATCCCTTAAGTTTTCCCAACACCTGCCTGCAAAGAATCCATATACATAACCTTAAGCAGATAATGAAAGCCTACAGTATGTACACCAGTAAAAGTGCTCTCTCATCCTTTTACCTATGCGCCAATAAGCTGTGAATATGCATTTGATAGCTTCTGAAAGGAAAAGAGGAAACTTCAGACCAGGAAAGCTTCTACCAGCAGAGTATGGTAGAACAGCATGTGTCTATACCACCCACAAACTGCGGTTTGTGATGCATTTTTGAGAAGCATAAAATTTTGCTCCAGACAAGACTACTGTAACAGCCATTTGACCTGAAACAGTGTCTGAAAACTCACTGAAGATAACCAATTGCATCCTTGGTACTGACCCACCAAAGCAGAAGGATGCCTTAACTGTATGTTGACCCAAGGAACATCAGACAGGAATGATGAGAGGCAGGGACAAACACACATCTGCACAGAGTATACAGCACAAGAGCTCTAATTAAAAGCATAGTCATGATCACTTGAAAAAAAGGAATGCTCGCAGGAAAAAAAAAAAGACTTCAAATGCCAACACAAACTAGGCAAATGAAAGGCATACTTCAAACTCCTGTTTGCAGAAATCTGATGCTGTCTCTTCTAACATAAAAGTTAATGGTAAGAAAAAAAATCCCAAATCTCCAGGTAAAGGGCTCTGCCTTGTTTTCCTGAGAGATCACAAGACTTAAAACCAGAAGCCTGAAATGCCCATAACCCATGAAGGTCTGCAGAAGGTGTCCTGTTGATGGAGGGAGGATAGGTAATTTTGCAGTAAATTCTCTATTCTACAGTGGCTGTGCTGTAGATCCAAAGGGTGGCGGATGAGAAGTTTCAACCAGGAACATTTCTAGTAGAGCGGCACATGAAAAGAATGTTTCATTCAGGCATTGCTGATTTTAAAACACCTGGGGAGCTGGAATCATAAGCACCTGCTGCCTGTAGCCACCTGCTAGAGGAAGGCCATTCTATAATATATTTCTCAGAAGCAGAAAAATCCAGATATACAAGATTAACAAAATTAGCATGTTTGGGTGTAAAGAAATAAATCACAAGGCTACCCTCATACAGCACTCCAATTTAAATGCATTCTGATTTTGGTTGATATATTTTATCACCTAATATATTTTCCATGAAAAAGCACAAACAAAAATTATTATCATGTTTTAGTTTCTCTTTTCACAATAGTTCATTATTTGATGCTTGCTGCAACAAGGCATCTGATGCAATTAATCTTGGAAACTTATGTCTTGGAGAGGAAATTAATAAAGCCAATGCATGGCAAACTATATCCATCTATGATTACTCCAAAATAGACAAGGAGCTCCAAAACTTCTTGAAAAATATTTTGCTCCAAGTTATTTATTGCTAGAATTGTTATTCATATTTCATCCAACCACTCAATATGCTAATTTGGCTACTAATTTATCTTTTGTTGTTATTTTCTGTGACATTAAGAAGCATCATATTTCATTTTAAATATCATCTACCTACTAATAATAACGGTGGCAATAAGTCACCACTGAAGAATGAAGTGGTATTGTCTCCAAAAAGCACTCATTCTGCTCACACCTCATGCAATCAAAATTAATTTTATTTTTTACCAATCTCCCTACCAGGGATCATCTCCCAAAACACAGACTCTTGATGAAATCCTTCCAAACCCCATAAAAAACAACCAAAATAACCCAAACGCCCAATCTTTCTTCAAACAGCAGCCCTGAACTAATAAGCTCTTCATGTAACTATTGAACCAGCCAACAGAGACTAAAACTGAACAGGTGTACATGGATTGCTTTGCTTAATCTAGAATTTAAACACAGCTCTATTACTTAACTTGCATTAAAGGATCATCTCTTCAACTAACACTTGTATGGTCCCTACATCTCAGTAGTGACAAAGGTTGGAGCAATGACTTCTGCACAGAAGCAACAACAGCCACAAGAAGCTGAGTTGATCACCCACTCACCTGTAACCAAGGCACAAGTCCATGCTGTGCATCCGGTAATACAGTAGGATTAGTTCCCTGACACATATTGGAGCAATTTAAAACCCATTTAGCACAGCAGTAGGAATTATCCCATATACTTGAACAGCTACATGTTTTTTCACATCTGAAACATTAGGGTTTGCAAAGGTGTGGCATATGTCCATTAACTTCCACTGATATAAATCATGCACTTTTAAACTATCTTCTTGATAATTTACCAAAGTGAATTCCAGAGGAGTTTACATGAGTAAAGCTCACTATAGGTCAGAAAAGCCCAGGCTGACTATGCATTATAAACCAATAAAGTGAATTTTCATACACAGAGGTAGGTCTGTCAGAAAGAAGGCAAAAAGAATAAATAAATATCTAATTTACCCTTACTTCCAAACATGGACTGTAGTAGCCTGTGTTTCTACTAAGTTATGTCAGGTACAAGATCCATTGTCTTGAACTCATATACACACACACATTTATATATAGATAAATACAAACTTAATATATAATTTATGAGAATATACCATTAGTATTTAGAAGAGGTGCCTCTCAAGATTACAACAGCCAAAACATCAGATGAAATCACCTGAACTTCATCTAGAAAAATCTGTAGTAATTCATTTATCAGGAAAACAATTTGTAAAAATCTACTGCTCAAAGAGATTGTATTATGTTTATTTCTCTGTCTTTTCCCCCAGTTATCCAATTATTTCACACTAAACATTTCTCTTCACTCCTAAAATATGTAAGCATTTCTATTAAAATAAAAAAGGCCATAATCCCTCTTCATAAAAAAAGCACCCTATAACCATTCAAACAAGAAAACAAACAGGCTAGAACAGGTAAATGTCCTCTACAGTTACCACTCAGAAACTGAGAAAATACAAACCTCCTTCTGTTGTTGAGAGTTCTCGACTTCTTTTTATGCTTTTCATCCCACTTCAACATGAGCACCTAATGCCTCTTCACATTTTCAGACCAAAACAACTTCAGTACATCACTAAGTTTTAGCCCCTATACATTCCTTCATCAAAACATGTCAATGACCATTAACATTTTGAGTAGTTTAGAATCTATCCCACACTCACCTGCTTCTTTCCAATTCAGTTGTATTCTAGGAAGAAGACGCTGGAAAGGTAAGAGCTGATAAATACTGCTAATGAGAGAAACAAAAATGGAAACACCTGGGTATGCCAACACTAGCCACGTCTGATGGCCCTCGCTGCATCTTCAACACCAGCTGTGAGTGACTCTAAATAGAGAGCACATGTTTATTTACTTATAGTAGATTAAGAACTATGGTCCAAGAATGAAGTTTTGAAAGTGCTCAGCTCACACAACTGGGATAGCTCTAACTGAAAAAAAAAATCAAGATAGTGAACAACAACAATAAGGAAGAATCAAAAATGGTTTTCTTTCAGAAAACTTAATAGAGGAGTCATCTGATTGAGAGACATTCCTTTCACTAATCAGAGGTGAGAGAAAATTTTGCTGAGTCTGCTAAAGCTGTGGTCTATCCAATACATCCTCACTTGTCTGCCACATAAATGTAGAATTACACAAAATGCCTAGCAAATGTAGAATTACACAAAATTTCAATTATAGCTGGGAAAAATGCACTTTAAACCGACCACAGGTCTTAAGCAGAGCTCCTCTTTGTTTCCCAAGCCCTGTGGTTACACACTGCCAACAGATGTACATACATGTAATGTAAGCCTTACTCAAAGCCTATTAATTACATGTGAAAAATCAGCTACTGATTCTTTGCTTTAGTTTTATTTTGACATTCACCTTGATAATAAATTTGGAAATTCCCTGCCCTTATTTTTTTAATTTTCATTTTTATCCCCTTTTTAATTTGCTATATTTTTGTTCCAAACTCCTCCATCCTCTTTCCAATAAGTATTTTTTTTCCCCTAATTCTTACCCTTCTACTCTCCAAGACAGCATTATTCTACCAGGAGAAAACAGCTGCCCCTTTTTGTCACCATCCAGCACATGCATGCTGTGCTCATGCACTACCCTCTCCACCCATGCCCTCTCTTTTCACTCATGCAAGTAAACAGCATGTCTGTCACCTGTTTATGGATTGCTGGCAAGTTCTGGATCTCCAGCCTCACCCTTTTCCACAGATGCCCTCCACTTCCCTTCATCTAGCACACTGAATCATTCGTCTACCTCCCTTATGGTATGTTGACTATGAGAGAGAGGTAAAGAAAAGGAGGTAAAAGAGGGACTGAATTTTCTTCATTTTGATCCCTCTATTAGAGATTTTCAGGAGTGGAGTGGATTGGATTGATTCAGATATGTTCTCTCTTTCTCCTCAGGTTTTCAGAATATCTGGAATATTCTTCATCGATAAAGACATTTTATCAAAACATCAGAACCTGTGGTAATTTATCAACAACTGCTGGAATAGTAGTTGAACTATGAGAGAAAAGTAAATCAGTGTGGTCAAAAGTAATGTTAAAGTAGCACATAATACTAAAGGGGCTCTTTCTCCCAAGAGAGAAAGTGAGAAAAATGTATGACAGCATAATAAGTACTGAGCTTTGATCTTCTTCCTTTACCCCAACTTTTATGCTTTTTGAATGTAATAGGTGCCTGATGTTTTTGTAATACTGCAAACGCTTGAGAGCAGATTATTTCTTTTAACTATGTGCATGTACAAAGCCTAGTTCAAGGAAGCACTAATCCCTGGTGAGGAATCCAGGCCTCCTTATAATCCAAATTAACAGTCATAAAGGTGACAAAAGAAATCCCTGCAGTGGTTAGCTGGAGGACTGTGCAATCTCTTACATGAGAAGTTTCCAAAGTAAAGTAAGTTAATATTTCCCATGTTACATTCTGGTGCTAACACTGCCTCATCTCAGAATTATTCCTTTCCATCATTTTTCATACATATTGATTTTGTGTATTGAAATACGACCTTAGTCAGAATAATTCACTGTGGAACAGTTTTCATTCAAAAAGTGAAAGCGTCAGTACTAATCTTATAGCCAAGATTTGCCCCTGAAGCTTCAGTAACAGTACATATTAATGCTTCAATTGCCTTCTTTATACCACCCCCTCTTTAACATGTACAGACTGACACATTAATAGGTAAAATAGTACAAAAAAGCTGTGACGTATGATGCTATTTCTCACTATGTAAAACTTGTACTTTGTCCTTTCTACATTTAGGTGAAAAAAAGAAATGATTACATCTTTTCTTTTGTGTGTAGTTAGTTTTGAGCCTGTCCACCACTAAAGAAAAGAATTGCTTTGTGGTGAAAATACTGTTAACTTCTGTGATTACTAATGCCATGATTGCAGTGATGCAGAGCTTTTCTTCTGGGGAACACTAAGGAAAGGTCACTACTAAGAATAATTGAAGATATGAACAGTAATAATAGTTCATGAGGCAAACAGAGTAAGGCTATCACTGGGAAAGATCCAGAACAGCATTTGCATTTGCCCAGAGCTCAGAAAGAACATGGCCCATACAGGCAACATGTGTTTTGCTGTGCCTTTTTTGTACCTTTTTTCATAGTAAATATTAAAAAAGCTTGCATTGTCTCCCCTGAAAAAAATCCTATTTTCTCAATACTATGTTTTATAACTCTCTTTCTTTAGCAGGGACCACCACCAGCTAGCTCACACAGCAAACTGGGAACACAGCTATGTCCTGGCAAAAAAGTAGTTCGAGCTTGATACATTGAACAGTAACACCTCTCCATTTAAATAAAAATAAAAAGATCAGATAAGCCCATTATTGGAGATCAAACGGAAGATCACTTAAAAACTAACATTACAATTATTATTTCTTAAGATCAAGACCAAAATCTTTTATCCACACCCATTAACTGCGGCAGGAGGGATCAAATGTGATTTTTCCTCAAGACAGAAGATCTTTGCCATGTCAGTAGCCCATACTGGGACAAAATAAGCATCTCTATAATAGAAAATGTATGATCTGTTCCTTCAAAATTAGAAAAATGTTAATCAGAGTGCTCACAAGCTGTATACAGACTTTCATAAAGATCCAGACCAGGCCTTCAATAACTGCAATTCAATACTGTCTTCTAGTCACTGGTTGCTAAAAATTTCCTTGCTGGTCAATAAACTGAAATCACCCAACAACCACCAAAATCACAACTGTGACTAAGCAAAACTTTTTTGTTCTTGGCAGAGAATTTGAGGGCTAAACACTATGGCAGGGGGGCTGGAACTAGATGATCTTGAGGTCCTTTCCAACTCTAACCCATTCTATGATTCTAGGATTCTAAGTGAATAATTCCACTTTGCAGTTTACATCAACAAGCAGCCTGATTTTTCACCTGCTACTGCCTGTACGATATCCCTCCCCACAAATCTGTGGGTAGAAAAACCTTCTAGTATTATTCATAGCCATAAGACATTAAAAAGGTAACACTGAGGCTTACATACAGCAGACTATGATGTTGCCAGCAAAGCCTTCCTTGGTATTATTGCACATTGGCCAGTAAGTACTGCAGTTCAGCAGCTTCTGTCATATTTATTCTGTGAAAGAACTACTGTCATCATTATATCTATGAACTTCATTTTACCCATCAGCAACTGTCAGTTTGTTCTTGTATACTTGTTTTACAAAACTGCAGAATGGAGTGAATTCTAAGTCCTAATTATAACATAATTCTAGCCTTTTTCCACAGTCAAGGTGAAGAAAAGCTGAGTCAAAGAAGTAATGAACCATTAGCTAGAGAAAATAGGAACTATGTGGGGTGGTTATGTGCTTTGGAAAACAGTTCTTTCAGATAAAATATTCCAAAACACTTACATGGTAAAGAAGTTCATGTCCCATCATCGGACGCTAATCAGTCTCCAAGAGCCACATTCAGGGACAGGTTTTTTCAAAAACAGTTCTTCAAAGTTATGCCTCATGTTTTGGGAAAACTCCCATTATTCACACAATCAAGGGAAGGAGAAGAGATGTGCTTATCATTTTCCTCTAACAAGCACCAAAATTTTCTTTTCATTACTTGTTAGATATTCTTAATGAGTATCTCCTCGGTACTTAAAAAATCATAACCAGAATTCATAGCGATTCTCATCCAGTTATATTGCCTCTATAAGTAGGTAATTATCCCGTATTTAGGGGTAATGCACCTCTCCCAGCACTGTCTTGAGCAGACATCAGAGGAAGAAACAGTATTTTGTGAAGGACCTCTTTGTAAGAATTGGCTTTTCTATTCTCTTTAATTTAGAAAACAGTAGAGCATCTTTTAACTGATTATGCTGCGAAACAGTATTTTGTGAAGGACCTCTTTGTAATAATTGGCTTTTCTATTCTCTTTAATTTAGAAAACAGTAGAGCATCTTTTAACTGATTATGCTGCAGCATGGCCAGTACCTGTCACATATGATTCCTTCTTTGTCCCTTCCTCACTCGTCTTAGAAAACCACTCCCCTTTTTGTTCCGTCTCTATTTCATTGTTAATTTGAGCTGTGTAAACTATGAGGTGAACTTGGCAAAAACAACTTGGGAAGGAAGAAAAGAGTCACATCATTCAGTGGAGTCTGAAGTGCAAGAGGATAGTCCACTGTTCTTTACTGCAGGAAAGTAATTTTATTCGGACAGCAGCACACATGGGTTTGGGAGCTACACATAACAGATGAGCTCCAAATAGGGAGACAGGTTCCAATGTGTCCTCCACATCTATTTCTGTGTATCTGTATTGAGGCTTGCTAGATACTGAAAAGACTTTATATTGCTACTATAGCTATTATTGGGAGTGTGCTTGGAAATTCATCTTCATACCTTTATTATGCAATTTTGAATCACATTATGTTTGTTTAGAGTGCAAAAAACACCTGAGTTCATCTCCTGAAAGAGACACTAGGTTATATATTTGATAATTTCTTTAATAAAGAGTGTAAACAGTCCAGAGCCATCAACATTAATTATTCATGTGTTGGAGAAAAAAAATGAAAAGCAATGCAGAAAGTCATAATCTCCTAAAGTTCTTGAGGGTAAAAGAATAATATTAGATAAAATTCAATGGACAATGGCACCAAGATTTATCTATATAATTTACCCTGGGAATTTGAATTGCAAATGCAGCTGCAGCATTCTCTAGTGTGGGACAGAGTTATGAGAAATAGTTCATACAAAGATACTGGTAGTACATCAAATTAACGGTACATAGTTAAAACTTTTCCCTTGCCAAAGAAAAATGACAGAATCTTAGAAATGTTTATATACTTGATTATTTTTTAAAGCTACCAAGAACACAGATATTCCAATCAATACAAATTATCTCGACATATGATCAGTGCACAGCACCTTGTGGCTTTGTTCATGTCCTGTTGAACTCATAGTTTATGTAACCACATGCATGGATGTTGCAACAAGGGGCAGACATAGGACAACACTTGTTCTGTTGATAAAGAATTAAATATACCCTGTATTGATTCAAAACTCATTCCAGACAGTAGTTTTAATTCACTATAGAGAAAGATGATCTGCTTCTACTTAATTCTGTGAAATAACACCGATTTCAAAGAAAATCTGGAACTGAGAGTGAATGGTCCTGATTTTGACCAGGAATTGTGCTCTAATTACTCCTGACCACCCTGATGTATTCGAGGCTGGTGTCAGAGCCAGCTGTCCCAGAATATATTATGCTGTTGTCCCTGTGAAGTAGCTCTGTCTACTCCGTGATAGCAGTGAGATGGCTTTTTGTCCTCTAACTAGCTGTTGAGAGGCAGCCACCACAGTGACACGTATCAGAGAATGAGTTAAGAAAAAGAATAATGATTAAAGCAAATTGGGGAAGAAGCCAAGAAAATTAGATACCATTCTGAAGCATTACAAATACGATGAATGCCAAGTAGCACCAGAATTAATATTCTAGTTCCTGCCTAAAACGTACATAAAAGACAATTTTTCTCTCTAGAGAATTCTCTAGAGAGAAAAAAGATCATTAGAAGACTAAACCTCCCAGGTTCTACAGGTTCAACTACCTGTTACACAACAAGGAAAAAACATCCTTGAGAAAATTCGCCTATTTAGGGCAAAAAAAAATCTGACGCCTGATGCCTTCAGCTTTTCACCATTAAGAGTAGCCAAATGTCATTACTATATTATAACCCTATAGTCACCATCTCTGATCTAATGTCTACTGATTTTTATGGAACCGAAGTATCTGAGCAGCTTTGTGAACTAGGGCACAAATGCCTACCTTTTTTGTTCATCATTATCTTCATAGTTTTTCCTCTGTAAATAGTAACTTCCGAAGAGTCTGTGCAAAACTTGTGCAGTAGGAGGAAAAAATTTAGAACTTCAATTGAACAGATAAGAAAGAGATTTTAAGAAATAGTTGATGTTGCATGTACCCTGAATATCATAAAGAGGAGATGCCAAGCTGTTCATAAGTTCATAAGCCAGACCTACTAGCAAGGTTGCTAGACTATAATTCAGCAGGCTGGAATTCCAGTCTTTGTCCCTGATATTTGCTGCTGTCCTGGGGAAATAATTTCACCGCAATCTTCCATCTGTATTTTGTGTGTCTTTTCTGGTTAAACGCTAATATTTATGATTATTATTATGTGTTTGTGTCTGACAAAACAGAGATCCAGTCAAGTGTGGAGTGCCAATGATTATTGTAATACAAATAATAACCTTTGTATGCCTCTATTTAACGTCTCCACATCTCACAGAAATGTTCTGAACCTTAAAGAAAAGGAAGTAGCTGCATGAAGGTACTGGGAAGCATTCAGTACACTGCAAACAAGCATTTCCTGAAGAGTATGGCTTTAATGTTGCTTAAGTAAAGTCAATGCCCTCTACCTCTTCTCAAAATGTACAGGGATTTCAACAAAGAATGTGAAATAGCTCCTAGCCTGCCACTGAACTCTACAGTACCCAAGCTCTTGAGTTTGTGTTCCCTGAGAAGAAAGGTAGGGTTGTGGCAGGGGACTGAAAAGAATGGCAGGGGACAAGAATTCCAGTTAAGGCCTTGAAGAGGCCAACTCTCAGACAGGCAAGGAGACCTCCAGGCCTCAGGTGACAAGTTGTACAAATTTCTGTTGGCTTCAGGAGCACTAGCTACCATTCTTTCTTGACCTTTTATTCAGATACTTATAATGCAGTGATAGGTTGCTCTTCAAGTCTCCGCTGAGATTGCTTTTCTACTGAGCTTGACAAAGTCCCTTTTGGATGAGCAGGAACTGCAGCCAGCATGATTACACTGCAGTTACAATTCATGAAACCTGTCCTATGCACAATGTTTGTAGCACCACTGGAGTTGTAGAGTGTCATGATCCACCTGATGATGACAATCCACTTCTTAGAGCAAGTGAATGTTACTGTGGCATAATTTTCATGTTCCCATCTAAACTTAAGCCAAAGACTGAAGTCAAGGATATTCGTATCTCCTTAGCATCACTCAAAGGCTCTAAATCATGCTTGCTGAAAATAAATTTCATTCAGAAGGCAACAAATCCCACAAAATTATACAGGTACTTCACTGAATTTCTACACATCTTATCATAACAGCATGTCTTATAAAAGCAAAAAATTTTTACTGCTTGCATTTATGAAACAATCTTTATTCCCATATTACAGCCTACTCTCTGCTCATTCCCTATCCCACTGTGGATGTTCTTTTCACCTGAGAGTTACCAGGTAGAAGGCACATAATGGAAAAGAGAAGGGAATGGGGATTTTCACATAACTATTCACCAATGGGAAACTACCTCCTAGCTTCCTGCTCTGCACCACAAAGATGCTTTGAACACCAGAGATGGCTGTGCATGCTGAAACCAGACTCTCACTAGTAACTAGAAAATTAGCAGAGAGCCAATGCAGTGAAAGAAGAATTGGAACATATTAACTTCATAAATGGATTAGTAAGATTTATTTCAGTTACTTCAGAGGCTTTTTTTTTTTCTTTCGTCTAATGTAGTGAATGAAGCTGGATGAGGAAACTTAGAAACTTGGAAACAGTGAGAGGCAGAAATTTAGAGGAAAACACTGGAGAGAGAACCATGGTTTTACAGAGGAAATAGTAAAGACTTCACTATGCAATAAGTGAAGAAAAGGAATATACAAGAAAAAGAAATGGAAGAAAATAAGAGACTAAGAAAGGATGTGAAGGAGAATAACCTTCACATAAATGTCTGTAAAGCAAGATGAGTTAAAAGTGGTAAAAAGTACAAGGTACAGAGATAAGCCAGTGGCAGAGATAACAGACCTGAGTTTTCCTGGTAGGATGTTACACTGACTTTACAGGAGTGCTGCCTTGGGATTTCGCAGAGTTTAGCAGAAGGGGGCTCTGTCATTTCTTGCAGGCATCCTGAGAACAGAAGTTATTTTACAATAATCCCATTGATAGTTTTCAAGCCTATTCCAAAGTTTCATTAATTCAATATGGGATTTTATATTTTTCCTCCAAGAATGCTTGGTGATAATATTTCACGAAGTTCCAGACATGAGTCTCAGTCTACACTGACAGTAAGTTGACTGGCATTTGCATAATTCTGTGAGACGCGATATTCAATGAGGTTTAGAATCAGTCTGGCACCTCATATGGGAGCCTTCTTAGGAATTCTTACATTATTTTAATGAACCAGTATTATTCGATTTTTTTTTCCTTCAGGATTTGAACTTCAGCCAAGACACTAAACTGTAATCTTTAAAAGTATAGTTGGAGACTTTCTATTTGATGAATATCTTACAAGTCTAATCTTGTGTTGTTTCTGAATGTAATACTTTGCAGACAGCAAAGAACAATGTGTATGCAATGTTTTCCACATCAATATAGTGTTTAAAAAAAACCTAATTATTAGACTCTTATTTAAAACACCCTACAAAAAACCGCAATAAATAATTCACCCACAGAAAATAAAGCTTTGTGACCTTTATCCTCTGTTTTGTAAACTATATATTATGCAGCAGAGCAGCAAGAATATTAAAATTATGGCCAAACAAGTAAATTAATTTATTTTGTCACGGTGCAACCTCATTTGAAATGTTCTTTCAAACCATCGTGAGATTGGAACAAGAGTGCCTGAGAGCTATGAAATTCTTTTATTAAATGTTTGTCAAAAAATGAAAAACATGTAAGAGTGATGTCTTATTACATACTATTCTGTACAAGGGAACAATACATAGCTATTTCTCTTTATCTACCTTTGCTGAGAATAAAGCTTAACAAATTCACATCACGTACCAGCCTTTTTGAGAAGGTGGCTTCAGTTTCCTGAAGGCAGTTGAAGAGTATCAGATCAAAGACCAGAACAACAATCACTGTATCCATAGTTCTCTTCCTTTTGTATAATTTCCTGAAACCTTTTCACTGAGGAGCACATGGGGAAAAAATATTCACAGAATATGAGCTGTATTGCTACTCTGCTGCTGCAAAAACATGCACTGGGAGACTCTTGGCTGGAACTTGGTTCAGGATAGCCTCAGGATTTTTACAGCTATGAGGTTTTGCCTACCAATTCAACTTCCCTTTAGCTATTAATGCTATGTCAGAACAACGAAAACAAAAAATATTTTGCACCACTTCCTGTGTAATCACTACAAACAATTTTAACAGTTTTACATAGCTAAAAACATGAAGTTAATGTGTAGGTTCAATGAAAAAAGCAGTCCTCAAAGTAGCCCAAGTCTGCTGAAGCATTACATGAGGCTAACCCAGCTTTCTATCTTCCCTAATTAGAGTATGAGGGCAGATAGCAACTGTGATGGAATGGGAGAGGGCTGCTCGTGGCTGACAGCATTTGAATGTACTTCCATCTTTCCTATATCTGATGATATAGTACACAATTTCAGTAATTCTAAGTTAGAGGACACACACAAAATATAACTACTACACATTTACTCTTTCTTGTAGTTGTAATTTTTTTTTACAAAGAGATATGAAACTGTCTGCACACTTTCAAACCAACATCTGGGTAGTAAAGCTTTTTATCACTCAAGAACTCCCAAGCCTTTACCTGCACTGTCAATAAGAACTTCTCTAGCGATCTTATAGAACGGTTAAGGTTAGAAGGGACCTTAAAGATTATCCAGTTTCAATACCTTTCCATGGGCAGGGACACCTTCCACTAGACTAGTTTGCTCAAAGTCCCATCCAACCTGTGATTCATTTGTCATTGCTCTTCCTTTGATAACATTATCACACACTCTAATCTATTCTCTTCTGAGATCTTCACCATACCTCCATATCTGCCTAATCTCACAGACCATACCTAACCTCACTTTACCAATAAGGACTTTATGGGCAAGAGAGTGAGTTTAGGCCATGGAGTGATGGGACAAGGGGTAATGGGTACAAACTCATACAGGTGAGATTTAGATTTAATATAAGGAAGGAATTCTTTATTGCAAGAGTGGTGAGACACTGGAACAGGTTGCCCACAGAAGCTGTGGATGCCCCATCCCCGGCAGTGTTCACAGCCAGGCTGGACAGGGCCTTGAGCAACCTGGAGTAGTGGGAAGTGGGTTGAAACAAGGTGATCTTAAGGTCCTTTACAATTCTAACCATTCTATGATCCTCTGATTATCTCCCTTAATCTCTGCCTTTCCAGTTAAAAAAAAAAAATTAAATATATTAATCAATATTAAATATATTGAAAAGAAAAACTTACTAGTTTATTACTGCATAGAAGCTTTCTTAATATAATTTTACTAAAATATCCTAAGAGATTTAAGTGACTCACAAATGCCTAAAAATATGGAAGCTATTTTCCTGTTGTGTGTTTCTTCCTTTATGACGAAGGGAAGTTGAAAGTACTTTGCTTTTATTTCTTGTTATCTTCTGCTTAGTTCCTACTTTCCCTTTTTGTAATAATGATAAGGTATATTAAGTTTTTAATATAGCCTGAGAATCTCCTGAATGCGTACCACCTGTATCAGCAGGAGGCATGGCATATAAAAAGCACTAACCACACAGCTGCAATTACAGATCAAAGATGACTGCTAATCCTACTAACTGCTACATGTTTGTTCACCCACTTTCAGTCAGCGCCATTCACTTTGCAAAATAGAATTAATGCTTCTCTTTGAAAACTATATGTACAAATATATTAAACAAGTATGTATTATATGTGTATTATATAGATAGGAATTGTTGTTGTTGTTACTATACTAAAATAGGGATAAAATTTGTTACCAAAATATCAGCATCTGGTGCCATTCAGGATGCCATGGACTAGAATACCCACACTGCGCTGAGATAGGGTACAAGGACTATTGGAGATTTGGTCCTTTTTTGGAATCTCAGGGATGTTAGGCAGAATACCCACAATACCCGAAACAACATAAGGTGCGCTCCTTTAGGCAACTGAATCCAGACTTTTTTCTAAAATAATTTAGTTAAGTCATGTCATAAAAGTTCTGTTTCTATCAGTTGGTCTTGCAGGTTTCTATATGGTGATGTTAGAGGCAAATGTAAGCTATACGCACTACAGCTACTAGAGATGAGACCCCCCTACTGACTTCTTTGAAATGTCAAAAAATAAGTCTAGTTCTTTAAAACTAGCAATTTTGTTGAGACTCAGTCATCTGAATACCTTTGAAAACTACAGATTAAGAGGATACAAGGACTCCAGAGGAAGGAAGAACTAAAGAGGAATCACTTGTACATCGTATTTAATTTCTTTACAACGTTTCACGGTTTGTTCAATGTCTACTTGATATTAGTTCTGTTGGCATTGTAACCTTGACCCGCATGGTCCTACGTGCCTCTTTTTCCAGTGTTGCAGGTGGTCTTATTCCCACAGTAGTACCTGACCGCAAGACACCAAGGGAGTATCTTGGTCCTGGTGCAGGCACTGACAAGCCTGCACTGATTTTTCAAATAACAACTCTGGATTTTAAATGTTCACAACAGGAAAAGGAATTAAAGTGAACTGGAAAAGTGCTGTTGCTGCTTCATTAAAGATGAGAAATTGTTCCTCAACTAAACTAGGAACAGAAAGGGAAATTAACCTTTTTACTTGAGAAAGGAGAAATATGCTTTCCTTTACTGATGTTTTGCTGTAGTCACACAGAATGCTTTCTGTTATTGATATGATAAGCAACTCTATAAATTAGAAATAACTCTCCACTAAAAAGCACACAGTTTTGCCTGGAAGTATTTAGGTAGAGATAAAGGCCTAGCACAAGAGAAAATAGGCCCACCTTGGCTTTTAAAGGAGAAGGTAGAAAATAGCTAAATAATTTTATGTTACATTTTTGGGATCCATTCATAAAAATACTTGAAATTATCTAAATATTATTGAACATTCTTAGAAAAAGATGTGTAAAACAGAAAGATTTTCCATGGAGACCTAAGGCTTGAGATGCAGTCACCACGCCAGGTCACTGGCACATAGTGAAAGACAAGTTTGTGTGATGAAAACAAATCTAATGGGTTTATTTTAAAATACAAAATGAATATTCAGCAAGACAGCTGCAGCCCAAAAATCATCCACTGAACACAGCCAGGAATGGTTTCAAATAATAATTTCATACATGAAAAATCCAGAACGCTCCTCACAGGTCTGCCTCTAGTCTATGTATTTGGGATTGTATTTTTTTTGTTGTGTGTTATATACACCTAAACAGTATTTAAAAGGCATTTTAGAAAACTAAAAAACCCACAGCACTTCTGCAAGCACTAAGGTTTTTTATTCTATCTTCCAACTTAAAAATGTTCATCTGTTGAAGTAAACCAGTTATTTAGAAACTTTAGCTTGGGTTTTCTTTTTTTTTTTCCTTTCAACTCAATGGGAAGGTAGAATCTTATTCTGTACTTCTGCAGCCACTATTACACCTGAAGTTGTTTTAATGGGGTTTATCCCACCTTACACTGGCTGCTTAAAGAGCAGTAGGCTAAAGGAGGTTAACACTTCAATTTTCTTTGCATTACTATTTAATCACTGTAAAATCATGGGGTAATAAAGCACTCTGTAGAGAAGACTGTCATCAAACACACACACATATATACAAACAAGAGATAAAATAATTAAACTACAAAATTCAAGTAGGATAGCACCCACCACCCTCAAACTAGGATGGATGGCTTCATAATTGTTTATGATAAGGCACTGATATCAGTATTTCTCCCTTCTCTAAGGTTTCACATAGCAGTGAAATTTTGCCACCTTAAAATTAAATACAAACTTGTTGCAACTGGTTCTGAGAATGTGATTTTGCAGATCCATAGTACTGATCAGAATATAAAATTTCATTGTGAACACACTGAATAGGTATGAGAGAATAACGAATAAAGCATAACACAGAAAGTAGGCATAAAACTAAATATTCTAATTATGTAAAACTACCTTATCAGAAGGTTAAATTTTAGTTTGACAAGTGTGAGATTCATTCTCTATTTCTGTGACCCACTGCATCTGAATCCCTGAATGATCCCTACAGAAAAAGCGTGAAGGAGAAAAAATGTAAGGCTATTTCAAGTCTATTTCAAGTACTGTAGGAGTTTGACAGTATTTCATTTTTCAACATATGCTAAAACACCGTGGGATGACTTTATAGCTTCTGCAGCTTCATGCAGATAAATATGGCTACATAGGATCTGGATGTTTCATGCAGTCGGAAAGATGTAAGGAACAGCACCAGCAGGTTCCTATCTGCAGTGAGGTCCTTATAAAGAACAGCAATGCATGAGCCCTCCGTAACTAGTTACAGCAGCTGGAATCCAAGCACAAAAGAGACCGCATCCAAACTCATTTGCTCAGTTCACAAAGAAAGGCTACACAGGATCTGAATTGTACTTTACTGTAGTAGGCTAGTTCAGTTGGGGCCAATACCTCAAACATTGGTGGATTAATAATTTATAATGACTAACTGAAGAAGTTACATTTTTAATGGAAATTATTCAAAGCCAGGAGAAATAATGAGAAAGGAAAAGAATAAATTCCTGCTATGTGACCCAGTTCAATCTTAACTCTGTATATGCTATTCCCGCACAGTGAACTTTCTGCTCCCATTTTGTCTCCTGTTCTTCTACTCTGTAGAAGGCAGCACTGTTGACCATTTCCAGCCAAAACATTTTCAATTTCCATGTTCCAAGGGCTATTTTATATCTCTTCAGCTCAGCAGAAGGAAACACAGGCAACAGAAGATGGAATGTTTTTCTTCCCCTTTTACGACAGCTGCCATTTGGTCAACTGATGTGGCATCAGTAGCACAATAAAATCATCAGCGCAAAACTTTATGTGTCCCACAACAGCATGCAAATTTTAAGAACATCAGGCTGGCCATTTCCATCAGGGAAACTCTGTTCGGGCCTGGATTCTGTCTCTGGAAGTGGCCATCAGCAGATGTTCAGGGAGAGAGCATCAGAAAACCTTTCCTGTGAGAGGCAACACTGTTTAAAAACCTTGAGTTGGAGGCTGTATCTAGACTGTGATGTCTGAGAAGTATCAGTTCCCCTTCAGAGCTCATTTATTCTTTTGGCTTCAGTGAGACTCTTTGATGCCCTAGTGACAGGCAGGTAAATAAATATTATCTACTTTTAACAGTCAGAAGAAAATACGTTATATAATGTGTGTCAGATGTTGTGAAAAGTTAGCAATTAACAGTCCTAGCAGTGGTGTATATGCCACCTGTTTATCCCTTTTTTCCTTAAAGATCTTAGTCGAGACAGATGGCATAAAATACTTCAGCAGAACAGGAAAAGTGTCTAGCCTGACAACTGGGTAAGTTATTATTATTTTTATTTTTATTGTTTTATTCTATTTTATTTTATTTAGGAGTGGGTGAATGTTTTTTCTTCTATTTTAATGCATTAGGCCTTCTGGTTCCTAATATCTGACACACTACTAGTGAAAAACACTTCCCTGTTTTTCTCTTACTTTCTCAGTACATTACCTTTCCCACAGATAATAGTTAAACAATCATTTTTTCTTAAGCATAAGAACACATATTACTTTACAGGCCAGAAAACACTGCCATCTTCATTACAGCCCAATTAGATCATTAGCAAAGTGAAGGTACTATTATTTTCCTATTCCTTAGTCATAAAATAAACTCTAAGGTATAAATGATTCAAATACTAGAATTTATGCTAGGCTGGAAATCAGGTTTCAGTGCATTTAATCTTTCTACCCTTGAACAGCAATTCTCACTTGCAACAAATTCAGAGAGAGACTTCTGGGTTCTAAATGCCAAAAAAATTTAGGTAGGGTAGAGTATTTTGTGCTCATATGAGGAGAGTTATGCAAACATGCACAGATTATATCCAACTAACAGCATTTTTCACATTAACTAAGTTTCCTTCTTTATGTACCAAACTTTATTTTCAACTTGAGCTTTTAAAAAGAAAAGGTACTTCATTTATCCAAGCAGTAATGTGTACCCAAAGGAAAGCACAAAATCTATGGTTCATGTATTAGTTTTACTGCTCTTTGAGGTACTGTAAGACTTCTTACTTTTCCTTTGGGTGGGAAAATAGGTGAACATATACATCTAATTAAAACATTTGAAAGGACTTGCTACAGTTTTCCCAAGCACGTGAAATCTTTTGGGAAGGACAAAACTTGCAAAGTTTAAGCTCTAGAGATGCAACTTTCAGAAATGTATTAGCATGTGATAAAAGGGGGCAAGAACAGAAAATTTTTATACTTGCTACATAACCTGTGCCACCTGCTCTCATATAAAAGCGTTCAGTTTTTTTCTGCACCACTTCACAAGTTTTATGTGAGTAGAATCTTTTCAATACATCTGAGGATTAATTAATACTGCCAGTTTACATCTAAAGCACAACACATAATATGTATAATTGTGCACTAGAGGTCAATCACTTTTTGGAAAGAAAATTTATCCTAAAAAACAGCACAGTGTGCCTAACGGTAGTAGTACTGAAGAAAAATGCCAACGGGTATGATAGTTGCCGGCAACTGCTTGTATTCGGCCTTGCGCATGACAGTTAATGACAACCATAACTGTAAATTTCATTGCAAGAATAATTGCAACTTACAAATGGATTTAGATAAAACATAGATAAGTATCAGAATGTATATATCCAGCTAAGCAACAAAATAATGACTGGTGTCTTCATTACACATATATTTGCTCAATGGAATTCAGAATTGCAAATGAAACCAAAACTCATTATATTTTATTAGACAGGCAATCAAGTCTCCCACTTTGGAAAGAAATAAAAGATGTTTGCAATTGGTGCTCTTCACAACACTCACAACAGCCTCAGCAGGAGCTTCTCACTAGTCGCAGAAAAATTAACAGTAGATAAATTCTAAACGGATTAACATGTTGATGCCTTCCCCATTATACACACAAGAAATCTTCATTGTGCAAAGGGTGACTTTAAGGAAATGATATAATGGTTCATTCATTTTGTATCAGTGGCCATTTTGTCACCTCATTAGAATTATGCTTTTGAACACAATAAAAGGAAAAAAATTATTTTCAGCACATGCAGCCTACTTGAACTCCACCTGGTTTTAGTCATTTGTGATGTTAATCAGCAGCACAGATCCATACTATGATAACAAGACCAAGTTCCTGACTCTTGACAAACAAGAAATGGAACAGAAAACGGTGTTAGCAAACCAAAGGTAGCAACCATAATACAGAAAACAAAATAGACCATGAGAGAACCACCTTGCTGTATAGAAAGAGCTGAACACAAACTTTTGATGTTCAACTTCTCTGTAGCAACTGTGTACAAGGGATCAGAAGCCAAGTGGAAGGGATTGTTCTAAAGTGAAAATTAGCAAATCAAAAAAAGGAGTCTGCAGGAGTGCTCACTTAAAACAAGTGTATTATTCAATACTTTGGAAGAAAGCATGAGCATTCAGAAATTCAGAAACAAGAACCAAGCTATCAATGTGTAAGCAGCCTAACCTTATAATCTTTCACCTGCAAAAGTTGATTTCTAAAATAAAAATTAAAAGATATTTTCATCACCTTGTAGAGTTTGGTCCTAAACATTCCTCTCAGATAATACACTACTTGAATGAAGCAAAGCCACAGGCTAAGAACAGCAGAGACAAAACACTGAGGATGAGAAATAATACACATAATGAGCACAACTCGGAAAGCCTCTTATCATAGGGTTCTGTGTTTAAACTGAATTTGCACTATACATTCTCCAGTGATCTTGGCTTAAAGGATACTTTTGAAACAAAAAAGTTCCTAGCATTGACTTTTTTGTAAACAAAATGTTTAAAGCTCACCTCGATTTAATACATCTGCATAGTTTTCTGGTCTATGAAAAGTTAGATACCATAGATTCAATTACTTTTCCATGCCAGGAGCAAAAATTAATATATAAATTAATAAAGAGATAAGTTCTCTGCTCTGCTAAAGAAATAAATATGCAATGAATCCAGGGCAATTTAAAATATTTACACCCTAAATAAACTTTCAGCAGTCACCCTAGTAAGTTCTTAAATTGCCAGGTGGCAATGCATTTCCTCTAGAAAAAAAAGATGTAGAGTGCATATTTTCCACACACCTTTTAACAACACCATCTAAATTTGTTGAGAATGTCTTTACAGGTTCTTTGGTGCTAGATTGTATACTGGAACACCAGTAAATTCCCCAGTCAGTGCACTTTGTTAGTATGTAGGTGTAATGCTTTTAAATCTCAAACTGGTCAATAATACCCACACTTGATTATAGCACTCTTTAACCATAAATAGAATGGTCAACACATCACCTGAAAGAGGTAACAGGACATGCAAGAGTTTGAAAGGCCTTCCAAGTCCTCAGCTGCTCATAGCCGTAAATAAAGACTTACTTGCTGAACAGAGATTGAGAGATCGATCTGTGGGGAAATGGTCTCTGAGTACATAATTAAGAAACTATCACAGTGTATGTGTGCAAAGGGAGCAATTTAAACAGGTGTTTTCCACCTTAAAATGCCAAATGCTACAGCCAAAGACTTTACCACATATAACCACCTTACTACAACCTTGGGATCCTGAGCTACATTAGAGGAGTGTTGCCAGTAGTTTGAAGGGGTGATCTCTCCCCATTACTCGGCACTGATGAAGCCACACCTGGAGTACTGGGTCCAGTGCTGGGCTCCTCAGCATAAGGACATACTGGAGAGAGTCCCACAAATGGTCATGAAGATGACTAAGGGACTGGAGAAATCTCTCCTAGGAGGAAAGCTGAGAGAGCTGGGACTTTTCAGCTTGGAGAAGAAGGCTCAGAGTAGATCTCATTAATATGTACAAATATCTGAAGTGATGGTACAAAGAAGGCAGAGCTAGTTTTTTCAGAGGTGCCCAGTGACAGGACCAGAGGCAATAGGCACAGACTGAAACACAGTTCCCTCTGAGCATCAGGAAACACATTTTTACCATAAAGATGACAGCACTGGCACAGGTTGCCCTAAGAGGTCGTGGCATCTCTCTCTCTTAGAGGTCCTCAAAAGCCATTTGGACAAGATTCTGGGCTCTAGGCGTCCCTGAGTAAGCAGGTAGGTTGGACATGAGCACCTCCAGAGATTCTTGCCAACCTCAACCAGACATTAATTTTGTGAACAAAGCTAACTCACCGGTTAGCCTGAACTCAAAGAAAATCACTTACTTCTGAGCACCCACACAGAGTGGGTGTTTAACAAATGTGGCACAACAAATTCCTTTTAAATTCACACTTTTAATAATTTGGGTTATCATGTTTATGTGTGTGCACACAGAAAAACCCTAAGAAGCAATATTTTCATATGTTGGGGATGTGCTTTCTGTACTCTTTTTATTTAAAAAAAAAAGGGGGGGGGAAAAACCCCTCATTATCTACAAATACAGCACTAGTAAATCCTGTGCAACAGCAGCTGCCCGCTCTGTAGAAGAGGCCTTTACCACTTAACCTGTAGGACTATATCGTTTGCCAAAAGCAGTAGAAAATTGAGAGACTGGCACTGCACCAAGATGACCCTGTGCTGGGAATTCATTTCCAGGAGCCCATTCTTTCCCCTCATGCTCCTGTAACAGATTTCAGGCTTTCCTTCTGCAAGGACTGTTACTTCTGCAAAGGCGGCATGCAGTTACACTTGGGTGGTTCATTACGTTACTTCATTTTAGAGATAAAAATGCAAAAAAAACACTTTCAGATCAAAGCATAACAAAACATTTCCTTTCATCTGAAAGTTCAATTAGATTTTTAACTACACCAGAATATTTATTCCACAAGCTGGGGTAGCAGAGCAGTTTAGTACTTTCATTTAAAAAATACCAATTAGCATGTGAACTTATTTATTTTATTAAAATATTTCCTATTTCAAGTTATAAGCTACATGCAGGAATTTACAGAAAACCAACATGAAAGGAACATGCTAGAAAATGCAAAAGACATTAACCTAGTTTGTCATAAAATGTTGCAACATGAATTAAACAAAATCACAGTAAATACTCCTTATTTTCTAACCTTTTTATTTAAAATGGGTATACATGTAAATTAAATACCTTCATTATTTAACAATGTAAACCTAATATTCAAGTTGAAATCATTCCTTTAGCTTTTCTAAGTGAATAAAAATTTTCTAGTTTATTTTCAATGACAAGAAGGCCAATGCACATAACTAAAATCATTATCACTATTTCAATTTTAAGACTACTCTAGGAGAAGGGACATCATACTTAGGGGGATTCCAAGTTGTCAACAGTGCCTTATTTTTCACAGCTAGGTCTTTGCCAAGCCATTTAAAAGCAAGCTTGCTATTTTGCACATCACTGACGCCTACCCATCCTTCACATTTCACTCCACTACTGCCCTTTTGTATTATACATCAAAGCACAGACCTCCTAAATAGCATGATGGGGAAAAAAAAGAGACTGCTATGTTACTTACATTCCATCACACTGTTACTCCTTGCTTTTACTTGTCATTCTCTTTGAATCCCCTATTGATGTGACACACTGGGACGTGGATATACTACAGATGCAGCATGATTCATCAGGAGTATATGGCTCCACTTTCAACAGAAAAATGCTTTTAGAAGATATCCAAGTTAATTGAGTCAATGTTTAACACTAGGAGGTTGCTTTAACACTGTTTTTTTATTTTCTCATGCTAGAGTGGTGTTGACATTTTCCCCGCATTCCTGGTTTTGAAGTCAAGTAGCATGTTGTTAAAGGCTCTTAGGTGTAGGCACTGGGCTAAAGTTAAAAAAACCTCTGCTAAAATCTTAGTGCTGCATGCTAGATTGTCCTTTTCATTCTGCCTTCTTGTAGTCAAAACCAGTATTTGAATTAGTTTTATGAATTTTATGAGTTAATTTTAACAAATTTTGACACTTTGTTGATCTGACAAATAACTGAAAACCTCCTTGTAGATGTGAGAAACCACAGCAAACCAACCAGGATAAAGCAGTAGAAAGAGATAAAAGGACAGAGAACAGAATAAAAATAATCCAATAGGTTTAGACAGTAAGAATACATAATGAAGGATTTTAAAAACGGCAGAAAATCCTCATAGCTGGTAGACATTTCATTGTGACTAGATCTGACAACCATCTTGAATTTCTGACACCTGACAAGTTAATCGAGTCATTTGCAACCCATTACCAGCTCCAGCTACTCTCATTTTCGAAGAGAAAATACCTGTCCTCGAGCAAATCTTTCTATGACTCTAGAATACTAGAATATAGTAGCTTGAGGATGATGAATAGCCTTCAGGAGATTTTACTGTGGCTCTCTTTCTGGAAGAAGAGAACATAATTTTCTGCAGACATAGAAAGAAGGAAAGAAACTCTAGAAAATAACAATTCCATGAGCACATAATACTAGCATATAATTTTTCCAATTTTTGCAGTACTGCATTGCTATGATCTCAAATCTTTTAAGATGTTACATCATTTCTACTTTTGTATTTATTAGAATGAAATTTATAAATTCCTAAATATTATGGCATGTCTCTACCTCCATTTCTGTTTGGAAACTCTTATTAAAAATTATTTCACACAAAAGTACATAATGTTTTAAAAACTGTATTTGAATGACATTCTAAAATGTAGAGACTAAAAGATGTATGAGCTGGGAAAAGTAGCTGGACATGAAAAAAATACAGCAACGTAAAAAGAATTCAAGATTAGAAGAACAAGCATTATATGAAACACAGACAGAATAAATTACAACCTTGGCCTTGAATCTGACTAAAATACTAAATTTACTTTTAAAATTGTCATATAGTTTCTATCAAAATTACACATTATTCCAGATCCAGAAACCTGAGTAATCAAGCTAAGGGTGGCAATATTAGCACATAAACCTCAAAAATTCCAGGGTGTAGATAGAAGAAACTGCTTTCTGTCCATGCTGATTCATATCACTGAAGAGTCTAGAGCAGTTTGCTTTAAAAGCAGTTCAGTAACCAAATGTGACATTCACAAAACTGCCAGATGAATGACAACTGCTTAAAGCAGGAGGCCAGTGGTTTAACTCATCTCTGGATTTCCATTAAATTCAATAACTACATTTAGCACATCCACTGGACATATTTAAAAGGAAACAGAAACACATCACCTTATATGTGATATAGCTGAACAAAAGACAGAGATGTCTTAAAGCTGTGGATTATGAGAGATACTAAATAGCACCGTGTCATAATACCTATACTAAGTGCTAATACAAGACACAGAAAATACATACAGAGAATGAAGAATACATTTTTCTCCCAGGCCACATGTAAAATACTTAAGGCTAGGGAAAAGACACAGTAATTTCTTGGTGATTGTCAGAAGAACAGAGGGGGAATATTTCTCATCAGTAAATCACTGCTCTGTCTGCCAATAAGTAATCGGTTATTCCGCTCTGCTACATCTCAGCTGCTCTCACTTGTCACCAAGATGTATTTCAACTTTGAAAAAAAGTCTCTAGATATAAAATTTTTACTGCTTCGTAACTAATGCATTTTTTTCCTTAAGCTCTACTGCAGTTACTATTGAAGCTCAGAGTAAAAAAAACATTATTGCCCAAATTCTACCACAACATACTTTATACAGAATGAAAATCAAAGTAGTCACTCAGGCCCTGTGATGATGAAAGATAGCAGTGCAGAGGCAGAAAGAGGAATCCTTTGGGACGGGACAGGTAAGGACGACAGACAGCACCTGGTATCCTGCCACAGCAATGCTCTCTGGAGTGATCAAATTTCATCCAGAGCTCAAAATGAGAGGCTAAAAAATCCCGAATGACCTCTCTTCAGAAGCAACTGGTATACGTCATCACAGTTAAAACCTTTCTTTTCAGAGCTGCCAGGCGTGCTCCAAGCTACAGAGCAGCAAAACTAGCTACTTAGGCAAAAAAAATTAAAAAAAGGTAAATTAAGCCTAACACACAGTGAAAAGAGAAGTAAAAAATTCTGGCAAATCAAACAAAAAAAAAAGAAAAAATTCACATTTTAAGTCTAAAACTTTCCTAGATTTTCTCACGTTTTTAATACAAGCATAAAGTTGTAATCAGGTTTCAATTAATATTATTGACAATTTATTATTTATATTAATTACTATAATCATGGCCATAATGAAACAAAGAAAATTAATCACTTTCATGGTGATATTGTTTCTTTACACTTAAAAATCTAAGTTATTATCAAAAGTTTGCCAGACCTATATTCCAAATCACGTCCATCCAAAAGTTATATGAGCTGTTTTACCTCAACCATTCGGTCTGTGTCAGGCTTTTCCAAGCTACAGCAATAACAGCACACACTTACAGTTTCCTAATTTTTCTAATTATCAGCATAATTTGCAGATTTAGAAGCACAATGAGTTCAGGCAACAGCATCTTCTCATTTCATTTATTTGTAATTGAATTTTTCAAAGTATATCCCATCTATCGCTTCTGATTTAAGATTAGTATCTTTGTGTAATTTCAGGAACAACTGCTCTTCTGTTATTGCTCTAATATAGAAATTAAGCAAAACTAATTAAGCAAAACATTAAACAAAATTATAGTGTAGCATTCTCAATTTGTATAAATAATTTTAAAAAGGAAAATACATAGTGGAGTATATATTGCCATATGACAAATAAACCGCAGGTTTCATGATACTAGGGAAACAAGTTGAAATTTTCCACTCCTCCTGAGGCCTATAAAGTTGTACTTGGGTAGAACTGCCCTCCAGACTCAGGTAGTTCTTTGATATCCTCTGCCCTACAGCACTATTTATTTTAGAGCTGAATTATTTTAACATTAAGAACAAAATACCAGAACTTGAATGCAAGAGTTTTCTAGGGAACCACATATGTTTCCGATTGATTTAGAAAACCCATATTTGTTATCCTTAATTTTATTACCCCTTGAAAAGGTATCATTAGAAAATATTTCTCAATTTTAGCAAGGTCTAAATGTCAGAACCACACTGGACACTGTGAAAAATTACTTTTATTAACCTTCTTCCTATGAATTTTATTTGACATTAGTGCAAACTGAGATTAGATTAACAAAATTTAGGATGGAAATGGTGTTTGCCAATATAGAGGTTAGATGAATAGGAGGTCATGTCTCTTAACTAGCTACTGTGACTAGGGAACAAGACTTATGATACAAGGTTTCATGAAAATAACATTTCTGTCCTCAGCTATGGTCAAATAAATAAATCCAGAAGAAAAACAGTGAAAGCATTCTCCTTGTTCCACAGCTGAGGGAAGGGGTAAGACAGAAGGCTTAAAAATTTATAAGTAGAATGGATAAAGTAAATAGGATGACCAAAGCTCACCATATTTTCAACCCCTATAAGCACACTTTTTAAAAAAATACTCTTAAAAAAATAGAAATTAGTGCCTAAGAATGTGAAATAAGCTTTAATTTAGGACTCCCTGTGCTGAAAATTCCTGAAGCCTGGCAAAGCATACTACAGAAGTGTGACTATATGCTTACTTTATTATTTTCACAGAACCACAGAATACTTTGGGTTAGAAGGGACCTTCAAAGCTCATCTAGTCCAACACCCCTGCAATGAGCAGGGACATCTTCAACTAGATCACGTTGCCTAGAACCACATCCAGCCTGGCCTTGAATGTCTCCACTGATAAAGCATCCACCGCCTCTCTGGGAAACCTGTGCCAGTGCTTCACCACCCTCAGTGTAAAAAATTTCTTCCTCACTTCCAGCATGACTCTCCCCTCTTTCACCTTAAAACCACCACCCCTCATCCTGTTGCAACAGGCCCTGCTAAAAAGTCTTCCTCATCTTTCTTATTAGGTTCCTTTTAAGTATTGAAAGGCCACAATAATGTCTCCCCAGAGTCTTTTCTTCTCCAGGCTGAACAACCCCAACTCACTCCAACTTTCCTCACAGGAGAGGTGTTCCATACCTCTGATCGCTTTTGTACTCTTTTAGGTAACTGCTATAGGCAAAGAGGGGCTATATGGATCATGTGTGGCCTAGAATAGCTCTTATCAGGTTCACTGACAGGTAGCAATGTTCCACAGTTAAAAATAGGACCAAGGTTACACAGAAATAAATAGAAGCCAAAATCAGATACGGAAGTGCCACGTGATATTCAGTTCCAGTTATTGTTTCTCTGTAGGATATAGTTATGGATGTTCAGCTGGATACAAGTATTGAAGAGAAGGGATATATATTTTAATTTGAAGAAAGAATTAATAGGGTGACTAAGGCAGATTGGAAATAATCCTAAATTCTTTGTCTATAATTCAAACATTGCAGAAGTTTCCTGTGACAAGTTTGACTGAAGGCATATTCTTCATAAAGAATGTAGCTATGATAGGTATCCAGCAGACACAAAAGCCAATAGCTATTCAGTTCACACTAACTTAACTACCCACATTTGATCAGGTCCCTAGACTTGACAGTTTATATTGACTATAATGGAAGCTTAAATAACTAATACACATATAGACACCTACATACCTACATGGAGACATCTAAACATAGGTGTCTGTAGCTAAATCGTGCCGCACATAATCCAAATGTGCCATGACTATTCTTATTGAAGTAATGCATATTATAATGCTTTTATGATTTTATTATCTTCCAGCCAGACTGACAGCTGACCCCATTTAGCTTTCCAGTTAATAGCTGTTTGATGATTTGCCAAAACCAAAATCGTGTGTACAGATTGTTCTTTGCTGAATCAATTGATTCAGGACTTATTTTTGAGATCATGTCTGCCCCATTTGTAGATGTTCTGTTCTTTTTAATAAGGACAGGTAAAAATCCAAGTCTTGTTAGAAAAATCACTTCTCTCCTGGTATTCCAGTCTGCACTTGTCTGAGAACTTGCTGCTACCATTCATTTTTTCAGTCAGAACCAATAAATCTTACACTTCATCCAATTTTTATTTTGAGATAGGATCTTCAAAGAGACCAAAAGGACTAGAGTTTTCAGCTCTTGTTAGCAGTCGCTGGGAACTGGGCTTTTAACTCTTTGAAGCTTCTTATCTTACTCCTATAAGCTTTCAGATTCTGCAACTCTGACTCAATGCAGGCAGCAGGTAATCACTGACACAAAGCATGCTTTAAAGGACTGTTTTTAACTCCAGGACCTACTTACCTGACCATAACCAAAGCCGATGCCTGTATCATTACAAGCTTGCTGGCCAGTATTATTATTCCTTAACAAATAACTTCAAATGTCAGCCTGTTCTTTCAGGTTGTTTCTAAAAATAAATGAAATGGGCCAGCAACAATTCTCTGACCCTGGAATTGATTAGCACAGCACGGCTCACATCCCTTTGGCAGACTTCTCTCACTCTACTCCTATCTCCTCACCCTTCAAAACAGAACAGCTGCATCCTACCTGTTTCTCCGCAGTGGTCACTGGCCCATGATATTTCTCTAGGCCTTGCCTGGCACTTATTTAACACTCCAAACTCCACAATGGCTGTGAGCATGCTAGGAATTCAGCAGTATGGATGATCATGTATCTGCTCAGGTCCAAATTCTGACCATTATTAGTTATTAACAAAGACATAACCTCATGCACCAATAGTATGATGCATTTTGGGTGGCAGGTTTTTTTGTCTGGAACTGTAAGAGCAGACTTCTTGATGGGTACATTTTGCTGAAGATTTATTTTCCCAAAGCAATCATATTCTTCCCTTGGGATGGAGCTTTCTCTGTCCCTTCTTAGCCTGAAGATGTAATGACATTCTCTGAAAATGGAGAAATTACTCAAAAATCACTTAGTCATCTCTTCAGTGTGGCGAGCTCTCTCTGCCAAGAGTTGGCAGCATGAGTTTCAGAAGACAGCCTTAACAAGCCCCTTAACAAAAATATTTTGAGAGGTGTCTATTTAAATCACCTTCAGAGTACATCGAAGAGTCAAAGTAAAAAGGCAAAGACCTACAGTCTCAACTATCTGGAAGTTTAACTACAACTTTGAGACAGGTGCCTAAATCCAGACAAGAGAGAGAGTTTAGAATGTTGCTTCCTCTCCACTCCCAATTACTGCTGTGCATTTCCAGTCTTGGTGCCTCACAGGCTCTGAAGAGCCCATTTCTATCAGGTGCTTAACTCTTCCTGTTCTTTGTTCAGAAAATTCTGTTTCTTAAACCAAAATTGCTTAGCTAAATAATTCATACACATTGCTGGCAGAGGTGGTCCTAACATTATCAGTTTTTCTTTGGATCTGGTCCTCAACATTTTTGCTGCCTCTTCCTGCATAATTCAGATATCATTTCCACTTTTTGTATTCTATTTTCACTCTCAGTCCCTTCATATTTCTCTGGTTTTGGTTCTCTCATTTTGAAAACATCACCTATTCCTTAAACAACATGCTTCTTTCCCTCATGTGCTCCATTTTACCTCTTCCGTAACTTTGGGGGGGGAAAGGTGTTCCTTGTCTTAGATCTATTATCTGTCTCTTTTACCACGCATTAAAAAAATCACCTGTTGCCTCATTATATTCTGATTTTATCCTTCACCCAATCCTCTTCTAGAGACCCAAATCATGTATTTTCTGTGTGAGTTCTTCCTTATGCAAACCACCATTTTACTGTAATGCTCCCAGGCAGTGAATAAAGAGCTCAAAGTGGAGCCTCCCTGCTCTGTCTCTTGGGAGCTGCTGTTAAACTGAGACCCTGGGCCATAACCTGAACTGCACTGCAGCTGTGCTGCCATCATATGAATGCTTGGGCATGCACCCTATTGATCCAGACCCCGACCCAGACCCTCAGACTTAACATCCCAGCCTGATCTCAGGCTTTCTCATCACTATAGGCTTGATCAGTGGCCTGGACTTTCAGTTAAACTTGGCTAAGTTCGCCAGATCTGCCCTGCTTGCCTCACTCAGGTATAGTGGGACTGGCTCCTTTTCAATGAGGTTACTGCCCCTGCCAGCCTCGTTGCCATCCTGAGATTCTGGCTTGCTATCCTTCAGAGAGCAGTCTGTTTTTGCTGTTCCCTGACAGATTATTTCTGAGCCATTTTTCATTCAGACTTTTACTTCTGCTGAAATAGCACTTTGCTTTTATTATCTAAGAGACAAATACATTCAGAAAGCTCTTGCTTCTTAACTACTTTATTTAGATAGTGTGTATCAATCTTACCCTTTATGATAGAAGCAGGTCTGGCTTTGTAATCATGCAATCAAATATTTTTTTTTCCTCTTTTCTTTCTTAGCAACCTTTCAGGAAATATGAAGATTGTAATCACTTTCATTTATTAATAGGCATCTCCTGAGTCTAGCATTTCCTAGTGCTTTCCTTATTTCACATGCTTTTTCTAAAGAGGTTTTCTTCTTCAAAGCTATAGTTTCTATTCTTACATTGAAAACATGACTTTTCAGTTTTCCTTCAATACTTTTACTGCTTCCTCCTGGTTTAGTTCTATTGACTCCATGGAGACAAAGAACTGAACACAGACATAACCTGGGAAAATCCTAGTCTTCAGCTGCCATCTTGATTTACTACTACTTAAAAGTTACTTCCTATCTACCTACATTCATAATTCAAACGTGAAGACATGAGATCTGGACTTTGTATGAACTGTTCAGTCTTTAATACTTTTAGAAAGAATGGTTTGTCTCTTACTTGCTACATTTTCCCATATTTTCACTGTTTCAGTTCTATTTCAGCATCTCCTTATTCCTTTTAACATTCTTTCAAAAGACTGAAGGGTCAACAACTTGTTTAGTTGCAAAAGCCATGCAATTGTCACAGTCCTCTGTTGTTGTTATATGGTTTTTCACCAAAGACTTTACGAATAAAAATGGAAACATTAAATCAAAGCATCTAATTGTTTACTCCACCTGAAAGCTTTGATGGTTCTCTAAAGCCCATCCTGACCATTAACGTACAATAACATGTTATTCTTCTCTATAAGTTAATTATGAAGAATGCAGAATACTTAGGAAAAAATAAATTAAGTTAGAAAATACATGTAATTTTATTCTTTAATACAAGTTCTTTCTTTCACAATACAAAGGTTGCATAAAAAATACTCCACTAATTAGTACCTTGGAGTATGTCTTTATTGAGAACATTTACTATCAATGATTCAATCTTTTTATGAAAGAATTTATACTATTATGATCTTCATTTGTGTAAAACCCTTTGCTCTGAGTCATTCAGCCGATGGCTACTTTCCAAAATACTGGAATTACTCACCACAAATCTACTGCAGTGACAGAAATATAAGTTTTGAATAATGGATTTAAGAAGTCTATATCACATTTTGGCTCATAAAATGTATTAGCACAAAACAGACATTTAATATATATGCACAGTGCAGCAAACTTCCAGAACTCAACAACAGAGTGGCACATGACATGAAAAATTTAAGGTTTTCTTTAATTTTGGAAGTCAGTTGGGATCCAGTTTAGAAAAGGTTGGTCTTATCATCACAGAAATATAACCTTTAACACCAGAATAATTATTACATTCAAAGGGGATATTAATCGAAAGCCTTCATCTATTTTTCAGAGCAGTGAATAAATCTGGTGATAAATTAGAGGTTTTCTTGATAAGCAAAAGTAACAAAGGTTGTGATATCATCTTTCCATCTTCTACCCTTCTTCTTCCTTCTTTTTGTATTTCAACCTTCTATGAGGTTCTGCATATTCAATACATGTCAAAGGAAGGCAAGGGAAGGTAAACCTTAACATCCCCACCCAAAGAAGTCTCCTCATCTTCCTCAACTCCAAGCAGAAATTATATATTGTTTTCCAAATACAATAAGGGTGGAAGAACTGGAAGAATTTCTGATAGACCAGCAGCAAAATTCTGAGGCTCTCATTAGCAGGAGTGAGCCTGAGGAGTGGAACAGGGTTACTGTTAATACCCTTAGTGCTTTTTGTGTTCTTCAGAGTTCAGTAGGGCAGAACTAGGCAACAATCTTAAATTCCCCTAAATTTGTCATTAATTCACAGCAAAGTTCATCATGAGAATTAGTGGCCTTATCACTATGATTAATTTGCCTCTCAAGCTTTTTAATATAAGAGAATTTTACTGACTCTGGGTTGGGGGGTAGGGGAGAGAATAGAAGACAGAAAAATAAGTAATTTTTTTTCCAAGGGAGGAGAAAAATACAAAAGCTATTGGTAAAATGTTCATATTTTCAATATGTCTTAAATAGATAGCCATGGATCTCACCTGCAAGCTATATGGTGACAATCATGAAGAGACAGCTCATGCTGCCATCTTCACATTGTTTTATTTCATTAGCGTAATGGGAGATGTACATTTCTGGCAGCATGACTAGTGAAATATATTCTAGATCAGAACTTCACTGCTATTCTGACCAGTAAAATTAATACTGTTCTCTTTTTTTCATTATGCTTTTTGTATTTGAGCAGTAAAATAACTAGAAAATTATCATATAGTGAGACTCCCCACTCTAGAAAGAGATCTAAATACTCTAGTTTAAGTGGGTAAGTTCAACCTTCTTCCAATTCTCCTCCCTATCCCACCACAGGAAGGGCAAGCAATTGCATGGTACTTAATCGCCACCTGAGGCTAAACCGTGACATTGAGGATTTGTTAAAGATTTAAATTAAATATTTTTTTCAGTCTACATATGCCAACTACAAAAGGAACACCCCTGCAATACCACAGGTTTTAGTTACGCATTATTATAAAATCAGGTGAAAATTCACAAGATTGTTGTAAAAAACACAGGGATTCAGCAATTTTGTATTTAAAAAAGTAATTTCTATGATTTCAAGTCATGAATAGTCTCTCACTGTATAACAAAGAGCCTGTCTACACTGCAGAATAAGACAAATATAAACTCATTACTTTTCTCTGGCCTTTGGAGGACTTACATATTTGAGGAGTTTTTTAATATAAGCTTACAAGCACAGCCATAAATTATTCAGAGTGTGACTTTATATTGGATTTGTTCCACAATGCAGTGATCAATCTGTGCTACTTTCAAAAACGAGGCTGGCTGGCTGGCTGGTGAAATACAAAAGTTAATAAATTCTGGTTTAATTGTCTATATTCTGTCATTGTTGATCAGACAATGGGTCAAACGTCCGGTTTATTAATGCAGACCACAATCACTGTTTTGCTGCATATTCAAGACCCAGTTTCTCAGTTCATTTTTATTTTTTATTTAATGAGCTAGAGAAGACCTTTTATGTCTATTGATGATTCTGTCACTCCATTTGCTTACAGGTTTGGTACAGGATTTTATCATTATCAGGTAATTACCACTAACTTGTTTTCTGCCATATTGCTCCTCTGCTCTCGCTGTAGTCATAGAAAGGCACTTCTTTTGACACCTTTTTCACTTACACAACTATTTTAATATTAAATATCTTGCTAATTTTTAGTGGATTAAGAACAGTCTATTCTGCTCAGGAGATGGTTTTCCCGTAGAGCAGTATGGTCAAGAAGACTATGCCCTCCAGCTAAGACTAATGGCATCTCATGTAGCTGAAGGAAATGTGTCAGTACTGTTAAAAAAGAATAAGGAAAACTTTCCAGTAAGTACACATAGGAAAAAAAAATTCCTATCAGTTTTAATGAGATGTGGTAATTTACACCAACATTTCTCTTCTTAAATACTGGTAGATTTCTCTATTTGTTTTCCAATACAGTTACAAACTTATTATTGTTAATTTTTTACTAAATTCTTTTCAATCCTACTGTTCCCCCTCTGCCCTCATACTCATTTTTTTAATGTTGCTGTACTAAGCTGGCCCTCCATTGTCATTTTCTGACCATTCTTTTTAAAACTTGCATTACTTGAAACTAATTATGGCATTCTGGAAATAGACATTCAACAGTTGAAAACAAAGAGGACAGGACAAGACAGTATACGATAGGATAAATTCAGTTGGAAGGGACCAACAAAGATCATCTTGTCCAACTGTCAATAGTGTGCCACCATATCATGCAACTTAACAGAAAGTTGACAGTTAAGCTCCTGATATCTTTAAATTTGGAGATCACTCTAAATCACAGTTAATATTTACACTGAAAACTGCAGGTAAAAACTTTTTTCTATTAGTGTAAATCAAACTTTTAAAGGAAATACCATATATTGACATGAGAACAATATTTCTTTCACCTCAGGAATAAATGCAGCCCATCTGAATGAGTAAGCTGCATATTTGCACATGGGTATCACATGGAAGTGACTGAATTTAGTAGAGGGTATAGACTTCTTTACCCTTTCAAGTAAATCTGTATCTGACAGCATTGCTGAAATCCTGAACAGAAAACCAAACGTAATCTAGTAGAAACAACAGAATGACAGCATCTGGAAAACAAGCAAAAACGTTCTTAAAAATAAAGGAGCATCATGAAAGTTCCTTTGGGAATTTGTGGTTTTGGTATTACTCAGTTCACACCAGCATAATCTTAAAAGATCTCAGAATTTACCATGTAATATTTGTTGGATTTTAACCTCTGTAAACTAAAGTAATTTTGTAGAGTTTTGTTTACAGAAGTGGAGGGCAACTAATTTAAACAGAATACAAAAATATTCCATAGGTTTCTGCAGCATCTGGATGAAGCCAAATGAAACTTCAAACCAGTCCAGTTCTACCAGAGGGACAGCGCTCATTTCAGTTAAATTGGTAGTATATGATCTCCCTGTGATAGAGAAGTGCTTCAGAGAAATATTCATCAGAAAAACTAGCAACAAAAATTTGCTAGCAACAAAATTAGTTTACAGGAGCTGCCTTCTACCCAGCCTTCACACAAACATTTTGCACAAATTAAAATGACCTGTGCAACTTAGGGCATATAAAAGTGACAAATCTTACCTTTAGCCTCAAAGTCTCTAAGCATCCCAGACTGACAGTAAATGTATGGATTCCCAAGATTTGCACTTGAGTCAGTAACTTGATTATTTCTGCAGTTGGTTGTTGGTGGGGTTTTTTTAAGTTGAAAATTGCTAACAAAACCCCCCAGGCACTTTCGTTTCATTCTAGATGCAACCTTTACCTGCCTTTCCTCAATCCTTATTTACCTTGAACTATAACGAAAATGTTGACCAAGTTTGGGATATGTCTGTGATATATTTGTCTTTCAGGTATATTTTGAATTTATTTTTACACAGCTTAAAAGTGCTCATCTATTTTTAAAGTATAAACACATAGGTACAGGCCTGACCCTATTCTGTCTTATTCCAAAAGAAGTCAGAACCTCTCTGAAAAAAAGAACCTCTCAAACAAAAGCTGTAGAACTTCCACCTGATGCTCTAGCCTTTTGTTCAAATCCTGGTGTGTAAGATAAGTAGCCTTTTCATTAACTTTCCTATTTTCCAGGAAGCTTCTTTATACTCCTGAGCCAACAGGACTCCTGTCCTCTGCCTTGGATATCATCCAAAGCATTAACAATGATTGCTGAAGTTGGCTTAATACCTCAGTAAATAAAACAGTTATACTTTCTACTTCATATTGGCTGTCAGCCATCTTCTATGTTCCCAGACAACACTGAACCAATGTATCAGCAATAATATTTAGCTGCTACTTTGGAAGAGCTAAAACTGTGAATCTCTCTGCAGATAAACAGTTATTCGGGGTGTTCTTACTCGAATGATAGTCTTAGCACTGTTTTTACTCTGGTGTTTCACTGTGAGTTATCTATTTCCTGAGCAAAACAGACTATATTTATTCCAATGAATTATTCTGACTTCTGTTTTCTTACCATCCCATGTAAATGAACTCACACACACTATTTTTTTCTATTAGCAGCAAAGGATAAGAAAGACAAACTGGTTTAGACTGCAAAGAAGGACCACGAGATGATTTGTTTGTATTGATGAAAAGAACCCTTAATCTTGAGTGTCTCTTTTATGTTAACTATGTGATTTATCAAGGCTAATCTATCAGGTCCTTTATTTTTACTGTAAACACTTGTTTTACATGTATACACTTTAAGTGCAACACAGAATGTACATTTTAACTGAGATATGACTAATGGCTCTTTATAGTTTAGTTTTTCTTTTTCATTTTAAATTGAGTGAGGCTTTTCCCAGTTGCTCTGTGATGTTTTAAAATCAATTCATTAAAATGTACATTTTCTTGAGCAACTGCTTTATATACGACTGGATTTGTTCGAAGGATTTTTTATAAGCTGAACAGTAATGTGCTTCTACGGGAAGGAAGCTAGGAATGCTTTCCAGTTTGGAATCACAGACACATCACGCGTGTCAATGTTGATCTTTTCAACTAATTTCTAATAAAGCCTGAAAAGGAAAAACATAAAATAAGAAATGGAAACACATACGTCTGTGGAAAAATAGACCTTTTCTATCTGCCCAACCATATTTGCATCTTCATTACTGCTGCATCACTGAGAACAGACTTTAAATCCTAAATTGGCTGGAGTAAGATGCTCAGCATTCTCTGTCCAAAGATGAATGTAATTTCCCAATAATTTTAGAAAGGGTGGAAACTGTAAGAATATTATGATCTAGATGGATGAGGAGAAATAGAGAAGGCTGAAGCAGAGCCAGTAGTCTTGATATTTTTAATATAATCACTGAAGACATATTTTTCATTAAAATCCCCAATCAGGGTAGGCATTTAACTCTCTTAGGTTCCTAAAAGAACCAGTGCAATCTTACTACTCTCATAATCCATTTTACAGGTAATAAAGAAAGACTGACAAATCCCCTATTACAGAGATTATAAACAGTCAGTCTGCTACATATTTACTATGGAACAGCAACAAAGACACTTGCTGAGATCATTCAACATCTGCCAACTAGTTAAAACTAAATCACAGGAGACATTGGGGGATTTTAGCCTTTCAAGTAAGAATCTAAAATCTATGCAAAGCAGTCTGTCTCACATTGCTTTTGTATTAGTTCTCACACCTCAACAGACTGTACTTTGCATTTTTCTTCTATTCTTAAAAAAAATCCTTTCTTGAACAAAAGAGAAGGGATAGTCCAAACTGCTAATTTTGGCTTTCTACATCTTATCAGTATCCCCCACTCCAAGAAGACAGGAAATATTTGAGTTAAGAGGATGTTTCCTGTAGGAAGAGGAAGGCAAAGGAAACCACACTGCACATGGATACTTGCAATTTTATCTGAATCAGAATAATTGACAAGCACATACTGTCTGAACAAAGATATGCAGCAGAAGGAAAACATAGCCTGTAGTTGACATTTATAACAACACTTTCAGATGGTCAGAAACACTATGTTCAGTCCTCAGCTAGTAAGGTGTTTCTGGCTACATCTGTCATCTCTTACAAATCACTGATTCAGACTGCCACATATTAAATTCTTTCAGAACATGTTCATGAATCAGTCAACCTGATATAACTCCTCCAGCCAGGAACTGTGCATCTATTTGCCTTCTTCATTTTTATCTCTTTCTGCACTGTTTACACTTGGAAAACTGACATCTGTTTTCCAGGGATGGTAATCACTATTAGCACTGCAACTCAGCATAAGGGTAGATCTGGAAGAGTAGCAAAATCTTGCTAAAAAGGACATACTTACTGGGAAAAAAACCCACATATACTACTTTCAAACAATGACATTCCTGCTCTGTAATATAAAGCAAATCTACTTAAACATTAAATTTGGACAACGCACTCAAATTGGTATATCCATGCCACCAGCTCATCAAAGAAAGGAGTGTACCTGCAGAAGAAGGAAGTTGTTCTGTAAGATCACCTCAAACAATCCATTACTGAGTTTCTGCCTTTACCACGTACAGCTTGGAAAACTGAAAAAAAACCACCTCGGACACCTGTAAAATAACTTGACACAGAGTTTTCAGCTAAGTGCATAAAAATCTCATTCAGCTTTTTTCTTGCTGTCCTAGAGTTAAGCCAGTGGAGCACAATGTCTCTCTTTAACTTCATCCTGTTCTGCAGGTAGGTTCTACCTCATTACATAAGCTCAACAATACTCTGAAAAATTGTATTTGGCAGCTTATTCCAATCTATGCTTCTAGGACTGCATAAAGCAGCAATGCTCAGACTTTTTGGAAAGGTAATCCTACTTTGGCTGTCTGTCTTGGACATGGTACCTCCTCTTCCTGACAGCTACATAGGTTTAACCTAAATACACAGCATGGTCCAGGAGTGCATGATTTTGCAATTGTTAGCAGGGGCTAGAATCCTCCAGAGCTGAAGGGTGAGAAGAGGTTGTTTCCATTTTGCAGGGAATTGTTAACTGTCAGCAATTAAAAATAGTTACTGCTACTGTGACAAATGGATATATCTGCCTCTAGTAATGACAGCTGCTTGTAATTCTCCCTCCTGGATAAAAAGAACTGTTACTGTCTTATCTGAGTACTGCTCTTAGGCTGTACTGCTAGAAACTCATCTTTGTGCTGCAGATATAATGTCTATGAAAAGCATGGATTTCTTAAATCTAAAAGTGAAAAAAACACCCCACCAAACAACAAAGCACACACACACACACAAATAGCCATTGCCCTTAAATACTAGATCTAGGGAATTGTTTCACAGAAGATTAACTTACCAAAACCAGAACTTCAGTGCAATCTCAGCTTCACAAATCCAACTCTAGCTCAGTAATTTGAGCCAAATTTTGCTATCAGTCCCAATGAAGAAAGCACAATGTGGTGTTTTCTGCTATGATGAACCTTAGCATTTAGGTCTATCAAAGACAATGTGAGGAATTTGAGCAAAAATGTCCCTGCAGCCTCCTTGAGACAAAAGACCTGCACCCCAGTTTCTGTGGACAACCCAAACCAGCAACTGTTCCTATGGCCTTATTAACACCTGATTACTTTTGTACATAATGGGACAGCTTCAAAAGGAGCAACTTACCTTTGAGTGTCATTAGAGCTCAGAATAAAATGGACTAGCTGAGTAGCCTGGTGAGAGAGGCAAAAGGCACCATCTCTACCATTTAGGAAATTATGCCTAATGCCCCTTGGTAATCCAGCTCTTCATTTCCACCCTTACCATGGAAAAGTTCGTATTTGCTCTTAAAAACTACTCTAACAAAGCATCTTTAAAAATCAAACTATTGAATTTCAGGTCAACATAAATTTCTCACAATTCAGCCACCACTTAAATTGTTCTAGCCATGGTGCATTTTATTATGCTTCACTTAAAGCAGTTTTCTATACACAGGATTCTAGGCTAATAACGTCCTGCCTTTAAATCTTAGGTTTGCATCTCCAGTAATCTTGTGCTCTACATAAGGTGATATAACTTTGAATTATGTTATGTTACTCATATTCTTGACTACCAGAACCAGAAACCTCTCCATAAGTGACTGGAATCCCTGTCAATAACATGACCTTTCCATCATGGGTAAATCTATAACAGGATAGTTCTATTCTGAATACAGGTAAGCACATCTTAAAAAAACGTGGATTTAATTTACGTGTCTTGACTGGAACGACTAGGTAGGGAAGGTTTTCAAATGTCTCTAATTATACAGATTGACCCATTCTCATTTTCTCTTTTTTTACCATGCTAGTCTGCCCTACATCATGTTTCTAGCCTTTATTTGCTGTGACAGTACACTGGATCAGACAACATCTTTTCTACCCCATGATTCTGACGGGAAATCTCCCAACTTGTGAATCATCTACTCCTAGCAAGACAATTCCCTCACTATTTCAGTAATTCTCAAATCCATAATCAACACAAGGTTGCCAGTGAAGCTGGCTTCCTAAAGTCTGTATTGCACAAAGTACTCTGAGATGTGTGACACAGGTATCCTTCAGGCTTTTAAAACATAAAACCTTCTAAAAGGCATGCACTCATTTCTAAATATTGACATTTCTTATGTTGCTGGTAAAACTTCATTAAAGAAATATTTTAAAAGAAAAGAAAGAATTAGTCTTACTAGGTGAAATAAAAACTCCTTCCTAGAAATAAGAGAGTCGTTTGACCCAGTGTAACAGAGGTAGGTCAATGTTTGTATGACAAACTGGATCATCACCAATAGCTATACTGTATGTCACCAGAAATTTAATAGCATTCTCTATGGCTTCCTCATGCACTCATAGATATCAACTAGCAGCCTTCTTCAGTGATCATTGAATATATATCCTCTTTGCTGTCTAAATCTACTATCTAAACACTTCCTGGCTTGCTTTCACCATTTCTTGTCATTTAGCAAGCAAAACACCTGTGACACTTCTCGCTAGTATCTCAGAAAAGCTGAAGTGGCCATACATTAAGGTGATCAGTCTACAGGGACACACCTTTCTTCAGGAAAAGTGCTAGAACAGCCCACTATTTTGAAGTAACACTTAACTACCACAGTTCTCCCTTCATAATTTTGAAAGGGCAGAAACAGTTTAGTAGCTTCATTACTTCAACAGCTAGAAAAAAATTTGTAACACTTCAATAGGTAGAAAAAAATAGTGCAAGAACAAAACAAACCTCTGCAGCATTATAAATAGCTGTTCTTGTCTTACTTTTTCACAAATATCTGCTGGATCTTTTGCCATGAGAAAATCATTCACGTTTTCGCTGTGAAAGTCAGTAATTTACCTGCTTATTGACATTTTCAGTTCCACAAATTCCTGCATTGTAAAATGGAAGCAAAATATGGTGAAATTATTTTATATTGCCAGTTTTATTATGCAAACCACAATTGCTCCTGCTGTCAACAAGAAAAGTTTAGTGCTACTGCAAAGCATTTAATCTATTCTTGCAAAACATGACATGAGCTGCATGTGAATTAGACCACGCCTCCTAATGACTCATATCCCATTTGTCTTGATAGAACAGATATTTTCAAGAAAAATGTCTTTAAAAACACACTTTCTTTTTTCATGTACAGTTCTGCTGTTACACGTAAGATTCTAATTCAATCAAACTAAGGGCAAGTAGGATTCTCTCATGTTCTTGTGGTCACAGCTATTTTTATTTCTTTTTATTATTGCTGTATTGTCTAACAGTTATTTTTCCTGTCATTTGCATGAGACTTAAACACAACAGGAGGGTGAGCCATGAGGAGCCTTTCCTGAAAATAAGAGCATTCTAATGTCTAATCATAAGAAATAGTAAAGGGCTAATGGACAAAGTAGTGTCTGAAGAGACTTTCTGTTCATTTGTGAAAGATGACCATATTTCAGCCTCTGCTTGTTCCCTAAAAATATCTGCAGCAGTTGCAGAATGCTTAAAAGGCAGCAGCTCAAATACGATTCTCTGTGTGTTGTATGCGGAACACCTGCTGGCTTCCTTTTCTTTGATGTAGGTTTTGGCAAGAGATAAGACTAAAGAGTCTATATGAGCCAGTGATACATTTCCACAGGCGTGTGATCCTGTACTGACCCAAAGTCACAGGACCCATTTTATTTCTCCAGTGAGAAACACATCAGAAAAAGCTGCAGAAGGCGGCATAGAAAATTGCACTGCAGCAAAATACCAGGCCAAAAAGAATAATGATCCTTTTTCCATCAAAAGAATGAAAATCCATTCAGTGCTTTGGGGTCAAAAGCTATTATTGCTATACTTTGAATTCAGATTTGTCAGATTTTTCTATGTGAAACTTCATTCCCAGTTACTATAAAATTAGCCAGTTCTATTCAGATCATCCAACTGCAAACACAGAAGAGCGCACTAAACGGACAAGTGCACAAGAGTGGCTCTAACACTTTCTAACACTGGAAGGGAATCACAACAGAAAATTCTTCAGAAGAATTCACTTGTCTGTAATGCAGTATTTAAGAAAGCAGTAAGCAGCGGTGCATGCTACTGAACAGATACACAAATGCATGAGAACCCCCAACTTGATTTCAGTATTAGTAACATATATGTATGCACATACACACACATAAATGGAAAATAGTTACATGTTGAGTATTTCACTGTCTATCCCAAAATGTAATGACTTAGACTGAGCACTACAAGTGTCATGACTGCTACAGTGTGATGCTCATTTTTTCTGGTTTTCAACATAAACCAGCTAGATGCTCAGTTCCATCTTCATAAAATGACTTTACTCTGAAATAGGTACCACCATTCACATTGCACGAACAGTACAGGAGCAGTGAAGAAGGAAAAATCTATACAGAATACATTTCATAGTAAGGTAATGCACTCTGACATAAAAGATCCACAGAAGTGTGACTGATTTCAAGGTGACAAAAGACCATGGTAATTGCATTCTACACATTAAAACATCAGAGAATGTCATGAAGTATTACCAGGTGGTCAATGCAGTCAGTCCACAATTCCTGTTCAAGTAAAAGTATTCCATCATATTCCCCATTGGAATCAGTTCAATGGTTTATCATCCCACTAATTAAAAAATATTCAAGTTTTAGCATGAATTTATTCAGCTTCAGGTTTAATTTTCCAGCCACTCATTATGGCTATTTTCTAGAGAAATTTAACAACTTCCTTCTTTTATCAGAACTCCAAAGCCATCATCAAGGAAACACTCCAAATTCACCTCACTCCAAACCTAAATGTTTCACTCTACTTCTTGGACAAGTATAGCAAGAACTTCTATCACACTGGATCTTATAAATAGATTTGGGTCATAATAGTATGTAGAATTAAACAAAAAAATAAAATGTCAGGAATATTAACAGCAAGTAGTCTGCTACAGATGAGAGAAACTATAGAATATAAACAGAAAAAAAAATATTTTCATTTTAATTTACTTAAGCCACCAACACACCCACAAACTGATTCAATCAGATAACAGTTTTCCCCAGGCCTCTCATTCATTTTGCATAAAATGCTATATTTAGAAAATATACATTATTTCCAATCATTTAGAAAAGAGAAGTTATTTCCAAATATCAATAAAATTATTACCATCTTCAAATGTGAGCTCCATCCTATTTTGTGGAGAACTTCATCGCATTATGTGGTTTTGGACTGCTGTCATGTCCAACTGTTTTCTAGTGCAGGTAAGTAACATGACTAGTATGGAACTTTTGTAAATACTTTTCTTTCTATGTCTTTGTGAATTTCTCCCAGTCTTGCTTGTTCGGTTCCAGTGGTATTCATTTTGGAGGAGGGTTGCTTATTTTTATTTTACAAATTATGGGTATATGTACTGTGTGTCTGTACTAACAGACTGAATATAAAAGAGTTCATCCTACATAATAAGTGTATGTGACAACAGCTTTTAGACAGTTTTCAGTTTTGCCTCAGTTTTTTTGTGTCTCAAACTACTCAAAGACCCCCTCCATTGGGCAGACAACATTTGTCTTTGGGAAAGAGGGTTTTTATCAGCAGTCCTCATCCTACACCTGTGGTGGAATCCTTAGATATCTTGGACTAATAAGAGGATCAGGAACGTGGCTACTGAGTTTCTTGTAAACAAGGATATAGGCTTTGAGCTTGGTATGTAGGAGACTAGTGTTCAGAGCAGAAAACAACTCAAGTGTACTTACCTCTGACTGTTGCTGAATACATACAGTGCTATGTTCTGTATTACCTACTCTCCATTAAACAGTAGCTCCATACTCTCCAGAAAGAGTAACTTTAAACTACAGTGTATAACCCCACTGAAATCCAGATGAGAAGCAACAGAAGTGTGTAAAATCCAGGTCTGGTCATCACGTACCAGCATGAGTCATAGGGCTTTAGCCAGATGGACACGGTAAACAGGAAACCTTAGAAACAGTACTGTGGAAAAACATCAGGGACCTCCAAATCAAAACATCAGGGGCCTCAAAATCATTCTTGAACTTCAAATATTTAATTCTTTGCTATTTTTCACGTACAGCAAGAAACAGGCATCTGTTGCTGAAACTCCAGGGAGCATGTCTTTCAAATAAATTCTAAAAGTGCACCTGAGAGCACTGGAAAATGGCACATGAGAAACAGATGGGGGCACTGGTAGAAGTCATTGCTTTCTTAAACTGAATATTTACCTTTTTCAGTGCCGTATTCTGGACGCTAACCAACCATATGTAAACTATTACGTTTATGCATTTTATCAAGAAAGGACGGGCTTTTCTCCTGCCTTTGGGAAACCTGAATCATTACAAATTCTTCATTTGACAAAAAAAAAGGGCTATGTAAAATGAAGTGCTCCCTCCAGAGCCATGTAGTTTCTATGCTCTTCTGTATTTTGCTTTTACAAAACGTATCACTACAAGCGTATCTTATGTGACAGGATCTTATTTGGAAAACAAAATCAATATACCAGGTTATGCAAGGATTGCTCTGATGTCTGACAGTATTATTTCACATTTCTCGCATGTAATGAATAGAGACACAAAGTTTAACAATTATTAATATAGTATAATCTCCTATCTATGTATTTTAGGAAAAAGCTTAGGATCTTGAAGTCTAAAAAAGAAGCACTCTTCCTCATTAACTGTTCGATATGGGTACAGATTAAAGAGAAGATCATCTTGCAGAAACTTGCTTTCCATAAATAAATAGCTTTGTATACAGAAATCAAGAGCTGCAGAAATCTTGATTGCAGCAAAATATGTTAATGGATACTACTAAAAAATAAAGTGTAAGGTCAAGGAAACTGTAAATCTAATGCTCTTACATCATCATGCTCATTCAAGAATTTTTAAAATTAGTATAAATATCTCATTTAAATTGCACCAAGACCAGAGCTGTCACCACAGTTGTCTACTTGGTATGCAAGCACTATCCACATTTTCTGCTCAAAAAAAATAGAGAAATGTCATGTTTTACCTAATGTCATGTAGCAGGAAACAGAAATCAAATCCTGTTCTATGACCACTTGACATTCAGAGCCCTTCAGAATCCACTTCCTAATATTTTTCTCCTCTCTTGTCACCCCCTCCTCTTTCAACACACAAATCACTCAAGTCCTCTAACTTCTTGTATTCTTGTTCACTGTTTCCTTTCATGCTGCTAATACATTTGAAGTTCCCTTTCTGAACCAAGGTACAGCTTCTCTTTTATTTACTAATGCTTATCTTAAAACACATTCCTCCATGACTGTCATGGGCTATCACAGATGTCCCTGTGTGTAACAAGTTCTCAATCCTTACCCATATCTGAAGACAGCTTTTCAGCCTCTCTAGCCTAGTGCCATTGGGTTGCCAACACACAGTAATTACATATTGCTCTTACTCCAGTGCGTTAAAAACTTTTTCTTCTTACTACAGAAAAGCATTCACTGTCAAAATAAGTTAATATAAACAGCATATTGTTAACCATCTTTATATTACTATTCATTTATGCAGCTTCTAAATCCTTGCATTTACTATACTGTCTACCTAATTCATCAAACCCTTCAGGCTGGAAATACATCTTTTCAGAGGTCTTTAAAATTCCCAATGCACTGCATGGCAACATAAAATAAATAAGTACTATATAGTTCATTAAATAAATTTGAAAAAAAGCAGCATTTCTATATATAATCAACAGAAGATTTAAAGACAAAGTTTGTTTTCTAATAAACACAGATGAAAGAAAAATAACAAAGTATCTTTGCACCTTTCATAGTATCAAAGCAAGTTGGTACTATGAGAAAATAAATGTCAAATATGCTCCCTTTCTGGCAGTGCTGAAGGCCATGTTGTATGGGGCTTTGAGCAGCCTGGTTCAGTGGAAGGTGCCCCTGCCCATGTCAGGAGGGTTGGAACTAGACGAGCTGTAAGATCCCTTCCAACCCAAACCATTCTATGATTCTACGATATACCTCATTGCTGTAAAGCTAAAATGTACTTCAAGAGAAGGAAGATCATGTTACAGAGTTCCTATTACTATGTTTCTCTTAAGTTTTAAAAACTGCAAGGGAATATATTTGCCTTTTATGTGATATATTTTTTAGGTGCAACAAAGGCAATGCTAAAGATGATAAACTTCGGCATTAAAAAAGTACTCTTAAAAGGCTGGAATCTATCCCATCTAAAGGTGAGATGTACATCTCAATTTTAAGAAGTTCATGGAGCTTTATTAGAAAGTTTAGATAGTTTATACTCCTCTACACTTCTCTGTCTATAACACAGCCTTTGTTCACAGGATGCTGCTTTTGCAGTTGTTGGAAATCTAGTCAGTTTAGCCAAATGTTCCTGGAGTACCATTCATCTCATCCTGAAGCAGACATGTAAAATAGGTCAGATCAATTATGTCCTATAAGTACCTCTCTCTCTTCAATAATTATAAATGGTCCACAGAGTGACTGACTCAGCTACAGGCATTTGAAGCGAGATGAATCCCAAACCCCACAAAATACTGTTCTGCAGAAGTTTTCTCAGTGAAATAATGTTGAAAATTTTTTTACCAAAAGATATTTAAACAAAAGTAAATAGCAACAGAATTTAATCTAATACAGTCTAATTTCTAAGAAAGTACTAGATTGCTAAGGCTGAAAAAGAATTTGTTTGCATGGTATTATTTATCATAGTGTTTGTCAATAGGCATAACTTCCAGTCTGTCCAGGATTAGGAAAATATTGGAAAATTGAGCAGAACCCATTTTTGCTGTGATTCCATCTAGAGGACTGATATCTACACATTTTGTAATCTTTTGATAAAGCTGCTGCTTTTGAAAGCACATAAAAGTACACCAATTTTATTGAAACCCACATACTCTTTGAAGACAGTTGGCAAACAGGCTTTTTTCTTGCTATGGTAAAAACAGACAAGGCAGCTGATACTTCAAGAAGGAGAAGTAAAAGCATAAAAATCTCACTTCCATGACGATTCCATTCACATTCTCCTCTTACCTAAGCAAAATTTAAAGATTGTGGTATTTTGTTTGTTTAAAACAAAACCAACTAACTTCTCTGAACATTCTGATCCTCATATAAACTAAAGCTGTTTCAAAACTATCAACAGGACTTTGAACTTAAAATGCGGTTTTCAGAAAATCAAGGTTCTACAGGATACTTCTAATGAAAAGCTTCACTGGAGAAACTTAAATATTTCAGGTAACTGAATCAAAATATTTAATTTAGGGTCAATTTAAGACTACAACTGAGCCATATATGATCAGCGTGACTTTCATTTCAGGTGTTTCAAATCTCCCTTCTTCACTCCATCAATGCCTCATGGTTAAGTTGAACAAGGAATCCTGACCCAAGAACAAGACCAGGGCTTCTATTTCAGAGCAGTAACTCAGCAATTTCCCTCCTTGGCATTATGGGCATGCTAGAATCTGAAGATACAATTTCTAGCACCAGGTGTAGGAATACCTTCTCTCTGCACTCAGGCTGAAAAATCTGGCAGCTCGGGCTGACAAAATTCAGTGTTACCTTTAAAAATATTATTTAATGTTTCAGAATTTTGCCCGTTCAAAAAATAATCTTTTTTAAAAGATTCTATTCCATTAAAACATCCTCATTCTTCAATTTTGTCTTGATACGGAGCAAAAAACAAATGCTGAAATATGAGAAGCTCCCATAAGAAAAAAAAAGCAAATGTTGAACAGATAAAATGAAAACCTCCTCAAGGAACAGCCTCTGCTGCAACTAAGGTGCAAAAGAGGAAAAAAGAAAACTATAGAGGCAGAACCATCCCAAAATACCATTTATTTCTTTGTTCTGTTGGCTTCTGTAAAACATAACTTCAGTATCTGTACTGCACTTAAGGTTTTAATCCAGTGATCGCACAAAACTAATGGCTCAAGAAGGTAAAAAGAGCAGATACATGGTATCTAATAGCATACCGCAGTTGGGAACAATCTGAGATTTCTTGCTCTTCAAGTAAAAGCTCACAATAATTGTTCAAATAACCTACATACAACAGCCAAAATGAGAAAAACAACAGCCACTTTCTGTCACTGTAGTAATTTTTGGTGAACAGTTAAATGTATTTTTTCTTTTGCGTTATCCTTATTTTAAAGAAAGTGATAAGTACGTATCTAAATGCTCATTTTAGAACAAAGGTGTTCTGATAGAAGATTCAAGGAGCTGTTTTGTTTTCAACTGCATATCCAGACAAATAGAAGGACTATTAAAAGGAACAAAGATGCTTCATTTTTGTTAAAATGTCTCACCTTCTTCCTTTAAAAAAGCCTTCCAAAGTTATACTTCTTTAAACTGTGTGACTTACGGGTTACAAAATATTAATGGCTCTTCCTGGAGCTGTACTTCCTTTCTCATTGATATTATCATCTTTTGTTTGCTTTCTAGCACCTGACTATTTTAAGACTTTGTTCATTTGTGAAGGTAAACAAAGGCAAGGGAAAAATGGGTTCAGCTGAGGTTACAATATCCATCTACCTGGTATAAGAAAATGATAAATCAGCAAAAATATACACCTAGTGTACCTCTTACTACTTTATTGAATCACATATTTTCTGAGCGCACTATGGAGCTATTTTGTCTTTAAATTCTTACAATTAATTCTTACAATGTAATCTTCCCTCACACAGATGTCACACAATGGTACAGTTTTATTATTTCACACCCATTTGAGGAAAAATGTATTTTCTTCTGTTCTTTATGTGCAAAATACAGTACCCCAGATTAGTATCTCGCAAATTCTCATAAACTGAATAGGAATGGATATCACCAGCACTCAAGTCAAACCTCCACATTACACAAGTGCTGCAGAAAACATAATTCTATGAAGGACACATCCTTCTAGAACCGTGCTACCACACAGAACCGCTACGCAATCTTAAACTGCTGCCTTTTGCAGCAGGGAGCAGGTGAAATTATAGTATTGCTTAGGTGGGCAGAATGATCCAGCTCAACAACCCATATTACTTGAAACGTGCTTTCTGTCTTGATGTAATGTCTTTCCATTCCCACTTTCTCTTCTGTACTGAAATCTAAAGCACAATGCAAAGGCACGAGTCTTTTCTGCTACCAGAGTTAGTTATAGATTTTCCATAGCTATGGAAACCCAGCAGGAGTACTTTAATATAGACTAGAGACTTCTGGCCAGAACACAGTTCCAAAAAAAAAAGCCTGAACATTTAACCTAGTGTATTTTATGCCCACACTTGGCAGGGAAAACTCAGTACTGTATTAGCAGGTTTCTAGCAAAAATCCACTCCATTTTGTTTCTTATAAAATCTTAAGTTACTTGGGGCCTAATGAGCAAATACTGACAGAAGTTTTGATTCACAAACACTGTGACTATACTCTGTTTGTGTATATCTGCTCCCACAATATTTGTTCACTTCAGAATTGTTCTATCATTAGTCAGAATACCCTCAGGACTGCAAGTCTCTTGTTTCCACCAGTCTATTGAGAAACACAGGCATTATGTGGAGGACGCTCTTTGAGGTTACTCGCTTTTGCTCTAGTCAAAAGTTTCTTAGGAGCAAACCATAAACATACATACACATACCATAGAGATTAGACCAAAAGCTGTCTCTTGCAGTGAACAGTAGAAGTTGCCAATGAAAAGAGGGTAAGAAAGGGGCAATACACCATGACATACACCTTTGCATGACCTTCCTATTTGCCAGCTACCCTCCACTGTTGGACAATCTTCTGATCCATAAGGCCTCACACCAGTCTAGAGAGTGGACCCACCCATAGAGATGCATCCCTCAGCAGATGCACAGATAAAGGGAATCATCGCTCCATTATTAATTTAAAGCCTTATATAATAGAATAGCAAAATATTACTGCAGGTAAGACTCTTAAAACCAAAATTCACTGAAACCATCCTTTTTATCTTTGTACCACTTGACTATTATTGATAATTAATTCCACAAATACCATATATGATTGAAACCAAAATCTTACTGTGAAATCTGGAAAAGATTCAATCACTAAGGATGCTAAAGCTTTTTAATTTAATCCTAAAAATATTACTTCACTGTTGCTACAGTAACATCTTCTTAATAAGCCCTTTAAACACTCTCTTAAGAGAGTTTTAGGTCAAGTTAAAAAACAGAGACAAGCTCGTCAGAGGAATACATTTTATATTCAGTATGAGCAAGAATGAAAGAGAAAAGGTGAACTCAAGTTTTTAGCTATTTCCATAATGGCTTCTCACTTGCTGTGGTCTGTCCCACTTTCTTTCCCCTTAGCCACCCAGTAGTCTCTCTTCTGAGGAGAGAATTCTCAGTTGCCTCTAAAGGAAAATTCCTAATAATTTTTTATCCTATAGCAACTTACTATCTTCATTAAAAAAAAAAAAATCTTAGATTTGCAAAAAGATATATTTGCAGATATAAGTTTGCACCTCCTGAGATGAGACCAAGAATAAAAAGCTATTTCCAATTTGTCACATATGGAGAGGATAGATAATATATGAACTGAGAAATTGCAGAGTGAATAAAAAATTCATTCATGAGGCACCTGGGGATTCTAACATGAATTTATATTTATTTACTGTATGATACCTATGATATGATGATTTCCACATAATATCTGGTGCTCTCTAGGTCAGAGAGAAGACCGTCTAGGCATCAGGGTCATTTTTCTAGGGGAGAGTTTGCAATACGTATAATGGGGAACATCTTTGGAAAAGGAAGAGCAACCTCTTTCAGTTTTCACGGAGTTGTAAAGCTTCGTTTAGTGGATTATGTGTTTAAACTTAAACAGGGGAAGTTCAGGACAGATATAAGGAAGAAGTTCTTTACTGTGAGGGTGGTGAGACACTGAAATGGGTTGCCCAAAGAAGTGGCAAATGCTCCATCCCTGGCAGTGTTCAAGGTCAGGCTGGACAGAGTCTTGGGCAACATGGTTTAGTGTGAGGTGTCCTTCCCCATGGCAGGGGGCTGAAACTAGATGATCTTAAGGTCCTTTCCAACCCTAACTATTCTATGATTCTATGATTATTGGCACCAATCCAGTTTCAGAGAAATATTCACTTCATTTGCACCTTCTCAGATGCAGGTTTTTACAGTTCTTCCCAAATGTCACCAGATACATATTCACTGGAGGACAATGAAAACCAAAGCTTCTAACTCATGCAAAAGTTGTATGCTATATCAATTTTAACAACGTAAATGAAATACAAAGTATTGTTATTGCAGAAGGTGCTTCAAATAGCTGATTCAAAACAATTTGATGAATTCCTATCTAGTTTTATTTTAAGAACCCTGTTCTAATTATCTTATCTGGAAATGCGAGAGATTCTTTAAGTAACCTTAAAAATGTACACAGGTGACAGCACAATGCAGTTTGTTGTTACATATTTTTCTAGTGTATCAAATTTTGATGTCATTAAAGTGCTTAATTATCAAAGAAATGAGTGAAATAAAACTCCTGATTCTACAAAGATTCCAGATACAATCAAAACGGCTGTGACCTATTTTTTCCCCTGCTTAAAGCAAAAAGAGTTAACAGTCCTGTTTACTAACTGACAACAGTACTTACCTATAGTTAGGCGCATGATTAAGTATTTGCATTGGTAATTGGAACCAAAATTAAACAGACTTAATCATAGCTTTCAGGTAATAAACTATTATAGAAACAGCTCTCCTGTGACTTATGACGTGAAAAAAAAAAATCACCATAATTCTTGACATATATTATTCATGAATTAAATGTGACTAAAAATAGGTTATGAATAAATGTAATGTAAAATATTGCAGAATACTTTTTAACTAGTGTTAAGAAACTACAGAAATTAATTAGATTAATGAAGTTAATCTATTTCCAACAGAGCTGCCAGTTCACTGATTTTTTTACTTACAAAGACTAGCAAAAAGGAAGTTGTATATTGACTCCAACATAATAGACATTATTATAATACACTAACTTCCAGCTTGCCACATTTAAAGGTTATTTATTCCTGACACACTCTCTAACCCCCTTTTTTCTGTTTTTGTGTTTGTCATCATATCTGACTTCTATCAGCATTTATTGATTTCATTTATACATATTTGTATAATTAATTTCTGAAACTTTATAAGAAAGTCATGTATTTTATCTAACATGTATCCAGGAAGTATCGCATCTGCAGTCTATAAATTGTTTGATTTTTTTGTTTCTTTTACAAACTGGTATTTAGTTGACATCTTCACAACTTGGAAGGACTTTCCAAAGGTAACATGGTGATGGTGAAGCTGGTCAGAGGTCTGTTAGCATAGCTGACAAGAGCTGAAGAGTCTGGAAGGTGGAAAAAAATGCCAGGTATGAACGATTCTTCACTCAGCAGAAACCACAGTAGAAAGATAGATTCCTAACCTCAAGTCAGTAACCATTTTGGAGAAAGAAAGCTGACCAAAAATAATGTCTCTGGGAAATTTCAATAAACATTTTGATAATTAGGTTAATCTTACAGTCTGGTGAAGAAAACAAGCACTATTACCGGTGTAAGAATGTTACGTGAATTTTTCTGCACCTATTTCTTTGTATAATAGTTGTTTTACTGAACTCACCATACAGTAGAATAGTTGCTGTCTTTTCATTTGTAGATGAAAGTTGTCCAGTACCAAGGAGTAACAACTTTGGTGTGGATGGCAAACTACAGAACACTAGGGCCCTCTGCTTTCCAGTGAGCAACAACCCCAAATAAAGTAACACACCCAACACTCACACCTTGTTCTACAGGATGAGCGTTACGAAATGATAAACCACCAAACTCCGTCCTTTGGCAAGAAGAATTCTCTCTACTGAGAAGAGGTAAGTAGAGTATCTTTGTCAAATAGCAGGAAAACACGGTAGCTGCCAAGCAAGGTTGTCTTCCAGACTGCACTTTCACCTAAAAGCAAGTTGGTGTTATTCTGATAATGGATGGCCAAAAACAAAGATAATGAATAACAGGAAGCCCACCCTGTTAAAAAAGTGTTAGGTTTCCAAACATATGTACACCCAAATTCAGATTTTGTCAGCTTACTGCAGAGGCTTAAGTGAGGCTCATCCCCCCTTCACATGCACTACTGTTTAATTTAGTCTCTCTTGCATGACCTGCAAGTTAAGAGAAAGAAGCACAGCCATGCCCCTTGTAACAACCTGCTTAGCCACCCCACCACTTGGGTAGCTGATCATTTCAGAGCTCTTCCCTATCTGCTGAACTATGAAAATACTTCCATAATCTGAAGATGATAAAGTATTGTTCTAAAATTCTCTCAAGTAATTCTTCAATTAAGAAAGTTTGACAACTGGGTGTGATCAGCCCCTTCATTCAAGATGAATCAGATCCTTCATAAAAGCTGTGTGTTCTGCTTTCTAAAAGCCATTTGACAGCTGTTTATTCTCAAGCCTGTGTGGTGTGTCCATTTCCTCCTCGCTTCCCAGTTATTTACTTTCAGATTGTAAACTCATTAGAGCAGGTGTTAGAGAAACAAAAGAAAATGGAGAGAAAAGAAAAAAATAAGCCCTTAACTGTAGATCTATGTCTTCTTGAGGGGCATAAATCCAAATACATATAGTACTAAAACAACCTTCCCAATCTGCTTTTAAAATGCTATTTAATTATAGCATTAAAAATTTTATACTGTCTAAAAGTGTGAGCAATTGCAGCTTTTAAGATGGAAATTCACCACAATCACTTACCTTTGTTTTTTCCTTCAAAAATTTCTGTTTTCATTATTGCTATGTTTATTTTGAATAGGCAGATTTTATAGCTGCCCTTTGGCACTGGAAATCACCCCCTGCTTGCAATGTATGTTGGTGAACTGCAATTATAACCTGACATAGTTAACCAACATAAACCTCCAGATAGGTATTACTAACAATATTTTAACAACTTTGAAATTTCGCTTCATAATTGAGGAAAGGCGAAATTGCCAAATCTGACCCCAGATTTCAAGGGTAAAAAAAAAAAAAAAAAAACAACACCTCAGACATTTCTTAAATACAGACCAAGCAAAAAGCAAAAATTTAGTATTAATACCCTGTGCCAAAGAATTATTTTTTTTTTTGGGGGGGGGGGGGATATCTCTGTCAACCATGTCACTAACTCCAAGATCTGATCACCTAACTAAATGCTGGTGATATTTACCTTGATATCTTGGATTCATTAATATCCAGGTATTTCTAGAAATTCATGACAGATGTATAATTGCCACATATCTCTTTTCCTCTCCATTTTTAGTTCTTTCAGGACATAAGTAAGAAGTGGCATAGTCACTGATGACTACAGCCTTCTCCAACAAATGGAAGGAGTTGTTATAATCCACAGGGTGATACCATGAAAGTAAGAACCTGTTTAGCTGAGAAGCTGGGATGAACTGAGACAGGTCTCAGAAGTTTGACATAATATTTTGCTAGTGTAAGTAAGGCATTGCACTGACTACATACCGAGAATACTAAGATGTGCTACAATCTAGAAAACGGAGATTTTATGAGTAATTGTTCACTGAAGATATTTCATAGCTAACATCTATCATATCAGATATTAAATAAAGCCATAAAATAAACAGCAAGTATATAGAGTATTCCATAGTCTAAACAAAAATTATAACAATTTTGCCAAGAGAAATACAGCATAATGTATACATTCTTTAAAAAAACAGAAGACATTCACATTCTTTGGTTGTGACGTATCTGAATTAATCAAAGGTTATAAACTTTGATGCCATATTTTTAATTCAACACTGAAGAGTAAATAGAATTTAATGTCTAAGTTACAAAGCAATTCTGTAAGAAAGGCCAGGTTAATAAGAGACTACCTTTTAAAAGGACACAAGTCAAAGTTTCACGCCATGGAATGCTCAGGGGCAATTGTGGTATGAACTAATCCTGTGCCTGAACCCATCTCCCTGTTGCATTTCATGGATACCAGCACTCGTAACAGCACTGGTTTCACTGCTTGTGAGCAAGGCTGTGATTGAGATTCCTTTCTTTTTATTTGTTGTTGTTTCAGCCAAATCAATACCCTTTACAGAGACAAGATCAAGCAGCCACTGGCAAGAATACCATAAATGTTTGTTATTGCCAAACATTCTGTACTGCAAAGCTGCAGCCTGATAATAGTTGAAAAAACACAGGCAATTCCTTAACACACAAACTCTTCCTCAGGCCTGAAGATGAGGCATGGCCTTCTGTTGTCTGAAACAGCTGCTTGGAGTCTAAGTGAATTGAATTAACCAGCTAAAATAGTTAGAGAGAAAAGGTAGCCCTCCTGGTGCAGAGCAGAATATTAACAAGAGAAGTTATAATACCTTTAGTCCTTTTAGGAAAGCAACAGATAGACAGGTAATTATCTCCTGCAGAATAATAAGTGCAGAAGATGTCTGTGTGCCTGAAATAAAAACTATCACAAGATTGACTTTCATAAGGCATTTTGTAGAATTTCTTGAAGTTCAGACTTGAAAGATCAAATATTAATGGGTGGGGAGGGGAATGTAAAAATGGGGATTTTTGTATCCAGGTATTTCCTGGCTTTTGTTGAACTTTGTGAGTTTATTCCAGTATGTAGTGCATGTTTGGTCTCAGTTCCATTGTTTTCTATGAGAACATCTGGAAGTATATTACATTTCGGGAGACACATATATCTCTGTGCATTACTTTGTACTTGTTGGCTATGATTTCAAGCTTATGTAACTGTCATTGCACGCTGTTAAACTGCAACTGAAAGAAAAGTCCTCACACCCACTACAACCAGCTGTACTTCCCACAAAACTTCTAGTTACTGGTTTTTACAGCTTAAAATAGCTTGTTTTATCAATGTATTAGTTTGAAGCAAAATAGGTATGCAACGTTAAGCACTAACTCTCCATTCAGAGAGACTGTGCACCAAAAAAACATGTTCAGTATTTTAAGTATGTTTCACTGAAAGAAACTAAAGGAGAAAACACAGTAAGATGCAATAATTTACTAAGCTACTTTACTTCTCATGAAATTCCTTCCCAAAAGGAATAAATTCTATGAAGTTAAACCCCTCTAATCTTTTCAGAAAAAAAGTTTCTAAATTTTTTTCTGAGCACAAGTGTTCTGAATGGCACAGTGTTATTGGGAATGCTATACTGCATTGACACTATGAAATGGTTGAGATCAAAATAGAGCCCTTCGACTCCCCTCACAAGTAAGGCCCTAAAACACACAAAAGAAAACTCAGTAATCCTATGTACAAATCAACATCCATGCCCTTCATGCTTTCTCTTGACTGTCCAAAACTAGTAAGTCTCCATGGTTCCTTTCTTTTGCTCTCTATTACCAGACACCTCTGCCATTTGCCTAGCTTACCTGCAGGTCCCCTGTTCACCTATCTCTTTTTAATTTCCTTGTTTATTCCATTACGCTCGCTTCTCCTCTTTCTCATTCAGAGGTCACCTTCATTTGTTTGCAATTATCAGAGGGTGATTTTCTCAGAGACATTTTTTCCAGCACTACTAATATCCTTCACCCACCTCACTAGTTTCATTCCCAGGTCCTCATGTGACAAATAGGACCTTTCTAAACAGCTTTCTTGCAAGACCTATATATCTCAAAGTCACGCTTGTGGTTTTGAAGTAATATAGTAGGTGACCCTCAACCAACCTAACTTTAGTTTAAGCTACTACATTAGTCTCACCTCAGTGGGGAGAAACAGGTTTTCATCACTCTTCAAATGTCCTTAACTCTCCCCAGATTTAACCTGAGCATCTGATTTTTTAATAGCTATGGTGCCATACCTACCCCTTAGATATTTACAGTCAGATACTCACCCTAGTCTGGGAAATTTATTAAGACAATACCAAGTGGACAGCAACAGCTGCATTCAAGGAGACATTTATCTGACCTATGTTAGATATGTACAGTTGGGTAAAATTAATTGAAATTAATAAACTAGACATAGGCTAAAAGCAGCCTAGAGTGATTAGCTCAAATAATTACATTTAATTAGATTAATCTGACCCCTTATATTAAGCAAAATAAATCCTTTCTATTCCCAGAGAAGATTCTCATTACCTACACACACCTCCTGACTCCATTTTTGCCACAGCTTTGGACTAAATGCACGAATTAATATTTCTATTTTGTGAATCCCTTTCTTTTCTTGCCACCTTGCCTCATTTTCTCATGTCACACACACTGGCCCACTGAACATCTCAGGTTTGCTGCTGCATTTGACCGTCTCTTCCATGAGAAAAAGTAACTCCACCCAATTTTAAGTTTACATCTTCATAGATTGTACACAGGGAAGCCACTGATCTCCGATCTCCAGTTCCAATAATTTTACTTCTTCTAAACATTTCATTCCTCATTTTCCTCTTTTAAGCATCCACATTTCCAACATGCCTCAATTCTTCTGCATCTCTTCTATTTCCCTGCAAACATCTTCTTTATCTGCATTTTCACCTTATTCTTCATTTGCAAACATAAAACTGCTTGACCAGCAACAACATTACTTACTGCCTTCCTAGATTTACTAATAATGACCATATGGAGCCTAACCAAATACACATACAGCTCAGCATAGTGTCTTTAACAGAAACTAGTAGTGGACTTTGCCTTTTGGATACTCCCTCATTTGCCAACTTTATCACCAAAACCAAATCAATATTTCCTCCAGTCTTTACTGAATGTGCTGCTAAATCTGCCTGTAAACAGCAATACAGATTTTAACAAGACATATACTGGTTTTGTAAGAATTTCAGAGAATTCATCTAAATTTTTGGCTACAGCATAAATGTAAATGAGCTGAAAATACATATCAGTTTCAGGAAGCTGGAATATATACTGCCCTTTGGCTTCCACAGGTGGTCTTACGGATTTGGAGACATGACCAGTGGTAATTACTTACATCTGATCTTGTGTTCGTATGCTCTCTCCAGCCAATGGAAATCTGATCAACGCAGGAGACCTCAACCCCCTGCTTATCAGTGAGCTCCACTCTCCTCAAGGCCTGCAGCTGCTTTTTTCACACCACACTGATGTTTATGAGCACTGCTGTTCATTGTAACAAAGTACACAGGTAACTGCTCATTTATCATTCCTGTGTCAACACTAACTACCCTTTGCTATTTTAGCAGACCTGACCAAATTTTCCAGAATCTAGGAACCAGGAGAAAACCAACTTCCTCTCAGCAGGCTGATAGATGGCATGTTACAATGATGGTGTGGGACGATGAAGTTTTGGTGATTGGTATTCCTTATTGGTAGCAAAAGAAAAAAAAGGAAGACAAGTAGAAATATCGTTTTTCATCTCACCAAATGCAGAGAAATGTTGGGGTAAACTCAGGTAGGAAGCAGAATGGGCTTGTATTACCAAAAACTTGTCTGTTTTCTGTCAATCAGTAAACAAAACTAAAAGAAAACTTTCTCCCTAGAGCAATCTCCTGTGAACAACCTTTACAGCACCCTGCAATGACTTCTTTTTACTCACAGAGAAATAATTCCCTTCCTGTCCTTTGAAACTTTCAACAAAACCAAGTCAGATCATAAAATGATACTGTAGAAGAGTCACAGCATGATGGCAAAAAAAAAAACATTAATGCATATTCTTACATTTAATTCAATGGAACTGACAGAGAGACATGCCTTGGTATCAACCTACTTTCAAGTTGCTTTCTAACATAACTGATTACTCAAGAAACATTTCTAGAATATACAAAAATACTTTTGATGAAGTGAAGCAGGCAGCTTCCTACACTGTACCCTCCATGTTCCAAACACACAGAACTGTCTTAATTAAATTATTTTGATGGCATTTTTATTTGCTAGCATTAGATCATAAATCACACTCCATCATCAATAACTACATCAAATCAACATAATACCAAAATATCCAAGTGCTTATGAGAAGTTCAAAATTAATGTAACTGGAAAGTTGGGCAATTTTATCTGCTGAACAGATGGTAACACTTTAATTCCCCTGCTTTCTCAGCCAGTCTGCTACAAGCCTCAACCAGCAGTATCATCCAAATGCTGCTGAAGTCAATGGGAAGGCTGACACTGACTTGAGTGAACTTCAGCTGAGCTCAGAAATGCTGCAAGAAGAAAAATTCATCCTCATAGATCTCCCAGACAGTTGACAATGATGGCTGAGAACAGTTATGTTGATCTTGTTACGTTAACATCCATCCAACAAGAACTAAAACAAGATACATTTTTTTGCTCTTTCCCATGAAACACCCACAGGCAAAAGCTCTTTGTCAGTACTTCCTTTGGGTGGTATTTGAAGCACGGACTGAAAAGGCAAAAACCAAGTATTTTTTCATCTGTCCTACTCTTTATTTCATTCTCTTGTAAGTTAAGAATCCACACTAGAGAACTGCTTTCCACCAACGGTAAGTGAAGACCCTGCCCTTGTAATTTCCTGCTTCTGATCGAGCACTTCAAACTCCTAACCCGTACCTAAAATATTTTTCAGCTACTAAATATGCTCACCATACTTTGTGAAAGTCCTACAATTAATATGCAACATTTTTAAACGTCTTTCAGTAAAGTTTCTATCCATTACATTCAAATCCTTGTGAAATGTAAGACAGTGTCCTTGCTCACTGTATTTGTCAGGTACCCACAGCTACAAGTTTAGAAGAATATTTCATGTTTATAAGTTGAAATGTGACCAACATGTATTTTTGTTATTTAAAAACTAAATTCACAGGCATTTGTCTTGAAAAGATTTTGCATATGGTAATTTGAATGCAACTTTGAAAAACCTTTTACATGGCATATGAAACAATTGTTTCCAGAAATTTCCACAGCATATTAAGGTACTCATTTAAGAAGAAAATGCAGCCTGAAAAATAGGGTTGCACACAGCACAAAAGATCAAATTATATTGCAAAATTATACTGGCATTCACTGAAGGTTACAAGCATCATTTTACACATTAGAGGTCAAAGTGAAGGCACTGCAGCAAACACACTCTTTTCTAACACATCTGAGGATAACTTCTGCTGTAAAGTATTAGTAGCTTAGAACTAATGTAACAATGTTGTTAGAAATGTTCACAGTTTACTCTGTTCCCGAGTTCTCTATCCAGCCTTTCTAATATGAAAATAAAATACGACTGCAACTTTCTGAATAGATTTGTCTACTTAAAAAAGCTGTACAACTGCATGGAAGTACTTTAATTGTTAGAACTCCAATTTTTACTGAAGTAACTGCTTAGTGCTTATTGAAGTACATTTTAACTGCTTCACCAAACTAATCATTTGCTGATAAGAAAACATCTCATTAAAAAAAATATAAAAAGAAAAAAGTCCATACAACTATCACTACAGAGCAAAATAATCTAAACCTGTGGAGTTTAGCACCATGATCAGGATACGTTGCTCACAGATGATTACTTTGTAAAACACTTTAAAAGATGTTCCATAATCTTAACTGGACTATGTATTATAAACAAATAATTATTTAGCATACAAAATTCCCAGCTCCAGTGTTCAATCACAGAATAATGAACACTACTATGTAGTCAGCTGATTTTTTTTCTGTGGAAGAAGTAAGAATCTCTCTCCTGGGCTAAGCCTAGGCAAGAAATAGAGAGAGGGGAAGGGCTATACTTTTCCTCATTTGCTACTATTTCCTCTATAATGCTACTATAAATGTCAGGAAATGCAAGAATATCTGCTCTTGTTGATAATATCATCTTATAAAAACACATTCCCACAGGAAGTCTTCAAAGCCTTATGAATTATATGGGCAGAAACACAAATCCAAATCTTTTATCTTAACTGTAACTTTAAAACTTCCAATTTCTTAAACAAGTTTGTAAGTATGTTATAATATAAATAGTTCACCATTTGGAGATTATTACTATATAGAAAAGCATAGACAGAAGTTGATCAAAAAAAGTGGAAAAGAATGAAACTGGATGTAAAAGCATCCTATGAAATTGGAAAGGTCACAAACTTCTACTTATGCACCAGCTTTCAGGAAGACTTAATGAAACACTTAATAGAAACAAATTAATAAAAACCCTGTTTCTATAATTACATGGCTTTTAAGGCAGTTTTCAGCACATATTATAGAGGTTTTATAATGCACCTGTGCTCAATTTTCAATTAAAGAAGATGGTACTGTGCATAAGAATCCAAATTCGTACCATCTACCTATAACCACAAATAACCCCAAACCTTAGATACCCGGTAAAATTACAGTTGCAACTCTGGGCACTGTTATGGCTAGAAATTGTTATCTCAAATTGAACAGAATCTACTGTAATAAATAGTTTGAACTCAAGATTAATGAGATCTGAAACACTGGTCAATAAAAGAAATACAAGAACTGAGGGAAGAGACAGCTAAATCTGTTTCACTTCCAGCAATGCAAACATTTTTCCGCATATTGTCACACACAATAAATCTTTTCCCATCTTTCACAGAGGTCCATGAGACATAAGTTAAGAAGTATAAAGGCTCAACTTGTTTACCTGCTATTGAAGTATCTCCGAATTATACCTTCCAGACCAGTGGATTCCCTATGTAAAATCAAGCCTGCTCTTTCCCCATTCCCTTCCGCACAGGGAAAGCCTTAACTGTGAGGCAGACACCCCTGCTGACGCAGGAACCCAGGGAAGCTACAGGGAAGTGACAAACACACAAACATTGTTTTGTAGCTACAACATGCTGAAAAAGATTTCTGACCCAGCTTACGTTAGAGAGAATCAAAATCTACTTTGAAAGCACGATGTACAGCCTATTGCATTATTAAAAGTAAAAATTACAGCTACTACTTTCAATATTTTTATGTATGCCTTCTCCACAGCAGATTAGGAGAAACAGTCTATATCTATAGCAACCAGGAGAGAGGAGGGAGGGATATATCCAGTCCACACCGTTTCTCCTTAAGGCCTTTCATCACTACCCTCACTATAGCAAACATTTAATAGCTCATTTGTATTGCCACTTGACTGAAGCCTCAGTAAAACCATGGTCAGCTTAATAAACAAAATATACATGAGGAAGACTGCACTGGTACTTCTGTGGGAGACTTCCTTTGTTTCTTTATTTTATATTTTATCTTAGAATAAGATTACTTAGGGAGAGCTAGTTTAGCTTTCACTCCCTGATGTCCATAACCATTCTAGATAGAAATTAAAATGGGAAAAAATACAAAATACTCCCAGTTATGATCTGGGCTTAAAGTGCATTTTGGAAAGATACTGCAAGTGAAATGAAACTGACTGTATTAGTAGATATCACTGGAGATAATTCTGGTGAGCAAACAGACGTGTGTCTCAGTGCAAGGAAAGGAACGCCAGAGAGACAGGCAGAGAATAGCATTGATCTTAAACACAGAGTTTGTTTCAGGATCCCTTCATGTTGCCGTGGGCCATTTTAGCAGGTGGGGATGTTCAGTGCAGATGGCACCTCCTAAAGGAGGAAGGGGTTGGTCCGAGAATATCTCAACAGAAAGAAGCTGCTTAGTGGTCTTTACTGGACAGCACCAGGGATCTGTAGACACCTCTGAAACAGGCTCAACCTGAAGCCAGTGCTGACTTCTACCTCCAGCAGAACGAGTTACGGGTGGACACCAGCAAAGAAGGCTGGGCTGCTTCTGGGGATTTATGGCCTGGGGATTTCCTGTGTTTGGAACTATTAAGGGAGCTTTCGTGGGCTGAATCCACTAAACTGGGAGGAGGGTCAAATACGTAAGGCTGGATGCATTTTTGGTGGCTTGGCAGCGGTGCACCTCGACTTTAAGGTCCTCGTGATTGTCTCGGTGGAAGTTTTCAGTATGTGAGGACACTGGCTGAGACCAGCTCCTCAGAGGTGTCCCAGAGATCCCGCCGGGACACCCCGCTGGGGCTGCTGGATACGGGACCAGCCTTGGGCTGACCAGGGATCGGCGGGGATAGGAGTGACCCACGAGGTGTGAGGGGCCGGGAGCCGGTAGCGAAGGGCCGGAGGACAGGGACCCTCAAGCGGGAGCCGCGCCATAAGGAGACGGAGGACGGGGCCCCTCAGCGGGATCTGTTTGTCACGGACCGGAGAACGGGGTCCCTTACAGAGAGCCGGTCGTGAAGGACCGCAGGACGGGCCCCTCGCCCGCAGCTGTGCGGGCGCGGCCACCGGGGGCCTGTCGAGCTGCCTCTGAGGAAGCTCTCGGGCAGCAGCGGAGAGAGGGAGGGGTCGGCGCGGCCCCGCTCCCCGTCAGCCCCACGCCTCCCGCCCCTCGCCCCACTCACCGATCCGCGCCTCGGCGGCGGCTCCGGCGGAGGGCAGTTGAGTGAGCGGGGCGGCGGCGAGGACCTGCAGCAGCGACGGCAGCAGCAGCGGGAGGACGGAGCCGAGCGCCCCCATCATGCCTGGCCCATCGCAGGCAGCTGTCCCGCTCCCCTGCCCGCCGCCGCCAGCCCTCACTCCATGCCGCCCGCCCGCCCTTTGCCGTCCGCAGCCCGCAGCCGCTCCCTGGCTCCGGCGAGCAGCAGCCGCAGCAGATTCAACACCCAGGACAGCGACCAGCGCCGCCCGCCCGCCCCCTAGCCGGTCCCGCCCCGCCCCGGCCCGGCCCGGCCCGCCCGGCAGGCGCGGAGGGGGGGGCAACGAGCTCACCCTCCGCGGCACCGCCTCCCCGCACCGCGGTTCCCGCCCGCCCGGCCGCAGCGGGGGGCTCTGCCCTCCCTATCGGGATCGCGGGTTAGCGACCCCCTCCCTCCGGCAGAGCGAGGGCAGGGGACGGCCGCGGCCCCGAAAGCTGCGGCCGGCCCTGAAGGAAGCTCCGCCTCAGGCGGCCGTGAGCCTCCGGGCAGTGCCGTGCGCCGCCGGGCGAGGGGCGGCGGGGGTCGCTCCCGCCTGAAAAGCTGTGCGCTTGAATACCGCATAAAGATGGCTGAGAGTGCGGGGGGAGTTATTAAATGTGCCTGTTCCGCACACCTGTATGCAAAACCAACCCCTGTCAAAGTTTTACCCAGCGCTAGCTGGATGGATTCTCCCTACGGCCTCCTCAGAGTGCCTTGTTTACCACCGGTATTCCCACAGAAAATTACTCGCCATCGTGAAGGGTTTTCTGAGCCCTCAGGTAAACACCTCCCACAGCTGAGGTGTGTGCGCTTGCCCGGGAGATGTTCGCATGGGTGACATTTGTCCTCTACCTCCTGTCCCAGATTCACTCTGCATCAGTGTGAGTGCTCGGCCTGGGCTGCCAGGAAGGAGCAGAAGTCTGGCACGAACCCATTGACTCCTTCCGTGTTCACAGGCTCCCATCTTTTCACAAGCTCGGTGTAATAATATTTAGCCTTTAAGGCAGCAGCCACAGTCACTGAGGTGAAACAGTGCAGCTGCCATGCCTCCTGTCAGGGGATGCCTTTTTGACTGGGACAGCCAGCAGTGTGCCACGTTGACTGCTGGCTGCTCTGAGCTCCCCTCATCACCCCAGCATCTGCTTTGTTCCTTCGTGAAGTTTCAGATTCTCCCAGTCTTCTTCATACTTGAAGTAAACAGTTCTAACTACACTCCCTGATGGGCTTCATCCCTGGCTTTAACCAGATACAGTCACGACAGACTCACACTCAGGGTTTTTAAAAGTGTCATGGTTTGACCGAAACCAGGACAAAGGAGTAAAAACATGAAGTGGCTTTGCCATGGACCAGGAAACTAAAAAGCCCATGGGACAAACTAGCCATGGAATCATAGAATCAGAGATTGGTTTGTGTTGGAAGAGAGCATAAAGATCACGTGGTTCCAAACCCCTGCCATGGGCAGGGACACTTTCTACTAGACCAGGTTGCTCCAAGCCCCCTCCAACCTGGCCTTGAGCACCCCCAGGGATGGGGTAGCCACAGCTTCTCTGGGCATCACAGCTGTTCTTCCTTGCTTACCTCAAAAGTGGCAGAGAAGACAACACCAACACATCCACAACAGGAAGGACACAGAGAGATGAGCCACCACACTGGGAGCAGCTGGTACCTTTCATGGAGTGATGAGCCAGGTTTGGGGGCCCAGGTTAGAGCTTTGCCCTGGGCTCCAGGCAGAGGACCTGGGTGTGAGCTCACGGGGAGGCACATGGGACACTTATGGCTCACTTATGCCCTAACAGAGAGTTGCAGACTTCTCTTACTGTCTGAGTTTTGCTCTGTGGGAAAAGTGAACCTTTGCGCTAGAGAAAAGGAGACATGGCTTCTAGAACTGGTGCAAAGTCAATTCTTTGTAGTTAAGGCTGGTGACTTATATGGAAAAAAGGGCAATATTTGATTCAGAAAACAGCAATTTCAATCAAATATATTGCTACTGGATACTGTTCACTGTCCCAGGGTTTGCAAAAGCATTGGATGGTCTTTGCAAGCATTTCTGCCCTTGAGGTCCGTTAAATGGTTACATGCATCTTGCAGGGGAGTGGTTTCATTAGGAGTGGTTTCACTAACCCAAAATGTCCCATTACCTCAGGAAAATCAATTTTGACAGCTCTGAGAGAAATCTGAGAACTGAAAGGGGAGAAATGAAAAAGGAGGGAAAAGCATCCTATGGAAAGGACAAGATGAGAAATGAAAGTGCTGAAACATAAATTAGTATATTCTCATGGGTTATGCAAACCATCTGGCTTTAAAAGCTAGTAGTAGGAAGAAGGAAAAAGGTCATCTGAATTAGCAGAAAACTGCAGAACAACTGAAGGTAAGAAAGGAGCAAATGGCAGGCACAGCGAGAGAACAGGTTGTTCGTCAAAATAGCAGTGATATTACTGGAAGTCATTGCAGCTCTGCAATGAATGATTTGCATAGCTCTTGTGAATTTATGATCAAACACTATGCAGATTTTAAAGGGAAATTAGAATTTTCATAGGCATTCTGTGCAGAGGATTAGAAAAATAATGACATTTGTTCAAATGTTTGTGAAGCAATGTGAAAAATCAAGAGAGAAAGGGCTTCATCGAAGGCAGGAAGAAATCCTTGAGTACACAAGGTTAGTAAAGACAGGAGTAAGGTGTTAAGGAAAGAGTAGAGAGTCAATTGGTAGGTGAATTGGGTATTTGGAAACAACTCAAGTAGGAATTCTCAGGACTGGAAAGTGAAAAGCATTTTCCACCTGGTTGTATTGTACAGTTTTATGGTAGGCCGTAGCTAGCAAAGATAGACAGATCTGTCTTAAAGCCCCAGGGACAGATTGAAATATGTGGTATTAGGTATAATGAATTTTGTTAATGACATGTAAAAACTGAGACTGGAGTCTGTGTGTAAATTAGATGAATAACAGTAAGACAGTGTAAATAACATGTTATGACACATGCAGGTTACTTTGCTGGTTCACAGTCATTTTCTCAAGACATTTCTCAGTGCCAAGGTTTTAAATAGTTGCATAATAAATTAAGCATCCACGTTTAGGTCTACCAACCTTGTGAAGCTGTTTGGTTAGGAGTTTTATTATCATGTTTTCAATAAGTTTCTGAACCATAGAAAAAGAAATCCTAAAGGGTGTAAGTAATTTGTGAAAATTACTAGAAAGACTGCAAAAATTATTCTTGAAGTCAGGGATGTTGTGGGGCTCAAACAAAACCATAGGACTTGGCGATTTTGAAAAAGGAATAGAAGAGGGTATCAGTAATTATTTCTGTGAGGGAATATTTAAATCATTTTGGTAAGGGATTCTAAACTAGTAAAGATACTGAAGGGTGGCTGAGAGGATAAAGTATCAGCTTGCAATTACTATTGTGTGTGAAGGTGAATGTGAGGGTATATGAATGACACTGGAAATGATAGATCTGAAAATTTCAGCACATGTTGAAGTTTAGCATGTCATTAGTTGCTGGAGCTGAGGCTTTTTATGATACCCTTATAGGTGTGAAAAACACACCAGGAAAAGTGAAAGAAGAGCTGGATAACCTATATGATTTTATACCCATGAAAGATTTATATCCTTATCCATGGTAACCACAGTTGAACAGTTTGTCAAGGACACACTTTCTGTTCGAAAATGCTGTGTTGCCTGACTAAGGTTTTTCATGGGAAACGTATATGTTTTCATCAAAAATCCACCAGTAAAGCCAGAAGTTCCAGAAAGGGCTAGAAATGATCCCAGAATGGCTAATTGCCCATCAGCCAGGACAGCTGCAGGGCCTAATATTTTAAAGACTCAAATTTCTGCTCTAGTTGATTCAAAGACATGATCTAACTATTGGACAATAAGGTCAGCCTTTCTCAATTTCACTGGGCCATTCAAGGTTATATTAAAAGCAAACATCCCTGCTAGAAACGACATTAGTTGGCAGAAGTAGTTTAGCATGGAAGGAGCAAGAAGATGAGTATAGGATTTATTTTGTTGAATACTATTTAGAATGACATAGTGGGAATAATGAATTAATAAGCTGGGAATTGAGATAATGATAGAATTTTTAGAGGTGTAAGAAGAAAAGGTGTCAAAATTACACGAATCAGAAATTGGGTAAAACACAGGATTCAGTTAAAGTAGAACATCACCAGGGAATAATTTAAACACAAAAATAAACAAGGAAAAATACTCTTAAATGCTTATAAGTAATTAAGTGATATGAGTTAAATGATATAAACAGGATTAAAATAACACGTGATAGTTGAAGGTGAAGTCTAAGGACTATAAAACACAAAAGCAGCAAGAGAGTTTTACTCTGTACCTAGTTCCCAAAGCTATGTTTATAAGCGTCTGCAGGTCTGTTTTTTAATTTCAAATGGGAATTACATACACAAGCATGGGCACACCTGCATGACTGTAGAAATTGTATATGTATATTTGTACAGGATAGAACTGCACTTTTTGTCTAAGGATCACAGAGCTGTTTGTCAGTTTATCCAAGTATAAAGAAGAGCCTGAACAAAAGGTCAGTCCCAGCTATGCTAAATACAGACTACCTGCATAGGCAAACACACCCTTTCAAAAAAAAAAAAAAAAAGGCATTAAAATTGCCTTCTTCATTTTCTTTCTTCCTCTCATCCTCCTGTCCCCCATCCCCATATCAAGGCTTCTGAGCACATTAACTGCAGATCATTTGTCCTGTTAATGGGTCCAAAATCCATAGGGAACAATATCTATCAGGCAGTTCAAGATTCTGTAACCTAGATATCTTGGCAGGGCTTTAAGCTGTATTGGGGGTGGAGGGGTGGGGGGACAGGGGTGAAAGAGAAAAAGAAAGGTTTGTGCTATATCCATGCCCAGACAAGACAGAATTTAGATTATTTAATTATTTACATTTTCTGGCTCTAGAGGACATAGGTAAAATATTCAAAGCCTTCACATATATATACAGACACAATGGGAGTCTTTTTGAGGCTCAAGGCTGCACATACAACCTCTGCCATGTTTTCTGAGGGCAGAAAGAGCCAGTTGAGAAGCAGTAATCCTCCTGTACCTTGCTTGTGATTTGAAGACTTCTTTCAGAAGACTGTGAAACTTAAGGCTAGAAAAACCATCTCTAGAGCCACACCTTGGTGTAGCATGGTTACAAGAGGAGCAATACCACTTGCCACTTTGAATGTTGTTGGTGTGACCCATCAACTCTGTTTGAGGAGGCTGACAAGCACTTGGAACTCTCTTCAGGATGATCTGATCATCAGGATGGCTCTCTCATTAGGATGACAGAGACACCCTTCAAACAACGACTACAGAACTGTTCACACTTTCATATCCTGGAATATTTTGATTATATTTATTCAGTATTGTTGATGGAAAGTTTAAAGCGACAAGATTTCTTTTAAAATTAGGGTCTGGGGGGCAGTTTATTGCAACTGTATTGTAAAGTCTGGAATAGCTTCTGAGATTAAAAACTATCAAAAAAACCCACTAAATTTTGCACTATGCACTTACAAGTAGTTTCTTTTACATACGTATGTTGAAAAAGCATGTTCATGGTTATATAGCTCTGTTTATTTGAGTCTTTCACTAAGAGAAGACATATCACGTATTCCATGTTGCTTTTTTTAAAATATAGAATTAAAATAGTTTCTATTTTAAAACAGTTAGGAATGAAAGACTTTATCCTGCAGTAGTGATAAGCGATACATTTAAATAACTACCCAGTGCCTGAGACACTAACCGTGTTTAGATGTTGAGAAGTATACAGAAGCCTAGATTACTGAGAGCTAAAGTCATAACCCTCATTGTAGCAGTACAAAAAATTTAGATTTGGTGGTTGTGTATTCTACATTCAGAGACTAAGTTTATTAAGGAAAGTTCCTGAAGGGAGAAATCTTCAAGTGGTGTGAAAAGGTGTAGCCCAGGTCACATCAGCAGTAGTTGCGTTCTTTCTTTCTCAATTTTTTGAACATTTCAGAGTGTAAATAAATATGCTTGAAAGAATTTTGGCATTCAGTAGAGAATTTACAGATCTTCAGTATTAGTTATTTCATATCTAAAAAAAAAGCAGAGCTCTTAAGATTTTTAGAAGAATTCATATTGGATACAGCTTAGGATGAAAATAAATATTTGCAAGGTCTAAAAGATGTCAGATTGCTTCATAGAAGAGTGTGGTAGGATACATTTTATGGGTATCACAGCAATTCAGTTTTCTGTAGGAATGTTTTGAAGTACTGTTGATTTGAGCTATTTTAAAGCTTTTCTTCTTATTTCCAAAGTTGTATCAGAAGATGTCTTCAGAGCATGCTAAAAGTTTTACTTTAGATATTACTGCATCACTGAGGAACAGGAGTTCAACACTGAGCCAGAAGGAAAAATCCTTGAGAATCAGGCAAATGTGTGACTGATAGAGTTTAAAAAAAAAAAAAAAAAGGAAAAGAAAAAAGTAGGTTGATTTTAGTTATGACTGGTAAGCTGTGAGCTGGTCTTTTATTCCCTATGCTGTAACTGAATTATAATGGGTTTTATGTGTTGCTGGAAAGAACAGTTGGAGAGGAGCCTAAAATGGAGTGTTCAGAGGCTAAGAGATGAAATGCAGCTAGAGAAAATTACCTGTGAGAATAATGGGAAATGTGACTTGCATTAACTGAAAATTATACATGGGACTTACATTAACTGAAGACCTAAACATCTGTGTATATGAGTGCTTAGGGCAGCCTGTTTTGAGCTGACTTCTAAGACTGCAGGAACCCTTGGTACCAGACCAGCCCCTTCAGCATGCATGGTGGTTTCAGCAGAAGAAAATTTCCATAATCTTTTCCGCTGGATTGGTAGGGGTGCTAGAGAGAGCAGTTTCTGTAAATGTAGGCATATGCAGGTCTGGATTGAACCCAAATTCATTTGAAATTCATTTAAAATTCTAGCTGACTTGTTCAAATACCACTTATGATGACACCTACATTTAACAGCATGTTGAAACTTGCTGAAGCTGTTTGGTATAAAACTGGCTGAAGAGAAAGAAAAGGTAGCATGAAGCAATCTGTGAGTAGCAATGTATGGATATTCAGAACCTAAGCACAACAGACCTCTGCTGTCTCAAGATGGGGATAATGATGTAACTGATGAATCTGAACCCAGGCCATTTCTGACATCTTTATATCTAGTGTCAGTCTATGAAAGACAATTTGGGCCTTGCTGGGAGAGGGACTGGCCTCTCAGAACAAGCACAGGTCACTGCTGTGCACTAGAGCTGTCTATCCCCTTTTAACTGAGAAAGGTTTGGTCACCTGCTAATGCCCACCATCATCTCAAATCAGCATAGAAGCTGAACTGCAATTTCCCTATCTTAAAATCACTGGAGGCAGATTTCAAAATCAAAAGCATCTGAATTCCTACTGATTTTTATGAGTGTTTAGAGTTCTCAGCACAGCTGGAGAACTTACTAAGCATACCAAGATGGTGTATCCAGACTAAATGATAAGACATCGGTAAATGCTTTTTTTTTTTTTTTGCAAATGGGTTCTCACTCTTCAAAAACCAGGTTGAAACCCTTAGGTGTGCACTGAATAATTAGATTTGGTTGCCACTGATCAAAGTTGATGTGAAATGCCAACAGAGAACCACATTTTAAAATTAATTAGGTGCTTTTAAAGAGAGAGAGTTCAGAAACAGTTTAAAAATTCTATTTTTAGCCATCTTCACTAATCTGTTAGATTTGATACTTGGTGAATGGATTTTACAACCAATAACTAATCCCCTGAGGTATCTGCTCCTCTTGTGTTAAATTAAAGGATGAATGAGGTTACTGAACTTTGTCATTCTGAAAGAATAGGCCTGTAGTTGATTAAAGCTGCTGGGGAGCTCTGGTTATGTGTCCCTTGCTTTCTAACTTGGGAACCTGAAGTCTGATTCAAGTGCTAAGCACCCACAGCTGCAGCTGGAGATGGATGCTTTGAGGTGACATGACATCTCATACCTAGGTTCCAAAATTCATAGATTTTTTTTAACTTAGTCTCACTGCACATTTATAAAATGGTGATAAGTAAACCCACAGGGGGGTGGGAAGATACATGAATCACTGTGAAATGCTGGGGCTGCAGTGAATAGTGCTGTAGTAACGCCATTGAGGAAGCTGCCTGTTTTGTCCTCAGCACTGGGTGTGAATAGCATGCAGCAGATGAAGTGTAGAGCTGTATGTTGAACAAGTGGAGAAAAAGCACTGAATATTTGCTGTGTCATCGTCAGCAAGGGGTTTGAATCACCCACAGAACAGATACAGACTGAGCACTGAGTAGGGAAAAGTTTGTGCAGAATAAATAACTTAATGTAATTAATGTAATTAAAAATACCATGACGTTCAACACCTAATCAAAGGTGACGGTTAAGCTGTGCACATCTTCACTTTGATACCTCCTGACTTCTGAGTATCTGACTTTGCAGCTCTAGTAATGTTCTTAAACTGTGTTTTTTTGTGTCATATACAAGGAAGGATCTGGTTTCCTAACGTGCGAAGTGCAGATGCTTGCATTTTCCATCCTGTTGCTGTGGTGATCAGAGGGAGTATAGCACAGCAAACAAGTCAAGAAGCCGCTTGTGCTCCCCTCCATTTTTTTCTCCAGCCTATTGCTTTGGCTGCATTATGCTGAAGACATAATGCTTTTGAGTTAAGCTCAACCTGTTTTCTATCTGGGAAACACTGCTGTCCTGCTTACTGTTCTTATGTACAGAAGGAAACCCAGTGGTGAATTAGAAGCTAGAATATTTACTGTAGCTGTTGTATGACTGTGAACTTAGAGTACCACTGAGAAATATACTGGGAGGAAATCTAGAACTGAACAATAAGTTTGAAAGCAAATCAGAATGCAGCAAGAACAACTGAGCTGAGATCATTTTCACTTCAGTTTCATAGCCTAATGATTATTGATGTGGGCAATCTTTAATAGCAAAAAATAATAAAAATAAATACATAGTGTCTAGTGTACAAAAGTTAGAAAATCTTCCTCAAGGCATTCTGATAACCTCAGAGTACAAGACTGCTTGGACCATTGCTTGTTACGTATCTCTGTTAAAGGAAGGTTACTGAGATTATGCTGTGACCAGAAAACAAACAAACAAACAAAAAAAGAAAATAGAGAAAGTTCATGGTAATGACAGCTGGGGAAAGGAACATTGTTTGGGCTACACTGAAATTACATTATGTAGCTTTGTAAGTACAAGATTATATTAAGAATAGTCATAGGTTTTGGTGAAACTATTAAAAGTTGAATAATGGAAGAGACAGGATGCTCTTTTTTCTGTTCTGAATTACTACTTTAAAAAGCCCTCCCTTTGCTCTCTGTTGTAGTTCAGTATTCCAACAGAGATCAAAGACCAAAGAGAAACACCTACTTGACTTCTCAAAAGAATCTTCTTCCTCAGCTAAATGTTCGCCATAACTTTTCTCCTCTGTATAATAGAGCTTCTATTGTATATGACTACGTGAGTTGCGTTATACAGAATCATTTGCTTACACAATAGTGTTAATAAATGTGCATGTGCTGCTCTTGGTAAAGCCAAGGAGTGACGACCAGCTTTGAAAAAGGCCAGTGTTGCAAAACTTTTGCTATTTAAAGCTGCCTGTATAAAATTAAAAAAGGGAATGGGGTGATATTTAGTATTCTATCATTAAGTCTCCTATATTACCAATTAAAAAAAGGAGTATCACAGTGAAAAGTGACAAAGGTACAAATTTCTGACCTTTTATTTCATTAGCAGTTGAATAAAATTAGAAGTAAAGGAGCTGTCCTAAACTGGAGCTGCAACAGGAAGGTTGAGAGCTAAAGGGACAAAAATGATCTTCACATTTGTGACAAAAAGATTTCTCTTCCTCCTCACCATAATTTCAGAATAATTAAAATCGTTCTATATGTGAATTTTTTTCACAAAGTCAACATATTTCCAGAGCCAAAGGCATCACACCTGCTCAGATGTGCTAATTGCACAGGAGGGTCTTTCATCAGAGCAAGCACAGAGTGCTTTCTAGTATTAGAGCTCATTGAAACAAGCTTGCTTTTAAGCATTCAATCAATGGATCATGATACACAGATACATTAAAAAATACAGGCTAGATTCCCTGCTCTCCATGTGTTGCTCAAGCAGTTTAAGGCTCTATAATCTTAACTGGGAAGCTGAGGCTTCCCAGGAGGCTGGCTGACCTGTGGCGGGTAGCCCAGGAGCCACATATTGCTATCAATTCCAGTGTAGATCAAATCATGGAATCAGGAGGCTGCAATCTAATCCCTGATAAGCTTTCTCTTTCTCTTGCATTGAACAGTTATAATCATTACAGGTGGACTAGTTTTATGTATCTTCTTTATCAGTCTTAACATAACCTTAGTTATTTTAAATTCTGACATCTGAAAAAGTAAAATAAAATACAATTTTGATAAACACTGAAAGTTAGTAACCCCACCTTTAGTATCTTTCATTTAAAATCAGACTCTTGGATCACAGATGCATAGTACACCATGCAGTGTAGTTCTCAGACATTTTGCCCACTGTTGATTGAGTTTGAATATGGGCTCTTGTGGTCATCAAACTGCACATTCCCCGAGCAGCTCTGGTGTGTGGGCGAATTCCTCTGACGACCCTGGGGACTGGCTAAGGCACCTGAAAGAAACAGTGGTGAAATGAGTATTTTCACATAGTAAATATTGTTTCACATCAATTCACATGATTTCACATCAATTTCACATGAGTGTAGCCACATAGTGGGTGGGGAGCCCCGCGAAAACAGTCATCCTGCAGATCAAGAGCAGTTGGTCATGACAGGGAATCTGGGGACAGAGGGTGAGAGAAAGGTAACTCTCTTCTTGTCATGAAGGATGGTCATTTTTAATATAAGACCACTTTTAAAGAAAGGATAAGCCTTAGAACTTCTCTCTGTGTGGAAATGAGAAAAGAGTGAGAGTAAAATCTTTTTCTTTATACTATTAATAGAGTCCAAGCTTAGAGAACAGTATAAGAAAGGGTGCAGCTTTTGCCATTAGGATCAGTGAAATGAGCTTCCTCAGTAAAAGTAGCTTTTCCTTCAGTGCAGCAGTGGGGGAACTTGAGTCACGCTGACATTAAGTAGCCCAGCGCAGGAATGAGATTCACCTCTTCTTTTGTTGTTTTTTGTTGTTTTGTTGTTTTTGTTTTTTTTTCCTTCCAGAACTCTCTTAGATTGGTCTAATTGGATTTGTAGCCTCTTACAGATGCTGTATTTTTAATTCAGATGCTATTCTGAGAAAATGAAGTTGCTAATACCTGCCTTTTTTAATGGTCATGGTGAGATTTCCAAAAGGTCAGTGCACGAAGTGTACATTTCCTGCTGTCAAGCTGGTACGTGGGTACCATTTTAGGCAATTAGTAAGTAAGGATGGTTATAGTAAGGAAAAAAAGAAGCCAAATCAATATATTCATGTGAAAGCTGAGCTAGCACAAACAGTTTATGTAAGTGTTTAATAATTGCCCCCAAAGGCAGAAGCATGTGTCACTACACACTGCAAAAGACCCAGAGGCAGCTGGACTGGCTCTAGCTTATATGTCCTTTGATGCAGGCATACGGCTGCACAGGATTCACATAACTTTCCAGTGAGAGCTGCTAAAATGTACCTACTTAGAATGTAAGGCTTTATAAAGCAAAGCATCTGTTACTGCTGTGTATAAAAAATTTATTAAGCCAAGACAAGGATTATTATAGGAACAGTAATTGAATGGAAAAGGGAAATACGTTAAGCTTAAAAGAAATTACTAATGATGTTTTGGAACAGCACCTTATTTAATATTTTCATTAATGACAGTACAAATATAAGCATAAAATAATGAAATTTGAACATATATTTGAAACTGGGACAAAGTTGACAGCAATATCAAACATAGGGCTAGACTTTTAATAGGAAGAATTTCGTAGTGGTAAGTCTGAAATAATAAAAGCACCATGAAACAAATGAGTGTAAAATCATGTGTTTGAGAACTAAGTTATTTCCTGAAAACAAGGTGGTCCTCTGGTTAAAAAAAAAAAAACAAAAAAATGACAGGGGAGAAAAAGGTTGGTAACAGCTTCTACTTCCTAGAGTCATAAGCATCTAGAAACTGATGGTAACAGGGTATGTTGCAAAAACTGATTTTGATACTGCTTCAAAAAATGCTAACAGATAAAACAGGAAGTGAATTTCCACTGCTGCAGCTTCCTCAGTATTAACACACCTGATTTCTGCAGCTTTTCTAGAACCATGATGTGAAACTGAACAGAGACGAATGACACACTCTTACTAGAGAAGACTAAGGACAAGTCTGTGCCGAACAACCTAACCCAGTGAAAATAACTCAGTAATTAAAGCTAAAATTACAGCTTTTTTGATGCCTAGGGCTGTGCCTGGAGTCACGCTCAGGCAAACAACACTACAGCTGCACAGAGCAAGGACTAAGAAGTCTTATCTGAAGTAGATTAGGCACGATTTGTGCCTATTTGCAATGGCTCAGTGAAACTGAAGAACTGCTGTCTGCCTGAGAAAGTCCTGTGGCTGTTCCTGAAGGCTGCCCTTGACCAGCTAATCATCAAGACACGTAGACGAAGCTGTGCTCTTCTGTCTGGCATGGGCAGCTGCCACTGCATGTGCAGCACCCAGCACAGGCACAGCAGGACATTCTGCAATGAGCTTGGCTCACAAGACCCAGAAGCAGATCAGCGAGTAATACTGCAATGTAGATGGTGTGCTTCATGATTTCACACTGCAGTCACTATCACAAGTATTCTTCACTAGGCATTTATCAAGTGAGGTGAGCAATTGCATCAAAATTAGTCTCTCTGATTTCCTTCTGTAAGTCAGAAGACCTCAAAGCACTCAACAGCAGCAGCACATGCGAGTTAAAATGCGAAGTGTGTTGCAGCTATTAGGGCAGTAAACAGCAGGTGCAAGGATTTTTTCTTTTCTTTGGCAAGTCTGAAAGTTTGTGTGCTTGGACCCATACCTTAAAACATTTATTTGCTAAGGAGCTTGGGAGCTTCCCCTGGTTATTCTTTAGCTCATCATTTGAAGCTGTGCTAGATGGAAGACTGCTGGACTTTGTTTCCAGCCAGATGACAGCAAATGACCACTGTCATCAAAAAAGGGACCAACTCTCTACAAATAAAGTTCAAACACAGATTACCGCAAACAGTTCAAAGCTAGTGCTTTACAATGAATATATTTGCTTGAAAGGGAGCCTGATAGGCATGCCACTTACAGATACAGCTATGACTAGGAAGTTTGCTCTTCAGGCAGTTGTATGTTCACAGGGAGCTGCCAGTGCAATTTCTCAAAGTAGTATCTTAGAATGGGATTATCTTGTTCATATTTTGAGTATTTTTATTAATAAAAGTCAAGTTCAACTTCTTGGAAAAGGTGTAAAGATCTCAAAGGGTCTGTCTAAATAGGCAATCCTCAGATATGAGGTCAGGGTAGTGCATCTGGCTGGACACCAAGATTATTCCATAACAAAAACCAAAGACCAACCCGTCTCCCCCAGTAGCACTTCAGCAGCACTTCTGATTAACAAGATTAAACAGATCTATTTTACAGGCTTCCAAAAGAGAAATTAGCTAAGAAACGTACTACTTATTTACAGCTCTGACACAAGAGAAAAATGAAAGGATTCAGCATTTTGGCAGAACATAGTTTGCAAGGAAAACAGCAGGTAAAACCTAGAACTCTGACACTTCTGTGAAACTTGCCACAAAAAACCCAAGGCCAAAGCACTGAGAGGGGTCCTAGGAACACCATTATTTGTGTTGAAGAAAGCCAACATTTTTCCATCTGTCAGAGTAATTATAGTAGAAATGGACTAGAAACTGAGCTGAAATCTACACCAGCTGCACAATTAATGCATCATGATTTCCACACTTTGGAGGACCACTTGAGCGGCAGGCAGTAGGAGGACAAAGGTTTGTCTTTAAATTTTCTTACCCTTCCTAGCAGTATCACTTCCAAGCTCTTCAAGAACTCTGCCCATTTCTGATGTTGGCATTACCATTCTTTCTTTCAGGCTCTGGGATATTACATCTGTAACAAGTCTTCCATGAAAAGTGAAAACTGAAAAAGCAGTATGATACAGTGAGGAAAAACAAGGCAGTAAGTTTGGATTCTCTTCTAGTTTAATAATATGCGCAAATACTGAAAGACTAAGTAGCAAAAAAACCAAACAAACAAACAAAAAAACCCCCAAAACCTGTGATTTACATATTCATTGAGTAATTTGTATAATCAGAAGATTTAAAAGGTCATTACTGGAACACCTGCCTGTTAACAGATGTAGAAGAATGAAGGCCAGAGAATACAGGTTTTATGAAGACACAGTCAGATAAACACTTGGCAGACCCACGGATACCTGCTGTGGCAGCAGTATTCTCTTTGGTCAGGCTGCTGTTGTGGGTAAGGTAAATCTTGAATTCATAAATACAGCATTATGAGCTGTGCTAGTTTTGGCTGGGGTAGCGTTGATTTTCTTCAAAGTAGCTAGTGAGGCTGTGTTCTGTATTTGTGCTGAAAACACTGTTGGTAACTCAGGGATGCTTTCATTATTGCTGAGCAGTGTTTGCAGAGAGTTAAGGCCTTCTCTGTTCCTCACCCCACAGCACCAGTGAGCAGGTTAGGGCTGCACAAGCAGCTGGGAGGGGACACAGCTGGGACAGCTGACCCCATATGACCCAAGGGATATCCCACATCATATGACATAAATCTGGAGGGAAAGTTAGTGGGGAGCTGCTGCTGCTGGGTAACTGTCTAGGCATCGGTGGTGAGCAACTGTTTTCATGCGCAGCACTTGTCTTGCTTGGGTTTTATTTTCTTCTCTCTGTTTGTTCCCCCTTTCCCTACATTAAAAAAAAATTATAGTAACTGAAAAGCAATAAAACTGTTTTTCTATCTCAACCTATGAATTCTTTTCCTCACTCTACCTTTCCAATCCTTCCCTCATCTCACCAGGGGTAGGGGGCATGAGCAACTGGGTGTGTGGTGCTTAGCATCCAGCAGGGATTAAACCATACCATGAGCTTAGACATCTAATTTGCAGATATCTCAGTTAAGGCAGAATAACATTCTGCCATCAGCATTCTATTACTAGTTTTAGGAGAGCATCTGGTAGCATTGAGAAAATTAAATAAGTGGCTTGCATGTCTGCATTATCTGCATCATTAGTATTAATTTATAAAAAGAGCTAAATACAAAGCAATTTAACTTCTGCATTAATCAAGTAAACATTTAATAGCTAGGGCATTTCCCCTCCAGTATACTTGTCACTGAATCACACAAATATTACAGTTGGAAGGAAGCTCAGAAGAAGCTCAGAAGAATATCTGACCAGCTCAATCTCAGCAATCCCCAGCTCAAGCAGGGCTAACTTTAAAATTAGACCACAATGGTAAGGGCCTTAGTTAGCCAAGATATGCATGTCTGCAAGGACGGGTGCTCCACTGCTTTTCTGAGCAACCTGTTCTTCCATTGCCAGTTTCAATTTAGTCCCATAATGATTATTTTTTTTTCTCACATCCAGCAAGAATTTCTCTTGCTGCAATTTGTTTCTGTTGCTTCATATTCTCTTCATGTGTACCTCTGAGAAAAGTCTTTTTTTAGTCCTCATCCGGGCAGGTAAAGACAGCAGTAAGATCACTCCTCTGCACTTGGCTAGGCTGGTGTACGGCGTTAATCCACTGAGGAAAGAAGAGTATGTGTCTTTGTTGAACATTATGAAATTTGTTGATTCTTAAGTCCAGCTTGTCAGGATCTCATGGAATGGGACAGCCCTACCCTCACTGAGTTAACCATTACTCCCAAGTTGGTGTCCTCTGTCAACAGGCCAAGGTTGTATTTCATCCCTTGCCCCAAACTTCTAATAAAACTGTTAAATAATATTGGCAACAGTATCTGCACAGAGGAATGGCACTAGCAACCAACTTATAATCTGATGTTGTTGCATTATTATTCATCAAGGTCCAGCCAGTTTCCCACCCACCTCCCTCCCACTTGGCTGTAAGGATACTAGATAAACCTGTGTGAAAGTCATTGCTAAGGACAGGAAAACTGACATTCTCTGCTTTCTCTTCTTCCACACAACGCAGGGCCGTTGAGCTGGCCCCTGGTGAAGTCATGATGGCTGTTCTCAACCACCACTTTGTCCTTCACATGTCACAAAATGAAATTCATTTCCGTAACTTCTAGGAATATATTCTGTAGTCTTTCCAGGGACCGAGGTCACCTGCTGCCTCAAACTCAAAATATACATAATTTTGTAAGGTGTAATTATTATCTGTTTTATAAAAACAAAGATACTGGTTTACATGCCCCCCTCCCCTGCCCCCCATAAGGCATTTTTATGCAAAATAAAGTCTTTACAGCTGTTTGAAAAATCTTTACTATTACATGATTTCTATAGACAATTTTACACATTTCCTGGTTTGAATGTACAGAATACCAGAAAACAAACTTTAGGTACTAATAAATTTACAAGATAATTTTTTTTTTTTAAACAGTGCATCCTCCATCCCCTGATTTTCATGACCAAGGTTTCCGCATGGTCAAGGATTCAGAAATTCATCCAAAACTTTCAGAGATGATTCACACAGGATTCTGAAAAGACATAAATACATAATAGGGTTAGGTATGCTAAATGCTGAATCAGTCCGCTACTATCCGATTTCTCAGAGTACAGCTACAGCACAATTTCTTTGACCAGTTCTTCCATATTAGTTTAAGTATTACATATGCCTTTACAAATTACTTTTGAAACAGGTGGGGATTTTTCTTTGAACTTTTTCATTTTTCTGCTGATCATCTCTTGCTACAGCACAACCTACAGCAAGGCAGTTTAAATTACTGTGTCAATTCAAACACACTTCCTAATATTTCATCGTCTATTTAAAGAACCCACTCATTTTCTTCACAGCACTACTCTTTTTTTTCAAACACAGTCAAACCCTTTACCAATAATTCATACTAAGGCTGCTTTTCATTTCTTTACTTTCTTCCTTTCTCCCTCATTCTTCAGCCTTCATAATTTTTCTCTCCACCTGTGACAATTTTTTACCAAGCTTGAACTACCTATCTCATTTTTATGAGCAAGTGTCTCTGTCAGCTGTGCATACACCCATATTAGTCCCTCTCCAACTTTCCTTTGTCTCCCATTAATCCCCAAACATCCGCAAAGGCCAGCTCTGAAATTGCCATATGGCAGGCCCTTACCTTCTTGCCTTCCCTGACACTGTCACCCAGCCTTTGCAGTTGCGTTCTCATGCAACTTCTAGCACTGCTCTAAAATATCCCCAAAAGACAAAACCAGGCACTTCGGTCTTCTGTCAAATCATTGTTTCACTGTTAACCACTATAAACTTTATTCTTCATGGTACTTTTGTAAAAGATTTCCCTGTATTTCTCAACCATTTTTTTACCCTCCATATTTTATTATTATAGTGCCGGACTGTTGTCCCAAATAAGCAAGGTTAGTCAGTCACTAATTATGATGAGTTAGGGCATTTGTCACGAGATACCACAATGAAATACAAGAGGCACATCTGCACTTTCATGGCAGTACATTCGATGTTAGAGTTCCCTGAATTCAGACCACTGTGGCTGTGTTGCATACTTCTCTCTCTAGTGCTACATCCTTTAACCATGGAAATCAGCTGTCAAAATTAGCTAGCATCATAATGTACTATAAAATTAATATAATTAAGTACTGCGAGTTTAGACACAGTGCTACTTGGTACAAATTTTATTTTGTTACAATTTAAGGCTAATGAAACAATGGATCTGTAATGCGAGACCATGTACCTGCCACACATGGGACAGCAAGCTGTCATTCAGAGTGCTGTGCGCTTCCCCAGACAGACAAATTTAACTCAGTTTTACCAGGTACTTTTCCAGTGAACTTTTAGATAGGTGGCAGACACATCAAACAAAGCTATATTACAAACCAATTTAAGAATAATTATTTATAGATGCAATAAGAGTGCAATACAGAATTTGGGATGCTAGCTAAACGATAATAGTAAATAAATATAATTTGCTAAATTTCAGTTCTAATACCCATACATCAATAGGCTAATTAAAGAAAAACCAAAATATTAAGTAAAAGGTATTACTCTATAGCACGGTGGGTTTTATAGGGCAGTGAAGACTTTTCTCTAGCCTCCAAATCACTGCACTGACAGCTTTATTTGCATTTTTTTGTTGGGCATAAATATTTGCATTTTATAAACTAAACTAATTTGTGTGCCTTTACTCTTGAGGAAATTCTTTCAATATAAAATATGTTGTCCAGAATTCTTAAGTGAACTGAATAGCATTTTAAAAATAACAGACACACAGGGACATCTTAAACTGCTAACTCAGCTGAAGAGGGAAGACTAAATTACAATGGAAAGTTTTGCTTCCGATTTAACATAACAATTCTTTTTTTAATGGCAACACTTTAATTACTGCACCAGACAGCATTTTTCCTTTTTTTTGTCTCTTTGCTAATATGTAATAGATTACTTCTAAGTCTAAATTTAAGATGCTGGCACAGAATGCCAAGTTCTCTTGGGAAATTAAAGAATGTCGCTATTTGCTGGTATACCTGAGTACTGAAAAAAAAAATCCCTCAAACAGTTATAAGATAGTGCATCCAGAAGCAAAATAATACTATTGAGTTAAAAAAAAAACCAGTAATATATTTTAGCACACATCAGTGCAGCATTGTGTGCTATAAGATTGTGCTCAAAGGAATGATCAGAAACCAAGTCTGTAGCATTCTATAACTAAAATGCTGGTGTTTGGTAAGTAGAGTGGTATGATAAAATAGTTTACAAACAACAGGGCACATTTCAGGATGTACCTCATTCCATTTTATTTGTACATTAGCACACTAGTGCAAATGGCACATCAGAGGAGGCCTGCCCTGGTTCAACGTTATGTCTCTCTGAGAAAGAGCAAACACACTTTAAATTAGTCAAACAAAACCTAATCACTGAAGAGCTTCCCCCTAACCTTTTGTTAGCATGAATTTTTTTGCCCTTCTGGAGAGGAACAAATCCCCAGCATACCTGTACAACTATGAATCCTCCCAGATTCTGAAAAGCTGTGTGAAAGCTTCTGAATTTTGTTATCATATTCCAATTCTGATTCTTGATAAAAATACTTCCCATCATTATGTTCACATTTCTAATGCTTTAATTTTAACTGCAACGATCTCTTGGTTTTGTATTACACAAAAGTAGCTATTCATATATCACAAAATTAAAACCCTGTGTAGCATCATATGTTCTTCATCTGCCCCAAATTCCAAGTTGATTTGTCCCTGCTCACTGGGCAGAAATGATCATACAGATTCATAAAGCAATTATCTGTGTTCTTACTGAAATTTATAGCCAGTACTGCACTCAGGAGGCAGCAATTACTCATTTTAATGTGCCTATTTATTTAATCATGTTAAAATTTGCTTTAATTTCTCAGCCTTTACTACCGTCTTAACTGCAAACTGAATCATGATATTCTGCTGCTCACCTTTCCTTTCCATAACATTATTATTTTTTAAAATATTCTAGTGGAACTCTTGGCAGCCCAACATTAAATGATTTCACAGGGAAAAAAAAAAAAAAAAGTGGGGTCTGTTTAGTTTTGTTTCTAAGCTAGGTCCCCCCAAAAAGAAATTTGTTCCCAGCCAAGTAACTAGTTAACACAATGTATCCAGGCAGCAGAGTCACTCTGACTTAGAAGTCCAATTATGTAATGAACTCGATTTTTTTTTTCAGCAAGATAATTTTTGGTTCTTTATTAATTTTATATTACAGGAGCACAATGTCAGCTGCAGAAGCCACTCAAACTCTTGACAGCAATATTCCTGTTTTCTATTTACTTAGACCATACAGGAAATGGAAGTGAAGGGTAAGGATCACCAGTTCGACGAATCTCCAAAAAGAGCAGAATAAGATCACCCATGGAAAGGTCTCGGGGTCACTGTTACATTCAGTTAAATTTTTACCATCTGCATAGGTATGGATTCACATACCTCATACCGAAACGTACTGGCATTACTACAGAAAAATCTTCTAGTAATAAGAAACAATAGATTACTTGGTTCGTTACACCTGCTGCCAACAGAACTGAATTTCAGAACCAAATCCTGCACTGCACAGGATCAAGTCATAACACATACAAAATGAATGCAACAAAGCAAACTGAACATATAAAGACTGCAATTACAGCAGATGTATGGGCAAGACATTTAATACTGTGCTGGGCTGAATGCCTCACATTTTTTTTATCTGCTAGTTTAAACCTTGCTATCTATCATTCCTAATGCTCTCTATTATGCAAGTACAAACCAAAGAAAATTACTGCAGAGGAGGCATAGGAGAGGTTAGTGTTAATTTCCCACAGTACATTTACCTTTCAGGGCAGCTATATTCTCCTGTGGCAGCATCCTTGTGTGTTACCAGTTTCCTTTGAATGGCAGGTGCAATATCCTTTAGAAGTGATGTTTTGTGCTTACCTATTTGAAATAAGATTATGCTGAAAATCTGGACAAAAACAGTGATTTGCATAAAAAACCCTTCCGCATATTTTCAGTGTATTTTTTAATATAAAAGAATGTTTAACGAAAGATTAGATTTTAAATTAAGATTTTCAGTGTCCTGGATCAATTGCTGTGTATTTCAACAAATCACAGAGATGAACGTTATGAGTTAGCAGACAGCTGTATATCTAAACTCACTGCATAAAGATTGAAAGTCCAAAGCTTAATGATATAATTTACAATTATATATAACCTTAAATCCTGTAGAAAAATGGCAACTTAACAGGATAAAGGGAAGTGTCTCTTAAATTTTATAAGAACTTATATTATGTAGCACATAGAAAAAAAGAAAGAAAAACTATGGACAAAAATGGTTTGACTGACCTTTAATTATGATCACAATGCAGACAGTAGCTGTTAGACTAAAAATCCCTTCAATTTCTTCAGAGAGAATGCATTCCATTAATTCATTTAAAAGTGACCTAATTAAAAATAAAGCAAAAATATACTAAAAATCGTTTCTTTCATAACAGAACGGGACAGACCAAGTCTGTGATTATGCTACCCTCCCACCATAGCTTCAAAGATGTCCAATAGCTACTGCTTTTGCTTGCAGGGTAACTGAAGATTATATGCTGCTTCTGGAACTGAAAATATCTGAGTTAGAAGAATGGTAAATTGCTTGGGAAGAAAATAAAAATTATATGGAATTCACAAATTAAAATAGATGACTTAGGGAGAACAGCTATGGGGGACATTACTGTGGGGATCTGTTACAGACTGCCTGATAAAGAGACTCTGTGGATGAAGCACTCCATAGACAGAGAGGAACAACCTCACACTCACAGGCCCTTGTCCTCATGGGGGATTTCAACCACCCTGATGTCTGTTGGAGGGACGGTATGACCCGGCACAAGCAATCCAGGAGGTTCCTCAATTGTGTGTGGAAGACAGCTTCCTTTGGCAAGTAACAGAGGAGCCAACAAGGAGAGGTGCCATGCTTGACCTTGTGCTCACCAACAGGGGTGGGCTTGTTGGAAATGTGACGCTTCAGGGTAGCCCTGGTTGTAGTGATCATGAGATAGATTTCGAGATCCTCAGGACAGTGAGAAGAGTGTGCAGCAAGCTCACTGCCCTGGACTTCAAGAAAGCAGACTTTGGCCTCCTCAGGAACCTGCTTAGTAAGGTTCCATGGGATACTGCCCTAGAGGGCAGGGGCATCCAAAACTGTTGGTTGATATTCAAGGATCACCTGCTACAATCTCAGGAGTGTTGAATCCCAACTAGAAGGAAGTGCAGCAGGAGGGCCAAGAAACCTCCTTGGATGGATAAGGAGCTCCTGAGGAAACTGGCTTATAAAAGGTGGAAGCAAGGACAGGCGGCCTGGAAAGAACACAGGGATGTTGTCCGGGAAGCTAGGGACCAGGTTAGGAAAGCTAAGGCCCAGTTAGAATTAAACTTGTCTAGGGATGTGAAAGATAACAGGAAGGGATTCTATAGGTACATTGTGAATAAAAGACTAGGGACAATATGGGCCCTCTCCAGAAGCTATCAGGAGAACTGGCTGCCCTGGATTTGAAGAAGGCTGAGGTTCTCAATGACTTCCTTGCCTTGATCTTCACTGGCAAAGGCTCTGACAAAACCACCCAAGTCTTGGAAGGCAGAGGTAGGGACTGTGAGAATGAAGATCCTAGGCACACTGTGGGAGAGGATCTGCTTTGAGACCATCTTAAGAACCTGAACGTGCACAGGTCCATGGGACCTGATGAAATCCATCCGTGGGAGCTGGCAAATGAAGTTGCTAAGCCACGGTCCATCATATTTGAAAAATCATGGCAGTCAGGTGAAGTTCCCAACGACTGGAAAAAGGGAAATATAACCCCCATTTTCAAGAAGTGGAATATGGATGACCCGAGGAATTACAGAGCAGTCAGTCTCACCTCTGTGCCTGGCAAAATCTTGGAGCAGATTCTCCTGGAAGGCACATGAAATACAACAAGGTGCTTGGTGACAGCCAGCATGGCTTCACTAAGGGGAAAACCTGCCTGACCAATTTGGTGGCCTTCTAAGAGGGGGCTATGGAACTCATGAACGGGGTAGAGCAGCTGATACCATCTACCTGGACTTGTGCAAAGCATTTGACACTGTCCCACATGACATCCTTGTCTCTAAATTGGAGAGACATCAGTTTGATAGGTGGACCACATGGTGGATAAAGAACTGGCTGGATGGCTGCACACAAAGAGTTGTGGTCAATGGCTCAATGTCCGGCTGGAGACCAGTAACGAGTAGTGACCCTCAGGGATCAGTGTTGGGACCGGTCTTGTTTAACATCTTCGTCGCTGACATGGACAGTGGGATTGAGTGCACCCTCAGCAAGTTTGTCGATGACACCAAGCTGTGTGGTTCGGTTGATACGCTCGAGGGAAGGAATGCCATCCAGAAGGACCTTGACACGCTTGTGAGGTGGGCTGATGGCAACCTCATGAAGTTTAACCATGACAAGTGCAAGGTCCTACACCTGGGTCAGAGCAATCCCAGGCACAGCTACAGGTTGGGCAGAGAAGAGATTCAGAGCAGCCCTGCAGAGAAGGACTTGGGGTTAATGGTTAATGAGAAAATGAACATGAGCCGGCTGCAGTGTGTGCTTGCAGCCGAGAAAGCCAACCGTATCCTGGGCTGAATCAAAAGGAGTGTGACCAGCAGGTCGAAGGAGGTGATCCTGCCCCTCTACTCTGCTCTCCTGAGACCTCACTTGGAGTACTGTGTGCAGTTCTGGTGTCTTCAACATAAAAAAAAAACAAAACATGGAACTGTTGGAACAAGTCCAGAGGAGCGCCACGAGGATGATCAGGGGACTGGAGCACCTCCCGTATGAAGATAGGCTGAGAAAGTTGGGGCTGTTCAGCCTGGAGAAGAGAAGGCTGCGTGGAGACCTCATAGTAGCCTTCCAGTATCTGAAGGGGGCCAGTAAAGATGCTGGGAAGGGACTCTTCACTGGGGACTGTAGTGATAGGACAAGGGGTAATAAGTTCAAAGGTAAACAGGAGATGTTTAGATTGGATATAAGGAGGAAGTTCTTTAATGTAAGGGTTGTGAGGCACTGGAATGGGCTACCCAAGGAAGTTGTGAATGCTCCATCCCTGTTGGTGTTCAAGGCCAGTTTGGACAAAGCTTTGGGTGACATGGTTTATTGTGAGGTGCCCCTGCCCACGGCAAGGGGTTTGGAACTTTATGATCTTAAGGTCCTTTCCAACCCTAATTATTCTCTTATTCTATGACTTTCCAATTACAATACAGTGAAGAACATTTGTAACAAAAAACAGCCCCAAAACCCTTCCAAACTACATTTTAGATACTGAAAATATGGACAGAATAATAGAAACAAAACAACTGTTCATTGTAAAGTCTGAGATAAATACAGACTCAATATGTATCTTAATAGACTGACTTTTAGCAAACTTTGGCGGTGGTTTGGGACGTACATCAAATTAAGAAAAATGAACCAAGGGAGTCAAGGAAGAGGTCCAGCAACTCAGCTAAACACTGCAGTGCCGATCAAGGCAATACTACATAATGAAACCACTAATTGCTCATTATAGTGTTTATGGAAAAGCAAAAACAAATTCTCAAAAATTCTAAAGTAATTCTTAAAACAGATAAAAATAAAAGAACACAAAGGCTAAAGCAGATGGACAAGATCTGTAATTCCTCAGAGCACAAAAGTAAATGCTCTGTGAAGAACTGAAGAGGAAACTGAGAGCAGCAGATGCTACAATAACTTTCCCCAAAACATTTAAAAATACCTTTGGTAATATTATCATCATCTGATACCAAAACTGAATATCATAAATACCCAGTTCTGACTTTAATTGTTCTTCAGGCTTTTATTGGGCTAGGATGCCAAAATGAAATATGCAGTTCAGAAAGGAACCAACCTCCACTAGTGATTCAGTAAATAAACTTTTTAGAAGCTCAAGTATTGCTTCAAGGAGCTGAGAAAGACGAAACATCTTCAGGTTCTGAAATAAGTTTTATCAAGTTGTTTATGAATTGCATTAAATTTGTTACATCACTGTGGACTAATCTGACAAAGTATTGATTCCATTTCATAGAATCATAGAATAGTTAGGGTTGGAAAGGACCTGAAGACCATCTCGTTCCAACCCCCCTGCCATGGGCAGGGACACCTCCCACTAAACCATGTCACCCAAGGCTCACATTGCCTTTAAACAACTAACAGTATTGCAATCAGAGTATTGACTTTATTGGTGTCACTGTTTAGGTCAGTAAGAACACTCTTTTTTTCCATGAAGGAACATATGAAATTTATTAACATGTAATAAGACTCACTGCAGCTGTGTTTTCCCACTTCCCTCTCAACAAGGGTTTCATGAGCCTGCCCACAAAAGTAAAACAGAACCGTAAACTATTTACAAATACGTAGAAGTAAAAGAGATAGATAAGCGATTGGTTCTTACATAGACAGCTCCTTACTAAAGGAAGGGATACTCACACACCTGGTCAGATATTGCCAAGTCACTCAGTATTATCACTGGTATGGGGATTGAAATTCAGTGCTAGAGGTTGACTCATTAGACACTGCAAAACCTGGTGCAAGATTACGGTGTATTCACTGAACAGGAGCTCACATCAGATTCTGTAATGTCAAAGGCTTTTGCATTGGTGTGGAATGGTGATATCTGAGATCGTGAATGATTTACTACTGTACTCTCATTATGGCCTATCAATACAGATTAATAAAAGAAATAAGCCTTAAAAGTAGTCTCAGTCTTGAGGCACCCGTGGAACCAGATGTAAATTATCTCCTGCCTTAGATCACCTTTGCACCAAGAAAATAAATACTAGAAGATAAATACATGTTTATCTAAGTACTCATGGAAACAGTCTGGTCAAAACTAGCAGTTTCCTTCATGAAGAAGAATGGACAAGATTCTCTTTGACCCCTATAAGAAAAAGTTTCAGAGACATTCACTGAATTTTTGCATCTCTAATTGAAAAGTTTGTCAAATAATGGTGTTTCATTTAAAGAGAGCACAGCTGCTGCCTCATGGAAGAACAAGATTTGGATTAGGAAACCTATTGGTAGCCTCTCTGGAGTCTGTTTTTCAAGTTCAACTGGAGGACTGAGAATAAAAAACCCAGCCAAACACAAAAATTCATGGCAGCAGACAGGGATACTCAATGCCTGTCAGATGAGGGAGTTAAGCATTGCAGTTAGTTGTGATAAGTCACAGAGAATGACAGGTCTTCTAAGGAATACACATTAGCCCCTTGATCATTTGAAGTAAGCTGTGGTGTGTTTAGTCACATAAATAAAAATTGAATATGAACAAACTAAAGAAAATTAAATTAACTTGTGATAGTTTTAGGAGATAGTCAGGGCACCCACTAAATACAGCAATTAAACGAGTTTAACTATTAAAGAAATAATGACATATCCCTATTTTTGGGGGGTTTTATGACTCAAAATACTTTAAAACTATTTTGAATTTTGTGATCTTAATGCAGCTATAGTACATCTGTCATCTCACTGCAGACATTCAATTAAAGGATTAGTGCTATTTCTGGTGAATATTCTATCTCACCTAAGTATCTCTACATTGAAGGGACTAATGTTTATAAGTATCTTATGAAAGAAGCAAACCAAGAAGTATGATTAAAAAATCCATTTAGATGAACGGTCTTGTAAATAAGAAGCATGCTTAGAAGCAGCTAAAAAAATGGAACCAAGTCAATAACTACAAGCAATATGTCCAGAGAAAGGGATTATGAAGTAGTGCAGGTAAATTTAGTAAGCATCTAGTTCCACAAAAAATTTTCTAATTTAGAAATCAAAGCTTCATTGGTAACATATAAAATGTCCTACATTCGCAACAAACTTGGACAAATCAATGTGGAAACATTTACCTGACAACATTAACTGACTTCATAATTATGGTCAATAAACTGCTTGAAAGAGGAGGAAGGTCTGAAATAGTCTTTGGTATAGTTAAGTCTTTTTCACTGGAAGCCTGAAAAAGAAAAAAAAACAACAACTGTTGTAAATCAAGAAATATATGCATGCAGAAAACATCAAAGCAAATTTGTATTTTAATAATTACAACATCTATTCTTAAACAATCAGAAGAAACATTCTTGTGTGTTCTTTGGATAGCCTTAATCCAATTCTGTTTTGTCCAAATAAACAATACACATTTAGAGAGGCTAAATCTAAAACAAATAACCAGTATTTCTATCAAGGCAAATATTTTACAGAGTTGTTCTGAATAGAAGTTTCATTTAACTACATTGTCGGCCACTACTTATACAGGCACAGCCTACTAAACACAGATTAGTATCCTCTGTGTCTCCAAGTTGAGGTGTGCATACATAATTTTAAATAATACTTTAGGTGACAGTGATTTCCTAATTTCCTGTGCCAGCTCTTTTGGTATCAAGTTCTGAATAATGTGGCAAATATTTAATAAGAATTGAATTTTGATTTACTAGCGCAATAACCTGGGGTCAGGAAAAAACCCAGGTAAGATGACTTCCTGCAGGGAACATTCCTAATGTATGGGTATGAATCTGCAGTATCATTCAAGACCATACAATTTTACTATGCAGCATCTGTGAAGAGCATGCTCTCATCCCACAGCCCCATAGCTGATACATTAATATTTACATGCAAATCCCTGCTATTGTTTCAGTTTCTTTTGCAACAGAATTTTAGAATCAGCTCTGTTATACTTGGTACTTTCTGGCAACCATTTATTGCTTCATTTCTGCCTTATCTAGCAACCACAGTAAGAGTACAGCCCCTGCTAAAGAGCCTTTGCTCTTCCTTGCTAGTTCACAAAGCTTCCAATCTTACTATCCATATTTGCTCCTAAAATGCATTAGGAACATGCACTGGGAATGCTACCCTTCTTCAAGGACAATAATGGTTCCTTGGACTTCTAGCACATGCAGTAACCTTTCTGTTGTTCCAATGTAACATTTAAAAAAGCAGTAAGTGGGAAAACAACAACAAAAAAAAGTTAGCACTTTACCTTCTGTAGCACATGATTTATCTCTGCTACTATTGCAGCCAAGAGAGTAGAGAGTACACCTTGATGAACCACTGGGCAAGATGAATGCCAGCACTGGACTGCATATATGAATTCTCCAAGAGGCATTTCAATAGAGTGAATCAACTACAGCCAAAGAAAAACAGACCTGATTTTTTCATATTGCTTGAGAATAACTGAAATATTTCAGCAAGCTTCTCTGTGAAGAAGAGCAGATCACACCTTGAAAGCTACTGAAGTATCCCAGCCACCTGGGATAAGAGAGGGAATCAGCATGTATGGGAAGTCTACTCATAAATTTAAGAGAAACAAAACAATGCTAACATTTCAGTGAAGAGAAGAGGTTTTGAAGAATGTCAGGACATCATGCATATATTGAAGCTGATATCATTCAGGCTTAAAGAAATAAGGACAATTTCTCCTCCCTCCCAAAATCATAACACACAATAAATTTCTTTGTTCTGGATTCAGAAAGTTCATTTAATTGCAGGTAAGATTAATAACCTATGAGTACTAATATGGTTCTGGATCATTTGTAACAATGCATTGTTCTCCAATTTCCTAGTTTTTGGCATGATGAGACCAACAATGGATTAAAAAAACCCATTGGTAATGTGGAAACTTAAAAAATTTAACTGAAAATGTAATCAGATGTCAACTCCAATAAAAACCTCAAAGTGTCTAAGTATAACCCATTAGTATAAAAAGTATGAATTCATCTCCACATTAGGTAGCAATTACAAGTATAATAGGATACCTGAATCCCTTCTTCCTGCTGTTTCTTGAGTCTACATGCCACAAGTTCTAAAACTTTCTGGAAGATGGTCTGTACAGCATTGAAAAGATTTGCCATTTCATCTGTGTCAGTATTCTGAGTTACAGAAGCTTCAATAATTTCTTTTAAAGCATAGAATACCACTGGAGCACAAAAGCCACCTCTCTCTAGAGAAAGAGATAAACACCACAATATAAAAATAGTAATGAGGTATTGAGATATTCTTCAGGTACAAGCTTAGAATGAAAAACTCAGTTATATACCATAAATAGCTATAGTTTACAAGTGTAGATGATATATATAGTTTCTGAGCATCCTTATCTGAAATTTTCATACAGTTCAATCAATATTTTCAGTATAAATCCAGTGTTCCTTCCAATCCTTGACATACAGGGATTAAAATTGCTGTTTTCTTAAGTAATTGAGCTCTAATTCTGTCTGTACTGCAGACAACTTTCCAAATGTGAGCCAAATTTCAATGCTGCTACAGTATTGTCTCCTAAGGCATACCAATATATATATACCTCAATATACTTATATCACTATTGAGATATATTAGACCCCACTTTATATAAGCCTCCCTGAATTATATAGTAATAACTGTTATCTGAGAGCAAGGAAGAAATATAAGTTATCAACAGTGATATGGTTCTGGGCTGGTTCTTTGCTCTTTTTCAGTTTTCTGAAAAACTGCTGCCACTTTTGATTGTATTATTGGTACTACCAAGTGTAAGATGCAAACACCATCTTTTGAGAAACATACTTCAAAATGCTAAAAGCAACAGTTACGCTAATATAAGGAAAGTCAGCTAAGCATATAAGGAAACATCTGTGTTAGTACAAAATACTGTACCTGTTTGTATAACTGGAAGAGCCATATCTAAAACGTATGCCTGAAATGCGAGATTTCCAAGGCCGACCATTATGACATCTTTGCATACTGTCAGGTAGGCCTAGAAAAGAGATGCAAACGTGTAGGAGAAACAAAATTTACATTAAGTAACTATTTAGTAAAACCTAAAAATAAGGAAACCACAAAATCTTAGCCCAGTTGCCCTGAAAGCTGGTGCATCTACTTGGAGTTACTCAGTTTTCAGCCTCCAAAAAGCTTCAAACAGTTCTCCAGATGCTTCCATTGCAGTTTCTCAAAAGGCAGTAAATCCTCTGCCTTTTTCAATCACACTTATATCAGAGGCATTGATACTTAACATTTACCAAGGCAGATTACATCATCTCTACCTATCTTGAGCAGCAAAATTAAAAACAGCATACAAAACCAGCTTTTCCCTCCAGAAATACACATGTTGCATACTAAAGAGATTATAATATTAATGTATAGACAGAGTACAGAAGAGAATTTTTAACCAGTCTAGCATACATGAGCTGGGTTGTTCAAGGACACTGTCTGTGATTTAAGTTAGTCCAAAGCTTTCTGTTGACCAAAATCTGAAAGGTCCCTATAGCTCAATGCTAAAATCCACCTTGGGTTAATTGATATGACGGGAATGTAACAGAAAACAATTCAAAACTAGCTAAACGCATACCCCTCTCCCCCATTATATAATCAAGTGTTTTCTGTGAAGGACAAATGAAGGTAAGGGGTAAGGGATACTGGCAGTGATGACACTGGGGTTTGTGTCAGAGGGTCTATCAGTCCCACTCATCACATCAGTGGCCTAAAGAGTCAATTCCCCCAGTCAATTCCTGCCCATAACAACTAGTGCAAAACAGTAACAGACCATGCAGAGAAGGAAGGGTGAAATGGGAAAAAACAGGATGTCATGGGAAAAGTGATAGAGAAACATAAGTGCAAAAAGAAGAGACACCCCAGTCCCCTCTCACATACTAGAGTATTAAAGAAGAAACTATAATTATTGTATATGATATGGATATTTGGAGGCAAACGGTCTGCTTTTAATGCCAGTATTGTTACCAAATACACACTCCAAGCCATTAAAAACCACAATCAATACCTCGTTCCAATAAAAATCAGTATACAAAGTGAGAAGCAAATAGGAGCTCCTTAACAAGCATGTGGCTTATTACAGGAGATGCAAGAGGCCTGGATTCTCTTCTTGACTTCCAGACAAGCCACATCAGCCTTTACACCTCAGTTTTTTTCTCTAGAAATAACAATGCAAATGGACTAGTTTTTTTTTAGGATTTACTAATAATGATCATTTTGCTTCATTATGGGCTAGTCAAGTATTATGTCAGATGGGTTTACAGGTAACATGCCTAGCTTATTGCTTTATTGATAAAGTTTCATTTTCATTTTGTATTCAAACCTAGGAAATTGATCATAAACAGTCTGGTAATGCTGGTAAGGATTCCCTATTTTGTATCTTGTCTTTCTATAACGTTGAGTTCTGTACCTCCAAACTTTAGAAAAAGAGCCACAGAAGAGTTATGACATACCTAATAAATTTTTCTTTCAGAGGGAAGAGACAATAACACATAAATCACAAGAAACTTGTACCAGGGACAATTACAGCACTTGTTTGAGTTTACTATGTTTTATACTTTTCAAAAAGCTGCAGCAGTGGGACTTAGTACAAGACTGACCTCATTATTAAGTTCCCAGCTAACTCACACCCTACCTCTCTGCTGACTTCCAAAGATGTTTTTATGGGACTTAGCACTAGTATAAAGTATACTGAATTCCTCAGGGTATAATTTTATCTAATTTTTCTAGAAGCGCAGGAAAGAAAGAAAGAAAGGAAGGTAAGAAGCAAGCCAGCAAACATTGTTAGACCTAAATCCACTCTCATAATTACACCACCTTCCTGGTCATCTACATTAGCTTCTATTGTGCTATTCAACACAATCTTCACAGCTGCAGTGAATCTGGCATTTCCAGGACCTTCTGCACTAAGAATAGGCTATTAAGAGGTAGAACACCACTCAGTTATCCCCTCCTTTTCGGAGGAGATTCAGTTACAATCTTAACTCTATGTTAATGCACTTTTCCATAAAAGAGCATAAACATGACCTTTATTTAATATGGGGGATGAGAGACTGAGGACAAGTATTGTTAGAAACCTAAAATTTAGGACACCCAAGTTACATTGCCTGCTGTGCTAGAAGTTTCTCGAGTGGGCATTTTCACGAGTGTGAATCATGAAACATGTTCCATCCTCACTTCAACAGATATGATGAGAATATGTATCATGCATTGGCAGGTGAAAAAAGTCTAGATAAGAACATTGTATTGTATTGTTGATGCCAACTACCTGATTTAATTGCTAGGGTAAGCACATATTTATAAAATATGAAGGTTATAACTAAACACACAGACAAACTTTGCGATTTTAAGCAATCAGAGGAAAAGGAAAAGCACAGATCAGGACTCTCTGTTTTACTAGCTTATTTACTTGCTGAGCTCCAAAACCACCAGTATACAATTGCAATATTTACAGCTTTTCAGATTGGCAACAGTTTGATTTACACAATAAGAGACCTCTAACCTGGATAATTAATTCAGGAACATCACTGCGTCTTGAAATGTCATCCTCTTGATCACTTGTTAGTACAAAAGGTAGAACTTGACTTTCTATCCAAGCACCTGTCTCCTTCAGAAGTGATAAGTAATCTTTTCCATTTTCAGAAAACTGGAAAAAAAGAAAAGGAAGAATATTAATTGTCTTTCAATACTTTTGGAATTTCCTTACATTGACAGCTGTAATTCCAGTTTATACTAAAAAGGTGTAACTATACCTTGTTCTGAAGATGAATATTCAACCTGCAATAGAGGCTGAAGGCTCTTAGGGCAGTTGCTTGATTGCAGCTACCAGAACCTGTATCAGTTGCTTTCAGAATTGAGCCAAGAACCTCCTGAAATATGAAGGTTTACATTTACATTTTCCCGAAAATCCTTTCAAACATTTCTTTTCTCAACAGCTTTAAAAGAAAGATTAAACAAACAAAACCACAAAAAAACAAACCTTCAAACCCCAAACGACAACAGCCATACTTTCAATTACTATCATTTTGTAGTGCCAGAACTGATCTTCAGACTGACCCTAACAGGTACGTTCCACAAGACAGGTCCCTTAATAATGCTCAACACTGGATTACAAAAATTTTGAGACACCTAAAAATGACAAGCCGCTTAAAACCTGCCATCTACAAATAATTCTGAACTTAATATACTTTTAGTTTGGAATATTTGTTTGAAGTACAAGTCAGAAGGAAAGCTTTTTCGGAGAGGGAAAATGAAGATCGTAAATCTTATTTACTTATTCTTGTAGGCCTTTAATTTAATTCTAGGCACTATATGATGGTTTTTTGACCAGCAGGTCAAAGGAGGTGATCGTGCCCCCTCTCCTCTGCTCTCCTGAGACCTCACTTGGAGTACTGTATGCAGTTCTGGTGTCCTCAACATAAAAAGGACATGGTACTGTTGGAACCAGTCCAGAGGAGGGCCACGAGGATGATCAGCAGACTGGAGCACCTCCTGTATGAAGATAGGCTGAGAAAGTTGGGGCTGTTCAGCCTGGAGAAGAGAAGGCTGCGTGGACACCTCATAGCAGCCTTCCAGTATCTGAAGGGGGCCTGTAAGGATGCTGGGGAGGGACTCTTCATTAGGGACTGTAGTGGTAGGACAAGGGGTAACGGGTTCAAACGTAAACAGAGGAAGTTTATATTGGATATAAGGAAGAAATTCTTTACTGTGAGGGTGGTGAGGCATTGGAATGGATTGCCCAAGGAAGTTGTGAATCCTCCATCCCTGGCGTTGTTCAAGGCTAGGCTGGACAGAGCCTTGGGTGACATGGTTTGGTGTGAGGTGTCCCTGCCCATGGCAGGGGGTTTGGACCTTTATGATCTTAAGGTCCTTTCCAACCCTAACTATTCTATGATTCTATGTTAAGCACTCTTTTATAAGTACCGTTTATGGGAAGAAGAATACTACCTTTGCAGCACTGAGAATTTTCAAAAGCTTCTTCAGTTTCTTTTCAGGAACAGAGAGTAGGCAATCACGATTAACAGGATGAGTCAATAAATATTCAATGTAATCAACTGCTAATTCTGGCTTCGATTCATGCGTTACACAGATACGTACTCGTCGTTCAGATGTTTTAGCACTCTAAATGAGAAGCACAAAATCAGTACAATACTGTTACTATCTTACTTCACAACTAGTTCCAAAGCAGAATAATACAGCATGAAAGAGGCCTCTTCTATCAAAAAGTACAATGCCTTTATGTAATCTAGAAATTCCTTAATTCTTTGATGCATGCATGTGAGTACCTTTCTTCGGGTAAGCGTGTCCGACAGCCAATCACAGACTAATTCCATAATATGCCCCACTTGACCCCACCGACACATGCAGTCTATCAGGGTAGAATATTTGCTTTCATCAGCTCCATTGTCAATATTTCTGAGCCTGGAGATCACACCACAACTTGAAAACAAACAAACAGAGATGCATTAGCTTTACATCCAGAAGATCAGCAACAATTCAAACAAAACCAACCAGCATAATACCAAAAAAAGAACTGCCAATGGCTCAAAGACATATTTGCACCTCACAAATTTTACTAACTTACTGTATTTATTTAGCAGATAAATTTATCCAAATGGACATTTAACACATGGAGTTGTGAAAAATTAACAAGTACAGTCAATCAGATTTCTTGTCATTAATATTTTGGATTTAAACATAGTACCTGAATGTTGGAATAGTAGCAGGGGGCATAAAGGATGCCAGAATAACCAGTGGAGTCGTGCAACGCTCATCCTAGAATTAAAAATTAAAATACACTATATGATGTACATGTAAGGGTACATACACACCAGACTGAAAAGAGTACCAAAAAAACATGATTAAGGATTTCCCTTTTTTCTCTAGAAATGAAATTGAAAGCAGCTCATAACAACATGCTATGAGCAGTCTGGAACTTCTGATTCATTTCCTCAGAGGTCAATTATCAATTACCTTATCATTCAGCTTTCTGACAAACTGTCAGAGCAGCTACCACGAATAATTATGCCTCCCATTACATTAACAACCATTGCAAAAGAAATAACAGCCTAGCTTACATTTTTTCTAGCAGTGGCTAATACTTAATTGCACAATCACAACACCATCTAACTCCTCTCAAGTAATTAGTGCATTAAATAAATATTCATTCACATCAGAAATTCATACAAAAGACTCAAATGTGCTTATATAACAATGGCAATGTAAACTGCACTATATATCATTACAATTCATCATAATACAAGGTCTAGGCCATGACATAATCTCATTCGGGTTACATAGAAACCAATCCATGTGAAAGACTCTTAAAAAATAGTATATCTGTATGTCCAAGCTTCATAAATACATTCAAATGAAATTCTTACCTACTTTGGCATTTGAAGATCTAAAACCTTTTAACGATGGTTTTTAAGAGAACACTTAAAAATGTATTTGTAGCTTTTCAGGAAATAGACATGCTGCTTCAACCTGTAGTCTTTTAGAAATTAAGCCTCTGATAACAGGTCTTTTCAGAACCAAGCTGCTTACTCACTTTAAGAGTATCAGACTCAAAAAGGTTGCTTCCTAAAGCTGGATGTTATGCCTGTTCACCAGCACCTTTCAGGAGGGATATTGCATACTCTGCCAGAAAAGATTTAGAATGTCCTTGACAACTTCCAAATGCTTTCAGGGTACAGAAAGCATTTGCTACAGGTGTGCTGCATCTTATTATGTACCAATGAATTGCTTTTCACTCCTTGATTATCGAAAGAAAACTTGAACCTTAAGTATAACAGTCAGCATATATATATATTTAAAAAATTATTATTTCAGCATAAAAGCCAGGAACAAAAAAAAACAGACGGCCAGTAGATTACCCTTCCAAATGCTCTACAGGGTGCAGCAGACACTATTAACCACTATCAAAAGATAGCATCTTGAAGAATAACACTAGAACAATTAAACAAATTAAAAAAAACTGAAAAGATGAAAATGAGTGATTTTAATTAGTTGCTTATATCAAACCCAAACAATAAACAAGTGCACCAAAAATCGTTAGAGGGTAGAATCAAATTAGCAGAAACAAGTCACACAAAAGTGAAAAAGAGATCTCAGCTCCTTTAGCTGTCTGTTCCAGGGCTGGATCAGAATAAGAAGTGGTGGTGGAAGAGTTGGGGGGGTACAGTGGGTAGAAAAACATGTGAACTCACATGTACACTGAGTATTTGTTCTGCAATGGCACATTTTCAATTATTGATTTCCACAAGTCCATCCAAAAGAATGGAAGCCTATAAAATCATTATAAGGGGAGCAATTTATTGCATAATTATTTCTGTGTTGACTACTCAGATAACTGTTCATTGGTCAGATACTGCACCTGGAGAATAGCTTCTACCCACTTGTGGAATTCCAAGAAACTTGCTACTGTATATGGTTTATAGCAACAATGAAAAAGAACAATTAACGCCATGAAAATAGATTAAAGAGTTAACACATGAAAGCACCTGAAGAAAATACTAAGCACTCATAGGAAAATCTAGGCTTTTTTTACCTTAAATACTTTAAAATATTCAGGAAGTACAGCAGCAAATTTTCTGATAGCATAATTTTTGGCATCTTCATTCTGATCTAGTGCTTTGCGGATACTTCTCCAAAGAATTACAGTAACCTCCAATAAACTTGCCATGCTGGCCACATCATCAATTGACAACATATTATTCAACACCTGAAACACAAACACATAGATAGTATTACCTACTATATTCTCAAATATAAATTTAGGTTAAAATAAGGTTTCGAAAACCAATCAAAATCTTTCCATTAATTTCCCAAAGGCATTGTATTTGTTGTAGAACATGAACTCTACTATTCACTCTTTCTCTGTATATAATTTGAGTCATTTTGTGGCACTAAATTTTTAATAATTTAGCTACAAAACCAATTTATAACTAGTAGTGGAATTAGGAAAATATTAATTTAAAATATGCTTCATATTCCTTCTATGTTATTATAGCTAATTCACCAAATTTCTTCTATTGCAGGACATGAAAACACCATAACAACAGTTCTCCCCTTCTAAATTCCACATAAGTCAAAGTGCTTCCCTTTAGATTTCTGTCATATCATTAACTGCTAATGTCTCCAATTTCGCACCACAGTAAAAAAGTTACCAGAACTTATCATAAAGTAGACTTTCTTACACTTGTATTCTCCTTTTCACTTTCATCTTCACCACCATCACTATCATGAGGATCCTCTTTCACTGCCTGGATGCAGGCATTCAAGCAGCGCCGAATAGTAAGCATCAATTTAGCTAATTTGAATATAACAAGAAAATTAGACATTTACCATTTGTTAAGAATGTTGCTACTAAATGCCTTTAAGTGTAATGCTGCAAAGCCAGTAGGGAAAAGCAGACAACAGAACCAGAAATAACTATGAGAAAAAGAAAAAAAAATCCAAGTAAAAGGAAGTGGAAAAAATGTGAACATTTTCTAAATCCCCAAATCTGAAAAGAAGGCAACATTGTCATCAGGTTCTATAGTTAAAAAGGTCTGCTAAACAAACAAACACACAAAAAATTACAACAAACCAACTACAACAACCACCACTTTATCAAATCACGATCAGAGGAAGCTCCCACAACTCCTACATTCATCTGGCACAGATATTAATTTAATGACCTATGTTCAATCATGCATCCTCTGCAATGTCAATTCCAATTCATTATGAAAGATGAAGTAGCCTAATCATTGCGCTCCCTAATGAGGAGCTCATCTCTAGATGCCAGTGAAAGGGTTATGTCTGGTGAAAGTATGACTAGCTGAAATACACTAGCACATGTTATTTCAGAGCAACTTTACCAAGGTAGTCAGAAAAGGTGCAACAGCCTGGCCATTTCACCCAAGTTATTTTGTTTTTAGAGTATTAGAACTCCTCCGAAACAGAATTTTTCCAGTATTACTTAGTTCAATAGCACTTTTATAAAAAGTGTGCAGTATATACCCTTTTCATTGAAAGTTTCTCAAGTTTTTAACAGGAAAGGCTTTTAAATTCTCTCTGAGCAACCTGAAAATACTACTGAACTACAGATCCCAGATAACCAGATTATCAGACATAAATATTTTTCGCCTTCTATAGAATTTTCCACATAAAGATCTCAGATCACCTCAGGTACCAAGGTATTTTACTTAATTAATTCTGCATGATAAATAAATATCGGCTCAGTTTTAAGGTACACGTGAGAAGAAAGGGGAAAAGACAGACCTGATAACGTCACCTAGAGAGTATAACACAGCACCTAAGAACAGAAACTAAAAGCCATGGGGTCTTCATCGTTGAAGAAGCTTATGACTGGTGTCAGCAGGGTTCACTGCTGGTGTCAAGAACTTCAAAACCTACAAACTAATATTATACTAAAACCAAAAGATCTAGCAACATACCACTGTTAAGAGAAAAAAAATGAAAAAGCAATTACATGGTGTGATATTAGTATTCCCAAAGACTAATAAGGTTTTGAGGTTTTGTACTTTACCTATATTGGTAGGGGCAGTATATTCATAAGCATATTGATAGAACTTTCTAGCTGCTGCTGAATTCATCTGGATGAGAGTAACACAGCGCTCACACCACACATTCTCAGGTTGATTGATGGGAAAGAAAGAGTTGAATAAGAGATTCACTATGCGTCGTGACACAGGCCGTGAATCGACTTCAAGCCGAGTCAGAAGATGCTCCATAGGACAGATATTCCAGAACTTTTTAAAACAAAAACAATATTAAAAGAATTAAAAGGATAGAAGAAAAAACAATCACCTTTATTAAGTGTTGTCCATATCAAAAGTCTCAACAAATAAAAACAACATTTATCAGAAAGCATGAGCATTTTTAATTTTTACCAATATCTCAGCATTTACTTGAGGTCACATATTTCCATAACAATGCTACATTCCTGCCTCTAAATTTGCTATTATCTCAGATAGACCAGTAAAATTCTGGTTCAAGCAATTCCACCTCAAGGTACTTGCAATGCTAATGCAATTCCAAAGGTATAGGCAAGAAATATTTACTCTATAAGGATATAACTACAAAACATAATTATTTCTCATTATGTGCTATTTTTCATATCATCATTAGACAATGTAGGACCAAACTACTACAAGTATGGTATGCACCCTAAAAAACCCGCAGAGAACAAAACCCTTTCCGAATCCATCCTAAACCAGAGGTGCATCCCATTAGCAGAGCACTAGCTTATTGTAACATAACAATTGAAGGTCAGAACCAGAAACAATTCTCCAAGTAAAGGTTTACCTGCATACTGTTTATCTAAGGAGATCTGCAAACATTACTAGGATCCTGCTGGCAACTTTTTGTGGTGACAATCTGAACAACAATACCTTGTACTTGCAGTATTTGTCTCTTTTTCACGTTTTCTGTTGACATGCCTAAGCAGTGCATTAAGGTATGTTTTATGGAAGTGCCAAACTTGCTGTTACATTATTGTAATCCTTATACTGAACCTGTGTGCAAGAAACCAAAAGCTCCAAATTCTGAAATCACCTCCCATTTATCTTGTCTTCTGAGGCATTTGGGGGAATTTGGAAGGTAGTGAGATGGTCTAATCTCAATATAGGTTTTTGAAGTCCTGTCATCAAAGCTGGAATGCACATGTTTGACAAGTAGTTAACTCTCTTTAAAAGGATAGACGTGTTTCTTGAGCACTGAAGCTTTAGAAATTCGACAAACCAAGTATTTAATTCATTCCTGAACAACAGGGACCTCTGAATTCATATATAGCTTATGTGTCTAGCATAAGGTAAGCATATCCTAATGATTAAGATTAGAAAAGGCAAAACCAGACTAAAATAAAATATAAAACTGACATTAGGAAACCATTAACAGCAGAGAGTAGAGAAAGAGCTCAAAGATGCTATAATGCCTAAGGCTGAACAGTCTCATCGCAAGTTAAGAGTCCACAGCAGAACACAAAGTTAGATCAAAATCATTATAAAAAAAAAAATCAAAATCTCAAAGGCCACGCCCACAAAAAGCCAATAGAAGTGTTAAAAAATCTGTAAATAAAACTAAAAAAGAAATCTGGTAAAGGCGTTAAGCATTTAAAAAGTGACAGAGGCCTGACTTGAGCTAGCCAGCTGGAAGGGAGGATGGCTGTACCTACTGCTCTGCCCTGGCAGGGAAGGCAGAAACATGCTGGGAAAAAATGCCTGCACTGCTAAATAAAAGTGTCAGGGAATAAGCCTAGGCTTTGGGTCCCATACCACTTACTGGTAAAACGTTAGTGTTTTTGAGACTGGCCCGCTTCACCAATCCTAGGCAGTCAGGAGGACAGCATGTACAGAGGACACCAGGGCACACACTACAGCTTGCAGGTCCAGCCAGCCAGTGCTAGCTGGTCTCAAGGCCAGTGAATGATTATCATTATGCTTTATTCATTTTAGACACAGCTAATGAATCTGCATCTTACAGGGGAGAAAAAGCCTGAGGATAGAGCTGGTAGCTGGTAGCAGAGAAAGCCTAAAGTTGTTTGGGGTTAAGAACAGGAAACTTGATGGGTCAGAGCCATGTCTCTTAAAAAAAAACAGACAGATCAGGGTGTACATCTGATCTGGCAATTTTAATCTGAGAGTGCCTGTGATACCATCAGCCACTACACACAAGTAGGCAGGCACAAGAGAGGCCACTGGACCTATTAATCATTCCAAACTAGTCAAAAATGTGGGGGAAAGGTAAAAGAACGCATTTTGCTCAACTAAAAGGTAAACTTCTCATGTCTATAAAATCCCTGCTGTAGTAATACGCAGACACAGTACTATCTCCTATGGTTAACTTTTCTGTGAAGAACAACTATGGAAAGGCGAAAGCTTAGCAGCACTAGTCACAATTTATTTATACTGAAAGATTTTTCACAGCCACCATGATTTCAGTAGAATCCAGAATGTCAGTGGAAAGTACCTCTTTACTACTACCGTCATTTGGATCAAAACCTTTAAAATGACAGAAGTGACTAATGGCAACAGAAGCCACAGTTCTTAGAAATAAACATGCTTAAATATATGAAGAAGGGAAAACCTGAATTTAAGAGTATTACTACATTAAGCGTGTATTCTTTTTTTCCTCTTGGGAGTACTGCAGAAATCTCAAAAGGTACTGTTGTACGTGTTTTTTTAACAAATGCCTTGATTTTATCTCCTCCTTGCTACATATCAAGTGTCATCCTACCTTGGCAGCCTTGACAGTCTTAACTTTCAGCAGCATATCAACAAAAGCCACTCGCACTTTCTCTGAATTGTCATGAAGGCTGCGCCTGACTGTTGGCAGGAGCTGTTCCAGTAATGGATGACTTAGTTTGTTGTCCAAAATTACCGGAAGGCACTGGAAGGAAAAACAAACAAGCAAAAATTATGCCAAATAAATAAATAAATGAGTAGATATGAAAAAAGATGTAACTAAAAATTGTTGAATGGGACCATGATACCTGTAAGGTTAAATTAAGTAGGGACAGACACTGTGAATGCATAATTTCCTTGTAATATTCTTCAGTAAAAATTGCTATGGTGATTTCACATTTCCAGTGAACTGTGCTTAGCAAAATCATTTCAGATGGAGCAGCTTTAGAGCTACACTGAGGCCATGGCCTTGCCTTCTACCTGAGGGCATGGTGTCAGGTACTTTTTTTGGCAGCAATACCAGCTCCTTGAACTCTGCCAATTTCTGACTAAAAGTATGCCTTTTTTTGGTAAAGTTCTTTTCCAATCAGCATCTTCTGCTTATCCCATATAGACCCCACACACAGCTGTAGCACAGCAACTGATGATTAACATGAAGATAGCTCCAATTTAAGCCTGAATTGCCACATACAGAAAACCTTTAAGTGAAATAATGCTTAGGGAGTCTATTTTTCTGTTCAAGCTATTCTTTATTTATGAGATGACAGAAAGATCTAGATAAACTAATCCTAACATACTGAACAGTGCACGGGAGGCAGCATTCACAAAGAAACAGTATGTAATTTTATTCATCCAAACCTCAGAAACATAAAGTTAGGGTACAATAGCATAACATATTCATGTATGTCTTGGGCTGGGTTAAAACCAGTGACATAGACACATTCTGGAAATCGCCTGCATACATTTTCAAGTTTAAACATAATTTCTTATAGCTAAAATAACTAAAATACCTGGTCCAAACAATTTATCTAATACTGGAAATGCAAACTGGTTGAGTAACAGCCAAACAGTCACTAATTTAAAAGGACTTGTTCATTGCAAATGTGTAGCTTTCATAAAATGTGCAAAACTTGCCTGTATTAGGCACTATGTCTAAGTAATTTTTCAGAGCAATTTCCTTGACTTAAAGTGGCCTATACTAGAAACCTGTGCATTAAGTAAAATATGGAAGTGATAATTGTGATTTTAAATTTAGAAGAAAAGGTTTACTTTAAAAACAGAGCATCGAACATCCGCAGATGTTGTATCACATGCCAGCTCTCCAATTAGTTTATTCAAGAGATCAGCAAGAATTGTTGGAGGAATCATCTCCCAGTATTTGGATGTTATCTGGCTAACTCCGAGTATCCCTGTAGAGCGGACAACTGGATGAGGATCTTCTAAGAGACTCTAAAACAAAAAGAATAATAATGTGAGAACAGTATTGTGACTCTAATGTAGCTTGACAGTAACCTATCATAAACAAATAGCATTCCATTACCTTTTAATGATTATGCATATTCTTTCATACTATGAAAGAAATGTAATATTAATATTCCCTGAAGGCATTTTATTATGAAGCAAACTAGGAAATTTAAATCAGAAGAAAATTAAGACACATATTGCAATTCTTTTCTTTTATTGGACTCTTGAAATACTGGTTTGTTTTTTTTAATAGCTCACATTTAGTCTTGCATCTGTGTCCTAATATTTAGACATATATGAGTTTAAACTGGTCACCGTTCCTACGCAACAATATAAAATCCCTGGAAATTCCTTCAGTTATCTGATGTTTATCTTCTTAAAGGCCATACTCAGGATTTCCAAACATTTTCTTAATGAAAATACTATGCCCACTCTCACCCATCTAGACTGGTCTTTTAGGTTCTTATCTCCATTACACTTCATTTCAGAAGCATTCAGCAATACAGTAGTAAATTTCCATTGAATGTTTACATATTAATTGTAAAGCCCTCTTCTCGAATCCTAGGTTAAGTATGAAGATCCATTACCCATGCATCTAATCTTTCAAAAGCATCTTTCATTCACAGATTAATAAATAACCATCTCAAATATTAGCTTTTCAGCATTGAAAATGGTGCATATTATTCGTTGTGAGCACACTACAGAAATTCAAAATACTATTGTTGTACTTTCTGCATCATAGGCCTGTATTCCCTTATGCATACTACACAGAAATTCCATAAATATTAATTGCATCAAAAGCTTATTTTTGAGTTAGATTTGATGAAAGTTTCATTTTTAACGGTTTAGGTTCATTAAAACTTACAAAAAGTTCTTCAAACTGTTTCTGAATTTCATTGTTCATCTCTTCAGTGTTAAAACTGGGATCATGAACAGGAAAAGCATCAACAAATAAAAATGCTGCATTTGATCGAACTTCTGAGTTTCTGGCCTGTTACAATAAAGGAAAAAAAAATTTTTTGTCAGTAAGCACAGAGTGTTAATATCAAAAAGCATATCCTGTCAAATACTGGGCTCCAAACACTTTTAGCAAGTTAGTGGTTTTAATTAAATGTATGGAAGAGAGGAATTTTAAAATGTATGGAAGAACTTAAGAGTAACATATGATTTACTTTTTTTTTTACCTTACATTTTTCCCATTCAGTAAAATCCGAGTTATTAATACAATCAGATTTCAAAGAATATCAATTTCAATGACCATGAAAAGTCACACTCTAGGCCCTTCTCTCTCTTTAATGCTGAGTAAATTAAAAGCAGTTGGGATTGCTCTTGGTGAACTTAAAGCTCCTCTTCAGAATACAAGAATCTTGAATTGAAGCAGACTGAATTAATTAAAATGCTGCCTAGAGACAGGTGATTTAATTGAAAAGCTGAAGCCTATTTCTTCAAGAAAACACTATTTAGAAACTAAGTACCAACAAGCCTGGAGAGTAACTTACACAACATAAACATATTCAGTTCTGCTCTATGCACATAAGTAATAGGACCATATTCTGAGCTCCAGGAAGCACATCAAAAAACTAAGACAAGCCTCATAACCCTCAGACATTTTACCATTTGTAATAGTTCTCAATGTGTTTTCACTGGTTATAGAGATCCAAATGTAAAGAAAAATGAAAAAAGTGCATATTTAGACACTCAATCAGTGAACAGTAGCTGGCCTTGTGGCTCTTAGAGAACAGAAAAAGAGAGCAGGCAATGAAATGAAGAAAAATGAAATTCAAGGTATCTTAGGGAGAAACCTGTAATCTAACCATCAGGCTACGCTGTATGTATCAAAGACAGCAAGCAATACAATGATAAGAGTTTGTGCTGATGTCTCTTGAGAGGAAGAGGGAAAGAACTTTGGGTTCAAGTTAAAATAAGTGTGTGCATGTATATGAGATGATATATATATACAAACATTGTAATAAAACAAGAAAAGTAAGCTTAATTTTAACAGCACAACAAAAGACAGTTCAGGGAACCTCCTGACTACTCTAATAATCCAATTTTCTTTTTCCCTTGTCATAAGAGACATTCAGATCAAAGGCAGGGAAAAGAAAAACAAGGATAACCATGTAATACTTAGAACTAAATAAACTAATGGCAAATAAAAACTGAACAACACAAAAGAAATGAACAAGAATTACTTCATTTACAATTGATTTTGTATTTTCCTTCTTGATTCCTCATAGGATGGGTCACATCTCTGGGCAGAAAAAAAAATAAATCGAGATTCTTTGAGCCAATAAAATCAATAGCAATTCTAGATGTAATACTAAGAAGGAAAATAAAGCCCATATATATATTCTTTAGTTAGGGACTTGTGTTTTACTTATTATCAATAATACAGTCTAAAAATGAAAAGATTATAATTCAATTCTACAACGCTGTTGAAAATCCTTTAACTGTGAGCTTGTCTACATTGAAGAGATAATGCATAACAAGCTAATATGCGAATTCAGGGTGAAACAGTTCTTCTGCACTAATTTTTCATGTGAAAATTAATTCAAGTATGGTTTTGTGCAATAACCTAGACCTTGTCTACGGCAGCCATTCCAGAAAGTTAATTTTCATAAACTTTTTAAGTATATTACACTGAATTCCATTAAGCTTACTTTAATTCTGAACTGAGTATCCAAAGTTTAAATTCCTGCCTTTAATTAATTGGAATTTATCCCAAATATATTTGCACTTTCAAGCTCATAGTTAAGTAAATGTCTTCACAGAGATAGAATCCAGGACTGTAAATTCATATCCTATTTTATTCCACACTGACTTTTTCATGCAAGCGGAGCCTGCCGTTGTTTCAATGACTGTTTCTTTACCTTTATGGCTGTACTATTACGAGTAATTTGAGAACCTTTTTAAACAACTTTTTCTTTTCATTCAGTTCATTTGCAGAGCTTTCTTTTAAGTTTCTCTGGTCTTAGTTCCTGAAATTCAATTATTCAAAACACTGGTTTTCAACACTAAAAGTTAGTTTAAAAGAATCAACCAAACAAGCCACTTTAAAGGAACCACTTTCTTCAACATCCCAATTTCCCAGAGGAGAGGTTCTTGACTTTTTGAGCTTGATAAGAAATGGCTTAATCACTACTTATTTCACAATAAATATCCGTATTTTTATATTTATACAGCTTCTTATACTAATAACCACTCACTGCACAACTATCTCTGCTGTGTTTTCACGAGATTTTTCATAATAAAGACATGACAAAAGATTACGAAGTTACATAAGGGCTTATATTATAAAAACTTTAATGCCTTATAAAATGTGTAGATGAAAGCCACAAAGAAAGCTTCCTGATCTAAGTATCTGCAAAACAAGCAATTTAGGAAAAGACAGAGAACTATGCATTACAAATATGCATTCTCAGCTTAAAGATTTCAGAGATGAAATCAAGTAGTTTCAACACAAACACTTCTGGAATATTTTGTATTCTTAGAACTGAAGTATATTCCTTTTGGCAGGAAGGAGGGGGAAAGAAGTCCCTTTGTGAGCTGCCTTTGTTTTGTAACCAGTGTTCTAGAACAAGATTCTCTATATTAAATTAGGGATCTATACACTGACTAAAATAGGAGCATCAAACTGGTTATCTAAAATTCAACTGACATTTCAAACTTTGGAGCAGAATCCATAACAATAAGGACAATTATAAGCTCCCCTTCCTAGTTCTGTATCTTAAACTGCTGTTTTTTCTGAGTCACAGCAGCAGTTATAAATATATATAATGCCTAATACTTCACCGGCACTGTACAAAAAAAATGACTATACAAAAGTCACACAGCAAGACAATGGTCTATCCAAAAATAAATTGCTCAATTTTTATGTTCAGTCACACATCTCTTTTCACCAATCACAAATACAGTAGTGAATCATTTTAAATTCAGAATCTTAACTCATCGAGTCATTACATGATTCATGTAATTGCTGCATTTGATTTTTACAATCCTCCGTTTACCATTCTGAAATCTATGTACACAGCAGACTATTTTGCTATATTACAACAAATTTTCCATGATATGCCTGTTAATGTCTAAGCTTAACGTGCTTAACTACATATGCAGAAGCTGTCAAGAAAAGTAAAGAACAAAACCAAACCCAAACCCAAACAACAATAAAAAGACAGGAAAAAAAAGCAATGGGATCCAACCCTTAATGTAAGGCCATACAAGATATTGGTCTAGTGACGAGCTGTTGTCCACCTTCTCACTTCCACCGTAGGATTCTACTGAAACCAAACAGTTCTAAACTCCTTCCTGTAACTCATAAAATCAATTTCTGACAACTTTTGAAGTTGTTTTTAAATACTTTCAACTCTGAGAACTTAAAATACTTCTCCTGTGGTTAGGGAAGATGCTATAGGATCAATCAGTAAATAAAACTTCAGTAAAAATTTCTTGCCAGTAATTAATCCGGCTGTAACAAATGGAATGTGTATGCTCATACTGAAAAAATTTCATAACCTCAGATGAAATATAGGGTGTTCATGAAGAATGAAGCTTGGTTCATCTTAATCATACAGTGTAACCAAGTAGGTAAATGGTAGTAGGTACCCTTTTGTCTGTACAAGCAATCCACAGGAAGACATACACACTTACCTTAAAAGTACTAGAAGTCAGAAATTTCATTCTGAATGCTTAATTAAAAACACATCCATAGCATGAACATCTGTACATACAATTAAACTAGAATAAAAGGTTTTCTAAAATAATGTTCTAATAAATTAATTGAGCTGTATTTTAAGGCTGGTGATTAATCACAATGTGAGATTAAATCATCCTCTGAACATTTCTGGCTTTGATCAATAAAGCACTGATCACTCAATAAAAGTCTTGGAAAACAGAATACAAGATTGCACAAAATTCATTGAGAAGTTGAGAATACAAAAGTCCGTGTTAGTCCCACTGTCTACTACAATCCTGTAAAGCACTCTGTAACCTGTAAAGAAAACTGGATTAAAGTAGTAAATTACATTAACAAATTATTGTGCAAACTATGCCTCATTACAACTTGCAAAGTTAATCTACTGCAGCTGAGATGCTATACACACTGGTATTTCTTTTCCATAGCCATTTTAAGAGTAATTATTAAAACCAGAACATGTGGAAGGCACACAAAATCTAGTAGATGGATAAAGACAGCTGTATTTTCTGAAAAGGATAATTACCTTCAGTGCTCTCCAAAGGATAGGTTGATACAATCTGTAGAGCATTTCTTCAACTCCTTGACGAACTTTACTTTGTTTATGAAAATAACTCAGCACCTGAGAAAAACCAACCAATCCCCCCCCAAAAATACAATTTTAACAGCACTTTCTACATTCAAGAAGAGTGCAGTTATCTCCTGTCAGCCTTTATATAAGACCAAACAGTTTCCCTATATTATACGAAAACGTCTCCAAAATCATAAAAAAGAAATAGATCCAATAAATACAACATTTTATAACTTTGTAGATTCAATAAATCTATATAAAAATCTACAATCGGAAATCCAGTCATGGCTAGAGAGTCAGTTTCTCAGCAACCACTCATTTTCTGTTACAGTAAAAAAAATGGTTTTAAAGTAGCTGGCAGAAACACTTTGAAACCATGTAGTTATCAAATAAAAATAACTAAGCTATTTCTCTGTTAAGAACAAAGGAATATTATTTGGTAACTGTAGTTATCCAAATACAAATCTGTAAATGTAATGCATGCTTTTCATCAATACATACAAAATGTATCTGCACACCTTGCGACTCAGAACTGTGTTAACTAAAGCCCATTTAATTTTGAAATTGGAATTATGTAGACAATAAACAAACAAACAAAAATACAAAAAAGAAGATGACCAGAGCAGAATATGAGAAAGGACATCATGTAACTTGATAGGAACTAACTCCCCACCCAAAACACTGGTCAGTTTGAAAAGAAGGTGACCGTCTAGTACTCAATACTTCAAGTATTCACAGCTACAGCTAGACAGGGAAGCCTGTGAATGACTTTTTTTCCTTGTGATGGACTATGGAAAAGTCAATTTTCCATGTAAAGAAAAGCTCTGAGCACAGTCACCAAAGCCTATTCCTGACACTCTGAAAAATCCCCTTATATTTTTACTTTTGAGCACCAAAGACAAATCTGGTGCAAAACTATAAGCAGGCTCCTCCTAAAATTTGTTCTAATATTATTTCTCAGAAAATGCTATTTTTTAAGCAAGTATCTGTGGTGTTATGGCCCTAGTCACCACTTAAGCAACATACAGCCACTCATGAAACTCCCTGCTCGATGGGGTAGGGAGAGAATTGGAAAGAGAAAAGCAAGACAACTCATAGGTTGAGATAAAGACAGTTTAATAAGTGAAGGCAGGAGGACAATACCACCCCATGCTTCCCCTGCCCAAAAGAAGTGATGAAAATGCAATAAATCATTCACCACCTCCCCCAGGTACACCAGTGCCCAGCCTGTCTCAAAACAATAGCTACCTCCACAAAATACACTTCCCCTTTGTTTTTATTGCTGAGCATGCTGTTATCTGACATGTAATACCCCTTTGGTCAATTTGGGTCAGCTGTTTGGCTCATCCCCAGCCCACTCTCTAAGGGAACAGTAGCAAAGACAAAGCTCGACACCATGCACGCACTGCTCAGCAACAGCTAAAACACTGGTGTTAACAACACTGTTTTGGTCAACAAATCCAAATCACAGCACCATACAGCCTTTCATGAAGGAAAGTAATTCCATTCCAGCCAGACCTAGTACAGTATGTTAGTATGAAATGGAAATTCTTTATAGTCACTGATATGGTTCTGATGCTACTAGTTCATGTCTTGCTTTACAGTAACTTACCTCTCTAACTTTAGAATGAACAGGAGAACTTTTGGGAAGATGAATTCCATGATGCATAAAGTCCTGAATGCAGTTATGTTCAAGTATCTACAGTAAAAATACACACACTACTGTTAACAAAATAAAACAGTAAGTACTGTAGGCTGTGCAACAAGTTTTGTTTTCCTCTAAAAGAAACAACTGAAAATAGTCTTATAGTCTATAACGGATATTATTTCTTACTTGGCTCCTGATTAGCTCAACTATTTCCACATTATGGGCCTCTGTCTCCATAAACTGATTTTCAAAATTCCAGAATATACAATTAATCCAATTCTCAGAACGAAGTCTGGTATTCAAAAGCACCTCCAAATAATAAATAAGAATTATTTGGTATCTGAAATTTGGCTGTAGCATTGTTATGATGCTGTAACTATGCTTTAGATGATCTCTATGGAAATTCACAAGAACCAGGTAAATATTTTAGCTATCAAATATATAGACTTGCACATAACTGAATAAAAGCTTCAATGACTCAGATAACTAGCGTGTTCATGAAAAACACAGCACTGCACCAGCTACTAAGAAGGAGAAAAACAAATGTTACAGCTGAACCCAGGACAACGTGACATGCTGTTATTCCCCGGCAATGCTGAAGGGGCCCTTTCCCTTAGGAAATAATTTAAGGCCTCCTTAGGAACCGTTTTGAGGTTGAAGTCATGTATCTTCTCCACCTTGCTATTTAAATGAAATCTCAAGCATCATATTACCTCTACAAATTCTCCTGACACCTTCTTCCAAGCCCTGAAGTAAACTTCTGAAATGTATTCCATCAAGAATCTGTATGAACATATGGGAAACACATTCAAGCAAGCATCCTAACCAGATCTATGTACAATTCATAATAGTAACAACATGAAGTTTTTAATAAGTACCAATATTATTCTTAATTCTGTGCATTATCATTATTTTTTACAAGATGAAATCACCGTCAAAGTCTACACTGATTAATAGGGACAAAGTTAACTGTTAATAAACCCAAGCCTTATTAAAGAAACAAACAAAATATCTCTTATTCTATTATTATGCATTATTCTAACTGCAAGCATAAAAACCCCTCTGATTTTAATACAAGGAATTTATTCCTCACTATTTCACTGAATAATTACAGGGGAAAAAAACACAAACCCTACATGTTTTCATCCATCAGTTAAGTCCTCAGGCCATGATCCTGCAAGGCACTTCTTACTAGAACGTCTCTATACAAAATCTTAACAAAATAGCTAGCTTACAGAGGGTGAAATGGACCTGCAATTCTCAGAGAAACACTGCAAATAATGCAGCACAGTTTATATAGCCTTTTGCTTTAGCTAATGCTAAATAAGCATTTTACTACATCTGTAATTGTACACAGAGGCATGTGCAGAGCAACTATTAAATGAAGTTGCTAAAAAAATGCAGTAGTTATGCTCAGCAGATTTGAAGGCCTCTGGATTCTGATATATTTTATCAATATACTAGCTATTTTAAAGTGTGAGACAAATAAGACTTTAGCCAAGCTTTTAATGATCACTAAGAACTGTTAACTGTGATGCATACCTTGGAAAGAATTGCAATTGGTTTTTAACAGTTCCATGGATCATTTTAATGAAGTTTGCATTCCAGCCGAACAAAAAGCTCAAGAACCTTCTTCCCTGTTGAGACAGGAAAAAAAGAAAAATAAGAGAAGTCAAACCATAGACAAATACCCGATTTAAAAGCCACCTCAAAAATCAGTAAATACACAGCTTAAAGATCAAAAGAAGTGACACCTTTAATTTTAAAAAAGCATACGTGAGATTGTTGCGGGGATAAAAAATGTTTTTAAACAGAATGCAAGCATTACTGTTATTTAGACTGTAGAGAAAACACAAACCATATGAACATGTGGATTACACATCTGCCTGCAAGTTTTTCAATGTCCATTCTGTTTTGGTGTGACTTCAAATAGTATTCCTTAATGATAAGGGACTCTGCAATATAGAGGCCTCATCAAAGCCACATCATCAGAGCTCTGTCAAGTGCAGTATCATTCCAGGATGAAACTGTAATGACAGTGAAGATACAAATAAAATAATGTGCCAACTCTGCCAGCACTGGATGCAGAAACATATTTAACAAAGACAGCTGGGCCACTGAGGAAAATAAACGTTTTGATTTGCAAGGATAATTCCTTTCTTACTGCTTCATGAAAGGTAATATTTGAAACCTCCTGGAGATGCTTTAATTCAAGAAAAGTGAAAAAAAAACACTCTTCTTTTTTTTTCCTGAATTAGTTTTCTTCCATTTTAGGGAGTCAGAAATGTTGATAATAAAACTGATAAGCAACAGAATTTTTGAAAGCAAAGGTACTTGGATGGAAGAAATAAGCTGTTGCTCTTCTGGAATTAGCAAGATCTGCCCATGGAATTAGAGCCTTACACAGTAAATATACAGACAGCCTTTCTGGCTGATCTCACACATGAAGTAAAGGGCATCCAGCTTCTGAGACTTTGAAAAGTTTGATCGTATATAAGGGTGAGTTAAGCCAGTTATAAGTGTCCTATATACCTGTTAGTTTCCTAGGCAAAAAGAAATCAGGAAAATTAAGAAGGAGGTGCAATAATAAAGAGCACACTGGCAGAAGCTCAAAAGGTGTACTGAACAATTAGCAGAGGTTCAAAGGCACTTGCTTTGAGAGCTGGACCAACAGTTACGTTCAGACCTATGACAAAGTAAAAACAAGGCCGAGAATGCCAGACACACTTTGAGCTGGAATACCATGGGGTAGAGGGAAGAAAGCATATAGGGAGAAACTATCCTTTGGTGGAACTGATAGTTTCAAAGTCTTCAGGTCAAGAAGTAATTGAGATCATAAGGAACTGAAGGCTAAATACAATGTCAAAGTTCTTGTCTGCAGGTCTGACAGAATCCTTCCTGTTGTCAATGAGAGCTTCTTCTACCAAGAAAGAAAAAAGACAGAATGAGGAAAAGTCACTTGTCTCCAGGTTTGGTGGTATAATACATATATGGGAGTCCCAGTGGTACAGTCTTTCATCAATATCCCTGACAAACCCAAAGGTCAAGGACTCCTGACTGACAGCTCCTGCCTCAACAAGGCAAAGATGAGGACAAACTCTAACTCACCTCATCTTCTGCAATTCCAGCAGAAAGACAGATGAAGAAAAATCACAAATAGCTTTTAGTCAATTCTTTTGTGCCTTAGGTTTCAACAGATTGACCCTGATCCTGAAATGATACTAACTGTCCCAATTTCATCTGCTGCTTGTGATCCGAAATGATTACTGTTATCAACATGATCAGGGTCACAAAAGGTAAATTGGTGATAGGTGAATAAGACTGTGAACTTGTCAACTTAGGGGTTAATACATTAACAGAGCGTTGGACATCTGGTACTGCTTTGCTTGTGGGCATGGTATATGTGACTGTTGTCTGCACACACAGGTTAGAAAGGAGGAAGAGAATATAACAGGTCTGCCTCTAAAACAGAATAATACATGCTTTGCAGGGCCCTCGAGCTGTCTGACTGGAAGTCCTACCTGAACAAAAATGTTTTCATAAATCACAGATATAAATTCACAGGATCAATCCACTAATGCAGCCTGAAAATAAGCCTCTGAGAAATATTACTGTGTGTTGAACAGCACACTCCATGAAAGCAGAAAAATTGAACTCATCATCTTGCAATGAGGTGTAAATGTGCAATTCTGTATCAGTTTAATCTGATCTAGAACCAGAATACTACTTTCCTGACGTTCCCCTTCCCTTCATCCTTGCATATGATGAACCAGTCCAAAGAGTTCATCTGTCTGAAAAACAAACTTTCTACGGAAAAAAACAACTGATGAGTTACCTCATCCAATCAACCCATGACACATGCTTGAGCATTCATACTGTGGAAAGGGCAATAAGAATGCCAGCCACAGGATCATTAATCCCTGGAGTTATATCCACTTAAGCTGCTATGGAGTTATGCTCTATGTGTACTCTAAAACAAATTAGGTATATTTTTCTCAGGAACTGTAGGACAAGCCTGCAGGCACTAAAGGAACTTTTACCCTGGATACATGGGAGTTGCCTTTGTGTATCCCAATCCTAGTAAAAAAAAAAAAAATCTTAAAATATAATGTGTAAGTAAAAAAACCCTAAAGAAGCAGAACCTAAAACTCCCGAAGACATACACAAAGAGCAAACACACACCAAGCAAACAAAAAAAAATCCACACAAACTTAGTGTCAGGTATCCAAAACCTGGTCTATCAAACATTTTACCTAATGCATTCGCTGTCACCATTTTTACAATGCTATATCCCCATACCGCCACAATCACGCAGCCATCTCAGAGCTCATTTTATGACAGAAGTTCATTTATTCCATGAAGGGAATAGATATATTTTAAGCAGGCAAGAAGGAGTTAGAACCAGAACAATGTCTTGTCAAAAGGTTGTCTTGTCACCTTACCAGAAAAAAAGCTTTGAAACTACTATCTTGGTGCACAGGCACAAGAGACTACACACTAGACTACAATACAGCAATTCTTCACTGAGAGAAACATGGGTAGTCAAATAAAACAGTTCTCATTTCGCTGTAAAGTTGGGCTCTTCTTATACTAGTTTTAAAACAGACTTATGGCAATGCAATCTTCTAAACTGAATCATTTAGAAGGGAAATTATTTTGCTACAGTTATCCATCTCCAATAACAGAAAAACTGCTTAAGATAATTATACCAGGGAATGGTTTTAAGTATTAAGGGACATGCACTGGAAGCAAAGCACTTGGTTCTTATTACCTGAGGATACATGAACTTCAGTGATGACACAGGCATATACTCTTACACTTTAGTTTGGAATAGGAATAGAGTTTTTCAAATGAAACAGAATATCAACAACTTACAGCTCTGAGTCAGAGCTGATCTGTCTTGTATTGCTACACACCCCACTGTAAAAAAAAGGCTTAATGCAAAACCATTAAAAGTAACCAAAGCCCACTCACTTAAAATCACAATAAAAGTTTGCTTACCTCTTCTTTCTTAATGTATTTTACACTCATAAAACACTGAAGCAACAAGTCCTTGACTTCATTAATCTCCTCTGAATCATAATCAAAACTAAGTAATATCTGATGCAGATTCCATACACGAACTATATCTGCACCCTGGCGGGAAAAAAGAAAACCCACAATATAGTGAAGTAGGTACAGCTTCAATATGAAAAAGCATTTAGTGGATTTTAAATAATGAATTTGAAAAGCATTGCTACTGACAGAAAATTTTCAGACTGTAAAATTATGATCATCACTAAACTTTACCCACATCACTGAGAAAATTACAAAAAGGTGTACTTTTTTAATACGCAGAAATATTAACTTTTGATAACTAATGACATGCTGAAGTACAGAAAGAAAGCAGCTATTTCATGCAAAAGAGATGAAAGCTCTTAAAACTTCATACAATGAAAGCAGCTAACAGGGAAAAATAAAAGAAAGAAATAAAATATTTATTGGGTTAGCGCAAAAGATGTATCCCACAATACTACAAGTAATTCACACATTTAAAAGAAGAGTTTCAGTCCATCAACAGAGAAATAAGAAATTATTCGTAGACAGATACAGAATAACAGAAAATGAAGCTTCCCACAAAAGAAGTCTCTATGAATAAATGAATGTAGTATTTAAAACCTGATTTAAGAGTTAACTCCTATTGAAACCTTGGTCACTGGATTTAAAAAACAAAACAACAAACAAAACAAACAGTAAAAAACCCCATCCCAGTTCACTTGGGAAATCAATGCCAAAAATTTTTAAAGTTTGTTCTACAAATGGCAACTTACTCAAGAAATGCAAAAAAAGACACTTCACAACCAACACGTACCCTAAATTTCATTAACTGAGAAGCACTAGGACATGGAAAACAAGGTAACTTGAAATAAAAGGTATTTTGCAGTGATAATATTTCTTGAAATATAGAGTAATTATCTAGAAGTCAATACAGCTTCACCATACCGTAGCAGCTCTATTCAGGCTTTTTCTTAGCAGAATGATAAATAGGGTCTTCCCTAGCTCCTCCTTTCCTTCCAGGCCTTTCTCCCACCACATTTCACATATGTGCTGAATAGCACCCTGTAGTTTTTTTTCAGGTTCAGGTAACACAGGAAGAATACCTACAACAATGAAATAAGTATTTGCTATGATGAACCAAGTTATTCCTGTAAAACACTAGTCTGTTAGTACCCTAAATATACCTCACAGTGTCAACCATCTCTTGCCACATTCACATATCTTAACAGCTTATTCTTACTGTGGGTATTTAGGCAGCTTTGCTAACTCAAAAGTTTTGGCCAAGCTTTTGGATAAGTAACAATGGAAACTGAAGTTTTGCCTTAAAAATAACATAAGAAAGCTATCTATCACTGGGTTAACAGTTTGGAGAAAGAAAAAAAAAATAAAGTTCCAACTTCTAGACTGCGTAACTGATTTTGAAGTAAATGCTCCCTTAATTTTGTCTCATAAGTAAAAGCTTACATCAGTACCAACTTTTCCCCTGTAAGTTGCGTTCCATAGGCCTGTCAAGTCAAACAAAAAGCCTAGTACACTCATTTGCTCCAATAGCATAATGCTGTATTCTATAACAGATAGGTACGCACCCTTTAATATAAAAGCACACTCTGCAAGAGCTTTGTAGTTTACAGTTTCATCCACTGCATGTATGGAAGCAGAAACGACAGCTGTCACTCCTTGGATTACAGCTACAGTTTGATTCTGAAAGAAAGAAACGTTGAGGAAACAACTCTGCAGTTTATTTTAAACTCTAAAGATAAGTACAAGAAATAAACCTTAGCAACAGAGCAAAGCTGAGTTATTATTATGCTTCCATTTTGAAGAAAGTATACTGGCACACAAAACCTATCACTAAGAAGAGGCAAAATCAAAGATTTTTAAAGCACACCAGTTTCAAAAAGGTTGAAAAGTGCTTTCAGCTCCAGCTAGTAGATAACCTGGTGACTGTACAGCTGTATCCACTTCCTGCATTAAAAACTTTATCCGCAACAAAACCACTCAAACACACATCCATTTCAGAGCTAAAAAAAAACACCCTAATTAGCATGGTGTTGCAACTCAGGCTGCAGTTCAGGTAAGTGATTCTATAGGCCTCTGTACATATAACTGATTTTCTACAAGCCTCTAGATCTTCTGAATTATTTCCCCACTGCATTCCTTTTTGTTCCTTCTAAATTATATAACCTTTTCCCACAGCATTGTCCAGACTATGCGCATTACAGTGCAGAAGGCAGTATCTGAGGGTCTGTGTCAGAAATTCTGTATAAGCTAAATCTGTGGGAGGGGTCTTCAAATCTAATTTCACAATCTTTGTTCAATAAAAAGACAAAATAAAAAAGGTTGTCAATTTCTTATAGTATATGCCAGACACTTAAGGAACAGCTGAGATACCAACATTTATTTCTGGAAATAAGACATACAAAAAGGTCACTCAATCCTAGTGGAAAAAATAAAAAAATTAAAAAAATCTATGTCCCACCTTTCCTAATTCAAATTAACAGTAGAACTAATATTTTATAGTATAGAACAATCATAGGTTCAGCTCAACCCAGGCATGACAGTTAACAGCTTTACAGAATGGGGCAGAGCGGTGATGTTTGGAACTCACCTCATTTAATAACACTTGCATGTTCTCAGATGCTATAGAAATATTACATTTTATTTCCCAGAAAACATGAAATACTTATCATATTTTTTAGTTTACAAGATTTTTACCATTTCTGGAACTATCTCAACTTCCATGTAATCGTTATTTGCATCATCTTTGATCCTCTGCCATGTTTCCACAGGGTTCTCCATCAAACACTCTGTCAATAACTGCATCAGTCTCTCCCATAGTACTTCTTTTTGCTTTCTCGGCAATTCTTCAAGTAGTTCATTCAAGTCAAAACGATCAAATGTTTTTTTCTGTGAATGATCAGAAGATACCACACAATTTCACATCAGTGAAGTGGTTTATATTTCATCTTCATGCTGACTGAGAGCAACTGAACATGAGCCAGCATTGGGCCCAGGTGTCCAAGAAAGCCACGGCATCCTGGCTTGTATCAGAAATAGTGTGGCCAGCAGGACTAGGTAAGTAACTCCCCTGCACTCTGCACTGGTAGGCCACAACTCAAACACTGCGTTCAGTTCTGGGCCCTCACTGCAAGAGAGATATTGAGGTGCTGTGGTGTGTCCAAAGGGCAATGAAGCTGGTGAAGGATCTAGAGCACAAGTCTGATGAGGAACAGCTGAGGGGCTTTGGAGAAAGGAGGCTCAAGGGGGGACTTATCACTCTCTCCAATTACCTGGAAGGATGGAGCCAGGTGGCTGCTCTCTTCTTCCAAGTAACAAGCGATAGGACAAGAGGTAACAGCCTCAAGCTGCACCAGGGGAGGTTTAGACTGGATATTAGAAACAATTTCTTCACAGAGAGGGTGATCAGGCATCGGAACAGGCTGCCCAAGGAAGTGGTGGAATCACTGTCTTTGGAAGTGTTCAAAAAACATGCAGATGAGGCCCTCAGTGATATGGTTTAGTGGTGGTCTTGGCTGTCCTGGGTTAAAGGTTGGACTTCATGGTCTTAAAGGTCTTTTCCAACCTACTTGATTTTATGATCACATTTCCTAAAATTAACACTTTTTTACATTAAGGATTAAATTCCATTCCTCTGCAGTTAAATACCTTCTAGAATTTTTATTATTAAAAAAAAAAGCATTAAAAATATTCTGTTGCTCAGCTCTTTATCATGTAACAAGAGTGCTTCTTTTAAGACTGCAGTCCTTAGCAACAGTAATAGCAACCCTTGACAGCAACATTACTGAACATAAATCACATCCCCACAACATGAACTCCTGTTTCTCATGTGTTCTGAATATTTCATTCCCAAGGGAGACAATTCCATACCTTTAACTAAGAAGCTCAAACTGCACAGAACTGAAGTACTTTGCTATAAGTACTTTGCTATCTTAAATACAGCTTGATGATGGCTTATGCAAGGACTAGAAATGCCAGTACAGCCATAAGGACAGCACTGGGGATTTGAGGTATAACCTGCATACAACAGTGCTCTGTACACTGCACTATTTTGAAGTCCCCCCATCAAACCATTAACCCCAGACTTCCCTCTTATGCTTTACTGAATGGGAAGCAACTATTAGTCTCTGTAAGAGACTTGGCTAAGAAACTGATCTGAACTATTTCCTCAGAAGAAGCTTGCTAGAAGAATTTACCTCAGACACAAAAAGCTTGTAGCATCAAAAAAGGGTAGGCAACCTGCTAGGAAAGGGAATAGGCAGAGAAAAGATGAGAGGAAAGAACAAACACAGCCAAAGAGAAGTACAGGTAATTTCCGAGATGCAATTTGCAGTACTGAAGTGAAGGTTTATCAGATCAAAAATTTTTTGGAGGAAAGAGGAAGAATGTCCATGATCTTGAAATATAAATAGTTTTAGTTTGCAGATACATTTAAAAAACAGAAATCCAAAAGAAAAAAATTAAAGTTCAAGGAGAAAGGAAAACCAGAAAATAATGAAAGAAGCAGCACTAAGCATTAGAAGGATCTCAAAAGGGTATAAGAAGAAAGATCCTGTTACATATTTATACCAGAATTTCTATCCTATACAGCTGGAAATAAATACAATAAACCAGAGCCCACACAGGGAGTTCTTCAGCCCTCCACTTCAAACAAACCCAAAAGACAGGATATTAAGATCCTACTGTTTTGAACAAAATGAATGAATTCATAAGATGACTAGAGCTTTCTGATCTTTCTTTAAGACAATAGGAAACAGAATTATTTCAAAGCCTATGAGGAAAAAGGATGTCATCAAATGATAGCCATATATATGATTCCTATTTTCCTAAGAAATAATGTATTTTCTTGAATGAAGAACAGGTTTAACGGAAAAAGTTAGCAACACCTGATAAAGACCTCAGTGAACAATGCCACAATGCAGTAATATTTTAAAACGATTGCAAAGAAAAATAAGTTAAAAGACCAAGGCAAACTTTGAAAATTGGCAAACCCCTGGATTTTACAAAATGTGAATGAAACAAAATATTGAAGGGAGGGAAGAGGAAAATTGAAGGGGAAGGGTGGGGTGTAGGATGAGAAACACTGAAAGAAGCAGTGGTGCTAAGAGCAGAACTGTAAAAACAAATTAAAAGGCAAATTATGAGGGTAGAGCTCAAAATAGAAGAAATGGAGCATAAATACAATATGAAAACTAAGGAAAGCAGTGAGTCTCTAATCACACTTTCCTCTTCTTTCTACATTTATATATCAAAATATCATCTCCTACAATCAAAAAAAAATCTGAAGGTTTCAGTTCCCTTATGCTATGAAGACATGAAGACAGTTTTAAATCAATATACTCATTATAGCTGGCAACTCACACTTTCCAGCAATATTGGCAATAGCTGAAAACTGCTGCAAGACAACTCCTGTGAGTTGGTGATGAAAAGTAAAAGGATGAAAAAAATCAATTTGTAATCCAAGTAGACCAAGATATGTTAAAATAGATTACTGGGTGACAATGGCAGAACCAACATGACCAAATTAATCTCAAAGGAAGCAAAGTACTATATGTTATCTTAAACAGAAAAGTTTACTGTTAAAGTGTTTAGATTTGGGGGAAAAAAAACAAGAAGCAGACTTCAAGCAAAGGCAATCTTGTACTACAGTTGCCATCTATAGCTACACGTGGGAGTGCAAATGAAATAAATAGCAAATTTCTTGGAAAAAGAGATTCAATGACATTTGGGAAACAAACATTTCTAAGCTTATTACAGCAAATATGATCCCCATCATAGAAATCATATTTAACATATTTGCTACATCAGTAAATCAGTTCATTCCTTTGTGGACATCAAGGTCAACTGATCCACTTCCTGATACAGGTAGTACGAGGATAACACTGATTGGAAACCTTAAAAAAACTCGTCTAACAATAGCATTTATTAAGAAATTGTGCTTACCTTAACACTAGACAGACTGAAGTGTGGTAGAAAACACACATTATTTCATATTACTATGCAATATTATTTACACAATATGAGAATGAACTTTTAATTAGTACATTTCAGTGGCTTTGTTTTGTTGTTCCTCCAGCTTCTCTCTACACTCATTTAGAGAGCAACCTATTCCATGTCTACATTATTCAGAGATAAAAAGAACTATAAAGCAAAATTACACACACACTAAAGAATAAGAGGGCAGCCTAAACTATCAAATGAATCAACAAATACTAGTGAAACATGACTCTGCTATGTTTGCATATTAGCTCATACTTACTACACAGAAGTAAATTCTTTTATACATGAAATAAAAAAAACAACCCATGAACACTTCATCAACATCAACTTAATAGTTTTTTTTTAGTATTACCACAGTATTAATCATTCTAAAAAAAGAAAAAGTAAACTGCATGTGCAACAACCAGATCTTTAAAAAGTAATTGATTCATAAATAGCAAAAATTCATATTCTACAACCTTTTCAGCTATGTTCCCTCAAGTGCCACTTGTACTTATTTTCTACAGCAATTATTCTAGCACATCTGTGGGTACCAGAAAAATAATCTCTAGCCCTACATCACAAAATTTCTGCACTAATAACAGACTTAAGATATTATTAAGTCACACACATATATCATGGTTTACTTACAGGATGCTGAGTATAACGCAAGAAGTCTTCAATTGAATCCTTAGATACAATTTCTAAAAATGCTTCACGCTTCATTGTGGTCATGTTTTTCCTTGCTTCATAAACAAAACAAAACAAAACGTTCAGAGAAAATGCTGTTTCTCAAAATAAGATCGTGTTTGGTCTCAGTGAAGAATGTATGAACTTACATTCTTCATCTACATGGTCATAAACAGAAAAGGTTTTCCCCTCCAAAATACTTTATAGTTATCTGAATGATCATTTAGATTCGTAACACTAGGCTGCAGTACTTGCATGCTTTCTCTGTAGATTTGTTGGGTTTTTTTACTTAACAAGTCTTAAAACAGAAGAATGTTTTAATGGATACTTTGACTTTTAAGAAGTGTATGATCCAGCACACTCCCCTGTTTAGGTAGCCATCCTTCCCTATGACAGCATTTACTTTTGTGAAAAGTAAATCTCTGGCAGTGTTAAAGACCAGGTTGGAAGGGGCTTTGCACAACCTAGTCTACTGGAAGGTATCCCTGCCCATGGCAGGGCAGCTGGAACTAGATTAGCTTTAAGGTCCTTTACAACACAAACCATTCTGCGATTCCACTCATGGGTGGCAGGTTATTCTCTCCTTTTCTTTCTTGTCAGGTAAAAGCTATGGGAAAAGTGCAAAGACACTTCCTGACACAGAGAGCTTAATTTACACACCTAAACGTGTCTTTCATCCTAGGTGATTCCTGATGTGCTTTTCCCACCCCTACCAATTGCAGACCGCCTCATGCACCCCTTACTGCGTATGAAGCTCTGACAGCGGGGCGGGTGCCTGCCCGGGGCACGGTCCGGGTTAGCCAGGGGCCGTCCGCTCGCCGGGCCGTCCCCATGTCCACGGCCCAGTCGCACAGAACGACGCACGCACCCCAAGGAGCAAGTGGTAAGAGAGACACGCCACTTACCTAGCGCTCCCTCAGACAGAAGTCCTCATCGACCAACGGGTTACGTCTACAAACAGCGCGGAGCTGCCTGCACAGGAGGGAAACAACCGGCCGGGTATGCAGACGGAGAGCCGGCTCCTCTCAGCAGCACTGCCCAAGGCGAGACCCTCCCGTGTCAATGCCCCGCCGCCGGAAGCGGCCCCAACCCCTGTACCGCTCGCAAGAGGCGGCAGCTCTGCCCCGCGCTCACACGGAAGTGAGGCCGTGGCCAGGCCCTGAAGCGCGCGCGCGCGCGCTGCCGGCACTTTCGAATTCTCCCGCGGCGGCCGTTGAGGGCGGGGCGGGAGGTCGCGCGCCGCAGAGCTCACGTCTCGCGAGAGCTCGGGTCCCGCCTCCTGCCGGCGCCCAGCGGTGGCGGGGCTGTAGCCGAAGTGACGGGGCTTGTGGCAGTGAGCGGGACCCGGTGCAGGCGACAGCCCGGGGTTTAGCAGTGCAGCCCCGGTGCGGGATCGCGTTCAAAAGACGCCTTATAGCGTTTGCGCGGAGGGGAGAACTCTTTTCAGTCAGGTACCGCCGGGGTGACTTTCGGTTCCCCGCCGCTGTTCTCATCCCACGACCACCTTTGGTGGAGCAGGGGGCTGAAGGACGGGCTGTTGCCCCGGGATGGCGGGAGGACCGGAGGGTCTGGAATGGGGAATATGCGCCAGTTAGTAAATGTCACTGGAGAGGCCAGGCCCAATAACAGGCACACCCGTGCTGCTGCAGCCCATACATCAGGAAGGAGCTTGGGTGCAGGCTGCGTTTCTTTACATTTGCGTACGCCGAAATGCTTCTCCATTGCTTTCGCTTTCAATAAAAGTTGTCAAACACACATTTTTCCCTGCCGGAGCATCCCATTAGTTAACCTGAGGGAGGTGACAAGGAGTAAATTTACATATGAGCTTGGTGTTACCTATCTGTAGCTACCTCTTAAGTCTCAATGCCTTTAAATGGAGCTATGACATGTTCAGTTAAATTAATGTATAGGCTTAAGAAACAGTATGCCTTCTTCCTTACAGTGAGGGTGGTGAGGCAGTGGAACAGGTTGCCCAAGGATAAATGTTGATAAATGTTCCATTTCAGCCTCAGGTTGGATGGGGCTTTGAGCAACCTGGTCTAGTGGAAGGTGTCCCTGCTCGTGGCAGGGGGTTGCAACTAGGTGAAGTTTAAGGTCCCTTCCAACCCAAACAGTGCTGTGATTTCGTGGATCTTGGGTAAAAAGGGTGTACTGTTCTTACAAAAACATTTCTGCTAGCTCTCAAAGCCTGCATCATCCATTTGATTACACTGGTGACTTGTTTTCTCCAGCAATGTGTTTTGTTGCTGGTGTTGAGAGTTACAAATTTAATCTCAGTCATAGTGAACAGTGCACACAGTATTACGCACTCTTCACCCAAAGCAATGGAGAACAGGCTGCTCAACAGAACTTTAGGAGACTGTCTAGGCCAGATGATATTTACACTTTGATAACTAAGGATTTTTTTAATAGATCAGGAAATGCTGCTTTGTTTCTTCTCAAATTTAATTTGCAGTGCTTGGAAATAGTTGGACTCAGTTCTTTGAATTAAGCATAATCAGTTTTCAAATTCTGTAATATTCCCCATTCCATTTTTTTGAGCTCTTCTGCAAACCAAAACCAGTCAGTGTGGCTTATTAAGGGCTTAATTTATATCTTTCAGTTTTGCATTTGCAGGAGCATAACATTTCTCAGTGTTGGTGGCTGTTTAGAAGAGGTAGGTGCTTGACTGAAATCAATTACTTTCAGGCTGTGAAAGCAGTGCAGCATATGCTGCTTTACTATGCAAACAAACAAAACCAACAGTAATTTCCATGCAAGTTTTCACATCTGATTGGAGTTTTCTGGATTGTAATTAAAAAAAAGTTATTTATTACTATATGTAGAAATTCCCATTTTTAACAGTATTTAATGTCTTTGATAATATTTCAATTTTTAACATAGTATCTTCTTTAATCATCCTACCTCTCACAATATTGGTTTGTATTCAGAATTAAGACTTGCCACAGTTTCTGCCATATATGTTTGACTTAGGGACTCTTACTGGTTTATTTCTTAAAGTTCTTGAGTAAACTATTTACCTGTTTTTTATACAGTTTGAGGACTATAGGATGAAAAATTGTTCATTAAATGCTTATCCCATATAAATAATGCTATTCTGTATTGCTTTAAAACCATACATAATAGATTACTAACGTTGCTGAAAACAGATAAAACTCTTTCAATTCTTGAATCATCAAGTTCATGTGAAACTTGTGAAATAACTAGGGTTTAAAATAAATATGTGCTACATGGAGGGTACTGTGGGCACGGTAGGAGAATGGGCTACGTTACTTCCATGTTGTAATCGAGATGGTTGTGTATCCAAGGGTGCAGGAGTAAGCAGTCAAAACCTCATCATGTTAAGCAACAGAATGTGCACAGGCAGTTCAGTACCACACCTTGACTCCACCTGAAGCCAAACACAGGCATACCTCCTAGGATCGTATTTCCACCTAGACAAAGGCTACTCTCCTTTAAAGTGTGAAAAAAGCAATCCAGGAAATAACCAACATCCACCTAGCAGCAAACACAGAGAAGGGACCCAGGAGAGATGGATCATCGTGGACAATCTCTAAATAGCATCTGTACTCCAACCCTAATCCTCACACTGACAACCAGCAGGCACTGACTTCCAGAAGCAGACTACCAAAACAAGGGAGCATTTTACTGCTTTACAGTTGTCCTGGGTTTAGCAGTAGCAGTCATTTTTCTCCTTCTTGGTAGCTGGTGCAGTGCTGTCTTTTGACTTTCGGGCTGGGAACAGGGCTGATAACGATGTTTTGGTCTGGCCAAGGACTTTGTTAGCCCCATGCTCTGCCAGGGAGGAGGGAAGCTGGGAGGAAGCAGAGACAGGACACCTGATACAAACTGACCAAAGAGGTATTCCATACCACAGCACGTCATGCCCAGGATGTAACTGAGAGTTACCCAGAAGGGCTAATGGACTGGGGGGTTGAAAAAGGTATCGTTGGTGCTTGATTGGGCTGGGGGTGCAAGTTATCGGTTGGCTGGTGCTGAGGTGTTGTATTCTCTTCCCTTGTTATTTCCTTTATCATTATTATTGGTGGTAGCAGTAGTGATTTATGTTATAACTTAGTTACTAAACTGTTCTTATCTCAACCTGTGGGAGTTGCATTCTTTTCGATTCTCCTCTCCATCCCTCCAGGAGTATGGGGAGGGCAAGAAGGTGGGGAGTGAGTGAACAAGCTTTCTAGCTGGGGTTAAAATACGGCAACAGTGAAAAAAGATGGATAATTAGGGTTGTTTCAGATCCTGTGCACCTGCCTTATTTTTTTAACTTAGGTGTTCAGCTACAGTTAAGAAGCCTGTGAAAAAATTTAAGTATTTTGTAGGAGAAGCCATTGTACCTGTGGAAGAGTAAAAGCAAATTAAAAAGTACAAACCCTGGCGTTTATATATTGTGCTCATGTCTTCCCTTTATACATGTATTAAAGATCTTTGCCAAATCGATGGATTTTATTTATCACATCTCATGTGGACTGAATATTTCATTAATATGTTGATTAGAATTTTAATTAGATGCTACATTAGTCACCTGGTTACTGTTTATTTAGTCGGGCACATGCCCATTTAGCAAATGAACTAAAACATATTTTAGCTTATAATTTGTGTTGCATAGCAACCAGAGAATGACTTCTTCATAGTACTGAAACTAGAAATCGACACAGATAACAACAGACTGAATAAAACCAAATAATTTGTTTTAAAGGACCACACACAGAAACCAGAGAGGCAAAACAGTGCTTTACAGGGGTTTTTTTAAGAATTGTGTGTGATTTGCAAGCTAGTAATGAAGCTGCAACTCTATTTTCAGTTTCTCTAACATTCTCCCTTTCAAGAGTACCAAATTACATACCTCTTTTTGACATATCTGTTCATCTGTTCAAAATAATCTATACCCTGTGATAATAATCTCATATTTATTACCATTTTCCTGTCAAGTAAAGTTAAGGGAAAAATGAAAAATGGGCCTTCTGCACATGGTTGCTGAGCAACAGCAAATAAAGATTTGCTTTTGTGCTACTGCTTCATAAACTAGTCTCTATTCTTCCTGGTGGCCTGTGTAAGAGATCTCAATTACAAATAGCTCTCACGAGGATATTGTCATTTGGACTATAGCAACGATTCAGTTTTAACCTCTTTGATTCAACAGTATAAATACTTGTGAAAAATAAACAAGTAATTCCCTGAATATCAGATGCTTACTTGACACTTTTTTTTTTCATATTTACAATGTTATTTTCTAGATATCAGTTTCTGATGAGATTATTTTACACATTATCTAGTAACCTGTTAGAAGTGTTACTCCTGTTTCTTTTCATTTGAATATGTCATAAAATTTGTTATAGTTAATATGGTATCCACAAAATCTGCTCATCCTCTGAGGCAGGCTGTTAATAATTTACATGCATTCATTTCCCTTGATTTTTTTTTCGATCTTCACATACTTTGATAAATAATCAGAGCAGCCTGGGAGAGAGATGAAGTTTCACACTATTTCACTTCTCCAGCTCTCCTCTTGCCTGAAGGTAATACTGCCAATCACGCCATCCTTTATTCAGAGGCAACTGTCAGTTTTCAAGGGTGATGTGATTAGGCCGTGAAACTGCTTATTTCCATTAAATTATTATCACGAAACAATTTTAGAGTTTAAGAGATTAAGTAGGAAAATAACTGATTCACTACAGAAGAAAATAAATGATCCTTGTTAACTTGAGCAAAAATAAGGAAATAAAACACGCAAGCAGAATGCAAAAGCTTTACCTAAGAGCTGCTCCTGTGAGCTTCCGTGGGTGCTGCTGAAGTGCTGAGCTGCCGCACCGTGGAAGTTCACTGGTACTGCTGGGTGTCTGGCAGGCTGTGCACCCCAAGGTGAATTCAAGGCATGAAAACAGTGCAATTTATTTTTTTTGTGTTTATTATTATATTATTATACTTTATTATAAAGTAGTTCTTTCTTACATCATGAAGATGAAAATTGGGATTGTTCAGCCTGGAGAAGAGATTGCTTCAGGGAGACTTTAGAGCAACTTCCAGTACCTAAAGGGGCCAACAAAAAAGATGGAGGACTTTTTACAAGGGCATGTAGTGATAGGACAATGGAGAGTGGCTTTAAACAGACAGTGGGGAGGTTTAGGTTAGATATTAGCTAGAAATCTCTTCACTGTGAAGTGGTGGTTGCTCAGAGAAGCTGTGGCTGCCCCATTCCTTGGCATTGTTCAAGGCCAGGTTGGACAGGGCTTTGAGCAACCTGGTCTAGTGGAAGGTGTCCCTTCCCATGGTAGTGGTTGAAACTTTGTTATCTTTTAAGGTCCCTTCCAACCCAAACCATTCTATGATTCTATGATTTGCTTTATTCTTGTGCTCTTACTGTTGCCCTACTTTCCTTATGGGCGGTGTTACAAATCACAGCAGTGTTACTCTGCTTACTATTAGTACCATGAAAATGGAAATATTACTGTAATGCCATAAAATGATCAGGAAAAGAAATCAAAATAACAATATTTGCATGCTTGAATCCATCCCACTGTAAATAAAAGGAGTATTATTTTTCATGATAATGACAGCAAACATTTTCTAGTGTAGTCATTGACATCTTTCAGAATTTCATGTATCAATGAGTAAGTTTATAATACTAGTTTGTCAGTTGTTTCAGATGTAAAACACTCCAGTTACATCTGCCCTGCCTAGATTAACACTATTAAATTCACAGCTCTTGTAAATATTCTGTCTCCTTTCAGCTTTCATTCTATTTTAGGCTTTATATATAAAGAGGATAATTGTTTCTGATGTATGAAAATACTGTTATTATTTATTTTACAAGTGCTCTTAGAGGTTTCATTGTGAAAGACATGCATCATCTAGATATGACACCATCTCTATTCCATCTGTCTAGTACAACACAGGAAAATGCTGTATAAATATTGGAATGGACATTATCTTCTCTTCCGTATTAGTTCTTATATATATATGTGTGTGTGTGTGTCTGTGTGTGTGTTTATAATACACGTATACGTGCATGCACAAACACACAGCAAACTGCCTTACATTGTCTGGATAATATACCAGCATTTACTTGTCTCTTATGTGGTGGTGTCAAGACTGAGACACGGGTGTTAGGAACCTAACCAGAGCACATCATGCTTTTCTTAACAGGATGCATGTCCAGCCTCCTTCCTGCAAAACAAATAGGTAGGAGAGTGAGTGTAGGACTTGCTCAGTGCGGTATCAGACCAGGGGATATATTTGGAGTCAGGCATTTGAAAGGGCTCACATGCTCATGGGTTTAGACATACCTGCCAAGTATTCCTGTTCTGTGCATCAAACAGTTTTAGTATCACAAGACCTTGTGACAATGTAATTTGACAATTATTTTCTCACCATGTCCTTAAACAAAGGAAAACTGTTTTCTAAGCTATTTTTTTTTCTAGTAGAATTTAATCCTTTCCCCTCCTGCCTATTGTACTGCTACATGATAGATTTCATTGTTAGATATCCTGGCTTTCTAGCCTCATGCTAGAACTAATAGTAGAAATAAACACTTAAAGCATAAAGATGTCTCGCATGTGCTGGTCAAGGCCACCTTCCGTGTCTTAAACTGTAATTTCACTTTTTGTGCCTCTGATTAACTTCATCTTTTTTTCACTTGATCATATTAAAGTTGTGTCATCAACTCAAGGGAGTTCTATAATTAAGTCTAATTTGGTATCTGAGGCACATAACACCTGTGGCAAATTGCTGACAAAGGTGTGCTAAATTTATGGTGAACTTAAAGCCTTATTCTTCCAGAAGTTTCATGTTTCTGTTTCCTCGTATTTCCCAGTGCCTCATGACTAAATGTTCTGACAAAAAACATTTTGGCAAATTGAAACCAGGTATTATTGACTCCTGTTATGAAACTCATTTCTTTTAGTAAAGCCTGTGCTTCAGAGCAAAGGGGGCGAGCAGAGTGCAGTGGAGACCACGCCTGGTTTTCACTGCTTTGCAGCTAGGGTGACTGCAGGCTCCACTCCCAGAGATGTATGGAATCCAGATCACTTCCTTGTATAAGAAACGAAGTGTAGAGGCACCAGGAAAGGCTTTTCAGGATAGGGTCTGCACTACCATCTAGTGGAATATAACGGTGTTGTCAGGAAACAAGAATTGTGCAGCAATGAATATAAATCCAAAACATTTAAATTTTCTGTGAAAAATAAGCAAAATTAAAATGATCTATAAAAAAATGTTAAAAATAAAGATTTCTTTTTACATTTCCAATCATCTGAACTTGAAAAAGCATGTTAAATAAGGAAATTACCTAGACCATAGTCACCTAAAACTCAAAGATTTGCACCTCTTTTCAGAAAGCTCATCTTAGTACATCAACTTTAGATAGAAATTAATTAATGGCTTACCAAATAAAACACAAAGAACCAGCATTGCTACAAATACCATTCTACAAGTTGCAAATAACCATTTCTATTAATTCATTTTCGTTACCTTTCACTTCATTTTCATCACCTGTATGAATGACAGGTCGAGAGACAATCCAAGTTCTTTGTTTGGATGCTGTTGTCACAGTTCATCAAATTTATCCAGCTGGGCTGTAAACAGAAATTGGCAATAAAGCACCTGTTCAGAAGTTATCATCTTTATTTTAGTTCAGAGAACGTTTCTTCACTCATGCAAAACCAGGTAAAGGTTCCTATAAATTCTAGGTTGAAAACATTGTGACAGAGGAACTTAAAGTGAAGTTTCTAGATAGCAGTGAAAAACCCTGCAAAATACATCAGGGATTACAACTTATCTTGAAGTATTTCTCCTGTGTTGAAGTCTGTGTGGAACTGCTTTGCGGAATATTCTTCATTAAATTATTAATCTTTGTAAAATGCTTGATAAGCTCTCATTGTCAGTCTCTGAGATTTTGTAGAATAACATTAATGTGCAAATCCAACTTGAAGGATAAAAAACGTTACTTGAAATTCCAGGCTGGAAACAAAGCACCATTAAATGCATGCATTTTTTGTTTTAGGTCTGCCTTCCCAGTTATCCATTAAAATGAATCACCTTCATTCGGTACCTATAGACAATTATCACTTTGCTAGCATTATCTACATTTCAACTAAAATTCTATGCATAGATCAATATATTTTTAATTACAGTTTTTGCATCCTGACTTAGCAAAGCTTGCAACTTTGAGCTATGTGCTTCCTTTTCTTACCCAGCAGAATTGCTGCAATGCCCACTTCTGAGTGAGGGTAAGGCAGCAAAATGCCCAGGAAGACCAACTGCAGAGGCCCAAGAGTGCACTAGAGCTCCAGTACATGTACTGATCTTACTTTAATGCTCAAAACAATGAAGTTGAGTGTCACAGAATAATGCAGGCTGGAAGGGAACTCAGCAGGACATCTAGTTCAACCTTTGCTTAGATCGTAAATAAATAAAAAGCAGATTCTTACGACACAGCTGATGAATGAAATCACAGGACAGCCAGGGTCCTGAGACATTCCAGCTCACTTCTGTAAGTCATTTCTTGCACTGAGATGCCACACACCCAGCTCCAAAGGTGGTTGAATTACAGTCCTGGCTGGAATAGACCTGTTATTCCCAAGCCACACCATCCCTGCAACATCCTGGATGTGAAAGGCTGTAATCTTGCCTAGCTTTATCTGTCCTTGAACCTGTTTCTGTATGGACCTTAAAGGGAAGAATGATCACTATTACCCCTTAATTCTTTTGCAATAAAGTTTATGGCTACTGAGGACTCGAACAGGGGGTGGCAGGTTGACCTCACCTTCAGTGGCATCTGACAAAATAGAGAGGTAGTAGTCTCCTGAAATTGGATTCCACTGTAGGTGACTGGCAAGCAGTATTCCCTGCAGACAGCGAGAACAGACAGCATCACCTCTACCCCATGAATACAGATTAGAGAGCTTTCCTCCCAGGGCTGCATCTAATCTGTTGGCTAAATTCACTGCATACACTGAAAGACTACAAGTGGATTTTTTACTTTAGACGCTTTGCATTTTTCAAATAATGTATTTCAGAAGGTGGCTGAGAATATTGTTGAGAGCATGACGGTCAGCATTAGAAATAAATCAGTAGGAGAGCACATTAGGATTAGGGTTATCTCCTAGGATATCTCCCCTAGGAAAACAAAACAAAACCAAAACACAACAAAACCAAAAATGAAGGTAATTCTGTAATTAGTATCCATAAAGATTATCCAGTGGGATCCATTCTAAATGTGATAGTGACTGAGGGATGAACTTCTGCAGCCTTTATTTTATTGCTGATGCAGAGTGACTGACTATTAGGAATTGTTCAAGGGAAGAGGTATCATAATTAATTAGGATATTATAATTAATTATAAATTAATTGTTAATGCAAACAGCTAGGTTGTTTTTTCCTAAATAGCTACAGGATCTAGTACCTCTATTCTTCCTTATGCATTTTCTATCAATAGTTGCATTTTTTATTAATATCTGCCTTGCCAAGCAGGTGGAAGGACAGGGAAGAATGACACACATAGAAAACTGCTGATTCTAATTCTAAGGCAATTATGTGCAGTTCTAGGTCCTTTTGAACATGTAAATAATGACGTTTGATTACTAATAGATTAGTAACTGGTCAGATTGTGACAATTTGTTCAAGTGATCACTTTAAGAGGAAAAAGTTGAGACACTTAAGTTGAACAAAGGGCCTCCTCATTCTTATGTGTGACCCTGTTCCAGACCAGCAAACATGGAATTCCCCAGTAAAGTATCCTGCGCTTCTCACTCCACTTTCTTCCATGTAAAACCCCCAAATCTGCCTGTACACCTTCCAGCAAAGCTACTTCAATTACAGCAGTCAGCATAAGTAACTATTTAAAAAATTTCCCTCATCCTATTACCAATTAGTACAGAGATATGCAAAAGAGAGTATATGTGTGTAGAGGGAAGCAACACACTGACTTCCATATGAACCATTTATTGAATAAATACATGCATCATAATGTAGAATTACATGAGCAAAAAAGGCAACCTGTACAAAATTGATTACCCTTTGTTCTCATTTAAACTCTCACCATTTGCTGCAGCTCTAATAAAGGATTCAAGACAGAAAATTTAAACTCTTTTAATCCAAATCCAGGTGATATGCATGCTGATTTGAGTTCAGGTTATACCACTGTGATTATTAAGAAAGCTGGTTTTCTTGTCAGTGAAGCGGAGTAATTCTAAAAACAGTTTCAATAGTAGAGAACATGTGTTGGTACATACAAGTAACAAAGCTTATTTATTTTTAGCCATTTCTTAAACATCTTCATATGTTCGTATTTTAAGGCACAGGATAAACAAGAACTACATGAAAAGCTATCAGTTGATATTGACTACATTGACTTGATAATGAAGTGCAGTTTTTGCCCAGAGGAAAATTGATGTTCACCCTTCCTAATTCCATATAAATAGTACAATCAGAATTTGGTAACTATAATACAGTGGTTTGTTTCCACTACTAAAATGATCAATCTCATCTAGGCAGTCATATTCTGATCCAAATTCACTCAAGAGAAATGTTTCTAGAGTTTGGCATCTGGGACTAACTACAGGCAATGGGAATTTACTGTTGCTAAATTACAGTGACAATACAATCTCTTCATTTTAGTTTCCCTAAATGGGAACCAAACTCTCTTAAAAGTCTATCCCTGATTTTAGCTTTTGAGCTATTTTGGAAATCTGTCATATATACTTTATTCAGTTACTTTGTGCTATCATCTCACATTTACCCAAACACAAGATTATTTCCCCCCTTGAGACTTTAGAAGACAGAATGTGCACTTTTTTTGTTCAAGTGCAGTTTTCAAACACCTGTCCTCAGACTTCACTGAAGACCTGAAACACCAAATCAGTTTAACAGCCCATTTGTTGGCTATGGATTAAACTCTGGAGAGTTACTGGGCAGGATGTACAGCAGAAGTCCTTCCACCTCAGGCTCAACCAAGGTAAAATATAATTATGCTGAACTGCTGATCTTAGAAATCCTTTATTTAGATCAGCTTTCACTCTCTGCATTATCATTGCATCAACAATTCTCTGTCTTTCCATTCTTAACATTTTAATGGAGAACTAGCAAAAAAAACCCCAAACCAAACGTATTTTGTAATATATTACATTTTATATGAATAGATGAGTGTGTGTATATATAGATACTCATACATTCCAATATAGAGTGAAGCCTTCAAATGGAAATGTTTTTTTACAAAGAGCCTTTCTCTATTGCCCAGTCCATCAGATAGTAACAGCAGCAAGATTAACATTTTAAGTTTGTCTTATATAATATCTGGCGACCTGAAGGCGATCACTGTATAGAGGTGTACGTGTGTGTTTCACACACATCCATGACAAATGTTTGCATTAAACTGAATTTAAACAAACTGAACTGAGTCAATTCTTAAACTTGAAAAAGACAGAAAAGCTACATCTACAGTAGGCACTTTGGTACATCTAGTAATGTAGGCATGTTCTACATCTAGAATTAAGGTTCTGTCAGTAATCTTACAATAAAGCTAATTTCAGGAGTTTATTATTCTGCTTTAAAGTTCTTTCTTGGCTGAGAGATCATTCTACAATCTTAGCTAAATAATATACTTTGTCTAATTGCATACTTATCCAAGAATGAGGGCATTGGCTCTGAAACAGCTGAACTGTTCTCTTGGATTCTTAATGCACATTTTCATAACAGTCTGAGAAAACTTACCAGAAAAAGAAAAATCAGTTTTGAATACAAAAAAAAACCAACTTGCCCATAATTCATGAAATTCGAGTTATGAGCTCAACCATTTAGGCTGATACTCTCCCTCAGTTCTCATCTGTCTACTTTAATCAGTTTGTGCTAATTGTATCACTGCTGTAGTCTTGAAGCAGACGTTGGCGGTGCTTCAGTTAGAATGCCATGGTTTCTCAGGAAACCTCTGTGGACCACGGAAGTGCATTATTCTCCATGCACCAAACACACTAAGTAGCAATGAAGCAACCATAAAGACAGCCAGTTTCAACTCAGTTTCACACTTTCTTACCTACTGGTGTTCCATTTAAGTATTACAGAAGGTATAGCGTAACACACTATTTAGCACAGTATTGTATAATAAAACCAACATATCTTGTACGTATGCCTATTATATGAACTTACATTGCAAGCTGATTTATATACCTTACAGATCAGTGGAACATGGCAGTAAGAATCGTGCCAAGTAGTTAGAGATTTTGTTTGTAATACAGAAAAATCCATGTCCTCATACCTTCAAAAGGTCACATGTCTAGCACTGTAGAGTACAGGAATAAATAACAAAATCCAAGTGAGCCTGTACTGTTTGTACTCCATTAAATGAAAACTGTAATTTAGAAACTGTAATTAATGGACCTCATTCTCTATTTATACAATATTTATAGAATTCTCATTTTATTTATAGTATTCTATAGTATGATATTTCCAATAATACATTTATATATAAATATTAAAATGTAAATGTTTTGTACATTTTAAGCTAGCCACACTGGGCCAGAAACACACGTAAAGTAAAAACGTTTTTCTGCAGTTTGTTTCTGAGGAATATCACAAAATGATTAAGACCATTGTGCTGCAAAGACAAAAGAGATTCATCTGAAGAAATTAACATGCATTTAGAAGAAAATATCTATATACTTTACTTAATTTTCTTCTGAATTCAAACCAGCATGAAAGAATTATAAAAAAATAGTTTATATTTACATGGTACAGTATTTCTTGGTGAGATATAAAACAAGGCAGGAAAACAGCAGAACATAGTCTTTCCACTCTGTAATAGGTACAGCTGTCAAAGATCAGTTTAAACACAAAAGGTTACTTTACTGTACTATTGCACATAACAGTAACATAAAATTGTTTAGCAAATTAAAATACAAAGTTTAACCAAGAGAAAGGCTATGTCTACGTAAAATGATCAAGTGTTATAAAATTATTAGGGATGTGTCTAAGAACTAAAACAGTAAAGCTATAAAAATAATATTGGTACATCTGTGAGAACAACGCTTTAAAAATATATAAAGGTTGGCAAAATTATGTGAGGGAAATTCCCAGTATCCATGGGTCTAACTTGCACCATGTGGTCTTGTACCATCTTCTGTCAAATCATACCTGAAAATGACCAAAAAAAAAAAATTGTTTGTTTGTTGTTTTTGGGTTGTTTTTTTTTACATTTAGCATGTATTATAAAAACTATTATTAAGCCACTAGTTCCTAGTATGTACTATTGTTATTAACAAAGGAAACATTATACTTACCACTGGGTCCAGCCTTTAGCAAGTTCCTCAGATGCCAGAGGTATTAATAACTGTGGAAAGTTAAATTAGCAATCAATTATATGTGCCTTTCATCCTAGGTCTTTTAAAGATCAAATCTGACAACCCTGTGAACTACAGTGTAGGTTATGCCATTAATACACAATGTGTTTTACGTCCTTGCCATCACAGCTATTTGCTATCTGCCTAACTTGCAGTAAAGTTTCAAGATGTTGGTTTTGACCTAAAAATCTATGGCTTTTAACGATACAGTCTCAAAGCACCTCACAGGCTTAGATTCTGAACATGGCATACCTTGGCAATGACAATCACCTCATGTGTTTATGCTCATAGCCTTCCTAGTAGAATAGGAAACTTAAGGACATTGTGATTCGGCATGAACTGACCATGATTCTGATCTCTCATGCTCTTTACAGAGTGCAAATAACGCCAATTTGCAAGGGTGTAGGAATTCACTGTTCCTTTTTACATGCTCCAAATGACGTGTAGGAAATAGAGTGATTTAATGAGTGCCTATAGAACAGTGAAATCGTAAACACAAAAGCCAGTTTTGGCATTGGGAACATCTCCAGTAGCAGTTCTCTCTCATGGATTTCACAACCTGGAATTTTAATTACTAAACATACATTTGTTCTGTGCATTTCTCTAAGTACTGTTGCTTGTCTTTCCAGTTTTGTCAGAACATTTTCTGAGATACCACCTGTTCTCCACTGGTTATTTTCTTTCCCTGATAGTATGATTAGTAAGTCTGACATGCAAGTTTCTTTTGTTACTGTGAACCTCAGAATTTACCATTTTCTAGCAGAGATTACTGTCTCATCTTTTTACATCTCTCTCTGCAGTTTGTTCCTTCTCATACTGAAGCTTGATATCTAAGCCATCTATTTTTAGATGGTTTTTTAAAAGCTACATACCCGAATTAGGTGCTTCAGTTAACACTAACAAGCTCATATCACAAGAGGATTTTAGTCTTACATAATAACATGCTTGTTGTCAACTTACTTTGCCAAGCAGCCCTTTATCTTTGGACAAGAAGCCACCACTGTTCTTCACTGCTACATCTAGTGTTCTTCTCTGTACTTCAGGCAGGGAAACACTGAAATCAAATCTGACAGGCACGGGTGATGCTTTAGAGAGAACTTTGTACCTGAAGTGCAAGTTCAGTTCCTACAGCTAAGCAATACTTGAAAACATAACCAAACCACCTCCTCCCCAAACAAAAAATGAAATCTGAGATACATGAAGAAAAAAGTTTCACAGTTTTGCCTAAATATTTTGATACTAAAATCAATATGAACATCAAATGTTTGAGACTTCTGTTACCTTTAGTCTCTAGAAGCTAATTGTAAAACAAAAAATACACAAATAAAACAAGAAAAAAGTTAACCACTCGCTCTCCAGATAAAATAAAGATGAATCCTACCATTGTAACAGCACAGGATCACTATTCCCCCAAAGAGAAAGACTGCTCAGTCTTACTGACCCTTGGTAACCAGGACTTCCTGACACACCAAGGAAACCTATCAACTTTCAAGGAGGCATGCCTTTTGTTTGCTAGATCTGAAATTTCCAGAAAGTGAGAGCAAGATTATACCACAACCTCCATCTATTTGTCACTACAGTTCTTTAACAGCTTTATTGCTTTGCAATACATTTTACTTGGAAAGGCACAGTAAAACGAATCTATTTCTTTGAACTAATAGGAGAGAGCTGCACTACCAGGAAAACCTACCAGAGCCTCTAGCTAATGATTTACAGATTTCTTTTGGACAGAATGGACTGAAGTGTTGTTTTCTCCAAATTAACTTTCTGTCTGTAGAGAAAGGTTGTTGTTATTGAAAAGTGATGGGTGAGGGAATAAGGGGCACATGGTGAGGGAAGAGATCAAACAACTGAGTGCAATGACAAGGATTTTTATGCAATATGATGTTGCACAAGCTTGCACAACTTTCAACCTATGGGCCAGCATATAAACTACAAGGAAATTTCTTGCCTCTCCTGATTGCTGAGAAGCGCCACCAAGTAGACTGAGCAATTTGATTACACAAGTACGGTGGCTGGCCAGTCACACTGAGGAGGCAGCATCTATGATCCAGGCAATCAGCCAGTCAGAACTGACATGCTTCCTGGCAGGAAGGGATGCCAACAGCATTGGCCAGCTAAAAGGCACTCGAGTTCTGACAGACTGCCAGAAGAGTGCACACTGCTTCTTAGCTACCAGCACAAAGGGGATGTAACTGACATAGGATAAGGCAGAAGAAAGAAGTGGCTGGTTACAGAGCAAGAAATACTGTAGTAGGGAACAGAAGGGTAGGAAGAGCTATTATACCAGAAGAGGAAGATATGATCAAGTCTGCTGGTGACAGCTAGGAGTTTCAACAGCTCATCCATTCAGATAAGCTGAGAAACCTTTATTTGACAGCTTTCTAATTATATATAAAAATACTACACATGGTTTAGAACATACATTTGATCAAACACTGGGTTTAATGTCTTCTTTGATACATGGGTTTTTCTTCTTCCTGATCGTCTCTTATCAGGCAATAAATACATTCGTACATATGGGTCAGATCCTTCTTCTGAAAACGCTATTAGATTTCTGTGACCAGTGAAAAACAAGAAAAAACACTTAGAAAATAAGACATTATTGAATATAAGTGTCTACAGTACTATTGCTTAATGTAGTACATGGCTCAGTTGTGGGATATCCTGCACAACATAAGATGTCCAGGATACAGTTCACTGATAACAGCAGTGAGAAAAAAGTGCCAAGCAGTAACTTGTACAAGATCAGATAACTGGTGAGCAGACAGCAGAGCTGGGAATACAATGTTTCCTAATTCCAATTCAAAGCTTAGACATGGCTTTCCAAAAATCATGCATTTTTGTCATGCCATGAAAAATTCAGTCCTTTAGAGGTAGCTTTCAGACACTGCTGATAAAAACTTACATGCCATTTTCATTTAAAATTTGACAGAAGCACAGTAGAGAAATACAAAATCACAGCAAAAGCTTCAACAAAGGTTTCATTGATTCTGAGCATAGCTCTGCATGTTTCTGTACTTACACACAATTACAGTCAGTATGTTATTTTAAAAATAACAAAGATCATCCAGACAACCAATTCAAGTCAAGATATAGCAAAATTTACAAAGAAATACACAAAAATATGAAAATTGGTATTCTGTGCTCACCTGCAGGAATGCACTACCACAATCAGTTTGTTTCTTTGTGAACTATGACGAATTGTTAACTGAATCTGTCCTAATGGAGACTGCCCCAGAGTTGTTCCACTGCAGGAAAAGTAGAACCTTATGGTTAGTTTTTTAAATGCATATTTAAACTAAGACCTAACTAAAATAAATGTGCAGTAATTTTCCCAGAAGTCGTGTATTATACATTTAACTTTTCACTAGACCAGTGTGAAAGGAGCACACATCAGGATGTGAATTTTTTCTTCATCAGTCTCTTGTACTTCAGTTCCTTGTCCAGCAGCTCTAATCTCCAAAATAAACTAAGTATTCTTGTCAGGTGAGGGGGCAGCTGGCCTTCAATACTTCGAAAACTGTTATCAACAAAGAACTTGACTACCCTAAAATAACCATTAAAGCAATATCTAGGAAATTGGAAAGAATAATGGTGCAAACTGCAATGAAAACTTGCCTAAGGGTGGCTGGGAAACAATCAGAAGACCAGCTCATTCTTTTCTAACTTCTCTGACATAGAAACAGATATTTTGGGATTAAAATAGTGATACTTAAACCCATTTACTGTCTCAAAAAGCTCAAATCACAGTACAAACACAGCAATTTTACTTTCCTATAGCTCATGCTATATTGAAAATAAGATTAGAATCAATTTACACATTCAGATAAAGGTCACAAATAAAAAGCAAGGGCCATATTTAGAAACTCCATTTTAAAGACCAGGCAATATTTGCAGAGTTCCCTCATCTCTATGAAATGCTTATTTCAGCTTGTGTAAACTGACCAGGATTATCTTCTGTTTCACGCAGAACAGTCCATGACATGCTTGAAATTTCTCAGCCACTTGAAGGATACCTTAACTTCAAGGGAGAGGCGTGCCTTTTGTGAATAGCTACTATAAAGTGATTGCTCCATTAAAATTCCCAAGTAATTCTTGTTAAAAACTAGAGTAAAGCATTTCAGTTCAGTACTTTTTTATTTAAAAAAAATAAAAATCAAGCACCATAGGGCCTGCAATAAAAGACCTCCTTGGCCATAGCTTTAGCACCCTTATCAGAGGAGAAAGTATGGAATTTATGCATCAAGGAGCAGTATTTCAACATTTAGCATAATTAACAAAGTCTAACTCTGTTTTGCCCCAGAATAGAGACTGACAAACTGAAGACTAGACAGAAGATGACCATAAAGATAAATGAGGGACTGGAACACATAAGCAGATGGTGAAGGAAATGGGTTTGTACAAACTGAAGAGACAGCCAACAGCAGATTCAATTGCAGTCTTTCACTACTTCAGATGCAGAGAAGGCTGAGTCAGATTCCTCATGGCTGTGTACAGTAAATAACAAGAGGCCACAGTCAAGTTGCAGCAAGATAAATTCCAACTGGAAACAAGGTAAAATCTTTTCACAGTGGCACTGTAATTGCTGAGAAATTTTATAGAATCTGTATCCTTGAAGATACACAAAACTTGTTTGGACAAGGTCCACATGACCTGATCTAACTTGGAAGTGGGATTTGTTTTGAGCAGGATGCTGACTGACCTCCAGAGGTTCCTTCCAACCTGTATTACTGTATTGATTTTATGAACTCTGGTAGAGAAAAAGAGGAATCAGTTCAATCCCTTACAAATAAAACAGAAAATCTTTCTACTTAGATTCATAGAGAAGTTACACGAGTTAATGGTCTCTGTTCCCCTGTTCCGAGGGGAATGGCTGCTCAGCTGTCTTTACTGGTAACTATAGCTGCCTGTTGAGGGAAGTTAAAAAAAATATAATAAAAATAGACAATTTAGGAAAGCATAGCTGCAGCAATCCTCATTAACTGAGTGGTAACTGACCATTTAATATTCTTTATTGTCAACTCTTCCTCTGAGTAATTTAAAAAGACCAGCTATATTCAACTTAATCGGCTTAATATTAATGCTAATAGTATTCAGTGGTGAAACAGACAACTATTGCCACGAAAATGATTACTGTTTTATTGAAAACTATCCTTCCCTTTTGCATCCCACTCTTTAGCACTACATGGTATATCTTCTAAAACAGGGTGGATTTTATCTTGCATATCAGTACAATGGTAATGTAACATCTAAGTGCAGAATCTCACTGAGGTGTTAGGGGGAAGCAGAATATCACTAGGACTGATTTTCAAATACCAGGCTAAAACTGCAACAGTAAAAAGTACTACTGAAATGCAAACTAAGCACTCTGGCTGCACTGACAATGTTTTTTATAAATCAACTTAGATGTATCACAAAACCAAGTAATAAATGCCTTACTTTTCAAGTTGTCGTAGCCTTTGCCGTAGCTCCTGCGTGGCAATAGGCAGAGATATGTCTGAGGCTATGCTAGGAGTGGGTTCTTTGACCGAGAGGTGGCTGGGAGAATAAGAGAAGTTAGAGGCATGAAGACTGGAAGAACTTCGGCTGAGATCTGTTGGCCACTGAGGGCTGGCATTGGGAGGCTGACTTTTGTCAGCTGTATCAGTCTTTTTATCACTGTCAGTCACTGGGGAAGCTGGAACAGGTTTGTTTGAATCAGATGGTGGTGAGACAGGAACCTGAGGCTTAAAAGATGATTTTCTTGAATCTTTGGAAAGAGATGGCCTTTTCACTTGGGCTGAGTGTTGATGATCTGGAGATCTTGATTGTTTTTCAAGAGAAAGGACCTAGATACAGTAAAAATACACACACCGTTACTCTTTTCCAGTATAAAAAACAGGAACAGATTTGTTTCTACAAGAGTACTGGTTGATGACAAGTTGTTAAGTTTGGACAGTAAAGCAGGACCAAAAATATTCATACTTATACACATTCACTCTACAACAGACAACCTTTTGCACAGCAAAACACAGATTCATTTTCTTTGTAGCAGCTGCAGTAACTGTAAAACAATGTGAAATTCTCCATTCATTTAGAATTATTCTCCTCATTATTCCCTTCCCATATGCTACACACTTCTGGTGCAAGTGCTGTTTACTTTGCAGTTCTGGCAGCGTAGAAAGCTATTCTAGATTTTTTTTTCTTATTATCTTTTGAAATTTAAAGCTACCTGAGAAGTTCTTTACACTAGTTTTCCTTACTTTCATTTATTAATTACAAGCAAAAAAGTGCTTTAGAAAAGAACAAATAACAGAAGTTAATAGAAGTTTGACAGTGTTCGTCTTCAAAACTGCAATGTGCTTGAAAGATGGTCTGAATTTTTCTAGCACTACAAAAATTCTTCCTTTCCCTATAAACATTACTTTTTTAAGCCAACACGATCCCAGTTCCATATCTATAAGAGAAAGGTGATTTCATTGATCTATAGCCTGATGTACATAAGAGACTTGAAGGAATTCAGATTCCAAATGTGATTTCCAAACCTAAACCCACAGGGAACCTCAGTCTTATTGTAGCTAGTTACTGTTTTGTTTGGAGCTTTTCCTGGTTTTTTTAAATAGAATGTATTTCAATTTTAGGTTATCTTTGTGTACTTGATAGCACTGCCACAAGTAAGGACACTTGGCATTGTGACACCCAAGGGAATGCAGAGTCTTCTTCATAAAGCTAAAAGCCTAGAAGCCACACTGGTCTTAAATACGGTCTCAGATATTTACAATGGGAAAGTTTTAGAGTACCCTGAGTGCAATCTTCATGTTTATAGTGCTGTTTGGACCGGAGTTGCTCAGGTGGAACCGCTGATGCATAGTTAAATCTTCACTCTCTAGCAACTGGCTTAGAGGCAGTTTGAAGTTCCCCAAAGAACACTGGTGCTGTTCGTCCCTCACCTGAAGGAACACAGAAGCTAAGTCACTTTGTATCCTCTGCTTTGTAAGAATTCAGAGAAAGAAAATGAAATTACAGTTTTATTTAAAAACAAAAAAAACCAAATAATATCAAATGCAGTTTGCTCTTAAACCAAATTTCCCTGATAAGATTACTTTACTTTGAAGAAATAAGTATACTCAATGCCTAGTTTCTTCATTCCTTTCCTACAGCAAAAGCAAGACAGAAAACTAACCATTATATCTACATCTTCCTGCCCCTGGATCAAAATAACGACATGGTTTCCAAACAGTCTGTACAAAAATTCCCTTAACTGTTATAGGAAGAGTAATTAGGAGAGTCCTCATTTCCACTTCAGTCTGTTTGAAATATGTAAGTTACATATCAGCAGTGTAACAGGATAGGCTATTTGGACAAAGCCAAGATTTCCTTGGGATGAGAGGAAACAAATTGGCCACACAGCAATTTCTACTAGCAGTTAAGACTACTAGCTAGACACAGGTACCAAAATTTACTTTTTTTGTTACTTTTTCTGGTGAGAGATTGGTTATAGTCTTTCTTAGTTTTAGGAGTAAATGCAAATAAACATTTCATAACTTGGTCTTGAAAAACACTTCCATTTTAAGGGTGTTCACAATATATTCAGTCTCATCTGGTAACAGCCTGCAATGTCTGAACATTACTACTACAATGTCTTAGAAAAGAAAGGTATCTTAAGAGAGTGAGACAACATACCTCAACTTCAAGATCTTGTCTTTTGGGATTGTGTACAAAGAAAGTAAAGTTTTCCTCCCATACTGGTTCATTGGTCTTGTATCGAATCTAAAGTTAGAGAACAGGAAGCTTACAAATTATAAAATGTTTTTGTTCAATAAAGTGGTGTCAAGAATTGAGTAGATTTTTCATTTTGGCTTTCCAAAACTTCTATCTGAAACCTGACATATTTCCACAAAGGCCAAGTGGGATCTCCCCAAGACATATATAATATCACATATAAAGTTATACACAGGACATTAAGAGAATATCCTTTGAATTAAAGTTGCTGCATGTAAAGTAAAACTCCCGCTGAAGAACCTTTACTACACACTAGCTTATGAACAAATACAAGGTCTTCAGAATGGCACATTCCTTCTCATCTCATGCTTCTATATAAGGGCTGAACTAACTCAATGAAACTCCTAGAAGAGAGTATTTTTCCTTCTAATCTCCATGTAGTCATGTGGAAAATTTCACTGTCAAACCTCACTACTGTCAGCAGTTAATGGGGGAGGAGGCAAGGAGGGATGGAGAGGGAGTGAAAAAAAGAACTCATTAAGAAAAGCTATATCCAGGAACTTGGAAAACTTGCATTTCTATCTCCATTCTCTAATAGGTATCAAAATTAAGACTGTGTGTAAGATCTGTTTTATGCTTTCTGACAATTCTTGACAGGGCATGAAGAAGCCAAATTAGATGTCCTTTTGGCTCACATACTTTTACTTTAAAAAAACCCCAAACAAACCCCACCCATATTGTATATACCTACCTATCCAGCTATCACTTCTCTGTTGCCATTTCAAAAAGCTGTCTGAATGCACAGAGGTTAGTTAAGGAGTTATGTTGAATGCCTTAGGTGAGAACCATAGGGATCACCATGTTCTCATGACAGGCATTTGTTTACAGAACCCTGATTAAGAACAAGAGATGTATGACACCTTCTTCAGACAACCCAAGGCTGTCTCAGGTCTGCAGAACCAGGTTCTCACCAAGAGCTTTAACTACTCCCACATTTTCTAGGAAAGCAGCAGTGGCGCACAAGCAACTGAAGATTTTGTGCTAGGAAAACACACACTATTGTGTTACATTTGTTCTCAATCATTGGATGTGTTGACTATAGTGTTCTTCTGAATCTACTACTACATGAAGAATATTGGTTTGCAGATACAACTTTCAACAGCAGGCTCAGCTACAATGACCTTAACATTATAGAGCTTAAGATCCTAAGGGGCATGAGGAAAACAAATTGCAGAATAAAAGCCATGGACTTCAGAAAAGCAGATTTCAACTTGCTCTGTTGAACTGTTAGAAGGGATTCCATGAGTGGCTACCTTGGAGAGCAAAGGAGCTCAGGAATGCTAGAGGACTGCCTTCTCAAAGCACAGAAATGGTCCATACCTCAAAGCAGAAAAAGTAGCAGACAGCAACAGAGTAACCTGGCTAAACTTACAAGCTCCTGAGACCTAACAGCACTTTGCCTACTTTAAGCAGAAGGGTCACGCATATGATCTTCAGTGGCCCTTTTTGACCTGGGCATTTCTCTAACTCTCTTGATTCTGTAAATTTTTAAATCTCGATCAGTACTTTAAAACCTATTGCTTGCCTACACTGTTACTTATGTAATCACTACTGTAGGAATCCCAGTTGCAGATTACAACCTACTGTGGAAGAACAGCTAAAAACAGTTAAAGATCCTATCTCTACTTATAGTTTACATTTTGTAAGCACCCATTCAATCCTTTGCTTCTTGGCAATTCAGTTCTACTGATAACTTTTAGTAAGTGCATATATATATATCAAGCTCAATGGCTTGATAGCCAATGCCAAGACACAAAGCCACCAAATTTTGTAGATAAAGTCAAGTATGAGGAGTAGGAACTTACCTTACTTTCCTGTGCCTTGTGTCCAACTGACAGCAAAACAAGTGGATTGGGATTACTGTTCATTTTCTTTCCTGACTGATAGAGAAGAAGCAGAAACTTTGCCTTCAGAATAAAGCAAAAACTCTCTCCTCTGAAACTTAAGTATTTGCATCTTAAAATTACAAACTATGCATTTTACCATATGTTTATCAACTATTCTCAGTGTTTTATTCAACAGGCTTGAAGGGCAAACTAGCTGGTGACTGGTGAACACATTAATATGAAGGCATCCCAACTGCCCTAAATATGCTGACGCAAAGTGGTATGAATAGGCAGGAGTTTTAGACTCCTTTCCATTTGCTTTGAATTAAATTGGTAAGGTACAAACTCTTACCCTTTAATGAGCATTACAACCCCCAAAGCTAATGAAGCATTGTTAAAACTGCAAAATGAATACTGCATGCAAATGGGAGATATGGAGAAAGCACAATCTCAGGAAGCTTTAGTTACATTGCAGTAACATAATTAAACTGGATGTAATATCAGAACATTGATATTCTCTTCTTTTCAGTTTGAGAAGAAGATGCACTATAATGTACCTGATGTATATTTCTCTACAGTTTATCAAATACCCTTTATTAGAGAATCAACCACCTGCCATATCTGAGCCTCTCACCAGGTGTATAGCATTACATCAAACTGTGAAAATAAACATCAGTTTAGAAACAAATTATGTACAGAAAGGAACGTTCCCAACTATATGTTTCTTTCACAAATTTTAAATCAACCTAACAAAAATTTAACTCAGAAAGAAAAGTTAGACATGAAAGTTAATCATCTCAAGCAGGTGTTAATGAAGTTTTAAAAGCCTTGAATATACAGTATACATGGTTAATATACTTTGAATTCTGCCATGTAGGAAATTGTACAGGTCAGGTATGTAAACAGAGTTAGTTAAAATATACTTAATGCATGTAAGGCCACAATTACAACCAAGTGATTCAAATGTTTTATATTTTTAAATTAAGAATGTTCATAATTTAGGTATTTTGGGATCTGAACTTACATTTTGGACCATCATACTTCCACTAATATTACTTGACTTTAAAGTGACACACTTCCTATAACCATACTTTCCTTCAGGAAAAAAGCTATTAAGAAAGCACTCCTTTCTTGGATGAATGACGCATTTCTTTTTTTTTCATGACTTCTGATTGACTGTGTACAGCTCTCATAAAAAACAACAGAATACAAAGGCTTAAGGAACAGGAAGTCAGATTACACTCCAACTGATTGTGTTTAAAAATTATAGGTGACATGTTTCATTTTTCTTTTGTCCATAAAGGTGCCTGAAACTCCCCTTGCTTCATAAAATGATGAAACTACAGATGTTGACCAAAAGACCCTGTTGATACGTAATTATAAATAATTTCAATTCATGCTAAATAGGTAGCATGATGTACACACACATATAAAGCATCTCTAATACCAGCTATTGACAGGTTTGCTGTTGACAGACTATTAGAGACTGCCTCTTGTCCAAATTTCTCCAGCTGAGAACTTGGCTTATGCATTCCAAGTTTGCCTCTCAACTCTACATTTTTCACACGAAAAAGCTGGGCTAAATTTTATTAGTATTTACATAAAAGATGTAAAGCCTTCCAGAAAAACCTTGCAGAAACAAGATTATTGCAAAACATGTTAGAGATGTATTTTATTGTTTAGTCATTCGGAGTTGACCAACTCAGTATGTAAAAGATGTCTTAGCTTTCATGTCGGATTTGTTCTTTAGTTACGACTTCAAATTAGCTCTCAGGACTACTTTTTTACCCCAGCCTTCCAAAGCAGCCCATATTCCATTCAACTGATTTAAAATTCGAATTACCACAGACCACAGCATTTTACCATTGCCTTGACCACTTTCCAAACAAAATTTAAGTAAACTAGAATTGCACTAAATATGTATCTAGCAACAGAAATTCCATCCACTGTTTGAAGAGAAGTGTTGTAGGCATTTGTGCTTTTCCAGTTACTTTTGTGACCTTAAATGGACAACTATATTAGTTTTACCTTTAGGGCTTTCTGAACAGCAGCCTTCTTCAAGCCATCAGGGTTAAATTCTAATGGATTATGCTTTTAAATCAGGAGAGAATGAACACAGGAAGGGTTAATAAGTCATGCAATGAAGCAATTTCACTCGGTTAATTAATTATGACATGACAACATTGGACAAAGCGGGGGGGAGGGGGGAAATCAACCTAAAAAAAAAACAAACAAAATTTTGCAAACAGAACAATGAAGGAACCACAACACCAGGGTTGGGAGGAAAAAGAAAAAAAAAAATGTCTGTTGAAACTTTTTTTTTCCCCTCTTGTCGTCTGAATGTTTGTATTCTGCTTTAAAAACCAAATATACTCCATTTCAGTCCACTTACATTTCCCTTATCAGGTTTTTTTACAAGTTAGTCTGTTGGACATAAGGCATACAATAAAGCCTGCCTTCTGAGTGAAGCTTTTTAAAATATTTTTAAGTATATTTTCACAGCATAGAAGCTTCTCTGATGATAAATCAAGAATTATGTGAAGGAGTCCTTTTATAGGAGAAATTACAACACTAGAAGTATTGATAGGACTTAGATCATTGTAAAAGTCAAAATCATGTCTTCAGCAGATGAACGATCCAAGCATTGCATGCTAACTGGAATGAAGGTCTACTAATTTACTCAGTTGAATGAAGACATGCAAATACACTAACAACAGGAATTTGAACTGATTTATCAGGACAAAACCTCTGCCTCCTTTCCATTAATTAAGTAGATTTTAAAATTTCATTTTAAGAATATTACTCTTCAAGTGACACATGTAAAGTACAAAATTTGCAATCAACTCATAAGAAATAATTTCAGGAAATACAAATTTGAAATAAAACAGACTTCAAGTCAGTAAACTTACAGCTGGCTTTTTCTTTAATCACAAGCTTTTATTTCAAGGGAGAACTCTGCTTTAAAAGCTGTAGTGTGCAGAAATAAAAAGATCAAATAATGGTCTTTTTAAACATGCTGATTTATGAACAGGAACTGATATTATTAATGCTCTGCCAAAATAAATGCCTTCCTGAAATTCAATTTCAAAATTGACTAAAATTTGAAGAGAGGTTTAACCTTTATGAGAATGTTTTTTTTTACATTTCTTTTGGAATGTCATATCCTGAAGTTAGCCAATATACATTCTGAGATTCCTGGCATTCAGCTTTAGAACACACAAAGTGATGAAACTGGAGAAACCCCCAAATAAGGTTTAGCTGGTTTGTGACTTCTTTAAAATCGTTATTTTTGTTAAAATAAAGGAATCTGCTACAGCCATTTATCTGATATGTTAGGGACTTACTATTGTACTTAAATACATTCAAAGATGAAGACTGCACAATATCCCTTAAGCCATATCAATCTTAATGCTTAACTATCCTTTTCATTAGAATTTTTTTTAATGCCCAACAGGTATATTCCTTGCTGGAGTTTAAGCACTTTTGTTTTCTGACCAATATGAAAAACTCACTTCATTTGCAGCAACCTTGTATCATTTCCATTCCTACCTCTACTCTTAAGGCAACACTCTCTTCCTCTGCTAGTCACATTTACTGACATTTACATTATCATCACTGCTGGCCTCCAGATCTTAAACTGCTGCAGCCAAAAACAGGCCCTTAGTAATGGCCAAGTAGAACAGAAGGATTAGTCCATACGTCTTAGAGGCTACATTCCTCATATATGTCAGTGCTGTGTTTGTCTTTAATAACAATCTGATAGAGCACAACTACAGATCTATTTCTGTAGGGCTGTCCATCAGACAACTATTTCCACCCCATATTTATTTGGGTGCGTTGACTGCCCCCTATGGAAAAGTGCCACAGTTTGTTCAGATCGTATCTGCTATTCATCAAGATAATTTTGAATCCTAAACTGCCCCTCAACTTACTGGCCATCTTCCCTTCACATTGACAACTGCATATCCAGTACACATCTTTTTTTTTGCCTCTATAATATTATTTCAGAAAAGTCCAAATCAAACCTATGTTGTCAACTATAAAGGCAGGCAACCAGTGATTCCTGGATATTGAACATGCCTCAATTCCTCTGGAATCATAGCAAGGACAGGCCAAGAGGGACATCAGCTGGGCAAATACTGTTTAAGCCAGAATTCAGGTTTCAAGGGAAGGAGCTGCAGGCCCATGAGGTTGGTGGCTGAAAGGCTGGGTGGGATAAAGCTAGGAAAATAAAAGGGAGTATTAAATATGAAAAGCCAAGAAAAGGTCTTGCCTTGGGCAACAAAATTGTCTTGCTATGGTTCTGAGTGTCTGTGCAGTTCTGGGAAAAGGCGATGGGTATCCAAGAACTATACTGGTAACTGACACGGTAGAATAAATCATATTTCAGGCTAGCACTCCCTAATAGTGGCATTTGCAGGAAATCCAAATGACACAAATTAAATAAATTACACCTCAGCTAACAATCTGTTTTGTTATTAAGCCAGATCCTAATTCTATATGCTTTGGAATACAACTTATTACTTCTGTCCACTCACTGCCTTCTTGTGGTTAAAATGGTACTTCAGAAGTTTCTAAAACCGTGAATGCATCCCTAATTGATAACCAGAAGGCTGTCATTGATCTGTAAGAGCTGATTTAAAATACGGATAATTTTTATGTTGCACAGACACCAAATTGAAAGGAAGATTGTCATGAACTAATGATCACCTATCATGAAATTAGTGTTCCTTCTGGAAATTCTAAGAACACTATTCATATTCTATAACTTCAGAAAATTCACATTTAGAAGGGTAAATGTCTAAATTAGATGTCATGAATCTAGATTTCCAGCAGTCAATAAAACTGTCTAGAAAGGAACAAAGAGCACTCAGGGCATTGGATTTTCCTGTCCCTATATAAAGCAAGTCCCCTTTTTAACACTTCCCCACCCTAAGTAACTCATGTTACATGCTAATTAAATATATGAACTTGCTGGTGTGAATGTCTGCATAATGCCTTGTGTTTAAAGATGCCCTGAAAACAAGATGCAGTTTTAGGGCTGCTGAAGCTGTTATTATCTCTACTACAGTTCTCGCCTCTATTCTGGCCTCCAGCCATAAATCTCATCCTCTTGCTTGCTGCAAGACTAGCACCCACACAAATGCAGAAAAAGGCAGCCAACTGTGCTGTTGAAGGAAATCCAGAGCTGGCTATCTTAAAATGGTTGCTGTTTTACTGACTCACAAATTGCTTCAGGGATTTGGAAACTTTTGACCAATGTCTAAAGAGAAGCTGTTATGTGTAGAACACATATTCTAGTGCAAAGACCCTAAGATCAATCAGGGCTATCTTTATCAAGCATTTTGATTTTTTTAATTACTATTTATAGGCTGTATCTAGTATTTTTATAACTAAAAGAAACAGCAACTACTTACCAGTTTTAATACCAAGATAACTGAACCACAGCTTAAGAACTGGGTTTCTTATTCACTAAATTTTAACAAGATTTGGTAATGCATATAACTTTTTTGATATTTGAGATGAACTTCTGCACAAAAACTAACTGAAAGGCCTACAGAAAAGGGTTTTGCAGGGATTTGGAAGGGGTGGGGGGAGATATTTATGATCAATAAAGGTTTAGGATATGAACCAAAAGTACCCAGCCAGCAATGAATGTACCTGCACAGTCTACAAAAGCATACCCACATCTCTTCGGCAAAAGAATTCTTATTCTGAACAGATTCTTATTCAGATACCAAGGCTGTGGTTATAGATTAAGTGTAAGATATCCAGAGGCTCATTAGGTAGTAATAATCTTGTAACATTACACTCAAGCAAAAAATATCAATTGGTATTAAAATTAATTCCTAGCCTGGAGCTTCCTAGCTATACACTAATTTGAAAAAAAAAGAAAAGGAGCTTGGGAATTCGCAAAACAAGGAACATTATGGAGTGAAATAGAATTTACAAGGGAATTTATATTTTGGGGAGCACAAAGAACTACACCCATTTTTAAAGCAATACTTGAACCAGTGTGGAGAGGTTGCAAGTTCTTACAAACATTGAGTACATCACCTTTTAAAGAAACGATAGGGATGTTGGTTGTAATATTTAATTTCTTTGCAATAAAAGCCAACAATTCACCAGCACACAGTGTGCTTATACAGTATGCATTTTACTTCTCAGTGAATCAGCTTTTTTCAACAAACTTATCTTGGGTTTTTATCATAAAATGTTAATTACTTACCCAATGATATACTGATCAATAAAATTTAAGTAGCCTTTAAAATGCAATAAAAGTAGCACAAAAACAATGCACACTTGTTGAAATCATGCAGCAAAACAAATTGCATGCTCTCATTCCACTAGAGTGAGTGGCTTTAGTAGCACTAATCCACACTCTGGCAGATAAAAGGTACAATACAAATAATACCAGAGAACTCACAAATAGTGCTCTATAGAGTGAGGTAGTGTTTTCACAAAAGACTAGTCCCGATGCTCTCCTCTCTTTTAAGTATCCACACCCAAAGTTTCCCTCGTAGATACTCTTAGGAAGATGGAAATGGAAGGAGAAAGCAGAGTGATGGGATTGTGGCAGAATGAATGCATAAGCAGCTTTACTACACAAAAAAGTTAAGGAAAACAGTCAAAAGATTCCAGAGAAAACAGCAGATAACAAAAAGTAAGTATTTGTCATTACAAAGTTTCATCTGTTAAGTGACCTTCTGCAATGCAGCATGGTGAAAAGTTTTTATATTTTTCATTATTATTCAAATAATAGTTCAAACTTTCCAAGCTTACTCTTGGTAGTGCAGATTTATATGGCAGATCCAACTAGGTAGAGACCAGCCTTCTGTGCTATTTCTATTTCCCTTGAAACATAAATCAGTTTCAGATAAATCATCCCATTGTCTCCAAAACCCACAACTATGATGCATCTATGCAAAAGAAATGTCTGTGCTGGGGATGTAATTCAAAGAAAACAAGCTCTAAAATGTACCAGTAAGCATTCATTTAGCAAATCCATTCTTGAAGGTAATAAAAAGCTCTTATTTTTCTATAAAATATTTCAGCTGTAACATTAAAGTTGCAGACAAGTCTTCAAAGCTATTAATTCTCTTAATTCTCTTTGAACTTTTAGTTCCCCATAAATACAAGCAACCCAAAAGAGCAATTAATTTTGCTATTACACTACACTACACATATCAGGAAATATGACCACAACATGAGAAGCCAGCAGACTTTCATGTTTAGTCATGTAAATGTCACTCCATATTAGCATCAAATGGACATTAAAAAGCTGCATTCATTATAGTTCACTGCAGTATGTCTACCAGCTCCATGACATTACCTAAGCATTGTCTCTCTAGAATCTATAGGTATCTTTTCAGTTCTCCTACCTGAAAAGTCTTCCCATGATATTCCCCCCCCCCAACTATGAAGCCTTTTCATATCTGGTTTTGGACAAATTGAATTTATCAGTATTGTGTTATTTTGTTGTTGTCAACTTGTAAACAGAATTTTCAAGGGTTCAATGTTACTTTTTATCATATTCTTTATAGCACATTTCTGGAAAGAAAATTAAACTAAAAACTGAGTAATTTGCAGCAACTGCTTTTCTGGGACTGTAGAGCAAGGATAAAAACAAGGAATTAAACAGGCCCCAAACTATAACCATCCTTATTCTCAGCCCACCCAGGTGATCTTGTATTGTAGACAGAGCATACACAGCACTAAGAAACCTGGGATTCTGATCCTAATTTTCCTAAGCAGTCAGCTTTGTGCAAGCATCTTCCCCTTTCTGTGGCCTAGAATTTGGAGACCTACTGGTGAGAAGCCCTGATTAAGACCTTGAAGTTATTGTCCCCCAAAATAGGTAGAACTCCAGACTTGTAGCATAACCTTTCTGAAGGAGAGAGACAGTGTTACAGAATGTTTGTTTCATGTAAAAAGGGAAAAACCTAGAATTATGACAAAACCTTTGAGTACTTGCTGAAGAAACTAATCTAATATAGACAAACAGATATATGGGAAAAAAACCTGAAATTGTGGATGAGAGAACTTAAAACTATTCCTTTTAAGTAAATGTTAAGTTTAGTGTATTTTAACAAATATATTAAACTTGTAACAGTTTGAGTAAAATTCAGTAGTCAAAAAGAAAATACAGATATGGATTCAACTTAATCTAGTGCACAAAACAGCAGATGGACTTTTCTGTGTATTACAGTGTTCTGAAACTGATGTTAAGCACAGCGTACTCCTATCCTATTTCTGCTTATACTGTTGTACTAGAGTAGTTCTACTCTTTCTGCTAAGTTACAGAATTCCCCTGAACTAAAAAGAAGTTAAAAAGATAATGCAGGACTCTATTCCAAATGAGATACATCTTTTTAGCTTTTATAATAACCTGTAAATACTACTTCCAAACACTGCTCTATACACCCTGGAACAAACATGAAATCACTAGTTAGTGCTAACAATTGTTTAGGCTAAGGTTTCATCTGTTACCATTTTGTTTTTATGCAGCATTTTAACTTAAATTTAAGATGAATGGATAAATTTGAAAAACGCATAAAAAAAAAAAAACCTTGAAAAGCCATGAGGCTTGAAAACTTTAACCTCTGATTAGTATTTTAGTCATCACTTCCAGAATTTCTCATCTAATAGAAATGCTGATAAAAACAGCAGAACTCACTGTTATGCTTGACATATCTATTCACGATAGGGTTTCCTTTATTACTATCAGTTACAATCAGGAACAGTCTTTTACTAACCCGAAGTAAACTACACAACAGTGTGTGTTTGTCACAGACAAGCTATTGTCACAGACCTATAGTATAATCCATATAATAACAAAACCATTAATCTTTTTTGTTTTGTTTTGTACAAGCAGATAAACAATATCCCAAATGATAACCTGACAGAAATCTCAGCTGTAGAATATTAATTTCATAATGAGAACTTCAGTACCTTCATATCTACTACAGAACCTAAGCCAAAGCAAGCAAGTTTACCTGAACCCAAAGAAGTGGGCTTCTTTCCAATTAGTTGCTTAAAAATTCTCCTGCTAATCCCATCCTATTTATGGAAAACATGGTGTAAAAAAAACATGCAGCCTTTCAAGTCCAGGAAAGGAGCATTCTTTAAAGAAAAAACCCACACTGATTGAAGAGTCATGTTTTATTAAATATATCTATAATACTATACTACTAGAAATGTGGACCTTACATTACATGTTCTGAAAGGAGAGAAAGTATAGAAAACATGGCATAATGTGTGTTAGTAAAGCAGTGTGCCATACTACCAAGCAAGACATGCTGGAAGTACGCAAGAGATACCCACGACAAGAGGGTAACCATCAGAATACAACTTACAGGCAGGTTTCTCGCTGAGTCCAAATAAAGAATAAGCAATGCAGAAGAAAGACCATCATTGGCATGATCTTTATCAGCTCTAATGCTTGTTAGCACCTAAACAAAGAACATACTGTAAGCCTTTCTGAGAATCAAATAATACTGTTACTAGTGTCCCATTCCTGAAAAATGTTTTACAAACTTTTCCCAAAACACAAACATTCATAAGAGCACACTATGAAGCATAAGATTTCAAGACTTATATAGCTATCTCAAACACATTCTTTTCAGAAATTTCCACACCATTTCCTAGTTATATTTTTGCAGACTGGACAGATTATAGTATCATATCCAGCTTCATCTCCCAGTTTAGTGAAATGATAGCTGATACTGTCAAACCATAAACACTAAGAGAAGAGGAAAAAAGTATTTTAAACTCCTGTGCCACAAAAGCACATTGACAGTTATGACTGGTATGAGATTACTGAAAACAAACAGCTTGGAATAAAGTTACAGGTTTATCCAAATGCACAACAACTACAGAAATAAATTACTCACATACTTAAACGCACACACATACACACACACACACAAAAGAACCCGCAACAAAGAAACACTCCACATAAATTAGGATTAGAATAAAAATAATGCGCTCCTTTAATACCTTGTCTAGGTTTTCAGCAGTTGGCATCAATGTGAGCCATTCCAGTTTTAAATGCAATTTTCCTTTGGACACTTCATCCAAAGTAAACCACTAAAAGTTAAGCAAAGTAACATGAAATAATCTGACACTGAACAAATACATGAATGCAATTGGCTCTTCAGGGCATTTCAAAATGCTAAGGTCTACTAGAAATCTCATAGAGTTTAGGTCTACATAACCTGAAAAGATCTGATTCATTTTCTAAAGTACCCTATTTCACGCTAAATATTACAATACAGAATTTAAAAATCAGCCAGCAATACCTCTATATTATAAAGTTAAAAGGATTTTTAAAATATCAAGAGGATTCTTTGAGTTTTACAAAGATGTTCTAGACATACATAGAAACCCTGCATAAGTTTATTATATAATCTCTCCTACATATATGACGAAAATTGATCAGCTAAGTCTAGTAATAGTTAAACCAGGCAATTAGTTATTCTTCTGCAAGGAAAGTTCTTACCAAACATATAAGGAAGTGCTTTTTGAAGTCACATACTAAAAACCTCAAGACAGAAGAACAGCATTATTCTTTAGATTTGACCAGTTCAGCTATCCCTTAAACCACTGTGCTGATCATCGGGGAATCTAGTTCTATAGCATTAAGCTTATTCATACACATCCCCAAGAAGAAAATAATAATACAAGAATAAATACATAACGGGGGGGTTTAAACCAATACTTACGGAACACTTACCTCATCTAGAAGACGCTCCTTTTCAACTTCAATTAAATCTATCATCAAACTAAAAAAAAAAAACAAACAAAAAAAACCCAAAGGAAAAGAAACAGTATTTTAGCAAAGCTAAAAATCTACTACAGAACTCAAACCCCACCCTGTGCTTGCTGAGTATCCGGGCTTCCACTGAGATCAAAAGAGCAGAATACTATTCTTTTAGCCCCTAAGAAAGAAGCAGGGAATGAAATGATTGAATGAAGATGAGTGCAGGATAACAGAAAATATGCCTATACTAGAGCCCATCCTGTAGCTATGAGGGCAGCTGACATAATATGGCTCACATACATATGACCAAACCTTCAAAACAGTGAACACATCCAAACTACCCACTGGAAATAGCCCCTGGACATACACTGTGACCAAGTTCATGCTTTGGCACTGTCTGGCAGAGGGCTAGTTCACACAGTCTAAAAATGTACCAGGGAATCTGCTAAAAGTCAAACAGCACAGACAACTGCATGCCAGCGCATGAACATCTGTTGTAGCTTTTTATTTTATTGGTACTGGTGTATACACTATGCCACTTCCCCCACCCCCCCAACACTTCAGTGTAAGATTAGGGATGTGTAAAGAAAAGAAGCCTTTGTACTACCTACTTCTTTATTTTAATGAGAAGAGAAGTAGGTACTGTTGCTCCTGTTAAGAGAGAAGGAGCTGGAAAGATAAGGGAGTTCTACTCTGTATGGAAAGCAACAATGGGAAGCTCCAAAACTCTGCAAGAAATAAAGGTGACAAATTACTGGAGAAAGAAGCTGACTAAAACCCTGAAATGTTTATGGGTAAACACTAAAGGTAGGCCTATGGAGTCTAAGGGTGAGTAATGTTTGCAAAAGCATTACAGAAAAATCATTTCTTTAATCAAATAGTTAATATCAGCTCTTAAAGAAAAATAAACCTTTAGATAGGCATTTGAAAAACTATGAAGATGAAGAAGATACACAGTTACAAAGCTGTATTAACTTTACCTGAAAAAAATAATTAAAACTTAGTGCTAGCTTACAATTACCAAAGCAGGTAGGATTTAATTCCTAAAAACAAACCTTTTTTATTTCTGGGTACACATAATACTTACCTTCTTTATTTAAAAAATAGGTAAACATAAAGATATGTAGATACACACAAAAGCACATTTTTATATTCATATATTTAAATATATTAAGAGAATTACTTACTACCATAATTTTGAAAAGATAATTTATCTAGAAATAGAGTACTATAGCAGAACTACAACTGCAATTAAAAAACAAACAAAAAAAAAACAACAACAAAGCAAAGAAACAAACAAAAAAAGACCTACATCAAAATACTTAATCCTTTTTTCAATACCTACAAACATATTCTCCAGAACATTTACCTTCCCAGGAAGTCATCTTTGTCTGGATCTTCATCAAAGAGCTCAATCTCTAGCTCCTGTCCTGGATGTTCATATACTAAGGCCTGCAAGTACAGCAAGATGGCATTGTCAATGGTAAAACTAACTAGCTTTGTTTAATGGCATAGTAACAGTAAAACATGGAATTGCAGTGCCTTTGTGTATTAACATGTATCAATAAGCAAATGCTTTAAAAAAGATGAAATTTAATGAGCAGAGCACGTAAAAAAGCTATTTAGATGTTATTTACTAATGTTGGCTTTAAGAAACTAGAATGCTTTTCAGAATTATTGATGCTTAGTCTAGGGAAAAAAAATAAAATATATATATACATGCATATATATAAAAGCATCAATGGAGAATTTCTGTTTTGCTACAGAACTTTGGGCTTTTAGAGGGAGATAGCAAGAAGCTCCTCAAGAGAGTTCCCGAAATATCTTTTTTAACAAAAGAAACTTCAGAAGACAACTTTACTGAACACGCAAGGTATTTTTATTGATTATACCTCATAAACTTCATTCCATTTTGGATTGAGATTTTCTTTGATGACCTTGCTTTGGAAAATCTGGTTACCCACACGGATGATTCCATAAGGATCTGACTTCCCTTTGACAATCCCTTTTAGATAAGTATCTTTCGCCTCCAGGTCCTGAGCTTCAATAAAGTGTATCCTTAAAACACCCTGAAAAAGATGAGTTTATGCAGTAATCTGAAAGCTTCAATGTCATCACAATTTATGCAATGTATGTTTTTTTAATTTCCACTGTGATTTTGCTAGTATGAAACTTAATTTGGAGACACTGTAAATGAGGGGATATCAAGAGGATTCACATATACAGCAGGCCTAGCACTCAAGAGGCTCCTGAAAAGAAAAACTGTCATCAACAATCAGAAACATTCCAGTTATATCAAGAAATGCCATGTCACTGGAAGTGAGTAGCAGTAAATAGCTACAACTTTCAAGTGAACAGCACTAACAATAATTTACAGTGATAATATAAAATGTATGCTACTTAATTTTTGGTCTACACAGTCAAACTATATATTAGCAAGTAATATGTTTAAGATTCTATTAAAACAAAGAAAAAATCTGGATGTTATTATGAAACATTAACTCCACAGAAATTACTAATAAATGAAATTGATTATTTTGACTGACTGGATTTACTATAGCTGGCACTACTGCAGTAACTGTATTTAGAAATTCACATGGATGTGAATATCTTTTAACAGCTACTACTACAGAAGAAAAGAAAAAAAAAGCCAGATTATTAGCAGAAACATGCTTACCTTTGGCATAGGAAACCGCAACTGAGCAATCTGCACTTCACTAACAAGGGGGACTGTAATCCTATTTGGAAGGACTAGGTAGTTGGATATTATATCCAATATTATTGTATCTGATAAACCACTGTTGGAGAAAATAATCCTTAGTTACTTCATGAGAATTAAACATGTTTTGGCACACTCATATACTTCTTTTGCTGCTTAACAACCTAAAAGGAGAAAATATTTGCCTTTTGGGAGGGAACAGAAGATACACCTGGGTTTTAACCACTTTTTAAAAATAAAGGATTCTTTCCAAAATGACCACCAGGTGGAAGTAGCTAACACTGAATAGCAGAAACCAGAGAGATTACTATAAACTCATTTCCTTGCCACTGCCAAGTTGCCCCCCCCACTCCCGCCTTTTAAAACCACCCAGGATAAATGGCTATTGCATAAGTTTTCTTGCCTGAATTGCATACAACCAAGCAGATGTTGACTGTTAATCTGCTTTTGTATTTCAATAATGATTTAACTGTCCCTGAAAGTTTGGCTAAGCATTCCTATACCGTTATGAAACAAGTTGTCCCCTTCAGCTGGGAGGACTTGTCATTTAAAACAGAAACAGAAAGAAGTCATGCTCATGCCTGAGTAAAATATAGCCTGGGGAAGCAAAACAGATTTTGTTCTGGTAAAAAGGGAGTGGCAGCACAATCACATGGGTAATGAATCATTAAAAAAAAAAAAAAAAAACACCACAAAAAACAACCACAACACAAACAGCCCATACCATTTCATAAATACAGAAAATAAAAATATTTCCTTAACTATGAGTTCATCCAGTTTGGGTCTGCATTGACAACAAATCAGTGCCTTGTCAGACCAACACCACTGGTTACACACATTGCCTACACTGGCAAAAAGGCAGAACAGGTGTAAAACACTCCATGTATTTTATTATACTATCAAAAGCTCAATTTTGTTGCAGAAAAGTAATTGGCACTTACCAACTCTTTTGCATTTCTCTCTATCTAGCTTTACTTAAGTTTTAGTGACAGAATCAGCAGCTATGTATTTTTCCTGTGTTTTTATTCATACTGCAGAGACAGCACATCTCTCACTGCATAGAGAATTTTTACTATATCTCAAGCAACCATAATATAATTCATCTTCCCATCACCCACATCCTCTCCTGACATCACTTAAGTATTCTCACAGCCTGGCTCCTCCTCACATCAAGACTTTAGTTCCACTCCTCTATAAGGTACACTGAAGATGGAATATTAATTACTTTTGTGTCCTTCTCCTGTGGAATCATATATGAAGAGCAGTGGAAGTTGCTGACAGGGAAGCTGTTAGCAGCAAATGCAGAAATTCATTTAGCAGAAGACATTTGCAGACAGTATGAACAAGTAGTTTAGTGTGCAGCCCACAGCCATTGGACAAGAAATGTACCTGTGGTGGCAGCAATCTCTTGTTCATCACTGTTTATAACAACTACAATATGTCAAGCTGTTGTACCAAAACTTACAGTCTATCTATGCAGATAAGAAAACCAAATACATCACTGAAGATATCTCTTGGCAAGGCAAAGCATGAGTCACCACTGTTACTATAGAAACCATACCACATCTAGATGGCACCATTTTGTGCATATGTGGCCAAGTTTGGTTGCTCTGGAAACCATAAACTTAAGATACTTAGAAAGAGTTTGTTTAGCTTTGAGGTTTTGTGTTTGCAGTCAGGCAAATATGCACCATGATATTAATCTCAGGAGCCTAGTAAGTTTAAGTATTAAACATAAATTTATTAGTCTTATGTCAATAGAGCAAATTACTACTCTGGAGCTGTATTTTGGAAGCCATTTTCTCACTCATCAAGCAAACCCCTTTTCTCAGAGGCAGTCTTAAGCAGATTCGAAACATAAGCAATTCTTGCAGCCATTAACCTACTTAATGCAAGTTCTAATTTCAAGCTGTTCAACTGGGATTCCAGACTCACCTAAACAAAGCAAGAACCATTTCAGTCACGCAACTGAGCACCAGAGGATTAATTTAATGCCTAAATTCAAACTTTTTTTTTTTATACAATAAAAAATAATTCTGGAGTCAGCCAACTCTTGAGAGTATCAGTTCCAATAAAACAACTAGTCACAAAATCCAAGTGTGTGTCAGATCCACCATTACCCCCTTAGCCATTGTCTCAATATTAAAAACCCTCTGTGTAACTATAACTAGATAATTATGAATATATTTATGGATTTAACCTTATCAGGATTGCAGTGATTCAAAGTAGCTTGGTTTTCACCTCTACTTTTGCTTTATTCTTTGGGGTTATATCAATGCACTACTTTGAAAAACTGAATAAGCCAAACATCTTTCCTAGTTATATTTGGTCAGTATTTTTGCTACTCCCTTTGATCTTTACATAATAAACAGAAAGCTTTAAAAGTAAGTACTTGAAGAGATTACAAAGTTTATTTCATTTGATTACTGTTTTAAGGTATTTATAGCTACCTCTACAGAAGCAACTAGAAATTTATTGACATACAAAACCATGAGCCAAGTTAATATGAACCCACTACTATGAAAAACAAGGCTCTTTGTCTTTCCACTGCACTAGGGGATGCCAGATAGGAAATTTACAATATACTGGAAATCTGGAAAGGGTTAGAACACTAAAAACATAAAAATAATAAAAAAAAAAAAAATTAAAAATCATCTTAAAAAAAATGTTTTTAACAAGACCTACTAGATATACTTTTGATGTACTTTCGCTAAAATCACTACCTTCCGCATATGGAGCAATTTCATATAATTCCAAATGAAAAGATAACTGCTCAGAGTCATTTAAGGTAAAATTATTTAGCTAATGGTCTTCAGATCTTTTGGGGTTTATTAGGATGGAGGAATATCAAACACTACTTTACATATACTCACTTCAGCCCTGGAACATCCAGAAGATTGGTCAATCCAGTCCAGTTAATTTCTAATAGCTGTGAATTACAGAGAAAAGAGAAGGGGCGATGGAGGGAGTGGGGGAGAGACAAGGGAAAGAAAAAGAAATAAACTTGATCACTATAGATTCTGACCAGTGGAGGGTTAATAACCAGTTTCCAGGTTTTCCTTAAGCAAAACTTTTTCCATTCTAAATAATTTTTAGCCACATTTTTTTAATCAGTTATAAAAACAGCTAACCATTCTCTTACCCACCCTTCGATGCAAACATAAATACACACATGCACACCCCAATACGTGTATGTACATATCTACTACACACAACCAATATGAAATACTGTAACGTAGTCCTATTTTCTGAAGAAAGATATTCATATTCACCATAGACCTGAATAGATGAACAGTCACCAATATGAATTTGCAAAGTATAACAAGCTGATGAAGAATCCCATTTGGGACCAGAAAAATAAGAGATCTAGAAGATATGACCAATGAAAAAAATTGGTCATAGGACTGGGAGGTGGAAGGAGGATGTGACAACAACCTGCAAACACAGAGTCAGTTGTTTTCAATGATAGAGACAAATTCATTCTACCACTGATGCAATAAAGACAAGAGGTATCAACAGGAGTAAGTATCCAAGTGAGAAAAATCTTCAGAAAAAGCTTATAGACATAACTCATTGCTAGATCATATATCTTTCCTTTGCTGAAAGCCTTTACAGAATATTAGACCAATGCTATAAAGGTATTTATCTGTTTCAGAGCTGCTGATATTTAATAACCGATTTCTAATATTGCTTTCAATCCTGTAATCATTTAATTTTAGACAACAAAACTAACAATCAAATTCTCTTATCTCTTCTTACTGAAAACCTCCTATTAACTGCATAGAATGGAGTAGAAGCAACAAACAAATCCAAAGCCACCTAACTACCCCCAGGTTTCCAAATCCAACTAACCCAATCTAAAAATCACTGCATAAAAAAAGTTTGAGAGATTTAGAGATTCCTCAACTAAGAAACTAATTGTGGTGGTTCACTGGCATGCTGAACCAAAACAACAAATCTCTACAAGAACGTATGTTGCATCTTTCCACAAAAAGGCAGGAATCTTCACCCTACATTGATTTTCTATAAAAAAACAGCACGTACCATTCTTTTATAAAGGTTCTATTAATAGTTTAATTAGTGATTTCCTTTGTGAATACTTTGACTAAAGATAACACATAATACAATCACTTACATAAGGAGCACTTAATATACTTTTGGAATAGTAGTAAAATATTTTAACAATGTTATCTATGAAGCACCTAGCCTACCTGTAACAAACAGTAAAGTAGAAAAAAATCATTATCCTTTTAATGGAAAAGGTAGTAGGATGTCATGACTAAATGTTCCAAAACAAAAGGTAAGACATATCATGGCATGTACTGCAAGAATCTACATGAGAAGGGAGCAAGCCACAAGGAAGGCTAACACTATGCTGGGCTACATTAGGAAAACCATTGCCAGCAGGTTGAAGGAGGCAATCCTTCTCTGCTCAGCACTGATGAGGCCACACCTGGAGTGCTTTGTGCAGTGCTGGGCTCCTCAGCACATGGATATATTGGAGAGTCCCACAAAGGGTCAAGAATATGATTAAGGGATTGGAGCATCTCTCCTATGAGGAAAAGCTAAGAGCACTGAGACTATTTAGTCCAAAGAAGAGAAGGTTTGGGTGGGATCTTAATGTCTATAAATACCTTAAGGGAGGGTGCAAAGATGACAAAGCCAGGCTCTTCACAGTGGTGCCCAGTGACAGGACCAGAGGCAATGGAGACAAACTGAAATGCAGGAGGGTCTCTTTGAACATCAGGAAACACTTTTTTTACTGTGAGGTTGACCACGCACTGGCACAAGTTGCCCAGAGAGGTTGTAGAGACTTCACCTTCGAAGATACTCAAAAGCCACCTGGACATGGTCCTGGGCAACCTGCTCTAGATAGCCCCACTTGAGCAAGGAGGTTGAACCAGATGACCTCTAAAGTTCCCTGTCAACCTCAACTATTCTATGAGTCTGTGAACATATTACAATAGAAAACTATTTGGTCCCATCCAGGGATTAAGATCAGTGTCTTCCTGACTATGCTATTCAGTGAACCAACCTACAGACTTCAATAGAATACTTACAATTTAGCACCTTCCCTGCTGATAGCCATTCAGAAAAAATAACTTCAGTTTTGTACTATATATTTCCTTAATCCTGCAAACCCACAAATGTTTAAGTAATGTAGCATACAAGTAGCTTGGTAGTAGCTGATAAGACTGACCACAACTTGTGTTTTCAGGCTGGTTCTCATGTTCTTAACACAAGTTTTGACATTACATTATGTGACACCTCAAAAATCCATGCAAGCTACCAAGGCTCTGGAAGAAGTAATTTTATACTGGTTTTAAGACAAAGAGCCCAATTGATTACATAATTTTTATTCCCTTTTTCATTATTCATAGGCAAATGGTAAAACAAATGCACATCGTAAACATCCCCCCAAAAGTGATCCCTATCCTAAGGTGTTCATACCTACATTCCATGTAACAGCTTTACATACTGATATTTTCAAAAATGAGAAAATACATTTCCTTCTGATTCTTTTTTCATGCTTTGTTTAGCATATTGCATACAACAATTAACAGAGCAGTCCTGCACTGTCTCCTAAACAGACTTAACCGAATTTAATTGAGTAATATAATGTTGAAATTCAGCATTGAGAAACATCTCCTACACTAGACTGAAACATGTGTCATGGTGGTTTCTGTATTAACCGCCACAACTCAAAACAAAATAAAGAACAATCTATGAGATACCACTGAGAACCAAAAGATTTTCAATTTATGTGACCAAAAAAAAGCATTTTTAAAGGTTGCAACACAGGATACGCAACACAGAGTGCTTATGGTACAATCTCACTATTAATACTTTGATTATTACACTCCTCAAAAACTACTGGTTCATCTGGTCATCAGTGCTTAGTCCATGAAGCATGTAAAACTAGTTACACAAAGAAACTGAAAAAAATAGTGCTACTAAAAGTGGCCATTCAGACAAGAAATGTAATTAGTACATAGAATATCAGAAGCTTCTATTCATCCACTTATTGTACAGGAAAAAATACAAAGACAGAGGTCAATTTCAGACATGCTAAAGACAAATCCTCTTCCATTCAAAGTTGAAGCTAAGAATTTAAACACGTTACAAAGGCTAAGCACTTTACAGGATTATGAGAAAAGCTTTGCAAATAGATCTTAAGCCATGAAGTCTATTGGAAGGAATACGATCCTCCAAAATACGGCCATAAATTAAGCTTTCCCTATCTGGGCTTTGAAAGTAAATTCTCCTTGTAGACAAGATTTGCTACTTTGCCCACTATAGTGATTCCTTTCCAATCCTACCAGAAGAGTCCAGCAGTAATGAAGCACAGTGCAATAACACACACTCTAATCTTAGTCTACAAATATTAGTGAAAAATGTCTTACCCCCAAACCCTCACTCCCGCTGCCCCCTCCTGGTTTTGGTGTTCTTGCCCTGCCCCCATCACTCCCAATTTCTCCTCAATAATGTTATTTCAAACCTGCACTTTTGGCTTCCAAACATAATCAGATTTCAGCATAAGACACACCTTTGGTAACTTAAGAAAAGAGGAGTTTTCAAATAAGCAACACAAGTTCATGCAAAAAAGGCTTATACCTGCAGTAGTATGGAAATAGCACTGACTGCAGACAAACTGGCAGTAGAAAGAAAAGAAAGCAAAATCTACAGTATTGTTCGACAAATAAGAGGAAGCCCTTCCAGCCATAGTCCAGGCAAATACCAAGGATTTTAATTCCACATTTTGGGCATTGCCATGCCAAGACTTTCTGGAGAAGAAAATTACCCTCTAACTTGAAGTTCTGACAGTTAAGGTAAAGCAACGTCACCACCCTAACAAACTAAGCCCTATGGAGAAAAAGGGAGCAAGCAGAAGACTGCCCTGCCAGCTGATAAACTATTTTATGAAGCACTGAATATAAAAAAATTTCACACTTAAAAAATAGTTTTGGCCTTTAAATCTCAGAACAGGCTAATGATATTATTTCCTTCCCTGCCAGTGCTCTGAGCAATGCATTATTCCCTTAGTTTAGCTAAACTCAGGAAACGCCAGCTGGTTCTCTGCAGCAGAACTATCAGGGCACTGGAGAAACTACATTCAGGATTTGTCACTAAGTGAAATTCTGCCAGGAGGCAGAAGTAGTGTGGTGCATTTCCACAGCTCATTGCAATTGAGAGAGGTGATGTGCCTTGCAGAGACTTACCAGCCAGCTCACTGGCCTAGAGCAGGATTTCAGACACCAGTTACACTTTCCGATGAAGTAGTTTGTGTATCATGTTACTCAAAGCTCTTTGCTCTTTCAATTATTCCTCTGCTCAGAACAGTGAAAACAAATTGTTTCACTGCTCAGAGCAGTGAAACCCAAGAAATTTGTCTTATCAAGGCTCTGTACTGAGGATTAATGCAACACGTCCTTTGAAAGAGTTCAAAAAAAAACCAGCCATATAAATATATATAGATATATTCCTGCAACCTGTAAGAAAAAGCAGGCTGAAAACTGATAAGCATTTTTGCATAGTTGACGTTCTCAATACCCCGGATGCCTCTACAACAGAAAAAGAATGTACTGGAATGTAGAATATACAGAGCTATAACTGAAGTTCACAGCAGCACAAAAGGCAGTCTCTAAGCACTGCCAACCTTGTGGCTTGCTGCCATAAGCACTACTAATTATCACAAGAGAAGCTACCAAGTATTATAAAATGCTGGTGAGCAATTTCCTGCTAATGAAGTTATGGAAGTATAAAACTTCTGCAGGACAAACGATAAACTCTGCTACTGGGCATGATGAGCCAGTTCCATAGGATAAGTTGTGTATCTTCTCAGAAATTAATTATAGGAAGGGTAAGTGAAACTGATTATTCTGTTATCAGTAAGGGGACTAACATGCCCTGTTTTGTTACTTGTGAATAGTCATGCAGAAACACAGTACAATTTTTCTGTTAGTAGAACACAGCCTATTACCACTACAATGCTGAAGTAACATTTTAACAGGTAACACTACCCAGTGTATTTCTGCAGTAAACATATAACAAACTCAACCTCTCAAACAAGGCTTGACTATGCAACACAGAAAGTAGAAATCACACTGGTTTTCATCACTGCTATCAGAAACACAGCACATCTCTGCACAGGAACTGTGTTTTACAGTACTAAGTTTTTCAGTTGTAAATGTCTAAAGATTAGAGATAACTGCTATGGAGATAAGGCATATAGTTATTAAGAGTCATAGCTGTCAAGTTTTTGAGTTAAGGTGACCAGAAGGATCACAATTGGTCTTTAAAAAGTACAGCATATCTTGCTGTTCTCCACAGCATCAATTACTCAAAGCTTCAGTTCAAGCCAATTCTCTCTACTTTCTACTACTCCTGCACTTTGGTTATCACCCTGACACTAATACTGACACTCTCTCGACTCCTTAGTGAGTCAGCTCAAGATGCTAAAATACATCTGAAGAGCAGGAAACTAGTCACTCCTTGCTGTGTTTAATATTCCTGCCAGCTTACGCCACTTAACCAGCTTCCTTCAGGAACGGAAGGTTCAACATGGGTCTAAGAAAGACAATAACAATGAATAGGAGGGCAACAAGAAAAGAATATGGTACTGTGCAAGCACCAACTTTGATGGCCCTTAAAACATCCCATAAAAGCTATCACAATTAAAAATTAAGATAGCGTAAGTTATAGCAATACCTAAGTAACTATGCAAATCACTCACTCTATGAGCAACAAGACTAACTGTTTACAAGTATTATTGTAAGTACCTATGCTTCTACAAACCCCTTTAAGAGAGGTTGAAACACTTTGAAGCAAAGATACTGACAGTCTCATACTCTCTGAAGGCATTTTCAATCAACTGAAAGCAAACCAAAATAACATTCTCCTGCATTCTACGTAACCATCTTATGTTTTTTGCCAGCCATTTCACTAGGACTCATTCTTGGTGAAGCATTCTTTTTGAGTCTAGTTTTCATAAGTACTGATAATTTTTAAAGTCACATCCAGCACTGAGTTTTCCAAAGGCAGCCAACATTACATGAAACTAAATCAACATTAAATAAATCGAAACTGCAGGACAGAACCAATCTGTAAAGTGACTGGAGGGAGAACAGTGCTCAAGTCAGCCAGTGGAAGGCAAAACTGTAAATGTAAAAATGAGAGCTTTGGAAGATTTGACTGTTTTTCCTGGAAGACAGCCTGTTTTCCAGCCTTTGTTGCTTTATTTATAGAACAAAAGTATTGGTATTTTCATGCCATTGTTTTTTAAGAAAAGGGTTGGGTTAGGACGCACCTTCAATGGTAGGTGTGCCACTAAACAAGCTTTTAAAAACTACAGATTTGCACTCCAGCTATAACCCACATAGTCTAGAAATGAACCAGAAAACTAAATAATTAACTTTATGATACTCTGTTCTAGAAATAAAAGATAAATAAACTTAAAGAAACAGAATATACGGTAAATATACATAACATATTAAGTAATATAAAGCACCTTACAAATCCTGACTATTTAAACAGCACTAAATCCTCTCTGGCATTGAAGCTTAGAATTTTAAAAAGCTATTTCAAAACATCAGAATGCACACATTTTTCTCTCTTGAAATCTTCTATATTTGGACATATTTTATAAGCTGATAGAACTTTTAGTACCTTCTTAAAAAGAGTAACAAAAAAAACCCACCAAAACAAACAGTGTTTTAAATGTTTCATATAATGCAAGAACTCTTCCAGCACCAAAAATTTCATGCATTACTCAGAAATATGAGGCTGGTAAACTCATTAACCAAGTATGTTCAGAACTATTAATTTAGGCTGTGTTGCCTTATATAGTCATTAAGGCCAGCAAACAGATGATAGAGAGCAAGAGGAATTGTTGCCAGTTACTTTAGACTGGAAAATATGAGAACAAAATCTAATGCTAGCTGCCAACTAATTCCTCTTCTCTTCTAACAAAAATACTGGAGAAAAGCTTTCCTTGGCTGCAGCCACTTGCTCTCTAGTAATAGGACAGAATTTGGTTATTGCTATAACAAACTTACTTTACATTTTTCTACAGAAGTTAGACAAACATCAAGAAGACACACTGCAGTGGGGAGAAAAATCTGCCTGGAAAAAAAAAACAACCTAAATATCCACGTATAACTGTCAAAATTATGGGATGATGTGATTCAAAGGTACATTTTTTGAACAATCCACCCTTAAGTTTTCTCAGACCTTGGCTACTAACTCAGTTTGCAAGTAAAAGGGGAGTGAAAACCGCTTTTAATGTTTCCATAACAGAATATTTGGGGGGAGGGGGTGGATTTTTAGTTTTCATACTTCAGTCTAGTCTAAGTCCCACAGTGACTTGTCCCACAAAGTCACCAGACTCCTAATAAAGTATCATGACAGTAGGAATAAAGACAAAATTACTGTGGACAAAGAACTTCCTAAAGTTCAGGAGGCCAGTGACCACAAATGAGAGGTGTATCATTTGGTATATTTTCAGTTTACTATCTCAGGTGCAAGTTGTCCAAATCAAGCACTTAGCTAGTACATGGCACTTAGGGTGGATCAGGAACAGAAAGGACTGAGCACAGGTACCAGAGCAAAAAGCTAACTGGAGGTATCTGGGAACACCAAAAATTGAAGGTTCAGAAAAATGCTACCAGAGCATGATGCTGGGAAACAGAAGTGTCAGGAAATGCTCATGAACCAGCTCACCTGCTGATGATTTCTACCTCCCTATCCCCTGCCAGCTTTCTTGCCTCTCTTCTAAAAAGCAACAAGGTGGTAGCTGCAGGAGGCACCCCAGGAAAGCAGTCCAGACACACTGTACTGGGTCACAGCTCTGAGTGTGTCAGAAGGCCTTCTGCAGAAGGACTGTACACTGTTTTTTTTCCTCAGTGAATACAGACCAGAACTAAGAGAGAACACAAACCACATCAACATGAAGAAAGGTCATTCCTGTAAGAAAAAAAAAACGTTAAGCCTGTGTCCACACAGCTACACTCTTCTACCTGTTCTTCAAAAATAGAGTGTTTGCATTTAACTTGTTTATTGGATGGTCCCTGTAATGAGCTGGGCACTGGAAACTGTTTAGGAAAGCAATAAATAAATAACAAAATAACAGCAGACAGCACACTAACAGTTACACAGTGCAGACTACCATAAAGTGGAGCTCAATCCTTGTCACGGCCCTGCTTAGACTGTTAGTATAAACAGATGTCCTACGCTCATACTGCTCAGTCAGAAGGCACAAAGAGACAAAACTGAATCAGACATCTCCTAATGTTTAGGCTTGCCTCAAAGAAATGTGTAGAAAACCATATTTGGTTCATCCCACTACAGTTCCCCAACCTTTTCCAAATATGAGCAATGATGTTCCATCAGTTTTGCATGAATTATTTCACTTCTACCAAAAATCTTGCTAAATTAGCTACAAAATATTTCCAAATTCTTGCATGTTTTAAGTCCACATTCCCTCTACCCAAGCACATGTGGTTTCTCCAAACAGATGAAACAAGCCACATATATTACACAAGTGACACCATAAGTGTTTCCTAGGCTGCATGTAAACACCCATATAAACCTATCTTTCCAACAAATTAGTAAAAATCTATCACAAGACAGATGACAGATTCAGTGTCTCTAGACAGCCTTTTGCAGTGCTTCACTACCATTCAGGCCTTCCCTCATCCCCCTTGTCTAGCCTGAATGTTCCTTGCTGTGATTGTTATCCTATCTGCCACTGAAATCAAGAACTGATTTTGTGTTTCTTTTCTGTAAGTGCCTTTCACATTTTGATGAACATGTTGTTCTTTGTCTTCTCTAAAGTAAACAATTTCCATTCTTTTGGTCTGTCCTTGAGGGTCAAGTTTATTCTCCTCTCCCTTCTTTGGATACTCTCCAACTCGCTAGTACTTTTGCTGAAGTGCTGTGTCTAAAACTGAGAACATTTCGGGGTTATCCTCTTATTTACACCAGACTAACTATATTGTTGTTGTTATACCAGGCAGACCTTGTTGGCTTACCTTTGTTTCACTGTTATTCATGCCTAAATGTACACTTCGGCCTAGCACATATTCCAATTGAATTACGTGACACCCTCTCTGACTTCTGCTACTGTCATGATTGTTTTGAAATCCAGTTCCATCTCACACTGTACTTCATCTGTTCTCATACTCGGATCACTGGTAAAAGTAACGGAAATTGCCCACCTGCTACCAAGGTTAAAATCTTCAGTCATCACAGAGGGTAATCTCAAAACACCAATTCTGATTTTAATTTATGGTAACACCAGCATGGTTTTTAAAACAATGTTGAACAGATGTTGTGGAATTTTAATTTAAACCACACTCACCTGCAGACTGTCATGAGAAACAGCAACAAAAGCTTTTTTTTACAAACAACCTACATGATATCTATTCATCTTTACTTGTCCAGAAGATATGCGAGAAAAAATTAACAGCTTTAACAGAATAGACTTCAGAATTCCAAGGTAATTATTACGCATCTTGGTTTCTTCCAGCATTTATTTTATTTGTCCACTTTTTTCAGGAAAAGTTCAACCAAATGGTAGCAATTTCCCAAATTCTTTCCTTTTGCTGTTTAATTCTTGCTGTATCGTTTTCTGACTACTATCATAAGCACTCTAAAAAGAGTAGCAACAGAGCTAAAAGCACTTACAGGTTTCCTAAGGAAAAAAAGGGATAGTGCTCCAATTAGGGGCATGTCTCCAATTAGTGGTTCCAGGATAACCCTCATAGTGCCATGAATCTGCAAAAGAGGAGGAAAAAAAACGCAATGGGGTAAACTTTAGTTAAAGCTTTAAATGAAATTTATTCACTGGTAATGCTCACACTTCTGATTCACTAACTTCTTGATTATAGAAGAGTTTTATGCATATAGCTTACATATCATCCAAACCCAATGCCTATTCACATAGGCATTAAATAGTTGGGCTTACAAATTCTGTAAATTAATCTACGTGAAGGTGTGTCACGTTAGTGACAATTTTGCCAAAAATATGAAGTAGATTATGTATACAGCTCAATATAAACCTTTGTGGCACAAACCAATACAACAGCATCCACAAATACTAGAACAAACATTGGTAAATGCTAATAGGTATGTCAAGACAGACAAAAAAAGCATAATATTTTTCCTTGTTAGAGAGATCTGCTATCAAAAAGTAAAGGAAATTTGAGAAACAATATCAGAAGGCCATACTAATTATAGTAATTGCATGTAAGCTAATGATTTAATCTAACACTGAAATACTAAGTAAACCAAAACTTCAAGCTCTATGGTCCCTTCACAAACCTACACATCACATGAACATTGGCTTAATGTGAAATTTTCTCCACCTTTTCTAGTAGAAAAAGTTAATGCTTATAATAATTCTATATCTGAATTTTACCCTTTCAGCTAAGTCATGCTACTGAAATTATTATGCAGTATCAATATTATGCAACTGTGAAACAATAGTAAGTAACAAAACTACACAATTATTTTTTATAAACTATTTAAATCAGAAAACAACAATGCAGTACTGACTCTCTATTAAAATCAAAAGAAAAAAAATTAATTTTACCTGTATACTTTTCACACCAGCTCTGCAGAAGTATCTCTTGATCTCCAAATCAATTTCACAGTTTCCAACAAAACTAAAACCAAAAAGAAAGTATATATTTCATTTTGATGGACTAAAAAGCAACACACAGTTGCTTTGCACTGTCATGACAGTATATTTTCTATCTCAATCCATACATAAGAAATGCATGTTAAAACATTACAACATACAACAGTCAAGATTGTTAAAAAAAAATTACATCCCCTTCAAAACATCACCACTCTCATCAAAGTCACTCAAATACATATATAGGTATGCTATCATCACCAGAAGCATGCATAAGAGAAAACACACAAGTAGCCTTACTTTTGGGAAGTAACAGACACAGGAATCATATTCCACTTCAGGAAAGCTCTACATAGGTATCATTGATAGTACATTTACCCAAATCCACTCTCATCTAATATAATCATGAGAATCACTAGATAGAGATGGTTACTTTGCTAAAAATCAAAGTTGTCTGAAATATACATACTTGCAAAACCAGTCATATTTAGAAATTCAGTAAGCTGGGCATGCTGAGCTGGATGCTCAGCTAAGCAAGATTTAAGCCAAAAACAGCTGAGCTCTTTCTGAACGGAGAGAGGAGGCAAGAAGTAAATTAGAAAATATTTTACTGAAAACAAGCAAGTTTATCCCTGAACAGTTTTTGCATCCCCTTTTTGGGAATCCAAGGGTCAAGGGCTTGAAATTTTGCTGATGTTGCCCTGGATCTTGGAGATAGATTTGTAGAAGAAAAAAGCCCCATCTACTTTGCCCATGCTACAAGACTAAAAGATTATGTGCACACAACTCAGGCTCCGATATGAGTAGCTGTTTTTCCTGAAGCTCCATGGAGGTCAAGCCTGTGACAGCAGAGTTGAGCAGATCTTCTTCAAGAACTGCTGCTTCTGTGAGCCGTGTTTGGTCTGAAAACAAACTAATTCCGAGACTCAAAAAGAAATTTAGGAAGGAAGAAAGCTTGAGGTCCCCTTTCAGAACCCCTGCCCCCTCCCCTGACAACTGATGGCCACAAGGTACTATCAAAACAAAATGAAGGGTTACTACGTCCAGGATGTCCATTACTGAAATCATCTGTAGTCTCCCGGGCTCTGTGTATGATGGTGTTCTCTACAGGATTTCAAGTAAATGCAAATCTTATTAATGCCTTAAATAGAAATAAACAACAGTATCAAGACATTCTTTTAAACATCCAACACTGAAATTTATTTTGGACTATTCAAAAGATAAGACTGTGCAGAATCTGTCTGGGGAAATGGAACACAACAACATATGTGAAAGGAAGGTCACCGTTGCTTTCCCTGGAAAGAATGTAGGGTGACTGTAGAGTTTAAAAATAGACATATAATTTTTAATACACAATTTAAAAGGATGTAATTTCTATTTTTACCTATGTAACTATAAATAGAGATAGTAAATATATATATATATACACACACAGAAACACACATATAGAATTACATAACAACATGACACAGAGAAGTAAGGTAAATCAAACCCTGCAACTGAAACCTCAATCTTGGCACTTCGTAGCATCAGAACTATTTGCGTTATGAAGACTGGAAAGCAGGAATATGCTAGTTTGAAAATCCGTAATAACATGATGACAAATTGAAGTAAAAATAGTAACAAGCTGTGTTTGAGAGTCATAAGTCAACAACTTTTGACCTTATAATCAAGTTAAGCATGGTTTTATCCCCCAAGATATTTGGCTGGGTCCATTAACAAGTGATGCCATACAGAATTTCACTGTAACATAACATGCAACTTGCAGTCACCTTTAGTATGCAAATTCTATGCATTTAGAGCATAACAACCCAGAAACATTTGTGATCCCTCTAATGTACAGATCACTGAGATAGATTACAGCTTAATCAGGACGGTATTGAAAAACTATAACAGCAGCTGTACTGAATCAAATGAGAAGCACAGTATATTACTGCATGTGGTCATTGTAGGCCACAGAAGGTACCTAGAAGAAAAATGAACAAAGAATACGACAAGCATATTTCCCAGATTACAATGATCTGTGATTCTGAATTCATTATTTTTAGGTGATCTTTAGAAGGTCTTTTGACTGCATTTTTATACCTGTGTTCTCCAAGTATAATGGTAGCAAGTTTCTCAACTGAAATATACTACATGAACAAAAGGTATTTCCATGCATTTAGATCTTCAGCCTAAAACTTCCTTTTAATGCCTCTATGTTTGTCATGAGAAGATGAAAACAATTGCAGACAATTAACAAATATGCCCTCAATATCTCAATTTTTTTTTTGCTCTCTTTACTACAGTTCACATTTGATTTGACAGAGTTTATCCTGTTTTCTGTTGATCCATAACCTTTCATTTTCCCCAAGGATTTACTATCTTCATGTTCTTCAGCAAACTAAGATGTCAACTTATTAACAATGTATCATCATTTGCTCAAGCTGTTAATTTTTCCCTTGCCCATCTCTCTCACAAGAAACAAGACTGTTCAATTGTAACATCATTTTGACAATTTTTTTTACATAAAGCTCATAGAAATTAAGAGAAAGATAAAGTGTTCCCACTGAAAACATGGTCCTGAAACTGAATCTTTAAATACATTTTCCAAGGACTGCTTTGTGAATTAGCTAGTCAAGCTCCTTATAAGAGTAAAGCTCTTAAAAGCATAGTACTTGTTTCAAAAGGTTCTGAAAAGCACTCTGAAACAATGACCATAATGGACTCAATATCCTTGTAAAACAATAAAAACTAAACCAAACCCACAATCCTTTTGCAAGTAAGCTTAAAAGCAAAAGCAAACAAAGAAATCAAGGAAGATGCACAAGATACTAAACAAGTGTTCTGGAGACACATTCATTTAGTGTTTATAAAAACATGTAAGTAACTGAGAAAAGTAAAAAGCCTCAAACATCTTAATTTTAGACTAAATTTCACAGCAAAGTTTTAATACATTAATTAAAAAAAAATCAAAGATAGTGCTTTAGTTTTGAAATGTAGGTTTTTATTAACCAACACTACTTTAATGATGAAGTCACACTGAGCTGATATACTATTTCCCTCAGATAAATGCTATTTACAGCATGTAGTTCCTTCCTCTATTCATACACAATTAGAACTAACTAAATTTGCGTAATGAAGCAGCTCTCCTTTCAGGCCAATATAACTCAATCAAATAAAGCACATATTATAAAGCATGGGCACCATTGTGACATGATAATAAAGTTTACCTGATTTGAAGATCCAAAATTATCTGCCTTTTGTCCACATTTTCAGTGTACACTTTTACACCATTTATTCGCAGAGGCTGAAACAATGAAGCAAGTAAAAGTTGGATCCTTCTACTGAACTGCACCATATTAATCTCATATTAACTTCAAAATAAACGTGGATATATGCATATTCATACTTGAAATGTTTACTATAAGCATCATTAAAAGGTGTGAATTAAAGCTATTAATTTAGCTCAAAATGTTATTTCAAGGGTAAAAATTACCTTGCTAGGATCCACTCAGTCACAACCTTTCTGGAAATTACCCTGGGTTTGGACCACTAGATTTCAAGATTTATGAAAATGTAGTATCAAGCTTTCTCTCTCTCCCCCCCAAGTAAACATGTCATTTCTCTCTGCTTGTATATGTCTAACACTCCCAGATAAAGCATTCTTTTCTGTGCAACTAAAACAAGCTAAATTTAATTTAAAAAGAAAGTACTGCCGTAAGTGGAATTTAGTCAGATTGAATGGAAAAGAATCCATAGTCCCCAACAAAAGTTGTATCAACCACTCTGTGTCCTCTCTCTAAACCACTGTGTTCATGCTCTCTCCTATCCCCTCCACCCCCATACAGAAACAGCACATAACAAACATTCCAAAGACTCAAAGCATCATCAAATATTAGGTGGGAAAGGATGAGCAATTACCTTATTTAGCACCACATCTGGAAATCTCACAGGCATGTAAGAGCTACATGTTATAACTCCTTCTTCCATGGGACTGAACAGAAGACAAATACCTATCTGCTCCTAGATACTATGCTATGGTCCTTTGGAAAGCTGAGGCAGCAGCCTAGAGTTGGATTCCATATACAGCATGATTAACATGCTTATCTGTAATTGCCCTTGGGTCATCTGGCTCACTGATCGTTAGCACATAACATGAACTGTATTAAAATCATGTGGCTATGAGCTTTTCAGTTGACTAACAGTTACTATACATTGAGTCTTCTCCCATTCTCAGGCAAATTCTGAAGCAGACACCCCAGGAAAAAGAAAAAAAAATAAAAAATAAGAATGCTTCTGCTAAAAAAGGCTCATGGTTTTATTTTATTTTAATGTTACAACAGAAACCAGAATCAGTGTTACCAAGAAATACTTCTGCATGGATTTAAGCAGGCTACATGATAACAGTATGTAAGACAGCCTCTTAGATCAGCAACTCACCTGATGACCAATGTCAATCTTTGTAAAACTGAAGGTACTGAGGTGGTTGTTTGCTCCTCTTACTGCTGGTTCTATGGTTTCTCGGAAGAGCTTCTCAATAAATTGGCAAATAAAAGGCCACATCTGTTTTACAGTCTAAGGGGAAAACCAATAAATATCTACATGGAATGCAAACTCACACATAACTAAAAACCTGTTCTTTAAGGTATATGTAAGAAATTTTGTACAAAGTTTGAAACAGAAGTTTTCTTTACAGTTCACTACAGACAAAAGAACTGGTTCCTTTTTACATACTGGAAAGCTTTCTGTAATTTGCATGAGTCTAAAGCACTGGAGGAGGAGAAAAACAATTTAAAGAATTTTCTTCTCTTACCCTATGAATGCATATATGCTGAGTATTGGAGAGAAGGGTGAAGAGAAGTTTATTTGCTGCACAAAGTTGTATCTTAGGTTATCACACATTCAAATCAAAACTGCAAAACTAATTTTTTTTTAGACTGTAGGTCAGGAACCTACAGTAACTGGAAAGTATCCCAGACAAGTAATACATAAATGACTGTGTTTACAGCTGCTATGACTTCCACACAATTACAGCTCTCATTATTCTAATGCCACTTACAGTCATTCTCCAAAACTCACTATTTCAAGACCAGGAAAATAGATTTAATCTTTCTCATGACTAACTGGATCAACAACCAGAAGCTTCAAGTGTAGGAAGTTAAAACTACCCTGTTCTCTGATTCTTGCCACCTTTTTTTTTTCCTTTTGTATCTCAGATTTCCCTCCTCCCCCTTCCCATTTGGAAGCGATGCTAATCACTCCTCTTACCTTGTTGAGCCATTCTGCCCTCTCTGTGTCTGGAAAATGGACCTAAAAAAAAATCCAAAACAAACAAACAAAAATTCATACAAATACAAAAAATTTTTTACTTACTCATGTCTAATAATTAATAATACAGGGAAGCTTAGGGGATCTCCCTATAAACAATGTATACAGGGATCAATAGATTAAGCAGTTAACATTCTTGACAAGAATATTAGAATTCAAGCAGATAAAAATATGAACTAATTTCTGCACTACATAGTTATAGATCCAAGCATATATTTAATAGTGTATCTGGATTAAAGTATTGCTTTAAACCATAAATGAACTACAAAAATATAAATAATACGCAACATAGCTGACACAGCTAATGCCAACCAAATTTACCTCATTTCAGAGGGTTTTAACATGATACACCTGACTGCCAGAGTCCTGACTGCAGTTCTACTTCCTTTTATGCCAGATCTTCTGCAATATCAATGAATCATTGCTAGAAATATTTAATCAGTGAAGCTGAAGCTCAGGAATATGGATTTAGTTTTTGCCTAAAGCCCTTTGAAAGACATTTTTAGTGATTTCTTAAACAACTGCAGAAATCACGAAGAGGCAGCAGTATGATGGTACATACATGCGATGGAAAGTACTCATCGCAACAGGAAAACACCAGTTAAACACTGGAAGAACAGATGCAGTTTTCCAGACAGGGAAGGAAAGCACAGTTCGTAGCTTTCCATCCTACAAACACACACACGAGCTAAAACCTGAAGCAGTTCAGTAGGAGCAGAATTAACAAGCATTTCTTTAAAAACAAACAGCTTCTACAATGAGATGCAGATCACACTTCTGAAACACAAAGAGCCTCTGAACACACTAAATAACTGTGACCTACATACACTGACTTTCATGAAGCAGTGTCTCAACTGAATTGCAAAGTCTTAATCTCTTCATAGCATAACAGATTGCACCATTGGTTTTAGCAGCAGTGCCTACTGGTTATTTTTATTATGCATATATCCCAAAATGTGAACAGCCAGTGAAATACATCCTTTTTTAACTGTATTTTCAGCAAGTTGGATTTGAAGGCAAGTCACATTACTGAAAAGAGGGCAGATTTAAGTTAGATGTAAGCTAGAAATTCTTCACTGTGAGTATGGTGAGACACTGGAACAGCCTGCCCAGAGAAGCTGTGAATGCTCTATCCCTGGCAGTGTTTAAGGGCTGGACGGAGCTTTGAGCAGCCTGGTCTAGTGGAAGGTGCCCCTACCCATGACAGGGGGGTGGAACTCGATGAGCTTTAAAGCCCCTTATAACCGAAACCACAATTGATATTCAATACATCTGACTGGGATAAAACAAGTAGCACCTCTCTCTTGCACCCACCAAGCACCCTTCACATTCAGTCCTGAATTATTCAGAATCTCTTGAGATAGGCTGGGAAACAAGCAAGAGGCCATACTAACATGTAGCCATATACACTGATTCATTAATTTTTAATCTTACCTATTGTACCATCTTTCTTAAGGCCTTGCTTATCAGGACATAGTTCATAATTTTTCCACAGATTTAATAAATTACTTCTCCTTTGATATAACACATCAATCATGCTCCTACCATGATTTGAGTTAGTATTAAGCTAACTCCTTAATTATATAGAATCATAGATTAGTTAGGGCTGGAAAAGACCTTAAGATCATCTAGTTCCAACCCCCTTAAGCCTAGTTTACTTCTACAGTTGCACATGTTAACAGCAACAAATAATACAATTAATTACATCTTCCATTTGTGTTTGTCACCCTTTTCCATCCTAGTTTTTTTACTTGCTCCAGTTCTAGCATAATTCAGTTGTATTCAGTGCCTATTCTGATACGCAAAACAGAGAGCAGAGAATACAATCTTCCACCTTCAAGACCAAAGTTTTTAATCTAGACAACCTTGAATCAAAAGTTGAACTTTAAATAATCTTCAGATGTTCCACAACAAGATAGGCTGAAAACAAGTCATAAACATTAATCAGTCTAATAATTCCAACCATTTTTAGCCTGCTATATGAGGCTGCAGTATTAACGGTAATGTTGTAATTTGCTTTAAGAGCTTTTGATATCAAACACAACACTATGCAAAGACAACTAGGGAAAGCCTGAGGAATGGAAGTTGGTACACTAGATCAGTCAGGACTGACACATCGAGGCAACTGCACAAACATTTTCTGGCCAGAAACAGAAACAAGAATCAAGCTAGCTGATGTGCAAAATCTGTTAACTCATATACAAAATCTATCGGACAAGCATGACACGAAGAGCAGAAGTCAAGTTTTCAGCTAAGACAGTCAAAGACTGAAAGCATTTTCCACTTGGTTTCTGTTAGTAAAGTGCTCCTGTAGGTTTGGCAAATACTGTCTCATTCCAACCACCTGGATTAGGAAGTATTCAAAGGAAAGTATAACTAGAGAACTGTGTAAGAAATACCCTACCAATCACATTCAACACCAAAAAACATCATGATAATACTACATGTTCCAGAAATTTAATACTAAATGTTATATTGAAAAATACTTGGAAGTGCTCAGAAGTTTCTGCACATAAAAACAAATACATAATTTAGCTTTCTCACACAGCTGCTTGTGCTCAGCTCTAAACAATCTTCATGCTTACTTCCTATTTCTGATGTGCTCATATCTTGTGCTCTCAAAACCTCAATTCAGAACTTATTATTTTTCTAATGATCAATAAAATACCAGAAAAAGCCCAAGGAATGCAATTCCTTGTTCTGTCCTGAAAGATAATAAAACAAAATAGGGACAAAAGAAAACCACTAACAAGCTCCTATTTCTGTAATAACAGCACAAACTTTTCTTAGCCACAAATATTGTATTATTCTGACTCTTTATATACGGCCTTCATATTGGCTAAATTTACTCAGTTTTCTGCCCAGATGATCATGTGTCTTTCTAAGGAAACAATGTTAGACAAGGAATAATAACCATTAAAATCAAGCACTACAGACTACATGTTGGTGGGAAATTTTGAAAAGTCAAACAGTAATTAGCAAATGGTATCAAATGAGTTTCGAACCAAGAATAACAATACTGCTGCCTTTAGTGTAATTCTTCACTCACATAAGGGTAGTTTCACCTGTCTACATAACTGTCACTAAACATAAGCACTGACAGGAAAAGTCACAAATAATGTAAGTTACAACACCCTTCTGAAAGTAATGCTGAATGGCTCCCACCACAAGTTACAGGTATTAATAACCTACTTTAAAATATAAACTGTACAGTAGTTGTTATTAGTCACTGATACCCTCACTGTAAAACACTTTTTTTTTAAATTATCTTTTGTAACCTTTCTGCATCCTTAAAGCTACTTACCAGCCAACCCTTATTATATTTAACTTTCACTTAACGATTAATGCATAGTCCTAAGTACTATTTACATGAACTGAAGCAATAAAAATGGCACCAACAGCCAAAATACAAAATTGCTATTGACCAGAGTATTCCTTAAAGTGAAAACATTATTGCTACAAACCAATCACTTCCTCAGGAATTGTATATTACAGCAGAGAAGAGGAAGCAATAAAAGCAGTTTAGGTTAAAAAAAACCCAAACAAAACCCAAACAAACAAACAAAAAAAAACCCCAACAAAACCAACCGAAGAGAACCCCAATTGAAACAAACCCCCCGTACCACTGTATATTGGCTTTTTGCCCCATTTATTTGCTCCCTTCCTTCACCGCAAGGATTAAAGATAAGAATTAAATTTTAGACTCCATTAAAAACAATGTACTATAATAGCTATATTTAATAGGTACTTATCTGAGTCAGCATTGCGCAGCTTATGTGTAGTTCTTTCCATTTGAGCTGTTTAATTATTTGTTGCTCCAGATGTAAATCTTACATAAGGTCACACAATATAACAAAGTTTCCTGATATAGTCACCATGTAACTAACTACACCTGAGCAGTTTTCCAGCCATTTCACAAATCTCCCTTCTGCTTACTTTAGAAAGTTAAAATCCTCCTGTCTACCAAAAGCCCAGCTTAAACATAGAAATGTAAAAGGGTATCACAATTTGTCTTCACAGTCTTTTCATGCATCATCAGTGGAGAGAGAGAACACATCACAGGAGGAAAGTCAGGACAGAAACCCAATTTAGGTGCTCTAAATCACCTTCTGAATACACAGCATAAGCAGTTACTTAACGACTAAGCCTAAAGCTAGGTGGTGTGGCAAAAAAGAAACACTAAAATTAAATTATCCTTTGAATTACAGCTGCCAGATTAATTTTGTCTAAACTCACTGCACTTGTAACTCAAAAAGTCTGGCAAAAATTAGTAAAAGAATTAAGAAGAATCCCAGCACAAATAGAATAAAGAGTGTCATACAGCAATATTCAAGCTCAATTTAACAGCTATCCACTCCACTGTTTTCCAGTCGGTAAAGCAGGCTGGCCTAAGGACATTTTAGGTGAAACAGAGCTGAGCAGTGCTAATGGCTTAATCTCATGTATCCCAGCCAGCCTCTAGCTCTCTGGAGAAACAATGAGCGGCAGTAGGTGAAGTATTTGTTCCATTCCAAAGAGGAACCGATGCAGTCCTCTCCTACTCAGCACAATCTGAAGAGGCTTATCCACAGACATAGACTGGGGACAACTGCTCCTTTCTAAGATAAGGTAAAGAAGTTGGGGCTTGAAGGGAAAGCAGAAAACCCAGGCTTCTCCTGTTACTCCAATAATCTACTTCCAAGGTTATCCTAGCAATTTTCCTAACCTCTATCAGCCCCGGAAATTACTGTAGCTCCCACATGTCTGAATTACAAGGTAAAACACGCTAAATATTTACTGTTGCAGAACTGCAGGATTCAGTATTCCCAAAAGAGAAGGTTAAATTGTTAATAATGAGGGTTCCTCAAAAATGCTGCAATCAACCACATGCCCTTGCTACTAAATTAACAACTGTTTTCACTATGTTTTGGTAATCTCACTCTGTTTAGTGTATGCAGTCTTAAATATATTTAAATTACTAGCCTTTGCACAGCAAAATTCATATTCAGTGTTTTCAGCATGAGGATAAATGAGGACTCTTGAAACACTCAGAATCATTAGGGGGGGTGTTGCGTACTTCAAAAAAGTAGTACAGGTTTTGATAGTAAATGCCTCTTTACAGCAGCAAAAAGAAAGTAAAAAAATCAGATGTCAGAAAATTAAGGTAAAGGGGAAAAAATAAAAATAAAAAAAAAAAAAACCACAGTTTAAGAAATATACAGAGAGAAATGAGACAGGGAAGGGCCCTGGAGTCATTGCCAGGCTCTCTGATCACTGTAAAACCTGAAAGTAAAATGGAAATGTTGGAAAAAGTGGAAACATACCTAAATGGAGGAAACAGCTGTAACACCAAGAAAGGTTAAGGATTGTATTTATTTATAAACTGGAATGTAAGTCATTTAAGTGTTTGGACAACACATCGGAAAACAAAATAAACCTTAAAAAAAATAATAAAATACATGCCCTTTGAGTCAGATTTCAACCCATGAGATGAGAGTGGCATTAGAAACACATACTTGGTACCCCACCAAATGTTTCTGAAACATTCTACCAGAACAAACATTGTCATCCCACGTGAACTGTCACTATCAGTTCAGCAAGTCCTAAAAGCTGCCACAACAAATTATAGACTCAGCACAAGTTTTCCAGTGTGATCTTTACCGTGTTCTCTACTGCCCCACAAGCTATCTGCCTCAGACAGTGTAAGCATCAAGGCGAAAAATAATTCTTTCAACAACAACACAGCAATTTAACACCAAACAAGTTGGCACTTGCAGGAAGTCTGAAACAAATGGCTTTTCAACACCTCCGGGTTTCAATACTAACATGAGAAAGCTACTATAATAAAATTAATATACCTCAAGTAATAAAACTGAGATTCTTTATATGGCATAGAAAGTTTTATTTTACTGCAACTTTCCGTGACCTCTATCTCCTTCCCCTCCTTAAAGGTCTAAAGAAAAGCCTAATATACTGACCAGTTCAAGCCTGGAATAAACAGTAGCTCACATACACAGGGCACTTCAGCATTCTATGCCCTGAAGGACCTATTTCCTAATATATATTTGTAGAGACTATATCTGGGAGACAAAATGATAGCAGCACATAGGCTGGTTTTTGTAAAGTCAGGCTAAACTAGCAGAAAACAATCGTCATAAAATGCTGCAAATGGTAGCAACACTGTTAAGAAGAGCCACCACTACCCACACATACATCATTGAAATTAACTTAAAGCCCAAACTACACAGAGGGATCTAAAATCCACCCATTTCTGCTGCACCAGAATTAAAACAGAAAATAAATTCAAAATATTTAATGCTTTTTAAAATTTTACAAATGATGATAAATGCATCCAAGTTTCTCATTTAAATAACACAAAGATACTACTTTGCTTAAATTTTTTTTTAATTATATGTAAAACTGTAGCTGAGAAAGTTTTTCCTCTGTTTGCCTTCTCATTACAGAATTCACTGGAACAGCATTTAACAATCCTCCAATTTTTGCCAGCAGCCTAGCAAAAACCTGATCAGTTTAAAGTTTTGGTAGCTGTGGATTCAGAAGCCCTCCCTCTGCAGGCCTGCAATATTACCAGAATATTCTCATCTGGACATTCCCCCTAACTTCTGGGACAAACTATGTCTTTGGCAATGCAAAATGATGCTGTGTTTGCAAAAGAAAAGCCCTGCCTAGAAGAGTCTCCAGAGCTTCAATACGACTGAAACAGCAGCCCAGAAGCAAGTCATGCAATTCAGAACTGAAGGATGATGAGAAGTCATGAAGCAGTAAAGTTTCATTTTCTCCACGCACATCTTCAACATCTCTTAAATAGACCTCAATCATAACAGCAGTGAGGCTTGTCAAGAACTGCATTACTTTCCAGCAGTTTGACTCACCAGTACAAAAACTAGATAAAATTTGTCTAAGTGCTGCTATTTTTGCAGCGATAGACAAGCATGCCACAATACAAAGTTACCCAGAAACCCCCTACTTCACAGCAGCCTGCCATAACAAAATCCTCCGGGATAGGCATTATAAGCAGCTGCTCTGGAAGAATGACAGAACAGTAGTCTGCTAGTAAGCATGCGAACTGGGAAGTCCTACTTCTACCCTGACACTCAGCCTTTGCAACCCCAACTCGAGGAAAGCTGCTCTGCCTATAAATTAAAAACTGAGCATCACTAAATCCCAGAAGCATCCTGGCTGAATCACCTGAAGAACAGCATATGAAACAAAAGTCCCTTGCTTTACCACTAATAGCGACACAATTTCCTTCCAGACATCTGGAAATACACTGGCATGAGTTTGTCTTACCTTGATGCAGAGCCTACCCTAAACATAGCAGAGCACACTAGAGGGATCCACAGAGCTCAGCTGTTACCTCTTTTGAAACAAAAATACTTTAAGATTTCAGTCCTCTACTACAGATTCATCTTCCAGTGCAGCCTAATTTTAGCATTACCTTCAAGTACTAATATACTAGTACAATATATCATGACTCAGCCTTCAATATAGAGATAACTCTAACCAAAATGCTTTATTTTCCCTGCAGTTAAAGAGTATCTCAGGAAAAATCCTGAATTGTGTTTGCACTTCTACTTTCCAGCTGGAAAAGTATCATAAGTTTTCAGTGATCAGTTTGGACTGGGACAGCATAGTAAAAGGAAAAAAAAATGAAATTGAAGGTATGTGGGGCATTCAGCTGCAGGCCTTTTAAAGGTTTTCACTTCCTGAAGAATCCACATGCAGAACATCTGACATAAAATTGATATCCTGACACAGAAAGAGTCATATTTTTCACACCTACCTAAAATTTCTCTAGAATTTAACAAAGGTTTCTGGATCATGCCTAAAACAAGATCTCTGCTTTCAGGGTGGGAGGTTTCCAACAAGTATCTTCAGCAGTGCGGCACAGTTTGTCAAATTTGACAGAAAGTCTTCCTAAAACTCAAAACAAGTTATTGCAAACAAGAAAAAGAGCCTTTACGACTTAATTTTGCTAAATTAAAAGATTAATCTTGCCTTAATCTTTCTCTACAAGAAAAAAAAAATCATGATAACTATGTAGTCTTAAGAAATTAAGTCATGATTCACATAGTTTGCTGGATAGGCTTCTTATTTTAAAAATCTCTTTATTATTATATTAAAAAACCCTCTATGTTTCATATAAAGACATTTAAATTTAAAAGCATTAATGAAATTACTGGATACACTAGGAATGCAAGGACTAAAACCACACCAAGACCTAACAAGTCACCTGTATACACATTTTCCCAGCGCCTGATTGGTGTCTGCTGCCTGGCAGACATACCAAAAGGCAGTCCTTCGGTTACACCACTGAAGTTCATATCCATCATTAAGAACCCATCAAGAAAGTGAGGCAACATAAGAACCTGCTTGATCTCTTACTACCCACATTTACAATAGTGCTTTTATCTATACTATCTCCTTATTCAGAAGGCCAGAATTCATTATCAAGTATTACAACAGCAGGGTGCCCTTTTCCAATCTCACCTTCAGTGGGCATCCACAGCAATAACAACTGTATTTTAAATGCTAACGTCCAATAAAAGGCCACAACAAGCAGAGGTAAGGGAAAACAAACAAAAAAAAAAAAAGAAAAACCAACCCAACAAAAAACCAACAAAAACCACAAACTGAACAGCATAACACTTCACACAAGTAAAATATCAAGAACTGGATTTAAACCTATTGAAGTCTTGCTGGCACACCAGGTTATAGATACGTAGCACAACCAAGGTTTACAAAATAAAACATTTCATGACAGCCCACATAAGCATATCTTCAAATTCCTACAAGCATTGCAATCATTACTGAAAGCAGAGACCCAGATTTCAAATGCTTAAGCTGCTGAAAGGTGTAGGATGAACTAGCTCTAAAAACTCACAGAATTTTACCACTTGAAAAATCATGCAAAGTACTACTTTTTGACATGTTATTGATTTTACCCTTTTATTCTCAAAAATAATTTCACTCCTTCTCCTCCTCTTCCAAGTAAAGTCTTAATACCTTAAAATTTGAGATTTTGGGTATTAAAAGTTTTATAAAAGGCATTATCACCTTATTTTCATTTTGTTATGTCTTAAAAACATTACATCATTTGTACTTTTTAAGCCTGCATAACAAATTCCTTTTCAGTTCCCTTGAGAATCCAGACATGTTCCCACTCCGCTGCACACCAAAGCATCTGGCTGTCTTGGTGGTCAACACTAAAAATGTTATCCTCTCTGGACTGCTAAATACTAACTTTCAAAACAGCTTATATAACCAGTGCCACAGCACAACTTACTACCTTTTCAATTGCCTTCAGCTATGAAAAGAAGTGCTGGGCTCTGCACCAAGTTGTCAGACATCCTCATTGTTGCTATCTAGACTAAAACATTGAAGGTTTCTTGTCCTTTTACTCCACTGACCCACTACCCGCTTTACCAACCCCTGCAGTCAGCAGCTCTGATTCACTAAGGCTAAGGTTCTGCCATCAGAGAGATCTTATTCCTGCTAGCATTTGCAAGGGCACATAGTTCATCCCTCTAAGGGACCATGCAGGCCTTCTATGAGGACTAAACCAGACATCAACCTTGAGGAAAAAATAAGTGTTCAACAAGTACTGACCACCTTCTGCAGACTGCCTGTCTTCTTTCTCAGGCAGATTAAATGTCCTTCCCTAACTAGCTTACCAGCAACTAATTACTGAAGAGCAAAATGATCTCCTATGACTCAATGTGCACATTCTAGCATAAAATGTCTCCATGTACTGAACCCCAGATTTTATAGGTTAACCTTTATCTTTTTTTTACTGTTTAACCTATAGTTTACGATATATTTGAAACAAATCTATGTGAACTCCAACAAGACACATCTTTTATTCTTCATTCATTTTTCTTAGTTTGGAGGTAAGCAAAGTGCAAATTTGCATTTGAAAATAGAAAAGAGCACACAAAAAAAAAAAAAAAAAAACCAACCCTTGGTTTTGTTGAGGTTCTTTTTGGTGTGCTATTCAACCTAAAAATACAGTATTAGAGCATGCAAATTCAAATTAGGTTAACCTGCATCCTAAAATGACAAAGTCATCTGTACAGTATGCTCACAAGTTAGATCTTATATGCTTATTGTTCTTACACTAAAAGAAAATATATGCAAACATTTTAAACATAATCAAAAATCAGTCAAGGTATTAAAGCATTTTAAAATGCCCCTGTATCATTTCTAGCTGAAATACTATACAGAAATTCAGCAAACATAAAGGGTATAGATAACCTGCCTGTTTTACTGAACCTGTAAATAGTCATTGATAAACTCTCTCTGAAACTATAAATCTCTCCTAAGAAAGTAACAGAAAGCAGAACATTCTAAAATGTGAAAACAAAACAAAACAAATCTTAATGTTTAATTTGTTTAATTTGTGTCTCTGTTAACATGGTGACAACAAATGGTGGGGAGGAAAGCCCTAGTTAATCTGATAGTTCTAGATATCAGATGACAAACAGCTTACATGTGTAATTCTTTCTGGTTCTTCCATTCAAGCATTCGGATTCTTACACCAAGCTCTTTTAAAAAGCTCCATATTTCTAATAATCAGGTGCATAGTAAAATTTGAAAGATTTATTATATTTTTCTCTATCCTCTCTAAACCAATTTTGTCCCCCTCAATGGACTGTATTTCAGCACAGAATATACTAGTTATGTTAGAAAAAGGCACACAAAATATATCACATTTAATAGGAAACAGAGAAACTTCTGCACTATACAAGATCAACGGTCTAGCTAACACAGCAACCAGAAGTGATGTCTAAGGAAAAAGAAAACCCGAAGTAGTACTATAGAGTTAGGCTTCCCTAAATATCCTTTCTGCTTCTGCAAAAGCTGTTTTCATCATCCTTCCCCCTTCTACCTCGAAAATGCTCAGCACCTTGCAAAAAATTAACAATAAAAAAATAATTCAATTTCACAAATTCCCTTGTATCAGATAAGTTTACTCAAGGCAAAACTGATACTTTAGATTTTTAGGGCAGCCCTTATATTCATGCAAAATCACACAAGACCAAGAAATATATAACTGGAAAGCACTCAGACCACTGAATTCCAATCTCCTGCAATTATCCTATTGCTGTTTATAAACTCCACCTTAAAAGAATAGAGTTTGCTACCATTCCTCAGAACAGACCAGGAAGGGCAATTCTAGTATGTTTTCGTGGGCTGGGTTGCTAAGGAAAGGCTGAAGCACTCCCTGCTATAAACCAAGTTTCTAAACTTAGGTATGCTACATCATGTTTGAGTTACAAAGTGGAACCAAAACCAGACTGCCTCCCAACTAAATTAACTATTATCCTCATCCTTAAATACCCGTCTTACTATTTTGACTCTCCACATGATCAACAAAAGATACTTTAGAGGAAAAAAGTCCTCATCAAATGACAGAAGATAATGTTCAACATAAATACCCCCCCCCACACCAAATCCCTTCTCAGTAATATTACTTTGTTTTGAAGCAAAAAATGTATTTTCATTATATATTGAAAAGGTTCTACAAGCATGTTGTCAATCTGCACCCACAGCTTCTAGTTCCTGTGTTCATACAAATTGTGGATCTGTTTCCATAACCTATCTTTCAGCAGGAGTGTATCTGTCCCATGACAAAGCTTAGCACCTCTTATCCAACAAGCTATTTTAGAAAAAGCAGAGTAAGTGTACTTAAAACAAACCTGCAAAAGGAAAGGATGCTATTGAAACAACATCCTCTGATGAAAACATAAATGCTTCTGCTACTGGCTTGACACATACGGCAACTGTGCCAGCAAGTGGCAAATCCCCTGCAAAGCTAATGCTTTAAGTCAGCCACAGAAAAGTCTTCTGTGAAGGTCAGAAGAACCAGGTTTTCATCCATAAATGGAAACTCTGGCTTTTTTTTTTTATTTATTCTGGAATTAGAAAAGTGGGTAGAATCCTGGCCCAAGTCAGGTCTGCTGTCAAGCTACTGTGAATTCAGCAGGCTCAGAGAAAGAATCCTTCAGCAGGTGGACACAACATAGACGATTTTGCCCTGGAATTTGGATACAGTGCCTAAGACACATAGAACATTTAAAACAGATTGACATCCCAGCATTGAGTCTTAATATCAGCAGTAATGAACTCAATTTTCATTAAAAATAGTAAAAAGGAAATAGAATTTCACACTGACAGAGGCTGCTGCTCTAGTCTGCACACAAAACAAGTAAGAAGAAAAAGTGTGGTTGTAGTGTCTTTCTAGGACTACAAAGATTTTCATCAGAAAGTGAATTAAATACCAGAATACACCATTGACAGCAGTACAAGATTTACGATCATCCAAAAAGAGATGAATACTGCCTGGCAGGCACTTCTGCAACATAATAAAGTCCATACTTAGCAAAAGGAAGATGAAGCCCCTCAAGTGGAATTGAGGCAACTGATCAAAGGGCATGCAGTACCTTTTCTCCAACCCACGACTACATGTTGCAATATTTCAGTTAAAATACACCTAGATATATGACAGTCCTGTTGATTCTTTGACTTGTGTACACAGCAACATTTGTTTAGTCACTTGTCCTTCCATGCAAGTCTTTACAAATCAACACAACCAAGAGAAAAAATAAATACTGCTATGACTAGGAAACCTGAAGTTTGACTTTTTTAATTAGCAATCAGGTTTCAAGAAGATGACATTTTTTTAAGAGATTGGTAGTAAATACAAAAGTAAAAATTACTAATCAGAAAGAAAAAGCCCTGTAGTCATTTTGCAATGGTCCCTTTCACACTACCAAAATTCTAGTAGGCCCTGGTTCCCGGAAACATTCCATGAGATTTCAGCTTGCTGCAGACAGACACTTTCTGTTATAACTGCAAACCATCACTGTCCAAAATAGTTGTCTTGCAATGCTCCGCAACAAAACATGCTCCAGCCTCCGTGAAAGTTTTCCATTTTCAAAAAAAAAAAAAAAAAAAGGAAAAGAAAGTGATCATAAACTACAAAATATTAATCCTCTTTCTCAACTAAGCTAATTTTTAAAACAGTACTGGAAACTACAGAATCTGCCTTCCTTTATCATTTGCTAAGTTTAATGTTTGGCCATATGTCTTACATGATACTCCATTTTAATTTCTCTGCTTTGATGTAAATTCGCTTATTTTATTTGCATATGTTTAGAGAGGAGTTCCTATATTTTTCGAAAGAACAGACTCTAGCTTTTATGTAAGCAGTTACAAAACCAGCACTTCAGTGGAACCATAAACTAAGGAAAAGCTACTATTTTGAGTACATACTAAAATTTTTCAATAACACCATCAATTTATTTCAGGTAGCATGCCCAATCAAGTGTACATAGTTGCTGACCCGAATAACAAAAACTTGTTTCTATTTACACAGCCATCGCTTATGCTCAGCAAGTGCTTGCATGAAGATGTTTACCACAAGTGAAACTAGCCCTGATATAAAGGCAGCTACTGGCCTTCAAACAAATGATGGGTAGCAAGTAGCTGAGTGATTAAGATTCAGTATTTTCTTGGATGCAGAGGAGGAACGCTCCAGCATCAGACTGCAGGAATTGTTGTGTGTTTGACATACAGGATGAAGAGCTAGCAAGAATGAAAGAAGAACAGTTAAATACATTTTTCCTTATAGAATTGCAGCACAGAACTGTCATCTCTTCTCTTAGATTACTGATTATCATCAGTGCTGAAGATAACCCAAGCATGTGGGGATATCTTGAATATGCTTTACCCCAAACTCAACCATTACAAACAGCAATGTTCTTCCACTTCCCAATTTAGCAGTAAACATACCCATCAGAAATCAATACTATTTTAATTACTGACAGCAGTAGTAAGTCATTTTATAAGCATACTGCTCAGAACTGAATCATAACATTAAGCACACAATAGAGACTTTAAAGGCTGAGTTGCTTGTAACTGATACTTAAGCTCACCATTTCTACATTTTTAATCAACACCTACTGTCCCAATTCGGATATTTGCAGTGTATTGCTGGAACAGAGCTAATCAAATCATACCCATCAGATCCTGGTTGCAGTTTACAACAACAGGAAGACTTTTTATATCTTGGCAACCCTTTCTACCTATATATGGCTTCACAGCAATTTCAAAGGTTTTGAATTTTAAAGATTCAAACACTGGTGAGGAGTAGGCAATTGCAATTGCTGAATTATTCTTCTCTGATCTTCAAAATTCTGAAGAATAATCAAGTGACCTTAGACCTGTTTTATCATTAATAGAGAGAAATAAGGGCCTCTGGAAAGATACATCTGACATCTTGAAACATTTCTCCTATGATCAGAGGGAGTCCTCTGGAGATGACTGTACTGATCATAAAGAAAATTTCCAATGAATTCAGACTTATGACTGAATTTAGGTTCATAAAATTCTAGCTCTAAGTGGAAACCAAACACATTGTGCTCAAAACCAAACTGAATATTAATTTGACAAGTGAAAAGAAATTTCTGTCAACTATAAGACAACTGCCTGAATTGCAAATAATGCATCATCTAGTTGATCAGTTCCCTAAAATGTTTTCAGGTTTAAAGAAATCTTGCCCATGGCAATGCCAGAATAACTATGCCATTTTATTGCTCCTAAGCAGAACCTTCCTTAGCCTGCACTTCTCCTGAAGGAGAGGTTAATATCTGTGAACATGAAGGGAGTAATACAGGCAGCCAAGTAACTGTTAGCTCCTGAATACTCAGCAGATTTCACAACAAATGCTGTTGCACAGTGCTAATAATTTTTCTAGATGTTCTACAACATAATATTTACTAGATGTATTAAAAGTCTTACAGCTGTGGACCACATTATTCCTTGCTAAATTTAAGCATTTAAAAAGTAGCAGTGAAGTTATGACCTCATTACTCTAGGTTCTTATTATACAGAGAAAAGGGAGCTCCTGCAAAAAATGCAGTTCATCCATTCCCACTGACTAAAGACAGGCAGTAGAAAGAGACTTACATCTCTGAAATGAGGTGCCCAAGTCCAGTGGAATCAATCTACATTTCAGTTTGCTGCAGCAAACTTCACTGTGTGTGCTAATTGGCAACAGATTTTTTTTTTATGGCTTGTACTGTTGGCTGTATTGGTTTAGGGCTGAATCCCAGCCCAGTACATCTACCAGATATTTTCAGCAGTCTAAAATCTGTATGCAGCTCTTAATCACATGTAATAACTTTCTTGCAAAAGACACAGCTTGAGTTTAGAAGAATGCAGGGATGACAGTTAAAATGAAATCAAACCCGAGTAAAATGCCACAGTTATTTTCAGAGATCTGCATAAATAGAAGTTAATTTGCAACTATATCATTTCAGCTGAAAAGTATTTTCAAGAATTTGATAAAGACTTTTCCATGTAAAACTAGCCTCTGAGGAAAAGAAAAAAGTCTTTTCTTTCTTTTCAACATCAAAGTGATGTTGAAATCCAACCCACCATTCCTGTTGCTATATGTGATTTGCTGCATCAGATACAGTCCTGACTGCTCAAGTTATTTGGAAAATTCTCAGGATATCAGTCAGCAAGCTTAACAGTCATCTACAACAGACTTTTTTACCTAAATAAATTGGAGGCTTTTAACTAAACAGTTGAAGATCTACTTGCCTATGGAAACATCTGTAATCAAAATCAAATCTATCTTGGAAAAACAGTCATTGAGATACCTATTTCAATGTCTCAATGCTCTCTTTTACCCTTATGAGCTCATATAGTTACTTTCTGTTAAAATAATGACCTCTCAAATCCCATGCCGTTGACTGATCTGAGCTGCTCCAAATCAGAGGCTTCGTCCATTTCATTTAGTGGGAGATCACAAGTAACAACTTTACTTATACATTGTGCTCTTTGCTGGAGTATGACAGACAGGAATGTTATTTCCATGTGCCTGGCAATGCAAACAATCACAGCAGCAGAAAGCAGAGCTGGAGTTCATCACTTCTGAGTGTGGGATGAATAAACTAGAACAAACGAAAACCTTCAAGATGACACGGGTTGACAAAAAGTAAAACCATTCCCCCAGGCACTGCAAGTCTCAAGCAAGAAAGCAAACGACCTGAGTTTTTACAGGTTATATCTAAATCAGAAGCCTATGTGTTACATTGGAATCAAGAATTAGAACTTTACAGTAGAGGAAATTCCAAAGTGGTTTGTCGGAGCTTAAACCCCATTAATTTGAGGAATCCTGATGAACTAATCTCCTCTCTCTGGCAAGTCAATACATTTCTATTGCTTCTCAATAAACTGACACTTAAATGATATTCTAGTTTTCCAGCTTGCCCCTGGAGGACACAAATGTGAAACAATGTTATCACAGTCAAGGATAAACATTTTAAAGCAACTGTAAATAAATGCTACAACCGCTTCCATCCCTTCAACTGTTTCACTTCAAGCACAAACGCCTCCACTTCTTACCCTAAAAAGTGTTTTACAAAATACCTGCAAATATTCTATTTCCCAAATTCCAAACTCAACTAAGCGAAGATGAAGGTTTGGATTTCTTCAGCCAAAACCACCACAGACTGTCACCTCATATTCCATGGAGTTTTTCCAGTATCCACTTTGCAGGTAAATGTCTTAAAATAAAAATAAAAAAAAAAAGTTGGCCATTAGGCTCTAATGGTTCTCTCTACACTTATTCCCAAACAAGAACAGCCAACTACAATTGCTTAATGCTCCTGTGTAATACCCAGAACACCGTGCAGACCCCTCTCTCCAAACCTAACAGAGGTTTATGCACTAGTGAAAAGAAAAACAACCCAAAACCTAATTTCAAGTATACACACTTGTACTTCCACTCACAGCTTTGTCAGAAGTATTGGTATGGTGTTACTAGTATACCAGGCTTCCTCCCTAGCTGTGCCAGAAAAACAAATCAGTATAAAGGAAGTGGGTACACCAAGAATAGCATGTGCGTGCTAGAAGCAAATAACCTAACCTTGAATTACTGTTTTAAAAGAACACTTTTGTAGTTCTTCATCTCTTATTTAGTAAAGTTTGTATTCTTATATAAGAAATCGATTCATTTAAAAAGAAAAAAATGTAATTTCCAAACCAAATCTATTTTCAGGCTGTTACTATGGTTCTATGTGTAATGAATTACTCCAACTTTAATGGAAAAAAAGCCCCAGATTTCATTGGGTTTTGTTTGGTTTGTTTTGGTTTTTTCTTTTTCTGTTTGTTGCATTTTTTTAACTGTTTGTTTGGTTTTTTGGTTTGGTTTGGGTTTGTTTCTTTGGTTGGCTGGGTTTTGTAAATCAAAGTAACAAAGTGAACATATCAGTAGCATTTTTGTTACTCATTGTAGAGAACTAAGGAAAGACAGGACACAAGGGGAAAGAAACATCAAAACACAAAGGAACTGAGAAAAACAGTTGTTGGAAAATGTTTTGTTACCATACATATATGTTAAGACTTGAAAACAACAAAAGCACATATTATATGCAACTTTTTAAAAAGCTTTATACACAGCCAACATTAGTAGAAAATTAATTAGAAAGACTTATATGAACAAGACAGATATAAGAATACTTTTTTTATCAAAGGAACATAGACAGTTTAGGCACATTCACATCAACACAGTACTCGTACCTAACACATCCTAAAAATAAAACAAAAAAAAAAAAAAAAACAAAACAAACCCCACTTCCAAAAGCCCGAATATTTTCCATTAAACATAAATCAAAATAAAGACAATCATGAACAAATAGAGAAGAAGAAATTACCACAATTAAAGCTACTATATCAATCACATATTCTTATACCACATGCAAGTCAAATGACTGAACACTGCTTTTTTTGTTCCCCCCCATAAAACATTCTCTTATCATTTCCTGGCTGCTATTTGACATTTAACTGGCAGAGGGTGGGCGGGTGGAAAAGCGTTCATTTTCTAGTTCAAGTATTTTAGGAAAAAGTCATTGGGTGAGGAACACAGCATTTTAAAATATAAATTCAGCCTGCATCATAAACTGGATTACTAGCCTAAGACAACTTCCTATGCACACAGACAAGAGAATTTAGCATTCTACTTCAACAATTAACAAGATGAATCAATAGACTGGGGAGGAGGGAAAAGACTAGCCTCAAAACAAATTACAATTTTTCAAAGTTCTGGACCAGCAAGCTCAGCATATTAGGAAACATTAACAAATTAAGAACAGACATTTCCTCATTTGAAGCATCATAGAATCCTTACATTAACAGTGTGCATGAAACATGCAGATGGATAAAGCTTGCTGACTACGAACAAGTCCTGAGAGTTTGCTCTATAAACCTGCATAAAAACTTACAGCTCAGAGCACGTCTTGTAATACTCTTTCCTGCAGGAGAATGCCACAAAAGTTCTTGCCAAGTTTTTGGATATAAAGTTGTAAACATATTCACTAGTTTTTCAAGTCTGATTAAATTAAGTCTACAGAATACGCTATGTGAAGAAAGGCATCTGAGAAATCACAGGCATATTTTTTTATATCAAGCTATGAAGATCTGAAAAAAGGCATTAAGAACCACGTATTACAAAGTAATCATGCTTAAATATAACACAACCTATGAGCTTCCTGATCTGTTAAGTTGCATTTCAGTTCCACCCCCGCACTGTTTTCATCCCCATTTTTGTACTAAGCTATTTTAAAAATTGAACAGTCACAAACTTTAAGAGCAGAAGTGTGGATTATAATGCTGCACAATTAATTCAAATTGGAACAATTCAGTTTTATAGCTACCTTCATTCTTCAACATATCTTGTGGTTACTTTTAAAAATGAAACAGGAAGACACTGCATTTTTAAAGATTCACCCACTTTCTCCCCACCTTCCTTTTCAGGTAGACAGTGATGGACTACAGGACAGTGTATTGTCAATACATTTTATTTAGTACTTGCCGTTACATCTTTCAAAATTTTTCCCAAAGGAAACTATTTGGATAATTCATGTGAGCCAGTATCTAACCGAAGGAATGCAAACAAAGGTTGCGAAAACAACAGTGCTAGAGTCTGCAACAGACTCTCTCAAAGTATTCAATAAAACAGACACAAAAATGTATGCAATTTACATCACAAATATAAATCTCTTAAGTGAAAGTGCTTCCAGTTGAGCTAATGTAAACTTGACCCATGCTGGTATATGATAAGGACAGCCAAATGACAATGTAATGCTTGACTGTCATATGACAGTTATTTTCAGCCAAGTAAAACTAGCTTCATATTTCTAATAACAACTTCATGCTACTTAATTCTAGACTGCTTCAGCTGAAAACTGTTAGCCCTGTTTCAGATTTTCAACTCCTAAGGAGAATTTTGTAGTTACATCAGGGTGTAGCAGACAAAACTTTGTGCAATGACTCATTACACGGGTACACTTGTCTTCTAAAGATTATTTATATAACAGGAGTTCCATTTGAAAAACTATGTTTTAGCGATTTGCTGCACAGAATTTTAATAGTATTTAGCTGACAAGCATCTGAATGACTTAAAAAGCCTCACTACTTCCCAGAAAATACCTCTCTAGAGATAGCCATCTCTATTTTTTTCCCTAGTTACACTTAACAGTTAAGTAAACACTGGTTATTTCATGCAGAAAAGGTTTCCTACCATTTGTAAGCCACAACTGGAGACTGAAAGCCAAGTTAAACAACAGCTTAAAACACAACAAAAAATGAGACTAATTCAGGTTGGAAAGGACCTCTGGAGCTCATGTGATCCAACCATGCTCTGAGATACAGAGCTTGGATCTAAATACCAAGAGTCTATATGCCTGATGATTAGTATGTTAACAGGTCTGTTGAAATGTTGCAAATTAGGTGTGCAGCTTGATGTTATAAACTGTTCAAGTTCTAACTTTGCTTGCCCACAAAGAATCCTCAGCAGCTTTATTAGCCACTTCATTCTAAGAAGGTCCTCTTCATGCAAGCTATTGTTCCATTTCACTTTAAACCTGACCATAGGCTTCAATTACCTCCTTATTGTAGGCACTAGCACTTGTGTGGCTGCACAGTAAACTATTCCAGGAACTGTTCCAGCCAAACACTAAAGCTAGCAAAAAGCTTACAATTGGGTGGCCAAGTAAATTCTAATGCTGGCATAAGAAGGCAGTAAGAAAATGCAACTGGATGCAGAACATCTTTTTTTTTCAGGAATGCAAATTTACTGTGTTTTGAAACTGCAGAATCAGTCTCTACAAACCCTGATTCTCTCTGCAATAAGCATATTTGAATGCAGAGAAAAGCCTACACCGTTAGTACACAGAAGCTTTAAAATTCTCAGTTCTCTAACTTTTAACAGTATCACAGGAAGCACATAGAGGTAACAAAACCAAAGCAACTAAAAAAAATTAAAAATAAAAAAATAAAAAAATAAAAAAGGCTACACTACTTAAACCACAAAGAAAAAGAGAACTTGACCACTCTTAAGACTGGTACATGAAGGTTGATAGATGCTATTGGAAATAAAAAAACAAAAACAAAAACAAAACTAGAAGTAGGTTGGGGATATGGTTCAAGAAAGTTGAGGTGTACTTTTCTTCCTCCCTCTCCCAGGCATTGTATCAATGGGATCAGAGATGTGACACAGCTCCTCACTTGCTCTGACATGAAGACAGGCCGTACAGAACTATGTTAAGGAATAAGGGATCAAACCAAAGTATCCTGAGAAGCTGAGGTTAAGTGGAATGGACTTAGCACAGCTCCCAAGCTCCACAGCATTATTTAGCACATGCTCCCAAAATCAGGAAAGGATTCAGATTCTCAGAACCTCATATTTGTAGTGAAACTTCCTTATAAACCAAGTTTAACCTGGACTAATTCTAGCGCAACTAGTTATTCCATTAGCTGATGCAGCAAGTTTGTATAACCTCACTTCCCACACCTGACAACAATCCATTACTGCCAGCTAGGAAAGTCATGAAACTTACATTAAAAACATAATAAAAAGGAACAAAATCTGTGAAATCAAAACACAGAGAAGGTTGCAAGTGCCAGAAAGAAAACAAATTTAAGTTGGCTCTTCATTTTCAAAAAGCACAGACATCTTTAATTACACTCTCATCTTTTCCTGCTTGCCCCAACAGAACTGTAGTCTCATTCAGTGAGAAGTTGAGGCTTTCTCAAGAAAGGTGTTAAGACTATCTAAGAAACGCAAGTGTTGTCCAGATGCTCTCTTTTGCTGCAAAATAAGAAAAGCATTTAGCGCATGGCAGATGGGACTGAAAAAGAGTCCTGGGTCAGTTCATGCCACCTTTGACAACTACAGACTCTGTCAAACACATCAAGCTGGCAACTGGCTTCCACATTTCACACATGATCACTTTCAGCAAACTCATGATTTGAGTCTTCCCTCTCATTCCTCATCCAACCAATTTATTTCTAAACTTCACAGAACTCTTCTCATTCAAATAAAACAAAACTTACCCAAAAATACCAAAGTACCATATGATCCAAAAGTTAAACAAGTGATAAAATGACAAACCCTACTAAATAGTTTTCATAATTTACTTACTTCAAATGGCTGTTTAAAATGAGACCACTCTCCTCTCCTCCTCTCTTATCAAAATAGTTTCTCCACTGTTCCTATTCACAGTAAATTCTACTTTGAATACTCCATCTCTGTACCTCCTTTATTTTCATTAAGTGTTCACAAACACTAGCCAAAGATAAGAATTTAATTATTTTTTTTTTTACAAACATCTCTCACAAACCCACACCCCAGATTCAGTACAGGCATACCGTGAGCAGCACAAAATTGTTGCAAAGCTAGAAAAAATTTATGCTAAAGGCAGCTTCAGCAATTAGAGAACCTTTTCAGTGCTATAATTAATGATGATCTGATAAATGAGAAACTGCAACATAGATCAAATTAAGTTAAACATTTTTATCCTACAAGAAACAAAATGCTGCCTCTTTCATTTTACAAAAGGAGAACAGAACACCAAAGAATTGTTTCGAATACTTAAAACTTCTAGAACAAGCTTTCATCACAATAAACTACAATGAAAGTGTTTTGACAATAATCCTGATTCATCTTCCTATTTCCCAGTGGGCTCTCATGCAACAAATAAAAAAAATAAAAATATTTGAATCCATATCCAGCTACACTCCGTGATGTGCCAACAATCTCAAAAAACAGTAGTAATTTAAAGTAGGAAGAATCTTACAGAAGATGAAGAAAAGGTTGACTGCTACTCTAGACTTTTTCTTCAAAAAAAAACACAAAAATCCCCAGCCTTTACTGACAAGATCTTCCTGACCCCCATGTTTTCAAATGTGACAAAAGCAGTGCCAGCTCTTATATGTAAAATTATTTGGGCATGGAAGCAACACTAGAACACCAAAATGAAAATAAAAAATAAACAATAATTTAAAAAAAAGCAAAGCCAAAATACATAAATAAAAAAAAACACCACCACAACACTAAAAGGCTTGTACACAACTTCCTTAGTTGCTTAAACAGCACATTTCAAGAATGTATTTGCATAGTCCTAATAACTGTTATGTAATATCAATTTGTAATATGAAAAAAAGAATATATTATACATATATATATAGAAGGCCTGTAGTACCTAAAAGCCAACTCAAGAAGCATATTAATACTTTCAGGCTAATATTTTTCTTTAGTAGTTTGATATTGCATTCATAAACATCTGTTCATCAAATGGCTTTCTACCATAAATATTGTGGAAAAGGATCTTTACATATGAATCACATAGTGATGCTTACCACATTGTTACATGAGAAAATGTGTTATGTGACAGACATCATCTCAGCACAGCTTTAACACACAAAATGTAAAAACTTTAACAAACAGGAAGATATGATCAATTGAGCAACATAGATGCCTTTTCTGCTGGTTCTCCATTTGTAAACCCGTAATTCACATGTCTAACTATGGGATACTCTTAGAAAGTCGCTTGAGCATCAACAGCAGAGATAAAGATGTCATCATCCCACTCCACTCGTCTCTTGTCAGGCCACACCTGGAATACTGTGTTCAGTTTTGGTCCCCACTATACAAGAGAGATGTGGACAAGCTGGAGAGGGCCCAGACAAGGGTCACAGAGATGATCAAAGGACTGAGAAGCTTGCCATATGAGGAATGGCTGAGAGAACTTGGTTTGTTTGGCCTTTAGAAAAGACTTAGGGAAGACCTTAGTGCCATTCTCTGATATTTTAATAGCAGCTATGAAAAAGATGGAGACTCCCTTTTTACAAAAAGTCACATGGAAAAGGGGAGGGGTAATGGGTACAAGTTACTCCTGGGGAAATTCTGTTTGGACACAGGAAAATTTTTCACAAAGAAAATGATGAGCCATTGGAATAATCTCCCCAGGGAACTGGTGGATTCCCTAGCGAATCTTTTAAGATTCATCTGAACAGAGTGCCAGGACATCCAGTGGTATTCTATGATACAAGTAGTAATACTGAACAAAATTTAAACTTCTTCCTTAAAAAAGAAAGCCTAATCACATAAAAACACACACACACAACCCACAATACACATATGTATGTATACATACACTAGGAGGCACCTAGAACAGAAGGCAGTTTTAAAAAAAACGAAAGACAGAAGGCGGCCATAGGCTTCAGCTGTCAAGTATTCAAAAGTTCTTACCCTTTCCTAACTCACGCCCCTTTATACTTTCCAGAAGCAGGCTGGCAGCCTAAAGTATACGGCCATCTGCAGTACTAACCAAATAAAATTATTAGATCCAGCTTAGCTTTTAGTAGCCATACATGGAAGTGATTTTTCTTATAAATGACTCCTTGGTAAATTCAATCTAACATGCTCAACTAACTTTTGAAGAAAAGATCAGAAGACTGTGTCACAATGCCTCACAGACTTCCTTCTCATATTTTAATACAAGACTCCACGTACAATTCCTACAGCCAGAGCAGTAAGAGCATAAACCAAAGGCGTAATTAGAGGTTCAGAAGATGATCTGACTGTTCTATGGCAATTAAAATCACGTAATGTATTACAGAAGCTCACCTGTTTATCATGTTTACTGGATATATATTAAACACCAACAGCAAGGACTCTTTGGAAATTCCTGCCCTGGATCAATCCAAGATCCAGTTAGCAAGCTTGATTCTACATGATTAACCTTCTCTGCAGATGTCATTCAGTAGAGGACATGACTCTGCAGTTAGAGCCACCTAACCTTTTTTCTTCCACAAACACTGGGTCAGCCTTCCCAGTAAAAAACAAAGACTTTGTTGCTCTAACCATATAAGTGGGGTATTTGACAAGAAGCTCACAGAAAAAAAAAAAAAAAACAACAACAAAAACCAACAAAAACCCACAAACAAGTATGCATGCATATTTTATTCTAACACATGAGACTAAAGACAAATAATTTCATAGTTATAAACCAATTTCCATTTTCAGACACACAGTCTGATGTCTGCTTTTACTCAGAAGGGATCCTCTACCCCTAAAAACTAGCAGCTTGTTCAATATTTGACACAACGTTCAACTAAGAAGTATGCAACTACCACTGAAGTCTTCTTTTACTCAACATCACCTTTGCAAACACACTCAACATAACATAGGTGGATAATTATTTTATTGATTATTGTAGCTATACATCAGCAGCTATTAAAAAGGGTACATGCTGACATTCTCTCCCCCCTATAAGTGTAGAAGTGGTATAGCAGTTCAATGGTAATTCACAATACTCACAGTCTGCAAGAATTTCACGCAGATTCCCAAGATCTACCAATCTAAAAATTTCTTTACAATAGGACTGTGAATCAGTTTAATTAAAAAGGTCACTAGACACCTAATTACATTTATGCAGGTTTTTCCTTTTACCTTAAGTAGATGAGAAAACTAAACAACAAAACCAAAACCTTGAAAGTCACTCCAAACTACAGCAGAAACTCAAGTCTGTAAGACCCAAAATGCTACAACAGACTCGTAATTAATGTACTAACACAGCATTACTTTTTACCACAAAGATGTACAGTATTTCAGTTGCTGTATAATCCAGAGTTAGGGATACAAAGAAAATTGTCTAAATGTTTTTTCAGAATCAATTATTTAAAATTTCTAAGATCCATTCCTATTTTGGTATCCTGATGATTGCTGACAGGCTGCACACAGATATAGCTTCTGGCAGCAGGCCAAATTTATAATATCTGGTGGGGAAAAAAAAATCAGCATGACTTTTAATCTCTATGTTGAAGAGAACAGGAGTCTAGGTTTCACCTATCCAAAAAGATGTCAAACACAAGATGCTGTCATGCTGTAAAAGTCAGATAAAGCAATCAAGACCCCCTACAACTGCAAAATTAGATTAACTTTTTAATTGCTCTGAGAAAGAAAAAAGTTCTTAAATTCATTATACCACTTACATTACAAAATACCATTACTTTTAAAAATAAAACGCAACGTGATACCTGTCCTTTAGAAATTGGGAGTCCTGGTTTTCTACCTTCTATCCTCTAAGTAGTGATACTTAAATTGTCACTTTCCTTATATATGCTTTTTAGTTACATTCATTTCAGTACAAAATACATCTAGTGTATATAAATGTTGCTAAGAAAGGGGAAATGTCACATTTACTTAAAGACTATTTTGATCTCTAGTCCTTTCTGATTGTAAATTCTGCTGCTTAGTTTTAAATGACTTGGAAAAGCACCCACTTCTGCTCCCTCCTACTCCATATAAATCAGTGACATCTTCCAAACACATGACAAAGCTATAACTACATGTTAGCAAGTGTGTGAGGACAGATCTTATTAAGCAAGTAAATGCAGTATTTTTTAGCACATGTATATTTCTTTTAAATAATTCAGTGTTGACATTTTAAATAACATAACCTGTATTCATGTTGAATTAATGCATTTTACATCCACAGTACAGAACATTCCTATTGTATCAACATCTGCTTATAGAATAATTCAGTCTAATTTACAAAACTAATAACATTATGAACTCTAGTGTGATAGCACAAGAGTATCACTTTTAAATCATAACTGTGCATATCACCAGGAAAAAAAAAAAAAACTCCTGCAATAACCACTTTCTTAAAAACAAATAACACAATGCAGTATTACTGAATACTTAACATGTACTGCTAAAGCAGCAATCAATCCCAGAGAGGGGAGTAGTGGTGCATTAAATCACATCTTGCATACACAGCCAAGGTTCTTTTCCATTCAAGAGCCCAGAAAGATACCATGTCAGATAAATATTTGGGATGTTACGTAATTTCTGTTGAAAAGTGGTTTATTACATCTCAGTTTCAGTTCCAGGAGAGTAAAACATTTCCCATGTTTAAAACACAGCACTGTCCTACTCAAGTAATTAAAATTTCCCTGATGAGAGTCCAAGGGAACATACTCCACTTTGGAGTTCACATCAAGACAGATAAACTTGACACCTATTAAACAGATATTAGGCTCCATATATCATCCAGCAGCTCCTGTCTGAAATATGACTAAAATCCACGAATCTCCAAGACAACACACATAAAGCAGAAGGAGAGTAACAGTTTCCCAAGACACATTACAGAGGAAGCAAAAAGACTCATACAAAGCTAAATGACTATGACAGCAGACACTGAAGATCACTTTTTATTTAAGCAGGCCTTCAATTCTTAGGAGACTTCTGTCTCCCAGATTGCATTTCACCTGGAAGCTACAGTTATTTGGAAGCATGGTACCTCCAGAATACTGCATATACATCAGTAGAAAAAAAAGAAGCAAGACCTGTAAAATTTAAGAACTAAAGAGGGAAACAAAACCACAAAAAAGCCAACAGTGACTTGCAGTACATCTCCCAACTGCTGTATCAGAAGCTTCTGAGGAAACCCTGCATATTAACCAGCTGCTTTCTCATAATGTCATAGGATATGCAGGTGTTTGAGCCAGCACTCATTCCTCTCTATGATTTTCTTGCCTCTAACTTCAGTTAAGAGGCCCCTTTCTAAACCCTTCATTATTTGAACAACTCCACACAGGAATTAATTGCCATTCTATCAAACATAACAAACTGTGACCTAAAATAAAATTTACGTACAGCACTAATCTTGAATATCTACTGCTTAGTTACCAGCAGATAGTTACTATATACAACCGTCCACAACAAATCTAGCTTCAGTTAATTAATTTTAAATGCCTCATATAAGAATACTTCCATTATATGATTACAGGTTTAAAAAAAAAAACAAAACCAAACAAACAAACAAAAAAAAAACCAAACCAACAGAGAGCTAATGTAAGAGCTATTACCCAGATTATTTAAGACTCGCGTCTCAGCTTCAAGCAGCAAAACCACTTCATCTCTCTTAGATACTGTCCTAATTTTTACCATGATTTTCAACAAGAACTTGGATAAAAGACACAAAGAAACAAAGGTAAAAGAGACTCTCATCTCACACAAACACACCATATTCTCTCTAGACATCTGGAACTCCTATAACTTTCTCAGTAGAGCTAGGACAGCTCACATCAGGTACAGCAATTTGATCACATGAAAATAGTTACTTTGATACTTATTGGAACACTGATCGATGCAGTCGATGCAAAGAGTACATAGCAGAGATGTGGATGGCTATTACTGAGGAGCACCGAGTATTCAAAACAGAAATCAGTCAGAAGGTTTAGCAGAAACCCTCAAGACTTCAGGTATAGAGATGAACGGAGCATCAAGCTCTGCGCAGATCACCAGGGCAGCACAGGACATTCGTATGAATGAGCACTAGTACGGATGTGTGTTTGGCTGTCAGCTGTAACTTTTAAACCTCCAAAGTATTCAACACTGACTAAAAATAATCATATTAGAAAGCCTGAAACTTTCAAGGGAAGATGCCACTTTCTAAGAAAGCCTTTTAAAACCTACCACAGCACAAAATAAGACCACCACAGTCCCTTTTCCTCGGTGCTCACACCACAACCCCGAAACCTGCCAGAAACACCACTTCGTTTTTATGTCACTCCCTATTAAGTAACGCTTTACTGAAAACTCTACAACCATTAAGATACTGATTTTGTCCGCTCCGATCTCAACTTTCTCTAAGAGGTCCTGCCCGAGTCGCTAGATCTGTGTGCCTTAGAGACCGCGCCACGTCCAAGACGTGTGCATTCACTGGCATCGGAGGGCAAAAAAAACCCAAACTCTGAGGTAAAGTTCGTTGCTGCGCGGGAACCCCCGGCCACAGCAAATTCAGCGCCGCGGGGATGTCACCACACGGCGGCCGCGCTGCCTCAGCTGCTAGCGGACCACGGGGCCGAGACGGGCGGGCGGCAGGGACAGGCCACCCCGATGAAAAGAGGGTCCCTCCGCCTGCCCGCGTCCGGTAACGCCGATCCCGCCGCTGGATGCCAAGTCCCCAAAGAGGCTCGCAAACCGGTACGAATACCCTAAGGGCGCGGGAGATGCCGGCTCCTCGCCCCCTCCTTCCCACCAGGCTGGCTCTGGGGCTCCGGCCTGTAGCGAGTCTCTTCCCCTCAGCCCGGGCAGGAGAGGGCCGCCCCGGGGTGGAAAGTCATGCAGGTCCCGGGGAGATGACAGGCCCCAGCCCGCCCGGCCGTAGCGCTGCCCGCTGGGCGTGGGTGCTCCCTCGGAAGCGCCGGAGGGTGTTGGCCACTCACCCAGGCAGGCAGATCGGCGGAGGAGACGCTGAGCCGCACCGCCTCCTCCTCGTCCTCCAGGAAGGCGAGAGCCCGGCCCAGGCGGGAGGTCTTGCCGCCGCGGTGCCTGCGGATCCAGAACAGCCCGCACAGGGCGATGAGCACCCAGCTGAAGCTCAGCCCCAGGTAGCCCAGCACGTACACGGGGAAGATCAGCACGAAGCTCCTCGCAAACTGCGACACTAAACCCGTCACATCCACGCTCAGCAGCGGCGGCGGCGGCTCCGGCACCGAGTCCCCAGCCGCCGCCTTGTCCGCAGCGGCGGGATCCGTGGCAGACCCGTCGCCGGGGGACTGTTTTCCCGCGGCCCCACTCATGCTATCGCAGCGACGGTTCCTACTCTTCTGCCGCTCCTCCCGCTGCCGCTGCCGCTCCTCCTCCTCCTCGGGCGCTGGCTGCGAGCGGGCAGGGGGGCAGGGCGGCGGCGGCGCCTCGCATCCTGCGCCCGTCCCCGCTCACCGACACCAACCGCCGCGCGCTTCCGGGTCCGGGGCTGCCCGGCCCAAGCCGCCGCTGCCCTAGCCGCAGGGAGGGTTCTGTAGGGAGATGAGGTGGGGGTCTGCGCCATCGCGGGGAGGTGCCCCGTTTCCAGCCACCGCCATTGGCGACCCCCGCACCACACGACCGCCCTCACCGCTTTGCCGCCACCCCCAGGCCGGCCCGGGCCGCTGTGGTTCTCTCATCTTCCCCTTGCAGGCCTGTCCTGGGAAGCGCGGGTTTGCCCCGCACGGCGGGATCCGGGCCAGCAGGAGACCGTCGCCGCCTTTCGCCAAGCTCGCTTCGATGCCGCTGGGACCCTCCTTCGCCTCGAGCCTAGCTTCACCTGGGGGCAGCCAGTCTAGCCGCCAGCAGCAGCCACTCACCATCGCAGGGACGAGGGAGTGCGACTCCGGGGGTCAAGGAAACAAGCTCTTGAGGCTGGCACGAAGCAGAACTGGCTTGCTGGGGAGCGGGAACATGCTAGGATGTGCATCCCCAGAGGCAAACTGCACCAACTGCCCCTTTTCTTTGGTTCTGCAAGCGGTTGAAAGGCTACCCGTTACACCCTTCAGTAGTTTTCTTTTGTTTCCGGTTAAGGGATATTGTTAAAGGTCCAACTGGTCAATGTCCCAGAGGAAGGAGTAGTTACAACAGGTGTTTCCTGAAGCTTTGCTCTCACATCCTCAGGTATAGCTGCCTCCTCTGTCACCTTAATGCACGGGAGTACCCAGGGTGGCACCCACCGTCTTACACAAACCGTGGTCTGTGGAACTATAAAAACTGATACTCTATTCCCCTTTCACACAGAAACACCTGGTTTCCACATCCTTTACCTTTAATGTAACCATCAGTTTGCTAAGGGGCATCTGTTGCTTGTCCTTAGCTGTGTACTCATCAGTTTGCTGGTACACACTTGCTGATTAAACCCAGCATTTACAGGTTGGGGGTTGGTTGTTTTTTTTCCTTTTGGCTGTAACTAGCTAACTTTTCACTTGGTGGGAAGAAGGTTCCTTTCTCCTCTCTTCACCTGCCAATTTTCACAGAATTCTAGACTATGAGGCAAGTATTTGCAGGCAGGGAAAACAAGAGAATGAATTTAGCCAATAGTCTGAAAAGTTCTGAAAGCATATACAAATGGACGAATGGGAAAGCTGCATGAGCTTCACTTGTTTACAGAGTGAATGCAACCCCATCTCATTTATCCAGAGAAATGAGAAGTCAGAAAAGCAATAGCACAAAATTTGTTTGCTCGGTGCTGTGCAGCATAATTGGAAAAAGAATCTGTAGCTTGACAACTGAGTGTGCTGTTCTGATTTATCATCTTCTGATTTATTCTGATTTATCATCTTTCTACATTCCCTCCCTGCCTGCAATCAGACATGATTCTAAGCAAAAAACACAGATTGATGTTGCTCTTCTTTGCTCCTTCCTACCACTGACTTTGTGTTTTCCACCTTGTAGAATTAGGTCAGGATGAAAATGCCAAATGGCCACAAGATACAAAAAGAGTAACAAAATCAGTGATTTATAACTAGATGGTAATCCAAGCCTTGACAGGACAATTTCATTACTTTGGGTCTTCTAGTGAACCAGAAACACCTACCAGCTGTAAGAGAGGGGACTAACAGGCATCAAAAGACCACATAAAAGCTTGTTACCTCAAATTTGGGGTATCAAGTATGACTACATGACCCCTTTAGATGCACACGATATCAAATTACAGTAAACATGGATGATTTTTTGTATTTATTGTATTCCTCTTCCAATTACTTAGTTTACTTATACAGACTGACGTGAACTCCTCACTCCCATGTTTCAGTAACACCTGAACATCTGAAACTTGAGTTTCAGTAATACAAATGGCCATATTGCATGTTGGCTCCCGCCATTACAACCAGTACTATTAATATTTTCTCATTTTTCAAGCCCTTTGTTCTCAGTTTTAGACTCCATTGCTTCCCATTACTCCCCTATCTGGCTTCACAAGTATCTAAAGCAGAATACAACTGTATCACAAACCAAAATAGAAAATCAAAACAAGAGAAAAAGAAGTGATTAATATGGCATTTGCCAACTAACACTTTACCATATGCTGCATCTCATTCTGCTCTCCTATATGTCTCAGTGTGTATTCTGCAAATGAGCTGGATATAGGATTTGTAGAGTACCCTGTACAATCAGTATTAATACACTGGAGAAGCACATCAGAATAAAAATCTTGGAGTAGCATTTAGGATGACAAGCACATAATTGTAGGCCTGGCAGCCCAGCACTGATCCTGGGCAGAGTAATTCAGTAGCCGATAGGGAAGTCTGAATAATCACAACTACAGGTGGATGGTACTGTGCCAATCAAGTAGGAAAACAGAAGCAAGTTCTTGTAGCATTAATTTGACAGCATTTATCTGTAACCAATAGAAAGTTCTGATAAAGAGGTAACCACTGACCTCGTAGAGGTTCTGCAGGTAACTGACTTGGCCCCACACCGGATTTTGATGAAGGAGCTGTGTGGAATGTAACTAGCACACCCATTGTTATAACAGGGACAGAACAGTCTTGTTAAAATCAAGACATAAACTCTGCTGCTAGAGAACACATAAGGGTCATTACTCTATTACAGAATTTTTCATAAAATGTTCTAGCTAAACATAAGTTATCTGTTTCTGCTTTTTGGTGCTGATAAATTGTTTAATAATTTGCTTGGAATTGTTAATTTACATATTTCCTGATTCTATTGTTTAATACTTGTGATAGCAGTCTTCAGTGTGTCAAGAACTTCTGAAGATACAGCACAGAGATTACTCTGGCTTTTCCTTAAGTGTCTTATAGTGAATTGTATCAGCTACAGAGCTGATTATATTTATCTCATTTAGATAATATTTATTTTCATATCCTGCTTTGTAGGCCTGTAGCTTTCTTAAAGTATTAATTAACACCTTTTGCTTGCAGTAGTCCTTTATACCCATTCTTAGCCATATGTGTTTGTTTGTCCTTTTTACTGAATTGCCTTTTTTGCCTTTTTCAAACTCAATAGCTTCTACTGGAATCAAAGCAGTATTGTCTTTTGTTCATCTTTACTTTGCATTACATCAGATGCCTTTTTTTCCAGTAAGTATTGGCACTTTTCTTCAGAGTAACTTCCAAAAATATCTTTTTAATACACCTGGGGTTTTGATGATGAGAAAAATTGACAAAATTGTTTATATGGTGAAAAAGAAAATCTAAGTTTCCCCATGTTCCTTGGATTTCAGATAAGAAAACAGGTTTTGGAAGCAATTTTAATTGTTGCTTCTTGGCCATTTTAGTAATAGTTAATCTTCCTGAAGAACAATATTTCATATTATACATTATTTCACCCAACAACATTATTACAGTCTGATGCTTCTCTATTTTTAACCATTGCACAGAAGTCTTTACTGAATAGAAATATGAGAATGTTTACGCAGGAGTTGGGTGTTTCCTAAAAAAATTGGGAATTATTAATGTAAACACATTTTACATGAAGTTTCATCCTAGTAAATTCTCATGATGGAATAGTCATTACTTCTGTGTTTTATTTAGCCAGCTGTCTCAACTTGCTCCAGATTATCTGGAATATAGTACAAATATTTTCTACTTCAAATTATCCAATATATAGCACAAAGAAGAATCAGAACACTCTACCATACCTGTTCAGCATACAGAGCTTCCGTTTGAAACAAAACCATAGAGGTCTGATTCCGAGTATCACCCAATCTGGCTTCAGTTTCACTGAATGCATAAACTATTCTAATAATAGGTTCCTCAAGTATTTATTGTTTCTGAAGAAAAATATACTTTCCACTAAAATGTGTTTCTTAGTACATTTCGCAATAATCAGTCTTCTCCTTCTCCCCTCCCCCCATGGGATTCTTACAAGTTCGAGTTCAAAACTAAAGGCACAAAGTTTACTTCAGAGATCTGCATTTTTGCTGTTTCCATCTATGAACCTGGGGAACTGACTAACGTAAGTATTTCAAACACTTTGCAAGAGGTCATTTACGCACCTCCATCCATATTGAGTTTTCTTCTTGTCTTCATACGGCCTCAGCAGAAATGGGTTGAAACCCAGAAAAAAAATATAGCTACAAAGCCTATGTTCTAACAAGTCTCTTCCTCAATATTAATAACAAAAAATTCAAATTTTTTATATATTTATGAGTCATAATTTTTAAGCATAGTGGAGGGTTGCCATATGGTCCCTATGAGGGTTGATATTTACAGTAATTTTGTGTGTAATGCTGTGGTGTGTGATTCCATACAGAGGTGAAGAAAAATGCAATATTGCTTTACAGGATTCAAGAAACATCCAAAGACAAAAAATATTTTATTACTACAGAATGTAAAAAGGAAAATTATTTTATATCCCTGCTTTTCAGATAACCATGCTAATCAAGAAGATATGTATACCAAGCCAGACAAGAGAAAAGCACATAGAAGCTAGAGTTGTCTTAAAATTCTCAGGGCTACCAAAAACTTTGTTTACAATGTATTCTTTCCAAGAGAAGCTAGGGCATCCTTTTATGCTGTTTAGCAGTACAATGGATACATGCCATTTTATTGCCTGCACTGGCAATAGGGAGGAACTGTAGTTTACTTTAATACATAGTGGAAACACTTGCACAAATATTCCAGTATTCCAAATGTGTTATTCCAGCTTGTGTTCTAATGCAGCAGTTCAGTTCCACCCCTGCTTTAAGGTATGAAAAGTTCTTTCTAAACCCTCTAGTGGTGCCTTCCCGCACCTGTAATTTTTCTCTTGCTGCCTGACCAGTGTACGCTGATAGGAGTAAGAAAAAAGCTATCAGCAGCAAAACCTGATTGGGGTGGGGGGATGTAAAAAATACATATGCATATACTACAGAGTAGATGGTAGGACCAGAACTTGACAAAAAGCTTTTTCTTCAGTCCAGTCTTTGGTATCACTGTCACATTTGGTAGTTTTAGTTACATGTATTTGCCACATTGTTGTTAAAAACCAAAATTAAATCAGAGTACTTGAAGCTAGGGATTTTTCCTGCAGCCTGTAGAAGGACACCATTTCTGTATCCCTTCCTAAGCAGATGCCTACTTCCTTGAGTTTCTAAGTTTTGCTAAAGACAGCTAAGTAATTCATAAGAATATGTCTAAGTAGTTTAATATCCATAGATGCTTATATTTAGTGTATGTAATTTAAAATCACAGAATGATTCGGGTTGGAAGGGACCGTAAAGATCATCTATTTCTAACCCCCCTGCCATAGGCAAGGACACCTTCCAGTAGACCAGGTTGATCAAAGCCTTGCCCATCCTGGCACTAAACACTGCCAAGGATGAGGCAGTCACTTCTCTGGACCTTTAAAAGTCACACATACAGTTAATGGTGGTTTCTTGGGTTGGGTTTTTTAATACGAAGGGTTGTCTGTTCCCCCTCCACCCTCACCCCTCAACTGCTTGCTCAGTTTGCCTTTGCTTTTCTGGTACATGATAAAGAAAAATATTTCATAGTTCAGACAGTGAAAAAACTTTTACAGCATTTTTAATTTATTCTGGAAACATGAGTAAGAGGCAACTGTATCAAAGCTTTGTATGTATTTGTCAACTATTTAAGGCCAAGGGGTTACAATTTATCTGTTTTAAGTCAGCATGACACACTTCTATTGCTCGACAGCTGGGATGTTTCTCAAATGCAAAAATACCTCCTTTGCTTCCCCCCCTCAGTAGCCAGTGTTCTACATTAGTAACTCATATTAACAGTAATACTTTTTTTTTCCTGGTTGATATTTTGGGGTTTTTTTTTTTACTCCTAAAAAGAAAAAATAGGCAACAAAGTCAGAAATGCCTGGAGAAACTTTCACCCGCTCTTTTAAATTGCACGTTAATGGGCTGTAAATACCTGCTGTGAAAACAGCACACACCTTTCCTGCATGCAATCATTGCTTCCGTAGTTTGTTTCACGTGTGCTTGGTAAGCTGCCACTTGCTCTCTGCTGCGGAAAACGGCTCTGCTATTTGTTGCTGTGTGAGTATTAACACCACCTTTGTTTCTACAGGTATGCTTCATACCTGCCTCTATCTGAAATCTTGGTGAGCTGCAGATTAAGATAAGCATATCACCCTTAAGATTCCCCCTTCCCCTCAGTAATCGTGCATACCTCTTCTAGAAATAAGCCAACTACAATTAGGAATGGTTTAATGGTATACCTACCACAAAAGGCCAGTAACGAACAGGAGGAAGAAGGTGCGCTAAAGCCTGTCTGGGTGTGTGCCCCGTCCCCACCTCACAGAACAGTGCTCGCCTGGTCCGAGCTCTCCCCAAGCCCCCTCCACCTGAGGAAACCCAGCAAGGCACCGCCTCGGGGAGGAGAACCTTCCTGCAGGCAACCCAGTCTGCCGCTTCTCACTCAGAAAAGGCTGGGGATCACCACACGCTATCCTACCGCAGAGAAGCAAACTACGCCATGAATCCCTCGCCCCATACCCTCCGGATACCCTCTCCCTTCCCACAATGCCATGCGGCGGCCCCAGCGCTCATCCATCGCTCGGGTGCTCGGCTGTTTCACCCTTGCCTGCTGTTGCTAAGCAGGGCCGGACGCGGCTACGGCGGTTTCCTGCCCGCTCTGAGGCGGACGGTGGCGGCGGGACGCGGCGCCCGCCCGTTCCCCACCCCCGCCAATGGAGGGTGACAAGGTGAGGAGCCACCCGGCCCGACTTCTGCAAATGGGACTTTCGTCTCGCCCTGTTCGCTCCCTCTTCCCCTTTCTAGGAGAGCTCTGAGGAGGCGGCACGGCACGGCTTGTGCTCCTAGGCCTCTTTCCCTGCTCCCGGCCCGTTACGCCTTAAGTGCATTGGCGCTAGAGAAAGCCATCCCCGCACCCGGCCGCGCCTCGCCGCCGCCACGCGTGTCGCCTGGTGTTGCATAAGTCCGGGCGTCTGTGGGGTAAGGGCGTGAAGCTGCTAGTCCTGAGAAGCAACCGCCATGGCTACTCCTTGGGCACCTCGAGTCTTGTCAGCTCGCCGATGAAATTCTGTCCCAAGTAGTGGTAGTAAGGGAGTCCTTACTCCTCTAGCAGAAGGATGAGTCCATATCAGCCACAGATTTTTCTGCAGGAGATAGGCTGTTTATGAAAATATCCAAACCTCTTAATGTTTCAGATTGTAAATTATATTTAATAATTGATATGCCTGTAACAGCTAGTTGATGGGGCTTAGTTCTTTAGGAAACTACATAGCTTTTGCATGGTGGTATTAAATTATCAAAGGTTTGGAGAGCTTCAAAATGAAGCAAAATCGCATGGGCATGCTGGCATCAATGGTTGTGGTACATATTCACTTGGAAAAGCATTAGTATCGAATCACTTTTATTGTGGTGGTGTGAATCTGGATTTTACCGGTAATTAGTTTGTGGTCATGCTGAATAGGAAATGGAGTAGGAAATAGTGTGTCTGGGAAGTAGTAGTATTAAAAACTTTAATTGAGATATTTCAGTAGTTGCAGTACATCAATAACCTCGTTAGTGAATTGTGATGGAAAGTTAATCTTTTAGATCAAAGTTTTCAGGTGCATTGGTATAAGGCTGCCAAAGACTCGGAGGCAGTTATACTAACAGCCACGCTGTGATAAAACCTCATTTTACTGTTTCTTTTCTATTAAGTCTATCACTTGTGCTGCTTACATATTTGAGGACTTTCAAATGGGCAGCTAGTACTGAAAGTAAGATAAAGATTATATGTTAAAAATACTTTAGCCTTAAAACTACAGAAATTTCTCTTACTGTTTTTCTGTTTCAGTTAACAGCTCTTAATTCTGAACATAAAGTTCTGAAAACCTCCAGTCTTTCTAGGTTGTGAATGAAGGAAGTCCCTGTTGAACTCTCTTGAAGAGTTTTATGTGAAGTAGCAAGGTCTCCTGTTATACTTCATAAGACAACATACTTATTGTTTAGTTTAAGGTACAGATTCTTAAAGGTTTTTATAGCACTTTTTGAATTCGGTAAACATGTCATCAGCTGATTAGCTTCTCATGCTCTCAGGTGGATGATTTACCTTAAACCCAGAGTGGTTTAAAAAAACAGCCTAAATCTGGAAGTAGGCTAAGTTGCTGTTCAGAAAACTGAGCGGGGGTCTAATTACTGTGTTTAAATATCTAAATAGGATCTGTGGAAAAGATGGAGCCAATTTCTTCTCCAGGATGGACAGTGAGAGAATGGAATATAGTGGCCCCAGCAAGGGAAATCATGACTTGGTATAAGGAAAACATTTTCAGTTGAGTGTGGTTAAACCCAAGAACCAGGTTGCCTGGAAAACCTCCAACCTCAGAGATATTAAAACCTCACTGAAGAAAGTTCCTCACCAGGACTTTGAAGTTAGATCTAATATAGCAGGAGATAGACTAATGACATGAATATATTGATTATTTTCCAGAAGTGGACTGACTGTGTTATCCATTTGGTTAAGCATTGGAAGATCAATTTTAGGTCTTTCTTGAAGGGCTGCACTGTTATCTACCATAGGCACTGACCTCCATATTGGTTACTCTGTGTGTGCAGAGTTGGATAACCCAGTAGAGGTCAGAGCTTCAGGCCTCTTCCAGATCTAGTCAGATCAGATATGCTGTAACTATATACATTGTGGCTAAACAAAATTAATGCTGCAAGTTACAGGATTCACTGGCACTTGCCATATGTACCTTAATCCTTGCCTTTGAAAACCTACTAATTGTTAAATGATTTACTTCAATCTGCAGATTGATTACTCAGGCTTTTGCTGTCTTTTCTGTTCTAGAGAAGAACCAAAGAAGATACCTGGAAATCAGAAGAACTTAGGAAACATCTTAGGGTAATTTTATTTGGTTTCTACTAGTTTTGGTGTTAAGCTACCCTAAAGCTCCAGAATTTATTGACGGTCTAGATACAGAGGGTTGGCTGCTTTTTCTACTAGCCACTTTGCCTTGTGGGATCTGTACTACCTCTTTAAGGCTTTTTGGTACTCCAGATACTTTAAATCTGCATCACTGAATACAAACAGCACAGATCTTTAAAGTGCAGCTGCTAATTGCCTTTCCACAACTGTTCTGGAACATTTCTATGCCAGAGGTTGGCCCATTCAGCTGTTTCTAGCTACACAAGTCATATAAGATTACAGATTTCTTAATTAGGTAAATGGAAAAAATGCCATTGTTACAGTAATCACACAGCACACAATGGAGTCTGATTTGCTGGCCATTCCAAATCCAAGTTAAATTTCTGCTTTATATGCTCACTCACTTTCATACGTGTATATTATATATTGTATTTGTTGTCACCTATCATGTTTCTCATGAACTGGTTAACTATTTTAACTGGTCAAATAGGCATTCAGGCTCCAGTCAAGTTACGTCACTGATACTCATCTCAGTTTTGTGCTATGTATTTTTAAAAGCTGTTTTCCAGTATGCATCTTATTTTCTATGTCTTGCGCAGATCTCGTGCAGATCCTAGCTTTCTATCCATTATATTTCAAAGCTCCCCATTATTTTAGTGTCAGTGCTACAGTATTATTTTGTATTTTTTAGACATTCAGTAACATTTCCACTACTTCCATGTGAGGTAAAGCAAACGAATTTGAGTTGAAATGCTTTAGTTCCAACAGAAGTGGTGTGGTTGGACTTTAATTTCTGTGAAACAGATGGATAAAGTTTAATTCACTTTATGAATCAACTGTAATGCAAGCAAGTTCTGTTTGTTCTGCATTGAGTAAATAGCAGAAATCGTGGGTGCAGTGAAATCACTGAGAGTTGTGCTACTTGCTTCAGGAAGGTTAAAATACAATCTTATGACTTCAGAAAAATTTAACAATAGTTGCATCCTCAAGGGATCTAGGTCAAAAACTTTTTTAAGTTTTTAAGCAGTTTTTATATGCTGCTTTCTGTTCAAGTAAAAGTGAAGCTACTTTAAAGGCAGCTGCAGGATGCCCAGTTACTTATCATTATTATATCTGTAGCATATTTTGTAAAATGGCACAGTTCCTGTCCACGTGAGGTAACAGCTTTAAGGTGCTTAGTTAATTTTTCAATCTAGCTCTAAAAGGAATGCATAGTTCTGCCATAAATTTTCTTTTTTTTACCAAATTATTTTCAAATACGTTGAAAATGCAGCTTATTATTTGTTTCATTTATTAGTACTTTTTACAATAAGTACAGACATAATGTTAGTAATTTTACAAAGTAAGCTTAGAAATACATCAGCATTACCGTTTGGGAAATGAAATTCACAGTCAGCAATCTAGTGGGGTTTTTTTTCCACATGAATATACCATATAAAAATAGATGGCTGAATTGTAAATAATGCATTTTAATTTTGTTTGGTTTATTTCAGGCATTACAATCAGATAGTCAAAACGAAGACCAAAAGCACAGAGAAAAGAAACTGCAAAAAGAGAAGCATGTTTATGACATAGACACTCATAAACATGAACGCAAAGACAGAGGGAAGAGCAAGGAAAGAACAAGAGAGAGAGAGAGATTAAAATCTGGTGAAAGAGACAGGGATAAAATGAGAGAGAGAGAGAAGCGGAAGGAGCGCCAGGGGGAAGGAGACCAAGTGAGGTACAAAGATAAACTTCACGAGTCAAGTCTGGAGAAAGAAAGGTACAGTTTTCCAAAAGATAAAGATAGGGAGAGCAATAGGGAACAAGAAAAAAAGCATAGAAGACATGAGGTAAAGCAAATAGATACACAAAATAATCTGAAGTCATCTGAAGGAAGAGATAAAGAACATCACAGAAGAAGAGAAAGCAGGCATCGTTTGGGTAAGTTGCATTGGGTTTCTTTTGTACTTTGAAATATTCAGTACTTGGATAGAAATACTCTGAAGACATACACCATCTGTACAGAGAGGATAAAGACAGGCAGTTGTGAGTACCTATTGAAATGTATCTCTTTGTGGAATCTTGTGGTAACGTAGAAGTAACCAACATTGGAGAGAGAATTTCAATAGTACATTAAGGGTTTATTAGAAAGCTTTTAGGTATAAGGAAAAGTATGTCACTGAAATACTATTCTCTCCAAGCTAGAGTTAATTATATACGGACTTTGAGTGTAATATAACTTTTAAATTAATCTATACATCTGTTTTCTAGAGAAAGAGAAAACAAGTGAAGAGCAGGAAAGAAGACATACAGAAAAGAAGGTAAAGGAAGGGAATGGAATGAAGTGTTTCATAATGGAAGAAGATAAAATTGTAAAATTGAAGCAACAGAATCAGACTAGTTCCTAAGAAATCAGATGCATAGATAGTAAGGTCCTCACAAGAAGTGTATGAAACACACAACAAAATATATCTGAGCCATTTTATTTTAAGGACATACTGAATTTTATTTTTTTTTAATGTGCATAGCGACAGTGCTTTATTTTTGTACAGCTTTTTCATAATTTCCCATCTGCTATTTATGCTTTTATTGCAAGTGTATTGGCAAGTATACATCCTATTTTATGTTAGACCACCAAATAGACAAATAAATTTTTGTCTGAAGAATACATAATCCAAAGAATTTCGTAGCAAAGTACATGATGTCCCACAATAAATATCAGAATCTCTCAAGTGATAAAATAATTTGAAACTTGCCATAGTAGATTAAAAAGAAATAGTGTCTGGAAGATACATGTGGAAGAAAGTGTAGATACTTAAAAAGCTGTCATTCTAGTGGTCAAAAATGGATAGATTTGTGAAGATAAAACAGTCTTGGAGATCTAACTCTTTGATGTTATTTTTCTCTTTCCAGCATAATGATACCAAAAAGAGTGTTGACAAATTTTTAGCGTACAAATTTGAAGAAGGTGAACATGTACACAAGTTACAGAAAGATCAAGAGTTGGATAAGGAGCGAGAAAGAAGACATGGAGAAAAAAAAGACCATTCTGTTAGGCCAGGAAAAGAGAGGCTTTCAAAAGAGAGAAGTCATAAACATTATGGAATAGAAGAGAAAGAAAAACATAAATCAAAGAGATCTAAGGACAGATCTTCCCATGGAGACAGAGAAGGGCAACCTGCAGAAGCTAGTGAGAAAGTAAAAAGTAGAGAAAATGAAAGAAAGAAGCACAATCTTGGGGTTAGTATTGTTAAGACTTTAAAACATTATCTTATAGCTTACTTTAATTGTTGATATATTATCATTGACAAGTTGAATAATAAAGTCAGCATTTTCTGAAATTTGAAGGTAGAGTGGTAAATTAAAATACTACATCTGCCTTTAAATATCTTAATCGTTAGCTGATTCCTCTATGAAATTTTCACTAGAAACTTGTCTATATGTTAGAAACATCTTTTATTCATAACATTCTTTATTACTATGACTTTTGAAATTTTTACTAACACTTTGAGGTGAAGAGATTAGGCTGGAGGTCCATTAAATATATTGGATGCCTTTATAGGAAACCAGTATGCTTTTAATAGGAGCTATTTGATGTTACCTAGAAATGGAGCATGGTTATCCAACTCACAGGTAGGCACGTGAGTATAGATACCTTCTATTTATGGGTTTTGCCTCTACTTCAGAAGCTATAAAGTATCTTTAATGTTTCTAGCACAGAGCATGGTGCTATATCTTACTGACTTAATCAACCTTTGACATTTTTTGACTTTTTTATAATACAAGTACTCATTCTACAAGAATGAGGGAAGTATACAGTAATCTGTAACTTAAGGTCAGGTAAGTTTTATGGAACATAGAAGCATTCATAGAGTTTAGGTTAGTCTCTCTGCTGCCTAAAGAGTGAAGATGTACAAGCTTCTTGAAGAAAAGTTCAGAAAGATATTTTCTAGTAAAAATAGTGGGCATCTTCAGTGTATGTGCCCACCAAAAGTGATTCCTATAACTGACATTCTGCAGCGGAGTTCAGAAGTCTATCAAGCTTGCTCAAGGCTTGACTTCCTTGGAAATCTACTCAAGTAGCTGTTATAGCATATGACTGATACTGATGCTTCTGTCTCAAGAGTTATGTTTCTCTTTTTCTGATGCTCATGGACAGAGAAAACCACCTTTATCTTTAACAACCTGTTGAATACGTTTCCAAACTTAGGAAAACCTCCATAATACAGAATGTAAGAGTAAGGTCCCTATACTGGGGCTTAAAAGTGCCTGAGACTGTTTGTCCCTGGTGTGAATTGTTGCAGTCCATACTGTTAAAATCTCATTCTTTGAGACAGGCTGGCCACAGCCTACTGAGGTCAGCCCTTGGTCCCTATCAGTTTTTCTAGTCACATGTAGGGTTTATTCAGGAAAGTGCTCTGGGCTAGCAATTTGAGCCCAAATCATTTTTTAACCATTGTTACTAATACACTAATGTGAAAGTGTCCTATAGAAGATGGAATTTACTCTGGTACAGCCTTATAAAGTTTTGTTAAGCATAGTAGAAGACTCAAGATCCCTTCTTGTTTCTTTCCTGAAATACATTGCAGAAGAGGATGCAGCCAAACTTCAATCCCAGGTATTTCAAGATTTCAGGAGAAGCTCATATTCTTTATATAGCATTTCTTTTTATGGGTGTTTATTTTCTTTGCTTACCGTATCTCTAAGGAGGTGATCTTTGTGACATTAGTTCAAACACAAAATGTCTTACAGGCAATGACTGATAAAAAAAAAATACCATGTCATTGAAATAATTCATTATTAACCTTTCTTACTGTTTAATATCACTACTGCTAATACGAGTTCATAGACTTATTTTCTCCCATCATTTCTGACACGTGACTATTGTGACTTCTTTTACAGAATAGTGAATACAAAAAAGAGAGGATTCGAGAAGAAAAGAGCCATCAGCATGTAAGGTAAATTCAGATATTAAAAATAAAAATACACTGTATGGTATCCACTAAGAGTCAGTCGCTACCAAAACAATAAGCATGAATTCTTGATCTCTGATATCTAGGGTAAATAGAATGCATTTTCATAGGCCTTTTGCCCAGCAGAGTAGCAATTAAAAAGAAAAAATCTGTGGTTTGTAAAAGTGTTTGTATTTATATGCTGGTTTTGTTTTGGGGTTTCTTTCCCCCCCCGCCCCGTACTCTAGGATAGCAAGCGATATTTTTAATCCTTGCAAACTGCATATGTCTTAATCTGGGTTTTTAGTGTGGGAAACAGAAATGCTGTATTATATTGCCCAGAGATTTACTATGCAGTCATGTGGACACATAGAAGGCTCATGATGAACTGCATAGAACTCTCTTTTTTTTAATCTCTACACAAAGTTACTACTTCGTAACTACAGAATAGTAATTACTACTCTGGATGTTATCTAAAACGTTATATGTAGCAAGTTTACTGTTGTATGTGAAGGGGTAGGCCAAGGTTATCCTTGGTAGGATCAGTGAAATGTCAGGATTGTATTTCTAAGTACATTCTAAAAGTCCAATACTCTACTTGTAAAATAATCAAATAGACTGTTAAGGAGCAGAGCTGGTGGTTGGTTTTCTCCTGCTCCCTGATTGTATTGTCCTCATAAATAAAACCCCTGAATGACAGTGTTTGAATGTCAGTCTGTGATTTATAGGTTCAGATCACATGACACCAGTCTGATCTTCTCCAGTTTGCTGCAGGTATCAATACAACTAATACATGTATGGGTTTAATATGTTTTTATCCTCCTTACTTTTCTTCTGTTTTGATGCAATTACAGGCATTAAATTTGGACAAGGTTTTGTGAAATTCTGAGAGGATTAATCACTTGGCCATTTCAATATAATTTTATATCATAAATAGAGATCTATAAAAGTATTTGTAGAAATATTTCAGTTTATTGGAAATTTCCAACTTTTTTTCTTTTCAGGAAAAAAGACTTTTTCTAAGGCAAACAATCCCCCGGCCTGCCCCCCCCCCCAAAACTAGTGCTTTCTTCAGAGTTAACTAATAAAATTTATTTTCGCTTTTTCAACAGGACTGTGGAGGATAAAGGAAAACTCACTGAAAAAGAGGAAGATGACACAGGACAAGAGGTGAAATAGTTTGATTTTGGATCTTTGCATGTTGTGTTTTTCCTAGGATTAATAACAATAACAGTATGTATTTCAATATAAAGGCATTCAAAGATCAGGTTTATATATATTGGTCTTTAGGTATCTCCGAACCTCTCCTTCTGGATGCAGCATTAGAAAATTGATTTATTCTGTATAAATTGTGGGTAGCCATCTATTCAATTGCATATCTATATATCTATTTCTATGTATAGTGTCTTTTATGCAAGAAAAAATACTTTTCAGTAAATGGGAAGATTTTAGACATATAATACGTCTACACGTATCTCAAGTATATAATCTCTTTCTATAAACAGCTAACAGGCAAATAATATGTAGTGCAAGCCAAGTACAATGTGGTTAGCAATGTATTTCATACATATCTCTTAAAATAGTTGCTGTAAGAAAGGGAAAAGTATTTATATATATTTTTTATGTATTTATAAATATATATATATGTTTAAAAGAACAGGTGCAAACACAACCAAGTTTTTAGCAAGTCTGAAGTGTAAGCTGAATGGACTTGGCTTTATTTGGTCCAGTCTGTGCAGAAACAGCCCAACTTTACTATAAAAGGTTTTAAAATATTTTGTTTATTTTTAAATGTTTGTATCCATCCTCCAGAATCCAAATTCTGTTTTGGAATGTTGTAGGATTATGGTCCCTATTTAGGAAAATGTAGTAGTACCTAATGAAGACACCCCTTTCCATAGTCTCATGTTATGGGCAGCCATATATCTTCCATATCTTTCAGTCATATATTTTTCAAAACTATGCTATTAACACCTGGTTGGTTTCATGCCAGAAGTATTTATCTTCCTTTTCTTTTTTTTTCTAATTTTCAATTTACATTATTTTGGCTTTAGTGCTAATATTTACCTTAGAGTACTTTTGTAGGGTTTTCTTCCCCTAATGAGCTTATAGAAAGCACATTGTCTCTTCACTGACTTAATTTTGCTGACCTATGCAAGCCATGCTGTACAATATTGGAATTATAGGCAGCACAGCAGTTCCTAAGTCTTTCCCAGCAAAAGTATTGTTGGAAAAACAACTGGTCTTCCCAGGATAAGGTTGAGTCCTGTCTTGTCTTCCTGTTATTAAGTCGGTATTTATAACTTCTTTATACACTTTTATTTATATTTCTAAACAGAATTTGTTATATGCTTGCTTGAAAATGTAGAAATATTTCAGAATAACAACTATTTACTTATCTTTATGCTAAGATTTGGCAGATAAACGTTTTTTTTCCCTAAAATTATTTAACAGTTTAATTTTTCTTATTTAGGCAATTAAAGATACACACATCTATAATTCAGACATGGCATTTGATAATTTTTCAGCAGATTATGAAGATGATTTTGAAGTAAGTAAAAGCATACAATTGTGTTCTTGAAGTAATCCTAAAATATCAAAATAGTGATTAACTTTATTCACAGAAAGAAAAATTACAGAACGATACATGTTTTTTACGTACTCATTTTCTGGTGACAGTAAGTAATAGGTAACTAAAATGTTACGTAGAAATTCTGCTATATATTTGCTTAAATTTCATCAGAACCAACTTCTTTTGAGTTGAAGTCTTCACAAAAGAAAAAGAAAAAGGGATCTATTTCAGGTACTGAAGAACAATGCTATGGGAATGTCTTCTGTTTTTAAAATTAGTGTTCAATTAAGACATGCCATTTTCTTCCTGTGAGTTATTTTAAAATGCCTTTCACTTGGAGGATTTATTGCCATCTGTATGAGAATTTTACTTTTATGTTGACAGCATTTTACAATTTCTAAAATAGATTGTGAGAAATACATCTATAGTCCATGTTTATTAGTTATTGAAAGTCCTGTTACTTTTAAAGGATTATGAAGAGGATTTTTGTGATGATGAAGACAAAAGTGAAGAAAGAGGTGAAGAAGAAAATTTGCGAGAGATTCAGTTTTCTAGAACATCAGAAATTGAAGAAATTCAAAGAGCAATTAATGCAGAAAACGATAGAATTTGTACTTCACTGGCAAAGGAAATTGAAAATGAAAAAAAGGAACCAGTCGTGGGTATGTGATTAGACACCAGTCTATTTTTATTAAATGTATGAGTAACACATACAACATAAGAGTAAACAGGCTACTTTTTCTAGAAGTCTGCCTGAAGGCAGAAATCTGGTCCTCTAGATGAGTCACTTAGGTTTATGGGTAAGTACTGTAACTTTCATATTGCTAAAGAATGATTCAGAGGCATTACTAATCATTTAAAATGTGAAGTATAAAAATTTACAGACTGACATTTAGTAGGTCTTAATTTAGGTAACGGGAGGATATGAGAGTCTGGATTTTGAAAACTGGAGGAGTGCTAGAACAGTTTGGGGCTTCCTGTGATATTAATTTACCTTTCTCTCTTAAAACTTCTCTGGGTGGGAGGGTGAGAAAAATACCGATATTACTGAAATATATATTTCTATAGCAGTTTTAAAATGCAGGGTGTTTTTCCTGAAATGTAACTATGGAATTGTTGTCTTGTATTCAGTTGGTTTGATCCCTGTGAGTTCCAGATCTACTTATTTAACAAATACAGTTGTGGTTCTGCTTTTCACTCTCCACTCATGTGAATGGCAGTAGAGAATTATTATTCAAAAGAATCTTAAACAACTTCTTACTCTAGTTCGTATGAAGTTTGTACAATCACAGGAGGATAGCATGGAGTTTCTTTAAGTCTTTGTGGTATCCACAGATTTTTGGTTAAGTGTTCGTTGCAAGTCAGAACTAGTATACTGTAATACGAATTTCTTCTTGCAGAAGATTCATGCAATTATTACTGTTTCTTCTAATAAACAGAGCGGAATCAATAAAATAATTCCATTAATGGTATAGATCTAATAAACAGGATGGAATTCTAATATAGAGTTAGATTTTTAAATTCTGAATTGTAACACATAGTGCTTCATCGTAAATTACACAGCACTCTCTTTTTGATAAGTTTTGATCCTCTACGGTTAAAAAGGCTGTTGATCATGTTGGTAATGATTTTTAGAAGTTTAAAAGCATTTCACAAGTATTATTAAAAAAGGCGGTCTTCCCCTGAGGCAGTGAAACACCGTTGGTCCTGCCTGAAAGTTGGATATTAAGGTAAATTAGCTGCCAGATGAGAGCCAGGAAAGGGAGAAAAATCGATGTGACATCAGATATTGTAGTTGTTACATTAACCATGGCTTCTAAAGCATCAGTTTTCAATGTTTTGCTTATTCATGCAAGGGTATCAGTTAAGCTTCTGTTGATGACGTTCTCTGCTAGCTGTAATGATGAATTCTTATTTAGAGATATAGCATGCATATGGTGTAGTCTGTGTGAATTTGTTATGATTTTTAGAATTGGCCAGAGAGCATTCTACTGCACACAAGGGAACGAGAGAACTCCTAATGGCAGGAGAAAGAAAGAGGCACTTTCTGCATCATACTCCTCTAAAATAAAAATTACAGTGGTCAGTAATTTTTCATTGATTGGTAAAGGACCATAATAAGGGAAAAATGCTGTCCCATTGCTGAAAAAGCCTATTGTACTAATAGCTGTGCTAGAGCATGTTGTGTGTTGTGCAAACTAATAACTTTTAGTAGCTGTGTCATAATAAATCTGTTGCTTTTTAAACTTATTGCTTTATATTTCAGTGCATTGTGAAGTGTGAATTATAATACTAACAATGTTTTAAAATATCACAGAAAGGCAAAACCCTTCTGTCAGAAACTCTTTTTGTGGATTATTCATGGATTTTCAAATGGCAAACCAACGACAAAGTAGCCGAAGTATGGCTAATAAGCAGAAGTAAGTGTATTTTAAATTAATCCACACAAAATGGTAACTCACTGTGAGAGATGTAATTTTTTTCATTGTATTTGAAATATGTGAAGTTTATGAAATTGAGGATTTTAGAGACAAATATTATTTTGTAAGCTAACAGTAATTAGCTCTTGAGTAAATATAATTTATGGACTTTGCTACATGTCATTTAATAGCAGAAATTTACCTATATAACTGCTTTTCTGAACCATTTTGGTATAGAATGAGCTGCCAGGATTGTCATTTCTTTGTATGATTCTTCAGTTACTTAATTAAATACTGACTTAGAGTACCAAAGAACAAGCCTTTTAGCTGCTCTCAGGGCTCTGCAGAACTGTAATTTCTTGAAATAATCAAGTCTCTGTATGGCACATACTGTTCCCAAAATAACATGTTCCTTTTTAGGGATAATACCACTTGGTGTAAAAACATGTTATTACTGATCTAAAGTTGATATAGATTTGAGACCTCTAAGACAGCTCTGTATTAAAGAAAAAAAATTGATGCTTCATTCTTGCAGAACTTGCCAGGAGCTCCAGATTTATCTAAAACACTATATAGCTCCAGTTTTTTATTACATCAACTGGACACATAAACCAAGAATATTAAATTTTATTGACAATGCCAGATTCCACTGCGTTATGGCTGCACATCAGTGGATAATGTTCACATAAGGGAGATTAAATAAGAATTCATAACGATGTTAAATGTATTTCTGTTGGTACATTTTTATCTGTCAATAAATTTTGGTACAGCTTCAGTTTGTATAGACAAGTGTATTGTGAGATCTCTGCTGTACAAAATCAGGTTGTTTTTCTTTTGGAATATCAAATACTTGATCTTAACCATTTTTGTGTTTCTCTTTCATAATTCATTCTAAAGAAAACGGAGTTCAGAACTTCTCCCACTAATTGATCTGGACTTCTCAATGAGTTATTCTTTACTGGATTTGCCTCCTGTAAATGAGTATGACATGTATATCAGGAATTTTGGTAAAATGAACACTAAGCAGGTAGGTAACAAATATATAGTAGTATTTAAATCCTGAAAGTGCTGATTCTTGTTCTGGAAAATAATTTTCCTTATCAAAGAAAGTTATGAATAGGACAGAAAAGTCATAAATCAATGATTTTTTTTTTTTTTCATCTCTAAGCCTTAATTACCATAAAGCAATTCTATAGAAACTTTTGGCCATTTCCTTTTTGTGTTAGAAGGCAACTCTCATGTTTCTTCCCCATTTTCTAAAGGGCTTTCTGTATGTCTGTGGCTCATTACCCCAAGTATGCTGGGTTTAGTGTTTATGCATCATTGAAGACACTCTGAATTTTTTTAGTAGGTCTAGCACTGTTGTGGGAAATGTGGTAAAATTTGCATGCACAGAATAGTGACAATGTGTCAGTGTGTTTAGGACTGAATTTAGAAATAATTTTAGAAGAGGTTGAGCACATCCATTTTAAAAGTACTTTACGTTCTATTCAGTTATGTGCTGTCGTTCTTATCTGTGTCAACCATATATTGATCGCTTTATGTCTCTACTTAAGGCATATGTTCAGTGTAATGAGGACAATCTTGAGAGAGACATCCAGACTGAGGAAGTTGAGACATTGGAGAAATGGACACAACATCCAGGAGAAAGTGCCCTTGTATCTGGAGGTGAAGTACATTTTAATCTTACGAATTTATGAATATGCATGTAAACTTTCTCTTTTGTACCCATTAATTGTCAAAGTTTATGTGCATTGATAGCAAACTGCTATAGGCATTTTTTAATCCCCTTCTGGAGGGGGTGGAGAGTGAGTGGTAGAAACATTTTCTTCCTTCTGGATTGCTTTTTTGTGTTGGCAGGAGATACGATTCCCCAGCAGATCTTGTTCTTCAGTATTGTTATTTCTGCTGAAGAGAAGTTGATTCATTCCAGTCTCCTCTTGCTTGCAAATGACATTGTTCATATGGTTTCCTTAATTGATTTCCTTTTGAAGCTTTTGGGTTGTTTTTTTTTCCTAGGTCCCATAAACAGCCAGGATATGTCAGTGAATGGGGCTCTGACACCAGAAGTTGATTCACAAAGATTAGGAAATTTCCTCCGGTCTGCTTGCCAGGTACGCTTACATACTTAATATCCCTTATGAGTTGTATGCATAAGTATATAGTGTGATAGATCACTTACAGTACTCGTTCTGACTAATTTAAATAAATTACATAAATAATACTCCTTATCGGGGAGATTTATCTCTCTGCAAAGAGATTGAACCAGATCTGTATAACTTCTATTCTGTAAGCTGTAAGAGAATTGATAAAGGTTTTTTTAAATTAATCCACATAATTTAGAAAGCTACAAGTGACAAAGCTGAAAGATAAGATGACCCTTTTATTTCTGTAAATGTAATTATGTTTGAAAGGTGATTGCTGTTTTGCTAGAGGAAGATCAAGTTGCAACACAACCCAGGTGGAAACTAAGATCTCGACAAACCAGTCTGTCTATTAGTGATAGCTGTTTCCAGTTAAATACTAACCAGCCGTTCCTCCATGGTAAGGAAACTTTATTCTACACCTTCTAGTATACAGTGTGAACTCTTCTTACTTATGCAAAGTACCATGCTGTTTGTCATGACAGAAGTGCAAACAGCACAGGATACATAAATGAGGTAAAGTCCACTTTTAATTGCACTAATCTTGCTGTAGCTCTGTGCAGATTTGTGTCACGTAGGGAACATCAGAGCACCCCAGCTGCTGTGAGACCAGAAATATAGCAAGCACTTAGCATGATACAGGGGTGCCCTGGAGGTAATTCTTGCCCCTTTTGAGGAGCCACCCAAGTGGTATTATTTGTTTAGTCTCTTTATGCTGACAGCAAGGCCAAAGCTGCAAATAAAGCCAGGTTATTGAACAGGGAGAATATGGCCTGATCTTTTTGAATTCCAGTTGTATCTTCCCCATATAAGCAGTAGAATTTTATGTAAAACTTAAAATGAAAAATGGAGCATCTGTAATTATGTTAGGAGGACCTATTATAACACAAACCCATATGTATTTTAACATGAGCACATAAGATGAACCAGAAAAAGCTTGGCCTGTGCTGTTTCCTGTTTGAGACTTAGCTTTATTTTGAGTATATATACTGACGTCAGATCAGACTTTCTCACTCTCTTCCTTTTTTACTTTCTGCTTCTAATTTTTTTTTATTCCCTCTCTCATCCCTCCTTTTTCTTGTATAGTGTCTAAAGCAACCCACTGTTAATAGAAATATTCTTCATAGTTACGTCTTTGCTGCTTCAGTTGTTACTATAGCAGCTAAATGTTTGGTTTTTATCTGCAGTTTTTTATTTATTGCTTTGCTTTCTTGAGTTGTTTTTTTTTTTTATTGTTTAGGCCGAAATATATCCTGTCTGTATGTGTCTCAAGTTCAGAGGCAGACACTACTTTCTGTTCATGGTTTACCCAAAAAGCCAGGTGTTGGTTTACTGGAAAGAAAGAGCATTATATGTGTTTGGAACATCTGGCAGCCCTCCAGTCCTCAGAGCATTTTAATATGTGACTCAGAGGTATGTTTTAATAACATTGTATATTTGCCCATAGAATAAATAACATATGTATTTATGTTTGTATCAGGTATGTATTTTGGTTTTTTGTTTTCTTGTTTTGCTGATGGATGTATCATCTTTTGAGAAACATTTTTGAGAAACATTTGAGCTCAGTGAGGAAAACACTATTCTAAATCCTTCTTGTGCTCCAGCACTAGAATGTAGTGATGGTCATGGTATATCTTTTGTTTGATTGGTTGGTTTTGGTGTGGGGTTGTGGGGTTTTCTGTTTGTTTGAAGTTTGTTTTTTTTTCTGTTTTTTTGAGGTTTGTTTGTTGGTTTTTTTCTGAATTGTGACTTAATTTCATGGTTAAAGAGTGATCAGAAGTAAAACACTGGTTTAGATTTTGTCAAAACTTCTCTCTACCCATCACTGTCGTACAGCTGAATCACACTTTTCAGCTTTGTGGCAGTTAGATTCAGATTACACAACAATTGTCTTTGAAAGGATCGCCTACTGAAAGTCTTGTATCCTTCTTCCCTTTTAAATAAGTTGTCCTTCTGCTGTAAATGCATGTAACCTGTCTTTTCTGGATTTGCATGCCTAGGAAGAACAAACATTTTGGGCTTATCAAGTCATTGGCCTTTATCATACTATCAACCATGAGTGTGTTTTCTGCTTACCAGGTGATATGTTGCTGCTTTAGTCCCAATAAAACAACATTAGTTTTTGCTGGAACAGTAGATGGTTCACTGTTGGTGTGGGATCTCCGTGAACACTCAAGAATGCATCCTCATATCACGATCAATGAAACTGACTGGACATTTAGAGTTCCAACGTTTTCCACTGGTTAGTATCTATGCATTCTGATTAGTCATTTTGTGGGCAGTGAAACAATTCCACTGCTAACTGCTAAGAACACTCTTTCTTAGTAACCAAGTTCAGACAGTTCAGAAATAATATTTAGTGTAGTAAAAATTGCCAATCAGTAATTGCTTTAAAGAAATGTAATCTAGCTCAATATGCATCACACAGTAAGAACAGATGTGGACCAGATGTAGTACCTAAGGACCATTGTAATATTAAAATGAACTACTCAACTACTACCTCATCTAAAATCATTAGCTTAGTCAATTTTCATGATGTTATCTTCCTTAATATAACCTACATTTCTTTATATACATAAAAACACACAATTAAGATGTATTTTAAAAAATCAAATGTGAGGTTTTTTAATGTCACTTAAAGGTTGCAATTTACAGTTGTGCAAATTGTCACCTAATCCTTGATGTTTCTGTAAGGTTGCATGCAAGGCAAGTATCCAAGTGTACACTGCAAGCGTAAACTTGCAGTCAATACGTTTGCAGGTGACACCAGGCTGGGTGGTATTGTTGATCTGCTGGAGGGTAGGAAGGCTCTGCAGTGGGATCTGGACAGGCTGGATTGATGGGCTGTGGCCAGTGGTATGAGGTTCACCAAGGCTGAGTGCTGGGTCCTGTCTTGGGTCACAACAACCCCATGCAATTCTACAGGCTTGGGGGAGAGTGGCTGGAAAGCTGCTTGGTGGAAAAGGACCTGGGGTTGCTGGTCAACAGCTGGCAGAAAGCCAACAGCATCTGGCTTGCATCAGAAATAATGTGGCCAGCAGGACTAGGAAAAGGATTGTCCCCCTGTACTCAGCACTGATGAGGCTGCACCTTGAATACTGTGTTCAGTTTTGGGCCCCTTACGGCATGAAAAACTTCGAGGCGATGGGGCATGTCCAAAGAAGAGCAACAAAGCTGATGAATGGTTTAGAGCACAAAGTGCTGCTTATGAAGAATGGCTGAGGGAACTGGGGTTGTTTAGCCTGGAGGAAAGGAGGCTGAAGGGAGACCTTATCACTCTCTATAACTACCTAAAACGAGGTTGTAGCAAGGTGAGTATTGGTCTTTTCTCCAAAGTAATAAGTGATTAGGGCAAGAGGAAATGGCATCAAGGTGCACCAGGGGAGGTTTAGATTGGATCTTAGGAAAAATACCAGTTATTTAAAGTATGAGTACCATGTTGGAGCAAAGCCTGGACATAAAGTTTTCTGCCATCCATCTTGTCACATGAACATAATCTCTAGCACTGGGGCCAGTTGGCAGCTATAGTGCGCTCTTTCCACATTCTTAATGGCAGAGAAGCACAGCAACAGAAAGTAATGTGGAATTAATTTGTTGCATTGTTTAGATAGAACCCAAGTTAGTGTTGTGTACATATTGGGAAGCCAGAAGAAAGTTTACTTTTCAAAAGCCGTTGTGGGTGACCTCCTTTCATACTTTGACATTTTCTTGTCATTGTATTTCTCTTTTTCTACACTCTGGTCATTGAATGTGTGATCAAAGTAACAGACTTTTGTAAATTTTCTTATAATCCATGGGCAATGAATTCAAAAGTTACAGAAGTTTATTTAGGGCATATAACTGACATACTGGAAGATGCAATCTGAAGTACTTCACCGTGCATTTTAGTTGGTGTATGAGATTCTTATAGTTTTATGAATCTGATGGGAATTAATGGATTTTTATACCTATTACCAATGTTTGTCATCGCAGTTAAATAGAGGAGCAAGTCATTAAGCTTACTGATGTTTTCATTGTGCATAGTTGTATGTTGAGAGATTGAGGTGTACAGACCAGCATTTGTCTCAGTCTTAATTAGAAATTGGTCCTGTTTTTCTCGGTGCTTTATTGTATCCTAGAGTGGCAAATAAAGCCTAGCCATATTTTTGAAAATAATTTCATTACTGCAAAATAAGTCCTTTATGTATTTTTCTTTTTCTTATGTGCAGGTGCTACCATTTAACTTGCACTGAGATATGATTATGTTTCTTTAAAAATCTACCACACACGTGCAAAAAATCGTGTTTTGTTCTCAAGTGTATCTAATTGCAGTAGCCATGTAAAAGTAAACACTAGTTAGCTGTTTAGACTTTTAAATTTTTTAGCAGACAAAGGATGCTTGGTCTTGTGTTGCACAATGGGCAAGTAGTCAAATGTGTGTATACAGTTTCATGCAGTTGCATATATAATCAAGCAGGTTTTAATGCTGTATACTTAGGAAGCTTTATGCTTTTAGTCTTAAATGGGATTAAGTTCACTGCACAGTGCAAGTCTGGAGATCAAGAGTATCTGACAAAGAATGCACATTGAAATTGCTCCACATAATACATTAAAAAATGTTATTAAAGATTAAATATATTCTTTCCTTGGTAAGTTGTTTGATTCAGGGTAGGTACTTTCTCTTAAGAGTGAATTTTTTCTTCAATTTTATCTTTTCTTTAGTAATAAGTGATTTATTTTTACCTCTGTTTATAGAGCTTGAAATTGGCATAATTCTTTTCATGTTTGGGGCTTTGTAAATGTAATTCTTATTATTTGCTGTTCTTTCGTTATAATCATTCTCTCATAAGCTGAAAAGTGATCAGGGTTTTGGTTTTGTTGGAAATAATACTGTGTTTAACTTTCATTATCCTTAATTACAGATGCCATTCTAAACTCAGTAAACCACACCTCTCCTATAATAGCAATGGAACCTGTCTCAGCCTCATTCTGCACTGATCAGAATTATGGACTCTCAAGCCTCTCTTACCAGGATGGTATGTAAGCTGGTTTTCAAAGCATCAGTACATCCAAGTCTTTCTGCAGGTATCGAGGGAAACAAATACAGCCAAAATCCAGTTTATAATTCTATTTTGACTCTTCAGTTGTCTGTAGTATCAGTTGAATACAACATTCATGTTTATTTTCTGCTCTCATTTTTATGTAATGTTCATTCAGTGCAGCTTCATGTCAGATGTGAGTACGTGGTTGTTAGAATATCTGTTTTCAACATAGTATTTTATTCTTTATTGATAAAACAAGTTATCAATCAAAAAACTTCCTTTAGAGAAGTCTTGGGGCTTTTATGTCTGAAAAAACCCTATCTATATCAGCAAAGCAACTTCTTATATCTGGAAGCACTAAAAAAGCCTTTTCCCTAATTTTTTTATGACCAACCTTTGAAAAGAAATTCTTATGCCCCTCAAATTCTCAGGCAGTGTGCTAGAGGAGACATTATTACTTCCATTGCTGATTTTCACTTTGAAGTCTGTGGCATTCCAAAGAAATATGCTGTATATTGCAGGTTTTGCAGGATTTCATCTATTGTGCTCTATGTTCTGTTCCAAAGTCCATGCAGAAACCTGACATTTTTAAAAATGCAGAGATCACCTGCCTTTCTGGTAGAACAAACTAACATACTAGGATAGATAGATACATGGAATAGAATATTTCAGTTGGAAGGGACCTATAATGTTCATCTAGTACAACTGCCTGACCATTTGAGGGCTGACCAAAACTTAAAGTGTGTTGTTAAGAGTTATTATCCAAATGTCTGTTAAACACTGACAGGCTTGGGGCATTGACCACCTCTCTAGGAAGCCTGTTCCAGTGTTTGACCACCCTCTCAGTAAAGAAAGTTTAATTTATTAATTTCTTCTTCTGTAAAATTAGGACACTCTTCCTTTTTATACATCTGAGAGGATCATAGGCATTTCAGAGAATGTATTAACCTAGGAGATGTTTCAGAACCTTTGATATCGTTCAGGATGAAGGTCAGTATATGTATATATATTGTTACTGTTCTTTCCATAGAAATGTCAGAGCCTCCATTTCAGGTAGCTTCAATGGATGAAAATGGAATCCTCAATATATGGGTAAGCAATATATGTATGAAAAGAGAGAGTATCTTCTGTTGGAATAATAAAATATTTCTAGTATAGCAACCCAAATACAGGATTTGTGATGAGAATTTCCTCCCTGAAAAGTGCACCAATACAGGCCTCAAAATTTTTGACCTGACTTCCTAATGCCATGATACTGTCCTTAAGCAAAACTATTAACAGGTACACAAATTCATGACAACAGGCAATGAGTAGTTCTGCTTCATAGGAATAGGTTCACATATTAATTACATATTAATTGCATAAGAGCACCTTGGTCCTCTTTCACACACCCACTTTGTTATTTGAATCATAGTGGTGTCAGAGGCTGTACTGAATGTGTGTGAGAAATGACATTCATAATTTATATAAAATAAATATTCCAGAGTCAAAACATGAAAATCTGTGGGTAAGATTACCCTGCCTATAATATAATGCTCAGGTAAGCACTAGGTCTGGTGCTGTTAATTACTGACCTCACAACTCTTCTTTCTATCAGAAGTTTCCAGTCATCTTCCAGTGCAGCTCTGGCCCAGCTGCTGAATCTGTTGTTTGCATCTGAATTGATCTTGCTGGAGGAACTGAATGGCTTGGTGAATAATAAGGGGACAGAAGTATTTCCCCTCTGTATCACTAGTTAAATCCCTTAAAACTCTTAAGTAACTTCAGTAGCAACAGATTCAGGCCAAATGATCCACCCTTTATGTCCCATGAAAAGCATAGGAAGTGTGTTACAGTTCCTTATTTGGGGGTTTAGGGTTTTTTTTTCATGACCAGCCAAACCACATAAGATGCCAAGTAGTGATTAGAATGTAGTCTCCCATATTCTGTTTTCCATCAGGGAACTGCCAGCAGGCATTTGAAACTATTTGTAGCATTGTAGACATTGATAGGGAGTAAAGAATCTACCTGTAATCATTGCAGTGTTAGACCTGCCTATCTAAGTGCTCCTTCAGATTTATGTCATACTTAATTATAAAAGTTAAAAACTTTGAAATCTGGGAAATATTTATTGCTTATATAATGTGAAATACTGACTTTTCAGGTAGTTGTCGAGTTACAAAAAGTGGATTTAGCTGGTTCACAAACTGATTTAGGTGAGTACTTTACATTGTAAGTAGAATAAAGTGTTTGAGTTTATTATGAAGTTAGAAGAGAGGAAGAGTCAGTGATGGGAAAAAATAGTTTAAATGAAGGCCAAACTTATAAGGAAAAGATTCGTTCTGAATTGGACATATGTCATATTTGGGGTTATTGGTGAATTATTTTCTCTGTGATCTGAATCTCATCTGCTAATTCTGTATTGGTAAGTGCCACTAGACAACCACGTAAAGTGTCAAAGCAAGTTTCTGTGTCTTGACCACTTTTGTTTGGTTGGTTTTTTTTCTTCAAAGAATATGAGATTTTATGTCCTTAATCCTCCTGTTCTTTCTTTAGTTCTAATCAAATCTGTTATAATGCTTTTGTTATTGCCTGTATCTCCATTTTGATAATTGTCCTGAGATTTCTCTTTTGGGTAAGTTACTTAATGCGAGAAAATGTTTCCATGAAAAGAATAGAGTGATGTCTATTCAGTTCTTCTTGTGTTATGCGAGTGAATAAAATCACATTTTTTAATTCTTTGAACAAAATCAGACTTACATAGAATCATAGAATAGTTAGGGTTGGAAAGGACCTTAAGATCATCTAGTTCCATCCCCCCCGCCATGGGCAGGGACACCTCACTCTAAACCATGTCACCCAAGGTTCTGTCCAACCTGGCCTTGCACACCTCCAGGGATGGAGCATTCACAGCCTCCCTGAGCAACCCATTTCAGTGCCTCACCACCCTCACAGTAAAGAACTTCTTCCTTATATCCAATCGAAACTTCCCCTGTTTAAGTTTTAAGCCATTACCCCTTGTCCTGTCACTACAGTCCCTAATGAAGAGTCCCTCCCCAGCATCCCTATAGGCCCCCTTCAGATACTGGAAGGCTGCAATGAGGTCTCCACGCAGCCTTCTCTTCTCCAGGCTGAACAGCCCCAACTTACTCAGCCTATCTTTGTACGGGAGGTGCTCTAGTCCCCTGATCATCCTTGTGGCTCCCCTGATCATCCTCATGGCAAACTTACCTAACTGGAAAAGTCTGTGACTAAAATCCCGATACATTTTTAAAGTACATATATAAACAATGAAGTAATGCTAATAAACTAGAATTTTTTATCAGTTTTCTATTTTACAAGCTTTTGTTCAATGTTTGGCTATATTAAACTGCAAATGCTGGGTATTACATCTGTGGAAAGGTACATTTTAAAGCTATGGTCATGTGCTGACACAGTTTTACTACCACCAGCAATTTTTATTTTATTTTCTCTATTTATTTTATTTTTTTTCCCCTTCAAAAAATTCTTGTGCTTGAAGGACTTGAATTATTAGTGTTACTCTCTACTAACAAGTAACATTACGAAAGCATCATTACAGTTTCTTATTACTAGAATTCATTGTCAGAGGTCAAAGTGACATAAATGTGCATTTTCATCATTGGATTAGGTTTTATAGAGTGATATCAGAGGATGTTATATGTATACTACGAAACTAAACCAAATCATGTTTCCCTTTTTCTGCCCTCTTTCATTAATTTCTGTCAGATTACAACTGAAGTATGTAGTTATTAATGATGTAAGATTCTTGCATATCAAAAGCTCTATCTACATTAAATGATTATAAAATATATTTTTATTTATTAGTTTGGGTTTTGATTTGATGATAGCATTTAATGCAAGGTGCTCCAATCAGTTTAAATAATTATATTATATAATTTTAGGTTTAGTTCCTGGAGGAAAAGTGAAGTTAGTTCATAGCTCGACTATGGACTTGAATAACAGGTAAGAAAACAGGGGCACTTAGATTTCACGTGTATCTTTTAGAATTAATGTAGGATATGTTTAACAATATTTTAATTAATTGATGTTTTTTAGTATACATTGCTTCTTAGAGCTAGTCATAGACATTTTAGATCAAGAGTTTATCTGTGTACTTACATAGCTTTAGAGACAACTTCCTGTATTTATGCAATCTTTTTTACTTTTCCTAGCCTTTTCCCAAAGGATGTGCGCCAGAGAATGCCTCAGACACTGACCATTAAATTTCTGTCTTCTAATCCTAATAATTTCATTGTTGGAACAAATGTTGTGAGTAATCTGCTGAAATTCATCTCATTGTTTTTTGGTTTTGTTTTGGTTTGTTTTTTTCCTTTGGAACCTACGCCATTTCCTTGGAATTTTATAAGTGGACTGTATATAAAATTTATATTTTGGGACTGTTATTAAAACCTGCTAGCTATTAATATTTGTTAGTTGTTAAGGAGCTTTTAAGTAGCTGCTCTGTGAATTATTTAACAGCTTCTTGTAATACTGATAATGCAGATTTTGCTTTGTTTAATTCACTTTCTTCATGTTGTTCTCAGGGACTGGTAGGCCACGGTACAAGACATGATTTAAAAGTTTTTCCAAAGCTATTCAAACCCAAGGAGAGCGGACTGAGATCAATAAGCATCAATGCAATTGATTTCTTCCCTTTTGGAAAGCCACTATTCTTGGTATGCAAATGTTTTATTATAATGGAAGTTTCATTTTTTAATTACTTGCTGAGGAAGGATTTCTAATTTGGTGTCTTTAACTACATGTGATAGTCGAGTTACCTCATTAATTCCAATCTGTGACAACAAGTCTTGTGTCCTGGTGTTTGAACTTTGCTTGTGTAAAAGGTGGACCATCTGTTTCATGGAAGCAAATGTCAGTCTTACTTCAGTTTTATAACTTGCCCTTTCTTTTTTTTTTTTTTTACCAAAATTCAGCATTACAAGCAGGTTTTCTGCTGTTAATGAAGCCTCAGCTGTTTCTCACTCATCCTATGTCTCTTATTGACATAATCAGTTCGGTGACAAAAGTATCTGTATTGCTGAAAAATAAAGGTCTCTTGGACAGCTCTGGGCATTCCCTGATTTCCTTTTCCCCCACATCAGGCATACACTTGGTGGAAGTGTACCCTGTGGTCAGGTGTGTTCGAATATGCCTCCAGCAGTTCATATTGGCACACTGGCTGTTTTTATTTGTGTGAAAGTTGATTCAGTGGCAGTTGGATCTAGCTTTGGTAGGGTTTTCCATCTGCTTATCTTTGCATATATTTGTACTAGATCATTTAAAAAGCTTTCTTTCTAAATTTGCCGTGATTTGTGTGATTTCATTGTGATTGCCTAAGGTATTCAATGAATGTGCTTGGCTACACTGCAAATATTGTGTCACCTCTCTGCTGTCAGAACTTTCCTTACCATTGTGGATGTAAAGGTGGCTGAGGGTAATAAGTTATTTTCTTTTTCCATAGAATAGTTTCATTTGTACCTGAATTAGAGCAAACTTGTAAATGTTACAATAGGCAAGACAAAGGTTATAAGAAAATACCTGGAAGCAGTGATGTCTGCCTGTCTTTCGATTTAGATTTAATTTTCAAGAATTAAATTGCAGTTTTCTTTTTGACTACAATATAGGTTGGCTGTTCAGATGGAAGTATCCGATTACACCAAATGACATCAGAGTATCCCCTCATGCAGTGGAATGACAGCACAAATGGCCAGCCAATAATTGCCCTGCAGTGGGCTTTAACAAGACCTGCTGTGTTTTTTGTCCTGGATGCGTCATCTAATATTTACATTTGGGATCTTCTAGAAAATGATTTGTTGCCTGTGGCAAAGCAGGCTATCCCAGAGAAGTAAGTACATTATATTACTCTCTTTTTAACAAAATGCTAATATCACCTACATTTTTATTAGAGTCTGAATGGGGTTTTTTTTGCTTGAGATTAAATGTTCATTAGAATTTGCTTTTCCAACTATATATTTTTTTTTAAACTATTAGAGGTGGTGAAAAAGACTGTAGTGAGCAAAGTTCTAGTTTATCCTTATTTACTTATTATGTAGTGATAAAGGAGAAAGAATAACACTATACCTGATTTCTATTTATACTAATACCCGTTGGAACAGATGTCTGTACATGGAGCAGTTGCTGTTTATATGGAGTGAAAAATTTTGTTCCCACTAAAATCACGAGAATGTTTAAATTCAGAGACAGCTTTGCTGGATCAGGATCAACCCCTAAAATAGTCAAGATGTTGAACAACATTTTAAAATGTGGATATTTGGTATGGTTATCAATATAAAGAAATACATTGTGTTCATTGTCACAAAGTAAGCACTATTCTTGGCTAGCATGTATTCACCAGGAGTAACATCAGGGTAGTCTCTATTGTTCCTGCAGTCAGCGTAAAGACTTGGGTCTTCTATAGACTGATGCAGAAAAGCAGTTTAAGATTTCTGGATTACAGTCATGAGGATTCTGTTTTCTCCCTGCTGGGAGCCATACTGGGAGACTGTCTTCCCTAGGCTTAAGTTAGTGAATAACCCTCTGACTAAAGGTTTTACTTGTAGCCTTGTAAACTGTACCAAAGTGCTGCTAGTCTGGGGAGAAAATCATGTAATTTGAAAAGTTGTTGCACTGTACTGCAAAATACCATAAAACATAGTTCATTTTTACAAGCTTGAAATAATTTTTAAGTCATGATTAGAAATTGATGCTGGAATCTGTGAACAGGGAAAGAATTGCCTGTTATATTTACATTAAATGATTGCAACTGGTGGAAAGCTAAAGAATGTGGTGGGTGTTGAAATAGTGAGGAATATTACACTGTGGTAAGCAGAAGGAATCATAGTTATCAGTAAGTAACCTGCTAAAACCATGTTTGAAAGCACCAATTTCTGTTAATTTCACCTTTAAAAACCGTTCTTTTTATTTCAGTGTTGTAACTATGGCTCTGCTGGGAGAACCAGAAAAAACAAATGGATTGTTAGGCATTGTGCTGGCCCAAGAGTCTGGAGAGATAGACATTCAGTGTGTAAAGAAGAAGTGGGCATTACCTCAGCCTGAGGAATCTGAAAAACTACATCTGATTTTACTGCAGTCTTTCTAGAAACAGGACACCTGTATCTAGGTGTGCAAATCATTGCAATATATTTAGATTATTTTTAACCTCAATTACGAGATTTGTAATGTTATTTTGTATTTGTATATAACTTGTTTATATTTTAAAGAGTATCAGTACAATATTTCAGGTAAACCAGTATGTTTTATCAAACGACAACCAAATTTAGCATTATTGTAATGAAACAGATGAACTGTATTTTGTTACTGAAAGTACTCTAGATGTATATATTTTTTTAAAAATACAGAAAATAGATTCCTATAAGTTACACTACTGTTTCTCATTATTCCGCTCTGAAATAAATGATATAAATACTTTATGGTGAGCATAAGGTTGTGCCTATGTTTAAGCAACAAGAATATATGGAGATCTCTACCTCTGGGCCTTCTACACACTAACACTTGATAATACTTTGTTATATCTACCTAAAATCCTTATGCAGATGTATCAGAATACAGATTTGCATCACACGGGTGTTTTAGTTCTAATTTTGAACCTGAAACTTTGCAAAAGGAATACCTGATTAACTCCAGTTTTCCTGATATGTACACTACCTGTTTGATGCAACTACTGTAAGCAACATGCTTGTGAGATTTACTGAAATTCTAAATCCTTTGGGATTTCTGGTGTAATACTATCCTGTTAAATTCTGCAAATTACTTCCAAAACTCTTGTAGTGAGGAAGAGGATAGTTTTCTATAATAGGATACTTTTGTACACTAATGGTAAAGTTTGAACCAAGACCAAGCGCTGAAAATGTCTTAAACTTTTGTGGCCTAACAGCTTCTGATTTAGGGATCATGAGAAAAATCGTGATTAAATGAGCAGAGATTCGGGGGGGGACGGGACAGTTGTGTTCAGTGAACATATATTTAAGGTATGTACGATCTCCTTCTAAACCAGACTGAAATAATTTGTGTATTCTAATTAATCCATTGCAAATGTTTTTGTATGTAAATTGTTACTTCAGTTGAGCAAACTCAGAGTGGCCACATGATGGTGCCAAGTCACAGCAGTAAAAAATGAGTGTCTTGCATAAACAGGCACTGCTTCAGGAGTGAAGCTGTTGTACACCTCAGAAGCAGTATCTGCAACCCCGAGAGCCTGATGAACTGTCAGGGACACAGATCCTAGTTCCCTGGTCTACCATAGACTTTTGTTTTTTCTGGGTATAAACACAAATGTCTCTCTTCTTCACTATTGGGTTTATATGGTAGTAATGCACACTAAAAGTTAAATTAGAATAGCTTTAGTAATCCAGATAGAGAAGAAATGGCAGGTACTTTTCACAGTAAGGTAGCAGAGCATCACTTCTGAGACCTGTAGTAAAAAAGCAAACCTAAGTCCCACACTCTTTCAAAGAGAGGCACTCCACCACCGCCTCCCTACAATTTAAGATCAAAATTAAGCTTTAAATCATAGTAGTTTTCTGAAAGAAATTTCTTATTATAATTTCATCACTTTCAAGACTTGCCATCTTGAATTTTCTTATGGCACCCACTTTTGTATATGGAAACTCTAAACAAAGGGTTGGGCTTTTTCTGCCTTGTGCTCTGCATTGTGGGTGTTTTCCAGTATGTGAAATGTTAAAAATAGTGTCCACCTCCACTCCGAAGTAGCTTTTGTTGCCTTGAAATACCTATTGCTACGATTGAGCTGCTGTTGATAGATGTGCTTCAATTCAAAATCCAAGTATTTTAGGCCCTGTAATGAGACCCTGTATATGGAAGAGAAGAAGTTCACTTGTGAATTCCAAAGTATTTTCATATCATTTTGACTGGTAGCTGTCATATGCATGCACATGCACACACATTCTATTGAGTGATCTTTATACAGGACATAAACACTACTAGCATGAAACATTTAAAACAGCCACAGTAAATATGTTTATCCCACCTGTGGGCAATTTTGGAATGCACATTCTTAACAGTATGAACTGTAGTTAAAATTAATTGACCCATATAATAGAGACTTACCATTTGAATTATATGAAAGTTAAATCACTATCCACCCATATTAATAACTTTTATAACATACAACCTCTTGCCTTTAAGCCAATGAATTCTGGCAGCTAGGCTGAAAAATTTTAAATATGCAAAATGCCAGAAAGTTTTGGATATACTTCTGCTTTTATTTTCCACTTTATGAATGCTTTGAAAGCCTTTTCTGTTTAGAACATTAATATTAATATTGTTTTCATTGGATTTTGTTGTCTCACAGATGGGAAACTGAAGTTTTCAGTAGCTGAATAATAAGTTAACTGAGGAACAGAATTTTTGAATCAGATGGCTGATTTCTTACAACTGTTTAGAAATGGTTTTATTAACCTGTCAGGCTATCTTTGCAGTAGGGCTTGGGAGAACTCTTCTTTTGTACCAGAACATTTCTTTTTGATTGTACTGAAAGTGACCATCCTACCCAATGCAATTTTGCCCTAATTATAGCTGTCATTTAGTTAGGACATGTTGAAGGATACAGAAGCACTGTAGCTTCCATAGCAATGAGGGAATATTCTACTAGGTGGAATATTTTTAGCAGAACACATTTGAGTCATAAAAATAGCTATTAATTTCAAAGGCAGGTGGTGGTGTTTTTTTTCCTCAAGGAGTTGGAAAATCCATCTAGGTCTGTTCTAGGTGTAGAAATTGGCTGGACTAAAGCAAATAGTAAAGTGTCATTGAGTTACACAGATTGTGGGAACAGGCTTATGTAAAATTCATTTAGGAGGTTACCAGAATTAGGCCATCAGTGGCATGCTTGGTGGCATGCAAACCAGGGAATGTTATGAAGACACTAGGACAAGAAAATGGCTCATGAACCATATTTTCATTGCTAGCTTAACTTCTAATCAGGCTTACCAGGACTCTGTTTAGAGACAAATATTTGTTTGTCCATGTGTTTCTGAGCCTCATCTGTGAGAAGGAAGTTAGCAATTCCATTTGCAGCTCCCCTTGAAAAAGATCAGTCAACTTCTCTTTTTCTAGCAGTTCCTGAAGGCTTCAGAAAGTCTATCAATAGAAAATCTCTTACCCTAATTTCTGATGTAGGCCTCTTGCATTATTCAAACTGCTACAGGAAGACTTATACATCTCGGTGTTACAACATGATGTGGTGATTTGGGTGCCACTGTCTGAAAAATGAGTAGCATGTGGAATTAATTATCCTTTTCCTTTTTTTTAATGCTACATAAAATATCCCCCTGGAGCTATTTATGTATGGATTATATTTCAGACTGTTTTTTTACTCAAAGTCTCCTAGCATGATGACGAGTTCTTCCGCTCACCTCTCCCGTGACAATCATTGGCATGAACAGTGAAGAGATACGGGCTGCCCAGTCCTGGAAGCTCAGCATTATTCAGTCTGTACTGAAACTGAATGAATAAGATATCTGCTTGCTGCCATGGAGAGAAACTGAAGACATCCTTACTGTGTCACCATGTTCTCTTTATGAAGGGAAAGAAAAATACATTATCAGTGTCTGATACTTTGTCAGTTGTAGAGAAATTCACAGGATTTCCTATTCTTTTAAGATGTCAAAACCAAAGCAAAGTTCACTTGACACAGGAATGGTTATGTCCCACATGACTTTAGAGGTGGAAATAGAGTGCCAACAAACCAACTCAGGCAAAAGACAGTCATATCAGTTATCAAAATTACACTTCTGATTGTTTTGCAAAAGCTTAGCATGAAGGGGGAAGTGTTTACATATACTCTTAGTGGTTAAAATAGTAATTTCTTATTTAGATCAGCCATGCCCAGTGTTAGCTATTTTTAAAGAAGCCAGCAAATGCAATTATGAAAATAGCTGTTGAATGTGGCTGGGTCAATGGAGATGCTTCCTTCCTTCTTGCAGTATTTTCCACAACTTTTCCATACAAACACTGTGATTCATTCAGCCTTTCCTTTCTGTGGGAACATGTCAAATGCAGGTTTATTTCTGCTGTCTTGTCCTCTGTGGCCATACTGGTTCAGACCCCACAGGAGCTGCATTGTGTAAACATTTTCCATTTATAATCAGAAACACATTTTCTTCACAAACAATGGTTTATCTATCTCAGTGGCTTACTGCAATGTGGTCCTGAGTTTAACTGGTCTTAGGTTGGTATGAGGGCATCGGATCAGATTTATGGAGTACCAGAGTTCACCCGTTTGGTAGCATTGATGGGCTTGATTTTGAGCACAAGGAAAAAGTGTGCTTCATTCTTCGTACTGGTTATTGATGTAGTATCTCATACAGACTTGAATAAAAACACTAACACTTCTACATAGTTGGAAAAAAAAACTATATTTTTCATGGATAGAGCTTAAATTGTTCGACACTGTGCCATTAAACTGATGGAATTTCAGCTCCAAATAGTTTTTATCCTATTATGCATTAAAGCAGCCTAAGTGTGCTGTTTTCCAGTTTTACACTGGTAGAACCCAACTGAATACAGCAATGATACCCTAGTAAAAGCAGGAGCAAAGTAATACTGTAATAGCCTATACTACACATTGACATTTGTAACATGATTATTCTTCATCTTCAGTTGAACTCTTACTTCTATTGGATTCATTAAATTTTGTAATATATTTGTTGCCCTTTTCTCCCAGATGTCAAGTGGGTTTTGCTTTTAGGAGTCTGAAATACAGCAGCTTCAGTGGAAACTAATCCCATGCACAAGTCAGACAATCTGTTGCTGCTGAATAGGTTTAATATAGTTAGAAGAAGTAGTTAGTCTTTTTAGTCAAGCCTTGACGTGACTACAGTGTTATTTAAGAGGTCTTTTCTCTTAGCCAGGAGTTCTGCTTCACTAGCTGATAATTTCACTGCTATTCCTCCTTCATGTTATCTGTCTTGTGACCAGGCAAAACCATTCAACTTGTCTAGACCACAGTTGTTGCACATCAGGGATTTCATAACTTGCTTCTCACTCAAACTGCAATGTTTTTTCTCTCTGTAGAAAAACAAAGACATAATACAGCAGCTGGTTAGACACGTGTTTTAAAAAACACATTTTTAATCCACTTGGTTCTTCTTGGAGACAGAAGAATGGAGAGCTGGGTAAAATAGGGTTATTTAAAGACATGGAGAAACTTCTAGAGTGTTGTGGTTTAAACTCAGCCAGCAACTAAGCACTACAGAGCTGCTCAGTCCCCCTTCCCAGTGGGATGGGGAGGAGAACCAGAAATAGGTAAAACCTGTGGGTTGAGAAAAGAACAGTTTAATAATAGAAATAAAGTAAAATATAATACTACTACTAACTGTATTTTATTAGTAGGTAACAAAAAGTGAGAAAGAAAACTCGGGGGAATAAAAAAAAACAAAACCAACACACAAAGCACCTTCAGTGGTGAACAGCACCATTGCTCACCACATTGTGACCAATGCCTGCCCAGTTCCTGAGCAACTAGTTCAGTTGTCAGATGTCTTGTTTCTCCTCCTTCACATCTTCTTTTGCTCCTCCTCAGTGCCAGAAGCATAAGAAACTTAGAAGTCCTCGATCAGGGTAAGTGCTACTGAGCAACTAAAGTATCAGTGTGCTATCAGCATTATCTTCAGACTAGAGCTGAAACACGGCACTGCACCAGCTACTAGGAATAAAAATATTCCATCTGAAACCAGGCACACAGGCTTAGAGAATGGATAGTCCATGATCTGATATTTACTATCATTTTTAAATAGTAAAACAGTGAACCCTCACAATGAATTACAGAAAGATGTGCAGCACCGACTGCGCGCAGTAGTGCAGATTTCAGATGCTGCATCTTAAGGGCGAAGAATTAAGATTTAAGAAAATTATTAAACTTCCTCATCTGATTTTTTAGCAACCATTTGGGAATCAAGCTGATGCTGTTGAAATAAGTGACCAAGAAAAGAGTCTTTGTCTCATCGACCTTATGTGATGCAGGTGGAAAAGATTTTTTTTCTGATTGCAGTATTTACTCGCAATGGTAACATGATACTCTTAATGCCCATGCAGTTGAGCCAAAGGACTGGCTGATGAATACCAGAAAAGAAGGATAAACAAAAAACTGGATCTGAAACTGCCCTTCTAACCTTCATTTAGGAAATTAATGATTATTGGGGTTATTTTAGATATCCAAGTATTTTTCATGTTAGAAGACAGTGTCAAAGGGCCTAATTTTAAGATTAATTAATCCAAAATGGTGAAATACACATTGAGTATAATGAAATTCCTTCACTGCGGTTGTCAGATTTCACAATCTACTACATTTTATATCCTTGCATCCATGTCTTGAAAAACTTCACTTATTTGGTGTCTTTACTGATCCTTGAAGTTTAAGGTCTTTCTAAAAAACCTATCCATACATGCAAATAGCCATATTCAGGCAACAGGTCAATCACATCCCATCCACACTGGTCAACAGCAAATTCTGAAGAAAGAAACAGAGGAAGCATGCAATGACACTTTTATTCCAAGTATGGTATGTCTTCCAAGCTTCTGGCAATCTGTGGCATAGGAATTTTCTGACTCAGACGGTAGCAGATCACAGTGTTTAAGAGAAAGAAAGTGAGGCATTTTTTTCCCATTAATTCACCAAATAGCTTTAAAAACTATTTTTATTTTGGCCTCCAAAAATTTTGTGGCAATGTATTCCATCGAATAATTGCACTGTGTAAATAAATACTTCTGTTTTAAGCCTTCTGGCTGATTAGTTCATTAACTATGCCCTAGATCTTGTATTATCTGAAAAGGGAAACTTTAGTTGGGAAATAAATACGGAAATTATTGTTTCCCATACTATCTCTGTCTATTAATTACCCCTCACAGAGATAAAATTCATCTCTGTTGAGGTGAGTTGCATTTAGAGCACGATTTAGGCTCAAATATTGTCTCACTTTCAACTACAAAGGTGTTTTCTGTAATAGTCTCCCTTGGGAATACCAGTAAGTTGCGTCAAACCCCACTCAAAGGACACCTGTTTAGATAAGGAAAGTAGATGTATGTTGAAATTAGCCTCAAGCAGGGCGTGAGAGCTTTAGCCCTTGCACAATGCAGAAGTAGCCTATTTGAATCCAGTAAAGGTCAGTAATGGAATACGTCATTACTCTTAAAGTGATCACTTTTTAAAATAAGGAATCCATATTTTGGCATATTATAAAGCTAGTGATGTGATATGTCAACCAGTTTGACCCCCCTAGAGAACTGAAAAAGGTAGATTACCATTAGAGCTTGAAGATTTCCAAAACAGAGTGGAAAGGAATGAATGTTGCAGCTGGGCAGAACAAGGAACTGCTGAAGCAAGTGGAGGGGCTACCATTCTTAGACAAAGAACCTGGCAAAGAACAAATGTCCTGTGATCCAGTGGAAGCTTTGGGTTGGTGAACTCTAAGCTACAGGATCCAAATGTATACACACCTCAGGGACAGATAAACTCCAGATTCTGATGATTGTGACTCCTAATGGTCCTTTGGCATAGCTCTACATGTATCCAACAAGCCTCATCTATAAAAGGATGGACTATCTTTGTCTTAGGTGCTGACTGCTTGACTGACCATTAGAAAGATTTGCCATTTTGACAACAGTAAGTGTTTGTGTCCTTTTAGTGTGTTATATTTCAGTGTCTCCAAAGACACGTTCCATTTCAAAGTGCAAAAATAAAACCAAATATATATCTAAGACTGAGCTAGTTATAGGGGGCTAGGTAGAGTTTGTGGGGGGAATAAGTCCTCCACATAAAGCTGTGATTATTTAGAAAAGAACATATTATCTTTGACTTCATAGAAGGCAATAATTGTCCGAGGTTGGACAGAGCCTTGGGGGACATGGTTTAGTGTGAGGTGTCCCTGCCCATGGCAGGGGAGTTGGAACTAGATGATCTTAAGTTTCTTTCCAACTCTAACTATTCTTGATTCTATGATAATTCTCCTTTTCTTAATTGTGCCTCAGTAGGCATCATTTTAATATAAACAATATTTGCTTGATCCATAATATTATAATTTTTAATCTTTTCAGGCGGAAATCATCATGAGTCAAGGTGTAACACATTAGCTCCTGACAGCTATTAAATTAAACTGTCTCTTCATCAGTTTGCAGGGAATTGTAGGAAAAAAACCACAATTTGTTGATCAGTATTTATCAATACTGCTCTTTGAAGTCACAAGGTCACAGAGAAAAGTGACATCGTTTAAATCGTAAGAAAGAACCAAAGACGAAGTATAGTTACCTCGCTTTTAAAACACCCTTTCAGAAACATTTCTAGGTTATTGTCACAAGATAGGAATATGTGAAATATCAGTCAATGGAAGTTTAAATGAAAATTAAATAATAGAAATGTATATATATATTTCTCTGTACCTAAAACTTATACACCTGATATCTAGATTTAAGTAATTCAGACATCAAATTCAGATTACAAAGCTGCTTAGATTTAGATTTAAAAGCTGCTTTATAAACATATAAACATAGGTACCGCCTGCTGTGTGGCCATTACCTCCTGCACTTATGCAAGGCACTTCAATCCTGGGCAGGGGACAGGCACTACTGGTATCCCTGCCAGGCAAGAGGTGTCACTTATGCATGGCAGCAAAACAAGGCAGATTTAGGATTCAGTGTTTTCTTAGGTTGCTGAAATTTTCCAAGATAATGGATTTTAGGGTGATGCATTCCAAAGGAGGAGAAAAATGTGCCTCCATGACATTTCTTGGAGCTTTTTGTGCACAGTAAGATTGACATGATTCAAATGAAAGAGAGACTTAGGCAATATTAGTCACTGTAAACCTCATAAATGTCTTCATCTGTGTCAATGTGGATCTGAAATCTACTTTCCCCACCCCATCACCAGTCTGACAGACTAGAGGTTTCAGTATAACAATATAATTTATCTCCAGAGCTCAAATAGCAGAGGCAAGACACTAGTACCAAAATAAAAATGGTACAGCATGGAAAGCTGCTCAAACCAAAGCTTCTGAAACATGGTTTTAGTCGTTTCTTTGCAATGCATTTCTTAGAGACAAATATGTGATATTGCACTGTGGAGCAATCGGTACTTCCTCAGAAAGGACTGTGCAACTGTCCACTGCTCTGCTTTTCAGGTAGATTGTGCTGAAGCAAATACCGTCCCCAAGGCCAGGCTCTATATTATGTATAGGAAATTGTAGGGCCCCTAAAAAGCTGACAGCTGACATAACGAAAAACTTCAGTGTCAGGCTTATGCAGATCTGGCTGTTGATATTAAAGTCATTTACAGTATTTCTGTAACTTGTATGATTCAGCAGCTGAAGGAAACTTAGAACATTTTCTCTCAGGGGATCTCAATGTTTGATCTCAAAGAACGGCCACAAAAATTTCTTGTAAAAGTGACATGATTCAAATGAAATGAAAGAGCAAGGCAGAATTAGTTGGTACATATATCTCATAAATGTCTTCTTTTGTGTGAATATAGATTTGAAATACTTATTTTCCTCACCCCCATCACTAGACTGACAGACTGCACTAAAAAGCATGGATTTTGTGGGGCATGACAGAGGAGGAAAGTGGTGCTACCATGTCCCAGAAGCAGAATAAAAAATGATCACAGATTTGGGGTCTTTGCATTAGAATCACACTGGAAAGAACTTCAGACAGTGACTTGTGGCCTGCACCTTGGGAATATTGAGACTGAATACCTCTTCAACAATCTGGCAAAACTCCTCTGAAAGCACAACCTTAAATGCTGTTGCTTTTTGAGGGGAATCTCAGGACACCAGCTTGACTGCTGGGGGCATTGGTGTCTGTGATTGATACAATTGCAATGGCTGCTGAGAACACAGATGAAGACCCCAAAGGTATAACAGGGATGCAACCACAGTTTGCATCCTAAGGCATCTGTTCTGCCTCTTCAATCTCTCTCATCCCATAGTAAAGCTGAAGACCAAAACTTCTATATGGCATGGCTGGAGGTAGCCCACGCTGCTGTAGAACGGAATCAGGATTGTAGGGACTTTCTCTTCCTTATCCTCCTCCTCATGGGATAGAAAAACCCTGGGGACCTGTCACTGAAGGGGAAAGTGCATGAAGCTGGGGAGCTCACCCATGTGCTGGTGAGGAGGAAGGAGCAGGGAGGCAAGCCAGTGCTATATGGAGAGGGTAAGTTTATGCTGCACATTTCTTCCTCTCACCAGACATTTCTGCATCTCATATTCTCTTAACAGCCTGAACTAGAACCCACAAATGGTTAACTGAGGAAACTATCCAAATTTCTGATATATTATGTTCCTTTGGAGAACCAGTGCTGCCCAACCAGATCCCACAGAGGAGAAATCAAAATATAATTAAAAAAACAAATCTTGCTGCTGCATGATTTATAGTATAAGGCTGAGAGATCAGACAACAAGTCCCATTTACTTGAAATGCTGTCGAATACTTCAACATCATATGATGCATGATCACACTATCTTCCAGCATTTGCATTGATTAAAGGAAGAAAAAAAAAACCCAGCCCATATACAAAGTGCCTAGTAATTGGCTTCAGAGTGACAAATGTAGAAGTTCAGATCTAGTGACAGAATTCAGAAGGAAGAGGTGGACTCCAAACCCCAGTCATAGTAGCTGGGATATTTAGAGATAATGGATTAGAAAAAAATAAATGCACCAAACAGCTGGAAATACCCAAAGTTAGTCTTAAAGTGGGATTGGTTTTGCATTTTATTAGGGTCTCTGTTGTCACTTTGTAATGAGGAATCTGACTGCTCATCCAGCCCAGATGAACCACTGCTGTTTTGCCCTTAACTAGTAGTGTTAATGGTGATTCTAAAGGAGAAGCCTTTACAAAATCACAAAAAACATTATCACACTGTGCAACAATCCTCAAAGGATCTACATGCCCCATGCAATATCTAGGGAGTCCTTAGGACCAAGAAGTTTTGAGGAGTCTCTTTATGGACATACAGCAGAGCTACCACTGCCCTGAGCTCCAGGTAAGCCTTCAGCAAGCTACCATGTGCCTTAACAATCCCTGAGTTTTAGCTCTGATTTTAAGGCAGGTGCAGTACTCCACTTGTGATATACAATAAAGGCCCACTGCTCCTTGAAAACAAGCTCTCCAGTACTTTCCCACAACCTCATCTCTTTCCATTTAGGTACACTCAAACTATCAAAGCAGTTTTTGGGTACAGGAGTCCATGTTTGGTAAGTTACTTTTGGTTATTCTATCTACTGAAATTCATCCTGAATCTAATAATTAGATTTTTTAGCATTAATTAATTTTTATAATCTAATATACTATACCAGCAATGTGAGGCATGATAGGAGTAGCGCTTAAGCACCGCATTTCTTCTCAGTTTGTATTTCAGAGCCTTATTTTATATTCTGCTGTAGATCTTAGTTGTTTGTTTTTTTTTAATAATACATGGGGGGTAACAGGATGCATATTAAAAAATTCCAAAGTATCTGTAACTCCTTTAAAGACAACAAGTCTCTGCTATCTCTCAAAATGAAGGTCCTTGTAAGAACTTAGCTTTCACTGATATCCAACCCGAGGTTGTTCACTTTCTACCAGAAAAGCATTTATGTCTTTGATTTAAAATGCTCCATATTTTGGTTAACAAATGTCGTCCCTCATTATTTTCTCAGTCTATCACATCTATTGCATTCAGGGCACAGCAATATCAAACAAACCAGGTTAGTGGGCAAAATCCATCAGAAAGTTTGATGCTTGACTTAAAGAAGACCACGGCTCATAAAGCTCTCTACTCTAAAAGCATTATCAGCTGCTGAAATCACTTCAAAGTAATTTTCTATTCCAAATTAGAGTGCATCTTTGCAGCATAATCAAGTAATTTAATTTACTGCCATAGTTATTATTTATGGCTTATCATTCATATATTATAAGTAGTTTGCTGCAAACTACATTTGTAATGTTGATAGCTGCATTAACATACATAATTTAAATCAATACATTTTAAAAACTTGAACATCCATAATGGCCTAATTAACAATCACCGTGATGCTTTAAAATGTTGTCAGAAGCACAGTGATTGTCCCACAGGCTGTTTGCATTGTAGTACATATATCAGTTTGCAATAGTAGCAATAACGTCACTTAACTTTTTGTTAAAAAATGCTTCTAGCATAGAATAAAAACATAACAGAAGGATGATAAGAGAGGGGAAACACTTTATTCTTAAAGGATAGGAGGCAATTGTATCCAAATTCAGAAAGTCACTCAGAGAGGGTTTTGGAGTTTATTGAAATGCGTTTTGATGTACACATAGACTAAACAGACTGTAGTGCTGAATGCATAAAAACCTCATAGATTTACTAGCATTTGTTTTCCATTTATCCCATAAAATTTTGAGCATGATCTGAATGGAAGTCCTTATATGTTTTTAACTCCTAAGTGCAGTGACTGCCCAGGAGCCTTGCAAGCAGCTGCTGGAATCTTACTCACTGTATTTAATGCTTAAACACCATGGAAACAGGTGCCTTAAAAGACTTTATATAGAACAGTGCAGTCATCCCTGATGATTGAATCCAGTTTTACATAATGACCATCCAGTTTTGAGCCTGTAAAAATAATTAAGCACAGGTGTTACAGCAATACTGCTATGCTGCTGCAAACAGAAATTTATGCATTACATATGTGGAAAATAAGTATAAATACCTACAAAGAGGTAGAAAATACGCATAAAATTCTACCAGTCTCTTCCTCTAGTTCTTCATGAGTGCAAGGGACAAGAGAAGGTGTGAGGCACGGACAGATCAGGACCTGTGATTGTTGGGGGCCTTGGAAGAATACAAGCTCTGAGAGGGGCTGGGTGCTGGGCGTACCAGGATTAAGCTCCTCTGTCTAATTCCTCAGCATATCATTATAGGCTGGTATCTACTATTTCCTCAACTGGACATCAGCTTTCTTTGTTTGCACTAATAGTGTTGCCTCCTTGTCTTCCTCACACCTTTCACTCCCTCAGCCACCTCCTTGCATCAAGCATGTTGTGTACCAAAATCCTGCCTGTCAGGCTGGCCCCAAACCCAGCAGTTATCTTTCCACAGCATCCTCCAAGCATCCTCACAGCCAGTCTGTCTGAATGAGGCCAACAACCCTCCAAGATACCATCTGTCCTCTTCTTCCATACAGCTGCAGTGACAATAATCTATCCTCTCACTATTTTGGATTTTGGTTATTTCAATTCCCACAACTTTGACCTTAATAAGAAGAAACAGGTAAATAAATAAGTTATGCAAAAAGAGGGAAAGTGTTCCTGAGAATCTGGATGATGCAACATTTGTGAGGTAAATACTTTCTGACAACATGAAAAGGAAGAAATAAAGTAATCCCTTTCTGAACTTGCCGTTCTGATTTGCAAACGGTACATACCCAATTTCTGGGGTTTTCACACTGATGAAAAGCTGGTACTTTCAGCCTGCTGCTGAATTCCGTAGGAGGCAGTCAGTATTTTCCAGTGCCCAACTGTAAACTGGCATGTGAGACTCACTGTGAATCACTAGCAAACCAAGAGTTTTCTAAGTATTAGGGTATTAATGCCCAATAATACTTTGATATTTTTAGTTTTCTGTAACTTTCTCATTCCCAACCACAGTTTCTCACAATCTTCTTAGCACTGATAAAATGTAACTAATAATACATGCCGGCCAGGGAGACACGGCATTACTATGAGACACGCTCTGATACATTTCCAGTAAGAAGAGGGTGGTAGCTGCTTACATCTGCCTGAAATTAGGTGGTAAAATAAATTCTTATTCTTAAGAGAATTAGCTCCTAAAAGCAAAGTATCCTCTGGCAGAGATAGCATTTGCAAAACCTTGAGATCTCCAGCATTTTATTAGAACTCAGTCTAGAAACACTGGCTAAAAAGATTTATGCCAAGTGCTGAAGAAAAGCTTAATAGAAAAGTATCATTAATGATAGCTCTGTAACAGTCTGTCTGATACATTCAGTTGGCAGTGGTGAGAAAATTAATGAAGACAAGGATTGTACCATTCATCAAAGTGGCACTTGTTTATCTTGAAATAAGCAGTGATAATAGAAGGATGAATGACAGAGTGCAATCCTCATGTAACAGGCTGATGAGGAAAGCAGGCAAGTTGGAGCAGAAACAGAGCTGTTTTTGCTGTGCAAAGCACACATGATATTTCATTTCTTTGAGTTTCAGCTTTGACACTGATTTACTTATTGCAATGAATTAGGAACCAGAGCCAGAGCCAGTCCTACTAAATGTTAGGAGAAAAAAAAATTTGGAATCCACGTCCCATCTTTATCCCACTTGGGGTTTGATACCACGTAGGCTTTGCTGACTTTTTAGGGTCCTAAGTGCCTTTTTGCTCTGCCCTGAGGTTACTGGTATGTAACTTTCAGGCATCCACACAATCTCACAAACATCCAGGTCTGGAGTGAGCACCACGTTCCACCTCAGTTCTGGTATGATTTAGCTGGGCCTTATACCTGAAACTTTAGCTATAGGCTAACAATGGTGGTAGCCTTCTGCATTTGAGCCATTGCACAAAGCTTGAACACGACTTTTGTTTGAAGTTCACAATATGCTGTTCATTTTCTCCTAGGTAATGTCCAGCAGCACTGAGTGAAGCCTGGCATAGGGTGCTGCTCTACCAAAGGAAAGCTCCTGCTGTGATACTTCAATCTGAAATGGAAATAAGAAGCTACAGGTACCTCATACAAAAGACTGGCTGTTGCCAGCTCAGTCCTGCAGTGTAAGAAGATAGGTATGTTATCTTTATCATATAGATATTGTCAGGATTAAGGGCTAGCTCTACAACAGAGTTAAGATAAATAAGGTCCTTCCTAACACCTGTGAATTTTCCTGTGTTTGCATAATTTCCACCTGTTGAAATGCTAATAGAAGATCAAAAGCATTGGGATAGCTGTGAAAATGTAATCAAGAGCCACAAAGCAATGGCTTATCAGTACTGTAGATCTTACTGACCTTTTTCTACTCTATTGGCATGAAAGTATCCACTGGTATTACATCACCCACCTGGGAACCTTTGGATGATGGATCATGCTAGTGTTGCTTGCATGTCTGTACTGCTGGAAAGGATGTGGGTGTTTGCAGGCTAGTGCCCTTTCTGAGGAGGGGGTGGAAATACTTTTTGTATGAATTAGACCCCAATTGCCTTGTTATTCTTTCTTCTGTATCCCCCCAGGATTTTCAGGGACAGCCACAGGCATTTTCATTTAATTTTCCTTGAGGAGGTTTATTTGGGCAAAGAGAGCAGCCAAAAGGAGGTAGGTAATCACTTCAGTTTTCTCCTCGTGGGAGACAGGAAAAGCCAGAATCAAAGAGCAATGAATAGTCTTTGAGGAGACGGATATGAGGCCCTCAGTGACATGGTCCTGGAGAAACTTTTGGACTGATGATATTAAAGGTCTTTTCCAACCTAGCTGATTCTGTGATAGCAGCAAAGAAAACCGACATGAGTTGAGGAAGATAAATATTTTAGTAAAAGCCACAAAGAACAAGTCCAATGAGGGGCTAGGAGAACATGAAACTTCACAGGAAAGTCTGAGTCATGAGAGGCACAAAACAAATTAAAATCAGAACCAGCACATGGTGTGTGCTTGGGTCCAATTAATTTCTTGAGATATCAACAAAAGAGAAAGCCTAATTAACAATCCTTCATAAAGGTAGCTTGTGCTTCTAGGTCCCAGCTATTGGGTTTCCTGGAAAGATTAATTGAAATATACAGTGCAGAGAAAGCTGTAGGTGTGGAAAAATGCATAACATGGTGTGTGTGTCCTTATGGGTTGAGGGCAGTTTCTCAGGCTCAGCTATTGCAAAGGTGTAAGAGTTTGAGGCTGTGCACAGCGAGTGCCTGGAAAGGGGACAAGAAGGGGCAAAGGGAGGTAGCTCAAAGGAAGCTGAAGAGCAGGGCTTCCCTGTACACACGTGGCAGGGTCAGGAGGGAATGTTCAGCAAAGAAATGACCACCACCTATTCAGTGCAAGATGTCTGGCTTATCCAGGTACTTTGACCTGTTTTTCACTTCAAGATTGGTTCAATTGTCAGGGGAAGCTATCACAGGGAAAGAGTGCATGCAGGAAAACCCCTGAGATGGATGCTTTCCTCCTCCCAGCCCCTGTGGGTTGAGCACTGAGGGAGAAACAGCAGGCACAGGTGGATAGGGGCTATTTTGTGGTCTGATATGACAGTGTCTGTATTTCATAAGTGTGGCTTGCTTCATTTGCATTCCAAGTCAGGCAATCTTTGTGCTTCACTTTTTCTGATGACAGCTACTATTTGATTGCACTTACCTGCCTAATAAACTGCGATTGAGAACCTTTTATCTCCAGAAATTATGTCACTGTCATGAATAACAGCAATAATGGAGAGCAATTCATTGCGCTGAAACTGACACATCAAAATGGCTGAAGCAATTAAACGTGTTGTTATGATGAAAATACCTCAAAATATTTTCAGTACTGTGCCAGCTGATCTTGAGCAGGAAGGAAGCTGGTTGACAGTACACATTAATGTGTTTTCCAAATGGAGGTGTTTTGGAAGGGTGGAGAGGCCTCCTCTGCTGGCAGAGGAGCTGTGCTCTAGTAGCAGGTGGGTGCCAGCTCCTGCGGTGCCTACTGCAGTGATTTGGTTGGATTAGTGCCACCCACTTCTGCTTTAGCAAGAGCTCCCTCAGCTTCCCTGGCACCTTTCAGCTACTAACAGAGTCCAGCAGCTCAGCTCCTGCTGCAGGAGGACTTCCACCAGGGCACATCGAGGGCAGCCCTGCCTATGGTGCACCTTTGCCTCAAGAGACCAGTGCAGGTATTCTCTATATATACTACGAGCTCTCCTCTCTCTCTCTCCTCTCCTCGTCTGGTGGCGACGCTGCCACCACCCGGGCAGCCACAGCAAAGCTCCCAGAGCGGACACTGACCCTGAGGAGAGAGGTCGCCCCCAGGACCGTGTTTTAACCACTCAGGGCTGGGCCGTCCCTCCTGGCACAGCCCCAGTGAGTCCCTGCTCGCCCCAGCGGAGCCCCCGGCTCCTGGTCAAGGCCTGGCGGGGGCTCCAGCCTCCCTCGGTGGCTCTCGCCACTCAGAACTGAGGCTGCCGGACGCGGGGTCTCCCCTCGCTCCGGGGTTGCTCACCTCGGCAACCATCTTTCATTTAATGACCTTGGGACTGAAACAGTGTAGATAAACTGGAGAGAGGCAGAAAAAGCGTTTTATTTGAGCACAGGTAAGCACAAGAGGTGGGTATGTGAAGCAGATAGGAATTTCTAAAGCGTTTCAGGGAATTCAGTGTCACTTTAAAAATGCCACCAGTGCTTAGAAGATCACAAGAGGTGTGCAGACCCATCAAGGTACCAACACCAATACCTAATGGTTTTTTTTCTACTGGACCTGTACAAATCACTCCTGGTTTCTCTTCAGGTGTCACTTTCACATCTCTTAGTTAAACTTACTTTTGCACCTGGAATGTTGCTCTGTTATGTTTTGGCTGCTCATCTTTTATGGTTAAAGCTGCCTGGGATCTGAAACAAGGAGTTTATAATTGTAGGTTTTCTAAGAGAAGGAATTGCAGCAACTGTGGTGTCCACTTGGCACCAGAAAAGCACCAGTGGCTGCAGTCACTTTGTCCCGAAGCTTGGTGGGTTGACACTGCACATCCCTCACCCTCCTGCAAACCAAGCAGTGCTAAAACGTGAAAGAAATAGCATTTGATTTATGGTATTACTTAGAAGAGCTGAATTTCGAGATCTTTCCTTTACCCACATCATCCTTGCACCAGCCTCTTGTATTTGTGTATCAAGGACTGAAGTGTACACTGAGGTGTACAGGACTTTCCTCTGAGCATCTTAATCAGAGAGGAGACATTGTATGCCAAGGTGAATCCAAACCCAGAAATTAATGCCTGTTATGGCATTATTAGGGGGGCTGAGTCTGAAGATATTACTGTAAGGGGAAAAAAATGAATGCAAAAAAGGTAATAATTTAATGGTGTTATCCTAAAATATATGTGACTGGTATTTTGATAAAAATTTTCTTTTTGTTTTATAATACATACGCTTTTTGATGCACTGCTCCTCCAAATAAATAAATAGAGCAAATTAAGTACCATTTTTCTGTCATCTAGGATAGAATGGGAAATAATTGGGACTGAGGAGAATTTTAGCTGTTTGGAAAATGCTATTTCAAATATTTTTGAAATAGAAATGCTTTAGCTATTTGTAATTTTTGTCTTTTATTTTTAATAATGAGCCAGTTTCTTTATGAGCATTTCTAAAAATAATTGTGTTCATGCAAATGCTGCCAGGTATAAGCTGAGAAACTGCCTTGTGAACAAGTCCCCGTGAGGTGTGAGTCCCAGATGAGGGCTCTGCACTGCTGCCAGGCTACCATATATTGAGCCTAACTGATGGTGACTCCTCCAGCACTTTTTCCAGCAGCAAAGGTGTTATTTACAGCTCTGTGCAGATCTCCAGATGGGTCTGGAGGGTTAAAGGCAGTAGCAGTTTTGCTGGGCTATTCAAGATAGTCCCTTTTTAGCTTATGATCCTTGCAAAGTGTCTGGTGTTTCTGTTGGATTTGGGAGGTGAAGGACTCATTTTGGGTGAGCAGTTGGGAGAGCAGCCAAAAGCCCCTGGCCCCCAAATAATGGCAGTGTGTTGAAGCTGCAGCTCACCTTGGTGCACACAGGAGAAGGCTATTCTGCTGTTCTTTCATCTTGGCCTCTCACATCTCCCTGCTGACTATCAAAAGCTTGCTCATCTTCTGTCTCAGATGGTTAATATCAGAGTCCCCTCTCCAAAGGCCAGGTTGCATTTTTGAAGCTCTAATAAGTATGGACAACCTTTTATTAGCAAATTGCATTTATTTCATTTTTCAATACCTTTGTGGAAGCCAAAATGCCAAGATGACACAAAGAAAAAATGAGGATATTGCCCTAAATTGCCAAAATGCTACTTAGCAGGTTTGGACAGGCTGGAAAATGGAGCTGATAACAGTCTCACTAAGGGAACATCAAAATGGAGAGAAAATAAAAATTAGGACTAATATATGGTTGTGGCACCGTGTTTAATGTACCTTTTATTTCACAAAGCTCTCAGCAAGTAAGAATCACCTCAAATTCAGACCAATTTTGGCTCAAGATTTCTGAGAGATGACCAGAAAAGGAAGGTAGTTTCTTGGTTTTTGTTTGGGTTTTTTTTGTTGTTTTTTTTTTTTTTCCCCAGTTTTGCTACGAATTCAGCAAACCAGGTAAGTAGTGTTGGAAAAACCTATTCATAGGTACCATTTGAAGTCAAGTTGCAGAGGTTTCTTCAGCATTATTTGATATTTCTGTCAGTGAGATTGTTATTTGATGTATTTCTCTGAAACTTTTGCCCAAGGGACACAGGGCGGTGAGAGGCAGGACCTGACTTGGTTACTGATGATGGGAGAGCTAAGCACAGGAAAGGAGGTCACTTTTCAAGCGTGGTGGCTAAACTCAGCTAATCTCACTTCTCACATCCAAATCCTGGTCATCTAAGCTACTCATCTGTGGCTCTGAATTCAGGTCCATTGAAACTCGAAATGCTTTTTTGCTTTTGGGAAGTGTGGTTAAGTGGAGTAAGTTCTGCTTGCATGTACATGATTTGCTGCCAGTGAGCGTGCCATTTGTTTGTCTGTGGGAACAGCGCTTGCCGGTAGACTGAAGTCATGAATGAAATGATTTTGCTTATATCACCACCATCCCTCTTGGCCATGACAGTGCCGCACCCACTTATCATGCAGAACCGTTGCATGATATACTGCTGAGTGCTGAAATTCTTCCCCCTGCAAAAAATAGCACATAGGTCAGCCCACTTGTTTTTATCTCATTGCTTTCCACCACCCTGCAGTACAAGCTGGAATGAAGTATTCTTTTGAATGTTTTTTGACACTTGCTATTAACAGCACAGTATAATGCTCCTGCTTCTTTCTGGTGTTTGAACCTCTGCCTGTTGTCCTCCTCCAGCTCACAGACTCCCAGGAGCAGGTAACTGGTGTGCGTTGCTCTTTGCTCTTGTGGCAGAACAGAAAAAGACCAAACAGACAAGCAAAGTTTATAATCCTACCAGCCGCCTTTGGAGAGTGATGATATTATAGGAGAAAGAAAAACTGAAAAGGCTCAAGCTATTAAGAATGAAATAATTGCAGAGTCCATGAGTGAATCAAGCTCTGTGTGCTCTGGCTGTCAGTTCTGTGTACAGTTTGCAGACAATACACGCATGCATTTATGCAATGAAGTTCACTGTGCAAATGCCAAGATGGGAATAAATGCCATTTCAGGTGTGGGTGTTTTTTGCAGTTGCTAACAATTATTGATCATAAGCAGAATTTGAAAAGAGCTAAATCGTTAATGTTTGCACATTAGGGATAGGTTGTCACAACCATGCCTGGCTAGGTTTGTTCTGTGTAATGCTTCAATCACTTTTTTAAAGTGCAGTGAATTACTCTGCACAAAAATTGGGTAAAATTTGGGTAAAAGGAAAGGAGAATATGTTTTTTTCCAACTTCTGAGACCTTGGAGGCAAGTTTTCTTTGACATTAATTCAGGTAAAGATTCACCAAACCCTTTGTAAAATTAATCTTTGTTGGATAAGAGTAGGTTTCAGCTTTCACTTGAAAGCAAGTATGTGCTGCAGTGCCTGGCTGAATCATTGCTTGCTCTTCCCCATTTAAGAACTGAATCTCTGCAGAGCTCCAAATCTCTGCCAGGTGGCTTTGGTCCTTTTTTTCTGCTCAAGAGAGTATAGCTGCTTTTGTACGTTGGTCACTGGTCCTAACTGTAAAGTAGAAATCTCTGAAAGGTCCAGCCTCCCATCCCAGCTGCATTTCCGTGCTTCAAGCTATCTGACCTGTGCCAGAGAAGAGCCTGAATGTGAACCAGCAGATAGTTTGCATGGGCAGGAAGGAGACCACAGTTCTGGTGCAAAACTGGTTGTGTTTCAGCATTACAGAACAAACTAGTTAACTACGCATAGTCTTGCTCATGCTAAAGTCTTCTAATAAGCTTCCTTTCATTATCTTAGTGTAGGGTAGCCATGGTGGCAGTTTGTGTGGACTGTTCCTAGGAGAAACAGTGATGCTCAGCTCTCAAAGATGGGCCATACTCAGGGTTAAAAAAAAAGGAGCTCACATACGAAAAATAATCTAAGCATCTGCCACTTTTCAAATAAGTATGAGAAGTTGTAAATGCTGAGCGTCTGGACAGTCCTTGTATCAGAGGAACTATTCACATTCCATCCTCAAGCAGCAAAGCAAATTTCAGTTTCTGTAACTGATTATTTACTGACTTGTGGACTTTCCCAAAGATGCTGAGACAAATCAGGTGGTTTAAGCTAACTCCCTTCACTTTGCAGCTAAGGTAAGCAAATAGCAAGTACCGGCTCAGCAGGTCTGTGGAGATGGACCAGCACCAAGCTGTGGTAGTTCAGTTTCCAACAGTTACCGGACATCCCAGAGAAAAATACAGAAAGGTCAGGCACAGAAATATAAATGTGGTGTGTTCAAACTCGGTAACTTTTCATCTTACTGCTTCATTTTTTTTTTTTACTTTTTACAAGAAAGGGATGGGTAGGCTAGCTTAAATTTTGGTGTGTGGGTTTGCATCTTCTCTGGGCTTCCCAGTTTTTAATTAAAACCAGGTGACCTCATCATTCATATGTGTCCTGCAAAATATTTATTTAGAATTGTTTTCATCCTTCTATAATTCGAAAGTGCAGTAACCACTTTTAAAATGAAAAAAACATTATGTACTATTGTAGTGGCTGGCTATTTTCAAAAGACCTTTATCGAGGTTTCTTACATCTGTTGTTGCTAACCAGCATCAGCAGCAATACTTTCCTATTGATTTGGCTTAGTTTCTTCTCCTCCTACTTTGTTCTACTATTGGCATATCTACTAGAGCCCTGGATGGTTATTTTTATCCATAAAACTACTGTTTACAGTTTTATCTTAATTTGCTTCACTTGATTTCATGTACTTCTTTTGAGTGATTTCCATCATTGAGACACTATTTTGTCAAGCTGACCTGTGAAGATTTATAGTATATAGTTATAAAAATAGCATCTCATAGCTCATCAACGTCTGTACCTGAAATTATTAGAACAGCAATTTATAAATAACATATGGCAACTCCATCTATATAACTTTTGTAAATTGTCTGTACTAATCATGGCAGAAGTAGAATTTAAGGAAAACTATTCAAAAGAAGAATGCAGTGGCTATGAACATCTTAATACAAAATGATAAGTAATGGAAAGGAAGATTAGGGTGATTAAGGTTTATATCCCTGCATGCAGGCATACCAGTTTAGGCAGAAATTAAGAGTTCAGATAGCAGAGAAGATATTATGGTTAGGATAGGTATAGGCAATAGAAAGCTTAAATGTGAAAATAAGTAAGTAGAATATTCCTGAGAATGTTGGAAGCAAAATACAGTGTTAGTCTGCCGTCTGAACACTTCACGGTATCTTGGGGATTGTTAGAGTAAGGAATAATCTTTTCACATATTCCCTCTTATACCACGCTGTATAGGACTATAGAAGAAAAGTCTGTAGGTACTTACTGGAGATGACAGCAATTACTGACTGGCTGAATGTGACTGAAGGGAATTAATGTCTTCTGATGCCAGATCCTTTATGAAGGTTTAGGAAAGAAAGTCAGTGAGGTGAATACCATGGTATTTCTCTAGTCTCAAAAGCAGTTTGATTAAGCTGCACATTTTGGAAATCACACTTGTTTCCAAGCTCTGAGATATCTGGAATTGGTAAGAAAGGAGAATCCTGGGTGAAATCCTGAAAAGACTGCCAGGTAAAGAATTGAAGGCCAGTGGCATACTTTGTACCAGGCAGCATGTTCTTCATTGAGGATCGATTAAAGAAGTTTATATGAGATGAAGAAACCTACCTTTGTCTCATGTATGAATCCTTATTTCACATATATAAGGAAGATAGGTGTGTGGTGGTGGTTCGTGTGGTGCATCGCATTACTATTTTAGTGGATGAGTCTTCGCTGTATATGGGCTGGATGAGACCCAGGTTGGGACATTTGGCAGTGTGATCCCACAGTGGGGAGCTGCAGGTACCAGGAAATGAGAGGGTTTGAGAGAAATATGTGGGTCCCACCTGCATGGAGCTGTTGTGTAATTTTAATAAGCATGTTAGGGCCCAGTAAGTGAGCTAAGGAGGATCTCCAGTGCTTTTTAGCTCCCACAGACTTTCTGCAGCCACTGCCTACAAAAGCTGGCAGCTTGGTTACATTCAAAACAATAACTTGATGGTACAGTGTACAGGCTCAGTATTCTCTGTCTCAAGCAGTGAAAGTACTTCACAGCTGTCATGTCTGGTCAAATGAGCTTTTACAGACTCCAGAGATTCATTTAGTTTAAAGCAAGTTTGTGTTTCCACAGTGGAAAGTGATGGAATTATTGCAGACAGTTTGCAGCTAAACATCCCCCATTCTGGAAGGTATTCAGCCCAGATGTGAGAGGAAAACCTTGTTTCTGTTGAAGCTAGTGGAAAAATTCCCATCAGATTCAATGGTTGTAAGATTTCAGTGTGAACTTTCTGAGATAACATGGCATGATTTAGAGAGAAGGTGTTACTCAAGTGGTTATACTATGACATGCCCATTGCTGTCTGAGTTTGTAGCTGGGAAACCAAGGGCTAAGTCAGTCCTTTCAGCCTAGAAAAAGCAACCTTCCCTTCTTGACCTTTCCATCATCCCTAATTAGAGTAATTAGATTAGTGTAAATGTTATGAGAGGTGTAGCATAAACAATCTTTTTGTGCCTTTGTGTTGCTTAAAAAACCAGCAAGCCAATTTCTTGATCACTCAGCATCTATCTAGACATTGATACTGTTAGTGAAAGCTAGAAATCTCTAGAAGATTTATTATGTTTTATGTGCCTTTTTAATGGCTGATGAGGCTGGAATTTGTTTTGAGATTGCCTGTTAGAAATTCAAATAAATTATGAAAAGGAGGATTCGGAAAGGCCAGCTGTTTCATCACCATATTCTGCATCTGTAAGACCACAGCACATTTTTAACAGGCACATGTCTAAGACCTGCATACATAGTGTATAATCCAAGTCATAAATCTTAATGTATATTTTCATGTTGAAGATTCTTTCATCTCCCTTGGTCATCTACTGTAGGATTTACCAATTCCTACAGCACACATGCTTTACCAACCCAGATTCCTCTGCCTGCAAATGAAGTTGATTCCATTTTGGTTTATATTGGTAGAAATGGAAAAACATAGATTATTTTACTCTGTAACAATCATTGTGTGTATATGATGTTTCTGTGACACTTCTTTGGTCTAGAATAAAGATAATTCTTCCAACTTTTTCTAAGAGGCTGAGGGTTTTTAAAGTTTTTTATTTTATTTCTCTCCTCTAAACTTTCTCATTTGTCTAGAACATTAAGTGAAATGTCCAGAGCAAAATGCTGCATTACAGCAACAACACTCCATTAAATAAATTAAGCTTTATAAAGAGAATAAAAATGTAGAATGACTTGCACTGAAAATAGATTTAAAAATGCCATTAACTATTCCTATCACAATTCTTACTGAGTACAGAGCAAAGCAAATCTGTCACGGACTGACCCACTGCCAGTAATACAACACCACTTAATAGAATATTTTTAAAAAGACAATTCATAAAATAATTATCCTGTTTTTTTCTCTGTCTTCTTACTGTTCCCATCCAGCAAGAAACTTCCATGGCATCAGTTTGGGTGGTATTATTTGGCTCCTGCTGAGGAAAAAGGACCAATCTTTCAGTTATGCTGGCTACCATTTAATCCTTACTTTCTGACCTAGGTACTGACAGCATCTTTGAGGTATCACAGCCCTGGAAAGACAGATGGAGATGCAGTGTGTCTGCATTTTAATATTTGAATGTCTTTCCCTGGGTGATTAGGCTCACATCTTTACTATATTCCCTGGGCAGCAAAGAAGGGTTACACGTACCACAGCTGGGGACTAAAGTGACACCCAGTATAACAGAGCAACAAGAAAAATCAAATGCATATGTCCTCCCAGAGACTAACTGCTATTGAAGATGAGGGCAGATTTCCTCTGATAATTAGAATTTTACTTGGAACAAGAGGGCTAGCACTTATTCTCTGCAACTGCGTTAAAAGACACGTAGCTTGACATTACTGATAGCATGAAGGAAATTTTCATTTCCCCTTAAGAAATTCTGCTTTAGGAATAAGACTTTGAAATATGCAAAGGAGGCTTATGTGCAATGGAACAGAAACCCTCTCCAGCTGTGGAATTGGCTGAAGTAATGAAATAGGAAGTGCTTGTTTTAAAGTGTGCAAGACACTGTGCTGGCTCATGACATAAATTATGCATCTTCCCCTTCCTGCAGGTCTGCGTTGTGTGCTCATAGCTGAACACACAGTCCTTGGCCACAGTGGAAAGAAGCTGTCTGGATAACAAAGGAAATGGAAGATTTGCTATTATGCAGAACAGCCATTTCTTGCTGAGCTGGTTGTCCTTAATGACACTGGAGTGTGCTGTTAGGATTGACACAGCTACTTTCCTCAGAAATCACCATCTAAAAAAAAAAAAAAAACACAGTGCTCAACTTCTGTTAGCTATCCCAAGTAATTATCACCTCAGAAGATGAAGAGGGAACAAAATTTAAAACTTGTGAGGGAAATGAGGGTAACTCCATCTCTGGAAAAGATTTCTTTAGTGCTTTCTCCTTCCCTAATGAGAAAACACTAATCTTTCTGACAAGAAAGCCCTAATCTTTCTGACATCGTGTTCAAATTTACCCAGACCAGACTCTGCTCCTCTTCCTCTCCCACATACTTACACCCTTGGTTAAATGTATGTTCAGACTTCGTCTGTAGCCCAGGTCTGTAGCCTTTACCATTCACACCATTAACATGTGAAAACATTCCGGTTCAGATTGCCAGAGATCCAGGGCACTCACAGGGATACTTCTGCATGTGTTAAGTTTGTCAGGTTGGGCTTTTGCACGCAGAGCTGGGAGGAGAGGCTCACAGCTGTTTCCAACCAGAGAGGGTGACCCTGGGTGAGGAGTATGGTAATCCCATCCCAGACCCTGTGTGTGGGAGCAGCAGTGCAGAGTGTCAGTGGCTGTATATAGAGCCTTCTGAAATTGACTTTGCTCTTAAGAGAAATGCAGATGTGTCTTTATGTCTTTAGTATACAAATGTAAATTTCACTTTGCTTTCTACCATCATCCGTGAAAAATGTTGGAAGCTGTGCTCTCCCCAGATGAGTGTTATTTCTTGTATTATCTCCTTAAATAAGTATACAACAGAAAGAGGAAGAGCACAATGCAGAAATTAGTATTAAATATTACTTGAAATGACAGTAAATGTTACCCAGTGGACCTGACTCAGTAATCACTGTGAAATGCAAATATAATCTCTACACAAACATCAGACAGCAGATGCATGGAGCATCTTCAGTGCAGAGGAGAAGCCAGTGGGAAAGTTAGTGATACTGACCAGCTGAGCTCTAAATCTGCAGGGAAATCCTCAGAACTAAGTTATGCAAGCAAAAGGAGAAAGCATGTCCTCAGCTTGTGTCTACAGAGCCATGTACTCTTTAAGATTGCATAGAAGTGTAGTTTGTCTTGAAGTGCCGTTGGAGATATATGGCATGTTTGTTACATCCAAGAGTAAGCTGTGAAGTACAGCAATCCAGAACAGTCACTAAGAAGGCACCGACTAGTTTAGGTTAAATTAGAGAATAGTCAAGCTATGGCAGTGATACAGAGCATAAAACATGAGGCTCTGTCTGACTGCAGTAGGGCTGTCCTTTTATATTTCATTGTCAGAAAAGCATATTAACTGCAAAATGCTGTTTGGCCCTCATAAAACTGTACTGGTTTCAAGTGCTTTATTTATGGGATAAGGGGCGCAATGACATTTTAAATGCTTTCTCTCCGAATGGTGATAATGATCTACTGATTATTTTAAGTGATTTTCTCAAGCAGTCCTGTATTTAGGAAACTGATATATAGCAGAAGTATTGCCATGTAAATGTCAGTGAAAGTAATTAAGATGTGAGAAATTTAAGAGGCTATCGTTTGTTCCCTTTTTCCCTCTTCTAGTGAGATTTTAAAAAGTGAGCAGAGCTATGGTGTCCTGGGAAATATTACGGGATGACAATATGGCATGATTTAAAACAAGGTTTCCATATCCTCTATTGCAGTTGCCACATGGTATTTCTGTAAAAATTCAGAATGAAGTATAAATGAACTCTATGCTGGACTCCTAAATGTAATTTAATGGCAAAATATCATTTCTCAGTGTAAACTGCTATGTCTATTACAGCAGAAAATAGTTTATCATTAGGGGACTAATAGCCTGAAAGATATTGAATGCTTCACAATAAAAAGGCTGCTGAGTATTGCCCCAGTGACTAAGAATTTCTGTTAACGGAAGAGTTCTAGTACACCTAAAGCAATATGCTTCAGAAATAGCAAGATCTATCATAAGAGGTCCTTCAGTCTTCATAGCACAACAGTGCTGAAGCAGTGATTTAGATTAAGCTGATTCTTGAGGACAGAGGCTGCAAGTCAGTTGATTTCTTGAGGTTTCTTACAGATGGATGGGTGTTCCATGATTCTGTAATTTATTTACAAACTCAGTCAAATTAATTAGGAAAAATTAAGATTAAAAATAAAAATGACAAGGCATTAGAACATCAAGAACTAGAACAAATTTCCTATTAATCTTTATGGGCTTTTTTTTTTTTTTTTTCAAAAAGTTCAGTGTGGATATATCAACGAGAAGTTACCTTGTATATATGCTAATATCATGGTGTTGATGCATCTGTATGCTGATTCATTTTTGCATCTGGTATGTTCTCTAATCAATGAATTCACTCACTTGTTAATATTCTGTACAGCAGCATATATTTCATTAGATGTTTTTCCCTCCTGCCATGATAGATATCTCTGAAGAAACATTTATCACTGATTACTGCAGAAGACATTCGTGAATTGTGAGCTGTGTACTGAGTTTCTCTTTCTTTTGATTTCATGACTTACTCTATCTTGTAAAATAGATATGTAAAAAGTCATTTCCCAGATAAAATCTCCTATGTGACCCTTCATTTAATTATAACCAATTATTAGGTTCATTTTTTTTCTGATATTAAAGATACTGCATTATTTTATTAATATTTCTGTTAATTAAGACAATCTTGCAACTTTCTTTTTTTTTTATCTTGAAGAAATGACTCAAGAGCCTTTACTATTTATTTAAATATATATTTAAAAAAAAGAAGAAACCATCTGCTGTGTGTAGGTGTTTTCTGTTGTTAAAGGGAGTGTATTTGTTTATATTGTGACTATATATACATACGCATATAAATAAAAGTAGAACAGCATTCTGCATCAAGAGCTATTTCTGTATCTGCTTATGGCAATTATATTTGAGATGCTGATACTTTACTTCAACACACAGAAATGTGCATGGCTTTGATGTGTAACTGACTTTATCCTATCCCTGTGGGGTGTAACACAGTGTGGAGTGTCCGACTAAGGCAGAGCACAAGTTGGCTGTTGGGCATTCTTGAGGAAAAAAGGTGGCAGGGTTTGGAGTGGTGGAGATTGGAGTCCACTGCAACATAGTCATTGATGGTGTGTTGCATGTTTAACATTCCATCAGACTTTTTTTTTTTTCCTGTGATTTAGTACACAATGCCCTCTTCCCTAAAGAGTCTTCCTGTCATCAGTGATACCTCTGTATCTGGAAAGATGGGGTTTTTCTCTGGGGTCCCAGTTGTCCACTAACATCAGATAACACATTTATGTCTCTCCAGGGTCAGAGTCATCAAACTCCTTGCCAAACAGCTTGATCAACAACATTGCTGAGAAGCCAGAACTTCTCACCAGGAGACATGACCTGCCTGGTAGGGACCAAAATAAATCTTTATTTTCAGTTTATTAAGAAGCATAAAGATTTTTACAGTTAAAAAACAAATAAACAAAACCCTATTAAAACAATATGGTGAAATAGTGACTTTGAAAGCTAATCACTGCTAGACAGCCTAAGAGTCAGCAATGGATTAAAGATCTTCAGAAAGAAGATCTCTATGAGAAGCTGTAATGAAAAGAATTCCCATGGCCACTCTCTTACAGTTATGGTCATAGTGGACCAGTCCCACACATCTAGTATGACTATTTTGGACAAAATTGACAAAATACTGTTTTGTTACTCCTATGATCCACAGTAAACCTTGGTTCATTGGGCAGCACCTTTTAGTGATCTCTCCTTTTGGACTTGCTAGGTCTGAATTTGCAATTGCCCATGAGCAGAGAGTGACCTCTCAGTCCTCAACTGGACATAAAGACACACAGACAGAGCAAAATTTTGCTTTGAACTTTCATTAAAGGAAAACCTTTAGGAATATATACATCTTCAGAAAGGACCTGGAGCATAATGAACTATTCAAGACCAGTAAGAACTGCAATGGGCCTCAGAAGAAACAACAATTATTCATTCCATCTTCTTGCTGTATACCTTAGACATGAATCCAGACAGCCCACTCCTCCATTTGCCTTCTGGCCTTGGTATAGTGGGAGTGTCACCCCACCTCACCCCACATTTCATTGGACTGCCAAACAAACTATAAGGCCAAGAACAAAAGGTCTTCTCTCTGATTTTCTATGAGCATATTTTATTCAGTAGTTTCAAAACTCTACATATTTTATAAACATTATCTAGATTTATCGCCTGTGTCTTCATAATCTTCTTCCAGGAATTAGCTCTTTGAACTGCTTTCCCAGAGAATATTACAAGTGAGATATGTCTGTTCCACTGTAAATTTACTGACACTTTTCAGCTAGATCACCTGACCAGTTCCCAGACTTCTAGAATTTAATCTCTTAAGCATGCAGTACAGCAAGTAGATATCTATCTCTGATGCCTTCCATCAGACTCCAAAGCCAAAGGTTTTTAGGAAAGGGAGGAAATGTGTCAAGCTAGTACTTTCTCTAAACCCTGTGACTTGTTTTATCCAACTGGAGATGTCATTGCTCAAGGATGAAGTGGTCCTGACTGTGAAAGAACCCAGTAAAACTGGAGGATGAAAATGAGTCCAATGCATATTGATAAATACAGAATTTCTTTGAAGAGCTGTGATGCCCCACGAAGGCTTCCAGGGATTCCTGTTTTCATGTGGACAACATAAAGGTGTCAGCCGTAGAGTCACAGTCATCCTGTTATTCCTGTCCATGGCCAACTACAGAAGGAACTGTAACTGTGCAACACTGAGAACATATTTTGCACAGCACTGACTTGATTTTAATTAAACAATTATTTAGACAATTTAGTCACGTACATAAGTGCTATCATTATCTTGCTGAAAGACTAAATCCAGATTATAAAACGTGGCAGCCCTTCATCCTTCCTAGTGAAGCTAAGCTGTTAGACTGAAATGGAGAGCCACAAAATAGAAACAAAGTGCTGCTTGTTGATGAGCAGTCTTTCTGCGAGTAGGGGCTTGGACTATAGGGACACCCAAACACCCGTGTATTTTAGTCAATGGTCTCTAGTACAAAAACAGGAACGACAGTGTGAGTCAGGACTGGAGCCCCATAACTTTTAAAATATTAGTTTCCATCTTATTTTTTCTGTTAGCCTTTCTGCCTTGCAAAAGGAAATGAGAAAATTCCCTTGCAGAAAATGAGAAAAGAAGCCTGTCCCTCTATATAGATGGGTATTTCGAAGCAGTTTTTCAGAAGGTGATTCGCATCCCAGTCTCCAGTTCAGGTTAAAGAATATGGGAGCATTGGCCTATCTTCATGATTTCAACCTAAAGAATTAAATTAACAAACTGGGTTCTTGCGCTGAAAGTTACCATCTTGGCATGTCTTCTGCTTCATCTCTAATTGCTTGTGGGTTTTCTGTGCTTAGTCTGATACTGATACAGAAATAATCATAGAATACTCTATCTAATGGAAAGAAGTAATGAAAAGACAAAACCAAAAGACATGTTAACAATATGGTATTGAAATATGCTTTAAGACTGAAAAGCTGAGTAAAGTGCCAAAATGAATAAGATAATTTGAACACTGACTTTGCAAGGGTAAATCCCCTCTTTTAAAGAGCAAATAAATTTCTAAAGCAAAAATGTTCGAGAGTCTGGTTTCAGAGGTGTTCTACATGTTCTTTGTACTTCAAGACACTGACTCAGAAGTTAGAAAACTGAAAAAAATTAATAGATTTAAAAGCTGTTAGGGATTCAGTCTTGGGTTTTATCCTTAATGTCATAATCCCCATCATTGTTTAGCTCAGATTTATTACTTGTGTAGGTGTCTTTTGTCTTGCTCTTGCTGTTAGTATCATCGTTCCCACCAAATATATTACATTTTCTTCTTTAATGATCAGTCACTCCACTTCTCTATTCACAAAAGCAGCAAGTGGCATACTAGTTTCTTTCCTCCCTGCTGAGCAGAACTTTTCATGTGGTTTCCTCACAATAGACAGTAAGTAGAAATAGAGACTGATTACCATGAATTGCTGCTATGGATATGAGTTTTTTATCTTTATCACTGTTCTAAAACTGCATGGGGTTCTTGCTAGCACATTAACCAAAAGACACTTAATACTGAGTATAAATATATTGTATTAAACTATACTGCCCACCCAATTTGATTATAGTCCATTCTACAGAAAAAAATGTAAAAGGTCTATTTTCTCTGTAAATTATAAAACTTCAAAACTGTCATACAAAACCTTTAGTGTAGATGTTAATAAGAGCTGACAGACAGCCTCATAGAGTGCATAAAAAAGTCTAGAACTGACTAAAGAACATTTCACATACATATAAGCCTTTACCAACAATATATCAGACATTTTCAAATTACTCATTAAACAAAATTTGGAGAAAATCAACTTCTGATATTCTTTGTATGGTGTTCCTAATGCTCTTGCTGTCATACATTTAGGTCAGTACTATTTTCGCTATAGAACATTAAACAGCACATCTTGCCTGAAGATATCCATCTCTGTGGATTTCAAAAATCTCAAACATAAAGCAGCGAAATGGACAAATCAATTTAATTTAGCAGCATAATAATATGGGTTGTATTTCTCACCAAGATTAAATAAATGACACTTGAATGGCTGCTGTGTGTGAAATGATTTGATTTGTTTCCAACAGACAGTCAGTATTGTGTTAGCAATGTGTCTCATATGAAGAATAACAAAGGAAATAACTCTTGCATTTGTTATTTGGCTGTGGTAGAAGTACAATACCACAAGTTACTATTAGTGAAAAGTTCTTGAGGTCATTCTGCAGTCCTCTCTGATTCTTATTTCATATTAGGCTTGATGAAGGTGACATTTTCAAAGACCTTCAACCTTGAGTTATGTAAAATATGCAAATGGATATTTGCATATGCAAACTGTGCTCTAGCACACCCAGAAGTATGTGTTGTAACTATGAGCTACTTATCTAGTCCACTTGAAAAAATCACAGCTTGTGTGACATGTATATTGAACATTTGTACCCAAAGAACACTTCAATCTATTCTTGAGTGTTACTTTTAGTACCAAAAAATTGGAAAATAAAACCAATGGAAGATAATATTTTTAGCAATATACAATAATATTTTGTAGGACCAAGAAGTAGCACACTAATGCTTAACCTTATGGAGTGTTGTATGCCCTCTCTTCATTCTGTTGAGTCATTTAGTTCTTATAAAATAAAATTTCAGGAACTTTTCAGGTTCTTATCAGTTAAGAGAGTGTTGTAAGGAACTAGACAACTGCAGTCTGGGACTTGGTCCAAAGCCTATTTAAATCTCATGAAAGACAGGTGATGACTGGTCATATTGTATCTCAGGCACATGCTTCATGTGTATGGGATTATTAATCAAATATAAAGGTTTTTCCAGGGAAACAGGCATATGACTGATTTGCTTAGTCAAGGTCTAAGAAAAAAAGTGAGATTATCCTGTCAGTACATAATGGCAATTATCTTATGCTGCTTGGCTTCTAAGGCACTTCCTTGTAACTTGAAGTAGTTCACTACTAATTGACTAAATACACTGAACCAGGGATATCATGTCATTAAATTAAGTTAAAATAGCTTTGTAGCAGCTCAGCAGCAACTCGGCTGGTGTTGCATAGATCATCATCAGTTATTCCTGATGTCCCTAGAAAGTATTGTGTTTTACTAGGACTTTTATTGCTGGGATGCATCAGTTTACATATGAGCTACTGAATGTGAGATTAACAATCCATACATCCTGCTTGTTTTCTTTGGGTGGCAAATGAAATAATTTTTAAAAATTAATTATGGCTTCTCTTCCCTTGGTGTTTGATCTCACAGTAATCTTATTAATGCTGAGATATAAAATGATCATAAACCCAAGGTTTGTTTTAAACTCACTAAGCACGTTTGGAGAATATCCATGAAGCAATTTAATTACCTGCTCTTCAAAGGGTACACAACAAACACGACTGCAAGACACTGCATGAATACAGGCTTTGTTTAAAAACTGTCAGAGCAGGCAGATTTGGATTTATCTGAATGGATTTATTTACTTTGACAATTTCTGCCTTTACTTAGTTCACTAAAGTACTCAGCAGATGAGGCATTTCATAGATTTTTTTGGAGTAAGCATGTGCTAATATTCATAGATAAACATCTGCTGAGAATACATTCACAAACACATTGCATTTTGATAGAAAACTTCATGCAGCAAACCCACAGAAGGGAACTCTTGCTATGTGCATAATACATGATTAATGGGCAACTGAGAATAGGCCTTGAATGCCATGAGTGGTTCTTAATGAAGAACACTACAAATAATTTATATTAAGAGAGAAATTTATTATCTGGAATTGTTCAAGAATAATCCTCACTAAATCCAGAAAAAAACAGGCTGTCATGGCTCTGAGAGCAGCCTCGTGCAGGGGTTTTGCTGCTGCTGCTGCCTGCCGCTGCGGGTGTCCCTGTCCTTGGGCTCTGGAAAGAGGGTCCTGGCTGTCCCTGTCCCCAGGGAGGTACTTGATGCCAGGGCTGCCCTGCTGCTCCCCAGCTTTCCTGACTGGGAGTGAGATGGCATCTTCCTGCCAGCCCCTGCCTTTCCTGACTGCCCAGGCACCTCCAACCCTCCTCTACAGGGAGCTGCCAGCCTGCAGGGCTCCAACCCTCTGCCTGGAGACCAGGGCTTCAGGGATGGGTAGGGAGAAATAGTGGTTTTCAATTATATGTTTTTTGAGATTTAAACACTTTATTTAAGAATTAGACAGAAAGAAAAAAAAAGACTATAAGCACCAGAGGGATTGCAGGTAACCACATTTTATTTAAGATGTCACTATAGCCTTCAGATTTGTTTCACAAATCAACCACTGCTAAATCCCATAGAAATTAAAAAAGTACCTTAGAGAGTCGAGTGACTAAAAGATAAATTAAAACTGCCAGCTTAAAGTGGACTTGAGGATCTTAATCACAATGGTGAATGCAGTATAAAATCACCTAGTGTGGGGAAAATCACAACCCAGCTTCATTGATAGCAGCAAATCATTTATGTCCGAGATAAGCCCGATGACAAAACATCTCCACAGCAATAGCGTGATATGAAGTATAAGGTCCTTCAGGGACTGCAAGGAAGACACACTTCCTCTGTAAATCCCTGATCTGCATGCCATGCTTCTTATCGCTGGACTGGGGAATACTTCAGAGAAAAGATAATGTCATCTCCTTAAAATGTGGGTTTTGAAAGAAACATGTATTGCAAAAGCACAGAAGAAATAGAATGTTCTGTGTCTGTGAATTTAAAGTCACTTGAATGTATGGTACTAAAATCAGGTCTTTTTAAAAATGAATTGTGGGTAGAATGGCAAAATACAAAACAAACGGTAAAATAGTAGCAACAAATGACTGAAGTATCCCAAAATAAAATTATATGAAATGTTAAGCCAACTATATAAAAAGGTGAAATTAAAGTCTGTATTCCTGCCCATCAATGCTCCTGCAGAAAATGACCTTTCCATCATTGCAGGCTTGTTGTCAGAAGTTCTGAGATTATGAAGTATTATATGTGCATGGCAATTATGAAAATGCCAAAGGCAAAATAGCTATAAGAAGTGTGTGTTGGAATGGTCAACAAATCAGTATTAGATATAGGGTAAAACAAAGAGCAAGAGAAGAATCTGTAACATGGAAGAAAGGGTGTAGAGAGAAGCAGAATGGAAAAACCACTATTTTCATTATTAAACCAGACTTTGAGAGGACTTGACAAGATGGATACAGGCTAGTCAAAATAACAGTGATTAAAGAGGTTATCTCTTCAACCACATCAGTGCTGGCTCTTGCAGTTCAGTGGGTCCAAAAGTAGTTTCTTCTCAAGGCACATCAGGACTTGGCAGAGGGGAAGCAACCACAGACATTCATGTACCATAATATTTTTTAAGCTGTTCATCTAATTCAGTTAAACTAAGTTTTGGAAGCCTTTCTTTAGGTTCTCAGGTGTTCCTGAAGATAAGACATAACCCTATCTTATTACCTGTTATTAATAACAATTACATATTTCTAAAGAAAAAAGTAGTATGATTTCTGTTATGTTTAAACCACCTAACAACCATTTACAGTGTGTCTCTCTACAAAAGTGCCTCAGTAGATTGCTTTTTATTTACTTGATTTCATTAAAATTAATTCCATGAGATTATTTACCTGTTCACATTTTCCTGTTTTATAAACTCCTCTGATAATCCACAATAAACTGGAATTTCTTTCACCATCTCTCAACTATTTCCAATCATGGCAGTCAGTGAAAAGGACTTCAGGCTAATATTTGAGAATTAGAATTTATTTTTAAAAATTTTAGTTGAAACCATTTCTTTTGAAAGAAGAAGTATTCTGTTACAAGCTCTCCAAGCACAGCCGTACCAAAAATCTGTAACTGCAAAAAAGTGGTTTTATTGTTCTTTTGGTTTGTTGGGTTTCTTTTTATGTTTCTCGATTTTACTTGACAGTAACTGCAGTATTTCTTAAGACAGGGCAAAACTACATGAGAAAAAAAGGTTCATCTGGAGAAGGATGTGAAAAGAAATGGATATTAAATTGATCTTTTTATGCTCTGCTTTCCACTGATTATAAATTACTTTTCAATGAACTCAAAATACTACTATGCCATGTAATGAAAAGAGAGACTAAATGTTACAGAAAAGAATATTCTGCTGATAGAATTCAGATTTATGTTCAACAGTTCTTTTTCTGCTCAGATATTTCATGTAAATTCATTGTTCTTCTGTGCTGTAAGGCTTTCAAGGTAGGGTGTTCTAAAAAGAATAAACTGAAGGCATTGTGGATAGGGTTCAGAAATTTCTGATGTATTCTTTTCCGAGGTTCATTTTGCTTCAAGTCGGCTTTATTCTGAAAGCTACTCTTGACAAAAGACTGCAGATGGTGAATAAAACCCTAGCTTACACATGTATGGTTATAGCCACATATATATAAGCCATAGCCACTCAGAAAGATGCTTTTAGATAATTCCTTGAAAATGCTGTCTTGGTGCTCAGTGGTTGTCAAAAGTCATAGGGAATATTAAGAAAGGATCTTTCATGAAGATCCTTTAATATGTATTTCCTAACAAAGAGAAATCATTATTAAGTCATCATAGAAATCAATGGTGTGCCCACTCCTTTATCACTCCTCACAGCTCCAGTTCCAATTGGAAAAGGGATGTAGCAAAGCTAGAGATACTGGGAAGAACATAATGATCAGAGGGACAAAACATTTACCATATTGGGACAGGTTAATAGCTGTTGTGCCCAAAAGGCAGCTCAGCTGTATACAGCTGCTCTCTCACTTTCCCTCCGTGGGATGGGAGAGAGAAACAGCAGGGTAGAAGTGAGAAAACTAATGGGTTCAGATAAAGGCAGTTTCACAAATAAAGCCAAAGCTATGCAAACAAGCAAAGCAAAACAAGGAGTTTGTTCATCACTTCCCATGGGCAGGCAGGTGTTCAGCCATCTCTAGGAGAGCAGGGCTCCATTTCGTGTAATGGTGACCTGGCAATCAGAATGCCATCACTCTGAAATTCCCCCACCCCTTTCCCCTTCTTCCCCTCCTTCCCCTCAGCTTTATATGCTGAGCACTATTTCATATGGAGTGGAATATCCCTTGGGTCAGTTGGGATCAGCTGTCCTGGCTGTGTCTTCTCCCAGCTTCTTGTGCACCCCCAGCTTGCTCAATAGGGGAGCAGCATGAGGAACAGAGAAGGCCTTGAATCAGTGTAAGCACTGCTCAACAATAGTTAAAACGTCAGTCTTATCAACACTGTTTGGGTCACAAATATGAAACAGCATCCTATGGGCTGCTATGAAGAAAATTAACTATTGCAGCCAAACTCAGGACAATATCCTATTACTTCCTCATTTAGAAGAATGACAGCAGAGAGGTACCCTAGAGTCAGCTCTTGGGGCGACAAGGGGAGCGCTGCCATGTCATTCGAGATTTCATGTCATTCTGTTAAACTGAGTTTTGGAAACCTTGCTTTAGGTCCTCAGAATATAAAACTTAAGGGATATCAAATTCAATATCACTGTTCCAGACAATGCAGAGTGAAACTGTGGTACTCAGACTTTGAGGATGCTTTGGTGGCTTTTGTGTTCAGTCCAGTTCATGGAGGACAAATCTAACAGTGACTATTAAGTAGTAAGTATTCTGGATGTAACTCTGACTCAAGATATTCCTAGACTACACAAATTGGGAGAACATAAGGAAGAAAGAATAATTTTATCCACAGTTTTTTTCCTATCAGATTTATCCCTGCATTATCCAGAAATTCCTGCCAGAGTAATCGCCTGGGCTTATCTCTGAATTGATGCAGTATGGCATTTATGTTCTTATTCTCTAAGAAGTTATTCACAGGTGAACACAAACCAAGACTGAGAAAGCGAAAACCATCATGCCCAGCATTTAGCCTGTATGGCTGCAGTAATCTCTAAACATCATGATCCAGGACACTGGGAATTTCAGTTCACATTGCAAATAAAATCATTTTAATGAAAAGATTAAAAATGCTTCTGTAAAACTAAAGCTCTTTGGAGATGTGAATTAAACAGTGTCACCTTGGCAAGCAAATATTTAGAAGAATGGAAAAAACCCTCAATGTTATCCACACATTTAAATAAGCAGTAAATGCAGTTTATGGGTACATGTTATCATAACCTACTCTCAGAATCACCTTGCTGTTCTCTGCAATTGTCAGGGCAAAACATTTCTGCAAGAACATAAAGCTAATGGCACAGTTAAATTTAGTTGACTATTTTAAAATTCAGTCTGTAAACACATGTAATTGTTAGTATACGAATGAGTCATGGAAACTTGGTTTTATGAAGAAAATTACTTATGTTCAGTTCTGTCCTTTCCCATTACTTTTTATATCATTAGTTTCCTTCCAGTATGCAGTTAGTGATCACTGATTCACAACATTTATAGTAATTTAAATGTATTTCAGATGCTGGCTAACATGGCTTCTGCCATTTCAAAATGGCATTCCAAGCTATTCTACTTACTTTTTTTGTTCTTTATGAGCAGGACACTATTTACTAAGTCTTTAATGATGAACTCCTGCTTTCCTCAGGCTGGAACACATCCCTTTCACAGACAGCTTGCCAAGTCCTCTCACTGTCTTCCAGTCTGGCACAACTTGGAGCTGGGCAGCTGTGATCAGCAGAAAAAAGGCACTGAGATCAGAAAGGTAAACTTGGTTCTAGAAGCTGCACAATGAGCCCAGATACCAGCTGATGTTGTGATGTCCTGTAATTTCTCTCACTCTGCCTTGCAAGGCTGCAGTGTCTATGCTAGATGCATACTTCCAAGTATACTTTCAGTTATACATACCGTTGACTTTGGAGACAGGCAGAGCTCTGTATATTTTCCAGTTAAAGCAAGCAGAAAAGGAGGACAAGCTGACATTCATTATTTCAATTAACTTTTAAAATGATACCCTGAACTTTCAAAAATGATGATGACTCTTCTCAAGCTTGCATTCGGTCAGTAGATCATTTGAGCATGCTTGAATGCCAGAAGAGCCCCATGGGACTGCCAGGAGGGCTGCTAGATAAACTGAGCTGTTTTCAGGTGGAAATGAGCCAGCCACAGCCGATAGGACTACTCATGGTGTTACCACAGGACACTGGAAAGTTTCAAAACAGATGGAAGCAGGGGAAGCCATGGGAGCTGTTATCCCACTCATTCACATAAGTTTTGAGATCTCCTTTTTTGTTATCTAGCATACGTGGAAGTTATTCATGGCTCTTGACCACATGAAATAGCTGGTGTGCAGCTTATAAGGTCAGAAGTGTTGCTGCACTTCAAGTATTCTAGCAAAATGCTCCCATTGCCATAGCTGCATGTGAACTGGTAAACCAACTGTCCTCATCTGCAATAGCACACATTTCAGGGACATCTCCACTAGTTTCTATGAACAAAAATCTGGAGCTAAAGGCTTAAGAAACGGCCCCTTTCTGATAAGAAGCACAAATGCATTTCTAGTCATTTAGGTAGTTACCAGCATGTAGCCATACATGTTTCTGAGAAATGTACTTGAATAACTTCATTAGATCAGTCAGACTAATTCTTCAGCACAGGAGTCGGCCCATGGTCAGAGTGTCACTTGCCATTAAAAGAGCTAACTACAAATTCGTGTCACTAACTGGCACACAAAACTGTAAGTCCTCTAGCAAAAAGGTGGGTTTCTTTGTTTGTTTGTTTGTTTTTTGTTGGGTTTTTGCTTGTTAGTTTGTTTGGGGTTTTTGGTTTTTTGTTTTGGTTTTTTGTTTTTGTTTGCTTGTTTGTTTTGGTAAGGAAAAGGTAACTTAAGGAATGGAATAAGTAGGAAATGGGAGGAAACAAAATATGAGTTTGCCACAGCTAAAGGTGCTGGAAATATTTAAAACCCTTGTTTGATAACAGATGATCTCTTCGGCAAAGAGAGTGCTGTATCTACTTGAATTAGTGCAAAACATTTGGTGTGTGATTGTTTAAAAATGTCAGCTAGGTAGAGAAGATGGGGATTAGCATAAGCAGTATAGAAAAAAAATGAAAATGGCAAGGAATCCTACTTAGGGTCAAGGGAGATATCAGAGGTATTCCTAGGGAGTCAGTCTTGAGTCTAATCTTATTTAACAGTAATCATGAACTAAATTCAAAAACCTTGGTCCAGAAATATAGGCCTTTACTAATGAACCTGCTGATGGCACAAAGTAAAGAAAAATCATCCTTTTAAAGGGATGTGTTGCATACAGAAAATACAGTTACATGGCACTTGAGGATCAAAATGTTAGAAATGGGATTAAATGTAACATGAGATGGAAGCCCACTGAGCAAAGGACTGCTGCTATGAACCAAAGTACCATCCTTGGAGGCTCCAAGGTTTGGCTGGACAAAGCTAAATTTGTCATCATTCAGGGTGGCAACCGTTTTCCTTTGAGAGAAGGACAGGACCAGGGATCCAGAGATCTTTTCTACCCCTTTTATTTTTTTTTATGTTTCCATGAGAATGAATGAGAGCATGAAAAACTGGTGTACTAGTCATACCATTAACTATAAAATGCCATTGCTACTCTAAGGAAGAACTTGCAGTCCCAGGAAGTGTTTGGTAAGGCGATTCCTGTAGAAATAAGAAGTGATCTGAGAAAATGTGGGTTTCCATGTGGAACACTGTATACAGCTGTAGTAACCTGTGCACAGGCAAGATTAATTTTAACTTTAAAAGGTGCTAAAAGAGCAGAATAAAACTACAGTCAGCCAGGATTTGAGATGCATCTAGCTAGACCTTTTAATTCTAAGAAGCGTGTCATAAAACACAAAACATTTGTGGGGTTTTAAAACACAAAATAAATCTTTACTGGAAAATAATCTAGACCAATTACAATTTGAAAAAAAAAAATAAAAAAGGGTAAGATAGAAGTAAAAGATCAGGAAACTTAATATAGAGGGGATTCTGGGGTAGCTGCAGTCTGGACTATGGAATGCATTACAATGTTATGGTCTTACTTTTTTTTTCCAAAGCTCTGATTAACATACAGTTTAAAAGACTCCATCATGCTGATACTCTGAAATCAGGTAAGGAGGGAATGAAGAGCAAGAATTTTCAGCTCTGAAGAAAATCACGCTGCACTGACTATCTCCTCCAGAATGATTTCATGAGAATAGCCCAGGGCAGCCTAAAAAAGGTTTTGTAGAAAGCACAAACTTGCACATATTTCTGGAAAAGGAGAAGATCAGCACATGCCTGATTTCACCTTGCTGACATCCAGAAAGGGAATAGATGGTGTTATACTTTGACTTAGTACACCTTAATTGTAACCATGCAACATAATGACTTAAAACTCAGAAATGTCTGTTCTTGAAGTTTCTGTGTTCTCACTTCCTTATCAGTGTCAAGCCAGCTGGTCTGCTGGTAAATTTGAGGCTTGTCTCCAAGCATATTTTCATCAAAAGTTCCTAAATCCACCCCAAAATCATACACTTAATCTTTTTTTTTTTTTTTATTAAAACTTATTTTCTTTGGGTGGTGGGAGGTGGGGAGGAAGGCTATTTCAGAGTACAAGATGAGACTCAAAACAAGTCAAGTCTAAAGAAAGCTGAATTCATAGCTAAATAGCAGGGCTGTGATTCAGAAGATCTGGATTCTATCCTGGACTGCCACAGGCTTCCTGTACGATGTAAGAATATCTGAAATATTCAGTTTTCCTCCTAGGAAGAATGTGATTAGTTCTATCAAGCTAATAAACCAGGAGAATTTATTAACTGATACTTTTCAAACACTTTGACATACTTCTGTGAGACAATATAGAGATGCAAAAGATTAATATAAATTATATTTCAATGTAGAGCTGCAAAAGATTAATATAAATTATATTTCATCACTCTGCATAACGGGGTGTCTACACCTGGAACTTATTCTGCTTCTTGATAGGAGCCTAAATTATTCACGCACTGCAGATTTTTAACATGAAATATTGGTATAATCTTATCTTTCACTTGTTAAAAATTATTTTCTTTGATTTCTTTCTCCATCGTTCATTCTTCAGTTCTTTCTCTTGAAGCTACTAAAATTTCCATATGTTCATACTTTTCCTATTGGTCTTACTCTACTCAACTTGTAGTTCCTCTGACAGGCCACAGGTAGGATTTTATACCATTCCCACACATGGGCACAGGATGACCTTTCTGGTTCAAGCAGCCTCTAGCCCCGTTTTCCCACTCCCATTCCTTTGTCTACACTAACTGTCAGTGCGCCAAATTCAGCATTTGCAGGGCAGTATGGTGAAGCAGAGACAGGAATTGCTCAACTCTAAAAATAACCTTATTTTCAGGTTGATTTGCTTTTGAGATAGATATGCACAAAAACAGAATCACGCCTTTGCCAAGGTATCAAAGAGGTCAGATTGATTAGCAGTGCACCTCATGTCTGTGCTGAAGTACTGTGGTTCCCTTCCCTTGCCTGCTGGACCAAGAACTCAAAAAGATGATTGTTCTGCACCAGCTATCTGCTGCCGTTTTCCAGGGGAGAGACAGAAACCAAACCTTGGCGCTCAATTGCACTCCAGTGAAGCTGATCTAACAAATAATGTGAACTGACAGTCCCTGCAGCACAGTAAACAAAACAGTTTGATTGCTTAATTAACTGCCTGATCACAGTCTTGTCCCCTTTCCAACAAAACCAGTTCAATTGCACTTTCCAGATCCATACAGAAGTAAGCTGCTCCTTTCACAAAATCACTCGGAGCTGGCAATACATGGGCATGCTGCATTATTGAAATTCTGGATGTCACCCTCAGAAATAAATACTGTCAGCTGAAACCCACAAATACTGCCAATATGGCCATGATTTATTCATGAATGGAATGGGATATGAATGCAATGAGGTCCTAAACACTATGTATTAGGGAAAGGGATATTAGTCAAATTAAGTAGCTTTGTTCCAGTTTCACCACCTGTGATATCGTCTTTAGATCTTTTTACAGCCTCACAGGGAGAAAACAGCTTTGAATCTGACAAAAAAAAGTGTTTTGAAAATTATTCATATGATGACACAAAAGGTTTTGCTGGAGCATTTTCGAAAGGACATGACAGATGAAAACAGAAATATGTGAACAGAAGTATAAAATGTGCAATATTACACAATTTCAAGGATAAATTATTCCTTATTGGAAGAAGCATCATAAGGTGTTCCCTTGCCAACAGGAAGAAACAAAGAAGCAACAGAAAAATGGGGACTTTTGTCTGAGTAAAGTGAGACTTTTTAGCTTGCTTGAGCACACGAAAATTCTGGCTTTTGGTTCCTGCCCTTACAGAGGGCGAAAAGCAAGGGAATACAAGGAGAAGTTGTGGCTTTAGACAGTCTTAAATCTCATCATACCATCACAAAGTTAATTCCACCTTAATTGAAATTGGAATGAAAACAACCAAGGAAGGTTTTTGTTATCAAATACATTCTAATGATATTTTGCAATTTATCTGTTCTTGCAAATCTGCAGGTTTTATGAAACAGCAAAATCTGAGAAATTTGATGTGTGATGAAGCTTTTGTACTTCTGGTGTGGAAATCCTGAAAAAAAACAGTGGTACATCAGAGCTTCTTCAGCTGCATATGCAGCCTGGAAATTGCTATCTAGAGGCTGGGAAGGGGAAGAAACATCTTCCAGTCACTAGCAATAGCAACAAAAACCTCTTGGTGTGCAGCGAAGCAGCATGGAGCAAGACAGCAATATGTCAGCCCAGAGGCCAGAAGCCAATAAGGAAATGCAATGTCTTGGTTTGGAAATTTAAGACTACAGCAAGCATTATCTTATATAGCACAGAAACATTGCGCTTAGAAAATGCAGTGGTCAGCTCAACAACCAAAACTTAAAAGAAAGTTACACCTTAGAAAGTTCAGTCTGCAGTAGGGTAGGAGTGGAAAAAAAGTAATAAAACAATGTTGGGGGAGTGTTATGGAATAGTTCTTAGTAATTAACTATGATAAAAGCCATCTTGATTTAAGCAACTCCCATGATATTCTCAAGCTACACATCAGATCCATGATCAACAGTCACCTCAGTACTTGAAACACCATGTCAGGAGTTAAAACAGATATTTGCAAGAAGATAATTGAAATAATAAACAGAAATCTTGAGCAAAGATAGCAAGAATTTCCAATGTAGGAGGCAGAAACCCACTGGAACCCACAAGTGGGAGGTCATCCTGCAAGCTTAGAGCTGTCTCCACTGCTGCCCAAGGACCCCAGATGATATTACTGTCCCTTAAAATCACCCTATGAAATAAATCAACTAAAGCCTTGAGAAGAGATCCCTTAACAGTGGTGCAGCTGATCCAAGCCGTTCCCTTATGCTCTTCTAGTGGGGTGACAATTTATATCAACACCAAGATCACTAGGAGGGAGTTCCAAACCCCTCTGTGGGAGGCTCTGATCATATCTCCTTGGCTCTGCCCATGATTATGGGTGCTCAAGGCTCTTTCCTGCACCAGGTTGACGTGCTCTGGTCTTCCAACTCTCTGCATTGGCGCTTGCCCTTTTCACTTAATGTTCCTGTTTTAGTTCCCTGCCATGAGGGATCTCATGACTGCCCTGTGTCAGCTGTAGCTCTGTTCTTGTTTTCCTCCTGCATTCTGAACATGTATCCAGAGACAATAATCAGGTGCAGACCGATGACAGCAAACAAGTTATGTCTGTATAAATTAAAGGGAAATATGTACAACATCATAAAGTATTCACAATATTGCAAAGGAAGAAACTGTATCCTGGGGAAATGCAAAAGATGAGTTACAAACAGATGCTATAAGATGAGTAAGTATTAGTAACAGATTCTTAAGATCATACATAATTTACATAATTGAAACCATGAAGCATAAGCATGGAAGAACAAGCACTGTTTCTCTAAACTTTGTTTATGATCAGCAAAACCCCAGAACAGCTCTTTAAGATCTGCTGATGTTTTAGGACTAAAATATAGGCTCAAAACTTGAAATGTACTCAGCAAGATATTTGAATGGGCATTAGAGAATGTGAAGGAGATGGGCACATATTCCTTGCTGGTACCATGCTGGCACTTCTACAACCCGGGCAGCTACAGTAGAGCAGTAGTTGAAAATGTGAATATTTAAAGCATAAAACTTCATGGTAAACAGATATCCAGATGCTTTTTGTCACTTTGGGGGTTTTTTGGTGGTTTTGTGTTTTTATTGCAGAAACTGAACTAAGATATATTGCAGAAGACTAATTTTAGAGCAGCAATTATTTTCCTGCCAGGAACTGCTATGATACCAGGTCTTCTGTGGATCCCACTTGAGGAAGGGCTGTACACAAAGCATAGGACTTTTAACAGCCACAGCCTTATTGAATTTCTGCCTTGGAAGGTTGTTTTGTCCCTGTTGCTGAGGAATATGAAGAACAGATTGAACGAATATGTCAGGAATAGCAGAGACATAGCTGAGGCTGGGCTAGGCAATAGGTTATGTTGCCAGAATTTGACTCTGTGTGCCTGAAATTATGGCTTTACAAAGGTAGATGGCAAACTTTAAGTTGGATTAATAAAGAAACAAAATGTTAACTATTTGCAAGTAAAATCTGAAAGGCAAATTAATAAGCCATTATAAAAACCTGTCATTCTGCTTAGCTGGGTTTGAGCTATGCTATGACAGGTAACACCCTTCTGGCTACAGGGATTGTACCATTAGAGAATCATTAACAATTAAACAGGTACAAACTGGACACTAGTGAAAGGCTGAAAGCCAATATTACTGTGTTTTGGTTTGGGGGAATGGAAGAATAAAGCCATGCTGGGTCCAGAAAAAAAATCTCTGGTAAAGTGGAAATACTTCAAGCCGTATGAAAGTCTAGAGAATGTTATTTTTCCATTACTGACTTTGGCTTTGGGAATCACAGCAAACATAATCCATCAGCTGACATAGTTAATACCACAGTGTTTAAGTTTGGTAATGAGACCAAGAATCATGATTTATATTAAATGCGTCCCAGATGTATTACCTTCTTTGCTTATTGGTGTAAAAATGCTTTCTTGGTCTGGTGGAGTGAAAGGCTTTTGCCTTCTCTATCTCTAGAGATGAATCACTGTTTCCCAATTCTGTTTTTTACTCCAAAAAGTTTTCATTCTGTCATACTTAGCCAAAAAAAAAGGCCTTCATGTCACCAAAAATATGAAAAATTTCTATTTAGGAGGTCTGAAATGTAGACGGTCGGTTGATAGGTAGATTGTACCTGAATACCTGAACTTTTCAGACTGTATAATGTAGCTGCAAACTGTTCAGGTTTTATATGCACTGCAATATTTCTGATAATTTAGGTTCTAGTTTAGATTTATACATAAATAATAGAAAGTTTTTTGAAAGACCATTCATAGTTCCCAATGAAAATAGTTGACAAGTAGTGACTGATTCAAATGGGATCTTAAGCTAAGCACTTGACTTCCTACCTCAACCCTTTTCCACCCATCTCATACTACATGGGGCCCCTCAAATTAATCTTCCCTTCACCCTTTACCTTCCTGAAGTAAAATCTTATTTCCTCGAAGAACCTACTTTTGACCCCATTTTATTCCCCAACTTCACCTTTTTTTCTGCATGTTTTTCTTTTAATTTATCATTTTGAGTTAGTCTCAATTTTTAAAACGTACTAGGCAGCAAGTTAATTGTGAAGGTCAGAAGCCCCTTTCCACTCTATGAGCTAACCAAATACTTTAGTATCCACATTGTCCAAAGAAACCACTATTTTTTAAACCTGATGACACATTGCATGAGGAAAATGAAAACCACTCAAAAACGTTGCCAAATGCTGAGATGAATAATTACAACTCAGAGGAAATAAATGCTGAGATGAATAATTACAACTCAGAGGAAATAAACTATTCAGCCCAGACATTTGGAGAACATATATAGAAGTATGGTTGTACTATTCATGGATAAGTATATGAATAGGTAATTGGAAGAACTTTTCTAGTCTAGGGATGAATACAGAGTACAATAGAGGGAGAAGATGAACTTAAACTAAAAATCTCTTTAAAGTGCTCCCATTTTCTTCCAAAGTATCTACATCAACAGCAGTTTCTGTTCTTCCAGGCACAATGCAACTATATCAGATTAAATATACAGCTGTAACAAATGACTGAAATATCCTTAATAGAGAGTTTTATGGTAGCAATTGACAAGAGATGAAAACCTAATGATTTTTGTGATTCCGTGTTTAAACTCTCAGATTTGCAAAAGTTTGTAACTTTTCTCTAAGTTTTCCTATTTCTTTCCAAAACAACTGACATATTAATACAGTTAAGATCCCATAGTCTTATGGCAGTGTAGGAAGTGTAAGTGCATGGGTCCTGAGGTCTAATCCCCTGCTTGTTCAGACTCATACCAGTATTACTCCCTCTAAGTCATATAAACAGGAATCTAAAAGTGGAATTTTCCTTAGATGCCATGAGGCTTTTTTAAAGCCTCACTCCTCTGGTGATTATAAACAACTTTCTGACTTCCAGCCTCAGTTTATGCACTGCCAGTCAATATTTGACTTTTGCATGGAAATCTGCACAGGTAGCAGAACCATAAAAAACTCCTTCTGCTAACGTTCGTGCAACCAAGAACAGTTGTTACTTAACATTAATCCTTTTGAATAAAACCTTTCCCTTCCTCATTAGGCTGTTTCAAAACATTGCTATTAATTCAATATTTCACAGCAGTGAAGCTAGGACACAGTTTTAAAGTAAATGCCTTCCTACTGAATGTCATGGGAGTGGGGCAATAAAACTAGTGATCACACGGTTTAAATTAAGATTCAGATTTCAGCAGCAGCTGAAAGATGGGAAAACCTGAGCACATCTGTAGCACAACCCTGTCAGACTGCAGTGAGAGGGAAATGTGTGTGTCATGGCAGCAGCACTGTCAGAGCTTGCTGAACTCACTGCAGTCCCTTGCAGGCATCCCTAGTGCAGATCCCTACTGCAATCCCCCATTACAGCAGGACATGAGATATCCCAGAGGCAGGATCAGTGTTTGGGCTGCATTTTTGGCTTTACATTCAGTCAAAAAGAGGATAGAGGATTTATAAATAGAACACTTTAACTGAGAAGTTTAAAGCTAGGTAGAAATAAACTGGGCCTCAATGACAAAAACCCAGTACTGCCTCTGTCTTCTGAGCAGGCGCCAGCTCATATTTGGGGCATGAGGACAAGTAATCAGAGCTATAACGTGAGCAGTGTTTATGCTGGACTTCTAAAGGATTTTTTAAAAAACATAATAACAATATTAATTCCATATGTTATAAGACAAAATGGTACCTTCAATTGTCTAAATTGATAAATTATTGTCTTAATCCAAGAAACAGGATATTAGGGTCTTTACAGGCAAAATGAAAATGATTATTTAAAGATGTTGGGTATTTGAGGGAACTGGTATTTTTCTTCATGTTTTTACTGTTAAGTAGTAAGGTCAAGTTAAGTCTTCCTTAAAACAGGCCATATGGTTTGGGTGCTTATCTGAATAACAGAAGCTAAAATGTGCAGGAAAGATTAAATTGTCCAATTCATCACCGGGCTAAGACACAATCATCCTCTACAACACAATTTTCTATATTACTTAGATTATATTTTAATTTTCAAATTGCTTCTCACGAATACAGCTCTGTATAACAAAATGTCCCCTAGTAGTCAGGATCCATTATTAATTATGCTGTTATAATCTTGCTTTCTGATTTCCTCATTATTTGTAGAGTATTTTTTCATATCCTATGGAGACAGGCAGCCAAAGCCCAAGGCACTAATTAAGAGCAGGTGAAGAATGTAAGCAGGAAACCAGGGATAAGCAGCAGCTGAGGGCTATTGCTAAATAAAGCCTTTCTGAACAGAGAATTTCACAGCTTAACAGGATTGTGTTGAGAAGCAGTCTCAATTACAAAGGCATCAGCTCAGAAAAAAGGGCTTCAACATAAAGCACAGCTCTTCATTTTCATTTCTTTTGTCCTCCAGATCCAACACTCATACTTAGCTGAATATCCTAGAGCACTGACTATATTCTACAGGATTACTAGAAAAATATGTATTTTTCCTATGTGAAAAATTTATAACTAGTTTGATACAACATATACTTATTTATTAAATGGTTTGATACAACTGTTCAACTTAAGTTACGTGTCAGCTAGCTCACAATATAGCCCAGCCTATGGTGTTAATACAAAGGTATTAAAATACAGCCAATTATAAAAAAATAGAACTTAATTAAAGAAAGCATTTTATTTTATTCAGTTGGACATGCAGGGTCTGATTATTTGGAACTTTGTATTAACTCAGTACCATTGCGGTGTCCAAGATTCCTTGGCAATCCTTTGCAATCTCGTTGTAAAGTGGAATAACTTCTTTCCTGCTATGGAGCCACTGCAGTAAAAGCCACCCCCAAACTCCACTGACAACACAGCATTGCAGGGCAGCTACATCCAGACTGTGCCTTACCACAGCAGGCTACAGCTTATGGTATGGATCAAGGGTTTTCCTGAACACAGGCCCACCCAGTTCCTCCCTGTGGTCTGTGTAAATCCCATTTTAGATTGCCACTGTCACCTAAAGGCTGACTTCAGCCTGGGTACAAGCTAATGGAACTGGAATTGGGAGCTAAACTGGGATTTAGCTCATGCACTGGCAAGGGAAAATAAGATGGCCTATAAAAGCAACCTTGTTCTATAATCCATATATAAACTTACACACACACAGTTTGCAAAACCTTTTCTTTTGCTGTCTGGTGCAGTTCTTTGGTTCAGCTCTCTGACAGAGAGGAGGAGAAGGCAATCAGGCTTTCTGGCTCTTTCACCATCCCAGGCACCATTCTTCTTTACCTTTTCAAATGTCCCAGTTAGAAGCCTCTTGTTAAAATCAGAGATAACTAATTGTGAAACATTCAAGCCTGGCTGCAGGCCAGTGACTACAAACACAGAGCTAAGAGACTCCTGCAGCTGATACTGCTGAGCATAGCCATGCAGAAGTTGCAATAGAACTGTTTGCTGAGTACAGGCTCCTTCACTCTCTTCCCTCACTAATACACTGATTTATGCTTTCATTCTGTGGTCATCCCTTACTCTACGTACAGGAGTCTGTCAGCATTGGTAGTGTTAACATTATCCAGAATTTTTGTAAGGGATCTATTTTTTTTAGGGATACTCAGCCCTAAAACAACACACCTGCAGACATGAAGGTGGTCTGGTTGTGGGGCTACCCAATTAGCAATCAGGAGAGAGGACAAGCCTATGGGTAAGGACACTGATGTGCTTTGCAGTCACATAACTGATTGCAAAAGGGTTCAGACTGATAGGCAGAGCTCATACAGGCACACACATAAAATGGGAGAGAATGAGAGCTTAGGTTTCTCAAAGGGTCAGAAGACCCCTGTTGGTGATGTAGCTTCTGTGATGCATAGAGATACATACAGCAGAGGACATGACAAAACAGCACTCCATCCTTCGTCACTGTGTGGTATTGCTGCCAGGGACATATGCTGCCCCATTAGGTACCACCTCTTTTTCCACGTGTGCTCACCTCCCTCACTGCTCCACCTCAGCAACCCACCACTGCTAGCCTCGCCTTGGTGTGTCTCTCCCCTGTGCCCATTCCCATTGGAGGAGCAGCCTCAGCGTTTGTTTGAAACATAAATAACAGAATTTCTGTGCAAAACTTTTAAAATCTTTATTCTCTGATTCCTCTTCAGTTTATTATGGGTGTTATTAACTACTATTATGACTAACAGCATAAAGATGTAAACACTTATTTGTTCACAGCTTTATATATAACATATCTCAGAGAAGGCTGTTAGGTATGTGACAGTAAAAACTGAAAACAGAAAAGAACAAAAGAGCAAAACCAGAAGTATACTGAATTACAGTATGAAATCTATTTACACACATTAATCTATACAACATCATGGTCTGTACACGTTGTAAAAAATAATCACATTCATTTACATATTCTTTAACTTTTATCATACTTGACAGATAAAAAGTTATCGATGAAGATGAAAAAGGCATTTCAAAGCAACACTCATACTAATGTGCCAGGAAAAAAAAAGCTGCAGGTTATCATAAACTTAATAAAGTGCTCTGGGAAATAAAAGGGGTTGGGACATTTTAATCACTGGCTTATCTGACAATGGAAATGTTACTGACTTAGATTTAACTACCTAGTGTTATTGGGTGGAACCAGATTCAACACAAGGTGATTAAACCGTATCAAGAAAACCTGCTTTTAACTGTTATTCTGTTATACTCTGTAACATACACGTTAGAACACCTTTTTGTTTGTTATTTTTTTTCATCAACAGAATAGCACTGTGTACTAACTTCTGCTGTTTGGTTATGTCAGGGTTGTACTGACAGCCAGTGGAGACCTCATAGCAGCCTTCCAGTATCTGAAGGGGGCATATAGGGATGCTGGGGATGGACTCTTCATTAGGGACTGTAGTGGTAGGACAAGTGGTAATGGGTTAAAACCTAAACAGGGGAAGTTTAGATTGGATATAAGGAGGAAATTGTTTCCTGTTAGGGTGGTGAGGCACTGGAATGGGTTGCCCAAGGAGGTTGTGAATGCTCCATCCCTGGCAGTGTTCAAGGCCAGGTTGGACGAGGCCTTGGGGTTTAGAGGGAGGTGTCCCTCCCTGCCCATGGCAGGGGGGTTGGAACTTGATGATCTTAAGGTCCCTTCCACCCCTAACTATTCTATGATTCTATGATTCTATGTAGGCACTCATGGTAACGTGAAGGTACTTATGTTAGTAAAAGTGTTTCCTGTATCACTATGCACAGACAGTAATTGCTTGAACAATACCCCTTATATACATAGCAGCTTTCTCTGCAGGTTACTTGTCATTCTTCCTTTTTCTTAGTCATATTTGATGCTTGATTATTCATTCATTAGAGATGTCTGAAAAAAAATCTGTATTAAGTGAATTTAGACTTTGTTCACATTTGCTTTGCTGAAATAGACAAATTCACAGTCAACAGAGGATGATTTTAGAACTCACAAAATAGACAAATAATGCAAGTGAGTCATCAGTCCTTACACATGCAGTGTGAGACATTTGCTTGGCAATGCCTTATTTCATAAAGCTGTTCCAGACAGATTCTCTGGTTTGCTGAGGGTCTGTGCCTGTTGCTTTCCCCTTCATCATGTCAAATGCAAAGGGAAGCCTGTCTGGGGTGAATCAGGACATGAAGTAGATGCTACAGAGTGAAGCAGGCTACCTCCAGCTTGACTGGAGAAGGCTCTTTGTAATGCCTTTAGCCTCCAATTAGTTACCACTGCTACAGTACAGTTTCAGCATATGCTTAAAGTGGGTAGTTCCTCAGCTGGGTACCTGCAGCACCCATAACTCTGAGGTTCAGGTGCAACTGTTGGAATCTCATGCACTCCGGAATAGACTACATGGAGTTCTCACTTATATACCTGTCAAACTCTTAAACTTTCATGAAAGCCAGCACTCTGGCTAAAAGGGCACTCTCCATATTCCTAAGGTTATTTTGCAAAGCACATTAGTGCACCTGACCCAGACACAGACACCAAGGCCAACATGTTATAGAAAGGTATAAGTTTATATGGCAAAAATCATGTTAGCAATAATCCCATTGCATGACACTAGACAGTTCCTGGTCAGTGAAAATGACTGCGTTAAGTCCAAGACTTCAAAGGTATGACCAGCTGGGCTGCAAATGGGAGTGAGAAATACAGTCAGTGGTGTATGCATTTCTTTGCTTCTTTTGGTTGAAGGTATTATGAGTGGAGCGGACACAGAAGAGAATAAAAAATATCTGAGAAAATGCCTTGCTGTCAGAATTTGAAATATTTGTCATTAGTTTCTCAGAGAGGAAATCAAATCATGATTTAAAGAGTAATTTTCAAAAGACTTCACATAAAGAAAATTTTTGGTAGTCTAAAGCACTTTGTTTTACCATATGTCTCCTCTGCAAAAGACAAAAAGTAAAACATCTAACCCAAAGCAAGAAACAACTGCTGGAAGCTGAAGCCAGGCAAACCAAAATGAAACATAAGGCTACTGGTTTTGTCAGAGAAGGCAGTCAGCCACAGAGAAGCCCTTCCAAATGAACTGAGGAATCCTCCATTACCTGCACTTTTGAATCACCCTGCACGTTTCTCAGAGAAAAACTTTGGCCAATACAGGTTACCTGGGTCAAAAAGGAGTAGCTGGGTAATATTAGCCAGATAACCAGCCTTTTCTGTAGAGATTCATCTTACTTAATTTGAGTTGTAGAGTAAGAAATCTAAGTACTAGCCAGTCACCCTGGGTTCATTTTATAGTAAGTATAGAGCAAAAGGATGTTTCATCTTACCTACTTTAGATGCCCAGCTGAACCTGGGACAAATCATCTTCAGCAAGTGCCTGTGTCCCTAGGATGACTATGGAAGGCACTGAAAAAAGAGTCTTTAACTCAGAGACAGACATTTAGCTTTTAGATACTGAAACCAGGGCAGATGAATTTCACCAGAGCTTATTGAGCACTTAGCAGGAATGGACTCTGCAGAGGAAAATTAAGTCAGCACTCGCTGTATATTTATATTTCAATCATAGTTAGTGACTGGAGAGTAATCTGTGTCTCTCAGACATTGGCAGCAGGTAATGCTGACAGAAATCACTCAGAATGAATGGTGATGCCCTGACAACTTCATTGTCTTGAATGTCATTACTCCCCATGCAAAAAGTTGAATCCAGTTCAAATGCATCTGTGTCCTGTTAACAGAAACTGCTGTTTTATTGAAAATTAAGACGCATTTTCTTATTTAAGCTTTTCTGGTTTATAATCCAGAAATCATTAAAATGCAATTTTCTCCATGCTCGCCTAATTAGAACAAAGATAGTTTTCTCTAGGATACAATGAATTATAAACAATTGGTGATGCATCATGCAGACAGACCGATGGAACTGATTGTTTGTGATCTCTGTTTCTAGACTATTATTCTGTTTGTGTGCCAACTCACTCAAAGAATTTCCTTTGAACATAAAGATGAGTATGCTTGAATTCTTGTCAAGCACACCTTTCTACCCAAGAAACCTGGGGACAAAAGTACATTCTACATGTCTCGTCTCAGGGAGTTGAGCAGTCCCAATGCTGCTTCAGACAAAGAAGCACAGATGTCTTTAATTTAGGTATAGGAGCAGCCCCCAAAGCTCTGATGTGTCTTCATATACATGCAGTTAAAAATTTGTTGATAAGAGTGTTCAGAGATCCAGGAAGAAGAATAAAGTTTAGCAGTGGTTTCTGTGTCTAAAGCCTTTGGGAATATGGGAATGTATGTATCTTTAGACCTTTAGTCCCCATGGGACTGTCACTGGATAGCATACTCCACTCCAGAATCTCATAGTTCACCAAGTGACAGCAAAAAACACTCTGAATGACTGGAGGTGATTAATAGCTTCTTTAAAGTCAAATTTGGCAAAGTAACGATTCATCAAGTGATCATTGTTTAACACAAATGATACCTACTACAGAAAGGCTGGTGTCATACAACATTTACAATGTTACCCATTCTGTAGTACTCATGTGAACCATGGGGCCTTTTCTGTCTTGGCTCTGACATGACTTTGTATTAATCCAGGGTAATCCCACTAAAATACATAGTGTTTCACTGATAAATATCTAAATTAAATCAGACCAAGAGGTGTATGGACAGTTTGATGGCTGCCAACAATATTCCCAGCACTGGTGATATTTTCAAGAATGTACATGCCTGCCAAGACATGCCTTTGCTGCTGTTCTTCCTTTTAACTGACAGTATCAAGGATCTTGGGTTCTGCTGGCTCCATACAATCTGTTATGAGAAGTATGAGGGCAATTGCTTTTACGGATCAGGGGAACTCATGCAAATATATATTATTCCCACTTGCTATTAAAAGTGGACATAGTTAAATATGACATGGAAACTAAACATCATTTGATTTATTTCTTTTAGAGTGCAAATGTCTTGTGCATATTTGTAAGAATCTGTCAGTTTGTCAGTTCTATGTCTTTTTGGTTTTTTTTACAAAGTGGCTATATAAGAGGCTTGCCCTTGTTGAGAATTCCTTCTATTTATGCCTTTTATGGTAACTTTCTAGGGCTTGTAATTTTTTTTTTTTTTTTTTTTTTCTGGAGTCATGGTCAGGGCTGTATTTTAAAGCAGCTCAGATAAATACAGAATAGAATTAAGATAAAACACTTTACATTATTCCTTAAATGGGAGCTGTAACTTCACTGCAATATTCCTTGGTTTAGCTGCCAAGTATGTGGTTCTAAAGACATATTTAAATGAAAATATTACATAAAAATATATTTTCAATGGGTAATATGCTATCCAAAGTTGTTTATCCTATGCTTGACTGCTGTAGCAATAAACTATCTCTTCAGAAAACTGTTTAATAAAAGATCGACACAAATCTCTGATTTTAAAAAGAAGAGAAAAACTGGTCATTGCAACAGCACTACTGGAAAATGGTGATGTTTTAATCAAAACTATTACAGTAGCCTTTTCTGACTGCGAAAGCAGCCCTACTGTCTGCATCTAAACAGAAAACCAGGCACTTTTGAAAGGAACAATATGTTTTAAATCAAACTCTGTAGAAAGTCATTACACAATTAGCCAGGGTTTTTCTTTTGGAAAAGCCTACCTTTTTGCATCTGTATAAATAATGTTCATTATTTCCTGGATTAGCACACTAAACACCTAGTGTGGTTAATTATAGTCTTGCATTTCTTTGTTTTTATTCTGTTTTCCATAATTGGGAAAGAATTTCCTAATCCTTAAGGAAATAAATGTTTCCTTAAGTATAAATAAAGTGTAAGAAATTTTCTTGCTTCCCATCATAACCTTTTCAGCATGTACCAAAGTAGTCTACATTGAACAGGATACCATACATCTATCTGGCAGACATGTTGAAGGGTAAAGGGACCATTATAGTAAATGCATTTTTGAACAGTTATGGCTAGTAAACAGCAAGAGAACATTAGAATTAATACGAATACCATTCAAAAAAACCCAGAAAGCATCCATGAGGCAGGTGTCTCTGTTATTAACTGGTTGGCTGCACAAACCAATTTCCCACATGCCAACATGTTGAAAAGCAAAGCACTAAACTGTACATTTTCTAAAGTATCACATCAAGCTGCATAATGAATGATATATCCCACAGTGTCTCATGTTTTGGGGGACCTAGCTTATTTATATCATAGTGGTCTCTGTCTGCATAAATGAGTGAGCCCTTGAATTCCGGTGGAGCTGAGAAATGCTTTCTGATCCATTCCGAGAAATCGAGCTGTGGAGTCTGTAATCTCTGCCTGCTGTCTGCTTCCAGCACAAACTCCGCCATTTTCTCTTCAGCTCCCCTTGCACCTGTGTTAAAAGAAAATGCACAAGATGAGCTGAAAATGTTTTTTTACGGGAGGAACTTTTCCACGTTTTCCACTGGCTGTCAAATGGGGACCACTAGGAGTAGAATCATGGAATGATTTGGGTTGGGACTTTGGAGGATCACCTAGTTCCAGCCCCACTGCCATGGGCAGAGACACCTTGCACTAGATCAGGTTGCTCAAAACCCCATTCAGCCTGGTCTTGAACACTGCCAGGGATGGGGCATCCACAGCTTCTCTGGGCAACCTGTCCCAGTGTCTCACCAACTTCACAGTGAAGAATTTCTTCAAAGTATCTAATCTAAATCTACCCTTTTTCAGTTTTAAACCATTTCCCCTTGTCCCATCATTACATGCCCTACCAAGAACTCTTTCTTCATCTTCCTTATAATGCCTCCATTTTATACTGAAAAGCTGCAATAAGGTCTCCTGAAAGCATTCTCTTCTTCAGGCTAAATAAGCCCAACTCTCTCAGCCTTTCTTCATAGGAGAGGTGTTCCAGCCTTCTGATAATTTTTGTGGCCCTCCTTTGGACTCAGTCTAACAGGTCTGTGTCATTCTCATACTGAGGGCAAGCACCTCGCTCAGCCTCCTGGAGACACATCTTTTGACACAGGATACAACTGGCTTTCTCAGCTGCAGGCACACATTGGCAGCTCATGTCCCATTTTTCATTCCCCAGTATCCCCAAATTCTTCTTTGCAGGGCTGCTCTCAATCCATTCATCCTCCAGTCTATACTGATACGGGGGGCTGCCCTAGCCCAGGTGTGGGACCTTGCATTCAGCCTCGTTTAACTTCATGAGATTCACAGGGGCCTGCTCCTCGAGCCTGTCAATGCCCCTCTGGATGGCATCCCTTCCCTCTAGAGTATCAAGTAAGTTTTTATGAAGATTACAAAACTGAAGCAAAGACTGTGTCTACGCCGTCTGTGAGGAGATGCCCCAAGGCTACTCTCATGATCCATTCTGTATCACCTGTGCTGCAACATTAGCTTTTGGTATCTAGCTATTAATCACATATACTTAAAGCTTAGAATCAAATGATCAGCCAAAAAATCAGGCATGTCATGAATTTCAGAGACCAGAATAGCACTCATGAGAGCTGAATGTCAATTCCCTGTGCAAGGGAATCTTGATGTAAAGGCATCTTCTTCAGGCAGATGCCTCCCATGAGACACAGCATACTGTTTAAGGTATATTCTACTTTAAAAAGTGGCTGAAATCAAAAGGAATTCTTTGTATCCTCCTCAGTTGAGATTAGGAAAGCTGCTACATGCTAAGCACTTCTGAAAATCTGCTGCCACTCTGGGAGTTAGATTCTGTCAGAAGATTACCCCTAAATACTTACTAAATGATGCTTCAAGTTCTGGGTAAACTTCTAGGCTTGTTGTACCTTACTTGCACAACCGACATTGCTTGTAACAGAGCTAGAATTAGATCATGCTAAATAACATAAGATGCACTTACTAACACCTTGGTTTACAAGGAATTAGATTTCAAATAGCTCTAACTCTTTACCCGAATTCACTAATTTCTCCTGTTGTGCAGAAACTACCACATATATATTATATAAACAGGAATGCAAATATCTAAGCCAGCTTTATGTATCAGATTAGAGTTACAGGGGAATTCATACATTTACTGAAAGCAACATTTAACATCCTCAGTAGGAAAGATGAGACTTACTTCACTGTTCAAAAAACAATACAGGACTGCAACAATCAACCCCTGGAAAGAGACAATATTCCTCAGTTAGCAGGCAGCACCAACGTAGGTCAATCAAACCCCTTTTGAATAAAAGCTTTAAAATTTACCTGAAAAGATCCCAAACACAACTCAAAGATTATTTTATAATAATTGGAACTGCGGTCAGGAAATAGAGCAAACACTGTGTAGTGAACTCCAAATAATGGAATAAGCAACAATGTGGATTTTGCAAGTCTCCTGGGTAAATAAAAGAGAAAAAGCTGGAGTTTAATGATAAGCTCTTGTTTTACTATGATAAGAATCCAATGCAATGTCATTTACATAAACCTCACATAACTTCAGATTTATAAACAGTCTTAGTAAGAGTAATTTAATGCAAACTGTTTTCCTTTCAGGCTTACTATGCAATTAGCCTCATAGTAACCTCAAATTAATGTGTGCAATTTCATATTATACTTTATGTTGCTAAATTTCACTCTTCCAAAAGCCAGTAAAAGGCTGCAGGGCCTCTCTAACCCAAAAAACCCTTTTTCAGGTGTTTTTGGAGTTTGGGTTTTACTGCATTATTCCACTGCTTTATTCAACAAAGTGTCATAAGCAGATATCTCAAGGTACTTTTTACCTTGCATAAAGGGTACAGAGTGGAGAGAAATCCTTCCTGCACAGTCATGCTGACAAATCTTCTTGTACGTAAAGAAAAATCTCTCTTTTGAAATTAATTGGTGTTATTTTCCTTCAAATGTGCAGCTGAATGGTTACTATGTACACTACACACAGTATGCAAACAGTACCTAGGAAATGTAATCCAGAATAATCTTAACTGTGAAATTTTCAGAAGCAATTTCAGATTTACCCTCAAATGCTAAAATCTCGTAAGTCTACTGATTGTATTGGGCATATACCATTAACTAATTTTTAATGTCAATTACATAATACATTTTAGCACAAGACCCTACTGAAGGAAGGAGAACTTTAAATTATTAAGCAGAGCAGGTCTGACAAACTGCCTGTGAAACCACTGAAATGATGAATTGCTAATTATCCCTCATCCGTCACTTATTTCAATCTAACAACATCAGTTTTATATATTATACAGGGCCAGCCATGCATGATTATGCATCTCTAGTATCAGATAGAATTAAAGAAGTTATAATGTTGAGTCCCTTCATTCATTGCTGTCTTGATTCAACAATGAAAGGATGCTGTTGTGAATTCACCTATTTTAACAGAAGATAAAGGTATTTCAAGCACTTTTACTTTTTATGTGTCATTTTTCATGGCCTTCCATTCTTCTTAATGTCCCAGAAGCTGCATCTGTTTACGTGGAAATAATACATTCTGACAGCAAAGTTTCTCAATAGTAAACCCCTCACATCTAAAGGTGTTACCAGTAAGCGGGACAAATAGGATTTCTTTACCATAAGAAATTCATTAACAACTGGATGAGATAAGGATGGCAGCAAATTTCCTGGTTTCCAAAATGAAATAGAAAACTGGATTTAAATTTGAGCTTAACCTTACCCATTGCAAAAGTAAACTGATCAACAGAAAGGATGGAACCAGGTACAAGCAAGTGGACAGAGGAAGGAAATAAAAATGGCGATTTGCATTCTTATTCATTTTAGACTTATATTTCACTTTCAGTTCTTGGTTTAATATTTTTTGTCTAGCTGATGTCACTTGCTCTATACTGCACTTCCATTCTAGTGAAGGAAAGGGACATAAAAATTAGCCTTGTTATTCTCTGTATTTTAGAAAACGCATTTGCATTTTGAAAAAGGAGCTTTCCAGACCTTTAATTTGCTCTCTAAATGCAGTATTTCTTGAGGAGGTTAATCTACTGTTCCCATGGGTATCAGCTAAAGACCATCCAATCCAAACTTATTCAGGCAATCAAATGCTAAAAGCAAAATATTCACAGGGTTGAATAATGAAGGACAAGGTTGCTATTAATGAACAATTTATACTATGAAGTAAACTGTGGAAAATGATGGGACTGATAGGAAGGGAATGCCTCATTTTCATAAACTACATAAATACCCAATGGAAACAGAAAAGTTCCTGTCACAAGAATTTGAGGGGATGTCCTGCTCATAGGTCAGTCATAGTGCTAAATAAAAATCTGGCAGCTGCATAATTTTATCTAGGTTGATCTGTTTCTCCCACGTGTTTAGATAATCCAAGCAGCAAACAGAAAAAAGGACCCTTGAAGCTTTATGAAGCAAAGCCTCATGTCAATCTAGTCATGTCACCTTTTCCATGGTGCATCAGAATTCTTCATTTTTTCTATCAAATGTGTTATGTCATTTACAAAACACAAAGTCCTAATTCTCTTGGATTTAAAGATATACTTTACTTCAGCACACCATGTTTTATCTGCTCTTAGGATAGGAATTCAGTATTTTTTAAATGAAGAAAAGATGTTATCCAGGAGCACATTTTCAAATGCCACTTGCATGGGATTGAATTTTCAGTGTTCATGTTAGGTTTTATCATTGAAATATCATATTAATATCCTGAAGTGTCAAACTCAGTGTCTGAGCTTTAAAATAGGACCTAATACAACAGAGACTTGATTCGGAATTATAATATCCAGCAGCTATTATAATAAACAACAATAAATGATACAGAAATATAATAAAGAACAAGTCCAATTTTAGCAATGTATTTAAATTGCTCCCCATTCCTTGATTCTAAATCTGTGGAAACAATGGTAAGATTTGATGTTCAAACCAAAACACAAAGGAGAAAACCTAAACAGAAAAGAAGCTGTAAAAAATCAGAAGTCCTTGCTTTCCTCCAGAAAAATAAAAATGCTATTTTAAATCAACATAAAGCGTTATATTTCATTTTTTGCTGTTTGGAAACAACAGCTCTTAAAATGTATGTAAATATTACAACAAAAGTATTTTAGAAATGAAAAGTTAAAAAAAATGCTTTTAGGAGGTTAAAGCAAAGAGGTTTAAATCTTGAAACTTCTGTTATGTTGAACTGACATATTTACACATTAACAGAAAGATATTACTCCATATTTTCTGCATCAGCATATTCATTCATTGATTAAAATCAAATTCAAGAGTGCCTTGTTGGTCTTCATGAAACTGCCTATTCTTCATTGAATTTAGTGTCTCACAAAATTATATAAATCTCTATTTCAGCATAGTGACAAGATCTTTATTAAACCACATCTGAATGTATTTCTGAATTAAATGTAATTACAGTATCACAGCAATTGTTGGTAGCAGGTCTCAACAGAGGAAATCTTACAGATATTATTTTGGTTCTGTATAGAATATCTGAAAACATGACTCACTTGTACTGTGACTGGTCATTTCCTCCAACATCTGGAGATCGTAACTTCTGCAGTAAGATTCTTATTATACTAATGAAAAGTATAAAATTCACCTGCAAAGAAAACAAATATAATGGTGATTTCTTACTTCCTCACTCAGTGTGCAGCAGAAAGAAATGCCTATCAAAGCAGACATATCGGCTCAGCAGTGGGTGTTGTGTGCCTCCTGCCAGAACACATCAAGTCCTACACTGTTGAATCTATTGTCTGTTTTCTGCCTCGCTAGTTTTGCTACGTTCAGTGCACCTTTGCATGGCCACGATTTCTAGTCTGTCTGGCAAAAGCCTTTGAAAGCCCTAGCTGTCAAATTGCCCTCCTTCCAAAGTCTCAGCTGAAGGCAGGTTTCCTAGAAAGATGGGACACTGGATGTGATTTAGTGCAATCAAGCATTGTCCTAAATTCTCATGAGGATTCACGACCAGAATCCCAAAGGAAAACGTGAGTCCTGTACACCATGTTGATCTTCTGTTGCCTCCCACCTTGACATTTAATATTTTCTGTCTGGCAGTGTTCATGGCCAGGCTGGATGGGGTTTTGAGAAACCTGGTCTAGTGGGAGGTGTCCGGCCGAAGGCAGAGGGATCGGAACTGGATGAGCTTTAAAGTCCTTCCAACCCAAACCATTCTATTATTCTATCATTCTGTGAACTGAAGCCATGCCCACTCTGAAGAGGCACCTCAGAACTTGCTCTCACAACACTGTTTACTCTTGGGTAATAACCTTACAGGAAGTGTGATATTCTAAGCAGTGAAATTTTTGGAGTTAACACAGAAATCAGTGGAAGAGAGTGAATATGGTATGAAGACTAAGCAGACTTCTTGTTAAATCTGATGTGGTTAAACTACTGTTCCTTAAAAACTTTTTCTTGATTTCCTCCATCTTTCAAAAGTATATTCATGGCATCATCCTTGCAATCAGGCTCTATTGTACTCTTCTTTTCTTCACTGTTCTTCCTTCTCTTAAAGATTTTCAGTATCAGCCACACCCAGAGTTTGCTTTCATGCCATTACATAAGGCTGTCAATCAGAGTTCTCAGCTTAATTGTTCTGCTCTCCTTTATTTTCCTGAAATTCAGATTCTTTCAGCGTTTTCCTGTGTTCACCACACTGACTACTTACACAGATGTTCTCCCTACTGCTGAAGACATTTTTTATTCCTGGTCACCCTTGTCACCATTCTCTTTGAATCTTCCAGTCTTCCTACATTGTTGAGCAGACTGAAGGCACTGTGTGAATGAGTAAGAGGAAGCGACATCATACTTGTTTTGAGAAAAATCATGACTCTCACAACACCTATCCAAAGAACTTGCAATGATCTATTTTCTTTGTTGAATGGCAGGCACACTGGTCTCATTACTCAAAGATTTGAATCTTCAACTTCTATTTTTCCTAGCAGGTAATAGAAAACGTTGAAGCTTATCATGGTGTACGTATATTGAAGATTATGTTCTCATTAATGCTGTGTTTTTCACCCAATTTTACATGTCATTTCATTAGTTCCTCTTGCTCTATGAACGTATGCTGTGCAAAGTTGCCACAGTGAACATGCTGGTTGTAGTCTGACGCTTCAACAAGGTGCATTACTTAAAAGGGTGAGTATCACTGCTTTTATAACTACCTTTCACAGCTTAACTTCCCAAATGCAAATTGTAGTTGATCAAGCAGCTGCAAAATCATCTAATCAGGGAAGGAAGTGGCTTCACACACTACACGCTGCATAATCACTTGGTGATCCTTAGTTGTTCTCAACCCTAAAACATGCTGTTTAGGAGAAGAAACTTATCTGTAAGGAGACAGCATATGCTAAACATGTCCACCCAGCAACCCAAAAAAGGTCATTTGCAAAATAAGTTTCGAATATAGTGGACTTTTGCTGACTGACCAGTACTCCATTTTCTTAGCTCAGAACTCATTCCCCAGTCTTTGCTAAGATCCAGCTGCAATTCAGGTCTGTCAATAAGCACTTGGATAACTTCTGATAACTTCTGGGACTTTGGAGAAGCACTGCTTTCTGGCACATGAAGTCTCAGCTGTCTACTAGGTAGCTGTTTAAACTGAACATCCAGAGAACAGACTTTCATCTTTGTATAAACATCACGTAGTTTGTTTTACTTTCATCTTTCAGAACATTTTCTTCACTCTAGACTATACCCCATTCTCCCTCTCCTTTGAGGTACACTTTCTGTCTTCATGGTGTATTTCTGTTGCATGCCCATTTCTTCATATCATAAAGTATCTTTTCTATGAGTCCTTATGTCATTTCACACGTACGCCTATTCTGCTTTCTCTTTAAACACTGTAGAATTCATTCTGATGAAGATGATAAGTAGTGATCTCAAAATGATTTTCAGCTGGCACAGAGTGAAATGCAAGCCCAAGCATAATGTGCACTCTTGAAATCCTGTGTAATCTAATAATGCCCTATTTTTTCTGATGAAAATGTTAAAAATAAAACAAGTGTATCTGAAATTTATTAATTTGCACTGTGACTGTTTTCAGAAATGGGCTTATAACCAGAGTATATTATGCCCAGAGTAAATGAAACAATTTTATTTTGCTACTCCAGTAGTTCTAATGAAAGCCACATAAGAAAAGCCCCAAGAAGCATTCTCAAATGATATTCTTTGTAAATACTTCATGTTCAATATATATTTCAGTAGGCTACCAATTGAAGGAAGATATACATAGGCATAGTTTTTTTTTATGGCTACAATAATATCGAATTCTCAATTGCAGGACTGTCTACACACAAAATCAAATTCACAATTCACTGAAGTATAATTAGATTTTTGCCCCCCCCATCCCCCCCAGCTCATAAACGAGAGAGATGTTAAAGAAAGAACAACATACAAATAAAAGCAACTGCTCATTTAATTGGAGGCAGATAAATTCTGAAGGCAACAAATTTTAATGGCCTTGGCATCTGTTTAACATTTCTCCTACAGCACAATTTCTTTTCATTAAAACAGAATTCTTGCTCATCTGTAGCTAGCAGTGAAGAATAATGGCTATATGCACTGCACAATGCTGAACTGATCTATAATTCATGCTTCAAAGTTTACTTACTATAATAGAAATTAAAATTGGTATTCGTATAACCCACCAGGGACCACCATGCTCATTTGTATCCCAGCAACTATAAAAAAGAAAGAGGGAAAATGATGTTGACATTAATATCATCTGGCAAGCAAGACCTGTAAGGAGAATTTCTTATACACAAGTCAAAACACACTAAAATAATGCTTGTTCTATCTTAGAATTTGGCATTCAATCTTTTCCTGGTTTTATTTCCCTGGTTTTAATATGCATATTCTAATTAGCTAAAGCATCAGGCACACTAGACTGTACCATTAAAAATCATGGAGTACACTGGCCTTTAGGGAAACCAAGCTCAGTTTCACTTTGTGGAAGGACGCTTTTCCAAAAAGCACTTAATACCAGCCTCTGGCTAGTAGGAAGATCTAAATCAACTGACACATAGGTACAATTGAAATGACATAATTCTTAGTGGGATATTTAGGTTAAAGATGGCTGGAGCTGGTTTAGAAAAATGAGAGATTGAACCTGAAACTTTGTCTGAAAAATGGAAAATTTAATTTTCACTGTGGGCTCATCACTTTTCATCCAAATACTCTCGGAATAAGTGCTTTGAAAGATTAATCTTAAGCAAGTGCAATATCCTTCAGAGTTCCTCAGTGATCATACTGACAAAGGAAAAATGAGTTAGTCTTCAGTTTACATGATAAAGGTCTTGCAAAGAAAACTTAGAAATTATATAGGACTTGACTGTTCACTTTAATTACAGAATCAATTGAAAAACATTAGTCAGGTTCAAAAAAGGAGTGTGAAAACTATTTGTCCCACCAGCTAGGAATGCTCTCCCATGCCTCAGGGGCAGCAGGAGCATCAGGTCTCTTCCTACAAAATTCTCATCTCAGTTCCACTTCTCCATGCCAGAAGCCATGCCTACCTCTAGTTAGTCATGGTTTTACCTGACTTTGTACATCTTATACATGTTTACATCACACTGCTTCACTTCTGGGAATGCAGTTTAGATATACACTAAGTTATCCAGATGTCAATCTTTTGAGTTGCTAGTTAGCAAATAGGAATGCCCCACACCTTACTGCGCTGTATTACAGCACTGAACCCAAGGACCCCACTGCCATTTTAAGTATTACTATGACTTCCAAAGCAGATAGCTTTAAATATGGGCCTCAGGGGGCAACATTAGTCATAACCTATCTCTTCCCTCTCCTGCCCCTAGAGTTTTTCAAATAAACAGCAAGCATAAGCAAAACGCTGAAGAGCTCCTAAACTCCTGTCCCTTTATTGCCATTTCTGTGCTCGTCCCTTTCAGAACAGCAAACTAGCTTTGAGTAAACACCACCATACCCAAAGCAAGGGTTGTACTGGTGCAGTTGGAGGCTTTAAAATTTCTTTACCCCACAACTTACCCAGTGTCCTCTAAAATAATTCGTGTCACTGTCCACGTAATAATGAATATGGTAGGAATTCCTGGAAAATTCCAATGAGGTTTAGAGGAGGATCACAAAAATGTAAGTCCACAAATCCAACAAACCAAACAAAAAACCCCCCAAAACCAGTTCAGGCTACTAGTAAATTATTCCCCAAATATACATCATACAATGAACAGTTTAGTGAATGGAAGGAGAAGCCCGTCTGACGCTATGTGATGTAAGCAATGTATTACAAAGACTGCAGGGGTTTTTTTTATGACAATGCAGCCATAATGACTAATACCCAAAGAACATGCCTTTCTTAGGCATCTTTCAAGCTGTCACAATGACCTCCAGATAGATACAAGTTATATATTCCCAACACGCTTCCAAGGACTACACCATAAACCCCAAGCGTAAATCATTTCATAAGGAACAATTTCCATACACTAGTTTATTCCTGTTTCCCAGCAATACCTAAATGTTTTTATGACCACCTATTACTGGAAACTTTAAAGTGCTCCATATAAATACCATTTCTCTTTCTGGAAATGAAAGGAATACATGTATTTAAAACCACTCGGACAATATTACTGGGCTTTTCAAAAATGTAAATGTCATAACATAGCCTGTGGCTGTGCAGCTTAACTTTCTACTTCCTCCCAAAGTAGGACAGCCTGAGTGGTATGTTTTGAAGTGGCAGTCCTTGCACCATGCTATATCCTGAACAAGCCCTAATCATCGTGCTGATTGGCAGAGGTCGGAGCCATGCCAAGGAGCAAGCTAGCAGTTATGCCTCAGCAGTTTTGTGCCCACTCTCCCACAGTACAATGGCTGTAACCTATGGTGGAAATGAACTGAGTAACTAATGAGTCTGATGAGTCACCCAACAGAAATGGTGTGATTACCTTGGTATGAAATACTGAACCTGACTAACATATTCATACAGATAAAAGAATCCAATTGGAAGATGGTTCAGTTCTTACCCCATCCAATCAGCAGGTAGATTGTGAAATGCCTGTTGGGGGAGAATATCAGCACAAGGAGGATGTGAAGGTAAAGTCCTTCAACTAAGAGCCAGTAAAAGTTTGCCATAACACCATACTGAAAAAACACCAAAATAGCCTTGCAGCCCACCTGCAATAAGAGAATAAGGATCAAAGTTGTTGCAGGTAAGATGCTGTGTTATTCTGTTATATAGCTATAGATCTTAACTCGCCATGTAATACTAGTAACCCAAGTCCAGTAGAAATATTTTTCCTCAGTCAAGCAAATTGAGAATTGTAAAAGTGACTGTATTTATAAGAAAGAAATGAATAATAAAAAATTATTTAGATGGCTCATATAAAATTCACTCAGAAATTTTGAAAACTTCATAACATAAATATTGTAAAAGGTGTAACATAACATAAATATTGTAAAAGGTGACAGTTATCAATAAATGCAATAGTTAATGACTGGCTATTATATTAAATTATCATCTGCTAAATGGCTAATAAATATATTAAAATCCCAGCTGACTTCCTAACATAGTAAAACTTAACAAAGAAACTGCTTTATGAATTTTTCAAGGATAATGGGAAATTGAGTGAAAAACATAACTTTTCATGATGAATATGTAGACTTAGAAGAAAAAGTGGAATGGACTTCAAAAAATCATGTTTCCCCTTTAGAAAGTCCTTTAATGTTTCTTAATTAACAAAACACATAATCACGTATCAGAAAATGAGGTCCCAATATACTTATAGTCTTTGTGCTGCCCTTCAGAATTAACTTTCAGCTGTCTGTGCTGATGATGTTCCACAGTGCTGGCTGCTGTTACTTTGTACTTTCCAGCAGGGCTCTGAGATGTGAGAATTGAACATAATGTTTCTGATGAGACTAAGCTGTGAAATGTGATGATATGGTGAATGTAACAGACTAAACAGTATGGACTAAATAAAACTTGTAATTTCTGCCTGCTTTACTCCCTTCCCCATTTTAAATCCCCTTCATGCCTCCACTGTTTCCGTTAAAATTCTAAGTAAGCCAAATACCTAAGTAGGTAACTTACTCTTTTAGTGATTGATTCCGCTTTCTAAATATAGGTGTCTATTACAAAGTGAGATGCCCTCGAGCACTCCAGTCACCAGCTGCTAAGCCAGAAGGGCATAGACCTCCTTGAGATACTTCTTTGTATCCATCAGCCTCTTCTGGTGTCTCAGATATCTCAGTGCATCTCAAGTTATATACATGCTTATACATGTGCCTGTGGAAATGCGTGTATTGCCAACTAAGTAAGAGCCCAAAGGCTTTGATTAATTTTAGCTGCATAATTTTAGCTGCCTACAAAAGTAACTAGCCAACTAGCTCCTGATCAGCTTATGAAGAGAGACAGGCATGTCCAGAGAAAGCCTTAAAGCAGATGAGATAAACTGTTCAGTGAGAAAGACATAAGCCCAGAGAAACAGTCATCTCAGTCTGTAAGACTAATCTTACCTCTGGATTCTGTATCCATTGAAGGGATATCCATTGCAGATCAGTAATGGGCCAGAATATTTAACAAGGAGAAAATAAAACATTTCAAAATGCAAGCTGAAATTTGCTTTTATGCTTATGATTACTTACCACCAGGTTAGAACCTAAAGTCTAAAATTTTTGTAATCTCTTTTAAATTCTAATACCCCTCTGTCTTACATTCTCAATTTACATACAAAAACCTCACATCAAAATGTTTTCCTTTTTGAGAGTCCATTGGCTAATCTTTCACGGACCTAAGAACTTTTGATTACCCTTGGCAGTCTGCCTACTAGCTACTTTGCCTTCCTTGGCTCTACTAACTCAGAGCCTATTTGTCTTCATTAGAAATACCCCAGATTACAAATTCTTACATATGGCTGGGTAGTCACTGCTAAGAACTTTATACTTTGGGACAATATGGTTTCATTGATGTAGAAATATCTACCTTCCATTTTTTTCTCACAAGCTTAAACTGCAGTAAATTAAATTCAGAAGGTATTCAGCAGTATTTGTAAGATTCTTCACAGCACTTTTCACTGAAACAATGGAGGCAAAAAATGCAGAATGTCACATAGTGAGGAGTCTTTTAACAGCAAGACTTGAGATTTTTCTAAACCCTGTGCATGAAAATGCAGTAAATAGATTGCCAAGAATGCAGATGACAAACTTCTGTCATAACCAGAAAGTATAGACAAGTTAATAAAAACACCTCCTACAAATATTTAATTCCATGACTCATTTTGCTCTCTCCATTGACACCTGTCCAGTTCCTTGACCACTGACAGAGCTGCTGCAACACTCCCAGACAAAACTGCCTTTAACCATTTCCAGCTGATGGCACTCCTGTTTGCCTTAAACTCTCCCAGCTGATAAATACGGTGGCCATCTTTATTCTGGGCTATAACTGGTAATGATTTCTTTTAGCAGATGATGTGCTGTCCCTTTATGAACTTGCATGTTTGTAAGTAACTTCTCTTACTTGTGTTTCAGCCTTCTTTCCTTGGCTATTTCTAACAGACCATTTTGCTAGTCATTATATTCTCTGCAGAATTGTCTACACTGCCAGATTAGTATTCCTAAACATTTAAAAGGAAGAGGGAGAAAAAAATTAGTGACACAACAGTATTGTACCAGGTAGCAAATGAGGTTTATTACCCATGAGGTTTGATCCTCTGGACAGTGAGCTGTGTTGGAGCTGGAATAGAGAATATCATCCTTGACTAAAACAGAGATTGCTCTCAGAATGAAAGAGAGGAACAGGTTCAGATGGATGTAGTTCCGAGTGCAATGAAGTTTTCTAAGAAGAGATTTAAAAACCAGCATTTTAGATTTTGAGTCAGAAATCTCTTGAACAGACTTCTACTACTTTCCAGTCATTTCTTAGTAATGTGAACCCTTTCCTCTGTCATATTGACAGTGATGCCTTGCTGTTTTCTTTTATCACCATTCTCATCATTATTGTGGGCTGTCCAAAATACACAAATGAAGTATCTCTTACTCCTTTTCAGCAGACCAAAAGATCCCAGTGTTATTTCTCCCACACTTCAAATATGCTGACAATAAATATAGATTATTATATCCATCTGTGTGTGCACTCATCCCAGTTTTTTTCTTGCAAATAAAACTTTGGTTATCCTGGATATATTTCAGACATGCTCTCACTTACAGTTGCTGATTTGATGTTTAATTTAACTCCTGCATTTTGCTACAGAATGGTTTTTCATCCTATGATGTGAGAGTATGTAGGAACAATTCAAAATGCATTCAAAACGCATTCAAAACATTAGATAGCCTATCTTTTCTATCCAGGGAGATGCAAAACTTGTCTTTAGTCCAGCAGCTGCGTGAAAGCCTGACAAACAAATGACGAATCAGACATCCCAAGTAAGTGTTCAGGGGAAGCAGGACGTAAATTGAGGGCTTTTCACTTAAAAGACATCCCCTTCAAGATCTTCCCATGTAACAGAATTTTTATGTTTGGTTTTTTGTTTTTTTTTTTAATAGCAAATCCCCAGAAACCAAATTGCTAAGAGGATTTTTTGGTCAATAGCAGCACCTTGAACTGCACCTGGAAAAAAGCCAGAAGCCAGGGCAATTTAGCAAGAGCAGGCAATGGAAGAGTGAAGATGCAATAGGATGTTATGGTGGTGTGCACTGGCAGCTTCCAAGTAGTCTCTGCATTTTGATTTCTGCCAAAGAACCCTAAATAATCCATTCTAAAAGTATTAAAGCAAGGATACAGTGAGTGTAGGGAAATAAATAACAAATCCATCTTGCTAACCCCCAGCTTGGCAAAGGACATAATACCAGACTGAACTTAAAGCAGCTGTCAAAAGTCCAGTTATTGCTATGGCTATGCATGTCCTTTGCTGAAACAGGTTCTGCGAAAAACTGAAATACCACTATTATGTTGGACTGCAGCGTATGCTCCTATGGAATTCAGAAATACACGCAAGCTGCAAATGTGAGGAAAACATTTTTCTTGAGTAACTAGTTTATATGATTAGTTCTTCATCCAGTTAAGTAGCTGAAATAATAAATGCGGGATACATACAAGGCTGTCAAACCAATATTTTGGAGGTAGAGAGCAAGAAAGTATTTTTACTTGGCGTATGTGTGATGATTCAGAATAACAAAGAAATGCTGTTAACAATAAAACAAAAGCTATCATGCTTATTGCTTTGATATGACTACCTCATGATACATAACAACCATATGAAGAACATTTACAAACAGTTGATGCACGTGAGAGCACATCTTACTGAAGTGATGGAGAGTCAGACTGTTCTACTTGGTAAGAAACGTGTGTCAGAGAAAGTGACATTTGTTTGGAAGGTTTTGTTACACAGGAGTAACCCTGAAGGTAGTAAGGTCTACAGTAAAACCCAGAATGTCAGTGTTATATAGAAATATGCTGTTCTACAATTTATTGGAACAAATTAACCTTTTTTAAAATACCTGAAAAATAGTATTTATTTTCAATCATTTTTATCCCCACTTTTCTAAAACTTTATATTAAAACAGACATTAAAAATGAAGAAATAGCAACTTGCATTCTAAGAAGAGTAAAGCAACTTCTTTTGGCTAAATCAAAATGACTAACTTTGCTGTTTATAAATTAAGTTTGCAGAAGGAAGAATGTGTCTGAAAAACTGGCAACCTCCAACACAAAAATATTGTGCTGGAAAGTTACCAATTAGCTCTAATTATAATAAGTAAATAGAATATTATGTGGGGAATGGCACCATAGTAACTTGAAAAATGCTGTCAGCTTAGTCTGGCAAGGTATTTATAGATATTCACATTTTAAGTCTTTGTTTTGAGGTTAAAAGATTAGCCAGTTATAAACTCCTTTCCTTTTACAATTCTTCTAAATGTGTCCTTTACAGATATTAATAATAAGAACCCACATGATGTTTCTGTGAATATTAAAATCAAGGCCAGTTCTTTGGAAGAAATGGGAAGCAGAATATTGCAACTGCATGGAAAGCTTCAGAAACAACTCTTCTTTCCACATGGTTGTGTCTTTCATGTGCTTATAACTGATATTGTGAACAACTGAAAAGACCTGAGGCTGTACCTGTTCTGCCAGACAGTACATAAACAATATCTAACGGACTGCAGAAGTTACATTGTAGTACCTAAAAAAGAATTTCCACTTCTTTGTCATAAACACTTTACCTACAATTAATTAAATTCATATTACTCCATGTTTTCTTTCATTAAAAAACCTGCACATATTCAGTGTAGAAAAGTGTAAACCCGATGCTTTTCCTAAATATCTGAGCAATCAGGCAAAGTTAAAACCGTCTTATTGCTGCTTGTATTTACTCATGAAAGTACATACCTGAAAAGGCAAAGAATTATACTTCCTGTTGTAAGAGCAATCAGAGATACGCTGTGTCCAAGGGTATAAATTGCCTTCACCCTTACATAGAAGTTGACCTGCACAGAAAAATATATATGCAGAAACCACTTAATGGTATGTAAAATTGACTGTAAAATGATGTAATTTTCCACTAACTACCTCTGAAGGCTAAATAAGTACCATTATTTTCACTTTTTGCTCTACAGTACAGGATGAGAATGTTTCATCTTCATTCCAAAATATTTCTGCAATGCAACATCCCAAGCCAAATGACCTCAGTAAAGAATACAGTCTCAGGAACTCAAAACTTAGCCACACAAGCTGGTACAATTTCAGCTGATTGTCCCATGTCACACAAAGCATCAAACTTATCAACTTCCATAAACACGATCAAAGTGGGAAAAATGAGCCACAGTTTGAAGGAATGTATTATCTCTGAAAGACAGAATCTCTCTCAGTCCTGCCACAGTGTACTTTCTAATGCATTTATACTTAAGTTTAATTTTAAAGGCAGGCTTAAGTATCCTTAATTTCCTAATATAAATGTTCAAATACTTTATTAAATGGTGACCCAAATAACCTTCTTTAGCAAAGTTATATGCGAAAACTTGGAAAGGAAATTTTCTAACAGAGGAAAAGCAGGCTGAAGTGCACAGCCCGCTGATTAACTGCAATTATCTGTACATTTACCAGCTACATATTACATTAAATCCTTAAGAAAAATAATGGTAAATATGCTCAGAATTAAGCTGCTTCTTCATTTGTGCCTACAAAAACATCATTAGACTGACATTATTTTCCAGTCAAGGTAGGCAAAATATTAAAACTGTGAATTTTTTTACTATGCTATGAAAATAAAGTTTTTAATAGCAGTGTAGAATGTGCTATGTATAACAGACAATTGTAATTCTTAGTGCACATGGCTATATCACTCACCTTCTCGAAGTGTTTGTAAAAAGTAGCAAGGAAGCAGTACTTAAACTAAGATTGTAAAAGGAAAAGCAAATCACTTCATATATTTGTTTTTATAGCATTTAAAAGGCCGAGCATAGAGGTAACTTTAGTAATCCTGATTCATGATAAAATTAGCTGGACATTCACTTAGCAAATGGACTTAATGAAGTTTCCAGCGCCATCAGAATGAACATGAGAAAGTTCCTCACTTAAAATCCTAAAAAAAGGTTGCCTTTAAAAAACAAATTGGTGTCCCTGGCTACTTAAAATGTTAAAACCTGAAGTATCACTTTACTTCTCTCTATAAAGAGTCTACTAGATATCTGTAGAGCTTCACTGCATTGCTAGGGACTCTCTTTGGGCATAAATTGTAGGCTCTATTTCATCTACTGTTGTGTGTCTACACTGCAAATATAAATACTCAAGGCAGTGCAGGGTCTCTTCATAGGACCTTCTAGGAAGCACATCTTGTATCTATGTAAGCAGTCAACATTGACTGCATTGGATACATTTTTACAGACAATAAAGAGGCTCTACAGTCACTAATTCAAGTGTAGCTACCCTAAGTGTACAAACACTCGCACTTAGATGCCCCTCAAAGATCCTGGTTTTCCATATGAATCCTGTGTTTGCTAAATAGGACTTTAAGTAGTCCAATATTTCTTGAATAATGTTTCTAAAATTGTTTTCAGATACAATTCTTTTGGCCTCCCCCCTTTTTTTTCCCTCCCAAATTTAATGTAATTGCACACAAAATCAGTTCTGAAGAACTGTCCTTCAATTCCCTGCTAGAAAGGCAAAATTATACTCCCCAGTTCAGTTCATTTTTGGGCAGCACTAAAACCTGTGCCTATAGACAAGCACTGCAGACCATCCCTACACTACTTTAATTTGGTTTCTGTCATAGCAAAAGCGGCATCAGCCTGTCTTCAGGCAATTTGCTGGGAGGAGAGTGATAAACAGTACCTCAGCAGCAATCACAACAGCCCATGGCACCAAGAAACCACAAATACTTTGGGTATCCTCTTTCATTTATACAACCTGACCTGCTCTGCAAAATTATGGATAAAGGATGCTTCGATAAATGACTAAACAATCTGGCAGTCTCAGCCCTCCCCCCTCAACAGTATTATGCAAAAAAAAGGAATTCTATTTCCGGAGCTTGTCCACATCAGGAGTTGCAAATACACTGTAAAGCTTACCAGTCATGCACAGCAGTTCCACAATGTTTTATTTGTTACCATCTCCTTGGCATTTGCAGACCCCTCTTCTACTGAGTACATTTCTACTGAGTGTACAAATAGAAGCTTGAATGGCCTCTAAATCAAAAATTCTTAACATGCACCATGTAAATACCATAAACTTGAGGGAGATAAATATCATTTACAAAAGAAATCACAATGGCAAAAAAATTGTGCTGTTTAAATAGAGAGTGGAAGACTTCTTGCTCACATTCACGGAAAAGAAATTATTTGCAGAGATACACTTTTAATAGTAACTATGATGTTGAACATCATATTACTGCAAAGCAGAAACACGGGTGTGCCAGATATCCTAAAGCAATGCACAGAACACCTGGGAAGAGTGCACACAGGGACAACTTTACACCCTTCCCACCTTCTTGTCCTGGGAATACTAGTATACCAAGTTGCTTAAAAAATCCCAACATGTTAAAGTAACCACTGGCCTCCTGTCACTTGTATTCTTTAATAGCTTTCAAAAGGAAAGCACTTAAGACAGGACTTCTGGTGTAAACTGTTTCCTGGCCCTTCATAGTGCCCAGTAGAACTGATTTATTCCCTCCTATTCAGCTTCCTTATTTATTGTTCTAGAAATCACAAAGCAACCATAAGGTCTTTTTCTGATGTTGAACAGCCAAAGTGTGCTATGAGTCGATTTTAAGATCTTCTCTGAAGACAGCCCTAGGTTTGCCTAAGGAGCAGAAATAACTTGAAGTGAGATTGATACATGCCAACTAACACATTTGCTGTTAAACAGGTAACTAAACTGACCGAAGTATATACTTTTCTGTATATACTACAGAAAAGCGTTCAGATTTAAGATTAGTTCCTTCTGGCTAGATATTAGTCTTAGTCCTGCAACCTCCTTGCTTCATTAAAAAACTCTCTTGTGCTGAGTCTCACTGCTGACACTGGGGTTAGGCCTTTGCCCTGGGTTTGGCTGCAATAGAGTTGATTTCCTTCACAGCAGCTTGTGTAGGGTGCTGGTCTGGATTTGTGATGAAAACAGTGTTGATAACAGACTGATGATTTAGCTACTGCTGAGCGGTGCTTACACAAGGCTGCCTCTGCTCCTCACTCCACCCCACCAGTGAGGAGGCTGGGGAAGCACAGGAAGTTGATAGGGGACATAGCCAGGACAGCTGACCCCAGTGGACCAAAGGAATATCCCACGCTGTATGACACTGTGCTCAGCAATAAAAGCTGGGGGAAGGAAGGGGACGTTTGGAGTTATGGTTTTCATCTTGCCAAGTCACTCTTATGTGTGACAGAGTCCTGCTTTTCTGGAGATGGCTAAACATCGCCTTGCCAATGGGAAGCAGTGCATTAATTCCTTGGTTGGTTGTGCTTGTGCATGCAGTTTCGGCTTTACCTGTTAAACTGTCTTTATGCAAACCCAGGAGTTTTCTCCTTTTGATTCTCTCCCCCATCCCACTGTGGGGAAGTGAGTGAGTGGCTGCGTGGGGCTGAGCTGCCTGTCAGGGTTAACACACAACAGCCTTGAGCTCCTTTTTCTGCAGTTTTTGCAAAGAACTCTGCACACATAAGATACACAGAATTTATTAGGAAGCTGACAGTACTAGAAATATTTATTTTGATGCAGGGATCCTAAAAGTATTTGAATTGAAAAAAACCCCAACATTTAGCTTACAATAAAGATATTAGTAATTTTGATTACAGAATTCTGTTGCTAGTGACTACTTATCCTGTATTTACATGAAGCATTGAAGATTCCAGAAACTGTAAGAAGTAATTTCAACTTGCACATTTCCTTTCAACAACAGAAAAGTAGTTATTCTGAACATGTTTGACATTTCTGAGAGCTCATTACTCAAGTCCTCAGCTTTTACCTGACACTGAATATAACATTCATTTCTCAAAAATGAGTCATAACATCCTTCACTATTAATTCAAACAAAGGGTTTCTGTATCTACTGCAGAGAGTGGATTTAAAGACTATACTATGGGTGTATGTCCTTATGGTTCTGAGTGACTAATCCAGGCTGTAGAACACACATAAACACCAACATACTACACATCTTACTGTAGTATATAATGATTCAGTTAAGTGGTATCAGAACCTTTACATTTAATATCTTAAATATCTTAAATCACAGACAGTCCAAAGTGTATTCTGCCTGTCAGAACAGAATACCTCAAGTCATTGATATTTATTATCACTGATATTAATACATGAAGGAAAAACAAATGGAGAATCAAACATTACCTTTTGGTGGAACATAAGTTCCACTGACACAATAAGCAAACTGTACCTATTCGCTTAAATCTAATCATCTAGCACTACTTGCAGTGCCCTGGGATATCTAAAACATGTGGCACCTCTTTCCAAGAATGGCTGTGGCCAGTCAAATGGCACTTGATACCTATGTTTAGGCAATAACACACTAGTAATTAGACACCTACATCTCTAATAAATATCTAACTTTAAGAATTTGGATTTGCAAGTTCATTTTCAGCCTGTCAGGGTTTAAAATATGTGGTAAGAATGTGAATGTAAACAACTGGAAAGAATTTTATGAGTCTGATTTTGTTGGTACAGACATGACTGAGACCCAAGAAATTTGTTCTAGCACCTGCTCTGATATTACACCTACTCTTACATAGCCAAGTAAGTGCCCACCGGATAAGAAAACCTGATGTGTAAGGTAAGAGGATTCACATTCGGCTTTTACTCTGAATAGGTAAAATAACTCTTCCAGTTATTTCTTCTGATGCAATTATCTGCAATTCAACAAGTTTGCCGCTTATGAAACAGTCAGTACTTGTGTTATCATATAATTCTGATCTATTTATTGTATTTTTATGATGTTAGTAATCCTTTAAAAGGCCCAAGCATACCAGATCTAAAGAGATATCATATATTCTCATTAATTTTTGTCTTGCCTTGAAAACTTCTGGTTAGATAATATATAAATTGTCTGGTGCCAAGTATATCAAATTTATATTTATGTTTAGTCTGCATTGCCTTTGCTCAGGTTTTCCTTATTTTTGTCCATTCAGAATGAATCACGCTACTCCTGCATCTTTTCACCCTCTTCTTCATGTCCTAGACACAGCACCTATTATATGGTCAGATATTAAGAACACAGTATCAACTGATTTACAGATTTAATGATACACAGTCACTATAGTCTTTATATGGCATGCACTAAGATGTTTATAGAAATGATTCTGGACCAGAGTCATTACTGGAAAATCGCAGTCAGACCAATGTTCCCATGGGAAAGCTTTGATTCTGCTTATATGTTCTGTGTTGTTTCATGTCAAGAACAATTTGAACTCAATACATTTTTTACTTCCTCTCTTCTTGGAATCCATTTCACTGAGTAACAACACTCAAGTTTATCTGGTTTATGTAATTCAACTGAGTATTTTTTCCATTTTTTCTGAGGAATTACTTTTTTTTGAGATCTCTATAAAGTTGATTTTAGGATAAGTAATTTTGCTCTCCTGTAGATGTTTTCCATGTGCATTATTACAGAGTTCCTGTTAAGTTAAAATAAAGTGCATGAATACAATTAAATTAGAATAAAATGCAGGCTAGTACTGTACAGTAAAGAAACATATGCACTAAAAGCCACTGAAATCTGCACCATTCTCACGATAGGGGCTTTAATATGTAAACACAGCTCTGTATGCATTCAGATGATGTGTATTTTCAAAGTCAGTTACAAAATAACATAATTCAAGTAAACATAAATAAAATTAAATACTATGTTTGTCAATTCAGCTTACTTCAAAACCACACAGTAAAACTGACTGCAGTTTTTGGGTAGCCAGAGTTTGAGCCTTAGTGAATTTTTAATGCATTGCTTCTATTGCAATTTATATTTATTCAAAGGGAGACACTGGTCAAAAGGAGTTGCTATTCTCGCCAGATCTAAAATGAGCACAGAGCACGCCATGAGTACAGCTCCAATTCTAGCTGCTGTGAGCTCCAGACATTATTTGTGTTCAAAACACCCTGTGTTTTTCTCTTCAAGAGTATCTTTCAGAAGACAATACTGCAGAACAATTTTATAGTATGCTATTAAAGAAATTCAAGATGTCTATTTCAAATCTCAGCATTGGGCAGTTTGAAACAAGCCCAATGAAAAAATTTGACTTGTTTATTTATTTTTTTTTAATTTTCTTTTACCATTCCATACCCTCTTGAAAAATCTGTCTAGGTTTTATTTAAAAAATATGCCACTGGCTGAATCTTTTGAAACGGGACCTGTCTTATTTGTATCTGATTTCAGAATTTTTAATGAAGGATAAAAGTGAAGCCCCACATCAACTTTCTAACAAAGCATCAGTTGCCCAGACATAGTGGTGTAACTGTGGCTCTAATTTAGCCTCTAGGCATGTGCTCTGAGCTTGACAATAACTGTCAGGCAGGCTGCAAGTGAAATGACTCCCGTCACTTTGTCCCTCCAGGGAGAATAGAAGAGGTTGTCTTCCAACGGAAAACCCACATTATTTAAGGCAATGTTTCTGGCATTCTGTACACACACATGACCCCTACAACAAACAGCCTGACTAAAATCAAAACAAGAATCCTGTGTACTTTTAGTCCAGCACAACAGCTGTCAGTGTCAGCAGGACTGAATCTGTCTGCTTTGCCAAACATGAAAATAGCTATATGGAGGTGTAAGTCAGGATTGCAGCTAACCAGCCCGAAGTACTTTGACGTTACCTTAACACTGAACATATAGTCAATTTGTTCAAAGTAGAAGCAAATAAGAAATAATTATGCAATTGAAATTATTTTCTCATACAACACAGATTTTTAATTATTTTCTTTTCTGCTCTTGATATTGTAGCTAATGAACATACTCCCTTCTTTCAGACCACTTCACTGGCATAGAATTATAACAATTAGGTATCTTAAGTGTTTTAAAATTTTCTACTGATCAAAAACTAACCCTGCTTCTCAAACTATTGCAAAGCTAAGTAAACACTACTACATTTTGAATCCATTACATTAAAATGATAATTATTTAAATGTAGGCATTATGATTTTCAAAACCAAGGAAAAAACATCAATTTCTTAGCAGCAAGCACTTTATGAGACTCAGCATCAAAGAGGATGCAATCATACTGCTACATAAATTTCCTGTATGAACGTAAGACATAGAAGTTGCTTAATTTGCTTGTAAAACCTCTGTAACTCCTAGTGATTCTACAAAACAGTTGGGAAATGGTGTTCTGAACTTATATATTTATTTAATATACAGGACCCCCAGAAAGACAAATAATTAAATTCTGAAATGTGTTGTGGTAGTTGAAAACCAGGAAATTATTTTAGATCAATACTGACTCAGCTATAGCTATTAAATATTTGTCACTATTTTGTATTTTACATGGTACCATTTAGAAACAAACTCTTTATATTGTATTGCTGCAAAAGAAACAGGCAAACCAATACCAAATCTGACAGCACATAGAAATCAATGTCTGTTATGTGAGATGCTCATATTTTATTTCTTACTTACTATTCTCTGTGAACTGTAATTAGTCAGGTCTCAAAAAAGCTTTAGTTTTAACTTCTGGGCTTAATTAAAATATTCAAGATGGGCAGGACTAAAATGAATGCAAAGAAGGTATGCATTGAGCAAAACAGAACAACAGACTGAATACCAAAACCCCTTTAGATTTTTTAACTGCATTCAAAGCTGATTCAAGTCATTCATATGAAATGATACGAGATATTCTGCAAGTCTAACAAACCTTGCAACACTGGTGAGAACAGCTGGTCTCTGCAAAATATCCGCATGATTATCTGAGCAATACTGGTTCCAAAACTGAAATCCAACGATTTACTTTGGAAGTTTTGGGGAAAATATTCACATTTCTCCCATTGAAATAAACTCAGTTGGTGGTTAGGCACAGCAGACATCAGCAGCTTTCAGAGCAGTTTTATAGAAACTTTTACAGTCTTCTTTCCAGACTATAAAGACATTTCTTCTTTTTTAGTGGCTACATAATGTTAACAGGTTTTTAAAGGGCACAGAAAAACACACACAAAAACAAAAAGGATTGGTTAAAGTTTGTGTAAGTAGTGTGATCTTCAATACAATTTTTTAAAAACCTATTCTTAAGCACACTTGTGTTTTGTTTTCTCAGGACAGACAGCCTTTTCTGCTAATGCTTCCTTTAAAGTTAGTTTCATGTTATTTTTACCAAGTTCAGGAGACAGAAGTCTTCTGTATATTTACGTAACAGACATAGCACAGAAGCTTCCTGAGCGAAGTTGATAGGTACCCTGTGGGTCTTTCAACCTCAGCCTTGGTTTGGAAGGACCTCTAGGGGTGAAAGGGTAAGTCAGTGCTGAAGGGCAAAATGCTCTGAAGAAAGTTTAGACAGGGTGCGCTTCTTTGTCCAAAGGACTTTTGCTATTGACCAGAAGTCACCCTTAACTTAAAAGAAAAAACTCACACCTCTTTAATAATTTAACCAGAAATATAACTGATCACTAAAGTATTCATGATCATTATCATCCTAAGTGACAGGAACATCCTAGGATATTCCTGTAATAGAATCATAGAATAGCCAGGGTTGGAAAGGACCTTAAGATCATCTAGTTCCAACACCCCTGCCATAGGCAGGGACACCTCACACTAAACCATGTCACCCCAGGCTCTGTCCAACCTGGACTTGAAGACCGCCAGGGATGGAGCATTCACAGCTTCCCTGGGCAACCCATTCCAGTGCCTCACCACCCTTACAGTAAATGCTGTATGTAACAGAATAGTATTCACAGATATTACTTACAACTATATTAAAATTTGTGATCTTACATTTTCATGATACATGTGTCAGACCACACTCCATAATATCCAAATATTTATTCTAGAAGAATGTATCAGAAAACCTCACACTGTACAAACAACGTAAAATCAGGACTGGGACTAGCAAATGAGTTCAGTGCTTTAGAAACACTGAAAGAAGTAAATGCAAACAGAAGTGGAATAAAGAACCCTAGCTCTTTCCTTTTGCAAAATTAATAGCACAGTAGACATTTCTAAAATCCTGTAGTATTAGACTAAATATAAACAGATAAAGAGATGGATTACATATTGTGGACAATTCACTTTTTTATGAGCCACTTCTACACATTTTTGAATAGTGTAGAGAAAAATAGAATTTATTAAAAATACCTACAATAAAATTGGTAATCCTCATGGTATTTAATAATCTTTATACAAGTAATTAATGATAGCCCTTTTCTGCCATTTTTCTCCTTCAATTCAGCCTAATCCTAAACATCACCCAAAACCATGTGACTAGTATTTCCTGAAGTATCTCTTAATAACAGTAGCATCATTCATTTTAACTATGTCAGTAAGAATATCTTCATATTCACAGTTCCCTAGCCCCAGTGGGAGAGATTACAACTTTCTAAATGCACAAACCTTCAAAGCTGCCTGTATAAGTGTGCACCAGCATATGTGCATTGGTGAATGTGAGCATCCTCACTGCAGTATCTTTGGACAGTCTGCACCTAATAAACAGAATTCCCAATGTGCTCTGTCACAGAGAATATCAGCTTATACTCAGGCCTAGTCCTTCTCACTTGAAGTCAATGGAAGATGATTTTGTACTTATGTTAAGAAATACTGGTCTCTTAATCACATCTCACAGAAAAAGTAATGAAAAATGCAGAATGTAATGTCAATATATATAGCATGAATTACAGGTATGCAGAAAAGGCATTGATAGATGGATGCCCTGCACTACATTTTGTTGAGAGGGAAGGATTCAATTTAGACTCGATACAAACAATCCATTAGTCTAGTGCAGTGGTCCATTTCACAGACAGTAGTAATGAATCTGTTTTCTACAGACATTCAGGACAGTGCTTTTGTCAGTCCTGGCCTCACTGCCTTGACTCCACTTGTCTTGGGTAAGGCATCTGCACTGCACAGTGGGTAGCACACCTGGGATGTTGTCTCTGAAGAGTAAGTGAGTGCTTCAGGAAACCAGCCAAAGAGGGGATACTTCTTCCATAGATGATGCTTCTAGTTATGCACAAGCTGCAAGAGTATCACTACATTTAAAAGTCGGGAGGATCTTCCTCTCCATGATTTTGTCTTTGTATAACCCTATGCATTCAAATCACATAGCCGGTAACTTGTATACATTGGGGTTTCTGTGTGATCTAATAAATCTTGGACCAATTCATGCTAAAATTAGACAATGCTGTATTAACAGATCCAATCATTATTTTAAATAAAGTGGACACATTTCAGTCCTTTACATTCTCCAGGCAACTTCCCATATATTAGTAATGTTGACAGAGAGCTTAATACTCTGAAGACAGCCAGGACACACCTCTAGCTTGTTCAGCCTAGATAGATGTCGAATTATGTCAAGGAAAGGTTGCAGTGAGGTCTGGGTTGGGTTAACACACCTTGATGTGTGATTCTAGCATGTCAACTCAAGCTAGACATTTTGCCATTGTGCTGCCATGAGCTCAACAGAAACATAAAAAAAAAAGGACAATCATTTGAATAACTGATATACCTGAAACTTTGTTGAAGGTTAGCAGTAGCTACTTCACTTATAGGAAAGACACTGGAAAGAAATAAATGTTTAGATTTGATGTGATAATGCAAATTGTTTCTTTTTATAGAACCTGCTAATATATCACTTGACATGGAATAAAAATTGAATGTTTTAATTCTGAGCAAAATCAGTGCAAGCTGTGGAAGCAGACAAGTTCTTTCAGCAGAAAAATAATAGATTACACGCTTATGGTATTTTTAAATAAACTTTCCCAATTCAGTGCATTTTCCACATAAAAAGTCGGTACCTATTAATAAATTGCTTGTTCAGTATTTGCTCACCAATCTCTATCATTTAGACCTCTTCTAGAATATTCAAAACTGCACCAACAGATGCATACCTGGAAAGATATATATGTCTGTGTGCATGCATATATAAAAAGGAATATAAAATATGCATACTGTTGCATGACATTTTTGTGTCAAAAACAGTTTGTATACAAATCCTTGGGATTTCATTTTTAGCTCTTACTGTTGAAACTCTACATCAAATAAAAATGAATTACACTGATATATGTTGAGTAAAGATTTTTTGTTTTCAGGTGCTACCACTGAGCACTAAGATGCAAAATCAAGAGAGTATCTTTCTCTGTAACAGCCGGCTGACGCAGAACCTCAAATGCCTCCAGACATCTCACAACTGAATGACACTCGTATTTTTTATATTGTCTCCCATGAAGAGGCATATTAAAACATATGCTTTCCTGTTTGCCTTTTCAGATTTTATTCTGATAATCCTTGCCTATCCTTTAATCATGAAAAAAACAATAATATTTGCACAGGAACAGCCTATCTTCTGACAAGCCAGCACTTCTCTATCCACTTTCTGACTTGTCAACCTTAAGGTTAGAAAAGAACTATGGTCTTGTTCCACTGAAACAGTCAGGCAAAGAATATTCTTTAAGTAATGACACTGGTGACTGCTTGTAAACAAAATCTTACTCTGTTAGCTTCAGCAGGAAAACAACCAAGAAATAGGTAAAATGTGATGGAAAAAGGTACCTCCCTCCAAAAGAAAAAGATACAGTATCTGCAAAGTGAACAAATTCATTTTTCCATTTATAGTGCATTTAAGATATCTTGATAGCTTTTTGAGCTACTTCTAATTGCTAATGTAATTTAAGTCCAACATGAATCTACAATAATTCCAATTACATAAATACATTTTACTTTACTTATAACTTAAACACATACTATCAAGCAAGTGGTGCCTGTATTATTAACAGATTAGTACAGTATTAGGATTTGTTATAACAATCTTCTAGAAAGAACACAAAGCAGATCATACTATGCACAAGCCAAGGAACACTGCGGTATTAGAAATGGAGATGCATTATTGCAATTACAAACTGTTTATAGCCTTGAACTTCAAACAAGTACTGAATGCTACATTTGAAATTGTATCTTATATGGCGTTTGCAATCCAAGCATATGACAACTGCTATCAAAATTTACTACAGATTCTGTAAAATTTACTACAGATTCTGTAAATTTACTACTAATTCTGATAGAGGAAAATGGGAATTGTTTAGAAGCAGAGTATGTCTGATAGCTGTATTGAACGCCAGCACCTACATGAATAGAAGAAGTATTTTTCCTACCTTATAATCATCTTCATAGTCATTATATCCACAAGTACTTAAGATGTCAGGAAAAATATCTGACCACCCATTAGTTGTACAATTTTTGCTAATATTTCCTGTAAAGCAAAATTTGAGAGTTGAAATCAGTAATATTCAAAAGTCTCCTCATCAATGAAACTTTAGACAACTTTATTTTGTCATTCTCTGAGCAACCCTGCTAAAGCAACCCAGCCATTTTATTCATGTGCTCTTCACTCATATTATTTTGGCTTTTACTTGTGCTCAGAGTTGCTTTCTCATTAGAGAAAATCAAAAGTAATTCCAAGCTGTGATGGCAGGCTTCTGCTTGGTATAAGACCTATTTCTGTTATGGCTGCAAAAGCATTAAATATTTTGCTGTTTTATCTAAAGTATTCAGGGGACAGCCTTTCAGCTTACTTTATTAAGGGGACAATTTGTAGATAGAGTAATTATATACAAAAGTAATTTAAGTGAGAGTTGTTCTAACCAGCTTTTTAAGCTTTTCTGAGAAAGCAACACCAAATCATCTACTGAAGAGTGATAAAAGCTTTTTTATGTCATGGTGATGAATTACTGCTACAGCAAATTTTGGCAGAGTTGGTAATGCACCCTGAAGGTCAAGTTATGTGATAGAAGAACGAGGAAATAAATATTCATGTTGAATCTCACTCTTTGAACCCTTGAAACAATGTAGTCCAAGGAATGTACAGGAGATGTATGAGGCTGGTTGGAAAGGAATTTTGAGCATTTATTGATTTCGGAAAGGGCTTTCTGATCAAAACTGAGAGAAGTTGACTCTCTTCCCAGATGAAGTCACTCTGATATGGGGCAACCCATGATTCTGCTCCTTACTTTAATCAGTACAAACTAATGTGCATACAATATGGAATAGCTTCCATTGGGGAAAACTGAAGAGTCCCATGTCAGAATAAAGAATAGTCATTAAAATTATTATAATTTGTACTTACAGTGCTAAATCTTAAGCAACTTGCTGTTAACTTTCTTAGCACAATTTCCATATCCATGATACCTGCAATCTATAATATCATACTGCTTTTGTTTGGAGTCTGTAACTAACTTAAAGATGCCTGGTTTTCACTGCACAAGAACAATTTTATGTGTCACGAATCAGCTCTGGCCAAGAATAACCAAACGTGTTTCTATGCACTGCAAACTAAAGCCTTTGTGATTTTTATCTTGCTGATTGGTTACTGGAAATTCTTCTTTGTATAAAGTCTTCGGTGGAAAATCGTAAATACCCCATAAATGACTGACCAACCGGTAACCAAATCTTTCTAGTTGGTAACAAAACCTTGACCTCAAACCACAGTGTCTCCCCAAACAACAGGCCCACTTTTGCCATTTGGCATAGAGATGGCATTTTTTACAGAAAATGTAACCTATTTATAAGCACTGAAGAATCTTCACTTTAAAAGTGCTTCCAGATTCTCTGACTAGGCAGAGCAGAGGAGTAGGTTAACAGAACCACAATGTGTGTCAAACACAGTTTCACAAGAAAAACACACTATGTACTCAAGATGCTGAAGTATTTTGTACTGCAAGTACTATAAAGGCTTTTTAACTTAAAGACAGGCAATGTTCTATGGAAGACATTGCTTACTTCTACACCATTGTTTCATGCGATTAAGTATTTCAGACGGCTACCTCATTTCAAACCTACAACTTGACACACATGAAAAAAAATTCACAGAATAACTTTCTGATACCCATATACTTACATCATCATGTGAAATACACAATAAACATTACAGGATAACAGGACTGCTTTTACAGTAAAAAGTCACAGTATCACAGTATCACAGTATGTTAGAGATTGGAAGGGACCTCAAAAGATCATCTAGTCCAATCCCCCTGCCGGAGCAGGAACACCTAGATAAGGTCATTTGACATGAAGTTATTACTAATCCATAGAGTGGGATGTTTAAACTATAACCTTGACCATCACAGAAGAAATTAAGAGCCAGCTCTCCAGAAGCTGTAAAGATGAGAAAACAGCTGCTTTTTTAAATTCCCTATTTAAATTAAGAAGTCCATCAAAAAATTAATGATATTTAAAAGCCTACTTGTGATTTGGAATATGTCTATAAAAAATAAGGCAGTCTAGATCATCTTGTAATAGAATTTTAATTCCTCTTAAAACCTTGAAAAACCTAAACATACATCCCGCAAATTTGGCTAAATAAAGAGTCAGATTTCTTGTTTAACAACATTGTTATAATTTCCTGCCATAAGACCCAAGTGAATAAATTAATTATATATTCCTGAGTATAATCAAATTATAAAGGTTCTGAGATACTTATTCAGATCTTAATTGAAACAGGCAAGCAAGATGCTTGTTGTCTTCCTTCTCTGAAATTTTAGAAATACAAGATTTAAAAAATCCTCTTAATTGAACAAGTACCTCTAAAAAACTCCTGTGTTAGTTCCACAAGCAAGAATGAAACAGGTAGCTATAAAAAAGGTGTATGTGGAAATCTACAGCAAGCTATAAAAAGGAAGTGGTTTTTCAGTTGTAATGACACCATACCCAAGTGAGATTGAGTCGTAAGTGCTGTGAAGGTTTCAGAATTAAATATTTATTGCCCTTTTTTAATAGGAAAATTAAAATGCTTTGAAAGATGCTATAAATTGTTAATTCAAATGTCCAAACTCCAGAAAGAGCATACATGCCCTAACTTCTGGCAAATAGAAGCAGTTTGATTCAATTCAGATTTTAAAATGTTGATATTATTAGTTTGCCTTGTGTCATGATAACACCTTGCTATCTTCATCTGAGTCATTTGAATACTTTTATAGATTTCACAAGATCTAGTGAAGATTACACAAACTTTCCCCACTATAAACTGTTTAGGCTATCCACGATAAACTAATCCAAGATTCACAAGTTCTAGGAATGAAAATCTTTGCTGATCCTGTACATTGTTTTAGTTATTAATTTTATACTGGAACAAGACTTAATCAACAGTTTTGAGAATAAAGGTATTTCAGTCATACCCCAAGTTAGCCTCTATACTAAAAGTAATATTGTCAGAAAGCTCTCCACAGAGACCTCAAAGACAAAACTAAATCACTGTGATAATTTTGCATCTTTCACCAGCTCTTCATGACGAAGGTTTCTCACCTGAGCAACAGAGATAAGATTTTTCCTGCTGCATTTTGAGATACCTAAGTGAAATGCCACGTGTGTCTCACCTATTTTTAAAACCCCGCTAACAAGACAAAGTGCAAAATTAAACAATATGATGTATTGACAAGATGGTGCAGAAGATTCTAGACTTGAAACAGTTAAATACTTCAGCAATCTGAGACACTAATGAGCTCTTTTCAGTTCCACTAAAAGGAGAAAAAAAAGGTTTCACCTTTTTCACCTAACAACCTTAAATTGCAACAGTGACAATTTTTAGGTATTATGTGTTAATGTTAGTTCATTATTCTCCTGAAGGCAAATCAGAGCTCCCCTCCTAAGCACAGAAGGAGCATAGTACATGTGACCTGCTGACAACTGTTAAAGAGGTCAGTCAGGCTCAGATGCGTTAATAATTAACACAGGCAGGTAAAAAAGAGCAAGCAATGTCTTCAGCTTTGATGAGTCACTACATTAGAATACGTATTTAGTGTCTGATTCAAAAAACACCATATGGACTACAAAGACAATTATTTGGACTTCTTGTGATGTAGCATTAACAGCTCTATTAATAATGTTATTTTAATTCTTTAAAAACAAAAACAAACTGTTAATAATACATTTTTAGCACAGTATGCTATAAAATATCAAAGAGAAGACAGAAAAAAAAAAAAAAGCCACCTTAAAATAAAATACCTGGTTTGCCAGAAAAAAGGCTAAAGACTTTTGGGCAAGGGACAGTGACAGTCTCTCCAATCTTTGCAGGACGCCAACAGGTGATGTTATCCCAAACTCCAACACATCCTGAAACAAAACCAGCAGTAACAGGCTTAAAAACACAGTATTGTCTGTATGACCCTACTGTATCTGCTTTATAAAGACTTGGTGGAAGCTGGATGAGTAGCTCAAGAAAGATTAGACTTGTTAAAGAAAGGTGCAGAGATAGTATTTTCCTTGAAAATGTCAAGGGGATCATAAAGCTGTCTGGTGATTAACAAGCTTATTTTTAGGTCAGTTAACATATTGTTTGCAAAATATCGCATTAAAACTGTCATTTTCATGGGAAGAAAACGCAAAAAATGTAAAAACCCAACTTCTCAGTATTAATATGGATTATTAAAAATTCCAAAATGTTGAGAATCTCTTAGTCACAGTGCAAATGATATTTTTTTTAACTGCAGTAATAGGCAGATAGAACATCATAAATATTTAAGAATTTCATTGGACTCATCATGACAAATGCAAGAGGAGCACATCACGACCCTAACCATTCTATGCTCCTATGATTCTATGACTGGAAAATTTTTGGAACGGGCCTGGACTTAAAAAATCATGTCTCCTAAACTAAATAACTGAGATTTGAACAAAGAATTATGCACATTGATTTCAGGAAGGGAAGGGGGACTAATAAACTTTTACAGGCATGTTTTATAGTATTACTAATAACAGTGTTTATAATATTTCTATCTTTAAATCATGCAACAGACAATTGAAAATTTAAATGTGCAATTAATGCTAAAGAGAGAAACAAAACTTTAATCCTACCAGTATTACCTCCATAAGATTATAGAAAGTATAAGGAAAAGTTTGTTCCTTTCAGTAGAAAACATCAAACCTGGATTAGGAACTTCTCATATTCGTATATAATACTATTCTTCAGAATATTCATATTTTTAGCAATTCACTATTTATTTACTCTATGCTAGGAAGGTCATGCACAAAATCCTGAGTTAAATGAAGCTGGGAAAGGAATATTTTAAAGTTCTATATTTGCCTTAAACCATATTAATGATATTAAACTTGGACATCTTTTGTTTACGTAAAGTGTCTAGCATCCTACTTTCAAAGTTTAAGTTACTTTCAAAGTACATGTAAACTAGGGAAAACACAAGGATGATTTACAGGACCGGCAACTGTATTTGCCCTGGGAGTATGTCCAGGCTGGAACACGAGGAGAGTCACTGGCATAACATTCCCATGGGCCTTGCTTTCCTTTGGAAGACATCTACTTGTGATAGCTGTGTGGGAGCCTCTGTGCTGTACCAAAAATAGGATTTGGAGCTTAAAACAGAAGAGTAGACAAGGACTATGGGGTAAGTTCTGCATTTGATAACCAGTTCCACAGAGCCCTCTTTTACAGCTTAGACTCTGTTATTTGTATTTAATCAGTCCTATCCTTATTTGATCAATCACTTTGTGACGAACCTCAGTTTGCCAAATTCTCCAGTTACCTGAAGAGGACTAATTGTTTCAGTTCCTTTAGTAACTCTGCCTCCTAGGCAGTTCTTTGTCCTTACCTTAGGATAAGGGAGACTTAGGAAAAGGAACTGTGAGAGTGACATTCTTTTTAGCTGTATTCCACAGTTGGCTGAGTTCTTGTTCCCATTGAGAATTCACTCTTTTCAGGTTTCTGGTCGTTATCTCTTGAATGAATGTTTTTAGCAACTGACTCAGAGTGTAATATGTTTGACATCCATAAACACTATTTTCCCTGATGATCATGCGGAGTTTGTCCCTTCTAGTGTATCTGCCCCCACAGGTGGTTCATACATTTACAAATTAACTCATGAGTTTATCTGCATTCCATTTTACATGTCTGCCTTGTACTCCCTTCTAGCACTTGTGGCTTTTCTTTTAGCAGTGGTAATGTTTCTAAGATGATGTTTACTTGGTTATCTGCATATAAATTTGAGAGGTTTGCATCTGAGCATGTCATCTTCATATCCTTTGAAGTCAACAGAATTTAAAGGTGTTTAGGTGCTTCCTAAGTTGCAGTACTGGATCAAAATCAAGTCCAACTCTCTATGATGGAATACCAGGGCTTATGCAAAGTAAAAGAATGTTTACCTCAGCCAATTCAGGTCATGCTTCTTTCCCAACTGATTTTAAGCCAGAAACAACAACAACAATGTAACATATGTGACATCAGAAAGACAAAGGAACTATTTTCTTCATCTGCCAGCACTCAGAACTAGTGACAAAATGAAACCATTCTGCTTTGATGGATGTACTGCCTGAGCCAGCATAAACAAGCCCTAGAGTACACAAGAATAATTAGCATCTCGTGCAACTCCAGACCTTTTTAGTTCATTCCCATTTCCAGTAACAAGTAGAGCAGAGATGAGTCATGAAAGTGTTCATGGACACTCATGAAAGCTGATGAGTTTCACAAATTTTCCCTTTTGTTCAGTATCATAGAATCATAGAATAGTTAGGGTTGGAAAGGACCTTAAGTTCATCTAGTTCCAACTCCCTTGCCATGGGCAGGGACACCTAACACTAAACCATGTCACCCAAGGCTCTGTCCAACCTGGCCTTGAACACTGTCATGGATGAAGCATTTACCACTTCTCTGGGCAACCCGTTCCAGTGTCTCACCACCCTCACAGTAAAGAGCATCTTCCTTATATATCTAACCTAAACCTCTCCTGTTTAAGTTTATACCCATTACCCCTTGTCCTAATGCTACAGTCCCTGATGAAGAGTCCCTCCCCAGCATCCTTGTAGCCCCCTTTCAGACACTGGAAGGCTACTATGAGATCTCCATGCAGCCTCCTCTTCTCCAGGATGAACAGCCCAAATTTTCTCAGCCTGTAGAGCTAAAAGGCCTTTATTTCAGAGGCTTTTGTAAATTTCTGTGATGCTGTTGTATGGACTGGGCTAATGTTTTGGCAAAAAGGCAGCTGAACAACATGGACTTCAAAGCTCCACAGGCACGTTTTCTCCAAAACTACCAGAAAACTCTTATTCAAGATTTGATTACAGGAAATAATATACAGAAAAACTGAGGTCCAAGTCCTTTCCCACTAAAATTAATCAACATAAATAGTATGAGATTTCAAAGCTAGCTTGCAAGACAGAAATCAGTATACAAGTTTTTGACATGCAAAACATTACAAGTCATTAGTGTTTTCTGAAAAATGCATTTTTAACCTCAGTTTTTCCTCAGTATTTTAGGAATTTACAGGCATCTACAGCATAGGAAAGAATTATACTTTTTCAGACTCCCTAAATCAAGTAGATTAAATAATACAAAAGATGTACTTCCTACATACATCTAGACTACATTTGAATGCATCAACAACCATGAGAGTGAAACTTGAGTGGCTGTCATCAGAATTCAAGAAGAACATTAAGCCTCAATTTATGTATACTTACAGGCTTATTTATTATGGCACAGGAAATCTGAGAAAACTGCTGAAATGTCCTGGAGGCATTTATAGTCACTGAATGACTGCAGTGTGCTGTTGAAAACCAGTCTAGGGCTGAACGCTGAAATGATGCTGTTAGTGGTGTGCTGGTAGAGGCTGCCAGAAGTACAACTTTTGAACAGTAAAACAGTGCTTTCCTGGACTTTCAAATCACCCTTTTCCTCATTTTACCCTCCTCTTATTACTACAGATTTTTTACAATATTGCAGTTACACACCTTCTTCTCTTAGCAAAAAATACCCATATGCAGAGGTGGGATACAATTAATTTGCATCAATTTGTCTCTTCCATCCCAGCAACATATCTCTGTTGTACAGCATGAGCTTAATTGTGCAAATTTTAAACTAGCAATTAATTTCCTACTGATCTTGGAAATTCAGCATGTGGCACAACCAGAAACCTTGTTGAGTTTCACAGGTCTTCGAGTAGATAGTGCTCTTTACCCCCACAATATCTTTTTACAATGACATATGCAATATTGTCAGTGCGACAGAGAATGATTCACCTCACATGAAAATAGGCCAGATTAATTACTCCCAACAATTGCCTCTTTCTTCCCAGTGTCTACAGAGCAGCCAATAGTGCCGTAAGTACCTACACCATTGGAAAATGAAAGTGTGATAAATGCTATGTGAAATGTGTCTCTTGCCCCACATAGAACACCTAACTTGATCAAGCTTGATATTCTCCTCTCTACTCACCCTCTGCTACTGTCTGGGCAGCCATTAACTCATTCAGCGTTAGGATTTCTGGACTGTCATCCACCACTGCTGAATTCCGTAAAATCAGTATGCAAGCTCTTTTTCTCTGGAAATTCTACCTATCTCCCACATATGTAAACCCATTTTCCACTTCCTCCAAAGGATATTAATCAAGTAGGACACAAAACATTTCTATGTTTAGCTTTCAATAAGGTTTTAAGTTTGAGATCTAGCAATAATTTTACCAATAATAATACAGAAAATATCTCAAATTTTAAATAAAACTTAATTACTTCAATGTTTATTTCATGGAACATCTGCAATTTTCTTCATAATTAAAAATAAATATTCTAAGGACCTAAAGTATTTTAATATACTTTTTTTTAATGTTTATTAATGGATTCAGTCTCTATGTTTACATTCTGCTTCAATAAATTCTCAAGCCTTGAATGTTTTTGTCCTTTATGTTATATACATATATATAACCAGTCCAACTCTTGATCTCTGTTAGCTCCTCAACTTTTTCTGTCCATCTCTACTACTACACTCTTTACTTTCTCCTTTACCAATTAATAAAGCTAGCAAAGGCAAAAAAATCTTGTTCTTCACCCCTATTTCTGTGGTGTCTAGAAAAATGTTCCTGCACCTTACATATAATAATCACTTTTCAATCTCTTAATTGGCATCATTTATTTCTCTGGTTTGTCATTCACAGCATATCCAGGGAAACAATCAGTCTTCCTAGAAAACCTTTGTTCAGTGGCTCGTTCAAAGTATGGCCGTGGTGTCACTCCTTGATTGCTCTTCCCTCCTTTTCCTCTAGATGATATTGCAGATACTATTCTTGGCTAGTTTCGATAAGATCACTTACTTTATTTGAATGTTTGGTCTTTAATTCTTGTTATTTATTTGCAGATATTTCATAATGAAAGAAAACACAACAGACTGTAAACTATATCTGTTTCTCCTATTTTTCAGGTTACGTAAGTATTGCCACCACATTCATCATCCTGCTATCTAATATCCAGTCTTTGAGCAACAAGTTTGCTTACCTACCTTGCACCTTACATGTGCTTCCTCATCTATAAATATGTGCAACACTGAATTTGGATTGGAAAGTTTTGTTTATATATACATTTTATCTATATATTAACCACTAGGTGGCACTTTGCATTTGGATTCAAAAACTTGCCCATTCACTGTCTAGGCGTGCACAATACGTGAAACAAAGAGAGAGGGCTTTGAAAATCAGCCAGAAAGCTGTCAGCCAGACTAGAGGTTTTTTTCAAACAGGGAAACATTTTGAGTTTTGTACTTAATTTGACAAAGCAGAAGCAATCTCACCTCTTATGGGCAATGTTTTCTAGACTGTATGTAAGTCTGAACGCTGCAGCACACAATTTAGGCCACATGGGAATTTATGAATATATACAGACTGAAAGTCTTTCTTCATTTTCACACAAGTAGTAAGAAAGAAAGAACAGAAAAGGCGGTGCTAGAGAAACAGCAAGCTAGCAAATGAGAAGCAAACCAAACACAGAGTGTAACTGCTTAAAGTGGTAGCACGAATAAAAAAGTAGCACAAATACTGTTGCTCCAAGCTGCACTGCTGAAGTTATTTGCTGTCTACTTTCACCAGGGCCCTGAGTGCACTAATAGGTCTTAATGGGCCTGACCAGCCTCACACCCCTGCCCAGGATCCCACTTGGGTTCAGGTCTGGGTATTCAGCAATGTGGTGGGTGCATCCGACTTCATGCTTTGTCACAGCAGTGCCTGTGCCAGCCTCTGCCTGCACCCCAACCCACCTCAACCCACCCCAACCTGCCCAGCCATCCCAGGCATGTGCCCGACCCTGGTTACCTGCATCTGCAGGCTGATGTCCTCAGCTGACCCTACCCATGGAGGTGCCCATGCCAAGGGCTGCCCATAGCTGCCCTCCGGCTGCCTTAGCTGTGGTGGGATGGGCTCTGCCTGCTTGTGCTACCTGCCCAGGGGCTCCCAAAGCCCCTCCACAAGGAGCTGCCAGCCTGCAGTTTATAGGTTTTCAAAAGCCAGTCCTACTACCAGGAATGGCAAAAACACTGTTACTGGGATTTCTAGGGGATTAATGGCTTTTCACTAGATGAAACATTTCAGAAGAAATGCCTTATTTTTCTTCTGAGAAGCAGCTTCTCATTAGACAGTCAAAAAATCTATAAGATAATTTTATATTTTAATGTAATTTGCATATTTTTAGGGTTCTATAAGGAAATACAGACGTTGCCAGCTAAAAACTTTGGAAAAACCCCTTCTTTTCACCCAAATCCTCCAAATCTTCCATCAAGTAAATCCTGCTTTCCAACTACTAAAATATTCTTTGGAGACAAGCATTTGGATTTGTATAAATAGCACTCTAATCTTACCATAAGAACACCATTTCTATTATACTGCAAAGATATTCATGGATATATAGTCAAAGCTATAAGCTACCTTCATCTTCATGTTGCCCTAATTTAGACATGCTGCACATTCTTCAAAGAATATAATTAAACATCAATCCCCTGTTCATATAATCCCCGTTACAAAATATTAAAAGTCCCTATAAAGTTTTGGGACCACATATTTCTGTTAGTTTAGATTATGTCTGACCCATGTGCTATTTGTTGTAGTAGCTGGAGGTTTTTTAGTGCTTTGGTATTCAACATTGCTTCCTTGTGGTGTTTGAACTTTGGATGTCATGGAGAGTAGACTGCCATAGCCACAGCTGTCTTTATCAGGACTCAAGCACAGAACTATGCAGGGCAGTATTTTTTGCTGAATCTTATGAACACCAGAATAAATTCACTTACAGCTGTGAACTTTCCTTTTTCAGGGCTCTAAATGCTACTTATTAATGTATACTGATGAATTTCTATTCATGTTTAAAGGGGGGGTGTGTAGAAATTTCAGACCTTCAAAACTGTAGAATGTATCTGTGGCCACAATTCACCTCTTTAAAAAAAATTCTGTTATTTCACTCTTAGCAATCTTTATTATGTGATATTTTTGAATGAGGCTGATCCTCTTCACCATTTAGTTCCTGTTGGTTATTCTTCAGTAGGCAACTCCTTTCACTCACAGTTCTTTCTCCCCTAGTGCCCAGCCTCCTCAGAAGATGAGCTGGCTCTACCCCTCTCCCTCAAATATCCAAATACAGCTCCCACAAAGCCCAGACACTGTCAGCACCATAAGGATGATCAGTTTTATGTGGTGTCATTAACAATGACACTTCCATTAGTGGACGCAAAAATAAACAAACAGGCAAAGCAGGCCCTTCAGCTCCCCTCATAAAAAATGCATGTGAACAGTAGCAAGGTCTGTACTACAGCTAGAAAATCAGCAATGCAGATGAAAGAAAGATAAAATTGACCTGTCAAGAGCTACTGGTGGTGAATGAAAGGAAGTTCCATGATCCCACTATGTAGTTTAATTCTACCTTTAATGCCACCTCAAACAACTCCAAGCAACACTATAGTTTGAACTAATGACTCATTTTACAGAGAAAATTGCTGCAAAGCCAAACAAAAACTATTGCAAGACACTGATGAGATCGGGAGGATTAGGAAAGGGGGAGCCTCGAGGAGATTCAGTTTCATGTAGCAGAAGAAACAATTCATCTGGCTTTCTGTAAGTCTCCTATTTACTGATGTGGAGGAAAGAGTGATCGGCAGGTTGGCTTAGTTGTATTCACAGTCAGTCTTTTTGTGAGACACAGAGACGGAGGGGAGGAAATGCAAAACAGACACCTTTCTTACTGGAGAAATAACCTTAATAGCAGAGGTTAGCTGGATAAACTAACTTTTGGACAACTTGGCAAGAGTCCAACATTTGAATATTCTTCCTGTTCTGAACAGGAAAATGTGCTGTGTTTCATTCACAAGATCATGAGTTCAGTGCTAGAATGACTCAATGAAATTCTACTGGCAGTGTAATTCAGGAGGTCAGATTATATAGCTACATTGGTCCCTTTTGCTTTAAATTTATGAGTAGTGGTCCTGTCTCGTTTAGTTTCCCATTACTAGCTGCATTATGAAGCCTCTCTTTGAGAGGTTTATGAACTTCTTTCCAAATCCATTTCTCTTTCCATCTACATCCGTTCTGCAAAGTTAAGATGTCATATCTAAAATTAAAAATGTGAGCTGGCATATGAGTCTCACAAAAACACATTTTGGAAAACAAAAGCCAAGAAGACTGATTGAACTGTGCAGCCAAAATTAAGGAAAAAAAAAACCTAGACTTTTTTTTTTAATTAACTATTTTTCAAACTTCCTGTTGTAGAACGCTGTTGTGAAGTATACTGAGTCTTGAAATGTTTTACCATATCATTTGACAGAAATTAGTCAATTACTTTATAAGGAAAAATTCTAAATACTAAATAAAATAGAAATTTGCAGTGGGCCAATTTTTTTATATTTTCTATCACTTTTATTGGCAGCTTTCTGTTTTACTTAAGAGGACAAGCCACGGGTAGATAAAAAATGAATTAGTATTTTTCCATATGGACCTCAAAATCCATAGCTATTATAAGCTATTTAGAAAGCAAATAATCTGCCACCCAAAATGAGTGAGCAAAAGAACTCCTCTCCTAGGCTTCCACCTAACGTGCATCCATACCTCAGGTGTCAAGTCATAGGAGGAAAGAAGAAAACAAATGCAGATAGAAGCTAATGCAGTCTTCATAAAATAAACAACTAGATTTGCTAGAGAGCACTAGAGAGGAAGGCACTGCCACAGATCTTTGGAGAGTGACTTTCTTCCCTAAATGGAGTGTAATGCTCTCTACTAATGGCAAAGTATGTGCTAATGCCTGAAAATCCCCCAAAGGGTGCAAAGCAGGAGGTCCAGATATCTGGCAGTTTGGTGTTGGCAAATGAGCAGAATCTACACAAACTGGGTCTGTGGTTTTATCATATCCTTACCATTGTTCAGAGGATATTGCACCGTATTTGCACGGTGTTTCCTTGCAAAACACACTATGGGTTTATTAAACTATGAAGTAAGCAAATCCTTCACAGACTTCCTAGTCAGTGATTTTAGGTGCACTCCTCAGGGGAATTCTTCTGCCTATGTTACGAAGCAGCTCGCGAAAGATGACTGTAACATTTTATAAGATAAAAGAAAAAATACTACAACTGCCTTTAAATCTTTATGTCTCCCTAACTGGGAGCTGAGAAGTATTACATAAGGCATTCAATATATAATTGCCATCTAGGTCACAGGAGAAACTACGTAAAACCTGGGTTCTTCAAAATTCACTAGCTATGCATGCTAGCCAAATTCTGGAGCATGTTACATAGAGAAATGAAGGCTTCTCAGGTGCCCAAGAAGTTAATGAAAAAATTCCCCTGATTTTGATAACAGAAGTTGAAGCCTTCAATGGAAAATCAGTGAACCTTTATTTCCAAATGCTAGACAGGACTGTCGCTAGATTTCATCATAGCTTTTGTAAGGTGTGTAGAACATACTAAAGTTAGAAAAGCATGACAAGGGCTATATAACTATCTTTCCCATACAGAAAAAAAGTTAAATAAGATTTGTGAATGTATTGTAACGAATTGTTTCAAATGTACTAACAGTTTCAGGTTCCAGCTTGTAAATTTTCATTAGTAATTCTTTGTCAGTAGTCAGAGTATCACCGTGACAATCTGTAAGTCACTGTTCAAAATATTCCTTACATTTCTAATAAATTCCTTAGTAATAAGTTCTTAAAAATCCTTAATAAATTATAATAAATTCCTTACATGTTCATACAGAGTTTATTAGAAAAATAAGGACACACAGAGAAAAGATATTTTTGGAAATGCAGATGCATATATTTAACATAGGCTCCTCTGAACAGGTTTTTGGTAAAGATATCTGTAATGTGAAGCATATTCTCTTATAACATTAAACATACAGTTTTTAAGGGTTCGTTAACACATGGAGTTTATTCTAGTATCCTACAAAATGGAATACACCCTTAGTTTCAGCCAGACATTCAATTACATGTATAAATCTTTCCACTGCTGTCTTATCACTACCTACAGGGCTGAATCAACATCAGACTCACTGTCTCCTTCCAATACATGAAGCTCTTCCACAGCAGTTTGCCTTCAGGAGGCACCCCTTTTCCACTGAAAAGAGGCTGTGAAGAAAATATTGATAGAAAATGTCTTTCTTCCCCTAGAGAACTCAAAATAAAACTGATGTGTATCACAAGGGTAGCCTTGGAACTCAGCATCTGGATCACAAAAGTGGATCTTGAAGAAAGCTTGCCTTTCAAAGCCATATAATAGCAAACAGTGAATTTACTAATTCAAGATTTAATTCATTAAGCTGAGCTACTGATTATTTCTCCATCTGGCTTCACACTAGTATTATTTATGTAACAGTCACCTCTCTTCACCACTCATATAAACAAAAAAACCTAAATGTATTTGACTTATTCCAGTAAGATTTTGCTTGAAGAGATACCCATATGACTTGTTCACTGTTATTATAATTTTTATGATTACTTATCTGGATTAATAAGAAGAGAAATTATAGTAAAATATAAACTGCTGATGGCCCTTTTCATTATTTTCGTGTATACTAATTGATATTAGAATATACACAGAGGGAGTTACATACTTAAATCAAGAAGAGAGGTGGAGAAAGAACTGTGAATTGGGACTCATGTTTATGCTCAAGGGACACTGCAGATGGTAGGTCCCTAAAGTACCCTAGTCATCTTCAGAGCGCATCCAAAACAGACTGACTATGAAAAAACAAATACACTGTGTATCACCTAGTTCAGACAAAGGAAAACAAATGCACTACAAGAGTGCTGCACTAATCCTTTACTTTCAACCATAGATAGAGAGAGATGCCTGGATCCAAGGCTTTCAGCTTTTCCTCAGACTTGTTCTTTCTGCTGGTCCTATCATCACCAACCTGCAGCCTCTCTGTCAGTCAGGACACATACTAGCAGCAACAGCTTAAACATGGGAATACTCCCAGGTAGTGTTCTGCCCAGTGTGAGCAGAGTGCCTGGCACACCTCTCACGACATCCCTGCTCCAGCTCTATGTTTAAAGCACACCCTGCATAGATTCTAAAATACATAATATTCTAAGCACAAACACGGCAACTGCAACAGCAAACAAGGTTAAGGGAGAAAATCTTGTCTCTACATTACAGCTTATCTTTTCTTACCTTTGTAGTCTACTGGCTTTGCATTCTTTAGCACTTCCATGCACCTTGTTTCCTCCTTGTGAATCTCCAGCTGAAATCGGCATTCTGGATGGACACCATTCACCTGTGTCAAATCAACAAACAGGACAGGGTCTTGAAACATGAAATAAAACGGTTTATGAAGAACGCATCTACCAGTAATGAAACCCCCAACTTTAACTGGCACTGGTTTTGCCCAAGTATGTGCTAGGCATTTTACTGGTACAGTCACTACTCATTTTAGCTTCTCACACATTGACTTTTCAAAACAGAATGTTAAAATAACCTACTGGAACATTCACTGGCTTCTTCCTGTAGCATTTCAAGACCAATTACTTACAAAAAATATATATTAACTTTCTAGTGCATTCACCAGCATTGTTTCTTTAGACTTTTTCCTAGAGAAAAACTGAGATAAACTGAAGCAGGAAAGTAAACACATTTTCTTTTTTTTCTTTTTCTTTTCTTTTTTTTTCCTTTGTAATAAGTTGGGAAGCTGAAAGTTTAATACAAATCACAGAACATGGAAAATGATCAATCTGCATTCATGTTAGCATTGCAAATTTTGCTTTTGCTCCCTTTTCCACCATGTGTATTTTATCTCCTCAAGGCCCCAGACCATGATTATTTGATTCAAGCAAGTGCTATTCAAGAAGAAAATCACACTCCTTCAAAAATGAAAGCACTATTGCTTTTACTTGTTTATAGCCCTGTCCCCAGTTCTTTGGTTTTCAGAAAGTCTTATTTACTTTCACAGGAAGAAACAGGAATATAGTAGTACTGGGTAGAGAAACAACACACCGAGAAGTTGTACTGAAGTCAGCTGGATTCAGAGAGGCAAACACAGCCTAAAAGAGAAATACGCAGAGCCTGTGAGAAACTGCATGGGAGAAGCAACTGCAGTAGGTGACAAATGGGAAAGTAGGAAACTTCACTGGAGCCGAAGGGATAGTGAGGTTAGCAATGAAATAAAAAAATGTGACTATGCAGTACTTCAGTCACACTGGTCACTACCTCACACTGGCAGTTACTGAGGAAAGGGTGGTCTCTCTCCATGATTCTCACTCTTTTCTCACCTTTTCTTTAGGAATCTCTGATTCATGAGACAATATATTTTAAAATGGTAACAATTAACTAAAAATTAACCAGGACCCAAAGTTAGTGCAAGAACCTGGTTGTTCTGCAGAATCCGTGTGGGCAAGTCACTTGTGCAGCTTTTAGAAACACAGAGTAATAGCCATAACAACAGGAGCTGTTATGAAAACTCATGAAAACCTTTCTCCAAATCTTGCAGTTCTCATCTACACCATCAGAACCTTACTTCCTTTCCCCCGTCTTTTCTCTATGTTGACTATTCAAAATATATATTTTCAGGTTTGTTTTTTTTAATTTTTTATAATTTACAAAAGTGAATTTGTACAGATCGTTAACACCAATTAGGATTTCTAGCACATGTAATAGAAAGTTCAGCGTTATACTGACGATAACTTTTGCTAAATACTATCTCTGTTCCAGATAGCTCCCATGTAAAATCAAGTCCCATGTACACATAACACTTTCAATAGCATTCTTCTTTCACATAACTTTTTTTTTTTTTCAAATTGCAAACATTTAGTAACTGAGAGTAGGTCTCTTCCTCATCACAAAGTATCAACATTACTGGGTCTTGGAAAGGCAGCTTCCAGTAAAGTTAACTAAATGAGTGCCAGATCAAAACAGCTACTGCAATTCAGAAGCCTGCCAAGTGACTTCTCTCTTACTTCCAAAAGAAGTTCAAGTTTCCCAGTATCAGTGGTCTGATAGCAAAGGTTACTTTGAGAAGGTACACTTGTTAGTACCCTAACATAACACATTACTTCCCAAACCTGGGATTCATGCCAAAATGTAACATACTTTGTGTTAATACATACACCTGTTTAATTCCGATGTCCTTCATCAAGCTAGAGTTAGGCTTCAAGACTATGTGGCACTAAGCACATCCCGAGACACAACAAGAACTCCAAAATGGATTTTGAGGGCAGCCACTGCCTTTCAGTGCTGGAGTTCATCTATCTTTCCCTGTGCTTAACCAAGGGTAAGCAACCATTTGTAACCAATGAATACAGAACCGTGTGTGCTGTGTTGCACACTGTAAAGGTACACAGTGAGGAATCTCTGTGGTTTTAGTAGCTTAACAATTTTTAAGGCATCCAGAACAGCAGTTTGACCGGGAAACATTTCTTCTGACAGGCTGCTTCCATTTACCTTCAGTGTCATTTCCCGGGTTTTGGTAGAAATGATGTGTTAATTTAAATGTACAGGAACAAAAAAAAATGGAAAGATTTAGAGGGCAAACTGTTTTGTTTTTCATAAACCATGTTTCCAGCAACGTTATACTTTTACAAAAAAAAAGTAAAGAAACACCTAGAAATACAAAGATGTTAAAAGCAGACGCCCTAAATTTGAAGACTTTAATATTCTGAATGCTTTGCATGTCGCTATCCAGTTACATGCACTACTACATCAGTACAATTTCTCACCAATCACGCAGGGCTTTTCCCCATGCCATGCAGCCCGTACCGCTGCAGCGCTCTGTCCAAACTCCGCGAACTAGTGCTAGACACCGGCTGCGGGGGAAATTGCGGGGAACAAGTGACTGGGCGAGGAAGCGCCCGCTACCGCTCCCGTTCCGCTCCGCCGGGTACGTGAATGTGGATGTGGATGGGGCCAGCCCGCGCTGCCCCGCCGGGGCGGAGCCGCCCCAACCCTGAGGATCGCCCGGGGTGCGGGGCGGTGACCCCCGGAGCTGCCGGTCCGGCCCGGCGCTGCCTGTGCGGCCAGGGAGCCGGCCCCCGGGGGCGCCGGAGAGGAGGTGGGCTGGGGGTCCCGGCGGCGCGGCGGAGCCTTCTCCCCGCGAAGGAGATCCCGTCCGGGACACCCGGTGAGGCGAGCGGCGGCAGCCACTTGCTGCCCGAAGTCTCCTCATCCCCTGCGGCTACTGCTGAGACCCCGCTCCGGGCAACGGGAGAGGCTGTCTGGGAACGGCCGGCCCGGCCCCCGGGGGGTCGGCACTGGCACCTTCAGCGGTGAGAAGAGCCGAAGGGATCACCCCGTCCGCGGTCTGGAGGGGCGAGTGTTACTCTTCTCCCGTCGGCGCGGCCGGTGCTGGGGGTGAGCGCGGCATGACTTACCCGCCCCAGGCTCCAGCAGAGGGAGAGGAGAAACACCGGCAGGTTCCTCATGACAGCCAAGTGCCGGGGCTGGCGGGCTCCGCTGCCCCGCGCCGCTTCGCGGGCCCCTTGTGAAGGCAGCGAGCAGGAGCCAGGTCCCGCTGCGGCACCATAGGGCCCGGGGGCGGCTGCCGGGGCGCAGAGCCGAGCCCCACCGCCCCGCGGCGGCAGCCGCCCTGGGACTGGAGGTGGCTCCTGCAACCTGCTCGGGCCCCCGCCCGCAGTCCGCTCCGCCGGCCGTCAGCTCCCTGCCCGCCGCCGCCTCTCTGCGCTCAGCTCCTCCTCTAGACACCGGCTCCCTTCCCTCTCGCTTCTCAGCTCCTCTCTTCGGCGTTCTTTTCTCCTCCTTCCTCTCCCTGAGCGGTTGCCCTCCCCCCTCTCCCCCCCCAAGAAATACGGCTCAGTCCTCTAAGCCGGGACGCCCCCCGCCCATCCCGGCTCTTCCTCCACTGCGGGCTAGTCCCGGGGTGAGAACGTCGTTTTCCCCGCTCTGGCAACCACGAGGTGCCGGAGAAGCCCCCTCTCTTCATGTATACGCATCCTGAGCAGCCTGCGTGCCCGTCCCGACAGCGGACAGGAGCCAGCGCTGGGATGACCAAGCACAGTCTCCCCAAGCCAGACAGACACGAAAACCCACACAGAGCTGTGGGGTAACTGAAGTGATTCCTGGCAGGGTCAGTCTAATCACTGGGTAGATCAGCAACTGTATTATAAAATATTTCTTCCCCTCAAGCTGTTCTTTTTTCCCCATTCTCGATTTAGGACCAACAGTTTAAGTCAACTCCATATTATTGCCTGGCAGTTTACACCAGGCATGGATCTTGGTTTTGCCTGACAAGGCATATAAAATACTTAATTGACATTTCTATTAAGCCATGCCTTTTGTTATAAAATAAAGCAGGGTGCTGGCTTTAAGATAGTAACGAGAATAAATTAGAATTGGCTTTCCACTGTCTTATATGTGCTGTCATTTAAGTATTATATGTTAAAAGGGACTGAGTGGGCATTATTAGACTCTCCTAAATAGCCTTATGACACCCCAAATAGCCAGCTATAAGCAAACCAATGACATTTCTAGGAAAAAGCTCAAGACAATTTTCATGTTTTTAAGACATTTGCAGAAATTCATCTATATTGAGAAAAAAAAAAAGACCTGTTTATAACCTATGTGATATCATTAAAAAGAAATAGTATGAACCATAATGAGCAGTGTTACAACCTGCATGCTGAGAGCAGAGGGGAGCATTTAATGCAGAAAGAAAAAGTTCTTGCAGGATGGAATGTGATCAAGTCATGAAAATATTTTCAGAAAACAATAGCCCTTTGGATTGGCTTTGTTCTGTGTGTGACAGGTAGACTGAAATGCCAAATTACATCTATTCCTGAAACAGCTGGTTGGAAAAGAACCTGGATGTGCCACTAGCTCGGAGATTCCTGGGCTGATTCTCAGGTGAAACTCCTTGGAAATGAATTGCACAGTGCAACCACCCTGGTTCCTGAGACCAGTATCCGAGGCTCCTCTTTGGACTCCTGGTTATTGACACATGCGGTGTGAGGGTGCTCCTCACAATTTCTTAAGAGCTATAGGTCTTTCCAAACTAAGAGTCTCGAAACCGTTTCTCTAATCTTATCTTTCATGGGAATCTGATGCCTTATCATTGTAAGGATTTGGAAAACCCTTCCTGTCTTCTCTCTCTTTAGAAGTTATTTCTTGCACTTTGTGATGACTTGTGTTCTGTTCAGAGAGCAGCCATTCTCATGAGTGAAACTTATACATGTCAAGGCCCTTCAGGTACCTCAGTAAACGCAACAGCAGGCTGTCCACCAGCTGGTCTGCTCCAGCAGCTGAGGACACAAGAGTTGCCAGACACCAAAACCCAATGTTTAAATCTTGGAGCAAATGATTCATTAGGCTGTTGAAGCCAAGTAGCCTGGGAAACCAATTAACAAATTAGTGTTAACGTTCTGTGTAGAAACAGTCTTGGGAACTGTCATCATTATTCTTTCTGTGGAATGGCACTGACTGGTGTCTCGGGTAACAGGCTGTCCGCGTACCCCAGAACTGACAAAGAAGTTTTGAAACTTGCGAGTTCTATCAGAAGATTGTCCAGGGTCAAATTGTTGCGATGTTTTGTTTTCAGTGAATCAGCTTTTTTAGGCAAAAAGAAAAGCCACCAGTTGTTTCTCAACTATTTCTTCTGTCACTATTCCCATTGGTTCTTCCACACGAAAGAGGCACCAGATGAAAGAGATGCATCAAATTGTAACATTTTTTTTTAGATTTTTTTTGCCCGAAAAGAATACAAATTATTGGTAGGTGAAGCCCAGAAAACATGGTTCAAGTTCTTTTAACTGAAACATAGCACAGTTCAGAGGCCTTTTATAGCAGATGAAGAAGGGAAAAACAAACAGGAATGGAGCTAAAATGACTGTTGATATATACAGGTATATATGAATGAGACTAATACTCTTATGCAACAAAGAACAGATAGCATTGTGAAGGAACCAAAGAGTCACATACATTTAGACAGTTAGAGTAGATTTGATGCCATTTCCAAGAATGGTCTGTCAGATCCAAATATAAGAACAGAGGGATTTTGTGGAGGTACCCATGAGGCTCAGAAGGACTGCATGGACACAGAGGAAAAGGATGAAGTCCAATCACAGAGAGAAAATCGTATCCTTTTCACAGGATAGAGGTGGCAGATAAGTGAATGCATTTTGATTGAAATAGAAATTATTTTGAATCAGCAGAGTCTGGCTGTTACAGAGAGAGCAGTAAAAGTGGAAATGGGAAGTTCAGCGGCAGGTAACGGACGTAGGTGGCAAGCAGCGTCAAGGTACTGCAAGCTCTCTGCTCCCACAGCACATGCAGGGGCCAAAAGGTTTGCTCCAATTCCTACTGGTGGAAGAGTGCCTACCAAGGAAAGGTAAATTCTGATGGAATTATAAGGAACAAGTACCTTCTGCCTGGCCATCTGTCTTTCAAGAGTCCTCTAATGCACATTGTTGGCAAAAAATAGCTGATGTGATTTTGGTCAGGCTTTCCATACTGAAGTAGTGACATCAATCTCCTTTGAGCTGAATCCTTATTTAAATTGTTTGTGGAGTTCAAGATGTTTGGACAATTCGTATTCTATCCACAAATCATCTTCATGTCATGTGTATAAAGACTAAAAAAACATTGCTTTAAACATTGCTTTCTTTGTTTAAAAGGAGACTTTATTTGTTCAGTCACCTAACAATTATTGTTTACACAGTGCATAGTATGCTGTTGCCAGAAATACGTGACCTGCATGAAAAACTTAAAAGGATTTCCCTCAAAGTATGTGTACATGCCATCTTGGACAACATTCCTCTCTAAAGGGTGGCTATCTCTTGAGCTGCTCAAGCTATTTCACATGTTTGGAATCCTGCTTTCGAGACCACAGAGAGATTTTTTGCCTTCACTGTATGTGAAAAGTTGTGCTCTCACTGCAAAAGGGGTGCTTTTCCTGAGTCTTCACACCTAGTGAAGACACTAAGTCTTCATTAGATATTCCTAAATATCCCAAAGGCACTCACTATTCTTATCCTGCATTTTGTTAGGCTTTTTTTTTTTTCTCTGCACAATATAAAAGTTGCCAGGCCTGTGTGGGGCAAACAGTATGTGCCCTGCTCATGACAGTGGGAATTCAGGCCTTGGACAGGCTCCAGCTATACCACTGCCCTTTGAGAAGTAGTGCAGTCTTGATGCTGTCCAACAGTTGACCCTCCTGCACCAAATGTTGTAGTAGCTGCAGTAAGAGGAGAAAGTAAAATGATGATCCCCTGAATAAACAAAAGAAACTCATCAATGTATTTTATCTGCAACTCCAGCAGGTGTTCAGAAAGTTCTTTTATTTATTTCAGACTTTGGCTGTCATTATGGATTGTCTTATGCCTACATAACCTGTTGAATACGATGCTTGTTTTATAGACGAAAAAAGCAACACCATGCAGAAGGAGAGTTTTCTGAGGAAAGGCTGTCCTTAAGTGTCACCTCAGCTTTTTCATTCTCTCCCATTTCAGCATCCTCTACAGTGCCCTCCTATCTCTAGACATGAAGAGTAGCTTCACACTTTAGCTGAGAGCATATCTTCTAGTGACGATACTCAAACTGCTCCACAAACTTTTTTGTTGCTGGGCTCTGTGAAATGGCAGTTTACCAACAGCAGCATACCAAGTGCATCCAAACAGCACATATGCCTACACAACAATACAGTGATATGAAAGGCTCTTCAGAGTGCTCTTTATGTAATGTGCAAGTAGCTTGGCTGCTCAAAAATATGTTTCTGCAGATTAGAAATACAAAGAAATGACAACAAATATACTTTTCTCTTTGGTATGTTAAACTCGGGACTTTTAGATGGCTTGTTTAAGGATATGTCTGTAACTGCAAAGTCTTCAGTCAGGACGTGCACAGGGACATTGCTCACCAAAGACACAGAGTGTATTCTGTGATAGTTGGTGTAAAGGATGCGATCTTGTCCTTTCTTATATTTATGAGACTTCTCTGTTCTTTGCGATTTCAGAAGAGCGAGAAATGCCCCTTCAGTATAATAAAGCTTTCAAATTTATTAGCCAGGGTATTCTGTTTTTCCTATTTCCGTTATAGTCAGGTCCTTTCATTAATACTTATTTAACACATTAACTATTCATTCATGTGTGTAAGTGAAGTAGAATCTGATCTTTTAAATTTATAAATTAGATATAATATAAATAATTTGAGTATCTGGCATAATGGAAAATACTTGACTAATGTAATTTTAGCTCTGATTTGCTACAAAGCTCCAGGTTTGATCTGTGATTCTTGATTCTTTTATTGGCCATGAAGAAATCAAATCTTTTATTGTAAAAATGTGTAGTATTTTTTATTCTGATACAATGAGAAGAAAATTTTCCCCTTTAGTTTTATGTTTTTTTATAATGCTTAGTTATGATGATGCAGGGTGGGGTTGTACAATTTAAAAGATAAACTTTACTACCAAACTCAAGAGGAAAAACTCAAAAACTACAGAAAAAATGAACTGATAGAGTAGCAGGAAATGCTTTAGAAAAGTAGAGCAGAGTAAGTGCAGAATGGAAGACAAATAAAGCCCAAAATACAAGCAGTATTTATCAAGAGAAGTCCATACCAGCTTAATCCAAAAAGTAAGAAAATATCTTTTTGCACAGACATTAGATTTATTCTAGGTAGCTGTCAGTAAAGCATTTGATACAGTGCCATAGAAATTGCTAGTTAAAATTGAAATGACGGAGCTTAATGAAAAATCTGTTTGGCAAACATGTGGTTGAATGAACCCTGACAAATAATGCTGATGTGTAAATACAGGGATAAAAAGAAATAGCAGTGGAGTTCCTCAGAAATCGGGCTGGGGTCCTATTTTCTTGTTTTTAGTAACTATTTTCATTATTGACAAAACAAAATTTGCTAATGAGTCAAGGTGTTGCCAACAGTAGTCAGTATCTGGATATCCTACAGAACTGGATCAACTGAAAATGAAGTCCTAGAAAAAAGTTGAAAATTTAGTAAAGCAAAGTGGAAAGTCATGTGCTAAAGAACAATAAGCATTTCCAGCATAAGCTAGAGGGTAATAGCTGGATGGGTACAAGTCAGTGTGTGGCAAATATGAGTATTAATGTGACACAGCTGTGAAAAATAAATGTGATCTTAGGACATGTAGGAGAGATACTTGCTGTAGAGTTACAAGAGTAATGAGGCTAGGTAACATGCAAAGGTCTCGTCAGATCTTATCTAGAGTGTTGCATATAAATTTATCTGTCTGTAGTCAAGAAAGATGAATTCAGCAGGTCCAGAGCAAATAAATGAAGACCTAAGGATTTTAGAGAATGCTTGGTTGAATAGCCTGCTAAAATGTAAACTGAGATGAAATACATCATGAGGAATGAACTATGTGGACAAAAGGAATTTGGCAGAAAAACAGGTGGATTAAGCTAGGTGAAAGTAAATGAGTAGATTGATATCAGGAAGATGTTCTAGACAAATATTTCAACAGTAAGGACAAAGAAAAAAATAATTGCTTTTTAGGATAGAACTTGATCATCCATTGAAAAGAATTTTGTACTGTGTCTCTGTGCAAACACTACACCAGGCTTTTCTAGAGGTCTTTTCCAAGCCCTTATCCTACTTTGAGGTAAATAGTGGCTTTCCAAGCTTTTCCATCAAAATCAGTGATCTACAGAAAATTGGTTGCTGGTTATTTTGTCTTTTTATGCACACAAAAAAAGTAGTTTTCTATATAAAGTGCAAATCTTTGTGGAAAAAAAATCTATTTTCCTTCAAAATATGACTGTTTTTGGAAGAAAGACAAATATTTAGCTTTCAGATAAAATTTTTCTTTGGGGATTTTCAAAACAACCATAAATTTTGCTGAAGGAGAATAAAAAAAGTCTCTACTCGGCTCAACTTTCTGAAGATTTTTTTTGTTCAGTCCAGCCTTTTCTTGGTACAAGTAGATTTTAGTCCAAGTTGCAAAAGTAGACCTGGTTCTTCATTTTTTTATTAATTTACGAGTACTTGTATTAGGAACCCTGTACTGGGCTCTTCTCCAGAAACAGGGGGAAATGAAACATTAAGGCTTGTACTAAGGAATGATTAAGAAATAAATGAAAGAGATACCTACTCTTGGTAAAGGGAGAGGGGGAGATACTGCATTAATATAGTCAAAAGATGGAATGCTAATTTTGCATTATTTTAAATCTTGGAACAGAGTCAAGTACATACATTATGAATTCTTAGTCACACACTAAGTTACAGCTTGAAGTTGTTTTGATTGTTAAATTTTTCTATCTTTAGGCTAGAATGTTGTTTGCACCATGGGTTTTTTTTCAACACTGCAGGGAGAAGACTGAACCTCAGCATACTTTAGAAATTCAGAACATTGTTCTGTCAAAACTTTGACTAGCCATCAGCCTAATGGGATTTACATAAGGGAAGAATTTTAGAAAGAAAGATGAGATTTCAGAGTAGTTATCATATGGGGCTTGAATTCTATTTCTTAGCTTGTCTGCCAAGGGGATGTGAAAAGAGAAACTTCAGTGTAATCAAACTTCTAAAAACTCTAAAATTGCTCTCTCCATTAAGAGAAAAATTCAACTGCATAAGGTAGTAAGTGAAACCTAATTGTCTAGTGTAATGTAATCTGAATGACACTAATTAGAGATGGATTATTAAAGCTTGTATGAAGAATTTTCCCATGTAGCAGGAGGGTGAAAGAAATACATGCTGACAAAACAAGTCCCTGTAATACACAGGAATGTTCCATAGGCAAGAGCAGTACTACCCGCTTCAGATGCCCAAGTTTAACAGAAAACATCTAAAAAGTAGGAAAAATCAGGGCAGTTGTAACACAGGCTTCCAGTGTTAGTCGATGAGGAAAGTCATTCAGGTCAGCAGGCATTTTGTCCACAAAAGGAAATAAAAGGAGCAGATGTGTGCTTTGTCTTTCTCTAGAGATTACGTCTTTGATATTGTCTTTTTGGTTGAGATGAGCTACCTGGTTTGAAAGTTGTTAGAAATAGATGGATATTAAATGACAGCCAGATTTGTGGATGCATGATGGCTCAGCTGCAAGAGGACTCATGGAGGATGCGTTTGAGCAGAAATGGTTGAGCAGATTCTGGTGAATTTTACAGCCAGGAGTTGTACAGACCCTCTCAGGCTTACGTGGCCCTGGGAACCCGCATTTCCCACTTCCTGGGAAAGCGCATTTATTCTTGTGGCATTACATAAAATGTCGGTATTACCAACTATGGCTTTCAATAGCTGTAATAAAGTGCCTGTAGGGCCTAGATGCTTACATTTTTCTGGAAAAATATATGTCTGTGGACTGGATCTTACTCCATATTTCCTGAATCATTCTTTTACTAGTGCCAACTAAGCCTTGAGAATCTAACTCTGAACTCTCTTGCTCTGATTCTCTAGAGCTGTTGAGAGTCATTGGGTTTGTGTAGCTATAGTGGATATTGAGGAAACTCAGACTAGAATCACTGAACCCTCAAAAGAAACTAATAATTGCTTTGTCAGCCTTAGTACTGTGTTTGTGGCCCAACCCTGTTCACCTTGAGATCAATGACAACAGTCCCATTGGCTTCAGCTGGAAACACAATCAAGCACTTGGCTGTGAAACCACATAAATACTGCTCAAACCTGAAATACCTGGCTGGGTTTCTGATAATCAGAAAAATGATGACACAGACTCCTCCTTTTTTAAGTTATAGTTTGGGAATCTCACATATTGAGGAATGATATGCACTAACTAAATATGCCACCAGTTGGTTAGCCAAGTCTCCCAAACAAAAATACCAGTTCAGCTTTATCCCAGTTGCAATGTTTTTTTGGGTTGGAAACTTAGAAATTAATCCTAAGAGATGTGATTTCGCTGCTTTAATATATAGTGGTTTTAATGTAATTGTGCAGAATGATTAGTGAGAGGCAAATGTCAAAATACCAGACAGAAACTGACTCACCAGTCACAGGATTTAATATTAAGGTCAGGCTATGAAAATACAATGATCCTCAGTCTTTATTATCTTGCATCTTATGTAGTGATTTACTTTGAAGCAAAATGACTGGAGTGAATGTAATGTCAATTTTTCCAAATTTGATGGTATTTTACGTATTCCTCCCACAGTTAGCAATGACACAGGGCACAAAGAAGTTAAAACAAGACAGGAGCCCAGAACAAAGGAACAAGCAGAGAATGTCCTAGAAGATGATTATGAGAATTGTCTGCAGAGATTTTAAGGTTTACTTCTTCTTTTTTCCTTTTTGCTGCATTGAAATGTTCTATCCAAATAGAGCACAAGAAGAGTGTGCACAGAGCACATGCTTTCCCTTCCTAGCTGTTCCACTTTTCCCTACTTTTTCTTAATGTATTTGCATATGCCAATTGGTAACTAACCTTTAATGTTAGTGTTCTTTGCCTGAAAACTGTTTTCACCACAGAGCTTTGACTGCATGGACTTCTCTAAAGTAAATGAGCTCCAAATTATATTATGCTTGAACTAGCCACATATACTCACTAGCAGTATCTTAGTCCACAGTGGTACCGGAATACATGAAAGATTGTAAGATCAAATGGTAACACTGGCATTCATGCAATACAAAACTTCCATGTTGCTGTTACTAATTTACTTACTGAAAGAGCTCCCAGCTCACACATCCTATTAGTCTTTGCTGTATTTTTGTCCTAGTCATCACCCCATGCTGCTGACTTGCATTTTGGTTGTAGTATAATGATGAATTAGAGGGCTCAGATTCAAAGTGTCATCTACTTGTGTTCTCACTGTTTGTTGTTTTGTCATCTGGCCTTTCTGAACTGCTGTCTAGCCACCTTGTATTGGCTGGACGCTTGATATCATATGGTAGTAATTTCATTCTTCTTTTTCAACAGGTTCTTAAGTTTGTTTGCCAAGTCCCACTTGTCAAGCCATAATGTTAGCTTATCTGGGGAGTGGAATTTTTGGTCAATATTTGGATTTCAAAATACCCAGAGGCTATGGTTTTGACCACAGTACCCACAGCAACTTCATTACTAGTTCATTTTTATATATTGCTCATAGAGATCACGTACCTGACTGAATTCGGAACTAAATGCCTTTCAGTTATTTTATGAAGAATTATGTGTTTCTGAAAATAAATGGTATATTTTCCTGTTTTCTTGTAGCTACTTTGAAATACAAAAGGCTTTGCATTCTGCCAAGGGCTGAGTGCATTGATTATGTTAATGCTGATGGGAAGAATGATGCAGACGTGGCACTGCAGAAAGAATGCGTAAGGGAATAATCAAATTCAAGGAGGTAGCACAAAGTTAAAGAAATAGATGTTTGCTCATGGAATAATAAAATGCAATAAATGTTCATGGAATAATGAGGTATGGAAAGGTCTGTAAGATGTTACTTGATAGTCTGTCACTTTCTATGGAGTATGATGCTCCTTGAGCCTCTTGGGTTAAAGGATAAGTGATGTCTTTGGGTAAGGTCTAGATACTGGTGTCATTTTCAATCGTGGTAGGAGATACATAAACAAGAATGCCACTCCTCTTATTTTCAGAAAGAAGAATTACAGAAGAGGAAGCTTAATAAAAGGCATAGTCAAAGGGTAAAGCTCTAGGAAAGAGCAAAGAGGCTATTTAAAGAAAACATACAGGATTTCAGAGCAAGTGCATCCCATTTTAGAGAGACAAAAGAAATCCAGCATGGCTGAACAGAAGGGTAAGGGAGATTGTAAGAAGAAGGGACGAACCTTTCCAAAGTTGAAAACGTGCCAAATGAGGGAAACCAGAAAATTTATAAAACTTCACATAGTACATGTGGAAAAGCAGAATAGGACAGGAGACTCACTTCCCAATCACACCAGTACCAATAGTAAAGTCTTTCTCAAATACATCAGAAGCGGCAAGTCTACTGGAGTATCAGTACAACCAATAGAGGACCAAGGTACATCATCATTTTTAAAAAAGCTAAGCCAAGGTGGGCTCTTTGCACCTGTGATCACAGTGAAGGAGTCCAGAGAGCTCACCTTGGCAGAGCCTTGCTTATAAGCGACGTTTCAGAAAAAACTCCCTGTAGTGAAGATTTTGGTAGAAGTTATGGAACAAAATGACAAAAAGAACAGTAACTTCCAGATCTGACCGTCTGCCCAGAGGATCCTAAAGGAATTCCCTAGTGAAAGAACTTAGCTGCTACGATAGTGTTCAATTTCTCACTTAAATCTGTGGTGCAGATGATGGGAAGTGAGTTAATATTGTACAATATTTTAATTGGTATTCCAGGGGACATGCATGTGTGGGTAGCATAAGGATGAATAATTAAGGATTGCTGGTACTCTCTCTCAATAAAAAGACTAGCTAGGACATGAAATTAGACTACCAAACTACTTTTTTTTTTTTTCACAGAATGCGCAGACAATGCATAGACATCCATAAGATGCTGCGGTTGCTGAAAGTTTATGCAAGTTAAACATTTAACAAATCAATGGCAGAAAACCCCACAGAGGGTTAAGTACAAAGATGTCTGCTGTCTTGGGAAATGCTTTAAATGCAAGTCTCTGGATTCTGGGAGAATACTTACTGAAGACCAACTGCCTTTGTCCTGTTTTTACACTCCTCTCTACATGTCGTTTGCTGCTGTCAGAGATTGGGTATTGGATTAGTATGAAAGTCTTGATGGTGTTATATTTTACGTTCCAGAAGTTTTAATAAATGAATGTGTCTTTACTGATTCTTCTGCAGGTAGTTAACAGGGAAAGGGCAAATTTCTTCTCCAGAATCATCCTCAGTAACTTGCAGCTGTGCAGGATCTGGAGTAGAAGCAATTCCCTGGGAGATGAACAAATGAAGCAAACAATCCCTGTTTATTTAACTCCTTTACAGCTCTACCCAAAATGTGTAAGAAGAAACTGAAAGATAAACAAAGCACAGGAAAAGGGCATGCAGCATCAAAACTCCACCTGTTAGTTCTTTTTTTATTTTTCACATTAGCTTTAGTTTTAATTTGCTCTTAGGATTTTCACACATTTTGCATAAGTGTATACACATTAGTAAATACCTTGTTTACTAGTTTAAAGTGCACATTTATTTCTTGCTGTCAGGCAAGGTTATTAATAATATTTTAATGAAAATATATATGATTTTTTAGTTTGCTTAAGCACTTTTTGGTGTCCACTTAATTGTAAGGAAATGAAAAACTGAAATCATATCAACCTCAAAAAAATTTATTAAAGGGCAGGAAGAGCAACTAGCAATATGTATTAGCCAAGTCCATGGTACACTGTGTTCCCAAACTAGCAAGCACAGAAAGATCCATTTAGGTTTATATTTTATTTGGCAAATAAATTGCTTCTTACACCACTTATTCCATAAATTAATCAGGTACAGCATACCTCATACAGTCTAGGAGTCCACTTATCCTTGAAGCTTCAAATAATATTCACGAGTTCCAAAGACTTGCAGCGTATCAAGAACGACCCACAGAATTTCACTACTCCCAGAACTAAATTTGCATTAACAATCAGTTACTGTCTGCAGCACGGCCTGCCTGTCTCAGAGGTAGAACTGAAAGGTCTTACAAGATGGTCTTTATTAGCTCCTGGCAGCATAAATGTGATATTCCTGTGGCATATCGTGTTCTCCTAAGACTAACAAATGCAAGGAATGTCCACTTAAAACAAACCCTGACACATTACAAAGTAATGGAACAAAAAGTTGGCAGAATGTAAAGAAAAAAAAAAGATATACCTCTCTAAAAGAAAACCAATACACTGTTCTGTAAAAGGACATGGGGAAGAAAAGATCGATACTCTGAGGTGTAATGTTACAGGCAAAAACACATCCTCAGCTGCTTTCTGTTGCCAGTAAAAGGGAAGTAACTGATTTAAACAACACCAATTAGTTATTTGGGAACATGTAGTTTTCTGCAGCCATGGATAAGTAACTTGATAGAAAGAACCAATTGCATCCCTATTTGTATAGAAATGCAGGATACTTCACAGAGTTTAAAACTGGTCAGAAGTTTGAGCTGGCATGGCTACTGCCGCAAAGTTGATATGGGGTGTCTTGGAAAAAACTGTGCACACAGAAAAGGCCATTTACTTCCTTGAAACTCATTAGGCATGTATGGATGTGGCGACAGTATGGCTGGCTTTGATTCTATTATTTCTAAAGATTATCCAGATCTCTCTCACAGTTAAGTAAGTTGTGGGGGTTGGTTGGTTATTTTGTGGTGTGTTTTTTTTTTAATCAAGAAAAATCTGACAAAGACTAAGTTTAAAAAATTGGCCAAAAAATGGCTAAAAGGAAAATTTTAAGAAGAAACAGTCCTATAAGCCACAATACCAATTGCTTGTGGACAAAAGAAAAGCACATTTCAGAAATTTCTGTACCCTGGTACTTTCAGACTGCCCTGATGAGAGGAGTTGCCAGCTGTTGTTCATTTTCCTGGAAGACTGTGATTTCTGAAAGCATGTGTCAATGTGTTTCTAGACTTCAGATATGATTTTAGAATCCCATCCTAAAAACCTGCTGCCAGATGAAAATTAAGGAGCCTTAACACCACAAACCTGGATTGGGTCCCAAATCAAACTGTTTAGTTAACTCCAAATATTTATACTTATAAAATGTATTTCAGTAACAAGCTGGATATTATTTAGTATTATTTAGCAAAGTTTTATCTGGAATTACTCAGAAACAGAAATATGAATTAATTTCCTGCAAGGCCCGGATTGCTAAGGTGAATATATATCCTTGTTTATTATTTCTGTTCCAAACTGATTCATTCATCTATTATAACTTTCTCCAAAAGAGAAATCTAATTTCCAGATCCTTCCTACTGAATTATAAACAAATCAGACACACATCTATAAACCAGCTCCACCTAGAAACAGCAGATGGAGGATTTATACCCCAGAGTTTAAAACATATAGTTGGGTACCAGGTCAAAGAAAATTAAATACATCCCTGAATGCTAGCACAGGTCTTTATTTCCAAATCCTTATTCCAGATGAAGTGAAAATAGTTCAGATACTCTTTGAAAGCTTTGGTACCAATGCCCTATTATGGAACCCAGTATTAGCTACTGGATGGCTTTCATGCCTTCCTATCTGATCTGCACTCATGTACTTTAAATAAAGTTATGAAAGAATGTATATAGCAAAATTTTCATTTTTGCAATTTGAGCTTTAGTGCTCCAACTATTTAACTAACATAAAAAAGCAGTGTACCCCTTTAAAACATTCTGTTTGTCTAAAAATAAGCCTGACTATAAAGTGACAAAGTTCATGTTTTCTTCTGTGCTTTTGTGTACAATATGTCTCATAAGAAAGTTTAAGTGCCTCCAAATTGGTACTGAATACGCTGAGCACTCCATAGGGAATGCCTACCATAGCAGAAGATGGCAGTCCCAGGAAAATTTGGTTTTTATTTTGATCTCTGATTATCCTTTTAAGCTGTTGGGTTTTCTCCTTGAACTCTGCCAGTCCCTATACCTATGCATGGACTTCTGCCATGCCAGAAGTTTTGATCAAGTCATTCTTATTTCTAAACACCTAAAATGCAACTTGTCTATTACATCAAATACAAACTTTTATACCACTTACAGAGCTCTGTACAGCTCTTTTTTCTTCCTAGTTGTTCTTACTAATTGTGAGTCAAACGGTGCAGCATCAGTTCTCTTAGCTCCCAGTCACAAACATCTCTCTGGTGATTTCTCAGACACCTGTTTATTGCTTTTTCCTGTCCCTATCCATTAATCAGTAGCATTATGAAGTAATAACAGTCTCTCCCTACTGCCTATGAATGAATGTGAGGAATTGTACTATCTCAGACGAATTGCAACTCCCAGCATTAAGAGTAGAGAACAGCTGAAACCAGCCTCTAGGAAACACTGAAGAGACATCTATGACCTAAGGCTTCGCTGTCATTCCAGCAGTGGAGTGTACACTCAGACTGTGCACTGGAGCCCAGGGTCTCAGCCAGATACTTCTTCATTTGGAGTCCCCTTCAGTACAGTCGACTGAGAGGAAAACTTATGATTTTTCTCAAAATCCTTGCAGTTAAGAGTATCCAGTGAGCCTGCAGGAGAGCAGAGTTCTTTACCTAATGGTGCATAAGCCCATCTCTCAGAAAATGTTTGCTCTGCGAGGGAGCACTTGTCATTTCTCATGCTGAAGTTGTGCGTCTGTCTGTGCATGGTATTCAGAAGATCCCAGCCAGCAAAACTGAAGTAACTCGGACAGATGAGGCAACTTTCCTGAGGTCAGTCCGTAGGCCAAGGGCTGAATTCCACTTTCCTGAGCCTGAAGGCAGCCTTTGGTCTCCTAGGCTGCAGAAAATTAAGAGATACGCTTCTTGAAATTTCCTTGAGATTAAATTGTGCTGAAAATTTAATTTTAAGCATGAACAAATAAGGGTATTTCCAAACAAACCAGTTCTCTTTTGTCTATATTCCAATCGGTAATTAAACAAAAAGTAAACTTTTCTTTTAGGAGTTTTCAAAATGAGATTGTAGTATCTCTCATGTACTGCCTTTTATTTCCTTACTTTAGTGTATATACATAGCCCCACATGTGAATGAACTTGGTATGTAAGATACCTTCCACTTCCCACCCCAGGTAGTAAAATATCTTCCATCACTTCCTGCCCCAAAATGTATAAAGATGTGAAAACAAGCTATATTAAAATAACTAGATGAAAAAGATAGTATAAACTTGTTGAAATATTGTGTCAACATAACTTCTGATTAAAGTTAGTTCAGTTTCGTATCAGCTGACCTGGTTTCTTAAGGCTGTGAGCCCTTTGCGATCACACTGCTGATATGTAACTGCTATCTACAATTGTAAAAAATGGGGATTTGGGTAGAATATTGTTTGGGGTGTTTCTTTTCTCCTCCCGTAACTTAACTCCCCCCCCCCCAATATCACTTACCTTGGTTTGTGGAATCATTATTTTGAGAAAACAAAGATGTTTGTTGTAATCTGTTAATATCTTTTTTCAAATGTGATAAATGCCAAATATTTTTAAAAGGGTTTAATTCCTGAAGTTAAGTGGCAAATAATAAAAACCCATAAAAACCCAGAACATTTTCATTAGCATGAGAGAAAATCCTTTCTATTCTGAACAGCTCTAGTTTCACTGCCTTTCATCTCGGGATGTCACTTCTGATCTAGGATATGTCACTATTCTACTAATCTTTCCAGACAGACTTTATAGTCTGCTCATATTAGAATAAAAGGGATATAGTTTTTTCTGGTTTTGCAACCTCATTAAATCCTGTATACTACAGAGAGGAAATTGTATTTTAGCTTGTGTTATCTAGCAAAACAAATCCTACAGGAAGAGCTGAGATTTTCTGTAAGCATCTAATACAACTGATTGAATTGCTTAAAAACTTGCGACTGAAACAGGTACCAAATATTCCAAAGTACAAATCTTCTAAATAGAGAAAAACATAGGCTTCTGGAATTTTAAAATCTAAATCGGATCAACCACAAAAGAAATCCAACCAAACATAATTGCAGGACCAATGGAAGAGAACAGGGGGGTTTGAGGATTTGTGCTTAGCTTTAAGTGAGAACATTAGTGCAGGGAACTCACATGGAGAAGAAATCTTGAGGGAGGAGTGTTTTCATCAGTGCCTAATAAGGTGAAGCGCTCACTGACTTTTTTCCCATGGTCAGAACATTTCTGATATTTCTGTCTTCCATGAATTCTCTTCTTTGTAGCTTGACCTGAACTAATACTGCATTCTTCCCCTGTGTGGGGGTTGACAGACTGATGGGCTTCTTCCCTTTTTGATTCAGCTATTTTCATGACATTTCTGGCAACTTAATATCTCTCTTTCCATAGTAACTAAGGTGGTATGGCTTGGGTGGGGGGTGGGGTGTTTGTACTTGAATGCTGAAAAATCTGTCCTCAGTATGCTATATGATATACGAAAGTCCACTGTAGAAGAAAAATGGAATTAACCAAAAATATTTTCCTGGATATCACCTTTTTTATGTCACAGCATTGTTTTATACTGCTGTAAGAATACACATCCTCAGGTTTAGATATATTTTCAGGACCTACATTAGTTATGTGATCCCAATGATGACAATAATGACTCAAAATCTGCATAGCCTCTGTTTTCAGGCCCTTCCCCCTGGTTTCATACATGAGAGATTAAAACATAAAGACATTAAACAAAAAAATGAGAAATTACTAAAATAATAATAAAAGAAAAAAGCTGTTGTGTGGAAAATAGAAAGTACAAAGCTACAATCCCCAAAACTCTGATTCAACCACTTCTTACTGCTGGAGGGGTGAGGACCTTGCATCTAGCTGCATTCTTGATTATGAGCTTCCCTGCTGCACCACGCTTTGCTGCTGCAAATGTCCTGTAGCATCTCAGGTTTTAACAGAGTTAAGTAGCTTGTGGAGAGCCAAAAGCCATTCCAGACTTGGAAATTATATGTATCTGTTGCCCCTGTACTTGGGAACCTGAAACAGATATCCAGTAAATTAATATATTTGGGCTGCTCTTTCTTTTAAAGCACAGGCAGAAGTTCCTCCTTTTATTCAGCAGCTTATTTTTGAAAGATACCCCTGAGCCCCAAAATGCCACTTACATGCTGCTGCCTTTTGCCTCAATGCTGCTTATGTGTTTTACCTAGGCAGCTTTCAGCTATGATGCATAAGCAGTACTCAGTGCAGTGGCTGAAACACAGGACCCCTTCCTCCCAACTGTTAGCTTTCCATATTAGACTCAAGATTAGGGACTTCTTAGGATTTCTTATCCCATGAATCCCTACTTCATGCAAAGCAATAGAGCTTCACTAGGGAGGCAAAGAATTCCCAGGATATACAATAGCTGATAGTTACTAATTATGGCACTTTGAGAGATGCAAAAGCAAGCAGAGGAAGGAACTGTATTTGGATCTCAGAGATAACGATAGCAGTGAGCATGGTAACAGCTGTAAAAATCATTTGTATTGCTCAAACAATTTTTAAAGAGTTTTCATAATGATAGAACTAGCTGGACTATTTCTGTCTTAAGAGAGGCACCTTTCTGCAGCCCTGAGCAATGACTTAGCATGAGGTGGAATTCAAAATGCACTTAGTACAGCCTGTCGACTATTTCAGACAGTCCCTGCTTCATGTGTCATCAGTTATGATCCTGTTTGTGCTTTCTTTGTGCATTGGACAGATCTGGAACTTAATCTTTGTGTTCATGACTCCCACTTTGGAGACCAGGCACATAAGTGAGGCACTACAAGGCTCAGCATCAGATTATCTGTGCCTTTCCTGCAGCTGGGACACAAATGATGTATTCAGAGTTATATAGAAAGTATGTGATGAAGGAGGAAATCAAACATCTGTCTCCCAATTCCACATCAACATCAAGCTTCTCTCCTTTTTCTTGATATCTTATTCAGAGGCAGAGAAAGTCCCTAGAACAGCATAAATTGTTTCATTGTTCAAACAGAACTGGAAGCCTTCTGGCTGGTGGTCCTAGCACTGTCTCTTCTGTGGCTGTGAACAGAGTATATTTGATTGGTAGTTTTAACTGTTAAATAAGTATTGATAAAATATAAGCTATTGTAGCCATAATTTTTTAACACGTTTCTGGTTTTCACATAATTTTGAATATAAATATTCACATGGAAAGCATTTGGGCATTGCAACTGATATTTCTTTTCTTCAGTGATATACTACACTTCTTTTGAGAAGAATAAAGACACAATGCATCTTGGAAGCTGTAATTCAACAAGGTAACCTGGCTCATGGAAAAGAACAAAAGCGAAATGCACTTGAAAGGCATTTCCCCAGTAATTCTGTGTTTGCTTTTCCAAATGGAACCCTACCTCCACCCTCAAATTCCTTTTTCAGTGGAAAAAGTATTTTCTGACCAGTGCTAATAACCACCTACTAAGTAGTTTAAGAAACGGATAGATATCTTTAAATAAAAACAGATCGTGATCTGATCAGATAGGCTGAGAAAGTTGGGGCTGTTCAGCCTGGAGAAGAGAAGGCTGCGTGGAGACCTCATTGCAGCCTTCCAGTATCTGAAGGGGGCCTGTAAAGATGCTGGGGATGGACTCTTCATTAGGGACTGTAGTGGTAGGACAAGGGGTAATAGGTCCAAACTTAAATGGGAAGTTTTGGTTAAATATAAGGAAGAAACTCTTGACAGCTGAACAGCCCCAACTTTCTCAGCCTATCTTCATATGGGAGGTGCTCCAGTCCCCTATCATCCTCGTGGCCCTCCTCTGGGCTTGTTCCAACAGTTCTGTGTCCTTTTTATGTTGAGGACACCAGAACTGCACACAATATTCCAACTGAGGTCTCGTGAGAGCAGAGTAGAGGGGCAGGATCACCTACTTTAACCTGCTGGTCACACTCCTTTTGATGCAGCCCAGGATACGGTTGGCTTTTTGGCTGCAAGCACACACCTGAAGCCGGCTCATGTTCATTTTCTCATCGACTAGCACCCCCAAGTCCTTCTCCACAGGGCTGCTCTGAATCTCTTCTCTGCCCAGACTGTAGCTGTGCCCGGGATTGCTCCAATTATTCTGGATGATTTTCTATGGAATGAAGACAGGACAATCCTCCAAACCACAGAGATCCCATAATTTCTCAGTAGAATGGTTGCTTTAATGTGGAATTGCTATATGCACTGACTCCCACCCCACACCCCTCCATACCTGTCAGTGTTTAAGAGGCATTTGGACAATGCCCTTAATAACATGCTTTAACTTTTGGTCAGCCCCTGAAATGGTCAGGTAATTGGATTTGATGATTGTTGTAGGTCACTTCGATTTGAAACATACTATTCCATTCCATTCTATTCTATTCCAGCCCAGTCCAGTCCATTCTATCCTGTCCTGTCCTGTCTTATCCTATTCTATCCTACTCCTTTCCTTCCATTCCATAAAACATTGTAGTCAACCAGTCTTAAATGGAAAATTCTGGTCAACATAAATCAACTCCAGCTACATTAATTTCTGCCAAAATAGCTCTATATAAAAAATGTTTAGTAATGTTACTTTAGCCTTATCGTCATGACACTGACCAACCTTATCCAGCAAACCAGTTCATTTGCAATATATTTTCACCTTTTATTAAAGAGTTAATAATTGCAGATGTGTATTACACAGAAAGTGCTGGGACTGTCTCTTGGTGACATAAAACAATATGAAGTGAGTTTTACCTACTTTCTCGGCTCTCCTGTTTTGTTTGAAATTGGTGAGTTACAGAGAACTGAAAACAGTAAGTACATTTTTGAAGAATAATTAAATGAAACAAAAAAAAATGGCAGTGCAGACGTTAAGAGCTTTGCAGTTATGAATAAATCTATTCCATAAATGATTAAATATGCTCAGTGCCTTTTGAGGACTGCGGTGGTGAACCCACATTAGATGGCAGCTCTAAATAGGAGCAAAATAAGGGGTTTTATATTAAATCTGGAAAACCAACATCCCTTAAGCTTTCAAGACGACAGACATCTTCCTGTTTCAATGGTATTGCACAGAGCACTCTCCTTTGCTTTTGCTCTGTTCTGGTTTGATCCCTAGCTGATATTTCTGGGTTTCAAACCAGTCATCAAACATATGCAGTGCCAGTGAACTGAGTGCCAAGCACACAACATTTTTAGTCAGAAAAAAAATCCATACTGAGTATTTTATGCTTTATGAACAGAGAATAATAACCTTCCTAAATTTGTTTAAAACTTGCCAGAGAACACTACTGTAGAGGTAGGATTTTCTAGTGAACTTGGTAAAAGCTTGAAATTATGCATAATTATTTATTTTCTAATTCTATGTGTAAAGATTTGTTTTGTAAACCTAATTCACATAATCTTCCCCCCCCCCGTTTTATTTAATTGTAATTAAATTCCACTGAACTTTTCCATAAAAGTTGGTATTCTAATTCCTGAAGATTTCTTATTAATTTTACTTTAAGGAAGTAAAAATGCTTTTTAGCGTATCTCTAAGTCTAGCAAAGCATGGCCTTAAATGACTGACTTCAGGCACATTCTTATGGAGGAGTCATACATCTCATCACTGTCAGTCTGGCCAGTGTTATTCTATTAATTCATTTCCTTTACCCTTTTCTCCACAACATTAACCCTGAATAAGTATGTATGCCTAATGGATGGGTATGATTATTTGTTTTAAGCTGATGGGATATTTGTAAATATATACACAAGAAAAAGAATGTGTCTGCAGTGTCATGGCAGAACACAGATGCAGCAAATCAGAAATGGTGCTATATTTGTAAGCACAGTGGAACAGCACTTTTTCCAGCTCCAGGTGCAAACTGGCAGGACTCCAAGCACTTTCCCTCCTACCTGTCCCAGTCCTGAGCTCTGGAGAGGGCACAATCAGTGATGGAAGAGGAGGAAGTTGCAGAGCAGGATTATTCGTACACAGCGGCAGTGAGAAGTATATTCTTCCCATGAAAGCCAGCATCCTGGATGCTTTTTATGTCCACACTGCAAGCCAAGACTTCAGTCATCGACTTTGGCCTAGTAATACCAAAAAAAAAAACAGAGCTCAAATGGTGGACTCAAGTTTTGAGTGAACTGATAACTTTTATGAAAGACTACAAATCATTTTAAAGCAATTTCTGGAGTTCAAGAATGAGCCAAGCTATTTGTAAATGTTTTGTTTTTCTCCCTAAGTGAAGGTTTATATGAAGACATCTGTTAGCTGGCCCTAACCTTTAGCTCACACAGCCTGTCTGAAATCAGAAGAAGCGGTATAGGAAGAAGACAAGCTAGCAAAGGGGAATTAAATGGATATCATGAAATAATATGAGAAGGTTTTGTTGCGAGATTGATTTTCACGACTTCAGGCTATAGTAATCCTTAAAAAAAAAAAGAGAAGTACTGATTTGCTGATTGCCGACTGCTACAGGTTATGGGTTGCTGTTTCATTAGTTGCACAATATTTCTCGACTGCCATTTTGCATAGAGTAAAAAACCATTTTTCAGAAGTTCTGAAGTGTTAGAGTAGAACATATCAAGAGACTTCTGCAAAATCTCAGGGTTGCCTTGCGATACTATAAAAGAAGTTGATGCAGCTGAGCTTACTGTGTGTCCTGTGTAAATTCACAGCTACAAGATGTTTGTTTAACTACTTTACTGAAGCATAGTCATCATCATGTTTCATCTGCAACATGAAATCATAAAGAGTCCCAACAACAGTTTGGCAACTTCTTAGCTAAGGGAGAATTATGTTTGTCTGTAGCTAATGTTAGCATTAGATTATTTTTTTCCACACAAGCCATTTATTAACTAAAACATATGCTTTTGACTAACCCAAAACACTTTTAACTGCAGACTGAATTCAGAGAAAAGTTGTGAATGGAAATTATTACTTATGGTACACTTATTGCATACTATATAAAGTTACTAATAAAATCTTATTTATTTATTTTAGAGCTAATCTGATCAAAACAGTACGAGAGAAGTCATCAGATTCAAAAAAATACTAGAAGAGGTTGTATCCTTTGATATAGCATTAGGCTTTTACCCAAGACATGGAGAACATCAAATTCTCCTTCTTAAGACATCTGCATCTACTGCTCCCACTTTCTAAGCATCTCATTCCCTGTTACATTCTACCACTAACTATAAAATACTAATTGCAGAAATGAAGTCACCAAAGCACAACTGCACACAGGAACAGGCAACAGCTATCTTATAAAGTCACTCTTTGTCTCGGTGACAATATAGGTGTTTAATACTTTGTACAGAGCAGGGCAGGATTGTGGTGGGAAATGCGGGGACCTTTTAAAAAGAGCAGAGAATTCAACCCTGGGGCTCTAGCCAAATGCAGTAACCTACCTTCAGTCTTACAGAGGCTAACATCATGCTCATCTTTTCATGACCACACAATTGAGGGTGATGCCTGATACTCAAATAAAACATTTTGTTTACAAACAGATGAAAATATCTCATTTAAATTTTTCACAGTAAGGAAAGAAAAAAGCGTAACTTTTTCCCTTTTTTTTTCTCCACTGTTCAATTTTAGCAGATCTACCAAAAAAGAATTATGTTCCCAGTGAGCATTTATATCATTGGTGTCTTCCTCAGCATATAAAAGCAGCATAAAGAGAACTGGTTTCAGGAACTAGCAATTGCCTTTAGTCCAAGATTATAAGGAACTGAGAGACAGTCACAAGGACAGCTGAGCTTGGAGGGTAAATCATCTAAGAAAGGTAGGAGGAAAAATTGGGACCATGCAATAGCTTCCGGCCTGAATCTCCAGTGCTGTAATCCAGATACTGCCCATCAGAGTGCTTATTCCTTTGTTAGTAAAATAATTGCAAGAAGTTTTTGTCAACCAAACTAGATTAAGAAATGGGCTGTATTTGTATTATATCTGTATTACAACAGCTCCCAACAAATGTTTCTGATCTGTAGAGCTAGCAATCTAAATTCAGATACAATAAACAAATAAAATTAATGGAGTGACTGGAGAAGAAGACAGGAGGGAAACAGAGATAAGAACACTTAGTCGCATAGACTATGTACATGCATAATTGCAGCTCTATTTATAAACTAGAACTAAACATGAGATATTAATGAGGTTAGTAATCCCTGCTGGCCAGCTGCATAGCTGTTAAAGGAAGGGCAATTTGTCTGTAAGGAGAATATTCCTGCACCCTGCTGTGTTGCTGAGCAGGATTTTGTAAATGCCATGGGGTTTATTCAGTTTCTTAATTCTGCTGGCTTTACCTTCTTGAGTCAGCTATGCAAGGATAAAAGTCATACCTCTTATGACTACATATTCTCTTTCATCTATTCTTACACGTTTACAGCAACTAAGGGAGTCCTTTCCCTCCCCATTCTCTACAAGGGGATCACTTTACATATCAGGATAGAAAGTACACTTGCAACACAAGTAAGTTAAATGTTGCCTTTCTTTTACCGTCAGGATTTCTTGTTTTAGTAAGCATATAACTTGTTCTAGTATGCATATATATTACATGGTAATAAGTTTCAGTAATAAAAATTTTAGATTGAGATCAGTCTTCTCCCTTCTCCTGGATCAGTCTTCTCCCTTCTCCTGTGCCTCATGAAGTTTAATTCTGATTTAAAAGACTAATTGTTTCTTATCGTACTGGGATTTGCTATTAACATAATGCTCCATGCAATTTTCCACTTTCCATGTGGCCCTCAGGTACAGATGTGCTGCTCTCCTTAGGCTGATGCTTCTACTCCCAGGGAGAAGCGAGTGGTGGCTGTGAGCCTGGGGTGAGCTGTGCTGACAGATGCTGTGGGGCCAGCGTGTTCACAGGAAACACACACGTGTGTGCCTGATTTAATACTTTCCTGACAGATAATTCTGCCTCCCGACTGCCATAGCTGCCTCCCTCTGTGTTGATTCTGGGAGGCAGAGCTCTCCTCTGCTTTTGTTCCCACATGGTAGGACCTGCATGCAGGCAGAAATTAGCTGGTTTTGACAGTAGAAGTCAATAAAAGGAGGTTGATCTCCCATCTGTCCCTCTTCCCTTCCCTCATTTCCCACAGTGGTTTTGAATTGTTTTTGAGGCTGGTATAAATAGACAACTCCTCCCAATATTCTTTGCTGGTAGGATGCTTGCACTCTGTGAACAGTCTGCTGTACAGAGAGGGATCAGCTCAGAGCAGTGGGGACTGTTTGTGCCTCATGAGGAAAGCTGCTGGTAGGTGGGTACTGAATTCACAGGTAGAAAAAAGATGTGCAGGAACTGCAGTCTCACTGCATCCCATAGGAAGCGCCTATGTAGTCTGTCTCCTAAATAAGGTGCTCGGCACTGGGATGTCATCACTGGCTCAAGAAAGCCATAAAACACAAGCCACTGGGAGCAGCCTTAGGGAGGTATGCTTGTCCTGTTCTTGTACTTTTAATTTGGCATCTGCTGCTAGTCAGATAGCCAGCTGCACAAATCTTTGTCTGAGTAGAGCTGTTCTTGCATTTTTATGGTCTTGACAACTGCCATTCTAAGTCCTTACATTATGGTAGTCAGATCCAAAAACTGGCCTCATCATCTACTTTGCTCCCCTCTCCTCAAGTCTCTCATCATGCGCCACCCTTTCCAACTTCAGGCTTTTAGGCAATCTTAAAAATTGTTTCCATCTTTGTTTTCACACTGCCTCAGGTCTCTTGGGACTAGAATGGGAATAGCCGAAATGCTATGAGAAAGCCTTTCTCAGGCTATTTACAGCTTATCCAGAAGCAGAAAGAACTAAAAAAAATCATTAAAAAAACAGTTCTCACAAGACTGGCCAGCCCAATTTAGCAGATAAAAGGGATTCAAATAGCTTCAAGAAACATTCAGACTTTTGTGTGATTCTCAGTCTTGACCTTTTTCAACAGTTTATGGTTTACTGATCACAATCTGTATTTAATATCACTGTTAGGAGATTAAGATTTGTTTCTTGCTTGAGTTGTCTGACTAACTTTTACACTAATTGAACACAGCAAATTTTACAGTCAGTGAAGAAAGGTCTGTGCCTAACTTATGCGCATTGCACCCTCTTCTAGAGTCATCGGAGATGACACATTGGACATGGGCTCCTGATTTAGGCACCTGGTAAAGGCCTAGGGTTTAGAGTGTGGAATAAACCCTAGGCCTTTACCAGGTGCCTAAATCAGCCTTCAGCCTCAAGGTTGTTGGGGAAAGTCTTGCCCCAAACCAGGAGAAGTCACTGTGAAGTCTCAATACTATGGTTCCACTCAAAAAGTGAAACTTGCTTTTCAGGCTGTAAGCAAAATTATTTGTGAAATTAATAATAATAATGATAATAACAATTATAACCCAATGACAGTTTTCAAGCTTTTACATAGTGGCTTTTCAGACAGATGGCTGAGAGGCTGTTCAGAAGGTGAGAAGAGTGCTCATTTTTATATTTCATGATTTGTTTGGAAGCCAAAAGGAATTGGTACTGGAGAGGATCCAGTACAGATAAATGCTTTAGCTCCTGTGTTTTCCCTAACAAGAAATTTCTGATCAGATGTAACAAGAACAGATCCAACAGTGTTGTAAGATATCTATAGTCCTGGAGATGCAGTGTTGCTGTCAGTAAATTCAGTGGCAGAACTCCCACTGAGTTTAGCTGGATCCAGGTTTGGCTCAGATAATTTTGTCAAGAAAGATCTTTTTTCCTGGTGTGTCTTTAAAGAACAAACAACACTTTTATTACAGAAATTTAGAGCAGCAACATGATTCCAAGGAAAGTCTAAACTCACCCGCCAGACAATCCCAAATCCCTGATGAAAACCCTTATGAAAAATGGGCTTTTGCTCCTAAGTTTTGAGCAAGTGCATTGCTGCCTACTCAGTAGTTGTCCTGGGTTTAGCAGCAGCAGTCATTTTTTCTCCTTCTTGGTAGCTGGTGCAGTGCTGTGTTTTGACTTTCGGGCTCGGAACAAAGCTGATAGAGGTGATGTTTTGGTTTGGCCAAGGACTTTGTGAGTCTCATGCTCTGCCAGGGAGGAGGGGAGGCCGGGAGGAAGCAGAGACAGGACACCTGACCCAAACTGACCAAAGAGGTATTCCATACCACAGCACGTCATGCCGAGGGGGGAACTGGGGGGGAACCCGGAAGGAGAGGGGGTCGGCCGGGTCGGACTGGCGGTTCGGCGCGTGGTATTGTACTCCTTTCCTTTGCTGTTTTCTCTTATCATTGTTGTCGTTGGTGGTAGCAGTGGTGATTCGTATTGTACCTTAGTTACTAAACTGTTCTTATCTCAAGCCGTGGGAGTTGCATTTCTTTTTGATTCTCCTCTCCGTTCCCCCAGGAGTAGGGGGAGGGCAAGAAGGGGGGGGAGTGGGTAACAAGCTGTCTGGCTGTGGGTTAAACCACGACAGTAGTCCTGTGATACCCTTAGCTGAATTAAATCTGGTATGGAAGACCTTAACAAAGGCTGATTTACGCTATTGAGAAGCATCCTGCATTGCAGTCATACCCATCGCCTTCAATCACATATCTACAAGTGATTAGGAAGAAGAAATGAATGGAATATTAACAGTATGGGAGCAGTCTGCATCTTAACAACAAAAGGATAGAATGGGAACCAGCAGTGAAGCTGATGAATTTTGGGGATTGCAGGATAAATTAATAGACAGTAGAGTTCAGTGCAGATTTCTTACAGCTAAAACTCAGGCTGAAACAAAATCTCCTCTTAGGTTACATCTCAGAACAAATATTTGCAGTTAACGCTGTAGCCACCAACTAGCTCAGCAAATAAACACAAGGAGGTTATCACTGATTTTTCAAGCAGCAGGTTTGGGCATCTGCTTTCTTCACATACTGCTTGTGTGGATGATGTTTCTTTTTTGATTATGGCATAGTAAAATGATTTTCGGAGCTAAGTTAATGTGAAGTCCTCAAAGTGTCCCTTTGCATAATATGAATATGTTGAGCAAAAATTAAGTAGAGTTATGACAATCAAGGGAGCCTGGTAGTGACAGAAGGAGTAAATAAGCTGGACAATTAAGTCTGCATTTGTAAAGATCTTCCATTGCAGATACAGCTAAAAGAGAGTGAGTTGGAGCCTGGAAGCGAGACATGGGCAGATTCAATCAAAATTCATGGAAAATTAATGGGAAATTCCCATTGGTTTTGGTTTTCTTGGGGTTTTCTTTGGTTGGTTCACTGGGTTTTTTCATTTTGTTTCTTGGGTGGTTTTTTGTTTGGTTGCTTTTTGTTGTGTTTTCAGTTGTTGGGGGGGGGAGGAAGGTTGTTTGTTTCCCCCCCCTCCTTCTAAGTCATTAGAATTGCCCTGGAGAAACAGACAGTTTATTCAGGATAGAGGCAGGACTTTCCAAAAGGTGGGTGGAATTTGGGTGCAGTGGTGGAATGGAAGGAGCCACTGTCAATTTGAGAGGGGGGAGGGAATGTAAGGCCAATATTGGGTATGTCTTGAAAAGATGGCAACAAAACCAAGGGGGTTGTGGAAAGCTTAGGTTGCATGTGTGTATGAGTAGACTAAGACGTATCCTGTGCCTCACTCAAGAAGAAACTTAATTCTGTTCATTTTTATGCTGACCAAAGAGAAATCCTTGTCTGAGTGATACAAATACCCATCCTGCTCTGTTTGTAGTATTTTCAGTCAAAAATAGCTGGGACAGGAGGGAGTCATGGAAGGAAAACAGTTTGCTAATGAAAATGTTTTTTTCCTGTTTGTATATAATTTATATACACACCCACACACTCACATGGCCATGGCCACATCTTGCAGATGAGTTTTTTTCATAAAGAGGCTCAGTAGAGCAACCACTCATAATACTTTCTCACAGCTTTGCTTACTAGCAATGTTTGGAACAAAGAGCCCAGTTCAAAGTCCATTGGAGTCTGTGGAAAGATGCCCATTGACTTCACTGAGATTTGGATCAGGTTCCAAGTCTTTCCCTTATTTAGAAGCTGGGAAATAGGCTACAATTTCTTAGCTGTATGTGCTGGGCTAACTGGGCCTGAAACTAAGTGCTCATAAAAGCCCCACATACCCAAGGCTGTACCTTGCAAATGAGTTGTTTCTCTCTGCTCATGGATCATTAAGTTCTTCAAAGTCAGTCAAACAAATAATGCTTCTAGTCATTGGATTTTCTGTCCTTACAAGGTTTGGCAGCTCTCAGAGCTGTTATCTGCAAGATGTAGCCATCCCTGTGGGCGTGCCAAAAGGTACAAATTTGGTCCTCTCAACAATAAAAAAAAGTTTTTTTTTTTAAATTGGAAGTGTATTCTGATGATAACATTTTCAGGTTCTCTTCTGCAAAATATTCTTCAATCCTCCATTAGGCCTGAAAGAAGTGTCTGTGGTTTAGTCTCAGCATTAGCACGTAAATTTCTTCCTAAAGCAGAGTTTTATCAAAGCAGTTTTACAAAAGGTTTAAAATAATCACCAATGGAAGCTTTTGCATGATGAGGGAGACATTGATGGTGCTGTTTCTAATCCCTTTCTTTTTTTTCCAGGCTTAATTTTATTTTTAACTTTAATAGCAATCTAGCACAGTAAAACTTTTTGTTTTGTTTTTAATCAAGTCCTTAAAATTACTATTTCAAACTTAGAATAGGTATGAATAAGAATAATAGGCTATATCCTGTCTTTAATCTATGAAGAAATCTGCATTATTTTGAGGCTTTTTAGTGTCAATGAGAGTTTTTCCATTGATTTCAATGCGAACTCATTGATTGTGGGCTCAGAAGGGTTGATGAGGGCTTTAAGCTGAATGTTAGCGCTCTGCTACTTCTGTACCAGAGGAATCCATTCCAAGTCTATTGTTCTATGCAGTAATACATTACTAAAGTGACATAATTATGTGGGTGGCATAAGATTTATGATACCCTTAATTATTAATTTATTCAAGTGTTCAGGGGTTGGTCTTCATGTGACAGATGCACACACTTATCAAGCCACCAGCTGAACTGTCTGATTTTTAAAATAAGGTTATTTACTTTTGGGAAAAACCCAGATGTAGATAGTTGTCTCATGTTTTTCAGTTTAAATTTCACTCCAACTCATAAGAGACTTTATTTAATTTTCTTATCTTCATTATGTTTTGATGAGAACTTAATTATTTTAGAGAAAAAAAAGTAGCTCCTCCACTTGCCTGTGCTGAACACAAGAAGAGTATTATTCAGTAATTATAAGGAATGAACAACAACTGACGTCAACAGAATTTATGTGGCTGTGCATGTTATAAACGAAAGCAGAATATTATACAACAGCTGGAAGACAGTCTAAGAAATAGTTTTCTGAATGCCGTGTTAAAGAACATGCTGACTAACACATTCATTAAATTCACGAATCTCTACACAAATAGTGTTCTTGTCTACTGACTTTTGCGTAGCCTGGGAAATGTAAATGAACTGATTTTCACGCTCATTCTACCGAACTGTAGTGATTCATATTTAAATACATCAGTTACACTCTGATTAGAAATTGACTTGAACTGCAATGAAGCCTGACATAGGCAGAGTCCAAAGAGCTCAGGATAGGAGTCATACCTATAGTCACTATGAGTATACAGCTGTTGAAAGTCTGGGAAGGAAACTCATCACCAACTCCAGGATTCTGAAAAACGGATGAAGCCCAACATCCTCCTACTTTTTGTGCACAAAAGCTCATGTTAATAATGTGTGATCAAAAAAAAGAACACCCTAACATTTCATCTTCAGCTGCATTTATCCCACTCCTTTCTGGGTGTAATGGATATTTTATTGCAACACTACATGAACAGGGACCAGCTGTGTGTTAGGGGAGTTCCTGCAGAGGGGAATGGTAGGATCAGAAGAAAGCTGGGGCACAGAAGACCATGGAGAAAACAGTGAACTCAGTTCTAGGCTAAGGAATTACTTAAGGGGAAAAAAAAGTGAAACAAAATGTTTCTGTTCATATAGTTGAATTTATAATTTCATAATCCACAAACTAGCAGTGTACAGTGCTAGTACAGATTTGTGCAGGCATTTGAGAGTAGACCTCTCCAAAGCCCCAGTCTATAAGCTAAAACAAAGACCAATAACATCTGTTCAAAGAGCATAGACAGTGACTGTCTAGAAGTATAACTAGTCTTTACCATAAAATCTTGTTAGTTAGCACACTAACATTCATGATTCTGTGGAATAACCAAGAAACCAAGTGACTCTCAGGTCCTGCTGGGCTTGCTCAGGAAAATGGAGCATAAATTGTCCATTAATCAAACACCATTTGCCACTTGCACAGATCATTGGTGTGATTGACAAGATTATATTGGAAGCTTATTTCAGCAGGTACCTATTAGTGTTCACTATATTTAAGGTAACAACAGGGACCTTTGTCTTCCCAGGTATTTTAGGGGAAGATCTAATTTTTTTTTTGCTGCTGCTGTCCGTTCTTCATTTGTGCCTAAAGAGGATTTACTTTGGTAGACTTTGGAGTACCTTATGAATTTGATACAGCAATTCACTGTAAAGGAATGATCCTTTACTCCAGAGCGATATGAGTTTTCCATTTGGATTTTGTTGTTTGGGTTTTGTTGGGGTTTTTTTCTTTTATTAAACTGTCAGTGAAGACTACACTCTTACTCCGCAAAACTGTAAAAGATCGGGTACCAGAAAACACCAGTGCATTTATACTGCTGATATGCTGATTCTTGGCTACAGGTATGCAGTTTGATTTTGTGTAACTGAAAATTTATAGCCATGTACTTGGTATTGCACTTTCATGTCCTAAATCAGAGTGAGCGGAAAAAGAAACCATATCACTGGACACAGGGCTTGCCCTCAGGGTCTAAGATGTTTCACTGCAGCCCTAGCATAAGAAACTCCTCAGAATCAGGAAATATGAATGGAAAAATTGTAATCTTTCTTGCATGAAAGCAATCCTCCTGAATATATGCTTTCTGAGAGTAACATGTCAAAATTTTCCTTAGGTTATACTGCAATTACCCTTCCATATTTTCTGTCTTGGTAGCCTTGATGAAGCCATCTTGAGACCTAAAGTTTGTAGTTTTTCTCCAGGTATATGATTTGAGTGAATAAAAATACATAATATTTCCTACTTACCTGCTTTCGGGGTTGGGTGGAACTAGATGATCTTTAAGGTCTTTTCCAAGCCAAACCATTCTATGATTCTTTGAACATTCAGGAATTCCCTCGGTCAGGTAGGCTCTAGTCTTTGTTCACTACTGAAATCTACCAAGTGTGTTAAGTATATCAGTTCAATTCAGTTTCGGCTATATTTGATTCTTAAATGTTGTCCTCCAATGTTACACATGTGAATAGCAACTTACAACTTTTTTGTTGAGTAAAAGACTTCAGTCCTACTAGCTCTGGCAGTCAGTCTCTATTTATCCTTCCAGAAACATACAATCTTTAAAAATTGCCATAGTTACCTGATATTTATAGGCACGTTTATTATCCAAAGCATAATTTTACTTGTGGGAAGGCACACAAATGCCCTGCATTGCAGAACATCTTGTTTGGGCTTTTTTCCTCTCCAATATTTCACTGAATTTATTATTCTTAGATGGGATTCACATCACCTAGAAGGAAAGTATTTGAGTGAAACCACCAGTTGCCTTTTACCAGCAGCTTATGAAACAGGCACTTGGGAAGAAGTGATACATTTCAACAGTCTGGACGTCTGTTTCTCTTTAGAGGGTACCATTGTGACATTCTGGGACTCCACTCTGTGTTGCAGGAGAAAAGATGTTTTCATTTTCTCGTTCTGTTTAATTTAGGGGAGCAAACTTCCTATCTGCAGAAGACAGAAGTAAATGGATTCCAATAACAGTCTACAACAATGGCAATAATACAAATTACTCTGTTGTCTATGCACCAAACCACAGCTATACTGCTACTTACACTCTGTGCAAGGAATGAAGCAGCCTGAGTATTCCTGGGAAGAGTTTCTGGACATTCTGATTACATGCAGAATTCAGTGACTGAAGCAAAACTCTAAGCACTGCTCTTTTTATTTATTATTTAAATTTTTGTCTCTGTTTTGTGATCAGAAAGGTTGTGGACATCTTGTTCTGGTATGTTCCCCTGGGGCTACGTTTTCCAACATATGGAGCTGTGTGCCCTGGGACTCACAAAATTTCTGACCAGTCAAACAATGACATAACTCAGAACTTTGGTATTAGGGAAGGACTGCTACAGTGGATTTTAATCACTTTTCAGGAGGTTGTTAAAAGTCTTGGCAATCATTACTGGATAAGCAAGATAGTCAGGTCTCATTTTGCTCTTTTACAAATCCATTAGTGCCTCATAGTAAATCCAGCAATGTTCAAATCCCTGAACAGTAAACAACCTTCAACAGCAAATGAATGAAGCAAGATCTTCTGTAACCGAGACTTCATTAGCTAAACAAACTATGATACACCTTGCCAAAAAGCAGAAAAAACCAAGCAAAATAAGTAGCTGAAATATTGGATGAATTATGCTTTAAATTACTCTGATGTAGACCAAACAGAACACGTATGGTTTTCTTGCACTTACAGTGGGTAAGTATCATTTGGGTGCTATGTTTTGAGATGCATAACCAAAATTTTTTTATAAGAAGATTTATAAGAAGATCAAAGGTTTTGCCACATTGCTGCAAATGCAGAACGACAGTTGTGGGACACACAGCAGACAGAAAATACTCCTAAAGCTCTTGACTTCTGCCAGCTGTTCAGACTGGCAACAGAATTGTCACCACATGTATGAATATATTTCTTCCTCTTAATACTCTTCAGAACCCTCTTTGCAGGAAACGCAAACATATGGAACATGAATAAAGTTTCCACTATCTTTCATCTTTCCACTCTTCAGAAACTGGGCAAGCTTTCAGGCCGCAGCTGCCCGTTAGTAACTTTAGTTTGTTTAGTTTCTTTTTTGTCCCCATTCAACCAATTCATCTTGACAAATGTTCTCTGCTGGCTCCAGAGTTGGCACGTCTGAAAATATTTAGTCCCCATTTCTTACTGTTGAGCCTCATCTATTATTTTTAAAATCATATTACACAGGAGATGGGCTACTCTTCCCAACACAATACAAGATTGATATGAGAATATGCTTAAAGGGTATTTAGTCAGCAATTTAGGAAGCAGATATTTGTTATGCTAATTTTTTTGTGTGTCTAAACTTTTATTATTTTCTTGGATGTGAGAAATACCCTGAACTTCACCGTATACCTATTGGTCAAGTTCCTTCAAAGAGCTGCACAAGGATATCCTGTACCAACTCATGAGATCCCACATGCATAGTTTGCTTTGTTGATGGGGACCGCAGTGTTTTCCAGAGCTAAGTGGCTCAGAATATCTTCAAGATTCCTTTGTGATGTGAACTAAAGTCTATACATACAAATATTGCACAAATAATATATTACATACACATACACTGTGGTTTGGATTTGATTTAAATTTTTTATTTTTTTTTTTTTTAAGAAAAAGGTTTTTACTTTCAGGAAGCCTGGGATGGTAATTTGTATGACTGAATCCTTTTGCAAATTTTTTGCTAAGAAAGGAACCTCAGTATGATATACATTAGAAAAGTCCTAAAGCTAAATGAGTTGATGCTGCAAAGCAACACACAGATTTTGTTTCCAATCCTCTGTGAACCTTCAGTTTTGGAGCATGTAGCAAAGTTTTGGATGAGAGTTTTGGATGAGATATTCTAGTACTGATTAATCTTGTTTTAAAAAAAGAAAAAAACCCAAATAAACAAAACCCACAAACCTGTTTCTTATTTCAATTCCCTCTTACAGCTCTAGAGCACTTACCCTAATATAAAAGTTAAAAGGAACACCTTTTTTTTTTTTTTCCCTGGAATTTTAATTTAGATCTGCCCTTAAAAGTAATATATCTGAAGCAAGTTATCTCCTTTCTTCTTTTTGTAAATGATAATATCTAAATTAACACAAGAACAAACAGAATGAACATGTTGCAGATGAGGAAAAAGATTAACTTGTTTATCTCTAAGGACCCTACCTGATCCAGACCATACCCATTAAGGCCTTGGTCTTCAGAGAACCTCAGTGGCTGACCAGAAAAATATAAACAGATTACAGTAGAAACATAGTAGAAAGAGTCATGGTAACTCAACACTGCTTCTGAAATTTTTATTACTGGCTGAACTGCCATTTCTTCTTTCCAATTACATCTCTGTCACTTCACTTTAAAATGGTAATGGAAAATACAATACAAATAACAGAATTCACTCAACTTAAAGGTAGTATTTTCACAGGGAAAAACAAAACAGCTATCAGGAAGAAAAGCATTTCAAAGATGTGCTTTATGATAACCTCAATTGTCAAATAAACAGTAATATCAAGAATGAAAAAATTAATTTCCCCTAACTCAGATAGATAGATAGATAGATAGATAAAATGTCTTTCCAGATAGAAAAAGACAGAATGAGAAAATAATCCTTACATTTTCAAGACATGTAGCACAAAGTGAGAAAAATGATGCATCCTGACAGGTCTAAAAGTACTGAGAATTTCCACATTTAAGGCTAATCACATTCAGAAGGGACTTAGCTCTGGAGTAGGGGATGTATATTTATAGATATTCCGTAGACTCTTCCAATATAGATATTCCGTAGACTCTTCACTAAGAAGTGAAACACTATGCTACTTTTTTATTAGGAAAACAAGAACTGATGCACTTAGTCCTGGCAGCAGTAATATAGACACAAAGCCCCAGAGAAAGTGGAAACAAGATCTCCAGGTTTCTAGGCAGCATGCTCAAGTGATTCAGTCCCAGCTCCAGGCACAGGGCTTACAGAGACATAACGCTTGAGTGGCTCCAGAAGAGGCTGTGGTACCACCTTGCACTTGCTCCAGCATAATTAAAACCAGATTTGTGCTCATCCACTTTGCTCTGTAAGAAAAGCAATATAATTATTTCATCATATAACAGCATGCTGGTATAGATAGATGGGACTTTCTGAAGCTCCCCTTTTGCTGCTCAGACCTGGCTGGACTTAATCTTCCTTCACACTGGAAATTATTTCAGGTCTTTAATGTGGCTGGCCCATACTGACCAAAGCCAGGCCTGGCCTTGTTTGCATTACATGCATGGACATACTTTCAGTCCACAGTGTCAGCTTAGGGTGTCTCATCAGTGTGGACACCATTTTCATTTTTCTGGTCCAAAACTGAAGAATCTGGATTCAGACTTGTCCATTCTAAAATCCAAGCCAGAGATTAGGGGGGAGCTGAAGAACGACCACAAGTTGCCTGGCAGCACAAGAAGATGGGAGCATTGGCTCTGCTTCTGGTGGTTACTAGAAGGCGGTTCCCTCCTCCTGACATGTACCCAGGAGTCTCCTGTTAATGGAGCAATGACAGTAGCTTTTCAGAGCTTAAAGGCAATAGAAATAAACTGTGGTCCCACAGTGGCTTTAGAAAACTGCATCTTTCACCTGTGTCTAGAAATGATCTGCCCAGCAGGTTACCTGCAAGGCCAGTTCTGCAATGAACTGATCTGTGTTCCCTGACTGATCCTTTCACTTGAGGGCCCAGCATCTATTGCTTCACCAGTGAAAACAATTCTTCTGAGCTGCACATGATGGTAGGTGGGGAAGGAGGATAACTTCTTCATTTCCAAAAAAATAGTTCAGAAGGATAAGCTAAACCTCAGTTACTGCCTATGGTGAATAGAAAAAATCTAAAAACTTTCAATAGGCATTCCAAAGTGCCACTTAGCACTATAATTTGGCTAACAACTCAATTTTCCAAGTATAAATTCGGGATCTGATGTCTAAAAAGGAAGCAATTCAAAAGACATATGAATTAAATGGAAAGGCAAGCTTTGTGATTCATTCTGTTTATAAATGCAGGTCAAAGTACCCAAGGTCAATATTTCTCAGTTATAAAAGTCCAAGGAAACTGCATTCATGAAAATCAGCCACAACTTCAGGGCTGTAATGAGGCATCTCGCAAGAGGTAACAGCTTCTTTCAGAAATGAGCTTTCCCCAAGTCACGAAAAGGTTAAGAATAAGCTGCAGAGATCTGAGTCTAAACATAGGCAATGGTTTGGGTTTTTTGTTCTGAATCTGGATTCTCCCATATAGTCAAACAAAAGCTAGGGAAAAACACCCGAAGAAACACAAAAGCAACAAAACCAAAATCAGCTTTTCTATTCCTATTTCCTCATCCAATTTATGTCCTCTAACCTTGCTGCATAGCAAGTTACCTTCCTTGGTCCTTTTCCACGTTCTTCTGTCAGGCACTGATACACCTTGTAGCTTCATTCTTAGCACATACTGGAATTACAGAATTTTAGGATAAACTCACAAAATTTTTATAAATTAATCTCTGGTCCATATTTATTATTTTCCTGAAGTACTTGCTTTAAAATTATGGAGGCATCCAGATGTGAATTTGGAAATGATATTTGAAACAAAGATTAGCATGGTCCTGAGTTCCTCCATTTTCATTTGATTTATTTGCTGAAAGATGCAGCTGACTTTCCAGTGCATAATAGTTTCCATCTAATTATTTCTCAGATCTACATGAAAGCAAATTGCCCTAATATTCATTTCTCTCTAATACAATGCCAAAATTAGAAAATATTTGGTGCTCTGTATCGTTTTTATGGGTGCTTATTAACCCATCTTTTTTTTTTTTTTCAGTGTTCTGCTTTGCTTACATCTTAACTGATTGTCTTATATAAAAGATGTATCATTAGCAAAATCCAAGTAATCTTCTGCTGTTGGATCACTCTGTTCTCACTGTATCTGTCCAGCCCCATCTTAAAAATATATAAATTCTGTGCCAAATGCCATGTTGAGAGAACCTCTCTGACATTGATGCTAATGTTGTCTCTACCTCATCTGTGCAAGCTCTACCCTGATACGCAGCTATAATATCACATCAAAAGGAGTGTGACCAGCAGGTCGAAGGAGGTGATCCTGCCCCTCTACTCTTCTCTCGTGAGACCTCACCTGGAGTATTGTGTGCAGTTCTGGTGTCCTCAACATAAAAAGGACATGGAACTGTAGGAACAAGTCCAGAGGAGGGCCACGAGGATGATCAGGGGAATGGAGCACCTCCCGTATGAAGATAGGCTGAGAAAGTTGGGGCTGTTCAGCCTGGAGAAGAGAAGGCTGAGTGGAGACCTCATAGAAGCCTTCCAGTGTCTGAAGGGGGCCTCTAGGGATGCTGGGGATGGACTCTTCATTAGGGACTGTAGTGACAGGACAAGGGGTAATGGGTTAAAACTTAAGCAGGGGAAGTTTAGATTGGATATAAGGAGGAAATTCTTTCCTGTTAGGGTGGTGAGGCACTGGAATGGGTTGCCCAGGGAGGTTGTGAGTGTTCCATCCCTGGCAGTGTTCAAGACCAGGCTGGACGAAGCCTTGTGTGATATGGTTTCGTGTGAGGTGTCCCTGCCCATGGCAGGGGGGTTGGAACTTGATGATCTTAAGGTCCTTTCCACCCCTAACTCTTCTATGAGTCTATGATTCTATTTGCTTATATAGTGTTTCAAGAAAGAGGCCATCCAATGTTTACTTGAAATCTGTAGTGCGTATTTTAAGTATTTGTTGTTGTTTGATGCATCTTTGATATAGTCTTCTGTGGCTGAAAATGTGGTTGAAGACTGGTTAAGATCTACCCTGCTGTTGTTAATCTTTGTCTTAATTCACTTTAAAATGTTTTTGTAGCATGCTTGGCTTATTAATTCAGTTGTTGGACTTTTCTTGGGTTGAGCTTCATAAATTATTTAGCCCTTAAAACTGAAGCATATTATAGATTAATGTTGAAGATGGTGTGATTTACTGCCACCTCTTTCAAGAGTTGTATCAATTCCCTAACTATTCATGTAAATCCTCTGGTTTTTTTTCTGTACTGCTTTTATTGATGTAATCTTTATTGGTATTGCTTCACATGGAAGAGTTGTGGGCTTGCTGGAGTTTTTGAAAATGCTGATTTCCTTTTGTTGATAGAGCTGTGTATTCTCTTAGTTACCCATGCTGAAGGATTGCTTCTCTGGAAACTGTCATACAGGAAAGGCTTGAAGATGTCAGTGTTGATGACCTGTGATGAATCAAGCCTTCCTACATGTGAAATCTTTACTTCAGTTTGAAAATGCTGCAGTATATAATGCTACTCTTAGTCAGTTGTGGTCAGTTTTCTCTTTTATTTTTCAGAGGTTTGTTTTCTTACATTTAATCTGCTTTCTTATTACATATAGTTTGTTATCTTTGGTTGTCAGGATTAGGATTGTGGCATATGCAGATATTCATGTAAGGTTTTTTCCAATGCATATATGATACCTGATAGCTCTGTTGGGAAAATTCCAAATTACTTCATGGATTTCTTCCTGAGGAACTGTAATTCATGAGCCCCTGTGCCAGAAACAATCCAGACATCTATGCATCATTCTAGTTTGGAAACTCATGATATATTTGCACATATTTTCTGAGTTGTTTTCCCAGCCACTGGGGTCTGAAGTTTCTCATTAACCTATTTGCTCGAGGCTTATCTAAATAAGGTGGGGTTGAAGTTTATGTGAAAAGAGGGAAAGTTCTTGCCTAGATTTTCTGTTTGATTCAGATTTGTTTTCTTTCTTTTTATCTGTTTGTTATTCTTTTTTTCCTAATCTAAAAAAAAAGCTCACCACAGTTAGGTTTAAATACTATTGCAGGAACGGAATGAGAAACAGTCAGTCAGTGAATATTTCTTTAAATTAATTATCCTCTCATAATGTCGTTGACAATACAGGATTATTTATTTATAGCATTTCTTAAATATAACTGGAAAAAAATAACATTTTTATAATGATCAGAGTCATATTGCAATTCCATGTGCTAATAAGATGTGGCGTGTCTACTTAGGTATACCAAGTATTTGGGATGTTTCTTCACTGCATATTCCCACTCAATCAAATTCTGTTTAAGTGTGCAAAAAAAACTTTAACCTACTTGGTAGGAGTAACCAATGCTGCCAAAAAAGTGTAATCTTTGATTTGAATTTAGAGGTAGATCTTACTTTCCTTCTAACTAGTGACCTCTTAGGGATCTAGCTAGTTGTTATAAACAGATGTAGACAGCAGAGGTGATATTCCCATAACCATGTTAATTTTAAATGTTTTATAACTTTTTTTTTATCATTGCACTGTTAACATGAACTAGGGGTTAGTAGCACATTACTGTTTCCCTTATCTCTAGTGCCCAATTTGTATTTCATCTACTGCTGCATATGACAAGAATATACTGCCGCGTACTGAACAGAGAGTTAAACCAGAGCAAGTGAAGGTGCAGTGAGGGCCTTTGGAATATAGTTATGTTCACCATATGGTAAGAATTATTATTATGCAATTTAGAAAGGTGTTGTTTTAAGTTAAAACATTTAGAAGGGCTTTCTTAAAACTCTAGGTGCTTTTAAACAATTCATCCAGTTCCCTAATCCCTGAAAGCCCTTTTTGACCATTAATCAACTCTTGCTGGCTTTTGCCCTTCACATTTTTCTTCAGACTAATCCTCAGAAACAAGCAAATAAATTACACATTAAAATTTATGAGTACAAATTTTTCCTTCCCTCTAACTAATGTGTGCGATTTTCCCTGGAGAAATTCCCTCATGCATAAGAAATCAAAGCTTTTAAGCAAAGAATAGTTCCACTGTCAGGAAGAAAAACAAAACCATTGCCATAACCATGTTATTTTCAAATATTTTTTAATTTTGCTACTATATCGTTTGTATGAACTAGGGCTTAGTAGCCCATAACCATAGTTAGTTCCTGAATGTTGCAGTTCTACAATGCCGAATGGAAAAAAAATAAAATCATGGGTTAAATATTTTTTTCTGCCACCAAGGAGATTTTGTAACAGTTTGCTTTTAAAAGAAACCACAAAAGGAATAAAACTCACAAAGCAGAAAACTTTCAGTTCTTTTGATGTCTTGGCAACTGAAATCAACAACTGCAGAGCCTATGGACACTTAGGTTTCCAGCCTAGATGATGAACTGCATTTGCAGCAGATTATCAGTTTGTAGGGAACAGACAGACAAACCAGATGCATGACTAGAAAAGGCTGTCTCAGTTCACATGAATATTTTCATCACTTCTGAAGATTCAGCAGAACTCAGGGGCAATTTGTTATTTTAGTCGAGTAACACTTTCAGGTCAGAACGGACCCTTTAAAAATCACAAAAATGTTAAACTTCTGCCTGGTAAATTGTAATGTTATTACCACTGAAGGTCACTGCAGCATACTTACTAACATCATTTTTATATTGGAATGCTGTACAAAACTAGATCATTTGTGCAGAAAAGTAAGGGCAAGTATATCTTGGCTTCCAAGATTATATCCAGTGCAGTTATCTGTTACACTATAAATACACATTTCTTTTTTGCAAGACAGAAAGCATAATTGTCTACTGCCAGTGGAGCTGATCATTAGAAAATAGTTATTTTCTTGGGTCATGTCAAAATGGAGTCTTGATTAGATCTATATTAAGCCAAATTACTTCATTGCATCAAACTTTTGAGCCAAGCAGGCCTTAATTTTAGCATAATCTATGTAAAGATGTTACCTATATATAGCTAATGTGACTTTCCAACTGTAGAGTGGAAGGACCTGCAAAGGAAAAACCTGACCATGGATGCTGAAATTTTCATCTGGTACCTACCCAACATTCTAAACATGGAAATTTGGATGTAGGCTCCTAGTATTAAAAGGCCTCACAAAACAGACAGCAGTGGACTGACAGTCTCTTTGCAATCAACTTATTTGGAGGAGACTGAGGGGTGACCTTATTAGTGTATATAAATATATAAAGGGGGAGTGTCAGGAGGATGGAGCCAGGGTCTTCTCAGTGGCAAACAATGAAAGGACAAGGGGTAATGGGTACAAAATGGAACACAAGAGGTTCCACTTAAACTTCTTCTCAGTGAGGGTGACAGAACACTAGAACAGGCTGCCCAGGGAGGTTGTGGAGTCTCCTTCTCTGGAGACATTCAAAACCCGCCTGGACACGTTCCTGTGTAATCTTGTCTAGGTGTTCCTGCTCCAGCAGGGGGATTGGACTAGATGATCTTTTGAGGTCCCTTCCAATCTCTAGCATACTGTGATACTGAGATACTGTTGCTTAGATAGGTTCGTTCTTCTAAAAGGCAGAACAAGGAGGACTACATTTTATTTGAGTGACCTGGAAAGCAGCTTTACTAAGACCAGCAGGTTAAAGAAAATGAAATATTTCTTAAAATAACAGCATAAACTAGTAACAGAATAGGTTAGAGTCAGACCTGCAAGAAACTCAGTTGTACAAAAATAGCATAAAAATACAATATTAGAATTTATAGAAAGTTTGTACTTTCTCATTTTATTTTCAAGACAGCTTACCTGGGGTAGCTGACTTGTGCAAAGTAGGGTGATTTTAAGGCTGGATTATCAGATGAATACACAGATGTTTACTTAGTAGCCAGGCACCAAAGTAGAATTTAGAAGGGAAATGCAATTATTTGTAATACACCACTCCAGTAAATCTTAAAGCCATAGAATTCAGCATGAGACTCCTCCTTTGGTCTTGGCTTCTCAGCTCAGATTTGTCAATTTCAAGGTAAATTTGGTATTTCATTGCAGTGTTCCCCATGTTCCACAATGTTCAGAAGTGAGCCTGCTGTGCTCCAAACATGAGCGCTGCCACTTTCACTGGAACCATCAAGGTGCACTTGTTCTCTGGACATGTTGAAAAAATGTGGAGGACACAAAAGCCTGCCTTGACTTAGCTCCTGAGCGTTCATCCAGAAAGAGCTTTGATGGACCCGATAGTCAATATAGCTTTTTTGGGGGGAAAAAGAATAGCTTTTTGGGGAAAAAAAATAGCTTTCAGGGAAAAAGAGTGTTGGTTTTTAAAGAACTGGGTGGCACTTTGGAGAAGGTTGGGAATAAGTAGATCTTTCACATCAAAACAAAAAAGAAAAAGGTATGGATAGCCAAAGAGTTAAATAGATCTATCTGACACAGCTACATTCTCAATTTAACAAGAGACACAATTAGGGGTTTAAGAAAAAAGAAAGCCACTAATACCTTAATTTTCTTTCAGTCTTTCCAGTTCTACTTTAAGGATTGAAGAAGTTCAATAGAGGCACCAAGATTTTGGATACCTAATCTAAGCCAAAATTAACAGCCAAAAGTTTGATACCTAACACACTACAAGTACTGGAAAAAAAACTATTTTTCACCTGAACTGACATTACTTGTCTCATAATTTAAGGGAAGAATTGGTGGGGTGCTATTTTGTTTTGTTTGTTTGAAACTTAAATATGAAAATTGCCAATCACTGCGGGAATGGATACTCATAGTAGCAGCTTTTTGTCTTTCTCTTGATAAGCTTAATCAAAGTATCTGATTATAACCCTTCCCTTAGCACTTCATGCATTGTCTCTTTGGGAGCACAATAGATGTAATTTAACTCTTTCGGATTAAATGATTTTCATGGTAATTTCATTGCCATTATCCACCCCATACTGGCTGGTTTTGTATATAAATGTGTCTGACCCACGGCTTCTAGTAGTCTGGAAAAAAAAGTAGCTGAAATAAAAAGGCAGAAGTAATAGCAGAGCTAATAGCATCAAATAGAGATAAAAAGACGCAACTTGGACACAACAAATTTGTTGAATAGAAGCAGAGTTAGAGGAGGATTATGAGAGCATATCTGATAATTCTTCGGTGAAAGTAATTCTTGTAAGCATATAATATAAATTAACTACTGCCAGATTATTCTGCACATCAAATTTCATTTCCATAAAAGACCAATGTATCTCAGGTGTCTCTCTGGAAGATAAGAAATTTTATGTGATTCACTTTTGCCTCTACTATTCAAGTATTACAGATTTGGAACAAAGTAATGCAACATATTTAAATGTTAAGAGAGCAGACCCTCTTACTGACTGGAGACCAGTAGAAATCACTAGTCCAGTTAAAGAACTCTGATTATAGTCACATAAGAATGCTCAGTGTTACTGCTTGGAAGTATTCAACAGAATATCTCTTCTAGTAAAAATGTTTCCTTCTTCTAAAACATAAAGATAACGAAGTAGAGTTCTATAAACAGCTGTATGAAAGTTTATGATGAGATACTACACGAAGGTAACAAAACTGATTTTATTCCTATCTGTTATTCAACTATGATGCAAGATAGAGAAATAATATTGTGAGGACCCTGATTACAGAGGAATTCAAAGCTCAGGATCCCTGTACAGTTAAAGCTACCCCTGTTCCCCAATAGAGTGAAGCATCACAGCTACTTTGAGGGTCACAGCCAACACTTGTCTCCTGCAGTTAACCATCTGTTTATTCCTTGCTTTACTGATAAGACATCTACTCATCTCATGGTGAGGCTGGCACAATGGAATCAATGACTACAAACTGGACACCTGAGTTAGCTGTCTCCCTTCACTTGGCTGAAACAGAAATTTGAACCAATGGCACCCACCTTACAGGTGTGTGTACCATAAGCGCTGATATATTTGGTTGTCTCACTGCTGGTCAGAGTGGACTTGAGAATGTGCTGGCCAGAAAGTACTTGAAAACCACAGAGGGTGAAGACATACATGGGGGATAGAAAACAAAGGACCCTAGTTTCTGCCTCACTTTGAGTTAAAAAGCAGTGATCTTACCACTTTTGGTGAGACTGAGACTTTTTCTTCTGACATTGCAGGAGCTTTTCAAGCTGTTTCAAAAGGATCCTTTATTTATTTATTGTTGTTACTTGTATTTTAAATTTCATTTCAGCATGTGTGTCTGACACTTTTAGAATTACATTGATGAGGCAGGTAAACAGTAGGTTTGAAGTTGTTTCAATGAAGAAAACAACTGTCACAGGACAGTATATAGTTCATTATATCTGATCAGATAACACAAAGTTTTAGCATGCTTCAATGCATATAACACATCCTTTGAATGTCATTCATGCAATGTTTGGTTCCTTTTTGAAAGACCTTGTCAGAAAGACTGAGTCAGATCTGAAACTCCAAAAATACACTAGAATTCAACTTTAAATTACTTTGTATTAATTCAATGAACAAATTCTTCCTTACTGTAGAGTAACAGCTTACAGTATTTTAGCAATTGTGATAGAAAATGTACCACAAACACATTCATTATTTTTACCGTTTAGGCTTGGTAGCTGCAGCATGGGCCATAGCCGTCACTTTTTCTTCTGAGGACTTTGGGGAGAGCAGTTCTTGAGCCCACTCTCATGGCCCGGGATAACATCTAGGTGAAGCTCAAAGTTGCCATGAAGAGTCCCAGAGCCCCTATAGTCCCTATGTGACAGATGATGGGCTGTCACTGTCTAATCCATAGATGGGACTGTTGTCATGGACACAAAACTAAATGGAAATACTAGAAATAAAGCCTGCCAAACAAGCTTGATTGATAGTTTCTTGGGCAGAAAACTGAAATGAGGGAGTGCCATGGATGTACTTGGATTTTAGACAGGCAACTGATAAGGAGGCATATGATAGTCTAGGGAGAAAATTAAATCAGTTTATCTTACACAACAGTATAATCAAATGCTAGCTTGTGAGCTACTGACAATGGAAAATCACAAATAATTCATTAAGGAGAGAGAAATTAGCTGGTGATGTCCCACAAGGATCAGTATTGGGCTACCTGTTTAAAGTTTGGATAAATATGCCTCCAAAATTCTATCAAGAACAGTAAATTATTCAAGATATGCACAGAAGAGAGAACGATTTGGACTGCTTCACTAAATTAGAAAATAACTGATATGTATGCCTGCACTAATTGCTGTGAGGTGTGTGAGGTGTGTGTGTGCTTATGAAAATACATGACCAAATTTTCCAGCTTTCACAACCCAAACATTTTGGATTTTTATCTGTCAGTGGAAGGATTTTGCAGATAAGGCTGATTTTACATGTCTCTTTCCATCAGAATTGGGATAATAGCTCTAGAAACTGGGCCTTAGTTATATTGGGTGGAGAATCCAAAAAATCCTTCACTCCCAATTTTCTCACATTCAGACCTACATTTCCCAGTATTTCCTTTAATATCAACTGCATCAGCTAGCAGAATAACAGATAGCCCAGAGCTGTAGGTTCCCGAGCTAAGAGTCCAGCCATGCACTGAAGAATACACAAAATCTTCCATTATCACGTAGCTCAATATATAGTAGAAACTTTATTCAGCTGTGCTAATATGCATAATTAAATTGATTTCTCTTAGTAATGTGTACTATAGAAAAAGGTAGTTAATCTCTTTTACCTTCTTCATAACAAGAATGTTTTTACTCTCTAATCTCCCTTGCTGACACCTCAACTGTGGAAAGAACAGTGCTAATAAGGTAAATTGGATTACATGGAAGCATTTGGGATGCCTGTAGTCACCCAATCTCTGACTTTGCTATTAATCACTTAAGTCATCCAACCTCTGCAAACATCAACTTAAAATAAACACCAGCAGCTAAACTCATAAATACATCAACAGTCAGCTTGTTTACATTTGGAAATGTGGTGAAATAACCAGAATAACTGCTTCATTTTAAGTCCTCAAATGCCCACTATTTTCTGAGACACCTATTTCATTTAATTTCTGACAAGCGGCGGCCACTGAGTCATCAAAACTATCTCCCCTGTCACTGAAGAGGGTTTTTCATATAACTAGTTTTATTTTAGATCTCTTCCTCGCAGTCTGCTGATTTATCTATTATTCAAGTGACTACATTTTTCTCTGGCCTTGAATTATTTAAACTGTTGTGCATCCAGACAAGCAGACTTTCCCAGCTCTCCAGTGAGATTCTATTATGAGCAGATATTTGTGTCTAATCACATACATTAGTGAATGTAAAGACTTAATCTAATATGATCTTTATTGGATGCCAAACCCCATCAATATTATTTAGAGAATACTTAGAGCTTTCACTTTACATTTTACATACTAACTTTTTTTTGTTAAGGAGCTGTCCTGCTAACAAGCAGGGTACTCAACAAAACAACCGCACACTAGCTGTATAATATGCACAGTTTATTAAAGAAGCACGCTAAAGCGAATAAGCACACTAAAACAAACAAGCACATTAACATAAATCAAGTATGTATCTATATGTATAGTAAATAAGAACAAGAACGCAAAACATATATACATGTATGTATAGCACAGAGGAAAATTAGCAATGCATCCAAGCATTACTGCATAGAGAGAACAGAGATTAAGAAGAAATATGTCACCAATTACCACCAAATCATCACCCAGGCACACACTTCAAGCTGGGGAACCCCGTTGCTGCCAATGCCACGGATCTAAGGTAATTGGGAAAATAGGTGAGGCTTCAGATTCAGCTACAAGAGGGTCCTACTTTTATACCCTTAGAAAGACAACCAGCTTTATGCAAGATCTGTAATTGTTGTGTGGCCATGCAGTTTCTTATGGTCTCCCTGTTGTCTGTGCCGAGAGAATTGGCCAGGCACCCCAGCGCAGGCAAGTATGAATATCACAGAACAGCTGCACCTTTATGTTTTCCTGCCTTTTTCTAGCAAATACAATAAACATAAACATATATACTTTACCAAATGCACTTTGACAAAAACATACTTGGTTATGTCTCTCAGTCATGAACAAGAATAAGCTCTCAGATAGGTTCCCATCCATTACAAGAGCCAATCTGGCTGTACTAAGTACATATTCTCTCAAATATTAACCTGTTATTACCCGAATCCTCAATAATATATTTCCTGTCGATAATTTAAATATGAATCAGTGCCCAAGAATAACTGATTCCCCTGGGAGCAAATAAATTAAAGAAATGATAGACTTAAATAAAATCTTTTTTCAAATTAAAGCAGCAGCAACAGGTTTAGAAAGAATTCACTCCAAGACTATTATGCAATTGTAAATGAAGTCAAAATTAGCTTAGAAAAACTCTTCAGAAAGTTAAAGTAACCTCTTCTAAAGCAGTTAGTCCAGAAAGCATTGATAGCACCTTGTCAAAGTCTTAATCAGCTGCAAAGCATACTTGGGAAACTTGTTTTCACTATGTTGAAGAGATAACACCCTTACTGCAAAATACATGAGGGTGGTTTGGGACTACGGCTACATAGAGTTTTGTGGCAAAGTTTCTATCGTGAGAGAGAGGCATCTGGGCAGAGTTGAGGTGGTTATATTCAAAGTTATAATGCAGAGTGCTCATTCCAGAAACTACAATACCCCCAGAAATGGGTGGCTCATACTCAAAAGGCAGGTTTCTGCCACTGTGTATGTCTTTAAAAGACAGAGAGTCTGCATCTCTGCCTGAACTGCTGGGTGAGGAGTTTGCTCAGGATATCATTCAAATAAAAAGGACTTTTGGTCCAGCATTTGCAATACTGTTTTTCACAGAATGGATGTGCTTACTAATAGAAAGTCTTCATCCTCGCACTTGAAATTGTTGATGGGACACTATTCAGAGCCCCTTTCAACCCCCAAAAAATCCCACTTGTGCCACTGATGATTTGGTTTGCTGATGTCTCCATGAAGTTGCCGTGGATTATGGCATCAAGCATACTGTTTATTCAGATATCCTGCTTTCAGTTTTTTTGTTACTCTCCATACATCTTCATGTCAGATATATTTTGGCATAAAAGTAACATTTTAAAAAGATACCAATAGTAATACACATTTGGATACTGAGAGTAAATCGACATGTTACAAGAAAGGATTTATGGATTGTACTTAAAAGCTAGTATTCCACAAAAATAAAAGAGGAATTTTAGAGACTTCTAGTAACACAGATCATTTCAGAAGTATTTGTTTGACAGAGGTTTTCAAATTATAAATGAAGTTATACATGGAGTTACTGCCTCAGTGGCTGAATAAATTAACACAAACTTGTCTGATATCAGAAACGTGTATCCAAAGGATTGTATCAAACGTTCTACACTGTGATACGTAATTGCTGTTCTTAAGTAATTGAACTTGTGATAAGATATCATTTTCTCCTAATCATTGGAAAGAACAGGCTTTCTGAGCCTGAAATAAAACAGTGATTCATCTTCTGACTTAAAAACTTTTAGTACACATTGTCTGCAATGACAGTTGTGTAACAGCCTCAACTCACAGTTTTCAAGATTTGTCCCTGTATAAAACATCACTTGAAGACCTCAGAATATACAATGCTTTTTAAAAAAATTGATCAAAATTTAAGCTATATATGGATTTTTGCTATATGTGTTGGACTGGAAAGTTGTTCCAGACCACATGGCTCTGATGGGTGAAACTCATCCTGCCTTCCAGCCTACCTGTAATCATAGACAGTCTGGATTCCTTATTTGCATTGTCAGTTAGATTACTTAGTACTAGCAGCATTTGTTTTATCTCAGCTCTCATATATTTCCAGACGCATGATATTCTCTGTCAGTCATTGCTTCACTTTGTTAAAGAAGATGAATCTTTCAGACTTTTTTCTCCCTAGTAGTTTCTCACATTTTACTCATGGAGACTAGAACATCGGTGATTAAATTTGCATGCAATATTCCATCAGGGTCCTAGCCATGCCTTGCACAAGGTCATTAAAACTACTTTTTCTGTTAAGAAAGTACCCAGCCTACAGCAATCCTACTACTGCCATTCCTTCCTGATGGATGCACACAACGGGTCGAGGTCATTCTGTGATCAACTAATTTAGCCAGATTTCTTTTTATGTCAGTGCAAAGAGGAAATAAACAGAAACAGCCAGTGAACTAGCTTGTATTATCCGTATTTTCTATGTGCAGTGCACATTCCCATTGCTTCAGCTCTGCTCCATAATTTGCTACTTCAACACTGAAAAAAAACAGTTAAAAACCTGGGCACCACAGTGGTGTCTGCAGCCAGCCAACACAGAACTCTGAAGCAGACTAATGGGAAAAACTGAGAACAAAAGAGTAAAACAAGGAATGCTATTTATAGCAAAAGTCACAATCTGCAATTTATTATAGTTTTAACCTCACACATTATTGTGTGTAATAACATAATGTTTCTATAATCCCACAAAAGCATATTAATATAAATGAACTGTAAGATATGAAAAAAACCCTCAAAACTGTCAAATATTAGCATGTTTGGTGGCTTCAAAGGTGTTCAAATATTTGTCTTAGAAATACAAATAATTAAGTGTTATATAATGGCATTCGTAAACATTTCAGAGGAAAGTGCTATTGTAATGCAGAAAAATAATCTGTTGCTTTGTAATTAGGAAGACATTTTGGAATTAGCTTATACCATGAACAGTCATGAGCCTAAAAATAGATGCATTTTGGCTTTTTAAGCAAATGATGCCTCCATCTTAGAACAAAACTGGTGTAAGTCTGTAGTTCTGTACTTGTATGGTACTCTGAGATAAGTGCATTCAGCATGATAGAAACAGGTTTATATTTAAAAAGTATTATTATTTTCATTTCAAAAACCTTTAAAGTTTTTGTATCTGATTAGTTCATTTTCGGAGAAAATCTATAACCCTGAGTCTTAACACTGCCTGAAAACTCTCTTACCGGTATCCGAGTTACTAGCAGTAACCCAACTAGAGAGTTCACTGTTGAACTAAAGAAGAAAAACAAGTATTTCTATTTTAAGAGACACATGAACCTTACTGGAATTAAAATACACTGGAAACGTAACCCCTGAAGTGGCAGCAGTCTTTAAATATTTTCCTAAGGTTTCAACAGATCTGTGCATAGAAGTAAATTTACTGTTACTGCAATTCTTTCAAGCCTAAAATCCAGGTTCCACATACATTTTTTGCCATATGAGTAGCAGGTGACAGTCAACACCTGAAATAGAATTTCAAACCTAAAAACTCTTACAAGTCCCCTGCCAAGTAGGCTTACAGACAACTACACGTTATTTTTAGCAGATAAGAACTAAAATAACTCTAAGTTTTCCCCAAGCTGAACTGTAGCTACAGTTTTGCTCTGGATTCATCATTCTTCCTACAGTACAAAAAGAATAGTTTGCTTTAGTGCCTGGATCAAACTGAAACAAAAAGTCTTAATCATCTTGCAGTGATGAAGATGACAGTGATATGAAATGCTAGTGCTGTGTGTTAAAAATCAAACAAAACAATCAATCCCTCCAACTCCAGGAAACTCAGGATTAGTGGTAGGACATTCCTTTGAATCAGGAAAAGTAATGCTGTAAAATTTCATTTCCATTTATTAATTATTATGCTAAAATTAGATAGTCCTGATTCCTAACCTGTGCTGCCTTTTCCAAGTTTAACAGCTTACTTTTTCCCACTGGAAAATCTTTCCTCATTGCTTGTGATGTGTACGTTCCACAACAGTAATATACAGGCAACAATTTGCGGTAACCTTTTATTCCTGATGTATCTGTAATACCATCCAGCACACCCCTTGCAGGTGTTTTCTTAAACAATGAATAGTTAAGCAATAGCACATTTTGCAGTTTTTCCTTTCTAGGCCATTTCCCTAAAGATAGAGATGGAAGATACGAGAGACAGGATCAGATTCTGTCTTGCCGTATTATACTTCATCAGGAAGCATCACACTCTGCAAAGTATGGCCTTGGAAGAAACAGCTTATTAAGCCATCACAACAGAGCATCTGTGGCACTGCAGTGATAAGATAAGCAAAAAAGAAAGTTCTGCTAAGGACCCAGAGTGGCTCTGGCTCCTGCTGTCATTCAGCTCCAGGAAGAGTATCTCCATGCTCTGCAGGATGATTCAGGATGCAGTATTTGCTGTGGTCACATTTCACAGGCATGGAGACTGAGGGTTGTTTTTTTTTTTTAATGAAGAATCTTCTCACAAACTTGACCCATTCCTCAAAATCTTCCTTACACCTGCATCAGCTTCTCACTTCCCCAAATACCTATTTATTTATTCCAAAAGAAAACTGACAAATTCTGGTATGCTTTGCCATGCATGCTCAACTCACCATCTTTAGCCCTCTTTCCCATGTTTCTCCCCACTCTCTACTGACCTCAGTAAGTAAACCTTCCTCAGGAAGTAAACCTACCTCTCTAAAGTTTCTTCTGTATGTTTTGAAGTGAGTCCTTGTCTTTTTCTCTCTCTGTTTGTGGATCTCCTACAGCTCTGCCCTTTCTGTGTACATATTTTCTGATTAAATGTCCTCTACAAGCATGAATTCTCCTTTTACTTCTATGCCTTACTTCTACCCCTGTACTCTGTCCATGTGGATGGGATTCATATGTTTGAATGTAGATATTTATTTCTGAACCACCCATTGTAGGCTTACTCTGTAGTCTGAAAATCAAGCCAATAATATTTAAAGAACTGTAGGGTGCAATTATCCAACTGCTAAAGAACTTCTCTAAAATAAGGCACCTGAATAAAGATCTGTGCTTCTTTCACTATAAAGGGTAATACCTACATTGTAGCTATATAAAGTTAGGTGGGATAAATCCTACTTTTTTTGTCCATGCTAAAATTCTAGTCTCTCTCTAACACTTCTTTGTAGACATTTAGGGTCAATTTAGCTAATATGAAACTAATACTCTCCATAGTATTTTTCTGATCATTTCATGTGGACAGAACTGTCAAGCATCTGAACACACAGGATTGTAAACTGACCTTCATGTTCATGAAGTCCTCACACTCAGTCTCACAGCATCTTTCTGCTTGATGTCTCTAAAATAGACTGTTTCTGATTCATTCACTCAGCTCAAACTGCTACCCAGGACCTCATCTCATGCATGTAGCATGCTTTCTTGGGCCTGAGCAAATCCCATGTCTTCCCTATATACCCAGCAGACTTTTGCAGTGATAATTTTCCAAGTCTGTTACTTTATCCATGCCATTAGTCTATTTCTCTCTCTGAGGTTTCTCCTCTCCTTCATATCAAAGAAAGGCTTTAGAGTACCTTCCCAGCCAGAAACACTTTTTCTCTGATTTTAGCTCTTCAGGCTTTGTTCAGAACATGTGGCTAATTTGTATCTGGCCAGATTTTCAGAAAGGAGTTTTTGCCTTTCTTTCCAGCCACTGCTAATGTTTGAGAGCAACCTTTTATAAATTTGTGCCGAACTTCCAAGTCTGTCTTTAAACTCTTCCCTAAACTTTTCTTTTCCATAATGCTTCAACAGCCCTTTTCCTAGTTTGGTAATTTCCCAGGGCAACTGTCCTCTTGACAAGCACTTATGGACTTCACTGATCTACTGCCTCATCTTGCACATTAGACTCCAAGTTCTCAGAGCTTTGACTATGGTTTTGTTCTGTTTTCTTTACAGCTCCTAAACTGCCCAGGTCCCAGCACGTGTTCAAGCAGAACCTGTTATCTCCTCTAGCTCAGCAAATGTGTCAGATTTCAAAAGATTATTACTAGAAAGATCCCACAGATGTGAGGATTTTGACCAACATGTTCATGAAATAGCTACACTATGCCAGAATTGATTTATCTGTATTCCTTCCTTTTCCCAGCAGAAAGTAAGACCATCAATTTAGAGCACAGTTATAGAAGTATAAAGGATTTGTCCTGAGGCAATAGGCATTAAGAGAAAGGCGTTTTAGGTGTTCATGTAACTGTCAGATACAGAGGAAGGAAAAGAAACTGCACATTTATTTAATTATTTTAACTTGGATTTATTCTACATTCTTTATTAGCCAAATCCAATGACAAGAAGGCACTGTGAATGTTCTTCAGATAGCTTGGAGGTATAGGGAGTTTTGCAGGTGGACTTTCTAATTTCCCCTGTGGAAATAAAGCTTTTAGTGCATAGTGCACTGAAGCAAAATAAAGACAGTGACAGATGCTCTTAAAAGTGTTTCTTAAGTGGTCGAATGGCCTTTGTAACACAATAAAGACAGAGTTATTTATCAGAAGCTGTGCAAAAGCTGTCATTCAACTTTACCTCAGGGAGTTGGAGTCCCACTTTCCTCTTCTGTTATAAGGCAGCAATTAGTTCTGAAAAATATAAAGTCCTCTTACAAGGCCATTAAGGTGCTACGTAAGTGGTTAACAATAATTGCTTTCAGTTGAAAGGGCTAGTAAAATGTGCCAATTAAAGGTGAACCAAGTGATGTAAACAACTCAACTATCCATTGCTTATCTAGCTCCAATTATTCAAAGCACTGGTTCAAATACTGAAAAAAGAGAAAATTAGGAGGAAGCTAAAAGGAAGTATCTGTTGTATTGGCACAAGGGAGACACACTGCTTCATTCTGTCCTCCTCTGTCTTCTTCAGAAGTACTGTGCCTCCTTAACTCTGGTGTATTTCTCCTCCTGTGCTGCTTGGAAAGACCTGATGACAGAGTGGACTGTATTTCTTAATGATTTCTCTCTCCTTTGTTTCTGCAACATGTCTATAAAGGTACAACGATGCTTTCCATCTCATTACTTCCACTTTATTACAAAACATGATGAATTCAAAAGAAAGAAGTATCCTGTTGTCCTCCACAAATAAAACACACATGATAAACTGAAGTGGTTGTAAGATGAAGTCTGCTATATAGAAGAAATTAAATAGAGTTCCTCTTAAAAGAAATCAAATCTTATTAAGGCTGCAAATGTAAGGCAGGAAAATGTAGAACTAAAATAACCATATGTGTGCCTGGGAGGGAAATCGCAAACAGAAAATATCTGCCCTTTTTAAAATGTTTAAGCTAATTTAGAGGCAAGAAAAATAAAATGCTTTAGTCATGAGAACAAAGTCATTGCATAAATAGAAGGACAATAATTTTCAAAGAGGGAAGTCAGTTACAACAGTTTGAAATGTAAGGCCACCTTCTGAATCTAGTAGCTCAGAAAGAAAGGGTGAGGCATAACTTTACCTCTTTTAAAGTAGTGTAATTATTACCCTACATCCTTTTTGTTGTTCTTGTTGTACTGAAATCTAACTAAATTCCCTGGATGCTGAGAGCCAGTTTGAATCAGGAGACATCAGCCCAGCTCTGAGCTAAGCTGCAAAAGTAGCTGCAGAAATGGGAAGTGACCATGCAGAGGTATTGGTGAGAACCACATAATGCAGCAGTAACTTGAGGACATCTCAGTCATGAAGAGAAAACATAACTTATTCTCTCCTGTCCTTCTGTGCAAATGCTGTTCAGCTATTCCTGTTTCTTGTCGTGTGTATCAGCACTGCAGATTTTTGGAAAAATTACATCTAAGGGGATTGCCAGGATTCGAATTGTGAGCTTGAGCCCTAACTGTGTTTTGAGTAGGTAAGGTTTTGTTCCTGTAGGTCAGGATCAAGTTCATATTAATTTGAGGGAATTAGGCAGGAGGGTCCTATCTGGAAAAGCCCCCCGGGGCCTAGATGTTATGTGCTAGGTGCCTAAGTTTTAGACAGGCACTCAGCAAGGAAAGAGCTACACACCCATTTGTCTCTCCTGCAGCAAAGACACTTTTACAGGTAAGGACAGAAATTAAGTATACCTTTAGGAACAAAACGGACAGGAGCTAGATAGTTTCATGGTTGACCACTCAGTATTGCACAGACACATGAATTGCACCTAAGCTCCTTTTGGAGATAGATACACTATCACTGAAGCAAGGAACCAGAAGATCAAATGATGCCTGGATGAAATGCCAACTGCCAAGTCTCCAGACACAGATCTAAGTGGTGGAAACCTTCCCAGTATGCAAAAGCAGAACTTGAAACTATGGAAGTATACCAAAATATAACAGTAAGATGCATCAGGTGGCAAGTCTGTTTCCTCTGCCCCATTCTTTCAGTTGTCCTTACTTAATGTTGATGTTTCTTTTTTACAAAAACAGAGATAAGCAGCATCTGAGCAGAGCCCACAATGGCACCCCTGACACTGTAACAGGCTACATGTGAGTTCATTTCTTTAATATTATCATTATGAAGCAGGATGGCAGAAAGCCAGCAATCACTAATCAGGGAACAATAGAGCCAATTAGAGCTAACTGCAAGCTGAACAGTCACCCAACAACAAAAATTCTCTTTCATTATCACTGAGTCCCATCCTGAATTTCATTTCAATTCAATCTGTTCTGAACAGCAAAATGTTGGAGCATAACAAAATCCTTTCCAAGGCAGTTCCTGGACCACCAGCTAGACCAGGTTGCTCAAAGCCCCATCCAGCCTGGCCTTGAACACTGCCAGGGTTGGGGCAGCCACAGCTTTTCTGTGCAACCTGTGCCAGTGCCTCACCACCCTCACAATAAATAACGGATTCCTTATATCTAATCTAAATATACCGTCTTCCAGTGTAAAGCCATTCCCTGGTGTCCCATCACTACTTGCTCTTATAAAAAGTCCCTTCTTGTATTGGACATGAGTGTCATAAACCCCTGTGGTATCCTGAGTGTCAGGGTTTGTCTAGTTTGTTCGTTGTTGTTTTTTTGCATTCAGTGCCCTCTCAGCAGGAAAAACAATTTTTCTGGAAAGTTTTCATTTACCTTTCCAAGCAGACAGGACCGCAATTCCACAGCACACATTTTAGTTCAACTAGTGTGCGCAAGAGGACTTAGATAATGGAAGATTGTTCTTGTTGTTTCAGATGCTATTTCTGGTGAATTGAATCATTTAATAGGAAATTTTGCATTTGTTTCCGTTCTTTTGCTGTCCTTCTATGACAGGAAATGGTGATATTGCCAGGGTAGAGGATGGTATCTGGAAAACAGCAAAAAAGGGAAAAAATTCTGTAGGTTGGGTTAGGAGTTGTCTTCTAATGAAAATTGAATCCAAATAGCCTTCCATCACAGAAGTACAATGAAGTATAATTCCTTACATTTTTTAGGGTACTGCTGTATCTAGTTAAAGAAGGGGTAAATTACTGGGTTTATTTTTCTGTGTAGCAGAAACTCTATAACTAGATTTCCAATTTAATCAAAAGTCAGAAAGATTGTCTTCATTGAGCATATTTTCCATCAGTTTTGGGTTGATGAGTATATATGAGGTATCCAAAGATAAAAAACAGTTAAATCGTGCCACTTTTATCTTGGCAAAAGCCAGTTAGTGCATGGGCAGAGGGCTGACCTTGGCCAGTTCATCTCTTAGTAAAATTAAGCCTTTCTTCTTTACTATTTTCCCTTGGGAAGGCACCCACATTGCTTACAGACAAAAGCCATGAAGAAATTGACAGAAAAGCAGCTTAGCTGCTTTTGAATAATCCATCCTGTTTCCAGTTCATCTTTAGGAACTTAACTTTATTTGAACATACTTCTCCATGTACTCTGGGATTGAATCCTCTTTGAAATATCAATATAGATTAATCACATAAATAAACAGGAAATACAGAGGTAAATGTAGCTTAGAATCCATGGCAAGAGATTTAAAGAATATTTGTTACTCTTTTCTATTTCCACAGGTTTGATGCTCAAAGCTCAGTGATATGAAACAAGCAAACGTAGTAATAACACTCACAGATTCTCTTCTAGCTTCCCACAGCCCAGAAAAGGAAACTAAGTAACCCAAGATGGGTTTATATATGATTTGCTTGTACTGAGAGATGTGTCATGGAACTTGGCAAACTTTCTCAGGTCACAATCTTTGCTACCACAGTGCAATGTGAACAGTTTAACCGATTAAAATAAAAATAATCATTTCCTATCCTTTAATCATTAAATGTTCCTAAATAGACTACATATAACTACCCTAACTTACTACAGAGCAATGGCTGTAACTTGTATTTGTGAAATCCATGCAGTAAGAAGGCACACAATTCAATATTTTTTAGGATGAATTTCCATTTCAAAGGAGAGACTCAGATAATGCCTTTCACTTCCATACACGGAAGAGAAGGACTGGTAGGTGCTCTCCAGACACATAGAAGGTACTTCCTTGGTAGCGTCATCCCTACTTTGGGGCTCTGCTAATCTAGATTCTGAAGTGAGGGAAGAAAACTCCCCCTGGAATATTTTGGGGTTAGGCTACTGTTTGAATTATCCCATTGGGATGCTGAAGGTAAACTGCCCTATGCTCTTTGGAAGAGAGTTTGTTGCCTGAGAGCCTTTCTCACTTCGAGAAGTCAATAATCATTAATGTAATCTTCTCCCCATGATTTAAAGACAGGTTGGGATTGCAACTGCTTGAAGCCATGGAAAGTGGGAAGGCTGGGAAAGTTCATCTAGGCTTTAATTGCAGATAAAATACTGCTAGCATTTAGACAGTGTTTAATGACAAGGTTAGTAGATGAGTATTTCTGGGCTTTGGTGTTTTTTTTTCCTTTCAGACAACTACTAGATACTTCAAAATCAGCAAGGTCAGGTCAGCCTGCATGTAGGACTGCAATGACAGCTCTTTTAATCATCCAGAAATCATCTGCTTGGGACAGTGTGATAAATAACAGGCAAACTACCCAGCCAGTTCTTGGAAGCAGAGCCTCTGGAACAGTGTGAAACACAAATACTATCCATATGCAAACAAATGTGACTTACAGTTTATCATTTATATTAAAGCTGCCCTGAAAATGTCTTTCCTCTTCCTGAATCATTAACTTGTCTGAAAAAAATAGAATCAGACACATATTAGAGGAGGTTAATAGAAGAAAAGCAAATGACAAAAATTAAACAAAACAATAGACTCTGTTACGTTTCCATGGAAGGGCAGCAAAGGAAAAAAGAAAGTTCAGAAAAACAACAACAAAAAAAAAGGGTGATGAAAGGATTAAACTGAACATAACCAGTATTTCAGTAATGTTCAGTAAATGGTGGCGTGTTTCTTTTCCCTTTCAAAATGTTTCTCATGTGTCAATACTTACAGGTCTTACCATAGAGAGAGCTGGAGAGAGCTCCTTCTGCTGAGGGCATCTCCTCTCTCCATGTTATTCGCTGATGTATTTGTTTTGCAAGGTTTTTGAAGATGGCTTTTCTTCATTTCTTAAGGCCTCCTCCATGTGTTCAGAATTACATTAACCAAAGAGAAATAGATGGTTACTGCCTACTTACACAAGCCGCTGGCCATCATATTTGAAAAATCATGGCAGTCAGGTGAAGTTCCCGACGACTGGAAAAAGGGAAAAATAACCCCCATTTTCAAGAAGAGGAAAATGGATGACCCAGGCAATTACAGACCAGTCAGTCTCACCTCTGTGCCTGGCAAAATCTTCGAGCAGATTCTCCTGGAAGGCATGCTAAGGCACATGAAAAACAACAAGGTGCTTGGTGACAGCCAGCATGGCTTCACCAAGGGGAAATCCTGCCTGACCAATTTGGTGGCCTTCTATGATGGGGCTACAGAACTGATGGACAGCAGTAAAGCAGTTGATGTCATCTACCTGGACTTGTGTAAAGCGTTCGACACTGTCCCACACGACATCCTTGTCTCTAAATTGGAGAGACATCAATTTGATGAATGGACCACTCGGTGGATAAAGAACTGGCTGGATGGCCGCACACAAAGAGTTGTGGTCAATGGCTCAATGTCCGGCTGGAGACCAGTTACGAGTGGTGTCCCTCAGGGATCGGTGTTGGGACCGGTCTTATTCAACATCTTCATCGCTGACATGGACAGTGGGATTGAGTGCGCCCTCAGCAAGTTTGCCGATGACACCAAGCTGTGTGGTTCGGTTGATAATGCTGGAGGGAAGGAATGCCATCCAGAGGGACCTTGACATGCTTGTGAGGTGGGCTGATGGCAACCTCATGAAGTTTAACCATGCCAAGTGCAAGGTCCTACACCTGGGTGGGAGCAATCCCAGGCACAGCTACAGGCTGGGCAGAGAAGAGATTCAGAGCAGCCCTGTGGAGAAGGACTTGGGGGTGCTGGTTGATGAGAAAATGAACATGAGCTGGCTTCAGTGTGCGCTCGCAGCCCAGAAAGCCAACCGTATCCTGGGCTGCATCAAAAGGAGTGTGACCAGCAGGTCGAAGGAGGTGATCCTGCCCCTCTACTCTGCTCTCGTGAGACCTCACTTGGAGTATTGTGTGCAGTTCTGGTGTCCTCAACATAAAAAGGACATGGAACTGTTGGAACAAGTCCAGAGGAGGGCCACGAGGATGATCAGGGGACTGGAGCACCTCCCGTATGAAGACAGGCTGAGAAAGTTGGGGCTGTTCAGCCTGGAGAAGAGAAGGCTGCGTGGAGACCTCATAGCAGCCTTCCAGTATCTGAAGGGGGCCTATAGGGATGCTGGGGGTGGACTCTTCATTAGGGACTGTAGTGGTAGGACAAGGGGTAATGGGTTAAAACTTAAACAGGGGAAGTTTAGATTGGATATAAGGAGGAAATTCTTTCCTTTTAGGGTAGTGAGGCACTGGAATAGGTTGTCCAGGGAGGATGTGAATGCTTCATCCCTGGCAGCGTTCAAGGCTAGGTTGGACGAGGCCTTGGGTAATAAGGTTTAGGGCGAGGTGTCCCTGCCCATGGCAGGGGGGTGGAACTTGATGATCTTAAGGTCCTTTCTAACCCTAACTATTCTATGATTCTATGATTCTATGATTCTAAGTGACAGACAATTACTATTGTAATTAAACCCAGACCTGTGTTTGTAGCATATCCCCCTTCACAACTTCAAAGCCTCTCAAATCTGAGCTCTTCCAAGGTGATGTTTAGCTTGCCATTAATTTTAGAGATATGGCAAAGTGAAAAAAAGCTAAGTGTATGCTTATTGTTACATAGAAACCTTGACAAAACAGAATCAAAGTCAGATTTTCACAAAGTATATTACCCTGGTAATTGCAGAAGGATAAATAATGTGCAATTGAGAACATAGTGCCAGTGGGCAAACACAACAGGTGACTGATGAAGCTGTGGTGTCAGGAGAATGTGAAAATAGGACCTAACATGACAACATTTACACTGTGGTAAAAGTTCAAAGAATAAGCACTTTTGCCGTGATCTGCTCTGGTTTTGTATGTGGCATTAACACAATTGCATTTTGAGGAAGCAGAGCACAGTTTGCATTTTTTCCACATGCACTCAGTTTTGGGGGCTATTTTTACCAAGTGTTAAAACCATAAAATAAACATGATTCTAAATATTTGTGAAAGATTTTTTTCCCCATGCTACATTTGATTTCCATTCTGCTGGTTCCCATTCAGAAAAGGAGTTAAATGGGAGAGGGAATGATAAAAAGCAGGTATCATATGGATTGTGGTTTTCTTGCATTTTACTTCTGTTTGTTGGCTGAGCAGAAATAGCTCTGGAAACAAAGATACATCTTCCTTCAAGTATTCAAATTAAAAACCCGAAACAACCTGACACAAATTTGCACAAAGGTGATGCCTGTTTCTTGTGGGTTGTTTTCAAAATGATTAAAGAGGTGGGTTACATCTGCTGTTCTGATAACAAGATAAAAAATGTCATCATAAAGAAGAGCAAATTGGATGCTTCTTAGAAGATCAGGGAAAAGGTCACAACCATTGGAGTTATGTCTAGTATTAGTCTAATCACAAAACTATCTCTGATATGGCATTTCCAAGGACTGTAATTCCAGCCTGGAGACCAAGGACCAGCCTCTGGTAAATGGTCGTAACCCCACTGAAGTTAGAAATGTTTCCTCAGTTTACACAGGCTTGTCTTTTGTTCAGAGAGGCTTGAAAAATGTATACTTTTTAAGTAAAATGACCTAAATGCATATGCCTGGAAAGCCCTTTACAGAGGGCTCCCTGATCCATTGAAACCTTTCTCCAAGACTAAATCAGCTGCTCTTAAACATTCATTGCCTAAAAGGATGAACATGCTTCTAATAGACAGCAGTATAAATTAACTTATACACTAGATGGGATATTTGAATTTATAATAAGTGTAACTAAACCACAAACTCTTTGCTGGGCACATTATCATGCTTAGCAGCTGCTGTACGAGCTTAGTTATCATAGTCATTTCATTTAATAGTTCATCTCAGAAGAGCAGGCCTTGGGGTCCAGGATTTTCTCACCACAGAAAGTGAGAAAGTCTGTTCTGATGTAGCAGGGGAAGTCATTACTTCTCAGTGCAGTGGGAATCCTCAGATAAACATATTCTTGTTGCATACTGGTAAGTCTGGTTTCTATTAAATGGGGTCTTGTATCCTGTCAAAACACAGCCACAGCCACAGCCACGAGCAAACCTATGGTTTTCTCTGTTTCCCTGTTATAGTGCTCTTACCACAGGCCACTGATTCCGATTTGTGAGTGTCACTGTCCTGTCACTCTATGCCACTGGATGGCATATGCCGTGACAGGTGACCTTGTCCTCTGGCCCCTGCTCTTGGTTGCACTGCTAATTATCTAGTGTTAGAAGAAAGAAGAGGTCAAAAAAACTCTTTGGTGTTAAACTGATCTTCAAACACTACTAAGCACCTGTGTTTCAGACTTTTAGACACTGTGTTAACTATGAAAGTGTGTCAGCACCAGTACTGATGGTTAACTGATGTCTTGCTCTTTCCTTAGAGGTGTTGCAGTCTTTTGGTAGATTATTTCCAAACAGGATAAGATTTATACCTATCATCTCATAGCCAAGATTCTTTGATGAGTATCTATCAGTGTATGAGTACCTATCAGTGTATGTATGTATGGCTTACATGCATACGAAGTATTTTATGTTACATACCAACTAATCATTGGAAAAATGGTTTTAAATTCATTGCTAGTAGTACCTATGTAACTGTTGATTCATATTTTTCCAGAGACCCACACATACTGCTCTACCACAACCGTAGCAGCATGCCAGGGTTACTATTACAGAACATCGACTTAGCATGAGATGAGGGAGTGGAAGAGAGGGGTTGTTTGTGAGAGATGCTGACAAGAAATCTCTGCAGTCATGAGCTGTGCCTGCAGCACTTTGTATGACGAATTCAGCCATGGCAAGGAAGCTATAAATTGCTCATTTAACTTTGCGAAACTTCTCATGCCTTAAGCCATAACATTAGGTTTGTACATTTCACCTGCCAAATGCCACCTAATGAAAACAATTTTAACTTTGGAGTTTTGAATGAAAATTCTTTGACAAGAGCCTCCAAACAACCCACAACTTCCTTTTCTAATTTTCCTTATGTTCACAAAAATACCCAATTCCGTAACTACCAAAAAACATGTATTATAAAACACCTGATAGATGGAATTTGGCTATTTTACAGTTTTTACTGGGACTCAAACCTGCATGAAACAAGTCAAGAAGTCAGCTGTCATGCTGAGAATCCCTCCTAAAAGAAAGCAGAATGCAGAGGCGCTTGCTGTGGAGCAACACAGGTCTCAGAAGCATTACTAAGCCCACAGGACTGTGTTGTCTCTCAGTGAATGAACTGGTCTCCGGGTATAACAAGTGGGGATTTCACATTTTAAGAGCACAGAGCTTCTGATTTTAAGCTCGATGGATGGCACTTTCCATGATTACACTTGTGATGGAGACAACAAGGTTATTTGTAGTAGCTTTAATAATCTACGTTATCCTATTTTTTGACTCTGTAATCCTGAAAAGCAAAGAGGCATCGGCAAAGCTGTATTAGCTCCCATCTTCCTCTCCCAAGAGCACCCATGAGCTCTGACTCCTACACCATGAACTGCTGGACTTCCCTCTGGGAGAAGTAGAGTGGATCAGGGTTGCTGCACCAGGAAAGAGAGGAGTGGATATAACTGGAAGACAGCCCCAGGGAGTGTGGCAGGGGACTCATGGCATATACTCAGGATGACCCACATTCAGGTACTGTGTTTTGCACTGCTGAACCCTTGCAGGAGTACAGCCTGGCACATTATGCAGCACTTAAGAACTCTCTCAGACAGTACACACTGCCTTTCGTTCACGCCATCACACCAGCACCCCCCAGAAGGCTCTGAGAAAACCTAGCACAGGTAGCCACCAGGTAACTTTTTTCCCTGTAATTTTTCTTCTGTTCTCTCTTTTCCAAGGGATTAAAACTTTGCAATTGACACAGACCTAAGTAAAACAGAGACCAGCCTCTAAAGATGACACAGCTGGAAGAAACCAAGCAGCATCTGCATGTTGTGATGTTGGCCATTCCCAGATGAGCTGACACAGCCCTTGTTTTTTCATAATGTGAACTTAAATATTCTTGCTTAACCCATTACAGAAGGTTACAGTGAATGAGTGAAGATGGTCAGTAAAATTGTTTTACTTCCCACTGCGATGGGCTTATTTTCTACGCAGCCAGTCTTCATGCTTAGGCTGCAGGGCAGTCATTTCCAGCTGACAGTGGCAACTTCTGAAAACATGATGCTGCAAGTGCTGACAAAAAGCCTACCCTCTTTTGAAACCTCCAGCCCTTTGCCTCAAAGGAATGTCTCCGGTTTTGAACACAGTCTCTCCCATTCGTTTTAAGGCAGTGTGTAAGTCAGTTGCACTGATAGAGAGGAATACTGGATGCCTTTCTTCTCAGCTTCTGTCAGTGCTGGTTTTGAAATTGCTGTAGGATCATGTAGAGTAGTCATGCTGCGGCTTTTACTCTAGTCCAAAGCTGAGAAAGCTGGCTTTATTGTGATTCCCATGTGGCCTGCACAAGGAGTTGGATACTTTATTCTATCTTAAATTTAAAACCGTAATTAACTTTAGACATACTTGAACTCAGATGCTTGTATGACATCTCAATAAAATAACTTATTATTTCCAGTTTCTCATGGTACACCTGCTTCAAGAGCTCCTGTCCCTGGATGATCCATGCTTCAGCTACAGGGAATCCCAAATAAATAAAACCTGACATTAAAAGTTTTATCCTAGAGAATCAGATTTACTGCAAAGCTCCAGAAATGGCTCAGAAAATTCTTTATTTCTTCAGTCTGTGATCTTTCTAAAGTCATGAAATCATCTTCAAAGAGAGGAGTAGGGAAGGGAAAGAGGAAGAACTGCTAAGTGTGTTTATGGGGCAGGGTCTCTTCACTTACTCAGGCTCTTCAATATGCTGAAATGTGAGGATTTTCTTTTGGAATCTGTGTATCCTCCAGTTGCTCCTTTCCAAATTCAAGATAGAAGGTATCTCTGCTCTGGATGCATACATCTCAGGTACCGGATTGTAAATAAAAAGGCACACTCTGACACACTGACTCTGACACACTGACTCACTCCATTGACTCATTTAGCTCAGCACCTTGATACCAGTAGCTGTTGAGAGCAGAAGCCAAGGAAAGATTATAGGAGTGGGGCAGGAATAAATTGCCTGTATTATGACAGAGTAATATCACATAGAAAAAAATCCCAACACCTACACTGCATGTTTTCAATCTGTCACCTCAAAGTACAAGAATTAGGGGCATTAATGAAACTAAGAACAGTGAGAAAAAAATCTATATTTTTTTACATGGTCTTTCTGATTTTGTACTCTTTGTTTAGAAATGTTTTTTTCAGACTGATGAGCCCCATTTTATTTACTTACTCAGTAAGTGAATTCCACACCTCTGAAAACCTATAACATTTCTGCATTCTTTTCAGCTTGGTACTGCCCATGTGCCTGAGACAACAGCTCTGATGATAAAGACACCTCAAAAGGTAATTCTCAAGAATGACACTGAAGAATGAAACCGTGGTAACAACTCTCTCTTGATTAATAGTTTTCTGAAAGCTGCCAGGTGAGCCCTTAAAACTTATTCATTATAAGACTAATATTTTTTAAGTCATTCAAAGATATACATGATTAGATGAGCCAACCTCATCTACCGATAGCAGCATAACCACATCCCTAGAGGAGCTATGACTCCTCTGGTGGGGTACATCTCACCAGCTGTGGACACTTGCTTCTACATGTCTGTTTCTGATTTGGTCACCAATAACTTTGCACAGGCAGTGGAAAGAAATAGGAAGCATTTAATCCAACCTAAGTAAAATTCCTTCCCTGGACAAGTTAAAATATACCACCTTCTCTCCACTGACTATCTAGTGAATCTGAATGAGTATCTCAGATCTTTATTCTAAATTTAGTAAGTTTAGCCTTATTTCTTGTTGTCCTCAAACATCTGTGAAAACCTCTAGTCGTAACATTTATGGCCAAACAACAGTACAGCTTTGTGCTGTTGCATCCTGTATGAGTTTAATGGCCTTTATTCACGCCCACCTCTTGTTTTCCATACATTCATTCATTTGTTGGATGAAAACCAGTGTAAGATCTTTAGATCAAACAAGAGAACCTTTCCTTTTATATGTAGTATTACACTACACACAATATATATTACACACAGTATATGTGCCATACAATATTATAATATAGCAATATTGTGTATAGTATTATGAAGTTGTCTTTCTCAGGGCTAGGGATGAACTTTCCTACCTGTTGCCTGTAAGATTAAACTTGTTAAAAAAGACTCCTGATGATGGAGGAAGGAATAGGGGTCAACTTCTGCTCACTGCTAAAGCTTTCATTTGTATAAGGGAAAAATGAATTAACATTTCTGGATTCTTGGCCTTCCACAACCTGAACACCAGTGCCTACATCAGCAGGATAATATTTTTTTCTGCAGAAGCTAAAAACAGTATGTTTCATCCTCGATTCATGATTATATGATTTAGTGAAGTGCTTTTCGTTTACCCATCAATTTCATTACAACATACTTCATTTAGACCAGTGACATTAGTCCAGGAGCCATCTGTGAATTCCTAAAGAATAGATAGAAAGGGCTTATCCACTACAGGCTTTTCAATCCCGTTCATTTCACTTAGAGAAACTTGTAATTTTGTATGTAATGTAATTTTGTTTTGTAATGTAACTTGGAATTCAACCAATGCTTCTATTAACTTATCCCTTCATGTTATGTTAATAAAGCTATTATTTTAACTAATAAAGATAACAGATTATGAGAACAAAAAAATAACAACCTGAAGAAGAAAGCTGTCTATACAGATACTGAATTCAAGTTGTACAGAGAATATTAACTTAGCATAGTTTGAAAGTATGGGGTATGAGTCACTGCAGAAACAGTTAAATGTTGCCTATAGAGGTAAGAGGTCTAACAAGAGATGAGTCTTAATGGCCTTAATGCCTTCCTCTTATTGTTTCTTTGTCCTAAACTAAATCTGACAGTATGTCTTCAGTTCATCAGGTTAATGAAAGATGTGTGTATTGTGAAGGTCAAGTAAAGCCTCTGGTTAAAGAAGTTTCAACACAAAAGCCTGAAGCCTTTGAATTTTTCTTTTGCTTCTGAATTCCTAATGCAGCCACTAAAGAGGCAATTTGATGAATATAAAGCACTCAGGGCTTTTTGTCCACAGTTGTCAACTGTTTTTTGTTCAGTATAAGCCCAGTGGAAAGAAAAGGCTTTAAATAGTCATTTTGTTAACATAGAACTTGGATTTAATACATGGGCATCTGTACCCAGTGGTGCTTTTTGCATACTTCTTTGTAAACTGTAAATCCCCCATATGAGGAATGTGCACTCTACACATGGGAGCTCATCCACCTTCCCCTACTGCTCCAGCTTTAAAAGCTACTTCTCTTTAGCAGTCACTAGGGGAACACTGTAAAAAGATTTCTAAAAACAAACAAGCAGATTACTTGCACTTTTCTAACAAACTTCATATTTCTGAGTGCATACGTTAATCTTGATGCATCTATTTTTAAGTTGCATTTAAAAGCTTAAGTAGAATTATCTACTGACATACAATGAAAAAAACCCTCAGTCTACAGCTCCATGAACATCATTTAAATCAGAGGGTTTACAGAACTATCAGTAGGAGGGAAATAATTCAGTGGTTTACAACCTTATTCTTTTTTCTAAATTCTCTGTTCCTTGGTTCCATTCATTCAGACAATAAGCATGCATAAGAGCTGGTCTACCAAGTAAGACCAGTGGTCCATTAAACATACTTTCCCCTCTTCCAGCAGCAAATGCCCAAACGCTGGCATGAAAACCCACGACAGATTATTGCAGGGGGTTTATTATTATTATTTCTTTTGAGGGGGTTTGTGAAATAAGCAACTGACAGGGAAACACCAACTTCCTTTCGTACTTCAATGACATCTATGAAAATGTTCAGAGAGCTCACTGGAGCCCCAGGCAAAATGGAAACTGCAGAGCTTGCAGAAGTTAAAGACAAACTGCAGGAAATAGATGGGCCTTGGAGAGCCTTCTGGATATGTATTACACTGACTGAGGCCCACATTTAAAAGATGGAACGTTACATTTAGGAACAATGATTTCCACACAATGACAATAGTACTAAAGATGCATGCTTTAGGTGGGCTCAGCATGTGCAGAACCTGATGATTTTTGGTATTTTGAAATTATTTGATTTTGTTGTTCTTTAATGCAAATACCTTTCAGCAATTAATACACAAACTAAATGTGATTATCAGCCTCTGCTAACTCTCAAGATTCCAGGATGGGCTTTGGCTGTGGCACCTGGATTCCCATTCAGACTCTCTTCTAAAACCTTTTCAAGAGGCAAGTGTCTACAGTTTTAATCGCAGTCAAACCTTATCTCAACAGCAAGATGTGAGAACCCGGGGAATAAACTGTTTTGGGAAGAGTCTGCAACACCTCCCAGGGTTTCTGGGCACAAAGATTTTCCATGGAAAGCTATCATTCAATGAAAACTCTTGTCCTTGGAGAGTAAAGCCCACCATTATGATGGTAGTTAAACTTGTAGCAGTTAAACTTATTTTTCCAATACAGATCATCGGGATTTAAGGAGCTGTTCGAAAGGCATTACAAATCTCTGCTAGGACAAAGAAAGCCAGGTAAGTCCTGACTGCTACAGTTACTGATCTTTTACATAGGAATTAACATGTAAAATGTGACTGGACTTTTAAGAAAAAATTCTGTGGTGAGTCCAGCTATCAGTGTGAATTACAAACCCTCAGAGTATGAAATGCCTATTCTTAAGGATACAGTTTCACCTTGCTGGTTCTTGAATTGCTAATGATTCTGCAGAGGAAATCAATTCTGCAAGAACAAATAGTTGAAACTTTCTTTCAGACCTTCTACCTCTAAGTATGGTAAGGGAAAGACAAGGTGGTGTAGGTCTTATCAGTAGATGATAAAACCATTTTATTTTAAAAATGCTGGTAAAAGTCAAGGAGTAGAAGTACAAGGGTGTTTCAAGAAAAGATATGAGAGAAGAGAACTGTCTTGATCTCTAGATTTTCTCCCTCTAGACGCTTAAGATTTTTGCTAGTAAAAAAGTTCAGAAGACTGAGATTTTCTGCGGACATCACATCTTTCCTACATGGTAGCTCATTATATCTACCTGAAAAGTGTGCCCCATGGTTTATTTTCATTGAAATGTGTCCTGATTTCTAGGCTTTTCCTGCTATGATTTTTTTAATCTCCTTTTTTCTTCCATGATTCTGATCATATTATACAGTCTTCTGGTAGCTCCTCACATCTGCATGTCCTCTGTATGTTTAATGAGCATTCTCCTTTTCTATCCTCCCATAGTTAATGAAAACACGTTCAGAAGCATCCTCCGTGATCATCACTACAGAGTACATATTTCCAGCCTGGTTTACACCTCAGCCTGTTGTCGTACCATTTAGAAACATATTGTCAAAACCTACATGTGAGAATGCTCTATAAATATGAAAAGCCTCATTGCAAACACCACACAGAGTATCTTCAGCTCCTCTTCCATTCGCAGAGTTGTGGAAGGAAATTTGCAAGGCCTGATGCTGTTTGTTCTTGCCAGGTCTATACTGTCTGTCACTCAGCTCTAACTTCAGCTCCCATCATTTTTCCTTTCTCTCTGACTCCTACGCAGTTGCACTTGCCTCTGCAGATTTTCTGCCAGCACACTGATGTCCCTTCCACTGCCAGGGTTTTTTGCTGTCTGTGGGATGCAGCTATCATTCCCTTGATTTGTCATCTCCACACTTTGATTTGCATTTCCTTTTCATCATTTTTCCAAATATTTCAATGTTTTTTTGTCTGTTGAGAAAACTCATGCAAAGGCTTTCATATTTTGCCTCTAATTATATTGCACCTCTGTGGCTGCTTCCTCAATTTTCATCTCACTGCTGTGTCTGTGTTTTCCTCACTGCCTCTAGTCCTCCAGAACACCCTCTGACTTCTTCTCTTCTTTATCCTTTTCCAAGAACCCCTACATGAATTTCTATAATCTTTAAAAATCTATCCTTTACTTGCCATTCTTGCTAATTCAAAACAGTAGATATGAAAATCCTTTTACCTTATCTGCCTCATATTATCCTGCACCACTGAAAACTGACAGATAGAAAGCTTTAAAATATATTTATCACTTCTAGGGGAAAAAAAAAAAGGGAAGAAGAAAGATTAAGCCACTTTAATTGATTTAATTTGAGACCCATGAGGACTATGATAATCCAGGATTAAATTCTCATAGCTGTTTTTTAAAGCATGTGTAACAATATTCTTATTAGTTACACTGATCACAGCAAAGTAGTCATAACTTTTCACAAACTGAAAACAATCCCAAGGCTTCTGTCTTCTAAATAAGGCCACTCTTAGCTTCCATCTCCTATAAAGTAATTACATTTTGTAATACATTTACAATGGAAACGGATGAATTCAATCTAAAGAAAGAGGCCTTTTCAAAGCAAATCAGACCGAGGCAGAGTAGCTCTGCAATCTGAGAATTCACACAAAGCAAGCAGCTGATCTTGCCTAAGCACACTGGGAATTTCTTTTAAAAGGAAAGGTCTAACTACAGCTGGCACTTTGAAACCATTTCTGAAAAGTGAGATAATCATTCTGACAATGCTAACATGGGGCAGTGGTCCCCATCCTCTCACCTCCAATTCAAAATAAATAAAATACAATACGATTTTTTTTTTGTTTAATTTTTGATGTTAGAGCTTGATTTTCCTTTGCAGCAGTTTGTCAGGGAAAGGGTTTAGAGAAAGATCAGGCCAGGAAAAATAATGACTATCAAAGGGCTTGTTTAATTCCCTACACAGTAGTAATAAACTCAAAGCAACAGTATTTTTGCTTCAAAAGTATCATTTGAAGAATTTGCAAATGGTATTTTTAAAATCTAACAGATGACCTCAAGAGGTAGATCCACTTAAACTAATCATATTCTTTTTAAAGAAATGTCATTCTTTCTACTCACAGCAACATCCTCCATTCACTTATCAGCATTTCCTCCAACAATACAAAAAACGGTGTCTGCATCGGTAATATGACTTATTGCTAGCGATGCAGGAGAGAGCTGTATGCTCTGGAAGGAAGGTTTCTTGCAGGTAGGAAATACAGTTGGTATCTTCGTATGATCTATGTGGGGAACAGGTGAGGGTTGTCTACCTGGTCCAAGTCTTAGGACAGGGAAAAAAATATGAATACCGTCTAAGAATCATAAAGGTGGCAAAACATACCAGTGTATTCCTGAAGGATGAAAAAGGGTCTAGGTAATTTCATCCAGGATCATTTTCTAACTCTCATCTAACTCTACATTAAAGCCTGATAACCTTACTTAAAACTGTATCTTTTGTCCTCATGAGGTGCGACCTTTCTATCACTTCCGAGTCCATACTGGCGAGTCCACACTGGCTCTTTTTCCATTCAACTCTTTCCACAACCTTGCCATCTTTTATTTAAAAAATACTTCTTCACCAACTCTTATTAAGAATTTAAATTAAGGATAATTAAGAATTTTAATTAAGAATTTAAAAGTTTCCAATCCTGCACAAGGACTCGTTCACTTGGGTTCATATTTGGGAAGCAGTGCATTTTTCCTTACAATATTTCTAATGCTGAACTTGTTTGTGGGGTTTTGTTTTCGCTTTTGCTTTTATTTTCATTTGTCTTACTGCTATGGACTCTGAAAGATGTTACCCCATAATCCTACTCCCTTTATATCAACCCACAGCAGGAAGGTAAACCTCCTGGTGCTCATAAGTTCTCTCCTAACACTTGGGTTCTGCCTACACTTGGGTTCTTCACCAAACAATTCTGCATTGATTATTGTCTCTGTTTAAAACAGTCTGAATGGCAGAGTCAGCCTATCTCTGCAACCAGGCTGCTTCTGAGCTGACTGAAAAGCAATCAAGAGTATATTGTCTGAACAAGTTCAAGCTTTAAAATATCTTTTGGTCCTTTACAGTCAGGCCGTCAAACAGCTGTGCAGCATTAACACAAGTGAATTGCAAAAGTTTATATTCTTTCAGGATGATGATAACAAAAATTCAGTTTCTTCCCTGTCTGCCAGTTTTATCAGTCATGAATGACAAAGTGAAGGGGAAAAAAAATAAAAAAATTAGAAAGAAATAGAAAGAGAACATGCTTCTCTCCATGTTTACAACTGGTCCAAATTATCTCATAGCAGAGCTCACTCCATCTGTACAAGAGGGACTTGTTCCTGGTAATGCAGCCACTACCTTGGGACCAGGCACTTCAAGGAAGGACCTGCTGTTACTTGCACACAACTTAAATTCCAATGCCATACATAAGCTTCTCAGGTACATCTATAAAAAGGATCAGTCCCTTTGTTGAAATTGAAAGCATTTTTATATCTGTTCAGATGCCACATTCCCAAAGAGGTAACATGTTCCTTAAATTTCCTAGTTCCAAATGAGGAAACCTTTGGAACAAGATTCTGTAGTTTCCAGAACTATAGTTTCCATATCCTCAAAGCTCATGTGTGCTTTGGCCATATCCAGAACAATAAGTCTCAATAGTCCTGAGCAATTGGGCATTTAGCTGACCCTAAAATTTGAAAATATCCAGAAACGCTTCTGAGGTCTGATTTGGAAGTCCTGCTCTGAAAATCCTGACCTGGCTGCACCCATGCAGTGCTCTGCTCTAAAGAAGGGGTGGTCTTGCTGTATGGGAGCAGGATGGGAGGCTTCTGAAAGGACATCTCAGTCCACATCTTCTAATCGATAATCCTAATTCATCAGGTTGGAAAACAGACTGTTTTTGTGACCTGGCTGGTGTGAGGCATGTTTTGTTTCATGGGAAAATTTAATATTCATCGTGTATCTGATAAAGAAAGGAGGAAAGAAAGAAGAGGAAAATTGTTTTTCACCCTCACAGTTCATCCAGGGTGGAGTGTTTCTGCTATTCAGTCCCTGCTCCAAAGAAGATGTGCACATTCTTTTTCAAGATACTGGTGTTCTGGCTTGTAGTAAAATGTGTTTTTAAGCCCAAGAAGTGTTGGACTACGCAATGAAAGTGCACTTAAAACTACTACATTTGGGATGTGATCATTTTTAAAGAAGATAACATCTGTTTGAAAGCTGAACAGGAATTGAGCTCATGCCTTTGCGGGAACTTATTAAATAACACAAGACAGATTGTGTTTCTTTCATACAGAACTTTCTTCTTTCTTTTTTGGGGTTGTTTTTTGGCTGTTTGTTTGTTGGGGTTTTTTTGCTTTAAAAGGAGCACTACACAAAATGAAGTCAAAAGCTGCTAACACTTCCACTCTACAAATAGTGCTTAAAAGTAATTATTTGCATATCAAGCTGGTAATAGTGCTGGTGTATCACCACTGAAATAACTACCATGCAATTTCTAAATCATGTATGTTGCCATCCCTTGTCTCTGCAGCCTTCTTTAACATTACACCTTACTGCATTAACAGACTCTTCATACACAGCTGGCTAGAACAGTATTTCAGCCTCCTTGCTATGGAATTTTTTGAAACTCAGAGTTGTTTGCTTCAAACCTGTACATCATTTGACCTTTGCAGGTGTCCTGGGTTCAGCAGTAGCAGTCATTTTTCTCCTTCATAGTAGCTGGTGCAGTGCTGTGGTTATTGGTCGGCTGGTGGTGAGCTGTTGTATTCTCTTCCCTTGTTATTTCCTTCATCATTATTATAATTGGTGATAGCAGCAGTGATTTGTGTTATACCTTAGTTACCAAACTGTTTTTATCTCAACCCATGGGAGTTGCATTTTTTCAATTCTCCTTCCCATCCTTCCAGGAGCAGGGGGAGGGCAAGAAGGGGGGGAGTGAGTGAATGATCTGTGTGGCTGGGTTTAAACCACGACAGCAGGTTAGAGCTTAAGAAAGGGAAATAATAAAGGCTTCTGCATGGTTATTGCAGCTGGTGTTTAAGAATCAAAGGATCTTTCTCTCTCTTAGGCCAGATATTTTAGGCTTAGAAGGGTTGCATGGTAAATAGTGTGCGATAAGTCGCTCAGGACCCTTAATAAACATAGTTCAAATGCTTATATTTAGGCATAATTGTATATACAGAAATATGTATATATGTACTTACATATAAAAGTATAAAAAAGACTTTCAGTTACAGTGAGAAAATTCTTTTTTCTCATAAGCCTGTGGTGGTACATTTGGTATATTATTTACATTAGAAATCAGTATAAAATGTTCAGTGCAACATGATGATTTGAGGGCAAAAGTGGCTGAGACTCCAATTCAGATGATACTCTGGCTATTTTTAGTACTCTGACCTGAAAAATCGCAACAAAACTAAGCCTTTCCCAGAACAGTATGCTGGATGGGGCCAGAGGAGCCTCCAGCTAACAATACATATTGTGAATTCGGTACTGTTTTCTCAAGGCAGGCTGCACTGCCTGAATCAGGCTCTCTTCTTGATAGCCTCCATAGAGTATACTCACCTAAGCATATATATATAATACTCTTCATCTGGAGGGCTTAGAGGCATCTTCCTCTCCATTGACAATGTATGGAATTTACATGTTTCATTTACGTTCACCAGCAAACTCAGTGTGGAAGAAAATTAGTTACTCAGGCTTGTAGATGGATCTCTGGGTAAGTGAAGGTAGTGGCAGCAGAGAAATGCATTTTGCTATAAAATGAAGAAATAGAATAACTGTAGTTTTATGCTAGCACGACCAGCCTTCACTGACACAAAGACTATTTCTTTTGCTTATTCATGCTTTCTTTCTTTTTCCTCTTTTTTTTTAACCTTATTTAATTTATTTTCTTTAGTATTTACACCCAGAATATTTTTCACGTTCATTAGTCTGCCTGCAAATGCTTTTCTCCTGAGTCAGTTTGCCTCAAAGCATCAGTATTTCACTATTTGTGAGGTTTGTCCCTCAGCAGTCACACAAACTCTGATATTAATGTGCCCAGTAGTGAGGTACACAATGACTCCTGACCATGAGAAGCCAGGGGTGGGATGGGGTTTGAAAGCTAAAAACCTGATGAGGACTTCTTAGCTTAGGAACACCAGCTCTGCTGAAACCCAGTGCTTCAGCGCTGGTGAGAGATCTGGGGAGCAGAAATGATTTGAAGAGGGTCAATGAGACAGCCTCAAGTATTATGATTAGTGTGATGAACAGCCTTTAAGGGTCCAGGTCAAGAAGGAAAGGACGGGATAGGGAGAAGTGGCTAAGGAAAGAGAACAAGAGAAAAAACTGATACAATCAGGCCCACATAACAAAGTTTCTGGTAATCTCAACCCCTGAACACACTTCAGTGCTGGAGAAATTTGTCAGTCATGTAGTAGTGGAATGATTCAGTGCCATGGTTTAGTGGGAGGTGTCCCTGCCCATGGCAGGAGGGTTGGAACTAGATGATCTTAAGGTCCTTTCCAACCCTAACTATCCTATGATTCTATGATTCTTCATATTGTATAATAAATGCTATCAGCTGTATAAAGTGATCACATTTGCAATTCTTAGGGAAAATGGACTATTTTCTCATCACAAACCAAAGATGTATATTGGGCAAGAACAAATTATTGAATTTGAATGTATTTATTTTAATTCGTTAAGTGTTATGTGATAAAGTTGAAGGGATTTCCTATATAAAATGTTAATCTCTGGGGAATAAGTACTTTGCACAGATCCAGCAGTGACTTTTCTTTTTCTCTCAAAGCTGATTTTCTGCTGCCTTTTTCATTTCAATGACTGGCAAGAGAAAGCCAAAAGATTGAGCTTTTGCAGTAACACCGTTCTTCACTAGTTAATTTGTCAAAGCTCTAGTGATATGTTCTCACTGAGGAATACAGGCATTATGGTGTCTGTTAGACAAGGGTCATATTAGGTTATATTTTAATTCTAGGGCAAAATCTTTAGGACACCTAAGTGTTTCTGCATGGAAATAGAGTCAGGTATGCAAGAGCAATGTCCAGCATTATTCAGGTTGTGCAGAGCAACAGAAGGGTGACTTACTATGAGCCTGCCAATACTCTGAATATCTGAAATGGTCAAATCTTCAACTCAGGTGCAGAAGAAAGCCAATAAATCCCGCCGCCTTTGAATTACATGTCCTCTGACTCTATTATTTAAGCCCTTTCCACCCAAAGGAACTAAGCTATACATTTTATAATATTTAGGCTTTGCCTTTTTAGCTTTGCATAACCCTGTTTAATGGAAGTTTGCCATTATTTAGGTTCTGAAGAATCCTGAAGCACTTCACAGTCATTATATAAACTATTAACTGGGGTTACTCTATTAAGCACCCAGAGGCATCTGTCCTTAAGGCTGCTCATTGTTCCTTTTCGAATCATAGAATCAATAGTTAGGGTTGGAAAGGACCTTAAGATCATTGAGTTCCAACCCCCCTGCCATGGGCAGGGACACCTCACACTAAACCATGCCACCCAAGGCTCTGTTCAACCTATCCTTGAACACTGCCACGGATGGAGCTTTCACAACTTCCCTGGGCAACCCATTCCAGTGCCTCACCACCCTCACAGTAAAGAACTTCCTCCTTATATCCAATCTAAACTTCTCCTCTGTAAGTTTTAACCCGTTCCCTCTTGTTCTATCACTACAGTCCCTAATGAAGAGGTCCTCCCCAGCATCCTTATAGGCCCTGTTCAGATACTGGAAGGCTGCTATGTTATGTCTATTTTGAACTCACAGTTGTGTGTGGGGGGTTAATTATTATTTCCTGAGACTCAATATTAAAATTGTTGAGGGAGGATGAAGAGAATTCAGTCCTTAAACATCAGATTAGTATGTACCACTGTATCCCCATATCTTGAAACCTCCCCATTTGGATACGTGATACGGTTGTTTTCTAGGTAGTTATATAAATGACTGAAAACATTGTCATGAGTCTCACCAAGCTAAACCCATAAACTTATTTCATGAAAGAGGGAAATAATCGAATTATATAGTGTTATAATGTAGTGTTATAAATGGAGATAACTGCTGAACCTTTCTAGGCAGTGAGCACATGAAAAGGTAACCTGGCACTGGTTTGGTGTTATACACCACCCATTAGCAAAGCATCAAAACTCAGATCATCTTTGAAAAAAAAGAAAGGAAAAGCTTTTTATCTTTGTCTAGATAACCGCATTTACACCAAAAGTGCATCTCCATCTATCTAACTCATATCGAAGTATATCAGTACCAAGCAAAGAAGTTGCACACTGGTTTGAAAATGTGTCTTCTCGCAGTGCACTCTGGACCCCAGATCTCCTGATAAGAATGTCTGCACATAACATCCGTTGGAGTCTGAGGAGTTACAGGTCCATTATTCAGAAGAAAAACATAAAAACTTAGATGTGCACTGCAGAACCATCAGATTCAGGACCCAGGGTATGGGAAGCCCAAACTTCAGTGAGCAGAAAGGCAAACATGAGCTGGGCAATAGAAATATACTCAGAGGCAACTGAGAAGAATTGGGAACTTGTGCGTAAGAGAAAATAGTAATATAAACCCTCATCTTAGATTTTTCTGTCAGTTGATTTATTTTATAGTTGCTCTAAATCCCCCTCTTTGCCCCACTTAATACTTACTCAGGACATAGCAATTTAGGTGTCCATCAAAGCATTGTGAATTCTGGGTGCCAGACAGACAACATTTAGGATTTGCAACACTGAATATTTTACTGGATTTTTGATTCTTTTTTCAGGAAAAATCTCAGTTTTGCTACAGGAGGCTCTGAGCAGGAGTCCCATAATTAGTCCTCCTGCAGTCATAAGCTTCTCCAATACAAAAACGTGACTTAAACTGGACTGTCCACATGAGTCTTTATCATCCATTTTGATTCTGTAACCCTAATGTTCTATGAGGACTGCACAAAGGACTCTACAACTGTCCTTGGCTACAGGCCAGATCAAGAAAATGGGTGGTTGCTACATTCTATATAGCGCCATGACCTCTCTGAGGCTAACAGCAAATTGCCAGTGTAGCTGTCAGCCGGGAAGTTTGTCTTTGGTTAAACACAAATGTCAATAATAATCAGCATCTGTTGTGGGTCCTACACGTCTGGGCACATCTTCAAGAGTGCAGTTCAGCTCCAAGAGAAGCCACTTACTTAGCCACCTAAATATGCATCAGGAGTGCCCTTTGTTGTTGTTGCTGTATTTTTGCTGTTAGTATGCATGAGCAGTGGTGCTTCTTCCTGCCTGTTCCAGCCACCTTAGACTAGGGATCACTAACATGTGGATAAGAGGAAAAGTTTCTATTAGAAGGATTATGTTTTAATCCACAGTGAATTTCTGTGCTACTTGACACTGAGTTATATTTGAACATTATCTGTCCTTTTGCAAAAGTAAATGAAGCTTTAGGGAGGACTCTAAGGTGCTAACTCTGCTGCTTATCATTAAATTTATATTTAAAATGTCATAAAATTTCTTGTAGTTTCTGACTAGAAGAAACTGTGATATCAGTCTGACTTCTTGTATTGTGCGTTCACCTACTGAAATTAACTGTAGATATAGGGCATGGCACAGAGATAACAGGAGACACCCAAATGCCCATAATGACAGAGAACCAACAAGGTTAGATGTGCTTAAATGATCATACAGACAGTCTACACCTCATGGATAGAACAGGGGGGAAAAAATATGGTTCCTTACAGATTGAGAACTTGCACTCGGTCCTTCTGAAAGTAACCAACTTGTGTCTCACGGAGTCTCCCACCATGCAGGTACATCCCACGTGATTCCCATTAACCTCCAAGAATAACTCACTATCCCAAACATTCTGTGTCCCAAAAAAATATTTTATATTGATCCCTGGATCATCACATTTTGAAAAATATACCCAGAACAAAGCTCATCTCAAATTACGGTGATCCACTATTCAAGTAAGGAATGAGTTCTGAAGAAATTCCCTCAGTTCCTTTGAACTGCTATTCACCCATGAAAATCCAGGTAAATTCAGTATAATCTCTTTAATCACAGTTTCTGGTATCAAGGATGACAATATTACACCTGGACATAAACAGAAGCATGTTACTCTTTATACTCAGAGTGTTTCCAGTGCTTCATCACTGCAGTGGGCTTGCTCACAGTTCCTGGCCAGGATTTATGGTTATGTAATAGTTTGCTTAGACAAGGATTCCTGTGATATTTTTAGCCAGTTTTTCATTCTTTTTTTACCTCTCCTTTTAGGCCAGAGATTCAGAACTCTGATATTTAGCCTCAGGATAGACTTGCTCCCCTTTCTCATTTAGGCAAGAACATTTTCATTTGTTTCTTTCCTCCTGCTTGTTGAACAGTTATTGCTGATAGGGTTTGCACTGAGCAAGAGAGTAGGCTTTGTAAACCTCCTGGACACCTGCCCAGGGCAGAGACACTTGGCTCATGAAAGATATCACTGAAATCATGGAAAACCAAAAATATCATTTCTCCCGCCTCTTTTGAAAACCCAGGCCACAACTCTTCTGGGGATCTAACTATGATGAATTCGGTTTTTTTCTGCTCTTGGAGACTTTCTATGCAGTCTCAGATACAGACTCCAGACTCATTGTCAGCCCACAAGAACACTAGGAAGGACAAAGAAAAGTAATTTTATATTTACACATGACCTATATTTCTCAAGATAGGTTAACAATCAACATCCTGCCAATATTTTGTTTACTCTTAGACCTCATACTTCCTCCCATTTCAGTTTTAAAAGCAAAATTCTTATTACAGAGCAGTTTTCAAATGGCCGATTTGACTGACCACCAAAAAATAAGCATCTTCAGATTCATTTGCTGTCTTGAGCTTTCAAAATCAAGGTGATAGATTCTAAAGGAAAGGACATGTCTGTAGCTGACTCTCCATCAGCGTACACATACTACCCTCTTTAATACCAAAGGAATTTGTTATGTTCTCTGTTATTCCTGAGACCACATAAATTACAATAATAAGACAGCTAAAATAAAGTGTTACCAAATCTTAATCTCTAAAAGTGGTATGAAATATTTTCCAGTAAATAAAAGCAGAAAGAGCTAATGATCGAGAGCTTTTAGTCTATTTATGTGAATGACTAATATAAACCCAGATTCTAAATTTTGAACAATAAAAAAAAATAGTGGTCTAGAAAATAGCCTAACAAATGTATACATTGGTGTCCAGCTGAAAATGTGGAGTTTGTTAGTCAAATATTTTGGTGGGGGAGATTCACTGTGCAGCTTGGGTGTCTCTTTGTTAACTTCAAAGGAAATGTAGCTATTTCTGGTTGTTATTGTAAGAAATCATTCCTAGACCTAGACCGCTTTGGAAAGAATGCTAACAATTTCCAAAGTCATAGTCCAGTATTGACATGAGCTTTGAAAAAGGATCACACTCAGTGTAAAGTATAGAGTCAAGAGCTTTCTTTCCAGGTGTGGGTATTGAATGATTCACTTTTATTTTTTTGCTTCTCTTTATACAGTATAATTGTGGAAGAATGAGCAAACTCACCTTTTCATCAGTCAGAAAGAAGAGGAGGATTTGTTTCATTATGAGGATTTTGTGCCTTCTTTGAGAATCCTCCCTCAGCTGTGCAGGATGTAGGAACACTGAATAGATGATGCTTAAACCTTAGATGTTTGTGACAGATCAAAGAGACACAGTTTTGCCATCTTTTCACTTCATATTGTCAATAAAAGTATCACTCTCACAGTTTTTCCTAGGAAATGAGCTGATCCTCCTGAATGTCTCCATTAGTTAATTTCTAAGTGATGTGGAAGAGGGGAACAGCCAGGCTCTGAATAAAACACCACGTCCACCAAGGAGATGCTTATGACTGCCATCCCAACTCCTGTGGGAGACACTATGGTGCTTTATGCAGAGGAGGAAGTTGACACAGTCAGGCTTTATAGCCTGTTGGATACCTTTAGTTGAATGTAATGAATGGCTTTGACAATCTCTGGGCCAAAGCATTTCCAACCAGCACAAGTGTCACACTGAATCTCCTAATGTCAGGAAACAATCCCCAACCCTATGCCTGATTACTTTTTTTCTAGTTTAAATTCAGGACATAACTAGTATCTGTAGCTACATACATTAACAGTGCATATCACAGGAGCCTCTTAGCCCTGAGATCCATCCAAGAGAGTGTCTCAGGGTTATGCATTTGCCTTTCCTGGAGCAATCTGGATTTCACAAGCACCATTTAGGCATGGGCAAACCAGCAACCCCTGTTGCATTCCCCACACACCAGTCACCTCCGCACCTGGACAACCTCAAGGGCAGCCAACAGCAGCTGGCTGGAAACAGAGGAAAGATAAGGCAAAGGGGAAATCCAGGAAGTCCAGTGACATCTCATGGTCCATCCAACAAGTCATCACAAGACTATGACTAACCCTCGTCTTAAAAATTGCAACTTTTACATAAATTAAATTAAAAATTATGTATAAAAGCTGTCCCTGAACATTACATTTGGACTGTGTTCTCATCAGGTACTCAGACATGCTAACGTTGGCTCTGTCCCTAGGTACTGATGATGAATCTCAGCACTCACTTGAATGCTGAGATTCACCTGCCTGGTAGTCATTTTGTCATGGGATTTGAGATGCTCCAGGACACCCAAGGCACCTTCACTGGGCTGGGAGAACCAGTGCAGACACCCATGCCCTTCTGGAGCCGGGGGGGACCATGGTCATCAGATATCTCAGACACTGCTACACACATGTATGTTTGTAACTGAATTGAACACTGGCCACTTCTGGTTTAGATGCAATAGAAAATTATTTCTTATTTTATTATTTTTACTTCTTATGATATAGTTTCAGAATGTTTTTATTCTAAGTCTGTGTCTTGGAGGCTTTGTCTGATGCCAACTGAAAATCTTAGTGAAACTAATTTCTTCTCTTGTCCTCTGCAGTCACTTGCTGATATTTGCTGCCTTGCCAAATTTTGTACTTTTTGTCATTTGTTCTTGGCTCAGCAGATGAAGATTAGTTTAGAAACAAATGAAAGAGGAGTAAAATGCAGATGCTAAATAAAGTAACGCATGTTAATGGGCATCCTACAATTTCTTCCATTTTAGCCAAAATTGTCTCTAACGGTGAATGAAAGGAAGAGGAAGGGAAGCAGATGTTCCTACTGTCTGTAGCAATTGATTGTAAATTGGCCTGACGCTTCCCCCAAAGAGTTTGTCAAGAACATTTGATTCAGTGAATCAGACCCAAATCCTGAGTGGAAGCACCAGCACCTCAGCCAAAGCAACCAACCACTTGGACCTGACATGGGGGGGGAAACAACCAACCATTCAGAGAAATATTTCAGCTTTACATAGACACATTTCTTTTGCCACAGGCAAAGAATTCAAATACTAAAGTAATCCTGTAGGATATCTACATCTCACATTGATAGTCCTGGGAGTTAGCTATAGACCTCAGAGAATCGAATTTAAGCTTCAAGCAGAGGTTCACTCTAGAACATGTTCCCTCCATCTGGGAGAAGCTGTCACCTCAGTCCAGATACAGCAGAAGACAGGAATAACAGATGCCACAAGTCAGTTGTGGGGCACATGTTGAGCTGAATGAAAGGAGAAAATGAAGAGGAAAAAAAGAACAAACTAACGAATCCCACTTAAACTTTAACTGAAGTTTAGATTTAAAACTGTATTTTAGTCATTGGAATTAGATTTAACTGAAGGTGCTGAAGTCCTACAATGAGATAAAAGTAGACTTAGTTCTGACTCTTAGTTCTGAAACACAAATCAAGGCACACAATAGAAGAAAATTATTTTAATGCAAACAATTCAATGCACAGCAATGAAGACGTACAGAAACATTACTTTAGCTTGTCAGAGAAACATTGGAATAACAGTCACACTTCCCGTATGGAGAACATAAATAAATGCACTCAGAAGAAAACTAAGAACCATATGTCCTCATTTAGAAGAATGAGGGAAAAGTTACACAGCCAAAGAAAGGATAGTAGAGAAAATGGCATGGAGAGAAAAAGATTAAAGAAATGGGCTATAAAGCTGTTGCCAGAATGTTGCATAATGATCAGTTTTATGAACAAAGAGAACTGGAAATGTTTCTTGGAAAGCAAAATGCCCTTTTGCTTTCCAAGAAACTTCCATGAAGTCAGGAATGTGACATGATTAAAAAGGAGGAAGGTTTTCTCCCTCTGAAGCAGTGCATATCAGGCACTTTGTGTACTTTTCAGGAAGTGCACACGCTCTCCTAGCTATTCAGCACTCCCCATGTTCTGTACATTTTCTGTCAGCTCTGGGGAACTGAGCAATCCACTTTAAGGATGACGGAACTTGGGAGCTATCAAATTCAGATTTCTACAGAGATAAATAATATCCAAACAGAGTCTGGAATCATGTTTCTTTTTTCTGGCAAATCTGGGAGAGTTCACATTTTATTTTCCTAATCATTTTTTCTTAGATAAGAGGGAATAGACAGGGTCCATGTTGGAAGGAGAGGTTTTTCTACCAAATAAAGACTCACTGGTGCAGATGAGTATTTTTCATGCCCTGAGGTACAACCACTGAAGGAGCTATAATAACATCCAAAGAAAATTAAGGTCAGCTAATAAAAGTTTGCAGCTATTCAATTTCCAGCAGGTGCAAGCACAAGTTCTTCCTTCTCCTGGCTCATCTCCCCTCCCTGTGATAGAACTGCTGGCTGGAAAACATAGCTCCTTGGCAAGCACTAACATTGCAGCCAGCAATTACAGGCTGTTCCTGGATGGTAAGTCTATGCTGTATGTTGTACTAACTCTGCAATCCAAAGGAGCATCCTCTGTATTCATATGCCTTTGCAGACCAGCTGTGTGCTGCTTCTGCTCATGCTAGCTCACGCCCATCTTCTTGTCAGAACCATGGATGCCACATGCAAGACAGTCTGTGTTGAGGTCAATATACCTCAAAATGCTGATTACACTGATGGAAAAACATTCCTTTGGTGGGTTAAAATCTGAAGGAAAGAGTGGAGTACTGTGGTGGGGAAGAGATGGTTAAGACAGATGAGCCATAAAAGCAAATACAGACGTAACATACCATAGGATGTTTTTCTTGCCTCACTGGGATAAAGGATGCCTTCTCATTTTGAAAAATTTCCATTTCCATGAGTGACTTGCTCTCCCTTAGCAGTCTTTCAGTGAGTATTAAACAGGACAGGTTGCCAAGGTTATGTCTTTATTGGTAAACCAACAGTACATTTATAGTGGTAAATAACATAGACCACTGCTGCCTGTGAAGCTGTATGGGACCTGCATAGCTGTTCCCTGCCACCCACCAGAGTGGGCAGCTGCATCAACCCCCCTTAGCAGCAAGACATCCCAGTCTATACCATGTCCCACATGGTGCCTGGGCAGTCATAGCAGATAATCAGTGAGAGCAAGCTGCAGTCATGCCAATCTTTACCTCTTAATGTTTGGGACAATGTAGCATTGGGCTCCTATCCCCCTAGTTTAAGTAGAGACACAACTAATAAGGCTAAGAATCATAGAATCATAGACTGGTTTGGATTGGAAGGGACCTTAAAAAATCACCTAGTTCCAACCCTCCTGCCACAGGCAGGAACACCTTCCACTAGACCAGGTTGCTCAAAGACACATCCAACCTGGCCTTGAACACTTACAGTGAGTAGCCATTAAATTCTTAACGTGCTTTTGGCTCTCCTAGGCAAGGTGTAGGCACAGTTCATGGTTCAGGAAATAACAGGAAACAGTACAAGTTAGCTGTATGGACCACTAGGGCCAGTATGTGCCGGCTGCAGTCAAAGCCTAATAATATATTAACACAGATATAATAATCCTGCAAGTTTGTGTTCTGCTAAGCTTGGAAGACTGATGTTCCAGGTATTACTGCTGACAGGACTATATGGATTTTATGAACTGTTCAGAAAAGTCATTAATAATTTTCATAGCAGAAGGGAAACCTTTCGATAGCATTCCTCCTGCATGAGGAAAGTAAACATTTAAAACTTAGTCTGAGGGATGATTTTACATCTTCTGCAAAACAGTAATCTAAATTCACAAAGCAGAGTTTCTGGTCAAGCTCCTAAATAACAAGATATTATGCTTTGAGAGAAAACAGGCCAAACTGCATCAAAAATAGTCTATGATGATTTATTTTACAAGAAGGCTCAGTGAATTCCTATGATTTAATCTAAGATCATGTCTTCGTTAGAATTTTAGTCAAGACCAGGAGGGTGTTTTGTTCGCGTTTCCTGTGATTTGATTCACTTAACAAGGAGCTCTCCTAGAGCATAAAGAGTTTGCTTTGAATGAAATCAGAAAGTAACTCCTTATGGGCTCCAAAAATGAGGGGCACTTCAGTCCAGGGGGCCTGCCTTGGACTGAAACCAGAGCATAACCGAAAGTAAAACCCATTGCAGTGTGTATGGCATAAATGCTAATACCAAATGGTACACAGATCTGCTCCCAGTACCTGCTTTATTTGCTGTTGTAGACATACCCTATAGTGCTTTCTGTCTATGGCTTAGATATTATTGTCTTTTTAAAAATTGGAAGAGTGGTAAATAGAAGAGGCAAAGCAGAACTTTAATATGTATTCTGAAATTTCAGGAAGAAGAAAGCCACAAGCATTGTATTATAACACATCTGAAAAAAAACCTCCAATCCTTTAATATTCATAAGGGGGCTTGTATTATTTATATTATTTTTTTTAATCCTGAAGCAATAGATTTGGCATTACTTCCAGCCAGGAAGTTGCCAAAGTTTAAGCCTTAACATTCCAATTGACTGAACCATATTTGACTTCTATGGATTACCCTCACAGTACTCTGCAGACACACATGATACAGGAGTCTGTGAAGCTGTGCAGAACCACTGAGCTTCAGGTAGTCATCATTCTAATTTCTTCATTACTCACACATTTCAACTAAATATTAGCGAAAAATGTTTAAAGCCTACCAAATGGACAGTGAGGGAATCATTAATGATCATCATTTATGAGCATCTGAAATGACAAATCTTGGGGTTTAGATTTTTAGGGTGTTTGGAAATCCCAAAAGGAGATCAGGGCAAGCACCCCATAAGCATCCTTTGTTACACTGGCTGCAGTTGTTAGTTGCAGATTCTTTTAGTCAGTACTAGAACCGCAACTGAGAGATTCACGAATTAGCTGTAAGCTGAATGAAGAGAAATATTTTCTTTTCCTACCAAGGAGTTTCAGCTGCAGAAGTAAGGCCAGTCACAGTGGTTAAATATTCTCTTGTGACTTTCTAAATACAGGCAAATGCATCACTGAGTTTTATTTCTTCACAAACAAGATACTGTCTGTGCATGGTACCAGTGAATCTGCTAGTCAAACACTTAACAGCTCACAGAATGCATCTATCTATGAAGAAAGGTGTTATGTACTATTCACAGGCTCTGTAAAATAAGAACTGAATATGGAGTCAATTGTAGAATCATAGAATAGTGGGAGCATGTATTCTTTCATAAGGGCACAATAACACTTGAGATGACAAAGTTATTAACACTACATGCATGTACAGTATTATTACCTCTTTTATTGCTAAGCAGGAAAAAAGTAAAAAATAATAACTGAGATAAGTACTAAGGTTATGTCCTTTCCTGTCTTTGCAGATCATCTACTCCTTTGAGTATTTCTCCATCTATATACATACAGTATTTGCACTCTGGATCCAGATTACAGGATCTTATGTCTGCGATGTTGGAATAGCAAAAGATAAAATCTAATGCAACTGAAAGGCTATATCTGAAAAGGACAGGTGAAAGTGCAAGAGATGCAGAGACAAGAAACAAATCAGAATAGCTTGTCTGGAAATGAACTGGGGATGAGCAAAGTGCACAATGATTGAGGTGTTGAAACAAGATACCACACAGCATTTACAAGACATCCAATGCCCAAGAGGCAAAAAGAAATCAAATGAGCATACTGAGACTTGGGGTCTACTTTCCAACTGATCTGTATGCTTATTTCCTAGCAACAAATGACCCTTTCAAGAAAGAAAGAATGGGTTACATTTTTCCAAACAAAGGAGACAGCTGAATGGAAAGCTGGAGGACAGAGTGAATTGGTTATGGCAGGGGAAAGAAAAAGGAAACCAAAACTGGAGTAGATACTCTGATAAATGCAGCACAAAGGGAGCCTGGCTACAGAAGTCCAAATGATGCCAGATGACTTATTGAACTAACGTGAATGTGAATAAAAAACAAATTCACTCTTCAGAATATAAATACAATAGATATGCACATCAATGTTCTGCAGCTGGTGTGCAATAAATAGCATAGTGAAGGTAAACGGAGGTCAGAAACCAGTGCGAGCCATCCAAGGGCATGGTTGAGACTGAGAAAAGGCCAGATTCTGCAAACTACAGAGAGCTGAATTTGAGTAAACACAGGAGCACAACAGTGATGTCAGAAATGAGGTGTTCGTGGGAAGGAGAGCAACAATTCCCCTGCACCATTCTGGTCATTGTATCTCCTGGAAGGCCTCTTCTTGCCGCCAGCACAGGTACAGCTATATAGTCTACAGCTACATTTCAATTTTGGCAGTATCATCTCAGACAGATGTTTTATCCATAATTCCAGTTGTAGTATCCTCAAAGTAGAGTAAGCAAGATCTTGCTGGCTGTTTTCCTACATCCTTGATCCATTCATGAGATTTTATAGCTAGATCAGTTCACAGCTGCTCTAGGGGTTCTGTAGATTGTTACACAAATGTTTACTTTTCAGAAGGAGAAGCCAAGTGCATTAGACCCAAGTCGCAGAAGCTTTGTTTCTTCCAGCTTCCTCCTGTGGGGGCTTAACAGGCTGAAACAAATGAGAAAGATGAAGACAACCCTGTGCATGGTGTAGTGTCATTAAAAGGTCAGAGCACCTCCCAGGTGCTGCATTTCTGCAACATCCCAACAGCCAGTGGAGCACAAGGAATTTATGCAACTACCAAATGCTTCCATTGGTCCACTTCCTTGCAGAAGAGCAGGGTTTGAAAGTTTTCAAAGGCACTGTGTGGCTTAGGAGCTCAAGTTTCTTCTTCAAGGCAATGTAAGGCTTGAAAACAAGGTCCAAGTTCTTCCATCATTGGGGCAGCCTGAAAAATGTGGAGGAGTACTCAGAATTTTGGAAGTGAGGAGCTGAGCACCTTTGTATCACTGAAGACAATGAAACAAAAGCCCTGAAAAAGAAGGTCCTATTAAAGTGACATGGGATTGCTCAGGCCCTGAAAAATCCTACGTACTGACTGCCTTTGAGAAATCATGATCAAACTGCTGTTTTCTGCCTGTAATCACAGATCACATAAATTTGGATCTCAAAATGATACTACACAAAAAAGTGTCAGCCTGGAGTGACTCCAAGTGCTACATTTAGCCATTTCTTTTCATTTGAATTATGTGCAAAGAAAGTGATCTCAAATTGCTATGAAGAAAGAGGACTCATAGTATACAGTAATGGTTGCATGTAGGAAGGTCAGTTAGTTTCTTTTTTAGGTAGATACACTAATGTTTTTAAAAATAGTTAATACAATTATATAGCTTTTATTAGCTATTAGAGGCCACATAAAAGTCATTCTCCCACTATATCAATACTGTTCTGTACAGGGAAGACAGATTTTATGCTGTTCTGCGAGTAATGGTACATGTCAGTTTATTCCTCAGGTTGTAAAAGTGAGAGGAAATCACACTGTAATTTTAGGGGGTTTCACAGTGGTTGCTTTTAGAGGATTAAATTCCAATTTGAAAAGTCAATTAACTTCATACAGAATGATCAAAAGAACCCCTCTTCCCCTTTCCTTAACCTCCCGATGTTGACTAAACTCATATTGCAAAGGTCCAATGTTCTACTCACTAGATTCCAGTACATTAATTTCGGCAGAGGCATAAGAAAGTAACATCAGGCACTCAACATTTGTAGCAGTAGAATAACAAGCACGTTCTAGGCCAAGATGCCTACTTCACCAAGAAAACAGTGACAACATTTTAACAGTAGTATCAACAATTATCTTCTTGGGAACCAGCGGTGCCAGATGCTCAGATTTATGTAACTTCACAGAGTGGGATTTTGAAGATTCCAAATCAACTGGAAACTTCATATAAACATACTGGCAGACTATATCTTGAAAATGGCTCTAAAAACGTCATCTCAGCTGTCTTTATAGGGAAAATCACAACCATGTTTCCTGCAGCCTCCCTTTCACAACAGTGGAATAGCAGGAGGAATAGAGCATGGCGCTGACTTCACTTCTGCCAAATAGGCTTGCTGAGGTGGCATGGATTTCTCAAGGAAAGCCCTGTAAAGCGCTCCCTGCCCAAATTTCTTGGGCTGGCGAGTCACGTTGTTTTGATCCCCAGCTAGATGAGAAACATTGGAGACAGAACTCACACTGCTGAATTCAGCATAGAGAGACAGATCATTAGTCAGTCAGCTGTGAAATGTAAATAATTTTTGCCTTTCAGAACATCCTCCCTGATTCTGTCAAAATCCATCATACACAACTGCTTATTCAAGCAAAAAGCAACACGAAGTAACACCAGAAAATTCCCCAAACTTGCAGCCTAGCAGTGAGCATCTTCATTTCAGTCACTCTTCTCATAGCGCTTTTGCAAAAAAAATACTGTTTTGTCAATATCACTGTATCCTGAACACTTTTCAAATAACAAAACCTAAATCTTTCAAAAATTAGAGGTCCAACCTCTGGTCTCCCTTATGAAGTGTGAATTGGGAGCCCACTGGCCTTACAGGAGAGGTTACTTAATTCTTAGTTGCAACCAAGAGTAACATTTGGCCCACAGTCAGTGAAAAACTCAATAAAAGTCAAGCTACACCCCAGATTTATGCACTAGAACAGGCATTATGTTGGGTGTAAAGCACACTTGCTACCAGACACACATCTCTGAACAGTTCCCAGTCTCTTTTCCAGGAGGGAGACGATCTTTCTGAAAGCCTCCCCTCTGTCTTGCTGGAGTCAGAAAAGGAGAAGAAAAATCAAGTACCAGCTATTGTCTGGGTCTTAATTTGTCACTTCCCCATTTGAATTCACAGGGTGATTACACGGAAAGCTGAATTTTATGATATTTCTAGGATGCAAAGTGATAGGACAATACACACTGTTGGATACTTTCAAAGGCCCAGTCCAGCTGAAACAAGACAACATCTAAGGAAATATTTCAGTCTCCTGTATTAAGCACAGACTCAGAAGTACGTACAAAAAATGGAACTTTGAACATCTGGCTTTCCCACCACTGCTGGACTCCACCAGCAAAAGTATGACTGTGAGTGGGTCTTCAAGATCTTTGTAGAGAGAAACAAAGTTTCACAGAACATTTATATAAAACTTAGCAATTTTGATCAAAAATAGGTTCCTTTAAGCCAAATTTTGGTTCATTAAAATATATAATAGCATCAGCTGTAAGTTGGAAGGGCTATAAAATCAAGTTAAATTTAGAGACATTATCATTTTACTAATAGAAGAAAATAAAGTCATATAAATATTGAGAAACAAATAAATATGTTAAATAAATCCTTGGAAAGACAGCAAATACAACTTAATCTGAATGTCTATTTAGATATAAAAGTTATCAAAAAAAGTGCCTGTTTTTAATAGGTAGATAAATTGTTCTCAGGCATAATTGCAGTAGGACTGCCCATAGAGACAAAGTCTTCTAGATGTCAGGATTGAGCCTGCTTTAAACTTCACATTTAGCACTTTTTGTCTTTTTTATCTTTCTTTTACTCTCTAATTTGTTCCATAGAGTATCTTCCCCAGTCACTGGGAGGTTCTGACAGGGAATCTTTACAGAAGCTTTCAAACTTAATGTTTTGGCCAGTGATAGTGAATACTTCCTTTAATCTCCTGCCATCAGAAAGAAAGCAACTACCATGCCCCACGTTAGCAGCAAAGAAACAGCTGTCCAGATTAAATGTGACTGCTGGCATCAAATTTCAGAAAGCAACCTTTATCCTGATTTTTTTTCCACAGCTTTCCCCGGTGTACACAATATACTCATATGACCCACCAGTGAATTCAGAATGTCACTTCTCATTAAGAATATTCTTGTACTGATGAGCATTAGAAAAAGTATGGCTATTTTTTAAACAAAGAAGCAAGCAATTCACAGCATATTTCCTTTTAGGGATTGACTAATTAATTAATTAATTAAAAATCATTTTAGAGACAAAGCTTCCCTATCCACTCTTGTTGTACATCTCCTAGCGTAGATGTAAATCAGACTTAGAACACAAATGAAATTCTTTCGTCTGTTCAGACATCTCACAACTTAAGGATTTCCAGATAGCTTGGCAATTGATTAAATCTTCTGAGAATCATAGAACTGCAGAATCATTTAATTTGCTCCATGAATCAAAGTAGCAGTTCAGCATCCAACTTTCCCCTATTCTGTGTTCATAAACTTGCTAAGAATATACATTACAATTCTAGTTTTTGTAAGAGTTCTTATATTACAAGATCGTTTAATGATCAGATAATGCTGGAGTTTGGCACAGAACATCTCTTGCTTTGTGCTGACTGACTTCCCTGAAAATATCTGCCAAAAGAGGAGCAACTGTGTTGAGTTTGCCGGTGGTGTTATGGGTAGTTGCCATTTGAAACAACAGATAGCATGCAACTAAAGGATGTGCAGTTTTCCCTCAAAGGTGCTAAGATTTGTCCTGGGAATCAGATTCTTTAAAAAGAAAAATCCAGTTGAAGACTCCTTTTCAGAGAGTATTAAACAATCGGGTTACAAAAGAACTCATTTCTTATTCCACAAATCCTTGCCCATAGACAAGGCAGTGGTGTGCAGGCAGCTGGAACCACAAAATTAAGCTTTAATGAAGCCAGAGTTTAAGTAATCACTTCATTCTCCAAAGGCAAATTAAAGTTTAAAAATTAGTATTTATTATAGATATGTTAGAATGGAGAATCAGTATTTATACGAGTACTGTAGTTAGGAACTTGAGCGAGTTTGTGAGAGATAAATTTAGATAGAGACTGTATGATAACTCATCTCAGGCACTTCTGGAAATCATGTTTTCTCTTCCAATTCAGTAGCCTTCCTTAAAAGACTGCAGTGGAAGTAAAAGCCACAGCTCCAGCAATACTATCCCTTGATATAGAGCAGGCAGAGACCAGACTGTAATCTCTTAACAAAGATGACCACATATTCACAAAAACAGTTGTACAGGTTTTGGTGGAGCCATTCGCACAAGGTTTGGCTCATTAATCTCACCCTAGAATTTCCCAGGAGCACAGGAGAGGGAATGGCAGCACTGGGTTACACACACTGTAGGAGTGCCATCATAATGTAGCAGAATCATATTGGTAGGACGGGGTCTGATGTAGAGTAGCTTGGACACATTAAGGAAGAAAAAAGTGGTTTCTCGATAATCTTTGACATTAGATCCTATTTGACTAGACACATTTCAGAATAATTTCACTTTCAGAATAAGACCTTATGTTGCATACCCCTGGATGTACTCATTTTCTTTTCAGGATAATATAGCTTTATTTCTTAATTTTTAACTTTCATGATAACATATACTACACCAAATATTCTTTTACTCTGCCTTTTCCCTTACTCATGTGCTGCTCTTTCCTCTGCTTCTCAACAGCCATCTTCTGGTACATGAATGCCACCCTGTATCCAGACTGATGCGAATACTGCTCCCTAAGAGCCACAGCATGGACACTACAAGGAAGACAGGCTCAATGCTCAGTCTCTCCCTCAATCTCTGTATTGGATGAGGAAGATGGAAATAAATCCCATATTACATTTTAACACATGTATTCCTAGTACCAAAGCATGCAAATTTTTATCTCTGACAAATATATAGGAAAGCAACAGATGAATGTATGTGAAAGTGCTTGCTGCAGAAAGAGGGAGAGAAAGAAATGCACCTCTTGCATAAGGCTGCTGGTCTCCAGCAAAGCTGGCACACAAAATGTTTTGTCTGTGCTTCTTAGGAACCGTGGAACTTAGAAAAACACGTACAAGCAAACTGTTTGGTGGATTGCTTTGAATACTGCAGGCTACATCTAGGTTCAGGATAGGGAGTGTTTGCAACTCCAGTTCCCTGGTCTGGATATTACAGGAGACAGCCACAAGTTTTTCTGCCCATGGAAACAAGGGGACAAGGAGAGGTGCGGGGCTGGAGGCTCAGGCACATTACTGCATCCAAAAGGGTGCAAACAGACACATCATACTAGTCTCTCTTTCCAAAAGCACTGCAGAAAGCACAACTTAATATCAGGCTGCTCATGTTTACATCATATTCTTCCTCCTTTTGCATAATTAACAATTTGCAGTGATACAACCACTATTACTTACCCTGCAGTGTAGGTACCATTGTATAGAAAATACATGACTGAGTTCTTGCCTTCTCTGTTGAGACTGCCCTGCAATAACAGTCTGAAATAGTAGCACGTTCTACAAAGCAAGAGATTTCTTTCACAACCTGTGCATCTTGCTTTGAATTACAATTTCATTTTTAAAAAGTTTTTTTTCCCTTAGTTTAGATATGTACCTGCAATCAGAAATCAGCTCCTGTGAAAGTATCTTTTACAGGCAGTTGCAATTAAAAGGCATCTACTTGTGCATCCATGTCAAATCAAGGAGTTTCAAACTCATCATAACAATGCTCAGCATCTTCTAGTTTCTTTAGTGATTTTTATCCCAAGTGCTGTGCAACCAATAAGTAATTAATACTCATAACAATGAGAAACAGAAAGGTTAGATTTATTTAGAGTTGTGCAATGAATCAAATGGCAACACTGGAAGCAGAATTTCTGGGGAAGTGATTCTTAGCCTTGTGCTCAATTCATAGCTTCAGTTAACTTTGCACATAGAATTCATTTGCTAATTTTGCTCCCAATTATTTTTCTCCCACCCTTTTCCCCTTCCTTTCCTCCCCCTGCAGTAATTACTATTTGCTGGTGTAGTGCCTCAATGTGGTCAACACTTTACAGACATACAACTAAGAAAAGTTATTTTGACAAGGCTGCCTATAAAAATATATTGCATGCCTGAGATCACTGTGGATTACTGAGGATGTGAGATTTTAAACAGTGGTATGCACGAAGTATTTAGTATAACTGTGTAGACTGATAACAACAAAGTTGACTTTTTTCTCTTCCTTGATGCAATTGAAACTTGTTGCTTCTTCCAGTTACTGAGTGCAGCGTGCTCAAAGTTAGTAAAACTGGAGTTTCACTGACCATGGAAGTTGTTAAAATTGTATGTTTTGTTCCCTTTCAGAGTCTGATCCTAGTCTCATTTAATTATAGATTTTTACCTGTGTAACAGTGAAGATGGAACAATCACCAACTTCCAGTAATGGAAGTAAGAAGGGGATTTTTAAAAAGTACTTTTGTATCTCTGTTATTCTCTGATTTCCTAGGAACAGTAAGGCCCATGTGAAACTAATTACACAGTTGTTCTCTTATTTATCAGAAGTCTGTATTTATAAATGCACACTATATATATATATATACACACACTGTGGACATATGCATTTATTCTATATATATTTATATCCAAATACTTCCAGATGTTTATATATTTTAATAGGTTATATTTTTTAAAGAATTGCTTATATTTTTAATAGAAAGTACTTTACAAAACTATCAGAAGTTATCTTGCTTCTTCTAAGTCCGGCTGTCAGGTTGCGTCTGCAGCTGTCTGCTCTCTTCTGCCATCATGCGGATATTTCTGCAGTGCAGACATACAGCCACTGTTAGAAGAGGATGCCCTTGTGCTGCCTGGATGCCGTGGTCAAACCGATGTAACTGCTTTTTCACTTCAAAACTGTGTGGCAAGATTCATGAAATCCGTAACTCCTCTCCATACCTTCAGTTCTTTTACTATCTAAAAGCTAAAAAATAATCAAACCAAAAAACGAATAGAATAGAATAGAACAGAACAGAATAGAATAGAAAAAAGACAGAATGAAATAAATAAGAATTAGCCCCAGTCACTTTCCTGCAGAGGTGTTTTATTGCAATACTACACTGTTTGGGATGACTGTGATATTCTGGGTGTTTATTCAAGGAAGGCCAGGAGCTGAACCTCTCCAGGCTGATTTCTCCTTGTTCTTGGGGACCATCCATATCTCCAGAGCTGCTGCCTTTTCACATGCACCAAAAAGGCTACTGTATGGATATGTTCTAAATATGCTCCTTTCATTTTAGCACATTTAATCCTATCTCCCTGACATTACAATACTGACAAAAGTATCAAATGTAAGATGTACATAATAGAGCTACTTCAAATAGAGGTTCTTTTGACATTAAATTGAGTTAAACAAGAAATTATCCATGTAGCTCCTGACTCAAAGATGTTCTGCAAGTTCTTACTCTTCTGGTAAAGACATAAAAGGGATAATAAAGTATTATTAATATTTTATTTATGACAAAACTATTTAAAAGTCACCTTCTCTCCAGAATTCATGCATAATGGCATTCAGGTTGCCATAGTTTTCCCCATAAATAGCGGGAAACAAAACTTACACAATTTTTGGATAATGTTGAAGGAGTATCAGTGTAGTATACGGTAGCTTTTAAATACTGCATGTGAAGAGCCAGTGTGTGAGGATTTCACCCTTGCATAAACACTAGTATTCTGGGTAAGTCCGTATTTTGTCTTTATACTGAGAATAACAAGAGAGAGAAAAGTAAACTTCTGTCCTTTCATTAAACAAAGGATAAAATAGTACTTTAGAAATAAGCTACAGAAGTGTGGATTTTTTCCCCTGAGTGCATCCTAAGTTTGTAAACAGTTAATATTTTCTTTAACACCAGCTAACCTATAAATATCTTTTTGACCTCTGGGTAACAGCAGGCTTAATACATCTGTATGTCAAACACTGCAAATTTTACTTTGATTCACCCACTTTAAGATAAGCCATCATGTGTGCCAGACAGCTGCTTTTTCTCATAGCTTCCCACATAACTAAAACTTCTGCATAGTTGCAAAGCAAAAAATGACACCAGAATCACAGAGATGTATGTGCATTGCTCAGGACTAAATGGCTTCTGCTTACTTGCTTCAGCCAAGGATAAACCATGAAAAAGTACTCTAACTTAGCTTCTAAAAGCAAATGTCTTGTCAGAATGTTTCACTCTGGTAGCAAACAGCCCATCTTCAGATTTTTCCTCCTTCACTGTATTTATTCTTATGCACCTGAAGCACTTTGTAAACATTAACACATTAACTGCATGAACATGTTAGCCCTTAAAATTACACAAGTAAATGATCACTATCTTATATCTATGTCCTGTCTATGTTACAGCTGAACCTAGGACAATCTATTAAAGACAAGAAGACTCTTGGAAGCTTATGCACTGTTAATATGGGCATTGCAGTGATCAAAAATTTGGTGGCTGGAGTTAGAGGTTAATTTGGGAGAGCAACAGGCTGCTCTGTACACTCAATGGGAAGAGTCAAGACTTCCAAAGGCCAATATTCCATGACTGAAAAGAATTAGATCCCTCTAAGGGGGGTTCCCAAAAAAAATGAGGAAATGCTTGAAAGAAGTCAAAGGAAAACAGTAGAAAGTATGTAAAGACTGTGTTAACTGGGGAAGCGCAGCTAGGAAACAATTCGGCTTCTGTATAGTCTAGAGAAGTGTCACGGAAGTAGGAATTGCTTTGGACAAAGCAAGAATATTTGGTTAGAATGGGATGCCTTAATTTGAGTGATCAGGAAGTGTCAGGAAGACTTTTATTAGAGCATGCCATTTTGAAAAGCCCTTATCAAACCCCTAAAAACTTTGTAAACTCACCAAAACCTAAATGGTGCTAGAAATACAGCAAAATGAAGTTGGAAACCAAAAGCAAAACTGCCCCAAGTGTACCATATATACAGATATGTACATGAAATGGTTTGGATTAAAACAAGTTTTATATTTTTTTAGAGCTTTCACCAAACTCATGGATATTACATCTGTTTATCATCTTCTTCTGCCAAATAGGTGGAATGCTCAAGAGGGATGGTAACTGCTGCCAAGGTTTACTTAACAAAAAAATGTTTTGCCTGTTTTAGCAATAAACAATGCTCACCCTACCACATGTTTCTAAGCAAAGTCGTGACTTCCTTTCATCTTGGTTTTGAGAGACAAACTAAGAAATATTAATAAGGGTTAATTAATCCACATATAGTCTCAGCAGACACTACAGCTCAATAGGAAGCCTCGCTGGCGAGAGAACACTTGGGCCCTACTCACTGCCAGCATCTTAGCTCATGCATTTTACATGTAATCAGCATTGTATAAAAAATACAGTGACTAAGAAACACGAAAATAACTATTGCAAGAAAGAACCTAAGGCCAAACCTTCCCTCTAAAGGATGCTAGAGTCAGTTCACTTATTTTCTTCTTTACTTCGTATTTGTTGGTTTTGAGGTTACGCCATGGCTCAATTTTAAGCCAAAAGTGGTCCTTTGATGGACAGGCTACTGCAGTCCCCAGTGTGTGGAGAAAGGCTGGTGTTTCAGCTTGCTTGGTTGATCTGTGGCTCTGAGAACTCACATGGTTGTTATGAAAAGGCAGGCAGAGATCTCTCCTCTGCACCTCCTGTGGAGGTAAATCGGCAACAGCCTTCATGTGTTGCACTGGATTCAGGCTCTCTGCTGTGTATTACAGAGTTTTGAGTAAGACTTGAAGAGCTGGTCTTTGACACAAAAATGCAAGCATCTCCCAACCAGAATCACATCATAGCTTTTTTTACCTGTGAGCGAGACACCTATTTACCAAGAGGACTGTTTCTGCAACTACTGATATGTCTGACTCTGCAGTCCAAAATGTGAGTACCCAGGACTTTGAGGATTTCAGTATCTCTGAAATATAGGTTAATAGAGCATTGTGTGGATTTCAGATGACAACTAATGGTGGCAGCCTCTTTGTTCCCACTTTAAGTGATTTGTCCTTATTTGTAGGAGTTAGTGTGTTTGGCTGACTCCCAAATTTCATAATCCTCCTTTGCTTACCAGGCTTGACACCCTCTTTGTTTTTCCAACTAAAATTTAGTTTTCCATGATGTCAACAGCTTGCAGGGAAAGTGCTGTGCTGATCTCCTTGTTCCAGTACTGAAAGAATAAATGAAACCTGCTAACGTTACATTATTATTATTACTACTTCTACTATTATTACTATTATTTCTCAGATTCTTAGAACTGTTGAAACTAAACTGCTCATGCAGAGCACAAGGCTGTTAGTAGTTATCTTTCAATAAAAGGCACTAATGAGAAAATTTCTCATCAGGTCTCCACAAGTGTGTTTTGTTCCTTACAATGCAATGTTGACATATTTGCGGGCTGCTGTTCTGGGCCTGGATGTCAAAGCGTATTAGACTTCAACGTTTTACTGATGATTTTGGTTGGTAAAAATAAATTAACACTTACCTTCTGCAGTTCCAGTTGTTGATTAGCTATTTTCAATTCTACTGACTGCATATTTACAAGCAAACATCCAGAAAAATATTGGTACAGATCAGCTGAGGTCATCTCCCTTACCTGAAGTCACCAGGTACCTTGAAATCCAGTGAAATTCAAAAGCATATTTGGAAACAGACCAGGTTCATCTACAAGTTCCTATCCTAACTCTTCTTTAATTTATTAAATACATGGAAGAGCAATGACTTCTGTCATTTCACTAGCTGTAGATTCTTAGAGGATTTAGTCTGAGTTCAAACTGGCAACTATGAACTTTTCAGGCTCCAGTCATAAACTACATCTCAGAGTTTTCCTGTCTTTTCACCCTGGGCAGTAACCCTGAAGGGACCAGGCATGCAGTGCTTATCTTAAATGTATTTTTGACGTACATAACAACCCTTCACAAATACAAAGAGGATATAGCGTGTGCATGGTAAACAAGTTTGGGACCTACCCTAGCTGACAGTAATGAACTCTGACAGTGAAGCAGTAGTTATTTCTGTCCTAAATGACAAACTGCCATGTCCTGTTATCTAGAAGCTTTAAGGCCTGACACACTCTATTTCATGTATTGAAAAGAGTTTAAAATGAAAAGACAAGTTAACATATGCCAGTAGGAATGGATATGGAGCTGTATTTCCCCAGCTAACTGAGAACTAAGTACCAGTAATTTTTCTAACTGTGGTGCTGTTTGGTGGTTCATTATATTTCAAATTGTGCTTAAACTGCAAACAAGTACTTGAATTAGCATTCCACCATCACCTCAGCTGGCCACTGCTCCCAGGAGGAGACACAAAACTGCTGAAGCTATCCCAAGCAACTGCACCTAAATGAGCAGGCTTTTTACCAAAAGAGTGACAACCACCATTTATAGTCAAAAAGAAGAGACAGAGAAAGCTAACACTTTATTACTTCTTCCTCTGCTAGGAATGGGTGGTATTAACAGTAGTTCAGACCAGCAACATCCCTGTAGGTAAACCTCACAAGATTTTTATCTTTTCCTAAGGGTATTTCACTTAGTATTTCACTCTGATTCAGCTTTCTGCCTGTTGTCTAATATTTTGCATTTTCAGTGCTACAAGGCAATGACATATATTTTTGCTTTAGTTTTTATGCAGTGCTTGAGTCATGATTAGGATTCCTGCATCAGTTATCACTACCAACATTGCATACCCAGGCATGCAAAGTCCCATTTCCACGGGCTTCTCTCTTGGACTAGTTTTTCTAAAGTTCAGCACACAGGCAAGGGTTTGGCCCAGAGACTTAACTTCAACATAGTGTTAACCATAAACCATGAGAGTACAGCATGTCCTAGAAAGTCTGTGTGCCCTGGCTGGTCTTAAAGACTCATACTTTCAATTTGAATTTTATCTTCCCAGACATTTCTAAATTCATTAAAATGAAAAATACTTCTTTTGGCTTCCTAGAAGTAATTCATTCATTTACATTCAAAATAAAGGACAGATATTGTAGCAACTGTACTTGTCAAAAAAGACAACACATTAAAAAAGCTTAGGAAATACAGGCTGCATTCCTGACAGGCAGCTGAGAAGCAGCAGGAAATTAACAATGCTGGGGACATCAGGTTCTTTTATACTATACTAGCAGGTACCAAGGGCCCTGAAGTGTGCTTTAATGACGGGACTAAAACTTTACAAAGCTTCACAATTTCCTTTTCAAAATTGCCTAAGTATTTGGGCAGAAGAGAATATGACTCACACAGGGGTGAACTAGGTGTGTCCACACTTGCTAAAAGCAAGATGTTTTATGCACTGCAAATAAGTCAAGTATCAGGCACTAGATGGGCAATTTTCAAACAGATTACCAAATTAAAAGTATACATGTGAGAAGGTATTAAATGTTGGTGGTGGCTTTGAGCTGCAGGCAGAAATGATAAACATGCAGTTGAGTTATTTGTGATATAGCCCACCTTTTACTAGACACCCACAATGAAGTTGCACATTAAAATTATACAGAAGCAAAGACAGAAATGCTGTCAAAAACTGTAGCAAAAGATTAATCTCACTATTCACACTAAGCATCCATCTTAGTAATAATTCAATTAATTTAATCAAATATTTGATTGTATGAATTAGCCCAGCTGAGAACCTCAATGCAGCAGTGCAGCATTGCATGTCACGCAAAATATAGTTAACTACCTTGAATACAAGAAAAGTCTCCTCTAGACCTTTTTTTCTGGATCTATCTGTATCACAAAGCACAAAACAGGAGTTCTTGTGTCAGGATATAAATCTTCAAGCTGGTTTTTGTAGTTTTTTTCCTTCATCTATAATGGAAAGGGATAAATTCTGCCTATCCAGGACACAGTTTTCAGAAACTCTTGAAATGTTTTTGAAAAGTAGTCTATTACTTCAGCTTTGCCTTTTGCAAGCTGTACACACAACCAGGTGTAGGCTTCCTTACAAGGACACCAAAGTATCTTTCCATCTTCCTGCATCCTATGAGCTCTTTGATTCCTCTTTGAATCTTCAATTTTGAATTTTTTAAGAAAAAAGTGGTTTGTTCCATCTTCCAGATACCACTGGCTTTGTCTCTGTATATAATATTTCTGTTTCTAGCTATAGATATTCTGGCTTAGAACAAATTTGGCAGCAATACTACGGAGACAGCCTTAAGGTATAACCATGATGAAATATAATACACATCCTTTGCACATGTCACAGCATCTAAATTTGTAGCTCTGAGACTCTGGTTGTTTGAGTTTATTTCCAGTGCCTGGATTTGTATACACTTTGCTGGAGGAACACAATAATACAGTAGATCTGAATCTGAAAATAGCTTTACTAGATTTTTGTTGGATTTCACTTTGAAAGTAACTAAGATTCTCTATTGCATAACTCTTATATTCATGTTTGCTAGCTGAGTATTAACTGAATAATTCAGCACCCTAAAATTGCAAGACGTGCACTAAAAATAATAATAATAATTAAAAGAAATGAACACAGCTGCTAACGGCACTGTTGATCTGAAATACGAGTCTAAGTCACAACATTTATATCCAGAGCTCAATTTCCCTGTTTTTGAGGTGATGCAGATGTACTGCTGGCTTTTATCTTATCTTCCATTTAAATAGCCTTTCCAGTTGTGTGCATATTGCTTGTTTATCTTTAACGAGACAAAACGAACATCTAGGATCCAAGTGATGTTTTTCTAGGGATGTATTAAAGAAGAATAAAGAATAAATCTTTATCAGATTGGATGAGCCCAAGCTGAGGAGCAGCTATTTCAAAGAAGCACAGAACAATTCACTTGCTGTCAGTGTTTAAAGCTCACCATTCCTACCCTGGAGCAGCAGGACAGTGCTGTGCTCTTCATCTTGTAAACTCTGGTTGCTGATGTGATGGGAAACAGTGAATGTTCTGCTTATAAATTTAGACTCTCCATCGCAAGAGGTCCTACCAGGCCCCAGGCTCTGGGACAAATCCAGGCCCTCTTTTCATGTCCTATGTTTTTTAGAACAGTAATTCAAGACATATGTGCTTACCTGCTGAAAGCCCAGAAGAAAGCTGTTTCCTGCTTGCACAATGTAAGCAGCCCTTTTGGTCTTCATCGACACAAGTCACAGGGCTCACTGAGAACCACAAGAGAATAAGTGAAGGATTGGAGTATATGTGTTATTATTTCCTGTATATTGCTCTCACTGGCTTGTTTATAAGGCTTCTGTCTTCCCAGATTATACGTCAATATAGGTATAGGTATAATAATTGCTAAAAAATATATCCTAGATTGTCTAGAATCTAATAGACTAGGGTAGTGTGAAAATTCCTCCAGTCACTCTGAACTGCCTGGCAGTGAGCAATGGACTGAGAAACAGTCTTCAGTGCCATTACTAGTGAATGCATTCATCCATAGAGGGGTAATGAATACTGTAATTCTGCTTTTAGATCCTTCTTTCTTATTTCTTATTTCAAAACTATAGATAAAAACAAAAAAAAATGAATCAAAGTTTCCCTGTTATGTTCTTCATGGACTGCTAAAAGCATGTAAGAGGAATATAGAATACAGCAGAGCAGTTGTCAGAGAACCCTGCAATAAGAAGCAGACACTGGTTTACAGAGACGGTGGGAGGCAAGGTGTTTTGAGACAGCACATATGAGATTTTTAGTAAAGTAAATGATGCACTGCAGGGAGCCAAGCAAGAGTGGAGACGCTGCAGGATCATGCCTTACTTACAGTTTGAAAAAGACAACAGTTACCTTCTGAAGAAGCAGTATGGATGGGAAAAGTCCAAAATTATTGGAACCACTTTTTTTCTGGTAAAATTTCATAATAATCAGGGCAATGAGGGCTGGAATTCATACATCAGTATTCATACATCCCTGTGTGGACCCTATACTGGAGTGTGTCTACCAAGTGACCTCAGCTTTACATAAAAGCAAATGACAGCAAAACATTCTATAGAACACAGAGGATTTGGCATGCCAGGCTTTAGTATTATTATTCTGAACGTACAAAGAGCAAAACTTGGGGTTTGGCACAATGTCAGTGTAAGGAGGACATACACATACCACTGCAAAGGCCTTAGCAGCTCAGCTGAGCGCTTACAAGGTTTTCATACACTCATGCATAAGGAATGCAACTCCCCATAAATCCAGCTGTGGGTCAGACTTGTCTTTTAAGATTAAAGCTCTTCTTGATATTTTGGGAGCATATGAATTCAAAGAGGGTGTCTGACTAGGATGAATGGCACTGCTGCATGATGAGAACTCCTGCTGCACGTTTCGCTAACATGAATCTTGCAGGCATATTTCTTGCTATGAATCCTCCCCGAGGTTACAAAAATCTGCCACGTAGCTGGTCACATTTTAAAAATTTCCTGAGCTTTGAGAGATTTTACTGGCTTGAAAAAGACTGTTTGGATAACAGTATGGCCCTGGTGATGGTAACAGGAGAGAAGGACAGAGTTTTCAGCAAGGAAAATACAATGTTATGAGAGCTGTGTGACCACTTGAGGACTGCCCTTAACCTCTGGTTTTCCCAAATGTACACCCCCACTTATCCTCTTCATCATCTCTGAGTCCTAAAGAAACGTGATGGTTTGCTGTGTAAAGACATCAGTGAGACAGTGGCTGTGTTCTGATGGCTAACAATAAAAATGCCTTATCATCAGATTTGCACATGAAGTCAGAGGCAATGTAAATCATGGGTACTTGCAGAGGGGTCTTCGTGCTGCTTTTGAGGCTTTCGCTGAGTGCTCTCCATAGCCAAGATTTGTGTTGCAAGTAAATTCTGAATAAAAAGCCAACCATAATTTTGTTTTATGAAACCAGTAAGTGCCCCTTCATACAAGCAGCCTGACACTCATGACCCCTAGATACAGAGCATGTTGTGCTCTCACAGCTGATTTGGCTTCAAGACTATAATAACATTTCTTTACATATAATGTGGATATTGTTAGGCATTAAACTGAATAATTTGACTGTATCATAGAAATGCTTGCTCAAATGTTTGGGTTAGTTGGATATTTTTCCTCAAGGCTCTAAAAATTCTAAAAAGGTCAGAAATAGTTTGTTTTATATTCACAGCTACTGTTTGCTACTCTCCCAAAATCCCCCTGAAACAACCCTCCTTCTCCATACTATTTTTCAAAAAGAATGGAAATAAAGTTAATGTCAGCTACACACTTCATAAAATTGCTACCAGGAAATTGGATTGCATATTTTCAGGGAAAATAAGACACAGCATATATCCTTCATCCTGGTTTTTATCCTTTTTATCCATGGAAAATATTCTCACCTTGGCTGTAAATTTAGATAAAGTTTCAGCAGTCTGTAAGAAGAAAAGTACGTGCTTTTCTTTCCCCACCCCCCCCCCCCCTTTTTTTTTTCCTTTGGTCGTTTTCTCTTTCTGTTTGGGTTACTTTTAATCTTTTGTGCAGATATAACCTGATAGAACCCTGCTTTTCTACATTTTTGCACCTGAGTCAAAGATATGACTGTGATAAACTGCCACAATGAAGTTCCTTGGAAAATCTGGTGGTGTAACTCCTGCCTCTATTGGAGAGTTTAGATTACAAGAAGATCATAAATGCTTTCTCCTTACTACCCCAGCTCTTAGAAGAGGAAAATAAGGGAATTATGAAAGAAATGTTGACTCCCTCCAACCAGCTGATAGCCTGACTTGCTATTTCTATTCTTAAGATTTGTTACGGTACTTAAGCAGCATTATTGCTGTTACACAATTCTTCATTTGGAATGGGCTGTATGAAAAAATCATCTCAGCTTATCAGCATATCTAGTTTAGTGACAGCAATTTCTCACAGAAAACAAGGAGACAGGAAAAAAAGTGTGAACAGAAAGGATATGATTTACTGTTGTGGTTGTCTACTGACTAGTGATAGGTTGGAAACATTCAGATCAAGCAATGCCAACAATGACAAGATAAGGAAAAACTGAATGCAATCAGATTATATTCCTGTGCTCAAAATTAAAATGTTGTACATTCTTTACAGCTCATGTTGGGATTTCAAACCTCAGAGAGAAGTAATTCAAATGCTGAGCTCTTTTAAAATTGTGATACACACTTGGACTCAAAAAGATGCAGATTTTGATTCAGATTCAGCTCTCACCAAAGGTGTGAGCATTGAGCCCATCACTTACAGGCATTTCTAGCACCCCCTTACCTTAACCAAATGAAATAGATTCACAAACCCTCTGTGAAGCAGAAAACATTATAGAGAGCTAACAGAGGGTACCCGCAACCACAGAAATCTCCAAGAGGTGGTGGGCATCCACATCTATCAGAAATCAGGCTTTCACCTCTTTCAGCAATTTAGAGGAAGTTACAGAGAAGCTGCAGGTACTCTCTTCTCTAGGATGTGCAGTAGCAAGACAAGAGACAAGACAAGAGGCAACAGGTACAAGCTGTTCCAGTGAATTTTTGTGTGGATTTAAGAGAAACAATTATTCATCCTGAGAAGAACAGGGACTAGGCAGCCCAGGGATGTGTGGTCTCCTGAGCTGGAAATATTCCTGGGCTAGACAGTGCTTTGGAAAACCTAACCTAAGGCCTGGCTTTTGGCTGGAGATTGAACAAGATGATCTTCAGAGGTCCCTTCCCATGTGGAACTCTCTCATATAACTTACCATTTTTGTTACTTTCTAAAATGTGTTGGTAGTGCATAAGAAACATTAAGTTAGGAAAAGTGCATGTTCACCTAATACATGAAAACATGTGAGAAATCAGATCATCAAGTTATGTGCATGGGATTCAGATAATGGTTATTTCTTGAAAGTCAAAGGGGATCAAATGGAGTGAGAGTCTAAAAACTGGTCAGTAGAGCTATGCCTATCCCAGTTGCAATGAGGATGGCTATAAGTGGACACCAACAGACACAGAGCACTATGCATCTGTGCTAGCAAATGGTCATTGTTTCCAAAAGAAGTGTCATCAAGCACATGCATATTGGGGATGGTCTCTGGCCCATCCTATCAGCAGCTTCTGCAGAGGGTGAGCCTAATGAAAGTACTACCTGGAACAGGCGAAGCTGCTGCTAGATAACATTCAAAACATTCATCAGACACATAACAGTGGTCCAGGGACCAGAAATGTTGCTGGGCAAACTGGGATTTAGAGCCTGAAAATACCATGTGAAGAGGAGGAAATAGGCCTTTATACCACTGCACATGGGCCAGCAACAAATCATTGTGCACACAAGACACAGCTCAAAATATTAATTCTTTCCACTACAAAAGCACAAGCTCACTTTAAAAGCAAAACAAAAAATTACTTAGCTTGTGGAGCAGATACAGGGAAAGTATCTTGTAAATCTGTAGAAAATAAAATTCTGGATTATTAATGGTTTGATTAGTCAAGAGGAGGATGGGAAATCAAACAAACAAAATGTCCTTGCTGTCTGAAAGGAGATAAATTGTTCATATGAGTACATTAGGTGTTATGAACTATCGATGATATTATGGATATTACTCCAGTATTATGGAGTTTGACTCACCACCCTTTCCTCTCTGGCTCATTAACAACAGCATCATATAACTTATTTGCCTGCTCTTCAGCAACCTTGTATTGGGTTTGTGTAGCCAGGTTTTGGTAGCAGGGGAGCTAAGGGGTGGCTCTGTGAGAAGCTGATAGAAGCTTCCCCCATGTCCAACATAGCCAGTGCCAGAGGGCTCCACGACAGACCCACTGCTGGCCAAGGCTGAGTCCATCAGTGACGGTGGTAGCTCCTCCGGGATAACATAGTTAAGGAGTGGAAAAGTTACCATGCAGGAGCAACTGCAGCCAGAGGTATGAGTGAGAATATGTGAGAGGAACAGCCCTGCAAACACCCAGGTCAGTGCAGAAGGAGGGCAGGAGGTGCTCCAGGCTCCAGAGCAGAGATTCCCCTGCAGCCCGTGGTGCAGCCCATGGTGAGGCAGGATGTGCCTCTGCAGCACATGGAGGTCCACACTGGAGCAGATACCCACATGCAGCCTGGGGAGGACCCCACACTGGAGCAGTCTGCTCCTGAAGGAAGGCGCCTATGGAAGGGACCCATGCTGCAGCAGTCTGTTCCTGAAGGACTGTGCCCATGGAAGGGACCCATGCTGGAGCAGCTCATGAAGAACTGCAGCCCACGGGAAGGACTCACAATGAAGAAGCTCATGGAGAGCACCCCATGCTGGAGCAGGAGAAGAGTGTGAGGAGTCCTCCCTGAGGAGTAAGGAGCAGCAGAGACAATGTGTAATGAACTGACCACAGCCCCCATTTCATGTCCCCTTGCGATGGTGGGGGGAGGAGGTGGAGAATTTGGGAGTGAAGTTGAGCCCAGGAAGAATGGAGGGATGGGGGAAAGGTGTTTCAAGATTTAGTTTTTATTTTATCATTACCCTATTCTGATTTGGTTGGTAATAAATTAATTTTCCCCAAGCCCAGTCTGTTTTGCCCATGACAGTAACTGGTGAATGATCTCTCCCTGTTCTTATCTTGACCCGTGAGCTTTTCATTATATTTTCTCTCCCCTGTCGAGTTGAGGAGGGGAGTGACAGAGTGGCTTTGGTGGGACCCTGGCGTCCAGCCAACCTACCACAAGGTTCCACTCAGGTATTTGGTATTTGGGAGGAAATCTGTGGCATTAATGACAAAACATTCTTCTCTGTGGTCCAGAGAGACTGTATCCTCACACAGCCACCATATGGCTGACACTGCCACAAAGATCTACTGCTTCTGATGTACAGTTGCGCCGGTGAGCTGCAGAGCGTGTCTGTGGACATTTTGATGGTAGTTTATTTGGTTTATATGGGACATCCTAGTGCAGCAGCTGTTACAGAGCCCCATGCTTTACTGCAAAACCCCCTTTGAGTGCCTTCCCTGTCATTGTGCTACAGATTTCTGCAGGCACTCACACGCCTGTCTCCTGTGCCACCCAGCCTCAGGAAATGTCACATGCAGCCACCAAAGCACTGGCAATGCAACAGGGAGGCCTGGGGACAGGGAAATCCAGGCAAGCTGTGGACATACCCAGGTAAAGCTTGCAATGCACTCACGCACAAGGCAACCTCCAGATGCAGAAACATAGTGGAAGCACTAGATAGGGTAAGGCCTCTTCTTGCAGTCTCTCATAGGTGTTTCAACAACTTCTTGCCTACACTAGGATTCACCCCATCCACATCACAGCACAGGAGATGCAGGTGTTATTTCCCAAAGGCAGATGCTCACGGTGGGGAGATGGGGAGCATAGCCCAAAGTGATTATGGCAGTCCTGACAACACACAAAGTGCTGGAAACACCACAGTCTAGATAAGCAATAGCATGTGATGACACTTTCCACTGCTTTTAGAAGTCTGCAACAGGGTGTCTCAGGTAGGAGGAGGTTCTCAAACCAGCCACTACACAACAGAGACTACAGATATGCACCAGTAAAGCCCTGTGTAGTGTGGGGACTTTCACACAGCATTTTTCACTTGCCTCTGCCCGTTCCATCTACCTCTTTTACAACTCATCAGCAGGCTCAGGCATCCTGCCTTATGGCCATCCCTACCATGGTATGAAGACGCTGTAGCTAATAGACTGTTACCTCCAGAGAGATTCCTAAAGGTCTAGGCTTGAGAAATGAGGGATGACATGCCAGGCTGCGTTCGTCTTATAAAGGTGTGAAGTTTGAATTTCATAAAGGCTCCATGTACGCTCATTGTGGTATCTCTCAGTGTTATGGGATGATTAGCAAGACTCTGTACCCATGCAGGGTGTGTTGTGAAAACAGAGCAGATCTTTGCACAAGTGCCTTGCCAGAGCACTAGCACCATGTAAGGAGAGGGTCTGCAGCCACAGCACTCAAGTGTGAGTGTAATGCCCTCAGGTAGATTGTAATGAGACTGTCTGCCAGCCTCTGAAGGACATGCAGGTGAGTTTGGCAGGTTTTTGTAGCAATGAAAGCAGTCAGCGAACAAATGCAATGTATGTTCTTACAGTGCCACCTTGTGACATGCAAAGGTAACATCTGTGCACTCAGAATTGACAGATTTATTATAATTATTTTTAAATGGGACTTATAAGAAATTTCCAGTAATATGCTACTGAAAACCAATACATGCAATCAGCTTGCTAATTAACCACAGGTCATTCATTACTTTAATTTGTCTGAACAAGTTGAAAATGAATTTTGTAAAATCCATGCATAGCTAATTTTGAACATCTTTTCAAACAAACTCAATGGTAATTACAAAGTCACAGTGTCTTCAAAAGCATCTATATCCCATTTTGAACTAGGGGCAAGTCTGAGAACAACGGATAAAGTTTGAAAAAGCCATGCCAATTAAAGAAGCCATTTAACTTTGTTTGTTTGTTTTGTCTTTTTGAGGGGGATGCTGGCAGAGTTTGCAGCCTTGAATGCCCTTCATTTGCTGAAAGGAACTTTCAGAGTGCAGTGTTTCTCAGAAAGGACCAGGCCACCATATTCAACTGGTTCCTTGAAATTTTATTTGTACCTTTCTAGATGCCACTGCTTTTCTTGCAGCTTTCAGATGCTAGTCTCAAGCTCTGTGTTGTTCTGATGGCATACTGTGATTCAATAGGTTGAAATATGAAAAATTCTTCCTTCATGAAGCTGGAGGCGGAAGTCTTTGACTGCTTTGAAAATCAACACTAAAACTTTAAATTGGCATTGGCCGGAAGCCAGAAGAGGGTTATAACCTGGGTCTACCACTGTTATTGTGACCTAAGCCATGGGAAAGGCTCTGCATCAGCTTCTCAATTGGATTCAAATATGAACAGCCTGTTTCAAATTTTTTCATCAAAACACCAGCAGTGCTGGGATTTGAGACACTTTAGATTGAAAATTAGTCAGTAGAATAGTAACAACAAAAGGCAGTTTATGAGATTACTGAAGTCAAAAAGATACAGCTTCGTGTTAGCAGATGCTGACTTCCAAACTATTTTGTTATATAGGACTCTATGCCTCCATTCTGATTTATAACAATTACCTGCATAGGTAAACTGATACACTCAGGAAACCAGACCTTTTCATCAGTAATCAGTACACCTGGAGCTCTCTGAGTTATCAGAGATCTCCAGCAGGTAGCTGTTCTACAGCTGCTGCTTCCTCTGAGGAACTTGTTTTTTGTCCGTTGCTAGAGACCAAGAGGTGACACGAGGTGAGAATGACAGCAGTGTGAAAGTGTACTGCCTCTGCCCCACAAGTTCAGGCGGATGGAGTGCAAATTCCTACAAAGAGCTGGGGAACGAAGCAGTGGGGAACTGCAGTTGCTCAAATACCCTTGTGATAAGTGCTGATGTAAAGTCCTGTCTGATGAGAGCTGATTGTCTATCACTTGTTCATAGTCCCATTTGGAAGGCCAGTCTGAATAACATAATCCATAGATCTTGCTCCTTTTCTATTTTCCAAATGGAAAATCATTCCATTTTGTCTTATTAATTAAATTCCATGATTTCTTATTTTAATTATTTGAAACATCTTTATTTTGAGACCTAACCTGAAGAAAATGTGAAGGAAGAAACAAAAGAGACTTTTACTTTTCTCTGCAGCTACATATCTCTGGTATCATAAACTTCAATATCTGTGATAAACTTTTTCATATTACTGATGTTTATTTGTAAGGGTAATCATAAGTGTGTTTTCTTAGCAGCTTTATTCTGTGCTTGGGTTTCATATATTGTTAAAAATTAAAGAGCAAGCCCTCCTTTATGCTTTAAAACTTCCAGCACATTTTATTGATGTAATTAACTTGTAAAGTCATCTGTATTTTTTACTAATAGCATTCACCTTTCCCTGATGTGTGACTGAGTTGTGTGACTCTTCATAAAAATAATATGTGCTAAAGCAAGGTTTAAGATTTGTGTCTTCCCAGTCTTCCAGACATTTAGAAAATGTGTTTGTCTCTTAATGTCATTTGACTGCAAAATAAGGAATACATTCTCATATATGAAGTTCTAAACTTCCAATAGAGATTACCTTTAAATAAAAGAATTGCATTCAGCTTTGATACATGTTACTCCTCTCATATAACTTCAGAAATCAACAGTGTAGACATTTATAGCTGAACAAGTCACTCCAGTGCGTCTTTACAGGGAGTTAAAACATGGTTTGGGATGTTGTTCTTCTGATCTACTTTAGCTATCTACCTGGAGAACAGGATGAATTTATACCTAGATCATATTAACAAAACTAACTGCTTCTCCACAGACTACGATAATTAGGTCAAATGTAAACCTATCTTTGGTTAGATTAATTCCCTCCCCATCAGGCAATAACAAGTGGCAACATCAGGCATCCCCAGAGGCAGTAACAAGACATTAGTAAGCATCAATTCAAAGAACAGTTTTCAGACCTCTTCCTTGAAGCTTAATTCTGTAACCTACAAAGGCTAATGACATGCATTACACTGTCTGTAATGTTTGCCTGCATCTCAGCTAACTTAGAACGTTGTTTGCATGGTGCAATACTGGCTTCAGCAGAGTAGGTGAAAACACTGCTAAAGATTTCTTTCACTTAATGGAGATCTCTGTGTCCTGTATGTGGGAAGGGAAGGGGTAAAGCAGATCTCTTCCTCATTCTCTGGGTAGAAAGAGCTTCAAGCGGACAAATGGTTAAAAAATAATCCAATCTCCTAGTAAATCTTGATTATAATTCAAATGCTATTAGATAGAACTTGCAGGGTTTCCAACCATATTCACTGGTTCAGAGAGAAATATTTAGAAACTCCTACAGAAACATTCTGCCATAGTAACCAGAATGTCAGGGTCCAGCTGTGCAGTATAGTGGATTAGGAATAAAAGGTTTAAACTTTACTAAAGGATTAAAAAAAACCAAACAACCCAACAAACAAAAAAACCCGTAACCACAAACCAAAAAAACCTCAAAACCAGGTTTTGTGTTGGGTTGGGGTTTTTTTTTCTGGAAACTTATTTTACTATAAAAAATAATCTCAACCTTCATCTGCCATTGCAATATTATAATCCTCACCCAAAAATATGATTATAGTTGTCCTCACAATTTGTACAGCACAATGGTAATTGTATTGTTCTTACAGTGTTAGCCATCAAGTGCTGAAATTCAGTTTATTACCTAAGTTATTGATTTTCTCTACAGCATCTTTTGACCAATGCTCTGATAGTTAAGCAAACTTAATGAATTTAGTTTCACTTCTCACTTACAAAATCAAATCAAAATACTGGCCAGATTCTAGAGAGTAAGAAATTGAAGTACTAGTGTCTCCTTTATATAAGAAAAAAACTTGAGCTCTCATACTGAGTTATGCGGTCAAGTTAAATAATGCAAAGTAACACTGAAGTCCAGTTTGCAACCTTAAAGAAAGCTGGCAGCTCAAAATAAGCTCGTAGGTACCATTTTTACTTGATCTACTAACTGATGTGAAAACTAAAAATAGAGTTTAGCTTTCAATAGAATTTATTTGCATCCGAGCTGATTCAATTATGTAAAGCTGAAATCAATTTTTTTCCCAGGAAAAAAAAAATAGTTTTGTTAAAACCCCATCATTTGTGATGTGTTTAGTATCTACAATTCAAGTTCAGATCACTTGAGACAATAATGCTCAGCAGTCTAAAAAAGATTAGCTGAGAATCTGAGGCATAACTGGGAAGATTCCGTCCAATACCCTGAAATCCAGTTTTTGCTTTAATCTATGTGGCACAGTGCTACTGTACCTGTTGAAATTTTTCAGCTGAGTGCTATTTAAAAAGTAAAAAATTAAAAAATCAGTAACTGAACTGCTGATTATGAGAAAAACATGGTCACTTCTAATCTTTGAGCAGCCTATTTTCCTTCTAGGGCAAATGCCTTTGTCTTCAAGTCATCTTAGTAGTACTAATGGGATTTTGAACTATGTGTCCAGAAAACATGCCTGTTCCTGGGACCAATCTGATAGATACTGAGCATTTGCAATTTTCATTGACCTTAACAACAAATTCTGGGTCTCAAATACAGCAATTTATTTCTTTTTTAGGTTACATATAGTAGTGTGTTGTGGCAGAAAATCTGGACTGTGAAAAAGGAAGTAAAAATCTTTAATAAAGAGATGTGAGGTAGACCTTTAAGCCTTCATGCATGCGTGGTCTATACATATATGCAAGTAGTCACACTGGCATTGAGACTGCACTGTCAGGCAGTGTTAGATATGAAAAAGAACAAAATTAAAGTACAGTAAAGAAGAAATTACCACAGTCCTCTGAAAAATCATCAGTAACATGTTTTATGCACTTTTAAAAATTTTAATTTCTTCACATTTATGTTTGATTCATCTTTTTTTGAGTCTCATCCAGTAAGGTCTCCCTCCCACTCTCTCCGTCTGGAATATAAATCCAATTCTTTATGTACTTTCTCTTCAATGTACTTTTCAACTCTGTCCCCAAAGCTCCTGAAATTTCAGTGATTAATTGAACAGAATCTGGAATACTTCCAAGCCTACCTTGTCCTCATTGGTTTGACACTGTTCCTGCGCTGTGGTCATTAGTACAGCATGACCCCACAAAACTAACTCAGCCATGAAGCAAGTTAATCAGTAAATGAATAGAGTTCCTGAACAGAGAAGTTTTACCCTGAGTTCACCAAAGCAATTATATGTTAATTAATTCTCTGCCAGGAACAAAGTAAGACAAATATAGGAAGTATGATCTTCAGAGAAATAATTTTCTGGGGAGAAGGTCAAAACTTAAACTGATGTAAATTGTCAGAGCTCACTTTATCTACACTGAGCCATTATGATTTATACCTCCTGAGGATCTGGTCCTATTACAAGAGGATTCACTATTTTAATTTTATTCTTAATCCTAATAATCAATAGCAAATCCATGCCAGGTGAGCCTTTCTTTAAAGAAATAATGAGTTTCCTCTGAGGAATTGCTTCAAAAGACTTAAGTTATAAATAGCATATCTGTTACATCTCCATTTTCTAGATATACATAGATGCGCCTCATATTAGACAACATATAAATATAGATCTAGATTCTGATTTTTTTTACTGTCAAGTTCCTTACAAATTAATACATGTAAATTACTGAAAAGAGACAGCATGAAAATCCCCAGGAATATACAGACTAAGACTTCAAAGAAACCTTTGGATTGCATATTTTCTTATATTTGAAAAATTAACTCCTATGAGCATAACTGAAGTAGACCATAGTTCAGAGTACTGCACAAGCAAAACAGCTTGCAAATCTCAAATGAAAAATACATCAAGAATCTGTTCTTGTTCCCATTTCAACCAGTAAGATATTTATCATTATTTTAAAAGGGAACCCAAGCAGGTTTTAAACCAAGAGACCTCTTCAATATTTCAAAACCCAATTTTTTAAAAAAAGGACACTGATTGGGATTTTCCAGTTTTCAGATGCCCCGTTTGTAACCTTTTGAAAGGACTTAATATTCAGAGGATTTCCAAGTTGAGCCAATAAAATATCAAAACACCATTATCACTTTGGAAAGAATAGGCCATCTAATCTACCAGCAGAACACCAGCTGTACATCTCATTAATCCTATGGCCAAGAGTCTAAATAAAAATTGATCATTATGAGATATTGTTTGAAATGAAAGCATTTCATATGCTGACCACACCAAAGACACTGCTCAGTGTGGTTGTCTAGGCATTATACTTTCTCAAGAAAGAAGATGTCAAATCCTTGTGCTCCATTTCCATCAACACCCAGTTTCATTACTTTTCAGTTGTGCTTTCAGTTCTGTAAACATACTTATATGTGGTAAGATGAGATGAGAAAAACCTTTTGTACTGGGCTCAGCTAAATTGCACAGGTGTAGCTGAAAGCATATTGCTTCACGGCAAAACTCCATATTCAATGTGCCTAAGGGCCTATGATTAATACAGGCTTCTGAGACGTGTAACACTGAAATGTCTTCACTGGAAAATTGATTATAATTCCTCTAAGCTAACCCAAGTCAGACATATATCATCTATAATTATCCTATAAAACATCTTGTTATATTTCAATATTTTTTGCATTCCAGATAGTCAAACACGAGCAAAATAGTAGTGATAGATGTGTCTTCTAAGCTATTATTATTTCCAAGCTCACCAAAGTGCCCATAAAGGGGTACTTCTGAGACTTTTCTCTCTGCAGGACAATGGGATTCGTATTGTTTGCAGACACAACAGATTGAACAATCAAAGGTGACACAAAAAAGCGCAATAAAAGTCTGTAGGCAATCTTAATTAACTATCACTAATAGTCCTGACAGTATGCCTGTTGCAATTACTTGGATTGCGTGTGACCAACTGGTTACTTTACAGATCCTGGGGATATTTAACATATAATACTTTTCAAATACTATTCTTCATCCTTTGTGATTAATCTCTTGCTGAAGGACAATGTTTATTAAGGAAAACGGTGTTCTGAATTTTAAAGAACACAGAGAACATATTTTAAAAACTGGAGTACCCAACTACCCTATTGCACATCTAGATACCACAGTTCTTTGTGTAGAGCAGCTCTGTCTCCAGATAGATGTATTACTGATCGTCAAAACTACAAATGTACATTACAGGCTGAAACAAAGTGCCAACTCAGAGGAAATGTATCAATAGACACAAGCAGTTCTACGTAAGCAGTGCTGCTTTCTGTGGCTTTTTGTAGTGAAGTGGATCTGGATCACCTAATAGGTCTTCTGCAGACTCTATCCAACCTACCACATATTTTCACAGAACTTGTAACAACGATTTTTTCCTCTCTCTTTCTCTCTCTCACACAAACACAATGTGATCATGTGTTTCCTTAGTAAACAAGAATGGAAAGAAAAGTTGAGTTTCTAAAGTTTTCTAAAGAAAAGCAAGAGCCAAAGGGGGGAGGAAGTACCAGAAAAAGGTCTGGGAAAGAAACCATGTAGAACAAAATAATGAAATTATAATAATAGTTTATATATAATGCAATACAGTACAAACAAAATTTAAAAGTAAAGTTGCATGTTGAATCAGTATTTCTACGTACATGTTGCATCTCTTCTCTTTGCCTTTTCTGTCCCCGACTCTAAAGAAAACAGAGTAAGATCTAATGGGAAGAAAAGCATTTTTCTATATATCCTCGAAGAATTTAGCACAATGTGGGCCTAATCCCTTTATGGCTTTTGAGAGTTAAAATAACACATAACTCCTAGCTGTCACTATTGTAAAGTGAACTGAACTCAAGAAAAGCCAAAAGGATCTATAGGGACCACTGTGAATAGGAATCAAGTTTCCTGAAGGTCTACCTGCTAATATGTGCCAGCATTTCATGTTCTTGCTTGTTTATAATTTGCTTAACACAAAATTACTTCCATCTTTTTTTTCCCCGTAATGTTCTGAAATGACTTTACCCTTTTCATGCACAGACTAGCCTGCTTTTGTGATAACAAACTGCTAAGGTGAAGAACTGAAAGGCCAGTAAGACTGTGTTTCAACTGCAACACTTGTCTAAGGAAGGGTAGTGGAAGATTACTGAAATTCTGTGTTATTTCTCTAGAACCCTGTTACATTATTAAAACAACTATTTTAGCTACTTGCCTATGAAGGGTAGGTTAAATATTTTTTACATTCCTTTTGCCCCATGCCCATGCCATAAGCAGTCTTTCACCATATTTCTTCAGAAGAAAATATGCATATTTCTTCCAAAAAAATATGTCAAGTTTTCTCCTTTAACAGATGGTGAAAGTAGTTCTTATCATATTTCCTCATGCTCTTAGATTTCTAGCAAAACATTTTGGCAAATCAAGAGATATAAATAAAGATTCAGATGTTTATTGAACAGCACATAATTTAAATAAATCATATTTATGGACGTCTGGCTGAGCAGAATTGATTGCCAACATATACCCTTTGGGCTTAAGTTTATTATCTGATGTTTATCTCAGACTGGAAAACACAATGCGTGACTAATTTCTCGATTTTTGTCCTCTCCTTTCTCCTATTTTTTTTAACATTTTCCAAATCACTATTTAAAGTAAAATAAAAAAGCCATTACTTTTAAATTTACCAGCATGCCCAATAAATCTGTCATGCAGGTTTCTGAAATAGTTAAAGAACGATAACTAATAAATAAATTAATTAAACCCTCACTATTTGTCCCACTTCCTCTCCACATAACTGAATACAAAGAAGTTCTTCCATTTTAACATTGGGCTTTCAAAAATTTGGTGTTTCACCCTGTCAGAAGCAGGCTGCAGAAGTATGATCCCTCTGCTAAACAGGCTCTGAATCTTGAAAGGTGCAAGGCTGGCAACACGCTGCATCGGCAAACCAAACAGGCACAGATGCTGTGAAGGAACGCAAGATGAGAAATGATCTTTCAGAACCCCAGACCCAGGGCAATTCAAACTCTGCAAGCCATGCTGGCAAACCCAGTAGGTGTTTTCATTTTCTCACCATCACTGCTGTTTTTTCCAGACTGACCTTGATTACTTTACTCCCATATGTACTGTCAATGACCAAATAGTACAACATTTTCAGTGTCTGGAAGAAACAGAGAAAAAACATTTTCAGCATGAAGTCCACATCATGGGACTATCACTGACAGTAAGGTTGTAGGATGAGCAATCTATAGATCTGAGAAAAAATTGCAAATACTCCTGAACTTTCTCATGTTGTTTAAAAAGAGTGGAAAAAGAATCCGATCAAACACTGGATATGTGTACGGTATCAGAAATAAATCTTAAAATCACATAGTGAATGGATTTTTTATACCTTATTTTTATAACAGCAATTGTAATGAAACTTAGTAGGAAAAAAAATAGTAGTCTTGTAAGATGCCCATGCAAGTAACGTGCACCTAGGTTTTTTAGCATTTAATATTTTCATAGATAACAAACTCATACATCCTGAAGTACAGGTGTTAGTATCCATAGCAAGACTTGATTTCCTTCTCATTTGCATTTTGATATGTATACTAAAGCGGATGGAGTATACATTCAGCAATGTCTCAGCCTATTTACAACTTTATGTCCTGTTTCCACCTCTGATTATGTACCAAGTCTGAAGTCTTTCTCCCTTACAAAGGTTTCATAATGGCAATTATGTATGTTTCCTTTCTCATTTCCTCCTAAAGTTCCCCTTCATCACCTCCTGCAATATCTCATTTCATTACAGTTTTTATAGGAACACTGTTACTAAAAGCTTCACTCTTCCCAAAACAGAATTTCTCTTCCCCCTGCTGCGGGAATACTTGTAAAAGTTATTTTAGATAAGAATATTTAAAAGAAGATCCACCTCAAAATGAATGTATTGCCATTGGTTGAAGTTGTTCTAAAACTAGATAAGCAGCAGTTTTCTTCAATATTTGAATCTACAAACAAAAAATTAAATCATATTATTCTCAGCTTTGTGTTGCTACGGTAAATAATGACTGAAAAAGTAAACAGTGACTATGCCCTGGGTGGCAACAATTATAACCAACTTCTAAAACACATATTCAAGATTTTGTAAAGAATTCAGCCAGAAGGCCTCCACACAGATTATTATGAGAACCTGCTTCCCTTGGTTAGCAAACTAGTCCCACACTGAGCATCTGCACTGATTGAGAAGTAACACTCTGACCTTTATAAGGAGTGATACTCCATTTAGCAAGGATGCTGCTGAACCGTCTTCATTACTGTAAGATGAATTATAATTAAAATCTCATGTGCTGGTTTTGTTTGGAATAAAATTGGATTTCTTCATAGCAGCTTCTAGGTTTCTGTCCTGGTTTTGTGACCAAAACAATGCTGATAAGAGACCTATGTTTTAGGCATTGCTGACCGCTGATTACATAGCATCAAGGCCTTTTCTTTATCTCATGCTGCCCTGCCAGTTAAGAGGCTGACCCCAACTAGCCAAACTGATATCCCATACCATATGATGTTATGCTCAGCAGGAAAAACTGGGAGAAGGAAAAAAGGGGATGCTTGCTGTTAAAGTGTTTGTCTTCCCAAGCGACCATTACATGTGATGGAGCCCTGCTTTCCTGGAGATGAGTGAACACCTGCCTGCCCATGGGAAGCAGTGAATGAATTCCTTGTTTTGCTCTGCTTGGGCATGCAGTTTTGGCTTTATCTATTTAACTGTCTTTATCTTAACCTGCAAATTTTCTTTTACACATCTGACTCTCTCTTCCTTCACTTGGGTAGAGTGAGTGAGGGAGCAGCTGTGTGGGCCTGAGCTGCTTGATGGGGTTAACTCACAGCATCTCAAAATGACAAAAAATCACTCATTATGATAGAAAGCCATGCAACCATTCACAGACAGCATAATCAGGTCAGCTTTCTATTTTCAGTGCCTCATCAGGACATAGCAAACAGTTCTTTCAAGTGCAGATCTGGTCACACTTAATCATACTTTGGAGCTGGCCATGAGAATAATACCTTAGGTCATACACACCAGGAGCACCAGTGCTCTAAGGCCTATAGCTGTGGCAGTGAGCTACCCTTTTTCTCTAAGATGCTCCTTCTTAGTTTGCTTTTAGCTGTTCTTGCATGAAAGTCTTGTGATTTTCTTCCTGACAAACTCAAGTAAAGAGGTTAGGAGAAACATATTGATGTGCAATGAAGTTGAAAGAGATGGTTTGAACATAATCACCAGTTTACTGTGACAGTATGTACTCTGTGTTTGCCTGCCAGGCATCTGTTTTATATTTTGAACAAATGTACAGGGCTGCATGTTTTGTGCAAAGGCTTAAACTCCCCCAAAATTGATAGCTTACAAAATATTTCGGGGGGAAATCTTAGAAAATAAAATACTGACCAAGCTGCAGAAAAATGTTCCCATTTGAAACTATAGATTTGACCAATGCCGCATCAGCATATGATGACCCCCTTATGAGCAATGTCCACCCAGACATGAAAGTTTATGCCTCCACTATTTCCTTCCTCCCTTCAAGCCTATGTAAGTCCTTCTTTATGAGGGAAGACTCACATAGCCAGAGAAATTATGGGAGCAATATGAAGAGTGGTAAGGAAAAGAGACAAAATGAGAAATAAATAAACAAGACAACAAGGTTGGTGGAAAAAAAACTATTACTCTACTGGCCTCTCTTTTCCTTGGTGTGACTCTGCAGTTGCTGATCTGTCCAGCTGACCAAGGCCTCAGGACTTTCCTGTCCTCATTTTTCCTGGCTGTCAGCAACATTACTGCATAACAGAGAGAAAATGAATACTATTATCCCCAAGTATGTGGGCATATGCTTGGTTCCTCCACTAAGATTCACTGTCCTGTCTGGTACAGCATGGGTTGTACAAATGATGTATATGATTTACGACTTCTTTCCTGTTGTGTAAGGCAGAGGACTCTCTCCATGCAGTTTCACTGAAATTCAGATTAAGCTCTTACTATCACATACAGAGGTTTATTTCATCTCACATTCATTTCAGCATTGACAAAAACTTCCCAAGGTGAAAAGCAGGTCCCAGCTCATTTGCAACTCATGAATTCAGCAACCTTTGATATTTAGTAGAACAAGAGTGATTGATTCAGTTTAATGGAAAGAGTTTCCTGTTCTGCCTTCCTAAACCACTTTTGTGAAATACTTAAGAGTTGGGTCCTATTTCTCTTTTGTATGCATGCCTCTAAAATCAGTCTCCAAAACCATGAGATTATTTTCCTAGATTTCAATGTAAACAGAAAAATGGAACAACTATAAAGGCCTCATTCAAGCTAAATTTTCTTGACTTCTAAGGGGCTTATTTTTTATCCATTTATTTTTCACATTCTGATGTGGTTAATTAAGACAGGTTGTATGTGTATGCTTAAATAAATTATTCAGACATTATTGTGCTTCCTAACCCAAACATGTCTTGACAAGTTAAAAAACTGTTTAAGAAATAGAAATTCCTGAATACTTGAAAATTATGGGCCTTTGTATTGAGTTTGCATGGTAAGATTTTGGTGATGGAGCGGCTACAGGGATGATCTCTGTGAGAAGGTGATGGAAGCTTCCCCGATGTCTGATAGAGCCAATGACAGCCAGCTCCAAGACAGATCCACCACTGGCCAAGGTCAAGCCCATCAGTGACAGTGACTTGGATAACATAGTCAAAACAGGGGGAAAAACAACTGCAGCTAGAGAGATGGATGAGAATACGTGAGAGGAACAGCTCTGCAGACACCCAGGTTAGTGGACGAGTAGGGCAGCAAAGCAGAAAATCCTCTGCAGACTGTGGTGCAGCCCATGGTGAAGCTGGTGGTGCCCTTGCAGGACATGGACATCCATGATGGAGCAGATACCCACCTGCAGCCTGGGGAGGATCCCACGATGGAGAAGAGGGATGTCCTAAGGAGACTGTGAAGCCTGCACTTCCTTTTGTTAAATGGTTATTACGCTTCCTGAAAAAAAAATAAATAAAAAAGGCCAGGCCAAGCAGGACTTAAGGGTAGTACAACCCAGACACTATTCCCAATAGGCTGTTTAGAATCATAGAATAGTTAGGGTTGGAAAGGACCTTAACGTCATCGAGTTCCAACACCCTGCCATGGGCACAAACACCTCACACTAAACCTTGTCACCCAAGGCTCTGTCCAACCTGGCCTTGAACACCGCCAGGGATGGAGCATTCACAACTTCCCTGGGCAACCTATTCCAGTGCCTCACCACCCTAACAGGAAAGAATTTCTTCTTTATATCCAATCTAAACTTCCCCTGTTTAAGGTTTAACCCATTACCCCTTGTCCTATCACTACAGTCCCTAATGAATAGTCCCTCTCCAGGAGGTAATAAAATTTAGCCACCTAAATGCAAGCCGTGTTGTGTAGGTTGGTAACAGGGCTTGATTATAGCCAGGGACGCATTTTAGTTACTAATCAGACAGTGCTGTTGCTTATGATCAAAATACTAACCTAAATTTCTATTTAAAAAATTTACAAAGGGCATCTTATTATTTATCACCACTTTTTAAAGCCTCAGCTACAACAATTTAGCTTCTCAGTAGTGTTCATATACACCATCTAAACCTTAAGCCAATGGCATAACAGTTTTCCTGCAAACTTACCATTTCAAATACAGCAATGGCTTTTTGTTTTTAATTCAGTTTTCAATTCCTTATTCCTCCTCTAATCCATTCTACTTTACCTTACTTATTGCAACAATATCCTCCTTTCATTAATTACACAAGTTCATGTCCAACTGATTATCCAGCATGACCATCAGCTCCTTTCAGAGTTACTAAACTACTGAATCATGTCATACCTTCTCTAGCCTTACAGTTCTGGTTTGTATTCAGTGTTTCTGGAAGGAAGAATGATTTTGACTATTTTCTCACCTGTGGGAAAGGTTGGAAGCTTCTCTTCTTAAAACTTTAGGCAGCTTTTAAGCTTCCCAATTTTTAAAGCCTTTTTTACATTTTCCAGTATCATATTTGATCTGGTATTCCCATAAAGATAGTATAATTACATTGCTGTCATATATAATGAGTTCAAGTTTGACTTACAATCCCAGGAACTCTAAGATAGAACTCAAGAGGATAATTTTGTCAGTCTGTGCTGTGCCACGTATATCTAGTAACTGAGACAAAAATAATCGAGACTCCAATCCTCCAAAGGTATGTCTCCATATCACACTTCGTTTCCATGAAGGCATTCAAACTGCCACCATCACTTCATGGCAAGATAATTGCTTACAGATAGCTCTTACCTCCTCATGTTCCCAGAGCCTAGAAATTCCATAGGACTGAATGAAAATGCTTGCAAACAGTGCAATTTAATAATTCAATTAATGTTCTGCAAAGGTTTTGTATATTATTTCCCTCCCAATCCCCATGGGCACTGTGTTTTAAAATAGCATGCGTAAATCTGTAGTTTTGTCTTTTTTACCATAAAGGCAACGTGAATGCTTTCACTGAGATAATAAGAGCAAAAGAAGTTCACTGCTACCACTAGCGTCACCTGTCATCTAGGCAGCCTTACTAACCAGTAAAATATAAATCTGGGACACTTGACCCCAGAATTCACCTACATTCAGGTGCATACTACTACCACAAAGACACTTTGAGTTCTTTCTCTAGTCACTAAATTCCTGGGGAGGAAATATTTTACTCTTATAATCCTTGTTTGTACATGATATTCATACACATTGGACAATACTTCTAACTTGATAGAACGGGTTGTTTCCCCATATATCACTATATGTATATAAAATATTTTCAGATGGTTCTGTCTGAGTCTTTTTGCTGTTTCCTGAAAAATTATTTTTGTCTTGGTATTAGAGGGGTTTTGGGTTTGGCTTTTTTGCCACTCCTAATATTTTTGACTGCCTGATAGAGTAATCTTGAGTGCTTTGACTTCCAGGAAGCATATATTATCTATTTTACTCCTCATATGGTATGCTTTACCAACTTGTATGCCCACAATTCAGGACTGGGAAGCAAATACAACTCCATAAATAAATTGTCAGCTTCTCAGGAAACTATACAATGTTTTATCTAAAGCCTCTGCAAAATTTTCTTATGGACACAAATTAGTCCAGGAAAAGAATTCAAACATAGGATTTTATATATAGTGCTGGTGTTACATTATCAAGCCCCACAAATTTAATTCTAAAATGCAGCATATTAAATAAGAGCACTGAGGTGACTCCACCCCCTTTTCCAATTGAGAATCCATTTGGTATTTCAATCATTTTTCCAGTAAGAATATCATTAATTATTACAATGCTTTGCTGCTTAATGTTTCTTACAGAATCCTCTTTGAAACTTTTTGTAAGCCTCTTGCAACTTCAACAGCTTTTATTAACAGAACTGTGCTGATCTCTACCATATGTACACCTACCATTTTGCAACTTTTTTGAATAGCATTAGAAAAGTTTTAAATATAAGAATATTATAATTATGTAACACCAGTTGTGTTGATTCATTTTCCAAATACAACTCTTTAGATTTTTAGTATTTCACAATTTTTTTTTATTACTTCACCCATAGATCTCAGAACTAACACTATGCTTTATTTTTGTTTAAAAGTTCACATAGAAATTGCTTAGACTCTAAAATGGAACCAACACTTCATGTTTAGCTTGATCTTATGTAATGCAGAATACTTCTAGTAGTCCAATACTAGTGTTGCTGCATCTTTCTGAGGAGCAGCACTAAAGCATAAAATGTCTTTAAGTCCTGTGCAACCACATCTCACAGAATGGAGACTGGAAGGAATCAGAAGAAAAATTATTTGGAGTTCAAATGATCTGGAAATCCTGCTTGGTCCAGAATAAAGAAGGTTTCCTATGTTCTGATCCCAGGGTTACTAAGTCCATGGGAGTCTTTCCAAGGACTTCAGTGAGCTTCATAGGTTCTGCCCAGGTGCTGCTCCTCCATTTGCAATTTTGCATACAGTAACAAGCTTCAGAGATGAATAAAGGAAACAGGAGCGCTTTATTCTCATGGAATGAAGTTGTGAATGCTCCATCCCTGCTATTGCTCAAGGCCAGGTTGGACAGAGCCTTGGGTGACATGGTTTAGTGTTAGGTGTCCCTGCCCATGGCAGGGGGGTTGGAACTCAATGATCTTAAGGTCCTCTCCAATTCTAACTATTCTATGATTCTATGAATGTAATAGTTTTAACCACACTTTTACACTGCAAACATGAATGAGTGCTTGCAGGACTGGTGGCTGTAGCCTGTACCCTTCAGATGTTATTTGCTTGGGGAAATATCAAACAGCTGAGATGGTCCAAGGAAACTTAAATACGTGGAACTGCTTTTGAGCCATGGTCTTTAGAGAAGGAATGTGCATACTCCCTAACAATATAGAGTGCTTTTTTTATTTTGTACTTGGGCAGGATTCCCTAGATCTCTAGAGACTTATGGAAGAAAGAAGAAAACACCATGTCTTTTCATCTGTCCCAAAACCTTAGTGCTCTGCTAAACCGTCTACAGGCAACATTATTTCCAAAGTGAATGTCATCTTTTAGTTGTTGTCTAAAAGGGAAAACTTTCACATAAATAACTGAGATGAAAAGTAGCATGACCTACGGATAAGAACTGAAATATTGGGATGATAAATCTTTCATGTTAACAAATGAACAAAATTAGCACTAGTCCAGAACTAAGAAGAGGCTATGAAATATGCAAATACTAGAAATGAAATATGTGTATTTATTTCTCTATGTGAAAAATTGTGTATGTATCAAACACAAAATGCATTACCAAGACTGCCTGAGTCACACATGCACACAGCTCAGCATGTCAAAATCTGATTTTTTTATTTTTGTATTCAGTGGAACTTTTTTAATTCAGCGATTTAGGTTATTCAAAGTTACTATTTTGATGGTAACTGTATTTGGTTACCCTGGTAATAACTGACCATGAGTTCTGAATACTATGCCAGATAAATTTAGGAGATATGTAAAAAAAAAAAATGTATTATTCTTATTGAAGTTAATAGGTTGTTAATAAATTATTTTTTATGAAAAATCTTTTAAGTGATTGCATTGCCATCTGCTGAATGTAATACAGCTATTAGTCAAAATAGACAAATATATAAATAATACCTATTACTTGTGAATTATACAGAATACATATCCTACATGACATGTAAGATCAAACAATAGACAATCGACTTGTCCCAGCACTCTTCTCAAATCCCATCATTTTAAACAGTCCCAGCGTGTAAGTTCCACTTTGGTTAATCTGTCACAGCATTCTCTTCCAATTCCGTCAGTGATAGAAGGTTGTTAGTGATAGGACAATTAGACTTGAATATCACAATGGAGTTTGAGCAGGTGATTCCTTAGAGAATACAGTGAAAATTAAATCGGTGATACTGGATCAAAACTAATTTATCTTATCCAACATTTTGTCTTTGGATAATAGAAGATGGTTTCAAATACAGAGGCAGAATTGCAGAATGGCAGATATGCTTCTGATTGGTTGTTTGGGGGGTTGTTTTTTTTTGTACCTACATTAGCTTTCATCTTGACTATAATGGTTAAAAACTGACGCAAGTGTTGCGATTAATTATTCCTATCCTGGACAGCCAATCAGTGGTATCTCTAGGAGGTTTATTCAAGCTGTAGATGACATCAGGGTACATCAAAGCTGCAAGCACGTTAAGATGGCCTCATGCCAGGCCAGCTTCAATCTGGTAGGGATCTTTAGCTCCAGCAATGTGTTAGATTTGAGAGCAGCTCTGCTCCAGAAACAAAACTGCCTATTTCACACAGCATCACAACTAGCATAATAAGCTGTGTGAGACTGGAGCTGATGCCATGCAAAACACTGTGTCCTGGAAACTGGAGCTTGGGAAAAAGCTGTACAGAGCCACAGCTGGATATCTCTGCATATGATCAGCTAGGGTCCAACAAGGCTTATTAGCTTCAGTTAAGTACTAGTGATAACACATTATCTCTTTCAGAAACATTTGGATGCCTCTGCTCTATAGACAACGGAAGTTTGTTTACTGGAAGGGCTTTTTAATCCTAGAGAAGTGTCACATGAATGCATGGAACCAGCCTGGGTGCAGCACTGTATCGGAGCTAACAAGCCAACTTTGAACATGGAAGGCTTTGAAGCATGGGGTAGAGACAGTATTTCTGCAATAATTAGCTCAAAGCCAGTGCTGGACCAAACCAGCTCAAGCCCAGTGTGTCATGAGAACTGACTTGGTGCAAAGATATTTGGACATCTCTGCATGCTCCTAATGCAATACCTTGCTCATCCACGTATTTCCACTGCCTTGGGATGACAGACTCCACTTAGTTTAAATATATTTTTTTCTTATTATTGGCTATGTTGTCACTTAATATGATACACAATGTAATTAATATTTCCCTGCAATTATGACATTCATAATATCTCTTTATGTAAAAGCTCTATTTTTTTTAATTATGTTAGCATCAAAAGGTACTACCTATTTCCTCATAGTCACAGCTGGTTTTCTGGTAAATTATACATTTCCAATCACTGCATCCTCATAAAATAACAATAGATCCTATTTCAGTCTGACATAAAATTCAAGTTTTGTGTATTCATTTTGCATAGACATAAATTATTTTGTATATTACACCAGAACTGGACAAACCTGTGAGATAATTCGATGTACACTTGTAAGTGGATGTTAAAGATTTCTTTCATGTTACATATTGTGGCATCTGCTCTCGTATTGAAAATACAGTAGCCAGATGACACAAACTATGAAACTGGTACAAACTCACTCTGTTGTTTTGAATTAGTTAAAAAATATGGAGCTAAGTTTCCTTTGGCAGACTCTGTGCTGAATCAAGCATACAGTTTTCATGAAGCATAACGCTGGCATAAACACATGTCATGTCATATGTCATAAACATATGTCAGTTTACTCACAGGTAAACTTTTTTTAGGATAAACCTCTATTCCCAGTTGTGCATGAAAATGTAAAGAGAGAACACAGTGAGAAAAAAAAAGATGCATTTTGTATCTTAATCTACATCTATATTTGTCAGTCTTTTCTGGTTTTGTTATTACTGGTTATTACACCCACAAGTTACTCACACATGTGAGCACTGGCCACAGACAGACAAAAAAAAAATCACTTCCCTACGATGTACTATCTTCAACAAACACCCCAGAACGTCTTCAGAAATTCTGCTGGTACTTTTCCTCCCAGCTTTTTATTTATACCCTTACTTTCTGAAGCCCCAGAGTCATAGATTTCCTCAGCAAGCTCCTCTGAGCATTGTGGCTAGCCAGCACTGGATAGACAGTCTGCACAGCCAGGGACATAGCAAAGAGAAGTAAGATTAAAAAAGGAGGAAGGATCCTGGGTGCTGCAACGTCTACTTCAATCCTCGTCAAGCCTCCAAGCACCTCTGGGTGGCATGCAATCATTCCTTAGCTTCATGGAGCAGTAGATCAGGGGTTCCCTACTCTGTGTCCCACTCTCAAGCCTGGTATTTTCTTTTCAGTGCCTGAGGGGAAAAAAAGGAGAGTAAGCTTCTCCCTAAGACTCTCCCATCCTCCAGCTGCTTTCAGCTCAGTGGATTTCCTGAGAGTGCTCTTATTAAGGCTTTGTTCCCTTCCCCCCACCTTCTTGAATTAAATGCTTTGCTGAGATTTTTACTGCAAAGAAAACTATGTTGCTAAACTTCTTTCTGATGAAAAATTTACTCTAATTTTCTGCATTAATACTTCTGTGATCACAACACAGCAGGTCTGCCTCTCAAGAAACACGAATTATTTTTGTTTCAGTGCGGCTGTGATCGGAGCACACAGTGAAGTGGGCTGGCACCAACAGCAAGAGACAGCTATCTTACAAAGCCAGATAAAGCCTTGAGCACATAGTGGGTGGGTTTGTTTCAGCCAGCAAGATGGTAGAAAGTCTTGAAGAAAGCTGTGCTGTGCATTCATTAGCCTAGCACAAGTCCCACCATGGAGACACAACTCCCTCCTGTATTACGGGCAGTATTCAACTGCTGCTTTCATGGTCCAATCCCAGTGCCTAGAACCTGCCAGCAATGATGTACTTGTTCACCTGTGTGTTTGACGGTTGCACCACTGAGCCAAGAGAACGGCAAGAGTGTAGAAAGGATAGTCTTATCTACATAGGATTGTGTTGTCCAGTATTAGAATTAAAACTAAAACAATTAAAACTAAAATAAGGAGAGAAGTATCATTTAAAAGGAAAACGGAGGCATATTTACCAGCCTGCATGTTACTAAAATGTTTGGCCTTATCATGCACAAGTGTAGTGGACATGGTAGCTCCCATTCCTTGAGAAACATGCTAACAGCCAGACACCTGGGGTGTTTGTGTCCCAGCCTCCAATTGCTTTCAGCTCAGGGATTTTCCCAAGTCATGGTTTGCGTGTCTCCAGCCTGCAAACCACTTCTTTCCCATGAACCTGCATGATATCCCCTGTAATTCATGGCACTAGGTTACATTACTAGTTTGGATGCTGCTTATTCTGGCAAAACCTTGCTTCTGCTTGTGCAGCTTCCTCTCCTGCCCTCCAGGCCCCTTTCCAAAGGAAACAGACAGTACCAAACCTGCTGTTTACACGCCAGTGCAGCAACACTGGCAAAAGCATAGCATGCACATGCAGCCTGATGTGTTCTTACAGTAAGTACTTTCTACTCAAAAGGAACTTTATGGTGTTTTCTCTCATTGAAGTAGCAGCACGTACTCTTTCCTCAACACCACACAAGCAAGCAGGCAGCTGAACCCGCAGTTCTACAGGCGTTTTTGACAGGCAAACTCGCTCCCGAGTGCCCTACTTCAGCCCGAGACGTGCCCCCCTGTTTTAGAAGCCAAAGCTACCCGGCGCCCCTTCTTAGGGCCCTTCTCGGCCGGGGAGGGACAGAGGGACGGGGGGAGGGACGGAGAAAATGCCGGACCGGCCCCACGGCCGCGCACCGCCCCCAGCTCTCGCCCCAGGGAAGCAGGGGGAAGCTAGGGACGGGCCTGAGCCAGCTTTTTGTTGTAACAAACGTTTCGCGCTGCCTATAAGGAGCCCGCTGCTGCCCAGCGCCGCTGGAGGTGGGATTTTCTTCCCATTGTCTGCTGGGCCGGGCTGCGGTCTCAGCTGCCGAGGGCGCCCGGGTCGGGTGCGGCGTGGAGGTACCGGACACGGGACACCCGCGACAGGGCTTCTGATAGACATCAAACTGAACCAGAGAAACGCAAGAGTCGGGCCTAACCAAGACTGCTAGTTGGGCTTCAAATCTGAATATTAATGAGCATTACGGAATCTTTCCAATGCAGACAAAAATAAATCAAAACGACTAAAAAAAAAAATGCATCTTTCTTACTCTTCGTTGTGCAACCTGAAACCATTTAATACAAAGTCACTCAGGGGAGTTCATGAGGATATCAGAATCTTTCAAACAAGGCCCGCAAACTCCCATATGTAAGCTATATGCCTGCCTCTCTGTACTTTAATTCACTGCCTGCCAGCTCAGAGGAGGTAACGGCTGGGGTTGCAGCCACTCCCTACCTGTTTGCTTTAGTATACCTTGTTCTTTCCAAAATCAAATATTTGTATCCTGAAACAAGTATTTGGAAACGTTCCAGAGTAGCCTTTACAAATATGTTAAGTGCAGCAAATTGTTGGCAAGCAATAGACTTCAGGTATAAACCTGTAAGGTAGGCAAACCATGCAGCTTCCACCCTGCATTTGCTTCAGCATTGATGAAACTGCGGCCTAAATATTCGGCAGCTCTCTGTGGGTCCTGAAGAGATAAAGGGCTAAAACCTCTATACTTAAGATAGCTGAACTTCTGCCTTAAATAAATATTCACGTGGGTAAGGAGAAGTCACTGCGGCAGAGTAACAAACCTTCTCACTAAAGAGCCTGAGTCTGCAATTGGAGCTCTGTTTTGGAGCTAGGGCATATCCCCCCTACTGACCCAGCTGTAGGGGAACCTGGCTGTCCAGGCTGAAGAGTTAAAGATGATTATGTATGCTTCTCCTTTGCTTGCTTCTGGATGCAAAAAAATCAATGTTCCTTAACCATGCCAGTCTGAGCATAACTGTTAGCTTGAATGCATGATCAAAACAGTAGAAATTATAAGGACCTGAGCATCTTCTATTTTTTTTATTTCTTACATAAATAAAGCTCAGATGCAATTTGTACAGAGGAGGTTTCAAAGAAGCCTAAGATAGCCAAGCAGCAATATCCCATGGAAACTTGGCATATATTTCTATCAAACTTCTTTTGAAAATTACATGCCTTAATGAAATCAGAGCCAAATATCACGACTAAGTGCTTAACATAAGGTAGCCTTTTTGTAATTATACTGATGGTAAATCCCTTCTTAAAGAATTGCCTGCAAATTTCATTTGCTCTTTATTAATACAAGCAATATAATGCAATCAATAAATTATAGTCCCTCTGTTTGGTATCTGACCAACCCCTCAAGCACCTTTTGAAAGCAGATTACCATCACTTTCTTTCTTGTTTATTTTAGATAATGTAAAATGTTCTTTCATATTTAAATACATAATAGGAGTAAAGCTTCATCATTGCTATGCAACTAACTGTTATTTGCATTTTGCTTTTTAAAAGGGGACATAAAACCCTGATACAGCAGTCTCAAACAAAATGTGGTTTTACACACTACTACAAATCTTTTTTACTAAACACACTGGAGAAACTTTTACTGTTCAATGCGCAAACTCTGTTACCTCTTTGACTGACTGGGCACAATGGATGCATCTTTTTCATCAGCAGCAGTCCAAAACTATTTTAGTAATAGTGATGACTACTCATATGACTAAAATTATTTGCATGCATAAATGTTTATAGAATTAAACTTACAGTGTATTTTAATGAAGTACGCCATATTTCTAGTCAAGATTAATTAATTGTGAAGTGAGTTACTTTTTCATTCCTGACGTATTTCAGAAACTTTATAATGCATTTGCCTAGACATGTATTATTAATAATATTTATCTCATAGTCCATATAAAACCAGGATAAAATGTACAAGTTTTCTTGCTACTTACATATATATCCATGCACCTATAAAGTTCCGTATTTCATATTACTGTGTATCTCCCAATCCTGCAGTGAAAGCATGGTTAATGGTTGGACTCAAGGATCTTAAAGGTCTTTTCCAATCTAAATGATTCTATGATTTTCTGATCTACAGCTTGCGACATACAGCCAACTCTGCGACACACTACTGATTCTGTATGTTCTAGTTTCTGTTGCTCAAGGTACTTTCAAAAACATTATCCAGAATTTCTCCAAGTTGGACTTCACGATGGGAGGAATCTGCATGTATCAGGGTCAGATAAGCAGCCCATTTTCCCCTGCAACAAGAAGGTCCAGACCTAAGCGTGTGATAAAATACATATATAATAAATAAAGATCCGTTTCAAATTTATTATTAAAAAAAAAAATAAAAGAAACAAACAGCAACTCCAGAAGACACCACTAGAGTTCTCCTTCTCCCAAATATCCCTAGCACCATCCTAAACCCTGTTTACCCCAGAAACCTGAACTGTGGACAGACAGAAGAGGAGAGAGAGAGAGAAAATTCAGACACAATAAAACTCTGAGGGGAAAAATATGTGGAAGGAGGAGGCAGCAGCGGCCTGGGGAAGGGATTGAAAAGTTTCCCCTGGCTTAACTTCTCCCCCCCTGCAGCAGCAGAAGCAGCGCCAGCAGCACAAGGTGAGAGAGACTTTTAAGTCTGGGGAGGAGGGGTGTGTGTGCGGGAGGGGGGATGAATTTACAGCCCTGTGGATAATTCTGTGTCTGCCTCCCTGGCTTTGGGGTGCGGGAGACGCCGTGTCTCATGCTGGGTGGATTTTTTTTTAATATGATGGAGGATTATAAACATGGCGCCTTAAAAAAACTACAAAATCATGTACACACTGTTCCAAGGAGATGGGGGAGAGGGGACAGGGGAAGGGCTGGGCACCAGGGGAGGGGGCAATCCTGCCCCGCGGGGTGCCATATGGGGAGGGGGGAGCAATTATACTTCATAATAAAATGTGTGGGGTTTGCGGGGGGGGGGGGGAAGAGAGATATGGAAGGCGGGATTTTTTTATTATTAGTATTATTTCATTTTTCGGAGTGGGCAGGATTATCTGCCAGTCCGCTTGGAAACCGAGGAGGAGAAGGGGACGGCGGCCGAGCGCGTGTGATTATTAACGGCGATTATTTTTGTCCCTACACCTTCCCACACCTTCAGCCGGATTTCGGCTGGGAGGTGGCGGCGGGCCCCCCGCGCCCTCCGCACCAAGTCGCAGTTAGCCCCGGGGTCGGGGCGGGAGGAGGTGGGGTGGGGAGAGGGGCGCACAACAGAACCGCTGTTTCTAGCGCTCCGCGCAGGCCTGCAGGGAGTGGGGGAGCCCGGGACTCGCGTGAGAGGGAGGCCGAGCGGGGTGTGGCGCAGCCCGGCCTCAGCCCCGGCACCCCCCGCGGCCCCGCTTGTTAGCCACATGCGGGGCGACTGCTTTGCTCCCCACTTCTTCCCACCCCCTTTCGTTTCTCTCACACAGCCCCCCGCCTCTCCCATTTCTTCGCTGGGGTGGGGGGTGTCTGCTTGGAGGACGGAGCTTGGCCCGAGTAATGGCAGCTGCTCGGCAGCGCCGAGTCTCCACAGAGAGAGACGGCGGGCCCCGGCATGCATGCCGGCCGCGGCGGGCGAGGGGCCATGGCTCCCCTTCCCCAAAGGGAGGGCACAGCAGAGGACGGGGAAAGGGGTGAACTTAGGAGTCCCAGCCCTCCTCCCTCCCTCCCCCCCCGCGGGCGGCTGCGGGCGGGCTGCGCGCGGGCTGCGCCACCTCCGCGGCGGGGACTGTCTCACCGCCCGGCTCTGCCGAGAGGGCAAGCGGGAAACGGGGGCCTCTATCTTCCCGGATCGCCTTGCTGGCGGAACACCTCGTCCCCGGCATAGCCCTGGGGCTTCCTCGCCTTCCCTATCTGCTCCGGGGTAGGGCGGTGGAGGAAAGGGGCCCATTTCCCCACTCTCCTCCTCCCGGGGCGGCGAGGGGCGTGCGGGGAGCCCCGGGGAGTGCGGGCCGGGGCCCTCCCGAGCGCACCGGGAACAGCTCACTCGCCCGCCCTGCAGAAGGGGCCTTTCCGAAGCCCCGCCGGGCTCAGCTGTCGAATGTGGGGAGAATGTGAACTGCGGAGGAGTTTGCTTGTGGTGGGTTTTGTGAGGGTTGTGTGATGTGTGTGTGTGTGTGTGTGTGTCTGAAACCCTGTCTCCACAGCATGCCGCTTGGTTCACTTTGTAAGGTGTTTTCCTTCTTCCCTTACCTCGCCTGTTGTTCAGAGGCCTATGTGTCTCCTTTCTTTTACGGGGAAAGGATGCAAACGTAGGTGTGGGGGTTCCTATGGTAAGGATGATGGAGAGCTTTAGGATACTTTGCTGACCTTCCGTGTGTGTTCGTGAGAACAGGCCACCTGTCAAATACAGCTGTTAGGGACTTGGGAAAACTTTGTGTGTCTTTTCGGGCTTACCCTGAAAAGACCAGACTTTGGGAATTTAGTTTTTGTCTTCTGCAAGCATGGCAAACAACTTTACAAAGCCTAGAGCAGGGGTGGCTTGAGAAGAAGAAAAGGGGTGAAAAATTATTCAATTTGGTGCTGGTTAATTTTATAACTATAATTTGGCATTTTAACACCTGGGAATCATCTGACACAGTCTCTGTATTATAGAAGTAATACTGTTTGTTGTAGTTTTGGGAAGATATTACTGCAGTGGGAAGCACTAAAAGTAGAAAATGCTTTCTTGCCCTAGATATGCTGATATTTTTGCACTTGTGTTGCTATTCTTTGTAAGAAATTGTTTAATTCTTCAGGGGTGACCACTGAGACAGGTGTCGGGAGGGTGGAAGAGTGGAGTGAAATGTCTGTGGTTCAGGTTGCAGTCCCTTGATGTTTTCTTGCCCCTCATCGCTCAACATGAAGGACCAGGCATCTCTCCACGTATTTTCAAATTTTTTAAAAATTTTTATAATTATCACGCATTCTGAGTGCACCACAGAAGGTCTTTAGGGAAGGACCATTTGCTGACTGCTGCTTTGTATAAAAATGGAAATATACACAAAATAATTTCCAGCATAGATTTAAGTTTAACATAAGCTTTTCCATGCCTAAACAAACCCTCTCTGCTTTGATCAGATATTTATATGGGGAAGTGAATGGTTCATGGGCTAGTGTAACAGAGAACAGTTATCCTTCTGATGGTGAGTTTAGTTTTAATGAGCGGAAAAAAAAAGTTACTATGTTGATGACTTTGTTGATCGTACTATGCTCTGCTGTCAAGAAGAAGCATCTGCAAGTTGTACTTGGGTACTCTGTTCAGCACCAATGGACTGAATGAAAAAAAAAATGACTCTTCCACTCCATCTCATGAGCTGGGTAGAGTGATGGAAATTACCTGACAATGATGTCAGCTATGTAAGGGGCATTGTGAGTGTGTGGATGTTGGGTGGGGGTCTTAAGACTTTGGTGGTGTGCTAGAATATGCTATTCCAAGTTTTGGAGCTTTTGCAGCACTAATTTAACAGGGAATTGCCTCCATACCAGTTAAACAGGTGTATTTTTATTATTTTCTTTTTTAATCTAAGCAAGCACTTCTAGCTATTAATTTTAAATATAAACATTAAAAAATCAAATTTGTTCATCATGAATTTAAATTCTTAATGGTTTTTCTTAGCCCTCATGTGAGTCACAGTGATACTTCTCAACTCTTCAGGAGCAAGTGAAGACTACACAAGTAACAAGAATTTCATGACTGTAACTGCTGTGCGTACTATATGTGACTGCTAGCATTACTTTTGCTCTTTTGCAGTAATCTGGTGCCGTGTGACCATACTTATTCATGGGTAGTGGGCAGTCTGTATGCAGCTAATGTTCAGGTTGCCTGACTCTAGGAAAGACATAAGGCTTCTGCATCTTGGATGATCCTTTCAGCCAACCTCAAGAGCAAATGAGGTGGTGAAAGGCTGTGAAGTGTGCTCAGCATTTCTACTTTGTACATGAATGCAACCTATTAGGTGGTGCTCCTGGAGAAGATAACAATAAGGTGGACAATGAATTTGGCCTCAAACTCACTTTGAAGTGGCTTAGGCTCATCTAGAGTGTTGTGCATTTCTACCAGTGAACTTGAGGACCACTGAACTGTGCTATCTGCAGACTCTCAATTAAGATTAAATACTTTAAAAAGAAATAGATAAAAGACAACAGTTGAAGATGTTTTTTCTTCATTTTAGACATTTAAACCTCTCCGTAAGTGCCTGCATTGTCTAGTTTGTTAGAAAATAGTCTAATTTCATACGATTTGAGAATCAGGGGAAAATTTGGGACAAGGGGACTTGTTTTGGAATTGAGTACCCAAATTCAGTCAGCGGAAGTTCACAAATTGGGACATACCTGTATAACTGGATTTTATAGTTGCTGCCTTCCATAGTCTTTAAGAACATTTAGCTATAGAAGTGTGTAAGGACTTGAGGCAGTGAATCTGTCTAGGATGAAAGTTCTGAAAGAGGGACAGGGTGATGATGAAGATGTCATCAGTAAAATGAGTATTTAGCTAGTTCTAGAGTGGCATAAATGTTGGTAAAATAAGTCTTTTATCTGTAATGTAGGTTAGAAATGTTAAGTCAAACTATAAACAGAATCTATACAAAGTATGTGTGGCTCACACCAGTGATGACCTTGGTTCATAAAATGCTGAGTTGTTTAAATATACTGGCCAGATGTATACAAGAGTTTATTTTCCTGAATGAGGTTAAATTTTGGATTTTTTATTTTTTTTTTTCAAGAGTTAGGTCAGAATTGTCGGAGTAATTCTTTCAAATTTCTTTCAAATCCTGACCACTGCTGTTGTGCTTTTACTTCCATATAATGGGACTTTCTTTAGCCATCCTCCTTACACTGATTGTTGGGGAGCTAATGTCAGATTATGTTCTTTATCTGCAGCGTGTTTTTTTGTGTTAGATTTTGTTCTGTTCTTTTAGTCTCAGGATGGGATGAACACTCCTGTAGTGCTTGTGTAGAGCATGGTGGCCTTGGTAGCTGGGCAGTGCCACATACGTCATCTGTTATATAGCTCATACATTTTAGTCTGTCAGTGTTGCTTGTGCTAAATATTGTAAACAGAGTTTGTTCTTTTCAGGTTCTGGATGATTTTTGATCAGTCGAATGTAAATTTAGCTCATAATTGGGTTATTGTTCTAAGGTTTAATCTGCCAGTTGGGAGAATATGGTCTGCAAAATAGGTTTATAAGGTGAGGTAATGATTCCATCTTGCAGGAATTTTTTAATAAGTTAACTCTTACATTCCTAAAAAAAGTTCTCAGTGATTTTCAGTACAGTTAAAAAATGCAAATTCGGTAGTGGTAAAGAGTACCTCGTCATCTGTGCAAAATGCAAAACAAGCATGGAAAACCTTTTCTTGAAGTGCTCAAATTTGTCTTTAAATGATGGAAAACAACATTTCTCAAAAACCCCTTTCATTCCTGGCTGTAGTGGAGGTAACTGGAAGTAGATAGACACAAGAGTGGCTGTGTACAGTATAATAAACACAGTGGCTTCTAGCCTGAATGAGTGAACTCCTGTGGCACGTGGAGCTCCCTGATTTCAGAGGCCTCTCTCTATGTATCTTCCTGCGACACCAGGGCTGGAGCAGATTTTTTTCCTGTATTTTAAATTCCAGCCTTTATAACATAGCTTTTATCACCAGTTTCAGCTGATGCCTGCGATCCAATTAAAAGAGCAGGCCTGAGCTCTGTCTTATTATTTATTTATTTTTAACTAAGTTGTGAATATTGAATTGTATGAAGAATGTTATTTTTTGGGGGTAAAACTAGACAAATAACTGTGTAATGGATTTTCACCATTATTTTTGTTTCAAAAGGAGTAAATATGCTACTTGTTCCAGCTATACTGTTTCACTGAGTGCCTGGAGTCGAACTAACACACACAGTTAGCTTGAAATGCTTTTTGACGTAAGATGGCTGCAATCAAGTTCTTCAAATACACAAGTTATTAAAGGGTGAACTAACTCAAATCGTAAGCAGTGCTAGAGGCTGATTTTTTCCTTATGTTTCAGTGAGATTTCATTCATACTTTTTATGTTTCTCTTCTGTTTCTTTTCTCCCCTGACACAGAATCTTTCAGTCTTGTGGGCAGGCAATGGCAGGCACAGTGGTGATACACTGTGACATGTCCGTGAACCCAAGTTAAAACTCATAGCGTCTAATTCTAGGTCAGCCAGCTTTGGTAATATCCCATCAGAGCCTGATCCTGTAGCTGTACCATGTAGATAAATCTGAAGTGTAGTTACTGGAAGTTTTTTGCACAAGAAGATTGGTTTTGGTTTTTTCCAATCTTTCATTTTCTATTTCACTACAGTGCAGAAGTTTCTGCTATGAAAGTATAGAGATGTAATTCAAGTTTAAAGTGCATTATTAGTTAAAGTGGCAGGACCGTAAAATTTTTAATTTCAAAATCACAAAAAGATTAAATAAAAATTTTTACTGGTGTACCAACAGTCAGAATGTCTTTCTATATACCTTTAGATTTAGTGCTAAATTCCAAGATTAAATAGCTGCAGAATAAAACATTGTGAATTAATGTTTTGACTGTTCATACAGCTATCAGTTGTAGTATGATATAAAACAAATTCCTAATAAGTATTTTAGTCCAGAGACAGTGAAATGTGAAGTGCTAAAATCCACTTACTGGTTAAAAATGAAGTCAAGCATACCTACAAAAAATACTGGTATCATCCCATTCACTCTTTCTTTGGAAATCATGTTTTTTACATGCAAAGAACTGGTCTCAGTGTGTTACTTCATTTTTGCCCTTGATAGGATTTTATTGATTTTGAGATCTAGTAATTTAAAAAGAAAAAAAAGAGTTAAACACATTGCTGTTCACCTCTCATTTCTCCTATGCTTCATTTTCTTTTGCTTTGTTATTATGCTAAAAATGAATATGAAACCAACTTGCCTTATATTGAAATATAAGATTTTAATGCAGCTAGCTTAACTAATGTTTTGGTTACAGACCGTAGGAGTCTGCTAGTAGGTGTAGTACTCAAAAGCAGCGTTTTGGAAAGTGGGTATTTGTACTTTGATCTTGTGCACTTACAGCATGGCATTATTATCTGGTCTTTTAAAGATAGGTGGATGGGAGTCGCATGCAGTGACTCATGGGATATGGCACTTAGTTCACTAATTTTAGCAGAGTGATTCTTATCTTTCAATGTTAGGTTTTATTGGAACCTTTTAGAAAAGCAATGAAGTGAAACAAAATGGAGTTGAGAGAAAATGATTAGCAGAATCCCAGAGTAGCTAGAAATAATATGCAGTGAAAAATAAATGAAAAGGATTTAAGATATGTTTATTGCTCAACAAATCTTTGACAAGATCTGAGAGATAAGAGAACTTTATCTTTGTTAGCACGCTATCATCATTTTCTATGAAGTCTCACACAACATTTATGCATTCAGTAAGAGAGTATCTTGCACTAGAGATACCTGTTTACAATTACAGATGCTTCTTAAGTCAGAAACCAAGTAACAGCCAAGTCTGCACTGGCTGTTTGTGCCTTATTACTATTTTCTTGGTGTCACTGCCAGTAAAAGAAAACTTCTGAAGAGGAGATAGTCTGTGCCTTGCATAACATTGCAGTGCGTGTGTTCACATGCATAAATTAAAGTGGGAATTTTATCCCAAAATGGAGGGGGTTTTGTTCCTCCAGTTTTTTTTTTTGGTCGCTTGTTAGTTTTGTGATCAGTATTTCTTGAGCTGTCACTGACTTTAGAGACAAGCTTAAACCTAGTGTTTATGTGTAATCCCCTCTCCCCAACCAATTATTTAAGATTCAGGCTCAAAATTGTACAAAATCAAAACAAAAGAATTGCTAGTTCATAAAATACAGTCACAGGCCGATGATTGTTCATTCATGAAAATTGATGATGTTCACTGCAGAAAATTCATTGTTAAAAATAGATTGATATTAATATAATGATGGAGACCTTGATCATATAAGCACTTCTTTCCCACAAGCATAAAGATCCATAGGCCTTGGAGCATACTGGTGAACCAAGTTTATTTTCATAGAATATTTTCAAAAATCAAAACTTTAAATACAACTCCAGTATTCAAGGAAAAACACAATTGCAATTTGTTTTGCCTATGTAATTTTACGTAATGTTATGTTTTTGATTCTTCTACTGGAGTATGCAATGCAAATAGGCATTTTTCATGCCGTTTGAATATCAACAATATGACCATTGTTATTTCTGCAGATGCTAAATTATACATTGGTGATTGTTCCCATTGCAATGAAAGCACTTTTGCTACATGTACATTAGTCTTCAGAGGAATTTACAGTATCTAGAAAAAGAACAGAGGAAACATGGATAACATTTTTCTATTAGTGACTTCTAATATTTTCTGTATATCTTAAATCTTGCATATTATAGAAAGCCTTAAGTATAAATAAAGAAAACTGGTAAGAGAAGAAATGCTTAACTAATTCTTACCAGAAAAGCCTATGAGAAGAAAGGTTTATTTTTACATTAGAAAAGCTAGGAAACTGGTGTGCCAGGAAAGTGAGGATTTTAACAAAGCTTCAAAACTATGAAAATCATGTATGTGAAAGCAGATTTAGTAATCGCATGATTTTACTGTATTTTTTTAAATCACAGAACATAAATTAAAACCCCATAAATTCTGAAATTTGACATGTCTCCTGTTCATTAGTATTTACCTGCAAAACCTAGGCAATCCTTTTTGCTTCATGCAGCAAAGAGTTCAGAAAGAGTAATGTTCTCCTAACCTTGTGCTTCTATTATTTTTTATGCAGTTCAGACATCTCGTAAATCTATTTTTTCCTTTCTGTGTTAATTTGAAGCTAAGAATTGTTATTAGTAATTTTCACAGGAACCAGACTGGCATCATTTTTAGCTTCATATAGTTGTGGTTCTATGATTCTATGATTCTAATTGAGACTTTAGGATGTTCCTAAGAATCAACAGCATGAACAGATTCTCAAGAAGCTGGATGTTCCAGTGTCAGGCGTCATGGTGTAAGCTGACATTAGAAGATAATACAGCACACTGAGTCATTTGGCATTGACACTAACATTTTCGCAACAAAAAAGGAGATTTTTAATTTTTTTCAAATAGCTTTCTGAAAACTGTCCTTCGTGTTGGTAAGATGTGGGGAGGGGATGTACACTTTGCTCATTGGTAACTCAGTGTCTGATCTCTGATTGTACTAGAATGTAGTGTCAGGTTGTTTAAAAGATGCCATATTAAAATCTTGTTTGTTAAAAAAAAAATAATAAAACTTTAACTGATGTATGTTTTTGAAGGAGAGTGCTTATGCACACCAGGAAGCGTTTCAAACAGTCAGTAATGGTAAGCAATAAACATGGACACTCCATCTGTAGTTGTATTTTTCAGTTTTGTCCTCTTCTTCTTACACTGACCTGAAGTAAATACAATCACAGGAAATACTTGTTGTAAGAAAACAATTCTTCCTTTCCCTGTGTGTTTTCCACCCCACAGGCTCCCAGAAGGTTTCTTTCTAAAACTTCCTAATCGGAAGCATACTCCTAACCTTTCTGATTCCAGACATGAGATCTCTTGTTATTCAACTTGCAACTTCTAGGAAATATAGATGTATTTATATAAATCTATGTTTTAGGAAATATAGGTGTATATAGTCAGGTATGTCAAGGTGCCAGTTTTATTAGGCTTTCTAATCCACATTCTTTTCCTCAGTAGTTTGAAAAATTTAATAAAAGTAAGCCATTTACCAGTCATCTAGGTATAAACCTAATTTGTAGCACTGATTTCTAAAGACATATAGCTTTCAATAAAATGGAATAATTTTTGTTTCTTATAGTGGCACAGACAAATTGATAAATACCAGCTAAAGCTAATTGGTGGCACAGATGCTGTAAGTACAGGTGCACCAAAGAGCCTAGAAGCACAACATGGTTTGCTCTGCCAAGTTAGTGGATAAGCAGTTAGAGTGTTTCCTGAGCCAGTGGGAAGAAATGGTATCCAGATTTCCTCTTGGCTCTTCTTAAATGAGTATTGCCTTTCTTGATCAAAGTAGCATATCGTGTAAACCAGAGTCTTGTCTCCAGCCATTGCCAATCTCAATTGTGTCCTAAAAGGTGCCCCAAATCAGCCAATTTGCTGATGTAGAAGGCTATAGAATACATTTTTCCCATACTAGTTCCCAAACAATAATAATTTAGGTCATGTTTTTTGCTTTTACATGCATAGAAGTTTTATTTATTCCATTTTGAAATGTTTAAAATTCTCTTTACTGTAAGAACTGAACATTTTAGCTAATAACGTTAAAAGCTACTCCTTTTTAGGTCAAGCCTGTTCTGTCCAATCTGAATGCCTTGCAGCCTCCCACTGCAGTGCTCTTTCTCTTCTAGCTTTTATCGAGAGCTCCTTCCTCTAGTTGCAGAAAAAGGCCATGTATACCTGCCTGTCTGCACAATATTTGATGGAGATAAGAGACCTTGAGGGGCAAGTTAATGAAAGGCCATAGCGGTTGTTGAGTGCAAGAGCTGGGAGATGCACATATGAAAGGAAGAAAGGGAGAGTTTGGCATGAAATGTGCATTAAGTGAAAGTCAAGGTACACAAGTCACAGTATGTGTGAGAGAGGACCAGTGTCTTTGCTAATATAATTTGCTGCAGCACTGTTGACTTCAGTGGAACAATATTAGTTTACACCTGCAGAAAATTTTCTCCTGAATATGTGGGAATGAGAATATGTAATGAAGTGTTTATGGATGAGTGACAGAGGGAGAGGGAGCGTGCGAGAGCAAGAGCGCATGCACACATTTTCAGGCCTGATTGATTATATGGGGAAAAAAAAAAGGAGTTGAGAGAACATTATTTTAAATTAACATTCATTATCTTCATGCGTGAGATAACAGTTCACTTTGGACCAGATCCTAGCACCATTATGTTTCTTGAGCAGAGACTGCTTTTTCCTTGAATGAGGTTATTCAGTGTGAGAATGGCAAAATGTAGTCAGATCTTTTACAATAAAAATACATGGTGTAGTCACCATATATTAGAACAATATTATTTCTGTCAGGAAAATATGGGGGGTTTATTTTTATTTTTTTATTAATGGTTACATTTTCTTTGAAATGTAAAATAAAAAGAAACCTTTTTTTGGATCTCTAATCTTAAGCTTGGAGAAGCTTGCAGCCATTTTAAGTCATGCTGCATTCATTGATCTAGCAGTTAGATTATTTAATCACACTGCAGCTAGGTCATCTACCTATTGGACACTTAAAAGAGTTCAGTAACATATTTGGGGTTAATGGCTATGAAATGTAAATTCATGGTCTTACTATTCTTTGAAGAAAAAAAATCACATCATAAAAAAGGAAGAATCTGATTTTAATCTACTTTGGCAGTTCTTTTGCTTTTAAATACAGAGTTTTGCAACCTTAAATCATGTAAGTAGGCAGCAGCTTATTATTAAATATTTTCATAACAGTAATTTGTGAACATGGAAATGAAAACCACATTTTAAAATTGCAACCCCCAAATAACTTTCTGAAATAATAAAAAAAAAATTGTTAAAATGACTTATTCTTTAATTTTAAGTATAATCATGTAAAAAGGTAGGAAAGGTCTGTATTTTAGATTTTAAGCAGTAGGAAATTAATTTTCTAGACTGTAAGTGCTGCGATAGTAAAAGCCCAGTCATCTGGATGTATAAAAAGAGAAATAAATGTGGGAACAGCTAATGTGTGGCAGTGAAAAGCAGAGGAAAAGATTGTTGTGATGCTCTTAAGTGTCCTGTATTTTCTGAGAAGGAGCTACTCACAGTGAAATAAACCTCTTCTTAGTATGCAATAGGCAAGTATCTTTTATAAAAAAAAGATGGTAAATTCTTTGGCAGTGGTGCAATTGGCAGCAATGATTTTTAAAGGGTCACCCATTGCATACTTTTCAGTTATTTCCCTGCGCAGATGAAAAGGAAAGTTCATGCTTTTCTGAGGTATGTTTTAGTCTGTCTGAATGCAGGTGGAACAAGAAAATCATGTTTCATATGGAGATGGGAACCATATTTCCCTCTCACTAATGAAAGCTCAGAATCCAGAGATGTTAATTCTCTCAATCTGCATCTGGATCCCTTGGCTTATTTCCTTGTGCTTTCTTGATGTACACTGAAAGCTTTGTCAAATGAGTGGATATGATCATGTTAAGTACCTCTCAGTGCGAACTATATGTTCAGCAGAGAGACTGTGAACAGAGGTAGGGGTCAGTTGTTCATCTTACTTGCCGTGTTTTCTTAATAAGCAAATTATTCACTTGTTTCACTTAGGCTATTTTAATAGCTCTTCTGCTTTATTATATTAGTCTATGACTATTTTTTTATACTTTTCATCTGGGCACTCGGGGATGTGATTCCTTTCTTTAAGTAACACACCATGGTGTATGTACATGAGGAGTCCAACTCTAGAGGAGGAATTTTATTAAAGGTTTTATGAATGCTATCCCATTGCTGAGTAAGTCCTCAGTGGGCAAAGGCAGGTTAAATAGGGATCTCATACTTTTGGTCTCTTTCTTTTGGAAGAGCACTGGACAGGCTGCAAACTCAGACAGATATGCTGTGTCCACACTGTGTATTTCTTTACCAGTAAACAGGAATTGCAATCATGAAATGCAACTCTGCAAGGTAAAAGAAAAAATGGTGCTGGAACCCAGCTGCATGGCAAAGGAGGACGAGAGTTGCATGCTAATAAAAGCCGTAAGTTAGTGTTTAATGCAACATACGTGCTGTTTTTTTCAGGAGTTGAAGATGCCTCTTGAACAAAGGTTTTAGGTGGCTGAAGTACAGTTTAGGAGTCGTCAAAGGAACGGGTGTTTAGCTGCGGGTGAATTAGGCTGAAGCCCACCTGTGCAGGGGAGTTAACAAATGTCTGTTGACTTTGGTCCATCCTGGTGGGTGTGGTGGCGAGATGAATATCAAACAAATAAATGAAGTGCAGTATTACAATGGGTATCAAACCTTTTCACTTCTAAGGTTGCTAGATGTAAGAAACAAAAGAGCTCTTGACAGTTTGAGTTTATTTAGAGCCCTGTTTTTGAGCATTTCTTCCTAGTTCCACTGTATTAATGAAATTAACTGAGCTGCTGGACTTGGTGGCTAGCTGCCGATTAGCTGTTGTTGCGAGAACCCCACATCTCAGGCAGAATGTGCTGCTTTACAATCGCTTTGTCTTGAATTTAAATGACGACCTTCACTTCCTGCATCTCGGGCTACAACAAGCTGCAATGGGAGGTAACCCTAAGAAGGTGCTTGCTAATGAGACTCTAGCACCCTTGACAGGTATACTGGATAATTAAAATGTGATAGATGATGGTGTGCTATGTTTGGAAATTGCATTTAAAGTGTATATGTATGTAGTTATGATTTTGACTCATCCAAGCCATTCATATGATCCGTTGGCACTTTACACAAGAGTAAGGCTGCTTGCTGTCTGGTCCTGGCCAAGTTCCAGTTTGGGTAATTACATTGTGACTACCTACATTTCTGTAAACTTTCATCTGGATTTTGTTACTGTTGCTTATTTGCGTAGTAATGTATATGTACTTGGTAGTTTACAAAATAACAGCACAGGATAAAATGTTACAAAAATCCCTGCTCCAAATTGCATTTAGAATTTGTGCATGAATAAATCTAGTGTGGTATGATGCAGTACAAAAAAAATATCAAGTGACAGATTTAGTAATAGCATTCATAAAAGAGGTAGGTTTTCAGTGTTTATGAAAAAGAAAGAAAGTGCAATCCATGAAGTGCAGGTGTAAAATAATACAGCAAAGGGGTGATGGAGACAAAGGAGAAAGGTGAGAAAACTAAATAGATCTGGGAGGGATGAGAAAAGAAATAGGGGATGAAGTGAAATTCAAGAATCCTTTCTAGAAGACACTCCTGCAAAAGCTGGTACAACATGGGTTAAGTTGCTGAGTAGTGCGCACTATTAAACATATGATGTATTGTGCAGCAGGAATGGATAGAATTCACTGGTAGGATAAGTAATATCTGTTTATATTGTAGTTAAAGCTGTATGTATATTTACAAGGTTATTTGGCATGGGTTTTACATGTGTATCAAGAAGGGAGGGGGAGTAAATTTATGTGGTGGTGTGTATACATGTCAGTAGGACTTAGGCAAACACAGATCTGCATGTGGCAATCATCTGCTGGTGCAGAAATGTTCCTCTTCTACATACAAAGGCACATTTTTCATTTACAACTCAGTCTCTGAGGATTCTGCTTAAACTACAGTAGGAAGAACTTGCTGTGTGTTGCTGTAGAGTAGCAGGCAGGTGAAAAAAAAAGGACCTAAGCCACATCCTGTCGTGGAGAGTTGTTCTACAGAAATATCAGCTTTAAAGCTGCAAGCTTATCCTTAGAACTGATTGATATTCATAGTCAGTATTAACCTGGAATGGATTTCCAGAGAGTTCAAAATAATCCAGTATTAGACGACTGCATAACCATAGCAGTCTAATATTTACAAGAACTGTCCCACTGTTATTCCAAAAATACTTAAGTCTGCTTAGAGACACTTCATCCACACCCCAGATGTACCCCATCTGACACAGATATTAGAAGCACATGGATAAAAGTTTTAAACAGTTCTTATTCTGGAAATGCTTTCAAGAAAAATAGTACTTGTGGGTGAAATCATACTCGGACAGATTGTTCACAGGAAGAAGGTTTGGGGTTTTTTGTTTTTATTTTTCTGGAAATAGAAAAAAATATTTTGAAAATGTCTTGGTATTTGCATATTAACATCAGTGTTTCCTATTGTTTGCAGTTGTTTTGATATGACTTCATTTGCTAATTACTGTAGTAAATAACATACTATGCACTTACTCAACAGAGATTTAGGACAGTGATGTACTTTTGAAAGTTGTGGTCCTTTCTATTTTTATTTTGGTCCCTTTAATGTTTTGGGGGCTATCTGTCCTGGCATTGATTTTTTGGAAAGAATTTCAACTAAAATAGTTTTCACTTTAGGTCACAGATACACAGTAGTTCCAAATCTTTAAGCTCTTATCTGGCAGAACTACACTCATCACCTATTCTGACCTCCTTTAGCTCCTGTGTAACCCATCTTAAGTGATTTTAGTGATTTCTCCTGGATCAAGCCAACTGAAAATGCCATCATGAGTCCTTGTAGCAGCTAGCCTGTTGTGTATAAGTGAAAGGGTTGAAAACCCATCTTTCAGTGCTGTGGGGCAGACAGGGAGCTTACCCATTTAGCACTGTCAAGTTGGCTCTTTTTTGTCATGTGTGGGCTCTGTTTTTATGGAAAAAAAGGAGGAATACTCAATGAGGAAAGCCATCCATCACCCACATGCCGTGCATTCTGGGAATAAAATCCATGTTGTTTTATACGTTTTTTTTCCCCTTCTATATCATTTATTAAAGTTGTTATGAAATATCTGCTTAAGGATAAAAGAGTGTTAACTCTCACTTAGCCTCTTTAAGGTCTTGGGCTTGATGTTTACTACTACTGCTTTCATCAAGGCCACTTCTTCAGAGGCTTTTGCAGGAAGTACATATGTTCTTATGAATGACTGTTGAGGTTTAAGTCCAGCTGGTAACTCAGAGCCACGCAGCTGCTTGCTCACTTCTCCCCTTTTCTCCCCCTCCAGGCAGGATGGGGAGGAGAATTGAAAGAATGTAAACCCCATGGGTTGAGATAAGAGCAGTCCAATAACGTAAGGTATAACACAAAACCACTACTAGTATTACAGCTAATAATAATGGTAAGGGAAATAACAAGGGAAGAGAATATAAAGCTAAAAAGGGAAAGGAAAAGAAAACAATAAACACAAGTGATGCACAATGCAGTTGCTCACCACCTCCCAGCCAATGCACAGCCCGACTGGAGCAGCGATCTGGGCCTTCCTGGTGACTCCCCCCAGTTTATGTACTGGGTATGACATGCTGTGGTATGGACTACCCCTTTGGCTAGTGTGGGTCAGGTGTCCTCTCTCTGTTCCCTCCTGGCTTCCCATGCCCCTCATCTGTGGCAGAACATGAGAGACTGAAAAGTCCTTCATCAGGGTAAGCGCTACTTGGCAGCAACTAAAACATCCATGTATGATCAGCATTGTTCTCAGACTAAAGCCAAAACACAGCACTGCACCAGCTACTGGGAAGGAGAAAATAACTGTTACAGCTGAAACCAGGACAATGACCTTCATTTTCTGCCTCAAGTCAGTCATGGTAGAATTACGCTTCCTAATCAGCAGGCTTTATTTAATATCAAAATTTTATTTCTGGTATTCTGCTTTAACAGAATTTGGTTTTTATACTTTTATGCTGGGGGTTGTCTGCTTCTGTATTCACACATTCAAATGCTTCAGGCTACGCGTGTGTTTTCTGAAGGGTTTAACAGTTCAGCCATTTCCACATAGACTGTTGAAGTCAGTTGGAGACTCTGTCAAAATGTGCTATCAGACTGCTAAGATGAATCTGCTGTTACCAGAGAGCACTTCTCCAGAGCACACAAGGTTATTAAGAAATAATTGAGATACTGGAGATGATGCTATATGGAGCTTCATCCCTACCTTCACCATCTGCTGTAACATTACTCAAACCTACATATTGGTAAAGAAGTGCTAGAGTGGTTTGAACAAAAGACTCCAGGATCTTGGGTACTTAGTATGATAAACTATACTTGTGCACTGTCACTCAAAAAGAGAAAAGGAGGTGATTTGCCAATTGCCTTTATATATGCCCACTTTTATGTTTTCCTTTTCATTACTTTGCTCTCCCTTGGGATTTTTGGAAGTTCCCTGAATTTTGTATCTATAGTTGGGAGGACACTGAAACTGGCACAGTCAGTCTGTACCTTATATACTTACTGTTTGCAAAGATACAAGAGTAGTCTTAAGTGAAATAAAATACATGTAGCTTATTACTTTGAATATACATGAAGAATTCATGTCTCAATTCTGATTACTGGTAAGCAACCTTTCATTTTAACTATAAATTGAAACTTTTATAAAATGAATGTGCTTAGACTAGTGAAGTGCTTATTAGGTTAAAAAAAAAGAACAAGCTTTTAATAGGAAAAAATTATCACGGGGCAGACAGCACAGGATTTCATTAGCATTTATGAATTGCTAAACTGCAATTTGAAAGTCACATTTCTGTCTAAAAAAGTTTTCCACAATAGTCATACAATTATCATTAAACAATGTCCTTTTAGTTTGTTTGTTGCTTATTTGGGATCAGATTTTCAATAATTAAAATGATTGAAGTTGCAGGGAAAGCTACACTACTTAGCTGCCATCAGTTTTAGTGGGTCTTTGAATACATGTTCTGAAAATTGCACCATGTATGGACCTCATCTCTGTCTTCAGACATCTTTGAAAATCTGTCCCTTTGGACAATTAACAGCATTCTCTGTATTGTTTCAGTGATTTTCCATTACCAATTCCCCGTTTTACTCCGCAAAGGAAACTCTATCAATTATAAATAGTATTTTGTAGTAGTTTCTGAACTTAGAGTACATACCTGTCAAGAGGGATAGACTGACGGAAGAGACTTGGCCCTGGCTTTCCACATAGTATGGTGGTTCTTGCTCTAATAAATAGTTCTTAGGATAATTCTTTTCATCCATAGATGCTTAAGTGCTGCACAGAGAGGATTAGTGTAATGAGTTTTGCATTTGGAAATCATAATACAGAGATACGCAGTGACTTGCCTGAAGTTAACCAGCACAGGAGGAGACTGTAGCAAGTTAGGAGCCCTGGCTCTCAGTCTGCTTTCTTCAGCAAATGTAGTCGGGGTGCTTGATCTATCCATACAAAATATCCAGACGAGAATCATCTAAATGTAATGATTTGGTACTTAAGCACTGTGAGTCATGCTCTGGGATGCTGGCAGCATTTTTTTGTGATATTTCCATTTCACATTCAGCTCTGAGGGCTCAGCGGGGGCTTTTGGTCTGGTTGCCATATGAAGTTCATCAGAGGTGACAAGCAAAAGCAGCTTAATGTGCTCATGTTATTTTTGTCTATAGTAGAAATTTGTGATGGAGGCTATTTCTGTTTTGCATAAAGTCACGAAAATAATGCACTGAGCTGTAAGCTGGCTGAAGGTGCCCAAGACTGTACACAGCAGAATAGCCTGGATAGTGTTAGTTGCTGGACGTAATTATTTTGATTTCACTGGGAGCAGAGGCTAAAAGCCACTTGTCAGACTTGTGAAATTGCACACACTGGTAATCATGGTGCTGTAGTTGGGTACCTCCTCTGGGCTGTTCACACGCAGCGTTTTGTGTATTGGTTCCCCAACTGTAAAATGGAAAAAAAAAAAAGAAGGTAAATCTTACACAGTGCTTTGAGCATAAAAACATTCAGGGCTACAAGATCCTCAGCCAGGATGGCTTGCAGAAAGAACACTAGCCACTTTATCCAGCTGCTGCTCACCACAGAGTACTTACTGCTCTTCTCTCCTTGTTTTCTCAAAATTGACTGTAGAGGAGGGACACGGGGCCATGTTGGATGTGTATGCTGTAGGTACTATGGCAGCTCTTGGCCAAGCTTATTTGCTTTTCTCTACTTCTTCACTTAGAGTGGATTACTGTAAGCTTTTCAAGCAGAAGAGACATGTGATCTGTCTCCCTTAAATTAATTCCTGTAACTTGCTCAGCTGAGGTTTGTCCCTGATTCCAAAGGCCATTTCCTCCAAGGATTCAGTTATCCAACACCTACCTTGAGAGCCCTCAGGCTTAGGACACATTTCTCCTTAGGATTGCTTCTCTTTGACGTAACAAAAAGTCTCCCCAGGGAAGACCCAGGTTACCTTGTGTTGTCCTCAAAGTAAAAGATAGTCAAGATTCCTCATAACATGCTCAGCCTTTCTAGTCAGAGCTTGATTTAGGGAAAGAACTGATATTTGGGGGCCGTACAGATATGTTAGATGGGAAGGCAGCTAGTTGAAACATGAAGGTCTGTTTGTTAACAGAGTCAGTAAAAATATATAACCCTTATTACTCTTCTCTGCAATCTGCTTTTATTAATAAGCTAGGATTTAGATTTGTTGTGAATGAGATGCTAATATTTCTCTAGTGTTCAACAGAGCGGCTGAAACTGCTGCTATCTCCTCCATCCTCAGCCCATGAGTATTCCATGTGTTTGAGTAGCTTCATGTCATACTCAAGGAATTCAGTAAACGTGCCTTTGATCAATCCCTGTGGAAGAGAGTAAAAAGCCACTTAAGCCACAGGCCAATTTTGGCATGAGGATGATTGTGTGCAGCTGGTCTGTGTGAATGGAGCAAGTCCAGAGGAGGGCCACGAGGATGATCAGGGGGCTTGGGCACCTCTTGTATGAAGATAGGCTTAGAAAGTTGGGGCTGTTCAGCCTGGAGAAGAGAAGGCTGTGTGGAGACCTCATAGCAGCCTTCCAGTATCTGAAGGGGACCTGTAAGGATGCTGGGGAGGGACTCTTCATTAGGGACTGTAGTGACAGGACAAGGGGTAACAGGTTCAAACTTAAACAGGGGAAGTTCAGGTTAGATGTAAGAAAGAAGTTCTTCCCTGTGAGGATGGTGAGGCACTGGACTAGGTTGCCCAGGGAGGTTGTGAATGCTCCATCCCTGGTGGTGGTCAAGGCCATGTTGAACAGAGCCTTGGGTGACATGGTTTAGTGTGAGGTGTCCCTGCCCATGGCAGGGGGGCTGGAACTTGATGATCTTAAGGTCCTTTCCAACCCTAACTATTCTGTGATTCTATGACATTGTAGATGGGAAGCTAGGCTGTAGTTTTTAATCTTTAGCACTTCAGGTAGAAGAGCCTGTCATGACCTCTATATTAGATGCATGTCATATCATGGCTGCTCTTCAGTGTTTACTGTATAGGGCAAATATGGCCACATATTATATGGCAAATGTTACCCTATGGATTACACATTAGAATTCCGATCTGAATAAAAGCCAAAACCGCCATACTATATGCTTTGGAGAGCTGAGGACTCCTGAAATGCAGACTTGTCTCAGCATTGAGTACTAGGGTGGCATTTGCTTCAGCAACCCTTGTTGATTTGTTTCTTCCAAATCCAGTAATTCAAATTTGTTCAGCCGCTGCTGCATCAGCATTGCCCTGCTGCCAGATACATGACTGGCAGCCTCATGGGAAGCACACCTGAAATACTTTGAGCAGGAGTGATTCAGGAGCTGGGCACTGGCCACCACTGGCTTCAGCAGTTCTGTGTGGAGCAGGTGAGAGTAACTGCTCAGTAAAATGATTTGTAAGTCATAGTGTCTCACTTTTGTGCTTGTAACAGATTTTGAGTATACTCCGTGGCATGATTCCCACCGTGTAAAACAGCAGTAACAGCACTTTCCTATATTATATATTTTCTATACATATAACGCTTGCTAAATCAAACACTTCAGTTTTATTCTGAGGACAGTTCTGCTTCTTAGATCAGAAGCAGACAAAGATAATATGCTAACACTTTTACCACTAGAACAATAGAAAAATAGAAGCAAGAAATAAATGTCTGTTATTTTTATTGGAGCAATGGATGGAGAGAAAGTGGTTTTGATGTGAATGAAGGCAAGTGAAAAAGAGCAAGCAGATTTAATACACTGTATTGTTTAATGGTTCTGTAAAAATATATGAAACTTCAAGTTGATGTAGTAGCATGATATTGTGCTTGAGCCTTAGAAATCATGGAAAACGCTACTATGATTTTCAGATTAAAGGAAGTACTACATTAAACTAGCAAATTTTGAACTTAGTAACTAAATTAATGTTACTTTGAAATTGTGAAAGAATGATGCAAGTAGCATCATCTTCCTCAAGAGAAAAGTCTTCCTTAAAATCTTCACCAAGAGACATCGAATCTTGCTAGCAATTGTCTACCAGTATTTTACTACTATTCCTTCGCTCAGAGTGGATATCACTTTTCTGGGAAGGCTGAAATACATGTTGATTTATGTTTGCTCGTTCTTTTTGTCATGACATCAGAAATTCTGTTGTTGTCAGGGAACTGAGGCATTCACTGTGATAAAATCTGAAACTGCCCTTAAAACTTTTTAGAGAACCGAATATTGTTGTTCTCCCAGAAACTGCCAGGTTTTAGACTTCAGCACAGAGGGTGCTTCTGCTATAGAACATTAACCCTCCACCTGTAAACACCCGTTTGGGATTTCTTTCTTAGTGTAATTAAACAAGCGATGGTTTCTTCAGTTGGATCTGAATACTCGTCTTTCAAGAATAACTAGACAGTACTTTAATCAGAATATATATATTGGTGGGGTTTTTCCATTTTAGAAAATGTAAGACAATTTATGAACTGCTAAATAATATAGATATGGTATCTTTTTTCAAATGAGTTTAAGAAACTTTCCTGGTGTTGCAGCAAGTCTGTAACACTGCCAGGAGTTGAACTTGGGACATACCTGTGAGACAGACCTTCTTAAACAAATTTATTTGCTATACAGTTGAAGCTGGCTAACAGCAACTGGCCATGGATTGTCGTTTCTGCTTAAAACAGGAGTGGCACATGAGACAGGAGATTTAGTACCAAAATAGCCAGTGCAGTCTTCCTGCAGCTTAGCTTTTCTATCTCTTAGACTTTTAGCAGATTTTTCCAGAGCGCTTATCAGGTCAAGCAGTCTTTTTAAATTCTTTCTCAAAAAATAGTTGCACAGATTTTACACAAGCTTTTCCTTTTCTAAAGCAAAACAATAAAAAAAAGTAGACTGAGAAGAAAACTTTCTAGTTAAGATTTTAAGTTATTAAAAATAGTGATTAAAAAGAAATGAATAAATGGAGACAGTATAATTACTTTCCACATTTACTCATGAAGGTTACTTGAGACAGCAGCTAAACCATTCCTGATAAAAAGAAGTATTACATTTTTAAATAATCAGATTTCTTCCCAATATGTATTTCTATTGCTTGCTTTTTGATAGGTATTAGCTGTGGCCAGTGAAAACCACAAATCAGTTTATTTTTATTCCTTAAAATTATCATTTTCCTGTTTGCTATATGCACTAAACCTTCTAACCAATTCTGGGGTCATTTAGAAAATATTTGAAATGTATTCATTGGTACTGCTTTTAAGAAAAAAGTGGGCTTTTTGATATGCTGGCAAATGGGAAATAAAAGGAAGTAAGAAACATCAAGAAAATCAGGCCAAGCACACATGAAATGTCCTGTATCCCTTTCCCACAACTGCAGGAAACAAGGATAACAAGAAATGGTGAGGATGTTAGGGGGGTGGCCTGTAATCCATGAAAATTTATAGCAAATCAACTGGACAACTGAAGAGGCTCTCGGTGTGGGAAAATGAGTAGAATAACTGAAGTCAGCACAGCAGTACTCCAGTGCTGTGGCTAAGTAGAACAGCAGCAAGCAGATCATGAATGTCGGAGGCATCATAGAACTGAGAGTACAAAAATTGTACCACCGTGATGAATTACCTGAAGGAAATTAAGTGCCCTTGATGTTTCCCTTGGTCGTTCTTTTTAATAATCAAGACTTGCAGGAAGATATCTACTTGAGCAGAAGTCAAGTCTGACTTTTTTAATTAGAAGAGGAAAAATCATGAAGTCCACTACTCCTCCTGGGTGAGGTCCAGGAAAGGCAAAGCTGAATTTCGTTTGTAAATTTTCCTAGTGATAATGCGCCTGTTGTGTAGGATTTTGAGTATCTTCAGCCTATTTGTAATTAAAGTAGATCTGCACCTTGTAACATCTCAAAATTGTTAGGGAGGCATTTCATAATGTGAGCTACATCGTAGCTGTTACTGTCTACTTCAGGCCCTTTCAGAATTACTAAAAAATCCATCTTTAGTAATTCCAAAAATCCATTTTCAGTGTTTTCTAAGTAGTTACTCTATGCCAAAGATTTTTTTTTCCTTCAAGAGAAAAAATTGAGTGTCTCAATTTTTTGTACAGTTGTGTGTTTATCATATAAATAAGTCCAATGAAAAATGCATATAATTCTTCATGCCATTATATTATTTCTTGTTTCACCGTCTGCTACCTCCTTTGCTATAAAAGTGCAGTCTCTTTGTAATACACTTTAGATTTTTATTTTTTTCTTGAATTGAGTGAATTAAAGATACTACATGAGGGAGAAACAATTTATGTGATGTGGCTACATTCTTAAGCTGCAACAATGAGAAATTAGTAGCACTGCTTTAGGAGTCTGTAGTCATTTTGCTTTTGATATGATTTGAAGAAATGTGTTGCTTAAACTTGTTTTGTTCTTCACATGCCACAGAAATTTAATAGTATGTTTCTGTACAGATTCTGTAGAGAATCTTGACTAGGCTGGTTTACTTGAATATATTAATGTATAGATATCAAATATAATTTATTTATTTGGCAGTGCTGTACATTTATATTTGATTTACGTTTACAGAGCCAAAATCCTACAATAAATAATAGAATCAACCTATTTGCATAGCTTTGTTTTTTCTTATCTGCATAAACATTATTGCAAGCTCCTGCACTGATACATGTAGTAAATGGATGTTTGACATTTTGTATTACTCTACCATTTTATGTGCCTGTTTATCCAGCCACTTAATCCAGCATCTCTTCCAGAACATGCTTATTCATAAAAGCTATTGACTGTTGTGGGATTGAGACTGGAGGTCTGTAGGTAGTGATGAGATTTGAAACGTCCAACCTGTATCTTTAAGATATCCATCTACCTGCTTTGCTGCTCTACTGAAAAGAGTGTTTATTCATCTTGGTTGTTTTGAAATTGGTTTCTTGATTATTAGGAAAGAGAATATAACTGGAGCTGAGAAGTGAACTGAAACTCTACTTTTCTTAAAATCAAATTATTTAGGATTCATACCAAAACTTTTGATTCATGTATTTTTCCCACATGAAGTCTTTTAAAATAATTTCTGTAATCCCTTGGATAAAGCTCTGGTGCAGGATTATATTTGATTCATGACAGTGGAGTAAGGGAAGAGCAGGAAGAGAGATGGAGCCTGGAGATTAGTCTTTGCTATTTACAGCTCTTGGGCAAGCTCTTTGACCTTTGAATGTCTCAGCTCCCCCTATTTTAGATTGTGGGAAGGGTTTTGACGATCTTCGAAAGATCTAACAAAAAAATCCAGGTTCTTTAGGATACTAGGAACTACACTAGAGAAAACGAGCTACTCAGTCGTCCAGTCTTTATATCTTTTCATGAAGGGTTATCTATGAGCTTTGGAAATAAAATACTTTTCTGGGGTTTGGGTAGTGCTCAGTAACTTAGAGCTAGCTCTGTATCCTGTGGCAAATCCAGTAATTAATGTATTGGTCAAATACACAGATTTATGGCCTGAACTGTGGGATTTTATAGTGGAATTGGCTTGTGGACATAAGCTGCCTGATGCAGCAGTGGATGGTAATGTTTTCACTTGGAATTGGTCCGAGTCATACCATAGAGTATGTCATCTGCTAGCTTCTACCTGTGTGCAGCTCGTGTTGCCATCCCAATCATCATGATGCTTTTTGAGGACAGTCATGCCATGCTGTCACCAATGAAAGCATTTTGCATTCCCCTTCTTGTGGAGACCTGCCCAAGGAGCGCTCTCTATCTTAGGCCCTGTCCTTGTGAGGCCTCTTCTTCACCAGGCACATGTGAATATGAGCATTTCTTTTCATGTTTGTTGTTATGCTCTTGTGTAGTGGTGGTGGGCATCTCACAACCATCTCCTTCTCTCTCAGAATGGTTTGGACATACCACCTTCTGTCCTGGTGTAATTCAAAACTGCCGTATGCTATTTCCACTGCTTTCTTTAAGTGCCATCATAAGAATTGTCATCTTTTGAGTTTAAAATGTTACGAATTAAGACCATTTATGTTTTTGCCTTTAACAACATATTTGAAGTATTGAAGAGTTCATAAGCTCTTTAACTAATCTTTAATTAACCCATGTATTAGTCAAGTGCCCTGCTGAATCACAACTTTGTAATACAGATATCAAAAGTTCCCATTTTAACTCAGATAAAGATTGCAAATACGAAGCCAGTGACTTTACAAATAGTTGAGTTGTGTGTCTGCAGTGGTCCATAAGAGCTTGTACAGAAGAACCTACATACACATTCACAACTGTTAATCACTTTGTGTTGGGTGTTTGGCAATAATGTAATTAAGTTATTAAAATTAAAATTATTTGGGCTTTAAAAAAAAATAATCTTAGCAATCTTAGTAGCACTGGTACATACTTACATACCCCTGAAATGTGACCCCAACTCCCACTGTACTAAGATCCATCTCAAGCAATGGGTAACTATCAAAACTCCATCGACCTTTCTGACACTAGCATTTTATGAACCATAAAAATGTTCTCTGGCCTCCCTTAGGACAGACCTTGATGCTAAAACATTACTTTGTTAGCAGACTTCTGCCATTCTGTTATACTTTTTAATACAGGGCCAATAATGTTTGTCCAAATACACTGCCTTTAAAGAAGATCTATCCTGGTGATGTTTAGCTCAGCATTGCTTATGAAGAATATTTGTGTGCAAACATGGCACACAAACATTTCAATGTTTTGTTAGTGTTCAATACTTCGAAGAGTTCCCTTGTATTGTTTCACATGTCACTTAGTCATAAAACCCCACTTTGAATATACGTTGTGGGAGCCTCAGAAGAGTGTTAATTGTATACTGCTGCAGTGGTAGCCAGAAGGTCAGGATCTAAAATGAATATATTTCTGAATAATTCCACTTTTATATTAAGGTTGATTTTTCATAGTTACTGCTCAAAGTATCTTGCTAATTTATGGCTAATGTATTACATATTTTTCCTGTAAAACCAAGGAGAGCTGTTCCCTTCTCCTTCCAGATACAGGCGTGCTATCTAAATATTTCTACATTAGAAATATTAAATTAATTGGTAGATTCTTGGACTCATCTCTGTTGTGTACAGAAAATCTATTAAATTAAGAAAAGCTTTCTTTAGAAGGCAGTCTATATTTGAGATTTTTAGGTGAGATTCATTAATCTTTATTGATGTTACCTATGCATTTGAATGCATTTTGAAAGGAAATTTAAGTAATATATTTGCTTAAGGAAGATGTTGTGTATTAGCTGAGTTCCAATACATTTTTATTCCTCTTTGGAGAATAGTTGAGTAAAGTTATCTTTGGATTAAGCTGTTTTTGAAGTCTTTTCTGATAATATGTATAGAGAGGATTGAGGGAGAGGCTACCAAAGCAGTAAGATTTTTTTCTGGTTGTTTTAGAAGAAATCCTTGCCTTAATTCAATTAGAACATTATTTTTTGTAAGGAACTGTAAAACAAACTAAACTAAAAGATCACCTATAGAAGGGTTTGGTGTCCTAGGGCTCTAGACAGAGCTGTGCAAGCAGTGAGCTCCTATTTTGCTTATGCACCTTCTTTTCTCTTTCTTTCCTTGTTACATGGCAAGGCAGAGTTGTCTTTTTCCATTACAAATGTTGAAGGTCCTTTTTTCCAGCATTTCTTCTGTTAGATGAGCAGCAATAAAGGAGAGGAATAACATCCCTTCTCACATCCTCTGCTGCCATTTTTCACTGGGGAATAGTTTTGTTTTTCTTGTGCTCATTTTTCATCGGTATTAGCTTGGTCCGTAGTGTTCTTTAGTTTCACCTTTATTTTATGTTTTGTTTTGGATTTCGTCAGAGTGATGATACAATTTAAATGCAGTTCTGTAAGGTTATTTTAATTGAATGTTTGAGTATCTTTATGTGCCTCTGTAATGAAATTAGCTTGATCTGGAGCTTGGAAAGCCTGTCCTATTTGATTTCATAATTGAAAAAGAAAAGAATATAATGTTTTATTGAACAGATCTCAGATCACAGTTCATTGGCTTTTGGCTTTAAGGAACTTCAGTGCAGCCCTGCCCTGAATTCCTGGTCTTGAAGGGTTTCTTTCAAACATCCTTTTATACAAAAAAATGGTATATGACATAGTTCCAGCTCTGGGAGTCACAAGCTAACCTTCTCCTATAGGAATCTGCTTTCGAGTCATGACTAGTTCTTTTTCTTGCCTGCCTACAGTAGCTCTGGTTTAGTGCTGGGCTATATCACATCAACAGGCCTATGAGGATATTGTTAACTAGCTCTGTCATAATATCTCCATTACTTTCATGCCTTCACAGTTTCTTGTCTGGGGGATTGGTTTGTTGTTTGGTGGTTTGCTTCTTTTTCTCATTTCAAATCTACTGGAGAGGCTGAAAAACAAAGGGTTGAGGGCTTAGAATATGATCCAGGTTGAGAAGAGTTACACTGGCTTAATAACACAGGGTACAGGTGTAGTCAGTTCACTGCTCTCCTGTTCTTCTGACCCATCTGTATTGTGGAGGCTGTTCAGTGGGACTGTTTCCAGTATGTCTTCGCTTAATGGAAAGAAGTTCTGTTTATGTGAGCTATTTTTGCTAGCATCCATGGTTGCTCATGAGAAGGAACAAGCTTGCCATTTTCATTATACTTCCAAAGTAGAAAAAGTTTCTATTACAGATCAGTTTTTATTACAGCTGTCCAAGAGTCATACTCTCCTTATATCAGGGAAATACCACCTGCTAAATGACATAGTGTACTCAAGCAAAAACTATGTATATGTGAGTCCTAAAACCCATAAAGGCAGAAACAAAAAACAATCTATCATTTAAGACATCAGCCAAGACTGATTTTTTTCAAAGGTCCGTCAGACTTTGTTTTGAGATGTAGCTGATTGTAAGAGCAAGCCTTAGCCCTTGTCTGTAACTCATCGCTTGTGACAAATGGAAGAGAAAAGGAATGACTTTAGGTGAGGTTTGCCCATGGGTCTAGCCAAAACCTACATAGAGCCAGGCAGGATGGTTAGCAAAGGCAATATTTGAGCTGGGTAGTAAACCTTGAAAAAGCTGTCATAAATCATAATTAAGGTTTTTTTGTTTCCTTTGTGGTGTAACTCTTCAGAGATGGAGACTGAAACTGTTTACCAAAGCCTTTTTTTTTTTTTCTTTTTTGTCTTCAGAAAAGTGTTCAGGAAACCTGAACTGGGGTTTATTAAGCATATCTGTGGGAGACAAAAGAGGGAATTGTTGGTCTCCAAGCAGCAAGTGGCATTGACAGGCTGACTGGTGTGGCCAGAAAGGATATTTAGTTTCAAAGGATAAACAACAGGATTAATTTCTTCTTTTTTTTTTTTTTATCTGAAGTCAAGCTTATCTGTTTTATGCCTTATCTAATTTAACTTATGAGAACTGTAAATTCAGCTTTGTTAAGCAAACAATTTATTTTATTTTAATTTAATTTTCTCTTTGTTTTAATAAATCTTGGTTTTGTTAGGATTACTGTTGTATGGGTAATTTAATACAAATGTTTTCAAAGAGTAAAGAAAAATCTTTACATTTTAAGAGAGTGGCTGAAGGGGAATGAACAACTCTGGAACTCCTTTTCATTCCTCTTTGGGGGTTTGGATTATAGTGTTGTATGAGGAAGTCATCTTACTGCAGAGAGAACCCAAAACCTGAAGACAAGATAAAGAGTTAACAAAATTTGAATTTTAAAATATTCAAACTCCTATAAACTGTAAGACTACTGAATAACACAGAGAGGAGTAACAGGTCCTGCCTGTGAGATTACAGGGAGTGGGATGGGAATGTGCACTTTTTGTGTTGGAAATTAAGTAGTAAAAAAAATTTGGTTTGAGTTATATATTAACATGAAATATGAGGAGAAATGATTGTTTTGTTGTGTTGTTTCTCCTTCTTTTCCAGCTTCATAATAGAAGATCAAGAAATCAGATATTTGAGAGTAGCTTGTAATTTTATAAGATATAAAGAGTGTTTTCAGGCAGCCTGCAGAGTCCACCATGGAGGTCATATAGTTAAATATAGCAGTTCAATTTTCAAAAGGGGCTTGATGATATAAAGGCTAATAACAATGGCACCAAAGCATGCTTAAAGAAGGGTAATCAAATCTCATTATTTAATACATAAGTGCATTACCTGTGAGTATCTGGAAAGACCTCGTTCCTCTCTGTCACCTGCAAAGCCTTCTGCAATTAGTAAGGGTCATTGTGGATATTTGTAGTGTCTAATTTTTTTGAAGTATTGCTTCTAGCAATCATTAGGGATAGGATACAGTCTTCTGTATGTCATTGTATTGTATCAAACACTTGCATGGAATGTTGCCCTGCTTTTCTGTTCTGCTGTGTTGAATGACACCAGCATGGTCTGAAACAAAAGAATCTGGTGATGTGCTGGTGCTGCTAGCTGCAAAAGCACAAAATTGCCCGATCCACCATCAAATAAAAGTGAGCTTGAATGATTTATTTATGTTACTTTGGGATTTAATTTGATTACTTTGTAAATCAATTGTTAGTTCGTGCAAAACCCCCTGCATTTATAAGCAGTAGTAAGGTAAGAACAATGTATAGAAGTAGACAATTTCTTTTGAAATAAAAATGGAAGTGTATTTTATATCTGATTTTGGCTTTAGTTTTTTATTTCTGAAGTTTGCTCTAAGTAGCAACTGCCGAAGTTAAAATATTTTATTTCAAATGTAATGTGAGGAGTATAGAGAGAGTTGAATCATACATGAGTTCCTCCTTTGTAAGTAAAACCTACAGGAAGGAATTTAGATACTGTTTCTTTTTATTTAGCAAATTAGGAAAAAGTAACATGTTTTAACAGGTAGAAGAGCCTGCTGTTAACCCTTCATAAAACACAGTGGGAGATAAAGATGGCTTCTGAGCCTGAAGGTTTGAATTACAGTGTCAGATGAATCCTAAATGCCCTGAACTCCTTTTCCAGCACTTCTCGAAAGGGGAGTTGGTTGTGAGCAGGGTGACTCCTGAGCTGCTCACTGGCCGGTGGAATGCAGTTCCACATGCAGCTTCTCTGGGAAGTGAGGTTGTACCTGTGGTTTCAACATCTCCCTTATTTATTCTACATTCCAATTCATAATTTCCCATGAAGGCCATAAAAGTTAAGGTCAAATTGAAGGAACCCTTGTGGATAAAGGCAGTCATTTACTTTAAATTGTTGAAGACAGACATCAGCATTGAAAATTTCCACTAGTTAAGTTTGCAGCATCCTTTCATTGCACTTCTTAACCTGTTCTGAAGTACTTGCAGGCAAAGCGTATAGAAATTGAACTCACACTAACCAAATAAATTTGATTAGCTGCATGCTGATAAAGTGAGGAGGGTAAGATAATGGTTCCAGTAGTGATATGGTGTAGACAAAGGCTACAAAGTTATAAAGAGATGAAAAATTTGTGCTTTCCCTTAAATGAAGATACTGCTGATCTGAAATAACTAATCTTGTGACTGTGGAGCCCAAGTTCGTAAAAGTTAGCCTCCTGAAATAAATAATACGCATTTTCTTTCTTAGTTCAGTTTCTACTTGGTCAAGGTATTGTTGTAAAACACTGAGGAAAATTCCACAGTTACGCTTTTGCAGTTTCATTTTGTCTGGCTAGATAGCCACATTTATAAAAATTACACTTCTTGTAAGAAAAATGAAGAAATGTCTTGCACTGCATTTTTTTCTGAATTAAAACCTCAATCTGTCAAGAAAAAAATTAATTCAAAAGATACATTATTCATGTTGAAAATCAGAATATATATCAGGCATTGTCATTAATCAGCCATTTTACTAGAATTGCAACAATATTACTAGGGTTATAACTAAAATTTCTCTGTTAATTTTTTATTTTTGAAGAAATAAATAGAGTTTTTAAGACCTTCTCAATGAAAAACACAACTGCATTTTTTTTATTTCAAACAGAGGGGGTAAATAAGATAGGATCAGTTACACAAAATTGGCCATATGGAAACTGAAAACATATTGATGAAAATTTTTATCCAAAAAAGCCAAAATATCAGGAAAATCACTAGTGTGGTGGCTAGAGCCCTTAAAAGGAATGTAAGGAATTCAGTTTCCAGCAGGGCTTTAAACTAGGTAAGTGTAGGCACTTGTTTAAAAAGATGGCCTGAGTGAAGCGCTTGTGATTTAAGTCCAGCTACATGAACCAGTTGTCCTAATCTCACTTTATCTTCCATGGAGAGAAATGGTTAATTTTAGGCCTTAATTCATCTGACCTATTTGCAGTGTCTGCTTCACAACAAGATGAATTATTGCACTGAGTAGATCATGTCAAGTGTGAAAGGAGCATAGAGTGATTAGCTCAGAAATAGATGTCTGCATTTAATCCAGTTTTTCCAATCTCTCTCATATAGGAGGTTGCATTAACAAAATAGCAGACTTGCTGTAGGACACTGGCTGTATAACTGGGGCTTCTAGTGTTCACCTATGGTGCCAGACACTTCAAATGAGGTGAAGGGATGTTCCCACGTACATGTCAGTCAGAACTGATGTATTTCCACAAACCATCTTGGTACCAATAAAACAACATTCTTCAAAGGAGAGAGCTTTATTAGAAAGATTTTCAGCTCAGTGTTCATTTTTACTCTAGCGTAAATATCTACTTCACTGAAGGGATCATAAAGCAGTTGGACTAGGAGTAGACAAGCATTTGGCAGCCTTGCCAAAAGTAGAATAAACATTTCTTGATTTGGGGAGATGAAGTTTCAAATGTACTCTTCTGAGCAGCCATGCTATGGAAAGAATATTCGTTTGTTTGTCAGTGTTATTTCCTGTTCTTGAGTTGCTTAATACGCTCTCATGTTTGCAACACGGCACACAGGGAAAAGAATTCTTAGTTGAGTGACTCAACTCTTTATATCACAAATCCACTCTTTTCAGAAAACGAAACCCCAGCAAGCATGCAGTTGTGGGTTGAAAATGCCTAGTTGAGCATTTCAGCAGGTTGGAGCGAAAAATGCTTTTTGTCTGGAAAGGAGGTTTGCATGTTTCCTTGTTCCCTGGCTGTAGCTACCAGGAGTCACTGCTGTGCAAAAGGGGGTTTTAATGAGTCTTATGCTTTTTCCTTTGAAAACCAGATTTTCAGCCTTCCCAGCACATTTTAGGGGTAAATAGCCACTTTCTTCTCTGAACAGGTTAGGTAACTTTTGTTGGCCACATTTTTTTTCCCGAGTAATTATAGTTTAGGGGCCCTATATTATAACTTCTGCCTTGAACTGTTTTTATAGAGCAACTGGCAGTGCTGCTGAATGAGGTTCCTTGGTGCTTTCCATTCTCTGTTCTCTCCTCAAATGCTTATGCATTTGTTTAATGCTGCGTGTTTGTCTGTTACCTAGCGTAGACAAGCATTACATGTTGTCATGTGTTGGACTTTTTGGCTAATACTGAATTTATTTTTCTGGGTGGAAACTGCTAGTAAGAAAATACTGTAGTTGTTAAATCTGTGTGAAATAGTTGAAAGACTATTTGTAATGTGATTAGTAAGTATATCCAAGCCAGGAAGTACAAAGAAGGGGAAAAGAAATGGAAGTGCATATGTAAACTGCCTTTTTTTTTCTGCCTTTCTTTTTTTTTTTTGTCATCCTCTCCTGGTATTATGTAGATCCCCAGCCAGATGGCTACTGGCTATAAGCTGTGTGTGGATTCACAGGATTTTAACTCCTCTGTTGGTTTCCCATCTGTCATAAACTCAGAAGCTGCAATCCAGAGACTGACATGAATGTCAGTGTCTTCTTTAGCACACTGAAACAGTTATGCACAAAGGCTGCAGGAAGAGCACGAACCCTAACAAATACAGGACGGTGTCTAATTTAACAACTGTGCTGCTAGGCTGGGCAGTGAAATTTCTTGCGGTCAGTTTAAACTAGTGCTTTGAACCATGGGTGACCACTGTGGTGGCTGCAGCCTCAGACAAACACTGCCTGAAAAGTCTCACCAAAAGGAGTTTTTTTTTTCCTGTTGTTGGAGCTACATGAAGATTGTAAACTCACAGTTGATTTAGGTAGGAAATCTCATGTCTAAAAATAAAATAGCAGATTATCTACAAGAGAAAGAAGGTGGTAAAAATCAGAATCTCTCATCATGGAAGAATAGATGTGAAACAGCTAAAAACAATACTATGCTCTCTCTTCAAATTCAGGATTCCCTAGGATTTTCCTTGAGCATATATCATCACTTGGAAAGACACCAAGAGGTGGAAGCAGTGAAAAACATCTCAAGATTTCATTGTGCAGAGTAGAACAAGTCATTGGTCACTTCAGCTGTGGGCACTCACCAGCGTCTCAGCATCACTGAAACAAAGAAACCTTGCTCCTAAATATAAGAGGCTCTCTTAGTCGTGCTTCATGTCATGTCATGTCATGTCATACTCTGCAAAGCAAAATGAAAAATTAAATTAAACCTTTGTGAAATAGACATAGGTGAAATAGAAATAGGGGCTGAGCACACTCTAAACCATTTCAGAATGAATTTTAGCACATAAGTGTGTCAAAAAAGAATCTGTGCATACACCTATAAGGAAATCATCACTACTGTTACGAAGTCTCCTCAAATTTAGACTTGGTTTTCTTAAATAACTCTACTTGAGAATAAAAGTTACACCCCTGCAAGAAAGTAGCTACTTTCGTGAGGAGTAGCTGTCTGAAATCAAGCAATCTGGTAATCCAACTTCAAAAACTCTGTCATGACCAAATTAAGCTCTCTATTTCCACTATGGGTTCGGTTCTGTAGGACAGAGAGCAGCTTAAGAGGATGATGAAGTGTTAGACTGTGCTTCAGGTGGTTTCTAGTGCTCGGTGAGTTAAATGCCTCATTCAGCATCAGGTGTCACAACTGAAGTTTTTCCAGGCAGTTGTTTTGGCCAGAGTGGACTGCAGGTCTTCTGCCTCAGTTGAAAGAACACCATGTGACAAAATAAGGTTTTGATTGGAAAGACTGAGAGAAGGTTAGCATTTTATTTCCTTTATTTCCTGCAGAATATTACGGTGTAAATCCAAGCTTCAAGTCAGCAGGCTTGCCCTTTGTTGGAACACCATGATGTTATGATACTCTTGCTGCTCATTTTCTTTGGGTTAGACAGGAAAGATATTTTGCAGAAATCACAACAGGAGGCTGTGTTTTGTGAATGATGTTTTATGAAATTTATGTTAGCTTGATGGTAAGATTAGTTAATTTTCCTGGGCTTTAACTTCTGTTGGTAGCCACAGGGATGGCATGCCATTCAGTTATGTCCTGTACTTCCACGAATTTCCCTCAGCCTGTAGGGCTCTGTGTCAGAGCTCTAGCTCATTCATCTGCATTCAGGTTAAAGGTGTAAGATAAAGCCCCAGTCAGATGTTGGCAGTAGAATAACTGAAATAATCTGAAAATTGATGTTTTACTTCTTCTGACAAAATTATTAATCTTATGTTCTTGTGTCTGAAGGAAATGATTGAGAACAGCATGGTTCTGTTGCCTTTAATAAACCTCAGCCTAGGTAATGATACAGCAGGTAGAACTGTTGAGTGTTCAGGAAGTAATGTCCTCCCTAAAGGGCCTTTGTAATCTGCTCTGTGTCATCGCCATCATAATCTATGCTTAAAGAAACAGGTTTCAGATACACCTGCCAGAGAAGAGGCAGAACATCATGTTGCAAGTGAGAAGTACCAAAATCTGCAGAGCTGCAGAGGACTGTTTTGTCTCTCTGACCTGCAGCTCCAGCATATGCCAAGGATGTGCACATGAACATAATAGCAAACCATTGGTCAAAGTAATATTTCCCGTAGAAGTAATACAGAGCAGATGTAAAATACAAGAATCATGCTGGTGTGAAATGGATTTTCAGTATCAAAAAAGTGCATAATTCAGTTCACCCACATGTAGTCCTGGAAAAGCCTTGAGAAGAATTCTCTACATTAAAAAATAAAGCCATATTGTAAATTGGCTTCAGGTAAGAAGATGAGAAAAGAGAGCTGGAAGCTTCTAAAAGTCATAGATAATAGAAAATGTATCAAAAGAGATCACACTAGAGCTCACACCAAGATCTTTGAAAGAAACAGCTCAACAAATTTGAGACTGCATAGCATGTACAGTATTGAGAAAAAAATCTATGCCAGAAAAGCGCATTTGCCAACTTACCCACACACACCATCATCCACACCAAGAGCTGGTTAGAAAATTAAGTGGTATATTCCTCCTGTCCCCACTCGTGTCTCTTTTAAACAAGGAAGGAAATGCTAACCTAAAGTGGTAGGACATAGTTGTCTTGATGTTAGATGTTACCAGGTTTGCTGAGAAACTGATGTTATCTGAAGAATGGCAGTGCAGTTTCATCACCCAGACAGTTTCTGTGGAAGATCTTTATTTCTTTGAACAATTTTTTGGCTTTTAAAGTTTGTCTTTATAAACTTTGTGGGTTTGAAACCTACTTTTTTTGTCATTTTTCCACATTTTATTTGTCAACTTTTGCTGCAAAGATAAAAAGAAAAAGGGTCATGATTATACTCAGCTGTTTTCCACTAAAGGATTTGTTTAGCTATGAGTGCAGTTGTTTATTACTGTACATTGGCTTTCATGAAAACTGCTGTTCTCGCATGTCTGTTAATTTTCCTCTAGGCAAGCTTAATTCTTGTCCAGACATGAATGTTTTAGGGGGAGAGTTGAGGGCAGTCTGAAGTAAGAAAGTGCAAACAATATAAATTACCTGCTTTTGAGGTATATTAAAAAAAAAAGTGAAATGTTAATGTAAAAAAACCCAAACCAAAATGGACCTTTGAAATGAATAGGGATTAAGGCTTCACTGAGAAATGATGAGAGACTTGGTTTGGGGCAGGATGAGAGGAAAGCTTTATTGGGATGCGTATAATTAGTGAGTTTGAGTATTGCCTGTGAAGGAGAGAGCATATGCTCCAGATATACTTCAGAGTGTACTTTTAAACCACATGTCTGTGCCCAACTTAGGAAATGCACTCTCTAAAAACAAGAAAACCAAACAAGATGAGGACTTGGGGAAAGGCTTCCAGTTCTACAATATATTATTCTTTCTGTTGCTCTCGTTTTGATGAACTGTCCTGCAGCTGGGGGGGCATTGCATGAAACTTTCAGGTCTATTATTTCTGACATTTGCCTTGAATTTCAGAAGCAGGATCTGAAGCTTGGGTTTTACAATTTGTTCCTCTCCCTGCCTTAAAGTGTTCTTTGATGGATGCTGTAAGAGTTTGCAAGCTTTGGCAGTGTTTAGCTTTTGCTCATCTTACCTGCATTACAGATCAATGTATTTTAATTCTGTAAGTTTGGAGTGTATTTTTGAAGGTTTCCAAAGGTGAGTCCAGGCATTTGGGCTTGAAGGAGCTTCAGTTTGGAAGCCTTAGTTGGTTAAGAATTGCACTTGCTTTCTTTATATAGTATTGGCTTTCCCTGAGGTGATCACTGACAAGAGAGTCTCCTCTGGGCTAACATTGCTCATGGCCTGACTTCTGGAGAAAAGTGATCATGTCTGCATAACCAACTTTCAAATAATTCAATATCTGAGCAGTTTTGGAAGTTGTGTAGTTGTGCTTTTATTTATAGAGAGGGAGAGGCCAAAGAGAATAGCTTTGAAAGAAACAAGTTCAGGCAGTCTCCATTTTTGTTAAGGAGCAACAAAAATTGATTCAGCTGCCTTTTGTCAATAAAAATGCAGGCTGGTAGAGGAATAGTTTTTACAAACGTCTAAGGTTTAAGTCCTGTTGCTACCACCAGAATCATTATTTGCACTTGAAAGATACTGTCAGTTCCGTGTAGTTCAGGGAAAGCGAAGAAAATCCAGCAATTTGGAATCTTGTGTTTCACTGGAAAAAGTCAACATCAACTCCTTGTTTTACCACATAGCATATAGCTTACATAATTTGCAATGAATTTACCTTTTTTCATGATCTAGTGCTTTTCCATACATTCCTAATTCTTTGACCTGGAAAAATGATCTTATTGTTTCCTGTGAAACAGGCTTTATGTGGAATTACATTCCCTGCTAATATACCATGAAAAAAATATTTATTTATTTATGTCATCATACTTTATTTATTGTACCTTACTGATGGAGAAATATGTTGCATCAGTTCACTTGAGGCTTACAAAAGAACCAGGATCCTTAGCTTTCAGAACAGAAAGGAAGATGGTGATCAAAGCTCGTTTTTGGAGAAAGAGCTACGCTTCTCATTTACATTTCTTAGCATTTTCTAAGATGCCTTCCACCTCTCAATTTAATTAGAGAGTTGTAAAATCAAAGTTTCCTCTGATTATCACCCAAACCAAAATTCTGGCCCTTACTACCAGCCTTCTTCGGCCATGATATTTTCCCCTTTTACAACCAAGTGAGCACTGGAACCTGTCAGAATGCATAGCTGCATTAATCATCTCTGCTCACTACAGCCAAGCGAGTGGACAGGAAGCATCTATTTACCAAGAGTTTGTCTACATGGGGAAATAGCCCAGACTGGTCATTAGGCGTTAACTCCTTCAGTGGATTCTCCTTGAGCATCTTTTTGTGGTTTTTCTTTAGGCTGCTTTGGGAAATACAGAATTTGGTAGTGGGTGTAGTTAAACCACAGAAAGCCTGTATTACCATGCAGCATGGGTTCAGAACATGTTCCTGTCTCAATGTGTCACTTAATCTTCTGTAACTGACCCTCTTCATGCTCTTAGTCTGTGGCAAATGGAAGGTAAAACATGTTACTTCAAGCCTCTTACATCAAGGAGTGTAACTTGCTTGTGTGTTTGTGTGTCTGTGAATTCATACCGGGAAGCCAGTGTTGCTGACAGCAATTTAGGTGCTAGTATTATTTGTTATAACTCCCAAAGTAAACAAATCTGATGAAAATTCATTATTCTGCAGCCATGATAGGGAACAAGAAGTGTGTAGGATGATCTACATTGTGAATGAGACATCTATTATTTAGTGATGTAGAAGTTTGTCATTTTGGACCATCTTTTATATAGAAAATTTCTTTGAACAAAGATGAGTATTCTGGAGATGAACAACTTAAAAGCTGTTTAATACCAGTGTATCATCATCCTGCAAATAAGGGGCTTTGTTACTATGGCAGCTAAAGCTTATCTTCATGAGAAACTTGCATCGCTTTACAAGAGCAGTGGGTTTTTTTAAAGCAATTTATACTAGTGCATGCTCCATTGCGGAATCTCTTTGTTTAGTGTAGCTTAATTTCATTAACTGTTAGCCAAACCACACTTAATTGTTTTTTAATTAAAATTTTGTTCATTCAGAAATTTTCTAAATGCATTAACAGTGTATGAATTTTCAGGGGTGGAATGGAATACAGTAGAGTAAAGCAGAGCAGGGTAGAGTAGGAAAGAAAAATCAACTCTTTCAGTTGGAAGTGACCTACAGTGGTCATGTAGTGCAACTGCCTGACCAAAAAGCATTTTTTTAAGTGCAATGTCCAAATGTCTCTTAAACACTGACAAGCTTGGGGTGTCTACCACCTCTCGAAGAAGGTGTTCCAGTGTTTGACTGGAACTGCCCCGGTGCAGCTTTGATCCATTTTCTCATGTAAACAAAACCTCATGTGGTTCTTAATGTTCCTGTAATTCTTAATTTTGGTAACTAGCTATAAAAAACATACTATTCTCCATGTATTTAATACCTAATAAAATTGAAATATGAAGGAAAATGTGGAACATGTACATGAAACAAATAATTAGCAGAAAATATGTGCTTCAGCTTATCTAGGCATATTCCCCAGAATAAAACATGATGGTTACCAAAAAAAAGAGTAATGAACTGAAAGAAGTTGGTGTAGCTACATTGCTATTAACAGATTTGGCTCTTTGGTTTCAACCCTTTTGATTATATCACTTTCTTTGGCAGCTGTGTTCATCTCCAAACTTACTTTGCTAGATAAAGTTTTATTCGGTGGTTTCTGCCAGACAGGAACAAAGGATAATTTCCTTCCAGATTTTAGGGTGGCATTTGCTATTGCCTGTGAAATTCCAGACTGGGGTTAGCTGAAAGGGCAGCAGAATAAATGATTATGTACATGTATTTGTATCAGGTAGCAAAAAAAAACCCACTTTGAAATTCTTTGTTAGGGTAGTATGGCTATTATTCTGTCTTTCTCAGCAGCTGTTGTTGGTGTTTCATCACAGGTTTTGTTGTACTCTGTTTGCACTGACTTACATTTAAGGCTTTCTTAGAAATTCTGTTTTGGGATGGCACCTCAACATTTGTGTCAAGTTCTCTCTAGCAGGGTGAGTTCATTAAACAAGAAGATCCAGGTTTTGTTTCCAAAGAAAAAGAGATTTCTGCTGTTTGTATACTGATGATTCAGAATTACCAAGCTTGAAATTCAAGTATCATATGCCTTAGCCTCAGTGAAGGACACTTACTTAATCATTCTGAATGAAATACAATACAAATGAAGTAAATGCAATATCAGGGATTAAAATAGGGCTTACACATATGTGTAGTAAAAGTATTCTTGGGGCCTTTAATTCTGTACTGTCCTTGGCTCTGATTTCTACAGCGGCTCATTGCCATTTTGGAATGGCATAAGGTAATAGCAAAAGCTTTCTTGTATTCTGTGTACTGAAGTTGGAAAAAAAATTAAATTGCAGAGAGGAAGAAGCAGAACACTGCAGTTTTGTATTCACGTAGTCCTGTTTTCTGTCTGTACTGCACTTAATGGAGCTGTGCAAAACCTCGCTCAAAAAGTTGCATGATGTCAAGGTTACAAACCTAGCAATCAGGAAATGCAAAAGGTGGGGTTGAGTATAACAGCACGATTATTTCACCTGCACATGTAAAATATTTAGGATAATTATGCAAATAAACACCTCTTGAATAGTCTCTGTACACCTTAATATAACACTGTAATGAGAAGAGTTTCATTAAGGAATGACACACATTCAGCATCCAAAAATCTTCTGTAGTTTAATAACTTCCGAGACGACAGCATGTCAGCATGAACTAATCTCTTAATGCAAAAAGGCACAATGAAGTATTTGGTAACTTCCATTAATTTGTAGTCTTAATTTTATGACTTTAGTTTAATTAACAAATTTTGCCTTTTTCAGCAACAAGCCTTTGTTGTATCTTTCAACTTCATTAACATACAATCATAGAATAGTTAGGGTTGGAAAGGACCTTATGATCATCTAGTTCCAATCCCTGTGCCATGGACAGGGGCACCTCACACTAGACGATATTACCCAAGACTCTGTCCATCCTGGCTTTGAACACTGCCAGGGATGAAGCATCTACCATTTCTTTCAGCAATCTGTTCCAGTGCCTCACCACCCTCACAGTAAAGAACTTCTTGCTTATATCTAACCTGAGCTTCCCCTGTTTAAGTTTAAACCCATTACTGCTTGTCCTATCTCTACAGTCCCTGATGAAGAGTCCTTCTCCAGCGTCTTTGTAAGCCACCTTCAGATATTGGAAGGGGGAGATCAACATCATTGGATACCTTCTTAAGTTTTTCATTGTGAGGATGTGAAAGAGCAGTCAGCAGCTGAAAGTTTACTCCAGAACCCTGGAAAATCAGCAGAAAGGCATTTGCTGATTTTAGTGGATTGGGATTAAGTCCAGAATAAATATCTAATGGTACCAAAACATTTGCTTATTCTTAAACTTTCAAAAAATGACTTTGTATGCCAAAACTCAATTTCTGGTAACCTGCAATCTTGCAAAAGAGGGTCTTCTGCTAGCAGATGCCCAGCTAATCCTGGGTATGTTCGTAATAATGTATGCTCAGGAAGACAAGTGAATGATAAGCAAAATGTGGGATTAACTCTTGCCAAAATCTTTGTCTTCGCCCTAGCGTTTACTTCCCACATTTTTTGATCACTAGATCTGGAAGGCAGACCTGAAGTTAAACTTTCTCTTGTTTTTTCCCCCCTATGCATGACCTTTATTGCTGTCCAGTGTAAGCATTTTCACGTGTGCCTTCCATATGTAAAAATAGGATAGTTATCACTGTTGCTTTCAGTTGTTGTAGGAGGGGAACACTGAAGAGTTTACCCTCCCACTAAACTAGTGATGAAAGATAGGTTTAAACAGCAGTTTAAATTGTAAGCTATAAACTCGCAGAACTTCAGACTACAGCAAAGACCTGTATAAAGTTCAGACACCCAAGCTCAACATCAACTTGCAAATTTGTAATCTGGATTTTAACTGGAAACTCCTATTTAATATAAGAACAAAGCATTAAACATTGGAACTGCTTGTACTGATTATATGTAGTTTTATGCTTACTATAAAAAGTTACACTTTAAGAAGTACTAGAGTCCATATTATAATGTGTGTATAAATATGAAGCTCAGTCTATGTCCAAGTTTCCTAACTCCCCAAACTCAGCCAGTCTCACAGCATGAAAACCACAAAAACTAAGACTGAGCCTAACTTTTTCCTCCTGTTGAGCCTGAAATATTTTTGCGGTGTAGTGTGAAAGAAATAATAGCAAGCCCCAGGGATTCAGGGCTGAAAGGCAGAAACTAGCAGCTGAGCAGTGGCAAGGATCAACTTCTTGAACTGTCTTTCCATTGCAATTAACTGCATACCAAATCTCAGCCAAATGGTGGCTAATAGCAGGGATGAAGTTTAACCTGTTCGACTTTGCACTGAAAGGGATGAGCGCCACAGGTAGCCTCGCAGTGAAGTACGAACAGAAGATTTAACAAGCTACTACTTGTCAGTTCTTAATTAGCAGCTCCCATCAGAGCAGCAGCACCCAACTGCAGTACCGTCTGCTTCAGTGCAAAGTCCAATTCATTAGTTAAATTTTCAGAAGCATTGTATTTTCCTTGGATGATGGTATTTAGCAGCTGAAGTATGGCAAGATTTGACTACCTTTCACTTGTTACTGTCTGTAGGGATTGTTTCTAGCTAAACTTAGTACCTGATAGTATCTGCTAAATTGGATGTAAGCAGCAGGTCAGGAGGTTCCTTAGGCTGAATTCCTAGACATGCTGCAAGGTGATTTTTGTTTATTTTGACTTGGAGTGCAGATTTCCATATTCACTTCTACTGCAACAGAGAGCTGTACATCACTTGATTTGGCCAAGTGTATGTCTGTCAACTAGTAGCCTTGCTATTTTGACAGTAAGTCTGTTTTGCCATTGCTGTAGGATTGCTACCTCATAGCAATGTGTGCATTGCTCAGGCCTTTGAGAAGATAAGCCATGCTGTGTGTATTCACAAGATAAAGGGCACTTTGTTGAGCCTGCCTGTAAGAAATGTGGGTAACACTGAGCTCTCGAGGAAAGTTGTGTACCATAAAGTGGTATATTTTTCAAAATGTTGTACATAGGAAATTCAAGGGAAATTTAAAATATAAAATGTAGTAAAACCTCACTCAGATTGCCGTGAGGAACAGTTAGAGAGTTGAAAATTGAGAAGATAAATTATTTTCTTTGGACCCAGTGTGAGTGAGTGTGTGATGGAAATGTGTGAGCTGGCATGTCAGCCACACAAACCTCTCTTTGTTAGGAGAGCCCTTCTTATATTCTGCAGGTCCCATGGATATCTACAAACATAAGACACGTCCTACGGATATAAAATCTTTGATTTTTAGCCATCTTTTGTTTGCCAACCTTTCTTGAAGAAGCCACATCCTTCCATAAACTTGCTAGCAGAACATGACAGAAATGGCATGAAGCGAACAATTTTGTATGGACAGGGCATACCGTAGCTTAACATGCATTATGGCTGTCAAATCACAACTGGGAAATTAATGTTTGCTTCAGCTTTTAGGTTTTTTTTGCAGGATGTTGAAATAAGTGCTGTAACGAAAGGGGGAGATGGGAAACATCTTCAAGCATTTATATGTAAATGTACATTTCAGTATTGTGGTTTTAATGGCTCTCTGGAGTTCTAACTTCTTTAAACACTGCACGGGTGAATCAGCCTCTTTTGATATTTAACCTCTAAGCCATAGATTCTTACACATACACACATGCACTGGCTGTTTATGCTTGTTCTCCTGCGTTTGTGTGCATGTGCACCCGCACATAAGCAAATAATCAGGAGTGATAAATATAGATTTAAGAATCTAATATGTCTCCCATTAAGCTTTAAACTGTTATTTGCCTGAGTAAGTTGTGCATGTTGAAGCACCAGGAGCATTTTATGTTGCTTGGAGGTAGCCCTCCAAAGCATTTAATGATCTATTAACGGTCTGATACAAGTTATCTGTAAGATTTTATGATAACATAGAAAACCATGTATAATTTTGGAGGAATGCAGGGGGATAGACTCTTGTGGTTAGTTTTACCATGGAGGAAGAGTGACTGCAGTGAACAACAAGAAATGTGCCACAGTCTTTTAATTATTTTTCTTCATGCAAAAAGGCTCTATATTTCTTCTGCACCATGCAATTAAAATATTAAAATAATGGTAAAGTGGTCTGGGCTTTTTGGAAAAATGTATCTATTTTTATATTTTGGGGGGTGTGGTGTATGTTACATGCTATTTCAGTAGGGGAGCGTTGCCTTCTGAGTTTAACAAAAGTGCCTTTAAGTAGTAAACCAAAGTTATCAAAATGAAGCATGTATTTTTTGAAGGCAGAACGCCTGGTAAAATTACTGTATCTTACAGAAAAAAGAAGGGAATGGAACAGAACACGTGTGATTGCTGTGTCTCATGTGTCAGAATTCTTACTGCTTTTATTTCCAGACAGAGAAGGGGGAAGAGCCATGGCTGTGCCTGTGCATGCAGTGGAGAGCAGGACCAGCGAGGAGGGGGGGGTAGTGTGGGTGGGCATCAGCACCAGCTGTTCTTTGGGGTCCAGTCCGGTCCCATGGAGTGACCTCCCTGGGGTCTCAGAGGTGTGTGCTCGTGCTGTGGGCTGGAGTTAGCCATGACACAGGGCATAGCTTTTGCGTTCTCAAAGCCAGCAAAGAGTGGTAAGGATGGGGCAGGGGTGGTCGGGAAGTTTGCTCCAAAAGCGCACTCCAAAGGAAGCATGGAACCTCTAGCACCTCTGCAGGGAGAGGCCCTCCTCTGCCTGCCGGCACCCATCTTAGGTGCAGCTCTGCAACCACAGGGCTTCAGGAACTCATAATTGCATCAATCCTTCGCTCTCCCTCTCCCTGTCTGCGATGTGGGCTTCTAGTCCTACCCTGGAGACACGAGAGGGAATTCCTTAGCCCTGAAGGTCAGCCCTTCCTTCAGCTGTGCAACAGGGACATGGGGCCACGCTGTGGCAGCAGATGGGTTCTCCAGGGCCCTGCCTTGTGCTGGGGCCCTTAGGCCCAGGTGTCTCAGGGGTGTGAGAGAAAGCCACCTCCTTTCCCCTCTGCCAGGCACGCTGAGTGTGGCTCTCACACGGGCAGCCATATGCCAGGCTGCCAAAAATAACAGTTATTTTTAAAGCAGCGGGGATAACAGGACCCACTTTGTTCGTTGCAGAATAAACTTGAGAACTGCTCTGTTGTTTCACACTGATAGCAGGGCTGAGAAGGATGAGTGTTTCCTCCTTGATCCTCACATGCGGACATGATACTGCGTAAGAGGCTCCGTGTCTGGCCTGTGGACTGCCATATCAGCTAACAGCTTTTAAAGCAGATAGTTTATAGAGAGCTGAAACAAAAATAATTATTTCACTTTCAGTCAGTTATGTGTTAGGAAGGGAGTTTTATGCTAATATAATAGGGCTGTAAAGATTGTCCTTTTTTGCGTTAGTATCTAGCCTGTTTTTGTGTTTTACATGACTTTTCCTTAAGAATTAAATTCTATGAATAATCTTACGTTTCTCTTACAAATTAGGAGGGTATTTTTTACTTATAATGGCCTTATGTTCTGTGAAATGAATGCAGAGGAGCTCACAGGGATGTGGTGTCTTTTCTCATTATTACAAATGTAAGCTTTCTTTCTCTGAACCATTCTCAGGTGATGCTCTCTACTGGCTGTCACTCTTAGCTGTATGTCTGTCATATTCCCTCTTATCCTTCCCACAGAAGTGTACTCTTGGCCTTTCTTTTCTGGGAGATCCATCCAGTTGCCCTTGTTTTAAATCCCAGTGGGAAGAGATTTCTAAAGCAAAAATGTGGGGTCGATGTGTGGCCACACTTTGCCTCCACAAGCACTGCTTTGTTCTGCCCTTCCCTGCTATCTCCAGCAGCAAGAGGTGCCTCACGCACCTGGATGTGCACATATTACTTCACATCATCTTTTTTTTTAATTTTTCTTTTTTCTTTCTTTTTGCTTTTTTTTTTTTTAATGGGCTACATAATGTTAAGTATAATGCTCTTAAATAATTTCTTCTCCTTAACAATGGAAAGTTGTGCTTCATTTCGTTACACCTGTAGAGTAAGTGAGAATTGCAGAGCTAATCTCAGTTCTGAAACTTGACAGCCCTCTGACAAGCACCCGTAGGTCCCATTAACTTGGAAATTACATTGCTGCAACTAATGGAATAGTCAAATCTGCTTAAATTTTTGTGAATTTGAGAGGAGACTTTTAATACTTAAATTGCTGTCTTTAGCATTGCACAGATGGTATATTTTTTTTGCATTTTTTTGTATTATTTTGGGTTACTGAAGTTAATATTCTGCTAGCTGCAGATATCCACGTGCATACCATGTAGTTCATCCTGAGGACAGAGCTCTAAAATAAATTACAGACCTTGGTAGCAGTCATAAATCAGTCATTTTTTTCATTGAGAAAGTGGTGGCACTGGAAGAAAGTTATTTAGTGATCAAAATGCATCGTTAAGCTTTTAAAAAGGGATTCTGTGCCTGTAGTAGAGCTGTAGGCGATTTATGGCTTATCTGTACTCATTGCCTCAAGCTTTTGGAAAATTTGTAAACAAAGCCAGATGCTCATTATGTTCCTGTTCAGGGTTGGTTAGATGGGTAAATGCCATCAGAAGCACTTTGGTCCTGTTAGGGTTTAGCGTGTTACAGCAAATGGAATTGCTCCAAAATATTTTTTTAAATATTTGTCATCCATGAAAATATATTTCTAGTTCCTGCTCACAGAATGGATTTTTTTAAATAGTTGCAAGTTATAAAAATGTGAAAATAATACTCTGAGAACTATATTGTATAATAAACTGTGGGTCCAACTTTTTCTGTGTGTCAGAGTTCATGCTTACACTGTGTGACGTAGTCAAGCACACGCACTCTTTTTAAGGGTTCTGGGCAATGAAGGAATCTGTGGAAGCTTCAGGCCAGAGCAGCTTGTGCTTTTTACCAAAATTTAGAGAGCTGACTTTTCTATAGACAATTTGATAAATTGTTTGCTGTTGATTTGATAATTTTTACTGCTCACCTTTTGCCTTCTGTATAGATGATGTGATGTGAAAGGGGTTCTTGTGAACTACACTTTCTGCTTTTTACTGCTCTTTAAGTGTAAGAAAACATGCTGTATACAAATTGAATTGCTGTAAGTTAAAAAATTCTTCCTTGTAATCATATCTATTGCAATATGATCATCATGTAATTCATTTCATAATTCATGATTAACTTTTTGGTGTATCTTTTTTATTTATCGGCTACAGCTGACCAAGTAAACAGGTCATGGCACGCTTAACGAAGAGGCGACAGGCAGATACAAAGGCTATCCAGCATCTTTGGGCAGCTATAGAAATAATCCGGAACCAGAAGCAAATTGCTAACATTGACCGTATTACAAAGTAAGTGACCTGTTCCAAAAAAAGTCTTGATGAGGGGGAAGGTTGATGCTATTAAAAGCTCTGGGAAACAGACAGTAAACACTGTGAGAGGCTGTGAAACAGTTACATGCACTTCTGTGTTATTAGCTATCTAATTATTTTAGAAAAAAAACTTACAGAACTGAGCATCTAAAGATCCTAAAGTGAGTTTTAATCCATTGAATTTAGATCTTGCTCACCCTGTATTTGTTTTGTATAAGCATCTTTAGGAAACACTCAGTATTTTAGTACTTGAACTGAGTTTAACATGTCAGAGTTATACTCACTTGGTAGCTTGGTCAAAATACAGTAAGTAGATACAAGGGCAATAATATCTGTAAATAACCTAATTCTTTAAGACAGTGTTATAGACCATTGGAGAACTCTTTTCCAGAAGGCAAAGATAAAACCTGAAGTGTTAGGTTGCTCAAAGAAATAAAAAGCCGTATTTGCTGAGATGGGCATGGATAAGATGCTATTAAAGAAAACATGAGATGATTAGTACCCATGCCTAATATTATTGTTAATAGCAAAATATTCTTCAAAATATGTTCTGTTCTTTATACACAAATATGTATTCTTTGTTGTGTGAAGCTTGCAGTGTATAAAAAGGCCTACAATATTAAAATACCTTTTAAGATAACTTTGAGTAGCAGCTGTAATACAAACTGAAGGAGTTTTTGTGCCTGCCTCTGCTTTGTCTGCATTTCCAGGCCAGCATGTACGTCACATTTGTCAAAGTAATGAATATGAATAATTTAAAAGAGCAAAAGTAACCAGTTGGCAACTCTTCAGTTGCCAGAACCAATGTGATAATGAGGCCAGAGAACACTAAAGGGGAAAGTTATAAACAGTGCAGGTGACTAACAAAGCAAAAATCATTATAACATAGTCCACTGATAGAGTTTGGAAGCTCTGGGGTGGAAGTGACAAGCAAAACTATCTTCATAAGTGGAGGAACTGTAAAAGTCCAGGTTCCCCAAATAAGAGTGAACAAGAAACAGGAGAAAGAAGAAAGATAATGTCCCACATGAATTAGTGTGTATCTGGCTCCTACAACAAGGAAAAATACACCATGAAGCTGAAAAGTACCTTCCCAGATATGTTCCAAGGAAGCTTGAGAGGAAGATTGTATTTTAGGGAATTTCATTTTTGAGGTTGCACTTGAGTTTCAGAATGCTTGAAAACATGTATATTTGCATCACGTCTCCAAGGAGACAAGTGGGTAAACTAATGCTATATACTTTCCATTTTAACATTTCAGATTACTTGCTCCAGGCCATATATTATCTGGGTTTGTTAGCTGTTTATGCTCTTTTTATGTCTAATAAGGGGAGACAGGCACATCTAGCGGGGGATTCATCCCACTCTTATGAGAGATGCCTATTTTAAGATAGTGCAAATAACATTTAGCTGGGTAAAGTCAGGTAAGACAAATCCTATCACTGCAAACAAGCTTGAGAAAACAAGTAATTAGATACTAGAGAAAGAATTATTGCTCTTGGTAACTGAAGGGTAGTTTGGATTTTTAAAAAGCCAGTCTAGATCCAGATTGTATGACTCATCTGTAATCAGAAGAAAAATAAGTGACTAAACAGAGGTGCAAGCAGCCTTAGTACTTTGAGAAAGAAATGCAAGGTGTTAGCAGGGGAGAGTAATCTAAACAGTGCTTGGACATTGTAAATGTTCCACATGCACATCAGTGACGAGACTGATGGACAGTGTTCTAGTTTCTTTTATATGGTATTTTAAAGGAATGAACTTTTGGCAAGGAAAATATAAAGACCTTTCAGTTGCCTTATGATACGAATCATTGATGAATAAACACAGATGACTTAGCAAATGAGTATGCATATTACATAATATTCAAAATAAAGTTCTGAAATTAGCAGGGCATCAGATCTCTTCTGATGAAAACTGAGCAGCTGACGTATTCTTTCTTACTGGCTCAAAGACCATTTGGTCAAATACAGCTGCAGTTCCTTAAAAGGTCAATCAGTGTTTGGGCACATAGGCAAATGTATTAATAATAAGAAAGATCAAAATCTAACAGAGGTCAAAAGTGAAAATTATGAGCATATGTAGATAGTTGGAGTTAAACAGAGGATTCTCATACTTGGATTAGTAACTTTTTTTTTTTTAAGTGTTATTACTACCTCTTGGGATTGACTGAAAGAGTGGCCTTGCATATTACAAGTATTCACAAGTAATAATGACAGTGAAATTTGTGGAAGCATGTCTTATTTCTGAGTAAGGATATAGCAAAACAGCAAGATAATCTTTCTTTATAAATACATGTTTAAGGTAAGCGACAGTCATCCTACCGTGTCATATAGTGGATGATAAATGTGTACTTTCAGAGAACTTCACTAGTTGAAAAGATGACTCATCATTTGAATTTGTATTTTATTTTCTTTTTGCTGTAGTTTGGAGGTTCATTTGTTGCTAGAGACAGATTGTCCTGTATATTGTGTGACCTGTTAGTCCAGACACCTTCATAGCAGAAACTGGACTGCTGCTTTCTTCATCAGGTGGTTTGCTGCTTTTAGGCAAACCTCTTTGTTGGCTTTTCTCCTGACTGGCAGCACAGCATGGCTGTCTCCCATTTCCTAATATATTCCTGTTTATTTTGTTTACTTCTTGCTTTTCTTAGTCTTTTGGTGCTGAGTAGAAGCCACTGTACATTATCAAGCAGCATTTATTTTCTATGACCAGGGAAGAAATGTTGATAATATCAAAAAAGGATTTGTTGGTTTTAGATTATGAACTGTTTCAACTCAATATGCAAAAAAAAAAAAAAAAAAAAAAAAGAAAAAACCATATAACACATTTTAAATATGCAAAATGAAACCTGTGTACTTTATGTCTAATTATTTAAAAATATCGGCGAAAGAAAGACTTCCAGAAGATGCTGGCAGTGGAAAGTACGCAAGAAAAATCTATAGAACTAGCCACGCATTTTCTGTAGAGAACATAAGAGTAGGAGGATAGTGTAGGAGAAGCCAGGAACACTAGAAGTTACTTCTAATATTATCAAGAAAAACGTATAAGGAAAGAGGTCCTTTAATTAAAAGTAGACTAAATCAAGTATGCTTTGCTTTTTAAATTGATGAGGGGGATAAGCAAGAACAGAAAAATTCATGATTAGAAGTGATTGAAAACTGGCTTACATTGAGGAAAGAGTCACTTGGAAAATTTGAATACACTAGTTAAAGTCTTTCAGAAATTAGTAAGATTACTGAACCTTTGGCAATAATTTTAGAAAATTCATTGCATGCAGAGAAGTATTAAGAAACACAAGAAAGGTGTCCATTTTTGAAGGAATTAAAAATGTATATGTGGAAAAATGGCAAGAATATTACACTGTTAATTGAAGTATTACATAAATACTTAAACCATTGGTAGGGAAGAGACGACACTGCATGCATTCTTCAGTAGATTGAAAACTAGGAGAAGGACTGTAACCCAGTACTAACAACAAGTAAAAGTTTCGTGAATTTAAAGGAATTAGTACTAACTGCTATTTGAAAAGGTCTTTAAAAATAAATAGCTTTATAGATATATATATGTATAAGATATATAAAATATATATATTTATATGTTTATATTTTTATATATGTATTTTATATATCTTATAGATGCATATATCTTTATATAAAGACCTAATATAGATCTTTAAAAATACATATGTGTTCCTGTGTTTGTACATAGGCTTCAGTGCGTTCAAAGCATTTTTATTTAATGGGAAAGCTCATTTGAAGGCAATGGTAATAACTCTGTAAAGGTATGCAAAAAAAATATTCTCACTTGGCTTATATTATCATAGTGTATCTCAAATCAATGAATTATACTGATTTAAAATCTAACTACCAAATCATTTAATAACTAAATGATAATTCCAAGAGGTATTTATCAAGAAATATGCCTTATTTTTTTGTCCAGACTTGATGTTGGGATAATTTGACCCTACTATGGCAATTACTTAGATGATTATTATGGGTATGAGTTATGCTGTAAACACTAGCAGAGAAATGGCTTCCCATATCTTGTGAATTCCTTATCAAGAGCACAGCTTGATAAATTGTTCATCCCTAAAAGCCTGCTAAAAATCATAATTATGCTTTGACTTTCTGTTTTTTCCTCATTATCTTCCATCTGTTTTGAATTTGGGGAAACCTCAGAATTTGATTCTATGGAGTGAAATGGCTTAAAATACACTGGAAAGAAGACATGTGTATTTAAATGAGTAGGATAAATTATTGACATTCAGTTGCATAGCAGATTGGTATTTCTGCACAGACATGTTTTTAAAGTTCTCTCCCTTTGGCTACTCCAGTCTTCCAGTTTCTTTTACAGTGTTTCCTTTACAGTTCCTTTACAGGTAATTTGACTCCTAAGAGTTAATTAACTATTAATTAAATATTTACACTTTTTCTCACAAGGTATTGGGTTTCCTCAGTAGCAATTTATGAAAATTTCATGATACTTACGATTAGTTCAGAGTTCATTTAAAGTTGATGTTACTGAAATAGTAAAATGGTAAATACGGTATTCTTGAACTATTACTGGCTATTTCAAGGTTTTGTCCCTGTAAACAGATAATTATTCTGGTTTCTAAACTATTTCATGAAGACTAATGTGAAGAACCAAAACATAATTATTTTCTTCCATACTTCCTTTCTTGTATTTTTTTCTCTCTCCCTTTGATGTGTTTCAGATTTATTTAGTTAATTGGCTGCTTTCTCTGTCTCTTACAAAAGTCTATGCCGTTTTTGTGTACTGTGACAGGGAATGAAGGCCCTGTTACCATCTGGAGCAGATATACTGTGACCACACAGCATTGCCTTTGGCTCATGGTATTTTTCTTTGGCCCTGACACACTCCTTCTATGTGTGTGTGGTTCTTCTGTTCTAAGTACCGAAAGTAATACAGCCCACAGCAATGCTATTCTGGAAACATGAAGCTGGAGGCATGATGTGAAGGCATCTGAGGGCACATAGCATCCTGGAGTAGTGTTGGAGTGCCCTTGGCAGAAGGTGCCAATCTTGGCATGGTTTACATCCATGGTCTCTATCAGAAGCAAGCTAACCTCTTGGCTGTGCTTTGCCTTTTTCCCAAGAGGAACAAATTGGCATTCTCCAAAATGGAGCCTGATAGATGAGTTAGTTTGGGAATGAAACCAGGAGTGACCATAGTCCACAGGGTAGAGGTAGCCCACCTTTTGGGCAAATGAAGCTAATGGAAAGACCAAAGCTAAGATAAAACTGATATGCTGTAACTGGAGAATTTGTGTTATTTTTAAATAGAGCAAAGCTGAAACTGAGTTTCATCAGTCAGAAAGCTGTTTTACAACACTGGTGATAAAGAAAATGACATTTCTTTCATAAACACGAAAACTCTAATCTTTTTTAATTGGCATTCAAATGAGATGGTGCAATACTAGGTCCCTAAATGGTCATAACCATTTTTCCTTTATTTATTCTGTGGACTCTTTTTTGTTATATTCTAATTTCATGTAAATGCAGCTCAGCCACAACATCTAAGAGAAATGAGCAGATCCCAAGCCCATATAGAGTAGACACTGTCAGTCCCTTGTTAGCTTTGTGTGGACTGACATTAATTAGCATTGGTGGGATAGCATGCCAGAAAAGAATTACTCAGCATGAAAGATTACTGTAGAATGATGAAATTTTTCTGGTCACCCAGTTAAGGTAGAGTCGCTAGCAATTGTAGATTGAGTATGTAACCCTCTTAGTTTGACATTTAGTCCTGGGAGGGGGATATTTGGGTTCTTCTCCAAATATCACTGTGGAATTTCTCCAGTCAGTCTCTGAGAATAGTTAAAGTTAAGGACCTTTTCCATCCATAAATCTGGGTTTGTTTCCTTAGTTCTTTTGCTTTCTTAGCTGTCTTCTTTAACAAAAAACAATTTCTAGAAGCACTGATTAAAGCAAAGATGAGCATGAGCAATTTGAACAGGTAGAGAATAATCATGAGAGAGTATAAATAAGAAAATTAGCAATTTGAACGGGTAGGGAATAATCACACAAGTCTATAAATAAGAATATGCAATGCAGTAGGAAGAAAAAAATGAGAAAGAACACGATTTTTACAGTATTGCTTATTCAAAGCTCATAAACTTGTTAGAAGAAGTCCGTCACTATTTATAGTACCTTTGATGAAAATGTAAATCTTTCTAATATGGTGCATATTGCAACTAAATACTCATGTATTAAAAAAAAATAGTAAGCCATAAGAATGATTGGGAGAGCAGATGACTAGGTAACTAGTCAAACTAAATTTATAACTAGGTAATCCTGTTGTTTAACTTTACATGAGCAGAAGTATTGTAGCACCTGGTAAGCTTTTGACTGAAATGAAAGCTTAGAAATATTTTTCTGCTCTGTTGGTTTCTTATTCTTTGTCAAGCCATTCCCTTAAAATACCTGTCTTTTTGCTAGCAGAGAGTAGTAGGCTTATCTGAAAACAGTTGTTCAAAGTGAAACATCCTACTGGCATGCAGAAGAATGCAGTGGTTGCTTTAACCAGTGTTATTGGCTCCTTTTCCACATCTTTGTATCATCCTCATGTATGATTTATATGTGACCATACAAAACATTAAACCCAACTCTTCAAAATCTGGGGCATACTAGTCAAGCCCTGGTTAGTTGTGTTGTGGAACAGGTCAATATTGAAGAAAGTTACATTTTACGTTGGTAAAGGATAAGAAAGGATAGTACAGTGAATATTTTTCCATGCCATACAGTGTAATAGCAGTTCATAATTATGCAAGAGTAGGCAAAAGTGTGGAGTGGAAGGTCCTACAAAAAGTATGATGATACGGCTTCCTCAGCAGACCAATAGCTGCCTTTAGTGGCAGCCTGTCTATTGGTGTTCATCTCTGAGAAAACTGAATTCAATTTGTATGGGTTTGGCTTGATTATAGATCTGTGCATTACAGAAAACAAACAGAAACACATCACCAGGTGATGATAGGATAGAAAATTCTCAGTTTTAAGTATCTCTTCATGTGTTTTCTGTTATAATCAAGGACAGTGCACTTCTTTCTGTCTGACCACTAAGTCAGTTTCCTTTCCCATTTCTCTCTTTTTCACTTTAAACATCAGTTGCTTCTTTTAGCCCAAGACCAGTGTTTCTTTTTCTGTTCTCGTAACACAATTTTTACAGTAAACCAAGACAATGAACTAAGTCTGCAGTTTTAAAGCTTGTAAATATTTAGTCACAGATTATCCTGGGGAAAAAATACCTTCTCTGCTTTTTCAGCAATTTTTTCATTGATTTGGTAAAAAAAAAATTTACTAAAAAAAGCTATCTAAAATTGAGAATTTGACTCCCTAATGACAAAAATTTTAGTAAAAGTATTATTTTGGTCATGTATAAAAATACTGCATTATCTGTGCATAGCTGTCAGTTACAAGCTTAGCAATATCTTGCATAGAAAAAAGATGGGCATCAGAATGTTTGACTTGTTTGATATATTAATTTTTTATACTGATGGCTTCACAGAGAAGTTAAATTCAGGCTGAAATTTTTGGGCATTCTCAAAAGTTCAGATATACACTAAAAAGTTATAAAAACAGCTCTGAAAACTGCATATAAGCAGGAAAGTACAGAGAATCTCACCAGCTTTTGCATCATAACCAGTGCACAATTTTGCTTGTATGTTTGTGCTGAGACTAACCAGTGAGGTAATATTCAGAAAGCTAATAAGGACTTTTAGCATCCATATTCACAAAAAAGTTGAAGAGAAACAAGGAGCTAAGATACATAATCCTTAAGAAGGAATGACAGATTTTCACTGATTGCACAGGGAATGTTCACAGTGGCGTATGTTCATTAAATTTCACCTGCGTTACTTGTAGGTAGCTATATTTGTCATAAAGGTTTTATCTGTTTATCTGGCCTACAAGGATGCCAGAGAGGGATTCTGTCAGGGACTGTAGTGATAGGACAAGGGGAAAAGGGTTTAAACTTAAGCAGGGGAAGTTTAATTTAGATATAAGGAAGAAGTTCTTTACTGTGAGGATGGTGAGGCACTGGAACGGGTGCCCAACAAAGTGTTGAATGCTCCATCCCTGGCAGTGTTCAAGGCCAGGCTGGACGGAGCCTTGCGCAACATAGTTTGGTGTGAGGTGTCCCTGCCTATGTCAGGGGGTTGGAACTTGATGATCTTAAGGTCCTTTCCAAACCTAACCATTCTGTGATTCTGTGGTGGTTAATCTTAGTTTTTTGAATTCATAATGATTTTTTTGTTTGGATATTATGTAACTTTAATATTACTGGTATTAATGGTCCATTTTAAGAGCTGCTTTTAGATATTCTTGACTAAGGATGGCAGAAGCAGGGATGACAGGAAAAGGCTGTAAACTTTTGCTGGAAAAAGGCTGTAAAGAATCTAGCTGCACATGTTCTGAGCAGTAGTAGAATTAAAATTTCTGGATTTGTAGATTTTGTTAAAGTGCCATCCTGAGTTTATAATGCATATTAATAATTACTTCTTCCCCTCTTTCATTGCTATAAATAATTTTTTGATTCGTGTAACACTTATGTTTAAGCAGATTCATTTAACTGTTAAAGGAATACATAAAAAGAAGTCCAGATATATTAAATGTTGTTTGTGATTTGTTAGGGATAATTGTTCCTTCAAATTGGTTCTGAGCCACTTTCCCACTATGTGATTAAAAATATTGATACGTGAATTGCTGGGGCTGCTTCTCAGTGCTGGCTGCCGTAAGACTAATTCATTGCCTAGCGTAGAAAACTTCACTGTGGTACTGACGGAGATTCCTCTAGCTCTGCCACCTCTTTTTTTTCCTCCTCGATGAGACTACATGGAATGAAAAGGATGCTGTGCAACTGCAGAGGCAGCCTATAGGGGTTTTGCATTAAAGAGTATTTTGATGAGGACTAGATCTTGAGGTGAGGCTAAATTTCTTGTGTATTTGCTTTGATACAAAGTATTAACACCATGCACATCTAGTTCCTGCACTTCATTCTGAAAAAAATAAATGGTGCTCTGAAAAGTAGATGCTGTAATAAATAGGTGTTCTAACCAATTTTGTTTGATCAATTTTCCTTCTCTAACAGTTCTTCTCTTAAGTATGTTCTTGTATGGTATTGCTAGTAAGGCAGTTTTTTATCATAGAGGTCAATGTTCTGCATTGATTCAGTAGGCAGAGTTATCTCTGGGCTGATCATGAGTTTGACTGGTAAATAAAATGATTCACACTAACAGCACAAACACATGGTTATTAACAACAGCCATATTCCTTGTTTGATGTTTGCTAATGAGTGCAAACTCATTACTATAAAAACTGTAATATTCAATGTTTAATACTTTCTTAGATAATACATGCAAACTATGAACTCCAGCATAAATTGAGAAGGAAAGTGGTGGAAGTATAACTGACTTGAAAATAACTATCCCCCTATTCATTTGAAGGAATATTCTTATGTATTCCATACTTCCATTATTGAGTGCACCCTCAGCAAGTTTGCCGATGACACCAAGCTGTGTGGTTCGGTTGATACGCTGGAGGGAAGGAATGCCATCCAGAGGGACCTCAACATGCTTGTGAGGTGGGCTGATGCCAACCTTACAAAGTTTAACCATGCTAAGTGCAAGGTCCTACACTGGGTCAGAGCAATCCCAAGCACAGCTACAGGTTGGGCATAGAAGAGATTCAGAGCAGCCCTGCAGAGAAGGACTTTGGGTTGTTGGTGGACGAGAAAATGAACATGAGCCGGCTTCAGTGTGCGCTCGCAGCCCAGAAAGCCAACCGTATCCTGGGCTGCATCAAAAGGAGCGTGACCATCAGGTCGAAGGTGATCCTGCCCCTTTATTCTGCTCTTGTGAGACCTCACCTGGAGTATTGCATGCAGTTCTGGTGTCCTCAACATAAAAAGGACATGGAACTGTTGAAGCAAGTCCAGAGGAGGGCCACGAGGATGATCAGGGGACTGGAGCACCTCCCGTATGAAGATAGGCTGAGAAAGTTGGGGCTGTTCAGCCTGGAGAAGAGAAGGCTGCGTGGAGACCTCAATAGCAGCCTTCCAGTATCTGAAAGGGGGCCTGTAGGGATGCTCGGGAGGGACTCTTCATTAGGGACTGTAGTGACAGGACAAGGGGTAATGGGTTAAAACTTAAACAGGGGAAGTTTAGATTGGATATAAGGAGGAAATTCTTTCCTGTTAGGGTGGTGAGGCACTGGAATAGGTTGCCCGTGGAGGTTGTGAATGCTCCATCCCTGGCAGTGTTCAATGCCAGGTTGGATGAAGCCTTGTGTGATACAGTTTAGTGTGAGGTGTCCCTGCCCATGGCGGGGGGGGTGGAACTAGGTGATATTAAGGTCCTTTCCAACCCTAACTATTCTATGATTCTGTGATTCTATGATTAATATTTGTGTTGAAGTTGTGTCATTTTACACAAAAAGATACCTAACAGACTATCTTTATTTCTAAATACTAAAAGTAAACCGATTTACTTTTTTTGTCACAACCAGCATTGATTTTTGCTCGAATCGTAACATCTTTATAATCTTGGAAAGTGAAAGTTGCAGCTTATGTCTGGTTGTTTTGATTTTTTTTTTCTGTAAATAAATGTGGCTTTCTATTAGAAAGAAAAGATAAAAATAAGTGTGACCTGGGAATTTTAACAGGTGACCTGAAGTGCTCATTAAGGCTTTCTGTTTGATCAGTGGAGAAAGAATGGTCTCCAAAGCACTACTCATACCATCTATTTCAGGCTGTGATTTCATATTCCCATTCATTAAATAGTATCAGCACCCAAAGCAGCATCCCTGCCCTGGTGGCTTTTCCAGCCTGTTCCTGATATGCTGTTTCCTAGCTGGTAATTTGTGTGACAATATGATGATTTTGAAACTTAGCCAAGCTAAAACGAATCTGCCAAAAAAAAAAAAAAAGTATTAAAAGTTTTTGTTACCTTTAACCCAGATAAGAATGGAAATTAAATTAGATAGAAAATCTAAAAAACTGAATCATGTATATTTTTTAAGCATGCTTTGGATTCAGATGATCAGTATGAACTGAATAAATATTTGTGCAAGGTACTCTAACACTATTATACGATTCTGTGATTAGCTGGGGCATTATATTCTAAGTCATGTATTACTTGTTTGTCTCTTCAGTACTTCCATAGAAAAGTGCTGGATGCAACAGTGAGTCTGCATATGCAAGCAATTGTGCATATGCATACAATGACCCTGAACGATTAGTGCTCCTGTTTGCAGCAGTATTCTGTGCACATCCATGTACATTACCAGCAATATCACATACAGCTTTTTGGGTTGTAAAAACAGCAGCAGAGCCCTGTTTTAGGTAAGCTCCTCCTTAAGCAGGTGGTAGTAGTTCTGAAAGAGAGATTTTTGTAGATAAGGATTGAATAGCTTGGTACCTTAATTACTTATTTTCATGGTTGTATTGGTGGGTTACACAATCTTAACTGTATAATGAGGTTGTATGGGTGAGAATTTAAATTACTGAAAGAAGGTGTTACCTGAGTTAAAATTATTGTAGTTTTGACAGAAATGACCCAGGTGACATTGACATTAAAGGAAACCACGTGGAGCTTGGGGTATCTATGTACAAACAATGCTTTAGATTGCTCCTTAGCTTTGTTTTAGCAGCAGCAAAAGAAACATAAGGCAGATCATAATCATAATCAAAACTTCAGAAACTGTAAACGTACCAAAAAGTGTCTTAGAAAATGAAAGTGTGCTGGTACATCTCCATTGTAAACAGTTCTTTGTTCTTTGTGTGTCTGTATTGTCTTCAGCTCTCAGACCAGCTCCCAGTTTCAGGCAAGCAGGAATACATAATTCAGATATATTGTTTTGAAATACAGATATCCATCACGTTTAGCCCATATTTCACGAAAGCTGATTTGTACCACAGTGCTACGTGTGTATGAAGCATGCACCATAAGCTGCAGAGTGGAGACTTTGAGATACAATAGTGAGCACAAATCTTCACCTGGCTCTCCACAAGCATAGCTAGTGGATTCCTGAGGTTTTAGACTGGGTGTTTTAAATTCTTATGCCATGTAGCTGTATTTGTTTAAAAAAAAAAAAAAGAAAGAAAGAAAAGAAAGAAAGAAAAATGGCAGTCATCTTCCATTTTTACTTCCAGTATAACCAAGTGATCTGTTCTTTGCAAATTAAAAAATGTCTTAAAAGAAGTGTGGGGGCCTTGTATAAAACTGCTATCATACCCTGAATCTAAAGCAAAAGGCATAATTTCTCACCAGAGGTAGGAAGACAATATAAAACTCAGATTTTTTGGCTGCTTTCCTTCCATTTTATGTATTACTCCTCAAGGTCTGTCCCTGAATCTAGGACATTTTTATATACCTGTAGGTAACATTTAAAATTAATGGCACTCTTTCAGCTATGCTTAATGGGATCTGCTATATTTTATCAGATCTCAGATGTGAGATGGGTTAGGTGTACAAGGGAATCTTAAGACTGCTGTTTCTCCCTGGATGAGTTGCTTAGCAGGTAGTCGGTTGCTGCCAGCAGACTGCTACTTCCCTTAATATTGTGGAGGGTGGAGGCATCCAGCACAGACAGAGATAATTGATCAGACCAAGATTACGGTGTTTGCCACTAAAATTAGCATCTACCTACACTTGTCACACTGTTATACTTTATATAAGGCAGCTATTTCCTGTATGTGTATTACTTTGATATTTTACGGAGATGCTTGTTGTAGCATTTTTTCAGTATTTTCCCTTTGATGAGTTCAGGTAGCTGAAAATGCAATTCCTTATGAGTCCAGAAAAACTGGGATTTTTTTTATTTTTTTTTTTTTTTTAATTCACATGTCAATTTTCCACCTTAAGTAACCTTACTTCCTTCCTTGGCCAGCTGTGGTCTTTCGGGCCATAGCACAACTGCTCCCATGTAAACTATTTGCTGCGTCTCATGAGACCAGAATTGCCTTCAGAAGGACTCTCTTGGAGCATGCTTATCTCTTTACGAGCATTATTTTGTGGCTATATATATTAAGCTCTTTGGGACAGGGTTTGGCTTCGTGTTGTGTCTTGCACAGCACCAAGCAGGAGTTGTGAGCTATGTGACAGCTGTAGGCAAAAAGTTCACCATCTGATCCCTTGTTAAGTGCCAGCTACTTGTGTATCTGTTTTGCTCCCATGGTGATTGCAGCTTTAGAGTCTGCTTCCCCCACATCCCTGAGACGAAAACAAACCTTTTTCTTGAGTTTTAAGGTATCTTATGAAGCATATGTATTAGAACTAGGTTTTGAATAGAAAGGCATGCTGAACACTGGCTGGTTTGGGGAAATACTTCTGAAGTTTTAGGTGTGAATTGCTCATATGCTGACAGACTTCCTTGCTTCTATAATGTCTCCTGTGTATTGGGCAGGCAACCAGTTTAGAGGTGAATTAGGGTACTCCTATGCTCCAGTTTTGTTTAGCAAAGAGAAAGGCCAAGATCCAGTTGTGAGGAGTGGCATGAGTTACAGGAGCTTCCATAGTTTGTTACTGTGAAGGAGAGAAACTCTGGCAGGGTATGTACCAGGTTTGCTTGCATATCATTCCTCCCGTCATTGCAACGTGGCTCAGGTGGGGTATGCAGCAGAGGGTTGTGTGGCTCCTGGATGCTGTGAAGCCTCTGAGAGCTGCTTGAGTCCTCACTTCCCGCTGTGCTGACCCCTTGGGCTGTCCCTCGGTGTCTGAGAACCTTCAAGGTTTTAGGATGGGTAACAAGAATAATATATATAAACAGAAGAATATGATGACATTTTATTGCTGCTAAATGTGAAAAGACCTGACTACTGTGCATTTGCAGTCCCAAGTAGGTTTAAAATTGTTTCATGTTTTTCTGGTTAGTATTTCTTGTAATAAAGACATATGAGCATACAGACATGTCCAGTCTACAAATCTGTGAATGCTTGTTCACCATGAAGGTGATGCGGCACTGGAACACCTTGCCCAGAGAAGTTGTGGATGGCTCATCCCTGGAAGTGTTCAAGCCCAGGCTGGACAGTCTGATGTAGTGGAAGGTGTCCCTGTCTGTGGCAGGAGGATTGGAACTAAATGATCTGAAGGTCCCTTCCAAACCAAACCATTTGGTGATTCTGTGACGATCATCTATTGTTCTCCAATTTTTTTTCTTTTGCTGTGGGACAGATGTGCACATGTGCATTTATCTGACTCTGTTGGTAGTATCTTGTTTCTGAAGGTCAGCACATTTACATATACATTCGATGGTATGACAGTGCTGATGTTTGTTTAAAGGTGGTAATGAACAACCTACACGATAGAGATTCTTATCCTTTGCTTTCCAAGTGGTGTTGCAATAATTCGAAACGTGCTTTAGTAAGATCTTGGAAGTTGATTACAAAACCAATTGTGCTAGATTTGCTAGATTTTTCTATGCTAATGTCAAGGAGGTTTACGTTGCCAGTTTATAAATGGAGAAAATACTGACCTGTAAATAAGTTTAATATGGAGCAGCAGTTCAGTTGCTACTGTATCCTGCAGACAGGCAGCCTCATTGGTGAGACTTGGAATTTAGTATGCAGATTATCAGACCACACATCCTCTTTTCATCAGGCAGGCCCTGATTTTGTGTACTAGGGATTAGCACAGTTAAATTGTAGTTTGAAATCATAGGTTTAGCCCCCTTTCTGATTTGGGCTGGTTTGTTGATTTAGGGGATTTTACTTTGTCTCCCAACTTATTCTTGCCCAACTGAGTGTATTTGCTTTACTTCTTGTGGCTGGCTACATATTAGCAGTATAGGGGTTGTATTACACTTCCCAGTCTGTTGATGTGGAGGACTGGGCAGGAGCATAACAAACCCATAATGCTTCAACTCCCTATTTCCAAGGTAAGGCTAATCAGCTTTTGTTGAAAACAGCAATTGGGAATTGCTCTCTCTTCCTTGTTTTTTAACGTGGTGCCAGATGCTTCAGTTCATGCACTGCCAGGAAAAGACTTGCACTCCCTGGATTAGTAGTGTCACTTCTGCACAAAGACATTTCAATATTGTTTTTCCTGATCTGATAATGAGTCTGATGTGGTAGTTAGAACACCAGACATCATGCTTTCTGTTTCTAGGCTGGAGTTTAGCTTACTTTGTGTTTCCAGAATCTTTCACATGTTGTGACATTTTATTATTAAAGAACTTCAACTATCTTTCCTGGTTCAAATCCTGTGCCTTCATCACTTCTTAGTTTAGCTGCCATCCTTCTGGCTGAAAACAAGCAAGACAGGATTTCATCCAGACCCTGCCAGGGGTTTTTTTAGTCTTTGTAAGTATCTAGCCATTCACAGGTTTTAATATAAGTAAAAATTTGAGGGAGGGGAGACTTTTCTACCAGCAGTTCTACTCTTCAGAGTAAAAATATTCTTGATACATGTGTGTGCTATGAAAGCTGATAGCAATTTGTTTTTAAAATGGAAAACACTGTGGATCTCCAGACTGTACAGTCGGAACATTGACTAAAGTAGTCTTCAGAAAGCTCTGAGGATTCATTATCAGATTATTAAATGATGTTAAATGAGGAGATGGTTTAGTTGGTGTCAGCACTTTCACTCTGGTTGAGAACAAATTGGATTTGAGAAATGGGCAGTTCTTAGCATTGTACTCCTTTTCACTAGTGCACACTCTGCCACAGTTGAAATAGTCAGAATAAACCTCAGTTGATTAAAGCTGGTTTAAGGCTTTTTGGTTTGCATTATATGTATTTTCTGTTCAGAGATGAGTGAGAAATAATCAATAAACATGTAACTTGTATTCAAGAGTTTTGTTGGGCTGTGTTTCTGCAACGTAGGGATGATGGTTTCGTGGTTTCTTCAGCAGGATGCACTGAAGATTACAACACTGGGTTAATACTAGATTTCTGTTCTCAGACCTATAGCAGCCTACTGTGATACTGTAGGGAAATTACTTCCTTGTTCAGTGCCTGATTTTTTCTGTCAGTAAAATGGGAAGAATAATAGTACCTGTGCTGTGTATTTTGAGATCTATCAAAGACTTGAAGAAATTGCAGTAGGCATGAATGCTATGGCTCTGACAGGGAGTTTGTTAGCACAAAGTTAAAATGGAAATTTGCCGAAAACTCAACAAAGTTAGCAAATGTTGACAGAGATAATTTTTAAAAGCTAGTTGTGTTTGCATAATTATGTGCATATGTGCACACATGCATGAAATACGTATAACATGAGTATATAACCAAGTGAGTTGTTTTACCTGCTTCAGGCAGTTTTAAAACTTCAACACTTTATGCATCAGCAAACTAATGGTATTCACTTGCACTCTGAAGGTGAAGTAGTGGATGTGAGTCTCTACATGTTTGAAACCTCCTTAGAATTTGGAGAACTTGGAAAACTCATTAGTAGGGTTTAATATCACTTCAACAGGTTCTCTTGTTGAGTTTTGGTTTCTACAGAAGCAGAGAGTGATCAGGTTGGGCAGATGAGCATCCACATAGAATGATACAGACCTGAACTAACATGCATATCTTCTGAGTCATTGCTTGGCCCTCAGTCCTTTTTGTTAGCCAGCATAAGATTCATCTATATCAGATTGTATCACAGACTTGCACAAAATTTTGTCCTTTCTTTATTAATTTCATTTATTATTACTTACTTTTTTTTCGCAGTGGTAGCATGCACAAACCAACCAGACTTGGACCATATTGTGGCAGACGTCATAAAATACAGTAAATGGTAGCATCTGCCTCAAAGAGTTTTACCCTAAAAACCTTCCCAAAGCCCAAGATCCTGCAAACATGCTGCAGGTACATAAGTGCCTCTGATACCAGGCAGAAATTTATAAATGTCCTGTGTTGTTCTGATTATTTATAATTTACTACACAAATACAGACTTCTATTCAATCAGAAATTTACTATGTGATTGTATGCATTTAGTTTTCTTTAGAGCAAAACAAAAAGATTATATTAGCATAAACCAGTTCCAGAAAAAGCTTGAGAGAGAGTGCAGGATTGGAAAAGACTTTTATGCATCCAAACCAGTAAGAAGTTTGAAAGGCATTTATCTTCAGAGAAGGACTGTGTGGGGGGTTGACCACTGGTGTGATCTTCATCCTTTATTGTACCTTTTTAATGCTTTAGCATTAACATTTCCAGTCAGCCATGTTATTAAAGAAAAAAAAAACACCCCCAAAAAAGAACAACAAAACCAAAACCCAATCAAAACTGATATAACTTTTTTTTATGTAGTGCTACTGCTTTAACATAACTTTTTCTCAAGCTTGCTCCAGATAATAATTTTTTGTGAAGATATTTGTGATGACAGCCATAAAAGAGTCATAATTGCTGCAATTCATTATGGAGCATGGAATAGAGGGTACTATAGCTGACAGCTTTGTCTTAAAAATGGCAAATTACAGATTTCTCTCCCAGGAGACAAGTAAAGAAAGGGTACCTGGAGAAACCAAAAGGGAGAAAAATTCAGTTAGTGCTGTAAGAGAGCTGTAACTAGAAGAATATGTCCACAAAACGTTTGGTTCTGAGTCAATTCACTGATCTGCTGATTGCATGCGACTGCAGCTCTTTTCACTTCTCCATGTGCAGTGACTCATGAATACGTTCCTGGAATTCTGCTAAAAAAATTCTGAAGTGTAATGATCTTAAAACAGGGAGGTCATCTATTTAAGGGAAGATCATTTTGTGTTGTTAACTCCCAGTTAATGTTTGGCATTGGTCGAGAAGTAAGTTATACTGGGTAAGGGTCAGTGTTACACAACTGAATCTCATGTATACACACAGTTTAGGCTATATATGCTTTGTTCACACCAGTGGAGGTCGTCATAGTGTGATTATTGTGGCTATCTGAAGAACAGGAGAAAAACCACTTCATACTAGTACTCTAGCTGTTGGGTTTTCATATACAATGCATACATTTCACATTTTTTTTAAATGTGTTGCACTCACAAGCATCACATAGATTTCACTAGGACATCCCCAGACTCATTCTGTAGTATGTATACTGTAGGAAGTTCTACAAGGTTTACAAGAAATGCAAGCTTCGGTTAATTTAAGTAAGTCTCTTTACGGGCCAAAATGGATGTGGAATTTTAGCAGAGACAAGTCCAAGCAACATGCATGTTAGCTTTGGTATGCAATAAATTTTTTTGGTAGAACATTGCTGTGCTACTGCTCATCTAATGTCCACATGATAACTTCAAGGGGAAGAAAGAATTACTTGGAATAAAAAGGGGAATTGTATTAATTTTGAGGATTTAAAACAACCTCAAACTTAGACTATGTATTACTATAAATAATTTGAAAAGGAGTGGGGTTTTTTTGCTGACGCATTTTATAGTTTAACTCTAACACTGAAAGACTTTTGTGCTTTGTGTGCAGGTATATGTCTCGAGTCCATGGTATGCATCCAAAAGAAACCACACGTCAGCTGAGTTTAGCAGTCAAGGATGGTCTTATTGTTGAAACCCTGACGGTGGGGTGTAAAGGGTCAAAAGCTGGTATTGAACAAGAAGGATATTGGTTGCCAGGAGATGAGATTGTGAGTATAAAGTCTTTGAGAAAATAAATCACAGTTTCTGATATCTTAGCATGAAAACTTGTTCTAATTTCTATTTCAAGTTATTTATAGATGCTGTGTTGGTGCTTGTGAAGAGGGAAGTAATGCACTCTTAAATGTTTTTAACCTTTTCTATTCCATAGAATCTCTTTCTTTGTGAATTCTGACTTTTCTGCTATGAAGCACTGGCAAAGTCCTTTGCTCAGTAATCCCTTACTTTTATGTAGTATTCTTTTCTACAGCTATACAAGAAGTTAGTAAATATTGGTATTACTTGAAATCCTCAGTCTCAAAAAAACCCAAAGATGGTATCTTTTAAAACAAGAACAACAACAAAAAAAAAAAAAACCAAACAAACCCGAAACCCCCAAAACAAAACAAAAAAATAACAAACCAAAACAAAAAAACCACCTTCAACAACAAATGAAAAAGACCAAAACACACAAGACAAGTATTTTTGATTACTCATGCTGTAGTCTGTATGTGAGGAACAAAGAACTCTTCCCTTTCAAAAGTGCAACAAGAAGTTGTTTATTTTTATACAAACATGCATGAAAAGATGTGCTTTAGAGATACTTGTGAACACTGGGACATTCAGTTAGGGAGGATTTTTTTACCAAATTAGTTACAGGCATCCAGAGGTTACTCCACTGGTTGTGTAAAATAAATATGTAAATCAAGTTAAACTGATTGAAAATTATGTGAAGGGAAAAAAGCCATGTTTTCTCTGTCCCTCCACAGCTGATATGGAATGCACTCACAAAGTTAACTGAGAAGACTAGGAGAAAGCTTGCACAATTGCTTTGCCTTTTTCATAAGCCTGGTCTCTGTATTTACAAGACCACATTTTTGTAATTAAAAAAAGAGAAGAGTTTGGCAAAGCTTTAAAATACTTACACTAGGAACTGTTGTTTTGGAATATAAATTGCATTAAATACTCATAAAATGGACAGCATTGTCTCAGACACAGATAATAATTTAGATTTTGAGGAAAAACAGAAACAGTCTACAGGAAAATAAATTCTGAAAACCACCAAAATACTCATTGCATTATTGCAGCCATCAATAAGATCCTGAAAGTGAAACAACTTACAGTGAGAGAATTAGAAGTAGAAACAAGCAGTATCCATAACAGAAATCACTACAGTTAAAATTATCCCAGTTGCACTAATTTAAAGTACTGAAATATGTATTTAATGTACATTATGTCACTGTTAAGATTCTTAATCTAATTTCATTAGAAACTCTCAAGAGAGACTTTAAAGGGCTTGTAGCTTTCTTTTTACTATACTCCCTGGGAATAAACAGTTCAGATTTCCAGCTTAGCCCTTATAGATATTTCTTCTGTTAGTTTTATCTGTTTAGAGGTGATGTTAACTGTGTGTACTCGACATAAAATCTGAGATTTGTAATTATCTCAAGTATTCAGTATGTTTGTTTCCTCTGTTGCTAAGAGAGGAAAAAAAGAAGACTCAAAATGCCTCACAGCAGCCATTTCTTAAATTGTCATTCAAAAAATATTCCTGCTACTTATTAGCAACATTTGTCTAACAAAACTTGTAAGATAACCAGCATGTAAATTCCCTGTGAGTCAGTAGAATGACACAGTTATTTCATCTCAGAGTGAAAAGAGCTGTCTTTGACTTGACTGAAGATGCAGCTTAAGTCACGTTATGAATAGCCCTTTGGTTAGAAGTATTGACTGTATTTTCAGCATGACTGCTAATCACTGATGCATTGTGCTGTGACCATATGTCTGATGGCCATCTCAGTTGTTCAGAACACCAGTGCACACTTGACTTAACAGTTTATGCAAAAATAGGAATCAGCTTCTGGTCCAGGCTGTGTTTTCAACAGTACCCAACCTCCAACTTCTCAATTCTGTTACTGAATCAAAATGCTGCAGACAGGATGAAGCAAACCACATTGACTTGGTATAAAGTCGTTCTCTTTATTCTTTTATTCAAAAAATTTTAATGAGTAACCAAGTGTCATTGTCATCACTTGACATGAGATCAAGTATTTTCCATTCTTCAACAACTGGTACAAAACCATAAAGTTTGGTATGTTCTCTACATTGGACACACTGGATAGTTTTATGGATGCTTTGTCTGTACTTGATCAAGATGCATTTTGTATTTCTTTGTAATTCAGTACAGCTCAGATCTGGTACTAATGACTATTGAACCATGAGCTCAAGTTACATTTCAGTGAGGACAAACACACAAACGTCTTTTTGGAAGTCCACTTGTAGGAGATAAAACTCTATGAAATAGGGCTATTAATGTTGGAACGGGGATTTCAGGCTCATCAAACTTCAGCAGTTACAGACAGACCTTTAACCCAATTGTCAAACTTAGTTTGACTGGTACTAGAGGAACTTGAAGAGTTCATAATGTGAAACAGAAAGGTTTGTGAACTTATCCACTACCTATTGAGAAGAATGCCCTTGGATTTTAGCTGTTTTCTGGCACCACAGTGGAAGTCAGTAGGGACTAGCTGTTTAAGTTAGCAAAGGGACAAACTGCTGTCATCCCTCCCCCCACTTTTTGAGTGTTTGCTTTATGTGTCTTTACTTTAAAAAAAAAATCTGGATCTAAATCCTAGCATTTTAAATCTACTGGTTTTAATGATGACTGCTGACTGTCAAATGATAACAATAACTGAAAATATACAGATTATGAAAGCACAGCTCTATTTGGAAAAGATTCATTAGGTAATCTGTGGTGCTTACTTGCATGTTTCCAAACATTTGTCCCGTCAAATAGGTTGACATAATGATAGATCTATGCAGGGACACGATCTCCGATGGGAGATGAATGTGTTAAAAAAATGATGTTACTTTGCTATCATTGTTCGACAGTGGTGAATCTGTGGTGAAAAAATGAAGCAAAATCTCATATATTTAGAGGTATAGAAAAGAACATGCTGAGGTGCAAAAACAAAATAGTTTGAGGGCATCAGGAGGCCCTTCCAAGAGGGACAGCTCATATGAAAATGAATATTTTGAAAAACTGGGAAAAAGAATAATCAGATTTAAAAGAGTATAAAATTGTTTTATTTTTCTCTCAAATATAATTGTGAAAAATATTTTTATAGAAGTTACTGAATCTAAAATATAGAGTCAGTTGTCAAACATACTGTATTCCAACTGATATTTAAGGGTTGGTGTATATGCAAGAACTTTGGTGCAAATATTACACCTCTGGGTCTTGTGAGGTATTCATTTTGCTTTCTCATTTGCCATCTATACAGATGTCTTGCACATTTTCAGAATGTGTTCTCATCTTACAGGCTTTCTCATCTTGCAGATGATTAATGCATTTGACACAAAATAAATGAGAAATTGTTATTTTCCCTTGTTATCCAGGATTATAGTTAGGAATTGTGAATTTTCACTGTTGATGCCATTATTATGCAATTCAACAAAATCTCTGCAGCTTCTGGCCTTGTAAGGGAAATGTCAGTCCTGAAATCTGATAACAGAAATTTACTTTTTCTTTCTAAAAGCTTTATTTCTGTTTCTCACAGAACTTGTGGAATTTGAAAGTGTTAATTATTATCAACATAAAAGAAATTGTTTCCTTGCTTTTCATGTTTAGAAAAAAAATTGCAAACCAATATTGTTAACTATGTTTTCAATGAAGTTGATAAAATAGAAGGGAAATGTGGTTCTTGAAGAAAAGAGTCATGAATCTCCTTACCTATTTGTTTCTATTTTCAGTTTTGTCATGGCTTTTATGCACTTCTATCTGTGTAAAATAGTGCTCAGACTAATCCCAATGAAAGAAATCAAAGCACCAATGTCATGTAGTTTTATGGGGGGTTAGATACAGTTCTCTAGAGTTAGTTTGTCTTACTCTACGTATTTTGTGATTTTTTCTACAGACAGTGTACATGGAGCTATTTTGAGCATTTAATGTGCTAATTCTTCTCCTCATGATTAAAGTCATAAAAGTGCACTGACCCAGAGAGAGGCATTATGAATGTATAATTTCATTTTACGTGTGTTCATAAAGCCAGACAATATTGTACTCTTCTGAAATGGAGATATGTTAGTAACATGGGCTCATTGTTTGCATCTGTATGCAACATATCTCATAGCACTTCTGTGGTTTAAAATTGGTTAATGGTGGTCAGTTCTCTAATGAGATGTGAAGAGTGAGGCTTCATGCTTAGGGCACCTTGAGCTATTTCTTCACTGACAAGATACATACAAGGTAATTATGTTTTCAAGAAGTTACTCTTTTACAGAGTTCTATTTTCTGATCATTTAATTGACTGCTTATAGAAAGAGCCAGCAGCTCTTCTGGCTAGTTAAGTCTGACTTAGGGTTTTAGTTACAGTCCTTTTCCCATGTATTTGGTCCTCTCCATAGCTAAATTACTGCCTCTCCAATTTTTACTTGCAAAGACGTTTTAGTTCATTGGAAAGCATGCTGTTTGCAGGGGCAGTTTGCTTGCTTTCCTGTTTTCAGAAAACATTAGAAATAGAATGTGCTTTTTCCCAATACTCACATCTAGTCATAATGTGCTAACTCATTACTGGGCATTTTCTGATACATTATATCTAGAAAATACTGGTGCTTGCTCAGAGTCCAGATACTTTCAAGTCCAAAGGCTGCCTAAATAATCCATCTCTTCACTCAGCCTCCTTTACCATCATTTTAACCTTTGTTGTAACCCACCACCAGCACTGTGAGTTTTGAAGGTGATTTTGTTAACCCTGGTGACCTTAGGTTCGTACCCAGTCGTTGTGATTTGATGTATTGCAGGTTCAGTTTTGCTAGGATCAATCTATGACAAAGGAGTATTTTGGCTGTTACGTTTGTGTTAATCTAAATTGCATTAGATTAAGCAAAGGCTTGGTTACTTACTTGCCATGCTTAATTGCTTTGTAATTATATTGATTTTTCCATGCTAGGTCAGTATTGGTAGCCAGAAGCTGTTGTTTAAACTGGCTATGTCATCTTGAGTCTCCATAAATATAGCTATAAAAAGCTTAAGAGCAGTCGCTGTGAGCATTTGAATCTTTACATAAAATGCACTTTAAATTAAACAAACAAACAACTTCAGAAAACTTCAAACCAAAACCAAGCTACACAGCTAATAGATGTTGGTAGCAAACTAGAGGCTACTAACTAACTAGGTTGAGGAACGGTTTTACTGTGCATCCCATTCATTTCAGTTAGAAGCAGGAGGATAATATGAAACAGCAATAGTGACAGCCGGTGCCTTCATTGTGAAAGCTCTTACAACTAGAAAGCCCAAAGAGGAAAAATATGTCACACCAAATGAAGAAAAAGCTCCTTCAGTGTTTAAAAAATTCTCCATTTGTCTTACCCATCTGTATTGCATTTCTCTGAAGTCCTGTGTGAATTCACCGATCCAAAGCCAAATGTAGCACAGACCATGATAGTTACTATTTCTCATATATTGTAACAAATCAAGGATTTCCAGACTGGAATGTTCCAGGTAGATGCCAAATTATTGTGAAAGCACCAGTGTTCTTTACATGTGGTGATTCACTGATGCTAAGAGTTAATGAATGATCGTATAGTAGAGAAAAGTTCAGACTGGCTTGCATCTCTTATTCCACACCTGATGGAGAGTATCAGAAGCCTTTGAGAGTCAGGGCACACAGCAGTCTGCTCACATGAGAACACTCAAGGGAAATGAGCTTCTGGAACTCTCTGAATCTTTCTTTTCTACCTTTCCATCCTCTGATGTCCCATCATTCAGCGCTTATTTAGCGAAGAGACTGTCATGGTATCAATCCACTGTGTGCTAAATATGATGATTTTTCTTGCAAATTATTATCACAAAGTGCACTAGTGTAGAATTCTGCTCATTAATGAGACAAAAATTAGTGTTCACTGGTGTAATATCCTGCTGTGGATTTGTCAAAGTTCAGAAAAACAAGTATTTTTAAATTGCTGAATCAAAGCATAGATAATTTTGTCCTTGAGAAGCAAATTAGAATTCTGAGCTCCCACCTCATGGACAAGAAATTCTTGCTGTATTAAAGACAACCCCTCCTTTGTATTTACATTAAGGCTATTAGCACGCAGCTCATGAGAATGGCCTTGCTTTCCTTCCAGTGGCTCTTCCTGTCTCCACATGGGTTAAGAATTAGGAAAAATTCTCTGTATTCTTTCTATAGTCTTTTTTTTCTGTTCCCACCTTTTAGGAATATTTCTTCCCTCTCCTCTGCTCATCCTTAGTTTTCATCCGCTGAAAAAGGAGCTCACACTGTTGGGAGGATCTTTGTATTACCAAAGATGACACTAGTAAAGTCCATCTTATTACCTAATCAATCCTAAGAGATGATGCTGTTTTTAAACGGGTAAAACAACTTCATCAGCATCTTCACTTGCCTCTCTCAGCTTTGCCCACTTAACTTCTAAAAGTCCAGTCAGCATAATGCTCTGTTCTTGTCTGAGGCTTTCAGTAACTGTTGTGAAGTTGAGATACTGATGATGTTCACAGATTTCACAGGATGTTTTTTCTGATTGAAAAGGTGTTTTGAAGAAGGTTAGTTTACTTATGGGTTTGAAGTAAACCAGTGTGTATAAAGCTTCCATCATGGGACTTAAGTTATTCTAATGGACTAGATGACATAGATCAGCCCATCTTGAGTTTGTTCCAAAAACATGCATAACACCTCTTTTTTGTCAACTCTGACCTAATAGGGATGTTTTTACTAATATTGTGGGTTCAAAATGCTCTGCATCTCTGGCAACTGTTTTGGAGCTTTTATTATTATGTCATGCTGGTCACTGAATGAAACTTTACTGACACTGATGGGCTAATTAATATTCATGCTTCATTCACAATAAATGCAGCCCTTGTGAGTTTATACCACTGATAGCTGAAATAATACCAGCCACACCTACAGCACAGGGGACATGGACAAGAAGCTGGAGATTTAAGCAAAGTGTGTAGGAGGAGGTTCTGCTTTTGGTTCGGAGGAACTGTTTCTGTGCTCAGAAACATCAACCTAGAAAAACACTACAAAATTCCATGGAGAAAATAATGCCAGAAAAGCAATGTAAACACATCTTAAGAAAGAACAGGGGAGGGAGACCCTTTTTGTGCACAGTTCTTGGAAGGAGACTTGGAACTGCAAGCAAAGAGATGTTTTTTTCTTCTAGTCTGGATTCATCCTCTTTCTAGGGGAACAAAACCTCCACATGCATAATGTAGAAATAAAAGGCATTACACCTAATAAATGTTTCACTCCATCACTGATTTATCTCCCTAATGAAAATAGCCTACAAACCTCTTCTTGGCTCAACCCAAGTGAAAAATGGTGACATTAATAGCAGAAGTGAATCCAGTTTCTCAGGAGATAAGTTGAAAGTTTCTGTTAAACTTGAACTCACTTGGAACGTGAAGAAAGAAAAAAAAATACCAACCTTTGTTTGAAGCTATTTTCTGGTTTTTATATCCTGGAGGAGAGTACTTGTATTGTCTCACCTCAAATAATGTAAACTACTGCTACACAAACATGATCTTCTTGGGAGGGAAACAGACTTACTCATTACTTTAGGAACATAGCTCATAGGCTGAGAAGATAAGCGTGACAGGGGGTTTAGCAGTCAATTTGCCTGCTGGCATACTACAATACTTCTTGAAAAATCTTCACTTCTTTAGCTCTGGGAGCTGGAGACTGGCTCTATACTTTGGAGCCTATCACCCTGAATTGTCGAGAATGAAACTACAAGGTAGGAAAGGGAATAAAAATCTACCTGTCTTGGCAGGAATCCAGAGAAGATTTTGGTGCTTCTGCCAGAAACAGAAGACAAACTGGCAATAAATTAATTAGACAAACTTAGGCTTGCAGAATAAACTGAATGAGAGAAATCCAAAAGTGTTCTGAGAAGCTGTGAAATTCACTGCAGAGCCTGAGTCTTCCTGCATCAGTGCATGAGAAGAAGAAACAGTGAAGAAAATAAAAATGGATTATCACAAACTTCTAAATATGTCTGTGATTAATGTGTGCTATGGAGAAGAAGATTCTGAGCTATCTCCTGAGTGACGGTTTTGTGTTGGTTCTTAGAATAAAATGGATTTCTAAAATGAAGAGGTTAAAAATAATGATAAAACAAACAACCACCCAACAGTTAATTGCTGAGATCATAAAAGTCTTGGCCTAGATAGAAATAAGTACTTGAAATTAAGCAAGATATCTAGGTAGTTGTGAGGATATGTGAACTCATAATTGCTTTGGATTTCTTTGTGATAAAATACAATTAAAGAATACCTATGAAGCATCTTTCAGAGTCAGTTCATGAAAATCCATGTTAGAGATGAAGTCCAGGTCATCAAAGGAAAGGGTCTATAAAGGCAACTGATTTGCAGTGGACAGATTATCCTGTCTGTAAAAGCACACATCATTGTAGCTACCTGCTGTGGTAGTTTTCTAGGAAAGGAAGAAGATAAAGTGAAACAATCTTCATAAAGGGATTCTAGCTGCTGAAGTCTTTTTCACTTTGAAGGAGGGACGGATGCTTGTTTGTTTGCTGAGCACTTCTGATGAGAAAAAGCAGTAGGGAAAAAAAAACAGGATGCAAAACAGGAGGCAGGGTATCTAGTAAATATATATGTACTAGGAAACTATGGGGGAGAAAATAAGCTTATTTTGATGCTGAATTTTCTTTAATGCATTACTCCAACATTAAATGTAAAACACAGGATGACTGTGGTAAAGCAATCATCCTGATCACATATGGACCCTGTAACAGCAATGGTGAAAGGAAAATACCTTATTACTAGCTCACCATTTACCTGCTGCAAAGATGGAGTAATTCCTCAGAGCCATCAAGGAATCAAGTGTGCCTTCTTCAGTTTGGAACCTAACCTGTTGTTCTGATGAAAAGATAAAAGCAGATTCAGTGGGCTACTAACACAAATTTGCTGGAAGATTCGTGCCTGCTAAGGAATAGATGGAGCCAGGGATGCTGTGGCACGAAGAGAAGCTGACCCAAAGGGCAAGAGGAGGACTGCCCTCACAGCAGGCTGGGACCTCTGGAGAAAAACATACGCGATGTCCCCACTGTGTTTGAAAAAATACCGGGAGTGGTGTTCCATGACACATAATGTTTGTTCAACCCATGTAGTACTTGACACATGTTAGTGGCCGAGTGAAAACCAGTACATCTGCCAGAGATCCATGATGAGCTGCAGATTTCTTACTAGCTACTGTACACAACGAGATACCACCTGTTTAAAAACCGGACCAGTGTGTACATACAAGGTGCAAATGATAGTCTTCCTCTGGAAAAAAAAAAGAAAGAAAAAAAGGAATAAGACTCCAATCTGTCTAGCCCTACAGCTAAACAGCCGCATTTTGTAGCATTTTTCTTACCACAGACCAGTTACTTAGAAGTTTAAGGCTATTGCAAAAGCAGTGGCAAGGGGAGACGTTTCAAAGCTGACCATGGTTGAACGTTGCCTACTGCTCGTCTGAACCTGTTTCAGACTGCCTTTTGTATGGAGCACAGGTTCTGATTTTTACACTTTGAGAGAAATATTGGTGAACAGACAAATAATTTAAATGTGCCATAGCTATTTACACCAAATATATAAGTAAGAAGCATTTCCATTAGGTTTTATACTGGAGGACAGGAATGTGCATAGGTGACATTATATTCATGACTCATAAAGACTGCAAAATACAGTGCAAAATTTTAACAATTATCTGTAGTAAAGCTCATGTCTAATTGGGAAAGCTTTGATGGGAACAGATGCTGCATGAAAAAGACAGAAAGGAACTGAATGATTAAAAATGGAGAATGTGTTTAGAAAGAAGTAGATGGTGCTTTGTTGAAAGTGAATGGGGGCATATGTTCCTGCAGTGTATCTGAGGGCTCCTAAGATGAGGACTGGGATACCAGAGAAGAATGATGGTATGGTATACACCATGCAAGAATGCAGTATCAACACTTCTTATTATAATAAAGGCTTTTCATTTACAGCAAAAAGTTTGAAATATGAAAGGTTAACTACAGATGATAGAAATTACTTCCTATAATGATAATGGATGCAGGTAGCAAAACCTAAAGCAAAATTAAAGATGTGAAAGAAGTAATGTGCAATTCTTGTGGGAGGCTTTTCTTTCAATGTATGTTTACTTGATGTGGACTGGTAGTTAACTTCATTGGGTTCCAATGAAGATTTATTTAAAGCCAACAAAGAATTTTTAACAGCAGAATCCAGGATTTTAAAAGCTTCTTTCCTAGCTGATGGTGGTAAAACTGAAAGAACTTTGATGTTAAAGCTGAGGAAGGTGAGGAGAAGATAAAGAATTGTCCCTTATAATTGTTCCAAAATGCTCAAATGCTAGCATCCAGAACATTTGCCTCAGAAATTATATCCTCAAATTGGTCATCTCAACAGATGTCAAAGAAAGAGGAATTAATTCATTGAGATCCTTTTCAGTTTTTTTTTTTAAAGGCTATAAAATAGTCAGAAAAAGATTACACTAAAGTTTTGGTTTGTGATTCAAAACCATCTTAAACGTAGTGTTCAAATACTTATATTTCAAAATAGCTTATATTCTGTAAATTACTTCTTTCTGCTGGCATGGACCTTGTTGCCATTCCAGGTTCAACCACAGTGACAGACCGAAAGTATTGTTACAGTACAAAGTGGATGAAATCTACTGTGTATCTGCTAAAACTCTTCCTTTAGACTAAATGTGGGAAACTTTTAAATTCTTCATCTGCTGGACAGCTGGAGCTCTAGGGACTTTTAAAGTATAGACACTACACAGGGATAACCCTGAGTTTGTGCACAGGTGGGTCTGATTGAAATGCCAGAGATCTGGAAGGAGCTGTGTGTGCATAAGTGTAGATGAGAGATACAGAGAAACACCACACCAGGGCATACACAAGCAGCAAAGAAACTCTGGAGAAGTATTTGAAACATAATACCTGGGGAAAGTAGAAGTCCAAAGAGTGCTATGAAACAAGTGTGATACAGGACATGCTGGGAGCCGTGGACAACATACAAAACACTTTCCTTCATTTGTGTCATATTGAATTTAGGACAACAGAACTGTATGTATACTATCCATAAATAAACGTGCTTTCTTCAAAGAGATAACTGACTTATAATTGTTTTTTCCATCTATGTGACCCTTTTTTTTTTTTCTTAGCTTACTGGTTGGGTACAAAAGATACCTGTAATTTGGATGGTTTGGGAAATCTAGTTCAACCGTGTGAAACCAGCAAATCCCCATAAAGGGGAGTTTCATGAATAGAGTTTTGCCTATTTCCCTCTTCCCTTTTCCTCTCTCCACCTGATAGTAGAGTGACTTTATACCAACTATCTGGGCTACCATTAAGGGACTTGGAGAAAACAGATTAACAGGTAAGAAATGAGCTATGTTAATGGAATATGCATTATAAAAAGACAAAGTGGTCCTTATAGACAAAGTCTAAGAGAGAAAGATTGTTTTGATATGCTATGCCTACATATAATTTATAGGAAAATAAAAATTTACTAATTGTTTTTACATCTTTTCTTTAAAATAATTATGAGCTTGCTAAGGTATGGAAGTGACCTAATAGTTACAATTGTGACCTCTAAGTTACTGTTAATTTTACTGTCAGTATGTGCTTCACATCTCCTACTTAATGGTATGCTAATTGTACGGCAGGATGTCACATTCTCCAACATACAGATTCCGTATTTCAATTACAGCTAAGTAAATCTCCATTACTAATGAGTAAGCATTTCTTTTCCATGTACATTTGCATTATAATGGGCATTTTCTTTATGCACTAAAATTATTCTTTCCTTGACAACAACTATATATTTTATTCTACAGTAAAGGCTACGACATGGTGATTCATTCCTTTCTGTTGGGTTTATCTGTATTTAAATTGTCAGATGTTCTGGATAGCCTGACATTTTCTGTCCCATGTTATTTTTCTGTACTTTCAGAATAAATTTATGTGTTTGCTTTAACACAACCTACTTTAGACAAATAACAAAAAAGTAAGCTTACGTGTCAGTCATAAATTAAGATTTATTTTTAAAATTGCTGCATTGTTTCATTCATGTTGCTGAGAAATCTCAACTGTTCATGTCAGTGCAAAGTGACCTTTATGATATAATGTGTGACTGATTTGAATATAAAGAACAAGTGACCACAAGTGACCTATATCATTGCAAGATCCCACTCTGCTTAACTGAGTAGAGCTCTTTGGCTATTAAATACAATCCCCCAAACATGCCCTGCTGATGCATGTATCTACAAATGCAATGGGCAGCTAAGTAGAATGAAGGGGGAAGGCCTCCTGTTACATCTGAGCTATGCAGCACTGCTGCCAAATCTGCTCTGTCTTGGGGGCTGTGGCCAGTCACTGGGTACCGCTGAACTGCTGAACTTAGGCAGCCGGGTGCTGCCAGCAGAGGATTCCCTTTGCCTGCCAGCACAGTGGCAAATTGAGTCCCTGTGGTGAATTTCCTCCATTCTGCATGGCCCCAGGAAAATGTGTCCCCTTTTATACACTAATAAGGACCGCCTTACTGGTAAAGTGGTAGCTTAATCTTTGGTAATATGCAGCAAAGATGGTGTTGCTTTCATTTTAGTGAGGCTGCTCCCTATGCAGTAAATTGTGTTATAGGTATCTTTTTTAGATGCTCAGAGAAGGTTTATGTATCAAAGAGAATGCATTAATTAATGATAATTAATATTCTTGCTGATTTTTACGTTGGCCTAGTGGTGGGTGTGTATATGGGGAAGAAGATGGGTGTTGGGTTCTTTTAATGATATAAGTACATGGGATATTTTAAAGAAAAAAATCGTGGTGAAAGCATTAGTTAGCATTCCAGAAATGCAGGAGGAGATGTATGCAACCAGATGTTAGAAGTAACAATTGATTTCCTGGTCACTGTGCATGAATTCTTTCTAGCCTTGTGTATATCCTGATAATCGGATGGCTTACAGTATAGATACCATTTGTTTTGTTTTTATTTTGAAAGGCCTACGGTATGCAGCCTTTTTCCCAGACAGCAGCAAAAAACAAGGTGAACAATTTTTGCACTATGTGGTTTTGAACTCTGTCATATTTTCTATTACGTTTCTGTCTTCCATTAGGATAGCTTAGTTTACTATATTAACCACCACCATCATCCATATCACTTCCAATTCTGAGTTTAGTCTGCATTATGTATGTATGTAGTTTGATGATTTTTTCTCTCTCCTGGGGGCTGGAAGTGGTTACTCATATGTTACAGTTCAAGATGTTGTTATAATGGTTGCCCTTTAATCAGTCATTTTCGGAGTGGCTGATGACACCTGGTGGTGTATTCTGTAAATGCAGACCGTGTGTGCAGCTGCTGGAGAGTTTGACCTGTCCTACCCAGAGCACTGACAGTCAGAGTTTGAGCTGTTTAAATGAATCTGATCTCCTGCACGAAAAACAAATGTGTTGGGAGCACATTCTCCTCCCATTCAAACTTACGTAAACTGAGAGAAGTAATAACGTTTCATTACTGTTGAAGCAAACTTAATGCCTCTGACCTTGCTCTTGAATTCAATAGGGCAGTTGTTCACAAGGACTATGTACCTTTTTTATTGTCTTTAACTTTTCAATTCTGTTGCACAAATAAATGTTTTCTATATACTTATGCACTAAATATACTGCATTAAACTAAAAATCTTTTCTGTTAAAAATCTGGGTGATAATATTTAGAAATAATGATGTTTTCAAAACTTTACAGTGTGAATACTGAAGGAAGCTTCTTCTGGTGTTTTATTTAACGTCATGGTTTCTGGCTTGAGTGTATGATTTTTCTTGCCAGCAAATATATTTCCGTATGTTTATGAAATTCTGCATCTCTTTGCCAGCATATTTCCTAACAATGGAATATCTGGGATATACCAATAAGCAACTACTATGAATAAAAATTAAGAATCCTGGAATCCTGATTCTGTGGTGGAACTCCTCAGGAGCTGGGACCTACTGGGGTCCTCTCAGTTTGATTTTTATTTGGGCAGATCTTTACTCAAAACTGATTCTTTTTCTTGCTTAATTGGCCCTTTATTTCCATCTGATTATTTGTTTGTTTGTTTGTTTGTTTCACAAAGAATTTAAGTATTACAGTTAATATGAAAGAAATATGAAGCAATACTTTATTCTGATTTTTTTCAGTCTACAAGCAAATCAAGTACATCAACAATGCAGTATCTTTAGTTGTTTTTAAAATATTGTAATGAAAGGACTGCCAAAGTTCACTGTCGCTGGATTCTGTAGTGAAAGGGAATGAAGGGGAAAGATTTGGTGGAACAAAACTGTGTTCTTTATAGCCAGATTTTATGGTATTATTATTTCTGTGTGAGATACACAGAATTGGCAAGTAAAATTAAATGAGGAGAAACGATAGAAGAGTCAAGTTACACTGTTACTCTGAACAACAAAGGAGGGCAAAGTTCTGAGTTCAGAAATCATTGGTTAAAGGTTATTTGGTTTTTGGTTTTGTTTTCTTTTTTCACCTAAATGTACTGCCCCAGCAGTGCAACATTCATGGTGTATAAACTTTAGTGTAGGCAAGCTGGGTTGTGACTGTCCCTAAATCTCTGGTCAGATGAACTATGTACACAACACAGCTGCTCTGTAGCATAAGGGACTGGAAGTGCCACTTTTGTGTAGCACTTCTTACGCTGCTCCGTTAAGGAAGCCTCTTACACAAGTACATACATGACCGTAGTTCCCAGGCATGGGAAAATGAGAATCGGACAAATGCCAGTTCTGGCAGCTGGTGGGAATTGCTAACTCCACTTTTACAATATGATGTTAAAAGTAGCTTCAGCAGATTTTTATCAAAATAATTTATTGAAGAATAAGAGTAATTTTTTTTTCAGAGATCTGAACCCATTGAAAAGTGACACTTGACATGAAAAGGTATTGGGAGTTTTATCTGAGATATGACAGCTATTTTGCCTTCTAAGTATAGGGAAAAGTGTAGCATTTCAGATAACAAACATAAAGACTGAATGATGGCCACTGGCAATTCTGCTTGGTTTTAGTGCTCTAGATTCCTAGAGCAAAATCTGCCTCTAAATTATTCTCATGCTGCTCTCATTTACTTCAGCAAAGCTTGTGCACATGTTTCAAAGGTCAGCATTCGGCCATTGGGGCTGAATTTTCAGGGAAGAGTGTATTAAAGACATCTGTGCATCAGCAGAACCATGTCCTTTATCCTCTGTAGAACATTTCAGGAATAGGGCTTGTGCTGTTGGGCACTGCAAATGAAGCATTTTCTATTTATTTAATTGCATTGGGATTGCTTAGCAGAAGCATTTCTTGCAGTAGTAGGTTCATGATTTCATTTATTTCTTGTAACTCAATACTTCGATGCTGATAGGTTGTCAGTTTTAAGTGAGTAAAGACTGGAAGGGACCACCCTTGAGAAAATTACAGTTGAAAATATACTGTAACAATCAAAACAAGAGGAAGTAGTCCCAGGAAATAGGTATGGTCTGTTGAGGTGCGCAAACTTTTGTTTGTAGTCTAATACAGAGAGGAAAACAAGTGTTTTACATGAAGGTAGAAAACAAACCCACTTTTCATTGTGGACAGACCTCATACTCTAAATTGTTACCAATCAGACACTTGAAAAAAATAAAACTTGGCATTCTTATTCTATTGGAGTTAGTGTGTATTAAATTGATGAAGATCTTTAAGCATGTAGGTTTTCCCCTGTTTTTTTAACATTATACACTTCTTAAAATGTTTATAATGTCTAATTGCTGCTGGATTTCAAGACATATCAATTTTGTTCTTAGTTCCTGCAGATTTTGACAAAATGTCATACCAAAATATTTTGTATTTTTTGTAGGACTGGGAGACAGAAAATCATGACTGGTATTGTTTTGAATGCCATTTGCCTGGAGAGGTGTTGATATGTGACCTGTGTTTTCGTGTGTATCATTCCAAGTGTTTGTCTGATGAGTTCAGGCTTAGAGACAGCAGTAGTCACTGGCAGTGCCCAGTTTGCAGGGTGAGTACCTATGAGATTTCATGTGCTGTTTAGAGGATTAATATTCGTTAATAGATTCATTAAGGTATCCAGATGGTCTGGCCAGGTCAATGGATAAAGAACTGAATATTGAAATGATGGTACATAACTAGAGCATCTATACAGAGATACCAAAATATGGTTCATGTAGCAGATGGTCATTTTTGAAGACCCCAGCAAGTTTTACTGATGCATTTGAACACACAGTATACTGTGTGGGAATGTGTGTACGTATGTATGCCACGTGTGAATGCAGTATATTGTGAAATCTTCAACATGAGTAAACAAATTGCTGTATAAGATGCTACTGTTTTTACTTAACATCATTTTAATGAATCATAATGTAACTTTTTTGTATTTTGATGACTGCATTTTTAATATTTTATTGGAACTATATTTTACATTACAAAGCCACGGTCTTGTTACTGATAAGGGCAGTATCAAAAAATATGGGGTGAAATCCTGCTTCTCATTTACATTTGTGGATTCTATTGGTGCCAAAAAGGCCAATCTGGATTTCAGTCATAGCATCCTATCTATATTGCTTTTTCTTTAAAATTGTTATTCTGATGAGTATGGTAGGGAGACAGCAAAGAGTATTTTTTATCTATAGTTTTGAAGAATGAGCAGGTATGTTGCCTACATGTCATTAGAAGACTAAACATTCTAGTCAGGATGGTGCTTACTGGTATCTGGCCTTGAATCAGCCAGGTGCTTTTCTTTACGGTTGTTATCTCCGCATCACCTCCTCTAGTGGAGCGCATTCCTAGGCTTCCTTAAATGGAGGCAATAATGCATATGAATGTTTAAGATCAAATTATTGGTATAGAATGGTATAAAACTGCCAGTTGCACTCTACTTTGGACTGCTGAATGAAGAAATTCCCTTGCTAAAAGCTTTGGTCTAGATGTAGAGCAGCAGACTGACCTTCAGATGATCTGTGCTGCAAGGAATGTAAGGGTTCAGGCACTTCATAGTACAGAATAGTGGTTTTTGAAAACACATAGATTGTTTTGTTTCAAAACAGCACTTTCTAACTGATGTTACCTTAGAACTGATTGTAAAAATTCTTTTGCCTCAGACTGGGAGTTCTCAGGATTTAGGGAAATAGCAAGAAAATCGAACCTGCCCAAGAAAGTGTAAAGGAATGAGAAAGAAGTAGTGGCAGGAAACAAACCAGTTAAGAATAAGGACATGTACGATAAGAACATGTACAATAAGGTCAGGTACTATATCTCTCCGTATTGAATTATCAGCGTTTAATTTAGCTGCTCGATATTGCCACTGTTGAGCATAAAGAATGACCATATATAGGTGAATTGGTTTCAGATTTTAAATAAATCTCTTTAATAATTGTTCGGTTTTATAATAAGTATTATTAATTGTTATAGTTAAAATTAGGTAAACTGCATCCAGTCTACCAGTAATTTTAGATGACACCTGGTCAGAGTAGTGAATGCAAATGGTTTAAGCCACCTTGTACATGAGGTGGCTTGTAAAATCTATCTTATAACATAGATTTGGTCAGAAATGCTGAATAATCACATGAAATATGCACAGATACATAGGACGGTTAGCTTTGAGAACAGTTTTGACTTTCATCTTGGAGCCTTAAAATCCTTAACAATGACAACGGCAATGACATTAAACAATTTTTTACCTTGATAAAAGTCCTATGAAACTCAGACCATGTGCACTGTGTCTGTCTTCCCCTTTTTGTTGCAGAAAGACTAAGGAGAAATTGGGGGGGGGGGGGGGGAAGGAGGGGCTCTTAAATACTTCAAGCCCCAGAGATCTTTGGCTTGCTCAGTGCCTCAGATGATGATCAGCCTGGTTTTGTGAATAATGGCATCTCGAATGCCATGGCATCCTTTTTCCACTGTACTAGCTTTTATTTTCTTTGTAATTAATCCAAATCACTTCAAGCCCTAATTCCGCAAGCTTGGACTAAGGATGCTTGCACAGACCCTGGAAGTAAAGGAGGCATGGGAGTTAACGTCCTTGTGTCAGGCTTCAGTATTCTTCCACTACTTTCTCCCCATCTTCTTAGGAAAGGACTGCTCTAATTTAATTTTAAAAGCAAAAGAGGCCTATATTCAACAAAACTATGGTAATTTGAAGAGCTGTGGCTGATGTCCAGAGGATGTAACAGAGCTTAACTATCTAGTATAAGGGTAATAGGATTTACTTTGCATCATCAGCAGTAAATGTGTACGTTCAAGAAAAGTAATAGCTAGGACAAAGAGATGCATATATTTTCATACTTTATTCTTGAAAATGGACATAGCACTTTTCACCTAGGGATTTCAAAGCTCTTTTCAAAGGTGAAGTTAAAGTATGTTTGAAACCTAATACATTGGAAGAAATAATGTAGGAACACATCATTCTTATGTAAAGATTGCTTTCTGTAATGCTGCCAAGGTCAGCAAGCCTTTGGATTATTCATTTCACAATTGCTGGTTGTACTAGTTCAATCAACCTGCGCAGCTTTATCTTGCACACTTGACTACTCAGAAACATTTTATAAAGGACATTGCCAAGGATTTGTTAATAACTTTAAAATATTTTTGCTCCCTTAATGTTTATAACAGTCCCTTGCAAACCTTGCTCTGAACTCTGCCTCCCTGCTGGTGGCTTTTCTCCACTGAATCAATAAGAGTGTCCAGTTCCTGCCTTTTTTTTTCTTTTTTTTTTTTTTTTTTTACTCGAGGTACCACTCTATATTTTGTACCCATAATTCTCAGCAGGAGTCAAGAGTCAAACAAAGTTCAATTCAAACCACATTGCAGTGATTGAAAATTTTCCCTGGCTGCTGACTAATCATTGTCTTAAGTGAAATAAATTGATATTATCAGCAAAATTCCTGGTAGACAGGTCACAAGAGAAAGACTCAATATTGAATTAACTTAGGGGTTACATTCCCCACTACTGGAGTGGTCCATTCAAGATAAGGTTAGTCAACTCAATCTATGTAGGAGACTTGTACATTTATTGCTACTCTTTGGTTAGATAAAAGGAGGAAATTAATTTTCTCCAGCTGTTAATTTAGCAGCTAAAGACCGCAGAAAATGCTGCAAAAATGCTAGTATTTGGAGGGCAGGGAATATATATATATAACAATCTGAATAGGAAAATATTGATCATGTATTGGAGTAAACAATTATTATTTCTTTTTCAAAAAAAATCAGATTTTAAAATGATTTTATAGAAAGGCAAGTTTATGCGTGGTGACATACCGTTTGTCCCAGAAGGGTAGATTTTGATTTGTGAAACAAAAACAGAGCATTATCCATATGGTTTCACTTGACTCCTAAAGTTTTCGCAGTCATCTGATCAGAGATTGAAATTTCATGCATGTGCTTTGCAAGAAATTATAACCGATTTACCTATCATAATGGGTATTCCAATACTTCTGATTTTCATAAATAAGAGAGTAAAGTAAACTATAGAACTTAAGATATTAAATGCTATGCTGCTCAGTATTCTATAAATAGGCTATTTCTGAGTTCTGGTACTTGCACTAAGCATTTCATAGAGTACATATAAATATACCATCATGCAGTTCACAGTCAACTTTAGACATAATTTGACAAGTGAGAATGACAAACAGTAAAAAGTTAGAAGCACAAAAAGATGAAGGTTACTTAAGTGAAGTAACTCAAGTGCTTAGATCGGCAGGTTTTAGGTACTAGCTGTCAGCGTGGTTAATGTAGAACACAAAGAAGAAAGAACATAGCTTTACTGACTTTTGTTATGGTGTGTTTTGGTAGGAGTTAGGTAGCCTTACAATGAAACATATTCTGTAAAGAGAATTTGGCACAATTTCACAAATAATAGCCATGGATTGATGGGTGAAGGGAAGTTCCAGTATAGGCTCAATATTAGCACCACATAGCTCAGTGTGTAGAGCACATACCTCAGGAGGTGCTAGTCATTGGCAGGTCACTTCCGTTCACCTTTCAGCCACATGCACCCGTGAATAAGTCAGGGAGCCATCAGAAATGGGCACTGCATAGGGTGTATTTAAAAAGTGTAAAGGAGTTTGTCCACAGCAATGACAAAACTGGGAAACCTCAACTTAGAGCCTCCTACCACTTTCTCTGTGCACTTAAAAGTGTATTTAATGCTATGGTGCGTCATATTCAGAAGATGCTTAATGCACCATACAAGTCCAAACCAATTTGTGGATTCAGCTGTAACCTTTCCAAAAGCACCTAATGGTTTGTAAAGTCTAGTTTTTAACTCTACGTGGTCCTGAAAGAGGCAGGTCATATGCTATATTCTGCTCAGGCAGATGGTTTTCTGTATGCTGCTTGAGGCATATGGTGCACTGGTTGTTCTGAGACACATCCTGTGTGCCTGCATACCTTTCTTAATGGTACAGGAAACCTGAGGACCTGAGGGTTGGAAGTTTCAGAGGGCGTCAGAGCAGTAAAGCTTTCCATATGTAGTACCAAATTCCTCTGGAAATTTAAGCCCTAAAAAAATCCAAGGACCAGTGGGTAAAGCAAGGAGCTCCTAAACAACAGTGGTGAATGTATGTTAGACATGCACATAGTTCCCCTCTGCAGATATACCCCTGGAAACCTGAATTGCTTATGAAAATGGAACTGGTACCCTAGAAACATGTACCTGTCATTGAGCAGCCTTCACCTAATCCATCACTAAGCTGAAGTGAAGCTCTTTGATGTGTGTTTACACATGACAGTTGAGAGAGGAAAAAAAAAAAATTTGTTAATAGATGATTATAGGGAAATGGAAACTTTTTTACAGGGAGAAAACTTAATTGAATTGCTCCTAGCTAGACAGAATGCTGGCTGTAACACCTTACATTTCTTAGAGTTCTCTGTTTTTTTCTCTTCAGATGAAAGATTGCAGCAACTGTAGCATGGTGGCCATTGTCACCCTGGGGGTTGAAAGCTGCATGCTAACTTGGAGTGCAAAGGATAGTCACTTCCATTGTAAAAGGTGCTACTGAAGGATGGGGTGTTTCTTGGCAGTGTCCCTAGCTGCTGCTAACCTTGTGTGGTTCGTAAAGTCTTGTAGTGAATTCCTGCACCATAAACATGTCCAAATTGCTAAATAAGTCACACCTTCACGATGCAATATATTGCTACCGTCTTTAACAGCAAAGCAGTATTATTAATCTGGAATATCGAATATAAACAGAAATGTAAATCCAGCCTTCAGGAACCAGCTTCTAGGAAATAGGTGTGCTGCAGAGAACAAGGCATATATAAGGTATTTCCTGCACCCACAAGCAAAGAGTTAGGTTGCAACCTTGGCCTTCCACCTACCACATCTCATTAATCTTCTACAGGAGGATTGCTATTGTAAGGTTATTACTTCAGTCCTACATTCCCTATGTAAACGCATATGCCTGACCAAACCTTTCAATTTATCTTGGTTCAAAGCAGAAAGGCTGCAGATTTCTCTAAAAAAAAAAACAGCTAAAACCAGTGTAACTTAGGTATCATCCTTATTTTAGGTTAACCCCGGTAGGCAGCTAAGCACAACACAGATGATCTCTCACTTCTCCCCAACTCCCAGTGGGACAGAGGAAGAGAAAAGGAAAAGTAAAATCAAGATGACTTTTGGGTCAAGATAAAAATTGTTTAATAAGTTAAGAAAAGGAAAAAGAGAGAAAGAAAAACCAGATGCTTCAAAGGCAGTCACTCACCACCCTCCGTAGCTGGACTGATGCCCAGCCAATTCCTAAGCAGAAGATGGATAACCCTCTTAAACCCTCTCTTCTCCCTTTCTGTTGCTGAGCATGACATCATACGGCATGGAATATCACTTTGGTTAGCTCAGGTCATCTCCCAGGTTGTATCTCCTCCCAACCTCTTGCAAACCTCCTGATCTGTTCGTTGTGGAGGCAGAGTGAGAAACAGCAAAGGCCTTGATACTGTGCAAACACTGTTCAGGAAGAGCTAAAATATCAGTGTGTTATCGACAATGATTTGGTCACAAATCTGAATTATACCACCGTATGAGCTGTTGTGAAGAGAATTAACTTAATCCCAGCCAGACCTAGTACAATCTTATATTAAGATAATACATCCCACAAATAGGGTATCTATAAGTATAAAGATCCTTAAAATCTTTTGGGGCTGGATTGAATCTTAGCCATCTCCTTGAAAGAAACTTGTAGTTAAAGGCTTGCAGTAGTGTATATTAGTAGATCTGACTGTGGGAGAAGATACACAGCGGATGTTTGCACTTCTGTAGATTCATAAGACACCATCGTTGTTTTTGTTTCCCAAAAGTAGGAGATTAAAAGACCTAATTTTTATTTATACTTGCTTATATATCACTCTGGCTATAAAGGGACCTGAAAATAGGTATATTTTCTTATGTCAGAGCAATATAGATATTATGCAAATCACATCCCCTATTTTCTTGCTTTAAGTGGCTCTAAGTTGACTTCTCTGAGGACACTATAAGACTTCAAAATAGAAAGTAGGGGGGTTTTATTAAAAAGTTACACATTTTCCATTATAGCTTTCAAAGAATGTGCGAGTGGTACCTCCTAAAGGGCTAATCTTTGCTGAAAAGTGAACGAAGCAGTTGGATAATAATTCGCTTTCTACAAAGGATGAGCCACCTTGCCATAAAAAGACATTTTTGCTGGCTCATAGGCTCCAATTCCCCAAATTTATTACCTTTCAATATTTAGTAGATGAACCTGGGAATCAAATTTTGCTTTAAATAAATCAGTGTAGGGAATTGAAGGAAAAGGAGAGAAATTCGAATTTGCCTGAGTTGTCAAGTTAATTATATCATTTTCATTGCTGCTTAAGATGATATTAACTGCTGATGTCAATAACGATACAAAGCCTGCTATCTATCCTTTCTCATGATCTGAAGGATAGGACTGTAAACCATCTATCTCAACACAGTCTCTTACAAACTGTCTTGCCCAGTAGGGCATGAAAAATGGTTCACATGAATGCTGAAATACTTTCAAAGGATGATAAATTCAGAACCGTGTCAAAAAAAGAGGTGTCAGTGCAAGTGAGTTTTATTGTGTCCTAATAAATTTCAGTCTTTCAAAATGCTGCGTCATTAGCATGCATACAGCACTCCAGTGCCTAAAATGACAGCAGTGTTTCGTAATGCATATAATTTAATGCAAATTTGGGTTTGAATTTGCAGCAGCAATGTTGGTTTATGCAAAACTAAATGGGTGAACTGAATTCCAGCAGAATGCACATTCTCACAGCAGACGATGTAAAACATGAATATACAGAAGGTGATTCAGACATACAGTGCAGGGTAAAAGTCTGACTCCTTCCAGAATTTAGAAGGAAGGTCAGGGAACCATTAATATGATAAAAATAATATTTACTGTGTTGTAAGTATTAGAAGGACCTGGTGCTGGCCCTTTCCACAACAGTGAGTTTTACCCAGCAGTGGTAGTGTCCTGTCAGGAAAAAGCTGTAGTGTTGTTATGCATACTGTAGTATCTATAGGTTCATGACTGAACTGGTACTTTAGCACAGTTTGTAATGATTCTGTACATAGCGTTAATGAAATAAACAGCTTCATTGGTAGTGCTGTTTACAGTTTTGATTTAAGAAGGAGGTAGTAAGTACCACCCTGAGATATACAGGTTTCACACTTGCTGTAGCACAATGGCCAGCCTTTGATTTTTATTGTCCTCAGTGGCTTGCAGGAGGAATATAAGTGAGACACAATCAAGTTCTGTCATTTTTCTTCAGGTGCTAATATATTAATTCACTTTTGCTGAGTAAATACGTAGAAGTAGTCGCTCTGTACTCAGTGAGTCTGACCCCTCTATATGTTCAGAGTTATATATAAGTAATTCAGTGAAAAATAGCACTCTTCTAGTGATTAGTAATTCATAAGCCTCATACATCTTTTAGCTACCTATTAGAACATAGATCCTGTTTTTTCTCATTTTTGCTAAGCAACAGTCATCTGCACAATTATGTGGAACTCACTAAAGACCGTCAAAATTTGAGGATGCAGGATAAGCCAGTTTGGTCCACACAGCATACAGGTCGTGATGTGAGGCATGAGAAGGGGAGTACTCTGCTTTGCACTCTGTGCATTTGGAGGTGTGAGAAGGAGTAAATGTTTTTGCAAGAGATGTCAGCAGTTAGAAATCACTTCAGGATGATAAAATTGGAACCCATGGTGTTGTTTCACTCTGCTTTTGTTTTGGAGAGCTACTGCAGGCAAGAGCAAGGAGGAGATAGCACTTTTCAGGTAGCTGTTTTAAGGCCATGCATAACTGCACAGCTGCTGTGACCTAGAGCTGGAAAGGCTGGTTTGTAAGAGCATGCCTAGGCATTTGCAGAGAGGCACCTTCTCTTTAGCAGCACATTTTCTGTATGCAGTGCTTTCCACTAGCCTGGATTGACTTTGAAGACTAGGGATAAGTATCTATACTGATCCATAATTGGGGGGGGGGGGTGGGGTGGAACTCTGGATCCTGAAATGCTAAAAAAAAGCAGTTTGTGTTCCAGAATCTGGATTAGATTTCATTAAGGAAGAACCACAAAAAAAATCAACAACTGCTATGTTTCTCAGGCCCTATAAAGTGCTCTGAGTTTTTACTGCCTAGAGCCTAATTGGCTTCCACCTAGACAGTGTTATTTTGCTTAGTAAGCACATAATTAGTAGGTGGTACAGGATATTCTTTTGAAAATAATTTCTTATTTTAGTGAATATATTAATGTCTTGCTAATGAAAAGACAAATTTTAAACTGCTCCCTAAAATGCCTTTGTTCATTGTTTTATTCTAATTAGACACTTTTTTTACATGAAAGGTTTTGACAATGTGATATGGATACAACTGGAAATAAAACCTGTAATTCTTATGTAGCTGAAGTCTTCAGCCCAGACATAATTCAGAGCAACAAATATAGTTGTTGTGGCATGTTAGTGTTACTAATTTCCCAGAAAAGATTTTTCCTAAAAAGATTGTGTGACATGTGATTCAAAGTTACCTTTTCAAATAATGTTGTGATGCAAAGATTTTTATTGGATGAATTTTGTAGTCAAGTTTAAAATAATAATATGACACTGTTTTTCTTTGACAGAGTATCAAGAAGAAAAACACAAGTAAACAAGAGATGAGCACATACCTACGATTCATAGTTTCTCGTATGAAGGAGCGGGTGAGTCTGAAACAGGGAAGCTTATGGAAGGTTGAGTTGCACTGTAGAGGATGTGTTACAGTTGGTTATGTGTGGCTGTGCAGGGAGGAGGGCTACAAGAGGGTGTCATTTTATTTCTCCTCTCATAGGCCATTTGTGTATTTCAGCATATAACTATCAGGTCTCATTGCTCAGATTAGTATCATTCTGACTGGAGTAGTTTATGCCATGGGCCTGTGAAACCTCTGAAATTGACATTTTTTCAGGTTTTAGACACATGTCAGATTGTGGCTCCACAGTTTGGCCTTGTGTATTTCCCACCTGAAATATTCCAAACTATTGCATTTTTTTTTTAACCTGTTTGTTTGTTTGTTCTAGGCAGATTTAAATGCAATAACTTACACTGTCTCATGGTCCTTTCAGGCTATAGATCTAAACAAGAAAGGGAAGGACAACAAACATCCAATGTATAGAAGGCTGGTGCACTCAGCTGTTGACGTTCCTACTATACAGGAGGTAGAGTGACTTGCTTTGTAACTTCCACGTGTTTATGGTGTCTTTTAACAGTGAAGATAAACCTTAAGGAATAAAGCACTAGTCCTGGTTCATTCTCCTTATGATCAGTATTTCAGTATTGTATCCAGCATTGGATACGGGATCTTAAAACTTCAAACTTTTCCTCATAAATAGGTAACCAAGTAAAACCATTTTGAGTAGTGCCTGTTTTTCTAACATAGAGTATCCTCAATTCCTTTTGTACTATGGTTTTACGAGGAGCTGTAGGCAGATGAAATCTTAAGAAAAAGTACCCTTTATCTAAGTCACTGAATACAGTATTGAGTGCCTATATTTGCATATCTGGCCCGATGTTTTTGACCATATTCCAGTTTTAGTCATTATGCCCTTGTGTAGGTGTCAACTTCATAAACATCTACATGATTCATAAAGAACAATCATTTTGTTGATCACGAAAAACCAAGACTCACTCAAAACATCTGCTTTGCATTAATTGTTCCAAAAATAAAGTACTAGTAAATATGTTGTCCTTTTTTTCTGAACTAAAGGTCTGACAGAGCACAACTGAAAATGCTGCATTCCTTATCAGATGAAGGAACATACTAGGAAAATGAACTGCATGATTCCATGTTGGCATGAGTTAGGAGTTGTTAAGAGTTTGTTAAGAGTTTGAAGGACTAAGACAATCAGCTTTCACCAGAAAATGCCGACTGTCAAGTGAAGAATAAATGCAGTCAGCCTTATTTTGAAACTAGCTGGTATTCTAAGGTATGAAAGCCTTCACCTCAGGGAATATATTTTAATTTGAAGAAGAGTTCTGGAGCGCACCTTATGATCAAGCTAGCCCAGATTCACCATGTTACAACCAAGAGAATTGCTTTATAAACTTAGTCAAGTATTAGAGCATCTATTGTATTTCTGGCCATAGCATAAAGGGACCAGTTCATCCAATGTTCAGGTACTAACAAACCATGTCAGAGAGTTCTAAGTATTCCTTCTGTATGCAGGAAAGGCAATGTCTGATCTGTGTTGCATAATGCAGATTTCTGTGAAAGCTTCCCTGCATAAAAAATGGGTACAGCACTTTAACAGTTTTCTTCACAGTCCTATGTTTTCTTTTGTGTAGAAAGTAAATGAAGGAAAGTACAGGAGTTATGAGGAGTTCAAAGCAGATGCTCAGCTGCTTCTACACAATACAGTGATTTTCTATGGAGGTAAAGTACTATGTTAACTGCTTACTTTATTTGATCTTTCTTTATCTGTAGGAAACTCACAAGTTGGGGATTGAATTTGGTATTAGATAAGTGTGGATGAAGTAATGTGAGAGCCCTTAAAAATCAAAGCAAGCTGCAAGAGGACTTTGCAGGGTCTTTTCTGGCCCACCCACTACGCAACTATTTTCATACTCTCTGCCTAAACCTGTTAGTGGGAGTTTGCACCTTTGCCATCCTGTTTCTTCTGCAGCCTAAGTCATAAGTCAGTTTATACTGCAGATTTCTGCCAGTAGACTTACGTTGTTCTAAGCTATAAGGAGGTCTGAACTCTTACGTGCTGTGTCAGCAGAAATATGTACTATGGGCATACTATAGATACACTATAGTAAGATCCTCACGGCAGTGATGAGGGCTCACAGCAAGCTTGCTACACAGGACTTCAGGAGAGCAGACTTGGCCTCTTCAGGCTCTACATGGTAAAGTACCATGGGATAAAACACTGGAGGGAAGAGGGGCCCAAGAAAGCTGGTTAATACGCAAGGATCACCTTGTCCGAGCTCAGGATGGATGCATCTCAACAAAGAGGAAGTCAGGCAAAAGCTCCACGAGGCATGTGTGGATGAACAAGGGGCTCCTGGACAAACTCAAATACAAAAATGGAAGCAAGGAGAGGTTGCTTTGGAGGAATACTGAGAAATTATCTGAGCCACCCAGAATCAGGTTAGGAAAGAAGAAGCTCTGACAGAATTAAATCTGGCCAGGGACATCAGAGGCAACAAGTAAAGCTTTTGTAGGTATGTCAGTGGTAAAAGGAAGAGTAGTGAAAATGTGGGCCCTCTCTGGAAGGAAACAGGAGACGTGGTTACCTGAGATATGGAGAAGGCTGAGGTACTTTTTTGCCTTGGGCTTCACTTGCAAGTGCTCCTCCCACACTGCCCAAGTTGCAGAAGGCAAAGGCAGGCACTGGGAGAATGAAGAACTGTAGGAAAAGATGAGGTTCAAGAACATCTAAGGAGCATGAAGGTGCACAAGCCCATGCGACCTAATGAGATGCATCTGTGAGTTTAGATTGGATATTAGGAAGAAATTCTTCACTATGAAGATGGTGAGGCACTGGGCACCGGTTGCCCAGAGGAGTTGTGGATGCCCCATTCCCGTTAGTGTTCAAGGCCAGGCTGGATGGGGCTTTGAGCAACATAATCTAGTGGAAGGTGTCCCTGCCTGTGGCAGGGACTGGAACTGGGTGATCTTTAAGATCCCTTCCAACCCAAACTATTCTATGTTTCTGTGGTTCTGTTTTTCACTTGTGGACCATATCTGCCATATTGTGACAGGAAATATCGCTACCTTCACACTAGAGGTGTCCTGCTGGTGCCCTGTGTGGAGATACAGGCATTAGAGAAGCTGTTAGTTACTGGGAAGGTAAAAAGTGACTGATGGGACAGTTTGGTTGGAAGTGGAAAAACAGTTCCACTGTGTCCAGAAGCTATAGCCAGACGTAACAGATGCCATTATTCCAGGAAGGATGTGGTTCCTCCCTGCAGACACAGCCCATATTAGGGAAATTGGGAGGAGAGTGGGACCAGTCTATTTGCAGCATCAGAAGATCTGCAATGTCATTGTAGGAAGGGGTGGGAATGTGCTAATGGGAAAAGAAACAGGTGTAAAGGGAAATAGTCTGTGAAGCATTAATCTGAGCAGAAATGCTTATGTTATTGTACCTGTGTTCCTGTCAAGTGGTGAGAGCCATGTTTTAGGACAATTGCAGCGTGTCATTGAGACGCTAGGAGAGAAAGAAATTGGATCCGTATTAAGAACAGCTATGTGTCCCTGCTGCTGCTTCTCAGATGTGTACTTGTATTGTTGAATTTAAAAGCTCCCAATGGTATTTCTGCATATAAATATGAAACAGAAAACAAATACAAAACTGATTGTTACAAAATTTTAAATAGAAGGGTTATCCAAGTAACTAAATTATGGTTTGTATTCTCAAGCCAGACAATTATAGCATGAAAATCATAGCAGTAACAGCTGCAAATCTTTGTGAGCACTGTGATCATACTGTGATTGTTCATACCCTCTATTTTTAATTTATAGCGGATAGTGAACAAGCTGATATAGCAAGGATGCTTTACAAAGACACATGTCATGAAGTAAGTAATACCAAGATGTAGACAAAATACTTTTCATTTCAGAACCTAAGAAAATTATTATTCATATTGCAAAAGTTAAAATGCTCTGAAGTTTGTTATAAATTCTCCCTTAACTTTCTAACAGCTCATTCAGTACTACTCCTTTTTTTTTTCCAATTAGACTATCATATGGAATATACCAGTAATCAAATCTTAGATTTGAAAATAATCTAGTAATATATAGTTGTGTTAGAAATAATTGTACTTGCTAATATGAATTGAACCTGAGGTGAGATTCCTACCAAATTCTGTTATTGGCATTGAAACATTTCTCATCATTCAGAGGAGACCAAAAAATAAAGCTGGGGAGCTATCTCACTTTCTCCATTTCTAGAGTTAAATTACTTCTTTCAGAATGTACTTTAAATATTTGATGAATTTAAAGAACTATTGTTTGCGTTTTAGATATAATAAGTCATTAAGACATGAATTGGTCTCCTCCCACTGCATTATTTCTCTGAAACATGAATAACATTTCTGCAGCTTGCCTTTCACCCAGCTCACCTCAGTTTCACACCTCTAGTTTGTACAGACAGAAGTAGCTCCACTAAATCAGCAAGCAGGGCTGAAAAATTCTACTACATAAGAGAGAGGGATACTACTGAAGTTGCATAAAAAGGATTTTTTGGGGCTTACTTACCTTCTTTTTGTTTTTCAGCTGGATGAACTGCAGCTTTGCAAGAACTGTTTCTATTTATCAAATGCGCGACCTGACAATTGGTTCTGCTATCCTTGTGTATGTTGCTGACACAGATTTTGATTTGTTTGCTTTTTGGTGTAAAAGTTTGTAGTTTTGGTATCATTAATGCATTGAATATTCCATTTAAGTAGGCTTGTTTCAAAAGCATGGTTAAGAGTCTGTAAGCCTAGATATTTTACACAAGTGAAATGTTGATTGAACTTCAAAGCCGTAACAGTATAGGTTATGAAACTTGGTTATCAGCCAGTTACAGCAGTTTCACAAGAAAATAAGGAGCTGTCAGAAATAAAACTTTACTCCTGGATGAAGCTATTAAGACAAGTTTAATTTGGGGGCTGCTTAAGATCTCTGTTTTCAATAGACAATTACACCCTTTTCAGACTGTATTTTTTTTACTTTGATCCAAGTAATACATCTAACAGGGAAATACGCACCGTAAGAAAATAAAAATGAAAATAACACTAGACATAAACAAAAACCATATTCTTACAATACTGGCATAGTATTATAGCAAAATATTTGTGGGAGATATCAATATAATACTTCATATACAATAATAAATACAACATTTTTTCCAGATACCTAATCATGAGCTGGTTTGGGCCAAAATGAAAGGCTTTGGGTTTTGGCCAGCCAAAGTCATGCAAAAAGAGGACAATCAAGTTGATGTTCGCTTTTTTGGCCATCACCACCAAAGGTAATTTATTAATTCCATGTGCTGCTTTTTACAAACAATACTGAAAAGAATTTATCTCATCTATCATGTAGTAAGTCCTGGCTCTGCTAGTTGCCAACATTAGAAAGACTGAATACTTTGCCATAATTGTTTCAGAAAATCTAAAGCTCAGTCTAACACATCTGAAGTTGCCAAATGGCTCTGAGATTCTCTTTCCAGATTTGCCATAGGGATGTTACTTAATGCCATTTTAATTAAAGCAAGCAAGTGAACTTCAACTGCTTCATCAAATCAGTAGCAGCCTGCTAATCCAGGCCAAGACGAAAATTGGACAGAAATGTACTCTTACCTCCAGCAGTATTGACTCTCTTCTCTTTTCTCTTCTGAGCAGGCACATTGCAATTTTGTGTTTTAGTAATACAATATACATCACAAATCTTTCTGTCTCATTTCTAGAACAGAGCTCCCACTGTGAGCCAGTTTGCAGTTTCAGAGAGTAACTCTTTACACTGCAAACTTAACTCTTAGCTCAGCTTTTACTTCCATCTCCTGTTGTTTGTTCAGCAGCTGGGTAAGGTTATAGTAGCGTTACTAGAGTGGATCTACTTTTTTTTTTTTTCCTGTTTGATCTATATGCCTGTGATGTGAGGAGAGGAGACATTTGTAATTCATGGCTGTTGGGAAGGTAGTGTATTTTGGTGCATCCCACAAAGGCCCAGGCAGTTCAGTAACAGAGTTCTATGAGGTTGTTTATTTAAATTGTTTTTAGTGTAGCTTGCACAATGTGTGACATGTTTCCATTTGTTATATGAACTACCACAATTTTCTAATAGCATTAAGTGGATAAAGGATCTTTCTTTGTGTCTCAATCACAGAATGATTTACGTTGAATCTGTTTCCAAATACAGCTTATCTCAGTAGTTTTGGCATTAAGTTCACACAGCTTCAGACTGTTTAGCAAAGTACCATGCATTTGTGGGATGAGGTGCTTGTAACTTCTTTTAACATGTGCTGATAGAAAAGGCAAAATGCATTTTACTGGGGTGCCATTAATTAGTTACTGTGCTGGACTTGAAAGAAAGGCCCTGTTCCTGGTTGGTGTAATTTAGCATTGTTTCTTTGACTTCACTGATATTTAAATTGCAAGAATTGAGAATATGTCCACAGACATTTAATTTGTTGAGTATTTACTCTGTTATATAGATATACATGGCAGTGACTCTTTTATGTCCAGTGACTCTTTTATGTCTTTTATAACCTTTCAAAATGTCAAGAGCTGTCCATCTAATTCTGTGTGAAGTCTCTGAAAATATTTAAGAGGACAAAGTACCTTTGGAACCAAGTCACTGACGGAAATTCTTTCACAAAGAGCAGGAGTCCCCACATGTGTTCAATCTTGATAGACAGGGGCCCAAACTACAAAATATCTCTATTCAAGGTGATAATTTGATACATTCCTTGACAGTTTTAGAAAAGAGGTCAAGGGCTAAATTCTGTTAGCATATGAACAGTCAGTAAAGATGTTTCTGTCTGACTCAGAGCATTTAGCAAGAGAGCAGGTAGGAGATATGACAGCTGTTGGTGCTGGGGGCAGTTTATGGCTCACCAAAAATGAAAGAGACTTTCATCCGTAGCACCCACAGCAAACAAATGCTTATAATAACACAGTGCAGTTCTTTTTTTTCTTTTTTTTTTTTTTTGTCATTCATATTGAATATACAAAAAAATCTGGGTAAAAAGGAATTGTCAGTGATTGGCCACTGTGAAAAACTGCTTCTGAAGTAATTTTCTCATGTCACCTGTATGTAATGTTTCCAAACCTGTCTGTACTGTGTATTCAAAAGGGCCTGGATTCCCTCTGAAAACATCCAAGACATCACAGTTAACATCCATCGGCTGCACGTGAAACGCAGTATGGGGTGGAAGAAGGCCTGTGATGAGCTGGAGCTGCACCAGCGTTTCCTTCGTGAGGGGAGATTCTGGAAATCAAAGAATGAGGATAAAGGGGAAGAGGAGGCAGAGTCAAGTATCTCTTCCACCAGCAATGAGCAGGTGAGTGCTGTCACAGTATTAGCAATCAGGGCAATTTATTAAAGGGTACAAAGATGACATGGTTTTGACTAATATTCTGTTAAATTAGTGTTGTACTCTGTCTTTCAGTGGTGACAGGAAGAGGATTCAAAGGATAATTTTCCTTTTATTTTGTAGCTTGGTAATAACAAGAATGCAGAGTTTTCCTCTTTTCTTGGTTTCTTGGATGACCTCTGGGAAATTTCAAAATGTTTATAACCTACAGCACCTTGATAAGACAAACCAAGATTTCTAAAGTTAAATAGGAATGTTCAAGTTAAATGTCATGGATATCAGATAGACTGCAACGCTGCCTTCTTGGACTTCCAGCAAGGGACAGTGCTGTAGCTGTTCAGCCTTTTCACAGCTGGACTGTGTGCACTTTGGACTGTTACAGATCCCTGAGTAACACCAACCATGACATTTTCAGCAAGTCTAGCTAAAGTTAGGTGCAAACGGTAATGTTCGAGAAGCAACTGGTGAAGTCATTACAAATAATTCTGCAAAATGAGAAAAAAAAATACTGCTTTAACAATGGTGAAAAGCAAAAAGGGCCAAGATACAAAACTTTGCACTAACATATGGAAATTCCCTTACCACAGCTGAACCTTGCTAGTCATTCATTGTCCAAGAGGGTGTTATATATTCGCTATTACTGACTTGGCAGTAAGATTTTCATAGCTTGCAGGATGTTTCTCTGTATTCTTGGCAGTCTTTTCCCTGGCAGCATCTTCTTCCCTCATTTAAAACAACTATACTCTCTCTAAGCCTGTATATAAAAAGTCAGCTTGTTTTGACCCACTTCCTCTGCCCTTTTGTCAAACAGGTCTATCATCAATTTGTAGCTAAAAACTTAAAGCTCATAAAACTGGATGTTGTGTTAAGGGAATGCTCCTTATCAAAGTGGGTTTAGATTTCTTTAGCCTGATTTGCTTATTTACCCGTTGTAACCCCTTTATTTAATGTGATGTATGCTGTCATGCAACAGTGTATGATGAAACAGGAAAATGGTTGCAAATAATATTTATGAAAGGTAACAGTGGCATTTTCCCAGTTTTTCAGAAGTTTCAGTCATAGGGTTTGGAGTGTCCATTTGCATATTTTCTGCTCCACCCCAGCTGTTCATCCTGCACTTGGTTAATGCTTATATCCATTTCACTGGTTTCTCAGATACAGAAACGTAAGAGTACCCATCAAAATCAGTGCTCTGTAGTAATCAGTAATACCCTGTTCTAACACTACCTAGTACTGGATACTTCAAAGACAGGAATAAGAACTTTCCTGTAACACATTGTAAGATAATATACCACCCACTTAGATCTCACCTTTGTTTCTTTTGCTGGAGATTGGCTTTTATTCTTAAGCCTGAAGTTTCATACCCCTCCAAACATACAGTTACAATCAATTATAGCAAGTCTGGATAATCATACCATCCTTACGTACTTACATCCTCTTTATAATTACTGCTGGTTTCTGGCTTCCAATAAGATCTGCTGCCTAATTATGGTCACTGATATGAGAACATTCCAGAAACATGTGTTTGAACTGGTATGTGAAATTAAGAAAAGAATGATTAAGTGCGTTTTAGCAAATAGATACTGAATGTTAGAACTTGTTCATTAATTTTGTTCCTTTACGCAATCGTAGTCATCAGTGCTAACGTGGAAAGTTTATTGTGTGTACTTCTCATTTAAGAACAGTATTCAACTTTCTATTTCCTAAATAAAATAATTGCAAATAGTCACAAAAAAAGGTAAAAATGTACATCAGTTTTGTTACAATGAACTTATATGAACTGTTTTTCTGACTGATTCAATGTGCTTTTATTAATGTTCATAGCTGAAGGTTACTCAGGAACCAAGAGCAAAGAAAGGACGACGTAACCAGAGTATGGAACTCAAGAAAGAAGTAAGTAACCTCAATTACCATCTTTGTAGTGATATCACAGTACAAAAAGTCTGAAATTTTCACAGGCACTCCTTCAAGTTCTGTCACCTTTTACTGATTTTACAGTGTTAATCTTGAAAGATCCAGCCCCATAGCTTGGTCCTCCTTGCTAACAAACATAATTGCACCTCCCACATGCAAACCACTGGTGTCATCATGGTAATATTCTGTATCATGAATAAATTAAGTCAGCTTACAACATGTTTTTTTAATGGCAAATTCAGACTGGTTATTAAGTCTATAAACAGCAGAAAATCAAAAGTATTTTGCACATTCACGTATATTATGTTTATAAAATGTCCTATCCATCTTTGTCCGTGGAATTTCCTTCCTTGTTTATCCAGCTTGCACACTGAATGATCATGTAACCAAGGGACTGTGTTATTATGCTTGTACACAAGGGGGCAGTTACTGAGACTGCCATAAATCTCTTATTTCCTGAGTTTTGAGTACTTTTTCCTGGCCTTGTTTCTGCTGCATTTTGGACACTTACGAGAAAGTTGAACGTACATGCAGGCCTCAGAAGAGAACTTAGGACTCCATTATAGAGGACGGTTCAGGTATTTTATCACCACAGTTATGTGGGATGGCCCTGGTTCCTGAAATACAGACATTGCCACTCCTAATACCTGAGCACCTGTCTCCCATTGTATATGATACTGCAGGAGGCACCTTCATTGATGGAGGCAGTGACACACAGGTTGTGCTCTCTGGGGCACAAACTGTATTTTGAGTGCAAGATAGGGAGATTACAGTTTAGGATGTCTTGTCATTTTTATTGTATTTTCTGTCAAGCAGATACTGTAATTTGCTTTGTAAATTTATGTCTTAACATTTGCCTTCTTAGCTCTGCTTATGTTTGATCAGTGATCCAGAAGTCAATCACAGTGACCTATTAAAAACTAATTGGTTGCAAAAGGCACAGTCAGCCTTTTGGTTGGTGTGAGCAGTGCCCCATCACACAGCCAGGCACAGAGTCCAGTTCTGAGCAAGACTGGTGTACAGGGACTGTGGGCTTATTCTGAACACTGTTGAATGAGCTTTAAAAAAATCTAAGTTAAAAAAATCCAAATAATGTTCATCTGTGTCTTCAGACATTTCGAATGTCAGTAAGACTTTGCAGGGATATTACTTCTATCTGTTCTAAAGATCAGGAGCAATTGGTGTGACAGTGTAATAACATAGGCAGCTAAATTCAGTACAGTACATTACTGTAACTATGACTTCTTTCTTGATAATTGTGTAATTGCAGAAAGCTTCTGTGGTCATACAAGTCTAGTTCTGTACTATTGGAAGCAAGACTTGGATGCTCATTACCCTTTCATCTTCAAAGCACCTTTGAAGTACTAATCAGTCTTTGCAGCAGTTCTGTGAAATCAATGGAATATTACAGACTCCAGTGAAGCCTCTGTTGGGCCAGAGTAAGCCCAGAGTTTGCGAAAACAATTCAGGCACCTTGACCACACAGCTACCGTCTCTTCAGGCAGGATGGTACAGGGGGAAGTCTATAGCAAAACTTTAGTCATCCCAAGGGATCTGCTGTGATTCAACGTAGCCTCTGATGTTTGTCATGCTTTTGGGGAAGTGAGGCTGGTGAGTGTGGCATACTGATGGGCCATACATGTGCTTCCTTCTGGAGGAAAGCCTGACCAAAATACTTACCGACTGCCATGCTGTTTTTCCCCAGGGATCCCATATCCCATTAGCACTAAAGGTCTTCAACAGACACCTTTCACATTAGTTGCACTGGCATTAGTCCTGCAACATTTTTTTCTCCTGGGAGAACTGAAAGTTAACTTGTTCTACTTTGATATCTGGATTTACAAGTTTGTTCTTTCTCTGTAGGAGCCAGAACCTGAAACTGAAGCAGTAAGTTCAAGCCAGGAAATTCCCACAATGCCTCAGCCCATTGAAAAAGTTTCAGTCTCAACTCAGACCAAGAAGTTAAGTGCCTCTTCTCCAAAAATGCTGCATCGGAGCACCCAGACCAGTAATGATGGAGTGTGTCAGAACATGTGCCATGACAAATACACCAAAATCTTTAATGATTTCAAGGACAGGATGAAAGCTGATCACAAAAGAGAAACTGAGAGAGTTGTGCGAGAGGCAGTAGAAAAGGTAACACTTGTCAAACACCACCTACACTCTGGTTTGAGGAGAGGAGGAGTGTCGATTTTTTTCACATTCTCCTCTATTTTTGTAACATCTACCCTTAAGAAAATGAATAAAAAACCTTTCCCAAAGAGACCACATAAAAACAATCTTCATTATTGCTTTTTAGACCATTTCAATACCAACAGATCTTAGTTTAAGCAGAAAACAGCTTTTTTTTGAGTCCAGTGAAATCAGATCCAAAAATGAAATGAATTGTTCATTCACGAGTATCCATTTCCAAAGCCTCTGTCTCCATTGTCAGCTGTGTTTGTACACAGTGGCATTGTTTAAATGCTACTCATAAACAGTTCTTCTTTCATCAGTCTTCTGACTTAAATAGATTTGCTGAAATTTGTTTGACTTTTTGTATTTAATGATAACCTGTTCAAAATTCAGTATTGAAGCCTGACCTGGTCGTGTTTAGCTGGAGAGAACAGGACAATTTAGAGTATGATTTGTCTCACCTCTCTCTTAAGTGCATGTCTTAATGCAAGATGAATTTCCTTCTGGGTGAAGGGCTGTGGAATGAACCTAGGGAGTTCAACTGTTGATCCTTTAGGATTAAGACACCAAAGTTTTAGGTAACTGAGCAAGGGCAAAGGAATCCCATCAACAATGAATCCTAAAAGGTACCTCTTACTGAACTCAGGGATGTTCTATTTTTGTATTTCCATTGTGCCCTTGCTGTAGATTTATATGTAGTTGTAGATTTGGAAAAGACAAAATCTGTGTCTAAGATAAATTCATAGATTTGTAGACTGAATGTTGACAAAACATACATGGGAGCTGTTAAGCTGTTTCTGTAGTTGCCTAGCAGAACAGAAATAAAGTGACATTTTAATTTTGAATGTTTCTGAATAGGAGAAATCTCTAATTATTTGACCTCCAGCTACATCAGTAAGAGAGGTTTAAAGAGTAGAGGTTTAAAGAAGATACTTCTATTCCAATAGCTGTCCACTGACTTGTTTTCCTGGCTTTGGTATGGCAGCTGCGTACAGAGATGGAAGAAGAGAAAAGGCAGGCTGTAAATAAAGCTGTGGCCAACGCACAAGGAGAGATGGACAGAAAATGTAAGCAGGTAAAGGAGAAGTGCAAAGAAGAATTTTTAGAAGAAATTAAGAAGCTAGCAGGCCAGCACAAGCAACTGATTTCCCAGACCAAGAAGAAGCAGTGGGTAAGCATTAAAAATTTATTACAAGAGAGTAAGTGGAAAAGTATAATGCATAGTGCAGGGCAATTGAATTTGATTTTTTCCTTACTTTTAACTACACCACTCTTTCACTGGTCTTTCAGCATTAAGGTTTTCTCCTTCATATTACTGCTTTCAAATTTTCTTAACCTCCAAGTTTCGATTCAAAGTTCGGATTGCTTTCCATCTTAATTATGTGGTGTTAACAGCACCATATTCGTGAGTCCAGTCACATGTTAGTATCAAAACACTTTTTTCTCCATGTGATACATGTTTTACTCCATACGAGATGTTCTACATTATTTTGACATTCCTTTGATCTCAAGGCCCCAGAGGACACAGTATCTGGCTGCATCAATTTGGATTCCCCAGCTAATAATGCTGGTAGTGATATCCTTTTGGCTTTTTCCTCTTTTAGATTTTTCTGCAGCTGTTTTATGTTCTTCTGTATATAGGACATGACTTTCTGAAGTATATTCCTCTTGTTCAGTCCTTAAGCCCAAATCTGCCGCATTGCCTACAAAAAACGTATGCCCTTTAGAGAAGTGAAAACAGACATCTGGCTTACTTATTCTATTTCATGCTGCAAATTTTTCCCTAGTTGTCTTTGTTATTCTGGTTTTCTGTGTTCTTCTCAGCCTAGAAGCGTCTTCTCTTGCACGGTTATACAGCATCTATTCAACTGGAAGCAGTGTAAACACTGTGCTGCTAGTCTTTGAGTACAGTTCGAAACCGTTATGCTGAGAAGCAGTGAGCCTGGCACACAATACAAACTTTGCTATTTCTTTGTTAATTTTCATAGAACAAGGAGTTAAAAGCCATCGTTCAGCAAATCACAGAGCACTGTAATAAGCTATCTATAACATACAGGAGACTGGGTACGCCTCCTTCTGAGCTTTGATTTTGCCAGATGCAGCTGAGAAGCATGCGGGTGCCTTGCCACAAGGTGGCACGCTGGTCTGAGCAGCGCTGGACACCCGTCCCACTGCCACTGAGCAACGGAACAGCGAGTTCTGGCTCTTCCCTGCAACTCCTGTTTGTTTTCTGCTGTAAAGGGCTCTTTGTTTGTGTTCAGCCTCATTAGTCCTTGTTCCTACAGATTAAATGATGGTCCCTGCAGAGAAAACTGCTCTCTAGAAGAGTGAAAAAAATACTAAGGCGAGACAATTGGTTGCAGACTATCACAGTCATGACTTTTTTGTAAAGAGAAGCACTTCAAGTGCCAGAGCTTCTGGAGGGTCTTCATTTCTGTTCCTAGTAGAGGTTTTGCTGTGAGTGTACAATACTGCAGTGCTTGGGTCTTTGTCAGTTAGAAAATTCCTCCCCATCTACCTCTCTGCAGACCAGAGAAGTTATTTAGGTCTCTGAGTTGATCAAGTTACTGTGTTTAATGCATCACAGCTGCTGGTGTCTTCATGCATGCTTTTGCCTATGGCACTTGAGAAGGAAATTGAATTGCCTTTTCCCACTGTAGAACAATGTCAAAGTAGCTCTATTCTGTCAAAAGTTAGAGTGCACATATGAACTGCTGTGACCATTCAGCTGACATGCAGTAGCTCAATCATAGTAACTTGATTGTAAGCCTGGACACTAAGCAATAACTACTTCTTGGTGTTTTCGAAGGCAGAATTTTTTAGAGCCTTGAAACTTACTTTCATTTACTTCAGTGTGCCTATACCATATCCCATAGCTTAATCACAAAGTGCCCTGGTACCACATCACTATATCTTATAATCATCTGCATAAACCCTTTTTCTGAGCAAGATGATTAAAGATACAAAGAGTATTTGACAGTCTTGCCCATTTCTGTGACCCCAAAACTATCTGTCCATCACCATCTTAAATGAAGGTGTCATACAGGCAGCTAATTTGCATGTGGTAGTAGGGAGAGTAAGGATAAACACCTTTGCATTCAAGCTGATGGATCTGTCTGCCAACACACAGCCTCAGGCAGCTGGAGTTGGTCCAATTACAGAACTCCCCAGTGGTTTTTGTCTTCAGTGATATTAATGACTGTCCCTGGTGTGTAGTACTGCACTTGTATGCTGCTATTATGATACCTCCTTACCAAAATCTCGTGTAATTAACACACATTCTGAATGAGTTTTGGTGGCTTTGCTTTTGAATTAGAAGCAGAGACCTCTGGCTTTGCATAATGCAAATGTCTACGTTTGGGAATACAGCTGCTGTTATTCACGCTATAGTTGTCTTTTTCTCATGTCTAAAAAAAATCCAGTCGGGATCAAGGGATCTTTTTGTCGGCGGTGCATGGGCACATGAGAAGATGCACTCCCAGTTCTCAGGATCCTAACACATAGTTATAGAACAATATTTTCTGTTGCTCTAACTCGTCACAGTTGGCTTCACCCAATTTAATTTTTATACCTCCTGAAGATCTGGATTTACCTCAAGTAAATAGCAGTCAAAGGGAAGAAATGTAAAGACAGTTTGATGACCTCCAGAATACAGGCTAGAGTGCTGGTGTTAACAACGTTTCCTTTTTAATTTCTCCCAGTTCTTTTATTTGCATATAATCCTCATTTAAATTGGCACATAAATCATTTTTATAGACAATTTTTAACTTCTCTTTCAATTATATTTACATTTTTCTAAGTTGCAGCAGGTTGATTTTAAGTGAATGAGCATGGTCTGTGATGTGTACTGTCTGAAACAAAACCCCAGTTGATTGGTAACATTTAGAAAGAGGAAAATACAAAGGAAAGAAGAGGCCTCAGGCCAGCTGGCATTTTGCCTTTTCTGCCACATGTGCTGGTACCAGCTTAGATGACACTGTTTTCCTTTTTCAAGTGGAGATTTACATCCCACACTTGTGGCCAACATATGTAAAGGGAAGTGCAGGACCCACACGTCAGTTGTCCTCTCCTGTCTTGGCTTTTTTTGATCTCTCCAAGCAAGCAGATGTGAAGCTGGTCTCTGGGCTGAGGCCCATGTTGTATGTAATAGAGAGACAGCTGTTCCCTGCACCTTTCCAGCGGATGATTCTAATGGTTCCCACAGGCTTATGAGCAGCCAGCAACATGAAAAACCAGGAGAACAGCTCTCGAGAGGACACTTGTTTGCAGTCATTTCTACAAATAAACTTCCCTGGAGCTGAGTTATGAAAGGAAAATGGAGAGGTTCCTTTCTCATGCAGCCAGGGCAATCCCTTTATTGCTGATGTAAATAAATAGTTATCAGTTTAGCCAATGTAAATGTCAGCTTTCTTGGATCTGACTTTTAGTAGTGTGTAGGCTTGTGTGCTTTTGTTTTCTTTTAAGGCAGTTGGGTTTGTTTTCTTTGTAAGTGCCTGTTTTATTAACAATGTTGTAGCTAGGGCATAAAAAGTAAATTGTGTGTTATTCTGTGGTTTGATAGCAGCCTGCACAGACTGATATCCCTCCCTCTGTTCCCTGTCACGCAATAAGCATTTCAGACTGGATTCATAAACATGCGCTCGGATTTTGAGCAGACTGAATTGAGAAAGACAAATCTGAGATCATTAGAATCTGGCTCTCAAGGTTAGTTCCTTCAGCAGCAATGCCACCCTACTTTGCAGGATTTTGTCAGAATGATAGTTAATGCTTTTACAAAACTCCCTTAAAATTTATAAACCCACCTGGAGACATGGCACATCGCCCGTCTGAGTGCCATACCTTGTGATTGACTACCCATAGTGTTGACCACCATGTTGATCCCCTTTTTTCAGTTCCTCAGAGGCCACGGGGGTTATTTTCCAAGTAGCATCTTCAGCTACCAGGAAACTGAGGGTGTTCCGTGTGTGACAGGGTAGAAATCCTCTTTGCTGCAGCACTCCCCAAAAACAAGTATTTCTGTGGCAGTGCAGCATCTCTTTCTTTCAGGAGTTTCATGCCTTCCTGGCAGGCATGACATGGAGCAAGAGCCAGTGTAGCCATCCTGTGTACAGCAAGTCTTCTCTGGTTTCTGGAAGACTCGAAGGAAAAGGCACCTTCTTAGTAGCACTGATGCATGCAGCACAGGGTCGGGTTATTTTTTCCACGAGGTTGCAGCGCTTTCTGCTGGTCAGCAAACCCCAGTGACAGTGGCCTCCTTGCAGATTTGCCCTAAATGGGCTATAACAAACCACTTGGTAACAAATTAATCTTTTCTGCAGTGATGTTGGTATTGTGACTTTGGAGATTTTCCTAGCCCGAAACCATCCTACCCAGAAACCTCTGGACACGTCACGCTTGTAAAGAAACTTCAGAGATGCTGATTTTCAAGCTTGCGCAGAAGCTGTTCACGCCAGAAGTGTCTGCTGATTTATCGTAGCTTTTAAGACATAGATCAGGGTGCTCTTATACAAATGCAGGGTAAAAGACACACTATGTGGCTGAAAAATGTCAGTTCACTGCCCTGAGAGATGAGTTTTCTTAAGTGAGCAATGATTTCTTCTCAAAAGCAAGATTCCAGACTCTGGAAGATAGGAAAGCATTGTGCAGATTTGCTAAAGAGTGCTGCTTTAGTCAGCACATGTGAAAAATGCCCTCCTGCCTCTGGATGCCCCAAGCATAAATAGAAGAGAAGTATTGCTCTGCACATGCTGGTGCATCCACGAGCAGGTGAGAACATCCGTTCCTTGGTAAGGAGGGATCCTACCAGGGTGTTAATCTCATCTCGTTTGTTCTTTCCAGTGCTACAACTGTGAAGAGGAGGCCATGTATCACTGCTGCTGGAACACTTCCTACTGCTCCATCAAGTGTCAGCAGGAGCACTGGCATGCCGAACACAAACGTACCTGCCGCAGAAAAAGATGAAAGAGCTATTCCTCCCCTAGCAAACCACCCCGATGATTGCTATTCTCAGACACAGCGGTTTTTGTTTCCAAGAAGCCAAAATTGTTTAGAATTTGCTTCCCATTTTGCACCAGCCTTTAAACACTTTTCGTAACAGAAATTTTGCACAGTAATTTCAATCTTCTGTTGAACGCTCCTCCAAAAATTTTGTCAGCGAAATGAATTTCACATCTGTGGGAGCTGGTTACTTTAACTAATTTTAAACTAGAGGATTTGTTGCATTTTCGGCAAATTTTAAAACATTTTTAGGTTTTACAGAGATTTTAATCTTTAAACAGAACAGCAGATCTAAAAATAAGAAAATCACGCAAGTTTAAGAAAAGGAACATTTAAAAACTAGATCTGAATGTAAGAAGTATAGAACTGTTTCAGCAAAACGAAGCATACTACCTTGATGTAACATTTATTTCTTAACCTTGTTGAGCTGGTTTTGTTCAGCTTAATTTTACTGTTTAAAGGCATTATCTATTGGTTATACCAGTGGGTACATGATTGAATTTAGGGAACAGGGTTGACACAGCAGGTGCTAGTCCTGCGTATTTTTTCTTAAATATTTCCCAACTGTGTTTTATTTTCATTATTTCTTTTCAATATATAACTTTTATAACAAAATATTAGCTTTGATCTTGTAGTTTAAAATCACAGGGAACTGGGGTAATCTTTTACTGAGCTGGATCTTAGAGAAAAATGAATATTTAAATTTTGAAGTTTGCACATTTCATCTTTGTCCTAACATGAGTGCTTGTAACAAGAATAAGAAAAGCCAAAAAACAACCCAATCCAACAAAAAACCCAACTACCTTTAGTCATCCACGGAATGATGAGGCATACAAATTTGTTTCTTGCGTCCCCCTTCAGCCCCCCAATCCAACGTCATTCGACTGCCTATGATCTGGTGTCGCCTGGTCCATTGTAACTTGATAATAAAAGGAGAAAAAGCACTTAAGTTTCACAGAAGCCGTTATGTTTGTAGTAATGGGTCATTGCCTAATAATGAGCTCCATCACTGTACTCAGAATGAAGAATAATGCATGTTAATTTTCTTGTATTAAAGATGCCGTGATTTGTAAAAAGTCTGTATTTTGCGGAATGTCTGGATTAAGAAGCATTACCAATAGGAATGGATCGATAGTTGAAAAATTATTTTCTTTTTGTTTGTTTTATATATAGATATATGAATTGCATCCATGTTCAGAGACAATTTTTTAAATAGATGTAAAGCTTACTTAAATAGCTTTTCTTTTCAAGTGACTCCACATTTTAGTTCCTCTCAAAGATTGGTCTTAGACTGAGTCATATGCCCATTAATCATCCAGCTATTTTTTGAGAAGTTAGAGGAATAATTTGTAAATATTTATTTAGATCTTTGATATTTATTGAAAGCAATTACATGATGGAACGATGGAAGCTGAAGAATCAGGAGGAAAGCCTTTCAAAAAGTCTTCTCTAGGATTTGTCAGGGTCATTGTAAAGATGAAAATATAACTAAGACTTCTGTGAACTACCACTGAAATCCTGATCTGCTTTATTTAGCAGTGGTGATCTAAGTTAATTGACTAGATGCTGCCAAATAACGCCCCATCTGTTGCAGAAATTAAGTGGTAAGTTGATTGGAAAAAAATAGGAAGTAGATGGTAACTCGTCTTACCATAGCTACATTATTGCCTGATAAATGTGTAATTAACTTTTGTCGCCTCTGTGTTGTGACTGTAAAACACTTCACAACTAAAAAACAATCTTGTTCGATTACTTTACAAGTTCCAAAACTTCGATCCACCCCTATGAAAGCAAGTTATTGTGGAAATATTTTTGGTGTAAAATCATTCCAGAATATGTAATATTTAACTGATAGCTGCATGAAAGTAAGATTCGTGTTACTTTGGCTTTTTTGTCTCTGTTGACACGGTTGCACATTTCCAAGTTACTACAGCGTGAAAACTGTGTGTTTTAAAGAAAAAAAAAACAAAACAAAACAAAAAAAAAAGATTGTGGCCTGGTTTTGTATAAGTTTTAGGTAAAATTACAATTGATTGTTTTAGGAATCATGATTTAAAATTAATTTTTCTGCAAATCATAAAGCTATATTAAAGTGTTGAGCTTAGCCACTATGCACATTGTAATTATTCATTGTGGCTGTCCAGTTTATGATGCATTCTGGCATTTTGTAAGCTGCTCTGACTAGCAATATATAGAGTCATTTAATGTGTTAACATTGGTTAATAAATGTATTTAAAAAAACCCCTCACTGGAAGTTCTGTGTTGATGTTGGCCAGTTGTCCTGGGGTGTGCACGTGTGTCTGCTGTTTTCACTTGTCCCTGCCTAGAAAGACCAGGGCTGTGCATGGGGGAAGCTGTACCTCTGCTCACAGGGACCTTGCGCCTGACTAAGGTGAGTTGCTGGGTCTGTGCAAGGGCTTGAGCACTTAACACAGCTCTTGGCACCAAAAGTCAATCTTTCCAGCCCCTTCAGCGCCAGCAGCCTCTGAGGGTGATGTCCATCCTGTTCTGGTTTTAATGCCAGGTCCTGCGCTCGCAGACTCCCTTCTCCCTGTGCTTCCTCCCAGCAGTGGCCCCACTCTGCCTCCTCTCTGTGTCAGCCACCAGCCATGAGCCTGCGTCTCATATGTTTTGTTAATGAAATAATTATAAGTGAAGGGACTGAGAGGGCTCCCTGAATCCAGCTCCAGCCTGGACAGCAGCGGTGCTTCCCTTAGAAACTGAGAAGCAGTCTGTCTTTCTTGCTTTTTTTCGAATCCAGAGCTTGCTTCCAGTGATAGGCTGGAGGCAGCCAATGGCTCAGGATTCTACTGGTGCTCCCAGGGCATGTCCCACAGCCACCCCCAAGAGAAAGGGACATTTTGGGATGAGCCACAGAGGGCAGGTTGTCCTGGAGCCCCATTGTGACTTCAGGGCTGCAGGAAGGACACTGGGAATTGGCACCCCTGTGGAAATTAAGCATTTCCCGGTGGGAATTAAGACCTGGCAAGGCCTGCAAGTCCCAGGAGAAAAGAAAACCTTTTAAATATTTAAAGATCCCTCAAAAGCTTCTGTTATTATTTTACTCTCCAAACTTTTCTGTTCTTACACGAGTCATAGCATTTCACCTGAGTGCAAGTTTTATTCACTGATCGTGGTGAAGCTCGGTTAAATACAAACAGCCAGCACAGTGTGTGCCTGCATTGCAAATGACTCAGTTATGCTGATTCAAGCTAGCAGCGTGGGATCAGGAAGAAGCATCGTCCCCCTTGAGCTCCCTTTCCCAGGTCTTCTCCCCGTTCCGTAACTGCAGTCAGCCCCCAAGCATGGCTCTGCTCACCAGCAACCCCAGCTCCCCTCCCCTCATGCGGTTGCTGGTTCAGGTGTCACCAATAGGGTCAGTATCAGAAGCAATCAGGTTAAATACTTTGGAAATGCCGCGGCAGCTTCCCACCAACATTGCTTCACATGGTTCCCCTGTGACCTGCTGTGTGTCCCACGCTGGGCCCCGTCACCACCACCTCTGCAAAGGAGGGGATGCTATTTGTCCTTAGACTGCCCCAAATCCAGCAAATTTCCTTTCACTAGGACATGGGATGAGCAGGGCTTTCTCTGAGCTTCTGTGTCTTCACCACTGCCAACAGGCTCTGTCTTAGTGCTCGTAGAGCATCAGTTTTAAAAGCATTATTTGGCTTTATTTTGTTGTTGCTATTTTTTTGTCATCATCACCATTATTATTATTACTCTTTTTACTAAGGAGGTGCAGTGGTTTCTGCCTCCTGCTTCCTTTAGGTGGAGTGAGCTGCCCAGCTCAGGGCTCATTTGACTCTCCAGATCTTAAATGACCGAGTATGTGAAGTATGTTTGGGATTTGTTACCGGTAGTTAGGGGCTACCCAACCAATTTTAGCTGCAATGAGAGAGAGCACATATGCAAGCCATGCATATGCTTTCCAAATGCTTTCATAAACCTCCCAGAACCCTGAGAAACCTGTCATATTTCACCTTAATAGAGCCTATTTCCAGATGTCAAAAGGCTCAGAAGCATGCTAGACCCTGGGTAATGCTCTCTAAAAAAGAAATGCTGGGTTGCAAAAGGGTCAGAATCATAAAATCAGGAAAAGAACCAAGAGCAAGTTAACTCTAAATTGCCGCTCCTGCTCCCCATGGCCATGCCTGCCCAGAGACCTCTCCAGCCTCTGGCCCTGGAGCCGGTAGTGCAGTACGGAAAGATGCCTTCAGGCAAGCAGCCATGGAGGGGCTGAAATTAAGCACGGCGTCTGCTTTGCAGAGCATTTTTACATAGAGGGGGGTCTGATAATTGACAATAATACAGAAGAAAGGCCAAGACAGGGAGAACGGGCCATGCTGAGGCAGAGCAATGTGTTTGTTTACAAAGCCACCAGCAGCTTCTGTTAACTCCCGGGACGTGAAAACTAAGCTGGTGTAAAGCTTCAATGGAAATAGGATTTGCCCCAGAGAGGTACCTAAAAATAAACTAGAGCTCTGCCTAGGGAAGGCACTGTGAGGCTGGTTATACAAAATGCTTCACTAGTGCTTGGGAAAGGACCTCTGCAGCACACAGCAATGTTTGTTAGTGAAGCCAGAGCACCGCTTTGTTTTTAACCACTTTGTTAATGGAAAACGCATCTCCTGCAGCCAGCCCCTGCAGGTGGCTCCGTCTGCCTGTCCTCCACTCCTGGTCCCATGGGAAGGTCTTTGCCTCCTATGCTTCTGCTCCCATGGGAACAGCACAGTGCAGCCAGCTGTGTGCCAGGTGGGTGCTGAGCCACGATCCCACCACACTTGGGCACAGCAGTGCACTCTTGTTACTTTAACAGAGCCTTCCAGGTGAGAAACGGCTTCACTGAAAGCAAAAAGGGAACCACCATCCCTATCATCAGGAGACAGGGCTCTGCCTGCACGCCTGGGCTGGTAAGGGCAGCCAGTAACTGTCCTCGCTAGGAGGAGTAAGCCGTACCCATGTACGGGAGCTGTGCAGGTCTAGCGTGCTCTCAGGAGTGAGCAAAACGAGGCCTGCAAGCCCCAGTGGCACAGGCAGCACGGCGCAGGCAGGGAGCCCCAGGCTCATTCCTGCCAAGGAGCAACACTGGCTCCCTCTCTAAGAAAAAGCACAGCCAGAAACTCTGCCATGCGTGGCTTATGCACTAGAGAGAGAATCTCCTTGGCTGACACAGCACTTGACTGAGCGACAGAGCCTTTTCACAAGTCTGTAATGGCCATCAGTGCCAGAAAGCCTCCTCTTTTTCCCCCGAAGAAATTAAAGATGTGCAGCTCAGTAATGCAATTGCTTGTTATTTTTTCCTGCGGACACTGGACCCAGCAGCATGTCGATTCTGGGCTCACTAATGTCAGTGCCCATCACAGCAATGAGGAAGCTGCTCTGTGCTGAGCAAGCCACTGGGAGTGGGTGCTGGATGCTGACCCAGAGCCCAGGACCGCTCATCCCGTCCCACAAGAAGCCTGGATGCTGAGCCCCTGTGCAGCATTTGGGCATGTTCAAAAAGGACCCAGGCCTTGGGTCTGTATTTCACTCCAGTCAGTGGGTGACACTGGATTTTCAGGGCTTGGAATGGGAGCAGGAGGCAGCTCACACAGCTGATCCCTGCCAGGGGCTCTGGATCTGTCCTGCAGTGCCGTGCCATTGCGATGGCTCTGCCACCAGCTCCAGCCGAGGAAGCTCTGGGACACCTGGAGCTTGGCCTGGTGCAGGAGCCTCCTTTGGAAAGCTACTGACAGTAATAAGCATCAGCTGCTGCAGGAAAGGCCTGTGCAGGGAAAGAGCAGCCAGAAAGTGCAGCTCAAGAGCTGCAGGCCTCCTGAACACCTGCCCAGGCCGGTCTGATGCCCTCCGCCTGTGCCCACTGCCTGCTGTGGCCCAGCCAGCACCTCCCCCCCAGCATGGCAGCTGGCTGGGCAGCCCCAAGGAGCTACACCAGCCTTAGCCTCCATGATAACCAGTGCCACCATCCTTCCCCAAGCCCTGCTCACTGCCTCTGCCCAGCAGGCCCTGGGGAGAGCTTGGCCACCACAGCCAGCCCCCACCTGGACCTCTAGTCAGGACCTCCCTGGCCAGAAGGAATGTTTCCATCTCTGACACTTACTGTAGTCACCATTTGGTGCAGCAAAGCGATGCCCAGAGTCCCCTGTCCTGCAACAGCCCTTGGGTTTTGTTTGTTGTCTGTTTTCAGAAGGCTGCGTTCTGATGCAGGAGCTGTGCTCTGTGCATCAGTCTCAGCATGGCAGGGCAGAAATCACTGTGACAGTTAATGGTGATTCGAGGTCCTCCAACTTGACTGATTGAGGACCGAAGTCTTGAGAGCTCCTGGAGCCTGGGGGAGCTTTGCACAACAGCAGCTGTTATGGCTGACATTCAAAGTGATTTCGGCAGCATTTGGAGGAGGAGGAGGGGAGGCAGAGAAGCAAGAGGAGGAGGCAGAGGAAGAGGAGAAGGGAGAGGAGGGCCGTTTTCTCCTGCCCATCCGGAAGATGCAAGAGGATGATGGGGTGGCAATTTGACATGTGGGTGAAATCTCTCCTTTCTCACCTTGGCACCCCAAACCCTTTTTAACAACACGATGACAGTCAGTGGGGACTCTGCTTGCACAGGACACACAGCTCAGCTGCAGGGTTGGAGGCACCCATCAGGACATTCCCAAACATCTTTTACACAGGCCAACTCTATAATCTCTATTAACATGACTTCAGCACAGCTCACTGGGTAGAAGTGGAGAACAGGATCCAAAGGGGTAATCACAGGGTTCGGGGCTGAGAAACAATTCCCTGGTTTTTGTTTGTTTTGACTTTCTTTTATCCTCTACTTTTGTATTTTTCTCAGCCATGTTTCAGTCCACGGTTTGGTTGCCTTGATGCCGTGTTCAGAGGAGGAATGCTCCTGTGCAAGGGCGCCCATGGAGCAAACACTGCCCTGAAGGGAATTTCAGACAGATTTCTTCCCATTTACAGAGCTCAAGTTCCTCGCATGATCACATCCCTCTGACCTCAGAGGTTGTGTGCAACCCCACTGGGGCTCCTTGCTCCACTCACCCCCATGGGGCACACTGGGACTGGGGTGCTCCTGCAGCCTGGCCTTTCCCCATGAACTGAGGTGCAGGGTATGAGCTCTGCATCAGCGGAGAGGGACTGATCACGCTGAACTCCAGGAGAGCCCTCCAAGATATCTGTGCAGCTCCTACGGGGAAATACACAGGCACAGGGAGGAAGCCGTTTAACTCTTGCCACTCTTTAAGGACCCCCATGAAAATCCTCTGACGCAGCGTTAATCCATGTTCAAACCAACGTCAAATGTGGGCCCATGGTTTTTTTGTTCTTTTTTGTTTAAAGAGTATGACTTGAAGTGCAGCTCTGCACCGAGCAAGTGCTCTCAATGTGTCCACTGATTAATAATTACCTTTCCTATGGCTCAGCGTTTCCAAATCAAAACTGGGAAAATAGAACAAATCAAGTCAAACAGACAATGTCTCTGGTTGCTTTCTTCTCCAACATTACACTTTGTGACGTCAGGACTGATACATGCATCCCGGCTCTGTCTTCTCTCCTGCAGATGCACTGGTTTTATTGTGCAGGAGAAGTAAATGGTGCTGTTAGTTGTAAGTGAAATGCAATGAAAGTGCACGTGTCTGCATGCACGCACAGCAAAAACGCAGTTGTGCTGCTGCTGGAGTGAGGGTACGGCTCCGTTCCGTGATCTGCTGGAAATGGGAACACTTTAGTGAAAGGTTTCATTTAAGAACAATCTGGGTTCTGTTAGAAAATCTTCAGCACGGAGTGATCTCTAACAGTCACTTTATTATGGCTTAAAACAACAGTTAAAAGCCCCTTGATCTGTTAAAAGGCTTTGCCCCAAGATGAAAAGATGCTTCCATCCTTTGAACGAACAAAAATAATTATAGCTGAGGCCACACTTCATTTGCTTTTTTCTTTCTCTTTACTGACCAAAGAGCTGGAGGAGGAAGGAAGGGAAGGATTTAAGCACTCCTCATTCAGTCTCTGCTGGCCTGCACCCTGCTTTGGTGGGGTGGGCTGTGAGTTTCCAGGACCATGTGTGCCCCTGCAGCACCCAGGCATCTCTGGGCTGTGCACTCCATCACTGCCCCATCACAAGCCTGGGCTGAGGGGCTGCAGCTGCAGCACAGCCCCACAGGCCACAGGCACAGCAAACGTGCATCAGTGTGTATCCTCCTCTGGTGAGCAGCTGCGTGTGGTGAGGGGGGGAAGGTGACACACAGAAATCATCCTCCTGTGGATTTCAGGGAACTCTCTGAACCCAAATGTTTGTGAGAGGCATCCTGGACTGTTACTGAGCACGTGTGTCTGCAATGGAAAGTTTAATTCCTCTGTATCTCCTCAGCCACCCATTTCCTTTGGGCAGTTGTTGGCTCAAATTCTTGTCTTCCTCTACTCCATGGATACTGGCCATGCCGTACTCCCCTCCCAACCTTGCTTCATGGAAACGTTATTTTCTTCTTGCATGCAGCTGTTTTCCTTACCCCTGTCTTCCCTCAGCACTTCCCTGCTTCAGTCCTGCCTTTCCCTCATACTGACCTGTTTGGTTTTTTGGTTTCCCGCACCTTTCGGGTTGGGATAACCTCCGTGCTTATCTTGCACCTCTGTCCTCTATGCATTTCCACTCTTGGGTCTTATTCCAAAGCCCCCCTGGCTGAACTCAGCAGGTGTTGCTCACCCAAGCCAGACTGAATTGGGGGCTAAGAGCATCAGGGCTCTGAACCCAAACCCGGAGCTCCCTGATCTGAAATGGGCTCACCTAGGTGGGAAAATTAAAATGTAAACCTCTAAAATTAGGTTTCTGGAACCACTGGGTTAGGGAATCTCAGTTACTTGACCCTCACCTCCACAGGCACAATTATCTTTTCTAGCCTTACCTCCCTTCAACACCAAATGCTCTTCCTAAACCTGCCCTTCATTTATGGCTTTGGCCACCAGCGTTCTCTTCAGCAGTGACAGCTCAGCACAATGATTCTCAGTGCCTCTCCCCAACATCTCCACACCTTTCCCCCTGCCACTCACATGTGGACACCCTTCCCTGTTGTGGTGCTTCCATTATCTTTATCCCCTCCTTAAGTCCCTTCCACAGGACAGTCCTTTCTGTGAAGCCTGTCAATGCAACCTATCAAAGCATGAAATTAAACCAAGATCAACTCTGTGCCTTTAGAGCCAGCCCTTTAGCTGGCCATAGCTGTACAATATGCTACAATCATTTTTTGTTTAAGTGTGTTGTGAGAATAAAACAGTTCCTTGGCTTTGAGAAAAATCTTGTCCATGCAGACCAGAAAGCTGTGCAAGAGCTGATAGTGGCTGGCACAATGCAGCATGACCTGCTTAGGGAACCTATGATTGATTTTAGATGCCCTTTAGTGCAGTTTCCAGCATCAGGATGCATGCTAAAAATGTACAGAAACGGGCTGATGTTGGTTTGCTGGGTGAGAGCTGCTGTTTCAAGGATGCTGACTTCAGTGAGGTACAGCACGACTGAGGCAAGCCTTGAAAGGATTTCTGGACCAGCTTTAAGGTGATACCCTCCAAAAGAGAGCAGAAATACCCTGGAAAGGAAAGCCTGTTGATCACGGTAAGATGAATGACAGCATTTGGGAAGGTGGGCTGCCAAACAAAGCACTCACTCTGGATATCAAAAAATAACTCAGGTTAAACTTTTATATTTTATCCCCAAACGAAATGATTAATTTCTACTCTCAGAATGTAGGCTCTGGTTCTGTTTTTTCCTCTTCAGATCTCAGCCAGTTTTAACCAAAATCTTTTCCTATTACAACAATTTTTGCTGACTGAAGAAAGCTGTTGGTGAAAGTCAGACGTTCCCCCAAACCCACCCTCCTGTGACTCCATTCGCAAGTGACTGGTGAGGATTTGCTGTTGATCTCTGTGCACGTCCCCCCTCCCTGCCTGGGATGACAGTGATGGGGCAAATAAAGCAATTTTTGTGTTGAAAAACACACACATACAAAGCTGCACAGTCTTTTAACAAGCTTCTTTCCTGCTCTTACCTTGCTCGTATCAACCTGATGATGGTGATGATGATGATACATTACGCTGCTCTTATTGTGCATGAAATTGTTCTGAGCTTACTCCATTTTTTGTTGGTGAGATTCCCCACCGCCTTTGCGATGTTTCAGCCCCTGGTTGCGAAACCCATTTTTAAGATGTGTACTTGGAAATATTTTGACCTTTTAAAAACCCGAATCACATCAGCCCAAACCAGTAAAACCCTTTCTCGTGTTTTGTAGAATCATTTGTAAAACCAAATCAGGAACCAGCTGCCGTTCTGCCATCCTCTTCCTCCTGCCACCCCCAACCTGCCCTTTAACTCCCACACTTCTTGTGCTGCACTTTCTGCTCTGGAAAATTGTAGGTCCACCAACCTGCACCTGCCTCTTGCGATGAGCAAGCTGAAATCTGAGCCATCAGAGACAAGCTTTTATACCCTGAACTTCTCAGATGGGCTAGAAAGACACAAGCACTCCAAATTTCACCCTCTGAAATCATGTTTGGAAAATCCAAGCTAGGGCCTCTTCTCAGGGGCCACTGCTGCTCAGAGCCAGCTCTGAAGTCACAGCATGTTTGGAGAAGCCCACAGATACTGGCACATCACATTTCCCTGGGGTTTCATCTGGTCATCCAAGGTTTCTGAACCAATAAGGGGTTTTAGCCCCACACGTGTGATCAAGCAGTTGCCCATATAATTCCACTGGTGGAAAGCTCCAGCAGAGATGTTAGCACCTGGATCCATGACTTCCTTAAGCCACTGCTCAGCAGGATGCTGGTCGCGAGACCTTGCAACAAAAGCCATAAGTGACAAATTTGCAGAGTTTTACAGTACTAATGCTTGTTATTGCTTCTCACAAAAGGTTACCGATTTTACAATAATCTTTACACTTTCAGCAAAACCGTGAACAGTATATTGGAGTATATTAAAAAGAATTAAAAAACATTTCACAAACCCCATTTGTTGCCATATGAAAGTCTTTCAGCAAGAAATGCCCACACCGGTATTCAAACATTGTTAAAAGTAGACTGATTTGTACTAATAAACTATGCAACAAGAGAGGTAACCAAAATAAAACTCCAGCATAGCTCTCTGTGCTCCTGCGCCGAGGACCCACGGGCCTCGGGAGCTCCGCTTTAGATGACTTAATTAAGAAACCGATCTTTCCAGAGCAACAAAAATAAAAGCTTTTATTTGTTCATTTGAATATAAAACAGGCGTTATCACAGATGTACAAAGCGTACTGGTGGTTTAACATACAAGAAGGTTGCTGTCCTTTGCACATAAAAATTTTTGTTTGAAACTGTGATTGGCTGAGTTACATGAATTTCTCTAACCAGTCACCACACTCTATGAAATAACGCTGCTAACATTCAACTGATAAAAGGGACAGTCTTCCCTTGGGTAAAGTGTCAAGCAGGATTAAATATATATAATAAACAAGCACCATGAGGAATCTGCTCCTGTTTGATTAGTTTTGTGTTTAAATGTTCATTGTGTACCCTCTTTTTTTTGTGCATGTGCATCAAGTTGATTACATGGTTTTGTCTGACTCCAAAAGCACAAGGTCACAAGACAAACATTTTATACATTCTCATGAATGGTTTATCTACAGTACAGTTTCTAATACAGAACAATCCTTCTTTATTGCTCAGTCTGATGGTGCTTATGTGTTTCCTTCCTTTTGCTTGCACAACAAAACCAGAAACTCAGTTTATCATTTCTCTTAACTCAGGATTTAACAACCACGGATGACAGGTTGCAGAAGAGAGCTGTTATTAACTGCGTTTCACAACTGCATTGCAGTTCTTTTATTCTCTACAAATGCAAAGTTGACTTCGTGAAGGTTAAAGTGATGCTTTGAACGACAGCAAGATTTGTTTTGCAGTACTGAGATCAGCGATAGCAGGACTTCACAAGTTAGTTCACACACTGCAATTATGTTTGTAATCAATCAACATCTTGTCTGAAACCTTACAACAACTTGCCATTAAGAACAGATTTTATTCTTTTTAGGGAGCAGAAAATGAAGTTGACAAAATATAGGATTGGTCTGCAGAGCATGAATGGGGCTATTCACAGGACAGTGAAGGCAGAAAGAAAACGCGTCTGACGTGGCAAGATGCTCTGTACTGTACATGCAGACTAAAACGTCCCTACCTTTTAAACAGATTTTAAACACTCAGCATCGAGACTCCCTTATACGTGATATAAACATGATTACACTTGCCCTGCCACAATCTTAGTCATGCATATCCGGTAATGAGAGCCAGCACATGTACGTCATTTGGGACAATAAGAAAAGCATTCTTGGACTGCAGCTGGTAAATCCCACTCTTGATCACAAACAGGTCAATTCAGTTACAACCACATGAAGGAGAGGGAAGGATTTAAAAAACAGGGGCATGGGGTTCAGGGAAAACAACAGAACTGGGGAATCAAACCTCTCTTTTATCCAAAGGTAGCAAAATGAAGGCAGCTGTGATGCATGTTTTCCTACTCTTCTCCCGCGACGGCCTCAGCCTGGAGACCGTGGGACTCCTCCGTTCTTTCAACAGGCAGATTGGTTCCTCTGATGTTTCAATGCTGTTAGGGACTAGTTAGCAGATGCACGGTTCGTGCCAATTCGCTTGTAGTGACTGTACACTCCTCTCTGCTAAGGAATAAATTGAAGACCACGAAACAATCGTTTCCTGTAAATGTAAACTGGATGCACTGGCCACTGAGCTACGTGTCCTAGCTGAGAGGCAAACTGATAACTCTGCAAATAACCCCAAAACATTTCCTTATAGCAATAAAAACACCAACTAAAACAATGAGAAAAATTGTGCAACAAAGTTCTGCAGCTAGACAACAGTGCTATTCCTCAACCTGCCTTTTCTAAGTCTAACAAGTGTATGCACATGCCAGCACGAATATTTATTGTTGCCTCCATGGCAAAGAAAAGAAAATTACTGTAGTGCATTTTTAGTCTTAAATTCATTCACTGCCTTAAAGGCAGCAATAATTCCACTTGCTGGTATCTAGAGGATTCTTTTTGACAGGGATACTTAGCAATCCAGGATTGCTTTTTTTGTTTTTTCTTCCAAAAAAATTGTGAGTAACATTTGATTATCTACAGTGGGAGACACCATGCAAGTGACAAGTACTGCATTTTAAACTTTAAAATCTTTTGTCATTAGTGAATTTATATTTCATATATATATATTTGATGTGATACTATCCACTCAAGATAATACAACACTTTGTTTTTATATTAGCAAACATTTCAAGAGATTAATATTCTTGAATGTTTCTTCTCTTTTATACTTCTAAAGAGATCAAAATAAATTAAACGTTTTGTACATAATTACAGAAGAAGTAGTTAACTTATTTTATCTTTTAGTTTAGTACAAAGATATTTGCAAGTTCATCGCCGAAATACACCTTATTTATAAATTTCTTCCATTCTAACGCTAACAGCAAAGGCTCTTTGGCCTTTGGGCTTTCAGCATCTCTGACAGAAAGCTGCAAGATTTCTAATTGAAAGGTGCTACTTTGGGTATTCTCCTCGTACCACTACATAGATTCCTAAGACGTGGGATCTAAAATGGCTTAAGTTAGTAACGGATCTGTATTCATCAGCTCTTTATGACACATTAAAACAAACGAAGAAAACAATTATTTGTATTAGTATGCAAATTGTTTGAAAAGAATCCATTTGGAGGGCAGAATAAAAAACAAAAATCTACTTCAGCTTACTTAATGTAAAATACAAAGCCACATTTACTCAAAAAAGCAGTATTGTCCAATAAGCAAAAAGAAAAGTTTAAAATGGGCTTTTCCAACACACCGAAGGGCCTTACCCCAGAGTCCTTCTTGTCTAAAATTTAGTGGTAAAAGAAAACATTTCACATTTGATTTCCTGCCAATCGTGACTGCTTTGAAAAGTCGCAATAGAAACAGTTCCATTCTGATGAGTGTCAGCATCTTATCTGCACACTTTTTAGTGGACACCAAAAAATTTTATACATCTATAGTAAAGTCCATGGAAGCTTTAAGGTACAAGACTACATGTTGTAGGCCACATAGATGGGATCTAGCTGGTCTGCCAAAAATCCATCTCGTAGGTGCATACGTTGTTTCTCTCCACGGGAGTTGATAGGAATTACACCAATGTCCACAACCACCACCACCCCTACAATCAGATAGTGTTCCTCCAGGACCACGTTGGTGACCAAAGGAACCAGGTCCAAAGCTTCTTGCTCTGATCCATCCAGCTCAACTACAACGACCAATAAATTTGTCCAAGTAAACACCGCACTGAAACGAAAAAACAAACGGTATTAGTGGTGTTTTTCTTTTTAACCCATTTTATTTTTCACCCTTTTCATTCCACCTTGGTTACCTTTTGTTTCAGCTCCTTGGGCTCCTTCTGTATATTCACCACAGAGTGTAGGTAGTGAGAGACAACTTGTCTGCAGGCAGGGGCAGAACAACTGCTCTGCTAGCTCTCTACTATTGCTGCAACACCAAGTATTAGGCTAAACTTCACACAAACTCGAGTCTAATCCTTGCCTGTCATGTTGGGAGGTAGTTAAGACAACACGCTGTTCCCTCTGAAGCCAGAGAACTGTCACAGCACTGCTGTGCCTATGGAGGCATGCATGAGTGATGTGTGCAGGGAGGTGTCTTCTCTGGGGTTTTTTTGAAGAGCAGCCCAGAAGAGCAAAGGAGATTAAAAGAGGAGGTTACCAAAAGAAACAGCAGGAACACAGCCCAAGCTGAAAGACCTTTGGGATAAACTCTGCCTAGCAAAGGGGTGTGGAGCCCTGGGAACATTTATGTAGCATACTGCAGGCTGCATGGAGGTCCCCAGCTGGCTGGAGAGGGGGCTTCCTCAGTACATGCCTTCTGGACTGGGCTGGCTGCTGGCCAGGCAGGTCAGAACTCAGCACAGAAGAGCTGTGACTCTTCTGGACCAGTTGGTTTATGCAGAAATAAGCGGTGTCTCCATCTGTGTTTTATTTCTGCTGGGTTTAAGGGGCCAGTAGTTTTTACATCCCTTATTAACAGGTGAGATCGTCAAGGGAACACTACTGTCACCTGTGTCTCTCTTTACTAAAAACACCTGTGTAAGAGTCCAAAATTTTGGTTAAGCCCTTGAGCTGAAGCAGGTAAATTCTGGTTTCTGCTACTGGGCATCTTTTCTGGCTAAGGAAAAATGCATTTATCTTTCCAATTATGGAGGCTGGGATGGTATGAAAGTTGGTGTATGCTTCCCTCCATCCTCTTCCCCACTTACATACATCTCCAAAGCCCGTGAGGTCTCACAGGTCAGCAGGACTGAGGCTCCACAAAGGGCAATCTCATTCTTCCTTGTACAAGTGATGCTTATTTCTTCTTCTAACTTATTCCATAGCATAAACAGTGATATTCTACACATGTACCTCATACATCAAGCCCTGTACTTTACCCTGCTTTACCTTATAAAATCAGGGGATAATTTCCCAGAACTGTCTTGAGTGTAAGCACCTGAAAGTTAGAATATATTATGTATATAAGCCAAATTCAAGAAGAGCTCCTTACCCTAAGGTCAACACTTGATTGAGACAGAAGTACGCTGTTTCAGTCTACCAAGACAGTTCTGAAAAACCTTGTACTCTGGTAACATATCTTACTTTGCCCAAAAGTTAGCTATGAAAATGTGCTCTATGTTGATGTTTAATAGAATGGATTTTAGGAGAAAAGTACCTAGTGTTAATAAAAAAGAAATCATTCTCAGATCCTGCCAAAGTACTATTTGATTGAATTCTTACATGCTTATCGATCTGGAAAACTAATGGGCAGCCAAAAAGCAAAGCTCTGCAGGCTCCTTTTGACTTGGTACTGCTACAAAATGGATTTTAATTTGGAGCTATGTTTTCACAGGCATTCTAGAAAATTTTGATTGATGTTGAACATCAACAAAGTGAACATTAATGTTAACTGGTCTGCGCAGGTCACCATCTCCAGAGTGGTCCTAGAATTTTTATGGGTTGCTGCATGCACATCTAAATTAGTATTATATATGTTGTAACCAAAAAGCCTGGTGTCCTGGGTTTAGCAGTAGCAGTCATTTTTCTCTTTCTTGGTAGCTGGTGCAGTGCTGTGTTTCAACTTTTGGGCTGGGAACAGAGCTGAAAACAATAATGTTTTGGTTTGGCCAAGGATTTTGTGAGCCTCATGCTCTGCCACGGAGGAAGGGAAGCTGGAAGGAAGCAGAGACAGGACACCTGACCCAAACTGACCAAAGAGGTATTCCATACCACAGCACATCATGCCCAGGATGTAACTGGGAGTTACCCGGAAGGGCTAAGTGGACTGCAGGGTTGGAGGAGGTATCGGTTGGTGCTTGGTCAGGCTAGGGGGAGCGAGTTATTGGTCGCCTGGTGATGAGGTGTTGTATTCTCTTCCCTTGTTATTTCCTTCATCATTATTATTATTAGTGGTAGCAGTTGTGATTTGTGTTATACCTTAGTTACTAAACTGTTCTTATCTCAACCCGTGGGAGTTGTGTTCTTTATGATTCTCCTCTCTGTCCCTCTGGGAATAGGGGGAGGGCAGGAAGGGGGGGGAGTGAGTGAAAAGCTGTCTGGCTGGGGTTAAACCACGACACCTGGGGAGGTTTTATTAAAAAATAAGTTCGCATTGAAACCGTGCCTTACACCTACTGTTACCTTGTTACACGGGAAAGCAACTAATGGCAAGATTTGGGAGCAGCTCCCCAAGCTTAGGAGAAGTTAGTTTTTCCTGAGTTCCCAGGACTGGTTCCCCAAACCTTCATGAAGCTTCTATTAAGCCCTAGAGCCACTGACATTCCTAAGAAGATTTCAAATTAATGTAAAACTCATTTCATATATCATGACACTAACTCACTGGTGACCACTGCAAGTAAAAAGAAATACTGTGATTTATGTTCTCACCGGTTGAGATTAGGATAAATTGGGCAGCATGTATCACACATGAATACATTAACTCTGCAGCCCAGATGAGTAAGAAAAACCCAAACCAAAAAGCTAGGGACCCAGGAAGGCTGCACTTTCTCAGGAAACTATGGAGTCACACCCAACAGCTGCAACACAGCCAGTGCACTGAGACTATAATGGTCCCTCCTACTACTTCCATCCCACCAAATACTTCGAGAAAAGCAAGAAAATTCCTTAAACACCTCCAGAAACAGAGGCTCATAATGGTTTTCTTCTCCAAATACCTTCTGTAGCTTTACCAATGTGTCATTATGCAGAGAGAGAAAACCACTTCTTAGCAAATCCCGGGAAACTATGTTCTGCTCCTCTTTCAAGGGTTTGAAGTTCAAATGAGTCAACAACATGCTTTAATTAAAACACATACACGTACGTTATTTCTAAAGGTACTCTGCAATATTACAAGCACTGTAAAAAATGCCTGGCATAGTTATACCTCACAATAAAACCAGATGGTGCCACTCTTTTGCTTGTTATGCAGAGACACAGGAGGTCCAGAGTTAGAGGCTGATGATTTTGTGCTAAAATTTCTTAAGAGACAAGAATAATTCTAAATGGCCTTTTAGATCTGATCCTCAATGACAGAAGTTGCACAGCAGGATCACATGTTAGTCAACAACTCAGTACTATTGATTGCTACAAAAAAGGCATGTGTTTCTTAAAGCTGGGGCTATTTTTACTGTCTACAGACTGGACATACCTAGTACTCAGTGTTTGTGATAGGTATTGATACAGTTAAATCCTTCATTGGCCATTGTAACCAAAACGACAGCAGCCAACAAGAAGAATGGAGGCTCATGCACCCATCCAAAGAAAAGCATATACAAAGTATATATAAAGATTTAACTGGCTATTAAAGAGGGGAGAGTTCAAACTTAAACATGGGAGATTTATGTTAGATATAAGGTAAAAATTCTTCACTCTGAGAGTGGTGAGACACTGGAACAACCTGCCCAAGGAAGCTGTAGATGCCCCACCTCTGGCAGGGTTCAAGGCCAGGTTAGACAGTGCTTTGAGCAACCTGGTCTAGTAAGTGGTGTCCCATGAGCTCACTTTGAGGCCACACAAATCTCTGACAAACAGGTAGTGCTGAACACGTCAATTTATGAATTTGTGGCCATCTTATAATAGAGCTGCCCTAAATAATAGAATGGTTTGGGTTGGAAGGGACCTTTAAGATCATCCAGTTCCAACCCCCTTGCAATGGGCAGGGACAACTTGCAGTAGACCAGGTTGGTCAAAGCCCCAACCAGCCTGGCCTTGAACACTGCCGTAACTTGATCAGAAAATTTTCTATCCACTGCTGATAAGAGATGTGACACATCTTCAAGGAAAATGTCATGGCATCCTCGAAGCGTTCACACTGGTCCATATGAAGACACAGAATCCACCACCCTGTGTAATGGCTGGCTGGAACAAGGCCATACTAGCAGTGATGATGACTTGAGGGAGGAGGCAATGAGGCAAAGCCTCAGTTACAGTCAGCAAAGCAATTAACTGCCTTAATTTTAACAGATATTTAAGAAAAAAAGCAAGGTGCTCAGACTAAATAAACCAATCCAGTTGCTGTGCTTCATTCTTCATTATTAAGGAGTGCTCCAGGCCACACCTTTGCAACCAGGATTGAAAAGAGAAATGGAGAGTCACGTCTTATACTTGCTAAATTGCCCTGGCTGTTGCAACAGGTTCATTTTAGTTGAAAGAAAAAGAGCTGAGCTGAGGTTATATCAAAACAAACCAACCACCTGACTCAGTCTTCTGATGCAAAAATAATGAAAAGCAATTTGTTCTCATGTCGGCCACAGGAAATGATTACCTGCTGTGTGCATTTGATGATGTGATACATTGATTAAGACAACACCATTACTAACTCATTGATTTACTGCTTCTATTTCCATTGTGACCTTGACTTGATCACAGCTTGATTGATTAATAACCAATTCAAAAGTAACAGTGTGTTCACTAATGAAGTTTATCAGTGTGTTCATTTATCTGAAATGTTTGCTTGCTTATTACTCTTTTTAATAACAGCACTCCTAAAGCTTGAACTCCCACCAGTTTGCTTCCCCTGGTAAGAATATAAAACTCAAACTCCAAGAAATAGCTACTGGCCTACCTGAGCTGTTTGGGTCTCTCAAATTGCAAGTCTAATCCTTCACTTGTACTTAAAACCACACACAAAACCCCAGAAATATCTTGAATGATCTTACCAGAAAACAGTCCTTTCCCGTTAAAACTGTTTGTGAAAAGTTTAATCCTTAGGACATATTTACAGTGGGGTTATAAATCCTGTGACCATCCTGACAGGCCATTTCCTGGCTCAATTGCAATATCCAAGAAACCCCCCCCGACATTATAGATATAAGGGCCCTGGTGTTACATAATCCTTACCATTCTGTGATGCTCTTGTGTGCTCTAATTACAGAGGTTTCAATATCGATTGGATGGTATCTCATCCCTCGTAACTCCATGGCTTCATCTAATGCACCCACAACATAAAGTGCATCATGGCGTTCTGGTTGAAAGGAAAAAAAAAAATAGATTCTATTCTCCAGCACATTAAATGATACAAATGCTCACATTAATAAATAAGTAAAGCACGTATAACATGGGTAAGTTATCCTCAAATTTTTGAAACCCCAAATGATTTCCAGACTAATGAGAATTTTCCATTACTGAAGTGCAATGCAGAGCAGAAAGCAGAAGAAAGGAAGGCAGAAACACTGTTCCCACTTGAAGAAGAGAAAGGTGGAAGTCTTTATCCAAAGACTGGCATGAATTCCTGTTTTTCTCCCACGTGGATGCAGAACAGACTCATTCTGTTTTAAGGCGCCCCAATTAGACAATAGTCTCCTTGCTTCTTTCTCTTTCTTTTGAAAGAGAAAGGATGGATTGAACCCTAACAGTAGGGATGATACTCTTCCAGTAGCTTTGAGATGGTACTGATGCTAAAGTTGTATTGCAAAAGTGTTTATTGGTAAATTAGGAATATGGACTCTGATAGCAAAAACCTCATTTTTTATTGACTCAAGAAATAAAAGAAGCTGAAATTACACTTAAAAATATATATTAGGCTGATAATAAATGACGGCATGCTATCCATAAAGAAATAATATTCACTAATAGACTTAAAAGCAGATAGCTGTCTTTTTTTACATTAACTTAGATAGTTACACCCTGGTAATGTAATGGCAGTATAACCTCTACCAGTAATAAAAGGCAGAGGGCTTTTTGCACTGGAAGCTGAAGCTGTGAGAACAGAGGCTTAGCATCTCTTTGCCCAGAGAAGATGTAAGCCATTTCAATGCTTAAGTTGCAATATCCTCAGAGAATCCTGAATTTTCTCAAGGCTGGGCTATCATTATGAAATGAAAAAAGCCTGCGCAACCAAAAGCAAATCTCTTCATGAAGATGCTAACAGAAGGACATGGGCAGCAGTCGTAATCCACAGTGATTACTGAAAAGCTTTCAGATTTGATGAATTCACTCTTTGGCTGAGTAGCTGCTATTCTAATTGCATGGATACTGGGCCCTGGGATCACTCACAGAGGTACTCCCGATGTTGCTAGAAACCACATTTTGCGAAAAACCTCGACTGCCACCATTCATGGCACTGTGCTCTGCAAAAATCACAGGGAAGTAACATAATCCCAAGCAGTTTTGTGTGCCTGGTGGTGCTGGTTTGCTTACATGTGTAGACAAGATAAGGAATGTCATAAAAACAAGGAGACCCTGTACCTTCCCAACAGAAACCCCAAAACCCCATAGCTTCTCCTGCAGGCTACTGTTCGCATTACATTTCAGTAATTATCCCCACAGGTTTCAGGACAGGGAAATCTGAGAAACGGACAGCTTCTGTAAGTAAGTTTGTAACAGAGGAATTATCAAAGAAAGTCGCTGTCACAGGAGGGACAGGGCTCCCACTCACAACACAGCTTTCCCTATCCGCACAAATGTGTTCCTCCAGGTAGGACTTCAAGAGCAAATGATGGCATTTTAAGCTGCATTTCATATTTTTAAAGCTAAAGCACTTGGCACGCTAACAGTGCCAAAAAGCCAGTGGTAGAGGGGATTTATAGCACCTGAGGTACAGCAAAGGAAAAGCAACTGTTTCAGCAGGGAAATCTTGCCCTCTTTTTTAGTTTATCTTGCCCTCTTTTTTAGTTTCTGATTACTTTAACTAAGGCTTTTTTGCAGTCCTATGGGTTTCACAAATTGTGAAATTGGGTAGAGCAGGCCAAGAGACAGAGTGTCAGCCTCAAAATAATCCAGATCATATGGACAGGCACAGATGATAAGAAAACTCTTACCTCCATTTGCATCTGTGAGTTCTGTTCGCCTCAGGAATCCCAGATAGCCAGTTCGAGCCCAAATAGTCTGTGTGTCTCCAAAACTGAGTCTTGAATTAAAATGATCTGACTGCAAAGACTCATCTCCATAGATGGTAAAATACCCACTGGCATTGTGAGTGCTGTGAACCCATATCTAAGTTCAAAGAAATGATACTGGTATTAATTAAAGTAGCTTTTCAGAAAGAGGCATTATTGCAAATTCTAGATGCAAATATTTTTAGTCATAGCTAGGTAATACACTAACGCCTTTTAACACTGTTTCTGAACCTGTCACTGACCCAGTTTCAGGCACAGAGACCTCAGTCTAACCTTGCTGAAGTCAGAGGGTAGAACTGTCCCTGGGGGAGAGGGATGCTGGACTCATGACTCCAAGGACACCTGCCTTGCAGCCCTCTGGCCTCAGGTTAGCTAAAGACCTGCACGGGTTCCTTGCATGGCTCTGCTAGCTCTGGTGTCTGCTTGGTTATGGCAATTTTCAAAAGAGCCTATAGACCACCGTGCTCTTTCCACAGTCCCCTCCTCCTGGTTCAGTTTATTTACTCCAGCAGAAAGTAAATCCTCTACGAACACCAGACACACAAGATTATTTTAATGGGTGAGGCCAGGGACCTTCACCTACGGAGAAGGATTCATTTCACCTAACTCAAGGCATCATGGAAATGTTTGTAATTTCATAGTAACAAAATCTTACAGATGAATCTCCCAGATCATGGTTTTAATTATGACTAAGCAAATTCTCAATTTTGTTAATTAGATCTTTAATTGCTCATTGAAAATCATGTTTTTTTCTCTCTCTAGGAACATAAAATAAATTGGAAAAACATACAGCCTTGCTCAACTCAGCTAATGAGAGTACTTGAGTGTGTTGAAGCACAATGAGTATAAAGAGAATAGCACTAGAAACCCATCTAGCTGAAATTAGACTAATCAATAAACTTATTTTATCATGTAAGTTTTCATCAGAATTAGTGAAGCAACAAGTAGAAGATACAGTTAGAAATGCAGATTCATTTCAATTTTTTTAACAAACTTGAGCTATTATTAGTTTTTATCAAGTATGTTACTAACAATCTTAATGACACAAATATAATCTTACATACTTTATATACTGTAAAGATCTGCAGAATTCACAATTTTCTTACCCAGGCATCTGGTAAGACATATTATAGGAAACCACTGGCATACACGATCAGCTTTATCTCTGCAATTCAGTTCAGAGCATACAAAGGTTAAGTTTTCATTACTCACCTCACCAAGATGGGAATCTCCTAAAGGTCCCTTTGTTTCTGGATTAGCAATAATTATACGTACTCCTGGGAGGATCTGTTGATAGAAAACATGAGGCAGTAAGAAAGCACGTAGTGGCTTTTGCAATCATATGCTGACTTTTCTTCTACCTCCATATGCTGGTCCTGTGTACTCACCCTGGCCCCACAGTGATGCCACCTAGCAGGGATAGTCCCTTTACAAAAATGATCAGTAGCCTATGAGTACAGCATGGGTAATCGCAGACCAGTTCTCAGTGGAGGAAGGTCTACATCCATAAAACAGCATTCACTAGTGGCACATTTGTTGGCTGTTTCGAGAGTGAGATGCAGAGGATGAAACACCTTCTTTTTGCATAAAAGAAAGAAATGCTTTTTGCATACAAGAGGGAGGTACAACTTCTGAGAGAGCAGTAATGCACCCATTACCACCATCATTCTGTAACCTCAACGGTAAGGAGGTCTTCAATCTGCACAGCTGATAAAGCCTTCTTCAACACATCCATGCAAAAATGGATGAAAATCAGGGAAACTTACTGAAAATATTTATCATAAAAGGTACATTCAAATCTTCTTTTGGTACTTACTTTTCCTGACTCCATGAGGGGCAAACTATGTGGAGATCCTCTTTCGACTAAGCGAACTCTGTAAAATACATGTAAAGATAATATGCAGAATACATGGTTGTGTTTATTTGCTTTTCATTAACATTTATTTCTAAAAGGAATGGTTAATAATTGCAGAGATTAATGTTATTTTTGGAACAGATGAAGCTTATATCCTGTAGAACATAATCGAGCCCAATATTTAATCTTCATCAAGATTTACAGCTGGGAAAATAATGAAAAAAAGATGTGTGTGAACATTTCCTTAAATATTAAATTCTTCAAATGTAGTTGGTGCCTTCTATTTGTTTTTGATAGACTTTTGTAAATGGAATTCCATGCACAAATTTACTCACAACAAGAGGGATCTAAAATATTAATTTCCCACAGGAACATCATAAATGCCAGGGCACAGACACAAAAGCATGTGAGCTGAGTGAGCAACCACATTCCAAGAGTAGCTAGCAGATAAAATCAAAATCAGATTGAACAACTCATAACCTGGCCTCTGCATTTGCAATCATTTAATTATTTTCAATGGACAGTGTTTGATAAACATTTTAATATTAAAAAGAAATAATTTAATGAAAAATGTTATTACTGCTGAGGTCAGACCCTTTCTCTGACTGTGGCTTTCTAGTCTCTTCCTTTCTTATATAACCTATTTTCCCACTAAAGGCACAGAAATGGCAGCTCTCCTTCAGTGGTACGATGGTCTGGAAGGAAATCCCTCATTTAACCTTAGGAAAGTACTCAGCAGATTAGAATGAGAGACACTTTAAAGACCTAAAATAGGTGATGATCTCAGACAGTAATTGCTGAAGAAAATTTGCTAGCATCTAGGCATTCCTGTGTCCTAAGTGAGATAACTTAGAAGTCCTAACAGCCCATGAAAACCTTAAACTTCCCACTCCTCAACAGTTTCCATAATCCACTTAACCAAGCTAAATCCGGACTTCTGGCAAAGGAGCTGTTCTTACCTCTTTCCTCCCCTCAGCTCTGTGGTTCGAAAAGAACCCCATCACAGGCTGCCTAAAAACCAACCCGTAAAAGGTAAAGGTAAAACACTGGAAGAGAGGAAGACAGTTAGGAGTAGATGGGTGGAGAACTGGATCTGGTTAAACTGATCATAAACTGCACTCTGTTAGAAGCAGTCACAATCGATCTTTTTGGGACTGTTTTGAGGTCTTTTTATAGACAGAGTACCGCAGTGCTCCATTTGGGAAAGGAGGGATGAGACACAGAGACCTCAGCCAGAGGTCCCTTTGGAGAAGAACAAAGCTCTGGCAAGTTCCCCTAAACATAAAGAAGATGGAAAAAGGTAGCTTTTTTTTTTTTTTTTTTTACTATTTCTTTGCTCCAGAAGTCTTCTATAAAAGCTGACACTGTCGAGGTCAAGGCAGGAAAAGAGAATAGTGTTTTATCTGTGGTTCTGGGAAGTGTCTCAGCACTGATGAACAGGGCAGGGCTAAGCCCTGAGGCATTGCACATCACTTCCTTGCACTAACAGGAAGAGATACAACCCAAATAACCCAGCAATTTCAGACTGCTTTTCCAAGAGAGGGACATGATGTAAAGTGCCCCACAAGGGGCACTGCCTGGTGCAGACACCATTAGGCAGCTACAGCCTGACCTGCTCTCCTGCAAGGTACATAACAGGAACCACCTTCCAACATTTGTTCAACTGCCACAAAACTCCCAAGACAGAGCCTGAAGCACTTATTAACCACTTCTGTGTGTGCCACCTTTGATGTTATACTGTCCTTGTTTTACACTGTATTGCCTTCTTGAACCCCTGTTGTCTTACAGGGGTGCACATGGGCCCATGTTTTCTACATTTTCTGTTGAGCCTCCCACCAGCTGAAGACCTGTAGGGCTACCACTGGATTCATGGCAAAAGCAGTGAAGCTACAACATCCACCTGTTCTACTAGGGACACAGATACAGGGCAGCAGAAAGCTAGGCCACAGGAGCCTCACTGTAAGGTGTACATGCAAGACTAAATTAATGCGAGTCTATAAGGGGTATGTCTACATAAGCCACACTTAGTTGCTGCTCAAATGGCAAGACAAATCATAGGTATTTAGGAGTATGCAGCAAAGGCTTTACAAATGACTGCATATGGAAACAAAATCAAATATGGCAAAAAGCAGTTGTTAATAATACCTGTATTCTGCCTTTTTATATAAATTTTTGTTCTGTAAAACCCATGTTAGTACAGAACTAGAAAATGCTTTTGAGTTCTTCCAAACAACTGAAATCTCCAAGTTTTAGATAACTACTTGCAGACAGCTGAATTATCATTCTAACCATTTCGTATCTCCTTTAACAGAGTGATTTTATTTACTATTTACCAGTGTTTGTCAAATAGAGAAAATCTTTAGAAAGGGACAACTGGAAAAACTTGAGCCATAAGCATTGCTAAGAGTGATGGTGTAACAAAGGTCAGGAAGTACTTTATCTGAATTTGAGATTGGTTTAAAAAGAATTCTATCTGGATACTAGTAGTAAAAAACCTCTGGGGCAGGAGAAGTGTACGTCAGAGCTGTCCAGCTGCCCAGAGATACTGCTGGCCTTTGCTCAATCCCGTTATTAAGACGTACCTCAGTGAAGTGTCTGAACTCCAGGCCTAGCAGAAATCACATATAATAATGCTATATATTCAATAGTCAATGAAGAGACTACTGGAAATAAATCAACATTCATAAATCCGAAAGTCTCTTTCCTCATTGCTTTCAGCAACTGTGCTTCCCACCTGCTTTTTATTATCACTAGCAGATTCTTCTAGTTCCCTTCTCCACCTATTTCCTTTAACCTTGCCTGATTTTTTAGCACATGGTGATCCAGAAGGTGCAATTTCTCAGTTTCCAATTGTGTTAAACCTCTCCCACTCTGTGCTTTCTGCCTCACATTCCTCCACTTATCATGGCAGTGCACTAAACATAGAAACAGCATTTCCATGGAGGTTTTGTGCGAGGGCGCTGTTAGCGCTCAGGAGCTTGGGATCCTTTTTAGAAAGTTTCTGCTAAGCTCACAACCCATTTGGGAACATGCTGTTAAACCTCTTAACAGCGCTGACATAATAAAAGATATTGTGCCACAAAGAGATTTACAAAAAGTGAAGTAAAACATTACATTCTGATGTTTCCGACTCCTATGTGCACAGTTAATTTTAAGTGCGTAATAGTCTTACTAACTCTACTGGGACTAGTACTGTGAATAAATTATGGACATTAGGTAATAATTTTAAAAATGAGTTTTACTGTGCCTCAGAATAAAATATATTCAATTATTCCCACTCTTCCCCAAGAGATTTCCATTTTTCCACTGACAAACACAACCATGATTGAAAACTCTGCTTCCCTCTCAAGTGAGCAGCATCACTATCAAGGCCTGTCTGGCAGGAAAGGCAAAAAGGCAGAGCACAGGGCCCTTCTGACCCTTTGAGAATAAAGCCTTCTTAGGACAATGTTGGTAAACCTTCTCCACATACCCAAATAATCCTAACATGCTTCCAGACAGCAGAGGTCTTGAAAGGACAAGTTCTGTTTCTTTGCAGTGCTCCAGCCACTTTCTGTTGGGAGTGAAAGCAGCGTCACACCAAGTGAGCACAGAGCCTTCCCGCTGCATTCTGCTGCCTTTGAGTCTTGCTGGGAAGGGCAGAGGAGATCACGGCGGTAGAGCCAGCCTGGGCAAAGAGCCTGAAAATCAAGTGGATGGGAGAAAAATGCTGCCCTGGGGCGGGAAAGCTACGTTTTCACCCTCTGGTGGTTTGCAGCCAAGCTGAGGGAAAACAGATCCGAGTGACCCAATGTAGGGCAGACACAGAGCTTCTCTCGCACCAAAAAGTCTCACTGGAGGGAAGAGACAGATGTTTAAGAACCACTGCACTGTTATAAAGCTATAAGCAATGACAACACACAATGAATCTGTAGCCCTGTAGTATAATACAGGAGAGTGTAACTTTTCAGGGTTTTTTTTCACTTGTTCCTAGGAATTAAGTCTTTCTTTCTTAAATAAATCTCTTAACAGGAGCTGTACATTTGCGAAAGGTGCCTATGTTTCAAAGTCTGGCTACTGGGATTTAATAAGGAATGCATCTACAACACCAGCATGTGCTAAACTTCTTTCCTTGTTACAATTTAATACATTGGACTGATTTCATCTCCTTTAAATTGAACACTATAGAAAAGTAGGATTGAAATCTGACTTCAGAATGGAAACTAGCAAGGTATAACTAACTGGGCACTGCAATCACTGCAGCAAAGGAGATACTGAAATACACTAACAGTGTCTTTCTGACCAGCTATCTTACATGAAACTGCAAATCTTGTTTATGCTCCTTTTCAGATTTGGTCCATTTGGTGATGAAACTTCTCCAAAATACATTCCACAGTGTGCCAGTATTTCACACTAATCCGAAAGTTTGTCAGCAGAGCTATTTACTATTGCTTTGGGAATCTGCAGGGGCCCGAGCATGTGGAGTGGTAGTAACCAACGTTACGATGCCAAAACTGGGCAAACCTTCAAAGCTGGCTGTGCTGTTGCTTTGAGAGACTTTGGATTCTGTGATTCTAATAGAGATGGAAAGAAGCTATGAGGTCATCCAAGCCTTGCTCCCTGCCAAAGAAAGACTGTTCCCTGCAGTGCACTTTCAAGTGCTTTGTCTACTCCGGTTATAGTATTTCAAATGATGGGGCTTCTTCCACTTCCCTTCAGAGTTTCTTTCTCAGCTGAACGTATTTCATATTCAGGGACCTTTTTGCTCTGCAATGCTTGGCACAAGCCATTCTTAGCTTTCTCTTGTTATTTCTAACTAGCTCTCCAGATCCAATTCAAAGGAGTTTTTCCCACTGTCTCCTTTCATTTTAAATATTACTCAGCTAAAATGTTTGCCTTTTACCCTAACACTTGCCCAAACCCACATATTGGAACATTTTTCTTTCCTTTATAGCCATTCTCACATGCTGAGCCATGGCAACTGCCCTCCTCCTTGCCAGTGTGACAGCATCTGCTCCTGTGATCCAGGCTTGGGCAGCAGTGAAGCACTGCACCTTCCATCATCTCAAACTCTTATTTTCCTTTCCACCCTGCCAACCCTTCCTCCCATCTTGAGCAGTCTGTTCTCACACCGTGCCACTTTGCCAGCCTGGAAGTCCAGCTTTAGTATGGGTTTTTTTTTTTTTTAAATACTAGCTATTTGCACACTGATTTCAGTATGTTTTGGGATGCTGCCACTCTTGCAAACCTTCAGTGACAAAACTAGAGTAAATCAGGATGTGATACACATATAACCTAATATGTATCAAAAACTCATTGTATGTAAGGTCCCTCCTTGTCTATAGCCTTTCTGTGTCAGAAAGAAACAGCCTATGGTCTTTTTGGTTTCTTATGTTTTCCTGCTGATTGCCATCTTACGTTAGAAGCTGAGCTCTGGGGGAAAAATGGATATTTTCTTATCCCACAAAAACCTGATGTTCTGAAAATTTTTGTATATTAAACTGGAACTGAAACATGAAAACGGAAGAGAAATATGGAAAGAAGCTGTAAATGGAATCTGAAAATAATGTTGCAGGTCAGAAAAAAAGGTTATTGATGTCTAGCATTTCAGGTTGGTTGGTTTGTTTTGAAATCTCAGATACATAACTCTCCAAAATGAAAATGCTTTAACCACTATCATGATCAAAAATTCAAAAGTTAAAGTAGGGTATTTTGACCACTTCGAAACTCCCACCTTAATTTTCCTTAAGCTGAAAAAAAATCGGTCAAAACTGACTCTCTTGATTTCAAGAAAGCAGTCTTTTTCTGGTGAAAAAAGACAACCACCTAAACCATTAGAAATTTTAACCAAAACCTAATTGTAAAGCATATAATGACAGAGATCACACATGCTTTTGTGTAGCTATATCCACAGCACAGTGATTTCAGAGTTGTGACTCAAATGGCGTTGCTACCATCAACATCTTTCACATAGGTATCGCTGTCTAACATTAAGAAGGTGCCTGGTGGTGGGAAAGAGCTAATGCAGCCTGTTCTGATCTACAGGTAGGGGAAAGAGTGTCCTGCACTCTGACACTCAAGACTTCCAGTGCATCTTCTCTTTATTCAAATAATAAAATATTTCTACATGAACTATTCCAGAACTTACAAGTTAAGGAGATCATTCTAACCAAAATGGAAACACGTATCAAAGAACACAAGCTCTGCCTTACAAAATCATATACTCAGTTCAAATAACCAAATCAGAAAAGCAGGAAAACCGCATAGCTGAACACATAGGCTGAAGGGAAAATCTAGATAATGAAGACCCTGCATCACTCTGGTGTCCTCAGAGCAGTTTTTCTCCCATCACATGACAAATTCAGATAATGGATAAATGCAATTGAGAATGAAAAAGGCACTTCTGGACTGAGGCAAACTTCAGTCAACAAAATGAACAACCATTAAATCTTCTGTATGTCTAGGACATATTTTAATCCTGTTAATTCAATAATCCACAAGTTCAGTTAAAGAATTAGCACTAAATCACTTCCTTTAATATAATGACTTTTTTAAACTATAAACCTAAATTACACTTCATGTCCCAAATTCCCTTAAGTCAAAAGCAAAGAACATCCAAAGACGGCTGAACAAAGAAGCAGAAAAGGTAACAAAAGAATTTAAGAGAGCTCCAAAAGGATCAAAATGAGAGAGGAACTCTTGTTCAAGGAAGGGAATATTCAAAGCTTCAGAGATTAAAAGAGTAACATCAATTTTACCACATAAGACTCTGGTAATATGCAAAAGACCTAAGCCATGTTTATGCCTGTTTTCAACCTTGGAGTACTTTAAAATGCTCAACTTTCACTATGTGTGAACTACATTAAATTTGTTTAAATTAACTTTGCAGACTTCTAAAGCACAGTACACAGCTATTTCAAGTGAAAACAGTGCACTGGGACTCTGGAGAATTTGGTTTCCCTCCTGTCTGTACCTCCCACCTACTGTGCCCCATCAGGCAGAGCATCACCTCTATGTGTGCCTTTTTTTTTTTTTGCATATTTGCAAAACCAGGCAAAATGCTGCTCTCAGCTGTTATCTTTTTATTTAGATCACAAACCTCTCAGGACACAGTGTTTATCGCTAATTGTTTTTACAGCACTTCTCATAACCACGATTGTGATCCAATGATTCTGTTTAATACAAGATGTTTTTCCCTTTATCTTCCCAGTTCTAATTGAGAAAGGGGCTCCATACATGGCGAAAACTTTCATTACAACAAACTTGGGATCTGAAAACATCCTCATCTAATTGTGTTAGCTTATCTGTTGTTAACAAATTATGGAAATCATTTTCGCTTCCCCGATGTAATATTCATATTCTACATTCACCCAATGTAAATGAAGGTGGATTTTTTGAAATCAGTTCTCTTTCACCTGCCCCCTTATCTTGCTACAACCTTCCAAAATCCCACCACCAGCTGACTCACCCTGCATTTTTGGGGAAGAGCTTGCAGAAAGTTCCCTCTCCTTAACAACTGCCAAGGATGTTTCATGTGCATGGAAAACTTAAATACGCAGCTGAATCAGAGCTGCAGGTTACCACTCTGAAGGTCAGCGGTGCCACAGGCAGCACCTTGTACACCTGAAGGCACTGTAAAGGGACTGTCCTTAGCACAGGAGACCTATTGCAAAGCCTGGCTGAGCTTCACAAGTCTCTTCGTATAACTTCATCTTCTGCAAACAGGCACGTTCAGTATATGCAATATTAAGAAAGATATGTGAGGCTTGAAGCAATGTATTAAGAATTGTTGAAGAGAGCCATTCAAGAGGATATTACATCTCTAACCAAGTTAGTGATGGATCCTTATATAAATATGGGATGCTTTTACTGCTTTTCACAGCTATCCTTCTCAATTCTAACCATTCAGTATTCCTACAGCCAGAGACTCCACTGACAGTAAGAGCCAAATGAAAGCCTGAGGCTAGCAAAGCTTGAGTGGGTCCCAGAGGTGACAGCCCATTTTGCAGGAGTAAACACCAGCACAGCACCCTCCACTGAATTATTTCTCACAAAGGACTGTCAGCATGTGGGACAAGAAAGGCCTAACCCTAACCCTAACCCTCCAGTAAAGGTTGGCAAGAGAACAGAGGAAAGAAAAGAGGGATGGAAAACAACTTAGGAAGTTCCATCTCTCCTAGCATACCTCAGTCTGTGGCTGGGTCTGCAGAAGCTACAAAGGCTCACTCCAAAATTCCTACGAACATCCAATTTTTAGGTTGGATATTAGGAAGAATTTCTTCACAGAGAGGATAGTCAGGCATTGGAACAGGCTTCTCAGGGAAGTGGTGGAACCAGCATCCCAGGAAGTGTTAAAAAAACCCATGTAGATGAGGTCCTCAGTGATATGGTTTAGTGGTGGTCTTGGCAGTCCTGGGGTAATGGTTGGACTTAATGACTTAAAGGTCTTTTCCAACCTAGTTGATTCTATTATTCTATGTATTCAGTATTTTCCTTTCCAAAGGATCTCTCTGTTGTGACATGCATTCTATGATAGCACTATGGGAAAGCAGCACTTTTCCCTCCACTACTGAATCAGTAAATGTATTCTACGCTGATCACTCTTTGCATTTTTAAAGAATCTCTTCTCAGTGCTCCCTTAGAAGTACATACCAAAATGAAGGAAGCAAAGCAAATTACGCCTCAGAATACAACATCTGCAAAAATCAAATACATCATGCATTTTATCTGTGAAGACCATGGAAGAATGAAAGCTCTGTTCAGACATTTGTGTAACTGAATGGCTAGACTCATGGTAAACTCTGGGAGAGAAAAAGTATGGCTTGTAGGGAAAAAGAGAAACATTTTCAATAAATCTTCCTCTGAAATGTGACTGGACAGCTTGCTTGATCAATTCCCATCTCCTGTAAAGAGTATGACTGAAAAAGAAGGACCTGTAACACCAAAGAAGCTCAGTATACTTGGAAATGGGGAATCCCTTTCTTTTTAACAGCATAGGACATCCTTCAGGAATAAAAATGTTGGTGTTAAACCTGGAATATTATTGTGAAATTCAAAACTGGTTTGTTAAAACAAACAAAAGTGGAACCATTTTCCATCTAGTTCTTTTACTCATGTTTGAAAAATCTCATGCAAATGGCACTTGCAAACATTGACTGCAGCTGTACACAAATGTACAACTGCAGTACATCTACTTTCCTGGAAAGCTACGGCTTTTTGTTTCTCTTTGTCTTTGCCTTACTTGGTACACAAGAGAGTATTCTCTTTGTCCTCAGCCCTCCAGGGAAATATAACTGGAATTTCTTGATTTGTAGCTAAAGTATGCTAAACCACCACATCCTCTTTCAAAACCACATTTAAAGCCAACTCTTATTGTCCTGTTCTACTAAAATCGTAATATCCTGATCCCCTAAAGATTACTTTATCAAAGAAGAAATAGACTTGTTTCAAGGGAGGAAATACTTCAGGAGCTAGCAAGCTTGCCTTAGAAAGCACAGAAATGGCTTTGTAGGGCTCCCATCCCCCTAGTTTAGTCTTACAGCTCAGACTTATTGGGACAAGAGGGAGTGACTTTCCATCAAAAGTTACTGGATGCTTGTCCCTTTCTCCTGCCCTTGCTTTATGACTGGAAACATGAAGCATCTTGCATAGCTCTTAAAATAAGTACATTTACAAATTTTGTTATAACTCTGGATCCTCCTACTTAAGCAGTATGTCTGCTCCCCTTCAGTTTCCTAGGTTATTAGCTTTATTCCTAATCCAGCACACAGAGTTTGAGCAAGTCTCTTGGTTTGTCCCCTGACACAAGCAGGAACAGCGAGAACCTTTCCTCCATTCTAGCCAGACTGGGACTTCTCTTCTAAGTCAGAATTGGAAGTATTGATATGATGCTTATCAGCCCAAATTAATGTTTCTCTCTGGGAGATTTGTTTCCCATAGATCAGAAACAGTACCAAGGGGATTTTAAGACAGCAGTGTTTGCAGGGCAGAAACAGAAGGTGATGCTACTAAAAGGCCAAGGCTGTGTCTTCTCCTGAGAGAAAAAAGAAAAATGAGGAAGGTTTTGCCAGTGCCATGACAGTCAGCTTAAACTCACAAATGAGATTCTATCAGTTAATAGGCAAATGCCTAAAAGCCAAATGTCTCTACAAAGACTCCTCAAAATCAAACTTCATCTTTTCTCAAAACTTTGAGGGACCTAGGTTTTCTTTCACAGACCTCAACCCCTCCTCCTCTCAACGGAGTTTCCTTTTCTACTGGCTTCACAGGGGTGAAATTTTTCCACGAAAAGATCCCTTTCTGTGACATCAGAAAAAAAGCCAGAACAGCTGAAGCAATAGACAGTCTTAAAATAAAAGCATGGCTGATCATAGATGTGATGTGTGAAACTTGGACTTGGAGCTACCCATATGAGATCCTCAAAGCTTGGGATGACTGGAGTGGCACTCGACCATTCAATCTGCAAATGAGCTTACTGCATATAAAGCACTGGTGGCTTTCTCAGGCCAATGACTTGTGAAGTCTATGTTTTGAACAATTTACCACTTCAAACCTTAAATTCTCTACACACTTTACCTACTGAATCTAATTGCAAGGCAAAAGGTGGCTGGGTGGCAAATGGGGCAATAAGAGATTTTAATTACCCCTTTGGACCCCACACAGAGGGAGTAATTGAAAACTGGGGTCTTCTTTAACCTGCAACTGGGCTCTGTATGCTGTAACCTATTACAAGACCTGGAAAAAGCACTGATCCCCAGCGCATCAGGGAGCCCTCTTCAAAGCTTCTCTTTTGCTACCATTGGCAAATGGTTTTCAAGTATGATTAATCAATTAAAGTTTCACAAAAGGTAACTATTTTGCTGTCATTTGCCATTAGTGTGTCTCCTTCTGACACACGTTTTGCACCCCCTCCCCCAGTCTCTTTTCTCTACTATGTGACTACAAAATGGTTATCTTCCATGCTGTGATGGTGTTATGGAGCACTGCTGTGGCTATAGCTTAGGTAATAATTTAGCTAAATAGTTCTTTTGGCTGGTAACCCTATAATAAGAGTATTTTTCAAGCTAGATGGAGTAGAAGTATTTGAGAATTAGGAAAAAAGCTCCTGTGGCTTTGTTGTTTGGTATTACCCAAAACAATGTATACACAACATGAACGTTTCAATAAAATATGGAGGAGAAGGATAAACAATTGACAGCCAGAATAAAAGGCTATTTTTTTTTCCTGCATGATGTCTGAAATGCTGGAATACATTTAAATGAAGTCAAAGCCCTAACTGATTCATTTTGATAGAAACCTGCGTTTCAGACTGGGCTCAGCGTATAAGAAATCCATAAAAATAAATCCTAAGTAACTGTTTTCACGTATCTTAGAAATGCTACAGGTGTTCCCTTGCTTTCTTGGGGAATGAGATTCAGAATTTCCAGCCTCTGAAATCACCTCTGTCAAGGAGACAATGACTGCGCCAGCCTGATGGAAGTTCAGAGATCTCTGAATACCCTCAAACTCCCCCCAAAAAATTAGATTTAGAAAACATACAAATGACTTTCAAAGAAATGAAGTCCACTGATGACATAAGTATGTTCAAAGGTCACCTTTTTTTAAGAGATACACAATTTGCTGCACTCCAAGAAGACGTCAGTGACTACATATAAAGGGAAGACACCTATATGTACCCCATGGAGGGTAACCAGATTAAAATAATCGTTCTAAAGATGGAGTGGGAATATTTCAAAGAGGTACTATGGTTATAAGCCACACATTGAATGATAACCAGGCTATCAAATCAGTCACTTGAACCCACAGAGGTTCTAATGGTGATTCTAAGCTATTTGGTCATAGCCCACATCTGGATTTGGCTCCCTTTTTGCTGCCAGCTGCCTCACTATGTCTGTGACAAGCAGCTCATCATTACATGTAACTCAAAAGGAAATTTTAGTAAGCTGCAAAATGGTTTAATAAACTAAATTCTCCATTTCTCTGTATCTACTGAAAAAAATCCCCAGACTTAACTAGATGAAATAGAGTAATTTAAATGATCGTTTTATGCACCTATTATTTCATCAAAGGGAATACTGGAATTTAAAGACAGAATCAGAAGGATATGATGGGTAAGGATACCTGCATATATGAAACTAGAGATGCTATCAAATAAAATTGAGAACAGTGCTTACTAGCAGTGGCTCAAAGTCTTCATTCTTGCCCAGTTTTGTACGAAATATGCATGTAGCTCAATAATCAGATTAAATAAAATTTGTAGTCAAAATAAGAGGAAACTGTCTGTTGCAAATACATACAAAATGCTATAAAAAGCTTCATCAATACATATGTGACTTGATTAGTGTCTCTCTCTCCTAGAATTCGAAGTCTCTACCCCATCACAGCTTGTAAGTTGTCACTACCTGCTACTGAACAAGATGACTGTTGACATTTTTACTGGCTTTTGAGGGTAGACATAGACTGCCATGGATTTGTTTCTTTTTAATATGTCTTTTAAAAATAAACTCTGGATAAAGTTCTGATATAGAACACAACGTTAGGATACAAGGGATGAGGTTTTGCTATAGAAAAGACTATTGGGACACAAAGGAATGTTTATCTAGAGGATTTGCAGGAAGTTTCAACTTTAAGAGAAGATCAATGATCTCTCTCAGCCATCACCAGGTGGATCGATTCCTCAGGCCGTTCCTATCTTAACAAACGGAGTACAAATCCAAAGCAGTCAGAATATTTCAACATTTTTCATGGTATTTTATTTCTTATTCTGCAGCCCAGAAAGCCAACCTGGGCTGCATCAAAATAAGTGTGACCAGCGGGTCGAAGGAGGTGATCCTGCCTCTCTACTCTGCTCTTGTGAAACTTCACCTGGAGTACTGTGTGCACTTCTGGTGTCCTCAGCATAGAAAGGATGTGGAACTGTTGGAACAAGTCCAGAGGAGGGCCACGAGGATGATCAGGGGACTGGAGCACCTCCCGTATGAAGACAGGCTGGGAAAGTTGGGGCTGTTCAGCCTGGAGAAGAGAAGGCTGCGTGGAGACCTCATAGCAGCCTTCCAGTAACTGAAGGGGGCCTATAGGGATGCTGGGGAGGGACTCTTCATTAGGGACTGTAGGGATAGGACAAGGGGTAATGGGTTAAAACTTAAACAGGGAAAGTTTAGATTGGCTATAAGGAGGAAATTCTTTCCTGTTAGGGTGGTGAGGCACTGGAATGGGCTGCCCAGGGAGGTTGTGAATGCTCCATCCCTGGCGGTGTTCAAGGCCAGGTTGGATGAAGCCTTGTGTGATATGGTTTAGTGTGAAGTGTCCCTGCCCATGGCAGGGGGTTGGAACTGGATGATCTTAAGGTCCTTTCCAACCCTAACTATTCTATGATTCTGTAACTATTCTAAGATTCATACCAGCATAGTTACAAATACAAGGTAATTCCAAAGTTTAGCAGGTTAAATCAGTAATGTTTTCAAAACAGCTTTGAATGATTCTAAGAAAAAAGTATGTTTTAGAATATTCACAAATATATTGAAATATTTGAAAATCCAGCCTGACCTGTTCTTCAAACACTCAAAAAATATTTTTGCCCTGTCTATGTGAAAGGCAGATTTAATTTGAATACACGAGGTCTATTCTCAGTTTGATAAGGCAGCTTGTTTTGCCAATAAATTATTTTTGCATCAAGAAATAATGCTCTTAAGGAGGAGGAGGCTGTGAAATTTTTATGTTAACATTGATGTATTTTTTGTTGCACATTTTTATTATTATAAATACATGTCTATATTGTTTTAGAACACCCTGGTTAAAAGGGATGCTTAGGCTTTAAATTTGCATCTCTCCTGCTACAGAAGCATGCAAGTGTTCTAAAAGCCAACATCTTTCATGTATATGGTGTTCCGGCATGATGAGAAAAGTGTCTCTCTTTTTTATCTCCCAAGCACCTCTCAGGTTTTAGCGTATTTAGGTATCTTGTGCTTAACCACCTGAAAAGCTTTCTGAGGAGAACATGACTGGTCTAAAATGATGATGGAGTGATCTGAAAACCAGCAGTTGAGACACAGGATAAGAATATGAATGATAACCTATTTCTCCTATTTATTTTTCTTTTTATTTTGTGTGTGTGTAAAGTTGTTTTTCACAGAGGTAGCAGCACAGAGATGCAGCCAACAACCCAACAGGGAGTTTTGTTGCATCTGCCCTCCCTGCAGATGTGTGCGGGCACATTTATGTGACCTGAGCTGTACAGTGAGTCAGCAGCTGTGCTATGCCATTGCAGCCTGCTGCGAGTCCAGCTCATGCGTGGTGAAGCATTAGTCCATGTATTTTTCCTTTTGGATCTGAGTTAACCTCTCTAAATTACATTGCACTGCAGTGCAGGGATGTATCAGCCACTTGGAGCTAACTCAGGAGTCTTCTCCTGGTTTTTCATTAAACAGCCCATGTGGGACTTGCCTGTCTTTGCTCACCCTTTCTTGGCCATCCTGAGGACCCAGATTCTTAGAAAATCAACGAGATGCTGAGTACAACAATACTGATGTATTGCCACCAACAGCAAGCTGAAGCTGTATAGTCTTGCTATTAGGATGTTAACTCAGCTTCCAAAAAGAGGCTCTAATGCCAGCTGGGACAGCACAGAGTGCGTGGGACATCTCATTACTGCTAGTAAATACAACATGAGCTCTATGGGAGACCCTGCTGGAGTAGCTCCCATACTCCAGTAGATGCTCACAGCTAGGCAATCAAGCCTTTTTCCACTAACATAACTGATGCCAGCCCCTGGTACAAGTTTCCTGCCCTCTAGGTGACCATAGTCCCAGCCATTTCTCTCAGCTGGCAACTATGGCCAGAGCTGCAGAGTCCCAGCAGCTATAACAATGGATTGGTGGTCAAAAACACACAGAGGCACAAATAAAGTGTTTGAGAACTTCCAACCTGACCTAAGGAGCAAAATATCCAAATTCAGTGAGAGCTGGGAGAAAATACCTAGTTTGGTTGATGGACCACTCCTAGTTCTCTACCCAGATTGCACGTATTTTGATCTAAACTCCCACAAATGACGACATTTCCTAAGCTTTGAAGTATGAAAACATATAATTACCAGGTGAGCTGAAATAATATATTAAAACTGATAATTAATTTCTATAGATGTGAATAGGACTTGAACAGTCTCAAAGAGATGAATTACAGCTGCTTTTTGCAGGAACTAGAAAGTGTTATCATGCCAAGGAAAAAAAAAAAAAAAAAGTTCAGTCTTTTTCAAATTCTGGAAAATAACCCCTGAATGAGAAAATGTGAAAAAACTTCTCACATTAAATATACAGAGTAAACCTTTCAGATTGCTGGGGGACTGGCTGACCTGCAAAGACTTGGTGGGTTGTTACTACACAGTCTCGCATCTATGTACAGCAATCTTTCAGTTACTGTTAAGCACTAGTGACATTCAGTTCCACTAAAATGGTTAGAAACAGCAAGTGTGAAGAGACTATGTCAAATAAAGTTGTTTTCTCTCCTAATTTATGATCCATGAATCTAATTCTGAATTCCACAGGACTGAGTAAATGAGGCACAGCTTTAATCCATCAAATTAAAATCTACATTACCACAATCTGAGAAGCCAACTCTAAAGATCATATTTCATGTTCTGTATAACTAGTCACTAAATATAAATTAATATACTGCAAAGTCTGATCTCAATAACGATGCCTACTTCTCAATGACATGCTAAAGGCAGGAAAATAGTATACCCATGGTTTATGCAGCTTTTAGGAACAGTAGATCTTATTTCCTCTATATAAATACATACAAATTTATTTTTATTGTTTATAATTTTTATCAACTAACTGTAAATTCCATGTTCTCTTTCTATGTATGTTTCTATATACTTCATTTCCAATGGATGTTCTATAAATTTCCTTCTCCTCTTAGCAAAAACATTCCAAATAAGGAATTAATCTACACTTGCTTTTTTCTTTCCCCTGTATAGCTACAACTGTAGTTTTAATGATTCATCAGCTCTTTCTTCTGCACTTGAATGATGCTTAGATGGATCTACCTACATAGTGTTCAACTTAACTGCAACCATTTCAGCGCTCTGAGAGTAAAGCAAATGCTATGGGTAAATAAATCTCAGTTTACTGCATCTATTAAAAAGTAAGCATTTGATTTCCAAAGGTTCCTTCCTTATCAAGACAGAAAGAAAAGTACCTTAAAGTTCAATTCATCCCATGCTGGTGCATGTGTGCAGTAACTGCAATACACCGGTGGTGTGTGTGCCTTTCCAGGGAGTGCAGAAGAAACCACAGGATCGATGAGACCTACCCTGATCACAGCGTTTGCTCTGCTATTAGGTAAAGAAATGCTTCACTTCTAATTTCCTTTTTACAACATAAATAAGTCAGAATTTTTGATTTCTCAAGGAATCTCCTTTCAAAAGTGCAATGCAGAGATGTCAGGCTCACATAACAATGACACCTTTTCACAAAAACACATTTTTTTCACTGGGTTGAGTATGAGCATGGACTGGGTCTACACAGTACTGCAGTTGCTGGGTCAGCCAGACCAAATTTTCTACCTTTGGATTACGCATCCAAAGGATGGATCAAATATAAGCATTACTGTTGATAACTATGTGCAAAAGGAATAAAGAACTGTTGGGAGAGTCAAGTGTCTTGCAGTTCCTTTCATCCATCTGCCAAACTCCATGTACTACAAGAACGTATATGTATGTGTACCTGACTTAACTATCCAGAGGATAATTTGGGCCTGCAATGCCCTGAGGTCTGCATCCTGCAAGCTGAGCTGGTCACTTTGATATAGCCAAAATTCATATTCACCTCAGGGCAACAAATTCTTTGCTAAGCTTTTAAGAAGCATGAAAGAGAAAGAACAACTTCCCTCCTCCTCCTTTCCTTCCAGAGTTAATGAAACTATTGTTTTGTTAAAATTTTGTAAACAGACTACCTGCTAGCCTTTTAACCAAAGTACTGGAAAAACTGAAATACATGTGCATGGGAATTTCCTAAAATTACATCTAAAATTGCAAGTTTCATTCCAACCATAAGATTTCAGACTAGTAACAAATTTTAGTTCTTGCTTCTTGTATATATCCAACAGGAAAAACAGAACTAGAAGGTACCCACAATTACAGAATGTGGTTGTTCACAATGGCTGAAGCCAATGATCCATTCCCTCATAGTCCTGCAGCATTAAGAATTGCAGCAAATTCCTCCCACAGTCTCCCTGCTGTTTGCCAACCGAGCAGAAAGAACTCTGTGAAGCTAAGAGGCCCAACAGGTCTCCATTTCTTAGAGACTGCCTAGGCCTTTATCACCTGAATACAAGTGTCATGAAATCCTGAAGGCAATAAAAGCAGGGAAATCTTGTTAGTCATCACAGTGGTGGGTGATGTTAGATGCTTCAGTTTTATCAGTGGTAAAATTAATTAACCCACCAATAAAAATGCCTGTGGGCTCAGTGGCAGAGTTAGCACAAATTATTTAGGAGGACTACACAGGTTTTCAGGACTATGAGGTGTGCTGAAGTAGCTTTCTTCCTAGAAACTGTTAATTGTGTGTATTAGAGAAAAAGAAAAAGGTGGTTCTGACCTGTCATGCCTCAGTGCCCTCATATCAACGTACACAGTGGTGGGATCTGGTCCAGATGTTCCCTGTAAACAACAACATCAGCTAATCAGAACCTGAAGGCTAGGAGGATAAAAGAGTTTTACCCCCAAAATAACTGAACATTAATTTCACATCTCATTATGCTAATCAAATGACAAGTTATATTTAAGCTACTCACCAAACAAAGCTCAGCTTTACAGAATCAGAACTGGAAAACATACCTACCGTCAGGTACCTGTTACCTTGGGGTTCAGAAAAACGTGAAGCGGCCATACTACTTAACCAAACACGTCAATGTAGGTTTTATTTGCTATAAAAGGCCAAGTAATCAGCACATGTGCACATACAAAAAATGTTAAACAGGTTTTGCCATATAAAGGAAGGCAGAAATTGCTGAGAAAACACAGTTTAATGGCAGAAGCACATGGTCAGGAATGTGAAGCATGGTATACTGAGTCTTCCATACATGCAACAGAGAATATACTTGAAGCTAAAGACAGTAAAGGTAGCACGCATGACATGAACCAATGGGGACTGAAGGTCTGTAAGCAATTCTGTTCCTTTTCAGTCTTCCACTGCATAATTTAAGACCTTGCTTTATGTCACAATATTTAGTTACTTGAAAAGCAGTAGACTAATTTTAGTTTCCCTTCATGTGAAGATGATACAGTCTTTCAGGCCCTTCCACCCACAGCTTTGCTGCAGTTTTGTAACCTGCAATGATCTTCCTTAGCTGAAACTTCAAACTCATCATCACTGAACATCCTGTGAATTCTCAATGCTCTAGTCTAGGGCTCTTCTCTGCTGCACACCTCATGTCACTGCTAAGCAGAAAGCTAGAAGAAAAGCACAACTTCATTTTGGAACACTGGAATGTTTGTTTTCAGCAGATAAATTCACCTAACTCTGGTAATCTACAGGTGCAGGAACTCCTTTATCAGTTATTTAGGTATTTACTATTCAAAACAGCAGGCAACATCAACTCCTAGTGATTTCTGTCCTGTCTGGGGTATATTACAGAGTATAATTCTTCGCATTAGGAATGGCTAGAGATAAATACTACATTTCTGCAATACTGGTTGGTAGTTCCACAATTTGTGATGGAGTTCCTGTATCTAAAGGGGAAAAGAGTTACCACTTCCAGCCGGTATTTACAGCACAGTTACTGATAGTGACCCACCACCAGAAGAGAAAAAGAGTAATAAAGCTGCACATGCATGTTAGCCTCTTTAGCTTGTTATACACAATACAAGATACAATAACCTCTCTAGCTATTAACGACACGATTTTCAGTCTACTAGTAAACTCAGCAGTGTAACAGACTAGTGCTGAGTGGAGAACTTATTTGAAATATATGCAATGTTAAAAAAAAAAAGACCCAAACAAACCAAAATCAAGGGAAAATTGGTTATCTTTAAAAATAAAACCAAACCTGAATTGATTTATAAAACGATGGAAACAGTCAAGTTTGAAAATCAAGGACAATCACTATGGTATTTGTTATTTTCAGTGTGAATGAAATAGTTACAACAGACAGCTTTGATGAAATCTGCATCCAGGTAAAGCTATACTGGACTTGCTTATAATTTCATAGAAGGATCTGAAAATCCCCAAATCTCCAGACTCATTTTCTAGTCTGTCCCACTGTTGGAAGCTGATAGGTGGGTATTGAGGGAACATGAAAATCCCCTACCTGCTCGGCCAGCTTCCCCAGCCTGTGAGGCTATAGCAGCAGGAATAGCAGGGATGAGGGAAAGAAGGAAAGAAGGTAACACAAGACGAAAATAATAATAAAGAAATGGGAATGAAGGGTGGGAGAAGAAAAAAAAAAAGGAGGAAAATGCAAAAAGCAGGGAGTAAAATAAAAAGAAAAACAATGTCAAATACAGGAATCTTACAAATTAACCATTATACCATTAAAGGTTAAAAAAAGTAAAAAATGAGGTGTCAACATTTTAGTAGAGCAACAGAAGAGACAGCTGTAGATTGCTAACCTTGGACAAACAGACTTCAATGGTTTTAGGACACTACAGACAACATTGTTAGTGGAAAACATGCCTAGCAGGCTGATTTTTTTCTTTGGTTTCGGTGAAGAAGTCAATAAACATTAAGGCCCTGATACTTCAATGCACATCCATTGAGACAGGGGTTCCAGGTCTGCCATTTCACTACAGTAAGAAGTTTGAGTGATGTCCTCTGGAAATGAAAACTAAGCTCTCTATTTTGGGGGGGGGAAATATTTAGTATACAACAGAGAGAGATACTTGCACCTTGTTTTATACAGATTAACGTGTTCCTCAAGTGAAATAAAATCAAGACTTTATCCACAACCTAATCACTAGGAGACTTTAACTAAACTGCACAGCTCAGTAAGTCTTCATTCTTAGTCTACCTGCTATGGTAAACAGAGTAATACATATAAAGAACAGTAAAAGCTGATAAAACCCCATCAGTTCACCACCATGATCAGAAACGCAGCAAAGGTAAAACACAGTGGTGACTAGTGCTAAGCTGCTACTGTCACATGGCGCATCTAACATGAGATGGCTGCAGTGGGACTTACCCTGCATCTTGTCAAAATAAACAGCTGAGAGTACTGTGTCCCACATCCCTCTCATTAACCTTCTGAATTCCAGCAAAAGTAAAGACTACATGAAGCTGCCACAAAGCATCTTAAACCAGGTTTATTTTGGATGCATGGGGAAATAAAGCATTTTAAAAAAATAGGATGAATCTGCTTATTACATTGCTGCCCCAAAATAGAAATATTACTAATAATCCAGGTTGAACACTGCAGTGTAACTGCAAGAAAGCAGGAGAACTGCTGAAATCCACCAGTTACATAATTCATTGCTTGTGACCATACTGCAGGCCCACAGAAGACTTTGGAAACACCAGAGCCTCATATGGCTTTTAAATAAAGAAGGGCTTGAGAAACAGCAGCTGAAGTCTCAGCAGCATCCTTCTGCAGCTGAGATACTCTGAAAGCATTTCAAAAGAAGCAGAGTCTTAGCCAAGACCAGACTGACTGACCCAATTTGTCTGTGCACATTCATTTTGTGAGACAGAGATAGAGAGCATCTGTAATGCTGGTAACAGGAAAAAAACAACATGACTGTTATACTTAAGGAAATGAGAGGTACTGTTGAAGGAAATAAAATGGACCAAACATAATTTTCTGTCTGAAAATGGGTACATCATAAGTCACATCCCTTGGACTAAATAAATCTCTTGCCCATGCATAGGCTGACACTAGTGAACCATTCCTCGTCTGTGCAAACCTCTGCAACATGCCAGGCTTTTATTCTCTGGGAAAATATTGCACATCAAAACTGGACAGAGAACTGCCCTAAGTCAGCAGTAGGGATGACTATGTGCCAGCACTCAGCCTGTACCTGACTTCCACTGAAGTCGAAGGCCAAGCTGCATGCACTCCCCTTCTTCCCTCCCCAGAATTAAAGGCCAGGAACTAGCCTGGCAGTCAGAAGTCCTAAGAATTAAAAAATATCTATTGTTCTGTATTTTGTGTTGTTTTGCTATCTAAGGATGTGGCCTCAATGTTTACTGTGAGTCTGCTTCTGCTCCAGTGATGCTCAGAAATAGAATTTTTGATGTACACTTAGCAATCTCACGTATGTAAGGACAGCAGCTGGAGTTGTGAAAAGAACATTGTGGCATGACTCATAGTAAAGGTGGGAAAACAGAATCTGAGGGAGCTCACCCAGAGCTGTTTTACATTGCTAAGTGTGAATCATACCTCTGGCAAAGTGCATGGTCTCCTATCACACTCTTTACAGAACTATCCCTTATTAGTTTTGATATGGAAGATCCTCAGAACATTTTACCTATCACTAAGTAAAAAGAAACATTAACTTTGAGCCCTAAATTCACTATCGAAGTTTCCTTTGCTAGTGAAGGAAAGATCCATATAACTTCTAACATCAATGAAGAAAAGCTCAGTATAATGTAGGAAGGACTTCTTCATGGTGATGAATTCTACCACAAGACGGGCACCTTAGATGGGCTGAATGAAGCTCAAACTCACCCTTGAAGTCTTTATTTGATTCTACTGACTATAGATATTGGATAACTCAGCCTTGCTGTCTCACTTAAGAGGTAGCATAAAAGCAGCAAGATGAATCCTGCTCTTCTGCCCTAGCTTGGTCAGATTTGTTAGTACATTTTCAGGGTTAACTGAGGAAAATGAACAACTTCTGGGAAGTTTTTCCTCAACTGAAATCGAGTAACATGTTGAATAAAATGAAAAAACTTATTTTGAGTGTTTAAATGGAAATTAGCTAAAATCCTAGAGAGCCATCTGTGCTGTTGTAAAAAACAGGCTACTTTTCAGATCTATTTTTCTCTCTCTCTCTTGAGAATGCTAAGATGCAAGTTAATGAGAATTAAAATATTCTGGATACAATCTTTTAATCTCAGAAATCTCATGACCACTACCTGTGACTACCTATACAGCCATAAAAGGTCAGAAATTAGTGGCATTAGTGGCATCTCTAAAGATGGAGAAAATTATTTATTTTCTAAAATATTTATTTGCTAAAAAATTAGTCTAAAATGACAACATCAAAAGAAACAGCATATTAGCTCTAAATTTGAGAGGAAATGAATACAAATGACAATGCATTAGTCTGTCAGTGATCTTAATCCTGAAATTAGGAACATTTGGTAGACTAAGGCTCTTTTGTATGAAAGGGATTATGACAATGATTTCTTTTCCAAAGTAATTTTTAATAAAAGATCACATTCTGCTATGAAGCTTTTATACACACATACACAGACACACACACACACACACTTACATGTATACACTCCCACACTACCCCACTTCTTTTCAGAGGGGGAGAACAACAGTAAAAGCTTTTTGGAAAAATCAGGATACCTTCCCTTTGAAACACTCAAGCCTTAAATTTGTCCAAAAAATTGGAAATGAAGAGAAGAAGGTATCAAAGAGCACATCCAAGCTGTATTAGAGGCAGCCCATAGAGAAGAAAGCCTAGATAAGCTTTTTGCTGCTATGGGTCAATACCTAAATACTGAGATATGTTTAGAAAGGTGATTAGTAGGTACATATTTTTGAAAGACCATAGAATAGGCTGGATCCCAGTTATTTCTGTGAAAGATGGTGTTCCAGGAACCACATGCCGATCTTCTGGATGACACAATTTAGAAGATGCTATTGACTCAAACAAAAGTATTTTTATGCAGTGTGAAGAATTCAGGAATCGTTACCAATTTCTGGAACATACTGGAGACAATGCTAATTTCAGAAACATTGTTGATCAAGGATTAAAATTCATTCTGTTCCTCAGCTCAAAAACCAGAATAGCCCACAGGCTATCCTGGAATATCACTAGCCATAAACTTACAGACAGTTTGGAAAGAGCATTCAGTCTAATTCAGTATCCAGTCATCGGCAGTGTCTACTACCAGATGCTTCAAAGGACACAATCCTGTACCTTTAGCTCTATCTTATTCTCAATCAAAATGACATGTTTTACAGTGATTGTTGTAAGTAACATCTTTAGCAATTTTTCAAACCTCTTTAAATCTTGCCAAACTACCCTCAGCTTAAATGATTCAAAAAACATTCCTCTTGGAAGGGTAACATTACTAAACATAGCCTGTTATGAAAAGCCTTTTCTCCGTTCTAGCCACATCACTCTTAGTGTATAGCTTCGAGTTTGTCCTATGGACTGAGATGCAGCATCTTAGCAAAACTCACTGAAGCCTGACATTAATCCAGGCTGTTTATCACCTCGCTCAAGGTTCTCTGTTGTTCTTTAGCTCACAGTCAGTATCATTAATAATATTCCTTCAGAGAGTTATCCACTTTTATAGTTTGATTCAGTAACTCTTTCAAGAATTTCAGTAAAGAATCATCTAAGAAGTAAACTTCATCTAAGTTAATCAAAAGGTGGATATACACAGTCAACTAAAAGCGCAGCCTAACTCCATGCTGCTTAGGACTTCCAGTTTCTCTGAGCTTTCCAGCACATTTGCAGTGGGCTAACCCATACAGCAGCTAAGTACCCACTCAGCTGCTCACTCACTCCCTTCCTAGCAGGACAGTGGAGAGCATAGGAAGAGCAAAACCAAGAAAACCCATTGGTCAAGATAAAGACAGTTTAATGAGTGAAATAAAGAGACAAAAATGATGCAAAGCAATCACTCACCTCCCACAAGTAGAATGATGCCCAGCCAGTCTCTGAGCAATGGCTGCTTAAGAGGACTACACCTGCCCCTGCCCCCTCTCCTTTTTTTAATGCTGAGCATGACATTATATGGACTGGGAAGTCCCAGGTCAGCTTGGTACAGTTTTCTTGGCTGTGACCCCCTCCTAGCCTCTTGCTCTTCCCCAGCATACTCACTGTGGGCAGTGGAGTGATAAAGCAGTGGGCTGAGTAGGAAATGGGGAAAGCCTTGATGCTGTGCTGCACTGTTCAGCAATAGGTAAACCACTACTGTGCTATAAACACTATTTCCATTACAAACCCAAAACACAGCCTCATGCAGGATGCTAAGAAAAGAGTTAACTCTAAAAAGTTAACCAGGCAGATCCAGTACAGTATTACTTCCAACAAGGCATACTTGGTCATTGAATCTGGCTTACTGCTGCTTACTGCCCCTGGTTTTATTTGTCCTGAACAAATGACTTGTCTCGTAAGTGAAGCAGCCACCTTGAACAGTTCAGAGATCACTGCAAGCCTTCGATGGAGACTTTCATTAGTGGCACGCAAACGTCTGCAGTTAACTTGTCCTTGCTATCTACAGCATCCTTCATTTCCCTCCACAGATCAGAAGCCACATAAGTTCAGTGAGTTTTCAGAAGTAGCGACACCACAGCTGCAGGGGCGTGCTGATGGGCCCCATCCTGATCTGCCAGCAGAGTCTGAAGGTATGCCATCACTTCCCTAGTTCCCCTCCTCTGTAAAAGACATCACATCAGCATGTCGAAATGGCTAAAGATACAGGGGCATATAAGAAAGCTATGGTTACCAAGTAACCAGCTCATCTCTTTCTCCTCCATTTTCCCTTTCTGCTCAAGGGAAAGTAGTGTCCTTGCAGCTTGCTGTGCCCCTTCCAGCCAAGTGTTTAAGCTTGGTTAGATGCTGACTAGGAAAGCACACCAACCCACACCTGCTAACTGGCCTAAACTGATACCACCCAATTTGTGCTGCCCCAGGCAGGAGTGCCTAAAGATGTCCTAGATGTTTTCTGAGTTGCCTTCTCTGCACTGTCATCACACAGGACTTTAGATATGGATAAAGAAATGAAGAAGCCTATATTCTTGCAAATAAACATTCAGTAGAAGAGATTCCAAAACCTCAGTCAGTACCTTTTGTATCAAATCCATGCCAGAAATATGGGGGAAGATGCTGCTTGAGTTCATAGATGTTTCTAACCTACAAGGTGTACTTTTCTCTGAAGACTACTGATTAAGTTTTATTAGGGTAGAACTGTTAGGAAGGATTCAAGGGCAGGAGATTTCCTTAAACTTTTATTCCTGGAGAACATTACATCAGCAATTACAGAATGTCAAACTAAAGAACTCTACATCTGGGACACAGAATGACTTTTGACCCTGCTCAGCTTTGCCTTGTCGTATGTTTGATAATAAAACCCAAAGCCATAGTGGGCTGAAGGGATACTCTGCTGGTAGTCAGAGAGAAAGCAAGCAGTAATGGAGATGTGGTATACCTCTTGTATTCATATTCTAGTAACATGAAGGTTACTTCTAGCCTAGAAGGTCACTTTTAGACAAGTTCTGATGAAAGCCAGGATTCCTTAGTGATTTTGAACAGGGCAAGAGGCTAAGGCAGGCACAACACACAGCCGTACTGGTCTATGCTGACCATTTTATTCTGTTTTTGATAAAATAAAAAATCTTCACATTTACAATCAGGAAAAGAATAGCAAATGCTGTGATTGCAGTGTCACTGAGAAGATCTGTCCTGGCTTCCACACCTAAGCAATCATCAACGTTATATGCATGAGAAAGCCTTTGATGCAAACTATGGGTAACTGCCAGATATGAAAAGTGGGATGCACCATATAGAGTACAGGCAAGTTCTACTGGGGAGACATTGACTTTGAAGAGGTTAGAGACATGGTAGATGACCAAATGTATATGGTACTTCCCAGCCAATGCAGCTGCCAATACAAAAGATGATTCCTGTACTATTTTAAAAGACTATTAAGTCAGAAATCATATTTCATATGAGTAGGACACCTGTGGCATTATTACAGGAATAATATGTGAAGTTCTGATACCACATTTGTAAGGACAGGAAGAGATCAGGAGTCATAAGGATGACACACAGATCAGAAGAGCATGTCTAAAGATTCTTTATTTATCAGAGACAAGATGTGCACTGAGTCATGACAAAAACGAGATTCTTTATTCTAGATTAAAAAAATGCAATAAAATAAAAATAGCTGAATCTACTACCAGATAAATTTAAACTAGAAATAAGGTAAAATCCATTAAAAATAGAGCACCTTATGAAAAGGCAACCTAACTTTATTCACTTGAAGACCTGACAGTGAAAATAATATACTGTAGATCTGCCTAAAACTATTTGCTTGGTGTAGTTATCACTGGGTGAAAACGTAGAGGCTATTCAGAAATTCAGACAAGACAGCTACAGTGCTCAATCTGTCCTTACAATCATGATGCAATAAAGATTCCTGGAGAATGCAAGTTAAATCCTGTATTATCCCTGGGTATTTTCTTCCGATTAGTGGATCAAAACAGAATGAAAGAGATGTAGCAAAATAATTTTCCATTGTAAGCAACAAACTATGAGCAGAAAATATCTATCTAGTTAATCGAGTAGTGTTTGGAATTCTTTCATAAACAGAATGAATCTGTTTTGCAACATACTAAAGCAAGCCCTTGGAAACTGGATTTTACATTACATGACTAAATACTATTTCTGGAGTACAGAGTACGCATTCTGCCACTACCATGCACTTTTCTGAATTACTGTATTCATGGGCAGAATAAATGCTATGAGAGCATGGGAGGGATGAAATAGCTGATAATGTAACAGAAATTTACTACCTGTAAGAACATTCAGTACCACATGCATTTTCTTAATACGTCTACAACCAAGCAGCCAAAGGAAATACAATGAATACTTCTTACTGAACGCCATTTTCTCAAAACAACTCTGAGCTTAAGGAGTGAAAAGTCTTACCTGCAAACATATTGCCAGGTTAACTCTACAGCCAAGTGATGTGCTGACAGCCCGTGGATGGAGACCAAGGTCTTTAAACAATTTTGAAAATGACTGAGTAAGAGCTATCCGAGGTCGTTCTTCAGCCACTACTACACATGTCCGCACACGTGAAAGGTCCAGTCCCCTTGCCTAAAAAGAAGTTAAAATGTAACCAAGGCCACAAATGGCTGGGCCTAATGAAAATCAGTTAGTAGTACTTAGGTGTGTTAGGTAGATACTAGATTTCAAAGGAACAGCAGAATAGAGCATAAGGTACCAGTATAATTTCCATCTTATATAAGGCACCAGTATAATTTCTATCTTTCCTGGAGGCCAGAAGAACAGATGACAGACTAATAGCCATAGAAGAGTAAACATACCTGCTTGTCATCTCAGTGTTAGCACATAGGAAGAGATGGGTATGCTAATTCTTAATAGAGAGAATGCTATTTCCCAATATTAATTCAGAAAGCCAGCAAATAATAGCAAACAGGAAGCAGTGTCTAGACTTGGCAAAACTGATTAGGAAATTATTAAGTGAAGATGTTAAGGGCTGGAGACATCTTAAATAACAGTACCCTAAGACCTGATTTATTTCAGTAGCATACTGGAAATTCTAGATGGTTACAGAAATGTAGCTGGCTACCTGGCTTTCAATTCTGAGGGGAAATAAAAAGAACATATACCCCCTATGCCTCCTCTGTTAAAACAACACAGTACTTTTAAGTATGTGATTATTTAATTACAGGGGCCAAAACCAAACTAGTACTTCATATAATCAGGGAATTGATAGAACATAATACACAGTATAATACTCCTTGGGCCTCTTGGACGTTTACACCTCTGTTTTCCAACACTTGCCTATCAACACACGCTTCAACACAGATCAGAAAGCTTAGGTAAATAAGCCTTTCCTTGATGTTTAAAAGCCCTGTGATCTGAAAAAGAATGACTGATATTCATATATAGCCTTTGGCAAGGAATAACAGAGGTTCTGTGGAAGCTGCCCTTGCCCTGTGATGATTTTCTCCACAGTACAGACATTTAGCACAGCTGTTCATGGAATTCTCAAACACCACTGTGCAGACGACAGGATGGCAGAATTACTCACCTTCAGTGACTCTGTTTGCGAACCGAGTCCCTTAGTACAAAGCTCCATGACCGAATAGGAACAAAAAGTGTCTCTCACTTTGTACTGACTCACGGCAAGAAGCCATAGGGCGGGATTGGTCTCCAGTTCTGAGGGAGGAATCAAAATAGACTGGTGTCCTGAATAAACGCTGTAAAGACACAAGATTTGTTAATGCACGCTTAACGCCAGTGTCCACAGATGTTTACAGGCTATACAGTACTAGAATGTAAAGTTTATCATAGCATTGGATGAACCATGTAGTATCTTGCAGTTCTCCACACGTCCAGTAGTTCAACATGAAGTTTAATTCTGGTTTTTGCTATACCTTTAGAGTCTACGAGGAATCGTGAGGAACACAGGCAGAACACACTCCTAAAATACTAATTAACTCAAAACACTCATGGTCTTTGCTGTCAGAACTGTACTGAAGAGAGCAAAATAGCTCCAATAGAGAGCAAAATAGCTCCAATATTAATGGTGCTAATAAACAGCATTATAATATCAACAAAAATTATGTGTTGCTGACAAATAATTGAGCAATTACCATTTTAAGATACCTTGATTAAAAGAGTACTTGATTGCTTTATATGGAAATAACCTCTTCCCTGCTGAGGCAAGCAAGAGGTTTGCAACCATTTCAATGGAATAAATCTGGCCCAGATTTAACAATCCTTGTGGCTTTAGATTTCTCCTGTGAAAGTTTTATGACCTTAAAAAACCCAAATATACTGCATCTCTTGCTTAGTGGATACCCTGTGATCATAATTATTGAGTAAAGGCACTTACCAGGATCCCTGAAGGAAATGATTATTCCAGAGCTAATTTTTCTGGTACTCAGGATTCTCCCAAGGGGAAAAATATTCCCAATTTGATGTCTTTTAATTCCCATGGGTCTTATGTTGCTCATTCAGACAGGCAGATTTACCATTAATTTTACAGTCCCCTCACATCTTAGATGAGAACAGCCATAGCGTAAAACTCCCAAATCATGGAACTTCTGAGAAGCGATCATAAAGCTCCAGAGATTTATGATGCACATGAGAGAAATTCATTTATGACTTGAAAATTTGAAATGCCAGCTTGATAAAGTAAAGCTGACGTTTTCAAATCCAAGTGCCTGAGGTAAGACACAAAATGGAACTCTATTTTCAGGAATATGAGCATCCCTGTAACATCTGACATTAGGAAGAAGATACACACCTTTGCAATTCTTGAAGATGGGCTGCTCAGAAAGCTTCCCTCCTTGGTGAGTGCCCCCACTTCCCCCAAACCCCCAGACACATATGAGAATGCTTTCAAAAGCTGTACAGTTTAGAATGAGGTCTGTGTGACCTGTATCTCTTTACTTGGTATGATGAAGGCATAAGAGGTGTACATGTTCAGCCACAACGGCAGTTAATAATCCAAATAGCTTAAGTCTCTGCTGGAGTATGAGCCAGAGGATATCACGGAATATGTATGAACTACAGTTCAAATAATTTCATCTATTATACAGTAAAAATTTTATCTTTGACTGCTTGTCCACATTTACACCACTCTTGATGATTCATGACCAGTGATCTGCCACAAAGTGATGTGCTGTTGGATATGGCTGACATAACAACTATAGCACAGGATGGTCAAATGAAGCATTATGCTTTTATGTTGCATTTATGGAATCAGACTAAAATCTGAACCTTGAGCATGTGCTTTATAAACATGTGAAAAGAGATGTTGGCTAAGTTACCCAAACCTGAAAGGAGCATGCCCTGAGCAAAAGTGACAGATCAAACCCAGCTAAGGAGTAGCAACAGCTTTTATTATAAACACTCCTTCACTCTTTCTTTCTCAGCCAATTCTATTAAGTTTCTCAAAGACCAAAAGACCTTAGTTCTTCGCAAATTTAAGGTTAGGGCCCCACAAAAAATCAAGGTGTGTGATCTCTCTGGTAAATACATAATTCTTACAATCAGGAAACTATAACCACTCGATTAAGAATCTGGGATGGGGTCCAATCTGTACAAATACTGTATACAGAGATTCAGCAACAAACCCTTCCCCCTGCCCCAGAACTCCTCTAGTTGATGTAACCAATATAAGGAGAAAACAAAAATTCTGAACTGTTTTATTAAACAAGCTGTCAGGGGGATGAATGTGGGAGAATTATTACTCAGAAACAGTAAGATCCCTTAAGTGCCACTTATTCAACTAAGCAGAAATTAAAAGACCAAAATCAAAAGAACAAACTTTATCCCCGGACTGAGAAGTGCCCACAGAAACTCCACAGTAATAAAGGAGAAAAAAGGTGCATTGTTTTCAGTATTAGAACAAAAAAGTGATTCCAAGTCCATTTCACCAGGCAATAGTCCAAAATGGTGGAATTTGGGAATACAGATTTACACCAAAGACAAATCTTTCCCCCCTCAGCAACACTAAAGAGTGGGGGTGAACTGTTTCTCTTGATCAAATCATACAGGACAAGTAAGACAGACACTTATGTTTACTCTTAACCTCCACCCAACAGCCATGCAGCAAACGATTTCATAGAATCACAGAATCAAGTAGGTTGGAAAAGACCTTTAAGATCAAGTCCAACCATTACCCCAGGACTGCCAAGACCACCACTAAACCATATCACTGAGGGCCTCATCTACTGAGAAATACTCAGAATTAAACTGTATAATAACAGAAAATACCTACCAGGAACAAAACTTTCTGTGGTGCAAAACCTCAGATGTGTGCAGCTCTTGTCTATAGTACGTAAACGTACAGAAACACGATACCGTGCCTGAAAACTTGATGGCCAGCACAGGCTTTGTTTACCGAGCTGTGGTTTAATAACCCATGCATATCATCTCATTTGTTAGAGCAGTTGGTAGAGCTAGGCAAAGAACTACGAAGACATATTTCTGGAGCGAATGTGCCAGTCCCACAGCTGAAGCAGCTTGGGAAGCACCTGGCTACCATGACTGTCAGTCATAACTTGGCTCACCTCCTTGATCAGTCTCAGAAACATGTAGCTTTTGTGAATCACTCCAAGCAAGAAAATGTTCCTCGTATCCCTGTATCTTTGCAAATTTGCAGACTCTATACTTCCATGTTAAGCCATGAGAAGCTGTATGTCACTAATGTTTTGGTGTAGAGAAGCTGAGGAAAAAAAGATGCTCCCTTGTATACCGGGTTGAAACATTTCTACCACTCTGGTGCTTTCAAATAACTGTGAGATGTTAGAGGTATTTGCTTAGTATAGATGGCAACAACTAAGTTGAGGACCATGTGCTTGAACAGACAGACTGCAGCTGTGGAAGGCTGCTTTAGAGATGCTGGGTAAGGCTAGATATGGTCCTGAACTGGGAAGTTCTGTCAGTGCTGCCTTCATGTAATTTTAGGTATGGCAGACATGTTTGGTAGGTATATCTAAGTATGGTTCATTCTAGATATGGTAGAGTTCATCCTGAAACTGAGGCACTCAACAAATGGACAGTTCCATCTCACTTAGAAACATCATAGTCATCAAGAGATGGTTAAGCTGTCAGCTTTGCTGTTCTCACACTGGAAGCAACAGTATCATGGTGAACACTGGCATCAGACAGGATATCAGGAAAACTTAGGGTTAAATATAAATTGTAGACACTAAAATTACTATTCTGAAATTGAAACAATGTATGATATATTGAAGTAGGTATAAGACTTTAAATATATAAATACCCGGAAAGAACTGAACCAAGATTGTTTCTTCCACTGCTATACAAATCTGTTGTCACAAAAGTAACCCTGTCTCCTGATACCAGTCTTATAACAGCAGCAGAGAGTCACAGTGCAGAACTGCAGAGACGATCTAACAGACCTGGGCATCTATTTATCAGTCCCTACCATTTTTAAAAAATGCAAAAGGAGTAGGCAATAAAGGAGACCAAAAAGGACGGTGCTTACAGAGTATCCCTGCATCACCTGGTTACAGTGACTTCTGGGATGCAGGCACAAGTGAAATGCGGTGGTAGCTGAGCGGGGAGATCACCTTTTAGAAATGCTCTTCCTTCAGGGGACTGAAAAGCAATCTGGGTTAAAAAAAAAAGTATTTGTGTGGTGGACAAAGCCCTGGATTTTGGCAGTAAGTGAGGAGCCTTGTGTGCCTGCACTAAGCAAGGGCTGCCCAAGGACAAGAACACTCCAGTTAAATGCACCAGGATGTATTTTGGCATGATGGCACCATCTGATCACAACACCGGTTCCACTGCCTGGCAGGCTGTTTTGGCAGCATACGGAGATGCCTGTAAGGATATTTTGGCACTTAACTGTTCCATTGAATTTTTACCCCATGTTGGGCTGAGGCAGATTAACAGTAGAGTCTGAGGTTTTATTATAGTTCCAGAAATTTCAGGAGAGCAATATATGTTGACAAATGGCAACTGCAATTTGCACTTGAATTTTGGCAGAGTACTGACCTGCCACTGCCATGATTTCAGGTGCCCTTCTCAGGTGATGTGAGCTGCTTTCCCACTTAGCTGCAGGAGGCAGGTACATACTGCTGAGTCTTGTAAGTATATATGTTTAGTTTCTGGATTTCTGTAGATGATACTTGGCATTTGATGCTGAGGGACAGGTGTAACAAATGGGTATTTGGTAGAGCCTGAAATAATTTGGTTGCCGTACCCATAATTCAACCTATGTGAAAACGGTCTGCATGCTGAGGGAACCTGAATAGGACTAAGCAAAAGCCTTCACAGTCATCTGGACCAGAGCTTGTAGGAAGGCAAGTACACGCCAGAGGAGAGTGTTTGGGTTTATGCCTGACTCAGGCTTCACAGGACTTGGGCCAAAACTAAATCTTCAGATCTACATACACAAAAAAGGAAGTTTTGGAGAACACGTAAAGGACCTCTCACCACCTGCAGAGTCCAAAGATGCCCAGCTGGCATAGAGGGCACTAACAGCATGCCTGCACATGGTAAGCAGATAAGCAATCAGTCCTGGACTGACAGAGTTATCTCACAAAGAAATTTAACTAATGTACAGCAAATGAATCATTGCACAGGGCATGTAGATTTCTCCGGAAAGGAAAAGATCTCACCCATAAGTCTTGATAGGCTTCTGAGGCTGAGAATAGGTCCAGCCTTCACAACTTCCACATCAGAGTACTGGGAGTTGGTGAGAATCGTGACATAGCTCAGCACTTTGTTTTAGCTCAAGCTCTGGTGTTGATACCTCAGCCAGATACCTGTAAGTCTTTTATTAACACTGAAATGGCAGTATTTTGTTCCTGTGGTGCCTGCACCACCTGTTGGGACTGTGCTGTCTGCCCAGAATGAGACAGAGGTTAACTCAAACTTCTTGTTACTGGCACGTCTTCCAAAGGCTTTAACCTCACCCTTTCAGAGATGTGCTGCAGCAACCTGAGCCTCATATGGGAAGCTTTCTATCATGGCTCCAGGTTGCTACTGGGCACTCATGAACTGATGTGCAATTCTCATTGGGTGGTGTTGACTGCTCCTGAGCACAAACACATCATCTGGCAGCACCAGGACTAGGAATCATACACTTGGTGGAATTTGGAATGCTCAACACAAAGTCCCTTTATAAGCCCCTGCTCAGACTTGAGCAGCACTCACGTGATGCCATAGCAACCCCTCTGTTTGCCCCAGTGACTCCTCCATGTATGGGCTGATCTGCAGAGCCAGTGGAGTTAGCCCGTCAACACATCCCAGAAATTGCCTATCAAGGTAACTCAGGGCTCTCAGCTGCCCTTGAACATTCCAGTCTTGAGGTAGGTTTAACAAACCTATTGTAATGTGGCAGAGAAGAAAATTGCCTCTTCCACAAACTTGCACTTGCTAAAGACTCCATGGGAAATGCGTACAGAGCAGGGTGTAGATAGACACACCTTTACATTCCTGCTGCCCCTGTTATGCACTTTGTAATACACATGAGAGGGTTATATTCACATTCTTCACTTCCTATGCTGGAAATATCCTTTCCTGATCTGGCATTTAGGCTTCTTTATGCAGTCTTGCCTTTAATTTGCTATAAATGGGCTGGAAATTGGGTGAAATGCTCATGCCTGCCAGATAACTTCAAGATAGCCTAAAAAAACCTAACAATAATTAATGAGTCCTTGCACACTAAAGTTTTCTAAAATGCCGTTCTCATGTTAATGCTGCAATTCCTTGCTCACTTCCAGCACAGTCCCACCTGTCTGGTTAATAAGAAACCCTGTGGTCTCTTGCTGCAGAAGCTACCCCGTAGCACCACTGGGGACTTCAGCTTGTGGCTGTGGAACGGAGGCAACAGGAGTGGGACAGGTGAAAGCCACTTCACTGCACCTTACCTGGAAAGCCTTCCCAGGACCGTTTTATAGTGTTCAAGTGTTCATGGTATTTATTATGTGGCCACTGTGGACCGGAAAACTCAGTTCCTCTGGTCCAGTCTGAGTCTTACTGACTTGCACTATTACAATCTCAGTTTCTGAGAGTATATGGTGGGGTTTTTAATTATTAATGTACTTAATGTTAATTTGACAAGGACAATTCTATCTTTCAGTAGTAAAAGGAGAACTGCAATAGTGGTTGGCTTAGCTGGGCTAAAATGGAAGGAAAGTACTTATTCTATTGCATCACTCAGCAACCATTCAATTCAGTAAATCCTCACTAATGAATTGTAGAGTGCTCTATTCTCCTCCACAGTGAGCAGCATTAAGATAGGGACATCTTAATTTTAGGAAGCATTTTTGAACAATGGGATTTAGTATTTTTTTTATATATATATTGGAGTACATTTTTTATATTATTTTCTTTTAAAGAATGTAATACATTTTAAGATGCAATGCAATGCAAGTTGGAATACTGGGATCACCCTCTCAGAATGAACAAATGACATTATTAAAGAGAAAAACGCAAAAATAATGTATTATTTTATTGAGTCATGAATAGGAACCTATTAAAATTAGGAAGTTTGGGGTTTGTGAACTCACATGGGGCTGATGACTGCTGTCACACTCAGGATGTGCTGTTCAATGACAAAGCTTCCAAGGAAACCCTGCTGGAGCATGCAGCCAGTTTAGAGGGAACATGGTAAATCCCTTTTTTTTTTTTAAGGTATTGCTCTGCTTTGCAAGGTTTCTTTTCTTTATTATTTTATACCCCTTAGGCCATAAAATAATAAATTAAAAAAAAATAAAAAACTTTGCAAAACTATGCAATATATTCCAAACTTACCAAAGGGCTGGCTCCATGCTCCAGCAGCTTTCCTAAGTAGCTTTGACCTCACAGAATGGGGCATTCTGGGGCACCGCAGTGAAGCAGGCCAGCACAACGTCTAAGCACCTACAACAGGGATAAAAGGTTAGTTTTTCTTTCATTCCTGAGTCAGTGCCTCCTTTGGTCTAGTTAATAAAGGGATTAAAATGTACTTGTCATTTTAACTGCATGCAGCACAGGAGGTTGCCGTCTCTTCCTGGTAGGCTCCTAAACCAAAAAGTTCCTTTTTAACTCTCAAAACCTCCTAGCTGATAAAAAATTGAAGACCTAACTTAATTTCCATATATCATTAGAAGAATTAATTTAATTAATGCGAGTGGTGACAGACAATCATAACTTTACAGTAGAATGTTCTGAGGTAGAAATATGGCTTGTAAAATATTGGGGAGGATTTGAGTATGCTAAACTACAAAGAGTAAAATGCAAAGATTATGAAGATTCTAATAGCCTCCAGGATGTATTTTTTGCTATCAGATGAAATAATACTCATTTCTAAAACAGTAATGAAATGGAAATTAAGTCTGTAAGTGGAATTAACGAAGCTCTATCTGACATCAGCTTTCTCTAAATGACAGTTGCAATTCAAGAAGCCTGCAATTTTTCTTGTTTTACATGAACAGGAAATCAGTGGCAAAGAGATTGACACGATGGTTTCTAAGATTAGAGTGTTCCTGGCCTGACCTCAGTTCCTTCAACTACCTCGTTTCCTTTCTCTTCTTTGAAAATGGTATAAAGTTTTCTATTCCTTCTGTAAGCTACAGAGGGGCACAGACCTTGATTGCTTTCTCTCAAAGGCTTGCTGCCTGAATTCAGTTGCCAGTCATAAACAAGCTTCTCCTCCTAAAAGGCTGAATACTATCAATATCGGGAAGGACCCAAGGGCAGCAAATACTTATCTGTTGCAAATACATTTCTGGAAGAAACAAATATTTCTATATTCAGGAGAGTCATGGGCACCACAATTTACTTGGGTTTTGGACAGGTTAACATTTATCTGTATTTTATGATTCAACCATGATGCTGCACAGAAGTTATTCTCAGATGCTCCATGTCCCAACATTATTCCAAACAATAATAAACTCCTTAGCTGAGCTCTCCTATGATGCTCTATCATCCTTTCCTGGTCTCACTGAATGCACCATGGCAGATTTGGCTTAGCCCCCAGCAGAGTGCAGGCCTAACAGTTGACATCAGGGCATGCTGGAACACACAAGTCTATATAGGAAATCACAGAATCATAGAATGGTTTAGGTTATTAGGCACCTTAAGGATCATCCAGTTCCAACCCCCCTGCCATTGGCAGGGACACCTTCCACTAAAACAAGGTTGCTCAAAGCCCCATCCAACCTGAGCTTGAACACTGCCAGGGATGGGGCAGCCACAAACAATATTTCAAAAATTTAACTTAAAATGAGTAATTTAATTAAAATCTCAAAATTTCTGAAAGTTTTTCTGAGTTTGGGTTGGATTTTTTTTCTGAAGCTTCAGTATATTTACTGGATTCATTTTAGTAACTAAAAATAGCAGTACTGCTAACCCCAAAGAACTTTCGAAGGAGGGAGACAAGATGTCAGGCTACTGTGTCTTCATAAAAATGTACTCCATTAACACTCCCATAGCTCTTTCCCTTTGCCTCTGCATCAACCTAGCTAACTTGGAAAGAAAAAAAAGAGAGAGAAAAGAATCGATGGAACTGCTTTCAGTGCTGAACTGTAACTTCCCTAGAGTATACAGATTGACAGAACAGTTAAATTTCTAAACTTTTGAACAAAAAAAGCTGATTCACGTTGCACTTTTTTTTTCTGATAGCTTTGCTACTGCCACACACCCTTCTGCAAGAAAACACGCTTTCATGTCTCTGCAAAATTCACATCCATAAATCACACAAATGAGGAAGTCGCAGATATCTACTTGTCCTTTCAGATTGAGAATGAAAAACAGGACATCAGGAAACCACTTCCTTAAGGTAATATTGGAAAAGCTCTGCCTTCATCAAATAAAACTAGAATGACTCTGTGGAGAGAGCAGTAAACCTGCAGGAGGTCAATGAGCAGCTCTGTTGATGTTCTGCACTCCTAAGTCTAACCACCTACAGCCATGCCCTGCACAGACAAAGCGTATTCTCTGGTGCAGCACTCTTTGTATAGCTTCCAGCAATTCCAATTGCCTTTGTCAGTCCGAGAAGTAATGTCTGTTCTTCCCATCCTTTTATCACTCACATCATCCAGTTTGTTGTGTGTTGTAGCACAACAGTATTTCAAAAGGCTGAGGAGAAACCTCACCTGCAGAGGCACCAGAGGACAAACCCAAGTCCACAGTAGGGGTCCAAGCAAATAGCGACTTCTCTGGAGGGATAAAGCTCGCACTGCAGCTTAATAGAACGACAAAAGGCACTAGTGGCTGCATGAGACATCTGAAAGACAACAGCAAAGTAATTAAAATGATCAACTATGTCATTTGGAAGGCTCATTCCCAAACAGCTCCAAGTGCTTAAATCTGCTACAGGATAAAGAAAACAAATAAATATTGACTTTGTGCTTAGAGTAAACACACATGTAATTTATATCTAAGAAAACACAATTTGCCTTTAAAAGGGCATCCAAATAACCGTGAAAGGGTAAGGGAGACAGAATGAATGGTATGCTTGAAGTGATTTAGGGAGAAAGCTGTGAGTGGTTTGAAAATATGCTCCAAGCTGTACACAAAGCTAATGGTAACAAGATAAGCTTCCTCAAAGAACAAAAGAATGAATGACTGTAGGATCCGAACGAAATATTTTGTAGATAATAAGTAACATGCTTCTAAGTACATATTTCTTAATGCAATAAATAAAAACTCTCAATGCACTTTTTAAATTGAAGAGGATTTTGCATGCAAAACAGTATTAAGGACCTAATCATTCAATGAGAAAGATCCCCAATAAACTCAGTAAAGTTTCTGTAAAATGTCTTCAGGTTCTCCAGTTCCCAACTGAGAAACAGGCTTTTAAAATCATGGCAAGAAAACTCTCAAGAGATAAAACAAGCAGAAAGCAGAAACAAAAAAGAACAACTAAAAGGAGGTTTTTCTGATCCTTCCCGCAGTGTTAGGATGTTTCCTACGCTCACGCATCCTGGCTTAGAAGTTCTAACTGCAGTGGGAACAGAATTACACCTTTTAATCTTTGTCCTCTCTGTTAATAACAAGAAAGATACCAGTGTTAGAAATATAGCCTGGACAGGATTTAACTCATCTAACCCTTCAACTCTGCCACATACTGAGCTAGTTGCCTTATGTACTGTTAAGAGTCAACAGAGGGGAACAGGCACTTAGAAGGTAAAATTTATTTGATCTTAAGGTAAACAGGGGAATAAAGCTTCAGAAGTGACTTTTTCTCCATTGCCAGTGACAGCTGTAACAGAGGCTGGACATGTTCCAAGTGATGCAAAAGGACCAGCTCAGAACAGGTATCCACACAGTGATCATTGGCCGTTTGCAGAGATTAATTCTATTGTAGCTGAATCAAGACCACTTTTCCACACAGGATTATACTGAACTCCAGAGGTCCAGAATTGGTGTTATTCTGTACATTTTTACACCATACTGAGTGCAAGCTATTGAAAAGGCTGAGAGTGAATGTCAGTGGAATCTACTGCTTCCAAAGTGATTACAAAATATTTATCAACTCTTCAGAAGCCACATGAGTTGTTCAGCCATTTTCTTCTTTTTTTTTTAATTTTTTATTTAACACCACTGCATTATGGATATAAGCCTTGTGGCCTCTTACAATCCTTTTGCAATTAATTGAACACTAATGATTATCTAGCAGATGGTAACTGTTTACATAAACCTGCTGAATCAGCGATCTGGAAGCACTGTGACCCAGATTTCAGACACTAACTGAGAATTCCTTGATGGGTTTATCTGTATTTCCCTTTGGCCACATTAAGAAAAGGTTCATTGACTGGCCCTGCCTTTAACCATCTTTGAAGCTCTTCAAATACTGACTCTTCATTGTCAGTAGTCATTTCTGCAAGCCTGATAAGGTGGAATTCATGCCAGATTTAATCTGGATGACTGCATCTGAAACAATCATTTAAGGCCCCCTTTAGAAGAAATGAAGACTTACGGGACATTCATCCCATTCAAAACTAGATGTTTCAGATAAATCAGACCCTAAAAGTCCTTGCTTCTCTACTGATTACTGAGGAGCCCAATGTGTAATCCACATCTGTAGGCATTGTAGCTCTTTAAAGTTAGAAGAAATTAATCTTCCAGGAGTGTCTGATACATGACCATCAGCCAGCTCACCATTCAACCATCAGTCAGTCTCAGGCTGGCCAGTTCACCGCTCTCTGCTTCTAATTCTCCATACAAAAACTAGGAAAACAATGTTTTCTTTGTTTATAAAGAATGCTGACAGCTTCTAAAAATAGATGAGTGATGCCAAAAAGTATGAAGAATTCAATATACGCTATAAGTGTGATATGTCAGCAGAGATTGCTTAAGTAATCATAATCCTTGGATATGCAACCGTTAGGAATAAGGAAGAATAATAAGAAGGTAAGAATAACAGTGTGATCTTACATTTGCCTGTGTGTTGGTGAAACCAACACTATAAGAATATTTAAGTTAACAGCTAGATAAACCAGCTTTGATCAACTGTGGGTAAAGGGTTGGAGAAAATGGCAAAATAGAAGTTTAAAAGAGCTCAGGATGCCTAAGCTTATCAAACAAATGCATCAATGATTTTTTTGCTGCTTACTCTAGTATTGTACCAGGTGAATATACCAGAAACATCAGCAGCTCCCTTAATTGCATGAAGAAGAGAATATTGAATGGCAATTGCCAGTAGCTGAGTTGCAACAAGGAGGAAGCAATGAATGGGTATTAGCATGAGTAAAAAAAGGATGAGTAAGTTTCATTTCCTTCATAAAATGGAAAGAATAGATGTGCCAGTTAAAGAATGCTTCAGGCAGACAGTGGGCTATTTGCAGGGATACTGGAATGTAAATTTTTAGTCTGAGGAGAAGAGGTGCTAAACTCACCATACACAGTACCCTAGCAAGTATGGAACTGATTTAATATTAACGGAATAGAATAATGACTGCAAGGAAGGAAGCAATTCCATTTCTATTACCACAAATCAAGAGGAGTTACAAATCAAGAGCAATGTACCACCTGCCAGCCGGGTGTGATTGACAGCAGCAATGCAAGCTTCTACAAGAAGTCCCTACCTTTACCCCTGCTAGCATGCCAGTTGTGGAGACACTGAAGTCAAGGTAAGCAAGCGTTTCAGGGTTAGAGGGTTTGTAGATCTGTGCAGGTCGCTTCTTTGGCAAATCATCTAGTGAAAACAGAGAAAGAAAATGCGCGTCTCTTACTCCCATGACAGATAGACCTCTGAGGGCTTGACAAATGCAATGAGAAGAGAAGACACAGAGGTCTCCCAGCCTTAGTACTCACCTGTATCTAGTACCGGAGGCCATGTTCTGACATCCACTGCTGCTGCCGCCTCTCGCGATCGTAACAATTTACATATTAATTGTGTAGTCATTAAGCAGGCAGAGCGGCTCACCTAGGAATTTAAGAAATAAATAAGAATACAATGGGATACTGATTAATTCTCCCATAAAAATGAGCAAGACCATGATTTATTTTCTACCAGAACAGGACACAGGTATATTAGTCTTAAGTTTTCCAATCAGGAGGTAGAGAGATGCACAAAAAAATGCAGCTCATAAAGCAGATGAAGACATGTGAGTTTTACAAATTACATGAAAATGGCACTTTGAGAAGTGTTGTAATGAAACTAAAGGCACCTTAATAGTGAGAATGTGACTTTTCCAAAACATTTTTTCAGGTATCAACCCAGAATGCCAGCACAGAATACTGTGACCAGAACACTTCCTATTTGACGGCAATATATCTTGGTTTATAAACAGTATTTTCACATAACCCAAAACCTAACCTGATATTTATATGAATAATTTTACTATCTTCAGTCAATTTTATGTTAGCCACGTATTTCCAATTCCTGTGCTAGTGATAAACCACTGGGAACTCTTCTGATTATTGGCAAAAGTAGCCCTAGACCACAAATTATGCAAGTGGCACTAAGGAATGAAATGGGGAGTTTACTTCAAATACCATCTGCACTGAATTCTAGATGACGTGCTGACTCCATTCTCCTTTTAGATTTGCTGTTTTTAAAATTAATAAGTAGCAACTACTACACTATTTCTTACTGATTATAAAAAATAATATTTTAAGGATATATTCAGACAAACACAAATATGAACACTGTTGCTCACTGAAGATAGTACAGATGAAAAACTGACAAGGCAGCATCATTCTTCTTTTACGAATTTCTTATGTTCAACCTAAGGTAATCACTAACAATATGTACATTGAATTTTACCCTGGAGCAGAAGAGATACACTTCTTTCAACAGTAATCTCACAGAAGTCATCTTTATAGAGCACATAAGGAAATACAAGCATACAAGCACTGAACTCAGCTCTACTTACTTCCTCTAACTCCATGATTTCCCTGTATGAACAATCTAAATATTTCAAGCTAGAAGACAAATGAAGCCACTGCAGCATTCCTCACTCCAATCATGTCACTGTCATGTCAAGGCAAGGTAATTCTTACATAGCTGTTCTTAATCTTTAAGTGAAGCCATAAATCAAAAGGAATTTCTGAGTTGGTTGTTACTAGCTCTCTCAGGAATTACGCTATCTGGGAGATCAGGAGGTTCATTAAAATACAGAATGTCTATGTTTGGAGAATAGCAAGTCAGGTAAACAAGGGGATGGTGGGAAGGAGAAAGAAGATATCTGAGCTACAAATTAGCAACTGCTTGAGATGGGGTTCAATAAAGTTCAGTTATATTTTACTACTACCAGTTCATCACCAAGACACAATTATGTAGGCCAAATTTTGCTCAGAAGTCATTTTTACTGACTTCAAAAGGTGCTGTATAGTCATATAGCATGTCAGAGAAGGTTTTGACCCCATCACACCAGAAAATCTGTATGATTGCTTTGTCAATGAAGGAACAGCCTCAATATTTTATTTTCCACAAGGTCATTCTTCTCCAAAATCAAAGAAAATCTTGTGTAAAACAGAGCTGAGAGGCTTTTAAGTCAAACTGGCATTATTATGGCTAATAAATTTCAACATTTTATAAGAGACAATAAGTCAGCTTAGACCTGTCCTTGTTTTTTCATCATGAAACCTAACAGATCTAATTTGGCTATTAAACATCAAAAGAAAATCAAAATATCATATTTTACATAACTTCTATGATTTTAACAACTGACGTTTGAAAACTGAGTGCCAAACTCTTCTATAATGAGAACCCTGAAGACAATTCCTGTTACCTCTACTAACATTTGGCTTGTGATGCCATAAGGAAAGCCATAAATTGTAACTATCTCTAGTACTTACTTGAAAGTATCAACATTAATTAGAAATGTTAAAAAGACATTTGTTTCAACTTGTTTTTTCAGAGACTCAGAATTCCATTCAATAGATTAGAAACTGCCAGATGTAAAAGGCTATCTCTTTGCAACCATTTTATTTCCCTCAGTAACAACCACAATGAAGTTATTTATGTGCAACAAAGACTAAATACCATTAGACATATCCAAACTATCAAAAGAAAGCGCTGAATGAAGAAGTCTGACGAACACTTCTCTGGATGAAACAAAATACTGACCAACATCTTTACAACAGAACTTTGAAATTACTCTAAACTGCAAAACAATTACATGTACAGAACTAAGGCCAAATCACCATCGGGTAATTTTGTTTTTTTTCTCATCAGTCAGTGTAGCTTTGCCATGTGAGGAATCCTACCACTCCTGGCATATAGCTAAATACACGAAAGCACTTCTTCAAATATACTTCTTGAAAGAAGTAGCATAACTGTGGCAGCAGAAACCAGAAGGTGCTGTGTGTGTCAAGCAGCGTTGATGCTGCAACACACTGAAGCCCAGAATCTTTGGAAGGAATAGAACTCTTCAACCTACACCACCACTCACTTAAGTTTCCGTTCCTAAAATCTCTGCAAAACCATTTCCCACCCACCATTTAATCTCCTTGTGCACTTTCAGCTGTTTGCTCACCTCCACAATCATCTTCACTGTAGGTAATGTGGTAGCTATGTTCTGGGGATGTGGAGGTCGAACTGTTATTGGCACACAGCCTGCATACAGGCATCCGTAAAATGCTGCAATCAGGTCTATTCCTGCATGAAGAACAAAACAAAAATCCTCCCCTGAAAATCAAATCAGTTAATCACAGACACCTATGTCAGCATAAATATTACTTGGAACTCAACTCAGAAGGTTAAATGAGCGACTAAGCCCTTTAACAGACTTCTTTTTCAGCCCCTTGTCAGTATTTGTTCAGCTTCACTGACTCCTTTCAATCGTACTGTTCTTCTGAGCATGAAAAACCAAAGGCGACACACAAAGCTATAGCCGGATACCATCATTTAGCTGAATTCCACTTATATGATCAGGAAGTAACCTACTAAAAAGACTGATTTTTACAGATTAACTATCTTCCTAAATTTACATTTATAGGCAAATAAGAGCCTACAGGAAGGATGCCCCAGCAAAAGCATGAGGTAGGATGATGCCTGCTCCTATCAGCTGCACAAAGAACATCTGGAGGTTTCATTAAATACTTTCTCGTGTCATTTTTAATCTCAGATATGCAGATTTGACTTACCTACCTCAAATTTTACAGTAAAAAAGGAAGTCATAAGTTTGAAATCCTGCTTCAAAATAAAACTAGGTGTTGTTCCATATAAATATTGACTGCAGGCAACGGATTGTGTACAGCACACTTCAAGCTATCCAAAGAGGCCAAACAAATACCAGCACAAAGAACGCTTGAATACTGTTGTTTGACAGATCCCTGGTACTGTACACAGGCTGTGGTAAGATGACAACGGGGGCTGTTTTACCCTTTCAGTGGAAGAGGATGTACAGTAATGCTAAGCTCTTGTTACTTCAATAAAATGCTTTATTCATAGGAAGTAACATACAGAAAATAAAACCTTCAGTTTAAAATATTTGTCTTCTTTTATGGAAAAAGTTTTCCTGTATTAACTATGGAGAAATTATTCCTATAAAGAGTTTACCAGTGTCTCGCAGCCCCTACCAACTACGTATCACAATACAGACCTTAAATCAGACTGTTTATTTCACCAACACACATGAAATGCTAAAGACAAAAGAGCAGCACTAGATCAGAAATAATTTCAAGCAAATATCAAACATGGTACTAGTTAACACAAGCTTAAAAGCCCTTACGTCAGAAGATGAAATCCAAGCCCACAGAGCTGTCTAGATTAGAGATCTATAGATAAAATAGTGATTATAATTTGGTATTTCTTAATAATCTGTTATTTATCCATCATATTTCTCTCTAAAAACCCACTGATTATTTCCCAGGTGTTGCTGCTTTACTCTCATGAAGCAGCACTTCCAAGGGGGAATTCAACAGGTGAATCTAAGAACACTCAGTAGATGGAATATTTTAGTAGAGCTGGATGCTTGTAAATAGTATATTTCCAGCAAACTAAAAGAAAAGCAGTAATTAAATTTGACTGCTTTTAAGAGACCAGTTTTAAAAACACAGGTTAATCTTAATCTGAACCCAAAGAAATAATATCTCTGCACGTATGCAAAGTGGAGTTCTTTTAAATATGTCTGCTAAAGTTCAAAGAAATACACATAAGGCAACTATTTTATGTTTTGCCAATTGACATGGCTTACAGGTTGACAATGCCATTGCTACAGCACTCCAAAGGATCTTGATAAACTTTTGGGACTACCAAGTATCCTGGGTACCAAAAGGTACCAAACATGACAGTTCTTTACCTGGTGGGTAAACCAAAGCCACATGGTCTCCATCTTGCAAATGCCCCCTTTCCATCAACATGACAGCTATCTTTTCAGCTCGTTTATGTAGCTGGACACAAGTTAGTGAGTTGGCTATTGTTCCCTGCACAGGAAGAAAGATAAATGTTACAGAAGATAATGCAATGTGCCGAAACTCTGTTTCCCTCTTCACTTTGAGAACTTACTGGATGAGGTGCAGCCACAATACGTCACGAAATAAAATTAAATACAGAAACCTTCAGCCTTATGCCAAACTGTAGTTGGAGGGAAAAAAGATGCTTGTAAATCAGAGGAATGGTCTCTATTCCTTTCTCTGTACCTTCTACCCCCGACAGTGTTTTCACTCCAACCAAGGGAGTACAGTAGTATATTAATATCCTGCTCATGTAACCTGTACCTCCCTTGCTACACCAGCAGCATTTTCCCTGCTACAGCCAGGAAAGTGCCTTTATGGTCTCTGCAGCAATCTGGAAAATCTGTGGAGAGCAATCCTGAAAATTGCACTTTGTTGTCTGTATGCTGGCGTGAAGCCAAATGGCACAGCAGAAATACTTCAACAGACAAGAGACAAAAGACAGGAGAAAACAATACTTTGTGACAGGGGAAAGAATTTGTCTGGAACAAAAGCTAAGCACATGCATATAAATAAAATAGAGAAGAAAGGCATTTGTTGAATTTGAGTAACTCTGGTCAGCATGGAGAAAAAAGGGGAACTGACAATATGCTACAGAGTTTGGCTTTTTGAAGCATTCCAACAGTGCTAACCCCAAATTATCAAACAGATATAGTGCTTTAAATTGGATGAGTGCTACAGTTCTTGCATTTTCTAAATACATATATGTATACATCTGTATCACAGAATTAATTACCACAGCTGACACCTCGGAAGAGGTCTAAAAATGAACGTGCAGGACAGACTGTGCCTAGAGCTGGGCTAGCCAGGTCTGTGCTGTGATAAAGGCAGAGCAGGGCAGTATGGAAAGGGCTGTACCTCTACTTGTGCAACTGTTCTGTGGGAAAAGAGGATTCCAGTTTCTGGCACTAACAGAGTGCTTAGCAAGCACTAAGTGCATTTAATAAGGAGATTGAAAAAATGGAGGTTAAAAAAGACCTATATATACACTCAAAACAACATTTTTTTCTGAAAAAAAAATGCAATGCAATGCAATCAAAAACATTAAGAGAGAAAGCAAGGTCTACTGTTTAAAAAAAATATTCATAATCTATTTTAAGGAATAATATTAAGATTTTAAGGAATCTATTATTAAGGAATAATAAGCTTTTTCCCTCATTACTGTTTTCTATCCACCATCACCATTCCACAATAAATACCACAGTATTTATTGACCACAAGCTTCAGAGAGAAGATGACAATTTGATAAAGGTCTAGCACTAGAAGTAGTATCATGTCAGAAGGCACTACTTGGCGTTTACAGAATTTATTGTAAACTGTCAACAAAGAGGACAACCTAACTGAAAAGAAAAATAAGAAAGTCAGGGCTTGGCATTCCTCTTCAACATCTTCAGCAACCACAATTACTGAAATGCATTTCAGGCAATTTTAATATAGTCTTCTAAACAATGTGGAGAACATTTCACTATGAAAGCTTCCTCTAAAGACATATGCAACTATATGGATGCTGGTCTAGAGACAATTTCCATCTGTCCAGCCCCAAATAAGGCCAAAATGACCCAAGGTCTAGGTGTCCTTGTCACTGTAGACTTGCCAGTATGAAAGTGCTTAAGATCCTCTTTCTTTCAAGAAACTGCCTGTTGGCATAATCACGGGAAGAAGGACCCTTTATATCCCCACATATATCAGTAGCACAGTCCCTACTGACACAGAAAAGGAATTGCTGCAAATTATGTAAATTTGTGCACAACTTGTTTACATTTAAGACTTCTGGCACTTGCTGCATGCGAACCAGCTGCAGTGTTTATATGAAAGACACTGTTTATATGAAGTGCAGGGAAGGAGAATCCTGCTGTTGGACAAGAATTATTGGCAAGCACCAGGCAGCAGCTCCCTTTGGGTCTTTTATGTGATCTGTCCTGCAGTGTAAAGGTGTTGCAATCCTTCATGACACACACTAAAAGTAATGCGCTGCACTAATTCTGAAATATTCCAAACTCTCAAAAAGCTTGGATTATGGGAAAACACTAATCTCAGTGGATTTCTATTAGTCATCCACTGCAAGATGCCTGGATGTTTTAGAACGAAGTGTACAAGGAAGACAAAAAGGGAAAAGTTACAAACCAGAAGTAAAATTCTAGATGGGTAATAAAACTGGCCTAGGCAAACCTGTCACTCCTTTCCATAAAACATTAAATCTCTCCATTAAAGTATTACATCTTTCAAATAAATTTCATATAACATACTCCACATTGCGAGTAGGGGAGAAACTGAATCATAGAATCACAGAATGGTTTGGGTTGGAAGGCACCTTAAAGACCATCCAGTTCCAAAGCCCTGCCACAAACAGAGACTCCTTCCAGTAGACAGGCGGCTCCAAGCCCTGCCCAACCTGGCCTTGAATACTTCAAGGGATGGGGCCTACACAACTTCTCTGTGCAACCCATGCCAGTGCCTCACCACCCTCACAGTAAAGAACTTCTTCCATACACCTAATGTAAATCTGCTATCTTTCAGTTGAATTTCAAAATTCAACTATTTTTCACTTCTGTGGAATGATAAGGTCATTTAGTGACTTATTGGTAGCCCTTAACTGAACTTTGGCACCAGCACTGTAATACAGGCTAAGGAACCATATCCTGTAAATACAGTAAGCGGTTATTTCACAGAGGTTCACAAACTACTGGAGGTTTAAGAACCCATCCAAGTTGTGTAGGGAACACATGGGCTGAGACAACACCAGCTACTCCAGGTTGCCCAGCGAGATAGCACTATTCCAGGCTCCTCCTCTCCTGGAGACCCTCAGATACTACATATGTTTTCCAGTTTTGACAGATGTGTCTGGATGTACCATAGTGGCATGGCTTGAAATCAGACTTTCATCCTCTACAGTGGTCTTGGGAATTATTGGCTTGTCATCTACAATCATCTAGGAAGTCTGTAATCACCCACTCTTAGTAAACCCAAGTTCTGTACCATATGATGTACATTAGTGAAATTTATAAGCAATGAAATCCCGTGCCACGCTGGCATCTAATGTAGGATATGCAGAGAGATCAGTAATCCACTGCAGACCTCACTGGAGTCTGAACCTACCTTGTTTTCTCTTCACCCCCTTTCCCAATTCTTACATCTCTAACAGATGGTCCAGTTTCAAAACAGCTATAATTGCTTTATTTAGGGAAAACACTCTGGTTTTGCCAAGCCTGTAGCTTTTCTAATTGGAAATCAGAATGGTGAGCAGTATTAAATACTACTCTTTGGTACAGGAACAATGACTATTGAAATAGATTTGCAGTGTCAGCTCACCCACAACACATACGTGGTGGAAAAAGAAATGAGAAATGTGTAAGGTGTGTTGTCTCATACAAAAGCAATCTCTATTTTGACAACTGGCAATGATTATTCTCTTTCCCTTTCTGCTTCAGTGAACATTAAATATAACAGCTAAGTATTAATGGGAAAAGAAACAGAAAGGTCACGTTCAGCCATAGCAGAAACAGGTGCAGATGAAATACCGGTGTGCCATTTCCCATATCGCAGCCTGTCAGAGTAACATCTGAGCTTCTTACCCTGCAGTTGAGTAGAGTGTAAAGCACATGGTCAGGAGTGGTCTGAGCTCTCCACTGCAACACTTCGGAGAGGAAGAGGAACTAAAATAAAGCAGAGTGATAATCACGACACTAAATAACTTTTTGGCTTTAAAAAACAGATAACTATTTTTGCTAGCTTAGCTATGTCTTACTCATTTATATGCTACATTTTACATCAATACCCAGAAGCACTAACCATGAATTAATTCTCTTGTCATCACATATTTATAGTGAGGTGCTTTTGCATGGTAGCAGCAGCCTCTCTGGAAGTGAAGACACTGCTGAGGTTATGATATATTACTACTTTCAAAGCAATAAGACAGATCTCTCTGAATTTAAGAACCATTTTAATTCTTTAGCTTCCTCTCTTTTTCTTCCTATAAACATACAAATATTTATCCTGCTCAGAACATACTAATTTAATTATTCACATAAGCTCCTGAAAGAGATGAATTTCATCTTAATTTTACAGGATCAAAATAACAACAAATAAGGCCAGGACCATATATGCAAACAAAGCTCCCTGGACTCCACATGAACTTGGTAAAAAATACATAATAAGAGGCTGATTTCTGGTTGAAGCTCCATTAACGCTTTTTACCATGTTCTGTTGTCCCATGTAAACTGACTAAAAAAAATCCATTGAAATGAAACACAGTGACTTCCCCTCATGTCTGTTTTATATTTATCTGTAAATGGGGGTTCTGAAATATTTTAGTATGAATTTAAAAAAGGCATCAACAAATTCTGCAATAATAATAATAACAATAATGATAATAATAATTACAATCTATGTGCTGCTAAGTGTCCTAACTTAGTACTAACTAGCTAAATAAAAGCTGTATCTGAAAAGTTCAGCTTACCTTTCTGGCTTGGTCATTATCTTCTATTTGCCCCAAATCTCTACCACTGGCCTGTGCAATTCTTTTTCCAGAGACCAAGTTCCCCACCATCACAGAGGCAGGGCCAATTTCTAGAATAGAGCAGAAATGTGCAATAAAAATCCTTTGTTTCTGGATGAATTATTATTTATTTTGCATTACATTGTATTTTCCTTATTGCCATCCACCATACCAAACATTACACACATCTCTCTTGATACAGACTTTGGTTGATGGACTACAAGTAGCTGGAAGATACATAGGACTGGATTTACCCTGTCTAAACATATCTAACTGAGAAGCCCATTTAGCCTGGTCTCTCTACAGCCAGAGACACATCTTGTCTGCTTTGGTATGAGGAATCTTTGGAAAATACAGCTCCCAGTTTAGGCATGTCCACTCAGGTGCCTAAAACCAGATGAGATGCATCCAGGCTTCAGGGACAATGTTCCTATTTCTCTCTTTTGTTCCCTGGGCTAAGTAGCATCTGTATTAGCAATTCTGTAATGCTATAGACATGGAGTGACAAGGATTAGGAAGGCAGATGGTGCACACGATAACATATATGCAAGCCCTTTAGCACAAGGTAAAGGCTGAAAAAAATAGCTTTAAAGGAAAGGAAGATGCCATGGCTGGTATTTCTTCATGAGGTGGATTTCACAGATGTTCTTTTGTTACCATCAGGGAAAAATACCTGTCTTACAGATACCATTTATGCATTTGTTTTCTTCTCTGGCACGTATTACTGATCAACTGCAACTGATACCAGGCTTTACTGCTAGTCTGTGATGTCCAAGCTTTGCCTCAGTATGGTAATGCGGTATATGTGTCAAAATACAAGATGTGTAAGTAACCCAGATAAACAACACCTACAGGCTACTCTGCTTTAAAAATATGAAAACAGTATTCTCTCAGTACGTCACAATTGCACAAAATGGGAGAATGTGATGCTATCAGGTTAGTTTCTGTGTTCCGGGCATTGCTTTCCTTATAGTGATATACAATGTATACATAATGTAAGTATCTCCAATGCACTGATCCTAATTCAGTTATTGCTTTGTAAAGCAGCAATAAGGAAATACTGAATTGAGCACTGCAGTTAAAGGCTTCATTGCTTTTATTAAGTTAGTGGAAGTCACTGGTAACCTCTAACGTTCCCAGTAAACAAACACAAACTGAAATTATAGTCTTTGTTTCTGAAACATTTGTCCAAAGGTTTTATAAAGAAACAAGCTGACACTTTTGGCGAACTTGCATGAATTCATGATGGATAGACCCCATATTCAAGATCATAAGGTAAAACCACTTCATATTCCAAGCTGGTTTTCAAAGTAGAAAGTAACATTTAGTCTGAACTCAGGTTTTAAGCCTGAGGCTACAGATCCAGAAATCCTGGAAATTAATCTGAGTACTAAAATATGCAATTGGATTAAAAGTAAAAATTTTGCTAGATTTTGCATGTTTATGGGGCATGAGTAATCAGCGACTGGACTATAGCAGGCTACAAGGGTCTTCTCAGCCTCTTGGATCAGTGCCCTGCTGTACCATTTCATCCAGTATTTTTCATAAAGTGTGGCAGAACTTCTGAGGATCTGTCTTAAAACTAGGGTTTTACCTCAAATACACTTGCTGTGAGAATAAAATAGAACCTCCCTACTCAGGTAAAAACCTTTATCCTCAATCTTGGGCTTAATTTATTTAAGACCAGTTATTAAGTATTTGCTCTTCTTCCATCACTGATTTAGTGTCAACAGTCCTCTTTATCTCTACTTCACAAAATCAGCCTTCAGCTAACCCAGATTTTATCTTTCTCTATTTTGGTCTCATCCCATCCTCTTTAAAAGTAACTAACAAGGAGTTTACAAAAACCTCCAGAGGTCTGGCCTCACAGTGCCTTACACGTTCACTGAACTTAGGTTTTTGGAGCATTTTTCTTTGCATACTTTGTGAAGGTACTTCTAGCTTCTGCCAAAACCAATGATGTCCTTAATACACCTGGAATATTTAACAGAAACAGCTGATCAAGCTGATCTTCACCTGCATTAACAATTCTGTTATTTTTCTCCATATCATGAACACACAACATCAAGTTATCGTCCCTTTGCCTTCACTCACCTGGCTGTTTTTGCCTTGGTTTAGGCAGATTTGTTACGCATGTGTGGGGACACATCAGCACATTACAAGGATGCAGTGATCCTTCCAAGAAGAGCTGTTTGGTTTCTGACAGGTGTATTCCTCCCAGTGGTGTCTTGGGAAGTGTGTTTGCTGGTACAAGTGCTAGGCAGTAGACTCCCACTTGATGAATACTGTCAATAGCCTAAAAAAAAAGCAGGAAGTTGATTTTAATGAAAGGTTAATTTTTCATCATTCTAATAAGCACATGTTGTTCTGAATTACTGCATAAAACAACCCTAATAATTAACTGGCAATGGAAAGACACTTCAGCAATGTCAGTGATAAGGAGGTTCTTTTCAGTCAGAACAGGTGGATGGGAATGTAACACTGATGTTATTACACTCATTGCAAAAGACACAAAGGCAAACAAAAACCTCATGATAAATACACAGAACTCTATTAAGAAATGCTACCTAGGCATCTGTCTTAGGCATATCTTAGTAACATGTATCCTGGAGATTTAGTACTAAGATTGGCTGGCAACCCATGTGAAACTGATTTTAACCTGTGCAGCTCTCAGAATTAAATTCAAAGGATTCCTATCAATTTAACTTCCAGTCTACCTTGCAGAGCAAAGAATTTCAAAGGTTGCACATATTATCACCATATACCTACTGATGTATGTAGCTTATGAGGTTTTAATTTTTTTCTAAGGTAATAACTGTTTCACTGTGATTAGAGTGTAAAAAATTATCAGGCATAAATGGGAAATGAAAACATTTAAGGAAAAACTATGAAACTGCCCACTTGAAAAAAAAGGTGCTGAATGAAACCTGAAAATTAAGTAACTTTGAATGTTATAGTAACTATGTTCACTATCTGACAAGTGGAAAAAATAGCATCAGTTCCAAGAAATCTATAACGTACGGTATCTACATAATATACTTAGGTAAACATGAATATCCATGCACTTAGATTTTAATTCCGTACACTTTTTAACTAGTTATTTTCCTTACATTGGTAGCAAAAGTTGCAGCAAGTAAGAAAAACAACTTCAGACATCCACACAGACTGACACAAATTACATCTAGCATTTCTAATGAGTACCTGAGTGCTCAAAAATATAATTTACTTCACTTGAATTTTAATGTTTAATTGTGGGAAGAGTGAATGCTTATGTCTATTGCTTTGAAGATACAATCTATATTCTGAGAATCAAATAATTTGTAGATAGGTACTCAAGTGTAGACCAGTGAATTACCAATTCCTTCTACAGATACTACAAGAAATGCTTTGCTTTTGGCTTCTGTTTGCTTCATTTTTTTGTTTACTTGACTGCAAGATTTCATATGAAAGAATAATAAAGCAGTATTCATTTTACAAACTTGGCAGTTTTAGTAGTGGTAGATCTCACGGTAGTATTGGAAGACCCTGTTGCTGGTCTACAGACACATGACCTGAAACATCAGGAATAGTGAGATATGTATGACAGCCAACACACAATGTCTCATGTTTCTGGCAGAAAGCAGGTTGTAGGTTCTCAAAATCCATGGTAAATCATGGGATCTTCACCTGACATCAGCCTGAAGGAAAACTGTTACAGGGCAAGTAACCACTCTTATTCAAACGTAAACCACTGTGGCTCCTAGTGTTGAAGAATGGAAAGCAATACCCAGCTGGGGTGGGATGGGGAAGTATTATATATAATGATTCCCCAATGACTTCCAAACTGTCTCCTTTGACAGCTACATCTACAGCACGATGCCTGGTAAAATGTCATGGGTCATCCAAAATTGTCACCTTTCACACTTTTGAGCTTGGCACATTTCTGAAGCAGGATATGAATTTGTTTTACAAGGACAAGCACTGATGAACTGAGCCTTAAAATTTTGCGAGAGAAGAGCACTGGGTCAATTTTAATACCACTGGCATTTATGCCTCTTGATGAGATGGCTTGGTTTATGAAATTACTCTGTCCAGACAGAAGTAAAGGAAGTAACTGAATTTTTATCCTTGTTTCATTGAGAAAAAGGAGCACAGATACCAGAGCTTGTAGAGTTCAGACTGTTATGTTATTCAAGCTGAGAAAACATCTCATTTTGATAAAATTATCCAGGCATACACTCTACAGTTCTGCAGCAGATCTCCTAGCGTTGCTTAGTTCTGTCAAGTCCTGCCTGCATGCTGGCACTGGTAAAACTACCATCCAGTCTGTCAGGTACAGGAACCACAACCCTACCTGAAGGGCCAAAACAGTTTGCGGCAGCCTAAGAGATGTGAATGAGTATCTAGGATCCATCTGACTGAACTGCTGGGCTACCTAGGATGTTCACCCACGTTGTCACTAAAACACCTTCCTCCTCCACTACTCTCCAGAAACTCCGTACTCAGCCTGATCACCCCTCCCAATCATGCCTCTGCTAAAACCCAGAGATGCAGTCCAACGTAATCCTGTATGTACAGCAGCTCTACCTGAGGAGCAGAAAGGGTCAGTGAGAGTCAAAATACATGCAACCCACTGGAAAGTTCTGCAAACTGATGAGCTCAACTATTGGGAAGAGATTCAGATGCACAGTAAGGCATAGCAGAAGCAGGCAGTGTAGGGCAGGGCTGGCACAAGGCAGCACACGCAGGGTGTCAGGCGAGTCTCATAAATATCACCAGAAATAAGTAGTGATTTGGTAGTTTGTTATTACAGGTGTCATTGAGAAACATGACACAAGTGTGACATTGTTATGCTGCTCACCACTAGCAGACGATTCAGATACAACTGGTTATCACTTCCTGACATCTGTCATTAAAACTCTGTTTGGGAAGGAGGCACTAAGAATCTCACATGTTCCTGACTTCTGCACTCCACCTAAGCACTCAACTGAAGTGGAACCAGAAACTTCTTGTTCACAAAGTGAGACACGGCAGAGTTGCAGACTTCACACATAGGCGATGAAAGCAGCCACGCATGTGTATACTTTGATATACAGCCTACCATTCTCAGATGCTGCTCTGACTTGATCACACTCAGAATAACTGGACTGACTTTGGGCAGGAGCAACTTGACACAGGACTTCCACAGTGTTCAGTACTGAATTCTACTTACTACAATGTTGTAAGACATGATTTCTGTAAAAGCCACAGAAGTGCTCAGCTGACAAAACAGGATTAGTGTAAATCCACAGTTTCAACCTTTTTTTTTAGGAGCTTGCTATCTGATAAAAATTACCAAAGGATGGGCAATCCAAAAGCCTTTCCTTCTACAGTAGTTGCCCTAGGTGCTACAAGGTGCTTCAAAGGCTTTCTGTGTGATGGACAAGCTAGAGCCTCTAACTTTTCTTGGCAATAATTGAGATCTACTGTGAATATGAGATGCCTCTAGCTGTATGAAATGTGGCTATCTTTTAAATCAAGAGAAAAGGCAAAACTCTCTTGAGATGATGAAAGCTTATTTGTTCATTTTCTTCAAGGATACAGTAGACAGATTTTCTCTCTTATTCAGTACAAAGCAATAATGAATAAAAACATCTTGCCTGAATTGTGTGGGATCTTTTTTTCTTTGGTTCTTGGGTAAAGCAAAAAAGATGTTTGCAATATATTTACGTGAGAAGAGTCCTTGAGGAAGAACAGAAAGGAAGGTAGGAAAGGGAAGTAACAGGTGATCAACTGTAGACAGAGCTGAGACCATTTCACATGGTTGCAATAGACTTAATTTGACTACACCTGCACTAAATCTATTGAGAATTGGCTTAACCATGGAGACAGAGGAGATGGAAGATGACTGCTATCAAAGTATCTATTTTTTTTGCATGTGGACATTAGAGTTAAAAAAACTTTGAGTATGGTAATGATACTGCCTTAACATAGACTGCCACATGTACGGAGAAGATCTGGATTTTTTAATATTTGGGCGCTTGTGTCCTACCAAACTGTGAAACACCACCACCAAGGTAGATTTCATCACAGCGCTAGGTGCCTTGCATGATCCACCAGACAGCTGGAATTGGATTACTTGCAACAGGTGTCTTCTATGCAGATAACCTAGATCTGAGCTAATCAATCACTTCATTTCAGTGGAAAGAAATCAGTATGTGTAGGCTGTTTCATTCAGTTTATTTTAGCTACCAACATGGTGCACTAGAAACACATAATTCTCTCACAGAATTATTTTAGTCATCTCCAGATGATTAAATAAATGCATCTGGAGACCTAGCTCATATATGTATACTTTTGATGCAGTCATTAATTCATTATCGTTTTTAAGTAATGAATGACTATAACCTTACAAATCATACACTACTCTCTTCTTGCTATTACTTCAACTCATCCTTGGTTTTTTTATAGCAGTTTGATTAGGGAAAGGATCGCTCTGAGTATGTGTGGCCCAGATAGGAACTGTCAATCAGAAGAAACTGATTTTGTGCTCATTACGTGCAAATGTAACTGAAAGTGAACTCAGAATTACAAAGACAAATGTCTGTTACTTTGTTGGCCTAAAAGACCAATAAAAAGAATATAAAGCAAGAAAAAATAGTTCCCAAACACACATAAAGATCGTTACCTGAAGAACTCTACTCATCCATTGAAAACTGTCTTCCTCTGTAGAATCTGGCCTTTGCTCAGCAACAATAACTATCCTTTCATCGTGCAGCACACTCACTGAAAACACTGCTATTCTATAGAAGAGATGGCGAGAAGAGTATTTAGTGCCAGGACAGATGAAAAAACCATTCTAAGTTAATCCTCCATAATCATTATTTTGTTATTTATTAATCAAATAACTGGTTCATCAAAGTATTTTATTTGTGGGGGAAAAGCAACAAGAAGAGTTTTGGATAAATTTTGGAGAAGAAATAGGGGACTTCGTTCTAGAACCATGTAAGTACAGGCAAAATGTCACAGCAGGGTTGGAGAAGTGAACTTTCTTGGAATAAGAAAACCACTAAGTTTGTGTCACACCCAGGCTGATGTTAAACTGTTATCTAACAGCCAGCATAAGCACCTTCTCATCTTAGAAGAAAGTAATTGCAACATCATTTTGTGAGAGGTCTGCCATGTGACCAAGTATGAGTGCATGTTCCTGCGTTAGGCTCTTCAGAACCGAGTCTCCCGCTCAGTTTCAGACAATCAGGAAGGTCACACAAGGAACTGCTGTCACGTTCAATAATTCCATACTGGAAATGCTCAACTCAGAAAGGATCCTGTTGAGTCATCACCTTGAGAATTAACCAGTTGTTTAACTGGAAATTTTAGTACTCATAGTTTCAGACCTTGGTATCTAAAGTGTGCCTCAACACTCTCTAAGGCTTCTCTCTGCTTTCTAGCAATCTAAACAGCAATGGAAGGAAATCACAGTGCAGATTAGGCACTGTTTTCTGAAAGCATTTTGGGTCAGTTACAGCTGGTCTACGAAAAAGGAGGATTTCTACATAATGAAAGAAAATAAAGGATCAAACCTTCCCCTGTAGACAAATTTCATTGGTTCAACAGCCAGCGCTGTTGCTACGATGTCATCAGCATTATGTCTTCTTCCACTGACAACCATCAAACCATCCATTTTGCCGATAACAAAGACAAGTCCACCTGGTCCTATAAATCCTAGTAGTCCAGTCCTTATAAAAGGATATTCAGTGATAGGGCCACCAGAACTGGTCATAGGAAACACCTGTAAGACAGAGAAACACAGGTTTTCAATTCTCAGCACAGAGATCATGCTGTGAAATATTTCAGGCATGCTCTCTCAGATGGCTCTACTGGAATGAAGTAAATAGGTCACTGGTGATGCTCTTTACTCTTCACTGACCATAAAGGGAGTGTCAGGAAACTTCTAGACTACTGCGTGTAATTCTTAGTACCTAACTTCAGGCTGCCCAGAGAGGTGGTGGATATGCCATCCCTGGAGACATTCAAGGCCAGGCTGGACGTGGTTCTGGGCAACCTGACCTAGTTAAGATGTCCCTGCTCATTGCTTTGAAGGTCCCTTCCAACCCAAACTATGGTATGATTCTATGATTCGAGGTTCAATCCCACCATGTATTATACACATTTTCCCTTAGCCATGGCTCTGCAAATCATTTATGACCTTAAAAAAATTACCATAAACACTACTGAATAAAACAAAATGCTGTGCAGAGTGCAGCTAACCTGAGGTGTTACGTATAGGTTACTGAGAGATTAAGTGGTAAACATTACAGTTGAGGTTCTTTTCAGTACCTCATGCTCATTTCCAGCACAATACAGAGAAACATGCAGGGTAGAAGTGAAGCTATTTTAAGGTACTGCACATTAATGACTCTTGCAGCTGACCATGTTTTTATCTAAGGTCAATTAAGTCCTCACAATACCAGTGATAATGTCTTCCGTAGCATGTCTAACAATGAAAATACAGCCCTATAGGGAGCCTTTCTAAATGTTTGAACACCAGATGCATATGTGACTTTCACAGGAGAGATTTCTACTGTTTTTCCTATCCTAACTAATACAGTGTTACCCTTCTGGCATGAGAGCTACTCTGAGCTGCATTCTGACAAAACCACACTTGCTGTCGTCGCTTCTTTGAACTGCCAGTCTAAAGGCAAGTTATTTAAGACTTGGCAAGTGGAAGACCATGGCTATATAGTGTCCTTCAAGGCTTAGCTAAAAAGAAAGGTCAAATTCTGCTGCCAGATGCCCATGGGTGACTCTTTAGAAGAGATTTAAAACTTATACATCATCAGCCATAATTGATTTCAGGAACACAAAACTTTGACTCTCTAATACCTGCAACACAAATTATACAGTAAAAAGGAAAAGAGGCCCACTTGGAGAGGGCTCCTAAGAACATGCTTAACTTTAAAAGTGAATGGTCTGACTCACCTAATGGCAATTTATTTGCTTACCATTAGGAATAAGTCTAAATCAGTCTTAGATATGCTGTTAAACTTCAGATCCAGTTCTGAATTATGCAATGATCATACAATTACAGCAAGTATTAGAAAATGAACGGAAGTACCTTCCTACCCTGAAATACAGCAAATCCAGGATTATCATCCACACTGAATATTGTCAATTGTACTTGTCACACAGCAATCAGCTGTCAACAAATTTCAGATCACAATAGCATAGTAGGATTCCTGGCTTCAATAGCAGGATGGAGAATAATATCAACTAATCTCCATTAATTCTTTAATGTATAGTGTTTACAACGTTCAGATTTGCATTTTGCAGGAGACAGTAGCCATGTTTGGCCTATGGAAAATGGTAATGCGAGAGCATTTGTTAAGGGAAATGTAGATGTATTTTTCTTAACTTTTCCTCAAATATTAAAAAAGGATCAGAACTTTGTAAAAATCTCAGCTCAGAAGCTTTTCTGATTTGTTCAGCCTTTCATAGTGGCTTCAGCAGAAGTTAACGGTAACAAGTAAGCAGGTACAACAGAGCTATCAATACAGCTGTCTGCACTGGAGCTGAAACCTACTGGAAAACAGATTCCACAAAGCAAAAAGTCTTTTGCCTAAGGCAATTCGAACAAAAGCAGGTGGGGACTAATGAGGAAAAGGTATTTCTTCTATTCAGATACCTCTTGAAGACTACATCTGTCACAATTCTGTATAAATGCAAACCTTCAATCCTGGCTGCATTGGGGAAATGTTGGAAACTGCTTTTTAAAGACACCCAGCAACCTTCCTACTGTTTGCAACAATCAAATTCTGCATAGAGCTAGCTTGTAGTTTTGTACACCATTACCTTTTGAAATTTTTCTTTCTTCCTACTTTCTTTCTGATTGTTTCAGCTACTGGTATCTTCTTTCAAAATTAAAGTAAAAGCCCTTCAGAGCTAAAACTAAACCCCCATAAAGATCTACTACTGCACTTAATGAAATGGGCTTCAGTGCGTATTATCTGGCTAGAGTATAGGTCCCAACCCACAAGCATTGACTATTACTGGTATTCTGATACTATCATTATTTTCTGTCAAACATTATCCTGAAATAGAAAAAGTTTTAAATGAAAGATTTTATATAGCATTTTTTGGTCAGCTTACCTCAAAAGTATTTTTGGTCATGCCTGAGAGTCCATAATACGATGTACCGGTTGCAATAGCACATACACAAAGTTCTCCTATTTCATCTGTTTTACAGAGCTGAGGAATTCCATCTGGCTTCACTGAACACATTATAGCTATAGGGAGAGCAAAGGACTTTAAAAAACATTATGAAATGAACTAAAGAATAATATAAGTTCAGTGGGAAAGACTGACATAAACAGATAAATTGTATGCTGACTGAAGTCTAACAACCACTTGCTCAAACATTAAGGTGTTGAACATTATGAAATGTTATTTACACTATAAACAGTATTTAAACAAAGAATGCAAAAATCTTTCTGTAAACTCAATCTTTACACTGATAAAACCTCCTAATTTGCCTTGCTCTCTAAAAATTCAGTTGATCTGTAATACTGCTGTGAAATGTGATTGCATTCCCAGCGTTGCATACTGAAGACCAGATCTGCTGCAGCCAGTGCAAAATGAAACACCCTAATGGAGTTCTTGATAATAATACTACTGCCAGAGAGGCAGCAAATCAGGAAATCCACCTCGTACAGAGTAGCAAGTAACACCATATCAAGATATTCTAGCAGACTACTACAGCTGTTTTACAAAGAATTTATCAGAGCACAGACTCACTCTCATGAGTCTTATGGGACTGCAGAGGCAGCAGGAGCTAAACGGGAGGGATTAGAAAGCACTGGTCTGAGGAAGAAGTACTATTTTATGTGTCAGCCATGTGAATAAGAATCATGTATGCTGCTTTAGCTATAATCCCTGGAGTTTGAGTTCAGCATGTGTAGATTCTGCAGTTGGAAAGAGGATATGATGAACAATGGAGACCAGAAATCAATCGGCATCTCTTTTAAGTGTAAAGAATCTTGAGTGACCTTTCTCTTACTGAGGATAAACAGGAGCATTATTAAAATGACAGAATGTAGTATGAAGTGCAAGATGGCACTTCTGTAATAATACCTTATATCACAACAACCCATCTTATCTTCCTTTAAGTTGTCCAACTGAAATTTTGTAAGATGCATCATTATGTTTTATTCCTTTGCTGCATAACAGATACTCTCTTATGAAAAAGTATGGCATTATCCTGTTCTAGTCTTTGTAACATCTCACTTAAAATCTAGCTCTCTTCTAAAAAGTCATATCTTCATCTTCATGTTCATGGTTTAAGTTTGAATTATCAACATAAACTATTCAGTCATGTTTCCTCTTTCTAATAACTGGATGACAGCACAAGATCTTTGGAAAAACATTCTGCAAGCCTTCAGATAGTAATTTTGTTGATCCTTAGCCTAGGTTATGAAAACTTTCACTACCAGGTCTATTTACAGTCTCCAGACACTGTACTCTTTCTTGTTTTCTCTGCCAGTATCTAACAGTTAAGGAATGAATGTTATGATGCAGTGGCAGGTTGTTTAAAACACAAGTAGAGACAACCACTGCAGTAAAAGAGAAGAAATATTGGGATTTCCAAACCATTAAGTTTTATAAGGTAGTGTTTTTGGATTAGAATGTTTTTCAAGAATGCATGTTCTAATCCCAGAGCTTGTCGTTTTACAGCAAAGTACACCAACCTGTGACTTTCTACAGCTAATTATGTAAACTGGTGAATCCTAGTGAGCTTCAAAGAAAGTTCCTTACCTCCTGGCATCACTAAGCCAACATCCTGGACAGTCAGAACAGAAAGCTTTTCTTCAGAGTCCACTCGAATCACTCCATAAGTGAGACCATGCATGGATAGAACTCCTCTTCCTGGTGGCTGATTGCTGTCATCTGTTGGCCTGCAACCACGTGTTATATCGGTGAGGCAGGTGTAACCATTTACTTATTCTTAAGGGGCTACTGTTGCAAATACTCTATTTGAGTTAAAAATGTCACTGTCTTTTTTCCCCTACCAGACCTGACAGAATCCTGGTTTTCAGTCATTTCTGAGTAATTATGTCTGTCAACATTCCCATTCAGCAGCCACTCACATATATGGGGCTGCAGAGACAAAAGTAACACCTAACATTTACCCCAAACAGCTTGTATTTAATTTTCAGATAGATTTAGAAAGATTGCTTGATTACTCAAGTAAAGATTTTTTTTGCCTTATTTAAAAAATACTGAAAGGCAGTGAAGATAACATAGAGGGAAACTGCACTCTAAACATTTGGAAACAATCACTAAACAACTTGACCAATTTTGAAACAACCTAGAACTAGGAAACCAAACTCATCTGCCAGACTAGAAGTGTAACTCTAGCACACCGGTATCAAAGCCAAGATTAGAATATAAGTATGCTGTGTCTGAATCGCAGAAATGACTTCCTACTCCCAGTACTTAAGCTTTTAAAATTACTAAACAGAAGAAATTAGGATGTAATAGATTCACTGCCAAGTATCTGTGGACACAAGAATACTTCACCATTTTAATGTACATAAATGGACTTCACCATTTTAGTGAATTGAATTCTTCCTATTTTAATTTACTACATGAAAATTAAAACACATTACACCTTCATCGGTCATGGTCAAAATGTTGTGGATGCAGCCCCTTTGTAACACCTCACTGCCAAACGTACAATTCACAGCATCAGTACAAGCTGTCAACTAGTTTCAGTATAAAACCACCTGCTGTACCAGTGGATACAATTATTCATATGTAGAGTGTGGCTTCAGCAAACTAATGCTGAGGTAGACAAGTTATTAAGTCAGAAGAACATGTCAGGGCTTTTCATGTCTGGAAAGATTCTTATACTATCCTGCAATTGAAAATGCAAAACCAGAAGATAACGTGATGCTGATTTGAGTGTTGCTAATGCATCTACGCAGAGCAGCCTGGCTCCAGCTGTTTTCAAGATGGATAAAACAGACAATATTCAGTTCAAGATTCTGCATTTTTCCTCAATACGCCATCATAACACAACTATTTTTTAACAGATAATGTCCTTTCATATGACGTTTCTCCTCTGTTGTGCCTGAAATACTAGACGGGCTTTAACCAATCATGCTCATGTAAGCCTTGCAGTGATCAGCACTATAAATTTCAATTAATAGGTTTTATGAGGCATATTTCTCAAATGACATTGTCAACAAAGGAGGATGTGGGCACGCTTGAAAACACATTAGAGCATAACAAATGGTGCTAGTATACAAGCAGCTGTGATAAATAACATTCCCATTATGTAAAAGGAACTTTCAGCAACATTATTGATCAACTTCCTCTCATCCTTCCTCCCCAGAACACATCTTATTGCTTGTGTCTCCTGCAGGTAAACACAACTTCTCAACCTCTAGGAGCAGAGGCCATCTAGACTTTCAGCACATAATTTTCTTATGTTTCTTATCACATTCAAAGACTGCTAAAAGAAGAGCTGGCACAGCTTGGAAAAACTCTGGATGTGTACAGGACAGGGGTGCTAGGGAGGGAGGCTGGAGGCATATGGCTTCATAGGATCATGCTGGGGGACTTGTCAATAGAGCTGTGGCCTGGGCTGAGATAGACACTATGCCCAGGTCAGTGTGCAATCGAAGCATCGCGCAGTGGAAGCAGGTGTGCAGAAGGAAAGACTCGGAGCCAAGGACTGACAGGGTCTAGGATCATGCTGGGGGACTTGTCAATAGAGCTGTGGCCTGGGCTGAGATAGCCACTACGCCCAGGTCAGTGTGCAGTCGAAGCATCGCGCAGTGGAAGCAGGTGTGCAGAAGGAAAGACTCGGAGCCAAGGACTGACAGGGTCCACAGCATTTCAGAGCTGCTATTTCAGGGTACTTCTGGTATCCTGGTAGTCTGAGATGGGTCCTTGAATGAGACACCAGTTAACATGCTTGAGTCTCCTCTTGCAGGAAACCAGCTACCTGACACCACAAGGGAATACAGTCAGAGGACCAGGACAGAGAAGTGAGGTGAGGACCTAAGCACCTGACAGCACCTATATATCCTCTTAGAAAGCATCCTGTCAGCAACAATTCTTCAATATATGGTATCTCATTTTGTTCTGTGTATGATATTCACATGGGAACAACCCTAAAACAAGTGTCTCTGCCAAGCAGAAGGAGAGAAATCACTTGGAAAGAAGATGAAATATAAATAACCCCATCCCAATGTATTTATAATTTAGTTTAAAGTTCACAATTTTGATTTTCTTTGCTAATTCAGTATGTCTAATACTGGATTTGGAATTCTATGACTGCTTGCTAGACAAAGAGAAAGCCTTTGATTAAGGTAGGCACAACTGAACAAAGGTATAAACCTACCTACTTCATGTACTAAGTAAACGTAGCTTAAACCACCAGACAAACCTACACCTTTAGTTTCCTTAACCATAACAGAGGGACAACATGCATCTACTTCAAAGCTGATTTGTTCATACTGAGTAGCTGTAGAGCATTTTGAGAACAGTTAGAGAACAGCTACTACTACCATTTTCAGATACAATCTATTTTAACACTATCTTTTGCCAGTCATTCAAATGGGAAAAGACCTGTTCTTAACTTTTGCATTCCCTTAAGCAAGTGGGTTCAGACTAATATGAAATAAACCAAACGGAAATACCATAAAGAATTATTTGCATGACATATTATTTTAAATATCAGGCTTCATGTTTCAGCTCTAAGGATAAAGTACCTATTAGTCTATTACTGTATTTTTCTAAACTATAAAAATATTTCAATTGAGAACTGGTTTTCTTACTCTTCCTTGTAGGAAGATCAATAGAAATACACCATAGATTTTGAAAGAGCTGAAGCATTAACACGGAGCTCTCTGGATCTGTGCTCTGCAGGGAATGATTTTAATGCATACTTTAGCTGTAACTGTTTGGAACCTGTATGACAATAACTTTACTGTCAGTGGAGATGGCTTGAATAAAACGAGAAATACTAAAGCTCCCAAGTTCAGATAGTATTATCCTACCATTAAACATTTCAAAAAAAGGAGATATGTGTTCAGTAACATTCACTGTAGTAAGAACTGCTCTGTTAGTCTGTTACTACACAGCAAGGCATTGAAGATAAAAATGCCTTCTTTATATATTTTTTAAATTATCCACTATTTTATGCCCTAATAATGTTTTGTGTTTGTTTTTAATATAAGCTCTCAATGCTAGTTAATTTGAAAATGAATCTCTAGTGCTTCAGATGGCTACAGGCATAGAGTTCAAGTCTAGGAAGTGTACATCAGCCATTGCATGTGGAGATACATTGAGTTCTCCCACTTCACAACCTGTGATCAGGTGCAGATTTTCCAGGGCTAGCACAGGAAATGAAAACGCCTTCCCATTAATCAGTGCCCAGTGCAAGCGATGTCTGCTGCCCATCCACCTCTTCTCTGCACTTACAAGCAAGAGCTCATTCCAAGGGAGTGAAGGTCTGCACTGCCTACATTGGGGAAACCCACTGCAAGGAAAACCAGCGTGCTCCTTGGTATAAAGCTGCGAACAGGCTGGTGGAAGTCAATGAAGGGCTTTCTGAGATCCTGTAGCTTACCAAAAGGACAACTAACCTGGACAGGGTAAGTCCCTAATGGATAGCTTGTTTTAAGCTAGTAATGAGGTGGCTGAAAGTAAACCACACACTTGGCCTCATGTCTTTCTTCCTGTTATGTTTTGTTGAAAAGCTAATCGAAAATCTAGTTAAGTTTCACTTGGACAGGGTATTTTAAACTTTGTGGCAGTAAGTATTTTTACTTAATGCTATTACAGTGCTTTACACTTTTATACTGTATGTTTTAGAATGGGAAACAACTATAAGTGACTGTGGAATTTTAACTTAAAGACAAAGTGTCTGCTGTTTAAGGTACAACTTTTGGAAAACTCTGCCAAAACAGACAGTAGTTATGCCATTTAGTGTGTGCTACAGCCCTCATGACTGCTGCATACTGACATTCATATACATAAGCCTTATCATTAGAATTTCTATTTCTAGGCACAAATCCCTCAGATTCAAAGGACATTTCCAGATGATTACTGAGAATCTACGAAGGGTTAATAAGCATCAGTCAGCCAAAATCAATCTGCAGAATGTCAAAATTCTCTTTAAACAGACTATTTTAAAGCATGATTTTCCTCGAAAGCAATTCCACTTAAATTCTCACATTTTAATTAATCTTATGCTTATGATGGCATTTTCCCACTTCTTTTTACAGAATTAGCTTTTGCATTTCAGTCTATGTCATTTAAAATTAGATAAAATTACAGAAACAGGAACAGTATTATAAAGCTCTCTGAGGTTAAATTATTATTCTACAAATTCTTCTCGCGTGTCTTCTTTGGACAAACAAAATGAGAACTAAAAATGTCATTCAGAAGTTAAGTATGCAGATAATTCCCCCAAATTACCATATATGTTCTACAGTGGGTCTATTTCCACTGGTGTAACACAGTACCTTCGAATAGCCACAGTTAGAGCTTCTGGTGAACTAGCGCATGGACAAATGACCTCCTGTCTTAGACCTTTACTTTGGAAGACATTGAGAAATGCATCACAGGAAGATATAGACCCTGGGATAAAGAAAATGAAAAAAATCAGAGGAGAAAAAGAATGTGATTTCTGAAGGGACACTATTAAAACTGCAAACTCACTATTGAATATGAGGGCTTTTCAGAAGAAACAATTTAACAAGGACCCATGTCCACTAGGAAAGGAGTCATAGCTGCTACAACTATATATATACAGTTCTGTATGCATACAGGGAATAAAGACTAATTTTTTGAGCATAAAGTCCTGTCACTATAGAAAAGCCATTACTAACGGATTTACAGTACTAATTTTATTACAATTTTAGTATGAGGCAGATTAAAGATTTAATTCAGAAACTGAAAATACACCACTACAAACAAGTAGAACACTTATGTGTTGCTGTCTTAAATAACATAGAGAGACAGTTCATGGTATTAATTGTCATGAAGTTAACCAGATGTGGTTTTCTAGAGTAGTGTAATTATTCCCCTAAAATTCTCAGTTACTTCTGCATCTGAACAACATCATTCAGAAGAAATGTACTGATCTTTTCTATAGCTCAAGGTTATTTATTTCAGTCTTCATACATGACTGTCATGTTACACAAAACCACATTTACTTCACCTTAGGTTATGTGGAATATCAAGTTTGCTTCAGGATTAGCTAAAGCAAAATACATTTTAAAAAATCCAAAATTAATCATTATTTCCATAAATATCATAGAGTTTGCAGCACACAAACCCCAGACTTTGTAAACATTTTAGCTAAGATGACTGAAGATTGAAACTTTAAATGCAAGACAGAAAACACTTCCTATTCTCTACCAGATTGCTTACATGGGTTTGCACCATCAGCCACTATTAGCATACGCAGTGAGGAAAGGTTGATGTCTCTCTGATCTCGATGTGCCACCAATGCCCAGTGCATGTCTCTGGATTTTACACAGGCAACTTTTGCTGCAATAAGAATGGGAAGATTACTAATACACCATACAAACGCTATACACCTCTAATACCAATTTCTGTTTTTGATTTTAACTGTCAAGTATACTTTTCTATATTCCTGTTCCTTACCTTTGTATTGACAGACTTTCTGTATCCATGACAGTGGATTCACTTTCATTAAGGAGTATGGAATACTTATAACATGCATCATGTTCATGACACTCTGAAATCAAATAAGAAAAATGTTTTTTGTAAACAATCATGGTAATTATTTATAAGGTGTTATGGGCAGGGGCGTCTATACAAATCATTCTATGCTTGCTATATTGTCAATGCTGGCATTTATCTTCTCCTATATAGTTATCTACATTAAGATGAATGAGACCTCCATTTTCTAATGCTTTAATTAAGGTTTAAAGAATCAGACTAATCAGACATAACTTTGAAGCTGCACAGAAAAAAAGTAACAGATTTGCTCTCTATTTATACTCTAAGTATTTCACTTTAAACAGAAAAAAAAAAAACAAACAACCAACAAACCACCAAACACTGGATGAATAATTTCTGTATATTTGCTATGTAGGTGATTATCACTAAACCTGCTAAATCTCCGTATATACGAAGACTCTTTACTCAAAAAGGACAGGGAACAGAAACATATCTGTCTAAGAAAATCCATCACTGTGAAGACTGAAAAACTCCTAATGGAAGCAGGGCACAAATAATTCAAAAGACAGTAGACAGAGAAATTGGGGTCACAGGTTAAGCAGAGATCAATTTATTTTAACAGAAAAGAAATGAAGGAGTTTTCAGTCCTTCTCCAGGTGGGTTAATTCCAGTATTTTCAACAAGGTCATGGAAACCCTCAGGAAGTTAAGACAAAGCAGCTGAGTGAAACCATTGACATTACCGAGCTCCTAGTCTGAGGCAGTGACTTGCTTTAGTGATTGCTCAGTGTCACTACTAAACAAACAGCATGTAAATGAACTACTGCTTTATTTCTGTTACCATTTAGAAACATTTGAGGGCAACACATCTCTGGTCATACCAGCTCCGGTAAACATAGTATTTCTTTTGGGGAATTTAAGAAAGGTTAAGTGTCCCAGTAGATTAGCCATCTAAACACTGGTAGAACTGCAAAAGACAGTGCTCCTTTCAGTCTGGCACAAATGCCGGTACAGGAAAAGCATAGGCAAGTCATGAAAGCAATGAAGTTCATATCAAGATTAACAGCAAAGGAAGCCATAAGAAATGTTTGCTTTTTACTTTAGTGGTAGACATGTTGCTTGTTTTTAACATGAATACTTATGGGCATTAAGCTTAATAGATTGTTTCTGCTACTGTAGTGTTATTACTACTCTTTGATATTAAGAACAAGATAACACTGTATGGGAAAAGTATATTAGATCCCTGGAAACTACAGCATGTAGGATCCGTACATCCTGGGATCCCCAAACAGTAGCACTTCAAAACTTGGTATCTGTTCTTAAAATGACTAGTGAATAGTAATTGTTTGCCTGACTGTAGTCAGACATCTTTATAAGCAGTCCATAGAAAGACACCTTTATAAGCAATCCTTAAAAATATGTCAACTACCTCTGATGTCAACTGATGAAGACATTCAAACAGCAAGTAGACAATTTATGCAATTTAAATTATCAGAAATGCTTTAATGTTAGCAAAACCATCTGTCGTGGGAGTTCTTATAGAAAAAGCTAGTCACAGGCGATAATAGCCATGCCAGTGGATGCTACATACCCTCACAGAGGCAAGTACTAATTTAATTTGTTTCTGCTATAAAGTCTGATCTCAAAATCATGAATCAGTAAGATCAGAATAAGAATGGGGCCAGAGTACTTGACATGTGGCATAAAAATACATTGGCATCTTCACCATGCTTATTATGGGTAAGTGCACTAGCAGAAGATGAGGGGTTTAAGTTACATATTTTTTGCTTTCAAAGCAAAAAAAATAGTCTCAGAAGAAACTGCAGAAATCCCACTTCGTGCTAGTAATAACTGCATTAGGTTAGTTTATTTTCAAATACTCACAGAAAGTGCAAAAACATACTTACTGTAAGAATCCCATGCCATAAACCAACATCCTTCTTGAAATCTAATACATTCACAATTGTTTCAGCTGCCCAACAAAAACACAAGAGAGTTTATTTTTTAGAACATGGCACTGACCCAAGGCAAACCCACTCAGAGGAAGTTTTTGTACCTCTCACAAAGATATTTTAAATGTGTATGCATTTTCTAACACAAATGAAAAATATCAGTTTTTTTAAATCTAGAAGCTGTTGACACAGATCTACATAAAAAATAAGACAGGAGCCTGATGAGAAACAAATTACAATTCCTACTTGATTTTAAGGATTAAGCAAGGGAAGGGCACTCTCTACCTTCTGTGTATCCGCATGCCTGGGTCAGAGCTTGGCAGTGTGTCAGCAGTGCAATCCTTGTCACAGTCACCCCAAGCACACTTCCATCTTTACATGTTTTGTACTAAAAAGAAATAAGCAGGGAAAGTCAATGTGCAATAGTTGTCCTATTCCCATTATTTAATAGCTATGTGTAAAATGTTTCTTATGTAGGTGGGTGATGGACACATCTAATGACCATTTTCAGAAGGAAGTTTGAGAGGCATTTTTCTTGTTGTTAAAAGACACTTTTTTCAGATAGGCTTTCTCTTTTTCACTACAGCTTCCCAGGCTTGATATCAGAAATCCATCTGCTGTTTGAATACAGGCATTATGGAAAAAGAATTCTAACAATTCGGATCATGCTAATGACTAAAGGACTGGCTACATTTAGCAGAGAATAACCTAGTTTGGTCTGCTCAGTGCTCACATTACATTAACAGGCCAACCAATAAACCTGAGCTTCTCCCTTCCATGTCTTACACGGCATGGGCTGAATCCTTGCTGGGTGCTGTTATAATAATCTGTATCTATACATACGAAAAGACACAAGCTCTTTGATCACAAGAGTATGGAAGTATGAAAGAGTCATGAGAAAGCAGCATAGAAAAGAGGCGGGAGATCACTGCTGATGATTGCAGTAATTTTTGCAACTTTATGCAAGAGTCTGGAAACTATCAGTGGCAATTAAAGTAAATTAAACACTAATCTTTTTCCATGATGAAGATAATTAGCAAAGATTGAGAATGGAGGCATCTCTGCTTCTCTAGCCCAATGTCCTGACTAAACAAAGATAGGAAATACCTTTGCTCCATTCACTTGAACTTACTCCCTTTGAATAATCATTTAAATTCAGTATTAACATCACTGAATTCAAGGCATTTGAGTCTATGCAGAAGTAGGAAAAAAAGAAGAGGAAAAATAAAAGAGAAAGATTAAACTTAACAGTACTGCTAATTTTCCCTTCCTGATGCTAGTCTTTTGAAGAAGCGTGACTCACAAAGCAGTAAGTGACAGGCAAGCATTTGAACAAGAAATTCTTTCTCTTTCAAAGGATCTGAAGGTTGTGATATGAGAACTGAAGCTTCACTGTGAAACTTGCAAACTATCCATCTCAAGGTTACTGGGCAAGCCCATGCTGTGCATGAGACCAAGACTGGTCAAGGCAAGTTTAATATAATATTGTGGCACACATATAGATAACATAAAAATATTGTTAGAAACCCCCAAAATGCAATTTAACATTTCATTAACTTTTCTGAAATCAATATCCAGTATAATTTATTAGAAAGTATTACTTACTAGCAGGCTAAAACAGGATGTTCTTTGCTTCTGTTACTAGTGAATGAATAATGATGTTTACCTAATCCAGAAGTGCCATATGCAATGAATCAAGAAGATGCATCTTCATTAACTCACCTCAATGTAAGCTGTGTCATTGTTTGCATCCTTGATGTGTGGGAACCAGTCACGAGGTGGCTTGGAGAGGTGTTTAGACTCTGTGACAAACCACAGGAGCTTTGGCCAGCCTGAGGTACAAAGAAAAGTCAGCTTTTGTTGAGTTTCTGCCAGGTAAAATAAGACAAAACTCTGCCAGTTTTGCTTCTTTCAAACCTTACCAAAGTGTGGGAAAGCAGATTTTCCAGAACTGCTTTCTTACCATGGCTATTGTGGCCTTCTCAGACAGTCCCTGAAGAAATGCTGGACAGTTTACGCTGTTATTGACCCAAATAGCTTTTTTCCACTCTCCTGACAGAGGTTACTGTCCTTACCGCTTTACTGTTTGTATGAATGCTTCTCGTGTTCTACAGTCCTGAGTCTTGGTTTAATTTCACCTATGGCCACAGTTGACCTCAGCAGCCTGGCTAAACCTGCAGAGAACCACATCAAGAGCACTTGTACTGCTCAACAGCCTCTCTACCAGCCAGTGACACACAGCCAGGAAAACTGTGTCCCAGTAGCCAAGGCTGCTGCTGAGGCAAGTGTCATCATGGGCCTGATCCTCACTCACTACAACTGAACAACTGCTTTATAGTAAATGACCCATGATATTCGTGATAAGCAAGGGTTAGCTTACCTTTAAACTGTGGTATCTCCCCTGTGGGGCTTTTAGGCAGTCCTTTATGGCATGCGTCGCTAGTCAAGGCCACAGTAACTCCACAGCTTCCAAGCAAAAAGCCTATTTGTTGACTTCCTGCATCCTAAGAGATGACAAAATAAAAGCAATACAAAGGATTGTTTAGAAGTGATCACAGGCTGAAATGGTTATTGTCCTTTGGCATATTACCTCAAGAGGAAAACAAGTCTCTTTCCTTTAAGCAACTTAGCTGATTATCAGAACTCATTCATACACTAAGATATTCCATAAACTAGATATCCTCTTGTCTGAAATAACATAAATTTTAAACAGAAGTGAAGCCATCAGAGAGTGCCTGATCTCACATCCCTTCAGAAATGATGAATGGCTGGAAGAAGTGGCACCAGCCAGACTCTGCCATCCAGAGGGACCCCTGGAGGAATGGGCTGTCAGGAATCCTTACAAAGGCAAATGCAAAATACTGCACCTAGGGAGGAACTACGTGGTGCACCAGTATGGGCTTGGGGATGACTGGCTGGAAAGCAGATTTGCAGTAAAGCACCTGGGGGTCGTGGTGGACACCAAGTTTAATGTGAGCCAGCAATACGCCACTGCACTAAAAAGGCAAATGGTAACCTGGGTTGTGTTAGGCAAAGTACCGACAGCAGGTTGAGGGAGGTGATCCTTCCCCTCTACTCAGCACTAGTGTGGCACATCTCAGCTGCTGGGTCTAGCTCTGGGCTTCCAAGTACAAGACATGGAGCTACTGGAGACAGTCCAGCAAATGGCCACTATGATAAGTAACGGATTGGAGCATCTCTCCCATGTGCAAAGACTGAGAGAGCTGGGACTGCTCAGCCTGGAGCCTTGAGAAGGCTTAGCTGGGAATCTCATCAACGTGTACAAATATCTTAAGGAGGGTGTAAAGAAGATCGAGCCAGGCTCTTTTCAGTGTGTCCAGTGACAGGACCAGAGGCAATGGGCACAAACCACAAAAGAGGAGGTTGCCTCTGAACATGAGGAAACATGCTTTTACTGTGAAGGTGACTGGCATACATTGTCTACAGAGGTTGTGGATTCTCTACCTCTGCAGATATTCAAACACCATCTGGACATAGTCCTGGGCAACTTGCTCTAAGTGGCCCTGCTTGAACAGGTTAGGTGGACCAGATGACCTCCAAAGGTCTCTGTTAACCTCAACCATTATGTGGTTCTGTAACAATTCTAGGAAATAATACAGGCTATCAGATGCTTCCACCTGGAGAAAAAGCTTTCAACTTGTAAGATGTTATGATGGTTATGCAGTGGTGACAGTATCACTATTTATGCTATCTAACTTCATTTGCCAATAACCATTTCATTGAGTAGTTACCGACAAATTTCAGGAGCACTACAGATAGTCAAGAGCCCATTAGAGAAAGCACATTACATTTTACTATCATCAAGGGGATATAGTCAGTGAGGCTAAATAGTCATCTAGTGATTTTCAAGTCTAGGCCATAGCTGTTCCTTAAGAGATGCTGTGCTTCTACAGCATTATTTCTGCTTTATGTATAATGTCTTGTCATCATTCTTTCATGAGCTTTACATCTATCCACTAGGTTCTTCAGCTGAGCAAACCCCTAGATGTAAATATACATAGAAGTATCAACCCTTCCTTCACAGAATGATTCCACAGAAAAGAGCCTACAAAGTTTTAAAAGATCAAATTAAAATCAACCATAAAGCACACATAATCACGGAAGCAACCAGAAATACAGAACAGTAGTCTGGATTGATTTATCCAATGCAAAACTGTATGATACAAAGAAACCTCCAAGCCTATCTGACTAATTTTTAAAGCAATTTTTATGTAGTCAAATAAAGCGATCTAAAATGGGGAACCAATGTGATCAGAGATAAAAAAGAAGCTTACTTGTTTTGCATACCACCTTAAAATATGTATATGGCACCAATTATCAGAACATTGATAGCTGAGCAAACAATTTGGGACAATAAACTGATCTGTCAAAACTCAGCTATGTAATACCTTCCATTCAGAATAACTGCATTTGCTTTTGCTTGCGATAATCAGAATGCATATAAAACCAGGAAAAATTGACAAGGTATTTTTTAAAGATTTTACAAATTTTTTAAATTTAAAAATTTAATTTTAATTTTTTAAATTTTAAAATCAAGCTTGTACATCATCTCTTCCAGTAACAACTCAGACACAGAGAGTACCCTTTGAATAACTGGTGTACCCATGAACACATTTCGGGCAGCATGTTGTCTGTACCTGCACCAGAGGATCTTCTAGGACAAAAAGGGCTTTTTAAAGCATTACTGCCCTCACTGACTCTCAAGTTAGGTGGTCCATATCTGTGTTGTCAAAACCCTGGGCCAAGTGCTTGGCCCAGTCAGACCCTGGCTCCACACTAGGATGAGATCTGGTATCTCCATCTTCAGCATCTTCTCAATGGAAGGAAACTGACTGCCTGAACAGTGCAGGAGAGATGGCTCTCCTTGGAGGTCCCTCAAAAAGAATGGCAGGAAGATGCAGGCTGGAGTGCTCCATGGAGAACATCACTCCTTGAGCAAGACACAGCTTTTGAGACCTGCTCTTTATTATCATGGGAAGTCACCACTTTTCTTCAAATATCAGATCGATACTCCAAATTTCCCACTAAACTCAATCTAAAATATGGTTATCAGTGTATGTGTATGTATGAATTTCTAACTACAAATTAAAAAAAAACACACATGAATTTCATAATTGAATGCAGCAACCACATCCCTCTCAAATTTAAATTAAAATTAAGATGTTGTTTAACTGTATGCTCTATAAAAGACTGATAGCAAACTGTTTCACCACCCTACTAAGAAAATGCTGATTCTCAAGCAATCAAATTCCATTTATTGCAGGACTCTACAAGCAGACACTAACCTAATAAATTCCATTAAGAAATCTAACGTACATAAACCAGCAAGAAGTGTGGACCTTAGAGCATCAGCATATCATGGCCCTGGGGGATGCATCAGTTAAGAAATGATCTGTCAAGCTCTTCTCATGGCAAAACAAAACAAGAAAAGGAAATTTTAGCATTAACAGTTTGACATTTTTAGATAAGAAATAATTACTATGCTTCCATTTAGTGCTATATCAACTGATTTACAGCATGTCCACATGAATATTATTAATCCATTTGTAGTAGCTCACACACAAGCAGAGAGATTCATGCATAGACTACTTAATACAATCTACTCACATGTCACAGTTTCTAATAACAGACTGTTTTTCATCAAGACAACCTCATCTCAAAACCATGAAAATCTTCACCACATTCTTTTCTGCACAGTTAATTCTTTCATTTGAAAGGACAACACAACTGCACAATTATGTGACACAACACAGGAGATTGGAAGAATTTCACCACACATGGAAAATACACGGTGTGTTTTACAGACTTTCAAATCCTGTGCCATGCCCTTGGTGTCTTGGTGTCACACCTCCTAACTAGTTACCACCACCTCCTGCCTGCTTCTGGTGCCTTCATCCTGGCTGCAAGAAATACTGCAGAGAACAGAGATGAAAAAGGGGTTGACATCCCCTGGTCCATACAGGTGCCCTTGTGATATCTGCTGCCCCATGGAAGCAACTGTTTGTAACTACTCAGGTGGCATTGAGCTACTGGACTGACAGCCAGGAAGTGGAAGATCTGAAACCATGTCAAGCTGAGAGCCTTACAGATCACACAGACACACCACAACCTTACCGACACACACAAGCACGTACATGAGTCTTGGCTGCTCTTCATAACTCAGCACGAGAGGCTCAAAAGCAGTGAGGACCTTGGGTTCAACTTGGAAGTTTGAAAAGTAAAAGTTTGAGTTGAAAACTCAGTCATTTGCATGAAGCAGTCAAAGCTTCTATGTAGGCCAGGAAAAAGACTGCTCACTTTAAACACATTGATTAATTCAGATTTCAGAGACAAACTATCGGCATCCCTTTTGATTAACGTAAAATGAATGAATGAATGTCTGCAATGCTGAAAATTGCTTTCTAAGTAGGAAAATAAACCAAATCATCTGTTGCTAAAAAAAGAGAAAAATTCCTCCCCTCCCTTCATCCCCCTCCCCCCAAATAAAACCACTCTCCTGCTCATAAAGGGAATAGATTTTCACAACTTCCTGTTTTGGCAGCAGTGTTATTTGCTACTTTGGTAATATATGCTAATTTGCTACTTTGGCAACACCCCATTTGCCACAAACACTTATTTTCCTGAATTTTGTGGAGGTAGAAAAAACCTAAGGGAGCCAGTGGAGACCAGGTGAAACAACTCAACCAACACAGTCCCAATGGCAGACGTGGAGAGACTTGCCACTGATGTGCATTGTCAAATCCTCCACAGTTCACAATTTGAAATGACACTTAATGCAGGTGGAAGGCAAGAGATAGAGCTGAGCTATTGTAGCATGAGGTTTGAGACCACATGCTGACTTTGGAACTATCATTTTACATTTCTTGAAGGCACAGCACCTGCCGAGGTATGAAAAATGAGGGCTGCGTAGCTTTAGACTATGTCTGCACACACCTAGAGAGATCAATCTTTCAGATGAAGCGAGCCAGAAATCCTCTCTGCTGTAGGTAGCCATTCAAGGTTCTCTAAAGACTTCTATTAAAGGTCCCTTAAAGGTTTTCACCAGTACCTTGAGGCAAATTGTCTTCTTCCTGCTGCAGAGTCATAATTCATTGTCAGAATAAAAAAATCCCACGTGTGGTTGCATTTCAGCATGCTGTTAATGTCATTGCTATAATGCTTTGTGAGACTATCTGTGTGAAGGAAAACAATTATGATCCTTTCTCTGTGAGTGAGAGTGCATGTCCTTATCTAATAAGGAAGGAAGGAAGAGACAGCCTGTGCAAAGGTTGGCCTGATAAAGGTTACTCCCGTCCACTTGCAAGCCCCAGACTGCTTTCAGAATGAGAATTATGTGGCCAAGCAACACAGGCGGAGCTAATCTTATTTTCTCTTACAATGCTTATTTGAGCATCATTTGCCCTTTCCCTAACAAAAATTTGCTGGTAAAGAACAAATAGGGCACCCACCAGAAGTAAAGGCCAAACATCACCAGTGTGAGCTAAAAATAAAATGTCAGCATTGAAACCCTCTAATTTTAAAAGTACCAAAGACCTTAATAAAAATTAAATACAAAGCAGACACAAACTTGATAACCAGCTTTAAGATGAAAAAATCAGCTGTATTCTCAGACAAGAACTTTGGTATCTGGCAGTGATTTACACCTGACATCTACAATTATGAGAAGTCTTTATGTCCAGAAGTCTTAATGAAAGCAAGACAATGGTTATTTTTGGCAGCGGACACTGCATGAAAAGTTACATTCTCTCTAGGAAACTACCATTTCCTAAACTCAAAACAGTGAAAAAGTAGACTTTAAAGGATCTGAGATTCACTGTGGCCAGCAGAGCAAAGACCTCTGCACAGACCCCAGATGCTGAAGTGTATGAAGAGAGAAGGATGGGCAGAGGGCTTGCAGGGGTCCGGTGGTGTGCAACAGGGCTCATGTGGGGCTGAGGGAACTTGTATTTTTTGGAGGTACTGGAAGACCGTGTCACCAAAGATATGTAACATTTTATGCATATTTTCAACCTAGGGGAGAAAGAGATGCATTGTCAAAAGATGTTGAAATGCAGAGCTCCAGTGTTTCTGGCACACTACAACCCAATGATGACTACAGCTGAGAGGAAACAAAACTCATCTCAGTCCCAGAGACATTAGGAAAGTCATCTTGGTGCATTTCCTTTGGAATACAATTCTGCCTTCAAATGAAAGACAAGACTGGGACAACTTCACTGTCTTTAAAGAGATACCTCTCTCTGGCTACTGTTAAAGCTTTAATACTCTAACCTTTTTAAGATTTCATAAAAAGATGTCCTGAAAAAGTTTTTACCCTGTATGAAGCTTGCTATAAAAAGCCCATGCATCCTGGAGTGGGTATCCCCAGATATCCTGTGGAATACACAAACACATTCTTCCAATCACAGTGTCAGAGCACTGAAACACCTGCTTGAATCACACATAGCAAAATATTGCATCCAACAGGCTAGGAAACAGTGTTTTGACGGAGAAATAGATTTTTACATGTTTTCATGTCATATCCTGGTACAAATACAACCTATAATAGGGAGCCTGTAAAAATCTGTGCAGGATTGCTTTTCTCGTATGTTCACAGCATGTGATTGAGTGTAACAAGGAAAGTGCTTGGAGGACAAAAATGTTATTTTAAGACTAACACTGATTAGCTCCCCTGACCCTATAAGAGCAGAATAATAATTTTCATAATACCCATCAAATGGAAAAAACCACTGACCTAAAAGATGTAAAGAAAAAGAAATCAAACCCATACTTATAAAACTTTTCATAAAGGAAATAATAAATTGTTATTTGAACTAGAACTAGATATGTCGAAAATCCTGTATCTACTTTGATGGCACATTGCAATTCACATCATATCACATATGAAGAGAAACAATTCCTAATATTCCGGCTTCACATGAGATTAATGAAAGTGGCAGCTCTGAAGGAAGAGATGTTGTACGGAACAGACTATTTCCTAATGTTTGGGAAACATAAAATATTTGGAGAGAGGGACAGTATTCTGAAAGAACGCAGCCCATAATCCAAAGGATTAGTTATAAAAATTTTGGGAAGTGTTTATAAAATAGGCATTTCAGTGGTATTAATGCAGGAAAAGAAGAAGAGGTACAACATGCTGTTGGTTCATTCAGTAGTGACCATGGAAGCTCTCACTACTGCTTCTAGAATAAAGAGTTAGTATTGATGCACTTAAGAAAAGCCACAACCATGCTGACGTGAATGCCAGTTTCCAGGACTTTGCTGAACACCAGGAAGCATTCTGGGAATAAAACTAAGCTGGAGAATCCTGGGTGGCTGCTGGGTATTTAGGCAATTCAACCCAGATGCCATGTCAGACAGGTCTCCTGAAATCCCTGAGGGAAGAGCAACTAATTCTAGGTATTCTACCAACACAAAGGTAGGATACTGAAGGAGAAGAGTAAGGAGAGATGGACCCTCACCTAATAATGAACCAGAAAAGGAACCCCGCCAAAACCTTTAAAAACCACAAGTCATGCTATGAAAAGTCAGCATTGAAACCCTCTATTACTTAAACACAGGTATCAAAGACCTTAATAAAAATTAAATACGAAGCAGATGCTTTGTGTTTATGAAGAAAAGGGAACGCACACAAAATCTAGGTGCTGGTAATGCAAAAGCCTTTACTTCTATATGGATATGCATGTCTGCAGAGTAGTATGTGCTCGTAATCAAAGTCCCTGAAATAGCTCATCCTGAATCAGTTTATTATTCTTAAATTCGTATTAATAATACAATTGTTGGTCTGTTTGTAACTTCACATCTCTGTCTTCAAAAAGCAAACCTCAAAATGTCCACTGCCAGAATGTACTGAAGCATGTAGAAAAGAGAACAAGTAATGGGAAAGCATAAAAGAACAGTCTAGGTCACTGTGTGATGACATGAATGACATCTTCCCACAGATGCCAGAAGCAATCCACTGCCATTTGACCAAGCAGCGGTATTCCTTCTGGGACTACTCTGAACACGATTTTCATCTCATTGTTTCCACTCCAGTTCTCATTCCATATAAACAAATGCAAAAATATTTGCAATAGTATATGCTGTGAGACTGCACAGTTTTATTTATCGATCATAGATCATGTTGCTTTTTTAACTGTACCACTGACATCTCTGTTATTGTTTTACTAATTTGATATTTAAACATCATGAGATGATCTTGGCAATAGTTAAACAGTCTAAGTCTGCAGATATTCCTTTATATAAATATATACATATGCATGTGTAAGTGTATATTTATATACCCATATATACATACAAATGTAAAAAAAATTAAAACAAACACCCAAGAGGTTCATCCGTATTAGGGTAGGTTATTAATTTGCCATAACAGTATTTATTTGGACAGCTGGATAGTTGACTGGGTGGAATCAGATGTTCCAAAATAATAAAAAATTACCCCATCCATGTACTTTGAAATACCACTAAACCTTGAAAAACAGTTACAGAGAAAGATATTACACTTTTTTCCCTCAAAGCCATTATGCTTCTTTTTTTCCATAGAATGAAAGCAGACTTACCCACATGAACACTCTGTAGGATCTTAAAATGTAACTAGTCTGCTTGCCGTTTTATATTGAAATATTGCACCATGTTCTGCACCTGTCTCAATACTATCTTAAGGTAGTGCACTCACATGTGAAAGCATGGTGACAGCCTGATGTAAATGTGCTGCACCTTTTCTGAAGTCGCAACCCAGCTAAGCTGGGACACCTCCTGTCTCCTCTTTTCCTTGGTTCCCTTTGTTCTTCCTTCTGCTCAGCTACTTTCACATCTGCTCAGCTGGATCATGGCCTTTTGTTGTCTTATTCACTCACTTCCCCTCATCTCTCTCTACTCCTCTCTCCTCCTTCACCAGTTCAGCAAACCTTCCTCCAGCTACCATCCCTTCTCTCCCTGCCATCTTCTGGTTTCACTATGGCAGATGTTGGACAGGGCACGTATAAACATGATGGAGAAATGAGATCAACTAGGATTCTCATAGATGAGGAAGCTTCAAACATGCTCAGTTACAAAGGAGTCTCCAAATTTTTTAGCTATTAAACTGCTATGTGAGACATGCAAACTGAAAAGTCTTTATGAAAACTTGTTTTCATGACTTTTCATTTGAAAGGCAGAGTACCTCTGCACGAAACAAAGAATTGAGCTTCTGCTCCAGGGTGCTGTGACACCAAGGCATTTCAAAGAAAGGCCCTTCGCAATTGAAAAATTGAAAATACATTTCTCCAGCCCTTTACCTGGAAGCATCCTAATGGCTTCAGTCAACATGTTCCAAAAGAATTTTGCTTAAAAAAAAAAGCTTGTCAGGATTAAAGAGCACACTTTGTATGGACAATTCCAAACCAAATAATTAAAACAAGGTATTAATAATGCTAATTAAAAAGGGATTATATAAGCAGATATTTGGGAGAAACTTAGAACAGGCATTGTGGCCAACCATGGTAAAATTAAGGGGATATGACAAAAAGAGCTTGCAATGAATAAATGCATTTTGCTGTATTTACAGCCTTCAAGGTATACACCCTCAGAAGAAAACACAAGTTCAGCAGAATCAGTGTAAGCTTCCCAGCTGTGGCTCATGGACATCGCTGAGTCCCCTCTCTTCATTACCCCCAGGCACTCTTTCTGGCTTGAACTGCTGTATCTGTCTACTAACACTTCCCTAGGATACACGGTTGAATCTTTGAACCAACAATGGATGTGAAAGGTTTTTGATTAGCAATGGTCAGTTTTCTCTACGAATGTATGCTCTGTGGCAACAATTCCCAAACTTAATTTGTTCAAGTGCCACCCGTGGCAGAGATGACTGTGGTGACGGAAGCTTCGGGATACATACACATATAAAGACACGGGAAAAGGCATTTTCATAACTGCTTTGAAGTAGCATACACAACACTAGTGGCATTATAACATAGCTTGGGTTGCATGGACAGGTGGAAAATCAGCAGTTGTTGCCAATGATTGTCAGTGGCCAACACCCGAATGCTTTGAGAGGCTACAAAGACAATCCATCTAGGACTGACAAAGCTGTTCTCTTGGAAAATTTTCCACTCCTGTTGCAGACTGACTCTCATTTGCTGAAATTGCAAGCACATCTTCACATTTTCCAACACAGAAAAGGAGAAACTATATATAACCCACCATACAGCACTATCTTCGTATCCTCAGATTCAGAGCTAACCACAAAAATGTACTCAAAAGCTATGTTCAGTTGTGATTTGTTCTGACACAAGTTTCAAAATGCAGTATAGAGAAAAAATTCAGTTCCCTACCTTTCTTGTAAGTGGCACTTCAATAGGGACCGGGACAACTTCCGCAAGCAGGCAGCCATAAAACGCTACCATGAAAGCAGCAGGATCATTGTTAGGAAATACAAGTGTTACCTGAAACAGAGAGACACATGTTACAAATGTTTTATTCCAGGTTTTAGATAACAATAATTGAGGTTTGTAATAATTTGAGCTCCTTTTTGGAGAGAGATGATTACCAAAACATTCTATGATAACTATTCAAATACCTAATGAAAGATAGATGAGGAATGAGAAGGGATTTATTCTGTTAGGTATTCTTTTTTGAACATTTCCACTTAGGATGTATTTAAATATTTGCATGCTGTATTGTTTCCTACATTGACAACACCTTTCATTTGGTTCTCAATTTACTGATTGCTTTATGGATGGTAATGGAATTAATAGAATTTTACATTCTAATTTAATAATTTGCTTGAAGTCACTGAAACAAAGTGGATCTGTAACCAATTCAGATTACCCAGACTTACCGTGCATTATGTCAATCATTAACACATTCTATTTTGTCTCACTATGCTTTGCCTCATACAACAATCTCATTTAAGGATTGGTCTGCTGTCCTAAGTGTAGAAGTTTCTGTGAACTGTGTGAACACAAATAACTAATAACCTAATGAAGCAAATGCCACATCCAGAGCTGGCCACAGAGCATGTCAACCTAGGCCTGGATTTGCTGAACTTCACAGCTTCAGGGCTAGGGCTAGGGAATTATGTAGATAACAAAATAGCCAAAATAGATCATAGCAAATCACCTGTATGCTCACTAGGTGCCCTTCTTCCCCCACCATGCTGAACTGTGCACTCTACTTCTGCAGCACTGCAAACTATGTCTTAGATCTTTGGGCAAAGGGGAAGGAGAGGTGAGAATGTGGCTTAGAGAGTCCACGACTCTCCCTACAAGGTCAGGGAATACTACTGCTCTCGTACTGGTGAATAACCTCAGTGCCTAGATCCTGTCTACGTTTTTGTTTTGGGTCAGTCAGATGGATGTTCTCAGCTTATGTCTCAAACAGCTGTAAAGCAGCTGGTAACTATCCTGCCTGGTCAAGTGAAACAGCATGTAAAAGGCATGGTGAATGATTTCAAACTTAATTCCTTTGGGATTGCACACAGGATCAGAGCGTATTACTATAACATCTTAAAATTTGCTGTAACTACTTAATAATTCTTGAGTTTTGACTACTTTGACATCCATAGGAGTTCTGGGTTTCAATATCTCAAAGAAAAATCATCACATTCCCATATGCACTCCAGAGTTCAGTTACTGGAGACTGTGTTTTCAGAGTTTTCACAGAGCTTCAAAGGTAGTTACTTTCCATAGATCAACTTGATTTCTTCAAACTAGCAGAAATACAACTAACCTTGTCCCAGTGGGTTCAAAATACCTCTGTTTTTAAGCTGAAGACTAAGTTCATAACTATTAAAGGGAACTTCACAGAAAATACAATCCTACTTCATCTGTATGCTTACACATAATCCAACTGCTGGAGATGGCTGTGCAGAACTTACTGTATGCATTCTACATGCACATACCATAAAGAGCCTCAGGGGAAATAGAAAGAAAGGGATTTTGCTAGGAGCATTGTGGGGATGGTAGAGTTTGCTGAGCCCAGCAAATATCTGAAGGATATCAAAAGATCCCAAAAGACACTTCTAGGATTGCTGGGGTTTGTGTTGGTCTCTGCTTAAATAAAGGCAGTGAAGATTTGGCTGGGAATCTTTGCAAAGGGGCTGACAGAGGTGAAAAAATCCCACTGAAGTCCAGTGGGAATGAGGCATTAACTTCCCCTCCAAAAAACATCAATCACTAACAGACCTGTAGCAAGCAAATAAATAATGTGTGCAAAAGCAAAAAGGGATAAGGCTGAAGGAAAACAAACCATATGGTGCATATTGCCAGATGAGAATCTGGTTATCTAGTAGATATTTCAGAGGGCAAGCTTAATTTCCAAGCAGCTGTCTGGGGTGACACAAGGTTAAATTTCTTAAGTTACTATAGAAGGCAAATGCAGTTTGTCATGTACTGTAATAATACTAGAAACAGGGAATGAAATGCAGGCACATTCATTTATTTTTTTGCTCAGAAAAAGAACCTAATAGGTGATGAAATGGTAGTCATGAAAAACAGAGATTGTATTGATAGAAGATGTTTTGAAAGGGAAAAAGGCCTTTACAAATTTTATACAGCATTAACATAAGGAAATAATTACATCATCATTTAGAAAAGACCAGAAATATATGCCTGTATTTCATTTCAAAACTACTTTTAAGTGTTGTCACACAGATACATTAGTTAGAATAAAAAGCCACCTTCAAAGAGGTCAGAGAGCTTTTAAGTTATTACAACAGGGGCATAACAGACAGGATAACAGCCTAGAACATCGGAAGTACAGCAACACCTCATCTTCAACATGAAGTTGCTTCAAATGATCATGTTTCTGCTACACAGGGATGCTAGGCAAGATGTTTTTACAATGTAAAGCATATGCTTTCAGCACTCAGCTATAAACATTTTTCACTGTAATTTAGGTGGATTTATTTTAGAAGAGCTGCAATTTGTTCTTTCTTTACATGTCCTGTACTGGCCAAATTTCCAGCTTTCAGCCTGAATCATCTACAAAATCTTTCTTAATGTTAGGAGATGCCAGTGACTGATGCAGTAAACAAATACAAAGATGGGAGGTAGCACACAATAGATAAGGAGAGATGCACATTGCCCACAAGTGAAATTTATTCTTTTTGGAGCTTTCTGGGTGGATTGTTATGATATGTACACTTGAACAACTTGTTTCTTCTGCTGTTGCTTAGAGACACACTTGCAAGTCAAGTAAGAGATTCTTCAGATCCTATTCCTGGCTGAATGCCATTGTAGGAAACAGATTAAAGATCTAGAGATCCTTTAGTTAAATTTTTTATGATTAATTTCAAAAAAGAAACATAGGAAGGAGTGTCAAGTTTAATTTATTTTTTTTTTCCTTTCTTCTTCTCAGACGCAATATTGCATGCTCTCATTTTGAAGCCCTGTGAAAAGTGTAATGCAGACAGACATGTTTCTCACATGTGGCACAAGAGAACCAAGTGAACCATCAGTTCGAGAATTGCTATCAAACCCTGGAGAATCTCACCCTCGCAACTCTACGCACTAAGGCAGGACTAAAATCTGCATTTCTGATTATTTTTTTCAGGAATATCCATTCCATGGTATAAAGTTATCCTGGAATGGGACCTTAATGGGATGGCAGAGAAAAGGAACAGCAGGCTAGGTCAATCTTGACAGAAAAAGGTGGTAGGTTTATAAGTACATCATTACCAAAACCATAGGATGTTCTTGTCTGCATTTAATGACTTCAAGTGTTACCTCTAACCCTTGCTCTCTGTAGACTTTATTCACTCACCTAGATTCAGTCTCTAGCACTAACTGCATCAGTCACAAAACAGGAATGGAAATGTTTGCCACGTTATCAGTCAGCATAATTTATTTATTTAACTGGTTGCCAAAATGTGCTTACTATGCTTGCCTATGCCCTCCACAATGCTTCTCTTGTTTCTACCATCTCAACAACTACAAAGTCATTAGTAAGTTTTTTACCCATGTGACACCTTCAGGCTCCATAAGCAAGATTCTGCCAGACTGCTGTTCTATGTCCAAAAATCACTTTTCATGGGAAAGTTTACTGTTGATGTTGCCAAAACTTCACGCTACTATTCAGCAAGTACCAGTCCATGTTATCTATTATGCAATTCAAAACATCTGTCTGAATGATCTGTCATTTTCTGAGTAAAAGGCACATTTCACCCCCCCCAACATTCCATTTCATTAATTTCCTCTGAGAACCCCAAATACTTCATTTTCTCTTCTTCAGTGTGGGATCTGAATTACTAGCAATTAAAACCAGTTGAGATACTCACCCTGTCTCCAGGTCGTACCATTGGTTCCTGTTTTGTGCCTAATTTATGTAGTATATTGTAAGCAACCTTCATACTTCTGGTCCAAAGTTTGCCTATTAACATAAAAAATGTGAAATTAATTTAAAAATTCTTCTTATGTTTTACAAGATTTTTAAAGAGAAAGAATACCTGAGCAGTGAAAAAACAGAGTAGCAGGAACATTCCTATTAGTTGTCCATCTACTGGGACTAGCGCAAATATTTAAATACTTATCAGAAGCTTTCTTTGAACTTCTTTTTTCAAGACAACAGCATTTAAAGAAAAAAAAGAAAAGTAAATAAAAAAAAGTAAGTACAGTTCTCTTCATGGCAGAAGTTTCTTACTTTGGAGAAAACAGAACCTTGACTCAAAAAGTTAACCACTAGAAGTGGCTGGAACATCATCAAGTCCAGGCATTATCCTAATACCCTTAGCTGTAGCAAGCCCAACAGGTCACATTTCAGCCCAGACTGAACTCCAAGGGTGTTACACAAGCTTCATGATGACACTTCTCTCACACCAAGCCACCAAGGGAAACAGGAAAGGAGTCCCAAGAAGCAAAGAAAAAAACCCCAACAAATACAAAACACTCCACAGCCAAAGGGGCACACTGAAGCAGCAGGGACCCTTCAATCTTTAGCACATCTATACATCTGTGTTTCAGTTTTAATTCTGGGCCTTCTTCCATTTAACTTGGCTTTTTCTTCTCAGTTTCATTTCACTTCCCCATATACCCTTCCATCTTACCGTCTCTCTTATCCCTTACTTCACATCTCTCCAGCTCCATGCTCAGCAAACCCTTACCAAGGCCTCACCCCAATATTCTTTAAAGAAAAAATTATCTCTCTCATCAAGACATCACTGGCCATGTTATATGCCTTTCATTAATCCTTCAAGTGATGGGCATCTTCCAACTACACAAGCCCTCTCAGATGTCCTTTGTTTAGACATCTTGTTACTTCCATTTGAACAACAGTGAACGTAATAGCTGTCATTCTTGGCTGGCCTCTAGGTACTGTCTTTAAGCAGTATTCAATCTGACAGTAACAAATCTTTAATTCATGCCCACCAATAACCTAAACAGTAATAGGTTCTGACAACAGATTACCTATGGGGTTCAGGTTCCCAAACATACAATATTGCTATTTATAACTAAGCCAAGCAGTTACAAGAAGTTTCTCTGCATCCTGGTTATAAAATGCAATATTACCGAATTATTTTAAAGTTCAAATCTGATGTAAATATGAAGTAAGATGAGAAGGCCAGATTTTTCTTTTCTTCCTCTTAATTGAAGTTGGAAGGGTCACTGCTACTTGTTACTGAGAAACTACTAAATGCAATGACTTCTTGTGAAAACTGTAATATTGGATGGTCAGATTACGCTTTGTAAAGTTTAAATTTATTTAAAATTCCTCCAGTATTTGCATGCTGAACTGCTTCAGTACTCAGAAATAAACATGACTCAATTCTGCTTCACTGGAAACTCAGCATGAATACAGGAGTATATCTGCAGGATTAACCCTCACAGCACTATGGCAGAACTACCTGCATTTGAGGAAAGAAAGCCTTTAAAAGCATTCCAGCTACTACAGACAACACTTGAACTTGACAAGTGAGTGGGATAAAACCAAGAATGCCCTAGGAAAGAGAAAATTCTTTTTCTTAAAGATTTCAAACATTGAAGTTTCAATGGCAATAAACTTAAAAGAGCAATTAGTAATGATATAGAAAATTGGAAAAAGGAAATCAAAAGCCTGGCTAAAGTTCTGAATGGCAAGAAAGAACCGTCTTTACACAAAACACTTTCAAGCTTGAAATGAACACTGAATTTTAATTCCTTTTCTGAGAGACATAAGGGGCTGCTGTAAAAAGTTCTCTCTGAGCGACACAGATTAGATCTGTTACAAGTCTCAAATTTGCATTTGTGACATATTCACACTAATTTTTTTGTCTGTCAAATGTGCCATCTTACAAACCTTCTTCCAAGTCTAATGGCTATTCATGTTACATTCTTTTAGATGTACCCAGGTATGTAGTACATCTCCACATAAGAGATCTGAGTAAATGGAGAAATAAAGTTCTCTCAAAGACTAAGAAAATTTGAATGGGTACTTTCTAGTAAAGTTTTAAATAATTAAGTCTTTAAATACCTTTTGTCATGATGCTCTTTTATTGCTGAAATTTACTTCAGCTTCTGAACCAAGAGCATATAAGGCTGCCTCCCTAATCCCCACCTCTCTGTTCAAACACATTTTGAGCTACACAAAAAATTCCTATAATATTTTCTATCATTCATAAAAGACTTGAATTTTCTGTCACCACAGAGCCCTCTATTGCTCTGTTTACTGGTGCAATACCAAACTGTGTTAATTAGCTGAGCTAACTGCACATGAATATGGGTATGAAACTGTGGAAAACTGGAACAAAGAGGCTAGTTTGCATTCAGCTGGGATGGAGCTGGAATATACAGTCCCTCTTCCAGTCCCTAAATGCTCCATGACTTCACCCCTCACAGGCCTTGCCTGCCCCAGCTGCTGCTGCTCCAATGTGGGCAGAGCCCATGAGGATCCTCCCATGCAGGCAAAGCAAAGTCCATGCAGATCTTGACCTGGATGCTGTTCAACAGGAAGCCTGCATTTTTTCTTCCAGGGTATATAGCCGTGTTCCAAAAAAAGAAATAAAAAAAAAAAAAAGGGCTACAAAAGGAGCATTAAGGCAGAAGCTGGAGCTGGGAATGCACAAAGGATCAGGGACAGATCTGTGGGGCACAAGCTTCTGACCAGGGGTGGACTGAACCATGTGTTTATTTTGCCACCTCGGCTGTCTGCCCCTCCCAGCATCATGGAGAAACACAAAGGACCTGACGACTGCAGGATAAAAGCCCTCAGTAATGGAGGATGTTACAGAGAAGGAAATCTTTGAAGTATTTCCTTCCTTGGTTCTGCCTAGGTTGCAATGCAGTGTAATTCTTACTTCGCAGACTTGAGGGATTAGACGCTGCTGGGAAAAAGCTGATTGCTGAAACGTCGCCCACAAATCCCGATGTTGTGACCTTGGCGTGACCTCCACGTGGTGCCACATCTGCTCAGCGGGAGAGGGAGGCCTTGATGAGGAGGCCAGCTGTGCTTCATCCAAGGCTTTTGCTCTGAGACAGGGCTTAGTGCCACCGCACCGATTCTTGTGCAGGGTCAACTGTCTTCGTTACACAGGCTACAGAGGAAAACTGGCTGTCTGGGGCTGCTGAGGTTACGCCTCATTGTCCAGAATGCAATGAAGCACCAGACCTCCTCAGGTAAACACAGTGCCACTAATCTTCTAATAGGTTGGCTTGAAGACAGGAGAGCCAATGTAGGAAACAAAAGCAAGTGTCATTTAGTGGCGAGAAAGCTGCTCAGTGCCAGTGAGTGTTTCAGCTCTGTGCTCCTTTTTTCCAGCCATGCCGCCACAGCAGAAAGCTGCCCTCAGTTCTGCCTGCAGCCTGGCAGAGCCTATGCTGCTGGGTGCAGGAAACTCAAGCAGCACTCCTGCTTCCTCACCGGTTCCCCAGGTAAAGAACAGGCCCTGTGATCCCTCCTCTTCTTCGCCTTCCTGCTCACATCCCCACTGCAGCAGGGCTCTTTTGAACAGCACTCCTTCCTGCCTCACCAGGGACAGGACTGCCAGGTTCTGATCTGCTCACCAGCCATACATGAGCAGCTAGCTACTTTCTTACATTCAGAAATGGTAAGTCAGCTACAGAGATAAGTCATTAGTGAGAAATCCAACTGTCCAGTGGTTTTTCAGGCACAAGGGCACCCTCCAGAATACCATCCATGTTGCATCTTCCTCAGCCAGTTCTGTCACTTGCCCATAGAGTTGCTGCCAGACTTGCATGCCCAGCGGTGTGTTTACGCAGGGAGGACTTTAACACTTGTCACATGCTTGCAAACTGAGCTGAGTGTTCCCACTGCCCAGCAGGTATCAGTAAGTACTGCTACACCTCTGAATCTGAGCCACATCCAGCAGATATCATTCGCAAATACTCTTGGTAGAACAGGAGGGAAAACAGTATCTCACTTTCTGACAGCTGCGACAAACACTCTTAACACCTGTTTGGGGCAAGTCCCTTTTCTTTTGCGGTTGGAAATTTGATTTAGTTGAATAGTAGCAACTCTACACCAGCAACCACCTATTTTACATTTCACTTGTATTCGATCTTGTTCTTTTTTAAACAGTCTATTCAGAGGGTAGTACCTTTTACCAACTAAAATTAGCAAGCCTGAGGGAGTTAGTAGCTGATACCATCTGATAAGCAACACTTTATGAGGGTAAAGGAAACCACCAGGTCTCAAAACCCACACAAAAAGGGATCAGCTAACAAAAATGAGATGCTTTTCACACGGCACTGAATTAAATTCCCTTTTTCTTCCTTTGCAAGTCTGTAAAAGGACTATTGGTTTATGTTGAATGTAAAGAAGGTTATAAGAGAAAAGCTGTATCAGGGAGAAAACTCAGAGAGAAAACAAACCACAATCAACTTCCTTATCGTCAGGCTGCTTTTCAGAACCACACAGCACTAACTCAACAAAGCCAAACCAGTGGTTGCTTACCAATTTCCATGCACAGCAACTGTGAGACTGCCAAGGTTTAACTGCAAATAATTTTGTCAAACATTCATTTTCTCAACATCACAGTAGAACAGTTCTTATACGAAATAGGAATGAGTATTTACTAAATCTGGTGAAAGTGGCAAACTTCCTAATGCTATGCAGGTAAAGGGGCACTTTTTTCTGCTTTGCAAAATAATAGTCACAGTTCTGCTGATCTGTTAACCCCTTCTTCATACACTCTTTAAATTCATCCTGAGCATTAAATGAAGCTGTCTTGGGATAAAAATCCAAAGAAAAAGAATAAAAGTGTTCTGCTGCAGAGCATAAAAAATTCCAGACGTACTCAGAATAGAGGTAACTGCCATTATAGAGCTCAATACTCCACTTGTAATCATAGAATGTAATATAGATTTTTAAAAGCAGTGTTATGCCTTTTAATTAAGGAAATAAAGGTTAAAGTATTAAACAATCACAAGATTGATATCTATTTAGGGACTTGAACCATGACTACCCACACATCTGCAAGCAAGCACTGAGTTATTTCCGAGATAACGACAGTCTGGTTATGTGGCTACTTTGTTAGAAGATTCTTGATTCCCTCTCTCTCCTCCTGGTAACTGCGAAATCCCTGGCCTAGGAGATTCTTGCAGCAAGAGGACATGGGAGCTGCAGGTCACCCACCAGCTGCAGCATGGCCATGGCTTGGGGTTAGCTATTTTCAGTCTGTTGTTAAGTTTCAGCCGTCTCAGGGTATCGCCACTATAAGCTACATCACTTCTGCTAAGGCAGCATGACTTTGGCCTCAAAATATCTGATTACAGAAAGTGTTAGATAAAGGAAAGGAGATTATCAGAATCAGATGTAGTTAACTGTTATCCGTTCTGTTGTTTTAAATAATGGTTACAGTAAGAAAGCTCAAAACCTCCTCATTCCCAAATTACTTTCAGGTTTTTACTTTTTCCCCCTGACTTTCTATCTTCTTAGAATAATCATTTTAAGTAAGAAAAGTAACTGTGATAGCATAAGTACTACATAGGATTTAACTGCCCTTTATTCATGTTTCTCCTCTAAGAAATCACCGAGTGCTTCATTATTAATGCCACCAATGCCAAGACCAGATGTCTGACTACTCTGATTAACTTTGCCTGAGCCAGAAATTGTCTTCCTATTTCTCAAAGCACATATTAGGTTTTTAGTCAGAATTCAGACTTGCATAATATCCAATAAAGACATACTTCATTCCCATACCTCAGACATTACCATTTATGCATATTCAATGATTTGATTTACAACTAAGATGTTCTCCACTAAACCAAGTTCCCAGAGGAACAAAATATTTGAGAAATAAGTAACATTCATAGTGGTTCATTCACTAGAAAGAGTTTAAGAGTTCTGAGTACATTAAATAAAGATTACAAGTGGGGCACTGAGAAGAACTTCAAGAATTGAGGCAAAGAGCTTCAAAAACTTGTGTGGAAAAGAAAAAAAATCAAGCCTAGAAGGGCAGTTATTTATTTCTTCTATCTGCAGTAATCTGAGACACATGGAGGTAAACAGTCCTGACATGCTATGAAGACAAAAACTCATAAAACACGCTGAAAAAGACACAGGAGATACAAAGCATTACAAATTAGATACTGCAGAGGAATGGGGATGCAGAGATGATTTTAAGCAACAGCTGAAAGAGTTATTTCTTTAAACTTTTTGGCATTTATGGTCGAATAGCAGATCATGATCTAGAGCACTCACCACTTAAATCCACACTAACTGGATCATATCCATATCAGCCACTGTTAGGGAGGGAAACACATTCCAGTGAATCACACAAAGTGGTCTTACCAGACCAATCTACTGCTGTCTGACAGTGCATGTCATAGCTTGGCCATTGGTCTGACCACTCTCAGATGTCTCTGGACAGGACAGCAAAAGAATTGTGAGGAAGGCTTTGGAGAAGGAGAGTTTTGTGGCCTCTCAGCTCCTTTTCAGTAAGCAAGGCAAGCAACGGGAAGTAAGAAAGCATCCTGGAGAGACGCAACAGGCCAACACTGCATTTTTCAGGGCCAGAGAGAGCCTGCTGTAAGAATCAAGACTAAGGGGAAGATGGGACGAGCTTTCACCACATAAATGCAGCAAGGTCTGCATTTGAAAACTTTTGCTCCCAACATAACCTCCAAGGTTTGGCCACAAAGATGATCTGAGCACTTTGGATGCCGGAGCATCTGAGGTGCTCCAGCCCTAGGGTGAAGACAGGCTGAGACAGTTGGGGCTGTTCAGCCTGGAGAAGGCTCTGGGAAGAACTTAGAGCAGCTTCCAGTGCCTAACGGGGACCTACAAGAAAGCTGGAGAGGAACTTTTTACAAGGCCATGTATTGATGGAACAAGGGAAAATGGTTTTAAGCTGAGAAAAGTTAGATTTAGATTAGATATTAGGACAAAAATTCTTTACTGTGAGGGTTGTGGAGCACTGGCACAGGTTGCTCAGAGAAGCTGTGGCTGCCCCATCCCTGGCAGTGCTCAAGGCCAGGTTGGATGGGGCTTTGATCAACCTGGTCTAGTGGAAGGTGTCCCTGCCCATGGCAGGGGGTTGGACTTAGATGAGCTTTAAGGTGCTTTCCAATCCAAACCATTCTGCATTTCTATGCTGGACATTTCCCATGAAGAAGAAAGTCAGCTTGAAAGCTAACTAGCACAGAAGAATTCACTAAATCCCTTAGGAAATGGCTTGGTTTGTAATTTCTTTTCTCTATGAAAGAAGTGGAAAAAAAGGCAAAAAAAAGCAATTTTTTTTTTTTTCCTGACCTCAGGAAACTACTGAAAGGCAACAGTAAATACCAGTGCTGGTAAGTGAAAGTAATGAAAACACGAATTTTAGTCCCGTTTTTCACAGGATTTCAACAATTTAGAAGAGGGGTTTGGAAACGTTACAACAGAGAAGCAGGCTAGGTGGCTCTGTGAGCCATGTGGATGAGTTCCTAAGGTTGATTTGCTCAGCCTACAGCCCTCCAGGCAAAGCAGGACATATGCTGAGGCTCTCTGGACAGAATCCCATATTCAGAAAAACTGTCTGATTCTTACGAACATCTTAATTTCCTTTCCTGTCCTATTTATTCAGGGCATTCAGTAGATGATATGAATTGCTCTACTGCAAACATGTAATTGCAAACTTTAAGATTTTTCTCTACTTCCAAGTAAATGTCCTTGAGGAAGTAAACCACTGATCAATGGTGAATCATATGTTTGCCCCCTGATTTAAGTAACTTCTTAACTCTGAGGTAACTGAACGGAAAATGCTTCATGCATGACCTTCAGTTGCAAAAGTTCTGTTATGCTTTAAAAGCCTTTAACTCTATTTGCAATGCCAAACTTGCAGCAGACATCTTTTTAGCCAGGGACCATAACTCAGTCTAACTTGTGAATGGAAAGGAGCATTCAGCACTAAACAAAACAGAAAGACCTCTATATCACAGCATCATTCTTTGCACAGAACTCTAGGTCCCTGAGAAGGTAGAAATAAAACAAGGAAAATAATTTTTCATATCTGTATCAATAATACACAGAAGTGTTCCAACTTGCTTTCAAAGTCTGACAGTTATTTGTAATAATTCCGCTGAACATCTCCCAAATGCCCCTTGAACATCTCAAAATTAGAAGCTGTATGAGAGACTTTCGTCAGGGATATCCTTATGTTTATTTTTATTCGGCCTTTCTTGGTTGCAATATATGTCAGACATTACATACTGAACTGTATCAACATACTGAAGATGACACTGAAATACATCTTGGCAAATCTGTTTCAGGGATATATATTTGCTAGCTGTACAACTACATGTCAGGAGGAATAATTCAAATCACTTACTACAGTGTCTGTAGAACATGATAAAACTCCTATTTTAACTTCTTCATGAAGCTGTAGAATATTGTATACCAGGCTCTGCTTTTGCAAAAAAAAGCTTGAAAAATATCCAGAGGCAATGGATATAGACATGAATCTTCAGGAAAATCTGCCCTAGGATGTATGTCTATTTAAAAGGTGTTTTTAATTAATAGTCTGTGATTCCATGGGTGTATCTACTCAGCTCTTTTCCTATTTGTGAAATAAGTATTTCTATAATACCTCAGCAAACCATTATCAGACACCAACAGCTTCAGAACTGTCCTACCCTACTCAGAAATGGAACAGATGCATCATTACAGGGCTTCTTTTTCACTGTATATCTACACATTTACCATAAACAGAGGCACTGTCTGAAATATATAAAAGCACGAGGAGTGTGAAGAGTGCTTACCGTAAGTGAGAATATACAGTGGTTTTCCATTAGTATCCATAGTGGTTAGGCAAGGAGCTTTCGGTGAGATGGTCCCCCATCGCTGCAAAGCTGCTTCCAGAGAAGGCGGCCAATTTGTAACCACACCTAATTGTTCCCCACGCATAGCCAACATCTGAGCTCCTTCTGGCTTTGGCTGGTTTGGATCTGGCTGTTGAACTTATGATTATGAAAAGATATAGTTACCATGTAAATTCTATACCTTGGGTACACCTGTGTAACCAAGAGAACAAGTTACCTTTGCAAACTATCCTGAAAATAATAACAATAGAGGTATTGAGAAGTAACAGAGAAATGTAAGAGAATAATTAACTTTAACAGAGATGAAGCAACTGAAACATCTCAGGAATGCATGTGCTTATCCTTACACTAGTTCTACAAGCAGAGAAAGAAACTGCTGAGGCAGCATGCTTATATTTATCTTCAAAATAATCCACGTGTCTTCACTCCTGAAGAGAGATGGAGACTACTTTTTCCTGGCAAAAGTGCCATAATGAGATGAACTACTGAAAAAATGTACTTTAACAAGTCATCGGTAACAGACCAATTTAAGTCATGTTCTGTTACAGTGCGTTCTTATAAACGACTGTGAAGACTATTTAAATCTCCAGATCTTGGCAAGTCTCGATTCTAAAAGCACTGGCCTCCTTAAAAAAATTCCATTTCTTGACTTTATCTTTGATTCTACCTTACATGGAGCAAATTTTTTCAGTGCTTCTCTGTTACACAAAGGATGTACAAAAAAAATTAACACGCTCCCTCACTGACAGTTTGTCTCGTATTGGTGTTTAAAAGCAATGGCTGTAACCCACAGCTGAATGTTGTCAAAGCAAAGCTTCCCTCCACTCTCTTCTGTCTTTTCTTTGCAAGCAGAACCAGGAGCTGAGCAAACAAGACAGACTTTTGACTCTACAGCACTACGTCCAAGCTCCCTGAAAGCAGATTCCACAGAATACTGGTGTTTTTTGATAAAAGGGTTTTGTTACTGGGAGGGCTTACATAGCTTTCTAAAAAGTCTATGTGTGAGACAAGCATTACAGAGTTTAAATGAGAGAACCCCAAACCTTTTGAAAAACAGTCATTTTACCTTCTAACAATTCCTCAAAGTCATCTACAAAGAATTCTCGTAATGGTGGTCGTTTGGGCCGTTTTAGTGTATTGACCAGCTGCTGAATCTTTGCTGACACTCTGCTGCTCACTGGTACTCCTGCAGGACAGGGATCAATGGAGACATCAGTCAACTGCTATGCTGAATGCCACCAGACATTAAGTGGGGTAAGAAAAAGTCTAGGACTGCAAGGTGATCACAACTACAGTTTCATGCCATGATGAGACTCAAGTATTCAACATCAAGACATTAAGATCATTTCAGCAAAAGGAACAACAACACCTAGTTTAAATAAAAACAATGAAACAATGTCAGAGTGAGCTTGCAAAATTACAGGGTAAACAGCACACAGACTGAGGGAGAGAAGCACAGCGAAGAAACCCTCCCTACAGCAATGTCAGTAACATTAGAGAACTCTTCCAGGTGGCATTGGCAATGGTAACTGAGAAGACAGGCACTGGCTCTCCCCATGATCACTGGTCATACCAATGATGTCTGAGTAGGATGTAGCTCAGCAAAGAGTGTAGGTCATGAGCTCATCATTTATTCTGGGTTGCTCCTTACCCTGTAATGGACATCTGTCCAGTATCCATCTTGAACATGGTTTATATCCTTGTATTACTTCACCATGACCCTGTATTCTCTGAATGTCCCTACAGCTGATCCCACCAACCAGCAATCTCCAAAGGGAGCATGCTTGCCCGTACAGCATTTGGAAAAACACAATTTTGAAAAGGAGCATGTGGCAAGGGGCATTTTTATTATATAAGCCCATCAATCAGCCCTCTTCCTTTTCCCTAGTCGAGTGCAAAGTGTCTGCGACATTCACGTTGTCTGTTCCAGAGTGAATAGAGCTTTCTGTCACCACACTGCAGGAATTTCAACTTCCTACCCTTTCATAAGGTTGACTCCAAAACTTTTAACAAGTGTTTTTTTAGAACCGACACTACTAAGTCTATATGCGATACACTTAGTCAACAATTCCAAACCCTACCGAAATATGGTTTAATAAGTTTTAGAAAAGAGGAGCAGTAAATAAGGGTTTACAAATAACTGTTTTTCAAAAAAAACCAAACCAGAAAATAAAACTTAAAACACATCACTTTTCAAGATGTAGCCATCTTAGCATGTGACTTTCTTTGCCATTTACAAAACAGATAGCTGTAACCAGGCAGCATGACAAAAGAAGATCTAGAGATTCACTGGTTTCTTTTGCCAAACAATTTCTACAGGGAGTCAGCTCTTCTTATTAAGAAATATTTCTCTATGCAAGTTTCATTTATACCAGTTCATTTTAGGCTTGTAAAGATGCTGCAACTTTGTACGTGTTTGTACGTGAAAAGTGCCCAGAAAGAAAAAACAATGAGCAAATGTATACAGTAACCACCAAAAAGATTATGATACTCAAACCCAACCCAGTCTGGTTTTGTGACATACCATCACCAGTCTCCATAAGTTCAGCATTTCCATACTTTGGTGCCACCCGCGCCGTTGATCCTTGTGGTCTTTCTACTTGTATTGAGTGCTCTGAGGTGTAAGTAGTAACATCTGGAGGGGCAGAATGATTTTCTGTGAAAAATAAGTTAGAAGGTTTAACTGTGTACCTCTAGTGGTGAATGGCAGAAAAGCAAAGGGGAGAGGAAAGGATGCCATTTTATTTCCCCTCACCCCAAAATCTGAACAGGCATTAAAGTCAATGCACAAAATGAATGTATACAACAATAATGTACAGCATGATTTTAATAAATAAAGTTTGCACTGATTAAAACAGAGGCTGTATGTCTGCAATCATATAAGCAATAGGCTAAAAAACCCCATAAATTACAAAATTAGGTTTTAGGTTCTCCGCTGACATTTAATTTTATACTAATTAAAAGCCTGTGAACAGTCTCAAATAGAAAAGACCCAGGCAAATATACTTCTGATAGATTACTGTGTTTCTTTTTCTAAATAAAAAGAACACAGCATGCTGTCAATCACTTGCAAGTGGCAATGCTTATCACTTCTATAACCTCTGTATTTTGACTATGCCAATTTTAGTTAAGAAAGGAACTTGCTAGCATATGAGTTAAAAATCAATCATAGCAGGGCTGGACTCCAGGGGAAAGCAAGAAAATGCAAAGAAACATGACCTTTGCATTCTGCATGGACACTTGCTTGTCTACTATTTTTAGACAGAGCTATTACAATTCTTCCGCATAACAAAGACTTGCCTTCCAGAAGGCAAACAGAATTTGATCTGACTCATGCCAGCACTCCTAAACAATTCCACAGAGCTAATCTTTCTCTTTCATAGCCTGATAACTCAGCATGCTATCACAGTTTGTTTTCCTGTTTTCAAGTCTGAGTCTGTATTACCTACATATTTGTACTCTTTTTATGGGTTGTCTCATAATTTTTTCCCCAGGTTTTTATCAGCATTAGAGTAGATGGAGGTAAATACCATCAGCAAATACCAACTTCTCTGTCAATTGACATAAATGATCCCCAGGAGCCTCTGAGATACAAAAGAAGGCAGGTCTTCATTGGGCTGCTGCTGAAGTGAAGAGGGATGTATTCCATTTTACAATAGGGTAAGAGTCTTAAAAAAAAACTTGATCTTGTTCCAATACTATTTTCAAGATGTGCTTTTTATTAAATCTGCCCTATAAGCATTATGGTGCCTTAACTCTACTGCAACACCAATTCGGCAGTATATTTCACCTCAAATTATAAGGAATCTTCATGAGCCTTGAATTTCAGATCAGTGTAATTATTGTTAATTCAATCCCAAATTAAAGCAACATCAAAATAGATAAGTTTTTCTGGCTACACACACACTAATGGGATGCTGTATTAGATACTTATTTGGTATACTTCTTATTTAAACGTAGCATTTGATGGACAATGATAATGAAAACTTATGATATTAATGTCTATAGTTGTTATTTAATTTTTAAATTCATGAACATCATAAGGACTCAACCTTGTCACTCAACCATAATCTCTGGCTGAGGATAACACAAGATGGCTTTTATCGTGCAACTTGAAAATGTCATGCACCTTACAAAATGTCCAGCCAAGCCTTTTGATTCGGGTTACATACACTGTCATACTTTTACTGAAATAAACAACTTATATTGTGCTATAAGTGACCAACTGAAGTATAATAGCTTGGACAGTGGAGTTTATGCTGGTACTTATGTGAATAATGTTCTCCATTTTACATGTCTTTTCGTTGTCATTATCAACTATTTCAGACTCAGCATAATTTTTGCCCTTTCTTGCTAAGTGGCAAGAGCTTTTTATAGATCATGATTGAATTACTCAATAACTAAGTCAATTTAAAAATGCTGATGCTTATCCTTTTATCCTTCACTAATAATGCAGTTTTGACATGCAAATAGGAGAAGAGATCACGACAAAGAAAATAAGTAGTTAGTCAGCTATTAGTAACATGAGAAAGCCCTTCTAAAGTAAGAAATATAATTGTTTACAACTTTTTAGTGAAGTGTTTCCATCTTTCATATTTTACAAGGCAAACTGAACTGCAGTTAAAGTATTTGCTTTCAGGTCTTAGCAGTGAGCTGATTTTTTTTTTTTTATGCATGGGAGAGAAGATATGTGATTCAAAGCACCACAGAGTAGAGATGCTCTCTCTTCAGATCTATACACTTGAAACCAAATACTTCTTTGTAACACATGGTGCTGAGTAGGATAAAATAACATGAGAAAGCAGCTTCCTGCTCTTTTGTAAAAGGGTTTCCTTTTGAAGAAGCAGTACTGGCACTTCAAATCACCTAATTACTCCTTTCCCAAGGTGTCTACCTCTGGCTAGCCAAAGAGTGGGGTTTTAGCACCCTGCCTGCACATCTGGTATTTACATTTCCATTAAGAAGAACTCTTATCCAGCAGAATAGTATCATTAAGGTTTGTCTTGCCATATTCCTTTATAGTATCTGCTTAACAGATGTCTTCCCATGGTAACATCTACAGCAAGTTTCATCCATTAGATTTACAAATCCTCAGTTTGCTCCTTTCTCAAGAGTCAGGGTTGGAGGAGTTAAAGTCATACAGACAAAAATTTGGTCTGAATGACTTCCAAAAAGAAAGATAACTGTTAGTGTTATGTGCAATGTACTCTTTTTTGTATAGAAAGGTCAATCCAGGCTTAGACTATGGAACGGTCTGTTCACGGTCTGTACAGAGCTGCTTGGTCTTATGTCAGGTAACTTGAAGCACTGTTTGAGGTTTAGTTAACAATAATGATCCTGACACATACGTTGAGTAAGAAGCAGAAACTGTGACAGCTGCATGACTTCAAAGCATTTCCTCCATCAAACATACATATTTGCGTCACCTCCTCTTCCCATCTTTTCCAGTATTCTCACATCAGAAGATCACAGGCAGAACATCTGTTTCCAGTTAAGGCTCTCTTCATTTGTGCCACTGGAGTTATACAATTTGTCCCATTTCATGAAAATCAAGAAGAACCAACGATGCAGAGCACAGTCACACAGGGACAGAGTACGTGCACTGACAGAGCCCATGTCTGATGAGAAGCAAAGAGGTGGAGGAATACTTTCCAGTGGAAGTTTGGAAGCACATGTAAGTACCATGTATTTTAAAAGTCTCTGGGAACTCAGAAAGTATCCTCACAGTACTATACTTGAAGGAAATGCAGCTTTTCCTCCCAAACAAGATAGCTTTTCTGGTTGTCAGGGCAGGGAAATGCAGAGTTAGAGCTGTAGCTTTTTCCATCAGCTGGGCTTTTCCGTACTGATGTCCAGGTGACAGTATTTTAAACTAAGCTCCCATATTTTAAGTTAATATTCCCCCTCAGAACACATAAGAATTTTAAGGTTGTCAGAGAACTATCAGTCAAGCCTTATGGCACTTGTTTTTGTATTTACTTGATTAGAAATCCATGTAGCCTTTAATCTGGATAGAGGTCACTGATTTTCAAAGAGAAATGTATCTGAAGTACATATAAAACACATTATACGCACCTACAGGACAAAAACTTTGCAGTGAGCTGCTTAACTTCATATTAAATTTATAATCATAGGTAAGCACTGTGTGATTTCCATTACATAAACTTTCTGAGCTTTGGGATGCACTTGATTTTTATGTATGTATAGATCCAAAACATGTATTACAGACAAAACAGAGCTTAAACAACTCAGACATATATACAGTGCTGATGCAAAGATGGGCCAGAACATTAGGTATTTTTTACAGATTTCACTGATGTGAATTCTAACTTTAGGAATCACCCAACACAATTGTGATACTTTTGCCAAACTAGAGATTCTCCCTGTAGCTTAGTACAGATACCTGAGCATCCTAAAGGTGAGAGTAAATATTTAAAGGATATCTATACTAAACTATAATTTTGGCCATAATAGAGCAACAGCAGCAGCCAAATTAAATACACAGTCTAATATTAGAAGCATATAATAGCTTATGCAAATTATCTCAATTATCCACAAAGCTGAACTTTGATTCTATTACAGCCAAAGCTTTTTATCATATCCCTTCTCAGGATGGCACTACAGTTCTTAAATTGGAAAATTCTCCCTTTGATTCTGCGAGGCACTTTGGAGGTCAAATCCTAGTGGATATGAGAACAGTGACCACTTTTTTGTTGTTGTTGCTGTCATGAAAGGTCTTTACTGTTGCCCTTAAACATGTATTTATCAAAACTGGCATCTTCAGAGTGTAGCAGTATATCCTTACGTATTTACAGATGATTTCTCTCTTGCAGGCTCATCTGTCTGTGGAAAGCAACTCCCTGGACCAAACAAACATCACACCGTGGGAAAATATGTTCTTTGTGATCAAGAAGACATTGTCTTCAGTAGCTGATGAGCTTCAGAGAACGGGATTATTCTTCTCCCTCACCTTCTCTCCTACCAAAGAGGATTATTCATCTACGATTACTGGCATACTGTCTCTGAAATAGCAAGTTTATCTTTGGGAATACTCTGAATCTATTACCCCTTAGAATGCAATTAAACACAAAATCCACCTACTTGGATTGAAAAGAAACAAAAGAGCTATTTGATTTCAAATCCGTGCAGAAAGCAGCTCACCCATGAAGAAATATATCTTACAGTTATCACCTGTGCAGCTTCTCTTACATTTCCAGTGGTCTTAGCAATGACTGATGGTAAGCTTAAGATCACAGTCTCAATCTGTTAGCAGATATCATTCATATTTGGTAGCCAAATGACCTTTACATTACTACATCAAAACGACCGTCCAAATAGAGATGCAATTTAGAATACCTTATTGTGAAAACAAATGAAAATATGCATATACTGAGGTAAGCTTAACTGCTTCCTTCACAGGAGACACCTTTCTAGTCAACAACAAGGCAAAATAAAGTGAAAGAAGTAGAATTTCCTTCTTCCGCAGAATATTGCCATCTTAATTTAGCTCTAGAAATGCTGTATTATTTACTGTGAACTCAGTGATTATAAAAGAAGACATACTGTGCCAGATTTAAATTACTGAATGTCACATTATAAAGAAGCTATATTTAAAGACACATTAAGACTTGGTGTGTGAGTAATGCAACCTTTCTGAGTTTGGATAAATTTAATTCTCTATGCTATAATTTCCTCTAGCATTTCAGGATGAAGTTACAGAAAATAACCAAATGCAATGATTAATGTGTTCAGAAGTGTGTATGTCTCTAAAATAAGGTTCTAGGCTATTAGTTTAGCATGAATTTTAAGAATACAATACAAATTCTACCCTTGACTGCAATTCAGTGATTCCAGACCATGGTGAGAGGCTTACTTATCTGAAAATACAGGTTCTACATCAAGCTATGCTCATAGCAATAACAAAAAAAAAAAAAACGGGGGATATAGACTACTGTTTCAGAACATAAAATCAGGAACATTTAAGATGCTTTCATGGACCTCATTACATATACTTGAAAAGGAATGTTCAGCTTAGGAACAGTCACACAAAACTGCCTTTCGTATGTGCAGTAGAACAGTAGCAAGGTTGTTTTATTCTGCTCCAATATAGATTCCAACAGATTTTCAAGTGAGACAACCCAAACTCCACAGCACCACCAAGAATACACCCAAAGCAGATGCCTCAAGTGATAAACAGCAGTTCCTGGAGAATGAAGGGAAAACAAGCCTTGCTTTCCACATACCTAATCAAATAGCTGCCCCATTTTCATGAAGACTAATGTCAATTGCACAATATTCAGAAATAATTGATGTCTGTGAAGCTTATCCCCAATGGAAAGACAGCATTGACTTTCTAGGGTCTTTCCAAAGAATATAAACAAGCTACTAATAACAGCTCTCTTCTCTGAAGGTATACAGTAGTCTAAGGGCAGAAAAAAAACAACCCCAAACTATTTAAGAGGACATACTGTTAAAGAGAATTATCAAATTCACTCAAATGATGTAATTAAGGTGGTGCATCAATAGGGGAAAAACTTCCATGGAAGCAGTCCCTAATGTGGCATGCACTGATTTTCCTTGCTGATTGATCCTAAGGAGACACTCTCTTAGTGCTGAGTAATGAAGTCTTGCAATTGCACATTTTAAGGAATTTGGGAGCCATATACTGTATACTAACCTATATGTGTTTGAGCCATAACATCAGCTAGTCTGTGTGCAGCACCACTGCCTCCACTTTGTGTAGAGGAGGAGGAAGTGGTTGACGTGGTAGAGCCGTGGATCGCTTGACTGATCCAATGTTCCATGTTTATACTCCCTTGACTTGAGGTGGGAGTTCCCTGGGAGTCGCCCTGTACGGAGCCTTCATCTTCTGAACCAGAAGAAGTATCTAGTAATTAAAAACAGCCTGTTAACTTGCAGTGCTTTCAGGTTTTCTTAACAGAAATACAGCAAGTTCATATTACAAATCTAAAGATAACTGCCATTAAGCAAAACTCATGAAGGTAGACAAACATAGTAAGAAAAGTCTGTAACACTGAAAGCCCTGAAACAGAGTCAGCTGCACACTGCACTGAGAGAGCTTTCTTGCTCTAAGACTATGGCTTGTGTATTACTGTACAAAAATAAGGATAATAAAACAAGCTGCCTTTATAATGTGGCTTGAGAATCTTCTGAAGATCTCTAGCCATGTATTAACAATACAGAATACCCAAACTAGTTTCCTCAACTGACTCCACAAAGTGTGAAACACTTCTCCAACTGCAGAGAGTACACCCTTCAGTCAGAAACGGAGTCCCACCTGCATGCAGCAAATACAAGACTGCATGAGATGTGGAGCATATTCACAGTCTAGTAGGTAAAAGAGCAGATAAATTTGGAAAGGAATGGCACAAATAATTGTAAAGACGTAACTTTACAGTGTTAGGGAATAAACCAGAAACTTGAAAGGAACCCTGGCTCACAGACAATATGACTAGCTGGCCATAGTTAGGTCCTCATAAGACCAAAAGGACCAACGCAAGCACAAAGGGCAAAGCAATTATGCGAACTACCCCTGTTGACATTCCAGCTATTAAGTTCACCTTCTCGTTCACTCTTTCAACATTATGCTCAGTGTCCTTTAAATGACATCTCCATTACTCTCTATATTCATGCAGATTATTAGCCTTTAGCAGCACAAAGAACCATTTTTAAAATTCTCATAAAATACACAGAGATGCTCACCTGGAGGTGTGTAGGCATCCATTGATGTTTGCACCACCAATGAACGTCGCTTTGAGGGCATGGGGACTGCCATTTTCCTTTCTTTATGTTTAGCAAGGGCTGCCTGAACTGCTTCTGTGTGGACATCTGGAAGGAAAGAGATATTTCAAGTTAGAGATTTCAAGACAGACATGAGCTGTTTGTTTGTGCATTCAGTGCACCTGCATGCAGGTTCATTCGAATGCCAGCTCAGCTGACAACACATATTGCATGATGAAAGGCCAGGAAAGTATGGGATCTCAGAGGAACTGTGGGAGCTCTTCTCACTGTAGAAAAAGCAGCTATAGTGAAAAGTGCTGTACCAACAAACAAGCTCTTTGAGCTGGATGATATTCCCAGAGCAGTGCTGCCGTATTTGCAGAGCAGGAACACGGCTTCCCCAGAGTAAACCACTGTTTAACCAAGAGCTGTTACTTCAGCAGCCATCACTCTTTTCAGTGGAAGCATGGTGTACTAACATTGCCTGTTTTTTAAATCAATGGGGTTTCCAATATATACAAAAGTCACACAGACGATGTGAGCAGAAACATTTGCTTGAAAGGTGAGAGGTATGTGAAATGTCACAAGAGAAATGGCAGCAGTTCCCCTACTCCCATATCACAGAATCACAGAATGATTTGGAAGGAACATTAAAGCTCATTCAGTTCCAACACCCCTGCCATGGGCAGGGACACCTTTCACTTGACCAGGTTGCTCCAAGCCCCATCCAGCCTGGCCTTGAGCACTGCCAGGGATGGGGCAGCCACAGCTTCTCTGGGCAACCTGTGCCAGTGCCTCACCAACCCTCACAGTAAAGAATTTCTTCCTTATGCTTAATTTAAATCTCCTCTCTTTCAGTTTAAATCCATTCCCCCTTGTCCTATCACTACATGCCCTTGTGAAAACTCCCTCTCCATCTTTCCTTTAGGCTTCCTTTATGCACTGGAAGCTGGTCTGAGGTCTCTCCTGAACCTTCTCTCCTCCAGGCTGAACAACCACAGCTCTCTCAGCCTGTCTCCAGAGCAGAGGTGCTCCAGTCCCTGACCATCTCTGTGGCTTCCTTGGGGCTTGCTGAAGCAGGTCTACGTCCCTCTTGTGTCGAAGGCCCCAGAACTGAATGCAGTGTTCCAGGTATGGTCTCAGTGGGGTCCCACTTGAGTGAGACCTGCTGGACATATTCCTTTTGATGCAGGATCCTCCTCCTGCCTCCATCACTCAGCATTATTCACAGAAAAGTAAGTATTACGTAGGGTTCAACTGAGGTGGAATGATAAGAAAAAGCAACCTGAGCACAGGCCTGGTGCTTCACAGGCAGGTGCTACGCGCAGCCCACACCAGCCCACTCCAAAGCATCCAACAGATCCCTTCTCCATGGGAACATCCCCAGTGAAGGGCTTCTACACCTTTCACAAGTATATACAGCTGTCTGCCTCGCAAAGTTTGAAAAAGGCCATTTATCATGTCTAAAAGGTGCTTATGAGGTGTTTTAATGACTTTTTTGTATAAATTCTTTAATTGTTACCGTAACTATAGATTGAAATAAGCCTGCCTGTAGTTTACTACCTTGCACTGTTGTCTGTGTATTTCTATGCATTTGGAACAAGAAACACACGAGGAGACTCTGCAAAACACATGGCAGCCAACAAAAGTCACTTCTGGTTTTTGACCCTTTGGCTGCATATTGACTCTCTGGCACGTAACTGCAAGCACATTAGATGTTGCCTTTTAACCAGTCACTGTTATCAGCTGTGGAAAATGCAGCAAGTTGTGTGCATAATGTAGCTATTCCCATTTATGAAGTAGGAGCATAGTGGAAACAGGTTTAATCCAGAGTGATTCCACTTCTGCTGCTGCTGAATCTGTTTGAAGATCACCCTTGGGGGCTGCATTGGCAGCATGTAGCCTGTTTCCTACTCCTGCGTCAATGTAGTGGCAGCCCTGAATGGGCAATGTTCCGCAAGAAGATCAACAGGAAATAGAAGAGTATATATATCTTTACATAAAAGCTGCTGGTTGGATTGCATCAGTAAAAGTAACTTCTTGTAAATAACAACTGGGAAGGATGACTAGGAGCATTAGATGATATACTCTGCTTATAAGCTGCAGTGTCTCATCTTTAACAATGGTGTTCCCTGTCTTCTGCCAGGGTTTAAGCACCTCTCAGTGAAAGACTGCAGGGAGGAACAGGTCTAAGAAAACAAACATTATCAGCTGCTTCTGTGAGTTGTTTTCTGCTTTTGTTTTAAATCATGAAGAGAATGAGCATGTCAGCAAAAGCAAAGCAAGAAAAGCAAACAGCAAAGCTGAAAAACCATACCTAAAAGATAAAAGAGCCATGCAGGTGATGGACCAAAATGGAGGAAGACTGCAATGCTACCATCAAACCAGAAAACAATTTATCTTCGGTAGACTCTACGTGAAAAGTATCAGACTAACATAATAAACAATGTAAAATTTTATGTAACAGCATTCCCTCAGGATAAATCCCTACCTGCTAACCCCACACCTGAACATGCTCGCTAAGAGTTTGTGTTTCTTACCCAACAAATGGAAAGTCATAGAATCATAGAACCATAGGATAGTTAGGGTTGGAAAGGACCTTAAGATCATCAAGTTCCAACCCCCCTGCCATGGGCAGGGACACCTCACACTAAACCATGTCACCCAAGGCTTCATCCAACCTGGTCTTGAGCACTGCCAGGGATGGAGCATTCACAACCTCCCTGGGCAACCTATTCCAGTGCCTCACCACCCTAACAGGAAAGAATTTCCTCCTTATAGCCAATCTAAACTTCCCCTGTTTAAGTTTTCACCCGTTACCCCTTGTCCTATCACTACAGTCCCTAACAATGAGTCCCTCTCCAGCATCCCTATAGGCCCCCTTCAGACGCTGGAAGGCTGCTATGAGGTCTCCACGCAGCCTTCTCTTCTCCAGGCTGAACAGCCCCAACTTTCTCAGCCTATCTTCATACCGTAGGTGCTCCAGTCCCCTGATCATCCTCATGGCCCTCCTCTGGACTTGCTCCAGCAGTTCCATGTCCTTTTTATGTTGAGGACACCAGAACTGCACACAATACTCCAGGTGAGGTTTCACAAGAGCAGAGTAGAGGGGCAGGATCACCTCCTTCGACCTGCTGGTCACACTCCTTTTGATGCAGCCCAGGATACGGTTGGCTTTCTGGGCTGCAAGCACACACTGATGGCTCATGTTCATTTTCTTATTGACCAGCACCCTCAAGTCCTTCTCCACAGGGCTGCTCTGAATCTCTTCTCTGCCCAGCCTGTAGCTGTGTCTGGGATTGCTCTGACCCAGGTGTAGGACCTTGCACTTGGCATGGTTAAACTTCATGAGGTTGGCATCAGCCCACCTCACAAGCACATCAAGGTCCCTCTGGATGTCATTCCTTCCCTCCAGCATTCAACTGAACCACACAGCTTGGTGTCATCGGCGAACTTGCTGAGGGCACACTCAATCCCACTGTCCATGTCAGCAACAAAGATGTCACTGATTAAAACCAATTCTTGGTTTTAATTCAAAGAATAACAATTACATATCAAGCATTAAAAATGAGCTTTCCCTTAACACCCCCCCCCCCCCAAAACCAACAAAACTCTACAGCAAATTTTAGAAGATAATAAACTTTGCTATCAAGACAGAAGGAATTATTCTGTGTGTTATTGTACTTAGGATTGGGTTTTACTGTAAGTGTAAGGAGGGAGATGAGGTGTAACTCGATGTTTTTTAAAGGACAGATGACAGAAAGTCATTATTTAATTGCTTTGTGACAGCTGGACACTGAATCATCATCACTTGTGAATTCTTTGATTTCTTTTTTGATAGGTAAACTCATCAGCTTAATTAGAAAACATTCTGCAGGGTTTTGATTTTCAAATGAGTCCACGGGAGTCCAGGAATTTAACTGTTCTCTTAACAGAGCACATGCCTGATATGTTTATCTGTAATGGGTTACTGTGGAATAAACCAAACTACAGGTTCCAAAAATATCCCAAAATAAAACCCACGAAACCCCCAAAGGAAACCAAAAACAATGGAAAAGATAAGAAGTTGAATAAATAAGAGGGAAGCTGACTGAGGAGAAGGAACATGCACACCTGCTCCCAGCCCAGCCTATAAGGTCAACCATTCTGAAGGCATTACTCAGAACATGGAGGTTTCAAAGAAAACAGACCATGTGTCTAGAAAAGGCTGATGACTGCAGTCCCAAGGTGGTCCAGGGACTATCAGTGAGAGCTTGCAAGCTTTTAGGGGGAGAAGAAAAAGAAGACTGCAGAAACAGTCAAGCTTGGACGAAAAATCTTTTCACAATGTTCTCTCCCAGGAGTGAAACTCTTAGCTATATGAAGTGTCCCTAAGCACATAAAAAAATGGCTAAGACAAAGAATGAGCAGCAGCCTATATAGTTTGTATATAAGCTTCTTTTTGAATTAAAGCCTACTGATTGAGTTCTGAAGATGCTGTTCAACCTGTTTTGGGAGTCCTCTACAGAGTTGGAGTTGTTAAGCTCATGAACAGCATTCAAGCCATTCATACCTAGAGTCTAAATCCCAAAAGTATTGAGAAATCACAGGCAATGGAAAGCCAGACTGACACTTAAGCGTCAGGTATGCATTTTCCATACACATGGTTTGCTTTTCTCTAGATTTTAGCTTTGCTTTTCTGAGCTACAAGACAACTTTGCTGATGTATAACAAGGAATGTTAACCAAAATACAAATAATAATCTCTTTTTGTAGCTTTATGCAGCACGGGTTTAAACATAAATTAAAATTTACAGTCATCAGCAAAGGGTGACGCTCATAATTTGCTTCTCATCAATTTGAGCAAGAGTGTGGTAGCTCCTTGCCTTTATTTCCGTGAAAGATGGGCTATGGTGTCCACCATATTGCATGTAGGTGACCCGTCCTCTTCCCCTACTTGCCCACAATTTGTCCCTAGCAGCTACTGAAAAAATATAAGGAGACTTGTAATAGAAATTTATAGAGTAGTAACTGGAAGCTCCTTGTTCACTAAATGAAGGAAACCACATTTGTGATGCACACTGGAACAAAGTAAAATGAAGGTAATAAGCCATATCCAAGCATCTTTGGGACAGAAAACTATCTTTCACCCCACACCCCATCAGCACAAAGCAGTTTGTGTTCTCCACATATCAGACAGAGCATCATAAGGGAACATCATATTAGAATTTCAAACCATCTCTGGCAGGGTGATGCCCCTTGCCTTGCAGGTCTGACAGAAGTGTCTGAACTGTCTTCTCAATCTACTCTGGCACACTCAGGCTAACTGAATTCATCATATTGTGATTAAGCACTGCTTTAAAACATGTATTTCTTGTTAAATTTTCCTGAAAAAAAAATCATTCAATTATGAAGATTTTGTCCTGAAACACCATTAGGAGATTCCATTAAAAAAAGGAAAAAGAAATAGCAGCAAAAAACCACCTCTCTTCTCTTTCCTCATAGGGTGACATGCTACAATTTCTCATCTACTATAAACTTCTGATAGGGTTTCAAACACAGATATACCTTTATCTAATTGCACTCAAACCTTCTGAAAAAAAGTCCCAGGTCTAAGTGGAAAGAAAATGCTTTTAGGTGAAATATTCTTTCATGTAGAAGTCTGTGACATTCTAACTACACTGTTACAGCTGATAAAACGAACCTAGGTCCTGACCCTTTAAAGCACTCCTATAGGTAACGAAACCTTTACAGTCTTCCCACCTGGCTTTTCCACAAAAAAGTCTCAACAGAAGATCTAGAGCATAGCATAAAATATCCTCTAGCTACAGTATCAATGTGCAGTTTCTTATCTTCTATTGTACTCCTCTGTTTCAGGTTGGCCAACGATACACTGAATCGAACTTGTGAGTTTGTATTTAAGGAATCAATAAATGGGAAAGAGTAAGGCAACATGCTTGGGAAAACTGTTTAACCTATATTGCCGCTATCAACCTGGTTTTCAGCATTCAACCTGACATGTATTTCTTAGAGGCTGCCTGATAATACTTAGCAAACTTCAGACAAAGCAGCTCTGTCTCCAATCTTTTCTCTGTTGCATACAGGCATTTTTATTTGTTTTTTTTCTCTCCCTTTACTCTCTACGACAGGATATAGAAGGCAAGCGTAATTCTGGGAGCAAAGTCAGTAAGTGAAATACAAAGGAAGTGGACTGTAAAAACAAAACAAATGGTAGAGAAAGTTCCCCTTCAAACAGCTAACAATCTATTAAACAAGAGATGAGGCCTCAAAACAAGAGACACAGAAATTAGAACTTGCATAGAGAATAAGGGTCCATAAGCTAAGACTCCCAGAGCAATGACCCATAGCTTTGGCCACTGCACTCTAAACTCAGAAACTCTCCTCTATTGCAAACAGAGGTAAATCCCTCATTCCATCAGCAGGAAAAGTTACCCAGATTTCCCAGGAAATGCTGTGCTTAGTGCAGTCACTCTTCATCTGGTTTATCTCGTAACTTGGCACAATGCTGTGCTCCTTGTTTAACTGAAAGGCTTAGGAAAAAAAACAAACCAATCCACCAACATACATACACCAGCTTGATATGGATACCATGTTCTCCATGGTGGTTCTCCACCAGTCTTCTATGTCAGTGTGATCTAATGCTGCATGTTCAACATGTTTCCATGGGCATTTGACTCCTCATAGAAAAGGAAACAAGGCCACCTCTCTTGTTTCTACGCAACGAAGTGACATCCTACCTGTGCTGGCATGATGCTCTGATGGGATCCCCTGGCACAACAAACCAGCTGGAGACTGGTGGTTTGCGCACAGCCCAGCTGGAGGGATGAGCCTGTGCTCATTTAAATGCATGGTGATGTGGGAGGGAGCCTATTCTCAAGAGGAAGAACGTGGTGACAGAAGATGTTAGGGAGATAACTGTACGGAGATAACTGTATTAACTGTGGATAGGTGGGCAGTGTTCAAAGGTTAAATAATAACGCCCGGAAACACACAAGCAAACGCTATTAATTACAGACTGGTCATACTGTTGTCTTCTTCTTCACAGTGTTCTTTAAACATTTATTCCTTACATGGTGTATGGCCTGGAACCTAATCTTTTTCTGGAGTACACAACAATTTTTTATTTAGTCAGAAGACGGGTAGGCAAGCAGAAAGAGAGCCTGGCCAGGAGTTTTTAGTCTGGTTTGTAGTGATTCTGGGATACAAAAAGTTTCTTCTGAACTTTTACAGAAGTATTTTCTGGAGAACATACTTTCTTTCTCCTTGCACAAACACATGCTACTTAGAGCTACTGTTGACCTTCCCCTAAGACAAGCTGTCCTCTCTCAGCCAAGCACTTTGGGGAACACAGTATATATGACCCTTCGGGACTCAGATTAGCTCCACAAGCAAAGCAGTCTTCCTTTCCTAAAGCATGAAAGCAATCGTATGATGAACAAGGTCAGCCATATCCTGATTCACATATGGAGCCATGCTGTGGTATCTCTTCTTTCTCTACAGCTGCTATAAGAGTCCTCTTCTGAAGCATGCACTCTGATTTGGCATGGAGTTTAATCCTGACTCGATCTTTCTTTTACACCCCATGAAGCCCAGGGATGCCACATTTCTTTAGTTGGGTCAGATATGGAGTCCTTGAAAGCTCTGAATTGTAACTGAGAAACATGTGAAATATGCTACATATTCCTAGTCCTCCCACAGACTTCTGCAGTTTTAGCAGGATGAGTTTGCTCCTTTTTGTTCAGCTCTTCTTTTTTAAAAAACAAAAACCTATTCAACAAATTACAGCTGCATTCTTTCTCTGTGTGGACAGGTTGTTAAAATTCTTTTCCAATATAAGTTTAACATGCCTCAGTGGCTTCCTTTATTCAGTATTAGCTGCATTTGTTCCATAGGCATGTCAAACACTCAACATACTGCAAGCAAAGTAATACCTCTTCACGGATCAGGGATCTGGGGTGTTAGGTCTGCATGGATCACGAAACAGGGTGCTCCTCCCATGTAATAAGCATCAGCTACATCAAAGTTTCTACATTACAAAACTGTTCCTTGCACCCTTCGCATAGAATGCATCAGCACACAAAACAGTGCTTTCTTTTGTACTTAAATCAGGTCTTGCAGTTGTGCGTCACGTAGTTCTCTTGCATCTAAATCATCATGCGGCCCTGTTTCTTTTTAAGACAAGAAATTAGACTGGCTGTAGACAGGAGTCATGCATTGCTAGAATCAAGATAGCACAAGTCTGTTTCTACCTATGTTTCTGATAAAATGTATTCCTTCTGTTGGTTTTGCTTGTGTTTTCAGTTACCCAGTAATTATAAAGCCTTGATACTGAATCCCTCACTGTTTAAGAACCACAAATATGAAAAACAAACTATTGCCTAGTTTTTGCTGTACAGATGCAGAATTATCTAACAGAGTCCCTACCATCTTCTGGAGCCTGGTTTTCCAGTTCTGAAGGAATGGTACTTCCATCCCTCCTTTCAGGGACTTACTCCTGGAAGAATAAGACTGCTTGGAGACATACCTAGATGTGATCTGAATTCATCCATTTCATGTGCTTGTTCCTTTTGCCTTATGTAATTCCTCTCTCCTGAGCAATTTTTATCCATTTTTCTATTAAGCCTTTGGAAACGATCTTCCTCCCTTTTCTTTAGTAGCAATTCCTGGTAACATGATGATACAACTGGGAGCAGGACAGGCCCAAGGAATCTGAGGTTTAGCGCCCTTGCTTTTTATGAGATCATTCACAAACACAACTGACTTGCTTATAGAATGGCAGATTATTAAGATCAAGAATGATTCTCTAATGAGAATGTCAAAGGATTTTTAAGAAGAGGTTATTTTTGCACACAGAAAACATATTTATGTCTTATTTATATTGCAGTAGAGGATCAGCTCTGAAGTCAGATATTTAACAAGTAAGTAAAACCACAAGTAAGTCTCTGCTTCAGGGAAGCCAGCAGCTGGGACGGCATCAAGCAAAACAGCTGGAAGAAGAGGCAGAGGTGGCTTGCAGGAACCAACAGGAGCAAGAGCAGTTACTGCTACATCAAAGGAAGAACAACAGCAGAATCCTAACAGCTCTAGTTGTTACAGGGAGGCAACTGATACTATGGGAAAACAGCACTATCAGACCAGCACTATCAAAGGTGAATTTTGGCTGAAAATTCTAGATAAGGAAACACTAAGTATAACAATAGTATGTTAAGTAATTATACAGAGGAAAGGTTGTCAGTTGTGCCTTGCAGGAAACCAGTAGTTGAAAGCATTAAAGTCTCTTACAAGTTTAATCAGACCTTTGTTGTAGCTGCCATGGAAACGAAGGATATACTGAGAATTCATTTCCTAATACATAGCCCGTACATACTCTGAGTAGAGATAATTTGGTAGCTACATCTACTGTAAATGCAATCAGGACACACTAAATAGCGTGATACACAGTAAATGTGGTGTCATCACAACAGATTACAGTTAGGCTTTGTCTTTTGATTATTCTGGGCTGACAGCACTGACTTATTTTCAGGAAGATACAGGACAAGTGATTTCATAAAACTGTTGTGTTCATCCAACAAAGATCAGTCTTTGGAAAATCATCTCACCCCTGGGAATGTGAAAGTAAGTGAATCCATATAATAATGGATCTTTGCTGTGGGTGATGCTATAATGAAGCAGTCTCAGAATACTTCTGCAACCTCTCTGGGTAAGATTAAGATAGAAAAGATCAAGCTATGTGCTTTCCTTAAAGTAAGAAAGCACATAGCCCGGTCACTGTGACACCTGATTTCTCTTCAGCTGCAAGCAGGTGTGTTATTACTTCTGAAATATGGCATTCACAACAAACATAGTGAATACTCGGCTGAATGCAAGAACATCTGGTCTAAGACGATACTCATTTATACAAGGGTTGTGGAGATTACTGACAGAAATAAACTGTTGCTTACATTTAAAAAAACAACTGAAGTGTGTAAGTTTCAGTCTTTGGGATGCTTAAACTATATACACTGGGCCTTTGGTTTTACTGGGAACTGGGGATACATGGGGAAAGTTCTGCTGACTTCTCATGAATTTAGAGCCAAATTTTGTTAACCTGCACAGTCTGACAATGAAAAGTCGGTGTTTTAGAAAACATCTGCACTCCCATGAATGTCCCACCAAAAAAAGCAGTGCTCTTCTAGGATGCTGCAGCCAACAAACTCCACTGGTGCAGGAAACTGCGCTCCATGCACTCTGCAAAGGGCTGTGCCATACCATCACTCAGTTGCTGCCGAGTACCTCCTGGGCAGCTTCTGTCCACCCTGAGCACGCACAAAGAAGCTAGAAGCTTTGTGTGCTCTTATGTGGTCAAAAAGCTTAACTCTAAAGAAAAAAAGCATGGCTGTCATATCCCACTTTGGATGGCAGTGGCCATAATCCATAATTCTGGGTGGAAGGAAGGTAAAAGCTAAACACATGGTTGGGAAAGCTGTATGGGCAGGCTGTGAAACACAGAGGTTATGTGATGGACGCAGAGGATGCCAAAACAGCAGACTGAACTCTTTATGACTCCACTGCTAGTTTTGCTGAAAGGCATAGTTTTTGCTTTGCTCTGGATTTTTCAGGTATTATAATAAAGATGATTTTAAAATGTTTTTCTCTAAACTCTGAAATTTAAAACTATATTAAACTCTACTGATAACTGAAACAGAAAACCAACATACAGGCCTCCCACTAATCATTTCCATCCCTCCATTTATTTATTATCTCATTTGTAATGCAATCTGGAAGTCAGCTTCATGCAGTGACTTCATCTCAGGCCCCTTTATTATGCAATCTGAAGTAAATCAACTTTCTATTTCTTTCCTCTGGAGATCCTTGAGTAATTTTACTCAAGAGTTCTGCAATTATCCTTACAAATTTTTCTGCTGGGTCAAAGCAAGGATGCAGTCATATAAATCACATCTTTGCAGAAGTTTTTCTTCAAGCTCTTCTTTGCCCTGATTGAGTTGTAGATTGAAAATAAGTTTGTAAGTGAGCTAAATCAAACAGGAGATTAACTGATTTCTGAGTAAGTGTGTCTACACCTTAAGTAACCCTTACTCACCTGAAGGGTTAGCAAATGCTTTGTTTTATGACAAGCTACTTTAATACACAAGGTAGTGGAGCAGCTCTGCTCTAGGAGGTTTGGTATGTGCTGTACCACTATTTGTTCTCATTTACCATGAGGTAAGTGTGTGTATGAACTGTAACAAAGGGTTAGGGTTTTTGTATGTTTGCAGCTTACCTCATAGTGATTTAAAATATGTGGATAGTTTATATTTTGTGGGTTTGTAAGGGCATTCATGATCTCCTTCTGCAATCTTGCCAGAACAGACAAAAAATAATTACGAGAAGAGAGCTGTAATGCATGAAATGTTCAAGGCCAGGTTGGACGAAGCCTTGGGTGAGATGGTTTAGTGTGAGGTGTCCCTGCCCATGGCAGGGGGGTTGGAACTCGATGATTTTAAGGTCCTTTCCAACCCTAACTATTCTATGCTTCTATGATTCTATGGTGCCCACTTCCTCTCTAGGATTTGGGTGTCCAGGGTATGTTATTTCAGTGCTAGCTCCCTTATTTCAAATGTCCCTCATACCTAGCCTATTTGGAAGTTTAATTATTTCAAAGCAAAACCAGCATAAGCTGTTAAGTCTTTTCCTTATTGGACCATAGTGTGGGAAAGGTGGCTCAGGAACCTGAGCCAGGAGAACTGTACTTAGTATGTAGTTGTTTCAGAAAAAAAAAAAAAAAAATTCTCCAAAAATCTCCTATATTAAAACATCTTTCAAGAGAAGCATCGAGTGTGCTTGGAAAACGAGCTGTTCTCTGCAGCGTTGAGATCTCTGGGGCAGGGGTTGGCAGCCCCCCAAGAATGGTGTACCAGATTGACTTCTTCCTTCTCATCTTCAGAATGTATGGAGAAAAAATCAGCAAGATTGAGTGGGAGAAGGGAGGTACTCCTTGCTGAGAGTCCAGGTACCACAACAACCCTACCAGCAGTATCCTTCCTCCATGCTACCAGCTGAGAGATGCTGATTCCACATATGGCATTTCTCAAAACACTCCATTTCTTGGCTCCCAGCTCTATGCTTATCCACTGCTGTGCCTTTTAAAACCTACTCAAACAGTTCATGTAGCACATGTGCTCTCACTTGCTGGTCTTTCCTCTAGGACACCATGAACCCTTAGATACAGATACAGTGCAATTTGACTTATGCTGCTATTTCCCACATAATTTCTGACATCTGGAAAACTCAGTTTTTCAGAGCTCACTGGCCTCATTTTTCGTCAGTTGCTCCAGGCAGTGCAGAACACTGGTCATCTTCAAGGCTTCTCAGAGACCTCATGAGAAACAAGGCACTTATTTGGCCAAACCTATCTGTCATATCCTCATCTCATCAGAGGAGAATTCTACAGCAGAAATCCTAGAGCCAAGCGCTGCTATCTCACTCCTAACAAAAGCATGTGCATTTGAACATACTACATCAGATTCCCTAGAATTTAATGTTGTTTTTTTCAGTTTTTAATTTTCACTGGTGCATACTTTCTTTAGTATTCCCATCATACCTTTCTTATGTTTTTCTTTTTTACTGACAGGTGTGGAATCACTAAAAGGCAGGTTCTGGCACATGAGAAGATGCTCTGGTTTTCAGCACTGGGATGGAGAACTAAAGCTTTTTGGTTTGGCATAATCTGAAGATCACAGAGGTGTCCCTTTGAAAAAATGAGGTTGGTAAGGTCCTGATGTTTCATTTCTCCATGTTTTGAACATCCAGCTGAGGAAGGATACCATACTTTTCTCTGGAGAGGAGATAAAAGAGGTGCTGAAGGTCTCTGAAGGAGAGCTGCTCTCTGAACCCTGCAGGCCATGAATGGCTGAGAAATGCAGACATGAGGGAGATTTATCACGATCAAGGAAACAATTTATAATCAGGAGGATGTGCCCAGTTTACCCGTGGCATATTTGTCTTGGAACTGCCACAGCAACAGGCACTGCTGTACTGCGCTGCAGCCTTTACGTGGCAGTAGAGCCCAGCTCTGCCTCAGGCCACCAGGACAGCCAGCCACAGGCAAGGGGCCAAACTCTAGCAGCCCTGTAACTTCAGGGCTGCACTGGGGAGAGGTTACAGATCACTATTTTAAGTACCAAACCAGTGAGACCATTCTTCCAAAAGCAAGACAGCTGATATGATGGTATTTTAAAGAATGGCTGGCAGAAGCTTCAGGTCCTTCTACAAGGGATTTCAGTGTTACAATGAGCAGAATGTAGCCAGTACTAATCAGGGAGCAAACAGGTCCCTAGTAACTGTATGGAAGACATATAGGGCCAACATCTCATTATTTGACTGAGTTAGTTCATTTAGACAGCATGGTAAGACTGTGAAAGCTAAGCCATTCAGGTTACCTACTTGTTTACCAAGTAATTTCTATCTTCTTATCTCAACACACTATACCAAATCCATGGATTTTCAGCTTCCAAAAGTACCTGAGAACTCTAAGTTTTTCAACTGCACTAAGGAAACAAAGCTGAAGCTACATCTACAAGACCATTACTGACTTCATACTCAAGTCTGTGCCCAATTTTGCAGTCATGTCACACGAACCAGATCAAACCAGATGCGGATGTCTATTATGCATGGAGAACAGAAGACAAGTGTAAGCCAGTTAGCTGCCACATTTCTATACAGTAAATAACATAGTTTAACCCTGCAATGATGCAGTTACTACACTTACAGCATTACCCATTTCTTTAGATATCTGAAAAACTATTACAGCAGCTGACATTTTGTAACACAATGTTCAGGATCTCTTCCTATAGAAAAAAAAGGAAGCCAGGAAAATTTAAACCTTTCTGGTTTTAAAGAATTAGACTAAATTCCCAATGTGGGCTGAATTCTAAAATCAAATTATCTTAAAACACAAGGAGCATTAGGAATATTTAGGAGAAAGAAAAAAAAAAGCTTCCATAAACTCAGAGTCAATTTTATTTAGAATATAAAAATCATAGAAACCAGGTTTTCAAACTAATAGTGCTGAAAAATTCTATCACAACATTAATGAAATAATGATGATGATAATAACAACAACAATAATGAACGAAGTGAAAAAATAGGTAAGCATTTTAAATGTCACAGTCTGACATTTTCCATAATAAAAGAGCATACGTTGAAGGTGATATTAGTGGTAGCAATGATTTTGAGCCTCCAAAGAGAATTCATTAAACAAATCTTCTCTGACATCTAAATTTACGTAAAAAGCAAAGGCATGGAAGGAGAGTTCGATGACTTCCAGGATGTTAGTTTTCCAATTAGGAAAACCTTATCAAGAAGGGGCAGAAAAGGACTTTGATCAGAGTTGGAGTAGAGGACTTGTCTGCAGATGTCAACTGAAATAAATGGTGCAAAAAACCTAAGGAAGGGAAATGTTTTCCTAGAAGTGAATTACTTATTGCTTAAAGACTGCGCATTCATTCTGGCTTGTGCCTTTCCCAAAATGTGCCAAATATGATAGCAAGCACTGAAAGTGGGTAACAGCTAGGATTGAATAATCAGAGTGTGATCAGAGCAGAGATGCTAAAGTATTAAGTACAACAAAACAACAAGCAAAACAAAGGCTTCTACCTGAAGCAAATCCGAATCTGTAGACAAGATAACAAGAAAGAAACCTGACTCACAAGTTTGTAACCTGCAGTAATAAGTGAGTATGAGTCATGAGACCAAGAAATAAATAGACTTCTGATCTCAGAGGCAATGTACAGAAGGGGAGAACAAAATTCAGAATAGGAACATGGCACTGTATCTTAGCAAAGGTCTACTGAAACTAAATTTGAAGAAGATGACGTCAGAACTCTTCAAAACTGCAACGGAAGTTTACATTTACCTTCATCAACATTTGCTACATACAGTTGGGAGTGAAGATGCTGTAGGTGTTCAAACCAATTTGCTGGAGAGCTCAGTGACTTGCTGAGGAGTCATGCTATACAGCAGTCAAGGTAGGAACTCAAAGCCCTGCTGTAAGTCTCCAAAATACTGTCAAGCTTTCCAGGTTTAACATCAAGGACATTTTCAGAGCAGCAAGAGAGGTCTGGATTTATAGTATACTCCTGACTTTTCTAAGATGAGACTCCTGCACTAACAGGCAACCCTTTGTATTCAATCCCTTACTTTTCCTCTCAGCAGGAAAATTTGTGCCTTTATTATTTATATATAACATTATAATGCTCCACTCCATAAGGCAGGACCTTATGTACCATTTCACTGAACAAATGCCTTCCTTTCAAGGCAGCAGGCAGTGACCGAGAGTTGCAACACCAATTCAGAGCACTCTAGGGGTATCAGGAGGCGCACACAGGGAAGATGTGCATGATGTTTCCTTTCGCTCATCCCCAAACTGACTCAACAACTTTGTTTATAAATTGCAAGCATAGCTCAAGCAGACAACTTCCAACACACATTTTTTGAATGGAATGGCTCTGGACAGTCACAGCTTGGAGGTTTGAAGACCATGGGTTGCACACCTACAAACTAGACAATTTCAGGATTAGTGTGAAAACACTGGGTAGAAATCAATCAGTGTAATGAGGGAGAAGCTTCTAGGAGCTTATATATCAAGGACTTATTATGCAGATCCTACAACCATTATTCAGTGGAAAACTGGCAGCATCTACAGTGTGAACCCAAGGTTTCTGAGAAGAGAAGAGAGATTTTCAAATTTATCAGAATGGTCTGGACAGAAATTAACTGTCTCTGCCAACATTTATCATTTCACTTTCTTTTAAGTAGGACTGGCAAGCTCTTTGACTAATGGAATGAACCAGAGATACGTTACAAAAGGTTTTATAAGGAGTTCTCTATAATTTTCCACAGTTGTGTCAGCACAATGACACAACTTGCTAACTCCATCCAGCAAGATGCATCTCAAACACAATCCAGAACCTCCACAGTTGGCTCCTTGGCGCCTTCCACAACCATCACTCCCTGGCTCCCGACTTTGAGCTCACAAGGGTTTCTCTGCCACAGCGGTTGATAGGTGCTGCTCTCTATAGCTCCCTTATTCTGCTGCTGCAAGAGAGGTAGCATTGGACAACCAGACCTTGGCTTTCTGGCTGTCATCTGAGAAGCATGCTTAATACTGCAGCAGTTGAAACAACAGCTGAGCACAGCTACCCTTCATCCAGTTAAGATAGAGTACATGCAGTTTATGCGTTCAAAGGCAAGAGTAAAGAAGTTTCAGAGTTCACTTTTCCTTCATTTATAAACCAATCACTCCCTTCACTTGTTGTTATATCTGGAGCAACATCATGAAGATACCTGGATCCCATTCATTTGGCAATGAGATTTTACCCTTTTGTTCATCTTTGAAATTAGTTTTCTCTTCCCTTAATCAGTGCTTCTGTTTAGGGCATAATGATGTTCCCAACTTGCTATACTTCAAATTAGATATTTTTTTCATGGTATTCACCAAACTAGAATCACTACAACAAAATCCAGCTGTGCCATAGAACCATAGACTAGTGGAGGTCGACAGGAACCTCTGGCGACGATTCAGTCCAACTCCCTGCTCAAAACAAGATCACCTACAGGAGACTGCTTGGGCACATGTTTTGAATAGATCCAAGGGTGAAGACACCATAACCTCTCTGGTCAACCTGCACCAGTGTTTAACCACTCAGAGTAAAAAAAGTTTTTTCTTATGCTTAAATGGAATTTTTCATATTTCAGTTTGTACCTACTGTCCCTTGTTCTGTCACGGAGCACCACTGAGAAGAGTCTGGCTCCATCTTCTTTACTTCTCCCAAGCTACTTATATACATGGATAAGAACCCCTGAGCCTTCTCTTCTCCATAACTCCAGCCCTAGCAGCCTTTCCTCACATAGAAAAGGCTCTGTTCTTTTAATAATTAATTCCTTTACTGATTTCTCTAATCATCTTTGTGGTCTTTTGTTGGACTCACTCCAGTATGTCCAGTTCATATCTATGTTGTACTGGGGAGCCCAGCACTGGACCCAGCACTCCAGATCTACCTCACAAGTGCTGAGCAGAGGGAAACAACCACCTCCCTTGACCTACTGGCTCCTCCTGGGCCCACACTTTCCCTACTCTTCCTTTTGCTGCTGATGTGCCTGCAGAAGCCCTTCTTGCTGCCCTTCATGTTTGTTGTCATTCAATTCCAGATACACTTTGGATTTGTAAATCCACCCCTACATGCTTGGATAGTATCTCTGTATTCATACAATAAATACCTCCCATGTATAGCTACTACATGAGTTTACAGCAAAATTCCCTTTAAAGAAACAAACAGAACCAGCTATTTTAACTTTTCATTCTGATTCTGTGGACTTCAGTTCTACTTACCCGATCTATAGCGCTCATCCCGTGACCCTGAGGACCTGCGTCGGTGATATCGAGAAGAAGAGGATGGAGTAACAGGAGTTCGACGTTCTTGTGGCAATGCCTGGTCCACCCCTGCATTAATTAAAAAACAAAACAAACAGCTAATTCTTAGTAGTGAGGAGGAGGAGTTCAGCCTACCCTAGAAGCAGAAAAAGAGCATCCAGTGGCTAAATCATGCCATATCTATTGGTTACACAGTACTTGCCTCTGGTCAGCTTTTCTGGTGTGGTTATTTTGGTGGCTCTTTCTAAGAGAACCTTTTTCCAAGATCATAAACTACATAAGAAGAGCATACAGGCAGCAAGCTTGGTGATGTTGTTTTATTTTCCCAAACATGCGACCTTTCATAAAGTACCATTCAGGAAATATTTTGATGTGCTAATAAAGGCAGGCATGATTGCAAAGGATCTTGAAGCTTTCCTGCAAATTGGTTAAAAGCAATTCCTAAGAAGATTTGTATTGATAATACAAGTCTAATAGTTTATCGCTGTTATATATATAATACATATATATATTTCTATAGTATACATAATATCTAATATTTTAGTCTTCCCAGTGTGCATTATCTAAAAACCTTATGCGGTTGGATGACACCAGCTGGTGACAACAACATACTAACCTACAGAAACTAGATATCCTGTAGGAAGGGAACTACATTAAAACCTATAGGCATTTTTAGCTTCCGAGAGCCAGAGAGTAAACAATAACTGCACCTAAACCAGGCTGAAAATAGTGACCTGTTCCAGCAAAACAACAAAAATAACTCAGTGCTATAAAATACATACACCTGCAGTGTCTCAGTATCTCTAAACAACCAGTATTTAAGATCCATCCCCTTCTCATAGTGAATTTGCTTTTTTAAAAATAGGTGTTTTCTTGAAGGCTCCTTAAATGACAGTAGTGCTATAACAGCAGCACTGTATATAAACACTTCTAGAAACTAATGTTTCTTGACATCTTCCAGAGAAGGGTGAAATAATTAAAGCATGAAAATTCAAACAAATAATAGGAAAAGAAAGCAAACCTGCATGTATAAAAGTGGCATAATATGTTACCCTGCTGTCTTCCACAGAAGAACCTGAGCCCAGTAAGCCCAGTGCCTTAGGTACTGTGATGCACAGGAGCAAAAAACCAGGAGTACCTGAAGAAATGAACTCATTCCTTCCCTATTACATTTGTCTTTAAAAAGCAGTTCCCCTATGTGGAACTGTAAGGACAGAAATAAAATTGACCTCTTGCACACACGGTTGACAGTAGGAAAGACCTGTTAAAATTACTTTATTAAGCTATTAAGTATTCAAAGGGATGACTAATAAACAAAGCAATGCTTGGAAATATGTTCATATTTTCCAATTAAAACATAATGTAAACCCTCTCCACTGCTATTTTTGAACTATTCAATGCCTGCTTATTGGATAGGGATAAGAGTTTCTGTTTGTCGAAACAAAAACTTTTAGACCAAAAAAAATGCTATGTTGATTTCAAGCAGTCTCAATTACGTTTCAGTGGAGTCTTTAAAAAGCATCCTTTAAAAGCCATTGTACACTTCGTACCCTTATTTTTTTTGTGAAAACAAACTGAACTCCAAATACAGCTTCTCTCTTGAATCTTTGGAATATTAGCAACATCAAGTCTTCTTTGATTTTATGGAAGAGTGGCTGGTTGGCTGAAAAACATACTTGGAGTAAAATCTCATAGACACATAAAAGACAGACTGAATCCATACATTTTCTTCTACTCAGATTGTGACTAATCATTTATACTCTTACATCAAATAAAATGCCTTCATTTTACTGCTCTGTCTCCACACTACAGTACTGTGTAATTTCACTTGCCCTCAAGCCTTTATATTCTTTAAGGCAGGTGAACCTAACTTCTGAATCACTGAAATAACCCAAAGTATTTTCTCCTCATTTGCATAGAGTTTTTCCTTCTTTGCAGGGTCACCCTGAGAACCAGCAATATAACGTTAACAATAAAATTAATTACGATTGAAAGTTTTCGATTCTTTCTGGAAATCACATCCATTTACAAAAAAAAAAACCATACTCCAGAAACATGAGCCTAAACAACCACTGCTGTGTGACAGAGATCTTGGGAAGAAAGCAGTGCCACAACTTCCCATGGCAAATGACTTGTGTAGGCCAACGGCGTGTGGGGAAGAACAAACAAAAATAATTGAGGTGTTACTGCTGAAGTACACCACCATGATTACACAGTAAAAGGGGATTAAATGCATTCTTACAACAACAAAACCACATGGAGAAGGCTTTAGAAACAGTGAGGGGAAATTAAATTGTGAGGAAAAGCATGAGTTTCAGAGGTGCACAGCTGCTGGGGGAGGGAGAACTTTCAGGTAGACCTGAAAGCTGTTGAGAGCTGACAAAACACATTCAGGCCTCTGGTTTCCTTCTCCTGGCTATGAGACACCTTAAGTGTCTCACTCCCTTCTGCAGCTGTGGGCAGTGCTAAAAGCTCTTTTCAAGATGTCCAAAAGACAGTGCATGTAAGGTAACCTCAAACAGCTACACTCTGTTGCAGAAGACAGCAGGACGCCCCATCAGCAAGGCAGCATGGCTGCCCAATGTACTCCCTAACACTGCAAAGGGCTCTTCCCTCCTCTGATTCACTATGGAGATTTATGCAGCTACTTGTTCTTAGTACAGGCATAAAAAATTCTCATCTAATCTGAAAATCGAGACACTTTAATAGTTTACCTCCCTCTTACTTTGTATATGTGTGCTTGTTCTTTTGAGTAAATCTGTTCTTACGCAATCGTTTATTAGTATATAGTCTATATAGATAATAGTATTTCTTCGTGCAGTTAGGAAAATGACAGCCTCAACATCCTGTGCTAGCAGTCACTTAAGGCAAACTAAACGAGAATATCAAAACACCTTCTGCTTTTCTGAGGTCTGGGGATCTTTTGATGGCTTTACTCCCCACTTTCCCATAAATATAACAACAGTGAACCTCTACCCAAGTATGGAGCACAACGTGGGAACTTGGCTCTCCAAAAGCACCGATTTACATGAGGACGTTAATTCTGTACTAAAATGGCTCTCTGTCTGCCATCTGTGGGGAAACCTCTCTCCACACTAAGTTCCTTTAACGTGAGAAAACGCAGAGCACAGTCCCACTTTGGAGAGACAGCAAGAAACCTAATGACGGCTCCTTACTGAAGGCTCTGGAGCAGGAATTATCTGGCACTGCCTGGACTCACACCTTCACTTCCCATGCCACCTGCTCCCTCTCACAGCACCAACAATGGTGTGAGACAAAGTACACAATAGCAAGAACCTACATGCTGCCATTCCTGAGTGATGGGTAGGAGTAAAAGCCACACAGAATAACGAACACCATGAAATCAGTGAAGTGTTGCCATAAATAGCAAAGCAGTGTTAACAGCAGAACTGTTCACCTCCATGAAGGCTCTAGCCACATAGTGCAGTAACAAGGATCTTTTTTTTCACTTATACTTCTGAATATAACTAAACCCCCAGATTGATAGCTTTCACAGCCAGCACACAGGGTCCCTGAGTTAAGTGCTAATGCTTGTTCAAGTGCAGCTTTGCATTTGTGAATCAGTGGAAGTGGTGGCATAATGGGCTTTGAGAATTCATACTTGGATCGATTCCTAAATTTAAGGAGGCAGCAGAACAATGAATAGCTTTCATAAAAGAAAGAACAGTGTCATGCCAGTGTCCTGCATGCAGACACAATCACAATCACTGTCAAACTGGCATCAATTGTAATAATACCAGTCTACCCCAACCTTGCATCTAAAGCACAAACTCAAAAGGTAAGTGTCATTGGCACTAATGACTGACTTATCACAAGTTATGAAGGATTTTAGTAATATATATGTATCTGCCTGGACCATAGTTATTTTACATAAAAGGCTGAGAAATCAGTGCTTTATGCTCATCATGTTACACATATGCATTACCAGGTGCACTGGAGTGAACAGCCACATTCTTAACACAAGCATTAGTTCATTTATCTAATGCTGCTAATGTGGGCTTCAGCTTGCAGATTAAGACACCTATATTTAGGCGTGTACAAAAAGGTGCTTAACCTAAGCTCCCATTACAAAAAAGAGACTTATGCCAGGACTCACAAGTTTAAACAGAGGTGTCCACTGTCTTGTCAGATATTGTGGACTATGATACCAGGCTTGACCAGAATGGCATATGTCCCCTTTAAGTCCCGCTTTATATGCACGCACTCTCTGCAGATGTATCTGACACCTTAGGAAATACTGAACAGTATTAGACACTTCAGGGAACAACATGAGCCCAGCAAAGCCTTCAGAGTTACACAGGTGGTCAGTGGAGGTATCTGCTTTGGAATAAGCTGAAAAGCATTATGGGTTTCATCGACTGAATTAACAGTGTCTCTTCACGTAAGAATAGCAACTTGAATACCAGGTTAATAGGCAGGCCACTTAATGCAGATACATCAATCTACAAATCCTAATGTTCAAGCTAGATCCTGCCTCGACTGCATTTAGCTAAAAAATGCAAGAACTTCAGTAGATTTATAGATTTATACAATCATAGAACCACAGAACAGTTAGGGTTGGAAAGGACCTTAATATCATCAAGTTCCAACCTCCCTGCCATGGGCAGGCACACCTCACACTAAACCATGTCACCCAAGGCTCTGTCCGACCTGGCCTTGAACACTGCCAGAGATGGAGCATTCACAACCTCCTTGGGCAAAACATTCCAGTGCCTCACCACCCTAACAGTAAAGAATTTACTCCTTACATCTAATCTAAACTTCCCCTGTTTAAGTTTTAACCCATTACCCCTTGTCCTATCACTATAGTCCTTAATGAAGAGTCTCTCCCCGGCATCCCTATAGGCCCTCTTCAGATACTGGAAGGCTGCTATGAGGTCTCCATGCAGCCTTCTCTTCTCCAGGCCGAATGCCACTGCAAGCTGTGATTCTAAAAATGAAATTGCAGAGTGGCTTGGGTTGGAAGGGACCTTGAAGTCCATCCAGTTTCAACCCCTGCCATTGGCAGAGACACCTTCCACTGGACCAGGCTGCTCAAAGACCTGTGCAACTTGGCCTTCAAGACTTCAGGGATGGGACAGGCAGAATCTCTAGGCAACCTGTGCCAGTGCCTCACTACCCTCATAGCGCAGAGTTTCTTCTTTGCATCTAATCTAAATCTCCACTCTGTCAGTTTAAAGCCATTGCCCTTGTCCTGTCACTACATGCCCATGTAAGAAGTCCCTCTCCAGATTTCTTGTTGGCCACTTTAGGTACTGGAAGCTGCTTTAAGGTCTCCCTGGATCCTTCTCTTCTCCAGGCTGAAGAAGCCCAACTCTCTCAGCCTGCTCCATAGCAGAGGTGCTCCTGATCACCTTTGTGGCCTCCTCTGGACTCGCTCCAATAGGTCCATGTCCTTCTTATGCTGGGGGCCCCAGAGGTGAGTGCAGTACTGCAGGTGGGGTCTTCCCAGAGCAGAGTATAGGGGGAGAATCACCTCTCTTGACCTTCTGGCCACACTCCTTTTGAGGCAGCACAGCATAGAGTTGGCTTTCTTGGCTGCAAGTGTATGTCTTTGGGGCATGCTGAACTTCTTGTCAACCAGCACCACCAAGTCCTTCTCAGGGCTGCTCTCAATCCATTCTCTGTTCAGCCTGTAGTTCTGTTTGCATCTTAAGAGCACAGAAGGTGCAAAATTGTCAGCCGGAAGCAGACTCCACCTCCTTCCATCTTCTTTTTATTTTACCTTCCATCTCTTTGTTCATCCCCCCTCTCCCTTCTTTATTACTTCTTTTTGTAGCTAAATTGAAGTGCTATGTGCTGATAATGTGGCAATAGCTGCACTGCCCTCTCCAACAGAGGGCAATTGTTTCATAATGACAGCTGACAAGTTGCTTTGATGTACCTCTTGTTCCTATGTCTGTGTGAAATTTTTTAATCTAAAAATATTTAAGCGCTGAAATTTCTAACTGACAAGAAATAGAAGGCATTCTTAGACACAGGCTGCATTTACTGCTCTAAAATAACTCACAGTGCGTGCCCCCAGGAGAGAAAGCTGCAGGATAAACCCAGCAACTCCAGCGCTAGTGGGAAAGAAGGCAAACAGTGTTTGAAGAAACGTTGTTTATCTTCCGCTCACATAATTTCCTGAGCTTCTACACAGTGGCTGGTGGCTCAGCTTTAGAAGCAAAGCCAGGTAATGAAGCATTTTGTAAACAGGTTAAATGTCACACTATCCCCATGGAACTTGTTACTTAGTGTGGCACTTCACTCTTCCCATCAAGTGTACATCTCAGTAATTAATTCACTGGATAAGCCAAAGGAGATTTAAAATGTGATACTCCTCACCAAAGCTATTCAGGAAAGTGGAACCGCTTTCTGACAGATAAGTCTGGAGAAAATGGCATTTCTTATTAGATATGTTTAATTAACAATCTTTCCTTCACAGGTGAGCTTTCACACTTTCTCCTGCCCTTGGTTCTAATTTCAAACAATGCACATACTTCTAATTGTTCTTTATTGCAATCTTGATTTTCCCTACAGCATTTCCTTGAAAGCTTTACCTTTCAGTTCAAGCTTTGCATGGCTACTGTGGACTTCTTTTTTCTCTCCATTATCTCAGTGATGGTGGACATTCGATGTTTGTTTGATGTGATGTTTGATTTCAATTTTTCTCTAGACAGTTCCACAGCTTCAGCGTACCATCTGAAGATGCTCTTTGGAGTATATGTAGAAAAAGGCTACCTATCCACACAGCAAACACGTTCATCAATGTTCTGTTCAACTTACACTGCAGACTAATTTGGCCAGTGTTGTGAATTCCAGCAGTTTCTCATTTTGACAGCAGCACCCAGCTCTTCATGTGCCTTCACTGGATCCACCTCCTCTGCTCCAGCCCAGATAAGCGTTGTATCAAGGCCCCCAGTGGTATATTTCCTTTTATCCTCTGACTGAGCCGCCTTTTCTGTGTCAGAATATTAGACCAACATCTTCATGTTTCCTTCTATGCTCTTATATTTCACAGATGGTCTTCACAAACATCAATAGATATTTCACAGAAATTTTTCAAATTCTTTGAAAAACACCCTGACTCTGATGTGTACTAAAAATATGCTTCCCAAAAAAGCCATCATGATGAGTACTGAAACCACTACCCACATTACTGATTTCATCATGTACTCTTTTCTTCCCTTACACACATTTTTTTGGCTTTACTATTAGGGTGTAAAGTCTTTGAAGGAAGGCGTTTTTTGCTCTGCTTGGACAACATTTAATATTATGAGGTCTTACTGCTAGATAGGAAACAGAGGTGCCATTAGAAAACAAAGAATGCATAAGCTGGTAACTGGGCTCTGGGCACAGCAAAAGGGAAGCAGTAACTATCATGCTTTATTGGTGGCCTCAGGGGGTAGATCACAGATCCTTTCAGAACCTTCGTTTTTAAACAGACCAGGCTCTGCCAGGCACCCACCAGTTCAAATCAAAATCCTTTTTAAAAAACGACACTTACTAAGTGTTCATCTGTGTGCCAGAGTTTCTCATCTTTGAAACATCTGTCACACAGGTTTCAGAAATGTGTCCTTGAGTTGTGCAATACATATGCCTTTCAAAGACATTAAAGTTCTCAACACACATACATGCTTTGAAATGCCCCATCATCATTATCCCCTGATAAGATCTTCAAGAATTAGGAAGACAGATGTGATAGGAATACTCATTATTAATAAAGTGAAAACATGAGGGGTATTTTTTGAATTCCAGAATCGTGCTTCGTTTAAACACTTCCTGGCAATCTTTGCAATCCAAATAATGTCTTGTGGAAGAGAAAATGAAATTGTAATCACCAAGTTGACTTGGAGTGCCCAAAGGGGTAGCAGCAGGGACAGCTGAAAGCAAATGTATGCAAGCGTAAACATAGAGAAGTATGCAAATGTATGCACACATTACACATATATATGTCATGTTAATAACAGAGGCTATGGAAATCGGTTCCTGTAATTCTACAGAAAATTGTTTCTTGGTAAGGTAAAGGCATCTTCAGTACCAATGTATTATCTCCTCTGCACCGCATAGCTTGAAATCTCCCTGTGCTGGTGCTGTTGGGGCTCCAGCAGCAGGAGATGCAGTGATCTGTCTCTAGGCTTGTGAAAGGAGCAGCGGGTGGCTCTAAAATACCACATCTCACAAGTTTATTAGCCATAATAAATAAAGCACTGGTGACTGGTCTACATGGTTATGCTACAAATAGAGCTGCACTGGTGGTACCAATGATGGGAAATTACAGAAAGCAATCTAGTGTAGACACAGCACTTGATTAAGAGAGAATGAACCACCCATGTCTAAGCTGTTAGGGGCAAAGCTTAATTGATAACAACATCATCTCTGTTCTGTGAATGAATAATCAAATTTCCTGGCAAAAGACTGGAAGCAAATTGGGAAAAAACACAGCTTATGGGGGTTGCAGGTAATTTAGTTACTTTTCTTCTAGGAAGGGTTTCTTTTAATAGCGTGCAAGCAGCTGTCCATGTTATCTTACCCAGAACTGACTGATCTAATCAAGATAATCTGCAGACAGGTATTCTGAAATCAAAGCCAGTTTCAGCGGTTACTCTCAGTTCCTGACTCTCATGGCTGCTCTACAGAGGCAGCAAGAGAAAGGTCACAGCACTAGAGAGACTGGGATATACGTACAGATATAAAGGTCCAGATTCACTACTATTTTTAGCTGTCTGACACATGGGTACACTAAGAAAAGTAAAAACTACTCTGCACAGAGCATCTCCAGCTACAAACTGACCTCCTGAGAAAGCATTTAGAGGAAACAAAGCTGTACTTTCATCTCCCTAAGTTAAAGCAGGTGGGGATTTAATGGGAACGAAAAAGGGGGCTCCCCCTGTCCTTTCTCCCATTAACACTGCCAAACGCAGCATATCCGTTCCGGATTGCTGGATGTTCGACAGCCCGTCTGGAGCAGTACAAATGTCCTTTGCATATGTGCAGTCTGTGCAGCATCTGGATGTGTCAGACCTATTGTGCGTGCACCACAGAGTCAACCTGCAGATGTGCAGCAGATCCTGCACGTCCTCCATGTGTCAGACTTGATGCATGTTTGCTGTACAGCATCTGTGACAAAACACTCTCTGGGACTGTCCTGCCAAAAACTAGGAGCCTAAAAGTGAACTCCCACATCACCTGGTAGAGTATCAATCACTTGGTTGCCCAGCTCCACTTATCATTACTCCCATTCCTGAAAAGAAACTGCTCTCCCTTTCTAAAATGACAGTATTTCAATGAGCACAACAAAAAGACCATATATGTATGTGTGTTTATGATGTGTGTTTATAAAAGAAGCCAACACTTCTACTGCCTACATTTAGCACTTAGGTGATTTCATATCATTAATTCTGTGAAACCTGGAATTGCAACTTAATTATTCCTATTTTCCAAAAATCTTAGGTGGAGGAAGTTAATCATGTCAGTCCGAGGGAACCTGTAAGGCCCATGTAAGTGGAGAAATACAGACAACATAAAGATCCAATATGGATTTCCTCCTCCAAAGTATAACAACAAACTGGTTAGAAAATGCGCAAGGAAGGGCTTCTCAAAGGGATAATCTTTTTATAGGGCTGTCTTGTCCAGACAGAACTGCAAATCTTATCTTCCCTCTAACTACATTGTACACCATGTCTAGACTGCCTTCTGGAGTGTGGACCAGCACACAGGCAAGATGTGATGTCCTCTACGTGCCCACACGGTTGGCAAGAGAAAATCTGCTGTCTTGAGGGGCTGTGAATCCTCTGCAGCCTTGCTACAAACCCACAGAGTAGGAGCAGACTGACTGCCACCAGCCACAGGCCAACCCCAGAAGGCAGGACAGGTATCTGCTGAAGGGCATGGCTATGCAGGCATGGCTGGGGTCATGCCTTGCTGATCCAGACTGCAAACACGTAGCCCCGCAGACTGTTCTTCCTCTTGTCTGCTCTACCAGCCTGATGCCTGTTCCTAAAAGTCAGTCTGTTTCTGAATGGTTTGGATGTGAGAGGAATTCAAACAGAGCTCTCTACTTGAAAATAGCACAGAATTAGGGGTGTTTAGATTTTTACAGCTTCCTCTGGATTTTGGTGGACTTAGACCTGTCCAGTGCTCTGTAAAAAGGCAGTGCCAAAAAGAGAATTATAAACATATGCCTTCCTGCCTTTCACCAGCTTACTGTATGCAAACTCCTCTGACGAATCCATGGTATAGAAGCTAGAGAGACAGTAACATGTTCAAGTGTTACTAAGAAGGACAATTCCTTCGCCCTTCCCATCACTTCATTCTTAGGCAGACAAAAGTTGGTCACGGCCTTCCAGATGTTGTCCTTTGGTTGTCCTGCCTGTAACTGGCAGCTCCTGGTGTATCCTATTGATGTAGGTGTCTACTAGAGGCTTCCAGATGAGGCGCAGTTACAGAGGGATACGGACTGGAAAAGATATATTCATTGTGCTCACCAAAACGAAAATAAAAGAGAGGCCGGTTTCCTGCTGTGCTGGCTGCTCTCTCTCTAGCGGCCGCTTCCCGGATGTCACAGACACCAATGTTGGCAGTGCGGAGCATTCTTCTGGCAGCTCCTTCACTGTGTTGCAGTCTACACCGTACCGCGGCAGCTCCATTCGCTGCTGTAACAAGTTGAAAAAAACTAATTAATTCACGTTTAGTTTTTTTACATTTGTTACAGCAACGAATGGAGCTGCTGCCCCCATGCAGTAGAGCACACACGCACACGCACGCACAGACACCACAGGACACTCACGGAGCCAACGCGGGGCAATGTTCCACTCTGCCAACATGGGCGTTAGTAATGTTAGCAAAGGTGCAGCGAGAGGACTGGATGTCCCAACAGAGGGGAACTGCCTTTGGATTTCCTTTAGTTTGTTGAATGCTGTCACAGAATGCAAATCCCTGCCCGGCCCCAACGACTCAAATCCAAGCGAAAGAGCCATGTCCGTTTCCGTACTGTCAGATCCCTAAAACATCTATTCCCTTTTACTAGTAAGATCCAAGACCACCAAAGCTTCTAAATTCTTGCAGTTCCTCATCAAAACAATTATTAAAAAAAAAAAAATAAACACAAAAAAACCACAAAAAAACCCACAAAAACCACCTCCAAAATCCCCCAAACCACCAAAACCTTAACTGGTCATGTATGTGGTAGATACTAACAGAGGCCTACAAAAGGCAGTGTCTGTTTTGTTACCCTATTTTTTTCTTGGAAAGGATTCATATCCCGCTTCCTAATGAGCGGGGACCTTGATCCATTCAGATGAGTCAAGTCTTAGAAGGAGAACATCAAACTGAAGTGTTTCAAGTCTTGTCCGAAAGATAACACAACAAAACAAACAAAAAGTACAAAGACAGCAAAGACCCAAGCACAAATATTATCAGTTTCTGGAGGAAAGTACTTTAATACAGTAGAAGCAGTGTCTTCCACTATAACGGAATAATTCATTTAGCCATCAGCTAAATGATTGAGCTTGATGTACGCACAAGAAAACAGTGGACAAAATTTCAATACTTTTCCTCTTCATCCTATTATAATCTTCTTTTACTCATCCATATCCCACATTCCTAGTGTAGGATTTGCTAGGAAAAAGGTAAAGCAGAAACTGTTTGCTCTATTTGAGTCTATCTTCAAAACAGCCCTAAATCAGTTACAACCTCAATCATGACCTCTTCAAACTACTGAATGAACCCCTCTATAGGACTGGCTTACAGAGATTTCTCTGCTGTGTCTTACACTGGAAAACTAATATAGAATCACAGAATGGTTTGGTTTGGAAGGGACCTCAAAGATCATCTGGTTCCACCCTCCTGTGCCACAGGCAGGGACACCTTCCACATGTCACAACAGAGACCTTGAAAGATGATCTCGGAGGGTTCTCCACCTTCTCTCTTTCATCATTACACATACGATGAATGTCCAGCAGCTTCAGCCATGGATACAGTTTGACCAGAAGACTATGGTTCTGGTGATGGTTCTGGAGAAAAAGCTGTATTTTCTTGTGTGAAGAAAAAAAAGGTGCACCTGATTGTATAAACAAATACTGGTATGAACTGCACCACTGTGTTGAGTATTACTGTGAGCAACAGTTTGTCAGTAATTCAGTAAACCTAAGTAGATCTCATGAGAACATACTGTGAAGACTATTATATGTCTGATAGTCTGGTCAGACCAATAAATATTCAGAAATTTAATAACTGCACCTCTGGTATTGTAATTCTGTTCATTTTATTTGTTTTATTCTCTAATGGCTCCCAATGGCTAGGAAATGTCACAGACACCGTCAAATCACGCTGTATCACTTCAGAAAGTGTTTTGGGAATTCCCACCAGTGGAGCAGACAAAGAGAAATCCAAAGGCACAAAAAATACCATTCTACTATGGAGTTAGATATATATATATATATACGCCTGAAGAAGACAGAACAAGTCATTGTCTTCACACATGAGCAATTCAAATAGCAAACAACCAAGTTCACCAAAAAGGTGGGATTATATAAAAAGAACAAAAAAACTAGCTCCCAGGCCTGCAACAAAACCAGGACAGCCAAGTCCAAGTGGAGCCGTTGTAAGGTGAGTGAGATGCCGCAAATGCATGGGGCATGGTCCTCTGAGGCCAACATAAAATGGAGTCCTACATCAGTATCTACAACTACATGTTCAGCTTCATGATCCAGTGCCTTTGGAGACTGAAAGAACTCTGAAAGGTTCTTACTTATATACATGAAATAATTTCAATGAAACAATCCATTATTAGTTTGAAGATATTTTTACACCTTTTGGGCAAGGACATGAAACCCATCCTTCAGTGTTGAGACCATGTATGTGTAAAGGATTGGCTGCGTAAGCATTACAGGACAAGCTCTAGGGATGTTCCTGGTCTCTCTAATGCCTTCAAAAGAGAGACTTGGACAGGAAACTCAGAAATGGAGGAAGGTACAAAGCTCCAAGGTTCTCTTCCACTCTTGTGTATACCTCTGTTCAGAAAACTTTACACGGCCGAGATCTTAATGAGTTAGAAGATCACATTTTCCTCTGTATTTCTGCATTACTTCTAACAAACAATGCCTCTCTAACAAACCTAGGCTGATTCTGCAGACATGACTGCCAAACCACATCAACGTATGCAAAAAATGTACACACACATCAAAGCAGACATATATATCAAAATACACATAAAATGGATGGAATAAGCTTTTTCTGCATAACAATAGCTTTGTTTTTGCCACATGTGTTTCTTCAAAGATGTGGATTTTTATTGTGGCAACTATCAGTATGCTTGACATCTTCATATATTGCAAGCGCAGATATACGTACCGGGAGGCTGTGGCAGATAGGCCCCAATTAATTTTGATCTCTTCTTTTCATATCCCTTCTGTGTGATGTCACCTGCCAAGAAAAGAAAAGGAAAATCAATAAGATGTGGATAAAGACAATGTCTATCTGCTTAATGGCAGCACCATCAGCTTAGCCACCACTGCACTGTTTGTCTGTCTTGACAATTATAATGAACAAATGAAAAGCACAGTACGCTCATTCCACCCAGAAAAAACTCATTTATGCCAGAGCCATTCTGACAAGTAAATACCCAGCCTTGATTTATTCCAGCACCAGAGTCCAGGGCAGAGTTTTAAAACCATTTTGATATGCTGTCACACAGCTTTCAAAAGCTACAATGACCTTCATTAGGTTAATAAACAATGGATTATACAGAGAGCGTGGGCCTGCAGTGGCTGGCAAAACACATCGCTGATTAGCATTTTCTATCATTAATGGGATTTTTCTAATCAAGCATGTAAGGCACAAAAGACTTGGAATTGCTGCTGTATCATTTCTGCAATATAAACGTTTTAGCTGATTTCTAAGCAGTACTGAAAGGAACAAAACCAAACCGAATCTACCACAGCTCCACTAGAAAACAGAACCATAAGGACTCTTTGCCTGACTTTCCAATTAAATCTCCTTTCAAGATAAATGCTTGAATTTCTTATATTCAATTTATATGACCCTTCGCTGTGCACTCAGGTAACTTTTTTTAATGTAAGGATTAAAAGTTTCCTAAAAGGAAGAGATGGATAATTAGATATGTGGAGCAAATATATACTTTTAGTTGTTATTAGAGTTCAGGAGAGGTTTGGCACCACAGCTGTTACACAGTCCTGGCTTTGGAGCTCTAGCGCTACCTTTAATAATTAAAATACTTGTTCAGATGTAATTCAAGTATCCAGATTCTTCTTTCCAAATGTGTGAACATATGTGCACAGACATATATGTATGTATTAAATTCAATATATGCTACTTTAGATGCTAAGAAGAGTGAAATAACAGCATATTCCCTGCCCATTCAATAAGCACATCTGTTACTGTAAGACACACCATCCAGTTAAAGTTGAGTTGCATTACTGGACTTGTATATTTGTGAACAGTTGAGGGCTAAGGAGGCAGAAGCCACAAAATTAAGTGGAGCTTTGGCAGTAATTTCCTGCTAGATACAGCAACATGTGCCTTTTCATGCTCTTCCATCCCCATGTTCAACCTTCACCTTAAGAAACCATTTGCCAAGACAACCACACACTCATTTCAACCCCAGTCACTCTGGTAAATGGATGCTACATTAGCACCAAGGTAAACAGAGCTTCCTGTGGGCTCATCTGTAATCCGTAATTACATGAAAAGATCTTCAAATGCTGTTCCTCAGTAAGAGACCTTTTCTTGGGGATGGTTCCAATAAGGAATACGGATGCAGAATTTCTTTGCCAGTGTCCTGAGCCAACCTCTCACTGCTGGTTAAAAACAGTGCTTAAAATAACACCTATCCTCTTTGCTACCGTATCTCGAGCTGCTCCACAAAAGAAATCACCTAAAATATCTGTGTTTTTAAATGAGGAAAGTGGGAGTGAAGCACTTCAAATGATAACCGTCCCCTATTTACACAGAGAAGAAGTGGCAGACTTGGCAAGAGGACCTAAGCTTTTAAAGTTCAAACCCACTGACTCTTCAAGTACATTTCTTCCCATTTTGAATACTTCTGGCATGTGTTCAAACTAGTGAACAAGTTCTCTTTCCACTGCAATCACCAGCTTCTCACGATCAGACAGTACCTAAAGTTACCACCTCATTAAAATGTTTTAGAGAAAAAAAATGTTTATTTCTATTTGAAAACTATGAAATCTGAACAAATTTTCTTTTGAAGTTTTACTAAACAAATTACCATTAATTTCCCATGTTCATCAATACTAAATTTGAGTACAAATCAGTTTATTTTACTAATGCTCTTTAAAGAGAACAGAGATATGGAGAACCACAGCTCCATTGTGGTGTGTCAGTGGGCAATGCCATTTTAAACAAGAAACTATTAACAGGTGCTTAACTATTGGTTACTCTTCCACACAAAGGGTAGCACATACACACACAAATCGCTATCTTCACCTAGAGATTCTAGACAATGCTCATGCAACCTGCATCCATTCCTGCAACAGAAGTTTCTTCCACTAGTTTCTAAATCTAGATTGTCCTTAATGGAAAGAAATGCAGAGAACAAGAAATTTCTTCGACACATACGTGGAAAAGATAAATATCAAGTGTCACCGCTTGTTAATAGCAAGTTTTCATTCACACTGGTATCCAGACTCACTATTGAAGTTCAGTACGTAAAGGAATTATTCTGAGAAGAAACGATGGTGACTCTTCCCACAGACCACTGTCTCCACCAAACAACAAAAATCAATAAAATGATTTTTAAGACAATTTAACATGAAAATATTTCAACTTCCAGAAGCAAAGAGCAAATTCATTTAGATTTATCACTAATCCCTTTATAATCATGCCCATCATTTCCCTGGTAACCAAATCTAAAAAACATGTAAAAGCAAAAGGGTTGGAGCACTTCCTGTATGAAGACAGGCTGAGAAAGTTGGGGCTGCTCAGCCTGGAGAAGAGAAGCTGTTTGGAGACCTCATAGCAGCTTTCCAGTATCTGAAGAGGGCCTACAAGGATGCTGGGGAGGGACTCTTCATTAGGAACTGTAGTGATAGGACATGGGGTAATGGGTTAAAACATAAACAGGGGCAGTTTAGATTGGATATAAGGAGAAAGTTCTTTCTTATTAGGGTGGTGAGGCACTGGAATGGGTTGTAAATGCTCAGGGAAGTTGTAAATGCTCAATCCCTGGCAGTGTTCAAGGCCAGGTCGGACAGAGCCTTGGGTGACATGGTTTAGTGTGAGGTGCCCCTGCCCATGGCAGGGGGGTTGGAACTTGATGATCTTAAGGTCCTTTCCAACCCTAACTATTCCACGATTCTTTGAAATACAAAATCACCAACATTTTCATTGCAGTAATACTATTACCATTCTGAGGTGGAAGGGAGTCAACTGTATCATACAGTCTGGGGAAGTACTACGCTTTATTTATCAGGATTAACGGTATTTGTATTAATTTGTATTCTTTCAGGTAGGCTGACTTCAGAATATAAACCACAACTGATTAACCATTAAAATATTATTACAACACATGCAAAACTACTACATTTCAAAGCTGTGTTGAGCTCCTTATGTAAGCTCCTAATATATACTAATCACAGCTCACCAAAAGCTAAATGAGCTTAAACTCTGCTCTTATGAATTACCATTCACTCAGTTTTCTGAACATAGTCTGAAGACCTTTGGTCTATGCCCTTCAATCCTGAAATGAATGCATTAATCAATGGATCTATTAATGCAATAATTTTACAAGTATCACCTGAGGAACAGATCCCTTTACAGTTAGGCCCGCCTAGTTCATGTTCTTCCACACTACACTACTGAATTTAGGCTTAACTTTTGTAGAGTATCCACAGGATTAGATGTACTATACTTCCTTGCCATGACAGTAGAGGAGTCATGCTCCCTTTCTGTTTTTAATTAACCCTTATTCTCCTGAAACCCTTCCTGAAAAGCCATCAGACTCTCAGTACTGCATGCATTCAAAGTCCACCTCGGAAGACAGGAGGAAAAAGTGTCTCACCCACAATGTCTTTAGGGAAGATAGTTTTTTTTATTGACTACATGAGCAAACTCTTCAAAGCCCCTCAATATCTAGATCTTCTTGTTGCACCATTCTCTAGCTTTCTTCTCATGACACCTTTGCCTACTTTAATGTGGCATTTCTGAGCCATGGTGCAATGCTCAGGGACAAGACTGTCAGTGGGTTAAAAAAGAAAGGCCAGGCCATGGATGGAGGGGTGATGTAAAGACTCCAACATTATGAGCATACAGAAGCAGAAAGAACACATGGCTGCAGGGATCTTTTAGGATAGGCCTCCTGGGACAAGAAACCATCACATAATGTCAACCAGCTGAAAGGTGGCACCTCCATTTAGCAACTCCCTGCAGCCCTCTCCTATGTCTCCTTCCTTGGCTCTCGCCCCATCGCCTAGTTCTGGCTCTGCTCCCAGGTGCTCTGACCTGCTTCGCTACTTCTCAGCTTCATCCCAAAGCTGGTCCCAGGCCCTCCTCTCCCTCTCTCCCCTCAGGCTGTATTTGCTTCACTGCACCCAAGGATTTTGGCCTCCATCATCAGCACTCTCCAGATTTTTTTCCTCTGAACATGTTGCCATTTTCCTCCTCACCTCCACTGGTGATCTGCAAGGATTACCACCATTGAGGGGCACAGATGTGTACCCTGGAGAGTACTGTGTCCAAGGGTCAGCAGGGCAGAGCAAAACACAAGCCTGAGAAATCTGAACTCACAGACAGTGAAGAAATTTTAACCTCATTTTTTCCCCATCCTTCTTTAAAATTGACTGTCAAGGACTGCTGAACAAGAGGCATGAAGTACACTGACCCTCCTTCCACAAGGCAAGTTCATTTCTTATTTCTAGTCTTTCAGAATCTCTTCGGGCACAAGAGGGAAAATACCACTTTTGCAATGAAAGGGACAGCACAAATGAAAAGACCATCCAACCCTCCAAGGAAGAATGTTGCCTGCTTGAGCAGGGTACAGGACCAAGGCAGTGGTACTCTGTAATCCTACTGTCATCTCTTTACTTGTGATTTGTGCCCCTGTTTCTGCAACTTCCCAAGTTGCAGATGGCAATGCTCTCCTACATCGGCGCTCAGAGACAAGTAGTATTTTGTATCTATATTTAGCAAAGTTGTGCTGTAGTGACAGTTCATTCGACTATGCTCACCACAACTGCTACTGTTTGCGTTATCTCTGAAAATTTACTGTATTTTTCTCTTTCCTTCAACAGTGTTGGATTTATTCCTCTTTACAAAGATGATGTGGCAAAGACAGGGGAGGCAGGTCAGAGCAACATAAACACAGCACATATGCTCACCAGAGGCAAGAAGGGAACTCTAGGTAATAGAGAGCCCCTTGGGAATACTCCCCATTGTACAAGACATTTTGAGGAGTAAGAAACACCTGTAAATTGAAGTCATTCCCATTTCCTGGCCCCTCCATGAGTCATCTCCACTCATTTACATGTCACTTTCTAGACTGATCATGGAACCACACCTTAAAACACAAATAATTAAAAAGCACACTGTAGATTATCACCAAAATACTGACTTGCAGCATTTGGTTGAGGGGGAGGTCACTGAATGTGAAAATAATTCCACATGAAAATATCTGTACATTGCCACCCTTCTTTAAAGTATTTACACTTTAAAAGCTGAGTGGTTAGAAATGTTGGTACCACAGACAAATAAGGTGCTGTGCTACTTTCATGAAAGTAAAATGCTTGAAGTCGATACAGTACAGAAGTTTTGCTTTCAACTGAAGTATATATTAGCTGATCTCTTATCACTTCCTGAACACAAACATGGCCAGTCCTGATGACTGCTACCATGATATATGAAGTAAACTTATTCAGGCAAAAGATAACTGCATTATACAGGGGAAAAAACCTAAACAAAACCCAAGATAAATTTCCCCAAATCTTTCCTTTCTCCTGGAGGATGCCAGCACCTCTCACTGATCTCAGTCCTTCTGGACACAGCACAGGTGAAAAGCTAATGATTAAACCAGGGACTACAATAATGTTTGGTGCAGTGAAAACTCAATTTCATGTTCAGTCATCTCAAAGCCTGACTGATGGTTTTCACTACACATGCATGTTTCAAAATGAAATTTCGGGCTGGGACTTCGAATTAGTTTAAGGCACTTATAGAAAAATCTGCCATGGGAAATAATGCAACCAATAACTTCTCTCCAACACAGACTAACACAGAGCTTGCCGGTGAGTGCCTTTCCTTCTCATGATTTTCTGCCCTGTAAAGATTCAATTTTCTGTACAACTTGTTTATTGCTGATGACTCAAATTCAGTGTCAGCATCTTGGCAAGAGGGATTTGAATGAAACAAAGCTCCTCATAAAGAGAACTGTGACTCATTTACTTCTCCCACTCATGATGCAGACAGTCGCCCTGTCTGGTCTCCCAAAATATGCCAAGAGACAAAGGATTTCATTTTGGAGGGAGCAAGTACAGAGATATCAAAACTGCACAAATATATCTCATGTAACACGTACATGAACACAAAAATACATACGGGGAGCTGTTTTCTTTTCCAATGTCTTTTTTAAAAGCTGTTTAACTGCATCAGCAGCTTAGAAAACTACTCAGAACCAGGATGAAGAAACAAATGGTAAACTATGGCGCTGGGCAGAAAAATTAACAGACTCCCACGCTCACTGCAAACAGTAGCACAAATAACAGTACTGCTCAAGTGTCTTTAAGGGGAGTACACTGTAGCTGAAAGGTTTCAGCGATAATTTTACCCACATATAGCTGAATTCTTTTTTTTCCCCAAGGATACATTTTGTTCCTGCATCTTGCAAGCAAAGTAGAAAATGGCTGAATTTCAGTGACAGATAAGGAAGAGTGCTCCATGTGTATTTTACAGCTTATGTTTTTTAAAATGGCTTCTAATTCAGGACAAAATATTTAATCAGATTATGCTGTTAACAGATGAGGTAAACTATATTTGCACTGCTAAAGTAACAGATACAAGACCTTCTGCATTTTGAAAGTATTCCTGTTCAAAATACTTTCTTCCCATCCTTTTCATGGACAAGTTAAGAATCTGTTGCATAATCTGTGAAGTTCTTAGTTTTAATTAAAATTCTACATTTTTAAACAACTGAGTAGTAAACCATTTCACACAGAAGACATTTTTCAGTATCTCCACCTGGAATCCCAGAAGACCCCTTAATGAGTTTCCCCACTTACTTTCTGCTCCCAAAGTCTTCAGCACATTTTTCCAATACCCAAATACTCCTGGGCTTCAAATGAAGGAAGAAAGTACAAAAACCTCCCCGCAAAGAACCCCGAAACACCTAATTTAAGCCAATGAAAACAATCCTGGGATTTTCTGACTCAGATGTTCTACCGTTTGGCTGAGCTGAGCACCAGGGGCGGCTGCCAGCGGCGTGGTGACAGGCCAGAAGCCAGGCATGCTGCTGGAGACCCCACTCCTTTGAAGCCAGAGAACTGTGTGGTCCTCGGGCATCCCAGCACTCGCCCAGAACAGAGTATTTGTGCGACACTACTTTTATGGCCTGGATTATTATAAAGTAAACAGAGGCTGGTTGAACAGTGAAGGTTTCCATTCTCAGTGTCCAGAGTTTATTTCATTATTTAAAGCTTTAACGAACACTTTATATAATGAAAGCAATCGTTGCCATTTTTGGAATTTTATGGCTGTTAGGACCCTTCATAATGTTGTTTTCCTTGCTTTATTGCTTTATAAGGCTTATAGGGCACCCTTGAAGTGTATATCCCTTTTGCAGCTGCTGGAAGCTCATCTTTCATCTCTCCACTCGCTTTCCTGTTGCCTATGAGGCATTTGCCTGCTCTAGTTATTCTCCCTGTCTCAAACACAAACTGTGCAGAGTCAGATCTTGCTCAAGATAAAAATAAAATACAATTCTGATAAGTATGCCTAAGGAAACATTCCTGATGAATGTTATTTAATAGACGGGCTTTATATTTCAAGTCAGAAATGCTCCCTAAAGAAAGATAATTACAGCAGTAATTCCGCTTAGCACTATTTAGAATTTACAGTTCAGAGGGAATCAGACTTATTTCCATAAACGCTGCGCTGTGCTGGGTACTGCAAATTTGTGTCTTGATTCTTCCCCAGCCCTGAAAATGTCTTGGAAAAAAACCCCAAACAAGTAAAGGAGGAGGAGGAGAAATCCTAAAGGAGGAACATATAATAGATGCATGAAATCAAATCAAAAAGACATTATCAAAGCCAGTCTGTAAACATGTTTGCTCCTCTGGGCACATAAATAAACCCAGGTTTCCAAAAGGAAAAAATCTGCAATATTTAAGCAAGATGATAAAATTGGTTCATAGGAAACTTCTTGTTTTGCCACTTCTCCAGGAAGCAGACTATGAAAGTAACTCTCCTGCTTGTGACCTTGTGCTTTTAATTATTTATTTTTTAACTCCTACAAATCCTGCAAATCTTCCAGAAAGCAAGAGATTTCTAAATCTGTCATCCACAATTTTGCTTCCAGTATTTTGACGCACTACAGAGCTCTTCCCAAATTTCAATTCAGAACAGAAATATGGAACTATTTTCATATGCTGGGGAAAAAAAAAATAAATAAAAGAATGGCTTCTACCTGATATATCGCAACTTTCTCCCTCTTGCTTGGGTTCACCATTGAGCTTTTGTTTGAGATGAGTTATGCCAGTCAATAATAGAAGTGTTTCAGCACTACCTAGAACACTGTTATTTTAGCCTAATGTGGGTTAAAGGCATTACACTGATTTAAAAAATAGGTATCTAGAGCAGCTGTATCATAGTATTAGAATGCCAGAATGTCCAAATCTCTTCCCACAGTTTTTGCAAAAATAAAACATCTCCTATGCAAAAAAAAAAAAAAAACAAAAAAAAAACCAACACAAACCCCTTCATGAAAATGCAAATTTCCATGTATTTCGACAGCTGCATGCAACCGGAAAAGCCCAGATTTCTTAACTACCATGGGGAAACTGAAGCAGGAAACTGAAAGGGGAAACTGAAACTGAACCTTTTCACACGACCAGAAGACCACTAATGGTTGTGGAAGAATATTGAGGAGTTGTAAGTGGTTGTGAGCAGGGACATGAATTACCATAATGACTGTGCTGAGTGACCATAATGTCTTTAAAAATGTATCACTTGGGAGACCATCAAGCTCAGTAACCTGGTGTACCATTTTAGTATACAATGTTTTGCTATATGACACATATGATTTTGAAGAATGAAAAAAGAAGAATCTGCTATGAAGGGAACTAAGTGCCTTCCACGACAATATTCACATTTTCTTCTGGAAAAGATAGTGTGTAATTTACTAAGTCCAGTTACTAAGTTGCTTTCTATTACTTTCAATTCAACCCCTTAATCACAAACTCCATCACCATCATTCAAGCACCATAAACCCCTATTGCCCATAAACACCTGATATACTCCACCATCTGCTTTCACATTTCCAACAGTTAAGGCACAACCTTATCAAAACCTTGGAGTTTGGTTGGAGCCCAACCATAACTAATGTGAACCATGTTGTAGGATGCTTGAGGAAGCCTCCAGACATCTACAAGTTCTGATCAGCAATTCTCCCAACAACTTAACCCACAGTCCTGTTACCTCCACTGCAGTCCCCAGTAACCCAGTTTTCTTTTTTTTTGAGCTTCCAAACAACAGCAAAGTAACTTAAGTTTCTTTTGAAAAAGAATCTAGTATAGAAACCTATCCATTTTAAAAGCATACAGAGGGGAATGACCCTCAGACCCCCAGCCTAACATCCTGCTATGCAAGCACAGCAGACCACAGTGAAAAACAGTTCTCTGAGTGATGAGCGCTCCAGCAATAACACTACTGTTGCTTACCTCTTCTCTATCTCAACAGATCTGTAACTATTTTGTGCAAAATGAAACTACTTTGTTTACAATCCCCTTCTTAGAATGCCTGCTGAAAGGTGGTTATCAATGGTTTTATTTAAAAGGTGAGGTGTTGCTTCAGATCTCCAAGAGGAGGAGAGTTTAGTTTTAACATGATCTAACACATGCATTAAGAGCAGGCATCTTGTCCAGCTGTATTTTGTGAGACAGGCTGGAGATGGTCCAAAGCATAGGATAAGTCACCTAAATTTCCAAAACCACAGCCCTTTCTACAGTATTTCTTCTTGGCTTTCAATTATATTCTTGCTAAGATGGCTGTGATGGACCAGAGTACTATTTTACCTGGGAACATAGGTTTCACCAAGCAGAAGAGCATTTACAACTTAAACACAGCAAGAGTTAGCATCCAGGTGCATTCTATAGAGCCACTCTAGGGATCTATTTTACTATGAATTCTATGGATCTATGTGCTCTGATCCATATCCCACAGTCCAAACAATCCACAATATGCACAAAATTATGTTACCCTTCTCCTATCTCTCACCCCATTGAAAAGTAATGCTGGTATGACTGCTAGGCACAGAAAACACACACTCAAGGATTTCTGAACTGTAATACCATAGTACATATATACTGATCTGTCTTTCTGAAGAAATCAGTTCATAATTTTTTGCCTCAGAACTTCACTTCAACACAGCATTAGACACCAGCTCCAAACCACATCACCTGAATTACTCCTTTTGTCCCACTGCAGGTCAGTGGTGAACTGCTGACCAGTGTGACAGAACATGGAGGCTGCACACAGAATCAACAGAGCAACCTGAAAGTGATGCCTTCCCTGAAGAAGTATTGTGGAGGGAAGGACTATACTTTTATGCACAAACCTCACTGCCCACTTTCACTTGAGGAAAAACTGACCTCCCATTTTACCAGCCTTATCCTTCCGGGAGGTCTTAGAAATATGTCAGGCAGGTACATGGCAACTTCTGGGTCACTGAAGTCCCCTGCACTGCACGAAAGCATAACAAACCCTTTCAAAAAATGATTTAGCTCCATCTGGAACTCAATTCAGCTGGACTCCTTTGCATTACAAGCTGTTGTAGCATTCTCTTTACCTATTTTACAATTTTTCCACTGATCTGCATCTTTTCATTTCTCTTCTTGAAATAACTGTTTTCTATTTAACCCTGTACCACAGGCTTTGCTTGTCTCCAGATAGGCAAACTGAAATTGTCTAAAAATGAGAGCTACCTTAACAAAGCAAGAGATCAGCCCTGTCTTGTACAACCTACCTTACCAAAGGCAACTCAGGTTGTATTTTACGAAGTTTTCCACTTGCCTCCCTTTCTTTCACTATATTTCCTTTATAATGCACCTGAAGTATCTCACCCCATTAAAATTAGACATGTGTCTCAGATCACCTTTTCTTCCCATTCCTAATCATCATTACTAGTCACTACTCTTAAATCTCGTAATGCCACTTATTGTTTGAGAATTACAAATTCTTACCAGTCGACTTTCCCACACCAGTGTTTTTGCTTTTCATATGCTGGCGCTGATATTATCTAGTTATCTACTTCAGCAAATTAAACTGAGTTTTTCTTCTATTGTTATTCAAATAAAATAACCACTATCCAAACTGTTTTTAAAAAGATGCAGCGGTCTTGGAAGTACTTACCTTCCTACTAACCTGATATGACTAAATATTCACTGCAATTAATCTGCAATTCAAAGAAAACCCAGTTCAGATTTTTATCCACATCTGGGCTTCAAAACTAAGGAGGATGTACGCTGAAAAGGCTGATCTATCTCCAACCATAAATATTCGAATACGCCTGTCCTCGTAACACAAGAGTAGATGAAATCTGTCTCTGGTCCCAGGAAATAAAAAAAATTAATCCTTATTTTACAGCCTACAAACACAATTTAGGCTGATATTTTAAAATACATTTTGCTGAGAGCTTATTTGATCCAACAGCCAGATACAATAAAATGAACAGCTATTTAAAGGCATTTGCAATACATGCACTGCAATACATGTTAATAAGGTACCCAGATCACTTCACCTTTGCTATGTAGAAAACTACATTTGAAAACTGTTGTGAGCATAATTTCTGCATGAACCAAAGTACTGAAATTCAGCTCTTAAAAGAAATAACCTAAAACGTATTCATGGTATTTTCCTACTTTGTTCCAGAAAGACCTCAAACAGCAAGATAAATTAACATCATCTGGTTACTCAACTTGATTCCAGCCGTGTTACTAAAAGAAAAGAAAAGACCAAACGTAGCTTGCTGTTCTTCTGTTATGTGGACAAAGTGATTATGAAGCACTGAAAATATGCACCCCTTGAGTCAAGGACTTCTATTACCCAAAGGTTGACTCAGATCCTGCTCTCTTAAGCCTGCAAAACAACTTGAAAGGAAAAATCGTTGCATACCTTCAATTACCTCAAAAAACAATCAATGTCCCTGTTCTCCACAGCTTTCACGATATTTGACTATTCCATTTTTTTTCCAGCTGTAGTATCTCCAAAGGCTCTTAAAGGTCCGTGCCACTATTGTAGACCTAATGTGACAGCTCATACTGATGTTAGCACACAGCAGCTGTTCCCATAGGAGGCATTATCCTCCAGTGCCTGTGAAATATGGCACTTGGAAATCTGCAAGTTTCTGCTAGGTTCCAGGCTTACACTTCTGTGCAGCTGGAAAATCAGATATCCATACTCTCATCCTTCTTGTTTTTCTCCATTTCCAGCTTATAACTACTCTTGATCAAGATACAGAAATTTGCTGCAATAAGGCAGATGTGCAAACATCTTTTCTTCCTCAGTTCTGAGTTTGTGATTTATTTCATATGTTAATGAAGTTATTCTGTGATTTCTGCAGCCTCTTCCCTCAGACTTCCAAAATAATAAAGTATTTCAACCCCAAAAGAAGCCACTGCTTTCACATCTTTGTCACATTCTTTCATGCAATACAGAGTTCTTTTAAAAAGGAAGATCGTAGCTATACCTAATAAAATAAAAAGCAAGCAAGCTTTTACTGACTAGTGTTCATTTTAATCTGTACTAGAGGCCAAACATAGAAATGCCTTTCTAACATTCAGGAAAAGGTCATTTCCCATGAGGATGAAGTTCAGCCCTTGGGTTTGGCTTTCACAGAAAGGGGTGGTGGCTTGGAAGCAGAAGATTTTAAGAAAGTCCATGAATGCATATTTGTATCAATACATCAAAATGGATACTGTTCTGTTCTTGTTCTTCAACTGTCACAAGCTGACAAGGTAGCTAATTATTACAAGTGTTTCTTAGTTCACTGATTTGCAGGAATTCCCATTGTGGCTTACTCAATTTTGTAAACCAGTAGGTAAATCAGTAAACATGCCAGCCTGAGGACCAAAGGAACACCAATAACATACCTCACACGAGCCATCAGTCCATTTGTTTTTACGGTTGCAATACAGCTATACTTTAGAAGTGCCAATAAAGATTACCTAGCACGCAGAAAACGAACAAGAGACTTCATTTAGCACTCTGTTATTAAGCCCTAGCTGGGAAACAGGATGAGCAGTGCCTGGGAAGGTAGGCATTTTTTAAGAAATTAAGAACACGTGAATTAGAACCTCTTGTAAATATACACAAAACACTGACTTTTCATCATTACTCAAATAGCACATACCCATAGATAGGTATGGACAGAAATGAGTGGGATCAACATGCACAATTCAGCTATCAGCCTTCAAACTTGTACACTAAAATCCAAGTTCCTTAGTCCTGCGGTTGTGTCTTCAAGCATCTTTTCGACCCCAAATGCTGCTGACCCAAGTGCCCAGCATGTGTGGACAACTGTCCAGTTAAACTTGACAAAGTCGCTCATGAAGTATCAGCTGAAGTTGTACCCTCCTTTGCTGCTATACACAAGCAGACCCATACATCCAAACAGAAGTAATGCTTAAGAAATAACGCAATAATCACAGAACCACAGAATCATAGAACAGTTTGGGTTGGAAGAAACCTTAAGAAATAAAGCAATAATCACAGAACCACAGAATCATAGAACAGTTTGGGTTGGAAGAAACCTTAAAGACCATCTGGTTCCAACCCCCCTGACATGGGCAGGAACACCTTCCGCTAGAACAGGTTGCTCCAAGAAGCCCCATTCAGCCTGGTCTTGAACACTTCTGGCACAGGGCAGCTACAACTTCTCCGGGCAGCCTGTGCCAGTGCCTCACCACCCTCACTGTAAAGAATTTCTTGCCTATACCTAATCTTAATCTCCCCTGCAGTTTAAAGCCATTCCTCCTTGCCCTACCACTACATGTCCTAGTAAAAAGTCCCTCTCCAGCTTTCTTTGTAGGCTAGGTAAAAGCTCTGCTTGTTTTCCTCTGGATTTTTATTCTCCATACTCAGTATTTTACCCACTTCTTTCCAGTGGACTCTGATGCTGTCAGGCTGTGTCAGAATCACATTTTCAGTGATCTTAATTCTTTTCTTCCTTTTTATGGGCATCCGCATCCAGGTGGACACATGCACATCCATGCACTACTTGAGCACTGGGTGGCCACACTCTGAACTGATGACCATAGAGCTGCACTGCAAAGGTCTTTTCAATCCCCTTTCCTGTTTAATGCTCACAAGACTTATTGTCTGTTTTATTTATTTTTTTTAATTTACCTTTACTAGTCGGGTGCAAGCTCAGATATTGCTCACCCTAACATCCTCAGGGATCAGCCAAGGCTGCTACCACACCTCAGAACTGTTCCCTTCTGCACAGTCTGGAACTTCCATTGCCTGACCCCATAGGAAAGCCTCACTGCTTTCATTTGATGTCACCACCACTGTATGATTTCTTATCATGGTAGCACTGCAAAGCCTATCTATCACCCCATCTAAACATTTCCGTTTTCACTGCAACCTTCATCTTTCTAACTCAAACATGGACAGCACAACCAGAATCAGATGTTTTCATTAACTAAAAGGTGATTCCCACCATACTTATATAACTAAAATAGTGAGAAGCATCTGAAAACTTGTATGTAGTTAACATGACAAGATACAGCACCTTTGTGTCTTTCAGAAAACCAACAATGGCTTTTTGCCACTTGCCTAGTAACAGCAAGCTCTGGATGTCTGAAGAGGGAGTTATTATGGCTGGAAGAGCATAAGAAACACAGGAATTATAACAGTGGATCCCAAACAGTGTCAGACACTCAGAAATGGTCACACTGGATCCCCTCCAATGCTCCTTCATGTGTCCTAGCACTCAGAGTCACTTAGAGGACAAAGTAACGTAGAAAGATTGAAAGGGAATAAGTAAATAATCTATCCTCCTTCTCCTCACAGTGGAGGATCAAAAGCTTTTAGAGACTCACCTAAACCTCAGAACAGGACACTGCAAAAAACTTCTGGGATTCACTGATACAGCTCAAAATAAAACTTGAATCCCATTTTGAATCTTTCTGAAGTATTGGCCTCAATAATGCTCAATGAAGAATTAATTCCACAGTGTAATTACACCCAATGTGAATTGCCAACTTTTTAGTTAATTAAATATCCCCCTACCCTCTGCCATGAAAAGTTCATGATATGCCTTCTCTGCAGCATTCATTATTTGACACCCTTTTGTCAGTTCCTCCTCATCTGGCTCCTTGCAACGTAATTGATTCCAGATTTTCAACACGCTTCAGATACAGATTTTTTTTTCCATGCTGTTCATCATTCTCATCTCACTGTGACAGCAACAGGCCAGCAACTTACCCACGTGGGTAAGGCAAGGCAGTGGGTAGTGCAGGGAGAAGCACTCAGCAACCTGCTCCAGCCCAGGGTCTCCTACTGCTCCCTGTCCATGGCTCTCAGACACCAGCCTTGCACAGAGCTGGCCGTGTACCCCAATTAATGATGCCCTTGCTCACGTCTCTCTTCCGTTCCGTTTCTATCTAAAAATCTCTGAATACAAACCTTATCCTAGAGTGAGTTTTTACAATATAATACTAGCTCCCAAAAGTGGGGATTACCTACATTTAACTGAGAAAACTTGACACATCTGATTTTATAGTAACGTTAAGACTGTGGCCTTACAGGGCCAGAGGTTTAAAAGAAGAATACAAGAAAATTCACCCCGATACACAGATCCCACAAAGAACATGTTTGGAGTACTTCATACATCTGAATAAAAACCTCCTTTAAAATGTATAATATTATATGTATTATTTAATTCTATATTACATATACTTATATATATATATAAGAGCTTTCCTTATGATGCTCGCAATTTTAACACCATCAATTACTATTTTGTCATTAGGGCTGAGTTTTTTGGTTGGTTGGTTGGTTGGTTGGTCGGTTGGTCGGTTGGTTGGTTGATTGGCGGTTTTCTGCTTCATACTTCCCCCTCTGTTTTCCTTGGCTGGCTGGTTCTGATTTTGAATGCTTCTGATGTAAAAAAAACCAACACTTTTTCTTTAGGACAGCACAACTTCTTTGGTTCTTTTCAGACAAACATTATGCTAACCCCAAAATACTCTCTGAATTGAAGCATAATGGTTTGAATATCCACTTCAGTCTAAGCCTATCTCATTTATAAACACAAAACCAGACGAATAAGAGGGTAGAAGAGACTGCAAAAATAAAGACATATTTTTGCTTCCTCAAAGTTAGAACCACCACTTAGGCAATAGTTTTGTGTTAGGATTCTGTTCCAAATCTTTCAACAACAAAAATAACATGGCATGCACCCCACTCCTACTAATCACAGAACTGTTAGGGTTGGAAGGGACCTCTGGAGATGACCTAGTCCAAGCCCCCTGCCAAGGCAGGGCTACCTAGAGCAGGTTACACAGGAACACATCCAATTTCTCTCCAAAAAGTGATTAATGTAGTGGTTAATACATAAATATTTCTCAGTATCTTCATATTCTGTGGTTTCAAATCTCCTAAGCACAGAGTTTCCTTTATTTCTCTGAAATGCAATACATACATATATATATATAATAAGTATATAACACAAGGCACCTGAAACTAGAAAGACTCAAGAGCTGAAACTAGAGGGAGTAATGTAGCAGACCAGAACAGACCAACAGCACGTCTTCTCCCCAGTGACTATCAATTCATTTCTTGTTTAAGAAGCTGGAAGGAGCAAGCCCAGAACAGTTTCCATTTAAACCTTAAAAGCAATGCAGCCAAGCCTCTACACCCAAAATATTTGCTGATTTCTTTAGACGTGGCTACTCCCTTACAAGAGTTCTGCATGAATACAGGATTACTGAGAAAAAAAAAAACCCAAATGCAGGTGTTTTATCAGTGAGCACCATTGTGAAATTAGTGCCCATCTCAGTAAACTGGAGGAACAAATTCCTCAAATCTCTAAAGTCCTTCATTTTTTAACTTGCATTTACACTGGTATTTAAGTACTTGTCTTATGTAAAGGTTTCTGAGGCTCTTTTTGCACAAAATTATGCTACAACATAAAATCACTAGTTCTTTGGATTTGAAAATGCTGAAAAGGCTTGAAATACAAGGGGATACTAAAGCTGCAGCTGGGACTGTGATTATGTGTACATGCACTCATGTCCAGGTAAGACTGGCTGATGCCCTGGAAAATGTGGCTGAATTCAGGAGTGACTCTGTAGGTGTATCTTCATTACCAGTGGGCCACTGCTGGCAAGAATTGACTAAGGGAAGAAGCATGAACAACAGTGGTACAAGTCTAAATTAAATATATATAGAGACTACGATGTTTTTATTAGGTTAAGTTCCCGCCTGCCAAATGAGCTTCTGTAAAGCTACCAGCTCCTGGGAACAAACCCTGAAATGTCTGTCTGCTAAATTGTATCATTTTACAAACCCCAGACTCTGACTGCTTCAGACCAGGAAATTATCGTGGTTTACTGCCCACCTATGCTGTAGTTTCAGGTGCACTGTCACAGACACATTCAGCCACCCAGAGCCTGGAAGAGCACTTTTCTCTGCAGCTTCAAAGTACCATTGTAATATAAATAATACATAATAACAAACAGCACATTTGTACCTCCACTATAAAAAAACACCAGCCCCAGGTTGTACAGATCAGGCTGTGTACACAGTTTTGCTCTTTAACCTCTGCAAGCTGTGTGTCAAACAGCCCCTTTAAAAATCACGAGTTTTTGCGAAGTCAGGCACTGCATAACGGCTTATTTCAGAGGTTACACTCTGCATACATATGTATGAAGATGGGACAGAAAAAAAACAGCTCAGCTTACTTGTCTTTCAGTCACCTAATCAAAAAGGTGATTGGATTCATTTTTACGATATCAATGAAGTCACCGGAGTGCAATCTCAGTTTTTTCCGCATGAGACAGATGACACCTTCGCCATGGACTCAACGCAATGAAAGACAGGCTTTTTTTCAGATACACCCAGGCCATGGCTCACTTCTGCTTGTGTACATAAAGAATACCAGATGTATTGCAGTAGCGCTCGCTCTTTTTCCACTCTATCAAGAGGCTTACTTAATTTCTTTCTATTATAAGCACAGGAGACTGGAAGGACACCAGCCAGGGCAAGAGGTGAGATACGAAGGATGCTATGCATGATTAGAGGGAGATACAGCAAGGTATTTTTCATTTCCCAAGGGAAATCACTGCCCTAATGCAGCCAAAATATTTAATGCTACATGTGAAGATTTCAGGGTGGGACACAGGCCTTAGAGAAAATGCATAAAACGCAAACATGCATCCCTGAAATTCAATTTGATAATTTTGCTGACCACAGAGTATCATGTATCTGTTCCAAGACTAACTACCGCCTTCCCTCCTACAAAACGTTTAATACTTCCCTTGTAGTTTCACGAGTTCTCGTTCCTGTAAGAGTCAATTCAATGCAATTTCTTGAGGACTACACCAGAATGCACCCACAACTTTACAGAGTTTTTCTCTTCTTGACCGTCTCTCTTTGTTCTACGGAAAATGGCACTGCTTGCTTTTATCCCAGAATTTGCCAAGTCACTACTGGAGCCTTCCCCCAGGTCACAGTGATGTTACCACTACAGATTACACAGGAGCTGGATATCCACATCCAAATCTGCAGGCAGACACTGCTGTCAACCAGGAGGTTTCCACACGAAACTGAACCTCAGTGGCCTGCCTTGTGACCCCTTTTCCCCTTCACCTGTCCTCCTGAAGCAGGAAGCCTGGCAGCTCTCTCTGCTCCTGCAGCAACTGCAGGGCATGGATAAGCTTCAGACATGGATTCACCAGGTATTCATGCAGTGTGTTTGCACAGTTTCCAGCAGATCTAACTGGTATATCCTAGAAAGACCCTCAGATAAGCAGGCTACTTACTTATCTGGATCCCCACCCTCGCAGAATTAACAGAATCTGGTAAAACTTTGGTGGCAGTCTCCTGCAAAGCTGCATTGGCTATCTGATAAAAGTGGGAAGTAATATAATATGGGCATATATATACACATATTCAATTATATACTTATTTTCTATTAAAAGTATTTAAATAGATAATAATAAATTAATAGATTATTTATAAATAATGGAACTCAGCAAAATAAAAATGGAAAGTCTTTGTTACAGTTGTTAGTCACTGAGGAAGGCTAAAATATAAATCTATAGTAAACTTAAAAATAGAACCAAACTACCTTATGTCCTAGAACAGTGAGAAATGGGGGGATTATGTGGAACCTAGATCTAACCTTGGGACCCAAATAGCATTTAAACCACCTCCTGCTTCTCCTTTTAACTTCAACCTCTTAGCTACAGGCAGATAACCTTCAGTCTACTCCTAGTACACTCCAGGCACTGCTGAGCTGGCCAATGTGAAAGACATTAGGAGCAGAACTCTGCTGCTGCTCCCTTCTTAAACCTAAAAGCAAGATACAGGACGAAATCTTTGGTTCTTGCTGAGAAAAATGAGCTGCATGGGTAGGAGACTTCAGGAGAGTAAAGGAGACGTACTGAAGCTCTGTGAACCTCAGCAAGCACCACTTTTGTTCATGAAAATTCAAGAGGTTGCAAAGCTTCAGTAACAAGTTACACTGGATAATATGGAGGAGGGCTAATTTAGTAGTACATTTCCTCTTCTTTCAGCCACAGCCTCTGTTTCTTCAAAGCAGCAATCCCAGTATGGACTTGAAAAAAAAAAAAAAGCCTCTGAAAGCTCAGCTTTCTGTGTATTGTGTAGTCACTTAATCTGTAATTTGCTCTCACAGAAATAAATGCTAATGTGCCTGACAAATGTGACTTAATTTTGTGATGTGAATGACTTCTCCTATGTAAATCTCTCTATGCAATTTGTATGTTATTCTTTTTAAAAAATAGGAACTACTACTGCATTCTAGTTCCAGCTCCAGAGTGAATACTGAGATTTATACTCCAAACTTTACCACAGCATGACAAGAGAACTCCCCTAACTTCCCCTCCCACTTTTACTAACAACAGAAATCTTTTGTCCACATTACACCCAGCATTTAAGATGGATGAAAAGACGGATGCACTTACTAAACGTGAAATAAAGTAAATAAAACACTAGACAGTGAAAATACATTTCTGCATGCTTTCGAAACTTGGTCATAGGGGCAGAAGTCTCTGACACGTTACTCACCCCAATTTTATCTCATAAGAAGAAAAACAAGGAAGATGATTTACCCTCAAACTCCTACCTCTCTGATACCCAACTACAGGCAAACATACAGCAAAACACCATTTTATGTAAGTCTTCCTTTAGTTGCTCCAGAGAAAGAACAGAGAAGTTCAGAAAAACAAGCCAATCAAATAAAACCCCAAACCAACCAAATAAAAAACCCCCGAATAACTAAAAAACCCAACCAACAAAAAGTCTTTAAAGGAGGCAACTACACTACAAATAATTACAGATACATATTCATTTCAGAAAGCAACACTACAGAAGGACAAATTTACAGAAGCAACAGTATCTGAGATTTTGCCTTCCTAAAGCAACTAATATGAGAAAACAGCTCACCTTTTCTTGTATTTGAGCACATACATAGGTCTTGCCAAGTTTCACAGGGATGGAGTTTCATGGAATTGTTTCTCAAAGCTCATACCACCCACATACTACAAAAGCCATGGAAATTACAGGCTCAACACATCCATCTACCCATCTGTCATTTAGATGAGGTGTTTGATATGCAGTAGCCCTTGTCTCCTTCAGTTTGAGGCCACAGTGCACTATAATTTTTATTGCTTTTCTGCATATGACAGCGGCAATATCCCATTTCAAATGTTTCCATGTAAAGTAGTGAGTGATTATCAACAACATCATAGCATCATATCCTCTTGTTATATTTATTTTAGTACATGAGGAAGTGTGAGTTGCCAAAGTCATGTAGGCAGTCTGTGCCAGTGAAGAGAACTTAATGTAGATCTCTAGCTAGTGTATTACCCGTATTATTAAACAATACTATTTTTAAAAAAGTAGAAAATTCCTAAGAACATGATGTTTTCCTTCCTTTCTGATGATTAGATGGATCCTGCATTCCCTCTTTCTTGCTTTCATAGGTCACCAGGCTATGCTAACACCTTATTCCATATGAGCAAAAAAGACATCTCAGAAAATACATATTGAATTTGGCTGGACTTGAAATTGCATCTCCTAAGCACAGAGGCTGACAACTGCTTGGGCCCCACTGATTTTCTTCAAGACCTACATGGTCTTTTCGATTAATATCTGACAATGTTCTTCTGTAGCCTTGGTAATATTGGCTGGTTGCATATCATCACTAGCTCACTCATGGGTTTGTTGGAGAAAAGCTATAGGATGAAAAGCAAATCCATTAACAGGAGATTCACATCTTCTCTGAACAAAGGAAGAAAGGACCTATTCCAAGAGGCTGCACTCAAATGTGTCCTCCATTCAGAATAATGTTAAATACTGAGCTACGGCAACCATCACAGTCTGGCAAAAGAACATTAAAACAACGTGAAAAAATCATCTCTACTCATCTCTTTTATATAACAATGTACCTATTGCAATTCAAGAAGAGAAAAATGTGTGAACTATTGGGATTAGGCCTATGAAATATAATTAGAAATAACCAGAAGCCAAAAGCAAACAGTAGCAATCATTAGGTGAGGATGTGGAATCTCATATGTACATCATATAAATTCATGCTGAGCCTCACCCTGCAGTGTAACTAGTGGTAGTCACCTCAGCTTAGCAAGGGAGATAACAACAGCGAAGGTGAACAGACCTGTGGAAACATTTCTGTACACTGAAAGTCTATGAAGACACATTCCCTCTGGGAGTTTCATGAACAGCAGATACATGGTAATGCAATAATTTCCCATTTAACAAAACTGGAGAAATGGGTATCCCGAGGAAATTATCAAGCAATAGATTTAAAAGAAATTGAAGAAAGAAGTACTTTTCTACATAGCTCGTAACTCCTGTATGGAACTGACTGCTTCAGCATGTTGGAAAAGACAACTGCAAAAACGGATCTATAGAAAAAGGAGATCCAGACATAGGTTGGACCAGACGTAAAATGACTTCTGCCTCTTACCTCCATAAACTAGGAGCCTCTATGAGGGGCAGAGTCACATTATACCTGACTTGTGTTATATTTTTCCCCTAATCATCTGAAACTGGTAGGTGATGGAGCAGAGACAGCCTGATAAATGAGATGAATGATTTCAGTGATGCAGTACAGCTGTTGTGGTAGAATTCTCACGTCTTCTGGCTCCTCTCCTCTACTGAACCTGCCTTCAGCCATGAGCATAGCACAGAAGCTGCAATTTGGACTGGCTCATCTTCTCCTTAAAACAGATAAAGATCAACTGCCATTGACCGGGGAGTCTCATCAAGAAGCCTGCAGCCTCTAGCAGATAAGAGCTGAACCCCTGCTTACTGAATCACAGGTGCTGTTTGGAGCCTAAGAGTAGGCTGTCACCTGGCGTTTCCTCCATCACTTGTCCTTACCAGTCAGTCTGTGTGAGGTCAATGGTGAAAAGAAATGAGTCACATGGCTACGTGGACACTGATGTCAAACTGCCAGGATTCAGTTTAAGAAGCAGCAGGAACAAACAGCAGTCTGTTTTCTCCATGAGGGACCAATTTCTTCCCTTCCCTTGGAGATGGCATAATTCATGCTTTCAGTCTTCCAAGAAGTGGAGAATTGGAAGGACGTGTGGCTATTCATGTAATTTTGAGCACAACTGTTTCTTTAAGCAAGACAAATCATATGAGTTAGAGGAATTCCTGCTACATTTGTATGATTTGTGTTTATGCATGTAAAGCACCAGCATGGGTATTTTTGGCACATGAGGTAGAGTATAAATTAAAGTACATATTAATCACACATTATATCTGCAGTCTAAACTAGCAGGTATGTTCATTTTATGTATGAATGTGTTCTTGAAGCTGCAGGATACTAATTTAAAAGACAAGCAATTCAAAGCTTCCTTGGTTGACACTGCATGTAATGAGATTTTTTTCCCCTGACATCTTGTGTTTCATCTTATCTCATAACTAAATAATTTAGTGTATTTTAAATATATATATAAGCATTCAAAACAATAAGCTGTGTATGACCTACTTATTTTGAGTTTCCAATTTAAAAATAGTTATTCCAAGGAAAAAAAATTCCTACGAATTGTCAACAGAAGAAAGTTGATTTAATCCACGGAACAAAGACGTGTGAAGGTGAGACACACGCACCAGTAGTCATGAGAAATCTTTTGAACTGCAGGACTAATTCTGAGAAATGAGTTTTCAATTAAACCCCAACGTTTCCCATGTGACTCTATCAGTCACTGAAGCACATGACAGCATCAGCTGGTATCAGTGTGGTGGCTGTGACAGGTCACCCCACAAAGGATTTCGAATGTGCAACTTCTATATAATTGGCTGGATTGTAGGTATTTGCAGTCATATAAAAGACAGGATGATGTGAAGACTTCATTAGCATGAAATGGAGGTGGTTGCATTCTTCATGCATGACCAAAGCTGTGAGGACACTCAAAGATTTCAATGCAATGAGTGTCTTTAACACTTTCACCATCTCTGCTGAGTGCACAAACAGACTGATGGGCCACTAATGGAATCTGGATCATCTGCAGCTTTTCTTATTGTTATATATTTACTCTGACCATTCCTTTCTTCCCTCCCACTAACCAAAAATCCCCAAAACAAAGCAAAAAACATCAGCTGAGTCAATTATAAAGGATTTTACGGCTGCTGGAGAGCAGTCCAGGCACTTATACTCAAAAGGCTTCTAGAGGTTTGTGCTTTGAAGTCTGTGGAGGAAGTCTCCGATGCCTCCATGGCAGTACCTCTGCAAGCACACCTGCAGGACAGGGAGTGAGACCTCTCTAGAAGGCAAAGCACCCAAGGAACTTGTCAGAAGGTTGGAAGAAAAAGAAGGAAAAAAAGGTGGTTAAATATAGCACGCACCCGGTGTAAAAGTCCCCCTCTCCCTCACTGATGAGCTACAAGATGGCTCAGGATAAACCCCATGCTACCTATGAAATGCTCACAGTCCTATGTCTGATGAAGGCATCCCATCATCAAACCTCCTTGCTGTTTCCAAAATCAAGAGTTTTAAACAGGAGTACGGAGCCTTGCAAAGTGTGCAGAAGGGACTTCATGGGTACCACTCTTCCCTTGTTGCTTTATAGAATCCACTACATGGCTTTTTAATCTGGAGATCCACAAGTCTTCACACCCACATGCGAACATACTCTATTCCTGCATGTGAAGCACAAGTTCAAGTATCACCCTGGCTCCCTGGGCCAGTGCCCACGTCAGTTACCATGTGAGTTGTTGAGAGCAGAAATACTTGAAAAGGGAAATAACTGAATATAACCTGACAGCACTATATAGCATAGCTAGGAGTGAGAATGTTTAGAAAGCATAGATGTGTGCTCAGAGTTATTTAAGACTGGAAGTATTAGAATTAAAAAGAGCTAGAAATGTAGTGGATGGAGCTGGTTTTGCTAATACTTCTGAACCTTAAAAACAAATGTATTTCCTTCCTCCATGTAGGATAGATGGTGTTGGATCAGGATGAAATTTTCCTGCATTACGGAACTTAAATGGTGCAGTCCACAAACTTAAAATCCATGGGATTTGGAATATTTCTACAATGCATAGCTGTGTTTCATATGTTTTCCAACCCTTTTTACATCTGACTTGAAAACATAAAATACAAGCCACAAAAGGGTGGGCAACTAAAGTAAAATGGAAACTACAACTACTGCCAAGCTTGAGAGATTTTGATTTTGAAAAGTAAAGACAAAACCCTAAAAGCCCAGTGCTGGGTGTTCATGTTAAGGAAGCGAGTGATTTTCCAAGCTGTGCTGGATTTAAGATTTTAACAAATACATGCCAGACAGCAATAACAAGGTTACAGCGAGGAACATGAAAGTTTTTAAACAGGCAACAGAAATCTATAAAGCATTAAAAATATATTTGTCTCGAAGGCCTAAAATGGAGAGCATGAATTTATCAGACACTGAAGCATGATTTCCAACCTACACTTCAGAAACAAAGCAGTAAAACGTATCCAAACGTTCTCGCAATGAACATCTACCAAGATACAAAAGGAGAAACAATGCCAAAGGGATCTCCTATCTCTGCATCCCCGAATCAAAAAGAATGGGGAGTTGTTGTAAAAAGACATTTGGATAAGTAAACAATTAAAATAAATGCTTTAAATAACCTGTTTTGAGTCAATGATTTCAGAAACATGAAGCGATGCATCAGAAATTGTTTGACCTCCCCCGTTCCTGTGCAGACTAAAATAGAAGCTCAAGGTCTCAGACTTGTCTCAGAAACGTTATTTTACCTACACAATTTTTGCTTTCTCTTTGCAATGCAATAAAAATAACCCCTTGTCTAATATAGGAAAAGGGTGCAAAATAATTTCAGATAGTCACTGACCCTTCTTACAAGTGGCTCACTTCCATAAAATGGGAACACATGATGCAATTTTACATGGTAAAGAATGGCACACTGCCAGCAACTTCTGCAGACACAGAGGACCATGGAGTCAAAATGAAGCCCAAGAATTCTGCAGGGGTTGGAAATCAACTAGTACACACTGAAATGAAAACCAAAGCATGGTGTGTATGTTTGTCCACAACACCTAAAGCTCTAAAATCGCTTTAAAGAATGCTCAAGCCTGCAGTTTCACTCCCCCCCTTCAAGCACTGAGCTGGGAGCAGGCCAGGGCTCCCTTCCCCACAGCAACAACCAGGGTCTCACCAAAGCCCACACCAGAGCTCACCACAAATGCTTTCAAGCAAGCCAGGCAATCACTAATGCACACCTTTTCCGTAATGCCTGTGCATATACACATATACACGTGGTTGTCCTGCTGGGAATTTAAATTAAATGAGAAGTTTAGTGCATTCTGCCTATGAAGCCTCTGGCAAATTCAGCAGCATTTGCAGCGCTGCATGTGCAGGGTCAGGCATGAGCTTCGGCACAGTGGCAGGGGCAGGTGGAATCACAGCACGCAACAAGGCTCACTTCCACTGGGCACTGGGGAAAAGCATCAGGTTTTTCTCCTTCAGCACTACCCAGGACCCTCACCTGCCTCGTGTCTTGTGCCAGGGTATCAAACACTTACACAAAATTCTTTCTTCATCCTTCAACACAGCCCTCATGTTCCAACCCTTCTACTGGGGGAAGAAGACTAGCAACACACATACACAAATTATCCTGATATCAGGGCAGGGAGAACCAAAGGAGGCCAAGCACCAAGGGCTAAACAGCAGGAGATAGCCAGCTGCTGCTGCTGCTGTCCTTCACCAGGGCCAGAAAGGAGTGGGTACAAATTTACAGCCGTTATGATGGAAATTTCCCACAGCAGCTTTTATCACAGGGTAACAATAGGGTTCTATGAGAAATTAAAGCTTATTTCAGCTGGGTGATTTGCCAGCTCAGAACACAATGGACCTTTTTAGCAAAGTCGAGGTGTAATTTGCAGCTTTCTGCAACCAAGAAGGATGGTCCTTTCTCCGGAGACTGCATTGAACTGAGGGCATGCTAGCTGGGGGATGCACGCAGCCCTGGCAGGAACGCAGAGCTCCCTCTAGCACGTGTGACGGGCAACCTCGAATCACAGGCTGGGGAAACAACAGCTCCTACTCGGAAACAATGCTGCCTTCATCGCCCAAACCCAACAGCTTCCTGTAACCCCGCGCAGGTTTCTCCCTCCCTATCACATGAGACAGAGCTCCAGTGTGCCCATTGTCAGCACGACCTTTTCAAAACAGCAGTCCAGTCAACTTTCAGAGTCTCTGGGTCAGCTGCCTTTGCTGAGCGCATGGGGAAAACAAGGAAAACACCAGCTCCAGCACCACTGCGAGCGCCTGGTGTCACCAGTGGGATTTGGCCAATGCCAGTTTCTCCAGCACCGGGGAACTGCACCATGGAGTAGAAGCACACAGAGAGGCAGGGAGGAGTTGCATATGAAGTGATTGAGGAATGGAGCTGCTTCCCTGAAGTACTGTTTAGATCCCAGGCAAGCAAAGAGTAGGAAAAACCTTCAGAACCTTCCCATCCAAATCCTCCTTGGAAAAAAGTCCTGAAATGTCCCATGGAAAAATGAGATGATAGAGAATTATGCAGATATGTAAATCAAATAACCCAAAACCCAACAGTGCTCAGCTGTGTTGGAAGAGTCCTGCCTTTTCCACAAGCTGACAAAGGAACTAGAGAATCATCACAGAACTTCCCTGATGCTATTTCTGCCCTTTAGCTTTTCTCAGTGCTTTTCACTAACAAGAACACTTAAAACTGGCATTTGCATATCTTATACTTCCTTTTATTTCTCCTGGCTGGGTTGCTTTTGCTTTCCCCATTTGATAGCTACCAGAAGCAGAGAAAAATCAGTGATGTAAGAGGCAGGTCCATCAAAGAAGTGGCAACACAGCAATGACAGGCTATAGCTTTAATTCAGGTCCCATATACAGCAAACATTAATTCAGTAGAATTAAACTCATAGGAATCTTTATCCACAACATCCAAAACCTCTCTTAAATCATTTGAATTGATACTGATAGACAAGATACTGATAGACAAAAAATAGAGGCAAAGCTAACCAAAGGTTTGCAGTCCTTTTCTGACAAACCTGGACCTGATTTATTCAAACTGTGCTACATCTGGATTCTGTACCAAAAATCGTACAAAAGCTGCAAACTGCAGAGAATCTTAATTTGCATTCATTCATTTCCAGAGCTAAACAGAGTACATGAGCACACATGCAGTGGAAATTATTCCTTTCCTGACATCCCAGAAAGGCCACTGGCACCTCAGGCTGCCTCTGCTCAGAAACCCTCAGGAACTACCATGACAGAAGTCTCCATACGCAATACAGCCTGTGTGAGTCACAGGCTCCCTAAAACAGTACCTCCAACTCGCTTTCAGATTAAAGGTCCTTTCAGTACAGATCTTGCCTACCAAGCAAACGGACAGAAAGCAATGAACTTGCAGGAAATGAATCTGGAGAGAATAAAAACCCAATGTTTGTCAAAGCCACGTGGCAGTGCCAGCAGAGCCACCAAGCAGTGACCTTGACATCCATTACACGCTCACATCTGTAGTTTAACATGCATGACTTCCACAGAGGTCAATTATTCAAAGGCAAAATGCACAGTGCCACTGTTCATCAGTTATTGTTTTGCTTTATAGCATTTACATATAATACACCATCAGTCCCACCCCAGAAAAAAAATATGTGTTCTCCATTAGCAAGAAGATGATGCATGGAAGAGAATTGTAGTCTTTGGTTCTGTCTTCCACCTGGGTTACCCTTCTTTGCAATTTTAAGACTTTATTTCTGTAAGGCTGACTGAAGTATTATTTCAGAAGTCACAGCTCAACACTTCTGCTTTTGATTTACTGGGCATTGCTATGAATTCTTTATAACAGCTAATTGTCATGCTGATACTTATTCTTTTTGTGTAGGGTACTTGAACTATTTTAACGACTTCAATGTAATATACATTAAAATAGCCAGTGATGAGCCAAGCACCTGTAAAACTCATGTCAAACCAAATAAATGTTGGCCTTAAGCCAAAAATGTACTTGCTGTCCATAATCTACTGCAATGCTCATTTAAGTTCTGTAATTTTCCACCAACTGGCAATTGTGTTGTTTGGTTCTTTTTAATTCATTCCTTCAGGTGAAAAGGAGGTTTCATCAAATTCAACAGTGGCTGAAAAGACTGTGAACGTCTCTTGAATTTCCAAGTGCTACAAGCTGAAATAACATGTATGCTTTCTGTAGCTGCCTGATTTTTCACATGAGCCTATCTGTGGGTTTTATCATTTTTTCTATTGTGCTCATTTTGCAAACATTCTACACCTGCTTAACAGTTTGCAAACAGAGGTAATTAAGTGACACGAAACACAACTGAGGTTAAGCATGTATGAAATTATTTTCAAGATCAGGACCCAAATTAGTTAAGCTTAATTTAGGCCATTCTTGATAAAATTTTAAAACCCCACTATTTTTATGGATGTCTTTGAAATAAACTCTCCTACTTCTCTTTGATCTTCTTTGTTCTCTTCACCCTACTGCTTTGCTGGTGACACTCAAAAGCAGAAGTCTGCATTTTTTAGGTAGCAACACTGTAAAATTTATCCACAGCTTTCTCTGCTGAAAAATAAAGTTATTAAAAGGGTGGCTCAGAACTTATTGCACTCCCTTCCCCATACTGCAATAAAAAGCTTTTCCTTGGAGTAACAATTTAAAAGCAATACAAATCTTTATTTCATCAAGTTGGCAGCTGCATATATGTCTTTAGACTGGTTAAGAAAGAAGATTCTTGGGAAAGTGGTAGCAATATATTTCTTCATTCCATATGACAATACTTCATTACAGCAGGACAATGCTGTTGTATTTGCATATATATCACTTCTCCCAAATTTCTATCCCTCTTTTCAGGCCACTTTTTTGTCTGCGTGCTTTTATATTTCTGCTGGGTGTTGCACAGCATTGCTCAATTTATGTCTGCCTTGGTCTGTACATATGGCAAGCAAGTGTATTATTAAAAGTTATATTTACAGTAACATGAATATTGAATTCATTCTACTACCAAACACATCTTGTGAAACTTCATGTTTCTCTTCCCACTAACCACTACCACATTTGTGCTCCAAATCTTCTGTTCATTTAAAAATAAATGACTGATAAGAAATTACATAGTTATTACAGTAAGTCTTCTATTTTACCAGAAAATCAAAAACAGAGATATACCAGGGCTGAAAGGCTGAAAAATACAGGCAACTGTGTGCAGTACCCCACAGCCTGAAGTATCTACACAACAGATGCTTAAGCAGAAGAGTCTATGAAATACTTTACTCCCCTCTGTCCACCACTCTCCTCTACACTTTTTAACCTTTCTGGATGTTCAGAAACACCCCCATCAAGTGTGATTCAAAAAAACCCTAAAGGATCTTCAGAAATGAGGAACACTAAGTCAGAGCAAATCTCTCCTTCATTACCTGTGTAACACTACCATGTCTTACACTTTACATAGTTCAAACATAAAGAGACCATTCTTAATACTTTTTTTTTTCTTTGCCATTTTCCACCACAGAAGAGACAGGGCTTACACAACAGTAGAAAATCCATGTAAACACAGTCCTTAAGCCACATAAAAGTAGATGTTATTACTAAAGGCATTAGGGTGAATATAAAGGAAAAGAAGACTATGCGTAATTAAAAGGCTGCCCTTCATTCATGAGCTTTGAAAGCAATGAAAAAGCACCTCCCTCAAGGCTAGGAAACATGTTTTATGGAGACACACTAATTGTGTAGAGAAGCACCACGCATTCCTTGCTGAAAGCTGGTAATGATAACTGAGTGTAGATCCAGACAGTCCGACAGCTCTCCACAGCAAGAGCAAATGCTTGCAAGCTGAGGATTTCTGATACGGCCTGTACTCAGGTTGTGCCTACAGAGTCTTCTGGACTACTGTCTCCCCCTCAGAGAGACATTGCCACTTCAAAATACACACAAAGCTCAGTGCAAAACTCTTCATGCATTTTCAAAAATACAGGCTTATTATGCATCAAAGACTGCTTCCACCATCCAATTTCCACCCAAATTTGAAAAGATACATTTTCATTTAGCTCCACATCTGACCAGTGCACTGATACCTAAAATTGTAGCCTCTCATGTTTTTGAGTAGCTTTAAAAGCAGTTAACTTATGCATGAACCTCTTTAAAGACAGTGTAGGTGTCAGTGAAGAAACCTTTACATTTACCCTTGTGCTTCAAAGTCACACCAAGCAGTGCTTCACAGCCAGCCACCTTTTTTTTTTTCCCCTATCCAATTCAGCAGTACTCTAACTTTACTCAATCTAGTGTAAATTGTACAGCTGGTCAGAGACTGTTGTGCCAGCTGGGAAAAGCAGAAAGAAACCCCTTTATTTGTAGTAGAAAACAGAAAACCTATGAAATGTTTAATTGGAGAAAAGGGAAGAAAAAAAAAAAAACAACTTTTTTTTAAATCTTACACAGCTTGATGTTTCAGCAGGGCACCAGTCTGCCCTACACAAAGACGTTAAGCTACTGTGTTTCCCTGCGTGGAAGCAACCTGAGCCGGTCCCCAGTCACTGCAATGCTGCTCCATGGAAGCAATGATCGCCTTAGACAACTCCAAAGTAGAGATCTCCACCTTTAAAACCAGAAGCAAGCCATCAGGCAGCCTTCCCTCCTAGACTGTGATAGGAAGGGAAGCCTGCAGAGGAGTTCAGCGGGAGATTTGCTTTTCCTCCCTCACCCTTTGGCTGGTGCGAATATACTTCAGGTAAGGGCCAGACCCTCCACAAGTACAAAGCCCACCTGGCCAAGGAACTTCTCCTCCAGGCTCTGGGAGTGGGGCCCACCATTCCATCCCTTTCCCCACCAGTCTCGACCTAAAGCTTAACACTCAAATTTAAACATATTTAAACACTTTTTTTCTCCCCCAGTATACATACATTTGAAAAGCATAAAGCCATTTGCAAGGTTTTGCTATGGTTTTCTTTGCATTGTCGCAATGTAACAGCATGGAGGGGAGGGGGAGCGTCTGTGTGTGGGAGGGGAGAGGAGCAAACACTTTGCCCTTTCCAAACACTCCCTGATTTTGCCTACCCCACACTGGGATGTCAAAGCCAGTGATATATATGTAGTAGGACAGGTTTCTCCAGGGGCTCAGTCTTGTATGCAGCATTCAGCAGTTTGTGAAAGGAAATCAATAAGAGCTCTCCCTCAGCTTCCTGCTCCCCTGTATTCCTGCATTTCCCTCTGTAGTGTATGTACTTATGCAAAAAGCACAGTCCTTTGTACGATTATCTTCCCCACAAAAGCCATTACCAGTCTCTAAACAGTGGAAGGTGACATCGATAACTAAAGCTACAGAAATAGCTTTCCCAGCTTGGTGAAAGAAACACAGGCAAACCAAGTTTTTCTGCTAAGTTCCATTTCAACATTCCTGATGAAAAATGGTACCTGGGCTCTCCTCTTCACAAAACACTGGATGCATTTCTACATTTTCACGTTGCTAAAGTATCAGATAGGTATGTTTGAAACACAAAATACCCTTTCTAGCGGCAGAAACCCAGCAGTCATCAGACACGTCCCTGTCACACTGTAGCCTTTAGACAGTGGACTCTGAAATGCCAACACCCATCCCTCTTATTCTTTCCATCACTATTTCCCCTATGGTGGCTTTATCTGCTGGAACAGCTCGGTATTTTTTTCCTGAAGAAGCTAATATTGTTTACTCTGTCATTTATCTTTATCCTTTTCAAAACAATTTCTTTCCATTATGCATTTTCTATTGATATTATTTTCTATTACAGCCATCATATGGTCCATCTAAGTATTTCTCTTAGTCGCTTTTGTAATCCTATCTCATTTGGGTTTTCCACATTCATTTATCCCTTTCCTATTTTATTTTTTATTTTCAGTATGTTTGGGAATTAGTATTTCTGTATATTCCTTGTAACACATCTGGTGAAAAATGACACAAATCCAAGCAAAACTTGTTCAAAGATACGCTCCTTTTCATTTTTTATCTGTCTGTATGGAATTGGAACGAAGAATCAGGAGCCACTGTGGGATGATCTGATGAGACAAGTGCCAGCTGGCCAGCTGGCTGTGGGGCAGTCACACAGCCGACATGGGACAAGCAGCCTGCACATCCCAGTTTCTTTTTTTGTGTTGGACATTCAAGTAAGACCCTTCTTTCCAGTGAATTTCCTTCTCAAAGTGCTGAACTAACGAGATGAATGGAACAAATCCTAATCAAGAGACAGGCTGAGCTCCATCCCCACTGTGGCTGGGAGCCTGTAAAGCAGTGGATGAAACCCAGGAAAAATCCTCCCCTCTTGGGCCAGTGGCACTGCAAACCCAGTGGTGAAATCAGGCTGCTCACAGAGCCTGTGGTTCAGCAAGGCCAACTAGCTGTGAAGTCTCTAATGTATTGATTCTATATTGACTGAAGGAAGGATGCATAAGAAGACAGGGGGAAGAGAAACTGTGTCCCAGAAGCAGCCAGGCCCTGGACAGTACTGTATTTTATCTGCTGGATTGCTTCAGTTCAACCCAGCCGTGTTCATGTACACATTTAAAGAGAGCTGTCTGCTAGTCTGTAACAATTATAGTTCAACTATTTGTGAAGTCTGATAAAAAAAAAAACCCTAGTAAAATATAAGCTTCTTTTATGTGCACAAAAAAAAAAGTTCAACAAAAAGAATAACCTGGCTATAACTAATGACCCCGACAGGATGAGGAAAAACAAGTTATCATCAGTTGGAGAGTGAAAGCATTATGCAGTGAAAACAAATTATAAACTTACTTCAGTATTGTGGACACAGACAAAAGCCAGATGTTAGTACATAAACACCACAATCACTGGAATTAGGCGCATAAACCCTTGGATTTCAACTGAAATACTGGTGTTTCATTTCACCATGCAGGTGTTTAACCTTCCAGGCTTCACCCAGCTTTCATTTTGTCTTTGAAAGGACAGAAATCCTAAAGCAGAAAGTTTTTCTGCATCACCAGCTTCAAAACATACTTGTTCAACGTCCCATTATGCAAACCTTTGGAAAACTCACTTCCTTGCCAACAGACTGCTGCTACTGGCTGAAGGGATTTAACCTCTCCATTGCCAGATACATGATCAGAGTATTTCCAGGCAGAACTGGGACATCAAGGGACTGCTCGCAGCCATGGTTGTACTGGCCCTCACTCATTAACACCTCTGACTGCAGCACAGTGACAAAAATCCATGCATTTTTACCTACCCTAGGTTTATTACATTAAAAAACCTCCAGATTTAAAATGTGAGTCAATCTCTTTATAAATCTGCTATCAAAATGATTCATAATCCACCGTGAACTCTTATATTTTACTTTTAAGACTGTGAATCAAGGTATTTTATGCACCTCCAAAGGCTTCATTCCCACCTCAGAGAAATTTTTAGCTTTTATTGAGTAACTCTGGTACCTAGTTAGGGTCCTGTAAGTACATGTTGCCTCAAACCAACACACTGAGCTCTTCACATCACAGGAAATGCTGGAGGTTTCACTTCTGGCAGACTCCTGGCAGAGGAAGCCAGCAGGTACTTAGAAAATGTAAGTAATAATTTAATAATTTTAATTCAGCCCAATGGTGCTTTGCCACATCACGTCCTTGAATCCTATGTCCTAATGTGCCACTTTGCTTTGTATTGTTTATCCCGTAATGAAATCTGCCAGGGGAGATGCAGAAACCTAAAGCACAGCCCAGTAGACACAAATGCATCTAAGGCGTACTAGGCACATCACAGATGCAATTTTAACAGGCCTTGGTCATTTTTCAGACTGTGGGTTTTTAGTCAAGATTATTTGATACATCAGTTACCATCACCAGAAAACTAAAAAAGTTAACCTAGGTTCATGTAAAAGGGCTGTTGACTTGTTTTCTTCATACAGACTTCATTGAACAGTTTTGGAATTTGCAGAGTAAAGTTGGTTTTTATATGCTTAGGACCTCAACCTAGAACATCTTGTCTGGACAACAGAAAGGTCTGAAGGAGATGTTGCCATCTATCATTGTTTGTTTAATGCAGCAAAGCAGCAGAGACCAAGGAGAAGGCATTTGCCCACCAGTAGTAAATGGGAGAGGTTGAACTTTAAAGTTTGCTGGGATTACCCTCTCTGCATGAGCTGCTGGTGGCAACCCGCTGCAGGCACTTAAGGCTTTGGCGTCTTCCAGAAAAAGAAAAACCTGTGTTGGAAATGAAAAGCAGCCAACAGGGAAGAAGAAAGAGATGTCGTGTTTACAAAACTATCAAAGGCATTTAAATAGACATCTAACAAAAGAGTGGAAAAACCTGTGTCAGCTAACAGTCACAGCAACTCATTTCAAGTGGCCTTTTCAGTTCTATACAATATCAAAAATTAGGTGATAATGTACCGTAAAAATTAAAATCTCACCAAAATAAATACTTTGGGGAAGAAGCAAGTTGATATATTGAATGACAAGAGAACTAAGCAAGTTCTTTTCTGAAACTCTGGAAGACAAAGGTTGTCTGTAAACACGAAAGGAATGCAGATCACCAGTAAGCAGCAATGCCATGTTATTTGTCAGTTTATGGTTAGGTGGACCATAAACACATAAATGCCCAGTGAGGTGCATTCAAAAGGAGAAAAGCAGAGTTCCATTGCTGGAAGGAGGGGTGGGTGGCGCTTTGTGCAGTGAGACTGAAGCCACCTAAGCTCATGAAGGCTTGACAGACATGGCTTCTCTGACATGAATAGATGGGCTCTTACAGGTTTTACTTTTCAAGTAACTTTACATTTCCCCTCTGTTGTACTTCAGAAACAAAGATGTGGAAGGGTTTTTTTTATTTGGTCTTAAGATTGGATTCGTGGTACTTAATTTTAGCCATATATATGCTTGACATTTGTTCTGCAGCAATGATTGATGCTTCCTCTAGAATCAGCAATAAGAGACAGCCACTTTCAGCTAGTGATTCACTGGATCCTAAAATAGCTTTATAAAACAGGAATCTCCAGGGATGATTCAATCCAGATCCACTGACTAGGACTGAACTTAGCAGCTAAACTTAAATGAAGCAAATTCCATTTGAACTTGCCCATAGGAGCACAAGAACATCTGCCAACCAGAGAATAAGACAGCAAGACGAGGAAAGGAGGAACAGTGAAAAAGCAGATTTCTGGGCATGCTTCAACTGCTAATATTTGGGATTTCTGGATTCATGCAGCTGCACTCCATGCAGAACAATCATGTTATTTCTTTTCATTCTGATAAACTGGCTATATACCTAGTTTTCTTTCTCAAAAAGTAACCAGTTCCTAAAGATGTCATATTATGTACTCCTTTTTCTTCCCAAATCTAGTTTGATCTGTCAAGTGTGTGTTGTGTTCCTGACCTTGGAAGAACCTATACTGGTGGCTGATCCCCTCTTCCTTGGGAAACCCTAAAAAAGCCCAAAAGCTCATTAAGCCTTATGTCTCCTACTGCACAAATGCAAAGATATCTGTAAGTCTACTAGTTCAAATTCCAGTAAATGAGTGTCAGAATAAATAGATCTCTAAAGAAATAACAAAAATATTAAAATGTACTACTAAAAGTAGACTATATTCAAGTGCAGATACCCAACTCAACAGTGAAATTACTCTCTTCATTTTATGTACAGGGTAGGACATTTCATTAAGTTTTATTACATACCATTAGCATACACTTCCTCTTGAAAAGCTAACACTTTAATCACAATTTATGTGAAAGGCCATAGGAAAGGTAAGAAAATAAGTAGCACAATCAGATCACTCATAGCACAGCATTGATATTAAACTTTTAGGAATATGGAACTATAAACAAAGCCATAAACGTTGTACAAATGCATATCTTCAACGCAACCAAAATGAATTTACTAAAGACTATAACAGACTGTGTAACTTTAGGGGGTTTCTTCCCTTCAGATGTCAACGCAAAAGTCAGGCATACATGCAAAGTAACACAGAATTCTCAATTATTTTTTGTTTATGTAACTTTAGGTCAGACAGACTTAAAAAAAAAACCACAAAAAAAAAAAAAAAAACAACAAAAAAGCTTGGCATATAACAACCACAGTATGTTTTCTGAAATATAAGAAGACTGATTAACAGATTAAGCAAAACAAAAGGAAGCATTAAGTATCATCAAAATAAAAGGAAGTGTTATCATAAAAAGAGAAGAAACAGTCAACAAACACATTGTGAAGTGAGAGATCGTTCCACTCGATACTGGCACTGGTAAACATCCACCATCAATAAAAGAACTCCTGGGACCTACTAACACTGCACTAATGGAAAATTAATGGGCCTTGCACAGACCTCTCAGCTGCAAAGGCTGAGCATCACAGCAAAGGATCTTCATTCCACAAACAAGACACATGATATAAACTCAAAGGTCCCATTGTATAATGTCTGGCAGGCAAGACCTTTACGGATTTCTGTTTTAATATGCATAAAATGTTTTACAGAATACACTGTTGGCATATTTCTTCAAAATGCCACAGAACAAACCATTTGGAAATGTGCTGAAAATTCACCAGCTCCAAAACAAAAGCCAGCTATAGATAAAAAAAAATCCAAAACAAAACAACCCCAATAAAAAGATTACAAAGCAGTAAAATATGTATCTCACTGAAGCAAGTTACACACTCCTAAGGAAAAGCTGTATCCTGCAGTAGGGAAACATCCATCCTCCTGAGCCCCCCTGGAGCACCCCCAGCCAGAGCAGCCTGGCATGGGGACCTAGTTAAACGTGCCCAGCAGCATTCTTCGAATGCAATGAGATGTGGCCAGATGGCTTGAAGGCATGTCTAGGATACAACAATTCTGCTGGAACCAAAAAATAACCTCTTCTGAGAGGTACACAGCAATTTCAACTAATCCAAAGAGAAGAGGTGCTGCTGGAGTATAAAAACAGAATTTCCCACCGTTATCACCCTGTAATACCATGTATTTTTTCCACACTTTGGAAAGTACTCCCTATTCAGGGAAGTAACATGGCAGCTGTTACTAAAATTTGACTGCTGTGATATTAAGATGATAGTTTTTGACACAGCCATACTAAATGTCATTCCTCATTCTTCCATGTCACTACCAGTAAATCAATACCAGAAACTAATTTTTTGCTGGCAGAAAAGTCCTCATGTCTTTTGACTGACATAAATTAATGAGCTAAATAACATCAAATTGTCTAAAGTCAACTGCTGTTTGCATTAGTCCTACAGAGGTCACAAAGCAGATGGTATGCATACCTGGCAAAGTCCCATGCCAATGCCAAAGTTTAGTTTACACCTAAAATATAAACCAGACTATTTTTATTACCAGGAGTTTTACATTCCTCCTCTCCTTCAGGAGGCTGGTCCTGCTCTGGCTTCACCAGAGCTACACTGACACCACTGCGGTCAACAGTGTGATCTGTGAGATACAAAGCATACCAGAAAAAAAAAAAAAAAACAACATAAAATGCATAGCTAAAGGCTAAAGCCTTGGGGAAAAAAAAAAAAAAAAGAAAAACAACTCATAACATTGCAAAGGATTGGCAGTATTCTGCTGAATTAGAGCTGCAGCTTCACTTGCAGTTTGGCTGTCCATAAATAGCAGAGCAGCCACGCCAGGCAGCCACGGGAGGTTTTCTCAGACAGCAATCATACACTGTCCAGGCTGCAGAAATTAAAACCCTTTTGCCATCTCCAACTCGCCAGAGCTCCTTCTCCCCTCCAGCAGCTTTGCTGACCCCCACCAAGGCCTCTCCAGCCAACTGTCAAGTACAGTCTCTCCCAGTGGGATAATAAACACCGTAACTCCCCCCTTCAGAGCCTTAAATATCCATTTTTGTATAAAAATAGAGAAGCTGTTTTGCAGCAGGTGACTAGCTGATTTGTTTGGAGGAGTGTATGACAATCTTGAAGCTAGGAAAGGAGCCTTCACGCCCACCGCCTGTCCCTAATTAAGGGAGAAATAAGTCCTCCTGTCACGTACGCCCCAACCACAAAAAGAACTCCCAGATGACGTAGAAGACAGCACGCTTAGATGAAAGGGAAATTCAGAAGGCAGCACAGACCTGTTTTCTTACTTGCACCATCAAAAAGGAAGGAAAAAAGCCAACGAACGGTGCCATTCAGAGGCAGACATCACCAAAAGTATGCCTTTTTCACAAAAGACTTGTGGGTCCGAAAACTTCTTGGTTCCGTGCAAGTATTCTGGCTAAGTACAAGCCGTTACATCACCCCACAAAACAACTCCCAACCTTAATTTTCTGTATGCAAGTTAAAAACAGCTCACAGAAAATCCAACAAACACTCTCTTTTTTAAAACACTAATCCTCAAACTGAAGGATTTTAGTATATTAATGGACATTAAATGAAAATGTTGCAAGCAGAATTGAAAGTCATGCTTTAATGTTAGCATGGAAGCAATTCTACCTAAAATAAAAGAAGTTACCACCTTGATGTAGCAAACAGTTGTCTCTGCTCTATTAAATTACAGGGATGTCTATGCAGAAAAACTTTTGTATCCTGAAGAACAGCTTGTTATATCCAGCTACACCAGCTGACCAAACCTTGACAGCCTTGGTGATTACATACCCTTTGTTAAAATGTATTATAATCACAGTTAACGTATTTTGGCAAAACACACCAGAAGTCAGTGTAGAGAAGAGATTTGTATACTTTCACAGATTAATGAATTTCCTGTAGCTGCTCACTTTGCTGACACTTCATTTCCGTGTGTTGGTCATGCAGCACTTCGCTGTTGCCTTTGCAAGAGCTCACCCTGCCCAGCAACTCCATTCACTGCTGACTTTTCCAGTCTCCTTCACAAGCTGTACGCTGCAGGCCAGGGCTTGGTTTCTACTTTAAATAATTCAGATTTCATTTCTTTCCTTAAAAGAGAAATTAGAAGTTAAAGGGTTTCTTCCCCAGCTGAAGCTCAGGGAAACCCCTGCATATAAATCTAGAAGCTCACCACGAGAGTTGTGTCTGTGGCAGAATGGTTGGAGGATACAACAACAACAAAAAAAACCAAACAAAAATTATGCAGTCCTGCAGCAGCTTCGCATGAATCATAGAATCATAGAATAGCCAGGGTTGGAAAGGACCTTAAGATCATCAAGTTCCAACCCCCCCTGCCATGGGCAGGGACACCTCACACTAAACCATGTCACCCAAGGCTCTGTCCAAGCCAACCTTCAACACTGCCAGGGATGGGGCATTCACAGCTTCCTTGGGCAACCCATTTCAGCAACTCAACACCCTCACAGTAAAACTTCTTCCCTGTATCAATCTAAACTGCCCCTGTTTATGTTTCAACCCATTACCCTTTGTCCTATCACTACATTTCCTCTTGAAGAGTCCCTCCCTAGCATCCTTATAGGCCCCCTTCAGATACTGGAAGGCTGCTATGAGGTCTCCACGCAGCCTTCTCTTCTCCGGGCTGAACAGCCCCAACTTTCTCAGCCTATCTTCATACGGGAGGTGCTCCAGTCCCCTGATCATTCTTGTGGCACTCCTCTGGACTTGTTCCAACAGTTCCATGTCCTTTTTATGTTGAGGACACCAGAACTGCACACAGTACTCCAAGGGAGCAGGAGAAAAATACAAAAGAGCAAAATGAAGAAGAACATGATCCTATGCCAGGAAAGGCGGAAGCAGGAAAAAGGGGTCCAGAAACGTCATCCAGCAGCACACAGTGACGGAATGGAAGCTGAGGGGAGAAGATGGCAGCTCCTGGGGTGCTGCCTGGTGTGAATTCAAAGAAGGGTTAAAAATCTAATTCTCTCTCATAAGCTAAAGTTGGAAAGAATGGAAGGGCCCACAAAAGGAAGCATCAGTTCGTGAGAGACCCTGGTGCAAGTCCCCTGGACCATCATCTCTAACACCCTTTTCAGACCACTCTCAGTCCAGTAGTAAGGCTTTTTCTTCAGAGGAAATTAAAAACTGAGCCTGAAGCACTGCTGCTTGCAAGCTCTGAATATAGGAAACTTGACTGACACCAGTCATGGCTTTTTGACCATCAGAAAATCTCCTTCAGATATTTCATGTGGTAACCATGTGTAAGCAAAATTTATCAAAAGTCTAGATAATTTCAGCTCTGAACAGTCAACTGACACTGCAAAGCAATCACACCTTCCTCTACAGCCTTTTCCCTCCTGGCATTCACATTTTTTTCCAGATCCCTCTGCATGAAAGTAGCCTTCATCCCCCACACTTCCTGAATGCCCCATGAAATACAAGTTATTCTACAACCTTTACATATAATGTAGCTTAAAATGTCATTAAATTCCAGAGTGAGCTTTGCCTACTTACTGTAGGTTTCTCAGACTTTAGGTTTTCAATAGCAGTGTTGAGTAAGTAGTGCTGAGCAGGGATGTATTAATAAATTTGTTCAGCAAGTGCTCAGTTTAAGATCCAAGTACCAGATGCATCATCATTCATTACTCCAAATGAAATCACTTTCAGAACTTTAAAATATGTGCAAGACTTCTGCAACAGACAGCAGAATATAGCCCATCATTTGCTCTTCACGCTAAATTAATAACTGCACAATGAAATGCTTGCAATTAACAGGCATTTGTTATTTTTGCAGTGTATTTCTGTAATTGCTAATGCAGTATAAAAATCCTGAAAACTGTCTGGGGGTTCATTTGAGGGATTTATTAAAATTCCATGGAACACTACAACAAGTACCACCAAAATGGAACAATGTCTACAGGAGAAAAACTACCGACATTTAATTACTGAGCAAGGTTTTAATCAAACCTTTCTATTTTCCTTCACCAGAACAAAAGGGATGTTTCGGCACTGGGCCAGGAAAGTAACTGTAAATTTACATGTTCCTTGCTTCTGAAGAAAACAGACTAAAAATTCTTTTTTAACTCAATGTAGTAATTATTTGAAGTATCTGACATCAACTGTTGAAATGTTAAACACATCTAAAATTTAAATGTGAAACAAGAAGAAAAATGGGATAACAATGAAAAAGTCCATTTTTCTTCCCCACAGGCTCTTTACGGATTAATCTTTTTTCCTAACATCAGGTAAACTGATTCCTAAAATAAAGTCAAAATGTGGTATGGTTTTCAAACCCCCGCGGCTGTATCTCTCTGGGTTACGGATCCTGCGGCCAGCCCAGCCCAGTGCAAAAAGCCTTGGCACAAATTCTGCACACTGCTGACTTCCAGTTGAGGAGTTTTCAAGTGAAATGTAAAACGTTTTGCATTTCTTCAATCTAACTCACTGGCTAAGTTAAAGCAATCTTTACAATAATGGGGACTGTCTAAACACTACTGCCCAATTATACAATATACTGAAAACTATGACCATATAAGTTATCCATTGACCATGTAAGTACATTTAGTCATACATGCATATTCAGCCACATCTGGCCTACAGTATTGTCTTCTTGCAGCCTCTGTTTAAAAAATGTATGAGCTAAGCCAACTGCAAAGCTCTTTTCTGCAAATACTGTCAGCAGTTCAGACTTTTCCCCAACCCACTGACAGGGATGATGGTTGTAACAGGGTATAGGGCATAGAAATAAAGCACAAAAGCTTCGAAAACCAAAAAATCCAACTTGCTTAAAAACTTTAAAACATTCATCCATGCTTTTTAAAGTACACAGATTTAGTCTAAGTACCATTCTGTTCTTCCATTCCTGAATCACCAAGGTTAACATCACTAGGGTTTTTTTCATTATTTATTTATTAGGAACAAAGTGAACCTTTGTCTAAATAGGGTAACAAGGTAGAATATGTTAAGAAAAATGAAGGGAAAATTTTGCCTGGCATCAGAGTAACTTGAGTTTGCACAATCTTTTACAATCACCGTGTACACATTTATCAGACAGATTTTAAGTAATTCGAACAAAAATTGTTACTCCAAATGTGACTCATATCAAGAACAGAACTTGGCCAAAGACTTTGAGAACAAAGCACTAAGCTGTAATCTGAGTTCTGAAAGAAAAGAAAATCAGACAAAGGAGTACTATAGCAATTACCTTTACTACACTACCACCTCCCAAAAAGCTCCAGCAGTTACCCCTTGAGCATTTAAGTGAATTATCTCCACTCTCAGGACTGATTTGCAGAAGTTACTGAAATTCTCTTGGGTGGGGAGAGACTCATTCTCACAAGTAACTTTTCCTCCCCTACTGGGCATTAACAGTATTTTTACACTTAAATGTAGAAAAAAAGCCTAATCTTGAGGAGAGGCAATCAACAGGAGTAAATAGCTAAACTGGATGTCTGTAGTAAACTAATCATGTAGTGATTTCAGTGAGCCTGACTCAGTGGAGGGCAGTGCACATCCTTCCATCCCAGGAGATACCTGTCTTTCTTCAGAGCAGCTTTCCACTCTCCATTTCTTTGCAGAAAAACCATCATTTGGCTGTTCCCATGACCTATTTATTCAATAGTGCATCTTTTCCTTCTGGAAGCAACTTCACACTATCTACTGGTAAAAAGCTAAAAGCAGACAAGGAATGCTCTATACATACTGCAGGTGGAAAGATGCTTGGAAATAAAAAAGAGAGATTTTATAAGTATTCTAATACCTCTGCAGCAAAACGGTATATGCCTTCATTCAGCTAACTGGCTGCAGTTTATTTTAAAATAACAATACTGGAAAAACAGTATGAGATGACAAAGCAGAAGGCCAAGTGAAAAGAGTTAAATCTGCATACTTTAAAAAAGTATACATGAACTGCAAGACAGCCATCCTGACAGAATCCATAATGCTCCAGGACACTATTACCACTCTACCACTGCCACCAGCAGAGCAAGACGCCTAAGCTCACGCTTAAGCCCTCAGCTGACCCTAGTAGCTATGGTTTATCAGTTTGACAGTCTGCCACTCCAACTCAGCTGACAACAGCCAAGTACAAGCACAATATTCACAAGCTTAAAATTAGTCATGCTCAAGTGCTTCGAGGTATTGGTTCCATAACCCGTTTCGTTGTTTAATTCAACCCACCACATTGCTCAGCTCATGGGATTTTCTAAACACCAAGGACAGTCACAATTCATTTCTTTATTCCTAAAAAATATAGCAGGAAGATGCTTTAAAATGCCAAAATATTATGAACAATTTTTATGTATTTACCAGTTCTCAATATTTCAGCTAGCTGCTGTCAACTGAGCCTGAGTATATCTGCCAGCCCAACTGATAGTAGTTATCAAGGCACCATGGAAAATGTTCCTGCATGCTGCTATGGATGGCATGTATTGCACGGCACTGTTCCACCTCACGTGGTTAGATAGGACAAGTCAGTAGATTCAAAGGTGTTAAAAGTTAATACATTTGTCAAATATCACACAGTGGTCTCTTTGGCTGGCTTTGCTGTTGTAAAGCCATCCTGCGTAAAAAGTGGCTTGGTTTAAAGTTCTGCTTTTTACCTTGGCACAGCCTAAACTCCTACAAGTTACTGTTAGTGCCTGTGTAAATTTATTCTTGCAAGTTCAGAAGACACAGATGCCTGTTGGAGGGAGAGATAAGTGTAGCCTAAACTAGAGCTCATGATTGCTACTAACACTAGATCAGGAATGAAACACCATCAATCTCAAAACCCCCAGGCTTTGAGTTTAACCTCATGTAGGACCTGGTCCTTTCCTTCCTAAAAGGGCAACAAATCAAAACGTGCAGTTCTTCATTTCCCTGATTAAATTTCATCAAAACACACTGAATCTAAACAACAGGATTTAAAGGTACTAGCAACAGTTCACTGGTGTTGGAATAAAGGTGGAATTGGATCAGAGCATGCTGGTGAACTGGTTGTATCAGGGCTGCACACTGCCTGGTTGTGCATACCTATACTCAGGCCATTTTAGGTGTTTTCTAAGCACCATAAAAGATTTCTTTCCTGTTTTTCTAACTTAGAGCATATTAATATAAATTCATAATGGGACTTTGCAATTCAGTTAAAAGTAGAACAGTCAAGTGTGTGCTCACTGGTTTTGGTTTTGTTACTATATATTTTAATTGGATAAATTTTACTAGAAAACAGATTCTTTAATGAAAAGTCTTATTTAAGTGAAAACCTGTATTTAGAGTTATTGAAACTGAATTTTGCTGTAATATTATCACACACCAATATTATATAATCATGCCTTGTCCCAGAACTACTTTTACTAATGTTTCTAAAGCAGTCCTTGTATGGATACCTCTTTTACAATTCATGATTGCTTTTTGCCTGGAATACGTATGAAAACTGCTTAACACCTCATATTTGCAAACACGTAGTGCACTTCCACAAGATCTTTTGAAGACAAAGGCAGGATGGCTGAGCCTGCTGCCCTGGGATGACCAAGATGTCAGTCAACTCTACCTGAAGATGGGGTAGCCATCACAGAGCACCTCCAGCTGCCCAGCAGGCAGGGTGTATGGTCAGCAAGAGTCCCATCCTGCACCCCAATCATATCCCCTGAAGCAGTTCTCAGCTAGAATCTATTACTAATAGTTATAGCACTGGAAATTCATTCCTTAGCTTACATTTCCTACTCAAAAATGAAAACAAAATTTCTTCTTTTCCACTACTAAGCAAAGTTCTAGATTTTAAAAAAACCAAAACCAAAACCAAAACACAAACTCCCAACAACAGATCCATACTGGGGAGCAGAAAAACTGACCACAGACATTTCTTCTTAAGTTGGGATCACCTAAAAGATGAATAGGACATACATTATTAGTGAGCCTAGCTATTTCTGAAAACACTACTGAATGTTAGATCAAAGGCAAAGCAAAATGCCCATGACAAACAGTACAAAATTATTTCCCCTAGCCTACTTCAGTCATTGACTTCTTTGGTGTTTCTTCTAACGGAAATAAAAACATTTCTATGTGCCTCATTTTCCAAATGACAACGTAAACTCCTTGTTTCTCATGTATTCAAGATAACTCCAAAGTGGCATGGCATTTTCTGTATATGCTGCAACACGCAGGTAAAGTGTGGTATATGAAAAACAGTAACTATGTTTTCCTTTATTACATCTTTACTTAACTTTCATTTCAAATTACTTCACACAGACTGCTCAAGTGAGTCCAGAGGAGGCCACAAAGATAATGAGGTGGCTGGAGCACCTCTCCCACAGAGAAGGGATGAGACAATTGGGCTTGTGTAGCCTGGAGAAGAGAAGGCCCATGGGGGACCTCAGAGCAGCTTCCAGTGCCTGAAGGAGCTACAAGAAATCAGGAGAGGAACTTTTTACAAGGGCATGTAGGGACAGGGCAAGGCGGAATGGCTTTAAACTGACAGAGGGGAGATTTACATTAGAGATTATGAAGAAATTCTTCACTAAGAGGGTGGCGAGGCACTGGCACAGGCTGCCCAGAGAAGCTGTGGCTGCCCCATCCCTGGCAGTGTTCAAGGCCAGGTTGGATGGGGCTTTGAGCAGTCTGCTCTAGTGGAAGGTGACCCTGCCCATTACAGGGGAATTGGAACCAGGTGATCTTTAAGGCCCCTTCCAATCCAAACCATTATGTGATTCGATGACGTATTTCTGTATTCTAGGATGCTGTTCACAGAAATACCCACAACCACACAATTCTGCAACACAAACTCCAGGGAGAAGCATTCAAAGTGCAAAGCAAACAGTCATCCACTAGTCTAGTGTTTTTAGAAAGACACTATTTTTTCTGGAAAACAAATTAAAATGGGTTGAAAAACTATTCTTCTGTGTACAACAGATTTGACACGGCAGAAATAAACATGCCCTACTCTTCCTCAGGCAAGTCCTTCGCCTGCCCAGAATCTCAGTGCTGGAGGCATTTCCAAAGATTAATGGAAAACTTAGTTCATCCAGATCATATGAATCTCCTTCCGCAGGGCACATGATGTGTAGTCCAGGGCTTTCAAACATTAAATACAGACCAGCATCTCTGCTGTGGCAGAGGGAAATGACGCATCGAGTATTAAGCTGTTCCTCTTACAAGCCTTTTTTTTTGCTCAAACAACTTTAAAAACAACTGGAGACTTACAGTTCGAATGAAAAACAAGCCAGCAACCCTGGAAAAAGTACACAGGCCCATAATTTGATACAGTAAAATATGCGCTCAACACACTACTGCAAAAAATGTGAATTTTGCTGCTTATATACTTCAGACACAGACTATCTTAAGATACTTTTTTTTGATAACGATCAAGAAGAAGCAAGATATGGTTATGCTTTATTTGTTCACTTGTAGCTGAAAAGGACAGCACATTTGGTTTTTATTATATTATTGGCTTTTGTCAAAACTTGCTAAACCAATTCTGAATCCTTTCCTGCTTCTGAATGCCTCAACGGCCTCTGTAATTAGGGTACTGCTGGTATGCCCAGGGGCAAAAGGAAAATTGCCTGTTCAGAGCACCCATAGGCAAGGTCCCTTCTGGTGGCAGCTATCCATGTTTTAAGCAAGTAATACCTTCATAAATATCTGAAAGAGTCCAAACTTTGATTAGTTTAGACAATACACACATAAAGTTAGTTCTTTTGAGCTATAAACTGGGGTTTCCAACTGCAGATGGACTTGGACATCCCATCTGCATCCTGAAGTGCTGCAGTACCTGTCTGCATTTCTCCCGTAAACAATACATTACCATTCTGGCTGCTGCCATCTGGCAAAACTGTTTGAGTCTAAATTTCATAAATCACCACCAATCTTAATTATTTGGGGCATATTCTGTAAGCACACAACTTAGCATAGCTAATACTATGATCTACTGTATCTAAATTAGATTCACTGAGAATCTTGGAAGTCAGTGCACAATTCACCTCTTTAACACAACTCGGTACGCATGTCATAACTTCAGATTAGGTGATAAAGATGTTTTCTGTACTACTTACGGTTACTTTCCCTTTAACTTCTCTTAAAAGTTTCACAGGAATGGATAAGTTTGAGCTAAGCTTCATCTCCTACCACTAAGAGCTACCGGCACCACACTCACTGGCCCAAATCACAGCCCAGTGCTGTTTCCACATATTCTACATCTATATTTGAATGTATATTTACATATTTCTACTTGCACTGTAGTTAATAAAAACTAATACATTAATACCAAGATTTAACAATAAATACCATTTGTACATGTGCACATTCTTGAAGGAAATTTGACTTCTTATGATGTACACACACTTGTAAGTGTGCACGATGGCCTAAGTATCATTTTCAACTCCAATAAAAGCATATATATAAAGATTAGACTGTTATGAACACTGCAGTGCAGATCTAAATAACTCAGTCTGCCAAACTATGTTACTATGGAAACAAAACTAAAGTACTGTGACCACAGTTCTGACTGCATTACTTAAGACCATCTGGTTAAAACAAATACTTCTGTGGCACAGTACTTGTTCTTAATTGTGAACTGATAATTTTTTATAACATCACAAATATAATCCATTTTATATGGGTTTTTTTTGTATTGTTGTACTCTGATCAGGTTTTGTGAAGCTGCATGTGATTTCAGTTACATTTAACATGCTTACAGTAAAATCCATAATCTCTAAATTCATCAAGGCTGGATGAAAGTAAATGCGCTGAAGTTCCCTGTTCTATTGCACCACCTTTTAGATAAGGTATTCTTTCATATTCCTGCATCACAGTACCACTGAGGAAACACTTTACACCATTTGTTCTCCACTGGGAATGAAACCATCTTGGAAAGCAGTAAGCCATACTGCTCCCATCCACCCAGCTCCAGCTTCCGGACTGCACTGAAGGTGAAAAGCCCCTTTTTCAAGTTCATTGGCAGCTCCTCTAGCAGCTTGTTGCTAGAAGCAGGCAGATAACTTCCAAACTGTTTTGCTTTTAAGCATTTCTTCAGACTAGCAACTCATTCCCCGTCTCTGGCCTAGAGAAGTTTGATATTCTGAATTGAGGTGTGTCACCACAGATACTATTCCGGCATGTGACTTGAGAAAAACTGAACAAAGTTGGTTTTCCAATGATGAAAGGAACTAAACATTGTCTATTATGGCAATTAAATATGAACAGCAGAATAATTTTCTGCCAGCCACTGCCCATGGCCGTAGAGGCACATCCATTGTTTTGGGCTCAGGTCAAGCATTCCTACAAAACATGACTTGGAGAAGCATTATTTATTGTGGCAAGGATTATCCATGCTGCCAGAGGTGAGAAAGTGCCTAGGTTAATGCTGGCAAAGTGACCTGCAATCTTCTTTAGGCAGTTTTATTGCATGAAACCTGTGAAACCTACAGTCGGGGAGGGGACTTTGCCTGGTAAAGCAGCGAGCCACCACTTCCCTTCTGCCAGCAGAAACTGGTGCTCCATCAGTGCAGTAGGAGAGCACTTCTGGCAAGAGCTGTGGTAAACACACAGCAGCTTTAAGGAATTGTAGGTGATATCTTAAAGAAAACTCAGAGCAATTTATCTACTACTATATTTGGTGTCATGCCTATCTACACATTTTATCTAGACATACTACCACAGGTTGTGGGAACTTGTAAGGTCTCGAATTTTATGAGGTGGTGTATACTGATCTTGAAAACTGTAGCAGATAGTTATGCATTCAGCTAGAGTCTCCACCATTTTATGGAATACATATGTCTAAGGAAAACATTAATGTCCTAAATTATGTGCTTCTCAATGCCACCACTGGAGACAGAAGAAAAGCAGCTCCTCACATTCCCCATGTCAATGCTTTTTGGAACAACCTTTACTCAATCCTGCCATTATTCCACTTTTTTTTTCTAATTAAGAAAACTGGGAGAAGATCTTTTTAAAGATCATGAATGCTAAGGAAACATAATCTTGCTACCTCATAATTACAACTGAGTATCAGTCAAGTATTCTTCATCAGTAAGAAATTGGTAATTGCAGCAGGAGATGACTGAAGGAAATCAGCCAAGGACGAACAAAAAAAGTATGTCGCCATTTGTCAGCTGGATATAGGAAAGCAAATGTCAAATTCCGGCTAAAGGCCCCAAGGAAACATATTGGAAGCTAAATGCAGTGTAATTAAAAGGTGATTACAGAAGACATTTACCTACAGCATGGCATGCAAACTGCCACACCTCTCCATGCCACACACAAATCATCCTTCTGCCAGGAGTGACTTGTCCGGCTGCCAGGAAGGTGTCCTCATAGGGCCATTTCCAAAGGGATGTGCTAGTGACATGGAAGCCACCACCCTCCTTTCTGTAGCAAGAGCTTGCAAGCATGACCATGTGCACAGAGTGGGCTCTGGACTTTGGAACAGCAAGGGTCACCCGTGGAGCTGCCCCCACCTTTACACTGTTCCTCTTGGGTGAACTTCAAAGAAGGTATTAAAGCAAACTTACTCCTCCATCACTGATAATTAATGATGGAATTGCTGCCATCTGACGGCTTAGTAAAGAGACAGGAAATTGGAGAGAGGAGATACTCTGCAAGGCAGTGTTACAAGCTGAACTGTGCTTGGCTGACAGAACAAAAAAGTTCTGTGAGACGGGTGATCTGACAGTAGATAACCAAGTGAGCCTCACTTCACAGGATAGGGAAAGAAATATCCATCAGTTTCTATAGTCTTTGTAAAGTCACATAAATGCATAGAACACTTAACAACAGAAATCCTGTTACACTTAACTATGTTGCCATTAACGACTGACATTGTTTAATCAAGACAATGGTGGCTTGATTATATGTAACCTCTTAGCATGAGCGTCACAAAATTAACCTGATCAGCATGTTTTCCACTACTCGCCCAGTCCCTAGCAGAAACTTCCTCACAAGCTCTATCTAAAGGAAGGAAGTGGGGAATAGCAGGTGTCTGTGCTCTGCAGCGGTTGAAAAAAATCATACGGGGGTGGGTTACTTTGGGATACTGTATCTAGATGTTCAACATGGCAGAGGAAGACAGGCAGGGGGGGAAAAAGCAAACGCAGGAGGGTCTCCACATCTTCCCCCTCCCCATCCACAGCAGAGCCACAACACAACAGTCATCTTCAAACTGAATTCAAATTTCTTTGGAGTAAGAATACCCTTTAGATTCCTCAAACCCCTTAAAAGTATACCTACTTTTAGCATACTGGAACACGAATGTGACTGTATTTAAGGACCGTTTGGGCATGCATCCCAGTACTGTGTGTGATGACAAAACCAGAGATGAGCTCTGATTTCTCCTTCTGACACTCTGCTTTGACGTGATGAGCATCCATTTGAGAAAGCCCGTATTTCAATCTATTCAATGTTTCAGGTGGCTTCCCTGGTCATGAGGATGATGAAAATGAATTCTATGGGCAGAGCACAAGGCAAGTGCTCCCCAGTCTCTCCCATGAAGGGTGGCAGCACAGCAAGCTGGTCCCCCAAGCTCGGCCCTCCAGCCATGTCTGGAAGCTGGCCTCTCTGGCAGGGAGATTCAGCTGCCCTGAAGACAACACAGATAACCCTTCTCAGCCTTTGCTCATCTGCCTCTATCACCTCCAACCCTTGGACCTTTCACCTCCACTTCCCTTGCTTTGGCTGTAGATCTTTTTGCATTGGCTGCAAAACTTTTTGCATTTAAGGGGAAATAGTTAAAAAAAAAATAAATAAAAATCTATCTTCCACGATACCTTCAGAGCCCACACCTTCATACCCCATGGAGGTGTGAGCGTACGCTTACCTGGACAAACACACTGCATGACTCCTGCAGTGTTGCCCTCTCTTTTCTCTCAACTACTACTTCTCATTACCTAAATTCAAATTGCAAGCCCTTCAGTCCACATAGCATGTAATTTCATGCCTGGTATACAAACTTATTTCTATCCCACCTTCCATTTTCATTTATCTTTCTTCCTTTTCACGTACTCTTCGTGTACAAGTCACTGCCAACAGCTCCATTAACTCAGCTTCCAGCCACAGATTTTTTATTGGTGAGAAATAAGGACAAACATCACAGTGAAAGTAAAGGAGTATCCACACTGAAAAAGTACTTTATGAGATTAACATTATTGGATTTGTACTTGAAGGATTTTGGGCATCACCATGTTACGGCTGCTTCCTTTGCAAAATAAACGTATTTTCACCCAAGAGTCAGAGCCTAGGCCAACGCCTGGACTCAAACTTAAGCTGTTCCTCTCCATCTTAGGTCAAAAACAGTACTACCTGCACAGAATATCCCTTCAGTTGCACTGGGACATGTACACAGCTCTAAGAGTTTTTAACAGGATTACTGTGATGTTCCTGGGTTTTTTGAAGAGAAGAGTCACACATGAATAGCTGAGGACTCAAATCTATTTGCAGATGCATAGAAAAAAAACAGAATTCAGAATTTATGAGCAGAAATTCTATAAGGAGTAAAACTTCTCAATAAAAAAAGATATGGGTTTTACACATTCATGTTTACAACATTTTTAGCTACTCTATTTTAATTTTTTAGGTACATGCAAATATCTGCAGATTCTTAACTTTGAAAATCAATCTCACAGAGCAGTATATGGAAATTTCCTTATTCTCATAATTAAATGGTATCACAGAATTTATAGTCACTTCTCATACCTGTAAGTAAATACTGTAAGTACCTGTACAGTAAATACCTCTACATACCCTAACTCAGAAGCCTACACTTGGACCACCCACTATTTAATAACAGGCCTTTGGCATGCACCGTTGATTCTTGTTAAGAATACTTACTTTAAAATAGAAAAGGATTAACAAAAAGTTAAATGTTCAGTGCTTGACACATGAAGATCACCAAGGAAACTGTAATTATTTGACAGAACAGTGCTTAGATTTAAAGACAAAGCATGTATGGGATTCTTTGGGAGCTTTGTTTTATTTGCACTGAAATGCAGCATGTCCAAACCCATCTCTCTAACTATTTATTAAATACTTAACATACTTGTGCTCTTCAATATATGTGACCCGAACATGTAGGTACTAATGAAAACTATTTATGACAGTCTTCCCAAACACAGCTTCTTTCTCCCTAAATCATGTGTTTGGGGCACCACTTGTGTATTCTTGCTGGGAAACTCCACCTCAGCAGCCTGGTTCAGTGCTCCAGCTCCACCTGAGGAAAAAGCACCAGACTGGACTAATTTACAGCCTGGTCTATATTTGTTTCTATTCCACTGCATTCATATATGTTGTCTTTAAAAATACTTGTTTGGGGTTTTTTTCTCTTTTTTTTTTCCTTTTCTTTCAAATACAACACTTTCCAAATGGATCATTAATCTAAAAGCTCTTCATGGCTACCCAACTTTAATTTTTTTGTAAATTCTTTGCTCTTACGTTGACAATCTCAACACACTTTTTAAGGAAACGTCACTAGTCCAATGTTTGATACCTTACTTCTACACACTGCACTTCATATATCAAAAAGAAAATTAAGAAAGATATATCAGACATCTCCTTGCCCCTTCCTGCTAAATCCCGAAGCGACACACCCAGGGAGTTACTATCCTGGAGCATGAGACACAATTTGGGTAATTACAGGCATGTCCAAGTGTCCAGAGGTATCTATTTCTGACTGTTAACATTCCAGAGAGCTTTTGCCCTATTTTAAACTTGAGCTCTGCCACATAGCTACCAAGTTACCATAGTAAGCGGGAACAATTTGATATCATAAACTGCAACAGCATTTTCATTTTGCTACACCTAACTGAAATGTCTCCAACAAGCAAGCCCTGATCTGCAACCCATTATGATTCAACCAAAGTCTTCATGTTATCCTAAATTAGGTTTTGAGTAGACTGTTAACAAGGAATGTAGATACCTGCCCTCAGACTTTCTCCATGGTCTGAATACCTAAACAGTGAACAGCTGCAACCCTTTCACCCACACATTAACAGAATAATCTGTATTTAAAACACATACCCTGTTCCTAACAGGAGGAATACAAACTCATGGCAGAAGTAATGTAAAGAATAACAGATAGGGAGTGAAGAAGGGGAGTCAAAGTGACCAGAAGAAATGAAATGTAAACAGATAAAGGTAATCACTGGCAATACTTCTTAAACAGACTGAAAGAACTCATTCGCATTACTTGTTTTTCGCTTAACTCTCCTTGGCCAAAATTTCTTGCTCAGTACTTGCAATTCACACACACTGCATAAAATATTCATACCATCATCATCTCAGCATACAGTGTTAAATGTGTCCACGTGGCTGCTGGCCTCAAAGCTTTCTTCCCCACCCCCGGAGTTGAGCAATTACATCTACTTTTAGAATCCTGCCCATTCATTTTGGCAAAGAAGATCAGTGATGAGCCTCAGCCCTGGCAACAGCTGCTAAAGGGAAGGAGCGATCGCAACAGGATGTCATCCAACAGGAGGGACGCTTAAACTCACAGAAGTCATGTTAGTGACGAATCAGTTCTACTGAATAATGACTCCATTTGCTAGATTACATGGTAATTAGTATTCCCCCACCGCGAGGGATATCAAAGTGGGGTGAGTATGTCCGCATACCTGAGCTGCAGAGCTGGGACCTCTGATGAAGATCCTGGATCTGACTCTAAACCAAGACAGTACAGTGACCATAGTGTATACGCTGTATCTGGAGCACCCATAATCAAGCATGTAACTTGACTGCAAAAGGAATTATTTCCCTAGTTATCTCTATCATAAATTTGAGCTAGGCCTTTTTCTAACTCTTTAGTGGAGGTTTTGAGGGTGGGAGGAGAACGGCAGAGAATTAAGAGCTCCTTATTTTTGAGACACGCATCTTTCTTTATGGCCAAACTGATGAGACAGGAACTAAGGAAATAGGCGTGGCAGGTAGGAAACTGACTGCCTCCTTGACATAAAGGATGGTGACAAGGGGTACAAAGTCCAACTAGTGGGCAAGGACTAGCTGAATGTCTAGGCCAATACTGCTGAATGTCTTCATGAACAGCCTGAACAGTGGGACAGAGGACACCCACAGCACGTTAGTGGATGGCACCAAGTTGGCAATCAGTATGATGGAAGACAGGGCTGTTACTCAGAGGGACCACAACAGGCCAGAAGAATGGCCTGACAGGAGCCTCCTGAACTTCAGTAATCATATAATCATAGAATCAACAAGGCTGGAAAAGACCTTTTAAGATCACCCAGCCCAACAATTACCCTACCACTAAACCATCTCACTAAGCTCAAACTCATCTCCCCTCATGGCTGCTCCTCATGATCTTCAGTCACAGCCACCCCTCATTTGCCCCCTCATAGTGGCCCACACTGTACAGCTGCCGCCCCTACCCCTCATGGCCACCCCTCATCTCCCCTCAGGATCTCCCCTCATGGCCCATGGCTGCATCTCATCTCCCCACCTCCCCTCACAACCGCTCCACCACTCCCCTCATGATCTTCCCTCATGGCCACCCCTGCTCTCCCCTCATGATCTCCCCTCACCTCTCATGGCTGTCCCTCCTGTCCCCTCACGATCTCCCCTCACCTCTCATGGCCACCCCTGCTCTCCCCTCATGACAAGTGTGAATTCCTGCATCCTGTACGGAATAATCCTATGTAAACATATGGAGTGGGGACTGACTGGTGAAGAAGAAGTTTTGCTGCAAAAGACCAGAGAGTTTTGATGAACCAAAGTGGGAAACAGGAGCCAGCCTCTGCCCGTGTATGACAGGAGAATGACTGCACACGGCTGTATCAGCAAGTGTAGCCGCAGGCTCACCGAAATTAATATTTCCCTCTATCTAGCATTTCTGACAATGTTCTAGAATATTGTGCCCAGTCTCGAATAAGACCATAAAGAGGAGTGCCACAGAAGGGTAGGCCAAGCCTGGTATTTTAATCTGATCAGCTTCACTGCATCACTCAATGATATTCCAACCTACAGACTCTCATCGGGAAAGAAGGCAGCTCCATGGAACATGCAGAAAATAATGAGATTGGTACTAATAGCTCAAGATAGTATTAAGGAAAACCTTTTACAGAAAGTAGAAAATTTTGTTTTGATTTCTGCAACAATTCTATTTGCTTCTTCAAAAAGTATTCAAATATTTGAGTACACCAGAAGCTGAGCTGATGCCTATGGTTTCTCCAATCATGAACCATGCAGAACAGTCATCTGATCAGGAAAAGAGAAATAACATATTATCCATGTTATCAGCCATACAGCCACTCTCTCTGAATCATAAAGATTAACCATCCAGTGAAACAGGTGTAATGAATTATTCCTGAGTTATTCCAAGAATTTAAACTACCTATGTAAACATGTGAAAAACAATTACTAGTGTCAGGCAAGAACGGAACACAATGAAAATATTTTGTTCCTATACTATTTCTGAACACTAAAATGGCCTGAATTCCATTAATTACATGCTCACAGCAATTCCTTCATGCAAATCAACTCATAACACTGTTGCCAATTCTTTCAGCCATAAACAGGTCATTCATATAACAGCACAGCTCTGTTTATTTTGGCCACCCAGCCAGGATCAGAAGCAAAGGCAGTATAGCCAAAGCTGAATGAGGATTTACACATTTTTCATTGAGAAGCTTAGTATTAAAGATTTCCCCTAACATGAGCAACAAGAAAGCAGGTGCTTTATGTGTTGCAGTACTGCTGCTGTCAGCATTAAGAAATAATCTTAGCTTCAACCTCCGAATTATGAGATTGATACACAACTTGTGAGACTGACGCATAACATGCTCAAGTTCCTCCTCCCCTGCTTCTTAACCTCTAGCATATGCCAAACTCCTATTTTTGTCCTTTTCTCCACACCTTGAAGGTTACTGATCTACTCAACAAGAGAGGTGAGATTCTCACATACCCACCAGAGCACAGGGAAGTAAACCAAAGAGGAAAAGGCACAGGGTCAGCCCCCCACCTAGTGAAGTCACCAGTCATTTGCCACAAGGACTGCGCTCCAAGCAACATCAGAAAGGTTGCCAATGTGACAGTCAAATACAGAAACAGCCTTCATCAAGGAAGATCCTCCATTACCTATCTAGTGCACATCTATACTCAGTCCCATTACCCACTGATCTACAGTAACTGTTCAATGGCAGTGAGTACATATTACTCAAGCAGAGGAAATGATTAATTTGCTGTGGCTCGCTGAGAATTTTACCAAAACATCAGTCAGTGCTGTTACAGTCCCTGCTGTGTAAAAAACCAAATGGTCTTCCATAATGACAAAAAGCAAAAACATCTTCCATAGAAACCACAAATAATATACTCAAAAAATTACTTTTTTCTATTCTAATTTAAAATGTTATTAAAACTATATTTCTGTAAAGAGTGAATGCATGGACATTAGTACAGGATTTGCTGCATCCAATTCATGTATTCAGCAACGCTTGAGTCCACTGCATGGCACAGCAGAAACCAGAACACAGACAGAACAAGAAAACTCACATTTTTTGTAGGGCAGAGCATGTTCTCAGGCAGTTCATTCGCATACTGGTGGTCTACACCCTAGCTTACCTTCCACAGCATGTGCCCAAACCTTAGGTGTAATAAATAAAACTGAATTAAACAAAGGCCATTCCTACTGCATCCTGAAATGCATGGCAAAGCTTTCCTTGAGAATGGACAGGATTACGCCTTTTTCTCACAACTGATCCAGAAAAGGCTGGTACAAAATTATCAACGCTGGTACAAAACCCTTTCCTTGCATGAACATCCTCTACAACCTTAAGAAACTGCAACTCCTCTCTGTTGGATTTCACTCTCTGGCTCTGAATAACAGCATTTTTCCACTACCTGTTACCTGAGCTCCATTACAACCATAATTACATTTTCATTTGCAAGATGCTCACATGCTACAGACATGTGGGCCAGAAAAGCAATACATCTAGGGAGACTGATGAAATGTTTATGGAGGAAGAAGTTCCCTCTTCCCTTAAGAAATAAATTGTCACAGTGATTGTCACAGATAAATTAAGGAGAACATTCCAATTCCTATTCATGTGCCACTTTGCAACAGTACTGAAGATGCTGTGTGAGGCAAATGAGTTCGGTATTTATTTGCTCCTATGTATATATATATATAAATATATAAATATATATATATATATATATAAAAAAAAGGAGTTGCACAAATTGATGATTGATATTGGGAAAATGCACTGGAACAATTCCTGGTAGACACCAGAAGACTCAGCCCATCTGGCCCCAGCTCCTCCAGTGCATTCAATGTTGCCAAGAACCCAGATCTGTAATTACAGCTACCTGGTGCATGAAACACTTGCGCTCCTTCACTTTGTATTTCCTGCATTTACAAACCAAAGCTTGTCCTGCAAGCTTTAGTCTTCCTCCAGAGCCCACAAAGCCTGAGCAATGCATTGGGTACATGACAGGGCACCCAGAGGCTTGGGAGCCCAGTGCCAAGACACCCTGCTTTGGCTCCAGCCTCTTTGCCCAGTGCTCAGCCAATCCATGCATCCCTCCCACAGCTCACCCCATGCTGTGCAAAAGCTATGGGGACAGCACGGAGCTGGCTCCTCACAGAAACTATGCTCCTGAAAATCCCACACTGTGTGAGAACACAGCCCGTTACTTCAAGTGATCCAGCGACAGACCATTTGCTATTATGGGGCAGCCCAATGACAGCAGTGTACTGCAGGCACAGTGATCTTGTGCCAGATGAGAATATAGCAAACAAGGAGCACAGAAGCATTCTAACCAGATATCTGAGATGTAGCTGTGATGAACCGCACCTCCTTCACTTAGATTAATTGCCAGCAGCATTAATGAAATGCAAGGATATAACTTAAGGCACAAAACACTGCAAGCGTTGAACTGACAAAGGAAAACATCTACTCAGCCATAAATGGGCAGAAATAAAACTGGCTTTTATAACATACACTACCTAGTGCAGAAGCATGGTTCCTTGGCAATACTTAAACTTGAAAAGCAGTAATTTCAGTTACTTGAGGTACCTGCAGGAACTACAACCTGTCCCTACTCCTCTGCAACTCCTGGCTCAGCAGCTAGCCCCTTTGCTTCTGTGGTAAAGCTTCCAAAACATTCGGAGGAATTCCCTTCCCAAATAGAAAGCTCACATCTCAGACTGAATCTCATCTGGAAATCTGCTCGGAGTACAGTCAGCAGAGTATTTGCTAAATGCCATAATTACAGAAGGTAAATGTTTAATTTCTCTGAGCTTATCAGTGCAAATAGCCGTTTTGTCAAGATACATTCATCATTGGAACCTATGTGACTACAGCAAGGGACTCAGAAGCCCCCTGGTATCTAGACATAATCTTAGGCACTGCTGATAATAAATCTATCTGGTACTCCACTACCCCCCTTTCCTGGAAATGGGCATATCAGATGGAGAAGCCAGACACACATGCACTACAAGCTCTACCGCTTACTCTCTGAGAAATGCTCCTGCCTCGGAAGAACAGCAATGAATGTTTGCAGTACCTCAGGCACACATAAGTGCTGTCTGTTGGCCAGATACTGTAGGAAAAATACATTTTACAGGAGGAGTTATTTCAAAAGAACGCAGAAACTTGTGGATTAGGAAAAAGAAAATTCCAGCAAAAGTAAATTCTCCACCTTTGTCAGTAGAAAAACCTGGCTGTTCCATTTCAGTACTGTCTGTGGAGCTGCTGATATTATATTCTGAAGTTCTATTATTAGCCTTTGCACTGCCACAAACATCTCAGCTGGTATCAAAGCCCTACTCCACAGGACATATAAATGTAAAGAGACATCAAGTTGGGTTAGGGGAAAAAAATGTAGAAGTTATAAGTAGGAGAACAAAAATATTGGTGACTGGACAGAAACTACAAGAACTGCTGTAGAATTGCCTTGATTCATCAATATTTTCATCTTCACATACTTCACTGGCATATAGCCTTACATGATATGTGTTACAATGTGGTATTTTGTAATTCTGAGCATAGAGGTTTCAGCATCCCATCACATACGTAAGCATACCCTAAAATAAATATCTATTCCTGATGTTTGCAAGCATGGCCATAAGTGTAGGCTTATTTTCTTCACTTCAGTCTCTGCAGAACAATTGCTGCATTTTCTCAGTGAAGTAGAAGAAAACGAAGAATTAGTATCAAACACTGGGAGATCAATTTTCACAGACCCCATCTCTTGATAATTTAAATGCTAAGTACTGCAGCCAATTAGTCGAGATTGAAGTAACTGACTGGGCAAAATTCAGGTTAACAAATACTGCATCATATTATCTGAATAATATGGAGCCCACTTCCTAGAAAGATGGATTTTTAATCTGCCCATTATAAGAAACAGGTGCAAAGAGTGTGTGAGAGAGGTGAATCCATCCCTCCCCCAAACAGCAGTATAAAATAAAATCAGGATATAAAATTTGGGGGTGTATCATGGGGCAGTTTTTAATTATACTTAGAAGCATTTCTGCATATAATCATTACCTCAGCTTCCCCGTTTGCATGTATATATTCTTTTGTGTCATGATCAAAGAACAAAGGTTAAATCCTTCCGAAACTCGATTCAAGCAGTGAAAATTGAAAACAGCTATTTTGAGGGTTTGTGCTTTTTGCTGTTTTTCAATTCTCTGTATAACCTACTTAAAATTCTGGTTACTTACTAAATCAGCTATTCATAGTGTGACACTTGGACAACTTCAGAACCCAGGTGAATTAGCAGACTTTTAAGGAGGACCCTTTCAATGGCACCTCCCATGAAAGAGGGAGAAACAAAATGAGGCCTCTGGCCGGCTGCCAGAGGACTTCCATTCTCTTCCTGCACCCTGTTTTGGTTTGCAAGGAAGGGTTTGGTACGAAAAAAAACAAAACAAAACAATCTAGTCCCCTACTGCCATGCTCATAGCACACAAATGGAGGTCCCTCTCCGTCTTGACAGCAGGGGACAAACACCCAGCCTCAACGCCTGGGAGGAATAAGAAACGATGGAAGGGCAAAGTTATTGTCGGGTCAGTGAAAAATGATCAGACTGTGTCTGTTAAGGTGACAGGCCTGCTTTTGATCACTGCCTTCCTGCTCTAGAAAATGTCTGGTTTGTGAGCTTTTCTTCTTCTCTGTTGCTACTAGCTGACCTCTACATACCTCAAGCTGCATGTTGTGCCATTCAATACTCCTGGCTACCTCTATGGAAGTCCTCCATGCCCATGTAGTATTCCTGGTTTGTGTCTGGGCTTCAGATTAATGGTGAGAATAACCCATGTACTGCAAACTTCCTCCTTATTTGTAAACAGAACCTGGCAAGACCTGACTAAGCATTTAAAACTCTAGAATAGCACATGGGAGAAGAACAACTGAGTGAATGAAGCCCTACAAGGTACATGGTACGGAAACACCTCAGCAGTTCCTTGTATTAACAAAACCTGGACAGATGCACTTTTGTAACACACTCAGCTGATCCTTGTAACCCATCACAAAAGACAAGAGAATATTGAGATATAGGGTGCCGACACACAAATACCACATTCACACAGGTCACAGCACCAGGAAAAATTTCGGGGTTCACCCATACACCAGACACCTAAACTCACCTGTCACCCCAACCTCCCAAACTGACTGAAATACCAACTGCTGGAGAAAACCTCTTCCTTCTTCCAAACACAGGTTCCTGAAGCAACAGCCACTGAAGGCCAGGGAAGGTTTTGCTTCTGGGCTAGTAACCACTTTTCAGGAAAGACAATTGTCATCAGTTTAAACAGTGTTACTCTGCAGCCCTGCAGACATTTTCTGTCATTGAAAAGACACCAGCTCAGCTCTTCCCACCAGCCTCATGATGATCTGAAATTATGGAATGGAAATACTCCCTTTCTGTTCCAGACACACAATCTTTAACATCAGTTATGAACACCTAGACAGATCCTAGCTGTCTTCAAGGAAACAAAATGAGGCTTAATTACTGCATGCTCACTTTTAAACCTATTAAAAATCATTGTAAACAGGCTGTAGAGCAGAAGCCGCCTTTCGCGACAGCAGAAGCCCAGGTTGAACCTTCTGGTGTTTGGTTCACAAACACAAGTAGAAGGGATCAAAGGGAAATATTTTTTTAAGTTTCATGCTTTGCAACTGCTCTCCAAAGTCACTACAGAGCTCTATGTCCCATACCAGTAGCTATTAGCAGCATGCGATTTAGAACATATACTTCACCGTACTGGAAATGTGTTCAAAATCTTTACATTTTCTTTTTACTTCTGTTTGTTACAACTTGATATCACCAGTGTTCCAAGTAACACCTGATAATGACAGAGAAATGGCAACTCTAATAACTCTTATTTCAGGAAGCTTTTGCCAATGGTCCATTTTAGAAACTGCTCCTTCGTCTTCCCTCACCTTGTACTTTTCATGACCTGCTAGCTATAAAACAAAGATATGCTTAATTCCCAAATGTTTTCAATCTTTCCACTCACCAGAATTGAACACATCAAAAGAAAGGAGTTTTATCCTGAAAGGATACTGTTCACCCTGCCAAAAAAATGCATTAGCAGGAGCATTTCTGTATAAGCCACAGTTACATAGTTTTCTGAAGCACAAACTCACAATAATCATACGGTAGAGATGGAGAAAAACCACCCTAATTTTGGGCCAGATCAGGATTTAAAATAATGAAGATTTAACATTAGGAGTATTTGAACATTTTGGTGATTTTAATATATGATTGAAGATACTGTCTTTTCAAATCGATGAATTTGCTAGCCATTGCTTATATTTATATAGTTTTATAGATATATTGCACAATAAAGGTTTGTTCTTCTAGAAACACACAGTATTTTTATGATCACGAGTTTAGATTAAAGTAGATCTAGAGCTCTTAGCACTCCAAGTACTACTGCAGTCATGCAAATATGTTTTTCAACTGGAGAAGACATAGAAGCAAGCCGATGGTACACTGGTTGGAGCAGACCCTGGCAAAGGCAAGGCCACCAGCACGCTCTTGATGCTTTGGGCTACACCAGGAGGAGCACAACCAGCAGATCACAGGACAATCCCCACTGACTCACCCCACCTGGGCTACAGTATGACCATTTTCAGGCCTCTCCCAGTTAAAGAGGCAGGAGGAGGAAAGGAAGAGGGTCTCAAAGATAATGAGAGCCTGAGGCACATGAGCAGCAAATGGAGGGAGCTGGGCTTGTTTAGAATCACAGAATCAACCAAGTTGGAAAAGACATTTAAGACCAAGTCCAACCATTAAGAGGGGAAGATGAAGCTGAGGTCGTGAGCTGCAACTATTACGAAGGACCTTGTCATGCGTATACACATTGAGAGATGCACAGAAATTATATTAGCCCTTTATAAACTAGAGGAGCAAAATTAAGTTCTAAACCCATCAGTAGGCCACAAGGGCTATGACAAGGAATCCTTGCTTCATAAAATCATTGTATTAACAAAGGTAGTTCCATCCTAAGCACAGGAACAGTGCGCCAGCAGGGGATTCTCCAGGACTGGAAAGCTGCGGCAATTATTTCTGTTGTACCACAGCCCATTTTGAAGAGCATGGCAAAACTGAGTGTTTCTCAACAGACCCATGACTTAAGGTTTGCCATTAGAGGCATCTGAAATGTCAGTTACCAAAGGGCTGTAGGGATTTCCACTGCTTGTTAACTGTTTCCCATTATGCACAAATAAGAAACTCCATAATGGGTGAATTGACTGGAAAATACTAAATGCGAGAAAAAAAAATGGTTTTTGTCTAGTAATGGGCTAGCACTTCACTGGACATATGTTTTATCCTTTTACACTGCAAGTCCTCAGCATAGATTCATTCAGTTCAGGTTTAGCAGGAACTAATCTCAGATTTGAAGGAGACAGATAAACTGAGGATGATTCAGGACTGCCAGTGAGTTACACTGTTCAGCTCCAGCCACTTCCACTATCTTCATTTAGAAGAGTTGGAGAGTAGAAACGAGCATCAGAGAGGGAAGCCCAGCAGGACGTAAAACACCAGGTGAGGCTCTCTGTCTACGATGCTCAACATTAATAGCCTCTTGGAAAGAAGAATTTGAACAACATCCTATTCCTGTCATGCTCTGCCAAGATACTATTTTGGATGGGGATGTTGGAGCATTTCTTTTTACTCCACTAACTCTGTCCTGCTTTCAAGAAATGTTTCCACCATATGGTAAAAGTAGTCACTCACAAAATCACAGAAAAAGACATCTGGATATTCAAACTGCTGTTTCCAGAAATGATGACATCCTCAGTCATACAGGAAAAAGGCAGTAAAAGCAAGGCTTCACCTGCAAGTCCAAAGATGCTTTGGCATCCTGGCCTCTTCAAAGCAGTGGCTGAAACTAGGTTAAAATCTTCAATTACAAAATGGCAGTTCACTGAATATATGGACTGTGAGGTTAAAGAACACCCAGTTCTTTGCTAAGAACTAAACACCAGTATTTGCCACAGGTCTGATTTTTATAGCTATTGTGTCCACACACAAGACACAACTCTTCACCTGAAGAAGTGCTGCAGATGCCCAGTGCCATCTGAAAAACAAACTATTTAAAGGAACAGCATATAAAAAATATCTGAAGGCTAGCATGTCTTGCTGCTCTACACCACTGGAGCACTACTGTCACTGTAAATCCTTTTTTCCCCCTTAACAACTCTGTGTCTTTCCCTTGATGACTGCAAAGGCACGCAGGCATGCCTCTCCTGGCTTCCAACACTGTTTTAATGGCTCATGTTTCCTACGCAGCACCTGTCTGAAGTTCACTGCATCACTCCGGCTTCCTTCAGCACTTGCCTCCAATGTTCAGAGGAAAAGAAGCTCACCTACATCCAGTGCAGCACAGACATTTTAAACAACTAACACATTTATTTTACATGGAATAACTAAACATACACACATCCAAAAGAAAAAAAAAAAAAGCAGACATAAAAGCCAAAGGACACGGCATTCTAGGAAGGCAGAACTTTACAGAATACATTCTAATATAAGTACAATTTAAACCTCCCTCATAGAGCATGCAAGCATGAAAAACAAAGCAGTGATACAATGCAGTATAATTCAAGGCTAATGCTGCAGACACTGAAAGATCACTGATGAAGCAGGTGCCTCATGAGGCTGTTTCACTACCCCACATACAGAAAGCAACTTAGAAAAGTATGCTCCAAATCTGCACTTTTTCCTTCTCAAAATTTTATTCCAATGATCTCTTACCATTTCAGAAAAAAGCAAATGCCAAAAAAATGCATAGTACAAGGAAACCACAGCTTGTACCTATGTAGAAAACAGAATTTCACCTCTTAAATAAAGGTATTTCTAAAAGGAAGTTTTTCTTATTATTGAAAAATCAGACTATATTGCAGCTGAGATTAGTATTTTTAGTATCTGAAGGGAAACGAATGTCTGCTAAAACTGTGTAATGGCCTACGGCTTTATAAATAACCCCATCTTCTCTTTGCCAGTTGCAGCGATGACTATGGGTTCAGCATGCTAAGTTATTCCAGCACAAGTCACACGCTCACAGGAGCACCGCAAAGTGAAGATCAAGGTTAAACAGTTAGCGGGGATTTCTAAGCAGAAAGATGGTTGCGTGACCTTGCAGCTCTGACAGGCTCTAATTGAGGAAAATGCAGTAGAGAAGTAATCAGGATTACTGATGTTCTTCATGGGAGAATATTTTTAATTAGATCCAAAGCATTTCATCTGCAAGAGGCTAACTAGAAAAGTCAAGAGTTCACATCAAAAGGTGTGCTACTGCAAAAGCTCCTACACTAGATGTCAGAGACACTTTACCCCTAAATGCCTTGCTTGTGCTCATCTCATATGGAAATCTTCCCTGCACTGAAACCCTCATGCAAGCAGCTTTTAAAAGCCTCAATACGAGTGTTCTCATTAAGAAGGTGTACAGCTGCTTTGCAGTATTTCCCTAAACAATGGCACCGTTCTCACGAACGGTTTCCCAATGTGAGCTGATAGATACTCCAGCTAACGGTACTGTCTCACGCTTTTCGTGGCATTTCCTCCCTCCACCCATTACACTGAAAATGCATTCTCATAATCCAGGCACAAAGGTGACTTCTGCCAAGCGGAAGAAGGGAGAGCAAAGCCTGATGTGGTGCAGGTTCCCCTGGCTCCTGTGAGGGGCCAGAAAAGCAACTCAGCAATGCCATGTCCTACAGCGAGCTGGAGGAAAGAGGCCAGGACACTTCAGATCGTCAGTTTTCCCAGGTTTCACTCTGCATTCATCCACGGCTTCCCATGAGTCAAGGTAAAGTCAAGACTGCCTGCCATGGCTGCAAACCCGGTAGCAGGCGCAGTCTTGTGTTCTGCCCCAGTTTTCTCTCCAGGCAGATTTCACCTGTCCTTCCTGTCCCGCACCTCCTACCTTATCCAAACATTCCCAGTACTTGCTTTCAGCTGCCTGTGTACTCCCCCTCAGAAAGGTACCTCTTTTGAGGCATAAAAATTTGGCAGAATTGGGGGTATACTTTCACATCAAAAGAAAAATAAAGGTAAAAGCCCTGTTATGGGTTACTGATACGTTAAAAAACATGGGTTTACCAGGAAAAAAAAGAAATTATTTCAGAACTAGCTTGAATGGTTTTGAAAGCAGTTTTCACACTGGAAGCTGTTACCAATGGAAATGTTAGGGTAGCCAAAATTAAAGGAAGCTCTTCTACAGCTTTCAATGGTTTTTCCATTAATTTTATTACCCCTATCTCTACCTAACACAATGCCCTTGAAACTTATTAAAAACATTAAAATGCCTCTTTTTTTCCTTCTCTGCCTAGGGAAGCATGCAACATTAACCAAAATCAATTTCTTTACCTAAAATGACACTTTTGACATCTCATTATAATTTGACAGCCACTTAGTCTGCCTTCAAATCAAAATCCCTCTATATCTCTAACTATACATAACACAACGCAGCTGTGGATGACCCATGTTTACATTTTCTATGCCTAATTCGCTCTGCTTTCTGAACTGCTAGTAATTGGAGCTGCTAAGGACCTAAAAATAAAGTTATTATTTGTTTGCAAATGGTTATCAGAAGAAGACAAGCCTCAGATCACTCCAACCTTAATAACTACTGCCAGAGTTGTTTCCATCCATTAGCAGTTGTCAACAGATTGGTTTTACTTCACTGGCAGCCTCACTCAGCTTCACTGAACAGCATCTCCCTGGAAAAACACCAGAGTCTGCAAACCTTCACATGAAGAAAATGAACACACGGCTGTAGTAACACACATTTCAAACAAGAAATGGAATCTGCCACAGAACTTCAGGATGTAACTTTGGTCTTCTGCTTTCTGTAGTAATTCCTGTCATGTAGCCATGCATTCTAATTGGCAAGTGCAATACAACCGTCACCCTGAGATAGCAGTATTTTGCATGAAATACAGAAATAAAACTAAAATGTTGAAAAATAACTTGGATAAGGTCTTTTTCTGAGCAGATCAAGAGTAATTTGACACAGCAGATCACAGCATGACACAGAGGAGAAACAGCTTTTTAAAAAGAAAAAGTAATCAAACTAACCCAAACCTTTACCTGACCTGCCAGGCCATTTGTTTCATAACCAGAGCAGAGCAACAGGTTAGGTATTCAGACCACCAAGATACTACACTTGTGACTGGGTCATTTTTTACACTGTAACAGAAACCTCCTGGAAAACCTATGGTGATTGTTTGTGGTTGTTTTCTTTTTTTTTTTTTTTTTTTATAATTAACTTCAAAATTGAAACTGACTTGAAATTAATGGAGGCAAAAGATGAAATAAGCTCTGGCAGAGGTATCCCTGCCCTTAATCCATACTGCATCCTGGGATGCGTTGCAAACAGAAGTCTATCCAGACTTCACGCAGCAATATGAATGCTCGGCACTGGGCTGAAGACTGAACTTCTGATTAGGTACTGAGAGGAGGGCAGGGAGCCTTTTGCTGTCCCTTTACCTCTCCATTTGATGCCTGGTAGTTAGGAAAGGAGAAGGAGGCAGAAGTACCCACTGGGGCAACTCTACGCAGGTTTCTCTTGCTAGCCCCAGCAGTTCCTGTTTTCCCTTTACAATATTTTTCTTTTTCTTTTTCTTTTTGCTTCTGTTATAATGTCTTTTAGTCTCATGAACAAAGCCTGGAGTGAAGGGAAAGGTTTGGGGGAGGAGGACGCTTATGGGATTTGACAGCTGGACCGGACCATTCAGTGTCTGCTAGTAGTGTATCACAGAATCATAATGGTTTAGGTTGGAAGGGAGACCTTAAAGATCACCTTGTTCCAACCCCTCTGCCACAGGCAGGGACACCTTCCACTAGACGAGGTTGCTCAAAGCCCCATCCAACCTGACCTTGAACACTGCCAGGGGTGGGGCAGTCACAGCTTCTCTGAGCAACCACTGCCAGTGCCTCACCACCCTCCTAGTGATATTTTTTCTTATATCTAATCTAAATCTACCCTCTTTCAGCTTAAAGCCGTTCCCTCTTGTCTTGTCCCTACATCTACACACACACACATATGCTATCATTGATATTGAAGAACAACCATGCCAGTAACAGAGCCATTAGTGGCTCCATGGAGCAGTGGTCCCAGGCAGAGAGGTGACTGTCCTGCTCCATGCAGTGTCTGGGTCTGGGCACAGAAGCTTGCTCAAAAGCAAAGACCCTTAGCTCCCCCCTCACACTCCATGCACGCCATGTCTTTACAGAAACAGTGTATGCAGATGAATACTGGTTGCCAAGACCATGATAAATTCGAAAAGACAGGCTCTCATAATTACCAGAGAAATCTGTATATACAGGAGGAAAGTGAACTATGCTCCATGAAAAGAAACTGAAAAACATATATGAAAACAAGACAAAGGAAGCTGTTGTTAAAAACGAGACTTGCCAAGTTCCTAGAACATTTGATTTTCTCTTTTCCCTTAGGCTTTAGGAGTGTAACTGAACACCATTCTCTGTAAAAGTAAAACTGTTCTGTATTTCTTCTGTCATTCTGGGAGAGAGAAAAATAAAAAATTAAAGAACCAGCTTCTCCTGTGACACCCCCGCCCCCAGCAGCACACATAAATCTCAAGAAAAGGCAATTGCCTGTCTCAGAATACCCAAATTCAGGAGGAAAAAAAAGTACTGCAGAACTAACAACGAAAGGCATGGAGCTGTCCTTCTGCACAGCATCTAGGCACCAGCAGCACAAAAACCTGTTGCACCCCGCTGCCTCAGAATCAATGCGCAGGACTTGTTGCTGCAGGCATAGAGCAGCAGTGTCAGCCTGAAAGGCTATGTTCAAACTGCAGCTATCATGGAAGAATTATCTTTAAAGGAACAACACTGAAAGATTCAATGGGAGTATTTTCGTGACATTCCTTAAACCCTCCCTCCTTCGAGGATTCTGCACTTTGCAGCCAGTGGTGCTTCCCTGCCCTGCGCCCACATCCCGCAGCAAACTACAGTCCCAAACATGAAGGCAGCAGCATCCTGTTTCCCCGTGGCTCATCATCTTGACAACACTCCTTATATCACATGATTATCCTTTGCCACTATCTCTCCATTGAAAGCTGTTTTGAGATAAAAGCATTTTTCACCTCTTGGTTCCTCCCAGCGCAAATCATTAACAAGAACTTGTTTGTTGCCTGACCTCATCCAACTATACTCTGCAGATTTTTTCTGTACAATCCCTTCTCTTTTTGAATTGCACCTCAAAGTGACTCTGAATCTAACAGCTGCCCTTTAGCACCTCTGTGAACAGCAGCAAGCAATTATATTGCCGCTTCTCCCTACTGCTGAATCACACTATACTCCGTAGATATGCATACAGGTTTTACAGGTACTTTTCTAACAACTAATGTACCTAACACGCCACTTCAAAACGCTGCCGGTATGCCAAAAATGCAGTACTACTGGAACTTTGAAACTATTTCATAACGCACTCATGAAAGAAACCAGATCACAAAAGATGTTATTGCTATTACCTGTGAAAGTCATTACTGTGAGGCCTAACGACCGCATTAAAGCAGCATCATGCACTAACGGAAAACCTTTCAAATACATTGGCTGCTAATAACAAGTCAGCCTGTGCCAGCACATACCACATATTAACCACAATGATTTCCTTTTCTTGACAGAAATCTCTCCACACGAATTTGCTCTCCACTAATACCTAAAACTGATTTTTAATGGAGCAGGCAAGTCATAAACAAAATGAGTTTATATTCTCAGACAAAAAAAAAAACAAACACAAAACCATTTCAAGGCCAATCCAATGGTTTTAAGATGCATTAGAAATGAGCTAATTCCACAAACACAATTCCTTCTATTCTCTTCAGTTTCAGAGGAATGCTTTGCCGGCATTTCTAACTTGCATGGTTGGTTTTCAACTCACTTCAAAAATGAGATAATCACAAAAATCACCCTGTTCAGGATTAGTGACCTTGCAATGCCCAACAGACAGGTGGGTTTGTGTGCTCCATTAAAACATTCACACATTACATTGTAAGTTCCACAAAATCTGGAAATCTCCTGACTGACACACACTGCACAAGAACAGAAATTCTCTTTACACTGCTTCCACCATAGGTTGCTCAGGGCCTGTAACTTGTCCCCAAAATGGCAAACTTCATGAATTGGTAAGAATTAGTTTTAACCTTCAAGCTTGTAGGCTGAACAAAACGAGTGTCGTTTTCTCAGAGCATAAATTGGTTAATAGCACTAAAGATGACGTTTTGGTACATTCACACAAGAGCATCCAAGGTTGAATTCACTTTTTAATATTGGAAGGGTATGTTTATTAAATCGCTTTGTTAAAATATGTTGGCAGAAATTTTAGATGAAACACGTAACATTGATGTAACAATGTTTTCTGTGAAACATACATGGACCTGGTGCACTCTTCATCATACAACAAGAAATTCAACTACACTATCTCTACTGGATATATAATGCTCTCTGAATTAAACATAAGTGTTTGAAATCTTTTTCCTTTCTTAGCTAAGAAAGAAAAACTAAAGTAAGAAATCCAGCTTACATTGCCAGCTTTATAACGTCGCTTGGATGTACTACCAGTTTCTCTTCCTAGACTCAGTCACTTATTACAAATATTTAGGAAAAACAGCAAAGAAGTAGTATAAGAAATCCACAACTGCAGAATGCAAAGGAAGTATTCCCCAAGGCAGGAAACTCAGCTTCCAAGGCTCATCTGGTTCTGATGGTTTTCAGCTCCTAAGAGCTTTCCATTCTTCTTTTCTTTGATTTAGCTTTTGGAAGCTGCTGTGGGAGGTATTATATATTTGATGGAGGTTTTATCCCCAGATTGCCAACAAAAAAGGACAAGAGGTGAAAAGCAGAAAAAAACCAAAATCTCATGTAAACAGCCTCAGAAGATGTGTTTTAAAAAAGAAGAAACCTGCCAGTCACAAATTAAACCACACTGTATTTATTCTGAAGTAGAATTAAAATGCATGGCATCATTGACTACCTCTGCTAAGAAGTTAGCCAGCTTCTGTATAAAAAGACCTTCAGCTAAGGAAGCCTCTGCCTTGCCTGCATCTCATCCACGGAGTCTCTGTAACACAGGCTGGCTGTGGTCTCTTGTTTCAGATAACTGAAGGAGACAGAAGTCAAAGAAAGAAACATACTGAAAGGGGTTCACCACAAGAAAAGGTTTATATAACCTGAGATATAATTTATACATTTAGTTAAGAGGGATAAAGAGAGGAATGAAGGCATTCAACAAATGACTCATATATACATATTTATATATATGTATGAGAAAAAGCTTGCCACTTCACAATGCAATAATAAACAATTTACTCCCATTATATTATATTATACTGTCGGGACTGTCAAGCAAGTCCACAGATATTAATAAAATTATGTAATTGTTTAGACTGGAATGAAGCACAGCAATCGCTAAAACACTCTGCAGATGGGATCCAAGCTTATCAAATCTGCTCTTCCTCCTAAGCTTGCTGTTAGACACTCTGACCATGTGTCTAAAAGCAAACAGAACAGGCTTCTTATTTAACTTATTCTTAAAAACTGATACTATAAAGCCCAAGTAAAGCAAAAGGAGGAATACAGATCTACTCCCAAGTTGCTGGGCAGAGAGGGGGGGTAGAGATTGTCTCTATCTTTTCCAATTACTCAGGAATCACATAAACAGCTCTTAGTGGTTGTATACCACAACTTCAGTGTTGAAGAAACAGGGAGGCATCTTTGTGTAAACAATGAAACTGCAGCAGGCTATGTTCTGTACCTGCCCCATGGATATAGGAAAATAAAGTCAAATAAAAATAAGAGCATCTTTGATGGAAAGGGAAGAATTATGTTTAAATTAATACTTGAAATTTCAGTTGAAAAAACATGGTCAGGTAGAAGAACAAAGTGCATTTCTTCCCAGACTACAGAGAACCAAACAAACTACAGAACATGTGCTTCAGAGGCACCAGAACAGTAACTGCATGTCTCAGTCAGTCAATGACCAATGCAAACTTTACCCCAACATTACTTAGCAATAGCTTATTCAGCCTCCTCTTTGAATACAGAAAGCTCATCAGTAATCAATGGGTTAAATCCCCCTTCTCATCTTCCTCCTTTCCTCAGCTTCCCACGCAAGACCAAACCTCTTTCATAAATGAGAGCTGTCCTCCTACATAAGATTTATATTAATAAAATCACTTTCAAGGATAGCAGGCTCCATCTATTCCAGCACATTTAGCAGTGCCAGGGAATGTTCCCAGGAGAAGGAACCTCATTGTACACACTCTCACGGTGGGAGATGGTCCCTGGCAGTGCCTGGCCCCAAACCAAGAAGCGCTCTCCCAAGCCAATTGCTGTCCCAGCCCAGGGGTAAGCCCTGCCACCACCAGTTGGGATGTGACCAACCCATTTTGGAGTGTAATACATCCAACAGCTCTGGCCAGGGCTCCTCCATGCCAGCTGGCCCCACTGCCAGGGCAGCCACAGCTTTTTCCTTCACTGACAAACCCCAACAGGAGACCACCAGCATCACACAGGATGAGCTAGCCTTGGATCTCCAACTGTTTCACGTATCTCTAACAGTGTAATGCACAGCCACTGCAAAGTTGAACCAGCTACAACGGTACATGGTTCTCACAAGTTAACTTCCCGCCTGTCTATGGACACATACCGCTGTTGCTGTTTCCAGCAGAGACAATGCACTTTAACACTGTCGAGTGATCTCCCGTGGTCTAGGTGAAATTATCTGTAATCATCTTGGTAGTATTAAAACCCAATGAGTTTAACTCCAGGAAATGTGTTCTATTTCTGTTAGTATAAAATTCTAAATTACATAAAAGTAATCTGTTGTTTAAAAGGGACTTCATGAATGCAGAACATAGGCTGTAAGCACGGCTGCCTTCCACAGCTGCACCGAGCAGGTGAACCCTCAGTTTCAGCAGAGGCATTCAGAAATGCCTAGATCATAACTATTTAAAATGACAAATCAAGCTCCTTTCTGTACCCTCCTGCACTCAGAACACTTTGCTGTACACAGGAAAGGTCACACATGCCTTTAAATGTGCTGCTGGGCTTGAGTCTATTGTTTCAACAAAATACAAACATTAAGAGACCAAGACAAGTGATCTGAGGGTGTCACTGTCCTCACCAGCCAATGCTACTGTATTCTGATACAGTAGGTGAAGGTTGTAAACTCAGGCCACGGGACAAGCACTGGGGCGTTGCGGGCTGTGACAGATGAGATGTAAAAGTTGAAGGTACTATCACCAAGCCTCACCATCACTTCCCAAAGCTGTCGTTCAGCCCTTCTGCTGGAGGAAGCAAAAACAACGAGACGTGTGCCTCAGCTGAGGCACCAGTATCTCAACCTGTCCCCATGAATTCCAGCAGAGCTCCCTTTCTCCTGGGCTGCAGTGCAGGCAGGGCCTGATGTAGCTCATTACAAGGAGGGCTGGGTATCTCCGGCTGAACTCGCCCTCTGCAATTAGAGTGGGTGATGAAGTGTCTCTCAAGACAGAGAGGGCAATTAATTACCAGAATCTACTTAAAACCAAACATTTTGGTTTAAAGTATCACACCAAACGTGTACTAACACCTTTTCTTCGACACTATGCAGTGTAAAAGGCAGCACTATACTATCTATTTTTGGATCAGAATGCTCAACCAATACAAGTGGAATAGAAGAACATCAAGATAATTTGAAAAATATGATCTAAAAATCGGACTCAGAGTGAAATGGAGTTTTCATCTTCCAGATGACGGGTGTAACACGAAGTGACTTAACTCATCTGATGAGATGGATTACAGCTGGCCCTTATCTCTTGGCTGGCTTAGCAACATGAAAGGAAAAGAAAAACAATGCATTAATTGATGGTGGAGACGGTTTTTCTTCCTAATGGTTTCCAGCCAGAATTTTTGAGCTTGAGCCATTTCCCAAATAATGGCTAGCATTTGTGTACACATTACTTTCTTTCATGTGACAAGGAAATGTAATTTTTCTTTGAAAACGTATTCATTAAAGAAGCAAACCCCTTCCACCTCCCCAGAAACCTTTGCACCCCATTCATAAGTGTGACACAGTATAATCGCTTTAGAAGTCTGGAGGAACCACAGATCCTTTGAAAACTCTCGCAGCAGAGACACAGTCTTGTGCCTGCTCTCCAGTGCCCTCTCTTAGATCAGGTCTACACAGTATTTTAAGGTTATTTGCAATGCAACAACCATCTGGGATCTCAATCAGGTTGAGAGTTATTCTAGGAAACACCAGAAAATCAAAGAAACTAATGATTATCACAAATAATTGAAAGAAGCAGGCATCATTAATACAGTCATAATATTACATGGGTTGATTACACGCTCAGAAGTCACTTGAAAGTGTTTATTTTCTCTGATAGGGGCTTTTCAGCTCACTCTCAGAGAGCTCTTTCAAGAAAAGCAAATGCACAAAGGGAGCTGCAAATGACTGCACAGTACTTCTTCCCAGCCTCCGTGCTCAGGGAGATATGAGCTGCGGGAATGACAATGGACGAAATTGAGTATGGGGAGGTGAGCATCAATGCACGCTGGCTGAGACACCTGACATCCTCCTATTTACTGCTACTAACATGCAGATCGTCAGAAGACACTCAGCTGCATGCAGGCTCGGTGAAAGCCTCAGTGAAAGCCTCTAGGCACTACATGCTATGCCTATTAGAACCAGAAAACAAATACCTACCAAAAAGATTAAATCAAGATAGTGTGCCCTGTAAGTATGTGCCACACTGTGATGCCTTGGGTTAGACAAATGTATCTGCTTGAGCCTCATTTTTCTTGCCTTCCACTGAGATATGGCTCAGACCACAGAGGTCCAGCAGAGAGCACGGTATCTATCCGACACAGAGGCCTGAGCTAATGCCAGAACACAGACTGTTGAGCACAAGACCAGAAGAAATTAAGATTTTTCTCTGTTACAGCAGAAACTGCTCGGTCTCCCTCCCTGGGCTGCATCCGAAGAGAGGCTTAGTTAAAACAAATGGCAACTGCAGTAGAGTTCACCACCTGAGACTAAAGCCAGATTTCAGTTTTACAAGGAATCAGATCCATTATGAACATGCAGGCATATGCAATTAATTGAAACCCACCCTAGAAACAGGAAGCTAAAAGATGCTACATCATGGGAACATTCCCAGCAGTGCTGCCATGAGAAACACTGCCTATCTGACTAGACAGATCAGGATGCTGAATGCCTGCTACATAAAGCAAAGACAGGCCTGATGCTACACATCAAGCCCTATTATTTTATTTATAAACATAATAGTGAGATGTGTGCTAGCTCTGAGTGGCAAGGTACACCTTCCTACTCTCTCCCTTGCTGACGTATCAATGGCAAGCTGGTACTGCAAATTTCAGTGATCAGCAATAATCATCATATAAGGTTTGAGGCAACACATAAGAAGAAGAAACCAAGCAGCCTCCAAACGCTTCCATCAAAAAATGGGGATCAAAAGACTCCAGTCCTCTGCTGAGGTGGATCCCACAGGACACTCTAAGTTGGGAAGGCCTTGGAGAGTGCCATATTTTCCAGGTGATGGCAAGGTATCTCAGAAGCACACTTATTCCTGTCAGCAGCTCTCTGAAATATTTAAAAGTTCGTTTTCTAGAGTAATAAATATATTTCATAACCATCCCAAGGGTGTGTTTCCTCTTCACTGAAGCTACTGTACTTGGCAAGGAAGCGGTGTGACATTTTTTCCCCAAAGGCTATGGAGCGATAAATAGCAGCTAAAATGAATTTTTCTGTTAGACTTAAAGCCTCTGCAGAGCAGGCTTTGGAAAGCAAGGTTGGGATTAAAAAGTCCAAAATCTAAAAATCCTAAAAAAGTAAATGTTCGAGTATCTGAAACAGAGCCACAACTGATTCACAGAGAATAAACTATTTTGAATCAAACTCCCCCACGCCCCTTGTGTATGAAAAAACTGCGGGATCAGAGACATCCTCTTACTGCCTTTCACACAATAAGCTTCCCTCTGAAGACGCACCATAAACTAAAATGCAATCTCATTAAAATATTAAGATACTTCATTGATACTGAGTTGTAGTCAGACATTGGAAGACCCAGTTCAAATCATTCTACCCTGTTTCTACATGCTTGTTCTTGAATGAGCTCACTTGAGATACACATCCAAAGAGCAACAGTAAAATTACTGGTCTGAGGGGTTCGCCATTTTGCAAATCCAGGAATTACAAGCTAGCCCTCAACATCTTGAAGTTTAGGTCACCAAATTATGAAGGTTTAAAAAAACCCGAAACAACAACTGGGTTATTTCTCTTGTGGTTTTGAACTGTCAGCTACACACTTGAGTCACGTTTGCAAAAGTTTTAGCATAAAAATAATTCTCTTTTGGTTTTAATGGAAACAGATGCAATCTCACCGTTTGCCCGGCTGGCCAGGTGTTTATAAAAACATTCCAGAACTTCACAGTTAACTCTTCTCAACAGCTTCATGTGGAATTTAACTACATTCAAAACCTGCATTGACCCGTGACAATGTTATTGAAATGGCACTATTTATGTCTCTCAAGTTCCTGTGAAAAAAGCCTGACCTATATGTGCTCTGAGCCACATTATGGTCACTCAGACTAAACTTAGCGCTTGATCTGGGAGTATCACATTTTCTTAAGAGACTGAGGCCCTGGCTCCAAACTGTAGATGCTCGGCAGTCATTCCAAAGAGTGACAGCAATCTGTAACAGCACCCAAGGTGAGGAAAACTGTGGGATTTACTTCCAGGTTTGAAGCTGAGGATCAGGACTATAGACCAATATGGAAATTAATCTTTTTGATCCCCTCTGAGTGCAATAACACAATGGGTAAGCAATGGTTGATTACAATGGAAAAAAACATTTTAGCAAAGGCTTTACTTTATATATAATCATTTTTAAGCACACACAACATATTTGTAAGAAACAAAATCTTCAGCTTTGACTACAGTGGTCACCAATACCCTGAGCTGCAAATGGAGAATCAGACAGTTGGGAAAAGAAAATTACTTTTTAAAAAACCCCACATCAGCTAAGCAGCTCATTACATCATTATACACTGAGTAACAAACACCAACACGTTTTTGTTCTTACTTGAGCAATATTAGAGCAAAAAGTCAGTGCCCCTAATATCCATTTCGATTCATTCCACGGGCATCCCTTTCACTCCTAGAGAAACTCATCAATGATGAAAATAACTGAAGTCAAATGTTTGCTATTTTCTACCCTGTACCACGCTGAAACACATTTTTCACAGGTGACTGCATAATGCAGGGGAGCAGTTAATCAGATATGGAGCATTCCACCACTTGGTCACTGGTTCCAGTCCAGACCCCAAAACACCAAAAAGCCCAAAGTTTCCATCAGCTGTATTTATTAAACTCCCTGATAACAACCGTTTGCACAATTTCCCTGTGCAAAATTCAGCATTAAAATAAAACCTTAGCCAAAATTACTAACTTTTCAGTCCGGACAAGGTTATTCACATGCCTAAAGTCTCCTGTCTTGGAGAATGAAGACCAAGACACATTTCTTCACAAATGGCTATGATTTTATACCAGAAGCTGCTGAACTTCAACAGCATTCAAACCATGGCTCTGGGTTGCATCCTACTACCAGTCACAACCTACACTTTCACATGATACACAGCATGAAGGTCTAATGCACACAACCAACAACAGACTGCATTCACCTACAGTCAGTCTTACACGTTCAGTCCTATAGACTCCATTCTGTGGGAAGTCCTCATAACCTTAACACCAACACAAAATATAAGGCTGCTACTGACCTGCTCTCCGGAGGCTCCCCTTGGCTGCTGGCTGACCAAGTTCCTGGCTCCCCTTCCCATGTCTGCCTTCAGCAGTACGGTAGTGCCAATGGTTCCTAGCAATTCCATGCAGAGCCCATCCACAAATGAACATTCCTCAGTGCTGGGTCATCTTATACAAAGCACGGAATGGGAAATACACTTCAGTCACAGTTTGGTAATTGTCAGAGCTGTGAAGAGCACCTGGAACACACCCAGGTAAGTAGTAGAGCCCATAAATCTTTGTCAGTGCTCTGCTTATAAGAGGCAGGGGAAGTCTTATTCTCTAGCAGGGCTCCCATTACCCTCAGAAGCAAATGGAGGTTACCACATACAGAAAACACCTAACACTTGACACTGAATACCTGTGTAACTGCCTAGCATTTGCAAGTCAAGCAACTTCAGAAATTGTGCCTGAGCAATGGTATCCCACAGAACCGCCATGCACCATGCTTGCAGACACAACCAGAGGCAGCATTCCCATGCACAACCTCAGTATTACCTGGCAGCTCGTCTTTTGTTTGCTTGCTTGTTTGTTTTTCCAGGAGCTCAGAATGACTAACTCAGCACTCCCTGTTTGCAGTCAGTCTTATAACAGGGCTTGGAAGCATGAACTGCCCATTTAGGCCAATTTTTTTTTACCTGGGAATTCAAGGCAACATTTACATGCCCTAAATATGAATTCCTTTATTCCTACTTTAAGCATAATTAGGTAAGCGAGCAAAGCTACAGACACGTATTTCAGCCAAGCAGCCATTAACTACTGGGAGCAGCAGCATTAGCAGCTGGGAGTTTATTTTAGGGAACAATGCTAAAACCTCTCTCCTGATCCATGAACAATCCCATTGGAGAGCACATATAAAACCAGAGAGAAATTAATATTAATTGGGAAATCACAATGAGACAAAAAAGATGTGACATCAAGAAGCAAAAATTTTAACCAGAAGATAAACTTACTGAATATGAGAAGAAAGAAAGAGGGAAGCAGAAAGCTGCACCTAGAAATCTTTATAAAGGACCAGAGGCATTTTGAACAGTTGCATTTTAATGAAGTTAGAAATAATTGGATGAAACTCTATGACCTGTGTGATACAAGGGAGCAGACTGGAGGATCTAAGGTTGCTTTCCAGCTTTAAAATCTAAAACGCTGTGTACAGAAAAGGAAGAAGCTGGAGCGGCAGCAACACAGACAGAGCTATACAGAATTTCTTATTTCAGAAGGAGAAAACATACTGCCAAAAATAGTAAGAAAACATGTCTGATATATGCATATACCTGCTCTGTTCTCCACTACCCTCATCAGTACTTAGGAATTTACCATATACGCTGGGAAGAAAAAAACAACCAACCAACAAAATAGAATACACTGGATACCAAGAGAATGTCTTCAGGGGTGCCAACAAACTTACACCACGTGAAACAGGAAAATTCTCAGCCATGGTGTGTATTCAGCCCTATCCAGACAGCCGACAGCAAAGGCACAGCCCCCACCATCTGCTTGGGCCTACACAGGCACGTTCCTCAGCAGCCTCAGCCTCACTGTGCTGGGCAGAGGGTGTGCAAGAGCCAGGCACCACCAATGGAAAGGCTGGACCAAGACAGAGTTGTTCCAGCTGCTCACAGCTGCTGCACTCTGCCCTGTGCTCCAGTGACAGCTGGCACAAGTTGGGCATCCTGTGCTTCCCAAAACAAAAGCCACATACTTGCATCTTTCAGGTAACTTGCCAGTAACAGCTCAATTGCTTCCTCAGAGAGAACTGCAGGGAGAGTTACCTATCAAAGTAAATGGAATGCTTTTAAGGCTTGGGGTGGGGGAGAGAGAGGAGGGGAAACCCGCACCTTTCCTAGTTCCCTAGCCTTCAGCACAAGGACTGTACTTAGAAACAGAGATCTCAAATTAAAACTTTGGTGTCACTGGAGGTTTTAAAGTGATCACTCTCTTCTTCTTCCCAGGTCATGCACCATTACCACCACACACCAGCTCTCCAGAAAGGAAAGCAGTAATTTCTGAATCGCTGACATAAACTAAAGCAAAATGTAAGGAGGAAGATAAAGATCAATATTTCTAACAAAATCACGGCCAGCTTCACAGTAACAGTAGCAACTGCCTCTGCTGTGTGACATCAAGCAGAGAGGAGCACTGGACACTCCAGCTGCAGAGCTGCTATTCCTGGTTGGAATGTGTGAGCCATGAAAAACACAGCCTGACATTCAATTTAAAGGGTTGGCACTTTGGCATCTGGAGACAGGGAAAATTGTTCATAGATGATGCATATTTCAGCTAGAAGTCATTAAATGGCCTTGAGTAAGGAATGCTATTTTCAAAGAGCCAGTATTCAGATTTTTGTGTCATTTTTAGCACTCCTTTACCCAACAGAATTTCCCCAAAAGTCTTTTAGTTTTGGTTTGGATTTTTTACAATCTTACATTTAATTTCTACAATACGGCAGCCAAGAAATCACATTGGCCAAAACACCCTATTTTGAAAATAAACCAGTAATTGTTAAAATAAGAAACTATATGCACAGACACATAAAGTTCTCTGAACCTGAAGTAATCCATTATAGGAAAGAAATACTTCACCAGATAATTAAACTTCTTACTCTGTGCTAGTAAAAAGAGACTCAGTAAGAATCCAAATCCAGACTGTTACTTGGAGAGACGTTCTCAAATACCTAGTTCTGTGGAAAATTTACATGCTTATTACACTTACAAAGGCTTGTGATTCCCTTAAAGACTTGAAATGTTAAATTATTTCTCCCACTGGCTCTAGTTTCTATTATTTTTGAGTGCAGCAAGAGAACAAACAGGTGACTTTGCTCCCTGCTCCAGCCGTGTGACACCATTACACTGACCAAAATTAATAAACAACAAAAGATTTAATGAGGAAGAAAGAACACAGGAACTGGCTTTAATTGGGATCACTCTGTTCTGCAGAACTGGAGGATGTCTATAATATAAGAAACTGCTTGAGAGGAAAGTACAGAGGAGTCAGGATCTGGCAGGCAAATGTGATACATATGTGGTGAGGCAGGCTGTCATCCATCTTTCTGGATGGAGATCTCTTTGTTGTTCTGCTGGGGCCATTTGTGGATGTCCAGCTTGCAGAGTTTGCAAGATGAAATTGGTGTGCACCGAAAAAAAATAGTTTATGCTCATAAAATCCAAAGAGATGGAGAGACCAGCCCTGCGAACTGGGATGTTCTTGGTTGTCAGGGTAACATGATCACCCCAGACAACACCAACGTCAGCAGGAATCTGCAGCACACACTGGGTACCCAAGCATACGAGTCTTCCCGTTTCCCTCTCATAATTAAACCACAGAGGGATGTAGGTAACTGTTGCTAAGGTGTGGCTCAGTGTTCTTCTGTAAGCTAGGAGTCCAAGAATCTGGCTGATGCTTTCAAAAGAGTCTTACTGGTGTTACCTATGCAACTTTCCAATATAAATAAAAAGAATCAACGGACAGCAGAAAAACCAAGCAGAACTATAAGGAACAATCCTTTTTTTAAATGAAGCAGCATCCAGCAAATGTACTCAGATCCGATAATACAACAAAATATTACTCCTATTTCCTTTTTCTTTATGGCTACACCCATGTAGCTTTGCTTTCACTGGATCAGATGCCCACTGTATACACGCTCCTGAGAAGTTAATGCACAGTTTTCCAAGTTTCAGAAACGTCAACATCTGCAGCCGAACCTCTGGATCAGTGCATTGCCTTCTCCATCAGACTTCACAGGTGCAAATACACAAAGATTCAGATACGCAGTAGAATAAATGACCAGATGAACAAGTTTTGCTTGTGTGCCTTACTAATGATCCCACAGAACAAATAAAGTGAAGTCATATGGCTGACCAAAGCAAACATGTGCAATTTTTAAGGAACTATTACTACTGAAAGTAGTCACAGTCTAACAGTTACTGATCCCACAGCATTATAGATGTGTGTTTAATCAATCACTTCTATTCCAGTCTGCTCACTTAGTGTTTTGGATAGACTCTCATGGTTTAATCTAGCAGGTAGCTAAACACCACACAGCCACTCGCTCCCTGCCCCTCAGTAGGATGATGGAAAGAACTGGGGAAAAAAAACAGGAAAATTCATGGTTTGAGACAGTGACAGTTTAATAGGGCAGAAATGGAAGGGAAATTATTATTATTTTAAAAAATAAAAATACAAAATAAGTGAGGCACAATACAACTGTTCACTGCCTGCCGACTGATGCCCAGCCAGTTGCTGAGCAGTGGCCTCTGGCCAGCTTTTCCCCCAGCTTCTCTACGCTGAGCACAATGTCTTATGGTGTGGGATATCCCTTGGGTCAGCTGGGGTCAGCTGTCCTGGCTGTGTCCCCTTGAACTCCTTGTGCAGACCCAGCCACCTCGCTGGTTCAACAGTGTGAGCAGCAGAAAGGCCCTTGACTCTGCAAGCATTGCTCAGCAGTAGCTAAAACATTCCTGTGTTTTCAGCATTATCCACAGCATTGTACCAGCTTCTAGGAAGAAAATTAACTCTAACCCAGCCAAAACCAGGGCACTCTAAAAACATTTTCAGAAAGCTATCCAGCTGAAAAGAATTCCTATGGAGTAGAAAACATTTCATATTCTGAATTTTTAATATTAAAGTTGATGAAAACAGCCTCATGGTTTTCTAATCTTACTCTGTGCCACTGTTGTTTTTTTGTTTGAAGAATACTTTCCTAAAAAATACTGTATTTAAACCACTTTGTTTGAATCCCTCTAGAGGCTAGACCAGCTCTTTAGCACTATGCGGTGATTAAAGACATTCAGTCACCAAATGGGATACACATTAGTGGTTGTGCAGGAGAAAGAAATAATATGATTAAAAAAAAAAATTCAGATAAAACTAAGTATATTTTTTCATTGTTCTGATATTAGAGGAAAATTTATACTCAACAAGGATTAATGGGAGAGGGAGATTTACAAACAATAAATGGAGAAACATCCAAATTAAAAAGGTGGAAAACATTGCTCTTAATTTTCAGAGCAGCATTTCCCCAGCTGATGAAGATCCTGCTTCTTCCCTCTTGAAGCCAAAGAGACTTAACTGTGCTTGTCTTTTCCCTCTTTCCTCTCTTGGTAAGTCACAAGCTGCTGGGTTTGCATTTAGGGCTCATAGGTCACAAATGACAAATAAAAGGTCTTTCCACAATAATTTCACAGTCAATAAGCTACACCAGTGAACTTTCACCCTTTTACTTCAAACTGAGTTGGTGTTGCTAACATAAATATTTACTTTATATCAATAAACACACATATACCTTTCCACACACACACCTGTCTGACTATTATGTAGTTACACAGCTTGTATCACCCATGACTTTTCAACTTCAACTGCCTATCAGCAGTTGCAGGAAACCAAGGACATGAAATATCACCTAGCACTGAAGCTACCTAGCAAACAGCCCTACCCTCAGCTAGTATCTTGATCTGCAAGATAATTTACAGATTATCAACAATCTCAAGTTTATTTATCAACATGGGAGCAGCACTTCCGACATTTAGGCAGAGAACACCTCTAGTTCTGCTGGTGCCATGTGCATCCTTCCCTGAAGCGGATCAGTGGGTCCCCCTCTCCGAGCCACATACCCCCCAGCTGCTGTGGAAGAAACCCCCTGGGTTTCATTAGCACTGCTGCAGAATTAAGCACAGAAGACTCATGACAGCCCCAAAACATCAACTGAGTTAACATATGAGTAAGGTAACATATACATATACATATACATAAAATATCATTCAGTTTGTGGTTTATATCAATCGTCATGTGCATTAAAGACAATAAAAAATAGTTTTCATATATCATTTGTGTGTTTTGTATTAAAAAGCCTTTTAAATCTCTTGCAAGTACTGCTCTACCCTGTGATCTAAAATACAAACAAAACTCAGGCAAGGCCAAGTGTCATTTTAAATTAAGTTTAAAATCTACATCCAACACCCCTCTGGTGTTGTTTAGGTGGTAACAGATTATAATCTTTTTTTAAACATCATATTGGTTTTAATTCCATTGGACTCACATCAGGCAGGAAAAGGAGTTCAACATCTTTCTTAGAGGAGCCATCACCTGGCACAAGGCAGGTGGTGATTACAGACACCGTGAACAAGAGTTCAAGATGCCCCTACAATCACATTAAAAGCAGAGCTGGATCTCAAGAGCACTCTGGATTTCTGGCTGCCCTTATGACTTCCTATCTCAGGTAAAAGTTGAACTTTGTCTCCATGCTTGGCTACACAAAATGACATTACTCCAAGGTTTTAGGAATTAGAAAATACTAAGACACAACAGTTCTTCACACAGAAAAGAAAAGGGGGTAGGAGAGGTGAGTAGGTGGGTGTGAGAGTCAAAATCTAATGAAATTCATTCCTTAACTGGTACTTTTGAAGCTGTATCTTTTTCCTTTATTTTCCATGGCTGGACAACATTTGTGGAAGTTGAAGTTTACCTGCAGGATGTATACATGTAGGTAACTAGCTTACAAAATGACATAGGTGATCTCAGTACTCATTTGTGAGCAATGCCTGTTGTTTCTTCCTGAAATCCTAGATATTTACTGAATTCTCAAATAAGAATGCATAAGTTGTACCAGAAATCCACTGAAGTCAGAGGACTGTAAGTAAGACGTACCTTGAAGGAATCAGATGGTTATGAAGCTTATACACAGAGTCAGTGATACAATGATTTTTGTGACTCTCAGCATAAAATTCCCTGGCTTCAGGTGACAGATTTAACCTCAGTAACCTAATGCAAAATGACATCTATTCATAACTCAGAAGAAAAGAGTACGTTTGATAAGCTTGCACAGACACAACTCAGGCCAGGATTACACTAAATATACGTAATATTGCTTTAAAAAGTCTCTACCATCAAATCTTGATTTGCATCAGTCTTCACTAACTGGCACACATCAATCCAGGCTCCTCTGTGCATTATAAGCAGCTGTCCTCAACTGCCAAATTTAATATGCTTTCCATTAAAAAAAATTACCAGTGGCACAAGTGGTGGCAGCGACCCTTCATATTCTTGCTACTAGCTGCAGAAAGGGACTAGCTAAAGAGCTGTAAGGAAAAAAATGGCTTTGGCCATTGTGATGGCTTGGGGTTGTAATTTTATTCCATAGCCTCCTCTTACCCACCAGATCTGTCTTTTTCTCTCCAATGGGGACTTCACACCTTCCTGGTTTTGCTGATTCTTGACTTCTCCTTTTCCTATTAAATCCTCAAGAGCTAAAAGTTAATTAACAACCATTTATCTCCATGACATCAGGGTTTTTTATGTATGCATTGAAGCACGTCTGTATGACACTCCAGGATCAAGGATGATCTCTGCCTCCCCCTTTCAAACACAAAAATAATCAATGCAAATACTTTAATAGTAATGCCATAGCCATTCATCATTCCTGATCTTATCTCTGCTTTGAAGTGAGGATACGTTAAATGACAGTACCGGCCCCCTCAGTAATTACATCCCTTTCATGGCAAGTTTTCTGGTATACAACAGCTGGTTTTATTATTATTAATGCTGCACATTGACTACAAAAAATCTGACCTGAATGGGATAAAACCAAACCAGCTGTTTCATCTCCTTTCATCTATCCACATCTCAAAGGGGGCTTTGTACACCATCGGTTTCCATCGAAGAGCTGAAAAATCACATGTCACAACAGGGGCCTTATGTATGTGGGTCATTTAATAACCGGCAATCCAGAGCCCCGCTGATGGAAATCTCTGCCCAGCCGATCCTCCCTGCTTAATCTCACCAGGCTGAACTGGCACGGGGGAAACAACTCACTCCACTTAATTTCTCCAGTGAATAAATAAACATGTTCAGTTGCAAGAAGCTGCCCTGAAATCCCGATGAGCAGTAGGGCTTGCAGGGAAGGGGTTTTAGTCCCTAAAAGTAGAAAAACAAAATCCACACACCAACGTAGATCCACTTAGATCCAGATTGCTTCTGCACACAACAGAGAAATCATTCTCTTTTTCCATGGCATAAAATGACTTCTCCCATCCCTCTCCTTCACAGCCCCCTTAGTTACCCTGGTTTTGCATACCAGTCACCAAAGGAGACACATCAGTACTGCCCACCAACTCCAGATGATAAAAGCTCGAAAACAGAACAATTTAATTACACATCTCTTTTAATTTAACTTGCAAGGAATAATTAGAGAGCAAAGAAGCCCACACAAAAATGCAAAAACACCCCACAGCCACTCTGTGGACTTCACCAAGGTCACCCATAGCTCCCATTTAATGATCCCAGATGTGATTACTGGTGAAGTCTGAAACCAGAACAATTCAATTTAACATGAAGACATTAAGTACAAACTTAGCTCACTAAGATACTGCAGTCGTTAATTAGTGCATCTTTGACTTGAGCTGACATTGCTAGTACCAGAAGATTACACATGTAAAGTATGTTTTAAGGTATTACTTAGCCATGGCTCCAACATGGCTGACTCTTTTCAGGCTTCCTCTCAAACACCAGTAATTACATTTTAAAAAAAGCCATTCAAACACAACACTTCTTGTTGCCTGAAGAAAAAGAAAAATTAATCATTCAAATAGATGTTTATTTCCAACAGCAATAACTATTAAAATAAGATACAAAGATCACACACGAGCACTATAATACACAGCGCTGTATTCCTTGTATTTTAAGTTGTCACTGTAATAGCTAACAATATGGTACCTCATATGTTCCTTTGGCGAGTTAAGGAATCAGTCAACTTTATAACGAAGCACAGCTGTTAACTGAACATGCTCAGTGTACCAATATTTACACCCTACAAAGAGGCCAACCCTGACTTGGAGCAGTTGGGACTACACCAAGACCCCAACAGCCCACCTGATCTGGGGCTGCCCAGAAGAAATCCAGGCATTGGAAAAAGCCAGAGCACAGCATCCCTGGGCAGTGCTCTGCTCCCACACCAGCTCCAGCAGGACCAGTGAGATTTCGATGGCATTTCACCAGCAGGAGCCTCTGGAGCAGGTGAGTGCAACAAAGCGCAGCTGCAGTGAGGTGTCTTTAATCCGAAAGCACCCTGGCTCAGGGTCGGTAACCCCCAGAACAAGGTGAGAGTGAAGAGCCTGGAGGGAAACGGTGGGATACTGAAGCACAAACACCTAGAAGAAGGCAAGGAATTACCCTAAAGAGCAAATCCCAACTCAAAAGTCCTCTCTCCTCTTGAGCCAAAGACACACAACAAAGGGAACTGCGCCAGTGCTGCAACGCAGCATTTCACTTTGCACAGAAAAGAACAAAGCCTAGTCAAAAATATTCCTGTAAAACTTTTGTTGTGCTGCTCCAAGCCTCAATGCCATGGCTGCTCCGAGTTTTACTCACATCCGAAGGCAGGATTTCCTTCCCTCCTTCCTACACCAAAAGCAAAAGCTAACCTCAGAGTAACAATGGGACGCGCTCATCTGTAAATGAAGAAATTGCATTCACACCATGACAGAACCACATGCCTTCATTAATTAGCATTATCTATACAAAATGCTACTTCAGTAGCAAGTTGGCTTCCTACAACTGGCCTTAATCCAAGAGGCCTGCCACGGAGCAATGCAGAACACACCGCCTGAGATCTCCCCATTTCAGGGCTGAAACTAGCAGCAGCGCTGCTCAGACTTTGGGTGGTATCAGCATCAAGAGTGTCCTTAATGGGACCAAGTTGGAGCACAACAACGTTCTGACTTTTAATTAACATATTTAATGTGCAAGTTATTGTGCAATTATCAGTTGCAGCACTTCTACACAGTCTCTCATCTCAAGTTCAGTGTTAATGGTTCAAGTGATAATTACAAAAAATAACTGTTTTGAAGAAATTATATAATAAACATTATGGAACAACTTCTTTGGGATACTTCTAATGCACTACAAAGATTAATCCCCAAGTAGGGAAAAAATAAAACAAAGCAAAGCACTTGCACAGCCCCATTGGAGTAATTCCTTGGCAGCAACCATTCTTTGCAGAACTAAGGATTTAGTGTTACAACTTGTGGAGTTCTACTAAAGCCTTGGAGACAGCAGAAACTCTCTGAAATACATGTTGTTATAAAAATTTCAATACTATACCTAAAAAGAATGAATAAAAAACTAGTTATGAGCAGCAGATTTGAAATCAATCTGAACTAACCATAAATTTACATCTGACTGCTCAAAAATCCCTTGGCTTCAGCATTATGTGAATAATAAAGTGTGTGATAAACTGCAACCGTATCAGAATACAGAATTAGAAACAAAAACATTTTAAAGTATCATGAAGAGATGTTAAAGTTTTGATGATGGATATAAAGGTAACGGTATAAACAATTTCCAACTTGGCAGAACAACTCAACTCATGCTCTTACGGCATTAAACACCTGGAAGCAGATCTGCACATACCTGTATTGCCACGTAACAAAAATGAAAAGAAATTACAATTTCTAACATCCAATATTTCCACTAGCTAGTTTTATCTCACATACTGTGTAACATGTGAAGGCATCAAGGATGAAATACATGGTCCCTTTTCTGAAGGCAGTAGTACCATTCAAGAGTTACATTTTTATGGCTTTAATACAGTTTTAAAGGGGCATATAATCCAACTCACAACATGCATGTATTTCCCTCCCTAACCTTCTCAAATCCAAGCTACAGCCACAGGAAATGGGGATTAAAGATCAAGGCAGGCTCCAGCATGTGCTGCAAACAAGTGGGCAGAGAAAATGAGGGAAGCCAGACTCCAGCCCTAAGGGTGATCTGTGACAATGTGACACTGCCAGTTTCTTCTGCAGCCCTCTATGCAAATGTAATGAGTACGGGCAGCAAGTTGAGGGAGGTGATTCTTCCCCTCTACTCCACTCACATGAGACCCTACCTGCAGTCCTGCATCCAGTTCTGCAGCCCTGACGCAAGAGGGACATGGACCTGCTCCAGCAAGTCTAGAGGAGGCCATGAACATGACTGGGGACTGAAGCACCTCTCGGATGAAGACAGGCTGAGGGGTTGTTTAGCCTGGAGGTGATAAGGTGCTGGGGGAGATCTTATAAGAGTCTTCCAATACCTAAAGGGGGGATACAAGAAATCTGAAGAAGCACTTTTTACAAGGGCAAATGCAGTCAGGGGGTAATGGCTTTAAACTGACAGAGGGTAAATTTAGATTAGACATTATGAAGAAATTCTTTACTGTGAGGGTTGTGAGGCCCTGGCACAGGTTGCCCACAGAAGCTGTGGCAGTGTTTAAGGCCAGGTTGAATGGGGCTTGGAGCAACCTGGTCTAGTGGAAGGTGTCCCTCCCAGTACAGGGGGGGGTGGAACTTGATAATCTTTTAGGCCCCTTCCAACCCAAACCATCTGTGATTCTATGCAGTGTGAGTCTTGGTATGTCTGTGAGGTCAGAAACACACCTGCCTTGGCTAGTGCTGGCCATCCATGCCAGGGCTGTAACCCTGCTGCAGCAGGGCTGGCTGCAGAGGAGCCAGGTCCCCGCCAGTGCCACCGCCTACCCCACAGCGCTCACTGAGGCAGAGGTGAGTCACCCTTGGCAGGATCCTGCTTCCCTCCTGGGACTATAAATAGAGCCAGAATGACTGGTTCGACAGAGGTATCAGAGCTGGACATCTGAGCCAAGGCAGATGAATCCTACTCATCACCTCTGAGTCATGATTCCTCCACAGTTTCTCACCTGAGGCTGCACAACTATCTAACACCCAGAGGCAGGACGTAAAATTACATCCTGGCCAAGAGTGATCTGTAAAATGCAGGATACAAAATTTGGCAGGTTTATCATAAATAGCCCTTAGGCCTTCTAAAAACAAGCCATGCAGGGAAAACAATTATGGCCAAATAACCGTATGCTTTAACGGGAGTGCAGATCTCTGAAAGTTAACTTCAAAATGGTGCTGTAGGGAAGTATTTATTGCTCCTCAGGGATAAAAATAAAACTATCATTTAACTTGACTGCCAGGGCTGAAGCCTCCCATCACAGCACCAAAGCTGCAATCTCCCCGGCTTATACAGCACTCTAAGCACCACTGCTAACCCCGTATTAGCTCTGGAATCCTAGCAGAGTAAAGTCATAGAATCACAGAATAGTTTGGGTTAGAAGGGACCAGCCTGGCCTTGAATGTCTCCACGGACGAAGCATCCACCGCCTCTCTGGGAAACCTGTGCCAGTGCTTCACCACCCTCAGTGTAAAAAATTTCTTTCTTACTTCCAGCCTGACTCTCCCCTCTTTCACTTTAAAACCACCACCCCTCATCCTGTTGCAACAGGCCCTGCTAAAAAGTCTTCCCCACTTTTCTTACTAGGTTCCTTTTAAGTACTGAAAGGCCACGATAACACCTCCCCAGAGTCTTCTCTTCTCCAGGCTGAACAACCCCAACTCTCTATGGCTTTTCTCATAGGAGAGTGTTCCATCCCTCTGCTCATTTCTGTGGCCCTCCTCTGGACCCTCTCCAACAGGTCAATATCCTTCCTTTGGTAACCAAACTAAGTAGCTGATACTTGACGCTGCAGAAAGAAAGCATTTCTGTTGTAACAATTTTATGCTGTCATTTTAACAAACTATAAATAGATTTAAAAATATTTACTGAAGGCCAGATTCTGCAGAGCTGAATTTACTCAGTGGTGTTATGTAAGAAAGGACTGCAAAACAGAGCCCTAAACAGGGCTGATAACACTGCTCTATAAATAATATATTCCATTTTCATGCATTCCACTTCTACCTGGTTTCTTAAATTGGTAAGACTGCACTGTTATTTATCCCTTCAAAGAGTATCCACAAATCTCAAGTTATCGCATGATGATGAGTTAGAATAAAAACTGGCACTTACGGCCCCTTTACGCCAGTCTTTCCTCTCCTGCTCAAAAGAAGTTTTGCTGTAAACTCAACCAAACGTTATAAAAGGGTGGGTTTAACTGAGACATTCATCCAAGGTGATGAATTAAACTCTCTCTGAAATACCTGTATCATTGCCAGTTAATTTCACTGAAAAGATCTACAGTACCTGAAGTACCTTGGTAAGTGTAATGGATTAGATGCGTCAGGACGAAACGAAGACGATCTGGGTCAGGCATTTCTGCCCGCTGTCCTGCCTGCCTGCGGGGTCCTGCACTCCCAGCTGCCCAGGCTGCTAAAGGAAACTCTTGAATTTACCCTGCCTATCCAAGTGCAGCAAAGTCAGTGGCACCAACAACAACACAGCAGGCTGCTCTTGTATACCCCATTCTGTTCTTAAACTAAACCAGGCCTTGCTTTGAGGCCTACAACCAAACATACTGCAATTCCTTTGCAACACAATGACAACAGTAATAGCAAGAAGAATAATAATCATAACCATAACAATAGCAGAATATATCCAAAGCCAGCAGAAAGGAAGTCAGCAGTAGTAACTCCATGGCATAATTCATTTTTTTCCTCACCCCCAGTTTCCCAACAGTATAGAAGACATGTCTAACAGCACAGGTGGATGCAGCCAGCCAGAGGAAAATGAAAACAAGAGCCCTCACCCTTAACATTCCCCCTTTACTTCTAACCCCCACAGCAGGGGACAGGGGCAAATAGCCAGGTGGGGGCTTGCAGCAGCACAACTTCCCCAAGCCACAGGATCCAAGACCCTGTTCCTGGGAGCTCTGTATGGACTCATAGGGTTTGCTGGCCACATCCATGTCCCCCTGCAAAGCCAGAGATGTTACCAACAGAGGAGGAGTGATGCTCCAAGCATAAATTCTATGAACAGTTCTTATTCTCTCTCTGAAAAAAAAACCAAACTCATTTAAACATCAGTGATGTTGTTAAACCACCATGATCTGCTTGCCTATAAGACAGAACTTCGAGGCTGCTCTCCCATGACCGAGGTGTCCCTGCCTGTGGCAGGGGGGTTGGAACTTGATGATCTTAAGGTCCTTTCCAACCCTAACTATTCTATGATTCTATGACTTACCCTAAATGGCGACATGTATGCCCAAACGCTTCTGGTTTATGCGTTCAGGTGGAACAGCATTTGACTGAGAGGGATCAAATCCCCATCCTCTGCTCAGCACTGGCAACAGTAAGTGGAATGATGAAGTTGAAACACCTATCTTGAGACAATCCAATTTGGAGGTTTTGCCTCAAGCAGATGAACATCTTGCCGTTGTATGGCCTTTCAGCCAGTGGTATATCAAGGTCAGATGATGCCAGGGAATTTAATAAAAACCATAAAGTATTTCTAAATCGGTTTCACACAACAGCCTATTGAAATTGGATATAAAGTCTGACGCACTGTAATCTTCATACATTTAATGGATTTTTCCACACTCCAGTTGGGCTCCACACCAACAGGAAGGTTATTTTCCTCAGTGAAGATCATTAACAATTCATATGCAGCAGTTTCTACCATATGTGGCTCGTCAGCTGACTGCCTTGATCTGTTAACCAGGCTGGTGGTGAGCTGCTTCTAACTTAAATGAGGAGCACATTATTTTATACTTTTAGTAATATTTCAGAGAATGATACTAAAGTCATTTGCTGTGAAAGAAATGATGCTTTTATTCAGGAACATGGTTGTTTAATCATCATCTATTTAAGTGTGTTGTTCACTTTTTTCCCTTCTCCTGTATGCTCGCGGGGGAAGAACGAAATGTGGGAGGACATTTGCAAGACATAAAAAGCTTCAGAAGTTTCCAATTGGTACCATGCACTGATAAAACCTTTTTTCAACTGGTTAGAAAACGACCAGAGAGAAAGAAGGGGGAAATCCATAGTAAAGAATAGTTTTCTCACTTCCAATCACTGCTTAGGTCACTGAGAAAGGTATGGAAAAGTCTCTTTCCATTCACCCAGAGAAAATGCTGGGGTTTAACCAGATACTTGAGAAAACTTACAGATTTCAAAACATTTTTCTATATATGTCAGCACTATCTCTATGGCACTTCCTCCCTACACTGAATCACTATTTTGCAAGTATCCAATTTTTGGTTAAATATGAGCAATTAGAGGAAACACAGGAAAAGAGAAAATCACGATTCCACATCAGCCTTATGCAAAGTTACAGTTACTGAAACCAATGAAGTTATTATTGTGTGGAGTGAGAAAAAAAATGTGTGATACGTTTCTCTAAGCTGCTTACATTCTGTGCCCAATCTCAGGTGAAAATACTCTCACTGACATACAAGGCCTGGTCAAGCCCTACAAATTTGTCAGTTAATGACGGTATCCCTACCCCTCCAGCCAAACACATGCTGAAGTACCTGCTGAATTCTGGCCTTCTGTTGTACTGAAGGGTACTGACTTCAGGGTACTGATTTCACCTTTTTCCATAACACATATAGTTACAGACATTTATTCAATGAAATTATACTTTAAATGTTCATTTCAAGCCTGTTCATCTCAGAGTCCCAGAGCAGTCTAGATGTACCACACAAGCAAAATGTACTTTTTCAAGGAATAAAAACCTCTGCAAAACAATGCACCAAGAGAAACCACTGCATCCACACAGTCGGATGGTTTGGCTCAGAACATATCTGTTTTCAGGAAACACGGAGAGATTAAATATGACCTTCAGTTATTATGTCTACCCTCCAAGACTCCTAATCCTACTGTGAAACCTGTATCTACTTCATAAAAAAGGTAAGCTGAATTATTCCAAAACCAGTATTTAATGGTTTCCGCGCTGACGGGAAAACACAAAGAGCTCCTAAGCTATATAAAGATACCGCCAGAAAATATGTAAAGGAATTTTGGCCATTTTCCTATAACATTCAAACAGCCAGAAATACAACTTTTACAAACACAGCAGAGGGCTATAAAGAACTGTTCCAGTTGTGTTTGTTTTGAAAAGAAACTTGTTTTAAAATAAAACTTATTTGTGCACTTGCAATCAGAAAGACGAAGAAAGCTCTGCCTCAGGCAGCTCTAGGGTTCTGGTCCTCACCTCTCATGCAGGTTGGTATCAACCTCCACATGCTCAACGTGCTCAACACCCTCATTTTTCATTTGCCTATGGGGATTGGAAAAAAGCTACGAAGCTGAGATGTAATACACAGCATTTTTAGTTCAATACTGCCCCAGAGAAGTCAAACCTGAGGTTAAGATTTTAATCATTTAAGATGCTTCTTACCATGTTCAAGGGACTGGTCCAGAGGTTAGTATGAAGTTGGGTTTTTTTGCCCTAGATACCAATAGAGCTATGGTGATACCAACTACCTACATGTGGTGTTGTTCTAACAGTTTATGGACATAGCTGCATTAACTACCTGCATTTTTCAGGTGTTCTTCTTAGATGGCATCAACAATGAGCTTTACTGTATTACCAAATGTCTACCTTCAAAATATAAACACGAATGCTGACAAACCTGGGAAACTGAACATGATCATTATAGCATAAGTTATGTTTTATGGTACAGCAATAACACAGCATATTGTTAGCAACATGAAATCAGCTTAGTGGTCAAGGGAGAGGAGTTGAAATCAAGTAAGATTCTTTCTCTGAAAAGATGACTTGACAAAGACAATAAACAAGATGTATTTTACAAATGGATTGGCTGATGCTTCCAAAGGCATCAACAAGGCTTAAGTTATTCAAGAGAAAAGATTATAGCAAATAAAAACTATACTGTTTCATTTATAAATCCTTCTCAATTTCATTTGTAATTAAAGTGGATACTATAATAGACACATGACATATAAGAAAGTCTCTTCTGGCTTTATTTGTGGAAAACTGAAATCCTGTTCCTCTTTTTTAACAAACCAAATTAAAGTAAGATTTCTGTTCCAATAAAACAGCACTGATCTGTGAAAACGGTAAGGCAATTGCTTCTTTTTCTCTTAGCACTGAGATTTATTTTCAGTTTGATTGAATATTCAGGAAACATTGAAGGATTTCAGTGGGACTGAAGGACAGAAGTCAGCCAAGAACTGGGGGCCAGCTTCTACAATGGTTTCATGGATTTGAGATTTCCTTCCTGATGGATTGATGTTGATTTTAAACCCATTTAGAATTAGGTCTTCTTTTGTCCCTACACAGCTGAATAGCTTCAATTACAGCAGCCATCAGCTTCTGAGTTGGAATGAGTAGCGGCAAATGGCAGAAGACTATCTTGATCATGCAAACAAAAGCATGTTTAAGTAAGATATGATTAGTACTGTGAAAAATGGAAAAATGTGAGCTAGAGGAGGCAATATTTTTACAGGTAGCCAACCTCCAAAGGGAAATTCCATCCTGAGGTCTTAGATAATGTGCCTGGTAACAAAATTATGCTTATTGAGTGAATTTATGAAGCCTCCACACCTTTATGCTATACTGTCGCAGTATTTGTAAGATCTGATTCACTGATGCCAAGTGCAACCCCCTCTGCTTCAGCTCACCAGCTGAAAACACATCCCCATGACAACCCAGGAAAGCACAACACCCAACCTACTGCGAAGCAATGCTGAAGCCCTCCTCCAAAGTAGGAATATGCCAACACACAAGAATGTTTTCTCTTGCTGCTATGGGGCTCATACATGTGTGGGTCACCCCAGATTAGAAAACTAAAATGAGAATAGCATTAGGTGCATGCCAGCAACCTTAATACTCAGCTAACATTTTAAGTTCAACAGTGACATTACCATTTCTGCAACCTAATGTATTACTTGTGTGTGTGAAGACTGGGGAAAAAGGTTTCTTAGCAGCCCAAATGTCTATACCCTGCTTAAGCAGAAACAACTACCAACCCAAACTTGCAGTACGAATCCATTATACCTTAGACCAGGGAAGCTGGTTTTCCTCCTCAACAATGCACAAAAGAAGCCTGCTAATGGTGGTAAGGTTTAAGTTGAACAAAACATTAGTTCTACAACTGCATTTGTCTAGATCAACACTGCAGACAGATTATATTAATTTCACCACTAAAAGCAAAATAATTAGCTGCATTTATCACAAATGACACCAAGCACTGTGTACCTCAGCAGTTGTACTGCCAGTTCAATTATTCTGCCTCTGTCTCTTACATAAGCTCCACTTTGCAGCTCCAGGTGATACAAGAAAAACCCAAATTCATGTCACTTTGTAATCTACATCGTAGCACAGAGACAGAGAAAAATATGTTGGGAAAAATCAGGACAATCACCTGACCTATTATTTTGCAGTAGCTCCACTTCAGACATTTCATAAACAGTGTCATCAGCCACTTTGAGCAAGGAATAAACAGGTCTGGCAATCAAAGCTACCAAGCATTGGAATGATGTCTAGTTAAAATATGATTGTAACAAGCTCAAGGTAGTTGGTACTTGTGTGCACTACTTCATCCTCAACATATACAGTAATTAACTCACATGATGAATCCCAACTGAAAAGATATCAAAAGCAATACCTCATTACCTTGAGGCCATGGTGACCTTTCATTCTCGTAAAAAGGCTCCACAAATCCTGTTAAGACAGAGTCCCTTTATTACAAAATTATGATGAGAACATACAATTTGCCATACTTTTTCCTTGACTATTGTTTCCAGAAATTGGTTCTGGAAAACAAATCCTACCAATGTAGTCTTCAGGGGCTGGCTGGCTGTGAGCTCTTCCCACAGAGCATAGAAATCACAATCCATAGTGTTCCGCTGGTATTTAGTGTCAGCTACGCAGAGACAAAGCTGTTGCTGCAGTATTGCGTAGCTATCACTGCTTAGCTCTTAAAAAATTTCTTGTGTTTATAACTAAAATACAAGATTGAAACCTGGTATTTTTTAATCATCTGTCCTGACAATTTGTTCTGATTTGTGTGCACCATACTTCCTATTATTTCTTAATTTGGTAATCTGCTACTGAGTAAGCTCACAGTATTCATAAATTCATGACAATTACACAGTGTAATCAGTGGCAACAATAGTTCTCATGGGGAAATCAGGCTTTAAGTCTTCAGCATCTTCCATATCCCTTATTCCTTCTTTGCCCATATCCATATTCCTCACCTGTCTCATGAGCCAAGGAAAGAATGAGGAGGCTTGGTGGGCTAAAGCCACTTGCAAGAACAGGCTGCCAAAGATGCAATTCAGAGGCTGTAACGGGTTGCAATTCAGAGTGACATTGATAAATACGTGCTCTTCAGAGGCCCTATAGGACACATCATCTTAGAAGCTGACGGGCACCTCAAAACACCTTCCAGGAAGCAGCACATGGACTACACCCACTATTTACCTGCCACCATCTGGGAGCTTCCCCAGCTGCAGGCCATCACTGGGACATGGCACCATGCTCAGGGACAGCCCACACGGTACCTGCGCCCAGCAGCCTGCAAATCCCATCTGTCTATGACAAGTGATTTCACATTCTTTCTAGGAAGGATTTTAGGACAACTGCCAAAACACACTTCGTTCATTGTTTCTGCCTCGTGCTGTCGCAGCAAAGCACATGTGGAATAGCCTGGAGATGAGGACCTCCCACATACCTGGGATATGCCAGTGGACATACAACTGGTGCTGTTTGACAGGGAATTACAGGCAGGCAAAAACAGGCCAAAAAGCCACCCAGGGAGCCAGTACTGTTCCAAGCAGTGTGGAGTTGGTGCCCCCATTTCACACAGAGTGTGCAACTATCCAGTGCCGTAGCCTGCACTGGTTGTTTTGAACAATGCACCAAGTGCATTCTGGGGTGAAAGTCTTAATTTGTCAAGGCAGATTAGACACACAAGGACTCACATTAATTACAGGTTTTAGGCACTAATCCATAAAGACAGGTGCAGAAACCACAAGTTTACTGCTGCTTCGAGAGTTTTGTGACAGCAAGCCAGAATCAGTATGTACTCCCTTCCTAGGGATACAAGCCCTTCTGTGTCGAAACAAAAAGGGTGAAACAGCACAAAATAGCAAATATTCACATGTAAGTGCACTCAGAACCTAACTCTGAGGGAAACGCTGCCGGCCCTGTTACAAACCTCTCTTCTGGCCTTCATATTTTGTGTTTACTTCATATATTAATGTTATCACAGAAGTAAGGGGTTAGCTTCACCACTGAAATGACCAGTCTAAACACACAAGCTTTCTTTAGAGTGTTCCTTTTAAAGAGTCAGAGAGGGCTAAAAGAGCATTCCTACTAATGAGTTGCACTGGCGTGCTGCAATAAAAGTACCTTCCAACATCAACAACAAGATTTTCTTCATGAAAGGCTGCTTACCATTACGCTCCACCAGATAAAGCCTGGAGAACTTGTCTGAAAAGTTTACTGGATTCTCCATTCCTATCACCTACCCCTGCACTGAGGGGAATGGGGAAAATCTGAGAAGGCTTTCTGCAGGCTTTCCTGCTTTTACTGAGAGACCATATTGTATGGCCCTTGTTCTGGTTGAGTAAACAGAACTCCCTCTGAGGCCAAAAAACCTAATTTGGATCATTAGGCAGAGACATTGCTGCTGAATAAAGTAAGATGTTTCTCTCCTCCAGCAGCTGAGCTCAATGCCGTGTTCCCAGCCTTTGCCAGCATAGAAAATACCACCAGTTTCAGGTCTCCAACTGACTGCCAGGACAGTCACACAAGGCAGTCTCTATTTTGACAATAAGGCATGCATGAAGGTCCCACACACTGCCTTGATGAATTCCTGCTGCTGAAACACAACCAAGAGGGAGAACAACATGTATCTCCAAGGAAAGGTATGCATCTAAGGTTGAATAATGCCTATGCTTACACCATGCCAAAGCAACAAATGCCAAAGTCACCAATATCTCTCCATAATACATCTCTGCCTTTCTCCATCGTAACACCTTCATGAATGTTAGACATCTACATCCCAGAATCTTATCTTAAAACCCAATGGGATCTAACTCTTCCTCTCCTGACTTCATGGTTGCTATTAACCAATGACTAGGCACTTGAATGAATTCCCAGAGGTATCCAAAGGGACAAAACCAATTATCAGTGTGACAATATATTTCACAATCACTGAATCCCTCTTCTCTCCCTCCTAACCCGCATGCGAAAAGTTGGGGGAACCTTCAAAACAAAACAGTATCAGCACAAAACCTAAAACAACTGATTTGGACCACTGAAAGATGCATAATGGCACATTAGAACTTCCCATACACTCTTCCCTCAACTCATCCCTTAAGATGTTTTCAAGTATGTAAATAATTTACATAATTAAGTTAAATTCAGTATGGTTTCTTCAACAGGTCAGAATTAGCATTATAACTTGAGAAATTCTGCTGTCACGATGATTTCATTTCTGTACTCTCAATTAAGGCAATCCCTCAAGCCTCTCTGGTTTCAAAAGCTTAGTTTGTTTCATCTAGGGTAAATTTTAGTGTAATTTGGAACCTAAAAGGCATTCTAAACTAAGCATTTTTACTAGTATTTCAACAGCATGGTTGGAAAGCGCAAATATACAAGGCAAATACAAGCTCAAGTCCAAAATGTCTAAACTGTATACAACCACTACAGTTCTGGCACAAACAATCCACTCTGCTGCAGCATCTCCAATTCCAACCCTTTCTTTGGGGGGAATTATGTAACATTTCTTCATCCAAAATGTGTTCAACTCCTTTTCCACCTGACCATGCCCAGCCCACTGTGGCTACAGAGTTTACACAAACCTCACAAATGCTAATATAAAGTACTAATTATAATCTGGTCTTTTTGATTTCTCCTGTTCCACTCTTTTCTGTCTCAGTTTTTAGGAGACGGGCCAGAAGCTCTTAAAAAGGATCTAGTTATTTTACAACAGTCCCGTTCAAGTCAGGAAGAGATACAGATGGCCTTCAGTCATTTCTTGTGTTCAAGGGATGCCAGCTCAGAGAACAATTGTGAATGGTTGAAAGACTGACTTGAAAACATCTTGATAAACAAATACACCAATAACCCCTAACCGATTTTGTAAGCAAGTGCATTTAGTTTTCCAAAGCTGAAACACTAAAGATGCAAATATTCATTAAAACCTAAAGGCACTCTAATCAATACAAGATACAACACTAGTTAAAACAGCATACTCTAGAGCTCAAAAGGACAAATGGATCTAAGAATATGCATTTTTCTTTAAACTGCATAACATGTTGAGCTCAGTTGTTTACCAAAGCCAAACACCGTGTGCCTCATTGATACAAAATTGTCCCACTGAAATCAATAAAAATATTTCTGTAATAAAATAAAAATAATTCGGCTCTATGTTAACAGATAACTTCTCTCCACCCAGGGAAAAATATTTTTTCTCTAAGTACCACATCAAAATGTAAATTAAGCTGTGGGCTGGTGCCTGCCATGGAGTTTAAATGAAGAGAACCAAGGCAGATTTCATTTTGAATGCCAAGAAGCCAGTACATCTTTTATAGATTTGAGAAAATACATTATCAGTGTACCAACATGACTTACCCAGAGAGTAACTGGTGCTTCAAGACACTGTAGGCAGTGCAGATGCTATAGCAGTATTCAGGAACATCCTTAGAAGCACTTATGCAAAACCCTTCCTTTCAATGGCAGCAGCAGCATTAAGTCTTACACATTTTCTGGGTCTCCTCATAGCCCTCCAAGGGGTGCTGGAAAGTGAAATGCCTGTGACCCTCCCTCAGCTCCACACCACACATAGCTCTGTGGGGGTCTCTCAAAAGCAGCGACAGATGCCAGCTCTCAGAATAAACAAATAGGATCTGTGGGAAGTACAGTTACTATAGGGCAAGTAGCCATTTTTTCCTTTGCAGTTCCCATCTGCACGCACCCCCACAGTGACAGGTCAACAGTACCCTTTAGTAAGACAGGGATAAAGAAGTTTTGATGCATTTATAGAGTATTAATTACAGGGTTGCTCTCCCAAAACAGCCATTGAAATCAGCAGCTAAAAAAGGTCGTTGGGCTCTCATTATGTTGCTGCTTTACAAATCTGTGATCCTGTGCCAGGGCTGAAGCAGACAGAATATTGTTTGCACCATGATGAAAACAACCTTGATGCCCAGTGAGAGACCTGCTAATTTGTTGAGTGACACTCTGACTCCTTTCAGAATCTTCTGTGTTGAGATCTCTTGACCTACAGTGTGTCTGGTTACAGCTGAAAGTAGTGATGGTACAGTGTGGTCCATGTGTTAAAGCAAAATCTTTGCTATTCCTTGGGTATTCAGGAATTCCTTTATTCCAAGGGACAAGTGTGCCCTCATACAGTGGAGGGGCAGGCCAATTAACTTGTACACTTCAATAAACTCCAGCCATATCTCAAACCTTGCCCATGTACAGGGATGTTGAACTCAGTGACTAAATGTTTCATACATTTCTGGGCAACACACAAAACAGTTCCAGAGCAGGCCTTCTGAGTTTCAGGGCATTTTACTGAGTTCCAGGCAAAGATGGTCTCTCTGACCAGCATATAAGTATGTAAATATAACAACAAAATACAACCCCACCAGCTGAAAGGGCTGTGAAATGAACATTAATTGCGCTAAAGCCAAGACTGCCTTCTTAACACCAGTAAGTGGTCAAAGACCTTGGCATGTGGGAGTGGAATGGACATCAGACTGAAGCTTCTCTAAGACGAGAGGAAAGGCTCCCCACACCCCCCACTGCAGACAAGGAAGCAGTGACCAGCAGAAGCAGCCCTGTTCATGGCACTTCTGCTGCCAGCCCTGATGCCTGCAGGAAGGCCCCCAGCCTGATGCACCTTGGGTGGCATCCCTGATGAATGGGCCTTTCTAGCCATGTGTTGACCAAAACAGCTCCCCAGCTGGTTCTTTCCTTTTCTTTTCTGGACACGTCAGGAACCCAGGAATAGAAGAATATACCTGGAAATGATCCCAGATGCAGGCCAGCCATGAACAAATACTCTTTTTTTTGTTATTTTCCCTTCTAGTAAGCCTTGTAAGAGAATCAGCTATGATGCGCCCCTGCATCATAATTGTGCCTGTGATGCATCTATCCACAGACTATCAGTCTGAAGTTGGATAGCTGTAAAATCTACAAAGCAGCTTTTAGAATTGAAAGGTCACTGAAGTATGAAGTAAAAGGTCTTATCCTAAGTATAACAAACAAATCTTATTCCATCTGTAACAAAGAAATCCATTCTTCCCTGCATGAAAAGCCATGTATTCAAAAAAAAAAAACCACCCTTCTTTTCTACTTTGCTGGTTATACATACAGTACTTAAAATAACCATAACTAAAATCCACTTACCAAGTCACCTGGATTTCTAGAATACATAAATGTTCTAGTCAGAATTCATGTCCCATTTTTCCATTGTTTGAAACAGAAAGAGACACTGAGTCAACCTATCTGCAGCCTGATCAGAAACCTTGTTAAAATCAATAGTGAGCTTCTCTGGTTAGGATGTCTCGGTTTTGTCAAATGAATACATCTCATTAATCTGGTTTCCACTCCTTGACAATGCAGAGACAGGCACTTCTGGACTACAATTCAATTGACCCTCAGATATCTAAAAAAGGGATCAGATGAATTGTATCCAAGAAAAAAAACTATACTTCTCCCTGGATTACATGCGGATCCTAGTGTGATCTGATCAGAGGTAGACACCTGAACTGCTGTCTAATGCTATACAAAATGATTCACAGCTTCAGTAGCTTTCACAAGACCTCTGTGCAGCCGTTAGTCAAAATAATCCAGTATTGTCCACCCATCATTGTCCACCCAGTACTGTCACCAGTATTGTCCACCCATCATGGGTGACCATCCTGCTGGCTGGTAAAATAAAGAACTAAATCTCTTTCAGATCTACTGCTGCTTTGGGGCTGAGCTATCACAACCATCCAGAAACCACAGCCCTTGTCCTAAAGGAAGTGTCTTGTGTTCTCCACTATAATAGCTTTTCAAAATGTTATATGGAAGAGATATACCAAAACAGAAACATTTTGTTTCAAATGCATTTTCTAAAATTAAATACTACATGGAATCCAAGCTCCAACATTTTCACTGCAAAATTTCTGGCCAATTAGCAGGAATGCATGAAAATCCTAGCTTGTGACAAACAATGCTGGCGTCTCTTCATTCATGTGATCTGGGTGATCCTATAGCATAGCTGCACACCAGCAGGCTGCCTTCAACAACACAGGCAAGCAGCTTACCTCCAAAGTTAAAGCAGCCTGCTTACATTTTGCTCAGACTCATCAGAACCTACACAAGATGTACTGATTAGATTTGGGTTTTTTCTACATTCCCAAAAAGTCACCCTTCTTCTGTTTGGTTGGTAAGACTCCTATAGCTAAGTGCTCTCATCTCGTTCTGAAATAAAGCTGCACCACTGGGCCCTGAGCAAAACCATGCAGGATTAAGCCTGGCAGCACAGCAGTACCGCTGCAGGCAGGAACACACACTGAGGAGCGGCAGAGGGAATTGCGGTTGTTTAGCCTGGAGAAAAGGGGGCTCCGGGGAGACTTACTGCTTTCTACAACTACCTGAAAGGAGGCTGCAGTGAGATGAGGGTTGGTCTCTTCTCCCAGGAAACAAGCAACAGAACAAGAGGAAACAGCCTCAAGCTGTGCCAGTGGAGGTTTAGACTGGACATGAGGAAATACTTCTTCATTGAAAGAGCTGTCAAGCATTGGAACAGGCTGCCCAGGGAGGTGGTTGAGTCACCATCCCTGGAGGTATCTAAAAGATATATAGATGTGCCACTTAGGGACATCATTTAGTGTGGACTTGGCAATGCTGGGTTAGTGGTTGGACTCAGTGATCTTAAAGGTCTTTTCCAACCTAAACAATCTGATGATTTTATGATTCTAAGAGACATGAGACAGAGCCAGTGAAATAAATACTGGATACAGTGATGAACTTGCATCAAATTCACCATGGTAATGATTAATGGGACCAATCTGTGGACAGCAGAATCCTAAACACTGAGTTAATTTATGAGCAGCATCAATATACGTTATATATTTATATACTTTTCTTATTAGTTCTTTATACAGTGTTACCATGAGCTTTTACTGACTTTCAAGTCTAAATGCAAAATAATTACATAACTGATGCAGTTTGCTTTCACACAGATAGCTTCATATAGAAGCACTAGATATTTTTATCATACAGTGCTTCTGGACATACCTATATGGAGAATACTCTCTCCAGAAACTTAAGCAATTACGCTTCTGCAATGTCACAAGGGCCAGTATATGGTACATTCATGTGCACTTTTAAGAAACAGATGAAAGGATGCACATAGGTTAGATAAACCAAACAGTTCAACAAGAACCAGAGGCATAACTCTCCCTTTCAGGCTTTCTAAATTAATAGTGGAAAGATGCTGACCATCTGCATTTCTTATCAACAGCAGTGAAGCCAGAATTCACTTAAAAGTCATTTATCACTCGGTGGAGTATATTCTTTGCTTGTTGACCTGAAGTGGCCTTATCCTGAAAGATGCCAAGTGCTTCTGTGGTTTGAAAGTGACTCTTGTGCAACCATGAGATCTGCCAGAAATGCAGTGCACACACCTTCCTTTCCCTGCTCCCCCTCTTGCAATGCCTGCACACCAAGGCTTTCTCTGAAGCTGGAATATAAAGTCTCTGGGGTAAAAATCATTTCTTTTTATACATTTGTATAATAAACTGGAGTAACTGGACCTGATGCTGACAGTATTGAACACAAATATCAGAACTGCACAGTTATGACTCCTTCAGAAGAGATTAATTAGAACTATTCATATTATGACAGGGATCTAAATGTCTCCTTCTGTCTCACTTCAAATGTCATCAAAATGACTCAAACGAGATACATCATTTTACTTTTTACCCTACCTGTTCATACCTGGGAGAGATAACAACACAGCTTTCATTTCTCATGTCTATTTATACTGTAAACATCTATGACAGCTAGTGTCCCTTACTCTCCACAACACACAACAGCAAGGTTTGAACTACATGCTACTGTAATTAACTAAGAAGCTACACCACGTATTATCGCCAGACCAGAAAAATGCCCAGGATGCCTCAGCAAGAGTAAATGTCTTACACACCTTGGTAAGTGGCAGTACAGTCCAACAGAGTAAACAGCCATAACAGATGTACCAAGAAGACTGAGAGGGAAGGAAAGAGGATGACAGTGCAGTAGGCAGTCAACCTGAAAGTCACCTGAAGGAAACTATTGACACTAGTGATGACAAACACTGCTTCAAAAGCCCTGACAAAGTTTAATGTTAAAGAAAGCCAACAGATGATTTTTTTTTTTCATTTAAATTCTCAGATTGCACATAAAACTTCAGGAAATTCTGGAAGATTTCTTCTGTTGGACAGGAACACATCCATCACCATGCTCCAGGATTTGATAGCATTGTAACAGCAGGTCTTGCACTGGCTTGAATACATTATAAAAGTAACAGCTCCACTTAAATAATGAAGTGTTGTAATACCCCTGGTGAAACACTAATCTATGCAGTGAAAGCCAGGCAAGAAGAAAAATGTGTCTTACAACATAGTAAATAAATTTCAAGTGTTTAGTAAACCTTTATAAACAACAGGGTTTGAAGGCCAGGACAAACCCATAACAATGAATCAGCACTGCAGAAGGGCAGGTTGAGGAAGCATATCCCACTTTGGAGCCTCAGCTCCCTGTGCAAGGACACCAGCTGCCTGACATTTCACCCTCATCCCCAGGGGAGACAGGACTGGTGGCTGGGACACAAACAACACACAAGGAAGTGAACCTTCTCCGCTCTTGCAGACCCTTGGGTCTGACATGAAGAGGAGTGAAGAGAGCTGAGGCCACCTTCTGCTGCATCCTGGGTGTGACTGACATGCTTTCATGATAAGGACACAGTCAAACAAGCTAGCTAAAACATAAGGGCCCCCTGCAACTATGGACATAATACAGATGGTAAAATGGCACGGTTAAGTATACGTAACTGTAAAATCAGGGATTTAATTGCCCTCATGATCAAAGAGGTAAAAATTACTCATTACAAAACATGCTCCAGATTCCAGACAGCTCTTAAGTGTGAAAATCTGTAACATCTCAATTACTAATGCCACAGAGACCAAACTAGCTTCTCAGCTGTAAAGCCTGGCCCACGACCATACCCTTGGTGTCAATATGCAAATCGACTGTCCCATGGCTAATGCTATATATAAATGCTAAATGGCAAGTTAGCATTTAGAAGAATTTAAACTATATACATTAATACACTGGAGCAATATGCATTGCTTGCTACCCCTACAGGCATACTGGCAACAGCGTATTAGTTTTTAGAGATACTTCTGAGTGTTGAATGGTATGAAAAACTACACTGAGATATGATCTCTCATCTGTCTTACATGGCAGTGAGGTTATCTGGACTCAAATACAGTTCTTATTAAAATGGGGTTTTATACTAACATCTAAAATAACAGTTCCTGGGTGCACTGAAATAAAAGACAAATACAAGCAAACAGTGTATTGGAAATTCTATGAAGAGCTTTTACCACCATTTATGGTGTTAAGTGTTTCTTCATCTCACAACTCCAACATCCTTGAGAAAAGAGAAAGACATATCTAGGTCCTACTACTAAAACCTTCTATCAAGATAAAGCTGCTCCGATCTCTGAGTGTATTTTCTGACTTGCCTTTAGCTAAAACTTTCCTTCCCAAGCTACAGAAACCTAAAACCGCATGTGAAGGTGTGAGCCGTGCTGCTCATCTGTTTCCCTCAGATTCATCAGGAAAAGGAGCAGCCACTCCAGCCATGGTTCCATTCAGTTTGACTCAATTGCTGCAATACAAATTTTCATGCCACTGCTTGAGGAGCTCTGACCATTCTGCCCCTTCTTAATTACCACCTATTTTCCAGATCACTAATTAGGTTTTGCAACACTCAGAAGAAGCGTGGCCAAGATCAATAACTTTCCAGATCTCCTCCTTCTTTCATATTTGAGCTTTACGTGATTAAGGTTTTCCAAGCTTTCTTTTGAAACCATTTCCCTGAGAATGAATCCAAAATGTGATTACTAAATTTTGAATTCTTCCTGAAGTTTAACAAAACACAATAAAGCAATTCTCTTGCTTTAAATAGTGTGAAACCAAAGGAGGACAAGCAGATCTCCTGATGCAAAGACTTCAAAACATTTCATTTATGGCCAACATAAAGACAGGAGATTAAAGCATACCTGCTTCTAAATTCAAGATGTATACATATAACCAGAAGCTTCATTAATATTTACAACAAAGTCCAAATAATTATCAAATGCTCCATTCTAAAAATGCAGCATTTACTCTGATGTAGTTAATGTTATAAATTATTGCAATCAACTTAATTAAATATACAGTATTACTTGATCAAGATGGTTTAAGCTCACTCTAAAATTAAATACACTGCAGCTGTTAGCACACTGGTTACATTTTTGAGAGACTATACTCTTCTTTTAAGCACAGAACAGTAAATGCAGGAGGGAATTTTCCATTGTCTTCCATCCCTGCAAACTCTAATGCCCATGTTTCACTTAAGCACGGGCAGTCACATTTCAGTCAGTGGGAATACTTGCATGTTTAAATTTAAGCAGACTTAGCTGTTCACATGTAAATAGAACATAAATCAAATCACACTAAAAGAAATTGTGCTCAATTTCTTACTCCTGCCAAAATTGGGTATCATTGCAGCCTCCTGGCCACAGCCTTGAGCTTAATCCATGCAGGATAGATACCATTGCTTTCAGGCCCAAGACTTGTTTCAGATGCACAACATTATTCCAATGTGTCACATGAAAAAAAAGCAACGTTCATTTTCCAAACATTACTTAAACCCTTTAGTGAACATATTCCTAAGGCTTATTACATGTACCCACTCTGTTAACTAATGTAATTAGAGAAAGAAAATAGCAGCCAAGATAGACCAGCCAAGGAATTTAAGAAGTGTTTAAAAACTAGCACAGAAAACAGAGGGAGCGTAACATACCATCCCTCTGGGAACCTACTGGCATTTGTGACTGAAGGTACACCTCTGACTCCAGCACAGCTATCACAGCATTCATTAACACCAGATATGCGACTCATGTAAGGAAAGACTTACTCAAACCCTCAATGCCATGCAATATGCAAAAAAAAACCCACCCTGACCTAAAAGCCCCCTATTCTGGAAGCTGCCTGTCCTGAGAAAAGCAGAAAAGTTAACTCTCCATAGAAAACACAGTGAGCAGGAGTTACAAACTGAAATACGGGGAAATACACTTTTTCTTCAATTCTGGACCACCACTGAAGTGCCCCTGTGAACACATCTGGGCATCCCATTCTTGAGGTAACTTGTATAAGCAGAAAAGCTAGATGCATTTGAATCAAACTTGGTTTTTACTTTCTTACTGCAAACTGTTCTTGCTTTGTTTTTAAAGAAAGTAACTCTGCAGTGCATAGTTACACAGTAATACTTAAAACCCAGATAAGATTTTGAGCTGGAATGTATTATGACCCAATAAGAACTACACTAATTGCTGTAATTAAGACTCTATTTAAACAATTATTTTTGTATTAAAGCTATTTTATACAGCCTTAGTTTTAATGTTATTAAGCCACCATGAAGTTCTTTGTAGTAAGCAAGAACAAAAGTTTTGTTGAGAAACTTCTTAATTGCATGCTGATGTTTAAGTTCTTAACAAGAAAATCCATTACTCTGGACAACAAGGAGAGTTTTGAAACCATTACATTGCATTGCACCAATTACTCTGATTTGCACAACACAGACAACTCAATTCTCTTTACAACCAGCTACACTTGAATAATCCCAAATAAACGTGTGGCCCTGTACATATATGTAGGTAAGGAAAGACTAGCCACAGTTTTGAATTTCTCCATAGAACAGACTGTGGCTCTGCTTTGGCAACAGCAATGCATCACACACAAGATGGCTGGCCCATCAGTCTGCCACAGCATTACCACGCCTGAGGAGCAATATGCAAGGTCTATTTAAAATCATCACAATGTATCTTTCCTTGTTTTCCTGTCATAAACACAATTATCATTTCCAAAGTGCAACTAATACCAAAAAGGAGGCAAAAATCAGACAGCATTTTGCTGAGTTATTGACTCACTCTTTCCAACCCAGTATCACTCTTCCGACCTACAACACGCATTAAAAGACTGCAGTACTTAAATACTGATTGGTTCTGCCTGAAGTTGAATTCTTATTTAAAGATCATTGCAATAAGCTTTTCCAGATAGAATTTTACCTTCCCTGAATGAAAGTCAATAAGTCACACACTAAACAGCATCCAAAGTTCAGAGGTTATGATTTAAATGCTGTATAAATACTTCTACTACTCTTCAGACCCTGCTGAAGTCTTCTGGCTCCTCTTCCTTTGCAGTGTCTGCCACATGGCTTGGACAATTTTAGCCATATTATCTTCAGTAATTTTTTCCATTTCCAATAAGCAGTAACAAGTAATATTCAAAAGACTAAATGTTTATGCCTCCATAAATTATAACCTTAAAGTGCAAGAACTACTTAGTTATATTACCTTTGGTTGCAGCTTCTGATTTCTGTCTCATGACTTCTATTATAGGATCAAAAAGCAAGAAGGCAGCAATATTTTTAATATAGCATACAAACACAATTACTGACATCCCCAGCCTATTGAAAAGGTCTTTATTAAGTGTGAAATGCCATTCAGAGCGAATTAGAACATAATTTTCTAGTGGGAGTGCAATATGTACAAGGGTAATGAAAAGCAGAAATAACATTTGTTTTATTACAGCTGACATTAAGATTCAGGTGTAGTCACAATCTACTTCATTGTGTGCTGTGAGTAAACTAACCCCTGAGGCGGCCTGTGACAGTCAGGCTTACACAGAGCAAAGCACAGGGCTCAAAGAACTTCAGATATTAAGCAAAAGTGAGCTTGACAGACACGCAGCACTTCAACAGAATCCAAGATGGAAAAGCAGAGACACTCCTCCTCCAGGAATGCTATGCAGAATTTGCTTGCATGTACAGACCACATCCCTAATACTTACGAAAAAAAATAAACAATTAAGCTATGGAAACCTGGTGCTAGTTTAAAATGAGAAGTTAGTCTGATGTAAAAGCTAGTTACTAGTATCTTTGATTATAGCTATGGAGGAGGAAGAAGAGGAGGAGAGCAGAAGAGGAAAAGATGAGAGGATGGAACGGAGGTGATCAGTTGGAAGGGACCTACAACTGACCATCTAAGACAACTGCAATATGCCAGTTTTTCCAGTAGACCTGGAAACAGGAGGTGTTTGGTAGATGATGCATCAGTCACTAAACCTTGCACACCACAAAAGAGACAGCCTTGCTTTCCTTTAATAAAAACTCTTTTTCATCGTGGTAACTTCCGGCTTCAGCAACTTGCACCCTCATTTTCAATTTATCTTGTATATGTCAAAATTTACTTTCAGAAAGTAGCACAATATGATGAACCTCCACAAAAAAGTTCCTTGAAACAGGAATCTTTAGTTGCATTAGGACCATCACCATTTCAATATGGCAACGATCCATGCAGAGAGAAACACAGCAGGGCTTAAGTGCTCTCACACCTAGACTAGCAATCTCAGGGGTTCAGACTGCTGTCTTGTATTGATAGTATTTAATTGATAGTTTTAACACCTCTAATTAAAAGTGTTAGTAAGGAAGAGAAAAAGAGAAAACTTTGAGAAAATGGTACCTAGGGGGAAAGTGACTACATGTGTGATGTATTAAGTCATGGGGGGAGAAGAAACCACACAACAGTAAAACTGTTACTCCTATATTCGGATGTTTACAATGCCACCAAACCCCAAATCTGTAAATCCCAAAATAGAAGGAGTCACGGATCTGTCGAGTTTTGCTTTGTCAAGGTGAGGAATGACATCAGTGTGACTCATAGTGCACAAGCTGAAGAGGCAGCAAGACAGTTCAGAAAGGGAGAGTGCAGGCCCTCGGTAATCTCCAGCTCCACATCACAGAAATCATTTACACATTTCTGTTCCTGTGCCTCCATTCCAAATGAAGATGACATACTATATTTAGCTCAAATCTTTCTTGTGACATGTTTTAAAGTTCTGGTGGGAAGCTGTATGGAAAACCAATGCCATGAAAACTCTAAACGTAAAGGGTCTGTGAAAATACGCAAGCCTGAAATTGCATGCTATCTATAAATAAATCTGGTTTAGAAAATCCAGTTGGCTTATGTTAACCTTGCAAACTGATCCTATACAGAATTAATTTTGCTGCTTTATCCCATCAAAACAATCTTGAAAACATAACAGTTCATTTTTTAGATACTGTATTTCCATACTATATGGAAGTGGTAACCAAAGCTATCCCACCAGAGGTTCTCCTGCTTGTTCATATATTAACATGATCAAATGTTTCTTATACTGTTTTACCCTAATAATAACAACACTGTAATTCCACCTCTGGCAATCACCTTATGAAGCACGTTTTCCCTTTTAGTCTTCCATCATGCCATTCAGACTCTCTGGAGTCAATACAACAACTAATTAATACAATTAATTATATAGGAAAAAGCTGTGCCATAAACATTGGTTACTCTTTATGAGAAAGCAGCATCAGTGTTGAATAATAAAAAATCCAGTGACCACAGGGAAAACGTACCTATGACAAAGCACACACCCCTAAAAATGTGTACATTGCAACAGCTGCACCATATGAAGCCCAGCACCAACTCAGATATTTCAGTGCAGGAGAATGCTATTTCAAACATCCATTTGTACCACAACTGTAAATAACCTCACATGTAGTCTTCATTAAAAAGCTGGCTAGCTGAATGAAACGTCAAAGTATAACTGAATTTGAAAAGACAACAGATACAGTTCAGATACTGTGTATTTCTTTCTCCTACTGTTCTACATAAGGTAAATGCAAGTACTACACAAAGCAACAGACTCACATAAACTTGACAAAATCATGCTCGAGGGGCTGTGGGTGGGAGGATGATGGCAAGCAGGAAAAGGAAAGTTATGTTTCCCCTCCCAGACTTCATCAGTTTTTCCACCCCCAATCCAGAAACAAAAACTCGGGACAGTAATATTTGGTTATGATCAGATACCCACCAACTAAGACTCACTGTATAACAGAAAAGTTCCATTAAATGTGAAGTTTCTTTGGTTTGTGAAGACTGTGAACAGGCTTTCAATTTTTTCTCAAACCCTTAACACCAAAATATCCTTCTCTACATAAGCCTGGGTATTTTTTCTTTTGAAAGAAAAAAAATCATCTGCTTGAAAACAGGTTGTAGTCGGACCCAGACAAATTCCCTTCCTGCTGTCACTGCTGCTGAACTCCACCTGGTATCTGGTTATTAGTATTGCACTCAGAACATGCTTTAAAAAAAAAAATATCAGTTTTCATACAGCAGTGTTCTTCTTAAAACTCTAAGGCCACTGTAAAGAATCCAGTAATAAAATCACTGTTAAAAGCATGTGGAATGGGAATGCATATTCTCGCATCCAGGGAAGAGAAAGCAAACTGCAGAATTTCCCAACTCTCCTTTTTCGATGAATCTGCTCTTACACACTGTTTCCTAATCTCCTGTTCTCACTCTGGAGTCAGAACAGAAATAGCTAAAAGCAATTATCTCAATTTTTTAACCTTTGAGATATTTTGTAACTGCACTGATTTCTCACTCCACCTCTTCACATCTCAAAGTCACTGAGAAAGCAAGAGAGAAAAACAATATGCAGAAAACTGGGCACGCTGTAATTCTCTAGTGCACAAATGAAGCTTGAATACTTCAGATTCATGTATCACGTTCCTCCAAACATATAGCTGTCCTGGACATGCCATGGTTTTTCCATAATGATACTTCATTTGAAATGTTGAAAAGCAGTTGAAGGCAAAAAACTAAAATACGAACATGCTCTCAGAGGGACAGAAAGTGAACGCAAACACTGGAGCTGCCCAGCTGTCTGGAGTATCACTCTGCTTAAGAACTACTTACAGGAATTTCACCTAATCATTTACAGGAATGCATGAACTGTCATACTGGATGAAGCCAAAGGTCCATCTGATTGAGAATATTTCCTCTAGCAGTTTAATATTTTATCTGACTTTTGGAATTATTATTTCCTCTCTTGTAAACACAGAAAACTCCTGGGGACTCACAGAAATTATCAGTCAGTGGTTTAAAAAATGAAAAAAAAACAAAAAAACAAAAATCAAACTAAAACAAAAGGAAGGACCTTCCCACAAAAACAAAATCATTAAATTGTGAAACTCTCTGCTGCAGAAGCCAAAAGTACAAATGCTTTTATGGAAAATAATTCAGGGAAAATAAGTTCATCACTGACTATTGAACTAGATGACCAAGAGCAAAGTTCCGAAAGTCTCTGGCTGGCCAACTGTGGGAAGTTCAGGGGATTCACTAGGGAGAGAGCTTCCCCATGCTTACCACTTTCTAATGCTATCTGTTGCTCGCCAGGAACATACTGGGCTTGTCCGATCCAATATAGCTGTTCCTATGACTGAAAACAGCAACAAGGAGTCTGCAATTCAAAGGACTGAAAACTGATTTCATTTTCTACAGTCCTGGGCCATGATTTTCCACCCCATGTTTGACTGATACTGTTAGCCTATGCGGTGATGTGTGAGCAACCAAAGGGTTTAGAAAGGCCTAATAGGTTTTTCACAAGGCTCTTAATTCAACCCATTTGTTTAAGTATAAAACCGCCTAATGGATATATATTAAAAAAATATTTCTATGAGTGAAGCACCTTCCTAATTTGGGGTAGTGAAAGACAATTCACATTCTGAAACACATGAAAGAATTTTGCCTACACCCAAGTTGACTTTATCAAACTTGTATGGACACCTCTCAAAGTAATGGAGAAGTAAAATACTACTAGGGGTGTCCATACAAATAGGCTGTATCAACCTAAGTCGCCAACTGACTTACCAATATCCTTGCAACCATCTGCTCAGACAACATACAAGCAACTGCTATGCTCACATATCCAGCGTCTAGTACCCTCCATATCAGCTCTCCTTACCAATTCACAGAATCACAAAGGAGTTGGGGTCAGCAGGGACCTCTGCGAACTGTTTAGTCCAAACCTGTGGCAAATCAGGGTCCCCTACAACAGACTGCTCAGGGTCCTGACTGGTTAGGTTTTGAATAGCCTGAAGGATGGAGACGTCTCAGCCTTGTTTATTGTGTTTTACCAGAATTTCTGGTATTTCAGCTTGTGCTCTTGCCCTACCACTGGATACCCTGAGAAGAGCCTGCCTCCAGCTTCTGTACTTCTCCCATCAGCTATTCATACATACTGATCAGTTCCCCCTGAGCCCATCAGCTCTTTCAGCCCCTCCTTATATGATAGCTGTTTCAAATTATTTCATCATCATCATCCTGGTCCTTCATGCATGCCCATGTCCTTTTAGTAACGGGGAGCCCAGCGCTGGAGCCAGCATTCCTCACTCTCTCTGCCACTTGGATGCTCTCCCTCGCACAGCCCAGGATGCTCTGGACATGCTCTTTTTAATACAGCCCCACCTTCCTCATTTCACAGAAGGAAGGCAAAATTCAGAAAACCTAAAAGAATGTAAAATACAGCTTCAGTGCCTGATCCTGCACCAAAAAGACAGTGGTCTTAGGTGCCGGCCTCAGATGTATTATCACTGTAGTTTGTATGGCCATCTCATTCACCAGCAAATACCAGTGAGGCTGAGGAGGTACAGAGCAGTGCAGCTGAAGAGGAGAAAGGCAGCAGCAAACTCCTCAGGCAGAAAGCATTCAGGAGATCTCATAAGATATTTAAAATTCCAGGTGATCTATTAAGGTAAAAAAAACAAACACCAGCAACAACTTTTAACATCCCCAGAAGACGGACTATTCAACACACAGAGACTAAATTACTGCTCTATGATACTCTACTCCTCCCATAAACTATTTATAATGTAGTCCTACAATACCACACAATATAAAAATACACCAGCCCTTTCACAAAAGCAATTAAATAAATAAAACATAAACCAACTCAGTGCCCTTCAGGCACTCACAACAGAAGACCCAGATTCTCCATCGCGGTCCTTTATCGATTATCAAAGCGCGCTCACACAACCACAAGCACATCACCTTTTCTGGCTTACAGAGACCTTCTCTCGGAATGTCTGTCTCCTGTATGGACACTTAATCAAGTCCCATTTGCATCCCAGTGCTTCCCTGCAGCTTTAATTCTAATGATGAATGGCAACTGATAGTGAAATATCAATGCTGTCAAACAGATCTATTACTCTTTCTTGAGGCTGGACTGGGAAAGATGTTTTCCAGCTGTTTTCAGTGCAGACAGTTTCTAATACCAAGTTCTTTCAACTGGCCAGCTCAGCAAACACACCCGTTCTGCACCAGAGCAGCCCTGAATCTCAGATGTACAAAGGTGCACGTTGCTTCTGAGCCACGAGTTACACTAGCATAAGCTCTTTTATTTAGAAATAATCTTCCACTGGGAAACTTCCAATCTATAAAATTATTTTTCTTTCTTCTTCACAGGATATTGACCTACAAATTGAGCAGACTAAATTAGAAAGGTTATTTTTTGCTACAAACCCAAATTTTTGCATCCCATGCAAGGCAACTCTCAGGGGCATTCCCAGTTCTCCATCCTCCCCAGAAAGCAGGATGAGCCTCTGCCTGTATGGGAAGGAGTGGGTGGTTGGCTTTGCTGCTGCCCTGCCATCAGAACAGTTCTCCCATGCAAAGAGCCTGTCATTCAATGACAAAGAAGAAGCGAGATGCTATATTCTTGCAAGAACTTGGGGACAGGAGAGCTCACCTAGAAAACTGGCACAAGCACAGCTACTGGTGCAGTAAGCCAAGGTCAGAAAAATACAAACACCCTTACCTACAGGCAGTCCTTCAGAAGTCCCATGCTTCCCCTTGGCATTTCCAGGCATGACCCCACGGGTAACACTTAGGTGAGAGGGATACAGAAGCAGGAGATTTATTCTCAGATAACCTTGATCCTCTCCTTCAGAGTAAACAAAGACCTTGTATCACGCAATGTAGTGCTAGATTTGGATGGGATGCAGGAAGGACACTAGCCAAATGCTTTTGCTCCCTTACAAAGAATTTTAAGGCAATATTTTTAATAACCATGAATTTCCAAATAGTGCTCCAGCCATCAGCAACTGGAATGTGAACGGAAGGTATGGAAGCAGCTGAGGTAACACAAGCTGCAGAGTAATCCAACTTGGACAGCATTCAAGGCACCTAAAATTGGTCTCACTGATTTTACATTCTTGGCAAGAGAAACTTGATTAAGAAAACCATTTTTCACTAGCTACTGTTTTTAATAAATAGCCTACTACTTGTAGCCTACAGCAACTGGTATACAGTGACTATGAGTGGGTGAAGCAGAAGAGAGTGAATGACTTGCTAGGAAGTTATTATTAGATATTTGATGTCAGAGCAATGACGGGTACCTCTGTGCAAATATTGCTCCCAAACACTACAAGGTCCTTTGGAAAGTTCATCTCTCAGTCACCCCAGGGAGGGACAAGAGCAGATGGAGCCATCAGCAGACCAGCCTGGTGTCCCCTGGGGAATATTAACCTCCTCTTCCCATTTTAAAACAATACTCAAATAATACGTGGCATCATGCTGTTCTATGGCACCTACAAAACCATGAAGGGAGGATGCCTGCAAGTGCTGCAGTCATCTCCTCTGACACAACTGCAGGTGATCCAAACCACTGTTGCAGGGTAGCCTGGATATATCATCCTGTTTGCAAAAATGTCCATCTTTGACAAGGAAGTGGATGCATTGTCTCACATTTGACACCATCTGCTGAATTTGCCAAATTAAGAAGAAATAAAAGCCTGACTAGAGAAAGGAGAGATAATTTCTGTTCTAGGAAGAGCCTGATCTTCTCAGACACTTGAAAAGCTTACTGAAAATCCAAAAGCAGCAGGATGGATAGTTTTGTTAGACAACCATTATGTTGACAAGGACCATGTCAATTTTGAGAACAGCACATAAGACCTAAACACAGGTAATCTATTAGAAATTCTACTCTATTCTATACTATTCTGTTATTCTATAAATGAGAAACCTTCAATACCTGTGTATTGAACCTTTACTTTCCAAGGGGAAATGTATGACATGTTGATAGAACTGAAGGCAGTGATCTCCCAGGCTTTATTTAGAGAGATGCCCACCTCCTGAGTGCCATTCTGTTGCGTGCACCTCAGCCACCCATCAGGCACAACTTATGGTGCTCACATCCCCCAGAGCTGCTCAGCTGAATGACTTCCAACAGCTTCCTTCTTCCTATTGCTTCTCCAGCTTCCCCCACTCCCCTCCTCCCCCAGATTACGAACAGCGTTCCTCTGTCAGCACATACTGAATTAAGCAGTCGGTCTGATATCTCATCTTCCACACACAATCATGCATTTGTCTTCAGCTGGAGACACAGGGTGAAGTCAAAGTCAGGAGACTGATCTCCACGGTCAAGTAATCAAGACAATTTTAGCTCATAAACCGATGTTTGGCTCTACTCTGGCTAACTTAAGAAAGATTTTAAGTTTTTGCATCAGTCAGAAGGCCAGGGAATGTCAGCGCTTTCATTTCCACACGGGAAAGTCACTCTCAGACCAAGCAGCTGGAACTGGCCATGGCAGCACTGGGATGTCAGCAGCCAACCAGCATACCCCACCACCTGCATGCTCTTATATCAGGTAGGTTTTAACTGTCCCTTGACACTTTCAGCAGAGTTAGGTCCCTGTCTTACTTTTACAAGTTATCCAATACTTCAACAGCTTAAGTTCTACTAATCTGCTCGAATCATTTTTGGCAAGTAGCAGGAACAGTGAATCATCCTACATTATCCCAGGAGACTTCATAAATAAATCCTCCTATCCAAAGAAAACTTGCTGAAGGCTTTTTATATGAAGGAAACTATTTTGGTCCTGTAAATAAGTAACAATGATTCAGTCCAATAAATGAGCCATTTGCTTTTTCATGCTGATCTTTACTAGGGAATGATACTGCTGTACACCTCCAGATTTCATTCATTCCCCTCCAGCAATGTACCCAAAGAGAGAGGAAAAACTGACACAAACTCTTTTCTTCTGCAGGTTTTCAATGCAGCCCTATGTATCCCTCATTTTTATTTTAAAAGCCTCCAAAGCAGAGGTGACTCAGCAGTCATTACCTCAGACTTCAACATAAAATTAGAGACGTTATAACAATTATGTCAATTAAATTAGCCAGACATCTTTAGTGATTCTGATTATAACCAGATATTCAATTTCAGACTAATCTGAATTGCAATCATAGCCCGTATTTACATCTTAGATGAATGCCAGATAGAAATGTCAATTAATTTGTATATATTGTTTGAAAGACCAATTAAAATTGTCAGGCACAGTGCTAGACACTATCTATGCAAGTGGTAAATAATCCAATTTCTTCTTAAAGGATGAATTTGCCTATTTCTGATGCATTTTGAGATTACTTTTTTTTTTTGCTTATTATTTTGAAGGTGGGAAAAAGTAAACATACCTATTTCAATCAAAGGCCTCGGTTTTGTTAAGAATACTAAAGAAGCTCTCGAATCCAGTTAGCATATAATATGCATTGCAGATGGCATATTAACTCTAATAATTAGTCTTTGTTAGTAAAGTAAGCTGTACAAATCTTGCTGAAGTATAAAAGTCATTAAACAATGAGCATCTGTCATATAACGGTGCAATACATCATGCACAAAATCTCTAGTCCATTCAGTCAATAGTAAAGATCCTCTCGCTCTATGACAGGATTTCTGAGTAATGAATGGGGCTTTCTCTTCAGCATAATCCTTTCCTAATTTAGTGTCAGGATTTTATTATGTAATTCTTTCATTCTGGAACTGAAACAACTTCAAGTCTTTCTTAGCAAAAAATGTAACATTAATAATAATCTCTGGTTGACATGCGAGTTTTGTAAACACTGAATTGACTTTCTTCACAGAAAACAATACCAACAAACACTTTCTCTCTGCCATCTAATGTCCTTATATACTTACAGCAGTAAAGACTATCTGTAAAATTGCAGCTGACATGCGAATACCATGTTGGAACATCCAAGGCCTACTTGGAGTTTAAGGAGAACTAAACAGCCTGTCAAGCTGTTTAGTGGTAAATTGGATATCTTATTGTTCTGAACAGGATTGAAACAGGACGCGTACTGTTGTACAGAATAAGGAGCGACAACACGCATTACTCCATTTAAAAAGGAAGAGAAAGAACTGGACCTGAAGCAAAAAAGGGGGATTACAGTCTCTCTCCTGAAACCCCTCCATGAGCAAAAAGGAACTTTTTTTCCTTACAAATCACAGATTCATAGAACGGTTTAGGTTGGAAAGGACGCTAAAGCTCATCTAGTTCCAAGCCCCCTGCCATGGGCAGGGACACTTTCCACTAGAGCAGGTTGCTTCAAGCCCCATCCAGCCTGGTCTTGAACACTGCCAGAGACGAGGCAGCCAGAGCTTCTCTGGGCAGCCTGTGTCAGTGCCTCACCACCCCCATAGTAAAGAGCCTCTTCCTAATATCTGATCTAAATCTAGTCTCTCAGTTTTAAACCACTCCCCCTTTTTACACATATACAGGTAAGGACAAAGTGATGTCTGTGATATTTCTGTAAAAAAAATCACTACTGGAGAGTAACTGGGTGGAAATACTCTCTGGTTGCAACTAGCTGGCTGACTCCAGCAAACCCACAACACATGACTGACCATTCCAGTGGGCACAGTGCCTCAGCCCCAGGTCAGGAAAACATAGGCTTTTACACACAGGGTTGCAGTTCTGCACCTATGAGGAGGATGGGGGACAATCAACCTTCTACCTCCGTATCACAAACCACCACCAGCAGCAACACTGTGGAAGTTTTCAAAGTTTCCAGGCATGAAATAACCATAAGCAAAACAGACACAAATAAAGCCCACCACCCTAAAATATCACTAGTTCTAAATTTGCCAACTTCATTCCTATTTCTGTCCCAGTGTTACACAAAAAAACACTGCTCAGAGCGCAACACCACCTCACAGGGTTGCTGCCCTTACTAACTGGTAAAGCAGGTAACCAGACCTAAGCAACATCCTGCATACAGATTCCACTGTGCAAACCTGTTTCTCCTGGGTTTTTATGTAAGTTCAACTGCATAGCTACACATGAACATGGTTTTGGATAGTGAAAATACAGCTTTGTTACATGCAGTTTTAAAGGGAAAGAAATCTGTTTTGACAACGGGATTCAAGAGCAGTATTTTTAGATTTCACATATGCTACAGCATCTCAGACAAAAAAGGAAAGCAGCAGAATACTTCTAAGCTGAAATATCAGTGTATTTGGGCTCCATATTCCTGACTCATTAAAATCTCAAATTACTCAACTTCAATCTTCCACACAGTTAGACAATGCTTTTTTTTTTGCTTTACACATTTTCTCCTCTGCAGTAAAAATGCTTCGTTCCATGTTCTTCCTGTATGAGCCCTAAATAACTTTTCCACTAAAAGCAATTCTCTACTACCACAATTCACATTGCACTTTCTGCTGAGCCCTTTTTTTTTTTTCTCTTTAAAATAGATCTGGAATGTCAGATCAGAAAAGTCAGCTATTTGGTTCAATATTCTATCCCTGACAACGGGGACTTATAAATGCCGTAGTAAAGGTTCAGGAAACCACTACACAATAATCTGCTCTTGTGGAAATTTTTCCACACTACTCATTCATTTACAACTAATCTTAGCCTCTGGGCATAAAAGTTTATATCCATAATCTCCACCGGTTACTTGCTATAATTGAAGCCTCCTTTTGCTGACTTCACCTGTTATTTCCACTATGTTGGGTATATATACTTTCTTAAAGTAGCTTCACAGAATTCACAATGTAATTTCCATGCAGTTTTTGCTACTTTTTTGTGGAGGTCATACACACCTCAGTGATTCCTGTGTGATGCTCCCACTGATTGCAACTGTCACCTCTACGAGCATGTTCTCAGGACTTGGATGCTCACACAGATCTAAGGCGTGCCTTTGAACAAAGGTCTGGCAGGATACAAGACTGTACGCAAGCAGATGGCACATTTGCCACCAGGCTTAACCAACGGCTGAACTATGTACTGCTAATGCAGTCTTGTCACAGATCAACTGCAAAACGGCCCATGAGCCCTGGGCTGGATTAGCTGACCTACCCACATTTCTTAGATGCACAGAACACAACTGCTACTTATAGTATTTCAAACACAATAGTAAGAAATTCAATGATTTCTAGCTCTTGGCCCTTCCCAAAATCATTTTAAACACTCAACTGTCCAACCATGTATAAAATGGCCTTGAGGCTGTAAAACAATTGATGACATGTAAGTCATATGAGTAAACAGTATTGAGCATTATCCTTTAACGGCCTGGAGTTTTCTGAATAAGATACGCCACTATTCAAATAAGGTGGAAAGCACACTTCTAGGTTGGAAATATCCAAAACACATTTTCTAACTTGTACCCAGTGTAAACAGTACACTAAAAACAGATTTTCACACAGAAACTGTGAAAATCAGACATGCTGGAGCTTCTCTGCATTAAACAAAACAACGTAAACCTGGAAAGTGTGACTCTCCAGTGAAATTAGAATAACATCAGAAATCATAATAATATATTTTACAAACTATTAAAAATGTCAACCCATGATCCATGCTGTGGCTTTGGATATGAAAGACAAAATGAAGGGCCTCCACATAATGGCAGAATTCAGGGTTTAAGATTCACCTCAGCACTGACAGTATGCAAATCAAAGTAATTAACCAGGTCTCATTATCAAGGTTCACTCTATAGTCTTGCTTTCACTTTTTCTCTGAATCTGTTGAAGATAAAGATCAAAAAGGAGAACAAGCTGGAAGATCCCAGCCTTTTATCCACAATCCATTTTTCAGTAAAATTCAGATGTGACAGAAGTGCCAGAGCTGAGGACACCCACTCCAAGACAGTCCAAGACTCCACCGACTCAGTCTAAGGACATATCCTAACCCCAGTTCCTCCCCAAATACAGTATAATCCATCACCAGTTCATTTTGCAACATAAAATAGAATATGATACCTCCTCAACAAGATACCTAAATGTTTTCATTTCAGCTCTCACTCTTTCGAGCCAGTAACTGAAGTGCATGGAGAAAAAAAACCCTCTCAATTTAACAGTTTTATTTGGGCTTTGATGACAAAGCTCTTGATGTCATAATGTGCTGGGCTGCTTTTTGCTTAATAAAGCGTAACTTTGTTATCTGAATCATTTCAACAGATTCTTTTTACAAAATTGCTTCAGCAAATACTATTTCCCTACACAATGGCTGGGCCTAAGAACAACACATTGGGCATTACATGGGAAAGCCACCAGCATGATGCCCTAGAAGTACTCAGAACTGGTAAGTTCTCACTATGGCACTCTAAGCATTCAACACAAAGAGGCAGTATCTCTGCAGCCTCTACACTACTGTTTATCCTTTCTCACCTCATTACTGCTTTCCAAATAAACACATCGTAAGTTTTGCAAGTGTACACCTAACTCACTTTGCTACTTCCAAAGGCAATTTCTCACTATGACACCTGCTACAGAAAGCAAGTACAGAGCTGTTGCTTGGCAAAGCCTGGGATGGGCACCAGAATATCTGCATCAGCCATACTCTCAAGTTAAAATCTTCCTTCTGCTCTATCTTTTCTGCTAAAAAAGAAATGGCCAAAGCCAAATGCACAAGCTCAGAGCCTTTCCATCAGGGAAGAAATAAATCCTAGTTCATTCACTTGATTAAACTCAGTGTGATTCTCCCTTTGCAATCTTGGTGGTGATACCTGGAATGATTTTTTTTTAATTTGGTTCAAATCCACAGAAAACCTGAAGCAGATCTCTAGAAATCATCCTTGACTTCTGGAAACCACTGTTTTCCATTATACATGTTGAAATACATGTTGAAAAGGGGCTTTTGCTGGTCCGTTCTTGCTCTTTGCATTACTTGATTCTATCCATTACTTCTGCAGCACAGAAGGGCACAAAAAAATTACCAGACAGAAACACTGCAGCCTTTAATATCAATGATCATCAAGCAAGTAGAGATTTTGCACACAGCAATCTGTGTTTTCAAGTTCAAATGTTCCCGTTCTTACTTGGAATGATTACAGGCTTGTTTATTATGCAATTATTTGCTCTGCTCGCCATCGAAAATTTGGGCTTTTCTCAGCCATTACAGGCAGCACTTCCCTTAAAAGAAACAGCAATGCTGCCTACGTAAGGAACACAGAAATTCTCTCTGAAAGCAGGTGGCACTGGCACACATTTACACACTTAGAACCTGTTCAATGTTTTCAGAAACAGCCACTGTGAATCTCTGGACACAAATCTCCTTTCAAGCAAGACAGTGCTACCATGACATTTAATATCCTTCAACCTTTGCTAAAGGCTCGCCAACCCCTTGACCTCTGTCCACTCTTCTCTAACCTCTGGCCAGTTCAATCACACACCAGTCACTTTCAGCACAGTAAGCCTGGTTTATGCCTTCCTTTTCTCTAAATCACAGGCATCTGACTGCCTTTTTCACAACTGAACCTTTTCATGCTTCCCTGAATTTTTAACACTTGTTTTTCAGCTAGGCTCTGCCATATGACCACAAAGCTCATCCAGTGATCCCTACCTTGTGCTCCCCATGAAGGTAAGTGACATAGCTCCAGGATTTCAGCCTCATTGAATCATCCAGCATGTCAGTCACACCCAGAAAGCCTGCACTGAGAAAGAATTAGCCATGACCCCAAAAGTGCCTCTCTTAGGAGAGCTTTACATGGGAAGAGACCTAGCCCTTTAGAAGTACCACTGAATCATGGTCATGACAGGTCCTTTTCCCTGTGACCTGCTATGAAATGGCACAGCCTCATCACCTGGAGTCTCTCACATCTGAATTCTGAGCATCCAGCTTTCACATTTGGAGTGATTTATGGAAGGAAACATCCCTAGGTCCCTTCTTTCCTGCCTGAACATGTGCTCAAAAACGTGAAAGGCCAGAGCCAGACATGCTATTGAGAAGCCCTGAATTCAATCCATGGTTTGTAAAAGAAAGCCTTTATGCCATTATGTAGGAAAACAAAAGAAAAAAACACTTGAAAGTATTCCTTCACTTTTCTTGTGCAGAGAACGTAACTCACTTTGTCTTCAGTCTCTATTCAATCCCATCAGATAGGCACTTTCTGAAAACACAGCCACTGCATACCACACATGAACTACTGACAGAATAGGCTGTATTTACAAAAGGAATAACAAACAGAAAACCTAGTCCTGTTTTTTAGCGGGTTTACAAATCAGACAGGCATTTTAGCTTGCAGACTCAGGTTTAAACCTGGATATTCAGAGAGAAGTACAGCCCTAAAATTGGAGAGACACTTGTGCAGCTGGCTGCTGGATGAATGTGAAGAAAGGAGAACACTCAAACCCGAAGTCTGCTCCTCTGGAAACAAATCATTTATTATTTCCTTGCAAACTAACCTCCAAATGGGTTCTGGCTAGCACGTTAAGCAGCACAACCTGCATCTGCCAGCTCCAGTCAAATTAACACAGAGCCCCATGACAGTGACTAAGAGCAAGCATGGAAACTGGCCTGAATACAGAAGTGCTCACAGTTTTTAAAGAAAAGGATAATGAGTAATTTGTAGGAGTCAGTTGTCAAATTATACTTTTTTTTTTTGTATGCAAGCTAATAATAGGCTTAAGCATGTAACTTGCACTTAGAATAATGATTAAAGTAGCAAGCTTCAGTGGCTTTTGTCTGTAAGGACTCTCAGCTGAACTTCTCTTAGAGCAAATCCTAAGAGGTATCTTGGAGTGGATATTATGAATCACCAGGTTTTTTAAAGCAAGAAGGGTAATGCAGATTGGCAACAATCTTATTTATTTTAAGAGCTAAAACCTGTCATGACGTAAAAATCACTGCTGACCCATAGGAAGTCACCGGCATAGCCCCTGATTAAAAGCAGCTCATAAAACACATCCAGTGATGTTACATCCTTAACTCTGAATGATCTTTTGCCATTTTTTATGAAATACTGTACTACAGTTTAAAACCACTTACTTGTACAAATAATTTTTGAAAACATGAAGATCTAAACCTTTTTCATTATTAATACCACTATATTACAAAGACAATGCAGCAGATTTATTAAAGAAGTTAATGAAGAGCTATTTGTGAGTCTAAAATGGTGACCTACCTGATCCATCTAAAAACAGGAAATTAATTTTAATGGGTGATGCAGCAAGCCTAGGACGGGTCAGGCAGTAAAAATTAACACCCTTACAGAAAACAATGATCAAGCAATTTTCACTTTCATAAAACCTTGACCAATAAAGCGTTGTCTGAACACCTAAATCATGCGGCAAAAGAGGCAAAAATTCAATCCTCAACCTAATTTAAGCCTTGTCCACACACCAAATTTGCATTATGGTAATAGGATTGGTTTAGCAAGAGCAACAAACAGTGAATACACTGAAATTGTTTCAAGAGATCTTTAAAGCAAATTACCTTACACAGTACTCTTCCAGCAATTCAGTGGCCACACAAGAGGTTTTTGCCTGTTTTAAAGATAGTGGAGTTTAATGTCACTCATAAGCAAGGCTCATATTCTGTTGGAGCTATATAGGACTGGAGTGCCGTGTACTGGGACTCCCTGTTAACCTCCAGCTGTCTTTCACCCATCTCTGGTAGAGTGGACAGTCACAGGGACTAGCTGAGTTTTTTCAATGGTTTTTCCATAGACACAGTATTTGAAGCACACAGGAAAATGAAAACTTAAAGAGAAACAACTACAGACGTTTTATGTAAAAAGAATCCTCTTCCAGAGGCAACAACCAGGCTTTGGACAAATGCTATCATCAGATTAATCTTTGGTTACTTTGCATAACCAAATCTATTAATCACCAAAAAATCAAAACCATAATACTTAGCATCAGAAACAAAGTGTGAATATTGGTGTGGATCTAAGCCATTATCGCTTTCAAAACACCTCTTCTATTCAGTAAAATTCCCACTGGCATTATAAATTGATGAAGTGGAGAAAGGAGTCAGAAACAAAGGCACACAAATTCTACAGCATTTTGTTTTGTTGTTGGCAAGTACAAGCATTTTCAGCCTGCAACTGAAAGAATAATTTGTCAGAGGAAAAGAAAATAGGAAGAAAACCAAATTGAGCCTCTGTTCTTTAAAGACATTTCATAACTTTTGTATTTAATTCTTATATATAATAAACACATCTTAAACCATTGCAACAACATCTCTAGATAAGTTATTTTAACTAAATGAAAAGATTGTTATGGCTTTGATAATTATGCAAACTGAAAAAATGCACAAGATCCCATCATGAATCTTTATGTTGACATCTTTATTGCAGACTAAGAAATGAACCTCGTTGTTTACATCTTACAAACATACAAAACAGATATGTGTTTATTTTATGAGGTTGTACCAAAAAAAAGTCCATCATTATAGCAGTAAGGAACCACTAACACTGCTTAGATTCTACCTTATTCACATCAGAAAGCAAAATGGGTATGAACTAACACCATCATTCAGGCACAGAGGTTACTTCAAAGACACTCAACACAAGACGTCCATGTTTTCATCAGAAACTTGTTCAGTAAAATGCATTCAGTCTATCATAGGCTGAATCAAACTTGTGGCTGCTTGACATCGTTATGATCAAGTAACTGGCTTATTCCTGACTGCAGCATTTTTCACCTCTATCTGAAAAACTAAAGCAAGCAAACCAGGGAGGTAACTCAGACCCTTGTTATAAACACATATTTGGCTTTACTTATTCATGAGCTCACTGTTGTTTACCTTGCCATGCCTATCTTTTGTCCCAAAAGTCCCAAACACGGCTAGTCCAACCACACTGATTCCAGTGGGATTTCTTCCAGTTTGACAGGCCTTGGATACTGTGGGGTCAAAGAAAAACCCCTCACAACTTGGAAAAAGACAACCCTGCTTACGCCTTACCTCAGGAACACTGTCTGTCCACTTACTACAGGGGATGCTAAGTTGAAGGACATCTGTATGAAATTCCAGTTGCCAAGTCTAGAACCGCATGAAGCCAAATGTCTACAACTGGCCTTTGAAGGAAGATTGGTTTATGCAGGAAAAGAAGCAGAATAACTAAGTATTGGAAGCCTCACCACTTTGTCACTTGGCTACAAAAAACATGGCCACAAGCAGCAACGGGCCTGCAGCAAGGATCGTGGTAGCTTAAAACCTGCAGCCCCCCCCCCATCTGCAGTGACTGTGTTTGTTAGAACATACCTACCGCTGTCATCAGTATCACAATTCCACTCTGTCTCTAATCATATTTTCATTTTAAAATAACACTTTTCCAATAGCACATTTCTATTTCTTGCTATTTCACATGGGATTCGCATTTCTTCGAAGCAACTGGCTTCTCTGGGCTCACACACTTCATCTGAGTCATACATTAAAACCTGCTCTGCTGTTAAAAGAGCCATTCCTTTTTAATAATATCCAACAAGAACCAGAAATGCAAATGCACCAAAATAAAAAGGGTAAGTTTGCATCAAATTTGATGCAGACATAAAATAACGAGCAAATACAAATGCATCAAAAATTAGCACTGAAAGCCACTTTTCTTCGAAGTTCTAGCTCTTGTTTTGCTGCACTTGATTGATTGCCTAGAAACTACAATACATGAAGCTCTATGAATACAATACCTAAAAAAATTACTGCACCATGGAACAGGTAATTTGCATTCTATATTTAGCACATATGCATATGTTAGTGCTGACATGAAAAGCTATTGGAAATGCCTAAAAGCATCTCAAAAAAGCTTTCGCAAGTAAGTTTTTCATGGTAAACACAAGATAAAATATTGAATACTTGAAGTTTGTATTGGGGAAGAGCTTGCATCTCAGGCTGTTCAGCACAGTTTATCCACAAGTGCACTATGGGTTTTATCTTAGCCAGTGGATGGAAATATCTTGAAGCTACCAGCCTTAGACAAATGCATAAACTCTTATTTGTTTGTATTTAAGGAACAAATGGAGACATATTCCTTGACTGGTAGATTAAAGGTGCAAGACTAGAAGTTGCCCCTCCTCCCTCTAGAGCAGGGAACGCAAAACAACTTGCTAAAGGACAGATAAATCAGTATCACATCTAGAAGGAAAGCACCGAGCTTGCACTACTAACGAAGAAGCTAAAACATAAATGTAATTAAGTCTACAGAGTATCTTTTTTTCTCTAGCATGCACCTAAGATGGAATGGTACTGGATTTCCACAAACTTGGGAAGAAATCAGCTTTCCATACCACGCTTCTTTATTATCACTGTACTAATTCCTTCAGGTGTGTTTCAGGCATTTCAGGAGAAAGCAGAGGAGCAGCACAGCACTGTTTGGACAGCAGAATCCAGCAGAGCAAGCTGCCAATTCTGCAACCTTGTCCCCTGCCATGCCTTGGAGGGCACAAATCAAAGCAGCATCTCACCAGAAAGACGCAAATGGAGTCCCCAGCCATAGTAAGTCTCTCCACAGAGGCAGAGCACCGGCAAACCATACAGGGGAAGCACTACAGACACCCCACCAACAGGGAAGATTTCCTGAAGGGCCTAATGTTTTATGAGCTCAAGCACCAGAGCAAATCAATAAGGCCTGCCTTCCCAAGACATCTGCAAAATTACACCTAATATGGTGTCAAGTACATAAAGAAAACAAGCAGGAGAGGAAAAACAAAATAATCCAAGAGACTGCACAGAACAGACATGCTGTAAGCTGAATTTAGGCAGACGCTGTTGATATTTAGGACGATGCTATTCTTTCAGTAAAACCTTCAACAAAAATGTATTGATGCCTTTTCCTCATTAGGTAACCAATTTGCATTGCTACTAGCTAGCCACACAGTTCAGAAAACTTTGCTTCACACTTCAATTTCATACAATCTGCCAAAATGTATTTGAAGTGTAGGTGTAAGGAGACAAAAATACAGCCTTTTCATTTCTGAAAAGAAAGAAAAGATGAAACAGGAAAAACATGACTTAAACTGTGGAACATAATTAATCAATCAGGTTCTAAAAAAGGTGAAGGAATACAGTATGATCAATTCTCCACAGAAATCAATTCTGCGTTATAAGAAAATCATTGCCATATTTCCTCGTCCCATTTGCCTTCGGATTTTCTACCAGCTATGGTTGCTAATACTAATCAAATGAGGATGAGAAAGAAACATTATCACCTTACCACTTTTAGTGGAAGAAGTAATACACAACATCAGTGAATGTCCTCTCAGCAAAGCCCCAAGGAGCTTCCAATGCTTTATCAGTCTCGTTTGAGTATCCCATCGGCACTGCAAGTTTATCTACCAAGCGCAGATGGGTATGCACCTGAGCCACAGCAGTCCTTTCAGCAGTGGGGATGACCATGCTTCTGTCAGGGTGGTTTTGATATGAAGTGGTGATCTGGGATTCCTCTTGTGCTACCAAGCAGTCAGCATAGATACTGTCAATAACTTTTTTGGACTAGTACAGACAGCTTTATATTGGCAGCAAGTAGAAATACTTGAGGTTTCGTGACCGCTGTCTGATTTAGAGTAACTGAAACTATCTCACTATATCTAAAGAAGAGGCAAAGCAACTGAAATAACCTTAGTTCCATTAACCCAACCACTTGGATTATATGATTCAGAAACTCTGCTTTTTCAGGCTTTTGATTTCTGCAAACTGGAAAGGTTTATGACAGTAACACACATCATGATACAGATCTTAACAACCTAACAAAGAAATGGCAGTTGAAGTTTCCCACATCTTACTTCAATCACTTTACCTTCATTTACAACACATGGATGTGAACATATGAGCAACTAAGAAGTATGGACAAGAAGTATGCATATGTAATGATGGGACAAATGCAATGGCTTTAAAGTGAAAGAGGGCAGATTTAGGTTAGATATTAGGAAGAAATTCTTTGCTTTGAGGACGGTGAGGCACTAGCACAGGTTGCCCAGAGAAGCTGCAGATGCCCTATCCCTGGCAGTGTTCAAGGCCAAGTTGGACAGGCTTTGAGCAATCTGGTCTGGTGGAAGGTACCCCTACCTACCCAAACCATTCCATGATTCTGTGATCTTCCCACTGACAGATAAAGCTTCAATTTAAGATTTTCATACAGTTTCTTACTGTACCATGATCCTGAATAAACACTTCTTAGAGCATTCTGCTAACTTCACGTAGTATCATAAATACTTAACCAACAAACTAGTTATAAAATCTTCACCACCACAATATCCAAGCAGTCGTTAGTAGAATCTCCATTTGCAGTATTATATCAAGCTAGTAAATGGGAAAAAAAAACTCCACAAACAAAACAAGCCCTACTCCTCAAGGAAGTCTATGGTGCAGGCAACAACTGAAAACACATTTATGAAGACTCTCTACCCATGTACCTTTCCAGGAATGTAACCTTTCTATGAAATATGTGATACCCATTTATGCTCTATATTCAGTGAGGATGCCATCTTCAGAAAGAAATGGCAGCTTTGGTAAGATACAGCAAGAGAAATCCAAGAGTTCATTCTGCCTATCTGTTTTGACCTCTTTAAAGTTCCTAAGATGTAGCGTAGTTTGTCATTCTGATGTTGAAGCCATGTACATTTTCCATGGGGGGGGGGGAAGAAAAATAAAATAAAAAGGCAAGAAAAACAATGTAGCGTGTATTTAATGACTAATTAAGGCAACAAAATGAAAGAATTTGCACACCTCATTGGGCTAAGGCCATTTTACAGAATAATCCCTGAAAGTTCTATTTGGAACCATTACAGAACTGTATCATCCTTTTAGAAAGTCTGTAACTGGGAATCTGTGTGCAACTGGTAATGGCTTCAATGCCTATTCATAACTAATGCACTTACAGTTTTTCCTAACTACTACACGTTATGTTACAAGGAAATCCCGTTTTCCGAATGATCTGGGTAAAGTCATTGAACATCCATCCTTTGGTAGCACTTGTATCAGCAAAAATGGTAGGTAACAGCATACACAACAGTTCCTCCCTGATGTTAGGGAAAAAAAAAAAGATTACAGACCCAAGTTATTATTACAGTCTCCTATTTTAGGAAAGGGAACTATTTCAGAGTTGCAGACTGGTGAAACAGCCATACCACCCTTATTATTAGCTACATGTACAGATTTGGCTTGGAATATTTCCATTTTCTCCGGTGACACTCAGACTGCCAGAGACTGACCCCACATTAGCACAGTTGTTGTTGCTGGGAATTACAGGACTACACCAATTCTAAAGAGTACTATCCAAATTATATTAAGACTTTACATTTTTCTCCTGGTTTAATATTCACTTAGATAAGAAGAGAGTGGACTGAGTTTTCAAATACAACATTAGTAAAGGACGTTAGTAAACATTAGTAAGACAACACCATTGAGCTGCAGGCACTGAAATTCTATACACATACTAATAGCACCATATGTATCTGGAAAAAGACTATGTTCTCAAGCCTTCTTCTCCTGCTCTGCATGAAATTAAAATATCGATGGAATACTAAACTTTGTAGTTAGCTTATTTTAAGACAAGTGCATTCAAGGTCTAAACTTATGTTTCAAGTGAGATAATTTGGAGGCAGAAAACTAGAAATGCATACTAATCTAATTCATCACTATGCAATGTACAGAAGAAGTTAATAAAAGGAGGCAAACTGACTGCTCTGCAAGCCTATTTTTTGCCCTTTTTATTCCAGCATGTCCACCTTCTCTGTATTGCCCACTGTGCAGTGTTTTACTCCTGAATATACCAGGGCAGATTGGGAATTCATCAAGCCACAGACCAGAACTCCAAAACTATCAAGGCAGTGCTATCCTGCAGTGCCAACTGAAGAGTGGAGGAAAGCGAATGCAGAAGCTACGGAGCATCACCACCTACTACTTTTATAGTACACACTCTTCAGAGAGAAAGACCAAACAGCTCTTGGAAGTAAGAGCTGCAGACAACTCAAGCAGGAAATTAAGATGCTAATCCAGGAGGAGTGAGGCATCTTTGTGTCCCCACAACTGCAGAAACCAGCTGGAATTTCAGAAACACTATTCCATTTAACCAGTAACAAACATTATTTATTATTTAATTAATACAGAACACTACCTGTGGGGTAAGATAAAACCCAAGTAATCAGTATATAGGATTTCTGCATTTCTTTTTAGGTCACATGTAAAGGCAACTTTGCCTTATAAATGACCCAGTTGCATGTGAGGGTCAATAGCTGCTGTTCTACACCCAGCTGCAAGGGTCAAACACCCATAAATGACGTGCTGTCATGTTTACAGATCTCCAGACATTTCTCTCTTGATATGTGCATTAGGCGATGTCTACCAGGGAAGCAGACACCAGCATTTCCCTCCAACAGAAGGGCCCATGCAGGTAACAACGCTATGGGAAGTGGGCCAGGTAAATAGGTGCTTACTTAACTGTACAATACAGTATTTTGCAGGAGATACTCTACTGGTTACCAGGTTTGTTATGTTCAAATTCAAGGTCATACTCTTCATACTCATACAGTAGAGTCATTTGTTTGTGCAGCAAATCTGTTAACCGAATTAAGAACTTGTAAAACAGGACAAAAAGCAATGGGAAGAGTATAAGAGAGTAATTTTACCATCTTTAAATTACAAATGCATCTTGCAGTTTTTCACCACAAACAAAAACTAAATTCAGCCTAGAATCTACTTGTTATTTATTGACTGATTTCTTGATTTATTCACAAAAGGTGTTGTGCTAAAACAAACTGAGTATACTTTCAGAGTCACCAGAGATACAGGGCGATACAGCTGTAGGGTGGTGCCTTCAAGACACTGGTCTTAAACTTTAGATGTAAATTCTGCTGAAGTGTTAAGTTTCATCAACAGTCCACAGTACCACTACACACAAACCCAAAGCCACAAAGATGAGGCAACAGGGAATTGCAATATATTTCCTAAACATAAGGCAAAGAATTCTTATGGCAAGCTTAAAATTAACTAAAATCGTGCCGGTCTCGCTATTTGTAGAGAACAGCCTCTTAGGAAAAGAACTGACATTATGTCCTTTGCTCTTTTGCACAGCTCAAACCTGGAGAAGGCTTCACCAATAATAAGACTTCCAAGCATAAAAATGCAACTCCCAGAGCTTTCATTCTGTCAGATAAGTTAATACTAAATATTACCAGTTATCTCTGTAGGAAATGCTAAAAGTAAACTAGTAACTCAGGTTCAGTGCGACAGTAACAAAAGGACAGAGCAGTAACTGCAATGCCTGATTTTTCCTTACAGTACAGACATGAAAGCTGAGATTCACAAAGAGTTAGGAGGACAAATAAGCTTCACAATAAAGATAAGATATTCCCATGCATTCAGTGAACAACTGACCCATTTCCTATCCAAGATACTCATATACCAAGATCGCCCTCTCTTATCAATGCACAAGTCACAGCAACACTGCAAACACCTAACAATACTGTCAAGGGTCAGAGAGGTACCTCATTCCCACTCTGCCCACAAGGAACTTGGTGTCAGAGCTGCCTACAACAGATATGCAACCTGAGGCTTCTGCAGCCCAGGCTAATTTATGGAAGATCCTTCCTTGTTAAGAAAACCTGTTACAATGTACACAAAGTTTCTCGCATCATGGTATCTGAGGGTTAAGATCTCCATGAAATACGGATCTACAGATCAGTTTACAATTCAGCCCCTCTGCCAGGACAGATTTATTTTCTAGTCAACACCAATTAACCCAGATAAATATCATGGGGGGGTGGGGAGTGACAAGGGGGCAGAATAAAAAGAAGACAAAATACCCTCAAGCATTTTCTTCTGGGATAAAGTCTGACAAAGCGAAAACACAGGACACACCGGAGCGTGACGGCATCAGAGGGAAGAAGGCCAAAACATTAGCCATGGCATACTGATTTAGGAAGAAGGTCATGATAATTGCTTTTATACAGATACTTTAGCATAATACTATCTGAGATTAATGACCAGAAATAAGATTTGACAGTATCAATTCTACCTGTTGCTCCGCTATGGCTCAAACACACATTTAGAAGCATCTGCTTCCAAACATAGCAAAGCACCAAGGGGAAAAAAGACCCCTGCTGTCCTAAACCTGCCAGAAACTAGATGCGGATGGAAAATTGATCTTCTGTCCTTCAAGCATTTGACTAAAGGCAGAAACTGACTTCCTGAAAGTTATTAATTAAACTTACTAAGCAAAAATTAATCCTCTGTGTGTGGCTATCACATTATCTTTCATTATTCAGAAGACTGAAATCATCCTGTTCTAACTCACTTCACCTTCATTTCCTCAGCCCTGGAAGAGGAAGTACTGAAGTGCTACCCACATCAGGCTAAGCCATTAACAGTGGCATCAGTTATTGCTACTATTCTTGCTTCTGGCTTAATTCCTCTCAGACCTAAGGTCCAGCTTTCTCAAAAGCAGCCATTCATTCGGTAAGTTCAGACAAAGCAAAAGGGAACTTATTCACGAGGTAAATACAAATGAAGCACAGACCAGCATTTGGACCACGTCATCTGTAGTGAATGAAGTAACAGAAGGAGCTTCAAAAATAGGAGCACAGCAGATGACTGCTAAGGACTCATCCTGGCAGCAGTTGTGTAAGAAAATGCCAAGCACAGCTTGCTACCTTCACCTCAAATGCAGCTGGGCAGCTGCTGCTGCAGAGGGAAGAGTCTGTGGCTGAGCACTGGTCCCAGACTTAGGTTAGAGGCGAAGGTTTGGATGGGAGCTGCTGCTCCTTCCCCAGCAAGTCCTTCTTCCCCAGCAAGAGGTGATCACAGCCCATGACATCTGTATGGTGCAGAAGGATGTGAAGGTCACCACCAGGCCCAAAGACAAAAAAATGGCCAAAATATTTAGAGATGAAAATCGTAACGAGTCCATCCCACACTACCTATGAAAATGTCCTCAGGTACCTTGAGAAACACTAGTTTAAAACCACCACAGAAACAAGAATATGCACATCGCAGGAACCACTTTATATAGCTTTGCATGGATTTCCTTGCATTGGTAAAAGTGGTTGTTAATATCTCACCTCTCAAGGAGATAATTACACCCATTACAACCAGCCACTGAAAATGATTCACTTGCTTGGGATAAGAAAGACAAGTTGGTATTACAATTTCTGTATAAAGAATCTTCTCCCTGACATTTCTAAGTGACCAAAGACTCCACAGGCCCAGCTCTGATCGTATTTCATGAGAAACAAAGTATCTGAGAACAGATTTTTCACATGCTCCCCATTTTGTCCATACATAGCTCCACACATGCACCCTACAAATAATAGCAAATCATGCGTGCTTTCAAACACATTTCTTTTCTGCTGGCACAAGCAGGGTACATGCAGCTACCTTTTCTGTGCATTGGTGAGCATACAGAAAATTTAACACCATAAAAACATATCCATCAGATTAGAAAATGGACTGCAACAAAGCAAGGACTGAATTGGCCGATTACCCCAATATGTGGTTTTAATTACCTCTAACTCATGGCAGTCTGTTCATTTGCATCTTTCAGATGAGACCTTAAGTATCCATAGCCTGTGTGCCTGCCTTGGACAAAGAAGTTAGCTTGGGGCTTTTTGGAAAAAAAACAGATTCCTGCCTCGTCGTCCTTGGCTGCTACAGTCCCCTGACGTGGCTGCAGTTCAGCAAAGCAGTAGGCTTGCAGCCTGGGAATTAGGATGGAAATTGTTACATGAATGCAAATGTTGTTCTAGGTCTTTTGTTCAAGTAGTGGCAAAAAAAATAATCACAGAATCCTACCAAAAAAGCACCTGTCTATTCACCTTAAAGCCCTTAAAAATTAAATGGGGTTCTAATTAAGTCATCAAGAAAAAAGAAAACCTCACAAGAGTAGCCCAAAAGACCTCATTTAAGACTAAACAGATCAAATTACTAAATCAGCCATTCAAAACAAAGTTATCTAAACAGAAACCAAAGGACTAAAGGGAAGACAGTAGAATTTAAAACGAGTGAGTGAAAAGCAAAGAAAAATGGAGACTATATAAGACCCTAGCCACAGGAGCAGATCAGAGTTCACTATTGACTGAAATCCTCCCAGCTTGTTTTAACAAAAATGCATAATTACAGTCTGGATGTGTCTGGCTCTTTGTAGTGCATCCAGAGAGGATCCATCTTCTGCCCCCACCTCCTTTTTACACAGCAGCCACAGTCTGGCCCTTCAGATCTGGCTACAGCAAAACAACAATCAATCCTTAAGGGAAATGGCAGCTTCAAATTATGTCTCATGCCATCTTCTTACTTCAAATACAGTAAACAGTCCTTTAGTTATGCCATGCTTGTAAGGACACCAATTCTGACACACCAGGTTTAAATGTTAAACGTCAGACATTACATCATTGTTTTTAAGCCACAGCTTACAGCCAAACCACAGTATGGAACCTGACAGGGTATCTGAAATGCTGTAATTTTAACTAAGTTGTCACTTCATACTACAGCTAATCAGCTTACTCGCATCCCAACTACCTACTGCATTTGCAGAAGTCCGAGTCCTCTGCCTTCACTTGTTCTTACAGGAACCCTCTCCCAAGCCACAAGTCTCAGGATGAGGACTGGTGCGAAGTAAGCCTATTACTTAAAGAAAGGAAAATCACTTTTAATTACCAGCTTGCAGCCTCAGCTGCAGAATTACACAGGCCTGTAATTTTGATCTTTGCCTGAAGATCTGCCTGGCACTAAGGCAGTCTTCAGCAACACGGGATGGTTTTAGACTGCAGGGTGGCAGGAGGTTGACAATTGCAGAGTTTCAAGCAGGCAGAGCAGAAGCAGACCAAGCACAAGCAGGTTGCGGCCCCAGGCTGGGTCAGCCAGCAACCCCTGCAGAAAGCCACCATACCCAGGGAGGCAGAGGCAGCCCATCCTTACAGGGGGCTGCACCTATAGAAAAGTTTAAATCACCTGAAGACTGTCAGTAAAATCACCTCCAACCCTGTGGCAACAGATCTTAATTTCAGTACTGAAGCCCAACTCTATTTCCCTCTTGCTCAGAGAAGGATTTCTACATAATAATGAAGAACTCGAACTGCTTGGTCACGCACCAGGAGAGATAACACTGGAGAAGGTTAAAAAGAAGGGGGCACAAACCACAGTGAACAGTGTAAATAAATCATGGCAGTTTCATTAAATGCTATCAGCCAGCTGGAGAATTCAGAGTAAAAGCAGCAGTTGAAGTCATGGGCTCCAGGCTCAGATTTACTGTAACCAAAAAGTTTGTTTAGAAACAAACCGGCAAATATAGTGACCTGGCTGTTGTTCTGCCCTCACACGCTTATCATGTTTTGACTAAACGGTTGTTTTCAAGGATGAGCAAGTTCCCAGCACAACCTCATTAAACCCTCTGCCACCATTTTCATGAAGAAAGTGCACAAATAATACATCCTATAAATTCCATTTCTCTGAGGCAAATATACTACAGAAATAGTTTCTTCCTATTAAATACTGGCATAGCAGTTCTAATGGAATCAGTAGCCAAACATCTGCCATTCTAATAACTATCTCTACTTCCACTGAACAGGCTATGTGATCTACTAGGGAGTTGTGAAATTCCAACAAATCTTGTGACTGGCATCCATCTCTTCTCTATTTTATCCTATTTTTGGTTTCCTGTTTACTATAATTTTGTAGAAACCTACCTTTAGTTTTCAAAAAACCAAGAGTGTCTGAACTTGAAAAACAGTAAGATAATATACACCACAGTTTCGAGACAAGGTAACAAGCACCTCCATTCACAACTGAAACTGACTATTGCTACTCTGCAAGGACACTTCCATAGCTAACCACCCACCCTCTCCTCTTTTTAAATATACTGCAGCTGGTCTCCAAGAGGTTCTAAATTAAGGCAGGAATGCAATACAAAGTACATGTGCATGAATTCATATCTCTCACACCCACTGAAATGCATCTCCAAAGAAACAGAAGGACAATACAGCAAGGCATGGAGAAATCAGCACTTGTACTATGTGATACTAATCTTACAAAGCAGCTGCCAAACACATTTCAGGAGTTAACTAGTCTACCTCAACAACTTTAATCACCTTTGAGAAAACTGGAATATTAAATAGAATGCACTCTATTACAGCTTATGTTCTTTCACAGAGCAATAAGGTATTATGAAAATGCAAGACAATACAAAGATGGAGATTGCAAATTATACTCATAAACATATTTGTAAATAACATTAAATGAAGATAAGAAAATAATTACTTTAAAAGACTGTAGTCTCAGATGAAAAATGGAACAATTCTCAGAAACAGACAGTATTTACCTTAGAGTACCTTTGCATGTTGGAAGGTGGATCAATGCATGTGTACTCCATTGAAGGCCAAACCCAGCAACCAACATCCAGTTTCTCTACTGCTTGTGTGCTCTGGTTTTTATTTCTTAATTCAAACAGTAAAACAAAGCTTCCTGAAACAAAGTAAACCTCCTGTGCACCTCCTGTGGATACTTTCACATATAAATAGAAGGCTCTGTGTTTCTCACACTTCCATTCCAACCAGACATACAACACAGACAAGTACGTGATGGAAGATGGAGCAAAGTATTTTACTAGCCACTTACCAACTGGCCACATATATTAACCTCACAGCCTGAGCCCATGATCCCATTTACCTCCCCCAGATGGTAACCTCCCTTTTCACTTCTGTCTAGCACTCTCTGTAAGCTTCTATTTATCTTCCCTTAATCTTCCTCTTGCTGTTAACATGTCCCCGGTTTCACCAGTAGCTTGTGATTCTGTGCTTGCAGCCAGTCATGGTTCAGCAAGGACTTCCCACCTCAGCCACTCCTATGGCTCACCCTATCCCTTCATTGCTTTGACACACACACTGCAGAGCCATACTGCCAACCAGACCAAGACCTCATCCAGATACAAAACATCTCTGCAAAGTTTTCAAGCCAGATGAACTCCCCGGCACAGAGAGGTAGGGACAGCACAACAGCAAGTGCCTGGGGAAAGGGAGCAGCAGGAATCACTGCAGAAAGCATGCCTACCATCAAACTGGAGCTTTAGGCTGGCCCCTCCCTTCTCCCACACTCCCAGCATTCCTGCCCTGACCATCACCCTCCACCTGGCAGCTCTTACCAGGAGTTCCTCATTCTCCATGGCCTAAATAAGTTTTGCTCAGCACTGACATGTACAGGATACCCCAGCTTAAATCTCTGTCCCAAGAACTTATCGTGAACTGCTGCAGCTCAAATATCAGATTTTAAAGCTTTTAACCCATACATTTTCTTCATTAAAGAGATTAAGTGAAAATTGATGAGGTCTGGATAGGCTTACTCACATGTTACCCATACTAGCATATATTCAAATCATTGCTTATTTCTGTGCATATATAAACTGATGAAGGACGAGAAAAATTTAGTCATTATTAAAACAATTCTTATTAAGAAGTCAACTAGTGAAAAATTCCCAACTTAAGAAGCCATTATACAGTCTTAATAATTTTGAGCTATATTGATAATACTTGGAGCTAAAATTAACTGGTATGTTACTATATATTTACAGAAAATAAAGGAACTAGAAATCAAGTAGTACAAGCTAATCAAACTGTCAACAGAACTTCTTTGCTGCATAGCATAATCCTCGCAGTGACCTCAGAATACATTATATAGCACTTTATTAACCAAACAAACTTCCCAGGTTTTATTTTATAAATAAAACCCTTCACCTGTAAGGCACTACAACATTACTTTTGAGGACAAGAAGGAAGAAAAAAGCCTCAATACTAACATCAGAGTTGAAATTTTGACTTGGTATGCTGCTGAATGTGGGAGCATCCAGTTTGGAGAGATCCCAGACACTTAACAGCAAAGCCCAGAGCCCCTTTTGTGAAACGGGATGAACAGGACCTCAGCTACAACTTCACTAGTTACACCCACGTCCCAAATGCAAAGCACCATGGATCACTGCTGTGCCACAACATGAAAGTAACGGGACCAATCAGATCTGGATGGAATTTCCAAAATCTCATTTTATTTGCCTTTTCCTGATGAAGTTATACAGAAAAATTCAAATTCTATCCCAAATAGAGGGAGCGGGGACCCCACCAGGTTAAACCTGACCTCAGCCCTAATACATGCACTGGCCCAACATCTCTTACACCAGAATTTACAGCTGCAGAGTAAGAAAGCAGGAAATCAAGAGATCCTGGTGCCAAAAGTTGTCAAAAATACCTCGGCCTGCTCCAAGCTATTTTGAAGGTGTACAAATCTTTGCAACCATTACAACTCTTTATTTATTCACACACATAACATCAATTGTAATGGAGCCAGATCCCAGCAAGACCTCTTCCAAAGAGAGGAAGCTGCTAGTCTCTCAATAGGTGCTTTCAAATATGTGGCTGCAATCTATGGAAGCTGCTTTTATAACCTCTCCAGTCTCGTTCACACTGTTTAATGCCAAAACTGCCATGCTAAGCATTGCATGGGCCATGAATCATAGTGGGGTAGTCATTATTCACACAGAAAATGCATGACATATTGATTCAACATGCAGAACAGAGTAGATCCCTGTCCTATAAGGTTAACTTATATTATTCATTTAAATTAAACTTTACCCTCAAGGCAGTGGGCTTGCATTCAAATTTCTGATATTAACATAGGCCCTGGTTTCAATTGCCATTGAAATCAGTTGAAAGAGTCAGAAATGCTTCTAAAGGCTTTTGATTGAGCTCATGTAACACAGGATCCCATCTGAGCATACTCATCACCTACCAGCAGTCTCAGGGGAAAGAAAGCAGAAAGAAGGACTCCAATTATATAGCATGGCTTCAGGCCCCAGCAACTAGTCATCCAAGCTATAGAACACTGAGTATTTGACCTTTCCTTTGTTGAGGAAGTATGTATTTCTGCAATCCTTACTTGGAATTACTAAGTACAGAAAGGGTACTGCCATCTAATTTCAGGCACTTTGGCACACAATACTAAAACACTTAGACAAATTCATACCTCCCACCATGCAACTCTAATTCTGCTTTCAAAGTTCACCTTCACAGAAGCTGTGTAAATCTTATGTCTCCCAAAAGTCAGCGATGCCTGGTAACATCATATCACAGGATCTTGCCCCAGAATCACTAAAATGCATATGAAAATTCTACCAATACTCAACTGAGATGCAATTTATTCTATGGGATAAACTGCAGTATCTTCAGAGTTAATATATGTAACATTGTTGCACTCTCACTTGAAAGAAGTCTAAACATCAAAGTGGAAGGTACCATCCTAGCTACATATTTTGTCGCTAAAATTATCTAATCCTCCTACAGTAGTATCACCCTGAGACCTCAGCTGACACGCTGCATTCTGTACCTTCTGCAGCTAAAGGAAGGCAGATCAGAAAATAACAAAACATGAAAATTGTGTTGCTAGGATAAGACGTCATGGAAACCAAATGCAGTGCACTTGCATAGTGTGACACTCTCTATGTGCTCTAGTACACAGAAATACTTAAATTTTCTCCCAAGTTTGATCTTTTCCCTTTGGTGGATTTAGATTCAATTCATTTTCTCTTTTTATGTAGCTTGCCTGAGTTTATATTTGGAATGTGTTAACCAAAAATTGTCTTAGATTTTAATCTACACCACTCGGTAAGGATGTGGGGTAGTATGGAGCCAATTTGGGCAGATTTTCTTTGCTAGAGACTAACTGTCATGTGAATTACTGCCTTTTATCCGATGCCTCTCTCTTCCCTCATCCTGTAAGTTTCCAAAACACCAAGGACACTCTGAAGGAGAACAAATGGAACTGAAAATTTAGTTCCTGAGCAGAGCCTCAGGGGGCTTTTCTATTGATGTCTCTGGAGAGCAGCGAGCTAAGGTGGGAGAAAGTTTCCAAGAGATAATTTTTCAGCCATGCATTTCAGGCACAGCCTATGGTTTCCTCGCTTCGGTAAAAAAATTCATTACAGGCTCACAAAAACTTTCAGTCTTTCAAAGATTGAATTCTCCCTGCACACTTGACATTACAGTATCACGGGTTCCTAAACAGTAAGCCACTGTTTGCTAGCTACATCAACAGAATATAAAAAAGGCACATTGCCACTTCGTAAGAGTACATTCCATTATGAAGCCACACATGCCGTATAAAGTATTTTCAGGATGCTTGCCCATTTTGAAAGCAACCCACAAAATGAAGTTTTTAAGACCTCAGAATACCTGAGCACAGTGTCCAGAACATTATGCTGTCACTTACAAGCGAGGGTACTATATCTTCAACATTAACTAAATACATTTCATCACTGCAAAAGTGCAAAGAAGACACTGTCACAGCATTTTCCATACTGTGATCACTCTAATATTTCGCTCTTGTCATAGTACTAAGAGCAGTGCTAACACAAGTGATTGTGCTTGCTAGATTTTGGATGCCAGACACTTCATAATGTCAAGAAGATCACTATTCCTTCACTTGCTGCTATCTGATGAAGCTACCAAAGGTGTTATTACAATGTGACCTAAAGCATTCCTCTAAGAATCCAGACTTTGGTAAGGAAAAGAGGTTGTGCTGTGTTAAAACCTGTGTATCTATACGGTTCCTTCGTATTAACACGTACTATTTCAATGCCTTTCAAAACAGGCTTTTTACTCTGCCAGAATACTGGGTAAAACTGTCCTTGTGCAGAATGTGTATCTTTTGAAAAACAAACAGACCTTCTAAACAGGACAAGATTAAGATTTCAAAGAAGTATACCATAAGAATCAACAGATCTGCATGTGACTTTGGAAACAGGATAAGGTCTCAGAGTCACAGGCTTTCAGCTTGCAGAGTTAAATGTATTGGGAGAGCAGGAAGTAGGATCTGAAAGGATTTTATCTAAGTCCTTCATTAGTCCTGACAGTATCTTATAACTGGTCTGAACATTTAGCAAGTTTCTTCAATATATTAGTATGTATTTATGTTGCTTAAATATATCCAAGAATGGCATAGTCATGATATCTTCTAATCAAGCTGATTTTTGGAAGCATTCAAAACAGGAGTGGAAACAAATGAGCACACCATATGGAGTCAGAGCACACCATAAGACAACTACAGTCTACCCCAGAATGCAAAAATCTCCATTGGAGTTTCAGAGTTTCTCCTTTGGAATAATTTCCAGATATTATCACCATTTTAAACAGACAAATGACTGCCAGCTTGGCTATTTGCTATCAGAATTTCAGCATCTCTGCAGCATCCAAGAGCTAGAAAGGGCATTCTCTGATCAGGTTAATACGGAAATAAGGGCACAGAAAGCGCTTTCCTTAATGAAAAATAGCTATGTCAATCAAAATTATTTGTGAGAGTTGAACAATTTTCTCAACGAAATCATACTTTATCTCTTTAATCCAAAAAGGGAGAAAACCTTCCACTTTAACAGATACTGCAGAATCTTCCTTCTGATGACTGCTCACTTACAGGCATGCAAGTAGTTTGCCCACACTTTCAATCTACTACCCTCACGCAGATTACTGCTCATCTCCTGGGGGAGATCTCCAACTAACATCAAATGAAGGCAGGATAGCTGATGTGAAAGATATGCAGGCATCTAACTTCAGTGTGGAAGGTCAGTCAGGAAAAAAGGGTACAAAGTACCCTTACTGGCACACACTGGGAAGAAAAACCCTCCAGGATAAAGCCCAGCAGTAAGTGCGAAGCAGCATTTAATTTCTTACCAAATGATGCCCAGAGAGATTTCTAACCAGTTTTTTTTCAGTCTTCACAGCTGTGGCCTGGGTCTGTTGCTAAGAAGAGCCTTCCCAGCACCTAACCAATGGTGATCCTGTGCGGGCTGGCAGAGGAAAATAAGAGAACTGTGGGCCAAGGAGGGATGTTAGCTGACTACCAGCACTAGCTGAATTCACTGAAAATGGCTACAATGGAAGGAGCCAAGTGGGTTTTGCATCACAAAAGCGTGATGCCTGGAAGAGAGCTTCTGAGCTGCAGTGATGCATCAGTAGAAAAACTGGCAACCAACAAACACTCCCAGCACTAGGTTCAATCAAGGAAATCGGTTGCTGATTTTGGTTTCTAATACCCCCACAGCACCCCTCTGTTGTCTGCCCATTTGCTCTGGAAGCCTTCAGAGCATGGGTTATGCACTTGTGCAACCCTTGCACAACAGCACCCTGATCGCAGCTGCTCTCCACACCTTACCATTGCAATGATGAATTACTCTTTGTCAAGCTCACCAACAATAATGAAGCAATATGAAGAGAGCAAGAATGCTCTGATGTTAGAATTAGTTCATTTGTTAAGTGGCAATAGCAGACCTCTGTTACCAGCAAAGGTACAGAGTGTTTCTTAAACAACTTTTCTTTGTTTAAAGCTTTGTTTCCTGCATGTGAAACCAACAAATAAAAAAGGCCATAAATAACTGATCAAGACATCAACTCTTTTCCCCTCTGCTGTTTTTAAAAGCAGTGCAAGCTATAAAATACCTTATAAACATCTTACTTTTCCCATGACAACTTCAGTGTTGAGCAAAACTTTGCACAATGCAATAATAGTAGTTTCTCATTCCCATTTTGACTATGGATCCAGTTTTAGTCTCAAGCAGAGACTATTTCCACAAGCTTGCCCTTTCATTAGATCTCTGCTCCAATTATCTTAATATGACTCATTTGATATTGTTTATATTTATTATACAATATTGTGTTGTCTTTTCACAGTATGTGAAAAACTGCTCTATGCGACACAGCATTTCCATTTACTTTTGCAATTAGAGATAGAAAATACTATCAGCCTACAATACTATCCTGAAGCAGCATACTTCCTAAATAAACAGTGTAACAGATACAAGGTTCATGGCATGTTAATTATAAATTTACCTTTAATTTTACTTAATGCTCCTTTTCTCTCTACAAAAGATTCTACACTAGTAAATAACTGACCATATGTATTTATGCAGCACACACACACATTATACCCACCACCACTTCAAAGATTACTGCTAAAAACCCACAGTATTAAAAAAAGTAGTCCAACTTCACATAAAACAAAAGAGCTATATATTATTTAACAAACAGTAAGATCACAAACCTCCATATGGCCAAAAAACATGTTATAACAAAAACAACAGCTGGAACTTCTACTTTGGAGTTCTGGTTTGCCTTTTTTTGTTTTCCACATACATCTATTTAGCACTTTCCAAAATCACCATAACAGGAATTTTTAAGACAAATAACATCATCAAACACACACAGCTTAACTACTTGTATTATGTATTTCAAGTGCTTTTATTGTACCTTTCTGCATCATTTCATTCACATCAGTCAATCCGCCTACTAATAGCCACTTGTTAGGCGTCGTTAAACTGCTTATCAGCCAGGGCACAAGCCACCTGCTGACAGAGTTCCAGTCCTCTCTTACAGAGAGGGCCACAACAACAACCAGGCAGCCAGTCCAGGGATGGGCAGATTATTATAAATCTAGGAATTTTAAGTGACAACAGAGAAAGGGATTTGCAAGCCTTGGTCTTCAACCTCAGTAACAGATGTGTACTGTAACTGATGTTTAGAAATCGAGATCGACAAAATGCTTGTAATAATGCTTCTTTAACTCTCCCCTGCAGTCCAAACTAGAGTACAAATACAGAATGAGCAAGCAGAGAGAGACATACCAATGGTGTTAATGTATTCATCCTCAAAAACAAATGCATTATAATTCTGTCTGTGTGATAAGGCAGCACGAGAAACATCTCTAGAATAATAATCCATTCAGTGATATTCTCATATTGATATGCTTTTGTAATTCTATTTTTTTAGTTGATTAAAAAATTGCTAATGGAAAAGTAACAACTTCCTCTGAGTGGCCAACTGTCAAAAATTTTTGACATTTTGTTAAATGAACATTCACTTTTCTAGACTATTCTGCTGAGAGTTAGTAATATTCACGTTTTAGCATGACAAAATGCTTCTGCATTTGAACCACACTTCTGCTGGATAGGTTATGTTGCATACGGTGCCCTGCACAGCTCCCTGGCTGCTAGTGAGAAACGTCTGTACAAACAGCAGTAAACCTGACAAGGCTCTCATCAGTTGCTCTCTGCTGTTACTCACCAAACCACTGGGATTAAACCCTGGCTCCACAGACATGGATGAAATCTTTGCCTTGACTTTGACCAAGTTAAGACTCACTCAGAAGGTTCAGCTGGGGAAAAATGTGGTCTATAACTCTTGACTGGAAGGGAGGCAGAGTATATACATAATTCCATACTATTAGTGACTGAGCCTTGCACTCACCAAAAGCAAGATACTCCCAACAAGAATAACAAAAGGAAAATAGTTCAGCCTCCATTTCACAAACGTCGAAAGCTTCACACTGAGCTATCACCCAAAGAATAAGAAAAGTGCATCCCCACCATCTCCTAACTTATCCAGAGGTATACCTACGAATATGACAAGTGTACCTCTACCTTTGTTTCACACTGGACAAAACCAACATATTCTTAAGCTTCCTGTTGATACGAGCTACTTACAATATTGGACACAATCACGTTTAAGTTTCTATTTCTCAACTCATCAGACTGTAATATTTTTCCAGTAAGACTGAAAACAGACATTGATGTTCAATCTACTCAGAAGTAGTTTGCATAAAAAGCACATCACTGCTATAATGTATGCAGGAAGTTACCATTTTTCTGCAATATGACTTTGTTACTGTCCAACAGAACTGGATTAAAAATAAAAATATAATCTAAAAATACAATTAAAATTCCCCCATGCATCTCTGCTCTTCTAGCAAAATCAAAAAAAGTGAACTAGATGTAATATCTGAAGGTCAAATAGATTTTTTACAAAAGAGTTTCAGCCAACACAGTCATAGAAGGCTTATAAAATCAATAAGACATAGAAAGCTGATTGCAACCTCATAAAAACCCTCAAATCTTTATCCTGGGTGACACAAAGATAGCATTTCACACTGTAAGCAATTTCCGAGCAATGTAGGCCAGTTTACCTTTGCACTATGAAGGGGGTTTTGCACCTCTATACTACCAGTAACTGCAGTGGTTATTTACGATGCAGACAACTCCACAAGGCACAATCCAAGTTCAAGCATAGTGGCTCTTTGCTGCTAATGAGCAATGTCAAACATGGGTCCCCAACACCTTGTGCAGGAAACTGACTGGCTCTGCTTTGAGGATGGGATTAAATGATTTGTAGTCTTGTCACATAAAGCATCTGTGAAGCCAGTTAAAACACAAACTCAAAAAAAAAAAAAAAAATAAAAAACCACCAGTCAGCAACAGAATGTATGACTAGGAAAAAAAGGAGTGTACTTGAAATATGCTCCGAGAAACACAGTGACAGTCAGAATTTTCCAGTAACAACTCCTCAGTATTTCCTGGCATTTGTCTCCTAGGTAAAAGCAAATAAAATGAAAATGAAAGATATCTCTTTGGGAGAAAAGGATGCAGGGAACAATAACTTAACAGAACGGGGGTTTATAGTATCTGATGTAAGTATTCCATCTCAAACCTTTGCTCCTCAGTCAACCATTTCTGAAGACCCTTCTAATACTCCACATTAAGATGGCACACAAGTATAGGTGTTCCAACACCTCTGTACCCAACTGCCCTCCGTGGATGGCCAAGTTGTGCTTCTATTGCAGCAGGCTTTTATAACAAGGACAGTCAAGTGATATACACAACAAACGTTCTAGAGTTAATATCAGGACATCCTCATGTCTTTAGTCATGCTCAGAGGTGCACTCATGCAGCCAGGGTAGCTGACTTGTCTCAGCCAGGTAACTCTAAAACCCTCAGGGACCTCTTATTTCATTTGCAGTGTCTACACTACATCCAAAATGTTCAAAAACCTCAAGTTTCTAGGTTGTTTTTTAAGATTAAACTGACAAAATGGACATGTGTGCTGTTAAAAATTTCAATAACATGGGGCTTTTTGATAAACAAGCAGATTCACACTTTCCACAAGTCAATCAACTTTGACTAATAAAAATTTAAAGGAAACTCCAACGAATGCCAGCTAATCCTGTATCTTTAAGGAACTTTCCTTTAAAACTTACAGTTAAAACACGCGTGAGCAGATGCAGCAGGTATGGAAATTCTCACACTGGTGCTGGAGGTGCAGGCAGAATGTTCTTCCAAAGAATTCAAGATTACCTTTGATACTTTCTGCATCAAAACATCACCAGTTAGAACACAGACATTTAATCCTGTGGCTGCCAGCAGAGCTAAATTTATTTTCTGGATATACCCTAAGCAGTAATCTATATAGCAAGGGGAAATAGTAACATAGGAGGTAGAAAGTATATATAACACCATTATGATTTTGAAGATGTACTGAAATAGGAAGGTGATAATATGAAATCCTGTCACATCAGATCTTCATATAGCTAACCCAGTGGAAGATAATGTTGCCCAGAACACGTACAGAAAACACGGATGTTGGCAAGATTTTTCTTCCATCTATATTTCTGGCCTGACACTGTATGGCACTGTTTTTGGTGACACAATGTACTATTTCATACACAAAAAGAAATACTGTCCACTGAAAATTAACATGTGGTAGGAACACTTCTCTGCAACACATTAGCAATTTAACAATGAGATGTGTAATTATGTCATCTGACCATGCTGTTTCTATGGACTCTAAGACAAATTAACTAACTTGCATTTCCAGCATCCCAGCTAGGCCTGCGACTTGTATTCCAGGTTGACAGGCACACACAACCTGATAAGAATTAATGAGAACACCAAACAAATATCAGGGTACACACTGCTGTTAAAGGTGCCACTGCTTCAAAGATATATTGTAATGCTGCATCATTTTTGTACACCTGAACTTCATTTTTGCCAGTTTGTGCAAACAGATATAGCACAAGGATTATCCACAGATGTGGCACGATACCATGAAAGTCATGACAAGCAACCTCACCCATCTAGGGCTGGGAACACTGAAAGAAAATTCAGGGATATACATACAGGCTGCTCGGTTTGTCACTCAACGAAAAAAAAAGAAAACACATGAATTCTTGGCAGATTGTGGTTAATTATTAACTTTATTTATCATTTTACAAAACAAACTGTAACAATTCATTAAAACAAACATCCAGAATACCCAAAACCACACATTAATAATACTAAAACCCCAAAACTGCAGAACACAGAATTAGTCTCCATTAGGCACATTGTTGCAGTAAGTGGCACCATTTAGAAGATGCAAGAGAGCCAAAAAGAGTCTTCTACGTTGAGATCCAATCTGAGCAGATAGATTAATACAGCAAATTCACATAAATCTGGGCTAAGAGTGGAAACCAAGCTTGTTTTTCCATTGCTTTTTTTTTCTTTGCTATGACAGAAAATACTGTTTACTAAAACAGAGATTTATGAAGCTAAACACAAACAATAAACAACAATACTGAACAACTCTGTGCTGTTTATCCATCCTTCTCAAAACACCCTGGCCCCCTAACAAACACTGACCTACAGAGAACGGAGTCCTAGCTGTGTTTGATGTAACAGAAATGTTTTGATTAAGAAAAAGGATCAATATACAGGACAACTTTTCAACACGCGTAAATACTGACCTTCTTATGGGTTAATGTAAGCTGAGCATGAAGTATTTTCTCGAATCATGTCACAGTCAAGGGACAGAAGAAATGGTGCATGCTAATACCAATACCCTCTTTCACAGGAGATCTCCCGACATACCTTGACTTCTAAGGCTGCCACTGCTGCTTTCTTTTTTGGTCTTACTGAAAATACAGCAAAAATCAAAATGCCAGCCCTTGAGTAGTTTCAGGTACTACAAATTCTCTTTGCCATCTATAACTGGGGACCTGTTACTCTGAAGTGAAGTGGCAGCCAACTTCACTTCTTTTAATTTAAGATTGGACACAAAACACACTGAAGTGCTGGAGCGCATCCAAAGAAGGGTAGCAAAGCTGGTGAAGGGTCTCAAGCACAAGTCTCATGAGGAGCAGCTGAGAGAACTGGGGTTGTTTAGCCTGGAGAAAAGGAGGCTCAGGGCAGACGATACCACTCTCTGCAACTACCTGAAAGGAGGATGTAGTGAGATGGGGTCAGTCTCTTCTCCCAGGCAGCAAGCAACAGGACAGCAGCAAATGGCACTGATGATGTTAAAGGTCTTTCCCAACCTGAACGATTCTGTGACAATTTCAAACTACTTACAAGTATTTGGCTGGATCTTAATTTTTACTATAAGCTATCCTTGCATTTTAATAATATATTCTAAATCCTAATAAGATTGAAAAATACATCAATAACATGCAAGAATATGTAGCAAAGGGACTTATTTTATATATCTTCAGAAATGTACCTAGAGGAGGAAACGGGAAATAAAAATCAGAGAGGAAGCAGCATTTTTTAATCAATACACTTCCATACACCACTCTTTCCTCCCGCATTCCCAAGCCTTTGGACTAAATAAAAGCATAAGATTGCAGTTTCCAAGAAAAGTACCCACTGAAGTCACACACAGCTTGGTCCAGCTTGCTTTTCATTCTAAAGTTTACGTTGCTTAAAACGGACAAGACTTGGTTAAAATGGGTCATCTGCTTACTGTTGTAAGCAAGAAATTCTGGGTTAAAACTAAAAAGCTTTAACACTATGATGCAATCTAAAGCAACAGTTCTGAAACTGCACAGTGGACCCAGTGATGACATCAGCACATGGAGAAAAAATGGAAAATAAACTATTTGACCAAACTACAGGATGTCAAACCTTAACAAAGAAAGTATTTATTAGCATCTCTGATTAAAGGCAAATGTTTTCAATTAGGAGACTGTTTTTCTGTCAGTTCCATTTTCTTCTTCCTGCTTCTCACTAATGACCTCTAGTCACAGGAAAGCCAAGCAGCCACCTTCATGCCAAGTCACTAACTAGAGGCTCATAAACTCTGAACTGGCACCACACAACACTCAGCAGAGACTGCAATAATCCTTTGAGCGATGTTCCCTCTTTCAACAAAAGGTGTGAATGCCAACACCAGAAACCTCCACAACTCAAGGCAAGGTTATTTTAATACTGCCTTATCCCTCTGTTAAACAGATAATTTCTAGGAAATGGGAGTGCTCTACTTAGCTCCAGGGTAAGCAAGGCGCATATGATGGCAAAACCTCCGAATAGGGCTGCTGTGGGACAGTATTCAGGCCAGCTTGCATCCTTACATTGACCTTCTTTTCTTTGGGAAGAGCTTCAGTTTTTGAGGCTGTTGTCATATTATCATCTTAAAAACAAAGGCTTTCCTTCATGGCTGAGATACCCAGGAAATACAAATGGGCCAGGGCACAGGGTCAAGCATGGACCCACACTTCTGTTTGGTAGTTAGTGCTCTCACACAGTTCTGGCCCATGACAGCCAGCACTGTCCCAGATAAATTCCAGACAGAGTTCAGGGAATAGTACATATCACAGACTGTTCACAGTAGGCTGTTTGGATATGACCATATGCTGCAAAAAGGTTTAGACACCTACAAGGGAGCCAGGCTGAACCACTCAATTACAGCACCAGAGAACTGGCCCTGGCCCCTGGATGATTTTCAATGCTAGTACTGACAGATGAGGGCTTAGGGTTTCAGGTGCTACTTCTACAACACACACCGAAAAAAAAGAAAAAAATAAATAATCTACATAGACAACACATTGATTAAACTCTTATTTTACATACCAATTCTCAATTATGAGAAATGGTGGAGAAAGTGGTCTAAGGAATGACTTACTCAAGCATATATTGCATTTATGAAGCTCATGCAAACCTGAGCTTTAGAACAGAAACCAAATGCTGGTTGGGTAAATTTGTTGCCTGATTTTGGGACACTAACCTTTCACAGTGGAATGATGTGGACATCTCATTTAAAAACTCACAACAGGGTGCTCTGAGATTCTGCCTGAATTTGGCTGCCTCCAGAGGTTTGGACTACCCGTCATCATCCTCTTCAGTATGCTTCAAACTCAGATGAGTTTTTCCTATTAACAGAAATCCTAAAAGCTGTAAGAACACTAAATGGTTTTGAGCCATGATAAACTACTACGTTATATATAATATATAATATATATATCATAGTTGTGATAAACTATTATGATTAACTGAAAAATCAACTATCAGTTTTATACCCCCAAAATTATAAGTGAACTAGAGATGGGCTTTAAAATCCCTGAAGCACATAGTGGGAGAGCAAGTATCTTGGAAAACCAACCTAAACGTTTCCAATCCTGCTGCATCTTTTTTGGTAAAGTTAATTGCAGACATGAGCTCTCATTTCTTGCTGGGATTCAGCTGTCACCAGTTCCCTTTGAATGCAGCCATGAAAGTACAGAAAACATGGCAGAAGCAAATGTGTTCCTCCAGGTCCTTCAATTTACAGTCCAGTATATTAATTACACTATTAATGAATGTACAGAACTAAGCAGTTGCGTACCAGAATATATACTCAGCTGCCTCAGCTGCACAGTGCAGACAGCCAGGGACAATGACACCCTGAGAGATTCCCATCTGAATAACAGAACAAGTCTGAAGGTAAACTAAGCCTTGGTGCTGAAGAACAGATGCTTGTTGCTTCATTGCTAAAATGTTCCAGCACTGTATTTTTCCTGTTGTCCACTGGACTCTGTTTTTCCCTCATTGTCCATGCCAGAGGGAATAAGAAAAAACATGTGTTTCCAAGACTGCAGTTCCTGCCTACTAAAAGAGCATTAAAACAAAGTTACAGCTACATCCAGAATACTATTTATCCAGCTTTAAAAGTGAGAACACTTAAAACTAAAGGACCTTCAGGATTATTTCTGTCTTTAGGACTTCTCTTGCAGTATAAACTATTACTATTAACACCATAAAATACACTATTACAATATTACAGTATTATAATCAAATATTGTTTAGACGGTTAAAAAATATAAATAAAATTATTCCAGATGTGAAAGTCTTTGACACTGAAGAACTCAGTACCATGTCAGTACTGGGGAGATCACGGGGCTTAATCATAGTTGCAGGTTTTGTGTTTGCTTCAGTACTACTGGAGCTAAAAATGCTGGATTCAGTGTAGTCTCACAAAATGTCTGAGATGCCTTATATAGTCTTGGTCTTCCTCACAGCGAATCGCTTGCATCACCAGTTGAACTCATTTAGGATTTTCCAGGTACCTTTTCTTTGTACATGCCTCTGTGGATGCTTTCTTCATCTAGCTCCAGTTCCGTAATCCATACCTAAACAGCAGCTTCCTTAACAATGTGAACCCTATACAGTTCCATAAGCAAATTACAATTCATAGTTGCACAACTTCACAACTCTATTCTGATATAAATTTCTTCTATGTGAATGCCATACTGAAATTTCCAGTTCAGTCAGTTTTTCACAGGACAGTCCACAATAAAATGCCCCACAGCCTTTTATAATAGACCATAAAGAAAGATGTAAGTACTTGCTTTTGAATTTAAGTGGTAGCACAGTGCTCCCACAGTAGCAATTCCATTTCTTAAAAGTATAATGGAGTCCAACTTCAGTATACTAAATCGTATCAACCTCAGATTTGTCAATAATACGTAATTTCATGTCCAAAGCTAATACTTTTTTAAGAAACCATATACAGTATTAGTTTCCTAAACATAAGAGCCTTTTCTAAGACCTGAGGATGAATCACTGTTGGAGAACTTCAAGCTGGGAAAAAAGCACCATTTTTCCCCCAACACAGGACAGGACAGACAGCTAACAAGAACTGTAGTTCATCCATGGGATATTAGACCCAAGGCAGGAATTACTGGGTGAACCTTTTTGTGTGTGTGTGTGACCAGCAGACATATGAATTTCTTCTGACCTGGAAGAAAAACTCAAACAAAACAGCTATCAACTTACAAGTCCACGAAATACCAAAGGAAAAAAAAATTAAAAGGCAGGGGGAAATATCACTGTTCATGTCTTGAGCTACTAATATGCCATTATTTATATGCTGAAGCACTCACATGTTGGTTGGAGACATAACTTGAAGGGCACATGTTCCTCTAGTAGAGACATTTTAAGAGAACTGGTCCTGGACATCAGCAAACTGAGCTGCTGGTGGTGCAGCCACTGCTTCAGTGGCTTCACTGAAGACTTCCACTGCTCCACTGCTTCATTGCCCAAGCTAAGGCTCAGAGAAGCAAACACTGCTTCTTCATGAGGAGGACTGAGCATGTATGTTCAGCCACCACCCAAGGACAGAGGAAGGGCTCTTGTTCAGAAACAGCATTCACCAGTTTAATTCTAGCTATTTCTTCTGCAAAGTCTTTGAGCCAACTTTGGATTTCAGAGCTCTTTTGCTTCCATCCAAAGACTTACTGTATGCCTCTCTTATTATTTTCCCAACCATTTTTAAATTTGGTTCAGTTGGAAGCCAGAGATCACCAGATACTGAACTGGAAAGGCACAATGTGTTAAAGTAAGTCTCAAGATACATAAAACAGTTTTACTTTATTCACTGTGTATTCTGAGGTACCAAAGGTCATTATGTTAATTGTTCCAAGCCAGAAGACATTGTTGTAAATTCAGCAACAGCAGCGTGTAAGTCATTTCATGTGACTGAGTAGAAACATACATACCACAAAACTAACTGGAATAAAGGTATCTGTTAAGCCCGTTTAACAGCAAAAGCATTGGTGACTCATTAGAAAGGGTGTGAGTCAGTTTAAAAGCCAAAACGCTACTAAGAAGCGATAAATAAAATGGGATTAAAATTATCTTCCTGTACCAGACAGTTGAGACTAAGCATCAAGAAACGCCACATACCCTGGTGTGATTTAGAAGGCCTCCTAGTGACAGTGATCTATCCCTTGTCCTTCCTGACCTCAGCTGTTATTTGAGGAATTGGGAGCATGGTGGGGAAGGGGCTTGCACATCTGAGCCACAAATCTGAGGAAAAATCTGTGACTCAGAATGGGGGTAACTTGTGCATGTCTATCCTTATGGGAGCTGCTGCCTCCCATAACATTTCCTTAAGTGGGAAGATCTGAGGAGTCAGTGTGTGAGGTTTTTCCTTCCCCATCTCCTCTGCATGTATATTCCTTTACATCTTTGAATATGCCTACACACACAGTGCATGTAATAAAAAAATTACATCTGTGTACTGATTTTTACAATTTAAAAACATCACCAAAAATAAACCAGTGCCTCAAGAGATGTTTTCACAGCTAAATTCTTAGGTTCTCTAATGTGTCACATTTAGCCTTTAATGGAGTACACAGTCCTGTCCAAATACATTTTTATGCCTAGATTTCAGTTATTTCATCAAAGTGAGAATAACTTCTTACCCTCCTCAGCCCACAGCAGAGGGTACAAACAAGAATTTTGCACTGGCTTTCAGAGAGCTTCTTTTACTGCACTAGCAATAAGAAGGCTTTTTTATTATTCAAACCTTATGAAATGCAGTAACAGAGGACTAAACCACCATAAATGCGGGACAGACCAAGCTCCTTGCAGCTACTATGTTTTCATAGAGCGTAATGAAGCAAACAAAATGTGGGAAAAATGATCTTTCAGGCCAAGTTCAGTAGATCCCAGGTACACTGAGGAAAACACCATCATGGATAGGAAAAGGAAGATGAACATAGAAATGCAAAACAAGTTATAACTGGATTCCATGATCCTGAACAGAATCTTTCATTTCGCATCTTGATCACAGTGATGCACAATCAAATTCCTAAATCCTATGCAATTTATACCTTTTCCATACAATGTTAATAAAGAGATAATTATCACTTGGCCTTTCACATTCTTTTTTTGACATTTTGAAAATCCAGAAAAGAAAAGAAAAAAATTCTTCTCATCCATCCCTCAACTGCCTCTTTTTTCCCATAAAAGAATGGCTTGAAGACGGACTGGAAAACTGCCCAGCTGGATGCAGATTTTCCATATGCCTGAGCTGCAAACTCAGCCCTGGAAAACAGGATAAGGGCATTTTTGTCTTTGGCTGGTGACAACAGTAACTGGCTTATGAACCACTTTTATTAAGGCAATACTAAAAAAAAAAAGAACGGCTCCAGCCTTGCTCTTTCTTCCTTGCTTCTTCCTCTTCCTGGCCTGCAGCAAAAGGTAAAGAGAAACAGATTCAAGACGTTTTCCAGAAAATGGGTACCTAGATCTCCTTGTATTTAGGAGGAAAGGCACTTGCTGTAATTCCCATTTTCTCACTGTCATTCAAAGGCACCAGGTATATTGAACACAAGGACTTGCCTCGAGCTTTTAAGGTGATTGCATCTGTGTGGCTGCAGACAGGAGGCCCCTCTCCATGACACGTGGCTTCTGACAACTCACTGCAAGCATATCTATCAAATGTACCCTTTACAAAAAAAAATTCATGATATTCCTCTGCTGACAAGCTCTATCTCCTGGAAAGAAAAGTACATTCTCTCCTTGTTATCTGGTTAGTCTGATTTTTAAAGCAGATTCTCAAATATTACAAGACTTCACACCTTCCTGCCTATCAGAGAACTGGGGTTGACACTGTATCCTGCAGCGTAGAGCTTCTACCTACTTGTATCAACTTGATTTCAGGTCTTGGAATCCAATGCTGCCATCCTGGCACCAGCAATCACTATCTTTACCCTGAAGGCAACCGAAGACACTTCTTCAGACAGAACGTGGGTGACACTATTCTGTTTCTGAGGCTGTGGTACAGAAGCAAGCTAAGTTTGAGGACCTCCAACCTCATACTGTAGAAATTAAGAATATCATCACCCAAAACTCTTTAAAATCTACAGTTCAATGAAGCACAGAGGAAGTACACAGAATGAGAACCAGATCTGGCCAATTCTGCTGTTCTGCATCTAATGACTCGACAACGGCAGAATTATTTAAATATTTAAAAGCTATTTAAATAATTTAAAATTATTTTTAAAAAATGCTTTTAAGATCCCTAACCTTTTACACCGTAATCTGAAATAAAGACTGATCCCTTAACACTGACGTTCTTTTTTATACAACGAAGATGTCAAAGATTTGTTTTTTCCATGCAGGAGACAGATGAGCTCAGTCCTCATGTGACAATTTGGTTTAAGTTAAACCGGCAATATCAGTGAGACTGAAGCACATGCTTAAAATGCTTTGCTGAATTGGGACCATACTCTACATAACTTTCTCTTGCAAAAGATATGTCCAGCTGCTCACTGAACAGTCAGGAAACAATGCAGATATGGAGGTTCTTCCATACTTAAAAACAGTGTTCATATCCCAAAAAATACAGTCCAGCTTCCTTTTTTTATAGAGAGGAAAAGAAAGTCTGGTGGTTGGGAAAGAATTAATAGCATGAGGCCAAACATTCAACTGAGGACCACAGCCACCAAACAGCCTTCGTAAGCTCTCACTGTGGGTGGCTCTGCAATGCCAAGGTATCTGGTGACTGCTTTCTAGTTCAGTCAGGAGATTCATTATTTCATTACTGTCACGAAACTTCAAAAAAAGTGCAATATTTAAGTGCACGATTACTCTCAAAACAGGTTTCAATAAAAATAATAAAAGATCTCATCAACATTCAAGCTATGTTCATGTCTAGAATTGGTGTTAATAAGTAATCAAACAAACTGATTTTCAAAGCCATTCCATTCTGCTCATCTCCCAGCTCCTCACAGAACTAAAGCAATTACTTTTCCACAGATATAAACAGGCATATGTTTCTATCATACAGAAACAAAACTATGAATTCTTTAATTGACAGTCATATAGCTGAGCAGTGATCATAATGACAGTATTAAAATCATTACAACCAACCTTACCACGCTTCAATTCTAGATCATTTACATAAGATGTAAATTTTCTGCCATAATCAAGTTTTGCATAGAAAAAAACAGTAACACCATTTTAAGGGAAATGGTTTCAAAATCCAGTATCTGTTTTATGCACTGTGCTTTGTCTCCCATGTTGCGTATTTTGTTGACTATCACTAATGTGCACGTGGCAGAATTAAAACCAAAATTGAAAAGCTTGCTGTTACTCAGGATCTCAGCTGGAGAGCCACTGACAGCAGGTATGAACATACTGCAGGAGAGGCTGAGCACGTCATTCCGAGAACCATGTAGAGTGTGAAAACCAGGAGAAATGTACTGAGAAGCACCAAATTACTTAGCAGTGAAAAGGTCAACATTTAAAGGTGTATCACAGAATGGCTGAGGCTTGAAGAAGCTTTCAGACAACAGCCTGTCCAATCCCCTTCTCAAGCAGGGCTACCTAGAACAGGGTGCCCAGAACCATGTCCAGACAGCTCCTGAGAAAATCTCCAAGGGCAGAGTCCACAATCTCCCCTTTGCAACCTGTGGTAGTGCCTCACAGTAAATAGTTACATCTTATATTCAGACAGTGTCGTTGTATGAAATATTTTATTCAGCAGCAAAACCGGATTGAGATGCTTCAATACACAGGTCTCTTCCCAATGCATCCATCTTTTCCTCCATCTATGCTGTTCCGATCCCTGTTCTCCATAAGGTGCAGTTATTTATGAAGCTATCCTATGTAGCATCCTGCTGATTTGATCCAACTTTACAAAGCCACCAAAAAACCTCACACAAAAAAAAAAACCCACAAGATTTTCTTCCTCTTCTTGTTCTTTTTATTCTTTGTGTTTTGCTTTTTTTGTCTGTAAACCCATGCATCACTGAAATCACAACCCGCATGCAAACAATAGCACAGCAGCAGGGACATTGGATAGGACTATTAAAAACCAGCTTCATCCCACACCATGTGGCACCCTCAATACTGTTGTTTGAAGTGGGGCTCCTCAGGAAGCTTTGTTTTGTGGGTACTCAAATTAACACCAAAGTCTAAACTGAGCGTAACACTTGCACTGAACAGAGAAGAGGTGCAGGATATAGCAATCACACACCCCCCCGACTCTTCCCCTGAATATAGACTACGCTTGAAAACACGTGCAAGTAACATGACTCTGCCTCAGCTGGCGCTGAACCCGCAAGAGATAGGAAGTTCTTATAAACCAAGAAGGCAGCCTCGTATTTGTTTCTTCTTTTCCACATACAAGTGAGAAAGGAGACACAGTTCAGTATTTCGGGGATGTTTTATAGCTGTACTGCATGCAGCACGTTGTGCTAAATGACAGTGCCTAGGAGGGGCTGGGTGGGAGCAGGAATCTTTATATAGAACTGAGAGCAGTAATTCAGCCACTGACAGTCACATGAATACAGCCCTGCTGCACACAAACAGTATCTTTCTCTGGTGTTAGGCTATTAGGCAGATAAGGCTCCACTTCAGATTTAAAAGACTTAAACTGACAAATGATCTTGTTTTTCTTCACCCTGCTAACCATGGCACAGGAGAGGAGGAATCTCAGCACTTTCCTCTGCTTATAAAACAGGTGTAGTCATAAATATGCAAAGATGATTTGAAGATATAGTTTCTAATCCATGCTGAGCAATTTAAATGCCTTTCATCATGTAGACAGCATTGCCAGCTCTCTGCAAGTAGGCCTTATAATTTTAGGCTCTATAAGCTGTATTTTTGTTTAGTGTGAGTTTCATGTGAATAACAAAAACACAATGAATGGGGTTATTATTAAGATAAATGCATTTTTAGATGGAAAATAAATGTCATGACTTATCTCCAGATCAGAGTTCAAAAATTTCACGATGCAGCACGTTTCTCCATAAATGCCTCACACTGGAGAATATTCGCTCTAAGCAAACATGATAAAGTAGACATAAATAGCAATAACCAAAAAAGCAAACATCAAGCATGATTAGCAGAACACATATACCTCTGCTAGTGTCTCTACAGTCTGGGTTTCAGTAGTTAGCAAGTTTGTTACTCCAAGAAAAGAATTCATTCTAAACCAACTTCAGAATAAAAGATTTCCATTTTCAGCATGTTGGTCCTGCCATTTCTCATGAGCACTCTTCCACATGTGAAAAAAAGCTACTGCAAAAGGAAGCATCACATGAGTTACCTACAGCGTGATCCTGCACACAGGTCTGCTGTTTAAGAGGTCTCCTGGAAAGACAAATGACTGAGGCACAGAAATACGTAGGGCATGATGGCAGACTAGCACTGACCTGCCATACCAGGGCCAGATGCCTTTGGAGAGAAGCCCCAAAGGTCTGAGTTTAACAATGAAAAAAAGGGGGGAGGGAGAGGGAACAGATAGATGTGAGAAGATGGAAAAAAATTAAAGCAAAAGGAGCATACACTGGCTTTCTCTTTCTCTGTCACACAGGAAAAGGTAATACCAACCACGTTACCTTTCACAGAACACCAGAAATGCTACAGAGCTGCTGCAATCACTAGTTGCTTCCAGCAAATTGTGACTTCTCTAAATATGGCTTGGTTTCCCAGTCCTGAATGGGGTCCCTGTCTTTCCACTGGGAGCACATCTTGGCCTGTTGATCCATATATGTAAATGCTCTGTCTGAAATGCAAAATGTTCTCTCACAAAAAGAAGAGGAGAAAAAATATCTGGGTTTTTTCTACCACACACCCTGGCACAGATCCTTAAATATCACAGATTGTTTCTGACTATTCACAGACATAGCTTTAAGTGGAAGTACAGCCAGTAGAGAAGCCCTGATGCCAACATGGTTTTTGCCATTTATTTTTAGGTGAACTGGACTTCATTCGAAGCAAAAAAATACATACAAGAATATATTTTGGCAAGATTTATACTCCCTCCTTATTTGAGCCCTGGAAATGAAGCTTCAGCTTTTATATTGAGAGTACCCCCAGACTTCTATATTGGGGGGACTTGAGTCACGTCCTTCACTGTAATTCCAACTGTAATTTTATCGTAATTCCTCCTGTACACCAGTAGGACCCAGCTCTGGGATGTGTGGCTGCTTTATCATTCTTGCTGCCTCAGAGGCAGAATGAAGAAACTGACCCAGTCCACCACAACAGCCATGCAGTATTTTCAAAAGGAGCCTGGAGAAAACCAGATGCCACAGTATTTCAGAAGGGTATGGTTGCTTACGACACTTTTTTCTCTCTCTTAACCCTAATATACCCATGTGAACAATTTCTTATGAAGCAGCATACATAACATGTTTTATTATTATTTAAATAAGACATTTCAGTAGCATCTATCAGGTGCCATTTTCAAACTGGTACTTTTCAGAAGGCCCCCAACTAGCAAAACAACCTTGTATCTAAGAATTCAGGGGCGACTTCTTCAGGCATCTCAGTTAGAGCAGATTTACAACAGAAGTACGAAGCCTGTGTAAAATTCAGATCACAAAGCTGTTCATGTTAAAAAAAGCCAACTCTAAAGAAGAGCTGGATTCTTGCTTCCCAATTTCAGTCTAATACAGTCCTAAATACACAGCTTGCTTCAGTCATGGAAGAAGTACAGAGGAACAAGTTGGCAGATGAGGCCTAGAGTTATTTCTAGTATATCCTCAAGCAGAATCACTCATAAAGGAAGTTAAATCTGCAACTACATTTATTATTTACCAGGAGTAACCAATTATGATCATAAACAGCCAAAGTGCATCTCTGAAGCAGCATACATATGCAGTGTGATATTTTGAATGATGTGTAACAGACCTAATGTCAAAATACACAGAAAAGCATTTTGTGGGTCAGCAAAGCCAGACCACCTAGGAATGACCAACAGCATTATACAATAAGGACTTCAGATTGAAATTCTCTAAGTTTTAGAGATGCTGTGGTCTTTGCATGATCTTCAGGACAGAAAAATGTACAGCATATTTCTTGAATGGTGCAAAGAGCTGGTGCATGAACTAGCTTAGATTCCTCCCAGAAGGAAGAAACTGGTACTGACAAGAAAGAGCCCAGGCTTCCTACACCTGTTGTTCTAGAAGTATACCATGGAGTGAGAACTATTATGGACTAGGTTACCAGAAGTTACCAAATACCTCTCAAAGGTTCAGCAGCAAAAGATGAAATTTGACATCACTCTGTCTCTTTCTGTCTGAAGGCATTCTATGCACAGCTTCTACACTTCTGCACAAGGTGACGGTAGTCACCTCACCTGGCCGCACAGCATCCTTTGTGAAACAAAACACACATAGGGAGCTGCCCTCTGAAGCTGAAAACAAAAGGTTGGAATTGCCAGGAGTCCTCGTCTTCCTCAGAAGTACCATCAGTAGAAAATACTGACCAGGGCATCACTGTGCTCAAGAAGAAAAACTGCCTGAGCTAAAGCAAAGGAAATACCTTACTTCTCCCCCTGCAGACAAAGGAAGATGATCTCTGTTTCACTGCACTCCAGAAGTGGCTGCCACTGGAGGTCAAAGGTACCAGCTTTATGAAACTCCCAATAAACTAGTTTCCACAGACCTTCCCATGACAGCAAAAGCACAGAGACACTTTCATTGCTCCTATACCCTTAACACCAGGATGCAAAGAGCAAATCCAAGTTAACATGACTGGCCAGTGAGGCAAAAGCAGACATGAGAGCAAAGAGCAACTATCCTGATGAAACCTTCCAATGAAAACTGGATTTGCTTTCAGAGAAGGAAGGGCCTTCTTTTCAGCTGCAACTTAGTATGCTGGAAAAGCATATATTTGAGGTGCATTTAATCACATACAGAATTACAAATAATACAACAACATACAAGAAACACTAAACGGTAATAAAAGAAATAATAGTCATAGATCTGTTCACTAAAAATATACACCACAATGTATGTCTAATGTATGAAAGCTAAACAGAAATACAGAACTAAAGCAGAAAACAGAATACACTTGCTGTCTTACCAAGACTCATTTCATTGCCGAGTACAGACCTCACCCCCCTGAAGTATCAGAGAACAAGATGTAGGAAGGATTACTCTTCAGAGGAAGTGAACGCTTTCTTACTCTTTATCCAAATTATTAAAAGGACAATACCCTTATGTAAAAGCCAATTATCAAGCCACATATAATAAATTTTAAGGGAGCCTTTAAAAATGTTTTTGTTCCGCCACTTCATGATTATACAGAATTCCCGTGAGCTACAGGCAAATATACGAGTAGTCAGTATTTAAGCAAGCATTATCAGAGCCGCTGTATTTGATATCCTCTCAAACTGCAATGTATGCACATCCTTACAGTGTTCAATATTGATTTAAAACAAATTACTACCGCAAGTAAATGTCAAGTCATCACTAGTAAACCACTGAAAACATACTAAGCCTGAAATTCTCAACTGTTGCAGTGTTTCTTTGAAGTTACCAGGAAAAAGTGTATCATAATATTGGGCTAAAACATTTATAAAATGCCATTACAAAAGTACTTAGAGCACTTAAATTGGTGTATTTCTAGTCAAGGGAGGATATCAACAAACTTCTCACAATCAGTGTTTTTTAGAGCTTTCTATCACGTCTACTAGTGGGTACATTTTTTTATAGCTGTTGAGTCTTCTTTCCTATGTAAGTGTTTCAAGTGTTTGTCTAGCCTTGTTAATATTCCTAGGACTGGGGCTGTCTCATGTTCTTGACTGCTAACACTGCACTAACTTTGCACTATGAGAAAGTATTCCTCATTCCCCAACACAAGGTTTGGAAATAATCAAACTCCCTATCTTTCTTGTGGTTATGATGTTTATTAGGACTGCTTTAATCCCCAGTGCCCATGTCACTACTCTTCGTCACTCTCCTAAGATCTCTTCTGAGCTGTTCTGTCAAACTCGCCTGAGTCTGTGGCATGGATACTCATATGACTGAAGTCAAGAGTTTGGAACAGATGTAGACAAAACCTTGTGACTGGAATGTGTCAAATGCTTTAGCAGCATAAAATTCATAAACATAAAATGCAATACTTCTTTTTAATCATCATTAAAAAAAAAACACAACAAAAAAAAATCTTTAATTCCTGCTGGCCCCATTCTTGTTGTTCAACACAACAAACCAACTTTCTCCATTGCAACACAGAGCTGATTAAAAGTAAAGCCAATTAAAAGTATTGCCAATCTGTTATTTTCCCTTCAAACTAAAAGTCCAATGGTACTTTTTTCTAAAACAAAAAAAAGTTAACCCCCATTTCACAACAGTTAGAAAAACCCACACCATCTTCCAAACAAGGCATTCTTGGGGTTTTTTTAGACTAAAATATGGCACATGAACTGGACTCTTCCAGCAGATTCGCCACAGAGGTTTGCCTCAGTCATCATTCAGGAAAGAATAGCGATGTTTCTGCATTCTACTGTTTCACTAGATAACTGTTGTTTGTTCATCCTCAGGCATCTGTCAAAGAAGTCTATCATCTAAAACGCCATTTCCATTTTAAGATTCTTTACCCAAGTCGGACTGTTCACACGTCACCACAATGCCACCATTTAATTTCTTCAGAAATTCATCAAAAATATTACTCTTCTACTTTAATGGGAGAATATTTTTCAACAAGGATAAGAGAAGCATGGCATACTAAATGCTTGGTCTTGCTCATTCTCTTGGCAAGTATTACAATGAAAAATATGAGTTAATATGACAAAGGGTATCCCCTCAAAAAAAAAAAGTGAAGTTTCATTATTTGCTACAACCTCGAGACATGTAGCTTTATAAGACTGTAGTTACAGGTATACGGATTTTGGAAGGAAACTTTCTGCACAATATCAGAACCATTACATAATGAGATACTACAATCCCAAAGATTAATTTGGTCTATTTTCACATGGAATGATAATAGATGCAGTAGCCCTGTAACCATCCTGCTAATACTGCATAACTCTATCTGCAGGGCCCACACAGAGGGAATAGTCCAGGCCTGCTTTCTGTGAAGAGATTGTTGCTAGGTTCTCTTTACTTTGCCAAGCTGTTTATGGACACATGGACATCCACACCCCTAGAAAATAAGTGCTAGCACACTCCACTTGGGTCTCTAAGCCATCCAAAAGTCTCTAGACTTTTGCTAATGTAGACTCTCAACCACCAGCCTACCAATGAAAATGCAGGCTCCATTTCTTACAGCTCAGTTTTTGTCACAGAGTTCATTATGAAACATTTTTATGGCTTCTGAACAGCTCCTACCAGACCGGACTTACAAGATTTCTCTTTATATTTTAATCTTACATACAGATGAAGCCAAAATTCGAATGAAGACACTACAGATGCCATGGTTAGTGTGGAGGCATGGTTTCTGGATCCAGAGAGAAATAAGAGCAAACACAGGTCCTAACATCCATTTTTACTTCCACAGAAGCTGGTAACATTTGAAGAATCCCTTCTTCCCCACAACTGTCAACATTCTGCAGACCCAGTCGTACACATAAAAGCAAACACCACCACAGGCATCCTACAAGATAGCCTATTGGTCCAATTCAGTCTTTGGAAATCAGACAGCCCCTTCAACAGTCATAGGAAATACCTTTCCTTCCACATTATCAGGATACCTTATAAGAACTCTTTCTTTCTGTAGTCATTCAACCTTTTCACAGGATACTCTTAAAAAAAGGCCATTGAGACCAGACATCATATACTTTCCCATGTTAACTTCTGCGTAAAATGATGTGACAATTATCCACACCCCAGCACTTAATGCTGCACTAAGGACTGCAGGTTATGTGTCAAATTAAGACTACGTCTATCACACTGCCAAGAAACAGCAACTGCCTCTGTCCTCAGAAAAGGGACTACAAGAAACACCACAGCATGCCTTTGTCCATTCCCTGAGAGCCATGCATAGGCTGTTTCGGTAGGGCTCCACAGCATAGGGCAGAAGCCTCCTCTTCTGCAGCCAGAGACTCCAGCCTCAGCCACAGAGTGGTCTTCCCAACATCCATCTCAAGCTGAATTGCTTTGAGTATGCCTATTCCTACCTTTGCCTTTTATTGCAGAAAATCATGATGTCCCAAATATGTTTTATACGTATTTTAAAGTTATCCTTAATCCTAGTGATAAATAATACTGGCTATCAATTAGAAGCCCTAGCTAAGATTACTGAAAAAAACTCAATTGATTTACACAGGCCTAAAATGAGCAATTCCCAGATGCATTCCACCAAGTGGAATTAAATGAAACCGGTTCCCATTTTTTAGTGTATGCTTACCCACGTAATACAAGAAAAGACCAGAAATAGCCCTGCAGAGAGCAATCATGTTTTGGAAATGCCCCCCCCACATCATCACAGTCAAGGAGAGAATCAGGGCCTGTTGTTGTTAGCCATCAGAAAAGGCTCTTAGCAAGCCAGAAAAAGACTGCTGCATCCAGACCCTGCAGCTGGGGCTACTGACTGAGGAGCTGCTCAAGAAGAAAGGGAAAAAAAAGGAGGCGGGGGAGGAGAGAAGGCAGAATGGGATCATCAGGAGTTTGGCAAAATGAAGCTCACCCACCGGGAAGGCAGGGGAATGTACATGCATAATTTTACATGGATTAAGAGTTTGTGTCAGATCTGTGATGTGCTGTGCTGAATTCTTATACTGCAGTGAGTCATCTTGTCTGACAGTTGCTGGGGAATTAAAGCAGTTATTTTTAAAAAATTATATGTCCTGCTTGACGCGTTATACAAATAGCCTCTTAAAAAATTAAAATGCAGTCAATGCATTTTTAAGTATAGAAGAGCTATAGAAGGTACATTTAGGATTCTCTGTACCACACCACAAACATCCATTCTGAGCTATGAAAACCTAAAGGAGCCTATTGATGTCTCTTCAGAGAAACATTGATCTTTCTGCTGCTCCCAATCCAAATCCTGCACCAAAAATTAGTTTATTACATCTGCCTTCTATACAGCGTATTTCCCCCTGAGAAAAATCAAACACAATGGAAAGAGGTGTGCTAAAGTTAAATTCCTTCAATAGCAAAGGATATTCGGTTTGCTAGAATAAAGACTATTTGAATCAAAATGACATCATTCCCCTTATAATGGGGAAACAAAGGCAGGCCAATACGCTTCCAGAGAAATGCAGCTTGTTGACTCACAACCATAGGTGTACATTGCGCAGCTGGTTTGGCAAGGGGAAGCATGGCTGGCTTCTGCTCCTGCACTGTGCAGCAGAAATCATGCAGATGTACCCTGAAGCTGCAAAGAGCTGCTCCTTCCAGTGCATGCTCTCATTAGAATACACTGCTTACTGCCTGTTTTGCCTATAAAACTGACACCCTGTTGGCAATTTTCACACATCCTTGGGAGGAGTTTTTCAAGTATGTCTGTTGTGTAATACAGTGAAGATCATCTGAATGATCTATTAAGTGTAACCCCTGGGCATCAATGCTGCTCAGCATCAGCTGGCAATAAAGGTATATTTACAGCATGCCTTCAGGACAGCTGTTCCGGGACCATCCTGGAGTTTTGCATAGCCTATTTACAAGGCATTATAATGTGCTTCAACTGAGTGATGAGAATCCTTTCAACACACCACCACCCGTTAAAAGCCCTTAGGTCCAAACAGCACACTAAAGTGAAGTAGGTAAATAATAAATAAATAAATAAACTCCTTTCAAATTCCAGTGCTTTAAAACACAAAGTTATTAAGTCATGAGTGAATTTAACCTTAATCGAGCTACTGTTCCTCTTAACTTGAGCACCATCTGAGAAACAAAATAGCTGATAAGAGAAGCTTCACCTTACAACAAAAGAAAATCTGTTGCCAGAGCTCTTGATTTTATCATAATTCTCATGGTATTTGGTATATTTTCTTTAAGCGTTAGATATTGTACATAACTTACATGAAAGTTTCAGCTTTATGTGTTTTGAGTAAATTAGCCCTCTTTTTGACAGAAAAAGATGTGAAAACATGAACCAACTGCACACTCATGGCTCAAAAAAAAACAAGAAGCAAATGTGAGTATTGAATTTCTTAGCTCATTTCTCACCTAAACTCAGAAAGTATTAACACTCTGTCATTGTGCAGGTGATACCCCCTTGCTACGCAGAGCACTATCTCTCAAGGAGTGAATTAAAAGGATGATTCTGAGTCCCAAATCACAGAGGTGCGCTAGCTATTGAAATTTTCACACTTTGAAACCTCCCCACAGGTGAAGAGTCAGCTGGCAAATGTTATGGAGAAATAATAACCAGAGGAGCTAACTACAGTTCTCTGGCCCCAACCCAGGGACTACAGGTGGACAACAAAAGACAGAACTTATACCTAATAAAACAAAACCTGAGCAGTCAGTGACCCAATCCACCCAACCAATATTACTGAATATAATCGAGCCAGTTGTTACAAGGAAAGCTGAGGACCGAATTAATTAGCTGAGTGCACATCCAGTGCCTTTGGGAGTAAGTAATCACTCATTAAAGATCTGCTGACACTTTTCTGAAAGCATTATTTCGAGAAAAGTTCAGACTTCTTTTAAAAATACCCTGCTATGTCTCATATGTTTAAAATGGAAGAGGACTGGAAGCATAGCATGGAATATAGGGAGAACAGTTGCTGAGCAGAATGGTTTTCACATTTTCCATGTGGCGCCTGTGGTTCCTTAAGAGTTTCTGCTATTTTATCTGACACTTGGATAAAATATTGGAAGAACTATAAAGCATCTTTTCCCAATTAATTTTGGCTCAGGAAGTAATTGGAAGGGCAATATAACCTACAGCCTTAAATTGAGAAGGAAATGAGATAATATGGGGGGGGGGGGGGGGAGTTTTTTCCTTTAAAACTGTGTGATTTTAAGAATGGAGGGGTTGTAGAATTAGGTTTTTTTGTTAGCAAGGCTGCACATTTCTGGACTCCTGGTCATATTAAAAAAAAAAAAAGTTCTTCAGTTAACAAGCCCCGAGCTATTCCAAAAAACAAGAATGATTCATCTATTTCCATCCAGTACAATTTTATGTGTCGTTAGTAAACTAAAGCCTCATAAAATTCTAAGCAGCCCCGAAGAACAGTTACTGCAGAGTGACATGTTGATTGCATCAGCCTAAGAGGGCTATACTTTTGAGCACTGCAAGCTTTAGTATACTCAGTTGGAACCACTAGTGTCAAAGAACACGTGTGTAACATGCTACTATTGGGCACGTTTACTCAAGCACAGCTAAACAAATGGCTCTGGAATACGTGCTGGGATAGGGATGATTCCATAACTTCCAATTTTCATAAAACTTAAACTGCTACTGCGCCTATATGTTTTGAGAAACACTGAAACAACTTCCTCTTCCCAAAATGAAGTGAAAACACGGTCAAGAAGTGTGCTATTGATGCCTTAAGCTGAATGTAAAATTACATGACAACACATCAACGTGAAAGTCATTCTTGCCACTCATCACTGTGCTAAGCTACCTGCCCATCACTCACTCCTTGCATGGGGCAGGCAACCAGCATGCAGGCACAGAGGATACTCATAAGCATTTCTGATTCTGACTGCTCTTCACCTTCTAAATTATAAGAATGAAACTAACAAAATCTAAAGTCTTCTCATTTGCATCCACAGAACCTTTTAAATAGCTATGTTTAAAACAAAAAAGCCCATTCAGACCACAACAAAGGGGAGGTAGAAGGCATGTGGTTTGCCCACAATAACCAAGGGGTTAGGACTGCCACAGTGACGTGCTTAGCAGAACACCAAGTAAACACCTTCCGGATGAAGTGCTCCTCCCTCTCAACCAACAAGCAGCACAGAACTGCCAAAACACTCGTAGAAAAAAGAAAAAAGGTAGTTTGCCCTATCATATAAAGAGCACGTGTTACCTGTCCAGCAGCCACTTCCTGAGGTTCCCCTGCCAGCAGCCCTGCCGCGAGTGAGGCCATGCCTAGTGCACAGCTGAACAAGGAACTCAGAATGTGGCTACAAGGAGGAGGGAAATACCATGGCCGAATTTAAATGTATGCTGACTACCAGTGTGGACTCTAATTACAACATCCGCACAGAGCCTGCTGTGCTAGTGGCACAGTAACTAGTGGTCTGGTTATGTTCAATTTTAAGATGCATTGCGTGGGTAGGACCTGTGCTATTACACAAGACACTTCCAAGAGCGAGGAAGGAGACAGCTTCAGCTCACAGCCAAGAAACAATCATGCAATAATCCTGCCCATGCTCCTCTTTTCCACAAAGCAGCAGCCTCCTTTCAGAAGCTGTCCCTAAAGCTGCACTGTCCGTATCAGGTTTTGGCATCTGAAAACTCTGTTGCTTGGATATAAGTGGCAGCTGTAAGACCCACAGCAGTACCAGAACTACAAAACTCACACTCACAAACAATACAACAATCCAATCCGGGCACCCAGCATTTGAAAAAACATTTTTCTCACAAGTCTGACTCAGAAAAGCACTTTTAAAAAGGGGCACAACTTACAGCAGTCACTCAACTCCCAGTGTTATCAATGAGACCCAAAAACAGGCTTAAGCATGCAGCTGTCTGTCTACCGCCTTCATCAGTTTCCGGCTTCACAAAGGCAGCAGAGACACCTTAACACATCACAAGCTTGACATGTGTTAAAAACTCAAGTCTTGTGAGCTGTTGAGCACATGTGGATCTCAGTGAATGTCAGACTGGCTCATGACAGTCAAGTTAAACATATACACAAGGTGCTGCACATCCAGGGCGTGAAGATGCACAAAGTTGCCTTGAAAACCATTTAACTCAGAGCTGGCATGGCCAGAGTATGATCAGTCTTCTACAGCACAACAAAACTGTACAAATTACTGATCCCACAGTCTGCAGGGATTAGTTCTGCGAACACGCCAGGGGTTACAGCATGGGTGCCTAAAGGTAGAAGCAGTGAATCATTTCATCTTCTCTGGCACTGAGTGTCATGTACTTGACTAAGAACACACCAAGAGTGGCTTGGGGGAAGACACTAAAACTGGGATTCTGACCCTTTCTCCACCCACATCCCAATTCCAACTCATCTTCATTTAGGCTGCCACAGTCAGAAAACACAAGCCATTCCGTCTGCCGGGTGTTAGCATCAGTGGCACAGAAGGGAAGATATTGTCAGGGGGCTAAATTCATTCCAGCTCTAGCTGCAGGGAAGTTACAGCAGTGCAGATACAGATGTCCAATTGCAAACCACATCCCACTTCCTCAGAGCCTTCTTGGATTATGCTACAGCAACAGAAACTGCACCGTAAAACTGTATTACAACTTTAGTATACTGAATTAGCATATTTCCCATTGAAGGTCTATGCCAGTTTGATTTTGGTCTTCTGCAAGCACTTACTAACAGCTGCTTTAATTAGTATCTCACTGGTGTGTAGACAATGATCTGATACACATCAAGAAGCGCTTTCTGCATAAAGCAAGAACGTTACATATACCATGATACAAACAGTCCTTCCTCCCACCCTCAGTACCACAGATAAGGGCCAATCGACTGGCAGTGCATCACAGAAAGGCAGTATTGTATTTAACTCCTCTTATTTCAGGTATTCAGGGCACCCTCGGGGAGGGGGAGGCACAGAAATGAGAACCACAAACAATTCCAGTAGCTCATTCTCCTCTTCACCCTCAAAGCGTTAAAAGGAAAATACAATGTCAACATCAGCTCCTCCCTGCTGATGAAACTGGCTCGAGCGCATTTTAGTTTCTGGCTTGGAGCCCTTACAAACCGTTACAGAAAGACAGAAAGACAGCTCAATATATCGACCACTTCCAATAACTAATTTGGGACGCTATGGGTCATTTGCCCCTCCTGTTAAGTGCTGTAGCGTCTCTGTGAATGAACCCTGATATTTGGTGGGGTTTATTAAGAAAAGGGGGCAGCTAATAGCAGACTTGCATTTCAGGGAAGAGCCAACCCTACTATCAGTATATATAAATACTCCCCACTCTTCGTCTGGGAGGCCCACGTTACATCTGATACACGAAAATCGTCTCCAAGACTGATGGTGGGCGCTCAGTCCACGCCCCCCCCCCCCCCCTTAAGAGAGGGATCCTGACAGGCTGCCTGCCTCTGGGTCCCGAATCGGAGCTGACACACATGGAAACGGGGAGCCGGAGCCCCGCTGCAGAGCGGAGCGGTGGGCGGGCTGGGGCTCCGGCTCGTCCTCCAGCCACGGCGGCAGCAGGATGCTGGCTGCAGGAGAGGCTTCCCAACCGGGAACCGGCGGAGCATCAGCAGCGACCACGCCAAGAAAATCACCACGAGCTCTCATTTATACATTAAATATATATATATATTTATCTCCCGCAACTGAAAAATAAACCGTTTCCTCTCAGCGACCCAACCAGTATTGTCCAAAACGACCTTCTCACGGGGTGTTTGTTGCAGCCGACACACACACTGCATGGACTTGGTGGCGAGGCTCTCGACACGGTCAAAGAGAGGGGGGTTTGCACGCAGGTACACGGCACATTTCCGTGAAGCTGCATTTTCTTGGCAGGGCAGCAGCCCCTCCGAGCCAGCCCCACGCATTTTGCCACCTCCCGCACTCCACCGTGCGAGGCTGGTGCGGCCAGCGCTGCCGCCAGAACCCCGCTGCCTCCTCCGCCGGCGACAGAAGAGGGGGGAATTCACAGGTAGAACAAAACACCCGCGCCGGCGCCCTCCGCCAGCCCGCCGGCGGGGCGTGGGGGGGATCCGCCAGGGGACCCCGCGGACGCCACCGGGGCCGGGTCGAGCACAGGGCCGCAGGGCCGGGGCTGCTGTGTGAGGGGAGGGGAGCGGAGGGGAGCGGAGCGGAGCGGAACGGGCCGGGGGCTGCCCGAGCCGCCCCGCTGCCGCGCGCCCGCGCCAACCGCCGCCCGCCCCAACCGCCGCCCGCGCGAGGGCCGGGCCCGCCCCGCCGCCCCTTTACCTTCGGAGAGCTCCAGCTCCAGCTCGGCCAGGCGGGCCCGCACCTCCAGGGGCAGGGACACGCTCTCCAGGCTGCGGTCCGCCATGCTCGCGCGGCGGGGACGGGCTCTCCCCTCCTTTGGCTGCCCCCGCTTCTCCCCCCTTTGTCCGCGGTTGAACGGGGAGAGGGAAGGCGGCGGGGCCGCGGCGGGTGGCTGAGTCCTCCCCGCGGTCTCAGCCGGGCATGCAGCGGGGGGGAGGCGGGCGGTCCGCGCGGGGGGACGGGGCGCGGAGGGTGGGAATGCGGAGGTTTCTCCTCTCCTCCCCTCTCCTCCTCCTCCTCCTTCGCCGCCTCCTTCAGCGGGGCCCCGCCATGGCTGCTCCCGCCGCCCGCCCGCGATCGCTCCGCATCGGCTCCCAGCCGCGCCCGGCCCGGGCCGCCCCCCACCCCCCGCCGCTTGGCACCGCGACGGTGATTCCCGCCTCGGCTCGCAGCGCCCTGGCCCCGGCCCGCTGTTCCCCGCCCGGCTCGGGCTGGCGGCGGCGCCTGGCGCTGCGGTACCGCTGCCGCGACTGCTGCTGGCCAGGCACAGCAGCGCCGCTGTCACATCCACGTGACCGCGCCGCCCCGCCACACCGCCGCCGGCCCACAGGGGGCGCCGCAGAGCTTGGCCACGCTCGGCGGGGAGCTCCGCGGCCGCGCAGCGGGAGCGCCCGGCCCCGCCTGCTCCGCGCTCTCGACAGGCTGAAGCCCCCTCGGTGTCTGCGCCCCTTCTCCGGGCTCCCCTTCCGCAATAGGAGCGACCTTGCTCCAGCGCTTTGCACGTGGGCCGTGGCTCCGGAGTGAGGCTGGCCAAGTGTGCTACCGTTTATTCACCCAACAGCGCTCCCTGGAAGCAGGACTTCAGGTCCCCGGTCTACCGAAGAAGAGGGGAAGGAAAGATGTGCTCAAGGCAGGCAGTAACTTGGCACCAGAAAGACGGCTGGCACCGGTTTTCTTCCCCATCTGCTGAACAGCTAGCAGCATACCCTTATTTCTACCTGTATTGTCTGCATTCAGCCAGTGGTGGACTGTGCAGTGCTCAGATGTGCTGTGAAGTGGGACTCGATGGTCTTGAGGGTCTTTTCCAGGCTAAATTTATTCTACTCTACCCTACTGTACTCTACTCTGCTGTACTCTGTCTCATCCCAAACAAGCCGTGGCAATTCTGGTATGTCCATCACTAAACCGTTTCTGTAAGAGGTTAGCATAAACTTAATATAATAAAAAAGAACAGCTTTTTCACTGTGTCCATGCTCAGCACCAGCATGTACCAATTGACGCTGAACCCGTACCTGCAGAACGTGGTAAAGGGGCCCGCCTGTGCTCTTAATAATGGCTCTCCAACGTGAGAAGGAACAGTTTTGGAAACATTCAATAAAACTCCCTTTCAGATCGACAAATATATATTCACAAGGAGCATCTTCCTGGCCGGGTTTTTCTCCCTGTACATATTTTCTTCCATTTTTTTTTGTTTGGATTAGGTTTTGGTGGGTTGTTTATTTTTAATCTCTCCCAAGAAGGATGGAGCAAGTTAGCACAGTATGTCTCATTTTAATATTCTGTGAGGGTCCCAATGGCAGAACAGATCTCCATAGGACTCAACAGTAGCAAGAAGAAAAAGGCACTGTCATCCCCAGGCCTACCCTGGCTCAGCAGTTTACCATTTCAGTCTGTGGAAGAAAAGTGAGGACATAGGTGTTTCTTCAAAAGAAGTTTAGGCTGCACCTATACTAAACAATGTAATTTTTTAATACATTATGGAACAAAAATAAATTACATCATATTACCAGCTGTGCTGAACTGGCATCAACACTGGAGCAATTCCTGCAACGTGTGCAGGGCTGGTGGTTTCCCTTGTTTTCGCTGGTAACCAGCCCCAGACACAAGAGAGCTGTTCACACCCCAATCATGGCCAACACCAGCATCATTTCAGCCAGACCAGTGGCAGAACTGGTTGGGATACTTCGCTGAGGTTGCCTACCATAAACAAGGCTTGAACGCACAAAGTCCCTGTATTTTATGGTGCTGCTATTTGTTTTGTTGTCATGTATGTTGATTTCTAGTAACCACTCCTAGGCTACTCTTTAATGCACTCTGAGAGCCATCTGGTTTGCCTGTTTTTACCAGGGTCATTACTTTCAGCAATATGGCAACACACACACCACTTAGGGCTGTGCGAACACCTCTCTCCCAGCACTGTGCTACACAGGGACGAGATTTTTACCTTTTGTTGAGCACCGTGTGTTTCAAATACAGACATTCAAAATATTATCCAGGTCTTTCTTGTTCACTACATCAAGACGCAAACAATGAAAAGCAATTAAATCCAAATATGCTCCAGGGTTCCTACCTGAGAAGCTGAGGTTTGTTTGTTTGTTGTGTTACATGGGATGAAATAGGCTGAAGGTATCAGCCTTCTGCAGGAGCAGCTTTTTCAAGTATGATGGAGGCAGCCAGGAGGGAGGCAAGGGAATGCTCTGTGATGATCCAGCTTCCTTCACTAATACCTATCTCTGCGTTGCACCTTACTTCCCCAGTCCTCATAGGAGCTGATTATTGTAGTCATTATCTGATCCGAACAGAATCTGTACCAGTGGTGTTCACCCTTGCTTCCCAATTTTTTCCTTTGTGGAGTTACATAAGGGAACCTAAAGAGAAGTATTTTAACGTTCACATAATTGTGCCTGAAATTTTCTTGGTGCTTCCATAACAAGCCCCATGTTTCAGGCACCGGGCACTTTTAAAGGGAGAGCAATCCCTTGGGGTTGGTACTCATCCAGCAGTAATGGAAGTGGCTTAACTTGGTAGACTCTCTGCCAGGGTGATGTGCTGAGTGGGGGTTCTGTGGAGCTTGGATGGAGGCTTCTGGGAGTTTTGGGGGCTGTGCAGGCCCCCCCAGGCAGACAGAGCCAACCCAGCACCTGGGTCTGGGCACAGAGAGGGGAAAGAGATGTGGGAACCTTGACCTGGGGCTCCACCAGCCAAACACCAGTACAGGGATGCGCACGGGGACGTGGGATCTTCCTTTGGAAAGCCTATTTGCTCCTCTAGAGCTGATGGCAAAAGGAGAGATTTCTTACTTATGCAAAGTATCAGGCCCACACTCCAGGAATGAAATCTCCAAGCATATGAATTTGCGCGATGATTTTGATGAAACACTGAAATTCCAGTGGAAAAGAAGCAAGTCAGGAGACTTCACTGAGCTGGTTTTAATTCACAGATACTTTCAGATTTATAGATAAGAAGCTGCATCCTAATCATCCCCTGGAATGAGGAGTAGAAATGTTCCAGACTCTAAGAAAAGCAGGGTACTATCTGTATTTTGAATGCAGGAGTTAATTAGCAACATCAGGGTTTGTACAGTGCTTTTCTATCAAGACATGTTTTCCAACAGGCATGGCAACTTCATTTGCTTTCAGGAGAAGAAATAAATCAGTGATGCCTTTTCTACAGTGGAACTGGTCACCACAGCTTGCAACTAACTGTCTTTGTACACAATTGCTTTCATTATTATTGGATTATTTGCATGCAATGGCCCACTTGAACATGTGTATCTTCATGGAAGAAAGATAAAAAGTGTATCTTTATTTAACAATACTTACTGTAATGGTTAAATCCTGTCAGAGGCTATTTTCTGTATAGATCACCTTATGGTGTCAATAGCTGAGTGAGACTTCTGAAGAACCAAATAGAATTGACCTTGACTAGATAAACATTCTCCTTCCTAGCTCTCTCACAGCAAAATATGTGTCCAATTTTGCAGAGATTTAGCCCAAAGATGGGTCTATACCAGAAAACGTTCCCAGCATCATAACTTTAGGAACAGGGTAAGACACTAAAGACATTGAGAAAAAAGAAAAAACTCTTGTGTAGATACTGTTACCTTGACCTAAAGCACCTAAAACGATGTGTGTGTCTTCTGGACATCACAGTAAAAGCAAGAGGACCATGTCCATGAATGAACAGGTCAGCTTCTCTTCTGTCTGTGAGAGTGAGGAGTCAGGATTTGGCCAATGGAGCAAAAAACAAAGTTAAAAGCAGGAAGCATTCACAGAAAAGCAACAAAAATAATCAGCTGCCTGGAGGGACTGAATTATAAGGAGAGATTAGAAGAGCGCTTGCTCAGCTTGCTAAGCAACAGCAAAGGGATGGCCCAGATAGCTGCCCACGATTATTTAAAAGGTGGAAACACCAAGGAAGTTGAAGGGGGGTGGGGGGGATGTGTGAAGAAATCAGGGAGAAGAGGAAACAATTTTGGATAATCATGTGGAAATATGAAAGGGAGCTGAAAAACGTATCAGGGAAAGCTTCCAAGGGATGAGCGGTATTAGACTGCAGAAGAGAAGAGGCTCTCAAAGGAAATGATGGAATCCTCATAATTTGAAACATTAAAACCAGAGTAGACAAAGCAATCATGAATATGCTGTAGGAAATAATCCTACTGTGGGATGGGATGAACATGCTTGTCTGGCATTGCTTATGAGAAGATGTACTGCTTCTTTTTTTCCCTGTTAAACTCAATTTAGTTTTTCCCCTTCACCTCTCCGCTCCCACCCCCTCTATTTGCATCCGTCTGCTTGCATCTCATACACAAGTCATGAAGTGTATTATTCTTTTTACAGTATCTATCACAAATGTGGCCGGATGGCTACCTGCTGCCATACTGCAAACAGCAAAAAAAATTGATTAGATGCATTAATCACGTTACCTCCGTATGGCATGCAAATGGTTCTGCAATTATTTCCAAGTTGGGTTCTAATTTCTTCTGACACTTAAAAATTAAAGCATATCTCATCTTTCTTCTCCTGAGGCAGGGCAGGGAAAGGAGGGGAAGGGAAGAGAAAGGAAGAGAAGAGAAAGGAAAGGAAGGGAAGGAGAAAGGAAACGAGAAGGGAAAGGAGAAAAGATAAAGGAAAGGAGAAGGGAAAGGAAAAGGGGAAGGGAAAGTGGCTCACCACTTCTCACATATGATTTGCATTCTGTTATGCTACTCAGGCAAGCACTGAGTTCCCTTTCTCCAAGCTGTTTGGACACCTTAGATCCCTTTAATTACCATGGGTACGTGACAGATGTGAATTGTTGCATATCTTGACATTTGTTTCTCTGCCTTAATATTTTAAAATAATATAGATGTCCCTCTCTTAATTCACCATGGTTTATGGAAGGGAAGCCAAATGAATCCTGTAGATGACTGATCTACCTCAGTGTACAGAAAAGCCCTGGACTGCTGAGAGGAACTATGACCTTTGGTCATTTTCTTCCTTAACATCATTGTAGATAAGCTCTGGTAATGGGCGAACTGAGAAGTTCCTTTCTTTGCCTTCCCTGTGCCAGAGCTCACTGGCCTCATAGCACAGCTGGCAGAAGGGAGCATAAGTTCATGCCTGAGCTCCTTCTGCACAGTCTGGCAATACTAGTTCACATGCTGATGAAACTGGATTTGAGCTAAGATGCATAAAAGGGAACTTTCTTGGCTAGAAGTGAAGTGCTGCACAGGAAAAGGAAGGAAACAGAAACCTTGGAAAATACAGTTTCCCTTAATATATTAGATATTTCTCTCTCCGCTTTGCATTTCCATTGTTCTCAGGGGAACAATTTTATTACTATAAATTTTAAAGTATTTTTTACAATGGCATTTTGTGCTTTTTAATAATTTTCATACATCTTTCTTTTTATTAAAAGCAAAAATGCAACAAAAAGCCTCTCCTGGCACAGCTTAAATTAACCTTGGTTTGAAAGTTAGTCTCACATAAGAAGTGTTTATTAGACTCCCGCAGTCTGGCAAAGCCCATTTACACACCAAAACCATCCTCTCCACTGCTGCATTTGAGGTAGGAATTGATAACACATTTCCCAAGTTCAGAGAAATTGAGGGAACTGGCATCTGAAGATAGGAAATGTCCCAACATTCTGCCACAAGATCCCAGCACATACCCACACAGAGCTGGTCTCTCACTGCACCATGAATCTTACAGGAATAATAGTTGTCTGCCCTTTCATCGAGGTTGAAGCTTCAGGGATGTTTGCAGGTCTCTGAAAACTCAGTGGGTTTTCTTAACTTCTTAAACTAGATTTAGCGAATCTTTCAATCTACTGAAATTAAAATGTGAAATTGAGTCTTTGAGAGCAGATCTCCTGGAGTGAATTCTTTTCCATTTTTCTGCTTTTCGATAATGTTGGATTGTTGGTTATTTTTAATGAAACATAATGTATGGAAAAGGAACTACTAATTTTCCATAGCTTGCCTGCCAGTTAATGCACTATGTGTATTTTTAGCAACAAAAAAAATCAGATTGTTGATCCTGTTTAAGAAGATTTCATACAAAGCTGTTGGCACATTGTAAAAGCAATGTAAGTAATACTCTGACACTTAATATGCTTCTCTATGATGCCCATCTTTACCTTTCCTAAAGAACATTAACATAGCAGCAGGTCAGTGGTCAATTAATGTACAAAAATAACTTCTAATGCACGGAAAACATCTTAGGATTCTTTCTGCTACAACATGAATAAACTCCTTATCAGGCATGCTGCAATATTTTCATGGATTCACAGCAAACAACGTGAAATGTCCTTTAGTTATGAATAAAAGGATATTATAACCAAAGAATATTTTGCTCAGTTTGCACTGTCTGAGACAGGTTAAATCCATTTCAGCTTAATTGTTCTCACCCAAAGTTAGGACTAAGGTTACCATCTGCAACAATGATGCATTTTAAAACACTTTAGAGTGTTTTTGATGGTTTGAGATAGTCCAACAGAGTTTCATGCTTTCTTGGAGATAATCAAGATGAAAGACTACTCTTTGTCACTGCAGAGTAACAGATATTTATGCCAAGACACTTTAATAACCCTGTGACTTGAAGTATCAGTTGTTACAGAAAACACACTCTTCCCTTAATTGTTTTCCCAGCTTACATGGGAGTTAGTTAATTACTGGTAAGACTTAGAACATCTGTACCGCCAAGGTGCGGAGTTTGAATTATCAGTGACTCTTGGAAGCAAAAAATAGTTCCTTGCTGCCACATCGAAATGATCCATCTGAACAATAGTGGGGAAATTCTGAAATACTTTCACAATGTCTGTGGCACCATCTTTACATTTTCATTTTCTTCTTACTTAGCAACCAAAAAAAAAAAAAAAAGCTTGGATTTTGTTCTGAGGAGCTGTGTTATAATTATCTTTACAATCTGCTCCAATTGTATGCTATCTTACGGCTGACATCTACCATTAGCCGTTTTGCATAAATGGCAGTAAAGGTATGACAATTACCCATCTCACTATTAAGCTGCATAAAGTAATTTCTTCTCCCTTTCTGGAAGCTAGAAAGCCCTTTCTTTTCTGAGACAGTGACTTGACTTTTGAGAAAATACTGCTGTCATCATCACTTTCATCTTCACAGTCCATGCCCAGGGAAGTTGTGGATGCCCCATCCCTGGTGGTGTTCAAGGCCAGGTTGGACAGAGCCTTGGGTGACATGGTTTAGTGAGAGGTGTCCCTGCCCATGGCAGGGGGGTTGGAACTTGATGATCTTAAGGTCCTTTCCAACCCTAACTATTCTATGATTCTATGTAAGAATATAACTTGGCTAAATAGAAATAAATAATACTTAGATTCACTATTAGCTCTTTATCCTTTTTAGTCTGTGCACCTTAGTGCTGGCTCAACAGGATCTAGATACAAAACACAGGCACACATTTTGGTCAGCCTTTGGCAAATGTAGTTCAGACTCAGGAATGCCCTCTGGGAAGTCTGCACTCATGATACTCCTAGTTGTCCCAAGATTCTTGCCCCATTCTGGCCAGACTCTTCACCTCAGAGCTCTTCTCACAGGGAAGCTGATAGGGTTTTTTAAGAAAATCTTCTCATTTGATCCTGTTCTGAAACTCCCATTCTTATTTTTGTCTTGGTAGGAGCCATTTCTTCCTTCCAATGTTACCATGAATCTCTGAAGGATGACTTCTAGCAATGACTTCTCTGTATTCAAGTATGCAGCACCAGCTTCATTATGGACTGAAATCCTTTAGGGCTTGCGGAGTCCAGGAGAAAATTTGCAGGGAACTATAGTGAAGCTTCTCTGTAGAAATACTTTTCCTGAAAGAGCTGGCTTGCTACTGTCTTGGAAAACTTTACCCTGGAAAAACTATTCTCACTGACCCTTTGCATAAAATATCCTGCCAGGGCTACAGTGGCAAGTGTTTGCTGTTTATGTAGCCCAGAAGTTTTCTTCTTTGGATGCCATTTCCTTACTTGGTTTAGGAGTTTAAAACCCAGGGTAAAACACTACCATGGTTTTGCAGGCAAAGACTCCAACATGAAGCCACATCCCCAGTTTTTATTTAAGGTGTGTGATTTAGGGCAGCACAGAAGAGAAACTTATTTGTGATGTATCTTTCTTGTTGTTGCTGTTTAATAATTATGTGGAAGTTGAATTCAGTGCTGGAACAAGATTAACCAGCAGTTGTTTTGGTTTCTGTGTGCTCTCTGCAAATGCTTCAGTCATTGGTTTAGTCTTCACCTCACTTATGCAGCAAATTAATGAATCAAAGTGTACCCTTCAAGTAAGAATACAGCCCTCCTGACATGTGGGTAAATGCACCCTACGGTCATGCTGCTGTGAGCAGTTACATCTGGCAGCAGAGGGGCACCAAACAGCTGGGCAGCTCCGCTCAGAGCTGCAAAGGATGGCTCACCACATTACTGCTTTTCATTGTGAGTGGATGTTTTTCTTTCCTCTCCAGTGAAAAAGGTTAGTGTTTGACTATTTATTTGTCTGAGCCTCCTTAAAGGCATGAGAGCAGCCGACCATTTTAATAACAGTAGACAGTGCTTCCTGCCCCCTTTTTCTCTCTGGCCCTGGGAGCTATTCTTACCAGAAAAGAACTGAAACTCCCCAAACACAACATTGCTGGCCTACAACCCCATGTCAGTGGCTCAGATTAATCATTCCTGTACTGTTTAACATCCAGTGACAAGCCTTTACATTTGTGTTTTGAATAGTCTTGGAAATTCAGGTCAAGATTGACAGCTGAGAATTTCAGGTCCCAAGTTTTAAATTACTTTTTTTTTTTCATATTCTTAATGCTTTTAAGTACAGGCACCTGTCTAAGTTCTGTTGGCTTCCAGGGGCATTGGAGCCGACAGTGAAATCACTTGGTTTCTCTGGGAGAAATCATCCAGAGAATGGGGTAACATCTAGCCCTGTAGAAATAGAATTATATTTAGTTACCTCATCAGGTGTTGTGAGGACCAGTTATTTAACAGCACTTGTGTAGTTCTCTAGGAAATGCCATGAATGCCACAGATACCGTGTTTATCTAATGATAAACATTTCATTATCAATATAAGAAAGCAATATTACTGAATAACTAAGACAATTCTTTGTGTTAAAGTGCCTCCAGTATTTCCATTTTTAAGAAGAATGTCCTTGAGAGCTTAAAAAAATGTCCTCTCACCATAAATAAGGGACAGCATTTTGCTTTCTGGGATTTAAACAGTGCCTTTCAGAAGAATCGGGAGAGCTTAGTGTTCTCCAAACAGGGCAACACTGCATCCCCAGAACTGGTAATCTTTCAGTCACACACTTTGATCTTGCTCCATCCTCTTTTCTCTGTTTCCTGGTCTGATTTTTGATTGATCTATGTACTGACCTTTAGAAAACTTCCCTGCATCACTTCAGCAGGACTTTTGCCTTGACTTGCAACGTTATCAGATGTATGTAGTGTTGAACCACTGAGAGTAACTGAGTACACAGCCACAGGTTTGTCTGGGTGATAATGAGAAGGAAAATTATTAGATAGGCTGAAATTCAAACCTTTGGATATTTTTGGTGCAGGAGTTGATATGAACACCTTTATTTTGATGTGAGTTCTCCAGGTCACACAGGTCTAACTACAGACTGCATCTAGGCAGTGTTAAAACCTGTCTGAACAACTTTACTCCGAATTAAACTGGAGTTCTATCAGTTAGCTCGGATCAGTTAGGAACTAATCAAAACTAAGCTGAACTAAAAGTACCCTTAATCCAAAATAAGAATGGTTACACCAGTCTAATCAGTGTCACTGTCTCTAATACAGAAGACTTAGTGCCAACCTCTGTTGAAACAATTCATTCAGATGAAATTCTGCCCAGGGGAAGGTTTCAGGTAATTTCTTCATTCTCCCCAACCTTTTCTGCACAGGCAGTTTGTTGCTTTCTCACTTCTTTTGTTACTGGTAAGAAAAAATTCTTCCCATTGGAGATATATTGTGTCCTTGGATTTCTTTTACTAATTCCTTTGAAAAATAACCAGTTAGTATTGCAGGGAAGAATCTGATTCATGGTTTTTCCAAGGTTTCACCTCTTTCCGAGCTGTGATGTTGATTCAGCACAGATGAATCCCAGACTTTTTATAATGCTTTCAGGGAGTTCATCTGAAAAAAATCCTGATGCGACAATTTCACACATATAAGGGAAGAGGATATTATCGCCTCTTAGGCCAGAATAGTCAGTATCTTGGTTGAGTGCATTTGCAGGATGGAAATACAGATTATATGAATTTGATTTTCTTCTATGTAATGTTTTTGTTTAGAAAATACTTTGGTTTTGAAGACACCAGGGACAGCTCATGGACCATTTTGTTTCTCTCAGATCCCCAACTTAATTTTACAGTCGGTTCTTTAGCCAGATGTCTTCATCTTTGCTGCCACTCATAATCCCTGCTTCCCACAGCCCCCTTGTGCCCTGGGGACCCTGATGCAGGGCTGGGGCTTTGTGACTTTGTTTCTGAAAAGCCCCTGCTCTTCAACTCAAAGCCTTGGGCAGGGCACTTCTCCAGCCTAAGGGGCTTTTTTTTTTTTGCACTTTCTGCTCAGCCTGAATGAGGGATCAGCCTGAGCTGGGACAACTGAATAGCCTAGGACCTTCGAGAGGGCCTGGCCCTCAGGACTGGTGTTGAAGGAGCTGCTGCAGGTGAGTGAGTATGTCTGTGCCGACAGAGCTGCTGGCTCTCAGGCTCAGACCAAGAAAAGGAAGTCAAATACTCCTGCTCTTGGGAACTACTGTTTACTCACCTTTACAGATAATATTAATGGCAGGATCCGATGGCATCTGCTCACCGTTTGCTAGTGACACCTGAATGGCTCACCACTTACCCTATTATTTGAGCTGACATTTTTCCAGGCATGTAAAAGGATGGACCAAACGTTTGTCCTTTCAGGCTTACTTCTGCTACAGAAAGAAGAGTAAAAATCCTTGTCTGTGTCGTCTTGGTTTTAATTATGATGAGAAAGGAGTGCTTTTTGTGTAGTTTGAAAGCATAAAATAGAGATTACAAAACAAATCATTGTCATTATATGTAATGGATACTCTTCAATGAAATAGCATTTTTTTGTACATTACAGTGTACTCAGTCACGGACAATAATGTCTATTTATTTATTTATTTATTGGAAACTACTTCAGAAGTGGTGCAATTTCGGGGAAGACGTAGTATCTGGGTTCCAAGTACAATGGATAAATTTGTGGAAAGGCATGCATCAGAACAAGTGATCTGTACAATGCAGATATGATTGGTTATTACAAAGATATCACATGAAGGGTAAATCACTACTTTTAACAAACTGGCATTTAAAAACTCCTGAATTACTCTGCTATGAGCTCTATGATTAACTCAGAACTTCATATGCTCTTAGGATTGTGTCTTGTCATGTCACTGTATCATGGAAATAGTTTTGCCCTTCCTTCAAGAATCTAGATTATTATTGTTATTAGGAGTGAAATTCTATAATGTTTTTTTCTAATACAGACTTAAATGACACTAATAAAACAAGGTACTTATTAGTATGTCAATAAGACATTAAAATAATCCATACACAATTCTAACTGCAATTGGTAGTATATTAAGGGCCTGAGTTTTTTGTTGGGAGACAGAGTAAATACCTGCACTTTTCAACTGGAGTTATATATATATATATGTATTATGGAACAATGACTACTAGGGATTTTTACCACTAAATGGCTACTGGGCTTTTTTTCTTGGCTTGGATTTATATCTTTTTCTTTCAATGTAAGATGAAAAATACACATATTTTTCCCTCTGATTGTTTTTATATGGTAAATATACATCAGAACTGTTACATTTGGCTTTCCCTAGGGGAGGGCCTGGAAGAGAGACATCTTTTCACTGCCTTCCTACCCTAATAAAGGAGTGGAGCACTACACCTTAGCACTCCTGGCCTTGAGCCACTGTGTCTAGGACAGACAGTAATTTGTGTCTGCCCACTATCCATTTCAATGAAGGCTACAGGAACATAAAGGACTTTAATGGTATTTTTCTTCTTTGTGCATCACTTACAGAAGCTAAATGATATCCAATGCCAAAAGAGGTTGACACAAGTAAAAGGTATTTGTTTGTGGAAAAATCATCATCAAGACTTACATACATTGAGTAGAAATGCCTTCAGAGAGAAGGATGGAATGTAGTTCTTAATTCAGAACTATCTTTCAGATATGTAATAAGATGGTTTCTGTCTTTAATGAGTGCAAATGAAATCAGAGCCAGTGCAGTTCATGTTGAGAGATAGCACAGGAGGTGAGGATCAGGAAATGAGGATAAGAGGATGGTTAAAATGGGAACATGGAAAGTTGCTCCTCACAAACCTTAACACAGAGTTTGATACGTAGATTGCCTTGATACTTGGCCATGCCTCTTACAAGAAATTGATGTAGACTATTATTCAATATGCTTTTTTTCATACAAATATCAAGCTGTGTTTGGTAATGTGCAAAAGGTCAGAGAGGAAGCCCTGAAACCTGAGCACTCTTCAGCAGCCCGGGTTGCTGGTGCTCCAAGGGATTTCCAAATCCACAGGAGCATCCAGCTATCAAGTTACACATCTGTCTTTGGAGAACAAGATTCATTGTATTGTCCAGTGAAAAGGTAACATCTGCAAGATAGCAACAGTAGCATCAGTGTATCCTAACTGTGATTACTCTTAACCCAAATCACTTCATGTAGGGGGTGACTGGTTCAGCGCAGAGAGAGATAGAACTGCTTTTGAAAGGTTGTCTACCATCCCTGACACTAAGATGCTGATTCAACATCTGAAGCACTTAGTGCAAGAAAAAGATCCTTGAATTTTAGTGTCAATAGATTCAAGCAGACTGTTTTCCAGAAGTGCTGAGCTCTTCTGGCTCCCATTAAATCTAGAGCAAGATGCTGTATTCAGCACCACTAGAGATCAAAGCAACCTTTAAAGACCTTTGGAGATCCATGTTGCAAGCATGCAACTGAGCTACCACTGCAGAGGCTGGCAGCCCTTCAGTGAACAGTACTAGGTGCTCCTTTCTTTCCCAGAACTGGAGCTTGAGGGTGCTGGTAGCAGCTTATTTTCACTGAGTCCAAAACAGAAAAATGGCAAGTGTCCACCTTACTGGGAAGAATGTGGCTCCTGGTTGGACACCACTCAGCATCAGCTGAGCCACTGTCACAGAGTACATGGTCACTCGTGCCAGCTTGTAAGGCAGTTCTTCACAGTGTTTTACTTCACATTTCCCACATGTGAAGGGCAGGTACATGGTTAGCTGCAGTGGCTCAAGTGGTCTGTGGTGACATTAAACCAGGGAAACTCAATCCTGTGTTTTATCCTACACTGTTTCCCAGTCTGGTAGATACATCTTTTCCTGTCTTTATGAAATCTGGATTCTAATTTATGTTCTTTAGGCACAGAAATAACATCAACTTCTGAACACATTTTGAGATATACCTAACAGGATACAGCTTAGCGAACATGTGAAACAGTATTCCAGATCCCTTTGAGCAAGCAATCTATATTTGCATCAGTGCCATCTTGCATTAATTCTATCCACACAGCAAGAAGCTTCTGAGTATTGTCAGTAATACTGCACAAAATTGACACACAAAACCCAGTAAAAGCAGCACCTGTTTCTGTGCTGGGCAACAAGGAAATGTCTCAATAGCTATTATACTCCATATTTCTTTCGAACGCTTCAAGCAATTAGTTCTGAAGACACTGGAACTACATTCAGATAGCATGCATTTTTCTTTCTTATTTCTGGTTACAGGGGCTATTGTTTATATGGAATTCTTGAAGATTACAGATGACCAGGAAATTTCAGAGATTTCTGTTTCCATCAGACATTCTGGGAGAACAGCAAACTCTTGGTTTCCCTTGTCGTCCTCAAGGATGACAAGGTCAATATTTATGGAAATAGGGTCAACAGCTATGGAAAACAGGCACTGGAAGACTATAAGCTTTGCAATTATAGTTTCAAACTAACACATCTGGAAAAAATAAATACCCTTCCAAGGGAGGAAAACAACTGTGGAAAACCTATGGAAGCAAGCTTGTGAATTTGCTTCATCATAATGCTGGGGAAGATTTCGTAATGGAACCGTTTCTTTACTTAATCTTGGCTTCCAGCATTCATTTCCACAAGATCAAGGCTTGATATGTCTGTCTGCCCTTAGACCAGTCTGAAACGTTGGGAAAGAGGTCCTGAGTGCTCACTCTCAGAGATAAAACCACTCAACTTGTGTTTTAAGCCTAGTCTAGAATTCATACATAAGGATAGAAGATTTATAAAATTGCTTTTAAAATCAGGCTAAGGTGTCTTTATGGACTTGGCCATAATGGAGTTTGAATAGCATTTCCATGAGCACACTCCAAGTGGATGGCATACCTTACACATCAGTTATATTTAAACTATTCACTCCTGAAATAGGTCTGCATGGATCACAAGTCTTGAGTACTTACTTCAGTACTTGAATCCAAGCTTTGTGTTCTCTGACCAAAAGATCTGGAATAGCTCTCTCTGGTGGTGGCTTTGTGCTCTAAGCAGTGCAGTGCGTGAGAAAGATCCCAACCTTCATGCTGCCACAGCCTGACAAAAGATAGTGGTCAGATCTTCGTGAATCAAGGCACAGGGGTGCTTGATTCTTTCTTCTTGTACTGGAACTTCACCTTAGTGAGAGAGCCAGCACTCTTCTCCTTGGCCAAGCTGATAGAAAAAGCAAATTATTATCCTACATTTGCGTAACTGAAAGGCCCCCAGCAAGAGATAAGACCATTGTATATGAGTATAGACAGTCTATAGAATGGCCCATACTAATTCCTTTTTCTCCTCTGCTTTTTCACTCCACTCTTATTATGGACACTCTTCCATGACTGTTCTGTTTCCACCTCTGCTGATTTCCATTTCTCTGTCTCTGGCCACATTTCAATTACCTCCTCTGGAAAGGGACTCACTGCTATGTACTATTAGCAGTGGAAAATTTCAAGGTGGCATTTTAGAAGGGAGTAACTAAACTGAATATCCAACCCACTAATATCAATTATGGGTGTCAGATCAATAACAATAGCACTGGTGTTGTTTAGAAGCTTGAATTAATACCATTATACTGCCCATTCAGCTATGGGCATTTTCAGAGACAGTATACTATTTACATTTTATTGTAATGTATCTTTTCTGAAAGTTCCCATCCTGGAGGGACATCAGGGAAACTAATATTGATGGCATAAGGCAACCGTTTGGATAGGTGCTATACAATGCTGGGCTTACAGGAGCACCCTGTGGTGACCCCACTAGGACAAGGAGTGTCCTCAGGATGGATCTCTCTCTGCCAGCTCCCTCTCCCTCGTGCCAGACTTGCCAGGTCCCTTCATGCCTCAGCTTCCTTGTTGCCCTGCCTGGTTCCTTGTTTTCCTTTCTGGTTTCGGTTGTGAAGCAGAGAGTGTCAAGCATCGGGGCAGGGAGAAGGAATATGACAAGAGAAGAACATTTGGTCTTTAAAAAAATATATATTTAAAAGCTTAAGAAATAACAAGTAATGCACCTTGTTTCCCATTTTCTTTCCAGACTGCGTGTGGGCTGATAAACCTGAGTACCTCAGCCTTACCAGTTCTGTCTGAGCAGTTGAAAGGGTTGCCACTCCATCAGCCGGGTGCTCATAGGTGTATTATAAACAGCCTCATCACTCTGGGTAATTCTCATCAATTTCTTATTCTCAGACCTTCCAGAATTAGGAAAAGAAAGGCTCTCAGGAAGCTTTTCCCCAAAAAACCCAAGGGAAATATTATTGTCACTTATGCAACATCCTGGCTGTATACTATTCTAGTAGGATGAGGGGATCAGGGCCAGCTTTGAGGGGACTCACTGAGCTTCACTTGGTTAGTCTGGCAAATGAAGGCTGAGAGGGGTGTGCTTGCTGTAAAATACACTGTGGGGTTAACATCAAGAAAGGAGCTTTTAGAAGATGGTGTCTGCTACCCCAGGGCACTGAAGCCTTTAATGAGAATAGTGGGGACCAAAAACCAGAGCTAGATTTAAAAAAAATTAGTACTATATATTAATGGGGAAAGTTGTATGTTGCAGTGCTGCCATGGCAGGAGAGTCAATTCAGTGATCCAGAAGGATTGCTCAGTCCTGTTTCCATGTTCCTCGTAGTCAGAAAAATAAATTGATATCAACATTGACACTAAAATCACCCTTCAGAGTCTTCAGGCCGCTGAGATGAAAGGTGGGAGATGGGGAGGGAGTTAATCTTTCACATTGCTATTGATTTACTCTCTCAGCTCATAGCAGAGAATAGCACCAGTTTGCACTCAGTTCAGACTTGAAAGTTGTGGTTTCTTCTCTTCAAACACAGAGACTAGAGATTATTTTGTTTAAAAATCAAAGCTCTGATTCTGCAGATGTTCAAGAATCTTTGATGGGGATATGGGAGGGACTCCTGATTCACCAGTGATTGAACTAAAGTATATTTGAGTAGGATATCATTCTTTCATTATAAAAGATAATAGAAGAAGCAGGAACACCAACAGTAGCTTTTCTTCTACATTTCATAGTACTCAGAAAGCAATGATGTGTCCCATTCAGATCCTGGATTTGTCAAGTAGCAGTATCAGCTTTGCATATAGTCTTTTCTTCTGAGCCACTTTTGATGAGAATTGGATATATAATTTTTGAGAGCCAGTCTAAGAGATTATTGTGTATCATTCTTCATACAATTTCTAGTTAGGAAATAGAGAAGTTGTTTTCCTGGCAGCCCAATTTTCCCTTTCCTCCTCATTTATTTTTTTTCCTAAACAGTTTCATGCTTTAAGATTCAATTTAAGATAATAGACTCTTTTCCCTTTTATTTTCTCCTTTGATGCTACTTTAAGGGAGTCTGTCATTCAGTATTAAAAGGAAAATATTCTAGCAAAAGTTGTGATTGTGATCCCTTGATAATTTTGTTCAATCTGCGGAAATGCAGAGGCCTTTCATGGGATGTTTCCTATCAATTTGTTCTTTTTAACATAGCATCCCATGAGTCAGGCCTTTATGTAACCCTATTTGCCAATGGCTGCAGAATCATTTTCACAATGAGAAGCGTAGGAAGTGCTCTCATTTCTCATTGAAATATTGAATTCCACATGTGGCTAGTGTAGCAGACTCCATGGTTCAGCTATAGACACCCTTTGCAGTTGTGTCATCCCATGATAATTATTTCTTTTCCTATTTTTTTTCATAGAAAACTGGAAGAAATAATTTTTGTTGTGTTGCAATTCAAGGCAGATGATTATGCATTAGCTCATACCAGAAAGGCTGATTTATTGCTGAAGCAAACTCGTATTGTTTGCCTCTCCAACTCACTTTTTTTTTTAAAGACATTAATTATTAAACTTTGTCAGTCACATTCATAAAAGGACATCTGAATCTTCTCTCATACAGTTGCAGATGATGAGTTAGAAACACCAGCTTTCCCCCAGTTCAGTCTCATCTGGCTGAGCATTGGTAACTGTCCCAGCTCATTAGATGTAACTGGCGATCGATCTACTGAATTTACAGCAAAACCATGACTTCTTATGAGGACAAATCCGGAGCACTCTTGTTTGCTGCTACTTCACACATCAAGCAAAAGCTCTTGTCCCTACCCAGGGACGTAATCCTCTTTACATAGGTGAAATGTTTATGAAAGTGGTAAATCTGTGGAAAGGGGACTGTGCCTAACCTGTAGTAATCCCATGCCCTTTGCTGAAGCTACTCTGCAGTCATATGTGTGGGATGTGAATCTGGCCTACTGCAGACTTAGATATGTATGCATAAAAAATACACCTTCAACTGTGTTGTTGTTTTTATTGTGAAAAGCCTTCCAAAGCCATACCTCAAAAGCAATCCCCTAAACTACACCTACAGCTGCATACTCACTACAGTGAGATCCTTGATGCTTAGCACATAGATGAGCATCATTCCTTCTGAGCCTGCATCAGAGCCCTGCAGAAAAACTCTCCCATGTTGCTCTGTAGTGACACTACATCAGTTCGTAGGAAAGTGCATGTCTGCATTGCAGTCGATAAAACATCAGCCACAGGCCCTGTCTTTCCTCCCTGCAGGCAGCTGTCGTGGGAATTCCTCTCTTCTTTCTCTAATGCTGCTCGATGGCCATCTATTCTGGCCTGTAACAGGGAAAGGTGCTGGGAAACCTATCTCAGGGGCTTATGTTGTGCTGAGGCATTATTCACAGGCCCACATATATAAAATTTCATGCAGAGTAACAGACATGTGAAAGGGTGCTTATTTAAATTATAAAGCAGAAAATAAAACAAGCCATTGCCTAAATGAATTCTGGCAAGATCTATGTTTGGGTCTACGGCTGGTTCCCAGTATCAAGGGAATGGCAAAGACGCTATTAATACTTTCAGAGACTGCAAGGCCTCATACAAAGTCTACATGGCAAAAAGGAGGTAAAGCCACAAATGTGGGCAATTTGCAAGGACCACACAGATTTTGATGTCTCTGCATATTCACTGGATCAAAGAATAGATGAGAATATATGTGAAATTACTGGGACATTTGCACAGTAAGAGAAAGGACTCTAATCTGTCACCTACATCCTAGGCAAATGCTCCATACGTTGCATTACTGGCTGTAATGAGAACTGCCTTCTCTTTGGAAAAAGAAAAGCATATGTAACAATCTTCTTTTTGCAGTGCTTAGTCCTCACTTTTTCCTGGAGGGAACTCAAAACCAGGCAGCACAATAATCTGAGGAAAGTTCAAAGAAAATGAGCCTTTATCTCACCTTAGTGTCGGTACCTCCTGTTCAAGGTACTGTTACTCAGCTTTTACCTGTGGGTAGGAAACATCGTCAGTCTGTTAGTTGTCTAGAAGCCAGGCACCACTACATTCAGTGTATTCACACCTCCTCTTTTAGATATAGACCTCAGATACCACTGTGGTGAACGTAATAGAAAGAGTAATGAGGAAATTTTCTATCTAATAATCTTTTTCTTTAGATCAGAGTATAAACTGTTTGCAGTACATAATGCATAAGACCACTCTTGCCATAAAGATAATGAGTCATAAAATACCTGCACACTGTAGGAGCATGCCCCTCCACAAGTCATCAGGACAAATCTATCAGCTGCTTAAGCTGATAGGAGTACCTTGTGATATCTGATGGGCCACAGAACAAATGATGTGCAAGTGCTGCAGCAGGTCTGTGCAGACAAAGTCATTGCCACACAGCTCACAGGTGCAGGTTTGGTTCCCTCCTGGAGGGAATAAGGTCTTTAATGGACTTTGCAGCATTCATGACAAGCAATTATGTCCAGGTCCATGACATTAAATGCATAGATGTGGCAGCACAGATCTCGGAGGCTGTCACAAATTGACACTAAATAAATTATCCAGGACCCTGGCTTGGTACAGCAGTTGCTTTCTTAGAAAATAGCATGGTGTTTTTTCCCTGCAGACTGGCAATTCGATTACTTCCTGTTATGGGGATTAATTGACCCACTTTGTTACTTCCAGCTAGTGAAAGTTAAACGGGGATGTAAAATCTGAGCATTAGTCAGTTATTTAGAGCCTAACCAAGGACTCATTTTTATTACATCTCATTCGCTGTACTGCCAAAACGTAACTGTACTTAAAATGACAATGTGAATATGTGCTGTGTATGCAAATTGTCTTAAAATAGTTGTTCGAGTTGCTCAAACATAGGAAAAAGAGGGAGTGACAGACTTAAGAGTTTAAATGCAGTAAGGCTGATGTCTCCCCACTTCCCAGCTTAGTTCCTAGAGCAAACTTATTTAACATCCCTCACTAGTAAGTCTGAATAGGACATACATGGTGGTGCAATATTTAAACTTCATGGCTAGCAAAATGTTCTGTGGAAAGAGGTATTATCTTTTTAATGACTGAAACAATCCTTTAAAGAAGTTTTAGTTTAGTTTCTTTTGACCTTAAAATCTAAACAAGAAGCTCATACCTACAAAATCTAGTCCTTTTGCAAATTACCTAAGGTCATAAACAAAGATCAGTATTAAATACAGAGTGTTACCGCCTTGTTCCTCAACACTGTGGATCCATAGCCATCATCTGTACTACAAAAAATAGATTTCTTCAGTCATTGATTCACTGGGTGTAATCTCAGCCTTAGGCATAGATATTGGTTGTCTGGCTATGGAGGAGGGATGTTTTATAGATTACCTGAGGTGAACAGGCACATCACTTGGGTTACTTAATTCAGTTGGTTTCCTCATCTTATGGGTAACATATCACATAGAATCATAGAATAGTTAGGGTTGGAAAGGACCTAAAGATCATCTAGTTCCACCCCCCCTGCCATGGGCAGGGACACCTCACACTAAAACACTGCACATATTTGAAACTAATCAAGCACTTTTTAAAATCTTGATTTTTTTTTTTACTCTAAGATGATGCTTCTTCACTTCTTAAATCTCCAGAATCATCTTGAAATTAAAGCAATAGATTTCATTATCAGTAATGTCTCTTCAGATTACTAAACCCCACTGTGTTCCTAATAAAATAGCTGCCAAGTTAAGACTGTTTCCCAAAGGTGCAGTTACTTCTGTGTAAGCAAGAGCAGCTTCCAAAAAACAAAGCGATGGGACTGATGCAGCTGGAATCAATATATATATTCATCTGAGAGGTAGAAATGCATGTGAATATAAGATGCTGGAAGAATAATTCCCATAGAAAAATCTAATTTAAATCAAGGACAGAATAATATTTGTAGGAATGGAAAGACACATTACACTGGGAATTAGCCTTTCCTGGAATACCTAGGTTACTTTGATCTTCCATAGAATTATGAGACTGCAAGTTAGTCATAATTGCTTTGTCCCTGTTTTTAACCTTATACTTACTTATTCTCAGTTTCCTTAGATTTTCTCAAAGTCCTAAGAAAAGATAATGTCCTCTTTCCAAATCAGAGTTAAGCATCATAAATTGTGCTCTGCAAGGGACTCAGAAGTGGTAAGTGGTTATGGTTAAATCTATCCTGTAGCTGATGTAAAGGACAAATTTGGCCCAAGAACCCATGATGTTCCCTTTTTCCTTACATGTGTGCTGGCAAGATTGCACAAGAGGTTTGTACCTTGGTGCTGATCTCCTTGCCTGTGTTTGTAAGTGTCTCCAGCCTGTCTCAGGAAAAATCATTTGTAGACATGACGTTCTGGATGCCTTATACCCATAAGGAATGGGTAGAACCAAAATCAGAGCTAGATCTGTGTCCTAATGGCGTGCGAGGTCGTACTCTTTTATCCATTCAATGAGCACAGAAGCACGGCCATAACGTAAGGAAGCTTTCTTTATGAGTAAATGCTCATGTTTGTGGGTAAGGCTTTCAAAATCTTGTCTGACATTTTAATGTATAATGAATTAATGATTTAGCAGTGAAATAGTGGGAAGAGTGAAGCCACCTGCATCTCAGTTATTGAGGAGGATGTGCGATGGCACACCCAGCAATCAGTCCTATGACCCACCATAAATACAGACTGTAAGGAGAGGAGACATTTAAAGCCAGGAGAAAACAAACTGGTAAACATGACTTGGATAAACTACAGTGAGAACCAGGTCTTGTAAACCATGGTAAGAAGAAATCCTTCTGGTGGCATGTGCCCAGGAAATCATGGGAAGCAGACATGACACTGCACTTTCTTGGAAGCAGTCAGGATCTGATGAGGTTAGGTCTAATTTAGATTTAGGTGGTTTTAGGATTTAGGGAAATGTCACTACATCCAGCCCTTGAGGCAGGCCCAGGAGACAGGCAACTAGACCAAGCTGTGTTTCAGCAGCTATTTCACACATGCAAACCACAGAGGGCCCTGCTGTGGGGGTTATGCAAATTAGAACAGCAGGTTGTGCCCACAAGGCAGCATGACCAGAAGAAGGTAATCCTGTGCTTTGGGGTACCCCCTCCGACCTTCAACCTTCGACCTCCAACCCAAGCACTGCATTAAAAATTCCAAGATGACTTGGCCCAAGGGTTGAATTTGGTCCCAGGGTGAAGGCAGAGATGTCCCTGTATTCTTATTGGAGATGAAGCATTACCAGACATCTGTGCAGATGATGGGTTTCCAGCCCAGAGCTGTGCTGGTGCCCTGCTGCACTTGGTGTGGGACACCGTTGCAAAACCAAGAAACACTGTTTGGGCTCAGCCTTGGGTAGGAATTAATTTTGCCTATATCACTGGATGCACTACATCTTGGAGAGACTATAAGCCCAACTCAGACACCCTGCAGCAGGGGAAAGAAAGTTGGTGAAGAGTCCAGAAATACGTGTCAAAGCCTCTTTTTGATTCCTTTTCAGCTTGTAGCTTTGCTTTGTCTGTCAGGGTATTTGTAATATTTTAGCATCTGTTTCATTGAAAAGTAGGTTTTTTTAATATCACGGGTTTATCTTTGTCTGTTTTTACAGTGCACAGTATCTCTCTATGCTGCAGTCCTGTAGCTAGGCTATCCCTTCCAAGATAATTAACTGCTCCTTAACTATGTTACGAAATGGCTGGAAGTTACCATCGATTTCCACACATTCTCAGGAACTTACGACCAAACTGTCCAACTTTCATTTGGTCACGAAAAGGCAGCAACATGAAAGACACAAGGAAGATCACCAGTGCCTTTACTACTGCTTTAGTGTGAAAACATCTGGACGTACATCCGCAGGGTCAAACAGAGATAGCTGAAACCCACATCATGTATAAGTCAGCTGCCATAGTGCTCAGGTCTATACAGCCATCCCAAAGGGAGCCAGAGTGAGGTGAGTGAAACCACCTTTAGGCAAAACAAATGTCTAAATTAGGTTGTTACTGGTAACTTCAAAGCTTTGCGTCTGGTCCCACTGCAGATTGCACTGGAGTTCTAACCAACTGGCCATCATGGAGAAAAAGCCACGGTCAGCACCTCACCAAAAGGGAGACACAAATCCGGGAGTAAATAAAAGAGCTGATCCTTGCATCCTGGTCACTTCAGTGAGCTTGTACTGTACCAGGAAGATACCTGTGCCACAGCAGAGATCTTAATGAAATGATTCCCCAGCTTTCCTCATTTATCCAACAGTACTGAACAGGGTCTTCAGCTTTCTGCATAGTCACTCATCTGTGCATGTAAAGGAGAAACAGCTGCATCCTTAAGGAGGCTGAGAAAGAAAGGAGTGACCTGGAAAGACTGTGAAGGATGGATTTTTCCTGCAGAAGGGGCCACAAAGCAGCTGTTTCCAAGGTGGTTGTGTGGGATGGGAGCTGCAAAGTGAACTCAAGGCATTAAGTAGGATTTCCCTTCCATTTCTGGCTGCATCATAAATCCCTCATAGTAAATTAAGGCTTTTGTGTGTACCAGGTGTCCCAGTGGCAGAACTGAGGCATGCAGAAAACAAAAGCATGGTTAAAGCCATGCTTTCCAAGCACTGGGATGGTTTCATTCAGAGTTCAGGCTAAGGGGAGGATGATCTTGCACCTTAAGTATTCTGAGAGATTCAGTCAAGCCGTGGCTCTTTAGCAGGGAGCTGTGGGGATACATTTGTAATGTGGTGGGAGGCAGAGCTGAAGGCCATATATGTAGATAAAGAGAGGTTGAGGAGGGATTTTTTTGATTTATCCCTGCTGGCTCAGGCATACCTCTTAACCCTTATAGTGTTAGCCCTCGTGAGCGAAGTGTGGTGCCCTTGCCCAGGCACCAGGAGACTCCGTGTCTGCCATCAGCTGTGCCTTCCTGCTGTTTGTACAGAGCACAGAGCTAACAGCAGAACAAATCTGTGCAAACAAACAGGGGCTGCAGAACTGTATCCCAGGGTGAAACAAACCCCCCAAAGCTCAGAGCCTAGAGAAAGCTGGAAGGAAGTACAGGGCTGTGATCCTGGAGGAGATTGGACTTAATGGCAGGGAAGTTTCTGTTGCTGGAGGGGGTCACCTCAGTGCTGCTCTGCCCTGGCTCCCAGCTACACCCATGAGGGGTCTCCTCACTGGAGGGTGCACACGTATAAGGTGCCTATAGGGATAGGATTAGCCAGGTGATGCTGTACATGAAGAGGTCAGGGCTGGGCACTTGGCAGAAGGAGGGAAGAAATAAAACTGACCTCAGACGCCTGAAGGGAAAAGCAGTTGTGCTCCCTCTGCAGGATGGGAATACGGGGTGCAATAAATGATGGGAGCAATACCCCTCTTACGTTCCCTTCAATACTGGCAGACAGAAAAGCCACATTTCGGTGGCTCTCCTACCCTGTCCTTCCCCAGAGGCTGCAGGTGCTGTGTTGGCCAAAGGGGCAAATGACAGGGCAAAGATAGATGAAGACACAAGAACATTTCTGCTGAAGCTGTTAAGACCCCACTATTGAATTTCCTCCTGCATAAGGCCAAGGCTTCACGCTCAGTGATCAGAGCAGCTTCACAGCAGCTCCTGGCCCCAGAAAGGTTTTGCTGAGGACACCCAGCAGATCACAAAAACCTTTCTTTACTGAGCAGGACTTGTGAGGCAACCAGACCTCACAACAGCTTTCCAGACACGCTTGTTTTGTTGGACATATCCATCCAGGGGGGGCAGTGGGGTCCTAGTACAGGTTGCAAGTAGCTGAATTGCAGCACCTTGTTCTTCACCAAGGCCAGATTATGCCTGCCAAAATCTCCTCTGTGTGCACACATGGAAAGATGGAAAAATAAAAATTAATTACTTTTCCTGAAAAATGGTGCTGAGCATCATTTACCAGAAATGCAGACAGCCTTCCACATCACACAGGAGCCCCCCAGTCATGAGAGTCTTGTGGAGGGAAGGACTTGTCCTGGTGCTACCATTTTCTTAACTCATCTTTCAGTAAAGGAAAACAATGCAGGCAAAACCCTGGATGGGCAATAAATCAGAGACTAGAAAATATAGAAAGGAGGTTCCTATATTACTCTAGTCATCATCATGTGTGAATTTGGATATGTTTGTTTGGATTTCTTTAGGTGCAGGAGAAAGTGAAAGTGACAGTCTGATACTATGAAAATATAGGTATAAATAAAAATTGCATGAACTTTTCAAAATTAGGATGCTTTAATTTAAACAACAGCTACACAGCAGTATTCCACTGTGAGTCAGCTTCCAGAGATCAAAATCTCTATGGGGAAACCAGGTTCAGTTCCCTCTCTACAGCCATTTTATTTTGTGTGGTACTGCTGAACAGATTCCTTAATTGCTCCACATCTCAGTTTCCTCATAACTAATTGTACTTCCTTTCCTGCAGATTATTTTAGTTTGCTTTGTCTTATAAATTATATTCAAAAGAAGCTACTCAGGATGCAAAAACGTGTACCGCACAGTTGTGAAATTAATGCTACATTAAAATTGTCTCGATTCTGCCTCTTGAACTTCCATTTTGGACTCTCCCTGAGGCACAAGTGGTTTGACAATTAAATTCTATAACATAATGCAGATAGGGGACAGAACTGAGGTTGCACACTAATCACCCCTTTCCTTCATCTCTAATGCTTGACTTTGAAGCCTAAATAGAGTTCTTTTAATGTATTGCTAAGTGTCACTTTCTATGTAATTTTAAATAAAGAGGTAAAAACTCAATTATTTTATGTCTTTTTTTGTATGCATTCATTATACAGTATTACTAGAAAGGGCATACTGACTACTCTGCATTGCTGTCACATCTACCTCCTCTGCCAACATTTGGCCTCCCCTGGTGGTGCCTGTACAAAGCAGAGTACTGCTAACAGGATGAGGGGTGGCCCAGTAGGAGACAGGAGGAGAGGGGGGAATTGAAGGACCCCGGTCTCTCTTTCTTTCCATTTCCATAACATCTGATCCAGCCAGAGCTGGTCATCAGACCTTAGCAGCCAAGGCCACTCCAACCCACCCTTGCTCCGCTAACTTGGAGGCCCTAGCAAAACCTACCTGCATTTTTATGGAAAAATAAAATGCATTTCCATAGTTCCAGGGATTCCTTCTGCAATGTTTCAAAGGCTGGCTGCAAACACCAGCAATGCAGAACCTCTCAGTTACAGAAAGTGTCAAATGATCAGAATAGATGGGTTAGTATTGGCAGTAGTGGTAATAACACAGTCCTGAGCCAGCCTGGATGTTGCTATAATCAGTCCCTAGGTTAACATGAGATTGCTGGAGTTCTTGTGCTTTGTGTGTATGGGTGTCACTGGGTGCCTGCATGCTGGTCTGTGTGAGTCCCCTCTGCATCAGCCTGGTCTGCTGTGGAAACTAGAAAGCGGTGAGATGTGTCTGTCTGGTGCTTTTCCCTAGGGAGAGCTGACGACTCTTGTTGTTTGTGGGGGGAAGTTGTCAAAATATTCATTGACTCTGCAAAATGCGGGTCAGTGCAGCATTATAAGTGGGGGTTTTCTGTGATCTATTTTGTTTCCATTTGGTATTAAATAGTATAAGAAAGACCTTGTACAGCAAATGCCTACCCTGCCTGTGTTGTCTGAATCCCTTGGCAACAGGCAGAGCATTCATATCGATATCAAAAAGTAAGATGAGCTAGAGAATTGAACACCTGCTGGTAATATCATTTGGTGATGAGAGCATAACAGCCTGCTTGTCCTGCCCAGGGAATTGTAGAAGTCATAAGGTGATCAAACTCCTGGCAAATGGACCAAACCCAGTCCTCTCACCAAGGAGGTCAAAGAGGGAACCAATGAGGAGGGTGCAGCTGGGGTGGGTCCTGTTTATTCATAATTAAAATGAATAAAACCATTTCAAGATAGTGGATTAGAGAGAGGAACACAAGTAAAGAAATAAACAGAGTGAGGACAATGGGCCATTTAGCCTCATTCAGATCTCAGGTTCAGGAAACACAGAACAAGTATTTTCTGTATTACACTAGTCAATTTGAACAGATCCAAGAACCACGGTCATTTTTCTAGGTGGCAACCCTACTTATTCTTTTGTTCAGATATTTTCTGAAGATATTTGGAATGAAGGATGCTGGTTTTGGCTGGAATAGATGTAATAGTAGCTAGCATGGAGCTATGTTTTGGATTTGTGCTGAAAACAGTGTTGATAACAGACCAAAGTTTTAGTTACTGCTGAGCAGTGCTTATGCAGAGTCCACACCTTTTCTGCCTCTCACCCCACCCCACCAGCAAGGATGCTGAGGGTGAACAAGTTGCTGGGCGGGGACACAACCAGGGCAGTTGGTGCCAACTGACCAAAGGGATATCCCATTCCATACTGTGTCACGCTCAGCATATAAACCTGGAGGGGGAGAAGAAGCAAACAAGGGACATTTGGAGTTAAGGCATTCATTTTCCGAAGTCACCTTTATGCACAATGGAGCCCTGCTTTCCTGGAGATGGTTGAACAAGTGCCTGCTCATGGGAAGTGGTGAACCAATTCCTTTATTTTGCTTTGCTTGTGTGTATGGCTTTGTCTTTATCTGTTAAACTGTCTTAATGTCAACCAATGCATTGTTTTCTCACTTTTACTCTTCCAATTCTCTCTCCCATCCCACCAAGGCTGAGTAAGTAAACGGCTTTCTGGGGCTTAGTTGCTGGCTGGGGTTAAACCACCATAAAACGACATTAAGTCATTCCAACATCACCTTATTCCCTGATGTAGACTCTACAATTTTTATGTAAATTTCTACACTTGTTTCTACAAGTTTTAGGTAAAAACATGGCCTTCTGCTTTTTACCCAGTCAGTAAAATCCAAACCTGAGGTTATTAACTAGCAGATGAAGAGAGGGCAAAGTGGTGGCTCATGGCTCTGACCTCAAACACCCACAGACCTCATTATGTAAGAAATGAAGGAGGACAAAAATAGGGGAATCTGCCTCTTAATTTGGGAACCCACATATCCAGAGCTATTTGCCAGTTATTTCATTTCAGTAGCACTCACAAGCCCTGTCTCAGCTTGGTTTCTGATGAGAGAGGAGTTGCATTTAGTGCTGGCACCACACTTGCCTCCTTCAGAGCAAGACTTTCCGTTGGGAATGAAAATGGCCATGCACTGCTCATGCTGTGCCAAACATCAGGCCAGTGCAGCAAGGAGCTCCAAGCAACATGTGTGGAGGGAGGTTGCAATGCAGGTCTCTGTAGCCCCTCACCATGACAGAGCTGTGCGAACCACTCCGGGATTAACTCACATGCCTGCCCAGAACTTCAGGGTGAGACTGTGCTTTCCCTGATTCACACGCAACACCAAAGGCTCCAAAATCCCATCAAGGAAGGCCTAAAAAGCTGCTGAAAAATCCAGAAGGTGAGGGGGAGCAAGCTTTCCTCCCTGCTCCCTGACTGAAGAAGTGGAGAGTTGTTGTAAAAAGAAGTGGCTGGTAAAACTTTGTCTTTATTTTGTCAGTGACTTCACTAGGACCCAGATCAGCTCTATTGATTTCTTCCTGATGAAAGGTAAACACATGCTTGTATCAGTGGGTAAACATGCTGCACCCAGGAATTAGTTGTCCATGGTCATAGCAAAGGAGGTAGTAAACTCAGATATTGGAGTATTTGCAGATTGCAGCAGTGAAACTTATCTAACCTTTCAGCGGCTCTTTAAAGTGATATTATTATTAGCCCTTGTTCAGAGGATGGCAGGCAGGCAGCCAGTAAAGCACTTAAGAGTTTACCATCATCCATCTGCTCCTCTATAGATTTCAAGATTGTGGAAATTTTCCTTTTTAGGACTTACTTGGAACATGATTTGTGGGCCACTTGCCACATTGCTATATAAGTGTGTCTTGTGTGCTTTAGGCAGAGGTATGTGACAGGTATTTTATCAATGAGGAACTCTTGATTGAACAGTATTTCCATTCATTCCTCTGCTTGTTTATTTGTGTAATAAAACTACCCCTCGTGTTCTCAAAGCATACATCAGGATAACAAGCATTTTGCACTGCAGTGAGAGGCTTATACAAACACATACACACAGCCTTCCAGCTCTCAGTGAAATGAAGGTTAAAATTAAAAGGCCTTATTTTTAAAAACTTGAATGATGTGGGTTTCTCTTAATTCTTGTAATTGCATGATAGCTAGTACAGCAGCGTCTGGGATCCTAGGTAAATGGTAGTTGGGGATTAGTATCATGGCATTGTAGAGTGCTAAGACACAAGAAAAACTCGGCCCCTGCCCCAGACCCATGCAGTCTAAGCAGTCTTTTTATGCTGCTTTTCCTGTGATTTTTCAGACTGTAGCCAGTCCAGCACTAGCCTGACAGAGCTCGTTGCAGAGCTGACATTAATGGGGCTGAGAGCACTGAGGGCAAGTTCAGCCCTTCTGGTGAGGTGCTGACAGCTGAAGAAAGCTGATTTACAATGGACCTTGGTTTATGGAGAGGGTTCCTATAAAGTTGGTTCTTCCCTGAATTCCTTCAGAGTTCCACATTCACGACTTCATAAATAATGGGCAAGATCAAAGGTGTAATTATGTTAAATTACATTAGTTTACAAAAGCCTTCTGTTTCAGGCCATCTTGTGATATCACAGCTTTTACCTAGGCTCCAGCAAGCCCCTCCAAAGCTCCTGCCTTTTACCTATGCTGCTCCACTGTCCTTGGCTCCCAAAAGTTGCATTTCCAGAAACTGTTGCTTTTCATTTGCTCTCTGATGAGCTTGGGAAGGGCTTAGAGCATGGTGTCACCCTATACACCCACAATATTCCTAGCAATGTCTCTGAAATGGTCTGCATGCCAGAAAGCTGGAGCTTCTCCTTCCAAGAGGCAATGTGAACCATGGGAAGTGAGCAGTATAAACCTACCTCTTATTCACTTTGCAGCTTATTTCATCCACATTATGCTCTGATGACCGCAGCACTGTACGTGCTTCTCAGTTTCTAAATGGAAATGCTGGTGGTGGGGCAGTGAATTCAATTAAGAAGTAGCTCCTGCTCCAGACAGATAAAGTGATGTAACCCAGAATAGGACATGGCAGGACTTACCCAGCCCATTCCCTATCAAGGAGACTGGGTGGATGATTTCCAAGAGACCCAAACCTTTAAGCTATAGATAAGCCAGTTCTACCACAAAATAGATGGACAGAGGGACAAAATGGTGCCTCCTTAAAACTGTTGCCTTGGGGATGGGGACAATTCCTGAAGAATAGTTAACACTTGTGAGAAGGGCAGCTGACAAGGTCAAAATTTAGACCTTGTCAGACCATGTGACACGCGAGGCAACTGCTCCCACCAGCCTTGCATAAGGTCACACCAATTGGGCATGTGGCCCCTTGAAGCCTTTCCTGTGATCGCATGGCTCTCTTTCTGCCTGGTTCCCCTAGCTTGCCACTTTCCCCAGGCTCATTTCCAGTGAGTGCCTGCTGACTTCACATACCATCAAACCTCTGAGGACCCGTTGTGTGTCTTTCACAGGCAAGTTGCACTGCATATTTCCTCGTGACTTTGGTGAGATTTGAGTTGGCACAGGCCACAGGTTTCAAACAAGTGGGGGATGAAGTGCCGTGATCTGCAGGCAGCTCTACCAGCTTCTTTATGTTGCTTTGGTACGTGCACAGACCAGTGTGTGAGGAGCACAGAAACTGGAAAAAAAAAGAAAAAGGAAGACTATGACTTTGAGAGAATTGAAGCATGTGTTCAACTCCTATGGATTTCAATGGGCTGTGGGGACCTGCTAAACAGGGCTTCTGACTGGAGTAAATATGTTTGGATTAAACTTGGACAGAGAAGTAACAAGCTCTTCCAGGCTTAAAAAATACACCTTGTGGCTCATTAAATGCTTTTCCACATGGCTCCTTGGAACATCTGCAGTCGGTGCTGCCCCTTTCTCCACACAAACTCAATACAAGTCTGCATGAATCCTTTCCTTGACTATAAACATGTTTTTATCTGGGAGAAGGTCCACTTCTCCACGGAAGGCCTCTCTCAGCAGGGCTTCACATCCACCCTTGGCAGCAACCTCCTTATGCAGACAATGGACTCTTCCCTGGCTTCCAGAGTGAATGACCTTCCAGTTCTTGGCAGGCCCTAAAGCTCAGGCTTCCCACAATCCAAGACACCATTGTTGCAAGTACACTGGAAATGTATGAGTGTTTAGAAGTAGCAGTCATATTATTATTTTTTCTTTGTACCTTTTATGTCTGTAGAAGACATAAGCAATGTGGATAAAGGCTTCCAGAAACACCGGTGGCAATAGGTTCCCCACCTGCAATACCTTGACAGTGGCGTGTTGTTTGTTTCCTGGTTTTCAGGGCTTTTTCATTTTTTGTCCAGAAAATACTGAGCACCCCCAGTTTTCAGATGAGGTTTCTCTGACGAGTTCTCAAACTGGCTGTCCAGGCACACCAATCGGGTTTGTGAGCATTTAGGATGTGAAACTCTGGCAGCCTGCTCCTCCTCTATAAAAACTGGAGAAACGTGAGGAATGGGGCGAGGGGGGGAGGGGAAACCATTTTGCACAGCAAAATGGCAGTTAGCAACTATGTTTAAAAAAATTGCAGAATGTAAGAAGAAATAAAGCACTTTCATGGTACCTGCTACAACAGCCAGATTTCTGCATAGGCAAGGAATAAAGATAAGGTTATAACAACAGGTGCAATTCTAGTTTTAATACTATACAGATTAATAAAGAACAGTGACCAAAGGTCAGAAGGCGTTAACTCTAAGACTATTTAGGGCTCAGACTACTTTGAAAAAGCATTATTTTCAGCCCTTTTTATTTTCAAGAAGGCTTTGGGTGGGCTATGTCAGATATAGGAAGGAAGCACTGAACATGTAAAGACTTTCTTTACTGAATTATTTAGTGTTCATGAAAGATGCCAGATGGGGAGCCTTTGGGACTCAAGCCTGCTTTTTATCTGCAAAATGGACATAGAATGAAAAGTGATAAATTTACCAAGCTCCTTTTAGAGGCAGCTCCCAAGGCTGCCTGTCCTGACCTGGAGTTTTTGCCACAAGGGGCACGAATTTGCTTTACCACCCTACCTTTACAGCCCCGGCTGTTCCTGCTGCAAAGTGTGATGGAAGTGGTATATATTGTGAAAAACGAGGCAGAGACCCAGCTCTCCTCTGGCAGAAGGGCTGATGCTTGCTCATCCTTTCCATGTTCTGCTGAGAGGTTGACACCTGGGTCAGAGCAATCCCAGACACAGTTACAGGCTGGGCAGAGAAGAGATTCAGAGCAGCCCTGCGGAGAAGGACTTGGGGGTGCTGGTCGATGAGAAAATGAACATGAACCAGCTTCAGTGTGCGCTTGAAGCCCAGAAAGCCAACCGTATCCTGGGCTGCATCAAAAGGAGCGTGACCAGCAGGTCAAAGGAGGTGATCCTGCCCCTTTACTCTGCTCTCGTGAGACCTCACCTGGAGTATTGTGTTCAGTTCTGGTGTCCTCAACATAAAAAGGACATGGAACTGTTGGAACAAGTCCAGAGGAGCGCCACGAGGATGATCAGGGGACTGGAGCACCTCCTGTATGAAGACAGGCTGAGAAAGTTGGGGCTGTTCAGCCTGGAGAAGAGAAGGCTGCATGGAGACCTCATAGCAGCCTTCCAGTATCTGAAGGGGGCCTATAGGGATGCTGGGGAGGGACTCTTCATCAGGGACTGTAGTGATAGGAACAAGAGGTAACATGGTTAAAACTTAAACATGGGAAGTTCAGGTTAGATATAAGGAATAAGTTCTTTCTTATTCTCTCCAACATACACAAAACCCCATGTCCTCAGCTGCTTCCCGTAGGACATGCCTTCTAGCCCTTTCACTAACAAGTACCAAAATGATCATATTTTTATATGTATTGATCAAATACCAAGTAACCATATGTTGATATCAAAGTGATTTAGAATGAAAATTTTGAATTAAGTCAGCAATGCAATCAGCTCAATCCAAATAGCAGGCTTTAATCCCGTTAGGTAAGTACTTTGTACTCACTTTTGAAACCACAGTTGAACTGCATCAGTGAATAACCACTGATGACAACACAAATAACTTTTGTGCAAAACTTAATACATTTCACTGCTACTTGCATTCTGCTACTCAGGAAGATCTAATACTAAGACGTATATCCTTATATAACCTACAGTGTACGCACTCAGGTTGCCTGAGTTCTAGCTATGTGTGGATAGAAATTAGTATGTGACACTTAAGGTACGAAGACTCTCTGCTTCAGCCTGAATGACACACAGAAAGAAAATACTGCAAGACATCATTTAAAACAAATCTGTTCCCTAACATGCATGACTAAAAGCAGACAGGCAGATTAAACTGTGATTATTTAATGCATTAAAAATCAATGGGATATGTTCACAGGACAGTCTGAGCATATCTTAGTTTGTGTCCTGAATTTCCAAAAAACCAGAGCTGCATTGATAACATTGTACTGCCAGTAATAACTACCTGACTATGATTTACTGCTGTTTTCTGACTAATAAACAAGCCTTAATACACTCAGTGACCAGACCATTGCAAGTGACATCTTATTATAAGCTGTTCCAAAATGAATATCAATGAACAAAAAAAGAAAAAAATCCTTTCAGCTACATAAGTAGAGGATACATCAGCCTTGTAGACTATTTCACTGATGTCACTAAAAGTAGAGGTAAAAAAATCCCTATGCTTTCGTTATTGTGATGATTTAGGTTTCCCGTTTTTATCCTTTTCCCATATACCTGTGTTACAATAACTCTTCACTCTCCACAACAGCTGGTCACAGCTTTGTACTGGGGCTGGCAACTTGAATCTGTAGAGAATGCACATGAGGGGAGAGAGGTCTGCACATGGTGGAGTAAGAAAATAGGCTCACAAGTCAGTACTTTATAGGATTTGTGGTACTACAGATCAAGCTCTAATTTAAGTTTTACTTGCAAAACCCAGATGCTTATCCCAAAGCATTGTTAGAGTGCAAGATTTGCCTGACACAGAATCATGACCATCCAAACTCATGTAGAGGGGGTGGAACTGTGTGACCTTAAGGTTCTTTCCAAGCCCCGTGCCATGGACAGGGATGCTGCTCTGTTCAAGCCAGAGTGGGATCACACCACCCTTTAAACAACTGACCCCACAAATGGAAAAAGGACAAAACGCGGAAGTGCTGAGAAAACTCTCATCATAGCCTTCTAGTGTATGAAAAGAATAAGAGATAAGGAGCTTCTAGCCCACAAAAGCTATGTCCATGACTGATACATGGGATTATGCCCCAGGGGCTTGAGAGGAATGTTACCTACTCCAGCAGAAGAAACCTGATTCAGAAACAAGCTTCGGGTCCTGAGAAGCCTGTGGTACTTGTAGGAAAACAGCTGACCAGTGATGTCTGGCCATAGACCTGTCAGATAAAAGCATTGCCAGTTGCCTCAGAGCACACAAAAGAGGAGGAAAGTTGTGTGTGCTAGCAGGCTCCATGCCAGGCTTCAAGCAATAAAAGGAGTTTATTCAGCCCTTGGAGGGGGAATGTGTATAGAATGTAGCCCTGATGCAGTCCAGACCTTCTCTATGCTCTTCCAGGAGGAGTCTCAGGACACCTGCAAAGGAAAATATTCTTGCTGGACTGTAACTCCAAATCATTCCTCTGGAGACTGGCTAGTGTACTTCAGGCTAACTTTTAACACCGAATCAGTGCCAGAGCACAGAGGAATGTGACCAGCAACGATCTGAAGGGTGAGGTGAAGGAGAGGCAAGAGGTTGGCTGACCTGCCTCTGAGCATGAGAAGAGCCAGCTGTAAAGAAATAAGCATCAAGAGAGGATGGCATGAGGGACTGGGAGCCATCTTCCAGATATTCACATACCTGATACTGTGGAAACACCAGCCAGCTCCAAGGAGGCAAACCCCAGAGGCATCTTTTCTTGCAGCAGCTCTGAATCAATGGTCCCAAAGAGACCCATGCAGCTGGATACATTATTTTGTGGATCTGAGCCATGATGTCCTACATAATCAAATTACACACTGAGGCCCAAGAATAATGGGAAAAAGTTCTCCCTGACTGCCTGGCTAGCTTTCCACTCCAGCCTGCTGCTGTTGTGTACTGCTGAGACCCAGACTGGACACCAGTGCAGTTTCACGAGTCCTCCATGGGGCACTTGTGAAAACCACCTCCCTCAACCTGCTAATCGTACTCACAGTAATGCAACCCAAACATAACCCAGTAATGTCAACCTGTCACTGTTTTCACCTTTGCAGTGCCTTGCTGCTTTGGAGCTCAGTCAAGAGTTCTGACTGAACCAGAAGCTCTTCCTTTTGTACAGATCTGGCAGCGTCAAGACTGGTACAGTGCAGGTGAGAATTAAAGGCCATTTCCATTTACAGAAGAATTATATTCATAGCTAATGCCAATACTGATTTTCCTGAGGAGTGGCTTGAGTCAGAAAACCCCAGCACCCACCAGAGACAAAGCTGTGTCAGTCTGCATGTGGGTTTTACAGATTCCCATCTCAGCAGTGTAACATCCTGTCTTGACCAAAACTTAGTCAGCAGAAGGTCTGTACAGAGAAGATAAACCGAAAGTGCAACGGAACGAGGATGCTGAAGAGGTTAGGTGGTGTTTCATTGCTGTGAAGAGTGCAGCAGAAGCTTGATGCCATTTCAGGAGTCTGGGAAGCGTTTCTCATGGGAATCTGGAAGGTGTGAGAGCAAAAGCACCTCCAGTGTAGAAACAACCCAGTTACAGTGCTCAGGCCAGTAGCGCAGGCAGGCAACCACGTATCACAGCAAGAGACATGCCGCCAGAGCACAACTTCGATGGAATATCAAAATCTTCAGCACAAAGATTCCTAGCAAATACAAAGGAGCAGGGTAACTAATCTCCTATCATAGCAACATCTAAGATTTGAATTAACCTGCCTAGGCCTTAAATTTCGTTGCTTCACATGAGGCTTGTGTGTCTCAGGTTAATTGTGTGGACCTCTGGTAATTGGCCCAAATATAGCACAAGGAGATTTTCATGCTAAGCCAACATCAATACTGTGCATCAAAGGCTGTCCTGAATATTCCCCCTCAGTTGCTCAGTCATCTTTGATCTAAAAAATGAAAAGAGCAAAGGATTTTGTTGTTATTTTTATTCCTTCTCCCCCAGCCCAAGATTGAGGTTACTGAAAATACAAACAGAGAAAAGGTGGCAAAACATTAAAAATACCAAGTAAAGAGCAGTGATGATGGAGTGAAGTAAACAGAAAGAAATAGTCTTAGAAAAAAGAGTTGCTGATGGGAGAAAGACATGCTGTAGACACAGGATATGACAGTGGATGCGGTGCTGAAGAAAAGCCTAGATGTGATATTATAAATGAGGGAAGGGGATCAGTCCATGACTCCTGCAGGGTATGAAGATCAGGTCATCTTTTATTCAGTCATCTATGTGCCAGCCAGTTGACCTCAATGTGGTCTGCTTCAGAAGCCAACAGGAAGTCACTAGGACCTGTGGCACACAGGCAAAAAGGCCTTGTACATTTGAGCCTAGTTGGGAATAATAATTATTAGGGAAACAGATGTTCCTATGTGACCCTCGTACTACTCACATAAAAAACAAAGGGACCTCATGTCACCCCCTGTTGCTAGCTACAGAGGAGAGAAGGGGCTGCTCCATCCATACCGAGTCTGAGGGAGCAAACCAAGCTTCTCATGGGCAAAAGAAGGAAAACAGAAGAACCACAGAGGAGCATGTAGAGAAAGATGGGAAGTGAAAAGGAGAGGACACTTGGAGTTCAGGGTATTTGGGGATTCAAAGTTTTTGTTCTAAGACTGCACTGGGGACTCTATCCTCCCAGCAGTCCTGAGTCCTTCCTCTTGACAGCTTCGCAAAACAAACAACTTGCTTTTAGCAACACTGAGACCGAGTCGAGCCCCAGAGTTATAAAAGTTTGGCTCCAGGAAGGGTTGCTCACAAGCTTTTCATTCAGGCTTGAACTTCAGGCCCATTAATTACAGAAGGATGGATCCCCAGTGTGGAAACCTGGATGAACGCACAAAATGTACGAGGACATTCAGACCTTAATCCTCCAGTCTGGCCTCACTCCTAATTTACAGCCCCAGGAAATCTCTTTCCAAGAAAGCACCTTCTTCCTTATCCTGTGCTATTATCATCTCTCTTCCCAGCAGTCTTGCATGTACCTCCACGGAGTGCAGTTTTGGGGAATGAAGGACAGCAAAGTGTTTCCGACAGCAACAGAAAAAACCAATCTGGACACACGGGTTCATAACCTTGCAAAATGAAATGTTTGTGCTCGTTTGATGACAAACTAATTTCTTAAAGGGGTAAAAATTAGCTCTTGATGAAATACTGTGTTTTAAATCACCTCCAAATGCACGCAGTTCACTGAGCCTTCATTTTCCAGCTTGGCCACTAAAGTGGAAAACTTGCTATTTACACAGCTCTGATTGTGAATCATTTGTGTTCTTGGCTATAAAAATGATTTTTAAAATATGCAGAAAAAAAGAACAAAGAGAAATAAAAAATCAGGAACATGCAACAAGCAAAGAACCAAGAAAAGAAAGAAAGGAAAGTCACTCCTGAAGCTGTTTGGGTTGCTTTGATAAAAATGTCACCAGACATTTTTGCTGTATGCAAATAAAACCTCACCAAAACTTATTCCTGTTCTGTAACAAATCAAATATTGATCAGAAATACATTTCAAAAGGCTGCTGATGTAAATCCCAAGGAAAAGAGACTCCATGTTTTCTATCAAAAATTAAAGCTATAAAGCAAAAAGACAAAATTTTGTCAGGAGTGAAAATGTGTTAGTCCAGGCATCTGATGCAAGAGAGCATCAGGCAGCACCACCAAGGTAAACAGATGAAATATGAAGCCCCTTCTGCATCCCTGCCAGAAAAACAGTGGGTATGTTTGACATGCTAAAAATGTGCCTACTGTTATGCTGGCTTTAAATTGGAATCATTAGAAAAAAGGACCTTAGCAAACACAGCTTTACCTCCCCACCTTTTGCTGCTGTATTTTTTCCAGTCTCATCGGTGTGCTTCTGCATTGCAGGCTGATACCTGAGCCCTGCCTTTGTTGCATGTTAGGGCTTTCATCAGCATGCCATCTGGAGCAGCATGCTCATATGGAAACCACTATCAATTCCCCTGCAAAGCCAGATAATGGGATTCACTCTCCCTTCTTCCTGTTACAGTCTTCTAAGGGCCAAATCTTCTCTCCATTTACAGTTCAGATAGTCCCACCCACTCAGCGATGCTGTCCTGCATTTACACTAATGCAACTGAAGGCTAATTTTGGCCCTAAGTTATTTGTATACTCAGATATTAACTTAATGTAGGCCATTTTCTGAGCTTGGTTCCTCTCTGTAACGTGTATCAATTTACTGAAAGCAAGAGCATCCTTCTTAGCTTCCCGTATCACAGGTACACATTCAGAGCATGGGCAGGGAGAGAGTTTTCATTTTGCCAATTATGGCTGTGGTGGCAGTAGGATGAGATTGACTTGCATTTACATCCATTACTGTATTGCAAACTTTGTTCAGTGGAGGATATTTTATATGATGGGTTCCTCCTGTACCATTTGGCAGCCAATCCTTCATAATCTGAAGTTCCCTTTCGTTGCTGAACTGCTCCCCTCCCAGTGGAGCTGGTTTGCATGTTGATTTGGAATAGAATGAAAACTCAGTGAACTACAAAAGCCTATTGCAGAGATTTTTGGCAATGTATGACCAACATCCTCTTTTACTCTCAGCCCATTATTTTCTTCAGCATCTGCTCAGCTGATTAGTTTTAATGAGCAGTAACTCCACTGGTGCATAAGGGAATTCACAGCTCAGTAGGTAGGGGGAAAGAAAATGAGCAGGAGCAGTAGAAAATGGCTGTATGCAGGTGGCCGTCTCCAGAACAGTTACCTTTACATGCACATCAGATGTACGATGTGAGGAAACATTCTGCTTGTACACTGCAGCCACTGTGGAACTCTCCTGTACTAAGTAGTGGTTCCCATTGGAAGAGGCTCTTTGAAATACAAAACCACAGATAGCTACTACAGATAAACAGCGAAAAGTGAAGTTATGTCTTGGAAGTGCTGTGTCTCCAGATACATGTAAGCCATTGTGAGTTATTTCCCTAAAAATCCCCATGACGTGCTGCGCATGATCAGAGGAGGAAGCCTCTATGCTTGGATTCTGAATCTTGCAATTTCCCTCCTCCTTGCACGTTTGTCCTGTGTTTTCCCTTGGGAGCAGGTTTCCCCCTCCTACCCTGTGCCTGTACATGCCAAAGAGCAGCTTCATGCTGAGCAGACAGCGCAACGAACAGAAAGCAAACAGCAGCGGTGTCAGAATCAGGCCCCCTGGTTTGCAGGCAATACCACCTCCTTCAGCCCCAGTGTTTGCTCTGATTTCCATGCCTGGAACATGCAAGACCTTCAGGGCGTTGGGTCCCTGGTGGCTAATGGGACTCTTGTCCTACATCCCTTTGTTTATGTTCACATATTCCTGACATTTTCCAAACATTATCATTCAGGTACAACACATACCTCTTCATTGATACTGTTTTTCCGTTCATCTCCCTTGGGCCAGGAGAAGGAGCTGGACATTGCAGTGACTCTTGAGAGCCAGCAACATGGGCCCTTCCAGTCCAGGAACTATGCATTATGCTATATGCCATCTTGGATGGGGCTTTGACAAACTTGGTCTAGTGGAAGGTGTCCCTGTTCATGGCAGGGGGGTTGGAACTGGATAAGCTTTAATGTCCCTTCCAACTCAAACAATTCTGTGATTAGACCATGCACAAAAGTGAGCTGCTAAATTAGTTTCAGGATGCAAATAGCAGCATACTGACACTGTTGTGGTTTAAGCGCAGGCTGTAAGTCAGCCATGCAGCCCTTTCACTCCGCTCCCCCCCCCAGAGGGATGGGGAGGAGAATCGAAAGAATGTAACTCCCATGGGTTGAGATAAGAACAGTCCAGTAACTAAGGTATAACACAAATCACTGCTGCTACCATCAATGATAATAATGATAAGGGAAATAACAAGGGAAGAGAATACAATACCACTCATCGATGCTGAGCCCAACTGAGTAGTGAACCAGCCCTTCTGGGTAACTCCCAGTTGCCCCCCCAGGCATGATGTGCTGTGGTAATGAATACTTCTTTGGTCAGTTTGGGTCAGGTGCCCTGTCTCTGCTTCCTCCTGGCTTCCCCTCCTCCCTGGCAGAGCATGAGGCTCACAAAGTCCTTGGTCAGACTAAACATTTCAGCAGTAACTAAAAACATCGGTGTTATCAGCGCTGTTCCCAGGCCAAAAGTCAAAAACAGAGTGATGCTCCAGCTACTGAGGAGGAGAAAAATGACTGCTACCGCTGAACCCAGGACAGATAGCAAGATGGTTCAGGAAGACCATTGTACTGGTGGGTCTGGACAGAGCTTTGGCATAGCCTGGACCTAGGACATCACTCTTTCGCAGTTACTGCTGCAGTGTGTGGAGAGACAAGGGAGTGCTGGATTTTGTCCCAGCTTTCCTCAGCATTCAGTGCTCCTGTGGTAGGATGTGGTCAGAAGTTTCAATAGTCATTTTCTCCATTCAGGAAATGCTGAGAAGTCGGAACCAAAATTCTGCTTGAAAAAAAATAGTGCTTTTTGTGAAAAACTGTGCATTAGAGGTCAAAATGAGTAGACAATAAATCCAGCGTCAGCTCTTCCACAAATTAAGTGTTCTGACCAGTGGACTATTTACTAGCCTTTTTAGTGTTATTTTTACTGTCAGCGTGTGAAAGATTCCTGTTCCTCTGTGGTAAAGAGAATAAAATTCATAATCTCAAAAAGTGCGCCAGACTGTGAAAACCCTTTTAAGTGCAGACTCATTTCAGTTTAAGAAATTTAGTTTCTCTCCACTACCCACAACTGTCAGATCATTTCATCCTAGTCAGTGGTACACTGAAGAGACAAACTGAATGAAAAATGAAAAGGGAGACTATTTTCTGTCTTATTTGTTGATTAAATAACCACTTATATCGTGTGTGCTAAGTACAGATGTTGCAAAATCAGAAGAAAGATTGAATGAATTGAACAGGGGCATAAAACCAGTGACTTGCTATTCGCTGCCATCTGCCCCTCATGCTTCAGCCATCACATAGAGGCAGCTGGGCATGCAGAAGGAGCTGGTCCGGTTGATTTCTACTTCTCCTCATTCTAGAGCAGAACCAGTGTTACACCTGCTGTGGCTTTCCCCCCAGTGACCCCTCCATATCTACACACCAGCAGCTATTCCTCCTGATCAGGTCATGCAGTGCTCAGCTTCCATTGCTCATGTGCTCTTTTCTTCTCCCAACAAAGGTGGTCTGGGGCATCACGGCGGGGTTTAATTCTCCATGCCACAGCTGTGGTGGCTCCCAGGCTGCGTTTCTCTGGCAGAGGGAAGAAACGTGATGGGGGAACCGGCTGCGTGCACCGTGAAAACGCCTTACCTTCATTGATTTTAATGAGGAACCCCTCCAGCCTGTGAAGAACTGGTATTTCCTGGCTCATAATGTGCCTCCATCACCTTCATCCTTGGCAAATTGTACCCTGCACATCCCTCTTACCTTCCCACTGCCTGCTGTGGACCTGTGAAACGTCTTTTCACAGGCATTGGGCTGGGGAGGACAAGGCTTTCAAAGTAAAGGGATGGTAAGGGCAGGCAGGCAGCTTTGCTGTAAGGAAGAAAGCAAGTTCTCCATCACACAAAGTCATTTCCCAAAATGCACAAACCACAGATGCCTACTTTACATACACAGCAAACAGGGGTGCTGCTTCAGCATGGTGCCTGCTAAGGAGGGAGCATGCAGGGTTACTTTGCATTGTTACCTCTGAAATGCAACATTGAACTATTAAACTTTAATAGCACTAAAAAGGCTGGGGCACAAAAGCCTTGATGCGCATTTGTAATGGGCAAAGGGAGAAGCCTTTCAAGCCAGATTTATTTCTGTGCTCTTGGATAGCTGCTGAGAAGAGACAGGTCTGGGTTGCAAGGCTCCACCGCCCTTCCTTCTGCCCTCTAGTGCCAGATAGGAAAACTAAATGTAAAGAATGAAGAACGCGATTTCCTTCTCTCAGTTCAGCGCACTAGATAAATAGAAGAGGAGGAAGAAAGCACTATTTGTAGCTGCACGCTTTGATACCAGTTAAGGTAAAACATGCCAGAAACAGTAAAGTCACAGGGCCACTGTCAAACAGGGTTTATGGTGTTGCTTGGGAACCAGCTGCACCACTGCAAAGGTGCTGGGAGAGGACACGATGGAATTGTTCCTGCCTTTTTGAGCTGGACCTAAGCCTGCCAAAAGTGATGAAGACTCCAAACAAGGCAGGCGCTCACTGCTTTGTGCCACAGGTTGGGACAGGTGTATCCATCTCCATAACTGCTCAAGGATGGGTCTGTTCCAGTCCTGCTGCTTCCTTTAGATTAAAACCTTCAGAAAGCTTGGCGCCAAAATATTTACAGTAGGGAAGCACCTGCTGTTTAACACTTGGAACCTCATTTAATTCACAATTGTTCTTAATCTCTGCCTCCTAACAGCACCTCATCAGGCTGAGTCAGACCTGTTAGCCTGACTGCTCTCTTCCTAAAATGTGGTGGGAAAGGCAGCTGAGCTGAGGGAGCACTCCCAGTGCTGGCATTTGCTTCTGCGTGCTTCCGTACTCAACATCTTCTTGCTCACCAAAGGTGTAAGGGAAAAGCCACACTGCTATAATTCCAGCAGCTTCTACAAAACAGGAGAGCTGCCACCTACATATTCAGCTGCCAAAAGCAGGTGAAAGCTCCAGGACATCCAAGGTACAAACATAAACAGGAAAAGATGCGAAAGGGACATGAAGGACTGGCTCAGTTTGAGCAACAGGGCTGATTGATGCAGCTCAAGGATGATGCTGAGGCTTGGTAAGCCAGTGCATAGGGCTGGAAATCAGTTGCCTGAAGGTGACTACTGCCAAGCAAGCCTAATGAGGACTAACATGGCTGAGCAAGCTTGGTCATCAAAGGGACAAGAGTCTCGCAGGAGGACAGGCAGCACTCCCTGATCCACAGAGCAGTGTCATCTTGACCTCAACTCGCATCAGGCTGCAGTTTTGAAGCTCTAATGTCCTTCTGATGCTCGAGGCAACACACCAGTTGGGGGTTCCTGACCATCTGCTCTCTCATCCCACTGAAAGGGCACTGCCCTGAGATGTGTGAACTGTTCTTCCTTGCTTCTCTTCCACACCCCTACAGTTTTCTCTCGCCTTCCCCTCCTACTGCTTTGCTTTTCACCTGGACCAGCAAGATGAGACCTTGACTCATGACATCCAGCCCAGGGGCCTGGCTGCCACTGTTGGCTCCCTTAGAATTGTCATGGGCACCAACAGCATCCCAAAAGTGCTGTGTTCTCTCAGTCTTTTCCCATCCTCTTCACTTTCCTCCTCTGTGCACATCTTGCAGTCACAGAGGAAGCAATTAGGAGTGACCAGAACCAAGTCTTCCCTCTTGCCTTTGTTGCTTGACAAAACAAGAGCTTTAAGCCACATCCTCTCTTTGAAAAAGCAAGTTGTGATTATGTTTGCTTTGCTTAATTACTCAATTTCAATTTCAAAATGCTTATTCTTGGTTTTGATCTATTTCTCCTGTGTATCCTAATCAGGATGTTTTGAAACCTTGGCATGAATTTTTCAGTGCATTACCCCTCGACTCCAAGCCCTGCAAGGTGACAAGCTGTTCGGTGTCACACAGCGAGAAGCTCAGGTTTAATGCTCCTGTTCATTTGTTCAGTTAGTTCCTCACACGCTCCTACAAACAGGAACTCCTGCCTGCATGGGGCACAGGCAGTGCAAGGTGCCAGAGGAGCTCTGCAGGGAAGCCACTGTCACTTAGGGGTGCCCATGGCCACACTAAAACTGATCCACAGGGGTCTGCAGGAGGTGACATGGCAGTGCAGCTCCAGCTACAATGCAAGGAGCTGGGTATGATGCTGCTAATGGAGAAAAGATTCCAGGACAAACTCCCAGTTTAGTCAAAGGTCTGCTGGGGTCTTTCCTCTGACATCAATAGGGGTTTCAGGAGAACACTCATTTTGTGTCCCTATTTCTTCTGCTCCCTGCTGTTCTGTGGGATTTACAATCTGACATACACTCTGTGGGAAGAAACTGTGAAATATGGAGACTTCCTGTGGCAACTGCTTCTGCAGGCTGGTATGTTTCAGGGAAGTTAGTGATGCCTTTGAATACTGGCCCCCACAAGCTGTGCTGTAAGCACAGTACATGCTCATTGTACCATTTTTCCAGCTACTTGGAAAGCCCTAGCCTTGTGTTACAGTAACAGGTTGTGGAAATAGTCACAGCAGAATGCCAAGACCTGAGCTCACCCAAAAGCATAGCACAGGCAAGGTAGGGGTAGTGGTTCTCTGAACACTGAAACATGAGGGGAAAAAATGGAATACGCATAGAAAATGCTTCTTGTACAAACAAGCTTGGGTGGAAAAGCTGAGGAAGAACATTTCTGAGGTTCATCTTTGCCTGTCAAAAGAGGTGTCTGAGGTCAAAGCTTACCTTCACTTCAGTTACTCCTGAATGTAGGAAAGTGTTAGGTGCTTTCTGTGAACAGACAGGGTAGCATCATAGTACATGAGCTTTCTGAACGCAATTTTATCTTCTTTATGGAAAAAGTCCTCAGCGTGGTTGGACAACTCTCAGGTCACATAAAGAGTAACAAGTAGCCACACATGTGTGTTCCTTAACTCTTACACCCACCCAAGACCACTTGTGATGTGGTTTGGGCAATGTGCTGCTGCCTTTGCCAGGAATGGCAATGGGCACAAGGGCACACTGGAAAATGCTGAGGGTTAAGTCACCCTGTTCCCTGTCCCATGAGATGGGGTCCCATCTCCACCAGTGTTGTGCCACATCCATATGCAAGACAGCCTGCCCACACTCAACCCAGCTCAGCGCTGCCTGTTCCCATTCATCATTAATCTGCTCGGCCAAACAAATGCTGTAACAGCCAAAAGTAGTTTTGTACCTGAGGCTGATGTCATTTTCCTCAGCAAGCTGGTATTTCTAATACTATCTTAGTCTGAAAAAGTGTTAAAATCTCTGGCCTGTTACCAGTTAAATCCTCAGCCTAGAGAAAAGGTGCAGGAGGAACCATATAGGTATAGATCAAGAGCTAGAAACAATTCCATAGGCAGGGTGATGAGGATCTCAGGAGCAGGTCCCACTGAACAGCTGATGGTCTCACTGATAGCACAAACACCTCAGCCCAAAAGCAGCCTCTTCCCAGCCCAGCCTGCCCTAGTCAATACCCACAGCCACTGGGACTGACGCACTGGATCTATCATTGAAGTGCAAAGAGAGCAAGGGAGAAAGGGAGGCAACGGTGCACATGCTTTTCTTACAGTGATAGCATGTATGTTTTTCTTACAGCAACACTGTGCTCCTCGGTTTTATTTTCTGTTTTGTTCTCTTTTGTGTCTCATGTCTGTGCTTGCAGGAACCACCTTATAGCTACCATGTGTAAATAAATCACCTATCCAAGTGTTGCTTCCTGCCAGATGCCTCCAAGCCCCATGTCATGCCCTTCACTGCTGCACCCCATGGTGGGGTGCTTCAGTGTGACACCAGTTAGAGATACACAGCAGGGACTGGACTGCCAGAGCCCATGTTAGCGCATGCTGAAAGCACTGAGTGGCAAGTACAGCAGGAACCCAGCATGGAGGTAGCCACCTTCCACTGGTACTATCCTTGGTCAGGCCCTGCCTGGGGCCCCCTCCTGTCTGAGCTAGCCTGCAAGCTAGAGCTGGGGCAGGCACACAGCTAAGATGTTCCCTTCGTCCAGCAGTTTTGTGACCTGTGCCAGATGTGTTGAATTGAACCCACCCTACAGTTCACGGTGCAGACCTGGGATGAGGCCAAATCTCTGCTTCCCAGCTTAGCACCCAGAGGAGCTGCTTGCCAGGGGTGCCCTAGCCCCTGAAATTGCAGCAGCAGGTGACAGCTCCATGGTTCCTCTATGTCCCCTGCTGTGCAGAAACATCCGATCCCCATAGCCTGGTCCCCAGTGACTCAGATGCTTCTGAGGCAGCAGAGTGCATCAGCTGCACAGCACAGCACTGACAGATATGCTAGGGAGAGGAACAGCCGGGGAGAGCCGAGGCACAGCCAGAGGCTCCCGACGTGAGACAGCTTATTTTTAGAGTGCTGTAGCAGTGAGGATATGGCAGGAGCCGCTTCCCTCCCGTCACTCTGACGCCATCACCCACCACCCACATGCCCGCTAAGTGGGTTATCAGAACCCATCAGGCTGCCGGGGAGAGGGGAAAAAGACATAAAGGTCACCTCTCCCCGTGCCAATAGACAGCAGCATGCATTCAGTGCTGTGGTATCTGTTAATGGACTTTGGTTTAAAGTGCTGAAGGTGGCTTGTGCAAAATGTCCTCTTCCTGCCCTCAGAGCTCCAGGACCAGCTGTAAGTCACTGTCCTCCCAAATCCATGACATATCCCACAGCTACAGCACTTAGAGAGGGCTTTCCTCTGTCTCAGCTGATAAAGCATTTTCTGTATCCCTGATCTTCCCCTGACCTGTCATTATCCTTTCCTCTCTGCTAGACATTGCTAAAATCACTGTGATCCCAGCTACCCTCCCTCTTCTCAGCTGCCTTCTGTCATTTTAATTTTCTCATCTGACAAAAAATTCACACTTGCCTGAGATGTTTATGTGTCCTTTGTGCCACAGTAACGGGACTCAAGCGGTGTTGTTATCCTCATCTAACACAGGGAAACAGTGCAAACTCTCCAGCACCACAGCAGGGAGACACAAGCAACATGCTTAACACAGCAGAGACCATCCCAGTCCTTCAAACCTCAGGGTCACACTTTTCCCTCCTTTCCTACTTTTCCTTCACTTTGGATTCAGTCACTGACCCACACAGACCTCACTCCTCCCAGTCCCCATCCTGCATGTCCTTCCAGCAGAGAGTCCTAGCCCATTCCGTTACACTTTTCTCACACATTTTCCTTCCTCCAACTTGCCTTTTAGAATCTCTGGCACCAGCCAGGGTTTTGGTGAAGCAGCACATCTCTGCTCATCATCTGCCTGACCATCTGCTTGAGAGAGCGCTGGGCAAGGCGTGCTTCTGCAGAGATTTGTAGACTGAAGGCCAGAATGAACCAGCATGATCTAGGTCAGCTGCATAATAAATGCCGTAGACAACCAGGCAGCAATTCCCACAGCAAGTCCATCATCTTTGTACTATCAAAATGTGTAACTTTACAGGGAGAGGACAGCTAAGTTTTGCAAATCTTAATGGCCACATATGTGAAGACTGTGAAGTCTTGGGAGAGCAGCAGTTACTCAGTACATGTGCATAGACAGCCAGCATTTTAAGCTATATAGATCATGTATATAATCCCATAAAACATGTTGAAATTCCTAAATGTCTCATTCCAGAAAATAACACCTGTCTCCTGAGGGAGAGGTACAACATCCAGGAGCTGGTGCTGTGTATAAACCCAAAGCATTGTAAGAGAAACCACTATTCAAGCCAGCCCAAACACTGCTTGGAGAAGACCTAGCACCACTCATGACAACAGGAGCAAATGCCACCTTGCCCTGCAGCCCACGGCTCACAAGCCCTTCAAGCCCCATTATTAAGGTTACCCCCAAGAATACTCTGCAGCTACTGATCCTGAGCAGCTGTACACTCCCAAGCACAGATCCAGCTTTGCTCCCAGCCACCAAAAAGCTGCCATTTCAGCTCACCTAACCTGGAAACATAGCACCATTCCTTAGCCTCAGGTGACTGCAGAACCTGAAAAACTGTAAGCTAGATGGAATTCTGCTATATGCTCTGTTCCCACCCAAGGAGTACATGACAACACAGGGGTATTTGCCCAGCCCTAGCTCTACTTAGTTGTTCTGCGTATCTTCATTTTAATCCTGAATTCCAGTAACACTGCCAGATGGATGCAGGAAAGACTAAGTCTGCATCCCACAGCCATAACCAGTAGACTTGTATTTGGCCCCAGCAATAAGCTAGCTCTTACCAGCTCAAGTCAGATCTCGCTGAAAGTCTTCTTGAAAGCCCAATTATAGCCCAAATCACTAAAAGTAACATTAGCCTGGAGAGGTCTGGAACTTCCCTCCTCAGTATCAGAAACACCTAAACTGAAACCCAGCAGCAGGGGTCTAACCTCTACTGCAGAGCCTGAGGTGGGGTTAGAGGGGGTGATTTAATGAGCCAGTTGTCTCCCTGAATAAAGGACAAGAAAACCTAATAGATGTAAACTCATTTTAAAAGTGCATAAAAGTATTAATTATCCTTACAGTTGTAAATACAGCCTTTTAGTCAAAGAATTGGTGCTGTTTAAAATATCACTAATGCTTCCTCAGCACAAGCTGAATCTCTTTAACAAATACAGTGTGATAAATGGTGTTTGGTTAGATATCTAGACACGAGAACATACTGCAGGCATCTCTGTGAAGTGCTTTTTGTATCACTAAAGACAAATGGCTTCAGCATCTCTCCTGGTAGAAGCTGACATCTTGCAGATAGTTCACTTGGGCCTCCCACAGAGAAGAACATTGAGAAGCAACACGTAGAGCTCTCCACTGCAAGCTGATGGGAGAATGCTGGTGTGCCAGGCTGCTATGCAATTTATGTCCAAGAATGTTCTTGTAATTAGACAATCTCTTAAATACTGTGGAATAAATAAAAGGGTCCTACAAATCTTTATCTGCAGGTTTCTTGCTTAGTAAAAAGACACATTGCCCGTGGTCAAAGAGAATTGATTTTGATAATTTGGTATTTAGTCCCATATTTTAGTATTTTGAAGAATCAATATACTCTAAAGAGCATGGCAATTTACTAGCTCTGGCAAGTTCCTTTCTTTAAGGACAAACATAAGTCAAGTAGTGATTGACTGTTGACTTAATTGATTTAGCAATACTGATGGGTATTTCTCTTGAAAGACACTTCTTAAACTGCTTTCCCTCTCTGTACCTCTGGGCTTAGACTCTCAGTTACCACAGGGAACAGGCAATGTGTGGTAACTGACCCCATGCATGCTTCGTCTCATCTAAACATGAGCTATTTGAGTTAGCTCAGTCCTCTTTCCTACAGTCCTATACCAGTGTTGAGAGCAAGAAACAGCAGATGCATTCAGATCATTTCCTTCGAATAGAGCAGCTGAGCCACATCCAAGTGACTAAGTTCAGATAAATTGAGTCATCAGATGCCCACTTAAAACAAATCAGTTTAGAATGGCTATGCTGCATTTGTCAGTGGTTTAATGCACTAGAAGAGTATTTAGAAGACAGGGCTAATTTCCTAGTCCTTGAAGAACAACACTGAGAAAGCAACTGCTCCATTTAGTAAAGCATTCTCAGATGCAGCCAGAAAGGCATTCGAAGCATTAGTTTACTACAACATGTCTTTGGCTAAGAGTCACTCTTAAGGTTAAAGTGACATGGTCTTTAGTTTTTATAACACATACAGCTGGAATAAGAGCCAAAACACTGAAGACATCATAAACCACTTTGCACAAGTTCTCTGCTTCTTCTCTTTGACCAGGTTAAATAGCAGCTGAAATGCAAACCAGCACTACTGCTGCATTATTTTCTATAGACCAGAATTTTAAACTCCAACAGGGAATGACCTTCAATGTCAGCAAAGCATCTCATTTGAGCCAGCTCTGCCATTTACACCAATGGGGTGCTGGGGCAGCAGGTCAGCATCACCAGCCAGCCTGTGCAACCTCCCTCCACCACTGGCCACAGAAACCCTACCAGCAGCAAGAGGAGCAAAAGCTTTATTCTTCAAAACTAATTCTTTTCAGCTTTTCCCTGTCTATCCTTTCCTGTCTCCCTGCTCACACCTGGTTCAGGCTCCTTTCCTGTGTCCCAAAGGATCAGGGAAAAGAGCCAGGGTGGCTGGCTGATGAGGGTTTAGAAAGGAGGCTGGGAGCAGGATGAGAACAGGACAATACTGGACTAGACTGCTTGGGAAGATAGTTTCCACTGTAGAAACACAATAAATGTACTAAATAATCTGTCTGCCATGGAGAGAACAAAAGTGAGGCAATAGCAATTTCCTGAGGGCCCTTCTAGAGTTTTTTCCTCTTATTACACTGAGGCAGCAATCCATACTTCCAAAAATTTAGTCTTATAATAGCAGACACAGGCTACAAGAAAAAACCCAAACAAGTACTCTTGAACTCCAAGAGGTGGTGACTGGGGTTATAAGCAGCCACTGTGACTCACTTCAGACTTTGCCAAGTGCTACATAACCTCTTAAAAAAAGTGGACTTCAGAAATTTTCTAAGTCTCCAGTTATGCAAAGGCAAAAGACAACTGGAATTATTCTCCCTGGTGTGGAAAAGCGCTGGAAGGTAGACTGCTGCTGAAGGACTGGGTCCAGTTTTAGGTCCTTGGTAAAAGAAAAGCACTAGCAAACTGGCAGCAGCTCAGAGGAAATCCCAAAGGTGGCTGGGACTGGAGCACACCCTGGGCAGATGGGCTGAAGGAGCTGGGCTTGGTCAGCCTGGACATGGGATGGCTTTGGGGAAACTTACCAGCAGCCCCCATACCTATGGGAAGCCACCAAGGAAACAGAACTGGACTCTGTACAGCAGGGCAGAGGGAAGATGAGAGTGAACAGGCAAACGGGTTCAAGGAAGAACTCTTTCCCTGTAAGAACAGTCAAACATTGGAGCTGATTGCCCAGACAGGTTGTTTCCAGCCTTGGAGATTTTCAAGACCCAACTGATCCTACTTTGAGAAAAATGGATCAAAGGGCTCATGGGATCCCTTCAGATCGTAAGTTTTTACCAAATCTGCACTTAGAAAAAGATTTAACAGCAAATCCAAACCCATGCTATGATAGCAGCAACTTCCAAAGAAAGACACAGAAAGTGCACTATCTACTTTTACATTAATAAAGAACTGTATCACTTGTCCATTTTCATGTATGAAACTGAGCTCACAGATAAGGGCATCCAGCTATAGGTATTTACCCAAGGTGTGTATATGCATGTCATCATGTTTCACTGGAGCTGAAGAGCTACCCAAGCTGATCAAGATGCAGGGCCAGAATTCAGCCAATCAAGATGCAGATGAACAGCTCTCCAGGCTCCATTGCCTATTGATCCTGTCTCCACAGCCTAAGCAGACAATTCGATTTACGTACATCTGCAAGCTGAGTCCCAACCACTGCCTTGTAGTTTATAACTTAATTTCTGTGCATTACATACACATTCAGTGCTATATTAGCAGACAACAGCTCCCATTTAACTGCTTACAAGGCAATTCTAGTGCCATTTTCCTGGGAGTTTTTACCATATTGAGGTCAGCCTGACTTGGCAGCTGTGGATAAGGGATGGGAGGACAGTGTAATGAGTGGAGGTGACAAAACTCTTTATACATCTCAGTGGAGAGCGGTCTTGCACTCATGCTGCTCGTGGCTCCATAGAGCTTGAGATGCCCCTATGGGCTAAGTCTGCCATTCTCTTCCTGGTGCAAAGCACATTGTTTCCCCTGCACTCTGCTTGGTTTCTGTTTACTAGACAGCACCTTTTATTTATTTTAAGCCACCAGTTCTTACAGAACCTGAATCCAGCCAGAAAACATCTGGATGTGCCTGGAAATGCTGTCAAACACCTGAAGGTGCTTGTGGAGCACACCACTAGTGCTGCTGAATCACCAAGACTGCCCAAAGCCTGAGGGCCCACAGACAAACGTTCCCTGACCCAGGACATGCTTGGAGAACCTAGAAAGCACAGGGAGATCCCCAACCACATGCAAGCATCACATTGGACTAGCAAGACTCTTAGGACTGCTTTAGTAACAGTAGCAGGTCCTGTGTGCTGTCATAAACCACCAGAATCTTGAGTCAGTCCTTAGCCCTACCTATCCAGGGCATTTGTGCCACTTTTGTTCCTAGAGGAGCAAAGGTGGTAAATGTAGTAAAATGGCCAAGTCAGAATTGGACTAGCTACTCAAGTACCACACCTTCCATTTCAACCTGCAAGTGGAACAGCTACATGGAACTTGAGGAAATATTCTTGGAAAGTGTTAACATTTTTTGTAGAAATCTAAGTTTTTGTTCAAATTTGGTCATTCAATTTAGATGCGTTGAAATAAGGTATCTATGTTCTTTGAACACATTTCTTGATGGCTTTGAAACACACAGGTCTTCATGGGAACAGGTAATTCAAGCAAAAAAATCAAATCCCTTGAGAAAAATCTCTCCAGTTAATTGGTCACTTTAGTGTCTACTGCCTGAATCAACAGGTCTCTCCAGTGTTTATTTGCCATAGCTTTAAGGCAGGCATCTTACCCCAGTACCATCACCAGTCACACTAGAGAAGATGGAGCTAGCATTTGCCAGTATGTAGGAAGGACACAGATTCCAGCAGAGAAATGAAGAAGCTGGTGTCAAAAACCATAAAGCCAAGCAACAGCTGTACCTACCCAAGGAGCACACTATCTTGAATTTATTGTATACGGTTTGTGAACCTAGAGTCTAAGAACCAACACATATCAAGAGAACCCTCTGAGTACCAAGGCTGCTTTAGCAAATGGGACAAAAAAACCCCCAAAACCTCAGCAACCTGAAATGTTTCAAAATGCTGAGCCTGTTGTATTTCTGAAACTAAGCATAATTCTTAGGAGCAGGGATCAACAGCTGCCATCTTCCACAAGTGAGGCACTCTCGAGAATGAAAGCACTGGATCACTGGAAAAGAGAATGTACCAGGTGAGGGGAAATGAAAAACAATGTTATACACCTATTTCTAAAAGGAAACAAGACAGAATCTATCACACTCCTCGCAGAGGAGTGAGAGACTGTGTAGGCAAGGCTAGCCACAGACACCGCAGGGCCTATTTAACTGCTCACCTCCAACCCTCTGCTCCCACCACACAGCAGGTCCTGCCATCCAGCCGCACCACGCAGGGCTGGCTGGTGGGAGCCCTAGCCACTGCAGCACACTGAGCTGCTTTGCTGCACATCCTAAGCTCAAGTTTAAGCTGAAATCAAAGACAAAAAAGCAAGAGCAATGAATGTTTCTCATATGTGCTACAGCCTGTGAACTGTAGCTCCTGGAGAACACTCACGGCCTTGGAAATGAGACTGCTGGATAGGCCAGACCTGCTGAACCTCACTAACTGTGCCTGAGCTGACATCTCAAGCTGCATACACAGCACACACAGGGCTTCAGCTCCAGTTTCAGAAGACATCAAGACACATTTCATTAGGTATCAATAATTCCACCCATGTAGATTTCATACATCTGTCCAGCTTTGGTATGTTTTACAACTCTAAATTCACCCACTTATCCCTCCTTCCTCAGAGCACCCTTAGTTATGGTAGATTTACTACTCTTACAGACACCATCTGCCTACAGTAAATGGGACATAATGCTATCAGACTGCAGGATGCTTTCCATACCATATGTGTGTAACACAAGCACACAGAATAATTTGCTCTTCAAACTGTAGGATCAGGGGGTGATTTTACCTTAGACTCCCTTCCCCCAGCACATAAATGTTTTGCCCTCCATTTTGCGAAACAGTGAACTGCTCCCAAGCCATTTGTGACAAGACATGCACAGACTTCTAGTAATCTATCACCATACAAAGATTCAGGACATTTACAGCTCGTACGTAAGAATACTCAAGAAGACTAAAGCAAAACCCAGACCCTTTCTCCTCCTTTTTCCCCATTGTGAAAATAAGGCTTGAAAATGACCAAGTGTGATGAGCTGAGCCATGCTCACCTGAGCAAGCAAAGCCACATTTAAGCCATTTTTTTTTTACCCTTCATTAGTCATACACTAGTTGTACAAATACTCAGTTAGCTTCAGCACAAGGCATTACCACACCAGTCTCCTCAGGGCACCAACTGCTCATTCCTGTCCCTTCCGCCATCTTGCCGATGGTGCAGCAGCTCTGACCTATGCCAGTGGGGGCCTGACGGTGACGGAACTGACAGGAGGGACACGGCACAGCTCAGGCCAGCCTCTTCACTGCATTTCTGTGCTTACTCAGCCCAGCAGTTCTGTAACAGTATTCCATGTGCCACCTCAACAGGAGCAAACATCTACTTGATCAACTTCAGTTGAACACGGAATTATGTGAAAGATGGATATCCAAGCGGATATAACTGAGCTACTGCAACTGGATGGCACCAGGGTGCTCTACTGTTACACAGCTTACTCTCTCAAAAGTGGAGATGAAGGGGAGCAAAGTTACTCACGCCTACTGAAATTCAGTCACTTTCCTGACTTAGTGTTTGCACTCGTAAAAGCCTGGTCATGAAAATCAACACGTTTGAATTTCCAGAGGTTTGTGAAATAAAAGCGTATCAGAAAACTTACAACTGCGTAAAATCTTTTTCTAAAGTCAGTTTCTGTGACAGTAAGTAATCTCTGGATACTCAATTGCATGTAACCTGACCAGAAGCTTACAGAAGAAACCTGAAAATTAATACTGCAACACTTCCCAAGATGGTTATAAAGACCAGTAACTGTCAGTACTTTGTGCTTACATCCATGGTTAAACTTGGTCAGCTGCAGCTGAATGAGAAACAAATCTAAAAAAGGAAAAACGTTTTAAAGTATTTCCACAATAAATCTTTTACTCAGAGGGAGGATATCCCAGAAGCTCTTCTTTCCTAGAGGCATGACCAGGATAATCTCCAAAACCAGCCAAAGCCAAAAATAATCTCAGGACATCTTTGGATTCAAGAGCCATGCAACCAAAGCACTAACCCAAACGTTAAAATCCACACATAAAGCCAAGCCAACACCCTCTCTAATAATTTGATGAATCCACTAATGAAGATTATAACCTTCACTACACAACGCATTACACCAGCCTCTTGTTCTAGAAATGTTAACTATAGTTACCTATGAGATAGACATTGCTGCCTTTGGAGTCACAGTACAGGTGTTCCTGTTGCTGCTGCATAGCCTTAGGTGATGGTTAAAACAGCTGTGCTAAGCAGTAAAGCAAGCAAAGGTTCTCATTTTCCCAAAATCAGAAATATACCATTTCCAAAAATGGGAGCAAAAGACAAAAGGTAGTGAAAAATACTGCTGAAGAAAAATTTAATTAAAAAAATCAGGAATTCAACAGTGCCTAAATCTTTATTTTTCTTAACCTACATATTTTTTCAAATTAGACAGTTTTACATTTTATGACACAAAAGGAAACTTAAATTACTGATAGTTTACATGTAAGCTTGATTCCAGTCTTAATGGAAGAAGAACAAAAACCAAAAACCCTCAAGAAGGCTCCCATATTACACTTCTACTTCATGAATTGGCAGCTGTTAGGTCTCCTTCGAAGTCTTCGATTGTCTGCTGCTATTAGTGTAATAGGTTACAAAGCACAGAAGAATCCCTAACTGTAGTTAGCTGGAGGAGATACAGAGATAGGTATGCACCATTACAGTCAGATGTTGCTCCTGATACGCTGCACCACACTCAAACAAGGGCCTCTCTATGCCAACTGCTTAAGTCTGTGAAGGATAATGCAGCAATGGAAAAAATTTGCCACCATTCACAGCTTTCTAAGTGGTGGGGGACTGATCTGAAACATTAACTTTTAAAAGCAACCTCTGTTTGTTTGGTTCTATAATTCTGAGTCTCAGATCCCATTTTGACTTGTTTTCAAAACTAAAAAAGCATCACCACACACTCTTACAAGGTAAAATGCCAATTTTAATTCCTGTATCCCTGTACCTTGAACTCAGCTACTGCTTTTGGGAGGTTTTTCATTTTAAAAGCCACATTTTAATCTCTGTGTATCGTAGCAACAGTCTGCATGCAACTTCACAACTCTACTCCAGAAACTCCATTTTGTCACTGAGTGGAAAAACCCCAAAATCTCAAAGTAAAATGCAGTACGGATAAGTTGTACATTACACAGCTATTTGGTGTGTCACTTTTTTCTTTTAAAAAAGCTATAAAAACCACATCAGAGGAAGGTTTAAACTTTCGATGCAACAGACTGTTGCTGGGCAAGCAATAATTACAGTGTATTGACCTAGCACAAATGGCAGCAGAATACATTAGAACAGCACAACACATCCCCCTGGCCTCCATATATCACCGTAGGTACCAGTTGAGTATCATGACTAGCTGTACACAGTCTCTGTAAGGAACCACTTGTGATTGTTTGCAGCTGGTAAGCCTTTCACTTGCAGCAGACAAACAAAATGAATCATACAGCTGGCCTAAACCATACACAAATCTAGCCACCACTTTCACTGCCACTGGGGAAAGGAAAAGCATGTTAAAAGTCCAATGACAGAACTAGCTGAGCAGTTTTGGTGATGTTGTCAGAGTCCTATCTCCTCCCATAGCATTGACTCTTTTTGAACAAGAACAATCAACATATTCCAGCATGCCCTATTCTGCAACATACAACAGGCTGGATTTTAAAGGTCAACTAATTACCAATTGATACTTGTAATAGGAAATTTATCAGGAGTCAACTTCTATAGTTACTTTACAATTCTATGAATCATACATTAAGGAAAGCACTGATACTCTTGAAAGCAGACAAGTAGGCTTCAGTGTATATTTTTAGCAGTCTAAAGTTTTTTCCCAATTAAATCTGATTTTATTAATGAAAAAAAATTACATTTTGACTGCTGAAATTTACTATTTACATTTCAGAACACTTCTCAATCGGTTAAATCACTTGTTTCTATAGGAACTTAGGAAAACATTTGAGGGCTTTCAAATAAGACTTTCGTTCCATTTCCCTTTTGCAGTGAAGAGGCAGAGTCAGTTCAGCACACCAGAATAAAATAAGAAAAAGAAAAACCAACAAATTAAAGTAATATTCAAACCACAACATTTAGTTTATCTACATCCAGCTCAACAGCAACATTTATAATATCAATAATTTTTATCAGATTTTTTCTTTAGGGTACCTTTTTATATGTTCTGATTATTTACAACTGTACAAGCAAAGCACACACTTCCAAGTGCACATATTTAATACAGTATTGACTATTTGCATTTACAGGTTTTTCAACAATCTGAAAAAGATCAACTGTTTAAGATCTTTAAGGTATATTACAAAAACTGCTGCTATTTCCTGTACTACAGTATGTTTACCCAGTAAGACCAGTGACAATAGATACATACTGTAACTGAGTAATTCTGTATTCCACTCATGCTAACCCTCCACGGGGTCAGACCTCATTAACTCTAAGCTGTCTTGTACAAAAGTTAAGGCAAAGTCATTTTCAAGTTTAAATAAAATTCAAGTCTTTAAATATTGGATGGAAATAATTCTTTAAAAAAATCAGTTGTTTAAATAAACACTTTTGTGGAATAAACTGTACTGTCATAGTCAACAGGAATGAGTTTTGTCTGAACTTCCTGCAGTTTAAACACTTAAAGAAAAACTTTAGGCATTTTAAAACAAAAATAATTTATATTCAACTTTATTAGAAACTTGCTAATTTAGTGCATCCTTGTCCTTCAGAAAGCGCATCACTTCTAAAGTAAATAAGTGTGAGAAACCTCGTCCCAGAGGTAAACATCAGGGATCTCTTCCTCCACCACACAAAACAAACACCATTATCTCACGTCCTGAAAAATTTAACTCCGTATGCCAATGCTTGTAGTTACAGGAAGATGCCAACACGAGGCTGACTATGATATGAACTCTTTCAAAGAGCACTTGGGGCAGAGGTTAAAAGAAAGCCTACACAGAGCACAGGGGTAACCAGAATATACAGCGCTGACTCAGTTAACTCCCTTACAAGCACAGGGAAGCTAAGGTTATCACAAGAAGGCTACAGGGCTTTCTCCTGATAACATCCACTAACAGGCTTCACCACCGTAGAAGCTCAGACTTAATTCTTTCTATTCACAATGTGCTTTGTATTTGCAAATTATAACATCAGTTTTTCTCTGGAGTGAGAAGATGGTTACTTGCTTGCAGTAAGTCACAAAAGGAAATATTTTAGAAAGACTGCTATGGTGCTCCGTAGGATTCATTTTGTGTGTGCAAAACGTCAAAAACAGAGTCAAATCTTAAAAATGCTAGAAACAACTCTCATTGAACCTAAAAGTGCAAGTTCGTTTGCTGACACTTAGTACAGCAGCCCAATAGAAAAAAAAACAACTTCAATGTCACATACCAGTTTGTAAAATGTATCTACTTCCTTGCACTCTACACACGCTAGCTGCCGTTACCAGTCATTTGGACACTTTAGATAAGTACTTGTAGACCAGTCTATTAAAAATATTGCAGCAGCACATTTCTGCTTAACAGTTTAGAAAAAACTTACTATACAGAGCTTGCACTCACACAGCCACAGAGAGGCTTAATAAAAAGTTGATTTTCATAAAGACAAATATTTTACATCTTGAAAGGAAATAATCACACTAAGCTTCACCTCCAATTAAGCACCAACCTAAATGTAAGGTTCAGAACAACTATCCAGAACTATCCAGAAAAATAGAATGTTTGTTCAAGAGGGGGAAAAGTATTTCACAGAAAAATAACTTGCAGGCATTGTTATATGCCTACTATCACTGCAAGCTCCTAACCAACAACTCATTCTCAGGTATCTTAGTGGGAACATGGGTTTAATTTGTGGGAAGCAGACCTCTTTTCAAATCCCCCCAGGTGTTAGCTTCACTGAGGAGATTTTGGAGGGGTACTCTGTTCTTTGTTTAAGCGTTTGCCAACGGCTGGAGGGGACGATCTGCGTCCTGACTGTCTCCTCTGGTCTTTGGGTTGTCCAGGATGTGACTTTGCAGGAGGAGGTTCTCTGTTTTTCTCTACTGTTTCTGTGGGCTTTCTTTCTTCTTTCCCACATGCTACAGTGTTTGGCTTCTGGTCTTTCTGGGGTTGCAACGTAGGAGGATCCTTAGTTGTTCTCTGGCAAATTTCTGCATAACTAGGTTTTCGAAGTTCCTGTGAAATCAAAAGCAAACAGGATAGCAGAGTTAAAGCATCCTGAGAAAATGTAATTTACTTTCATGAACAACAACAACAAAAAAAAGTCTTTCTCCCCAAAGATGGCTCCACTAAGACACACAGATGAGGGCTCGAGTATAATGTTTACAGAAGCTGTGCAGACAATAAGGTTCAAGGTAAAATGCAAAACAGTATGCCAGAAAAATGGGATACTATGATAATGCAAAATACTTCTGATTAAAGCAAACTCTAAAAAAAGCTGAAAGATGATGAATACTGTTTGAAATATTAACATATTTATTAATACTTCTAACTTTGTTCTACCAAGAAGAAAATGCAGGTAAAAACCTACGATTCATCAAGTTGAACATGTTTGCACTGTTAATTTCATAACTGTACCATTAAAATAATCATGAGGCCACTAACACTCAAATTTAAGGATGCTGGGCTCACATGATTAAGCAGCACTGGGTAGCAATGTAAGCAATTTTCTGTTAAATGCATCAAACTGGATCATTAAGAGAAAGTGAAGTAATAAGGTCACTTACTATGGCAGCCCCATTGACTTGTACCGATTTACATGCAGTACTGAGTGTGGAAGAAGAAAGCCTTTCTGTACTCTGTGTCTCTTTCTGCGGTTTATCCACAACCTTGCAGTCCCTGTAAGCATCCAGCAGGAAGTAAAGCTCATGAAAAGTGAAACTTCAGGATAGATGAATTATCTAATAATGGGTCTAAAACAGTATCCAAGTATGACTATAAGAAGTTATAGCTATAATTTGCCTAGCAAATTACGACTAGCATTACATTTAAAAATGCTATCAAAAATTAAAAGAGAGATTCCTGTGGAACTTGGCACTACCTGTAATTTGTGACATTCTGATACCATTTGGTTATTCAATTATCTTGCTTTCATTACTCATACACCTCAATTTTATTTGCATGTTCCAAATAAAGTCTTACTGAAAACTTTCTTTAGTATATTGACACCGGTACTGCCCACAGGATTGTGTCTTTGCTCCCTATACTTCGCAGCTATCGACATACAAGGCAGTAAGTTATTCATTGAACTTAAATACTTGCAGAGAATAAAACACAACTCTAAGCTTCTGGCTGCTGCATGACTATTATAACTGAACCACTGTTAAGATACTGTTCAGAAACTAAGCTTTATTGACTTTACTACAATATACAATATTATTTCATTCACTGATTAAGATTTTAATAGCTATGCACAGTGTTCTACCTAGCCATCTGAGGAAAGAAAATGCAAATGTGATTCAGAGCAGAATAATTATAGCCATGTAATTACGTGCTTACTCAGAAGACTGGGGTGGCGAAGGAGACCTTTCAAACGTCCTGGGCAATGTAGAAGAAACTGGCAACATGGGCTCTCGAGGAATTCCTGACGGAACAGTGTTTGTACTTGCATCCACATTAATGTTCTGAAGAAGAATACAAAAAAAGGCAGAGAAGGACAATCATAGTATCCAATTAATATGGTTTGCCTGAAAACTAACATCATCAGGAACAGTTTACAAGTTGATTTATAAAAGTAACTATAGGGAGATACATACAGAAGGATCCAATATATGTATTGTAACAGTAAGCTCTCTCCTTTACGATTACTTAGAAACACAGACAAACAACTCACACATCGTGCCTCTTTCCCAGAAAGTTTGAAGTTTAGTTCCCCTTGGGACATATCTGGGTGACAAAGATTACTTCTTTCAACATGGGAATTTTGCACCTGCTGGTGACAAAACAGGCTTTGTGCCTGTTTGCATAACCAGTTAAGTCTCCTACATTTATGCACTAAGAACTGTCTTCTTCAAAGCTCTAATTCTGCATCATCCCAATAGCTGGTGCTAAAACCCCTTAAGCTTAAAAAAATAAGGCTTTGCTAACTAGGATATCACCATCATTTAAAAGTCCCTTTCTTATTCTGTAACATGCTTTCCTACCAAGAGGCTTTTTTCCACAGCCTTTAAAGGATTCTGCTACTGCCAAGTGGTATCATGCTTCCAGATAAAGGCCAAATAGGTTCAATATGCACACATGAATTTAAATGGTTGCAAAATAAGAAAAAAGATTCTGTATATTGAAAAACATTTGATATTTATAAACATTTTGTTTTAAAAGTCGCTTTTGACCTGTCTGACTCTGGAACCAGAAAAGATTCTGAAAATCAGAAGGGACAGCAATGGAAGAGAACATAAGCACAGAAGAAGGAAGACAGCCACCAGCCACCCCTTGCCACCAGCCCAGCTACCATTCAAAGGTCATAAAGCACAACACTCCTGTGGTCACTGTTACAAGTTAAAAGCATTTGACGACACTGTTTTAAATCAGGCATCACAGATTACTGCAGTAGATCTAAGCCTAGTTTTACTCAAAGTAAAAGCCATAAAAAGTGGATTTTTATAAATAAGAGAACAGCTTCTATGGGTTTACTCTAATAGGGTGTCGAAAGGCTCGTAATTGCAAATTGCTGAGTACTCTAGCCCAAGACCATGAAAACTTGCAGGTACATGGTTAAGTGTGAATAACTTCAAGTCAAGCAGATACACAAGTGATGTTCCTAGGCCAAAACACTCATCCTCTGACCTGACAGTGCTGCAGTTTCCCAGTTGGAAAACACGGTATGATTGCCATTCCCCAGAGCTACACCTAGAAGAGCACCGCATAGCGAAGAGCATAAAGATATGAGGCTCGGATAACAACTGTTGGAAATTAGACAACTTAAATTCACTTAGCTTCTGTACAATGGACTTGCTCATCTCTAATGCAAGAGTAGCATGTGCAACTATTTCAGCACTTTGTAACTCTACATCGAGTGACATGAAAAGATTTTGATCTTAGGGTGAGAACCAACCTGTGCCCATTAGTAATATTCTAATATTAACTCAAATACCTTTGCAGAAGAACACAGTCTCTCTTTGGAGTCAGTTTGCTGTTATCTTATTTTTTATTAAGGCAAACAAGGAAAGATGGTGCAATCCCCTTCTTCCACACAATGGTACAGGCTAACTCGTACAAGCCAGAAAAAGGTATTGGAAAATCAAAGGAAGCTTTTTAATGTGACAGCACACTGCACTACCATAAAATCTCAGTGCCTGACTCACTGCCTCTAGAGGGGAGAAGTGCAAGTTCTTTACAGTCACAGTGCAAAGCAAGTGCTAGATTTGTAATGGGAGGAGCAATAGGTTTTCAGCTGCAGTATCACTAGCAAGTGCTGGAATTATATTTAAAACCTGGAATAGCATAGTCAAAGAACACTTCAGAAATAATAGGGGTAAAATACTTAAAAATATATCTCAGCCAAAACCAGACTACAATATGGAGTACTGTGAGCCAGTACTCCAGATTAAACACTGCTCTTAATATGGCACTCTCCTGCACATTTCCCCCTAAATGCAACCCTGGAATGTAGTTGTCCCTATTACCACTTGCAAGAGACAGAATATATAGCTTGTCTGTGCAATCCCTGCTTTGGGTGCAGGCTGCTCTGCTGCTTCCTCTTTCCTTTAGCAAAATACTCTCCCTACCCAGGTCTGATATATGAGCACCAAAGAAAACACTTCTGCAGTAGACTAGTTGTAGAGATGAGACATGAGAGAGAATTTGGTGTTTCAACAGGTTGCTTTCCACTTCTACATCCAGGGGTTAACTTCTTCAGTTGTGGTACACACAGGAAAACACGAGTTAAACTAGAGATAGTAAAAAAAAAAAAAAGCCAATACTGACTTCCACAGCCTAAACTGTTCCACAGCACACAGACTTATACAAGTCTTGCTGAGAACGCAGTCACTCACAAATGGCATGGTAGAGACGGTTCTAAGAATGAAATCTATGAACAGCTACTGAACATTAATTTTCAGATGTATCCCTACTACATCTAGGAAGCAGTGGTTGCCAACTCATTCCGATATATTTTTATATTTCCAAGCACTACGACAACACTGGGATCCATCTGGTTTTGGGAACAGCTATCATACCTAGGGTACTGAGATTTTGTAGGCAGCTTCTTTATATTTCAGTGCTTAAAAGTTTGTCACTTTCAAGTGGTTTATACAGAACTCAAAATAATCAATTTCAAAAAGGAGGAAAATTTAGCACATTTTTCACCTGAGTCGATCAAAAAGCCTAAAATAATTATGAGCAGCAAAGAGCGTACTTTCTAATCTGTGCTATTAATATCTACTTACACTGGTGCCCATATTCCACACCATTTCAAAGAGAATACCAAACAACTTCTCAGATATAAGTGAAGAAGGCAGCAGCGCATCATTTGACAGCTGTTTTTAAAAGCATTTCTTATAACCCATGTAAACCCCATATTTTTCTACATGTAAGCCACCAAATTCTAAAACAAGAAGTATGAAATGTGTTTTCCCAACAAAAGTGAACACTGGCTACTCACTCTTTCTTTTGTCGTTCCTATTACCACACTGGACAGTCTGTTTTCAAAAAGGTCTTCGGTCTTTAAATTGCCAGCAGCCCCAGGTAATGGAGGAAAGCTAGATAAACCCAACTCAAAGCTAGGAGATGGAGGTTTTGGGGGTGGTGGAGACTGTGTTTGGCCTCTCTGGAATAAAAATAATGTGTTGAGGTTACTGCACTGGATGACAGGAAAGACACATGGGACTCTAAACTGTATTTTGCATTTGATTTACTTCTGTGAAGCTCTAGAGAGGCCTCCCTCATCCCACCTCCCAAGAAAACCACACAGTACCAAGGAACAGAAGCTTTCATTTTCCAGTGTTGCCCTTAAAATATTTAACTGGGAATACATAAACATTGTTAAAAATATTACATGCATAAGCTTCACTGACACTAGTATAGTAAGACAAAGTTTTCTTGCTAGCCCTTCCTTCAGGATAGATCTTACACTGACACTGAAAGGAAAATGGTCTGGTTTAGACATGATGATATAGCAGAAATACAAAGCCCATTTATGTGCAGTTGGTAACATTCTGAATGAAGGACAGGAGTCAAGAACCTTGACCACATTCAGATATATTAAGAAATGGGGGGACAGCATGCCTTGCATGTAGCATAGACAACAGCATTTTCCCTCTTTTTAACTTATATGGTCAACTTTGTAAAAATGCAAGATAAGTGGCAAAGCTATTTCTGAAACACAAAGAATTTTTCTTAATTAAATCTAAGAAGAAAAACAATGCCCCAGGTAGAAAATTAAACATCAATAGGCTAAATGCTATTATTGTGCACTACAGACAGCAGTTCCAAAGCTAACAGTACCACAGCTCAAGATCACTTGTGAGGAGCATTTGTAAGGATTTGTAAAGTTAAATTATATTTACACTGAAAAGTAAAATCCCTTTTGTAATATGCTATAAGCGAGTTTACCAATTAACTTCATCTGTATCATGACTGTGCTCAGGCCTGTGCTAAAGTGATCTCTGCTGCAGAATATCAAATGCAAAGTAGTCTGAGACAATTCCTATTTTGAAAAGGGAAAGGTTTACGGGTATACAGCAAGATGGTCTGAATGTGAAAAGAATGCTTCTGAACAGAAATCTGTTGCATTATTTAACCTTTTTCCCCTTCTTCCTCATGAAGAGCAATACCTACAGAACTACCCTGGAGGTCTCTTCACAAACTCCAGTTTATATCGTAAGAAGTGTGTGTTGAGAAGGAAGGAAGGAAAGAATAGAGAGACAAGAACAACTAAAACTCCTAGGACTGCTACTCACCCAGAATTACCCCCCTGAAAACAATGTAAGAGTGCTACAGCACTGGAGACTGCAAACCTCCAAAAACAGTCAGGTGACCTGTCAAAGGGTCGGAGAGACTACACTTACCCAGCTCAAACTGCAAAAGGAACAACCTTTTTGAGTTTGTGGGGTTTTGTTTTGATTTTTTAGGGCTTTTTTTTTTTTCTCTCCCAGCATCATTCTTTAAATCACAGCAGTCCATTTTGTTAGAGAGGACTAAAACCCTACAATAGATGATACTTTTGTATGTTACAAACATTGTAAGTTATATGGATGAGTCCTGAAAAATGTAACATAAAAGAGACTAGTACCATTAACCCCTTAAATTAGTAAAACTAGGGAGGAGTTTAATGGGTTTTGAGCTGCCAAATGCATAAGATTGGATAACTGAATAACTGGCTTATGTCTATAGCCTCAGATACAATCTGATCAGAAAGGCTCATGCTCTCCATGCAAGCAGGCATGCTCTGTTATTTTTCCTTTATAAAAACAAAACAAAACAAAACCAAACACCTCAAATAAGTCATCAGTCCTTTCAAAATACAACTGGTTGTAGTTATGTCCTATGTACACTAATCACAGAAGAAATAAGATCCTGGATTCAATTATTTCTGTAGCCTAGAGGGGTGAAATGTTAATCTTTCAGAGTACACTCCTTCCCAGCAGCTCTCACCTCTGTTCAAGTTACATCACTGGACAGTACAGGCTAAAGATTCATGGGCCAGAAGAGACTAGAAAGAACTTGGCTGCACAGGCTGCAATTAAAGGTTGGTGCTGAGAGAAGGGAACTGTGGGTCTACAAAGAACTCAGGTCTACCAGTTTTATGTTCAAAGTTAATCTTTACAGTAAGCTGAGTGAGAAGAGCCTGTCTGGTCAGTAAGCGTCCAAGGTAATTCTTTCACTCAAGTTGCTGACATGCCTAACCTACACCTCTTGCTTGTTCTTTCAAAGACAGAAAAAAAATGTTGATAGGAAAACATCAAGCTAAAAAGTTCAAGTAGCTTTGAAGGGGCAAAAGCAAGCAGTACTGAGAATCCTACATGTAATCTGATCTCACCAAGCTCCAAGAAGTTTGACAAGAACTAACAGCAAATAAAGGGAAGGAACCACTTGTCATTTTATGCTTTCCAAAACTTGATTCTCCTTTACCTAAGACCCCTAAGGCTAGTCGACAGCAGGAGCCACAAAAATCACAACACAACGATTGCGGACCTTTTTCAAAGTGCTATGATGGCTCATGCAGTGGGGATATTTTAATTTGAATTGGCAATTTTAACATGAATAGGGAAATAATACAGTTCAACTTCATCAACATGCCATGTGTGAAAAAAATGAACTGCAGAGAAGTATCTGGTTTTATGAAACCAAATTTTAAGTCCTACCAGAAAATTACATGTTTTTTTCCTTCTTCTACACAATGCCCAGTCCAGCCTTTTCAATATCAACACTGTTTTAAGTATTCACCTTGAATTTAAGTTTACCAAAACTATAATCTTAGTATAATGTTACCAAGTGGTACTTGGAAAGGCATTTAAGAAAACAGAACTGACCACTTAACTAACATACTAGCTACACATTATGACACATGGATCTGTAACACATTCAACATTTACAGAACAGTAACTAATCAAGTGTTTTGAACTTCAGCTTAGCTATATAGCTCTCCCTAAACGTAAACACTGGCATGCTGACGAAGTAACACCAGGGTGGATTTTTTTTTGCTACTATAAAAGAGTAATGTTAACTTTTCCTCAGACTTCTGCATTAATGGACAACCTTATCTGATACCCAAATGCAGTAAACCAATGTGATTTTAATGAGCTGCTGTCTTCAGTCAACTGTGACATCCAACTGCTTGTGCAATAACTTACCTCACCTGCTACTCCTTGTAATATCCATACTATTGACTTGTTACCCTATTTTTAAGATAGATGAAAATGATCATGAACACTCACTGTAAACTTGTCCTCCCTTTTCTTTCGGTAGCCATATGAGTTTTTCCTAAGGGAAAGAAAGCAGTTATTAGAACCTTGCCTATAAATGAATCTAAGGCAGCTGGTGAAAACAGGAGAAGTTAATTCACACTGCTATTTCATCCATCTTCACTCTAGACAGGTTATTAAAAAAAAGTGTTTCAAGGAAAAATACCTAGCAAGCTGTCATTAAAATTAAGGTGTGGATCTTAATACAAGTCAGCATAAGAATACAATGGTTACAAATAATTCCTGTGTTAAAAACATCTCTGAGCAGATTACATGTCAGGTTTAGACAAAACCCTTCAATGGGCAAAGGGTTTTTTTGTTGTTGAGTTGGGGTTTTTGTGAGGGTTTTTTTTTAATATACCTATGTAACTTTTGAAATACAGATAACCACTTTCAATTGAGATAAAGCACATCCAAGCTACATTTCAAAATTTGCCAATGCATTCTAAATTGGCTGCAATATATCTTCTGACTATGAATATTATTAATATATCCAATACTGTAACTTCAGAATATAAATTTAAGTTCTTACTACTCCTGTACATTTTTGTAGGCTATAGTTTGAAGAAACTTGTTTCCTAGGTTCTTAATCATACTTTTATTCACCCGTTATAACACAATTTATCAAATTAGATTACAGAAGTACTGAAATCCTTGCACAAATTCCCCACTTAATTTTGTAATGATGCAATACAAGTCTTATACAGATCATCTACAAAAGACTCAAGTTACCTTCCAGTTTAGTAAGTCACTGAATGTAATTTACTTGGAGACACAAACACAGCCATTGTTCAAAGCTGCACAGTACTTTTATAAAGCACTTATTAGAATTGTATTGAAAAAATCCAAGATAAGCCTGCTAAATTCTCACATTAACATAGGTGCCACCAATTTTCAGCTCTCTTGGTGTGGGTTTTTATGTTTCTCTGGTTTTTTTGGTTTTGTTAGGTTGGGTTTTTTTGGAGGGGAGGGAGGTGTTGTGGGAGGTTTTTTAGGTGATTGTGTTTTTGTTTTAAACGCATAACAACAGCCTTCTTAGTTGCATATAATTTTTTTTCCTCCCTCCATACCAATCCATCCTCTCTGTTCTAAATGTCTAATTTGGGAAAAATGCTGATCTTTAAACTGAAAAATCTAATAATGAGCACTGCTAGCACAATTTACGCTGCTGAACAATGGAATGGGCAGAACTGCTTCATTAAAGTTAAGTAATACCCAAAAACTTTCTTACAACACAAAGAAAGGACAGAGAATTAGATCTTGCACCTGTAAACTGCTCATCAGTTGCCCTTAATGATTTTCATTTGGTATGAAAGTATGCAAGTCCACTTTTCATTTGTTCTATGTTTAGCACTCTCTGAAGTACTTTCCAAGATTTTAGTTTTGAGGAAAGACAGTCTTAGTTTAAAATACTTTATATACTAAAAACAGTACTAATACCATACCTCTTTACTAGAAGAAGCAGTTTAGAAGCAGCTATACAGGTTGTTCAGAGGACAACAACAGTACACTCACCTTCCTCTACCTAATCCAGGAGACGAGTCAACGCTGGTCTGTTCCACCCGTCCAGTTCCCACTTCCCTCTTGGTATAACTCGTAGTGGCATTCTGCATCCGTGTCCTGTTTTGTCCTGGCTGCCGCGTCTGTGGACTCCTGACGCCATTGATTAAACGATCAGCAGAAAAGTCGAATATTGTAGGACTGCCTAGAAGCCCAGGTCCCCTCTCTGCACTGGGTATTGTATGTCGTATATGAGACTTGCTAGGATTCCTACAAATTCAAAAGTCATTTCAACATACGTACTATGAGATCTTCTGAGGCCTAAGTCCATACACAGAATTCAGAAGAAGTAAGATTTTTAGTCCTTGATTGCACGTTTCATTTATAAGAATGATATTCATTTTAACAGGTCATGGGAGTTAACCAAATTAACCTTTTCACTGTCTACTCTCAACTATGGCTTTATTCAAAACTACTTGAAACTGAAAATACTGTAAATAATCCTGCTGATCACATCCTATCATTCAGAATACTTCATCTGAATACCCTAAATCATGGAACAGACAAATTCTCAGCTTTCAGACAGTCCATTTACATTTAGAAACACTACATCCACTAACAAGAGCAGCACCATCTGCCCTTTGGCCTCACGTAACTTCACACTAGGTTCAATTTCACACGTATTTTTAGGTGTTATTGAAGTAAGCAGATTAAACCCCCACATGCAAGATAATAAAATCTTGTGTATACTATTAAAAAATGGTTGAACTTGCCTGTTCCTGGGAGGATACTGTCTGAGTGTAGTCAATGGAGAAGCAGCAGGCTTGAATGTTGGAGATGTGAACCCATTGATAAATCCAGCATTTGGAAATGGTGTTACCTAAAGAATATATTGCATGTCCATAATTACAAACAAACTAAAAACTATTTTTCTGCTTATCACATATTTCATGACATTCTCTGCAGGGCAGTATTTAAAAGACTGGCTCCAACAGCTATAGAGATTTTGTCCAGTGCATTGTAACCAACTGACAAAATGCTGATTTTTGAGAAGACAGCCCCTACATATATTCAAGTCCTGATAATTCGTTAAAAGGACTGAAAAACATTAAGCCAAAACTCATGGCTGTAAGTAATGCAACTTCACACCATACTATGCATGACTTCAGAGTACAGAGATCCTGCTTTGTCAAAGAGTCTCTAACCTACAAAGCATGTAATCATAACTTGTATGTGAATCCCTCCCTAAATCAAAAAAAAAAACCATTTTAGTTCCTCATTCTACTTATCTTCCACATGACACCTAATAAAGCTTAAAGAGTAAGTGGATGTTAAGTGGACATCTGATTCTTTTCACATCTTTCCAACTTATTTGAAATGTGAATTAGTGCCATGCTGCACAAAGAAGCAACATTAGGAAATGATTTTGAGGTGGGTGCATATCTATGTCTTGTATTAACAAGGTATATCAAAATTTGAAACATGCTCATAGTATGTTTCTCCAACCTCACTAAGACACTTTTCTCCACTTTAACGTATGAATGAGTTTCATTCAGAAAATGTTATTATTAGCAACAGCAAATGCTTGTTTGTCTTCTCCACCTGAAAATAACTAAAATGCAGAACAGCAAGACTTCTATGTAGCACCCTTTCTACACTTACAAAATTATGAGAAACAGCTGGGATTAAGACTGTTTCCTATAAAGATACCTTTAGGCTTGTTTAACCTTCCTTTCAAAAGCAAAAGTAAATCATTAGCCAATGGAAAATAAAATCCAACACCAAAAGTTTCATGCTAAGCTACTGACAGCCTTAACCTAGGTAGCAAAAATGCTACCTCAGGCTCCAAAAAATGGCTATTAGGAGTTTAATACAGCTATTTTAGGAATAAAGTTTCATTCAAATACTGCTCTCTGCTTTAACAGTTCGAACTTGGAACACTGAAATTCAAAGCTAGTAAGCAACTACTGAACCTAATGAGAAGACATTGTACATACTAAGGAAAACAAGCAGGAAAAACTAGACCTTTCCTCAAATACTATTAAGTACTTGATGAAGAAGTAGGTAGTTTTAGAACTGAGGACGTGTGTTGCCACATTCTAGTTTCAGAACTAAAACTGTATGCCCACAATACTGCATGCATTTAATCTCAAACATGAGACATAGCACGATTAGTGTTTAAGTCGAAGCAGAAGAGAAGCTTCAACCTTTGCACAGAAGTATACGTACAAAGTTCAACCCTGTCTCATGAGAATTATTCCTGTGTCATTGTTCATCACAGTCTCTCTCAAATAGTTTCTATTCAAACATAGCTCTTCCTCTAAAAGGTTCAAGAAATAATCCTATTACATTAATGTACACAAAATGCAGCTAACCAATGACAATAAGCTGTGAAACAGTATGAGACAAAGCTCTGCTAGTTAATTTTCTGGCTTTACTGAGAAAGGCATGAGACCTTTAATGCTGGCAAACTTGCAATGTCTTCCCCTAAGAGCCAGGACTAGTAAGCTTTCTGGAATACGAAAAGTTCTAGGATGATGTAAGGCAGATATACACTAAGCTGTGCTTGAACCTGTGGACAATTACTCTACATCAGTGCCACCCAACTACTTTATTAACCCACAGCAAGACTGTGCAATAGTCAGTCTTGTTTACCCTAAGGAAGAATCACATTCATTGCTGCTTAATAAGGTTCCTTTCTCCTGGAATAACATTGTTCACTACACAACCTTGTCTCCCCCACATTCTTCATTCCCCTTAAAAGCCTTCCTCTGAAAAGGCCCTGGCTACCTTCCCTGTGTGTGAAGTGTTTAGCACACCAACTTTTTAATTAGCTGGCTGTTCGGTACACAGGAAGTTTGTTCAAGGACACTTTAATCCTCTGCCAAAAAAAACAAAACCCTCTAGAAAGCTTCTAATTTTGAACATTGCTACCCTAGTTTTTTAGCCCCAAGGAAAGAGGTGTTTACGGAGGGGAAAAAGAGGTTCCACACAGGATAGCCTTAGTCTTCCAGTCATTACAGAAACTATATTCATATGAGTTTTTTGTAGAGTAACAAAGGCTGACTAAAATGGGCCAAGGCAATTCTGATGGGAATATCAGTGCTGGGAGCAGCACTACAGGATGCAGCTGACGTCCCATTAGAGTATATAAAGCCTTACTGCTAGTAAGCGCTAAACTTACCTGAGCTCTAAAGGCTTACCAATAGCCCCTTTAAGGAGTGCTATTAAATTAAGCATTTCTTTTTTAATTGCCAAAAAAGATGTAACTTTTGCACAGAAAATGTTTTATTTAAAGAACATGGCAAATAGGGTAATTCAACATGTCAACCTAGAACTTATTTTCCTGCTGGAAGATCAAAATACTAAGTTATCCTTATTTATCAGATACCATTAAGTTTATTCAGCTCATACAAGAATTGCTTTTTTTGGTATTCATGTACATATTCTGAAGATCTAATTTCTAAAGAGACTTTTAACCTTCACTAAAAGTAGCCTTTTAGTAAAGAAAGTTTTTAGTAGTCTTTTAAAGAAGTCTTTCAACAGTCTTTTAAAGAAGTCTTTTAATGAAGTCTTTTAATAGTCTTTTATAGAAGTCTTTAGTAGTGACGATTTCTACTGGTAATGGTTCATTAATATTCTTTACTAAAGAGCTGCTTCAAAACCTAAAAAGTTAAAAAAAAATTAAAATAACTTAAAAAAATAAAATGCAGTCCAAGACCAGATACAATTTTCAAATACTTCCCCTTGTACACCGTGAGAAGAACTCTGAAGCGGTGTTTTTCAAGAAGAATCAGTATCTTCAACTCTTCTCTTCAGGATACATTCACTCCCTACACCTCAGGACTTCAGAATTAAACAAGCAAATAGAAAACTTTCAAAAGAATCCAACTGTTTCATAATCAAGAGACTTACCAATGAAGGGTCTAGGTAGCTGTGTGTGGCTGACCAGGCCTGTGGACCAATTAAACTGTACAATGGCAACTGCTGATGGGGACTGTATACTGGAGGTAAGTAAAAGGATGTTGCGTAACGCTGCTGCGTGTAGAGGTTCATATCCAGAGGTCTATATCCATTCTTTGGCAAAAAAGTGTTTATAGCTATAGCCTTTGCTTTTATCCTTGCCTGCAAAGCAGATTGGATTATTTATTACAGCAGCCTTTCAAATTAAATCAGAATAGTTCAAACTAGCATCTCTCAAACTTCTACTGGACACTTGTCAGTCACTGCTTCCCCCTTCATGGAAAAGGTATGAAGGCCTGAATTCTGGCCCCATGCAGGGATGGATATACCGCTGCCAGAATGGAGGAAAAAAGCAGTATAATGGCACGTGCTATGTTTCAAAACCGATCTCCAGGTCAAACGGCTGCTGAGATCAGACCACAGATTTATGTTAAACACAGGGAGACCACCTACCCCCAAACTAGAACATATACATGCATGCCCCCCAAGAAAAGCATAAAGCTCTATTTACCTTGATCGGTTTTCCTTGGAAAATTTTCACTTCTTCTCTCAGGTATCTGTAAGCCTTTAAAAAAAAATTATAAAATTTGTCAAGTATAATTTAAACAAAGGAAACTTGAGTTTTGACAGGCTAATCCTGACTAATTCTTGAAGTGCTTGCTGATGTTAAGACTATAGAAACTCCTCATATATAATCTGCACTCAGCAAGATTTAAGTTACCATTACAAAAGTGCTTCAGTAGCATTAAAACAAGATCTTAATTCTTACCACTGAAACATTTCAATCTGTCATCCAAAATACGCATGTCCTTAGTACAAAAAATTATAGCTTTGGCCAGGAAACCAGGACATGCAAACAAGATAAAACTCTTACAGTGTGTTTAATAGTACTGATAACTGGATATTAGCCAAGGGGAAGGTTTACGTATTTTTCTCTAAATTATTACATGGTTACAGTATAGTTTCTGTCTTGTCAGCCCACCCTTCTCCCATCCTTGTCTCCTCATATTCTAAACTGCTTCAAAAAGAAAAAACCAACAGCGTTACCTGCTGCGCATCAGCTTCCGATTCAAATGTGATAAACCAATTGTCATTATAGGCAAACTCACAGTTGATAAACCTAGGCAAATTATCTCCTTTGAAAAGTGCTTCAACCTCCTACAAAAAGTGGTTTTGATAAGAAGGGAGAAAAAAGGATGAGAAGAAAAAAATAAATTAATAGACAGAAGAAAACTTCAATTTAAAGCACAGAACACTGGAACTCCAGTAAGAAAGACAAAAAGCTTTCAGGCTTACAAAACAGAACTGAGAACACTTCAGAACACCTGCAGTTAAGTAGTGTTAGTGCTCCCCAATCTCCCCACTAACTAGGAGAAATTAAAACAAGTGTTGTCTAAGGCCATGCTGCAAGTAGAAGTAGCCTGCTTCTTTAAATCAGAGGAGAGAATCTATTTTGGCCATCAAGAAACACTTGAATTGGGCATCAAGTGCCAAAAGCCATCTATTTCTATCTCCCTGTTCCCAAAACCATACAAAGACCTGTGCATGCCAGATGGGGCAGAACACTCCCCCACCATCATCCTTTCAGCAGAAACCTGGAAACACACTTCAACTCAAGTGTCTACAGATTAATATATTTGAAACAGGCTTTACGTTAACTCAAAACCAGCTAGGTTCTACAGAAAACAACCCATGTTTTGGACTTTTTCATTTGTTTTAATCTGTTTGCACACTATTTTTGTCACAGAGTTGAGGTGAGCAGCATCAAAAAACAATGCAATCTGGGAGGTCTTACAGTCAGATTTTCTAGTGTAGCATGCTCAGGCTTTATTTAAGCAGAAACTTTTCCCATTAAGTATGGCCAGTCGAGTCTAGATTTTCCAGTCTAGCAAATTTATACATGCAACATATAAAACACTTCAGACCACCTCTGAAAATAAAGACTGTTCAGAACTTTGCTGTTGTTAAGCATTTTAGAATGACCACCCAGTGCTAACATGTCCAACCTGACAAACTGATGCCGAAAGAAAACAAAACACATCTATACTATTAAAAGCTAGGCAGTGTTTGAAAGGTTACATATTATGCAGAAAGCTAAAAGCAGCTGATATTTTTAAGCTATGCATTTAGCATAACTAAGTTCTTCCCTCCAAATCGTTTTAGCATTTGGTTTCGTACTCCTGCTTATTAAGGCCACTTCCTTATTGTAAGTTTTTGAACTGCACTACTTTTTATTTTAGTACGAAGACTATCAAGAGAAACAACTCTTAACACCTTTACTTTTCCTAGTAAAATTAAAGAGGGGAAATTAAAATACCTACCCATCATTAAGAATCATTGCCTTTTCTCCTTTTTGAAAATTCACTGTGATTTAATCTATGTCCCAACCACTGTTTTCCAGTCTTTCAGTTAGATATTGTCCCAGCTATATCAGAGTTTGCACTGGGTATCTTTCAAAGAATCAAGTTGCCTACTCTCACACTTATTCCACAAGCCTGTGGAGCTCCTTGGTGATCTGCTGACAATTCTATCCTCAGCATTATGGAAATGTTTGCAAAGCTTTAAATACTTTACCCCAACAAGCTTCAAGGTGCAGCAGGGGCATTTTCCATTCTAAGGCTTAACTTCCCTCAGCTTCATTTGCCATTTATCCATGGAGCTGTGCACTACGTGCATATGGATAAACTAGAGTCTAAGAAAATTAAGTTCTCTCTACCTAGGACAACATTCAGTTTTTAAGCCCCCTGCAGAGCTGCCTGTTTTACCACAGTCTTCTTATAAGCAACAAGCTTCTATCAAACACATTTATGACACACACACGCATCAAACCAAGGTTTAGAAATGCTGTCAGAAACTAAGTAACAATGTATTAAGAAAACATGATATGTTTATTCAAATCTGGAGGAAATCTAACTTCCAAATCCTAAGGGAAAAGCATTCTTTACTAAACAATTAAATACTTACTTCAATAGGGGTAGATTCAGGTACTTCACGTAAAATCACAATACAACGATTCTGATTTGGCCTGACTTTTTCTCCCTTCTCATCCACTTGGACTAAAGGCAATGCTAAGAGAGAAAACACAAAATCTTATTTTAGCTATCAGCAATTATAGCTCTGCACACTGAAAGATGCTGTGAACATTTTTACAAAGCAAAGCTTCTTGTGCTAAAATTCAAAATATTTGAACATCCAGAAACAATCAGAAGATGACTGAGGATACTTTCAGACATACGAAGCTAAGTAGGCATGTTCCTTAAAAACTTCACACTCTTCCTACTCTTCCAGCCTTGAAAACTCCAATTTATTAGCTTTTTATTCTGAGGTATACACTGAGTCATGCTCTTTTTTTTTTTGATTCCTACCTTAGTGGTTATGTCCATTAGCCTTTCCTGAGAATTTAATCTCAATTTATTAACAGAGCATCAGGTCAGAAGTGACTTCAAGGATCATCTGGTCCAACCTTCCTTGGGCAAAAGCACAAGATGTCCCAGCACCCTGTCCAGACGAATCTTAGACATGTCTATCACTGGGGAATCCACCAATTCCCTAAGACATTATTCCAGTGGCTGGTTGTTCTCATGGTGAAAAGTTTTCCTCTAGTGTCCAACTGGAATCTTCCCAGGGTTAACTTGCACCCACTACCCCACATCTTTTTCGTGGGACTCCTTGTAAAAACAGAGTCTCCATCTTCTTTATACCACTCTTTAAATACCAGAACACAGTGAGAAGGTCTCCTCTGAGCCTTCTTTTCTCAAGGCAGAACAAACCTAGTTCTCTCAGCCTTTCCTCATGTGGCAGGCTTCTAAGTCCTTTGATCATCTTTGTAGCCCTTCTCTGTAACCCATCCAGCCTGTCCCTATCTCTCTTGTTTAGGGGAGACTAAAACTGAACACAGTATTCCAGGTGTATCCTGTCAAGTACCAAGTAGAGTGGGATAATAACCCTATCTCTGCTGGTGATGACCTTGCTGATGCAAATTCTTATAGTCTGGGGTGATGTGTAATTTGTTCCAGTCTTCTGAGGCATCCTCCAACTCCATTACCTCTCTAGGTTTAGGGAGAACGGCCCTGCAATGACACTAGCCAGCTCTCTTAACACCTTCAATGGATATTGTCAGGGCCTATTGATTTGTAGGGGTCAAGCTCTTGTAACAGTTCATATACAGACACTTCCTTCACTTCCATCAACCTGGATTTTTGTTCCTAAAGCCTGAGACTCAGCAGTGCTGGTGAAGAAAGTTTTGAGAACCTTTGCCTTTTCAGCATTGATGGTGACTAATTCACCTCTCTTATGTAACAGCTGGCCAATATTTTCCTACGTTTCTGCTTGTTTAAATACCTCAAGAACCCTTTCTTGTGGTTTTTGACATCTCTGGCCAATTTCAATGAGCTTTTGCTTTCTTAACTGCATCTCTGCATGCCACGGCAATGCCCTTCCCTTGTAGTTCTCAACAGGTATTTGTCCACTTTTCCATCTCTGGTCCGCTTCTGGCTTGGTTTTGAGCCGACCTACAAGCACACAGTTAAGCCAAGAAAGCCTCTCACTCCACCTAGTTCTCCTACCTTTAAAGGGGATGAGCAGTTTTCATGCTTCCATGAGAGAGCTCTTGAAAAACCCCCCAGTGCTTGTTAGTGCCTTTATTCTCTATGGAAGCTTCCCATGGAATATCTTCCAGCTGAGCTCTGAGCAAGCCAAAGTTTATTCTTCTAGTATCTAAAAGACTTTGTCTTAGTCCTAACCTGCAGTGTGCTCAGCCAGATCACCAGAATGTTATGATCATCGCAGCCAATGCTATCACTGAGATACTACACAGCAGGTTTTCTTGATTTGTGAGTAGCAAGTCCAGCAGTGCCTCATTCCTGACTGGCACATCTAACGTGTATGAGGAAGCACTCCTCTGCGCGCTCCAGGGACTTGATGGATGACATGTGAGCTGCTGTACTGTTCTTTCAACAAATGTCTGGGTATTTTAAGTCACCCATAAGAACCAGGTTCTGTTGAACCAAAGCCTGCTTAAGTGACCCAAATAATGCTTCATTAGACTTATCTCAGTTTGGAGGTCAGTCGCAGATGCCTACTCTAAGATCTACTCTGATCTTGACCTAGAGGCATTCAGTAGGGCTTCCACAATTGCCATACCTGACTTCTAAACATTCAGGATTCTCCTTAACATTAGAGCACAACTCCTCCTTCTGTTCTCCCCTGCGTTGTCTTTATGAAACAGCCTGTAGCCACCCATTGTGATCCTCTAGTAGTGCAAGCTGTCCCACCACGTTCCACAATTTAAATTCACATTATTCTCATTTACATAGGTCATTACTCAATACCTCAAATGTGAAGTAGCTTTGATAAAACTGCAGTCCTATAATTGTGATGGTCTAAACTGGAAGCTGCTTGCTCTGTTTAATACTTCACAGAAAAAGAAAAGCATTTTATTACAATACATTAAAAAAGGAAGAGAGATTGAAAATCCAGATTAACAGTCCTACGGCAACAACCAAAATGCTTTCTAGCATCAAGAGATTGCTTTTTACTTACATCTCAGCACTTCGACTATCAAATCCATATCAGTACTGAGTTTCTTGACATGATCAAGGTTTGCTACTGTCATTATTGGCACATACTGATCACTGTCCATCTGTGATATAAGATACATGTCACTGGCAAGATTTTCTCTGTTGGGAGAGAAAAAAAAAGGGAAAAGTCACAGATGTAACTTTTGCCAATGAACATGAAACAAAGCCTCACCTAGTAGAAGGCAGATTCCTACACTGAATTTTGTATTCAGCATTTTCAGCAACTCCCCAGTCTACCTATATAGTTTACTTCCCAGAAAATATGAAAATGTCTTTATTTTTCCTTCAGACATCTTCCTGTTCACACAGCACATTACCTCCGCAAGCATGTAGTAATATTGTTAGGTTCATTACTCTAAATGACCACTGAGTAACTGGCTGTGCAGGAGTACACAGATTAGAAATTGTTCTAGGTTATTAAGACGTGTGTTTAGGATGCTTTTATCAAGACACAAGCACTGAGAATAATTACGTACAAGTAAACTACTTTCAGGATCTTGCATCAGTCTATACTGGAATGTGTATGATTCAGAGCCCTTATTTTATTGTTTTTGTGAGTTTTGGTGGTTTTGTTTGTTGTTGTTTCGTTTTTTGTTTTATTCATCCTTAACTTAGAATATAAAGGGATCTATAGAGGCACATAAAAAAAATCCTGCTTTTGTATCAATGCAAATTCTAGAATTATTATCTTAAAAAGAAGCTTACCAAATGGCTTAAGTTCGATGCAGTTTTAATTTGCATCAAAAAATATTAGTATCAGTCATAAAAATTCACCTGATCTGTAACTGCTTGTAAGTAATCTCACTTTAGACCAATGTATTTACTAGTTTAGGTTTTAGGCCTAGAAGTTTCATGTAAGATTTAAAAGGTACATCGTACAATACTCTGGAACTTATGTGTTACTTCCCCCCAAATTCTCATCCTTTCCACTCAGTTTTAAGTGACAACTGAAAAACTATTAACATACATCCAAATTAGGTACTAATCTTATTACTTATTCTCCAGTCTGCTACATTTAGGTGTATACATACCTAGATAAACAGAATTCCAGTGTTTTCTTCAGTAATTCTCGTAAATCTTCCTGGCCTTCTGGCTGCAACTGTTCACTTCCACCTAATAATTAAAATACTTAAATTTAGTGCTGCTATATTACACATTATGTATTTTAATCAAGCCATCATATCTATTACTGGCTGTATAACCAATAACAAGTTTTCAAATTCCATAGATGTTCATTGCATATTAGTTTACCACCCACTAAAACTGCACAGGAACACTTGCCATTCAAGGCATTACAGAAAAACCATGTCTGACCTCACTTGTTAGCTTTTGCTCTCCAAATACATAAAACTCTGAAGCAGTTTCAGAAAAGCAGTTACAAACATCTTAAAGTACTGAGCTAATTATATCCATCTTCCAGTCTTAGGAAATGAACCCATTTCTAGCTGACTAAACCCTAACTAACACAGCTGACCAATAGAGCACACAAGCAATGTTATGGAGAACCTCATGTTTCTGGCCTCACTCTAAATTCCCAACACAACTGTGAGGTGCTCAAGCCCCCTGATAATCCTTGTGGTCCTCCTCTGGACTTGCTCCAACAGCTCCACGTCTTTCTGACATGAAGGACACCAAATACTCTAAGTGAGGTCTCACAAGAGCAGAGTAGAAGGGGCAGGATCACCTCCTTCGACCTGCTGGTCGCAATCCTTTTGGTGCAGCCCAGGATATGGTTGGCTTTCTGGGATGCAAGTGCACCCTGCCAGCTCATATCCAATCACTTAACAACAGATGTGTGATCAATTCATCTCTTGGTTAAGAAGGAATAATGAATTTTTTTTGTTATACCTGAAAGTTTCAAAATCACATGAAAACACTTATTTCAGGTTCATTTTACTGTAGACTCAGTAGACTGCAGTTAAGCTGAGGGTAAGCTAACTGTGTTAGTGGGAGAACTGTTTGAAGTTTAGAATGGATTTTAGAGATTTATATAACCTTCAGTAACATGTTACATAAATGTAAGTTAGGTTTGGTGGGCTTTTTTTTGTTTTGTGGTTTGGGTATAAGTATTTCACACCAACTGCTACACTCTATACCATTCCCTTCTTCAGCAGCTTTCATCCTTCAGCTCTCCTTAGCCTTTCTTCTTCCTATAGCAGCCTCTAATTTCCTCCCACTGTTTTGTCCTTCCTGGGATCTGTTCTGATGAAGATAATGTCAACACCTGAGAAATACACATATCATGTACTAACCACTATTTCCCCTCCCCATCTCCTCTTTCTTCCTTGCCTAAAACCTGGCAAAAATCCATAATTATATGAATTATTACTGGTAAGAACTACAGCTGCTAACAGTTGAAGAAAAATAACAAACGTTTGTTAAAACAACACAAAGAATTTAGACAAAATTGTTGCTTATTTTAGCATTTTGAGTACAGACTGATCTTTCAACATATAAACATTACTGCTTGAGACACAAATGATATGTGAATTTCACCTCAGTTCCTGACCCAACTAGAAGCATGCAACTTAGATACTTAAATGTAAATGTCTACACTAGGAACATGCATTCAGAATTAACATTTCAGAAAACAGTACTCAGTTATATCTAGAACTTATAATTGATTCTGTGCTGTACATCATATAGCCTGTACTCAAACAGGAGGAGACTGGTTTCCAAATATGTCTCAGCCTGAGAACAAGAGACAGAATTTTCTCGAGTCTATTCACAGAGCAACAACTAAAGCGGTGCATGTTTTTTTATGGTGGGTTTTCTGTGTATTTGTTGTTGTTTGATTGGTTTGTTTGCTTGAATGGATGTTCACTGTTCAACTCAACATGTGCTTTTTTAAAACCAAGTACAAGCGAATATTAGCTTTCTCTTACCTGTCTGGGTGGTTTCATGCATAGACTCATACTCGGAATGATCGAGAGCCAAAGGATTCATATCTGTCTGGTCTGATATTGAAACAACTGGTGATGGCTCCTGCAGCTCTGTCAGCACCGCATTATGATGCTTTTTGTCACCATCACTACTGGCATCCAGTTCTGCGGCAGAGATGACAAACACACTCAAAAAGCATTCCTTTTAATCACAGTATCATCATCGTTAAAACTAAATCCGAATTTTACCTTTTGCTTGAGCAACAGCTAGAAACTTTTATTCCTACCTTCTTTACAAGAATCTGGAGGTTGGTCAGGTATTTCTTCCCACGTTTTGCTCACACTACCATCAGTGGCACCACTCGCTTCCAAATGTAACATATGATTTCCCCACACCTTTGCATTGGGGTTTAACTCAGAAACCTTGGTTGACTCCTACAGAAAGAAATTGATTATGCACTTTGTGGATGCACAGCACACATGTGTAAATACATATACAGTTTCAAACAACAGCATCAAATGTGCAACTCAAGATTGTATTGTTATGTTTTTTTTCCACACCTGAATATATTAACTGAATTGCCATCCCATAATCGTTTCAAGTACAAACACAATTTAATTATGCAGCACAGAATTCACTTCCCTGATAAAGAACCTGGTAAGAAAAGGCCAGCCAAGGAAACTGTAACAAACATTCTTTGCCTTTGACAGACTAACTCAACCTGTACTTGCCCCAGACTTCAGGTGGTTCTCCAACAGATATGTTAATGAGATATTTACTATATTATCACAGTATCTGTTTCTGTGAAATAACATAAAATAATTAGGAAAATGTAAGAGCACAGGGTTTGGTTTGTTTTTTCTTCCTGGACTTAAATAAACATGTAACACAGTTCTAAGGAATCATTATGAAAAACTGGAAGCAATGAGATGTGCGTGACAACTTCTGTCATGACCTCAAGACAAAAAACAGCATTAACAAACATTTAATTAAGTTTTCCCCTAGGCAGGTCAAATAGGATCAATTACCAAATCCACTAAAGTCATCTTAGGCCAGTCTCTTTTAACCTGGATTTCAAATGGACACATTTAATGATCATATATGGTTATATATAACCATTATATAAATGGTTATATTTGTCCTTCAGAGAGATTGCTCTCTGCACTGCCAAGTTCTACAGTACTTTTTTTTGATAGTAACATGAGACAGTTTTCTCTTGTTTTGCTAATATTTGAGCAAAGCACACTCAGTTATTCCATACCCAGAATACCTTTGGTATGTTTTAATACGTTTATTATACCTGGAAAGAGTACTGCTCATACAAACACACATTAAAAAAGCTTATTAAAATTTGTTTTGTGAATTTAAGGATGCTAGGAACATGATAGAGTTTAAGAGAGGCACTCCAAAGCTCCACAAATTATACCCAAGTTATTCTGAAACACACACACTCATTATCATAGTGCACAGAAAGCACATCCAGAAGGTAAAAAAGATTTAAAGAATATCAAATACAATACATCTACTGAATGATAAAGACTTGTAAAAAACGGAAGTGTTCAAATATTATGACTTTAACATTCCTTCCTGTAAGAGGGTAAAGAGCGCTATTAACAGGCTGTAGAAATTTTCCCTTCCATATACTGAAGTTTTAATATCAAGTTCAACTAGAATTGAGAATCTGCAATCAAAACACATTGCCCGATGTTTAGACTTTCACAGAGGGCAAACAGAGCTAAAAAGAAAAAAACTATATCCGTATTCAACAACTTTTTGAGATACTACATTCTCTGTAGAATTCGGTTTTGCTAAAGAGAGAGCAGCAGTCAGCTTCAGAACAAAACAACATGTTGTATTTAACTATAATGAAACCACGGTTTGTCTTGACTTATGCAAATTCCTAGCTTCAGCTTTAAACTAAACATCAAATTAATTCTGCAGAATACTTACAAATTCATCATTATCTTGCCATCCCCAAGTAGCAACATTTTCTGGTGCTAGCAGCTGATATGGGTATCTTCCTACTGCATATGAAGCACCTCTTAAATCTTCAGGTTCATTCTGGAAGTTTTCATTAACTATACACGGTCTGTCATTCTTCACTGTATTGTTAGAAACTGCGTTATTGCATAAAAAGCCCATCAGATATTCACCATTACTACCAATAACGGTGTCAGAAAACAGCCGATTTGTCCAATCAGCACTGCCAGTCTGAAGACTGATGAAATGCGACCATATTTCAATGTGGGGATTTTGTCTGTCCAGTTCATAGGAGTGATCTTGGTCACTTGGTGTATCTTTCATCAGACCTAATACACACAGCTCACTGCCTTGCTGAAATCCTGAGGCACCAGGAGAGGCCCTATGTATTTCATAGGAAGGAGTAGCAGCATATTTGTCTACCTGCTCCGGGTCAACAAAAACTCCAAGCTCTTTGTTTGAGAAAATCTTGTGATCTGACTGCATTTGTTCCCAACTTGTGGTCAAGTCATTCATTTGAGCATTTATTATGTAACTGGTGCTTTTCAGTTCAGTAGTCTTGAGTTCTAACTGCTCTAAATTCCCTGTGGTAAAAGCTTCTGTATTCCCAGTTGATGTACTAAAACCAGTGAGGTCCTCCTCCTTTGAGCAGATGTTGACACACTGTTCTACTTCACTGTGCTGAAGATTGCATTCATTTACATCACACACACTTTTTTCATTATTTTCTGATTCTACTTCAGTAAAAGGTCCAACAGGAACTTGGGTATTCCCAACCTCTGGCTCTGGATTGACACAGTGACATAACTCAGTCTCTTCTGGTTTATCACACACATGACAACATGCATTTTGACACAATGAAGGTAAACTATTATGGGCTTTATGCAAGAGATTACCAGCATCTTCTTGATTTTTTGTGTCATCTATTAATTTTACACTCTTGTACATAAAATTGTCCAAAGATGAAGGTACAGTGGACTTAGAGTAATTATCCTCATCATGAGTTAAGCCTTTATTGCAATTTAAGATGGTTTTATCACAATCAATAACATTAGCATCCAAATTCTGTTTTACATTTTTGGCCTTGTTATCAATTGTTTCATTTAGGCGAGCTTCAAATTTTGTCTCTTTCGTAGATTCTACTACATCCCCAACTATTTTGCCTAAATCAGTCCCCACATTCCATTGATTCTCCACTGTGTGGAAGGAATATGTATCCTGTTGCTCATCTTGTCTACAGTTCATGTTCATTTTATTCATACCCTCATGTTCCACAGACATAGAAGAGACACTGGTTTTGCTATCTGAATTTGAATATTTGCACAGTTTACCTTTATTCCCTGGTGACTCTTGTGAAATCTGAGATTCTAGGTTGTTTTTCTTTAGGAACATTTCATCTGTGCCTGTGTTATGTAGCTCACAAGATGTCAAAGTGCCATCACTTACCCATGATTGAACTCTGCTCAAGCTACCAGCTTCCTCAAGCAAATTGCCTTTTAGCTCAGTGATACTCACAGAGACATCTTCTTCCATGCCACTATGGTTTGCAGCTTCTGTTGATGTCCTGTTTTCAGTGCAACCCTTAATTTGTGTTTGAAAATCAGAACTTTCTTCCAAGTTTTCACATATTTCCATCATACTTGAAGCTTCACTGCTACGCAAAACTGTACCTGTGCATTTCTCTTTATCTTCCAAGTATTCTTCCAAAACACTGTGATTTTCACTGGAGGCAGATGCAAGCATATGGTCATCACCAAACGTTCTTTGAAATGTTTTCTTTTCCACATTGGCGTTTACTTCATTTTCTGGCTTTAGGAAGTAGTCTTCTTCAAGTTTTTCTACATGTTGACTCACCAAAAAAGCATCTTTGTCTGTTTCATCTAACTCTAATGATAATTTAAAGTTACCCCTCATGTTATCTGCCACCTCTTTAGTATTTATTTCCCTTACGACACTCGAGGAATGCCTACTTAAACCAAACGGTACCATCTCAGAAACAAGACTTTCCTTATTTTTTCCTGAATTACATACTCCAGTGTTTAATGACACACTGGAAGTACAATCACCATGTTTCATGTTTTCTGAATTAGGGGTGCATCGGTCCCCTTCAGCAGCACATACAAATTTTACAGAATCGCAAGCTCTGTGGAAAGATTCATTACAACTGATAGAATCACCTCCTGTATGTATTTCCTCCTGTTCATTCTCAGGGTTGACTTCATCACATACTTTCACTATTAATCCATCTTTTACTGTACTGTCAGTATTTAACCCATGTACCTGACTCCTGTTAGCCAGTAAGTTATCATAAGAAGATTGGATGTTTATGCTGCAATATTCCTTTGCTTCTTTTTCCTTTATGCTTGACCTATCCAATTTTTTATACTCAAACAGTTCTTTCTGTGAATTAAACTTAGCTTCCACATGTGTTGATTGCTGCATTGGAAATTCTCCCCCACTGTCTAGAGGTCGTGCCATGCTGCACATTCCTTCATCAGTAACAGCTGAGTTATCTATGCCTGCTGCAGTCTCTTCATGCACAGTAGCTGGCACCTCTTCAGTCCCTTTCAGATCTTCAGCATCTACAACACAAATACTGTAAAACTCCCTATCTTTTGTATTTTGTCTGTTGTCTACATCAAGATAGGGAAATGTTGGAGACATCTCTCTATCTGAAGCTGAAACTTTTTGTAAGCAGTCGCTCTTGCAGTCTTTAACATTAACTGTTGTTTCATTCTGCCTTGAATAGTCACATGTAACTGCGTAATCCCCCTGAAAATTTCTATTTAAGGAAATTTCACCCTGTAAACCTTTGTCCACCATGTCTGGTACATGCGAAGTACAAATATGATCAAACAAGCAATGCTCTTCTGCAGCTACATTTCCATTATTAATATTACTATTAATACTTTCTACATAGTTCATATGCTGACCTTTAGCACTGTTAGATTTTTTAGATGCTTCTTTTTGAATAACCGTATCTTTCATTTCTTCAGTTTTCTGCAGATTTCCATACGTGCCAGAGACCTTCAGAAGGTGACTAAAGGAATTAAAGAAGCTAAAAGGTCCACCATATGTTCTCCTAGAGCTATCACAAGGAGTATTCTCCATGCTTTCATATGATAGATATTTTGCTTTTCTATCCCAGACCCCAAATTTAGAATTTGACTCTCTGCAATCATCATTATGAATATGTTCAATGCCGACTACTGCAGCTGCCCCATTAGCTGTCCTTCCCCCTGTATGCAGATCCTGGCTTTTCACAGTTCTTAAAATCGAAGATAAAGTTTTACTTATCCTTGACTTTGGTGCTTCCTCTTCCGCAGATTTTTCTAACAAGCTGGTTTTCTCCTCATTTGTGTTGTTACTCAATTCTTTACTGAAGCAGCAGCCCATGTTTAATAAGTTGTGTCAGAGGAGTCCTCTCATTGCAAATCACCTTCCTTTATACACTAAACTAACTTTCTACTGCTACTGAGGAGACAAGCTAACACCCAGCTGCCAAAAATAGCACACTTTAGAACCATGCCGGGGTTCATATGTCATTGCCACTCAAAGTCCAAATCCCAGTTGCTGAGCAATGTTTTGGTATTTCATCATATGCACTGTAATATTCAAGCCAAATAATTCTAATGAGATTACAGTCCGTTTACAACTGTTACCAAGTCCTATGAACTTCCATTATTTAATTTCCTGAAGAGCTTCCTTTATTCAAATCATTGGAATATTTAAATGAGATATTTCACAACGTCCATGTGTGCCAAAAACATGCTCACCTTCATACTTAGTACATCTCCCGCTTTCTATACAAGGATAAATGCATTCTGGCTTCACATGTTTAAATCCATTTGGAAGATTAAACTAGTGGAAGCTATTAGATCAAACATACTTTGGATCATTTTCTCCTTCCCCTCCCTTCCCCCAGAGTTGAACCTACACCAAGATTACTTCTTTAGGAAAAGCAGGCTAAAGATAGATAAGGTCTCATGTACTCCATTGAACAGTCATTGTACGTTATCACAAGCTAATTCTGTTCCAAGCCTTTTTTTTTTTAAACTTATCTACACCAAAAAAAAAAAAAAGAAAGAAGAATACATACTCGCTAGGGAGCCTTAAGATCATCAGTCATCTCATGTTAACTGTGGCAGATTATACCCAACCTTCAAAAACACTGTGTACTCACAAAAAAACTCAGGTGGATTTAAAAGGTAGTTTGACTAAACACTACTTCTTCCAAAAGTTTGTCCCCAGTATAACTTCTCTCTGTTATACATAAATAACTTCTTTCTGACCTCAGAACAATTAGAACATATTTATACACATGTACTTACATATTGTAAGAGGCTACTACTGTCAGTTCTTTTACTTGCTAAAAAAAGTGCTTCTGTTTCCTTAAAAATAAAAACCCAGTAAAAAGATGACAACACCAAGCAGCCTTTTCTGTTCTAAACAGTTATTCTCATTTGCCTTTACATATCCCTACATCACTGAGGCCTCCTCTCAAATCCATTGTTGCTATTTGAAATTTGGACCCTATTCTTCAGAGATCTTGCAGATTGTATCAGCAGAAAATGATGCTATTCTGTTACTTAAAATACTGAAAGCACAGAATAAAGTAAGAAAAGACAGACCCTTAAATTCTATTTTAATTGTTCTTTCAGCTGTACATAACCCAGTTATTTTTCAATTGGTTGTCCACCTTATGTTAAATTTAATCAAGATGTACTTGAACTAGTTTTAGCCTGGCAACTTGCCTTTTTTGTGTTCACATAGCAGTACATAGGGGTAACTAAGGCTAATTAAAGTAGTTGCCTTTCAACTAATTAGAGATCTATTTTGATGTCTACTGCAACCTATGCTTGCAGCATAAAGGCTGAGTAAACACAGATCCATTTTCTAATAGCCCACTATCATTACATTTTCTTTTGATTGTCATACTTTAAACAGCTGCCTTCATAGCAACTCACACAGCCTATACAAGGCTTGAGACACGATTTAGTTTTACCTGTGTTGCCTGTGGGGTCACCATCACACTGCAAGATTTCTGATTTGTTTCCAAAATTCCAAGAAAAAAAACAAAACAAAACCCACCCAATCATCTTTACCAGACAAGCCCACAGTCACCTTTTCCTTTCCATCTCCTTTGCTTTACTTCTGACAGCAAATTTACTACTGTCAACATAAAAATAAATTACACATCACTTCCTCTTTTATTCACATCTAGTCAGTAAACTAAGTGCATATCTGTTTAGACTAATGAACCAGAAGAGAAGCTTTTGCTATCCCTAACTGTTCACAATCTGATGATAGTAACTTGCAAGTATACAAGGGAGTACTGAGCATGTGCAGAAGCACTCCAGAAATTCAAATGTTTCACTTCAGTCTACAGGGCAGACACTATGAAGTGCTCCTGCAGCAACAATAGTAGAGTTCACGTTTAGCAGTAACAGACTAGAAGTGAATTGCTCTTCCTTACACAGCATGAAATGCTTTTCTTCTCTGAATCTTCTGCAAGGTATTACAAGTAATTTCTTATCCTACTTCTCTTGATATATACTCTAACAAAAAAAGTGCAAATCTGTAACACAGATGTCAGTGTAGCTTCTTCTCCCCAAATATTCTGCTCAAAGGACAAATGAATCACAAAACCCAGTGTGATTTATATTCTTAAATCAGATTATGATCTATTTGGATGCCACATAAAATTAAATACTACAGGCAGACTCAGGTTTGTATATGTGAAAGAAACATATTGGCTAACTTTCAGGGAAACCTATTCATCACTAATCCTCTGACCATAAAAAAAGATTGCTGAAAAGGCCAGAGAATACATCCCCTCCTCAGTAAGTCTGCTTTGAAATTGCAAAGGGAAGAGGACGACTACCCTGCCCCCCAGCTTATCCAACATGTGAAGCCCCAAAGTGCCTCCAGACACATTGTTCTTAAGAATGGGAAGTCTGATGCATCATTGCTGCCATCTGCTGCATTTTTTTTTAATTCTCCCGTGGGACAAAGTTATTCAACATGCTTGGATCCAGACTTAAAACTATGCCAAGCCACTCCTCTAGTTAGCATTCCCCGGAACCAAGAACACGGAAAGGGGGAAGGAGTTACTTGTACTAGCTTTTTTGAAGAAATGCCACAAGCAAAGAACTCAACTGGCTTTAATGTCAGCATAAAGTCACAGCAATATTGACAAAGTTTACAACTACTCAGAATACTTTCATCAGGTAAACAAATAGCAAGGTCCTCCCCCCCCCCCCAGCCCTGCGATTCAACTATTACTAGCTATGTGCTTTCTAGAGAGGATCCAAGTCACAGCAATATTGACAAAGTTTACAACTACTCAGAATACTTTCATCAGGTAAACAAATAGCAAGGTCCTCCCCCCCCCCCAGCCCTGCGATTCAACTATTACTAGCTATGTGCTTTCTAGAGAGGATCCAAGTGCCTTTAAAAGACAGACCAGGCCAAAGTCCACTTTCCTAGTGCCTTAACAAGCACTTCTCCTATCAACTAATGGGGAGAAAATAAGTGAAGCAGTTCAGGCAAGCAAACCCTTCTTCCAGTTTTCCCGTACCTTCTCCTGATGTGCAAAGGCACATTTTGTACTTGTTCCTTTAGTTTTATCTAAGAGTTCCAGGGACGCTTTCTATTTTTAAGCACCTATACTGCCCATTAAGTCACATTTCTCAATGCTGTTTATTGTGGGATCACCATAAAGAAAGGGGTGGGGGTAACAAATTTAAGCAGAAAATGACACTGGTGTTATGCTACATCACCTGAGGTTAGTTGCTTAACTCCCAAGACTCATTAAAATCCTTCTGGCTAAGCTAAACACCACCACATGACTTGAAAAGAACTTCAACAGAACTTGTGCTCTGCCACCTCAAGCACAGTTCAGCTGAGGAGTGGGTTTGCTTATTTTGGTGGTTTGTTTTCTTTTTTTCTTTAATACATATTTTTGGCTCTGCTATATTTTCTCATCTACTCAAAGCCTAAATAGCTTTTTGTCTCTCCATGAAACAAAACTGCTATGAAGCAGCACTTTCATAACCTTAACAACTTTTTTTAATAAGTACTTTGGTCCTATGTGCTGCACACACCTAGGCAGAAGGCAAGAAGTCAACATGACTTATTAACAGAAGTATACCTACCCATCTACTTTCATTTCTACATGTACTGATTCCTTGTCAAGGAATAAGTGTTTATCTGATACACAGTCTTAGAGACCTAAGTTCTAAATACAGTCTAGCTTTAGTTACAATAGCACAAGTCTAAACTACTCATTCCATTCTTCTGACATCTAACTTCAGTTATCCTTTTTCTACAATAAAGTCATGCAACTGTACCTAGTCATGCCCACCTCCAGTTAAGGCAAAAGAGAAGAACATCATCACAAAAGACTTCACAATGTCACTAGCGTAGGTTTTTTTGAACAGCCGGTCAGATTTTTTAACTTTCCCTCCAATATATCAAGGTTAAATGGACTGTTAAGAGTTTAAATACACATTTTACACATTAAAGCAATCAAACACTGGATTAGAAGTCAACTACAGGTGCAGAACTATTCAGCACTTTTCTAACCCCACAATAACATGACAGAAAGAACAAACAATGAGCAGTACTGATACTTCATGACACTGATACCTTATATGTTCAGTTTAAGGTCTAATGCTCCCACCTCTTGTTAAAATCTATTCAGGATTTCTTGAATTATTAAATGTCATCTCTTGTTATACAAACTGCTACTTAACTATTAATTAGCACACACTGTATGTAATATTGTGTATTGTCAAATGATCTGAGGATTACAGAAACACTGAATTTTCACTGGATCCTATATTAAACTAGTGAAGTTTATTTCCTCAGTCCCTTCTACAAGGCTTACTCTTGAATGTATTGCAAAAGGACTTTTGAATAACATGACCTAACAGCTCTAAGCTTGAGACATCCTTCCATATTACGTCCTATGAAAAACATTTTAGGAAGTACAATTAAGTTCTCCACCATGGGATTTGGGTCTTCGCCTCTTCCTCATGAGAGTAACCTCAAATTTCTAGTAGTGAAGCATCACTCATAAAAAAGGGAACAGAGAAGTGAGTCAAAAGGGAGTGAAGCATTTCTTAAACACTGACTTCTCTGTGTTTAGGGAACTAAACTAGACTGGGTCTAGTCTGACCATGGCTTTCTCAGAAAGAGCAACTGTCAATCAGGATACAAAAAAAACCCAAACAGCTCCAATGACAAGGTGATAAAGTGACCTGAAGGGACAAAGCCCACCTCTAGCTTAGGAAGCCAGAAATACCAGTACATTTCATTCTCAAATTTATCAGTGCCAAGAATTTGCCAAAATCCTCAAAATCATCTACCTCCAACTTATAAGTGTATGCTACTATTAACATGATACTTATGAGGACCCTCAACCTGCCAACTTTCCTCTGTAGATTGGCATGCAAACTACTGAAACTCTGCTGTTAAATGTTACTAAAATCACCCACATTCAAGCAGAGCTGTTGTTGGAAATGAACCATACTAGGCTTGTGATCAATCTACAATTAGGCATTAAGCAGCATATAATTTCATAGCTACTTCAAGGCAGAAGAAATTACTTTGCCTCCCTCACCATGAGGTTAAGCCTTTGAAAACTTGTTAGTAAACAAGTGACCACAGTATCATTAACATACCCAACCCTGGAAAGTGACTTCTGTGGCTTTCCATCACAGAACCAAAACTTTTAGTTCACTCACTACTGTCTGTTCAACATTGCTAACAGCAGAACGTGTGTTTTGTTCCTGCCAAAGAAAACTGACAGAACTAAAGACACAGCTAGGAAAATCTAAATATTGTTAATTTTTTAATAGTGTTAGTGTTTAAAGACATAATAAATAATACTTACATAATCTTCAGAATTAAGACTAGCATAGAGGGAATTATTTTTCCAGGATCTACAGGGGTGTATTAAAATTTCCAGTAGAAATTCCACAACTTTCTTCCTTAACTGCCACAAAAGCACTCGTAATAGGTATCACCAGATCCCAGTAGAACAGCATAGCCAAAAGAACTAGGGAATGTAATTCAGCAATCTTTTTTCAGTCTATTAAAAAAATACTCCTATAAACCTGACTAGATATCATGGCAGTATGGCCCCATATTAAATACGCACTGAAGCAGGGAATACCACAAGCATGAATCTATTCCTTTATGCAGTCTAGTCCTCTGATCTCAAAACAACGACACACAAGAAAGAGCAGGTGATTTTCAGTTAGTCTGAAGCATGTACTTGCTAAATGCAGTTGAGTCAGGACCTCCATTTTTCTCATTCCTATCATGTTTTGGGAAAGATGAAAGTGTCTTAATGATCTTAAGTTTGCTAACTTCTTCCTATAGTCCATGATGATTTCTCAAACTACAGACTTGTACCCAAAACTTGTAAGTGAAGACATGAAGCACTAGAAAAATTTACTCATGCAAGCGTGCCATTATGGAACAGGGACAATCTTGAAAACTCCATTTTTAATAGAGTATATTGGTAATGATTTTCTTACAACAGAACGACCTTTTGATGCTGTGCATACAAGAGTATGATAATGGTGTAACTGAAAAAAAGCTTAATATGCTACAGGTCTCATCTATTTGGAATAAAATATTCTGCAAAGGAAAAGCTTTAATCTCGTAAGAATTAGCTATTTGAAATGCACCATTATAGCACTATGGATACATTCCAAGATACCTAAATTGACACCAGTCTTCTCTACTAAAGAGAAGAACAGACAAGTTCTCTGAAATTGAAAGAAACTGTTACTCTCCTTCTCCCAGTAAAGAACTGAAATTAAGATTTAGGTTCAAGTTTACATGTAGTTTTACAAAAATTTTAAGTATGCTAAATTAGAAGAACTAGCCATGTGAAGACCCATCAAACCACCTTTAATGCTAATGCACCTGTTGAAACTGGACTGACTTCTGAAGCAGAGCTGCAAGTCTCTTACTCAAGCTTGCACACTGGTTTCTTGACATTAATGCCTCAAGTACGGGGGGGGTAAATCACAAAACTATGGCACAGAACTACAGAAGTGGGTTCATTTTTTTCACTACTATCAAATAGACAATTCACATGTGAGAAGGTACAAGAGAGAAGAGATTCCCCCACCCAAAAAAAGGGGGGGCACAGAAACGAATAAATAAAAAACCCACCAGCTTGCTTAGCAAAAGAGAGCACAAGTTTAGAGCATTTTCAAAATGCCCTTTAGTGCATGCTGCAAGGATAAATTGAAGCAGCAAGCATTTTCTGCTGCTGCAAGGTTAAGTTGAAGTAACAAGCATCTGCCACTTAGCATAGTACAGGCTAAGTGCCCAGCAGAACACACCAAAACCAAACACTTCAAGATGTCCCAAGAGGAAACATTCCTCCCAATATGCAGTTAACTCTCAAAGATGAAAATACAGTGTTATGAGTAGAGCGTACACACAAATTATGTATCCAATCTTCTTCAAAACATTTACTGCAACATGTAAACACACAGTACTATCTGCCGTATGATCTGCCAAAAGCACCCCATAAAGCAACTTCCTGGATCCTGCAGAGTAGCACAGAAGCAGTAGCATGTGCCATTTGGCAGAACTAACTGAGCAAAATTCCTGTTACAGAATGCAATTTCCTATTTGTATGGGTTTGTACTTTTTTCAACTTACAGGTCCATGCCAAGTGCATTTCCTGCATTTTCCTCACATGGTAATGTGTGAGGTACAACCTAACTCAGAAAACTTCTGCATAGCCTAAAAAGCTTTGTACCTTAAGTAAGTGCAAATTGTTGTAACTTGCAGTTTATTTTAATCCCCCCTAGGACTAAAGAAAACTTAAGTCCAGGCTCCTACTCAGTGTGGAGAATTAGCCACCTTCAACAGCTCTGTTCCAGCATTTTATGTTGTAATGCTATCAGCCAACTGTCCTCTAAAACATTCCAAGATACAATTTTGATTAAGACATAGTAAAAAAACCTGTTTCGTTCAACACTTATACCAGGGGAATGTGTAATTAAAATACTTACTAGATGAGAACTGTCTTTAACTTCTTGTACTTGCTGCACCTGCGGTTCAGCCACAACTTTAGTGTCCTGATCAGAAGTCATGAGCTGTCTGCTTTTTGGCTGCTCAGAGAGAACTTTACTGGTCACCTTTGTAAGCTGCGGAAATAGAAAAACAAAAGATTCTGTAAGTGACTGTTGAAATTCCTGAGAACTCACAGCCATTCCAGACCTGTCGTGCTGACTCAGACCAAAGGTCCAAAGAACTTCCACGCAACGCAGTCAGCATTATGTGTTCAGAGAAAATGTTATGGCAAAAGCATAAAGCGATCTCTCAGATATACACAGTTCCCAGTCACTGGCTGCCTTGAGAGTACAGACAAACACTTGCCACAGCAATGGGCAGGGAAATCCACTGGGAAAATTTCACTTGCTTCTCACTTTTCCACATTGGTTTTCAAACCATGGCTTCTTCACACCATCTGGTAGATTTACTTCAGTTATTAAGGAGCATTTAGTCACAAACCAACCTTTGTCTTCAAATACTTTCACAGTCACTTAATCATCACAAATCTCAAGCACATTAACAACAGGTCTGCTAGATAGTAACACTCAAGTTTTCTGCTCCATCATCCTAAAATGTTATTCTATTTGATTAGACAAGTAGAAAACTGAGTGGAGTTGAAAGTCTGACAGCGACTTCACTTTGAAATTTGATGCTATTATTTAATAGTTATTAAATAAAAAAAACCCTCTGTTCTTATAAAACAAAGTGAAACAAAAAAAAACATACCCAGGAAAAACCCATTTGAAGCATGAAGTCTCAAAGAAAATACTGTGGTTTAAAAACAGTGTAATTTTTACATTTTTCTTTTCTAAAATGAATATGAGCGAGTTTTAATATGCTTTTTGAGTTACTTCTTCACATAGAAGTTCCAGTACTACATCTGTAACAACATGCAAGAGAAATGTATTGCCTTCAAGTTGGTGACAATTTCAGGGTGAGATTCTCTACAATTTCCTTAAGAAAAAAATAAAAGGTAAATATTTGGAATACATGGATGATTCCATTATTTAGCAGATAAGCTCCTTTTAGAGAACTTGAGCTCCAAATGACTGGAGTATTTCTTTACAGCCTTCCATGGAATCTCCTCTATGTTATATTCTGAAATGGACAAAAGCAAAACCCTTTCATACAACTGATGGAATACATTCCAAAACTTTCATGTACAATTATGACATTCGCTTATAAACCAATTCAAGCACCTGTATTATGGGAATATGCAGGAGACAAGATGCTTTGCACACACAGTTGAAGGAACCAATATACAGACCTTCCCAACAGGACAAAATACTCAAGATTAGATGAACAGAATGAAAAATATATTTTTGAAGGCAAAACACGCGCTGTATCACTGTTGTGTTCCCGGAAGTATTCTTTCCTAACACCCAGCCTCTCATCTTGGAATAAAAACTATTCAATCAAGAGATAATGGCACAGACAAAAAAACACCAAAAAAAAAAGGCAATACAATAATTACACTGTCCTTCACATACAGTCTTACACACACATGAACAGACGCACAGTCTACATGGCAGAAAGTCTGGAATTCATTCAAGATGTTTGTATTTTATAAAATAACAAAGAAAATCATCCTCAGGGTGAAAGCAAGTAGCTAGACTCCGTGTTCCTCAAACCCACGCTCTATGCACATTAGCACTGCAGAAGGTGTCTAAGCTTCTTGAGGAATGCTTCTGTTAATATTCTGTGAAAGACATTGGGTTTATCCTTTTAAATTCTGGATTAATATTTTACTAAGAAGAGCAAGAGACTTCTTAAACTTCGTCTTTGCTGTATATAATCTCCACTGCTTTTCATACTAAATTTAGTCATGCACATTTGTCCAGATTCACAAGCTAAACCTAATTTACAGAAAGACAAACACGTTTCTGACAGCAATTATGTTACCTACTCAGCATTTTGATCCTCAAATCAATGCCAAGGTACTTCTTTGCATCCTTCTGTTGCCTGCTTCTCTTTCACACATTCCCATTCCCTCCTAGGATCATTCCCAGTCATGCTGCAATCTCTTCCATCCTCTGGTATGTAGTGTTAGCACCAGTACTTTGTAAATCTATGGATTGTGGAAGGCAAACAGCTAAGATCATGTGAGTCTAACAAACTAAAGTTCCACTGCACATACGTACTTAAAGTATTTGCTGACTGGCCATCAATCACAAAATATTCAGCTAAATCATTCATTTCAGCTGAGGGTAGACAAGTTGTTAGACAACTTGATAGACAACACACAACTGCGATGTGCACACTGCAACTTCAGATTACTTGGGCAAGCCACCAGCAATAATAGCAGCACATCATTCTACTGCTTTTCAGAAGTCCTTTAGATGAGATTATACAAGACATTTATCACAGGCTAGGTCTAGATAAAAGCTCTAGATAACTCTGTTTGGATTACTCAGATTAATAATCATTCTCATTACACAGATTTGTTGTGATACACACTACACTAAATCCACTTACCTTGTGAACAAATTATTTCTATTAACTGCAATGCAAACCCGTATTTTTAAGTTGCATTTTGATCACTAAGGATCAAAATGGCTCTAAAAACAAGTGAGATGATACTGTAATAATCTGCTTGAAAGGATATTCAACTTGCCTTCTATTCCCATGCTTTTAACAAAGACCAACTATTGCCTTTCTGCCAATGAGTAAGCCATATGGGAAGACCCCAAACACAGAAGGAGTTCCCTTTGTAATTTTCTTCTCTTAATGTATCACACTGCTCCAAGTCTCCAGGACATCAAGTGCTCTGCTGCAAAATCCCATCTGCTGTGATGCACTTCAAAGCAACTGCATGTGCAGGGCCGTTCTGGAAAGTTAGTGCCATCAACTTTTCCACTTACCAGTTGCCACTTACCAGTCTTTTAAAGCATAAAACTTATATGACTGTAGGTTTCCAGAACTATCATGTCAGAGAACACACTGTTTGTTGAAAAGGCAGTCTTACTTCAAGGAGAAAAACCATAAAAATCACAAAGTGTTACAGGCTCTTCACAGGATGTGTTTCAGCATGTTTTTCATTAGTACTGATATGCATCTCCATACTCAGGTTTATTTACAGAAACCACAATCAATATGTGGTAGTACTAGAAGCTACAGATCAGGAGTGATAGTTTGGAAGACCGTTTATCCTCTTTTGATGCTAGTTTAATAGTCAAATTAGCAATCAAGTTAAAGGTGGCATTTGAATGCAGCAGCAATAAAGATTATCATCCCACTGAAGAGTTAACTTGCCCACCATTTTAAAAGATGCACTGAATTGCTGACTGGTAAACCCTATCTTTGCATAAACATACGCTGCTGCAGTAAGTAGGAGACATACAAGGGAAAAACATAAGTCAGCAGATTTATTTGGAACAGAGGTAGCAGTACCTACAGCAGAACATGGAGCTGTCAGAAGTGGACTAAAATTTTTTTCATTCAATTTATAAAAAAGAAATAAACCCACAAGAAAAAACCTTCAGGGGCACACAATCTCTTAAATATGCTTTAAAGAGTATTTCTACTCAACAGCAAAGAGTTATGAAAAAAAAAAATAAAATCAGTGTCCTCCACTAACTATGTCTAGTCACAGTCCACAGAATAGCCTGCATTTGTGAATTGATTTAGAAGGCCACAATCAGAGTTTTGTAATATTATGTATAATTTCAATTCTGTAAACACATATAGTAAAACTTCATTTTTCCTTCTGGCTTGCCATTTGGTCTTCACACAGTAATTAGTCAAGCTCATCAACTCCAGATGTATTACGTCAAGAGGAAAGTTACTTTCAAGACATGCAAATACTTATTTCCACAACTGCCTAATCCCAGAGATATCACATAGATTTTCCTGAAGCTTAGAAACCAAGTTTGAACTGCTTTTGATAAGCAGGCAAGACTCTCATCCCCAGATATTTAGCATACAGGTAAAAACTTGTTTCTTTAGAAACCATGCAACTTTTAAACAAGAAGTCCTTAATGTCCCCAAACTGTAATACACTGATCGGTAATTGCAACAGGAGGGAGAAGAGCACCTTAATACAGTTGTTTTCTCAGTACAACAAACCAAACAGGTACAGTACTCTACTTGTACAGATCTGTCGCTGTGGGCACCACTCAGCAGTGGTAAATCTGAGGAGTTACAAAAATATACTCAGGAGGGACTGAGACCATCTGGCCAAGCATAGGTAGCACATATTTCAGCCTATTGGTTTCCCTCTGCAATATCCACAGCCACTTTCACAAATAAGAAATTGGTTTGTGGATGGGGTTTTTTTGTTTTGTTTGGTCTTTTTTGTTGCTGAGGTTTTTTTAAGTTGACACCATGTTTCTTTACTGGCAAATAGTTTCAAATACATCTTGTTATGAGAATTTCATCATTTTAGAAGATACCAGATACAAACTAGCAATAGTCCACAGCATATACTGTATGGACTGTACAGATAGAGTACACATAACCATATGGTCACTTCTACCTGGGTGCCAAGCCAAGCAGAACTGGGATCACTCCCATCCAAAAGCCACATGTGTGCATGAATTGTGGTACCGACATCAGGCTAACACACTGCATTTTAGTTCAGGTTTAGGTATCTTACAGTACCGGCAGTTAATATTCAGCTGTCTGAAGATACTTTTATACAAACAGCATCACTATACACCACAGCCTTGCAACAGCTTGGAAGAAATACCTACTAGATTATTATATAGCGAACAAAACCACTGCTGTCCCCACCAACACTCCCAAAACCTCCCTTGAAAGCAGGGGGATCAGGGCCTACGCTTATTACTAGTCTCTATTTTCCCTAATTCATATTCAGAGTGTGCTTTTATTCAGTCTGTTTTGCTGTCTAGAGTTACAAGAATATGAGTAGCAGCATGCTTCCTCTCAATCAAGCCAGTCAGATAGATCTGTTATTTAAAAACATGCAAAACCTCAAACAGTGCTCTAGGGCTGAAATCTTGCCTGCCAACTTTCAGCCCAGAGTAATCAGCCCTTAAAAAGAGATTTACAAATGCGAGTGCTGACAACTAACTTTCACGCTGCAAACAGCAACACCATAAAACAAAAAAGCTCATAGAATAAAAGATCTTTTCACTGCTCTTCCAGTAAGCACAAACAAAAATAGATTTAAGTTTGGCTTTGTGCAGAACTCTTCCTAGCAAACATTTTAGAAAGTTTAAACAGACTAAGTTGAACTTTTCACAAGGCTAATACAGAAATACACCTCCAGCAACACCAGAAAGCCTAAAATGTTTTGAAAACAGGGATGCACTTACTGCTTAACTTAAATCTCATAACAAACTTCCAGTTGCAGGCCATCAACTCCCTTTCTACTATCAGAGATAACATACTTTCTCACCATCTTTCACACCCTTTGGTATCCACAAGGATTATTACACCTCAGCAGAAGAAATCAGAGTTACCACTGACCTCAGCTTTGAAAAGTTTTAGCACCTGCTGAGAACATTACATAGTTGATATGAGAAATAACAGATGCCTCTTCCAAAACTGTGTTATTAATTCTATACATTAACTCCTGCTTAAATAAAGTTTACCTTTCTTTATTAGCTTCTCAAGTGTTTTGAATACCCAAAACATGTAATATGTCAAGAATTAATCATATTCTCAGCCCAGGTAAAGCTGTTAACTCAGATACAGGATAGTTAAGCTTACAGAGCATCATCAAGGAAACCTAACAAATCCTAATCCTGAAAGCTTGCAAGTTTCCCTTCAGTTTAGCATTAGGAATACTGCTACGAACTAGAGCTTGTAATTTTAATCAGGCAGCTGTTTTAGAAGCTTTTCAAGGAAAGATTTCATGTAAGAATTGAATTATCATCCCACTGTATGGGACACATGTTACCATTCTGTAGATGAATAACCCTATGAAACTATATCTTTCTGATACAGAAAGCCTGTAACAGAACTCAGGGGTTTCCATTTTCCTTTCAAAGCATGAAATCAGTTTCTTTACAGAGCAGATGTGGCAAGCAATCTATCATTCAAAGCATGGCAATATTTAAAAGAAAATATACTGTGAAATTATTACATTACCACAGTGAACAAATTAGCTGTGAACGAAAAAAACAAAAAACAAAAAACAAAAACACACCACCACCACCAAAAAGTGCATTCCCTGGTGGCAATCTCTGCAATCACCACTGTACCTACATCAGTTGTAAACTCTGTATTGCACAACAGCAGTTAAAAGCTGACATGACATACATATTTAGCCATATCATGTGTCTATAGAAGTTAATATTGAATACACTACTCTTTTAAAAAAATCACAAGGCTCTGAATTCAACTGCTAACTAGCAAAACAGCAGGGGGGAAGAGCTGAAAAATTCACCTCTGAAGCTTAATGCAACCCAGACATTCAAAGCCTGCCAGATGATGGTTTCAAAATGTCCATGCACCCAGTGCACGTGCCAGCATGGTGGCTGGATAGTCAGATTTCAAACAACTTGATAGAAGTACCATCTGATTTGTTTGTTTTCCTTCCTGCAAAAAAACCAAAATGACTCACGCCCAGGCACCCACCAGGCAACACCCAGAACAAAACTGCAACTTTCTGGTTACTGAGGAGGAACATGGACATAAGCGCCCAGAGAGTACTCAGGACAGGACCCTTGATGGGTACAAGGCATTTTAAAACACGTGGCAACTGGGTGTTAGCAAGAAATACACTGTGTCAGAAGATTATTTAAACCTTTATACAGCATGCTTTTAACATTTCACAATAAAACCCTACCAGACCAAATGATTTTGAGCTGCTGCTGCATCTACTTCACAAGGGTTTTGAAAAAGCTTCTGCTCTTTATAAGGTTGATAGCCCTCAAAACTGTTCTGCAATTCTAGTAGTTGTCTCTTCAGATGTAGTCTCTAAGAATGGCTGAGATTTCAAGAGAAACAGTACACCTTGCTATTTAAAGGGAACACTGCATTTCCTTATTAAAAGATTTATGAAACATTTCTGTGCTAGGTTTCACAAGTGATTCACAACTCCCATCATTTACTGACACACAAACCTGTGCGATGGAACTACACACCAGAACCGATCACGCTGCAAGTCTAGAAACAGAGACTGTTACAGTACTTAGCTGTCCAAGAGATACCAAGCAATAAGTTACTAAACAAAGGTGATAAAATACCAAAGAAACATGATAGTGGTAAGTGATAAGGACTCTATACAGAGGTATGCAAAAAAAACCCTCTTTCAGTCAAGAGCAAGAAAAATGGGAAGATGTTAAAGAGTTACAGCCTTATTCACTCATCTAATCTCAAGCAACAATAATAAAGATCTTGATAGTACATAGAAGATAATGGAATGACCACTGTCAACAAATAACCCTGATTATTTTCCTTGTATCTAGCCTTTTCTGCAAAAGAACCCAAACAGAAAGCAAAAAGAAACAAACAAGAAAAACCAACATAACCCCCAAACATTACCAATTAAGAACACTAGGGAATGCCTACCAAGCAGGAATTGGGAAGAAATTTTTGTGCCTGGTAAAAGTATGACGTGCCTTGAAGACAAGAGTGATTGTGTCATGAGCAGTTTTCAGTTTGCTTATGGCTTGTTCTCAGTTTCCAAGTCTGAAGCAGCACTCTCCTGACTGCAAGCTGAAGCACATAACATGAAGAAACCCAGCTCATTAACAGGGGTTGCTTCATGTAGCACATCCATCACAAAGCTACAAGCTTGTTTTCCTCACTGTAAGTGGACTAATAGCAATCACCACGCTGCAGGTTATCCATAAAGATGCATATTTAATTTCTATATAAGTACCATGTCAGGTAAGATTCTTTTACCAGATAATTTCAAAAAGTTAACAAACTATTAATTAAAATAAACCCTTCACTCTTTCCTTTGTGCATTACGCCAGTCTACCCCTCAAATGGCAGTTATTCTAGTAACACACCCAAACCATGACAGTTCTAAAATGAAAGGTAGGATACTACTTTAATATAAAGCATCTGTGATCATAATTCTCCAACAACCCCATTTTCTCTTGAAAAGTTGTTCTACCTAGTTGACTGTACCATCACAAATTTTACATTCATTACCAAGGCCTACAAAAAGCATAAAACATCTCACACTGGAGCAAAAAGGTTTTTGATTTTCCTCAGGAAAGAGATCAGGAATTTACCACTGAAGCACATTAGGCAAGTATCTCAGTGTATGATGACTTTCCATTAAAACACTCTATCACGCCCTCCAACAGGTTTGTGAGCATTTGACCTCCTCCAGGTCTCCCAGCTCTGCTGTCTCTTCATACTTTTTCAGGACGGAAAACATAACCAGCAAGAACAGAATTTTAATAAATTTGAACAATCCCCCTTTCCTATAAACAGCTAAACAGAAAAATACACAGTAGTTGCTTACACACATGCTTTACTTCTAGGCCTCCCAGAACAGTAGTAGAGAAGACCCAAGCTGAACAACTAATGCCAATAATCCTCCTTTCCTGTTCACTAGGAATCCAGCAGCAGCAGAGCACTGCAAACCAAGTACTGCAGTTCTGAGTGAAACTTAGTAAGTCAAGTCCACATCACTCTGCTGCTGCTCCTATTGCTCTTGCCTACAAAGCACCACAGGATGGGGGGACAACACAGTAACATACCTGCAAGACTTTCACAAGAGAAATCCCAGCAGAATTCTTGCACTGACTTAAAGAGTGAAAGAACAAGTCAATGCAAACCACTGTTCTTCTGAGTTGAAAGAAACAGAAAACCAACTAAGCCTGAACACAGGGCAACAATGCTTCAAAGTACCTACAGAAGGACAAGCTTAGAGCTCCGTAACCCACACACCATGCAGTATTTCACATCTGTTTCTGCTTCCAAGCAGTATAATAGAAAACATATTTGTTAAATAAGCCTAATCAGAGAGGAAGACTAACTTGCCACATAATCTTCTAAAACCAACCAGCCTAAACAGTGGCCAAGTATGAAAACAAGCAAGTTTATGCGTAACGTGGGTTAACAGTAACTGTACAATGTGATGGAAGCTCCCTCCTTCCACCAGATTTTTTTGAATATATTTTAAAAATTGATGAGGTTTTCATCAGAGTACAAGTATCATGTATTATGCTAAACCACTGCTCACATTAAATTCTTGTAACACTCTAATCCACCTGCATTTACCTGTTATGCTTGACTAAGCTATGAGGTAACAGCCTGTGCTTGCACAATGTCCAGTGCAGTGGGATTCCAATCTGCAAATACAAATCACAGCTGAGGCAACGCAAATAAAAGCATTGGTATTTTTACTAACATATTTTAACTGCTAAAATTGTTCACTTACTACACAAATATTAACTCTAGATGCTTTGGTGTGATCTTTGATAGATAATTGCATTTTACTCTGAAAGACAACGCTCCTCAATAACTTCAGATATCTTCATACCTACAAATTAGCTGGGGGACTATTCCAGGCTTTCAGTGTAATACCAGTATTTAATGTCAAGTACTGTTCAGTGACGTGGAAATTATGTTTTTTTCACTTAAGGCAACATTAGGAAAGCCTCACAGAAATCTGGTTCCGAAGTTTATCACCATCAAATGCAAAATTTCATCTAATCCATCCACTTGAACTGTTGTACTCTGATATAGTTTAAATAAAGGTAACTTTTTTAAAACTCCAGCCTGTATTAATCCCTTCCCATAGCCAACCAAGACAGCACATGAAGAGATTAACATGGCTATTGGAAAAAGACATGTGAAAGAGTTCCCAGAAATTTCTTCCTATTCTTCATTTGTCTTACTTCTAGCAGGTGAGTTTACTTGGGCACTCTGGATGCTAAGTCTGCCTTCTTTTATCATATCTTCTTGGAACTCCTGCACGCATGAGGAATTATTACGCAATGAAAATATCTTGCATAGCAAGCTATTTTCCTTGTTTCCCTTCCCTCCCCACATAGCTGTCTTGCTCTCACTTAACCAAGGGGTTTTTAGGGGTATATTTCTTTATATATTTAAGGGAAGTCAGAGATTCATCTTCCACCGCTGAAGGAAGCAACACCTAAGTATTCTAGAAGTTCACACACAGCAGTGAAGTTGATAGAAATTGTTGCACTTCGATCATGAGAGTGAGTTTTCATTCTAAGACTGAAACCTATTCCTGACTGGGAATGAAAACTAGAAAAGATACTGAATTTTGCTGGCTAATGGACTCAACTGCATCTCAGCGTGCTGGCGTCACAGTAAATAGATCTGTCATTTTATAAATTCTGTTTCTTTCACAAAACAATTCCAAGCTCTACAGTACTTTACTGTGGCTTCAAATTTTTAAAGCTAAGATGCAGCAACTGATGGTCTATTTGGCCTTTCCTAATTCTTCAAAGAAACAACAGGTGACAAAGTACCAGCAGCTTTAGCACCTGCTTAGAGAGGAGTTAAATATTGTACATGATGAGTGTCAATTTAGTAGTGCTGGGAACAACAAACTTCCTTGTTTCAATTACTTAATGTTCCTCCTCCCAACTTGCCAACACCATCTTTACGTTTCCCGCATACTTTACTATGCTGCTGACCAGCAAGTGGCCAGTGCCCACTCACAATGCTGGCTGTGACTCTAGGCAGTACAGTTCACAAAGGTAAAGAAAATAACTAACCCAGCTCTACTGGGCAGGATTTTATGGATACCACCTTCTTCAGAAAAATTCAGGAGTTGGCAGAAGAGAATGCAGTATTTTATCATGAAAGACAAGACTAAAAACAACACTTGAAGCTGTAAGGTTAATATTTAGGGCACTTCCAAGGGTGAGGTTAGAAGTCTGACATTCTTTAACAAGTCTTAATAGGCTTATCATCTTAGAATATTACTACTATTTGGATGCCATGTTTCAAGTCTGCAATCAGTTCTGTGCTTAAGCAAGAGGAGGTCAAAAACTGTACAAGGAACTTCTAGGACACTTTAATATTTTTAGTGCTTTGACTTACTCTTAAAGACACATACATAGCTTCAAAGCTGATCTGCTAAGTTCTTCATGGTCACATTCTCAAACCACACAATAAATGCCTAATGCAGGGAAGCAGAAAAGGGTCTCAAAATCAAATGCACGCAGAAACCTTCTCCAGAATTCTACTGCATGCAGACCGATGGGACAGCTGTTGCAGTGCTACTAGAATATATTTTCTGTCAGAACAGGTCCAAAGAAAATGAGACAGAAAAAGGTCTACAGCAATGTAAAAGTCCAGGTGAGAGGCATATATGGAACCAAGTAAGATGTTGATAATTACAGTGGTAAATAGAAACGTACAGAAATGAGTTTTCTTCCAACGCAAATATATACAATAATCCTGGACTATGAAAAGACTACTGTAATAAACAGCAAAGGCAAGACATCTGCAAAGCAAACAGCCTAGGATGAACTCCCCTCAGGCTCTGGGGTTTAGGGTTTTTTGGTGTGGGGTGGTTTTTGTTGTTGTTGTTGTTCCCCCCCCCCCCCCCATTACTTTAAAAGCATTCATTCACCTAAGATTTGTTTGTTAAGATTTGGTCCTGAACATGTTTCAAAACTTACAGTGAAATTAAACTACTCACAGAAGAAACGTCATTCAACTTTAAGGTTTTGTAATACAAAAAAGGAAGCTAATGTTTTTGCCAATGATTATTTCATTAGCTTCTTTGCCAAAAATAGAATTTAACCCAAAGGATCCAGTCATTTTAGCATTACTTCCTCTTTTGAAAAAAGCCACCATCCTCGTTACAAGCTTCACTGAAATCAGAAGCAACTCTTGCTTGCTTTTAAAGTGCTGTATGAAAGGCTATCACCTACTGAGTGTACATTTGTTCACAGTTAGAGCACCCCACCTTTTTAGAGTATCACTGTAATCAAAACTACTGGTAATTCAGGTTTTGACTCACTGTTAAAGGATGGACTGTTCCAATATTTCAGCTTGGATTCAATGACAATAATTCTTCCCTGCAAGTCAAAATAACTGGGCAGAGACCATCCTAAAAATTTCACTGATTTCTTGAATCCAGGCAGTTAAAATACATGTTAATTAGGAAACAAAGTTATAATTCTAACAAAGCAGATTATAAACTAAGCTGCAACATCTTCATTAACAAATTAAATTATTCCACTCCCTTCTTTGTAATACAAATCTTTTAGACATCTACTGTAAAGAATCAGACAACAAGCTTTAAACAGGAACAGGGACACAAATGCAAGATCTTGGAGACATGCCAGCGCAGGCAATATTTTGCCCAAATTGTTTGCCTTGCTGCTTTAAACAGCAACATGTTGACCATTCTGTCCCTGTTGGGCAGCAACAACACTGAATGGGAATGAAATTCCAAGATAAGATCGCAAATTCCAAACATAAAGGTAGCTCAGCACTTAACTGTGCTCTGATGCATTCTTCACTTTTTGTTCTACTTTTCTAATTCCTAGAACAACAATCAGAAATCAGTAGGATACATCAAAATGTTTGAGCGTAAGCCTTCAGTGCCAGGGTAGCAAATCCAGCTACTTTGGACATTGGCCTGTTATTTCACCAGTTCCTTGTTTGAACAGTCAGAGTCAGACTTGGTTGTGCAGCAACCTGCAACAGCACCACAACCTGTAAAAACATTCTTATGGATACCAATACTGACCAAAACTGAAACCATAAAGCTGCCAAAAGATATCCCTGTAGAGCTTCACAAGTGTTTCGTTAAGTTTCGGACAAGTAAAAATTATCAAATGGTTAAATATTTTTCCCTCAACATAATTACTATTTAACTAATATTTTGTTTCTCAAGGTTCTCTGCCAGATCACTGACATTCTGCAATTACAAAATACTTGGAAATAGACTACAGAACATTAGGTCTTCCTAGAAATACACAGAAACATTTTAGCAGATTAACAGAAACCTACAATTTTTTTTGTTTGCAGTTTCTAACTCCATTACTAAGACAGACAGAAGTCTGCCTTATGAATACCATCAGTAAAGTATTAATATTCATCACTGTTGTTTATTTCCAGAAGGTAGCAGGGAAAGGCCAGTATGAGGAAGAATCTAAGCAGATACCTGTTCTAATACTTGTGCAACTTGTACAAGAAAACACAAGAAATCTAAAAGCAAAATTAAGCAATACAATATTTAGATTTGCAAAAAGCCCAGCACAAGCTCTAGATAAAAATAAATACATGTTTGACAACTACATTCAAAACTCAGAATATTCCTGAACAAAACCCATGTGAAGTACTAATAGCACCTAAAGGTGTAATTTCCAAAGTCTGTATTGCCAGTGTTTGCTTTTGTCAATAGTGAAAATGATAGTCATTTTAGGAAGGAATCCCAAACAGATAAATCAAATCTGGGCCTAATTCACTATAAATTACCATGCCAGACAGATGTCTATATGTATCTATAGGCATCTATGTTTCTACCTATCTGTATGTGCAACAGTCCAGAACTAGAAGCTGTGTATAGTTTACTTCGTTAAATACATGTACACTGAACTCAAAAAAAACCATGAACTCTAGATGGCCAGAAAGACAATCCAGAATAAACCTTTACTGTAGGATATACTCTCCGGTACACCAGCTCCTTACATGCCAACAGCCTTTTGTGAATAACAACAGAGCTGCTAGAAGTGCAGAGGTGGCAATCCATTCAGCTTATGAACGACTGATTCCTTTTGTATTACATCATTCAACTCCCCATTAAGGAGCTGGACTGACAGGATCCAGAATATGCATAGCCCAGCCCTCCATGGTAAATGAGCGTTAGAAAAGATTAAGGCTCAAAGAAATTGGTGATTCATCAGGGCGTCAAAACAGCGTTTCCCCCATTCCCTGCGATGTTCTAGGCCAAGTCATCATCATCATCATCATGGCTTGACTTCGCGAACGAAGATTTGGGAAGGGCATTTACCCACGCTTACTACAAGCGCGCTGATGACTAAGAAGGCCAATGTGGGATAGGCAAATCCGGCTACAAAAAACACAGCAGAAGGTCTCCTTGGGTGGAACAGGTGGGACACGATTCTTCCTGCGTTGTCTTTTCTCCTCGAGACTAGTTCTTCGTGAACTCTCAAAGGAGTCAGCGGCATTATGTATGGTGTGCCTCCAAGTCTCTAGGATGAAGGATCACCGCCTCCCCAAGATCGTGTTTTACGGTGAACTTGCCACCGGTAGCCGCAAGAGAGGTGCCCCAAAGAAGAGATACAAGGACTCCCTGAAACAATACCTTAGCCTTGGCCATATTGACTACCATCAGTGGTCCACCTTGGCCTCCAATCTAGGCCAAGTAACTAGCCACATATTAGTAACCCCTGTCAGGCTTCCAATTTTGGAGTTAATTGCTGTTCCTGAAACACATACCCAGACACAAAATACCTGCAGCAGCACACATCACAGAACGACCACTGTCATGGCTATCCTAATGGCACAATTAGGCTGTATTACAGTCACACCTAATTTAAGTACTCCAAAGTACCTCTGTTGTCTGTAGGTATGACTCTGTAGCCTGCTTCCTAATAGAGAGGGTAACACCCCATTTAGAAAGTGTATGTAACAGCAACACACCAGAGAACACACAAACATGAAAGTCCAATGAAAGAAAGGATTATAAACTCTCGGCTCCATAGCATGAATAAAATTTAAGAAATATCAGTTATGAACTAATTAACAGAACTTGTTTCTCTCTTGCACTACTTTGTGGAACTTGGCTACGTTAAATGAATGGGTAGTACAGAAATCAGCTTTTAGTCTCCCATTTCTAACAAGCTCCTCAAACTTGCTGGTTTTAGATAACACTTTTATCATGCAACATTCTAAGCCAGCATACAATTAAAGAGAAAGAAACAGATTGTTAGAACAGCACTTCTTCAATTATCCAGTATTTATATCACCAAATTACTTTTATTGACCAAGTGAAATATCACAAAGCTTTAATATTCAGAAAAAGTGCTTCAGAAGTATTATTGGTTTTGGTTTTGACTTGTAACACACTAGCCTGCCTTGAGTTTAGCACAGAGGAATTAATGCATAGGAAAAGAAAACGAGAACTTCCTCAAAACACTAGTTTACAACTGTGTATCAAAGGTACCAGCTGAAAATGTTGTAAAAAGTGTACTACTAGCTCGGGGGGGGGGGGGAAGAGGGTGCACGCACACGTGTTTTGTCTTTTTTTAAAAAGTAGCATTATTTCAAACTTTAATTTTTACATCAGTTTCCCCTCCCTAATTTAATGACTGGGTTACACAGCGAAATCCACCTGCCTATGTCGTGTTTTATATTGACTAAACAAACAGTATTAGTTTCAATATACCTATCCCTTGCTTTGTGAACAATGTTGCTCAAATACCTTTGCAGGGACTTTACTACAGAAGTAGCTTTTACTCTGCTTCTATTCAGTTCTCCACATACTACTGCCTCTTTCAAAACTGCAGGGGAGGGGTTAATTTTCTTCCTTACAACGTCCTGTTTTGTAACATCCTTCCTTTCCTACTCATACCTGCGTGCCCATTCTGAATGCAAATACAAGACACTTGCAATACTCGTGTTAGGTTAGTATCATTTATTACATACAAGAATAAATGCTGCCAAAGCTTATTTTCTATAGTTATTTCTAGGAGTTATGCAAACTTGCTGACTAAAAATTTATTTTCCTAGTAAATGTTTCAAGGAACACAACACTATGTAAACCACATTTCTCACAATGGCTTAATGCACATAACAGCTCCTCACATGTGTGCGCACACACGGCAGGGGGGAGGGGAGGGGAAATCACACTCCTAAAACTTGATATTCTCCACTATTGAAACTATGTCTCTTTACTTTTTCACCTGGTCTCTTCTGCCTTTTTCTCTGTGCCAGCAACAGCCCTCTTGATGTCACATTTGTTAGCTAGCTCTACAGCCACCTTTGCATGCTCCTTCACAGAACATCTCCAAGACAAGAATGCTCTTCTTGAAGAGAATCAATAATGCTGCTGCCCTTGACAAAACCAGCTCCTTCCAACACAGGCACAAAAAAAGACAAGGCAAGTGCTCTATTCATTTACCTTACCTGTTAATTTAAAAGAACATGAATCTCTGATGGAACATATAAAGGCACCATAGAATTAAACATTAATAGTGCTGAAGAGACAAAAAGCCACCTAGTTTAAAAAAATATAAACTGATGAAACACATCTACACCTCATTACTTTGTTCCTTATAACCCCTTTCTTGCTACCTTTCAGCTGTCACTTTAGATTTGTCACGCACTGTGACCACAAACATGCCTTTTCTGTGTCTCTTCTGTGCATTTTGTGAGGTAATGTAATAAATATTTAACAAAGAGTTTATATTACCATGCCAATTAAGCTCACAACTGATTTAAAGACAAAGCCACTGCTAGATATAAGACTTGAGAGGTACAGCAACAGACCTCCACAGAACATATAGATTAGGCAAACCTGACTGTATGCAGTTTACATTTCAGTAAAATACACAAAGTAGTTAATTTCAAACTACTCAAGTAAAACATCAGAGCCAGAAAGTGCCTACATGGTTACTGCCTGTCTCAAAAAGAAAAAAACACCCCACCAAAATCCCAAAGCCCTCACAACTGCCTCCAGTTCTAGATCTTCTATCTTTGTACTGAAGCAGACTGAAATTCTAGTCACACATCTAAACAATTTATGTATACACCTGTCAGTCATCCATACCTTCTATGAGTTTGTACTACAGCAAGCATAAAAAGCAACTAAGGCAGAACACACTTGAGCTAACACCTTTATTCCCTTAAGGCATTTGTGTGTAAACACTTGAAAAAATAGAAATAATTACAAGGGAAACAAATCAATCTAACCCAGAACATTGTGTGCACCCAAGGACCCAATTACATACCATGAAAACATACAATCACTTATTTAGAAACATCCAAGAGGTCAGATGTTTTCTATTAATTCATTTATGCAAATCTGTTTGAGTAAGTTGCTTTTGGTTTGGGCTTTGTTGTTCTGGGTTTTTTACCAAAAAAAACTAAATCCGATTAAACATAAGCGTAATTTTTATGCAGTAACTTCCATACAAATAGTATGCACATATAAATGACAACACATCTAGAAGAATAAAATCTCCTATAAACATACAAAATACATACTGTTTTGTGTATGTGCTTTATCAGGCCTCACAACTACTTTTCTCCTCCCTTTCATTTCCCACAGAAAATAATAAAAAATTAGAAAATATCAATTTTCTTCTACTAGTGATTAAGCTGATTAGCTTCCTATCTCAGGAATTAACTTGAAGAAATGCTTACACATTAGCAGGAAACAAGAGAAAGTTCAACTGATAAAAACAGTTACCAGATCGGAATCAAAACCCTGGAGTTGTGAAATCCCAGCAAGTTTAAGAAAAGAACACAGCATGCTTTGACCTTTAAAAATGTATTAAATCTGTAAAAAACGGGTAAGTTTGACATGAAACTTAAACCACATAAAAGGATAAAGCCTTTCAGTAGCGATCCTGGGGCGGTATTTCAGAAAGGTTCCTACTCCCATTTTACCAAGGTTTCAGACTGAGGCCAACAAAACTAGGCCAGAGACAAGACGCAGGATCGGAAGCCAGAATTCCCATGGTTTTACCCCAACCGTGACTCAAGTTTAAACAGTGGTTTTGAAACCAGCTCTCTCTCTGTGGCCACAGGCAAGTCTTAACCACTTTGCCTCAATTCCCTTACCTGCAGAATAAAAATAATTATACTTATCTCTCACACAGGAATCTTGTACAACACTGTCTGGCAAGTGCACATCTGTTTAAACTGTGGACAAAGCTACGTAGTGATTCTGAGCATACGCACAAACTGAAACTGAGAGTGACAACAACTCAGCTGAAGCAGCCAGCAAAGGCCCAACAACAACAAAATCCTAGGGGCAAAACACCGTTCGCGTGGTGGCTGCTTTTCCAAGTCGTGCTTCCTGACCAGCTGGCCCGCTAGCGCCTGCACACCTCATTCACCGATTCGGGACACGGCTCTCAGAGAAAGTCAGCGCTGTTCCCCCCATTTGCCCGGAGCGATCGGCGAAGGGGTCGCTGCTTCCCCCCCCCCCCGGCAAGCACTGTACAGCCGGTGTTTCAGCTCTGTCCTCACATCCCTCGTGTCCCTTCCCTGCCGCCACCACGGCGCCCGCAGCCCCTACCCACGGGGATCCGCGGCAACGCCACACCAGGTCGGGGGGGGCAAAGCTCATCGGCCCCTGCCCGGGCACCGATCGGGGCCGGAGCAGCGAGCACTGCTCGGTGAGGGCACGCTGCGGAAGCGGCCCCGGCGGCCCAGCCAGGCAACCTGCCCTGCCCCCCGCCACCATGGAGGCCCCGAGCCGGGATCCCTCCTCCTCCCTCCTACCTCTCCCCCGGGAACCGCCTCGGGTGGGAAGATGGCGGCTCCGGCCGCCTCCCCGGTGAGATGGGGGTGGCCGAACGGGTGGGGTACCTTTCCCTGTCTAGCCCCGCCATTGCCCCTCACACAGGGAGATGAAAGTGGAAAGGCGGAGGAGAGGCCCAGGCGGCCGCCGCCGCCGGGAGGGCGCGGGCTCCGGGAGGCCCCTCGCACTCACCTGTCACCAGCAGCAGCCGCCGCCCTCGGGACGGGCCTCGACGGGAGGCAGACAGACGGGCACGGGCGGGTGGGGGGAAAGTATCCGCTGGTGCCGGGGCCTCTCGCTCCTGCCGGGCTTTCCGCTAGCGCCGGGGCCTCTCGTTGCGCCGCCGCCGCCGCCGGGGCCTCGCCGCCGCCGGATGCCAGGAGGAGGAGAGTGGAGAGGGGGGCGGGGGCCGGGAGGAGGAGCGGGCGGCGGCAGCAGAGCGGGGAAGGGGGGGTCGTGGAGGAGGAGGCGGCGGCGGCGGCTCCGGGACCCGAAACGTCTCCGAGCCGAGACTCAACCACCCGCTCGCATGAGAGACCCGCTTCCGGCTCCCGGCGGAAGTCCCTCCTCCGCCGGCGGGAGAGGATTGGTCAGAGACTCCGCGCCGAGCGACGCTCTCGACCGGCACCAGCGGCCGCGGATTGGCGGAGCGGAGGCCCGCGCGCGGCTTGACGCGCGGCGGCACGTGACGGGCGTGACGTCACCCCACTGAATGAGCGCGCCGAGGCAGCCCGGCACCGCCCGCCTACCCTGAGGCGTTTTACCGCCTCGCGCTAGCCGCGGGGCCGTCGGCTGGGCGGGGCGGGCCGCGCGCCTGCCTCAGCCCGGCCCCCTCCCCCCCACCCCCCCCGGCCTATGGCGCCTGTCGTGCATATAGGTTCTATCGCGTCTGTCGCTTCTCCGGTGACGGCTGCGGGCACCCTGCGGTTCCCTGGCAGCCCTGACAGATCTCCCCTGCGGGAGCGCGGCCCGCGAAGGGACCGTACCGGCGCTGTGAGCCCGCACTTCGGGCGGGCAGCGCGCCTGGCTCGTGCTCGCCATCACCGCGGCCACGAGTCTGGGAAAGCTGTCGGGACTTTGCGTTGACACGGGGCGCGTTGTCGCCTTCTGAAGCGCTGTCACAACAACAGTGGGAGGATCCAGATGCCTGTCCAAAATTGTATATCCTACCACGGAATATTCTAGTTCTGAATATAGCAGCGTCTGTGGAGTGAGGCTGAGTAGCTGCGACTTCAAAAGGCAGTGGTAAAGGGGTTTTATGAGAAGAGTATTTCATGGAAGAGCCTTCTGTTTCAGGTGGGAGATCATTGTGTCAGTAGGGCTCTTCTAACTTACCAGCCTCTTCACCGCGCACTAAAGTGTATCATCTGTTATCTGAAACTGGTGAATTCCAAGAAATTCAAGAGTTCTTTTGTTTGAGCAAAGAACAGACAACTCTTGTCAAACAGTTCTAGTTATTTATTATAAATCATAATTTGTTTTTAACTACAGTTTAATGAGGCAAATGGAAAACATGCGGTTTCTTCTAAGGACTTAAAAAACCCCAAACAAGCAAAAAACACTGGAAAGAATCGTCTTCCAGGATTACTCCTAGTCCTCATCTTGCCTTTTACCTCAAACATGGCAAAGCTACATAACCTTACAGTAATAATTACCTGTACCATGCATTGCTGCCCATCTTTGCATCTCAGAGATCAATCCAGATGGGACCTTCTGGGCCCTGTTTTTAATCCTTACTGATAAAGAATCATAGTTCTGCCTGCTAGAAATCCCCATGGATACAATATTGCAGTTAGCTTAGGAGACCTATTCTAAGCACACCACGATTTTTAAGGTTACTGTATTGTTCCAAATCCCTAGCTAGCAGAGGAAATAAAGTATGCCATTGTACCTGAAATGAAACCAGGGCTCATCAGACGTGAAGCTTTACCATTCATCTGAGGGAAGTGTACTTCAGGAAGTAAGTGCTTCAAACACAGGTGGTGGGGTTTTTTTCCATGGCAAGTTGTTTCGGAACTGTTACGAGGAAGAAATGCTGAGCAAGGGAAGATGGCTAGCATAGAGCCTGATGAGGAAAAAGAATAAAACTTAGCTTTGAGCGTAGGGATTTTATTCTTTGATGCCATACTGCTTTTCAGCAGACTACAGTTCTTTCCTTGGAAAGAAGAAGAAACATCTAATTTTAAGATGCCAAACATCATGAGTCCCATTATATCCTTGTTTTAGAGGAGCCTCAAAGTTCGTGATACTTACCCTTTAGACTTACAGTCTTCACCTCTCCCCCAAGCCATACTCCCATGCAATACTTGGACAGAAAAACAAATCCATCAGACTAATAACACTGCACTGTATCATTCCCTCTGCTGTCTCAGGGTTTATGACTGCAGAGCTCATCTTCTCCCTTTCTGTAACTGAAGGAGTATGAGAGAGAAAATGACTGATTCCCATTAAAGATCAGCACATGGAGACAGCCTTGTGGTAGGAGGGAGTTTCCTTTAATGGATAGAGTTTGTTGTTTGTTTTGGATCTTTTCCCCAAAGCAGCTTATCTGTGTTACTAAAGGAAAAGAATACCTTGAGACTAAATTTTTTAAAAGCCTGATGTTATAAAGGTGTTGCCTATTGACAAACATGTCAATACGTATCTATGATTCTATGATTTTTATTTCCTATTGTTAACTTTTGTTGTGGTTAACAGTGAAAATAATGCACTTTTTCCATAAAGTAATGGGAATTTTCTACTTGCTTGGGCCACTTCTGATTCTCTTCTCAGTGTGGGGGATGTAGAACTTAATCACTGAATGCTTCCAATTTTTAAAGGCACGCTGCTGAGATCAAAGAGATTTGACAATTTTCCTTGGTATGCTGCTGGCTGAGGAATGTGTGCACAGGTATGAGTAAACCACTACAAATCAGCAATGGATGCTGTGTGGTAATACATACTACTCCTGTTTCTTCTACAGCTCAAACTCAGCAGTCTGCAGAAAGAACGTATCTCTAAAGGAGCAATGTGTGTGCACAACAGGATTGTGAGTCCACAAACATCAGGCAAGATGAGACTTTGTTGTTTCTTTCTTGATCTGTGGTCAAACAGATGTAGAAGAGATTCTGTAAGTTACTTCTCAGTATATTAGTGATTTATAAGTTGGGGTTTTTTTTTCTTCAATTGGGAGTCCTAGTTCAGCAACAAAGAATGAAGTATTTGGTACACTTAAGAAGGTAACTCCTTACAAATAGAAACTGCAAAAAATACAGTATTCCTGGAAGCTAAACCTAGAATTGAGCAGTCAGAAACTCAGACCCTTAGAAGTCACTAAATACATTGCAATGCTTGGACTTCACAGTCTTTATGATTTCCTTTAAGTATAATGCAAAGGATAATATTTCCTTCCTCAAAAGAGCATAGAGAACAGTTCATTAAAGTTTGTGAAGCACTTGGGTGACATAATAAAAATTCCACTGAAACAGGACTAGATTGTTCCTTCCAGCCTTGTTCCTTCAGCAGGTTAGTCAGATTTCTTTAAGAAATAGGGACCATTTCAAAATAAAGTTGTGGCGTGAGTGCCAACCCTTGTAGAATCTTGGTTTTCCTTAACATGGGGTAAAAAAGTCTAAGCTGAAGATGGTACCATAAATATTAAAACCATTGTTAACTGCAGCTGATTACAAACTTTGAGGAGATGGTTTAACAGTAATAATTACTGTTAATTGGGCATAATCACAGCTCTGGAAATAACCATTCTATTTCATGCACTTTACACTATCATCAAACAGACAGAATAACTGTTACAGCTGAAACCAGGACACTAATATAGAGGCCTTACTTTGTCTGTATGTAACAAGTCTGTAGCAGAGCCAAGAACTTGAAAACAGATCTTTCACATTCTGGGTTCGTACAATATGCTGTCTTCAATTTAGTTATTGTTTGTCTGTGACAATATTTGTTTCTGTAGCATGAACCAATTTTTAAAATCTAACTAGGCCTTAATGGGAATCATATAATTTATATAAATTTTGTGGCTGAGTAAGAATTTTCCGAAGGGAGCTGAAACCAACTGAACGTAACCTCTGTGTGAAATATAAATGTATTTATGCCCAATTAACAAGTAGCAAACTAAGGTATGAAGATGTTTGAGCTCAGTGTTGTAACTGTGCAAAAGTTGTATATGCTCTAATAAAGTACTGTAATTTTGTATTTCTGTCCTCTTGAACCCTATGCTAAGATTCAGTGTGGAATATATATATGCCTATATTTTAATTCCCCAAGCTTCCCATTTCAAACATGAGTATCCTTGATTGTACTTCCTGCTCTTGTTCTCATAGATTTTAAAAAGATGCTCTGTTTCCAATTTTTGCTTTTGGATGCAGTTTGATTCTCTCATTCTCAAATATGTTGGAGATCTGTGAGGAAAATTGCATGGAAGTTTTCAAGCTACTAGGTGGGTGATTTGCAAAGACAGCAATATCAAATGTTTCTAATTGTACATAGATGTGCATAGATTGTGTAAGGCACAATAGTGAGCTGGGTTGAAAAGATAAAAGATAATAACAAATGTTTAAGATTTGACACATAAGCAAATAGCCTCTATAGAAATATGTGTGGCACCTTTTTTTCCAGTTATTCAAGAAAATGTAGTCCTTGACTGAAATCAACATTTTATTTGGCCATTAGTCAATTTATCATCAGATAGGCTTTGTAATGGCCTGTCTGTCACAGCAGATTATGATGTACAAAAAGACCAAATGTAGAATTCAGGAAGTGTCTCTTTCTTTAAGTTTATTCAGGCCAAATGAAACATTCATTACAAAGAAAAGTGGTTCTAAAACAACACTTTTCCCTGAATCTAGCATTAGTCATATCACTAAATATTATGCAGTGTTATTAACATAGAACACAATTTAAATCACAGAGCTCTCCGAAATTTTCTATTTACTTGGAGGAGCTGCTTTAACCCTGCATCAAATATCTGTCTGTGACACAGGAATGCAGATGGTTCTAAAGACAATCAGAAGTGTATTTGTTCAATTATAGCAATAGTGAAGATCCCTTAGGTCTTATTCATGGGTGTGTATTCCTTGGTGGATAAAGCAACACATCTGGAAATAGTAAAGCTTAGTAATGAAGAGTTAGCAGATTCTCTGCTCGCTTCCTTTGAATGTTCATTTGAACTTGGAAACTGTATTGCTGCTTGGCTATAGAGCTACTCTATTCTCATCGTATAAATGGCTGTGCAGTGTTGAAGGACAGGGAGATTGGAGACCTCACCTTGTCTTTTACAGAAATTGATGTTTTCAGATGGTAGGTGTGTTGTTAATCTATGATGAGTGGCTGTCCTACTCATACATGTATTTACACACAAGTGTCTGAATCAGTACAGGGGATAAGGAGATTTTTTTTTTCCCTATCAAATTGGGCTATGGATGGATTATGAGGCTGAGATAGTGTGATTTGTGTAATAGAGCTGTATGGGCTGGACTTCAAGAGATTGTACTTGCAGCATGATGACAGTGCAGCCTGATTCGTGACCAGAAAGGCAAGACTGTACTGGCAGCGGAAGGGAAGAAGTACTTTGTCCTTTGCCCTTCAGAGTCATGATTTCATGTGTAGCCTGCATGGTGCAATTGATGTTCCTTCGACTAGGCACCTTTGGGTATCTCCTTCTCCATCAAATACCTACAACAGTGGGATGCTGAGGGTGCAAATTTACTCTTAACACCATAGAAGAAGACTGCTGCAGGCTGCTATGTCATATGTGTATTGGATACAAGACAGGTCATCTATAATGATGTGGCTAAAAGTTTCGGATTTATAATAAAGAGCACTTGATGGAGACTGAGGTAAATATACAAGAAATTCAGACACAGGTTAGTATTTCAAATGCCATAAACCAGTGACTATTACAAGTTTAAAAATTACTTTGAAATACTGTGGTCTAGTTGTAGGGTCTGAGAGATGCTTTAGTGCCAGCATGCTGGATAGTCCTTTACATCAGGAGCTTGTTCCTAGGGGCATAGTGGGTTGCAGTAATCTCTTTAACACTAGTCCTTTCTAGGGTCATTGCATCGCCGGATAGAAAGGAGTGTATCCAAAACACCCTTTCAGTGCGGGTGATTCCCAGCTGCTGTCACAGTCCTTTGAGACCATTGGTAGCTGGTGTAGTTGGGAAGGGACTACCCAGACCATGCCAAGAAGAGTTGGCTCCAGGCAACCGTGCTTCACTCTTCTTCAGATGCACTCAAACTGCTCAGTCCGAGCAAGAAGACGATGTATCCTTTCTCAAAGTACTGGGTGTACAGTGTCTGACACTTCATTTCAGCCTAAGTTGGTTGTTCCTGGCCTTGGGGTTTTTTTCACAACTTCAAGAAATCATCCACTCTACTGCTTATAATTAATTATGTCTAACAAAAGGGATTCTTCTGAGAGCTTTACACCTTATGGCTGGATTATGAGGTGACATCTTTCTTAGTGATGCAAAGTACTTGAGCTAGAAGAGGTGATTATGGAGGATATCAGGAAAGGTGGCAGGTGAACCCAATTTGTTGTATTCATCAGTCACGACTTGAAGCCTTTTTGGTTTGTTTCATTTCACACATCCTTTTGAATTATAGGCTTATTGCTTCTGAAGCTGCAGAGCTGAAGGTGATTATTAGATAAGTCAAAAAAAGTGTCATTCTTCACATGCTGAAATGTCTAAAAGCTAATTCTGTTGTAGATAACCTGTACTCTGCTATGTAAATAAGAACAGATAATGGCAATTTATGCATCACAAAAATTAATTACTTGAAACCATGGTCTGTAATCAGTAGGAATCAATAACATCCAGTCTTAAAAATCTACAGATCATGCATGAATACTTTTAATTAATTATATTAAATAATTTTACCATAAAATTTACCTGCACTTGCACATGTATTTTGAGAGAGAAGTTTTGGGTTTGTTTGGGTTTTTTGTCCAGAAATGCTCACTAGCCTCTGATTGGTCTCTGATAGACCAGCTCCAAGTTCCCTATAATCCTAAGGAGAGGAGAGGAAAAGAGGGTCAGAGCAGAGCTGGTTGTCTCTGAGCTCCTTCTTAAGAGGATCTCTATGCTTGTCACCAGGGTGGAGGGTCAGAGTGGCTTTATGTCTTGCACTTGGCTAGCTTTACTTGTAAGTGCTTCTAAATTGCCATACAGCATAGTTACTTAGGGTTAATCTATTTAAAAGAAACCTCTGCTGCTTGGTCTTCTGATATTTTATGTCCATAATTTATAGATACAGTATAACATATACACACTCTAACTGGGTTCTCTGACTTGTGCTCTGCAAAAGCAAGCAGGCCCTCAGACAAAGAAGCAATGATTCCACAAGACTGTTAACTGTTGAAACTTCGTAAAGTCATGTCTGATTGTTCTTCACACCTCTTCCCCCTCAGTCGGAGAAGACGATGACTCTCTGGGAGACTTGTAAAAAAATCACTTCATGCTGCTGAATATGAGAAATTGTCAAGATGATTTATTCAATACAGTCTTATGACCTCTTCCCTGTTGCAGAGCCCTTTTCCATGACCTGGAGATTCATTTCTGGTTTTCAGCCTCAGAAAGATTCCAGTAAGAGGGAAGGTTTCCACACCAGTTGTTTTCTAATGCTCAGAAAGATATGCAGTTAAATCTTACTTGAGAAGTCACAATGCTTTCTCCTCAGTTTAAGCTTCAGGTGGTGTTCCTGGCATCTGAAACGTGTTCCTAACCAAAGGTCCTTGATCCTCAGGGTATTTTTCAGAGGAAGCGTTTACCTATATAAATTGCTGTTGCTCTCATAAAAAATTCTGACTCATCTGTTTCCCCATCTACAACAGTAAAGTTGAAGATCAGCTCAAGCTGCTGGCTGCTCCAAGACTCAGAGAACTCTTGCTAAAGTAAGTATCTCTAAGGAGGCAGGGGGTTAGTTTATTCTCTTGTCTTTGACACCAACTCCAGCAGCATCGACACCAACTCCATTAAATCATCCACAGGTTGAGCAGGGCCAAGCACTTGGTGGTAATGGATTAACTTCGGAGCTGAAGCTACACTGATGCCCAGTAATAAGCCCCAACTTCCAACTGCCACATCAGAAGGAGGAAGGTCATGTTTAGTATTTGGCAATTCTGTGTAAATGTCTTGGATATCACAGGCCAAGCTGGCACTAGACATCTATGCTTAACAGCTGTTTTATGTGCTGAGAGGTCTACTTCAGGGTGAGGTAAACAGATCTCTTGACTCCACTGACTGTAACCAAAGCTTGGATCATACATCCTTTTTGGTATTACCACAGGTGGGTAAACTCACCATGAGAACTACCCAGTAGTGAAAAGTACATGTTTATGCTGTTTTTCCTCTTGGCTAGGCCAGTTCTGAGTTAGGTCTATGGGGCTGGCAGCTTATCTAGTGGCTTCTGTGAAATCTGCACATGGTTCAGTGTTTACTGGACAAATATGTGCATCAGAAAATATTCTGCCTTACTGCCACGCTGGCTGGCAAAGGCCAGTGCCTGGTAGTGAAAATGTGAGCCCAGGTGAGACAAATGCTATATGACCTACACATCTGAGAGATGTTTTCTTCACAAGTAGCTTTCTGGCACAGGAGCAAAGTGTTTCCCTCCAGCCCTCTGTGCCTCCTCTGTGCCTGGAGACAGAATAGCTCTGAGAGTATGTCTTGTGAAATTTGAACAGGACATGAACTGTGCAGATGCATGTAGTATACAAGTAAACCCTGGTTTTCAGTACATGATGATTTTTAAAACAGCTTAATGCTCTCTTTAATGCCTTTTGCATTTCTAGCACCTCTTCTACATGTTGCACAGTAGTAGCACATTTTGGTGTCTGCTGTAATATGGCTAGTATTTTAGTCACGTGTTTCTGATTTTCATGGAGTATTAAGTGGGTTTATCTTGCAGAGATACACAAACCATCTTTTAAAATTCATGGTAAAAGTGTATGACGAAGCTTGTCCTTGGATCCTATAAAGTGAGTCGGGTGGCAGATAAAGGTGAGCTGCATCTCACTGGGAAGGAGTGTGTAGGATAATGGTGGGTGATGCCCCAAGACAACACAGCAGATGATTCCAGGAAATCCAGATAAGGTCTTGCTGAGAGGCCAGCAGGAAACATGCATGCTGGTATGTGGTCCGTCCTGGAGGCTGGATCACAGGCAGGCAAATAAACCAGGAGAATGAGGCAAAGTGGATGAATTTGACCTCCCTCGCTTTGTAGACCATCAGGGAAGGAAAGGCCGTGTATGTCCCTGCTGATAATCCAGCCCCAGTCTTGTGATAGGCAGACCTGAACCAATGGTATGTAAGCAGATGGAAGTTACAAATATATAAAAAAGAATCTTAAATAGGATTAAGAAGATACTTAAAATTATTTAAAATGCAATCTTTCTACTGAGAAATACAAATTGCATTGGGAACAAGGAAGAGCGAACAGACAAAACATGCAGGATTTGTTTTGTTGTTTTGTTTTGTTTTTAATTGAAAAGCATGCAATTCTAAAAAAATAAACAGAGTGGGATAAAAAATATTTTGTTTCTCCTGCCTTTGTGACTAGTACTGGTACCTCTTTTGCTCATCAACTTTCTTTCTTTTAAACTCTTGGCATCATGTTTTCTAATTAAACTGTAAGCTCTTCAGGGCAGAATCTATATTCAGATATAAAGCAGTAAACACCCTGCAGCAGTAAATACCCTGATTGGCACCACTGAGCAATATAAACACAATGTAAACAGTGAGAAAGCCTGAGAGGTGCTGAGCCCTGGATAAATATTGTTCCTTTCCAGCAGCTTACCTTATAGTTAAATATATTCTAACAGTATGCAAAACCATGTCAGCACATCAACTAAAGGCAGGCTGGATACTGCTTGGAGGTATGGAAAGTCACAAGAAGCTTGGTGAGCCCCACAGAATCATAGAATCACAGAATGATTTGGGTTGGAAAGGACCTTAAAATCATCTAGTTCCAACCCCCCTACCATGGGCAGGGACAGCTCACACTAAACCAAGTCACCCAAGGCTCTTTCCAGCCTGGCCTTGATGTCCTCTGACAGGAAAGATGCTCTGGGAGAAGCTGATTTGGAACTTGGAGCCAAACTTCCCACCCTTTGGGAAGGAAAAAAATTGACACTGTCCTCTTCTTATGTGACATTCAGGGTGGCTTTTATCTGATGGAGTAAATGTCAGTATGTGAGATGTAGCTTAACTCGATCACAAGCAGTGAAGCGTGGAGAGCGATCAACCTGACTGCTTCAGTGGCCGCATATATTTGTCTAGTGCCATTTGAGATGCCCTGTAATAGGCCCCAACTTCCAACTGCCACATCAGAAGGAGGAAGGTCATGTTTAGTATTTGGCAATTCTGTGTAAATGTCTTGGGTATCACAGGCCAAGCTGGCACTAGACTTCTATGCTTAACAGTTGTTTTATGTGCTGAGAGGTCTGCTTCAGGGTGAGGTGAGCAGATCTCTGGGCTCCACTGCCTGTAATGAAGGCTTGGATATCCAATTCACATGTGGATACCTACCAGGTCTCTTAATCGATCTGCAAGTGGAATATTAGTGTTCTTTAAGATGTGCCCCAAGACAAGACTTATCTTTGTGTCCTTTAAGAAAACAGTTACAAAATTGGTTGATTCCTGACACTGTAAAAGTGCTTTATCCTCCATTTAAAAATTAGAGGTCTTAACATGAGCTGAAGATTAATGTGAGAATGTAGGTTTTGGACGTGCTCTGAGCAAGAGTGCCCTGTGTGAGTAGATGCATAAAGCCAGTGCTCATTATGTGGACACCAGAGTTGGTTCAGCACCAGAAACTGTCAGCTGATGCTGAGAGGCAGGGCAGGGCTAGCTCACCTGCAGAGCCACTGGCCTTGCATGTTCTCAGAGAGTGTTTCCTTCCAAGCATGTGGGAAGCAAGGATTATCTTTGGCTTATGTGTTTGTAGACCACAAACACAAGGAGCACCTTGTCTCTGACAAGGACACTGGTGCAAAACAAATTAAAAATACAGACAGAAAGCCAAAGTGTAAAGAAGTGGGTGCAGTGCAGGAAGAGGTTGCCCAGAGAAGCTGTAGATGCGCCATATGTGGAAGCGTTCAAGGCCAGTGGAAAGTGTCCCTGCCCATGGCAGGGGGTTGGAACTTCATGTTCTTCAAAGGTCCCTTCCAACTCAAACCATTATGTGATTCTGTGAGATTGTGTGATATGTGCCGATGGTGACACAGGTCCTTAAGGCAAGTCTTCTGAGGTTTCACTCCATATCTCAACTAAAAAGTTTTCATATCTATGCATAATATTCTATATCAAAAAATGGCATTTGAATAGTGCCTGAAACTTGATGGTTTTTCTCTAAAGGCAAATGCAGTAAAAAAAACAGTCCTTGACCACAAGGGACTACAGCACGAGGTGTGATCAGACAAAAGAAATGAGGAGGGTATGTAATATCACAGGTGTGTTAGAATTCTAAGTGTAGGCGCAGGACAGATGGACTTGTCTCTGTGTTCCCAGATGTTCTCAAAGTGAGCAGGAACTGACTACCACTAAGAGTTTTTATCTGAAGGTCAGTACCAGTATGTTTTTTCACCTCATATAAACAAAGAAAAAGAAGGGTTTGTTCTGCTTCACTGGAGAAAAAAAAAAACACCCCACAATAGACTTCCATTCAGGCACACAAATAGCAACTGTCCTGTGACTTCTCTATTTAAATGGGTATCCATGGTGAGATCTGCATAGCTTTCATTAGATGGCTGCAGCACAGTGCTGTGGTTCACGCTGCAGACAGGAAGGAAAAGATGGCTGAAAAATTCCCCTTACAATGAATGAATGAATGAATGAGGAAATGCCATAAGATATCAAGTTGCTGTGGCATCACGCTGTAAAAAATGATGCCCGAGTTTTCCACCACTGCTTTACTATCCCTCCACTCTTTTTTCAGGCCCATTCAAGTTAAATGCTAGTTTGTATTTGTAGGCACAACCCTGAGCAACTGATGGTACATAAATAGGTGTAAAAATTGCAGCATTACAAAACAGGTGTAAAAACTGCAGCTGTGTGGTGCGCTTGACACAGTGGAGGGAAGGGATGCTGTCCAGAGAGATTTTGACAGGCTGGAAAGGTGGGCCAGTGCAAACCTCATGAAGTTCATCAAGGCCAAGTGCAAGGTCCTGCACCTGGGTTGGGGTAGTCCCAGGCACAGCTACAGGTTGGGCAGAGAGGTTATGTATACCCTGTCCCTGGCAGGGTTCAAGATCAAGTTGGACGGGGCTTTGAGCAATCTGACCTAGTGGAAGGTGTCCCTGCCTGTGGCAGGGGGTTGGAACAAGGTGATATTTAAGGTCCCTTCCAGCCTAAACTATTCTACGATTACGAGGGGCTTCCTTCCCAGGCTGCATTCCTTGTTTGCTTTCTTCTTTTCTTTGTTGGTAGCTGGGATTAATAGTCTGCTTTATGATACATGAGCCTGGGCCAGACCCCTCCAGGATCTCAGCTGGTGCAGAGCACACAGGATAAACGCAGGGTACACATTGGTACTGTGGGTACCAATGCAGGTGTCTGCTGTGCAAGTGGCCTTAAGTGGCAAAAGGGAAAGTGAAGTCAGGGCAAGATTACTGGACTTAGTATCATAGAATAGTTAGGGTTGGAAAGGACCTTAAAATCATCAAGTTACAATCCCCCTGCCATGGGCAGGGACACCTAGCTCTAAACCATATCACCCAAGGCCTCGTCCAACCTGGCCTTGAACACTGCCAGGGGTGAAGCGTTCACAACCTCCCTGGGCAACCTATTCCGGTGCCTCACCACCCTAACAGGAAAGAATTTCCTCCTTATACCCAATCTGAACTTTCCCTGTTTAAGTTTTAACCCATTACCCCTTGTCCTATCACTACAGTCCCTAATGAAGAGTCCATCCCCAGCATCCCTATACGCCCCCTTCAGATACTGGAAGGCTGCTATGAGGTCTCCACGCAGCCTTCTCCAGGCTGAACAGCCCCAACTTTCTCAGCCTATCTTCATATGGGAGGTGCTCCAGTCCTCTGATCATTCTCGTGGCCCTCCTCTGGACTTGTTCCAACAGTTCCATGTCCTTTTTATGTTGAGGACACCAGAACTGCACACAATACTCCAAGTGAGGTCTCACGAGAGCAGAATAAAGGGGCAGAATCACCTCCTTCGACCTGCTGGTCATGCTCCTTTTGATGCAGCCCAGGATACGGTTGGCTTTCTGGGCTGCAAGCGCACACTGAAGCTGGCTCATGTTCATTTTCTCATCCACAAACACCCCCAAGTCCTTCTCTGCAGGGCTGCTCTGAATCTCTTCTTTGCCCAGCCTGTAGCTGTGCCTGGGATTGCTCCGACCCAGCTGTAGGACCTTGCACTTGGCATGGTTAAACTTCATGAGGTTGGCATCAATCCACCTCACAAGCGTGTCAAGGTCCCTCTGGATGGCATTCCTTCCCTCCAGCGTATCCACCGAACCACACAGCTTGGTGTCATCGGCAAACTTCTTGAACCACCTTTTTTCTGGTGAGAGTGTCAGGTCTGCCTAAATGTAGGATACTACCAATATGTTACCAAGGCTGTTTATGTTGGGGATATCTGAAATAAAAATTAAAATCAACTAAAGTCCAAGCTAATGAATGACAACTTCATGGTGCTGGAATAGTTATTGCAACTGTTCGCAACAAGGAAATGCAGTTCTGCCAAATACGGGCTTTAAAAAATTGTGCATGTAACCCCAAAATAAGACAAAACTGGGTTAAGGAATGAAATGTGAAAACATTACTTTTGGGTTGTTACTTAGGTTCTGCATAAGCATACTGAGGTTTCACACTTGTGAGATCTAATCTGTACATGTATCACCCAGAAACATTTTGCGGTGTCATATTCTAATGGTAAGTTGAATGTAAAAATCCTGTTATAGATCATAGCATTTACCATAAAATTATTAGCAATGCTAATGCTGGATACAAATTGGAAGATATCGGTACACCAAAGATAATTCATTGAACTTTAATTTCATGTAAACTAGTAGAAAATCTTCTTCTGGACTTTCAACAAGACCCAGATATGACCTACATATATTTTTAAATGTTATGCCTAAATGCTAAAAATTGAAAGTATTAATAAAAATGGATTCTCTCATTGATGTCATCAAGGCAAAGCTCCCAAAGCTTTCATAGGTACATTTTACCACTCACTGTTGTATTTTGCTTCCATGTGAAGACTGGAAACAGACTGATCAGTAAGCATTCAGTTTATTCAACCCAGGTCAGGAGTTAGGTGCTAATCCCAGCTGCTGCCAATACAGTAGCCATTGAAATGTAAAAGTGTGATTAAAAAAAGCTAATTTAAAAAGTGTTTTCCTGTGGAATGCAGCCAGCTTTTGAAATCAGACTTTCACTGCCTTTACTAAGCCATCCAAATGTTACAAAATCCGGAAACAGAGCTAAGGAATCCTGCCAACCCCTCAGTGCAGGATGATCATCTCGCATAGTTTCTCTGCTTGGCTGTCAGGGCATGCCAGGGTAGATGCCTGTGGTGTGGTGTGGTCCTCACTTTCCTTAGGGAGCCACAGAAGAGATGCCCCTGCTTGTGCCTTTAGGTCTGTAATCTGGAGGTGTGCTCAGTGTACTCTCCAGGGACAGGTGCTCCTTTGTGTAGCGAGTGTAGGGAAAGGCAGAACTCAGCAGTGGCAACAAGGACCAGACAGAGTCGGGATTCTGTGAGGAAAGGGAGAGACAGGCATGATTTATCAGGAGATTGAGGCACAACACACCAGGCAGAGGTAGATGCTTGTACAGTCCTGAGGGAGGGTGTGGGCATCCGCAAACGTGGAGGCACAGCCAAGCGTGAAGAAAGTGCTGAATGGGTTTGCGCTGGGGATGCACAGTCAATGGCCCAGGTGGTTTTGTTCTGTGTGGTTGAGAAGCAGATGCCTCTAGAGTTAGAAGCAAACTGTTCTGGTTTCCAAATGCTCATATTTAGCATTCTAGTGAGCTGGAGCAGATGGCAGGTCTGACTACCCTGGGCCCCATTTCTGGGCAGCAGCTGGAAATCCTTCAGGCCTCCTTGAAGAGTGGCATGTATATGCCTGCTTAAGGAATGGCATCCTGGGATTCCCTGTTCCCTTCCACTGTCTCCCTTTAGGATTTACGCCGAGCTCAGCACTCTGGAATGCATGCCCCGTTCTGGTGCCATAGGCTGGGGACCCCCACTGGATTGCAGTGGGTGAACTCAAGTGTCCCAAGTAGTTCAACAGGGGTAGTGTAGGTCTGGCTCCATGCCAGTGCAGTTACTCTGCTTCTCAGGTGGAGACATCAAAAGGACATGTGAGAGCAGACATACCTGGACTGTTTGAATGCCTTCCAGAAGGTAAATCATCCGTAAGCACTGCTGAAGTGAATTCAGCCTGCTCAAAAAGTAGGGCACAGCTGATTTTCCATCACCATTCACTCCTAGGAGCAGAGTAGAAGTTTCAGAACAGTCTTGGTCACAGGCTGGGAGGATGTCCTAGCCAAGGGTCACCAGCAAATGCACCCAACTTTTCAGCAGGGCAGTACTGAGGGAAGCAGTACCACTTTTATGCCACCTGACTATTCCCCTAGAGAAACCAAAGTGCTCTCTTCCCTTTGCAGTTTGAGATGAACTGCACAAAGGAGGTGGATTTGGGGGCAAGCTTTGACCTTATGCGTGTAGCTTGCACCAAAACCTACAGGGATTTCTAAATGTTGCTCATTAGCTTGTAGCAAATCTCAGTGTGCAACAAGGCAGCTATCCTTAGGCAAGTCTTGTCTCCCCATATGAGGCTTTTTAGGTTCTCCAGCTATTGCTAGAGCATCCATATAATAGGCTTAGCATTTATGTATTTCACGGTATGTTATATATATATCTGTATGCCTGTGGAGACAACTGAAGCAGAAATTGTCCATCATACCAGCAAGTGTGGCAAGTGGGCAATGTGCTTGGCTTTTGCTCAGGTGTTCATCATGGACAAAGAGAGAAATGGGGCAAGAAGAACCTGTCACAAGAATTGAAGGAAAGGCTGGAACCGGTCTTGGTCAATCTCCCTCTTTACCAAGTTCTATGTTGGGTAACCTGAACTGAGCACAAGGGCACTCAGTTGCTGTAAGGCCTGCACACAGTACGGGACTTTGGCAGTTATCTAGATGTTCACCAGTAACACTGATTCTGAAAGAGGGACCTGAAAAGCAACTTGGAGAAGGCTGACATTGGTAGTAGATGAGATGCAGGAAATGAAGTAACAGGAAAATCAAATTATGAGAAGTGGAAAGGACCCATGGAGATCTGATAAGTAGAAAATTAATTTTAATCTGAAATCAGGATGAAATCAGAGAAGCTTTCTCAGAAAAGAAGCAAAATGCTCAGAAACCCAGGTTTCAGCAGTGAAGTTCAACGTAAGCTGCAAATGCCTCAGGGAAATGGCAGGCAGATCAGCAAATAATGAATTATAGAAGTGAAATCAGGATGTAATAAAAGCCTCAGTACCCCTTTGAGATAACGTTTGCTTTTACCTGGAGAGGTCCCTGAGAGGGCTGTGGGAGCTTGGAAGAAAGCACTAGCTCCAAAATTGTAAACCTCAGAAGCAGGAAGAAAATAATTGCCTCCCAAAGAAACACGTAGGTAAGAAGACGCCTCCGCTGGGAGAGGTCAAGTCAGTAACAACCATGTCTTTAGTCATCACTGAAGTCCTGAAATCAGAAAGGCAGTCATGCAAGACAAAAACTGCTTTAAGGCCTGGCATTTTTTTTTTTTTCTGTATATTAAAGATACGACCAAACCATGAAGTACAGCTCTGACTTGATCTCCAGATCCAAAATTCACAAAAGGTTGGCTTTGGGATTTCCAGGCTGGGCAAATTCATTTGGACCTGTCAGAATTTGGGAATGTTCAGTTCTGTGTTATTTTTGCTCTGGTTTTGCTCCAGTTCCCCCTGACAGATGTGTGAAATCCTCTGCAGAACTGAACCAGGACCAGACTTGGGGCACGTGTTTTGTGCAGTCATGCACTAGCTCTGATCATGCTCTGAAGAGCTGGGACGTTGTTGCATTGTAACTGTGCCTGTGTTCATCCTGCTTTTCGGTTGGAGTTCAGTAGCACTGCACGGTTGCTGCTGCCGTTGCAGTCATATGTTCATGCATTTTTAATTATAGTGGTATTAATAGTGGTAAATTGCTAGTAAGTCTTTGGGCTGGGGGCACAGATGGAAAGCTTTCTTTCCTCACCAAACCCTTCACTCATCAGCTAATCTCATCTTGCTGGGACACACAGTCTATTCTTTGGAAACTTCATCACGGGAAGCCATAGGACAGGATGTCGTGGGGAACATGCCTTCTGGCCCTCTCCACTTCCTTGTGTGACCCAGGATCATTTTGGGTTTCTCTGGTTATTCCAGTGTATTAAAGAAAGGAAGGAATGCTGCTGGCAAGGAAGCAGGAAGAGTTGGAGTGAAAGACAGTTTGCATGTTCCCACAGAGGAGTGCGAGAGGGTGGAACAATGCCATCAAGGCAGCTCTGTGCGGGACCACACTCAGCACTGATGAGTAGGACATACGACTGGTATTACAGGTAGTACTACTAGCTCTACAGGTAGCATTAGTGTGTAATGACTGTGGTGGTGTTTGGTGCCATGTCCTTTCAAAGTCACAATCCTGTGGGTTGTCATCTGTCACTTCTGCAGCACTCCTGATGCGCAGGCAGGTTGTGCTCCTGCCGCACAGCACGTGGGCAAGCCCACAGGCGGCTGCCTGCTCCAAGCACAGAGCCAGTCCCTTGCAGCACACCACAACATCCCTTTATGAATCATACTGGGCTATGCCAAAGAAGTGGTAAATGCACCATCCCTGGCAGTGTTCAAGGCCAGGTTGGACAGAGCCTTGGGCAACATAGTTTAGGGTGAGGCACCCCTGCCTATGGCAGAGGGGTTGGAACCAGATGACTTTAAGGTCCTTTCCAACCCAAACGGTCCTATGATTCTATAATCCTTCTCAAGAGCTCTGGCCCAGGCCTGCCACAGGGAGTGGAATGCTGGAAACCCTCAACTTGTGCTGTTTGAAAGAGGATCCCTATGAGTCCTCACTGAGGTTTTAGCAAGTGGATGTGCAAAAGTTGCCATGGCCATTATACACCTGAAAGTCTATAAGCAGTGCTGGAGGAAGGGGGAGGGTGGGAGGTGTTTGCTAGAAAGGTCAAGATATGTGGATAGGAAACAGCAAAATTGAAGATACTATATCTGGATATCCTCCTCATTAATTTCCTCGTTTTGGAGAAGGGCACTACGCCTCTCTTCTAGGTGAATTTTAACTTTATTCAGTAAAGATTTCCTGTCTTTTTGATAAATTCAGCCCAAAATGTCAATGAACAGCAGCAGAGCAAGTCCTGCATGCTCATAGATCCTTTACGGGTTGTTCCTATCGTGGTTTCAGACACATAGGAAGGAGCTCTTTCCTACATTCTCTCCTAGCAGAAGGCTTTGTCCAGGCATATGAAGGCTGTTTGGGTTCCTGGACAATAAGCCAGTGTCCAGACATTTCAGTCAAAGGTCAAGGTCCTGTTGTGCAAGACAGGATATTTTTCCCAGGAGTTAGTTCCTGCCCGCAAGAACTTCCAAACACAAAAGAAGACTGGCCCAGCTGATGATAGGGAAGTAGAAGACACTGGTGAGACATTTGTAATTAGTGTAATGAGGATCAATCAGATGACCTAACCATTGTCAGGTAGTTTTATGGGCATTACAGCAGCAGCATGATTGTGAAGTGAAATGATAGGGATATTAAGTAGTGACTACTTTCAGGACAAGCCTTTTCCTCTCCTGAATGCAGGTTTATAGGAGATTGTATGAAATGAAACGCAGAGTAACACCGATTAATTGGGATATATCCAAATGATATGTTGCCTGTTTACTGAGTGCTGCAATCTCCCATCTGATGCCCACATAATGCCTTGATAAGGCCCTGATTCCGGTGCATGGATTCAGTATATTCATCCCTGTTTATTCCTTTTTACATGAGATACAAGACTGAACCAAAACTAAATGTGGTCTTTCTAAGTCTAGAAAACACAGTTATATTGTAAGAGGACCAGTTACATTTGGCCAATGGAATTACCTGCCATTCACAAGCAAACTTTTTTAATACCAAATGCTCATGGAGATGTTCTGGAGCGGTCCATCCAGTTTCTCACAATGGTTTTGGGAACATCTCAACTACCCACCTCTGATCTACATTCACTGCTGCTAAGTAGTGAGCTAGACTTTGGGGGTAGTTTTTCACCTTGAGGTCTCTACATGTTCATTCATATTTTTTCATGGATAAATTCCTTTTCCAACAGGTAGTGAAGTTTCATGCACAATTTCAGTGGGTTGAAACATGCGTTGAGCCAACTTTGAACTTGCGGTTTACCCGTCCCCTAAGACGTTGACCTGGAAGGGACATTTGTCTTTTGTATGTTGTATAAAACCTAAAAGAAAACAGGGAAGGAATATGAATTCATTATTCATGCATGATACAGCATTCGTGATTCTTTCCCCTTCACTAAAGATGGCACAGGTGTCTTAACTCACTCTAGTCAATGGAAGTGTAATCAATACAGGCGGTAGACCACAAAATATGAGTTGGCTGAGCAATGCTGGTGTCTGGACTGGGGAGAGCTGAATCCCACCCTGCCTAACAAGCTAGTGGACATACGTGTTCAGTGATAGAGCTGCATATGAGTTGAACTGAAACTCTGCATTAGACATCGTGTATTGTCAGCAGGTCAAAGAAACAATGTGCTTATGGAAGTTTTATCTCTGCTGTGCTTTTTATCTCAGCTCGGCTTTATCTCAGCAAGGCTATGAAGAAGCAAACTCACAGGCCATAAAATGCAGAACATCATGTTGTATATAACTGAAAGGTTGTTTCTCTGTGTTTAGGAAGAAAGGCACAGACCTGCTATAGCTAAACTTCAGAAGGTGTGACCAGTTGTGAATTCTCCATATGCCTGTTTCCAAGAGTAATACACATTTTAATTTATTCTGTATGTAATACGAATAGGTTGAAATGCTGCAGCATAAAGGCATGCAAAAAGAGCCACACACAGTATCCATATATATTAATAGTTATCTATTAATAGATCGTTACATGCTAATATGCTTTATGTTAAGATTATTTAGCTACACTACAAGCAATAAATACGGTTCTCTAAGGCACAGAAAACACAGGCAAAACTAAAGTCTATGTTGTAATAGATTTATTTTGTCCTTAATAAATTGAAAGTCAGATAATCAATATACCTGACATAGTTTAAGCTACCAAGGCAAATGAAAGTTGTTCTGTGGTGAGGTGATTGCAGATCCATAGCTGTAATAAATTTGTCTGTGAATGACAAAAAAAAGGAAGGTGAGAGAAACTTCTTGGCATTCCTTCCTTGGAATCACAGGAATACTTTTCGGAGCTCAGTGCCTTTTCTAACATTATAATATTCACTCTCAGTGCATTTCTATGCCTAATTCCTTTTTTTCCATGTGTGCAAGCTAAACCCGTTGCTAGGTGACTGCAGATGTTATCAGCCACTAAAATACGTGCGTTTTCCAGATGTAGTCATCAAATAATTTTCAGCTGAGTGATTCTGTGTTACAATAAACTTGAATGCCTATGTAAAGGTCTAACTACTTACAAATATATCAGCTAATTTGAATTCTATTGAAAACTGTTACCAGTTGTGAAAGTAAAGGAAAGGGATCCAAATTTGGGGTAATTTGACCAAGAGTTTCTAGAGATTCAGCTCCCTAGGAACTGCAATTTTACACTATCCTCCTGGGTTTTGTAACTTCTGTGCATACCTAATGCTCACATTCTGTATCTAATTATTCTACAGCTGATCCCTGTTGATTGGCATTTCTAGCAGCTAGTGTATGACTCATTAACCCTTTTGGAAAGCAGTCTTTCTAAAGTTAATAACTGCATAGTTTGAAACTTCAAGCTGATGTGATGATACTCAGTCACACATGGAACTTCAGGCAGTTTCAGATGTCATTCTGGGAGCTGATTTTATCACTCTGGATCACCTTGCTGGTCAAGACTATCAGACATGGGCGAGTTTTCCAAGCTCACAGTCCTGGCACTGGCAATGTCATCCATGTCACCAGTGGGGCCGGGAGAGCTGCTCAGCTCCGCAGGTATAGGTCTCTTCATTGGGTTGAGCTGAAGAGCAAAGAGACTCCTGGTGTGTGCTACCTGCATTGGTGAGTAATGCCAATTACTTGGCATTACTCCTAAATCCTATGGATTTAGATACTCAGCTCAGGTGTAGAAACCTGTGTTAAAGGACTTTAATCTGCAAGCTGACTCCACACCCCAAATAATGTGTGCAATAATTGGATACAGTTCTTTTTTAGAGTGGAAATCAGATTGCACCATCTACAGATTAATTGTGGCCTCAATATCTGTGAATGTACATTGAGTAGATATAAGGTAGTGTTCAAAGTATGTGCCACTGCTTGTGTTTTTCCAAGAGCTTTGAACCATAACATCTGTGTAAAGTTCCTGGTTCAATGTTTGTCTAGAACGATTAAGAGATTGCTTGGATTAATTTGGCAGGGGCTTGCAGGATCACACTTTTCAGCTCTGACCAATCAGAATCAGAAGTATCTGGATGTCCACAGGTTGAAGTATAAATGGTCCATAATGAGTACTGTGCTATAATTAAATCCAAAAGTATCTCCTCTGGCTTGAGAATTTCCCGGGCCACCAGTGATGGCAGACCTCAGTGTTTATCCTGAGAAAAACTGTTTATTATTTTCCCATATTCTGTAAATCTTTCCCTATGCATCACTTTTGGCCACATGTCAAAGATGAAATAATGCACCGGATGAGTCTTGGCCTGGTCTATGTGGCCATTTTTATGTGTTTAGGCCTCTGCTGCACCAACTGCAGTATATAACAGTATGACAGTATAGGTGACATGGAGATTTCCAGCAGTGTACGCGGTTCATGTCATTGTTCTCCAGGGGCTAGTAATAGGTATGTGAAGAAAATATCACAGAATAAATCCTTACTCTTTCTGGCAAAGCTGAAGGGAGAACACCAGTTCTTGAGGTTTATGGTTGCTGTGGGTGCAGTGTTTAAAACAGCTTAGATAGCTGTATTTGCTGTGCCTAAGTTAAATCTGGTCTTGCCACACCAAAAAAAAAGGCTTAGATAACATATTGTGTCCATGAGCTCTGTTCTGAATGACTTATGGAGTGTTTCACAGTCAGTCTGCTGGAGGCTGTGCTGTCATGCCATTGCTCCAGGGAGAAGTGGTACTGTAGGAGAACTGTTGCTCCTCTTCTCTTAGCTTCACTAGTATCAGATAATGTAACAGGCAGTGGCCATGAATTGTGTCTCGGGATGTTCAAGCTGGACCAGGTCCCTTCCAATCAACATTTCTGGAGTCCATAGAAAATTCCTCTGAATCAGGCAACTCCACAGATTTATGTGATACTGTGATACTCAACACAATTAAAGGAGATTGGTGCAGCTGGCCAGCTACTAGACGAATGAGCCATTAGACCGTTCACCAACCAAGCAGTTGGATAGCATCAGCGCCTTTTGGGATAACCTAGTGTATCTGACCTGCCCTTTGTAAGTCACTTCAAGAGGACAGATATCTGTCATAGGTTCTGTGTCATATCTGTATGAAACTCAAATATCCAGTGATGTCTCCAACAGCACAACATACTTGTGTTTAGGCAACTGAATCAAGCCCTGGATGTCTCCTGGGGTAAGCAGAAGAGATTTTTCTTTTTCACCATCATCAGAACAGGTTTCAGGATGTCCTCAATGGCTTGTTCACCTTAAATAATTGTTCTCTGCGAGGCTGTGGTTGGTGCTTTTAGCTTGAAGAATCCCAGCACCAGGTCAAAAAAACACACAAGCACTCCACAACACAAATGTTGATCTGGGATAATGCCCTGCTGTCAGATTACATTTGTTCAAAAAATGCAGTTGGCAGTTGCAGGTCAGACTTGTGTTCATGGTAGCTCATTTACACATTGCTTGGGTCTGCCCTGTTCTTTTTGCTGTCATACAAACTGGAGCTGGGTGGAGGTACTAGGCCTGGTTTTATGGGGGAAGGCCACTCTGTAGCAGTTCCCAAGGTGGCGGTACACCTGTATCCCATTTCCTTGTTGATGTTTTAGCACGGACACCAAAGGGACCTGAAATGCTGAAAACTATCTGTAGAAGGCCAAGCAAAGCAGTATACACTGTAGAGATGGTAAGGTGGTCCATCTGCCCTAGCATGGGTGGGTGGCATCATGAGCTGGATTACCTGCCTTGTTCCAGAGTGTGGCAGATACTCCATAGCTGGACATTTGGATCTCCTGAGGCTATCTCCTGGTAAGAAAGAGGGAATACCCAATGCTGATGACTGAACCACTGTGAAGGAGAAGATTCCCACTAGCCAGCAGCTCTTCCAGTAGCTGGCATATGAATGGTTCAGACCTCCACTGGGCCATGTGAGGAATACTGCCTTTCTGGCCTTTTCCTGGTTTCAGTTCTGTATTTCTTTGTTTTGCCTCTGCAGTCCTAAGCTTTTACCAGGCATGCAGCCAGGTCTTACGCACTTTGCTACCAGGTGATATTAGTATGGCCACTCATATGATCACCAGACCCAGCTGAGGAGCCTACCTCCAGGCCTGCTCAGGGGTTGCTGGCTTTGTTGGGTCTAAAACCCTATGAAATCCTATCCTTCAAAAAATGGAAAGCATACTTAGAAAGGTAGCAAACTCAGTTGAGTTGGCATATTCTGGAATGAACTATTGCAGTTCTGGGTGATAGGATCAATCAAGATCTATATGCTTAACAACAAGAACAACAACAATAATAGTGGTGATCGTAGTAGTAGGAGTAACAACAACAACAATAATAAAAAACTTTTCTTAATTCTGAATAAACCTGTAAATATGGGAAAAGCTCAGTTTTACATTTTTTCTTTTGAATTTGTGACAAAACCATGAGCTTCTAGTGCATCATTTGTTCCTGCCTTACAAGCTATTTCAGTCTTCTGAGATTTAGAGAGATCTGTTTAGTTTAACCCTACTTTGAGAGATGACTTGATTACAGTATGTAAGCATTATCAGAGGAACAGAACACTGGAAACTACAAGCTGTTTAATCTAGGAGGCACAAGAATTACACAGAAGAAAAGCTAAGGCTTAAAGCTTTATTAGAAATGAATACTATTTTAACAACAAGTGCAAATAAGATGAGAACAGATTACCCAGTGAAGATGGTGCCTTCTCCTTTACTTTTTGTGTTCAGGACAAGCACTTGAGTGTTAAGGCAATGGTGACCTTTTCTGTAATAATCTTTTGTCTGGACCACTCCATGATGATGGCGGAGACCTGGAGGCAAAGACTGGAACACCAGATTTTCCTCTTCTAACACAGTTCCCTGATCTCCATTGAACAATTACCTCTCTCCGCTGGCTCTAAAAGTAAAACAAATGATAATTTAGATTAACTTAGATGGCTAACGATTTTCCAGAGATGTAGTATCTACAGGAGCTTCCCTGAATTAAGCAGACTGGCTCCCACCATAATATAAGCACTCTTTTGGTGACCAAGGCTTCAATATTTTTCCCTTCATTTCAATGGGCAAGGGTGCAGCTCCCACCTGCTTAGCTCAGTCTTCTACAGGGACTGCACACAACAGTACTGCTGTACTAACAGCCTGAACCATTTAAAATAAACTTTGTTATTGGTGGGTTGTAGTTACTGTCACCAAATTTTAGAAAGTGGAATTTTCCTACAACCCACTAGAGAGGTGTTAAGTAATTAAAACAATGTGTCTGTTTGTTTATTTAAAGGACATCTTAACTGTAGTCTAATGGGCCAGGAAACTTTGCTGATTCAAAATAAAGAGTGATTAGCAGTTGAATATGCTTTCTGTTGCATCAGCATCTGCTGCTCAGGCTGTTGATACTTTAGTATTTTGAAAAGCAAATTAAATTATCTCTCCAGTGTTAATATACATTGCACATATTCGCAGGCACCCATATTCTCTCACTTTGGATGAGACTGTGACTGTGTTAACAGAAACATTTCAGAGGAATCTATTTACTGGTTTATCTTCAGCACAAAACACCAAATAATATGGAGCCAATATTTTGTTTTTCATGTGAAGCACTGCAATATGGTCACACACATCCCAAGACTGGTGCTGAGAGAAATAAGTCAGCTCTTTCAGGATGCAGTTGTAGCTCCCTTGTTGTGTGTAGTTCATGGTGCTTCCCAGAAGCCTGCATACTCTTGCTTTTTTCAGTACAGAGTTCTCTTTAGGAAAGTGCATTCCTGCTGAGATCCCTTTTAATGCAATGACAGAAATTTCCAAAAGGATGTTTGAACTGTAGAAATCTGCAGGAGTAGCAACATGTAAAGACCAAGCCTTTCTACTGTACCACTGCTGTGGTACAAAGCCTGCTTCACTTTCTGTATAGTTTGTGCCGGTACCTGGGGCCATTTTGTACAACAGGAATCATTAAAAATAGAGTAATTCTAATTCCTAAAGCCTGTATTATTGGCTTTATTCCTAATGCCTTTTGACATAACTCAGTAAACTTTGGCACTTCCACTGTGCTGGAAGCGGGTTCTCCAGTGTTCTTACTGTGTTTGTCCATCGTGTGAATTTAGTTTTTCCGTAGTCTTTACTTACCAGCCTTTCGTTGCTTCTGAGCCTGATTCAACCTGAGGGGCACAAGGCTTGTTTTGAGAGCAAGCATGGTCCACGTGAAATGCTGAAAGCAGCAGAACAAGCTATGGTTTCAAGTTTGAGGTCTGCTGGGGAAGTTCGTATGAAATAAGGATTGGTGGTGAGAAGTAGGCTAAAGTGAGAGAGAAGGCTACCTCTTGGCTCCAAGCTGCTTGCAGGACTAGAAAGTGTGAGGCTGTAGGCCTTTGACTGGCATACTGATGTCCTGCTAGAGAAAAAACATACCCTTTGAATACAGGATGAAGTAATTGGGATTTGTTTTGCCTTTTTTTGTTGTTGTTTAACTTCATTTGACCTGTCTACACATGTCTAAGCCTCAAATTCCAAATGAACATTTAATCCCTTCTCCTCTGGAGCCCTTGGAGGTGGAAAACAAAGTTGTGGTAAATCATATCATTAGACTTTAATAGCCAATGAACAGTAAGTAACATTTTTTCCTCCCAAGGGAGTTATTTAATGTTTAATGAAAATACCAATTTGCATAATTCACATGCAGCGTAAAGGTCACCATCAGTCTGTCACTAGGATAACAGGGTAATTACTTAAGGAAACTATCTTCCATCCATATAAGAATGTTAATTTGTTGAAAAGGACAATTTAAAATGATTGTATTTTAATTACTATGTCATCTTTATTCTATTTTTAAGAATGTCAGAACTTCTGCAGCCCAGCTTTCAGAGCTGTGTGTCACTTTCTCAAAGGCAGTGGATATTGAGACCAGGCAGACTAGGCATCTGTACTAGCTCCTAACAGCCACTGATTTGCCTCACTCTTTTCCATCTGTCTTGTTCACCTTCAGTGTTTGACACTAAACATCTACAAATCTAGATAAATGGCAACAGTATTGTAAATATGAGAAGTTTGAGGGAGTCAGAGTGATGGACCAGCCTACAAGAAGGGGTCTTGGACAAAGACACAGCAGTCCCACACTGTTTCTCCTCTGCAGGTGGGGAATGATCTTGCTCTGCACCAGGGTCAGGAAGACCCTGCTCCAGGCAGACCACTCTGCCATACTCATCACCAAAACCTGTTGGCTCACAATAAAAATATTATCCAGACAAGGGCCCATTTCTTTTTAGGTTGTGTTCTAAGAGGAAATAGAGAGTTGATCTTAGTAAAGCACAAGGATGGAAACCTGCCAAGCCTTTTCACTGCCAAGTCCAGGCAAGGGCTTGGACATCAAGTGATTTGGAAATAAAAAATTGACTTTTCACAAGAGTGTGGAGTGATAGGACATGAGGAATGACTTTAAACTGACAGAGGAGAGATTTAGATTAGATATTTAGGAAGAAATTCTTTACTATGAGAGTGGGGAGGCACTGGAAAAGGTTGCCCAGAGAACCTGTGGATGCCACATCCCTGGAAGTGTTGAAGGCCAGGAAGGCCTTTAGGGCAAGATGCCCCTGCCCCTGGCATGGGGGATTGGAACTAGATGATCTTTCAAGTGTCTTCCAACCCAAACCATTCTGTGATTCTATGATGATTCTATGATCAATACATTTACATAGGAGGAAGCAGCTTACGGGAACATCTGCTTGAACAGTGTGTAAACCCCAGCTACTGACTCCCTTACGGCTGCACACATCAAACTGCTTCGGGCTAAGGGCCACCAGCACACCCATATGGCTTGCAAGGAAGATCCAAAATTGGCATACAGCTGCCAGCTGTGCTGGCACACTCTGCATTCCCAAAGGACTATGTGTCAGAACTGGCCTGCAACAAGGACTTCGTAAATTGCAGTACGTGCGAAGCAGCCATACTCATACAGGAATACTTGTGGCATTGGCATAAAGGGTGTCACTTTAGCCTTCAGAGTGCGTCCTTCTGCTCCTCTGGGGAGATTCCTGCCAGGGCCATTAGCAGTGCTGGTAAAGATGATGCAATCTAGTAAATTCCTTTTCCTGTTCACTGTAAAGCCAGGATGGTTTCTGTCTTACACTGTTGGATTCACCATGAGGCTATCTTTAATGCTGGGAAGTGACCCCATGAGTGAGTTTGCAGAGCGGCAAACCTACTTTTTCAACTCAGCACAACAGACCAAAACCACACTACGTTTCTTTTCATGATTATTCCTGCTCAAAGCTTTCAAATAATAAGCACTAACCTATTTTAAACCTGAGCCAGCTGAACATTTCATTTAGTATTCACTTGACTCCACTTTAGCTCATTAAAACCTCTGCTACATTGAAGGGGAAGAGGGCAATGTGATTAAAACAACCTGATTAGGACCGGGCAGACAGGGTTTCTCTCAGCTGAGAGTTGAGGAAATCCTATTCTTTCCTTCCAAGAGAGCAGCACTGGTCCCCCCTGACCAGGCCTGGATGGAGCTGAGCTCCAGGCACCAGGTTTCTTTGCCTCTGGGAGTACTCTGCAAAGTGATGCTTTGGCGGTAAGTCTTGCACTGCCCAGAATCATAGAATCATAGAATGGTTTGGGCTGGAAGGGACCTTAAAGATCAAATTACCCCAGAGCAGTATTTCTTAGGACTACAATATTGATAACTCCTCAGTTCTCCTCTGCTGCGATTCAGAAGGGATCTTACTGCATTTATACAAATAATCATGTACATGTATGTGCTAGTTGCCACTGTGAAATGGAAAAACATGCAGCTGCTATATTAATAAAAACCTGGCAGCTATGAAAAGATGGGGGGGTGCCAGCTGAGTCTGTTGTGGTGTCCGTGCTACAGCAACAACGAGGTCCTGCAGGTGATAGGGCCTCAGCCTGGCCTCTTCCCCAGAGAGATGGTCTGCCCATGCTGCCCCCACTTCCCCTCCTGCCCTGCTTCCTTGCAGGGAACTGAGGCACCACATTGAGTTTTCATGGCCAAGGACATAATGTGCAATCTCTGCAAAAATCTGTCTTCCATTTGCATTTAGTCACAAAACTTCTTTTCCATGTCCTCCCAGATTGAGACCCAGGATGGCAGTGTAACAGGCAATGCTTGATTTAGGTAGATTTGTGGGCAGAGACTCCTCTGCTCTGCAAGCCCTCCACCATCCAGGTGTAAGTTCCACCTCCTCAGGAGGCAGCTCGGTTGGGAGCTGTGGCTGGTCACTTCAGTTTTGTGTTTAGGTCCTGTGTGATTTCCAAATACACAACTCTCATTAAAGAGAATTGGAGCACAATAAAAATAGACCTTAGAGGACTGGCCTGTCTTGTCAGTCAAGAGGGCAGTCCATCGCCATCGGGAACAGGAAGATCCTTACAGGATGGTATTCCTGACACACAAAGGTATACAAATACACATTAGTGGCTTTTTTTTTGGTATTTGTCCTGACAGTGGCCAATAGCAGATGTATGGAAGAGCTTCCCAATAGCAGCACTCCCATTCAATATTCCAGCCTTAAGCCGTCTGAAGTTTAGGTCTCCTTAAGCCACAAGTGACATCTTTGTCTTGAAAACAATTAATGTAATTCAGCATGTAAAAATAATCCCATGGAGTCATATGTCCTCTTGCTCTTCAGCATTTCAATCATTCCAGTTACTCCACAATGTCAGAAAACACATTTTGAGAAAGAAAACTATCCCAGAAGTTCCCTAAAGCAAAATACTTAAAAACAAATGCAATCTCTTGCTCCATAAAGCACATACCTAAATCATGTTGTTTCAGAAAGTGCTGAAGGCTCTGGTTGAGGATGAGGAAGTTGTGGCTGCTCCTTGGTGTCCATAGGCCATGCATAGCCAGAGCTGCAGGCACCCCAACAGCCTGTGTCCAGTTCAGCCTACACTGAGCTCTCACTCATGGCTGTTTTCAGGCACAAGCTCAAAACCTGAAAACAACTAAACTGGTAAAAATCTGATTCTTCTCCAGAAATGAGATCTCTGGTGAAGTCCCATGTGTGCTAATGGAGGAGCAGTGCATCAGCTCCTGATGGGGGACCAGACTCATCCCCTCTGTAACCCTGAGCCTGCAGCCAAGAAAACTTCCCTAGCTGGCAACGAGTAACATGAAGTGGGGAAATTGCCCTCATTAGTGTTACACATTTTGTCCTCTTCAACTAAAAGTTTAAAGGAAGTGCAGAGGCATGGCTAGACCCCAAACACTGTGTTAACTGAATCTGCAAATGTGTAAATCCCTGCTGTTCATTCTGCTCAGGTGGTTTCCGGTATCCCCCAAAACAACAAGAATCATCTCTGGAATGCTCTAATTATTTAAAATAAACAGTAGCCTGCTCTCATACACCAACATTTTATATTCATTTTCTTTGGGATTGTAAGAAGGAAATGAGGTTAAGCCAAGACCTGGGTTTAGTTGTGCATGTTTTCTTTGGGTGCAAAAAGGAAAAGGTTGAGACACCTTCATTTGGGTGGCCTCATCCAGCGCTAGCTTCTGAACTTGCTATGCTTCGTCATCACCGTGACAAATACTTCTGAATACTCAGACCACAACCAGTACCCAAGAACTGATGCACCCTCATTTAGGAAGCTGGCAAGCATTTCCCTCGGGGAATGAGGAAACCCTCAGCGAGTGCTTAAAACAGGTCAGTGAGGTGCTCCAAGGGAAAAGATAGAAACCAGGCAGCATCTCCCCGTGCTCCACCCCCTGTCAACTAACTATCTGAGCTGAAAGCTCCTGCCTTAATGAGCCTGGACATAGATTACACTGGCTCCTCCTGGTGGCTGATCAAACCATGCTCAATACGCACAGATGCGGTTATCGGAGATTAGCATTCATCTTCAGTTGGAAGGGGAGCCATGTGCTTTACATATACTGCAGTGGAGCCTGGGGCCTTCAACCAGAACCACTCCTCCTCCTGTTGTATCTGTCACAAATACTAGTGACCATCGTATTTGACATTTGCATTGTTCACGTTTTGCTAATGGTTGGCTGTTGATAACAGCAGCATTCAGCATCACAGGAGGCTGGTGGGCTGCAGAGGTACAGCTTGCTAAGGGCTATACCTTGTGTATGCTGCTGGGATTCAGGTAGCACAAAGCTAGAATAGCACAGCTGAAAAGCTTACTGATGAAAGGGGTAACACATACAGTCAAATAATAAAGGAAAGCAGCTGGAGTATGATTTGAGACAGTTTGTGTTCCCTAAGCAAGCGCACCTAGGATTCATTTTATAATGGCACAACTCCCCTCTGCAGTAGGGAGGAGCCAGCGTCCCCCCACCTGGGGACCCTCACCTCAGGAGAGAGATGGTGGGCATGTCAGAAGACAGTGAATTTTCATGGTAAAATCCAATAAACATTCTGCAGGAAAGCAGGCCCAGTGGCTGAGGGTGCTGTCAGGCTAGCCCGGAGACCTGACTGCATTTGAAGGACTGTAGTTATAATTACTGTCACCATTGCTCGCATCAAGAATTACAACCGCATGAATTTGGAGCCTCATCGCTTTTAGTCAGTGCTCTAAGCAGGCTTTCCCTTGCACACACCCATCGGTTTTCTCCCCCTATTTTTGGACAGTGACAAATCATGTATTTTTATATCTAGACTTCCCAGTTAGCCATGATAATACAATAAACAGAGGGCTGGGACAAACAGGAGAGACATACTTGGCTCTGCACTCTTGCCCAGACTGTGTAACACAACATGGGTGTAATGCTGACTGGTGTTAAAGAGAGCCATCTTATTGAAAATGCTGACTGGTGCTAAAAAATACAGCAAGGGGGTAAGGATTACCTCAGGCTGTGTTTTGTCACATGCTCTGTGAAGAAGAAATTCACACAAGCCAGAACCTGTTAGAGGTGAGATACGAGACCTCTACCAGTTCCCTCTCCATCCCTCTCTTTCCTGACAGCTGAAGTGTTTAGTAATTGAACTGTATCAAAGGTGTATCTGGTTGTAATGGTGAAATCGTATAACAGCTCAGGGGAGCTTTTTCCAGGAGCTGGATAAGTTACTGGGTTTATGGTCGAACAAATGGATCTGTGCTCCCCATTACATCTGCATGTTCTGTTGTAGCTCCAGCATAGGTGCTGTGGAAGCAGACCTTACAGCTCACATAGAACATTTGTGCTTCAGACTCAACCCTCTTCTGTTAATCCTCAATGAGCACCCATCCATAGGCACCCTGGACCCCCAGCACTATGTCATTTCTAAAGACAGAGGTGAGGAGCACAGTGTCACCAGAAGGAAGAGAAGCAGGAAGACAGAGGTTTCAACAAGCACAAAACGCCCTCCAAACAAACAAACAAAAAGACAAGACCCTCCCCTTTCCCATCAAAAATGAGGAAATGGCCCAGGAAAAGCAGGGAAAAGAGAAAAATACACGGATGTGATCACAGAACTGGACCAGGGACACCAGAGAATGGATTTGCTAATCTTCACCTGAGGAACAGCACGTTTCTCTCAGTTTGGAGATCAGATGAGTGATGAAAAATATACCTCAAAATGCGTGAAAACAAGGAAGGTTTGAAATAATTTAGATACATATTCTACTGGGGGAAATGTAATTTAAACATACAACTATGAACAGCAGTACAGGTATTATGTGTATAGCCAGTGAGAAGCCCTCAGAAGTTGGGTGCATCTATAAAACAGAGCTTCCCCCTGGCTGGTGCAGGAGTTAACACCTCCTGAAGTGCAGCATCTCTATGAGGAACATGAGCAGCCTGGGTCAAACCAAGGCTCTGTCTATCCTTGTACTCTGCCTCTTACTGCTTTACGGCAGATCTCCAGCAAAGCATGTGAGAACAAGTCAATGTGGAGTTTTACCTCCCTGAACTGAATATACTGTGGCCCAGCCTCCAGCAATCTGGGCTCAGGACTTCCTGAGCCAGAGATAATAACTTTATATGTAGCAGTTGCTCATGGGCACTTGGCTGAGTGTTCTCATGGAGCACAAACGCACGCTATTCATGAGCGTGCAGCTGTGCCAGCTCACTAAGAGATGCCCCACTGGTGTTACTGTCCTAGTTATGTGGTATGTGCTATATTTTCACTTTATCTAGGCTATGAAGTTAATATGAAATTTTTATACAATTCAGCACTGAAAATTTGTGAGGCTTCTTTCTATAGGTGTGAAGACTTTGAAGGTGACAGTACTATATTTCTTTCGGACTGACTTTGTGTTTGCTCCTGCAGTGCCAATTACAAGGAGATTATAAGGCATGTTGGGAATAGCTGCAAGAGAGCTCTTTTTTCCAAAACATATCAGTGTGTAGTTCCCTTCTTTACCATATTTAAAGCAAACGGTCCATTGTCGTGTAATTGTTATGTGAAGTCAGAGGAAATATTGATAGATTGTGACAGAACTTAATTCATTTCTTTGTTGAAGATTGATATTTCTTGGGTTCCGACAGCACTGGCTGCCTTCCCAGAAACATCTCCAAATTTATCATCATTGGGTGCCAAGCCGAGGCAGAAGGAACAAGTTTTAAATATAAAACTCCTCAAACTGTGGGGACATTTCAGCATGATGAAGTTCCAGCCATAACCCCAAGCTGAGTGCCACAGAGTAAGAATAGCTGAAAGGAACCAAGGCAATGAATTAGCTGTGTCAGTGGAGGGAGATCAGCTTTACAGAGGGGTGTCCCTGCCTGCCAATGGGCAGTTTTGCTCCACTCCTAACTTTTGGTTCATGCTGAAGATCATTTCCTTCTTTGTCACAGTTGTGTCTAGGCAATGAGTGAAAGAAATGAGAGCGTAAACTAACACAGACTTGCCCATCTGGAATACTTTGCAGGCTCCAACACTCAGAGCCTCCATGGGAATCCAGCAGCTCAAACTGCTGATGGGCAGAGGCTGCACTTCATCCTGCCTGGCAGGAAAGCTCATGGCCTTGCTTTCTCAGTCCTGCCTGCTGACCAACTTCAATACCTCCTCCTGATCACTGTTTCTGTAGCAGAGCAGGATGAAACCCACTACTGAGGCATGCACAAGGTGACATTCCTCGGAGGCACATAGAGATGCAGCTGCTGATGTGACTGGCACTGTAATTATTGCCATGAGTCACTGGAGCTGTACACACTTGTCCCACAGATGAGCTTAGCCATGGTGCTCATCTGGTAACGTACAGCTTCAGTGTCTGCTCTTAGTAGCCTCCCACAAGACGAATTAGGAGCCAAGGCACAGTAAAGTTGAATTTCATACTAACATTAAATACTCTATTGACTTTATTAGACTGGACTGAGAGGGAAGATAGTTTGGCATAGTGCCAGGATCCATGGTGTACAGCTCAAGTTGTCCACAGGGGATGAGGAGCAAGCGGGCTGCCGACAGTGAGACTCATAAGCATACATTGCACCATTTAGCCTGTGAAGTTAGCATAGCATCTTCCTGAGTACAATGGGAACAGCTACTCTTTGTTAGTTTGGTCTGGCTGGGCAAGCTGTCAGCACATCCTTCCTGCAGGAATCACAGCAGGAGAATGTGGAGGAAAACAGAAGTAGTGAGGAGAGGTTATAGAGCGGTGTCAGAGAAAACACCCTTTTTCACTGGAAAATGATCAGTAAGGCAGTTAACAAGTCTGGGTACCCAGCCAGATCAAACCACCCTCCACTACTCAGTCTGCAGAGATCTTACCCTCCTTGCAGCAGTGCCAGCCAGGCCTCTCACTCCCTCTAACGTTAAAACAGTCTTTAATTTAAAAGGGAAAGACCTCCAACTGCTCTGATCTCTGGTTTCCACAACCGCGGGGAAACATGGAGTGACCCTCTCACTTGCCAGGTGGGAAAGTGAAAGCTCACAACCCAATTTCTCTAGGAAGTCCTTTCCCTTCATAGTGAGCTCTTGTCCTGGTGAACCCAGTTTGCTAAGAGACAGGAGCGGTCTTAGTGCTGGGAGGAGAACCTGGTTGTCTCCCTGTGAGAAGCACTTCCCAGCTGACTCATTCTGAGTTGAAGAGAAGAAACTCATTTTTACCAAGGATCTCATCTCTCTGAAGACTGTTCTTTATATTGTGCTCCCCTCTGAGCTCGGCAGTAGTGTCTGGTGCTGTGAAGCATAGCAGCCCTCACTGACAAGCCTTGCACCCTACGTATCTTCTTTTCTTTGAATGTTTTCCATCAGGAGAGCAACCAGTCTGCACTTCCTACAAAAATTGCTTCTGGCTGCCAGGCTGGATCTGCTTTCAGCACTAGAAGTGACACTGTAGTGCAGTGTTTCTCCTAACTGCAGCATCAAATGAAGCAGCATGCCGCATAGGAAAAGGACAGTGGGGTACAGTTTCCTACCAGTGCCAGTGTAAGGCACAGACTACCCTGCCAAGCGCTAGGTTCTGGTGGGGCAGTGGTACTGGGATGCAGTGCCCACCTCCCACAGAGCCAACTGCATCCCACCCATGGCACAGCACCTCTGCTCAGGCCCTCCTTCCAAGCAAAAAGATTAAGTATTTCTGGTGGAGCACATTGTTGTCGGTTCATTTACACCCCTCTGGATTTATGCACAGCTCAGGTCTGGGATGTTGGTGCTCTGCAGAGATTTGCTTTTACACTGATTGACAAGCCAGCAGTACGGTGATGTTGGGACTTTAGCCAGTGCAAATGTTGGTGCCTGGGAGACCAGCAACACACCTCAGGAAGGTTTAGATTGGGTTGTACCTTTCCTGGGCACTGCCAGCTTTTCTGGAGCTGACGAAGCTGGATTCTCTATATTCCAGTCCTTCAGCTGCACTTCCAGAGAAGCCTGCAAGCCCTGAAAATCCCAAATAAATACTGTCCCTTGTGACACTGTGTTTGAATATCACGTCAGACTCAGACAAAGGTGAGGCTGCTCTCACCTTTTAAAGAAGCAAGACTCAGGGCTTCTTGCCACCACAAAAATCAAAAGGAACAAAACTTAATTAACCCATTTCTGCCCATATCAGGCTACTGTGTCCAGTCTGTTCCTGGAAATCCTGGTTACTCTTGCAAAATCATACCTGGGGGGCTATCCCCACAGCCTTGCCTCTCTTTCCCTTTGCCCTCCTTCCCCAGCAGATTAGTGGATGCAGAAGGGACACAATGACTTTTTCGCCTCTCCTAGTACTAGTCTCTTCTAGTAAATTTTGACAGCATTCTGTTTTAAAGGCAGCAAATTCTTCCGTTAACCTCTGCTGTACTGATGGGAGCTACAGGCTCTGAGGGGGGAGGCTGCAGGAAGCAGGAGAGCACCAGTACCTTTCTACCCTGGGGAGGTGAATTTCAACCAGCCCATCAAACCACTGGCTGAACATCAGCACAGCCGAGCCACTGCCATCACATTAAGTTGTAAAAGGCAGGAAATGTTCTTTATTGCTTTGTCTGGCAGATTTCTTTAAAAAGAACTACAAGAAGCCACTCTGGATGTGCTGCTTTTACTAAGTTTAATGCTGTACCTGGAGGTCCTGCATGTGTTATGGTCCAATCCTGCCCTTTGTTCTCCGAGTCCTTCATACCTGGTGGTATCTGTCTCTGCCCTTGGTCTATCTGAGCACGCAAGGAAGTGCAGTCAGGGGGATACAAACGACATTCCTCATGCTGAAAGGAATAGCATGTTTCTGGTTTGAACTAGCAGTGTACTCGGTGAATTTCAGCACACATGGATGACAGACCCCCAGGTCTTATGTTGTACATATGCACAGATCCTATTGTGATGCTCTTTGCAGCATGCTAATGCCATATTGAAGAAGGTCTTCTGAGGAGCTGAGTATAGGGAGGCTTCTCTTTCCCACCTACCTAACTTCTAAAGCATGAAGTAAGATTTCAGCTGTTTAGGTAACAAATATGTTTCCTGTCTTAAAAATCTCTAATGGCTTGCCTATGCACTAGAGTGCATCTTTGGGCAGATTTAAAATAGTACGATACATCTTGATGCTTCAGAAATCATATATATTACAGTATGTACAAGAAAATTTGAGTGAAGAAATCATAGTACACTGCAATACCATAGCACCTTTTAAAAAACTGATCCTGGGCATAATCTCTAATATCTCAAAACTTATCCCTCAAGAATTCCCATTAGGAGGGATAATAATTCACTAGCTGTATCAGAGCATAACAAGTTCAAAAGCAAAAATTCATTAAGGAAACCTCTCTCTTCGTAAACTACAGTGAAAATGACTGAAGGGATTCACAGTTGTGCCCTTGAGATGTGTCAGTTCTCTGGAAATGTAGTAGTATAGAAAAATTTAGTGTTCCCAGACACCTTCCTCAGAAATAGCAGAGATAAATCACAGCTATGCTAAGCCCAGCCAGCAAACTCAATTTCTTTCCTAAATCAGGCTCTCCACAGAGTAAATAAAAGGGAAGCACCTGAAGCTAGTTGGGCATCTGTTCTCTGAAGGGGCAGACCCATGCCCAGAGACCCCTGTGAGATGTCTATTAGCCCCTTCGCTGCTGCAGAACTCATAGGAGTGTATTGGCAAAAATGAATGACAATTTCCACTCTGAGGAATGTAGGAGGTAGGATAAAGCAGTGAAAAGCAACAGGGGGATGTCCAGGAAGGCTTTCTTACAGTGAGATCAGTAGGACTGCAGAGGAGCATTGGGTATTCATGGGAGGTCTCTTCTGTGTACCACTGAGACCTACACCCAACAAAGCTCTAATACACGGGCAATGAGAATTTCCCTTGTGTGTCCAAGGGTGATGGCATAGCTGTTCCATGTATCTCTTCCATCTCTAATGTCAGACTTCAGAATAGATCTTTAGTTCCCTTTTTCCACAGAAGTGGGGCCCACAGGTAGGGACTAACTCTGTTCCTGAAATACTTTTCTTGTTCAAGGAGACTCCTAGAAAAATTGTATTGACGTCTCAGTGCCAATATACATGTGGATGTATTTGAGCATGTATGAGTGTACATAGGTCAGCTAAAATCCTTTTCTGCTGAAACTAGCTGAAATCAGTAGATTTATTTATTTATTATTGCCAGAGCACTCAGGAGCCCCTAATCACACATGTGGATATACAGAGCTGTTTCTAGAAGAGGACCTAGCCCTTGAATTCAGTAAACCCAGGATTTCACCTTAACCTGTAGTGCTCTATGAGTTTTTCTTGATTTATATCTTACCTAAACTTTGAGAATATAGACTCATAGAATCAACTAGGTTGGAAAAGCCTTTAAGATCATCAAGTCCAGCCTTTACCTGAGGACTGCCAATCACTCTGTCAGGGTCAAGGGGTAGGGAAGCTCAAGGCAACGTCCTCCTAAAATCTATTTCCTAGCGTGAAGAAAGCAAAATGGTGGTGGTAACCACTAGGATTGGTGAGTTTGTTGTGAGGACAGCAATATGATATTTCTGAATATTCATCTGGTTATCAGCATAGGTTGTTTTGTCACTATTTTGTCTGTGTTGAAGGTAATCTTCTGGCACAGGCTGTATGTGCCTTCACTGAGAATTCCACTCAAGCTGTCATGGTCCACACATCTGATCTCATTCCACCAGCACACACCTACAACTCAGAAACTTGTTTTTCAGTAGAGACAGTCAGTCTCTACCTTTCCCCTGTTGCAACACGTCAAAAGACACTGAGCACCTCTGATCTTAATCACTCAAACTGGATTTTACATAGAAACAAACAGCTGAAAAATATTATTTTCCAATTTAGAAATTACAGATATACCACTGTCATCTCATGCATGGTTAAGCCAGTCTTTTGCTGTGTGGAGCAAGGCACTGGTTGTAGACGTTGGGGGACTGTGCCTTGCTCTAGGCAGTTACACCACCTCCCCTGTTCCGTGGGGCAGGCTGCCAGCAAAGGTGGTGAAGGTCTTCTCTGTGCTGCAGGAGGTCCTTGGAGCACAGCAACCTGACAGCATCATTTCCATTCACTCCCAGACTGATTCCTTCAGACTAATCAAGTGTCATAAAAAAGCACCTCAGCTTAACTGATAGTCGTACCCATCCGACGTCCATTTCACTTAGAGGTAATTGAGTGGGGGATGCATTCAACCTGTGCAGAATTCAAAATGAAAAGCCACTAGACTCCGGTGTTGTTGACAGGAAAATATTGTACTCGTCACTCCAGCTGTTTCTGATTGCTAGTTACAAATACGTGTTATGAAATTCCCATTTATTTAGGCATTGCAGGTCACTGGACAGGGAAGATGGAAGATGTCATCAGCTTCCATTTTTTCTGGATGATCGATGTGGTGTTGCTGACATTAATATGCAAGCCTTAGGCAAGATCCCTTTCCATGGATCTGTTGATCCGCAGTTGAAAACGAAGAGCATCAGCACTGCCACAATTGTTCCTGAAGGAATTCCTTGTAATCGCACTTTTGTCAAGCAGATAGTGAAAGGTGAGGCTGAAATTTGAGACTTTGCTTTAATTTGCAACCATATCCAGAATTTCAGTTTAGATCTCGCATACAGAAAAAAAAACCCAGGCTCCAGTATATTGTATTGCTTACTCCATTATGTGGTAGTTAATAATTAAAAACATACTGCAATTGCTTCTATGAATTCATAATGGGGAGATGAAGGATTACTGCAAGTTGTAATTTGACATCTAATAATCTTTGCTGTATTTCAGTTATTTGCTAGTGAAGCTTAATTTCTTTCTTCAATTTTGGTGATACAAAGAAAGAATTAACATGAAATGTTTCCTCTGCACTTGTGCAATTCTAAAGTGCCTTTATTTAAAAGAAAAGAAAAATTCATGCAGTTTGCTAGAGCACCTCTTCAAAGCCCCCTTACATGGTATTTTTCTATGACATCCATCATCCCTATAGACAGGACTGTAAAATTGGCTGCCACTGATGTGACCTACCGGATCCCTTCAGCCCCTGGGAACACAGTCTGGTCCATCATGAAGTCGAGGGGGTTTTATGCCATGCAGTTTTATCCTTAGGTTAATTTATGTATCTATGTCTCCAGACATACAAAGACCACAGTAGGCATCTAACACTAGACACAGCCACCAGCACCAGGTATTTCATTTCTAAGCTATGACTGCTTGAACCGTGTAGCACCTGAAGGCCCAACCAAGCAGAACTTGATAGTAGCAGACATGGAAACGCCTCTTGGCCAGCAGCTTTACTGCAGAGCAGGGAAGAGTGCAGACACATGGATGAACTGCTCTGGGATTAATGAGATAGCAAAGCAGTCCTCTCCCAAACGATTCCTAGGTGTAATTCAGAAGCAGGTAAGGCACAAGACACTTCCAAAGAGATCACCTGCATGTGACTGCCTGTGTTCTGGCGGTTAAGGAGCTTTTAACCCCAAGGAGACGAGCCATTTCATGCCTGAGAAGAGTGCTGGGAATGATCAGTTTAATAGTGCAGCTATGGTCTCTGTGGCAGTACTCTGTAGTGAAAAAGCTGTGCATTTTGCACATTGAAAACACAAGGATGTTTGCTCTGTGCCCTTGGCATCCACCTTGTCATGATCATGATCACAGCCAACATGATCAACAAAAACCCCAAGGCTTGAAGGAGCTCCTCAGCCTCTCCTCTGCACCTGCTGCATGTCATACCAGCTCTTACTGCTACTGATCACTGCAGTGAAGTTTGGCTTAGTTAGTGTGATCCCTACCATGCAGGATGGCACGCAACAATGCATGGTGGGTGAGGAGGTGCTTTGGGTAACAGACCTCTCCCACATCCCAAACATTACGGAAAGTAAGCTGCAAGCATCTGGGGAAGAGGGAGATAGGGCCTGCCTAGTCCTTTCTCTTCCTGTCCCTCTGTCTCTCTGTCTTTTTCTCTTCAGCTGCTATACTGAGTGAAGAGCCTAAAATGGAAGCAGTCTGTTATTTTTCAAGCTCAGGCATGCAGCCCTAATGGCAAAAGGCTGCTGACCACGTGAGGTACCAACACGGTCTCCTGAGTAACACATGCATTTTGGCACAAAAGCTGGCCATTCCTGGTTGCAGCCAAGGATTGGTTTCTGACCTTTCCATGTCTGTATGCAGCTTCCAACATCTTTAATGCGAACCAGCACTGCTCAGTTGTAAAAAGTTCTCTGTACTTTGTATGTCTGGTATTTCTTCATATTGCTGCTGGCAAATCTTGCCAAAGAAGCTGTGGGCGCAAGTGTGGTCCTTGCAGATGTTGGCCACAGGCAGGGCTGCTCCCCAACCAGACAGATGTGGCTTTTTGCAGTGTAACTCTGAATGTGAAGCATGTAGATAACGACATAATGTATATAAGATTAGGAAGAGGCATGGGACACTGTAAGGCTTGCTTTAGGTGGTATATAGTAGATAGGAAAGGTCAATGGGAGCTATTTTGAGCTGGACATGCACTCCAAGAATGGGATTTTTGTGCTCTCTGGCCTATGTTTGAGTTTTCCTGGCCAGGAGACAGCTTTTATTTCTCTTCAGAGTAAGACTGGATGTGAACTAGTATGCATGCAGCTTACACAGTCTGGCAAACTGACACTGCATGAGATGAAAATGGCCCAGCAAGACATTGCAGTGTTCTGCCCTAATGTCCTGCATGGCACAGACCATGCAGTTTCTTCAAGTATATACTTCCTCACACTTGCAGATACATACACAGATAAACTGTATCTCATGAAAAGTTACTCATTACTCGTTACATTGGGAAAGAATTCCCAACTAGAAATCTCTAATTACACATCCTCAGGGAGCTCTCCTTTTATTCTGAATTTGAGACTTTCCACTTCCAGCCTTTTACCTATTAAGTTAGTTTTCTACTGCCAGGTGTCTCTTTGTACAGGTATTTATAGGATCTTCTCTTTGTTGAGATTAGTTTCCTTTGATTTCTCATTGGAAGAAATTATCCAGATCTCAAGTAATTACTACAGACTTTTTCTGAACCCTTTTACAGTTGACAACATTCTTTTAAGAAATGGAAAGGGGAAGTGAGGAGCCAGTACTCCAATCAGTACTGTTGCTTTCAGTGGAAATGACATTGTTTATACCTCACATTTGCTTTTTGGCTGCTGTAACACACTGGGAGCTCATGTGCTCGTAGTGACTCATCATGCTTTTGCAATTAGTTTTTAAGTCATTCTTTTTCAAGTACCAATCTATGACCTACATTTTTGTTTCATATGTATATGACCTTGCCTTTAACTTGCTTACAGCGCCTGCTGTTCAGGTGAGCCTTAGTTTCCGTGATCACCACATCACTCATGGAAGCCGACCTTATTAATTATGATCCTGCTAGCTTTTGGGTCGCCTGCAAACTGTGATGGTTAATGGAGATGTCAACTGTCCAGTTGGCTGACAGATCTTGTTGCTCACACTAGGGGTTAACTTACATCATTACAGCTGGCTTTCTGGGGAGGAAGACGCTGCACCCTGCTCCTTGGGCTCCCCTTTGGGGTTATGGTTTTCTGTTTGTGGTACCAGAAGCTATGTCTTTGAGGTAACAGAGCTCACCCTGTCATTGTCAGAAAAGACTCAGAGGCAGCACGAATCACCAGTCATCACTGGGCTGTGCTTCCAGGTGCTGCTGGAGCCCTTCTGGAAACAACTGCAAGCCTTTCTGGACACTAAGGCAGAGGCAGGCAGTGAAGCTGAATTACTAAAATACACTTTTTTGGCCTAGTTTCATAATCATAGCAGATCTTTACAACCATACTGCTGCCTGTCTGTCTCTTCCAGGTCCTCCAATGAATGAGGACTGTTTGAGAGCTTAAAGTGAATTTGCCAGAGGGCTCTGCTCCCACAGAAGCTAATTTCCTACAAGCAACAAAAAAACAGTGGGTTGGGTGAAAGGAGGAGAGAGACTCTGCTAATGCAGCATGAGCTCAATGCCTACCTGTTGAGCTTGGGCTGCCAGCTGGCTGTACAGCACCAGCATGCCGTGGAGCTCAGAAGGAGACACAGCACCTCCTGCCTCTGGGGCAAGAAGGAAAGAAGGACCCTGTGCCTGGAACGTGGAGGACAAGCCACACGGAAATACACTGGAAATGGTGTGGGGAGCAAGAGCTTGCAGGAAATTGAGTGGGAGCAGTTGGCAACCCAGGCTTTGTAACCTTACTGGTAGAGCTGCAGGTCTGGGGTCAGTGGTATGGCACTTACCTACAGGTCTAAGTGGAATAGTTCCTCTGTATCAGTAATCGCACATCAGTTGACTCATTTCCAACAAAATGCCAGTGACTGAATGTTTCAAGACCATTTCTCTGTGTCACATGCACAGGATCCTTCCCCATTACTGCTAATACATTGAAATTAGGAGTGATTGAACACTAATTACCCTTCTGTTTGCACTTTGTAGTCTAGGGGAGCACATGCTCTGGGTCAGATGCAAACAGCAACACTGCTGTGCAACCATTAAAGCTCCATCTGAAATGACTTTGTCTCTGGAGCCCTTTATTGTACCTCCTTTGGGACTGTTTGGATATGTGCTATTATTTGATAATAGCATTTACTCTACAGGAATGTTGAAAGATTAATTAATTAATTAGGGGATTTTTGAAGTTGGGAAAACTAAAAGTGCTATACAGAATCACAGAATAAATGTTCCCAGGTATTTTCAGGTACTATAGAGCAATGTTTCAAAACCTCATCTTTTTTTTTTCTTGTATATTTTTGCAGCTTTAACTTCATATCTCGTGCCACACAACTTTCAATTACCAGTAATAGTCCAGTATGCTATGTGCCAAATGATAGTTCCCCAAAAATGTGGGAAGCCAATTCTAAAGACAAGGACTTTTTTGTCATTATATGAGTATATTAATATTTTATATGCCATGTAAAATATATTTATGAGTGAGTATACTTGTATATATATACCCACAGATATATGTGTTACAAACAAGTATGCATGCATGTATGTATGTATATATATGTATGGCAACAATATGATAAAGGGAAGTTTTCCTAATTCTTCACAGATGACACTGTGGTAATACATTCTCCCAGGAATAATATGTAGGTCCCTTTAGGTCCACAACTCCTCTGTTTCTGACACTACCTTAGTAGCAATGATTCATAGCAAATAAATGATTATATAGTAAATTATACATATGAAATCCCTCACCATCATAGTTTGCTACCAAAAGCCCTTCTGGATTTAGCCCACTATTATTTAATGGGGACATTCAGGTACTTCTGATAGGCTCTCTAACAGCACAGTGACAAGGTGACCTTATAAAAACCCAGAGAGGAACTGGTGAGGAAGGGTTTTTTCTTTCCTCCACCCCACTGTGATACAAATGCCACCTTTTCATAGTACAGTGTGTTTGTGTGCCATATGTGAATACAGGAAGAGAGACAGCAAAGGAAAGCCTGAAATGCTCAGTACCCAATCACATTAATTTCTCAGGGAGTTTTGTTGATTTAATGGCTAAGGCAAAATACTGCAAGGACATTCTCATTGAGAAATAATCAATGAAAGTTTTTTTTTTTTTTTAAAAAAAGAAAAATAAATTAATTCATACAACCAGGAGTGATTCTACACTCACATAATTAGCAGATATTTATAGCTTTTCTTCAGAAAGAATGCCAATCAGCAATCATGTGATTTACAAGGACAACGCTGATGTGAATGATACATGGATCTGTAAAGCCAGGAATGAAATACGTGGAAAGAAAGGGTTTGTGATGGGTGAAGAGACTGGCAGCTGGAGGCTCACAGGGAGGTCAGTGAGCAGAAAGTAAATACATAATTGAAGTTGTGGAAAGTAGACTCCTTTGGTGTTCTTGTGTTCAGAGAAGGGGAGTATCCCATCACTGGACAAAGTATCTGTTTTGTCTCAGGAGGAATGTTCTGGCTTTTCTCTCCCCCCTGGGGCTGCAACAATAGGGAACTGCAGAAATATCGCTGGCTAGCAAAAAAAAAAACAGGCTGCAACAAACCTTTTATGTTCTTGAATAGAGCAGCTAAGCTGGTCTTTAGCCCAGTGATGACCCGACATGGTACAGTGACTAGAAGGACCAAAACCCAGTCGGGCTGGCAGATGCTCTGCCGATCCTTTGGTGGGATGTGCATCAGAGAACACACTGGCTGTTCCAGTACTTGGTTAACCAGCAATTGCTACCCAGGATGCACAGAGGTTATAAGCACATGAGATCCTTGGGCCACCTACAGAGGTTAGGTCCATGCACGGAGAGTGGTTAGGGCAAACTGTAAGAATATCAATAGCTGAAATACAGTACTTGGCAAATACATTACTACTGTGCTTTATGCTACAATCCCGCAGAATGCCATAGATCTTCGAAATTAGCTGGGTAATTCCGCGGTGTAGCCTTCGGCAGAGGGGCCACGCTGTGACTCAAAAGCACCACCTGCTGACTCCCCAGAGTAGCAGAGCCTCCCCGACTGCCATCTTCATCAAATCCTGTTTTATCTATTTGCAGCTGCTTGACTATTTCAATGGGTTTAGCAGCAGCAGGGTGATAGTTTAAAAATGTCATTGCTAATAACTTTTAACTATATTCTGACAAAGATTTTTTTTTTATTATAAAACCTGAAACCTACTATCTTCAGTCTAGCAATGTGAGGATGGAGGCATTTCTTTCAGAAAGGATTTCAACTTGATTTCCAATTTTATGTAAAAAATACAGCTGTAGATAGAGTTTATGTCACAGCTGACTGCAGGGCATTTAGATGTCAAACTGCTCACTTTCCAGAGAAAACAAAATAGCTATCTAAGTACAATAAAATGTGCCTGCAATTATATGTGCCAGCAAAAAAGTACACCTGCAGATGTCGTCAAGTGCAAAATTCTAACACTTGAAACCATTTCCAAACATGTGGAGTTTCTAAAAAGCAGATCATATAATCATAGAATCAGAGCAGTCTGTGTTGGAAGGGACCTTAAAGATCATCTGGTTTCAACCCCTCTGCCATGGGCAGGGACACCTTCCACTAGACAAGGTTGCTCAAAGCCCCATCCAACCTGGCCTTGAACACTGCCAGGGATGGGGCAGCCACAGCTTCTCTGAGCAACCTGTGCCAGTGCCTCACCACCCTCCTAGTGAAGGATTTCTTCCTAATACATGAATATCTATTGTGAGTACAAAGCACATCTTGCTTTTGCATTTGAAGGGATATCCACTCAGTAATCTTGAATCCTGATATTTACACTTCTGGATCATAAAGGATTTTAATTCTTAAATAAGAACAAATAAAATCATAATTAAATAAAATAGTAATATGCCCATCCTCTGTGTTGTTTCCCAACCCTGCTGACACTGTTTTTTTTTATTACCTTCCTTTTCTCTCCTTGTCCTCTCTCTCTCTCACACATGGAAAATTTTCCTAGGATCATTCCTCCCATCACTATTCAGGGAAGGCTTACAGAAGTGATTTGCCTTTTGGGAGTGCGGATTAACCATTAGTGCCAATGAATTCCACACCTTGGGCTTCTCTGTCAAGATCCCTTGATCAGAAGCAGTCTCAGTGATCTCAGTCTCTGCCAACACTTCATTTTCCATGGAGCTACAGTGACTCACGGATGGGTCAGCAACCTAGGATGTACAGTAATTTAAAATTAGGGTGATAGTTCAATGTTGGAAAGTAGCTAGTGGGGCATAAAAACAACTCCTTTGCACCCAAGAGACAGGCAATAGCCTGCCGTGCCTTTCAGGTGTCTCAGAGAGCTGCCCTTGGCACCTTGCATTGCACTGCATATGGTAAGCACCATCTTCCAGTAAAGGAGGGCTGGATGGAGCTCCTTTTGAAAATGTAACCCACCAGTGCCACTCTGTCGGAGCCAGAGCGCTGACAGGGCTGACATCAGGCACTATTTTTGCAGAGGAATTTCCTATTCCTTAAAGCATGACAAACTCTGCCAGCCCTAAGGCTGAGCATCCATATTCAGAAAGATCAGCAAAACAACTCTTTCCTGACCAGAATAATTTCCTGACCAGACTTCAGATAGTTCCCTAGGATTAGTTTTTTTCTGTATCAGGAATTTACAATTACAATAAATGTCAGTAAGTGACCGGCTGAGGCTCTCTGCTCTTTCAGTTTGGCTTTTGACTCCTTGGAGAAGATGGGTGAGATGAGATGCTTCAGAAGCTCCATGCGGGGCTCTTTAAGGCATTTAGAGGACTCTCTCAGGCTGCATTCTTGGTTGAATGCCCACAAAGGATGGAACATAGGAGAAGGCAGCTCTTCATGAGCCTTCCCCTGCCCATGTGACTCTGACCCAAGCAGCACAGATGTGCTCCTGCTTATCCTGATGCTGATGGTGAGGGCTCCTTCCATAAGGCCACCCCCCTAGACTCTAGCAGGGGCTGCTGCCAGACACCCAACAAATCCTCCACTTGCCATCGCTGCGCTCTGTAATGCCACAATGGCAAATCATGTATCAAAAGGACATACTTCCCACCTCCATTCTGGGAAAGCTCTCTCCTTCCTCAAACCACCATAAAGAGGAGCAGCTGGGAGAGACAATACAGTATGTCTTTATTGTACTTCCTCTAACAACTCGAAAGTTTTCTCAGGATTACACGGTAACTACAACTATTAACATGCATATGGTGCCTTCCTGAGAGTGTTCCTAAGCATGTCTCAGCTATTTTAACAAGACAGATTAGAAGACATTACTCATCTGTAGCAGTATTGTTGCTTGCCAAAGCCTTTTGATCCATCACTGTGCATGTCCTTTGTAATGATAATTTAGTAAGAGAGACTGATACTTAATAATTCAATTTTGGAACTTCCCCTTATCTGCCTTTTGTGTGCTGATATGAAATGGCACCGTTTCAAAATACAATCATGCTCTTGATATTTCAGATACTGCAGATATGTGTAAACACTCTTGCCTGATTATAGCTTTGTTTTCTGTATTTAATTAATGTGATACTACTGGGTTGGCACTTCAGAGACTGATATTCTCTGATGAAGTCGGAGGAGTTGCTAGAGAAGATGCACTAGTTTTCATAACTGCTACCTACTAGTGTCTCTTGCGCTTTGACCTTTTGCATCCAACCTGGAGAGCAAGAGGTTAGGGAAGCTGCCAAGTCTGTTCAGGCCTGTCTCTTCACTGTGATGACCAGAACAGCACTATTTTCCTGCAACTTGGCTACTGATATGGGGCAGCTTTCAAACCCAAGAAACCAAACTGAAGCGAAATGCTCTTCAGAAATAATATTGTCTGACAAGCCTGTTAGTTGGATGTAAGCTACTTAAATCAAAAGGTGAGAGGGACTGTATACTGCTGCTAGACCAACAGGTTATCAGATAACCCCCCCTCAAAAGCATTTTCTGTTAAGGAAACAGGAGGCTGTGCTTTTCACTTTTCATTCATTGCGTGCAGTGTTAGCTTGACAAATCAGCTTTAAAACTCTAGCATATATACACATAAAGACTGATAGTGAAAACAGCTTTACAACAGCAGATTGTTGAAAAGGCAGACTTTAACTGAATTTGGATGAGATTCTACAGAATGAATGTACTTACAGATGGAAGAACCCTACATGAAGAGGCCTTTTCATTTTGTGGGACTAAGCTACAATGATTTTGTGTGCCTCAATTTGCCAAGTATGTCCAACTTCATCTACCCTTGCACAAATCACATTCAGATTTATCACCCTGGGTGATGTCCATTTTTGTGCCCATTTTTCCAGATACCTTTGTGGATGATCAGCACAGACATGGCCTGAGTCTTGCTGGATGACATCCGTTTCTCTTGTATAAGGCACATCAATATTTTTGTGTAGTTTTTGATTTCAAAGTGATATGAGTTATAGTCTACTGGAGTGGTGTTTTTAAAATATGAAATAGAGAATAAGTGTTACATGCCTGGAGTTTGTCATAGATATGAATGAGGATGTCTTGAGTGCAGCAAGCCAGCTGGGATAAGGAATTGCGTGGACCAAAAGAAACATAACTTGACATGGTCTGACCTCTTCTGGCACCTGGAATAAGTTTCCAGGGGACACAATACCCAGAACACTGTACAAATTTGGTCCTGGAAGGAACCAGCTCTCTTGAAAACTGCCCAAGAAAGTGGTAATGTACATGCAGTGTGAGACCAGGGGCCCTGGGGCCCAGCTCCTGGATAATCAGAATGTCGAGGGTCAGTTACATGGAGGGGTGCACAGGGCATGCCTGCATGTAGAGAGTTGTGAGTACCTGCAAGAGGCATGGGGCTGTGGGCCTCAGAGGCTCACATCAGAAGTGCCAGAGCCTGGGGGGGCTTGGGATGTACTCTTAGCTGCTGGGGAGTCTGGGTGTCTCAGGCCAGCTATTGGAGGGATCTTTCCAGAAACTGGGAGGTGGGGAGGAGGGTGTTTGCAGGCAAAACATAATATAAATAAAGTGTGAAGTCAAATCTTGCTGCACAAGAACACTTCAAGAAAGCAGACTGAAGCGGTCATCATAGAATCATAGAGCGGTTTGGGTTGGAAGGGACTTCAAAGCTCATCTAGTTCCATACCCTGCCACAGGCAGGGATACTTTCCACTACACCATGTTGCTCCAAGCCCCATCCAACCTGGCCTTGAGCACTGCCAGGCTGGTTGCATCAAAATGTTTATGAAGCAGCACACCGCTACATAATAGGGTAGCTGCAGCACCATCAAGATGCTAGAGAAACCGGGATGGCTCCAACAGCATGTTTATGATTGAATAGTGCTCATACAGCCATTACTGAAATTAATTTCTGGGAAAGACTAATTACTGGCTTGCTGATGAGATGAATTCTTCGTTTTCCAATACCTTATAAACTTCCAGTGTATCAGACAGATGTTTGGAGCATTTCATCAAAATTGGGAGCACAATAAAATAAAGAAAATGTAGAAGGAGTTGTGCATTTAAATTCCTAGCACTGTAGGAAAATGTATAGTGACAGAGTAATACATGGCTAAGTTCTCTCAAGTGGAAAATGTCATGCTTTGTGTGGAGAGAGAAAAGTGTGGAAGCCAAGGGAATTCTTAATTTTCAATTTAACTCACCTTTCAAAGTGTATCAAGTAATTTGTAATTTATTTAAAATTGATGCATTTAAGTGCATGCCCACCTCCTTTTAGTGTCAAGTAGAAAACAGGGACAGACACACACACACTGCATTCAGGTATCCTTCAAGTTCATGTATTAGGTCTCTGGATGGAGATACGCAAAAGAATAAAGCACAGGGTATAGCCAATATCATGAACTGCTCTAGAATTCACTCAGGCTTCGCCTTTATCTGTAAGGATTTATAATTTAGTATGACACAGGTCACTGAAAATTACTATGAAGAAAAGAAGGAGGGGACGGGGAGTGAAGGGAAAAGGGAAGTAAGAGTGTGTGTGTGTCTCCTGGTTTCAGCTGGGATAGAATTAGTCTTCGTCCTATTTTGGGGTTATGAACCCAGTAGCCTGACAGAGGTGAGGCTGCTGCAGCCCAGGCCCCAGACCCAGCTGGGAGGAAGGCTGTGAGCTCCAGTGGGAACACACGCACAGTAGAGGTATTTGTGTGTGCCTGGCCAGCCACAAAGACCCTCGCACTCAGATCACCCAGCAACTGATCTGGAGACCCCCCCCCAGCTGCATACACACACGTATGTATGCAGATATACAACCACTGATGTACAGCATGCATTCACTGCAGTCCCTCCAGTTCCTGGCAACCCAGGCATATGGCTACTGGGAATCCCTGGCCCTTTCCCTGTGGCAGCACTCAGCTCCATATGCAGGTGCAGAAGACAGCCCCTGAACTAGGAAAATGGTTAGAAATTGAGTTTAATATGGTTAATCCCGGCATCCCTGCAGTTACACCTTCACCTAGCAGGGTGATCCAGGGAGCTGCTCCTGTTGACTCATCGGGTGGGTGGCACCCCTGGGCGACAGAGCTGACTGCTCACTGCGATGGGCTGGGGAGCAGAAGGGTCAGAGACCCTCAGCACTGACAAGGTTATCAGGGTCCCTTCCACCATCCTTATTCTATGTTCCCTTGTGATAATGGAGATTAGCCTTTAATCATGCAAGCGAACAAGGTGAAAATGCATTCTGCCTTCACGGTCCTACAGGGCACAAAATACAAACTGATGTAAACCACACCGACAGGCCATTGGGGCAGCCCACCCCTGCAGCCCGCACTGTAGCTACAGACTACCACACAGCGGCACTACCCCGCCCGTGCCCTGCCTCTCACCCACCTCCGCTGCACGGAAACGCGGAGCTCTCGCGAGAGGGACGTTCCCACTGTCTCTTCCGGCGGCGTGCGGCTCGGTTGAGCTGGGGCGGCCGCCATGGCTCTGTACAACTTCAAGAAGATCATGGTGGTGCCGACCGCCAAGGTTCGAGTCTCGCTCCCCCCGCGTCCCCTCGCGCCCCGCAGCACGGGATCACCCTTCTGGTCCGGCGGCGGCTCCTGCCGAGCCTCAGGACAGCGCTACTTCCCTCTCCCCCCCCGCTCCCATCGGGCTGCCGGCGTGGCTTCGGCCTTTGCTTCCTCCCGCGGGGCTCGCGGGCTCGCCCTGGGCTGGTGCTCCTGGGCCTGGCGGCGTGTACCCTGAGAAGACGTGGAAAGGGTGTGTGAAGGAAGCGCGGGGTCCTGTCAGAGAGCGGCCCTGCCGCCTGAGGAGGGGTCCTGGCGCTGCCGCTCTCCTCAGCCTGGCGGAGGTGTCGGCGTGGCCTCCACCAAAGTCCCTCCTGGTTTGCAAACTCGTGGCCTTGGGCTCATGGCTGCGCTCTCGCTCGAAACCAAGTTCTCTCCTGACGAGGGAGCTTCAGTCGAAGGGGCGGTGGCGCTCGGAGTTGCGCGGGGTCTGGGCTCGCAGTGCTTCACCGCACAGGGGTGACAGATCTGCTAGTCCTCCCCGAGCCGCTTCCTGCGCCTCCGGTGTGGCCGATGGCCCGCCCTGATGGGTTGAAATGGCAACCGGACAGGGGGGATGCAGACTTATTACTGACGGGAGGTTAGTGCCTATGCTAACGCATACGTGTCACACCATGTGCAGCACAGGTGCACCTGCCTGGTCCGTATGCACCTCCACCACAATAAAGTGTATGGCTTTAAAAGAACTTGACAATTTCATGTAATTGTTCATGTTTTCTTAACTGCAGGACTTCATAGATCTGACATTGTCAAAGACTCAGCGGAAGACCCCAACTGTCATTCATAAACATTATCAAATCCATCGGATTCGACATTTTTATATGCGAAAAATCAAATATACTCAACAGAATTACCATGATAGACTCACTCAGATCTTAACGGATTTTCCCAAATTAGATGTAAGTATTTTGGCGTCTGATCATAAAGGAGCTTTGCTTTCATGACATCAGGAACATTTCTTCAGCAGCCTGTTGGTTTAATTCGAGTCTGTTTTGGCCTGAGCAACATCTTGCTGCTTCACTGTGTACACAGTTCTGACTCATTCCTGGTAGATTTTACTGAGAGTAATGTTAGGCAAACATGTTCTGTAAAAATAGTATGTTCCTGCTAAGAAAGGAACTCTAAATGGTGCCTGTTGATGGTCACAGAAGGGTGGGGTTTACAAGGTTTTTGCTGATCAGATATGTTTGCCAGAAGTTGAATTAAGAGAAATAAGGTATTTTATTTTTTCAAGTGTGTCATGTCTGTTTATTTCTGCTTTGTGTATGTGTGTGTAAATTGTGCTTGTGGTTAGTCTTCCCTAGAACGTACTTGCAGGAAGTAAGAAATGTCATTTTGATTCCCACTCTTCAGTTCCTCAGAAGTTACTTTGACAACATAAACATTGTTCTCTGTCTCTTAAAGAACAGTGTTGGAAACACACAGACAAGATGTGCATAGTGTTAGCTTCCCTATAACTGCAACTGGATCCACATGTCCAGCAGGCCTCTTTTATAGTTGTCTGCTCACACTGAAATTGTTGACCTGTAATCATATTTTTCCCTGATGTTTTCATATCCATTGAATATTACAGCAGAATTCCCTCAAATATCTTCTGTGTTTTGTTTAACATCACATGATGAAATTTCTGCAGATAAATACATGTGTGGGTGAAATATTTTGTTTAAAAGATTTGAACCAAAGATGTTGCTTCCTTGGGAAGCTGAAGGATTTATATTTTAATGGCCAAGCAGATTATTTTCCTTACATAAGACAGTAATGAAAACTGTTTGGCTTAATTGTCATTCATGTTGCTTACTGGAGGAGAACAATTTTACACAGTTGCCAAGTTACAGTCGTCTTAAAGAAGGAAAGTACTAGGCTTAATTTTCTTTTGTGCTTTTGTTTTAGGATATTCATCCTTTTTATGCAGATCTGATGAATGTTCTGTATGACAAAGATCACTACAAGCTGGCTTTGGGACAGATTAATATTGCCAAGAATCTGATTGACAAGTAAGGGACATCACCTTCTTTGATTTTGTACCTGCCTGGCTGATTGTAGCAGAAATGGCTAAATTGTTCTTTCTTGTCCTCACAGTGTTGCTAAAGACTATGTGCGGCTGATGAAATATGGTGATTCTCTCTACCGCTGCAAACAGCTGAAACGCGCTGCTCTGGGACGAATGTGCACCATTATCAAAAGACAGAAACAAAGCCTGGAATATTTGGAGCAAGGTTTGTGCTATGAATAGGCTAAAAAAAAAGGCATGTGAATTGGATGAAAAATTTACTCCTAAATTTAATAACAGTTTGAAGAGTGTGTGTAGTACAGAGTATAGGCAGAGGAAACGTAAATAGTTTCAAGATCTTCAAATACTTAGAATTTGTTTTTTAAGTAAATAGTTCTTTTTCTTTGAGTATTCTTTAACTTCTGTAGTATTAATAACATTTCTAAAGTGTTTTTCTTTGCTTAAAAGTCACAGCCCTGCTTTTATTTGTTGTTATTTTCGCTAACGTGTTTGAGAAATAGTGTTAAATATTTTCCAAACATTGCTTCTTATTTCAGGCTTATTATTTCTTCAGGTTGTATGCCTGATTTCATGGGGTCATTCTAGCTAAAAGACAGGGATCTTCAGTTTTCAAATATTTAGTAACTTCCTTTTCCTTTTGTGTGTAGATACTTGTGGAATTTACAAACACCCACCTTTTCATAAATGAGCAATCAAATTATGTCAGAAAAGCTGTTAATTTGTAGAGAAACAATTCAGCGTATAACTTTTTATTCCATATCAGTAAAAATGAAATTAAATCTTTTTAACATTTCAGTGCGACAACACCTGTCTCGTTTGCCAACCATTGATCCCAATACACGAACTCTTCTGTTGTGTGGCTACCCAAATGTTGGAAAGTCAAGCTTTATAAATAAGGTATGGGAGTGGTTTTTTTGGTTTCTTGATCAAAAACAATACTGGGATACCATTTAACTAAAATAAGGTAACAATTTGATGTCTGATGGGAGTGGTATTAAAGTCAATGTGTGAGTATAGGTTGAATGAAGTTCCTGGAGGGATAAGTGGGAAATTACAGTAGATTTCAGTCTTAAAAATCATTGTATTTTCCAAAATAACGTGTATCCCATTACCATATTTTCTCATGGAGAAATGCTTGCAGGCAAGACAGAATAACCATTTTTTTTTGGCATTTTTAGTAGCAAAGAAAGTGTATTGTAATTATGACAGTCTGCTTTCAACTTGAGATTTTCAGTAAATGTGTGTGAATAAATCTTGTTTTAAGGTTACAAGAGCAGATGTAGAAGTGCAGCCCTATGCCTTTACCACAAAATCTCTCTTTGTGGGCCATATGGATTATAAGTATCTTCGTTGGCAGGTAAGAACTGTTACTGTTTTGCGTTTTCCTTAAAGAAAAACTGGTTATAGTGGAGTTTCTGTTTTGCAAAGTCAGTTGCATTTCTGTGTCTTGAGAGCTTCTGTGCAAGGGGCAGTGTGCCAAATGAGGATAGTAGTCAAAATCTGTTAAAAAAATGTACATGTATGGGTGTTCTTTCAATTTGAGGGAAGAGTGACAATGGAATTGCTGATAAAGCCAGCTTACATTTTATCAATGTCAAATTCTAAGCCAGACTGGGGCAGGGTTTTCCCTGCCTTTCCAATACCAAGAGTCTTAGTTATTCTGAAACCTCGTTCTTCTCCCATTACTCTATTTTCACATTCTCAGTTTGGCCAAGTTTACAGTCTGACTTATGAATAATGGGAAAACACGTTGTCTTAGAAAAGACACAATTGGTGAGAAATCAAGTACGTGTTTTAAAATAGTGTATCAGTTGTCCTGTGATAACCCTGACAATGATGTTAATTTTAGGTAGTGGATACCCCTGGTATTTTGGACCATCCTTTGGAGGACAGGAACACCATTGAGATGCAGGCTATAACTGCACTTGCACATCTTCGTGCTGCTGTGCTTTACATGATGGATGTGTCTGAGCAGTGTGGGCATAGCCTGGAGGAGCAAGTAGAGCTCTTCAGAAATATTAAGCCATTGTTTGCTAACAAGGTAGGTTTGGTTTCCATTATTAATAAACCCCAGGGGTTTATAACATGATAACTTGAATTATTTTTCTTTTATTTCTTTTTATTAGCCACTTATAATTGTTGCAAACAAATGTGATGTGAAGAGGATTTCAGAACTTCCTCAAGAGAGTCAGGTTAGACAACTACTCCCACCTTTCTCTCTTTACAAAAATATGGTGTACAACTGTCATGCACAACTATCATTTGTGTTGGGCAAAACCTTTTATATGACCATTTCTTTATCTAACTGCTTGTAGTGCAATGGAAAGTAGCTTTCCAGGTCTTGACCTATATCTTTTTAAGACCTGTTTAATGTATATCATTGCCTTAATATTGTAAATGCCAAACAAGAAACAAGTCCTTAATAGTTTCAGAAATCTCTGATGCTGTGAGAACTTAAGAGTTGCTACTGTAGTTGGAAGTGAAAAAAACCAAACCAAACTCAACAGACTTGTTCAGTAATAACTTCAGTAAGAGTTCAGAGGCAGTGAGCATTGGATTCGAGAGGTGTTGCTCAGCAGTTGCAGTAGAAGCTCCCACTGAGCAACACTCTTTGTACAGGCAGAGTTAGTTCATTTGTATGTACAGGTTCGGGGACACGCAGAATTTGTGTTTCTTTTGTTTTGTTTTGTTTTGTTTTTTTTTTCCCTGTGAGTAATTTATAGGTGCTTTTAGATAGTTACTTGCTTATAAAAGAAGTAACAGACATGCTTATAAAAGAAGAAACAGATTAAATATAGAACTGGAGTTGTAAAGTTTCTGGCGCCTTTTTAGAAACACATTCTGATAAAATAGTAAGTTGCGTGTACTGATACTGGATTAAGATTCCTGTTCTTAATAGATTGGTATATTAAGAAATGGGCAGAATGTCATTCTTTGATAACTTTTCTATTTTAGAAAATATTTGAAGCTTTTGAAGCAGAAGGATTATCCGTGATAGAGACAAGCACTCTAACAGAAGAAGGTGTAATCCAGGTTAAAACAGAGGTAGGTCTCTCTTTGCTCAGTTTCATTCCAGATGAATAGTTGACATTTTGTCTCATGAATTTCATCTCAGTTAAACTGAGGGATTGTAGTGATAAACTTTTAGCATGTTCTCCTTTGTAGGCTGTTGAGCCTCAGTGGACTTGGCTGCAAATGGAAAAATGTGTCTTAATACAAACCATAAGTTTTTTTTAAATGTGGGTTTTTTTGTTGCCAAATCCTGTTACTTATTGTCAAGTCATTATGAGAAAAAGGATCATATGTATTTTCCCATTATACTTCTCATATGAAATAATTCAGTGCTTTCTTGAGAGACAAGAGATTAGACTGGAGATGAGATGTGAAGCTAGATGCTTGTGCCTGAAAGCCTCCTGTGTCATTTGTTGTATCAGGAAGGCTTCATTACTTACCTAATGTTGCCATGTTGCACTTTCAGGCCTGTGACAGACTGTTGGCTTACCGTGTTGATACTAAAATGAAAGGAAATAAAGTGAATGAAGTACTGAATAGATTACACTTGGCCATGCCAACCAAAAGAGATAACAAGGTAGGCCGCGTCTTAACATGTGAACAGATTAATACGGTGAAATTGCTTATTTTTTAACTGCCTTTGCTGTTGGGATATGGTACTCTTTGGAAATTCAGTACTCTGCAATGGTGATTTATAGCATTATAAAAAAACTGATTTAAACTTTTTTTTCTCTTTTCTGTTGGGGTGGATCATTCAATTCAGGAGCGGCTGCCCTTTATACCTGAGGGCGCAGTGGCACGTAAGAAACGTATGGAAGTAGACACACCCAGGAGGAAACTGGTAAGTGGCATCTCTTCATTGGGAAATCGGCAGATGGGTTTAGAATCTGGTATATTAGCCCATAGATTTTAAATTAATGGTACATAAAGCTATGTATGTCTTTGCAGGAGAGAGATATTGAACTTGAAATGGGAGATGATTATATTTTGGATCTTCAGAGTAAGTACTATATCAGAGTCAGTATTACTATTAAACAGTAAATGTTGGCTGTTTCAGTCATAAGGGAGAATACTTAAATCTGCCTCCTTCCAACTAAGTAGGCCACCATTTTATTGAATATTGTACTTTTTAGTTCTCTTCCAGAACTGTCATTTGCAGTGACTTTTGCTTGTCGTAATGTTGCTCGGATGTTTCCCATTTTAGCGTCACAGACATATAATGGCTGGACTGATGATTCAGTTGGGTTTTCCCTTCCGTTTTATGCTGTCCTACCTCATTAATTCTTGATGCTGTCTTTGTTGAGAAAGTATCAGTATGGGAGAGACAGCATGTATTGTGTTTCAGCTGGATATCTGTTGTTTATTATGGCTTGGTAGCGGATCATGTCATTATTGAACAGTATTTGATGGTAGGAAGGAGATCAGAAGTTTTGTGAATGTGTCAGAGATGTAACCAAATTCTTGCCACTTAGCTTAGGGATATGGCACTTTTTAAAATTTTGATCTGAGTGTTTTCTGTCATTGAATGATTCAATTTTTTTTTTCTCTGTATTAATTTTTGTTACATTTTTAAGAATACTGGGACTTAATGAATTCATCTGAAAAATACGATAAGATACCAGAGATCTGGGAAGGGCATAATATACTTGACTACATTGATCCGGACATAATGAGAGTGAGTTTTCCATTATTCTTTTTACATTTTTCTTGCCTTTTTATCCCTTTGTTTGCTTAATATAAATTACTGTATATGTAGATTAAAAACTGTCACAAGAACAATTTCTTTTACATTGTTTGCACTTGTAATGGGAAAAGATACTGTTTTCTGAATTATAAAGTACAGATTACCTTGTCAGAATGATGATGATGTTCTCCATCCCAAAATGTGAGGTTTGCAGGTGAAGTTACAATTCTTCATTCTTTTGACTACAGCCAGAAGGAATGTAGCTATCAACTTTTATGTATTATTAATAGTAGGAAATTGACCCATCAAATTTATGTCTGCTAGAACATGATGTTAAAGAAAATGGACTGAATTCTTAATTTATAACGTTTTTATTTAATAATTATATGTTCTTACCTGCTGCTGGTTGTTGAGGAGAAGCAGCAAGTGCACACCCTGGTGCTTGCCAGTTTTGCAGTTGTGTTCATCTGAATTTCTGGCTCATGCTAAATGTAGAAATAGAAGGTTTTTTCAGAATGTGTTTCCAGAAACAGCACAGTTCACAGGATAGCACATCTGCATTCACACAGCGGGCAGCTTTGGGGCCGTCACACAAATACAACCAGACTGTAATGGAATGTGATCAAATAAGTCTGCATAGTTGTATGCCCCACAGGTTCACAGTAAGCTGTATCACCAGCTGCGTTAAGTGTGGCTGGAGGGGGTCTGTTAAGGAGTGTTAGCTCCTTCCTTGAAGGGTCTGCATGCTGTCATGGCTCTGGGCCACACAAAAATGTCACATTTTGGATTGTAAATCAAGGATTTGATGAGCATCTTGATTTTCATTTCATCTCTTCAAAATATAAGAAACTGGAAGAATTGGAGAAAGAGGAAGAGCTGAGAGAAGCTGCTGGAGAATATGACAGTGAACCAGAAAGTGAAGATGAAGAGATGATGGAAATCCGGCAGTTGGCACAACAGATCCGAGAAAAGAAGAAACTGAAAATCCTGCAGTCAAAGGAGAAAGATACTCGAGGTCCAAGGATGCCTAGAACAGCTAAAAAGGTGAGTAGAGAACATGCTATCAAAGTCTTGATGATGTTTAATAACTTTAAAGGAACATACAAGAATATCGGGTAGTACAGCTGTCAAGCTTTCCCATGTTTGCCCCCTTCACTCGCTGTTTGCTTCCTGCTGCCCTCCCAAGGGTTCTGGCCACTGCTTGATTGTGGAGGCCAAACCAGATGAGTGACAGTAGCCCTTCTTGGTTTGGGTCACACAAGTGTGTCTCATGTAAAATTCCACATATGTATTGCAGAAAAAGTTCTGAAGAATATAATTCAGCTCATCTGATTGGGTCGCATCATATATTGTTATTATTATTTTAAATTCATACCATTAGGAAAAGCTCTTGTGAGCAGCCCAGGGCGGTTACAAATAATAACTGACAACAAGACATCTTGAGAAAAGGTATCCAGCTGATTTGGCACCCAGTATTTCTTACCTTCCCTGCAGTGTGTCTTTCAGGAGGGGAGGAGACATTTCTGACTGAAGTGACTGCTCTTGGTCACCTTCCCCCCAAAAAGGCAAACTATTAGAAAGATCTTTTAGGGAATGCTGGGACATTGCAGGCCTGCGAAGGGGATTTACAGGTGAAGAGAATTTAGTTGCAGTAGATGAAATAGGGAGTTACGACTTTCATCATCTGCCTGTGGGATGTACCAAAGGAATAAATGTGTGGTCAGTATAATGGGCTTATGGTGGTATATTAAGACAAGAAACAAGATAGAACCATACTTCCTGGAAAGAAACATGTTCTCTTGCCTGTCTTTTTACAGGTCCAGCGGAAGGTGCTAGAGAAGGAAATGACAGATCTTGGACTCGACATGACTAACAAAGATGATGTAAGTTTTTGCTACTTAAACACAATGCTTATCTAAAGGAGATCAGTTTCGTTACACACTGGATTTCTCTGAGCATGCCTATTACAGTTAGCACAGGTGAGAGGTAGGATCTATTAAGGAGAAAATAGGAAACCCAGACAAGGCAGTACTGGAATTTTGAGTGACGTGATCAAAATACGTTGGGTAGGCTGAAAAGACACCATTTATCGCTAATCACACACATATATATCTATATACACACTGCTTTCTATTAGGACTGTTGGAGTTTGTGTAGGATTGAAACAGGATTTGGCTAAAGACACTTTATTTTCCAGTGTGCTTTGTTGGACGAGTCACTGCTATGTCTGAAATAGTAGTAATGACAGATCAAGCTTATCTTTTTACAGTTCATGAATTCTGTGAGTTGTAACTGAAGTTTTTGAGGGCAGCTGGCCTCTCTAGATGAAAGGCAGCTTCAAACACAGATTTGCCTGTGGGAGACATTTCATTTTATCAGCAATCTTTAAAAAATGCATTTTGTACAGCAAATCCAGCAGTATTAAGGAACCAAGGAGTGTCAACATTACACATCTGAAGGAAGCATTTGCACTGCTCTGAGCCGATGTGCCATGTTGATTTAAGAGCGCTGTCAGTGAGAAGGAATTTAATACTTATGCTGTAGTATGGTAAATCTTCATGTCTGAAATTCTTTAGGCCTTTGTCCTGTAAACAGGACACTAATCACGGAAGGTTTCTTCATTGCTGCTTTGCTGTTGCAGAATTGCTTCACTATTGCTATCCGTTAATTTGTGTGTGTCTCTTTATCGTTATGCACAAATCTACTTGGAAAAGAAGTCAGAACTGAAGTAACTGTGAAAAGAGTATGCTGATACTTACCAAGTTTTGTATTGTACTGGAGTGCAGAAAGGCAGTGACCAACAGTTGACAGGGTCTTCATGTCACTATGGAATAACCAATATAATGTATCACAGCAGTCCACTTCCTGGTTTTTTGTATGGAAGTGGAGCATGTCTGGGACAATTGTTTCTGAGTTTTGTGATTAAAGTGATGTTTTGAATTTCAGGCCCATTATGTGAGAAGGTCCCGTAGTACTACAAGGAAACGTAAACGTGATGAGTCTGAAACTCCTAAATCTGTGGCACGCAGTCGCAGCTCCTCTCGCACACCACGGGATGTTTCTGGTCTTCGTGATGAAAAGGTTTGTTAAAGTTATTTACCTTTACAGAAATTAAATCTTAGCAAACTAATTGTTGGGCCCCCCAACACAAGAGGGATGTGGACCTGTAGGAGCAAGTCCAGAGGAAACCATAAAGACGCTCAGAGGGCTGGAGTAGTACCTCTGCTGTGGAGGCAGGCTGAGAGAGCTGGGCTTGTTCAGCCTGGAGAAGGCTCAGAGCAGCTTCCAGTGCCTTAAGGGTCCAACAAGAAATCTTGAGAGGGACTTTTTACAAGGACATGTAGTGATAGGACAAGGGTGAATGGCTGTTAACTGGGAGAGGGGATATTAACATTAGATATTAGGAAGAAAGTCTTCACAATGATGGTGGTGAGGCACTGGCACCTTCTCACTAGTAGTGAGAAGCTGTGGCTGCCCCATCTTGGTTCGCTATGAGGTGTCCCTGCCCATGGCAGGGGGGTTGGAACTGGATGAGCTTTAATGTCCTTTTCAACACTAACCATTATATGTCTGTATAATAAATCAGCTTGATTGTACTTAAAGCAGCTTCTGGGAACCATCACACTGGCTGGTTCTGTTTGTCCAGTATTCATCTTCAGTTCATTTGAACTCCATACCTCAAAAGTGCCTTGTTCATTCTTACAAATACTACAGACTAAGGAAGTACATTGTAAATTTTTGTCTCAAATGCACATACGAAGGAAGAGATCTACAAACTGTGGAGTTCCTCCTTCAGTAAGTTAGGGATTCTAGAGATAGTGCGATCATAGCATTGGAGTACTGGAAAAAGAACAGTTCTGCTAAGGAGGATTAGCATCATTTGCATCAAGCCTGTCATAGAGTATGTTAGTTCATTTCCTTGTTAAAATCAGCTAGATTAGTGGTTTTTAGAAGGTAAAGATGGTCACCTGAGTTATTGAGGAATGTTTGTTTGTTTTTAAATAGATGGTGAAGAAGGTCAAGATCATGGCAAAGAAAGCTCAAAAGAAGATGAATCGCCTGGGCAGGAAAGGGGAGGCAGACAGACACATATTTAACTTGAGGCCAAAACATCTGCTGGCTGGAAAGAGAAAATCTGGTAAAACACAGAGAAGATAAAGGAGTCTTCTGAATTCTAAATAAAAACTCTTGTCTGTGAATACTGATTTCTAGTCCTCTTTTCCCTTCTAGTATCACAGTGTTTAAAAAATACATGGCTCTGTTGTTAGTAGCTTAGATAACCTGAAGCTCAGAGAGCTCGTACCTTGATCTTGCAGAATGCTTTATGTGTTCAAGGCAGAAGACTGACAAAAATGAAATATTCCCTTTTTGCCACTGGTTGGTCAAGAACAAGGTAGGAATTACCCAGAGGTTAGTAAAGTTATGTATTATAAATATGCTTCCTGAACACTACACTTAAAATGCAGAGATTTAAAGATTAAATGGGAATCCAGTGAAATGGAATGTTCAAAACAGCAAGAACCCTTAAGTTATTATTGTCACTATTAAAATACAACAAGGTAAGAAGAGTTCGGAAAGAAAACAACAGTCCAGGGTTTATCTCAGGTATTTTAATTACAGTCTTTAAGATAATATTTTATTTTAAAAGTATTTTAAGTATTTGAAAAGTACTGTAATGCATTACTTGGGCAATGTGGCTGATTGCACTGAATAATTGAGTGGTTATACTGCATCACTGTTCCCTCACCCACTATTATTTTCAAGACTACATCAGGTCAGATAAACATACAACAACCTTTGCTCTAACAAAAACCTCTAAGTGTTGAACCCTGGGAGATGCTGGCACATGGGAAGCTTCAGTGCTGCAGTCAGAACTGGGACATGAAAGAGCATGTTAACCTCTGGGAAAAAGGAGTTTTACATTGAAACCAAACACAGACTGGTTACAACTGTTTTACACACAGCAAGAAATGGTATGAAAGGCATGCTGTTCCAGCAAGACACCTCTGGGAGAAGTTAACTTCGGAGATGTATGTTGAGCTATCCACTAACAGAAGACCTCACAATTGATAAATAAACCACAAAGCCCAAGAATCATTAACTCGAGACACCCTACATTATTTGTCTTACTTTATAAAGCCTTTTACTTTACAAAGCCTTGACATCAAGATCAAAAAAGATTAGCTCTTGCACTGTGGTGCAACTTCTGATGAACCAAAATCAAGACGCAAGTAGGGATCAAGACCAAAATCAAAATGCAAGCCCACAAGTAGTTAATCTTGAATTTTGGAGTATAAGGAGTTTGAGCTGTCTGGAAATGACCATTACAGTAGATGCTGTGTGAAAAAAACCCTTCTATCAGGATGCCTTTGTTTTCTGCAAGTTGGAGAAAAGCCATTTAATTCCTGTGTTAGACAAGTACCGTTTGTGTGTGCTACAATTAACACCCCTCCTCTTTTTTTTTAAGGCATGTCCAGTATCTAGCCATCAACTGACCAGAAAAGGTTGGTGGGGAAAAAAGCCCCAACACTGGAGCAGAGGGGTTGTTTGGGTTATTATCTAAAGCTATGACATATATTGCAGCACTTCAAAGTGAAACTGTCCACACAGACAGTCCAATTACTTAAGCTTTTATGTGCTCAGTTAATTATAGAGTACACTAGCTGAAGAGATCTGCTTTCTGCAATTAAAGTCATCCTGATTACTTTGCATTAATTGGGTTTTTCTTCAGGCAACCTATCTGCTCAGCATCAGTGCAGAGCTTGCATCCATGTGTCACTGCTGCTGCATAGGGGACAGGCCCACTGGAGGAGCGGGACAGGGTGTGGAGTTGTGCAAGGGAGCAAGAGCGAAGTGGGCACACTTGGGCTGAGGATCTTCTGTATCACACCAGGTAGTGGAGAAGAATGAGCCCAGATGTTTCTTATGTTGCCACTACCCATTTTACATGAGATCAAGGGTAACTCTCCCAAGAGAAACAGGGCTGGGGGCCAAAAGGTGAAGACAGGAAAAAAAAACCACACTGGCTATAAACATCTCCATATGAGAACACATTACTAAACATGCTCCAAGTTTTCTGCAGTCAGTAAACTTGAGTCATGAGCTACCATCGTGTCAGTGAGACAGCACATCACTGCCAGCCTTCAGCATCCTTTTCCCCAGTTACTTACATTCGGTGTATTTTCTCGTGATCAATGAATTTGTTCAAGTTATGCAAGTTATCCCACCACTTAAAAAGAAAGGTCTCTGCAATAAGTTTAAACCATGGAGTAATCTTAACTTCATCCCTGGAAGCTTTGTCCAAGAGCTGTTTCAGTTCCTTCTGTGTCACGTAGCAGTGGCTTTGGATCTCATTAGGGTCGGGATTCAGTGTCACATCCTTCTGTACAAATAAGATGTAGTCTATCTCATGTTCTCCCCAGATCCCATCGGACTTGGCCTTGTAGTGAATCCGTGTCAGGTACTGGATTTCTTCTGGAGTCACCTGCAGCCAAAACACTTGTCAGAGCCAGTGCCAAACTGGAACACTTGCAGTGCCAGGCATGGCAGTAGAACTCCCAGCTGTTACCTGCTTCCTTAAACACTGTTTTTCCCCCAGGTGTACAACTGCAATGTACTTCACAAAGAATTACTGGCAGGGGGGTTGGAACCAGATGATCTTGAGGTCCTTTCCAACTTTAATCATTCTGTGATTCTATACATGAAGTTCTAAATAACTTCTGCCAGACGCAAAGCATCAATGGAATACAAATGCTTGCACCTACCCCCTACCTCCCAAGGGAAAGACATTCTAAAGCTAAGACATATGACAGACCATGCACACCCTCATCTACCAGGGATCTGGGCAAGTGGCAGATTGGGTAATTAATTCTGGGGACCACCACTGCATCATGTTTCCCAGTCGCACGCTGCTCCTCCTGTGTTGCAGGGCACAATTGTAAAGTTACAAAACGTGGGAAGAGATTTGGACCAGGATCATAGTTCAGGCAGCTTCACCCTGCTCTCTGTGCGCTCCCGAACTGCCACCAGAAAGGAAGGTACAAGAAGCAGGCTGTACAAATAAACAGGCTGGAACAAACACGGAGTGCCAAGGCCACGCTACTTCCTATTGGAAGCCTGGGATTGCAGAGGGGCTTGTACATGGCTCTTGGCAGCATGTTCACAGTGATGCCCTCCAGGAGCAGCAGTCCTACCAAAAGTGAGCAGCACTCTGCTGTTGTCCTAGAGGAAGGGTGTCATATTGCCTTCCCCTGGGCAAGCAGAATGGCCTGCCCAGCTGGAAAACACAGGCTAGATATGAAGCAATGCAATCCTTCATCACAGCCTGATTTACTTTTTGGTTCATGCTCAGTCTGAGCACTGGAATATTCTAAAATACCAATTACTGAGATGAACTTTTGAGACCCTGGAACATAGATGAAGTTCACTGAGTCCTCCGTATCTCTGAAATTCAGTCTGTTCTTAGGTTTCAGGCTGACCCTGGCTGCCACATACAGTTAGCCTGTAAATTGGTAAGAATTCCTGTTTCTCCGTTCTTCTGTTACCTGCTCCATGGGAATTCCTAACTCTGCTTTCAGTCGTCTCTGTGCTGCTCTCCGAACACCAATGGCATTGTTTTCTTCCAGTTCCAGTGGATGGCTTAGAGGATGACTGCAGCAAGTGTTGGTAAAACAATCTGCAAGGAGTTTTGATCAGGACATTTTTGACACACAAAGTATTGGCGAAAAAAAGAAACAAACAACAAAGCCACCAAAACGCCAAACCAAACACAAAACCAAAAACCAAACAAAACACAAAACCACCACCCCCCCCCGCAGAGATGTAGAGCAATGCATCACAACTGTTTCTCTTTTGCAGAGAAGGGTGCGAGAGGAAGGAAGGTGTTTTCACCTCATATTTTTCTTCACCTATTTTGCACCAAAATTTGCCTATAGAAGTACACTGCAGGTTAGTTTGATTCACATGGAGACGTGCATTCTCATACCCATGACAGCACCTACTTAGAAAGCACGTTTATGAAAGTCTTGTTTACCCTGCAAGTGACAATTAAAATTACTTTGGGGAGTTCATAGGCAACAGAATACTGGAAATATTCCCAGAGCTTTGAGAGCAGCTGCCTGTAAGTAGAAGTAAATATTCAGTTTATACCTGCGTTTAAAGGACACATCCTGTGTATTCTGTTTTAAGTATATGAAAAATTACTTTTCAGTTATGTAGAATAACTGTGATTGGCCAACCTTTTATCTGTCCAGTCCAGCTCAAAAGCATCTAAAGTAGAGCCAGGTTACTACAGACTACTCTGCAGCATTTTCAGTAGCTAGCAGTCAACGAAAGAAAACAAGATCTCTCTTCCAGGAGAGGGTTAGGTACACCTGAATTCATTTTCCATCCAAAATTCTGAAACCGCTTTGTGCTTCCTCTAACACACCTCATGTAAGCTATGTTTCTTTCATTATTTTTATGTCTCTCCATCTGCATTCAATAGTAGTGGTTCAGGAAGCTCAAAAATTGCCTGGCCACACAGTCTTGCTTCTTCTACAGTTAAAAAAATCTTGGTGAAGACATACACAACTAACCGTCTGTGGATCTCACTGAAGCACAATGCAGCTGTTTCCAAGCAGCAGGGCTCTGCTACCTATCACCTGCATGTATTTCTTTACCAGTGGAATGAGAACACTCTCCACAGCTACCACAGCAATTCCTGCAGCTCCACAAAATAAATCTTGCAGCAGAGAAGGTAAACAACACAAACTCCACGCTTGCATAAACAGGATCAGCTATTTCAGGGAACAATCATTTCCCAAGAACATATACAGCAATAAGCTACCGTTCTCATTGTCTTACATCATCCACAAGGTACGTACGTCTTTCAACATCAATACAAGGGAGTATTTAGAAGTATATCCCCTCTGAAGCAGTAATTTCTAATACCTAAAAACGAGTTACACTGTAAGATTAGGCTGGCATATTTTTTTAAATAGAACATTTTGCTAAATACAGCGTGCTTTAGTACTAACCTGGAAATGTAATTTTTGCACTTGACCTCTGCTGCAGTAACAATTTATTTTCTGTATTAAATAAGAAAACACTGAAAGCTCGGTGCAGTAAACCTGAAAACAGAAAAACAAAACACGGAGAGCTATTTAACAGAGGAGAAAAAAAAACATATGGAGTCATTTCAAGAGCTTAGAACAGCCTCATTTTGGAGTAATCTCATTAAAAACTCATGTTAAAAATGAAGGATTTGACAAAAAACTTCAGAGTTATTATTTAGGGGCTTGTATCAGCTTATACAAACATTATGAAATTAGAGAAGTGCCAAGAACAACAATGCAACAGAAGAGTTCTTCTAAACTTGGTCAGTTTGCCATTCTGAACACTCACGTTTGGGCAAGCTTTTAAGGAGGGTTCACTAACCAAAAATTTATTATCAAAAAGAGATGACTCAAATTCCTAAGAAAACCTGTATGGAATTTCAAGACACTTCATGAACTGCAAAAGTAAACTGGAAGATAGGCTCACTTAAGTGCAATTTTGCTTTTTTTCTGCCCCTTTTGAGTTTGTTATTCATAGAATCACAGAATGGTTTGGGTTGGAAGGGACCTTGAAGCTCACCCAGTTCCAACCCCCTGCCATGGGCAGGGACACCTTCCACTAGACCAGGCTGCTCAAAGCTCCATTCTTCACTTATCAGGAAGATGTTTTCTCCGAGTACAAAAAAGGAGGTCACACACTACTATGGGAGATTCATGAATCTGACCAACCTCAAATAAAATCCACAATCAATTAGAATGACACCAACAAAAGCCTTTTCTGTTAGCAGTATTTGAACCGGAACTCTGCGTGAAAGAACTTAAAAATCAAAGCCTCTTCTACTTGAAAAGAACTCAGTGGCATTCTTTAGGAAAAGGTACATAGAATCAGGTATCCATAACAGCTTATAACAGGATAATAGGATTTTTATCACCAAAATGGGATTCAGAAGTATTTATCAAGATATGCAGCTTATACCCACAATGACACATTTCTCTCCTTTGCTACTGCCTCCCATTGTGTGTTCCTCCACACTGCAGTACTTTTAAAATTAGATCCTGCACGCTGGGGGAGGAGGGGGTTGTGAGGAAGCACTTGCTCTGGTTTGATCAACCTGTTGATGTAATCACGACTGTATTTGTAAAAACACTCATTCAACTTAACTGTTTGAGCAGAAGGCTCAATCAAGCCGTACCTTTATCAATGTTCTCATTCAAGTGGCAGTTCTTCTTGGTATCCGCTCCAATCTTATTATCATTTTCATCAATCAGGATGCACATCTCTGCCAAGAGCTGCACCTGCTGCTCATCCAGGTGGTCTGTGCTTACCTCAGGCATCGTGATGGTGGCACACGTTCTACTGTAAATAAAAACAACAGAACACGGAGTCACTCAGCACTTAACAACATCCATAAGGTTCTGGACAGAGTAGGAGAAACAACCAAATGGCTAGGTTTTCTGACATTGTGCACCAACTATATTTTGGGGGGTTTACATGCTTTTAGATTGCTGAAACTTCCTATTCACAATACAAATCACACAACATTTGATAGGTGCTTACAAGATCTTTTTCACTTCTCTGAAAGCCCTGCAGCAGCTGCTGCTGAACAGCTGTGTCAAATGTAGCGCTTTGAGAGGGTGGTAGTGCAGGAAATCCAACTCCAAGCTTGACCCAGCACAGAGTTCACCTCGCCTAAGCTCACAGCCTATGCTCGTCCTGCACACTGACCCTGGGCTACATTTATAGTGCCACACGTCGTGTGCACAACTGGATTCCCCCCCATCAGTAAGAACTAAGCAACAAGGCTTCCCTGACCAGGCTCTCCAAAACACCCCCAAACCCTGCTCTCGCGGCCCCTGTCCACGCTGCAGCCAGCTCCCACCGCCCTCTGCCTCCGCTGTCCCCTTCCTCTCCTGGCCCCCGTCCCTCCGCAGCTGCCCCGCTCCTGCTCGGCCCAATCCCGTCCCTCAGCAGCCGCCTTCTCTCTCTCTCTCTCCCCACTGTCACCTCAGAGCCAGGGCCTTCCCCCCGCGCAGGCCGCCTGCGGACACGAGCCTTCGGTGCCGGTCCCACACGCACCACCCTAGAGGGACGGCAGCTCCGCGGTGGGCCACGGCTCTGGCCCGGCTCAGCACGCGCCACATGGCCCGTCAGCCCGCTTCCGCCAATGGCAGCGCCCCACCACACCAACGTCACCGCATCGCACCATCGCCCCACCGCGGGGCGGCCTGCCCAGGGGGAGGGACTTAACAGTGACAGACGGGCGCAGCCAACTGCAACACAGCGAGGTAGAGACACTGACCAATAGGAAGAGAGAATAACGGCGAGCTAGCCAATGGGAGCGAGGAAGCCCAATCAGGCTGTGGCCAGCCGGGCTCAGCCATTTCCGGCAGGATGGGAGGAGGGCATCGGCTGTGATATCGAGGCGCGGTTCCGGGCGCCTTCCGACCTCCGGGTGGACCTTCTGACCCAGCGCCGAGGCTCAGTCCTGGCAGGGCTACGCGGTGCTGGGGTACGCCAGGGCGGATGGGGCGAGGATGGATGTAGGGCGTCACGGGCCAGGCAGAGGTACCGCAGTGCAGGAGAGCGGACCCCAGGCCTTCATCTGGGGGCAAGCCGCGCTGCAGCAGCTTGTGAGGATGAAAAGAGTCTTTATCTTCTCCTGGCAGTGAGGAGGTTTAAGCATTTTTAACACTGAGCGCTGCCTAGTGTCTTTACAACCGTGCAGGAAAACCTAAAGGCTGCACCACAGTGCCAGCTCCTACAAGTGTACCTTGCTTGTGGCAAACAGCTTATGGATCGAATTTATACTCGGGTCTGGGAGCATTCTTTTAGGCAGATACCCTAACCACAAGACTTGAGTCACAGGGCTTTTTGGCAGTCTCAGTAGCACACTTGGTTGTTTTTCTTTGCTCTATAGCAGCACCCACAGAATCGGAGGGTGTGTGCTGTACAGATCACAGCCTGTGGCGCTCTTCAAGGTGGGAACAGTAGTGGTCTCCCTTCCTTCGCTGACAGCTACAGTTCATAAAAAAACTGTTAGCCAAGCTCTGAAATTGCTGAACTTGTTAAGTTCTTAAGGGGCAGAGAAAGAAACGCCCAGTTTCTGGATGGGAACCAAGCACAGGCAAGATGTCAAGGTGAGCCTCTCCAATATTTGTGTCTAGAAATGCCTTAGGTACCTGGTCTAAAGGCAGAGGAGCATCAGTATCTCTGTAGAAACTTCACATCACCATAATGGAGTATGTTTGGAGTAAGACTTCTTTTGCCAGTTCATTGCCTTCTGCAGATTTGGATTTATTGTTAAGAGTCCACAAAAGGCCTAGAAATGATGTCTCACATGTTGTCTTGGGTGCATTACTCTTTCTGATTGCCTCTCAGATCACATTCCAGCATTTTGGTCTGTCTTGAGTTTTCTTGTGAAAAGGACAGATGGCCTTTCATGTACAGATGGGGTTAGCAAAACAAAATGTTCAAACTGACAGTTAATGTCCTACAAATGGGGTTATTTTACAGGGGTTTCCCTCTGCAGAACTTGATACAGGGCAGGGGGTGGTTTGATTGAAAGCCACCCAAAACCAGCAGAGAGCATCAGAAGTGAAAAAAACCCCAAACAACCAAAACCAACAAACATGCCAGCGGCTATATATCCCTATAACTATAGAAAACGCAACGTAAAACCATTAATGTTGTATTATTCATTAACATACTACAAGTGTAATATTATCACAAGCACATTGGTAATAATTAACATGCACTCTCAGAAAGGATTGAAATGTGCACATAGTTACTTTTTATCCTGAGTCACTATTGAGCATGAAAACACAGGAAGTGGATATTGAGCTCTGTAGAACTACTGATAACATCCTTGACCATACTGATCACTCACTACTTTTATTGATCCAGTGTACCCAAATGGAAGTGACAATCTACCCCAGATCCTCAAGGTACTGAGATGGAGATACAAACCAGCATTTCATATGAAGACAATTGAGTTAACAACAAGCCCTCCTGAGAGTGAAGCCCTGTTGGAATAGAAATTTCTACCCTAAAAGACAGAAATGGGGTCTGCACAGGGGGCACAGCTGATGTATGGCATATACCTATGAGCAGATGTGCACAGTGACATTCAGGCTACACAATGGAGTGATACCAGAAAAACAACCCCATAGGTAATGGGTTAAAGAAAAAAAGAGTTTTTTTCTTCTTCCTAGTAATAAGTATTGAGAACTTCTATATAGGCAATTTAGAACCTGTCAGAAAAAAAACTATAGCTCCTGGCTTGCACAGACAAAGCACTTATCCTGGAGCAACACTGATGAGCAGCATGTCTGACATAAAGTGCTGGTGGTTAATGAGAGGTAGCAAAGCAGCCAAAAAAGATGAAAGAGACAAAGTAACCCCTTTTCACAAAACAGACAAGGGAGAAATCACCCAAACCTTTAACCAAAGGCATTTTCAGGATTACGTGCTTTCTCACCTGCATCATTGTTTCTCTCACTCCCCTCCAGACTTGCCCTGTTCCTTCAGTGAAGTTCTTTGTGTTGAAGATAAAGCAGCCTCGTTTTTGTAATGGTACGCATTTCACTGAAACCTCAGAACTTTTACTTCACCCCACATAAACAGAGGCGTACCTGAAGTGACATATACATGCCTTTAAGTCTTGATTTAATTTATGCATCCCCTGAACTCTGCCTACTGTTTCTAAACACTCTAACAAGGGAAAAGCAGTCTTACCACCACTGAAAAATCTCTCATTTCACCTGAAAATCCAACCAGCTGCAAATCACTGACATAATTTTGCTCTCTACTAAGGTAAAGAAAATGTGACCCCCACCAAACAAGAGCTAAATGCCTTAATTATTCAGCAAATTAAATAAGAAGACAGTAAAGCAGAGTAAAATATATGCTGAACAAACCAGGGGTTTGACCCCAGCCTACAACGCACAGTCTGAGACACATCTCACTTTTCAGCTTTGCTAAGCAAAATTAAGGACTTTCCCCCACTTTTCACAACCAACCCACCTCTTTTTTAAGCTTCCTCTTCACTTATTCTGATATTAAAGACTTCGAGTTCTTCCTTCTCATCTATAGAGCTATACTTGTTCCTGGTCTCTATGAAAAATTCTTCCTGGATGTCTGCTCCTGCCCTGAAGCCACAGCTCTTCAAGAAACATTTAAGTAATCCACTTACATGCAGAACAACAATAGCCTGGATGAGGAGGTGAATAGCTTTCTCTCCTAATGAATCAGTTGTTCATTTGCTCCTTCTTTCTTAAAGGCCTGTTTCAGGAAAGTGGGTTGGCTTCAGCTCACTTCAGAGAAGATAGATGGCTTTGTAGTAAAAATGTAATGCATGTATGCTAAATATGTAAGTAGGATACTGCATTTGCATTTAGTTTTGCTACCTTCAGCATGATGGAAAGTGATACGATGGATGACTTCCAAGTGTTATTGTACAGCATAAAGCAATGATTAATGATACAGGAAATCACTCTTTTAGAATGGAGATGCTGGGATGTTTTCTATATGGAAGAAGTAACTCGTGAGTCCTTTTCTTTCTTAGATAAGTTTTATTTTGTCTTTCTTTTGGTTTGAGCTCTGGACAGGGGACTTTGCCTTTTCATGTTTCTTTTACAGGTTTGTAAAATCTTAATTCTTTCAACTATTAGTCTGTTGCTGGTTTCCTAAGCCTTGTATCTTATCTTCTCAAGCACAGCCACAGATGCAGAACTAGGTCTGGAAGGTGATGTGCAGTAACTTTTGCTACTCAGTCTACTGAAATGCCTACTTAAAAAGCTTTTTAGCTGCTGCTAAGAGGCAAACTAGTACTGCCCCAAGCTCCCTATGCTCCTGTGTTGCTATCTATGCCTGCTGTTTTAAAACAAGTAGTTTGTGAAAAGAAGGTGCAGTCTTTTGTTTTGCACCTGCTTCTATACATCACACAGTGCCTGTTGCTGTTGTACTGCCATGGCAAAACCAAACCAGTAACAGGGCTCAAGCGGCAACAGGCCAGCCACTTGCTGTTCTTTCATTATGAAAAAACAACTGCAACCACACAAGGTCAGGGCCACCCTGCATCAAAGAAAAAGTTGTTTGTTGTTTAAGCCCCTGACTTTTCTTGATGAAGTATTTTCTGTTTCTTCAGGGGGAAAGAAAGGTTATGGTACAGTATGGTGGGGCAAAAAACCTGTTATGGTACAGTAGAATTATATTAGGATAAAGAAATTTTGGTAGAAATAATAAGGCTAAAAAAATGGTTAGGAACAGAACAGCTGGGGACTCAAGTTGTGACTTGCCTAAGATAACCGCAACTGTACCAGCTACAAAGAGAGAAGTGTCCTTCAGGTGTTGGAATTGAGACTGATCCTGTTCAACATCTTTGTTGGTGACATGGACAGCAGGATTGAGTGTGCCCTCACCCAGTTTGCTGGTGACACTAAACTATGTGGCGCGTGTGGCATGCTGAAGGGAAGGGATGCCATCTGGAGGGACCTTGACACGCTTGAGAGGTGGGCCAGTACCAACCTCATGAAGTTCAACAAGGCCAAATGAGAGCCACTCTGCAAGAAGACCTGGGTAGACTGGAAGAGTGGGCAAACAAGAACCTTATGAAGTTCAAGGAAGACCTAGATAAAGTCCAGTCCTACAGCACAGGCTGGGTTCTACCTTGTGGCTGGGGAGCAATTTTGTGGAAAGTGACCTGAGGGTCCTGGTGGACCACAAGCTCAATATGAGTGAACAGTGTGCTTCTGTGGCAAAGAAATCCCTGATCTGGGTTACATCAATAAAGGAATCACCAACAGAGAGACAGTGGTCATCATCCCACTCTATTTGACACTTGTGAGGCCACAAATGGAATACTGTGTTTAGGTTTTTTTTGTTGTGATTCCATTCTATGAAGTCAAAACATCAAACAGTAGCATTTGGTCAGGTTGTGTTCGGGCTTCCTCCCAGGCAAGTCTGTTTCTTGCCTGTCTTCATTTGCCTCTCCTGTCTCCTCATTTTTCCTCTCCTACAGCCACTTACTCATTCTGCTCCCTTTTGATGGCTTTAAAGAAGGGGAATAGGCTAAAATGATGGGAAGTTCTGAAGCAGTGAGGCTGGTTGTCTTATAGAATGACCTTCAGTGATGAAAAAGGTGCTAGTAAATAGGTAAAGCGTTATTTTTGTTAGTCTTACAACAGCTACAATTAAGACATGACTGCACAGAATGAGGTAGAAAGGAAAAATAAGACAAAAGAACAGCAGGCATACTTGTAGCTGGGAAGCACATGAAAAGAAAATGTATTATTTTCAGCCTTCACTCTGAAGCACATGTTCTGTCCTTTTCACAGACCTCTTCTGAGGCAGACAGATAATCTGCAGGGAGAGAAAAAATAATTAGGCAAAGGCCTCTTTTGACTTTCACAATCTGTTACGAGGAATGAGAATTTTAGGTGAAGGCTTCTTCTAAGTATTAATCAGCAAAGGAATTAATCACATTTCAATAATGTGTTGTAAGCTTCAAAGGGAACAGTCTACTTGCAGAATGTAGCGATTAGCTTTGATTCACTGCCCGCAGATAGAGCAGAGTAGGTCCAGATTCAGCATGTTCCAGCCATTCTGTATTACAAAATAAGGGTTCCAGCAGTGTTCCAGGGAAGCTTCATCTCTCTTGTCCATCCAAGTGGTCCGCTTGGGCAATAGTTAAGAGATGAAACGCAACTCGGCTTTTTCAGTATCAGTATTAAATGAACGCCTGGGAGCTGAGGGGTTGGAAGGTAACCACTGAAGCGGGGGGAAGTGGCGGTGCCCCCATTCCTGCAGCCGGGCACGACCTGCTACGGTGCTGTCGGTCTGTCTCTGTGGAGGGTCCGTGTTCGTTGCCACACCTCAGGTCAAGTGCCCCGGTCCCCATCTATCAGGGCTTACGGCGCCTATCCCAAATCAAGCAAGCCGTCCCATGGGGGCCTGTGCCCTGACCCGGCGGCATTTCCGAGCCCTCGTAAATAAGCCGCTCGCGGCCGCCGGGGGTGAAGAGCTTTCGCTCGCTACTTAGCCCGTCGCCATGGCGGCGAGTGGGGGCCGCGGGCCGCTTCCGCCCGCCGCCGGATGTCGCCCCGGGGGCTCCTCACCAGAGAGGCGCGTCGCGTCGCTGCCGGAGCGCGGCGCCCGGCTTGTCGCTGCTCCTCCCGTCACCACCCTCCTCCTCCTCCTCCTCCTCCTTTCCCCCGCTGCCTGCAGCCCTTCCCCTTCCCGCCCGCCGCTCCGGCTGTGGCTGACAGGTGAGTGTGGGCGGCCTCCGCGCCCCCCTTTCCTCGCTCCCCTTAGCGGGGCGCAGACCCTCCGCCATCTTCCCGCCCAGCCAGGCCCCCCCGCCGCCGCGGGCAGTGGCTCCCCAGTGGGACTGCGGGCGCGGCCTGGCGCGGGAGGACCCGTAGGGAAAGGGAGGGGTCGGGCTGCAGAGCTGGGCGGGACGCCCGGGAAAGGGTCTCGAGGGAAGCGGGGCAAAGGTGTCACCTGTGCGGTGCCGCCGCCTCGCCAGGCCTGTGCCATCAAGCGGGGCTTCTGCCTTGGCACCCCCTCCTAGCCCGTCCTGTTCCGGTTTATTTCGCATGAAATGACTAGCGCGTTCTCTCTTAGAACCCTAAATAACCGAAAATTAGCCCTTCTTGCTCTTTTCCTATTTGTCTTGTGTGTTTTTCTTTATTTGCTTGGGGTGTTTTTTAACCACTTCCAGCCCGAGGCTGTAAGGGTGGTTGCAGGTCTGTAGATAGTGAAATGAAACCAAGGGCGCCTGTTGAGGAGACTCTGGTCCCTAACTTTGTGTCCTACCGCATATCCTAAGGACAAGCCAAGTGTAGTAGTACGTCATTAGCTAACACTAATGTGTAACTAGTGTGAGTTCAGATTCTCTGACATACGTACAAATGGAGTAGTGAAACACCCCTATTCCCTGAAGTGGGGCACAGCTGCCTGATAACATGAAGTTTGATAACATGAAGTTTGTGCTGGGACAGGGTAGATCTGGCCTTCAGCAGCAGGAGCATGGCTCGGAACACTGAGATGGGGAAAAGTTAAGTCTGGAAAAAGCCTTTTGCAGTATTCAACTTCCTGAGCTAAAAATTGTGAAGACAAGTCTGAAGGAATTAATTAATGTCTGCTCTATCTTTCAGAGGTTGAGTGGATATCAGGTTCCATTTGCAGAAGGAAATTAAATAAGTAGGTTGTGCTTATGCAAAACAAGGAAAACTTTTTCAAGTTAAGACTTGAACCGTTGTTCAAGGACACCTTGGTGTTTACAAGGGAAGAGAAATTTCTGTGTGTCTTTATCCTTCTTGTTACATCTTTCAGCTTGCAAAAGTTTGTTTTGTTATGGTGTTTTCAAGTGTGCTTTCTATAACAGTATTTCGTGGAAGATTTACGTAAAGAACTGGCGGAGCAGCTTCTTTGAAGTGATTCAGTGTCATTGAGTACACCTTGAAATTATACAAATGTTTGTTGTTCAGGCAGCCATTTTGCAATTTAACAGCCGTATCCTTCTCCTTAAGCAAATTTCTCAAACTGTTTTCCAACCAAGCCTGCTGCTTGGTGTTTCTTGTGTGATGTTTCTGAAAGGGAGCTGGTAACCTCAATCCTCAAGTATGTTTTATAATCCATGGTTTACATTAGATAGGATCTTGTGTGTGTGTGTGTCAACCCTAACGTGTCTTGTTGTAATAACTTTAAATGTAGCTTGGTGTGTTGTGGACTTGGGCAGTTATTTTAAGAGAAGGTGCCTGGACCCAACATAAGAATTTAAGGCAGAGAACACAGTAATGTTTTTCTGTGTGTGTGTTTTGTTGTATGTTTCTTTAATGCCTGTTGTTTATGTGTACATTTGTCCCTAAACTAGGCTTATCATGTTAAATCTAAGATGAGACTGTCTCTTTAATGTAGATATGCTCTTCCACTGTCTTTTAAATTTAGGACTTGTTTAAAGGATGCAGTCTCTTGTATGGACTAAAATGCTTGAGGGTGTTGGTACAGTCATGGGAGAAACATTGTGAGTGTGCTGATAGTGCCTTAAAAGAGCTTACTTCTACAAAATCCAGAAATTGCAAGCCAGAACTAATATATGTCAAGTAAGGAGAAGTTAAGTGGTATTGGATTTTATACATTTGAAATGAGACTGGAATCGTTTTATGTCATGGCATTCTTGGAGCTAAGACTAGTAGCTTGTGTTGTAAGACCGGGTGAGGGGCTTGTTCCAGAGACCAGATCTTCAAACCTCTGGGGGAAGAGTTTATTAGTACTCTGCTCATGACCCTGGAGGAATGGACAGGAATTGTGATGGTGTCTTCAGAAGCTGGGGTGATTTGTTATTTTCTCATCCTCGAGTAATACATACTGACTATTTTCGGACTGTCTTGGTGTTTGAAAATGGTAGGACTTGGTGCTTGCATTGCTATTACCTGTGCTGTTGAAAGGTTTGGTGGTTCTCTGTAGTAGGCCACATGAGGAAATGCTTCAAGAATGTGCTATATTTATTTGGTGCTTCAGAAAACCTTCCTAAATGTGTTATAATTAGTGTCAAAGTTATTTGCTTTTGTTGATCTTAAGCAGTAAAATATTCTAATTTATTAGCAAGTAATATATTCCCAGCAATGATATTAGCTAGGTTAGAGGTCACTCTGCTTGCATAAAAGCATTATAGAAATTTATCTAGCACATCAGTAATAATTACCTAAATAATGTTTGTTTAGAGAATAGCACAGTAAGATTCTGGCCTCTGAATGTGGTGCAGTCCTTCCTGAAACAAATACCTGGTTAAACCGCCTTTGCTCTTGAACTTCCTTAGGATTCCTCACCCTCAGGTCCTGCATTTGCATACCTGAGCATGCATGCAGACTATTTCTAGGCTATTAGGGATTTGCTAGTATAGGAATGGGAGCTAAATTATCTGTGAAACATCTGAGTAAATAGAGTAGCCTTCAAACATGTTTTAGAATTTAACCAGGTGTAAGTAATTTAGCAGGACCTGATGCTATCCACTGAACTCTCCAATAAGTTAACTAATCAACACCTATTAATAAAACAAGATACGGTATCTACTCATAGTATGTATCTGTCATAACTAACTAGTGTTAAATGTAAGCTTATACTGTACCATTTACACTACTTGAAACAGTGAGCACAGTCAAATAATCCAAGTTTGATAATTATTGTTGTTTAATATTAGTTGAAATAAGTGAGTATGGTTGAGAGCATCATTTCTTGCCTTAGCAGACTGTTTCGTAGTCTTGATTTGCACAGGTTTTTGTATCATTACAGAATTTGCTGACATAGTTGAACTAGCAAGATCAAAGCTTGCTAGCAGCAAAACTGGGCTGGCTTATGCCTGGATGTTGGTGTTAGAAGCTTGCTCAGAGTAGATCCTTACTAATGTGTTAAAGCTTTTATAATTGATTTCTAGCTGTATAACATACTTAAAATTCATTAGTGCAGCTTTTTTACTATGCTTTCTGTCAGGGGTAAGTTGTTGCCTTTTCAGTAGTGGACGCTTTCCCCTTTTACATTTTGAGGAACATCCAGTTCTGTTTGAAAGAATGATGCGCTAAATTTAGAAAAAAAAATCAATGTTGTAATGCTTAAGTGATTTCATAAGGTTTGAGCACCCTTATCAGTGGTTCTGGCGTCATCTGTGATGATCTGGAATGTCTTTGTTTCCTAAATATTTATCTTTAGCAAAGCAACTAGTCTTACAAAGAAGTTGGTTTGGCCTGATCTTTCTCAGGTGTGCTGTATTACAGCTTGCATTGAATTAATGGTACTTGAATGTACAGCATCCTTGAAGCAAATTGTTCACCAAAGACCTCAAAATAGAAGTTTTACTCCTTTAAGTTTGATTTCTTTGCACGTGAATGAAGATTGTACTGGCATATATTGATACTTAAATTCCTTTAACTCGGGAGTTATGCTGTCAAACTGAGTTACATGTAATTAAGAACTTAATAGCTGTAATCATTCTCCTTTCTTCCCACTTTCCTTCCCTGCTTTGTGAAAAAAGAGCAAATCTCATGTTAACTGACATCTTTTTATTGTAAGGTTTTAATGTTACACAGGACAATAATTACTATTGTAAAAAGCCTTTATTTTTTTTATGTAGTATACGCTGAAATTTTGCTTGAGACACCTGAGGCTTAGAGATTTAAGAATTGTTTCTGTAGTGTAGGTGGTTTTATGCTTTTATTTATTTTTTTTTTTTTTTGGTCACAGTCATTTAAATAGTAAGTATTACTATTGCTAAACTCTAAACACAATGGAATAGGGAGAGCTTGGGTAAGAGATGTTGCTGAAATTTGCTGGTGCTTTCCCTTTGCAGACTTGTGTGTTATCTTGACAACAAAAAAGGAAATGCAATACTGTAGACATTCTGTGCTCTGACACTTAAAACAAATTTTCTCTCTGGCTTCAGAAGAATGCATACCCCAGAAATACTTTCCTTTCAGCAGTTTGTTTGTTCCATGTTCAAGCATTGAACAAGTAGTCGAGTAAGATTAGTTGACTGCTGCACTGAATTTTTAAGTCTAGTAAGATATGTGTGTGTGCGCTTTTGGTGCCATTTCTCTGTTGTAGCTGGACAAAACAGTACTTGGTTACACATCTCTTCACTGTTACTCTGTTGAAATATTTCCTGTGACTGAATACATAGTAACATCTGCTAGAGAAAGGTGGGTGGCAGAACTTTAATTTAATGTGCTGTAAAATATGCTGTGAGTTTAATTAAACAGCATAACCAAAATACTAAAGTATCTTTGCATTCAGAAAGTAGTAATCACCTGTGGTCTAGGTATTTTCTAGGACATCTTTTTTTCTCCTGCTGCTGGTTGATTTTGTCAGAAATTTGTTCTCCTGAGGCTTTGACAGACCATTGCATGAAAAACACTATGCAGATGTCTTGTTTTCAAAAGCAGTTGAGCCGAAAAACTCAGTATGTCTCATAAGCACACTTTTTAATAATACAGTACTTGTGAACTGCCACCCTTAATGAATATAGTTTAGTAACACAAGACTCTGCCCCTTTTTCTGATTGCTTTTCTTTTTTCCTTAGTACTTTTATTCAGCCTTTTTTGCTCTTGATTGTTACTTGTTAGCTTTTGTGAACTTGGTTGTACTTGGTTGAGGAAACCAGACTCCCATACTTACTGGTGATTTTTCATTTGACTTACAGTATTACGAAGTAGAAGTGAATTGAACTTTTCAGAACCCATTTGTAACCCTCAGAAGTTATGATTACCTACATCTGACTAACAATATATAGTGGGTCATTTTGAAGCCTTTCTTTTCTTACTTTGTTTGACTGGGGTTTGGTGCTTAGTCTTGACTTGTGTAGGTATTTTCCCTCATCCCCCTTTCCTGTCATCTGGTGTGTTCTAGCTACAAAAGTTTCAAAAATGTGAAAGACTTTGGTTTGTATGCTACTGACTGTTTCACTAATCAATATTTAATATGGTTTTCATAGGATATGTAACATGACACTGATATACTGGACAGGTAATTTTCGTTGTCTGAAAACCTTACACAATAAGGGGAATCAGGTAACTGCTAGAAATGAGCACCTTTTTTTTTTTTTTTTTTTCCCAGCATCATATTGCCAAGGATCTGTTATGTGAAATATACTCTTGGAAAACCTGTAGCTTCTTACTGTTGCAATTAGCATCAAAATAGCCTTGAAATTGTCAAAGTGAAGTTAATATTTAAAGGGACACTGTCACTTTTAAAACTGAATTTATGTCCTGGTTCTAAAAACTCTTTAATTATTGCTCCCTTACTGAAAGTTTGTAAGGCTATTTGGTGGAATTCAGAACAATATTAATGGCATTGAATCTAGTTCCCTCTGGCTTTTCCTTCTTGTCCTTTGTATGCACATGCCTGCTTGTTGCCTCTGATTTCAGCTTGGCTTATGGCTGTGTGCAGCACCCTCTTGCAGAGCCTGGGGAAGAGTGTGCATGCTTGCTCTCTCCAGAATAGTGCATGAGTGATGTGGTCATGCTGGTGCATGAGGAGAGTGCAATTACTGTCAATGACACTGGCTGCAGGTAAAGTGCTGCTACCAAATAGAGTAATGGTGGTGGTTCTTACCTCATTGTTCCTGTTTGCTTATGAACTGTGAAAGTAGAAACTTTTGTGTAGTTAAAGTGAGCGTTTAACTATATAAAAATAAAATCTCATGCATTCGACAGTGTCCCTTTAAATTCTACATGCTAGAATGTATAGCTGCCAAATCTAAATATATTGATGCTGAGTGTACAGTGAGTGGTGGTGCACTGACACACTGGAGGGAAAGGATACTATCCAGAGAGGCCTCGACAGGCTTTGAGGAGTGAGCCCATGTGAGCCTCATGAAGTTCAACAAGGACAAGTGCAAGGTCCTACACCTGGGCCAGGGCAGTCCCCACTATCGATTCAGACTGGAGGATGAATGGATTGACAACAGCCCTGCAGAGGAGGACTTGAATATACCAGGGGATGAAAAATCAGATGTGGGGTAGCAAAGTGCACCTGTGGCTCAGAAAGCCAGTTGGGGCCTGTGACACATGAACCTGTTGGAGCGAGTCCAGAGGAGGCCACAAATACAATCAGAGGGCTGGAGCGCCTCTCCTGTGAGGAAAGGCTGAGAGAGTTGGTCTTGTTCAGCCTGAGGAGACCTTACTGTGTCCTTTTAGTACTTAAAGGAGGCATATAAGAAAGACAATGACTTATTGCCAGGATCTTTAGTGACAGGACATGGGGTAATTTTTTAAACCAAAAAAGGGTAGATTTAGATTAGATACAAGATCAGACTTTACAGTGAGGGTGGTAAAATAACTGGAACAGATAGCCCAGAGAGATGGTGGATGTCCCATTCCTGAAAATATTGAAGGTTAGGTTGGAATGAGGCTCTGAGCAACCCAATCTATTTGAAGATGTCCCTCACTGCAGAGGGACAGATGACCTTTGAAGGTTCTTGCCAACTGAAACCACTCTATGATTTTATGAATCAATCCAGCAAAAGATATTTCTTGGTAGTCCCCTAAAATGAAGTGGCTTGGCAGCAGAAGGCAAATAAAAGTTACTATAGTTAAAACAATACCAGGTAAGGCATAAACTGTATCATCTCTGTAACTACAGCTCAGGAGCCATACCTGGCAGAAATCAGAAATGATTTTTTTTCTTTTAACACAGATCTTAATGAAACAGTGTTACCTGACCGGTGTGCTTATATGTAACTGTGTAGGTATAGATACAGAACTGTTTAGCACACCTATGTGTGTTTGTTGCTTCGGGCCTTAAAAAGTGATCCCAAATGCCGCAGAAAAGGGTAAATTGAAAGCCATTGAAAGAGTGGTTCCCAAGGGAGATAGGAAGGAGGGTGGAAATGAGGAGAATAAACATGCATTTGGGATCTGATCATATTTTGAAAATAAAGAAGTGTGATGAGCACTGAAAACCTGTTCCTAATTCTTGACCATATGTCTAAGAACAGGAAGATACTTTGTGAAGCCCAGAAAATTGTCAGTAACTTACTTATGGGATGTTATTTCATTTTTTATTTTAATCTGGGTTCTCCGTTTCTCTGGTAGAGAAATCTAGTACAGTGAAAAAAGAAATTTAGTCAAATAAGAAACTACCCAATGGTAGATTTTCTCTTCTTTTGTCCTTAATTTGTGACTATACCCAGTTAGTTACTACTGATTAATCACACATAAAAAGCTCTGATGGGATTAGGTGCAGGGGAGGACTATGAAGAGTCCAGAGAAAATGAACAAAATAATTTCAGTGCAGTGCATGGAACTGGTGCAACCTGAATTTTATTTTAGATTCTCTATGGAGTTGATGTCAGGTTACTGGAACTCGGGTGTTCCAAAAGATAATTAAAATACTACCTTTATTTAATGAGCAAATTTGGAGACGGATGGGCATCAAAACCTTAACTAAATCTCATCTCATTTTAATATAAATTTATATATCTTCATAATTTTCATTTCATGGCATCAAAAACCCAAAGAAAATGTAAAGGTGTTTTTATTCATGGTGCATACTTTGTTTCTAGTAAGATACATTTTTCCTTGGCTTTATGATGTGTTAAAAAGCTGAAAATACTGTGTCAAACTCGCTGAACTGATTAATGCCTAGTCTTGTTAATAGTGGTGGTGCTCATTCCTAGCTTGAGATCCAGTGTGTTGGCGGATCTTAAATTGGAAGTGGCCCTGGGTTTGGTTTAAATATTCTCTGATCAGCTTATTTAAAAGGAAGCTCAGTTGCCTTGTTAGCTTTGCCAGCTCTGCTCTCCTATTTCTCTTCAAACTATTGCAGCTCTTTTAAATTGAAACTATTGTTTCAGAAATTATTGATGCTGGAGAATGATTTTTTATTTTTAAATTTTATTTGTTCTCAATCTTCCTGATTGAAAAATTCTGAGTCGTCAATTCTAAACCATTTGAAATGTTTAACAACTGGTACCACTTGGAACTAAAAATAATTCCTTTTGAATATGAGGGTTAAATAAATAAGAAATAGATTGCAGTAATTAAACATTTGTAAAAAAAAAAAGTAAACCAAATTTCAACACTGAAGAATGTATTCTCCACATTTATGTAAGAAATCAAAAATCATTTGATTTTTCTTAAACAGAGGAAAGCAGTAGATCACGCATGGTAATATTAGTTGGTGATACTGTCAGGTGTTTCTAGGGTTATTAAAATGCATATGTGGCTTTGACAAGCTGACAAAATTTAACAGCAACAGCCTGGTAAGTCAGGTGCACTTTCACTGTTCTCCTAAATTCACGTGCACTTTTACTATCAAGAAAGTGAAACTGTGAGCTGTCAAAAATGGTGGAAAGTGGTTTTGAGAACTCCTCTGTTAAAATTATTTCCTGCTTATGTGTAAACAGGCGCATCTGTTACAATTTGTATACTAACACTTGATGTTGCATAATACATTTGTAACCTGACAGTGTCCCTAAATTATCATGTCTGTTTGCTTTCATTTTCCAGCTGGGTTTTAATTTTGCATGCGTTTCAGTGAACTATAGTATGTCTAGTAGTTGTTTCCTGGAAGCATTTTGGGGCTGCCTCTGCTACTGTTCTCCAAAATGAGCAAGGTCATGGAATTTATTTTCCTTTTGTGAAGGCTTGCTAGCTAATGAATAAGAAATGCCAAAGTTATTCCACTTTATGTATATGCATATGTGGTTTTGATTTTAATGTTGTTTGAAGAATAGCTGTCAGTAAATAGGGATCCCTTCTTTTTAATGACAACCCAAACTCCTCTAAAATGTAGAAGAACTAAGAGTACTAAGTATTTTGAGAAAAACAAATTTTAAACTCTGGTTAGTTTGGCAAGGCAATTTGTAATGTGTAATGCTTGTCCTTAGTTTATCATAGGAGCCTCTGTGAAGCTGTTTTTTTGAAGTAATGCCAATAGAAAGTGGAAGTTGTGCATCTGCTCGCCAAGCAAAGCAGAAACGTAAATCACACAGTCTTTCAATCCGAAGAACCAACAGTTCTGAGCAAGAACGGGCAGGACTGCAAAGAGACATGTTGGAAGGGCAGGTAAGATAATACACTGCTGCTTGGGTAACTGCCATAACTTTTTTCTGAGTGTTTTCTATGCAAAGAAATGAATTGGACTTAAGTAATGAAATACATCCAGTAAAGCTGCAGGAACAGCAGGCTTTCTTGCTTGTAAGTGCTGACTGTCTCTGGAGGCTATTGATGTGGACATTGGCAGTGTTTCGAGTTGTATAGACCTGTGGAGCTTTTTATCAGCCTTTGTGTATTACATGAATGATAAAATAATGAAGAAATGCAAAGAAACAGCCCATTTATTTTGCTATGCATCTCTCCTCTGCTACCTTAAAGTTGAGATTGATTCTTGATCTTTTAAGCTTGAATTTAGAATAGTAGTAATCCAAGAATATGAATAAACCAAAACATTTGTTATTACGCCTCTGATAGGGAAGGTATTACTGGGAGCACTGTTCTGCATTCCTTTCCATGAAAAAAACAAATACTGCCCATGTGACAGAGGCAACCTTAAATGTTTGGGGGGGTTGTGTGTGTGTGTGTGTGTGTGTGTTTTGTGGGGGTGTGGGTTTTTTTAAATTTGACTCAAATAAAGGTGTGATCTTCATTGTTAAAATTAAGGGAAAAAACAGCAACCACAAACTTTGGTAGTTTTCTTAATCATTTCAGTCTGTAGTGGATGCATTCTGGAGGTACTTGGAGTGTTTCACCTAACAGTATTCAGCTTAACTGTAGGTAAGGCTCCTGTAAGAAGTGTTTGAAATAGTGCTGCCAGAGATAAGTAAAAATCAATGTGAAAACTATTGTTAAATTAACTACACAGTGATTAGCTACACAATGTTAATGCAGGCCTGGCAAAAGTGATGCAAAACTTGATTTTTGTCAGAGGTAGTTTGAAGTACCAAGTGTTTGGCTAGGAGGAACCCCACTTTCTAGACTTTGCAGATGCTCTGAAGGGAAAACCTTGTGTTTTCTCAGTGTTGTGACTTATTTTTAATCTTTTTTTTAAATTTAATCTGTTGTTCAGTAGATTAGTAGTTTTAGTTTTCTGGGAACTAACAGAGCCCAGGTTGTTGTTTGTAGTGATCTAGAAGCTGGAGAACATAAGTACTCAGCTAGGAAACTTTGTGCATTTGGGCTGTTAGTTACAGCCTTGCTTCAGGAAAGGAGTGAAATGGCAGCTGAGAGGTTAAGGCATGCTCTTACTTGTAGTAAACCAAAATTTTATGCTGTTTTAGTATTTCTTATAAAACTCCAAGTGTCTTATATTGTAGTATGTAAATGTTTAAAGTGTTTTATGTATCATCATGTTTAATTTTGCTGACCTTTAACCTTGCCAGTGGCAGATTCTAACAAGTACAGAGTATTAATGCCCTTTCACAGTGGAGCTGTAAAACACATGACATCTAGAGAAGTACTTTTGCAGATACACAGATAACATTATTACATGATATTTTAATAAGCTAATTTAACTAATGCCAACTCTAAAGAGAGTAAAGGAAGTGGATGTGTTTCACTATGCTGGTTACTTTAGGACAGGTTCAGATTTGCTTATGCTTTGAGGCTCTGAGAAGTAGACTGAAAACCTTTCCAACATCTCCTTTTCTGTTTTGAAAGTTGTAGGATAACTTAGTTTCTTTCATAACCTTTCTTTATGGAATTATTGGGTAAGTCAATTGGAAAGAGTTCTTCTAACCAGTGCTTTTTTTTTTTTTTTTTTGTATACTTGTTTAATCTCTTTGGTTCATGTTGGTTTTAATCAGGATCTGTATCACATTCTAGCTGACTGTAAATTCATGAACTAAAGTACTGTCTCAAGGGAAAAGTAGATAACTGTGCAAAAAGGAATATCCTGGGGGTGCATAAGGAGCATAGTACCACTATTTCCAGCACAGTGCCACAGCTTAAAAGTAGCTGTGAAACTGATGCGAAACTGAATTTCGAACAAAGCAGACATGCTGTCTGTCATGGCTGTTAGTGGTTTCTCTTGCTCTGCTCTTCAAAATTGATGTTCAGAAATAATTCATAAAATCGGGATCACGATAAGCTTTTCTAATTGTTTCTGAAGACAACCATGTCGACGCTATGAACCAAAATGTGAGATTAAATTCTGGTTGCTTAGAGGCTGATTTGATTGAAGGTGCATGCTGCCCTCTGATGGACAATATGCACACACTTCCTCCTGGTTCAGTCAGTTTAGAGGAACCAAACCAATTTCCTTTGATTTGGGTTTGCTGAAACACTTAAGAACAAAACAAGCTGTAATCGGCACTAAACCTGCTGATTGGATAATGAAGTTCACTCGAATTTGGGTGCTGTACTGTGCGAACATTTGTACTTCCATTCTAATAATGTTTCTTCTGAAACATTATTAAACCTGGACTAGTGTTTTGTTCTGTGGCAGAAGCTGACTCAATTTTCTTTTTTTGCTCATAGATGATGATTTCAAGACTTTAAAATTACAAACTTTTGCTTTAAAGAAAGTATATGTTGCTGATAGGCATGTTCCCTCTATATCTGACATATGAATATTGATATATTGGTAATATCGTATACATGCTACCATATTAAATTCACTTTGAAACTGGGTAACTTATTTCCTTGCATAGCGATTTCTCAGGTTTGGAATACAGTACAGTACAGTAAACCAATTTACATACTGTGATCCACCAGCAACTGAATAATAGAACAGATTTAGGAGAATTTATGTGGTGAGCAATGACAGTTCATTCTTTGGTCCATACTTGTAGTTGATTAATTACAGTTATTAGACTATTTTCTCCTTTCTAATTTGCTTTTTTTTTTAGTAGCATACTGTGCTTTAAATTTTAAATTTAAATGTTTGTTAGTACTCAGTATATTGCAGGCAGCTGTTTTCTGCTTTATTAACTATCTGTTTAACAGTGATAACAAAATCATTGATACAGTGAGAACCTTGACCCCCAGTAGAAATCAGCAGTTACTTGTTTTGCATATGACATGCATTTGTTCAGGGAAAATATGGTGGTGATCTCTGTTTTATAGGCAGATGAATAAAATTTAATTAATATGCCAACAGAAACTTGTGGTCAGGCTGTGCATTGAGTCAGATCATATAAATCCTGTGTTAGTGGCTTTATTACATACTTGGTTTTATGCCTTTGAATTGCTATGTTGACTATGCTGAAGGAAAAAAAAATGCCCTCCTCTCTGAATTTGCTTTAAAATACTTTGTGAGGAAGAGCTGCTTCAGTAATATCAGAGAGGGAAGGATTGGAAACTGCAGTTTTCTTTACAGTTACAGATAGTGGCAAAAGTAGGCAGAAGTAAAAAATACTCTTAAAAAGTTAGTTTGTCCTAAGCTTTGGTAGTAAGGTGCATTGTGATGACAACTTCCTAACCTAATGCATATTCAACTTCTGCATTACTTTGTCAGCCAAAGGTATTATTTTCTGTTGAACTGTAAGCACCTTGACATTATATTGTAATTTTTTTCACTTTTTTTTTTATTATGTTGTACATGTATCTTGCTTTTATAGTTTTTCAGTAGTTAAAGAACCCTACAGGAGATTTGAATTCTGTCCAGTTAAAGAGAGTATGTCAAATGCACAGAGCTTTTTGTTTCATATTCTGTACTAGTAGTAGTTTTAATTTCCCTCCTTGGTGGGAGATGGAGAGAACTGTTAAAACCAGTTTAAGACTGAAGGGTAAATACATAAAATACATGTAATAAAAAAATATAAACCCCAGTATTTTGCGTCCTAGGATTCAAAACTACCATCTTCCATCCGGAATACACTCCTTGAACTTTTTGGACAAATAGAGCGGGAATTTGAAAACCTGTATATTGAAAATTTGGAATGTGAGTATTTTTTTTTTTTTTCCCAGCAACTTATGAATTGTTTGAATTTAGCATATAGTAATGCTGAGATACTTACCTTGGATACTGTAGTGTAATTAGTGCGGACTTTCTGTGAGGAGCTTGAGAACTGTTTTGAACTTGTAGCCAAACATGGAGTCTGTATTTTTTCAGAAACCTCACTTTCTTAGCTATTTGATAGGAGAAGTGAGAACTAATGTGTGTCGTCCTCCTTGACTCTTAGGCAAAGAAAGTGGCTGTCTCCTTGTCATTATAGGCTCTGGCATATACCATGTTAATCTGCCAGCTCTGTACAGCCATTGAAGGCTGTAGCTTTGTTGTGTGTTTACAAGCTTAATTTTAATGATGGAAGATTATTAAATAGAATTGGAAAATGTCTTACTTAAAAAAGTGTAAAATGTGGTGGGTTTGGATCATTCTTCTTAGTACATTTCATAACCAGCACCTCAACAGTATCATGAATGTTGAAGTGGAGCACACAGATAAACATTCCAGGTATTACCTGCAAAAAATATTTTGTTTAATGACAGTGCAGTCGTATGGTAATGTGATCCAAGGTGATGTCAGAGGATCCAAAGTAAGTAACACAGGCAGTCATATGGTAAAGCCTCTGCTCAGTTGTCCTTGCTGGATTTTGGAAGCTGTGTTGCGTGGCTTGACTTCTGCATTGTGGAAACTGCCTGATTTGGCTCCAAGTCAGTTTCTTTTCCACACCTAATCTGTTCCCACAGTTAAACCAAACACTCATATTAAAAAAATGCTCTTGCAGTCTTTTTGAAAATGTGCTGTTTTTTTATTCTCTTAAAACCTGAGATTGCGTTGGTTAAAGGCTACATTGTCACTACCTATTTTTTTAGTGACAATTTGCCCAGCTGAGTTCTCAGTCTCCTGCTGGGAAGTTGGCTGGTAGCAAGCCTCTCTCTCCAACCTTCAAAAATGTTTGTCAGAAAACAAGTGGTGAATTCGTCTGCACCTTCCATTGTATGATTATTTTCTTCCTATCCCATTTGTTTCTTCATCTTCTTTCACCTCTCAGTTCTAGTTCACTCCTGGCCTTTGTGATTTCTTTCCCACCCCCCTGACAGTCTGTAAATTTTTCTCTTCTGATTCTCAGTCTGTTATTTTTTGTTCTTGGTCTAATTCCTACACTAGTGTTGTAGGTACTGTACAGAGAGAATCTCAGGTTTTTCCTCACTGGCTTTTCCTATACTCCCTTTCCTTTATATCAACGGATTCTGGTTCCTTCCTTTTCTTACCCCTTCCAGGCTTCAGCCCTAATCTTTTCTGGCAACTCATGTATCTGCCAGGCTTGTTCGTTTCAGTCATCTGTTACTTACAAGCCTGTCTCTTTGTTTGCTTCTCATATTGTTTGTGTTTTATAAAAGTTTAGGTTTATGTGACTGCGGGAACAGCAAAGAGAATCTTGCTTTACTCATTTCAAGCATTTCAATGTGATATGGAAGTGTAAACTGACTTTTCTGGTGTGCAGAGCTGAGACTTCAGTGAATTTCTCTGAAATGGTAGGAGTCATACTCCTGATGTGTCACATTCTCCCACATTTCAAAGCCTGGGAGTGAATAACTTCTTTAAGAAAGTCCTAAGAATTTGTGGAAAGGCAGGCCTAGACTTGTCCTCAAGAACTGCTTGGTTAAAGCCTCTCAATAAGAATTCACCTGAGGAAAACACTTGAAAGAGTATCAGCCCAGATTTTGAGAAGAAACTATGACACCAAAACTGTTATTTATAAAATGAGGTTGAGCAACCTTAAACCAGCCCAGCCACTGGCAATCTTTTATGGGTACTTGATTTGTTTTAGCTATACCATCACTCTGTCTTGTGTTAAAACGGCACTGGTGAGAGTTAGAAATAATTGATATAAAAGCGTTTTCTTGTTACGAATACATGTTTTGTCTGATGTGCCATGAAAATATTTTGATCCTATTTAGTGTTTCTAAAACAGGTGAATGTAAAATGTGTTTGTCATTCTACATGTTTTTAGTGTACTTCAAAGTATTTAAAATACACATTTGCTGCATTATGTTGTCTTACTGAAACTCCTAATAGTAGATAGGCATTCAGGAGAGAAAGCTGTTTTGTGATTAATAAAATCTTTGTTAATGACATACTAATTCTGTGGCTAAAATATTTATGATGTTGCAAGTTTTCTCTCTTGTGTTAGATTTAATTCAGTACAGATGTGCCATGTATTTCACAGAAGCAATTTTGTTAATCCTTAGCCACATTTATTAGTAATTAAAAACTGCCAATATTTCCTTGGAATCTGGGTCAAGGTTGATGTCTGGAAAATTAGGCATGAGTCTTGGTTTATGTCTTGGTGAGACTTGCTTTTATAAAATCACAGTTATCTTTTTTGTTGTCCTTAGCATAAAATTAGATTACTTACTAACCATAACAGTTATCAAATAGTGTGTTAATGGTGTTGCTAGTAACACTCAATTTTGGGGATTAATATGAATTTTCGGTTTTGTTAGTACGTAGAGAGATTGATACACTGAATGAACGTCTAGCAGCCGAAGGACAGACAATTGATGGAGCTGAACTGAGCAAAGGACAACTGAAAGCAAAAGGTAAGAGAACCACAAAAAATCGTAAGCCAGTATTTTTTAACTAATTTTATTTGTAATTTGGCCAAAACTTTGAATTTTACTGAAGGGAATTAATACCATTTACTTACACAGAAAAGCTAATGCTGTGTTTGAAATACCTTCCTTTGAATTTATTTGTCTCAACAGCCAGTCATAGTACCAGTCAGCTTTCTCAGAAGTTAAAGACAACTTACAAGGCATCTACTAGCAAGGTATGAGACAAATTAAATCTCTACTCATCAATGTGTACTCATGAGACTAACATGGCTGTCTTTAAGTTGTAAATTGTAGTTTCTTTTAGCTGAGCAGTGCTGTTCTTGAAGCAAATCTGCCTCTTGAGGAACAGTGTGTTTATCTTGGATTCATCAATTACCCATTACTTCAACCACACCATATGACATTTTACACTAATTGCTCACCTGTTTTTCAGAATGAGTGTTGGAGGGGAGAGGGTGTGCTCATGTGTGTATGTGGGATTACATTTTTTTGGAAAGAGAGTTAAAAAGTTCAGTTTCAAGAGGGAAATAACTTAGTAGGGAGCAAATTTCTGAATAAGCATTTGGGTATTGCAGTTGAAATGAGGATTTAAGTAGGCATCTGTATATGTAGTGTTACAGGTTGTGGGCTGTTGTGTTTGGGTTTTTAATTAATTTTTAGCTGTAAGTCTAAAACGGTTTGTTCTTTTACATTGCAAGTCTTGCAAGTTAGCTAGTTATCTTGTTTTTTTTGTTGTTGTTGTTTTCTTTTTTTTGTTTCGTCTCTTAGCACAGTAAACCATTCTGATGTTTTTCATTTTGCCCATCTGCATTTGTCTGATATGTTTTTCCTTTTTCTTTCCCCTTTTTCAGTTTTCAAAGAGCGTTAACCTGCCACTCTTTTTACCCTACTTCAGGCTCATTTTGTGATACATTAATAAGGGTAAATGAAATGTGAGGAAACCATAATGGGATTTGGCATGTATAGGAAGCTCTGTGGTGACTGGTATTACAGGCTAATGTGTGGTTATGGAGTGACTGCAGGTGTCTCGGAAAGACTATCTGTTAAGTAGTCTGAAAGTTTAAGAGTAAAGATTAGTATGGTGAAATAGATTTCAGTTACTGTGTTTTGTTTGGTCTCCTTTTTGTTTTATCGTTTTTCAAACTTTTTTTTATTCTTGCCAATTTGTTTCATAGAGGTACATCTCTTGCTTAAGAGTTTATGACTTAAAGCTTCTTTAATGAGGCCACTTGAGCAGGGACAACATGATATTAGTAGGGACATAAAATATTAGTACACCTGCTATGTAGTTATGAATTAGACGTGTTAAAGCTGCAACGTTTTGTCTCTTGACCTACAAAGAGATTATATCCAAAAGTCAGAAAAGTCTGTAAGTTTTGAACAAACGAAGTTTCTATCAGTATCCTGACTGGATGCAGTTAGAGTTCCATGATACTGTATCTGGGAAAATGACATTTGAGGAGTTTTAAGAGTTCAACAGCTTTGAAATTCTTGTGTCTATATTTTTTATGAGCATTGAGTGAACAGTGCTGTTCATCAAAAATGGGTTGTATTCCAAACTCAGTGGGGTAGTGGATTGCAACTTCTCTTTTCAGCCTGTCCTTATATACTGTTACTCTATGTCTAATTTAAAACTTGTCAGAAGTCACTTTTTAAAACTTTGTCCTTTTTCCCTATGGTAAATGAGAAGAGAGTTATGTTTTACAAACCAATTGTATTGTGTCATTGCGCATACTTGCATTTTTCTGATAGCCAACGTATAGTTTAGGTTTGTTCTGAAAAGAGCTTTCAATATTTGCTTGTTCTAATGAGAAAAGGTGATACTTGACTGCTGTAATATTGGTAAAACATGATGAGACTAAAACAATCTGTTCTTTTTCTTGGAGAAAATGCTGTGGTAAATATGCTTAATTCATATCCTTCATAGAAAAATCCCACACCTGGATACTTTTCATCCCTTAGCTAAATTAGGAGTCTGAATATTAAGTTGGCAAAAATCATCTTGGAAAATGATGCTTTTAACAGCAGGGTTTATTGATCAGTGATCAGACCCTGAAGAGACAGAGTAGATTAAGTGCTTGGTACTCTAAAAATAAGGTTTTGTGTACATTAATGGAAAAGATTCTGTAACTTAACTGTAGTTGTTTATAGATGCAGGAATCTGCATCTGCAGTACAGAGGCCTATTTTGTCAAGTTGCATGTTATTGAAGTATTTCCTTTTCTGTCATGGAAAATTGTTAATGTATGGTTAAGGAATTGAGAAGTAATCTGCGTGCTCTCTGGTTTATCCAGTTACTGGTATGTGAAGTGAGGAACAGCAAAAAAGAAAGCAAGTACTCCAAAAGGAGTTTTACAGCCTTGCCATTAAATGATCAGTGAAGCCATTGTCCACCAGTTTTAGAAAACTTGTGCTTGTTGATGAGTACAAGATAGTTTCTCCTAAAAAACTTTTGCATGAGAGTTTGACTCAGCATTAGAAAGACAGAACACAAGCATAGTTCAAGTGTGGGATTGAAAGCTGAACAGCTTCCACTTTGGAATTTGAGCTGAGCGCTATATTAAGTCCTTAACTGTTTACATAATTCTGCTGTTCCATTTTTCATACATGACTCCATTAAGGACTGTGCTCAATGTGCAAGTTGCATCTGTAGGATTATACTCGAAGCCTCTGAAACTCTGCAGTATTGCTGAACTAACAACCTTTACCATTAACCTGTTTTCTTTTCAATGCATCCTTAATGATTGGTCCTGCTGCTGCTGTGCAACCCAAATGCATATTAGCTGTTAATTTGGAATTCAGATAGGGCATTATCATTTCAACACTGGAAAGTTGACACGCCTAGGAGTTGGAATGCTCATGCAGATATTCTTGAACTCTTAAAAACCTTTTTGGAAGTAATTTGCTTTAATGGTATGCTTAAGACCTTCTCTTTTGATACCAAAAACAAATGGGATTTTAACCTTAGTTTATGGTATCTGAAATATAGACTTAATTAATTTTCTAATTTTTACTAAGCTTTAGGTTAGATAAGTCTTAATGTGATTTCTGTTGAAGCATTAAAAGGTTTTGACTTAACTGGTCAGATAGATACCTACCTATAATTGCATGCAGAGGACAACACTGATAAATTGAACTTGTCTCTTTGTTTTGGTTTTAATAAAGCTTTGCAGCTAGTTTTTCTCAAAGAACAGTTATGAGCTTCAAGACTTGTGGGCTAGAAATAGCATAGTTCTAAAGTGGTTTTGCTTTTGGAAGTTATCTTCCACCTTTTTTTATTTGTTGTCTCTGGAAGCATTCCAGCAAGACAAGTTATTTGTTTGTTTGTCTGTTTGTTTTAATATTGCACTTCCCTTTATCTGAAAATGTAGAATTTCTGCAAATTGGTTTCTTTCTGTAGCTACTGAGTGTTTTCAGTCTTCCTATAGTATAGTGCCTTGTAGTTTTACTGGTTTAGCTAGACTTTTTTTTCTTTTCATGTGGTATTACTTACGCATATACAAATTTGGATTTAATGAGTCTTCTCTGTTCTCTGCTAATAGCACTGGCTATGAGGGAATGTGCTTATCAAATGTTTAGATGAGTTTGACATATCTTTAAGAAAAAAAACCAAACTGTATTACAGAAATAAACTGTCATCTGATGCTCTCAGGTTAATGTTTGATTTGATTAATTTTATGCAGTTTTGAAGGAAAAAAGTGTTTTTAAGTGGAATGTTTCAGGATTTTACTGGAATTATGTAATAAGTACATTTTTACAAAGACATACACTAGATAATGTGGTCCATCTCTTAAGTTATCAGAGGTACTGGCTTGGGAATGAGCAAGGAAGGTTTTGAGAGGTTTTGTGTTTTAGTGGAGGTTTTAAAATTTTTAAAATTTTTTTTCAATTTTTCCTTTTTAAAATTATTATTTACCTAGATTGAATGGGAAGTGCACACTGCATTTGTGTAAGTTATTACTCTAGGGTGATATTGTAGTACGGAATATTTTATCTTGCATTCTGTAAACAAAGGGGGATGTTATGAATAAAAGAAAGATAAAAAAATTAAAAATGAACAGGTATGTTTGCATCCAAGCTCACTTTCCTACCATCAAATGTCAAATTTTTGACTATAGTGAACTGTCAGGACACTGAAGAATTATGAAAAAGAGTATCTTTTTGTGTTTCTGGGATAATGACTTAATCTTGAGTCAATGTAGAAAAATATGTTGGTCTTTCTGCTATTTCAGATTGTATCCAGTTTTAAAACTACAACATCAAGGGCAATCTGTCAACTGGTAAAGGAATATATTGGCCACAGGGATGGTATTTGGGATGTCAGTGTTGCGAAAACTCAACCAGTGGTGTTGGGAACTGCATCTGCTGGTAAAGTTTCATGTTACTTGAATCTTTAGAAAATTCTGGTTTAGTCCCTAAGCTGTATCAAATATAGATCAGAAGCATTCTTGAATACTGAAACTCCACACAGAAAGAGTCAATTTAAAGAAATTAAGTAGCTGAAAAATTGTAAAAGTGCGGTTTCCTTGAAGTGCATTTAACTTTTAGAAGGTTCAGGCGTCCTTGTTAATCTTTCTAAAGTATGTGCCAGTTACTTCCCTGAAGGTCAGGTGCAGCCTGTTGGATGGTGCAGTGGGTGGATTGGGGAACTGAACAGACTTACTGTCATAGTAGTATTGTTTAGCCTTTGTTTTACATATGCTGTAGACTTAGTTGTACTTTTCATGTTTTTGTATTATTATATTCATCTGGCTTTTGCCTAAGGATGCAGGGGCAGCTAAAAATCTTAATTTTCAGTTCTTACTAACTTCATTACATTCCTTCCTTCCTTCCCACTTGGGAGGGTACAGGTACTAATGAATAATTCGCTAGATCTGTCAGGATCCAAAAGTCTTTCTAGAGGCTTTGTGTGGTTTTATAAAATTACTAGGGAAATAAACTATAACCAGTTAGAATTGGTCAGTTTGAAGTGACAGTCTTTTGAAACTGGAACAGAATCTGAACACTTACTGGACATGAATATTGTGGACCCAAAACCTCTGCTTCATAAACTGAGCTGTTAATAATTTTCATGTGTCCACATTTTGTGTGGGACATCCAGTTTTAACTTGGAAACAATAATTTTCCAATTCAACGTTAAGGTTCTTCCCAGTTACAAATATTTATTAATTAATTGTTTTTGGATAAAGGAGTGAAATTTGGAGTGAATTCCTTTTTAAGTAAGTTTTAATTGTGCTCTGCAGTGACAGTATCAACCCTAACTATTCTATGATTCTGTGACTTCTACGCAGAAAGTAAATAGTTTGTGTGTAGAACTCTTTTTGTAATGGCTGTCTGACTTTATCACTGAATGATTTCTGTGTTTTCTGAATCTCGTGATCCACAGTTGAAACATACATAAGTATGTAACCAAGTTAGCAAATATATCAAAAGTAGAATTTGCCTGTGAATACTTACTGCGAATTAATCCAACTGGGACAGCACCTTTACTTTTTAGGGGTAATTGTGTATTAAGTCATAACGATAGGAAGCTTGTATATTTCATATATAAGGATGTAATAAAGAGGATTTGGTCTGTCCTATGTTTGAAACCTATTTCATATGTTATGCTCTGCATTTGAAGATAATTTTGTTGTACGTTTTTCACTTTTAACTGATTCATTTGTAACAATATTTACAGCTGCTTTTTAATCTTTCTAGATCACACTGCTTTGCTGTGGAGCATAGAAACAGGGAAGTGCCTTGTCAAGTATGTAGGGCATGTTGGATCAGGTAAGATGAGGGCATGTTGTGAAAACTAGAAATGGAGTGTGGGAGGGGAAAATGTGTTTTAGACAGCTACAAAAATGTTTATAGTGGTTTCACTTGCAGGTTTGCCAACACCATTAACAAGTCAGTTGTGAAGTTCCACTAATCTTCATACAGAGAATGTTTTGTAATGTGATTCTTGGAGAGGCACATTAAGATAGTTCTGTAAATGCTTAAATGGATAAACAGGTCCATGTTAAGAAGTTCACAGGCATAGTTATGACACTCAGAAGTTAAATGTCAGAACTCATTGAGATCTCATGCATATGCAGAGCAAGAGAAGCTTATCAGAAATTAACTGATTTGTAGGGTCTGTGTTATTTTTGGTATACAAAATACAGTGTTGGGTGAACTTTGCACTTCTTTGTTTAATACATGATCCCATATATAATTTGTTGCGTAATACTAAAATCTTGTTTTGAAGGCAGTTAACTGATATGGCATTTGTTTGTACTGGTATGAATATTACGGAAGCAGTGTTTTTAAACCCCTCCTTGGGTGGAGAGGTGCACTGCAGTGAGAGTTTTTGATCTTCAATTTTGATGTCAAATTTGACAAGCACCTCATTAGCCCCCTTCTATTTCATAAGGAGTTACAGTATAGGATTTTATACACCACCAGTGAAGTTTGAGCATCATGGGTGATCATTTGAGTTGAGTGGTCACTAGGTGATCCATAATGCCCCCAGTGGTATGTTTGGTTAAGTAACTCAGCTAGCACATCACATGAACTCTGTGGCAAAAATACAAATAGAATTAAGCTCTCCAGAGTGCAGTCAGCTACTTCAACCATGACTTCTACTTTTCTGCTACATGAGTTCTACTTTTTCCTGCTATATGCCTTCTAGTTCGTACAACACAAAGATACTAACAGATAGATGCATAGAAATAACAGGTAACACTTCAGTTTGTTCAGATACCTCAGGTTGTTTGCTGATTGGAGGGGATGCCTTTATCCTCCATAAAGTCATGTTTAAAAAACTCCAATCACTTGGATTTTGATGCTGATAGTTTGATAGTTTGTAATTGCTATTTGGCTAACCATGAAAATAATAAAAGCTCTAACCTGTATTTAAACAGTTGTGTGTAAACTAAGTTATTATGTATAAATTTATATAAATTCTCCATACCTTATAATTTATTTAAAAATATACATTTCTATAAATTATATTTAAAGTAATGTATTTTTTCATTTAGTAAAACTTGTTTAGGTTTGACAGTTGATTAGAAATGGATCAAAGGTGTTGGGTGCCAGCAGTTGATGCACAGTTGAGTTAGTTCAGTGTGAACAGTTTGGATATCTCTTTAGAGTCATTACACCATGCTCTACTGACGGCATCAGCATTTTTTACTTGCATGATGGATGGAAATGATTTCCAAGTTCTTTCTTGAAGAACTGCTGAAGAGAAACTTGGGGTTTCGTGCTTAATGAAAAGTAATTAAATCTTATACACTGAAATAAAAAATGAATAGGGTGGTAGAATTCTTGCAGGACTGTTTTAGAACAATGTTTTGATTACATGTGGTTGCAGGACTGAAATCTGATTAGTGTTATTTGCATTAGGTTTTTAGGCATTTGTTCTTGCAATCTTAAGTAATAATCAAAGTTGATGGTCATAATAAGCAAGTTTTTGGTATGTTAGAAATACTTACGGATAAAGTTCTCTTTATGGAAGTCCAAAGCATTATTTTCTGTCAGCTTACACAAGATTATTTGAGTGTGGCTTATTTATCCTCTATAATATGCAATGCCTGTAATAGGTTTCAGGAAATAACTTGCTAGGAAGTATGTATTGTATAATCAACTGTAGCTTCTCTCTTTGATACTACTTAGGTTTATGTACTCAGAATACCATTGTGCTTTATCTCACCTAAGACTTTGCTATACTACAAAAAATTACTTAAAATCAGAGACTTCTGGATTTTTTTTCAACCCTTTTGATGCTGAAACATTACAAAATAATTGTTTTAGTATACTTACTTAATTTTATTTTTTTCCCCACAGTAAATTCCATAAAGTTTCATCCAACTGAGCAAGTGGCTCTTACAGGTATGTGAAGTTTTTTCATATGCTAAGTACGTTAATCATGATGGAAATATACATGTAATTCACTAGCATCTTTTGGGTTGTAGCCCCTCTTCCTACTGTTTTGTCAGTGTCCTTGCCAACTGAATTGTTTTTATGTTTCAAGACATAAAAAATCAGAGCTAGATCTTTCCATCTGTGGTTGCTGTATCGTATTTTGTGCTTACCTACTCCAAAACAGACACTTAGAATCATATGTCAGCTGAATGTTTACAAATCCATGAGACCTGATGGGATTCATCCCAGAGTTCTGAAGGCGCTAGTGGATGTTACAGCAGGACCCCTCTTGATCCTCTACCAAAGGTCTTAGGAGTCTGGGGAGGCTCCTGCTGACTGGAAGCCAGCCAGTGGTATTACAGTTTACTAGAAGGATATGAGGGAGGACACAGGGGACTACAGAGCTGTTAGTCCAACGTGAGTTCCTGGAAAAATTATGAAGAAGATTACACTGGGTACTGTTGAAAGGCATTTAATGAATAATGCAGTCATCAGGTACAGTCAGCATGGGTTCACAAAAGGAAAAAGTCCTCTTTAAGTAATTTGGTGTCCTTCTATGACAGGGTTATCCACCAGGTGGATGAAGGGAAGATGGTGGATGTAGTTTTTCTGGACTTCAGTAAGGCTTTTGATTCTGTTCCTCGCAGCATCCTTCTGAACAAGTTGTTAGCTGTGGGATGAGTGGGTTCGTAGTGTACTGGGTGAGGAACTGGCTGAAGGAAATGCTCTTATTTATTCTCTGTTTTTTTACTTGAACCTCTCTACCCCCTGTGCAGCATCTGGAGACCAGACAGCTCACATCTGGAGATACTTAATACAGTTGCCTACACCTCAGCCAACTGCAGACTGCAATGTAAGCAATCAAGTTGCTGCAACTGTACTAATTGCACAGCAATTTCATCAGCTACAGGTTTTATGATAAGGCTGAATGTTAGATTTGTACATAATTAAAAATTACATGATTTCAGGATTGCAAATACCGGGATTTTAAGGTTTAATAGATTTCAGCCTTTCTTTTAAAAACAGGCTCACTTCATGTTTTCAAAGATCTGTGGTGCAGAATAGGATATACAGCTACAAGTAATTTTTGTTCAAGATAGTAGATGTGTAAGTACATGAACTGTCATGTTAACATTTTTTGGTAATAATTCAAATCATAAATAATAATTAAATTCTTAAGATAGATTCTTGTAGCTTAACTCACTGAGGCACTTGTATTAGCTATAGTTACTTTGAATTGAAAACTGATGGTGAAGACATGTCATTTTGACATTTATTTAATTTACTGATTTCTAATTGACTTTTGCCAGCACTCATCACACTGTCTGATATTGTCGTCCCCAGGCTTTTTATTCAGTCAGTACTTCTATTTCGTAGACTATCAAATGCTTTTTTGACTTAAAAGCACCCTCACTAAATTGTGAAGACAAATACTGTTTATAGCAGGAGCTTCACAGCAAGCCAAGCAGGGGCAAGAGATGGCTGGGTAATACGAGGTAGATTTCTGAATGCAAAATGTTTGCTTCAGTTTATTTGATTTGGTATTTCTACTTTGAAAGAGCAGTACCAGTGTTACCTTTTTTACATCCAGATATGGTGAAAGAAAAGTGTATTTGTCTTGCACAGGCAAAATAGTGTTCAGAGAGTAATGCTTCATGGTTGGCAAAAGAATTTATTTTCATTCAGTTTACATCAGCACTGCGTGATGACTCTGTATTGACAAGCAGACAAATGTTGATGTCATGATTTTGATCCTAATGGATAAAAATACGGCTGTAAATTATTGTCTTCCCAGAGACTAAAATAGTCAGTGCCCTATTAAATGCTTCTTACCCTTAAATATTGAGAAGAAAAAAAGTCCTTGATAAATGTGCTGCAGTGAAACTTGAGTGTGATAGAGTAAGGACTTACCAGATAATAAAGAGTAAGGAACTTACCAGAGAATAAAGGGGATAGATACTCAGAGCTAAACAGTTCAGAAACTGTGTTTAACTCACTTGTTCCTCCAACTAAGTTTTTGAAAGTGAGTGCCTCTATAGGCTAGATTCTATAGAATTAAGTTACCCATATTGGCATTAAGGGGATGGGGAAGCATTTACACTGTAAACTGTAACTTAGAGACATTCCTTCCCTTTTATTCTAAATTTATTTTTTTTTTTTCCTCTTGCATTTTATAGCAAATGTCTGGAGAGGATGAAGTTGAGTTCTCAGATAAAGATGAACCTGATGGAGATGGAGATGTTTCTAGCGATTGTCCCACTGTCAGAGCCCCATTAACTTCACTGAAAAGCCATCAAGGAGTGGTCATAGCAGCTGATTGGCTCGTTGGAGGGAAGCAAGCTGTGACAGCATCGTGGGATAGGACAGCAAATTTGTATGATGTAGAGACTTCTGAGCTTGTCCATTCCCTTACAGGTATTTGTTCCCTTACAAAAAGATAGATTGGTGGTTCATTTTTATATGTGGGATTATTTGTAGATACCAAAACATTGGGAAAAGTTGTTTATCTGGAAATGGTTAGATTTGGAAAGGACCTTAAGATCATCTTGTTCCAAACCCCTTCTGTGGGCAGGAATACCTCACACTAGACCATGTCACCCAAGGTTCTGTCCAACCTGGCCTTAACACTGCCAGGGATGGAGCTTCTTTGGGCAGCCTGTTCCAGTGTCTCACTACCCTCACAGTAAAGAACTTCATTGTAGTTATCCTGAACTTGCCCTGTTTAAGTTTAAACCCATTTCCCCTTGTCCTATAGCTAAAGTCCCTGATGAAGAGCCCCTCTCCAGCATCCTTGTAGGCCCCTTTCAGATGTGTTGTAATGGTTTCTAAAATTCTGAACTTGTAAATGCTCTAAGCATGAAACTGTGTTCCTTTAAACTTGTGATATAACTTACGAAGGTAGTTTTAAACTAAATGTAGCCAGATTTTAGTTCTTGCAAAATGCTTTTCACAGTATCACAGTATGTTAGAGATTGGAAGGGACCTCAAAAGATCATCTAGTCCAATCCCCCTGCTGGAGCAGGAACACCTAGATAAGGTTACACAGGAACGTGTCCAGACGGGTTTTGAATGTCTCCAGAGAAGGAGACTCCACAACCTCCCTGGGCAGCCTGTTCCAGTGTTCCGTCACCCTCACTGAGAAGAAGTTTCTTCTCAAGTTTAAGTGGAACCTCTTGTGTTCCAGTTTGTACCCATTTCCCCTTGTCCTATCATTGTTTGCCACTGAGAAGAGCCTGGCTCCATCCTCGTGACACTCCCCCTTTATATATTTATATACACTAATAAGGTCACCCCTCAATCTCCTCCAAACTATAGAGACCTGGTGTATTAAGTAGCAATGACCTATCATTGCTACTTAATAATAATGTAAATACTGTTGTGGTGTCGTCCCCCCCGTCCCCCCCCCACCTTTTGCTTTTAAATGCAGTTCTAAACTTTTACAGTGGAAGTAACATGAAAGTTCAGAATGATGATTAGTATTATTATTCCTTTCTGTTGGGGGGGGGGGGGATAAAAGAAAAAATCATTAGCATTTCATTCTAAGTGTACATGGAAATGAAAATTCTTATTTTCATTACCTTACATGTTCTCATCTGTGATTGTAGGGCACGACCAAGAGCTAACACATTGTTGTACACATCCCACCCAACGTCTTGTGGTGACATCATCACGCGATACAACCTTCCGTCTGTGGGATTTCAGAGATCCTTCTATCCATTCTGTGAATGTCTTTCAGGGCCACACAGAGTAAGTGACAGTTCCTTCGTGGGTTTTTACAAGTTCCAAAAGTATAAATGTATTCTTCAGTTGCTAATCTGAACAGATTCCTGTGCTGTTTCTGAGGTACTAAGCCCATTCTCCTCCTTTATGAGACTCACTTTCACAGAAGCCTCTAACTGTGCCCTGTCAGGTGTAACACAGCAGTGCTTAATTTCCAAAACAGCAACCAGGGCTTGTGGTGTGATACTGCTCATCTGGTAAGTCTAGATAAAACTCCTTTCAATTAGAGCCAGTTTAAGGAATCAGCCAGTTTAATGGAATAGACCTTGAGCAACCTCTTTGTCACTGTTACTTCAGCTTTTAATTGCCTTCCTGTTTGTGTTTGTCTTGTATGGTCTGTTTCCATTTTGTTACCCGAATGGGTGAGTTTTTGGTATTGTCATAGGCTTTTTCCACCAAATACACTCCAACTTACAAGAGTTTCAAAACCGCCTTCACTCTGGTGGCTAGGGCTGTGCAGCTCCCAGTTGCTTGAGGGAGTGGCTGCTATGGAAGATAGTACTTCCCTGGGGGACACAGTGCCGAGGCAGTGGCTTGGTAATTTGCAGTCAAGACATACTTTGAGGAATTTTATTTTTGGTCCATTATTGTACTGCCTGTTGGCGAAATGTTTCTAAGTTTCTAATCAACACTATAATAATTTTCTGTTAGAAGAAACTGTTTTATCTGTTAACTAGAACACACATACACCCAAGACATTTTTTGGCTTTCATGCATGTCTCTTTGAATAATTTGACAATTTTTTTAGTGTTTTGATAGGTTCTTGGAGTCAGTTCTGTAAATTGGATGTTACAGTCATTAGCACTGATGATTTAAAGCTCTCAACCCTAAGTTTTAATAGCCTCTTGCTAAGTACTTCCTGGTGAATGGCTGGCTGGAGCTCAGAGAGCTTTTTTTTTTTTTTTTCCCTGTGTATTTCACCAGATCAAATCCTAATGTGTTAATCAGATGCCTGACATCTAAGTCACCAGACCACACATAGTGTTTATCGCGTTGTAGCCCCCAGAATTTTATTCCACCCCACTACTCCTCCTCACAGGGGATCCAAACTGTTACGGAATCCCTGCGGTGCGTGGCTCGGAAGCTCACCCCTGTACCCTCGAGCCTTCTTTGATGCTGCCGGCCCCTAGCTCCTCACTGGAGCGACGTCCGGCTCCGCCGGGGGCGATCGCTGCCTCGGGCAGCACAACCACAGCAGCCCGAGGAGACGGCCCGGCCCGCCTTTCACCTTGGTTGCCGGCCGCGGAGGCCCGACACCGCGGGCGGGGCAACCGCACCAGCAGGTGGCGCCGTCGCCCTGCCATCGCGCGTGGCCCGGCGGCAAACCACGCCAAGAGAAGCGGGGTAGGGGGAAAGGTGCCCTTCTGCCTGCTGGAGTCGTGCTTCAGGATTGGCATTCCTGTCGTCGCGAGTGAGTTCCCATTTAGGAAATGCGAGGGAGGGGATGGAGACTTTAAACGTGCTCCGAAGTGCTGGGAGTTGTTCCCTGCAGTGCTCATGTGTTGAGCGACTGAGGAATCCTGCTATGTGCAGAACATGACTTCATAAAGTTGACATCCGAAAATGTAAAGCAGTTGCTGTATGCTATGAAGTGGTGTTCTGTCAGACTGTGTGTTATGTATAGCAGTTGCAAAAGATTATTTGTATTTTAAGTAAGTCAATATATGTATTTTAAGATACCTGTATTGATAGTTGTATTTTAAGTAAGTTGATGTAGGTGAGAATTCACCAATTTTTTTAGTGTTCTGAGCTTGGTTTATTAAAAGCAGAGTATTTCTTACAGTCTGCTACTATGAAAGTCCAAGAAAATAAATTCTTATTCAGTAAGGCCAGAATTTGTTGGGATCAACATATCTGTCTCAAGCTTCTTGTACTGATGCCTGATTTAAATTAGGAGGTAATCTTAGTATAATTGCCAACTGTATGTTAGGTTGTTCCAATGATAATGATTTCAACTTGGCCCTTGGTAAGTTCTGTAAATTGCACATCCTGGTGTTTAGTTAATCTCCCTGTTAAACTTTTTGTGCCCCTCTAGTTTGAGTTTGTCTGGCTTCATCTTCCAGCTGCTGGATTTTAACTTGATGAGCTTTGTTTCCTATGTTAATAGATACTTAAGTGGTGATAAGTTTCCTGTATTTTCTTCTCTGCAAAGTACCAGTTCTTTTTTATGAGTTACCTATTTTGCCTCAAAGTGTGTTTTCTAGCATATTTTGACATTTATGTGTCCACAGACCAAGTTTAGTACATTGGTAGTATTTAGCACTTAAAGACTGCATTAGGCTGAGTCTTCAAAGTACCTTCAGGTCTTTCTTGAAGTTACATCTTCCTAGGGAGGTTTCCAGATCTTTAAACATTGCTTGTTTGTGTTTTTCATATATATGGCTGTTTCAGTTCAGTACATGACTCATTTGCATGTGCCCTGCTCACACAGTGATAAATACAACTTGTCACAGTTTCCTTTAGGTTTGCCATGTCCGCAGACTGTCTCACTTATTCTCTACCAATTAAAAAATCATGAAATAGTGAGGAAATAAGACTGATTTTTTTTGTAAAATATGACTATTGCCCAATTTTGTGTGTGCAGCAATAAGGATTTATATTACTGGTGCTGTTAATCCCCAGTCACGTCCTGCTTAGAAGTTTAACGTAGCCCTGGGAAAAGGTTACATTTGTATTATCATCCAGACACCTACTTGTTGTATGTTAATTAAATTGATCTCCTGAATTAAAACCTCCAAAAATTATACTGGAGATTCAAATCTGAACACCTTTTTTCCAGCAGATACTGCTTTAAGATACATGTTTGATAATATGTAACGCCAACTGTTTTCATACTGAGAAATTATTGAATTTAGGGGTTATTGATTTGAACTCTTGAAGCTGAATTAAGGTTTTGCTCTGAAGAGCAAAATGGTTCTGGCATCTATGTGGCAATTTTCATTCCAGCTTCACTTCTGCTTTTGTTTGCTGACCCCTGTACAGCTGTGTCTTGTTGGGGCTCTGAAGGCCATTCTTTTCCAGTATAGTGACCTAGTTGAACAGCTGTGGTGTTGACATGCTCTTGCATATGTGCTTGATGAGTCTTTCAGACAACAGCATATTCTTTCTCCTTTCCCTCTGGTTGTGTGGCTGTAGGATGCCAGAAAGGAAAGTTCCTGTTCATTTGCTGTCTATATGTTTCTGAATATGCCGCTGGATGGTGACTTGTGCGTCGTCCTAAGACCTTTGGAATTAGAGGATTGCAAATATGTCTTGCTTCTTCAACTTTTCATCTTCAAAATCTAAAGCTTGCTGGAAAATCTGAATTAAAAAATGTGAAAGTACTTAAGCAGCAACTGATTAGGATGCTGGGCTGAATTCTGACATTTAGTGAATTGGGAATTAATGTCAAAATGGCATTCTATATCAAGAAACTAATAATTGCTTTATTTTTGTGGACATCTGGGTTTGCCAAGGTCAGCTGGCTTTCCTAGGTTCTTTATTCTGCAAGGTTTAATTCTCATACCCTGAGACGTGTCTCTTGTTCTTGAAAGACCAAGTTATGGAAGGGGAAGATGACTTTTCTTCAGGCACTGATGTAACTGAACATCCCTCTTGGAAAGCAGTCTTACTCTAGATATCCTCAGTATTATAAGGTCACTGCTAGCTGTTCTTACTCAGCCACATTTTCTTAGTGACCTACAGCTAGATGTAGTTCTGAAAATGCAGGTTTTGCACCTTTGACTAAATGCTGTGATAGGAAAGGGAGTCTTTTGTGCCAAACAAAATGTCACGAGTTGGATGCTGTCAGTGGAGTTTAACCAATGTTATCTGTCCTTTTCAAGATAGTCCTGTTCTTGCTTCAGCTGTTAATGCTGTAAGTGATGCTTTGTCTACCATTTTTCTGTTGTTTCTAATCACATTGCTGTAGGCATTTGCAGTGTGTGAATCTTTCATCCAGCTTCTGTAAGAAATGCAAAATATTTCTGATGAAACAGTTTTCTCCCCAAGCCTTACTGATTAACTAGATGATTCTGGTATTACTGTTAGTATTCCTGCCTTGTTCTGCCTGCTGTTGGTTTGTGGGGTTTTTTTTTTGTTCTCTTAAATTTCATTGAAAAAGGCCCCAGACTTGCTTTCAAACACTGTTCTGATCCCACCTGTGCATGTTGTCTGTTCTCTAAATGAAGGTTATGGCCTGGACTTTAAGCTCTAGGTTTAACTTTTAAAATGTTGTGCTTCTAAACATGTACATATAAAACCCTTTTGGTTTGCATTTATTACATATATGTAATAGAGCATGTCAAGGTTTCAGTGGTGTTCTTAGAGGTGTTAGCAGTTTATTAGCCGGTAACTCAAGCATCAAGCTTTGAAGTTGTCTAACTTCCTATGTTGTTAGCTTTCCTGTGAATCTGTTTCAGGACAGATGGGGCTGGAATGTTCCTGTGCCTTCAGCTCAGCCAAGTTACCTGTCTTTGCTTTCTTGCATAGCTTGAATACCTCATTTTTTATTCTAACCTTCCCTCAACCTAATGCTGTCATGGAGTTGTTGAACTGCTGAAAAAGCAATTTGAAAGAGAACATTATTCAATAGTTCTGTTTCCTTTATGTTCTTGAAGCTTTTCTGTTGTCATTGGCAAAATTCCTTATGGTAAAAATTGCTTTCTAATTAATAAGAAAATATAAAAATTGAATAAACTCCTTAAGCTGTAAGAGTAAGTGCTTAAAATCAAAAGCCCTCTAGCTACAAGAAACAGCACAAAACAAAACAAACAACAAATCCTTTAGGTGTTTTATTTTGAGGAGTGGAGTATGTAAGATACCAAGTTTGACTGCACTTTGTGTTAGCTGTTAGTTTTGTCAGTCACTTTAAAAAGATGTAGGCAATAAATCTGCATCCAGTTACTTATGAGTGCTTTAGCATCACTACAATAGATGGGGAGAATCTTAACTCCATTCTTGAATGCATGCACTAAGAAATGCTATCATTTTTTTAAATGACCCACAAAAGAGCATAGCCAAAGGCCTTTTCTTTGTATCCTAGTGAGTGGAGCATAACGTTTTATGGTGCGTTGTCATTTTAAAGCTTAGGTAACACAGCAATACTGCAGGGATAAATGGACTTGTTTTATCCCATCATCAATGTAATGGGATTGATTTGAAAAATACCTGCACCTTAACTAATTTACTAACTTGCCATTGAGTAATTCTCATAAAAGCTAGTTACTGTTTTCAATCCTGTATAATTTTATTATTTTAGGACAGATAGTGAGAAAAGGAGATAATGGCAGTTTTCTGTAAATGTCATGAAATGCATATCTCTGGAATAGCCATTGTTGATTTAAATACTAAAACAAATACTTCTTAGTGCTAACAGTTGGCTCTGAATTTCTCCCCCACCCTGTTTTTGTGTTAATTCCTTTATGGTTTGTTCTTGCCATTTCTCAAGTTGGAAGAAAGACTTCTGCTGATATTGGGAGATAAATCCACAGACTTTGGGAATTCTCTGTGTAGCTCTTCCTGGAATCAAGTGACTTTAGTGTTTCTGAAACCTGAATGCACAGACATGCTGGTATTGGTGTGCTTCTTACCTGGGACTTTTGTGGCCAATGCCATCGCTCTTTCAGTCTGGCAAACTGTTCTCCATATCATGACTTCTCTGCAGGCTTCTCTGTGTGGGTTGTGTTCTGTCCCCCTAAAAGAAAGAAAGCTCTTGCACAGGAAATGCTGTAACCATATAGAGCTTCCTTTTAGGCTTTGTGTCTGAATTTTACTACTTAAAATGAGGGGAGCATATTTGAACATTCAAATTTTGCTTTTTAAATACAATGTGGTGTACATGGAATAAATTTATATGAAAGCTCTCTTTAGTCTGTTTTCTCCAGAACTTCATCCCACACACAGATTAATGCTTATGAGTAGATGCCTTTTCACAGGCATGAAAACATGTCTCTCAGGGTTCAACAGTAAATCCCAGTATAGCCTGCAAATCAAAATGGAAACAGCAGTGTTAACTTTTTCTGGTGCATTGCCAGTAAGGTTTGTGCATCAGCATTTCATGGTGCAACATTTTCAACATATTTTTTTTCTTTTTTCTTCTTCCTTTTTTTTTTTCTTCTCCTATGTGTGAAATTTCAGCAAATTGTTATGCAAAACAGTTTTGTGGCTCAGTGTGACTGGGGAGACAGCTGTTCAGCCTAATGAGGAGTGCTAGCACTACAGTATTTCTGTTGATTGAGACCCACGGAGGGAGCAGGATGTTCGAGGCCAGGCAGCGGTGTGTGGTGAGGAAGTGCCACGCTGTCAGCTGGAAGTATACGCTCGGCTGCTCCCTATGACAAGATAAATGAGTTTTGCTGGGGTTTGGCGGAGGCTGAAGCTTTCCTGGAGAATAGTTGTAGCACACCAAACTCCCTATGGGACCCACAGTTTGAAGTGTCATAAAGCTGCTTCCTCTTTGCATTTTTTATTTTTTTTTAGATGTCCTACAATACCTGTCATCCTTTTGAGTTATTAAAAGCCTAATGTCTTCTAGCATTCCATTAACACAGGGGCTGATGATCTTTTGTTGATGCTTTTTATTAATTTAGCCAAGGGGATGTTAACCACAGTTTTAGCTGTATTAGAACAAATGGAAGGCTAGTAAAAATCCCAGAAAGTAAAACTAGCTTTGTGAAAATATAGGAATAAGTCTTAGTCTTTGTGATATGGGTGGGGTTAGGGAGGCAATACTTTTGAAAGGTTATTTGTATATTGGCTGCTCTGACAGCCTCTTCCTTACAACATAGACTTTGCTTCCCTTTCTTCTCACCTTCTTTTTTTTTCAGTTTGGCTGAAATCCTGTTTTAGTTAAAACCAAACAAAAACCCAAACCAAAACAAAAATATGAGGTAAGATGCCCCAGTTCGGAATAGCAGTGGATGCAAATCATGGTCTGTAGTACGTAAGAGAACCTGTGCGCACAGCACTTGCTCATGTCTGAAGTCAATAGTGGTGTACATGTTCTTGAATTCAAGCGTATGTGTTTATTGTTTTTTTGGTGTGTTTCTTTTTTTTTTTTTATAAATATGAACTCAAAATGTTCCACTTAAAAAACCCCACAAAAACAAACAAACAAAAACCTGCCTGGTCTTTACTCACATGACAATCAGGTGCTGATAAACCCTCCCCAGAGTTGTCAAGTGTGAGACTGATACTGCTTGTGGCCTTGTTATTAAGTTACTTAAAACTTCTATTCTTGCAGTCTTATTTTGAAAATGAGATGTCTTTGAGAATTAAATCAAGTGTAGCTTCAAGTTGTCCTAGAAGAGTAATGTTTCATTTTTTAAAAGTGTAATATCTGAGACTGTTGAGCAGTATGTCCATATACTATTTGCTTTGAAACTGTGACCAAAATTCTTTATCATACTTCAGTAGAAAGGCCTTTTCTATCTAGCCTTTGAATTCAAATGGAAAAGGCTGTTTTTAAGTCATGTGTGCTTGCAAATAGTGGATATCCCAGCCTGCAGTGCCTTAGGGTAATGAACAGGGCAGGGAGAGGAGTAAGACCACTGAACACCTTTAAAGATGTTTGCTGAAAACAGCCTGACAAGCCTTCCCTTTGCTCTTCTATCACTTTCCCACTCAACAGAGAGAGCTATAGCAGAACTTCACCACATTTTTCTTTTTTTACAAACTTTTTCTTAGTGTACCCAGTGATATTTGAATGAATAGTTAAACCGCAAACAGCACAGGGAAGGATTTTGTTTTCTTCTGAGAATCTTTCTGATTTTACAGGACAAGTAGGGGTCGAGCTAATCTAGAGCTGGCATTCTGTTTGCATGGTGATAGTTTTGAATGCTTTCATTTGAAAAATGATAAATCTAAAAATGCGATAACTTTATGTGGTCAAAGAAATATAACTCTGTTTGACAGTGATAAGTGATAAAGGAGAACCAGTATGAGATCAAAGAAGTTGGAAAGCTGTTTAAAGTTGTGGAAAAAAACCCAACCAACCCAACATTCAAAATTGGAGGGTTATTTTAAGGCAGTTTCACAATATATTCCAGCTATAATTGGAATAAAATGTATGATGAAAAACAGATTGGATTTATCTGTTGGCAGCAGAATACTAAAAGACGCTGTATATTCATTCATCTGGAGCTTTTCTATGACTTGAATGCCTTATACTGCTTATACTGTTTGCATAAGGAAGTCTCCTAATGTGTGTACAAAGTATGGAGATTTACAGTGAATTTTAAATGTATAAACATTGTTTCAAATGTGTAACAGCAGTACAGAGTTCAGTGAAAAGACAATGTTTTACTGGGGTATTTTGGAGCTTGTGTAAACTGGTGAGGAAGGAAATGCAGATGGTGGTGAGTGTAATGGAGGTCAGACTGGTGGAGAAAAGTTCAGTGCTAAGAACATTCCAGCTCTTATCCTGCAGTAACTTGACTACATGAATCAGTTTTCTTCCCAAATGTGAAGGTGGCTGACGAAAGAAACTTGTTAGTTGTGTCTTTCATGTATGTCCTAACTCTTAGTTCATAAAGTCCAGAAGATTAGGTGAAGACCTCCTGGTTCTTACTGTAATAATCTCCCTGGTAGCTCAGGTGCACTCTAAGAATGCATTAGGAAACTTGGTATCAGGAATAAAGTGGGACTTCATCTTAATTAAAACTTAATTTAGTGTCAGTATAAATTAAGAGGCTTGCATAACCTGGTCTGTTGTGACCTGGCTAGTGCTAATCTCAGTTAGCAGCTTGAATAGGACATGAATTCAAATTGCTGCAGAACAACCAAAGCGACAGTAGCAGCTGACAACTTAAATTAAAATTCCTAAATTCTAAGAAATTGACGTGCATGACCCAAGTTACAAGATAGGTCATTAAATCAAATCTGTAGAGACAGATTTGAGCAGCTTTCCCTAATGATTTTAGAGAGAGACAAAAATGCCTTGTTAGTACATTGCGCGGGCAGAAAGTGAGTGGTCTTGAGTTGGGAATTCATGCAGTATTAAAGTGAATGTATTAGTACAAAACCATTAATTTCTTAATGTGAAATAAAAGTAAAAGCTCATCATAAGAACTGCTTATCTGAACTCAGCAATATACTGTTCTCTGAAAGGGTCAAATGCAAAGACAATAAAATTCTAAAAGAAAATTCTTTATATAATCCCTTTGGAGAGTTCTAGAGGAGTGTTTGGATGGAAACTAAGAAACTTGATTCCTAGTCTCAAAACACTTGAGAAGAATTGAAGTGTATGCTACTAATTCAGTTTTGGATGTCTGATAAGTCTGCTGGACATTAATACAGAACTTCGAAAGTGAATTAAGATTTCAAGACTGGACATGACGAGCTCATGGTAGGGTCAGTGGAATATGAAAGATGCCTCTAAGTGTCTTGTTGTTGTTGGACTTCACTTAGTGCTTGGACCAGTCAAGTCCAGTATACCTTAAGTGACAGAGGTTCTTGTAAGAATACTTTTTTATTCTAAAATATCCACATAGAGTTTTAATATTTCAGGTTACTTTGGTTAAAAACAATCAATCAAAAAGGCAAGTAACATTTTAAAGGAAACATGGGAGCAGAAAATAGAACTTTCAATCAGATGCTAGTTTAGAACTTGAAATCTTTCTTTTTACTTCTGATTGTTCAGCACTGTGACATCTGCAGTTTTCACTGTGGGAGACAATGTTGTTTCTGGTAGTGATGACCGTACTGTGAAAGTTTGGGACTTGAAAAACATGAGGTCTCCTATTGCAACAATCCGTACAGATTCTGCAGTCAACAGGTAAGCAGATCTGAATTACTGTTTTTCTTAATTCATGTTTTCTTATTTAATTCTTAATTTCTTTCATGTGTGGGAATAGTTCAAAGGTGCACTGGGGAGGTTTAGGCTGAACTTCAGGAGGCATTTGTTTACTGGTCAGACACTGGAACAGGCTTCCTAGGGAGATGGTTGATGCCCCAAGCCTGTCAGTGTTTTAAGAGGCATTGGGACAATGCACTTAATAACATGCTTTAGCTTTTAGTCAGCCTTGAATTGGTTAAGCAGTTGAGCTTCATGATCACAGAATGGTTAGGGTTGGAAGGGACCTTAAAAATCACCTAGTTCCAACCCACCTGCCATGGGCAGAGACACTGTTGTAGGTAGCTTCCAACTGAAATAGTCCATTCTGTCAATTCACTGAATATACATTTAATTTTAGTCACTAAAATTAAAATTGAGATTTGTGAGATTTTGAAAAGGTCTCAAGTGGTTTTATAAAATGCAGGTGTAGTCACATTAATTTTCAGTAAATACATAGTATTGCTTTTCTGAGTTGTTTTTTTTTTTTTTTTTTAATGGGATGCAGATATTAAGGCTCCTTGAGCATCTCATACAATAGAAAACACCTTAAAAGGTTTAATACCTTTTATTTCGCTTGTGAATTTTAGTCAGGAAAAAAATTCGGCTGTATCACTTCCCGTGAGCTTAAACTTGTCCTGTCAAGTTCTATTCTCATTGTTTTGTACATCACCTACTTTTGTCTCTTCTGTGCAGGATTAACGTATGTGTTGGCCAAAGAATCATTGCCCTTCCACATGACAACCGACAGGTTAGATTATTCGACATGTCAGGAGTTCGATTAGCACGCCTCCCTCGCAGTAATAGACAGGTAACTGAATATTTGTAGCCTTAAAGTATGTCTGCTCTTCTTTCATACAAGGTTAAAAGTAACATTTGCTCTCTCTAGCTTAAAAGCTGAACAAATACTGAAAGACACTTGTCTATACAAATGGGCTATTGTTATTGAAAATGACCAACATGCAAATAAGTAACATTTTGAATTTTTTAATTGGAATTAGAAATGGTATTTCAAGTGGATGTCATAATCATTTTTCTCCTTACTAAAGTGAAACCATCTTCTTTATGACGTGGAAGAAATGTGTAAGAGCATTTCAGATGCATATTATGTGTAAGAGTATTTCAGATGTCTTGATGTGAATCGTATCAGGAAAGTGGCTTACTAAGAGGTTTAATGATGGTGGTTTGTTTTGTTTCTTTCAATTACATAGTATTTAACTTGTTAAATGAAGAAACATAAAAGGAAAAACGTGGGGATCATTTTTGTGAGCTCACCTTGTATGATTTGGTGATTTTGTTTTTTAACTTCCCTGCTTATGCACATGCATTCTTGATATTTGGTACCATGCACTAAACTATTCTTGCTGCAGCCATCAAGTTTTGTGCATTTGTGGTGCTATTTGGCATGGCAAGCATCACTAATGGAGCAAATTAGACTAAGTGAAATTAATTGGATTGTGCCACTTCAATAGGCTTTTTTTTGGGTTGATTCAGCAGCTCTTGACACAATTTCAGAAGGGGTTTTAAAGCTTAGCCTTTTTTAGTCTTTTTCCTAGTTTAGTTATTTTTACTCTATTGTTTAATCTCTGTTTCTTTTTTCTCCTTTTTTTTTTTTTTCTTTTTTTCCCTTAATAGTTCCATTCAGGCTGACACTACTGAATCATGGCAAATTTTTTGGCATAACTTAAATGTTGGTCAGAATGCTCTTTGGGCCATTTTTGTTACTGTTGGATTTGAACAATAGATGAGGCATTGCTTTTCCTCAGTATGACATATTTCCTGCAGTAGTATTAATCTTTCTGAATTATGAACATGATGGACACTTAATCTTGCAGGTTTATAGCAGTACAGTTGCTGGCAAGTAGCTGCGTATTTTAAGATTGCTCTTAAAATTGCTAAAATCAAAATTCAATTTGCTTTTGTAAGTAAAATGTAATGAGATGGCAAACACGCCTTTGAAACACCAAAGTTTTAATCCCCCTGTTCATATCCTTCTGTCATTATGGATCTGGTGATGATATTGAGTCTCATCATTATAAAGGTGAAAGTAACAGTGATCTCTGGAATTCTCAAGTACTGTTTGTAAAAACTACCATGAGCATTAGCAAGTTTGCATTTTGAGTCACAATGATCTGTTGACATGGGAGCTTTCAAGATATAAGTAATACTGCTTTCTTCTGCACTGTTGCAGGGCCACAGAAGAATGGTGTGCTGCTCAGCATGGAGTGAGGACCATCCAGTATGTAACCTCTTCACATGCGGATTTGATCGTCAGGCTATTGGTTGGAACATCAACATCCCTGCTTTGTTACAAGAAAAATGAAATGCTGGAAGAATTTCTGTGTTTTATGTTGCCATGGACTTCTACACTTCTACAGACTTCTGAACACTGGTCTGCTGTCGCTGTAAAATCTCTTCCTTAAGTGGAAACTTTAGCAGATGTTCTTGTTACCACATTGTGCACAGTTTGCATGAATTGTACAGAAAATGTGATGTTTTTTGTTTTGTTTTTTTAATTAGTCTCGTGTATGAACTTTTATATTTTGGCATCCACTGGTCAATATGTTCACTGTTGCATAGAGCACATAAATGTTCATAAGTTATTTAGCATTTAATAGATACACAGTAGGGCATTACATTTGTGACATAAATGTGAAACTTTGTAATTAATGTAGAGGGTGTATAGCAGTCTGTTACATTTTTTCATGATTACATATCTGCCTTGTGTTAAAAAGAATCTGCAGGGCTAAAACCTTGAAATGAAGTGTGAATTTCATTAGTTGTATGATTGTAAACATTTTCCTGTTTGCATCTGATTTGGAATACCTTTTTTAGTGCTGCAGTATAGTGCAACTTCAACTCCATTTTTATTCCTGTTACTGGGAAATAGTAGATTTGAGAAGGAGAATGCAAGCAGCTTGTCGTGAGTATAGACTGCCAGGTTTATTTGGAATGCTTTTTGTACTTTTTCTTCTGAAAAAAATAATAATTCATTCTCCCCTTCTTATATAAAATTATTTTAAAATCTCATGGCATTTCATACTAGCAAAAAATCCGGAATATTATTATTCCAGTCACTGAGATCTTGTCAAGCAAATTTTGAAGCACTTTAGTTTATAGCTATTGTTATAAACCATTTATGAAAGTTTGACTTTACCAGTGAATGTGAGCTGACCTTTGTAAGAAGGATTGCTTTGTTTTGGTGATCTGCCCAGAAAGGAAGTAAGTGTTTTGGGAGTTGTTTTTTTATTTTTTCCTTGTTTATATACTTACAGTGAGCATACTTTTAATTGTGTTCACTTCCCATGTTTTTATTTCGAGCCAGCAATACAAAGTAAATGAGTACTACCTCAAAAGTGAATGGTCAAGATGCATTGGATCTCTCTGTAGCCTAGAAAAAAAGCACTTTTGGTCTCTGCCTGAAGTACTATCTCTGACACGAAAGACAATCATATTAAATGTGATCCTCAAGACAGCTAACACTTAAAGCTAATGGAGCAATATGATAAGTAAACATCATCTGTTACCTTTCTGTTCTCAGCCCTGGTGAGGGCTGCTGTAGCCTCTATTCTGTTCTAGGAGGGGGTAATTAACCCAAGTCTCCCTTCTTTCTCCCAAATGATCTTACTCTGGTTTTGCTCCTCACTGTGCTTAGCTTTTTTTGCACTGGCAGTGGGGTGTTACACTGCAGCTGCTGATTATAGAAGTAAATGCAGGTGGCAGCTGATGTCTTTGAAAGAACAAAAAGGCTGTTTACAGACACTTCTTTTTTAGCTAAAGGGAGATACTGCCCCTAACTCTGACATATCATGGTATAAGATGAAGGGTGTGGGTAAGCCAGGGGTGTGCTCTTACAGGGGAATCATGGGGCTGATGATGGGTGGTATAAATTAAGTATTAGGAACTTTCATCACTATAATTTCATGAAACTATAGCTGTGCTCATGTCCCCTACAGTTATTGTTTATAATGACGTGTGTCAATACGGATGTGTTAACTGGTTCTGCTGTTAACTATCAAATAGTGGAATTGGAGTGCAATGGGATGGGATGGTTAATGTGTCACTGAGGAATTGCAGGGAAATTGGGGTCCTATACATAGTTTTGGAGCATAACCTTACAGAAGCTCAAGGTATTAAATGGAGAATGTATGCAGTATCTCTACAGAACAAGTCGTCATAGTAGCTTGGGCCCTTCTTTTTTCTGTTTGGGTTGGGTTTTTTTTTGTTTTGTTTTACTTTTTTTTTTTTTTAGGTACAAGATATATACAGTATTGTACTGAAGTAATCTTAAAATACCAAGCCAAGGTTGGAGAAAGCAGCTGCAGAGTTTTAAGTCTTCTGATAACAAGGGTTAAAGGATGGTATCAAAGTTTATTTTCACCTTTTTTTTTTCCTTCTATTTCCCCTGGGGTTTTAACTCTTGGGAAAAGCCATTTGATGTTGTGTTGATGGTTTTATGCTTGAAGAAGAAAAAACTCGCTTTCAGTTGGTAACAGAGAGTACTTTACACAGGTTGATGCTGTTTAAAAAAGAAAAATTATCTGTCCAGCCAGCAGAAGCAGTTTTTCCAGCATGGCCTGCATGTAATGTCTTGAGCAATGACTATCCTTTTATTATGAGGAGAGGGTCACTGGGTTTGATCCTGCTGAACTAAAGTGTCTGTTTAAGCTTCTCTAACGCATATGTATTACAGGACCACTAGACTCTATGCAGTTCAATCATCATTGCTGCAAGCTTTTTATATCACCAGAGGGACCATCCTCTGGCACCAGGAATGGGATGATTACATGCTTTCACTTTGGAAAAAATCAACTAAACAAGGTGCTAGAGCCACGCTCTTAGAAGCAGGCTAATACTTAAATCAGCTGAACATTCAACTACCACTTAGCTTAATTTATATACTGAACCAAAGGTGAAGCGGAAGTTGCTATTCCCCTAGAAGCAAATCACACGTGAGCAGTGGTGGTGAATAATACTACACCGACTAAATTATGTGGGAAACATTTCATGGCTTTGAATGTTCTAAAGAGTGTTTTTCAGCACTGAACAATGTCCAGCATTTCATAAAATGGAGGAGAGTTGCAGTTACAGGTTGTGTTGTGCAGAATTTCACAGAGAACTCATCACTGGGCAAAATCAAGCTTTTCTGTCTTTCAGGCAATGCGTGTCAATTTTCACACAGTTTTGTGATTACAGTCAGAAAGATCTGGAATGAAACATCCTATTTGTTGCCTAAATCTGTGAAAACTACATTTTTGGAAAAAAAGAATTTGTAAGTTATGTGGAACCACTTTTTATTATTCTGCTAATTTGTTTTTAGATGTAAAATGTTTTTCATTATGATTCAAAATGCATTAAAACATTCAACATTTTTTTTTCTTGCAAGTTTTCTCTCTTGAATTAAGGTTGCTGTTGATGTTAGTATTTCACTTTGGTGGTGGTAGTCAAAGGATCTTCCTATCTATTATCTACTCTTTTCTACTCAGTAAGTTAATATCTGAGGCATTGATGGGCACATTTCTGGTAGAAGGTCAAGTCTGTCCACCATGGTAGGACTTCTTGGTAGTGCAGATAGTTACGTTGCCTGTTAAGTATATAGAATGAAAAGGTGCTTGGCCCCGCACTTATAGAGTCTTTTCCAGTTTTGTATGGAAAAGTACATTTTGTTATGCAAATTATGCAAAAGTGTCCATGTGACTTTTCACAGTGCTCTGTAAATGGATATTTTACATGAAATCGAAACCAGGTCTTATATGTTTAGAATACAGTGGCAGTATTGCAAAACTTCTCTGTTGGGGTACCCCACCATCAATTTTTCTGTACCTTTAAAGGTTGTTATCTCTTTGCACCCATATTGTTCAAAATACAAAGCTTTGCAATGTTGAAATGGATTTCCAAAAATGAGGTGATACCGTAAGCACTGTCATTGGGTTTTGGAGGCCTTTGAATGGTGCTGCCTAGCCATTACCTGAGTGTAGAAGATTGCTTTGTGCACACCGTGTTTTCCTTCAGTGTGCTTTAGGATCCCATATTGCCGTACTTTAAATTCTCAAGAGCTAGTGCTCTGGAGAACTATTATTAATCGGTGTCACTGGTGATAGGGACTGGAAATAAAGACCAAAGTTACAAGGTGGCACAACTGATGTGAGGGTTGGACTGAGATACAACACCAAATCCTGGTTTTTAGTTGGTTTTAATTAAGGGATTTAAATCAAGCCAGGGTTTATTGCAACTGATTTAGACTTTTGATGCTTGTAACCTCCTTAAACCTTCTAATGGCCTAAGTTACACACACTTTAGAAAGGGCATTTCTGGTTGTGTTTTGGCAAGATGAGTATATGTTGAAGCCTAGATTGTTACTACTACTACTTTAAAACCTGTGTGTAAATAGCATGCACAAAGAAGTGGTTTCGGTAGGGTGCCTCTGTTCTGCAGCTGATCTTCAGGTTAGGAGAACCACTCTTGTCATGCATCACGGTTTGCTCTTCAGACTGCTGTAGAAATTTTATTTAATGCTCCACTGAGACCAGAGTGTGTCATTGAAAAATTAGCCAGCTTTGTGATACTCAGAGTTGTTACCTTTTCTAATTCCCACAGGTCACAGTGCCCAGAATGTAAGTATTTTGCAGGAGCCTAAGGAGGAAATACCATTTAATTTGGGCTGTAAATCCTGGCCAAAATGTACCAGTGACTGGGGGAGATGTCATACTGGAGAAGTGTGGTGTTTTTCACATGTGCTGTGGATGCTGCTTGTGAATGTCCTCTGAGTGAGGATATTTGTTAGTAGCAGGACATGCCATTCCTCAGTATTGCCCTTGTGGGACTGGTAAGCATTTGCAGCATCTAGCCAACTGCTTGCATTAGCGGTTTAAGTGCCTTGTATTAGTTTTGGGAGTTTCGGTAGGGTGGTTCAGTGTTCCAGGCAGCAGTTAGAATTTAAGCATTCAGTCTTTCTGCTGGATAGTGAAAATGATGCAAAGTGTCCACGATGGCGCATACAGTAGAAAAGAGTTGACAGTAGAAAAGAAGTTCTGGCTTGAACTGTTTTGAAGATGGAAATTGGTTTTTAGCCTGGCTGGCACCCGTTACGCAGTGGAATGGCAGTGCTGATAATTAATCATTGCCTGGTGCTACCTGAGGCCCTGTTTCCAGCTGCTGGTAATTGCGCAGTTCACCTGCTTCCACCAGAACTTGCCCTACTTGTGTAATACTAGTTCTGTGTGGTTCTCATCTCCCATTTGTACTGGCATCTTTCTTCCCTCCCCAAGATAAAGTAAATTTAGTTACATCTTTTTTTCCAATCATGATGCCAGTGAAATAGACCCTTGTGTGCAGCCGCATGAAACACCATCCAGCAGCTGGGAGCAAGCATTGATTTTAGTGCTGACTCTGATGTCAATGTGCTTTCTGTCATTTTTTTTTTTCCACTTGGTCAGATGCCAGTCTTTCATGACAGAAGTCTCCTGAAGGCCTGATGTGTTCTGGAGGTGCTGAAGGCTGTATCAAGTCTGTGCGCCTTACCTGACGGGAGAAACTAGATTTGTAGTGATGCTGTAGGTGGGTTAAGGCACCAGAAAGGAGCAGACGATGATTTGAAATGCTACAAGAGTTAGGAAACAGGGTCCAAACTAAGGGTAAGGAATCTGGTGTATGTGGGAGTAATGACCCAGCATTTGAGAAGAAAATAAGATCCTATGAGAAACCCCAAAAGGCAAATTTGTGACAAAGTGTTTGGACTGCAGATGAGGAACACAAAGGAAGAATAATGATGGGGAATGAAAAACTGGAATAAAACTGGGACAGCTGTGGGAGCCAGGTGGAATGAGAGAGTAGAGTGATTAGGGGGAGGTTCACATCCAAAAGCTGAAACTGACTGGTCAACTAGGGATAAACTGTGCTGGGGAACGAGAGTCTAGATGATATGCTGAGGAGAAGGGAAAGGAGGCAGGGACAGCTTGTTGGGAAATGCTGTTATCAGGATGTGCTTATGTCCTGAGCCTGGTATGGAAATGGCTGGAAGTTAAGCATCTTTATGTTTTTAAAAAGAATTGGCTTGTGATTTCAATATCCTTGGTTTGGGGAAAAACTTGCTTGCTTGTGTACACCCAATTTTAATGCTATATATTATATTCTGTATTTAAAGTCTTGTAATGGTGTGAACATCACTCGAGTAGCAGTCCTAGCACTTTTAGTCTTAGTAGAGGATTATAAGTGTTACATGCAAACAAGCTGTGTCTTATTAGGAGTCACTCCTGGACTGGAAACCTCTTGAGTGAACAGTTGATTTAGAAGGAGGAGATGCTGTTTTACATGATCCCTTTGAGAATATGTGGCCAGTCTAGAAAGAAAGGCTCAGCGTTTTAACCTTGAGTATGACTTCAGAACAAATTGCTCTGAACACTCACTTTCATTCTGTTTAATTCAATTTAGTCTGAATTGACTAGGGAATCTCTTTAGCTAAGCCAAAACAAAAGCATCCAAATGTATGGATTACATCAGGGAGATATTGCTGTATTTTCAGTAGGGTCTTAGTTCTGGGGAAGGTGAGACTGGCCTTTTCTTCAAACCTTTACTTTGTTGAGAAGACAAAATTTGACACCCTCCTCACAAACCCAAGTAAGTAAAAAGATTATTTTGGACTTCAGTGATCAAACTGTTGACTCTAGCTGGTCCTGATGGCTTTTGACCTGAGAACATAGGTGTCAGTCTTACAGAAAGGTGGCATTTTGTGCCCTCATCCACACCATTACTTGATGGAAAGGAGGAATAACAACTGGGTAACTTCAAGTTAATATTCTACATTTACTTAGGTTTAGTATTTTATACTTTCAATGAATATATTTTCCTCTAAATGCTTAATTTGGATAAAGGCAGAAATCTGATTTTAGTTATCTCATTAGTATTTTGAACCTTACATCTAAATCTTTGCTATGTCACCGAGATCAGCGTTGTACAGATGCAAATCTGAACCCGAGTATTTTAGTGGAACAGTGTGTGTTCTCTGAGACTGCAGTTGCTGAGCTTATAGTAAGCTGAGTAATCCTGACAAAAAGAGTAAGATCTGGCACAGTGCACAACAAACACCACTGAAATCAGGTTGATGGTACGATAAAGACTTGAAGGGCAGGCTTAAAGTATTAGGGAAAAGGGAAGGAAATGAAAGAAAAGCAAAACTTTTCAGTGGCAGTTTAAGTGTAAAGGGAGTAGCGATGATATTAATTAAGATTGTTTTTCAGTGTGGATAATTGCAGGACATGTTGTTTTGGCCTTTCATGTTTTATGAAGCTTGCGAAAGCTGTCTCTGCCAGAAGGCTGTCAGAAAGTTGGATGCTGTCAGCTAGTCGTGCAGCCTTCAGAAGCGCCGAGCTCCCGTCAGTGATCTGCGTGGTCTGGCGGGTGGTTAGTAGTTTAGAAAATCAGATTCATGGCCCTAAATATGGATCTGGAAACCTCATTTGAGGAGCCTGTTTTTGAAAGCTGCACCCTAATTTTGTATATATTTTATGTTGTTGCTGAATTAATGAGCTGAAAAGTTCTTGGACACAGATGCACGATTTACTGAAACATAAGCAAACCAGAGAGATGATTTTTCCCTCCCGAATTATACTTGGAGTTTACTGTTGGAAAACTGAAGCTGCATTGCGTCAGTTCCAGATATAACTACTCACTGATCAGTGAATAAACACTTCCTTTGCAGAAGCTTATCGCTCCTCTTGCAAAAATACTTCTACCTGTGCAGAAGTCATAGTATATGTTTTCCATAGCAAAGGAACTAAAGGTTTAACTGACGATATATGTATATACACACATATATAAATAAAATCCCCACCAGTTCTGACATTATGAGCAAAACTGACAAAATCAAACCTGAATGTGTGTATTTATATGGCTCTGGCTATTCAAAGTGATGTTGTGTTTCTGTAAAGCCTCAATGTTATGGCTAGATCTCTCCTGTGCTTAAACTGAGGACACTTACTGGATGCCCATCTGCATTAGAGCTGCCAAAGGGGGATCTTCTATGTCTAAAAACAAGTGTAAAAGCCAGCAGTGATAGAGAGGAGGTACAGGCTTCTGTCTCCAAATGTTTTTTGACCAGAAAATACAACTTCCTTGAAGTGCACAGCTTGGTGTGGGCAAAGGTTCTTGACCTTGGATGTCAACTACTGTGTCTGAAATGGCATAAAATGAAACCTGGTTGTAACTTTTCATGCCAGTGATAAAGATATCACAAGATGTCTTCCATCACAGAGATAAAGGGCCTTGCATTGGACAGTGACTCAGCCCAAATAGGAGCCTGGTGGCAGAAATCAAGAAGAAAGAGCCTGTTTTTACCCTGGATTGGTGGAAGAAATGAGCTGGTGGCGCACCATCCCTCCCCAGGATGTCTGTTGACCAGGAGACCTTTTTTTTTTTGGGTGGAGAGGCTTTTTTAAAGTATGCCTTCAAGGATTTACACAATCTCTTCCATAGTCAGTCATAGATTATCTTGTGTTGGAAGGGACCCATAAGTATTATCAAGTCCAACTCTCAACACTTGGGTATTATTTGCCCACATTAAAAACTTGGTGCTGTGTGTCTAGGCCTTAACAGCAGCCCGTGTAGCAAAGTCTGATTTTGCAATTAGAGAGTAACTAGGCTGGAAGGGGCTTCTGCATCTACCTTTTAAATTCTGACTTTGTTTTTCTCCTTTTCTTGCTCAACTGCAGCTTCTCCCTTATGTTCATGCAGGTGTGGTTTTACAGTAGCATTTTAATGATTTGATTTATTTTGTCAAACTAGTATTTTCTTTTGAAAAACATACTGGCAATGTCTGAAAAGAAGCAGCTATAAACAGATCATCTGGAAGCGGTGCATTGAAGGAAAGTTTAAGACCAAGAGCTAGTTAAAGCCATGTCCTGTCAGAGATTAGCTCAGGTCCACATAAAACCAGCATTCACAAGAAAAATACAAATGCCAGCAGGCAAGACCATCCAAAATCCTTAAGTTTTGCTTTGCTGAAATTGAGCTGAATAGGTAATTTTGGAGAATGATGTACAGAAAGTTAGGGTTATTCATCCCAGTATCATCATTGTTGTCATAATATATAGAAGTCTTAAACATGTATAAAGCCATGTATAAGAGCAGAACTAAACTCCGAACTAAAGGTAATGACTAAAAGCAAGACAGAACTCATAGAGAAGCAGCTCTGCTCTACTTCAGCATCAGCTGAGCATTGTGAGATTAGGAGAACAGGAATTTGGGTAGAAGTACGAGGATGGGTTTGTGAGCCATCAGTGCATGACCTCAGCTGGTGTTTGCCAGGAGAGGGATGACAGGCCCCTGCAGTGCTGAAGGAGGACCGTATCCTACATCCTGCAGGAGCGGCTGGTGGCAGTGGGTGGCTGCATGAGGGACTGGAACAAAGAACCCATGGAAGGGCACGTTTGTTCGCCCCAGCATGAGAAGCACAGGGGAGGGTGAGAGGGTGTGAAGATGATGGGCTTGAGTCACTCAGGTGGGCGGAGGAGTTAGGAGATGGAAAACTGAACAAAGTCAGTGGCTGTGAGAGAGGAGGAGCAGGAGCCAGGAGCAGGCTTCAGGACAGGGAGCTGACATCATACTTTTGACAGTTTTCTCTTAGAGGAGCTGGTGTGATTCAGAGCAGTGATACCCAGGGGCAGGAGCACCTGAGTACTGAGGCATGTACTCCCTCCATGTTGGAGGCTGTAGGTGCGAGTCTCAGTACGGGTGGATTCTGACTGGTGTTTTCACAGGTTGAGAAATCAGGTTAATCTGAATCTTAATAAAGACCCACTTCCCCGAGCTCCTAGAGCGTTTGCCTCGTAGCTGAAGTTTAAGAAAGATTGGAATAATATTTTCCTTACCAAAGAGACCATGGTTTCTGTTATTGATTACAAGAGGGTTTGCCAAAAGGGTTCTAGTAATCTCTCTGAGGATAAGGTCTCCCCAGTAACGTATTAACTGTGCTGTGCCTTGCCCCCAGTGCTTTAGGAACACTGTTTAGCGTTATGTATCTCTATATGTAAGGTATATATCCATGTATCCTATTTGTTGGGCTATTTCTATCCAAACGTTCTTCAGTTCTCCCGAACCCTGCCCCTCCATGCAATGCTGCTGGCCTCAACAAACCTTCAGCAATCAAGTGTTTGCAAGAGTCTCCATCTGCTTGAGTTTTTACCTCAAACCACCTATAGCTGTCCTTGAAGTACAACGTATTCCTGCTCACTCTTTAGAAAGCCACAACCACCGAGGTGTCCCCTTGCACTGTCCTCTCTCCATCACTGAAAGTTTCCCTCCTCTCTCCTTGAGTGTCTTCCTGTCTCAAAGTGACTTGAGGGGGCAGAGAAAGGTAAAACCGAACACATGAACCGGTCCACATCAGGCTTTTTTCCTAAGCGGCTTCTGGGATGCCGCAAACAAGCTGCTCTGTCAATAGCATTTATATTTATTTTCCCATGCTGAAGGCCAAGGATTAATTTATCTGGAGGTCCACTCCACCTTGCAACACAGCCTTGTGTTACACTTGATAACGTAGAGCTATTTTAATCCAGCTTAATTTGATCTTGATCTTTAGTTAATATCCTTTTGATTTTTCCTCTAACCTGTTTTCCTGAAGTTTACAAGTATAAAATCATAGGAGAAATGGTATCTGACTTTTGATCCACTTTGTTAATAAGCTGATTACAAGTATTTAAAGTTATCTCCTCTTCTCCAGATGCAACACAGCAAATGACCTCCAAACACCGTCAGTCTTGCCAAAAGTTTCAGAGCTCTTGCTGGGGATAAGCAATGTCAAAATGCAGATGGAGACCTGGTTCCTGTGAGTCAAACCATTGTGCAAGTCCAGCTGAGTTCAGTGGAGCCCTATCAAAGCACAGATTTTCAGTCCTGTATCCATTAGATGTGCAAATTTTGACTTGAAGAAGCTGTCAATAAGCTGAGTAATTTAACACAAAACTTCCGGTGAGTATCATGGGGTGTTTTCTCTGCAAGTACAGTGGGGTAGGTTGTTCCCCCAGCCAGGGTTAGAGGCAGCATAGCATAGTGTTTATCCCAAGGATAGCAAAGATGCTGCTGCTGCCTATGCTTGCCCCCTGCCTCTATTCCTTCATGCCTTTAGGCTTCTTTTCTAACATCAGAAGTTATTGAACAGGGTCAACCCCCTAATTGTGCATTTGGATGGTGGCTGGTGAGCTGGAGCTTCCAATGCCAGCAGTTTAAGGATGTGGGGCTGTGGGAATCTGCTTCCCATGGCACAGTCAAGAGGGGGATCTCTCTTGGGGGTGACCTGCAAGAGTTGGTGCAAATGTGGGTTTGCCCTGATTTGGGGATGTGGGACTGATGGCAATTGGCATGAAGACCTGCTTGGGATCGTCCTCTGGGGACCTGTGAAGGGCAGTTAAGAGACGAATGAGAGCATGGGGGTTTTGGCACCCCAGTGCTGTAGAAGGACGCTCCTTGCTTCAGGGGATCTGACTGTCTGTGCTGGGAGGATTTGAAGTGATGGGGCTTGTCCTTTTTTATTTGAGTCCATGGGATACCAGTGAATTGCTGCTCTTGCAGGTGAGCTCTGGCACTGTGACAGTGTCATGTGCTTACTGAGTGATTGTCCCTTTGCAGATCCATGGAGAATAATATGTCCAAGAGCTTTGCATGGAGTATGTGCTGTGTGCCAAGAGTGCTGCTACAGGGCTGCACCTTTTTTCCACCTAAGAAAGCTCATCTTTTATCTGTGACACTGATTTTATACTTGGTGTAGCTCCATTAGCAACATCAGCTTTACATGGGCTATCTGAGAGCAGAGACAGCTCCTTTTTCTCATTTGGGAAGAAAAGTCTTTTCTTCTTCATTAGAAATGGCTCTGCAGGGAAAAGATTGCAGTTTCCTGCCCATATGTTCCCCAGTCCTTTCAGTGGAAAGATCTTATTGTTTTGAAAATGAGCACTTCTTCAGGAATCTACACACAATTAAAGGAGGAAATCTCTGATGCTGCCCCTAGAGCTGCATAAGTTAATAAATCATACGCAAGGCTGAATTCTTAATTTTGGGTACTTATCCTTCAAGTATTTTGTTTGACTGATTTTCAAAGGGTAAATCAACACCAAGCTGTGTAAAAAATTTTGGGCAAGAATGAAACCTATATTCCTGCTGTGCGAGGACAGCAGATGTATGTTTGATCTGTGCTGGTAAACAATGTTTGTCAGTGCCTGGTGGCTGCCAAACCCCATCTCTCCTACCCATTGCCAAAGACTTGTTGATGAGCCATTGGGTGGGCGTGCCTGGGACCACCACCTCCAGCCAACCCTGCTGACCCTTCCTGGAATCCCCACCTTAGGGCTGAGGAGAGGACTTTTGGCATCCATATGAGACATGCCCTCATCTCTCAGCTCTACCAAGGTTACCTTATCTTCGTTCTTTATCCAGAAGCTTTGTATGGTGCATTTAACAGAACCTCTCTGGGTGAGCAAAGCTGCCGGCCCCAGGTACTTCCCAGCAGATGTATTCCTAACACAGCGATGTGTTGTTAGGAATAAATACCAGCAGAGGGCACGCCAAGATATGCAGATGGGAAAAACTAAACTCGCGTATTCTCAGTTGGTCTGAGGAGCTGGTGAAAACGCTGTTTGTTCGTACTTCATGTGCCTGTAGGACATTGTAAGGGAGTGTAATGGGTCTGTCAGGGCAGTGGTGGGATTCTGCTTTGAAAAATTCGATCAGCAAAATATCTTAAACCAGCAGTGAATGTAATGTGATCTTAGATATGCTGGTGGAAAGAAAAGAGCCTCCCTTTCGCTGGCTTACCTGGCCCTCTTCTATTAACCTTTCCACCACAACAGTTATAAAGAGGTAACAGTGTAAGCAGAGATCTGCTTCTTAAAAGGCACAGAAGCTTTATTTGGTACAGAGAACTGCCTGTAGCAGACCCTGTGGTAAAGTGGGGAAAGCCTTTTGTGCTGAGATGGACACCTGGGGACACCTGGGACAACCATAAAGCTCTTTCAGGAGGTAGTAACTCCAGCACCTTTCTTTGGCTGCTGTAGGCTTGAACAGAGAACTTTACTGCAGGAACAATTACAGTTGTAAACACACAGATAGGTAAAACAGTCTGCACATAGCCTTTGCCTGGGCATGATGGTTATACAGAGTACACAGCAGTACCTGACTTAGGTGTTTTCAGGGATTTTTAGCTATTGGGTGGGAGGTTACTGGCACAAGACCATGGATGAAAGCAGCTCCAAGATGTTTGTTGATACTCACTTAGGATTCACTTCAAAGATGAAATGAAGTCTTTGTCTTTGCTGTCTTTTTAGGTAATACTACTTTGAGAAATACTTTGACACTCATAACTACATGTTGTGGTTATGGTTGACTGACGTAGTTTTCAAATCCATCAAGTAATTTCTACCCCTGAAAAGCTGCATTGCTTTCAAGTAACATATGGCTTTTCAAGGTAACTAAGCAATCTTTGATTCTTTTAGCTAAGCAGTAAAAAGCTTCCCAAATAAAATGAGGAATTTGAAGTGAACCAAAACATCTTTTGCAATCCAGCAAAAAAAATGGTTATATTTTCCCTTCAGAAAGGAGATAACCTGACACTTGGATGTACCTGGATAGTCCAGACTGTGCTTGTAGGAGCAATGTGTAGGTGGAAAGCATCATGCACTTTATGAGAAGATTTCTTTAATACAGATTCAGAAACATTTCCAATACACCCTTTGGTACCCAATCAATCTCCCTGTAAAACCTTCTCCTGAATTACAACAACAACAAAAAATCCTCAGAAAACTTGTTTTGACTGGACAAAACATGTATAAACTCTAACAGAGAACTGGTGGAGCAATAAACAAGCATGTTTAACACCTAAGGCACTGGTACCCTCTGCAGACTCTAAGAGTTCATTAAACCTTGCCCTGTAAACTTATGGACCAATTTTGTCTCATGCTGTCTATTCTGCCAAGCTCTTGCTCTGTAATTCCCTAAACAGGATAAACTCCTAAGCATTCAGCCAGCAGTGAGAGGAGCAGCAGCTGGGCATAACCAGCAGTCCCCCTGCCTCACTCGGTGCCATGCCTGCAGCTCGCTTCGATCCCTGTTTTAGCCAATCATTATAATCAATGGAGTAATCATGGAAATAGCCAGTGTTGCTGTCTGTGCCTTTCTGATGGACATTCACCACCATACCCAGCACCAGGATTCGTCTGGTCTGGCACTGGGTACCTGGGACCTTGCCTGGGCTGACTGACAGCACATGCCAGTTGTGTCAGTGCTGTGTTGACAGAGAGTGCTCATCTCACCTCCCTCCCTACCACCAAAATGGAGCATGTGGATTGTGGAAGGCAAATGTCATTGGACATAAATTCCCACTTATGCTCTGTAGGTATATATGCAAAGTTTTAACTTGGTGCATGTTGTTTCCAGTGAGTGAGGAGTAGCTGGCAGGAGGGCTTTAGGAAACATTTTCAAACCCAGAAAGTTAAATTCAAAAGGCTCTTGTATTCTCACATCTCTTTCTATTATAGCAATATATTTATATTCAGCAAAATGGCAGTTCTGACATACAGGAAGCTATTGTTGTGTTACTGGCATAGGGGAGGTGGTTAAAAAAGCAAAATATCTACCTATAATTATTTCCTTTTTTTCTGTCCTTCATATATTTTTCTTCTCTGTGAGCTGGGTCTGTGTTTATCACAACTTAGTCCCTGACTAAGTGGCAGCCACTCCACTCTATTAAACTTAAGCTATCATATATTCTTTATGCTTTACAGACCTCAGAAATGCTTTAGAAACTTGAAATACAATCATTAGGCCTATTTTGTGCTCTTTAACCGGCTAATAGTGCAAAGCTCCTAGAAAGAGAAAAATGTAAGCTAGTATGTCATAAGGAGTCACCTGTAAGCAGCTTGTCAGACTTCAGAAAGTCATGCTTTTAAGGTCTAATATACAGGGCCATGGCTGGTTCCCAGAGGGGACCTATGAACCTCTGTGAGGATCAGAACGCCCTGGCATGGCCTGGTGGGGAAGGCGAGAGGCACACAGTACAGGTCCTCTGTTGGATACTCATCTCTAAATGCTCATTTCTGAACATTAGCCTGTTATAAAGAAGAGCAGGTGTAGTTCATCCACCCCTGCAGCTGTGTTTGTAGACACAGCTATCAGGACCACCGGTGCCCAGTCCAGTGGCTGTGTAATAGGTGGGCAGCCTCTTCCTGCACCCCCAGGGTTTGGCTGCTCAGGGGCAGCTTGGGTGCTGAGGTGGCTTTAGAAGGGAGTGTCTCTGAAAATGGCTAAGTTGTGAGAAAAATCTGTGTGAGAAAGAGCTGTGAGAAGCTGAAATGCACCCACTGGGTCAGGATTTTCATTAAGCTCAGTCACTTACCCTTGATCCTTACTTGACTCAACCCAAAGACTTGTATTCCTTGTTTGACCTTGGACCTGTCTCTTCACCACAGACCTGCTCAGCAATTGCTGCACTGTGCCTGCCCCTGGTTTCCCCCACCAGTGCTGCTTGACTCTCCTTACTCAGGGATGGTGGGTCTATGCCTTTATCAGTGGGATTGTTGCCTGCCATCCGTATCTTCAGCCCTGGCTTGGGTCATCTTCCCTTGTAGTATAGCTGATCCTTTTTGCTCCCCAAGAGTTTTATGTCTTAATTTTATCTAAATCCCATGTTTTTCACACCAGGAGTCTGTAAACTATTCAATTTCATTGACCAGCATTCAAGCATCAATTTAACTACATGCTAAGCAGGGTTAACTTTATGAATTGTGGCCAAAACCTGCTACTGTAGGAGGACAGTGTTGAATTTGGGATTTGAACATTGGGATTTGGTGATTTGGGATTTAAACATTTTCTACTGAAATCAACACCAGACTCCAGCTAATTTCAATAACAAAAGTTATAACAAAATGTAGAAGTACACATATTTAAGTCACTAGGTGGGAATGAAACACTTGTCTGTGCTCTGGATAAGGGATATTTAGAATTTTGCAGTAGTTACCTTTGTGCTGGCACACATTTTCAGTATGGGAAAATAACTGGAATAGTTCTATATAAAGACCTAGTAAGTTGTTAGTACAGGTGATACGTTCCTACAGCGAAAGATTGATGACAAGTTCAGTAACTATGGGGAATGGGAATTAAACCTGATGAACTTCATCGACACAGTAGAATTGCAGTTATGAATTTTGCTTTTGATTGATATCAAGAACACATAGTTGCTGGAGACAAGTAATAACACTGAAATATGCATAGTCTCAAGCAGTAGTTTAACTTTGTATATGTGTGTGTCAAATCTAAGTTAAATGTTTGTCTTAAAGCATGTGATTATTAAAGAAATACAAACCTTGTCCTGCAGAGATCAAGTATGAATATCTAGCACATTCTGTAAAATGTGCAGTAATCTTTTTACTTCATACTGGACATCTGCTATAGGTAAATTAAGGGGGCTTTATGAAATGTTATTTTCTCATTTTTTGAGCTCCAAAACTTCTTGTACAGCTTTTCATACAGTGATATCAACACTGACATGAGACCATCTTAGAGCTCAGAGCAAGACCATGCTGAAGCTCACAGTGTGGTGCGGGGCCACCACAGCTCTGCCCAGCCCATGGCCATCACCTTGGGGTGACAGGCTTTGCTGGAGCCTCCCTGTTGCGGATCTCAGGCAAGTGGTCGCACAGTGGAAGGTGCAGATCACTGCTCCTCAAAGCCACCTCTTGGCAGACAGCTTGTTGTCTGCTCTGAAATGTTTCAGGTTTTGTGCATGCTCTGCTCCTGCCTTGCAGTGAACTGGGCTGTACCCTTCTTTCTCTGCCCCTTGATGCTCAAGCCTCATTTTCATGTGCGGTTTGTGCCCAACAGTGTCAAAGGGCAGGTGGTGTGATGACTTGTTCCAGTGCATTTTAGGGCTTATTTCTTACTGGGCCTTTCTTCACAAGCTCTTTTGGAGAAGTTGCTGCTGCTAAGTAGTCTTGTGGGGGGCCAGACTGACTCTTGGCCCTTAATGATCAATAGTGTTCTGTACTGATTAGCACTGGCCATTTCTGGCTTAAGAAGAGTAACTTCTACTTGACTCACTAAAGCTGTGGAGCTGTAAATTCCCTTTTAGCACATTAACACTGTTTTGTAGCATGATATTTGATGGATGAACGTGTATGTAATCTATTATCTATTTTCTCAAAGCTCAGCCCAGAAAAGCAGCATGCTTTATTCTCTCTGGGAATATTGCAGACTACCTTTGTTTCCAGTCATAACCACATTTAGACATAGTGCTGCTGTTTTAAATTGAGGTAATGAAATCTTGACAAATGGTTTGGACAAACACAACACAAGCAATAACAGAGGCTTTAATAAAATGAAAGGATTTCCAGGGAATACCTTCATTTCTTCCCTCCACCAATTTAATTCTTTCTGAGAATAATCAGACCATAACATAAGACTAAATTCAAGAGATGAAGTTCAGCTGGAGAGGAAATAATGCCCATAAAATGTTTTCAAAGCTTGTTCATTGTTTGAAATGAGTTCTTCGAGTAGAACTGATGTGCTTTAAATACTTTATAAGCAAAAATCCTTTGCACCTGAAGCACCTTTTCATCTAGGGATCTTGAAGTGGTTTAGAATCATAGAATATCTTAAATTGTAAGGCACCCATAAGGATCACTGAGTCCAACTCCTTGCTCCTTGCACAACTACCTAACAATATTATGTGACTAAGCATCCTCCAGATGCTCCTTGAACTCTGACAGGCATGGTGCTGTGAGGAGCCTGTTCCACTCACTGATCATTGCTTCAGTGAAGACCCTTTTCCTAATGTCCAGTCTGAACTTCCCCTGACACCGCTTCATTCCATTTCCTCATGAGGAAGGGTTGTGACAACCAAATATCTGCCTTAGTGTTTGGTTGTAGCAACCCTGGTGAGTTTCACATGGGGACATGTGTGTCTGTGTTACAGCTAATCTACTCCCATAGTCTGACTGCCAGCAAAAACTCTCCCAGAGCTCCAAAGATAACAGTTTGCCCAAGGAAGTTGTGAATGCTAAAGGTTGTGAGTGTTCAAGGCCAGGTTGGACAGAGCCTTGGGTGACATGGTTTAGTGTGAGGTGTCCCTGCCCATGGCAGGGGGTTGGAACTTGATGATCTTAAGCTCCTTTCCAACCCTAGCTAGTCTATGACTTGTCCTGCTGAAACAGAATAAAAGTCCAGCCTTTATCCCTCACGATGTTATGAAATCTTGAACACTGGTGCATATAAGGTGGTAATGGAGTGATGGCTGGGGAGGGGCTGGGGGAACCGTGCACCACCTTTTAACCTGGGAAGGGAATGAAGATTATTTGATACTTCTGGCCATTGGCCAACAGTGTCCTAACAGTTTGATTTAGCTGATGGCCCATTTTGAGTCAGGTCCCGGTGAAGGACATTTCACTTCCAGGTGAGAGATGAGTCCTGTTAGTGGAGTTCCCTGTGTCCCATGGTGTCTTCTGAATACATAACTTTTAGACAGAGGCTTAATGAAAGTCATTCTGGGGATGATGAGACTGCTTGCTTCATTAGTAGCTTTTGTGTTTCAATGGACAGTGGGGCAATTAACATAAGGCTCATTACACAAGGATTTTCATCTTTTACTCTCCTTATTCATCATAGTATTTCCTTTGAGAATACTAGAGACTGTGATTAAGCACAGGAATAGTTCATGTAGTTTCTTCTTTGAGATTTCGATCACCTTTTTCGAGTCTAATTGTTCAACAGCCTTCATTCCTAATGTACTGACGGTGGCTATGCATAATGCCTTGCACAAAACCTCTGCTCTTTAGCTTCTGGTTGAGGTTATTTTCTGCTTACACCACAGAGCAGTAGCTCCAACTGGAAAAAATCTCAGAGCCACAACCTCAAGGTACAGCAAGGTCTAATAAAATATGAGAACCAAAACCAAGCCAGGATGAGCCCAAGTGGATACCTGCTTTGGTCCCAATCCGTAAGATTAATGTAAAAACATTAGAGAATGCCTTTATTGGGCCAACATTCCTTCAATTACCCCACTGTTTGTTTCCAACAACAGTCAATAGATGCCATTAGAGAAGAGCGTAAGAACAAGACAAGCAGGCAGTAACAGGAATGCTGTCCTAGACTCCAGGAACAGGGTATGATGACTTCATATTTCATAGATTTAGATTGATTTTTATGATATTAATCTGTTCATTACACACATCATAACAGGAGTAATCCATAGTCCTTTGTGCAGACAGGACAGAGATACAGGAGGTTCAGTTCTACAAGGAACAGTACAATTTTCTGCCTACAGACCCAGCTGCAGATCCGGAGACGTGAGGCCCATTTCCACCACTGTCACTGGGTGGGACTGGTGTGGATCGCTGCCCTGTCTGCCCTTACTGCTGCTGCTTTCCTTTCTCCCCATCTTCCTTTCCCACCAGTTTCCATTAGCTTGACCTTGGGATCTCTCTGCAGAAGCCAAACCTGCTATGCTGGAAATTTCAGACATGGAGACATGGGTGGCGTTTGTCCAAGATGTGCTTAAGGAGGACTCGGAGGACAGCAAAGGGGGACACACCTGAAAGAGAAAAGGATATTAAAATAGCTTCGATTTTAGGCAAATAGCTTCTCTGGGCCTCTCTTCCTGTTTCTATCAAATCCTTGTCACTATGATGTCAGTAGATGCTGTTGAAAAACTTGTGTCAAATGTCCTACACTGCACAGGGCTAAGACTCTGTAAAGGGTCTTTTTGGAAATCTGAAGATAGAAATTGCATAGAAATGTTGTAATAAATAATTTTCTATTGGAAAGTTGTCTTTTGAGATACGGACACTCTGTGTGGTTTTAAAAATCTGAAGTAACACAAAGACTTTCATTTTCAGTGGGCAGGATAATGTTCGGGACAAACTATCTCGTTTATTAAAAGATGGGGAATGAAACTTAGAGAGCAGTTTCCAAAAGCTTTGATCATAAATCAGTCTTAGGTTCCCAAGTCACTTAATCTTTATGTCTGTTTCAAAGTGCTGGCAACAGTTGCTGTGTAGCTGAGGGCCTGCACTGAAAAGATACTGGTAATTTCCACTAAAATTCATGCAATTATTGGTGTTTTCAAACATTTGTTAGAAATGAAATGAGTATTAGTTAAATATTCATGAAAGGAATATTTTACTTTTTTTGAAAACTGGAAATGCAGTTTGGCTACTTGCTCATGAGTATGTTAACAAATCAGGTTTCCCACTATTTGGTTAGCTCAAGCACTTATATATTCTGCCTATGAAGCTGTTGCTAAGAGGAATGCTGAGCACCATCAGTTCAGAGCTGGAGGAAGATTTTCTTACTTCTCAAAGGTTTAATTTGCTTTTCCTGCTCAGCACCAAGCTGATACAAAGATCTCTCAGAGGGATTAGGGCTTAGAGATCTGCTGGTGGAGACACAGGGTGTAGAGCCTGCAGACCTCCCAGCTGTTGGGAGAGGCTGATGCCTGGAGAGGATCCAGCTCCCCAACCCCATCCCTGCTGGAAGCACCCCCCAGACCTGCCTAAAGAGCTTTGCTTCAGCATCCTCCCTCACCTGGCTTAGACACAGCAAGCAGGGTCACCAAAAAGCCACTGACCCTGCTCACTGTGATGGCTGGTCATTGCTCAGGAGGGAGGAAGGACCAGTGGTAACCCTGGGGTGGGCACCATCCCCACAGGAACAGGAGGAGGCTTCCGATGGAGATCCAGGACCTGACTGTGCATGTCCAGCAGCCCTGGCAAGGTCCTAAAATGATGCCCTCTGCTGGAGGGGAGACCTCTGCTAGCATCCACCTGAAAGCTCTGCCCAGGACCTATGCGTGTGGTATGGAGACCCCTGGGAACAATTAGATTCTGGTAAACCAGGAGTTTCTCATCTAAAAAAACAGTTGTTTCAGTAACTGTTTCCTGACTGGTGCTGTTGAAGTATTTCAGTCTGTGCTAACGCTATCATACTGCTAGCAGGGGAAGCTCATTCCACCTAATTGTACTAAGTGTGTGGTTATGAAGATGGGAACCTAATTATCTCCATCAAATTGATTTCATTTTGGTTACCGCATGGCTATTAGAGGAATGACAATAAATTCTGGTCTCTTTGATCAGGACTGGAGTTTAACCAACATTTCTAAAGTCATTAATGTGTTATGCCTCCCTCAGGCGAATGATTTGATTACCATGTAAATGTACCAGAGCTGAACACTTCAGCTATATATTATGGGTGATGGATAGAAAGTTTTGAAAGAATACGTGTTGCACCTCAATGCAACCAGGAGGGAAACACTGAGGATGCCAGATAGCTACTGGCAGGCAGGGGACACACACATCTGGAAGCTTCATTTTAGATCAGTCCTGAGCACAGAAGTGTTGAGGAGCCCACAAGAGTAAAGTCCAGCTCCCACCACCTTGGGTGCTTCCCCATGGCTCACCTGTGTGAGGGTGACTGAAGTGCTGAACTGCAACTGGGAAGAAACTGGGCCATTTATTAGTTAGCTTTTGCTCTTATATATCTATAAATAAACATATATAGTTACATAATGTCTATGTATATAAATATATATTTACATTTGAATATATATATTTACGTAGAAACTCCATAGAATTTTATCTTTGTGGGGTTTTGGTCTTGTTTCTGTGCCTAATATGGGTTACATCAGGTGGTGCATCATGGAATATTAGTATTTGTGCCTATTATAAAATATGTGTGTATATATATGTTGATAATATACATGTATCTAATGTGCTATGGCTACACTTGCACACTGTGATATGACACATGACATGATATATTAACAGATATTATGTTTAAATGTTCCATAATATATTTTAATGCACTTTATTTTAAACCCTTTCTGAATACCTGACATCCTTTTTTTATTTCACAAATCATTTTATATTGAATGTAAGCATTCTGATTCTTTAGCTTCAGTGACCTAGGGTACCAGTTCAAATGATCCAGGGTGGTCTTGCCACTGGGCCAAGTCAGAAAGGGCTGCAAGTTTGGTCCTCCTGCCACCTGTATTTCACATGCAATCCTGTATGCAGAGATCAGCATTTCCAAAAGCCTGGGCTGTCGCACCAGCGTCCCTGCAAATGCTGCTGTTGGTCGTTTATTACTGGGGCTGGGAATCCCTGGTATTTCAGCTGACTTCCTCCTCTCCTTGGAGCCTGACGCTGTTGCCAGGGCGGAGGCATCGCTGTGCTGGCTGAGTGCCTGTACGGGCTTGCAGGTCTCCATGGGGCTGGAGGTGCCCCAGGACAGCTCCAGGGCACTCGGAGGCAGTGAGGAAAGACAGAGACACAGTATTTCAAGATGGGGGGGGGAATTCAGAAGCTACTGGTGCTTAAGGATGAGGCTGCAGAGCTCTTTGCCACAGAGGAGGAAAATCCACTCTTTATGTTCCCACCCCTCTCCACGTCTCCCAGCCTCCCCTAGCTCTGCAGCCTCCTGACCCCAAGGAAAATGACTTCAACTCCCCAGCCCAGGAGGCATTTATCTTATTTTCTGCTGTGTCAGTTTTCTGCCTGTTTAGTGGTTTAAAGAATTTCGGGAGGGTGGCAGGGAGAGGGCAAGAGGTACAGGCAGGAGTAAGGTAAGGAAGGTGGGGGGAGATAGGAAAAGGGATCCCCCCTTATTGGAGTAGCAAGCAGTGAAGTTGACTGAACCTGTATCAAGTGGCTGTGTCCTTTGGGAATGTAGACAAGAGTTAGGGAAGACTGGCTCAATATTTTACTTGATTGATTAGCAGCAGGTATTGGTGACCTCAAGTGTAAGTGGAAAGAAGGTTTTCTATTTGCTAGTCTAAGCCCTAGTGCACTTGTAAGGAGAATTCAACTGCATTTGTGTTTATTGTCCATGTGGAAGAAGAGAGAGGTTTGCCTGACTTTCCTGAGTCTTGGAGAAAAGTGTGTGGGAATAGGCCTTGATTTGCTTCCTACTTTCTCCTGGGTTATAAACCATCCATCCTTCCTTGCAGCATATGCCTGTTCCAGCTTTGTGGAAGGCAGCAGGAGGTGAGTGAGTAATGCTGGGAGGTGGAGATCCCCAAAAGAACCAAAATACATTAAATAGCCACATCGATGAATACACAAAGTTCCCCATTTGACAGAAGCATATAACATGCAGGTGCTCACGTCACGGCACCTGTCTGAAGAAACCTTCCCTTATATTTCAGTAAGAACAGACAGTGAGAAACTCCCATGCACATATTGACATGAATAAACCCCTGCACCATGGCCTAGGTGAATGCTTTGCAGGCTGCCAATGGGCTGCGATGTGCAGACTTTCCAGCTTCTCCCGATGCATTAGTATCTCTTACTTTGCAAATGGTGCTTTCATCGCACAAAGTATTTAGAAGTATGAAGAGATTTTCCAAGGAAGGGAAATAATGACATGGGAACAGCAGTTTCTCTAGTGGGGAGCTCTGGTAAATGCAGTGAGATCTCACAAGTGAACACGTGCAGTTTTCCATTGTTATTTGTAAGCCCTTTTCATGTGTGTTCACAGGGAGGTGAGGGGTAATGGTCTGAGATTAAGGGACTTGCATTTGCAGTGTCACCATTACCTTGCAGAGCAGTTCTTCACCTGCCTTCCCTTCTGCTCCCTGCATCGTGTTGGTACAGGTACATGTGTGGTGCTGTGGTGAACCAGACCAAGCTCTTGGACCCAGTCTGAAATAATATCCCAGGCTAAAATAGAGAAAGAAAAGGTTACCAGGTTTTCAGCAGGATCAGCTTTCCTGCTTTGCATTGCTGGGTTCCTGCCTGGGCTCCAGGGATGTGGGGGAGAATGACATAGGGACCTTTTTCAGAGGTAGTGCTGGCTTAAATGCAAGTAAAACTACTCCTGCTTAAATGCAAGTAAAACTACTCCTGCTTAAACCACAGGACATATAGTCCCATACTCCCTCTTTTCTGGTAGTGCAGGTACCGGCCAGCTGGCAGGCCACTGAGCACCAGTGGAGTCCTTAAGCAAATACATATGAATATGTATGCACACACACAAATATATATATATCTGCCAAAGTTACCAGCCCATGGGCTGCAGTGGTTCCTTGAATACAACGGGTGGGTTTTTTTCCCTTGGAAAGCAAAGCAAAGACCAGACCCACCAAGCTGGAGGCAGCTGGTTTGTTTGCTCACTTTTCCTGGGCAGCTCCTGCCCTTTTCCCAGTGCTGGCTGCTGCTGCCAGTGCTCGAGGAGAAAGATGCGAAGGACTGAAGGGCTCTAGTCTGTTAATTTATTTTAATGAATATAAATTAATGCAGCTTTCTTTTCTCTAGCTTGCAGATATTAAAGGCCAGTATGACTCACAAGCATGATCTATCTCATCATCGATGGCAATAATACATTAATCACCTCTGATGGAGGCTCCTGCAGTCCTGTTGCAGGGGGGGGGAGCAGACATACAGGGCTAGGTGAAGGCAAGGGACCACGCGCAGCTCTCCAGCTGCTGCAAGCACAGGGCGACAAGCACAGGGCAACCCAAGCGATTTTGACAGCCATCACCTCTGCAGCAGTGTGTTTGTGGCGGTGAAAAAGGATGGGTTAGAGGGGGAAAGACTGTCAAACTATTCAGCCAGTTATTAAAATAACAATCACAGTAAAGTCAGGAGCTAATGCAAAGCTCCCTGTAAAAGATGGAGAGAGCTGCTTCATCTAAGATGTATTTTTAATTTGGTTTACTTTTTCTCCATGCGTTGTTTTACATTTATCTCTATTTGCAGCAGATACTTGGCAGTACTAACAGGGGAACCCAAAAGTGGCCGACCCCAGTGGCACGATGGCACTGAAGCAGTTGGTTTGGGACATGATCACATAGCTTTCTGTCAGGGAAATCTGCAGTAAGAGTTGACAGGGAGGAAGACACAGCAGCAGAAACTAAGTGTGTTTGTAGAAACTTAAAATGACATTATGGACCTCATCCTGGGACAGAGGAACCGAACTGCTGTGATATGTGGGGGACTACACTAAATTGTCCTTTCCATCTTCCCGTGAAGGTCTGTCTAATCTTACCTGTAATGGCCGAGTAGAACTTTTCCCCCTGAAAACTGGAGGAAGAATGACAAAAGAGGAGAGAAATTAGCAGCAGGAGTAAAGTATGGCACTCCCTGGCCAATCCCATAAGCACTAAAATGCTTCACCAGTTTAATGTCATTTCACAGGGTAATCTTCAGCCAGCCTTGTCTAGAGACACTAGCAGGCTTCAGTGCTCAGTGGTGCAAATCATTGAGTGGCACTGTGAAAGTACAAGGAGAGGGAATGATAAAATGTTTTCATGTACCTTTTTCATGTGACCTTAACCCCCCAATTCCCTTCACAAACTGAATTCTGCTCAGTTACACCACTCAGAGTCCTTTGAAGTCAATAGATTTGCGTTAAGGTGGCAGAGTTTTACCTTAGTTGGACAATCCCACAGTGTAGTGAGCCAAAATAATTTTTCTGTACATTTGAGTGATGCTTTTAGGCTAGAGTGATCTATCACCATAGAATGGACCTCTTGAGTGAAAAAGGGGTCATTCTCAGAATGACTCAGTCTTCGCTTTTGCCACACTTCTTCAGAAGAGACCAGTAAGCATGGAGACAAATATATGGACAAATCAGGTACTTCCGATCTCTGCCTCACCCCTCGAATAACCGAACAAGGAGGTAAAAGAATATTTTAGGAAAGCCACACACAGAAAACAGAGCTGAACTTGGACAGCGAATGTTTCAAATAATGAGAAAGGTTCTTCAAGTGTGTTTCAGCTTGTATTTCAGTGGGTCAAAGAGTTACTGGGTCAGATATGAAAAAAATAGATTTGGGAAATGCTGAGACAATTCCAAAACGAAGGCTCAGATGGCAGTGATGGATGGTTCTGGATTTCCAGTGAAAACAGGTGTGTCAGGGCTAGAAGCCAAGTTTTGGCACAAAGGAAAAGGTTCATATGGAATCAGTTCTCTTAGGTCTCAAGTTGAAACATGAATTTTGTATCAACCTAACCCTGTTCCTTGCTGCCAGTAATGACCCTTTCAGTGATTTCAATGGCATCAAAATTATGCTAAGAATAAACTCCTTCCCCAAACCTCTAAATGTATACAGTATATATCAGCCACCAAAACTTATGGCTGGAAGGCCTTCTTTCCAGAATTTGAAAGCATTGATACTTAACAGCATATTGATCTTTTTCATATATATATATATTCACACACACATATATATATGTTCTGTATTTTTTTCTTGCAGCCTAATAATATTAATACTCAAAAGCCAGCTCCTTATGACAAGGAGATGTTTTAAGAAATGGAGGAACAGAAGGTCCTGTGGCTTGCAGACTCTTTGGCTGGGAGTCACCTTCCAATTCACAGTCTTGATAATTCAGGAGTCCAGATTCCCTTTCCTGTCATGGGGAAAGGCCAGGCGCTTGAGAGGACAAGGTCTCCACATCTCTTAGACACTGTGTTAAGTGGCATGAAACACATTATGGAGCTGCTTTTCTCTATCCAGGAAGCTTAGAAAATGGATTCGAACTAAACACCTCTCCTCTGGGCAGGTGAAGGTGGTCCTTGAACAAAGAAGGTTTTACTGTATATTTGAAGTCATTGCCTGGAAGGCAGGAGCACCCCCATTTGGGGGTCTTCACCCATTCTTCTCTTCCTCACTTCAGAGGGTAAAACCTAGACAGGAACTCAGGTCTGCTCCTTTCCCAGGCAAGTATCCCAACCTCATCTATGTTATCAAGTCTTTTTTGTTCTCTCACATGCCAAAAGGTTTTTAAATAGTAATAAACAATTAAGCTTTTTCTGTATATTGTAAAAGGATATAAACGTGTGACATGACATAACCTCTCCATACCTCTGCTTTCGAGTGCTTGATTTTCTGGTGATTACCTGTCCCTTCAGACAGCGGCCTGAAGGGTTTATCAGTTGAGTCACACAACGAAAAAAGACCCTTCTGTTTTGCTGGGATATGGTCTTGTAGAGGCTTTGAGAGGACGTGTAGCTGGACAGGTCAAAGCATGGTGGGGATTAGCACGCCACCAAGGTGGCACTGTGCACCAGGCAGCCAGGACAAGACATGCCTGGACAATGTGTAGGTTCTAGAGGACATATAATGCCAGAGGATGGTCAGGAATTTAGTACCCAAAACTGTGGCGTGTAGGTGTTGACTTTAAGAGGCAGGTTAACAAGTCCCTTTCAAATATCACCTTATCTCCCACTAAAACACGCAAATTAGGAGCTCAAATCCCACTGTTCTGTGTGATGGTCAGGATTTCAGGAGCCTGTGGTGTCAAGGGGATGCTAGCACCTGTTGTTACTCCTGAAAATGCTTCCTTTTACTACTAAGAACAGTATAAAGTAAAGCAGTTTTCTTTAGAAAAATACCCAATTCATTTTTGCATCCACAGTAAAAATGTGTCTTATTCTAGATTTAAGAGCTAACACTCAAGTAATTTACTTGTTAAAGAAATGAAATAGAAGCAGTCTGTAACAAGGACTGTGTTGTGGAATGCAGGGCTGGGTGGTGGTTCTGGAAAGGAAGAGTATTGCAGCTACACGGCTTTCTTTGTGGTATGTTAAATACAGCCTTTGCTGACACCTGAGCACAGCTTTGAGGTTGCAAGAGGAGGAAAGGTAGGCACTAGTGAGTCTATCAGAGGACTGATTGGACCCAATAGTATGTCCCAGTCTTCGTATCTTCATTTTCCTTTGGGGAAGGTTGTTTTGGTAACATCTGGTATAAAGGAAGGGGCTAACTTCTCTTGGCTTGGATTATTTCATGGCAGTATAGGCTGTGAAAACATCTATTCAGGGCCAAGGGACAATGAATGGGACCTTTTCCTCTCCACAGCAGAACAAGACTTTAATGGTCTAGTGGAAGTAATTCTGTATTGCAAAGGAAGTTGATAAAATAGAACATAAACTTCCCTAATAGAGGGTTTAATTATCAGGAAAGCCAGATTGAATGAAGCATTTGAACAGAACCATTTCATTACTGAAAAGGGAATGATTATTAATCCTATTTCTCCAAGGCCACTTGATTTATTCAGGAGGCCTTGGAATACCTAAGAAACCACTCGTGTCTATATGTGTGCATGTGCTTGTACATCTTTGTGTTGCTTTGGGTTTGTTGGGGATTTTTTGCATTCAAACAGACTGCCACTACCCTTTAAAAAGCCTCAAATTATCTTTGACTTTACCTAGATTTCCAGATAAACTGGTGTATCCATGTCCTGGGTTCAGCAGTAGCAGTAGCAGTTCAGAATTTTTCTCATTCTTAGTAGCTGGTGCAGTGCTGTGTTTTTGTGTTTTTGACTTTTGGCCTGCAAACAGTGCTGATAACACCGATGTTTTTAGCTGCTCAATAATGTTTACCTTGACCAAGGTCTTTGTGAGACTTGTGCTCTGACAAGGAGAAGGGGAAGTCGGGAGGAATCAGACACAGGACACCTGACCCAAACTAAGGGGTATTCCATACCACAGCACGTCATGCCCAGTATATAAATAGGGGGCAGTTACCCAGAAGTACTAGATCGCTGCTTGGGTTGTGCTGGGTATTGTTTGGTGGGTGGTGAGCGGTTGTATTCTCTTCCCTTGTTATTTCCCTTATCATTATTATTGGTGGTAGCAGCAGTGATTTGTGTTATACCTTAGTTACTGGACTGTTCTCATCTCAACCCATGGGAGTTACATTCTTTTGATTCTTCTTCCCATCCCTCCAGGAGCTGGGGGAGGAAAGGGGGGAGTGAGTAAGCGGCTGTGTGGTTTTCAGTTACCAGCTGGGTTTAAACTACGACAATCCGTATGATCAAGCTGAAAATGGCCAAAGCAATCAGGTCTCAGGGTTGGGAAACAGGCACAATGGTAATAACTCAAAGGCTTAAAAAGCTCTTAAATTGCCATTGCGTTCTTCAACATACAAGCATGGCTATCAAGGTTTAACTGCAGCAGAAGGACTTGTTTTATTTGAGAAATGGGCACTTCTCTGAAGCCCTCCATTAGTCTGTTTATCAGCTTCTTCCTGTTTTATGTTGTTGTTTTTCCAATATACTGTTGGAAAACAAAGAACTGTGCCTGATGATGCTGGGGTACATGCCTGTTAAGTTTTAAATGCAGTTCTGGTATTTAGCTTTTACACTTAATGAGATTAAAGACAGAATCCATCCATACAACTTACTCTAATGACTGCTTTGTAGCTGTTTTCGGCAGCCAAATCATGTCACAGTGTCTGCTGTGGTCAGGTGGTAGCAGCTACTTTTGGAGGAGAAAACAGGCTGGGAGCCTCCTGCTATGAACTCAACCATGGACAAACTACACAGGAGTGGGCTGAGGAGCTCCCAGGCTGATGGGGAGCCCCTGCAAGGACCTCCTCACCTCCATCCTTTGCCCTGCAAGGCCAAAGCTGTGCTTGTTCCCCACGTCTGCACTGGGGCTGGTCTCAGCAAGGCCCTTCCAGACGCCCTCTGCAAGGAAAGCCAAGTTAAGAAGTTGGATGTTTACCTTTTTTAACACCAAAATAAGGATAGGCTCATCACCTGGAGGGTAGATAGTGACACAAACTGCTTTTCTACTGGTGTAACTTCTTTCTGTTTGGGACAGTGTTATGCTTCTGTGACCATTTTTACTGGTAGAGAAGTAGCTGCTGTGTCTAAGGCTGTAGTAAGGGTGAGACTACAGGGTTTGCTTCACATATACCCAGTTAAACAGTAAAATTCATGTGTGGAAATACATTTTGAGATATACAAATACTGAGATATACAAATCTGTTGCTTTTATTACTAAAAGCAGTGATCCACCCTGGGTGGCAGAATATGGCTAACAGTGATATTTTCCAAACAGGCAATGTCACCCTGCAAATGCTTTCTTCTCCCCTCTTCTCTTTATCCTGCCCAAATACCTAATGACATAGATCCGAGCTAAGGAAATGCAACTGCAGCAAAGTCTCAGCTTGAAAATAAAGCTATTCATAGCCCCTGCCCTGCTATGCTTGGGAATGAAATGGACCATGGGATGGTCCGTGTGGGTCTGGCACTGGCTTCTTCAACATGAACAAGCAACAAGCTGCAGGACTAGCGAGCTGGTGGGGCTCCCTGTGAGCTACCATGGTCAGTTTCACCTTGGAACCAAATCCTCACTAGGAGGTGGAAAGGAAAATTTCTTTCTAGAAGATTTCCACCACTAGTGTATTTATACTTTGATCATGGGAACTTCTGAGAGGCTTTGGTAACACCAGTAATCTGTATGAGGAACTGGCCAAGGAAAATCATCTCCAGGCACCGGGTGATGCTCATACGATAATGGATGTTAAACCCTTGTGGGGATGATGGTATTTGGGCTTAGTGCTTTTAGTCTGCTGTAGCTGAATACTGATCGTTTAAAACAAGAATAAACCAAGGCTACACCTATGAAGAAGAAAACTGCAGAGATCTTTTGTGTATCACTTTGTTTTTCTTAGGCAGCTTTATACAGCAAGTCCCATGCAATGTGAGTTTGTAAAACTTTAATTTTTATTAAGAAAGATCTCTGTGGAGTAACTCTTCTTCCAGGATCAGACTGTGTCCTTCGATGCCTTCTTCTACATGAGTGGGCACATCCATCTCTCAGTGCAAGGGTGTGACTCCTATGGTACATCAAATGCAAAATGATGTCTCTAGATCTATGGTAGGTGTGTGTAAGAACACATACTGGCATTTTGGGGCACATTCAGATTGATTGCTGAGCCACAGTGAAAAATGGTCAACAAACAGTGAAAGAACAATTTTACTTGGCATTTTATTCACTTAACAGAAACATTCACTTATCAGGTATCACTGAGTGCAATTTACAGAACTTAGCAGCAAATTCACATATGTAAATTCAGATTTATTTTCTTTTGCTTTTTTGTTTCTTTTTTTTTTACAAATATTACAAATTTACATCCATTAGTACAGTATTGCCATTCACTCATGCGTGTTATGTACAGAATCTTCACTAAAGAATTACTACTGAGCAATTTCAACTTTGCTTCAGGAAATGCTGTGTGTAGGTCACATGTGCTTCTGGGATGTGGTCCCATCACACTCTGTTGCGGCACGTAATGAGAAGAAGTAGACATCTAAGGTCATATTCAACCCTACTGCAAGCAGGTGCAACTCCATTGCCTTCACCAAGATCAGCTGATGCCCACTTGCAGTGAGGACTCAGTTTGGTCCCTGCTACTAAATTCATTCTGGCAGCTGAATCCAGCATTGCATTTACGTATTTCTTGCAACAAAGAATAATTCAATCCCACTACACTTTTTGTCCTTAAAAATAACCAGGCACGGTGTTTGGTTGTCACAGTAGCTGCAACACCGGCCTGTGGAGCTATATGCATTAGTTGAGCTGATGCCATGCCGGGGCTGGAGAAGGATGGATGAGGGCAGGGAGACGCATGGAGGAGCCATTGAGGTCTCTTGTGTGCTAGATAAAGACTAACCTGGAGAGGAAGAGTAGAAGATGTTGCTTCCCCCTGCCCTGTGGATCTCTGCGTGGAAACCTTGTCCTCCTCTCTGGTTGCTCTGTGGTTTCTCTCTATTGGTGGGAGCAGCCAGAGCCCCTAGAACCACCACTGTCATTGTCACACATAGCTTCTCCCACACCTCCAGTCATGGGCCACAACCCCCCACCTGCTCACTGCCCCTCTGGACACCTCTGCTGCCCAGGTCACACTGTACCAGTGACAGCTTGGTTAGAGGCTGGAACCATGTGGAGGTACCGGGAAGCTCCAGAAGGTGCCAGAAATATTCTGAATGATAATCAGAAAAGCTGACAAAGTGTTCGAAGTATTGACAAAGTGGTTACCATAAAATGGTTCCACTATTGACATGTCTGTTTTTTTGGTATTTTTTTAACTATTTCTACTCTAAGGATTATTTTTATATTTTTGGTAGTTAACATGGAATGTATTATTTCACTGAAAAGGGTTCTGGAAGGGGAGAGCTTTGTTTTATCTAATTTAAAAATTCTAGTTTATCACAATTGCCTTTATACAAGACACTATAGATACATCTTGTAGTTTATAATCTAAAAATAACATCTCATCAAAATACTGTAGCTATTCTATTGTGGGCATCAATAAACAATGTATTTACTGTATATGGCTCTCCAAATGTGATAAACCCTATACAAAGAGCATCTATCTTTATTGATAGGAACAGTTTCCCGTGTAAAGGAAATTACATGGAAAAATATGAGCCTTGCGTTGTTTGAAAAGTAACTCAGCTTGACAGTTCTGAGAAAATACCAGGACAATTATCACCAACCAGTAGCAGTGTGTTATATACAGATTTATAGAGAATCACAGGAATAAAAAGAAAACAGCAGTTATATACCCGCAAATCCTGTCATTTGGAAAACCAAAAATGGAAAGAAATGTACAGGGTGTTTGAAGGTTGGCTCTGCGGTGGGACTACCAAAGCTCAGCTCTCCCATGACTGTATCTATCTTCTGCATTCTGATGAAGTTTGTGATGGTTCAAAGGTGAGATTATATCAGATCCAGCCATAGTTATGACAAAAATATTTAACTGTTGGGTGCTACTTGTCTCTTAACAAAAAACCCCACCTGCTTTTTCAGGCTGCAGATGAACGTGAATAATACTACTTGGCATTTACACAGAGACAGAACTTGAAAGTTCGTACATTGAGTAAATCCTTGCCCAAGCAGGTAGTTGCAGCCGCTGCACTTACATCTATCGGGCTCTGTGGGGAGGTAAAACGCACTGAAAAGAGTGACAGAATCTGGCTTATGCTGCTACCTATTACCAGAGCACTTTGATCCTGACAAGTTCCTTAGAAGTGAAGCAGGTAAGTAATACTATTCCCATTCGACAGGTGGGGAAACTGAGGCATTAAAGAGCCAGGTGTCAAATGTGCACTCTCATTTGGGATGTCTTAGTTGCAGCTATCCAACCCACTGGTTTTTCAGGTGTATGGAGCACTCTGAGCTCATACCCACTTAATTTAGAGTTGTGATCATCGGAAGCTTGGAAATCTGAGGTCCTGGCTCCAGCCTGCCTGATTTTAGGCAGCTACTTGAAGCTCCAGAGTGAGGAACACCATCACACTGGCCTCCACTCTCAGCCCCTACAGAGCTGTGCACCTCTGCAGGCAGTACAGGGTTGAATCACCCTCTTGACAAGCATCTGCATCCGAGCTGGTGTCTAAAGGGCAGGTGTGATGAACTGGGCCTGCGTAACTAAAACTTGCAGTGTGCAAAACTTGTGGCCAGATTTGGAGATTTGGTGAGAAGTGGTCTGTCCAAGGCATCAGAGCGAAAAAGCGTAAAAACCGAGGGAATCCTGATGCCTGGCTTTGTGCTCAGAGCCAGAGGTGGAAAACAGAGCTTAAAATTGCCAAATTCTGTCTTACAGATTTGGGCAGCTAACAGGATGACATTTGCATAGAGGTTAGGCACCTTTTTTGTGGATGATTATGGATGCTCTGAGACCTGCTGTCATGCCTTGTGCCTGGGTTACTTCCATCTTTGCTCACTATTTTCCATTACTCAGTGATGACTCTTGCACTGATTGTGTGAGGGAAAACAAACTCTATTTTGGATCAGGCAGGTGGTCTGCTAACAGCTGAAATCAGGAATAACCAACAGCAATTAACAATGAAAAGCAGAATCTCTGTGAGGGTAGCACTATAATTTGAGCAGGTACATTCTTGGGAAGGGATAATGAAAAAGCAGTTTTCTAAAGTTGAGTTCAGTGCATCAGACACATTTCTATTCATGTATTTCCAATGCAGAATTAAAAGCAAATATTCCTGTGGAGGTTGCTATTAAATCTCAAACTGCTTCAATTCTCTCGGCTCACGCGTCCTGCCTAGCCTTCTCTCCAGCTGATTTGATCCAGTCATGTAGCAGAGGTGTCAAGTGATTTATACAGTTAGTAGGAACTGATCTTGCTCTGGGGGTTTCTTCACCCAGGTGCCCAGACCAGCTTTCTGAAACGCTTTAAACAGCTGCTGCTTGACAGACTGGTATGTCTGAGCCACCAGCTTTGCCTCGCTGTACACTGATGGCATGTCTCCATGGCTCGGTACTCGTGTGCTCAGCTGCAGAACACAAATCAGGGAAGGGGGAAAAATAATATAATAATAAAAAAAGCAACCAACAAGCCAAAGGAAACAGGAGGCTTCAGTAGCTGTATAATCTTCCTGTCTACATTTCATAAGCAACAAACAAACTATCACTGTGCTTTGTGTGTTTGCTTTTGGTTTAACAACAAAAATACGGGGAAGCAATAAATGCCTGTGACATGGTTCTGAGCCATTGTGGAGAGGAACAGGGTAAACAGCTTTGCTTTGGAGTAGGCATAGGACGTGGCAAATCTTGGTGTGTTTTACAAATGCAAAATCCTGCTTCCCAGGTAAGATGAGTTTTAGGGACAAAAAAAGGGAAAAATCCTTTCTGGGGACCCTTAAGGAATGTGCTCAGTTTAGCCTGGGAAGGAGAGCAGCTCAGTGCTTCCAAGTAATACCAAGAGACACAACAAGGAGGTTCCCCTCCCACACTCTCCCCTTTCCCCTTATTAATCTGTTATTGTTGGAAATGTTGTGGAGGCTGCCCAGGACAGAGCAGAAATCAAGCATCAGGATTCATGCTGGTGTGGGAAAGCAAGTGCTCTGGCAGGACACTGGAGCTGCTCATTCAGAGCTGCCGTAGGAGACAGCACCACATGTCCGCTGCCCCTCATCACCTGGAGCAGACATGTGAGTGTGTGCCCCCTTTGCTTTGTAAAAGGACTAAAGGACTTCCTCTGATCTGCCCAAGTCTCAGTGCCAAACCATCAGGAAGGCTTTGACATTATATGAAAGAAACTGAAGTCTTGGAAAATGCCCTTAGAGCAAGCAGAAGGGTGAAAGTCCAATGCTTACACGCCAAGGAAGTAGCACCCTTGCAGGACAACACACCCTCAGACCACAGCCTGGTGAGCAAACAACTCTCTTTGCCTTCTCTCTAAAGAGGAGAGGTGACAAATTAAAGAAGCAGGCAGATGTACAGCCTGAAATGAACTGCTCCAGTCCATGTGGTGCTAGTACATCCTGGGGCTGCTCTGGCTTGGGGGTGCATTGGCTCAGCCACTGAGGGAGGGTGATGCTGCCAGCCCAGGAATCAGGGGGCCACAAGCAGTGGCCTCCCTCCAGCTGCCCCTTTGTCCCCAGAAGTGGACACTGATGACATTACCAAATGCTTTGGACTGTCAAAAGCAAAGTGCCCTGCTCAGCCATGAGTTACTACCTCCTGCTCAGCCCAACCCCACCGCTGGTGGGAGCCAGGTGCATTCCAGCTCTCCTGGTCATAGTTTTCTCCATAACCTACCCTGGGGCCCAGATTGCCTCAGATTTTTTTCCTGTGAGGATCAATCCCTTAATTGATTCTCACCCTCCTTCCCATGCTGCCTGCTGTGCAATAAATAGTCTGGAACCTGTGCCACCAAACTGGCTGAGCCATGAGCATGAAGCCCAGGTTGGTCCCTTCTGCTCCCCACCAAGGAGGAGGGTCCCTGCTAGGACAGGTCATGACACTGGCTGGGATGGAATGAGTCTCACCAGCCTCCTTCCCTGGGCTCTCCTGCAGAGCAAAGCAACTTGTTCTCTTACCTCCCCACCCTGCCTGACTGCTTTCCCAAATGACTTCACTGGTGGAAGTAACTCCAGACTTCCCTGCCACTATTCTGCCTTGCTCATTTCTACTAATTTCAGAACAGGGAAAAGGATTTGGCACTTCATAAAATATTTTTCTCTTGTCCTTGTTTTCTCCCATTCTGCATGGACTGCAGGACAAGTCTTTACAAGCCTCCTTACAGCAAATTGATATTCTATCAGATATTCTATAGGTGGGCTGGTGAGACACTGCACGTTCCCTGCTGCTCCTCCTGGACGTGGTGCTCAACACCTTGGTATCTGTGTCCTTCTCTCCCTCAGCACTTCCTTGAAGGGTCAGGTAAGAGGAAAAATGGAGACTCCAGAACCAGGAATAATGAGAGGAAAATTTCCTTACTCCACATCAAGCTTTTTTCCCATACGTCCTGCATCCCTAGGCTCCACTATGGTTTTGGCCACCCCTCTGTCCTGACACTGTTTCCTGTCTGTGGGAAGTAACTTAAAGTGTGAAGGCAGGTTGACTTCAGTGCCATTTCAAATAAGGGGAGTTCATGGTTATCTTCCCTAGAGAAAGCAGTGCTGTCAAGGTGTGGTGCCCATGACAATTAAATACAGTCTGTAGTTTTAATGCCATTAAATTGTACTGCTGCTGAGGGTAGTGAAATTAGAGAGCCTCCAGGACCTGGCCACTCACCTTAAGAGCTGCATTGTTGCATGGGTGCATTAGCAGATCTGGGAGAGTGGCGAAGAGGAGGGGAACGGGCAATCCATAGCACTTGCTTTAGCTAATTTGGGTGACAATGGGATCAGTTCAGGTTGGGAGTGTAAATCCCTGTGGAACAATGAAGTGCCGTAGATGCCCCCAAGGCAATGAGAAATATTTCCCTCAGACCTCTAAGACTTAGTGAGTTGAATACTCCCCTTAGGGTCAAAGGGATACTTGGGGTAAGATGCTTAAAAGATTACCCAGTTGTGCTTGTATGAACACTTTACAGTCTCGTGGCTTTTGGCTGCTCATCTGAGCACGGCTCCATTGCCAAGGACAGCCAGAACACCCATCTTCCCTCCAAAACCACCTCAGCTTTCCCTGGACTCATCTCCCATAGTAGACCCCACCGGCTCTCAGCTCCTAATCCTCTCCCAGGCATTATCAGGAGGAACACAGGACACCTGTGGAGGCTGCAGCTTCATCATGCGATTACTAAAACAGGGTTGACACGAGGGTGAAGACTAGCCCACGTGGGACTGGCAGCAGTGTCCTGGCAGTGCATCAGACCTACCTTTCCATGAAGCTTTGCCCATCGAGCAAAGAACATGTGCTTGCAGAGTCGGGAGGGAGTCCCACAGGTCCTCTTCCCTGTTGTGGCATTGATAACCTCCAGGTCGGTGCTCCCCACAATCCAGTTCACACTGAAGCTGGGAGATTTTCCGGGCTGCCGAGCATCAGCGTGGCTAATCCCTGGCAGGAGGGAAGGACACCAGTAATATCCAGTTAAACATTAAAACCTTCAGAGGCTGCTAACATGGTGAGTTGCTCTGAAACATGGCACATTGCTAGCATTGTGCCCTGTATGTGCTGTTATCACCTCCGGTTAAATGTTACCAGGCTGAGTACCTTAGAGAGACATAATTTAGCAATTCCTATAGATCTTTTTCCACCCTACATGCAACCTTTCTTTAGCCTAAGGAAAGCCATTAGATATAGTGTGTGCCATTGACAGCAGTGTGACGGTTGCTGAGTGAAATCTTTCAGAAAGGCTTTAATGGCATAACCGGTTTTTACAAGGAGTGAAGCAGCAAAGTGCTTTTGCCATGAATTCCTCCAGGTGCGCTTTCCACGGTCCAGCATATTTATCTGCTATTAACTGCTGGGGCCTGGCTGTGACAGGAAGTCTAGATCACAGGGGGTATCCACAGGGGATAAGGAAACACAAAACATACATTTCATCATCACAGAGAGAGATTATTAGATCCAAGTTAATAATGACCTTGTAGACATTGCAGACCTACACAGAAAACTCTTGTTCCCCACCTTGCGTCTACCTGCAAGATTCCTACCGTGTACGGGTGCAACAATCTCTTGAAGAGATAGTTACTGTCCTAATGGCAACATTTTGGACATCTTTAAGTGGGATGCATCTCACTGAATTTTAGACAGCTACAATGATGATGTTTTCAGTCATCTGGGGTGACTGTATGACCTTTGTGTCATTCGCATAGCAAATTTTGGACATCTGAATCACACACTGGAGTCCACAGTCTACAAGGGTGAGACCTCCCTAGGCTCTAAATGCAGATCAGGGCTGCAAGGTCAGGTGTGGGTGTGGGTATGAGAGAGAGTTATTTTTAACGAGGAAAATTCTTAACCATTTAGTGTAGTTCCAACCTTTCCGTCACTCTCTGTTGCTTTCTTATTCCTTATACCTGGAACCAGGGAAGGATTAGTCCTTGCAAGGAAATAAGGGGAATAAAGAAGGTGGTTGGTTCATTTTCCAGGACAGGATAAATGCAACCAAGTGAGCTCTGCCTTGCTCATTAGTGCTTTTGTGAGCAAAGAACCAACACCGAGAGCTTCCAAGGCTGGAAAGACAAAGAGACCTGAAGCAGCCTGCATATGTCGGAAAGGTGGGCACTGGATGGTGTGTCTGCATTCAGCTGCTGAGCCCCTCTCTGCTGATTTGCTGCAGGAGCCCCTAGCCTGCAGACCTGGACAGCAAGCCGCTGTGGTGAACAGGCAGGTGGGACTGTGCTGGTGGGAGGAGCTGCCTGGCACAGCCATGGAAGCACAGGCCAGGGCTGGATCTCTGCTTCCAAATGGCAGCTCCCAGTGGAGCCCCTGCTTGTGGCAGCTCCAGCAACACCTCAGGGTTTGCACAGCTTGATGGGACCTGCTTTCATTGCTCCTGGGTGGAGGGTAACAGAGACAGGCCCTTTGTGTTTTTTGCTGAAGGGTTTCAAAGAGTTTTGCAGAGAGAGGGAAGTACTGATATGGGCTGTTCAGAGAGGAGGAGATTAAAGGAGAGAGATCAAAGCCCCTCCTTTCCCAAGTGCCCCTTCTTGCTCAGGGATCTTCGTTTTGGAACAAGTGCACATTATGAGCATCTGCTAATCTCCGGCAGAGTGGGAAGGAGATGGGAGTTGGTGGGAATGCAGCATTCATCACCACGTTAAACATGCCAAGCTTGGTAAGCCCCTGAGGGAGACCATCGGAGAAGTAGAGAGCTGCACAGGGTCGGTTATGGCAGAGACGCTGCCTCTGCAGGCACCTCCTGCATGGGGCCTCTCAGCATCATGGGAAGCAGTATCAGTGAGGGACATGCTCCCTGTCCACTCCTGTTCCCTGTGTGCTGGGAGGGAGCTGCAAGAGCCAGATGAGCATGCACAGAGAGAGAGGTGGCCACTGAAGGGAAAAAAAAATATACGGCATTACCACTTTGTATCGGTGGCAAAGCTGGAATTGCTGAAATCACCTCAGTCACTGGGACTGAACTCACTACTGTGTATAGATGAGACTTACAGATAAGTCATAATGTCAGCCAGGATTTGTAAACACATTTATATCATATTAATACCTCTCCCAATTTCTTTTCCCCCGAGAAAACAGATCAGTCTGCATCTAAAACGGTGGTTCACCTAGGCAACGGGATATAAACCAAGAGCTTGAAAATCAGATGGGTCTCTGATGCTAGTCAAATGCCTCTATACATAACAAGCTGAAAACAGATCAAAATCAGCCGTTTGACACACTGCACCACTCTGTCGAGATAGCACCCAAAAGCTTAGAGGACTTGAGTGCCAAAAACCACGACAGCAAACACCCTGACAAGCAAAGTTGCCACAGGCCACTAAATAAATACAAATGTGAAAACACTGACCAGAGGAAATGAAGGGAAAGGCTGCACGCAGGACACAGCAGGCTGTGGGTACCCACCAAGTGGAGGCTGTGCACCCTGCCCAGCCTGGGACCTCTCTCTGCTCTCAGTGGACCACTGTGAGAGCTGGATGCTTGCACAGTGCCTAGAAAACCCTTCATGCAGGTTTGGCTTTCGTGTTTTCTCTTCACAACTATCACATATAAGTACATGTGTTTATGTAACACATAATGATATTGTCACATAATTTTCCAAATGCAAGAGAAGAGGCTTTAAAAGAGAAAACATGAGACTCATGACACGCAAATATAGAGACTAGGTATCTCCTCTGATTGTTGGTTTTGGTCTTTCTTCTACACTTTTTGCATGTTTTTCTTTTGACAAATAATTGTTCTGATTTTATTTGAAAAAGAACATCCAAATAATCTAGATAATTTTCTCTCCTTTATGTAAATCATCCTCATTAAAAACAACACAACGAGTACAATAGGAGACTGTAGAAACTGGAAGGAAAAATCTTTGTGCAAATAATATGAACTTGAGCATTGTGGGATATAAACTGAAATCTGTTTTCATTCTCTTCGCAAAACCTCATGCCTCTTCAAGATACCGTTTAGAACGGCCTCAATCTTCAGAGAACATGAAATAAAAATGACATAGGAATTTCTCTTTCTTCTAAAAAATACACCCAAGATTAATCCCAGTGAATGAGTGGATTTCCACCTGGCTGGGACTGGTGTGCGCAGCAAACCTTACTGGTTATTTTTCTGAGGGGCCAAGGAGTTATCTCAGGGTATCTCATCACACACGATGACTCTCCTCTCCTTTGGAAAGCTTGTACTGCTACGATCAAGTGACAAATAATTGGCATCCTTATATTTGAAGGACTCTGCAATTTGAAATGTCTGTCTGGTCACTGAGACAAGTGTGGGAGATGGAGTTGCCTGGCTGGGATTGCTGCGGTTTGGTCTCTAACACATTTGGTATGGCTTTTGGTAGGTGCCCATCTCCTCTGTCACTGGATATCCTGTCAGCACAGTTTTCCAGGTAAGGGAAGTATAGCACAAGGCTCAGCTATGTAAGCTTTAAGCAGCATTGGCTCCCTGGGATATGTGGGGGAGGGAAAATTACAAATAATGGCTTTAGAGACAAAAACAATGTAGACAGAGAGAGACAGATTCCTCCCACTGCTTATCCTGGGCTGAGAAAAACCCACAAACACCACTGAAAGCAAAGCAAAAGCTTTTATACACACAGAAGTCTCTGGGAGGGAGGAAGACAGCCATGAAACAATCAGATATTTAAAGTGACACAAGGATCCCTCTGCATTTCTATCTCCCTTGAAATCTCTGGCATTGACTCTTGGACATAAATAAACACTTGGGCCAATATGAGCAAGGCTACCCCAGCAAAGCAAGAGCTGTTCTGGGGTTAAATCTCTTAATAAATCCCTTATTGTGTTTTCAGCCTTTCAACAGTTCAGGTGTATTTCCCTGTACATCCCACAGAGTGAAAGTGGGTGTAATTTTTGACCTTATGTATGGGTGAACTTACAATGCATTATGGCTGGAACAGGATGAGATCAGCTTCTCCAGTAGGAGATGCAAGGGCTTCTACCAGACTGGGGTGTGCTGCTGAAATAACAGCCAGGTTTGGGAAATGAGGAGATTTTTCTTAACCAGCTGCAAGTCCTTTTCTCTCTCCTATAATGAGGTGTGGGAAGGCAGAGGGGGCTGAGTCATGCCCTGTCTGGGCCAAGGCAGGAGAGGACATAGGATGCAAGAGGCATGTGGAGCACAGTTTCCTGGATACTCGCATTGCTCAGACTTTGGCTAGCTGCACTGAAGAGTTAAAAAGTGGAGATAAGCTCTTCAAATAAGGACGAGCCTTCTGACCTACTCACCTCATAACACATACATGCACATCACACTTGCCAGATGTACTAACCACACAGAACCTGAGAATTTCCCCAGTGGCTAAAGTATCACTTCTGCATCAGCCAAACTGATTTTGTCACAAGGACATGTTAAAACAAAACCAAACAAGAACATGAAATAAATAAGGGGTAAATCAGCACTCTCCTGACTGAGGAACCTAGAGGACTTTGAAAGTCAGTGGTGTACTCCCACTAAAACATCCTGACCTTCCAACTCTGTAACCTTGACATTGTATTGGTGTGTCAGGGAATCCTCCTGAGGAACAATTTTCAGGCTAAGAGTAAAGTAAGAGTCTAAGCCTCTAGAGAACTGGTGGCCCTAAGCACTCACGTGCCTCATGAGGATCTGAAGGCATTCAAGACTTTGTGGGATTTTGCTGGGATGAGGCTGGACAGCTGCTGCTTGGCTGGGGATTAAGAAAGTGGGAGTCAGGGGGATGGAGAAGAACCAGAGACATGGAGTAGGAACAGGTACTAGGAAGGCGAAGTGATGGCAGCAAAAGTAGTCTGAAAGATAGTTGGAAACCACAGAGATGGTCACATAACAGGCAGCAGCCTCATCTGATCACAGCAATGCCTCACTGAGGTCTCTGACCTTCCTGACCATGGTCTGCTGAATGAATGAACAGCTCTTTTCTTATGGTTGTTCTCTTCAAACACAATGGCTAGCAAGTAGTAAAGTGTCAGGGGCACTGGTGGCTGGGCTGCATGCACAGTGCCAGAGATGCTGGTTCTCCTGACTGACATTCATGTGTACACTGGGTGAGGAAGAGTGGGATGGGAGCGAGTTAAACTTGATATTTACTGAAAACATTGTCCCTGGTTTTTATAAATCTTTTACTTAGTCATACACTTTTTTCCACTTTGAGCATTCTTTGTACAGTGTTTGTTTTGTTGGTCTGCTTCTATCCACTACTGATGCTTTTAGTGGTCACTGCATATTAAAAAGGAACTGGATTTAAATGCATCAGATTCTTCATTTTGCAAATTCATACTGTGCAGGAAAAAAGGAAGCATGAGCTAATGGTTCACTTACAAACAAGTAAACATTCCTGTTGGTGACTAGCACAATTAGTGATGGGAGAGGGGATCGTTCGTCTTGCAGGCAGGTGTTTGCTTACCACTGAGAAGTAGCTGATTGCGCCGGTATGAAGCTGGCAGCTGACCAATGTCTTCTATTCTATGGCTCATTACCCGGGAAAGGTGACCAGTGTGGTAGAGGCTCCCCACAATGATGCTGTGCAAGTACATGGGTTCGATGAAGGAACTGAGGAGAGCACCTTGGAGCCCAAGGATGTTCCATCTGGAAAAGAAATTCAGGAGCAATAAAACACATGGGTGGAAGAATGGCCACAAGACAGCTGCCCTGGGAAATTCAGCGATGGCAAGCATATGGACCGGATGAGGGATGAAACCATTCCTGTCCCTGTCCTATGGCGCATGAAGCATTGCACTGTTGGGTTATTATACATCTATGGACTGATTCCACCTCTATAATGCTTTTAGATTACTGTGACACCACTGAATTAAGGGATATGTGTCTGTCTTGTGTCATTGCAAACAGAGGCCTCTTGTTGAGAGATAATCTTTATAAAAGCGTTTTGTGTTCGATAAATGTTCATTTAGCATGTCTTCAACAGAATTATTTTTATGCATCTATAATTTGACACTTGCAATGGTAGATTTAAAATGAAAACTTTCCTTATTAGAATCATAGAATGGTTAGGGTTTGAAAGGACCTTAAGATCATCAAGTTCCAAACCCCCTCCCATGGGCAGGGACACCTCGCTCTAAACCATATCACTCAAGGCCTCGTCCAACCTGGCCTTGAACACTGCCAGGGATGGAGCATTCACAACCTCCCTGGGCAACCCATTCCAGTGCCTCACCACCCTAACAGGAAAGAATTTCCTCCTTATAGCCAATCTAAACTTCCCCTGTTTAAGTTTTAACCCATTACCCCTTGTCCTATCACTACAGTCCCTAATGAAGAGTCCATCCCCAGCATCTCTATAGGTCCCCTTCAGATACTGGAAGGCTGCTATGAGGTCTCCATGCAGCCTTCTCTTGTCCAGGCTGAACAGTCCCAACTTTCTCTACCAGTGTTTACCATTTATCATCTATTAGTACCATGCTTTAGTCACACAGCCAAGACAATAAATGACATAGGTGGCCAAAATTCCCACAGAATTGTAAATAATTTTCCAAAGCTTCCTGAGCTAACATTTCCTTGCAGGAATGAGCATGCAGATCTGAAGACATCCATAAGAACCAAATCCTGATCCTGAAAAATAAAAGAATAGTTACACTTTTAGGAAACTTATTTGTAACCAATAGTTTGACCTGCTCTGATGTATTCAGAGTGATGACTATGTCTCATTCTGTTGCTGCCTTAAAGGTGCAGCAAATTGATGGTGGAAACCTTCACCGGCCTTCAGTCTGTTAATGACTGTGAGCTCCATACTACTGATGTTGGATTAGTTGCCAGAACTGTTCTGCATTTTTATAGCCTATGAATATTTACGTCTAGCTAGGCACAAATATGACAGGATGCTTGCTCTAAATTCTTCAGAGGACAGGTAATTGGTTAAAAAGTGGAAAAATTATAAAGAGGAAAGAAGTCATGATGCTGTTATCTTCTTGGCAAACCTATTTAGCTCAGTCCGCCTAGGAAGGTGTTCCCTACTGCACAAACACTAACATGCTCTCTTACACTTGGATAATATTTTTATGTAAGTGCAACGCTGTCAATCTCTTTGAATGGTTCTGAGTTCAAGAGTTCAAACTGAAAATGTTTCAGAAAATGTAGTTTTGGAGAGCGTATTTTGGCTCATTAAAAACCAAAACACCAGCAGCATTTGGAACTTCGTAGCTGACTGAAGAAAAGGGTAAGAGGTGCTTGCTATTTAAGGCAACATCCAGTGGCTGCCATGCTAAATAACGTGTTTAAAGCACAATCTCCATCCGCGGCAAGCATTATGTAGCTAATTTCTTACATCATTGTTCTTTTCATTAATTAACATTTCTCAACCGTTAGTGCAATTATTGCAGTGCCTCCGTGCTGTATGTGTCTTTTCATGATTAATAAGGAGTCATTATATTTCCCTTTCCTGAAGCAGTCAATTAACACGGTATACTTTCCATTAATTACTGAATGTTTAAAACCAGCATGCTGTACCTGGAGAGCAATCTGCTCTAGGAACCTGTGACACCAATTGCTTTAAAAAGTTCTCTTTAAATTTTATTCCAAAAACACAAGCAATTTAGCTGGCTATATTAATTTGCCTCCGAAGCAGGGCTGTGAATGAGAAACATCTTTTAATCTCATGCAAGAAAAGGCAGCCATCTGGCTGCTGAGGATTTCAGAGTCAGACTCTCCCCATCTCCCTCTGTAAATGCAGGTCATTAAAGTAATGTGTTCATCTACATAAAACTCAAATGGAATATAAAAGGTAATATTTATATACAAACAATTTAGTCCCACAATTTAAACAGTCATTGGTTTTATGAAACATTTACTTTAGTCAATCAGATTTGCATAACTTCATTTGAGGAGAAAAAAAAAGTGTGGTCATTCCTGCAAATAACATCATTTTTAAAGGAAAGAACTAGCTGCCTCTTTGAGTAAATATCTTATCATGATGCAAAATTAATAATGCAAGCTTAAGAGTTGAGTTCAGCTAACACTACAGAGCCTCCGACCAGCTTCTAAGGCGAGCAAAAAAATTAGACAGTGATATCTTTGTCCAGATGGAAACATATCAGATATCGGTGTTGTTTTCAACACTTGACATTTCCTTAAAAAAAGCTTGTATCTTTGCTTGACGGAGAGAAAAAATGCAGCTAAACAGAAAAACAACATATGTTCAACAATATTTGAATTTTAGCAATATGCACATCACAAGAAATCATCTGAGCTTTATTTACCAAAATAGGGGATTGTGTTTAGATCATAAATTACAAGGTAATAATGATTATTTAATTTAAATTGTTTGCAAGGAATCTTCATTTTCTTTAGAGATACTTCTCTGCCTAATTCTGAACATGTTCATCTTAGTGCAAAGAGGGATTCGCATGTCAATGGAATTACATTATTGGAAATCATAATACAAGCATGATCAGGTCATCCCCTATGTATTAAAAGCATTTAATAAACATTAATTAGTTCTCACAATGCTGCTGTGAGGTAAAGCCCCATTTTTATACACGCTGGGGAATCCAGGCAGAGAGGCAGTATGACTTGCTGAAGTCTCTGCATTTTTCAGAAGCAGAGCTAGAGTCCATGGCTTCTAGATGCAATAGTTGTTCTTCAAGACAACCCTGTTTTCGCATCACAAAGGAAGACCCAGGACAGTGCAGGGGGCAAGGAAACTTCTGTATCAGCCATGGTGGGTTTTGACTCCTAAGTATAAGCAGCTGCAAGACAAATGAGACAGAGGGGCTGGACCAAAAACATGGGAGAAGAAACATAACAAAGAATACAGGCCAAGAGAGCAAGCCATGCTTGATGGATAGAAAGTGGTGTAAAAAGAGACTCTCCCAGAACCAGACAGCATCCTACAGTAGGAAGGACAGAGAAATCAGAAAAAGTGCAGAGACCTAGAAGGCAGTATTTGGTGGGAATTGCTTGCTGGATCTTCTTGAGCAATGCCAAGGCTGGTGTCCACCATGATGATGGTGGGGAAATGAGATGAGATGATGGCAATGCCACGCGTACATCAGCTGCTTCCCATGCAACACAACACTGTTTTAGCAGCCTCCAGTCAGAGAAGATGGATGAAAAAGCAGAGAGAGAGCTTTGCTTCAAGTCTAACCCAGGTTTGGTAAAGTGTTTGGCTAACTGTTTCTTTCTGGAAAGCATCCTCAAGCACACACAAGTTCCACTAAGTCAGCACAATTCCTAGGAAAAGAGGGGTCCTGTGCTGAGCTGGTCAAAGTTAGACCTTTGCACTGCCGCCGTTGTCCTTCAGAGCACAGTAAAAGCATATTAATGATGGGGGAAATTTTCAGTACTCATTGTGCTTCTGTTCTGTGGATAAAAAGACCTAACTTGGAGGGCAGCCAGTTCAGTATTTTGCATAAGCAATAGATTTAGCTTACAAATATTTGAGAGATCTATTATCCTGTGTTTTGTACATCCCTTGACCAACACACATGACTAATGAACTGACTCGCTCCTTTGATATCTGGACATCTATGGGATTATTTGTAGGTAGATGATAGGGAAGGATCTGTCTGAACAACAATGAAACTATCAATAAGGGTGTTCATTTTTGAAGGGGCTATTTCTCTGTAGCCTCATTTAGGCCTACGAAAGTAGCTGTGTTCCCATCTGTAACAAAGTGCCCTCTTCAAATGTGGCTTCTCAAAATAAAATTATTACTCAGAGCAATGCAGTGTTACATTTTGGGTCCTCCATATATCAAAGTGACTTTTCTTGCTATGAGGAAATATGCTGGATCATTCTGAATTTTCCTAATTGTGCAAGATTTTAAGGGCTGTTTTCAAGGGCACACGTCTCTCTAATAACTTATATGCTGTACGCTTCATAATAACCCTTCCAATAAAGTGAAAATCAACCCACTGCTCCCTTAGTCACAGATCGTATTTAAAAAACCCCGAATCTTCAGCAAGCAGGATCAATAAAATCAAATGTCTCCCCTTTCCACTTAAATAAGGGAGCTTTTTGTGCTTTGAATGGATGGAAAGTATACCCTTCCTTTTGTTCAAACAGCAGATATTACTGCACTTTTTACAAAGACAAAATCCCGCATCCAGTTTTCAATATCGATAATCCCTGAATAAATATATTTTTGCCTGTTTGTCAATCACGGAAATGCCAGCAATGATCCGGGAAGCATCCCAGAGTAGGCAGCCTTTCTTTAATTAGACATTGTGCTCCCCCAGCCCTGAACATGGAGTGGGCTGGGGGCAAGGCCTGGCAGCTCCCACACTGCTGGCAGCCCAAGGACACCAGTGAGGTGTGCGGGGAGATGTGTCCCTAAGTCATAACCACATCACAGCCCCACACCTGCATGCTGTAGCATCCTCTCACCAAGTGACCCGGTTGCAACCCCTCGCCATGACCAACCAAAATATGGATGATAAAAATACTGAGGAAGGGGATTGGGGGCAAACCCGTAGGGGTGCAAAGGGCTGCAACCTTGCTCAGGTCAGCAGCCTTGCTCAGGTCAGCATGTGGCTCCTCACGCATTGCTGAGCTGTGGTTTGACACCTGGAGACTCTGCTGAGTATTGCCAGCGTCGGTTTGTACATAGCATGACCCAAAGCTGAATGCTGATACTCAGGGCCGAATCCTGCCCTCACACTGCTTTGAAACTGAGTCCACCTGCTGTTGAAGCTTGGTGAGACTGAAGTGTCTCCTCTGGACCTTTGGAAATCTTGCCCATTATAAAGCACTGCTGATGAATTTCAAAGCTTATTTTGTTAAGGCTTCTTACAAAAGAATCCTCTTTTTTTTTGGTCATTATTAACAGCTTTAAGTCTTACCTGCTTGGCATGTTGTTAACCTCCTGTACCAGAGTTTCTATTACCAATATTTCCAGCTATGCTTTACACAGTATAAATTGTTATTCAGGCTGGCCTGTGCTCAGCAGAACACCTGTGGTGTTCCTATTTATACGACCATTTAGCTATTATTGGTTTGGAAACTGGAACTACTGCATTAGTTTTTGATCTGTATTTTAACAGTAGGTGGTTTATATACGTTTTCTGGAACATACTTTGTGGTGAAAGATTGAAATTGAAATCACAGTCACACAGAAAGGGGTTAAGGGAGAGAATTACAAATCTTGTGCACAAATCATCTCTAATTGAAGATCTAGCTGTGTTAATTGATTTTCATTTACATTAATATGCAGCCTTTGAAGTAGCTTTTCTTGAGAGTTACCTTGTCAAGCTCAGTCTTCTGATAACAATGGCTCTGGTCGACAGACTAACACTAAAATAGATCTAAGAACGCCAATTTCTAACACTGACTTTTAGTCTTGCATTTTTTTATGCTACATTTAAATACAGATTAGTGTGCTTAACTCATCCTGTAAAATGTTCCTTCAGACACCCACTGCTAAATCCCGAAACAGTGCCTTAAGACTATATTACCTTACAGTACTTTGAACATTTTCTCAGTAAAGATTCCTACCATCCTCTAGCTTGTGGGCCCAAATAATCCACAAACCTTAGCCATGGGGCATGAATAGACTGTCAGTGCTGTAATGCAAAGTTTGGAGGTCCTTCATTACTGTTTGTGTCATTTTACAGGTGAGTTATAATTTAGATGTTCAAGGTCTTATTTAACCTCTGGGCTTAATGTCACTGTTTTACTGAGGTATGAGGAAGTGGATGACCATTAACCTGGTGGCAAGAAAACACACAGTCTTTCAAAGGTGACCTTTTGAGAAGCAGTAGTAAGAAAACAATTTTAAGGCCAGAGTTTACAAAATAAACACTGAGTTCTGGCTTTTATTTGCTGAAAAAAGACGGTTTTTGAGATCATTGCACCCTCCAGATCCTGCACCCTGCAAAGTACATTCCTCAAGCCTGTCCTTCGCAAGCAGACTTCTGAAAGAGGACAAGTGCTACAGCTCATGCATTTACAAGTAAGTCTATCCACTATTAGTCTGTGTAGATGCAAGTTTGATGCACAGAAGGCTCGTATCTCTCTGAAGTAAATACATTAGCTAGATATCCTGTCAGAACATGCTCTGCCCTGGTCATTGCGTAAGATTTCCAGTCCCCTTGCTAAGGTCTATCAAGGAAGAGAGTCTTGGGGAAGAGCAGTGCACTGCAGAACTCTGACTCTGCTGGGACCATTTGGATTGGTTGATTCTGGGAGAAATAATTTCCTTAGTTTCTCTGCATTGAAGAAGAAGGAATCCAGGTGCTGGTGATGAGATATATAAACGATGGGCTTAGAGCACAGCACAGGAAACGTTGTATAGAAGGGAGGTGGCATGCGTTGTTAAAGCAGGGGCATGGTGGGCCTAGGGGTGAGCCATAGTGGAAGGAGACTGGCATGAAGCTCAGTGTTCACATGAGTCAGAGGGAAAAGCATACAGAGAGAAAGGCAATTTCTGCACCCTGTGGCAGACTATGAATTTCCCCTACAAGTCTATCCAGAGGGTGATGGGCTTGAGTAAGAGAAGTGAATAGTTCTTTCATGTTTTGTCCAGTCTTTCAAATTCAGGAATAAGAAGTAGACACATTTGGAAATTCTTATTTTATATATGTGTGCTTTTGAATGTATGAACTATCACCTGCAAATCTGGCACACACGTACACACTTTGTGTGCAGTGGGAAACCAGCAGCGTTGTGCAGGGAAGAAGAGAGCACTGGGCTGGCTTTGTGCAGCTGGAGACATAAACAGAGAGCTGGTGTCCCTGAGGCTACAGGGCACCCCTGCAGCTGGTGGAGACCTTAGCACCTCTAGTCCTCACTGGTCTGAACAGTGCTGATGGTCCAAGACAGAATTTAGTGCCTAACCTTCCTAATGTTTGGTTATTGGATTTAAATCCTCAAAAAGGAGCTGGACTCTAGAGATATCCTTGGTTTCTACCCAAATGTGTGTGCCTCTGTGTGTGTGTGTGTGTGTGCATGCATTTGTGTGTGTGTGTGTACATATGCCAGCAACTGCTGAGACTTCCACCACGAGCAGCAGTAACCTTGCACTGACCTTCTAATACGTAAAGGTATGAGCTGCTCCTGCATCCTGCCTTAGTATGAGAGAGATGAAAAGAAGTTTAATTTGGTCCAGTGTATGAATGGGTTTGCTCTTATAAAAAAGCCTAAATTCTCTTAGGACTATAATGCCTCTGTTGACATAAAGGTCTTAGTACAGGTTATGATTTGCATCAAGAGAATGTTAAATGACAGATTTTTTCCTCAAACAGCTGATCATTTTTAACACGATTTTGCTCATGATATTGCTGCTTTTTCACAAGTGTATACTGTGTACATTACAGAGGAAAATGAAGGTTGAAATCTCAGGTGTTGTTAGTGTAATTAACAAACTACAGGTCTAAAGAATGTGGTTTAATCCTAAAATGTGACATTGAGAGGCTGAACTCACTTCAACTGCACTGTGAGACTCGTAGAAGTTGCGAGGGTAAAAGCTTACACTCTCTTAGGGTGGGTTATTTGGGGATACACAGAGCCAAAACTTTAAATTTGCACATATAAATGCATGGGTTTTTAAAGCCAGAAGGAACCACTAAGATCTAGTCTGACCTCCTTTATAATGCAGTCACAGAATTCCACCTTGTAATTCTCTGCCTGAGCCAAATAACATGAGTGTTCATGCCAGAAGTGTTTGTGCTTTAATTCAGTAAGGGAATAGGTATGATACCAGGCTGTTTATCCTGCAATCTCAACAAAGCCACAGAGCCCAAATAATGCATACCAAACATCAAATTCTCTCAGACTTGTGGTGATAGTAATAAAAATTGCTAAATGCCTTTGAATAACAAATAAATCTGATTAAACCACTCTCTGCTTATGGCTATCCTGTGAGCAAGAAAGAGCATAAATTGTTAGAGACATGATTTATAGAATATTATTCACTTTTCTGAGTAACTCTCTCCATTCTTGGTTCTTTGATATTCTGATAGCAATGTCCTTTGCAAATAATGCAAAATGATGTATATTTTAGCAGCTACTGGCTAGGCTCTCAAGAGGAAACATTCTCTAATAGCTCAGCGCTCCTGAGGGGCTTTTACAAGCAATAAAATCCAAAGCATACAAGCCAGATTTTTGTTATATCTTGCTTATACAAACATGAATTTCAGGTTCTGAGATTTGTTTTTTTTTTATTTCAAGACAAGTACAGATACTGTGCAACCAGACTGCTGCATCCTGCAGACATTTGAAGAGTCAGATATCTGTGTGGTAGAGCAAATATCTGGAGTCTGAAGTGTGGCACAAAACCACCTACTGAGCTCTTCAGAGGGGCAGGAGTGGGGAAAGGTCTCTCACACAGCAATCTCCTTGTCCACTGAACTCATTTCCTGCCTGTATTTTCTATGAGCAGAGGTGATGAAAGCAGAAAACATCCCTATGTGTGCTGAAAAAACGGTCAGGTGAAGAAACCTTTGATTTTTCCCACTTATAGGTGAGGATAATGAGGATAGAAATGAAGCACAGGTAGTATTTAATGTGGTAAACTGAAATTCTGGACAATGTTTATTGAGATGCCATATCCAAACCTCCTCTTGCCACTCTTTGCCAAGCTCTACATAAAATGTACAGGACCTAGAAATCTCCGTCAATGCTGTCACAGGTGGCCAGCCCTGCCTATTTTCTGCCATGCACGAGATGTTTTTAAACACTTCCTGCACTGTGGGTACTTTGTTTTCACTAGTACAGTGACTCCCAAACTAGAACTTTTGAACCTGGCTGAAGTTATGCCACAAATATATGTAATTAGGAGCCTAGTGGAAGTAAAATTGCAGAACCAGGTCTCACAGTGTGATTGTGAAAGAGAAAGGAAGGGAGAGGCATGACCTTAAAGTGCAGCCAGGGTTGTGAACATCTCCATATAGCCTTGGGCGCTCTCTGCAGAAGCTTTCAGACTCTTAAATGTGCCACGGTGATGCCCCAGCAGTCTCTGGACACAATTTTACCTTCTTGGTTTCCCTTGTGAAAGGATATTTTTTTCACATTCAACTCAGTGCTCTCTACTTTATTAACATTGAATTTTTCTCCTCTAAATCCCTGCTTGGGCCCCTCTTGTCTGGTTTCTGTCACTTGTAGTTACTGCTGCTGCCCACACCACATCCACAAATTACCTTTTCTGTGATCATTTCCAATCTCCATCCTTCCCCTTTGTTAAGAATGACCATTTCCTCTTCCTTATATTAATTGGTTTCTGAATTGTCAACTTTTCCTGGTCTTTTTATCTGTTAATTCAGCATTTGTCCTACCCATTTCCCCTGTACCAGAGCTCTTAAGCTGACCAAGGAGTCCACAGTGCTTGGAAATGTCTAAAACCCACCACCACTCCTACAAATGTTGCTTTTCTCACTCTTTTTCTCAGCCTCTTTTTTGGCTGTACCTTACTGGTGAGAGTAGAATCTGTTGTTCAAGGCAGGTAATAATGATTGCTTAAGGGTTTTTATTTTTGGTCCTGGAAAATTCCATGCCTATTTCAGTTACTGTGCAGAAAAATAATAAAAACTGCAGCAATTGATACAATATTGCAATAACATCAAAGATGAAAGCTGAAAGTTTGTTTTTTATCCTGGAAAAACTCTGTGGTAAATTCTCTTTTTCTCCACAGACTTCAACGCTGTGTAGATATGTGGCAACAAGGAAAGGATTCACTGAAAATGCTTAGCAGATGTGCCTGGAGAAAACCCAACTTCTCAGACTGCATTACAGTCAACATCCCCATCAATAGCAAATGCAGTACTGTTTGCAAAGCTGATATTTAATTCACTGGCTAATGACATTTAAAACCAGAGAGAGCACAATATTTTTATGCTCAAATTTAAATTTGTTTAATTTTTTGAGTCCATATAAAACAGAACATGGAAAACCCAACTTCATCTAAAAGCAGTGCAGGAGACCCACTGAAAACAGGGTTTTCTGTTATCTCTTATAAATAAATGAAAATATTATAGCAGAAGTTGCTCTTTATCCTTCATGCAAACACAACAGTTGTGATGATTATACTTAGCAGAGGGTGGATTTTGTGAGTCTGTTAGTATTTCCATTTGCTGGTTCAGTCATACATTTTTCTGCCAAAATGGCAGGCTTTGCTAAGCCTACAAACTAATTTAACTTCAGTAGGTCATCTGGATCAGGCTAACAACAACATTTATGCATTTGCATTAAACAAAAGCTTTATGCTTTTTTGAAGGTTTATGTTTATATTGGCCTCTAATAACGGGGCCAAATTCTTAGCTGATGTAATTTAACTGAATTCTAAGGCATGATACTCCAGCAGAGAATCTGATGATAACATTTACATTTTTATAGCTATAATGCAATGTATTCTAGATGTAGAGCTGCATCTATAGCTAACACACACAGTATATACATAATTATGAGCATAAGTATACATGCATGTATATATGCCAGTAGTATAATAAGTATGCATACAAATGCACACACTTTGTTTTCAGTCTGTGGTAGCCATCATTTGCTATTAGTTAATGCCCTAAACTGGGAATGGTGGATGTGTTTACTTTTAATGTGCCACCATGGGATAATTATGAAATATTTATTATATGGCAATTTTTCTGCATAAATACATGTTGTAGTTATGGGACAAAGCAGCCACAGTGTGACATGTAAGTTCTGCAATGACATTTCAAATAGTAGAAATATTCCTAGCGGCCTTTAAGGTACTTTATCCAATAGGGTGAGGATGAACTAACTTTATCTGCATGATGGATGGTTTGCAAGTTTTGGGGTAGATAAACCAATTAGAGGAGAGTAGATGTATTTTATTTGAACACTGAAATTCTATTGGCAAAAATGCGGCAAAGACAGTTTATATTTTCTTCACACTGTAAAAAGCAACTAACGATCCGTGGAGAATTTGGGAAAATGTCCTATTTACATTCCATCCTATTTATATGGTCTGCTTTTGCATATAAAGAAGGTCTTTGTTTCTGCAGAGTTTATCATCAGCTGCTAGTTATTCCCCACCAGTAACCATAGTCCTCTGTGGTATCAAACTTCATTTCCACATGCAAAGAGTTTTGCCATGTATATACATCAGGTACCTGGCAATTTTGTCTGTACAGGACATGGTGATGAGCTGCTCCCCCAGCAACACGCCGTCCCATGTCTGAGCAGCATTATGGCACCGGACAGGTATGGTTCCTTCTCCAGACTCAATCTTTGTTCGGAGATGCCCTCGGTATTTTCTCACTATGTGCTTGCTGCTGTTCACTGGGTAAAATAAACACAAGAATGGCAATAACTAAATGTTTTTAGAAAGAACATGAGAGGCTGTGTTGATGCCATAGCTCGTATTTGCAGAACCACCTGTGGAGGTCCTTTAAATTGGATGCAAAATTAGATGAGAATACAGCCCAAGAAAGCAGCCCAATGGAGAAAAGTACGTGCTCCCTAGCATGGCTGTCTTTTTCACATCAATCAAAACCTTCACACAGCACATGCTGAGCTCATCTTCCCACTCCCATTCCCTCATATATTTAAAAAGGACATAAGTAAGTGCTCTGTTTTTCAGAGAAGCAGTACAATATCTTGGTTTTAACCTGTGCTTGTAGGATTGACTTGTGTCAGGAGGCTATTTGAAAAACCTTGGTTCAATGAGTGCCATCAAGACTCACCTGCTTGATGCAGTCCAGTCCAACAATTTAGTGTAATATTCAGTGGCATTTTCTGAATAATTTCAGAAGGTTTTGATTTGTTATAACAAAATTTCATTGAAAATTCTCAAAAGCTGAGTTTTTATACTCTGGATCAAAAGCAAATCAAAACTTGCTACTTATTTATTGCTTGCTTAAATTCCATCTATAAACTCCCTAAAGTGAGACACCTTCCTGCTTTGTGTTGAACCGATATATCTTTTATAAAATTGCCATCCATCTCTTCAGTGATATTATCTACTTCAGTACTAGGCAGCTCCCTTTAGGACGGTGCAGGGCAAGCAGCTAATGTACTTGTGCTGTGCCACAATGAACTGCACAGAGTCCTGCAGACATGCAGTAGGTGCAGAAGATAATAACATACTTTACCTTCATTTTTATGAAAAGAGAAAAACTGAAGTTCATTATCAAAATGATAATGAACTCTTACCCTCTTTATACTGTCACTTTACCCCTGGATATTTTGGTTATAAAAGAACAGCAAGGCAGAGGGAGGCAATCCTCTTGCCCGTATTTCCAACTGTCCAACTGTATTTTAACATGGCCTGCCCCTCAGCTGGACCAGAAGGTTTACCTTGTGAAGGTGATGCTCTTCAGCCCTCAGCAGCCTGTGGGACTGCCTGGTTCTGGCACTAAATAACACTGGGGTGTTACAGGTTGTGAGGCTGTTTGAACCTCTGGCCATGAGCAGCTGCCTCTGTGCATACTCCTCAGCCACCTGCTCTCTCCCTTTCAGCTCTTTAACGTCCTTGCTTTCTATGACTGTTGTCTGCGCTGCAAGCTCCGGTGGAAGCAATTGATGGACTCTGGCTGCTGCTGATGGATGGTTTACAAAATGGGAATGGAAAAAATAAATCGCTTGAGCCCTTTGGGATTAGCAGAAGTGGTGAATACATGTAAAACAGCAGACGCAGCTGTGACCTGCCAGCAGACAGGTGCTGAGCCCCCACCAGCCTTCACTTCCTTCCTGCTTTTTTAAAATTGAAGATGGGGATATGTGTGCCAGCTGTGGGCTGGACCAGGTATCAGCTGGATTCGTTGGCCACAGCCAAAACCAATTCCCACCCAAACCCAGGCTCCCTCACGTCTAAAATATTTGCAAATCATGGAATCATAGAACCATAGAATAGTTAGGGTTGGAAAGAACCTTAAGATCACCTAGCTCCAACCCCCTGTCATGGGACAACTTCTGCTAGAGCTATGTTGCTCAAGGCTCTGTAAAAGGATGCCAGAGAGGGACTCTTCATCAGGGACTATGGTGGTAGGACAAGTGGTAGTGGGTTCAAACTTAAACAGAGGCAGTTTAGATTGGATATAAGGAGGAAGCTCTTTACTGTGAGGGTGGTGAGGCACTGGAATGGACTGCCCAAAAGAGTTGTGAATGTTCCATCCCTGGTAGTGTACAGGGCCAGGTTGGATAGAGCCTTGAAATACTGTAGGATTTGTTTGTGCTGCCACGGGATCTGAGTTTGGGGAAGAGCAGTTATTGCACTGCCATCCCCATCAGCACCTGTGTTCAGGACTCCTTGTGTCCAGGTGTCACAGAGCACCTCACAAGCAGACACTGCAGTAACCGCCAGGTTTAGAGTAGTGTGGTTTCTCAAACTTCAGTTTTGAGGGAAACTGGGAAAAGCGAATGGAAAAATAAAAAAATCAGTAAAAAAAAATGCCAAAGTCTCAAAAACATCTCAGATCCCTCTTCCCTCAAATTGCTGGGCTTTGCCAAGACTATCAAGAAGCCATTTTCACGGCCATGTGCTGTTCCTTTGCTTATCCCCCTTGTCTGGTACGCCTCCTGCAGTATTGTTCAGAGGATGATCTTTGGATGGGATTAGCTGTCTGGGAATTGGTCCATATTTTTCTTGGGACTCAGTGGGGAAACTCATTTTTTAAAACTTCAAGCAGTGTTGAGCAGCATTTTTTATTATTAAACAACAGAGTTGTGGGGAAGGTACCATGAAATTTGGACAACAAAAGGAGAAAGTGATCACTTCTGCTTAGCAAACACATCTAGCTGAGCAACAGCGAGAAATGTATAGCAAAACCACTGTGCCTTAGTCTGCATGCACTGAGAAGTGACGGCATGGCAGAGCTAGACCTCTGCCAGGGAAGCAGTGAAGAGTGACCCAAGAGACTATTGCTGCTTTAGCTGGTGGAAAGTGTGACTTGAAGCAAATCAGTTCTCTTTTCCTCAGCTTTCCCACAGGTATAAAGAAGATAATGATGCATCCTTCTGCAAATTCATTTAAAGGTACTGCTCAGAAGCTATTTATGAAAAACAGATGCTATCCTTTCAATAAAGATCTACCACAGGAGTCCACCTGCTGGAAATCCCCCAGGACACAATGAATTTTTAATGTTTCTTCCTCCATCTCTTTTTAGAAAAATATTTTCCCTTGCTACACCTTTCTCTCCCCATTTCCCATCTCTCTCTCCATTCCTCTTACTTTCTCAGCTCCCACTCTGACCTTCCCCTGAAGGTGCATTGGTCTCCTAGATTACTCTTTTTCAGGCAGTTCACCGTGTTGATATGCTTACATTTTGCAAACATGCAAAGGGATAGGTAACTGCTAGGGAATTTTAGTGCCTGCATGAAAAGAAGAGCAACCCATCATTTATATGACTTTCATTTCCCTAGGTAAATATTACCTAGTGAGGGGCAAAGCAACCCGCAATGTGCTGACAGAGATAAGGAGCCAGTTCAGGGGAAAACACCAGCCCTACTAACAACTGCTGAGCTCTTGAGGAATTTAAAGCATAGGCCAAAAATTTGGGGGGGAGAGGGATCTGAAACAGTTCTTTGAGTTGGGGGGGGGCCCCCCCCCCGCGTCTGCTTATTTGATTTTTCATTTGGCTATTTGATCTCCTCAGTTTCCCATGGACCAAAGGAAATGCAAAGGCCAAAGTATTCCAGGTCCAGCTGTTATTACAGTATCTCAGCCCTGGCCAGCAAGTACCAGAAACTGAATAATGAGGTTCTTAAAAGTGCTTAGGAAGTGTGTGCAAGTGCACAGATCGTCTCAAGTTCCAAATGCTCATATTAACTCAGCCCATGTGTCAAACTTGCTCCCTGTAATGCATGCTCTGCCCAGGGTGCAGCCAAGCAGACGGCATTAGCTGACAGGATTCAGGCAGCTGTGGCCAGTGTACGCTCACCCTGGGATACACTTCCACAGCACTGATAAGCGGTTTTAACTGCTCAACTGCTATTAAATTCAACAGATAGGGTGTGACTAAAACCCTGTGCTGTACTGCCTGTGTCAGGCTGCTCACATTGCTGGGATAGCTGGGACACAAGATCCAAAAGATGATCTGTAGCATTTATATAAAATACTAATAACCCAAAGCTGTGACTACTTTCTGATTGCCAATAGTTAAATAATCCAGATCCGCAACTGGAACACACTTAGCTCCTTTTTTTTTGCAAAACATTAAGTAGAACAAGAAGACATAAATATTGAACAGAGAAAAAGATGAGGCTCTGTGTGTTTTGCACTGAAGCTTCAGACAGATTCTAGCACATAAGCTGCTTGCCAGCAGTAAAAAATGCAGTCCACTTGCTGGCACAGCCTGCTACAGATCATCTTAAAGCAGTCTCAGAAACATATTTATTTATGCAACTTAGAGTCACAAACTACAGCCTACTCCCGTTCTGCTGTTCAGTATGATCAAAGCATCAGTGACTATAAGCATTTCTGATCTTTGCTGTGCTGGTGCTCCAACTGCTTAATCTCAACTAATTGCAAGGGGAGAAGGCGTCTGAGGATGCCACTTCAAGCAGAACAAAATGTCAATTCAAACTGGAATTGGAAAGGACAGATTTAAAAATCATTTGGAGTGGATTTATGATGTGTGATACACTCAAAAGTGGAAATTACTCGTGAGACTTCCTAAAATAAAAAGGTGCTGGATTAATAATTATTGGATTAGAAATTTACATAGGTGCCTTGTATTTAAAATCAGTGAAACCTACTGATTTCCAGGCTCACCCCTTATTTTCATATTTCCTCCAGGACCAGTTTAGGCTGCAATGGTAATGAAAAAAACCGCTCCATATTTATTATTTAGTTGAAGGGTGAAGAGGAAATGGACGGTGATTAAACAGAATCATACGAGTAGGGCTCTGTCTGAGATTTTGCATGACTGCCTCAGAGGTTCATTTTCTATTTCCCTGCTTCAGTGGAGGCTGTTCTCTCCTCATGAAGGAAGAAATAAAGCAACCTATCTTGCATTTTTTTCACTGCTGGGCCTTCCATTCATCAGCATGGTTTATAAAGCTTCCCTAGAGCAGTTTGAAACAAAGGGTGGAAAGAGGAGTTGTTAACATCTGCCTGCCTTTGTATTTTGATGGTTATTACAGATGCACTTTTCTTGAGCAGATGTTGAATAAATGTACAGTATTACTATTTCTGGAAGCGTCGAAGTGAGCATCATGGCACACTGAATGCTCTGGATATCTCTCCTTTGCTGGGTAAGGTGGCCGATCAGATAAATCTCTGCTGTGCTGTGCTTTGATGACCAGAAGAAGTTAAAATGCAATAGGCTGGCTTCTGAAAGCAAGAAACTTCAGGGAAATTCTGAAAGAAGTTTGGATTCAGGAAAAAGGAATAGGTCCCCTTACAAGGTGAAAAGCTGAAACTGAAGGTAGGTTTCATAAGACCAAGGGCTAGCCTGGTGAAAGCAGTGGTCTTGTCTGAATGCCTATGAAGCCACACCTGCAGTGAGTGAAGGGATGAATCCTTCCCAGGAGGGAACACAAGCACCTGGCTTGCATGGGTTAAAAGCTTATTGAGATGAATCCTTTAAAGTCAAGATATGACTCTGAAATATAAGCCAAAAGTTCTGTTGCATCTGAATGCAGTGCCAGGGGAGAACTGCTCACTCCCAGAGCCATGTAGTGCCTACCACGTTGTGGCATAATTCAGTTCAGATCTGTGGTTTGCATCATATCATTAAGCCCTATATATGAATACAAATACCAAATATATACTGCCTCTGTGAATGTTACAAAACCTGGGACACCTGTAATTTGTGGAACTGAAATGAGTATTTGAAATTGAACTTTTTTACCTTTTGCTTCCTTCCTGGTGTTTCCTGGCTGAAATCCTGAGTTTGGACAACAATCATGTGTATCTTGACCTGATAAAAGATGTTACCCTTTGGTGTGTTATGCTTTCTCTTCTTCATTAACTTTCAAAGAACATTTTTCAGTCTTTCTACTTCTTCCATAACTTTTCATCTATCAATAGTTTCGAGTGACGTAAGACAAGGTTTGAAAGGAAAGGCAATTAACCTATTCATAGGTTATCAATATGTGGCATTTAATCCAGAAGAAAAATCAGTGATAAGAAAAACATGAAGCTCGATTTAAAAAAAAAAAACCTACAAAATGACCTCATTATTTGTCCTTATTTGTTTTATGCACATATTAATTAAAATATGATATTTTATTTGTGCTTTGGTGTTAGAGGCAGTAACTGTAGGAAGGGTGTAAGAATGGTTCTCTGTCATATCAAAACACACCACCGAATATTTTAATGAAAAGTCTTCATTTGAGTGTACAAAATGCCTCCATATGTGATCACTGATGGGCAAAATTTCATCTATTCAAGAGGTGAGACACTTTTAAAAAGACTTTTCATTATTTTTGTAAAATAATACAAAATGTGTTGAAAACTCATCCTAGGGAAATGTTCTAGGATACTTTTGTGAAACTAACTGCTAGAAGCAGAGAATGACACTCTAAAACATGAAACCCATTTTGCAGTCAGACTAACTTCTAAGTAAGACCTGGTCTCTTAGCAAGCTTTAATCGCTTAAGACAAAAATAACGATAAAGAATACCTGAGAAATAGATCAAAGTATACAACAAACTGCTTTTCTGCAATATCTGCCTGTTGAAGAATCCCTGGGGTCAAAATGTGAGTAACGAGTTAAAATTCTTTTAAAAAATCATTTACTGGCAACAATGTCAGGCATCATTTCCTCTGAGTTATAAGTAACTGTTCCAGGCAAGGAGGAATGAGTAGCACTGGGTCAGGTGTGGGGGAGATCCTTTATGCCACCTACAAACCCAGACTGCAGACTCCAGCCTGCTCTGGAGTAGAAATGCATTAGTATGTTGAAGCCAAAAGCACAAGACTTATCAGTGGAATTAAGATTCTGTGCCTGTGGCAATCAAGGAAAATACAACTCAAACACTTCAAAATCATTGTTTTTAATTACTAATTGCTCCTCTCATCTAAAATCAGATGTGCAATGCCATTGCTTTGGAAGTGCAGCTGCTCCCACAGAGCAAAGTCTTAGAGACCTGGCAAAGGGCTGTGCTGGTGTTGTGAACTCCAGTGACAGAGAAAACTTCTGCAGCTTTCATGAGCTTTCTGTCCAGTCACAGAGGCACATTAGCTGGTCTCCAGCAATGATCAGCTCATCTTTCACAGTGTGGGGAGCTGCTGCTGTTGCCCAGGTCAGTGTCTGAGCAGAGCCAGGGCAGGACAGTGGCTGGAGGCTGCATGTGGAAGAGGGAATGAAGTATCAGATGGACACCAGTGCAGGCCAGCCGATCACCTACGTCCTAAGCTGTGCCTCATTGTATCTTCTTCCTTTATTTCATTATTTTTTTAATGAAAAATGATTTCTCTTAAAGCTAGGCTTTATTTTTTAAATAGGCTTTGTGTGAAAAATTGTCAGCATCACTGGAATTGCCCATTTGGTGCCAATTCTCTCCCTCACCATGTTTTAATCAGAAAGTTTACACAAACATAAAGAGAATGTTATTTATCATAACCCTCTTTCTTTTATCAACAAAATGTGCTGTTATTCATGTGGCTTTGGGATTTTTGCTGTTGTTTGGAAATTGAAATCTTCAATAGTGATTTATGAAAAATGTTGTGAAAGAAGTCAGCAAAATATGAAAACAGAAAATGAGCCTTGTGGGACAGAAACAACAGCAGTCTGTCAACAATATGGACAGATATTCAGCTCTCCATGTGGCTGGTATGAGCCTAGAGAGGCTGTGGTTTCTGCTGTATTGCTAGACATACTCTGGTTCAACTTCAGCTTCTGGATCTGTAGATGGAAATTGCTGAGTAAATTTTTACAGTCTCTGGGTGGAGAAATTCAGTCTACATCATCAGGAAATGGTCCCTGTTGGCACTAAAAATCTATGGATTGTAGTTACTAAATTATTTTGAATAATGTTAGAATAGTGCTTAGAATAGTGCTTTCCTTTTTAATATCCTACTCTGATCATTAATTACCCTTCCTCAGAGCTGTGACAGCTGGATACCTTTTATTGCCATTTTACACGTATGGAAAAAGAAATTACCAAAATGAGGTGAGTTGCTCAAGGCTAGATGGAGAAGCTAGCTAGCAGAGCAGTGGTTAGGATTAAGCTGTTTGTTACTCTTAAGTAGCTGTCTTCAGATTTCTCTCTTTATAAGAATTCAAGAAGCTCTCAGGAGTCTAAGGACTTTCAAAAATCCCACAAAGATCTTAATGGTAGCTGGATTTGCCTGACAAGCTTTACGAAACTCAGGTAACAAGGTTTACCTGTGACTCCGACTCATTGGAAGGGCAAATGAGACCAAATTAGATCTAAGTGGGTGTAGTTTTTGCCCATAGAGATTTTTCCCAATTACGGTTTAATCTTTTCCGCTCAAAATACATTTTGTAATTAGGCGCGTATCTCTAGCAGGCTGTCGGATGCTGTGGGTGGAACTGGGGAAGCCATGCGGTCTCTTTGTCCCTGAGGACCACAGAGAACATTAGACATCGTTATTCCTTGGCTGGACAAATTCGAGGAAAACCAGCTTTTCTTGGTGATTTTTTCTACCACTATTTTAGAAGCTTCTAGACATGGCCTTTTTGCTGATTAATGTAGCCTTTTTATCACATCTGAACATTGTGTCCAAATGCAGTGTTTTACAAAGCAGCAAAACCCATAACAAAGCAGAATCAATAAATACAGTGCAATGCCCTTGGGCGATTCAAGCATTCTATTAAAATCAGGATCTGATTATAGCTGTGGAAACCTGTTTTCCTGAATCCTAACAAACACATTTTGCTTTACATGAAAGGTTTTCAAAGCTGTGGCTAATGCTTGCTTTGAGCAATCCATAGTTTCCAGCATATTCTTTCTCTTTTCCCAGATAGACACGCACTGTGCTGACACATCCTTCTGAAAAATCTTATTTTCCACTTTAAAACTCCCCCTGAAACAACAAAACCTAAATAAGCAAAATCAGCCAAGAATATCACAATGAAAGGGAACTGGGACATTTTCAGTGCATGGTCAAAGCCAAGGAGTTTTCTCATGATTATCAGTTCTGACAAAGTTTTCCTGAAGAAAGGGAGCTGTCTAGCTCCGCTGATAGTTCACGGAAGCTCTGATCCAGGACTTGGGAAATACAGGTTCAAGTTTCTTCCTTTGAGTCGAAGTGGCCTTGAATGAAAAAGCTCACCTTTGAACTAGGCCTGGAAAAAAATTAAATAGGTTTTTTAATACTCCTTGTTATTGCACTGCTGACCAGGAGACATGAAAAGTACAGGGTGCGATCCCAATTTCACACAACCATGTTATGTAAAACATCTGCCTGACAAGTTTAGATTTCTTTCCAGCCAGTCAGTACTTTGAGACCTGAAAGTTGTCATGAATGAAGTGGTTATTCACCAGTCAGTTTAGCAAAACGCCACTAAACTCCTAACTCCAGACTGGTGCAGATTACTGATGAAACACGAAGCAATAGCAAACTTTCACAGGTTGATTAATTGGCATTGAAAGCTTTAGGACTTTCAATGTAGCAAAACAAAAGCCTCTTTCAGAGGTGCATTCGGGGGTCTAGCATGATAATACCAACAATAAAACCATGAGTGCTTTCATAACTCTCCTAAGCCTGGAGATCACTGGTTTCTCTGACAGGTTTAGGGGCTAGAGCTGACCCTCAGGATTGGCAAAAGGTTTAGCATGGCAGGCTGTTCAGGGCATTGAACCTCTCCTTTGGACAGACCAACTTCTAGTTAACTGTAGAAAAGTCTTTGTGCTTCCTCTGTATTTACTCTGGTAAATTGAGGCTGCATCAGTGGCAAAAGCAGAAAAGGGCCACTGCTTCATAGCAACTTTTTCTCAGAGGAGGCTGACAATGGATGCTCTGCTCACCCCCTGAACCCAAACCTTTTGGATCCATCCCAGTCCAGTCTTAATGAAGTGAAAGGACAATTTTCCCTCCCCTTCTTTAATAATCAGTTCCCTAGCACCTGAAGTTATCCAACAGCTTCATGCTATGTCTGCAATTTCTGCAGCATCCTTTACATGACAAAGCAATCTGGGCCCTCTACAGTAATTCATCCAGTGCTAGGATTATTTCTCCCGAGGCAGTGTTCAGTGCTACAGCCTACAGTGTCGCATGATTTTTTTTCTTTTGTGTTACTTCTGGCCGTGGTTCTCTATGATAATTTTATTCTGAGATCCCCCAAGGTATTGTTTTGCTCAGCCATATGAAAAATAGGAAAATAATGCACCTTCATCCTGGTTCCACAGACGGGCCATTCATCAGCATAAAATCAGCTTTACAGCAGCCTAGGAGGAAGCTGCTCCATGCACTGAATAGCTACGAATTTCCAGTATGGTTTCCCAGGCTGCAGCGGGCCAGCAGCTGTGATGGAGTGATATGATACCTGGGAGCACTTGTACAATGGAAACAAATAATAGTGCTCAAACCCAAGGGATGACCTGTGGTTACCCTCAATTTTTGCAACAGGGGCAGTATATCAATTTGTTAGGACCTGCATTTTCTTGTAGTTACAGATATCTAATTTCTTTTCAGATCACTGAGTTATTTACATTGGTTCTACCTTGAAATGCTTTCCCTCATATCATCTACCCACAAGAACAGAATTTGTCCATTTAAACAAAACATGATTGGCAGAAGGAAGGCAGAGATTTCTTCCCTTTCTCATCCAATAACATTCACTAAACTCAATGCTTTTGGGAGCTATTTTAGCCCAGCTGCTGCCATAAGTGTCCTCATTGTATTTCCATCCTGGTACCTGCCTGCAGGATGCTGAATGCAGAGCTCTGGAGCTGTCTCATGACATTCACAGGAGATCATTTGTGTCTGTCTCCTGGAGACAGACAAGCTCCTTAGACCACCTCTGCTTGAATTTGGCCCTCTCCAGCCAGTCTGCTCAGGATACAACTTTCAGGGACTCTAATTTGGAGATCATATACTGATGCAAGACAGAAGGCTGTCTCCAGTGTGAGCAGGGACACTCTGAGACAGCCCCAGATTTGAGGGTTATCAGAGAGCATTTTGTCTGAGAATGGGATGTAAAATCCAGCAGCCAGAGTCACAAGCAGGGAAAGCACAGGTTCACACAGTGAAAGCACACTTGAAGTAGACAGGGCAAACTTGTCTTTTTGGATACTATTCAGTTACCTAACTTCTCTGAAAACTGCACTGCCCATCTCCCCATCACATCACCTACCAAGGCAATGATCCAGCTCACGTGGTTGCAAGTGGATCCTGTCTAGATGAGAACTCTGTCAAATGTGTATGCGTGAGAGCTTCAGCACAGCTGTAGGTTAATAGACAAGCAGGAGGAAGACCCCATGTGGAGCAGATGCAATGGTGTGTTTCAGACCTAAGGGGAGCATGGGATAAAACAGGAGCTGGGCTATCAAGGAGTCAATGGTACAAGGCAATACAGTGTGTTAGCAAGAGACAGAAAAGCAGCCCAGGGGAGAGGAATGGAGACAAGCCCTGGGGCAGATTCTGTTTGTCTCTTTGGCAATCCATGTAGTGAAAAAGAGAGCATGTCTAAAAGAAAGGTAGACAATGAGGTAAAATCCTGCCAGGGAAGTAGGAGTGGGGAAGCGGAGGATTTGCTAACTCATTTTTTTAAGCACTTCATTTTGCTCTTCAAGAGACTCTTAAAAGAAGTGCCAATGAGTCAAGAAGCCCTAAATTAGCTAGGAAAGCACTTTAAGAAAGCAAGGGCTTGATTACTCCATGGTCTGCCCTAGATTCAGAAGGTGTAAAATACAGAATAGTACAGGGCTAGCTCCCCCTATCCATGGGAGAAACACCAGCCCCCTTAAAACCTTCCGGAAAGCCCTGGTAACTTGGTGCTGTGATACTGCCCTTTGGAGAAATCAGAAATCCAGGCATATTTTGTTTGGATTTACACAAAGGGAGAAGGTATCAGGAAAGGAGATGTTGTTCCAGGCTCCTTGACCTATTGAACTGAAGAAGGGGCAGAAGATGAGCACTCAAAGGAGAAATTAGAGTTGTGAGGACACTCTCCAGAACATGGGAACATTCTGCCTCTTCACCATATAGCTGTGCTACAACCTTGTGGGTAACCTTGGAAAATGACTAAAAGAGTCTTAGGAAGGAGTCTGCCTGGAGCGAATGAGCCAGGACAAACCCATAAGAATTCTTACAGCTGTCTGAAACCCCTCCGGTATTTCCCAGCCTCTTACTTTTGCAACCCCACTGACCCTGGCTGGCCTCCTCTCTTGCTGTCACCTGCTCCTGCACCTCCCCTCTCAGCTTCCTCCTTTACTCTTTTGGATTGTACCTGCCTCTCCTAAAGCTTCAACTTCACTTGAACCCCCCCATAAGCTTTTCCAACCTTCTGCCCTGTAGGTACCAAGAAAGACTTAGAAAACCCTTCCATGCTCAAAGTAGCCCTGGTCCAGCTGGATTTTTGCCTCTCTTTTAGAGCTGCCTAAGGATGTATAAACAAGACAAGTCAGCTCACCCCTATCCAAAAAGGCCACCATTGCAAATCAAAGTGAGATTTTATATTTTTGTACCTAATCTCTTACTTTCCTGATGAAACTGGCACGGGTGCAGGCTCCCTGGATTGCTCCTCTGCATTGCAGCTGTACACATGGACCACAGTAAGGTCAGACTTTTACACATGTCGCTAACTTGGTACTCTGCACTATCCAGTAAGAAGTAAACTGGGTTTCAAGTGCATGCTAGATTATCTTCCTTAACAGAACAAAGCTCATAAGAAGGAAATGTGAGACCTCCCTGAGGGTGCTAGGAAGACACGGTGGATAATAGGAAATTTTTGGAAGGAGATTTGAGAAGTGGATTTTGCTTACTCCCTGTATTGATAAAGGCTTATCATATTCCTTTGCAAAGCCAGAAACCACATGGTGAGACACTGTTTTTAAATGTTAATGCATCTTTAGAGAATAATCAGTAACATTTGGTGGCTTGCGCTAGCTCTAGGAGAGGCATCTTTGTTGTTTAAGAAATGAAACAGCATTCACCTGGAGTTTCTTGTCATTACTGCATGAAAGAAAGGTTATTTCTTTGGTAAAGAAAAAAAAAGAGAAGATCTGAATGATAAACATTATAAAATACTTATCTTCCCAGATGTCTCTGGGATAATGTGAGCTGAAAGGAAATGCTTATCTTGCTGAAGGACAGCTTTTGGCAACACATCTTTTTACACAGTGCTAAACTATTTTAAGAGCACAGGACAAAGGTAGAGGGATCTGGTTAAAAGACTGAATTGCAAACCAGATGTAGTGCCCCTTCAAGCCCTTCTACTGAATCACTGTGTAACCTTGGTTTAGCCACACAGCCCTATCTACCCCAGCTTCTGCACTGGGACAGTAATTGGTGTAATAACCAGCGTGAAAGGGATTTATGTGACTAACTATAAATTTACTGTATGTGTCAGATGTTGCTTGATTATATATTTTTAAGCACAGCTTCCTGCACGTCCTGTTATGTAAAGAAGCATTCCCGCATTACCTGGTAGATGCATGTGCTTTCTGAAGCAATCCATGAGACAAGCAGAGTTACCTCCAGGGCTGGGTTCGTATCAATAGTGCTGTCAGCTGCCCAAAGCACCCACTTTCTGATTCATGGATGTAGAATCCACCCTGGACAGCTTTCAGTTGTTCTTGAGAATGGACCGCATTTTTAAAGTAATTACAGATTTTGTTGCTTCCACTTCACATGTCAGGTAAGGGGTGCCCCAGGCAGCCTGCCTTCTGGAAAACATGAGCGCCTTTAACCAAACATAAAGCCTTTTTAGGTATGCTTCAATACACACATGAAGTGGGAGGGCAAAAATCTCTTTGGTTTTTATATTCTTTGGCACCTATTTATTTTTAATTTTGTTTTTAACATACTATGTGTCCTTATTTTGCTACCAGGAATTTGACAATTTGCTGTTTGCTTTCTAAACACTCACTTGCTTTCCTCCATTTTATAAACACTGCTAGTAGAATGTAGAAATCATACCAGGTAAGGAAGTGTATTTCCTTCCTGATTAGGTGCATTCTGCTTTCTTGCCCCAGCAAGCTGCTGTTTCACCCACGACAAAAAGATTCCAGTCTGGGGAGAATAATACCTAATCATTAGTAAATAACTTGTACAAATAAGAACCAGGAGTGAACCTGCCGCCTGATAGATTCGCCTGTGAGGAAGTTAGGTCATCGTGTGACCTTGGATGATTAATTTTACATTCCTGTGTCTATGCTTCCTCTTCCATCCATTCTACCGTCTTGTCTGCTTCACATTTAAGGTAGGGCAAGGACTATTTCTCATTATATGTACATTCAGCAGCCAGCACTATGGGTATTATGGCACCGTAAAATGCATGTATGAGAAGCAATACCTAGGGGTAGAGATAAGAGTGCAACCTTCTGCATCATGGACTGGATTATGGGGTGACAGGCACATGTGATAATGAACCCTAGACCTCTTGAGTCCCCTTTCCCTTGCTGGGGGCATTTGCTGTGTCTAGGTAAGGGCAAAGCTGGTGCAGTGAGAACCCAACAAGGACATGTCTTTGCAATGGCAGGGCAGTAACGCAGACATGCAAGTCTGGGGCGGGGTGATGAGACAGGAGTGCTGGGTCATGACGATGGAGATGGGGTGTCTCTTCATGAACAACAAGCTCTGCAGCTCTGCTGGTGGCACACAGAGGCTCGAGAGCCGATTTGTTTACCTCACTTGCAGAATCACCTCCAGAGACAAAATCCCTGGAAAACCATGTTTCTGCTTAAATGCCACAGGTGTAGGCCCAAGGCCTCTAAGGCTGCTCTCATGGACTCCATCTAGCCCATTTGCCATGCAATGGCAATGCAGCTGATTTGACATAGGCAGGATGGCCAAGGAAGGAACCTTTCCAGAAGGATCTTAGCATTACTCACTGCAAGGGCAGGTGGTATTTGGAGAGAGTCTGACCTTCGATCAACAGTACAAATATTATATACCATATCATTGCTCTACTTCAGACTCCAGCTGCTGCAGCCTAGACAGCTCAGATTTAGGGTAAATGCAGCCCTTCAACCTGTGTGCACTGCCTGAACCCTGAGAAAAGTCTGCATCCCCAGCTAGTGTCCTGATCCTCTGCTCCATCCCATGGCTGTGGCTTCTTTGATCATGAGGGCCCTTACCAAAGCATTTATTTACTGCTGGGGTTGCACTTCCTAGCAAGAAAAGCAGGATATTTGGGCTGTATTTCTTATCAGAGCCACTGAGCCCCAGGCACATGAAGCAGTCTCCCACGGCCTTGCCCAGCTCTGATTTTCCCATCACACCTTCCACCAGCACATGAGACTGAGCACCAGTTACACAGACACACACACACCACACAGCCTGTAGTGTTTCCTACTTTGAACTGAAATACTTTCTGCAAGCAAATAAAGAGACAAGGGCTCATCATAGAAAAAGAAAAACCCATGCAAAAGGGAATAAGGAGAGGTAAGATTTTTTTCTTACAGTCAGTTGTGATTTCATAGGGGGAGTTGAGGCGCGCATCTCCACAGGGTGAAGTGCTCACATACAGATGGAACAGGATGTTCTCCCGCAGCCTGTAGCCTCCCTCTTTCAATCGTACGAAGATTGATCGTTCCCAGTCTTCTCGTCGTTTGCTATGATCACAAAAGAGGTCCCAGGTCATTTGTTACACACCAAATCAGAAACATTTCTGCTCTCTTTCTCTGTTTTTCTCCTCTGTTTGTTTCTATTAGCAGCTGGCATCATATATTACTCCTAGGGACAACAAGAGGAAACAACGAGCTTCTGCAAGTGAAGAAATAGGTTGATGGGGTCAAAACTGCCAAAGTGTTTTTGGCTTGCTTACCCTACAATATATTCTAATGATAGAATGTGTGGATTTTTGAAGGGTAGCTCTCTTTCCTTAAATGCACAGATGCATAAACACTTTGATTTTAAAGAGGTCCTGGCATGTGAAAAAAGGAAAAGTTCTCTTTGGCTCTCCTATGAATAAATCAGCTCTGCTCATCACAATGCCTAGGCATGTGTTTAAATCCCATTAACATCACTGTAGCCAAGATGAGTGTTTCTATGCTCCACTGGAAAGTGCCTCTAATTAAGAAGCTAGATTTTATCACCCCTGTGATCCCTCCCAGCTCCCCAGGTGTTGCTTTTTTCCCTGTTCAACCCAAGCCACCTATGACTGCTCTATCTAAGCCAGCAACGTCCTCTTGGTCACTTGGATTTCTGGAAATTGGAACCCATCCTGAGAACAGTGAGACAAAACTTGTGCAGCCTTTTCTCAGCTCAGTGAAAAAGATACTTATTAAGATGGAGCTTTTATCTTCGCAGTGGTTCAGTAGCTCGATGGGGACACAGCGCACACATTCCATTAGCAACAGCTGCCCAGGAGGCCAAAACCCTCCCAGTCCTGCAGTTTGCAGCAATAGCTCACATTAAGGCTGTGCTTGCCGTGTGGTTCTTCAGATGATTTACACTTGGGAAGACATGGGTGATTTCTCTGACAGACAGCTGCCTCTAATACATACATTTGGGTGATGGCCGTGATTGTAATTTTGAAGGTGAAAATGTGATTAGTGAAATTATGATGAGACTCCTTTCCATCTGATGCCTCAGTCCTTCCCTCAGAAACTCAAGGGTCTTTTTGTGGGAATATCTCTGAACAGAATGACACCTGCAGGTAATGATTTTCCTAGGAGGGTCTTAAGAAGCCAGAATCCTACCCATTTAATTCACTATAGGACAGCCCATTAACCACGGCGGTTTCTGCTGGTTTCTCTGCCTCCTGTTAGTGTAAACAGGGGTGCTTTTTACTCAGCCTCAGAGCAAGTCCCTGGCTTTAATCCAAGCTGCTTCTGCCTGTTTTCTCCTGGTGCAGCCTCTGTGCTATTGAAGCTGTTTGGCTGTCACTCTTCCGTGGTTTGGGTGTTTTGTCATTTTTTGATGCCAGGATGCGTTTGCTGTCAGGAGGAATTTACAGGCACATTAGCTCGGCTGTCAGGGACAGGGAGGCACACCGGCTGCCGAGCTGGGGCTGCCACATGCAGCTCCTTCATTTTCTGCTGGCTGCGGTGGAATTTCCCAACTGCGCTAATTATATTATTGCCCTGATCCAAGCTTCTGAAATAATAAAATACCTGTAAGTCCTGCTGCTTGGACTTCAGAGCAACTGCAGTTAGTGTTAAATAATTCACTGCAAATTCAGCTGGGAGAATACAGTGCAGCCCTGTTGCCTCCTATTCTTATGCTAAACCTCACCAGAGTGGGGGGCAGCTTGCAGTACTTAGAAACAGTTGCTATGTAGTGTTGGAGCAATCGTTCTTTGGGCTGGGTTTAAGGAGTTCACAGTAACCAGCACCCATCCTGTTTTCACTGGTTATTGTTTTTCACTGATTAACCCTGCTCTCTTACCCCGAGTACCAAGAAGGATCTGTGGCCAGTGTGGCCGATAGGTTTGGTGATTGACAGCTGCTCTAAAAATAGATGGCAGGGCTGGAGGGTAAGGCAGCTTGGCTCTTCCTCCAGGAGACTGAGATCCTCTGTATCGCATATGATCCTGACCTGCCTTTGGGAGGTTTCCTGGGGGCTGAACTCAAAACATGAGATTCATTCCTGTAAAGCGGCAGAATAAATTTAATAACAAAACTCTGAGAGTATTGTTATGAAAGAGTTTGAAATGCAATACCGTATGCTGTGGCTTAGGAGAGATTCGTGTGCATGGGATGTTTGGGGGATTTCAAAGCCCGGGGAGATCCAGAAACCTTGTAAAAATGGTTCAGGTGGAGCATACTTCTGCAAAGCCACTTCTCCCCCAGCACCAGTACACCTCTGCCTTCCCTTGGGAACTGTCACTTTGAGCTGTGAGGAGGAGAATGAGTTTGCAGTAGCAGAATTTTGCAATGCCATTTTGCACAGCCATACACTCCATAAAGCAATGGGGAAGCCCACAGTGAGCCCACAAATGTCATTCGTTCAGGGGGTGGTGTTAAAGTGTCATTTTCACGCGCTGGCAGTAGCTAAAAGAGCAAAATTTGTCTCTAAATGTTTCCCGCTATGAATGTCAGTGGGAGAGTCAAGATTTGAGCCTGATTCAAAAGGAACATTCAAGAATGTGCTAAATTTTAATCTTGTGCTTAAATTCATTACTTAGCATAACACACACGTAAGTTTTGAGCTGATTTCAAGAAGATACTTAAGCACATACTTATGGTTTAATATATACAGAATGTTTTGCTGAAACCAGGCCTCATTCTTGAAAATGGAAGCAGGGAAGCTGGTTTTAGTAAACATACAGATGGGAAGTTTCTAGTACATTACATGCTACAGCATGGCATCTTAAGAGCAGGCTTAAATGGAGAGGAGCTGTGTCCACTAAAGTAGGACAGAAGTAAGAAACAGATGTATAACACACAGCTAGTTTTCCTGGAAAAGAACTTAACTGGATTGGAGGAAGACTATTCCTTGCTTTTTGTGCATAAAATAAACAGTGGTTTGCATCTGACTCACTGGAAGAACTTAGCTTCTGGTAAAATCATCCCTCTAGCACCTGCAGGGCCACTACAGCAGCAAGACTGCTATGGCGCTGATTTATTTTAAGAATAGGCTATAAGTTTTAATTTTGTTTAAGAGCAGGATTTTCTTTTCTTCCCTATTGGCCAGCTGGTATAAATAATCTCACAGAAATCAATGTGAATTTTACTGCCACCATTGCAAGAGAATCAGACGATGGTATTTGTGTACTTTTTGATGGCAATTTTTAGAAAAGCTTCTCAAAAGGTCTTTCTTGTCTTTCTTCTGTACATCACAAAATTTACGTCTTACTTTTCATCTTTTTTTGTGAAAGTCTTGAGAAGTGGAGGATTATGGTTGTCATAAAAACGAAATCTGAGAGGGCTAAGGGTTTTAATCAGACTGGTTAGAGGCTGTCAGGCTTTAGTTGTGCTTTTAGCTCTTATTTAACTCAAGCTTTAGACAATAAATTTTGAAAGAAAGTTTCCTTTTGAAGTATTTGTCACTCTTGCTTCTTAGAGAGGATAAAGTTCCTGTTCTGGAGCTCTCTTTCCCAAGGAAAGTCAGGAAAGTTACACTGTCAACACTGAGCAATATGAAGAGAGGGGGAAAAAAAGTAATTTACATATTTCTGCAGCTCTGGTTTGTGGCTGGCATTGTTCTACAGTTTAAATATTTGAAGCGGTCACCCTATGCTCTCTTTGCAGAAAATGTGCTCCATGGAAATTCCTCTTGCCCACAATAGATACCTCAATAGGACTGCTGTGTCTCACTCCTGAGATGCCCATCTCTCTCCAGTGGTGATAAAAGGTGCCTTGGGGATCTAGTTCACACTCAGCTGACCAACTTTTCGACATCAGAAGTGTCAAAAAGTAAATTCAACTCTGTGAATTCGTATCTCCTGGCCATTAGTTCTCTGTCCGGGTCCTTGCTTTTTCCAGCCTCATTGTCCCTGCTCTTTGATGCACTCATCCTATTTTGCTTTCACTGATGTCAGTAGTAGTACTCGAAAATTCTGGAAAACTGGTCCCTGTTCAAGGAAAATATAATACAGAAAAATAATTCTTGTGCTGGAAGCTCCTGGAAGTTTGAAATCCAGCTGCAGAGGTCACTTTCAGCAGGTAGGGTTTGTGAAAGGAAGATACATAGAAAATAGGGAATGTTCTTGACAGAACAAACTTGCCTGTTTCATAGGAAAGAATGAAAAATTTAAGCTCTTTGAGGCAGGAACTACACTTTCATTCTTTTGGGGGGTTAAGGAAAGTTACACTGTCAACACATCTTTCTGCTGTCAGTTCATATGACTTTGTACAACAGGTTCCTGGCCTGGGAGAAGACTTTAATTTGGGCCAGGTTAATGCAAATGCACAACAATGCAGAAGCCACATTTGTGTTTCCCCGAAGCCTGAGGAGCTGGTGTGCAGGGAGTCCCAGTGGAGCTGAGTAAACAAGACTGTTCTAAAAACCCCGTTCTTTTTGCTCTGTGGTAGCACCATGTGATTCCTGTGCCAGTGGCAGTTGTTTCTGTTTTGTTAGGGAAAAAGGGGTAAATGTGACTTCAATGCAAAAAAAAGTAAATTTTTCATTTCATTTTTAACAGCCTCATGTTCTTGCCATAAGACAAAGCCCCGATGATGGCATAAAACTAGGTTTAGCAATGAATATTAGAATTGAAGAATATATTATAACACATAGTTTTGCTTCCCCATGGACCTTAAAGAAGTAAAACCTTATCTGACAATAGCTCTGTCTTTCAAAGGTGCTTAGCCTGGTTGAGGTTTTTATCGTGTGCTGGTCAGGGAAGCAGTGGTGCCTGCTCTTGGCTGAACAGAGAGAGATTTAAAGTTATTGTGAACAGAGCTTGTGCTGCACTGAGGATTCTCTTAACAAAAGATTGTTAACATTGATCCAAATAAAATAATAATATGACTGAACATGTTAGGGAGGTGGATCAATACAATAGTTTAAGACACAGTGGTAGCACTTGTTTCCCAAGAGACTGTAGCACGAAGCAAGTACTAGGGCTGCTACACTGCCGAAAACATAATAATTTAATGTAAGCTTGAAAGCAGTTCAGATTGAAATAAATAGAGAGAATATTGGTTTTGATTAAACCCTTCAAGGCTTTTGCCCCCCTTTGTTAGCCAAACTCATGTACTCAGTATACTCTCTTGTCTTTAAGTCCAGCCTGAAGTGAAAATAGTCATTATTCCTATTATTGTTGCTTCAGTGCAACAGTATCATAGGTGCTCACAAGAACACACAATTCTACTCAGACGGATTCTTATGTCTGTGACCTGATGCAAAACCTTCTGAAGTCAAAGGGAGTTTTTGCACTGAGGTTAGATAAAATCATATGAAAACACAAGCAAGAATGAAGGGCAGAAGAATGACCTATAGACAAGGGGCTTTTTGTTTGTTTTCCTTCATTGCTTCCTTCATTCCTTGGTTCCTTCCATACAGTAAATGCCGGCTCAGCTTCACTTCTGCTCAGTTTTCATAGGATTATAAAATAATCCAGGCTGGAAAGGACCCGAGGTCTCTAGCCCAACCTCCTGCTCAAAGCAGTTTGCCAGGGTGCTCAGGGCTTTATCTGCTCAGGTTCTGAAAATGTCCAAGACAGGAGGGAGTCTGCAGAAGGCTGCTGGGTGACTTGACCCACTGCTTGCCTGCTCCTATGGGGACAGTTTGTCCTAATATTCTCTTGTTTCAGTGCATGGCTGTTTGTCTTCTTCCCACTGCGCACCTGAGTAAAGATGCCAGCTCCTTTGTATTGTTAAGATCTTAGGCCAAATCTCTAGCTCCTGAGCATCCAAGTAGCCTCTGCTGAACCTGCTTTACATGGCTGATGTCTTTTCTGTACTGGGGGGCCCAAAACTGCACATGGTATTGTAGATGCAGTCTAATGCATTCTGAGTAGCAGGGATGATCCCATCCGTTGACTGCCTTCATAGAGCCCAGGATCCCGTCGACCCGCTTTGCTGCCAAGCACACCACTATCTCATGTTCAGTTTGCTGTCTGCCTAGGAGGCTTGTCCCTTTTCAGCAAACCTTCCCTCCAGCCACAAAGGATATATCTGTCCTGTGTTTTTGTAGACCATTCTTTTTTTCTCAGTGTGGGACTTTCCATTTGTCCTTGTTGAGTTTTCTGTTAAAGTTCCTGCTGCCCCTGTCCTCCAGCCTGCCTGGATGACATCCTAGCCCTCTCCACCATTTGGTGTCCTCTGAAAAGCTTATAATCAAGCACTACATAGCCTTTTCCAGATTGCTGATAGACATGATTAGTGAGGTCTCTGGATAGACCCTTGTGGTACCCCACTTACTACCAGCTTCCAGGCAGTGTATGTCCCATTAACCATTTAAACAGTAACAATGTGGGTTTGGCTGAAGACAGGACCAGTAATTCCTCTGTAATGATTCCACGTGCTATAACGTTTTAAAACATCGTAAAGAAGGAGTGAGTGATAGCATCTTACACTTTGGCATAAAGTTTACTGTACTGTTAACACTCCTTGGTTCTCTAGTGAGTCAATGAAGGCATTAATGATCAATAAATCACTTCCTTGAGATATTTCAGCAGCAGCAAGGAATATGGGAAAATGGCTGCAGTGCGCAAAATGACCCCCTTCCAGTGTCTGGCCAAAAAATGATGCTAATAAGCCTGCACGTAAAGATTTGTACAAAATCATCAGGCTTCATAAAACCCAACTTTATGAGTCATATCTAATAGCTACTGAAAGAAAATCAGTTGAAGTAAAGGAGCTCATGACCCAACACTCTAGACTATCTAACTCTCATTTTTTCTGTGCAGTGTACTGGTCTTTTGTCAGCTAAAGACTTGGAAAAAGCAGCATAAAGAAACAAATAGGTCAAATGTCTGGAGGATGGATCTACTCCACTGAAAGCTGGTTAACATTCCCCAAACATCAAAAGAATTCAGTTACCTTAGGTGTAGCTCCAGCTGTGAGTAGAGGAAGTGAACAAATGCCCTTCTTGCCAAAATTTCTGCATGGCAGTCATTGACCGCAAGCCCTTGGTCATTAATGTATTCTCCATTTATACATTTGGTACCCGATGACAGCACAATAACCTGAGCTTGCCTGATGTCCAAACCTGTAGGAAGAAAAACAAAAGGGCTGTGATACTGCCAGGGGTGAGTATGGTATCATGATTATTAAAGTTCTCACAGGCCACGCTTTGTTATGGCTGCCCAGGCAGCTCTAATGGGATGCTTGTTAAGGTGATGATATGGCCTCTGGAATATGCAGGAATCTCATATCTCTGTTATTAGAATAATAAGGGCTCTATTTCAGTCTTGCTGCTAATTCCAAGATAAAAGCTTGCTATGAAGTTTACTGGTTAAATCAATAACTACATCATAGGAGAGCATATGCTGTAGGGAGGGAATAAAGATCTCCTGCAGTGCTGATAAATGGCCAGGTTTTTATGAGCTGTTGAAGACATTTTCTGGTGGGAACACACACTCCCTGTAATGCTAGGTTTCATTGCTGTTGCACTATAAGTGCTAAATCAAATGCAAGTAACACTTCTGGAGCTGCTCGTTAAAAATCTCAGGGAAAAAACAGATCTGACTTTCAATCCAGTTTCCTTTTTGTTTCTCCAAGAGCAGCTACATCAATGCCTTTTCCACTGTGGCCTCAGGGATGTAGTATTCATCACTGATACCAGTTTTGTTCCTTCATTGTTTCTCCAGATAATGGTGATGGCAATTGAAAGACATGCCTTTCTTGGCCCAGATAGCGCTTTCTAGGATTCTGCAGGGGTTAGCATGGCTGTGCCCATGCAGTATCACTGCCTAACCTCTGGCTGCTGCTCCAGGGAAGTAGGGGTGTCCATGAGGTTCTGCACCCTCCCCATGCATCTTACATGGAAACCTACAAAGTGACTCACTGGAAATAGATGCCCATGTTCAAGCAAGTGAATCAAGCCCTCAAAGACTCACCAGTCAGTGACAAAGACAGGCCTGAGGCTGTAAGTACAAAATGGGCCACGGTGATGCAGTTTCTATGATGTTACTTTGGCTGTTGAACAGCTTTAGGAATTATTTTCTACAGTCAGCAGTATTATTTTTTTTCTTAAGATGAAGGCTACTGATTGTAAGAAAAAAAATATTGCAGAGACTTTCTGGTTTGGAAGCACCATGGTTGGGGACATGTTCTTGCATAAGATCCACTGGTGTAATATAAGAAAACAACTGATTGGAGAAGGAAACTATATTTTGAACATAAATGGCTGGTGCCGCAGTGATGCCTCAGTTAGTAAATAGGACCAGTACTACTTCATAATCTTTGCAAAGCACCAGGACTGGTAGTAGATGACATGGTATAGCTCTGTTGCTATGCTTAACATATATAATAGCAAATAATACCAAAATTGTCTCATGCCTAGACAAATATGATAGCTATATCAGTAGTCTGACAGGTTTAGTGGTACTGTGGCATTGCAGCATTGACATTTGTAGGAGAGGTATAAATATTGTGAATTCAGTTAATTGTACCTGAACGACTAGTTGTGGCAGCCTCATAAAAAAAGGTGTTATCTGTACTAGTGACAAAGTACACATCACTGTATGCCTGTGCAGGAAGCTTTATCTCTATTTTTTACTATAAATGTGGCCCTAAAAGAGTGTTTGGGAGTACTGATTAAACAAAGGAATCTAGAAAACCCATGAAGTGAAGATGGGAGCACATGGGAGAATCATAGAATCGTAGGATAGTTAGGGTTGGAACAGACCTTAAGATCATCTAGTTCCAACCCCCTTGCCATGGGCAGGGACACCTCACACTAAACCATGTCACCCAAGGCTCTGTCCAACCTGGACTTGAACACCAACAGGGATGGAGCATTCACAACTTCCCTGGGCAACCCATTCCAGTGCCTCACTACCCTTAAAGAACTTCCTCCTTATATCCAATCTAAATTTCCCCTGTGTAAGATTTAACCCATTATCCCTTGTCCTATCACTATAGTCCCTAATGAAGAGTCCCTCCCCAGCACCCTTATAGGCCCCCTTCAGATACTGGAAGGCTGCTATGAGGTCTCCACGCAGCCTTCTCTTCTCTGGGCTGAACAGCCCCAACTTTTTCAGCCTATCTTCATATGGGAGGTGCTCCAGTCCCCTGATCATCCTCGTGGTCCTTATCTGGACTTGTTCCAGCAGTTCCATGTCCATTTTATGTTGAGGACACCAGAACTGCACACAATACTCCAAGTGAGGTCTCACAAGAGCAGAGTAGAGGGGCCGGATCACCTCCTTTGACCTGCTGGTCATGCTCCTTTTGATGCAGCCCAGGATACGGTTGGCTTTCTGGGCTGCGAGCGCACACTGAAGCCGTCTCATGTTCATTTTCTCATCAACCAATATCCCCAAGTCCTTCTCCGCAGGGCTGCTTTGAATCTCTTCTCTGCTCAACCTGTAGGTGTGCCTGGGACCTTGCACCTGTCATGGTTAAACTTCATGAGGTTGGCATCAGCCCACCTCACAAGTGTGTCAAGGTCCCTCTGGATGGCATTCCTTCCCTCCAGCGTATCAACCGAACCACACAGCTTGGTGTCATTTGCTGAGGGCGCACTCAATCCCACTGTCCATGTCAGTGACAAAAGATGTTGAACAAGACTGGTCCCAACACCGATCCTTGAGGAACACCACTCGTTACTGTTTTCCAAATGCAGTGGATAAATGCACAAATCACTTGTGTTTATTCCTGTTTTATTACTAGATAAAAAGAAAAAGTTGAGCTGGGCAAATCGCTCCTTCCCCACAAAGAAAGGTGATTATTCTCTGTACACTGCTTTGGTGTCACTTTACTCTGGGGTCACTGCTTTAATGAGAAAAATTATACATATCTTAGGTCAGACACATGTCCATCAATTAACAGTGTTTTTCACAGGGGCTAACACCAAATGTTTTATGAGGCACAGCCTGCAGTAGAGGTGCCTCAGTCCCACTCAAAAAGTAGTGTAGTATTTTCCTTGCTTGGAAGGTCCATGATAAAGATCAGCTATTTTTTGGTTCTATTTTGTTTATTTACTAGTTTAAACAGAGTCTTATTTTCCTCAGTGCAGGAGAGATACATCAGGAGGCAAGTCCCTTATCTGGAAATCCGTGATCCTCTCTGCCTGCACCTGAGGACCTTTGCCAGTATTCCCTCTCAGGGCAGTGAGACCGACAGCTTCCTTCTTACACTAGCATACACCTAACGTGCCTCTCCATCTCCTCATTCACTTCACAGTCAAAGCACCAGGCTTTGCAAATACAGAGCAAACAATCTGGGGAAGCCATCCGGCTCTCCTGCTCCCGAGGAGCTATACCTCCTTAGCCCCTCCCCATCAGTCCAGTGCATGGTGTGATGCCTTTTATTATTTCAAACATTTTGTCTGTAAATAAGCTTAACTCTTTCTCTCCTCTAGTATGAGTGTAAGACGATGGATGCACTCAGGATATTCAGTGAGGACTGGATTTGTTCACAAATGAAACACAAAGGCACCCAACACCTATTGATGCAGCAATAATATGAATCCCTCTGACATTGCTTGCTACCACAATGACCACACACAAGCAAGCATTCTTGGGGTGCTCATTTTTGTGTGAATTAATTCCATATATTGACTTTCAGTGATACAGGGTCCCAGGAGTTAGTCACATTTGGACACAGTCTGGGGTATTTGCAAGTCCTGGCAAGGTGAGCATGTTTGCAGAACATCACTTAAATGTTGCCTGGGGCTTGAGGCAATGGTTTCCAAGAATTTGCAAACAGTCTGAGTGTTAACATTAAAAATCTCCATGTTTTCCATTTGCAATGGCAGGAGATAATCCATGTTCCTCCCCGCTCAGAAATACCCAAGAGTTACGTCTCACTACTACTGCACTAAGAAACACAGGTGTACATGACTTATGCATTAGCTCTGAAATATTTACACCTCACTGGGGAGCCAAATGGGGAAAGTGACCTGTGACCAATGTAGCACCATTCAATGCTGCATATTAGGGCATCCAGCATGATGGAAAATACTTCCAACAATGTGACAGTTGCCCAAAGTGTTCAGGAGCACATATGCTAGCAGAGTGCCCTCTTGCATTACTTGTTTTGTACGTACATAGAGTTGGAGCTTTATCCCCTGTGAAATGCTTGATATTATCTCCAGAGAACAGGAGGCATTTGTCTCTGAGAATAAGACATGTGGTGCCTAGTTGATGAAGGCAAATTATAACATTGACTGATCACATCGGCATTTTAGGCAGCATTTTAAACTTTTGAGCCTAGAGACTTGCTTCACTGATTTGGAATTAATAAGCATTTCTGTACATTTGTCTATTTTGCATAAACACCAGTCATTACTAACTCTTGTAATGAATTTTTACTTTCTATTTTATTTTGCCTGCCGAATACTTCAAATTTCTCAAGTAAGTTCTATTTGCAAATGTCAAGCTATCTCCTAAACATTGACTAATTCAACCTCAGACATGGGGCAGATCTAGACAGAGCATGTCATCAAGCTGTGCCTAGGAAAGCTATAGTGTTGGCTGTAGCAAAATCCTAAACTAGCACTAATGTGGCACCCCCAGCCATGTGCCATATTCCCTGCTTGGGGGTGTACAGCAGGCATCTATAGATCTAGGATCTATGATTAGACGAGGATTGCCCTTAGCAAGACCCCTGTTATTACTGAGAGGAGCCTATCTCAGAAGAAAGACCCAGGGATCTAATTGTGTTCAGGTCATTTGACAAACAAGAAGAAATGGGCTACATTATTATGACCTCAACTCCTGACCCACTGATTGTTAGAGTTCATGAGGCATTTCTTTCCCTCACTGCCTTCTGTGAAGTAATGTTTGAGGAGACATTAGGTTAAAAGTAACTAGTGAATGATTTATAACAGGCACCTGCATTAGGTTTCTATTATTTGCCTAAAGACTCCTAATAGTTTTCAATTTGAAAAGGAAATGAAGCAGAGGAAAGGAAATTGGGGAGCTGTGTCAGCATACTGGCTGGGTCCTAGCTAGCGCCGTGTTGATGAGGACAGCCAGGAGAGTGGGAAGGGAATTTGCCATGTTTTATTTTCACAAATCCTGTCAATTAATTAGTTGCATTATGGAACAAAAATATACCCATAAATGACACACCATCTTTGATCACAGATCCAGTCTAATGACCTGGTACTCTGCTGAAAGCCTGAGCCCAGCTCTGGGGTCCTGTAGGCAGGGTCTCCTCTCACAGCCAGGCAGGGGGAACCTCAATCCTGCTAATGTTCATTTTTTTGTGTGTCAGTGGTAGCCCAGACGTCATAGCTGAGCTGTTGAAAAGAAAATGGGTTTTATTATAAACCATTTTCAGTTTGCTGACACCAGCAGTGGGACTCATTTCAGCTATTCTGGGTAACTAGAGTTGAGATGTCTGTAGCTGAACTAATTGCTGTAGACTCTCTTTTTAGGCAAAAGGAGAGGAACTTTCCTGGGAGGTGATTCATCTGGCCTATTTTAGATATTTACTTTTGGCTAAACTGTATTACACCTCAGTATTGTCAGCTTCTCATAATGAATTCTGAAGACTGCTAGCAGATGTATGACTTTTGACACTGGACAGATGCTTGTAGTCAGATTTCTCTTATTACAAATAACAAAATACCATGTGCAATTCAAAACTCCCCAGATCGTAAGATAGCAAGCAGAGCAAATCTAGTGTTAACTTTTTTAAACTTCTTGAGACAAATTTTTAATTATGTTCCCCACAACAATTAAGGATAATTGTTTGTATCAGTGTTAATATATTCCTGGATGGTCATACTGCCTTGAGCTAGGCTATTACACACATAAAGCAAACAATGCCTTCTTCCCTACATGACCTCCTAAACCACCAGTCCTGCAGCCACAGAGCTTGCTACAGGAATGATTCAGAAAGCTGCTGACAGAAGAGACAGTAAGCAAGAAAAAAATATGAAAGTTTGCTCAGCAGATAAGTTGGATATGGAGAACTGGCTGACATCTGATGGACTACAGTTATGAGCAGTGCTTTTAAGTCAGTCATGGTCATAAATGCAAACTGTCTACACGCATCTGCTTCGAGACACAGCTCTGCTAATAAAACCAGGGAATTTGGGCTAGACTAATCAATGTTTCTGCTGACTTTAATAGAGTTACTCTCACTTCTAGTGTGCTATGGTCATTAAGACCTTCTATAATACAGCCTTTGTAGCCCTGCATATTTATGTGTTGGAAAAGGAAAATCAAAATCACTAGGTAATTACAAGAGGTGTTGACTGTTCCGTGCGATCAGAAAACTGAATCACACTGGCTGTATATCAGAGAACTTATGTGAAATTCAGTGAGCTTAATTCACATTGAACAGGATGGAGTTTGCAACTGCTAATGCCAGCATACAACTGGGATCACACCTTGGCTTCTCAGCAGCTGGCGCAACACATAGAGAAACACCAATCAGTATGCAAGTGTCTATTTCGCTGCATGTTTTAGACCTTGCCAGTGGCAGTGAAATCTATCTTCCTTTTCCAACATGACACTGTGAAGACAACTCACCGTTGGAATATATTCATTTTAAATTAGAAAAAAAAAATCAGAAAAATCAGGTTTGATTAATTAAAAAAAAATTCCCTCCTCTTTTATTGAGTTGGAGACAACTGCCACCGAATCCTATGCAGTGAAAGTCAGAAATAATGATAGTGTAACATCAGCCCTTGTGAATAATTCATGGGGTACAATTTCATGTTATTTTAAATGGTGCTGCTTCTCTCCCTGATAAGCAATAATTTTATGCTCTTTCTTTACCTTTTTTTAACAAATCAGTCAAAAGGATTGTCTATTGTTATCTGCAAAAAAGTGTATTTGGGATAATTTTCAAGGCAGCTTAATAGAGCTCTGATCACAGAGCAGGTTTTTTTTCTTTTTAATATCCTCTACTTGTAGCTGAGTAAGTTCAGGTTTCCATTTCAGGTTTGTTTAGGGAAGGAAAATATCTTGATGCTACATAGCACTGGCAAGTCCTGCATTATTTTCTGTTATCTTCTTCCCTGGCAGCTATACCACAGCTTTAATTTTGAAATAAGAGACATTCCAGACATGAAAGGGCAGTGATGCTGGAAAAGCTGCTGGCAGGAGCATGCTGTGGGCACAGTGCTGCACCCTACTGACCCAGGGCAGGTCCCCAAGCCTGTGGCGGGACTACACTTGCCACCTCAAGAGTGGGAAATGTCCCAGGCAAAATACTGCTGCAAAAGAAGCAAAGAGCTCTTGTTCCTACCTGGGACAACTGTGTGTCCTGGAATGCAGCCCTGAGGTGGGTGGGGGCTGCTAATGTGAGGAAGTGCTGACCAAAAAACAGGGAAGGAAGCAGCATGTTAAGGGCTCATGAAATGTAATAGCAGAAGTCTGAACAAAAGGCAAATACATAGCTAGCAAATATTAGGAATAAAGCTAGCAGTGAGGTTAAAGACATTTTGGTGTATAAATGGAACACAGACTTTGCAATGCTGGATTTAGGAAGGGATTTCTTTTCCTGACATCAAACTGTGGGCTATGTGAAAGTGAATATATTGTGTTTCTGTGGAAAGAGAAGATGTAGAGGGAGCCTCTGAGAGCCTCCTATTTTCTTCCTTTATTATTGTGTTGGGTAATCCTGCCTCTGACTGCCCTGCCTAAGGAAGGCTATTCTCTGCAATGCTCTTCATCTTTGTCGGTGAACGAGCAGGGACAGAGGTGCAGTGCTCTCTACCCTGATCTCTGATCTCTCTGTGCTGGAAGCAAGAACCAGGGTATTGTCTGAGAGCAGCCGTGGCTCTCCTTCCACAGCCAGGCACAGTAAACTTCCACCAGTACCATGGGGTGTTTCTTTGTGAACAAATTTCGAATGCAGTTGCTCTGGAAGAAAAATTCCTTTCTGACACAAGCCAGTTTTGAACTGCTTGATCACATCATCAGATGCCTGAAAAAGGACTCTCGCACTAAACCATTCTGCAAGATGTTCCTACACAGGTTTTTGCAGTAAGTCTTATTCACAAGGAGGATTTCCCAGCCCAGAAAAGAATGGAGAAGAAGTTGCCAAAGTGGAGGTGAATCAGACGACAGGGGCAAAACTGCTGAGGGCTTCAAAGGAGGGTGACCCAGCAGGAAAGAGTACAGAAATGAAATATATAAACCCTTGATGAGCAACACCTATGAACATGGTGCAAGTGCTTCCAAGTATCTGAAAGGTGCAAACCCCGGAAGAGAGGTGGGTACTAAATTAAGAGCAGTACAACTGAGGACCTGAGTTTACATCACAGAAAATAAAAGTCAGGCTGAATGACTGGTGAGAATTATTAACAATGAGATCCATTAGACTAGAATGGTCTCCCATGGTAGTGTTGAAAGCCCCATTGCTAATTGATTAATTTAAATCTAGATTGGAAAAAGCACTTGGGAACACACCACAGGGAACAATCTTGTGCTTGCAGGGAAATGGACTGGATGACTTAGTGGTCTTTCCCAGTTCTAATTTCTATGGTACATTTGTCTTGTCCCCTTAGCGGATGGAAAAAATGAAATCCCATCAATTTTGCTTCTGAGATGTATGGAAGGAGACAGTGCTGTTCTTGCAAGCACCACTGCCCTTTGCCTTCCCTTCCTTTCCTCAATGTGGGTTTTCTGAAGGGGAAGGATGGGCACCCACCCCATGCAATCCCCATACTAAATCCATGAGGTTTTTTTTTTTTACCTAAATTGATACTGCAGAATCAATGTTTTCTGAGGGTCCTTTCCTTTCATGTGAGTTTGAACACTGCTTTTCTCACCAGGAACAAAGTTCTGTAGGGACCTAGAGATAATTCTTAATTTCAAAGCAGGACTAAACAGCGCTTTTCCTGCCAGGTCCTGAGTGCAGATATCTGTGTTTCTCTAATAAATGCTGTGCCACTGATATCTGAGCATTAATTAAATTGACAGTCTTACACGCTAGTGGATCCTTAATTGCAGTGAGGAAGGATGAAATCCTGAATGTGGATTTTGGCAGATAAGTACAGGAGGAACTTATTCTTAATTTTCTTTTTATCTTAAGCGCACTTGCATTTAAAAATACTTTCCTATGTGTTTTATTAGGTCAGTAAAGTAAAAGCAATGGTTGAAGTCCATGGCAGAGGGGTTGGAACTTGATGATCTTAAGGTCCTTTCCGACCCTAACCATTCTGTGATTCTATGTCACTAAGCCTTTATTTGCTCAAGAAACTTCTGGGTTTAGGATGAGATAGACTTTTTGTATTGAGATCGGGATGATTTCCAGTTTGGCTTACCACAGAGCAGAATGCAAGTGTGAACTTGCTCCTTGCTTCACACAGAAGTGTGTATTTTTCATTTCCATGTTTTATGTTAATTATTACACCAATCCTTGTTGCCAATGCAATTATATGTGACACAGAGCCAGGGCCTTGCCTGCATCCAGGTTTTGAGAGATGTCAGTTACTATTTCAATCAGAAATGTTCTTTAAACAAGAACAAAAAGCTAAGTCCAGAGACAGTAAATGGTGTGTGATAAAGGGCTCATTGCCTGAGAAGAGCCAGCTACTCTGAAATGGAAATCTAAACAACCAGTGGGCACAGCAACCAAGAAGATGGAACTTCCTGGAGCTGCCCAGAAGGCACCCGCAAGATGTGCTGGAGACACCTACAGCTTGTGCAGCAGGTGGAAAATGGGACCCAATTCCCTTCCCAAATTGTCTTATTCTCCCATGGGAGTGCCTAAGACTGCTGATATGAGAGGGGTGTTTTCCCCTCTTTTTGCTGAACCTGTGCTACCAAACGGCTAAGAGGACAGATTCAGGCTAGGCAGTAACAGCAAGGAGGGGCTGTGTGCTGTGCTGGAATTTGGAAAACTAATCTTGTTGGGCAGCAGAAATCCTAGTCTTTCCATTACAGGGCCACTTTACAAAATCCAGGAACAGAGCTGCAGCTGTGGAAAAGGGATGTTCTCATGGAATTCAAAATTATTTAGACAGAATCTGAAGATTACTGGTTTAAGGTTTATAACCAGAGGAAAACAGATGTCTGAGAAAGAGTGACATACGTGGTTTCTAACTACGTATCTATTTACCTTTTTCAAAACATTTTCAGAAACCCTGTCATCTGATGGTGATGTGTCAACCTGCACACATGTAAGAAGTTGATACTGTTTCCAAGAACGTCAAATCACTCTGTGTCATGTTCTTAAGAGCATCAGGCAACAGAAGGTGAAGAGACCTGATGAGATTTTCAAAAGCATGTCAGCAGTTTGGGCACCCAAGTTTGATTTTGGGAATTTAAGTCTCGTTGAGACACTGAGTCTCGCTGGGACCAGGCTTTTAGCATCCATCTAGCTATGCAAATGGGACCCAAGAGCCAAAATTACTCCTGTGGCTCTCTTCTTGAAAGCATTTGTCCTAGGCACTAACCTTCAAATTATTCATAGCTCCACTCCTTCAACTGGTTTGGCTACTTGAATACAACCTGGGATGGAACAGACTGATACTCTACATAGGGCCTGAATTTTCTACTGTATTTTACTACTGTACAACTTTCTTATTTAAACTAAGGATCAGAAATCAATTGGCTATCAGTATTCCTGATTGCACGTCAGGTTTTATGAGTCTTAATACAGCTATAAAGATCTATAGAGAGGTGTTGTCAACTTTACTTTTTTCTGTTATTCCACTTAGCAATGATTAAGATCTGTTCCATGAGAAACAGATGATAATTTTCCATCTTTTATCACAGCATGAAATTGCTATTCAGGGCTCTTTTGTCCAGTTCATCTTTATTTCATACAAGATCATTGAGAAGACCGCCTAGTTTGCTTTTAACATCAAAATGATTGTCAGCCTAAAAAAAAAAAAAAAAAGATGGAGATAAAATTGAAATGAGAAATGAACTCATAACCTTTTCCTATGAATGCCAAGCTCCTGTGAAAAGGACTGAACTTTCTTAATGCTTCATTTTTAACAGAAAGCATGACAAAAAGTTCCTATCCGTATTTAAACTGCTAAGATTTGTCAAACACAAATGGGAAAATAGTGTTTAAATAGCAGTCTCATTTTGTCCGTAATGATTATGGGAGGAATTTTTTGCAAAGAGGACCTCAGCAGTAAGAGATCAACTCTGAACAGAGTGACAGGAATTCTTTACTGGGTCCAGTGGTTTCTTGTAGAGCACGAATGTATGCCCATATCAGTTCAGAGCTGGCAAAGGCAAACTCTGTCTGTGATGTAAATAAAGAGTGCAAATGCCACCAGCCTTTGGATAGCAGCTCTTGGTGTGCAGCTCAGACCTCTACCTCCCACCCCACCCTGCTCTGCCATGAGGCTTCTTATCTCCGAGCTCTAGGGGACAGGCAGCACTGTGTCCATGCTTTATCCTCGATGACTTGTCCACCAATAAAGCCATCTGCCCTGCCTGGTGACCCGTGGAAGGCAAGAATACTCGTAGGTTGAGAGAATTAAAGTTCATGGTTGCTTGGCAAGACAAATGCTGCAAACCTAAGTGTGTTCCCCTTCTCTTTCTTTCTCCTAACCTTTACTGCTGACCACAGTGTCCTATAACATGGAATATCCTCTTCAGCAGCTGGGGAAAGCTGCCCTGGCTATGCCACCTCCCAACCTCTTGCACACCATCTGTTGGGGATGAGGATCGGAGAGATGGAGAAAGTCTTGACACTTTGCAAGCATTGTCCAGCAATAGCCAAATGTTCTGGGTTTAGCAGTAGCAGTCATTTTTCTCTTTCTTGGTAGCTGGTGCAGTGCTGTGTTTTGACTTTCAGCTGGGAACAGAGCTGAAAAACAATGATGTTTTGGTTTGGCCAAGGACTTTGTGGGCCTCATGCTCTGCCAGGGAGGAGGGAAGCTGGGAGGAAGCAGAGACAGGACACTTGACCCAAACTGACCAAAGAGGTATTCCATACCACAGCACGTCATGCCCAGGAGGTATCGGTTGGTGCTTGGTTGGGCTGGGGGGAGCAAGGTATCGGTCGCCTGGTGATGAGGTGTTGTATTCTCTTCCCTTGTTATTTCCTTTCTCATTACTATTACTGGTGGTAGCAGTAGTGATTTGTGTTATACCTTAGTTACTAAACTGTTATCTCAACCCGTGGGAGTTGCATTCTTTCCGATTCTCCTCTCCGTCCCTCCAGGAGTAGGGGAGGGCAAGAAAGGGGGGCAGTGGTTAACAAGCTGTCTGTCTGGGTTTAAACCACGACAGTTCTTTTTGGCGCCCAACGTGGGGCACAAGGGGTTGAGATAACGACAGATGTGACCGTCACAATGCTGATTTATTGGCTCCCAGAGTTGTTCCTCTTGATCTCACATCTTCAGAATGTTGTAACTTACTTAGAGCTGGTATTTGCTGTGTTAGTGTTTATCAAGTGTGGGGCTTGGGCTAAGGCTCCTGTCTCACTGTACTTTATGTCAATGGCTTGCAATATGGGCGGGCTCCAGCAGCAGGACGGGACGGACGTGGCCGTGGACTGGTCCCTGGCCGCCCGGCTGCTCCTCACCGTCCTGGCCCTCACCCTTGCCTCCGTCTGCGGGAGGCTCTGGGAAGCCGAGGGGCAGCGGCCCTGGGAGCCGGCGGCTGCTGAAGCGGCCCGGGAGAGCGGCCCCGGGGACCAAGCGGGAGCGGGACTGGAGGCCGGCAGGGAGCGGCTGCTGGTGGAGGAGGTTGGGGCGGTTGAGGAGCGGGAGGAGGCGGCTGCCAAGCAGCGGGAGAAGGCGGTGGAGGAGCCGAGCTCCGCAGAGGAGCTGAGCCCCGCGGCCGAGCCCATGCCCGCGACGGCCAAGAGCATACCCCGGAAGCCGCCCGCCGAGCCCCAGGAGGACGCAGGAGACCCCGCAGCATTTCCCAGCAAGGCAGAGGAGGAAGAGCTGGACTCAGGAAAAGAGAAGCTGGTGGTGAGAGAGCCGGCAAGCACAGCAGCTACACCAGCCCCAGTGACAAGTACAGCAGCATCGCTTGAGAGTTCTGAAGGTTTTGGATGGCCTTTGGGTACCCTTGGGACCTGCCTGCTGATTGTGATGGTGTTCACTATGTTGGCACACACACAGAGTGTGTTTTACCCACCACCATTGTGTCTGATCCCAAAATTTAAGCAGAGTCGGGTTTGGGTCTTGTCTGGGGTTAGACAACAATATGGGAGGACCAAGAGGTTTTCCCCAAGGCTGGACAGCCATGAGTGGCAGGGCATGTGGGACAGTATGGGCAAGTATCTAGTCCACTGGGCCCCTCCAGTGCTTTGGAAACATTGGAGATGGAAGGACAATGAATTATTTTGAGCCTGGTGGGCCCATGACCCTTAAGGCCAACAGAGCAGAGATGCAACATATAGATGGGCCCGTGATCGAGGGGTGGACTTAACAATGGACACTATTGCCCAGGTTATTCATGAGTGTGAAACATGTGCTGCCATTAAACAAGCCAAACGGTTAAAACCTCTTTGGTATGGAGGACGATGGCTGAAGTATAAATATGGGGAGGCCTGGCAGATTGACTGTATCACACTGCCACCAACCCGCCAAGGTAAGCGCCATGTGCTTACCATGGTGGAAGCAACCACCGGATGGCTGGAAACGTACGCTGTGCCCCATGCCACTGCCCGGAACACTATCCTGGGCCTTGAGAAACACATTTTGTGGCGACACGGCACCCCAGAGAGAATTGAGTCAGACAATGGGACTCATTTCCGGAATAACCTTATAGACACTTGGGCCAAAGAGCATGGCATTGAGTGGGTATATCACATCCCCTACCATGCACCAGCCTCTGGGAAAATTGAAAGGTACAATGGGCTGTTAAAAACTACACTGAGAGCAATGGGTGGGGGAACTTTCAAGCATTGGGATACACACTTACCAAAGGCCACCTGGTTGGTCAACACCAGAGGATCTGCCAACAGAGCTGGCCCAGCCCAATCGGAACTTTTACATATTGTAGAGGGGGACAAAGTTCCTGTGGTGCATATGAAGAATTTGCTGGGGAAGACAGTCTGGGTTATTCCTGCTTCAAGTAAAGGCAAACCCACTCGTGGGATTGCTTTTGCTCAGGGACCGGGATACACTTGGTGGGTAATGCGGGATGATGGGGAAGTCCGATGTGTACCTCAAGGGGATTTAATTTTAGGGGAAAACAGCCAATGAACTTAATTGTATGTTGTTGCCTGCTGTGTAATACTTTGATAGCCCATCAACCAGATGTCTTCAGGCCACCAGTGACTAGCCCTGACTTCTCTTCAACCATCATCCCAACAGAGAGTGAACTTTGACAGAACCAGACAAGTTCTACAGTAAGGGAATGATCAGCATCAGCAGGCAACGACCCAATACTGCACGCGGCCTCTCCTGTTCTGAAAGACTGTTACAAGAGATGGAGCCTGACAACATGGACCAGATGGACTCAGCAGCTTTATAGGGACTAGTCTATGCACTAAGATAGAAGTGCACTGAAATCAGAGTGATGGTATATTGAAAATGTGGGATCTGAGCATGACGTGAATGGTATGGAATAAGGGGTGGATAATGTCCTGGGTTTAGCAGTAGCAGTCATTTTTCTCTCTCTTGGTAGCTGGTGCAGTGCTGTGTTTTGACTTTCAGCTGGGAACAGAGCTGAAAAACAATGATGTTTTGGTTTGGCCAAGGACTTTGTGGGCCTCATGCTCTGCCAGGGAGGAGGGAAGCTGGGAGGAAGCAGAGACAGGACACCTGACCCAAACTGACCAAAGAGGTATTCCATACCACAGCACGTCATGCCCAGGAGGTATCGGTTGGTGCTTGGTCGGGCTGGGGGGAGCAAGGTATCGGTCGCCTGGTAATGAGGCGTTGTATTCTCTTCCCTTGTTATTTCCTTTCTCATTACTATTATTGGTGGTAGCAGTAGTGATTTGTGTTATACCTTAGTTACTAAACTGTTCTTATCTCAACCCGTGGGAGTTGCATTCTTTCTGATTCTCCTCTCCGTCCCTCCAGGAGTAGGGAGAGGGCAAGAAAGGGGGGGCAGTGGTTAACAGGCTGTCTGTCTGGGTTTAAACCACGACACCAAAATATTGGTGTTATCAGTCGTGTTTTGGCCACAAATGCAAAACACTCTGAGGAAAGTTAACTCCATGCATCACATGCTTCTGAGGTGGATAGTTTGTGTCTGAAAGAATGTTAAGTGAATTGATGTTCTTAATTTACTATATGTGAACCCATCATATATCCAGTGATGTTAGGAGAGCTACTGTGGATAATCAGTATAAAACTTAGGTCCTCATAGTAATACTATGCTACAGTAACAAGTATACTTATTCTACGTGAAGATATTTTGTGGGAATATGGCTTGCTGCACATGAAAGATGTGAATGCAATCTCTTACTCAAACAATTTTTCCTAGAGTCAATCAAACAATTTTTGCTACAACAATCTGGGTGTGTTTCAACAAAATTAGAATGTGTTAGAGGACTGGCAGATTTCAAATACATTATAACCGGAGAACTGCTAAATAATTTACTTCAACTATTCCATCTTTTGAAACATTTAGTTCAAGATCTGTTATATTAGGTTTTTCAATTACTATATTCAATTATTATATTACATCAGATATCATCACATCAGCTGGTATCTAGTATAATTTGCTTTTAGGGCAGATTATTTCAAGGTTATCTTGATGTCTATTAATCAAATGTTTTAAAAACTTACTTTCACAAAAATGCAGAGATTTTAACTTATCGCAGTTCAGAGCAAAGCATATCTAAATACATCGGACTGCCTGTTTTTTCTGACTAGCAATTTATTACTGCAGAACATTCACAGTCAGTCAATAACATAATTTTCTACATTTTTTTCTTTCTCATACTTCGGAATTTGCCCTGGGTGCTGCAGCATAGTCAATTACACTGCCCAAATGTAACTCTTCTTGGTTTCCCTGGGAAATTGAAATGGCAGAAAAATAATGTCAGAGTTCAGGAAAAGAAAACCAATCTAGCACACTCCTGTTTCATCTAGAGAGATTTTGTATTATCTTAACAGCACTTATAGCAGAATCACATTGTGCTTCTTACCAGCTTTGTCTGAAAACTGTACAAGCACAGATAAATCTGTTTCTAGTCAGGATGACATTAAATTGAAATGAAGGTAAGAACAAATTAATTTTTGTCTGTTCTGGGCGTGTGTATGGTACCAAATGCAACAGTTACCAGATATTCTTTTGTTGCTGTCATTGGTAAATTGTTTGCAGAGATCTAAGGGATTTTCTGACAAATACTATGCTAAAAATAGAGGAAATTGGTACTTATTTGAGTGCTTGATGTGGAAAACCTGTTTGTATCATCTTTGAACAGTGTGCCAAGATCCTTGCTACCCCTGGGAATGATGGTGGGAAAGAGACCACAAATCTACAACTTTAGTACAGGAAATAATGACATAAATGGTAAATGATTAGTCTTACAATGTCTGGCAGACATTCTTGTGCTGGAAAGAACTCAAATCTTCTTGGAGCATATACCAAGATAAGGCTGTTTCTGTGAATCTTCTGTGCATCTTCTGTGAATCACTTCATGTCTGTGAGGATTTTTTCTAGGCTCCACAAAACCAGTAAGATATTGGCACACTGGATAACTGACACATTGAAGGAATTCATAAAAGGGAATTCAGAATTAAAAAAGGAACCTTGAGGGAAATGTTTTGTGAACATAAGTAAAATTACACTTTGTCTTAATGCTAAGATGAAATATGAAATACAAATGTGTAAAATACCACTAAAGGCATGTGATTCATAAAAAACCATGTCAGGAAGGCACTTTCACCCCTTCCCCAAAGAAGAGACACAGTCAGTCCCAACTGCTCAGCAAAGGCTAGCAGGGCTCTGGACGTGACCGTTCATACCCCTAGCACTGAATGCACTCAGTAGCCACAATTTTGGAAGTCAACTTTGGGTGACACCTTATTAAGGCAAGTCTAGGCCTGAGCTAAAGAATGCAGGAGCAGTACTCTGGCAAGGTAGAATGGGATGAAATTCTTACAGGCAAAATACACAGTGTAAGAAAACTGAACAGGACACTGAGCTGCGTACAACTTCCTCTCAAAAAGCGGTTAAAGCAACAGTTCTTGCTTCGTGTAACTTAGCTTCTCATAAAAGGTGTGTTTAAACATTCTTCCTTGTGGTCCTGCTCGGAAAGAGCTCTAAATAAATTACAGCACTTCGTTTATACCTGATGAGTGCCACAGTCAAGAAACCTGCCTATGACAAGCCAGTTGCTATGCTGGGTATAGTTTGTATCTTTCACAATGTCAATCACACTCTCCCTTTTATTTTGCTTGGTACTGAATATGTATCCTGTGGTCTATAGGATATATAAACCATGTTTTGTGTTTGTACAACACTGTGTCTGTGCAGCACTTAAAAAAGGAAGACTCTTCCATTATTACAGATCCTAAGGTAACAGAAAAAATAACTAACCAAAGCAGATTAAGCAAAATCATAACAAATCTAGCTAAGAAGCTGTTCAGTTTCAACCAGAGGTCTAAAAGACTTTAGGTGAACCTCTCAACATTTAATTTCAGGAGAGGATTGCTTACTCTTTTCACATCAGAAAGGTGAAGAGTAAGTTACTCTGCCCAGAACTCTCAGCTGTATTTAGGTTCTGCAGTTGGAAAAGATCCATCAGATAATCCTGCCTTCATGCTGCTGCCTTGCAGTATTCACAACTGTCCCTGTTGACTCTAGCTAATGAAACTGTCGAAAGGAAGAAGCAAGACAAACCTGGTTGAATTATACATGCCTTTCCCCCCTCAGCTTATTGTCTTTCTAAACTCAATCCATTGCACCATACGTCTGAGTGAGAATGAAGTTTATGGCAGCATCTCCACTGCTGACATGCTCATAAGTACTGAGGTGCCCCAACTGAGGTATGATCACATAGAAAGAAAGACTGTCTGTGCAACAGGGTTCATCAAAGGGTTAAAGATTTCTGTACAGTATGTGTCTGTCAGTTATTCAAATATCAAATATGGCCCTGCTGATAAGCATTTCCAATGCTTTGAACTGAGCAGAATTAAAACTATGCATGTTTTGGATTTGTTTCTTTTAATTGGAAAGGAAATGGGCTGAGATTTGCTTTTGTTGTCAGTCTGAAACAAAGTTTACGGTTGTCTTGAACAACAAGAATTTGGTGTTTCCAGATCTAAAAGAGCAATTAATATATAATACAACTTTTAATTGATAACTAGACCCTCACCATTTATTAGGAAATGCAAAATTAAACAAGTTTGCATTTTGTCCTGTCAGCAAAGCAATGTAGGGACATATTTATGAACAAATCTTTACCTCTGTTGCCTGTACCTTATGTGTGAACTTACCTGAGGTGTAAATAATTCATGCTTCTTTTCTCTGCATTACTATCTATTTTTCAGTGTGGGAGTAAAGGTATCCTTCAGTACTGTGGACCAGGTAAATAATGTATTACTTAGTCATGAAAAATGCCAGAGGAAAATAAATGAGAGAATCTCTTACCTTTGGTCATCACAATGCCTGCAAGAGTTTTGTGGCGTGCATGCATGGAAGTGAAATTGTCTGTCAGCTCCTGGAACTTCTGTGCAATCATTTGGTATACGGAGTCCGCAAAATCCTGAAAGACACAGTCAGAAAGAATTTTTTCACTTCTTTGATTGAGGAGCCTGGGAGCTTCTGCAGATTAGTCACTTGCTGTCAACTGCCGAGAAGTACCTTTTAGAATTAGACACCACCTACCCGAGCATAGATAAAAGGAGAACCTCTCTGTTCACTTCCCACATCACCCTCAGAAATGGCCAAATTAACTGAATTAAAGCTAGAGAGCTGTATAGACCAGGATTGGTGGTGAAATGAGAAGATTTCATGGCTGATTTTTTTTCAGCTTCCTAGATATTGGTCCAGGATCAGTTCACTACAAATTTGTTGGTTCTTACAGCATTGTATGGGAGTGAGCCTAAGAGGTGGATGTGTGTGTCCCACCAAACCACTTATGTCTCTGAGTCCACTAAAAATTTCCATGAGCCCACTGAAGTCTGAGAGATGAGCTGGGGCCTGATTTATAGGTAGGGACCACCTGTTTCTGCTTTCAAGGTAAGTTTTTAATGACTTTCAGCTACTGAGATGAAACGGTCGGCTCAGGAATCTTGGCTATATTTAATGCCACCTCAACAGCCATTGGGAGGAAGGCAAGGGGAATCTCTGCTTGCACGTATTACCAAAGATGCTGTTCGCACAAGTTCACTGGTGTGCAGTAGTGCTGAGGGACTGGTCTGCCAGGTCTCCTCCTGAGCACAGCAGATTTGTTGAGAAAGTTCAAATTTCCCCGTGGACTGGGTTCTAGAGACTGTGTGGTCTGAACCCCCAGGTATGAGTGGGTCCAGTCACCCAGGAGAGCCTTGGGAAGCAGTTTACTGAAGCCAAACAGGGTAAAAGGTCTAAAAAGTGGATTTTTATAGACTGTGTAAGGATGAATGTGAACTTAAACCAGCTTTGATGCTCCTAAGAACACCACCGCTTGGACTGCTTCCCTGCTGCAATGTTTAGTATCTTTTCATTTACTTAATCTCTGCAGTTTGTTTGGAACACAGCCTTTCAAGCATACATTGCAGATAAGTCAGAGGAATGCTCTTTGTTAGCATGAGTTGTTCTTAAAGTGCTTTGCAAGTCTGAACATAATAAAGTAAGACCCAAAGGATTTTATTTTATTTATTTTTTTCTTATGGGAAACTAATCTGTACCTACAAATCTTTCCAGGAGGAGTTCCATGGGGCTGGAGCTTACTTTGTGTTGCTGATAGGAGACCTCCTGGCACCCTGTAATTTGGTTAGCCCCAAGTGATTGTGCCTTTGTTAGGAAAAGTAGCGTGACCAAGCAACAACTTCACTTTTTCTTCTGATGCTGGGCGAAGCGACCTGGGGGAAGGTCCTGGTAAAACAGGTCTCCTTGAATTCACCTGGTTTCTTTGAGTGGGTTCATGGCTGAGCCTGAATATTTAGCCACCCTCACCCTGAAAGATCCACAGACATGCAGAAGTGAAAATGTATTTAAAAAGATCATATCCATACTTCTTCTCCCAGAACTGTTAATGGCGATGAAAACAAGTTGGTGAAAACACAGTATTTTCAACTGGGAGAATACACAGCTATTTTTCAGAGGAAAGCAGATTCTAATTCACAAATATTATCAGTAATACTACTGCCACTGAGAGCCTCTGCAGGCTGTACACCATATGTTTATACAGTTTGTTGCAGAAAGTCAGCTTAATTTTTAACATTATTATAGCAAATACAAAAAAATCTAATTAGATAAAACATAACAACAGTTATGAAACTCCTTCTTCATAAAATCTGGAATAATTTTCCCATGTGTAACCCTTATGATTGTCATTTGTTCATATACATACAGGACAGGATTTCTTTGACACAGTATTTTTCCTTTGTTTTGCTAAATGCCACTTTCCAAGGTATTGCTCTGGCAACAAACCATTTGCCCAAAATGACAGTTTAATATAACATGGAAAAAAATATGCTGGCTTGTTGCAAAAGAAGGAAAGAGGCATATAAACCATTTATGGGAGATGCATGCAAAATCCTGCACCAGGATTAGATGAAAACTAATAAAAATTAAGAACAGTTTGACAGATCCTAAATGGAATTTCACTTTGCATTTATACCTCTTCTAATCAAACTGTCCATAACCACCATGTGAGCAAGGTATTTCTCATACAGTGTTTCTGAAGGATGAATTTTGGGTCAATTCTCATTTGTCAAGCATCAAGGTACCCTTGTGATATAAATGCAATTATAGTTGCTTTACAGATGAATGAGTGAAGGCACTAAAAGAGTGAGGGACTGGTCCAGGGGAATAGGATGGAGCTGAGCACAGCCAGGTGTTCTGATTTCCTGGTGCTCTGGTTAAATGCTCAGTGCTGGAAAACTGCCTGTCTTTAATAATATGAAAGTTTGTTTCTAAACTTGTTTTCCCCACTGAAGAGTGGCTTCAACCATAACGGAAAACTAAAGTGTATTTGCAGGACTGATATAACTGGGTCCCATATGGTGGACTAAAAATCTGATCAGCTTTATTTTGTCTAGAAAGAAAAAAAAAAAAAGAGTCTCTCAATAAAACTATCTGCACCATCACTAAAAAAAAAGAATCCAATCGTAAATTTCATCTCCTGCGGTACTGCAGTCCAATCCATGCCTGCATTTCTAGTGTACCCTCCAAATCTGCATCCCAGGGCATTTTGCGCTCATTAAGAGTTAATTAGCTTAGAGGCACATACAATTCCTAAAAGAATCGTTTTAAAAATGCTAAATAGAACAAATAACTTTTAACTTTGGATTTAGAAATCCCCACAGTCAGAGCTTTCTTTACTTCATTTGGCAGTAGGTTCCAAAGCCAGAGAGTAGAGAGACTCACTAAAGGCAAACTAATGACATGACTTCAGATAACATTTAGGGACGATAAGGAATTCGACATTTTCTGATCTCAAGGAGTGACCTGGGACATGAAAGAACAGCAAATCCATTAAATGTGAAGCCTCTTAACTAAAATAAGTCAGGCGAATGTTTTTTGTCTTGAATCTGTTGCTTAAAAGGATGGCAGTGAAATTAATAGAACCAAAGGAGTGACATATGTGAATGGACCTAGGATGCCAGAAAACCAACCAGAAACATAGTGTCTAATCTGAGAAGTTGTTTATAGGCTATTTTATTGCCCTAAGTTTCCAAATGGATATTCCAAAGTAAAATGGAAAGGAAGAAAAGGAGCAGTCTATTTTTGCAGGTGGCAAAAAAGAAGTCAAGAGATGCATGGCTCAGCCCTGTGAGAGATTTGATCCCCTGAGGATTGCTTCATGTAGTGCAGCATTAATTTTAGGGCCTTGAATACTCTGGCCATGAAAGCCAGTCTAGTGGCAGAGCTGGGTATGATGTTGGATTCCTGACCTATATCCACATGTTACAAGAAGCATAGCACACTGCCTTCCCCTCTAACACATATCAGACCACTTATTTGGCTTGACCCAGTCACGCTCTCAGTGACAGTATTTCTGCTTATTTAGAGCCTTTAGACTGGTTCTCAATGTCTCTATGAAAACAAAACTGGCTACAAACATATCTTCTGCAAATAGGACAGGTATGGTGGAAATCAGAGTTGGTAAACGTATTCCTTGCTCAGTTTAGTATCAAAGACTTCATTCCAGAGATTTTTTTTTGCTTTACTTTCAAACAATAATCCTAGGCTGTTAAAAGTTACATATCCAGATGATCATTCCTGATAGGCTATAAAGCAGAAAAATCCAACTACTGATGGCTATCGTGAGCCTGGTTAAACTTTTAGGATACAAGCTAGACTGTTTTACCTGCCATCAGAAATAACTTAAAAATCATACAAAAACCGAACCATTCTTTTGTTATTCTCTACTACCAAAACAATTAATCTCAGAGAAAAGTTGTGTTCGGTGATACCACAGTTCCTCCTGCCAGATATGGATGGAAATAAAACTCTTAATCTGGAGTAAATAGAAGAGCCAACTACAACTTTGCAGCTTCTGAACAACTATCAGGTTGGTAGTAGAAAAAAGGAAAAATTAAGACAACAGATGTGTGTTGGAATGAAAAACACAATTCTGGGGAAGAACTGCCCTATAGGTGCTGAGTTTCAAACTTCCCTGCTTTGGTTTGCCTGCTATCAAAATCTTACCCTTCATAAGTCTTCGTGTAGATTGTTCTGTACAAGCAGTATTTGTGTCAGACAGAGTTTCTTTGAGATCAAAACTTTGCTTTGTTTTACTAATGCAGTGAGTGATAGGAGTAAGGCAAGCAAGACTGCTAGACCCACACCGAGGCGCAAATCTGCTCTCCGTTGCACTCAACCCATGCATGCTGCCTAAATGCCAGAACTGGTGGAAGCAACAGTTACTTGTTCAGGCACCTTCAGAAGAATGAAAACATAATGCTAAACTGTTGACTGTGAAAAAAGGCGGTGAGATCCTGCAGTACTTAATGAGCTACACTTTAACATGTACAAGGAGGCTGGAAAAATGAGAAATAGACGTCATTACTAGTAAAACTGCACTGTGTTGTCTGAAGTATTCATCTGTCCTTGATTACCATATCAAATTACTAGTGTTATTCACAAAGGAAAATCAAACTTGAGATCATACTATTACAGAACTGGAAACTTTTAGTCATTTCTCAGCACTAATATTTCAAATGGTATAAATAATTAAATGTGTTCAAGTTTGCAATGGGAGTCTTCAGGGTAAAACTGACATTCAACAGGAGTAGTAAGGATATTAAAATCAATAGATTATAAAGGAGAAAGCCTTTAGTAAACATTTTCTATTGAAATCCTGTCTTAACGTTTATAGGGTTGAAATATCAAAAAGGTTAGATTTGCATATGGATGAGAAGAAATACTCTGCTATACAGATATCACCAAGGGCTCTGTTTCTCCTGTCTCCCAAGTACTTTATTTTCCAGAAAATCACTGACATTTGGGGGGTAAATGTTGAACACGATGAATGGGGATCAGGCTGAATTAAGTTCACAACTCTTTACAGATAGAAGGAGAGGCACACCTACTTCTTTTTACTGGCAAGGGGGAAACACGCGCTTGTGACAGCAGGAGTTTGTATTTTTTTCCTATGGAGGACTCTGCCTGTCTAAATGGGAGGGGAGGAAAACACAGCACAGAGAATATCAATACTAAGGTACTGCTCCTGGACAGGGTGTGTAGCAAATTGCTACACAACACAGTTTTTCCCAGGCTTGTAAATAAGTTTGCTGTAGCTAGTTGGAGATTCATTGCTAAGTGATTGTACCCTCGAGCCAATGAATTAGTCAGGCTCTTCCCAGGTACTACATCATCTTCAAGGTGAAGCCTGAAGAAGAGAAATAACAGTGTTCATGGGCTGCCCTCCACTATCAGTCTTCTAGCATCAGTTTAGCACCAAGAGATCCCCCAGCATGGTGGAAAAGACTAACAAGGACCTAGAGGAATGGACAGGCAGGGGTGACCTCGGGAAGGACAGGGCAGGGGGACACAAGCAGTGGATTGCAGGCTGGCTTCCTTCCTTGCTCTACTTCCTAGCAGCCCCCATGCTTTGTCATGAGTTGGACTTCTCCAGAGATAAAAGGGTACGTTTTTTAGTCACCTCACAAGAGAATGGTGAGGTAAGTGGCACTGAAGGTGGTAAGACTTTCTAAGCAGGGATATGCATGGACTTCTTCACCCACGCAGGAGGCTGCAGGCCACAGCCCATTATAACTCAGCCTTCCTTCAAGCATGCACAGGCATTTACAGGGTATTACTCAAAGAACAAGGCACTGCCAGGGAATTCATTGTGGTTCTTTCCTTGAGATGTACAGCAATTTTTTCTCTCTGATCGTAACTCCTACAGTATTGATCATTTTGTCTGGTTTTCGCTTATCCCTCAAGGGCCAAGGGTATATTGGATTTGTTTTATCTTAGATGGAGGTGGTTTTATTTTGACTGGCAATATTTTTTCATTCAGCTGAATACATTTGTATATCTGATGTACACCCTGTTTCAGAGAGGTCTTCCCAGAGGGGATTGAGCATGTGTTGCCCAAGAGGAAGCTGGGTACACGTTCCCACACTGAGCTTCTAAGGGAAACTCCAGTAATGCACTTCTGACACTGAATATCCTCACAGTTTTCTCAGGAAGACTAAAGGGGGGAGATCAACTGCTCCTATTTATTTAGCCAAAATAATCGCTTTCACCAAACCTGCCATCTGTTCACAGTCCTATTACAACATTTTAGCTATGTATGATGCTGGGTTACCACCATGAATTCCTTATTTCTGTAATCATTAAAGGTACCAAGTCTTCTCTGAATTCATGAAGACTCAGTGGCTCAGCTGACTTGGGCAACTCACCTGGACTGTGCCATGGGTTCCTGGACTCAGAGATATTATTTGCTACCTACTTCCCTCTCCTCCCCTCACCCAGGCTGGAGGCTGATTGCTCTGTGAATTTCCCAGGCCCCACAAAACATATTTGCCTCTTCTCTGTTGTTTATATCATTAATGATCATTTACTAAATATCAGCACCGTGCTGGCTGCTGTATGACAGACTTTGAAGTTAGCTCTGTGGGACAGGCAGAAGAATAACAAAATGCCTTGAAAGATCCCAGAATAGAGTGGGAGTCAGAATAGAAAAGTCCTTCTCCCACTCATTTGTTTTTGGGGTTTCCAAGTAAACATAGAGCTTTATGAAAATAGCCACCGTCTGTGCTGGGTTTGGGAGGATGCAGCATCCACTGAGAAAGTAAGATGAGACAAAGGTGGGATGGGAGAGCTAGTTAAGGTCCATTTAGAGTAAATATCAGCACCTTTATGCCTGGGAGGTTTTTTAATGACTTCTTTAGGTTTAGATTCCACTCTGTTCTAATGAATGTGTGGTTTGCTTAAAAACATTTGACCAGAGTTTGATGGATTGTTCATATATACAGCATATGCTCCAGCAATGATTAAAGGCTGCAGGAGACTTCCCACTTATGATGATCCTTGAGTGGCTAAACACAAGCTGGAAGTCCTCCATTTCATCTGAATCTTTTTTACTAGGGAACACAAAGTCTCCCAGTAAACAGTTTAAAGTCCCTTCAGTGAGATTTTCAGTCATGACTGGCAAAAAGAGGCACTCTACCCACTGTTCATAGAACTTCTTCTTAAATGTAGAATTTTTTCACACAAATAGCAAGTTCAAAATGGAGGGGTGGAGCCAAGTTTTATTCGGGCATTTGGGGACGGAGGGGCAAATTTAGAAACTGATAACTATGATGTGAGTTCAGCTATAAAGAAAAAGCTCATGAATTTGTTTGAGTACCGCTACTACTATGTGATGCCATAAATGAGTTTAATCAATGTTAAATATTGCAAAAGAAATTTGTAGCACCAGTAGGAAGCACAAAGATCAAATGGGAATTTATTCTACAAGCTCAGTGTAAAAAAAAAAAAAAGGTCTGTTTTCTCAATATATCCCTTGACTACAGGGAATCAATCAAACTTAATATAATGTATCTTTTTATTCATTTCAGAAACCCCTGGAGTGACTGAAAGAAAATAGAACACACAAAATAAGCATACAATTGAAAAAGGAAAGGCTGTCAAATCCAAATGCTCCGGCTCCTCCAAAAAGTACGGTTTTCTACTAAGTAGGAAAAACGTTTTGTATGTAGGTTTAATTAGAATCTTTAAATTCACATTAGTGTGTTAATGCTGGGATGCTAACGTACAAGCCCCTCTATTTGAGGTTGATTCATTGCTGTCTACATTCATCTTGATTTAAAAGGATGCTACCAGTAAGTGCCATTTCAATGAATTTAGAGGAAACAAGCTTTTCCACTGACATGAACAGTTGTTCCCTAAAGGAGGCCATGCCTAGTTTCCAGCTTTGCTTATTCTGAATACAGCTCTGCATTTATCGCTCTGGTAATGAAGAATGTCCATACCAATTCTGCAGAATCATTCTTGAAGTCAATACTGCACCTGCTAACAAATGCCAGAAAGGAGGGGTTGTTTGTTTGCCTTTTTCCTTTTCTTTTACTGATCTTTAATCCAAAAGCCTTCTTCCTGCAGAGGCACACATAAGGTTGGCTGCAAGTGCTGAATAATTCAAAACAATGAAGTAGTTGTTCGCTTTGCAGCCTTGTGCCTGCTTTAGGACAAGCCTCAGGTGTCAAGCTGTTGTACATTACAGATATTAAATTAGCACGGATGGGTTTTCTTTAACTAGATAAAAGCTCTATAAAGCCACCAATGCCTAGGAATGGCTAACTCTGTAAAAGGCTTTTATGGTCTCTATAAACCCCTAGATTTTAGATTCATACTGTAAGTCATCTCTCTTTAATAAAAAAAAAAATGTTTATCTGAGAAATGTCTTTTTAGTTTTCTGTCTCTTTGCTTTATCTTTCTTAGGTGCATTAAAACAAATATTCTTCGGAAACCAATGGTGGCAGAACCCTCATCACATACAATACTCTTTGCTGTTCGAGATCTGGTCTCTTCCCACAGCCTAACCAGTTAGCAGCTCTTGGGTAAATGTTCAAAACAGGAAGAGAACAGTGCTTGCTCAAATCCCTTGAGCATCACTTTGAAAGTCTATGCCTGTGTGTTTATGGTTCTCATTAAGGGGTTGCGCTATTAAGAGCCTTACCCATCACACATATGCTTTGTTAGATAAAGCAGGGTGCAGGCAGTGTCCAAAACGAATTTAATCTATTCTGAACTGCTGATCCCAGCAAGGCACTGCATGATTCAACTTTCTGAATCACTACAGAGCAAGGCATATAATACACTGCATGGCAATTACTACACAGACATTGGAATTTTTCTTTTCTTGTTGTTAAAGATCTTGCTGTCATTTGCTGTAATGATTCTCAAAATTCATCTGTAACCTTGCTAACAACCTTTCCCTTGGCTGGGAGGGGTGGTAAGGAAATCTGCATTTCTTGCTACCTCACCCTTCTCTGGGCTTCTCCTCAAATGTGTAATTAGCAGCGCAGTTCTCAACATCTATGGTGGCTTTGTGCCAGGACAGGCAGAACTGTGGTTCAGCTGAATCCAGATTGCCATTCAGGCACCCAACAGAGACATTTCGGAGGGGTGTGTGCCTGGAGTCAGAGTTAAAACCTGTTCCTCCCTTACTGGACAAACACAAGCAATTAACACAACATTGATGAACTTAAGGAAGAGTTTTACTGTGTTGTATCTGCTGAGAACCTGTGTCAGGAAAGTCAGCATTACTTTTAGCCCATGCTTTAAAAACCAAATAACAGTTCTTCATCACTCTCCCCTCCATCTCCAGTCAAGAAGCTTCTAGCCAGGTGTCCACACCTAGAACCTGGGAATGGCCATTTTAAACCCTGTTGGGGTTAAACACTCTTGGGCAAAACCTGCTGCCTCAGCAGACTTGTCTTTAAACAAGAGCCCAGGGAAGGACTGTGCTTGAGGCCAGGAGACTTGAGTGGCACTGGAGGTCCACAGGATGACCTTCCCTTGGGACCATACCTGTGAGTAGGGTAGAGAGAATCTGCCTGCGATAAGCATGATATTGCAGCTTTCATATGCAGCTCAGATTTCTTATGGCAAATAAAATCTTTAAGAAAACTTCCTCATCATGGGAAAGATGCTTTAAGCGCTTTATTCACTGTGGGCAATAAAAGAAGGGCTTCTTGTGAGGAAAACGGCAAAGAATAAATGGAAAACCAAGTAATTAAATTAAAAACTATTATGTCTATTTGTTTAAGAACTTACGCAAAAATGTTGAATCAGTTTACCTACAACTTAACCAAATCCTATAAAATTATAAAATTATTCGTTTATAATTGAGAGACAACCAGCTTTAATATTTTGTGCTCATATAAGTTAGCTTCAAAGACAAGAAACAGAATATGAAATTCTTTCTTTCCAGAAAAAAAAAGTATAATACAAATATGAATAAATTTCATTTACTGGCACAACATACTTCTGGAAGAATACCTCAGAGGATATTTGAGGTGTCTGGTAGTACATGTCTGGGTTCCTCTGTACAATCATGGGGTGAAAACTCAGACAGCAGCTCCAGAGAGAAAAGATGAATAACCAGCTTCATACCCAGCTCTCAGAATATATAAAACTGTCACCAATCTGTGTTTTTAAGGTAATCGCGGGATGTTAGCTCACTTGCTAAGATGTACATAACCTAAAGGGCATGCCAATAAACTAGTTTTATCATGTTTCTCCCCTGCTCTGCTCACAGAGTTCCTCAGCAAGCAGGAGCTGGCACACAAGCCTTGTGCTACCCCTTCCAGTCTACGAGACTGTCCTGCTAAAATCTGAGGGGAAGGGTGTATCAAACAAGGGGTACACAAAACTCTTGGACTCAAGAGATGACTAATATGGACAGCAAGGTAAAAACACGCTGCTTGAAGCCCCTGCAAATAATAAGAGCAAAGAAGTAAAGGATTTCAAGGCTGTCTGTCTGCCACTGCACCTTTGTCTTCTTGTCTTTCTTCACCCTTTCTCCTCCTGTGATTATGTGTTTAACCATTTCCCCCACCTCTTCTGTCAAGTGGATCTGTGCTTCGCCTCACAGAAGCATTGTCTAGGTGGTCTGGAAACCCAGACAAACTATTATACAAATCAAAGTCTGTCCAGTTTCTGATAACACCAAAACTAATTTATTTTTTGTTTATACTCCACTACCTTTGACAAAGCCTCCTCTGGAGATTTATATCTATCTCCATCCTTGCTGCCTTCCAACTGTTTGTCAATTTTTTTGTTTTGCAACCGACAAAAGAAAAAAATATCTGACATCAACCTTGGAAGAGGTACTGAGCGCAGAAGGTTTTTTTCAGACGTGATAAAATCTTGCCTAAAACCATGCCCAACCTTTTCAGTAGGAAGTCCAGATGGCTTTGCAGCCTGTACAACAGACTTTATTCACTGATGCTTCTCTAAGTGTCAGCAGGGTGTTGTCTTCCAGAACTAGTAAATGTGCAATGAAAGGCAGCTCGGAGGGGAGAAATAAACACAAACAAAAAAAACACCCTCACTTAAATTCCCCTGCCTCCCTCCCCAAAATCAAATTAATCTGAGAATTTCTACATGCATCTGACTTAAAATTCCCTGTGGGTGGAGAAAAGCTTTGCAAACAACTGGAGGTGTAACGGATGGGGTAGCAGTTCAGAGGGCTCCAGGGTGAGCAGTGATTTACGCACTCACTGCTGACTCTAGGTTGCCCTTGTCTGCATCACAAATATTTCAGCTACAGGATCAGGACCCTCCCCGAGTCCGTATATAGGCTTCAAACTGCAGTGTCTCATAGCATTGTTTTCACTATGGTTAAACTAGAACAAAGAATTGTTTCTGAGTCTGAAAGGCAGGCACGAAAAGGAGTGGGTAAAGGCCCTGGGATTTGGGATGAGTTTCTACCCCTGTGCCTGGATCTTCAGCAGCCTGATACCAGTAATGTCACTAGCCCCTGCCTCAGTTTCCAACCTGTAAAACAGGAACATTCTGGTAAAGCCGTGCATGTGACTCCTTTGATATAGGTGGGGTCAAAATACTGTTTTACTTGAATTTATGGTCAAGCTTATTATGGGAATAGCACTGATCTGCCTATCCCTCTCCTCTGCATAGTGCCTAGCTTTAGACCTAGGCAATGTAGGAGAACAAGTGGTAAAAGAGCTCTGCTTTGGTCAGCACTGGCCCTTTGGCCATGCCTAGCCCTGATAGCAACCAGATCCTGCACTTAGCAAATGAGCACAGAGGGTGTCAGCCTGATCTACAGAAGGGAAAATGTTGCCTGCTCTTGGTATGACTTCTGAATCCTCCAAGGGAATCTGGAAGAATAAAAAGCTTTAACCAGTATGCAACCAAGATGGTACAGCTATCATCATTTTAACCATCTATCTGCGTGATACTGCTGGCAGCAGTTAATACTGCAGTCAGCTTGTTAGGATTCCTAATTCTGTTATAATTGTGCAGCTCTGTGGCTGGCAGTGCTGTTGTTGCATGTCTGTACAGGATACCCCAACACTGGTGTGCTCCAGGAACAGAGAGCCTTGGTAAGACTGCAAGACAAGTCACAAGTGATAGCAACAGTGGGGAAATTCTCAAGAAAGGGGAAGAAAATGAGGGTGGGGAGAGAAAAGAAAAATATAAAAGGAAAAAAAAGGAACAACAAAAAAAGAAACCTGGTGCACACACACAAAGCCTTTCCAGCATGTCTCCAGTTTTGTTTCTCGTTGACACACTACTCTCGTTTTGAGCTGACAGCTGTGGTCCAGCCTTTGTCAGGTAATTAATCTGGGTAGTTCATTTTCACAGGTGAGTAGCAGGCTGGCACGATCTACTCTAGCAGTGGTTTGTGGGTCTGTTTTTTTCCTTCTCAGAGCACCATAGGTATGAAAGCATGTGTATGTGAACATTGGCACACAACATGCTCTCGGATGTGGCCAGCTGTTTGTTCCTTCCTACACTGCAGGTATAACTCCTGTGCTTTGCAGGGTGAATGGAAGGAAACCTTAGACAGGAATTTAAAAGCATTATATTTGATCCCATTGATTACAACTGACAAAACACCAAAACCCCTGAGTTCCCTTGCCAAGGTTGAGCACTGCTGTTCTGTGCCTGTTTAGAAATGAAATGATTAAAAAAAAAAAGGAGATAGAAAGATAAAGAAAAGCCATCATATTGCTTGGCAGGGAAATGGGGGGTGATCTACTGCATTTTAACATTTGGCTAGTTGTGAAGTAATGCAGTAATAATATTTTGCCCATACAGTGGTGACAGCTAAAATGAGCACATTTTCTTTTTCATGATGCAGAGAGTTCTCTGCAAGGTCACCAAGCTGGGAAATGTGATTCTATGGTTCTTGTGTCAAAGTGCCAAAATATCCTTTCACAGAAGCTGTATGGCTTCAAGCTATCCCTGAGCTCTACAGAGCCACTTTCTTCTGTTTGATGGTTTCTCGCCACTTCCACATTGTGCCCCAAGATAACCATCTTGACAAATGGCTGGGCAATACACGGCTGGGCAACACAATTGTACCTCAGCCTCCCTGTCCTCCACAGCCAACACAGGCTTTCTTTCTTTATTCTTCCTTATATTCCTTCTTCCTTATATTTCTTCTCCCTCTTCTTATAATCCAGTATGTTCTCAAAAGTGAATCTGCATATTAGTCTGTTTTATATGTGTCCTGGGGTAGCCCACCCCTCTGTTTCCATGAGCAATCAAGAGATGGTTCGATTCAGATTGTACTGTGAAAGGACATGATTTTAAGTCATACATTTTTGTCTCCTTGATTAGTAATACCAAGATGTACTTTGAGCCAAACAGCATGGTGAACTGTAACATTTCTCTGTTGAGGATAACAAGCTTTAGTTCCTAGGGGTGGGGTGCATGATGCAAAGTAGTGTGGTGGTCCCTAGGCAATTTGCTGTGTTAGAGGAAGTGGATTTAGGGAATTGAGCGCTCTTCACCTTTTCTTGAATGTTTGACGTTATTTCTACATGAACATTTCAGTACCTATCCTCATTTCCAGTGGTCAGCTCACAGAGCCATGCAAGGCTCCTGGCTGATGGCCATATTCTGGCCGTCTCTTCTCATAAGAGACTGTTTCTCTCCCCTGACCATATGGGGAGCCCAGATCTTCTGGCTCTCAGCAGCAGATTAAATCTGTTGTCTATTCTTTCAATTTCAGTCCTGTAGTAATAGTGAAAAGGTACCAGTACTAAGTGAATCAGAATAAAGTGATTTCCTTATACCAGAAAATAGAATGAAATCCCATCTCCTAAATCCCATTTAGCTCTACATTCATTACATTGGCATGCTATTGTAGTGAAATGTTCAGATCCTATTGAAATGTCCTAGATATTAATTTTCACTGCCAATAACAGTAGTCCTGTGCACTTAACATTGTCCTTGGAACACAGTAAAAATATGTTTCAGCAGCTAATGAAATTATCACAGACCCTGTGACCTGGAAAACAAACAGAGTAATAAAGTCTTACCCTTGCTGTCTAAAATGACGTGTTACATCTGTATTTAGTCATGTACTTTATATTTCTATATGCATATGTCATGCCAAATTGTAGATTGCTATTTTATATATATTAAGGTGGTTAAGAAAGCTTTTTTTAGCTGACATTTTCAACACAACTCAACAACTATTTTTCTAGAATCTATGCCACATATCATGTATTTTATGGTTTCTTTAGCAGTAAGTTAACTGTTGGAAGACTAACACCAGCTTCTAAGAGGAATGTGGTAGTGCTACCCTTTTTTTCTCTATCCAAACTGTAACATCTCACTCTTTTTGTTCTTAATATTTTTGTGCATATACAACTAAAAAAACCTCTACTAGAACAAACTCTTATCAAAGAGGTACAAAGATGTCTTTCAGGGCAAGGTTGATGGGAAATCTCTCAGGGTACAAACTGGAAGACACTTGAGCAAACTTCTTGTCATTGCAAAATGAATTGTCAAGCCACAGAAAAGGACAAACCCTTGGGTTTTAAAGTATCAAACTTGCATAGGTAGATGGTTGGAGACCTTTAAAGAGCTCAGTCTCATTTCAGGCCCAAGCTAGAGGTGTGGTTGTCCTTTTATATTGTGTGATGCCAAGGGAGTAAGTCTCTAATGCTTTTGGTATTAGACATGACAGACCTGGTCAGAAGTTGTAACTATTTTGTCGAAGCAGCTACTGAATCCCTGTGCCTCAGTTTCTCTACCTGCATTTATCTGCCCGCAGTACTCCAGGGATCACATTTCCATGGCCTCAGTGTGTAAATCTTTGTGGCAATTTTGTCTTCTTGACTGCCTCACGGGGAAGGTGGAGGGTGTGTGGGATGTTGCACCTTGCAGGAGGGAGGACAACCCCTTCTTACCATGTGGCTCCATCAGCAGCTGCTCACTATGTGTACTTGGTGGTAGCAAATCAACAGTCAAGATCTTTTTGGAGAGGTACAGAGCTGTCCCACCAGAACGACAGTGGACACTGACTTGTGCACCTCTGATCAAGGGCAGCCCTGTCAGAGGTTTTCCTCTGTCAGAAGCAGAAGAAAGTGTTTGGGTTTGAGCCTCCATCACAGCGGGCAACAGCAGTGACATTAAAGACTACTGTTTTAAGGAAAAAGTGGCCTCCTGGGACTCAGGGAGACCAGGGGCTGATTCTGGTTCAGTACCTGAAAAGCTTGCAACAGTCTCACAGGTATTCTGCATAATGCAGAATAAAGGAGAAAGATGCCCCCCTCTCTCCTTCCCTTGGCTGACTGTCTTGTTGTTCCCCAGGAGGACTAAGGATCCAAGAGCATTCATAACACAAACATTTCTAAAGATCTCTTAAGGGAATAGTAAAGCCCCTTAAAGGAAGCACAATGCAATGTACTTTGAGAATTTCAGTTTAGAAAGCTCCAAATGTAAAACCCATCTCAAAAGGCATAGACTAGCACAAAATTAAGAAGAAACAAATAATTATTAGTGACTGGCACATGTTCCTGCCAGTTCTGGCAAAGGAACCACAGCTGCTGAGGTCCTCAGTTAGTAAGAATAGGGTCAGCTACATTCACTTTGATGTGGCAAGTCCAATTGGACATGGCTGAGACTGCTGTCCAAAATGTTCTCTTTTTAACAGTAAAGCTTTTCTAAACCAAACTTCTACATCTACCATCACCAATAATTTTAGGAAAGTTCTTCCTTTTTCCCCACAAAGCCTCCCAGTGAGACTCTAGTTGTGTTACATATGGAAAGAATTCAGAACCTGAACCAAATCTTGCAGAAATCCATAGAAGTGTTTACCGCTGCTTAAGCAGACTTTGGTTCAGACTTCCTTCGTCTTTAAAAGTGGAACATTTTTGCTATTTCATGAATTCAACATTTTATGCAAAGCTTTTAAAAAATTTGCTTGTGCATTTAATTTCAGTCTACATCTGTAGAAATCGGGAATAGCAAATGGCTATCAGTGATGCCTAGCAGCACATTTTTCTGGGCCAACTGGCACTGATGTATACCTACAGCATGTCTTTCGTTAACTAGCACGATTTCTAAAAATCTCAGTGGCTAAAAATCAGCTACTCAGAACTTACTGCAGGGGGTCGCAAATAGCAGCTCTCAGTTATGGGATGCAGGCAGACTATAAACCATTGTATGAAACAAGGGATGGGATACTGAAACAGAGTCAATGCAAAAAAACGTTTACAAATGCTTTTTTTCAAAAAAGCAAGAGAAGATGGCAACCAATAGTCCTGGTTCCCTGCCTTTCCTTCCAGATTTCTTCACTCTTTCTCATGCACTGCTTGCCTGTTTGCCATTTTTTGCTCTTCTGCTTTTCTTTGTTTTTCTTTTTGTTTTTCTTTGTTATTCTTCTGAATAAATCTCTGCTCTTTACAAAGGTTTATCTTGTTATCACACGCTAACTACTTTCCCTTGTAGCCTTCAGATGTTTTTTTTTTTCTCCTTTTTTTCTCCTGTTACCATTTCTTGTCCACTTGGAAAAGAGGGGGACCCTTGAGCATTACAGGTATGTGGCATAAGGGCATGAGAAGAGAAGATTTATGATGCCAGATACAGGTGTTAACAACCTAGTATAACCTAGTGTTGGGTAGAGACACGACCTAGTGCACAATGAGACAAAGATCTTAGTGCATACACTGGAAAATGCCATCAGCCATTTTGCGAACAGATTAATATTGTGAGTTACTGGGAGGACTACCCACTAGTGAGATGAATGCAGGTCCTGGCTTTGGGTCAGGTACTGGATGAAGAAGAATTGCAGGTAGGAATTAAGCTAGTTTCCTTCAGCGAGTTTTCAGCTATACTCCGATTTCAGAGCCAGCTCCTCCCCACCACCCATGGGTGGACTAAGAGCAGAAAGTAGATCAGCAGCAATGAAGTCCTTGGGTATTTTCTTTTTTCATGCTAGAGAAGGCTAGCTAGAAACTAGGAAAACACTTTGTGTATTTTACAGAAATTACAAAATTTCATTACTTTGACCTAAAACATCCCTATTATGCTTTTTGTGGGACATAAAGAAAAGCTTCCAACCATAAACCATATCTGCAGATTAATAAGAATAAAAAGTCATTAAGTCCAAGGTAAGTGATGGATACATGGAGTAAACAGATGGAGGCAAAGACTTTTTCTAGTTGAGTAATGCTACAAAACCCCCAAGCAGCTAAGACTGCACAACTTTATGGATTTTAATGTAAATGCTTTTAGCTTACTAAGGCCCTTATTTTGATTCCTCAGAGGAGTGCTTATTTGAGCAGCAGAAGGGACTACTGTACCAACCTTAAAGTGAATAAACATGCTCATAATCCCAGTTCAGACATACTAATTGCACAGGTAAGTGAGTGCACATGTTGGATAAAACAAGCTTGGCATTGGTTGGGAAATGGCCCCACTCTGCTGTACAGTCCCTGCTTGGTTCTGTAGGCACAATGCCCCTCATAGGCACTGTTCTCCTAGCCCTTCCTGCAGTTCCAGGCATTCACTATGGCTGGGTGAGTGCAAAGCATTCCGGCTGTCACCACTGCCATGGCCAGCATTTCCTACGCCTCCCAGCAAGCCATACATCATCAAATATTGATATGGTTCCAGTAGGCTGCCGCTCCTGACATTTGATGTATAGCTTTAGGTGCTCTCATTTTCATTCTACGGAGTCAACGAGGGATTAAAGGAAATGTCGTATTTATCCCATGTGGGGTACAGCATGACACGTCTCGAACCAGAGAGGAAGAAGCTACAGGGTTACTGAATTCCCACTGGCTCTTTCCTTGCGTCACCCAGTAAGGAGGACGAAGACCAAGCTTTTAGTCAGCAAGTGAATACTGTTGCTTGCCCTCCAACATTTCAAATATTTATCGTGTTAAATATCAACTTGGAGAATATTGCAGTCGCTTCAGCTTTTCACGTTCCAATGATTTTTTATTATTTCCATCGACCAAAATAAATGAAGAAAATGCTTCAGACTACACTTGAAAGCATGTAAAAATCAGTAACTGGATTTTAAAAGATCTGGAATGTCTTGAATACATTCATTTTTCAAACATTTTTCTCTGATCTTTAAATAGCTTTTCTTGGAGCATAACATTTTTTGAAAAGTCAAATACAGAGCATTAAGGGTATAATTACCATTTTAATTATAACTCAATCATCCTATCTACTTTGCATAGAAATTACAGCTTTTATGTCAGGATTTTGGGTGCTCACAAACATTCAGGAGTAATTAATGCTAGAGATTCTCACTGTGTATGAACTTTACTTTGTAACACTTATTTCAACTGGGCTTCATTCAAAAACTGTAAACATACCAAATTTTCTGTTCATTATTTTCAAGCAAAGAAATCCTTCCCTACCAATATCTGTAAAGCTAAGGCAATAAAAGATTAAAACTTGACAGTCTTGAAAACACAAATATATTTTTCTCCCTCTTCAAATATGATTCATCCATGTAAACATGGACAGGTCACACTCCAGTGGCAGCAATAAAATTCGCACTAATTGGTATCTAATTTCTGATAATTTTGCAAACATTTCTGGAAGGTATTCCTGTTGGAGATTTTATGGAAAAAAAATCCAAAACAAACTAGTTTTAAAGATTTATTTCAGCAAATTTCTTTACCTTGCAAATTTGCCTGTTGTATCCTTCTGCAATTCCAAGTATGCATGTGTGTACATATGAAATTCAACAAAAATCAATCATAAGAAAACTGGCTTTCACATGGTTAACACCGTATTAGATTTAAGTATTTCTCCCTGTCAGTGTTGAAATAGGAAAGAAATATTTCATGGGTATAAGGAAATAGAATGACCTTCCATTTATAAATGGTCACCGTTTTCCAGTGTTTTTGCCTGTTTCACACATCACAAAAGACTATTCTGTGCATTTCTTTCATTCTCCACATGTACTTTGCAGCATGCCGGAGCAGCAGACGCCTTTTTATTTCCTTTAAAAGCATGATTAAGCCACACAAATTTTACAGAGGAGTCTCACAGAACATGTCCTTTTCCTCTGTTTGCACGTTAATGATATCATGGCATTTTCTGTTCTCATTTATGATTTCTTGGCTCAAGTATTTTGGGGGAGAAAAAAAAGACAATTCTCCTGACAACAAGGCCCTGGCTCAAGTTACAGTGCTTCACCCCCCAGAAGCGGCTGCCTTTGTGTGCTATAGTGGGCTTTTCTGCACATGGAATTGCTTTTGCCTTCAGTGAAAGCCTTGCATGAAAGCCCAGGACAAATCAAGCCCCTTGTTGGGGAAGTGCTGTGGGATCTGAAGGGAAGATTCATGATGCTTATTATCAGCCTGCACTTGAGACTGATGTCTTACACTCCCAGTTGTGAAGCTACAAGCAGGTTACATCTGAAATGCATGTGATTAAAGCATTTGTGCCAAATCACATCCTCCATTCTGCATATATATGTGCATATAGCTCTATTTTTTTTCATGGATGAATGAAAAATATTTTCTTATTATACCCATCAGTAGCAAAAAGCGAAAGTGAATAGATTTTACACTTGGACCCCTCCGTGTTCTTGACAGTTTTGCAAACAGCCCTCTCAATCTCTTTTTGTCCCTAATCTTTGTCAGATGAAACTAGGATCCTGATGTCATTTTCTCAGTGGTATCTGAAAAAAAAAATTAAAAATGAAGGTGGATGTGAAATGGGAGGCAGAAAACAGGTTTTATCAGCATCAGTCAGCTGGCCTGACTCAACACTGACCTGCACCTCATGTAGTCACTTACCCCAGTGCTAGAGAATTTCATACTGTCTGGCGCAGGGGAAGGTTTCAGAAATGCCTAAGCCCATTGATTTCCTATAGACTTGAGTCTTGTCCACACAGAAAACTTGCACCTGCTGAATTTAAATCAGCTGTTAAACTCTGTGTGAAGCTAAACTGGTGTAAACCCATGCACTGCCATGTTATTGTCATGTACTTACAAGATGGCAGGGAGACAGGAATGAAGGTTTTTTCCTCCTTCCCTATTTAATGTTTAAGCAAGAGTCAATCCTCATTTCACTTTTAGGCTCTGTAAAGCAGGAGCTGGGCCGACAAGTCTTGGTTTGCCCACAGGATGACTCCAGTTATCTGCTGGACAAGTTTTTGTGTGTTTGAGCACTGATTTGATAGATGAAGCAAAGCCCACTGCCCACTGTGAGCTGTACTTGTGCCCAGGGAAAGGACACCCTCCAAGCGTGAGAGCTCACATGGTGGAGCACTGCTTCCTACCCTGGTCCTGTCCCCGCATACTCGCATTGCTGAACCAACATGTTATGGGCAATAGGGACAAATCCTGACTAAATCCAGATGACTTATGCCATGCTGTAAGGCCTTAACTAGGGTCTTCCATTCAGTAATTAAACAGGGCTACACTTTAATTAGGGATGTGGCAGAGCCTGTCCAATATGTAGCACTATCCTGGCAGGCAGTAGGCTCAACTAGGGCCTGATTTATCCAGTGTTTGTAGATGCTGCAGGTAGGAGCCCTTTTCTGTTGAGGAGCTGACAGCTGCTATGTTTGCAGCCAAGGTGCCTTAGGTGAAGCCCATGATGCTGGCACAGACCAATGACGTCCTGGGCATGGCAAGCCACAGGATGCTGCAGAACCTCCAGTGAGCTCTGTGTGATGTCAAAGAACTGCCTGAGCACATGGTGGCTTCTGTGCTGGGAACAGGCTTAAAAGCACATTTTTTCTGCCTTGAGCTACACTGTCTGGACCTTAATGGGAGATAGAGCTGTGGCCAGACCTTCTCTCTCAGAGTCAGCCATTCTGTCTGGAGACACTGCCATCCCCAGAAGCTCCTCAGCAATGCTCAGCTCTGCTGGCAGCAGGGATCCAGTCCTTGTTCCAAAGCAAAGGCTTCAGACTGCCTTTACTCTGGGCAGTAGGGTAACCCTTTGTCTATGTCAATACTTAGTTTAAAGTAGGTAGATATGCTCATCTGCATTACTGATCTGCTGCTGGTCTAATAAAACAAAACACCTTGCAGTCTTCGGAATACCAAAGATAGACAAGTTTCTGTATCACTTTCTATAGTAAAGTTTTTTGAATATTTATTCGCTATGAAAAATTAGGCACTTTTCTAAATAAATTAAGGCATTCATCTGAATGTGTAATGTGTTGATTCTAATCTATTCAGAGCTATATTAATTTCCCATTAAATGTTAGCAAAGTCTCAACTTCAAAACTGAGATCTAGATTCTTTGCTACAGGATTGAAAGAGCAATACTAGAAAGCATCTGAAAAAATTCATTTTTATTTGCATGTCACTCTCCTGTAAATTGTAAAAGGGCCAGGCTCAGTTCTCAAAGCGCATAAAAGAATATTTTCCCCCAAACAAGCCTGGACAGCAAATGAACCCTGATCTCAAGACTCATGTGGAAAACAGGATTTATGGTGAAAATGCTAGGTCACCATAAACCATAATGGAGTTGTAATGATGCTGATGACTGGACTGGTTCTTCCAGTTTGTTTCTTACAGTTACAGAAGGCAAAAAAAAAAAAAAAAAAAAAAAAAAAAAGAAAAAAGAAAATAAGAGGCAGATATCCTTACCTAAAGAAAAATAGCCATAGAGCACGCAGTAATTCTTACGTTCTGTTTTGGTAATACCTTCAATTTAACAACTGTCTGCAAAAAGGAGTTTCTCACAATGAGTTATTTAGTCACTATGCCATCTAGGGTATAACTGTCATTCTGAAAGGAACATCCATGCTATGATTTCCTGTCAGTCTGTTGTACACTGTAAGTCCATTCATTTTTTTCCCTTAACAGGTGAAGATAACGCTCTGATACACAGTAAAAGATAGATGATAAAAACAATTCTTTAAGAAAAAAAATAGACACAAGGGGTTTGGCAGGAAAATGTGATAAAATGTTCCATTCTCCTTTTTAAAGTACTATAATAAAACACGTCTGAAGTATAGATAACATAAACAGCAGAGTACGGGTGCGCAATCCCAGCATGATATTGCATAAGGAGCAATCATGAAGCATTCCCACCACAGTTGCCTGTCACACATTATTGACAAGAGTGGTTAGGACTATTAAATAATTGTGCTAAAGGGACATAATCAACTTACAAAAAAGGTGTTGTATTTGTATTGTTGTACAGTTGTACTCGACAGAATAATGAGCAATTTCAAATCCAAAGATTTTAGAGCCAGAACGGATAGTTCTGATTTCCTCATCCAGCTTCCAGCACAGCACTGACCATGAAATTGTTGCAGCAGCTTTTCCTGAAATTATCTCAATAACTTGTAGGTCAGAGGAAAATGAAATAGAAAATATCCTGCTCTATCCTGCTCCTGTCCATGGTAACTGGTAGAGGTTCCTGAAGACTGGAAGACAGCAAATGTCACTATCTTCAAAAAGGGCAAGAAAGAAGGTCCTGGGAACTACAGGCCTGACAGCCTCACCTACACACCTGAGGAGGTGGTAGGCAAAATTCTCCTGGAAAGCATTTCTAAATGCATGAGGGACAAGAGGACAACTGAGGAGCAGTCCACATTGATATATCAAGGGGAAAAGATGCTTGAGCAATCTGACAGCCTTCCATAGTGAGGTGGCTGGCTTGCTGGATGAGGGGAGAGGAGTGGATGTGATTTACCTTGGCTTTACCAAAACCTTTGACACTGTCTCCTATAGCAGCATCACAGAGAAGCTGACAGTGTATGGGTTACATAAGTGGACAGTGAGGTGGACTGTAAACTGGCTGAAAGACCTGAACCAGAGGCTTGTGAACAGTGGCACAAATCCCAGTTTCAGGCATGTCGCTAGTGGTGTACCCCAGGGCTCAACACTGGATCCAGTATCATTAACTTATTCACAAAATGATCTGAAAGATGGGGCAGAGTGTCTCCTCAGCAAGTCTGCTGGTGATACAGCTCTGGGAGGAGTGGCTGATACAGCGGAAGGTCATGCTGCCATCCAGAGGGACCTTGACAGGCTGGAGAAATGGGCTGTCAGGAACCTCATGAAGCTTGAGAAGGGGAACTGTCAAGTTCTGCACATGGGGAAGCAACAACCCTGAGCACAAAGACAGGCTGGAGGCCAACCAGCTGGAAAGCAGATTTGCTGATTAGGACCTTGGGGTTCTGGTGGACAAGCAGCTGACTGTGAGCTGGCAATCTAACTTCATGGCAAAGAAGGCAAATGGCCTCCTGGGCTTCATTAGAAAGAAAATTGCCAGCTGATCAAGGGAGGCCATCCTTTCTGATCCTTTCCCTCTACTCAGCACTGGTGAGGGACATCTGGAGTGCTGGGTCCAGTGCTGGGCTCCCCAGTACAAAAGGTATGGATGTACTGGCCTGAGCACAGTAAAGGTCCACTAAGAAGCATTTCTCACTCAATAAGAGCCTGCAGGATCTGGAGTTGTCCAACCTGGAGAAGAGAAGGCTTAGGAGGATCCCATAAGGAAATCCTTATGATCTTCATTCACTTGTGAAGTGAGTGGATGAAGGCAAGGGAGCCAGAGTATACTCAGTAGTGCCCAGTTATAAGACAAGAAGCAATGGGCACAAACTAAATAATTCAAATTCAATCTGAAAACAAGAAAACACTTTTTTGTTTGTTTTCTGTGAGGATAGTCAAACACTGGAACAGGCTGCTGAGAGAGTCTCCATTTGTGGTTATATTCAAAACACAACCGGACATGAGCCTGAACAACCAGCTATAGCTGATCCTGCTTGAGTTGAAGCAGATTACCTCCAGACATTCCTCCCAGCTTCAGCTTTATGTGATTGCATTTATCAAAACCTTTTATGATCAGCTTCATGATCTCAACAAATTCCTTTTTTTTAAATTTAAATATTTCACTAGCAATCAGGGAGAAAAGAAAGCTAAAATAAATAAATCAATCAAAAGCTTTGACAGCAAGATGCATAGGGCTGTAGTTAGCACTATGCTTAGTACCTTGCCTACGTTTCCAGTTGACAATATCCCTTTAAAATACAAAACCAGCTACTTGGTGACACAGCCAGTTACTCTTTTGTCACCCCCTCTTTAGGCCACTCAGAGATATCTGCATTGACTTTAAAAAGCCATTATAAGCAATTTAAACTCTGAATTGATCCTGACACATATATTCAGGTCTTTCTCATATGGCCTTTGAATAGTTCTTGATTCAAAGGGAGAACAGGCACCACCCTATAAACAGAGGAGATAATTATACTTTATTGATTAGCACCTCAAGGCATGAATGGAAACTAGGCAGCTATTTGAAAAAAGCCAACATGTAGTTTTTAAACTGTGGTAGCTCAGTCTTTTCCTTTAAAATGTATCCCTAAATGTGGTCATCTAACATGGAACCTGTACCCAGCAAAATTTTACCACTGTTTTCAATGAAAGCCAGTGTGTTAATTTAGATTCATAAGCAGTGACTTTATATACTTCCCACAGTTCCAGTGTTACTCACTGTTATGGGGTTACCTCAGCAAGCAGCTCAACCCCATGCAGCCTCTCCTTCCCTCCTTCCCCGTTGGATAAGGGAGGCAATAAGAAGGGTAAAAAAACTCATGGGTTGAGATACAGATATATTAATAAGTCTATTATTAATGTCTTAACTCTGAATGCCCCTCCTTCCTTCTTTTCCCCCAGCTTTATATGCCAAGCATGACACCATACGGTATGGGATATCCCTTGCATCAGCTGGGGTCAGCTGTCCCAGCTGTGTCCCTTCCCAACTTCTTGTGCACCCCCAGCCAAGTTGTTGGTGGGGTGGGGTGAGAGGCAGAGAAGTCATTGATGCTGTGTACGCACAACTCAGCAACAGGCAAAATGGTGGTCTGTTATCAACCCTGTTTTGTCACAAATCCAAACATAGCCCCATATGAGCTTCTGTGAAGGAAATTAACCCCATCCCAGATAAAACCAGTATACCCAGTCACTCAGTTTCCTCCTAACACTGGCTCATTCATCTCTTGGTACGTTGCGCACAAACCCTTCAGATGCATTGCAGACCACCCCCTTTCTCTAACAAACTGCAAACCTCTTTGCAGCTGCCGAACACAACTAATGCTCCTGTTTAATCCAGTGTCAGCACTGATTGGCTTCAATTTTGCTAAGTAAGGTTTTAGCACCTGCCCCATCTACCTATAACAAATGTATCGCGGTAGACGCACCAACAAACTTACTATATTTCCAGTTTACAGCTGAACCTCCAACCAACCATCTCTCAACCTTCTGCTTTCTGTGAATTAAGCCCCTCAGAAATCAGAACAAGGTAAGACAGAGTAAAAGGAGAATTTAACAATTCTATGTCTGAGTTTATCTTACTATTTGAGAGAAGAAAAAGTAGTTTTTTTAGGTTTACTAACAGTCCCCTGAACAGCCAACACATTGCATTGAAAAACAGTGAAATTGTCCATCTAGTAACAGCTGTTACTAGAATGCACTTAAACTCAGATGATGAATTTTGGGTTACCAAGATAGACAGAAATTAAACGGAGCTTTTTTCTTGCTTTCTCCCTTGAGTACTGAGATGACTTGCCCTTATACTTGCCCTTTCCAGTTTTGTCCCAGACCAACACATGGGCTCAGCCTCTCCATCCACAGGGATGCTGAGGCAGAACTGGCTGCTCCACAAGGCTGCCAGGTGCCACGTTTTTACACAACTCGCACTCCACCCTGAAGAATCCCATTTTAAGTGAAGAAGTCCAGCTGTCTCTCAAAGGGAACAATTTGAGATGCATCACATGGAAAGCTGTTTCAGGTCACAGCCACAGCAATATCATCATTACACAAATTCAGGTCATTGTGTAGGCTTTATTTAAGAAATAGTTTGATAACAGCCAGCTACAGGGAAGCACTTACTAAACCCAAGACTCCTCTTACACCCTTTATGACTGCAGGCTCAAATAGACTCATACCTTTAAAGAAGAGGAGGCACAAGCCCCCTTGGTCAAGAAGAGAAGAAACAGGACTGAATGGAGACACCGGTATGACTCGGTATGACTTGCCAACGTGCTGCCTGGCCCACTGACTGCTGCCTTAAGGGTAACTGCGTTGTCTCCTGTGCAGAGCTAGTTTGAGCTGCTCTTGCTTCTACAAAGTCCCCATCTTTACATTGTATAGATAGAGACCAAGTGTCTTGAGATATCTGCTGCTATCAAATAGTTGAATACTCTCAAGGATTACCAGGAGCAGCTGATCACAGAGAGCTAACTTTTTTAGGGAAGCACTCTGAAAACATGCATGGAAATCTCTTCTGCAGAAATATTCACATCACAGGAATGGCTGCTGCCATGAAGGGAGATAAAAGTGTGGGCAAACTTCTCTGCTTCATTGGCTTTTCCAGCGTCTGTACTTCAGCAGCAGCAAAAAATGTACTGAAAGAGTACAAAAATTTTTAGCCAATAGCTCCATACCCTACATGAACTGAAGAATTCCTATGTATTTCATTAAACTTATCTTTAAAAGAAACCTAGATTTGGACTCAAAGGGCAAATAGTCCCTCTGCAATAATTTTTAATTGTTTTAAAACCTTTCTGTTCAGGAAATATAAGCTTTTAACAATTTGTTGTACCCAGAATAATCCCAGTAACTAAATGTATGAAAAGGCTAAGCAATATACAGGAAGTAATTCCCCTAGTAATAAAATAAGAACGACCTCTGTGACTTCATTTAGGTTCCACCTCTCCTGAGTTATGAGCCATTCCTCACTTGTAAGGTATATCCCATATCTCACTGAAACTCTCAGCAGACCACAAAACTCCCTTCCAGAAAAAATTACGCTTCCCTCAGTCTGCGGAGGATTACCCATGTCAGGTGAAGTTATATTATTGTCTTTAGTGCTGCTGGGAATTACTTTCCGGATGTTTCAGCTCATTACCCCAAGTCTTCATCAGCTATTTTCTGAGCGTGGTAACCTTTGTGATGCAGTTACTGAATATATCTACAGTATTGATTCTGCTTCTTCTGCTACATTACATGCAATACATGTAAACAGACAAGAATGTTTCACTACTGGCTAGCAAGGTGCAAAACGATAGCAGATCTTGCAGCTACAAAATGAAGATAAAACCTTGAAGTAATCAGCTGAACTGCCATGGAACTAATTCCATGATATAGTGGAAGCAATTATTTGCACTTATATGTTTTATTGTAAAATACAATCAGTGCTAAACCAATCCTGTTAGTGTTGTCAAGGACATATTCAGCTGCAAATCCTTCCCTTTTAATCAGTAACCTGTTATTAATTAATTAGGTAGTGATCATGTTGTTTTTCATACATGGGTATTATTATTGCACTTGGTTTTGTGCCTCTGCACAGATCACTGTTAATTTGCTGCAAGTGCAATTGTGTTAATGTGATGTGCTCTAATGCAAGTGATTATCACAAGGACGGGGCACCTAACATTTGACCTAAAATTTTACTGAATTGTTCTCACAGCTGCTTTCTTACTTCCAGACCCAGCCAGCTCCTGCCTGGATGAGGCGTGCTAGGAGAGATGAGACTCTTCGTAATAACGGGAGTGTTAGAAGGAAAACCAGAAGCCAGCAACAGGGCAACCAGAACCAGTAAAGGCTGAGGATCCTGTCCTCCTAGTATTAGTGCTGCTTAGATATGCTTTCTAAATAATGTATTCTTCAATAGATTTTTCTTCCAGTCTGAAAGCTTTTAGCAGGAGCAGATACTGTGCCAAGAGAGAAACAAATGCAAGTAGAAAACAGACTTTATCTGAATTTAATTTAATAGGGGCAAGAAGCAGTGAACTAAGGATATTCTGCTGAAGTAGTTCAGTCAGAGATAGCTAAACTTTCAACTGTGCTTTATTTAAATGAGAGGCCTGAACTGGAGATTAGCTGTTTATCAGCTGCATGATAGAATGAGAAACAGCTGCAACATTTCAGGGTGAGTTTGGTATTTTTATTCGCTATAAATCCACAGGTTCAAATACTGCTCTGCTTTATGCCCATGGGAATATGGAATAAAGGTATTAGCTTCCCACATTGTTTTGTGGCTTTAGAGCAAATCTTGTTTATGTTGCTTTAGCTATTCACCTTAATTTCCAATCACAAAAAGTACTTTTGATATTTGTAATGTTGGCAAGTATATGGGTGAAGAAATAAACTCGCAGAATATGTGGCATGGGTAGCATAACACGGCTCCCAGCTACCATCAGAGCATTTCCCTATGTGTACCTTAACACAGATTTCACTTCAGGACTGTGCTATCACTCCAACAGTTTCCTTCCCAGTCTTGGGTTTTTTTTGCCCAATGTTTACCAAAGGGGACAGTTCTGCTTCTCACCCCAGAAGCCTGCTCCCAGGTCCCCAAAGGACTAATTTCTACATTTTAAGCTTCTATTCGCAACCCCACCAAGTCCCCCTCATGTCTGCAGCTGCGAGCAGCCCTTCTCCCCCATGACAGATATCATTGCCTAGGAAAGGCAAACCACCAGTGCTGAATCTCACTCCTGGCGTCTCATGTTTTGAAAGGGAGAAGTGAAAAAGAAGGCTGCTAACCACTATACTGCGAGTGTTTAATTTGCTTGGATCAATTTCTGTCAAAGGCGGCCTCAAAGCCAATTTTTTTCTTTCTAGCTTGTCTTTGCAATGTTTCTTTCTCTCCCGCTGCTCAGTTCAGCCTCGCTGGCTTCATCTGGTGACCTGTTGTTATCAAGGGCTCCCCAGAAGATCCCTCGGATTTGCACAAGTCACTCTCATTCTGCCGGGGGAAGCTTTGCTTAGATATCAAGATATCAGATTAACTCGAGCTCATTTACATGGCAAGGGTGTTAATCCTCCTGTCAGGACTTTCTAGTTTGGTTTATTTGCTTGATTTTTGATATATAAAGGAGACTACTTCTGCCCCTCCCCCTCTTCTTTTATTTCCTTTTGAGAGAGGGAGTGCTTAAGATCTCTCTAGGTTCACAAATGTCCAAGAAAAGATGAAGGCAAAGATGCAGTTTTCTGAAAATTTACATTAATATTAGGCCTATTCATAGAGGCAAAAATACCTACACTGAAGACTACTAAATGTGAATGTCATGTTACTTCTTATGGAATTTGAGGTCTTGGAGTATGTGCTGGTTTTGGCTGAGATAATTTCCTCCATAGTAGCTAGCATGGGGCTATGTTTTGGATTTGTAATCAAAAGAAGTGTTGATAGCACACTGATGATTCAGCTGTTGCTGAGCAGTGCTTACACAAAGTCAAGGCCTTTTCTGCCTCTCACCCCACCCCACCAGTGAGCAGACCGGGGGTTCACAAGAAGTTGAGAGGGGACATCCAGGACAGCTGACCCCAGCTGACACAAGGGAAATTCCAGACCATATGGCATCATACTCAGCATATAAAGCTGGGGGAAGAAGGAGAAACTGGGGGATACCTTAGGAGTTATGGCATTTGTCTTCCCAAGTAATAGTGATGGAGCCCTGCTCTCCTGGAGATGGCTGAACACCTGCCTGCTCATGGGAAACAGTGAATAAATTCCTCATTTTGCTCTGCTTGTTTGCAGGGCTTTTGCTTTACCTCTTAAACTGTCTTTATCTCAACCCATGAGTTTTCTTATGGTTATATCCTGATTCTGGGATGGGATAGAGAAGGGTGAGCAAGCGGCTGCGTGGAGCTGAGCTGCTGGCTGGGGTTGAACCATGACACTTATGAATACAGGATTTCAAAGGAAAATTTATGCACTGAAGCTTGTCAGTGTTATGGGGAACGCTATTAATTTCTTCCCGTCAGTCCGCCAGTGTTCCGCAGAACATGGTGACAGCAGCAGTCTGATCCCTCTTGTACTTTGATTTCCCTCAGATGTCAAAATGTAAAACATGCATCTGAAGGTTCTTGCCCTGAAAAAGAAGAGGGCATCTCCTATCAGTAGGGTTATAATGACTGCGACCAAAAATATCCTACACTTAAAAAAAAAAGGGAAAGGAAAAAATCATTTCTATGTGAGGGCTCATATGGCAATGTTTTGTGGGTTTGTTTCTCAGAACCTTTTGTGAATTGGAGTAAAATGCTCTGCTTATTTGGCAAATAAATAATTTTTAAGATGTCTTGCTGTCTTTTTTATGTAGTAGCCAGTACCTAGTGGAAGGGCAAATACAATCCACAGACTCCTCCAGCTGTGCTGAGATACTTGCCAGTAGGCGATGCCTAAAAACCATCAGAGAACCAGACAGATGTGTATGGGTTATGATCAGCAGGAATGTGGTGAAGTGCTTAGAAAGGTGTATTTTTGAAGAAGGCAAGCATTGAATCGGCAAAAATATCTTTGTGTGAAGAACTCATGCCTGTGGTTCTGGTAATGTTCAGGTAACTCTATACAGAAAAAAATCCTGAGTGGGCTTTAGCTGAGCACTGAAAGAATATGCAATGCTGCAAAGGCGTCAAAATATGACAGTGTTTTAAAGTGTTGTCAGTCCTGACTGGGAATAGCAAAACCTTTGGGCCAAGCTCAATGGTACCTATGACTCATAGGAATGTATGTGCCAGGGCTTTTTAATTTTTCTTGGGTGGGGGCTGATGACTACCTTTAGCATCTGTGAAGGTGTTTTCCAGAATGGTGATCTTACAGGCCATTCTGCTTTTTTCTATGTTATCATGTTATGAACAACTGTAAGTATTACTATATGACACTGTTCTGACTGATCATGCTGCTTTCCAAGTGGTGCCTGTTAACTTTTGGCTCAGAAAACAGTTTTAACAGCTATGTATGTGACCTGTTTCCATTTTCTTCTCAATTGCTAACACTCAGGCACAAAAAATTCAGTGTGGCTCCATTTTTTATCTTATGGTGCACATCAGTCAGCTCCTCATTGCTGCCATAACCATGAGCCTTCATGGAACTTGAGTTTCTGCCCGTTGTGGTATCAGCCACTGCTCCCTATTATTTTTTAGCTTGACTTTTTTGGCTGCTGCTCATTGATGGCCACTGCTTTGGTTAGCAGAGGGTTTCTGAGTATCTTGATCAGGTTTAAAGAAGCATGTTCAATTTCTGTACCTCTCTTGGACACGGTTTCTCTGCAATGACAGGACAACCAAGCCCTAACAGTGTATTTGTGGTGCTGTTATAAACTCTTGTCCCCATGATGTATATGCAGGGGACAATAGGCACTGGGGGTTAAGTCACTTGTGTGCATATCAAGGGAAGTGGAAGAAAAGAGAGGGCTGATTCAGGAGTAATGAGTTTATTCTCAAATATCCCTGAGAGCATTTTTTCCTTAAAAGTATATGGCAGAGTTGATTTAGATAAAAACTAATTATCAAACAAGAAATAAAGCCAGTGTTGCTGTCTTAACCCTCCCCACAAGACCTTGGAGATGCACATTATTCCTTGTGTTTAACCTAATAAAGCAGTGACCCACATAGAAGGGAAAGGAGTTGATTGTAATTATTTCTGTAAGTAATAGTGCCCAGTTCATAGAAGATGGCCTAAAAATAGGAACTCAGCAATGAAATGACAAGGACAGAAAAATCTAGAAATCATGGGCCACTTAGGCTATTTCTCTGAGCAAATCCGAACACATGAATTTTGTTCATTTGACTACATTCCTTCAGGGGAAGTTCCCATGTTTAGTTTTTAAAGGTGAGCTGGATAAATAGAGTAAGAAGAAACATCACACAAGGAATTTATAGAGCATATCAGCGTGGCTTTAGTAGCATGTGCTCATTTGGGTGACACCTCAGTGCAACACTGATTTTAAGGTACCATTGTCTGAATTCAGATCTGATTACATGGCTGGTGTCTGCAGCAGATGTGATGACAAGTAGGTTAAGAGCAATCACGCTTAGGTGATTTCATATAAAATGTCTGCTCCAGTTTAGAAGACAAATAGGAAATAATGATTAGCTTGCTTGGAAGTAAATACTGACTTATCAATTAGAAAACTAAAAAGGATAAGAAAGCAACGTGAATTTGTCTAGAAACAATACTGAGGCATTTAAGGTAGAGGAGGAAAGATTTATGGATGCATTAATATTTTATGTGTCTTAGAATTCAGTATAAGCTGATGGGTATCATGAGACATAGATGATATTGATGGTTTTCACTGAATAAAACCCTGTGATGAAAGAAGGTTTATAATTTACCCACTTTCTCAGTGAGTACGCATATTTATCTCCCATTTCTATCTCTCAGGAGTTTGTAAAAATATTTTATCTTATCATATCATGCATCATGCATGTAAAAAAAGTAAAAGAAAAACTTGCTCTGATAAGTTTTTCTCCCATTAGAGATTCAAATTCATCTGGAAGATGTTCATATAAAGAAAGCACTAAATGAACAACAAAGGATTTTATTCTCTCAAAGCACATGATCCAATTCTCCAGTTTGGCTTGGCTGTATAAATGTCTAAACACATAAATCACTTTTTACATCCATTGTAACAAGTCTAAATTCTGCTCTGTCCATTAATTCTCAACAATCCTAAGATTAAGCCCTAAATATATGCTACCTATTGAATTTTATGACATTGCAGTACATACGAGCAGTTTAGCTGAGATAAAAGGGGAGGAGAAATGCTGGTTTTGTCCAGAATTTCTATACAAATGCAGTATTTAAAGGCTAGAAAATGCAATAAGAAAGAAGAGGCAAAGACATTCCCCGTTGTTCAGCAGGAAGGGAGCGGTCCCTCTGCTGCAGGTGATACTGGGCTTCTCAGCAGCATCACTGGGGAAACTGCAGGCTCTCAGCTGCCTCCTTTCCGAGGTGCCCTGGCATCCTGTTTTGTCTTGCCCTCGCACTGTGATGTTCTGCCTGCCATACGGTTGGCACAAGGACCACAAGAGGGAGGTAGTCATCGTAAAATAAATGGTAGGAGCTTGCTTCTTGTACTCTGTACAGAGAGGGAAAAAGTCTGTCTGAATAATTAAGGCTTCCTAGATGTGACTACAGGCAAAAATAGACAAAGAACGTGGTTTTGGCATGACTATAATTCTCCAGCTCAAACAGGGAAGGCTTTGCATGGAACTCAACCAAAGAGAAATTCACTCTGGGCTCTTGTATTACACTCCATTTAGTGGAGCAGAATGATCATGGCTTGTATTAAGTGGATAATAATGCAGCATCATAAACAATGTCAGGATGCAAGTCCAGGATGAAGCAGGAGCTTTAATGAGGTCCAGCTTGCTGAGAGCTTTTTGAAGTGTCCCTAGCTCACTCACAAAGCCAGAAAGTAACAAAGGCAGCTCTGACAGCTGTGAGAGTGTCTGGTTTAGAAGGAAGTTTTATGTGTGGATGACACCAGTCTGGGATTCAGCTTTCATGTACTAACTAGCTCTGCTTGTTGCTGGAGCCCTAATCATTCTACACAACCTGTTTCACCATAATGGGTTGCACCCATAATAATTCTTCACAAATCAGATCCACACCATCAGCTTCCTGGATAGGCAAGGTTGGCTCATTGTGGCAAATAGCAGAAGTCATCAGAGTCCCCACTGTGTCCACTAGCAATGTTTAATAAGCTAGACTCTGAAAGGAAGAAATCAAATGATGGTTCTGTGCACTATGAATGGTATGAAGCATCTGCAACTACGCTAAAAGAGCAGCCAGCAGCCAAGTCAGGCAGCTAAATCATATTCACCCCATTCTAAATGTACTGATGGGCTCCTCAGAGTCTTTATGAGGAAAAGATTGTGTTTTCAGTTTTCTTTGTTCAGAGGACGAAGGGTTATGGGGTGCTTATAAACTTAAATTACCTAAGTATATATACACTTGAAAAAATGCCTTTCAGCTTTAAACATTCTTTTCTTGAAGATGTTAGAATTATTTTTTCACTTCTGTAAATGAAGATCAGCCATTCATTAACTAATTATCACCATTATTACTGCTCTCCTAAGTATTATTAATTAGGTGAGTGGCATATTTAGTCTTTAACATCTCCATTAGAAGAGTTTTGTTTGCTCTGAAAGCCTTGAGTATGTTCTGTATCATGTAGGACTTAAAAGACAAGGGCAGGGGAACCTTTTGGGGATCCTGTTGGAGTTGTTTAGGACCAGGAGGGAGCAGGGAGTTACAGGGTACAGTAACTGAGGAGCTAAAGAGAGAGGTATGGAGGGTGGAGAGTGATACACCAACTCAGACACTTCTTCCTGCAGCAGACAGCTGCAGCATTACTGTAGCCCAACTGATGCAAAACAATGTGTTATTTTGTAGGGATGACTGGTTTTCATGTGCAAAGCCCTTAATGTGTTTACACATATGTGCTGATGCTATGAGAGCATGCATCTGGAGTCCTTTCTACCCTGTTAATTTTTTTCCTGTGATTTCAGGTAGGTAACCCTTCTGCATCTCCCTTTGATCCTGCATGGATTATATGCGTTAAAACATGGTAATTTCTTCATCTAAGACTCAAACTGCAATCTCTCTGGGGCATTAATCATCTTTTATGTTGGACTTGTATGAGGGGTAAGAGGGTGGTCGTGGTTTCTCAACTGTGAGCCTAGAAGTGACTGCAATCTTATTAACAACCAGGATAATAACAACAGTATCTGGTGTACTAATGCCGTGCTTCTAAATTGGTTCTTTTGCCGTTGTTTTGCTTAAGAAACTGTAATCCTATAAATGTCTCTATACTGCCCATTGCTCTGACTATAAAAAACAACTTTCCCCACCTACAAGGTCAGAAATAGGTGGCTGAAAATCAAACATTATTTGCATTGCAGAGGGATCTCCCTGTTCCCCAACATTTCCCTTTCTCGTTTCCCACTGTCAGGAACTACATACACACATATCAGCTGTTTCTCTTTGTGAAGGAGAAAACAGAGGTGGTTATAAAGAAAATGTACCTCGCCACTGGACCAGACAAAGCTCTTTACAGACACAGGCTGGAACAGCCTCTCAAAGCTCAATGCCAGCTTCGTGTGCTGTCCCTCTTCACACCAGAGTCAAATCTATCACTGCCAACCTCAACCCCATATTAATAAAGACACAGTAAGAGAGAGCATGGTTGCAAAGGTGGCAAATGAGGACACAGAGAGAAATAACGTGAAGAAGGCAGGGACAATTGATACTGTGTGAAAATGAAGCAGTTTTGCAGCACAGAGAAACAGGTTTCTGGAGGGAAGTGGGTGAAAGCATGTGGCACAGGGCTTTCCCTGACAAGGTTGCTTTTTCTAACGACACTGCTCACCAAGGTGACACTGAAGTTACCTGGCCTGAATCCCTGACCTGTTTGGGGTAAAGCATCTTTGCAACAGGGATACTGAGGTTGCTTTGATCTGTAAATGAAGCTTTTGGCAAATAGGTATTTACCTGGATTCAAGCTTCACTTGCCAAATAAAAAAAAAGAAGGTTCTTTTTCATGATACACACACAAACCACAATGACGTTTCATTTAAACAAACAAATAAATTGATGGCTACTGCTCTGGAGGCTCTGGATGTGACCCAGCAACAGCAGCATTAAGCAATTTCAAAGCAGAGTGAATGTGATTTTCACACCTATTTTCTTCTAATTTAGGTCTGCTTGAAATCCAAGCACCCCTCTATTACTAATTTGCTATGGCAATATTAATTAATGGGTTTGCTCTACAGCAGTAAGAATGTTAAGACTTAGTGAGATAGATTAGAAGGACTACAGGATTAGAAAAACAATCTGTAAACTGGTCAGATGCAGTCAGAGGTCACCTTCACATCCTGAAACGAGCACACTGCACTTGGAAAGCCTGGGAGTACGTAGATTTATTTCTTCCAGTGCAGACTCATTAGGTCTGGTTAGGTCAGCACCCTTTGATGTTATCTCCTGTTCTGGAATATAGGAGACATTGCTTCCAAGGTGGGCAGAAACATTCATTAGACTTCCATAAAAGCTGATAATTGAAAAAATTGCTTATTATTTGACGGACCAAGTATGCTAGGAAACAAAGAGCAATATTTAGTGAGAAGGCACACAGTGATGTGTCACAATTTCCATTCTCCTGACTCACTTTATTTCTGCCATTAGTTTAGTAGATCTCTAGACTCATGTCTTGGCTACTCTGATCAACATGGTGTGCCCAGACTCAGACCATCAATATCATTTATCTTACACTTCAGTCTCATAGAACAGCTGTTGATGGTGGTAAAGAAGACACAATCTCAATTATTTTGGCTTTAAATTATGAGATTCTACTTTTTCCCTGGTGTAAAGTGTGATACACTTTTGTTTATTTTGGGGATATAGCGTTGCTGTCAGCCGAAACGCCTTGCGGAACAATCACAGGGAAGAAAATCAGAGGCACAGCGATGTTATTTTAAGAAAGCACCAGTTTTGTAAATTGCTCAGACTGGAGGATATGGTGCCTTTTTTCCGGCGTTTTACATTGCATTTCCCTTGGTCAGCAGGAGAAGTGGCTGTCAGACTGAGGGCATGCCTGAGGCCGAGGCAGAGGGACGTCTGAGAGGCCTGATGAGAAAGGCAGAAATGTCAATGGTCGGAAGGCACAGCTTATAAGACATCTGAACTTTCTTGACACTTTCCTGGACATTGTGAAATCCAAAAGTTCAGCACAACTCAACTACCAGTATCGCAGGATTTTCGGCTTTTCCTGTTTCCAGTCCTAACACCACTGATAACAGCAAGGGGAATAGGAACAGAGACATGCAAAGTTTGGAATACTCAGTGTAAAGGGTAACCAGAGAGATAAACATACTTCTGGATTCTACAAAATATTCAAAGTATAGGTGAAACTGTTACACCTGATCTTGTTTGCCTACCCCTACTGATATCCTAACAAATACAACAAAGCACGAGGAGACTGAATGATTGGCTAGGCCAGCAGTTACCCCATATTCTGTGAAGAACTCACACACACATCACCCCACTCCCCACTCCTCCAGTATTTCAAATTCTGTGCCTAAGCTATTTGGGCTTCAGGGTTCTCTCCTGCTTTTAAACACTTTTGAACACAAAACAAGCTAAGCCTCCAAATTAGGAATAGCTTTGAAAAGTTACCTTGAAATGTGTCCTTGAAAATGTGGTTCACAGAAGATGAGGGAGACAAGGATCTGAAACAGCTCTGGGAGAAGCCGGCTCTGACCACAGCTCAGTGAGAACTACATTCTCCCCAGTACAGCTACCACTGCTTTGGCTGACCAAACAGCCCAATGGGCTGGCTGAAGCAGTGAGCAAAGACTGTCAATTCATGAGACAATGCATAATGTAGAGAACAAGTAAAGATGCTTTTGGATTTTATGTTTTAGCTATAGCCCAGCTGAAATCAGTGGAAATATGTCTGTTGGTTTTAGTGGAAGTTAGGGTATGACTTCAATAACACATGACAGAGGTTTTCTGTCATGGCTGATATGTCTGTTGATGAAAACAGCTAGTAAGGAGGTCACCAGAAATCAGTGTTAAGGCTTATCTCTCAATTAATGTGCTGAATGCCTGAGTAATCTTTCAGCTGGACAATACATAACCACTCAAAAAACGCTGACAGAGGAAGTTCAGTGACACCTTTTCACTGACTTTTATACCTTCAGAACAGCTAGGAGAAGAAGATAAGGAGGCCAGAAATCTGCAGAAAGGTGAAAAGGCCATTGAAAAGAGAATATACACTGAAAAAGTGTCACCTAGTGAACAGTTGGAGACCCAGGTAAGATGTGATATTCAAGCAGAAGATGACTGTGAAGCCAAGCAATCGGGGAATAAATATTTCAGAGAGCTCAAGAACTGAAGTAATGATTCTTGTGGTGCAGTTTCAAAACATGACAAACCATCAGTTGATGAATACATGGTATTTACCTGCTGATCCACCCAGCAAAGTTCACTAGGGGCAGCAAAGCAGCCAGCAGGACAGGACTAGTGACTCCTCTTTATATCTAAGTGCTAGGTTTCCATAGGCATGTTCATTTAAAGAAACTACTTTTTACCAGAATTAATTTGAGTAGGAAACAGCATACATTTCTCATTTAAAGCTACCTGTACTGGAGACGATGGAACTGCCAGGTTGGCCAAGGCTTCCAAAATGCCTGCAAAGCACTCTGTGAAAATCACATCTATTACTGAATTATGTTATTATCCCCTTTCTTCACAGAGGTTACAAAGCAGAATTAAATGGAAGAGGTAGAGGATTATGATGTATTTTAGAATTTCTTACATTTCTCGTGTTTCCTTTTTGGAAATGTAGGAAAGAAACTTCTGGGTCACCAAATATAATTCCTGTGTCCTGCAGGCAATCATGTCACCTAAAGATTTCTCCTCTATCAAACTCCTTGAACAGCTAATGGACATCTTTACTAATGTTAATGAGAATTGCTACTAATAATTTGCATTTACACACTACTTAAGGATCTTGAAGTGTTCTTTCATATAATATGCTCATTTTTATTACAGGCATATTGGATTTAAATGGCTTGCCTGGGGTCTCACAGCAAGCCAGCAGCAGAATGACTCTTAGTGCTCCCAGTGCTTTGCATTAAATCCTGGACATTAAGAGCTCCCTTCATAAAAGGAGCTTTGTTGCGGTAGATCACATCCTGGTTCTGGTGGATCAAACCTTTTATGACAGTGCAAACAAATCAAGGAATTACTTAAAATCATGTAACATTTCTCAATGCCTGCAAATCCTGGCTTTCTTTGAACTTAGAAAATTGACATGAGTCTGAGTAATGCTAAGATAGCCTTTGGCATACCACCAATTATGAAATTTTGATGTCCTAAGTATGTACCTCAGATCTATATTTTCTGTATGAATACAGCAGTAATCTCGTCATTTGTTACAGGGAAAATTCAGAGCTTTCACTAAAACTCCTGTGCTGTTGAAGGCATACTTGGAAACAAAGTGACCAAAACCCAACCCAAAAAGTGAGGCTATAATAAACAAAACCCCTTAACTTTTCTGGTGGTAGAATTGTCTGGACACTGCTTTGACACAGGCACATTCCTTGGCATTGCTGTCTCCACTGAATGGCACTTTCCTCACTAAAAAATAAATCTGAAAGGAAGATATGGGGCATCCCTTCATTTACGGGCTCCTTTCAGTCAAAAAAGATGCAGTACTACAGAATGACCTAGTTTTTCTGCTTGTGTCAATGTTATCATTCTCTCTAGTAAGTTGAAATGCTGGCATTTCCCCCTACATTTTGCCTGCTCATCTATTCCTCCTATGGAAAAGGCTGCAAATTGTACCCAATGATTTCAGGATATGGTTTTTCTGGTGGCATCTGGATCTTTGTATGAGAAAAGAACTACTTTGTGGCATGGCACTTGCTATAACATTACAGGAACTACCTGGTAGAAAACAGCTACAGCAATGCTAATGCCATTCATCAAAGTACTCCTTCAACGTGGTGATGGCTACCCAGGAGTTCTCACCTGTGGCAAATGGTGACATTTACTCCTGCTGGGAATGTGGCTGGGCAGCCGAATGTTAAAGAGGGCCTGCAGGGCTGCCTGTGCTGCTTGACCCTTGGCCAGCTTCTTGCTACGTCCTGAGCCTTCAAATGTTCTCCCGTCCACTCGTACCGCCATCACAAAACTCTTGATGTGCTGTTTCTCCACTGTCTCCGACAGGCAGACGTACCGCAGGCCTGACCGCAGCTCATTTAGCAGCACCACCGGGTTCTTCTCACTCTCTGCTTTGGATGCCATCTTGTGCTTGTTTTGCTTACCATGGCCCATTAAGTCCAGCGTATGGCAGAGTAAGCGCCCGTGTCGATAAGCAGTGGAAAGCAATTCATTATTAACGGGGTTATAGACTGAAAAGTCCTCACTGTGTGTAGATGGTTCAAACTCCTTGAACAGAGTATCTGGAAAGTCTGCCTGATCAGAAGTAAAGTCTGTGGATGGGTTGATGCAGTTCCCCATAGCAAAGTGAGCTTGACAGGCGTTGGGAAACTGAACAAATGACTTCAGAGCTAGCTCCGCAGCACGCATTTTAGCTTTCTTTTTTGTGGGCCCTGTGCCTTCAAATGTAAGTCCATTTACTTCCACAGCAACAGCAAAGACTGGAGCATGCACTGGACCTGTCTGGGAAACCATTTTATATTGTAAACCTGGTTTTAGTTCATGTAGCTGAACCAGAGCATTCTTTGGAGTCACTGACCATGAGACTTTCTTCCAGATGAGTTGGAGTTTGCAGAAATGGCCATTACTGCCTTCCTCTAAGGGTCTTTTTCTCTTACTGCTAGGTGTTCCCCCTCTTGCCCTCTCATTAGATGATATTGGATGATCCTCCAGGTTGCCAATGTTTCGATTTTCCTTTACTTCTGCACTGCTGGTACCTGTCAGTAAAGAAAGAAATAACCTCTCATTACAGTTCTCATGGTAGTAGCTGACATTATGCCTAGGGCTGGCAGAATAGCTCCCCCCCAAAAAACGTTAATGACATATTCTTGTTCAACCTTTTTTGTTTCTTTTTTTTTTTCCCCTCAAATATCTGTATAACAGTTGATTTGTTATTCACAGCACAGATTTTATGCGTGTCCTGAATGTTTACTTGTCTCTTAAGTTCTACTTGTATTAGTCACTATCCTCCTGCTTTAAAAAAAAGATTACATGATTCAAAGATGAAGCATAACTGATGCCATGTGACTTAAATGAACTACTGCGTTCATGCTGGATAATTACTAGTAAAAACTGAATAGCTTGCAAAGTTCCCCTAGGCTGAGATTTGTTCTAGAATCCATGTGGGTGAATGGTTATGGACACATCATTAGAAGTCAGAAATGATTCACATACGATTCGCAAACAGAAAAGTGGGCAAAGGCATTGAGTAATCTATTTGCAATGAGCACGCTGACTGGCTCTACTCACAGCATAGACTCTTATATTGTAAACATCACTAACAGAGTCTAAGAAATAATCTGACAGACCTCCCTAGAATTTGAAACAATAATCTGGTCTGGACTTAGATTCTAGTTTATTGAGTGAGTGTCTTTCAAATTCAATTGCAGATACTCTTAGCTCCTGCATCAGCAACAACAAATATTGCAGAAATTCTAGATAAGTCCAAATGAGACTAGGGAAAGGCAGAACATTATGGTGAGACTGATTACTGATGTAAAGAATGACCTATGTCAAAGAAAAGAAATGCGAGAGAGCGACTGCCAGGAGGGCCAGGAAGGGAATGAAGTAACAGTAGGGAGCCATTGAGAAAGCACTCCATTATTGTTGAGCCAATGGATCACACACTGCTGTGAACTACACTTGTGCAACACCCATGCTGTAAGGCAATGCTCTTTGCTGCAGCAGATGAGTGACTGAGAACAGAGATTCATTTCACTGATGTCCTGAATTAGACAGAAAATGTTCTTCTGTCTAAATAAGCATCCTGTGACATATCTGTCATTTCTGACAATTTCGTTTAAATGCACTACAACCTCTAGTCCTCTTGTGTGTACTTGGGGGCAGAGACTAGTTGAGGAAGTACACATGAATGTCACCAACCTGTGAAGCAATCCATCCCTGGAGTGATGCACCTGATCCCTTTCTGAGCAGAGCACTATCTGGCTGCCTGCTGTATTCCAACCAGCACTGATCATGGAGAGCCTATCCTGTGGTTCGTTATTGTCAGACACAAGCCTGCCACCTGTGCAGAGTCCCTGAGTCCAGAGCACAGAGAAGGTCCCTGTGGTCCTTAGAGAACAGAGAACGGCCCTCTGACTTTCTGTGGGGCCATAGCTATATTTGGTCCGATGTACAAACTGTCTGCAAAGATGTAAGGGCTAAGCTGCTTGCTACACCTCAATGAGCTTCTGCTGGAGTGGTGTGTCTTTACTGAAACCACGCATAGGCTGGGCTGGCAGATGCACAGGAGCCTCCAGAGAATTATGTGGAAACAACCATCATAATTAAAAACCTCCTTTATATCCTGATGAGTTGCACTTGTATAAAATACCAAAAGGCTTTTTTCCACCAGAGCAGTTAATCTGCACTCGTGCAAGTTGTTCCACAGAAAGCAGCTCACTGATTAGATATGAGTAAAAATCATGGCTCAATTGCACGTGTGGGGGCCTGGAGGACTGAGGGTTTTAGACTCCTTTTCCTGAAAACGCTTCAGAACACACTGAGCTTCCAGCCTCTGTCTCTGTCTCACCAAAGTTACTTGCAGACCTCTGTGCTGGGGTGCTTTGCTGAAGCAGAACACAAACTGACAAATTAAGCTCTTAGTGCCTGCTGACTAGTTAACTTTTAGTTTCTGAAGCTAAGGGGAGAGAATGAAGACAAGTGAGGAAGGAAAAAAAAGAAATACATAATAGAAAATAAAACACTTTCATTATATGGCATTCAGCTGTATAAAATATGACATCTTTAAATCAGCCTCTCTGGAAATAAAACATTTAAAAGGTCAGGTTAACTAAGACACAAGGATAATATGGTTCTTTCTTACTGAGTTCACACCTCTATTTATGGAAACTTTGATCAGAGGGGGAAGAAGATGCCAGCTTTAACTTTCCTCTATTTAGCCTGGCAGTGGCTTTGGTGAGCAATTTTCCACTGTGGCCCTTTCTTATGTTTCCATCCCAGCCAGAATATGCCTCTTTAGTTGTGTGCATTTTTTAAAATAAAGGTGAAATAACTTGACTCAGACACACTTTTTTAGCAGGAAGCGGGTTTGGTTCTGTATTTCACACCTCCTCGCTCATCTTACCTAATAGGTTTTTACAGAGCCAATTATGGTACATAATGATATTGTAGTCAGGAAGCATGAAAAGAAAGATAGCTCTTGCTTCTCACAATATTTAGGTTTGAAAAGAATTTGTATTGATTATGCACCACTGAATAGGAAAACTCGAGGGGTTATTTGTATTTATAATTCATATTGTCTTATTCCAGGTGTTTTTAGTTTCATAGTCAGAGAACTACAGATTTGTGAACATGAATGTGTGACCTTACCAGCTTACCTTAATCACTCCCACTAAAACAGTGGCTAAAACCATGGCAACATAAACATTTCTTGTTTGTTTTGAATTCTGTCTATGAAATTGCCTAGTCCAGGTTTTGGCCAACAGGGAGTTTGCACTGTTGTAGTGAAAAAAAATGCAGAGATGGAGTGTAAAACTGCCAGAAATGAGGCACAAAGGATATGCCAATAATATTGGGCATGTGGGACAGCAACATGTCTGTATTAACGGCATGTTTTGCCTAGTCACAATAACAGAAATATATGTAAGTATCCTTACAGTCAACCAGATTTCTGGAAGACCCGATCCTGAAACACCAGGAAATAGCTCAGTTCTTCACAGACCCCAGTGAGAGCTGCAGTACGCCAGAAGTCATCATGGCATGTAAATCAGAGGCAGCCTAAATTCAGTGAGTGCCACAGAGAGCCTGGGAGCCTGATGGACTTGTGTGATAGATACCTGGCCGTCGCTGGACAATGTGAAATTACTTTATACTTTCAGATATCTTTGAAATAGGAGGTCTTTGAAATGTGTCTTTTATGAGCCCTCAGTGTAGCAGACATAAGATTACTTCTCTAATGGTGGCACATGTACTTCTATTGTGAAAATCAGACAAAGCAGGCAAATGACACCAAACCACATAAGATAAATACTGTAAGCAGCTGTAATAGAACAATCACAAGCAATTTTAGAAATGAAGAGCACTAAAAGGAAAGGGGTAAGTCGGAGGATGTACACAGGGAAAATGCAAAACTGTGGATCATTTTTAATCCTGTTATCTCTCATAATGTCTTTGCTCTTGAGTTTCTAAAACATTGTCTACATTTTGGGGAAAAAAAAAAAAAGTTCTCCTATGATGAAAGGTGGGAAAACAGGAAAATTGTAAGGGGAGGGAGTTAAAAAAAAAAAAAAAGGAAAGAAAAAGATTGTATTTTTTTGGCAATAGTTTCTAAATTATTGTGTAAGATTTCTAAAAAAGCCCCACACCTCTGCACAGTAATAGCTCCTCAGGTAACTTTATCCACTGATTTTTGCAGTTTCACGAGCAAGAGGAGACACTACAATCTCATATTTGTTTCAGTAATTGAATGTGAGAGAGGAAAGCAGTTAGTGAAATATATTTATTTATGCACTATTCCTCAGTCTTCTGTCTGCTCTTTCATGTTTTTATCCTTTTGGTCATTATGCACAGTAGAGTTAGCCTAGGAAGTCTGCATAGTCAAGAGCTTTTCAGAACTATAATGCATCACTAATAATGACATTGCCTATGTCTCTGGGTCATGAGGGCTCTGCAAAACTAGCCATCCGATACTCCACGCTACATTTGAAGAGATAATATTGTTCCTGTTGAAGGTTATTCTGCTGCCAAGCCAACTTCCAGGGAGGATGGGAAAGGAGCGGTGGTAGGTGGCATCACAATTTTGGCTGGCACCTTTACTATTGAATTACAAGTGGCAGTACATTACTGGAAAGCTATGATACTGAAAGAAAGAATTTGCACTCTCTGTAGTATAGGAAACTTCTGGTTCAACTGATAGCTCTGATACAGGAAGCTGCTGTCTTTAGAAGTTTCTAGTAAACACAAGATTGCTACCAACACACTCTCAGCAATAAAGGTTGGACTTAATTTTTATCTTTCTGTGTTTTAATATGCAGCCCCCGTTTGACCTGCTTATGTGGAGTACATTTTTGCTGTCCATCTACATCACCTTGACTGCAGAGGTTAGAAGGACTGACCTCCATAATTCCTGGGAAACTTGAAAGTGGAAAATTTTAAATTAGAAGTGATAGGTATGAACCCAGGAGCCAGAGCCACAGTACTGTCGTCCAAGGTCAGCTATTACATCAAATACGATGTTGGGCAGTCTCCTCTTGCAATCAGGATGGTATTTTCATGCACTTATTGAATCCACAGTGAAGGACTGGAAACTTCTGCTGGGATTTTTAGTTGTCTCAGTATTCTTGACTTTAGAATAATAAACTTGTAGCTAGCAAAAAATCAATCTTTTCTTTCTTACATGAAAGCATACAGATATGTATTATAAACCTTCATGAAAGAAGTCTACTTAAGGTAAACCTGCTATGATCTCTCTGCTGCTGCTGAGCCCTCCCCACCAACTCAAAGGGTTCAGGATGTTTAAAACAGTACTGTTAGACTTTATTGGTTTGTAACACACACTGTGAAAGGAAGTATTACCAGTGCAAGAAAAGTACAGGACTTTTTATTTACAGACTGAAGACTGAAAATTTGTGAAAGGTGATTGCCATTGCCTCTAGCTGTTCCGCAACGAAGATACTTTGCTTTGCCCATTTTATTATTTGAAATAACCATGAAATCCATGCACATCTAGTACAGCTATTACCAACTAGGAGAATTATTCAAATGACCTAATGGTCATGATTTAGGTAATACTCAGACTCTGATGCTCTCTGTTCAAGTTAGGAAATAAGTGCATGCAGCAAGAACCATGGGCAGCCCATGGCAGAAACAGATCTAAGTACATGACTCCCTGAATCAGGACCAGACTATAGCTTAGCTTTAGGCATGGGAACAATCAAAATGATGCAATAGGCACAGTTTTCAAACCAAAACAGGGGATCTGATTCTGTGGGGGACTGCTTGCAGCTCTGACTGCTGGAAGGGGATAGCCATTGTCTTCTTAGAGGCAGGGTCCCTGCTGTATTACACCGTGCAATCAAAAGCTCTGGGGCCTCATGCTGCCTGAGGAGGAATTTGACTGATATGCTTACAGCTGTACACGCTTCAATACACAGAATCTAGGGCTGGGATTCATCCTACAAGACTGTTGCAGCGGCTGAAATATGTATGTTAGGGACCATCACCCTCAGCTCCCTGTGCAGACGCTGGGGAGAGGTATACACCTGCAGGAGAGTGCTGCACCAAGTCTGTACATATGGCAACATTGCCTAATGAGATCCCCATGAATCATACACTGGTGCCAGAGGTACCCCCCAGATTTGCAAGTATCTCTGTCTAGTAATAGTCTGCCTTGGTATAGTGTGGATGGAACGATTAATGATCAGGGGCAGGTAGAGGTCTGTAACATCACGAAAGGTAGGCAGGCAGGCAGTGAACAAGGAATGATTATTCAGTTTCATGCAATCCAAGCCCTAGAGACAGCAGGCTTGAAGCAATAAAAGGGTGCACTTTTTGACAGCGCACTAAATCACTCCCTGTTCTTGGCTGTTGTTGAGATCAGAAGTATCAGTGGGCTCCAGAGATGACTAGACAGGTCTGTTGATGTTTAAGAAATACGAAGATTCAGGTGAAAACTAGCTGAGTAAATTTTTTGCTGGGTGGTAGGCAGATAGATCATGGGGAGGACCCCCATTTAAATATCCTTTTTCTCAACATGTCACTAACAGCAGATGTTGAGAAGTGTACAGAGTTAAACTTCCTGTTTCTAACCCTCTGTGACATTTCTCACATACTCAGCTACAACTGAATTCCGGTAATGAATACAGTGGTTCTTTTCTCGCGTGTTGAAAATAAGGTCTTCATCAGACACTGGCAATCACCCAAAATTCAATTCCAAAGGTGCATAATGCCTGTGATATATTTTTCTAGCATTAGTTCATGGATCATAAACCACAATAATAGGGTCTATATGCTAATAATCACTGCTGAAAGTGCATATGTAGTTAACCTGGTATGGGTCCCTTTGTGAAGAATGGCTAAAAGAATGTGAAACAGGATTTGCATCAATTTCAGCTAGTAGGACTCTGCCTATCAATACAACACAGTCTGGGTAGGGGCACTCTCACAGGATGCTCAGTGAGCAGAAACCTACAGGGATAAGCAAACCACTTCTCTGCCTGGCCAGCATTCTCTTAGGCTTTTGTTAAACTATTAACACAGAAGAGCAAATCATTGAAGCTCTTTAAAATGCCAAATACAGGTACATGTGTTCTGTAGACATCAGTGGAATTTATACCACTATACTACAAGTGAACACTAAAGTATGGCTGCTTTTACATGATTGTTTTTCCCTTTTTTAAAAAAGGATTCTTATAGTAACACCTAAAATATGTTGTATGTGCCAAGAAACAAATTGCTGCTTTATCACTGGAGTGTATGTTTGACCCAAGAGAGGACTAGGCAGGATGATCTCAAGAACACTGAAATTTGCTATTTCTCTTTCAGAAAACATAGTGTAACCCTGTTCATGTGAGCTATTTTAAAGCTTGCGCAGGCACGAAACAGTCTTGGCATTACAGTAGCAATAAGAAAATGGTGTTACAGTGTTTGGCTTGTACAAACTTTCCTACATTACCTAAAAATAACTAAGTAACACTTTTGGGAAACATTACGCAGGAGGTGCCTGCATAAGCTCATCATGTGCATAATAGGTTTTCTGCGTGTACTTGTCATATCTCCCTGAAAATGTAGCCTCCCTGAGACCAATTTTGATGGGTTTTCAGGATTTTTTTGCCTTTGCTTAGGACTGCAAAAGCTCTGTGCAGCGGAAAGGTGTGTTGTCCATGTGATGCTCAGAGGCAGGAAATAGAGGGGTGTGCTCCTTCACTCCTTCAACATCTATTTTCCTTGATGCCCCACCATGATTAAACCAAGGAAGATTAACAATGTCAGGGGAAAAAAATAAACAACCAAACATTCCTCTCACCAACCAGCTCTGTCAGTGTGTGTGTGGCTGGAAAAGAAACCTATCTGGTAGGTAATACTTAAACCCAGAGTTGCACATCTGGTTCAGAAAGCTTCCCTCCCCTTTTTTACGGTTCCAGGATGCGTTACAATAAGCAGGGCTGGGTAGCACCCAATAATTGTTTCTGGGTGATAAATGAGGTAGTTTACTGGGGGTTATTCAGTCCACATTCCCAGACTTCTTGGTGTTTTGAGACTTCAGTGCTCCTTCAACCCAGTAGCACTTTCCTCCATCTATGCAGTCACAGATTCAGGGAGTGTTAGTGACTTTGTCCAGGGGTAAGGGCCCAAGAGAATCCATTGGCTAGTTCTGGGGTTACATATAGTTTACTTAAGCCTTGTTAACCACGTCTTCCCAGTTGGATTTGATTTCTGGTGTTTTGGGATTATTTCTTTTTAATTATTTTTTTTAGGGTTTGGCTGTTGTTTTTTGTTTTGGGTTTGGTTTTTTTTTTCATATGTCTATAGAGAAAAGAGACTTCTTACTTAAATTGTCTTCATCCTCCATGGTGGTTGCGCCAGGACTCAGGTACTTGAAGGGTGCTATAAAGGTTGACAGTATGCTTACTTTTTCTAGAAGAAAACAGAAGAAAAGATACATATGAAATCAATATTTTGTCAGTGAATTCTAATCTACTCCACACTTTTTCTCAGATCAAAACGTCTTGGCAAGTCTGGGTTTTTTCTTGTTTAGCTTGACTCTACAGTTCCACCAAAGTTCACTGAACTTCAATGCACTCAAGGGTTGACACGTGTAAATACCACACACACATTCCTCCTGGTTTCTGTCCCTGTATAATGCTCCTTTTTGTGCTTCCCAGTGATGGTCCCCAAGCACTGCAGAGCTGGGAATGCAGGATGCAGGCTGGTCCACCTGGGAACAGGGGAGGCAGTCAGCCCTGGAAGGAAGGACATGAGAACTACTCTACTGGATGAGACCACTAGCTCATCTCTTCTTGTTTCCTCTCTCTGACAGAGGCTAAGCCGAAGTCTCAGGGAAACCTGAGATGGCATAAGAGACTACAATGGCTTCTAAGTCTGTAAATTGTTGATTTGATTTTTGTAAAATCTTTATGGTGTGCACAGGAAGCTATTATCCAAACAACAAGAACACTATTTTCAATCCTTCTTATTCACGTTCATATTAATTGCAGTTCCTTCTACCTGCAGTTTCTGTTTATCATGCAGATAGTAGATGGCATAGATATTTCCTTCCAGTGCCACAATCAACATCTGCATTATGTGCCAGGACAGATTCAGCAAAATGAGAACTGATGCTTATTTACACTAGCTTAAAATTTGACTCATGAGTTACCTACAGAGAAAAGTTCCTGTTAATGCAAACACTAGAAACAGAGATATATTGAAGATATATTTTATTTGGTTTGATAGCTAGTTTATTTAGTTTGTTGATAAGTTTGTTTAGGCTGAATTCCTCTGACAAGCTATGAGTACTTTGCTGGTTACCAGCATTAGCAGAGTGTCTAGTTTAGGTAGCATAAGAAACAGAAACACACCTTTTACAAAGGTAATTCGTAACTTTGAATGACTTAGTTGCTTTCCTAAAGTACTTCTCTGCTTAGAAAGCCTCAGCTAGGTGAAAATGAATCTTGCACTGTGAGGCTTTCATTCTGTGACAGAACCACCAAAGCCAAACCGAGAATGTCTCCTTTCAAGTGACACAGGTAAAAGGATTCTCATGGGGACTTCCTTTATTGGTTAAGAAAATATTTCTCTGAATTTCCTTAAACTGCCTAGCTGCTAGTCTACCAATGGCATTCCAACTGAAGAGCATTTAAACTTTTTCAGCAGCACATAGCTTTTTGGCCTGGTTCTTCCTACGTTTGCTAATAATCCTTGCTCTTGTTAAAGACTGGCGTCAGAATACATCAAAAATGTCTGCATATGTTTGCCCTTAACTATGCAGCATTACAACTCAACTCAGTTATAAGAAATCACAGTAAAAGCTGACTTTTCTTTGTTAAGTATATACAATAAGCAGAATAAAAGATTGCCTGAAGAAAACCTTTTTCTACCCAGAAACCTTTAAGCACAAACCAATATATAATTAGAACACAAACTAGCCTCCTTGAATTATAATTTTATTAAGGGATTCTGGTGATGTCTCAAACCAAAAGAATTAAGCTATTTATGAATAATTTAGCCAAAAGATTTTCCTAAATGAACAGTTTTTTGCTAAGGCATTGCTCACTGAGAAATTTGGTATCTCTGTATAATACTGTCTCAGTCTGTGTGGGACTGTTGGGTTGTGATCAGGATAAAGGCTGTTACTCACTCCCAACATTCTCAACTGGTTTCTTTTACTGAAGTGAAAAAAGTGTAGGTATTTGGAACTTAATCCAAAGGCTACATTTGGTAGAGGAAATGCTTCAGATGATAGAAATAGGATCAGGGCAGTCTTTGGCTTCTGCACCAGTACTGACTGTTGAGCCTGGATACTAAGATGCAGTGAGCTGGGGTGTACTCTGTCTTGTGCCTGACTGCACAGATCTCAGATCTTCAGGACTAACTCTCAAGACACTGGATGATGTGCACAAACTTAAAGCTTCTTTGCTGAGAAAATATTCTCACTTCTTATAAAGAGTTAATCCATCAACCAAGTAATGAAGACGTGCTTTCTTGCTGAGGTTGCTGATGCTTACTCCTGAAACCAACCAAAAAAGTGAAACCATGTAGCTTTATACTATATACTAAAAGAATATTCTGTGATTTATCTTTCACCCCAACCAGCACTGTGCAATCTAATTATTTTTCTTTTTGTCTTAAGGGACCCATTGGCCATCTTAAGGTTTTGTTGTTACTATTTTCCAAAGACCTTGTTGGAAGGGGGATGGCCTATGAAATTTACTGCACTCTTAGAGCAGCAATGGGTGGGTTTGTGTCCACCAAACTCAGGCAGGCCCTAATAGCAGGATATCTTTCAATCAATGTAAACCATAAAGATTGTAATTTAATATTTCTATCCATTGGTTGAACAATGGAAGATTTAGTGTGTGTCTGGAAGGAGGAGAAGGGCAGGGTTTTGGAGTGAGCAACGTACAAAGAGAAGAACACATTGCACATATGAATTATCATGTGTGTGAAGGAGGGGACGATAGATGACAGGATAATTAAATGTAGGTTTTTACAGGGAAATAGGTATAAAACTATTGGTATGATTGTGTATTTCCATCTTTCGCACATTATTACCTATTATTGTATATATACCATAGGACACTAATTCAGCGTAACTGTCAATGGTGAAATTCAGTGTTATTTTTGCTTGCTATTTCAGAACAAGACTAGGAGAGATGTGTATTCATACTCTACGGTCCCTGTGTATTATAATTTCCATCACAATTAGACATATTTCAAGCAGTTTGATGAAATCTTATGAATAAGAATAAAGGACATGGTTGGATACAAAAAAGGCATACACAGAAATACCTTTAAAGCCTGTTTTTTTCTCTCACTCACTTCTCCTTCTATGATTTTTTTTCCCTCACAAAAAGAGCAATGACAGGTAGCCCAAAATTAGAGTGGCTATTTTTACTTTATAATTGTAAATGTCCTCTATATTTGTCTGAGGAAATTATTTTCAAGGTTAGGAGAGAGGGTCTAAAATAACAAAACAAGACATTTCAAAAACTCTTTTATCCAGAAAGGCAGAACACATACCCTACATTTGAGAATCAATACAAGGAACTATTATTGCTTGCATTACAATTGTACTAAAAGCCTCCAATAACACGAAGGAGAGATTTCGTGAGGGCCTACATGGACAAAAAGGAAGCCCTATTTATAATGGAAATTGAAAGACAAAGAACAGGAATAGCGGAATTTATTTCTAGCCACCCTGGCAACACCAAAGCAAGAAGATAGATAGCGTCATATTTTCTAGTGCATTCACTATAAAAATAACCCTGTAAGTGAAGCCAAGTGGAACTCTGCTCCAGTACTCCAAGCACAAAAATCCTGATGAGAAGTTCATTGCAGGAAGAAACCTCAGTCTCCTCTGTTTTGGGATGGAAAAAGATTTCAGTTCACATTTCTTAAGTATATTTTCCAATAACAGCCAGTAGTTAAAAAAGATTCACGAGCACTGTTTGACAGTAGCCATGTAAATCATTTAAACAAACAAAAAACCCCAACTGGTTTTGCATGAAAACCAGAAAATTATTTACTCCAAATGATTCAGCAAAGCCTGGCCAAGTTTCTGCTAAAACCTCCTCTTTTTGTGAAGTTGCTTTTGCCCTGTGGATGCAGTCAGAAGACTAGTCACAAGTCCCATAAATACAGTTTTATTGTGAAGACAAGAATACACATAGGTAGCCATAAACAGCATTTGTGCCCTTCATACCTATCAGTATTTAAAGGGCACCAGACAATACGGCTTGATCATCAACTCTTCTGATATTCTTTCATTCTCAATCACCTGAATAAAAGCAATGGGAATGGCAGGAACTAAACACTTTCAAAAATCAGGCCTTATACATGTTGGACAAATTGTTTAGCTTTAAGAGCAGACTGAGTGGGGTCATAACAACAGTCTTCAAATACATAAAAGCTGCTGCATAGAAGAAAGGAGCAAACTGTATTCCATGTGCATTAACACAACCAGAAGTAATGGACTTAAATTGAACCAAGGAAAATTCACTTTAGACGTTAAAAAAACTTCCTAACAGTAAGGCTAGTGCAGCACTGGAATAGATTGTCAATTGGGGATGTTGAGGAGCTGTTGGTGCTGAAGGGCTGTAGGAAGACAATTTGCACCAACGGGGTGTTGCACCTCTCCTCGGACCCATGATTTACAGTCCCTCCCATCCTTGTGGGGATCAGCAGAAAAACCTATCCTGACCATGATATCACACAACAGGTTCTAGCTCAAACTTGGGAAAGCAAGTCGTATTTGCTATTATTAGCTAATCTCTGAGCAGAAGCTTGTGGCACGCTCTTTTGCTTAGCAGCTAATGAGCACTATTAATAATATTTCTTTTTAAATGCAACTTCTGAACACAAGAAGGATTAGACAGATGGCTACCAGTCATTTGCCAGATCAGCATTAGCAATGTTTTACTGAATTAGTTTCATTTTCATATTCAAATTGATTACCATAAGCTACTTTATTTGTCAGAGGTTTCCTTAATAACACTCTTTCAAAAAGACAATGTGGACATTACAAACTAGTCCTAAGTAATTTTTTTTGTTTGTATTGAGTATGAAATTACTCTGGAAGGGTCAACTCTGATACAATAATGTAAATCCAGCTGCAAAATATCTTGAAAAAACTCCTCATTTTTAGTTCTCTAATGTATTCACAGCTACTGAAATAGTTACTTTTACGTAACTGTGTTAACCTTGATTTATTTTGAAAGTGGGGATACAGGGAGGGAAGAGAGCCTGGAATCAGGAAACAATTCTCTGTGTTTAATCTCTTATCTTAGTCAGTTCAGGCTTGGACTGACAATGATGACAGCGCAGAGGAAGTCTTCATAGAAAAAAGACAAATTTGCGTGGAAAATAGCAACATCTTTAAAGCACAACACTTACTGAAAAGGGCTCACAGCTTTCTAAATTATGGCGTGTACAGTCACCATGCTGCATCATTTAGTTTAAGCAGCTAGTTTCTGGATAGGGATTTACCTGCTCGGTGTCAGAATCAGCCTTTACAGCTGAATTCGAGTATCAGCTATTGAGTCATGAGTTACAGATAGTGCAGGGTTGCAGCAGCAGCATTGCTCAAGTGCTTTCTGCTTCACAGGCAAGTGGGAACTTCCTCCTCTTTCATACCCACTCTGACAAAGCTGTGCTGGGGTGCCTGTGAAGGAACGCCACAGGAGCAGTGGGGCTGGGAGGACCATGTTTAAGTTAGAAATGTGGCTGCCCTAAACCCTTCCAGAGGGCTCACGTTTCAGGGCAGGCAAAGCAGCATCCTGGTGCAGGAGTTTCAGCTTGGTGCCTTGCACAGGATAAAACCTAGTAAACGTTTTTATAGTCAGCATAAGAGGCGAAGGCTTTTAGCTCCAAGAGGCAGGTTGTGCCTTGAGTTAGAAGTCAGAAGTGTGAACACAGAGCCATAAAGCCTTCCTCTGAAACAGGGCAACAAGCTGTTCAGTATGATACAGTGCCCAGGCATGACAGTACCTGCCCCTGTGCCTCGCCTGGAAGTTGATCATGGCTTGCCAAGTGCAGGGGTCCTCTGCGAATAGATCTGTTTGTTGCCTTTAGTGTTTATTTATCCAGTTGTTGGGGCAGAGAATCTGCTCTGTTCTTGTCCAAGATGAGGTGGGATCCTTGTCCGAGATGAGACCTCTGAAATGCCATTGCATTAAACAGCAAAACTAGTTTATGGTATTATGATACTGCAGAGAACATTGAATGTGAAATATCAGCTAGCTCAGGGGTCTGGCAACAGGACTAATCCTATTACCTCTGTGTGTCCTTTTCTGGCTGTTTATTGACCCAGAACTGCTACCCTTAGAAAGCTCTTGGGGAAGCTGTGTAAAATGTTTTGCCAGTGATGATTCAACCCCTAACAGGCACTGGCAGGTTCATCCCCTGTGCTCTGGCCACTCTGCAGCCCTGCATGGCAGCAGGGCCTCCACACACAGCCATGCTCATTTCCTCTGAGGTCAAAGTAACTTCTAGTTTATCACTTAGGAAGCAGAAAGGACCAGCAATAAAGTTATGCATGTGATTTGTACAGATCTATCCAATAAGTTTTGAGATACAGGATATATCTGTCCTCTGGGATATGTTTAATTGATCACATCATGTGCCTTAGCCAGTGCATACAGCATTTGGGACAGTATTTCTTTCCACAGTGCCATGTCCTGCAGCTGCCTTCACCTGTTGCAGAATTGGAGATGGTGGGTTTTATCTGCCATTTCACTCTATGAATGTAAATAGCTGTTTGAGTAGACAAATCCCAGGGGCTGTACTTCAGTGCTACGTTAACTGCCCATTCCAAGCTCCTTTACCATGAAAGACCATTTACAGAATGAAACACGTTGTGTTGTGAAATACTAGTTTCTTATTACTTCTAGTAAAGAGCAAAGTAAGTAAACCCACAAAGTGGTTGATGGATTTTTTACAAGAAAGGCAATATGTATGTGTGTTGTTCTCTATTAGATTCCACAGAAATCAATCTGAAATCTAGTTCAGCCTAGTAAAATTAGATCTAAAAACTATTTAACTTTGCTGCAAAAGTGTTTTCTTCTCTCCTGGTGCCTTGCTTGAGGACACACAGAGATAAAAATCTCAAGTTATTATCAGTTTATGTGCATCTCCATCTGCCTGTGGAGTGTACTATATTATGTACTTTCTAAGTGATCTGGCTGCGGCTTGGAGATGGCAGTTTAAAAATCATGTCTTCAGAAACCTTCTTATGCTATTTGAACATTCAATTTGGAAATATTTTTATTTTGCATTCTATAAACTCTGACAGGCTTTTTCCCCCTCCCTTTTTTGGATGCCATTACTTTAGAAAACAGAAGCACAAGAGAGAATAATCGCACAAAACCCATCAGTGCTCAGCTCTGTGTGCTGAAGTCTTGCAATGGTGACCATAAAAATGGCCATTGGATTTATTAAGCATATAATAAATCTGCTTGATTAACACTACTTATGACTATTTGACTGTATGTCAGCTGTATATCAAACAGTATTATCAAAGAAAGAGCACCTGTCTACACATTTACGGCAAACTCAGCTATCACGTGCTGTAAGAGGGGCAGTACAACCCTAAGAGGGGCTGATCTCACTTTATATTCAAGTGTAGACATTGGCATGAATATGTACATGCCTGCTGAGGTAAGTACAATAAATCCCTCCCATCAGGTGCCTATTGAATTTATTTGTGACCAGGGCTGTTGATTTAGACTGACAGAGTAACTTGAAGATGTCCAAAGCGAGGAGACATGATTTCCATTCTATCTTGCCAGAAGTCTTGACCTGTGTCCTGGTGGGTGTTATCACTGGTGGTGTCTGGATCATGTGGTGCAGAGGGAGATGTCTTGCTTCCCTGAGCAATGCCGCCCCAGCAAGAGGGCTTTGCTGTTGATAGGTTTTCTGGATACTGTTTCAGGCCTTGATCCACTCTAGGTTTGAGCAACAAACTGGTGTGTTACTGAAGGATGGATCAGGAGTCCTTTATGTTCACAGAGCTCATGCTGAGGGCACTCAAAGAATTGCAATCATTATTACATGGGGAAACAATAGGATGTATGTATAGGAGCATTGCAGATGAGCAGCTAAGTGTTTCTTTTATACTTTACAAGATGATAGTTTCAGTCTAAAGTGTGATCACCTAACATGGGAATAATTATGTGCTTCACCTCAACACAAACTGCTCTTTTAGTTCTAAAATTTCATTCTCCAATGTGCAGTAATGCCTACAAACACACATACAGATATAGCTATTCATCTCCATAACTGATGAAGGGACCAATGTGAAATGGCCTACATAACTGATGAAGGGACCAATGTGAAATGGCCCCAGCTGAGACAGGATATTTGAGGGAAGGCACTGCCTGTTAGCACCCCCTTTTGAGCTGTAACCCTCTTCTTCCCAAGCTGAATATCTGTTTACACATTAGGAAATGAACAGTCTGCATCAGAAAGGTCCAGTCAGCAATTAGTGATTAAAACCATTTTACAATCTGTTCTGTTCTCTGTTCATCTACTGCAAGCCAGCAAAGTACGACCTCTCTCTCTTGTACTTCCACAATAATGCATATTTAACCTGAATCTTGCCCTGATTTCTTCTTTGTAACATGAGACGGTCTTGTGTTAACCAATCTGTCTGTGGGCAGCACTACCATTATAATTTAGGAATGCTCTTACTGAGATATGTGTGCTTATTGAGAGCAAACAATTAACTCCGGGTGATATAAGAGGGCTGAGATTTATAAGGTTTTCTCAGACAAGATGCTACTGACAGGAGTCAGGACTGCTAATTGAGCCAGTTATTTAAGTATTTAGACACTTAAATTCCCATTTGACTCTCTAGGAGCTGACATAGCTAAAAAGAGTTAGGGGCTGCCCTGGGGCTGTCCCAGGCATTGCTGATATTACAGTGCCATTTACTACAAAACTACTGCTCCAGTTTCACCTGTTAAGGCATGAGATTTTAATATTTATTAAGCTTTCCATCACAGCTTGTACAGACTCTGAAAGCTTCAGGTTCATCACTGCTACTTTGTTAGCGTTTTCTTTTTCCCCTTTTTGTCTTTATTCAATCACTGTACTTCAAAATCTATTCCTCAATTAAGTGCGGTAACAAAGGAAAAGTTGGCTAAAGCTTTACAAAGAAGGCCAAGTTTTCAGAGTGATGCAAAGAAAATTTGACACGTGACTCCCATCAACAATAATGATGGGGGCTATGCATCTAACTCTTTCTGCATTGTGCTGACATTGTACCCTTGAATGTTAGTACAGTCCAATAATTCTCCAAAGATGAGGCAGCTTATTTTCTCTGCTGTTGCTGCTTTGCTGGCATTTTTATGGCATTCCCAGAAGTACTACCTGTCAGAGTTAGTACTTCCAAGGATGGCATTGCTTTGGGGTGATTGAGGATTGATGTAATTAAAGAGAAGGCAGTCTACTGCTTGCTCGTGTGTATTTTATATTAAGCTTTTCACTGCATAGCTACGATTGATGATTTAAATGGTGACAAAGTTAGGCTGCTCTGTATGTGCAACCAGGAGTTCAGGGATGTGAGTCCTGTGTTTTAATCTAAGAGAATTCTGAAAATGCTGCAGAAATTGAGCTTTCTAGGAAAACTGCAATGTTCTCATGAGCCATTTAATAACATCACTGAAAACTCCCATAGACTTGTCACAGGGAGAGACTAGTTCCAATCACAGCTAGGGACAAGAAAGATTATTATTTCATAATTCTTCAGAAAAGAATAGAAAATAAAGAGGTATATAATATTACATCACTGAATAAATCCACTGGATGCAGTTGTTGTTGTCTTAAATAGCTTATCAGATTAAATCTACACATATCCACATCTGGAGCACTAACTAGGTTTTCTTTACAGTCAGCGAAGACTTAGTCAATACAGCCTATGGCATTAGAGTACATTAATTTCATCCTAAATTAAGTATGTTTTAATCCTGTTCAGTAGCTTAAACATGTTTAAAGACATGTGAAATATCAAGCATATTATAAACTCAGTGTTTACCTCTTAATAAACGGATGAAGTGGTAAAACCTGATAGGAAAGCTCCTCTTTAACATACTGGAGACAGAGTTTGATAAGGATGGTCTGGGACCATAGAACAACTCTTTACGCAGAAAGAGGAGGAACCTTATTCTTTTTTTTCCTGCCATGATGTCCATGAACTCCAATTGCATTTATAACTTTGCATTAAATTAAATATGTTACTTTACACAAGCACTTTAAAAGTCTACTAAAGATCCAATAACGGTTTTCTTTATTCCCTTGTTAGCAGCTGCCATGGCAGCAGGACTTGAACAAGAAAGAAAGTGATTTAGTGCATTGATCTGCAGTTGGCACAGCGCTCTGTTCTCAAACAGAACTGATTAGCTTAGCAGGAAAAGTGCCGTTTACTTTTTATCACATTTCTTTTCTGCTCATCTCCCTTCAGTGGATGCCAGGAGGAACAGAGGAACTGTAACCTCCTGAGCAGGTTGCTTACTTTCTTCAGCTCCAAATTCTGCCGTTCTAAGGACTAACTTGGATGGTGCTGCAGCATCAATGCACATGCCAGGGTTACTGCTTTGGTACGCTGAAAACTGGTTCTAGAGAGCTCTTTCAGGCTGTTTCTACATGATATTAACCCTGAATACGATGACCCCCTATGTGCCAAAAAGTCCCATCTAAATCAGGATTATTTAATTTTTTTTTTCACCATTTAGTGGAAAGGCTAATAGGACACCAAGGCATAATGTCTAGCTGGGAGGATTTCTTCTGCATAGGTCACTTTTGCTTCATAGACTGACCCTAGGGCTTGCCTTCTAATACATAATATTTGGATGACTGTGTATACGCTTCTGCACCTTTGATATTCTGTGTATTGAAGCTGCTGGGGAAACTCTTGATTCACCAGTTAAAAGATTTTCTGCAACACAGAATGACTAGCAGCTGCAGTAAAAGCAGTGGGAGTCATTGAATTAGCAATTCTTTTCCCTTGAAGACCAATTCATGACAGAAGTTCAGTTTGCTTTGGATAAGACTCCATAATTTCAAGGGTCAGATCCTCAGCTGGAGTGAGTCAGTGTAGATTTATTGAAGTCCATGAACACACGGAGTCACACTAGCTGAGGTCAGTGGAATAAAACTATTTCAAACCAGTTAAGGATCTGATTTCATAAACTTATCATGATTACTCAGTCTTGTTAGTCCTTCACAATTCTCACGCAAACTGGTCAAAAAGTTGACAAAGTCAAAGCTTCTCAGGGGTGTTAGATATTTCTAAGTCTGGTTTTAGAGAAATAAGAAGGAAAAAAAAAACCAGGAATGGGTGGGAGGCTGAAAACTATGGTTCCCAGTTATTTCTGGTAACAAAGATGAAAAGATAGAAAGGGGACAGAGAATTTTCTTCCTACTTTCTAGTTGAAATTCACTCTTAATAATATTAATCCTTTTGGACTCTTTACAGTTAGCAGAGATAAAGAGGCTAATCTCTGCTGCTTCTACATTGGAAGCTCCATTAGTTCTACTAAATAGATAGTGAGGCACCAGAGAAAGAAGTACATATGCATTTACCTCTCCCTCCTTTGATCTCAGCTAGAGATTATAAGACAGCTCCCATGCTCTGTCCTTTCATTTTAAAATGCAAAAGCAATCCGAAACTTTCTTATCTCTGACATAAGAAATCCTGGCAAGGAGAGGGCCCCTTATACTAGAAAATATATAGCTCACACTCTTCAAATGTATCTAAATCCATTAGTCATGTGAATTCAGTATCTTTTGTTCCCTCTTACAAGCCATCTTCCTTCTTTCCATAACAACAAAGAAAATACTTTTTTTTTTCTGGTAAAGCAGGAGTTATTTGAACCACACTGATTCAAAAGACCAGAGTTTCCATCATAGCTAATGACCTCCTAACAAACTGGGGATGCACTGATATGGGCAACATGGCTACAGTCCTCTCCTAAACCACCAGAAAACAAAAGCTACCTCTCTACAGGGCTTGACTTAAACTATTGCAGACATGGGTATACTCCCTGTCAGCAAAACTTTGCTCTTTTGCTGCTACATTTTGTTTGTTTTGCCTCTGGTGATAAAACTCTAATGACTGATGGATAAGCCCTGTCTTTCAAACTGGGAGGAAATGGGAACAGGGATGATGTATTTTAAGTGATGGGGTAGCTGGGGGATGACAGTGAAGGAAGACCCTTTTACCCAGCGTGATACAGTTGCTGGACTATCCAGAGCAGGGCTGTGGCATGGCTGGAGACTGGGCCTGGGTCTGCGACTACGGTCCCAGAGGAGGCTGAAACAAGGTTCTGGGCTGTGGGCAGGGTGGGAGGAGCCCGTCAGTGCCCTCAGAGACCTCATAATCAAGAGACTTTTAATACAGTCTGGCTACCTGCATGTACAGTTCCACCTCTGTGTATTTTAATGTTCTTCTACATATTTTGACCTTTAAGTCAGGCCAGTGAGTTTTCAATGTAGGAAAAACAATAATGAACATTTAACAGTAATTCTGCTCTTCCCCACTGCCAATTATGTCAGGCACTATTCCATCCAGGATATTAGTCTTTGCAGTAATCACACACTTAAGGACCGTGCTTGCTGAGGCTTTGCTTGACTTCCAAGCCTATTGATTAAAATACATGTGGCTCCGATATGCAGCAAAGACACTGCGAACTACCACCCTGTGACTTCTTCCATGACCACCTTGCAGCATGGGAACATGCCTATCCCCATCATCAGCACTGGGTCACCGTCCCAACCACTGTCCCTTCACTGATGGGTGACCGTCAGTGAGCACCAAAGGAGCAAGTGTGCGTTCTTGGGCAGCAACCACCAGTACAGCTTCCACAACATTCATCTGAGTAACCCCCTGATGGGGCCAGCCTGGAGATGACATCCTGCAGGGTGGATGGTTTCTCTGTTACCCTACTTATACCCTCAGTCAGTACAGCAGAACAATACTTAAAACCTCAGTTCTTCAGTGTTAGAAATGGGATGTGCTCCAGTTTGTTCGGTTTTGTAGCATTCTTGTTCAAATTCTGAATCCAGGACAGGGCAATGTATTTGGAGTTATGGGGGTCACATCAGTAGTGCCATGGCCACAGACCAAGCCATTGCAATCATATTTATTAACTTTTCCAAGGCATTTGATTGTCCAGGACCATTCAGAGTGTCCAGGAGCATTCGTGCTAAGAAAATTGAAATCCTTTGGCCTTGGCTGAGCTTCAGCAGATGGATTTGCCTCATATTTGTTAACAAAAGAGAGCAAGAGACAGGAGGGGAGAAAGAAAGGTGGCAATTTGTCTCCAGAAGCAGACATACAGTAAATCTCCAGTGAGCAGAATTTTATAGGAGAAAGTCTGCTTCCAATATTCTGCTTCCAGATTTTATAGAGGCTTTTCAGGATAAATGTAATTGTCTAGTGTTGATGATTTAAATGCAAACAATCCTATCGTTTGTTTCCTTGTCCCTGAGTGACAAAACTTCAGAGTTGCAATGTAACCTCTGCCACTTCCACAAATGACTTACCAGCAAAACATGAATCTGTTCAATTCAAAAGGAAATGGACAAAAAAGAAAGCCGTATCTTCCCTGCAAAGGGACAACAAGAACATAAAGTCATGTTCCATATGGCCTTGATACTGTAAGGTGATTCAGGCTACAGATCGAGGTCTGTGTCGTCAATATGTGTAGACTTCAGAATCTGTCTAGCTCATGTCTACTGCTGAGAGAGTGATTTGTACCTGATTTGCTCAATAGTTTTTCTGTTTGTATCAGACTTTTATTTTTCCAAACGTACTTGTCAGTAGAATTTGCTCAAATACTCTCTGTAAACATATTTCATCCTACGCAAACGATTTGTTTTGACTGTTCACTACTCATGCTGTGTAACCAGGCACCTAAGGCAAACTGCAGTTTTCCAGTGCTTTTGCAGATGACTGATCCCTGAAGTCCCCTGAACAGCTTTGCAAATCTCTACTGTAATCTGTCTTCAGTCACCCGGTAAGGTTACCAAAAGCTATTTCTCAGCCATATAACAAGGGTCACTGTCTGTTGACTCTTAACAGATATGTTTAGTGTCCTGACAGAAGTGGAAACAATGATGGAGTGATTTGCACACACACAAAGTAAGTTGAAAAGGAACATTTTCATGATTCTTTTTAACCCAAGCTCATTCAAAATGTAAACCTCACTTATATGTCTCTTTATAAACGAAGAATAAATAAAAATGCTAGCTTGCAGAATTCTTCATCAAAAATAAGTACAACAAATATCTATTTTAAAATAAATGTATATTAGGTCTTCACTAGGCATATCTCTAATCAGGCTGCTACTGAAGAGATCTGGAGCTCTGTACTACAAGAATCATAGCATGGTTAGTTAGAAGGGACCTTAAATATCATCTAGTTCCACCCACCCTGCCATGGGCAGGGACACCTCCCACTAGATCAGGTTGTTCAAAGCCCCATCCAAACCTGGCCTTGAACACTGCCAGGGATGGAGTACCCATGACTTCCCTGGGCAACCTGTCCTAGAGACTCACAACCCTCACAGTAAAAAACTTCTTCCTGACATCTAATCTCCATCTTCCCTCTTCAGTTTTAAGCCATTCGCCCTTGTCCTATCACTACATGCGCTTGTAAAAAGTCCCTTTCCAACTTGCTTTGTAGGCCCTCCTTAGAAACCAGTTTGAACCCAATGGGTAAGTTATGGCAATACCCTATGGTTTTTACCATCTAAAATGAAATGCAATTTTTGCTCCTGATGAATAAGAGTGAATAAAAAGAAAGAGCTTCTCAAGACCAAACCATAACAAATCCCTTGACTGCCCCATTGTCTTTCATCTGGTCATCTTGCTTAGCACAGTAGTGGCTACGGTTAGATGAGATGAACCCCACTTCTGACTGTCTTGACTTGTAACAATTCCCACAGCCAGGTTGTTAAAGACTGGTGGATTAGTGTGGAAGTAACACTGCATTCATCTGCAGAGGCCCCTATGGAAGAAAGGTGCTGTTTTTAAGGTTAGTTAGCACGGCTTTTAGGAATGAGCTGCAGAAGAAATCTGACTGCTAATGACGTATCTGAAGGCAAAGGTGCCTTCAGAACAAGGCTCATGAATGTGTGTCATTTGCCATAGCTCCATGTATGATCTCAGTGAAGTCCCAGGCACCTCTTGGGGCCATTTTTATTTCTGACAACTTAGAAACATATGTTACAGATCATAATATTTAGTGGGTTTAGTGTCCACACAGGGGTCTCACCCAGATGCTTCCAGCCTCTCATAAACAACAAACTCCTACTCAGACTGTGCATAACTCAAAATGCCTTCTTATGACTCCTTGTGGTAACATTATTATTATGGCTGAGCATGAGCCAGCAGTGTTGCCCAGGTGGCCAAAGAGGCCAGTAGCATCCTGGTTTGTATCAGAAATAGGGTGGGCAGCAAGACTAGGGAAGTGATCATCCCCCTCTACTTGGCACTGGTGAGGTGACAGCTTGAATACCGTATTCAGTTCTGGGCCCCTCACTACAAGAAGGATACTGAGTTGGTAGAGTGTGTCTTAGAGAAGGGCAACGAAGCTGGTGAAGGGTCTAGAGCACAAGTCTTATGAGGAATGGCTGAGGGAACTGGGGTTGTTTAGCTTGGAGAAAAGGAGGCTCAGGGGGGACCTTATCACTCTCTACAACTACTTGAAAGGAGGTTGTAGTGAGGTGGGGGCTGGTCTTTTCTCCCAAATAACAAGCTATAGAATAAGAGGAAACAGCCTCAAGCTGTGCCAGTGAAGGTTTGGATTGGATATATTGAAAAATTTCTTCACTGGAAGGATTGTCAAACATTGGAACAGGCTGCCCAGGGAAGTGGTTGAACCACCATTCCTGGGCGTATTTAAAAGTAGATGTGGCACTTAGGGACATTATTTAGTGGTGGGCTTGGCAGTGCTGATTTAAGGGTTGGACCTGGTGATCTTAAAGGTCTTTTCCAGTCTAAGCAATTCTATCATATCACTTGGCATAATTAAAAGAAAATGAAGATATCTCACCTAAAATAGGCTCATGTATTTTTAAGTGTAGAGGAAGGTCATTCAGCACTGTTATTTTGAGGACTCTGCTGACAAAGTCTTTTCTGTAACATTCTAATTTCAATGCTACTATCTATAGCCCTTTGTGTAGATTTGTCCTTTCAATGTACACTGTTGTCAATGAAAAAATACTGTAAGCTGGTTTTGAGGTGTAACTCAGAAAAAGCTGAAAAAAGATGTTCTGAAATGTTTAAATCCATGCTGCATATCTTCAGTTTTAACCGGTATATATGCAGTCCTCTTCAGTTTGGAAAATCTCTTCCATAAGCTTCCCCCCATCTATAAGAGTGAGCCAAGGTCATCCAGAAGAATTTTAGCATGTGACAGCAATGATTATCAACTCTTGTGGACTGGACAACTTTGGAGCTCTAATATGGACAATGTCTATGAAAGAGTGTATATACACGTCACCTTTGTATGCCTACACACATATATTTACAAGAACCTTTGTGGTTTTCCAAGCAGAGGCACAGAGTTTGTCAACTATATCCTCTAAACACCTGAGCACATACAGAAGCCACCTACACCCCAGAGTTCTTGGCATCTGGCAAAGATACTCATATTTGAAACAGGGTTCTCAGTGTCCAAAGGAAAGCCTTAAAAAGTAAGGCTTGGCAGACTCACAGATTAAGGCCGTTATGATTAGGCTTGTAGAAGAGAAACCAGGGCCATACAGAGATCTGGAAAAAGGCAGATCTGGGTGAATGGTGGCTTTATAAGAATGACATCCCATTTTGATTTAAGATGGACAACTACCCCAGATATTCCCTATAAGCCCATCAGAAGAATAGGATTTCCAGGCTCACAAGGTTGATTTTCCTTTTGAAGGTCTGCTGTAAAGTATTAAAGAAGAAAAAATACCATAGCTTATCCCTAAGTAATTGAGAACCAGAGAAAAAGGCTTCCTTCTGTGCTTTCCTCTTTCTTCCATGCTGCCCTATTCTCACAGGCTGCTCAGCAGGATGACAGGGATTTGCTGTTTGCTCCATGGCACACACAAAAGGCATCAAAATAAAAAGTCCTCATGGAAATAATTACATCAATTTTGCAATCAACAAGAAAACAAACAAACAAAACCCAATGAGGTCAACACTGAATGTACTAATCTTGACAGTGTTCTGTATAATTAAAATAATTTCCCCTTGAAATCTGGCATTAATTACAATATGGAGCACCTCTGGGCCTTAGCATTTTGGTCTGGTTTTATGGGTGTAGTTAGAACAGAGGTTTGTATGTGGAGTGTTTTTCAGTCGTTTTGTTTACGAGCCATTTGGCAATTATTTTATGCAATCTATTTGCTGCATGTGAGTTGTTGCTTCTTTCTGTTGCCATACCTGTATGACTTAGGAAATACACACTTGAAAGCAAAATTCTTCGCAAAGTCATTGAGGCCAATGTACTGGCAAACCCCCAGTAAATCACAAATCTGTACTTGCATTTAATGCATACGGCATTGAAGAGATCTGCTGCTGTTGTCCTCTAGTCAGTGGTAGGAGCAACATTTTTAAAACAGTTTCAGTTTTCAATACTGGCATCTCAAATTTCCCACCTTCACATAGGGGATCAGTTTGCAGAAGTCTAAGAATATCCTGAAAAAGCGTTGATATTTTTTTTTAAGTCATAAACATAAACCAAAAGGAGAGCACCAAAATTTATACACAACTCCCCCAGCTTTGCCCTTAACTTTAGCAGGGGAAATTGAGATCTTGCTTTAAACTTTAGAGCTTACACATTAATTGGGTAATTCAGCCTTTTTTAGGTAAACTGTAGTTTGATTCTAGTACCAGTCTGATTCCTGACTTAGATTTAAGTTTTGTAACTTGGGCCTAGCTTTAATTTGAATACTGAAGATTTATTCAGTTGCCTTCCTTTTTCTAGCAGCAAGTGGTTTCAGTTAAAGAGTTCTGCACTAAGAACACGTGTTCGACCTCGATACTGTTAAATTAATAGTGACGTATATGTGTTTGCAGGCATAGTGACCTTTTTTAGCTTCTCATTATGTTTGAAAATAGTTCTTGTTATCCGACAGAATGAATTATGTTGAGTATTGTAATGGCTCAGATAACCTACTGAAACTAGTTATTTTCCATCATATTTTAAATGTTAAAACTAACAACCAGTTAGTTAAGCATTACACTGGAGACTATCATGTCTTACATCTAGGAACATGCACCTTTAAAACTGTTCAGATTAAAGATGAATCAAAGCGCTTCAGCTTCAGGGATAGGACTGGAGGTGCACATCCCTCCAGATGGAACTGGTGTATAAAATCCAACAAAAATTGCTTTTAAAATTTAATAATTCACAAAATCTATGGTTAAGCACAGCCTGGCTGGGATAGATAAGTAAAATAAATACTGCAAAGTCAATTTTTAATAATCTGTGGCATGAAATTTAAGTACAAGAGAAAACATTTCGCAATCAAGTTGGAAGCTTTCTGTAAATGATCAAATGGGAATTTGAACCCCCCTCACTTACCAATGCAAAATACATCCAGTTTATCCTTTAGTCCACAAACACATTCATAGATTTGTTTAAATGCCTTTTAATTAAAATAGACCCTTTGCTGTAACTGCTTTTTAGAACTAGAATTATTTACAACAATGTCAGAAGAAGATAAACAGATACTGCAGCCTCTTATTTGACGGTGAATTGGCGCATCATATGCAGTCACAAGAAATAATGTAATTAGTTCCTGGGTTAGTCTGGTAGCAAGTGGTCTGGTATATTTATCTAATTATTGAGACAACACATTTACAACTGAAGAGATTTTATTATAAGAGGTTTATACAACTCTGATTTAGGCTGATCTTCAGTCTTTTAATGCCAAGTTAAAACTGGCCTTCAAGCAACATTTTTGCACGATGAAGAATATAATCCCAGATGGATTACGACAAGTCTGTGGTCCTAAAAGAGAAATCAAAATGGAAATCTGGGAAAATTAAACTGTGAGGATAATATATATATACACACACACACACTTCGGAGGAGAGAGAGAGAAAATGTGAAGCTTTGTACATATTTTATGCATCTGGAATCAGTACATTAACCTGCTGTTTATGCTAAGAGGTGTACCATCTGCAAGGAATAAAGAAAAGGAAGAGATTATACTATATTATGGGGAAATCATATTTTGACTTTGTTATTATGACTGTGGCTATTTTATGAAAAGGAGGTGGATTAATAATTGTCTAACCGACCAAAAAGGAAAGAGAAAGCCAAATGGATTTTTCAAAGTAGCAGATTATTTCTCATGCAATAATAAGGAGCTTGTGCAACAGAGCAGGAGTAAGAAAGGGCAGTGACAAGAAGGGAGACTGAGTCTCATGGTGGGAGACAAGCGAGAGCTTGAAAGTCTTGCAGGGCTGACAGTGGCTGCAGAGAAAAGGGTGAGCATGTACTGGCAGCCACAGGCAATGCAGACAGCGAGAAAAGAGGTCCTCGGGTGTCCTGGACTTACTGCAAAGAGGATGCCAATGAGCCACAAGACTTGGTTGCGCATCTTCTTGGCACAGCTACCTCCTGGAGTGCCCTGGCCATGGGCAAAGGCAGGACAAGTGGTTGCTGCAACGCAATCCTCAGTGCTGACAGGAGATCCTGCAGCCAGGGACTCATCTGGGGTGGGACATGGGGTAGCTATGTCCTCTCACAGGCCTATGTGAGGTCTGGCACTGGTGTGGAGAGGGACCATGGTGGTCAGGGAACAGAAGATGATGACATTGGCAGTCAAAAGCGAGTGCCCTAGTTGTAAACTGTTAGGAAATTATTTCCTGGGAGGAAACTGTAAGGAAAACATGCAACATTTGAGCCTAAGGTAAAAGAGCTAGAAGTGGGTAAAGCTCACCCCTACACAGATGGTCTGGAACAGACTTATTGCACCTTTTATTTGCACTCTTTCATTATGGATATTTGTATATGTTATTGTACCTCTCCCAGCACCTCTTGCTTCTACTCCAAGTCCAGCACCCTTCTGTTCTGAATGGAAGAACAATCCTCACAATGGGCCTTTTTTCCTAAGAAATATTGGTTTCATTTACAGTGGGCTAGAAATGCATGTGCTGCAGTGCCCTGGGCCTTTCAATCACCTGCTGAGAGCACTGACTTCTCATTGTTTCCATTTTAACACTGTTCTTGAAGCTGCAATTGCAGCCTTTTGAATTAAATCTGGGTTAACAGTCTGAGGACAGATAAGCCCCACGAGAGGAAATGATGGAAATCCAAACAGCAATTCTTTAACCTATTGCTTTTTTATGACCAGCTGGAAGACCTGCATGCGATCAGAAGCAAAGTGCATTCCTGCAGTCTGTTCCGATTTGCATAAACCTTTCTTTTGGTGTTTGCATAATTTTTCAATTAATCGCCAGGACAATAACTCCTGAACATCTCTCTCCCAGGCATTTAAGGTATTCGTGCTAATGTGAGAGCTTTAGACACTGATGATAAGGCTAAGACCTGGAGTTTTCCATTTATTTCACACATAAAACACAGTCCAAATGTTTACTGTACCTTATACTTCACAACAAGTGCATCAGTGATTACCGAAAAAGCACAGATGGGGCATAGACAGTTTTTCATTCCTTGTTCCATATGATAGAACTCAACACATCTGGTATGCTATGAAAAGCATCTTTGCACTAATTTGTTTGTCAGTATCTATTGAAAGGACTATCTGTCATCCTGTCGCTTTTTGGTTGCCCCAAGATGTCTGAAGACAAGACTAGTCACAAATTGCGACTGCTGGCCACTTGGGACTAACTGGTAGAAACCACCAGCTGTTCCAAGGATCACCAGTGGTGGATTTGTTTCTTTTTTGTATTTTTTTATAAGTGAAAATTTCAGTGTAATCTCTCCTCAGACACTTTGTGCTCGTAAGAAGAAACCGAATCACTTGAGCAAGAAACTGTTTGTCCTTGCTGTCTGTGTGCACATTTCCATCTGTTTCTACAGCTGGGTGAGTGTTCTTTGACTGTATAAGAATGAGACAGGGGGCAGAAAATGCCCTTGCTGGTGGTGTGAGTGTGGTGATCTTAACACTATGCTAGGTCTTTTATTTCAGGAGCCTGGCCATAAATAGATTGGTCTGTCAAAGAAAATTAAGGATCATAAAGGAACCTTAGTGTTTGTATAGGTTGATCAATACAGGCTGAAAATGTTTTTGTCCCATAATTCTTCATGCTGATCATCTTCTTGAAAGACAGACTCATGATTTATGATTTGTTATGTTTATTTTGCCTCATCTCCTTACCAATAAATCAAAGTGTTGGATGTCATTTCTTTTCCAGTCTGATTTTTTAATTTTCATATTATAGATGCTTTATTGCATTAAATTCTGATTGTGTGAACAATTTAAGCCATTTCCCTTCAGTCAAGGGCTATTCTGGCACAAGAGTGCAGGTCTGATTGAAGGTGTGAATTTCAGGTTCTGTTAATGTGTGGGCAATATATACGCAAATTGCATTCAGTAATTGAGAAAACCTATGAAACACATTCAATGGGCACGTAATGTCCAAAAGTACTGGATTGGACTGGCTGCAGATAATTAATAGTAATGCATTTTCATAATGAATCTGACTGATCAGTAATGCACCAGCATAACTTGCACTTAATGCCAGCCATTTCAAAATAATGAAAATATTTTTCGACTTAATGACATATAATCCTTTGAAACTACTGATCCAAGTAACAGGTCATACCTTGTTTCTCTAGTATTACTGAAACAGTACCTTATCTGTATGGGAACAATAATGACACAGTGTATGTTTACCAGTTTTTCACAAGATTACTCTAAAGTGCCCATGTTGTGCTCCTAAGCTTTGAACATGAGTCTGATACTAGTTCTGCCTCAGATTAATGGTGTGTTTTGATCGAGAGTATTCCATAAGTGTGGATAGGAAAGTGTTCACACTTTCTCTCTGCTAATAATTGAATTACAGATGAAAACCAAACCCAACCTAGTAACTTGAAACAAGTGCTATCCTCTGATATATGCAGCTATTGAGTAGTTTCGGGTTCTGACAAACAGATGAGCAGACCTTCCCTATTTTCTGGGAACCTCTGATGCTTACTGCCATTTTGGACCAGATTTTTCAGATGGTCTGAGCCAGAGTATTCCAGTTATCATCATCTAAAAACCTGCCTTCCTTAGTTGCTATTGTCTCATGTGACTTGTCCCCTAGCCACCAGATGACAACACTCCTTTTATTCAAACACACTGTCTAGGTGGTACTAATTCGCAGTATTTGGAAGCTGCAGTTATATAAGACTTGGACTTAGTGCAAGAAGGGCCCCCTTTGAAAGGGAACACTGCAAGAATCGGGCCCAGAATGGGCAATCAGATGTGATGGAAAAGCGTTTTTTCTCACTCCTGCCAATACCTAAATTACAGTGAGAATGCTGCCAGTGTGTCTTGTTTTCTTATGTCCATTTCACATCTCTGGTGGGGTACCTTGTTAAAGTTGCATATGACAGACTTTTGTTTTAGAAAAAGAAAAAAATTAAGAAGTCTAATAAACTAGAATATGCTGAAGGAATCCTTAAAAATTAAGACACTCTTCCATGACTGCAAAGCACATTTTGAGCTGAATAATTTGAGGATTAAATGGTCCATAATGTAGCTGGTTTCACAAAAAGTCTAATTTGATAATGAAGTGTTCTCATGCAATTTAGCTTTTCGGATGGCTGATAAACATAGGTGTGGTGTGTGTTAAATGAGATTATGTTCTAGAAAACGGCTGCAGTGAATACATAGCTGTTGTGGAAAGCAGTAGTATGATGCTGGACCCTGCATTTATATCAAAATTGTATCCTTGTGACACTCAAATGCTTTTACTATTTCCTTTTTCACCACAAGATTAACACTTCTTGGTCTTTGCTTGAAAATCAGCTTTGTGGTTGCAGGATTCATTACAGACTGGTTGAGGCTGGAAAGGACCTCTGGAGATCATCTAGTCCAATCCCTCTGCTCAAGCTGGGGCAGCCAGAGCAGGTTGCCCAGGACCATCTCCAGTCGGACTTTGACTATCTCTATGGATGGAGACTCCTCAACTAAAGCTAGTCTGAGCAATGGCAGCTGAAGGACATTCTGGGTCTGAGGCAGAGGTATTAGTTGGCAGCTAATGGAGGAAGACTGCATAAGGCCAGTACTGTCTATGCAAAAGTACTTTGCCTTGGAGAGAGCTTCACATAGGAAGATAGTATTTTCCAGATTTTTAGTGGGAGGTTATACATACACCTGAAATAAATTATTATCTCTTCTGAGAATCCCAGTGAGCAGCTGGGACTTGAACTCAGAGACTTCACTTTCGTCCTCCTCCCCTTATGCTACAGATCTTCCTATTACACAGCCTATTCCTTGTAGAACTCCAAAGTCTTGGAGGAAATATGATGAGAAGAGCTTTTACCAGGAGACTTTCTGTATATTGTACATTCAGTGGAACATAAAATCAGGGTCAATTTAGAGAGAATTTCATTGATACTGCTTACAATCAAAGCAAAAGCTAAACAGCACAGCCTAGGCACCTGAGAGGCAACCCATTTTTAGCATCACTTGATTTAAACTTCATTGAACATTGAAATTCTGGGCACATTTTTTTCCTAGTGTTGTATACTGAATCCATCAGGGTCAAATAAATAAAACTTTATTTGAAAATTCCTTACTTGTCTACTTCTGTTTGCCTTAGTGAAAAATTGATGTGACAGAGATTTCTGAAAACCCTTTCTTCCTGCAGGGATTAATTCTGGTGGGACTCTGTGTGTTAGGGTTTTTTATAATCTCTGCTGGCTGTGAAAAAGGATGATAGCACCTATGGAAATGATCATGCTGGTTGCTTCTGTAGTTGCTGTCAGTTTTCAGTCAACACAGAAAGACAAAAGTATCATAGGCTGAAAATGGCGCATGATGAGAGAACTCAAGGTTGAATTTTCATTTTCTTTAAAAAAACACCCACATTTTTACAGTTTTCTGTTTTTCTACCACCTTTATTCTTTTAGGCCCAGCAAGAGGTGAGACACCTGGGAGATGAATGGAGAGTAGACAGTATGAAGAATCTATCCACAACCCTTGAATATGACCTATGAAGGGATTATATCCTGAATGCCACTCCCTGCAGTGGCATTTGATGCATGTTGCATGAGGCAGTCATACATATCAACAAGGAGGGATGGAGTGGTTGGCTCTGCCTGCCTGTACTGGCACGGATATTCAGAAAGGCTCTTGGCAGTGGTTAACATGTTTCCATTGTGCTGCCAAGTCCTCTTTCTTGGTTGGGTGAATGTGCCCTGTTGACCAAGTAAATGTTAAGTGAGTTGGCTGAAATGATTTATTAACTATGGAAAGGCAAGAAGATATTTTAGGTTCACTGCACCAATCAAACCCTCTTTTAATGTAACAACAGTTTATGGAAGCATCTTTTATGAACAGAATGAATACTTTCAGCAAATATGAGATGTTCTGTTGAAGTCCCATTTCTGAAATGCCCATAAATTTCCTGAAGTTTTGCAGCACAGGGACACAATAAGCTACCAGCAGTTTTCATAGCAGTGATCACTAATTTTGAGACAAGCATGAGACCTATTTTGGAAGATGCTTTATGCCTTCCTGTAGTTTAAGATTATTATTCCTGCTTCAAAGGTCACCTACAAGCTACCTAGGGCTGGTATTTGAAATCCCGTTTACCACTTAATAAAGGCAGAAGATAAACGTTTCTATTAACCAGTGCAACGTGGAGGACAGTCAGAGCATACACAGTGATTTCACATTTGCTAAGTGATATCTTTAAATCTGAGGACTGATCCTGTGATTCCTCATGAGGAATGTAATACACGGGCTCTTTATGGCTGCTGCTCCTATGGCTCCCACGTACTTCTTCAGCAATGCCACATCCCTGCCCCTGCAATTTTGCTATGATCGTTATGGAAATGTACAAATTGCTAAGACTTAAGGTTCTTATCAGAGCAGCCACAAGGGAACACTGGCCGTACTGGAGCTGGAAGGAAACGTGTTATTGACAACAGTGAGGACAGGCTTTTACCAGTTCTCAAGACAAATACGCTGGTAGGAAGTAATACTTCATTTGAGACTTCCAAGAGAGTATCTTAAATTGCAGTGGCTTTGAGGGGATAAAAAAAATCATTGCTGGAACTCTTAATGTATCCAGGTACATCTAAATTTCCCCTGGGGATGGGATGACTTAGCTATCATTTCAAGTTTTACATTCTTCCTTTAAATCAGCTATTTCATTTAAATAAAAAGGTCTATATTCTAGGATGAAAATTCGTCTGCTTCAAGTAACCCTGCAGCATGTTGATTTATTACTGACTATATACTCCTTCAAGGAGAAGATTCCTTAGGAAGACATTCTACACCCAACTCCATATTTCTTGCTACATAGCACTTTATATTAATCTCACCATATCTGAATCCATGAAATTTAGGAGGAAAAATGGAAAATAGGATTATTACATATTTGGATAAATACATTTGCAGAATTTAATGCTTTGAGTTCACATTAATAAACTACTCTGCTGTCTTTTATTAGAGACGTTAAAAGTTGCCTATCTGAAAAGCATCTAAATTGAGAAATGAAAAGAATTTCAAGTTTCCTCTTCTACTTTTCTGAAACTGTATCTGTATCAGCATGTTTCTTAAAAAGAAAAAAAAAGAACAGAATTCTTAGGGGGAAATCATCTCTTTTTGCTTTTTAAGTGATGAAAATACTTTCTGAGTTGCACTTCTTGTATTAAATTTAAAAATGAAGGCTATAATGTTATATGCCTTTGTATGATCATGGCTTCAAAAGGATTACTATATAGTAAAATTGGATGAACTGTCCAATTCTGGTTGGTTAGCATAGCTCTTCATAGACTTTAACACTGGTTTCATTCATGCACAAATGGCACTTTGTAAATACCAGCAAGCTCTCATGCACACAGGAAATCCTGCCTTTGTATTGGAACAAGTGTAAGTGCCATACCTGTAGCTCACATAAATTTGTAAGCAATTGTCTATCCTAGCAGTTCCATTTATCATGGAACTGTTAATGTGCAGTCAAAATCTTACTGAACTGAGCTCTAACAGTAAATCAGAACTGGATGGTGGTGGTGGAGTATGGCTCTCTGAAGAGAAGAAAGATGTAGGAAGTTTTCTAAGACTACATACTTACCCAGTCAATGTAACTATGATGGAATGAGGTTGGTGCTTTTTTATTTCAAATCGTAAGTGTATTTTGCTCAAAAAGATTCAGCTATTCTGAAACAAAGGTTGCAGAGACTCATAAACTTCTACATGGTTTGACCACCAGGGAAGGACAATGAACAGCATCTCAAGTGTGAGTTAGATATGGATTGTTGGGACCAATAGACATCTAATTAAGCACCTGAAGCTGAAATCTAATGCCTAACAATGTTCCTCAACAGACTGTGCTATCCAAAATCAGAGTATGGGTTAGACTACTAACCATCTGATTGTGACTTTGTAGAGGACACTGCTGCTGTGACTCCTAATACTTCTGAGAGTCAGGAGAAAGAGACCAAATTATAAGGAAAATCCACTTGTCCTTTCCTGGATACCACTTGTTTCCTTGCCTCTGGTTTTGAGGGGACTGTTTTTTGCTAAAGAAATGAGGATGGATGGCTGATGAACAGGTGTGATTTCTCACATTTGTTAGGCATGGGAGTAATTTCTGGATCGCATTTTTCCCCTGGGAGGAGAATTCACACAGTTAAACAAATGGCTTGAGGCCTTTCTCCAACAGGGCAGTTAGAAGTTTATGAAATTCATGCTCCTATATAATAAGAAAAGGTAAAATGGGATACAGGTGATTAATAACATCATCAGTTCAGTGAAATTAGGGAGCCATCCTTACTATTGTGCATGAACACAATGTAGTCTACGTCCAACAGCAACCTTAGAGAAGAGCCATACTTTAAATAAGTCACAAGACTTTTCCAGTGTTATATAGTTGCTAAGGCCTCACTTGGATTGTATATACGTCTATACAATATAATGGTGTGGGATGTACTAATTGTTACTGAAGAATTAATAGTAGAAAAGAATTAATTGCCTGCTTAGTCTAAAAAAGCGAAACTGAAACTTAAACACACCTTAGATTCCTAGCTGCTCTTAAGACACTTTAAGCAGCCATTTTAAATTAACGATCTCACTAAATCAGTCTTTTCACTACTTTCACCTGGAGACCTGAATTTAAAATCATAAAATCTCCTGCAAAAGTGTGTTGCTGGAATATAGTCAGGCCATTTCTAAGATAAAATGTTGTTATACAAGCATGCTAAAATGCAACGCTCTCCTTTTATTGCCCAAAGAGGGAAAAAGGAAGAAGAGAAAAAGAAAAAAAGATTTTAAAAATATGAGATACAAATTCCAAAGAAATGTCTGTTTAATGGGGTATTTCTGTAACAAAATGTATTCTTGCACACTGTATATTGTATCATCGTATTTTAGGATATACATAGTATTAATAAAATATGACACACTGAAATAAAAGGGTTTTTATTGCTATGAACACAAGTCAAACACTGCCAGTCAAACACCTTAAATAAGGCAGACTTGTTACAAATGCTCCTTCTTTACAGATCTTTAATGAATAAAACTTCTCCCTACGTGGTATGACAGCCTAATTTTGAAGCTTCCTTGGTGGTGTCAGTTGAATCACTGCTACGCATGAAATGTCAAGTCTAGCAGACAAGCGTAAGACTGTATAGCTGTTACCTGGTTTCATTTGTTACAGACTTGTAAATTTTATCAGTCCCATACACTACATTTTCCAAACGCACAGGGAAGGGAATCCCTGCATTTATAAAAATTCTGAAGAATGTAAAATGACATTACTCCCCTTTTGTACACAGCTTACATTATTTGCTTTTATGGTATGGATCCTATCATATCCCTTCCAATAAACTATTTTAATGTTTTTTTTTTAAAACCTGTTAGTTAAAAGGGTACATGAAAAGCAAGTTAGCTCTTTTGTAAAATTAGATGAGTAGTTTTAGAAGACCCTGGTGGTTGTAATTTATTGTTATTATACAATTCTTATTTTTAGAAGGCATCTCAGATAATAAATCCTCATTTACATTCATATCCTCTCGATTTGAAGAAGTATCTTAATCTCAACAGCAGCTGAGATGGTGCTGAGTGCCTGTCTTGGACCTCAAGCATTACGCTTGCTCAAGTTTTGATCAGTGTAATTTTGCCATAGCTGAGGAAAGTGCCTCGCCTTCCCTCCCATCTTTAAGTAGGGCGAATGGCAGGAGGTGTTCATTGTGTTACGGGTCAGAAGTCAGCTGGGTCACTAGCAGGACATTTTGATTCACTCTGGCAAAACCTATGGAGCAGAAACTCCAGCAGGAAGGCTTCCAGGTGCCCTAGATTGCAAACAGCGGTTGGGCTGGCATGCATTACGAATTATGCAGGACTTGGACCACAGAAAGACAGTGAAAATGTAAATTGCCTTCCATGTGCAGCAGAGAGAAGTCCTGTTATTTGATGATTAATAACAGGACAGGTTATTGACTGGATACTTAAGTCTAACCAGATCTTATATGATGTTATCATACACAGCAGTCTCAGAAAAGCCTGAGTCCTGCACACTGTGTCCTGCAAGTTAATACTGTTTCATTTCATTTCTGTGGCTGTTTGCTTTCATACTGATATAAAAACACAAGAAATGTTAAAACGGTTCAGTGGCCTAATGTAATATCAGAGCAGTTCTTCCCATGCAGGACATCATTCTCTCTTCTTCCAGAGTTAATACTGGACCATATACTCCAGACAGGGAGCATCAAGCCCTCTGGACATGGCACTGGCACGATCTGTGGTCAAAGAGATGGTCCTGGTAATTTCAGAGACGTTTTCCATCCACAGCTTTCTGTCCCATCTGGGTCTTGATATTTACTATACCATTGACAGAACTGTGACAGAAAGAGAAGCAGTGCCATGGCCACAGCAGGTGAGAAGATCCTCCCAAAATGTTTCAGCACAACTACTCAGGTTGAAAAGAATTAAGAATGATGAATGCACTTTTCTGACTGTAAACACACATTTCCTGATGATAGACTAGGGATGCACTGCTGCACAGGTTGTAAAAAAAGTGCTTATGCTTTCCAGAAGCTCCTATAAAACCTAAACTGCAGACAGAGGAAAGAAAACACCAAATACAGTAATACAAGGCACAGATGAGGGTTGGTACCGGTCTTAAGACTTGGACTAAAAGATCAGGTAAAATAATTGCCCAGCAATGGAGCTCTGCCCAGCTTTTGATATCTATAAAGCTGAAAACTGTAGGTACCAGGAACTCATCAACTTCTGTGAGCAAGTTTTATACTGGAAACCCTCAGAGGCCATTAGCTAAAGCAGTGCTCTCTGGCAAGGCCACGATAAGACCATGTAGGATATGCAGGATATATTCTTATTAGTCTTGCCCAAAGCCTGAGCCAGGCCTGGGGATGAAAGGCAAGAGCAGTTACATATACTGCCTACAGTGAGAAAGTTATCATGGCATGAAGCTGGGTAGCTGATTTTCTCCTAGATGGACAAAGAAGTAATATATAGCAGACAAGAGCTTGAAGGGATCATGAATTTCTTCAAGAGCTGAAATGACATGTACTGATTCCTATATATTCTGGAACACTGGGGGAATAAAAATTGATTACATCAACAGCTAACCTGTAAATCATAAACAGGACAATCTCCTTAAAGGAAACTCTACTGAATTTCCTTGGGATAAACTCCCGATAATCATAAGGAGTTATAAAGCATTTTGTTCCTATGCTTGTGTCTTTCCAAGTCTTACTTAGACAGGCAGCTCTAAAAACATAAATATAAATCACTATAATCAAGGTAGAGAGTAATATTGTATTTTAAAAGTAAAATAATATCAAGACTGCAATAAATTATACAAAAACAGCATTAGAAAACCTAAGAAGTTGAATTATTATCTGAGGTGAAGTTACAGAGTTATAAGTTCATAAATAGTAATGAACTTCTGTTGGCAACATAAGCAGTGTTTAAATTGTACAGTTTAAGATCCATTTTTACTGAACAAGAGCTTAAGAAGAAGAAAGATGCAGTGGAGAGGGCACAGCCTCAGATAAAATAGCTGGTATCATTTACGGGCTGTGTGGGTAATGGCAGAGTCCCCTACAACTGAAATATAAGTGAACAGGCAAGTGGTGAAAGCCCTAAACCATTGATAAGAGTGTCTCTAAACAAATAAAACTAAGGAAGTCTCTGAATCCTGGAAGAGCTGGTAAATGAAAAACCAAAGCGAATTTGCACTTGAAAACAAGCTCCCACTTCCCTTTGCATCCCTAGAATATGACCTGTCATGGATATGTAAATTCATATTTGCTAAGGTACAAATGGCACCTCCTCAGAGTGGTTTGATGAAAATTTAATGGTACCTCTGAAGCCCTAACCACAAGAAAAGGCCAAGCATGACCTGAGCCATGCACTCCTGTAAGCTCATGTTACCAGGTCAAAAGAGCATGTGCTGCAAATACCAGCTGGTCTCTCAGGGCTCCCGCTACACCTGAGAGGGCAATCCATCATCTCACTTACTTGTTCCCTCACACTAAGATAGCAGTGGGAAAACCCTGGTGGTTCACAACTGAGGCTGGTAATGCCACCTTTAACTCATGTGACTTTGAACTTATGTTCCCACACGTCCCAAGGGACACTGCAAACGGCTAAAGCGAGAGAGAGACTGCACTTTCCCTGCACTGCTGTCAGCTGCTGAAGACTCCTCACTCCTGTGCAGCTCTGATGACTTGTCTTAGACAAATACAACTGAGAGCTAAGAAAATCCTGTGGAAGTCTCACCTGGGTATCAGCACCTTGCTTATGTTTTAGTAATAAGCTTCAGGTACATTATGCCTATAACTTGCTGGGCTGATTTTTGTTACAAACAAAAACCTGAGTAGAAAACATACCGTACTGCTGAACACAGACCCATTTATAGTGAAAAACAAAGCTAAAAAATGGCTCAGGTAAAGCAAACAGGCTTCCCCTAGCTGGAGAAGGAGACTTTTCTCAAACTGGTGCCTCCAGAAGGTGGCAAACCTCACATATACAAATAGTTTTGCCATGTCATCTCCACATTAGTTTTAACAAGGGGTTTCAAAATATGATCAGTGAAGAGCTTACCCTGCTGAGCCCACAGCAAAACTGGCTGGGTTCCCATGTATGGAGTTATATACATTAAGCTCTCTCTGCATGTGTTTTTATCTATTGTTCTATATGTAATATTTTTGAATACAAGTGAATGAAATCTTGTCAAGCCCTGGGCAGGTAAGTAGCATTAAACACATAGTACTTATAGCTCATGTAAGTCTAAGAGGAATGATATTACTTGCTGAGGGCTGCCCTTCCACTTTCGGTAGAAAACAGCTTCAGAGTGCCTGTTTCATAGGTTGACAGAGCTTGTGGAAGGGCCATCAGTCTACCAAAACTTCTTACGATTCTTCACCATTCTTTACCTGAATTTTGAATATTCAACCATGCATTCATGGATGCAGACCAGGATTTTTTTTATTCTGCAAGCAAAATCTACACTTTTCAGTTTCTCAAACTCAAATGATTTTCCCTCTAAAAGGTAGATGATTTTTAGGGAATCTTTGGTTCAGGTTAGATTCAGAAAAGGCTGGACAGACTTTGAATCATATCATTAAAAGTTAGCAATCTTGGTATGTGCCTTGAGGTGCTGTTAAAGAGGAGACAGAGTTCATACTCCTGATCAGCAGTCTTTTTAAAAATAAACACTAAGCAGTGAGGAAGTTACTGTTGCATTTAAATTATCTATTTATTTAAAGTAACCTTCAAGACCTGACATTTACTTTCACTTGAATATAATTTATCTAGAGAAAGAAAGTGGCACGGTTGGTGAGAATGCACAGACATTTAACTATTTTTCCAATTTTATTAGTGTAAATATTTTTATAATCATCTGCTTTGTTGGCTATCAGCTTGCCATGAAGGAAGAAGCCACAGTTATTTTATTATGTAAAAAGACAAGGAAGCATACACTGGATTTCTGACCTCAGATCTCTCTTTTGTCAATAACACTGACAGCATTTTATCTTTGGGGAGCTGAGCACTGTAAGACAAAAGAAAAGCTCCTTAAAACAAAACCTGAATATCATAATTTTCCCCCCAGCCAGCTATGGGCTGTTGCAGTGATCTTTGCACTTAATGATGGTACCACATAGCAGTGACTCACAGGGATTGCTTCCATATTTGTGGTGGGTTCATATTTTCCCAAGTTGCTACAGAAGTGTTCTGTGTTTGGGCAGAAAGCTTTCCACAGGACCACCACCACTGGAAACCCTTTGTCCTAGTTTTTAAGCATGACTTTGTGTATAGGGTGTCTGGAGTGATGGCGCAAAAATGAGATGGGTTGAAGGAGGTGAAGGGTGAGGGTGCCAAGGACAGAAGCAGAGGTGCCAGCCACATGGAAAAAACATCCAGATTTTTCCAGTCCTTTATCACACCTGAAAATTACTTGGGAATCTGTCCAATTACTTTTTCTCTTCTGTTTTGCTCTTGTTTTATATATGCTCAAAATTGCTTCCCCAAGACTAACACGTTTTGTTAATTCAACAGCTTTATGCTGCTGTTCTGCCCAAGAGCTTGCTGTAAGAGGTGTGGAAGCTCTGAGGCCACTGGCATGTCCAAAAAAATGTGACTCATGTCCCTGAGGCACCAGTGGGCTGTGATCTGAGTGCTCTGCAGCCAGAACAAGGCCTGCTCCCTGTGGTGTTTGAGGGAGACTTCTCCAAGAAGGCTGATGCTGATGGTGACTGATGGCATGTTGGCGCTTTGAGGTAAAGGCTGGAGAAGGAGGGTTTATGTGAGATGGATTATTTAGGCCTTCCTAAATAATCTGTCAGGATCTCAACCAGTTTCTAGGAGTACACTTGGTCACCCCAACTAACCTAGCAGCCACAGAAGGCAAAGACCTCTGTGGGGTGCCTTTTATCGAAGGCTGGCAGGACCTGGAGAGGAGAAGCTAGGTGACTCAGTGGCACTTTCAGCAGATGACCTGAGTTTGGGCCACAGTGACCCTATGACAGGAACTAGTGTTGAAACATGGAACTTTGAATCAGTTCAGGAAAACTGAAAGTCCATTTAAAATCCAGCAAAAAGCTCTTAAAACATGCAGGCTGGAGCATTGAGCTTTGAGATGGTCTCCATGAAGGATCAAATCCATTTTGTTCTACATAGGGTCTTTGCTTTTGCAATGAATAAAAGCACTCCCCTTTTTATATCTACAACTTCTGCCTTACCTCCCTTCAAAAAACTGTGGTACCTGTGTTTTCTGCTTTTTCCAAATCCTCCAATGCCCTTTGTCCTTTAAAGGCTTTGACACAAAAGGTGCCCATTTATTAGAGGGGCTGTAGAAGATCTAGTCTGGCAGGACTTCAGTTTACATCAAAATTGAAACACTTCTTGAAAGAGTTTCCTGAAGGAGCCTTTTCCCTCTCTTTTTCATTCTGTAGAGGGAAGAGCTGCACTACATGATTTTCACAGGTACAATTTATTTACAAGCAAAATCCACGTCCTGCTTATCCATACAGCCAGCTGACAGATGCTTGTTAGCAGGTGAAAAGAAGGCTACTTGTTAAAGTGCAGCTGCTTCAATATTTTTTTGCCAGCTGCATATCAGGCACCACCTGGCAGGAATTTATTCAATAGATATTACTTTAAAAACCAGCAACGTGATGAATTTAAAACGTTAATTTAGGATGTTTTAAGAATTACTTCATTGGTGAGGAAATACAATGCTAATTTTCTGTGACTGGTATTGCTAGTGGCTATAACGTTTGATTACTTTTGTAGGTTTGCAAGCGAAACAGCCATTGTTATTCTGAAACAATAAAATAGCAACAATCCCTTCCCATATTTATTAGTAAATAAAAGATGTGGTGGATTCTAGGTCACAGAGATTCAGCTGAACTTAGGCTCTTGATGGAAGGCTAAGCTCTTGTTAATAGCTGGAGAAAGCACCTGTATTCTTTGTATTAACATTTTATCTCACCATAATGTGACAATCTGAAGATCTCTTAAGGGAATTGTTCTCATTTTATCTTCCTGGGGTTATATTTTTAATGAGGCTACTTTCTTTCCTCAGTTTATTATTAAGTTAAAAAAAAAAAAAAAAAAGGTATTGTAGGAGTGAAAGCAAATCTCTAAGCAAAAGTAAATTTCACCCAAGTTATAAAATCCAATCATGAAGAATTATCCAAAATAGAAAATCTGGGTTTAAGTGAGGTATATCATGCATAAGGTATTCAAACTGGAATAAATGAACATACTTCATTACTGGTGTAACTTTTCCTCTTAAAATATAACAATCCTCTCTCCCACAGGACTGATTTGAATCCATATCTCAGCAACAGTTAAAAAATAGAATTTGCAGGAAAAGAGTTCATTTATAAGACTGGGATTCAGCTCCCAAAGAGCATAATTCAGTTCTGATTATACTACTGGATCTATTCGTGGATAATTAATAGATGGGATAATCTGTAATATATAATTACAATAAGACCAAAGAGTTTCAATCTAATTTATTGACTTAGTATTTTATGAAATGAAAGTTCATTATGAAGAGGAAGTCTTTTTTAGTTTGACCTTCTCTTTATCTAAGCGATACTCTACAGATACTTTCCTGTCCATTTATTTTCTAACCATGTCATATGTGCTCTGCAAAAGTGGGTAAAGTCATACAGACTTTCTGTTATCACTTATTTACGGTGGCAGCCTATGACTTCAACCCATAGAAGTTTTAAACGTAAAGGTCCTTTCTCCTTCCTCTTTCGTCTGACCCCTGAATGTGAAGCAACAACTCCTGTAAATTAGAGAGATGGGGCTCTAGAAGCACCCCTGCATCATGGCAAAGCAAGTAGGCACCTGGGTATGGTGTAAAGTCAAGGTGTGAAACTACAGGGACAGCGAAGAAGAGAGGCGTTTACCTGAGGTTTTCAAGAGACACTCAGCCTTCCACTGTTAAATATTCCTGTTGCAAGGGAAAACAACAATCTTCTCAGTTTTACCACAAGGTAACGTAGCTAATGTGGCAGCCAGGAACATGCTTAGCGTAATGTAGGCATTTTAATGTTAGCTTTCTTCTTCAGTTTTCTCTCTACCATGACAAAACACCTCAGCTGGCCTTAGGATGAAAACCAAAGAACATATCTCTGCCTTTTGAAATTCCCTGTTATGGCACTAATAGATATCTGTGACTATCTACAGCTCTCCATAACAAGAGCAGAGTACACCTACACTCAAGATTTCCTGCAGATAAATCCCATGTGCCAAGCAAGCGCTTTGTACTAACCTGATGCTTCCAGCAGCAATAAATTGTTAAGTGTACAAATGAAAATTTCACTCAAGTATAGAGCTTCAGATAGTTTCATGTCTCCTTTTCCTTATTTTTATATGTTTTCAAGAGAAATAGTTGGGTTTTGGTTGGGATTTTTTCAGTTTTCAGATATTTTCTGATCAGCTGCACCATTATGGTAGACATACATGATTAAGGATGAATGGCTACAGTTGTCCTTAGAGAATCTGATCAGTTACACTTAGTTTTATTTCAATTTAGATTTTTTCTTCACATACATATTAAAACTATCCTTCTATGGTCATCACTACTGTGTATTTACAGAGGTCAGTTCTGCTACCAAAGTAAGAACAAATTGGTAGGAAAAGCAGGACTGGTCTTCAATGGCAATAATAGGTAAGATTGGCTTTGTAGTAAACTAATAACTGGAAGGTATTTCTTTCAAGTATTTGGAACTGAAAGAGCACAAGAGACACTTTGGTGGCTTCTGACAAAATTGAAACAGCAAAAGACATTTTCTTTCTATATGCTCATTCAAATATTCCAGTGCTCATTCTATATGCTGCTTAATTACAGAGTTCTAATTAAGTAAACTGAAAGAAATGTGCATATCTGAAAAATGATACCAACAGATTAACTTAATTTCTCCAAAATTAGAAGACCTGGGTTGAAAGCAATGTTATTTTCCCCTACTATATTTTTTTTTTACTTAAAGTTGAAAAGTTGAAAAATGAGCTAAACAGCTGGTTAGCTAAAGGTCATTTAAAAAAAAAAAAAAAGAGAGCAGAGAAAGATTATGGTGTATTTTCGGATCAGTTGTTTCAGCATCTTATCAGCCCAAGCTGCTCACAGGACAGTAAGCGTCGGTATGAAACTGGTAACTATCTCATCAGATTTGTACTGCTGGTGCACACAGGGAAGCTGCACAGAAGCTCTCCAGCACAACAACAATTTATCTTTATATTCAACAATGTGACATAGCAACACTTTTGAATGCCGTACATGTTTAGAAAACTGTCTGCGTAGTGGTATGTGCACCTGTGTATCTGCTGCATACAAACACATGCACATTTATATTTAACTGATTTAATAATTCTAGAGAAATTAATGTAAAGAGATTCCTGTTCTCAGGGAAAGGGACACATTAAACATGTGAAAAGACAATGGGGAGATACCGGAATTTTTCAGTGTGTGATTCATTCAAACACTTAAGATGTCCAATTTTTAAAGAGATGAACTGCACCCTAAGATTATTAATTTCTTTCTACCGGCTGCAAATGAAGTTTAGGTCATCTGTGGGTAACTACAGTTGTTCTGATGAAGCTGTTCAAATGTAACATGGAAAAACAAGGAAGGCCAAATCTTCTAACACAGTAAGGGATTCTGTCATAAGAAACAGTGAATCAAGAAAACATCTGGTGTAAACCATCTGTAAGAGCTTCTAACTAGTAAGGGTTAAAGAATTACTAGGCAGACACAAGCACTGAACAGGAAAGTTGCAGTATACAGTATTTGATGTGGTACAGCCAGTGCCAGAGAGCTTTAGTAAATTCTGATGTCTACAGAGGTATCTTAAACAGGTTCAAAGAAGAATAATGAAAATACTTCTGAGATCAGAGAGAATGCTATATTATACATTATTTAGGGAAAGATTCTGGTTAAGTAAAGAGAAGATTATAGAATGATTTTATTACACTAGTTAAGAACCAAATCAGGGACAGAAATTTGACTTCTGATGGCTCCTCAACCTTGCAGACATAGATAGATGAACAAATTCAGGTCTAGAAACTAAATTCAAAATAGAACTAAACCTCACTTTTGCAATAGTCAGCTGGAACAAATTAATCAAGGTAATGGGGATTTGCTGGTGATTTCAAGTCAAGGTTCATACATGTGCTGTAATGCAAGGATTGTTGTTGCACCTAAAGCTGTAATTAATGTAGGAAATTCTTGTCATTTATTTCCAGGGTCAGACCAGACAGACAAAGGAGCCCTCACTATCCTCAAAATTAAGACAATCGGTCATTTAATTTTCAGTTTTGTCTGAAGTTCTGAGTTACCTCCATTAAACAGCTTTTTCCTATGCAAGCAGGAAAGTGCTGAGGAAGAAGGACTTGCTAAAAGACTTGTTATTAGCCAAGACCACAACTAGCAGGCCAAGAAAGGCAGTTATTCTATCTCTGAGAAACTTGTGAAGCTGCACTTGAAATATGGAGCTCGTGTATTCATGCACTGAGTTGGCACACATGATGGCAAAAAGGTCAACGGGGACAGGCAACGCAAAAGGAAGAGATTTGCTGTCCCTGTTCCATAATGAGAAGTTTTGGAGAAGGCAGAGCCCCTTGGGAGGAGTGATGTGGAAGCATGGATAGCAAAGGTTGCAAATTACAGCAAGGGAAATTCTGACTGCCTACAAAGAAGGAAAAAAACCCAATCAGGGTGAAAACCTCTGGATCAGGTAGCCCAGACAGGCTGTGGAAACAATGTCTTTTGAGATTTTCAGACCTGACAAGACTCTGAGCAACATGAATAGGGGCTGCACAAGATGACTTCCAGAACTCCCTTCCACCCTAAATTATTCTGTGCTAAGATTCTATTTATTTGGGATATATGTTGTAAATAGAAACTTAAGCTTAGCTATAGGGAATGCTAAACTTCTGCTCTTTAACACTGAAAGTAGGTCCTTTCAATACATAAAAAATCATTCATCTCATGGACAGATGTTATTATTTTCATCTCACTCACTCCATAAAACATGCTGCAGTAAAGTGGAGTTTTCTAACTGTAATAATAACAAAATAAAATACTTGCCTGTTTCCTTTCTCCAGCAAGCGCTTGCTTACAAATCCAAAGCAAACACAAACCCACTGACCTCAGAAGCACGATCAGTCCATTTACTTGAGCAGGAAGAATTTTTCACTGACTTGAAAACATATAAGTACAGAAATCCCAACAGCCTGGAATTTAAATAAATATTTGTTTGTGGTTTCAGAATGTTATGGAATCACTACAGGATTCCTGTGTCTTCCTTTAGCACTTTTACGTACATCCTAGAGAAAATAAGCAATGTTTTCTACTGCAAATGTAGCTCTATATGTGGCAGCAGCAGCTTTCTCTCTGCCATTATTAAGTGTAGGCTTCCAACAAGGCCAGATTAAAAGAACAATGAGGTTAGGAGTGCGCTGCAAAAAACGAGTCAATCTAACAGCAAAAATGATAAGCTCCCCAGCCTATTTTAGTATGTAGAAAAACAATGGGTATTTATTTTCAAAGGATTAATGTTTTTTGTTTTCTTTCCTATTTAACTTTGTACAGTGAAAAAGAGGTGCTTCAAACCACAAGCGATCACTTTAATCTAGAGTAATGGTCTGATCCTTTAACTTTACCATGTGAAAGGTCATCCAGATAAGCAGTATTTTTTCATTCCTACATACCATAGTCAATTCTTTCATAAAGAGAACTAAGAGCAAAATAAGAGCTGAATTAATCTTTCAATGACTACTGTTACTTACTGTACTTCATTCTTGCAAAATATGTAACCTTCTGTTAAACCAATTCACAAAAAAATAACAAACCAAGCCCTGTTTTCACAACTGTGAAAACATGCTGCTTGGTCATGTGTATGCTGATTATCATCTCTTTTGGTGTAGAATTTGTCCATAAGCATCTGAAAATGAAGACTGAAAAGGCATTTCCATGTATATTTGCATGGATGTTTTTGACAGAGCTACCTGTCTGGTCTCAGGTATGAAGAGCATACAGCATACACTACAAAGTTGTTCTTCATAGGATCTGAACTGATGCCTAGCCTCTGCATGGCTAAAATGATGTCATGACAGATTGACCATCTTAATTTTCCAGTTCTCCTGTTCAAAAAAAGACTTTCTCATTCCTGTTAAAAAAGCAACATCCTGTGAATTTAATATTACATCTAAAATCTCTTCAGTTTCAGAACTGAGTTTTTTATCTTTCAAGATTATGTTCTGCATTGTCCCCACAGTCATGTATTGTTTGTTTAATAAGTCTGGTTAAAGATTCAAGATATTAACTGATCTGAGACAATAACTACTACTTCTTGCACATAAGCTTCGTATTAAGCACAGAACAATGAAATACAAGGTGTTCTGAAAAGCATGAGTCCTTAGCTGAGCTTTCATTTAACCTAATCTGATAGGTATTTTCATAACGTAGATGTCTGACTACTCCAGTACCAGTATGTTTTCCAGAAATTCCCAAGCGACTTCTAACTTTCATACGCAAGCTCCACTGATACAGGTTTTCCTGTGTCCTTTCAGAATTTTTGAACATGCTTCATCAGAGCACTGAACAAATATATTTCAGCACTAACTTCTTGTTTCTGAAAGTAATTTCATCTTATTGCCCAGTTAATTCTTGACCTTTCTGATGACTGAATCATGATTAGGAAAAGGTGGAAATACTTTTTTTTCAGCAAATATATCCAGAGCATATTTGCTTTTCATGATCATTTCAAGTCTGTGTGTCCTCAAGACAGAAGAGAACAGGCTTTTCTGGTGACACAGTGATCAACTCTTCAAGAGCTACAGCCGAAGCATCCAACCTTGACAACGGAAGTCAGGCTCAAATTACCCATGTTCTCTGCGTTTTGAAGTGCTGCTGATCTGAAACTCGTGCTGATGTGAAAATCAGGACCCTTTTACACTGTGAGCCAGGATGTTCACTGGGAATTTGCCCACTGAATTTACTCACTTTTGCATTAGGTAGCTACTTACACACCTAAGTATGGATTTAAGAGAATGTGCATTTGGATCAACACACAAATCAGTCTTGCTTAAGTGGTCACAGTTCATATATGACTCTTCTCCATTTGTAGTTACATTATTGTCAGCCATTGCCCCAGACAATGGCAAAAGAATTTCATTCAGAGTACTGTGCAGTGCTTTAAAAGGGTTAAAATAAACTCTAGGACTGATAAGTATTTTTATTTTATGTATCAGAAACAAGTCTTAAAAGATAATAATTTGTGAGAAGACTAAACCTTTTAGAACAGGAATTCACTGAGGTGCTTTCTAGTTTGTGTTTTTTTAATGCTTATTAGGATTCCTACTGACAGAATGACACTTTGAATTAAACGTCCATCAACAGGTTCAAAAAGCTCAGCTCATTACCTTCATGCAAGTGTTAAACCTATTATTGATATACCATCCAATGAAACTAATAAAACCAATCTATTAGCTGGTATGTTTTGTTCCTGGGGATGTGTAAACTGAAAATCAATATGAACAATGTGAACATTTTGAGGCAACTCTGGTGCTGCTTGTTTTGAAAATAAGAATTGTTGCTTATGTTGGTACATTGTAAAATATTCTAGTACTTCCTTTAGTTCACCTACTAGTTTTAAACAAAAAACAATAAGCTCACTGGGGAATCTGCCTCTGACACAACACTGAATTTCTCTTTATGAACTGAAAGCAATCTGTCTGACTAGAACATTGAGGACCAGTAATTTACTACCTTGGCTGTAATTTGAAGTGCTCACCCAATGCAGGGTTTGAAGCTTTCATTCTGTAATTATAGAGGAATCAAAGAAAGACTAGCACACTAATGTATTGAGCTACAGTGCTAGCTATTTATAATCATCACATCTCAGGCAGTATGTTTTTAATATGTTAGGATGGTGTGGTTGTCAGAAACAATCCTTTTTCTTTCTTTGTTTCCTTATTTTTTTCTTTTAAATATAGGCTCCCTAAAATGTCTGAAAATGCAAATTATTTATAAAGCTTACAGTCTCATAATATTTTTAAAGGAAAGAAAAGGTCTTGTGAAATTTATCAGGATCGGAAAATATTAGTTTAGGTCCTTCCTCTGTAATTAAGGTACAAGGAACATCAGAATAAAGTATGCACATTAAAAAAAAATCAAAACAAACCCCAAACCACTATGATGTGTAACAAGGTTAAGACCGTAGGTTTGGGTTTAAGATCATACTACCAAGTGAAATACTTCATACCACGCCATGAGTCCAGTCGCCTGACTGAAATTTGCAGTTTAAACTCTCTCAGATACAATATTTTGGCTGCAGTTTTACAGTAGTCACCTAATAAAGAGTCTGAGGGATAGGTTTGTTGCATTTTATGAGCTACCTGGACCACCAGTGTTCCCTATCACTAGCTGAACTATGTGTTATGAATGATATTTGTTATGCAGTTAACTCTAGAGAGAGCCATGTTTTTGTTTTGTTTATAAGCTTGGCTGTAAGAAAGCATTACCTGGAGAAAACCATCACCTGGATAAACACAAAGCTTTCTGTGGGGACAACACTAAACTTCCATCAGGAAAGTTTTTAGGGGTCCAGTGTAGAGTTTATGGACAAAAGAGAAAAAAAAATCCTATGAATCCTATGGAAGAAAAGCCAAGATCTCAGTAGTTACAGTAATGTCCCTCTTACAAGAGGTCTCCCTTAATTTGTATTCTGACCTTCCTGGTATATACTGAGGCTTGAATCCATGCCTGATTGCTTAAGGATCCCAGGTCTCCAGATTTACCCAAAGCTGCCTTTCGCCCTCACTGTAGTGTCCATGTCATCCTATCCCTGCTCCTCTTTTTGCTATTCCTTGACAACTTCAAGAGGCCTATGGTTCCTCTGGAAATAGAGTTGAGGCACTTCTGCACTCTCAGATAGGTCTGTGGGAAACAGAAGGAACATATTTCTACAGTTATGTCCTTTTACTGTAAGAGACTTTCCAGGCAATTCAGATCAACTCCTTCAGCCCACTAATAACACTTACCAGGTCGTCCCTTATTATGTTGTTTGTAGGGTGCCCAGCACAATGAAGCCTTACATTTATTAGGACTTTTGATGTCACATTATTGTAGAAATAATTATTAATAATGGAAAACAGGTTGAAATTATTCATGAATAACCTGTTATGAAGTTGATTTAGGGTATGGAAAATCCTGACTTGCATACCCAATTAATTAGTACACTAACTCAACATTCAAGTGACATAGTTTTCATCAAAAGCTTTCTGCACCTCTGCTTTCCTCTGCCTGTGGCTGAGCCTAACACTCATTCAGCACGCAAGAGGGTTTTCTGCACTGTTCCAGCTCAGTGATCTGATGACATTCACCTTAACTAGTTTCTTGTATCAAAGATTGACTCAACTGAGCATTTTCAGGAAGAAAACTGAAACACAGGGAAGGCTTTCTGGGGCAGACTGACGACACATCCTGGCAGTCCATCATGATTACCCAGGAAAACTGAGGATGGTTTACGCTTGTCCACAGCCAGCTAATGGATGCTTACAGACTCTGACCCATACCTGTTTTCTGTGACTGTCTCCATTTATTCTTGGACCTATAAAGGACTGAGGTGTAGGGGAAGCCTTTTGCCTGCTTACACACCTGGCTTTGAGGATCTGAACCATTTACGTGGTAGAATAGATGAGCCCATGGCTACTTATCACTCTTCTTTCTTTTTATCAACTAGATCTCTGGCATGACAGCACACAAAGTCACTATCCTCCCTCACAAAACTTGCAGCCAAAAAGTCCATTCCCCTGGCTGCTTGCAAACTTAAGGAACCTAAATGGGTTAAGTGTCAAGCCCTTACATTCATTTCTCTTCCCTTGTTCGTTTGGTCACATCTCTGACATTATTGACTGATGTGGGATTGTCTGCACTGATTCAGTGCTGACAGCCAGGTTACTTTTCGACACCCAGGAGGAATTTAATTGCTTTTTTATACACTGATTGCAGTGTAGAGTGTGCCCTTGGTAGCAATAAGAGCTTCAGGATAAAATAAAAAGCCAAGGTATAAAAATTCCTGCCAGCCAGCATGAAAGCAGAGACAAAGCCTCATCTTTCTTTTTTTTTTTTTTTTTTCCCTAAGAAAAGGCATTTTGCTGTTTTATTCAGGAAATGGATATCTTCTGTATGTACAGATCTAGGAAAATACTTTTGCTTTGCCATAAAAGGATATAAGAAGGGTAAATATGAGATGCAGCTAATGGGAGACAGTACATTTATGAAGGACAAGCTCTGGTATTTAACATTGGTTCCAATTTAGAGATATTTGTATGGATAAATTTCCAATGTATGTGCCATCTCTATCCATTTATTTTATGTACTGTACAGTGTCTATTTCTGAAATCCTACCCTGCTATTTCATCTGGCCTTACCCACCTGAAAGGTCGATGCTTAAGCTAATTGCCTTGAATATCTCTAGCTCCGGACAAGGGAGCAGACTCCCTCTGGAAGTGTCTGCCTCCCTTATCATTTTCCTGCAGAAAGAAGTTCTTCAGACCCCATGCCTATCATTAGCTGAGACAGACCTCATCACAACCACATAAAATATCATACACTATCAGCTCTAGTAATCTGTTTCTTGCAGTGACATGTTTTCCAGTCTGTTTTCCAGTGGTGATGTGGGCCACTTCCTCAGTGCCCTATCCTCAAATAGCTGAGTAGCAGGTAGAAACTGTTTTTCTCAGGCTCCTTAAAAATATGCAATTTTTCCACGGAAGGAAGTAAGAATGCCTAGAGATTGAGCTTAACTGATGGTATGACTGGGAAGGTGTCCTTGTAACTGCCCTACATGGTACAATGACCCTGGCCTGGAGTAATTAATTTACTTCCAATGTCAAAGCAATTTGTTGCAGCTGCTGAGCAGTCCAAACTACACAAGCACTATTATAACTTAGGATAGTTGGTGTTACTAATGTTGAATTGTATCATATTTCTTATTGTGCTTCTAAAGCTGAAGATAGATACGTGAACAAGAGAAAAAACATCTGAAGTTGTATTCAAGTTCTCTCTGTTAAATAACATGTAAACTTTGAAGATCTTATCACACACATATACATATGTGTGTGTGGGGGGATGTGTACACCCACGTATATGTGGTGCTACATAAATAACAGACAGAAATAGACCATATTTGCTTTCTCTTCTATGAAAACAGGTAGAAAAAGGAAAATAAGGTAAAGATTTTAAAATAATTAAGAAAAAAAATATCCCCTAACCTTTTATTCTCTTACCTGACCTTGGTTTCCACGGAAACAGGATCAGACACGTCAGTAGCAAGAAGACCTCTCACTTAAAGGTGTTACCTACAGAGAGTAACTGGTACCCAACACAGACACACTCCCCAGCATGAACACTCTGAGAGCTCAAAGTGTCGATGCACATCTGCTGTCAGTGGTTTGAAGCAAAATATTGAACTTTCAAAGGAAGAACAGGAGGACCAGACCCTCTGCGCTCTGTAAGTCAAGTCTCTTAGACATAGTTCCTGCTAGGCAGAAAAAAAATGTAGGTGCCAGTTACTTTGGGTTACTTTGGTTTCGTATCATATCAATGTATCTGTACCTATATCTGTATCTGCATCTCTCAAATTTACACCAAAAGGGCAAGGTCTGTTTTTGTAAACAGAAAAGGCTTTAATCACATGCTGCAAAGCTCAGTTGCTGTTGAATAAGCTGCCAAAATCCTTGGAAGGGTCCTGCACTGAGGCAGGATATGGCTATGGAAACATCTCACCCAGCTGTAGCAGGGACTAAGTCTGGGGTCCCATCAGTAGAATGCTCTACAAGCAGGGAATGAACACTGTCACAGCCTCACTGAAAGCAAGCCAAAAAAGAAGCCATTTTCCATAGAATCCTGGCCACATATAAGCTGCTGACCCTGGGTACATCATTTACTTCAAATTCTTATTGATCCTGTCTGACTCACTAGGGCCATCCATCCACTGTACCCCAATGTCCCTGACTCAGACCTGACTCTCATGGCTCCTGTTCATGCTCAGATTTCTCCCATCCTGAAAGTAAATCTTGCTCAGGAGTAACTGCATTACAAACAGAACTTTGTTACTTAATTAAAGTATGGAACTGATTGCCTATAATGATGTCATCAAAAGGCTGTTTGCTTAAGTACAGAACTGGAATAATTTACGTAAAAAAGATTAGAGATGGACCACAAATAACTCACAAACCCAGTCTTTTTTGTTTATTATAAAACAATAATGGAGTCAGTTGTTGGCATCAGAGTTATTGACAATACAGATACATATCAAGCCTATTATTGAACCTGACATTCCCAGTTTATTTTCCCTTTTGATTTTTTTAACACCCTATGTTTCTTGTTTAACAAATTGTTCTCAGTATGACGTATTCACAATAAGCCCATAAGCACAAACTGAAACACAATTTCCTGCTAGCTTCAGTAGAAATACATTAATCCACTGGATATTTCCCAGGACAATATTATCTCTCATGTGCAGGCTATATTTCTCTCATTCAGCTGCAAAGGGGAGAAAAAATCCTTGAAAATCTGTTTGAAGAGTGACACGCAAGAAAGTCATAGGTAAACTGCCTCTTGCTCATGTGAAGAGTACCCTATATATCTATCCATCCATCCATCTATCCATCCATCCATCCATCCATCCATCCATCCATCCATCCATCCATCCATCCATCTCTTGTCATCTATCTTCCTTGCAGCACATCATTTACTAAACCCCTCCCCGAACATGACAGTGAAGTTAAACAATGAAAGAAAGGCAAGAAGGTAGTTAGGCTGCTGCAATGATTGCTTTGAAATGTTACTGTCATCTGTTTCTAACTGCTTTGTATCACAAGAACACATTTTGCGTATCAGAAAAGGAAGAACACTGTCTGTATCGTGTTTAAAGACAGACATCATTTAAATACCCACTGCTGTTATTCACCCTCACATTTTCAAGGCCACACATGCTGCCATGCATTATAAAGATGAAATATTAAATGCTACCAATACTCTAGGAGTGGTTGATTATCAGCCTTTTATGACCCACAAGGCTAAACCACTAACTTGTTCTTCACTGTCTTGTCAGCTGGTAATGAGAAATGCTTTCCTCCAAAACAAATAAAAAAGAAAACTAGTTTAGAACTTAGAACTTAAAGTAAGTTGTAAAGACTAAGGAGACTTCCCCATTTTTTCCACTCTTCCTCTTCCTTTTTCTCCCATCCCCTCCTTTTCCCCCATCCCGTAGGAAGCTACCTGGTTTAAAAGTGAGTACGGAGATCCTCCTGTCCTGCTGATTGCTAATTACAGCAGAAAGCAAACTCTGTGATCAATCCACTACAGAGGCTTGGTTTGACTCTACTTGTCATTTGTGTGGTAGAAAGGAGATCAGTAGTTACATGAATTCTTCTTGGCCCCTGCCCTTGATTCAAGCATCTCTTAACAAGTCAGCCTTTGACATTTCAGGGTAATAGCTGGTTTTAACTAATGCTTAATCAAACCACTCACCCATTCCACTAAGAAGCACCTCCATCTTCCTCACTCCTTGCAATAGGATTGTGGTTTCAGAGGCACTACCATCAGCAACAGGTGAGTGCTTTTGTTTTTACGACTAGGAAGTATTCGTATGTCTATCTGAACAGAAAATGCTCTATTCTTAAGAGATAAGAGACATCCAAAATAAGCTCCTTTTCACTACAGAAATAATTTCTCTAGGATAGGAACTAAAATATTTATTTGGTTGATGGTGTACAGACAGGAAAATCCCAAGCATAAACAGAAGATTTGCTGCTGAATAGAAATAGAAATCAGAAAACTTGAAAGGAGTGACTATTATGGCACTCAGCTTGAAACTGCCTCTGAAGGACTGGCTTTTGCATGTATGTGCAACTGTATGAATTCACACAGGCTCTCCTATGAAGATCTGCGGAGGAAGGTTTGGAAGTGTGAGTGAAAGGTGTTAGAGAGATGGACACAGCAATATGGTTCTGCATATGTGGTTTTGCTTTTGACCATAGCTGGAGCTTTGGGTGCTTTGAAAAAAAAGGGCTTAAAGTTCTGATTTGGAAATGCATCCAAACTGAACTTTCAGGCTTGGCAAGGAGAGAGGATTTGTCCTTGGTTTGGGAAGAACAGCCCTTGGAACTCCAGAGGGAAAGAGCAGAAAAACAGATGGAAGGAAATTAATTCAATAAAAATAAATTAGACCTTTTAAACAGTATTGTTTTTAATATTTATGATGCAAAGAAGATTTGCATTTTTCTGTCAGTATATGTCTCCGTTTGACCTTCACTCCTTAAGTGAATGCTTTATTTAGCTTGAATGGCAGACAATTTTCTGTGTTTTCATGGACATTTTAAGAAAACCTGGATGCTGCTATTTTTTTTTTTTTTTTTTGTTTAATTCACATTGTAAAATGATCCTTGATGATAAGAAAATGGTAATATTTGCTCATACTACATGACTGGATCAAGGTAGCCAATGATCTGTATCTGGGTTTCTACAGCGTGATGTATTATACTTCATACGATTTGCTGCAGGCAGAAATCTTAATTAAGGCCTTTCCTAAAGAGTGACCTTCAGGGACTGCATTTTTGAATTGGTGTAAAAATAGACGACTGCCCTAACAGCATTAGGGGAGCTGTGGAAAAGTGCTAAATGTACATTTCTCCATCTCGTCTACACAAACAATGATTATTTGCTATTACCAAATGAGTTGTGAGGCGTTTTCAGCAAACAATCAGCGTTAATGTCTGCAGAAAGAGATTTCAACCTGACATGCAGAGCTCAGTTACACTGCTTCTCCTTCACTTCCAATACAAGCTGCACGTATAATTTGAGAATATACTCCCCTGGGGTCTATTCATCCATATTCTACCACGCTCATGGATATGCACTGTTTTGGGGTCCCTCTAATTAGCTTGCCACATGTGGTGTCTTCCTCAGCTTTCATCAATAATCCCCTTACCCAGCAAGCAGTAGCATTTGGGTGGGTTTGGCTGGGCAAGAAGGGGATTGTAGAGAGCAGTTAGGAGCAAATTAACCCTACTCACAATAGTTTGTAACAGCAGCTACAGTGATGCGGGATGCTAGTGGGATGTGTACAAGTACCTCCAGGCTGGTTTGCTATGAATTTGCAGCTGAAATATCCTTATGATGCCAGACAAGGGATTTTCTTTTTTCTTCCACCAAAAACAAACTGCTGAACCTCCAGGCAGTTTTGTGCTGTGGTCACACAGAGGCTGAAATAAGACCACCAGCTTCACCACCTGCTGTGGATTCAGGCTCGGATTTGATCCCCAGAGACAACAGAAGAAGACATAGTGCAAGCACTCCTTAGACCCTCCACAGGGATGTGGCATGTCACAACACACACATTCTCAGTGGTGTCAGTTCTGGGCTGGCTTTTCTGATGTCCCCAAAACTGCTGCCTCAGCTGAAAAATTTTTGGTGACTGGGTGAGTACACCATATATCAGATAAGGAAAGCAGATTTCAGTTGCCGCAAGTTGAATAAGCCACTTAAATTTTGAAGATGAAATATGCTTTCAAAGTAACTTTTAAAAAGCTTCTGACATGAGTTATCCCCACTCTGCTCTACAGTGCAGCTTTTTTCACGGGCAAAGATGAAATGAAATAGCTGCTGGAGCTTATAGAGAACTCTTGTCAGAGTCAGAGCTTTTGTCTGCTTTTTTTGACAAGCAGAAAAACCCTGGCTTTTTAAAGCTAAAGCCTATTGTGAGAGACACAAACCAGACTCTTGGCTAGACTCACCCGGCCTATTTCCACTGAAATAAGATTGTGCTATCAGTTTACACAAGCCAAGGAACTGGCTGTACCAAGGAGGACAATGTGCTTGCAGGAGTGCAGAAGCCCTGGAGGCAAGGGCATGGCACGCATGGAGGAACCTGAGCTGCCCGACCGGCCAAGCTCCACCCCATCTCCCCATGGGGATTCACTGGGCACCATTGGCACTGGTGGGACCAGCTAGCAGCTGGTCTTCAAAGCAGTGCACAATGTGATGTCAGCATAGATGGCGCACCAGCTCCTGTCCAAGCCATTTGCATGAAACGTGCCTAATGTCCCATGCTCATAGCTCTTACCATCATGCTTTTCAGTGAACAAATGTTCACTTGCAGGTCCCAGAGTCTCCAGCTTGATAGGGTTCACCCCTGGCGTGGCAGGGATGCCCTGGCAGGTGGGACAATTTCTCTTTATATTCCCAGTTCTGTTACTCTTCTTCAAGCATGATCTGAGGAAAATGACCTCATCTTGCTGTTACACTTTCCCAACCTACAAAACAGAGCTAATTTTGCTTGTCTGAGGGGAGCAGAGAAAGGCTAAATGCTTGCCAAAGAGATTAAACTTGTTCAGATGCAAGGTGCAACAGATGCACAGGATGATGACAGCAGACCTTCCCTCTGAAGCATCACACCACAAAGCCTGCTAGCAGTCCCAGTAACAGACGGGAAGCCATCCATACTGTCCTGTGACATCCCTGCCCTCCTGCTACAGCAAGAGGCATGGGGTCAGTGCTCCAGCATGACTGGAGTGCCGTGATCTCACACTGCCTCCTCCACGCGCTGTGCTGTACCCAAAACAGCTTCTCGGGCTGAGTTCCAGGCTGCTTGGCTGACAGAACCCAGAGCTAAGGAAAAATAAATAATGAAGCAAAGAGACAGCTCACTCCCAGCCTCACACGTCGTCGAGGAGATAAAAGCCCAATTCGTACAAAGATCTGTGCTGAATCATTTGCCACACCAGTATCAGAAGCTCTGAGCTTCATTCAGTGGCGCTCTCATCCAAACTGAATGCAAGACGACAGTGTTAATACATCAGCGCCTGCAAAGGCAGCTGTAACGAAACCTGTCAGTGTTGCCCCTGCACCAAACACTACTTGAAAAAGCAGATGTGTAGCTCAGATTCAGTTTATTACTGTCTGAACCTTCCTCACTTGCAAAACCAAAGTGTGGTTAAGGGGGAAAATCCCTTGCTGCTGAAGGGTGCAGTAGCTGTTGTGTGCAGATGTTGTGCTCCCAGCACAGTGGGAACACTATCTGGAGCCTGCTGTATTATAATTAATTATTATTATTATTATTATCTGATAATAGTAATAATATCAAATTTTGAAGACCCAAAAATATTTCAAGGTGTTTAAAAGAGACCTCATAAAATCAAAATATCTGGACTTTCTGCTATTACAGTGTTTGGACAGTATGGTACCCCTTGGAGAACAGAGCCAGGCTACCTGTTAAAGCAGTATTCTGTGGCTCAGAGCTATGCTTGTTTTACTCTGTGCCTTGGGCAAGTCACCTTAGGTAACACTTTCATAATTGTGCAGTTCTTTCAAAGCTGAAATGCCATTTTCAGCACCTAATCCTACTGACTGCTAATAACATACAGGCTTGTATGTGCTTAAGTCATTTCTGAAAATGAGACAAAGTCTCCTAAATAATTTTCAAACTTTCAAAATGAATGAACTCATCTGAGCTAGTTGCTCTGTGTTTCCTTTACAGTTACTGAACAGAAACAGGGCTTAGGTGTAACACAACCCATCTGTCTTCCCTGATTGCATTGTCTCCTTCTCTCTTTGCATGAGGAAGAAACAACATAAGCACTAGAAATGCCAGACCTCTCTTCACTGATTCTAGACAGCTCCAGTGGTGAAGTCTCTACTGTAGGCATCTAATATTAAGCTAATTGCACTCATACAACTTGAGTCCTGCTGTACAAGAAAGATAACAACACATCCCATCTCCTCGGCATCACTGCTCTCTGCTAAGGCCTGTCCAGCCCTCCCAAGTCTGCACCATGAACACAGCACGCTACAGTCTTGTTTCGTGTTCTCCAGGTTGCAACACTCAAAAGCAGCATAAACAAGTCCTAAGAAGACAGCTGTCAGACACTGAGGAGTACAAGATGTTTTGTCATCCCAGCCTACACTCTTACCACCTTTTTTCCATGGGAGAGACACAACTGCAATCAAAAGAACCTGCCAGACTAGAAACATTCTTTTTGCTTCTCCTGCCCATACCAGGCAAAACAAACTCTCCAGCAGCTCCCCTGCGCTGCTGAACATGAAGAAAACCATTCTGTTGGACTGTCTGCCTGTCCTTCGCAATGTGTGAGGAAAGCCCTGCTCTCCATCCTGAGCAGACCTGATATGCAGAAAGATAAAACAGCTTTTCTTCTCATGCTTTGTGTATTCTGGTAATTACAGCGAGTCAAACGGATGCAAGTAGAGGGTTATTTCAGTAATTGCCTATCTCTAAGGTATAAAACGATATATTACATACTATCTACAAATTAGGATTCAAAGGCAAAAACATGTGCGCAATTTTGATTTTAATTGCATTTTTTCTTCAAACATCTATTTTTCTCCCTGGTGCAAACAGACCTGAGCAATCTTGCAGAGATCAACAAAATCTTCCATAAATGCCAGGCATTTCTCTCATGGTGGTGCTTGGCTCTGTAAGCATTTAATCTGCTAACTCTGACAGAAAGAGGTGTCTCACTTCTACAGCCTTCTTATTTTTAAATCAACAAATATTTACTGCACACTGCATTCGAAAGGATACAATTATTAGTATACCTCTGTTTGATTACCAGTGACACAGTAATAATACCAGCAGCTGCTGAATTGTAAGTGAAAATAACCCTTTGTTCTCATTTTTCTTATCTGCAGACTATAACAGCACTCATGGGGACAATAACCTATGAAATAGATTAAAAGCCTGTTAAATGCTATTTTCAGCTTGGCAGATCACCAAACCCTAGCTTACCCTTAAGCTCTGCTTCCTTTTAAATATTCCTTTTAGTATAGCCATGTGACAACAGTAATGTGTAGTTTTACAGTGATTAAGTAACTGCACAAACAAGAGGTTTTAGGTTTATAAACTGAGTGGCGCTGCTCTCACAGACTGTGCTGCACCAAAGACAGCAAGGCTTCTGGAAGATGCTGTAATGGTCTAATTTGCCAGTTTTCCCTTTTGCCTAATGACTTTAAACTAAAGAAGAAGACACTGTTGGTTTCCTATTTCTGGCAGGCAGTGTCGAACACCCTCCTTTGTCTCCATCCCCTTTTACAACACTAGATTAGCAGGGGAGTAATTTATACTTATTCACTGAATAATTCTGAAGAAGTTTCCAACATGATGAGTGCTGAGGGGAGTCATCAGTGGAAATGATGCAGCCCTGGGCCATTCTTGGTGTGCCAATCTGCTTTTCTGAACCTCTGCTGACTTGGGACTACTTTATCCATCTGAACAGGAGAACAAAAGAAAAGGAAGGAAGGAAAAAACAAACAGAAGGACTAAAAGGACCAGTAAACTGCAAAGAGCTTTTAATACTGTAGGAGGACTTTTCGTGAAATAACAGATGGGGAAGACAGGGAAAACACAGGTCTTACAGAAAGGGAAAGGAAGCTCTAGTACCCGTGGAGGAAGAAGGGCTAAGGCATCGGCAGACTGGTACTGCTTAGCTGGAAACAGTTGTTTTCCCAGGGTAGAGTGTTTCTATTCAGACATAGAAAGAACAGCTCAAAAGGATCTGTGTTTTCTGCTTCTTGAACTATTTAAGCACCTTGGGTTTTGACTAGAAACTCTCCCCTGCAGCTCTTCCTGAAGAAAGCTTGGTTGGAACTGTAACCTTTAACTCCTATTCAGTCTTTTTGAATGAAAACAAGTTTGCAGATAAAATCCCAAGAACTTAAGAATTAATCTGATGGGAAGCATCGTAAATAAAAATTATCCCAGCTCTCACCATCTTCTGAATAGCTAGAAATAGAAATAGAAAAATTATGTGGTTATGGACATTTCTTTAAGGACATTTCTTGTAAAATTTTAAATTGTAAATTATCATCACACTTCCACCCTGAGAACAAATAGCTTTTTCTCTTTTTGATGTATAAAGTCCAATCAACCTCTCACTGAAGGGAAAATAAGAACCCATGAAATTTTATGCTGTAAGTAATACAGCACTGCTACTTGAACTTCAGCTTGCTAAAGGCATAAAGACCTTGTGCACACTTACACATTTCAAAAAATAAGAATTTGCCCAAGACTAAGAAATTCCTATTTATCCAGGCCAAAGTCTGCTGCTTTGGCAAGATCGACACATGGCAACAGGACCAGCCTCCAAGAGCCTTTAAGGCACTCTGTCCTCCTCAGCAACAGCCCACCCCATAGTTCTTCAGTCCCAGGTGGTTCCTGGAGGCTCCTGAGCTGGAAAAGGAGCTTTCTGCTCTTGGAACAAGGCCATTATGTTCTTTTCAGAACGCACATAAAACATTACTCTCCAAATCTCTTTGTCTTTTTCCTTGCTTGCTACTGAACTGTGATACTCCCCCACAGACTTTGTTTTCCCTTCCCTTTATCCCTACATTGATATTCACTGTGATACGGTTTTTACGATGTGGCTGGACATCATGCTCAAATACACTTCTAGTATCACCAGTATCATGACACACACACACACAAATTCAGTCCTTCATGCCTGTATATCAGTTGTATTGCTGCTGGAGATGACAGGTATTTTAGCATTTATTGCATTCCCTGCTCCAACTCCAATGTGCGTAAGAGACACCTGAAGGAGACAGTCCTGTACCCTCACAGCCGTCCAGTACTGGACAGAATGCTTACAGCTGTAATTTCAAAGAAGTCTTTGCAGGTCAAATATCAAAACTCCACTGCAGCTTTAAAAGGGATGGTGTTTTAAGGCCCCAGCTGGAATATTTTTGCACATGACATTTTAATGCACATCTTCAGGATTTTGCTCATTTCCCCAAATCCTGGAGTTTCACTTTGAGCTGTGGGTTGAAATGAACACGAAACATAAAGTGAAACTCAAATGAAAGCTCTAACTTTTACCTACTTTCAGAAGAAAACTTCAAATCCCACTAGACCCATCTGTGAAGAATGTGTCTGAAGCAAAAGCTTAGTTCTCTTCCCCTGATGTGTGCTATTATCTTTGTGCCTTAATTTCACCCATTTGCTTGTAACCCATAAGGAAGGGAGCATGTTTCTATACACTCAGCTGATCTGGTTAGGGAGACTGTGTTTGCAGTTAAAGCAGCAATATCACATACAGCTTTGAAAATTAACCCTATTTTAAGTGCATTCCTGTTACTTTGGAAGTAAACTGAAGCTATAGTATTTAATCTTCCTCTGATTCTTCTGTACTTTGTGATACCAGAATGCTGGGTTTATAACCACAAGGGTGCTTGGAAGTTACTGATGATTGCTGAACACACCAACATGCTTGCGACGGAGGCAGGAAAAACACACAAAGGCTCATTATAAGCAGTGACCTGGGTACTAGTACAGTAACAGAAGACTTACCAGCTATATTCTCAGCATTATTTTTGCTTTTCTCATCCACTGCCACTTTTTATTCAGTCTTATGAAGGTTTCTTGGAAAAGTTGAAGAGCCCTGAGCTTGAACTCTAGCTATTGTGTAACCACAAAGCATGAGAGAGGGACCTCAAGAGGTCATCTAGTGCATTTCTCTGTCATTTTCTACCCCAGAAGAAATTATTTTTTCTTAAATGATTTTTAAAAGGCTGATCCAAAAAGCCAGTGCACATTGCCAATGTAGGATTTTCTCATAATGCCACATAGAACACAACAGTTTTAGCAGGACTTGGGTACCTGCATGATGCTGATCACTGGAATGTGAACATTGTAGTCAAACTGTGAACATTTGTAATTTTATCCAAAACAGTGGGTTTTCTGGCCATTCATTCCTAAAAACATAAACCAGCAAGGAAACCCCAGCCCCACATGACTGCAATCAGTTTGCAGCTTCCATTCCTGTGAAAAGCTTTCCTTGCCTGAAATGGGACAGATGGCAGCCCTATAGGTTGCCACTCCAAAGTGCCTCCGAGCAGAGCTCTCTGTACTATAGCCATTGTTACAGCAGCCGTTGTTACAGCAGCATATGCTTGAGAGATGCAAGCTGGTTGCCCTGAATGTAGCACTCTAACACTGCATGCTGGGCTTCCTCGCATCCATGATTCATTGCTTGCCTTCCAAACCTCTCCATGTTTCCTTTTTTTGTTGTTGTTGTTTAAAGTGAACTTTTGCTTACCAGAAATAGAAAAGCACAAACACAAAATTTGTGTGTACAGATAGGCTCTTATTCTTTGCATAGTCTGTAATATGTATAATTGAATAGAGAATTTAACAGGTTGTGTTTTCAAATCCAAGTCTCCACAAAGCTAAATGGAGGCACAGTTATTAGGCCCTGATAATCAGTACTATGCCTAGAGGTGATTTGTTTGAACTGTATGATCTACAAGGACATGAGAGTGGGCACTGCAACACTAGGGAGCACCCACATTCTCCTGTTCATTACAGTATTAATGAAAGCAGATCTCTGCTTAGTTGCATGACCAGGAGAAAAGTTCTAGCTCCCATAGGCAGTCTCAGTCCCTTGGGATCCAGCGCTCAGCATTTGGGAAAAACAGCTACTCCCAGCTAATGAGTTAGGTTTGTCAAGGGACAGACACTATAGCAGGTAAAGTGACAGCTTTTACACCTGGCATAGTTAAACTGTGGAAATTCTTGCAGTGGGATACTGTGCACAGTAAATGGTTTCCAAAACCAATTAAATGAATTACTGGAAGAAAACTCTAGCAGGAACAACTGAGGTCATACAGATACTCATGATCCTGAGCTGCAGATCACAGGAAACTGAGAACATACAACAGGAAGGTATTGTAAATCCATTCTCTGTTCTTACACTCTGCCCTAGACATCCAATAGGGCCATTGTCAGAGACTTACTGAAGAATGTGAAGAATATAAGTGATTTGTCTGAACAAATCTACAAAACTGCTTGGCTTCTCATGGCAGGTTGAGACCTGGGCTGATGCTCTCACTGGTTAATCCTGATGAAAAGCAATGCTATCATGCAGTTGGCAAGTAACAGAAGTGAGACTGGAAGGGTTACAGTGTCTTCAACTTAGGTGTCTAGTGTTGCAGCTACTAGGGAACTGTCTCATCTCCACCTTAAAACCCTGCAGTTGAACTGAGCACCCTGGGATACTCACCAGACTCACTAAGAAGTCAATATACTCAAAACAGTTGGGAAAAATTTGTCTCCTCCCAAAGAAGGAAATTAAAATAGATAAGATGAATCCCACATGAAAAGTGCCTATTTCTCTTCACTGACCGCAAAAGGAACTGCTGGTGACTAGCTGTCATTTGACACTAAGGGAACGCTAGCATAGCTGTAGACATTCCCAGTGTGGTTGTCTAAAATTAGGTGAAACACTGAGTCTTCATGCTATGAAACAGCATATGGATACCAGCCCAGATTTCTTCTGGCTACCTAAAGTGATTTTCACCCAATGTTATCCTGAGGCAGTTGGGAGTGACCACTGGGACCTACCTTCATTAACCAGAACCAGAAAAAGCATCTCTGAAACATGTCCCCCAGGACGTACAGTGCTGAGTTTAGTACAGTGACAATTGCTCAAGCATCCCACAAGAAAGCCTAAGCTGGGAAGAAATATTACAGTGTCTCAGCCAGCCTGAGCGACAAAACGCTGAAATACAGTACTCTCCTCCACCACAAGTCTCCCCAGTGCTAACTTCTGACAGTGTGACAGCAAAGTTAAGGCCCAGTACCTTTAGCTGACAGATGACCTTTAGATGACTAAAGCTCTGGTAGGTTTATTTCTAAGTCCAGAAAGCAAAGCTAGGCTTATAAAGGTTTGCAAAGGCCATGAACATACTGTTTCTGTAGATATTTTGAGCAGGCTTTTTCACTCACAAATGGTAGCAAAAGCTATTCTGGTAATACTCTATGAAAAACAGGGCAATAAATTGGTGTCATTTTAGTGGATTAGGACTGTCACATCAGCTGCCACAGCTTTCATCCTATGTCATCAACTGTGCTCCTGCCATTCTCTGCCCCCATCACATTGCAATAGTTGCTGACATTACAGTTAAAGGTGGAGTCAAAGGCAAAGCATGTTCTGAAAAGAACTGGAAAAATAAAGGGGAAATGCTGGTATTAGAACTATAAAAAGGAGGGATGTTCTTCTGGTAAAAACATGAGTTTTGGCTGGTATCAATGCTAGTGAACATTCAAACATTTTTTCTTAAATACATTTATTTGCATAAAGACAAAGTGGATTGTGTATACTCCGATTTCTAAATATGAGACAACTTTAGCTTTCTTGAAACCTTAAGAAGGATGACTGATGAAATGTCTGATACTTTCTAGGTAGGAAAATATAAAACAATTAGTATGGAACATATGACTAATATCTTCTAAGAATGGTCTTGTACCCTGTCAGGGGTCTCATTGTGCAACCTTTAGCATGTTGTTCATACATCAGTAGTAAACAGGTGTGAATGACACATAGAGGAATTTAAGGTGACCAGAAGGACTAAATATCTGACTGAAATACCCCCACTGTGTTTTGACTCTCCTAGTATCATCAAAAGAGCCCTTCTTATCTGTCTTTTAAGGTCCCAGAGTATGAGGGACCGAGTGCAAAGTATTATTTCTGTAGCATGATAAAACACAGGGCTATTTTATGTAAGAAGGACATACTTGGAGTACTGTGCGCAGTTCTGGTGTCCTTAACGTAACAAAGACATGGAGCTGTTGGAGAAAGTGCAGAGGAGGGCCATGAGGGTGATCCAGGGAACTGGAGCACCTCCCGTATGAAGACAGGCTGAGAAAGTTGGGGCTGTTCAGCCTGGAGAAGAGAAGGCTGCGCGGAGACCTCATAGCAGCCTTCCAGTATCTGAAGGGGGCCTACAAGGATGCTGGGGAGGGACTTTCATTAGGGACTGTAGTGACAATCCATAATGTAGAACAAGCCGTAACGGGTTCAAAATAAACCAGGGGAAGTTCAGGTTAGATATGAGGAAGAAGTTCTTTACTGTGAGGATGCTGAGGCACTGGAACAGACTGCCCAAACAAGTGGCAAATGCTCCATCCCTGACAGTGTTCAAGGCTAGGTTGGATGGAGTCCTGGGTGACATGGTCTAGGGTGAGGTGTCTCTGCCCATGGCAGGAGCTTGGAACTAGATTATCTTAAGGTTTTTTCCAATCCAAACCATTCTATGATTCCATGATTCTGTTATCCATATACATGTTTATGATGCATTAAAATAAATCAAAATTATTTGGAATTCACATTTGATCACAATGCATAATCCACAACCTGAACAGATTAGAAATGCCATTTGAGCTGGAAGGAAAATGTCCCTTGAAGACTAAATCCAAGCCTTTCCACTGTGCAGCAATCTGGGATAAAGAGCAGTCTGTTATGAGAACAAGCCTTTAGCTGCTCCTGCTGGAACAGGCTCCTGGCAGGACCTGTGGTGCTATGGGGAGAGGAGCTCACCCCTGGAGTAGGTTTGATGGCAGGAGCTGGGACCCCAAAGTTGACCCACACTGGAGCAGTTTCTTTCTTAAGGACTACATGCATGGAAGGGACCCGTGCTGGAGCAGGCTGTTCCTGAAGGGCTGCACTCATGGAAGAGATCTCGGAGGTGGAGCAGTTTGTGAAGAACTTGTTTGTTTTGTGTTACCATCTAAATCCCTCAGAAATGGTTTTGAATTTGGATATATAACCCCCTTTTGTTTCTCTGAGTATCTCCACTTGATTTGTTTAGGCTTTCCTTATTTCTTGTAACCCCTAAACATAACACTTTCAGTTAGATAGAGCAAATAACTTTCTGTATTTTCTCATAATCTATTGCTGAGGTGTGGGGTAAGGAAAGGATTTAAGATCTGATTTATTGTGTTACATTAAACTTTAAACAGCATTGCCCTTATGTTGTCTCCCGTTGCTCTCTTTTGATTTAAGAACTTCTACCAAAATGATTAATTTATTTTCCAGTTCTGATGTAATTTTCTCTTTTTTTTTTTTTTTTCCCACCAAAAAGCATTCATCACTAGGAGGTTCTTGCCACACAGACCTACTCACATTGACCTGTGTCTTTCAGGCAATGTGATGGATTCAGATAAATCTACAGGCAAAGATGGATATTCATCTCTTATTCCTGAAACAGTAGTCAGTTACGGATCTGTATTCTGGCACCAGGGCCAATATTATTGTCAGACAGACGCTTAATGGAGCTTTTGAATACAATGTGAAAGTTGTCTTTGGTAATGACACTTGTCTGAGCCAGCAACCTTTTGCCTTGCAAATGATGAAATGCTTTTCATAGTACCACACTGTGCTGTAGTAATAAAGTGTTAAAGCACAAACCTCATGACAATCTTTGGGAAATTTCTATTTAAAAGTGCTTTTAAATCTTATGCATTCTGTATTTCCTTATCCATTTTATTAAGATACATGAACCAAATCCTCCCCTACCCAGCCACAGCTGCAAAGTGTCAGTGTTGCAAAGTCACTGATGTGACTGTTTCACCACTTCAGGTTTAAGTCAGCTAACATTAGAAGGCAGCAGATCCTCTTATGCTCCATTAAAGCCCTGTTTTTTGGAAAGGACCTGAGTTTTACTTGTTTTTCTCATGAATATTCTTTTCTCTCATTTCCCTCCAGACTATGAGTATTGGAATTCACATCTTGAAACAAGTCTTTTATACGGTTCTATACCTCATTCTAGATGTTGCCAGGAGCATGGCTGATTTGATGTTTCAGCTTGACTCTGGTTCAGGGTCCGTTTAGAAGGTTCTGTCATCTTTGTTAAAGTCTTGTTCTGGTATCTGTCAGTTGTTGTTCCAGAGAACTTATTGCCACAGGTGACTATTGCCATAGGTGATCAGCACAGTGAGAAATGGGGTCAAGGAAAGAGTCAAGATCCAGACAGTTGAAAGCCATGAAAATAAAGGTCTTAAAAACAAAACACAGTACTGAGCAAGGAGCCAAGGGTGGTCTGTGATGAACTGAACTGATCAACTCATATCAATCTGTGTTGCTGATGTGACAGGTCACCATGTGTTGGACCATCTGCTTCCTCTTCATCATGTTGTTCATCAACCTTTTGTATAGTAATGCTCAGTAATTTAATGCAAAGGTGGCAAACATGAGGCTGGATGATCTTCCGGACACATGCCAGGAAAAGATGCAGCCTCTTGATTAGCTAGAGGAAGGCAGTTTTACCTTAAACATGTCCTGAGTACTCAGGAGCAAGAAAGTATATGGTACCTGGCTAAGATGGCAAAACATTAATGGATCCCTTACACCAAGAGAAACCGTTGTTTTAATTAGTTCTTTAAAGTTTTCTTTTCTCGCTACCTCCACCCATGTGGTTCAAATTTAATGTCATATTTATTTGAGCAGGACCTTAACACAGAATTCAGGATGGTGGCACAGAAATGAGTGACCAACCAAAAACTGTGATCATGTTGACTCTAAAGAAAATCAGTAAGCTAACAGGAAGTCTTTAGAAATGGTCAGTGTTTTGAACACCAGCTCCCAAAGAAGTTACTGTCCTTGGGCCCTGACACCTGACCCCTCCTCAGCCCTGCCAAGCTCTACCAGACACACATTATCCTGTCTTGTTCCCACTGCCAATTCACAGCCTGGGCTGCCCATCTCCCCTGTTCACCCGGCAATGTATGTCCATGTGCAAGGGCTGAAGGTTTCTCCATGGGGGAAGAGGAAGGCTCAAGGAAATCAAGGAAGAGAGCTTTACAGAAGTAATAGCTGCACTCCAGCTGGCTCATCATTGTGTAATTATTATTTGTGAAAAATACATTCACATTAAGAACCCTCTCTTGCAGGCATGCCTGCCACATTGACTGTTTATTAAGGGACAGGGTGAGAAATGGGACTGGGAAAGCGCGAGGTTCTGTTTTGTGCTCAGAGGTACTGCGAAACACTCCAGGTAATTTTTGACTCACATATTTGGACATGAGATAAGCTGAGTGCTAAACGTGGTCCAGAAAAGCATAGATATGGTTTTGCTTCATTTTACAGAAAATATAAATGGAAGTATATGAAAGCAGGGCAGTTTCTGAGCAAGACCAATCCATTCTTAATAGAGCACTGGTCCATCATTTGAGAGGGGAGCTGTTAAAATAGAAAGAATGCAATTTGCACTCCCATGTATACAGTATAAAAATGTTCATTTTCACTCAAATAACAAATGAATCAACTGAAGAAAGAAAAAATACAGCTGACAGTGACAGACTGAAAAAAATCTTTAAACGAGAAAAACTGCAGAAGATCAGAAGGACTCTGAAGGATGATGAAACTGCAGGAAACAATCAGCGTGTCACTATGGCTTGGTATTTTGAATATGAGAGTATGGATATGTAGAAAATATCCCAAAGATCACATCTGAAAACCCCAGCAGTGACAGCTAAGGACAGGTTGCTCAGCATGGTCTCATGGCAGTAGACGTGGGATTCTTCCCTTGTCTTGCTATGATCTTGGTAAAGTCTTTTCCTTAACTGCTCTCCTTTCTTTTCTCCTTGTCTTATACTGCAGACACTTCTGGGAGAAATTACACCTGTATGAAGCCCAAGACAACAACACATGGAGTCTTGGATATGACCTCTTGGTTCTCTTTCATAGCTCTGGCAACATTACTGGTATAACAAGGGAGCAGAAAAGATTCCCAGATTTCCTTGAAAAGCTGAACAGGACTTGATAATTGTATCCCCTTTCACACATTTCCTTCATGTCATGCATTAGCCGATCAGAATGCTTCTGTGACTAGCAGTAACAGTGCATAGAAAGAAAATGCCACTTTCCAGATAGAATGATCAATCTCTTTGACTTTGCCTGTAAACATGTTTCATCAGGGGGTCACTAATATGCTTTTATTGCCTCACTGTCAGAGATGATGCCATTACCAAGCCTGATAAAGTATTCTATAGAGGGATCCTTTTAATTTTATTTTTTATGTGATCATGAGAGACTGTAACCGATAAATTTAGTTCAATGCTTTCTCACTATTAACTAATTCTGAGTAAATCCGTTGGGGCAGTCTGGATACAAACACTTCAAAGAATTTTTGCAGGATATTGAAAATGATATTCACCATGGGACAGAGGTTTAAGTACTGAGCTGCTAGTGTTTTCTTTACTATTAAAGCTACAACACTGCTAAATGTCATTTAAGCAAAACATTGTATTCAGAAGGATTTGTAGCACAAGATGACTATTTGCTTTTAATAAATTTGTTGCATCAGGGTGGTTATGTTAGCTTATTTCTAGGGGGAAAGGGAGTTTGAGAAATGATGATGCTTTTTCTCCCCTCAGTTTCTTTCTCGGGGCTCAATCCAGCTCCTACCAAAGGCAGTGAGAGTTTTGCCTATGCCTACAATGAGAAAGTCCCATGATCTCTGAGGGCTTTGAAGTGTTCAAATCCAAATTAAAACACAGGGCTTTTCAGAGAGAGCGAGGAGGAAAACTGAAAAAACCCCACCAAATAAACAAAAAAAAAAAAAAACCCACCAAACCAAAAAACCAAAACCCCAATCAAACATAAAACCTCAGGCTCAAGTAGCTGAGAAAGAAACCAAACAAAACAAAAAGGAACTGAAATAAAGGTATTTCTCATTGAGCGCTTTTTCTCCAGGCTGCTTTCATATCCTACATAGCACCCTAAAAACTGGAACACAGGATGTGAAACCATGGAAACAGCTGGATGCTACAGGATTTTTGAACTACTTTTGTCAAGGTTTAGACTTTGGGGATTTCATTTTTTTTTTAAAGTTTAATTGATTTTTTCCCCTACTGAAATCCATAATATTTTGAGCTTGTTAAACCTATGTTAGAGGTCATAGACTAAATTTAATTGGTTGTATTTCTTTTGAGGCTAATTTAAAGGTTGATTTGGCTTTATGGACAGATTCTTAGCTGTTGTAAATCAGTTCAGCTGTAATGGGGCTCTGTTTTCTTCCAGAGGAAATATGGCCTCTGAGACTCAAATCCCATGTAAAATCACAGGAAGAACATGAAAAAAGTAAAAAGTAAATAATAAAAAATATCATTTCTTCAAAATTGCTTTAATCAAACTTTCTCTAAAGTTAAATATTTTGCAAGGAGGTTAGAATATGTCTATGATTCTATTTTCATTCAATGTAACAAGACAGAACTGTCCTGCAAATATGGTTATTTGTGTTTAGATGGGCTATATAGTTTGGTTTTATTTGGTAGAGCCACCTTGTAAATCACTGCTAACTCTCAAATCAGCCATTAAACCACTTTCCAGCAGACACCACTGCCCCTCTGGGAAGCCTCAATATTAATGGCCCCTTCTCCTCTTTCTCCTTCTTCTGCTTGCCTGGGCCTCCCCTTTATACCAGACCCCCGTCATGCCCCTCCTCAGCCTTTCTCCTCCTCTCCCTTCTGCATTCCTCCATGCTCCTTAGCTGTGGCCCTGGGAAGTTCCCTGGCAGTAGAGATCTCTGATAGCCTGAAGGAAGATCAAAGTCAATTACGTAGCCATTGTGCTGCAGTGAGAGAAGGATTAGTATTTATATTTTTTCTGAAAAAAAGAAAAAAAACAACACCCCCCCCCCCCCCCAACAAACGACAACCAACAAAAAACATGAAATGCTTGGAGATATCTTGGGCCATGATCATGAAAGGTGTTTAAGTTCATGCATTGTAGGCAATCCTGTTTCTTATAGACCTATTCATAGTTCTTGTGCACAAATTCTTCCAGTCTAAAGGACTATAAAGCATACTTAAACTCACAGCTGTGCAAAAGGTACTAACAGGATGCTAATATAGGATGCAAGTGGCTTATAGACCTTGTGAGGAGCATGAGATTACTTTGCATTAACAAATGCACTTTCAGTAAAATGCACGCATGATCTGGAGTCTCTGCTGGTGGATGGTCAGTGTGAATGTAGTGAAACCCAACAGAAAGTTTCATGCAAAATTCAGTCAAAAGTTTTTTAGATCAGGTTTGGTTAAGATTGTTTTTCCTGAATCAAGATGTCCTGGAAGAAAGTACTAAAAAAACAGATAAAATATTAAAACAAATGCTAGTCCATCAGCTTTTTTTACTCAATCGGAAATTGCACTTTAGAAATTGTCTCAAAATGTTTTTATCTGAGTAGCTCCATAGATACGAAATATACTGATAAGCTTTTGACTGAAAGAAATAAATCTTGTAATCTTTTGGGATCCTCTCCTCCCCAGCAATTGTGCAAGGTGTTGGAAAAGTTCATGGACTAAATGTTGAAATCATTAATACCCAGTAATGACAAAATTATAATCTCAGTACAGTGGGTTAAATAACCAAGCCTGGGCAGCTCTGAAAGCTATGATCTGCATGTGAGCACCTTATCTTCAATGTACTCTAGTCTTTACATAGATTCCAAACAGCAATGCAATAAATCTCCCACTGGTGATATTGCACTTATGTCTATTTTTCCTTATATCTATTAACTGAAAAAGTGATTTCTGTATACATTATGCTTCAGTTAACTCATGTTGACAGCAGTGATGTGGAGTGATGATCTCTTGAGAAAACTCCAAACCTCCCACCTCTGGAATATGTACTGGAAACTCATTATACTTTCTTTACTAAGCACAGGTTTTGATAATATGACTCAAAAGATTGTGAAGCCACAAAAAGCACCATAATGCTCTAGCTGTGCAAATCAACATTCAAACTTGCCCTTGAAAAGCTGATATTGGTAGAGATACGTATTTAGAATGGGGTTTTCTGCTGAAAGTAAATATTAGGAAGGTCATTCAGGCAGGTTAAAGGTCTTGCAAATCAAGGAGAAATATGGCTGGAGATACTCCCAAAGATGGTAATTCTAGGAAGGGTGAGCTTCGTCAAAATGAAATACAACAACATTATCCTTTGGTCTTTTTTCTCATGGTGGATTCTGATCTCCAGGGAGGAACTCAAGTCTTCACAATGACTTAAAAGGATTTGGATTATGTTACAGCAAAAAAGAATAGCAGCAACAAATGTGTCTCAGAGACAGAGCTTTATCATTGTTACAGATGGGAAACACCATCCTAAAGGCTGCTTTCTCATTAGAGCAGACATTAAGATATAGACAGATGAGCTGGAGCTGAAAAGAGGTTCCAAATACAATCTTGGTCTTACAATAGCATAAGAAATTTTCTCCACTGTGGCTGTGAACTTCTGCTCAAACACAAGGTAAAAATATTTCCCTTGTCATAGAAAGTTATGATACCTCTTTAAAGAGAACCCTCAGAGTTGAACTTTGGTCTGGAAAAAAGTCCTCATTGAAGAAATGAAAATTTGGTGAAAGCCAGCACATGGTGACTAATTTGTGATCACCTGAAAACTGCCATTATGCTTGTTAAGTACTTGTACAGCCCACAACCTTCACAGCCAAGGCAAGATGCTCTGAAAAGGTCCAACCTTCATGTGACAAAATCCATGAATTTCCTTGGATCTGCCAAAATGGGAAGACCATACTCCAAGATACAACAATGAATTATACCCTAATATATTCCTACTTTTCTGTCAACCATGCATGCAACACTCCGTATGTGTTCATGACATGAGCCACAGTTTCACATTCACATCAGTTCATATTGAAATCTCATTATATAGTGCCTAAATGTCATATTTCAAGAAACTTTTAAGATACTTCTTCAGGTATCCATCTGAATATTTTCTAAGGTTTTAGACAGTCAGTACTAATTTTAAATGGCTGCAAAATAAGAAGTCATAGAAGTTCCTGTCTTAAAACTTCAAATGAAGACTTTGAATCAGCTGCAAAGGGCGAGTGTGAGATTCTCTCACTCGCACCTTAGGCTGACCAAATAAATTAACTAAGCAACAGGAAAACTTTCAAAAAAAGATAACAGAACGGTTACCAAAATTAACTAGCTTCACTTGGGAAAACTGACTTGGCTGAAAAGAATAACTGTATCACTTTCCTGCCACTTGCATATTTAATTGTTTTCACTCTACAAAACATTTCTGCTCACATTTGATTTCAACAAATTTTTTCACAAACCCTGTGAAGAGCAACAGAAAGTGTAATATTTAAAGGACAAGGACAAGTAAAGTACATATTTGCATAAGGTGTAAAATTCAATTAAAGTTAGAAGAAACTAGACTCAAATAAATTGTAACTGTCCCAGAGTGAACAACTATGACAGTGCATTCGCTTGACCTTTTGCTTAGTCCTAGTACAGCTTCAAAGTCTCCTCCACAAATGTCCCAGCGGTTTCATTTGTTTCAGTTCTGAGCTAGTGACATCCTTCCGCGGACACTTCTTGTTCTCAGACTGAATCCCTAGTGGGTTCATGACTTGGGTCTATGATGCCGTATTTGGGAACTCTGGCTGCCTGGCCATCAACGCATTGTCATTACAGTCATGGCTCTCCCAGCAGAGTCTCCTCAAGTTGTCTACCTGTCTCTGCTGCCAGGGGGAACAGTGCTGCTCACGCCATCCCTGCCACTCTCTCCTGCTTACTAACAGTGAATTAGCATCTGTTTCCTGACAGAAAAGCAGAATATTAGAGGAGAAACAGAGACCTGGAATTATTTACTTCTCTCAAGTTCTCCAAGGACACTGTAGCTATATCTCTAATATACTTGGTGTTTTAATGTGCTTTTAATTTTAGTCCTTATAGATGTGTGAAATGCCCATTTAAGAAGCAAAGCATCTGTCCAGATGGTATTGGCATACCTGACTGTGCCTTTGGGCAACGAGATGGACTAGATGACCTTTTAAGATCCCTTCCACTTCTGTTTTCTCTGACTCTATTTTCCACAATGAAAACTAAAGTGTTTTAACATCATCCACAAGTGAGTGCAACTGCCAGGAAAACACACACTGGAATGTGCATTCAACTGATATGCAATCAATTCTTTGATTGATTGTTCTAGGTTTTGGGGTTTTTTTTAAGCTAATGTACAGCTAGAACTTCTCCCAGAGAGAGACTAATTTTTTACCGTTCCTTGTGAGTACTGGCTATTTTTATTACTTTCATATCTCTTATAAAAGCATTTCTTTCAGACAGAACACTCTCAGCCCAGGTTAAGTATTTGATCCTTTTTTTTTTCAAATCAGACATCACATTCTAACCTTAATGCTTTGTATTTTTCTTTCTTTCTTTTTTTTTTTTTTTTTGGAAATCTCTGTAATCTAAATATGTCTTTATTTCCAAGAGGATATCTGTTTCCTAGGGGATGACACTGCTTCTGCCTGAGACAAAAGCTGTTCCACCCAATAAAATCTTCTGAAGTGCTAAACACAAGGATGTACATTTCATTTCATCCTTGGTGCAGGCAGCTTTTCTCTTCTGCATGAAGGCCTCTGCTGCTGCATTACCAGGTCTTCACCTGTACAGCTTCATTTGTTACAAGCATCCTTGGCATTCTGTTTGGGTAGCCGTTTAGCAAAGGATTCAAGATGTAACAACAAAAATGGTGAAACTGAAAAATATGTGCCCTGAACATGAGTGCAAAGACCTTTGAGATGGGTCAGATGTGGAGCTGATCAGGCATAGAGCTGGTCAGGCATGGAGTGGTGGCTGGAGGTAGCTGATGACATGATGGCCATGCAGATGGCAGGATCCAATTTCAGCTGAGCAGCAACACTGACCCTGGTCAAGATAAAACCGAGGAAGGGAAGAGCTCTCTTGGGGTCGGTGCTCGAGTCTGGGCTCTCCTCTTGACTTGTTTCTGCAAGGCTGGTGATAACTTGTCTGGGTTTCAACCAGCACTGAACTGATTGAGAGTACTTCCTCCCAAATAGGGGTACTGAGTGCCCCTTTGCAGAACCTGGTAATGGAGCACCAAGTGCTCAGTAATTTGAAGAGGATGTGAGTTAAGGGGTCACTCTCATCTCTGACCTAGGTTTAATGTAAAATAACAGAGCAACTGATGACATTTTCAAAGAACCACTGAAAGCAAGAATAGAGGAGAATAATGTTTCAGATAGGGAATGACTTAAAAAAAGAAGCAAACACAAACAAAAAAACAAACAAACAAAAAAATGAACCAAAACCAAACCACCACCACCAAAAAAAACCCCACAAAACCAAACTCACAGGAAATATCTACGTAAATAAACTCAACCAATAGCAGCAGTGCTCTGCATTTGACTTGGACTGCACTGACATGGTCTTACATCCTGAACCCTGATTGTTCAGAAAAGTCCCCAGCACACAAGGTGACAGATTTCATATTTACACAGACTTTGATAATGTGGATGCAACCCTATGAGAAACTCAGAGTTGGAGCCAGGTGAAAAAGGGGTTTTAGCCCAATGTACTTCCTGGGATTTCAGGACTCTTCCTCTTTCCCAGCAGGAAGAAGCCAAGATCTCCTGGAGGTGTTTCAGAGAAGCCAGAGATTGTGGCACACACAGGGAAGTGGAATGCCGCTCTGTTTGATTCACTAATGAGATACTAAGAGGGCCAGAGATCAGGAGCGATTGCCTTGACAGCTCAGTGACTTGGTCACTCATCTGAAATGTGGGAGAATCAGGGTCAGGCCCCCGATCTAAATCAGGCAAATCAAGTATCTAAATTAATATCTTCAGTACTCTGGCTGAAGCTCTCCCCACCAGATCAATGTTGTATAACCCTTCTTTCTAATGAAAAAGTTTTCTCTGTAACTGAGAAACCATTTCATGGGGAATCATTTAGCTTTCTCTAGAAAGGAGCTCTGGCTGTCTGCTTTCTGGGAAAAGGAGACAAAAAGGGGCAGTTGCGAAGTGCTTAGGGTTGTGCGCTGCACATTGGCTGTTCTTGACTTGTGATTTGAGACCTGGGAACAATAGTCCTTCCTTTCAACCTGCTCAGCTGGCAGCATGGAGGACGAGCACTCCACATGGGGGGAGTATTACTTTCTTTTGCAGAATGATGGCAGGATTTTAGAAACATGGAAGTTATTTTCCTGGGTTGCTGGAAGCACAATGCAAAGCAATTGCAAATCTTCCATTCTTCTGTTGTCTACGGAAATAATGAGTTAGATATATTTTTAGAAAATATCTGAAATCAAGGCTTTCCTTGGAAAAAAGACTTGTTTAGTGAGTGCTTTTCATTGGTCCACTTTACTTCTTTCGCTATTTATTGATCAGATATGTAATGAAGACAGCTGGGTCATGCAGTTAGAAAGAAACATTGACGTGTTCCTGGGAGCTCAAAGAATATCCTGTTCAATAAGAGTTGTATAGACTGTGACACCAGCAGGTAGGGAACAACGCAGAAATACCGCGTGACAGTATTTGTATTATAAATGTCTGTGTGACAAATACATAATGAGGAACGGAAACAGCAAGCCCCACATGGAACCCGATCGCTTGTCTTTCTGTTCTGGGTTTGATCCAACACCAAATACTTGAGAGTAACAAGCTAAAAACTTGCTGTAGAAATTCTTCAACAAAGCAGGTTTTCCTAAAGACTTCTTTCTGACCTTGATTAATTATAGATTGGCTTGTTCCTGAAGCACAGGGATTTGTATTACTTCTAAAATCTCCCCAAATCCTAACATTGCTGGATATTTGTGTTTCCTACGAAAACACCAAATGATTTTGAATCCTGACATATTCTTTGCCAAAAAGATACCATGACAGTGAGTCTTACAGGATAGTCTGACGCAGCTTGAAGGCAATACTTTTTACCTTTTTGCATTGTCTTATGAAATATACCTTGGTTTTCTATTATGAGATTAGATAGGCAGAAATCTTAAAGAAAAGTAGCCAAAGAATTGCATTTTCTGAGTGCAAGCCATATGGCAGATGAGTTACATATCTTGTAGGTGTAATCCTAAAGCTCTATTTTTTTAAAACACTTTAAAATACTCCTTATACCTAGTTACAAGGAATTTACACGGGTAGATTAAGAAACTATACTTTTAATTTCTCCAGTAGACAAAATCTTATCCCTTACTAAAGACTTTCAGGCATATAAAATGTATTGGAATGATTCAGTCCTGACTGATCTTGCTTCAGGCAAGCATTTAGCTATCAAGTGCTGGAGGTTTGATCTTGCGTCAGCATCTTGTGAGGTAACACCATCTACTCTAGTGGGCAACATATTAGATTCATGATTCTTAAGACACTCTGACCTTAAGAAACCAGTAGGATCTAAAGTCTTCTTCGAAGACTTCTTCCTTGCCTTTTAGGTACTAAGCACAAGGCTGCTTATAAGATGCATCTTTCATACACGCTCTCCTGTAATGCAGAGAAGTACTATTATACTCATTTCACAAATGAGAAACTGAGAAATACTGATTTGCCTAAGGTCATTCAGAAGGTCCTGATGAACATGTATCTCCTCATCAGCACAGTAACTTCCTTTTAAATGAACCCCTCTTCCCTGTGCTTTAGTCAGACCACCTCTGCATTTCAAAGTAGAATCTTGTTTCTGATGTTCTGACTATGCCTTTTCCACCATAATCACAAACTCTCAGCCTGCCACTGCAAATCACTTGGTTTGCCTTTACTTTTACCATCCTTTCCAAATCCTCCTTTTTTTTTTTTTTTTTGTTTGCACATTCTGGACCTAAAAAACATTTCTTTGCCACCAGACCATTGGTTTTCAGATCTCCAGAGCAATTTCTCATTTACCACAAATGGAGAAGTCTAGTGCAGTCACAAGGCAGGGCACTTGCCTGCCCTGTCACAGCTTGAAGTGGTGACAGTGATGTGGTTTGGGAGTATTTTTGTTACTAAAACTGGTCGCCCTTTTAGAAGACAGTTATTACTGTAGTTACACCCAGATGCCTGAATATGATCAAGTAAACACTGTTCAGAGAGCTGCTGTAAGTAAACAAAGCTGTTATAACCAACTGGGGGATGCACCAAGACAAATGCAAGTGAAATAAAACATGTCAGACTAAACCACCCTCATGGTATTATAACAGCAACTCTGTAGACAGACTCTGTAGACAGATAATAGACTCTGAAGATACTATTTCCAGACTTTGAACATTCTCAGTTGCAGGGCTGGACTGGAAAACTAATGTGTAAGCTATTTCCTCTATTAACCGATCCACTGTAATAGCATCATCTAAATGGCCACCTGAAACTTGACAGTATGTGCAATGGAGATGTAGAACAGTCAAATGTTTATTTTTTTATTGCAACACACTAGGTAAGTTTCTCACAATAAGGCAATATACTGCAAAGTAGATTATATTGTTTAGCTGTCAGGAGAAAACAGGAGACCCGTGAATGGTCTCCAGTGTGTCTCCTCATTCTCTGTCATGCCACAGCACAGGGTACCTGTGTGGTTATATTACAGAGGGTAAATCATCACTGTCTGCACTGGCTAGCTGTTAAACAGACTTTTACTCATAACAGATATGCTGTTATATGATACACCCATTGGGTTAGTGCACTGTTTTTTAATCCAGCCCACTGCATGAGAAGAGGATAACAAGATTGCTGGAAAAATATATCTACCATCTCTCCAAGGACAAATGCAGATAGAGGCATCTAATCTACCTACTAATTAGCATTTCTCTGCTGGGTTATGTGAACAATACTGAGTCAAATTTTAAAGGAGACATTGCTCCCTTTTACTTTGGGGAAGCTCTGCAACCCCAGTATAACTGTGTGGTTCAGAAAGTAAAGATATGAAGCTATGAAGCCTGTCAGTACTCTGGTGTAACTGATCCAAGACAATTTGCTAAGTTGCCTTTGACTACTACAACAATCTACCTACAGGAAAAAAAGAATTCTTCACAATTGACTTCCAAGCACCAGTGGATAATGTGCAGGCTCCTTAAAAGTACACTTCTACCTGGAGTTTGATGACATCAGGCAATTAGCTGGTGGTTAGAACAACTCGATTATAGGACCCTATCCACCTAACTTAAACATCCAGGCTTCATCACACTTTAGGCACCTAATGAAGCAGCCTCATCTAGAGTGAATTCCTAACATAACCAATAGAGACAAGCAGATTACTGTGATTACCTGCTGAAGGATCTAAGGGGTATACCCTGTCTGCTTGTGTTTAGCTACCTAAAACTGGTAGAAAGGAACTCCTCTTGGAGGCCTCCTGAGGCACCTTATCTGTATTGCACAGATGGGAAATCTGGGCACTTACATAGCTGTCTCATTAAGCCATTACAATATAGGCATAAGTCTGATCTACAAATTAGGTGGACAGATTTCCATCCAGGTAAAAGTTGGGGTGATAGGCCTAGGTCAATGATACTTGTTCTGCCAGTAAGCTTCAATGCATGTGGTCTTCCTGTGCTGTCTCAATTACATTGTTACTGAACGTAAGGACACCAGTTTTCTACAGCACCTTTCAACTACATTTTGAAGAATTACACTCCATTGTTATTTTTCCTTGCAGGTAGCTCCTACACTCAGGATCCCACAAAGACCAGTTTTTGCACCACGTAATCCTATACTTACATACCATCCTAAGAGATCATCATGACATGACAAGGACTTTGGATTGGTAGTTATACACTACAGATGAGGGACTGTCCTTTTTCCATCTGGAGGAGACTGCACGAGCTCCTTGAAATCCTTGTTAACAGCTGGAGTTTGGATGAAAATTTGCTCAATCGAACATAACCCAGGAATGGTTTGTAGACTGTGGAAGAATGAGTAACTCAAATACTGTAAAATTAGCATCTCGCTCCTGACTGGATCAAAATGCGAAAACACTAGAAAAACACAGGAGGAAAGTCACAAATCAACACAACCTTCCACTTGTTGCTGCTTTGGGAGGACAGGAAAGTATGGTATCGCCATGTCATGAGAAAAGATGTAAAAGATGTAGCAAGGAAAAAGCTTCTGTGAATCTTCTATGTTCTACACAGGTCTTCTGTGCAGGAACAAACATCCAAGTCAAATCTATTCTAGGGATCCCAGAGCAGACCTTCTGATTTTGATGGACTGTGAGGAGATGCACTGCTTGAAGACAGAAGTAACTGTATGGTGAAACTGAGCTATTTAAACCTTGCAATAAAGCTATAAAGATGAATTTATGCTACACTGTAAAAGCAAGACTCTTCAGAATTCATGGATTTGCAAAACCAGTTACAATCATCTGCAATGCTCTTTAATCCACATTTTATTATTAAATAATTCTAAGTACCAGCAAGATACTTTATATCTTTCTTTGGCACAGTACCATTTAACATTCTAAAGACTCAAGTGCATTTGGCTGACCTAAGTTATTGGGCTCAACTCAGAGCTAACTGGAAGAAATTTAATGTCCTGTGATATACAGGACATCAGACTAAATGATCTTTTCTGGCCTGAGCTTTATAAATCTATGGAAAGTGAGGCTTTGCCATAAGTTTTTCACAAAGAGCTGTCACAGCCAGGACATAGTGTCCTACTGGCCTTCTTTCACCAATATATGAAGTCTGGATTTAGCCAGTTGCTGAGCTTGCTGAGTTGCAGCTATGAACCTTATAGGCATCCCAGCTCTCCTTTACTTCAATTATTTTTCTTGGGATGTTGGTTCTGTATATAATTGTGCTAAATCATTTTGTCTCCATGCATCTTTTATTAGAGGAGGCTGAGTCCTCCAGAACTTAGAAATACCTAGTGCAATTATTTATCCTACACCATTATTCCCTTTGAGAAACAGTGCTTCTATATTTGACTACTTTTTTGCATAGGTTGATACTATAAATTTAACCCATACACTCCTTTGGTAATACATCCACCTCTCTGCCACAGAGGGAGGACCAAAAATATACATAATAAGTTTTCTTTAACTAAATAGGACAAGCAATGGAGAACTGTGACTGCTGAAATTTCCTATTAACCTCTACTAATTTATGCAAGTATCTGTTATGCTGCAGTACAAAGCTCAGAACAGTGCAGAGTTCCCCATCATGAATTAAAACCAGGAATTGTTTTAAATGGATACAGGAATGTGTTTTAAGTGGATAATTTGGGGATTATTTATCTCACTCAAAATTAGACATCTGCAATCTTCATCTGAGCTAGTTAGATTCTGTTGTAGGCAGCACAGAAAACCACAGCAGTGAAAAAAAGCTAGAAAGAAAGCCTGTGACTAGCATGTAGCTGAAATCTAGATGCAGAGATTTCTAATATTAGATGAAATAAATATCACCATTTATGAATTCTTAGGAACACGTGGTTTCTTAGGGCTGAGATAATTACTCTAGGAGGATGCTAGGCAGCAAGGTGGGTCAGGCCAGATTTTAATTCTACAAGAATAACCCATATCTTGGGTGTTGTATTTACTCCTAAGAATAAAGGTTAAAATAATTTTTGGAGTTTATATGCTTCCCACAATGACTTGCAGCAGCTATTTGCAGCAGAGCAGAAAGTATCTTTCCAGCTCATTTTGCTGCCAGCTGTAGGAATTCATAGGCTGATCTACCCCAAACATGCACTGACTACCACTACCAGCAGCTGTAACACTGCTTCAAACCTTTCAACAGGTAATGCCATTGCTACTAACAGGCCATAGGCTCTGTACTGAGTTTCCAAGGACTCAAGACTGAGGCTTGTCGGGTGTTCTCTGTCTGAATTTCTGACCTGCCTGCAGCTTTGTTTCCTCTGGTTTAGCTGTGACAGCAATTCCTCTAATTGACCAGGTGCCTATGGCTAATTTGTTTCACTTATGTTTATCTCTGTGTTTTACAGCCAGAGTTTTATGTAGATAACAGAAATAAGCAATTACTCTGTGTGGAATGGGATTTTTATGACTCTAGTACAAGGACGCTGTCAAGTAACTACAGACTTTGTGAGACAGCAGAAGCCCTAAGAGGTGGAAACAGAGAGAAGGGCATGTAAGAGGGGAGGCATGGGATGCTAAGAGACAGGGCACAAATTGGCACTGGGGACCCCATGGCTATGAACAACTTGCCCACAGTCCCTGATGCAGCCTGAGATCTATCAAAACCCTGCTTTTAAGTGTAGTAAAGATAGTAAAGAAATCATTCCTAACATATGCAAAAGAGAGCATATATAGAAATTTGGCTGTAATCTGGAGCTGCAAATGAGGAGAGTGTAAGATGCAAAAACCTATTATCAACCACATAAAATTGACTCAGAATAGGTCCTGGGGTAAGAAAGAAGAAACCATAAAAATGAACATCATATTCCTCCCACTGAAGAAGTCCAGATGCTGATGACACACCATAGTGCCCACCTCACCATCAGAATGAACTAGAGTATCTGGGGAAGCGTGAGTATGACACCAGCAAACGGAGTAGAAACTGTGATGTGTGCGTATAACAATTTTAGCTGTATTACTATTGAAACTTTTTCCTGAATAAATGCATTCTTTCTCTTTTGGTAATGAAATCTGGACCAATAGTGATTCTTAGAGTATTAATATTCAGTTATACTAACAACAAATTATTTGCTTTATAATTAAAGTGTGTTTTCTTTCTGCCCACAAACAACATTCTGAGTATAACAGAAATCAAAACAAGCACAGAAAGAAATCGTGATTCTCCTGTGCTGTGCACTTGGCAGAAACAACCTAGTCAGTAACATGTTGAGATCTCTCCTCACCATGCTGAGATTGCCTTTCTTTTAATTTACTACCCCCTTTCTTGTGGGGAAGACAATGCCATTTCACTGGAGTTGAGACCACCGCTCTCATTTGGCCCTCCTGCTTTTAATGTGTGTTTCTACATAACCTCCCATGCCCTTAGAAAGGTTCCAGACACCATACAGACAGAAAAATTAGAGAAGGACAACATTTATTCTTCTGTCCAGCCCATCTCTTCACAGCAGTAAGTGTACTTCACCTGGCAGCTCCCCAAACCCTGAGTCTATGGAGGAACAGGTTGCATTCAGTACGACACCTTTAAGGACACTAAATTAACTTCAAAAATATAGATTATATCATTTTTCCTTCCATGTTCCTCTAGAATATACACTGTTATTTGTTACAGAGTTGTGTCACTGTTCATGATGTACACCTCAGCCTCACCTCCCAAATACATAAAAGTCCATTTTTTTATCATCTTTTTATATATCAATGTCTTTGCAATGTCCCATTCTCAAGGATGATACTATATTGAGAATGGATCTGCTCCCTCATCCTTCATTCCACCGTGTCCATGACTTTTAAATAGTGCCAGGCAAACAATGCTGCTGCTGCTTAAAGTATTTTGCAATTTAGATTGATTATTGAAAGATACAGTGTTCAGGCAAAGAGTCTATGAATTATTCCGAGATGGAATATCTTGCTATTCAGAAGGTCCCAGGAAGCAGCAGTGAAAGTGAATGAGTAAATCCATACTGCATTAGCTGCATATAATGAGCATTTTGCTAATTGGAAGATTTGCTGGATTGCAGAAGGATGTGCCAGGGGAAGTTTTAAAGTCTGACCTTTGGGGACAGTAAAAGCACAAAACAAAACAGTAAGCAGTAAACCTACACACTGGTAGGAGAAACAGACACAGTGATCTGCAAGAGCTTATTCACTTTCGTGGTATGCATTCTCATGTTACATGTTGCATCAATGAAACCAACAGAAAACCCAAGTGATTGTGTTTCTGTAATCAGGTTTCTCCAAATCAGAATACACTTCTTGTAGTTCAGGCATGGTTCTTCTGCTGTAATGAACTGCTCTTTTACAGAACTCCTGTGGCCAGACTGCAGACAGAAAGGAACAGAGGATTCCCCAAAGAAAATGAGCACTAATGAAGTTCCCATTTCCAGTAATTTTCAGAGCAGAATATGCTCTTTATTATCTGACCGATGAGAGGGCACATTCAGAATGGCTCAGTGCTGAATTAGCAATAAATTAAATTACTGTGAAACTGAGTTTAGCCCTAGAGCATAGGAAAGTGCAGCAAGGACACTCTCTCACTCTTTGCCTTCTCCCCAGCCCAGAGTGGTGGAAATAGATGTGCAGTGGGACGCTCACTGGCGGTGAGCCCTGCTCTTCCTCTCTCTTTTGAGAAGCCATCCTTCTCCTGGGTCGCAGAGGCTTTCTTCTGGTAAGACTGTTCTCTCAGATGAGAAGTCATCTGGAAGGCTGGGGTATCCTCTCTTCTCTACTCACTTTACTTCACAAAAGCTGGAATTGGCTCAAAAATGGCTGGCAGAGAACTAATTTTTTGCAAAGTAGTGCTGTTGACAGAAGGGTGTAAGAGGAAAAAGGACAACTCAAGGACCCTTGGCTATGGAGCAGGCAATCCTGCAGTGGTAGGACAAGGGGGAAGCGCTTTAAGCTGTCAGAGGAGAGATTTATATTATATATTTAAAAAAATAAATTTCCCTAAGAGGGTGGTGAGGCACTGGCACAGGTTGCCCAGAGAAGCTGTGGCTGCCCCATCCCTGGCAGTGTACAAGGCCAGGTTGGACGGGGCTTTGAGCAACCTGGTCTAGAGGAAGGTGTCCCTGCCCATGGCAGGGGGGTTGGAAAAAGATGAGCTTTAAGGCCTCTTCTGACCTTAACCGGTCTATGATCCTGTGATCAGAAAGGAGAGGTGCAGTGCGTATATAACACAAGGCAACTACTTCATCTGCTGCATGCTGCAAATGTCTATCCCTTGCTCTGTTTTTTCACTGGGGTGAGTTGCTCTAGGTAAAAGGGCTGCAGTCAATTCCCTAAATATCTGTCAGTCTGCACATATCAAGAATCATAGAGTCATAGAATAGTTAGGGTTGGAAAGGAACTTAAGATCATTTACTTCCACCCCCCCTGCCATGGGCAGGGACACCTCACACTAAACCACCTCACCCAAGGCTCTGTCCAACCTGGCCTTCATCACTGCCAGGGATGGAACATTCACAGCTTCCTTGGGCAACCTATTCCAGTGCCTCACCACCATTACAGTAAAGAAATTCCTCCTTATATCCAATCTAAACTTCCCCTGTTTAAGTTTTAACCCATTACCCCTTGTCCTGTCACTACAGTCCCTAATGAAGAGTCCATCCCCAGCATCCCTATAGGCCCCCTTCAGATACTGGAAGGCTGCTATGAGGTCTCCACGCAGCCTTCTCTTCTCCAGGCTGAACAGCCCCACCTTTCTCAGCATATCTTCATATGGGAGGTGCTCCAGTCCCCTGATCATCCTCATGGCCCTCCTCTGGACTTGTTCCAACAGATCCATGTCCTTTTTATGTTGAGGACACCAGAACTGTACACAATACTCCAAGTGAGGTCTCACAAGAGCAGAATAAAGGGGCAGGATCACCTCCTTTGACCTGCTGGTCACAGTCCTTCTGATGCAGCCCACGATACAGTTGGCTTTCTGGGCTGCAAGGGCACACTGATGGCTCATGTTCATTTTCTCATCGACCAGCACCCCCAAGTCCTTCTCCGCAGGGCTGCTCTGAATCTCTTCTCTGCCCAGCCTGTAGATGTGTCTGTGATTGCTCCGACCCAGGTGTAGGACCTTGCACTTGGCATGGTTAAACTTCATGAGGTTGGCATCAGCCCACCTCACAAGTGTGTCAAGGTCCCTCTGGATGGCATTCCTTCCCTCCAGTGTATCAACTGAACCACACAGCTTGGTGTCATCGGCAAACTTGCTGAGGGCACGCTAAATTCCACTGTCCATGCCACCCACAAAGATGTTGAACAAGACCGGTCCCAACACCAGTCCCTGAGGGACACCACTCTTTACCGGTCTCCAGCTGGACATTTAGCCATTGACCACAACTCTTTGCATGCGGACATCCAGCCAGTTCTTTATCCACTGAGTGGTCCATTCAACAAATTGATGTCTCTCCAATTTAGAGACAAGGGTGTCGTATAGGACAGTGTCGAATGCTTTACACAAGTCCAGGTAGATGACATCAACTTTCTACCCCTGTCCATGAGTTCCATAGCCCCATCATAGAAGCCCCCCAGATTGGTCAGGCAGGATTTCCCCTTAGTGAATCCATACTGGCTGTCACCAAGCACCTTGTTGATTTCCATGTGCCTTAGCATGCCCTCCAGGAGAATCTGCTCCAAGATTTTGCCACACTCGGAGGTGAGACTGACTGGTCTCTAGCTCCCTGGGTCATCCATTTTCCCCTTCTTGAAAATGGGGGTTCTATTTCCCTTTTTCCAGTCATTGGGAACTTCACCTGACTGCCATAATGGTTCAAATATAAGATGTGATGCTTAAGTGTTACTACTCCAATCCCAGACACCAGGAATCTGTACAGGTCATTGTGTCAATGTGAGCAACTCCAGATCCTCTGGTCTATGTGTACATTGTCAACTATATGTGTCAACTGTGAAATCATGACTAGTCTTGTTTTTAAGGTCAAGGAGGTAAAAAAATAATTTGTATTGTCTATTAACCAGAGCTGCCAGAGCATGTCAACAAAGCCATAGTGACAATGTCTTACCATAGGAGATCTGAGCACAGCCAGAGTGGTTAAGCACTTACCTATGTCTATACAATGACACAACAGATAAAGGAGAAAAAAAATATCCACCTGGACTTCTAGGATTGTGCTTAATCCTGGAGATCATGCCTATTTCAAAAATAATACAAGTGTTTTAAGATTAGTAAGGTCTAAGAAATTACATCGTGCACTGTCTCTGGTTCAGTCAAACCCTGGGCATCTTCAGCTTGCTGCAGTGAGAACTGGTAAGAGAAGTAGAACATACAGTGACAAAGGGACACACAAATGCAGAAAGTTCAGGAGATCCCTAAGGAGGTGATTGAGTCATTCAAAGGATGCCCCTGCCAGCAGGACCATCCAGAGCTGGTGGAGCAGCAGTCATCAAGTAGCAACACTCCACGACTCTTTCTCAGCCTAGCTGCTCTGGAAAGCACTGGTAGAGTTCACATACATCTCTCTTACAGCTCCCTCTTCCTGTTGTTGGCCTTGCACAAAAAACATTTCCATGTTGGAAGCAGCTTTACGAGGTCTGGCAAGAGCTTGCACAAAGCGATACAACTGCAAGGGCTTTGTTGTTGTTAAGATACTGAAGGCATCAAGAACAAAAAAACCCACAGACAATTCAGGAGCTAAAGGTTGTCTGAGCCCTGAGGGGCAGAGAGGTGGGAATGGCAGGGGAACAGTTTGCACAGCAGTGTGCAAGCTGGTGGCACTTAGAAAAAGCTGCTTTTTCTGCTAGAGAAAGGCATTGCTGCCCTTATCACCTTCCATTAATGGCTGTGCAGCACCTCGGGGTGCCCCAGCCGGGTGATTACATCTCCCTCCCATCATGCAGAGAAACGTCCAGCCTCTTTCCTCAGGGAGCACTCACAGCAAAATGGATTGAAATGTTTTCAAGATTGTTTCGGTAAAACTTGAAGGTCAGTGCAGAGGCAAAGAAGTGAGGAAATGTAGACAAACAAATGCACAAAATTCTTAATGTTTTCCTCATGTGTCTCTCTCACTCCTTCTTCATGCCAGGGAAAGCTGCAAAGCAGTATCCCACCCTACCCATCTCCATTGGTCCAAGCACAGTAGGCTCCATCTGTACCATCCTGTCTGCTAAACTCAGTTTTTGTCTGAAAGGAAATATCCTGCTGTGCAAACCCCAGCTGCACTCCAGCAGCCCACTTCTCCTGTGGCATCCTCCCAGCTAAAAGAGTCTGCAGGTGCCAGTGTGGCACTTAACGGGCCATTCACTGCTCCTCCTGCCCCACCATGCTGCTCTTGGGGTAAAGTGGTTTTGACCATCACTCAGGCGGTGTAGGTGTTAACTTCTGTCCACCTGATTTCTCCGGGGTTCACTTTAGCAGATGTTTTCATGTTCACAGTATGTGCTGTGAGTGCCTTCTTAATTTTCCTTCCAGTACTACTCCACTGAAGCAGTAAATCGGTGCTGAGCAGCAAGATGCTGAACTACTTCTTTCATTCTATGCTGAATATGTAACAGAAGAAAGATTCAAATCCCTCCTATGTTAACCTTTTCCTCCTAATGGAACTCAGATGTTTATTCTTCTACAATAATCTTTGAACTTTTTGTTCAGCTAGAGACACCAGATCTTTAGAAGGGGTGTGGGAAACATGAGAGAGCACTTTTGGAAGTAGACCATAAGATACCTGCACCGTCAGACCAAAGAAGCTTTCACACACTATTTATACATCATTTCAGCAGGGAAAAATGTTACTTTTCCCTTCTGCTCATGTGATTTTCATTCTGACTAAAGCAGGATTGCAAACCCACTGCAGGTACCCTAGCACTGGCAAAGACATGCCAGTTGGTGTATTCCTGAAAGACAAGCCTTTTAGAAACACACCTCACTTTTCATGGGTAGTAGCCATTCACGTTACCTCTTTTAAGAAACAAAATGAAAGCACAATGATAACACAAGCATGAAAACAGATGGCCTATTATTATCGCTACGTATTGGATACACTGACAAGTGCAGAGCTTGGGAAATTAGCAAGCAACAGAGACACAAATTGTAAAGGCAGTTACTGCGGGCTGCCCCTGTGCAGTTGTTAGATTTCATGAATGACACCTCAAAGGGCTGAAGCAAGCTGAGCTCCATCTGTAGGACAGTAGGAAGAGGGAAAGGCAGCAGTAAACCCTTTCTTCTTAACATATACTAAAGTTGCTGTCATTTCAACAAGCTCAAAACCACCTGCCAGTTTCTTCCAGAGCAGCGAGCTGACATATTGAGAGCTCCAGCTAAGAGTGTGTTTTAAGAAGAGTAATCCAGTTTCATCACGTATGAGTGACTGACTTCGCAGGCTGTGAGATTTTCATACCATCACACTGCATCACGACGGTTTGATTTATTCAGTAGCGACTGCAACACTGAAATGTGTTTCATCTCTCTCCTGATAACACCCAAATGTGGAACGGGTGAACATATCATCATCTACTCACTGACATATAAAATCTGGGATTTATGGAAGTAAAAAGCTAGGACTTGGGCAAGGCTTATCTAAGTAAGTGCCAAATCAGCATTTAAACCTATTTCTCTCTTTTTCTGGCCTTAAAAAAAAAAAAAAACACACAACAAAAAAGATGTGGAATATGCATCATTCTCTTATCTGGGAAATGAAAATGACTGCTATTAAAATAAATACTATTAAAAGGACTTTGCACTTTTCTTTGGAGATCCTTTCACTTATATTCACTCAAATAATTTTACAGGAAGGATGAGAAAGGCCAGCAAAGTTTTTCTGCTATATGTGGCTAAAGCAAAGTATGCATATTGGCACATGCAAACATACAGGCAACGGTTAAAGACATTGTCTTCAGCTTCTACACTTTGAACACTCACATTCCTTTCCGTATGCCACCGCAAATGGTGTCTGCTATAGAAAAGATTAAATTCATGATCTAGACTGTGACCACATAAATATCACAGGGTAACACCTTCAATTCATCCCTGTTTTTTTCCAACAACTTGTCTTCAAAATGTCTTCTTGGACCATGCCATCATCAATGAAGAGGGAAAAGAAAAGTTTCAAGACACAGCTCTTGGGAGTAATGCTTGTGACCCGGACACTTATAAAAGGAATAGTATGCCAGCGGGTTTGTTATTTTACGAGCTGCTGAACAGGACTGGCTGTGAAGACACAGCCCTGAATGCATAACAGTACATTGTCTCTCTCCAGAATCTCACTTGTAAATCCCAGATTATTTCTGTTATCAACACTGAGCATTGCATCACTTTCTTGGAGGACATAATAAATTTTTCCACCTGTCAATGGAGCAAATACAACATATACAAAAGAATCTTTCTACCTCATTAGAATTTTTATAAAATAGTCATTTTGATTTCAAAGGGTAAAATGAAATGAGCAACCTGCAATACCATAGCATCACTGCAGCTAAGTTCTTGGTAAACACAATATACTAAGGTGATATTGTACTCTGTTTCTTCAGATTAAATATATCTCATCCTCAGATTTATACTGGCACTTTATGGCTTCTGCAAATGACTGTCTCAGCACCGCAAAGTAATTTCACCCTGTCATATTTGTCTTTGGAAATTGTAACAAATTATTGTGATTTATAACATCAAACTCAACTCTTCCATTTTTTCCCCAGATGGGAACGTCGCTGATGGCAAGCTGCTGGGCCATCCATTTACGCTGTGTGGAGGGTGACAGTGAAACATGTTTCATCTCTCTTGCCTGACACTCTCTTTCCCTTTGAGGGGAGGCTGTCAGCATAACTCAAACTGTCAAGGCACCTTTGCAAGGGGCCTGAAACAAATCTAACACTCTCCTACCTGCATGCCTGCTAATGAGGTGTGACTTGCCTCTCCTGGCTGCCTGGCCTGGCCGACTCTCCTTGCCTCTGACCCCCATGGTCTCTTCTCAGTCAATAGAAGTCAAACCGTCATTTGTCTTTGAGTAAGGGCAGGCAATGATGAGTGATGGGAACTTTGGGGAAACTCACTCCATGTGTACTTTGCTTTGCTGTGCTTCAGCAAGGGAGAAAACATCTCCCACCAGCATCATGTGAGCTAAATGCAGGAGGATGCTGGACCTTACAAAAAACCTGACCTCTATTTTAACAAGTGCTGGAATACTTTGAAAATCACCATTTTGGCCAAAGAAAGCAATCCCCATGAATCCTTGTCTGCAGGGTCCTATGTGATACAGAAAGGCTGAACTAGAGCAATCTCTCAGCCTGCCTTGGTAAGACATATTGCTCACAAACCAGGAGGATGGCAAAAGCTATATTTATTTGCCACTCATGATGGTGTTACAGATCCCTGATTATGGCAGAGATCACTTACAGGTCTGTGCAGAGGGAGAAGTCAGGGAGGAGAAGGAGAGGTTTTAACACCCTCCATTGGAAATATTTCCTGAGCTCCCTTTGCTTTAGGAAAATAGATTTCATATTATGTGAATGGAAAAATGGAAAGTTAAGAAGTGAAACATCCAAAATCCACCACCCAAGTCAGATTTAAATGTGTTATGTATTCTATCATGGGAGTAGTGGAGTTTTAGTCATTCCAGCTGTATAACAGAGCCACCGTGTCATCTGCAGCAGCTCGGAGGGTGTGGGTGCTGCAGCACCACACACAAGCAAAGGGATAATAAATTGATCAAGGATATCCCAGACACATAAACGTTCCTGTAAAATGCAATCAGTCCTGAGGTTATTCTTAAACAGAGGTTTTCTTTCTGACCTCAACATGGCTGTAGAGAACTATCATTTGACAATTTTTGCTTGTATTTACAGTAGCTTGATAAAACGTGTATATGTGTGCGCGCTTGTGTTTATTTTAACGTGCTAAGTTGGATGTGTCAAACTGAACCACATGGAACGTGGCCACAAAGGAAATAATTTCACTAAAATTATATAATGTAAAACGAATAATTGGAGTATCTACATTAAATACAATTTGCATGCAACATCGCATTATACAATTGCTGACATGCTGCAGAGAGGTATTAGGTTTAAAGTAACTACGTTTAGAAAGCAATTTGCAGAATTTCTGCTCTTTTTGCTGGTTTGAAAAGCAGTGATATGTTTTTTGTAGCTGACAAGTGAACAAAAACCAATAATTGAATGGTACCATTTTACCCACAAGGCAAGCTGATAATTAGGGGTTTAACAGACAGTTTGGATTTAATCTGAGCACTGGCAGCTACTCCTTTTGATTTTTTTCTTGTTGGTGTTTAGGGACCAAATAAAGGTGTGTGTGTGTCCCAGTTGTCAAAAACAATGGGCAAAATAAGCTATTTTTTTATCCCTGGCTCATGCCTGACACTGGGCCCCTGGAGTGCAAACATGGGGAATGATTATGCACTGGAGGGCAATGTCTGGAGAATGTGTTGGTGAAAACAAATAGAAGAAAACAAGGGGAAACAAAATAGGGTAGGGAACCGGCAGACATGCCCAGCCAGCATATCTCTCTAGGGCAAAAGAAAGATGTGCCCAGCACATCTTTCTAGGGCAGCCACAGCCTTCTCCCTCTCTCCAGGCTTCAGTTTCTGCTCCACTGCAAGGGTGGAGGGTGGAAGGATAACAGTGGCACCTATGCTACCTAAGCGTGGGGCCAGGCACAACAGGACAAAGGTGGTAAACCCATGTGGTGCATACTGCCAAAATCCCTACAAATCCAGCCAGAGAGATGGAGGAACAAACTGAGAGCACATGTTTACCCTAAAGGAAGGCAAGACACTGCTTAGTGATGGGAAATGCCCCAAGTCACACCCCTCAGGAGTAGTCTGTGATCACCAGATCACTCCAACCCATCTCAAGTCATGTGAAGCCTGGCCCAGAAACGGATACTTTTTTTTCAGGACAAAAAGACCATACCCCAGCTATTTCATATTCCCCTTTTCCAAGAGGAATAGCTGTTCTTTCAGTCCACTGAGCCTTTTTGCAACAGAAGGTTTCACTTGTGTCTGCTCCATGGCTGAGTATTAAGGAGTTAACATATTACTGATATGAACAGTAAAATAAAACTGCTGCTGAAAAATACTGACTATTAAACACTAATGAGTTTATAAACCAATTTTCTAAAATCACAGAGACTTCCTGGAGGGCTAGTCAGACTAGACAAAGAGTGAAGACCAAGCAAGCCGTTCCCTTTCAAGCAATTTTCAATTGTTTTTATATCATGTCCAGAAGCAGAATCCTAGTTCTGCTTTTGGCATTTAGTAGTTTATTGCAGCTGAAAGTGAGATCAATTAAAGCATCCTCAATAATCTTAGGCTTAATTGGAGGCCAATTTAGAACTTCAGCAATCTACAGACGATAGTACTCATTGTTAAACATGGGTTATTCCCCAAAGAATTTGCATTGAATAAAAGTGTTCTGAATATATTACATTTCATACAGCACCAGGAGACAGACAAATTTCCATACAAAACTACCAGATGAAAGCCAGTTTTTGAAATGTGGATCATATCCAAAAAAGTTTTCTTACTTCAAACAAGTAAGAAAACCTTTTTGTTCACATCTTCTCCAGCAACTGTAAGCTTGCACTCACTGTGAGCATATTATCAGAGAGACAGTCATTTCAACTTATTGGCAAAACAATGCCAACATTTCTAATTTCCCTAATGATGGAAGCCATCACCTGAAAACACCCTCAGAACAAAACAAGGCAATGTATTCTGCCTTTACTACGCCTCTTGCTGCAAATACCAGTATCACCATGCCTGACCCTTGCATCTAGGAAGTAATACTGCTCCGGAAATACTCTAGAATGATAGCCATGCAAATGAAACTCATGTTCCCACCATGGGTTATGAACTAGCACACACTAGGCAGTAGCTATGTGGGCTGGCCCCTACATAGGCTGGATCCCACTGCCTATAACATGTGCCTGCAGTTCTACCAGCCCTTCTGCAAGGAACCCCCTTGCAGAAGCCACTGGAGGCACCTGCTCCCATGTAAATGGAGGCAGTCACCAGTTCTTTTGGTGTAAACTGTTGAATTGCCACCAAATCCTCATCACTTTTACCCTGGTTTACATTTGGGGTGTGACCTAGACAGTAAAAAGCTTTATATGTCGCCTCTCACTTGACAGATTATTTATTTTCCTGATTTTAACTTTTAAAAGATTTGGAAACTAAGCAGAATAGGTGAAGTTTTAAGTATCAATTATTTTTCTTGAAATAAAATTAGAAGCAAATCAGCTTTTCAGTGGAAGACTATATTAATATCCAGTGCATAAGTCATTATTAATATTGCTGTAATGAGTGCCAAGTGAATTAATGATAGCTGGCTGCTTATTTTAAAATTATTCACATTTTTAATGTTTATTCTCAGAGCAGTCATTATGCCCTTTATATAGGGCATGTGCTTAAGAAGCAGTTGAATTCAGCCTGTAATAAGAGCACAAGAAAAAGTCACTGGGAAAAACAGTTCAGCTGGGAACAATTAGCTTGCAATATTCCCCACCATTTCACCCCTTGCTTTAAATGTGTATGTCAGAGTGGACATTCTCCGTTCCTCTAACGTCCATTAATTGAGAGAAATACAGGCTCATGTACTTTCAGAGGCTGAGTGCTCAGACTCCAGAGTACTTCTTTCTCTGGAGATGAAAGAATTGAAAATCAAATGTGAGTCTTCCAAATAAGAATGCAGTGTATTGCCACTCAGTTATTCAGGAAGAAAAGTACTCCTCTGAATGCCCAACATCAAGGTCTAATTCCTAGACCTACCACAGTAATGAAAGTAATGAAAGACCTACCTGAGTAACGGAAGTCACTGACAAAGTCACTTTATCTCCCCGTGCTTCCATATCCAAAGTCATACAAATAAGTCTCAAGGCTAGAGGGAATTCCAGTCAAACTATGCCTCATGCTAAAAAAGCCCCAAACCAAACCAAACCAAACCTGTTTGACATCAGAACTGAAGCCTGGATTTCTGTGACTGTGCAGGAGTTCTGGGTTAAGCGACCACTTCAGGTTGCAAACACACACTGAGGAGACAGACTGGGAATAGTTACATGAAGGTTTTGTGCTAAGCCTCCAGTAGTGTGCCATATCAACTAGTCATGGGGTATCTTTTCTGGTCTGTCCCTAGTTGTTTAGGGAGGTTAACATGTGGCCTTGATTTGCTCCCAGATCTCAGAATTCATGTGGCCACTGTCACCTCTACTCCCAATACCCATATGTCCAATTTTAAGATATCTATCATTTCAGGAGAGGAAGCTCTTGACTGAGCTCCTCAGAGATAGCAGTGTCATTCTCAGTCCATTTGGAGCCCACAGGACTATTGAATCAGGTATGTGCTCTGCCATACATTCTCCAGACTGGAAGTACCTGTGTTTGTAGAGCAATGGCACAACTGGGATTCCTGATGAGCCACATTAAAAACTGTTTCCTTAGGTCAGCAACCAGAATTGATCACGGGCCTTTTGCAGCTCTAGCAACTGGTGTCAACAACTCCAGAAATAACATACTACACGTGAGAGTTGCTTAAAAACCCCAAAATCAACAATGCGTTTTTTTACACTGAACAGGTACACAGCTTCTTTTATATGAAATTTGTGGTGGTAAGAGACCTGTTAACATGTTGCCTACAGTTACAATCCTGAACAGGCTTGCCATTTTCTCACAAATCCTTTTGTGGAAAAGAAATGACCACGTGGGCCCTTACGTATGGAAGTAAAAGGATCTATAATGTATTATGTATGTACTTTTTTGTGTATATGTATGAAGTATTCACACGTCTGTTGCCTGAGGGCTGGCAATATGAGAGACGCAATTCAAGAGTAAAAATAGGGCTATGCTGTAGTATTTAGTTGGTGGTTCCTGTTAACTTTCTTGGTTTTAAACAGCACACTGGACTCGCAGGGGAATATGCAGCCCTGACTTTTCTTAGCAGTTTGAATGTCATTTTTCAGAGAGTTACACTGCCAGATTCTCCAGCAGCACCCACAGCAACAAAGAGTTAATGCTTCCCCTCCAGTCTTAATTCACCCCATTGTGTTTGGGATTGCAGGGTTAGAAACGATCACACAGTGAAGTGCTGCAAAATGCAATCTCTCCTAGACACAATTGGGTTGAGTTAAAGGACACTAGGCACTTAACTCTGAATTTCTTTGCTTTCATCTGAACGCTGTTACTTTAACAGCATGTTTTTGCAGTTTTGTTTCTTCTAGTTTTATTTTATGACATAGAAGGAGTTAGATGCTCTTTTGATTCACAGCAAAATTGTTAAATGTTTTCATTTCCAGGCTGAGCGGGGTTTCTAGATGAAAAAATCTGTACACCAAAAAAAAAAAAAATTAAGGAAAAGGAATCTGCATTTAGAAACTTTGACTTTTGCATGTTCGAAGTGATTTGGTCAAAGAAAATGGGGTGGTTCTAAATTTACATTCCAGTAGAAAATGGTTCACATTAATGAAACCTAATTTATAAGTTAGCAACTTGATATTACTTTCTTTTTACAGTGTGCTAATTTCTTTCCTTATCCCTTAGCACAGATTTTTAGATGCTATGAACACTGGTGTTATCAGCCCTCCCAGGATGTGCAGATAATGGTATCTCTCTCAGTGGCTGTCAGATTACAGTGAAACAGGCTTTTCTGTTAAGAGCACAGGCATGGATGTACAAAGTGAACTCCCATACACAGTGCTCTTTCAGAAGAGGTCAAATCATTCTTTGCTTCCATATCTATCCTTTAGGGTCTGGGCAGATGGCCTCAGGATGGATAACTGTGAATAAATTGTAGAGCATATGGAAATACCTCTTATGTTAACATGGAAATATGCAACACTCATGTTAAAACAGCAATAGCCCATAGCAAATTGTTTCTTCATACATAATTTCTGAACATGTAGTCCAAGCTACATCCTGTCCCTATACAGCCTATACAGATACCCAAAGGAGTAACTCAGCACCTATAGGTACTCAGGGCTCTACAGAAACATGCTCCAGCCTGGTTCAAGCACTTCCTGCACCGGTGGACAGACTTTGTTTTCTGCAGAAAGTCTGTGCCATCTCCATACAGAAAGCCCACCTGAAATCCCCAGCCTCCCTATGGTTCCCCCAGTGTGTACACCTATGCAGTTTCTTAATTTAAAGCGTTCCCCCTTAGGCACATAATTTGGTCCTATGTAATGGTGGATGGCTTGAAGGAACTCCTGTTCTAACTATTAATTACATAATAAATGTCAGTTCAGTAATATAATGCAGGCACTGACTTAGGTTATAAATTGGCATCTGCATTTCATAAATTCTTTCATTTTAATGGCTTATAATTGTTACATTTCTGAAAGTTACACAGTGCAAACAAATGCTGGACTGGATTCAAAATATGTTGGCACACATGCAATCACTGAAAATGGGGAAAAACCCCAGAGCAAATATTTAATTGAGTATTTGCTGCACTGTAGTGTTATCAGCCTGCACAAATGCTATAACTGTCATCTGTAAAAAGACCAAAGGAAAGTGCTCTGGAAAGAGAAAATACGTCTCACATGTCGTGGCCTAATCCATCAGTCACTGCATTCACATGTAATCTTTACTCAGCTGAAGTCAATAGTGTTAGTTATTGAACAGAGGTGACAGGCCTGAATAGAAGTGATAAAAAATTAAAACCTTTTAATAAGCATTTTTTAGTCCCAGGGCCTGATCCCATCAGTGTTTTCTATCGGACATGCTGCTTACTCCTGTGAGCAACTGACTTTGCTCTTGTTATGCCATCTTAGAAGTGCTGGCAACACAACTCTCTGAGCTTAAAAAAACCCAAACAGGACAAACCAGAAGAGAACAGCCTTAATGGACCTGCCTATCACACACCTGCAGCCAAGCCTGGTATCATACACCTGCAGCCAAGCCTCGTGCTTCATTGCTCAGAAACATCCCAAGCCCAGCAGTGAGCGCTTACTTTCCTAACAGTTATGCCAGGAGGATCACAAGGACATTTCTACTTGGAGGTATGTCTGGCATGTTTCCTAATGAGGCTGCTTGCCTGCTGCAGAGTGATGCTCACTAAGCCATCACACCTAAAACTCTTCCCTGAACCACAGCAGTGTGGTATCACACAAAGGATTTAGGCCTGGTTGTAAGTCTTACTTTTCAAATAATTTATCCTAACTGTTCAAAAGGATCACTCTGGTATCAAAACAGAAATCCTCTGCTGTTTACAGTTTCTTCTGTGGACATTTCAGAGGGTTAGGGTCCCAAGAACAAGCTCAGATAAAGCTCTTCCTATGGATGCTCATCCACCCTCACCTCTCCCTGCAGCGTGGCTCACTGTCCCCACCTCATGCTGCTGTTCCCATGGCAGGGTCTGCTCTAATCACAGCTTTGAGTTAAATATTAATCTCCTTTTCTTGGAAGTGTTTTTTTTTTAACCTGGACCATGTTAATGATTCAGACTGCAGGACAGACCCTTTGCAAGACAACTGGCATAGTCAACCTGTGGGTGAAGGCTGGGGTGGAAGCAGAGGGGAGAAGGCAGGGTTGCTCATGCATTGTTGTCTCGGCGTGATGCTGCCATAGTTTCCTTAAAGACTTCAGAGTAGGGTGCAGCAATGGGAATAACCTCAGCAATATTTATCTTACTGGGTTTTTCAAAACCTTTTCTCTACCTTTGTGGGGTAGGAAATCCCTCCATGTCACAAACAGAGGAGGAGAAGAGGGTTTTGAGAAGATGTTACCTCACTGATCTTGGTGTTTAATCCCCTTAGGATCCTTTTGCCTTGGTGGACACAGCAATTCCTCCCCATGGCAAGTCAGTAAGTTGCAGCGCCCAGTTAGCACCTGGGTTGGATTAATGGGAGCTTTTTTCCCTCCTGTTTTGGGGGCTGAGCTGTCTGTTTGGACAATGAACACGTTGATGAAAAACGATTAAAATATTAGTGACCATGGGGAGAAAAACTATGGAAGTTTTCCTCAGAAGAGGGGAATCACTTCTTGTGAGATATATTTATTTTAAGAGCATCCACAGGAGTATTTTTTGAAAGCCATATGCTACTTATTCACATGTGTATGACAGAACTCACATATGAGGAGTGATACAGAACACAAACGTAGGTGTTGCACATTTCATATGTGCATATGTTCATAGCCTATTCCCGAGTTCTGTTTCTGAAATACTTCATTACACATATGCCATTTTCAGGTTTAGTATTTGGTTACCTTTGGCTTAAGAAAAATGCATTAAATTTATGATTAAGATTTTGAAAAATATGTGGGATCTAAAGCATTTTTATTGGCAGAATTACAGTAGTTTTTATAAGAAAATTATGTCAAAATAGGCCTAAATCTTCAAGATTATTCGGTTGACTTTGTATAAGTTGAGGCACCACCAGATGAGAACAACATAAAGCAACACAAACTCACCCTCTTTCATCTCCTTTGCACTTCCTTTCCTTTTCCTACTTAGCACAACTGCAGTTTGTCTGCAAGTTGATAGCATTTACTTTTCTTAATTGGCCAAAAGTTGACCCTCATCCTACAAGGACTAAGGCAGAGTGTGAGTCATTTATATGATGCAACTGAGAGCTACTGAAACTCCAAGTATATCTATAGCAAGCTCAGGGGGATGTAACCTATTAGACCCTGCCTCCTACTTTTCTGCCATGTGTCTGACGCCGTGGTTTCTCTAGGGTGCCTCAAACCCACATACCAAACTAGACAGTCAATGTCAGTTCGCTCCTGAAGCTGCAGAAAAACAGCAGCACTTGTTCAGTAGCCAAAGAGAGGTCTTCTGGCCACAGACCCATACCCAGCTGGACCTGGACAGCATGACCTCAGCCCTGCAGGCAGCCAGTGATGCTCAGATAGCAGCTCCTGCATTCCTCTGCTTCTGCTCTCAAACGAAAAGGCTTTCAAAGGACTTGCATTAGAACAATACTGACAGAAAGGACAAGTTCTAGAGCTATCTGTCTATTGGTTGCTTAGGATACAACCAAGAAAATGGTAGGCAATTGGCCAAGATAAGAAGACGACTGCCATGAGAGGACCCCTTTTTTCTTAATTCACAGCTTCCTCAGGTGTAGCTATTTTAGACTACATTTAGACTGTAATTATTGTAACCATTTAGTTACAGATTTCAGCTTTTAAATTGTCAACCGTTAGAAAAGCTTAATGAGCTACAGAAGGACATAAACTCTGTGCTTTCCCACTAGCAATGCAAAGAAGAATGTAGACAAGTAAATTATTGGAATTCTGATTTTTTTCTCCCTGTTTTTCATGAAAGCCACTGTTGCTTTTGAAAGGCCTGTGAGCTTTCACTTTGTGATAATGTTGTAAACATTCATAAACACCTACTCATCCCCTGTCACGTAAGATGTTTTTAGCCATTATCCCACAGCCCTGTAACACAAACACAAGCAACTCTGAAATTATACGACTTCTTAGCACATGAGGACAGACCCCTGCCTTCCAGAAGCAGTTCTTACAACTTGTACAAAAAATTTAGGGAAACTTACATGTTTCACTTAAGTCTCTCATGGTGCTGTGTGAGATATTGCACTGCCTCTGGTCAAAGGCACAGTACTCTCTATGCAATGGAAAACATTTAGCATTTATTGGAGTACTATGTCAAGACAGATGGAAAGACAAAAGAAATTACTCTTACAATCATAATGTCATTATACTAAGGACAGTGGTTTAAAATAAGGAATGTATTTTTTTGAGATGAAAGATTATTTACTTTTAATTCATACTACTGATAGATTACAAGGTGACATCCTCTGTTCCCTACAGAGAAAACACACGTAGCTATTGTCTGGTGAACAACAATGAAAATAAATTTTAAAGGCACTTACTGAATGGAGAATACAGTAAGTAACACACCTCTTTGAACTGGAAAGAAAAATTGTTTGGAAGAACTTCACAGTATCACCGTATCACAGTATGTTAGAGATTGGAAGGGACCTCAAAAGATCATCTAGTCCAATCCGCCTGCCGGAGCAGGAACACCTAGATAAGGTTACACAGGAACGTGTCCAGGCGGGTCTTGAATGTCTCCAAAGAAGGAGATTCCACAACCTCCCTGGGCAGCCTGTTCCAGTGTTCCGTCACCCTCACTGAGAAGAAGTTTCTTCTCAGGTTTAAGTGGAACCTCTTGTGCTCCAGTTTGTACCCATTTCCCCTTGTCCTTTCATTGTTTGCCACTGAGAAGAGCCTGGCTCCATCCTCGTGACACTCCCCCTTTATATATTTATATACACTAATAAGGTCACCCCTCAATCTCCTCTTCTCCAAACTATAGAGACCCAGCTCCCTCAGTCTTTCCTCATAAGGGAGATGCTCCACTCCCTTAATCATCTTAGTTGCCCTGCGCTGGACTCTCTCCAGCAGGTCCCTGTCCTTCTTAAACTGAGGGGCCCAGAACTGGACACAATATTCCAGATGAGGTCTCACCAGGGCAGAGTAGAGGGGAAGGAGGACCTCTCTCGACCTACTAACCACCCCCCTTCTAATACAACCCAGGATGCCATTGGCCTTCTTGGCCACAAGGGCACAGTGTCGGCTCATGGTCACCCTGTCGTCCACCAGGACCCCCAGGTCCCTCTCCCCTACACTGCTCTCTAACAGGTCGTTCCCCAATCTATACTGGAACCTGGGGTTGTTCCTGCCCAGATGCAGGACTCTACACTTTCCCTTGTTATATTTCATCAAGTTATTCCCCGCCCAACCCTCCAGCCTGTCCAGGTCTCTCTGGATGGCAGCACAGCCTTCTGGCGTGTCGGCCACCCCTCCCAGCTTAGTGTCATCAGCAAACTTGCTGATAGTACACTCAATTCCCTCATCTAAATCGTTGATGAATATATTAAATAATACTGGTCCCAGAACCAACCCTTGAGGCACTCCACTAGATACAGGCCTCCAATTAGACTCCGCCCCATAGACTACAACTCTCTGGCTTCTCTCCTTCAGCCAGTTCACAGTCCACCTCACTACCCGATCATCCAGACCACACTTCCTCAATTTAGCCGCAAGGATGCTGTGGGAGACCGTGTCAAACGCTTTGCTGAAGTCAAGGTAGACCACATCCACCGCTCTGCCATCATCCATCCACCGTGTTATTTCCTCATAAAAGGCTACGAGATTGGTCAAGCATGACTTCCCCTTGGTGAAGCCATGTTGACTGCCCCTCATAACCCTCTTATCCTTGATATGCCTTAAGATGGCACCAAGGATAAGGTGTTCCATCACTTTCCCAGGAATGGAGGTGAGGCTAACCGGTCTATAGTTACCCGGGTCCTCCTTCTTGCCCTTTTTGAAGACAGGAGTGACATTTGCTTTCCTCCAGTCCTCAGGCACCTCTCCCGTTTCCCAAGACTTGGTAAAGATGATGGAGAGCGGTCTAGCAATGACCTCAGCCAGTTCCCTCAGCACCCGCGGGTGCATCCCATCTGGACCCATGGATTTATGGATGTCCAGATTGCTCAACTGGTCTTTAACCCATTCCTCATCGACTAAGGCAGACCGCTCCGTTGACCTATCTTCATCCGAGGTCTCAGCGGTACAGGGCTCTTCAGGACTGCCTCCGGCAGAGTAGACAGAGACAAAGAAGGCATTCAGTAACTCTGCCATCTCTGTATCTTCTGTCACCAGGGCACCCGTCCCGTTCATCAGCGGGCCTACATTGCCTCTGGTGTTAGTTTTACCTGCCATGTATTTGAAAAAGCTCTTTCTGCTGTCCTTGACCCCTCTCGCCAGCTTTAATTCCAAGGAGGCCTTAGCCATCCTAGCAGCTTTCCTACATCCTCTAGCAGCAGCCTTATATTCTTCCGAAGTGGCCAGCCTTTTTCTTGTCCAAAAAGAAAAATAAGGAATGGTCCTTCATGCCAATATGGATGTAAGCTATAAAGAGAAAAGCAGTTCATCAGGGAAGAAAGTGAGAAACAAAACAAATTTTTAAACAATTTTTATCTTTCCTCATTTTTTTTTTTCAGTGAAGAATTAGACCCAAGAACAATCTTAATATGTATTACTCATCTGTTTTCTTTCATGTATTTAGGATTTAATGGTACGCTTCACAGATCACTTAAACTGGCATTACTCATGTACAGAATGGCTCTGGTTGGCAAGGGGACTCCATCACAAATCTGTTACTGTGATGTTCATTTAATTCCAATAGGAAAAGCAAGAGGAAAAGCCTGGCTGGCAGATTTATTGATTACATTTCACTAGTGACCAACAAGAGGCAAGCACTCTGAAAAATCCCCAAAGGTGATCATTAGTACTGAGTAACTGTCACTAAACATTAGCACCATCATCAGACTGGAACCAAAAGAAAGTGTGATGCTTTAAATGTGAGGCCCAAGAGGCATTGCCTATAGTCAAAAGAAAAACTGGATCATCTTACATCATGGCACTTGTGTTTGAGACAAATGTTTTATATATACATATTCATGTATAGATAGACTTACAAAATTGGTGTAGCACAGTCAGGCAAATTCAGCAGGGCTACCTACTATAAAACATAAAATTAATGTGTCAAGCTAATTTCGCGGTCCACTTGCCTGGAGCTGATTAGGACCAAATTAAACTTAGTCCTAATCAGCCTGAGTGCTTTTCAGGTAATACAGAAATCCATAGGATATGCTTATTATTGTAAAAGCACATGCACATTATCTGCACAAGCAGTGTAAGAACAGGTTTACCAGAATAATTTGTGGTTTCACACTTTGTAATGCATTGCTAGCTCACCTATTTTTGGTGGATTTTTATTTGACAGTCTCATGTTTCCGTGGCACAGAGGAATATCAAAGATGCAATTTATTTTCCATACTTGAATATGATCTTCTGACCCTTGGCTTGGCCGAAGAAGCACTTTCTCTATCTGAGGTGATACATTTAGGTATAACTGGACGTGAAAGTATACAAAGGATTTTGCCACTTCCCATTAGCTCCTGGTTATCTCCCCTTTTTTTTTTTATTACGTTCTGTGATTCCCACACATGGGTCTTTGTTCCATGGGAAACAGGAGGAACAATACCCTTTGTACTGATGGCAGACAGTACAGGCTGCTTCTCATACAGACACACTGCTGCCTTTTGTGTACTGAGAGCATTGCCTCAGCCAGGAAAAGAGACTATTTGAATTCCACCCTCTTGGTGGGTCTATAGTCTTTGCAAGCCTTCACTCTGGACACAATATCCCAACAGAGAGAGTTATTTCTTGTAGTGACCTATCAGCAACCTCTTTCATCAAGGAGTCACATCAAGAAAAGCGTGATGTTGTAAAAGGTCTTTTTCCTGGTGGCACCTGGCAGTCACAATAGAAAACATAAGATGTGGAAATGGACTCTTGGAAGGCACATTCACTAAAAGCGTCTTATCACTGTGAGTCTTCTGCCTTGTGATTCTGCATGAACAAGAACAGAGCCAGTATATCATCCTACACAGAAGCCATCCATAGTATGTTAACCACTGAGCATTAAGGATAAGAATTTCATGAACTTGAAAGACTGATGTCTTAGGGATCATGATTTGGCATGGAGATCAAAACTTGAAATTAGACATGTAGCCTATAAGTACGTATCTTCCAGAGGACAAGGTCTAAAGCAGCAAAAGGAAGATGAGCTGCCTCAGTTTTCTATTGCTGCTTTGGGGAGACTCAAGTTCTTCAGTACACAGAGGAAAGAAACTAGGAGTGTGATGGTATCAGGGACATCAGGGGATGAAGATTCAGATTTACAGCTCTTCACTGAGGTCACTTGAGCCACCTAAGAGCGCTCTGCTTCCTTTGTCCCACTTCCTGCCTTATTTTGCCCTATTTTCATCAAAGCAGTCAATCTGTTCAGATTTATCAGCACATCCATGGTTCAAGTTAGGCTCATGTGTCAGGGCTACGTCACATAGCTAGCCGCAGAGCTGGGCTGGTGACTTGAGTTTCTGGCTGCTGGAGGCAACCAGGCATTGCTGAGACCTCACCTGCCACCCCAGTGAACACTCAGTCTACCAATCCTCACACAATCTAACCATGGGATATCTGGGGAACCTCTGCTACCCCCTGCCAATCTACATCTTTCGGAGAGCAACCTCTGGTGGAGAAGCAGTGAGGCTTGTTAATACAAAGGCACTCACACGGTTCCCGTGTTCCACAGTTCACACATTCCTTACCTGGGTTACCTGTTCTGGATGAGACATTTGTCCTGCCTGAGTGTACACTCTCATGATCTTTCTGTTAAACTGTACAGATGGCTTATACATCATATATGACTGTGCTAGGAAACAATTTTTTAAAACCAAGTTAATAATGAAAACACATGTAGGTTCACTAAAACACAGGGACTTATACTGGGATGGATGCAGCTCTGCAAGGTCCAGCTCAGTTGTTTTAAAACAGCTCAGCCTGTTTTACATTCTGTTTTCCAGTTCCAATTTGTATTTCTAAGCTTCCATCCCTAGAGATATGTGTAAGAGGCAGCTTTACAAAATGCTAACTTCTATGCCAGGACCTATATTTTCATCTTCAGAACCTATTAATTTTGTATCTCTTGCCATGAGTTAAGGTTTGAAACAAAGACCACTGGCAAAAAAAAAAGAGTATCTCCATTTGATGATCTTTTATTCGGATGTGTATCTGACAGCATCACGTCTCAACATTCAGGTAATGTTCTTAAACTGTGACATTTTCCCTCTGTTAAAGAAAAATATTCTTTCTGAATAATGAACTCATGCTTATAATTGCTGTTGCCTTAAAGAGAAAAAGTAACTTTTGCAACACTTTGCCAAGTCCTATTCCCATATTTCCATATTACACTAAAATATTAGCAATTATTATTTAAGTCAAAAGGGAAAACCAAAATAATTTACATCATCCATCACAGCTCCCTTGCGTGAATAAATTACAAGACACCGTGGCAAATCAATCACGGGGAAAGGAACAATCCGCATTAAACACTGTATTTGTATGTATAATCTTTTTAATATTTTCTGACCTCGTATATCAAAACAGCAGATTGAATTCTGTGAACTTTAAGTAATACAAAGCTGTTTACCCCAAAGTTCCATGGAGAACCACTAATCAAATCAGTTAAATTCAGGACACAGCCATAGGAATAAAGAGAACAGACCTAACTCAGCATGAACTCCAAAATCTGTCATTCAACTTGGTTTGCATAGACAGTATGGTCTTAATACAAGAATCACCTCCTAAGGGTGTATGGATAACACTGTGTGCAAAAGGCCCTGGTCACTGATTGTAGGAGCAAATACTGTGGTAGCTGTGCTTAAGTATTTGTCAGTAGATGTCAAGAGACCTTTGTTTTCTTTAGGAAAAAATTAAGCAGCCCATCTTCGCTTCCTTGACTGTCAGCCTCACCTAAAGGCCAAGAAGAGTTTGTTCAGGATGTACCTGTTACCTTCTTGCTTTTGGAGGCAGTCAATGCTCCAGGACAGGAAGGCATAAGACGAAGGAGAGAATGTGAATGAACCTTTTATCTTCAAAAAGAAAAGTAAGTATCGAGTCTAAATTAACCAAGGGAAACATATTTCTCATTTCTGAGGAACCCCAACAGAATGAACATACATGTGAATCTGAATGGCTATATTTTACTTCAGGGCTTCTAGAAAAGTTAGTGATGCAAAAACCTCCACAACAATGGTTTCTCCATCATGCAGAAAGTTCATATGCCAAAACAGGCTTGCTCTACCACATAAGTACAAACTACACATGTCTACTCTCTGCAAATGTATAATTCTCTACAAAACAGATTTTGGAAGGTAAAACTTCTGCAGGACTCTCGGCTGTCTTTCCTGAGGCATGAAGCACATGCCTGCCCTCCTGCTGAACAATCACTTGGTATCTTCTACCATTTACATATCGAATCTTATTCTTTCCCACAGTTAAATCCTCTTTTATATTCCCCTGCTTCAGGGTTGCAGCTCTATAGAGACTGGTTTTAAAGGGATTCATGCAGGCAGACTGAAAGAAAAACACACCTCAGAGTTAATTTTGATAGGTGCTGCATATATCCATGGCCAATACGTGCTTCAGAGGATTCCTGAGTGAACTACAATAAATGGAGAACTAAAAGAAAGATGACCTAGTCCTGTTTCACAGATGGAGGACTGAAGCACTGGAAGTGGTAACTGCTGAGGGACTTTCTCAGAATCATAAAGAAACCCATAAGCACACATAAAAATTTGAATTCAGATCACTCACACTCATGGTAAAATATTGTGGTTTAGGGCTTCTCTGGATTTCCAGGGGTAAGGTAGAAGGTAATCTGATTTTTCTTTCTTTCGGGGGACAAAAGAAGAATTAATAAAACTCATGAAGTCTTAGCAATAAATGCAAAATAGCCTATTATAAAAAGATGTGCAGCATTACCAGTGTCCAAAAATTACTAGCTGGTTTTGATCTATTATCTTTACTGTTTCTGCAAGTATATATATATATGTGTATACACTGAATGCACATTATAAACGTTAGACCCCTGTCTCACCCCCCTGCTCTATTTTCCTTCCTCTCATATGAACTAAGTGTCCTAAATTTAATTTTCCCCCTTACAAATTGGCTGCCCTTTCATGTCAGGAGAGAAAACGCCCACTCAGCATAGCATGAAAGGAACCTGTCTGCGGCTGGGAGGGAGAAGTCGAGGTGCCGCTTTAACTAACTAAATTAAATACAACTAGAGCTCCAAGCAGCTGGCAGATTTGATTTGGATGTAGGACGCTGTGAGATAGTGATAAGTGAGTGCTCAGGACCAAAGGGAATTAAAAGCCTGTACTTCCGTTTAATGGAGTCACTCTCTGTGGTGCATCCATTAAGGACACCGTGCTGGTATGCGATGGTGCCTGCACCACTTAAACTGCAAAAGGCCAGCTTCTAATAAGGCTGAGCTTTGGGCTCTGAAGGACACAAGTCTATGGCTTTTCAGGGGGGCAGAAGGACATCCTATGCTGTTCTTAGCCTCCTTATAGCCTTGTGAAGGGTCAGCTTCTGCCAGACTGGAGGTTCAATCATGCTCTGGACCATGAAGGAAATATCCGCTGAACCGCTGAAGACGTGGTTCAGACAGTGCAAGAAAAATCCCTCTTAATCACTTTTGCCCTGAATGATAAACTTATCTGCTTCTATTAAAGGACTACTTAAACCTTGTCATGAAAAGAATTACAGAAAACAGTTTCCTTCCCCACATTTTCAGTTTATTTAATAGTGCATTAGACAGCAGTCTGTGTGTAGTCAGTATTCCCTTGCTCTCTCTGGGTATTAGTATTGCTCTTGTTCATGTAAGCCCTTCCCTGAGGAACAATGAAGATGGGAAAACATTTTTAAAGATTATGATTCAAGTGTAAAACTGTGCTATTTGTCAGTGTCACCAACAGGCAGGTGTAATGCCTGAAATTGTCTTTCAACTCTGCGTTCTAAAAGGACTAAAAATGCAAATGAAACTTTGATTTCATAATTAGTACAACAGATTTGACACTTGTCTGCCTCTGGTAACAAGGGGAACTTTCCTTACATTCATGAAATACTATGAAACGTCCTCAAGGAAGTGGTTGCAGAAGCGAAGAACTGCGATGGGGTGCTGTAAACAGCTGTTTCACACCAGCTACCCAGCAAGACACCTCTGCAGGAAGAAAAGGTTAAATCCTCAATTTCAAGGCTTTTTATTTATTTTCTTTTTAAAATACTGGATTTTTCACTATCTGGAGAAATTAAACTGTAAATTTCAGAGCACGGAAATATTGGTCACTAGATGCTGACAGTATTTATTATCATAAGCAATACCCTTTAATGTCACAATTTCTAGCTAATACTAGTTAGAAGACTGAACACCAGAGTAATTATCATGACAATGAGTTTGACAACCCTCATTTCCACCAAGCAGTCATTACAGGATCCTTAGTCTTTTACACAATTCAAAGCTAATCTTAAATTTTTGTTCTTTTGTATATATGTGCAAATCTAACATGTGCTAAAACAAGTCAAAGGCATGTAAACATATTTGTTTCCTCATACACAGAGATGCATATTTATAGAATCATAGAATAGTTAGGGTTAGAAAGGACCTTAAGATCATTTAGTTCCAAGCCACCTGCCATGGGCAGGGACACCTCACAGTAAACCATATCACCCAAGGCTGTGTCCAACCTGGCCTTGAACACCGCCAGGGATGGAGCATTCATAGCTTCCCTGGGCAACCCATTCCAGTGCCTCACCACCCTTACAGTAAAGAACTTCTTCCTTATATCCAATCTAAACTTCCCCTGTTTAAGTTTTAACCCATATAAGTTTTAACCCATGAATAATTTTCTATAAAATGTGTACTGAAGAAAGAGGAGAAATTGCTTTGGATAAGATTTATTAGTTCTGTACAGAGAAAAAATTGTCTTGGGTTAATGGTATGTGCCACATAACTTCAATGATTATTGATTTCAAAATAAAAGCACCAAATCCCATTGAAGTGTACATTCAGTATAGGCAAAACCAAGAGAAATTCCTAATAAAGAACAGAAAAGAAAATATCTCTCCAAAAAGGATGACTGTCCAATCAAATTCAGTCCTCTTCTTCACCTTTAATTTATTTTATCTGATAGTTTTTCATTTGTCCTCTCTTGGATGTGAGGTCATTACTACTGTCTGAATTATAACACCAGCCAGAAACCATAATCATGATCAAGATCCCATTGTGTCAAAAACTACTGTGGAAAGAGACACTTTCACCAAATATGTCTTGGAAAAAGTCAACTGTGTGACTAGAAATCAAATGCCTTAGTTGGTATACTTGCCTAAGTGAACAGTGTAAACAAATGGGCTGCATTCATACACTCGTTGCATTCATGCAATTAGAAATTGCAATTGTGCAATGAAAGCTATGATTTCAGTGAAACTTCTGCTTGCTTTAAATTGCCAGGGTTACGTCCACTACAGGACCGTAATTAGCAAAGATGGGATAAAAAAGTAATGGGAAAGTGTGATAGTATTGATTTGAAAGCAATTACTGTAGTCCATAATATAGTTTGTTGTGTATCAGTCTAGCTTTTGTAGGTTTTTTTTTTTTTTTGTGAGGCAAAGGCTCTTTAAAAGGTGTATTGAAGATCTTAATGGAGTTTCTATACATCAGTTCTAGAAAAAGTCTTGTTAGATATTCTATCTGTTCCATCTCAATCTCAAGATATTTCTATCTGCTTACGTCATGCTATGCTCTAAACCAATGAAATGATAGTGATTCAATTTAAGTATTTCACTGTAGATCTGCATTAAAAATAGGAAGAAATGAATGGCTGACATTTCCTAGCTTATCAGGCTTTTTGGATGGCCATTCCCATCCCAACCATTCCCATCTCAATCAAATTCCCATTAGAAGTGTCAGGACTTCCCAAGGTAGAAAACATGCAAATTTACTCTACTTTCTGTAATCATGACAAAATAATTTTCCAATAAAACCTTATTGGAAGGGGAAAACAAAAGGAGGTAAACCCAACGTTGTTAATCCAGAAATTATTTTGAAAACCTTCTGGATACAACCTCCTGACACACAAAACTGAACTCTGGCTTCAAAATAAGTGACTCTGGCTCTGACTAATTTAGTAAAAGCCAGTAGTATTCAGAATACATCCAGTCCTGCTCACATCTTTTGAGGCTTGATTTCAATATCTAGGATCTCAGATTAAGGTAGAAGAATTTGAAAGTCTTGCCATTAGGAAGGAAGTTAATGAAAAACAAATTCGAGAACTGACACAGCAAAGGACATTGTCTAGAAGGCCAGACCTGAAATGGATGTCCATGTCTAGATATCTTTAGATATCATATCTCACCAATGCCACTGCTGTGTAGGTAGGCCTCTGACAGTGATTTTTCTAGGCTGATTTAGCTGGAATTTAAGAAAGCTCTTTACTTGTGCCCTCTCCAGGAGATTGTGAACCCTTTGGCAGAGCAGAAGGGAGCAGGTGCTAGAATCTTTCCCATCCCAACTCAAGGAATTGCTTCAGCTCAGCCCAGGACAGGGTCTCTCTCCTGGGAGCCAGGCTATGAAAGCAGTGGCTGGAGGACAGGCATAGCCAACACAATACCATGACCATGTGCTACCAAGTCATAGAAGCCTGTTAGCCTTCTTTTACAACTGAATCAAGGTCGTTGATACAAAGGCTATCAGGAGCAGGTCCTCAGAACACAGTAGCATTTTCTGTTACCTAAAGGTATGGCTTTGGAAGGGAAACATTTCCTTCAGTAATTATGGGGTGATGCTCTCATAACTCTTACTCTGAAGGAGCACATCCATTCAGTGCTTTAAAGGCTACCTTCTTCTCTCACAGGATCTGGCCTGTGATGTTCAAATTCCATACTTCTGTTTTCACAGCAATGCTGAAGAGATCCTGAGAGAGCTACCACAGGCAGTCTTTAGTTTCAGAATGGTTGTTCAGCCTAATCTGGCAAGGCATTTTAGTGATACAATTACAGACACAGTAGTTAAACCTCTGTAACAACCCTTGGGGACCTCTTATTCCACAATATAATTGCTTTGTCTGGTTATTTTATATTATTTAGCTTACGAGGTATGAACCTTGACCTGTTCTACAAGAATCTCTGAAATTATTTCCTTTTCATAAAGCCAAATACCAACCGTCTATAGCCCCACATAACAACGAGCAGCATTCATCATCTACGCATTTTCTCAGAACTCCCACAGCAACACAGATGTGTAGGAAAGAACAATGCACAAATGGAATTAATACAAAGCAGAAAAAACCCTCCATTAATAAAGCAGTATATGGGTACAGTGCACCATAAAAACCAACTTGTTTTCCATAGGAATAGGATTGTATTTTTCAAAGACACCTCAGCAAATACAATATCTTCCTTACACTGGATTAAATATGGTCACGGGGAAAGCAGTCAAATATAGTTAGACTTGAAGTAACAATTCTCTTTCTGCTAGCACTTCTCTTAATTTCTGTAGAATTATTCACTGTCCCTTTTGGACAGTGCAAAATTCCACTGAATCTGAGTTTTACCTGAATTCTAAATATGCTGTGAGACAAAACCAGATCTTTTTTCACAGTCTCAGAATATAGTATCTGTGTAAATCCAAGCTGCCAGATACTGGTTCACTTTCATGTACATTATTGTCACATGCAATTATACATCAGATGAAAACATATGCTGACTTTTGGCTAAATATTGAAAAACCTCACAAGCGTGTTTTTTGTGTGGTATTGAGCTGGCATTCAGCTACCAGAAGTAGTTTTGTAATACATAACAATGTATCATACATTTTATTCCATTTGGTCATGTTAGAATTGTTTCACTTCCTCCATTCGCTAGGGTTTTCTGGTGGCATCTTTAAAACCAATTATTATCTGTCATTACTGCCTGCAAGGAATAGCCATACATTTTCTCACTACAGAAGTAATCAGCAGTAACAATACAATATCAAGCTGCTACCTTTTTAATGAGCGGAGAAACATATCCATTAATTTATTGTAGCTTCTCATGTCACAATAATAATACATCCATTTTTATTTTAATAAAGTCAAAACCACTGAAATTACCTGTAAAATACACAAATAAGCATTCGATTAACATTACCTGTTATTTGAATGCTCTTGATGAACTACAGACCATGAAGTCCAGCACAATTTTATAATTTTAAAAAATTATTTTAGAAAATACAAAATTGTAATATTCCAATTAGAAAATTACCTGCCCATTTCCTGTAATTTAATTACACAAATGATAAAACATCCAGAAAGCCTGAAACAGACAAAGAACACAAAGGCTGAAATCGCAGAAGTTTACAGGTGTCCAAGGTTCACAATTCAGATGTTAAATACTTAAGGTAAAATTTAAAAGGCGTTTTGCTGTCTAAAGGCACGCTACTGACCTGTGTCATTTCCAGTTATGCCCTAGAAATGGAACTCTTATTTAGTTCAAGAGACATTGAACACGCAGTTCTGAAAGCATCTTTCTGCCATCTGTGTCCTTAGTACCCTATATTTAGTACCCACACAGCGTCATGTTTTGAAATGAAAACCCTAACGCACAATTTCCATCTTTTTCCCTCTTCTTTTGCTTCCACTGCTATTTTGTATTTTCATATAACCAGTACCAGTCTTCTGGGTGGCCATGTAGGGATGGCCTCAACTGTCCAGATGTGTCCCACCAGCAGAACAGGCAACATAATGCCCACCTGGAGGGCAGTAGCTCTGCTTGGCTATGAAATAGCACACTGTCACCAGGACACTGCCAGTTTTACACATGTCCATTAGCAGGCACACAGATGTTGAGGGCATTTTTCTCAGCAGAAACAAAATGCTGGGAGGTGAGGTGCAAGCAAAGGGCCCTGACCCGCATGCACTGCAGCAAGCAGTCAAGGCAGCAAAGATGATCCTTCCTTCCAAGCCTTCCCTCCTGCTGCCTCCCAGCATGACAGTGGGAGGGAAAATGCACATTTCAGAGGATTCTAAATTTGAACAGCTGAGCTCAAATGAGAGCTTTTTACCTCCTCAGGACTGTTTCATAAAAGTAACTATTTGTCTTTTTTTTGTCAAAGATGAGCAAACCAGCAGTGGAAAACACAGAAAAATATTTCAAATTAAAACCAATGCTTAACTAATTTTATATAAAATTTTACCCACTGGTTTTTCATTCTGAGACAATTGCTTTTTTATGAGCGATTTATGAACCCCTAAGAAGAAAAGTATATAGAAATACTGACACGGTAGCATTCTTTCCAAATTATTGACATTATTATATCAACCCTAATGAGAATTCTGCTTTATGCTTTAAGAGACTTCTATGCTTTCCTGATTATGGACCATCAAGTTTTTTCCACATACTGGCTGTAAACAAAATGGAAAGTATGTTTGGAATTGTAAGTCCATGTAAACTTCCTTTATCCAATCAAACAAAAAATACTCATCACAGCAGTCTAATAGCCTCTTACAGAAACATGGTGCATTTCATTACATGATGATGAGATGGGAAAATGACTTAAGTGGTGGCTGAGCACCTTGGGATAGACAGAAAATGATGGACCCCCATGACACTCCAAACCTTTTAGGTGCAAGGGAACTGCCCCAGTGTCTTTTGCTGTCTCTGCAGGGAATTCTCTTGAACAGTGCACTCTTCATAGTTTCTAACTCACATAAGTTCATCTAGATCTTGGCACACTGGATTAACACCTCCCAGGACACTAATACCTCTCCCTGGAGAGTCTGATTCACGAAGCCCTATCTATGTGCTAAACCAGACAGAACGATACCTATAAAGCTGCATTAATGCAGGACCCCTATTTCTACCTTCCAGCCCCCCAGTAGCATTTTTCAAGACTCAATACATCAATTTAATTTTAGAGAAACTATCAGGTGGAAACTGATGTGCACAGCAGTGTAACTCCTGCCTTAGCTGCCATCCTAAATCAAATGGCTCATTGTTTTCTTTTACTTTTTTGGTCACTGTGGCCACACAGCCCTCGTGGGACAGAATGTGACGTAACCCTCTCAAACATCTGCATTTTCTTCGACACCGTGCCCTGTACAGCAGTGTTACTACCAATCCCAAATCAGCATTTTTTCCTCCGGGACAGCAGGAATCCCATCACTATGCATTCACAGGGAAGCAGAAGTTGCCCTGAATTTGCTTTGGTGCCCAAGCTGGAGATATCTCACTCAAGATCTGAAAACTCCTGGGTGGCCTTTCTCCTCTACCTTTTTAGAAAGCTTTAACACCTGAAAATTCATTTGGCTCAAGCAGATGAGTCCATATATATGAGAAACATATTTCTGCCAGTCTGGAGAGTGTAAGTACTTCCATGCATGAGAGGCAAAAAAGAGGCTGATGTGTGAGGTGACATTCAAAGCAAGATCACTGCACTGCTGCCTCTGCAGAACAGAATTATTATTTTCTGCTGCTGGGCTCTGCATGTGAGTTGAGGCCACCAGCCAGGCTGGTGTCTGCAGCACAGAAACAGAAAGAAACTGTTTTCATGTCTTACAGCTGTATTCTGCAAGGCCCGGCACATCTTTTTGAAGGTCATTAGCCCCTCCAGCTAGCCAGACCGAACACCTTCTGGGTTTGTAACCCTAAGGAGAAAGCACACTTTTTTTGTTATATAAATGTCAAAGAGCTATGGCCTGTTAAAATGTGTTACTGCCTTCTGGGTAATTTTACGCTGACTTTAATTATGCTCCATCTTCATTTGAAAGCCTGATTAGTGTACAGTGTAGTCAAAGCCACATGGCCTGCCCAGATGCATGCAGACCCACATGGGGGAGGACTTCAGAGACACGGCAGAGACATAGCAAGTACTGAACTAGACCAGGAGTACCTCCCATCTGTACCAATTTAGTACCCAGACAAAACTAGTATCCCTTTCTGCTCTTTCAGGTCCTAGGATGTCTTCACTAATACAATTTAGATGCTAGAAACACTGCTCAGACTTAACACTGTGCAATTAAGCTAAATTTCTCATTCATGTTCCTTTATTAAATGTAAGAGAGTTATACCAACAGAACTGTGCAATTTCATACATAATTAACACTGGAATTTAAAGCTGTGGTACATATATGATGGTACACCGGGAAGAAAAATATGCAACTATTTTTCCATTCAGTTTTTATTTTTCTCATGCCAAAGTAGGGGACATTTTTGCTCATTAATACCAAATAAGCATTTGTTTCACCTGACTTTACTCCCATCCAGTGCAACACTCAAGCAGAACAAAACTCTAGATCGCCTTCAATCAGACCGTCTTGTCAATATTTATGTTTTTAATGCTAAGGGCATAATATGCCAGGATTACTCAACAAGGATTACAAGCAAAACAAAGTAATACATTTCCACCTTTCCACCTTGCTGTGACACACAACTTCTGTTAAACATCCTGCACCAGGCCAGGCATGATGCCCATGTAGTCTCTTCTTCATCCCAGAATGTACTTGGGTTATTTTTGTATGTTTGTTAACATGCATTTGCACCATTGCTCATTGCTTGCTGGTCTGCAGCTCCACACATCCAGGTTTCATTACATTTTTGTAATGATTCATTACATGAATTTTACATATGATAGATATTTCCATGTTCTTTGAGTTACCCCCCGAACCCATTATTTTTACATCCCCATGTCTGCATTTCTTTGATGACTATTGAGCTGTCTATACCTATGGGGTCCCCAGTACTCACCTGTACCTTATCACCTATGTCTCTTACTGTTCCATGTCTGCATGCCTCTATGCCCATCCTGTGTCTCCATCTCTCAAGGCATCTCCTATAATGCCAAGTATGCATTTCTTTGCATGACATCACTACATTAGAGCCATAAATACCTTACTCTATACAGCAAAACTGTTTGTTATTCCTATTTATATAAAGCTATCAGTTGTACCACACAAAGATAAAGTAAAACAAATTAGACATAGCTACCTGGTCAATCAAAGAATCTGCTGTCACAGCTAAACCAAGGAAATCAAAGCTGAAGGCAGGTTAGGAGAAGTTCAGAGAGCTTCAGCTCTGAGGCCTTACAGACTCCATACAGAGCCTATAACCTGTTACTAGCAATGGCAATACCTGTTACAGGACTAAATGGATAAGTGTCATGAAATTACATTGTTCAAAAGATGGCCTGTCCTGTGAAGATTGCTAAGCTGCAAATTGAGAATGAGGTAATGCCATGAGGAGATCTGATCCTGTAGACCTTTGTCACATCTGCATCTCGAAGTTGAGGCAAGGGCATTTTTCTCTCAAGTTAAACTAATAATTTGTTAAAGCTGTCTCAGGGTCCTTAAACTATCCTATCTGCAGTCCCTTTTGGAGAGGTGGACCCTGACAAGGTGCTTCCTTTGAGAGCTTGAAGCACAAGCAGGTTCTGATCAGATGAGATGTGCTTTTTGAGCTCATGCAGCACTGCGTTTTTTTCATCTGTCTTTTAGCAACAGTGAGATATTTCATTTTTTCTTACGGAGCAATTTTTTTTCTTAGGTACATACAGTATTTGAAAGTGCAAGGAACTGGCAGGTAGTCAGTGTTAGAGAAAAGAAGGGAGCTTAAGTACCTTCATCTATCTCGCACCTCAAGTCACTCAGGCAAATACAAATCCCCCTGGGAAAAATATTTCTTGCATAAAACTCAAGCGATGACAGCATGAAAATTTAACATGTGAACTTAACTTTATCCCCAGGTAAATGTCTGCTATTACCAAACTGCAACATCACATGTATTCTTTTTGTAATAAGCTAACATTTGAAAATTACTTTCAGGCTAGGCTCTAGACATTTTGGAGTCCATCAAAATCCAGGACCTAGACGGGTTCTAAAAATGCAAAATTATCTTCTCCTTTCATGCTGTCATTGTTCTTTTCCTCTATTCCAACCTATATCACTCTTCAGTTTGAACCTCATGCCACGACTTGGCCCCTACTTCCTCACCCTCCTGTCCCCATCACATCCCCATTACACTCATCTACGAAGTTCCTGACTTTCATGGCTGGTACCACATGTCCCAAACTTGGGGCATAGGTCTTGGCTTAGTCTCTGCTTTAGAGCAACAAAGATGTATGAGGGGGTTACCCCTCAGCTCTGCAGATGCTGCCTCTCTGGGCACCCTTATACATCCAGAGGAGAGTTCAGCCTGCCTAGGAATACGACCAGGTAAGATGGGTACCAGGCCAGGTACCATGCAATAATCTCATGGTCAGGAAATCGTCCTGGACGGTCTGGACAGGCCTGCAGGGTCCCAGATAATCGTTTGACTTTTTTTGTCTGGGGCTGATCCTATCTGTTTACTATGATATTTATAAAAGACAAGCAGAATCTATCAATCTTGGGCATAATAACTGCAAATTAAATAGCACTACACAACTTACTACAAATACAGTATAACAGAATAACAAGGCAAATACCTTATCTGTGCACTCCAATATTGCCTGCTTATCTTGGGCATATTAGTATAGTGACCTAAGCCCTTACATGAGCATCAATATGAACAGCGAAGCCCCTAGTGGATCATCAGTTATGTTTCCTTAACCATACCTTCCTCCTCAATAAAAAACACTCCCCTTAAAAGTGAACTCCAGTTGGAGAAATGAAACTTCTTATCTTTTTTTTTTTCCCAGTCCATAACAATCCCTAACAGTGGGTCCAGAAAACAATCCTGCCATGAGTAAACCAGGTGCAAAACGTAACTGCCAAAGTGAACTCCAATGTCTGCGTCACGTGTGTGTCAGCACTTTATTTCTCTCTACACTTTACAAATTCTAAACTAAACTTAGAACCTGTGTAAAGCATCATACCTGGCAGTACTGAGTTTCTCCAGTTAGCTATGAGTTGGGATGCCATGAAGAATGCTGGTGCTCTTACTAGAACCCACCCAGGCAGCCTTCTTTACAGGAACGGGAACCCTTGAAGCAAAGTAAATATCTGCACATGATGGATGATGTGAAGCTTTAGGTCTTTCCATTTCACAAACACCACTGAAATACCATCAGTCACAGCAGTTTTCAGTCATGACATCAACCAAAGCCATATTTTGGTAAATTTTAACAGACACACTTTGCATCCTAAATTATCAGATCTCTGTCTCTCAGCGCTTATGACGCTATCACGTTTTTCACTGAATTGCTTTGGAAAGAGCATATGCAAAAGTTCCTAGAAATGAAATGGAACTGTGCCTGCTTATGCTTTTGCACTAACTTCTAGCAACTTTGTGGAAGAATTAATGGCTAAAACCTACATTTCTAGCTGGTTAAAACAGTAACTAGTGAACAATTTTCAGTTAAGAGTGAATGTCCTAAGCCCTCATTCAGACAGGAAGAGAGGCTGGATTTCAGCCTTTTTTTTTTTTTTTAAGGGATAAAGTCAACCTAAGCAGTTCTTCAGTTTTTATGGGTTTCAGAAAAGAGGAATTTTCAGGCCAAGATCAGAACAAAATGGAAGCATTGCACAAGGTGAGTTTTGGCAAACCTGTTTTTGCTGTGTCCTGAAGACAGGACAATCAGAGACAGAGAAAATGTGCAGATAAGGGTTTTGGGCTGACAGCCCATAGAGCCAGGTTGCCTTGCCCTTCCGGCAGGACAGGCAGTTTCAGATCCTGCCAAGAAGCTAGGCAGCACCAGGGGAGGGTAGTTTTTTCTCTTTTAAGGAGGTGAAGTTTGTCTTTGCATCTAAGTAGCACAGCAAGAGCTGTGGTGAGGTTCAGCAGGTATCATGTGTCCTAATAATGTGGTTGTGTCCAGAACTAAACCTCCGAACAATGTAAAAGCAATGCTATGGGCTTGCATGTACCTTTATCAGTTGGTGGCATCAGCTGAGTATCTATCTCATTCTTTTTACATCACTCATAATCTTTTGGCCATGAGAGGCAAATCTAAATGTGTAATCCTGATCCTACCGAGGACAGGAGGTGCTTTGCTTTCAGCAGGGCCCCCACACAGAATGTGCAGCTCTCAACAAAACATGTGAACCCTCCCTTCTCAAGGCACAAGACCTAATGTTTACAGCCTGCTTTTTTTCTGTAACTAATTCATGTTTTAAGGCAGGGTACTGACTCATGAAATTCAGAGTATGTCCTTGTACCTCTTCTTTGAAACACACACCAGCTTCCTATCACTAAAGATTGCCAATAACTGTCAAGGAAACCAACCTGGCATCTTGATAGCGACACTACAGTGGAGTTGCTTTGAGCCAGCTCCACAAACCATTCCTGACAACTTCAAACAGCTTCTGCACATTGCCCTGTCTGATGGGCATGCCATTTGTTTATTTGACAAATTACAGGCAGTTTCTTTGCCTGTTTTTTTTTTTTTTTTTTGAGGGAATGAAGGTACAAATATATGGGTACACCTCAAACTCTCCTGCGGAGGTCAGTGCACAGTGTATATGTTTTGAAGAGCCTTATAAATCTGGGAAGCCTAGTGAAACTGCTGGCTACCCAGACCTCTGAATTTTGGAACCAATTAATAGCACTTACTTTTCTAACTCAGATCCTCCCATATCAAAGGTCATGTCATGTCTAATGGTACTGAGAAGTCACTGGAGATGCTTGGATGTTGCTGTCTACGGAAACTGTTTCTGCTCCTGGGGATGGACATGCCAATTCATATCCAAAAAGCAGTAACGAAAAAGGAAATGAGTGCTCACAGATGCAGTAGTACACATTCCAATCTAACATCATTGTGAATGCCTTTGGCTGTAGGTTCTTTGTGGTTTATGGCATTATAATTAACAACCTATAAAGACAAAGAAACACATACATGCAGAGCTTTAAATAACTTGGTATGCTGCATTTTGGTTTTGAACATGTCTGTTCATAGTTCTTTACAGCACATTTTGGAATATATCATTACATAAATTTCTTAGACTGAACTAAAACAGTCTTTTTTTAAAGTTAAACTTGATACCATTTTCTTGAAAGCTGTCATCTTAAAAAATATAGTTGTATTTCAATTTAGCTGAGATATATTGAAAGAAAGGAGGAACCTTGTGCTCAATTTTAATGTGTTTTTTCAAGGTCTACTGATGTTTGCTATATTTGTTTTCAGCTGGTAAAGGAAAATGAGATAGAAAAAGAAAGTTGAGCTGGCTGAACGGTTCATAAAATTAGTTTGAACTTGCCTAAACATTTTATGCATCCCAAGACTCATTTTTCTATTGAATGTTCAAGTCTGACTACAGTACTCCTCTTTTTCCCTATGTCACCTTAAAAATATTATTACCCTTTGTGTAATGAAAGAGAGTAAAATGTTTCCTTAATGCATCAATTTTTCTTTTCACACTGCTGTAAAGGAAAATCAACAGAGCCTCACTGATGTGAAAAGAAGTGTGAGGGGGATCAGGCTTAGTTACATCCTGGTAACTAAGAATATAACTAAAAAGAACAATACAGATGGTTATTGATGGCAAAGAGAGTACAATCTCACCTGTACTTGTCATGAGCACAGAGACAAGCCTGACAGTTTCCAAAAGAGCTACACTCCCCCCCCCCCCAGTACTCAATTCCCCCAGAAGTTCAGGCCTCCTTTCCTATTTCAACTCATCATCTTTTCAAATTGTTTCTTAACAAAGTAGTGCCACAAGCAATACGAGCTGGCAGTTTGATTACAGAAACACAGTGAGCAGACTGCCTGTAGAGATCACCCACAGGCGTAATCTCTGCATACCCGCACAGAGATGTATCTGTCTGCAGTGTTTGGTAGAAAAATAAAAGTTCATTTCCCAGAACTGTTCATGACTCCTTTTATCAGACCTAAAAGTCCCTGATTTTTTTTAGACATTTATCAAACACATACAAGTCCTGAAACATTCCCATTCTTAGAATTACAATTGCCCTGTCAGACTTCATCAGGAAGATGACATCTGTGTAAAAACCTGTCTAAAAATCATAAGGGCTGCACCAGAGATGGCAGAGAAAAATGCTTATTACCAATAGTTTTAAGCAGAGGGAAATAAGGAAGCATTATCAGGTACAGAAGCACAAAATTGGACAGAATATTAATCCATTTGATTATGGAATTTACAGAGGAATCCAGGAGGTAGCTCTCCAGGTATTATAGTAAAACATACAAAAATGGAAGGAATGGTAGCTCAGAAGTCTTTTGATCTAAATGAATGAAAAGATTGCTTTGATGCTGATGAAGGGAACTGTTTCAAAGATATGGGGAAGGATATATAATAATCTATTGCTGTTTATAAAACTACAGAAAGTTCTCTTACTATCCAGCAGGCTCCGGACAAAGATGTGATATTTGGAAAAAGCGGTTTATGACAGCATGAAGGACACGGAGGCATGGGGCAGAATGTACATCAGAATTATGACGCTGTTTTCTTCCAGTGTTGATTGGTCTTGCCAGTAATTTGTGACACAATTCTGAAAATCTAAAATAGTGCCAGTGACAGCAGACCACATGAAACAAAGCTGAGGACCTAAATCAAAGCCTTTGGCACCTCACTGGACACCTCAACCTTACTTTAGACAGCCTGAGGGCAAACATTTCTGATGACGGTGACTAGCTCAAGAGCATGACCTTCCTCCCCAGCGTGTACAGCCCAAGTCCCACTGGTCACAGTGTTCAGCTACAGCTGACTTGGCTGAGTTAGTTCACTGAGATGAAACTGTACATAAAAGATGCCTCAAAACATGGACTTTACTTTTTGGTGATAACTTGGCACTCTTGGTATTTTGATACTTGATGAAGAGTGTTCAGACCAGGTGGCATGGAAGTGTTCCAGGATTTCCAGTGGTGTTTGTTAAAAAAAACCCACATGCATTTTGACTCAATCCGGAGGCTGGGACTAGAGATGTTGAGTAACCCTTCTCTGATGAAATTTTTATCCTAACTAGTTTGCAAGTTTTCCATCAAACAACATGTGTGAAAAGCAGCATAAAGCATTCATGGCATGATCAGGGAGAATGACAGATGCATTGGTTATTCATCACTGACAGAGCCATGATGGCTCTAGTCTTACAGTCCAACCACATTTCCGAAAGGAAGCAGGTGGATATAAAACAGCAAAGAGTCTGAAAGTGAATCCTGGGAGAAATCACATGGACTGACTGCCCAACCCTCGAGCTACCAAGTTACCCAGGATAACAACATGGCAGTAGTTCTGCAAAAGGATGTGAGCCAGCTTTAAACAATGATTGATACATCCACCTGCTCACCCTCCAAGAGACTCCCTCCACATATGCAATCTGCCAGAAGATTTAATATACCAGAAGTAAAACTGTCTCATGCCTACGATACTGGTTAAAGAATCAAGTCAGTGCTGCCATCAGCAAACAGTATGAAAATATAGAAGAAATGTTACATGATTGTACAGACTCTTCAGGCTGGAGCTTTAGCTCTCCAAAACCCTTAGGAAACACAGTCATCTGACATGCAAGCAGTCAACACTTCACATTAGGTACCTATCTAAGAAACAGTTTTAGTCAAAGGTTATTGTTGCCTTCTTCGCTACTGGTAAAATGTCAAGAGCATGCCTGCTCCCAGAAAGTGATGAGCATGAGTGTGTGAGAGAGAATTAGCGGCAGAAAGAGAGAAATCTGTAGATCAGGTAACTTAATTTGTGCTCATTAACTGAAGGAGATGCATTCTCCCCTGGTAGGACAGGAGGGCTATCAGTGGCAAAATAGTAACCTTGGAGCCAACAAGAAAGTCTCAGCTCTCCTGCGACTAATGCTGGACACCTGGCCAAGCAGCCACTTCTTGTCCCAGTAAGCCTGGCTCTGCTTATCTATGCCCTGAACTCCACCTGCATTCCTGGGGTGAAAAGTTTGCCTCACTTTTTTGATATGTGACTTTTTTACATGAACTACACATTTTCCCAATAGGCTTGGATTATGCAAGTCCTCTCTTTATAGAAAATAAAGAAAACACAAGCTTCAATCTTACCATGACTCAAGTTCGCTGACTGTAAGCACAGGGAAAAGTGTGTGCTGTACATCTTGTCTTCGCTCAGACTTGCATTTGCTCCAGTCTGGTCTGTATGTCTCCTTCTGAATTAAGGTCCTTCAGCACAGATATACTGAATATTCACTGAGTATGTGCTGCTGCTGGCGAAAGTGACTTCTATGAAGTTGTGCAGATAATTAGTTGCCAGCTCACTTCCTTAGCTCAAGGAGAATACTAAAATACACAGTATGCACAGATTTGAAATAAATACCTGTAGTTTGCTAGCAGTAAAGCTCTTGACAAATACCCAATGCTTCTTAAACACTAATAACACTTCACAGAAGCTTTCTGCTACCTAGATGGACAGAAGAAGAGTTTCTTTAAATGAGAAGAAAATTATGACCCTTATTAGCAAGCAAGGTTCTAAAAAAAAAATAATCAATTCTGCTCTCTTGAAGTTATGACTTCAAAACAGAAAAAGTGAAACCTTTTTAGTAATATTGATTACTGTTGTTAAACTGAGAGAACAGATTATCTACTCATGCAAATAAGGAGAAATTCAGTAAGTCAGTCCTCTTAGAAACAAGTTGTGCTGCTGTGAATATACCAAAGATGGATGACACAAGCCAGCATAATGGTTGGTGCAGTAAGGCACAGCCTTTTGCAAAGCGGAAATTAATGACAATGTCAGAAAAATTATATTTTATTATGGGACTCAGTGGTCAATTGAAAGCATGCAGGGTCAACAGAGTTTCTCTTTCTCTAGGGAAGCTCCATGTGCTACTCCCACTGTTCATGCCATTTTCACTGCTGAGAAAGCTATGTTGTCTTGCGCTTTCTGAGTGTCTAGCCCTCATTGCCGTGTTAGGGGTTAAATCAATAGCAGTGCTCTCGAGGGTTTTAGCAAGGCAAAGGAGAATATTTTTGAAACTGGTGCTTCAGTGTCTCAACATGTATAGGTGGCAGTTATCTAGCTCCACTCTGACAGGTGGGCATTTTAAATGGATTATTCAATCCATCTAATCAATTAAAACATCAAACCCCAACAACATTTTTGCTATGTTGCTAATCCAGTAGAGTTACTCACACAATGGCAAAAAGCTTCAGAGGAGTACCAAGGACAAAGTAAAATAATGAGGCTGTAAGCCCCAGAAGGAGATGAGCTTGTGTGTTATCCCAATTGGTACAATTCCTGCAGTGCTGCATAGTGAACTGCTAGATGTGGGATCACAAAAAGCCCAAGTGATCGATCTCTGATGAAGAAAAGCCTTTAAGTCTTTGCCGACAAGGGAGCAGAGAGCAAGACAGGGGAGACAAATGCCAGTTCCATCACTGAGTGACGTTATCCAGTTCACGGGGCAGAACTGGGATAGGCTCCAAAGGTACATGCCTGTCAGTCTGGTTGAGCAGGAGTGAGGATGTTATAGTTGGTTCCAGAGAGAAGAGATAAAATAGAACAGCAAAAAGAGCATCAAAATAAATAATTTAGCTCAGTGGCAAAAAGATTTTTTTTTAATGTCACATTTCCAATCTTTGAACTATTTTGGCAAAGCGTTCTTTGGCTTATTTGTCACTTTAGTTAGAGAAGAACTTATCTCCATGGCAACACATTATATTAAATGTAGGAAGCAGAATCCATCTATCTCAGCATCTAAGCTTATTAAAGCTCATTAAACAGTAACCTACAGGAAGGGGGGAATAGGGACCCGTACCGAAGCATTTTTTTCAAGGAAAATACAATACACCAGTAGATACCAACTAAAACCAGAATCTTACTTACATTCAAGAGGCTGAAAACACTAGCCAAACAGCTTTTAAAATAGGAACAGTTTTTAGGCAGGGGAAGACCTGAAAGGTCTGATCAGTACTCTAAAAGAGGTGTGCAGTGGAGAGAAATCAGATGCTGAGACACTTTGTGTCACTCGGGAGGCAGGACAGGAGGAGAAGTACAGGCAGAGTTTTCTGAAACTGGAATCCAGGCAAAGGAGTGAAACATACAGTGAATAAGAAAACACATCATCACAGGGACTGGGATTAGCAGCTAAATTCTGCTTATGGTGGGTGACTTTGACTTGGACCCAGTTAACTTTGAGTGGAAGACATCTAGCACTTACAGGAGCAGACCCATAAAGCAGGTGAAACCCATGAAAATTGCACCAAGGCAGCTCTGGAAAAAATAGCTAATATACAGTAAACTTGATCTGAAATCAGTGGGTTTATGCAATTACACCAATTAGCCTTTAGATGGACAATTTATATACACTAATAAAGTCATTTATGCAAGACATTTTTTCCTGTTGCTCCTGCAGTGGTGCAAAGCACTGTGTCTAGCTCAGGAAATGCTTCAGCTGCTGGTCAGTGAGTGGTGAGAGACTATTCAGAGCCGCATATGATCTGTCCTCATGTCTGCAATTGGCCACTGTCAGAGACACTGAGCTCCATGTATATCTGTTGCAAGTCACAGGGCCACTCCTAGGTTTTTACAATGCAAATAGTATTCAGAAATCTCTGAGCCTCTCTTCATTTCCAACACCAATGTTTCTAAAGCGTATGTCCCCTTTTTAACCTACACAGGTGTATTGCTGGAGTTTTGCTCTGTACATTAAAAGACCTTTTCAAATGTTACTGTGAAAAGCTACTTGCTAATAGTTGCATCCCTGAGATTACAGACACTCCAGCTATTGCAAGTGATTCGGATGAGTGTTTGTGGCTTGCACTTGGTTAGCCAAAAGCCACTAACACTTGTGTTGCTCTCAACCCACAGCAGACATATGTGAGTGGCATGTGCTACAGAAGCTGCTAAATACTTTGATTTTCTGTTTCATTCAGTTAACATTTGAGGTAAGGTTAAAATGTGTTTTTAATCTGTCCAAACTATTTTGCACAACCCTGATAATGAAAAAACATGAAAATTAATTATCAGCTTATGCTGTCCACTTGGTTCATTTTCACATGCTTCATTTATGAAATATCTTTAAGCTTCCTATCCACAGCAGGCATCAGGAGATAAATAAAAGCACTAAAATGAATGAACAAGGGGTTTCTTCAAAGAGTTCCCTCTCGTTAAAAGTTAACTGAACAGGAAAACAAAGAGAATAAATGGAACTAAGGCCTGATACAAGTGAATCATACCACATCAGTTCTTGCACGATACAAACTGGTGTTGGGTTTCCAATCACTGTTAATTTTATTTGTATTAGTCCTCTAGACATTTTTCATTTCATCTTCTGGTAGGAAACAGAAGAGAAATGCAAAGCACAATAGAAATGAATAGCAGAGATATTTGAATGGGTTTTAGTCAGCTGAAAGCTGATGTGTCCCACATTGCTATGGGGAAAACAGTCTCAGAGACAAAAAACCCAGAGTCATGGTTACAGTATTATTTTAGGAGCTGCTGGGTTCGCGCAAGCCTGTGCTGTGCATTCCCCCTGTTCCTGGCCACCAGCTGCAGCAGCATCTCCGAGACGGGTGCTCCCAGGTGTGTTTTTTACTGTGATGCTAAAGATGCAGCTCAAATGAAGCCTGTATAATTTACTGTCACACAGATACACGCTTCAGCATTTGCACTTTGTGCGTTCCTCCAGAACAGTGATGTGCATTTGTGAGCTGGGTATCTCACCTTTCAGACTCTGCTACCTGGCCTCACAGTGGCTATAAAAAGCCAGTGGCTATAAAAAGGTAGGGTGAAGTCAGAGTGAACCCATTATGCCAAAATAATTTTCAGGAATGAGAAGAACATTCTGTACTGTAGTGACCACTCCAATTAATAACAGACCGTGACAAAAAAACTACTCAACAGATTAAATCAATACTATTTTAAGACTCTTTTGGTCCTCATACACAGCCAGCATTACATAATATGTCCTTCTGTAAGACACAATTCTATACAGGAAAAATATGACCTCTCTTTCCTTTAAATCAAAATAATCATGCACTGACTTTTTCAAAGCTTGGTCTTATTAGACAGGCATAGCACAAGAGCCATAGGTACTATATTTTCTGTGTCTGTCTATAAAAGACATTCATCTATCTGAACATGAAAATTTTGACATTGGGGTCCCAGAAATGTAAGTCATTATCAGAGGATACTGTCATCTTTTCTGTATCACTATAATTTGTTTAGGAATATTTACATGACCATGTTAATACTTACAGTAGTCTGCAGACTGGTGGTATAGCATTCGTTTTCTCAGCTTTTCATAGGTGCATCTCTATGGTGTAAGTGATGACAGTCGGGAGACAGTATATCCCTGAAAGATCTTGCCTAAAGAACAGCGTTTTGATGGAGCAGGGAGGTGAGACAAGACACTTTTTTTCCAATTGTCTTCCTTCAGCTTCTAATTTGTTAAAGGAAAAGTGCCAATATTCTTCAAAAGTTCTGAGATAATTTCTTCCTATTTTAAAATCAGCTCTTTGACTCTTCAAAGGAGCGCTCTCAAGCTGATAACTTGCAGGAAATGACAGCAGAGAACTAATGAGATGCATTTTTTTTTTTTCTCACAATGAGGTGGAATTCACCATTGTTTGGGGATTTATGCAACAGTTCAATCCCAGCTCATCAGACAGAATAATGCTTTCTGCTCACTCTCCATCAAAGCAGAACAAAGGGTAAATTTTCTTAAGCACATCCTGAACTGCACAGAGAACAGCCAGTTGGTCAGAACAGGGAAGAGGGAATATGTATTTGAATCTAATGTACTTGGCATTACTACAATAATGAGATTCTAATATGACAATAAATTATAAACACACTTAGGTAATTATAAGCACTTTAAAATAATGCCAGGTTTCATGCAAAGTCAGTAATAATTACTAACCATTAAGATCTGACCTTCAGGATGACCATGTCAGCCTATGTATACAATGTGTTTCTTTAAGATATTAATGCTCTTAAAGCTATGATGTATAAACACAGGGACCTAAGAGAATTCAGATCAGAACCCAGAAACACTTTTGTCTAAAAAAAAAGGCACTGTTGTCCTGCTGCTATCTAACACACATTAACATGCACAACAGGTGTTGTACAACCTGCACAACCTATGTAACAGTTAGCTATGTCAGTATAAACAGACCACTTACACTGACAAAGAAGATAACATTGCAAGGTAAGTACTGTCCCGGACTTCTGGGAGGATTTACATAATGCATTTTTAGTGTGAGTTACCAAAATAAATATCTTAGCTATGTTGCAATGTCTAACTCTGAATATCCACCTGATGCTCTATGGCAGGGGATTTGTTAATCTATAAAGAAAATTAAGAGATGCTACATATACGTAGTCCAGATTGATTATTTTTTTTTTTTTAATGAGTAAGGGACAAACTCCTTTATTTTTCTAAAAAGCTTTTACCTTAATATTTTCCAGAAACCTTTCCTTCATTGATGTCAGAGTAGAATTTTTGGAATATATTTAAAGTCTCTAAACAAACACTGCAACCTGCTCACCTTACTTCTAAATAGCTTTATTTACAATCAGTATAGGATCTAGCTTCTTTTCGTAAGCAAAAAGAACCTTTCCCTCACCAACAGATTTACAGAACTTTCACGTAACCAATCAAAACATACATCTTGGGGTTTTAAGGTTCTTCTACTTACATTTGCAATTTCATGATTAACTGCGACTCTCACTTTTCCTTAGAATATATTGTCAGGACAAAAGTCCAAATCCTTTCTCTAAATACAGATGACAGAAATTAGACCTTAAAAATCTGTGTGCTTTTAAAATTGTGAAAAAAACCCACCCTTTTACAAGTACTGATATTGCTGTTATAAAACAATGTAATTAAATATCACAAAAAAAAATAATTAGAAAGACTTTTGCAGTATTCTTGAAAGTATCCAGCCACATAAAGAAGGGTTGCTATGTTGACATATTACTCATTAATTAGCCTCAGCTCGTATTTTGAGGAATAGCACACTGACATTGCCACCAAGCTGACAGAGAGCAGTGTATATCATAAGAACCAAAGAAACAACATGTTTGTCAGTTCTGGGTTTCCGACCCTCCAAAAATGAATAAGCTGATGAGTTTAATGCAAAATAGTATGTTAATTTCTACAAAGTACTTTTAGTAGTGTCCCTAGAAAAAAAATCACTCCTTTAAGTCTCTATTCACAGAGCAGTAAAGCAAAAATCCTTCAACATGAAAAGCCACAGGAACAGGACTCCCTGAGATGCAAGAAGAAAAGAAGACAAGGCTGAGAAGTCATTCTCAGCCAACACACATTCCTTCTGCAATTTTTTTTCAGAGAAGATGTTAAACTCTGCCCTTCAAGGTGTCTGCACAACATGCCTAGTTCAGGCAGGGCCAGCAGGTAACTTCCTGTAGAGTTATTACGGGAAACTAACTCACTCCTGAGCCTTTCAGCCTCCCAGTAATCATAGCCCTGCCAGCCTATAACTACTCTTGAGCAGGACTATCTCCTTCATTTCACAATTGCTTTACTGGGAGACATTCAAAGCCAGTACTGCTGCCTTGCCACCACGACGGTTGGGTGGCTTATGCCTCCCACCCACCAGTGGGCAAAGATGAGGGGGGCTCTGCTTGCCAGCAGCATAAGACATGACCTTCCACCTGTCACGGTGCTGCTCAGGAGCATCTACTGCTCCACTTTAGTTTGGAAAGTGCTTGGTTGCTGGCTGTGCCACCATCCTCCCACCGTGGGGAGGTGAAAGTATAGCTAAGGATTTTATTAACAGTCTTCCTGATTGGACTTACAAAAGCAGCATGTCCTCTTTCTTTAATAAATGTGTTACACTTCTAGAAAAATACCAATCTAGTTTTTTCCAGTCAAACTAGATTAATTTTCCTTTAAAGCTATTTTAGTTTGCTCAAGGCATCTTAAGTACCCTGTATAAATGAATTAGGAATGACAGTTTCTCCAGTAAGCGGACAGGTGACCACGTTTTCTTGTACAGTACATACTTTCTGAGAACAAAGAATAAAAGCCAGCATGTTATCTGCATGCATGTTGTTTAAAGGGCTCTCTCCCCTTGCTTTGTGAGAGTTTAACATTCCCAGTGATGCATGCAGATGGACTTTGAAACATAAGAATGGGACTTCAGATAACATAAAATTACTTCTCAGCAACAAATGCATACATCTGCCAGTCTATAGATGTGCTTAGCAAAGCACAGTGGAATTTTACAAACAAATTCACAGTGCATCAAAAGCTTCAGCAAGAAAGCAGATTGAGCAATGCTCTTTAATAAAGGTACCTTTCTAAGAGTGCTCCACTGCAGCCTGGCTGCGCTTCAGGACATCTACTGAAACACAGGTATACAAATCTTAACATATTAAATCAGACTGACACGTATTTATTCAACAAAATTTTCCTGTAACAATCACTTGCCACACTCTTTTAATTCTATCACATTTTTAATGTCTTTGAGTGAGACACAGCAATTAAACCAGACTTCAGAAGATCTGAAGAGGTGGGAACCTTTTTCTTAGGTAAACAAGATTTCTGATTACCTTAATATGTTAAATAAATAGTCTGAATTCCAAATTTATTTAGGTTTGGACTGCATGGGAGACAGTATGTAGTGCTTCCTCTTTCAATGCACAATAAAGTGCAGGATAGGCTCTTAACAAACCTTCAAGCATCTACAAGACAACCTAGTAACATGTCCAGACCTTCTGGAATGATGGGCATCCCCCAGGACAGAGGTATGTAGGAAGGAGCATGCCAGGCAATGACAGGAGAATTGCTGTGGTGTGCTGGGAGGCTGGGACCATGTGAATCAAGTTATCAGGCCAGCTCAGGGCTGGCAAGGCAGGCTGGGGACCAATTTTCAATTTTTCTCCTTTGAAAGCAAGTGAAGGAGAACAGCTTCTGCTAAGAGCTAAACAAACTTCTGGGAAGTATTTATGTGGCTGGTCTGAGGTTTACCAGCCTCTCTTCTAATCAAGGGATTTGATTCATGTGGCTGATGCTTTAGTTATGGAGTTACTCATTGCAGAAAGCCGTTGCCTTGGTAGCTGGGTGACCCACGGGGTTAATAAAGCAAATTTTCACCCCAGAGAACTGCGATTCATGCCTGGCTTAACAGACAACAGTAAATGAGTTTGGTGGTCTCAAACTAGCCCACAGACTCACTGTAAAATCCCAGCATCATTTCATTTCAAAGGAATTTACCATAGCTGGGATTTTCTATTCATAAAAGAGCTAAGACTGGAATAATAGGGTTATGTTTCAGGGCAGGATGAGAGGCCATTAAGTAATCCTAGTGTATTATTAAGTAATGTAAGTTTAAATACATGTGCATAAAATGTCTGGAATTAAATTAGAAAAAAATAATTTAATTCCATTACAAGTTTAACTTTTGACCAAACAGATGCAGGGGAAAAGGGAAACAGTCTTTCTCATACAGTGTTCAAGATGGTGCTATTTTGCTATGTATTCAGTGACAACATACAACTGTCTAGTAATGATAGTATCACTCCTTGTGGAAATGCAGCTTTTTCAGAAGTGTATAAAGCAGTTTGTTTCAGAGTTAGTCCTATAATTAACTCATTCCTACCAAGACATGAGATGTTTTTTGAATATTTCTGTCAGCAGCAGTTCTTAAATGTTTGTCTCCTCCAGAGGCTGAATATTTAAAACTCACCATGGACTGCTACTAAAAGAGTGCTTTTGCCTTTATGGAGATAAGTACGTGTCAAACACTTCACATTTGGCTTTCTGTTCTTCAAAGGGGCAGAAAGATCGGAGTATGTTCCACCTCTGCCCATAGCTCTATTTAGATCCCAAGGTAACGTAAATCAGCATAATTCTGCTGTGGTCCTTAGCTTCCAGATGAGGATATGAATCTTTACTTACTGCCTCGGTCAGGGACCAGTGGAGTCCAGAGCTGTCAGAAGGCTATCACTGGCAGGTATATCAAGAAATCCAACAGACTGTAGTACATTTTCTCTTTATAAAGTATAAACAGCCCACATGTTTATGGATGACAGTGGTACTGGGAAGGAGGCAAGAGGGAGAGATGTGGGGAGCAACAAATAGGCTGTAAATTAAAATTAACTGCATCAGAAACTTGAAGGAAAGATACAAGTTGGGTGCTGTGTGTAGAAAATACCTTATTGCAGTCAAGCCTGACCCTGTTCCTTGAAAAGCATTTCTCTGATTTGTTCAGGTCACAAGTGGGATGGAAATGAGCCTCCGTACTGCTTCTTCACACATCCGGATTTAATAGACTTTTTTCCACTGATAAAAGACCACTAATGAGTTCATTTTCAAGCTATTAAATTGGCTAGAATAGCTAGTTCTGTTGATGATTGCACAGAGACCTGACGGTCACAGTGGGTTTTGTCTTCGGCTGTTAACCATTTGCTGTCTCAGTGTTGTAATACAAATATTTAAGTACAAAAGCAACTGAAACCAAGCAAAAGAGACTATGCCCCATCTCACCCCAATCCTCCCTCTGTTCTACACTTTCCATTTGGTGATTCACTATGCTTCTCAGATGCCTGTAAACATGAATCCTTCCTTCCCAAATAGCTCTTGTATCATCAATACCTCATGTGATTCAAACAAGCGGAAGCAGCACATTCACAACAACATCTGACCCTGGATAAGAGCACAATTTATATTTTCCTTTGTTTACTTCAGAATATGACAGTTCATTCCTGGATCTTACACTCATATTTTGCCTGGGCTGGAGTCTGTGCCCTTATGAAATGCATACATGGGATACCCAGTGTCGCACAATGCTGCCTGAAATCTTAACAGAACAACTTACTTCTTTAGCTGTACAAATGATTACAGTTACAAAATCATTAATCTCTTTCAGTTTGGATATACATCACTTGTGCTATCACACAGTCTAATAGACTTTTCCAGGCAAACAATTAGCTGCATAGCTGCTTGGTGCTGTAAACTCTGCCCCCCTCAGTGTTGGGGAGGGGCAGAGTTGTTCCTGACATTAGACAGCACCGTCACTTTCTGTTCACAGAGACTTTAATGCAGTTGTGTAAAATACATTAGAATTGGATTTGACCTCAGTGTTTAGTACTAGTCTGGGGCTATGGATTAAGCACCATGGAAATTAGTTGCATATATGCCTTTCAATATATATCTGTATCCTGCACCATCTCTTATCCTTCACATCTACCTTGCCTTAACTCAGCATTGCTTTTGGTTGGATACCCCTGAAGAGAGCCACCCACAGCAGCACAAGCCATCAAAAATGCGTTCAGCTCTATATATAGCAAAGAAACTGCCTGAAATACACCTGCAATATTGGAAAGTCATACGTGCTACTTCTTTAATGTGAATTAAGCTTTCGGCTTTATTCTTTTTCACCTGGCCCAGGGGAAAGGTAAGAAAAAGGAGGGTAGTGGGGAAGCTGACTTCGGTCACTGCTCTTTCACATCCCAGCAAGCTGTTTCTGTCTCAGTGACTGCAGACTGTATTACAGGTATTAAACACGAGAAAAAGTAACACTATTAAGATCAAGGGCTGTGCAGCAGTTTTAGAGGGTTAAGCACATATTCATCTTCTCCAGTGGCTTTGGAAAACCCATGGTTTAGGTTTTTTCCCTGATTCCACCAATTCTGGGTGGGCACCACCCACGCCATGGGTTCTCGTCACGCAATGAACACAATTCTGCTACTTTTTCTATCTTGCAATTCTGGGTGGTGCCATGGGTTCTCGTCACGCAATGAACACAATTCTGCTACTTTTTCTATCTTGCAGAGACCTGCAGCAGATTTTCCTGCCTATTTGTCCCTGCTGTACTCAAACCTCCCGTTTTTCAGTTCTCCACAATTGGTTCCTTGGAACCACCCTTAATGAGACAGGGTTTGTAAGATGCAGGAAAATGCAATATTAGATTCCTTTTCATATCACACAAAGTTATAGGTTATGAATTTGTGAATTTTATGCTCACTGAATATTTCCTTTAAAGCTTAACTGATATTTTCACAGACAATCAACCTGCATTTCCAATGATAAATCCCTTGTTTAACTTTCAAGGGAATATGTAAAAAAAGGTACGTTGTCACACAGGCTTCAAGTTTCACATGGCCTTCCATAGTATGCCAGAGGCTTTTGCTGGGAGGCACTAGGAGTGGGTTCATCATGACATTGCCATTTCAGTCCAATTGCTTGACTGATTTTACTGGGACTGCACCAACACCAGTTTGCAAAATGCCTCCCTTCTGATTATGTTGCATTCCAGTCCTGTAGCGCTAGTCCAAGGACAGAAGAAATAGCATGCCCTAAACAAGGGGGAAACTCAAAGACATCATGGAACATTGCAGGTATGGTATGCAGGTCCCTAAGGAACAGATTCACAGACAACTTTGGAGACAAACACCAGGACATATGAAAAAATAAGATATTCCAACACTTGTCCTCACAAGATTTGCTCGCAAAGATAGGTGCATCAAATGTTGATCACAGTCAGAGCTTAACCAGTGTCTCCGTTTTTTAAAAGTGGGAATTTTTGAAGGTACTTTTTTTTGTTTGTTTACCTGGCTGCAGCTGCACACTGAGTCTATCTAGAATATCCCTTGCCAGTGGATTGAAATCAATCACCTCATCCACAATGGAGCTGGCAGGAGAGCCGTGTGTCAGTGTCACGGGCTGTTTGTTTGGCTGTATACAACCACTGTGTCTTGCAGAGCAGTCGGAACCTGAAGCCCTTGGTACAAAACACAGGAAGCATTTAAAATCACTATTGTCAATTGAAATCTTCACTCAGAGATCTAATTCAGTCTGCTAAAAGCATCAGAAAGTGTCTTGCTCCTTTCTTAATTGAAAAAAGACCTCTTCAAAGATTTCAATCCAGTCCTGAAGTGCCTCTTGTTGGAACAAAGTTGTGCAAGTTTAAATTTATCTTCAGGGAAAGAAGCTCATCTTGCAAATGTTTGCAACTGCATCTCAAGAGAATGATTTTGATGTTCAATACCTGGTCATCACCAAGATGATGGTGACCTTATTATGAATATGGCAACAGGAAGTCACACAACTTTAAATGTAATTATGCTTATGACACCACTTCATGCGTGTTGAAACTTTGTGATGCCTGATTTAAAATATCAAGAATCTGCTGACATTTCTGTTTAGTTAAATCCTGTTTTTTATGTGATTACACATCTTGCTTGTTGATAATTAGTTGAAACTGAAATTTACCTTAGAGTTAAGTTGGCAGAGGAACAAATTCTTTCTTTTAGAAGAAACAGAAAAAATTCCTCCAAACCAAAAGCACTGCTTTTTGGTCTGCATTTAAGAAGTTCCAGTAGGCAAGAAAAAATGGTGATTGGAAGAAAAGGTTGGTACAAACTGGAGGGCTAAGGAAAAGAAAGCATAAAACATCAAAACACTCTACATTTTCCTCATTTCTCAATGCGTGCGCAAAGACTCTACTTCTGACGAACTTTTGTCGAATACATTGAAGCATCCTTTTAATTCTCCACAAATGATAATTTCCTAAGTTATGCAGGCTCAATTTACAACCACCATTGCTTCTGTGACCTACTTCCTCAAAATGCAAAGCAGGGCCCACAAACCCCTTGCACTTGCAAGCTGACAAGACTTATGCTTAGCTGGAGCAGCGTGCTCTGCTGGGTTAGGGCTTCCTGCTGTGTGAAAGCAGTTGTAGGAGAGGGCCCAGATCATGCTGGAGTGCATGGCAATGTGCATCTTTTAGAGGTGAGTCCTCAGTGCTACAATATTTTATGACGAAACCCAGGCACAAGGCAAGCACCATTCAACAGAGGTAAAACATGCTGCTGCTTCTCTAATGCTTACGAAAAGCACTGGTTTGACAAAATAAAGCTTTTTATCATAGAACGTTACAGACAGAGGACAATACAAGCGATGTTCAGGTAGATAATGTAATTACATTTAATAAGCTTTATACTTGACTAATTAAAAAGAATTGTAATTCTATATGAACATTTCCAAAGTGAATCAAGCTAAATCCAATGAAGACCACTTTAATTTTGAATACAGAATTTCATAATTTAACAATGTTATAATTTAACATTTTTAGGTAAATTGGATTTAAATTTTATAGCATATGTTGTATAGGCAAAACATACAGTTCTAGCAGTGCTCTGTAGCAATGAAATCTGTAACAGGTGAGGAAAATTTCTGTCTCCATGACAATATTGCTTAGGTTTTCTGACTAAATACTAAGTGGTATTTAGTACCATCTTTAGCAATTTAACGTAAGAAAGACTATTTAAAATGATGGTTAGGATCTGAGTCTCACATTGTAGTCATCAAGAAGCGTGGCCAAAGGTTGTAGATTTCAAACTGACCACCAAATTGCATGCAAGGTAGAAATCAAGAAACAAAAAAAGGATAGGTCAATGAAAGCAATGAGCAAGAAAGGTATGATTACCAAAGCAGTGTGGCTACTGCAACTAGCCTCAGCTATTCTGAAACAGACAAAAAGCTCATAATCAAGAAGCTATCAATACACACCGAACTAACAGTCTGCCCCAATTCCCAGTCATTGTGTTACAGGTTAATACTTCATCTCCTCTCACGAGTCAGATTGTACCTTGACTCTAAGCCAATTCATAACAACTGCTGTTATAAAATCACAAAAACCTCAGGTTAATTTAATGTTTAAGAAGATAGACAGTCCAAGTGCTGATGCAAAATCTTCTCTTTTCCTTCTGGACTTTTCAAGGTTTCACATCTCTTTTTTCAACACACAGGTGCTGCTGAACAATAACTGAGCTGGATTGTTCCTGATGCATAACAGGGCATGATTATTTTTAAAGTGAAACACAGGAAAACCTTAGAAACCTCATTTGCATGTAGTCAGCATCCATTTCCTGCAAATGTGATGCCCAGTCAACCGGAAGAAAAATGACTTTTAAAAGCAGGTGTTCTTTCTAATTATTGTTGATTCAAGCAAGTTGTTAACACTTACATGCACGCAAGTTTAGAATAATGTAACCTTGTTTGTCTACCAGCAGACACCTGACCGAGAACAATATCTTGTAGTTTAGTCCTCAAAACTGGCATTTAGCAAGAAATAGTTCAGATTAGCTAGTCCTCCTCTTAGATGAACAGCACATTATACCTGACTGTAAAAGCTAATAACGGAGGTGAAAGTAAAACCGAGGCTGCTTTGCTGTCGAAGCATGGAGGAAGGGTACCGTATGAAAAGAACACCAGTGGTTAAACATGCACAAAAAACAATGATATATTCAAGTAGTTTATTTCTCCAGGCTTACAAATTTGATTACCATGGAGTACAAAGCTATTAAAAATATGACCTTTCTGTACTGTACAATTTGGCGAAAAGCCAAATAACAACTTTGTTTGACTTGGGTAGTATGATAGAGTGCCTATTCAGCTGGAAATAAAATGACTTTTCTTTACAGAAAATTATACCTGGAAGACTTAACGTCCATCATGAACATAGCACACATAGAGAGTAATTAATTCAGACTCATGGCAGCCACTTTCATACAAGTAAAGAGATAATGTTTTCAGGTTTCATAGAGAATGATGTAAAATTCTGCTGCTTGCCTGGCATTTGCTCTGTGATAGAGAGAAGTAATTACCAGAATCAGTGGTAAGTGATAAGGCAGAAAATAAACAGATTGCGTAACTATTATGCTACTGATACTTTGTAGCTCCTTGTCTTGAACAAGCAGTTCTCTTTTTTTATATTTTTTTGATATGCAAATCAAAAGGCAAAATTATTAATCCTATGCTCATTTTAAGTAGACAGGCATTTGATCCAATAACACCTTTCGTTAGTGCTTCCACTAACAACAATGGTAACGCTAACAGATTTCAGTCCAGTTAGGAGCAAAATCAAAAAGAGACACATGAAAGAAAATATGTCTGGATAGTCTTCTGTTTTCAGGAGTGTTGCACTGAATTACAGCTTTAGGAAAAAGCCCAAAACAGAAACTGGCAGGTGACAGAAAGAAAAAGATCATTTCAGCTTCCAGGTATCTGTGGCTTCTACCCTAATTAGACTAGAATGACACATGACAAATACCATCACTGAACAAAAAAAATAATTTCTGGCATAATGGAATTTTCCCCCTTACTCAAAACACAATGATCAATTATTTTGCTCACTTCTATTGGTTTTGCTTATTATAATTTATTTATTTTCTGAGTCACAGAGAATTTTTCAAAGTATTTTTTTCTGGGAAAACAAAATAATTATTTTGTGGTCTCCCAGATGCCTATCTAGAACATGCGTGTCTGTTTCACTTAAAGGCAGAAAATGAACTTGTGGAGACAATTCCATAAAGTCAACCAAGTCAAGCAGTCTTCTCCACTGATTGGGTTTTGGGTTGGTTTTTTTTTTGTTATTCTGCTTCTTTATTTATTATCATGCGGTATTTTCCCTACAAACTATTTCCTCTTTTTTCTTTTTTTTTTTTGTGCTTGCAAAAAGAGCAGTCTAATCAGAAATGCTATTAAAAGAAATCCAACGGAATATGCGGGATTACTGAAAACTCTTGAACACAAGATGATTAAGATCTTGAAGTAACGACTTTCTACTGTTATGGAAAGTTATGCAGACTTTGTAATTACCACCCATGCTCTGATGCTTTATGTCTTGTCTGAAAATCGGATTTCCAGTGAGTTGCATATTTCTATTTACCTGTGGAAATCAGGCACAAAGGGAATCACACTTCACTTAAGGTATTAGGAATGCTATGTCCATCTATCACTCTCCAAAGCACTATGGAGGAATGGCTTAAAAGAGAGATGATAATGAAAAGAAACCCAACCAAGTAATCTTTACAGAGAGAGAGATTGTCTACGACATTTCTAGTTTTGGAGGGTTTTATTTTTACTTTTCTTATGAAATACCTTCAGGACATAGGAGTTACTTCAGAAAGTTAGACAAAACTTGCATATCATAATATCCTGCTGAAAACAACTGTTTTATACTCCAGTTCTGGGGAAATTCAGCTAAGGAACAGTCTGGCCACATGGGATTTTTCCTTCCCATTCCCCCAGTTTAATACTGCTTTTTGCCTAGAACCCAGAAACTTGCACCTTTTCCAGTTTAAGAACACTCATTTCATGTCCTCCAAAATCAGTAAAAACCACATTCCTGCAGTTGAAGTTTTCAGCTTTTGCTGGACTATCAAGTCAGGCATTGAATGACGTTAAGCCTTCATCTTAGGTAACATTTCATGGCTGTATGTTCCACAGTCTGTGAACTCTAAAAAGGGGTGGATGATAGCAGCAAGAAAGGGATCTGACTCTGCAGCTTTGGCACCAACAGTCTCAAGAACCCTTCAAAGTAATTTCCAAAGAACCCTTTCACGTATTATCAACAGCCATTATACACTCTTACCTTCTATTATCTTCTAAGCATTTGAAGATGATTTATCAGCGGACTTTCACTCATGAACTTGTTGGTGACCAACAAGGAGCAGTAAGATTCAAGCAGTATATTTCACTTCCTATAGTCAGTGAAACAACTAAGAATGCATTTAAGACTTTTGGTCAGCCTCCCAATGAGCATACCTTTCATCAGCGAGATGCCTTGACTACCAGTGGTGTTATTCCTTTGCATTCAACTTTGAAGTTGGAGTAGACTTTTCTTTTTTACACAGAGAAGAAGATATGGATGGTCTTTTCATCATTAACTGCATAAGCACTAGGAATCTATGCCTAACATACTTCAGTTTAAAAAGTCACTATTCACTCCTGTTTCCTTTTTGGGTGAGACTGAGTTGGTTTTGAATTGAGTTTGGAGAAGTGCAGTTCTAAATACCGAGATCCTCTTTATTAATCCATGAAGAGTTTTGAGGTCAGACTGGAAGTGTACTGCAACATGACAAACTCCTGTGCCCTTTTACTTGCTTTGAACTCCCTTCAGGGTTAAGAGTCTAGTCACTTGTCAAGTGCCAAACTGCTATTAGAGTGGATTGATCAAGTGGAACATGATGGCAGAAACAACAGAGAAAGAAAAGAATGAATGCAATTTTATATGAATTATGAAGCCACCAGTACACACATAGCACTGATCATGGTTGCTTACCCTAAGCAAAGTTGGGCAATGAAAGGTTGTTTTTAGGTTGTGCAAAGAAAGGTCTCCTGTATCAAAACAATGGCACTTGCTTGTCACTTTGGGACTGTGAATATATATTGCCTGCTGCCTTGTCTGCTGGAAAGATTAGAGACATGAACTGCTCCTGCTTCCCTATGATACTGCCTTCCTAAGAGAATACCAGACACTAGCTGCATAATGGAGAGATAGTAAACGTATTAAGAAATACAAGTCTCAAAGCATTCCTTCTGCTTTCTTCTGCTTATGGTGAAGAGATGCTTGTAATACATACATTGTGAAAGATCAAGAGGGGACCTCATCAGTGCTTTATAATAACTGAGTATAAATCCAAAGCTCTATGGGTAGTATCCATGATTAATCGCATTCAGTCAACATTAGACTGTCATTATCAGCTACTTGCTGCTCAGCACTTGCTCTGCTGTTAATTATTGTTGTGTGGCTCTAAGGGATGTTTTCAAAACATTTCAAATTCTGCTACTGTAACAGCACAGTGAAGAAATCAATAAGCTGACATTTAGCAGAGGAAAGACAGATACTTTTATTAAGATGTTTTGACTACTTTTGCTTTATCTGACACCAGATAAGCTACCACTGATAATAAAGGTGCTTACAAGACAGCACTGACACTTGGCATCCTATCTAGACTTCACCAAAACTTTTTTTTTTTATACCCCCACACATACAGCAATACCCTCTGGCACAAAAGGCAAATGAGAAGATTAACAGGGTTGTGGTCAGATTCCAAGGTTTTTGGAATGAATATTAGAATCAAATTTTTGTTAGCAGATCCTTCGTGCCATGGAAATAAAAGCCCATCCCACTTTTTTATTATTATTATGGAGATGGGCACAGGACTACTGATCTTTTCACAAGAGAGAAAATATTAATGTCACCAAACTAAAAAGAAAAGGGTTGCCTGCTGATATAAGGTCTGCCATTCTCTCTGTATCATGCTAGTCCTTCAAAGTTAACATTCATTTCACTGAAACATATGCAACAGATTCTTTTCTGCTTACATTCTTCTGTTCAGAATAGTCAACCTTAAAAGTTACATACACGGTGCAGTCATGAGGAGGACATGCAAGAATGCTGTGCAATATGCAACCGCAGTAATAGACTGCTATGCCTTGCATCAATCCTTATCAGTAATTATCTATGGTAATTAAAAGCAAGATTAAATTTAGGTAACATTCCTAGTAATGTAAAGAATTTTAAAATGAGAAAAGTATTTTAAAAAATCTTTGAAATCTACTACTCCTGAAATTTTCCCGAAGATTTTCCTTTAATTCTGATCTGCGGGAAATGTTGAAATACGCTCTTCTGGTTCAGAATTAAACCAATTTCTGACATGCCAACATTTCGAGAGTTAAGACATTTATTTAAACTAAGTGGAACAGATCCAATAGCTGAAAGAAACAGACTCCACTTGGAGACTGACGGAATATGTACTTTGGGTGTGGGAAAGCAGGAAGAACCAAGGCTGCAATATGTGGGATGCACAAAATCTGAGTTACTGGTGCTTGCCCATTCTGGGATGCCATCGTTAGATCCTTCTGACCACAGACTGCATCCCAGACCAGGAGATCTTTCATGAACAAATTTACAGCCCCACTGGCCTCTCTCCAGAAAAAGGCTTTAGAGACTTCCAGTCAGTTTGGCTTTCTTACGTGTATGGGAATGCACTGGGTATCATTAGTTATGAAATTACCACCAAAATTGATGGAACTTGTGTTTCATTTTTATTCCTTGGGTTTTGGTCTATAAAACTCCAGTTAGTTCCATATGGGAAGAGCTACAACTACACTTAAAGAGCAACTATTTAAAAATGAATAAAGTGCATAAATGATCCATTTAATGAAAACATCAAGAGACCTTGTAAATCAATTCCTGCTATCAACTAATGCTATTATCTAAATAAGATGTAGTGCCTGAGAGCATCTGCATATGCATACCTATGCCTATACAATGAGATAACACATGCAAGGGATGTGTACCTACATGCAGAGAAGCCTAAAGCGATCCAGAGGCACCAGTTTTACAAGCCTGCATTTGTGGAACAGAGATCTGGATTATGTGTATCTGAACCATCAGCGAGATAGTGAAATTGCATGTCGATTACCATCCTGTTGACAAATGGGAGAATAAGCTAGAGAGAGAATAACAGTGGAGTCTGCCAGAGGCCAAACGATTAATTTATTTTCTCAGTATTAGCCTCAACAATGTGCTGCCTCAGAGGAAGTCACGGTTAAAGAGTATCCACTAACCTGATGCAAAGCTCAATAAAATATTAGAATAAATAGGATAAAATATTACCTTCCTATCTTGCAGGAAGGCCTCCTGATCCAACATATCTCCTATTGCTTTTCTGTGCTAATTTTAGCCTTACTTTGTGCTGCTCATGAAAAATCAATTATGTGACAGAAAGAATGAGAGACCTAAAAGACCCCGGCACCCAGCAACACCACTGGCTGGAAATTGGTGCCAGACAGGTTCTAATTAGGAATAAAGCACAAATTTGCAACAGTGAGGGTGACTAACCACTGGAAAAAACTATTAAAGGAAGTGGTTGGTTTCCTGTCTTTGTATCTCTACCAAGTGACCATAGAGGCCTAGCTGGAAAGCATAATTTGGCTAAGCACAAATTACGGATCTCAATAGAGTCAGTGAGATCGAATTGTTTGTAATAGACTAGTTGGATTGGCTAAAATAATTATCCTCCTGGATTTAATTTTCACGAATCTGCTAGTACAAGGAAGATACCAACTTTGTCGGGAAGAAAACTAAGAAAAAAGCTCCCTTTCCTGAATTTGACATTGCCAGCTGCATTAACAGTGTCTGTCAGATTTACCCTGAGAGTAACGTAATGAGAGAAACGCAAGGGGCACTTGTTTGCCTTACACTTACGGCATAAAATCCTATTATAAAGATATTTTGTTATTTGCCCCTGAATTTCAGCTATGATGGATATTTATATTTAAGCATCACTTCAGCCAACCAAATTGTAGTAGAGCAATTGCAAAATGGGACAGCCTTAAATGGGATTGTAGTTAAGAATCCTGTCATTATTCTGCCTCTTTTAGTCTTTATACATTTGATAAAATATTAATAAAAATAATGCATTTATTTTTACTCTCCTAGGAAATAAGTGACAAAAAGTTAGTGAAGAATAGAAGTATTGTGAGGTATTAGTGATGGACCCTCATATATATAGCTGAGCTTTAGGCAAGTTCTGTCGTGGGAGAAAAATTACGTTTTGGAACAAAACCAAGACAAAATTGTTTGACTGTGTTTCCTTCACAGCTTTTAACCAAGACACCAATCATTACACATCCCTACCTGTAAACAGGACAGCTCTTACATTTTCAAAGCCCGCTATACTGGCTTTCAAGCAAATAGCTCTCATTACTCTTTCTCCATTTAGATCTGAGAGATTAATTAAGTTCATCAATATTTGATTAATGCAGGTAGGAAGCCTGTGGCTTCCTCCAATTACGTTCAGATGATGTGGTACTACTAGATATATTTATTTGGCTTTTAAGAAATACATCTATAAGAATGAGCTAGGCAATTGTTGTGTCAGATTAAAATACATTATAAAATCATTAGTGAACCAATGTGAGCAGCACATTCTGTGTAGCCATCTGGAAAAGATGTTACAGAACAGATCAACATCTCTTCCTGGTATGGGAAGGACCCTGGTTCAATTACATACACTTGTACTTCACTAATAGCTGCTCAGTTATTTTGTTGCTGTGGAAGCAAGGAGATGCTAAGCTATGGAAAAGGAAGACGGTAGCAGAAAAAAATTACAAAGCAAACTATACGACCTTTTCCTTGCCTGGGGTAAAATTGTAGACTTATTGGTGCTATACTGGTACACTAGATGAAACTATTGCCCATGCATCTCTGACAGTTTCATCTGCTGAAGAATGGATCGACTCAATAAAATCCAAGCATCGGAAGTATGTTAAAAAATAAGAGTAGAAAAATCAGATAATTTTTTTTTTCTTTTTTTTGGGGGGGTGGGGAAATGGTCTCAAGCATATAAAATGCACCTTAGAACTCCACTGAGACAAGACAGAGTGATCCTCAAAACATGATACCATGGCCCTTTCTTTATGCAGCACATATGGAAACTGAAACAAAATGGGAAAGTTCCGCAGCTTGAGAAAAATGCATCCCTTTTAATGTTCTCCTTTGCTACCTACAAATCCCATTTGAAAAATTCCACCACAGTGAAAAATGGGACTGGAAGCTTATTAGGGAATGCAGCTCTAGAGCTATGGAGCTGAGCTTGGAGAATGAGAACAAATAAATTTAATCACAGTCCACATCAGCTCTTTGAGCTGCCTACACTGTACAGATGAACATGGGGTTTCCTGAATTCAAGAACAATTTTCCCACAGGTTTAGGTACTGCCTGAACTTTACTGTGAGCTCCTTACTCTGCCCCAAGGAAACAACTGGAGCAAGTCACACTCAGGTAGTAACAGGATGCACCCGTTTGCACAGAGCACTCCTCAGTGTGGCCTGGACTCAATCACAGCTCTAGTTTCTCCAGCCTAGAAGATGACAAAGAGCAGGAAGGTCACACAGAGGATCAGCTCCTCCCTCTATTAAATTTGCTCTATAATATACTTTGGTTAAGTCACACAAAAATTAGGTCACACAAAAATCCACTGTCTAATGCACTAAAAGCTATCCACAGGTTTAAAACTACATAAAAGATACAAGACAATAATATGGGAAAACATTACATGAACATGCCTCACTGTATAATTCTGACCTTCCCTAAATGCCTTGATTTCTGACTTATCTTCTTCCAGTGCGTATGTCCCAAACTCCTGCATCTCCTAGCTGCATTTGTTAAAGAACAGCTACACATATATTAACGATTACAGCCATGCTCAAGTACCAACTTAATTGCTGCTTTCAGTTAAATACTATACAGTAGAAACACACACAAACTGTACATTCAGGATATGTGCTCAATTCATTTATATTCAATCTAGTACCTGGGTTTAATTTGGTGCTTATTTTATCAGTCTGAATGGGATTATTCTTTTTGTATCAAAGACTTAGGTGTTACCACTACTGTTGTCAGTTTAATTCTTCTAATTGATACGATTTGTTGTGAATTAATTGAATTCATTTTATTAACACTGAAACTGATACTGATATACAGAAAGAATATGGTTTAAATAAATGAGCAAATATTCACCACTTTTATTCAACCCAATACAGCTTTTCACTGAAATCAGTAGTCACTTCTCAGAACAAATGCATTTTAATTCCTTCAGATTTATTTCCCCTCCTACCACTTCTTTGTCACAGTTGGATGCATTGAAGTAAACCAATTGGTATTTATAGAAACCAAATTTCATTTAATTCCTTGAAAGATAGCTTAAATATTTCTTTAGCACTCCCTGCACATTAACTGCAACTAACACATTTCTGAAATTCAGTAGGCTTGCTATTGGTATAATGGTATTCTTGTTTCCCTCTTCCTCACTGTAACTTAGGCAGATCAAATCTGTAAACAGGACAGATTGGCTTAAAGTTTATATTCTAACTTAAACCTTCACATATATTCCCGTAGACTCCATCATATTTTCACAAAGCTGGTTCTTTCCTTTCTGTGGACTCCATTGATCCAGGCATCTATGATACGGCAGCCAGAGCTCAGGGCTCACTGAAATGATCCTCAGTGATCCAGATATAGGCAGCAACTCTATTCAGAAACATGGAGTTTACTTAAGACATCCAGCAGTTCTTGATTGATAGTATCAACAGGACAGCAACCTCAGGAGTTCAGCATTCAAGTCAGGGATGAAGCCACTTTCCTAAGATGTAACAGGTCAGTACAGATCAAAATACATCCTGTGCTCCTATAGAAGTAGTAAAATGCAGTGTTTAGGTAAGAACTGCTACTTTAAAAAACCCAAACAGTCAAAAGTCTGTCATGGAAGTTTGGATTCAAGACAACATTTACTTACATGCAGCACCACACTGATGTGAATGGCACAGTTTGGATGCACTGACATTTGAGTACCAAGCTGCCTGTTCAGGGCAGCTTGGTTGTCTCTATGAGGCAATCCAATAGCGGCAGCCTAACTTGTTGGGCTTTCTATAAAAGCAACTTCTTTATAAGTTGTCAAAACTTCTAAGTTATTAGTAACCGTATTAAAAAACTCTCTGTAGCAGAGTTCCCTGTGTATAATTTCCAACTGGTGCACAGGTTTTCACCTAGAGTTTGGTATATAGTCAGAACAGGACATACACATTTCCCTGACATTAAATATACTTTTCAGAGCATTCTAAGTGAATTATTTTAATTCTGTTGTTATATGACCATCTCTTATTTTTTAACACTGCTTTATTACCAATAGTTGCATAGCAATCCCACACACATGAAGAAGGCTACTGTCCTGTGACGTTTCTGTGGAAATTTGTTTTGTTATCTCTTTGCACAGCAGGAACATATATATTAATGAAACTTGCTGTCAAATATCTGAAACTGGTTATGAAGGATTTTCAAATCCATCTCACTGCTTTTTACTGCTTGTAGCACTGAGGACATAACATTTTGCGTACATATGAACAATAGGGTTTTCTCCTCCTTGTCTTTAGCAATTAGGAAGTCAGCCACATCTCTTGTAAGATTTCATATGAAGAGACAATCCTGCTTGAACTGTATGTACAGCTACTATTAACTGTAGACTTTCATATTAAATGTTCAAAGCTGGGTTGGATGGGGCTTGAAGCAACCTGATCTAGTGGAAGGTGTCCCTGCCCATAGTAGGAGTGTTGGAACTACATGATCTTTAAGGTTTCTTCCAACCCAAACAGTTCTGTGATTCTGTGATCCTATGAATACATGCAGTAGAGACAACCTTCTGTGCTTTCTTTTGATTCAGCTGCCAGAGTTGCTATAGTCTATATACAAGCTATGGAAATCTGCTGCATGAATCTCAGCTTTGCTAGTGTTTAAGGTGATTTGCAATTAAAAGTCCAAATACTTAGAGATGCCATCTTCCTCTGACTCTCACAGGAAAATGCCTTGACCACCTGACACTTATTTACTCTCAAACAACCAAGAAACCAGCCAAAGAAATATATTGGTTTTACTACATTACCTAAAAGGTAATGCATTAGCTATGTGACTTTATTCAGATGAAGGAGAAACCCAAAGGGCCTGCAAGGATCCTTTATTTAATTTTCATACTGTTTTCCTTCAGCTTCTTTGTCCTTTGGTTTAAAGATCAAATCATAGGTCCAGAAAAGGGTAAAGTCTTCATTTCCTTCTTGCTGTTCCTGATACGTTGCCATCTCTTCTAACCTGCTCGCCGCCTGGTTCATCCACCATCATTGGTGACTTTCTGACTCCCTCAAGCATTGGATGGACTTTACTGGGGTGATGTTAGGATTCTATCATTTTCTTGTAAAGATACAGTTAAGGTTGGCACAGTCTTTCCCAATATTCTGGGTTTTTTTGCCACCTAATAATGAAAAATGCTTGTATTTCCTGATAACAAGCCATTAAGTACCATGTCCTAGGTGTATTTGACCACTGATGGCCTGAAGGAGCAAGGGCCTTCTGCGGGGCACAGAACAATATTCAGCAGAAATAGCTCCACGCAGACAAAATCATGTTAATTGTAGCTGAGACACAGGAAAGGGAGGACAGATTAAACTCACAGGGAAAGCTGAGCTTATAAAAAAGGCAAAGGGTCATAAAATATTCTCCTGTGCCCTTCCACAAAGAAATTATTTCAAATAACAAATTCCCTCACAGCTTGTAAAACCTTTACAAGTATTCCAGCCTCTCGGCAGCCAAGTACTGAGCAACATGTCCATGTATCAGGTATCAAAATCAGCAGATGAAGGAAGTGGGCTGGAGGACACCTGTAGATCAGATCAACCTTATGGTTGGGAATGTGCTTTTCTGACTTCAGGCACCGGAGGAGCCAAACCTACCACCTCAAAAACAACCTGAGCATTGTCCTGTACTTTCATAAGTGCATTAATTTCCATTTTCTGCATCTTAATGCGATACTTCACTAACATGTGAAGTTAATGATTTATTGGTTTAAATAATTTACTTTACAACTGAATTAACATGAGAGCTGTGTTACACACACTGTAAGGGAAGCAAATTCTGTTGAAGTGCCTCAGTAACCTGATTAGCATGTTTCTTCTCTTTACACCATGTTTCAACTGTTACTATATATGTATGGACCTTGAAGTAATTCTCCCTTTGGGTAGATGAGGACAAAGTGGTTAATTTGGGTGAGCAAAAGGGAAGGTGTTTAGGAAGCAGCTCTGTGTCATGCTTTGATAAAAAGCTCAGTAAAGATTTCAAACGAACATACATGACTGACAGCTTCAAAGGAGGTGCAGGATTGTATGGTAATAATGGGCACCAAATTACCTTCTCTCCAGCAGTGTGTATCATTTGGAGTCAGGTCATAAACAGGTTAAGGGAATCTTAGCTTTTTGCTCTTTGCTATGCAGGCACTTTGAAACAGCAGCAGACTTTCTTCACAAGTCTCAAATGTGTTCTCAAATGCCTATGTTAAACTTGAAGCTAAACAGAAAAAATGAACAGCTTTCTAATAATTTGTAATGGCAACCCTGATGCAGAAACTACATTGCAACACAGGAATGCTGGAGAGGGACTCCTCATTAGGGACTGTAGTGATAGGACAAGGGGTAATGGGTTAAAACTTAAACAGGGGAAGTTTAGATTGGCTATAAGGAGGAAATTCTTTCCTGTTAGGGTGGTGAGGCACTGGAATAGGTTGCCCAGGGAGGTTGTGAATGCTCCATCCCTGGCAGTGTTCAAGGCCAGGTTGGATGAGGCCTTGGGTGATATGGTTTAGAGTGAGGTGTCCCTGCCCATGGCAGGGGGGTTGGAACTAGATGAGCTTAAGGTCCTTTCCAACCCTAACTATTCTATGATTTATTCTATGAAAGCAGTTTCACCCCTAGAAATATGGCTTCACCCTTAGAAAATAATAAAAAGTCCAACATTTTGGAAAGTACTGTAATTTTTGAAGTATGTAGGTCAGCAAAATGTAAAATGTGTAAAAGCAGAACTGCTGTTTAGATATATCAGAATTAATGAGCCAACTTCAATAAAGGTCTACACAAAAGCTGTAATAAACTAAGGCTCAGAGTCCTGTACTCATCTTCCAAATGCTCCTAATATTAGAAATCCAAATATAGACAGATACTGGCTACAAATTTTAATTTTTTTTTATTTGGTATATATTTTATAAAAGCCACGTGAGTTGGTGGGGTTTGTCTATGACACTTTAAGCATATATTTAAAATCTTGTCTAACCAACACATGGCATTCCAAACCTCGGTAGGGTGATCTTTGATGAATGTGACTGAAAATATTGCAAAGTCACTGATTTATAATTTAAATTTTAGTAGCATCTAGGGTATCTGTAAAAGACTGCAGCTGGCTGAACTAAGTACCAAGTATATATATATATATATATGCCACAAGACAGTATAAAAAGCTTACAATTTAAATATTATGGGGACTCATAAAGAAATTAGTACTTCTGTTTTATATATCCAAAGCTGAAAATACTGAGGAGTGATGACACAGACCTCAGGGAATTTTTTAGCTCTCCTGGGACCCAGGGTCAATAACTTAACTCTCGCCATCTTTCATCTCCCTTTAATAAAAGATTTGTGTTTTACACTGTGTGCATGATGTGTTGCGACTTTGTGTTGTATGGTTATTGCTATTCCTTACGCCTCCCCAACACATAGAGCCATAAATTATACAGAAAAGAAAGTCCTTACATTGAATAGATAGTCCTCTAATAAGGAAAATAATGAAAGACAAAATCAGAAGAAGAAATAACTCCTGTAATGCTCATACGTAAATGAGAGTACTTTTGTTCTCTCTGAATGTATCTTGTTCAGAGCAAGATACATAGTGTTCTCCCTGTGCAATTTTATGCAAATTTAATGATCTGTGTTACATGTTATAAGTAATGTGCTATGGCTGTAACTGTTGTCTTCTGCAATCAAAAGTTCTACTCCTGATAACAAAAATGGGGGACAGCCAGCCCATACCTCATGTTGCTGCAGCTGGTTTAAGTAAATAGGACAAGGCTTGTTCAGTACCTCTTTCTTCCTTTTGCTGCATCTCAGCATGCTCTTCCCAGGCCTCTTATTTATTCCTGCAAGTACTTCAGGCAAGGTGCAGACGAGCAGGGGGAGAGGAAGGTCCAGCTGCCTAATCACAAGGCACCAAAGCTGCCTCTAACAGCCAAAGGACAATTTCCCATGACTTCTCTGGTACTCTCTCAGATGAATGGGAATTGAAACGAAACATAGAACAGGAGTGGGCTGCCAGGGGTGCCGTGCTTGGCAACCTTCACCTATCCTGCAAAAGGATTTGAGGAAGGACACAGCAGTGGGGAATTGCCACTGGCAGAGCTGCTAAATGCAGCCAGAGCACAGAGGGTAACTTCTACAACAGGAAAACACTAACAAAAACTGAGGGCATTGCTGTAAAGGTCCAGCTACATATAAAATGGGCTGCTGGAGGGATATCAGACTGGCAGGACTTTGCTGTTACAGACTAGAGAACACCTTAGACTTCAGCCAAATCACACCAGGAGACCAAGTACCAAGCAGACAGTTGGGTGTCAACTAGTCCTGGGACCACTAGCGTGCCAAGCAGCACATTGCCATGGCAGGGAGAGATGCAGAAAGAGAAGCTTCCGGCTCTCAGAAGCTCAGATCTCTGTCGGAGGACACAGCTCCCTTTCACAGCTCTCAACAAATATGAACCCAGGGGACCACGGGGCTTCTGGTTTGAGTACCACATGTGCTCTGCAGCATTAAAACCTGGATAGTGAACTCTGCCAGTTGGTGAAGTTGTCTTTCATATCTGGCTGCCAATGTCAGGCATAAGATAAAATCAGCTAATTTCTGGGGTATTCTAGCAAGTGAGGAATGCTTGGAAAAGCAGAGATATGAGGTTAATTTGACATCTAATTTTAAAGAGGTGCAAGTTTAAATACTAATAATGTGGAACAGGAAATCTGACATAAAGCAAATCAGCAATGTTTAAGTGAAAGAAACTAAATGCAGTCAGTGAGGTGTCTTTGAATAGGCTGGGAGCAGATAAATGGTGCTCAAAGAAACACTCCAAAAGATGTTGAATTTGGCCAAGGCAATGACAGGGTTTGAATGAAGTACAACAGAATGCAGATGGTATAATTGTAATCTCATTTCAACTAATGATGTGAACAATCTAATACTAGTCCTTGCAATGGCACCAGGCCTTTTGTTCACAATAGCACATTTAAATAGGGAAGTGGAGGGAAGGAAGATTTGTCTGAACTATTCGCATAATGAAGGAGAGTGAGGATACAGACTGCATCCATCATCTAGACGAAAGGATCTAGATAATGGATCTAGATTTCTGAATCTGGTTTTCTTGCAATGGTGAGAGAAACAAACATGCTGAGTAGAAAATGTATACTTCTTCAACCATACTGCTGCAGTGAGGATGCAATTCACAGCCCATTGCTCAGTTCAGGAATTCAGACACACTTTGCCATACAGTTAACAATATTGAGCACATGAGGGGCAAGACACTCTGTTCTGTGCTGCCTCTTTGCACACCATGAGCAGCATCACTGCCACCACCCCTGAAATAGCCGGCTTGCTTTCCTGGCTCCACCCTCCATCATCCCTTGTGCAGCAAGCCTGAGAGAATACAGAAGTGCATCCTTCTGGGACACGAAACGCTCCATCTGGCAGTGGGAATCAGAGGCAAAGACATAGGAAGCTATAAAAGTTTTAAAAGGATTTCAAGCTCCCCAGGGAAATGATTCTATTCCTTATTTAGCACTAAATACCTCTAGTAAAACAGCCTCCCCCACTTTCCAATTAGGAAGGCACCTGCTTTATCCCAGTTGCATCTTCTCTCAGAAACTTGCTGAGACAACTCCACAAATGAGGTCGACTTGATAAAAATACCCACTGCTGAAGGATCTGGCTAGTGGCAGGTGACTTACAATCTTGCATAGCTCTAGGAGTTAAATCTGTCCTACTGAAGTCAACAGGAATTTTGCTGTTTGACTTCAAAAGATCAGGATTTCATTCCAGATGACAGAAACTGCTCCTAGTAACAGTCATATGGCATTAGAATGCTAAAAAAAAAAGGGATTTACACTCAGCAAAGTGCCAAAACGGGAATCTTTATAATGGATTTCCAACTTGTCCAAAACTCAGAACACAATTCTAAACATAAGAGCTGTCTCATCTGCTGTAATTGTATGAAATAACTTCCAGATGTACTGCTGCTGATATGAGAGGCACAACCAGGAAAATCTAAACTGATTGCGCTGGTTTCTTCCTAGATTCTGTCCAGCATTTACTGTAATTTTTAAACTTTCATGCCCCAAGACAATTACACTTGTGTGAAGATATATATGGGATACTCTTGGCTAGAAGCAGAGAATCTGAAAATCCAGGAGGCAGAAGCTGAAACAACTAATAAGAACTATCACTTGTTACTGCAGGGTTTCTATGCTGCAAGGATAAATTATCAAACTCCTAGTATAAAACATGTATATCTCAAGTATAATTTTTAAATGCAGGGAGCATTCCCCCAGGGCTTTTCTCTGGCCACAGCAGCATTGGCCCATATGCCAAGTACTCTGCCACTGATTTAGTGGGCTGGAAGCTGCACTCCATCACTGTACTTTACCTGCCATTACCATCAGGTTTTTGCTGTCCCCTGGCATCCTGCTTACAGCAGAAAATTATTCACTTGCCAGTATGGTACACAAAACCAACACTATTTTTAGCCACCTGCATCTATCACAGCAAGTTTACATCAAGACTTTGGGGATGAAGAAAAGGAAAGAGGAAAAAGAAACCTGCAAGGAGTGTTTTCTTACACTCCTCTACCTGCCCCCTCTCACAGGTTAGCACAAGCAGTGACACAGAAAGGCACAGGCTGCTCCTTGCGCTGTCACTCCAGCTTTGTCTTTTCCTGGAGAGCACCACGCTGAATGGGCAGATGATGATCACAGTGGTACGAATGCAATTTTTCTCATCTTCAGTGCCTCAGCTCAATGGGTTTTTGCAGACACAGTCATGGCTCGTATTTTTCACAATGACTCAGAAGCATTTTAAATTATTTTCCTCATGAAAGCGAGCCTTTTATTGGCACCTGGAAATCTCTTCCACAGACATTTCACATTTTTAGGGTCTAACTTTCCGACAGGAAGGGATCTAATTTGCCATGTGATGAAAAGTGCATTCAAGGCACTTTCTAAAAGCACTGTGCAAATACCATCTCAAGGTATGTCCTCCCTGAGAAAAGCTGCCTGAATCATTTCTCCCCCTTTCCCTCCCCAGTATGGGAGAAGTAATACTGATGATATACAAGTCCAGAAAGTTTTGATACTCTGGTTCAAAGCAAGGGTTAACACAACAGAACATAAAGGTGTATCAAATACATATTGCCAGTGTTTAGATCCTAAACATCTGTATTACATTCAGGGCTATGTTCAGCCCTGTCTTTAAGGGTAGGGAAGGAAGAGGGACACGCCATGGATGAGACATGGGGCTATGGCAGCCTGTATTCAGATGGTAGGAGTCAGTTAGCCAGGCTCTGTTGATATGTATTCTGTAGTTTAGTTTGGGTAGTTCGAATAATTCCTGAGACTAATAACATTTCTAAATGCAAAACTATAGTGCTTTTGGGTTTGACAGCTCTTTTTGGAGCTGATAGCTTCTGAGAAGTTAAAATGTATGCAATGTGTAATAGCTATATCCTAGTTGGTCTGTACAAGTTCAGAAAGGTGCTTGCTAGTCAATAAGCCAAATCAAACACTCTGTTCCTGTACAGAAGCAGAGTCATACATTAAAAATACAGCAAAATATAAATCTTTCAATAGCTTCTTTGTATTACAATTTTTGAAAATCATTCTTTTGTGAATGTTTATGTTGCTTTGTGTTACTATAGGGTTAAGTTCTGCAGAACACATTCATCTTTAATTTCCAAATTATGCAATTAATTATTATTTCTGTGGGGAAAATCTTCTGTGTTCTGCAAAAATAACAGAACTATCACTTTGCAAAGACAAAGGGCATATTGGCATTTTCCTTTATCACTGTTTTTTTCAAAGGGTTGAAAATTTATTCCAGAGACCTGACGTTATACTTAGTAAAATGTAATATAACTGACTACTACAGGATTGGAAAGCATAAACGTAAATCACAACCCAGTCTTATCTTTTTAGTAGCTACATCAAATCTGTTAACAATTGAGAAGCCATTAAAATGCTAATGAGTGTGAAGAATGATCTATGATTCACACTCTGAATTCTATTTTTACAAAGGCAAAACATACATGGAAATCCCAACATTTCTCTCCTGCTGAAAGAAATATGGAAGACTCTTTAGCTTGTGAAATTATGATGTTGTCAGACTTGTCTGCAAGACAAATTGTTATATTACTGCCAGCATGATTATAAAAAAGTGTTAGGGACAAATTTACACTAGAAAAAGTCTTAAATAATTCCCTTTAATTTGCTTCCAAATACCAAACAACATGAAAGAGCAGTGAGTTTGACTGCCCCAGCCTTGTCAAACTTTAAGAAAGACGCAAACTTCAGAGAGATGCCATTCACTCGACCTTCTGGAAAGCAAACTTCCTTGTCAGTGTCCTGAGTGAAAACCTCTCAAAGTAAACCCTGTAAAATAAATTATTTATAAAAATGCTTTCACTGTGCAGAAGATCTGGCCCAACAGAAACACTGCAGCTCATACATTCTTCCTAGCTGGTATCTTGAGAGTTAAAAGTGAAAAAGACCCTTTAAAAGTTCTGGAATTCTTTTAAGAGATATCAGTGCCTTCCCAATCCTTATTTAGGAATTTTACATTTTTTCTCTAGTACACAAGTGATATTGAACTGTTCTCAGGCTTTGGCAGAATTGCCACACTTTTAGATGTGCCCAGGTGGAACTGTGTGTGTGTGTATCTGGCACTAAATTTGGAAACTCGCTGGTCCCTAAGTATCAGCACATGCATCATACTAATTTAATCCTGCCATCTCCTGTATCCTCTTAATCAGCAAACAGCTGTGTTTCGCTTGCTTCCAGAAATATCACAGTCCTGAGTATCTCAAACAACATGGAAATCCCCACACTTTTATAGAGGTTAAAATGAAGAGGGTGAGAAGAACACACTACAGTCAGGTCTCTGTGCTGTTCCTTTGATTGTTGCCTAATGTTATTTATTGCGGCACCATGTTTCTTTTGAAGCATAATTAAAAAAGATAAATAACCATACAGCCTCCCACAAAGATAAATTGATAGCTTGAGCTTTTTCCTGTTGGATTGCCTTTTTCTAAGAGTGAGCAAACCTTTGATACCTTTTTTTCCTCATTCTTCACAGGAAAAATATCCGTTTAATCTACTTTGGGGTTCCGAGTTCCCTGAAGTAATCCAGCACTTTGCTCTGGGTCACGGTCTGATAATCTATTATTCCGTTACCATTTTTGCCTTTGAATGCATGTGTTAGGCAGCTGCTCCACTTGCCCTCAGGTGGGCAACCCAGCAGTCCCGTGTCTTGGGCACCTGTTAGCCTCATCTTGAGGCACCAGGTCTCAGGGGTGCAGCTTCCATGGAAAGCCTCCCTTCGGAAAGGCACTACTGCACCATCCAAGCTGAAAGGGATATGGCTGTTGTTGTCCATGGAGCTCTACACAGTAGCTTCAGGCTGCTCTCACCTCCAGGTGATTATTATCCAGCTTTATTTCTATATGTCATCTTTATTGGCATAAGGATGATGGCAGATCAATTCTCTTTGCAAAAGTTTTGCAGTCTACATGAGTTTTGCAAATTATATGAGGCACTCCTGTGTTTTTCCAGTAGCAAGTAGGCATGCTGCTGTGTGATTTTAGAAGCATTTCATTTATTATGAAGTATTTGTATCTCGGAAGTACCAATGCAAACAAAAACTAGACACTTCAGACATAAAACACACCAGATTATAGCTCGAATGCAAGGAACAAGAGCAAGACTGTCATCTGTCCCACATGGTGTTGGCAAGTGAGGCAGGCAAGTGAGGAGAAAACTGATCAGTAGAAGTCAAAAATACCAGTCAATACCAGTTGAGTACATATATAAATTGAAATTTTTTTCCACTTTACCCACTGTCTCCTCCACTTTAGTAAACAGAGTAGAATTCACAACGCAGCAAGACACACAACAAGCTTTCAAAAGAGATTTGGCTGAAGGCAGCAGATGACCATGAAGCTTTTACATTGCAAAACATTTCTGTTACTATGCTTTCAGCTTGCTCAATATACATGTTCAGAATTATGTCCAGAAAAGACAACCTGGATTAGTGACTTTGTTTTAAGAATAGATAATCTCTTGGTAAATATTTGCTCTGTGTGAGTTAGCTTTGCTGGCAAAATTGTCTTGACAGTTTATCAGGCTGAGCACAAAACTGACTTGCTGATTCTTTCGGGAAGTTGCTAAAAATAATGCAAACTAATGATGCTTGTACTTGCATGTGAAGCAAAATCAATTAAAGGGGCAACTAGACTGGCAGAATTTTAGTACACTGCATTATTTCATAGCTTTGAAAGTGCAGACTCTTTGAACTCACTTGTGTGAATCTTAAAACGTGTCTACCCATTTTAAGAACTATACACAGGAATCAGCATCTATAAAGCATGAATGCATAACTGCACCTGTAACAGCATGCACAACAAGAAAAGGTAAGAAGAGCAGCAAGATCACATTTCATAGGATCATAGAATTGTTGGGGTTGGAAGTGACCTTAAAAGATTATCCAGTCCAACCTCCTGCCATGGGGAGGCACAACTTCCACTAGACCAGATTGCTCAACTTAGGTTATTTAAACACAGCAGTTTGGTTTTCAAATGTCTTGGTTATGAAAAAAAAGCACATCCTATCATAAAAGTCATACTAGTAACTTAGAAAACAGTGAGTAAATATCACTAATATTTTTTGGTCAAGAGATCACAATGAACTGTTCACCCATGAGATTAATTCAATCACTTCAACTGCTTTCAGTTCACAAGTATCAGTTTGTTTTAATCTCTGTATTCACTCCATCTTCTGGTTCTTAAGGATTAGATAGGCACCTGATGTATGAAGCTAAATAATTTACTGACTTACAGATTTTTTAGGCTATGATGCCTCCTCTGAGGCTACTCGAGACTCTTTAAGTGTCAAGACCTGCCACATCAGGAGAGATGCTGGAACTGAGTAAGACATCCTGATCTGCTACCCATATAACAATCATCGGAACTAGCAGAAGGCGATAGGTGATAGTAGTAGGCAGCTTCTGCCTGTGTGCTGCTTACCAGGGACTTGTATTAGGGATCTCATCCAATAGTCTACCAAGCCTACATACCACTATTATCCCTTGCTGTTGTTTCACATGGGCACCAGTCATGGAGCCAGGAGCAGTCTGAGGAGTATCAAGAAGGATTACAGAGCTCTGGGAGTGGCAGTAAATGACTCTGAAGAACAGGTAGTTTTGTCATCAATCCTCCTGGCCAAAGGGAAGGGGTTTGAAAGGGCCAGTTGAATCAACAAATGGTAACAGGACTGGTGCCATAGCCATGGGTTTGGCAATTAGACCACAGGACTTGCTTTGAGAAACCTCATCTACTGGGGGGCCGATGGGGTCCATCTGTCAGAGAAGGTGAAGGGCATTTTCAGATGAAGGCACACAGCAAGCTCGCTACCACCGACTACAGGAGAGCAGACTTTGGCCTCTTTGGGGATCTACTTGGTAGAGTACCATGGGATAAAGCCCTGGAGGGAACAGTGGCCCAAGACATTTGGTTAATATTCAGGGATCATCTCTTTCAAGCTCAGGAAGGATGCATCCCAACAAAAAGGAAGTTAGACAAAAACTCCATGAGGCCTGTGTGGATGAACAAGGGGCTCCTGGACAAACTCAAACACAAAAAGGAAGCCTACAAAGGATGCCAAAAAGGAATACCAAGAAATTTCCTGAGCAGCCAGGGATCAGGTTAGGAAAGCCGAAGTTCTGATGGAATGAAATTTGGCCAGGGACATCAAAGTCAACAAGAAAAGCTTCTACAGGTACATCGGTGATAAAAAGAAAACTAAGGAAAATGTGGGCCCTCTCTGGAAGAAAACAGGAGACCTAGTTACCTGGGATATGGAGAAGACTGAGGTACTCCATGACTTTCTTTGCCCCACTCTTCATTGGCCAGTGTTTGAGCCACACCACCCAAGTCACAGAAAAGTTTGTTGAAAACTTGATGAGCTTTAACGTCCTTTCCAACATAAACTAGTCTATGATTCTATGATTCGTTTATAATGTAAAACGCTATGTTTGTACTGGATGAGCTTTTCTGCTTCTTTTACTATAGTCAGCACCAACATTATAAGCTTGTAAAAAAAAGCTGATGAAATATTTGACATATTAAGTTCTTTCAAGGTTTTAGAAAAGGCAGTGAGTTATACTAGGATGAAGAAGAAGTACCACATAAATACTAGTGGATAAACAAATGTGAGATACGGCTTTCATTGGATTTTGTCCCATGTTTCTCAAGTATTACCCCTAAAGAGGCAGTGGTAATTTTAACCTCTTCTAACACTAGTAATAACAGTAACACCAGACTGAGAAGAAAATGTTGATTTCATCTTTTAAGACAACTGCTGTCAGAGTTTTGAGCTTTATTGCTTCTTTAACTGAATCAACCCATAGTTTTATCAAGTCACTCATTAGAGTTGTGTGAAGTCTCTGCAGTACAGTTCTTTATTTGAAACTCCATACTTGATACTTTAGAAAGAGGATTCCCTAAAAACAGTGAGTTTCTCCTAATCAAATGGGAAATTCTTTTATTCCAAGATCTTGTAGAAGTGAAACTTGTATCTGAAGTACCAATGCTTCTGAAGAGAAACTAACAGAAAACATATTTACCATATTGTTCTATTAGAATTGCATAAAGAAGGGATGCTGAGAAAAAGAGAGGAAAAAAATCTTTTCCCTGTATTTGCTTTGCCTATCAATAGCAAGATTGACTTGACTTTCAGGGACACTACCTGAATTTCTCTGCTAGGGTTATCTCAAGGATACTGTGCAATAGTCTCATTTCTCCTCAGTGTGCCAAGGTGAACAACACAAATGCCTCCAATAGCTCCAAGCTATTCTCATGTGAGACAGATTGCTGAGCTTCTGTTTGGCTTTAGAGATGTTTGCGTGCCAGTCAGTGGGCCACAGGATGACAAATTACCTCTCTGCCAATATGAGAGCTGGGACAGTTCTCTCCACAGCCTCCACCAGATGGGCCTAATTAAACTATTAGCCAATGAGTGAGGTCTGATGGCTCCATTAGGAATCCTCCTGTGCTTAAATAAACAGCTCAAAATAAATAGTTTTCTCAATTAGAGTGTTGTTCACGTACTTTTCTGGGATATTCATTAGCAGAGTGTCTCCTTTGTCTCCTTTTTCTTAATGGGACACGGCCTTCTTGACACTACACAAGAGTTTCAAAAGGCTATACTGGCATTAACCAGTTTGCTTTGAGGACTTAAACCCTCTCACACACCTCTCCCGAAGTATTACTGGACTTTATGGCAAAGAATTATTTTCTAATAATTAGAAACTAACGTGGGCCTCGATTGCTTCTAGCCTGGCACCACTCACTGGGAGTAAGTGCACAAGCTGTCTTGGTTGGGGTTAAACCACGACACCATATGACATGTAGTTTCATTCTGGTTGTAAGGTTTGCAACCCTGATGGGTTGAAGCCTGTCAGTGCCACATATACCATTCTTGTAGTCTGTATTACTTTCAGATCTCCTCAAATAGTGATTGCTTGCCTCCTGCTAGAAGGGAGGGACACTCCCTCCTCTTTTTTTGGTAACTACTGCCTAGAAATACCTTCTCTCACCTTAGTAACTGTCCTCAGGTTCTACCTTTATCCCTTTCCCTATTCCACTTCCTTCCATGATGAATCTTCTTGATTCAGTTGTGACCTGTATGTATCTTATCTAGAAATCTATTCATTTACCACACGTATCTCAGCTTTTTGACAAAGAAAACCCAGTTGGAACTCGTGGTTTCAAACAACTTCTCCTCCTCTTTTCTCCCTTCTCAAAAATCCACCTGTGAAAAGCTCCTCCTACTCTTTTATTGAGTTCTCTTTGACTCTTAGTTTCCCAAGGGCATCTACATGATCCAGAAATTTCTCATTTCCCTGCGCAAGCAACATAAAGAAGATGAGCTCTGCAGTGAATGGCAGTCGTGATTAAATACTTTTTTTCTGACTAGCTCTCAGAGGAGAATGTGGGTGTTGGTCCCACAGGGAAAAAAAAAAAGGATACTTCACCCATTAATAGCACTCCTTGGCAGCGGTGTTTGACTCACTGTTTGAAATGAACAACCAGGATTTTACATAAAACAAATAGTAGATGGATTCTGAAATATACCTCATGTCAAACATGGTATTACCCATGTAACCAATTAGAAATGTTTGAGCTCAAAAACAGTAAGATGCTAGCACCACAGCTTCACATATTTAATTATAATTCATTTGGTATCGATTCCCCATTTGCTCCGATAAAGCCATTTTAAGATACTCTTTGTCTGATTGCTCCAGAAAGAAATAGGCATTTAAGTTTTCTAAGTTATAAAATATACTAGGTTGTGAACCCAAAATTGTGTTTGTTTAGTCACTAAAAAAGAAATCGAAAATGAAATCATTAACTCTGTGTGGTAAAAACAGGGTATTTCAGAGCAGAACCTGTGGCAATCTGTACCAGCCAAGGATCTGTCCCTTGGTGACTTCATGAAAGGTTCATAGATGGCCAAAATCTTCACCATTCAAATGAAATTAATTCAATGTCATGTCACCATCAGGGATCATATTTTTAATGTAAGCAGGATTCTATTTACCTGTTAAACAGTTGACACATATACAATGTATTTTGCCATTTTGAATCAACTCCTGATACCTTTATTGAGACCACCCTTTAAATAAGCCCTTGTCTTTATCCTAATATTTGATTTGAGTGAAATCTGAATAAGTACCTCACCTTGCTCATTCTCATGCAGCTTTTAGGAAAGTGGGTATGTTCAGAAAGTGAAAATCACAGATATGTGGAGGGAGAGATACCAGTTGAATGAAAGGGTTCAGTAACTTCGCGCCTACATCTTCTTTTGAGCTACTATGGGGAGACTGCAGAGTGGGAGTATTTCAGAGTGGTGTTTTCTGCACATCCTGGTTCCTCCTAGTACTTTACCGCTAGTCAAGGATGTGTCTTGCCTCCATCACAAGTGAGGACCTCAGAGAAGAAAGGCAAACATGCAAAGGCATGTGAACAACTTTCAGTGGCTGCAGAGGATGAAAGAAGTAGGATTTTAAAAAGATGTGGAAGAGGCTGCATTTTTTTTTTTCATTTTATTGCTATGGTGTTCAAGTGTTAATGGTGCTTCCACTAGATGAGCCATCAAGTGGAGAGAATGAGGAGACAATTCAGAAACAGAATACAAAACAACCAGGCACCTGATGAAATGATGTGACTTGATCCAACTGAAAAGAAAGTTTAAAAATACCTATACAAGAAATGGAAATACCCATGTTAAGGCATTGAGCTTTCTCAGCTGAAACCAAGTCTATTTACATTTAAAGGTTATCCTTGTTTCCCTTACAAAGTGGATGCGATTAAGTATCTTAATTAACAGAAATTACCTAAGAACACATCACTTCTGGTCCTTTCAACTGCAGTCAACCAGAAACATGTTTTTTCCAGACTGCCCCACCAACTTATCTTAACCTTGTTGTTGGCAGGCAACTTCTTATCAGTTGTCTCTTTCCATACCCAAGTTCCTCTCTCCTCCTGACTACTCTAACCCCCTATTGGTTTGCACCTACCCAGCCTTCTCCATGTCAGGATTTGCAACAGCATTCAGTGAACAATGCTCTCAGAGAAAATTCAATCAGAAAGAAGTGCATTTTGTACCACCTGAGAAGGTCAGATTAATGGAAAGTGCCAGGAAATTCACACCTGTTGCAGCAGGGGTGCTGTAACACTTCACACCATCCCAGTATGCACTGGGATATGCAGAATTCTGCCAGAAAAGCTATCCAGATTTCATCAGTGACTACAGTTGCTTATTAGAATAACATATTTTCTTTTTCCTTTGTTCAACTCAAAGAACTAAGGTTATCTTCAGGGCTGAGGCTTTGTGTTGTGTGGGGCTGGGTGTTTGCTGGTTTTTTTTTGCTCTCAGTCCTTAAAAAATAAAAACTTGAAAGTAAGCCTAACATTAGTAAAAAAAGCCCAGAACACGCCTGTGCTTGACACATCTTGTTTAATTGCATCTCTGAACTAACATGGGGACACATTGTTTAAACTTCAATTGTTGGAACTGTCGTATTATAAAATTTCATTGAAGTCCCACTTCTCTGCCTGAAGTGCCATAATGTTAGCCAAGTGGGAAAAAGGGTTCTTCTGAGATTGATTTTTCAGACACCGTAGTTCTGTTCAATTGAATTCACTCAAGTAGTGGTTAACATAAACACTGTGGAGAGTATGACATGTCAAATTAGCAGCTTTGCAAATCTCCTGTTAATTGTCAGCCTAATTAAAAAATTGCTAATTATAATGTTTATAACTTCAAATAACCGCTCAGCTATAAAGCACTGGCTGTCAGGTGTAAACAGGGGGACTGAAGAAAAAAAAAATCAATCGACATCTGTTAATTTATCAGAGGCAGTACACTAAATTGAAAAATGGATTGCCTAATGCACTGTAAATCTGCATTACGATAAAAGACCAATTCATTTCAACACCTGCTTAATAAATGATAATGACCATCTTTAGTGGCTAGCCCTAGGGTTTCTTCTGCCAATTCGACTTAGAACCCTACCTTCACTAACATCAGACAATCAGTTGATTGCACCATGTTAATATGTATATAATATCTCCTCCCTTCTTTATGGTGATAAAAATGAATAGTCTTTAGAGAGAAATTCTGTAAAAAAACCTCATGGATTCTCCCATGCGATAAATAGCAAACCTGTATCATCTTTCTCAGGTTCCTGTATTTGAGACAGACTTAAATGCACTGATGAACTAGGAAAAAAAACCTCCAAGTGCAAAGTCAAATCACTCCCATCTATCAACTTTTATCCTTTAAATAAGAGCTATAGAGCTGAAAGCCAGTACTTCACTTCTTGCATTTCTCCTTAAATATTTACTCCGATCAGACAGATGATGATCTTCTGTAGCCTACAGGATAGTGAATATTACTAACAAACAGCAGTGTTTCCAAACTGCCATCTTCCAAAACGCAGTTTAGTTCAAAGAACTGAAAAGTTTTAGAAAGCGGTTACTCATTTCCTCAAAGGCAGATAAAGGTTATATTTTTGTAGATTTGTATTTTTACAGGGAACTAGAGACTACTTCTAATAGCCAACAACAGTTCAGAGTTTTGGGGCAAGAGGGTGAATATAAATAGATGGTTGTCATTTCCTCTGTGAAAATCTGGGTTACTATTGCCTTGGAGAGAAGACAAAGAAGGACAATGAATGGAAAAGATACATATCTCAGAAAAGGACTCAGCTTTTCCAGAGTCTGAAAAACACGTCATCTGAGGATGATGCTACTGTTTCCTAGTTCCCAGTGGCAGCAAAGTGGATAGCTGCCTCTTGACTAACCAACATCATACTTCATTCATTTCCACAAAGTCATGCTTTGAACCTACATGTCTTTCTATGCCCTTCATAAAAATGCCCTTGGCAGTGTGGTAGCAGTTTGCGTCTCTCCCCGAGAAATGTGACATGACATTGTGTTAATGGTTCTCATTTCATGGTGACATTTGCAGCATGCAACACTGCCTCCCCTTCTCATTTAAGCACATTTTAAGGGCTTAGGCAGCTTCTGTATTACATGATAAAATTCACGAACAGGTCCCTTAAGTGTTTGTGAAACTGCAAAGCTTTCATAGCATGTTATCAAGTCACAGCTAAGTTAATATTTAAGGCTGTTCTTAAATTTCTGGTTATGATACAAGGGTCAAGTATGGTTTAAGATGCAATTTGATTATTGTGATCATGTTTTGTACTTCCATTCCTCAAACTCTTCTTCCCCCCTCTGCCCCAAGGGAAAACATATTTTAATTTCACAGTAAGTTATATAATGTGTCTTTTATTATTTTATATCATGGCTTCATCTAAAAGCTTCAGACAGTATTAGGACCAGTACAAAGACAAAAAAGGACAGCTCTTAACACACACAAGTAACAGTGAAATCAGGACAGAGTCAAGCAGAGAGGGGCAAAAGGAATAAAATTCTTCATAATCAAACTCTGCATTCAAGCCAGAAATAAGTGTAAATCAGGCCCAAACTTACACCTCCATACATCAGAATATCCTGTACCTCTCAAAATTCAGTATATTTTAATAAATAACTTTACAGTGGTTTTAACAATACATGGTCTTCATGGTTTCCTCAAAAAGAGACTCAAACATAAAAAGCACATAAAATGCAAAATCAAGGGCTTTACATTACAGATGAGAGAGGTGGTATGGGAGGAGCAGGATGCACACAGAAACTGATGCTTCTGTTACACAAAGTTTGTGGTCATGAGTCACAGGCAGAGCAAAGGTTTGCAGGCATTGTTTCAAAAATTTGCTGTGCTGTATCGGTATATTCATAGAATCATAGAATAGTTAGGGTTGGAAAGGACTTTAAGATCATGTAGTTCCAACCCCCTGCCATGGGCAGGGACACCTCCCACTAAAGGAAATAATAGTAGTAGTTTGTATTCGATGGGTTTTTGTGGTTAAGAGTTCAGCTATACGTTGTATTTCAGTTTCCTCATGTTAAAGTGCAGAAGTTGATTCTTTATGGGATCAGCATTAGTGATATCTAACAGTGTGTAAGCAATAAAGCTGCACACAGAGTAATAAATATATCCTGTCTGGAAATAAAAAAAACCCACATTATTTTATGTCATGTGTTAAATTTCCATCTTAAGCCATGCAAATGTACTGACAGAAAATTCTTTTATTAACTCATGGGGATGAGACTGTTTTCTTAAGCCAACTATTGACTTAGTTTTAAAAGTCACAGAATCATAGAACAGTTTGGATTGGAAGGAATCTTCAAAGGTCATCTAGTCCAATCCCTCTGCAATGACCAGGGACATTTTAAGCCACTGTCCATCATATTTGAAAAATCATGGCAATCTGGTTAAGCCCCTGACAACTGGAAAAAGGGAAATAAAACCCCAGTTTCAAGAAGGGGAAAATGGAAGATCTGGGAAACTACAGACCAGTCTCACCTCTGTGCCTGGCAAGTAATTCACATGAAAAACAACGAGGTGCTTGGTGGCAGCCAGCATGGCTTCACCAAGGGCAAATCCTGCCTGACCAATTTGGTGGCCTTCTATGACGGGGCTACAGAACGGACAGACGGGGCAAAGAAGTTGACATCATCTACCTGGACATGTGCAAAGCATTTTAAACTGTCCTGCACAACATCCTTGTCTCTAAGCTGGAGAGACCTCAATTTGATGGATGGACCACTCAGTGGATGGGCCCATGCACAGAGTTGCGGTCAATGGTTAAATGTCCAATTGGAGACCAGTAACAAGTGGTGTCCCTCAGGGATTGGTGTTGGGACCGCTCTTGTTCAACATCTCTGTCGGTGACATGGACAGTGGGATTGAGTGAGCCCTTAGCAAGTTTGCCAATGACACCAAGCTGTGTGGTTCGGTTGATACACTGGAGGGAAGGAATGCCATCCAGAGGGACCTTGACACGCTTGTGAGGTGGCCAATGCCAACTTCATTAAGTTCAACCATGACAAGTGCAAGGTCCTACACCTGGGTCGGAGCAATCCCAGACACATCTACAGGCTGGGCAGAGAAGAGATTCAGAGCAGCCCTGCGGAGAAGGACTTGGGGGTGCTGGTCGATGAGAAAATGAACATGAGCCGGCTTCAGTGTGCGCTTGCGGCCCAGAAAGCCAATTGTATCCTGGGCTGCGTCAAAAGGAGTGTGACCAGCAAGTTAAAGGAGGTGATCGTGCCCTTCTACTCCGCTCTCCTCTTATGAGGCCCCACTTGGAGTATTGTGTAGAGTTCTGGTGTCCTCAACATTGGAAGGATATGGAGCTGTTGAAGCAAGTCCAGAAGAGGGCCACGAGTTTGATCAGGGGACTGGAGCACCTCCCATGTGAAGACAGCGTGAGAAAGTTGGGGTTGTTCAGCCTGCAGAAGAGAAGGCTGCGTGGAGACCTCACAGCAGCCTTCCAGTATCTGAAGGGGGCCTATAGAGATGCTGGGGATGGACTCTTCATTAGGGACTGTAGTGATAGGACAAGGGGTAAGGGTTCAAACTTAAATAGGCAAAGTTTAGACTGGATGTAAGGAAGAATTTTTTACTGTGAGGGTGGTGAGGCACTGGCACGGGTTGCCCAAGGAAGCTGTGAATGCTCCATCACTGGAAGTGTTCAAGGACAGGTTGGACAGAGTCTTGGGTGGGATGGTTTAGTGTGAGGTGTCCCTGCCCATGGCAGAGGGGTTGGAATTAGATTATATTAAGGTCCTTTCCAACTCTAACTATTCTATGATTCTACAGCCCCATATGCCTTTAAAACCCCTTTCTTGTGCCTAGAAGCTTTTCATTACTATTGCCAACTTAACCCCAGAACTAAAACATTATGCTTTCCCTGTTGCATACAAGTGTTAGGTCTTTGTACACCTAAATGCATACCTTTTTAGGCAAACCCATTAAAATTAATGTAACAGCATGCACATCCATCTGGTGTATATAAGTCAGCCAGGAGCAAGTCCTTTGATGGATTTAGTCTGCCTTCTACAATTTTTGAATTCAAATAGTTAAAAATGTTGTGACCTTTATGCCCACTATTGTGCATGATTTTCAAGATGATAGAAATGCAATTTATCTATTTTCTGAATTTATTTTGAAGCATAGTCCAGCAAGCAAACTTGACATTTTTTTAAATAATATTTTAATCCCTTAAAAAGTGAAGGAAAATTTAATTTGATATCACAGATGACATTGTTATGATCTAAAATTCAATATTAAGTAGCCCCCACAAATTGCATTAAATGCCACAAACAGTAAAAGACCAAGGTAATAACTAATTTGTTTTCTGTCTTCAAAAAAACAAATTCTAACGCCTGAAATGAATTCACTGCATGTGTTGTATAACTATTTTTATTTTAAAATATAAAGAATATTACAAGGGAATATGTTTTAAGTTTTACCCAGGCTGCCTACAGATTGTAAGATATCAGCAGCAAGAAAAATTTACATGAATTGCAGGGTATCTGACCCTTAAAACATCCTTCAAAAAAATAACCAGAAATATTCACTGCAGTCACAGTAGCCAAATAAGAAACAGTATGCTGGTCACACTATATGAACTCAGATATAATGCTGTGTTTTAACCAGTTTTGCAGATGGTTATAATGATTTTGGAAACCATGGTTAATTTAGGAAAGAAAATTAATAGCTCTCTACAAATAAAGATTCAGAGACGAAAGCAGTTCAGTGGGACCTGAAAGGATAACCCACTATGATATTTACATTCTATTTTAAATGGAAGGCAAATAAACCTTATAAAAACTTCTATGCCGAATACAGTAGACAATAGAGTTTTACTTTACTTTAAAAATTAAAAATGTTCCTTCCTATTGTGTAGTTCTGTATGAAAGAAGGGACAGAAGTAACCAAGACAGACAGCTACATAATATCAGTGGACAAAAAAAAAAAAAAGGAAAAGGTAATTAAAGATAAAATAAATGGAGAAAAAAGATTATGCTTAGATCTTTAGCTGCTTTAGATCTCTGCTGACTGACCCAATTATCTGTGGTAATATAATATCCTTGATAGCTAGATTTCCCGGTTTTCTTCTCTTTTAGCTTTTTGATTTATCTACCCAAACATTGTCATCATAACTCTTAAAGACGCAATGGGAGTTTGTCAGGTGGTGTAAGATCAACCTTTTCCTTAATGTGCCAAAACCTTATGACAGAATCTGTTATTTTAATATACATCGTATATCTGTGTTAACAGGGTACATATACTATGAGCATACCTCTCTAAATACACACATATATATTGCTGTGTGAATATATTCTATGTATAGGAATATATGTGCATACATAAAATAGTGAATCACATCATGACAATTTAGGCTGTTATTGATTTTTAAAAATCCAAATATAAAGAGGCACATTTATTCTCATAATTGTTTGGTTGATTTTTTTTTCTTCCTAATGTTAAGGGAGTGTTGAATACATCAGCAAGGGACATTATCCTGTTAGTCACCACATTTGGATAATTCATTTGCAATATCCAATTATCCACTATGTTAATGCCACACATCTGTGTGCAAACCCTGCCAATGAGACCACATTCACATTCAAAAAACTCACTAGACTCGTACTACTGCAAAACAAAATCCCATCATTTTCATCCAGCATCCTCAGCCGCTTGTCTTTCTACAGGAAAAAAAAAGAGTACAAACATCCCAAAGTCAGGCTTGTTCACTTCAAGCATAAAATAAAACCTCCTGCAATTATTTTTGCCAAGTTCCTGAATCCTCTTTATTGCAAAGCAGAACTGCACATTTTGTATGCATTCTTCACCTTCCCATTTGATGATCTGTGCAGAACCTGAAGGTTAGAACTTTACAAGATAAATGTTACTAACCTGTGTACATAACCATGTAGAGATCAAAATACTGTTCAAGAATATACTGGGAAAAGGAAAAGTGAGGTGCATATGGTGAAAGATAAAATTATTCTGCTGATAGTTTGCTAAAAGATAACAGAAAGAAGCAGTTTCTTTGTGCATGCTTAACTTTAAGCAGGTATTTTGCACATCCATTTCACTGAAATTAAAGCGAAAGAACCAATGAAATTAAAGGGATGAGCAATATGAATGAGGTCAAACATTTGTATTTAACTATACAGGCCCAAGGAATAAAATATTATCTTGAATTTTAGATTTAGGATAAGAATCAAGTACTGAGATCCAAAGGTAATAAAAAGGCGCAGTTGGGGTCAGTAAACATAAAACATCAAATAAATCAGAAAGCATGAATAATGGACAGAGGAAAGTAACAAGGAGAATACAGATAAAGTAAGTTTCAGTGAAGCACAGCTGACGCATTTGCTGCTTAAATATGTGAAAGAAGTGCTGTCCGTATGTCCTGTTCCTGATCACACCATCAGTGTTACACAGCCTGACAAATCACATACTGTTCCAAAATAACACCCAACAGAGCTTTGCCAGTGCTTCAGTCTTCGCATTTGAGAATTAAGACAGTTAAAAAGCATTTCTCTTAGTTGTTCACTTTGTTTAATCAACCTCAAGCCAGCATCAGTTACCAGGTAGGGCAGCGCTCACCCCAATCACAAGCCACTTCAAGTACTGCAAAGACCGTAAGTGTGGATATGGCTTACCAGGTATTTGCTTGTTGGAGCCCACAGCTTGTTTATAGTGAAGTAAACATAGATATTCGAGTATGTAACAAATAGCAAGGCTACCTGAAATTTTCCTTCCCTCCTTATGGAGTTTTCTTTATGCAGATCATGAACTAGATCATGTATTCTTACACTCTTACACCCACATACAAAAGAGATGATATGCTGGAGCCCACAAGATTATATGTAGAACTGTGCTCAGTTCCATGGTTGGTTTATTAGATAAATCAGCAGAAAAAAACAACCAAAATGCTTTTTTTGTTGTCTTCTCTGTAACAAAGAAAGGAATTGTTGCTATTTTTTTTAATTTGCTGAAGAAAGGACACAGCTATGAATAAAGCAAAGTATGTAACCCAGTAGAGGAAGAGAAGTTTAGCACAGTTTGAGGTTCTTCTGAAAACAAGAAAATGCAGCCAAAACAATGTATTATTTTTCCAGGGGAGTAATAATTCAAAGTAATCTATTTAGGTATTTTAAAATTCCTTTATTTCCCCTTTTTCCCTCCTTTACTTTTTTTTTTTTGTCCCTTAACTCACAGCATTAGCATAGATTGGGAAGTGTTTTTGATGGGCTCAACTCACATTTTTCCATTAGTTATTTATTTAATTACTTTTTGAGCTGACCTCTTTGCAGATCCCTGATAAGAAAAAGGTAACTAACTGCTTACCAAGGCAAGATGTTCTCCAACATAAACGACATGGCAAGCTGCTTGCCTGACCTAGAGAAGCATCAAAGCCTGGTCCCACAGAAAGCAATTTCAAGAAACCCAAGGACTTCAATACAAATAGTCACAAAAATTCATTTTCTTCTCCTGTTGAATGCCATCTTAGTAACTGGAAGTCAATTTTATCTGTCTACTGTATATACACTGATATCACAGTAGTGTTGGCTTATGACTGTTGAGATTAGGAAAGGTAAAGGGCAAAATTCTTTGGCAAATCAGTACAGCTCCTCTGCCATGGTTACTCACAGTGTAACCAAGGGTTGCTTTTTCCATCACATAAACATATCCACAGACCTGAAGTACCCAAAAGCTTTTTCTGTTAAGTCCTCAAGTCCACATACATTGTTTTGACCTGAGAGCAGAACAAACTCTACAATATAGGAAATGTAGGAGAACAAAAATTAACAAGTTGAGAAGTAAGACCAGTTACCATATTCTTGTATCTATCAAGGAAATCTCAGACACTGGGGAAGTGAGAAGGGATAATTCATAGGCACAAACACATCTCTCAGGTAAAAAGCCATGTCATCTGAACTCAGCCTCTGTGTACCTGATTGAACATGCTGTGAATGGCAGCTGTGTAAAACACACGGGGTTTGATGTGCAGTGAGAACTAGTCAGCTTAGAATACTGTAAGGCTTAAATGGATATAGCAGTGAAATAGTAATATTTTCACATGCAAGTGAAGACATCTAGTTTGCTTTGACAGTCATGAGAAACAATAATAGCTCCATCACACTGCTCACAACCAGCTCCCTCGTGTCCTGCAAGGCGGATTGCTCCGAGTTGAGGGGTGGCTCTGAGTTAATTGTGTGGGCCATTGAGTAACAATGCAAAAAAGGCATTGTGTAAAAGAGATTACTGCTGAAGTATGGTTACAGAATTATTAAAATGCAAGTTCCAGATGGAAATTGCCATAACGGTTATTTTAGTGAGGCCTTCAGAGTACACTCAGAGGAAGCAGAGCATTGACACGACAGGCTGTAAGGCTGTTATTATGCAAAAGGTCAAAGTTTCCCTTAGATTATGTCTACTTTGTGAGTCATTGACTTTTATAGACTGAAGTGTTTAGGAAAAAAGTCTCATGAAATTTATGGTGGCATAATGTTCAGGTTATAGTCTGTAACCTTATTTTAAAAGAAAATATATCTCATTAAGTATAATATTCAGACTATATAGGATATTATTGTTTTTCATTTAAATGGTAGTATAAATGTGCACTGGGTTTTAGAGCCTGGTTTTAAAAATTGCTATGAAGTATTTACACCTTATGGACCTCCTCACTGAAATACCTACTGAAGTGACTAACCAGATACCAAAAGTCTTCTCATACAAGTAAGGACTTTAAGGCTCACATCTTTAGGACTTGCTGAGGGACAGTAAATAGTGGTGAGGAAAAGGAGGTTTTTTGGGTATTAGTCCAAATTTTTTCCTTGTTACTGGCTTTGAATATGTCACAGCATTCTAGCATCCTTCATTCCCGTAGTTCTCCCATCTTTGCTCTTTTAAGCACTTCTCATCTGGCTCATTCATTTCTCCTCTACGGATCATACTTGTATCTAGGATCCATTTTCTTCCCATCATTTTCTTTACATCCCTTCATGGTTTAGACTGTTTCGTCACATCTCCTACATTTTTATTCCTGAGCTCCTTCCATCTATACAACTCAGATTCTTATTTTAGCTTTATGAAATCTCCACCTGACGGTCTCACTGCTTAAAGTTGGCATGCTTAGCGTGGAAATCTCTGAGTGCCAAGTACTAAATACTGCAAATAAAGGTGGCTAACATACCTTTTTCCTTTTTCTGTAAATAAGGTTTTTTGAGAAATACACAAAGGAAAAATGATGTAGGACCTGATCACACACATTCCTACAAATGCAGTGCATGTATGCCCACCACTTCATAGAGTTTTATAAGAAATAACCATTAACTATGTAGTGAATATTTTCACCATTCAGCACAGAAAAAAAAAGGGTTTACGATTAAAACTGAACAAAAAAAAAACCAAAAAAACAAAATGGAAGTTCATTACTTGGCACTTTGCACATCAGTGTTCACAAAAACCTGTTTTTCAGTGTCTGAATCTCTCTGCCCAGTTCTGGGCAGTTTTGGGGCACTGTAAGCGTGCATCAGGCTCAGGCACTACAGGGCAATTGATTTGGCTGTATTTTCACAACTAATGTTTTTAGTATTGAGAAGCTAAAGCAGTTTAAGCAGAATTGTGTAGATGAGCCTTGGCAATTATTCTGAATAATTTAATGTATAGAAAATTAAATGATTTGCGATCTTGTGCGGTATCAGTTACAACCATGACACATTCTCCTTTCTCTCTCTCTCTCTCTCCCCCTTCTCCCTTTTGTAAGAAAGTGAACACAGCCTATCACTTGGTCTTAAATTAACTCTACTACCAGAGTAACTTTTCTATCTTACTTAATGACCAGAGTAACTTTTCTATCTTACTTAATGTGCCACTGATATCAGAATTAAGGGTGCAATTTTACACATTTTATTCTTACTTTAAAAGCTCAACCAACAATTATGTGTTTGTGTAATTCAGTTAGTGTTTTATAAAAAATGTCTACTTGGCAAGACAATCACCGGCTCCTTAAAACTAAAACATTATGTGCCAAGCATCTCCAATCACTACTGATTAACAATAGCATATTCCAAATTTATAGGGTCTATTACAAGCCATCTGAAGAGCAGCCACTGTGCCAAATCTCCCTTACTCCCTCTCCAGGGAATCCCTTCTCAGATGCTCTTTTCACATCCAGTAAACAACACTTTATGTCTTTTGCACAGATAGTAGATAATTACCATATGGTTAAAAACATGCTTGCTTCATTCACTTTCCCACTGTAAACTTCCTTCATTATGACAGCTAAGGAGCATCTAGGGAGGTAAACTATAATTTAGCCCTCCATACGATTAGCAGTTTAAAAGGTCAGTGTCTATTACAATAAAGTTATGAGCAAGTGTAAGCGACTTTGCAAGATTTAATTCTTCATTCCAGCAGGGCAGAAGAGAAACCGACACAGATGCAAGAGTAAGAGCTGGCCAGGTACTGCACTGAGCACCAGTATATTTTCTTATTCCATCTAGTACAGTTATAAATGCATGCTCAGGAAAAGCACAGCAGGAGAACAGGCAATAAAGATTTGGGAAAATAAGAAACTCTTCCTTGTTTCCTTGCTATTTCCCTCACTTCTTGTTTACTGCATAGTACGGAAAAAGGAACTGGACCAAGCCTTGAGCGATGACTATGCATCTAACATGACCCTTCCAACACTGCCTGTCAGCACCCTAGGGAGAAGAAGGACTTGCACATCTCATGCACATAATGCAGCAGATGAGAGCTGAATCACAAAAGGGATAAGAAACTCAGATTCCAAGAGACCTGTCACAGTCTTGGGGAGCCTTAGAGGTTGTGTTCCTGTGGCGCCGCTTTACAGGAAAGCTTATTATGATTTCTCCCAAGCTGAATGATCAATTTCATCAGGCTCCCTCCCCATTGTGATTGCTTAATCTGCGCCCCGAAAGGAAAGGCTGTTCAGCAAATGCTATGGCACTTTTGACCTCTCCAAGATTAATTCTTTGTGACCTGGCTGTTTACTTAGGATGCAGGTGACAGATGAGCCCATAAGGGAGAGAAAGAATTTCAAGCATGTTCCATCCTTCTAGTGTGACTTGTATTACTTCTATTCTGCAGGTTCTGCAACACAAAAACCTCAAGGACAAGGATCCTGATTCCTGTTCAATTTTATGCCCTGAGCCTTTAAGAGGCATATTTTAACCTTCATCCCCAAAATGTATTTGAAATGTGATTTCATTTTATCTCTAATGAAAATTTTATCCTCTTTATTGGTTGAAGTGGGAAAAAAGTTTTCATGTGCACTCTAAGTGATAAATACTAAGCTTTAATAAACCTGACATTACTAAAGACCTGATCTCAGTCATTCCCATTTTATATTTTATCACAAGCCTAGTGATACCAGTGAAAGCAGCTGATCATTTTAAATGCTTTTAGCTATTTGGATGATCACTTTTACTACCACTTCCATTTAATTCCTTTCCTTTTCTGCCTTTATTGATTACCATTTCATACGGTAACAAAGCAGAACAGACTCCAAGAAGAAACAGACAACAACATCAAAGACTATAAAGACATACTTGGTATCTCATGTATAGTGCCAGAAGATACAAAATTTCGGTTACAACTCCCTCACAGAGTGGATGCGCCCAATATATGTAGTGCATTGAGACTACCCCAAAGATGTTCTCACCTGTGCTGGGTAAAATAGGATCTGTTAAATAAGCACAAAAGTGCAGAAGGGAGAAAAGAAGTAGAGGATTAGAACAGCATAATTTATACCTGTAAGAGGTAGGCCAAGGCAAGTCAGCTTCCATAATGTCAAATGCTGGGTAAGCAAAGGGGCAAAAACAGTGACGAAGTGGAACAGTCAAGAGTAGTGCAGCTGCTGCAAAGGCAAGTCCAGTGACAGCACTGACCAACAGTTACTAATGTATTTCAAAGACAGAAGTAAGAATGTTGATTTTGTTCAACATCTTTGTCGGTGACATGGACAGTGGGATTGAGTGCGCCCTCAGCAAGTTTGCCGATGACACCAAGCTGTGTGGCTCGGTTGATACACTGGAGGGAAGGAATGCCATCCAGAGGGACCTTGACACGCTTGTGAGGTGGCCAATGCAACTTCATTAAGTTCAACCATGACAAGTGCAAGGTCCTACATCTGGGTTGTGGCAATCCCAGGCACAGCTACAGGTTGGGCAGAGAAGAGATTCAGAGCAGCCCTGCGGAGAAGGACTTGGGGGTGCTGGTCGATGAGCAAATGAACATGAGCCAGCTTCAGTGTGTGCTCGCAGCCCAGAAAGCCAATTGTATCCTGGGCTGCATCAAGAGGAGCGTGACCAGTAGGTCGAAGGTGGCGATCCTGCTCCTCTACTCTGCTCTCTTCTCATGAGATCCCACTTGGAGTATTGTGTACAGTTCTGGTGTCCTCAACATTGGAAGGACATGGAACTGTTGAAGCAAGTCCAGAAGAGGGCTACGAGTCTGATCAGGGGACTGGAGCACCTCCCATGTGAAGACAGGCTGAGAAAGTTGGGGTTGTTCAGCCTGCAGAAGAGAAGGCTGCATGGAGACCTCACAGCAGCCTTCCAGTATCTGAAGGGGGCCTATAGGGATGCTGGGGAGGGACTCTTCATTAGGGACTGTAGTGACAGGACAAGGGGTAATGGGTTCAAACTTAAATAGGCAAAGTTTAGATTGGATATAAGGAAGAATTTTTTACTGTGAGAGTGGTGAGGCACTGGCATGGGTTGCCCAAGAAGTTGTGAATGCTCCATCTCTGGCAGTGTTCAAGGCCAGGTTGGACAGAGCCTTGGGTGAGATGGTTTAGTGTGAGGTGTCCCTGCCCATGGCAGGGGGGTTGGAATTAGATGATCTTAAGGTCCTTTCCAACCCTAACTATTCCATGATTCTATGATTCACCTGTTATAGACATGCCATCCATCAGTGGAAATTCCCTCTGCAATGGACATGCTGTCAGCATTTCACCTGCTACTATTACTTAGCTTTGGGAGGGGCAAAAAAGAGCAAGAAAGGATCATCGGGGAGATGACTGACTACTTAAGAAAGGAAAAGAAACAGCTTTCTGAATGAGAAAAACTAAAATCTGGTATCTGTCTTTATGACCTGTATATTAAAGCAGCACAATATGTTAACTGAGAATGAAGTCCCCAAGATAATCCCTTTACATATCAAGAGGGTCCCAACATTTTATAAGCCTTATTACCGAACTTCTTTTCAATTTGCCTGGGCCACGCTGTTCTCCATGAAGTAAGAAGGCCTTTCCAAAACTCTTATATTGGTCACAGGATAAGAACAGAGGAAATTAGGAGCTCTTATCTCACACAAAACTTGGAAGAGGTGCTCAGATACAGCTTTCGGCCCTTCAGTATGTCCTGTCTTATAAACAACTTCATGATTTAAAACCACATATGAGCACCTTCCTAAGGGTAAGACCTATGTTACTGGTGCCTGATGAAGAAGACTGCTTATTCCATTCCGTAATTCCAACTTCTTTTTTTTTTTTTTTTTTCTAAGCAGAACATTTATTGTAAACTTACGTGAACTTAAGCTGCCATTTCTGGACTTGAAAAGGGAGAGATTTTCCCATGGAAACACAAAGCACACTGTTTAAACAGCACTGAGAGCAATTTGGGCAGCTGGTGCCTATCTTATTTGTTTTATAGATAAGTCACCTTTCATATGAAAAAAAGAACACCTGTGGTTTTATCTGCACAGAACAAGTAAAACAAATAGCAGTAGAGTATTAAAACCAACCGCTTTCTGATTTACTTAAGAAATTATCTTCATATAATTATTATTTATATTGCAGTATAAAGCAGGATCCTTGTAACGACAGGCATTAAACAACACAGAACAGAAAATGTAGACTTGCCCCTGAGATCTCGTACAGTCAGACCATGGCTGTTGCACTCACAGACTTGTCAGAGAACTCGGAAACTCATGTATGGGGAAGGTTTTGCTTCTCCAGACAAAGTAAGAGGGTAAAAAGACAGGATTAACTTCTAAATGCAACATGATTTTGCTGTATATGCTGGCAGGAAACTGGAAAAGAAACATCTCCCACTTTCAAACTTATCTGGCCATCAATTATTTCCAAGAGGACATATTTAACAGAAAAATGCCATTCATATTATTTAATAAAGGATCTCTTGATGGGATATGTTCAGAGTAATGGACTGTTGCAATTAAGTACAGGTGTCCTGCTGCAACAGAAAAGGCAAAAGTGAAACCAAGACACTTCAAAGCAGAAGAAATTGGACATTTAGCTGTATGATCTTTTCTTTAGCTTTACACTATATGAGTAATATAAATGGAGACATCAAATGGGTGTTGGTACAATCACCTGACATGGGCTGTTACACCACCCCTGGCCTATGGTGATTTCCAGTAGGCTCACAGAAGAGACCCTGCATTTGCTTTAAGCAAACAAGGCTCTAAGCTATACAAGTAGCATTGTAGTACTCATAGCAACAAATCAGCTTCTGACTGCTCAGCTCCCACAGTTATTCCCTCCCATTCCCAGTGTCTACTACATGAAACCCAACCCTTTGGGAATAACTCTTTCTCAGCATCTCAGATGAGAACCTTAATGGTCTCCATAGATGCCCATTAACTGCAGCTGCCCAACTTTTCCTTCATTCATCCTTTCCCCACAGTCACTGATAAAGAAATAAGTGCAATCTGGTTTGTCTGTATACAGCTGTTACCCTTGGTTTTCATATCCTCTTCACTAACACACATCCTCCATCGTTCAAGGCCTCCTCTGATTTTAATGGCCTTCTGTGGCCTATCACTACTTAGTAGCAGCAGCAGACACTGCTGGGGGTCAGTTGCTCTGAGGACCATCTTTGGTGGTAGTATTAAATATACAGATAGAAAAACATTCTGCCCCTAAGTTAGTAACCTGGCATCAGCACATTCAATGGATGATGTAACCATGACACACCAGCTGGTGAATCCAGAGAAGAATCCTTCCAGATGACATGGTAACATGTAATACACTTTGGGTGGTTAAGGCCAATAGGAACAGAAAAAGCTAAGTAGGAAAGAAGAAGAAAAGTTATTCCATCCATAAAGTAGTTAGTGATGACTAGCCTGACAGGTTTTGTAAGCCTGAATTAAGTGTGCAGAGAACTGACCCATATTTCACCTGCTGAGTGCACACATCCAGAATACATCATATCTAAGAGACAAGCTTCATGATAACTGACAATTCCTGTAGTCACAAGTATCAGCTCTAAGTTCCTCAAGTGTTAATTGTATTTATTTATTTATAGAATCATAGAATCATAGAATAGTTAGGGTTGGAAAGGACCTTAAGATCATCAAGTTCCAACCCCCCTCCCATGGGCAGGGACACCTCGCTCTAAACCATGTCACCCAAGGCCTCGTCCAACCTGGTCTTGAACACTTCCAGTGATGGAGCATTCACAACCTCCCTGGGCAACCTATTTCAGTGCCTCACCACCCTAACAGGAAAGAATTTCCTCCTTATATCCAGTCTAAACTTCCCCAGTTTAAGTTTTAACCCATTACCCCTTGTCCTATCACTACAGTCCCTAATGAAAAGCCCATCCCCAGCATTCCTATAGGCCCCCTTCAGATACTGGAAGGCTGCTATGAGGTCTCCATGCAGCCTTCTCTTCTGCAGACTGAACAGCATTATTAGCACAGAAGCTAGTAAGTTTTTACTGAGTACGGCAAGAAGGGGTAGACAATAAAATTTTGAATCAGCAAAATAATCCATGCTGTTCCTATGCCATTATATTTTGCAGGTTTTATACCTATTAAAATATTTCTTTTTAATGGATACTTGCTGCCTGGTGATAATATTTTAAATTCTTAAGGCCTAATAGCGTTAATTAAATAATTGATTTAAGGGTGTATTAGACACAGCCAGGCCCAAAAGACACAAACATACGAAAAATTATATGAGGCCTTTGACAACACTGAAATTAAATTAATAGTAAAATTGGATTGAGTTAATCAGTTGAGTAAAATGATGGGAAGGTTGCATAAGAGACTTGAATTGAAGGAGTTTCACAGTAATCAGCTTCTGCAGTGCAGCTGCTAACACGTTTGTGTAATAACAGAGTTGATGAGCAGCTAATTTGTATGAAACTAGAAGCAAGTTAAATGTTCAGGATTATAATGGAGTCTGCAGCCAATGCACAAAGTGTCTCCATTGGTTTACCGCAACACGCTGGAATTTCTCAAAACTATTAATGATGGGTTTGGCAGAGCAATATATGGCCATAACAGCAGAGAAATGGAAAACACAGAGGGCGTATTTCCTTTCTCCAACCTTGCACCTTTCTAATGACTTCTTCGGAAAGAGAAAGTGGTCTTACAATACCATGTCAAACCTTTCTGTCTTTCCTCCACCACACGGGGCAGCCACGATGTTGCTGCTAGCACAGGAACGGCTGAGTAAATTCAACAAGGCTTTGAAAGATGACGTCCTTTGCTGTAGTTTGACATTGCTTTTCCAGGGCTTCACACAGTGGTGTGCATCACAGAGACCAGCTAGCAGCCCAGGAAACAATCTGGTTTTTATAATCTACGGCAATTAGGGGTGTTTGCATCCACCCCACACACGTGCTATGTCCCACAATCAAAGTGGTGGATGATAGCCCAGTGCCACAGCTGTCGCTGCAGTCACAGGCAGGCTCCAGTTAGCTTTAAACTAGTTATCGCAGGTGGCAGCACAAGTCTTTGAAGCAGAATAGAGCTCAGACAGAAAAAGCAAAAAGGGTAAATCAGCCTGTGTTCAGGGCTGTGTTAGAGCATTGTGTTACCAGGGCCACTCTGGAGGAATACTCAAAAAAACCTCCTTAAACAACTTCTGTATAAGCTGCAGGTGCCACAGGAAATAAGGATGGAAACATAACCTTAGCTTGGATGGACTACAGCAAAGAGCTTGTTTTCTCAGCTGAAAACATACAGATTCGACAACAGCAACTCTCTTTACAAATGTCACAGTATCTGTAAGGTTGAGTTTAAAACTTCTTAAATTTTGCACTGGCCTTATAAATGTCAAATAAACATTTTATTCTCCATGCCACGTTTAGTTTCAGTCTGTAACGATACCTTGTTTCTTGACAGAAACACACTTCTCCAAATTTTCAATTCACCCTAAATGTCAAAATGTGTTCTTCTGTGAAAGCATTTCCTCCCCAAATTTGAAAGTATAAGTGGACTAAAAGTAATTATAAGCCACAATATAACAGTAATACCCAATAAATTCATTTCCCAGCTTTCTAATAATGCAGCTCAGGAAATTATATGGTATTGAACAGAAAAGGTTAAAATATTGTTTAATTAGATGCATGTGGGCTCTATGAGCTAACAGTGAGTGCATCCATAACCCCCAGTTCAACACAGCTTGTTAGAAATGTACATGTTTTAAGTCAAGAGTGTCCCATTTATTTTAACAGGATTATGCATGTGGTTAGATAAGAACAAAGCACCTATGGATGATTGTATGCTGCCTGTCTGCTGGTCATAGTCAATCTTCTGCATCTGATCTAAGCTTTTTGACAATAACAATATGTTCATTCCAGTTCAACACATTTTTGGAAGTAATGTTAAAGTAACGGGGAACCTGTAATCAGCAATGGAAACATGCAGAGCAGCCAGGTCACAAGGATAATTGGATACAGGGTCATGTACACGGGACTGGGTCCCAGATGCTGCGAGCCGAGGACTCCGAGCTGCTCTTGCTCCATGGGACAGTGACTTCTGTGAGCCTTGCCAGAAGCATGGATTACAAAACTGGAGCTGATATGAAAAGAAACAGATGTATTATTTTTCCTCACACACTATGTTGTGATATTAAATACACAAGAGCCATGAATCATGAGAGCAGTAAATTGAGAGGTAAACAAGATTTTGTCTGGGAGCAAATGCAAGCCTACTAACCAGTAGAATAATAGTAATTAATAGATGATTGGTAAAATAGTAAAGTAAAAAGATTTTTAAATCTTACAGTAGAACTAGAGACTTAAGAGACTCTTTTTTGAAAATTACATGTAACTCCAGCACTGACATAAGGGTAATCTACTGTCTTTATTGAAGTTAATTTTCCTCTCTGATCCCATCAGTTTCACACTTAAAGCCATGAGGCCCCAAAGAACAATGTAGCAGAAGCAGATGTTTTCCCTGTCCAGCAAACCCAGTGAAACTCAGGTCTGGCACTACAGTTGAAGGACAGAGCTGCTCCAGTGCAACATGTCCTGCAGCAGACAAGGGATGCTCATGCACAGGGAGACCTCCTCACCCTTCAACTGGGTTCCTGTTGAGGCATCTGGAGCACCAGAACAGGGAATAAGGGTGTCCCCAGCAGGGCTACAGCTGAAGGTCCCACAGACTGGGTATCTCAGCCCAATCCTGAACAGCCCCCAAGTGCTGGTTTCAGCTTGAAGGCAAAAGGAGGGGTCCAGCATTTATACTCAGTTACTTATTTCTGTTTGTGCTGCACATACAGAATTCGGGGTATGCTGAACAAGTGCTCTGCTGGTAAATAAATAATTGAACAGTTAATTATAGATGTTACTCATCATTATAACTTTATCAAAGGTAATTTATAGGAGAAGACTGCGCACTACCAATTGCACACTACCTACCTTTCAGTGAACTGGCTTAAACAAGACTATCTCTGTATTAAATTACACATGTTCAAGAGGACTGGATAAATTCATGACTACCAATGGCCACTGAGCACTTGCTTTAAACATACAAGAGGGAAAGATTTCTGACATATCTTGTCCTGCCCCTTCCTAAGCGTCTGCTGATGATTGCTGCTGGAGGCTGGAGGCCAGCCTGCCAGCTCCCAGCTCTGAACTAACACAAGTCTTACTCAGGACTGCAGGATCTCAGGCTCCACTCCTGAAATCAATGGCCAAATTCTCCTCTCACCCAAGGAATGAGCAAAGAAATTATTTTCATTGAGATTTCACTGTTAAAGGTGTTTGTCAATGCTGACACTCGTAATTTCCAGCAATTTGAACACCACATACCCACAATGACATTTGTATAAAAAAGTTTTGATATTGACAGCTCAGATTTTTTTTTTAATTAAATGAGATCAATTTGTTTCTTGTACCATCTCCAGTCAATTATGAATATTTATTGCAAGATGCCAGGCAGTAACGATCATTGGGTAATACAGAAACTACAGACAGGTAAGCATATGGTCTCAATAATCGAAGATCTGTATCCACATAAAAACATCTTTACTTGAATTCAGCCTCAAGGCTTACACATTCCCTTGAACTAAAATATCCACTCTGTTATTTACTGCATTACTTAAAGAAACTGCTTTCCTATATTTAGAGAGCCTCATAAATGACATACTTTGTTGTGCAATGTACTGGCTTGTGTGCCAAACCATACATCACTACACTTTACCAGATGTCAGAATTTAAAGCAGATCTTGGCTCTTTCTTCACTGGGAGACAGAAGGAAAAATGGCAGCTCATACCACTGCAAGCTGAACTACTTTTTATGATTCATGTCATTGTGACTGTAGCAACCTGTTGGCTATAAAACCGCTATAGAATTATTTAGGATGAGATCTTTCGGGTTTTGATCCTTTCTCTCAACTTCTGGGGTTTTTTTAATTACTATTTCTGAAAGAGAGGATTCATGGTCTCCTGTTCTTCAAGGAGGATACAGCACGTTCAAACCACATAAGGTCTCATACAAACACATCTGTGGACAGTGGAAGTTAGAGGTAAACACTATATTTAAAAATTAAGTATGCAACAACAATTCATCTCTGTTGTAACAGCAGATTCCTTTTACAACCACAGACGTCTGAGGAAAAGACAGGGAGAAGCAAAGGATTGAATGCTGGAGAAACAGAACTCATTCGCAAACATTTAAATGAGGATAAACACACACTTAAAATACTGTTGACTGACCTTAGATATTTGCAACTTAGGAATTAGACTGCACAGGCACAACTGCATCATGCCACAGGTGGTTCAGAGAGCGCTGCAGAAACTGAAGCTGCACACTGTGCATCAGACAACAGGAAATTCATCTGTGAGCCACGCACCTGGAGTAAGTTGCAAAGTTGGCACACAACTTTGTGTATTCTTCTAGACCTTATTATGCAAGATGCACACTAAACAGCACCTCTATGACATTAAATCATAGAATTATAGACTGAATCATAGAATGATTTGAGTTGGAAGGGACCTTAAAGCTCATCCAGTTCCAACCCACTGCCACAGGCAGGGACTCCTCCCACTAGAGCAGGTTGCTCAAAGCCCCCTTCCAACCTGGCCTTGAACACTTTCAGGAATGGGACAGCCACAACTACCCAGGACAACCTGTTGCAGTGTCTCCCTACCCTCACAGTAAAGAATTTCTTCCTAATATCTAATGTAAACCTACCTTCTTCAGTTCAAAGCCATTATCCCTTGTCCTATTAGTATACTTCCTGAAAAAGAGTCCATCCCCATCTTTCCTGTAGGCCTCTCTAAGGTCTCCCTGAAGCCTTCTCTTCTCCAGGATGAACAACCCCAACTTTCTCAACTGCCTTCATAGGATAGGTGCTCCAGCTGCTGATCATTGTCGTGGCCTCCTCTGGACCCACTCAAGCAGGTCTATGGATTTCTTATGCTGGGACGCCCAGATCTGAACACAGTACTCCAGATGGGGTCTCACCAGAGTGGAACAGAGAAGGCAAACCACCTCCCTTGACTTGCTGAACATACTTATTTTGATGCACCCTGGGATGTGATTTGGCATCTTGTTGAAGTAAGACATGTATCTTGGGTTTTTTTGGAATGGCTCACTTCCTGAGATGAGATACTAGATTAAGAAAAGCCATTTGGGGGTCAATTAAATTCTCTGTTTCTTCTCAGAAACCAAGGAAAACAAAATTGAAAATACAGTATGTATGCGTGTAAAATAAAACAATTGGTGTGCAAGTGAGAGCAAACACTTGGGACTTTTCAAAACTGATTTCAAAGAATTTTTAAAACAGAATGTCATACTGAGATGCAAAATTAAAACGACTGACTTTGCTGATTGTCAAATAAACTTGAATACCTTCTACCATGCCGCTAATCAGGTTTAATGCACTGCTGCTGCTGCAGAGCCTATGCTTTTTCACCTGTTTTTCAAAATTACTTACTCACCATCTAGTTCATCAGTTGATCTGAAGCTAAAAAAGTACAAAAGATTTTTTTTTTTTTTTTTACCAGTTCTTTTATACTTTTGTCATGGTGCAAATGGGAGTTTCAAAACCAGGCGGTTGGTTGATGTTACTTAGCAAATTTTATCAGAACATTCCACTGACTTAAGGTTTTGTTATGTTTCTTTACCCATTTATATTTTTCTAATTTCTTTTCTGATATTTTGTTCCAGTAATGCTTAACCAGCCATTAGCTTTTCTTAGTAAAGCCAAATTGAATGACACTAATGTGAATAGCATAAAACCTGCATTGACCTACTTTTATTAAATGAAGGAGAATAGGCCTCATAGGTCTGTTAGGTTGTCCAATTTGCTCTTCCACTTCAAATTACTGATATTTCCTTACCATGATCTATATACACAGGTTATGCTTAACTCTGTTTGAAAGCAACGCAAATGTAATACACAGTGTGTTCTTACTCGCCTCCTGTTCTGAATTACCAGCAATTCAAGAAATAGCCAAAATTGATGGTTCCAAAAATTGGAAAAGGAAAGAAAAACTGGAACAAGGCAGCAGATCATCAGCTTGACACAATTAAATGCTACTTATGAAGCCAGTATGACCCAATAGCAATTTTTAGGAGAATGAATTATCCTCAGGCATTTTTCTGCTCAGGTAGTTTTAATGTTTCTCCTCTTCCTTACTCTGTCCAATTTTAAAGCTCCAATCCTGACTGAACTGCTGAGCATTCCTCTGTAGCATTGGTTTTAGCAGAACAGAAATGCCCTTTGCACCTCACTAAGGTTTGCCAAGCATTGCAGAATTAGGCCAAATAATTAATGGTTGTCAGAGAAGATCAGCTGTCACCAAAGCAGCATTTGGTAGTTCAGGTCACCTGCAGGTTACATACCCAGCTTCTTCAGTGCCTAGAAATAAAGCTTAATGCCATTTAGTAACATTGCTATCACTTTACAACAGCAAGCAGGAGGTCCCAAATGAGATGAGGACCACATTATTTCAGACATAACTTGGTGGTCCCTACACAGCTCACAGAGCAGAGATTATAAATAATAGTGATGAATATATTCTTGTCTGCTCTCCCGGACCCTATGCAGAGGGGAAGCAAGTGGATTGCCAGTCTCACAAAAACAACAGCAGCAGATGCAAAAATCAAATTCAGGGTTCCTGAATTTGACACAATCATCTTTCTTATGAGCTTTGCAAACAAACAAGACACGTGTGCAACCACCCAACCAGTTCTCCTGCATTTCTTAAGAAGAAATTTAAAAGCAAAACGAGAAAGACCTGTTCTGAAAAATCTGCCCTAAAAAAATCCTGCCTAGGGTACTAAGAAAGATCAACATTCACCACTTCCAGCTATATGCATTGAAAAAAACAGTCAAGCTAGTATTCACAGATGATTTTTTAATAGGTCTGGCCTCTAAGCAGCAGCTCACATTCCCAATATTATAGGGAGGGAGGAAAGCAGAAACAGATCAATCACTCAACAAAGAGGCTTGTCAAGGAGTGGACATTTTTCTTTTGTAGCATTTTCTTCTCTGCAGCTGCCCACATACAGCCTATCAGGAGATATCTCAGGTGTCCATCAGAACATTTTTCTGTGCTCTCTCCAGTGCTAGTGCTTAAGCTTAATTTATTTGTCAAGTGCTCATATGGGAGTAGGACTGAGGGGGAAAATAGGGAGAAATGTGTTTGTTTATCATGATACTGCCCCACCTTTCTGCTTTCTGTCAGCCTGTGATTATTTACGTCAGACCTGCTTGATTTCTGCATCTTTTAGGGTTTTTTGTAATTAATTCAGCCTCAACATTCTCCTCATTCCCATACTTTTCAGATGTCATTTCATGTCTTTTGATCTGCTTCAGTTTCTTTTCTCCCTTCTCCCTCTTTGCTTTCATGCTCTTTCTGAATTTTGAAATGGATTTTATTGGTTGATAGAGGCATTTGAATTGCTTTCAGAGGATGGGCCTTGGAAACACAGGATAGCAGCTCACCTAATCACATTTCTCACCTAGAACCTGTATAATAAGGGTGATACATAGGGTGTGAGGCTGCGACACTGCTAGTGAAGATGAGCTAATGGACCTTGGCCAGCCTTAATTAAGAGTTTCTAAGCCAAACCTTTTCCTTCTCTGGCCATGAGTGTGTCAGCCTATCAGTTTTGTAACAGCTGACAACCTCCTCTGATTAGTTTGTCTTCATCTTCCCTATTTTGTGTGTTGATATGGCACCAAGAGTTATTTCCCTGCAACAAGGGGGCCCTTTGCTTTGCAGGCAGAACAAAAGTGTCAGCCTATCAGTTTTGTAACAGCTGACAACCTCCTCTGACTAATTTATCTTCATCTTCCCTATTTTGTGCATTGACATGGCACCAAAAATTAGTTCCTTGCGGGAAGGGGTCCTTAGCTTCGCAGGCAGAACAAAAGTGCCACTTCTAAGGGCACCTGACCCTACCTCAGGAGAAACCATGTGTGGCATGAATCACTGCACCCCTGAGTCCCTGCACCTTCAGGATATGACCATCTGGCACTTAAAAGTGTATGTACATATATATGTGCGCGCACACACACACACATATCTCCCACAAAAACAAACACCCCCCCCCCAACAAACACAAAACCACAACAACACAACAACACAACAACAAAAAACCCCCCAACCCATCATCTCTATATATCCATTACTGATGTACTGGCACCCAACATGAACTGCCTTGCCTCTCAAAGGGAGTAGAGTGAAACAACTTCTTATTTCAAACTAGTTTAGGAAGGCTTTTCAATTGTATATGGGTTCCACGGTGGAAAGCTTCCAGCCAGCTGTGCAACGTGTAAATTAAAATGTGCCTTCTTAATAACAAAGGCTTGTTTCGATCAGGATGGACTGATAAATTGTTTTCTTTCAAAAGATAAAGAGGACTGGGCTTTAGGTATGTAAAAATGGTAAATATTTCTCGTGTGCTTTTATTCTTTCTCAGTCAAATGCGTCTTCAGAGAGCCATCTGTTTCCTTGCCACAGAAAGAAAAAAAAATAGGGTTACCAGGCTCCCTGTGCTTATTCATCTGATTTTGCCTTAAGTTAAATATTGGAGAACCATCCCTATTGGTAAGGTTTTAATTCTGCCACTGGCTATGACAAAGGCTGCTGTTTCTATCCACCGCTGGGCTTGTTTGTCTCAGATTTTTTATTTCAGCTACAATTGCGAAAGAAAATACACTCTTCTAGTGCAAAATGAATGGGATTTCCTCATTTTAGTTCATTATCTTCATCTACTTCTCTCCACTAAAGAAGAGAGAAAAGTCCCCCTCATCTTTCTGCCCTCCCCTCACACCCAGAGAAAGTGGCAATTGTACCATTAAGCCTCGAGTGTTTTACATATGCAAACACAAACACAGTGCTTAGAGGAAAGATCTTCCTATCCATATGTTCATCTTCTTCCCTTTACCTAAACCAGACGATTACCTCAGCAGCTCAGCTGTGTTATTGAGACATTTCAGCGTGAAATTTGTTTTTCCTCACTGAACTTTAAGTGGAATTTCAAGTGCCAAGTCTCCAAAGCCAAGTGGGGCTATTAAGAGATAATTACTAATTATGCTAATTTGAGAAGTTGTGCTATTTCTTTCCCTGGTCATTTTATCTGCAGCTCTCCTGAGAGAACAGTCCCCATTCAATGTTAATAACCTTTCTAGACTAAGCATTCAATGGAGGACAGTGTGTCCTAAACCCACGAATATTTTATAGTTAATCTAGATATGTGGCTGTAAATTAGAAAGAGAAGCAAGTTGCACTAATGCTAATGACTTATGTTATTAATTTTTTGCAGTAGCAGAAATATCTGATTTCTCTCCATTCATATATTGATACAGCCTTTTTCTGATGGTTTTCTTTTAAATGAAAGACTCCTCACTGACTTGAAATACCCACTACACCAGTAATATTTCTCAGCAATCATTTTCTAATCCTACCTATTACAAACTCCCCTAATAAAGGATTAAAACAAAGAACATATTTGATTTGAATTTCCTAAATGTCACATTTATTTTTCCCTTATATATGTAAAGGTATGAAACATATCTTTCCATGTTTTATACACTGCCTTTTTTTTCCTTTTCTTTTTTTCAAGACAGTGGTTACCGGGTTGGTATTAGGCTGTGGAGTATGCTGACAGAATAAGAGTCTTCATTATTTTTTAATAAAATAACAAAATTAGGTTTTATTTGATATAGAATTCCATTCCTGTTCTGTGGCAAAAGATACATATTTCAGTTTGTTTGTGGAGTGCAAGTACCCAGAGCTTCCTTGGCTTGGCTTACCTTTCAAGCGCAGAGGTGCTGAGACTGTCCTCTTGCCACACTACTTGTTGAGAAACTCTTGTTTTTCTGCAACTCAGAATGGATCTCCCACGTACGAGCAGACAATGTCCAGTCTCCTCCGTTGGAAGACCATGGTTACTCTGATGTGACTGTGAAAGCCCAGGTCCTGTAAGCCCTGGGTTTGTATCACAGTGAATGGGAAGTCTGAATGCCTAAAAGCAGCTCCTGGGAACACAGGTGCAGGGTCACCCTCTCCCTTTGTCAGTATAACATGAACACCTTAAGCACTTGATGGAGGACAGCAACATCTGAAAGCAGATCCAGCCTCACAGTGACCGCTGAAGACAACAGGGTGGAAATAGCTGTGGTACTGCAGCTCAAGAGGAGAGTGCAGAAAACAGGAGATATGCAAAATATTTTCATGGCAATTCGGCTCAAATTCTTTTTTTTTTCAGTTTGCAGAATCTAGATGCAAAGCCACTAAGCAAAGAGGAAAATGAGACTGAGCAACAAGAAAAAAAAGGACAGCAGCTCGTACTTTGATTTTTTTCCATTTTAACACCATACACAGGCCTATAAACAGTGGATGTATTTTTTTTTAAAAGCAAAAAACGTAAATATTCAAAATCTTGGGTAGCTCTTATTTCTGGAAAATGAAACACACAGCCCTCAGACTCCAGTTCAGTACTCCCAGTGTAGGAGTGGGAGGACTGCGTTCACATGAGACATGAATTAGGGCCTAAAAATATGTCCTAGTAATAACACAGAAGATTATTTTAAGTTTCAGCATTGCTGGTTTCAGAATACAGCTTCCTTTAGTGAAAATCCATTCTGCAAGTGTGTGAACCTGCCCTCAAGCTCCTGATAAATATCAGGTAAGACATGTCTTCCTTGCTGATGGGGCTGAGGGGACCAAGAGGCCACTGTGCTCTCACCATATCACCAGAGACACAGGAAAAACACAGCTGTGTGACTCTCTAGTAATACATCTCCCACAGGTTCACATGAGAACATCCAGCAGAACTGGCTGCTATTTGGACCATAATGTGACCCCGACATTTCATCAGCTCACTAGCAAAGCCAAGTGGGCTGAAGCCCTTGACCTACGCGTGGTCAAACACATAGCTCATGGACTTCTTCATAAAACAAACTTTCTAGCTGTACTCAGTGGAAAATGTAAGCAGAAGGCAACATAGGCGAGTGTTGCATGTGAGTCTCACATCAGCTCTTCCTTGGGCAGACAGATTGTCATAGGGAGGTCTTGCATCTCCCTTAAGTCCCATCAACTCTTGAGGCATTGCATTTTCTAAAGAAACACTCTGTTGCCCCAAAACTCAGCTTAAGCTGCATTAAAGGCAGCTGCTCCTTGCTGATATATTGCTGTCCAAAGACAGCAGCTAAGGGAACCTGCTGGAAGCTGAGAAAAGATCAATGCATCTGGGCAATGCAAAGCTGTAAGTGAATAAACATCTGCAAGAGAGACCTCTTAAAACAAACAAACAAAGAAAGAAAACCACACACACAAAAAAGAAACAACCCAGAAAAAAAGCAGCAGTCAGCAATGAAAGATACTGTATCTCCTAAAAGGCCTGCTGCAATATTTAAAATTAGTTCTTCCTGGAGAGAGAAATGAGCACTAGAGACTATTTCAAAACGTTTCATGGGCTCTGTTGGTCACAGCCACACTTGTTCTGCATGCTCTGGGAAACCGGCAGACTGGAATCACAGCCCCAGAAAGATGCTTGACATTGCTAATTCTAGCTGAAATGAAGTTTTCTGCACATGTTATTTCTTAGTCATGTTTGAAATTATTTTTTAATCTAGTACCCATAAAGATCACACAGAGTTGTGAAAGAGAAAAAGATCAGCTTAAAAAATGATCCAGTGTTAACTGTTCTCTTTCCTTTTATATTTCCATAATGAAAATATTTATAACTACATTATTTTACAGTATCATCCCAAAACTGACAGTAACCTATTGGGAAGCATTTGGAGCTCTTACAGATTTTGAAAGGCTCATATTGCATTAATAAGAGAAATGCATATTTGCAACAGACCTCAGCAGCCGGCTTGCACCGGCTTGCACGGCCTCTAACTGGCATGAGAAATTATGTACGGAAGAGCCTGAATGCCCCACTTTGGCCCATTTTAGGCCAAAGAGAACAGGAGTCTTTGGATAGACAATTCCAAGTGGGTATAGGCTTTAGCAGAAAGGAGAAATGAGTAATGTGGTTTTCTGAAAACCATAGATTTCTGCATCCTAGGACTCATGGAAAAATGTTGGATTTATTTACTCTTCATAAATATACAAATAGATGCATGTTTCTATCCCACATCTTTGCAAAGAAAATTTTGAAAATATAAACTGATGAAAGCTCTGCAAAAGCAACTCTTACCTATCATTACTTTTTACCAGCCACAGTTCCTTTACAGACATCTGAAGCCCCAGATTCTACAAAGGAGTATGAGTTGTGGATTCCTTGACTTTCACTATTTCCCTGCAGCCCATCTGCATGGATTTATCTCCAGGCTAACAGCCCAGATAATTCAGGGTGTAACATTTCACCCTTAAAACCCCCAGTTATAATAAAGAATAAACAATAATCATGAGGGGTACAAGATGCAAAGAGATGAATTACAAGGGAGATGTTTGATCTTGTCTTTTCAGCTGAGATTATAAATGGTCTGAGCCTAAGAGAAAAATTCAGATCCTGAAACTGAACGTTTGCTAATTAATCACTTATAATGGTGTATGGAATTACAAAACACAATTAAAACACATTGATATCAAGAAACACAAAGGAGGATGGTGAAGGGAGTATGGAAGCAGCTCTCAACAGAGAAACATCTCTACACAAGCTGGTGAAAATGATGCAACTCAGAGATGGCTTGTGATTAAGAATTAAAAAACAACTACAAGATGACTATTTTATGAACCAAATTAATTGCTGGAAATTTGACCCAATGGTAATTAAAAAGAAAATACAAATTAAAGTTTGAGCTAAGCTGCTTATGAAGCCTAGGCCAAAACTTCCACTGAGTTTAGCACTTCATATAAATATGCATGTACATTAATATACACGTTGATGGAGCACAAATTGGCACATTAATATGCATAGTACTAGAGTGTCTGTGTTTAAGTACATAAATAGAAATTGAATATAAACATATGCATTTGTAGCTTTGAAATTCCATTAGTAACAAAACAGCGTAGAGAAATTATTAGCATTTTTACATGATGATTTCTGCTTAAGTCAGATACTGAACTGTTACTGATACTTACTTACAAGGCATTCAACAGATGGGGAGTCTAGACTGATAACTTCTGTGCTATGCAAGTGTATTTTTAAATCTTCTTTGATGTTAAACTCTGATTCTATGCTGTAGAATGAAATAAAGCGTTTTCCTGGGTGTGCAATTTTATCTTCCTTATTTTCTTTTTGAAAATCTAATTTGGCAGTGATCCACTACTAATAGTGCCAGTTAGAATGACCCTAACCACCATAAAAATTGCCACCGAGGTCAATCTGAATAACGACAATGTGACCACCCATGTGAGGATGACCTATGGGATGAAGGTGCCATAAATGGTAGGGCCTTGTGCTCCTGGAAAAGAAAGATTCCCATGTAACAGCACAAGATCAGGCTCCTATTCTTTTCCTCTCGATTCTGCTCTCAATCTTTCCCTCTTTTCTAGTGAAAAGAAGAAATTGTGCTTTTGTTCGCAAATTCAACAATGTTGACAAATGCATATTTTCTGTAATATTACCTACTCAACAAAAATCAATCTATGTACACAACGTACATCTTAATGTACATAACAGATGAAAGTGAACATTATACAAGTGAAGATAGAAAATATTTTTTCTAGTTCTTTCTAGTTTTGGGAAGTGAATGTAATAAGGTGATATCCCTTTAGAAATACTGCTGCTTACTATTTATGCATTTTAAACTGTATTATTTAGGTAGCATTCATTTGTGTGGTTCACTGCTTGCCCTAAGAGACCTTCATTTGTTCAAAATATGAACTCATTCTGGATTTAAAGTGGTAAAAGCAAACTAATGTAAAAACATAATGAAATCACCTTCAAATCTGCTTACGTTCTCACTTTTCCTACAAACCCCCAACAAAAATAATCCCCCAAATTTCTCTGAGATTATTGCAGCAAATCCCATGCCCATCAAATCCTAAAACATGCTCCACCTGCTAGTGAAACTATCACAGTAATTGTCTGGGCTTTTATCTAATGAATATGCATTACAGCAGTCAAAACAAAATTCTAACTTAATCTACATTACTGGGGAAAGTTTCTGAAACAAGCTGTTGCAGGGAAGTTTATGTAATACGTTGTCAACATTCAGCAGAGACAAGCTGTCTGCTAGAAAGGGCTGATGGAAACCAGTTTCCCCATTTGGTCAGGGAGCTGTATCACTGCTGCCCTTAAGCCAGGCTTTTGCCCACAGATGCACTGAAAGCATCACATCTCATTGTCCCTTTAGCTTTGCTGCCCACCTGTACTTCATCCCTATGCAAGTCTGTGCAGACAATCACCAAAATCTTTTTGCCATACGGATTTCAGTGAGTCATAATCATCTTTTCTACAAAGCACAAAGTCACTGATACCTGCTGGAAATGACAGACGGAAATTCAGTTGACTGACTGTATGAGGTCTGTGCATAACTGCATCTGCAGGCAGGTGTGTGCCTGCCGTCAGCATTTGCAATGATTACTATGGGGCAAACCAACAAAACAAAAAGTATCTGAAATCAAGATTAGAAAGATTAACAAACCACTCCTCATCCAACTGCCTGCACACAATGCACACATTGTTTTTGCTATAATAGCCATTAGAATAATAGTCTCAGCCCCTCATCTTTACTTTTTGCCATCTTCCATTTCTGTCTAAACAGCACAGATACCACTCTACATGCCAGTGTCAGAAAAACATCTATTCTGCTCAGGAAGTAGTAGGAAGATCAGTTTAGATGTGCTAAAACAGAATGAGCCCTAAGAAGTATCTGTTGGCAAATAAGTGCATTACAAGTTTTCTTTAATATGCAATATTTTTTAGAAAAAGAATAGTAACTCCTCATCCAGTTTCTGGTTCCACAAAATAACCCGAGAGCACCTGCATATTTGTATGCAGATCTTGTTACTCTTTATTTACTGCTTTTCTAGGCAGCTATGGAATGACTGAACAAGTGATTTTGCTGAACCAAGGCCATATGTTACCCAAAGACCTTTGATGATATATTGGTTCTATTCAGCCACCACTCCCATACATGCTTTCATTTTCATAATTTATGTGAATAACAGCTGCGTCAATAGGTGAGGATACAAGCAAAGAGATTAAGATAATAACAAAACGGGGATAAAAGAGATGGGTGTTTTGGTAAAGAAACAAACAAGTGTAAATATGTAATCAACACATGGATTTTTAGGGCTACAGAGTCTACGTTTTATTTTAAAAGGAGGGTTTTTTTTGTGCCTTTGTGATTATCTTTTTAATAATTAACAATAGATTGAGACTGCTTCCATAGTCACACCCCTGTTAAAACAGCACTCTGTTAAGGCCAAACCAGTGTGTATTATGTCGCTTCTTAATTCTGGAGAATCTTAATGAGGGCTTAGAGTTTTCTGAAGCAAAATTAAAAGTAATAAGGTATAGGGAATATATTTTGCAATTGTTTTTAACTTTTAGAATTCCTTTCCTAGACTTAGAAACCATGGCTTGTTCTTTTTTTCGTCTTAGAATTATTCACCGCATTTTAGTCAAAGAATTATCTTACGGTTAAAGAGCACAGTCAATTTACAGTGTTTTTAACTAAAGTGGAGTAGTCTCCTGGTCTTCAAAGAAGCACATGCATATACAAAATTCATGAACTGTAGGCAAGGCACAAATGTAGGCACTGTTAGTAAGATTTGTAATGGAAATAAAAGTTACAAAATTTAGCTAATATTTAATTCTACTGAAATGGGTTTATTTAAAAGGTGAGATCTTGTAAACAAAAAATCTGTAACAGTTTCAGTCAATTCCTCAAGCAAACTCTCATAGCATCTGATGGAACTAATATATGTTACAAAAGTAGAGCTAGTCTACAGGCTTGTCAGCAATGGCCTGCTAATAGTGAAGAAAAAGTTGCCTTTTAAATGTAAGCTTGGATACAAAGAAAGCTTGCCCTCAGCAAGTATAACATGCCATTCTGGGAGAAATCAAAGCCCTCTGGGAACTGAAGAGTAAATGCGATTCCACACCAAGGAAGAATCTGATCCCATGCATTTATTTACATACAAAATAGATAAATAAGTAAAAAGCTCTTTTCTTTCAAACACCACCAGGCAGAACTGCTTTGCGAACAACTGCAGCAGGCTGCCTTGCAGGCAGGGATTATACCTGCTTCTGCCTGTGTGTACCGACTGCAGCGTACAGCCTAGCACACTGTCCGCCTTGAAATGAGTGGTGCTCCCAGGGACCTGCCATATCATACGAGCACTTTGCAATGATAAACCCATGTGATATGATGCAGCTACAGAAAATATAGGTAGGTACAAACCAGGAACAGCTTAATTTGATACTAGAGAAGCTGGAGCAACAGACTACTGAATTCCTACCTCTTGCTAATTAATTCTGCGAAAGATTTATTAACTGCCCTGACACAGTTTCCCTCTCTATAAACTGGGGAAATATGTCTTCTCTGTCTCAGAGAGTTAATAACAACTTTTCATAAATAATTTGAGCATGTACCTTGTATGATAACACTGATGCATTTTTATTAACTCTGGGCAATAAGAGTCCTTGATGGCTGGGATGAGTTAGAATTACCTGAAGAAAAGGATGATCTTAGTCACTGGCATGGAAAAATAGTCCAATGGGTCTTAAATCATGACACTGTAAATTTAATAAGGAATTCACTGGTAGCCTTCAGGAAAATCTGCCAGAACTTCTTTGTCTATGGTTTCTTTTCTTACCCCATTTAAGCATAATGTATCACCTGCTTAAAAACGTGTCTGGGCTAACCAATCTATAAAACAGTTTTCTGTTAAACTACTTCTATTACACACCACATTTCTAAACTGCAAAAGGCTATTTCATTTCTGACTAATCAAAAACCGTGTACATTTTTAAAATCACCACTTTTCTTTGACACCTAATAACCATCTTCTGGTAACTGGAACTGTTAGTATCTTACTGCCTGTTTTTACCTTATGGTTTACACCTTGTGCTATCACATGCAAAGACTCCAAACTCTTTAGATTTTTTTAGCAAAACGAATGCAGAGCTAAAGTCTCATTTTAAAAGTATTATTGGCAGGGTACAAGTTAACCTAGAAAGACAAGCTTTTGACTTGTTCTTGCAGAATTGGAATGCTTCACATTTATGCTTGAATAGTGCATATTCTCTCATTCCTGTGTACAAAACCTAAAGGATTTGTATAGTGAAAATTTATTGAGAAGAAAATAAATCATCAAATGACTTGCGCTCATGGATTGCAGCTGAAGGCACAACTCCGTGCGGACACAGCACCAGGTAAAGCAAACCTCTGTCATATAGCTGTAAAAACTGGCCATTATAAACATGAATTGAAAAACAAGTACCTCAACATGAGAAAGAACAGATTTTACGGACAGACATCAGATGCTTTAGCAGAAATAAATGGTATATAAAGATGATCAATAATCTTTGAAGCACTTGCATCCGGAGGAGACCTGCTGTTAGTGATATTAGAGAACATTCCCTTTTTGTCCTGTTTCTTTTAAACTCCTAAATCCATGAGCAGCAAGAGCTGAGCTCCAATTACAGTCTGCACAGCTCAACAATGAGGCAATGCAGTCCATGGCTCTGCTCCTGCTTCCCAGAATCACCTTTCATAGACATGTAAATAGCATCTCATGATTGGCATGAGGGAGGGAAATTACAAGCTGGAAATCAGGTAGTGAAAGTTAATTTCAGTTAAATATTGTTCAAGAATCCATTAAGTGGTTTGTGGCAGGGCTGGTGGCATGAATGTGATGTGAAGCACAAGCGCAGAGTTGGCTTCTGCTCCCAGTTATGTCAGTTCTGTAAGATTCAGCTGGAGAAAGATCAGCACACAAAGAAACTTGAGAACAAATCCACCTTTTCAATAAAGGTTCGGGGTTTCCTGACATTAATATTACAGGCTCCTGCACAAGGATCTGTTATTACCATTCTGAATTACTCAGGTACTCAGAAAACATATGCACAAAAATGGGACCTAGAAATAGCCTAAAAAAATCTTGCTTAAGAAGTTTCTTTCATTTATTTCTCACTAAAAAAAATAAATAAATAAAAATCTTATAATCCTTGTGCGGTTGTGCCTTTGTTGTAAGACTATCAGTATTACACAGAGCAAAATCATACGCAAAGCCTATCAGAATGTTTATACATATTTAAAATTACAAGTTCATGCACCACGGATGAATGGATGTGTATAAACACACAACTGAAACAAATTTTATTTTTACATCTCTAAACAAAATATTTCAAGGTAACATAAAAATCCCTCATGTAAATATTTTTTGGACTCTACAGGCTTTAATACCCTTTGTCTAATGTAACTTGGAGTTTATTATGTTCATTCATTTAATATTGCTGGACAGGTGAAGATAAACTTCATTTCAAAAGGAAAGGTACACAAGTACATATATACTAAGGCACAGACATGCATGTGTACAGCAGCACAGCCACCCTGACTCATGCTGAGAGGCTTCAATTTCAATTTTACTGTGAGCAGGGGCAGCAGCATCAGGCCTTATACAAAGGTAATACATTATTACAGTTGGCTTGATAGCCATCATTTCACATTTGTTAAACCCCACTATTTAAGGAATAAATAGCCATTTCACAGTCTCTGAGAAGTGGTAAGGAGCAAGCAACTGCGTTAAATTAGTTGTGTGTAAATCTCTTTCTATGGAGATGGAGACAAAATATCTGTCAAATTCTACTTATTTCTTCCCACACTTCCTAGCAGCCTTGACTCTTCATGCTGGTTTTTCATTAGCAGTTAGAGAAAGGTGACTCTGCTAATAATTTTGAGCACCATTTCTCTTATAAGAAGCAAAGATAATGTAAACATGAGAAAAAAAGAAAAAAAATCACACTTTAACAGAAAGTATTTTGCTGAGATCTACTTATTGCTCACTCTTCAGTCCCAAATCACATATACAATGCTACCAACACGAGCCACAGGTTTCAGAAACAGCACTCAAGTGGCACAACTCCGAAATCAGATGCAATAGTTTGGTACTGGAACCAAACCCTAACCCAACAGGTACACTTTCACAAAGACAGACTATGGTGTGCAGGGATAATCCCTTATTACAGAGTATACATCTGATGATGACACTCTACCAGTAACACCAGTAACTGTGTTTTTCTGCAAAACCAATCACCATGTGTTTATAAAGTTTATTTTCACCCCCTTTCATTCCCTTTTGCTTCTTTTTTCCAAGGGAATAAGAAACAGGGGATGTATTAATTTTTATCGTCATCCTACCTAACCTTACTACATCATCAAAGTAAGAGACTGGAATCAGCCTCAGTTTTCATCTATTTTTACACACATTGTGCAGGGTGTTGAGTGGGAACAGAGGGGAAGGTAGCTTAAAAAGCCATCAAGAATATCCCAAGGAAATGTGCCTGCCGCCTTTACTGCAACTGTGTTCCCATTTTGGGAGGCACATGGGTGGAGGGACGACATTGCCACCACCACAAAGCCAAGCAGAAAGGTACCTCCTGAACTGCTGCGCTATAGCTTCAGCTGTGAAAACAGAGGAGCATGTAAAAAGGCTCACAATGAACAGCAGCAACTAAACCATCTAAAAAACACCTTTCCATGTAATCTGAGTAGTTCAGGAGTCGGATAATTTCCTGAAAAAGAGGATTCATATCTCATATTAAAAATCCAAATCCTTCTTAATGTATCCTACCTAAAGCCGAAGCCTACATTCACTGAAGTGAGCAGCAAACTTTTTAGCTAGTCTCAGCTGAGCTAATCCAATACCTCAGCTTCCTACACATACATTAAGTTTTGTTTTTCCATACCTTGAGTGAAAGAATTCCCCAGGCCAGCTACATACTGTCTGAACAGAGCAAGTCCTTCCACTCTTATTAAACATGCTGGAATTCCATTTCCTTAAAAGCCTCTGTCTTTGTAAATAATAAAAAAAATCAGGTATAAATCAGACTAGCCTGTTTTACATCCTTTATAATTTTTCATTCTTTAATATAATTTTATTGTATTATTTCTTTAACTTATCTCCAAAATAAACAATATAAATCTTACCAATATTCTTGTGGTGAAATTTTACACTTCTCTAATTCCTTCTGCCATATGTCTCTGAATCCTCACTATTTCTAGTACACATTTGGGAACTAGAACAGCCAGAATGAAATGGAATATACTCAGTGAAAATACACTTTCCATTCATTAATGACACTGTAATATCTTCAGCATTAGCCATCCTGCTCTTCACGCACTCTGCCCTGCTCTACGCTTCTTGTTATCATGCTTTACTTAGCAGAGATTTTCATTAAACCATCCATAGCAATGTCCAGTCCCTAGTCTGGACTGGGTATTGTTAACTCAGAGCCCAAAAAATTCATATTTCAAACCCGTCCTAAGTAGCAAGAAATTCCAGACTGACTGAACAATGATAACACCATCCATTTAATGCTTTCTGTTAAAGCATTACATTTGATTATTTTATGACTCAGGGGGGTTACCTATCAGTATGGGTTGGCAAGCCGCTTCTACCAGTTAATAAAGTGATATTTTAAATATTTATATATATATATCACAATATGCTGCTAAAACTTCTCTGGGTTAACTGCTTTGTTTCAAATTCATGGGGGGGGGATGCAAAGGTCAGCTATAGCAGAAAGGTAGAGTACTTCATTTTCCTATCAGAACTTACATAATTTGTAGGAAAAATGAGCTCTGTTACACAGAAAACATCAAGTTCTCCACAGATGTCTTCAGAATGATCTATGTGTTGACACATATCAGGGGTTTTTGTCTGAATAACTAATGGTAAAATGCCTGAAAGGTTGTAGAGATAGTTAGCTCTAAACACAGGGATCAATTCAGGTTCATTACTACTTGCAAAACCTATACAATATTAGGCAGCAGTAACTCAAAAGTAGCACAATTAACAGATCAAACAGATATTCTAATGTCTGCTCTTTTAATGCAGCTTGCTAACCTAAAGGGTATTAAAGGAACTTCAGAAAACAGCCTGCACAGACCTTTAGTAACTTGGGTATTTCACACGGCAATTTCACCTGACCTTTAATTTTTAGTGCAGTGTTTTCCATTTATAAGGATCACTTCAGAAAGGGCTGCCATTAAGCTTTTTAAAAATTCCAGTAATACTACTTAAACTGGAAATTCTAAGCAAAGCTCTCACCTTATGGGACATTTTCCCTACCCAAATCACCAAGAAGTACAAACTCTTAAGTAATAGGAAACAATTTCCAACAGTATAGTACTTTGCCACTAGCTTTATGTGCCTCCACATTGCCACTGAAGAAAGCAAGCATCGGACTTCTGTGTTCAAAAAGTTAAAAATGGCTATATATGTCACTGCTCATGTAGGATATGGTCAATATTTATGTAAGTGCTTCTTCTACTCACATAATTAATACTTCTTAATAAAGTTTAAATATTTTGTTCCCTTTCAAAGCAAACCGCACCATTTTATTGTCCTCGCACATACGTGCTGTTGCTAGGAAGATACAACCCTGCTATAACCTAATCGCCTGCTATTTAGATATGGACTCATGAATCCCATATTTTTATTCTAAATTTAAGTTCAGTCATCGTAGCTAATGTCCTTGATGCTATCTTAAATTGCTGTCATTACATGGATCACTAGAAATTGGAGTAATAATAAAAAAGGAAAGAAAAAAGAAAGGCACCAAATTAGATGATGGATAAAGGTTTAATCAATTTAATTTTATCACCAAATCCAGTACCTTCCTCTCAAGCTGTCAAGGGACAAGATAAGCAGAACAAGTCTTAAAGCACGATGCAATCCTGTTGTGGGGAAGGAGTTGTGTCCCTGAACCTCGCCAAGATGAAACACACTCATTTATTACTTTGGCATTGCAGGATGATGAAGAACCAAGCTGGTTTCCTCCCTCCATCCCCAGCACAATCTTTCTGTTTCATTAATTTTTCATGGAATTTCATTTCACAATCATTTTGCCTCTCTCACCTGCTTGCTGCCCTTATTTAGTTTATTCTGTCAACTTGGATTTCATGTCCCATTGTATCAGCAGCGACCTCCAACATGGCTTTCTACCACATCAGGGATACCAGATTCCCTCCTGTTTCCAGTAATTAACTTTAATCACTAGCTCTATAAAACAGTACTACAAATAAGGTGTCTTATTTGTTGTTTTGTACTGGAAAATGACTCAGAAGGGATATATCTCCAATCACCCATTCCATATTTACTTTCTATATGTTGATTTCTAAGAAGTTGCCAGAGACTGCTAACATTTCACCTTTTTAGTATTATCAGTAAATGGCAACTCTGCTTTTGTTTGGCCTGCTTGTAATCATTTATCTCAGAAAACAAGCCTTCTTTTTAAAATTTATACCACAGGCTATGAAATACACATAAACCATGCTGAATTCTGCCAGTACTTTGCCATATTTCAAAGCCTTAGAGAAAACACAAGAACCCACAAATACAGTAACTTCCTATAAAGCCCTAAGCATTTCAAATGGCTTTCTCTAAATAATTAGGTGTAGTTTTTAACCTCTAGTCATTTTATGTACACAGAAAAAAACAAAACAAACCCCACAGAACAACAAAAAGAGAAATATACAACAACTATTACAGCTTCTACGTGAAATTAGTCTGCAGACAATCTGGAAAGCATCCCTATTTATTTTTCATTAGGTCACCGAGAAATTAAGATATTAACTTCCCACTGGGACTTAACATACTTATTTTCTAAATTACAATGAAAATATTTCTACCTATACCAACATTAACAAATGGATATGAATATCCACATTTTAGCTGTTTAACACACTTTCTGCACATCGTGTAAAACTGAATGAAAGCATTGTGCAAATATATGCCTGCAATGTGATATTCGCTGCATGGACATTTAACCTTAAGTCTTCAAGCGAAGTTATTTATACTTAAAGGGTTGCTGGACTTCATAAGCATAAAAATAAGATGCATGCAAATTAATTATTGGATAATGCTATTGTACACTGGAATCACACTCAGTATCCTAGACTTTCAGTGCTCAATCTGCATATATGGAAATCCTCTCTCTCCCCCTCAGTCTCATGCAGCACATGTTTTTTAAGTAAATGCACAGGGAAATTCTATTCAAAGAACATTGTTTGTTTCCTTGCTTGAACTTGCTTTCTGCCTCCAGCAAACTCCTAAACCAGATCATCCAGGTATAAAAGAAGTGAAGCAAAGTGCTGTACCCAGACACACCAATTTATAATTCCCACTAACTAGGACAAAAATATGACTGAAAACATGGAAAGCACATCCAAAGAGAAAAAACAGTTCTATTAGAGAGTAACATTTGATTCTACTTCTATATGTCCCTAGATATTCTATCAGGTGATGTCTCAACCTGATTTTAAGCACAGTTCATATGTAACATGTGTAATAAAATATATTAAGTGGTATAAAGAATTTGTTGAGTCCTAAGGAGTAGGGATGTGACAGATCAATTCATTTCCTTACTGATTAATATTCAATTTAAATTTAAGACTAGAGTGAATTTCTTTGGCTACAAGTGTCCACAGGTATCTGCATGTGTATGTGTAAACGTACGTTGTGTAGTTACACTCTTTAAAGCATCTAGTAAAAGTACTCTTGCGAGAAACAAAATATGTGTGGATAATGGTTAAAGTCAAGTGACACTCGGCTTTAACCATTTAGAGTGGTGACACTCTAAAAAGATTTTCACAATCTGTTAAATAGATCAAACCTCCAAAATAGCGGAGCCCATACTAATTCTTATAAGAATACAATAATTTATCAGCTTAATATACATTTTCTTGACTAGTCTGCAGGACAGTCAGTTTGCCAAACAACATCTTTGCATTAGACACCGTCAAAAAAGACACAGAAATATATGATCAGTAAGTAAACTAGTGTAATAATAAAATCCAACAGGTTTTATACTGGGTGTGCCTTAAGTTAAAGGCATTTTTTTGCCAGTATAAAATTACAGGAATGTGTATTTTTATGAATTTATACTGCAATTACATAGAAAACAAAATCATATGAACACAAGCATTGCTCCCTATAATTGGTATACTAACCAACTACGTTATTTAGGAAGTGGTTACAACAGCACATTTGGAGGAATAAAAAAAATTAGCTCTTCAAGTGCATGTTCTTATTGACATCAAGCACTTTCTAGAATGCCATCAACCTCCAGCTGTCTATTCTGCAAATAGCTGTTATTTACTAATTTACTGTTTAGCAAGTTTTTGTGGATTTTTTTTTTTTTTGGTAGGTTTTATGTGGGTTTGGGTTTTTTTAAACATTCAACTTCTACCATATTTTGGCAAAGCAGAGCAACCGTGGATTGCGTCAGAAAAGTCTTACTGAAAGACCCTCACTTTTGTCGGCTGCTTAGAAACAAAATTAACACCATTTACCTTCATAACAAAGCACATTTTCTTCATTGCATATATTAATGGATTACTCTTTACTCTTCGCCAAGTACAGGGTAGCTAAGGCTAGGCTGTTTGTAGTTCCCTAGAAAAGTAGTTTTGCTTAAACAAACACAGCACAAAGAAGTCTGCTGACTACAACTTAACTAACAAGCATATTTAAAGGATGCTTAGTATTTTAAAACTTGTTTTATAATGGAGAGTGAAAGACAGCCTTTGTCACCAGGTGTTACAGCAACCCAAAAATCCAGAGGAACAAGTCAAGGTTACACACCTACTCCATGTCCTGATACATCTGGGTGCCTGTAGTTTCCGCTTGTGTGCAGGCCACTATTTGTAACTATGATTCTGAATACAGATTTAAGGGGTGAAAGTTAAAATAGTGACAGGCAAATAATACAATCTAGCATTTAGCATTTGACCAGTTAGTACCAGTTACCATATAAAAACTGCTCTGACACCTTTCTGAAAAGTTATCAAATACCGTGCCTAACTGCCTTTAACATAATAATAAAAAGACACTTAACTAATGGCGCCTACAAGATGTTTTCTAGAATCGGAAGAAAAAGCAGTGTATCATGAGCATCGGCTTTAGTTGACGACCTAGCTAAAACTCGCGTTAGTCCCACATAATGATGACAATTACAGGTTAGATGGTATTTACTGCTCAGCGAAACATCTGGAGTTAGCACCTCTGTAATCAAAGCCGTTGCAGCTGGGCATCTCTGGCTTCTCATACCAGTGCTTTTTACTTTAAAGTGTTCGCAGCCTAGCGAAGAGCTTTTATGTAGGGCATACTCCCCGTTCGCAATGACATCCTGTGGCTTCACTTTTCATGCCCATGGCAATGCGCGCCTTCCTAACAGAGGTTTGCTTAGGGAAGGAGAACACCACCAAAATAGCAAAACTCGGCGGACCTTCTCTAGAATGACAAAGGGGTAGTTTGGAGGGCGCAACCCGCCGCGCGGGAGCTGCGCGCTGCCCCGTAGGCTTCGTGCCGCTATCTGCGCTGACGGGGCACTTCCTGCCTCCGGACCCCGGGCGGCAGGTAGGGCAGAATGGTGTTGGGGGTGCTGGAGCCGGGCGGGGGCCGTGCCAGGGCCGGCGGAAACCCCGGGACAGGGCAGCTCCGCCTCACCGCGTTACCTTGGACGGGGTCCGCCGAGCCGCCACCCGCTGGCACCCCTGCGGGGTTCAACCTTATCCCTAAACAAAGAGAGAGGAGGAGAGCAAACACTGTCCGTCCGCGGGGCAGCGCGGAGACCCCTCTAGTCCTCAAGCCGGATCCCGCGGGTGGCGGATCGGAGCAGCGGAGGAGGCACCGCCCGCCCCTCACCGGCCGTCGGGGTGGCAGCAGGGCTGGGGCCGGCGTGTGCCGAGCACAGACAATAACCACAGGAGCAGCCGATGTTGTGTGGGAGACAGAGAGAGGAGAGAGGAAAAAAAGGGAAAAAAAAATATCTATCTTACCTTTCCTCTTTGATCTCCTTCTCCGCCTCCTCTTGGACTTGCATTTCAGCTGCCCGCCCGGCGCTCCCGACGCCCTGCTGCTGCCCAGGACAGATGTCATGCCTGCACTTCAGCGAAACAGCACCGCGCCGCGATGTTTTCCTCCCGTGGAGTTTCTCCCTTTCCTGGAGGCGGCTTTTATAGCGCGCCGGGCAGGGCGGGCTGCCCAGCGCCGCGCCGAGGGGTCGCGCCTCCGCCCCGACGTGCCGAGCCCGGCCGGGGCGATGCCCGGGGGCGGCAGCGGCGGCTCTGCCGGCCCCGCGCCCACTTTTTGCACCTCTGCGAGTTGCTGGGCGCCGGTCGCTTTGAAGCCAAGGGTGCGGGGTTGGGGGGGGTGTGGGGGGGTAAGGGGGGGGGGCGGATTTGCTGCTGCAAAGTCTCCCGCAGCCCAATCGTTCCCGCCGCCCTGCGCTGACATCAGCTCCGCCAGCCCTCGCCCCCAAACTCCTCTCCCTCTGGGCTGCCGGCTGTGCCCGGCTCCGGGGAGAAAGCGAGGGAGAATAGCCCCGGAGGGAATAAAAACATCCTGCCGCCTCGTCTGGAAGAAGCTGGAGGGGCAGCTTGCAAGAAGAGAGACTGCAGGCAGGAATTCAAGCCTTTTCCTTTCCTTTCTTTTTTTTCTTTTTTTTTTTTCCCCCTTCTTTTTTTTTTTTTTTTTTTTTCCTGCTTTAGACCATGTGGACACTGAACACTCTGCTTCCAGAAACATAGAAATGCCGCTGCTGTCCTCCCCAGCCCAACACTTAATAACTAGTTCACTAATTGCAATGGTTATTATTCCCAGGGAAAGACTATGAGTTACTGTTGAAGGATCCCTGTGTCAACAAACCTTATGCAAGACGGTAAGTGTAGCGATTCTGCTTGAATCTCCAGTTATTTTTAAAGTACGTGCTCTGCTAAATTCACGATCAAGGGCAAAAGCTCTGTGAAGAGAGGAGTGCACTGTCGCTCAGACTCACACATTAACACTGTGCAGTGCCTCATTTAGGCAACTGTGCAATTAAAGTGTCGGGAGCAGAGGGGCTTTTAAAGAGAGGAAAGATGACAACAGCATTCCTCTGGAAAGCTAGACTACAAAGCGTTACACGTTCATTACAGAAAGCCAGGGTATGCAACAGATAAGATTCTGCTTTAAGTTACAAGAGATCTACCGCTTCTGCGCTCTACCCTTACTTATTATACAACTTAAAAATGCGTATTTGGAAACCTAGGCAGTGAATGGAAAACGGAGGAATATGCAGGAAAAAGAAATATGCTAAATAATTGATGTCATCGTTAGTGCCAACTGCATTTATAGTTGGCTGGAGAAGCACAGTTAAACCCTGTTTATCAGAACTCCTTTAATCTAGAACTTCCTCTTGTTGGAATGTAGGTTACCCAGCTCCTGCTGCTAAGCACTTCCACTGCTACTCTCCCAGCTATTAGAAAGCCTCTGTGTTTGGTTGGCTTAGGCCTCTGTCATTTTAGGAAGAGACAGAACTACCCATTACACAGATCTTCAAATTAAATAAACAAAAATATTTCCATAGAAGTTTCTAAAAGTGCTCGTTAGGCCAGGATTTGGATAACAGGTGTGCCAAGATTGTGTCACCTCCTGGACCCCATTGCCCACTTAGGAAGTCACATAAAGTCAGGAAGCCCTGTGTACCCTCCTTTTGGCTATGCAGCACAGCACAAAGCACAGGGGAAACTGCCCCCGTTTCCTTCCCCCCCCCCCAGCTAAGGTAAGAGCCTGTGAACTCAAACCGGCTGCTTGATGTCAGATATAGTTCAGGAAGCACTATGTGAAAGTAGGTTTTTACGTGCCTGTCTTTTACAGGTATCGGCTGGGTTTTTTTACATCACCCAAAAGAATCAAACCTTTGAACTGCTACACAGCCTAAATAAACATCTCTTTAAAATGCTTCTGTCTGTTTCACAGAGAAAAATACATCTGCAGGAAAACGGAGAGGAGATTGCTTTTTTTTGTTGTTGTTTGTTTAAGCTTGTGCCTTCAGCCTTTAACCTTTCTCCTCTTTTCCTTCTGGTTTCTGTTGTCCTGACTACAGGACTATCATCTATTAATCTGGCAAAAACTTGTAGTTGCATGTGAGGAAGCAATGCTACCACAAAACACAACTGCACATTCAACTGCATGTCAAACTTCTGACCAGTCTGGAATTTTAAGTTACTCAGTTTAGCAACCAACTTTAGAAAAGTGTCTTCTGTGCTTCAGTATCAATCTGTTCTTTATCTATTAGGGGTCTAAAACAGAAGCAGGATCCAGTTAGAAAGAAAATGAGCGCCCCAAGATGTTTATTAATTTTTAGGAATGACTTCAAGCTCAACACATTCCTTAAATTTTCTGAAGACTTCTTTCTGGTAACATTTTGTTATATTCTCAAAATGACTGGAATCTGAGGTGTTGAGAACATAGACTAGCATATGAGACACTGTCATCAAGCCAACATTAGCAACAGCTGAGCTATGCTGGTATTATAGCTCCCTCCTAGGCTGGTTTCAGGGTTGGTGAAGGCATAAAAGCAGCTGAAGTAATGCTGGTGGAACATCCCCCCTTGGCCACGAGGAGAGGTAAAGGGCAGTCTTTCATACTATCCAGCTACAAGGTCAATAGGATTATTTTAATATGCTGTACTTTTTCCTCTTATATGTACATGTACAGGATTTCAAGCACCATGATAAAGTGATATAAACCTGATCTAGGAAATATAAAACCAGTATTAATGAGGTGCGAATAAGCTAAATTCAAAAATAATTTAGCTCTCTTTCAGTTATGTGCTTATGTCTACTAATGGCCAATGCATTTGATAGTCTTACCACACCACAGGCTGTTCCTGAATGCCCCAGTAATGACTGTTAGTGGTATTTTATGCTCCTTTTTGTTAGTGCAGCAGCTTAGGACTTTTCCCTTCTCCATGGGCCTGGCTGTGGAGGTTGTTATGTTTATTACCTTCAAGCTGAAGTACTCAGACTCTTCTAAAGTCTGAAGTATTCAGACTCTTCTAAAAGCAGTAACTTCACACACCTTTACTTACAGCCTGCACATCACACCAGTGCACAGCCACCTGTTCAGCCTAGGTGAATCAGACAGGTAGAAGAGTTTAAGGTGTGAATCCTGATAAGAAAGATTCCTCTCTATGCCATCTGATGAGCTGTGACTCCTCTTGTGACCCATCATAACTACTGATCCCAGACGGTACATCAAAACCTATGTTCCTGTTCTTGTGAGATAGACAGGTCTCTCTCAACACTGGAGGTACCCAAACAAGGAGTCCAAGCTTCACAGGATTTGTGGCAATTCGCTTCAATAGGGTTTCTCTCAAAAGAGAAGAGCTGAAGGGCAGTCCAAATCATTTATTAACTGGAAGACTGATGGTGACTATCAGAGTATGACAGGAAAAGAGTGTGAAACTGGATGCCAGGTTGCCCACCTTAATTATACATTACAATGTAAACTCCCGTGCCTAAGCAATATAGTGTAGAGTTACTAATCAAAAGAAATGGAGAAAAATGAAAATGGATGAAGAAAAAAAGCAGCCCACCTTTTTTTCTGCTCAGGACTTGAGACAAGCAACATTAGGAATAAATCTGTGGAAAAATTATTCTGAATACTAAGCTCACGAGTCTTATGAGTGGCCAGTACTTCTTCTGTGCAAGCATGTTTAGATGAAGTAGAATAAATATGAAATCAATTTTTTTTCTTTATCACTGTTTTTTTAAATTTGCAGTAACTAGATTTCCAGTGACATGATATTACAAAAATTGCAGGTGAAGCAATAAAAAAAAACAAATAAGCTACATTAAATTTACAGAAATGCAAATATGTAAAATGGGGTTGAGCATCTAAGGTGTACCGGAGGTGCTCCACAAGAGTGTTGCAGCGTTTGCAGGGGGTGCTCCTCTCAGAGCAAAAGGGTCCTGCTGAGCAGCACAGCAAGTGAGAGCAGCAAGCTCCAGACTCTGCACTTCCCAGAATATGCACAAACCCTTGAAGAGGCCATCTGGCTACTTTATTCCCCAATTTCAAGCTGTGCTGTCCCTTCCCTAAGGAGCTATGGATACTGAGAGCACTAGGTTATGGTAGAGACCTTTGTAATTTGCTGCTTGGGAGCAGAGATGCCCTATAAGCTCCTAGGAGGGGAAAGGGATGTATGTAGTAGCCAACCTCTATTTTTCTCCCATCCTCCATATGCCATTTCTGCTTGGTTTTGCTCCTTCCTGCCTGCATAGGTAAAGGAAAAAAAAATATTTCCTTAGAATTTGGAAGATAAAAGATGTTCAAGGGCATTAAAGCAGGACACAAATGCAATCGTGTGGCTGCGCAGGTGAGACTCCAGAGCCTTCTGCCGCAAAATGCCTGCACTAATCCACTCTTGTCCTAGTTACAAGGAGCTGTCAGCGTGGCTATTTGCAGCAAAAGCCACTTTAGCTTTGGGGCCAAACATCACAGGGTGATGATGAGGCAATGAGGGTATAGATCCATATTCAGTATATCAAGTTTGTCAGAAAAATTACTTACTGCAGACAGGTCCTCCTCTCTGCTTTGCATATTGTTGCACATGAAATAGCCCAGGGTAGGTAACACTGTGGTACTGGATAGCAGGAGGCTAAAGCAATGCTAAAAGGATTTTACCCCTTCATTAAACTGCAAAAGAACTGATGGAGTTTGGGATGCAATACTCTCTCTGCTATAGGAAAGTCACAGCAGCAAAGTTTCATCTCCCACAGAAGCTCCCCCTCTTCTCCTCACTTTTTCCAGGCCCCATATCTACTCTGATGGGAATTCCCTGTGCAACATGCCAGCAATAAGCAACATCCAACCCCTCGACAAGCATGAGGTAAATATTTGAAAACTGCTCAGACAATAGTCTTTTTAACAGGGAAAATACCTAAATGCCAAAACCTGAAAATCACTGTAATTAGTAAGTCTGTATACGCCACACAAATATATGTGTGGCAAAGTATATGTCGCTGGGGATGAAACAAAACTTTCTGAAGTATGTTTATATGAGCATATTAAAACATAACTCAGCAGCTCTGACTCTTGAGGGAAGTAGAGATAAAGCTCATCACCAGAAACAGTTTTGATTTTAATAGTGTTTCATGTGTTTGTAATGAATTAAACAAAAATGTGGAATGAAAGTGTCTCCAAAGGAGGGATGTCTGAAACCTCATTCTACCTTTAGATATTTCAGTCCTTGCCCAGAGTGGCCATAGTCAGTTTGTTCATATAAAATCAACTTGAGCACAGATCTTCTGTAAGGTCTTCACTGAGCAGGTTTCTTTCTGTGCCCTAGTATGCCAATATGCAGAAAGTCAATCAAATACACTCTTCTTTTAAGCACTTGAAAATTCATCAAGTTACAACACCTAATTATTATTAATTTTTTGTTATTAAATAGTCATTCTCTGACATCAAAATACTGAAAAGTTATTTTTGTCCCTCTGCATCCTTTTAATAAACCATTTAAAGAAATAAACCTGCTGGGGGAAAATTCCTCTTGTTGCAGTGTTGCTGTTCAGAGGAAGGAGCTGCAGCCCCATTTGCCTGGTGCACATCCTGGCACAACCAAGGGCCATGGCACAGGCCAGCACTGCCTTGCTCCAGCAGCACCCACAGGCAGAGGAGAGGGACACCTGATCAGCCCTCAGTGGGGCAAGGGGTGCAATGTCACCGGTGAGTCCTCAGCCCACCTCTGTGGCTAGATGGCTGCAAGGAATTCCTAAGGGACTGTACATTGTCCTCATCAATCAGTTGCTTCAGGCTGGGAAATCTGGCACCTGAGACGACAGTTTCCTGAAACAGTGACCAGACTCAAAAATGAAGACCTTAATTTCTCTGTCCTGACAGCTTTTTCATCAGTGAAATACAGATGAAAATGCTTACTACAGGGGAGTAAGGAAAGCTTATGACCAGGAGCTGCTTACATACAGTATAATTTTCACCCTAATCTTCTCAGTTTGGACATCTTCCAAAAATTACACAATGAATAAATTCTCCCCCTAGCAGCCATGTGGTTTACAAAGACTTGCAAAGTTTTTGATGAAAGCCTCTACCATCTTCTGAAATGAATGCTGCTAGACTGTGTCATGAGACACCTTAACCAACTTCTCTGGGACTGTAAAAATGTTTTATAGGGTAATCATGCTGCAACTGCATTGTAGAGAAATAAGGCAGTACTGAAAAATACTACAACACAGTTATTGTACAGCATTATTTCAGTAATGCAATGTGTTAGAGTTTAAAGAAGTTATTATAGAAGTATAATTTGACTAAAGTTTATGTTTGCAGGCATACATATGTTTAGTATTACAGCCTTTTCCTTTAGACCTCCAGCACAAGTCACTGACCTTGTTAGTGGCTGAAAATAAGGTGTAATAATACTCAGTGTGAGAGAAATGTATTAAATTGTGTATTAAATTGCATTAACCTCTGGTTAGATTCCCTGGCAATTTCATCAGGTTTCAGTGATATCCTGTTTCTTTACAGAAGGTGTTTCACTGCAATTTTCTGTCACATTATTTTAATTTTTTTTGAAAGGCATTCTGATTTGTGTTATATATAATCACTGCAAAGCCAAAAGCAACAGTTCATGATTTAAGTGCAGAAAAGTGCATGAGAATAAAGGAGGACCTTTGTGTTTAAATATGCTTTCCAACACCTGGCCAGCAGTAATGGTCAACTATAACTTTCATTAGGGACTGTAGGGATAGGACAAGGGATAATGGGTTCAAACTTGCATAGGGGAAGTTCAGGTTAGATATAAGGAAGTTCTTTACTGTGAGGGTGGTGAGGCACTGGAATAGGTTGTCCAAAGAAGTGATAAATGCTCCATCCCTGACACTGTTCAAGACCAGGTTGTACAGAGCCTTGGGTGACATGGTTCCATGTGTGGTGTCCCTGCCCATGGCGGGGGAGTTGGAACTTGATAGTCTTAAGGTCCTTTCCTTGCCATTCTATGATTCTATATGTAAGGCCTTAAGCCTCAGCTGAGCACCCTACAACAGACAATTAGAATGAGGTCACTAAGAACATAAAGAAAATTAAAATCTATATTTTTGAATGAACTAACCTATAAACTCTATAATGAAGGTCATTAAAAAAATTATTTGTCCCTGTACATCCTTTTTATAAACCATCTGATACAGTGAGAAGTTACATATTGCCAGAAGAAGAAAACAAGTAACATTAAGGCTAGTAGTACAGTTTTGTGCATTTTATTTTCTATATGATAGATAATTGATGTAGAACAGTTTAAATCTAGTTTGAAGTTCTGGATAGTTTTACTCTTGATTGCCACACTCAGCAACTGGTGGGTCCCTTTCCATTTCACGCTAGGACAGTTCTAAATTATGACACATTGCTAAATGTAGACCGGCATCACTCGACTGAAGACTCCTTTTGTAGACATACCTACTGTACTAGAACATCATCATGGAATTAGTGCAGGGTTTGAATGTCCTTGGTTTGAGGTCAGGTCTTAACTGACATTGAAGGGCATGACCGTGGGTAAGTCACCTACATCCTATGAATGTTCTACAAAATAATAGCAAGCCATATTGCTTCCTGTAATTTTTGTTTCATTGGCTTGTTGCTAAACTGTTGAGATAGAGGCTGTCTTTTATTTGTGTCTAGGTGCAGCTTCTGCAAACATGGACCCTCAACTCTAGGAGTCTAGATGATATTACAATGTGAATAAGGAAATGTCAGGGAGCTATGACTGCAATCACAGACCTAAAATAAATACCTATCAGCACCACTGAGAAAACAGTAGCAGTCCTGAATCAAAAAATAATTTTTTTGAGTTATTGTGAGTAAGGGGAAGGTATAATCCAATGCAGTCAATACTGTTACAGGTTTATCCTCTACCTCCTACATCAGTTTCCCCTTAATTTCTTCTGCACTATAACTGATTCTCCCTCATGAAAATCCTGATCACAGATAGGCATCAGGAAAGTGGAGGTGCTGAAGCACTCTGCAGGAAAGAGATACCTAGAGGTGCTTGCATGTAGGTCTTTTATAACAATTGAGCTACTGAAGAAGAATAACATTTACCACACCAAGGGTCCACAGACAAGTGAGGGAAACCGAAGCAGCAGCTAAGACAAATTCAAAACAAGCAGAGGCATCAAGAGATACAGAGACAACAGTTATTAGTCTGTGTGTCTTCCTTACTCCAGAAGCACCAAAGAACAGCCTGGTATCTCTGAATGGTTCAGCAGACCAAAATCTCAGTCCAACCGCAACAAACAGATGGAAGTAATTTTAAGACTCCAAGTAAACCTGTTGAAGCTCAAAATGTCCATCTTAGTGGTGAATCCTGAATCTTCTCTTCATATAAGAAATAGATAAAACTCGTTGTACTTTATAACAATTCCATAGCAACACGATGGCTTTACCAGCTACTGTGTTAATTAGTAGCACTTCAGTTTAAGGTTTTTGCCCTCTGTCCAAACCTTCTTCCCACAGTTTCTCTTTCTGAATCTGCATTCAGGAATTAATTTCTATGTGTCATACCAGTAAAAATCACTTTTACATCAGGATGACAATGACAGGCAGCCACTGAAGCCTTAAAACACAACTGCCATATCAAATAAAACTTTAAGCAAACTGACATGAGTTACTTTAAAATAATGAACTTCTTTTCACTGCTGGACAGTTACTGAATAAAATTGGTAGCTGTGAACATTGCCAAGCTTAGTGCTAGGGAAAGATTCAGTGGATGTACAGTTCTAAATCCATTGTTTAATCACAATGGTGGAGAGCTAAATCTGGATTCATCCCATCTGATTTTGACACTTAACTCAGGTGGAGACCTAAGTGAAGAGTCTTGTCACTCTGCGCTCCTTGAAACGCAACTGGAAAAAGAGGCCAAATTTATATTGGAAACACATTTCTCGTTTTCCTCAAATGAACTGAATATTGAGTGAAATCTCGGGCAACATAAGATTTCTCAGCTTTTCTTTGAATCCTAAAATTAGCCAAAATTGTTAAAAGTAGACCTTGTCTTAAAAGCAGGTAAAATTTGACAAGTTTGGCTTGTTTGTTGCTAGATTTTAAAACCAAATTCACAGAATCATAGAATAGTTAGGGTTGGAAAGGACCTTAAGATTATCTAGTTCCAACCCCACTACCATGGGCAGGGACACCTTGCACTAAACCATGTCAACCAAGGCGCTGTCCAGCCTGGCCTTGAACCTGGATGCCAGGGATGGAGCATTCACAATCTCCCTGGGCAGCCTATTCCAGCGCCTCACCACCCTAACAGGAAAGAATTTCCTCCTTATAGCCAATCTAAACTTCCCGCTTAAGTTTTAGCCTGTTACCCCTTGTCCTATCATTACAGTCCCTAATGAAGAGTCCCTCTCCAGCATCCTTATATGCCCCCAAACATAAAAATGAAAGAGGAACAAAGGAGAGGGAGGCTGAAATGACATTAATGTAAAACACAAAATATTCTCCTGAATCTTGGGTTATAAAATATACATTTCCATGTGTAGAATCAGTTTAATAAACACCTTCAAACACTCAAGATTTCCGTTCTGTCTTTATCAAAGGGGAAAACAGTTAAAGGAAATTATACATCAGTGCTTGACTTAATTCTTCTAATTTTGGTGGGTTTGTGTTTTTTTTGTTTTTCTTCCCAGCAAGAAGTATTAGGATCATGTGTAAGGTGCTTTATTTAGAGTCTGAAAATTTATTTTATGTTTTTCTGTTGACAGCCAGAAGAACTGGTTGGGAAAAAAAACGCAGAACAAAGAGCTCTCTAGAGATATTTCATGTTTGCTGACTCACTACATCATCACATATGACACTGAATTATTAGTTTCAGCAAATACTGAAATAGCACAAGAAAGCTTTCTTGCTCTTTTATCTTCATCATTGTTCTTGGATTTAAACAACTCACATAAAGCCTTTTGGGTAAAACTACAAATACTGAAAAATCATAATTTAAAGAGGTGTTTCTTGTACACGATACCTCCTTTATCATACCAAGATAGAAGGCTGGCAGTATAGTTTCCTTGAGCTTGGAATACAGCTTGGGTAGAAAACATGTTTCATGCTGATAGAATGACCCAGAGCCTGTCAGGACTTTAGAAAGTTTTAGTAGGATTCTTCCTCTCTCTTTCTTCATCTGCTTGAGTGACTCTGCTCATGCAGACAGATTGAAATTGTGGCCTGATCTGTATCAGGATGAGCTGTGCTGTTGTCTGAGAAGGCCAGAGTACAGCATATTTTTCAATCCTGTCTTACTGTGAATTAGCTATTTTCAGATTCCTTTTAAAAATATAAATATTAGTGGCTATCAGAATTCAGGTAACCTTGGGCAATATTATCTGTGTGGGGTCTCAAAACAGCAGGAGCAGCACACCTTGTCTCCATTGCCCTCGCTACAGTTACACTGACATGTGGATGACCTCTCCTCGCCAATCCCTGTGCTCCACTGCTTGCATGAGCTTATTGACTCTTGTGGCCTTGACCTTAGCTGTAAATTTTTACAGTGACACTGTGTTGTTCTGTATTGCAGGAACAGTGAAAGGCAAATGTCTGGGTTGTATTATGACTTTCATGACCTTCCGATTGGGAACAGAAGCGTAATACTTCACACACACAGTAGAAACACCCCACTAAAACAACTCCAGACCCAGCTGTATGAGGAAACTGGTAGTTTAATATCATCTATTTTGATGCAATAATAAGTAAAATTGTAATGCTTTAAATTACTATAGATACTGAACATTTCGGAGATGAGAATTGTATGTTGAAGCTGTAAAATGATTAGCACCAAACTGAGGCATGGTTGGTTTTTCTCAGAATTAAATCTCAAAAATCTTGACTTTTAGGCTTGGCTACCTGAATTTCCTCCCATTGAAGACAAAGACAAAATTCTCAACTACCAGCATTTTACTGGAATTAGATTGTTTTCTACAAGCTGTGGCGTTCATATGCACTGGTGTCATTTCTTTAAAATGCTATGTATGACAGCAAGAGAAAAGGAGAAGACAAAACACAAACGAAGTGAGTGAATCAGTACATTAACCAATGTCATAAACAGAAAGAAAGGGATAGAGAATGATCAGGAATATATACATTACAGTTTAAAATAATAATAATTAGGATGGATTTATTTTAAATTCCTGTTGCAATTTACTGTGCTCATCTCAGACACTTCCTTCTCTTTCTTTTCTTCCCATACCCATTGAAAGATTTAAACACCTTACTTGTTAGCAATAAGCATTGATTCGGCATCCCTCATGAAATGATGCATGATTTTACTCCATCACAGATAATTTCAGAAACATTTTGCTGCCTGCTTTTATCTGCACTCTACTTGTGGAGAAGATTTGAAAAGGTTTGCGTAGTTGCCTGCTCTACGGTAATATGAGGATTTTGTTATCCAGCTGAGCTACCATCATTGGTTCAGATAGCATGAATTCCTTCCTTCTGCAGCCAAAATCTCACAAAACCTCTCTCCCGAAACAAAGGTACAGGAGAGAAAGGGCAAATGAATCACCACACCTTTCAGGAGGCTATTTATATTCCTCCTGGAACACGGCAATTAGCACTTCTCTCAGCCCCATCTGATCACCTTGTTGTCTTCTGCTTGTGCACCCACTTAAATAGGTTTTAGACAAAGATCTTCAGCTATTTCTGATATCAGATCTAGTCCTGCTTCCAGAGACAACAGACCTGTACTGCCGACTTAAGCAGAAATGGAATTCGGTATTGCATCTCTTTAGTTCCAGCAAAATACCCATATCTCAGTCGTGTTCACACATGTGCTCAGAGCACAGCATCCCACGTTCAGGACACACTGCTCTCCAGCTAGAGGATGTTACTTTCCTTGCATGTGCCAGCGGTGATTGCTAACATACCACCTTGCATCTGTGGGTGACACCCTCAGGTTCACAGACTTACTTGTATCCTACGGTAGTCTTTTTCACAACAGCAGAGAAATAGAAAACCTGTAGTGCAAGGCAGGCACCACTGACATTCATCTAATACATTTTCCCCTTCGTGTTCTTTGTCTCAGTCTTTCTTCAAGCCTCTGCATTAAAACATCCACCCAATAATTGTAGAGATTAATGCCGAATAGTTGACAGAGGGATTTGGGTATGGAGTTCCTTGTGGCTATCTGTGAAGCAATCACAGTGATTTGAATTTACCAAGTACTGTGCTTGCTCCAACACAAGGATAGTCTCTCTGAGATCCTCTTGTACGGGGTTTCCCATGTGGGTGTTGGGATCTTTGCCTGGGGCTGCTGGCTGCTGGGGGGAGCCACCCAGAGCCCCCAGTGAGGTCCTGCTGGCTGCTGCACCCTCAAAGGGGACATGAGTCCCTGGTGGGTCTGTCAGTCCTGACAGAATCCATGGCAGGGATAGCAGTATCTACAGTGAATATCAGTCCCTCTAAGAAGCATTAGTGCCTATAAGGGGCGTCAGTGCCCAGCAGGATTATCAGCCGCCACAAGAGGTGTCAGACTGCAGCAAGAGTATCAGGCCTTGACGGGAGTAACAGTCCCTATAAGGGGCGTCAGTCCCTGGCGGGGGTACCAGTCCCTGCAAGGGGTATCAGTCTGTCTGAGGACAGTCACAAATGATCCATGCAAATTGCAGCCTGAGTGTAATCAATAGATGTGACAAGCAGCCAGCGCTGGCAAAAGGGGAAGTAATGAAGGTGTGACTGTGTAAACGGCTAACAGATAACAATGCTATAGGAAATTATAGGGCAGTGCTGTATTGAATAAGTGCAGTGCAAAATGAGCTGCAGCTCGCAGGTCATGCTTCCCCGCTGCTGAAGTGTCTCCTGCTCTTGTCCTTTGTAATTGTAAGTGGCAGCAGTGGCGGCTGAATGCGATGAGGGCATGTATCCAACCCTCATTTGTTCTGCATTACAATGCAGCCCTCACCGGCAGCAGCTGATCAGGACTGTCAGTGCCCACCTCCCAGGTGGACCAAGAAACCAGTGAAAACTTCATTTACTTAAGAATTAGGAAGGCTGTCATTAGGACAAAGCTGTCCTTGAAACCATGGTGTGTATCTGAGCTGGTCCTGTAAGAAACAGGGTGAAACCGCTGTGTTTTGGGTTTTAAAATAGATGCTTTCTCTCCAGAGAAAAACAACAGCCTAAAGCCTTTTCTTTCAGAAAGCAAAAGATCACATGTAGAAAGTGCAAACCCCTCTGTTTTTATAATTTTTATGTTTAAAGAAATATTTATAATATATGAAATATTTTTTTAAGTTGAAACAGAAGCTTTTGACTACACACATTCTTAATACAGCAGTTTCTCCAGGTGCTACTATTCCTGTTACCCATCCATTAATATTCGAGGGGAGAAAATGGCTAAAAAATGTTCATTGATTTTTAATTTAATTTCCAAGTCTAGTGATATGAAGTCCTTCTCTGCAATTTTGCTCTGACATTTGGATCAAACTCAGTGGTTGTTTTCTGAAACCTGAGGTCTTCAAGACTCTTGGGTCTGATTCCCATTTAAAGGTTTACAGATTAAGTTTAACATTTGAACATAATCAAAGGCAAGGAGGTAACTCAAAGTGCTCTGCAGAGTTCACTGATATTTCAGCATCACTGATCAATACTTCCTGCTATTTGTGAGCGCTCCATATATCCCTTCTCCCCTCTTCATAACACCAGACAATTTTATGTATGGTTTTCTTCACCGTAGCTCTGGAATGTCCATTTCTCCGTTTAAAGCAAAACCAACACTAAACAAAATACTTGCTCAGTTTCTTTACTAATGCACTGTAAATGTAGATCAGTATTTATTCTGTAACCTTATTTTCAATAATTTAATGTAGCTGCTTGCTTTCACCATTATAAAGAACCAATTTGGCTCTTGCAAATTCATTTGCCTACAAATGAAAATGAATTCAAGGCAAATGAATTCAAGCTCTTGATTTTTTAATTTTTATTTTTTTTTTTTATTTTTTTCCTTTTCAATACAGAGAACAAACCCTGCCTTTTTTTGTCTGGTTTCTTTAGGCCAGACAGCTTTCAGCTAAATGAGGGTGGGTGTACCTCCCAAGCTCTGAGGAGTCCACAGCAGGGTTTGGAGTCTCCAATATTAAGCAAAATGCCACAAAAGCTCAATTTTGGCAGGTGCCCACATCTGTCACAGGAAGATGCTCCAGGAGTCAGGCCTGCAAGTGATTATGGGTTTGGTATCTTTGGGATCCATTGTTTTTATTTTTCCATTGTTGCCTTGGTTACATAAGAGAAGTCATTGAAAAAACAAATCCATGGGTCACCTATCTTCTACGAGGCAGCACTGAGAAAGGCCATCCAGTCCACACATCTTCACCACAGGATGGGAAGGAGACATTTTGAGACAGCAGACAGGCTGCATGCCTCACACAAAGGGGCACACGGGACTGAACCCCCACTGGAAACAAAACCAAGGGCCTGCCAAACTTATTCCTGGGCTTTTTAATCTCTCCTGCACATCACTGTGCTTCCTGGTTAGCCCTGGATGGCTAACTGCCTGCAAAAGTGTGTAAAGAAAGATGCTATCATCCCCTATCTGTCTAAGCCAGAAACAGGCAATACCAGAAAAGCCTGTCTTGTCCAATTTCCAGTTCAGCTTTGCAGACTCAAGAAGTGCAGATAGTTTGGACATGCTTTAGATAAGGAGCTGAATATCTGGGCGTTTTCCTGAGTGCTGAACACCACGCTTCATACAGTTTACTAAACCGTGTCACTGAAGTTTTACCTTTCTTAGTAATAGACTTTTTTGCTTCAGTGTTTCTTCTCCCTACCTCCAAGCGACATTGTTGGCAAATGTAGAAATATATATGTACAGCCACCAGTGCATACACTCTAGTAGCATTAGTAAGCATCGGTACTAAAATGTGTATATTTGCTCAGTGCACTTTTGTTCTTAGGAATTACAGAATGATTTGGGTTAGAAGGGACCTTAAAGATCATTTAATTTAAACCCCCTGCCATGGGCAGGGACACCTTCCACTAGACCAGGTTTCTCAAAGCCCCTTCCAGCCTGCCTTGAATACTTTCAGGGATGTGTGAAGCCAAGAGCAAGCTGCTCACATGCCTACAAAGCCCTGTGCCTGCAGTGAGAGTTCACTTTTAAATGTACGATGAAAAACAGACCTTGCCTTCCTGTCTTTGTAGAAAAATCCTGTGTACGTGTGTAGTACAAATGCACTCAGATGCAAAGATGAAAGTGGGTATTTTGTGTCTTTCACACACAGCCACAAAGTGAACCCAGCACCTTTGCAGAGCTGTAATTGCCGGGTGCCTGTTTTAGAGGCAGGAGGATAGATAGCAGGTTTGGCATTGGGCTAGTCTTTTGGAAATGTAGGAAGGGGAAAAAAAAGGGCTGGTTGCAGATTGCTTTGCTTCATAAACCTCTCTCCTGTACTGTCTGAAAATAAATGTTCGTGCTCACTGTTACCTCTATCCACACAATATATTTAACCAACATTCAAGGGATTGGCTTGCTTGCTTTTATTTTTTCTCTCCCCCCCCCCCCCCGCAGGGATGCTCAGCAAGTTTTTAGTGAGTTATCCCCTTGCCTGCCTTTCTGGCTGCTTTCTCCATTACTGTTCCTGGCTGCTTCTAGTGTGCCTCTAGCTTCTTCTCTTGTTTATCAAATGAAATTTAATTCCTTAGGAATAACTACGTTTATACCCCAACTCATTTGTGGGAAATATATTGGTGATTGGTTCCTATTTGAAGCATGAATCTCAGAAATACAAATCCTTTCTCTAGGACAGGCAGGCCAGCCAGTGTATCACTCTTATTCTATGCCACGAGTCATAGGTCAGCATTTAATTTCTGAGACAAGTACTTACTATTCAAAACTCGTTGTCTGATAACATGTTTCACAATCATCTTCTTTTAAAATTTACAGTCAGGGATCAACTAAGACTGGAGGTGAAGAACCTCATAATGAAGGTATTTTAGCTGTCCTGCCTTAAAATCAAACACACCACTGGCAGCACATTGAAGGCATGGGAGGTTTGTTACAAGGTGAAAGCTAGGTGAGCTCAACCTTTGGGCAAAGTGAGGAGATAGGAGAGCAAAGGACAAAGACAGCTGAACTCCAGCAAGTCTTTTTCAGTAAACATTACAAGGGCCTTTTGTCTCCATCACATTTAGCAGTTAGATAATTATCTCCTTTGTTATCTTTCCCTAGAACCAGACTTCGGTATCAGCAAAGACAAAGCCTCAGTCACTGGCGGGTTTATAGAAAATGAAGATGAAGGAAGAGGCAGGAGGGGGATGGTGATGAAGACACAGACAGGGGCAGGGATGGGGTAAGATGGGAGAAGCAAACAGAGCCAAAGTGATGCCTAAATCCTGCCACATAGACTCTGTGCAAATAGTGCTTTACTCCACCAACATTCGCAATGAAACCTGTCAGGTACCTTGACAAAGTGTATTTTCAGAGTGAATAAGCATAATAGAAATGCTTCTCAAACCTGAAAGATCTTCCAAGTAGGTTTTTTTCACCTGGTTTGCCTTGTTCCTATACTTGCTGCCCTGAAGATGTGTAACACTGTGTAACAATGAACTGCTCAGGATCTTCAGTGTCCCAGCACAGGGGAAATTCCCAAATGCTCTGCAGGAAAATCTTTCAAAGGTTTGGATTTCTGGGGTTCAAGCACATCCTGGTTTTGTCTTTTTCATTAAGATCACAATGGATGCTCAAGCTCAGTGTCAAATTGCTGTCCTGTGAAATAGCTGTTTTCTCACAGACAGCTTCTTGGTAGAAAAATGGCTTTCTTTGCCCCAGTCTTCATTAACATGAGTTGACAGCATATTCACAATAGTATATTCGGCAACATGCAACAGAAGTGGGAAGCAAAGATTTGTATGGTTCACAAAAATATTTTGTATGAATAAAGACCAAGGAATGCACTTTAAGTAATCACAAGGCGTCTTTTTTACTGCTGTTTATTTCAATGTTACACATTTTCATGTGCACAGCCTAGAAGTATGCCAAAAGGAAAAATTTTATTAACTTGAATAACAAAATATGCCTCTTAAATGCCAGTTCTTCTTTCTGGCTTAGAAGTCTGATTTGCCCCTTAAATGCCTCGTGCCATATCTGTCTCTTAAACTTCTTCAATCACAGTGGTCAGAGATTGACAGACTGAAGACTCAGGCTCTAGGACTGAAGCTAAATGTTAACTACCGACTGCTTACAGTATGAGGAACTTAGAAGCTGCAGCTGTTGACCTTGCCACCAGATCATCCACAGTGCCAAAGAGAAGCATTTGCCGTGTTGATACATTTTATGTCCATGTCACATTATGTGCTTGATTTATACAAATCGCATGCTGACACAAAATGTCTATGAGTCAGTCTTTTTTCTTCATGTATTACTCATGTAAGATCTATGACAAAATCCTCTATTTTCTGCACAGCAAAGCCTTGTTAAATTAATCACACTGCAAATTAGAAAGGAGAATTGTGCCATTTCTCTTTAGGAAAATTAAAACTTTTGACATTTAAATAGTATATTTACCAAAGCACTGAGCTATACTGTCATCTATTTTCTGTCTATTAAAAACATGTTACAGTGTGAAGACTGTTTTTATCTTTGCCTCTGCAAAAGCATGGCAAACATTGATTCTATTTAACATTCTATCAACTGAACTAGAGAAGAGATATTACCTCTTTGAGCATCAGCCAAAGGTCTTGTAGCTAATGCTGACCTCTGTCAAATCTAACACATTGTATAGGAAGGATTGACAATTATTGTTCTACTGTATTTTGCAAGACACCAAGGGTCAGAGCGATGGGATTGTTACGTTGCAGAGGAGCAATAATTCAAAGCTTGCTTGCCTGTGTTGTTTAAAGCTACTAGCATCAAAAATCATTGTGTTATAGACAAGAATTTGTAAATAGGCTTGCAGTTTTCCTTATTTTATTCATTTCCAGGACAATCCCAAGCACAAATACAAACTGGGTAGAGACTGGATTGAGAGCAGCCCTGAGGAGAAAAGATTTGGGTATGGTGAGAAGCTAAACATGACCTGTTCAGTGTGTGCTTGCAGCCCAGAAAGCCAACTGAATCCTGGGCTGCATAAAATGTAGTGTGGCCAGCAGGTCGAGGGAGGTGATTCTCCCCCTCTGCATGGCTCTTGTGAGACCCCACCTGCAGCACTGCAGTCAGCTCTGGAGATGAACGTGCAGCTGTTGGAGCAGGTCCAGAGGAGACCATGAGGATTATAAGAGGGCTGGAGCACCTCCTCTATGAAGACAGGCTGAGAAAGCATTGGGGTTGTTCATTCTGGAGAAAAGAAGGTGCCGGGGAGACCTTGTAGCAGCCTTCCAGTTACTAAAGGAGACCTGCAAGAAATCTGGACAGGGACTTTACAAGGAACGGCTTTAAACTGAAAAGGGTAGATTTAGGTAGATATTAGGAAGAAATCCTTCATTATGAGGCTGGAATAGGTTGCCCAGAGAAGTTGTGACTGCCCCATCCCTGCACGTTTTCAAGGCCAAGCTGGATGGGACTTTGAACAACCTGGTCTAGTAGGTGTCCCGGCCCATGGCAGAGGTTTGGAACTAGATGGTCTTTAAGGTCCCTTCTAACCCAAACCATTCTATGATTCTTTGATTTCCTTTGTGAGTGACAGGTAGTCCCAATCAACCCACTGTCCTACTGTGACGACTATTCTTCATATTAGAAAATGATAAATCAACCTTTTAATCTCAAAGATTCAGATCGCATTGAAGCTTTATGTAGCCTTCTGGAAAGGAGAGATGAGGGTCCAAGTAGAAAGTGAAAAGCTTTCTTATTCCTCTGAAGCATGTATACTATAGTGAAATAAGATTTACAAATTTATAAAAGGCATTTTGAATTCTTTTGCTTAATTTTTAAGTTTATATAAAATAAAAAGTATTCCAAGATGTCTGTCTGCAAAACCCATGATTATTGCATCTCCCTGTAGTTCATAGCCTTCTTTGGACTGCTAATTTCTATTAACAAGATTCTGATTAGTTAAAAGAGCCTCTACTTATATTTTTGGCATTGAAAGTATTTTATGCCTTCTTATCAAATTATATGGTTGCATCTATGGCTCATTGCAGATACACTATAAAAAGAAAAGTATAACTAAATGCCTCTATATAATCAGCAGAGATGCCGTTCCCATTGATGTTGAAGTCAATAAGGGTTTATTGCAAAACTTCAATATGAACAGGATTAGATACAATACTGAATATATAGTTCTTATATATTCATAATACAGAGGAAAAATATTAAGAATATCAATGAGCTTGTCTAGGTCATCTCTTTTGCCTAATGTAGGATCATTTCCTGTGCTATGGTTGCAGTATTTTGATTCAATCAGCCTGTGTTTGTCAGTAACATCACTCTGCTGAAAAACTACCAAATATTGTATTGAACTATCTAAACAGGAGTACCATCTACTGGGCTCAGAAAGCATTCTTTCTGACCTACTTAGCACTGCTAAGTCCTCAGGTAGTGTGTGCAGTTTTGTGCACTACACATTCAGACAAAAAGTAGACTAAGGGGGAAAAAGGTATACAGTAAAGATACCAAAATGAAGAGAGTGAGATAGGGAATGCCTGAAAAAAAGTGAATGTTTTTTATGAGTGAAGACATGTAATGGAGCTATAGGCTAAATTAGGAGGGGACTTAAAAGTGAATATGAGTGACATTCAGGGTAAGAAAAGACATCAGTGAGCAAAGTAGAAAGTGTTAAGAATTGGGTTGGATGTCAGGAATTTAAAGGCAGAGCAGACCATCATTGTTTCCTGCTGTGAACGTTTATGCATCTGTAATGAATAAAACTCACATGTCAAGTTAAAAGGAACTAGTTGTGTTGCAACAGAGTCCACTACAAATCAGGGCCCACTCTACTGGGCCTTGTAGTTACCTTCTGAAATAAACCACCCAGTAAAAACATTCTTATTTCTGCATTCTTCAATGAAATCACACAGATATGTTGGCTGGCTGAGAAGAACAAATCAGATGTGGATGTTTTCTTTCTTTGTAAAACAGGTGCTGCAGCATGGAGCTCTCTGCAGCGACTCCAATGAAGGGAAGAGTCTGTTGGATGAGAAAGGAGTCAGCAGTGTTCAGAAAAAGACCATATGAATTAAAATGAATTATGAATGTAGGTGCTAAAAACCCCCAAACAATTAATGTAACTTAATGGAAAAAAAAATCTGTCTCAAACCTCAGTCTTCAGGATGACTTTTCATGAAATTCCCAGGCCTAAAAATTACAGCATCAGGTCTTGGTACATCTCTTATTATTTGGTCACACTTCTTGTATAAATAGTAACGTTGCAAAGAACCACCAAATGTTATGGTTCAGGATGAAAGCATTGTTTCTTCCAGCAGGTGACAGTATGGAAGGAAAGCATGACAGAAGCTAAACTTTCAGATTATACCTCATCCTGATTACCTCTGGGCTCCTGAAGTTAAAGTCAAATGCTCCCTGGAAGCATCTATTGCTCACATGTAGGAGGCACTCAACCTGCAGACAGAGAATAGGTCTTCAAAGCAGCCACTGTATCGTTTTTCTGTGGATACTATGCTTATACAAACATTTTTGTAATACCTTTAAAATAAGATTAAAAAATAAATATAATGGAGGATGAAAGCAGTTACAGACCAGCAGAAGGACAGCCAATGTGCTGATGTGCAAGAATATGTTCTGTATTTCAAGCTACATCTAGTATCTTGCAAACCCTTATTGTAAGGACTTTTAACCTTACTTACAAAGACATTTACAGCTATACTTCTTCTGCCCCAAGAATATATGTGAAATTACTTTAGTCAAATTATTCTCTGTTCAAATAAATCACTGAAATATATGTACAGTACAAACAAAACAGCAGATCTGGTTCAAATAGAGTAAAAACTCTACTAAAGCTTCAGTTTTCTGCTGAAGTAAACAAAACAATAAGCCAAAGTTGAGGAACATTTAGATAAGGCATCAGCATGCATATATCTTTCTGGTTGTCCCTTTTTGTGCAAATTATGGCACTGTCAGTGTGGCTAAGCTAAATAGCTTTGGTCTTGAAACCGTCTCCTGTTATTTGGAAGAAAATGTTTCCTCTAAGTTCCCTCTAACTGTCACTGGAGAAATAAGTTGGTTAGATGATTCAGAAATAAATTTATGAAAGAAAATTCTAACAGAACTAGTTTGTATGGTGAGAGCAATGAAATTGTAAGTATGCCAAATATCAAGCACTGAAGTTACTTGTGAGGCTTGGCTGGGATTCTCTCTTAACACCAAATCCCCATCTTGTGGTTGTTGTAATAGTCACAATGTCATATTGAGGTCTAGTCAAGCTCCTGTTTGCCATAAGGCTCAGGATATCCTGCAGAAGACTAGAAAACCAGGCTTGACCTAGCAACTGGTTAAAAGTCCTTCAAACCCTCGATTCTAAAGATTCAGTTTGGGTTTAATTCTAGTATGCCCTGGCACTGAGGAGATAAGGTTTAAAAGACAGCCAGCATCCAAAGCTGATGGGAGGAAGAACTCAAAGTCTAGTGATGATCTAAACGGGACTATCTAAAGTGACTCCTTAAAATCCTGAAAATCATCCAGCTCCATATTGCTGTGAGCAATTTTGAGGTAAGAGAAATATCCAAGGCTTTCTTCTGTTATCTGATCATGGTAGAGGTCTGCCCTTGAGGGCCAGAGGCTATCAGTAGCTTTGCTTCAGTAAGAGACCAAGTGAGACATGAAGGGGACACACAGAAAAGCACAGTTTTGTCAGTCATTAAGGTTTGTCATAGACATGATATAAAGAAAGTGAAGCCTGAAAAAACAAGATTATTGCTTTTAGCTTTCTATTTCATCAGAATAGTTTATGAAAGTAGTTCCTATGACTTTGGGCTTCTCCTGAAATGGATTTAATTGTTGCATTGTTGATAGTATAAAACAAAACATTTTTTAAACTTTTGCATAAAAAATAAAACCTTTTTATATGCAAGTTCAAAATCATGATTGCTTTGTGATATCAATACATTTTAATTAATATTAATTTTATTTTTCATCAGTTGCATGCTAATAGAGATGGGAAGGATTATTCTTTCTTTTTTTACAGCTTACCATTTAGAAGATACAACATGAGTGTTTATTGATAAACTAATAGAATGCATGATGAAGTGGTTGTAGTGTTAAACTGCTAAACGCTGACCAACTCATTAATGTTATAAAATATGTACAAACTACAGTGTGATTTTTGCTTATTGAACCATGTATGTCCTTGGCAGATAAGCTGTCAGTAAATATTTTATCTGATACACATATTTAAATTAATGCAGTTAAAGTGAAAAACAGTTCATCAAAGCATTGTTACATCTGGGTAGAAAACAAAAGCAACAGTAATTACCATTATTAGATATAGCTTACATTGTATGACATTATACAAAATGGAATTCAAATCAGAAAAAAATTATCTGTGTGGAGATTTCATAGTCAGGTGAATAATAATAAAAGCCTCATTGATTAAAGCCAGTATGGTATAATTACTGCTACATATTTGGTTTTTATCTTTCACTTTTTCCCCTGTTCTTTTCTTCTCTTGTTTGTCTGTAAGCTCTTTGGGGCAGCAACCTTTATTTTGGAACCCTGAATGCAGTTGAAAAACTTATAGTTAATAACAGTGACGTTGTTTATTGTCAACCACCGAACATTTGAGCATCTGAACCAGCAACTCCCAGTATTGCTTCCTTCTCGTTAAACACCAAAAGTCTCAACCCAAGAGCAGATTTTCCTCCAAAGGAGTGTCCCAGTTAGCCAGTCTTCTGCATAGTAGGTGTATGCAGAAAATGGGTGCAGCAAAAATACAGCTGCGGTAGCACACGTGAATGGGACCTCATTCTTCAGGCCTGTCAGTCCAGTACAAACTTGAAAGAAAAATATTCCTTCTACCTTACTCTAATGATACACTGGAAACAAACCCATGTCTTCCTGTTAGCCTGCCATGCTCTAAAACAGCCAAAGTGATCTGCAGTACTCCACTGAGGGTAACCTCATCCTGTACCGAAATTCTCTTATTAAGATGGAAAGCAGGAAAACCTTTTCTCTTGCGCTCATCTACACTGCTTGGAGACAAATGTGGCTTTCTAGGTGTCAGTATGGGCTGTGTGGGTTTTTGGCCCACACCACGGCAATTTTTCTGACGGTCTGTTTGGCCCAAATGAGAAGGTCCCAGTTTGCAGATGAAATATTAATCCAGTGAGAGATTTTAATTCATGCTTTCAGAGCCGTGATGAGATGCCTTAGCTGCTCTGTGCTATGCCCTATTCAAAAGATTCTTACTGAATAAATCTGAATAATGAATGAATGAGAAGCGACTGTTATCTGGTCTGTACGTACAAAAAGGCTAAGTTTGTCAAATTAATTATTCACTGTGAATTATTCACTTAGCTCCAACAACCTCTCCATAATCCATCTTCTTCTGTCCATGCCAAGTGCTATGAACATTGTCTATACCTAGCTCATATTTTAGCCTCGTTCTGTGAGTAATGTGTGATGTAGACTACAAACTTGGAGCAGATACTTACCATAACCCTAGGGAAAAAAAATACTCTATTTTAAATTAATTTAATAACTGGAAAACAAACAAATGAACAAGCCACAAGCACAAATAGCTGTAAAAAAGTAGACAGCACACTGAACATATCCAAGATACCAGTCTTGCAAACATGTGGGCATATCCTTTACAAGTAACAACCTTGACAAGATCGGTGGAAGAAGGAGGCATGGTGTCAGAGTTAAAAACATATTTATAAAAGGAGGAGCCAGAAGAACTTGTGGATTAAAAGACAAAAGTACTTACAGTATTGTGGCAATTGAAACTGAGCATTAACAAAGTTGAATCTTTCATAGTTAAAGCTGGTCTTCACTATGTTCTTTCTTATGTCTTCTAATTCCTGTTAAATCAGGAACATTTAACATTTTTTTGTGTATCTAAATCTCAACAGGTTAATTAATTTATAATATTCAGATTTTGCCACTCCTATTAATACTGAGCACTACCTTAAACTCTGCTTTTGCAGAGAACAGGAAAAAGGATGACGCAGTCAAATTTTAATGTAAAGTCCTTATGTAAAATATGAAATATGAAGAATGCAGCCTATAGGAAGCAAGCTAAAATCATAACTCAGAAACCCTGCTTCACTTCACCTAGTTTGGAGAATGTGTGAAATCCAGACAACAAAATATTTTTAAGATTAAGGACACAATGAAGGCTTTATTTTTATCAAGCAAGTTTAAAAAGATATTTAAAGCTAATACTTCACTTTCTTTATGGCGTATTTTGTTTCATGCTAAGCAGAATCTAAAAAGACCCTATTAATGAAGATGGTTTAATGCCTGTACATTATTATAATGCACTCCTTTGTTCTACACTTTCTCTGTGTGTCATGGACTAAGTCATTAATCAATGGGTGCTGAAAAATAATTGTCTAGTTCTTAACAATCTTCTATTGTTGAAACATTTGGAATTTTAAGATAAAGATGTACTGGCTGCTCTGAAAAAAAAAAATGGTTTAAGATTACCCTTCATGGAAGTGTGGGCTTATTGTTAGAAATGCAAAGCAGATGACCTGGTTTTAATGTGTTTTAGTGCACTGTTGTTCAATTGCCTATTCAAATTGTGCTCGAAAAGTAGACTTCATTAATGTCACAAAATAATGATTTTGTGTGTTACTGTATTGGCACAAAATTAAATAGAGAAGTTTCATACAGTTTAAAATAGAAGTACAAAATCTTTTTGGTAATAATAATAATGATAATTCTTAGTCCATTTAATACAATGTAATAATTACGTTCTTTTTTTACTTCTGTCCTTGATGCCAGATATGCGTAAAAGCCACATACCGATTACAAATCACCTGAGAATACGTGTCTATAACAATCCATTTCAGTGACTCACCTAGGAAATCTGTCTTACAGCCTTCACACAGACTGGAGAAATTCCATGGAGAATCTTATAACGCTGCAGGTTCCCAAACAACACAAAATAGTTCTTCAGAGAGGAATACTGCATCAGCTAACTTGTGCCAGCTGTTTCAGCTCTACCAGCACATGGGTTTCGTTGTGAATTCCAGAAGTTGCCTGGAATAGCATTCCATCTGAATGCCCTCTAGTCCACCTCTGGATCTTTTAGATAACCTCAGACTCTGAATAAAAGCAAGTACAGGTCTTTTATCACAGCTCCCCCCAGAAAGTCCAACTACAGGAACAGCTGCTCAGGATGCTGGGGTGGACACACAGGTCTGAGTCATGCCTATGAGATGTGAAGACCCATGTGAAATTTGCTGGATGAAATGCATGAAATTACTTACTATATGCAGCAGAGAATATTGGCAACAAGAAGGTCTGGACCACAGAGCTCTTTCACCAAAGCCCAGTCAGTAGCAAGAGTTTCATTAACTTAAGGAGAATGGGCCAAGCCTTTCCACATCATCAACAACTCTTCATTGGAGTTTTGTGCAAGGTGATGTTCTTTATGTATGCTAATCCTGGGAAAAAAAATAGTGCTATAAAAGTGGTTTCCCAAGATGAAAGCCTAGTATGAGAATAGATGGCTTGAGTGGTCAAGCCCAGGATGATAACAGATGTCCTCAGGGTGTTAACACAAGTGGTCAGTTCTGAGTCAGTGCAGGAGCTAGGTAGATGTGGGTTTAGGATGTAACAGAGAAAACAAAGAACATGCAAACAAAACATCACAGTTACAGCAAGAAGGTAAAGGAGCTAAGAGAAACACACAAAAAAACCATGACAACTTCATTAAGGATGGGACTAAGATGAAGACTAGGAGGAATTACTCCAACATTTCCTCCCCTAGTTAACCCCACAGATTATATACGGTAGTATCTCTGCTAATTTTTCATTTGTCACTCAGCACTGCAAACTGTCATCCTTTACTAGATAATTTTAAAAGCCAGGGCATGTATTTGTTTTCTGCCCCAACCTTCCCACACACCAAGGTAATAGGCAGTACAACGCCAAGTCAAAGTAAACAAGGATGCAACTCTCCTGTGCCACTGTTAGCAGCCAGTCCATATACGAGTGCTAGAGATGTCTAGTGTAATTCAATGCAACTAATGTCTCATAGTTCTGGCCTGATGTGTTGTACCTAGCTTCTACACCAATTTATTAATAGGGAACTTGAGAGCTATGGGCATTATTTTAGTTATTGTTAACAACTTTCATCAGTATGAATGACAATCACTATGGGAGATTATTGAGTTGGTAATGGCATATGAAAACGAGCAAGAGGAAACAAAGTAGGTGAACAAAATAAATATACAGAATACTAATGTTATTTTTTAAATAACAGCTTGCTGGTAGTTTTTCAGGTGCTGTGTTGATTATTTAATCATACCCAATTTTTGTTTTCCCTTTTTTTTTTAATCCAATTATAATATTGAGGTCATGTATTAGCCCTTTTTTGATGAACTTTCACTGACCACCATACCAAGAAAAATAGGAATAGTAATACTCAATTGTACCACTAATTTTATTAATGCTGACCCCAACTTTAGTAAAATCCTAAAGCCAGTGGCAGGTTATTGCAAATATGCTCGAAATTTAAACAAAAATAAACTTTAAATTACATAAATATTAAAAAAGAAGAATAGAGGGGTTGCTAACATTCTCAAATATTTACTGTGTTTCTTATTCCTACTTGCTGTTTATTTTTCTATGATTAAATAGTGAGCTCCTGAGGACAAACAAAGTGTGCTTTATTTCAGTGCTGGAAAACCATATAACACGTTGTATAGGTTATTGTTAATAAATACTAAAGCCCATTATGTGAAGATGAGTCGTGCCGTTGCACCATGTCTTTCTATTTTAGCTGTTTGAGGAATGTGTATACTTTATTTTTATTTTCTGCATATGCTTATATAAAGCTAGATAACCCAACCATATGTATATGTGTCCGCACCAAGGGCTGAACATGCAATAAAGTTGATAGGCTCATTTTCTACTATGATGGCTACAATGAAGTAAATTCTGTGCCTAGTAAATAAGGGGGAAAGCAGGGAGCTGCCTATTTAAACATGCTCCTCCTTTTCAGCACCTCAAACTCCCAAGAAAAGGTCTTTCTCTGTGTCATAAACCATTGAGAACTGAAGAATAATTGTCTGCTTCTTAATTGTCTTCTATTATTGAAACATTTGGAATTTTAAGATAAAGATATAGAGTTTGTACTGAAAAAAAAAAGTTGAAGATTATCCTTTCTGAAAATGTGAGCTTATTGTTATAAATGTAAAGCAAATGACCTAATGTTAATGTATTTTATTGCTATTTTAGTGCTGCCTATTCAAATTGTGCTAAAAAATAGACTTAATTTATGTCAAAAAATCATGATTTTGTGCACTATTTTATTAAACTTAAACATTAATTAAATTTAGAAAGACTTTGTATCTATACAGTATTTGAAAACAGAATTCTACCACATTACTGTATTAATAGAAGGGAACAGTTCTGAGGCCACTTAAAGCTTATTCCCTTTTTACTTTTTCTAGATGTGTTCCATAAATAAAAAGGATATACTGCAAGTGATTACAACCCAGCTAGGAATACACAGCTCTGTGTAATTCAGTTTTAGTATTCTTGTAGGACAAAGAGAATAGCTTAGCCAAGATCACTTTTATTTTTATTTTTGCTTTTACTTCAGTAGCACAACAGAACTTGAAACACAAAATTGCAATGCAGGCTACTGAAGCCAGAGAGAACTCCCTACTTCCAGACTAGTCAAGACTATTTATAAATAAAATTAATCTGTTACATAAAAGTAATCTTATCTTTCAAGAAAGCCCTAATGGGTTACTATAAAAATGCAGAGAAACAGCACCCTGCTTTGCACAATGATGACCTTGATAAGAGAATCCCTGAAAGTGTCTTTCATGATGAAGCAAAGCTTAGATAAATGAACTAGGGTTTGTACCTCTCTTCCCCTCTCCTCCTACTGCCCCTGAACTGTATTCATATGCTAAATTTATACGGACAGAATTATCAATTCACAATTCAAACATAATTCAGATCACACACATTGTGTGAATTTAAGAGAGGAGTTGGCACAGTACAGCAATCCTTTCTACCATGTAGTTTTGGTATGAAGAACAACTAGTTAAAACAAATCTGGTACATGATGGGATCCTGGTAAGAGACAAAAATTGTCTGCAAAACCTATAACAAGTCCCACATAATTCTTGACCTGCTCTTATTGCAGCAGGGAGAAAAACCCCTACAGCTCTAATATGATAAAAACTGCAAGTATGAGAATGTAGAGCTCATTAATCAATCTGCACTAGCCCTTAGGGGCAGTGTTGGGGAACAGGAAAGGAAAGCTGACTATTAGGAAAGAAAATACTAACTTTTAATCTTACATATCCTCAATATAATTAAAATAGCTGAAAATTTGGGCAATCCACAAACATTTGTCATCCCTCCTTATAACTTGCCTTTATAAGAAAGACCCAGTCAGCCTATGACTTCAAACAACCCCTGTTACCATTAGCTGTACACTCTAGTAAGGCTCAACACTTCTCAATGTTTCCCACAGAAACAGAAATAATAGTTTTTCAACCTGCACATAAGGAAATCTGAAGGTCTGGAAGTAAGCTACCTAAATCATATTGCTAGTCTGCACTTTTTGTAGGAAAAAAGAAAAGTAACATAAGATTACATTGACTCTGAGAATATATGTATGCACCAATGTTGTCTTATAAGGAATATGACCTAGTGGGGTAGAGATTAATATTCTGGAGAAATAGGACCTTAGGCTTAACTTTTTTTAGCCTGTTTTGTCTCAAAAAAAAAAAAGTCATTTAACCAGGATAGGTACCATTCACACCATTCTTTTGATTTAAACAGGATTTGTCCATATTTTATTTGTTATCTTGATTAAAAATAAAATCAGAAAGATTACAATTATATCATTTTCTAAACTGCCTTCTGGAAAGACAGTGATACTTCTTCAATAGCCCTCTAAAACCTCTAAAGCAGTGTTACAGCCACCACAGATAAGGTTAAGAAAATTTTAGACTTAAGTTTTCAACAAAACAGTTTTCTTTCATGCTGCCAATGAAAAAGCCAAATGATATGGGACCGTTCTCCTTTTGTGTGCTGCATATACAGGGAAAATAAAAGTGAAAAATGTATACACCTAAAATGCAACCTATGTCCAAGCAGCAATTCCCAGATTTCTTAAAATTCTTTGGGCTAATAAGGATTATTAATTACTTGGTGTCTGTATAACAGGCAGACCAGTATCTGATTGCATTTTCCCCAAGCATGCAATAATGTGTGATCACTTAAAAAAAGACAAATCCCAAAAAAACTTGTAATCCACAAGTTGCATTTACCTGTAATTATATTTTTTTCACTGCTTCAATAATACCCAAATTAATTCATTATGAAAGAGGATTGATCACCATGTTTATAATTTTATACTTCGTGATTGGCCAATAACATTTGAGTAATCTCTTTAAATGTAACCACCTTCCCTCTTCCAAACACTATTGCTGACCTTAATGTCATACAATATTATCTGCTCAGCAAATTGCGCCAATAGTCTCATTGTATTTCTTAGCATATGAGCTTATCAGGAAAAGGCAGGAAGAGAAAAATTCACAGTTCTTTGGAAAAGAAATTGAAGTAATAAAGCAAAGATAGTGTTATTAACAAGTCTAAGTATGAATACAGTTACATTAGCAGCAGGAACCAGAGCTGCTTGTTGGTTCTTTAAACAGTGTCTTAATAAAAGAAGTCCCAAATGCTGGTAAGGCAGCCAAGCTTTTCTCCTTGCTCTCTGTTGCCACTCTTATTTCACCACAGATCCCCGCTTCAGGAACATGAGAACTTGCACAAATTCAGCTTCTTGCTATTAGGTATTTCATTTATGACTCAGAAGCATGAAATTGTCATACACAGGTGCGAACTAAAGCTGACATTTTTATACTAAAGAAACAAAAACTTTCTTCCTCCCCTGCCAGGAGTACGTGCCTCAGCACTGCCTTGCACAAATTAATGGACGATACAGAGCACTAGCAAGGCTGGTAAATGAGGCAATGAAGTGGAAATGTATGTATGTGCCACATATAAGCTTCTAGTATTTTCTCATCATGAGTAAAAGACATCAAAATATTCTTATGGACTGCCTTATCTGAGAAAGTCTGTCATGCAAAAAAGTTTTGTGATGGTATGTAAATCTTTGACTCTTACCAAAATGAGAAAAGCCAACAAGTTGACCCATTCACCTTGTTCTTGAGTTAATCCTGAATGAGATAAACAGCAAACCATGACTTTGTTACACCACTGTGGGGTGTAATCCCATAATAGGGATAAACTCATCGCTGTCTGTTAGCACCTAGTACTTACATTAGAATTGGTCTTGCTGGGTATACCTCACTGGGAAAAATGGTGAAGATGGATCAAACTGCTGACTGAGGATGTGGAAATTGGAGGAAATGAGGCCATATTATGGAAGTTCACAACTACAGGTTACAGTTACAATGCAGTTAGCATTAGGCTGTTGCAGCTCATGTTAGACCATACCTAGCATCAATTTAGTTCAAGTACTGAATTTGTACATGTGACAGCAGAATGCCTGGGGCAGATTAGGAGCTGTTGTATAGCACAGAGTTTCCAGAGAAGCCTTCTGCCAAGGAAGAGGAGGAGAAAGAGATGATCTGCCTGTGTGATTCGTCACATGAATTCATCCATAATACTCTTTCAGTCCCAGGTGGAAAGTGCCCCACCACCACTTCAGCCTGGAAAAATAATTCTGGGTTTCCCAGCTGTCAAGTGCTTTGCTGCAACCAGAAGACGTCTTCCCCAGGAGAAGGCAGAGCTTTGGAAAGCTTGGCTGGCAGAGGGAGTTGGCCCATGGGAGTGAGGCAGGATCTTTATATATAGCATCTTTTCTGAAGTACTTTTTGTTATTTTATACTTTCTAAATGTAACTAGCTTTAGACATCAGTGAAGTGCCTGTCAGAGAATAACTATATAGCTTTAGGGTTCTGTATCTGTAAGAGTATTATTACCTTGAGGGGGCGCAATCCGCTGAAAGGAGAACAGAAAACTGGGGGAGAAGAAATGTCAGTCTGTGTGAACTTAGGTATGGATGGAAACAAAAAAAAAGTATTGCTGAACCATCCCACAGTGGGATGGCTATCTTCAGCAGCTCCCTCATTAAGATATACGTCTTAAACAAACAAGTGTGAGTTTTCTGTGTTTAAATAGACAGTCAGCCTCCTCCCCAGATAAAATGCTTTAGTGAGTCTGCAAACAATGCAAAATACATTTTTTTTCCATAGGAAAATTAATAATTTCGAGCACTTATGATTCTTTAACATGTGAAATGTACACATAAACACACACACAAAGCACGATATAACTATTGGTAAATGTGGACTTCTAATAAGTGACCATTGTAATCCCACATCAAAGATATGTCCTGGATATTAAGTTCATACCGCACCTAATTTCACCCAGAGTCTCAATTTCATAGTTCAATATTTTTCATTTATTTCAGGTTTTCATGGTTTGTTTGTACAATGCTGGAAAGCCATTTAAGTTATTCTTCATGCTACAGTTCTCATTTTGGTATTCATGAAAAACTTCTTTTCCAAACAAACAGCAAAACCCCCAAATCCTGATTTGTTGTTTGCCCCTCCAGGGTGTGAAGAGGAAGAGCTCTAAAAAGAAGCATTTGCAACTCAGAAAAACCCACATCTGTAGAAGCATATAAATGGAAGGGAGAAAATAACTTTTGCTAAGTCGGTGCAAATCTGTTTTGTATTCTAACCATTTAAATAGAATAGGATTATACTTCAGCACTAAATAAGTGGTAAAGTAATACTTGGTAAAGTATATATTATCTTCTTAAATATAATCTTATAATCAGATGTAGCAGCATCATAAACAAATGCATTCTTCAATAGGTGATGTTATGCCATGCAAAGCAGGGGAATCATTTCACAGGAATTTCATACACTGTTAGTGCTTTTATCTTGCTCCTAAGACATAGCATTGTTTGGGCATTAAAAGAGTAGTAAGCTCAAAGTTGCAAAATGCACTTTGTAGCCTGTTTCAGTGTTGTTTTGGTTTACAATCCCCTTTGGGACTGTAAACCAAAACAACATACTTTGTTTACAATCCCCTTGTGATGGATGTGAAGAAAAAAAAATAATGAAAAGAATTCCTAATGACAGAGCACAGTTTAAATTTCTCCTTATTCAGCTACTACACATTTGCTTCTATTACAGGGAGCAAGTTTGTTTCAGTGTTAAGGCTGAGCATGAAAAAGCAAGGCAGAGCATGGGTAATAACACATATGCAAGGAATGTTTTCCAAATAAAACCTGGATAATGCTGTTGAGGCACAGTTTTCTGCCATGTGAAATACTTTTGCAATTCACTTAAGTATATAAGAAATGTGTTATGTCATCACAACTACTGCCTTTGACTCCACAGAACCATGCACACATTTCCAGAGAAAAAGTAAGTATACTGTCTTCAGTAAACTTGTCATCAAATATTGAACAAGTGGTTCCCAGCAATGACACTGTGGCAGTATCTGCTGATTTGCCTTTTCATGACAAATGTCGGAGCAATCCCAGGCACAGCTACAGGCTGGGCATAGAAGAGATTCAGAGCAGCCCTGCAGAGAAGGACTTGGGGGTGCTGGTCGATGAGAAAATGAACATGAGCCAGCAGTGTGCACTTGCAGCCCAGAAAGCCAACCGTATCCTGGGCTGCATCAAAAGGAGCGTGACCAGCAGGTCGCAGGAGGTGATCCTGCCCCTTTATTCTGCTCTCGTGAGACCTCACTTGGAGTATTGTGTGCAGTTCTGGTGTCATCAACATAAAAAGGACATGGAACTGCTGGAACAAGTACAGAGGAGGGCCATGAGGATGATCAGGGGACTGGAGCACCTGTATGAAGATATGCTGAGAAAGTTGGGGCTGTTCAGCCTGGAGAAGCCTTCCAGTATCTGAAAGGGGGCCTCTAGGGATGCTGGGGAGGGACTCTGCATTAGGGACTGTAGTGATAGGACAAGGGGTAATGGGTTAAAACTTAAACAGGGGAACTTTAGATTGGATATAAGGAGGAAATTCTTTCCTGTTAGGGTGGTGAGGCACTGGAATGGGTTGCCCAGGGAAGTTGTGAATGCTCTGTCCCTGGCAGTGTTCGAGACCAGGTTGGACAAAGCCTTGGGTGAGATGGTTTAGTGTGAGGTGTTCCTGCCCATGGCAGGGGGGTTGGAACTAGATGATGTTAAAGTCTTTCCAACCCTAACTGTTCTATGATTCTATGATTCTATGTTCTTCATCCAACTGACACCTTACACAAGGTTATCTCCTCTCATTAAGCACAATACAAACTTAATGCATTGGCATGTCTTGTACAGTTTGTGTTAGTGCAAAAGGATATATCTCAACTAATTAAATAAGAAAACTTTTGAAACTTTTTAAAAGAAAATCTTGGAGCACTGTTGGAAAAATACCAAGCTCATCTCAGGAACGTCTAGAATCCTTGGCTTATTTTGTATGGCATACAGTGGCCACAGCTTTCTGGTTTAATGTACACAGGTGAGAAGGTATAAAAGTGCATTAAATGTGGTCAGTTTGAGGTTCCCTGTGGAAACTTCAGCTATTATGTAAAAGAAACAGAAATCGAAACAGAACAAACAAACCAACCAAACACTACAAAACTACAAACATGGAATAATCCATTCTCCATATTCACATACATGTAACTCACAAAGTGGTAGTTAAACCTCTCCCATTTACCCCACAGCCTGGAATACACTGGTTGGTCCTTTACAAATCATTTGAAGAGTAAGAAAAAGACTGGTTTCTGCAGTTTACATTCTCCCCTCGCCCCAAATAAAATCCACAGTTTTCTTTCCTATCTTGTGGTCTCAGAGTACTCTTGCCATTTTTGTATTCTCTTTACTTCCGTAAAAGAAATGAGCAAGATAGGTGCAGCTCGTTATTTGCTGTTGTTACATTGTACAAAGCCTCAAATATTCACCATGGTATACAGGGAGTAGAGCAAGAAATCTCTTCTAAATTTGCAAGGTAAATATGCTCAGTGAGATGATGGTAACCATCTTGCTGGTGATTGTCATCACATCAACAAGCCTCAGAGTGTCCAGGTTTTTTGCATCTACTATCAATCATGATGATCAATGTCCTGAGGCAGAACAATGACACTTATAGGCAGTTATCAACAGCTGCAAAAAAACTGAAAGTGAGGAGAAAGCATAGGAGAAAGCATGGAGCTTGAAAACTGAGTGGAACATATATTAATATATGTGAACAATTGAGGTTCCCTGTGGAGGTTCCTTTCAAATCATAGTGGTGTTCTGTGTTAGCTTCTGGGAGTTACTTTTTATTTTTAAAACCTGAATATTATCATAACAAGACAGAAATTTGTTAACAAATATATAGATGGTTTATTTCACGATTTTTAAATTACTGACACGTCTCCTCACCTTCCCATGATACTTGTGCTTTTCAGTCCTGATTCATGTGCATTACTTTTTTGAATAAGGTTTTCTTCAGATAAAGACTGGTAAACACAGAGCTAAATAAAAAATCCACTGCTGTACAAGTTACAAGGCAACACAGGCTTTCCATAGAGAAATATTGTAATTAAGACCTTTATTTTGATAACACAACCTGGTTTAATTTTAAACATACAGTTCTCCCATCAATGTCAGTGGGATTACTCTCACGCCTAAAGATATGCAGATGCTTGAATGTTTGCAGGACTGGCTGTTTAGTTTGTAGTTAACAGTTAATTGATTCTACCAACTAATTGATAGAGGAGGCAACGTTGCATTTCCTATTTCAAAATCCAGTCATGAAGGTTACTCTATTAAGGGATTAATGAGATTTGTACTCTCAATCCCATATGCTTATCCTTGTTCCAGTGCAATAGTTTCATCCCAAAAGGAGCTACATCTTAGAGGTAAGGACAATTTTAAAATCACAAAATATGATAATGGAAAGGTGTGCACATGAAGAAGAGAGTTTTATGGTTTGCTTTGGTTTTTTTCCAGTCTAGAAAAAATCAGTTTTAATTTAAGGAAAAAGCTGTTTCTGTAGAATAAGGCCACTGGGAACATAAAAAGGAGATTTTTCCATGTAAATAAAGGTTTGTAAAGAGTTGCAACCGTTTTCAAGACTTCCTTCACTAACTTCAGAGGAGCTCTATGTACAGAGCATCTGCAGTTTGGGGTGTCATATTCTTTATCTTATACTATTTCCCTGTCAGTATCTTCTAGCTGTGAATTCTACAGCTTATAGCTGTGTTAATTTCTCACCCACTTTAAATTTGCAGACGATTAATTTAATTGATTGTTTCATTAGCCTTATGATACAGGAAAGGATAAAAAGTAATCCATAGTTGCCAAAAGATCATTGCAATATAAAAGGCAGAGATTTTTGTATCAAGATCCGTGTTCACATAGCATTTAATTTCTCTGTTATTCCCCATGGTTTGCCCACCTTTGCTAGTCAATGGAGTAGTGCAGTGCTCAGCTGACATGTTCCAAACTGCAGATCAGAGGATGGTGAGCAGCACCTGCTCTCCTGCTTTGCAGGTGTATGTGGAGTCTGACTTTACTTTCTGTGTAAAGTTCTCATTTGCAGATGTGCATAGCTTGAAAACAGAAGACCTAATTATTTGCAAATTAAGCAGCACTTTTATCAGTCAGTAGCTTAAGAAGTGCAATGTTTCTGAAATATGTTCATTTATCAAGACTACATCAAAGGCATAAACCAAATTTTTTAAAAGCCTGATATGTGTGACAATTGCATATTGTTCCTCAGATTCTCTTTTCAGATTGAAAATCATCCATTCCTTCAAAAGAAAGATTTAAAAAACAACTGAAGTATAAAGGGATAAATTAAGATTCTATGTAATGATTCCCAATGCAGTTAGCAGGTTTTGAAAAAGCATACATTTCAAATTACTTGCTAAACATTCTGGCTGCCAAAAGTAATAAAATAATAATTTGGAATGGTAAATATCTTTCATCAAAGAATCACAGAATGCACTGTAAAGCTGGCAGTAAACTTATTTTGACTAGGAAGAAATTAAGATACAAAAAGGTTTAGGCCCAAATACCTGTCACTGTCACTGATGTGCTGTTATTCTATGCCAGGATGGAAGAGGTGGGCCCTCTTTACTCCTTCAGGAAATTATAAGGTTCCTCTTCTTCCTGATGCTTTGTGTTGGTTGACAGAACATTCTTTTCTTGGTGTAGATGATCTTTAGGTCTGTGTCTGCTGTTGCAAAGCTAAATATTCCTTCATATCATAGCGGATCTATAGTCTTTCTTTCCATTGAAACCAAAATATTTAAGCATTGTCACATTTACTCCCTGATGGCTTAACCTCCTGCATGGAGAACGCTCACTCCGTGAAGGCAGCACAGGGCAGGCTCCAAGGCTACTTTCTGTAATGTGGTCTGGCAACCAGAAGCAGTGATATAGCAGGTAAGGCTCTGTGGGTTGGACCTCTGCCATGTAAGATAAAATGTATCCCCTCATGAAGTCTTCCAGAAGACAAAAAATAAGGAAAACTTTTGCTTTTATTTAAAAACATGTTTCTTCTGATGAATCTTTGCTTGAAACAAATCCAAAACTTGTCTTGCTTTTGCAATCCCACCTGGGTCTGAGAAGCAGGGGATAAGCGTGAGAAGTGGGAAGTTGGTCGGTAATTTGTGCCTTTGAGTGTTTGCTCATGGGGAGGGAAGGAGAAAATAACCCTCTACAGGGAAATTCAATGTACATACAATACTAAGCTCCAATTATCTACCGTTTGGACATCTAAAATTTGGAGCAAAACCTCATGTTCAATAATCTTAATGTAATTTTTAGGGAAAAACAGATTTACTGAAAGCTGTGAATATGAAAGGTGTGTGGAAATCAAGCCTTTGCTGATGTCAAAATATTTCAATGCCTTTCTATAAATCCCTGAGTTTAAGCAATCTGAATTTAAAGCAGCAAATGCAATGCACACACACATAAACCCCCAAACTCTGCCTGTAATTGGAATACCTTTATCAAATTTTTGCATGACCTGAGTATTCCAGATAAAGATGGCTTTACAACTTTATTGGCATTTACAGTATCTTTTTTTTTTAATATTGTGCCTATTCAAGTCAAAATTAATTTATTTGCAAATACTGGCCTAACGTCCTTCTTAGAAATGAGAATCTTATAAACAAGCTGAAAACATAATTGCCGGCATTACAGGCATAAAACAGAAATGCAACTAGCTCCACAAATTTCCTGTGCAAAATTAGCAAAACAGCCTATTTACATTTTCCTGCTAGGCTGCTTTATTTTCCTGTTTGATACTGTTATTTTTTGACTACTTTATTTTTGCAAGTCATGAGAATACAGGAATTTTTTACCAGTTGTCTAAAAACTCTGATGCATTACCCATCTGGGAGTCCTGGTGGTACTTTGTAATGGAAAGGAAAACAAGAATTAGGAAGAGGAAAATCAATTGAGCCACCAAGCATAAGGGTCACAGCCAAATTAGTTTCAGTACTGATGGCAAGGTACTATGATTTGAAAGGGAAGCCCAATAAAGTAAGAAAGAGGTAATAGTCAGCAATGTTTTAAATCATCTGGAAATAATGTGGGCCATGACATAGCACCACTGCATTTCATGAGCACTACAGGCACTCTATTTTTCTATCACAGCTTCACATTTCTTTCAGAAAATAGGTAGACTGAATGTTTAAGGGCCCGAGTGCAAGGGATATATGTCACACAGCAAGACATCTGCCAATTTTGTGTTTCATAGCATTACCAGAGCAGAGGAGATGATTTGAAATAGAGCAGTGTGAGGGAAGAAGTGAGAGAAAGAACATGACCATGGCAATGGACATCATTTATTCATACTTTTACAGCCAGAAGTAAATGAAGTTATGTTTGTAATTATTGCAGCATATGTGGAACTAGAAAGAAAACTGCTGAAGCTTTATTGTCTAAATAGCACTTAAAGGTAGTTAATTTATACACAGACACACTAAAGAAACAGTACCCATTATCACTGCTGTCCACTCTAACACATTCCACCTTCAGCCAGATTTAATTTAACAAGAAGAGCTTCAATCTGCCACTGCTGCAGTCTTTCCCTTCTGCACTTCACAGCTTCTTTTATGTGTCTGGAGAGAGAAGGAGGCACTGTAATTAGCTGCTGATATTAACAGGCTTTCTTTGCTTTATGAAGTTGGAAATAAATGGTCACATTACTGTGCAGACTGCTGGATGCTCATCGTATTTTGTTTGAAAGAGTTATTTAAACCGGGTGTTAGAGCTGCTGTTTCTGTGCTGGTTGCACAGAGTTGCTTCCTGCCTTCATGTAATGGAGTTTTTCATTCTGTACCAAAGCAAATTGGGGTCCCAGTTCTGTTTATGTTAACAGCATTGCTCCAGGCAAGATTACAATCTCTAACATGAGAATGTGAGGAGGAGAAGACAGTGCAGTGGCACAGAGACACGTACAGATGTCTTCTTCGGCAATTTACAAATCTGAGACTTAAACAGTTGTGGGGGTTTTCTGGTATTGCTTTCTCTACTACAAAATCAGATAAAGCTTACTAGAAAGCAGGATATTCTCAGAAGCGTGTGGCAGCAGTTTCATAAAAGTGTCATATTGTCACTGTTTTTCAGAGTACTTGTAGGAGCTTAATTTTCTCCAACTGCTATCTCCAAAATGGTTGAAATGGCCAGAGGGCTAAAAAATTATTGGACAGGTCAGGAATACAGGGAAAGGTGGGCAGAGGAATAAGTTTAATGGTGAAGGGCTCACTTCAGTGCTCAAAAAAGTGCAGAAAGCAGCACAGCTGACTTTTCTAAGTCTCAGCAACCAGAGGCTCACACCATGGACAGATTTCTGTTAAATGGGCAGAACAGTCAAAAAGAAACCTCCACCAAAGACAAAATTGCTCCTTTGCCCATACAATATCAGCTTTTCCTGAAGGTTCATGGAACATCGGCCACTCCTTTTAACAATCATATTTCCGATTTTTTCCTCTTTCCACATTTTTTATTTAAAGCAAGAGAACTGCTATGATTTAAGCCACAGAAAATGTTTCTATAACATTAAATGAAAAACAAATCTTGCCTAAATTTTGGCTATCTAATTTCCATAATGGATAATTTTTGTGTTTCAGTGAAGACATTGGCAGAGATCAGGAGACATTAGCAGCACTCATTCTAACACATACATTTGCACTTATGTTTGCTTATATTAAGCACCTGGGGAAGCTCCTTCAGAGATCTGTTGAACAATAAGCACTGTAACCTTTCATAGGAGACTCTGCAGTGGGAACCTTAGGGACAACATTAAGCGACTTAATGGATTCTTGCATTTGCTATAACATATATGCTTTTCTAACCCACTTTCACTCTTGCACAAATTAAACTTAAATTCTCTGTTTAATGCTTAAATTTTCTCTCCTGTTCATACTGCAGGTATTTTATCCTGCTCTCTACTCATTTTAAGCCTTTGATAAGCAAGACTTGATGGAATAGCTTCCACTGCAAACTGTTTGTGAAGCTGCAAACTTCTGGGCTGTGCTGCTTCCTTTTACCACATGATCAGTGAAATCTCTCCATATCCCTGCTTTTCTGTGGCTTACAGATGTGGGAGTGGCAGCAAAAACTTGAGTTTGCTACAAGCACAGAATAACACTATCTACAGAAGTTTTTAATAGACTGAAACTCTGTACAGACCTGCTTTTTCAGTAAACGATAGACATCTTTGAAACCCCAATTTTTATACTTAGTTATACGGCAGTGCTCCAACTGATGATATCATCTACACTTTCTTAAGCATATTTGCTGTGTGAGAATGAAGAGCAAGTTAAAAATTGAAGATCCTTATTTTACATAATTGTATGTAAAGGCAAGAAATGTATTTCTATCATTTACTGAAGCTTTTTACAAGAAACCATCCCTGAATTCTGAAGGAAAGTACATTTTATATGTATAGAAAATACCAGCAGCAGCAGTCAAGAATAGCTATGGTAACAAGTGTAAGAGATTTTGACTCATATCATAGTCAGTGAATAAAATCCCTTTACATGAAATATCCCTGAAGATGTTTTCTGAACACAATTATACAACTGTTTTTCCCAGAGTGTGATGGTGTATCACACAGCTGACAAGACTTAAGAAACTGGTACACTGCTGAGGGCTCTTTTCATAACACGTGCTTAGCAATGTGGATACACACAGGGTCTAAATTCACTACCTGGCTGACAAAAGGTGTTGCTTTATTTAAAGGAAATTAATTTTCTGAGTAATCTCTCTTCATAATTACAGGTGAAATCTTGAAGAGGAAATAAAAAAAGCCGCAGAAAGTGCCTTTAGAAAGAAAGTTGCTTTTAAACTTGGATCAAAAAATTGAATATGTTTATTTTGCACACAAGATGAAGAATATGGATCCTAATTATAGCAATACCAATAAATTTCAACAGGTTTGTTCTCCTTCTTAAATCATTTCTGTAATTCGGAATTGAAAGAAAAAGAAGTTTTACTTGATATTATTGACCATTTGGACTTCAAGGTCACTTTCTCCAGGGTTCAATAGGGACACAGTCCATTGTTGAAATGTCTATGGAAGTTATTACTAAGTAAACGAATGAGGAATTTTATAGCAATAAGTGATTATAGTTTTTTATCAGCAATCTACTTACAAAGAGTTTAATTTGAAGTTAAAAACTTGTTTGTTATATTCAGAACACATATTAAAGAGTAAAAATCTGTGCTTTTACTGACCGGTGTACATGTGCTTCATTCATAAGGAAGAAGTCCTTTACTGTGAGGGTGGTGAGGCACTGAAACAGGCAGCCTAGAGAAGTAGTAAATGCTGCATTCCTGGCAGTGTTCAAGGCTGGGTTGGAAAGATTCTTGGGCAACGTTGTCTAGTGTGAGGTGTCCCTTCCTACAGCAGGGGGATTGGAACTAGATGATCTTAAGGTCCTTTCCAACCCTAACCATTCTATGATTTTATGATTCTATGATTCTATGATTGGAGATTTAAATATACTTCCATATCTGTGAACAGCTGACTTTTACTTTTGATAAATTTAATTGGTGAGTGAAGCCTGAGCTAATGGCAGCCTACACGAGGCTTTGCCTCTATTCATTTGACATTCTCCTTACTTATTTCCCTGGGGATTCACAACTTCCATCACTCCTCTGTAAAAGAGTTGTCTAAAAAAGAAATAAACAGCATTGCATACTGAGCTTTCTAGAAAATGTCAGAAAATGAGAACTTGCCAGGAACAAAAGTTTTAATCCAAGGCTTGCTTTTAGCAGGAGCTGTAGCAACACTGTGACTGTTTTACTTACCCTGCATTTAGGAAGCCATAATGTGCTTTGGGTGCTCCCACGATTTATGCTGTGATATGAGTAGCCCAGGAAGCAAGTAGTCAGGTACATTCTGAGTTTTTCTCTTACTTAACAGAGGAGCTGTCATAGTATATCACATGTAAAATATATCTCTGTGTCCTGTTTCTGACCATGACTGGGAAATGATTTACTTCTGAAGAAGAGAAACCTTCATTTGTTCCTTGTTCCTAGTCCAGCAGAAATAATTCTCAAGTGATCCTATAAGGTCACACCAGGAATTAGTGGAGAAAGAGAAACACTGTCAGCCAGATACCTTCAGACTGCATTTTAAATAAATCATGAACACTCAATTTCCAGAGCTTTGTGGCCCATCCAAACACCACAAAGCAAGGCATCTTATCACCAACAAGGCTCAAAAAATCCTTCTTAGATAGATTGTATTCTGCTTTAATTTTACAATTTTCCATTGGAAAATTTTTCCATGGGGTCAGTGGAAATCTATTGCAATTTTCTGGTCATTTTGTATCAAGAGGAAAATTTGCTTACCTACGTCCTCTGCATCAGACTACAGCCCTCTTCCATTTCCTCTGAATATTCTGATATTCTGCTGAACTTTTTTCTGCATCTTTCTGCTTACAGATTCCTCCAGAAAATCAGAGGACTTCTCTATTTTATCTCTTTCCAAGGAGGGAACTTGATGGGGAGGTTTCAGTCTAACTCTAATCCTCAAATAATATACTTATTTGTATAGGGTGGCACCCACAGGATCCTCAGATGTTCTCAGGGAGTGCTGCATAGTTAAGGATACTCAGCTCAATGTCCCTGCTGTTTCCGTCTTCTGAATCTCCCTTCTGCCTTTTTCTTCATTTGTTGTCATGAATATTTCTATCAAGTCTTAGTTCTGAGCCCCATCCCCTTTTCAAATGCTCTTTGTAATCCAGTATGAATTTCCTCCGACTCTTTCTATATATACTCCAATAAGGATGCTTAGAAGAATATCATTACTGGCCAGACACACAGCAAAACCTTCTCAGCCCTACTCCCACAAGCCTGAGTCTTGAACAGATCCTGAACCAATATCATATGCCATCATTCTGCTTCCATCTCACTTACAAAGGTGAATAATATAAAAACTGCCTTTGAAAACCAGGGGAAAAACAAACTAAAAAACAAACAAACCCCCCCACAACTCAAAAACCCCAAAAGAAACCACCGCCACAGCAACAAACCCTTCTTCCTCAACAACATCCCCAAATCCTTCCTCTCCCAATCACACAAAATGCCAAACTGTAGTGAGAATTTCATGTGCTTTCATGTATCATCATGCAGATACTTCTACAGCTCTCTAAAACTCAACATTGTTTGGATTGTTCTGGATTATGGTTGCTGCCGTCATTTAAATTTGTGGAGATCAAAATCCCTTAAAAAGATTTCTCAGAAAATATCTCTTTGAAGCTACAGTTTATCACTTTGTCCCAACAGTCTGCTGCCCTAGACAATTGCTTGCTTTGCTTATGCATAGAACTAACCGCATCTCTGGACCCGCCATGGTGTATTGTTGGTTTTGTTTTGCCTAGGTGGACGGTGTCACACCAAGATGGATACATTCTGTAAAGTCGTAAAAGCCTGATAGAACAAGCTGAAAATACCTCATAGTTCAGCCATAGGAACTATAGTTGTCTCATGTTTGGGCAGTTCAAGAAGATGTATGCCCTATTCGATTTTCCCCTTTCCTTTATCTTCCTACAGCAAGAACAGAAAGAATTAATTCTTAATTTCTACCCCCAGTTAAATGCTACTTTTGTCTAAGTATTGAAGAATATTGCCAGAAAGCTTGAAAGCAACATTTAGTACAACGTAGGACAGGCTGACTGGCTTATGTGACAGAAAAGTAGCCCATGAAGCATATATTTCAGTTCCATCCTGCACTTTTCTAATTACTACATCCAATGCAAGGACAAGAAGACTGTGGTTAGCAGAGAGTGGAGCAGCCCTTTTTGGCAGCAGTCTATCTCAGATGTAAAATGACACTACACACTAAATTTACACATATGCATTTCAGTGAGCAGAGCTGTATTTGTGTAATAGATGACAGCATTTGATGTTAGCTCCTCACATGCATCACGCAGTGAAAATCATGTTCTGTGTTTTTTTGGCACAACACACAGACAGTATATAGCCTCCTATTCAAATTATAGCCATAAATAAAACTCTTAAGTTAAAACTTATATGAAATTATAGCCATAAATAAAACTATGAGTTCAAAGCAAAGAGGAATTTGGCGTAGTGATGGATTTTGTCAGGGAGATAGGTTTATCACATAGAATTTCATCATGCCAAATCCTTAACAGTTAAATAAGTAGTTCAGACTTATCATCCAGTATTAAAAAATAATCTGGATTTTACTGTTCTTCATGAACAAGTTTTCTTTGCCTCTATGGAAATTCACATTTGAGTTAAATGTCAGTAAAAATCACCAGTACAAATATAAAATGTGTCAGTGTGAATCATATCACTAAATTTATGTAGTAATTGACACTGGCACAAGCTTCATCTTATTCTTGTATGACCCAGTCTATTTTGGGAAGTAATTTTTTCCATCTAGTTCCCTGAGACTTATATTCATATTTACTCTTCTAACCATCACCCTTAAAGCTTACAGGATTCTTTGACCAATTTAGGCCAAAGCTAATAGCCAGAAATTTTGAAGATATTCTAATGAAAATGGTGACCACTACAGATCAAAGACCTTACTACTGTGCATGAAAGGGAAAGGCAGCAATATGAGTCTGTTCTTACACAGCAGACTATATTTGTGACCATGAATCACAGACCCACAAGAAATCAAATTTTTATGTGTTTGATGTGTTTGCACAATGCTTCTGTGTTACACGGTGGGTTCCTATATTGAAATTCCACCACTGCATTTATTTTTTCCCAGGCTTTATTGATGTCTGTTATAGATTCTTCATACTTACAATTATCACGTGGAAGAAAAAGTTAGATGCCTGTATTCTAAAAGTACTTTTATTATTTAATAAAAATCTGATTTTCTTGTTAAATGCCTATTCATACATTCAACTGAAAATGATAATATTGAGTACTTGTTTTTGAAATTCTTTTTCATTAAAGCAATCGATCCAAGACAATTTGTTCTGCTGCTTACAGACTTATTTCTGTATGTGTCTTTCCAACCCTTTTAAAATAGGGACTGTATATGGTATGGCAGCAAAGATAAAGGCCAGATTCTGATTTTAAAGAAACACATCCAAGTTTGTCTATGGAAAGGATTGGTTCAAATTGTCTTACTTTTTAAGGTAACATTATGGACACTATGTACTGAGTTGTTTATAAAATCCATTCCTATTAAGGAACTGTTCACTGGAGTCTGAGATAACTAAAATCAAATTAAATTAAAACCATTTTTAAAATCAAATTAAATGCATTTAACTGACCTGGCCAGACTTCAAGAGTACAGACTGGTTTAGGTTTGTTTGACATACAGATGTCCAGATTTTGAGTAGAAATCACACTTACTTACAGGCCATGCAATTTCCCACTAGAGAGGAAATTCACTCTGTTGAAATGCATGAATTAATACAGTGGTCAAAGGATGTGCTAGGGGATCACTTTATTAACTCTGCTCACAGCCCCCCATGAGTTTTCTGTCTTTTTCAGGGTTGAACAACTCTAAAGGCTTCTTTATGAGTGGTTTTAAGACTTCTGTAGTCAGGTCACTATTTGGAGATGGGATTATCCACCATGTAGTTCCATTTAAAAAAAAAAGTTTTCTGATAAAGAAAACATTGAAGTATTAGCAATGATTCAATTCAGAGAAGGAACTCTGAAACACCTGACACCATGTACAGATCGCATAATATGTTAAAAATTATGAAATTTATCCAGTTACATTTCAATGGGCAAAATTTTCGTTGAGGGAACAGGCTGAGAGAAGTCAATGCATCTTTTCTTCCAGTGGATATGTTGGCATTACAACTCTGTGTTAGAGACGATTGAGCTAGGTGAGAGGCTCAACAGAGTGAGATTTTTTTAAGCAAAACCAGTTCCATGGCCCAAGATGGTTCAGGCTGATAAAGTTGGAGTTGTTCAGTCTGGAGAAGAGAAGACTGTGTGGAGACCTCACAGCAGCCTTCCAGTATCTGAAGGGGGGCTATAAGTATGCTGGGGAGAGACTCATCATTAGGGACTGTAGTGACAGGGCAAGGGGTAACGGGTTAAACAGGGGAAGTTTAGATTGGGTATAAGGAGGAAGTTCTCTACTGTGAGGGTGGTGAGGCACTGAAATAGGTTGCCCAGGGAAGTTGTGAATGCTCCATCCCTGGCAGCCAGGTTCAAGGCCAGGTTGGACAGAGCCTTGGGTGAGATGGTTTAGTGTGAGGTGTCCCTGCCCATGGCAGGGGGGTTGGAACTAGATGATATATAGGTCCTTTCCAACCCTAACTATTCCATGATTCTATATACAACAAAAGCACTATCCTGAGTCAAAGTCCACTGAAGGCCATTTACTTCCTCAAGCATTTCATTAGCCTAAGGTTATATGTTCATAGGTGCAGCACTGAAGGGCTATTTCTCAGATCTTTTATGGAAACAGGGGAATTCCTGTAGGAGACATGGGAATTTATAAAGCTACTTAGTTTGAACCTTGGTGGCTCTTTCATATGTGCCCTGTACATAGAAGAAGTGGAGTTAGGGTTTCATCTCAATCCTGCTGCTGAGTACTCAAAAGGCAGGACCTGATGGGCATTGAAATGTCACCTGAAACTAATAGGGACTGAAGAAGGAAGAACTTGTTGCATGTCACACAGGATCGTTATCTGAGTCACACCCAAAACCCAGACATGAATAACATTATCTGTATTTGCATACAAGCAGATGTTTTTGCAAAAAAAAAGGGGGGGGGGGAATTGTTCCTATTTATGCAAAAAAAACCCTTTCTGACTTCAGTGTGGTTCTTTTGTACAAAAGCATGCAAGTAAATATGAGTAACTGCAGAATGGGATTCTGAATTAGCAGAAGCTGGCTCTGTCACTGAAACAGAGCAACTAATGGTCTCAAGATGATGTTTCTAAGAATTTCATTGGCTGCATGATTACATATGCATGTATTTCCATGAAGCCTATGTATTTAGATTCTTTCCACTAATATCAAGAGATTGCTTAGCAACGCAAAACCATGCCATCCTGTAGGACAAGTAGTGATATTTATGACAGCGATGAAGAAAGGAAATGATGCTTAATTAATTGCCATAACTGTTTAAAAAAAAAAAAAAAGATAAAAGAAAAGCCTAGATTAATTTGTCAGCTCCATTTGCAGTGTAAGCATAATGCTCCAAAAACAATAAGCACTACATAGGTCATGTTCTGGGTCCTTATAATGAAATTTTTCTATTGCATTTAGTTGTCCCACATCTTTATTGATGGCTATTGTGGATTCTCATGTTAAAATCATACCAGACTGTATTAGGAAACTACCTTACTCTTTAAACAAAACCTCATTATATAGCCTAACTCCTGTTCCCATTTCCAAATGCAATATGATAATATCGAAAGTTATAATGTTGAACACTTCTGAAGTAGACTTTTGTTTAAGTAAACAAAATATACTTGCCCGTATTTTATTACTAAACTGTAAAATAAATTACCTTTTCCTCACAGTTGTTTTCCTAGCGTAGGAATGGACTTTATCCAACAAGAACATGTTAGTATTTTAGCCAAGAGAAGTCTTTCACTATCTAGCACCACTGCGACCATCCTCACTAGAGAGCTAGTACCTCACATGCCTTCGTTACATAACAGCTGGGATTACTACATGAAACAGAGCTACATTTAATAAAAACAGGAGAAAGACTGAAGCATAGAAAGTTAATGTAATTTATGTTTGGAGACCTGAAAAAAACTTACTTGACTTCTGTAATCCCTGTACTATGCCATAGTGCTCTGTTTCTGGCATCCTCTAAAACGATTCTGGAAGAAAGTTTTTCTTTAAAGACTTAAGGGATGTAAATAGATTTTTCAGCTTAAAAACAAACCCACAAACAAATATACTAAGCAGCAAATCCATGTACTAGATCCTCCTGTTTGCAACACCCCCAGCAGTTCTAGAGAATGAAAAGTCTCCATAGAATTACCATTTCTTTACAATATGTTTTGATTTTGTTTTAAAACAGCATCTTGCCTTTTATTTTTTCTGTACTGGCTACCACAAGCACTCTGTTTTCTGTGAAAGTTCTTCTTAAATGTAGTAAGAGATGTGTCCCAATTGGGCTTAGCCTCCCTCAGACCAAACACTGTTCTGGTGCCAGGTCTGTGGGGAGAAATCAAACAACATCAACTGTCTGAAATCAGATCTACAATGGTCCTGCAACTGGACTTGCCTTTATTTTCCCAAGAAACAAAAACGTTTATAAACTCTTCACAAGATGTACAAGCTAGCAATTTTCTTGATTAAATAAACCATGTCCATTGGTAATTTGCTTAGGGAAACTGTTCAGGTGTAAAAGAAATGGAACTATAAATTATTTACCCTTGTATTTACTTAGGAACTTAAATTTTACATAACATACTATGCTGTATAGAGATATTAATCTGATGGTAGAATATGATCTACCCTTTAAAATGAAGTGTGTTCAGGGGTTTATTCAGTTAGTTCACCTCAAATTCTGATCTGCAGATAATATGGCTTTGCTTTGTAGGATATCATCATAGAGGCAAACCTCACTTCACCCTTGAAACCCCTTTTTTATCTTTTGCAAATGCTGCCTTTCCTTTTCCAGACTTTTCCCACTTAAATTTGATGGATCTTTTTAACCATTCACTCATCCTGTCCAGCTCTCAGCACCACTTTAAGCACTTCATGTGATTTCTCAGTACTTGTTAGCATACAGCCTTGCTGGCTTTAACTTTTCTTCTTTTCTGGGTTCATGCTCAGAGCCTACCTATCTCACTCCCATCATCCGCTGGGCTGAAATGCTTTCTCTTCTGTCTTTAGCAGTGTAATAGGTATTTAATTATTTTCAACAACGTCTTCCATAAAATTTCACTCTCAAACTTTGTACCAGTTTCACTATGCTGAGTGAAATTATTACTTTGTTATTTCATCATCAGAACATTAAATGATAGGGAACTTTTCTTTTTTGACAACCTTTACCTTAACCTTTAAGAACTCTATTAGATGGCAATGATCATTGCTGCAAAATTTTCATCTCATGTATTCATACCTTATGCTGACTTCCAACTTTCCGTTTTCCCCTTAACTTGTTTTAAAGTTCTAAGTATGAATTCCTTTATGAAAATCTGTAACTAATGACGGTAAATAGACAGTTCGTGTTTTGAATCAGTACCTTGCCTTTGTAAAGGAATTTCATGTTGATTTCAGTCGGAGATGTTTCTCTTCAGGACATGACATTTTAATGGAAATATTCCATATAGACTTTCATTAGATATTTTGAAATTGCCCAATGGGATTGATTAAAACTTCTGCATGTTCTAAAAGTTGCAGAGAGAGGCGCTCTAGTATTCAAGCTATTACACAGTTTATAGTGAAGCTGTCCTCATTTAGACATGCTGAGAAGGAGATCTGGATCTGTGTTTGTGGCCTTGAAGTAGAAGGCAAGGTGGACAACACATTAGATTTTCACTGTTTTTTACTAATGTCTACAATAGTTGTACTGACAATATTCAAATCATGGGGAGAACAGATATTTTTGCTTTCACTTCAAGGTTTGATTTGAGTTTTAAAAGACTGGAACAATATAAATAAAGAAATGTTAATTGAAGGGAGACAAATGATAAAGTAATCAGAATATGTACAAACCTGTGCAGGCTTTTCAAGGTGCCAAATGAGAAATCAATTATTTTAATTTTTAAAACCCCTGCCTCTAATTTTGGAGATTACTTCAAGGTGTGAAACCACTGTCAAGGAATTATTTTTTTTCCCCAAAGGAAAACAAAAAATAAGAAATGAAATCACAAGCTTCTGCATTTCTAGATGCTTATTGGATGCATTCACTTCTATGTAGTAACCAATTATGACATTAAATACTTCAGCATAGATTTAATGTCACTGATAATTCCTAGTGAGAATGCTGAGGAATCCTAGATGAGTACTGAGATTTTCAGTTCTCAGTATTCCTCTCTTATACCATCATTCATGAGGAGGAAGCTATGCTTAGGACTTGGTTTTTGCTGCCATCCCCTTTAGGAAGCCTCTCAGTGCTTTCTCATCTTATTGTGCTCTCTGCCTTCTGCGATCATGATTCTGGGGAAGGAAGCCCTGGTCATTGAGATGCTCCTCACAGACATACCTTGGAGGCTTTATAGGAGGAGATGTCCCTTGTCCCTGCCTTTGGTACCAATGGAAGTTATATTCTCCCTTGCAGAGTGCCATACAGACAGCCCGGCAAAATTAGTTTTGCATTTCACAGGGGCAGTCTTCCCTCCCACTTTGGAAGAAATCATAGAACCGTAGAATGGTTTGGTTTGGTTTGGTTGGGTTTTGGTTTGGCTTGGCTTGGCTTGGCTTGGTTTAGTTTGGTTTAGAAAGGACCTTTAAGGTCATTTAGTCCAAACACCCTGTAGTAAGCAAGGAAAATGGAAAAAAGGAAGAAAACTGATCTAAAACTAGCACTTCCACTGGACAGCCATTATAAAACCTACAGGTTTCTCATAGTCACAGTATACATATAGAACTACCAAAGGTTACAGTTACACCAATTACGTGACTCAATCAACACTTGATTAAGGTGCATTTAATAACACCCCTCTCAAGACAGTTGCTGTAGATACCTTGTTTTAACTAACTTTCCACTTGTTCATCAAGATTGTGGAAAGAGGGCTCCACCTCTTCATTAACATTTACCCTTGCAAAATGAAATGCAAATTACTCTACCTCGGAAGTTATTCTGCACAACAAAGAGGGTAGAGTTTGCAGTTGTTTATTAGTACTTTAAATTAAAAGAAAATGGGAAATTTTATAGTAAGTGTTCATCTGAAAATATTAACAGCATTGCTTTTTTTAAGATTTCCAAACTTCATCATTATCTAGAGAATGTCAAATCCTTTAAATGAAATAATAGTTACAGTGGTACTGTATGCAATCTTCCTGCAGTAAACAAAACCTGACTGTAACAAAATGCTTTGTCAAAGCCCAAGGTCGACAACTTTTACTCAAAAGAATAACTTAAGCCAACAGGAGAGCTTGGTGGTTTTTATTACTGTTATTATACTTATTATATATAATGTATGATATAATTATATATTTCTTATTATTAGATTATGATTATATAATAATGATGTTTGTTTGCGTTATTTGAGGTTTTTAATTTTTCTTTAATTTTCAAAGAATCTTCAGAATTTACTAGTAGAAAAAACAAAATCAAGAAAATTGAATGGTCCATTGAATTTCCTTAAGTATTATGGGCATATGACAAATTTGAATAAGCTTTCTGCTCTCTAATGAGAAATTGAAAATAAGAGTATTCCTTTATCCATACTTTAAGGAAATGCTCAATTTAAGAAATGAAATAAATATTGCTTGAATCTCTGCTAGGTCCAGCCAGTCCATCATTACAATTCTATTCACTGTTGCCTTTCAGCAGGTATTGTAATTATAACTTGCAAACTGAGAGCACAAGATAATCATTATCTGCACATGTTTACAAGTTAAAAGAAATGCTAAAATATATTATTTTATTGCTCCACACTGAAAGTGTGAATTTGGTATCCCACGATATTATAGTGATATTTGGTGTTGCTGCACAGCCTCCTATCCAAATTTATTCTTGTGCAGTGTCTTGAAAAATCAGATAAAGATTCTAAACATGTAGGTAACAGGAAGTGATGCTATAGATTGTTACAGCTTTTTCTACATGCACTTCTGTTCTGCTTTGAAGCAGGGGCAGATCCCAACAGTTCTAGCTGGTGTTTTCAAATATATGTAATTTGAAACATAGTTCCGTTTAACACACAGTAGTTGAAAGAAATAAATGCCGTCAAGTTGCCTATGACCCCCATTACTGTTTAATGACAAAAATCCTAAAACCTCTCTTGTGTTTGAGCCTATGCATTGATTATATATGACAGGATCCTACAAGAAGATGTATCTTTTTTAACCTTTGAAACCACAAAAAATGTACTGCTTTTTTTCCCAATTATTTGTAAAATAATATGTGAGCAGGGCAGTCTCCTACAAAACTGGTTCCTAATTCTCATATTTGTTGAATACCTGTCCTATGAAAAATTAAGACAGAGAGGAAACTAGGTGATTCCTTGTTTCTTACCTGTGCCCCCCACAAGTAAGGAAGTCTTGATCCTCCATATGAGAACATGTGTGCAAAAGTAGCAACCAGTAATGTGAAAACATGTTTAGACCTCTGATTTTAATGCCTTAAAGTGAAAATTCCAAGGGCTACTGGTCCATCACAGTTCCTCACAGAAACATGCTCAAACAGTAAGCTTCTAACACACTTTTTCAGCTGCAGAACTACCTATTATCTGATGGATGTGCTTGTGTTTGTGTTTCTGGTGATTTCTTTTTCAGAGGCATATGAACATGTGTCTGCTTAAATCAACCGCAGAGACTATATATTCTGCAGTTCTGTTTATCTCACCTGCACACTTGCACAAGGGCTTCATTCTACAATGAGATGAGGTGTCAGGAGCAAATTCACCTCAAGGAGATTTGCTGTTTTCAAAAGAAGATAGAGTTGATCCAAGGTAAGTAAAACTTCATTGTAGTGTTTGACTGATATAGTTGAAAACTGGCAAATTTTTAATATCTCTGAGGCTGTTACAAATGTGCAGTCAGTAGGATGCAGCGATTTTTGTGGACCTTTTGTGGAGACCTTTGCAGACAGCTTTTGGAAATGAAGGCACTTACCACCATTAGAATAGCAGTCTTAATGCTTTGGGAAATACTTTCAACTAATGTTCCTGCTGGCAAATTGACTATCCATTTCTTCTCAAAGATGTCTAAGATGTAAATGGTCTTTTTCAGAGTACAGAGGTTGTGCATTGAAACCTGCTGTTCAACAATCCCAGCTGCATGCATGTTATTATCCCAGCACTGATTACAAGATCCCATTGACCACAAGCTGCCTGTCTGCCTGTCTAGATGGTGTGATTAGTGTATAATCAATCTTTAATCCAATCAGAAAATTCTCTGCCTGCAACTGATAAAGGTCTCTGCAGGGTACTGATGAGGATAGAGCCTTGGTATCTCTGAGGGGACACCTGCAGCCTGTGAGGTGCAGAAGCTAAGCAGGTTGACCTAAGAGAAAGGAATTAAGGTGGTCTATAAAATATCTGATAAACAGCATTCAAACAGAACAAGCAGGGTAGCTGAAGTGCTCTGCTCAGCAGCCTCACAGACCCTGAACTGCTGCTTTTCTAAAACCTAACACACAGAGAGGATCTCCTTTTAGCTCAGGAAGACCGTTCAATACATAACATTTAATTTCTGGTCTTTAAAAGTATCCAACAAAATAATGTATCTGATTGCATTATTTCCTGTAGCACATGAATTCATCCGTGCTTCTACAGTTATGTAGTTCATCGTCTGTATGTCTTCATAAGATTCTGGAATAGAATATGACTATGACTTTCTAAATCATAGTGCCAAGAAATAATTGCCTGTTCTTTGCTGCTTCTCTTTTTATTTCTTGACCCAAATCTAATTTTTTTTCTCTCTTTAGTATTCTTTCCTAATTCTGTAGATGGGATACTTATAATTACAGCTCGTATTAAAGCTGTTAAAAATTAGCGCATTACCTACGTGCTTTATATTAATACGCATTGCTCTGCTCCAGGGCAAACAGTTTCTCATAACTTCCTTTCTATGATATGACCTGATCCTATTACTTTAACATTCAAAATTAAGATTGAATCCTAAGTATCTTATTGAAAGCTAAAGAACTTCCAATATACTTCTTTTGTATCAATATAAGCATCACTTAACAGTTTAAATGGAAACCATTATTTTATCAATTGCACAATTATTTCAAATGCAGTTTTATACATTATCTTTATTCCTATAAGTACAGATTTCCACACATCCTAGGATTTTGTCTTCTTTGTAAATTCTGGGTGAGACACACTCCTAGTTTCTAGCTTTCCAGGGTATCTGTCACACATCTGAGATACCTGAAGCAAAGCTTACTTTTATCCGTGTTGTTCATAATATGCTTAAGATCAAAAGAAACATAGTTATTCTGTGTATGAAGTCTTTTTTTTTTCTAAATGACCATTTCAGATTTAATAATTTCCCTGATTTCAAAGTCTCTCTAATCAATAAAAAATGAACAGCATCACATTGAAATAATCTAATTGCCACAGCTCTGACTTTCAAAAAAAGCTTTCAGGACTACTTTAAATTTCACAATTTATGCAAAAAACTATTGTTATAATATTAATATAGCCATGGTCCTTACAAAAAAACAGTAATTAAGTATGTACAGGTATTCAAAATAGTCATTTCAAAGTCACTATGGACGGCTGTAAACAGTCTTATACCATGCTCAGAGCATAGTTTTAAGATTCACTATGAACTAAAATAGGTTATACCCAATAGGACTGATTGTGCCTTTAAAGATATATGGAAACTATCTGCTCTTCATAGAATATGACCTTCATAACTCCATTTATGGGTCATTCCCTCACTTGTGGGGTATTTTCAATATCATAATTGTAAAAAGAGAAAAAAGGAAGGAAAAATGTTCAGTTATTCATTTTGTAAGGCCCTTTTATTAAAAGCAGAAATAACATTAGATGAAAATCATTTCACTGATAATTTTAATGAAATATGAAGTGCTTTGAATATATTTTATTGCAGGCAATATAGAAAAAAAGGCATTGGCTGCTTAATGTGTCATTTAATGAATGGGTTCCACATTGCTTTATTTGCTACATTTGGAAGTGAGGGTCGTGAAAAGATGATAGCAAGTGCTTTTAAAAAGGGGTTTCTTCCCACATTTTTAAATTACACTTCACCTAATGGAAAGTGTAGAGTATAATGCAGCAGAAATGAGGCTGAACCAAAACAGTGGAGCTAAATACCTTAACAAATCTCACATAATTTCATCCTGTAAGCCCATCTCTAATATGGAAAAACCCCTGATGTAGATAATGTCCTAGCATTCTGAAGGTCAGGCTGCTGTCAGAAGGATCCCAGAAAACCAGAAATCTCATCTAATTTGCAATAAGCTAACATTGCAGTTGCTTGGTTAGCCCAGCTGAAGGTGAGGCACCAGGGTGGAAACTCTGCCTACAGGAATGCAGGAGTCATTCCAGGGAAGGCTGGTACACGTAATTTATTTTTCTCTTTTGATGTCATCTCAGAGAAAACTGAATTAAATTGCCAGTGCTATAGAAATACACCCTGATCTGTCTTTTTTTTTTTAACAGAGACATGGCTCTGACCCATCAAGTTTCCTGTTCTTAACCCCAAACAACTTTAGGATTTCTCTGCCACCAGCTACCAGCTCTAACCTCAGGCTTTTTCTCCCCTGTAAAATGCAGATTCGTTAGCTGTGTCTAAAATGAATAAAGCGTAAATGATAATCATTCACTGGCCTTGAGACCAGCTAGCACTGGCTGGCTGGATCTGCAAGCTGTAGTGTGTGCCCTGGTGTCCTCTGTGCATGCTGTCCTCCTGACTGCCTAGAAGTGGTGAAGTGGGCCAATCTCCAACTCAGAAATGTTAACACTTAAGCAATAAGTGGCCTGGGACCCAAAGCCTGAGCTTATTCCCTGACACTTTTATTTAGAAGCGCAGGCATAGGTATTGGTCTGCTGAAAGCAGCCCTCTACGGCCAGGAGCACTGGCTGTTAAACTAGCAAGGAAAAATTGCAGGAATCCATCAGAAAACATGCAATAGGAAATTTTATCATGCCATTAACAGCAGGCATCTGACTTCCAGGGCATAAAACCCTGTTAGGTAAGAGACTAGAGTTTATATGAAAAAAAAGGTGATATAAAGAAGCTCTGAAGCTGGCATTGTAAATGAAGGCCATTCTTCACACACTGGAGAAACTTCCATATCAAGCATGAATTTTTGGGGGTCATGAACATAGATATATAGGAAGAAGGTGAGAACTATGCCAGATATTCAGCATGTGTTAGGGACGTAACATTTAAACCTGAGATATCATGTCAATGAATTTGGACACAACGTAAATGGATACAATACCACATGTTCTCACCACAATGCTAATTGGAAGAATGATGGTAGGCCAATAGGCAAAGGTATGTTGGAGGTCTTGGGGGTGTGTGGCTGCAAATTCAAGGACTGAAAATCTTTGCCATTTTGCTTAAATTATTGTAACTGGCATGGTAATGATGAACTGGAAATTGCAAAATGAATACAGCAGAAAAAAAATATGCCATGTAAATAATTCTTAACTGTCTCATTTCTATTACAAGGTATTTTGTGTACTAAAGGACTTTAGGTGGAAGTAAGAAACAGGCTATAAATTTTTCACTGGAAATATTTTAATTGGCCTAATTCTAACAACAACCACCACAAAAATCCCTTTTAATCTCATTCCTACTTTCTGTTGCAAGTACTAGTCAACCAAGTGTAGACTGATGCAATTTTGAATCAGTGGGTACAAATCTCATCCACACCACTATAAAGGTCTAGAATTAGCAGAATGGGGAGTACATATCTCAGAAGTTTATGAGACATGGAATAATAAAAGCAATTAATGTTCTTGGCAATGATGCTGAGGCAATTTCCCAGGAAATACATCAAACTCAGTTCATAACTTTCAGATAACTTTAAAGGAGGTCCCACGCACACCCATATACATGCAGGGGTTTAGTTTCAGTCACACCTGGAGGGCTGCTGACACCCATCTGCTAAAGCTCTGCAGTACAGAGCAGGCATACCACCTCTGCTGCACAAGATGCCATGAAATGGATAAATTGCAGGAGATCCAGAATAGAAAAAGGGGTATCTCTGGCCTACAGATATAAGGAGGAGAGAGAGACCACAAACTTTTACCCTGAGAGGTTTACTACATTTAGCTTTCTGGTGTCCAACCTCCACTCCCTGGAACTGGCTACACATTGCTGTCAGTGAGTGATGGAAATTGTAAAAAGGCTGTATGTAGCAGGCACTGCTTGTTAACAGGAAGAACATCTTTTTTTCAATACATGGTAATGAGAAGGAAAAAATAGATGTAGTAATATAATCTACCTATTTAATTGTTTTAAAATAGCTTTTTCTCAACACAAAACCTGAAAGTTTAGCACCATATGGTCTTAGAAACTAAATCAGTTACACGCAAGTGTCAAGTATTGTTAGAGATCACATTACAATACAGATCCATAAACAAACAGCTGCATAATTTCTCAAACAATTATCAGTCTTGTACACCTGTTGTATATGTTAGATACAAAAATTAACAAACAAAAGTGAGAATTTTACTGTACTGCGGTACTGTCATGGCAAATAGCACCATCAAAATCCAATTGCACAACACAGCTTTAGGCAGCAGTGTGATGAGAGAACTGCAGTATATAACTGTAGAGATAGTGCTCCATTAAATAAGATGTGAAACAGGCCAGCGTGGAGCCTGAATAACCCAGGAGGTGCTGAAGGCAATGTAATAGGACCCCATGGTCAACAGTATCAAAGGCTGCTGATAAATCAAGACAATGAAAGTAGGAGTTTCTCAGTTAGCTTGAAGCAACAGATCCTCATTACAAACCCTCACAAGAGCAGTTCCAGCACAGTGGCAATATCTGAAACAAGACTGAAATTTATTACAAAGATTTTATGTGTTGAAGCCAGTCTGTAATGTCAGTACTGCTCTGTCCCGTGCAAAGAAAAAAGATGGGGAAATAAGGTGAGCTAAGTTATTGCCAGTAATTATACCTTTTTAATCTAGTGAAGTTAAGAAGAAGATTGTTTTGACAGTGTTTCACTCCTCAAAATTTATTTTCTTATAGCTATCCAGTTTCCACTTTGCTCTGAGCTACTAAACAGGAATTGACGTGTGGGAAAAAACTAAACACCATCTGCAAAACACCCCAAAACTTCAGGAACAATGTGACATAAAAAGGTTGATCAGATGATATTCACTACATGTCTATCCTCTTGATCTCAAAGTTCCCTCAATGCCTCTTTTCTGTTGGATCTACAAGCTTATTCTAACTGAAGAAGCTACGGGCTCTGGATGCCTCTGTACATCATTAGGATGCAGAAGGGAAGTATAAAGGGGCCTACATGCCTCCAGGCTCAGTCTGGCACATAGGAGCAGTGAGACCTCATCATAAGTGCTTGTGAAGACACCTGAAAGAGAAAAATATAGGACTACTAGATAGTCTTCACCAAAAGACAGGAGATATGCAGCCTCCAAAGACTGAGGTACACAATCTCACTCATGGGCAGAGGTTTTTACCAAAGAGTAAACAGTACTGGAAATAGAAAATTGGGCCCATAACTTCTCCAGAACTACCTTATCTGTGGGACTGCAAATTTCTCTTCCTTTTAAGGGTCCTTCCTGAATTTTCCACAGCATCTTGGTTTCAGTAGGCAGAATTACCACAATCACAAAAATATCATGTTGAATTCTCACACCAAGAAGTCAACTTCATTCTTAGATATCTTCAAAGGAAAAATGAATTCTGAAACTCAAGCAGAACAGCATAATGGAAGGAAAGCAATTGGAACTAGAAGATCCAAGGAAACTATTCCACTCTCCATCCTTCTCAGAAACACTATTTCAACTTGGAAATCTCTGAAGATGACAAGGACACTTCTGGAGTGCTGGAGCTTAGTTCCCAAATCATACTGGGCTTCACACACAAAAAATATCGTAAACCTGTACCATAAAATACAAAGTAATGCTAGCGTGAGATCTAAGATGCTAGATATATTCATAACTACATACAATAATAAGACACAGGACTAAGCATGCCTACAGTTTCCTATAGTAGAGGAAGTCTTAAATTTGAGTTCTACAATGAATTTTTTTTGGCTTAGGATATCAACTTTTTAAATGGCTGCTGTAAGAACTTTTGAACTCTTAAACACAAATCATTTCTCTGAAGCTTAGTTAATTTTTTTTCATAGGAATTGATAGCAATTTAGTATAAAAGTTAAAACTTTGTGTTCGCAATGAATCCAGTTGAAACATATGGTAAGAATGAATTATAAATCCATAAGACAGGGAAATACAAAGCCATAGACTCAATTCAAATCCTCTGCTAGCATGAGTTATTTGGTAATAATGTTCAAAGAGGGCTCCATTTTACCTGCATATTTTAAGTTTGGAGCAGTATCCCACAACAGGCTTCACAGCACACAAGCTGCTAAGCATCCTCAGCTTCACTGTATAAATATGAGGCTCGTGGTAATAATTTACTTTGCATAAGAGTGCTCTTTAATGTGAAGAATTGGCCTTATGCTCCTACATCTACGCATTTCCAAGGATTTGTGAGGTTTTTATTAGCATTAGGTCATAAATAGAAACTAAAGTTAATATAGAAATTATACGATAGATATTCTTTTGGAAATATTTCTTACTTTAAAACTTGAAATAGTTCAGAATTTACCAAACAGCAAATTAAGCCACATTTCAATTGTACTTAAGTTAGAGCTATTGCCAATAACCTTAGTTCAAAAGATCTATGTACCATATATGATTTTATGTATTGGGATATACTCAGCTTATAAATAAATCTGGAAAAAACATTACTATACTTTCATTTGCTGTCATAACAACACAGAAATGTGTTTACTCCAGCATATTTTGTATATTCTAAAATCATGTATTGTATTCGATTGTTCTGCTGTTTATCTTACTCAGCTGTAATGAAGTTATTTCAACTGATGTGGCAAAAGGCCTAAAATGCCCTTCTTCATGCCTGTCTAGGCTTAGGATAAAATTACCACTATCCTCATTATCAAAGCAACCTCTTGCATTGCAAAATAAACCAAGCTTACATGTTTCTTTGAAAGCGGATTAGCAAATGGTTTATAATAGGCCAGATCCTGATAACCTTCATTCAGTATTTTACTCACTGCCCATAGAAATGACAGAAAATTATTTTCTTAATCAGGAATTTTGTAAGAACTTGTCAGGTACATTGAAAAAGAAAACATTCAGAAGACTTGACTAATAACAGTCTTATGCTGTTTACAGAAGATGGATGCAGTGCACCTTCCTGTTCCTAGTATCCTTTATTCACACAGGAGCAAGTAGCCTCAGCTTGTATAAAACTAAACTATGAGTCTAAGTTGTGACAGATAAAGTGATACCCTTACAAACGCTCTGCTGATTAGAGGGCACTGAAGAGCATTGCTGGATAGTCCTCTCTCATAAGATGCTCTTCTCTGCTGGGGGCTGCATGCACTAAGTCATTTTTCTGGATACAAACCAGAAATCATCTTTTATCTGTGCATCACTTAACCAGTGCAAAGATAAATATGCTGAAAGCTAAGATATGTGACCAGAAGCTTATTTGTTAAACAACAACAAAAAAGGACAAAACCCAAGCCCACCTTTCTTTGCTCTTAAAAGCAAATTAAGTATGTGACATGACCCCATGCTCTGAAATGTCATCCATCAAAAGTTTGTAACATTTTTTGAAGCAGTAATGATCCAACCTGCTGTGACATCTTCATTGCCTCTAGGGTGCCAGAAATTCTGCTGCTTTCCCAAACTGACAGTCATATAACTATTTAGAAACTCTCCAGGGAGGTCAGCATTAAAACAGGCTGGAAGGAGCCAAAGAAACATAATCTTGAATTGAAAAATCTGTTCAAACCAGTGTATGCATATAATCCTTATTTTCAGCATGTAAAAGTAATTATTCTTAGCATTAGTGTATTAACAGTGTTACTCAGTTTGTCAGCTGAGAACATGTTTAGTAGGCAAAGGATATGTGTCCACAGTCTTCCTCACAGTTGCTGGGCAAAGACTTTGCAGTGCTATACATAACATGAAGGTTTCAGCTGCTGGCTAATTCTTACTGATCCTGTGAAACTCAAAGGTTTGTCACTCATTGGAAATGGTTAATTCTTAGGAACACGTGGAACGTTTTAGGAACAAATAGAAAAAAATATTTGCCATTCACCGGGGCTCTGAATTTCTGAAACAGTTTGGAAGATATATGTAATCAACTTAGTAAGGACAATAGTCTGGTTCTAATTCTTCAGATCACTTGACAGTTCATGTCTCAGTCTGATTTCCTCATGCAGATAAAAGTTTTTGTTTCCGTGAAAGTTTTAAGTAAGAGTGCAAGTGGCTTTTTTTTTTTTATTGTTTTCAGCTATTTTAAAGGTGAAACCTTGGACAATCTTGGACAATCCATTGATCAGCTTCTTTTATGCATTGTTGTTGTGACTGAAATGAACCTTTTTATTCTTTCAAGTTAATTCAAGATGGTTTGACTGCAAATCTAACCTGTTTTACCATTCTGCCATCTTTACTTTGAAGAGATAATGATGTTAAGAAGACAGACTTCTGGAACAGAGAGGTATGTTTACCACAGCCCAGCTCAGTATAAACCAGTGAAGGTCTTTTGTAAGACAATTATAATTTCTGCTTTATTTTAGTAAGCCAAGGTCAAGATCAAATGTTTTTACAAGAAACTGTCAATGCAGAAGAATCTGTTAAGGTACTAACATCAGGATGTGTGCGTTTCTTTACTCTCCTATAGAATTAAAGAGCAAACTTCAACATGAACTTGTTCTGAAGAGCAGTTGTCACTGTCTTCCAAAGGCTGGAACAGGGAAATAACAAGATACTATCATATGGTATAGCTGCATTACAGTAGTTATCCGTGACAGCAGAAAAAGCAGTAATATGTCTACTTAGATTTTCTGTACTTCTATGATACCATTTCCTGTGCTTCAACAGATGTATCGGAACAAAAGAGACTGGCAGCAATTGTAAATTAAAATTCAGATTCTTCTAATACTTGTGCCCTATTGACTGCTACACACTGACTTATCAGAGGAACCAAAGAAAGATGTGACACATATATATCTCATTCTAAAAAGCAGTCACTTACTTGTGATAAACATAAATGATACATCACAGGCAAGAGCTGTAAGATCATGCTACACTGTTATTACACGCTAAACTTGGAGAGCCTAGCTGTAAGATTCTGCAGGTGTCATAAACATCAGTCAGCACAACCTTAATGATGGTGGCACTCCATCTGAAAAGCTTTATTTGGAAGACAGTCACAGCCCTCCACACTATAGGCTGAGGAGAAGTTTTCCCATCCCATCCTTCAGTAAGGCATGTACAATCAGCAGTAGCATCTGGGGAGCTGTCCTGGTTGAAGCCCAGCTGGTAACTCAGAACCACGCAGCCGTTCACTCACTTCCCCCCTTCTTCCTCCCCCTGCTCCCAAAGGGATAGGGAGGAGAACTGAAAGAATGGAACTCCCATGGGTTGAGATAAGAACAGCCCAGTAACTAAGGTATAACACAAACCACTGCTGCTACCACCAGTAACAATAATGACAATGGAAATAACAAGAGAAGAGAATACAACCGCCCACCACCTGCTGACTGATACCCAGCACGACCCGAGCAGTGATCTAGCCCTTCTGAGTAACTGCCCCCAGTTTATATGCTGGGCATGACTTGCTGTGGTATGGAATACCCCTTTGGCTAGTTTGGGTCAAGTGTCCTGTCTCTGCTTCCTCCCTGCTTCCCCTCCTCACCAGCAAAGCATGAGACTCAGAAAGTCCTTGGTCAGGGTAAACATTACTGAGCAGCAACTAAAAACATCGGTGTTATCAGCGCTGTTCTCAGGCTGAAAGTCAAAATCACAGCACTGCACCAGCTACTAAGAAGGAGTGAAATGACTGCTACTGCTGAACCCAGGAGTGAAGTGGAGGAGCAATAGTATGGGGTGCAGACACAAATGTGAGTCAGAAAAAGCAGCAGGAAAGGGGAAGAAAAGACAGTTGTATCAAAAGGAAGGAGAGGCCAGGAGGAGAGCAAGCTGTGCACAGTCAAATTGCAGAAGCAGGGTCGGGGTATAGCTAAGTGTGGGCTAACGATGGCACACTTACAGGATGAAGGACTGTATGACTACTATGAGGGAAGTATGGACTGTGAACTAGATGACTGGGTGTGGCAGCAGAGAGCTAGAATCACATAGACCATGGAGGGGGGAGGCAAAACACTGGTGTGAAGATAAGAATGATGTTGGGAAGGAGAGCACCTAAAATTTTTATGTTAACAGTGTGATGGGATCAAAGTTATGGAACATGAAAACATGGAGGCCACATCAAAATCATCAAAGGAAAGGTGAGGAAATTCTTGTAAGCCTGGGGAGAATGAAGCACAAGAAGTTGTGGTGTGTTATGTTCTTAGACCTACAGGAGCTATAAAATGTGTCATATCCCGCAAAAAAAGCGTCTCTGATTTTTCTTTGCCCAGACAGCTCCAATCTGCTCTTGTCTTGCACGTACTACACTCTTCAAACTCACAATATCTCCAGAAGTGCAGATGGCCCTGTAAGTAATTGAGGATCCCTGCAGAGTGAATGGTAATGGAAAAATACCCCACTTTTATCCTTTATCTTAAGCCATGCAAAGTATTTTTTACCACCTAATCCTGCTTTCATCTGTTACTTAAAGTAATATTCCAGTAGAACCCATATGACTGGAGACCATTTAACTGTCAGGTTACATTTAACATTTTAATGAAAATTTAATGTTCTTACAACTGATTTTTCTCTCAATGGCACTGAATTACTTATGAATAACTACATCTCTATTTAAACAAAACATGCTCCTCTAATGAGGTACAGCTAAATGGACATCAAAATGAACTATTATGCAACATCTAACTGGCAACATTATGAACCAAGCCCTTTCAAATTCTGAGGACAAGCAAGCTCCAGAAAAGGTGTACAAGGAAGAAGAAAGATGAAAACATCTCCCATCTGGGAGAGCAGAAAAGAGAAGTGACTGGGCTTGAAAGCAAAGCCTTGGCAAGCCCGCATGCTAGAACCGACAACTACTTCACTTGTGTTTCCTCTTCCCTTCTCCCACTTGCATTTTCTAGTCACCAGTGTCTCTTTTCTTTCTTTTAATTTTCTTTCTTATCCCTGAATAGTCAAAGAATGAATGAAAGAGCAAAAGCATGGGCTCTATTCCTTCAGAAACATGCCTTCTGGTCACAAATTGTTTTTTACATGACTGTGCAGTAAAATGAACTTATTTCACATGGTGGAAAGGTGATCCTGCAAATATATATCAGTGTATGGGATACCATGACTTGCATTGATAAATAGCTTGCATTCTCAGCCTTTTACAAACAAAATGAAAATAACTTCACTTCCTAAGGACTTTAAGTCTCCTACAGGCATGGCTGCTACATCTGCAGGGAGTTTGGAGGCACCAAGGACAAGTTAGTATTGATTCCACTAAGGCTGCTTCCTAGACACAGTCTCTAACAGAAAGCTGCCTTAATCTGAGGGTATATAACAATGAAGAAATAAATCGCTCTTTGAGTTTTCCCTGAGGCTGCTGATTCCCATTCCTGGAACCTGCCCATGGGAGAACCACTCCATGGCAGTAGGAAAATAGTCATTTTGAAGAGTAGTAAACAGATGCCAATTAGTGAAAATTACTGAAATGAAGGTTTATTTTAAGGCTAGCTATCATGAAATACCAATCTGAACACTAAAGATGAAGAGGAAACAAAAATTAGAAATGATGTATTTATAGTAAAAAATAAGGCAAAGCTGAGCCAATCAGACAATAAACGTCATTAGGGCAGAAGTTAGCATTCACACAGAGTGCTTGGATAGAGTTGTTTACATTTTTCATAATGAGCTAGGTTTAGAAGGTGAATCACGACTTTAACTGCTGGATTAATTAGGGTTCACTTTACACAGGAAAGTGAAAGCCAGCAGTTCTTGTAATAAACCCAGAGTACCATTATTCACTAAGCAAAATCCTCCCGAGACAGAGAAACTCATTCTCTGTTAGTGTCCCTGATCATTCATAATGCACAAAGTAGGACAACTGTGCCAACCACTTCAGAAAGAGCTCAAATAGCTCAGGTTTCAGTCAAGTACTCAATTGTGTAACAAATAATGAGAAAAGGGAAGAGTGATGAAGTAAAGAATTAGTTTATCAAAAAAGAAATTTAAGGAAAAAGTTTCATATTACAATTGTCTTTCCCATTTAAAGCAGAATGGCATTGTATCCTATCTTTCAGAACCATCAACCCCAAATTCTGATATACGAAGGTAAGATTCTGAAGTGTGATTTCTGCACCAGTGAGTATCAATCCATTATATAATGACTAATGAAACTTCCTGGCACTTAGGTCCTTGTGACTAGCTTATTAAACAATAATTTGCTGAAGTGTGATGCTTTATGGATCATCACAGACAAAATCAGCTCTCTAAAGAATTGTTCTAACAGCTGATTACAGAAACAGAAGACAAAGAGACAGGAATTCCACTGAAGAAGAAAAGGTTAAGGTGTTCTTTAGCTCAGATATACTGACCTTTTAAATACATCAATGTGCATTTTGTAATTTCATAATTGTGCAAAATAAAACAAGTTTATATTAATAATTATAGAATTAATTAAAATTTCAATTAGAAAATTTACCCTACTATCTCACAGATTAAATATGCAATGGAGAATGTAAAATAAGAAAAAAGAAATGAAAGGAAGATTTTTTTTAAGATTTGTCTATGAAAAGATATTTTATTAGAATATGGTGATATGAATAAAATTGCAGAATAATTGTACCAGAAAATCTTTACTGCAAATTAAACATATGTGCAGTGCCACCTACTCACACTTTCAGTTCAGAATGACATCTCCAAGAAAGAAAACTGCTGTAGTAGTTTAGCTAACAAAAATATTTGCTGGATCTACTGTGTTTTGCCTGCAAGGTTTTAAAGAAATATTAAATTTTAATAAAGTGACAAAAGAAATAGTTACTAGGCTACTTCAAAGACCAACCTCTTCTCCAAAATGCAAGATAACAAATCAAGCTCTGAACTGTAATTACTGAAGAAGAGTTGCAAAAATTAATGTTAAAGAAGAAACAGAAGAATGTAAGAATTAATCATTCCTTCATTGGCATCTTTATTGCTGTGATTTAGCTCCTTAAAGACATTTATTTCAAAAATACTACATTGTACGTACTTTTTCAGTAAGCATCACAACAGCTATTTGTAATCGAAAGCTTTCCAAGAACTGAGGCATATATTGATTATGAAAATGCAGGTATGTTTGACTCAGTTTGACATGAAAATTTAACATGACCTACAGATTAACTACTACTGTCTTAAGAAAGGTTGTTTTGATATTCTACCACTAAAAAGGATGCCATTAACTATTGCAACCTTAAGAGCTAACTGAAGAATTATTAAAACTAACTCAGAAAGTTCTTCCAGAACTGAGGAAAGATAATGTCTGTAAACAATAAAAGATACTGCATTTCAGCCTATTTCATGAATGTGCCGTGTTCAAATGCACATTAAAAGTCATAAGATCACATACTATTAATTAGCTTTTCAATGTTCTTGTTACATCAACAGTGTCACTGCTCAGAATTAGAAGTCTACCAGTTTCCTTGGCTGACACAGAAATGAATGAAATCCCAATGAAATTGCACAAGTTTTCATGCAGTTCAAAAAAAAAAGAGGTTTGCAATATTTTGTAAAACTATTGATTCTATACAGAATGATCGGAAACCTCTATTAAGAATCTTAAAAAAAGCTCCAGTAGAATGAATTTCAGATGTGCTCTTAAGAAAAGCACATTGAAAAATGCTGTGAATGCTAGTTGCTGCTCTGAGACATACACAGATCCAAAACTACATTAACTCTTTTTAAAACATATAATTAAGTCTATATTGATGCAGTTTTCCCAGAGAACCTTCTTTCTAGAACTTTCCTATTGAATTATTTACTCTTATGCTGTATTACGCCAGCTAAAGATAGAATATTATTTCTAAATTGAACTCTTGTGCATGTAGCAATGGGTGAATATTTGGGGTAGTCAGTCAGGGACACAATGGCTTCTCACTGGAGTGGGAGCTGTGCAACCTAGGGAATGTGTCCAACATAAAGGGACCATATATTCAGTACATTTCTTCAAACTTATACCCTGTGGTCTGAACAGTAACAAAGTCTAAAAAAACATTAGAAACCCAAGTTTTATTGAGGCAGTAGAAAAGATGGACAACATTGTGCCCATAAGGTAATTCACTCAACCACTGACAGCAAACACAGGATCATAAGCAATGCCATGGCTTCAGTAGACTGCCAGGAAACAATCTCTGGGTCATCTGACAACAACTTCTAGTAATGCAAATGTCTTTTGAATGCAGGTAAATCACAATGCCTGTTGGCTTCACCAGTGGTAGTGTGATTTGAATATGAATATGTTGAATATGAATATGTTGATGTCAGTCAGTCTGTTTGTGCTGCTGATATTGGCCAAAGGGCAGGGTATCAGTAGGCAGGGTGACATACTCCTGTCAGAATGTCTTCCACAGTTTTCCATGGATAGCCATTTAGACAAAGACAGCCATTGTTGCCCAAATCACAAACAAACCACTACCCATGATTTCAGATAATAATTTTAAATGAAAAATTTCTATTTCAGAAGTGCAAAGTGAATTTATATGCTAAACTAAAATACTGCAATATTTCTAATACTTACCTGGAATCTGCAAAGACAGTTTTGATTTCCTCTTCTGTAAAGAAATTGTGTACCATCTCAGGGACAAGCAGTGTTTCTCCCTGATGAACACCTCTCACTCCTCAGCAGTAAAAGTGAATAACGCTATGTATCAGCACTCTGAAACATGTAAGTTTAATAGTGTAAGAAATTACACACAGCACAAAGGAAGAAGGACAAGTCACTCACATAAACACTTCAGAAAAACATAGGCTTAACTCATTCTATCTATAGTCTCATTTTTATTATTTTTACAAGAGGAAATTCAATTCATATCATGTAAACATTTCATCAGACAAAGCACCACGTCAGAATTTTAATGCTTCAGTGAAGGATGAGGAACTTCTAAGCTTGTTCACTGAACCATAAGTATAAAAATGGAAAGTAAGTAAATTTTGGCTATTAAGAAAATGCTTAATAATGGGGCCTATTGGAACACAGAGGTGTCTCCTATAAGAAATGAAAGCTTTGTCCACCAATATGTTTCAAAACTACATGAAAAAATATGCAAGAAAAAAAGGATTGCTTTTTTTTAGCATGAAAAATATGGGGTGTATGAGATTGCTCAGCTCTGACTTTTAAGATTGTTCCGCTTTGAGTTCTGTTTTCAGAATACTGTCTTCACAATAAGCATTAAGAATCATGAAGAGATGTTGGAGAATAAAGAAAATGATCAAAGCTGTTTAATTTTGTGAAAGGGTGATTGCCAGAACAGAATCTAGATGAGATGAAACATTCTTCAAAACTTTCACAGAAAGTCGGAATTTGGTTATGGACAGTTCTGAAGACAGCCACACATGCGTGGGAGACTGTCACCAGCTGTACGTTTCAGCACATCTCTTCTGTAGTAGCAGGAGGGAACACTAATTTCCTTTAATTAGACACTTAAAAGTTTTAGGCAGACTTTTTCCATATTTCAAGAAAACCAACAAGACTGCCCTATGTTGTTCCCTGACTGGAATCAACCTACTGATACACCTATATATAATTCTCTATATAACAGAAAACAGTAGGAGAATGGAGTTAATTCAGGAGTTCTGCTTGCAGAAGCTAAAACAAAAGCTTCAGGGTGAGCATCTTCACCCTCTAACAACACAGACAAGAAAGGCTCAGCTGCCTTTTCTTTTAAAGAACTAAGAATCATACGAAGTATGTAAGTCTTTATCCTGATTGTAGAGTGATAACAGACTAAACCTGTTTTCTTCTGTTGTTTGTTTCTTTTTGCAGAAAGGTCATTTTCACTTCATGGGCAAAACTTTTCATCCAGGTCCCATAATGAATATACTCCTGCTTCACATGCAAATTGGATAATCCTAGACACCAGATTAACGAAACCACAGTGTTAAGTCAAGCAGGAAATGGGTTTATAGTTCTGAGGTCGTTGTTGGAATGAAAGATTTCCCTAATGCAAGAAGAGAAGAAAATTTGGGATGAGTATAAGTTATACAATGATGTCCCAATACACAACCCCAGATTTTGTTGAGAGCTACAGCTTGCGCAGACATCAATAGAAAGCAGTTGCATTCTCTGTGAACACCCTCCATGTGTACACAGCACTGTTCTCTCTATTGCTGTGATGTGCAAACATCAATGATTTGACAAACAAAGCTCTTAATTATGAAAAATCAGAGCATTTGATATCATAAACAGAACTACAGAATTCCTCTTCATATGACAAAACCAGAAATTAAGCAAACATTATGGAATAAATAGTAGTTTCTCAGTGCAAAATTTTCTTTAATAAGAAGGGTTTTAAAGTTGAATGCTGTAAATTTGTCATTCTAGACTGAGTGATGCTGTGTAGTTTTGTTTCCTTCTAGAAACACATCATGGGAATCATCTTGCAAAGGGATGAAGTATAAAAGGAAAATAGTACTGCATTAGACCAAAGAATGAATGGGGCCAGCAGTCCCATTAATTTTTTTTCTGGGGAAGTAACCTCTATTACATACCTTTTTTCCTTTCTCCATGTTCTTTGTCCACTGATTCATACCTACCTGAAAGTAGGTCATTATCCTGTAAGGTTTAGTTCTTATGCTGCTAAAAGCAAAGTGAAAGGTTCAAAACCATGGAACAGAATAGAGGCAGTTTAAGGGACTCACCTTTTGAGTAATATGTTCTGCCAGCAGCTGTGCCTGCCACCACTGTTCTATGTATGCTCTGCAGCTTGCAGTCAGCCTCACAGCGTGGCTGGCACAACTCTACAAACAGTTTGAGACAGTGCTGAAGTCACTGAGGTCTGTAGTTGGTCAGGTAGTTGTGGGATGAAATAGTAAACAACTGTTCTAGCTCTTGGGCCACAGAAATGAGACACCAAGTTAATGTTTTGCTCTTTTCCTTACAGCAATGACCTCCTCTTTCGTCTCCTGTTTCTTCATCCTGCCTAGTAAAGGAAACTGCTGTTATGCTCCAAAAAGACTACTTTTTGTTTGTTTGTTTGTTTGTTTTGATTTTGTTTCCTCAATTATCCCTGCCTGTATTACTAGACTCACGAAAAGAAAAGCATTATTTTTGGTCCCAGACCAAAGGGGGAGGGGCTACAAAAGGAATGATGAAAAACCTTGGTCTTCCTTCATGGCTTAGGAAGCCATCAAATTCTTAGGCTGCCCCAGTGGACAGAAATACATGCTAGCTGAAAAATGTAATGTAGGAGAAAACTGGGAAATTTTACCAAACCATTCCCCAGTGAGGATAGGAAAGACCCAAGGGAGAGAGCTCTTTCAGTTTTAATACAGAAGTCGTTCACATTTCACAGCAAGTTTTCACTAAAACTCCTACTAAGCCTCAAGTTAAAATTATAATAAGAAATCAGCCACAAAAAATCAGCTTCTTCCCTTTTGCCTTTATGTTTCAACACTAGAAGTCTCTTGACACAGTCAGTGAGGTTTTATCATTAGAGCTTTTCTCTGGACACAGAGAACATTCTCTGTATCTCCCATTTCAGAAGAGTTTTGTTATGGGCATGAAAGGAACCACTAACTACAGGCGGGACTTGAGAGCAGATATTTTTTTTGTGCTGGGTAGCCATGTTAGGATTGGATTTTACAGCTTAGGACAGTACCTTGCTCTAGTAAAAACATCAGTGCCACCAGCACTAGTTTGGAAAGAGTGGTTTCATCCCTTGGTGTGCACAACTCATTTGTGGCTTTGAGTGTCCTTGCAGCTTTGGGCAGTGAAGTTCCTTCTGGTTATCAGAGCCTAAAGTGGCATGTAGTTTATAAAATAATAATGATTTTAAGTATGAAAGGGTGCCATACTGGTATTGTCTGGGCTGGTAGGCCTGGGCTTCTTTGTCTCAGCTTCTTCCTTTCTCAAGGAAAGAGCACAGTCCTGAAACTCAGCCCTGAAAATGCTAGAAAGCAACATCATTCCTGAGTAAAAGGCTGCAGTGACAATAAGCCACACATACTTCTTCACAAATGATGCCTGGGCCCCATGCTGGCACACCTCTGGGACACCTCTGTACACCCAGTGACAACTTCTTGAGCAGAGTGGGAAGGATAGAGGGAAACTGGTCATGGTTGTAAGCTGGAGAATTATAGGCTGTGGTGACAATAAACTCACAGCTCTTGGTGAAAACCATATTTGTAACACAAATTCACCAGATGCTTACAAAATGAAAGACTCTTGCTGTATATTGAAAACCCCAAACTGAAATTGAAAAACGTTCTTAAGATGCCTGTACATAAATATGGGAAACATGTTCAAATAATGTTGCTCAAATTCCAGAGAGGTTTCTATTTCATCAATAATTCATGAATTTGTAAATTTATCATTTGTAATACTTAAACGCTTCCTTGAAACTAAATAGCTTTCATGTCTCTAGTTAAATATAGTGAGTGCAGGTTATTGCAAAGCTCTCTGGGATTGTATATTGACCCTTATTTCTTTATAATTGCTGCATATTTATAGAAGAACAGCTGAACTACATCTCTCAATTTTGATTTGAAGCTTTGGAGCCACAGTAACAGCTTTTGGAGTAAAACCTCAGATGATGCCCATAATATAGTGGGTGAAATGTCAGGGGGGGAATGAAAAACTTATGACAGAGTAAGGGATTTGCTAAACAATTGGAAAGAATAAAATATGCAACATTGTTAAGAATGAGGCTCTTCTGTGAATTGAAGTTGGCTGGAGAAAGACAAAGACAGAACAAATCTTTTGAGCAATACCTAACTTGCCTCTGAATTACACAGGAAAAATGAAGAGCAGTCCCAGGAATCTAGCTGGTATCAGATGGTGCTGCTCGCTGTGAAAGCTTTATGAGCCTTTTGGTGATGTGACAGCACCAGAAATATCCTGCCAGTCATTTTTATACAGCTTGTGGTTTTGCCTTCCTGTCAGCTGCCATGACCTGTTTGATTTTATTCTTAACATGAATTTTGCATTTCCAATAGAAAAAGGGAACAGTCCTGCAGGCACTTTGGCCGAAACCTTGTAAAATTGTTAAAGGAGGAGGCAAGCTTAAAGCTAAGCAAGCATGTAAGACTGGGCTGGCACAAAGTCAAATGCTAAAGCACCTGGTGGGGTTGGCTTCACGGAGGAATAGGGCCTACATGGCACACAAATCTTCTGCAGTAACAGGATTTGTGTCAGACTCAATTGCCTTCAACTTCCCTACTACTCTTATGTCATCTGACATAAGGTCAGGTCTTCAGTTTGTAAAAGTTGCTCCATCTCCCAAGAAGTTAATGGAGCAACTTTGTCAACTTCTACTGAAGTATAGATTATAGTTTTGGTTGCTGTCCTTTGACTGGAGAGGCGAAACAGAAATTCGTGAATCATTTCCAATTTTAATTCCTCTCACTGAAGATTTCAGTGGAACACAACAATACAGTGACTGTGTGATGGTATCTTAAGAGTTTGCTAGCCTGCAAGTATGCTCTGAACACTCCTGCAGTGGAAAACTACTACTTAAAATACTATTTTCATAAAATCTTGCAATTCTGTTTCTACGTCTTAGTCCATCCAAATTTCTTTTCTTTAAATGGTGGTGATGTAGTTGATAGATTCAGATACTCGGGAATTCTACTGATGACACCACGCATTGATGCAGTCCTGTAGGTTTCCCAAGGCATTGAGGAATGCAAATGGATGTTCTTAATGTGGGAAAGTACTTCTTATTGAGCTGTTTTTTGTAGTCTGTCTCTCTACTTAAAATAAATACCAGAATTCAAGAGTCCTCTTTTATATCTCAAATCAGCTTTGTGATGTAATACTTACAAAAAAGAGAATTTAAAAATCAAACATTTTTTTTTAATGACTAAAAATTAACATGTGGGAATATTTCAGTGTCCTTGCTTGTCTGAGTTTCTGTCAGATCATGACTGGTGTTAGTGACTGTAGTAAGTCCTCAGGGTGACAGAATCACTCAGTTTTATTTCATAGTTTTTATGCTTTGAGAACATAAGATTTTTAATCTGACAAGAGACACTGAAGCACATCCAAAGAGTTAGAAGAGACTTCTGCAAATCCAGAGGAATTTAATCTGTCACTTTTCTTTCTGGCAGCAACTCAGCAACATACAAAAAAAAAAAAAAAAAAAGCAGAAAACCTAAGCAAATAATTACTATGGAGGGATATTTTGAAATCTCATTGCTCTAATTTTTCTCTAGTTGTTTTTTCTAGAGTATTACTTTCAGCTTTTGGAGATTAGCAGTGACATATGTACTGGTCTTATTAGAATGGTCAGAAGATTCGTCAGTTGTACGCACATATGTGCATAATTTATTTCCCAAGAAAGTGGAAGATGTGGTGTCAACTCATCATTCCCATCATTTTGACTGGTATCTTAGACTGCCTGTGAGTTCATTTATTTTCTAGCAAAATGTTCCAAACAGAAACTAGGTATTTTGTTACTAAATAAAAATTATCCATGCCATCAAGGTTTGTTTCCTTGTATATTTTTGATGCAGAAAATACACAGATATTTCATCTTGGTTTTAATAAACATATTAGCAATATATTCAATAAAAATAATTATAACAAATGCAAGTGGCTATACAAGAAGACTGATGACACTATCACGTTTGCTTTCTTTCATTAATTCTCTATTGTCTAATAAGAATTGCATTCTTCCTGTAGACTTTGAAAAGCTGAAGTTCTCTCTTCTGTCCCTGATTTCAGAGAGGCTTTAGGAGCTTAGCTTCACTGAGATTTTTGTTTTATTTAATTACAGCAGTGTAAAAAATATGGTAGGAAAGAGCACACAAACTGTCAACACAATCAAATAGTCTTTATTCCTCAAGAAGCCAGTCTAAAACCAAGATCAGCGAAACAGAAAATTCAGAGACAGAATTATAACACAAAATCAAAGTTTGAGTATCTATGCAGAAGAAATAAAGATCATTCTTTTAATTTACTCAGCCTAGCAAAGAGAATTTTATTCCGGTAGTGGTTTTGCTATCGTTACTCCCTCTCAATTATTTGATCCTTGTACAAATTAATATGACTAATTCTCCAGTGAGACTACATCTGACATTTTTTCACTAATGTGTTTCATGCTGAGCAGGATGACAAGCACATCAAAACTATCAAGAAAAGAATATGTCTTAAACTCCAGCCTATGACAGCCAGTATTCCAGATTGTTGCCTGAATGCAAAATGGAGTAACATTCTTAGAGTACTTAACTGTTTGACATCTTTGCTTCTTGCTTCAGTGACCATTACCTTTATTCTTTCTTTAGCCTTTTGTTTATTTTGATTGGAATATATGATCTTTTTGAGTACACTTTAGTATGCCTTAAAGCCTAGAATAGCTGCTGAGGAGTATTGGCTTAATTTCAATCTGCGATGGGCTCCAACTGAGCCAGTAACCCCTAATCCCCTTATAGTCACTGAAGATCTAGTCAATATAGTTAAATGAAGGTTAGTGAGATTCACCCTTTGGTAAAGCAGGTCAGATGATTCACACAAAGAAAACCCTGACTCTCTGTCATGACAGTAACCTTCTATGGTAATTTGAAAAGTTTCTTTAATGCAATCGTCTACAATTAGGTGAGAGGAATTTTGCTGTGTTAGGCAACTCTAACAATGTCTTGGATGGGTTAAGTTAATTCATTTCCACGGTGTTTTAATCCAAAAATCGTAATTCTTACCATGAGTTATGTATTTCAACACAGATGAGGATTTTTTCTCAAAATGCAAAATTTAGCACTTTCCCTGTATATTTCTTTATGCAATTAGGGTAATCTTACTACATATATACAATTCAGCTATTAAATCTAGGTCTTCAGAGACTTCAGGATAATGACATAATGTCTGTTTTAAAATAGGGTGATCTGAAGTCTTAAAATTATATACATTGATTTCTTGTATTACACATCCAATTCTGTTGAACAAAACCCACCTTTCAGACATCATATAGGATGGTCCTAGTAGAAGGAATCTGTACTTTTCAGTAGTGCCAGCTTCACAGTCACAAGAGAGACTGACAGGTTATCTTTACGCCAGCTTGGAATATGCAAATAGATTTTCTATGAAGAGGAACCCTGGAAAATCTAGACATAAGTATTTCTCTCTGAAGACTTTTTCTCTTACATTCTTCTCAGCTTGCTCTTGTCACACTGTCATAGGATGTAGTGGGTGCAGAGGGCATAAACAGCTTTTTTTTAAGTTATGAAATGTGGGTTTTATGAGAACAGATTGGTTTAAAGGAATTTGGCTGTTTACATTACTGAGTAAATACATAAAATATAACAAAATGGCAGATGAACTTCTGTGTTCATTAATGCAAAGTGGTACATTTGGGAAAAAAAAACATTATAAACAAACACAGATAGTCTCTATATTGCAAATTGCGATGTGGGAAAAAGATGTCAGAGTTATAGTTGACAGTTTTATGAAACTAACAGCTCCTGTTCGGCAGTCAAAAGAGCAAAACAAATGTTAAGATTTATTAAGAAGCACCAAAAAATCATGGCCACCAAACTGGAAAATATTATTATGCCATGCTGCAGCTCAGTGGTTCACCAAGTCTTTGAGTATCTGAATACAGTTCTGGTGTCCCTTATCACTAAAAACATAGGGAACTATAAAGAGTAAAAGGAAAGGCAGCTAGTGAGATCAAAGGTAAGGAATGGCTTATGTTGATTAGAGCTCTCTGTGTTCAGAAAAAAAAAAAAAGATTATTAAGACAGGATCTATAAAATAGTGAATTATTCATATGGTATGTGAACAGGAAACATTTATTCATTGTTTCATTAAAGATTTAAGGGGGGTCCAAATGAAATGATCAGGTAGCAAGCTTAGTCAAAAAGAAGTACTTTTTCATAGTGCATAATCAAACCATACAATCAGCCAGGTTGAAAGGGACCTCAAAAGACCGTCTGGTCTAACCTTTTGTAGGAAACGGCCTTTCCAAGTGTTGCCAAGTGTCCTGGTGTGGTTTGACAACCCTGCGTATACTAGGATGATAGCAACTCTATCTCTGCTATTAACGCCGCTGTGGATGCCGCTCAGGATCTGATTTGTCTTTGTTGCTATGTTTATAACTAAAAAAATGGGTTAAAAATGTGTTGAGACAAATTCAATAAATAAAAATATCCATTAAACAAAACCCCAATCCCTGTGTTAGCAAGGCTTTGTAAACTGGTGATTACCAGAATGGAGAGGTCTTCTTGTAGGCTTTTCGGCTCTTTCTGCTTTCCCTAAGAAACCCCTGCCAGAAACAGGGTACAAGACTAGCTGGGCTTTGATGTGACTGTGGCTATTGTTATGGTAATTTTCTTATTTCTAAAGTAGCAGCCATCATGGTAAAGTTAGCGCAATTTGCAGAGCTTTACTTTTAAAATAAGGCTCTGTCTCCTTTCTGTAGGTTCTCCTTCCCAGATCCAAACCAGCTCATAAATAAAGATTCATCTGTAGATATGTGCAAAAGAAGCTCCTTCAGGATGCATATAGAAGCAGTAAGTCCACCTACCATAGATCAACATAATATTGATTTCAAGAGCTGGAGCAAGTGATGTGCTGCTTACCCAAGTGAGCTTGACAAGAGATGACACTGTCCCTCTAAAGCATGACTTCTCCACATGGAAGAGCAGGCTGGCAGGCAAAGGAGCCTCACACTCTTGGGTCTGATTAGGCATCATCCCCAAGAGCTGATCCCGCTTTCCTCCCTTAAGTTCTCCATTACTTTTTTTTTTTTTTTTTAAGATGACTTCTCTGCGTACTAATATTTCAGAAATGTCAGCCATCAAATGAAGAACTCTTATTTTTTCCTTCTGAGTTGCACATCCTCTTTTAGCCTCCTCTATAACTCTTCAAATTTTCCAGAGAAGTTTCACGTTACTTACATTTTCTCCTCTGAGGAATCCTGTGCTCTCTGTCTGTGTACCTCTTTCTCAACTGACTGACTGATTTTCCAGATGAAGGATATTTCAAATTTAAGTGCCCTCCATATTTAAGGAGGTCTCTGGGAACTGAGGTGTTCAATGAGCCAGCTACTCCTTCAGGAGTAAAACTCTCATGGACATAGAGCTGAGTGTGCTCATTACTAATATATAAAACAACTAGTAGCTAGAACAAGTATAAATGCATAAATGTCCTGGCATCTCTGGCATCTTCTTATTTATGTGTAGAGTTAAATTGTACCAGTACACCTACTATCCCTTCCTAAGTATGTACATCACTTTCTTTGCAGTCTGCACACTGATTTTTAAAATCACTCATCCACTGCACTGAAGTGTATTGGAATATGCCCACTTTAAGTTAACTTTCAAACATATCTATATAACTCCTGAATTATCCTTTGTAATACTGTTGAACCCTCTCACCACACCTCCTTCCTTTCTCCTCAAAACTCTCCCTATTCTTGTTATTTTCTGGCCCACTTGGGCTGTTCCCACAATATCACAAGTTTCAAAGGTGTGTACTTCACCAGCTCTCTTATTTTTGCTGTTAAGCTCTTTCCACTTGTCTATATGCATTTTAATAACCCTCTTTTTTCTTTTTTTTTTTTTTTTTATATTGCTGCTCATAATTCCCAGGGTCAATCTGACCTTCCTTTAACTCCTTTTGTGTAAACATCGTGTTTTTCCTTTTTTAATCTGCAGACACCCACGTCAGTGCAGAAGGAGTGGAGGAGGTGCTCCAGGCAGCAGGGCAAAGATTCCCCTGCAGCCCATGGTGAGGCAGTCAGTGCCCCTGCAGCACATGGAGGTCCGCACTGGAGCAGATACTCACCTGCATCCCAGGGAGGATCCCATGCCGTATCAGAGGATTCCCAAAGGAGGCTGTGACGCCATAGGAAGCCCATGGTAGGGCAGTAGCTGTTGTCTGGTGGAGAGAGGAGCCCACACTGGAGCAGGTTTGCTGCAAGACTGTGACCACACTGGGGACCCACGCTTGAGCAGTCTGGTCCTGAAGGACTGCACCCATGGAAGGGACCCACACTGGAGCAGTTAATGAACAACTGCAGCCCATGGGAAGGACTTATGCTGGAGAAGTTCATGGAGAACTGTCTCCCATGGAAGACACCCCAGGCTGGAGCAGGGGAAGAGTTTGAGGAGTCCTTGCCTGAGGAAGAAGGAGCAGCATCAACCTGTAATGAACTGACCACAACCCACATTCCTCATTTCCCTGCATTGCTGCAGGGAAGGAGGTAGAGAACTCAGGAGTAAAGTTAAGCCCAGGAAGAGGGGAGAGATGGCAGAAAGGTGGAAAGTGTTTTTAAGATTTGGTTTTATTTCTCATTACCCACCACACCCTCCTTCAGCTTTACATGATAATTATTTATACAGGGAGATGAGTGATAGACAAGGTGACTATAATAATGGTTGGAAATTTCCAGCACTTGCTCATTCAAACCTCTGCAGCCTTGGAATTTCTTAAAAATTGTGTTTCTTGGTTTTTCAGTGTTCTCCAATCAGTATTTTGGTATTCCCAATACAGATACTGAATTACAAGTAACAAAAGCAGGAGAACAACATTATGAGCTGTCATGAGTGAAGATAACCTTTACACCTGCGTTAGAACAGCAGAGAAGACACATACTGACAGCTTCTGTTGCTGCTCAAACAATCATCTTCTGTCTTGCAGTTGAAATTGATATTGAAAAGAAATGCTAAAAAATCAAAGAAGTTATGAGTGACATAACGACCATGCAGGGGGTAAGTACTCAAGAGTATATGGGTTACTGTACTGATTGCTAAAATGTACTGAACCCTTAAGTGAAAAAAATTAACCCTGACTCACAGACAGTGAGAGCTGACAACTACTTGGGCAGCAATGAATATAAAGTCCATGGCAGATAATTCCCATTTCTTTCCCTTGATGGCAGTTTGTCTGGCTGTAACTACCAAAAATTAATCTACCTTCAGGACATTTTCCAATGCAAACACTCCCTTACGCTTTCCTGAATCCTTGTAAGCCCACTTCTTTTGCCATGCTGGTACAAAAAGGATTTGGTTCTGGGCTGAGCATCATTTCCAGTATGCATAAGCCCATGACAGTGTTTCAGCCGTGCCAGCAACAAAAACCACTGGGAGCTTGAAGGAGGAGAATCCTTTGCCTCCAAAGAGAAAAGGCATAGCTTTCTGGGGCCACTTTTCTGGGGCCATTCAGTGCCATTTTGGTGCCTCAGTTTTCTGGGGCCGTGGAAGAGACCTCTACTTTCATGTCATGTAACAAAGTGGGTCATTTTCATTGCCCAGCTTTAGAAGACAAGGAATACCTCCCTTACAGGCACTCTAATGTCATCCACATGTACTGCTTCCTGATACAGGACAAAGTTAGTGTAATTATTATTGAGTATGACTTAGATAATTTATGCTCATAAGGAGCTGAACGGACTTGCTTCTCTTAAAATATTCTACATCACTGGAGAGCACAACGAAGACCTCCATCTCAAAGAACTTGTACTATTAAACCAAACACAGTTGTGAGAGTGTTGCTCTGGGGATGAGGGCTGGATGCTAAAGGGTACTCTCTATACTACTTCATTTTATGTGAGCATTAGAATTGCAGTATGATAGGTGTGTAATCAGTAACACATAGCTGTAAGAAGAAGAAATTAATGAATGAAATTGCAATCTAATGTACAATTCACAAATGAAATTATCTGAAAGGCATTTGTGAAAAAAATTAGTAATGCTCTTATCACCCTGCATTAGCCACCTTTCCCAGTAAACCCTAATAAACATCATAAACAAAAGCTCCATATGTCAAACAAAGAACTCTTTTCCAAAGATATTTCACATTAAACAGTAGCATAAGAATGGTGAAGCAGTATTTTTTGTCCTCGGGCACTTAGCTATAGATTGCACCCAGACTGACCATTTTTAACTGCATCACAGTTCCAAGCAACAACATTTTCTTCCTTTATCTAAACTTACAGCAGTCCAGTTAATACAGAGGCACCTTTACATTTGTCTGGTTTTTTAGGCAATGCCTTAAGTCTCGTCTACTTATTTCTAAAGAAGTTGCATTCATAAAATGGTGTTCTTCTGAACTAAAAAATGCCTTTTGTCCCCCCACAATGGGCTCGACTGCAGAAGGCTCATTAGCAGCATTAGACACAACCTCTGACCTCAGCCTAGCAATGCTGAAATACACAAAACACCTTCTTAGGCTGACAGAGATCACTCCCATGTTATACAGGAAGCAAAAAAAAAACCAAAACAAAACAGGCACAAAAACCATTTTACTCACTTTTATGGCTTCCAGCCATTTCCACTGATCTCTCGAGGCCTATCATCTAGAGCACGGGCTGCCTCACTCCCTGCTCCTGCAGACAGAAAGTAATGTTCAAAGTGCGATATATAAATAACTGCAGAGATCTGAACTATTGACATTTTCTTGACTCTTAACTTCAACAAAAATCAAGAAAGATCCGGTCTTTGCTGCCAGAGCTTGTTTACCCTTGGTTTTATTATGTTATGGAGAAATCCAGTGTGTCCTTTACCATACAGTTCTCTTAGAGCATTCTTAAAAACTGATAGAGACCAACAATTACTCTTTACCTTGAACACTTCTGCCTATATTTCTTCATATTAATTTCATTGTAGCTTGCCATTGTACAAACAGAGCCATGACAGATAACTGGGGTTCCCTCTAATTTGGTCCTCTGCTATTGCAAGGTGGTAGAGCTCTGTTCATCCCTTCTGTGCTGATGATACTGGATGAAGTTGGATATCTTTCCTTTTAACTGATCTCACTCTGAGGAAAACAGATTTGACACATGGGTGGCATACACTAGCAGGAGCAAGGATAAGACTGAATTTCCTATCAGCTGCAATAGAATATATTCACTCTGCAAAAGTTGACCATGCTGTATTTTTACTATAGCCCTTTTTCTTTTCCTGCATATTTATTTTCCTGAGTATGATTTTTACAGGCAGATCAATACAAAGTACTAAGACAAATATTTGTATCACTGATAAATGTGCCTTTGATCATAAAAATTGTTATGTCACCTGTGCAAACAACATTACCTCCAGAAAAAGTAAGTGTAAGTGTCTCCCACTGTGTTTCTACAGTTAGGAATTATTACAATGAAATGAGTAGTAAGTTGAGGGTTTTTTTTGCTTTCTACACCCTAGACTTCAACACTGCCAAAGTAAATCTTTCATATATGCTGCTTTTAAAGAGATGCTGCCGTATTTTTTACTAATTTATGTCTATCTTATTTCACCAGTTGAGTGAAAAACATAAAGATTTATTTTAAAAAAGCTTAAAACATTTTTTTCTTTGTTTATCAGGACAAGTTTATAGAAGAGCTATTTTACATAAATAAAATGCTGCAGGCCTAACTTGTTCCTTTTCAATTTTACATTATTGATGGCATATTTCTTCATTATGCATTTTCTTAAACTTCATAGGAATTCATAAAACATTCCTTATCTGAAAGAAACAATATGTTCTTTGCACTCCTTCCACTTATATTTTTTCCCCTCAATCTACATAACTAAATGCTGAGTAAACCTTAAAAAAATGTGTCCTCATTTCTAAGTTTATTTGCCTAACTATTCTGGGAGGTCTTGCATTACAACCACAAATTTGAAAAATACATTAAAATAGTCACTCTTCATTTGCTTGAGTTTCTGATCTGCAAGGTGTGAATTGGTGCACACTCCAAATTTCAGCACAGAATGAAGGTTTAAGCATAATCCTTCCTCTTCTACACTCCAAGACCCACATGAGCTCTCTTTAGTGTTTACTTGGTATTTGCTAGTAAGCGAAGTACTAGTTGCCTGCTATTATTTTATTATCTTTTACTGCTAAAAGTTAATGTATTATTCTTATTGCTTGTTAGTAACAGGAAAAATGAAAGCTTCACATCTTTTCCTACTAATCATTAACAAATTATGATTTAGCCCTGGAATCACTAGCTGCCTCTATTTGCTGCTCTGTTGGTAGAATGTGTGTACCACTGATATGATCATCTCACTTAACCCGTCATCTGAAAGTTCATTGGCTAGTCCAAACTAGCTTTCCTTGTGAGAGGCAGAAGTAACTCAAAGGAGTAATTTATCCCCCACATCTGACACACCTATCTTCGGATGGGACACATGGTCCTCTGGAGATGACTGCCTGCCTGCATAAATTCAGAGAAACTAGCTAGTAGAGCAGGCAGACCACATTCTGGGCTGGTTAATGCTCTGCCTTCTCTTCACCTCTGTTAAGGAAACACAGCTGGGGCACTGTGCATTAGCATTCTAGAATACATGTTCCTTGATGGGTTTATTTATGCTTTCTAAACAATGTTTAAAATTTGATTTTGATGCTAAAAGTTTTAAAGACTAGAAATTGGCCTTGTCATGAACATGTTTCTTGATGCAATACAATTACACTACAATGAGATGAGCTTTTGAAACGTTAAAATAATGAATGGAGACATATATTTTTTCCAAAAGAATTCTTAATTTGATGAAACACTCCATGTTTTGACTTTTAAGAAATAAATGTTAACAGTTATGCAGATACTGCAATGCTTACCCATTTAATTTGTGCTTGTTCAGGTAAATTTATCCATTTGCCCTAGTTCACATATGTGATACTTTAGAGAGCATAAATGCAGCTGATGTTGTACTAAAATGAGAGAAAGAACACAAAAAAACTAATTTTTAAGCATGACATAGATAGTAAAGATGACTGTAAGAAGTTGTTTGGTCTCAGCTCATGAGCTAATGCTTCACTTAGGCTCACTGGAACTTGAGCTACATCCACGCGCTGCCTGCCTGTCATCAACGGCGTGCATTCATGCACTTTGGCCTTTTAGTAGTTATCAACACACTTTACCCCACTGTTGACATATGGTGGTATGCATATGTATTTAAAGTATTTAAAGTATTTTGCTAGCAACGTAAAGTGCAAGCTTCAGTCTTATTTAGGGCATGTGCTTTGGACACCTGCTGTGAACACATACTATGGGCATGTTACTCCATGGCTTCCAAGTATGTTTTGCTGCTCCCTGTGGAACTATTGGATATGTAAATAAGAATGGCTTAACTTCAGTGGTCTAACCTAATTTTTAATTCTATGGACAAAGACTTTATTTATTTAATTGATTAATTAATGAATTAATTTCTGGGTATTTGCTTTTGTAAGAAGAGTTCTGTGTATGTGGGGGCTGGGGTAGAAAACAGGTGAGGAACAAGTTAAGTTCTTTCTACTTAAAAAAGAAAAAAAGAAATATACAAACTAGCCTAATACTGTAGGTTTGTTTTCATTGCTGGTATGACTGCAGAATCCACTCAAACACCCTAATTTCTCACACACTTGTTTTTTAATTACTCTCAGTGAGGTTTTCCCTCTCTTAATGGACTACCTAGTGATTTCTCTAACCTTTCTAAGCTGCCAAAGGAAGTTCTGAATCTCTGTTGTTCAGTTGTCCTCAGTCCTCATTTATGTCATTTTACTTTTAAAACACAGTGACCAGATACAGAAGTGTTTTGCTTGTGGTCACATTGCAGTGTTTGAAGAATTTCTTCACATTTACATTTGTGTTCGACATCTCTGAGTGCATATAGGAATTTTATTTGGCTGTATAAATTCCTGTTAGGTACTCTGGCAGAGGGCTTTCAACTACTGTTACTATTTTCTTAATTAATGTTTTGTGTCTTTTGCACTTTGAAAGTGTTTTGTCTTTTCATTATTACTTTTTTTTTAGCTTTTTTTTAAGCTTATTTATTTTTCCTTTTAGCTTCCTCTAGATATGTCTGAACTTTGAACTGCTGCTGCAGTTCTACTTAGATGTGGAAATAATGCTGTGTGGCTAAGTCTAGTATCTGGTCTGTAGTATAGTTGTGAGCTGATTCACAGTACTTGGGCTGTGGATTGATGCTTCTTTTCTGTCTTCACTAAAATGTGTAGATGTAGCCAAAGAGAGCAGAACATGAAACATCAATACTCTTTGGAAATCTAACTCTCATCAAAATTCCAATTAATTTCAATAAAAATAAAAAGCCTGCACTGTGTATTCCAGATGTAACCTTAGGCTATCTTTCTTGTCAATAGAGATAAATAGGCAATTCTGGGGTGTTATACATGTGACCTATTTTAGATGTATATTTCAGGATAAGATCAATTGCACCCTAGCAGTGCTTATTTTTATCTATTCACTATTACAAGAAAAGACACAACTACCTCAGATACAGATCTCAACCCTTAGTCCTACACAGTGCTTTCATGATACTGTAAACTGACATGGAGAGTCCAGATGAGACAAGTGTGGGAATTATTGCTGGGATATTGAAAAAAAAAAACCAAACCAACAGAAAAACCTGCAGCACATATATCTTCCTATTTATTACTTGATACTAATGTCATCATATTCCTGTAGCAGTGTGCCATTGAGACAGAGCCATGGCATGCCACCATAGTTCCTGGAGTGATGAGATGTGCAGTTCTGCTTTTGAAAATTATGAGCTTTTCTAGTTTAGGTACAACCACAAATAGTCCAGTAGGGCTATACACTAGGCATTATTCTTTTGGGTAATAAATTTAGAATACTTAATCTTGGTATTCTGCTTCAGTGGTCTTCCTGCATTGTTTACATTGTGAGCTTTGTTAGAAGGAGAGGTAAATGTTGATGATGGAAAATCTGCTGCCAATAAAAATAATCTAGATGAAGGATGCAGAAAGTCTCATTTCAACAGGATAAGAGTTAATTAAATTCAGTTATTTCTATCAGGCATTCATTAGACAGTATTTTATACATGGGCTTGGTGTAAATGTACTGATGACCTGTATCCTTATCAACTTAATTGACCATTCACACTCTTCAGTATTCAGATGGACTGTGAAACTGCAGGGAATTATCCTGTATGCTCAGCAATGAAAAGGACAGAGTTGCTATAATATTTGTTTTTTCCTTATGGATGAAGATTATGCTAAATTTGACTTTCAGTAGAAGCCTAGAACCTCTCCAGATACATCTTGCAAACTAGTACTGGACAGACGCCCCTTTCAAGGACTTTCTGTCCTTGCTGATGCCTCATATGTTCTTTTAAATAAAAGGACTGTGCTGTGAATGGTACATTTATTCTATTAGTGTGATTATTCTACCTTTAAGTGAGTTTTGGTGTAACGGATACAGGGCTGTTCATAGACTGATAAGTAGATATTATTAATACATTACAACACACTGTAATAGTAAATTATAAATTCATCTAACATAAATACCATTATATAAAGCTGCAGTTATGCAATTCACATACCTACTCTTTTCACCAACATGCTGAAAGCTTTAAGTGCAGTCTGTTCAGAGTTAAATTGCTGTGGACAGTGCGCATTATGTATTATGTGTAAAGAATTGAAGCTTCTTCTTTTGAAATGTCCTTTCTGAAGGTCACCTTGATAAAATGATGGCTTCTATTATTTCTTTTATATTATTTTAATAAATCCTGTAAATGGGGATGAAGGTTTAGTAGCAGAGTTTGCCTCAAAGTGCCTGTCTTTTTAAAGACTTTTTGCTGTCATAACACATGGACTGATTCCACTGGAGTCAGTAGGAAATAGGATAGTTCCTTTAGAATCTCTTCAATTTAAATTAGGATGCATTATAAGTAAAAATCATGACTCTCATCAGCTTTTTCATAAGCATAATCCCTCAAAAGTTGATGCATTTTGTGAGGGACAGGATCAAGTTGCCACTATTTTGCAAGTTCTTTTAGCTTATGACTAACTGTAACCCTATTTGCAGCCTTCCAGCTCAAACTGGGTGTCTATCCTGTGTGACAAGCATGGTCAGTATCTTCCACTGTGCAGGTTCTCTGATCGTCTAAATTATAGACCTTGGAGTGTGGAAATGCTTTCATCTCAGGACTCAGTCTGAGGATGCATATATCCTAAAGCAGAGATGAAGCACTTAAAGTTAAGAAGTTGCTGAAGCACATTGTTGATTCAGGACCAGTGCGTGTGAAGCAAATAAGATTTGGCCCCCAATGAGTCACTATTTTCTAAGAGAATAAGCTGTTAACAATTCACTTCATATTGTCTTTCTGACCTCTACCTTCTTGACATTGCAATAAGTGCATGAGGAGCTGTAAAAAGGATGCTGCTGTTAGCTAAACTGTTCTATGGTAAATCCACAGGTTTCTACACTGTAATTTTTCCAAAGGATTTCATGTGTCTAACAAAAATATTTATAAGAGGCAGCACTGCTATTCTTCAAGACAGTTGATCTATAACACAGTCTTTTTATCAGGAGCAAGTATTTATTTAAGACACAGACCCTTCCTGCCTTTCTGCCATCCTTATTCTGATAAGAAGAGTAAGCGCAATTTTTCATTCCAATTTAAAATCCAGAAAACACACAGATAAACCAGCCCTAATGCCCCTAGGAGGCGTTACTCTTCTTGCATAAAGAGGGAATTTGTCATTACACTACTATGAATGGTGTTCTATGAAAGATATTTATAGATTGGGCTTGCTTGCAAATATAGAACTCATGTTATTAGTTGTTATTATTAGCCTGAATATCCGAAGTCTAATTTTCCGCTTAACCCTTTTAGCTAGTTAATGCCACTCTTTTTTATGGACATTTCTATTTGAATTAGTGTGGTGCCCTTGCAAAAGCAGTTTACCTTTCAAAGGGATGAGTATCATATCTCTCACAAAGCATAAGGAATTTGTAATACTAGTGTTTATTTTGGTACAGAGGTGCATTTGAAGTTTTACACTGATTTACATTTATAGAGATTAGTCAGAGCTCTAAATAGGGCATAACACTGACGAAAGGATAATTAATCAAATGCAGAAAAACTGATCCATTCTGATCTTTTCTGTGCTGAAGGACTTATTGTAATAATTGAAGATTATTGTGAAAGTCATTATGATGGCCATGGATAGAATTAATTTCTTCAAGCTTTAGACACAAAAAAATGTATCAATTTCTGGGCCAAGGCTGCTCACAGGTTTCTGCAATAGTCAACAGAGAAACCTTCAGAGATATTTTTCTTAGGATAGTTGTCTATTGCCAATTCTCATCACAGAAAACTGAGAAACTTAGCCTTTCCTAAGCTAAAGTTAAATAAGGTAAAACCCACCTCAAAAACCCATTTCTGCCTGGCTGGGTGTTTTCCATTTCCAGGACATCAGAGGTTCTCCCATTAGCTTCTCACAGTTTAGCGAAAGGTTACTATTAGGTTTTGGAGGATCAAGTGTGGAGAATACAGACTAAATACTGCCCAAGTAGAATATATGTATTAAGAATGTGCCCTAAAATCCCATGGACTGTGTCATAATCAAATTTGCTGATTCATAGAAAACTTGAGTCCACTTTTTCAGTGAGCTCTGTCAGAGCAAGCTTAAGAAGGTTTATTTTCTATGGATACCAGTGAAATTGATGGATATTTACATAGATATAGTCATTAATATTTGGACACTTATGTGCAAGACCTGCCTCAACTGCAGGACGAAAACTGCGCCAATAAAGACACCTGATGTCTTTATGAGACACCTGTCACATTTTTGCCATATATGTAGCTCTGAGGTTTAAATGCACTGCTCCGTCTTATACAATCTTGATGAGTAGAAACATATGTGCTGTCACACAGACAGAACCTGACATAACCTGAGAGCTTGAAAATTGGGTTGAGAATTAAGTACTACGGTCAAGTATGAGGGCCAAAACTGGTGCTGCTTGCCCAGTTTATTTGCATATGCACATGGGCTTGATCAAGGTCAGTGAGGGTGTGGCAGCTTTTGATATAGGTAACAGGATAATGTCAGGACAGAACTGCTGAAAAAAGCCTACACAAACAGCATCACACCCCAAATATTTCCTATTTGATGACACAAGCGATCACATTCTGGCAATGAATTTCAAACTTTTAAGGTTTCTTTCTTTCATCTGCTGGTGGGTTCACAGTTATAAACCTTATGGCAAAGAAACAAACCCTGAGTCTATTTCCTCTGAGAACATTTATAGTATCTATGTTTCAGGTGTTTCTAGAAAGCTTCTGGGTTATCTTTTCACATAAAAAGAATCCAAACCCTTCGTTCTTCATGATGAAAACAACTTAGACCGTAAATACAGTGTGCAGGCCTACGTGGAACTTTTGAACTCACCACTGCAGTCATTCTCAGGGTCTTATGCTTTGTGTAAATGGGACTCTATTAAATGAACCTGTTCTAATACATTGTTTAGGTGTCCAGATGAGTAAGATACTTAGATTTCAGGTGGGGGGCAGGGGCGGAAGGAAGAAGTTAAGAAATTTTTGTTTCCAAAGTATTTAAACAAGATGATCATTTGGTTTAATTTCTTACATCTGATGTACATTCCTGATTATTCCAGATCGTACTTGATTGTTCCAGATCTTTAGAGCTAGAACTTCAGAGTCAAAGAAGTACATCTTTATGGTAAGAAGAGTACTGCCCTCATAATCTTAGACCACCATCCCTTTCCTTTCAACCACATTCTAAAGAGATCAGAAGTGGAAGTGATGGGCTTTCACCACTGACAGGAAAACAAACAAACAAAAAAGCAAAACAACAGGAAAGCCAAATCCAGAAAATACACAATTTTCTACAAAAAAAATTTTATAAATCAAATTGATGAACAAATGCATAAAGTACTAGAGTCCTTCTAAGTGAATGCAAAAATAATTCTTTAACTTGCTAGAACTACTTAGGAAGATCCTGGAAAAGAGTATATAGCACTTTCAACTGATTCAGAGATAAAACCTTCATCTAATACCCTGTCTGTTAACTGAAACCCATCATTTCACTTGATTCTATGTAGATAGTGACAAAATTACTAATTCAAAGGAAATTATTTTAGAAATAGAAAACCAAATAATGACTTCAATGGTGGCTAGGAGACTGGCTCACGTCTTATCATGAATCTTCTATCTACTAAATTCATGCTGAAGAATAGTGGTAGTGCTGTATTTCTCAAAGCATCCTGTCTCAAGGAATAAAAACTGCATGACCTTTGTAGGATGAGAAGGTTGGAAAATCCTTTTTTCCTCATTAACACTGACAAAAATTGCATGTACAACTCCTAGTTGTGATGGGAGTTTTGGACCATGTTGGAATGAAGTTTTTAATGTATTTTACTTAGGCTAAATAACAGCAGATTGAAGCATGGTGGTTTCCAAGAAATTCAGTCTGCTCTGAATTCAAACAAGCTTGCTAGAGGAAGTGCTAAGCCAACCAGTCTCCCAGATAGAAATTACATTTTCACTGCACATATTCAGAAAATATTTAGGTATAATTATGTGATCAGTACTGTCCCTGATTTAAATTGCTTAACTGTCCCTTTAAAATGTGTGCAAGAGAACATACGGATGAAATGCTGTCGTTTCACACATTGGATGACTGAAACTTTGAAGAACATTTCAGTCTCGCAGCCTGTCTCTGGCTGCAGTACTGCAAGTGGGTCTTTGGTGAGCTTGGATAGTGTCACCAGCATTTTGCAAATGAAGACATTTTGGTTTCCTGTACTTGATAGGTCAGCATACATAAGTGAGGTTATCTCTTTTGCACTTAAGATCTACTAGAAAGAGAATTGCTTTGCTTTAACATCAGGAGAAATGGTTGACATTGTCATTTACAGGGAGTGTTAGCTATAGAAACAGCTGTTCTTTTATCCACATGTACTGCAGGAGGTGTACTATGAGGGTCAGAACTGTGCTGGAGTCACCATGTGCCTTTCTTCTCCTTGGCCATCAGTTTCATAGTTAGGCGTACTTTCTGTCACTTTCATCATAAAATGCAAGCATCCTCTCCTCTCCTCTCCTCTCCTCTCCTCTCCTCTCCTCTCCTCTCCTCTCCTCTCCTCTCCTCTCCTCTCCTCTCCTCTCCTCTCCTCTCCTCTCCTCTCCTCTCCTCTCCTCTCCTCTCCTCTCCTCTCCTCTCCTCTCCCTCTCCTCTCCTTCTCCTCTCCCCTCCTATCTATCTGAAATATGAGAGAACCATCCACTAATTTTAGACATAATTTCAACTTTCTACATTACTTACCCCCCCCCCCCGCCCGCCCTGTACTTAACTAGAGAGGTCGCATTTCGTAATTTAAAATCTGTTTGGCACTTGGTAAGATTTCATGCCATTCATTCCTCTTTTCAAGCCAGTGTTAATACTTTTGCTTTCTAGTGGCTTTGTTTTTCAGTTTGCTGTTATAAACTCAAAGTGAAAAGAATTTAATGAGTGTCATCAGTAAAGTTTCAAACCACTTCTCAGTCCATCTATATTTTCACCAGTGTTCTAACTGAAGATCACTTCAGAGCCATACAGCAAGGACAAACATTACACTTTACTGCTAGAATGACCACTGCTAACTTTATTAGAACTCCCATTGTTTTCACTTGCCCAAACTACAGCTTTTGGCCAAAAGTTGACCTCACTGTGTTTCAGGGTCAGTGCAATGGAAACCATTTCAGATTACAAAATTCTCTGTTCCAAGTACAAAAATAAACATCTTCAGAAGTACAACTTCATTTCATAGGAGTGGGCTACAGAGCCCCATAGTGACATGATGGCATTACCAAAGTATAAATGAAAAGAGGGAGATATATTTATCCATTCATATAAACATTATCTCAAGAAACCTAAACCTATCCTCCTGCATTCCTTCTTCCTGGGAGTAAGCTTTTTTTGTAGAAATTTGCACTAAGGCCTTACTCCTTTCTCCCTCCCCTCCCCTGACAAGGAGTAATGCCATTGGCACAGGACATTGCCATGGGTAAAGGAGAGTGAAGAAAAACATGAAAGACAAATGGATGTGTTAATGAACTACTGAGTAGCACAAAGCCAGTTCACATTTGTCTTTTCCTCTTACCAGCACTGTCTGAAAAGTTACCTTGTTTTTCTGTAACCTCACGAAATAACACACTTCCATAGCCAAATAACCTTACATCTCCCTTTATAATTAGTGCTGTTACATAGAACTTAAGCTTACACAAATGTCCCTAGTGACATGATTAACTTCAGAGATACTAGTCAGCAGGAGTCAGTCACAAAGCATAAACTAATTAATGTTTGAGGACAAGGATAGGACGAGAGAGGTCACTGATCTGATGTGCTTTTGAGGATTGCCAAGTAAAACTGGAAAGGATGCATAACACATCATCTTCAGGGATTTATTTCAGCAGTAGCTGGAGAATCTGCGATTGCTTTCCTGAGTGCTTCTGTGTTCTTGGTTTTGTCTTCCTTGATCATATCTTAAATGTGGCAAAAAAAAAGGAAAGTACAGATGGGAGAATGTAGCTGAAACTTTTATACGGATCATTTCAGCTGACCAAGAAATGTATCCAGGAAAATAAATTTACAGAAGGCACCAAATTTGCAAAAGTACAGAAAATTAGACATTGTGCCTGATATGCTGGTATTCAGTTATGACAAGGTGTTACATAAATGAAGAATGAATCTGATACTTTTATCTATTCAGACTTCTTTTACTTTCTGTGGAGCAGTCTGCTTTTCTTCTTAGGCCCAGATGCTTCATTCTGATTCTATTATGGTAAGCATTTAAATATGATCTTACATGCTGACCTCTGTAAGTAAAACCTTGAGTTTACCTCAAGTAAAACATCTGCTGAATACTTTGCTGAATAAATATAGATTATTAATATATGCTTAAGTGTCCTGATGAAATGGAGGCTGTGTTGGCAATTTCATACACAAATATGGGAAGTTTGGAAATATAAAATATAGAGCTATGCTGAATTCTATTAACTGAAGATCTTGTCTAGTCTGGTTGGTTTCACCTCTGCATCTGCCAAAGAACTTACTTTTTGCAATTCTCTATTTAAGTATAGTGCAGCCACCTCTGAGTCACTGTAGTGGACTAATCTTGCTGCTCATGTCTGGGTAGGAAACTGTGAGACACTGGTGCAAAAGCCCAGCAGCAGCAGCCAAGGAACAAGTAATTTACTCTCCTATCCAGCCAGCAGTGAAGGCAGGGCAGAGGAAGCAAATGAGAGAATGTGGTCTGCAAGGAGAACAAGAGATGTGAAGAGGCTGTGAAGAGTCAGGAAACAACAGCTAGTCCACAGGAAGGACAATGGTGAGATGAGGGTAGGAAACCTGGGCAAGGAGTATGAATGCTGGAGACTGTCATAAAGATCTGTGGGCAGACTGCAATCAGGACTGCTTTGAGGCTGACTCAGGCTCTAAGACCAGAATAAAGGGGAAGGTATAAAGGTGGAATTACACCTTTTAGTGCCAGCTTTAAGAATTTGTCAGTTTGCTACACCGTATTCAAATAGGATGTCCATGTGAGAGTTGATGTCCCCTGAGCAATGAAAAGGGTAGAGGTCAACAGAGAGGTGAGACAACACAAGAACAGAGATTTGGAAGGGATGAGGGTAGAACAGGTCTAGTATCATGGAGACAGGAAGCAAATTATGCCAGGGGAGTTGTGACACAGAAGCCATGCTTCCATGACTTTGGGCAGATATATACCCAAATATCTGTATTTCTTGCTGAAACTCTAGACTAATCCAGACCAAAGAAGTGGTCTGTAAAGAAGGTAACTGATGCTACCCATTCCTCCACTGACTTATATGATAGAAATTGGGTGGTAAATTTAAAAACTGCATCACTTCTGGTCCATATCATCATCAATATTTCACATGTAGATATTTTTTGTTTTCATGAAGAGTAAGAAGAATCTTCTCATTCACATCAACAAATAAAGACCAAAAAGGAAATACTCAAATTGGCCAGTCAAGATGTAGGAAGTTCTGAAAGAGCGCGATTGAGCTTGTCCAGGCCATCTTAATTTGGTCTCAGTGTATATATATATGTGTGCAAGCAGTAGTTTTTTTTTTCCAGAGACACAAATTATACAGAAATGCATCAACTGCTTCTTCTTTTATCTCCCCTTCCTGAGTTGTTCTGTGGAAGAACAAGAATTCTTTAAAGTGCTGTTTTGGCATTTAGTCTGCATGTCTCTTCCCTCTGTAGTCTCCCTGCAGCAAGAAAAGAGCTACAGGTAGACTGAAATCTTGACACAGAGACTGTGCTCTAAGCAAATTTGACCTTATAGTTTAGTGGCTCCATTGGCTTCTATATTTCCAAAAAATAATAATGGGCTGGACTTGTTTGTAAAACAAGTCTTCCCATTAAATTAAATTGTTCTACCTTTTTCGTAGGATCTTGGCTAACAGAAAAACTAATGCACATTTGGTAAAAGACAGGAAATGGATTTGAAAGATGTTCTAAGTATAAACTCACTGAAGTTCTACTTGAGGAGCAAAAGCTGGTCTTTTTGGCAGTACCTAAAAAGAAGACAAATCTGTATTGGACAAAGTTGTTGAAATGTAAGTGAGCTGCAGAATTATTTTTTTTTCAGTCATACAGGCATTTCTGTTTATTGAATTAGAAATGACATTGGACAACATTCTGATACAGGAAAAAAATGTGTCCTTAAAGTAACATTATAGGAGCAGCCTGAGAATTTAGCAGCGATACAGGATTTCACCCTCACCTTCTTTCCTTAGTACTCACCTGCTTTTATTCTCAAGCCATAGGAAGAAGCAAAAAAGCAGATGCTACACTAGTGTGCTCTTGCATTTATAATAAATTGGGCAAAATTACCTCTCTTTAAGCTGGAAATACTGTAAGTAATATTTATTCTAATAAATATATTTATGAGTAAGGATTCTGTCCTTCACATCCTCTTAAAATATTGTGTGTGTTGTATTGCCTTATTACTTGAAGCCCAAACCTTGGTACCTCAGTACAAGCTGCTAGAAGACACACTCCCTGGGTCAGATCATTAGAGAAGCTTTAATCCTTTAGAACAATTTTTCAATACTGTTTACACTAGAGACTTCCTTGTACAAATCCTCTTTACACAAGACAAGAATAACACAGGAAGAAACTATTTGTCTCTGATCTCTGCAAAGAAGGAGAGCAAGCCTAAGTCCTTAAGGGGCTTTCTATCATTTAAACTAACCAGGAGGGGATTAATCAAAGATACCTTTGCTGCATGTTGTACAGCCAGCTTCAAAGCTACAATCACATTGATCAGTGTACAAGAGAACAACACTCACAGCATCTTATGTTTTAAGTTGAGGTAGAGCAGAGACTAGATTGCCTAGTTTGTTTCATCACTCCTTCTTTCCCATCAAAACAACAGCAGGGCACCGTGATGTCCTGGAATCCAAAGTGTGTTGGTCAGGAACTCCACCTTGCACTGTAACAAAGAGCAAGCACTGGACCCTCTGTGGTGATTCTATGTACTAGTTCCTCGAAAGCAAATCAAACTTCCTTTTACATGGCCTTTTAAAAACTGCCTCATATGCGAGCAAGTTTTCTTCATTTGTGGGATGCTGATTATTCCTGCATAACTCTATTTTTACCATTGCATAAGTAGTGTTATTTCCATCCCATCACAACAGTATACAACTAAAATACTGTAGTGTTGAAGTAATTCTATTGCCATCAATAAGAAAACCTTTCAGTAACCTTTCAGATACAAATTCTGAATATAGAATTACCCTGGAAGAAATATTTCTGAGTGAAAAATTATAAATATATATACATGTATATGTATTTTTTAAATAAGAGTGAATAAAAATATTGGAATAAAAAATATACGCGTTGCAAAAAAGTCTTCTCATGAAACACCCATTTTATCAGTTAAGTTTCATAAACGCCAGCTTTTTCCACAACTGGTTGAAGTTCTTAGAGTCTAGCCATTAAAACTTTCAGGAAAATAGTGTTTTCAAAATGTAGTGTCTTCTAGGCGATGCATGTATTTATCTTTCTTCTTTTACCATCAGGGAAAGAATTTAGGGGAGACAGAAAGGGTAACCTTCACCACAGGACAATCATATGCTGGTAACTACAAGATTCAGTTGGGTCTTATGGATAGATCAAGTCTCTGGTTTGCATAATTAAGAAAAGGGTTTTTTCCATAAGAATCTTGGAGCAAAACCAAGGCCCTTTATCATCAGCCATAGATAGATAACCTCCACCTTTCTAATGGAGTGAATGTTTAATTATTTATACAAAGAGAAACAAAAGCAAGAAGACTTCATATCCTTAACAAGTGACATAGTCAGTGAGGCCACTGGCTGTATTTCCATCTCTATTTGCCTTTTACTTTTTTTTTTTTCTTATTGAAAACCTTCACAATATTTTGGTCCTATGCCAGTATTGTACAAAACCAAATGTCAGTAACAGACAGTTGAGTGGAGCTGTTTTTCTATAGATAAAGAAGCTATTTCTGAATTCTCAGAAAAATGAAAAGGTGAAGCTGAGAACAGTGTCATAGAATTTTCATATGCTTTTGCTAAAAATGATAACATTTCTTCTTTTTGAGATATGCCCATTTTCTCTGCTGCTGGTCTTGTAGGATGTCAGAACAAACCACAAGAGAATAACAGCTCCAGCTCAGGTTGCCCTTTCTCTTGAGATGTATTGCTCTCTTCTGCCCCAAAGGGTATTTATTGCCCAGGTGTCAGGGAAGACACAAAGAGAAAGATCAGAAGTGAAAAGACAATGCTTGTTATTTAGGCTCATTAGCTGCTCTGTTTGATTCTCTTTTTTAACAAGTCTGGCATTTCTCAGTAGACCATAGCCAGTTCTGAGTTCTCCACAGACATTCTCTTCCCATCTTCTCTATGTCCTGTCTCTTGCTACACCTCACTTCATGGGAAACTCCCCCTTTAGGATATTTTTGTCTGCAATAATTGTAGGAAAATGACCTGTTGTGAAGAAAGGATGACTTAGATTTTTCTGCACTTTAGGAATGCTTTCATGAAGTGGAGCTGGTCTCTTCCATCTCCTTGGTCTCTGCAGCTGCTATGACAAACACTGGAACAGGAATAAAATCAACTGAGGTGCGCCCTGAATAGAAGAAAGGAGTTCTCTAAGACTCTGACAAAGTTAAACCCCTTGGTAAACATGGAGGACAACTGGGGGAAGTTTAAAAGGAACTACAAGCAATGGGCAGCAGCAAAAACGAAGAGAGAAGGCAGCCTTGTTTCTGACAGTAGGTAGTTTTGAACTACTTGATGTTTTAATGATTTTCAGTAGCTCAGAAACAGTTCAGTTAGCAGAGAGGCTAACTCTGAAAGTTCAATACGAAATTCAAGGAGTACTTCACACTTCACATAAAAATGAAACATGTGAAGGATTTTGAGACTCAGAAAAAACGATTTGCAAGAATTTGTGGAGGAATTGGTAAAATTTCAAGTTCTACAAAGCTATCATTCAGTTTTGGTCTTAACTCACTCCTTAACATCTGTCTAAATTATGAGACCATCTCAGGCAAAGTACTCCAAAAGATTCAGAACTCATCATTGGCAAAGTCATTTTTTGCAGGCCAAAGAAATTGTCTGCTAAAGCCCTGAACTGTATAAGTGTTTGCATGTTAGAGGTGAAGCACTGCAAGAATGGATACCTGAGGGGTACATGGAGAGCAGTTAACAGTAAAGAGCACAGCAGTGGTTCACAGGAGATGGAAAATGGCAAAATCTACTTTGGTGGATTATGTCAGTTTGTAACAGTTTGTAAGTGCCAGAAGCGAAAGAACAGATCAGGAAAAAAAGATAATGGTAGTATCTCAAAAAGTGAGACAAATGTGCTATCAATTTGCAATAACATGGAAAACGTATAGATTTAAATTCAGACAGAGGTGTACAAGCCAATGCAATGAGAGACACAAGTAACAATCAGCACTTGAAGGTAAATGGATGGAGTTCAGTGCTTAGTAGTTAATCAGATTCTGGTTTATTTTGTCTACTTTTAGACAAATAATCAGAGTACCTAAATGGAGAGTACAGCTGCCTTCTCTGCTAAAAGGCTTTCCCAGTCTGCAGTCAGTAGAGAAAGAAAATCACCTGCTGAGAATCATGCAGGGTCAGTTTATGAGGATCTCCCACTCTGTCTCACTTCCTTTGACTGTGAAGGGAACCTCAGGTAATTAGCAGCTTGACACAGTTCTTGCTTTTAAGTTTTGGAAGTGGAATCATATACAATAAATCTGAGCCCAAAGAGATATGAAAAAACAGACTGGAAAATATATGTTTACTTTCTACTTTGATACAAAGAAAAGATAATGCAGTGAAGGCGAGAAACAGGAAAGGCTCAATCAGATGGCAAACAGAATAGAAAAGCACAGATCCAAAATCATTAAAGAAAATTATAAAAAGCCTTCTGGTTGTAGGAAAACTGTCAGGAGAACTTCAGAAGCCATTCATCTTTCCAAATTTGAATTCTACTTCAAAGTCAACGGACATATTTTTCTGAAAATTTTAAGCTAAGTAAAAGAACTGGAATGAAAAAAAGCATTGATCATTGCAGCCAAAAAGGTAGAATGCGTCACTTAAACAATGCTGAAGAGTTAAAATATGCAAAATGGGGATGTTCTTCATTATCTGCAAATCTAGAATTTTTTTGAGTGATGGTGGATGCCTTTTCCTGTGCTTGTATCTGTTGTCTTCCAATATTAGATGAGGCTGTATGCTGGCCAAAGAAATCTTAATTTATTTCTGTGACTTCTAGACTATCTAAACCAGACTACAGACCACTAATTTTACTGCCAGAAGTGAGTCCCTGTGCCTCCCACAAGCACACAGGCATCACTGTTACACATTATAAATGTTTTCTTAGTTGAAGACAAAACAGACTTTCTGAGTCTTTTGCTTTGCTGGTCAGGAGGGGAAGCAGGGAAGAAGCAGAGACAGGACACCTGACCCATGCTAGCCAAAGAGGTATTCCATACCACAGCCCGTCATGCTCAGTATATAAACAGGGGGCAGTTACCCGGAAGAGTTAGATCACTGCTCGATCAGGCTGGGTATTGGTCAGCAGGTGGTGGGCGGTTGTATTCTCTTCCCTTGTTATTTCCCTTATCATTATTATTATTGGTGGTAACAGCAGTGGTTTGTGTTATACCTTAGTTACTGGACTGTTCTTATCTCAATCCATGGGAGTTAACATTCTTTCGATTCTCCTTTCCATCCCTCCGGGAGTGGGGGGGAGGAAGAGGGGGGAGTGAGCAAGCAGCTGCATGGTTCTGAATTACCAGCTGGGCTACAACCATGACATGTGTCAAAACATGTGACTGCACAGTCTAATTTATTAGGAAAAGTCTTAAGTTATCCATACAATTATTATCTATTTTAAGTAAATATTCCTGGACTGTCAAAAGTTACAGATGGTTAAAGTGGTGTTTGTCCTATTTGGTCAGTTATCCTGATAATGATGTGTGCCATATGTACTATCTATATATATATGTATTTAGTACTTTATAATAAGCTTTTTCATACCCATCGCTTCATCTGATCAAATACAAATTCTGTCATAAAATGCACAAACTGCACGTCCTTGTGTGCTGTATGCAGTTTTTGTATTAAACAGATGTGAAAGCATAATAAAATCCACACACATGGGTGGAAAAAATAAAATGTAGGAAAGCTGCACCCCAAGACTGAAGAGTTACGCTTCAAAAATAGCCCTGGAGGTAGAGCATGGCCCTCAGGCTGAGAGCAGTTAATGACTGCAGATCGGAGTGCAAACCACTGCTTACAGTCTGGATTTGAATTTGAGCTCCTGAATTTGTAGCTATAAAACTAACTACCCTGCTAACAACCCACAGAGACCAGATGGACCTGTAATTAATTGGAAATGCTTGTAATAATGGATTTCCAAGGTGTGACTGCTGATACGCATTTATGTATGTGTGCCAGTATCTATCTAAATGTATAAAAACAATAACTATTTTTATTAAAAGTTGGGGCAATTTGTGAACTTCTATGGAGCTTCTATAAAATACATCTCATGATTTCTTGTTCCCTCCTTGAGAGACCGTGTGGAATATTAATTAGACAAAAGAAATTATATACAAGGAACATGGGCTCTGTTTCACCTGCTTCTGGGGTGAATTTCAGAACTCTCAGTGTGTTGTGTGTTTGCAGGAGCCATGGATAGCAGGGGGGGAACTGCAATGGCTTTCCACACAGTTAGATCCGAATGAGAGCATCTGCTCAAAAGCAGTTTGAGAGAGCAACATGGATATGTTTCCTCAACCCTACTCCTGGGAGAAGCCAATTGAAACACTTGTAAGTTACAGAAACCACCATCCTACTGCTTCGTGGGCCATGTCCTTTTTACACAGCTGCTGAATTCATACTGGTGATCCCTAAATTATCCAGTTACAGGGAATTACAGGGGGTGAATTGTTCATATGTTCATAGACTCATAGAATGGTTTAGGCTGGAAAGGACATTAAAGATCATCCAGCTCCAACTCCCCTGCCATGGGCATGGACACCTTCCAGCACACCAGATTGCTCCAAGGCCTGCACAACCTGGCCTTGAACACTTCCAGGGATGGGGCAGCCACAGCTTCCCTCAGCAACTTGTGCCAGTGCATCACCACTCACACAGTGAAGATTTTTTTCCTAATATCTAACCTAAATCTCCCCTCTGACAGTTTAAAAGCATTCCTTGTTGTTCTCCTGTACATGTCAATAGCTCTTTGTTGGATCCAGAGCTTGGAGGAGGTAATCCTTGAACATTAACCAGCTTTCTTCAGCACCTCTTCCCTCCAGGGCCTTTTTCTGTGGTGTGATGGTCAAGAGACCCTTTTCGTTTTGTGTCTCTAACCACTTCAAAAGCTAGCAGGGACCAAGGGGGGCTAAGCGCCTGTCGGTGGTGAGCAGTGTTTTACCACTTGGGCAAAAGGCTAGGATCAGAGCAGGGATTCTGCTCCACCAAGGTGAGGGAAGTTTTCCTGTGCTGTCTGCCCTGAGGCCGCAAACATAGACTGCCCAGCAACAAACTGCCCAGAGACAGCGGGGCAGACACCGTGGTGCCTATTGGAGCAAGACATGAACTGGGGTTGGGGTTTATCCGATATCCCTACAGATGAGTCTCATCTGTGAGAGGGGTCCGAGAGAGCCGACCCTATAAAACGGGAACAGCCCACAGCCATACAGTGTGTGCCCCTGCAACTCTGCGGTTTGGCAGGATTGCTGGGTACAAGGACTGCAATTGAGTAGACTACAACTACAAGGAATTCAACTCACTGACCAAGAAGATATTGCTGGATCCATGGGGTAGGTGGTGATCCTATTTCTTTGTATTCTTTCTTTCCTTCCTTCCTTTCCTCTTTCCATCCTTTACTTTGGATCTTGTATAAGAATCTGCAGAGGTTTTTGTTCCTCCTGACAGTTTAAAGGGAAGTTTACAATTTGTTTTTTAGTCTCTGGAGAGCCTGTAGTTTCTTCTGTAACACAGCTTACTGTAAAAGATCAGCTCCCCCACACCTGCCGGATGGTACAGGACATGTGGTTCTCTACCAAGTAGATATCTGAAGAGGTCAGAGTCTGCTCTCCTGAAGTCCAGGGGAGTGAGCTTGCTGTATACCCTCTTCACTGTCCTGAGGATCTTGAACTCCACCTTGTCATAGTCACTGCAGCCAAAGATGCCCTTGAGCTTTGCATTGCCCACCAACCCTTTTATGTTAGTGAAAGCAAGGTCCAGCATAGGCTCCCCTCTTTGTCTTCTCCATCACTTGGAGAAGGAGTGCATCAAAGTGTGATGCAGGAACCTTCTGGATAGCTTATGCCCTGGTGTATTGTTAGATATCAGGGTGGCTGAAGTTTCCAATGAGGACCAGGGCTTGTGAAAGTGAGGTTTCTCCTATCTGTCTCATCAGCTCAGTTTCCCCGGTCAAGACGCCTGTAGTAGGCCCTCACTATGATATCCCCTCTCCCTGTCCTCAGTCCTGACCCATAAGTTCTCAGTTGGCTTCTCATTCATCCCCAACGGGGACGATGGGCAGTGGGCAGAGCTCTGCCAACTCCACCTGTTCAGTGACATAGAGGGTGATACCCCCTCTTTGTCTCCCCTGTGTCTCTTTCTAAAGAGCCTGTACCCTTCCATTCCAATACTCCAGTCATAGAAACCATCCTACCACTTTTCCAGTAAGGTAAGAGCCCTGCAGCCATGTGCACATGTCTAACTCCTCTTGTTTACACTCCATGCTATGTACATTTGCATAGAGGCCGTTTAAGTTGGGGCCACCTATGAAACCAACTTACTGGCTGGAGTAGCTGGAATTCCTTTGTGCTGCTTTTCAGGTACAGTACGCTCACTGGGTCTTTGTTGTTTTGCAAGCTCATGTCTTGTCAACACGCCAGAGTAGAGCTTTGTTGCAGTAGGCTAGCCATGTCCATACTGCTTGTAGCCTCCTGAGCAACAATGTTTTCTGTCTTTTTTTGCTAAAGAAAAAACTTTGTTTGCAAAGTATATGCAGTGCATATGACTTGGAGATATGTGTCACAGAGTGAAGGAGGCGCTGAACCTATCTGACAGTATAGGTGCATAGTATGAAATCAGCGAGATTTTGTTACATTTCTTTTTCCAAATATAACTTCACAGATTTTCATTTCCAGAAATGTTCTTTTTATTTTTTTTTTGTAACTGCAATAGCGGCAGTATGAATTTGTGCATTCATTACCTACATACAGCAGCTTGACTTTTGTACAGTGACTCGTTAATGCCTGAGGTCACTGAGTAGGAAGGTTTCAAAGACCTGCTAAGGAAGCACAGTCCCTGTCAGGAATTTTTGATATAGATTTTCTCTACCTTGTGCAGCTGAGCTTCTGACAAAGTGATTTCACAGGAGATCTTTATATATATTTAAAAGGTGATTCACTCAGCCTTGGAGACAACAGACATCGAAGGCAGTCGACTGCAACACTGGAAAAATCACTCTATGGTACTAAATACTTTTTTTTTGTAACTGACAGAACCATTATTTTTTGTGCGCACTGTAGCTCCTTTGTGTCACATAAGCACTCATTATCCTATACTTTTTAAGGTTAAAAATCTCTGCTGGATGACACACAGAAACCTGAGCAGCTAGGGTAACAATTAATGGACCTCAAAAAGTTTTGAGATTCCATCTGAATAAATGCAGACATATTTGAAGATGGTTCAGCCAAAATGTCTGATGTTCCCTCTCCGCCCTCCCCATCTTTTTTTTTCTTTATTTCTTTAAGCCAAAAGGCTTTGATTTCAGAATCAGTCTACAGATCTAATAATCTCAGATTTTCACTTACTGTGTTGCCAACTTCTTTAACTTCAGTTTAGTTTACTAGATCATGGGTACAATCAACATCTCTAAGTTTTACTTCTGTTCCATATCCAGATAGGTTCATTTTTCCCTAGCTAAAATAGCAGTATGAATCACTACCTTCTTACCAGCCACCTGACTTTGGAAGGTTTTTTTTTTTGTACTTTTGATTCAGATCTGGGTTGAAAACAATTAATGCTTCCAACTATCTATTTATTTTCTTTTTTTTAATTTTTTTTTAAATCATAGTTTGCATATAGAGTTATTGGAGAATTCACTGATGTAATAGTTTCATTAAAGAACATTGATTTGTGATGTATTAAATATCAATTGGTCTTGTTTTGATATGATTGAAGCTCTGGGTATCATTAGGTGTTGTTCTGGCTTCAATCTGCTTGTGTTGTGGGTATCCATTTGTAATGTTTGTTTTTGGCAAAATTGTATAACCCATTTATAGCAATCTTCCTAATGGACATCAAAGATGCAGCTTTCAAATTATTAGGCTCAGGGCTTTCGCAGTTCATGTGACAAAAAAATGGCATTGCTTTGGGCTACCATTTTCCTGGAATATAGGCTCAAAAATCTTGAGCATAGTCACTTCTAAATTTCCACACTTGGAATTCATCTGCTGTCTAAATCTCTAGGTCTGAGACAGCCTGGAACTGTGGTCTGCCAGATTTTCTTTTTCATTATAAATTTAGGCAGAGATGAAGAGGTGTTGCTCCAAATTGAAGTGAAACTAAATACCAACTTTACAAAATTATTGTAAAATTATTGTTGACCCTTTCTTCATTTCAATTATTTAAAGAAACAATATAAACCTTGCCTACATGTTAAAAGGCCACCACTACCGCTAATTAAATTATAAGAAAACAAAAACCATCTCCAAATGGTTATCACTGGATTTGGTATGAAAGAACTTTTTACAGTACAGTTATTTTTATCTAGGAAGGCGATATTATGTACTACTATAAGGCACTTTTTTACTCAAAATGAAAAGTTCATGGGGAGAAGTTTCCCATGGTGGGTGTTATACTGGGATAACTGTTTAAAATCCTTTTTGTTTTCTTCCTAGAAGCTTTCCAATCTCCCTCTGACAAGATAAATCACTTTCTCCCAAGCAGATATTGCTATTTGTTAAGACTTACTTCATTTCCATACAAAACTGGCCTCCAGGGAATGTATGGTACAATGTTAACTTGATCTATTTGCCACAGCATGTGAATACATGTGTGGTCTATACAGGAAAATCTGTTAAAGACAGAGGGCACTGCAACAGGAGCAGTGTGTTTGGTGATGGAAATGTGAATACTGCGGTAATAGGTGCTTGTGCCACCTACAGTTGTACAGATTTTGTAAACGTTCCAGTGTGGTCTGCACATTCTCACTATAGCAATGCCATGTAGCAGTGTCATTACAAGGTATTGCAAGGAACTCAGGATAGTGGTATATCTGAGCACCCTCTTTCTTCTGCTGGCATGAGTCAAAACAAGGTTAAAAGTGTGGTCGTTGTCAAATGTAAACAAATCTGTCGATGGCTTGTTAGTTCAAGAATTGCTCCTCTGAAATTTCAGGGGAATGGTCCCAAGGAACTCTGGTAGCTGGGTGGCCATTAGTTGCATTACTGTTTCTGGCATTACCTATGAACCATGGATAGAACAATGTGGTCCATAAATTATTAATTTGTATCCGACTCTTTTGTTTCCTCTGAGCAAGTGTCACTTTTTTTGTGGTTTTCAGCTCTTGCTTCCAGAGAGAAGGCCAACACCAGAGGTCATGGTTAAGTCAAAATAATCACCAGGTCATGAGGATTTTTGGTCTCTTGATGAAGTTAAGGAACAGCAGAGCTCCTGTATGCTTCATGCACCTTTGCTTAGTGTCTGTCTGGTTAACCTCTCCAGGCTTTTCAGTTTATGTGGGTTATAGTAGGATGTAAACAGTTTTTAAATAAGTTTTTAAAATAATAAAAATGCCAATTGTGTGCATGATGTATAGAATTTGTTTCTACTTGCTTCCTACGGAAGATAAGTCTTAGCTGCCTTCTGTCATTGCTAAGGAGCTTATTTTGTTTTGGCTGTGGTTTTAGTTCTAAGGTCCATGTAGAACCTTTTCATTTGAGGGTGAAATAATCAGCAGTTCAACATTGCCATGCTAGATGTATTTGCAGAGCTATGCCACTATGTTGTAGAGGCAGACCTGAATCAGTTACTGCACATATGCTTGAAGCAGTAAAGAAAATAACAAAAGAAATGTATGTATTTGGATAGAATAAATGAGAGAAACAGCAACTGTTTTGATTATGCCATTCAGTAATTCTTAAGCGATGAAACCATATTCTGTGTGTTTGTGAACAAACAAAGCACTTCCATCTTAAATCACTTTCAGAGCAGCAAACTTACTTCAGGTTTTGCTGCGGTGGGCAAAACCTTCCCATTGAAACACAACCTAGTATGGATTTTTTTTGAACTGAGATGCTACTGTGTTATTGGAAGAAAAATTATTTAGCAACTTTTATTATAATTAATACAATTATTTCTAGTTGTTTTAGAATAAGACAGACTATACTAGTAAACCCACATTTTATACATTGAAAATCCAGTTTATTTCCATGAAGTTATACATGTTTTATACTAGTATTAACTGTAGATTTGCTGGTCTTCACTACTGAGTCTTGAACTTTTTGATTCAAGTGATTTGTGCCACTTTTGAATTTGGGGTTTTGTTTTATTTTTTTCTCTGTTTCAGATGAATAAGTGGACAGAACTAGATTCATTATCATTCTAACAATCTGAAGGCTTACAGCAGCTGTAGCTGTAATGGGAAGGAGTGTTGTTAGGAATGGTTCATGATTTTCGGAGAATGTCCTTTTTGTGTTGGATTAAGGTTACATTAATTCATGATGTAATATTCTGGGTAATGCCCTGTGGTGGTGTTGGAAAAAACTACATGGAGAGAAATGCCCATCCTGACCCTCATACCAAAAAAATCTATTTCTGTTTTCTTAGAGAAGATTCATTCTCCCTGACAGGTCGAGGCATGCCACTTCTTGCAGGGATGAGTTGTCCTGTCTTTAAAGCCCTACCAAGGTGATGTTCAGGGAATGGTTTCCTTCTCTTGTGGAATTTGAGGTGCAAAGAAGTTAACTGCTATTTCTTCAGCATCTATTTAGTGTTGGCTTTAGCAACTCTTCATGACACCCAGAAGGAAGCTACATGGCAGAATTTGTCCCATATGAGAACTTTTCAAATTCTTACTTTATTAAGGATTCCTACCTTGTGTTCTTTCGCACTTTTTCATACTGACATACTCTCAAATTTTTGTTGCCCCATTTTCCATTTATGAATTACTTGGAAATCCCTTTGAAATTAATTATTTATCTTCAAGGACCTTAGGTTTGTATGTTATTTTCCTTCAACTGGTATATTTTCACAAAAAAAATTACTTCATTTGCAATGACAGAAGCAGAGTTTTACAGATTTCACTGCATTGCCATGGGAACGAATGACTTCCTTCCGAATCATCATGGCCAAACTAACTCAGATGAAATAGGAACAAGCCTTAACCTTTGCCCATTCTTCAAACATACGTCAAAACTGATTTGTTCTGAATGTTTAAAAAATTGAGAAGGTCCCTGGGATACATAGGTGAATTTCTAAAGTTATTTATAGATTAGAAATACAAAAAGGCGCTTGGTGATTTATCTGTACCCTTATACTTAGAACAGTTAAAAAATACATGGTTTTCATGCTGCAAAGAATAATTAATGGCTTACCAAAAAAGCTGGGTATGAAGGATATTCTTTTTGAAAATAATTCCAAATTTAATTTTACACTTTCTTATGATTTTTAAATACATTTTTTTATGTTAAACCTAATTGTGATCACTTTCACAACAATGCCTTTTTCCTTATCAGTATATGCAATAGAATCTGCGATATGTGGAACTTTTGTGTGCCTATTTGTTGTTGTTTAACCTCAGCCAGTAACTCAGAACCATGACATCACTTGCTCACCCCTTCCCTTCTCCCCCATGTAGGATGGGTAGGAGAATCGAAAGAATATAAACCCCATGGGTTGAGATACAAACAGTCCAATAACTAAAGTTTAGTATACTACTGCTACTGCTGCTACTACTAAGGGAAATAACAAGGGGAGTGAATAAAAAATTTGAAGGGGAAAAGGAAAAGAAAACAATAAGCACAAGTGATGCACGATATAAATGCTCACCACCTGCTAACTGATACCCAGCCAAGCCCAACCCAAGCACTGGTTTGGGCCTCCTGGGTAACTCCCCTCAGTTTATATGCTGGTCATGACGTCCTGTCCTGTCATACGAAAAATGTTATTTTATGACCAAACATATTTTTCATTAGGAAGATTTTTGTATGCCTTCCTTCTGACTGATTCTTTTCATAATTTTACTGAGCTTTGAGGTTCCGTCCAGCAGCCTTGAAATGGTCATTCTCCAACACTCAGTAAAGTAAGTCTACAATCAAATTTACAGAAAATTATAGAACAAGTGCAGAGGAGGGCCACGAGGATGATCAGGGGACTGGAGCACCTCCTGTATGAAGATAGGCTGAGAAAGTTGGGGCTGTTCAGCCTGGACAAGAGAAGGCTGCATGGAGACCTCATAGTAGCCTTCCAGTATTTGAAGGGGGCCTATAGGGATGATGAGGAGGGACTCTTCATTAGGGACTGTAGTGATAGGACAAGGGGTAATGGGTTAAAACTTAAACAGGGGAAGTTTAGATTGGATATAAGGAGGAAATTCTTTCCTGTTAGGGTGGTGAGGCACTGGAATAGGTTGCCCAGGGAAGCTGTGAATGCTTCATCCCTGGCATGTTCAAGGCCAGGTTGGATGAGGCCTTGGGTGATATGGTTTAGAGCAAGGTGTCCCTGCCCATGACAGGGGGGTTGGAACTTGATGATCTTAAGGTCCTTTCCAACCCTAACCATTCTATGATTCTATGATTTAAGAGTGAATCTTTGTGTTGGCACTGCAATGAATTTTTACTTTTTAAATTAAATGTTATGAAAATAAGTTTAATGTTTCTATCCCCTATCTTAGCAGTGCATCTATACTGAAATAAAAAAGTAAAATTCATTAGAATTAATGCACACTTGCAAAGGATTGGAAGGTCATATAATTAAAAGAACCTTTAGAATCAGAAAACTACCCTTTAGTAAGGGTAGTTTTAACATTCTTTAATAACCTCTCAGGAACATCCTTAGAACACTCCATTGTATATTCGGTTATTTTGTCTCCTATGAGAGAAGTGATCTTTACCAGGTGAGAATACAGTAGGAAATACGATTGTATACATGGTTTGGAAAAATGTTGGCAGTGCTCACAGTTTTCACATTGGCCTAATACTTAGAGACTAGTCAAAGATCAGAGACTTGTGTTTAGTGATTTACTCAAATTATAGATCTTCAGCCCTCTGAAGGAATACACAATTAAGGGAACTGAGAACAGGCAAGAGGTAAGTTCAGTATCCTTGGCTGGGGATATGCTAAATTTAATCCCTAAATCCTAGGAATATTTTTCAGTTTGGCCAATTTACTTTATTATAAAATTCATGCAACATAGAGTGGAAACAAGGGATTCTGATTTACAGTGTAAGGCACAAGGGAAATTACACAGAAGCTGGGCTATGGCCCGTGCCTGTAACTGCATTTAGTGAAATGTCCAAACATCCTATGTGGGTTTGTTAGGCACGTGCAGAAGATTCATTCCCTCCTGGGAATTTAACAGGGCAGTGCCTGGCTTCTGAGATCAAGGGTGATGTAGAAGGTACAAATTCACCTAGTCCAGGACATGTCTGGACATGCTCAGAGGGGAAGTGATTGGTCCAGAAGGAATTCTGTGATCAAAGGAGAGGTTCAGTGAATTTAGGTGGCAGCTGAGGCTTTCTCTTGTTTGCTTGCTTCTTTCCTTGCTTTCTTCTGCCATCTCTCTCCAGTATGTCCATGCCTTTCGCTCAGTGCTGGACACAGAGCTCCAGGTGCGGCCTCACCAGTGCTGAGTAGAAGGGAAGGATCACCTGCCTCAACCTACTGGCAATACTTTGCTTAAGGCAGCATAGGATACCCTTAGCCTTCTTTGTGGTGATCATAGAATCATAGAATAGTTAGGGTTGGAAAGGACCTTAAGATCATCGAGTTCCAATATGTTCAGCTTGGTGTCCACCAGAAGCCCCAGAACTTTTGTTTCTGTTTGTGGTCATTCTCTTAGTTTGGAATTGGCGGATTCTGGAGCCCCACTTTGGTTTTGTGCTGTTTTTTTTTTTTTTTCCTGTGGTATTTTGGACATTGTTGCATTCTGATTTCCTGACTTCTTTCAACCTAGATTCTCATTTGCATAATAAACGCAACAGCTAGGTGCTCTTAAGAACATGGTCAGTTCAGAACATGGACCCAAACAGATCCAACACGTACAAGACAGGGAGCACCACCTAACACTATTTCCTGTAAGTGTTGTATCCTAGTTATTCATAATAATAACTACAAAAAGGAATCAACACAGGTGTGTTAAAAAAAAAGACGTGTTGTAAATATGTCAGGGAGCATCAGCCACTAGCTTTCATCCATCTACTATCATTTGACCTCAAGGTATTTTGAATGCATCCATGTCAGGAATGCCTTTAGGGTCAAAGGATGACTAACAGGATCATTTATCTCTGCTTCTCAGTCTTTATACAGCCACTCAGCTGTTCAAATGTAGAAGAGAACATAATCCAACTTCTATTTTGTTTAACTAAACCAGCCATTTCTGAGGAAGTGTTTCTGGACTGGGACCTGAACTGAAGCAAATTTCCAGAAAGGAAAAATATTTAGATATCAGTATATTTCTCAGAAAAGAATACTTGTCATTATTGTGTTCTCAGAGAACTGAAGCAAGACCTAAATACTCCTCTCTTCTGGCATAATAAAAAATGGTAGCCCATGGGCTCTAAAAAGGAACCTTGAAGACCTCCTTCCAAAATTAATCCTTTCTCTAGAGCTAGAATATCAGAAGTCTTGTAGGCTGTAGTGAGGGGCAACTTTTAGTCTGGGGCTAATCCAGGGTATGGACTGGAGGAGAAAAAAGAAGGTAAGCAGTAGAACTGACTGTAACTGAGTTCCCATCACACAGCTAATTTCTTTACTTTGACATTTGTTTTCCTCATGTTACATCATAAAAAGTAATTATATCTGGAGTTTCTTCTAAAACAAAATATTCTCAGATAATTGAGCCTGGATCAATGTAAGAGGATGATTTTAATAAAAGTGGTTTGGTTTTGGCTTTTATTATATTTGTTATTTTCGAATTTAGAAAGGAAAGAAAATCTAAAGAAAGTTTCCAATGAAATATTTCAAATATAGTGACTTAGTTCTTGTTATTTTAAATGCTTTATATTTTTCCATGTAAATTTTTGCTAGAATAACAACATTCCTTTGAACTGTTTAGACTCCATTAAAACAGTAATTTAAAATTAATCCTCAGAAAATTGTTGAACACACTCTCAAATAATGGGCATTTTTTTCACCCTTTATCTCTGATGAATTTCAGCAATTAGCTATCTCAAGTCCTCACAAAAAGAAAAATAAGTTATGAAAAGCCTCTTCATTAATACTGAGATGAATATGTCAAGTCTTCTAGGTAGAACCTACTCTTCTAGTTCATTCAAAGAAGAAAACTATATAAACACATTATCAGAGCAGCTAATTTACAATTTATTTTTTTATTCCAAATGATAGAGGAAAAAAATCATCCTTTTTGCTTGAAAAGGTTGTTATTCTCCCCTCTTTCCATTTTACTGCCTTTCTGTAACAAGCTGCATGCTTCTTTTTTTTTTTTTGTACTGCAATGAGCAGGAAAGCCTATCACCCCAACAAATTTCTTCTTTTTTTTGATGGAATAGTCGTACTTCTTTCTTTCCTGTAAAATTTCCCTCAGTCTTTTCTAGTTCAAAAAACCCAGGTGAGAATACCAAAACAAAGAATTACTATTTTGTCCCTTGTTTAAAATAAGCCCTGACAGACACAGCTGCTCCCTCCAAAGATGTTTCCGCTGCAGGAATGCTGATAAAAGTACAAGAAGCTGTTTAAAAATATTCTTTCTCTTCTTTTCTAGTAACATCTGAAATTAGAAATATTGTTAGTGTTCACAGAATGAGAAAAGCAAATAGCTTTATGACACATTAGTTTTTCTTGCTTGACATTTTCAGGCTTTGTACCATCCTTCCGTGGTTTTGCTGAAAAGTTTTGATTTTTTTACTACTGCACAATAGACTATATTGAATACTTCCAATTACAATAGAAAGATAATCCAGAGTCAATTGTCTATACTGTAAAAACCTTAGCTCAGCTGTTGGGCTAAACAAGTTTTATTTTGGTTAAAGTACTCAAATTACAGGTATCATAGTTGAAATAATTTCTATATTAGGTATTCTTAAAGGAAAGGGTATGTTGAGTGCTTCTCTTATGGCACAAAGGTTAAAGAACAAATACAGCCCTTCTTTAAGCCTACAGAAAATAAAATATCAAATTTAATGCCCTAGAAACAATCAATTATGAAAGTATGTATTTGCATTGGTCTTCAAAATAACTTTCAGACACACAATCACATTGAATATTAGGATCAAATCTCCCTAACCTGTATCAGGCTCTCTCTTCTCTTTGTACTTACTCTTTGTCATGAATTGTGCATTGATTTGCCTTTGATTTGCCAATTCTGCTAGAGTTGTGATCTTCCTGCGATTTTTTCTGTCTGCTCCTCTGGTTTTGATGCCTACATTTCAGTTTCATTTCCTCTGTTCATTTCATCAACGCTGGTGACTTGTACAGACTAAAAATCTTGTATTTCATTTTCTGAATTCTTTTGACTTGGTGTATTGATTCCTCTTCACCATTTGCTGAAAGAACTGTTCACCCGATTTGATTTTTGCTGTACACTGTAATGCACTTTTTTTCTTTATAATTAATTGCTGAAAAAGCAGTACATGTACTGAAAAGCAGAGAACTGCCTTACTGTGGCTGTGCAAATAGACTGCTGGATTGCTTGAAGCGTGACTGCTAAACAGCTGGGCAACAGCCTAATAACTCTATATCTGCAATATTCCACAAAGCTACCGAAAGTCTGCAACTGGGGTGGTGTCTCTTTCTGCTGTAAATGTGCATGCTAAAAAAAGCCTTATATGTGAACTGGTATATAGCAATGATTTGATTCAAGCTTTATTAGCATGTGGTTAATTAAATGCATAGTAGAGTTGTGATAACTAAAAGACAGATAATAGCTAACATAACTGAATTAAGACTGAAAGTTGGTATCTTTCGGGATGCTGGAACTGGGCTGCTGAAGAGATTGATGCAGCTGAATACTGTTTTCGTTTGATCCTTACTGAAGACTTGAATAGAAAAAGCTTGAGATGACTTAGTCTTGCCAAATATTTAAGATAACTAAATTAGGTGAGAAAATTTTCATGTTCTGTATTTGTGGTTTACAGTGTATCACAACTGTTGGTGTCTCATTCGCACCTTTTACTGTCTTTTTTTTTTACCTTTTACACTGAAGGTATTTAGACCAGCTGCCTTGAATTTCTCTGAGGAATTACTCTTCTGCTTCATTCTGCATAATGAAAACTTCCTTTTTTTTTTTTTTTTTTTTTTTTTAAGAGGCTTGTTCCTCCAACCTCACATTCCTAAAAAATCAATTATGCTCAACAAAGTAGACTATAATCTTAGTCTAAAATTGTGCTCTGCTTTGTCTTCTGTGACTATTTTGGGTTTGTGTCTCTTTCATCAGACATTCAGCATGCCTTTGAGATGATCCTTCTCATTCACATTTCTGTACATGCTCCCTTAGGTTATTCTTCAAAGTCACGTTTTCTGTGACTTTAAAGGACAAAACTGGGACTTCTAATGACTATACATATGGATAAAGCACATACTCAAGGTCCAGAATTTCACTGCAATTTTCCCTTTGGATTTTGTTGCTAAATTGAGGAATATAAGACCTTGCTAAACTATTTGCTTGCACAATTTATTTTGAATGTGCTTAATACAGCTGTGGTTGAGTGTAGACCAACATTACATCATGTTGATGGAAATGTCTTTTTGAAACAAATGAATCTTTATGAGAAAATTTCTGTTTATATTCAAGCTTTCATATAAACCGCAAGAAAAAAAATTGAGAATCAGATTTAAGTTAGATGTGAGGATTATTAAGGAAAGGCTGTTAAGAATTTGAATTATCAGATGAAAGGTCCATTAATATACTGGTGAATCACTTCTGTCCACATTATAGCTAGAAGTGAAATGATCTATAAATTTATTTTTGAACCTACTGAAGAGTACTTATGCACATTTAGGAAATTTATCTGTCCTTTAGCACTGTGTTCAGAAAAGATGTTATAATTCTTTTTTTTTTTATTGTTGTTTTTTGTTGTTTTCTTTTTTTTTTTTTTGTTTTCAAGAATAAGCATCTCATGGGAAGATGAGAACAGGAATCTTGGGTCAGGCAAAATACTTGGATCAGTATTATTTCTCCAGCAGTGGCTGGCTGTGTGTATTGACAGTGTGAGGCAAAAAAATGTGCAGAACTAAATAAGGAGCACTCTTTCACAGTTCTGGAGCAAACCTCCCAGAAGTTATATCTGCATTGTTCCAACCTAAAAGAATGGTCTATCTTCTACTGGATACTCCTCCAGCTTCTTAGAATGTGCTTAGAAGGACTGTTTTTTTTCATGTAGATTATGGGAGACTTTTGATAGCAAAGTTAAGCTTCTTGACAGTTCAGTGGACATGCAGGGTTAAAGTATGATGATGGTGAAATCCTTCATGACTAAAGTTCCACTTGGTTTTAATTAAATCACATTAAGAATACAATTGCTATTAATTATGACCTATAAGAAGTTTTCCTTTTATATCACAGTGGTCAGTTTTGAGTCTGCCTCCCTCCTTGATCTTAAGATGTTTATAACATGAGCAAGAGGGTTTTACCTCAGGACTGTATTTCTGTATTTCTACAGTGTCTTGTCCATATTGGGATACAATTCTTATTGGTGTTCCTAAATCCTTCCCTAAAAAGTAGTATAAATATTACCAACTGCAGCCAGAAAACTGAGAAGCTCATTTTCACTGACTCACACACACTCTCTTTATCCTTTTATTTGAGCAATTTCTCTTGCTACTAGAAGCCAGCACTTATTTTAAAGGATGCTAGCAGATGTGCAGATACTTCAAAAATTGTTATTTCTGGCAGTTGACAGAATTTTGTTATTATTTCAGATATTGGCATACTTTATTTATGAAGACAGCTTTCCTATATCACTCAGGGCCAACAGAGAAGTAGCTCTGTTTCATCCATTCTGCATAAGATAGTATGACAGCCACAATGCTCTGAAACATCCACAGGTAGAGTTTACTGATGTCTCACCGCATTAGAAAGACCAAATAATAAAATCTAGTAACATATGTGAATAACAGTAAATCTCATACATTTTCAGAAGTTATTTTGAAAGATTAGTCAAACAGTGTTCAGGCAATGTGTACTTTAAACATCTCCTTGCTTTTCAGGTCAGCTCTGATCCCTTCCTTGGCTACACGCAGAACAGTAGTAGATTTTTGATTATTTTTTTTTTCTCTTCCCCTATTCCAAAGTGTAGCATAATCTTTTTCTGTTTCTCATTTTAAACTGGAAGTGTTTGGATGATGAATGCTAAGCTAATGGGAGCATTGATTAACTCAGTTTAATAAACCATCTCAAGTTCCCAACAATGCAGATGTTGTCCCTTAGTAAGTGGATGAACCAAATGCAGGGTATTACTGTGCATTTTGACAGTGTATGAATGCAGAGTGGCTAGATGTTCTCCCTCACAGCAGAAGTTACATTAGTGAGTGCAATTATCATGTAATGTATTTAAAGGAAAATTCTGCACATTTTTTTTAATAAACACTGTTTAGTGACAAAATCAACACTGATCAATAGTTAAATACTCATTAAGACTGATAAAATATTATTTTTCCCAACTTCAGATAGTGTAGTATCTCATACAGACTTGTGCCTTGTAACAGTGACTTATTCTGACAAAATCAACTTTCTGTTAGAAAACAGATCTACTTTGTGGTACAACATACCTCTACTACGCAACAATGACTTTGAAGAGATATTCTCCTATTGTCAATTTTTAAACACACTGACTAGTTCTTTCCTTGTTCATTATCAAAAGACTAGATAAAAGGCACTGATGAAAAAGCCAAAAAATACTTGAAGAATATACTAGCTAATGTTCATATAAGTGACCTGAAAAAAACAAACTTGTAAAATAGACTAATGTTACCACAGACGTAGTGGAGTGAAATACCAGATTATTTATCTTCAGATTTTTATTAATTCTTTGATTTTTTGTCTTAAATTTGAGTGTTAGGCAGCTATACATGATGGATATATAAGACATAAAGAGCTTTAACAATTAGGGAGATCGGAACTCATACTTGCGTATCAAAAATGTGTAAAATTGAAAGCACTGATGTTTAACAATGTCATGGTTTAAAACCAGTCAGGCAGCTCGTTCACTCACTCCCCTCCCTTCTTGCCCTCCCCATACTCCTAGAGGGTCGGAGAGGAGAATTGTAAAGGATGCAACTCCCACGGGTTGAGATAAGAACAGTTTAGTAACTAAGGTATAACACAAACCACTGCTGCTACCACCAGTAATAACAATGATAAAGGAAATAACAAGGGAAGAGAATACAACACCTCAGCACCAGCTGACCGATAACTTGTCCCCCCCCCCCCAAAGCCCGACCAAGCACCGAGTGATACCTCGTCCAACCTTGAGTCCACTAGCCCTTCCAGGTAACTCTCAGTTACATCCTGGGCATGACGTGCTGTGGTATGGAATACCTCTTTGGTCAGTTTGGGTCAAGTGTCCTGTCTCTGTTTCCTCCTCGCTTCCTCTCCTTCCTGGCAGAGCATGAGACTCAGAAAGTCATGGGCCAGACTAAAACATTTGAGCGGTAACTAAAACGTCGGTGCTGTCAGCACCGTTCCCAGGCCGAAAGTCAAAACCACAGCACTGCACCAGCTACTAAGAAGGAGAAAAATGACTGCTACTGCTGAACTCAGGACAAACAAGTATTCTGAAAGTAGAGGACTTGTCTAGAAAAATCAAAAAAGAGCAGATAGATCACCAAGAAATGATCTATGAAAGGAAAAGCTAATTTTGTATGAAATATTACCCACCTGATTTAATGCAAAAATAACTATTTATACATCTGTGAAGGAGTGGGGAGGAGAAAACTGTTTGGTAGTACACACACCAGCTGTTTCACTAAAGTTATCAGTAATGTTTATAACAGGCACCAGTTCAAATTTCTTAGAAAATATGAACTAAGGTAAATTTAATATCTCTCCATTAATTAGAGATGGAGCTACACAACAAGGTTTGTCCTAGACAGCTATTGAATATATACCTTCTGAACATATGAAATGAGATCAGCCAGCTCTCAGTCTTTGTTATACACAATGGAAACTATAACGCTTTTAGTTGATGGGGTTCTTAACTAAATAGTATTTTACTAAAGTTGTAGAAACTTGTGCGTTAGTTTGCCCACAAATAGAGAAGCTTAACAGGCTTAAGGGAACCACAGTGTACATAACAACAGCAACATAGGTTAATAGCTATTAGGATAATTCTAACAAATGTTCAGTTACTATTTGAAAAACAAAAAATATCAATTAATTTGTTAAGATATAATAAGCATTAAAAAAAATATCTGTCCTATATTGACTAGTTAGGTCTCATTGAGAAATTGTTTCTGAAGTACAGTAAAAGTCTCAATACCACAGATAGAAAAAGTATCAGAGAATGTTGGGAGTACACAGACTGACAAATAGATAAATATATTTTACTTTTTGTAGAATTCCTGAGCATAACATCCCAAACTGATACAAAATACTGATTCTTTCCCCTTCTCTCAAATGTTTCATGTGAATTTTGTTTGTTTTCTTCCAATCCAGTTCATCTTCCCCCACAATTGTTTAAAACATAGTTCATTTAATATTTTTCTGCAACATGTAAGCTATAGTTATGTAAATACTGTTGCGTTCATGGTGTTGTCTGGATCCATGGGTAAGGATAAATGGAGCTATTGCAGACATAGTGTAAACAGTTAAAAAACTGATTTTATGATACAGAATAGAAAGCAATGGGATGCTAAAACAAAGAAGTTAGCACTAAAGAAAGCTGAGAAATCAAAAGTAGGTGGATGAACTCAGGAAAGCTTATTGAGTGTTTCCTGCACTTTTCCTTACCTTATTGGAAAAGCTCTGTGATGACACCACTCATAGATGAGTCTTCTTGTCAAGGAGTTACAGCTTGGTGTAACCTGCAGGGGAATGTGCAGGCGATCAAGACATAGCATGGGTTGAATAAGCAGGTTACCTGTCTGGATTAGAGTGTCAGGATAATACAAAACAGCAAGAGCAGAAACAAGATACCAGCTTGAATTTACAGTAATTTATTACCTTAAGTGGTATACATTGGTCAGGAAAGCTGGCTTTTCTTGTCTGTAAACGTTTAAATGTAATTTAAACATTATACGTTACCTCAATGATTGCTGTTGACAGTGAAGGGATGTTCTAAACCTCTGCATAACTACAGCTCTATGAGCATATTCGAACTCCTGTGTTGAACTATCTGCCTGGACTTAGCTGTAGATATTAAAGTTGCATAAGTCTGCTCATGTTTTTGTAGATAAGGGAATAATTCTGACAATCACTGTTGCTGTAATAAAAGTCAAATCACATAAAAACCGGCAACACAGCTCATTCCCTCATTCTGAATCTCCTGCATAACAAATTAATGGCAGTGTGCATGAATAATGAGAAATGTTTGAAACCTGAAGAATCATTTATTTAGACAAATGATGCTGACTGCAATGAAGTAGACTGCAACACTGGAATTATATTTGAGTAAGTAGACTGCTATTGTTATTACAGTGGAGAGAGACTTTTTACAAGGGCATGTAGTGACAGAACAACAAGGAATGGCTTTAAACTTAGAGAGTGGAGATTTAGATTAGATATTAGAAAAAAATTCTTCGCTATGTAGGTGCTGAGGCACTAGCACAGGTTGCCCAGAGAAGTTGTGGCTGCCTCATCCCTGGAAACATTCAAAGCCAGGCTGGATGGGGCTTGAAGCAACCTGTTCTAGTGGAAGGTGTCCCTGCCTGTGTCAGGGGGTTGGAACTAGATAACCTTTAAAGTCCCTTTCAACCCAAACCGTTCCATAAGTCTATGATAAATAACACAGTTACTACAGCAGCTTGAGCTGAGGTTAGTGATATGCCAGAAAAAGGCAAGTACTACTATGTAAAATTTAAGAGGTACTTAGATACAGCAGTGAAGGTTCTTTCATATATATATATATATATTTAGGCTTTAGTCATCTTTTGAGAATAAAGTATTGAAAAGAGAACTTAGATATAAATTGACTTGCTTCTAAACCTGGATATTAAGCAGTTCATTATAGTACGTAATTTATAACTAGTGGATATTGAATCTTATTTCCTTTAAAATGGTTGTTTCATGTTCAACTTCACCCACATTTGTTATAATCATGATGCTACTTTTGCAAGGTTATAAAAAACATGGGAATTCTTCTGATATGATTAAAAGCTTCATATATATATATGTATGTATAGATGTGATAGAATTCAATACAAGATGGCAAATATGCTTTAGCATCTAAGAGGTATACAGTGCAGGATACTTTAAAATGAAAAATGTTTGTTCTGATTTTTTTCAGTCTCCTGTTCATAAACAGAGCATTGCGTGCCATTGTAGTAAAATATGGCCCTGACTTTTATCTCATTTATACACACATAAATAAGATTATAACTTCCGTGTAGTCAGCTGTGTTACACTTGTACAAAAATGTCTACATGAGAGGAAGATTCATCTTTAGAGCTGTATGAATATTTGTTGGAGGTCTACATTTAAACAGGATGAACATAAATATATCTTTGTACATGAAATGTATGTTTTTTACCTTCATTATTAAGGACATCGACTAAAGAGTGAAAGGGAAAGGGATCAAGAATGTGCTCTTCCAGATCAAACTTTCTTATGCTTGAAATGCAATTTGTTAAAAACTGTTCTTCGCTATGAAATATGAATGTAGAGTTTTCTAGGATTTCAGCAGGGCAGAGGAATGCAAGAGTGCAGTTCTCAATAATTTCTAAATATCGACACTACAATATCATCATCTGTCACATTTTGTTCCTGTCTCCTGTTCTACCTAGAATTGGGGTAATTTCTTGAAGAAGTAGTTGTTTCCAATGCTGTGTGTCATGCTGAGCTCCACAGGAACTGGTTTCTCTCTCTTGGAAGTGAACGATTCTTGGCTGTCTTGGTCCACCTGAGGAATTGCATGCAAGAGTATTCCTTAAAGCAATGATTACAAGTGAACTGAAGAGTTCTGAAAAGACAAAGCAAAAGTTTCCACAGGGCTGTTATCTCTGTACAGCTATTGAGTCTTCATAAACTCTTGAGAGTTTCCTTTGTTTTCCCATCTTTAAGTATATGGGTGTGGCAGGCAAAATTCTCTGGCTATGCTTCAAGCTGGGTGATTATACACCAGATACCTGCTGGGAATTCAGTGCAAAGTCAGGCCACACCATTGTGCTTTTTAGAAAGCTATATTTGTTAACAGTCATTTAGACATTATTTAACTGATTTATGAAACATTCAGAATTCCAGGTGAATCTCTTTTATATGATCATAAAGGTAGGTGGGATGTACTCTTCTTAATTCTTTAATTTTATTTTGCTATGAAATATGTCATTGAGAGACCCTTTAGGCTGTCTTTAAAGATGACATTTAACAGGAAGGGCTCAAGAAAAGGAAGACTTACCCTAAATATTCACCTCCTCTTCAGATCTTTATTTAACTTCTGTATGCATTTTTTAGCATTTAGGTCAGGATTTTCCATGCTCCCTCTCCCTTCCGCCACTCCTCTTATAAAGAAACAGGGAAAACTCACAGACAGCAAGACTGAATCTGGTGGATTAAGATAAAAACAGGTGAAGGAAAGAGCAAAAAGAAACCAGGTGATACAAAGAAGTCATTCACCACCTCCCACAAGAAGATCAATGCCCAGCCAGTCTAGGAGAAATGTTCACCATGAAAGCCAAAGTTCCCCATTACTTCTCTCTGTACCTGATTTTTTTATTTCCAAAAATGATATCGTATGGTATGGAATATTCCTCTAGCAAGTTTGGGTCAGCTGTCCTAGCTCTGTACCATCATAACTTCTTGCCGTACTCTATCTTACTTGCTGGGGGGCAGAGTGGGAAAAGAATGTGTTGACAATGTGCAAGCACTGTTCAGCAATAGCCAAAACATTGGTCTGTTTTCAGCACTTCTAGCTACAAATCTGAAACACAGCACTATACAGAAACCTGTGAAGAAACCTAACTCCATCTCAGCCAGAGCCAGTACAGAAATAAACCACCTTAGGTTTACCATGCCACAGAAGCACCACTTATTCCCTATATCTATCTACAAGTTTGCCAAAGAGAAGCAGCATATAATTGAGTAAATTTTCCAGTTCTCTCAAACCACAAATGTCTGTAAGCCACTATAGCAGAGTGTATCCAAGGCATCAAAATCAGCTCATCTAAGCTGTTACATTACTTACCATATGGTCTGCAAAATACTAAATATGTTTATGATAAAACAGTGATTCATGTATGCTAAATCGGCAACCAGAAATTTGGTTATGTTTCTTGAGTCATCACAAAAGTGCTAAATGCTTATGTCGTGGTTTAAACCCAGCTGGCAACCCGGAACCATGCAGCCGCTTGCTCACTTACCCCCCTCTTTCTCCCCACCCTGATCCCAGAGGGATGGGAAGGAGAATAGAAAGAATGTAACTCCCATGGGTTCAGATAAGAGCAGTCCAGTAACTAAGGTATAACACAAACCACTGCTGCTACCACCAACAATAATAAAGATAAGGGAAATAACAAGGGAAGAGAATACAATCACTCACCACCTGCTGACCGATATGCAGCCTGACCCAAGCAGTCATCTAGCCCTTCTGGGTAACTGCCCCCAGTTTATACACTAGGCATGACGTGCTGTGGTATGGAATACCTCTTTAGCTAGTTTGGGTCAGGTGTCCTGTTTCTGCTTCCTCCTGGCTTCCCCTCCTCCCTGGCAGAGCATAAGACTCAAAAAGTCCTTGGTCAGAGTAAACATTACTGAGCAACAGCTAAAAACATCGGTGTTATCAGCGCTGTTCCCAGGCTGAAAGTCAAAATCACAGCACTGCACCAACTACTAAGAAGGAGAAAAACGATTGCTACTGCTGAACCCAGGACAGCTTAGTGCTGGCAATTTGTTTGTCCCCTCTTGACACAACAGTGAATACACGTCCATGACCTTCTGCTCCTTCTACATTTCCTACTACATGACCCATGTGTGCAAGGTAGTGTTTCAGGTAACAGTGATACTTCACTCCTGATAGGTGCAGAAGGAAGAGAAGTTGTTGAGCATTTTTCTGGGAATACTAATGCAAAAAGGTCAGTAAAAATATCATTGCTTCAAGAAAAAACATTACTTTCCTCTTTCTGAAACTTCAGTGTATGAGACAAGTAGTGATTAGGACTGTGGCACTGCATCATATCGTCCTCCACTCAGGCTTAAAAAGAACCAGACAACTGGAGAGCAGTGAAGAGTCCATAGGCAACTGCTAGTTGATGTGTCTCACCAGAGACAATGAAATGCATGTTCTGATTCTTCTGTGTACTCCCACAAACAAGTACGAAATGACGAGGTATGTTTCTTACTACATTATTGCAAAGCCCTCTGTCTGTATTTGCTACTTGATCTGCTTTAGCAAAGGGCAGAGTCCTCATAGTTGCTCTCAACTGGACAGAAAAAAGAAAATCAACTTAGATGTTGTAAAGGTTGAGATCTATCTTACTTAATTTTATACCTCTACAGTGTGGGTATTGACAGCTGATGTACCCTCCCTTTATACCCAATGGAGAAATCTAGAGATGCAGTTCACCTCATCTTTAGACATCCATTTTTATGAAATGAAGCACTAAAGTTATGAAACTGAAGTTATGAAATTTCAATGACCACGATGACTAAATTTCCACCAAGGAATCTATATTTTCCAGTACACTGGGACATACACAGGGTGACTAGGTAGACATAGATCAATCCCACTCTGTATGCTATAGATAAAATATTATGCAGAGTGTGTAAAAATGTGATTACTAGTTTTAACAAATGCATATTAAGTGTCATCAAACATCAGTAATTTGTAAAAATATGTCTTTTGGATAACTATTGAATTTTTGCCTACCAGAAGATGAAAAATGGGCTTGATGTAAGAAAGGGACTTCACCCTGCTACAATATGATATTTTGCATGCTATGTTTCATGTCATGGTATACTGCATCCAACACAGTACCCTATCATATAATGAGATTTTGCTAGCTATTTCTAATTAGATATATTCCATTTTGTTTTAGTTCAAAGCTGTCTTCAGCTGTCATGAAAAATATTTAGATACCTATAGATTTCAAATTATCCTGTTTTAGAACATAATATTAGTGCACCATTGATATACATTGTACTTCTGAGGTATTAAACAACCTCATTGCCCATTAATTAAGCTAGATGAAAATAGACTTCATGCAAGCTTCTGACAGCACCTTCACCTCAGTAGCATATACAGATAACATCATTTATTTTTTTTTTTATATTTTAAAATTCCTGCAGCACAATTTGTTCTTACGGGACAGCTTGGGGCTTTGGGGAAGTGGGGAGATGTAGACAGAGAAAAAAAACGCTGTTGGTTGCTACAGTGCAGTTGAGGCAGATCAATATTATATGAACATTTGAGAATCCAAAGAATCTCTTCAAGGTATGAAAATAGGTTGCAATGTTGAGATGGTTAGACAGGTGGCAAACTGAGACTACTGTTTTATGTGAAAAATACATCTAGTTACACAGTTAGTTCTGTTACTATCTAGTTACTATCATGTTTTCTGCTTTTCAGTCCATCCAAGGTATCTGTGTGTAAGTCTTATTTCTGGATAGGTAGTGTTCTGTAATGTATGTTTGTTCAGCAGTTGCCATAAAGGAATATTAATCTTTGTATGAATGCCCACATTGTAATAGGTGCTAATGTAACACAAATAATAATAATGGATTAAAAAAATTGCCAGAGGTTTGATTTCCATAGTTTGAAATTCAGCAGAGTTTCCCTCTCTCTTTTTAAAATGGATAAAGCCATTGAAAGCCTCTAAAATAAAATGCATGTGTTCTCAGATAAAGTGCCTGTTAGGCATTTTATGGAGCTGTGAGAGTTTAGAAAAGCAAGTCAGCTTGCTCATATTTATTTTGAAAACGCACTTCACACTCACAGGCTTAGAGAGAGCTTAATTACAATCAATGGAATAATTAAGTTAAGGGAAATGTGCAATAGAGAACAAAAATGAATAGAAAACATACGCACAAGTGTACCTTTGGGCAAATGCATTATAGGCACAATATTGTCATTATGCCTCTCAAATCACATCATTATTTGCTCTGGCATGTGTGTGGGAAACAGACTAGATTGTACATGGTTTTTACATTCATATTCTGATCCATATTTAAACATTTCACAAAATGGTGCATTGTAGTAGCACTAGCCTACACTTAGCTTAAGTGTAATTTTGTGTGCAGCTGAACTTTCATGACATATTCTCAATTCGGAGGAAGCATTGCTATTTTAAAAGCTCTGCTTCAGTCCTTCCCATCACAGTCCACATATTTTAGGAGTCCTTCTAACTGTTTGTTCAGCTGAGTTTGACTCAGTGAACAGCTCTTTGCAGATGTATTATTTGCTGGTTCCAGTCTGGTTGCACTAGCCAATTGCTACTGTTTCACTGACCACAGGTCTCTGATAAATAAAATGCACACCCAGAAAAGCTCTCCTAGAACAGGTAGTTTCAGAGAGTGAAAGGGTCTTAGAGAGTCTTATCATGCTCTCTTTTAATTCTGAATTCTTATCTCTTGGTGCACCTTGCAGTCCCAAAGCCATAAGTCCTGTAATGGAAAACCTGCTTTTTTATCTCTTTTCTAGCATTTGTGGTGATAGACATTGAAGAGGGAGGGAGAAGAAGGAAACACCACCACCACCATCTTCCCCACCCCCCAAAACACATTTTCGTGTTACAATTAGAGAAGTCCAAATACTTTAAAGTGGTCACTAACATTCAGGTAATTCTGTCTTTGAAAGGGTTAATATTGTACATTGTACAAATATTTAGAAATAGACGTTCAATATTTTCTGCTGTGCATTTAGCAGCAAAAAAAATCCTGTATTATGGATGAAAGTCTCTTCAGCGTAATCAAACCGGTTTCAGAATGTTTAGTCCAGAAAATTTGGGCTTAGGGACCATGCCAAACTTTTAAATTGCCCACATATAACATAAATATCTGATAATAGATGGTATGTGAACATAGAAGAATAACAAGGAGTGTAAAATCTTGAAATTATTCATACTGTTTGTTTAAATTCTAGCAAATAAATGCAGCAAGGTATAACATAGAATCATAGAATCGTGGAATAGTTAGGGTTGGAAAGGACCTTAAGATCATCAAGTTCCAACTCCCCTGCCATGGGCAGGGATACCCCGCTCTAAACCATACTACACAAGGCCTCATCCAACCTGGTCTTGAACACTGCCAGGGATGGAGCATTCACAACGTCCTTGGGCAACCTATTCCAGTGCCTCACCACACTAACAGGAAAGAATTTCCTCCTTATATCCAATCTAAATTTCCCCTGTTTCAGTTTTAACCCATTACTCCTTGTCCTATCACTACAGTCCCTGATGAAGAGTCCATCCCCAGCATCCCTATATGCCCCCTTCAGATACTGGAAGTCTGCTATGAGGTCTCCACGCAGCCTTCTCTTCTCCAGGCTGAACAGTCCCAACTTTCTCAGCCTGTCTTCATATGGGAGTTTCTCCAGTCCCCTGATCATTCTTGTGGTCCTCCTCTGGACTTGTTCCAACAGTTCCATGTCCTTTTTATGTTGAGGACACCAGAACTGCACACAGTACTCCAAGTGAGGTCTCACGAGAGCAGAATAAAGGGGCAGGATCACCTCCTTCGACCTGCTGGTCATGTTCCTTTTGATGATCGCGATACGATTGGCTTTCTGGGCTGCAAGTGCACACTGAAGCCAGCTCATGTTCATTTTCTCATCGACCAGAGCCCCCAAGTCCTTCTCCGCAGGGCTGCTCTGAATCTCTTCTTTGCCCAGCCTGTAGCTGTGCCTGGGATTGCTCCGACCCAGGTGTAGGACCTTGCACTTGGCATGGTTAAACTTCATGAGGTTGGCATCAGCCCACCTCACAAGTGTGTCAAGGTCCCTCTGGATGGCATTCCTTCCCTCCAGCGTATCAACCGAACCACTCAGCTTGGTGTCATCAGCAAACTTGCTGAGGGCACACTCAATCCCACTGTCCATGTCAGCGATGAAGATGTTGAGCAAGACCAGTCCCAACACCGATCCCTGAGGGACACCACTCGTTACTGGTCTCCAGCCAGACATTCAGCCATTGACCACAACTCTTTGTGTACAGCCATCCAGCCAGTTCTTTATCCACCGAGTGGTCCATTCATCAAATTGATGGATGTTTCTCCAATTTAGAGACAAGGATGTCATGTGGGACAGCGTCGAACGCTTTACACAAGTGCAGGTAGATGACATCAACTGCTCTACCCTGTTCTGTAGTTCTGTAGCCCCATCATAGAAGGCCACCAAATTGGTCAGGCAGGATTTCCCCTTAGCGAAGCCATGCTGGCTGTCTCCAAGCACCTTTTTGTTTTTCATGTGCCTTAGCATGCCTTCCAGGAGAATCTGCTCAAAGATTCTGCCAGGCACAGAGGTGAAACTGAGTGGTCTGTAATTCCCTGGGTCATCCATTTTCCCCTTCTTGAAAATGGGGGTTCTATTTCCCTTTTTCCAGTCATCAGGAACTTCACCTGACTGCCATGATTTTTCAAATATGATGGCCAGTGGCTTAGCAACTTCATTCGCCAGCTCCTTCAGGACCTGCGGATGGATTTCATCAGGAAACATACTGACCAATCTTTTACCATTAATGAAGGAACTTGTTAATGGATGACTTTTTCAGCTGAAGTACACAATATGCTTTGTCTTTCTCTGAGTTCAGGAGTACAAAAAATAGGGGTTCTGAAGATCATAATATAAATGATCATCTATTGTATGGCAAAGCTGATTAAGCAGTAACACATACAAATACTCTATTGATGATAATAGGTACCTGAAATGCAGAGAGATTGTTTCCACAGAAAACAAATATTCATGTTGAACAATGAGACACCAAACAGCTACATAAAAAAGCAGTGTGGGTGTGAAAGAAATTAAGAAGGAAGTTGGGGGAGGAAAGGAAGAAGAGAGAACTTACAGTTTTTTGTCAGGATTCCCTGTACATTTAACATCAACTTTTGCTGAAGGGGAACTTAACAGCAATGGAAAGTAGCTCTGGCCTTTGGAGATTCCTGTACCAAAGTAACAAGGTGAACGTAACCTGTGAGAAGGCACATGGGCTTTCTGCAGCCTCTAGCAAGTTTAGAAACATCGTTACTGCTCATTTCATCTCTCATCACCATAGAAGCTCGTTTGGTTTCATTCCCTCTCCTGCTACCTGCATATTCTGCTACATCCTTTTCTTAGAAGCAATACAAACAGTTCCTGTATGAGGATGGACACTAAATGTGTGTTTTATATGTATATATGGAGATTTATGACCTGCACATATGAGTATGACTTGTGGCCAAGGGCAGCAAAAATCATCATCACGAAACAAGGAACGTCAAAGCAAGAGATGGGAAACTATAGACATAGTGACCAAAAAAGGAAGTAAGAAAACTGAACATTCCTTCATTTAGGAGAAAGGAAATAAGGAATTTCATAGCAAAAATATATAATGATTATGAGACGTTTAGAAGAGGATAACTGCTTGTCCTCTTGTTTTTATTCGAGTTTGTTTACCCAAGTTTGGTGTTTGTTTTTACCTAAGCTTGTAATCCAAGGACAGAAAAGTACACAACAATTTAGAAGCTGGTAAATGCAAAGTGGCTGGAAGGAAATTTTTTTTTTCACTCCAGGAGTAATCAGCCTATTGATTTAATTGATGTATGCTGCTTCTGACACTTTGGATTTTAGCAGGGCTCTTAAACAAGACTCTTCAATAGCTAACAAAAAAAAAAAAAAAAAAAAAAACCAAGAACTACAATACCAAGAACAGTAAACTTTAACAGAGGTTTTTTCATTGATTGCAGTCTTACATACTTTAAGGCATAAACCTGCCTTTAGACAGTGAGGGCTGCAATAAACTTATTTTAGTAGCTTTAAAGACCCATTATTTTGTGACTACTTTGTGCATGTCTTCTGAAACACCTAATATTGGCAGAAGACGACAGGGTAATTAACTATAAGGAGTATTTGATCAAGAAATTTCCTGTATGTGCATATGTGAGACAGAAATGGAGAGAAATGCGGGGTTTCTGCTTTTCTGAATCATCTCTGAAATTAGTATGACAACAATTTGCAGAGTCTCTCAGTACAGCTGTGATGAAAGTGAATGAGTTTGGAAGACAACATTATAACCTCTCACTCAGATAAGCTTCTGTGAGCCTTTTTTTCATTCATCGAATCAGCTGGTTTAAAGTGCATGTTCCCACCTGCTCCTTTGAGTCACCGTATTTTCCAGTGTCATGTGGGAGCAATCTGTCAGAGCAACCATGTCATAAAAACACAGAGCTTAGAGACTGCCAGTTTGATAAAATCTGCAATAGGATTGACTAACATGATGACATAACAAACTTAGTATCAGTTGAAGAGCTTAGGAAAAAGCATTAGGGAGGGGAAGAAGCCAAAGATAACTTTACTGAAGCAAAATCCCAGTGTGTAACCCAGCCTTTAATACTGTTTTAGTGTATTCAGCTATACTAATTCTCAATTCACTCTTGCAGCTGAAGCTAAAGAATTAGTATTTGAATACTATCTTTTCCTCTGCTAAGTTTTTAACTGTGTCTACCTCACAAGCATTATTTCTTACTTCATGATATGAACAGCAAAGAATGTAGGTGGCCTTAAGGAACTTTTTGTTTTGTGAAGATCCCCTATTGTATGGGCAAATGCAGGTGAAGATTGTTAGTGATTCTGGCTTGCTATATGACACTGATCATGCAGTGTATTCGTCTCCTGACTCCTTCAGAAGTAATAAGCTTTGTCACCCCAGAATGGACTGAAAAGTCACAAGAATGAGTTACTGGAAAGCAAACAGATTGGGGAAAGGAAAGTGGAATAGAGCAAGTGCATGACCTTTGAAAATTGATGTGCTGGCTTGAGATTTCCCAGGTAAAAGATACAGTCAAATTACTAAATCTTGTTCCCACATGTAACAGGATGGTCAATTTGTTTGGTCAAATTCAATAAATGTTAAAGCCTTATAAAGCTTCTGCACGAAAGTATTGGAGGTGACATCAAAGCAGATAATAAAGTTACCCAGAGCTCAGATCCGTGGCAATTTAGCAATTAGCTCTGTCAGCAGCACTGGAAGATCTGTAACAAATCATAAGTTTTTAGATAGCCAATATAATAAAAATATTTAAGAGTGAAGGGAAAGCAACAGAGGCAATAAATGTGTTTAAGCATAGAATATTGCTTTATGACAATTACATGATCTGGCGAAGAAGTGGTTTACGATATATGATACTCTTTTTGAGACAGAATATTAATATCCTGATAGGTGAAGAAATCTCTGTCTTTTTGACTTTCTACAAACCTCATAGATAATAACACTGCTGGTTTCAGCTTTGAAATGAAGAAAAGTTATTATGCAAATTACGTAAACATCAGACTGAGTGGAATTAGAAACAATTACTGTAGACTGAGAAATACAGCAGAAGCATGAAGAGCAGAAATAAAGCAGCAGGGAAGGGTAATTCTGTTCATAAGAAATAAGTGCCAGTTCTCTGCTATAATAATACAATTTTGGTGAGCAAGTCAGAAAAGAAAGTCTGCCAGACCTTGGTAGTTACCACCTTGTAAGCCCAAATTTCTCAAGATGGTGTGAATACCTCCTGAACTGCCTTATTACAGCATGTCCAGGAATATACCTATGCACAAGGTAAGGGTATTTCAGGGCACCAATTACGTACTTTAACAGCACATGCGCCACTAGTAACAATGTGGTATTTGCATGTAATACACACTGATTGCTCCCACGCTACCCTGAAGCTATGCACAGCTGTAATAAAAACATGTATCTACCATTAAAAATTGGATTAAGACTCTGGCCACTTTTAGAGACAACATCATGAAGATGAGGCTATGGCAGAAGTGAAGGGGAAAGCTCCATCTTTTGAAATGCGTAAAAATAAACTGGGCTAAGCGAAGGTAAACCTTGTACTGGGCAGAAGCTGAGAGGACTGCAGGACCTAGCTCCATCTCTAAGTTGCACAGCTATAGACATCTCACACTGTCCTTTCAGAAAAACAGAAACCAGAAAGGGCTCAAGTTTTCACTCATGTCAATGTATTACCTCTCCTTTGAAAGTATTACAGGACAGACAAGCACAAAAAGAGAAGGAATATACAGGAAACGGATTAATATATGGGAGAAGGATTAACGGGAAAAAATAATTGAAGTGGCATGTTCCAAAATTGCAAAGCACACTGAATTACACCTGTTGTGGCAGACTTGTCCAAACACAAGAATGACCAGTAGCCTCATTTAACTAGCATGGTGCACACTTTGTTCATGTAGTTCTCTCTTCCTCCCTCTCCAACCAATCTAGCTCAGTTCAGCAGCAAAACCACTGAAATTTCTGCTGTGGTTTAAATCACTAAAGTGGTAAATAATAGACATACAAGAATGCAATTGTTACAAAATAATTTGACAGTAGCTCTTACCAGTGAACCTGAAGTGACTGCTTAACAGTCTCACAAGATCTAAAGAAAAGAAACACATAAGCACTTAGGAGTGAGCAATTGCTTGTCTATTACAATTTGATTCGAAGCTGATCTAAAGGAGTAGGTAGCATAATTGGATTTGAGTGCATGTAAGATTCTCCATCAGCCTCTTTGCTCCTTGAAGGGTTAATTCCAACAGCAGGGATACATAAAAAAGGAATAAAGCATTGTTTTTCAGATACTTGAATTTACAGAAAAATATTAATGGAAGCAAAGTCTGTCTGAATGAATAAAAGAATTCTAATTAGTTTATTGTGTTTGAGATACCATGAAACAAAAGTATCTTCCTTGTTCAGGCTCAATCTTTCTTTCTTTCTTTTTTTTTTTTTGTTTGTTTTATTGTTGTTGTTATTGTTTTGAATTTACTTTTTTCCAACATGTCACAATAGGAAGTTTTTCATATTAATATTGTACTTTTGGGATTCATGATACAGTAGTGAATGATTCAACCTTTGTACAGAGGACCATTTTATCTAAGTTCAACGAAGGCTAATTTTTCATGGTAAGTGCAACATAGACATCTTGTTTTAATGGTTTACTTATTTTTGCCTTGAAAACAGGATGGGCAGTGTCTGTGAGAGTGCTTAAGCAGTTGTGTGTGAGAGTGCTTAAGCAGGGCCTACCATTGAATGCAGGTTGTCTGTTCTGTTCTATATTACTTTGTGGGTAATGAAGGTCCTCAGTGCTCAGCCCTTTCAGATCTGAGGTTCTATCCTAATTGACTTTTTGCTGCATTCAGCATGTAGTCTTAAAATCCATCTGCAGTGCTATTCATTCACTAGGCTTGCCTGGAAACTAACATGGTTAGGATGAAGGGTTCCGTGGCAGACAGCCAGTATATTTTTCTTTTATACTTCTGGAGAGGATGGTTGAATTCAGAATGTTTATCAAGCATTCACTGTGCCTAGGTTTACATACTGAGTGAGGTCTACAGCCAGGCTTAACTGGCATCTTCTCTGTGCTTACCCGTCTTTGTGTGACGATTGGTACCTCAGCCTGACAGTAAGCAGTAGAGTTTCTGAGCAGGAGCAGGGACAATCTTCTAATCCTTTATAATTAGCTTTAGAAATATTTGATTTACAGCAAATTACTGTATTTTCTTGTAGTAGTACTCATGTAGCCACATGCTTGTAGAGCCTGCTACTTCTGATACCCTCCCTCTGTTGCTGCAGGGTGCTTTACATATGTGAAGTGTGTGAGGCAGACAGAGGGTACTTATCTAACTCTCTTCCTCTTTTATGCCTTTCTGGGTTGGTGGGTGGGGGTGAAGGTCATAGCAGAGATCAGGGAAGCAGTGAGGCTGCAGGGGAGTAGGAACACATTACCAGGGAGCACAGGCAGGGCCTATTAGCAGAGAGCAAGCTCTGTGGCAAACCTCTCCTTGATTCCCCCTCATTAATATATAGCCCACATGAATCTTTAACTAAAGTTTTTCGGGCAACCTGTAGGTCAAGTGTATGAAAACTCAGTGCTTTTAGCACTGCGTTTGTACATAACAATTGTTTTAAAAGGTTGCATAACCAGACTGTGTTTCAAGATGCATATCAAAAGCACCAGCAGAGAATCTTAGCTGATATAAATCAATGTAATTTGTATCAGTCAATTGTATTATTTCTGAAATAAAATAATCATCTCTTTTTTTTCACACAGCACTTTTGTAAGTATAGCCTTTATGATGATTTGACATCTCTGAAGGGATTAATGGTCTTTGGGGAATGTGAATCAAACAACAAATATTCTTCCTGCATATTCACTTCTTGTGGTTTCATTTTAGCTCATTCATATCAGAACATAGCCTAAGAAGGTATATCTAGAAAGAGCAATTTCCCAATAGTGTTTATGTTATGGGAAAATTTCTGTCATTGTGAGGCTTCCTGGAAAATTCTGAAGATTGTTTCTGCCTAAGAACACCAACTATATTTCTGGTAAAACCTTAGAGATGGCTCTATGAACTTCTCAACAAATAATAATAATAAAAAACCCTCCACCTCACTGCTTCTTACTGAAATATCAAACATATTGTCTACTAAACCTTAATAATAATTATTTTGTTGCCATTGATCACTATGTTCTGTTATAAATATCCAATACCCAGTATTCTCTTAAGAAAAAAACAAACCCAAAGCATTTTATGTTGTGGTTCCGAAACCTAATAGTCTGATGAGTGTTTTCCTATATATTTATGATAGTTCAAACTAGTGAATTGATATATTTCTGTCATTTGTAAATACTAAAATGAATTTTATGAGGCAAGAGTACTCCTGTAAGGCATTGTATTCAATTTCCCCCTTCTTTCTTCCCTCCCTCCCTCCATCTCATTGTTGGGTTTAGCATGAGCTACTTGGTTTATTTCAGATAATTTTAGAAGTCCTGTTTAAGGTTTATTTCTCTCTGTGACTTCTGATTAATTTCCCATTCTGCTTCTGAAACAATTAACACTTTAGTATTCCTGCTGCTTCCTTCCACCACTCCTAGGCTAGCTTTAAATGACTATGGTACACTGTAATGAGTTTGTTGGGAAATATACAGAAGTTTATTTCAAACTGTTCTTCACAATGCCAATTCATTGTGTCATTCCAGCTAAATAGCTTTTAATGTCAAGGGGGAGAGTAGGTCTTTTTTTTCTCTGGAAGTCCTGTATAGGCTTTAAAACTCCTGGGTGTACATTGCTGAGGGAAAGCAAGTGCTAGACTTGTGCTATCCTTTTCCATGGGTAGGCAGTGAATGAACACCAAGGGCTCCCATGAGGGACCGGTAAGGATGCCTCTTGCTGAAACTAGAAAATCTGAAGCTAGCTATCTTCTTTCTCTCCCCTACAGAAAAGGGCTAAACTTGATGTTCACACCTTGAGCTTTCAGTGGCACAGAATAGCAGGATATTAGAGCTCAATCAGCAACAGATTTTGAATCATTCTAATGTGATTTAAAATAAGCAGAGCAAATACTGTATTCCCCTCTGCAAAAGCAGTATAGATAGAACGGGGAATGATAGACTTGTTCAGTACTTAATGTACACAGCAAAGACAGTGTATGCTGTGATATGAAAAAAGAGCTTTCAGGATAATGTGTGGGGTCCTGCTGCCTAGCTTGGTCTTGGCTGGTGGCTTTAGCAAGCCAGTGCCTACCAGCCCACTTCTAGAAGCCCTGCTTGCACGGTATGGCAGAGGATAGCAGCAGATTCACCATCTGATGAAAATACGTGGCCAGCCCAAGGTCGCTGGAGGTCTGCCAGCATAAGCCTGAGCTGGGCAAAGCTTGGGCTTCCCTGCCGTGGTTGCAATTAAAGAGCAGCACTGGGTCCAGCTCTCTCCTGTCTGACAAGTGTGCAGTCAGAGCTGCTTTGGCAGAACCATTTGGATTTTATTCTCTTATACCCTAGGCTTTCTTCAACGAGGGTAAGAAACATCACATTGAAATTCTGTTTTGAGGGACATGCTGTGATGCACACATATATTGATTGTGCCACAGACTGAAAGCTTCATGTCCAGGTGAACAATCCTTTAAAGCATTTGTCAGCAATAACAAGTACTTCAAGGTTATGCCCTATCTTTTTTACTCTTTATGTCATCTGTAATAACTGTGGACTCTGACATTTAGTTAATTAAATTTGCCCACACTATCTGACTTAGTTGTTCAATTCCTCTTGAGGACACAATTTTTGAAGGTAGTAGGCAAGAGGAATGGTTAACCTTGATGAGTCAGTTTGCCATAGTAGTTATGTTATTCAAGAAAAACTTAGGAGTTTTCATCTATTGTATAAATAACAAATCTTGGGACAAGGCATAGAGGTAGAATAGCTAAAGAAAAGCATAACAGCTTTGAGGCCATATATTAGAATAAAATGAAATTATCACACAATTGCCACTGCTGATTCACTTTATCTACAAGTCTTTGCCATCTCTTAACTTTCTTTTGGTAAGTGTTTCTTCTCTGGTGATTGTAGTTTAGATTATTCCCATCAGATCTATCTGAAATGGCTTTTATTGTTTGTGGTGCTTTATATTTCAATGTGGATATATAAAGTTGTTTTTAAAATTTTATTCTGATATGATATTTGTATAGGTGCCACATTTCTAATATTGGTATGGTCTAGAGCTGGATCCCTGTCTTTACACAATTGACCTGCATGTCTGCTACTGATAGCATAATTTGGAGGTAGTTCTATTTAAGTCTGTGTAGCCTTCTGTTCTCAGAACTGATTTAAAGAAAACCCACAGACACCCTCTAGTCTGTCTCTGGTCATCTTGAGCACAAAGACAGCAGGCTTGCTGTGCTACCTGTGCAATGTGTGCATATATGGAGCGTGTATACACCGAAGATGGGTCTCCAGTTGAACTTCTAAAATCATAATCTTTGTGGTAACGCTGATGTGGTTTTGGCTTTCGAGCCAGAATTGACAGACAAAGCAGAAAAAGCTTTTGAAGTGAATTTTGTTTTATCTCAGCACCTATTTTATCTCATTGCCTGAGGTGGTACAGATTCCTTATTTCCATAACATAATGATAAATTAATGTAATAATAATAATAATAATAATGATACCATGAATGACACTAGCTATTTCTCATAACACAGTGATATTACAGATTTACTTCAGGGAAGAACTCTGTAATTGAAACCCCCAGAATCTCCCTCACTAAAAACTTTGGTATACAGATTAGAATGAACTCATTCATGGCACTAGCAATTAGTGGTAGGCAATATCTACTTGTACTTTATTCTTACCACCCTTCAAGAACCATGTTTGATATTCAGAGCATCACCTCAGAGGAAGGAAGGGATGTCATGGCACAGGAAGTAATTTATTGCAGTCTATACAGTGAAACAGGGCCAAATTTGCTTCAGTCTAGTGTGAAGTGCAGCACATCCGAAGGCACTGGGAAGTGGTTGTAAATCAGGTAGTATTTGGCCCCTGGAAGGTAGCTGTAAAATCAGATGCAGATGATAAAATGTATGTCAAACTGCATTGTAAATCCAAAGTCAACCTATAAGTATTTTCCTTTAATCAGTGCATGCCAGCTAAATGTATGCAGGCGAGCAGTCATTCTAACTCTGAGATTAGGCAGATTGACACCAGCTGTCTGACAAATCTCTAGCACTAGATAAGGCTGGAAGTAGAGGGGAGAGAGTTATAAATTGCATACAGCCATTAATGCACTCATTTAAACATGCAATTTAAATGCTAATTGATGTTAATTCAGCCCGGCACTGGTGCTGTTGTGTTCAACCGCTAGCAAAATACAGTAACCTGGCTGGAAGAATAGTGGTTAAGAGGCTTGAGAGGATGGTATAACAAAAGCCAGGGAGCAATTCAACATACAGTACATGTTTGTTTCACTTCACATGTTATTATACCTTCTGGTTAAATAGAATTAGCTGAATACAAGCAAGAAAATGAATTCTGACCATTCTGCCACTTCGTGCTGACCACTCATCTAATGAATGATATTTTTAATCTTTTACATTGCATGAAATCATTCCATGTCTCAAAATACCTTCACTTTCTTTATTAAAATGCTGAGACTTAATGACAGAAACAGCTAAGATGCCTCAAAGAAAAGGAAATATTTTCTTTCAATCCAAACAGAAAGATCTAGTAGACTCTTTTTTTAAATTTTACTTTATTTTATTATAGTGTTTTAGGTGAGGAAAAAAGATCATGAAAATTTCTCTGCAGAAGATACAGGTTAGTCATGGCACTGAAAGCCAGTTGTTTATGATGATATATGTACATAAGTAAACCCCTTGTATTAACTTCAAGTGAAAATTTCACTCTGTGATTATATTTTTCAAATGTACCTGCAACCACATTCTAAATGTGTTGTGAAATGTTACTGATCCACCTGTTACTCAAAAAGATAATAGTAAAAAAAGGTTACAAACAACAAATTGCTTGTGGCTGATAGATAGTACATTTCGTGGGCTTTTTCTTAATGAACCGTTTGGCCAACTTTATTGTTAATATAAGAGGTTAAATATAATGATGGAGGTGGTAGTGTTGTTATTAAGCAGCCACAGTACAGATTTGGCTCATGATGTGTGTTAATACCATCTCCATACGCCATAAACCTGGCGGGTTGAATTCTGGGCTTTCTGCCAGGTGCTGTGCTCAGTTATGCTGCTGTGAACTAGTGGCAGAGATGTAGTTTCAGGGTGAAACAAGGGGCAAAATGTTGCCCAGTTTGTTGGAGACTTGTAAGAGCTGGAAGTGATGGAAGGACCAATTCTTCACTGTTTGCACCTAGGAAAAGTAAGTGAAAAATATGAACAGATTGAGTGATATGGTATCACAGTATGTTAGAGATTGGAAGGGACCTCAAAAGATCATCTAGTCCAATCCCCCTGCCGGAGCAGGAACACCTAGATAAGGTTACACAGGAACGTGTCCAGGTGGGTTTTGAATGTCTCCAGAGAAGGAGACTCCACAACCTCCCTGGGCAGCCTGTTCCAGTGTTCTGTCACAAACAGTTGGATCATTTGAAACAGTGATATATAGCCATTGTCCAAAAGATACAGTGTGTAACTTTCTATGAAGGGCTTGATTTGAGCCCATCGTGTGAATAGACTCTTAACCGCTCCAGTGACTTTTGATAAGGACACAGTTCATGTAAAGCTGAAGATTAAAAAAAATAACAAAGTAGCCCCCCAGAGAACTTCATGTGGGGAAACTTCTGGGAGTTAAGAAGTGCTATGTATAGGTCCATTGCAGAGGAAATTGAAGAAGGGAACCTCAAGGCAGAAGGAACAGACAACCCTCCAGAATGACATCACTGTATATCCAAAATTGTATCTTTCATTCATCATCTGCATTTGAAAGATTGCTGTCTGCAACTTCTTTTCTATGATACAGTGGTGCTGTTGATCAAATATATCAGCCAACTGTTTTACTACTGAACGGCAGCATAATTTCAAATGATTTTTTAAGGTACATTTCTGAGTTCATGAGTTTTATTTTTTTCTCTCCAAGAAGGTTGAAAGGAATTGTAAGTTGGGGGGATTTGTTCGAAGGTGAAGGGTATATGAGATTTTAAATTGCCTGGCTTATTGGTAGTAGTTTATCTTAAATTGTGCTGCTGCACTGTATTTTTAAATTATGTCAAGGGCACCTAGAGCATATGGAATGAAAGGAAAATAATGATTTAAGAGTGTATCTATATATTGCAAGAACATTCTCACAATGTGTCAGCAGAACCACATGGTCTACGGTATCCGAGAGAGATGGTAGGTCTAAAATAACCAGTATGAAGAAGTGGTGAAGTTGTCACAGGTGTCTACAGTTGGGCACCTAAATCCAGCTCCAAAAGCCTGTGAAAGGAATGTCTAGTTCTTGCTGATTTGTAACTGCTCAGCAGCTCTAGTGTTATTCTGATACTGAAAAAGTATTTCAGTGATAGTGAAGGTTGTGTCAGGAAGTAAAACATTTGGCCTTGTCATGCATTTGAAATACGTATATGCTTCTGCCTGGAGTCACTGGCTGTTTTCTCATAGTACTCTTGTAAATTCTTCTCAGCAGTGGACATTACAAAATGTTTATAACTACTGAGATTATATAAAACAGACAAGCTTTCATATCTGATTCTTGAGAACATGAATCTGGATCATATACTATAATAGATGTCTTCATTTGCTTTAAGTTATGCCTAAATCTTAAAGAATACTTATGTAGAATTTACTGGTTCTCTTGGTAGCAGACGAGTACATTAAATGGCTTCTACTATTTTGCTTTTGTATTTGGTTTGTGTGGCAAGGTTTTGGTAGTGGGAGGACTACATGGGTGGATTCTGTGAGCAGCTGCCAGAAGTTTACTCTGTGTCTAACAGAGCCAATGCCAGCTGGCTGCAAGACAGGCTTGTCACTGACCAAGGCTGAGCCCATCAGTGATGGTGGTAGAGCCTCTGGGATAGCATAGTTAAGAAGAGGGGAGAAAGAACTGCAGATGGTGAGAGAAGTGAGAATATGTGAGAGGAACAGCTCTGCAGACACCCAGGTCAGTGCAGAAGGAGGGCAGGAGGTGCTCCAGGCTCCAGAGCAGAGATTCCCCTGCAGCCAGTGGCATGGTGAGGCAGGATGCGCCTCTGCAGTGCATGAGGTCCATGGTGGAGCAGACACCCACCTGCAGCCTGGGGAGGACCCCCACACTGGAGCAGGGGGATGCCTGAAGGAGGCTGTGACCCCATGGGGGGTCCGCACTGGAGCAGGCTCCTGGAAGGACCTGTGGTCCCATGGAGATTTGAGCCTGCACTGGAGCATGTTCGGTGGTGGAAGCTGTGACCCCGTGGGGGACCCACACTGGAGCAGTCTGTTCCTGAAGGACTGCACCCATGGAAGGAACCCATGCTGGAGCAGTTCATGAGGAACTGCAGCCCATGGGAAGGACTCACTTTGGAGAAGTTCATGGAGAACTTACAGGAGTGACCCCAGGCTGGAACAGGGAAAGAGTGCGATGAATCTGACCCTAAGGAGGGAGGAGCAGAAAAGACATGTGATGAACTGACCACAGCCACCATTTCTTGTCCCCTTCCTCTTGTGCTGCTTAGGGGGAGTAGGTAGGGAAAATCAGGAGTAGAAATGCCTGGGAAGAGGGAAGGGATGGGGTGAAAGTGTTTTGAGATTTGGTTTTATTTCTTATTATTCTACTCTTATTTGATTGGTAATAAATTAAACAACTCCCACAAGTCGAGTGTTTTGCCCATGGTGATAATTGCTGAGTGATCTCTTTCTGTCTCTAATTCAACCCATGAGCCTTTTGTCGTATTTTCTCTCTCCTGTCCAGCTGAGGGGGGAGGTGACAGAGCAGCTTTGATGGGACCCTAGTTTCCAACCAAGGTCAACCCACCACAGCCTCCTTAAACTTTTTTACATGCTGTCTTTTACACAGGTTAATAGAAAATGTTTGTCTGAAATCTGTATAGAATTATGTGCCTTACTTTGTCTGAGCCTACTCTTTTAGTGATGCATATACTGAAGGAACTTGACTAAATGTGTTTCATAGCAGTAGTGAAATGGCTTTCTGTGTCATAACTCCCACAGAGAGGTGCTCTGCAGTAGTCATTAGTAGTACAGGAAACATCAAAGGTAACAACTGAGACCTGAGCCTTTCCTGCAAGCGGAAATCAAAGCCCAGTGGCTCTACCACTGCTGGCTATTTCAACAAAAATCAGGCAATTTGAAAATTATCAGTAGTCAGTGAGATGCCAGGATAAGTAAGTAGTGAATGTGGAAGATGTCATTTCTGACCCACGAGTTGGGCAAACTTGGTTTGACCTGTATGAGAATTTATGTTTTTTCCAGTCTTCATTTTCCTACATTTTTCTTTGGAGATCTCAAACTGTGGGAAAATAGTGAGGATACTGCAGATAAAATTAAAATCTTATATGCAGGTGAGTGTGAACTTGGCCCACAAGTGCAGAGTGGTGAAATCAGTTGCTGTGGAACCAAAACACCTGCCTTCAACGTAAACTTCTGCATCAGTAATTTTCCTTCCCATATCCTGTCTGCAAGTCACACATCATCTGCTTCAGACTTTTTTCTAAGCAAGCTCTTGGTGACCACCAATAGCTATTGGACTCGGCAAGTGAAAGCTGACACGCTGCACGGAAGTTGACACACCTACATCTGTCTCATTTTTGCTGTAGCACTGTGGTAAAAGCATTCTGGATGTCTGTTAGGAATCTGTGTACTATCTCTTATCCTGAGATCTGTAGTGGAAAACCAAGCAGTGACTAAAAATATTCTAAGCAGGAGTTTAGAAGAAGCTGATAGAGACTGAAAAAAACACTCCTGGGATTATTCTTGCCTACAGTAATGTCAAAGAGGCTCCTTAACAGGTCATGGAAACTAGGGGATTAAGTGGTTTTCCATGAGAAGGGCTGAGATTTTAGATAAGGGGAAGTGATTCTTTTTGTGGCCCTTGACTGTCCTCAGACAACGCATTTTGAAGTGCCACATATTAAATTGTTTTAATTTCCTAAAGACAATTTCAAGTTTTCTTGTTGAAGGAATTAACATTCAGTTCTTCCCTCAGGAAAATGATTTTAATCCTCCAGGACTGTCAGCAATACAGAGCTTTACTCAGATAGCTACAAAAGCTTTCAGTTAAACAGAAAGTACTGTACAGTCAGTAAGTGGAAGGAAAAATAGAAAGCTGAAATTTGAAAGCAGAAAGGAGCAAGTAAATATCCTCACAAAAGAGGAGAGCAATTGAGAGTCAGTTGTCTAGAATAGTCCTTTGGGGAGAAGCAAAAGGCTTTTAGAACTCCAGAGAGGGCTCACACCACAGCTTATGCAGTGCATTTATCATTATTTGTGTTATGACAGTATCTAGAGCAGGAATAAATCACCTCTAGTGAGTGGTGTCACAACCTGGTGCATTTTGAATGGTGTGAGACTGCGTCAGCCCAGGGCTGGGAGCTGGCAGACATAAACACTTGTGAAAGATGAGGGAGACAGAGGTTCTCTCCTCAAGGTCCAAGTTTGGTAGAAGTTAGGGGTGGCTGCTCAGCAGAATCTTGCCTCTTTAACAGGCAACATCTCCTTGTTCTTGATGAGATTCTCTCGGCAGGCTCAGGTTCTTACTCAAGAAAGTAAAAAAAGGCCTTGCATGCCATCTGGAAATTGTAATAGTTTGCTTAAAATGCAAGGCAAACCTCAAAGGTATGACTGGGCTGGATCCCTGACCCATGTGGACAATGTTAGCTGGGGTATCAGTGCTCTCAGCACACTGATAAACTCACAACTCATTCTGAGACTAAGTCCCAGAACTACTAAGGAGGTGTCTAGCAGCCCGGGATTTTGAAAGCTATAATAAGACTTGACAAAGGTTTTAGAAGTGTCCCACCCCAATGTCAAAAACAAACTCGGCTTTCAAGCCCTAAATTAGAGCATTAATTCCAGCTCCACATATTGCTAATGTCTCTGCTCCTTTGTGGAATATGCAGAGATTTCTTCTAAGCTGATCTTTTAAAAAAATCTTTTGGACTAGCTTTAGACAGGCTGTACATATCTGTGAAAATATTACGTAAAATAAAATGAATAATCAACATTCTCACTAACTGGTAATGTTTCAGGAATTATTAAAATAGGACACTGAATGACTCCTAAAATGTATTTTTTTCCTACCTGAAAGCAGCAGCTAATAGCAGATAATAAGAATCCAATGTGTCTCATTGTCAGCTGTCTCAGTAAAAGCTGTTCCATTTGCCCTCCAATCATTTATTTAATCACACTTTGGAGAAATTGCACATAGCTAGGTTCATTGAAACATGCTGTAACATTTTGTTAATTATGTTACATATAATACAGCAGGCCAAATTTTTGAAAGGAATAACAGGTGAATAATCTTCCTGTCTGAATTTTTTCTAAATGAATTTAATACCTAATCTTAGTAGTGCTGTTGGAAGGTTAAGCCCCTTTCTGGGACACATTCTCATCTGTACTGACCACTAGCATAAACAAAAGAGATATATCCTTTGTTTCTTGTTACACTTTTTATTTTCAGGGGGACTAGCTTTTCCACCCATACTGAATGGCAGTTTATGCAAAAAATTGGTTTTTCATCTCATGGATTCTTGAAAATGTCCATACCACATTGAGATCTAGAAACTTAGCAGTCCAAATCTGCAAATCAATGCTACAAGTCTTTTAGAACGTGCTTAAGGCATACCTGAGGCAATACCCATGGTAAAACCAAGTCTAGAAGTGCAGAAGATTGGGATGCTGGCCCTAAGTTTGCTCACTTTTTTAGTTGCTGGGAATGGAGTTAGGACACTGAAGAAGTAGGGCCTTGTAGTATTGAACTTTCTAGCTTAGGTGTCTCTGCCAGTAGAGGTCAACTCATTGCAGCATGGACTTGCCTTTACTTGTCAATAATACATGTCTTCCCTTAAGCAGAGCCAGCAGATAATCACCTTTCTCTTACTATACTGACTTTGGTGGGTTTTTCCTCAATACTCTTGTCCTCATAAAAGATAATCCTACTCTTTATTTACTTATCCGACTCTGTTTAATAGTTCCTGGCATTGTTAAGTTGCTGGGGTGCATCCTGGCTGTAGAGAAAGGTAATGACACCCCATGTCAGATGCTGGCCAAATGCCACAGAAGCAGCTGTTGCTGACACCAGTGTTAAATCTCACATGTGGTGACTCACATTGCTCTGCTACCCAGCTGAGCGGACACTCTTTGGAAAATAAACAGACTGTGAAGTGCTATCAAGTTTACATTTCTGTCTCTCCTCAGCTGTTTTCCTCCCATCCCTCCCCATTTTTCCTCCTCGCCCTCCCTCCCCTTCCCATCTTTCTTCTGGCTCTATCCAGAAGCCTAAATCCAAGAAGGATCAGAGTAATATTAAAGTTTCTTAGATTCACTTAAAATTGCATTATCAATCTGCTGAAGGGGATGCAGTAAAACAGCAAGGGGCTGAAGAATATGTGGTGGTGAGTACAAGCAGGGGAACTGGGGGATTAGCAGGGAATAAGAACAAAGGAATTTGAAAAAGAGAAAAATCCTGGGAATGAGCTTCAGGGGAAGAAAATCAGCCAGAGGAGTACTGTGTTGTGAGAGAACGTACCATTAGCCAGAGGACACAAACTCAGGAAAAAGATGCTTTAAAAGAAAGAAGATCAAAGGTTGATAGGAAAGAGTAATATGGCAAAAGGAGACCTATAGCTATAGCAGTAATAATTATATGAATAGTTCAAATATGCAGAATAAAACAAAGACACGGAAATGAAAACTATTACACAAATAACAAATATTTAGGATGGCCATACTAGAAGACAGACAGTTTGTATGTGGACACAACCCAGGAAATGTGAGGAAAAATGAATGGAATTATAAGAGAAAAAGCAGAAAAAGAACAGATAGAGAACTTATGTTTATGGAAGGTGCACCTCAAGACTTGATTTTACACACTCCCTTATGTATTTCAATAGCCTTTGACACTGTAAAAAAAAAGAAACAAACAAACAACAAAACCCCCAAACCGATAGTAATTTGCAGGTCTTACAAATTGTATTCAACATACAGCAAATGCTGAAACACTGCAGTGAAGATCAATGTTAGAAAATAGCATTCAAATATAAGAAGATGCTGAGTGGGACTTTACTTCCTGAGTCAGCCCCTGCACAGGGTATTTAGAAAGAAGCTTGGAGGGCTTTAAAATTAATTTTTATGTCTACTTTGACATTTAATTGAAGCAATTTCTTATGTAAAAGTTTGATTTCTCTATCATACAGCACTTATCAAACTTTAAGCAGAGCAATTTGAAATGTCAGGATAATAAACCATGAAAAATAGGAATACATATTCAGCATCTCAGGTTTTATTGCAGACTTACATGGTTGTATGCATTAGTGAAGGTAGTATGAATAGCTGTTGAGAGAAGAATGCGGAGGCTGGTAATCAAATCTGGAACAGCTTGCTGATTTGGATGCGAGATAAATGTCTAAGCACTACTACATAGCACTTACCAGAAACTTACTGAATTCTGAACATTGCATTTATGAGTTTAAGCAGGTCAGATGTGAACAGAGATGCTCCTGCTGGCTGGACAACATTTCACAGAGCAGGAGTGTGTACAAAAGTACGTGGAGTCTGCCTCCTTAAAGAAAAGGATGCTATTTGGTAGAGAAGCTAGAAACTAACACTGAGATTTTAATATTTAAATTCATTAAAGAAGCAAACAAAACAAATGTCTATTCTTAATATTATTTAATTAAAACCTCTATAAACTTAGGTGTGCCCTTGAAGCCATGGGAGAAGTTAAAAGTGCTATTTCTGTGCTAGGATTTTACCCTGAGTTATGTAACTCAGATGACGGTGGTTAATTTTGAGTTAAAATTATTACAGAAAATGGGTTAGAAAGAAGATTCAAAAAATGTTATCTTTGAAATGATGTATCCTAATTACCTATAATATACTGATACCCTTCTTGCCCCAGCTTTTATTATGGAATCCCTTTCTATCCTACCCTGTATTTCCTTGTGTTTCTCCTACCTGTTGAGTTTCTACTCTATGTACCACATAGCTTCAGGCATGACTTAAATCTTTTTTTATTCTAGGATCTTTTTCCATTCCATATATATTTGTGTCTTTCTAGCTTCTCAGAAATTGGGATCTGTAGAGGAAACAGTTACATGGCATCTTGGGTTGAAGATAGTGTATTGTAGGAAGGATGAAGTTTACCTTGCTTTCATCCTTTAGGGTGTTTATTTATATCACCATGGCCTTTCTAAGCCCTTCAAATGGGGAAAGTGTCCTCTCTTGAAAGAACTGCATAATTAAACTTATAATCAGAAAGTTGATTTGCAATTAGTAAAATTCAGTGTTGATATGTGACTAGGAAAATAGGGCTAAGCTTACAGATCTCTCACCTTCTTGACTTTTGGTAGCACATAGAGGCTGGTCGAAATCACACAGAGTCACATTGAATTAGAAGTATTAGCTTTGGTTTTAAGACTAGGCATCTCGGTATAAGCTTGTATATGGAGATCAAGCCACAAGCTTGGAAAGCAATTAGCTTATCCTAAAATATGCTTTTATCTGCTTAGTGAATAATTCTGACTTCTTTGTGCTAACTAGGACCTTGACATTGCCGGGTGCCATGTGAGTTACCCTCATGTGTTTCATCAGATGTCACACTGCAGAAAACTGCAACGGTACCTCCCATCTCCATCTCCTTAGGGCATCTCAGGTGCCACCAAACATCTATGTCTAGTCAGCAACCGAATCAGGGAATTGAGACACTGCACAGTTAAATCTGTTTTAATTGCAACCTGAGTCTGCACTTTCAGTCAGTAATGGGACCTGTCACTGTTTATTGGTGCATAACCACTGCTGAAACATCTGTCCGGTACATTCAGTGATTTTCAGATATATTTCATGCTCACAGAAATTAGCTCAGTGTATTTACCAGGGGTAGTCTTATGCTTGATCAGAAGACATCAATTTCACAGTAAAATAGAACAAAAAGCAAAAACAAGTAGTATTCTCCCAGGAGGAATTGTGGGGATTTAAAGTAACACAGAGTGTAGCAGAAGAACAAATGGGTGTTAATTGCCTGTTTTTTATATTAGCCTAAAAATGAGAAGCTTGTTAGTGCAAATTAAAGAGAGCTTGGAAAAAAACTAATTGAAATGCTGGTAGCATAAGTAAGATTTAAGGTGAGGTCTGATATATTTATAGAAGACATTCTCTGGGCTCAGCAATCCTACATCCAAAGATTCTACACCATACACCACCTCCTTAAAAGCTTTGCTTGCAGGCATTTCCTCCTTCCGGGTATACTAGTAACAGGCCCAGGAACTTACTGCCAGACATGAAGACATTAAAGAGCAAACCAAATAAAAAAAACATGCAGGCAATTCCCATTGTCCCCAAACAGTTGTTATTTATCCCAACTGATTCTAGAACTATGGTGAAGTGGGTGAGCTCTTGTGATGGATCAGAAAGCTAGCAAGCTGGTTAAAGAAGGCACATGTTAAAGCATGAGATGTGAAAGCTACTCCAAACAGCAAAAGAAAATAGAATTTCTTCAGGTAACATTTAGTATAGATGACATGCTTGGCGGTGTGTTACAAAACAAGGAAATTGTTATAACTCTACATTTTGTTTACATGGTACATAAATTCATGTGACCCAAATGGATAAAAACTATGTAACTGTAATAAAAACTGATTTATATTTTCAGTGCGAAATAGAACAAAACAGATCTTTGGTGAATTTTGAATGAAATTTTTATTGTTAAAATCTGCTGTGCCACAGGCCCGAATCTACATTAATATGAACTCATACAGCAACAGTCCATGTCTCAAACAACTATAAAAAGGTGTAGGTCTAGATGACAACAACTGCATTCAAACTATATAAATGATACAAAGTAGGATATGTGAAAAGAAATAAAACAGTGAATAAAATCTCCCTCTTCCATTCAGGGTGTGGGGGAAAGGTTAATTCTTCTAAAGGGTCTTAATTCCTGGAAATCTCAATTTCAACTCCCCACATGCTAGCTTTTAAATGCCTCCCTCACCATGTTACAAGCTGCCCATAGTAATTTACAGTACTTAAACTCCTTCCATATTTAATTATTTTCTATATAGCCATTCAAATATGTGGTCTGATTACCTAATAAAGATGGCCTAGAAGCATATTGGCAATATTTTTTATTTCCCTGCAGACTTTTTTCTTTATATGCACCATTTCTTTTGGAGATTTGTTTCCGAGTTTGTATAGGTATTAGAAAATATTTTTTCCTTCATAAATAAGAGAGGGAAAAGAAACAAGGAATCCACTGATTAAACTCAGAAAAATGTATTATTTTGTATGTAAGGATGAAGTCCTTGAAGCAGCCATTCTGCTGAGGTGGGAATGAATGAAAAAAATCACTGCATGATAATAATTAATAATCTATAAAACAAAATTAGCATTGTTAATTAGCATTCAATTAGCAGTCATCTTTCAGTTTCATCTCTCCTATGGATCTTCAGTCTATATGTCACTGTCTTGTTCCAAGAAATCTCAGATTTTTTCTCTAGGATGACAGCAACCGTGGATGAGCTGATTATTGGCATGCTGAAATCGTTATCATTTAATATTATCTAATATTCCTCCTGTGCTCCTCTACCTGAGGCAAACTGATAAACAGGTAAAAGGAACTCCTTTATTACACAGTCTTTCTTTAAACTGTGAAATTCTTTGCCATGGAAATTGTGGAAACTGTAGTTTTGCCTGTATTGAGAAAGACATGACCTTATAACTGTAGGATTATTAAGCACAGTGAATTGCAGAATTTTATCAGATGGCATCTGAGCCAATCATCTGAATGCCCTTCACAACTGATGTAAAAATAGGCCAGTTAGGACTCAGTTCATCTTATCCTAAAAGAAATGTCTGAAATAGGTCAATTTTAAGATACTGACTTCTTAGCATTTATATACATTGATTTTACTTTTTTTTTTTTACCTGATTAAGTCAAAATACAAGGTGGACTGAGAAATAAATGTAAAGATGCAGAACCCATGAAAGTTGTGAGCATGAAAGGCAGGCTTTGACAGTGGGAGAATACTGTAAATTAGATGATGGGAAAGGATGCATGTGTCTATGTATGAAGTTGTGAGAACTATAAGGACAGATGTAGGGAACTTGGAATTGTGCTCACGTTGGAAAAACATTTTAGAAAATAAGTTATTTAATGATTAAATAAAAAGCCAGTACTTAAAGCAGTAACTTCATCAGAAGCCTAGCTGAAAAAAGGTAAGCAAGCCAAATGTGAACAGCAAAACTAAGGAAGCTTGAATTCCTGGAGCCCATGCACATACAGACTCTCCCGTGTGATTCTTGTCAGTTTTTTTTTTGTTGAAGACTTTCTGTAGGAGAAACATTCACCCAGTTTCACTTTGTGTAAGGCACTAGCTATATTTGTAAAGCTCAAAATAATCAATTATAATTGAGAGATCTGCTTTTATGAAATTTGGATGAAATTAGCTAACAGTTTCAAAGCTATTGAGGGTAGGTGGATAGATGTATGTACATTAGCCTAGTTTCCTCAAGAATTCAGCCATTAAAAGAGCAAAGAAGTTGATGTAGTGTTTGGCCCTAAGAACTCACTCCAGACACACTGAGCATCCTGTGCCTTCTGCCAGTTCACATAGGAGACAGCTTCGTTGTGAAAGCTGTGAATAGACCTCAACACTTCTTTCCTGAGAAATCACATTCTCTTTCCCCAAAACAACTGCCCGTTCACTGTGCTATGCTTGCACAGAGAAGTTGTGGATTTCCAGTGTAGTTAATTTTAATAGCTTCACACTAGCAGGGTCTGGCCTGACAAAATGAATTGAACCAAGTATTTTGGCTCACCTGTGCTTTAATCTCAGTGCAAGACATTAAAATTAAATATATTTATCATAAATGGAGTATGATTGTCTGTATGTCTGCCTTAAAACACTAGAACTCTGCCTGTATACCTTACAACATTTTGGTCCTAAAATTTCTCCTCCTCACTTCCACAGCTTGTTTGGGGGCTGCTTCTTGTGTTTGAAAAAAACCCAAGGAGTCAGCAGACTTCCTTTCATGCCACAGGAGGAGTGGGACACGAATCATCTCTGGAGAGCTATTTTTACCTAAGTCATGTTCTGTGCTTTTCCAACTGTCTTTTGCTTGCAATTTCTCAGGTGTAAAGAAGAATCATTAAATATACTGAGCCATTATTTGAGAAAGTGTAATTTATAAAATACTATTTCCTGTATAAATTCTTTTCTGTAGAAATCTTTGGAACCTGCTGTACCATCCTCTTTGTGTTGCTGGAAGGTTATTTTGAAAAATAACTAGTTTTCATCTCCTTTCTCTTTGTAATGGTAATTCTAATTACTGTAAGGTACTCTGAAGTTATCTTGCTGGTGATTAAAATCATGCAGCCATCTAAAGTTTAAAATATCAAGTCTACCTGTGCCATTTATTATGGTAGATTTTATTGTCATTTCTAGAGATAAACAAAAATCAATTTGTATTATCTGATGTTCACATATTCACTTGTTCTCAAACGAGGGTGCCCTTTAACTTGGCAAAATTAGAAGATGAATACACTAAGGTATTAATAGTAGCAATAAATAACAATAAGCAAGTTTAGTTTTAGTCTCAAACTTACAATAAATCTCTAGTTAGTTACATGGAGAAGATTCAATCCTGGCTGCAAAATTTGCTGTTCAACATTATTTGCACAAACAGCAGATAAATAAATAGATGGATAGATACATAAAAATATTAAAAAGATGCCTCTTGTTCCAGTATCTGTTTCAACTTAGGTAGAATATAAAATGCACAATATGAATTACTTGGTGCTTTATGATAATTCTATAAAATGAAATATCTAATATGAAAGGTAAGAAAGATAAATGGATGGATAGGGATTTATGCTAAATATAGATTTTTTTTTGTAAAAATGGAGTAATACATTCTGCACATAAATCTTTTTGTTCAATAAATATATTATACATTCAAGTTACATCTTTTGAGCACTTTCAAAAGCAAGAATGTGTCCCAAACCTTTCTGCACAAGTTTGAAAATACACAAAATCTAGCTTCACTTGGTGATGTACAATCAAGCTTTTTAAATTACATGTTACATAGACAGATTCTTAGACTTGCTGATTTCCATGTTTACCAAGGACATGTCATGCATTTGTCCTTTGTCTGAGAAATATCACAGAGGAAATTTTCAAAACTTTTTCAAAACTATTTTCTCTCTTTCTTATTTTTTGAGGAAATCCCTCAGCGCTCAGGTTAGTGTACTTACCTGTAAATTGGATAGTTTTATAGAATTCTTGTTAGTTGCTTTTTGAAGTGTTTGTTGGCTACCTTTATAATTTTGTGTATCTTTATCTACATCTGTATCTGTAGCTGTATCTGTACCTGTAGCTATACTTGCACACCCATGTATATGTGCAGGTGTAAGTGTAGGTATTCATATATAACCTAAGATTATGACAGTAAAGTTGGTAGTCCAGTAATGTAGTTTCAATGCATTATGACTTTTCAGTCTGTAAAAATTTGTGTTGAAAACATCCCATGGTATCTCAGTCTTAGAACAATTAATGTATTTGTTTATTTGTAACCTCCACCAATATCAGTTCAGCAGAATGATTCACTTGACCTAGGTTGGAAAAAAATGAACAGTTGTTTCCTTTCGACAGCTTAGCTTTATTCTGAAAAAATAGGTTTTGTATTTGTCTTAACCCAGGTGTTTAAAAGTCGTAAATCTGAATCACAGAAATCGTTGGCTGCTCTCAGAATGATGAGGTTTTAAAACATGCAGCACATGCTGGCTTTGGTCCCTTCTCCACCCTCAGACAGGAGGTAAGACTTGCATGTGGTGCAAGACAAGGACTCTGATGCAGAAGCTCATTTTAACTGTGGAATGGGAGGAAAACTCCAGCTCCTTGCTGAATAAGAGATATCTATTTAATGAATCCATTTTTTCCCTTTCTACATTTTCTATAACACTGCTAATATCCTGGGCTAAAGCCACCTCCCACCTCGACCCCAAACCTAATTTTTTCTTCAAGTCCTAACATTGATTCTGCTTCTTCATCTTCGAAGGTCTTCCAATATGAGGAAAAAACCCAAGGTTAAAAAGAACACAATCTTTAACACTAACTTCTTTGAGGAACAGTTGAAAAGAATATGCACAAATGCATACATACTATAGTTTTGCTGTAAGGTAGAATATTATGTAAGTAAGATATTGCTATATATTGTATTCCTATTATCCCCACTGATTTAAGGGGGAGTGTCACAACACCTGAGTTTCTAGACTTGGTTTAACTTGGGCCAGCCTGAGAGCCTTTCTTTACGCAGGGGGCTGAATCAGCACTTCTCTGGAGCAGCTAGAAGTGTGCAGATGTACAGCCTAAACTCTTACCTTTGTGCAGGATAACAGCCCTAAAAATAAACGCTGTCAGCAAGTTCCAAATCATCTCTGTATAGATAACTGCTGTCATGCTACTTCTGTTTGACTCCAGCCTTCACACAGAGATCTCACCTTCACTTCACCTCCATTTACAGGAGGTGGCCTCTATGACAGGGTCTTGTGATGCCTCTTGTTGGAAAACCAAGCACTGACCTTGGACTCAGAGACTGAATTTGACATGGTTGAGTAAGCAGAGATCATAATCTTTCTAGAGTTCTTGTTGGGATACTGTTGTTTGGCTGCAACAAACTGTTTCTAGATGCTCATTTAGGTATTTTGTTATTCTGACAAACAAGCTGCACAGCTCAGCTGCAAATATGTTTAAGGTAAAGGGACTTTCCTTGTGTTTGTGCCTTTCCCCAGGTAAACAGAAGCAAGTACAAAAAATAGAGAAATTATCTTGTCCTACTCTTGATGCTGTCCTAGCTCCTACCAAGAGGGAAAAGCAAACCTTCCAGATGGTACAAATCACTTTCTTCTGTCATCTCCTGCACTGCTAGAAGCAGTAATACAAAACCAAGGAGATTCAGAGTGGTAAAGAAAGAGGGAGCAGCAGTCTCAACCTACTTCTCTGCAGTTTCTCACTGAAGTTCTTGATGAATGAAGTTTAGCTTTTGTCTGGGTTCCAGCTGTTCCTCTGAGCCTTATGCAGATATGACAGCAACAGTTGGTGATTTGATGTTCGGTTTTCCTGCAGCCATTAAAAACTTTTACTTTCCCCTCAGAATGAGAAATCCACTTCTTCTGTTCAAAATATGGAACATCTGTCAGAAAAGAAGTATCACACTTACTATCACAAAAGATGCTTCAGATTTGATTACAAGGGCACTTGTGTATGAATAAAATTGCTCAAGTACAAAAGTATTAACCGAAATCTTGTATACCATTTAAATGATTGATTGATGGTGATGACTGATGATTGCTGTGCATTAATGCCTGAAGTTCTATCAGGCATAAAAGGAGTATTCTATCTGGTAGGTAGGGGAAAGGTTTTGCAATCAATAGGCCGGATCCAGAGAGAGTGTATGAGGTGTTTTCACTGTCGCTAGTTTGTATTTTGCCCTGGGACTAACATGGATTTTGTTTTACATCACTGCCAAAGTTGCATTGGGTGTGATGTATAGCAAGCAGAACAGTGTGTCCCACAGCCACTTCCCTACCTGATGAACTTCCTTTGCTGTCCGTACACATTGTCTTAAGGCCATTTGGAAGAGACCACATCTGTGCTGCTGTAGTAACATGTGAAAACAGTTATATAGTAACAGCCTCAGGAAACATCTGTTCTGAACCAGTTAAGCGGACTTTATCTTCTCTGACAGTAAAAATGTCATTGACATTGGTAGGTGAATCTAAATGTCTTACTTAAATTTGCCTATGCCGTCCATCAGCAAGTTGGGTGACTTCCACTTTCTAAAGTTAACACGGTGGATGTTACAGAGATATGGATCTAACCCTTTTTATTTTATTCTTGCTGATGTCTAAAGGGAAATTCTGGAAGGGCCGTGTCCTGGGTTCAGCAGTAGCAGTCATTTTTCTCCTTCTTAGTAGCTGGTGCAGCACTGTGTTTTTGACTTTCAGCCTGGGAACAGCGCTGATAACACCGATGTTTTCAGTTGTTGCTAAGTAATGTTTACCCTGACCAAGGAATTTGTGAGACTCATGCTCTGACCGGGAGGAGGGGAAGTCGGGAGGAAGCAGAGACAGGACACCTGCACCAAACTAGCCAAAGAGGTATTCCATACCACAGCACGTCATGCCCAGTATATAAACTGGGGGAGTTACCCAAAAGGGTTAGATCACTGCTCAGGTCAGCGGGTGTTGAGCAGTTGTATTGTTCCCTTGTTATTTCCCTTATCATTATTATAATTGGTGGCAGCAGTGGTTTGTGTTATACCTTAGTTACTGGACTGTTCTTATCTCAACCCATGGGAGTTACATTCTTTTGATTCTCCTCCCCATCCCTCTGGGAGTGGGGGGAGGATGGACGAGGGGAGTAAGCAAGCGGCTGCGTGGTTCTGAGTTACCAGCTGGGCTTAAACCACAACAGTTCTTCATGGCGTTGTTTTTGTATCCACCCCTTATACCATACCATTCACGTCCAGCTCAGATCCCACATTTTTCAATTGAGCATCACTTTTCTCTCATATATATACATATATACATCCACACACACACAAAGAGAAAGATATCATTCCTTAGTGCATTGACCAATCCCTATAAAGCTGCTGAATTCATCTGGTCCATGATGTCGGGCTCCATCTCTTGTAACAGTCTTTCAGAGCAGGAGAGACGGTGTGCAGTGTTGGATTGTTGCCTGCTGATGACACCATGAAACTCGTCTAGTCACTGCTGAGCTCGTGTGGTTTTGTCAAAGTTCATTCTTTGCTGGGATGATGGTCAGAGGGAAGTCAGGGCCAGTGACTAGTGACCTGAAGACATCTGGTTGATGGGATATAAAAGTGATACACAGCAGGCAACAGCATACAACTGAATTCATTAACTGTTTCCCCCTAAAATCAAATCCCCTTGAGGTACACATCGGACTTCCCCATCTTCCTGTATTACCCACCAAATATATCCAGGTCCCTGAGCAAAACCCCATGAGTGGGTTTGCCTTTAGCTGAAGCAGGAATAACCCAGAGTGTCTTCCCCAGCAAATTCTTAATGTGCACCACAGGAACTTTATCCCCTTCTACAGTATGTAAAAGTTCCGACTGGGCTGGCACAGCCCTGTTGGCAGATCCTCTGGTGTTGACTAACCAGGTGGCTTTTGGTAAATGTGTATCCTAATGTTTGAAAATCCCACCTCCCATTACTCTCAGTGTAGTTTTTAACACCCCATTGTACCGTTCGATTTTCCCAGAGGCTGGTGCATGGTAGGGAATGTGATATACCCACCCAATGCCATGCTCTTTCGCCCAAGTGTCTATATGGTTGTTCTGGAAATTAGTCCCATTGTCTGACTCAGTTCTCTCTGGTGTGCCATGTAGCCACAAAATCTGTTTCTCAAGGCCCAGGATAGTGTTCCAGGCAGTGGCGTGGGGCACAGTGTATGTTTCCAGCCATCTGGTGGTGGCTTCCACCATGGTAAGCACATGGCACTTGATTTGGCAGGTTGGTGGGAGTGTGATATAATCAGTCTGCCAGGTCTCCCCATACTTCAGCCATCGTCCTCCGTACCAAAGAGGCTTTAACCACTTGGGTTGCTTAACTGCAGCACCTGTTTCACATTCGTGAATGACTTGGGCAATAGTGTCCATTGTTAAGTCCACCCCTCTATCATGAGCCAATCTGTATGTTGCATCTCTACCCTGATAGCTTGAAGTGTCATGGGCCCATAGGGCCAAAAATAATTTATCCTTATATTGCCAATCTAAGTCCATTTGAGCCACTTCAATCTTAGCAGCCTTCAAAGAACTGTCGTGGTTTAAGCCCAGCCAATAACTGAGAACCACGCAGCTGCTTGCTCACTCTCCCTCCTTCCTCCCCCCGCTCCTGGAGGGATGGAGAGGAGAATGGAAAGAATGTAACTCCCACAGGTTGAGATAAGAACAGTCCAGTAATGAAGGTATAACTGTCGTGGTTTAAGCCCAGCTGTAAATCAGAACCACACAGCCGCTCTCTCACTCCTTCCCTTGCTCCCCCCTGCTCCCAGAGGAATGGGAAGGAGAATCAAAAGAATATAACTCCCATGGGTTGAGATGAGAACAGCCCAGTAATTAAGGTATAACACAAACCACTACTGCTACCACCACCAATAATAATGATAAGGGAAATAACAAAGGAAGAAAATACAACCGCTCACCACCCGCCGACCGATACCCAGCCTGACCTAAGCAGTGATCTAGCCCTTCTGAGTAACTGCCCCCAGTTTATATACTGGGCATGACATGCTGTGGTATGGTATACCCCTTTAGCTAGTTTGGGTCAGGTGTCCCATCTCTGCTTCCTCCTGACTTCCCCTCCTCACCAGCAAAACATGAGACTCAGAAAGTCCTTGGTCAGAGTAAACATTACTGAACACTAACTAAAAACATTGGTGTTATCAGTGCTGTTCCCAGGCTGAAAGTCAAAAACTGCACCAGCTACTAAGAAGGAGAAAAATGACTGTTACTGCTGAACCCAGGACAGGCAGAAATGCATTTTATTTATTGCATTGTTGTAGGCTCCCATCAAAGACACTCTGTCACTTCCCTCCTCAGCTGGACAGGGGAGAAAAAATGTAATGAAAGGCTTGTCACTGAAGATGAAGACTGGGAAAGGTTACTCAGCAATTACTGTCATGACATTCTCCAAGACTTGACTTGGAGAAATGAGTTTAATTTATTACCAATGAGTGGGATAATGAGAAACAAAAAACAAATCTTAAAAACACCTTCCTCCCACCCTCCCTTCTTCCTGGGCATAACTTTAGTCCTGATTTTCTCTACCTCCTCCCACCCAGTGGCATAGGGTGATGGGGAATGGGGCTGTGGTCAGTTCACCACACGTTGTCTCTGCTGCTCCGGTGCAGGCTTCCCATGGCGTTGCAGACTCTTTCAGGCATCCCCCTGCTCCAGCATGGGTTGCACGTGGAGATCTGCTCCATTGTGGACCTCCATGCGCTGCAGGGGCCCAACCTGCCTCACCGTGGGCTGCAACATGGTCTGCAGGGGAATCTCTTCTCAAGCACCTGGAGCACCTCCTCTCCTCATTCTGCACTGACATTGGTGTCTGCAGAGCTGTTCCTCTGTTTTTAACTCCTGCTCCCAGATTCTCTACCATGGTCAAGCCACCCCATACATGTCTGGTGATTTTAAGCTAGAATGTTAGATCCTGTTTTTGAAAGTGTTCTGCCCAAATTTGTGGCTAAAATTCTCATTCATAGGAACTATCAGAGAATTTTTATGTCTTGAGGGATGCAAAAGGTAAAATGGCAGTCTTTAATCTATATTTAAAACTTATTTGGGATATTAACCTGTGTGGCACTTTACATCATGGTTTGGTTTTCTCTAGTATGGTAGGACTGCATTTAGTACAACGTAAAACATGAAGAGCCTTCTTCCTTAAAATTAACCTGCAAACCACAGAGCTGTTTTCCCAATGTATTTGAATTTAAGTTGTCCCTCTAATCACTCTAAATCTTTGTAAAGTTGCTTGGCCAGATCTTTTATTTTCCTCATCCTGGCTAAAGCCCATGCTCTCAAATTCAGTGAGTTCTCAGACAAAATGTGGTTTGGACTGCTGATATGTTGCAAAGCTGCTTATTTCAAAATAAAGACTAGACAGAATTCTCTTATGGTAAATGCAGTAACAAATGCTTCAAGTGAAATAAATGTTTCCCTTTGGAAAACTCAGTCAAGATCTAATGACTCCTACCTTCTGATTTGCAAGTATGGTAGTATATTCAAATTGAAGAGGACAGTGTAGGTATTTGATGATAAATTACTGAATAAACATTTTATAAGTGCATTATATAATTGTTTTTTGTTGGTTTTGTTCAAAGATTAAGTGTTTGACCTATATTTCCTTTATGTTTTTACAATGTTAGTGAAGCATTACCTCACTAAACTAAGGCTGCTGTTAAGAGATAATTCATCTGACCTAAGAAAGATTTGGAAAAGTATTAAAAAAATGTGATGCATGCTTGTCAGCTGAATGCTCACATCCTGTTTCAGGCTTCTGTCAGTGTTGTTTACTGTGGCTGGCTGAACAAAACCATTCCCTTAGAAAAACAGAGGTGTGGCTTGACTTTCTTTTTTTTTAATTCTCCACAAAATTCATGGAGGAATGAATGAAAGGACCAATCCTACAGGATACAAATGTTTACTTACTCCATCAGGATGTGAAAACCTAGGATCAGGCAGTTGCCCTCTTTTGCTTCACCTCTCCAGTTGCAACTGTCCCATTTCTACTGTGATTGCTGGGTGTTACAGTCAGGCAGACTGGATATGGAATGTGGGAGTTATTCTGAACCAGACACTGACAACCCAGACGCAGGCCCACTCTCTGTAGAATGCTTCTGATCCAGTGAGACTTAACCACCAACTTGGACATACAAACACTTTAATGTCACTTTTTTCAACAATGATGATCACCATTTGCTCTGCTTTGTCGTTCGGTTATTATCTGTGCTCACAAAATTTTCTTATACTTTCTTGGCTTCTAAATTTTCTGCAAGTCAGATTGTTCCCAACCTGGTGTTTAGAATAATTCTACTCTGATCTTCTATAGCTGCTTCTGGGCAGCTGGTGTTCATTAATGCTATGTTGGTCAAAATAAGGGGTTTAGGTATTATTCAATGTGGTGAGAGTAAACTGCATACATTTCCTAAGATTCTTTTGCTGTTTAGGAGTTTTCTGTCAGAGTGAAAGTAGGTAATCAGGTGTCATTTGCTATGTTGGAACTCCTTGAGTTTGTCTCACAAAATTAAGCTCCAAAATCTCATGTACATTTGATGAGAACTGCTCAGCATCTTGTAAATTGCTTGGAAATTTATCAAACATGGGGCATGGCACATTATTCTGTCTAAATCCTTATATAATCTTGTTCTACAAAAATAGTAACAAAATAAACATTTAGTGTGTTAATGGGCAAAGAAGAATAGGAAACTTAAAACTGGGTGAACACTGTAGAAGGAATTGAATGATTTGAAGGTTATCTGGATCCAGGGTTTTAATTTAGGCAATAATAATAATAACAATAATAATAGCATTGTATAATGCCATTAAAATAGATAACTTTAATAATGCATTGAGTGTAGAAAGTAATTAATGGCTTGCTAGTACTTTGTTATTTAGAAGATAATGATGTTATAATTCACACTTTAGAATAATTTGAAAGATGAATAAAAAGCAAGTATGCATTTTTATCCCTCCATATTATTGCATAATTTAGAAGAAAGTAGACATGAAGAGAATAATCACCAGATCCAACATATTATTTTAAAAACAGTCAGGTTTTACAAATAAATAGAGAAGTTCACTCTGGAGGCCCTTCTGATGAAATAAACTCAGATGTTTGAGGGTTCTTTAATAGGAGATAGATGTTGATATTCTTTGGGCATTGACACTTCAATAGAGGGCAATCTCTTGAAAGACAAGCGGCTGTCAAACCCTGCTGTGAATCCCGCAGTGACTTTTCTCAGAAAATTGTTTACTCTTAGTGGGATCCAAAAGATAGAGATTTTCATGAAGGCTGACACATGCTATCATTTTTGGTCACTGCTAAAACAGCAAGACCAATTCATTTCAGTAAAGAGAGCCAGGGGAGATGTTTCGTTAGCAAATGAGCAAATGAGCTCCACATAGAAGAGCAGGTTCACAGACAGATATGGCTGGAGGCTGCTGTACAACCTATGGCTGTTGTGGTGGTACCTAAATTATTTACGGTAATGAAAATGTTAACTTTTTATGTAAATGAAAAGGATAAGAAGTTCTTACAGAACAAATTATGCTAATAAAACTCCTGCTCTTCACCCATTACTTTTAATCTCGGAATGGCTTTGTCAAAGCCTTTTGAATGGGAGTTTTGTCAATGACATTAGCACAGTTTGGATCATCTGTGTGGAGTTTCATAGTATGTCAAACAGAATATGAATTACTAAAAACCTATTGAAACAGTTTTATCCAGTTTTCTTTAGGAACAAATGAAAATCATAGCTTTTGAAATTGCGCACATCTCTCTCTGTCTGAGGTTCACTGGTAGGTAGAGACCCTAAAATATGTGATTAATATTCACAGTTAGATAGTAATTTAAATAATCGGATCTGTGCATACTATTTACCAGAACTGCAAAACATGTATGCATGACTTTGGCAGCTCTAAAATGAACTGGCAGAACAGGATGTTATCCTTCCATATTATGGCCCTTGAAACATGTGATTTACTCATTTACAAAAGAGTTGTAGTAAGCAATTAATATTGTTATGCTGGGAGCTGCAACACAGCTCCTTAAAAGTGGTAGGCATAACATTTAATCTATTCAGGCTAAATGAAGGAACAATTACATGAAACTCTCTTTTCAAGTAGCTTTAAAAATACAACACACTGTCTTAAATCAGGAGCCTGCTCAGGAACTCTGAGCACCCTGCCAACTTTGCTGTGATCTGATGGCAAGTAGAGTGGCAAAGTGTTTTCTCACTGCAGCTGTATTGGGGATGGTGAAAGGGAAGAAATAAGGGGGAAAACCAAAGAGACTCCAACCACATCCAGAGAAGTTTTTTAGTATGAACCTGAGAAGAAAAGACAATTGAGTTTGAGAGAAAGAGACATATAGGTTTGGACGTTGATGGAAATTGGGGTTACAGTCATGAGCAAAGAAATGTTTCTCTATGGGGTATGTTGGTGTGGGGGTTTTTTTTGTTTGTTTGGGGGTTTTTTGTTTGTTGTTTGTTTGCTTGTTAAGGGAGTTTGGTTTGTTTGGGGTTTTTTCCTAAGAATAGCCTGAGGTCAAGACAATTCTGACTTTAACAATGCTTCCTCTTTACAGTAACTTGCACTTTAACTTTTTGGGTCTCAAATTGTGAAAACATGTTGTTAAAAGTGTCTGCAGAATGTGTCTGTCATATCACCACAAAAAATGAGAAGGGTCTGATTGTGGTCTTGCTAATTCAGTTTTGCTAATACAGGACAGAGGTTGTGTTAGTGGTGGGAATAAGTAGCTGTGCGAAGGGATATCTTTTAGGCTGGCCTAGGCAGCTCTTGTGCAGCAAGTGTGTAGTCAGAGCCTCTGGTGAGCAAGTCAGACCACTGGTACACTTCCTGATCTGTGCAAAACTTGCACTAGCAGTAGAAGGGACCCACTAAACAAATTTTTTTGCACTAAGCACTGTGTTTTGAAGTGGAGGTAACTTAAGAAAGCCCTTACCCCCTTGTCTCATCACTACATGTAAAAAGATCCTCTCCAGCTCTCCTTTAGGCCTCCATTAGATACTCAAAGACTTCATGCAGATCCTTGCAGCTGGCCTCATTGAACTTTACTTGTTCACACGTGCACACCTCTCAAGCTTGTCGAGGTCCTCTGGATGTCACCTCTTTCCTCCAGCATGTCAGCCGCACCACACAGCTTGGTGTCATTGGCAGATTGCTGAGGGTGCACTCAATCCCTCTGTCCACGTCACCAACAAAAATGTTGAACAGTGCCAGTCCCAACACTGATCCCTGAGGAATTCCACTCATCACTGGTATCCACCTGGACATCAAGCCTCTGACCACAACAGTTTGAGCTCAACCATCCAACCAATTCCTTATCCATGGAGTGGTCCGTGTGTCAAATCCATGTCTCTGCAGTTCAGAGACAAGGATGTCATGCAGGACTGCATCAAATTCTTTGCACAAGTCCAGGTAGATGATGTCAGCTACTCTTTCCTTATCCAACAATGCTGTAACACTGTCATTGAAGGCTACCAAATTTGTCAGTTGGTTAAAAATGTCTCTTCAGGCTCAACTATTTTAAAGCCACTGGGTGACTAATGCTGCAGGTTTCATCAACACATCAGTTCAAACACTCTTTCTAGAGTGTAGAATTTAATTAAATACTAGGTAGATAAAAAAATGGCTCTCCAGTATGAAAGCAGAGGCACAAAATATTTCTTGGATTAAATGACTATTTGACAATTTTTTTATAGTATCACAAAAAATCGGGGTTATGCCCTGTGTCATCATTTCCTATGCTCAATAAAATAAAGCACATTTTAGAACAGTAAATACCAAGACACTCATAACAGTTTCACTTTTTAGATAAGTGATCCAAAAACTTTACCCTTTAGAAAAATAAAAAAAAACAATTTGAAGCCTAATTACCTGTGTGAGATAAGTCTGAAAAAGTAGAAACTGAAGGTTTCTTTCTGCTTTTTCTTTAAAAACCACTCTACTTCCAAAAAGATGAGATCTGCCGTCCTGTCAGCAGATCCATCCACTCATCTGTGAGAAGAGGAGGCAACGCCACCAACAGCAAGGACCCTGCAGCTTAAACTAAATTTACTTGAGCTGGGAAAGTGACTTCTCTACAAGGAAGAGTGGTCCTTCATGCTACAGGGAAGAACCATGAAATGCTTACTGGTTCCAGTTTCTACTGTATGTGTGAATCACAGAAACATAATCAGACCTCTCTGTTTTTAAAACCCTGGAAAATCACTCTGTATAATGAAAGCCAGAAAGGGGGTAAAGGAGTTAGTGTGGGCTGAGACAAGGAGTATGTTTTTCAACATACTTTAAGACTGTTATTCCTGTATAACAAGGACTTCCATGCACATGACAATTCATGTATTCAGATACTGAAATAAAATGCAGAGTGGAAGCTTTAAAGAGGAAGAGGAGTAAAGGGACGAAAAGTAAAACTTTTTTGTGAGCTACAGACTGAACAATAAAAACACATAAAATATTAGTATTCAACTGACATCTCTAAGATAATATCCACAGACCTACACCTCTCTTTCAGTGCTATTTTCCTGTTTTAAAACTGTCTTGTGCTTGACCAGTCCTGGGAATATCTTTCTCTTGTATCTCATTCAGCATAGTTTTGTGTAGGCCTTGCTACCCCTTCCTAAAGATTCCTATCAGACTTCTCTCTCTTGCATACTCTGTCAGTCTCTATAGACATCATCCCCATCCTGATGGTCACTCACATGAGCACCACTTGCAGCACTTCCTGGTTTATTCCATTTCTCGTGTTCTGTTCAGTCTCAAACTTGCCAGCTCCTTCTTCATAGCATCTGAGTAAAGGCTCACGGTAAAAGAATCCCATCAGGCTTTTACCCCTCCTACCTTGCTGTAAAACTTTTTTCTTCTGGGATTAACAAATTTGGACTTGTCCAGTAACAGCAATTCAGAGTTTTGCTGTGTGCATTGTTCCTGTAGCCTGTTCCATTTTCTCCTTCCACTGGCTCAACTTTCTGTCTCATTAAGCAGAAGTAATGGTCCTTCATGGCCTGTTTCTACCCCACCTATCATTTCTCAGTCATTTGGATGCGCTATGGTGCCAGCCTCCTTCAACAACTGTGATAAATCTTTGAAATAATCTTCTCCATCTTCTTGTGTTGTTCAACGCTTCTCTCCTAAATCCAGGGAGGAGTCTCCCTTTACCACCTACAAACCTGAGCCTTTATGATGCTGTAAAACAATTCTTCACATGTTATGACCACTGCCAGTCATATGATTAATTTTCTATCCTCATTCTTCTCTCTTATCAGTACACTCTTGCTTTGTCGTATAGTAAGACTGGAAGTTCTGGGAGCCAGAGTAATCAATTTTTTCTTTATTCATGCAGCATTCATGGGCCTCCAGCTCAGGACTGCATTCTTGGAGTCATACAGCTGGGAAACAAATGAAGCTTTACTTACACAGAAGACAAGCTGTTATTTAATATAATTGTGAGTGATTTCCAAGAAGAAATGTGAAATTTTAATTGATACTACTTTGTCAATCAGGTAAGTTTAAGAGGATTGTAGACCCCTGAAAGGTAAAGTGGAAAACTGAGTGATTCAGTCGGCAGATGACAATACCAAGAAATAATTTTAAAAGTGACAATCCACCTGTCTGGACTTCTCACAGTTGATTTCTGAATGAAATAAAACCAGTTAGGAAAAGGATTCAGGTCTCAAAGTAAGAGCTAATTAGTAGTCTGCTCTGGTATTGAAATCCCCAGTTTCCTGTGTGTAATTGCCTTTCAAATGTTCAAACGCTGAAGGTTGAAAAGTAGCATGCTGTGCTCACTGAGATCAGTTTTTGCAATGAATATACAAATTCTCAAATTTGTACTTGGTTTATCGCCATTCCACCCACATACAAAATTCATAATGAGAGTAAGACAAAGCTTATTAAGTGTTACAGAACAACGTATATATTAATGTTAATAAGATTATATTTGCCTTGACCTCACCCCCTATTTCAGATTCTTTAGTATTTGTATATATATATATGTATATAAGAAAGCTATGGGTGGTACTTATTTCACCAGTCTTCAGATACTTACAGTGAAAATGTCTATAGCCATTGAAAGGAATAGGAATTTCCAGGGATGCAATTAATTATAAAATATTGATTTTAAATTTAGAATAAAATGACTTACATTTAATCTTCAGTGAAGGAGAGGGAACACAGACATTTACCTCTAAAGGAAATCCTTCCTTCACCCTGCCTGTGATTACAATTTTGAGTCTCTTTTCTTTGATAAGCCTCCACAGTTTTAAGTGCTATTTGTTGTAGTTCCTTAAGCATACAGATATCAAATATTACCAATAAAAGTGTTCATTTCACAGAATTAACAAAATTCTCATCTTCATGTGAAGGGACACAATATGACCATCTTTTAGCCTATATAATTCTTCTGTTCTCAAGAATCACTGGTTGCACCTGGACTTTATGTTTTTTTACTTCTGCAGAAAGACCTGACTGAGACCTTTATGACCTCAGGAGAGGATGGATTTTATTTCTATGATTATTTGTTTTGCCTTCAGAGGCCCAAATGTCACATGCACAACAGTCAAAGACAGAATGTGCCAAGCAATAAAGTCTGTTATTAATTTGTGTAGTCACAATAGTGTGTTTATCTGCAGCATCACCACCAACTCCAAGAAATTCACCTGATTCTTGATTGTTCTAGCTTTCTACACCATCAGATTAACTGTTACTGTCTTTATATATTAATGAATAGGAAACCTAAATTACTGTCAATTTAAATGATGTTTAGAATTAATTAGTATATTTCACAGGAAATAAACTAACTAATAATGACTTTAAAATAATTCTATCATTAAATCTGCACCATAAAATTTCTTTACCTTGAGATCTTTTGATTTTTGCTTTGAGATATGAGAAATTCAGTACCTGTTGTTCAGACACAAAATTTCAGTTTTGCTCTTCATACTGTTTCCCTCATACTGCCTTACTGTATCTTACCTTTGAGGATCACAAAATTAGGCTCTCAAGCAAATTTTGTCATAAAACAAAATGCTTTGCTTGATTTACATTGTGGATATTCCAAACTGCTAATTTAAGGTGTCAGCAAGATATCTAATAATATCTAATATTATTAAAACCCACGTTACTCGGAGAGGTCATTTAGAATCATAGAATTATAGAAGCATAGAATAATTAGGGTTGGAAAGGACCTTAAGAACATCTAGCTCCAATCCCCCTGCCATGGACAGGGACACCTCACACTAAACCCTATCACCCAAGGCTTTGTCCAACCTGATCTTGAACACTGCCAGGGATGGAACATTCACAACCTCCCTGGGCAACCCATTCCAGTGCCTCACCACCCTAACAGTAAAGTTCTTCCTTATATCCAATCTAAAGTTCCCCTGTTTAAGTTTTAACCCATTACCCCTTGTCCTGTCACTGTAGTCCCTAATGCAGAGTCCCTCCCCAGCATCCATATAGGCCCCCTTCAGTTACTGGAAGCCTGTTATGCGCTGCTTTGACAATCCAATACTGAACTTAGCTTTATCCACCCTTCAATTTTCTGTAGTTTTAGAATTTATCACTGTGTCCAGAAAATTAAAGGGGGCCTACAAGAAAGCTGAACAGAGACTTTTTATAAGAGCAAGCGGTGACAGAACAAAGGAGAATGGCTTTAAACTGAAAGAGGTTAAATTTAGATTAAATATTAGGAAGACATTCTTTACTGTGAGGGTGGTGAGTCACTGGCAAAGGCTGCCCAGAGGAGTTGTGGATACCCCATCCCTGGAAGTGTTTAAAGCCAGGTTGGACGGTGTTTTGAGCAACCTGATCTAGCGGAAGGTGTCCCTGGCTGTGGCAGGTGGTGGAACTAGATCTTTAATGTCCCTTCCAGCCCAAACCATTCTATGATTCTATGATGTGATTTTATGAAAGCTGTTTACAACAGGATGAGAACATGTACAAGGAAGTGAGGAAAGAGAAACAGCACAGAAGCTGACATGCATGACTACAGCAAAGAGCAGAGGAAGTTTTAGGTAAACAGTTGAAGTGGATGGAAGGAAAGACCAAAGGAACTGGTGCAGGGCTGCAGCTAGAGATTGAAGAATAACTAAAGCAGAGCATCAAACATAGCTGAAGTAAAGCTCTTAGAAGTCCAAAGCACAAGCCACATTCTGCAGAGGAAAAAATTTTTCCTGCAGCTGGTCCTTCACCCTAATTCTTGAAAATTTCCATTTTCACTTCTCAATATGGAATGGAACAATTTACAGTTTCTTTATGGGATAAGAAAGCATGCAACAAAAGGAAAGAAATCTCTATCAGAAATCAGCTTGCCTCCTCTGCTCTTTGTTTAGTCTTGCATGAAGGTCCTTGAGCCAGTTACTGCCAATTTTTAGTGTTTTTTTTTTTAATCTCTTCTTGGAAATGTGATTTCTGTTTACACCAGGAGGTCATCTGTTCAAGGGACAGAATACCTATTTATACATTAGCCATTTACAGAAGTAAGATGTTAAGAAATGCTTAATCTCTTTGACATGCTGCTTAATTTCACCACAACATCAATCTTTTTTACGAAGGAACTTTTTCAGAGTTTTAGAATAAAGTGTTGTACTTCTTAACCTCAAAATTACATCTGGCCATCAGATGCCAGAAGGAGCCTCGAGGGAAATGACAATTATGAATGAGATAAGGAAAGAAAAATTTTGAAAACACTTGTTAATACATCACTTGAGGGTAAAAGAGAAATTGTACTGAATATAAAAAAAGCATCAAATGTCATATCTTTACCATCATTTAGAGGAAAACCAGTTCACTGCAATGCCAATTTGACTACCATTACAGAGAGACAGGTTTTTCCCAGTCTGGCCAAGTATGGAAAAGTGTGGACATTTCACTGACACATTTTCTGCTCTTCAAATTACTCTCTTTTGTATTTCAGAAGAACTAATTAAAAGTGTTTCATAACTGTAGATTCTGCTTCCATTAACCTAAATTTTGGAGACACCTGTTTTGCTTAGTTTTTATCAGTACTGAGCCAAAATCAAACCTGAAGACAATGAAGCTATTAGGAAGGTTTCATCCAAGTTATTTTAGTTTGGGATCAGTCTTTTACATTTTAAAGTATCTTACTCCCTCACCATTCTCTCCTCAAATACTTCCTATTCATTTCAGAGTGGAAACTCAGAATAAATGAAGGCTTGCCTAGTATAAGACTTACTTAGATACAATTTTTAGGTTATAGACTTTCTGTCTGACCCTGAAAAAAATTGTTATTGCATGTTGTTTGCCTTTTCCCAGTTAAAACTTAAATAGTTCTTCTTACAGGTGTATGAGTTTTTTACAAATGATTATGAGATTTTAAGAGCATTGCAGTGTTGAAAGCCATGTTATTGCCTAAGCAGAATGAGTTAAAATATTGATATTATTGTACTGTTTCTCGTGATGTAGTTTTTTACATTTATTGTGGAGGTTTTAATGCAATCATCACATGAATGATGTTTATCAATTAGCTGTTTTCTGATATAAGGTAAAGGTGCCGTAAAGGTGCTGGACACTGACAGAAAATTTCAGAATTATTTGGCTGCTTAGACAACCACAATTCTTATAGTTTGATCAGGCCCATTGTATTATTGCAACACTTCATAGCACTTTTAGTTTAATGTTTCTGTTTTAAGCATCTAATACATCTCCTTCATAATTGATATTAGATGTGTGTATCTTGTGCAGTGCTGTGCAACATGAAAGGTTCTGTACAGGAACAACATTCTTATTAGAATGAACTGCAACAAGACAGATTAAACATTCAATTAAACAGGAAATTTGCCTATGTAAAAAGCTCACAGGAAGGAGCTTAACAATGTTCATTTTTATGAGGTACTAAAGTTTTAGGAATCAATTATTCTGAAAGTTCATCTACTTTGCTTACAGATAAAATAATAACTCAGTTGTCTCAGAAAAGGGGACAAGTATTATTTACATAAACTTCCACTGTAAAAATCTGGGCTCTATTTCTTTCAAAGGTGAGAGAAATGAAAATACTCATATAAAGCAATGGCAACATGTTATAAACCACCTTTATGGTTCATTATAGGTTTGGTTTAATGCTGTTGGATTAACACTAAAGGTTAATGTTTGCATAAAATATGCATAATTAGTTTAATGTTGTGGAACTGTGATCAGGTTCTCTAATGTTGTGAAAGGAAGTGGCACGATACATGGTTAAGGTTGACACAAATAGAAGTGTGATATACTTTCAACAAAACTGGTCAAGGGTATTTTCAAAATCCTCACTTATGTGATAGCACTTCAAAGCCAGTCTATGCCAATGGGAGGTTTTGTGTTCAGCTCTTATAATTAAACTGTTTTCTGGCTGCAGCAAGTGCATGCATTTCTAATTTGCATTGTAGGCAAAGTGCTTGGAGAATAATACTTTCAGATTTTCTTCTTGCATTCTTTGAGCCCTAGACACTATGTGGAGTGGTTTTGTTTTAAACATTGATTAGCTTTGTTATGCTTTCAACTGCCAGGAGAATAACAGTATTTTTCATGCATAGACTTGGAAATCTGTACCTAACTGGCAGATTTCACTTATTAGTTGTCTAGATGTGTCTTCCTAAGCTCTTCACTTACCAACAAATGATTTATGCACTTAAGATTTATTCTTTCTAAATTGTATCTTGATGATGCCTCAGAGATAATTAGGCATTTTTTCATGCTGCCATGGAAGAATAGTATATTTAGTATGTGTTTGTATAAATATCAGCCATAAAACTCAGATAAGCCATGAGCTTTTGCTGCTATCAGGGGTCTGGATAGCAGATAATGAGAAAAGCCTATGGGCTATCATAACACAAACAAATAATGCACTGTAATCATCATGACATATAGATACAAGTGCATGCACATGTAGATATAATGCATTAATTTGTATGATTATGCACTGTATACCTGTAAGGATAGGTTTTGTTTGGTACACTTTTAGGTATGAATATTCAACAAAGAAGCAGTGCTAATAACTCCTGACTTTTGTACAACCTCAGTATCAGTCATGATGGATATTGCACCCTGTACTCAGAATGATGATCCAGCAGTAATTTAATAAAAAATCATATAAGAATGAAATTAGGCTGAGTTACTTTAACTGCTACTCTTCTTTCATCTCACATGTGTGCAGTATATTATAATAGTTACTTACAGGCTCATAAAGTATTGTTTCTATTGAACAGAGCAGACCATCAGTTATTTTTATTTTCAATTTCCAATACAGATCCTGTGCCTTATCACCACACTCCCTCTCTTTTTGTTCCTTTTTTTTTTTTTTTGCTTTTTTGCTTTTTTTAAGCTTGGGTTATTTTAGACATGATTTATACAACTGATGGTGTGGCCACAAGAAGACATAGATGGAAAACAGTGGCCATTCATGCATGTAGTAGGGCAGGCAAGACCTCCTAAAGACTGTGCCACTGCTAATGTTTGTGTGGCATGTGACTATTGACTTAAGTAAGGTGGGTGGCTCCCTTCATGCTTAGAAGTGAAGAGTTTGGTGTAAAAGGGACAGTGGAGTCAAGAACAGAATTCATTCTTTAGGGCAATGTTTGTCAAAACATTTATGTGTAGGCCTAATTTGAGCATGATTATCTGAGAACAGCAAAAGGCTATACCCCTGACACAAACACCAGCCACAGCTCAAGATTCTCTTTCAGAAAACTGGACTACCCATTGAACTTATTTTAGAAGAAGTCACAGATTGCCTACCAAGGAGAAACCAGTACCCTTACCCCAGCTTTGGTCTTAGAAATAATTATAGACATAATGGTTGCTTCCAAGAATGGAAAAAACATCCTAACAAAAAGATAACCTTATTTCACTTCACATGTGGAATTACAGCTCAGCAAACTGAAATCTGGATAAGCAATAAGCCAAAGTAAACACATAGTAACTATGGACTGTTTTTTAATGGACACTGCTATTGCTGTTGCTTATTCATTATGTATTGGTTGTGTAGCCACAGTCCCTAGAGATGAGCAAATTTAAAGATGGAATACTAATTTCTTCTTTTTACCTAAGTTCTTACTTTTTACTTAAGTACCTTAGCTCTGTAAAAGTTTCAGATTCACTGAAATTTGTTATTTTTATGAAGAGATTGTTTTAGAGTCTATGTAATATCGCTCATGTAGAGAATAAGTTCTCCAGTCCAGAAACTGCTAATCTGTTTTGATTACTAAAATACAAAATACTGAAATCACACATTTGTGCAACATTTATTGATGCCTGTAAAATGCAGGAAGCTCCTGGATTTTTGGAGATGAGGTAACATTCTTCTGCTAAGTGATATCAATCCTAATGTAACTATTTTTAACAGCATGCCCTTCATTTTTTATCTTTTTTTCTGTTTTCACCACAGTTATCTACATTTTCTCTTCATTCAGCAATGTCTCTTCATCTGTCAGGCTGACAAGAACTTTCTCAAAGACAAACAATGCTAATGAACCGCAGACTTGTCTCAGTCAATGTCGATCCTTCCCCATCTTGTTGGGAATTGTACATAGCTGCTAATTTTGCATTAGGGTAATTTTTCCCCCTCTTCTATTCTTAACCTTAGAGGCATGGAAGGGAAGTGGCATCAGCACTTATCAAACAGCTTTTTATCAGGCTGACTGGGGGGCATTCAGTGACATGGTTGATCACTTCCAGGAGGCACACTTTCAGCCAGAAAAAGCTGACAAAGGTCACAGAAAAACAATTTGTTCCTATTATGTTGGAACACACAACAGTCATGAGGAGCTAAATAAGATGTACATAAAAGCTGGGCTACCTCGTCCAACTCTCAGTGATCTTGCATTTAAATGATATATTCTGGGAATAGCAGCTGGTAAGACTTACAGGTAGACTTGAAAATTATTCTGCAAAGAGTCACTGAACTGTTTATGTATTTATATGGGAATTTCATGAGCTCAACCATTGTTGCCTGACTGCAAAGTCTTAATTAACCAATGCATCACTTTACCTGAGACATCAATGCAAAGTACCCTACTATTACTTGCAATGTACAGAGTTTCAGACTGTTAAAAGGGAAAAAATAAAATAACCTGGACAAAATGAAGTTTTAGTTCCTGAATCTTCTGCTGCAGTTTTGCGACTTGGAAGAAAAACATACTTTTGACAAAATTCCACACTTCATATTATATTATAAATGCATGATTTATAGCAGGGTGGGTATATAAAATCATAACATTCATTACATCTATGTAAATCTTAACAGTTTTGTGTCTGCTTTGCCTTAAGTTTACTTTTCATGAAGAGCAGTGGTGACTCAACAGAGGTTACAAATCAAGTATCACAGTATCACAGTATGTTAGAGATTGGAAGGGACCTCAAAAGATCATCTAGTCCAATCCCCCTGCCGGAGCAGGAACACCTAGATAAGGTTACACAGGAACGTGTCCAGGCGGGTTTTGAATGTCTCCAAACAAGGAGACTCCACAACCTCCCTGGGCAGCCTGTTCCAGTGTTCCGTCACCCTCACTGAGAAGAAGTTTCTTCTCAGGTTTAAGTGGAACCTCTTGTGCTCCAATTTGTACCCATTACCCCTTGTCCTTTCATTGTTTGCCACTGAGAAGAGCCTGGCTCCATCCTCATGACACTCCCCCTTTATATATTTATATACACTAATAAGGTCACCCCTCAATCTCCTCTTCTCCAAACTATAGAGACCCAGCTCCCTCAGTCTTTCCTCATAAGGGAGATGCTCCACTCCCTTAATCATCTTAGTTGCCCTGCGCTGGACTCTCTCCAGCAGGTCCCTGTCCTTTTTAAACTGAGGGGCCCAGAACTGGACACAATATTCCAGATGAGGTCTCACCAGGGCAGAGTAGAGGGGAAGGAGGACCTCTCTCGACCTACTAACCACCCCCCTTCTAATACACCCCAGGATGCCATTGGCCTTCTTGGCCACAAGGGCACAGTGTCGGCTCATGGTCACCCTGTCGTCCACCAGGACCCCCAGGTCCCTCTCCCCTACACTGCTCTCTAACAGGTCATTCCCCAGCCTATACTGGAACCTGGGGTTGTTCCTGCCCAGATGCAGGACTCTACACTTTCCCTTGTTATATTTCATCAAGTTATTCCCCGCCCAGCTCTCCAGCCTGTCCAGGTCTCTCTGGATGGCAGCACAGCCTTCTGGCGTGTCGGCCACCCCTCCCAGCTTAGTGTCATCAGCAAACTTGCTGATAGTACACTCAATTCCCTCATCTAAATCGTTGATGAATATATTAAATAATACTGGTCCCAGTACCGACCCTTGAGGCACTCCACTAGATACAGGCCTCCAACTAGACTCCGCCCCATAGACTACAACTCTCTGGCTTCTCTCCTTCAGCCAGTTCACAGTCCACCTCACTACCCGATCATCCAGACCACACTTCCTCAATTTAGCCGCAAGGATGCTGTGGGAGACCGTGTCAAACGCTTTGCTGAAGTCGAGGTAGACCACATCCACCGCTCTACCATCATCCATCCACCGTGTTATTTCCTCATAAAAGGCTACGAGATTGGTCAAGCACGACTTCCCCTTGGTGAAGCCATGTTGACTGCCCCTCATAACCCTCTTATCCTTGATATGCCTTAAGATGGCACCAAGGATAAGGTGTTCCATCACTTTCCCAGGAATGGAGGTGAGGCTAACCGGTCTATAGTTACCCGGGTCCTCCTTCTTGCCCTTTTTGAAGACAGGAGTGACATTTGCTTTCCTCCAGTCCTCAGGCACCTCTCCCGTTTCCCAAGACTTGGTAAAGATGATGGAGAGCGGTCTAGCAATGACCTCAGCCAGTTCCCTCAGCACCCGCGGGTGCATCCCATCTGGACCCATGGATTTATGGATATCCAGATTGCTCAACTGGTCTTTAACCCATTCCTCATCGACTAAGGCAGACCGCTCCGTTGACCTATCTTCATCCGAGGTCTCAGTGGTACAGGGCTCTTCAGGACTGTCTCCGGCAGAGTAGACAGAGACAAAGAAGTCATTCAGTAACTCTGCCATCTCTGTATCTTCTGTCACCAGGGCACCCGTCCCGTTCATCAGCGGGCCTACATTGCCTCTGGTGTTAGTTTTACCTGCCATGTATTTGAAAAAGCTCTTTCTGCTGTCCTTGACCCCTCTCTCCAGCTTTAATTCCAAGGAGGCCTTAGTCATCCTAGCAGCTTTCCTACATCCTCTAGCAGCAGCCTTATATTCTTCCCAAGTGGCCAGCCCTTCCTTCCATGACCTGTAAACTCTCCTCTTCCACTTGAGCATACCAAGCAATTCCCTATTTAGCCACGCAGGTCTCCTGACCCTCTTCTTTGACTTCCTACGTGCTGGGATGCTCCGATCTTGAGCTCGGAAAAAGCAGTCCTTGAACGTCAACCAACTATCTTGGGCCCCTTTCCCTTCAAGCAGCCTAGCCCACAGGATTTCCCCTAGCAATCGCTTGAAGAGGCAAAAGTTTGCCCTGCTAAAGTCCAGGGTTGCGATTCTACTTGCTATTCTACTGGTCCTACCACACAAGATCCTGAATTCTACCATCTCGTGGTCGCTGCAACCAAGGCAGCCCTCAACCTTCACTCCTTCAACCAGACCCTCCTTGTTAGTGAGGATGAGATCCAGCAGCGCACCTCTCCTGGTTGGCTCATCCACCATTTGCATGAGGAAGTTATCATCCATACACTGGAGGAACCTCCTGGACTGCGGCTGGGTTGCCGAGTAGTCCTTCCAGCAAACATCAGGGAAGTTAAAATCCCCCACGACGACCACGGCCTGTGACTGTGAGGCCGCTGTCAGCTGCCTGTAGAAGGCCTCGTCAACTTCCTCACCCTGATCCGGTGGCCTGTAACAGACCCCCACAACAGTATCGCCCCTGCCAGCCTGCCCCTTAATTCTCACCCACAGACTCTCGACTCGCTCATCATCTGTCCCCGGACAGAACTCAACGCATTGTAGCTGCTCTCGTGCATAAAGAGCAACCCCACCACCCCGCCTGGCTGGCCTGTCTTTCCTGAAAAGGACATAGCCCTCCATGACTATATTTCAGTCATGCCCTTTTCAAGTATGGCCACTCTTGTCCATGCTGCACATTTCATGGTGTATTTGTTTGCTAAATCGATTAATTGCATCTATGAAGTTAAATGACCAGAATGAGTTGTGAGAGCTGTGGTGAAGCTGCCACAAATCCTGACAGGTGGCGCAATGGTCTCCAGTCACGAGAAGACATAAAAGCACCTTGCAGGTCAGTGGTAAAGACTGAATCAAATGGAAATGAAATCAAGTGTACTCAGTGGAACAGCCAAAGAAAGGTGAAATCCATCTGAAAAAATGACAAAACAAAACACAAAACCACAACAAAAAAATTGTCATTGTTAGGTGTACCCTGGGACAACAAGAAGGAATTTAGCAGTCCATTAGGAGTTAAAGATGTCAAAGAAATAGCAAATTTCCATTTCCAGATGAAAATGTTTTTTCTCTTTTCTGTTTGCATGGAAATGCAACAGATTACAAAAAGATGATGAACTACTTTCTGCTCTATTAGTAACTAAAGGATGTATAAATCAATGTCTGCTAAGGACATAAATATCTTACAACCAGAATCATGATTTACCAAAAAAAAAAAACAACATTAAAAGAGTTAACTGAGGGGAACTTTAGTCTTCTATCATAATTGCTAATAATTCTTGAAGTACTGAGAAAATTCAGAAAAAATGAAAGAATGTCAACGTTGTGCTAATATAAAAAAAGGCTAAATGGTTTGAGCTAGATGACTGGAGGATGGTTTGTTTGACCTAAATGTCATGTCAGAAAAAGGGTAAAATTTATAGAAGATTCAGTAAGCAATAGTAGAATATTGATTTAATTACTGTAATTCAACATAGTTTTGTGAAAAAGGTTGCATCAAAAAAGCTAGCTGATAAAGCTGTAAGACTTTTAATTAAGTTCTACTTGATAAGTTGGTACATCTGTTAGTTCTTTACAATGGGTAACAAAAATATATGAAATGAAATAAATATTAATGTATAATGGAGTGGCTATATGGTAAACTTCTCATGTTATTGTTATGGAGAAAAAGTCTTTTCATTTTTAAAATAGCTATCCTGAGATCTAATGAATATCTTTAATTTCAGCGTGGAAGAAATAAAACTATAGGTGATAAAATCTGTGGCTAAAAAATATTTCTAAGAGCAACACCTGTAATGAAGAATGCAAGTGGTTTTACAGATGCTCACTCAATGAGTAAGCCTAGAGGATTTATTGCAAGGAGGACCTAAAGTCATCTGAGATTTTAACTTAATGGGATTTTAACTTAAATGTGAATTCTGTCCTAGCTATGATGCCTTCTGAATATGACCAATGGAGTCATCAAGGTGTAGGAAATCTTTCCTCATGGTGACAATAAACATGAGAATCAGTTTTCTTAATAGAGGCACTTTGTGTGTTTAAAATACTCTAAGGCATCTGATACATCTGCCCTATGTGGACTACAACAATTCATTAGCTTGTGGGGATCTCAGTAGGAAATTTTGTGGTAGACCTGTGTCTGTATGTGTGTGTGAGCAGACATGTACATACAGTGCAACAGGGATTGTACCAGACACAAACAGGATAGGTGCTTTATTACCAAATTAAACCCAATAATAAGCTAACATTTAACGGCTGCATGTCTGAAACAGACGAATGCCCATGCCATGCACTCCTTTTGGCACTAAGCCCTGACTGCTAACATGCCTGTCTTTCTGAGTCTGGGGACAGCCAGGGAAATCCCCTCAGGGCTGCTCTGCGGGTGCATGAGTGCACTGTAACTCTGGCAAACGTTTTCTTAAATTGCTGTGTGTCACAAAGCAGTGCAAAAAGGAGCTTGCACCGCACAGCACCATAGAGCAAATCCTCCTCACCTCAGAAAGAGATCACAAGATAGCTGCAGTGCTTTGACCTTATTGCTCTCTCCTTTGTGTTACTTTTTACATGCAGCCCACGTTGCCACATACTTGTCTTCACAAGGCTGGGGATAGCTATACCCACCGAAGACTACAGTGCCAGTTGTGGATATGGATGCACATTCCCTGTTCCTATGCATTGTAGTGTTGGGCTTAGTGCTGGAATATGTGTTGTCCTTGCACTGTATAGGAAGGGGATGAGACTCGAAGTTTTTTGCAAGGACTATCAAGTTATGCTAGGGCTGAACCCCACCATCCCCAAGGGGACAGCTGGGCCCACATATTCACAAAGCAGATAAATTATTCTCAAGACTCTTCAGAAAAGATTGGCTTAGTTTCCGCTACCATAATGGGAGCATAAACACTGAAGCAGTCCAATGTTAGACAGCTGCACGTCACTTGAATCTCAGCAGTACATGGGTGCTGGTCTCAGGCAGCCATGGAGCAGCAAGGGGGCATGTAATTTACTTTGTGGATCTAACTCTCAGTAATAAATTGCTGGACAGTTTTTTGGATTAGTTAGTAACAAATATCCTTTCAATTCTTTACAAAAGCAAATTTATAAAACAGAAGAGAGGCTGGTTTAGAGTCTGGACTATGTTTAGGTCTAACCTTGATTAAGTCTCTAGTATTCCCATGATTAGCTCTTGTCTTTTATTTTGTAAGTGGGTAGCAAGGACAAGGAAGAGAAATAAAAAATAAAAAGAGAGAGGCTTGAAACTCAGTTTAAGCTACTTTATTGTAAATGCTTGAGGGTTGCTGAGAGTCAATGTTTGTACAAGCTAGAACTGGCAATTCAGAAATCTACAGGGCTGTAGCAATTTTAAAAAGTGCACAGTCTCAAGAGTTCGGTAATGGTTGTTCAGTAGCAGGAAACCAGACTGATGTTAAATGATCTCCTGAGGGTGTCCAAAAAACCCAGGCCTGCTGAGCAGACTGTAACATCTTTTCGAGTTTATGTAAAATAGACATATGTTTACAATGTTGGTTGTTTTGAAATGCCTTCTTTCTAGCTTATGCTTTGTTCTCAGTGCTTAAATAAACAATGCTTTGGTTCAGAAAAGGGTCTTCTGTTGCCGAATATCTCCAGTTTCTATTTCTCAAAGTACCAACTCCAGACGTGATAAATAAACAAGTAGGGAAGATTGTGTGGCACACCAGCAGGAAACTGTGCAGCCAAAAAAACCCAAACCCACACAGAAAAGGGGAAAAGCATAGAGTGAAGATGCTGATAAATTAGTAGCTCTATAGCCAGGATAACTATTTTTTTTTTTTTAATTTATTTTACTATGTGCTTCTAAGCCCTAGTGAAGAAATGGACATGCATTCCCTCTATTTATATATAGATGAGAATGCAGCCAAACCTATGTTATAATTGAGTGTGGAACAAATGAGATAAATTCTTTCTCAGCTTACATAATGTATGTTTTAATGTAAGAAAACATTTCTGGGGAAACTGGGTGTGTATGCAGACATGGTACAACTGGATGCAGTTTTACTGATGCAAGTTAATTTGATCTGGCTTGCATTAGGTGTGATTTCTAAGCCAAGATCTCTAGAAATATTATATACACAAAAATTCAAATGGAATCAGACCTTAAAGTCCATAGACTGTATTTTGTACCTTTAGATCCTGTAACAGAAGTACTGGACCTAACACAGATAGGTTCTTCATTTGCTGAAGAATTTAATTAATGCATTATACTTGTACAATAAGTTTTGATTTTGTGCAGTTAAATAATGAGTCCTGATGAGCCTTTTCCTTGCTGTGTGCTCTTTTTTTATATTTTTTTTTTCTGTACTAATTTTGAATAAAAACACCGGGGTCATGATGATCAGAAGTGGAGGTCAAATAGCAAGTTGAAATAAAAAAGAGCTTTGGGGAAAACCAGAAAAATTAATTAGTTAGGGATGTAAAAGCCTCCTTAACGTGTAAAAAGAATGGAGTTGGTCAGTGCAAAAAAAAAATGTTAATAATATCCTCATATAGGCTGAGGATACATTTAATTAGAGGAAGAATGTCCTCTGTCATCTGTGGGAGATGCTAGGTCAGAACTTTCCTTTTTGTTATATGTTTCACACCTTCATCAGTTTCCTGCAGAAACACCTGTGTGTTACCAAGAGTTTTGAAACCTGATGAAAGGAACTATCACAAAATGCGTTGGGGGAATAAGGTGTTGGTGCTTAAAATATATGTAAAACAAGGCCAATATTTCCACTTCAAATTCCAAGTGATTTATTAGGAAAATAAGACGAAGGATTGAAAGGTATTGTAGTAAACATTTCTTCTTATTTTCAGGCATCCACCTAAGGTAACACAAACTGAAAATATAGTCCACAGACTTCTTCCTGAATCACAGAATTGTGATTAAATGGCCTTATTAGCATGAAACACCTTCTTTCTTCTCCACAAGACATCCTTTCAGCCTCTGATTTTCATCATGTTAACTGAAAGTGCAGATTACATGGCTCTGGTTATTTGAAGGTATAGATTCTTGGAGCACTTCCTTTCAAATAAGAATGCCTTTAAAAGCATGAGGTGCTACTGGAATACAGACTAGTCATCAGAATTTAGAACATTTTTGACTAATTTGCCTAATTTAACTTAATTCTAGAAACTTAGATGAGCATACATAATTTCAAAGTTTGCAAAATAATTACATTTCATTTATTTAAATATGTTTTCCATAGTCTGTATGATGTCCTTTGGAACTTCCTGTGCATTTTCAGGGTGGCATTAAACCAAATTAAGCAATATTAAAAAAACGATTGCTTATAAAATGCAAAATAGAGGGAAATTTCACACATACACAAATTGTAAAATATGGACAAAATCACTGTTTTCATCAAGAATAAGACCCATTGGCACAGAGTCCTTGGTATTATTCTTTTTCCAATAAATAGCAATGATTCACAATGAAAATGTTTCACATATACACCAGCTGGTCAGGTATTCATATCCAGGCAGCTTCTGAACATGACAAAATATTCCTTGAAACTTTAGTAACAATTCTGAAGGTACTTGAGCCACTGGGGCTATATTCTCCATGAGCTTAGATTCTGTGTGGGTTTTTTGACCAGTCAAGGACTAATTAAAATATTTTTGTGGAAGATGTTATTAATATAATTTGGGGTTTCTTTTCCACCCAATTTCTTTGTTTTCTTGGATTCCTTTGAGAAACAAAGCCTGCAAAAAGCAGCAGTCTGGCTTTGTTTTCCCCTTGTTTTCTTTTAAATGACAGCTGAATTGCAATAGAAGGTCTCAAGAAAATGGCATAATCTTAATATTTTTAAATATTACCATTTCTAAAATTTTTGTTGAATAATTTTACACATGAAAGAGTCACGCAGAATGAGGTATTTATGGGAAAACTTACTATGTATTTATTGGTTTTGAAGACATGTATGGTTTTTCTGGAATGTCTGTTTTTCCACACCATTTGTGAGATGCGGCAATTTTTTCCTCCTACGCACAAACCCAAAATAGTCAGACTAGGCCAATCCTGCTGTAAATTACTTATTTTCTTTTAGCATCCAGTCAATGCCTTAAAATGTCTGGAAGCAGCAGTCACATGGTATGTGTGGGTATGTGGTGCGTACATTTATAAAGGTGGCAGATAAAATCATTGATGAGAACAACTGTGAAATACTGGGTCTATTAACATGACTTTTACTGGCTTCTTGTGGCTTGGGATTTTTGTTATATTCAATGTGGTGCGTCTTAGGCCCATGAATCCCAGGTAGAATTTCACCTTTCTTTGCAGTCCATCAAACAGGCTATTAGATCCACAGAGGCCAGTGGTTGCAAGGTTATCGAGACTTTGGAAATATCTTCCTGGTTTTGCTTCCAGAGATTGGAGTTAAATGCTGTTTCCTCTAAAAAACCCAATAACCTCTGGTTTTGGTGCTGCTTTTCAAAACCAGTTACTTTGCTTATGAAGAATCTCTTCTGTTTGAAAGAGAAACTCATTTCCTGTCTCCTACTGAAAACCTCCCTTGTGCTGCTGTTAGGTGTTACCAATGAAGTCTTCAAATTGCCTGTTCTTTTCTGTACAGACTTTGACTGTGATAAGTGCAAACTTCTAGGCTTTCTCCATATTAAAAGATCTTAGTAAAGACAGAAGAGTGATTTGGGTAGGTTCATACTTTTCTTCTTCTACCAATTTTGTCTGGTCTTTAAAATTTTCTTCAGCAAACCAGAGGTAATGCAAGGCACTGAGTGAGACACGTTGCCCTTTATTTACTATTCTGTGGGAAGGATAACAACCCTCCTGCTCTGCATTATGACTTTACTTCAGGTAACAGCATGATCTGTTTTGGAGCTCATTGGTTGCTTCTCAATCTGCATGCTGCAGGCATTGCCTGCAGAAGCTCCATGTCTGTGAAACTAAGGTAGACTTTTACAAAGACAATCATTTACCTGCTGGTGGTGCGGCCATAGCCAGGTAGACACCTCCTGGAATGATCCACTACCTCCCCCTGCCAGCAACCTGTACTTGTGGCTAGAGCCCACCCAAGCTGCAAAAAAAAAAAATTAATGGTTCTTCATCTGCTTCTCAAAATGTGTAGCCATAATTTTTCTAGACATTAGTAAAGATTATGTTGTCAGTACATGGACAAATTTAAATAGGAACATTTTTTTTCTTTGTGGCATGATATCGTTTGTAGTTGCTTCACATTAAGGCCCTTCACCATTCAGAAAACACATTTGAAAACCACACTGAAAATTTAGGGTACGATTTGTTTGGGGCTTTTTTTTCTTCCTCCCCCCCCCCCCCCCAAACAGGTACCACAACTTAATGAAGTATTTATTTAGAGCCGACTTACTCAAGATTTGGTATTGATTAGAGATTTCTTCAATTCCCCTTTGAGATACTCTCCAAACCACAGAAGACTACTGGTTGCAATTTTAGGCAACAGGTAACAGGGACAGAAAGCATGTCAGGTGCTGAGAAAATAGATCTCTCATTATTATTATTAGGAATATAATGTCTGTATGTAACAAAATTACTCCTTTGATTTGGAATTGTCACTGGCATCCTTCTACTTTCTGTCAACAGAGTGGCAGGGAAAATAAAAAGTCCCCGGTCTCACATTCTGGAAGCAATGTATACTTTATTATATTCCCTAGATACTTCCTGTAGACGTTGTTGTAATGCTAAGGCCAGACACAGATCTAATAGGTTTTTATTTACATATAGCACATTCATGAAAGATTACTTGCTGGTATGCATGGACTTTGAGCTGATAGAATTTGAAGGGAGGTCAAATAGCTTTCACTAAACCATACATCACATAATTACAGTGGCAATTCCTTTCCTATGCTGAAAAGTAATTGCTGGCAGGAGAAACTGGTGCTAATATGCATAGTATTGAAGAATTAGTACCTCACTTCTCACCATTCCTTTCAGTGATTTGAACTGTCAAGTTTTGCTGAGTAAACTCGAAAGAAATTGGTGATAATAATGGACTGTGGTAGATTTTCTTCTTGAGATAATTACTCTGTCATTTTTATATTATCTTTTTCTCTTTCTCCCCCTTCCATCCCAAAGGTTTCAATATTTGGGAAAGCACTGACAAGTAAATAAGATAAAGTTTTTAGACAGGCATAAAGAACATATAAAGGCATACATAAAATATAACTTTTACTTGTAGATATATGCCATGTGTAAAAATATACTTGTGTTTATAAATAAAAATATATTATGTGTTATCTCTATTATGTTAAAAATGTTTTGCTCCTCCATAGAAGATTGAATCAGAATGTCTAGCTTCCCTTACATTAACAAAGTATATTTTCATGATATTATTTCTGTACTTGAACTTTATGCCTGCAGACAAGAAAAAGGAACTGTCTGGTGGAAATTAGCACCTGTACCAGCATTCTAAAGTCTTGAGTCTGAAGATGATGTACTTTAAACTTGGAAAATTCACTATTTATCTATGCACATGAATGTATGTAGAATGAGGCTGCAATTGACTCTTCCTACATGAAGTACTTATGGTTTCTTTCATTTCTCAGAAAAAAATCAGAATTTAGTATTCACAATCATTCTTAATGATGTCTTTTGTGAATCCATGGTGTACTACACAGAGTGATGGATGAACGTGTATACATTCGAAACACTGGCACAGGTTGCCCAGACAAGCTGTGGCTACCCCATCCCTGGCAGTGCTTAAGGCCAGGTTGGACAGGGCTTTGAGCAACGTGGTCTAGTGGGAGGTGTCCCTGCTCACAGCAGGGTGGCTGGAACTAGGTGAACTTTAATGTCCCTTCCAGCCCTAACCATTCCATGATTCTATGTTTACATCTAAAGACATGTATAAATAGATAGCAGGGTATACTAATTGCCTGTATAATAATTACTGTTTTGTTTGACATCATTGACCCAAATTCTGGTATCATAATTTATTTTAATTTTTAATAATGCCACTTACTTCAACTGACTTTTCCTGATACAAATGTTAAAGCAAAATATCAAAGCCCACATGTCCACTTTGAGGTCTTGCACATTCTACATGCTAAAGGGAAACTTGTTCTTACCAGAAAATCTCATATTAAAGCTCACTATTTTTGATATGCTAAGTTAGTTCTATTTTCTCATATAGAGATCAAATTTTACATCAGACTCAAAGAACTTTTTCTCCCTGGTTGGGAATAACCTACTTAGGGAAGAATTTGGACCTAATAAAATAACACAATGTCAAAATAGAATGTGAATGTAAACATCTTAGATATCTATTCACAGCTGAGCCCACTTAAATGTCAAAATGCAGACTCAGCAATGGCTGTGTGTGTCATTGGGGATGACACCCACACTGTCAAATCACAAGAAAGTATTGTTGAAGTAAGTCTATGGAGACTACATTAAGCTGTCAAATGAAACAGATGCCAGCACAGATTATATTGTCTCTGAAAGACAAATAATAAGAAGTTAAACACAAAGACTCTGATCTTCCATCAGAGTGTAAAAGTGCATAGAGTGCCACCTGGCTTGTAATTCTTTTCTTTAAAAATATTCCTTTTGGATTTAGAAGAATTAGAAGCAAAGATCCATCTCCTCCCCTTCACCCAGATATGTTTTCTGTTCCGTTTTTTTTTCCTGTTTGTTTGGTTTGAGGTTTATTTTAGATACTGCAGATTAAATTGACCTGTCAAGTAATGTTAATGATAATAATAATAATAATAAATAATTATCAATTGTTTTGATTGTGATTGTTGCTGTCTTTTTGTTTCAGTGATAGAACTACTTTTTACATACTGTTCAATGGACCATACCTACTGCGTGTTATTATTTTACCAACTGAAGGTAATCAATAGCACAGAATTAGATGTTACCATTCTCAAAAGAATGTGTTAGTTTCAGCTGAGATATAGGTTGACAATTATCAAAACATCAAAAGAATTTGCCTGTTGCCAGAATGTCCTAGTAAAGCTAACAATTCTGGTAATACAGTTCCTACTCAAATCTTTGAGAATAATACAGCATTCATAATAGCACACTTATTAATCCTTAAAATTAATATTTTAGTATATGGTTTAATGTAAGGAGGTTATATAGATGTGTGAATTTTAATATTTTACCAGCTAATAAGGCGGAAGAGTGGTTAATACTTCCATAGGATTTTGTGTCAACTTTAAAGAAAACTAACAGCTCTCTTTATTGGGAAAACAGCCCAAATTTCAGTGAAATTTATAACATGCTAAGGTGACTTCTGTCAGCCAGATGCACTACAAAGTGCACTCCAGATGAATAACACAGTTGTCTAAGCTCTACCACAGAAACCCCTAGATTTCTCAGCAGCAGTGACTTAGTTCCTTTTGGGCTTGACTCATGCCATTATTTCCTCAATACCAATGCTATTAAATGAAGCCATTCTATTGTTTTCAGAATGGACTTCCCCCCCACAGTATTTTTAATAATTTGCTTCCTGCTTTAAAAAGATGCTGTACATTAAATTACTATCTTTCCTCCAAGACAAGGCCAAACAGTCCACACAAACTCTGTTTCCCTCTGAAATCTGTCACTCATATTATTTTCATTTGAGCTTACTTTACAACCTAGAAGCAGTTGTACATTTTGGAAGGCTGTTTTTTTTTTCAGTGCTGTGTCACAGCCACAATCCTGAACCTCTGCTCAAACCCTTATGCTGAAAGACTTCATAGAAATGAAAACCAGAATGTGTCAAATACAGTAAAGTTAATAAGGTTTTTTTTGGTGGTATGTAATCAAAAATTATCCAAAAAGCAACATAATAATACTGTATTGAGTAAGTAATTTGGACATCAAATAATCTAACAAGATTTATCAACCTGGATGCAATGACCTTTTTAAACTCTGAACAGGCTCTGCCTAACAACTAGGCCAGTTTCTGCAAATTGCTGAAGCACAGGCACCATGGATGTGACAATGTCTGTGTTTGAGAGGACTCTGTTTATTCGGTAAGAAAATATGCTTTTCTGCATTCTTTTTCTTACTCCACAGGTGTTACCCAAAATGTACTCTGTTTTTCTCTTCCCTGGTACAGTAAGCTCACTTTGATCTCTTGACGTTTTCCATCCCATCCATTGATTCATCAGATCAATACGGAAATTTTTGTTCCCCTTGTGCCAGTTCAGTTTGGTTTTATTCTTGTTTTTCCCCTTACCCCCACCAATTTACCAAGTAATGGGAGACTTAAGCATCTCCTAAGGGCTTTGCTACTTTATGAAAAACATTTTGCGTTCATTGGTTTGTAATCACAATAAAACCTTTTGGCCATTCTGCAATTTTCATTTTCTGGCCAACCGGTTTCACATATGTTCTCAGACCTTTAGAATGTTAAATAATTGTTATGAGAAGCATCATGTAAATACAATTCAGTTGATCTCAGCTATGCTATGACTAGTGGCAAGAAAACAAGCTTTTTTTTTTTTGGTTATTTGATACTGATAGAAAGCAGGTTTGGCCAAAGGGTATTTTGATCCAAGTAAATTCCAAACTTCTCCATTGGTTCAGAGCCCCTTCCTGCTAATGTCTGAGTGATTCTCAGTAGTCTCTGATCTAACAGTTGTCTTCAATCCTAAGAAAATTCAGCACCTGCTTCTCATCTCACTGCCAAGTCTTCTGTTTTTTAGGAATATCATCTAAAAGCATCTTTGAGCATCCATTTTTAATTTTACCTAATTGGAAAGGACAGAAAGTTTCTAGCAACATTCAGTTCTGCTGTTACTACTCAAGGGCCCCTGCAAAAATATACTTTCAACTTGTCAAGATAAAAGATTTTGACGAAAGACTAATAAACTCCCTTTTGAAACTCCCCACTTTGTTCAGGCATATTTCTGGCAAATAGGTGATATGCAAATTTTGCCTACATTACAAAAATAAGATCTTACTCATTAAAAAAAATAAAAAATCTTCATGTGAATGAAGAAAAAATATTAATTAAAAGTCAGTGTGTTAAGAGCTCAATTGTCTTCACTATTATCAAAAATAGAAGTCTTGTTAAGCTGAGATAGCTGCATGATGAAATATGTAGTTGTGTGTATCAATTATACAATGCAATGATTAGAGTTCAAACAGCTCCCTGAGGTAGCCCCAACATGACAACATTAAAATCTACTGTCTGATTAATTCCATTAGTTTTAAAGTTAGCAAGTAAAAAATTTAGGGTGGGAAAAGTGCTGTTGTAGACATAACCTACAAGTTATTATAGGAAGACAAATATTAATTGAAAATACCTGCAGAGTTATGATGTTAAAATTAACTTTTCAGAAGAATCCAGAGAAGGATAGCAAGAAAACAGACACACATGAATCCCCTTATGAGCTAAGGTTTGAAGAAGGTAAAAAATACTTTTGGAAAGCATATTGTAATATTTATAAAGGTCTGATATTTAATTCTGAGAACAACCACATAGTCTCATGATCTTTCACTTCAGTACCATAGGTTAGGTCTGTGTGTGGCTATTACAGGTAAGAGCCTTTCTGAACTAACTTCCATCTTCCTTGTTCATTGGAAGGAGGAATGGACAGAGGGAAGGATGGGTTATCTGTTTGCAATGCACAGGCATTCTTTCTGCTAAAATAGCATTATTATAACTAATGTGCTGTATGTGTGTTCCAACATGATTTCAATAAAATTCTATATTAAATATTCTTATCAGTTGTTTCTGATTATTTAAAACTGCAGCACACATATTGCATAATTCATGTTCAAATCAACTGCTGATATAGCAAAGAGTTGCTCTTTATAGCGATTGTTTAAAAGAACAAAATGAGGGTATTTAAGTGGCTAATCATACAGTTTGGGAAGATATGAGCGTTTAAATTACATGCTTATAAACTGATCAGAAATGAATGCTGGCAGCTACTAAAAATACAAAACAAAAGATGATGTCTCTGCATCTGTGGTATTATTTAAATGATAATTGCATTTCAAACCACTTTCCTTTATATTACTTTATGGACAAGAACCAATAATGGAAAGAATTTACACAAAAATTTGTATCATTAAAAAACACACCTTACAAGTGTGAATGATGGAATGTTGCTTTTATATGTATGATTTAGTCCAAGAGTTTCCTAAAAGTAAGAGAAAAATATCAAATATTTTAGAAAAGCATGCAGAAAATGTACCTTTTTGAATTGGATTGGATTCCAATGGTTGAAATACAATATGATAGCAGTTGAATTATTCTAAATGGACCAAATGAAACAAACTGTAAAACTAGCAACTATTTGCTGTGTTATTTTACTGCCTGTGTTTCTGATAGCTGAGAAATGTGGCATCTTGATCTCCCCATTGGTTTTAGTGTAATATAAGCCAGCTGTATCCAGGATAAGGAATTCCAGTTGGAGTTGGATGAATTTTTCTGAGAAATAAGGTATGATATGGGATCTGTGTCTATGAGAAAGAAGAGAAGGCTCAAGCACAGCAGTCCACATAAACACCTCTACAGTATCTTAAAACACTTAACTGTTTTGGCTACTTTTCAGGAATGACCTGGTTGAAACAAATCAGTTTTCTGTGAAAGGCAACAAATATTCATTGAATTCTGGTTTAATATGTTAAGAAAAATTTGAAAAGCTTAACAAGGAAAAAATCTTCTAAACATTTATAATTATTTTCTATCCTTTGTCAGCACTTTCCATAGCTCTCAGGAAGTAACACTGTAATGCTTTTTCCAGCCATGAGCATGATCACTCCAAAGGAGCTACTTCAGAATTTGCTAGTACTATTCAGTGAACATCTTGTGAGTAACAGCTACAAAAAAATCAGGGCAGGTTTGCAACTGATTTTTAGCTGGAAGAAAAAGGCTGAATTGGCAGTGCTGTCTAACTTGATTGTAGCAGTCATTAAAGTCTAAGTAATTTGCAGTGACTCTGTGGCTAAACCCCAAGGTATGAAAAAAAGGAGAGTGTCAGAAAATGTCCAAGCTCTTCTGAAATATTTGTAGGATTTCATTCCCCTGGTTCAAAATGTGGAGGGTTACTTATAAAAAAGGATGACAGATCACAGAAATAAAATTTTTGTATATTAAAAGTAGTTTTATTCCCATCTAATTCTCAGTGTTAGGAGTGCTTTGGCTACCCAAATTCTTTGGACCATTAAGCCCTGTTTTGGCAAATTACTGATATGTCATTCTCTTGAGGTCTTCAGATGGAGACTGGAAGTCTTCCTGTTGGACTCCGTACCTAGTCAAGCCATGAAGCTTCCTATGGTGAAGATGCTTGGTGAAGTGTTTCTGCTACTCCTCGTGCTTCAGCTTCTGCATGCTGAGTAAGTCCTTACTTGAGAAGAGAAAGAATTTCAGGATGCCAAATGTCTTTGTTTATGATGGGCTTTAATAAATAAACTTCCATTATTAATTGCCATTTACCATGGTCTTTTAAAAACTGGGTTGTTTTAAGGATTTTCATATATTTTACAATTATTTCATTTTTGTTCCTGTTTGAAATGAGTAGTGCACCTTTATCATTAACATGCTGTATGTGTCTCCTTACTTGACTTTTACATTATTGCTCTAGCTATTGCTATGCATGCATTATTTATATGGTTGGCTATCAAGAAAAAAGGCAAGCAATTTACTTGTCAAAACATATTAGAATGCATGACTTTAAATCAAAGTTGCATGGGTTTGTAAAAAGCTATAATAAATGTTCTTTGGCTAATATGTTAGTGTCATACAGTCGGCATGGTCAATGCATTGGCTAAGAAACCTGTAATCATTTTAAAGACTCATTGAATGTGAGACAATTTCAGATTATTATGCTTTACTTTTAATTGTATGATCTTAAGACTTAATTTGTGAAGGCTGTTTTACTTCAGTATAAGAAAAGTCTGACCTGTGCTTTAATGTTACTATCATATTTATACAGATACTTGCTCAGTATGAATATTATAAACATCATGGAGCCTAATTGTCTAAAGCTTACCTGAGGATACAGACCATAGGTTTAAAAAATACATAGAATTATCTTCTCTGCAGAGTCCATTCCTCTGAATTACAAAAAGTTCCTGCACTGTAGATAGTTCTGTCCTGCAGGACATCGATTTTATGGCCTTAAGTTTCTGTTGTAGGGCACAAACAGTTGAAACCAAAAATACTGTACACAATCCTTACACTACAGGTTCTCAAAAAATGGATGGGAACCACCTGTTATGTGCAGAAGGTGAATTAGTTACCTGTGAACTATATCAAGAAAGCATTTTGACAAATCTGAAATAGTTTCCAGTTCCCAATTACTCTTGTCACATAAACTGATGTACCTTATTTGTAAATATAACTGTCATTTAGCTAGCACTGTGAAAATGTCTAAAATTTGAATTCACTCACCCAACTGAAAAGCAAGTATCAAAAAACCCTATTTTACCTGTCTCCACAAATAAAACCTGGAAAGTGACTGAGGGACAAATATCTGGAAGATAAAATTTAAAACGTAATCCAGGCAAACTTACAACAAAGTGTTTCCAATTAGAAAACTATAATTCTGAATATGCTTAAATGAAATATTCAGTGCCTTACATTTTTTTACATCAGTTTTGGACATAGCTCCTTCTTGGATTCAGCAGAGTCAGTAATAGCTTTCCTCAACTTGAAATAGCATTTTGGGTCAGACAAACTTTGGGGTTTATTCAAACATTCAAACTGCAATCACAAGAGTGTAATGAATGTTTATTACACTTACAGACATTCTTGTTAACATAGGCCCTCTTTTTAAATCATTGTCCATCACACCAGAGAGGTTTTTTTCCTTTCCTATGTATGTTAGTGTCTGGTAGCAATGTGCCCAAAACTGAGCCTGTTGTTTTAGGCAGCTATCTTGAGGGATCTTTGAACATATGTTATTCAGAAGTAGCCACAGTTACTTCCCAGATCAGGTTGAAATGATGGAAAATAAAAGGGAGCTTAAGTGAATGTTGAAGTAATAAAAGTTATCCAATAAAAGTTATTCAAAGTTATCCCCCCAGACTCTGGGGAAAATTCCAGCTGTTGATCTTCCTCATAAAGAGAAGGCAGAAATGTGCCATGGCATTGTCTAGTTTTATTAAGAGATGGTTGTCTTTCCAAGTAGCTGGAAAACAGTATGGTTGGACAATTAATGATGTGGTGTTTTCCCTTCCTTCTGACATGGCAGAAAACCCAACCGTTCAGCAAAGCCAAGTTAGTTTTGGATTCTCAGTGTTAAAGGTGATCTGTTCTGGATATATACTACCAGTAAATTCTGAATAAGAAGTCAGAAAAATCCTGACAGACAACATAAGCTTATTTTTATCTAGGTAAAAACCAGTTGATGTCTATGTCTTAAAGTTTAGGAAAGTTAGGCATCAGCCAAGGTTTGCTTGAATGAAGTACTACACAAACAGAGGGAGGTTTACACCTTAGATAGCTTGCAGTTGGAGTATTATGCAGTGGACAATAGCCTGTATCTTCCTGAAAGCTTAATATGAGATTAATCAGCTTCATAGGTGAGGTGGTATCTGAAATTATTTGACCTATGTTATTACTTGACAGTGGGCCGATTACCCTAATTTATGTAAAGGCTATGGCCATAAGATTATTTTTTTTTCATATGGCGGAATAGTTACCATTTATTTTGTCTGTTTTCAGCTTCAGTCTGTTTCAACCTTTGAACAAGATGAGTTTCACATTTGTTAGGAAAAAAAAATCATTTTAAATTAGTCTTTTTCAAATTCTTATTTATGACCTCAGAGGAAGGAAAAACACATTTTTACCCAGAGGAAATATGCCATTTTTAGAAGGGCTATTTGTCAGATTGTAGGAAGTGTTAAAAAAGCAATTATTAAGGTTCTGCAGGGGGAATCAGCAAAACAATTTATATAATATTATTTGTCTAAGGTTGCTTTAAAAAAACCCAGGTTGGCTAAAACTAATTTATTAGTTACGTTCCCTGTGTGAAAAGAGCAAGACAATCCTGGGTTAGCTATTTAAAAAGTCTATAACAAGATAGTGTTTGATAAACTGAAATTATATTTAAAAGAGTTGAAAATGCATATAGACAAAGGAGAAATTTGAAAGGTTTAATGGGGTTTTATTGTAAAGAGATTGATGGATATTTGTGGACATATGTAAATAGGCTTAGTCAGTGCTTCAGTGAAAACAACATGGGAGATAAGAAAAATGCCATATTCCTACTGTTGTACAGTGCAAGACACATGAAAGCTGGCTGGATTTTCTGGCTCTTCATAAACCTGATAAAGGCAAGAAATGACTCCAAACAGACAATGAGTAAATGCCATCCATGTACTGTAAATAGATTATCATGCTTTAAACTGGTTGGAGAATTTTAGCAGAAAAAAACAAACCCAACACAATCTATAGCATGCAGGCTTAATTTTAAATGTGAGAGAATGCCCAGGAAATATCTGACCTGACTGACTGTTTGAAAAATGGCTTGAAGATCAGATAGTGAGTCATATGGTGGACTCATCCAGAGGCTGTGGAAGTGATGCACACTTCTTTTCTTCAGTTTTTGGATATGTGATCAAATATTATGACTAAGTAAGCGTAGATGCCAACTTTAGAATGAACTCAGTTGTTCTTCAGACTGTGTTGACCAGATCTCTATTGACTATAATGTGAACACAAGTACCTAGCTCACATACAAGTCTCTAGCTGTATGTATCTATATACAGAGGTACATAGCTGCAGCTTTTCTAAACCACAGAAATCAAAACTGCCCAGATGACAAATTTCCAGGTAACCCAGTTTACAGCCCATGTAGGGCAGCTTGAATTGAGGATTTCCAGATCACAGAAACATAGGAATAATTTGGGGATGCTGTAAGACAAACCAACCTTGTGGCTTGCTTCTGGGTTCTGCCCTGGAGAATGCTAGTGCTTTGATAGCAGGGAATTTCATATTCCACTTAGCAAAGACTGACCATTATTCATCCAGGAGGAGGGTGACATGATGCTGAGATCTATTCTGAGGAGAGGAAAGAGCCAGCTTAGGTTTCTAACACACATAGCACATGGCTGGTCAGCAATAAAGTGAGAAATAGAACTAAAATCTCTTGCCTCCAAGCCGGAGATTTCCGTACAAAAGTTCCCTGGTTTCTCTTCTTCCTGAAGCTATCCTTTCATTTTGCACTTTGTTTTTAGCCTTCTTCTGGACCTTATTCCTTTAAGTTTTTCTTTAAAATTATATTGAAGTAAAAAATCTCCTTCCTACACCACTAAAGCTAAAATGGTAGTATGATTATATTTAAGCACCAAGTTTACCACATGTGACTTCCCAGTGTTCCCCTGCAAAAGAAATAGATCATGTTTAATGAGTCTGTTGACAATACAAGAAAGTATCTAATCTGCCTCAAGCTTTATAAATATACTTTAGCTGCAAGGCTTAGTTATGTAGGATATGGCAAGCTTAAGCTCTATGATCTTAGCTAAGAAGAAATCTCTGTAGAAACTGGTTATCTGTCATGGGGCTAACTCCAAAAGAGTTCAGAGATTACGGAAAAGCTTTGTGAAAACAATATGCATATGGGAGGGAGGAGTTCACCCACAGGATTTTTAATTTTTCATAGTTGAGTATGAGGTGATAAGACTAAGCTAGAGAGACAATAGGATATTTCACAGAATCAGGACTCCTCTAAATATTGCATCCGCTTAATGAAGCTTAGGAGAGCTGTAGAATGATACATATTGACCTAGAGGAATTAAGAATCCCATGTATTTTCAGTGATATTGTCCTTGGACTTTTTTATGCTTTTCTGAAGGTTAATTATGTGTAGGACTTTTATCCTATTTGCATCTTGGAGGTTCGAGTAAGCTAGATGATAAACAGCTTACATACAGCTTTCTTATTTCAGCGGGTTTAGACTGGCTTTTTCTGCATGTCACAGTGAGAAAAACATTCTGAAGTAGGATTGTATACGGATGTGTGTCGATTGTTCAGAATGGCTGGTAGGAGGAAATGGGAGGGAATAGCACCCTGGGATATCATCCAATCCATTCTTTGCCCCAAGCAGGGTAATTTATACGAAAAATATTCTCAATAGGCACTTGTCTAACATGTTTTTAAAAACTTGCATGACAGATGTTCTACAATTGCCTTTGGTAATCTTTTCTGGTGCCTCTCTGTCCTTAACATTAGGAAAGTTACAGATATTTTCCATTTTGAAAAAGAGAAATACATGCTGATGTTTAATACTGACCGTAGGTTGTAACTGTCCTTAAGTGAACCATTCCCACATCAAGAAAAGCTTTTAAAGCTTAACCTAGGTGATGAGTGGCTAACATACTGCTTCTTCCAGAAGACACATATGTAACTGTGGGATAGATGTGAAAGGTGGCAGAGATTTGTGTCAGCCTTTTCCTTATGGTGACTTCACCAGAGAAAATAAAGACAGGCTACTATCACTTAAAAAGCTGCATTTATTAAGCCATAAACTACAATATTTAAAACTGTCAGAAAATGGAGAAGACAGAATAAAAATTTAAAAAATGGTGATAAAGCAATGCTCCCCTGCCGATGTGTCCAAGGCATTTTCTTTCTACCAGATTTAGTTTCACTCAAAACCATAACTTCTGTGTGCAATAGCCAGAACAGTATTGAGACTGGGCTAAAAGTTAAAAACCCCCCAAGCAATAACAAGGCAGTTCTCATAACTATTTTCGATGTTAGACATAGCCTAGGTGTACAGGCTGGGAGATAACTGAAGGTAAATGTCCTTAACAAATATACACAAAAGAAATACAAAGTTTAAACTTATATATGGACTGAAATATGCTCTTGAACATATACATAAAGGCACAAGTTAAAATGGAAACTAAGAAATGCTTCTCTACCGTAAATCATAGATGTTTGATGTGCGTTTAGTGCTATGCTCAAGACCTGCTAGTACTAAAAAGACTACAGGACCACCAGTAGCGTGGCTAAAAACAAGTCGTGGAAAGATTAATAGCTCCCAGATTCAGACAGGTTAGAGCAGTTATGTTTAGAAGACTCATCTCATATATTCAGTGTATGCCTAATGGCATGATTAAAATTGTAAGCAAAAGAGACATCAAGGACAGTAAATGTTGTCTGCAGTCATCAAATACTTTCTACAGCAAAGATCTCCAAAGTTTTCAAGGGTAGCTATGTGCAAGATTCTTACTGAAAGTCATGAGAAAATGTGTGCTTCAAGGTCTTTTGGATCTTCAGAAGTCTTTCTTGTTGCTCATCTCAGTTACCAAGGTTTTGGGGGTTTTCTTCCAAGTTGTGGTTATGCCCTTGCATTTTTCAAATCATTATTTTTGCCACTGAATTTATTAGGAGCAGAATAAGGACCTCCAGAAGGGCTATTGAGCAAACTACACATCTGAGCTTTTTCTGAGTGCTTCAAAGAAGCAAGTAGCCTTTATTTTCTTCACTCTGTCATCCACTTACATTTGATTACCTTTTTCTGACTTTTACAGATACTGGAGAGTGGAGTTCTGATGTTTTTCATTTTAGAAAGGTATTTAAAAAAGAAATGTCTGGAAATGTCTGTGTTTCCCACACTATTCTATTGCCTACAGATTAATTAACCCAAACACACTTCTATTTTAAAAGACATTTAAAAATTCATTTCAAACAGCTTGCAGAATATTTGTGGGAGCTCATTTTATGTAAAGTCTCATTGCAGAAGTCAAATTACAATTCAGTGATAAATTTGTGGAAATAGGTATAATGAAAACATCGTCATTATTTGGGATACAGCTATGTGACTGGAGGTATTTAAATTACTTGATGAAAAGTACATTCTTTTAGACTTTAAGAAATGTGTTATTATTATTATGCTTTTTTTTTAATTTATTTATTTATTTTGGGCAGGCTGGTTCTAGGTCAGGACTCTCCTGTGTTGGGGAATATACGAATACGAAACAAGCCAAAAAGAGAGTGGGTAGTAATCCTATACACGACACTGGAAAATGAAATCAGACATTCCATAATTTAAACATATCTGCATGAAAGACATAAGAAATGTGAAGAGGATAATGCTTAAGAGATCAGTGCAAGGGTTTGATTTTTGGTTGGGTTATTTTTTTTCATTCACTGTTCCTTAGGGTAAGATTTTGTTTATACTCTGCTTACTTAACTTTTTGTCTCTTGCCACTTATCAACTAGGTCATTCTCCAAAGTTCTGTGCCAAGAATTTTGAGAAAATATATTTCCCTCCAGAGGATTTATAACATAATTCTGTCTCATTATGCCTGGTGTTTTCTCCTCATGCTATGATATCCTCAAAGAGGAAAGAAATACATCAGCTTGTCTTGTCAGGAAGATACAAACAGACTGGAAAAATTAGTTGCAGCAATCAGAAAGCACGATGATGCTAACTCATGCACTTCTGCAATGATCCTATTACAAAAAGGAGCCACTTAGAGAGTACCTGAAGTTCCCTGTGAGGTGGAAATAAAAAAGGTAATAATTGCAAATTCTAAGGTATTTCAACAATAATCAAGCAGTGAACTTTCACCAGAAAAATGGAGACTCTTCTTTACATCTTATTCGTGCCTGGTTAGGATTGACCTCTAGAAATGAAACTTATAAAAGCAGGTGTATGATGACCTAATGTGTAGTAGAAATTGAAATATTCATCCTTTTTTACTACCGTAAAAAAATAAATAAATCCTGGAATTTGCCTTTAATTCTGGTTTTTGGTCTCTTCACTACAACCACTATGCTTCTTATCCCTCTTTCTTGTCAGTCATTCCTTAAAAAAAAAAAAAAAAAAAGGAAAATGGTCTCAAATATTGTGATTCTTTGCTGTTATTCTCACACCTCTGACATTGCTGGTGGGAATTTGCTCTTCACTGAGATTTGGCTCTGTTCTTCTCAAAGAGCTGGTGCACTGAACTGTGGGGGAAGACATTCCCTCTGCTGGCCTGCAGGCCAATAGGACACATGCCTGGTCCAGTTTCCTCCATGAAAGAAGAACTCAGAGAATAATTCAGGTCCAGTTCAGATACCTCATCACAGCTTATTTGTACTTTGAGCCCAGGAACCTGAGGGAACAAAAGGCCCCTAGCAAACCTTTTGCCACAAGGGTAGGACATACTTGCAAAAGCTGTGGTGACTTGTGGATGGGGATAGTTTACTGGAAAAGAGCCCAGACACCAGGTCTGTGTGAGGGAGAATAAAAGAAATAAGGACCCGTAGGAAGAAGAAAATCTGTGCTCAGTAGAAATATGCAAATACAAGGTCTTCTCTCTTCTCTGCAGTGAGCTCTGATATGCTGAGCAGAGGCTTTAGATAAAGACATAATGAAGATTGTCAGTATGTATGACGCACATCACAGAGCAAATCCAGAGGCAATGGACATAAAGAAAGAATGTACCTTGTCCTGTACATGCAGATGAAGAGAAAATGCTGAATGACTTATCCAAGCCAAAGTCTCAAGGGTGAATAGTCATTACACATCTGAGGAACTCGCAAAGCTATGAAACACATCAGATGCACACTGTATCGTTACATACAGGCACTGATGAGAAATTTTGGGTTTGAAGCAGATCCCTCTGTCTACAGAGTAAAATTTCCACCAATGTGACACTGATACTTATATCACATCCACATCTATTCTCAGATCATGTTTAGCATCTGCGTCAAAAATATGTGCCATTCTGTTTGCCTTTCTGTAGACAAATTATGTCCTTATGTTCATCAGAGTAAAACAAATAAAATTCTAAAGAAAAGACTAATAAGTGGAAATGACAACTCAGCATTCATTCTATCCACACAAAAGAATTGTGGCTTGCAGAAGGACTGCCTTTAAACTTGAATATCTGCAAAAGTACTACAGCCTCCCTTTGTTTTCTAGTACGGGTAATGTGTAACTTCTCCCTGTAACAGCTTCCTGTCCTTCTTCCTCCCACGGTTCTTTTCAGCCTGAATTCTCCCTCAAGCATGTAGAAAGTAATACACAACTGTTTTGATTTCTGTTCTGTTCCCTGATATTTGCCAGTGAAATACCCCTGCTTTTATTTCTATATGTTCTAAATTTTAAACATTGCCTTATTAATGATCCTTATTTAAACAGAAGAGCTGGGAACCAAATTTAACTGCTTCTGTTCATCTGTTAGGATCTGATTCCATTGTCATCCAGCATTTTTAAAATTTTTAAAACATTTTTTAAAACTGAACTAATTTACGTTGCTGATGTTCAAAATTGCAGTGTATTAATCACAGACAATAGGAAGGCTGACACAATTTTAGATATAAGTTCTCCTACTGTCTGTAGAGCAAAACAATTACAGTCCTTTAAAGGGTTGTTTTGAGTGGAAAATGTTGAGAGCATTTCTGTCACTTAATGCTGGCTGGAGTCCCTGAACTAAGCCTGTGTGATCTCTATCAATCAGGGCAAGGATCACCTTCAGTATCCCAGCCAACGTCTTATCTCCTAACTGACTCTGAGCAGAACAAACAGACTATGTTGTGTGCAGCGTTTTTTGGTGAATTGGCATAAACTGACATAGTAGAGGTGACCTGAAGCTTCTTTGATATTGCTAAACATTTTATTGGTGTCCTCTCAAGACTCTTTTGTAAGAATGCCAGTGCAGACTTTCAGGCAAATTTTCGGCTCAAATTGAGAAAGCCTGTGTTAGGTTTACAGAAGAAAAACAAAACCATCTTCCTAAAAGTAGGTATAAAACTAAAAAGTGAGCCTACCATGTGGGTGCAAATATTTTGAGCCCTGCACTTGAGAAGACCCTGTTTTCTGGGCAGGGTCTGCATTTGTCGAGGAGTTAAACAGTTCCAGGAGTTCTGATCTTGTTTAGAATCGTAGAATCATAGAATAGCTGGGGTTGGAAAGGACCTGTTTTGGGGTTGGAAAGGCTGCTATTTTTCCTTTAACCCTCACCCACAAACTCTCTGTTAACTGATCACCTGTCCTCAGACAGAGTTCCATACTCTCCAGCCTATCCCTAACATAAAGGGCAATTCCCCCTCCCCATCTGTTGGGCCTGTCTTTTCTAAGCAACCTGTAACCTTCCATTCCAACACTCCAGTCATAGGAGCCATCCCACCATGTTTCTGCTATGCCTATAATGTCATACCCCTGTAGATGAGCACACATCTCTTATTCCTCTTGTTTGTTCCCCATGCTATGGGCATTTGTATAGAGGCATCTGAGCCGAGCTCCAATGAAGCTAGCTCATTGGCTGGGGCAGCTGGAATATCTCTACATTGCTCTGAGCATTTATTATAGGTGCTGGCAACTGACTGGGTGTGTTGGGATGGAATGATGCCCCCCTCCCACAACACATTTAGTTTAAAGCATCCTTGACCCGTCTGGCAAGCCTCTTACCAAAACTGCTCCTTATTGGACCAGCTGCACCAGCCCCCCACTAGACCTGACCTACAAACTTGGGTCCCATGTTCAAGACACCCAAACCCCTGACTATGACACCACCCTTCTAACCATTTATTAACTGGCCAATCCTCCTAGCTTTTTAAGGTCCTCCCCTTTATCCTGGAGAATTGATGAAAAGACTATCTGAGCTCCAGAGCCCCTAACCACCTCTCCCAGGGCTCTGTAGTCCTTTATGTCCCCCAGGCTACTACTATCTATATCCCTAGCACCCACATGTATCACCAGAAGTGGGTAATAGTCCATGGGGATTACCAGAGCAGGCAACCTCTCTGCCACATCCCTGATCCATGCCCCAGGTAGGCAGCACACCTCTCTTGAGACCGGGTCAGGCCGACGGATAAGTGCTTCTGTCCCTTTCAAAGTAGAGTCCTCTAATACTACGACCCGCTGCTTTTTCCTGGCAGCACCAGTAGAGATCTTCTTTACCAGTGCATCAGCCGGTTGTTTCTGGTGCGAGTGCATTTCCTCATGAGCCCTCTGCAGGACAGCAAAGCGGTTCTGCATGGGGACAACAGATTTAGGAGGAAGCCCCTTGCTTGTAATTGTCCTCTTCCTCCTATTTTTGCTGTTTTTTCTTGTCACTAATTCCCAGCTTCCCTGGTTACCGGCCTCCTTCTTTCCTTCATGAGCTAGAGGGGAAGCTTGAGGCCCCTGCACAGTTTGGGCTGGGAGTAAGCATTCCTGCTTCCTCTCAGCTACCCTGATGTTTTGCAGCCTATTCATAGCATCCCGCAGCTCAATCACCTGCTGCAGGAGGACCTCCACCATGGAGCACTGAGTGCAGCCCTGCCCATTGTGCACCTTTCCCTCACAAGGCCAGCGCAGGCACTCTCTACACTCGGAGCTCTGCGCTGCAGCCTCGCCTCTCATTGGCTCTGTCTGGGTGCCTATGCTGGCCACCGCTGGGGCAGCCAGAGCAGAGCTGCCAGACTGGGCCCTGGTCATGAGGTGAGTGCTCACCATCCCACCCACCTGCCCTCACAAACTGCCTCGATGCGTTCCTGGTCGTTCGCACTCTCTGGGGCAGGTTTATAACCAGTCAGGACTGGTGCCACTGCTCTTGGCCCCTCCCCCTGTGAGTCATCTGCTCGTGTCAGCTGAGCTGGCAGGTCCTGCTGAGGACTTGAGGCTCCCTCGGTGGCTCTTGTTGCTCTGAGTTGAGGCTCCTGGATGCTGATCTCCCCCCGCTCTGGTGTTGAAGGTGTCCTCTCTTGAGCTACTCACCTCAGCAATTCTTCCCCTTTGGATTCGACATAGAATCATAGAATGGTTAGGGTTGGAAAGAACCTTAAGGTCATCCAGTTCCAATCCATTGAACTATGTCTTTTTGCTGGGAGCTCTGTATCTGCCCTAACTTATCATCTTTTTACAGTCAGTTAATCATTTCATGAGCATTTCTAAGTCATTTAAGTAATATTTCCAAATAGCTATAATTTCAGTTTCAAAGAAACGAGAATTTGACTTTCAACAGATTGCAGATTTACACGTGCATGAGACTTAGCTTTGGATGGGCAGCTCCTGGCATAAGCCTTCTGGGTGAAATGTGGGCTGGGCTGCCTTGTGTAAGGATTATTACTTTCTCATTTTCTTCTTCAGTGCTGTGTATAAAATTTTTTATTTCAATCAATACTGAAGGTAGAGGGCAGGAATGTTTCTAACCAATATAGGAAGGGTAAAAGGACTTAGATGGAGCCAATAAAACAGGTTGTCAAGGAGTGATTGTGAAGTTCCCCTTCTGTAAGAAAGTAAGTAGGCTTTCCATACGCTGTTAATGTTTCTCTTATGCAGTTCCATACTAACTGATACATTTATATAAACCAAAAAGTTTATCCAAGAATGGAATTCAGGAAAAAAAATGGTTAAAATATTAGCTTAAGTGGACACATCTGAGTGTGAAATAAAGGAAACATTCATTAGTAAGGAAATATGTTTAGCTTCATTATCCTCCAACAACCTCTGAGACTTCATTAGTGTTTTGCTGCATTTTGAGATCACCAGATGGGCAGCACTATAGAAATGCAAAGTGTTTTTTATTATGAACACCTTCAATTTGTGAATGAGCATCAGCTCAGAGAGTTGTGAAATAAATATACAGTCAGGTGTTTGGACAAAGGAGTGAAGCAGGTGCTGGCCAGGCTCTTTGGTAGTACAAATGATTTCGTGAGTGTTCTGGTCCCGCTTCAAGAGAAGGCCAGTGCAGACGTATTCAGAGAGATCAATATACTTCACTTAAACTACTTCAGTGTCAAAACTAGGAGACTGCTTAAATTACAGCATATGTTCAAATAAAATAAATGTATTTTGACTTTGGACTTTTCAGACCTAAAGATTTTTTTCTGGTGTCTGTTTTTAAGCTTCCTTTAACTTCAGCTGTGTCATAAACTACACAAACACACAGAGACATAATATGTATATATTTGTATAAATAGTCACGAGTATCAAGGCAGAAATTTAATCCTGGCTGTAGGAGCAGAAGATTCATGGAGGATTTTCATCATAAGTGAGGGCTAGTGTATGGGTCAAAGGAATATGACAAACTGATATCTCATTATCATGGAATCATAGAATAGTTTGGATTGGAAGGTACCTTTAAAGGTTATCTAGTCTAAATCTGCAGTGAGCCAGGACGTTAGCAGGTTGATCAAAGCCCTGTCCAGCCTGACCTTGAATGTTTCTAGGGTTGGGGCATCTATTATCTTTCTGGGCAACCTGTTCCAGTGTTTTACCACCCTCATTTAAAAAAACCCACAAAACAAAACAAAGAAAAAAACAAAAAAACACTTACTTAGTTCTAGCCTAAATCTACTTCCTAGATTTTAAGATCTACTTTTAGATTTTAGACTTTAAAATCCACCTTTTCTAGATTTTAAGCTACCTTCTAGCTTAAAATCATTGTCACTTGTTCTACTGCTAGTAGAACCTGCTAAAAAGTTTGTCCCCATCTTTTTCATAAGCCCCTTTAAAGGCTGCAATAAGGTCTCCTTAAAGGTGGCAGTGAGGTCTCCCCTGAGCATTTTCTTCTCCAGACTGAACGGCCTCTCAGTCTTTCTTTACAGGAGAGGTGCTCCAGCCCTCTGATAATTTTTGTGTCCCCCGTCTGAACCCTTTCCACCTGGTCCATGTTTTTCCTGTGCTGAGGACTCCAGAGCTGAATGCAGTATTCCAGGTGGGGTCTCACCAGAGTGAGGGAGAGGGGGAGAATCCCCTCCCTTGACCTGTTGATCGTGCTTCTTTTGATGCAGCCCAGCATATGGTTGGCTTTCTGGGGTGCAAGCACACACTGCTAGCTCATGGCCAGCCACCAGTATCGCCAAGTCCTTCTCCACAGGACTCCTTTCAATGCCTTCAACCCCAGCCTGTATTGAAACCAGGGGTTGCCATGTCTCAGGTGCAGGACCTTGAATTTGGGCACATTATGGTATTTTACATAAGAAGAAATCATAATGATCAGTTTAGGACTCTGCCACTTGTTTAGGAGAAAGAAGGGTGCAATAGATAATCCATGAAATGTGAAAATCCTAGTGGATAAGAAGAAATGTTCTACTCTCCAGGGTAGACTACTGATTTTTATATCCACATTGTTCCAAAAGAAGGTGACATAGAACTGAGGAGATAAAAGTAGTACTAATGGATGGGCAGTGAGGAATGGAACGGGTTATTAAGGTTACTTCTGTAACTATTCAAAAACTAACAACAGGAGATCCTCTTCCATCTTTTGGTCAGGTCAGCAACCTCATGCTGGAGGGGTACTATGAATTTTCAAGTAATGCAAAATACTACGTTAATGAAATCTATCAGAAAATGTAGAGTTTGACATATTAGTCTCCTTAATTATGGTAATGAATTGTTATGGTTGTTTGACTAATGGCCTTTGTCATTCACAAAGATAGTGCATGACTGTTAGAAAAATACAGTGAGAATTAAAGTGCATGGTAGAAACCGATTCAGAAAATGCACTTGTTCCAAACCCCTCTTTTTCTTTCAGGAAATATTCTTCAGATAGAAGGAGAAACACTCCATTAATCCCCTCCACAACAGAGAAAAAACCCCAACAATCCAATGGGTCCAACACAACATTCGCCAAACTACCTGTTATTTTCCTATAGATTAACTTACCTCTCTGCTTCATGATTTTACTTCAGTGTAGGTTATAGAGTGAAGCATTACAATGGAAAGTTTACCCAAATGCCATTCCTTAATAATTTTCTTGCTTCTGCTCCCACACATTTATCTTTTATTTTTTCCCCCACAGGTTTTATTTGGAGCTTTATACCCAGAATTTTATAGGGGTTATTACAGCACGATAACCTGATTTTGCAGGATATTTTATACTTATTTTCAGGACCTAATACTTTTCAGGGAAAGCAGGTATTGAGACACAGTTTACACATCTGAAGGAATGGCAACTGTGGTATTCTCACAAGGAAAAAAAAAAGCAGCCTTATTCTATCTCATCAGCCGGTGGGTTCCTGCTTAACTGAGAGATCTTTTAGGTTGCACATCCCACATGGATACATGAATGATTCTTCTGTTTGTCATTATACTGCTTCTCATTGCACTAGAAGTAAAGGAAATTCAATTCCTTATGAGCTCTGTGCCAGTTATGATCCCCATTCATGGCACTGATTTTAGTCTGTCAGTGTTGTGTGTAAAATGGAACTCCAACTTCTTTTAGCATGCTGGGTCTCCAGGCATTGCCAGCTGTATAGAGGGAGGCAATTAATTACAACAGACATGCAGACTTTGACAACATAAACATGCACCTTAGCTACTGGGGGTATTATGTGATAACTGTACATAGTTTCTTAAGAAAATGGAAAAAGTCCTTTTGCTAAAGCAAATGGAAATGGCATAGGCATTGAATGGAAGACTATGAGTGATGATGCAGAGACTGGAGGAGAATGTGTGTGACCATTAAATACAATATAAAACATTTTTTTGACTTCAGGGAACCAGCATTTGTTTCTGGGATTTCTTACTGACTATGATAAAAAGTAAATAACTCTGCAACAGCCCGTAATACATATTAACATCCTCGCTAGCCATACATACATGGGACTTGAATGACCAAGCCTTGTTTATTTCTCAGATTGGAAAATGAATTAATTTTTTACTTAGTTTGTTTTTTTTTTTCTTTTGTAAATACTTCATTGCAAGCCTCTAAAGTCCTAGAAGCCTTATATAATTATGTTAATCTATGCCAGGTTTGTTTTGGGAGTGTTTCTGATTCAGCATTTGCTAGTAACAGAAGTTTTACAAGGGCAGTGCTGCATGGAGTTTAGGTCATTAATAGACTGAGGCATTGCATGATCTGGGGAAGGCACCATCCATAAAACAGTTTCCAAATTTGTCTTGTATAAACATGATAGTTTCTTTTCCAAGAACAGTTGGACAAAGATGATTTCAAATGTTTTTGTATCAATGGCAGATTCTTTCCCTAAGGCAATTAAAATATGGAAACAAAACATGAACTATTCATATTTTCCTCAGGAAAAAGAGCATGTACATGGCAAATATGAAAGTAAATAATGCACTGGTGGATGGTGGCTTTGAACTATGGTGGACAGCCCTGTTTGAAAATCTAGCTATGAAAGAACAGCTGTACACCTAATAGCTAGTCCCACTATAAGCTATTTCTACTTCCTTTCATGTGTAGGTAATTTGTAATACCATCCATGTTATAAATCTCCCTTCTGTGTTTTGTTGTGCCGATAACAGAGTCTCTCAGTCTCTAACTGTGAGTTTAGCTTTCATATGTAATTATGGAACAATAAACGCAGACAATGAGCTAAGAGTTTGTCATCGTGTTTGGTAACTGTCTATAATACTTACATATGGGCTATGAAGAGAAAAGGAGAAACAGAAGATGCTTTTGTGCTCCGACACTGAAATCAAGGCGCAGATAAACTTTTAACATCATGGTACTATAACAGTTCCAACTGGTATCAACACCCACTGCTACACTCAAGGGGAAACTGTATTTCAGGTTCCTACAGCGCAGCATATTTTGTTTCTTTAGCAAACACTACAAGCATGGTGTTTCTGCAGGACAGCCTAAACTACCTACCTTCCATCTTCACCTTGTCTCCTCCAGTATTAAGCACCAAATATAAACAGATGCCTATCATCACAGGACCCAGGAAAAGCATCCACAATGCTGAATCATTTCCATGGTTCAAATATTTATTTTCAAATACCTGTATTATTTCGAAATCCTAGATGTCAGCCTTTCCTTCTGGTATTGGGGGGCTGTAAAATCACTTTACAGAACACTATATGATATCCTTAAGTGACTATGTTTCTCTTCCTTGTTTAGACATAGAAAACCATGCTATTGCTCCAAAAACTATTTGGCAGTCTAAGCCAGAGTTTCTAAATGCTCTGAGCACCCTTGAATTTAACCCTAGACTATTCTGCAGCATTACAAAATGAGGATGGCTTACATCTCAGATTGTTTGTTAAGCAATAGAAAACTGTCGTGGTTTAAACCCAGCCAGACAACTTGTCCACTCACTCTCCCCCCTTCTTGCCCTCCCCCTATTCCCGGAGGGACAGAGAGGAGAATCAAAAAGAATGCAACTCCCATGGGTTGAGATAAGAACAGTTTAGAAACTAAGGTATAACACAAATCACTACTGCTACCACCAATAATAATATTGATAAAGGAAATAACAAGGGAAAAGAATACAACACCTCACCACCCGCTGACCGAAAACTCACCCCCCCAGCCCGACCAAGCACCGACTGTTACCTCCTCCAACCCCACAGTACACTAGCCCTTCTGGGTAACTCCCAGTTACATCCTGGGCATGACGTGCTGTGGTCTGGAATACCTCTTTGGTCAGTTTGGGTCAGGTGTCCTGTCTCTGATTCCTCCCGGCTTCCCCCCTCCCTGGCAGAGCATGAGGCTCACAATGTCCTTGGCCAAACCAAAACATCATTGTTTTCAGCTCTGTTCCCAGCTGAAAGTCAAAACACAGCACTGCAGCAGCTACCAAGAACGAGAAAAAATGACTGCTACTGCTCAACCCAGGACAAAAATTAAAATTAACACTTGTTAGAATTAATTTTCAGTAAGAATTGAACAAGTATGAGCTTGTTATTTTTTGTGCCTTAGTATTTTTTGTGTGAAACCAGAAGTGGATTCCTTACTTACAGATCTCTTTTAAAAACATACATGGAAACACTCAAATGTTTGATTAACTATTCCAGGAGTGAAGACTTTGCTGATGGATTTTTATGTTGTATACAATGAAAATATGTAAATATGCTTTTAAGGAATCAACATTACTGTGGCTTATAATGTAGGAAAAGATAGAATTTTCAGAGGAGACTCAAAAAAATCATCTTTGTTATTAAAATTTTAATTTCCTGAAATATGCTCATTATAGACTGCCAAATTTCAACCACAGTATGAAAAAAAATTGCTGTGAACATGTTGGATCACTACAGAATCCCGCCTACGGACTCTTAAAACTGGGGTGCACCCTAGGGACTCTGCAGCCACTCCAACCACCAGCAAAAGGAGTATTGAATCTTCTAGCTTGCCCACAGCCTAGCAGAAAGGGCACTGTTCTTCCTCAGACACCTAGGGGCTTCCCAACAAACTCTCCATCTAAATAGAAAAGCGAAATGTTGACAAGACTGTTTTGGGAGATAATCAGCAAGCCAATTCACCTCTTCTCAAATAAATTTTGTTCGTTTCCTTCCTAGATTTCCATGATTTATTATTCTAGGATATTTTCTCAGAAAACTTAAACTCAGCTGGGAACCCCAGGACTTCTAACATCTATCTCTCAGAGCAGCTCGCTTGAGTTAAAAATAACTGCAGTGTGAGAAGTTCTTAGGATACAAGGTGGTAAACTTCTTCATTGAGGGTCTCTGGCTCTCTTTCAATATACCACAAATATTTTTTTTTTCAAATTATCATAATGGGTTACTTTAAAAAATGTATTTTTAATATCAGATTCTTTTTCACAGGAAAAAAGATCTGTTTCAAGTTTGGAAGACAACAAATTTCAGAACCTCTGAATCATTTATAAAAGAAAAATTACTGTTTTCTTTCCAGACTTAAAAAAAGTCACCTTTTAAATGACCTGAATTCACAGAAAACTAATGAAAAAATGAGTTTCTAAAAATTAATTTTGCCTATTTTTCAGTCTTATTTCATAATTTTCTAATGTGTGCCAGTGACAGACAATGCACAGTAGCTTAATTATTATCTTCTGCTGTGTGAGCATGCTGTGAAAAAAAGATTATGGGGAGCAGGAGAAGGAGGAGATAAAACATCCTGACACAAATTGGTATTTAACATATATTTTGAAATCAGTCTGCTGCTGCCCTTATTTTTTTCAGGTCTTTAGATACAGCATGCTAGAGAGCACATCAATTGTATTTCCTAGCAGAATGTAGAACTGCTTTGTGGTTGTTTGTTTTGGTTTTTTTTAACATCTTTCCCCCCCAAAGAACAGACATCTGAGGATTGCAAACATTCACTTTGTCAGCTCTGGGCTCTGTAAGAATCTGACTTTAAATGATTTAGAGAGAAAAACTATTTGTCCAGTTATGATGAGCATTTTTTTCAAGTTAGGATACCAGGGCTTTCTAACAGACAGAAGACAGTCACAGTTTAATCAAACTGACAAAGTAGATAAGAATGTGTTCAATATTTAATACACTGTATGTAAATAACCCCTTTATGTTCATGTTTCTATTCAGTTTATCAAGAAAATTACTAAGAGGACATTCTGTAAGAATATATTAAAACAAGAATACCATTTAATAAACTGAAAGGGCTATAGAGTTTAGTTTTAATTAAAGAGCTGAGGGAAACAGTTTTAGAAATAGGGTTGCTCATTTTTGTCCCTGTAAAATTTCTGAACAATGTTATTTTCTAAAGGAGACCCTAACACTGTGGCAGGAATTTCTGCAGTTGGAAATGGCCAACAATAAATTTCCCATGAGTGCTTTGGAAAAGCCGATATAAAGAAAAACTCTCTAACCTGCCTCGCATGCTTTGCACAGAAGACTAGTAAGGGGAACGTGGATGAAGATATACAAAGTAATGAATAGTATAGCTAATACAGTGTTGAAAATGGTGTGATCTCTTCTTATAGCAATAAAAAAAAAGAACATGCATTGAAATAGAAATATGAGAAATGCAAAGTAGTGAAACATAGATTATTTCACTCCACACTAATTTTTTCTTGTACAGCTCCTTGCTCTGAGAGATTTGTACATCCCAAAACTTTACAAGGGTTCAGTAGAAGCTGAACATCTAAAATGAAAAAAAAAACCCAATACCTAAAGCCTAAAAAAACCCCAAACAAATGAGATAAGAAACACTTTTTCAGACATAATCTAAGTGGTAAGAACATTAATTTGTGAATCTATAATTCTCTACTTATCTTCTGAATGATTACTTGCATTTAGTCTCACTCACATCTCTTTTGGGGTGACAAGGTGCAGGCACACCTTGCAATGCAGTGCAGTGCACTAGTCCAGTTTTCGCTATAAAATTCTCTTAGTGTAAAAGCAAGATCACCTTTCTGCAAAATTCTTGTGTTGACAATGGTATGCCAGCAAAGAACGAGTTGTTCTGACATAGCTCAAACAAAGGTTAGCAAAAAATATCGCTAGCTCTGCCAGTGCAAACAGATTCTGCCAAACTTGCTGCAATGTAGATCAACTGAGAAATTCCCTTTGAGAAAGGGACCTTTAAAGGTTAGAATTTTTGATTTAGATTTCTCTTTGTCTTAGTCAGAAGAAAGTATTCTCAATACAATAAAATAGTAAAAGGATAAATCCTTTTTTTTTTCCCTTCAATTTTGTTTCACTATAGGAAGAAAATCTGTATTTTTATTCTATTTTTTCCAGGGATTTTTGGTCATGATCATCCTGCTCTGGCTAATTTACCAAAGCAGTAAGAGTTTTCAGCTGATATTGAAAGATGTAATAATGAAAAGCCTATAACTTCCCACTGAATCAGTATTTGAGCTCTGCTTGAGACAATTTTCAGTCATCATTTGGTTTGATTTTAATATTATTAACAAACAGTTTCATTATATTGTTATATGAGAAGTAATGTAAAGTTGTAAGCGCCTTCCTTTGGAATATCTTTTTTCCCCTTCTTAATATTTTAAGACAAAATCTTACCCCTGGTAAGGCATTCAAGAGTTGTCATTGAATACAAATGCAGAAAATTGTGAAATGGGAAGACAAAATCCAAGCAATTTAGCCTGTTTACAAATTACATGTTAAACATTGAAGAATTACTTTCTTTTTTCACCCTGTTTCTCACTAAAAGCAGGAAATATGTCTACTGCAGTAGTAGTAGTAGAACTCTTCCAAATCAGTGCAATTCAAAGGTGAATTTTATTAATTTTTCAAAATTTGCATGTTATCATTAATATTATTTGGCCAAGAGAGATGATGTAGTTTTACCCTCTTCTGAATAAAATGATTGTCAAAAAGGGAAGTTTGGGGGTTGATGTTTTTTGCAGTTATAAATTAAGGTCAACATGAAATAAAGGGTCATTCCAATCATGTGCTTTGTTCAAATAAAATCCACAGAAACAAGTCTTGTGAAAAATCAGGTCCCTACCTATATCCAGAAGTTTCTCTCAGGAAAACAAACAGCCCTGGAATTGTGAAGCAGTGTAGGCTATATGGAAGTGAAGCTACTATGGAAAGATGCTAATTTCAGCATATCCCTCTCTACAGTCCTTTTCCCCCAACCCATCCCTGCATGATTCCTTAGAGGGTTCCTCTCTTTCTGGCATATCAACCCTCAAAATACTCTCATTTTGTTAGGTATTGAATGGTGCAGGATGTCTGGAATAATTTTTTTTAAGCAGTGCACTTCTAAAGTGCAGTGAGTTCCCTGGAATACAGGTTATACACATGAAAACGTTGCTTCTTTTAATTACTGCATAAGCTTTCCAACTTATAAGGATTTAAATTTATTTCCAGCAACTGAATATCTACTCATCTGTTTTGTAACATTCCCCATGCCATGGGTCATTCCCTACAGCATCTTTACTTATTTTGCTATTACTTATCTTACATTTCCTTCAGCTAATATTCTGAGACTGATTCTTTCAACTCTATTCACATTGAAAATACTTCTCTAAGCAATGATTCCTTCCAGTCAGGTTGTTTGTTGTTTTGTCTTTGAGCTTTTTCTCTAACTCCTAGAATCCCACAAGAATAAGAACTGCAGATGGAAGCAAGGAATGAAAAAAGCACGCCGTTTTCTCACCCACATAATAAGCTTTCTGTAAACAATAAACAAAGCATTCCTGACAAAGATGTGTTTTTCTTTCTGTCTGTTAGGAACTTGATTCTTCTCCATTGAAATCAAATGCCCAACCTCCCAGAAGTTTTGATTGAAGCAGAGTGTTATCCCCTAATCAGAGAAATCATATTTCTTGCTTTTATTGATGTTGCAATATAAAACCAGAACCGTCCCTTTCTCTGTACTTCCACCATAAATTGAAACCTAAACTGAAACCTTTGGAGTTTAAATCAAGACACACCAGAGGTGATCAAAAGTCTTCTCTCATTCTGAAATGGAGAATCTATATCTAATTTAATTATTTTGAAATGGCTCTATCTTTGATCAAAAAGATGTTAGCCAAAAGAAATCTGCTGGAGATATTGTACAATGTGACTAATGAGACTCCATCACCTTGTATGATTTACTTCAAGACAATGTTCAGTTCCCATTTTCATAGATGACACTCCTATATCTTTCCTTTATCTCATTTTATTATGATAAAAAAAAAATTTTTAGTCATGCACAATCTCTCTTGTCAACCTGGAAAATAGGCAAGATGGCTTGAGACAATGCAGTAGTTCATCTTGACCAGAAGAATAATGTCTTGTGCCCTTTTATTCATTCATTCCTTTCCCCAAATGCACTGTAGCCCATGCTGGAGAAGGGCAGAAAAAAACCTGAGGTTTCAGAGATTATTTTGTTTGTTTGCTGTTTGTCTTTTCAAAAACAGCTCTAGTGTGCTTTACCAAGCCTTCCTGCAATAAGCTTGACTTATGAGACATGCTTGCAATAATTAGACTTGTACAATTACAGTGCAGACATAAACATTGCAGAAGCTCACATTTTGAGAGAGAAAAATTGAAAAATAGGTATGTTGTGCTTATACGCATTCATCATAATGTAAATTGTATAACGTAATATTGAGGGCCAAAAATAAATATATTCCAAAATATATATCTGAATATATATCAGTTTAAATGAAGTAGCTTTTCTCAAAATATATTTCAGACATATATTTTTATAAGGTTAAAGACAAATAAAATACTTTGTATAATACTCTAAATACATTAATAGTCATTGTAAGAAAAAATATTACATAGAAATGCTTGCATTTCTGTTTCCATCTAAATTTTCCATTTTATTTTCTATGGCAGGAAAAAGCAATAAAGAGAGGAATATCCTATTTTTCATTTATGTCTAATATTCGGTGTCTATGTGTATGTGCATATGATTTTAAGTACCTGCATTTGCACACACAGACAAGTGTGTGAATTTATTGGTTCTGCAAACAGCATTTTCTGTAGCATTTTCAGAATTTCTCATAGTGATGTTATTAATTCTTGACTTTTATGGAGAATACCTTACCTTTTATATCCATTCGCCTTTTTCACAGGTGCATAGTATTATTTCCCCAAACCCTTTGTGATTCTTTCTCCTGTTCTGCCACTTTCAGCAGATGTCGTCTCAGTTAAGAGGAGAAATTCTGACATCAGTCCATCATACAAAACTCTGTAACATTATAAAATTAAATATGTTCCTTACTTTATGGTATAACAAAAGTATTGACTGGTTCCTCAGAATCTCTCCTTGAATCCACTGTTATTGAACTTGAAATAGCTTATAGCATAAAATTTGCATGACCCATGGAAACACAGATAGCCTCCATTCAACCTTTCACATTCTCTTAAAGTTTCAGAAGGTGCTAGCAGGTATCTGAGATCATCTACTAAAAGGGAGGATATTCTTTTTTTTTTTTGTTGTTGTTTAAATAATCTAATTACTGTATTATTAATTTAGGTAATCTAACATGACTGAAACACAAGTTTACGTCTTATAACTTTTTTAAGATATGACCTTGTATTGTTTGGAATTTAAGCACAGATGTCTGGAAGCAGCTATGATGTGTATGCTAAAGACTGCAATACACCATGATGATATTATAATAATGGTCTAGTAGTTGAGCCTTGATGCAGCAAAGCACTTATGCATAGCCTTGAATTCCCATCTATTTTATATGACCCGAAGGCTTGCTTTTCATATCAGAATGGTATAAAATAGCTTTAGACAATTGAGAATACAAACAGGTTAAATTAGAATTGGTTTTTAAACATGAATTGAGGTCTTGAAAACACATTATTTCTGTTTGAATCATTCACATTTATTTCAGGTAGAGCAAGAATTTTGAAAATGCATGTCATAAGACTCATACATGTTAACAGTTGTAAGGAAGATGAGACAAAATTAAGAACAACTAAACTGTAATCAGCAAGAGTAGCTATTAGAATGAATATAGATCATTTTTAACAGATTTAAATGTTTCTGATAAGTTCAAAACTTATCTTGCATTGCTGGAAAGAAGATTAGCATTTGTACCGAGTCATGTATATTGCCTATTTTAAAGATTAAAATTGCTCTACCACATCAGTTAAATCATAAATGTGTAAAAGAGGACAATTCTTTTACAGATGGAGGATGAGACTCTAAATAGTTTCTGTCTTTGGCATTATAGATAGTGTAGTTAAAATTTCCCCCCCAGATCAGCACATTCTGGGGCAGACAATTTGGTAATAAAACTCTACTTACACAGTAGTTCAAGAGAGCTCCTTTCTTTCCCAGAGCTCCTTTCTTTCCCTCAGTAGTGGAACAAATGGTAATGAAGCAAGAATGAGTTTGATGAAAGTTGCCCTGAATTTTTAAGAACATTTGAATACCCCTGAATCAAAACAGGAATTCCATAATTTGTATGTGAATCAGACTAAGGTTTTTTTTTATATACAAAGTGCTCGATTTTTTGTAACAGCACAGATTCATGCTATAACAAGAAGACTTTATCATGAATTAATATTTTTTAAAATTGTCCTTTGAAGGATTACCTTATAATAACTTTGGTAGCAGTTTATAGAGCGTTTTACTCCACGTTGAACTGCTTCTCTCAGAAAGATTCCTATAGAGGTAAGAGAAGCATAAGGAGCATTGAAGAGTGGGCAGGACAGGATGTCCAAGGCAGAAACTGGCTGGTGGTAGCCCTGGGCAGCTGGCACAGTGTTGACACTTGGGGCACATGGCTGCTGTGGGATTAGCCAGGAGCTCATGACTCTTCAGAGGAAACTAAAAGTTCTGTTGTTTATTCTGTTACACTGTATAGAAGGGATATGCTGCTCACAGTTGCATAAAGGAATTAAATTCTACATGAAGGGATTAAGCTCCTGAAATGCACAATTAATAAAATTATTTTTTCAACAGTGCTGACAATACCTGTATGGGTAAGGACTGGTTTCATTGGATATAAGATAGAAGTTAAAAAAAATTCCCAGCAATAGCTTTACAAAACAAATACTGTAAAAAAAATAAGGGAACTGCTTTTAAATAGAGCTCTTTATGTTGCTGAATTGGAAAGTACATTCTTCAGGATATCAGGTGAACTGAACTGAATGGTGAGAGATGTTCTTCCTCTGTCCCCATGCCAGTTCTGGCTGTGTCTCAGTTGCTTACGAAATCTTAGTGAATGGAGCCATGTTTTATGACAGCACTGACTGGCGGGTGATTAGGAAAAGATTTACTTTAAGATGCTGATCCTATAATTGGGCAAAAGAAGAAGCAATCTAGGATGTAATGATGGATCACATGGAACATGCATGTGTATCAGCTGAGCTATAGTAATTGCTAGTGCACAGAGCTACATATACACATACAGGCACTGTATACAACTTATGCCAGATAATGCACCATGAGTTCAATTGTAATTCTAAGACTAAAACAAGGAAAGTTAATACAGTCCTATGAGAGGTTGAGAATGCACAAAGACACTGTTACTGCAGTCCAGGCAATGTATAATCATTTCTTAATCTGTGGTATTATGAAAACATGCCAGAGCCCAGAACTTTTGCCTAAATTATCAGTGAAAAAATTGTGGAACACTGCAAACTCCTTTTGTCATTATCTCCGTATAAATATGAGGAACATATAAATAACTAAGGAATGTTTCAAAGTACCCATAAAAGGTATATATGTGCGTTTATTAGCATCACAGAACTAAACTCTTCCATCTGCTAAGCTACTAATGCAAATCAGGCAGATGATAAAACATTTTTGGATTGGCATGCCTTTCTCACAAGAAATCAGTCCTGGTAGAGACATAATACAACCCTGGTGTTGAGGAACTCTTTCTAGAAGCATTTAAGGACAGGTCCCATACACTGAAATGTAAAATGAACTTATTTTCTGCAGCTCAACAATATAAAAATGTGACTCTTCCATTAGTATCTGAAATCCGCTTATAATGTCAATCATATTTGGGAGGAGGCAAATATATATCCTCCTGCTTGCTATTACATTGTCTATAATGTGCAAATTCTATGCTGTCTCTACCTGTTTACCTGTGACATGATGACACAATGCATTCTTTGGCTGATCTTTTGGAACAATTATGCTGCTTTGAGTTCTCTAAAGCTCATTAGGAATAGCAGGAAATCAATGAGTTTTTGTATTAATCTTCAGAGCTGTGTCAGTGTGTAATGTCATTGTGCTTTAGGTAAGCAGTGGAGTGTGGCACATACAACAGAAGTTGTTGAACTGATGTATGTAAAGTCTATCAAAATTGACCTTAAATTTTATTTCAGCAGGGTGTTGCTAGAATTAGAACAAATGATAGATATTAAATAACATTTTAGGCCAAGAATTTGTAATGAAGTTAGCAGCTGGATAAATATGATAAAAAAATAACCAATTATACTACTGAATATTGCTTTATTTAAAGAAAAGCACAAAACCCTACCACCCTGAAGTCAGAATGAAGCAATACAAAGGTTCTCTTTAAGAACAAAAGACTATTGTATTGTGAAACTGATACTTTGTCTTGAAAAAACATGAGGCTTCCTCTGGTTCTTCCTTTGCAATGGGCCCAAAATGCATCTTGGAATAAAGCATTTCCTTATATCTGTCCTGGGTTCAGCAGTAGCAGGCATTTTTTCTCCTTCTCAGTAGCTGGTGCATCACTGTGTTTTTTACTTTCAGCCTGAGAACAGCGCTGATAACACCAATGTTTTTAGTTGCTGCTCAGTAATGTTTACTCTGACTGAGGACTTTCTGAGTCTCATGCTCTGCCAGGGAGGAGGGGAAGCCGGGAGGAAGCAGAGACAGGACACCTGACCCAAACTGACCAAAGAGGTATTCCAGACCACAGCACGTCATGCCCAGTGTGTAACTGGGAGTTACCCGGAAGGGTTAGATCACTACTGGGTCGGGCTGGGTATTATTGGTGGGTGGGTGGTAAGCGGTTATATTCTCTTCCCTTGTTATTTCCTTTATCATTATTATTATTGGTGGTAGCAGTAGTGATTTGTGTTATACCTTAGTTACTGGGCTCTTCTTATCTCACCCCGTGGGAGTTACGTTCTTTCAATTCTCCTCCCCAACCCTCTGGGAGCGGGGGGAAGAAGGGGGGGTGGGAAGTGGACTGCGTGGCTGACTTGCCGACAGGGCTTTCTAAGACTTTATTTGAGTCATGCTGAGCCTGGATCTGCAGCCATTGGTAAGGAGTTCATGCTGACATCTGAACACAAACTGACAAGTAACTTTTCAAGACCTATAAAATTACAGTATTTTTTGAAGCAAGGTTTGAAAAGGGCAACTGTATAAAGGATTACTTATACAGCTGTAGTTGGCCCAGACTACCTGAGTTCTGTACAAATTTGCTGCATGGTATTCTTTTTTTTTCCAGGAACAGACTCAAAAGTATTGCAGCACTGTCAAAAAATGGCAGCAGCTAAAAGATCATTCGATGCTGAATATAACGAGTTTTGGTCTTCCTTCCATTGCTGAACACTTTCATCCTCACCTCTGGAGTAGAAAGTAACAGGAGAAAGATGTCTGTATCCTTTGTTCAGGAAAAGGCCCATGTTTTGATGATGGCCTAGATTTAAAAAGTAATTCTGGCAGAATGAATGACCAAAGACAGTAGGAAAATATTTTGATTAAAAATATAGGAAGTGTATCCGAGTAGAAAAAATTCTCTATAGTGAAACCGTTGTGAGTCATCTAAACCTTAGCAGTTCTATCTTCTTCAAACTCTTAGTATTGCATGATGAATTTCTCAGATTTTAACTTTCATCATCATAAACACTGTCATTGATACTTAACTGTTTTCATGAATTATGGCAAATATAGGTCACGTGGTATTATGGGCTCAGACAGAAGGTGTGAAGAAAGATTTTAAAGCATAGTGCTTAGTCTCACTTCCTCCCCTTTACATGTAAAAATACTTCCAAGTTTGAGATATATACTTTCTTATAAAAAAAAACCCACCACAACTGACCACAGTGAACCAGTTCATCCCTGGAATAAATTGATTGACTGGGTTGTAGGAGGAATGATTTTGACTCATGCTGTCTGCCTGGTTTAATGTATGTAAAACCTCAAGCTAAACAGGCTAAATATAAGAGCAGCCTAGACCCTTGGTATTAAAAATGTCTGCAGAGACAGATTGTGTAATGTAGGGTTTATTGAATCCCTGCAGCTTTACGGCAAGGCTCACTGTGTGAGATGCATGTACAATATCCTTGTGTAATTTAAATGAAAATGTTGACTAGCCCTAAAAGCTCCATTAGGTGGTCTAAACTGAATAGGCAGCCATTTGCCATGTCCTCTACACCTGCAACAGAAAACAAGGAAGTCTGTTACTATGGGTTACCAAAAGGTATTGTGTATGTGAAATGATAGGTGAAATGATGAAATTATAAGAACTCATGTTTCTCAGGGCTGAACATTACAAAACACACAAAACAGCTTTTAACAGAGCTAAAGCACAAAAGTCCTGCACCACAAATCATCTTTGTTCAGCAAGAAAGGAATGTGAAATAAATATAAATAAATGTCAGCTCAAATGAACACTTTGTTCCTGAGTTATGATTTGCACATTTCTTATTGCAATGCAGAAAACCATTGCACACATGTGAACTGTAAAGCCTTCAGGTTGGGAAATCTGTGCAAGGTAGACAAGGCTGTCAGACATACCTGCCTTTCCAAGAGAAATATGTCTCATACACCTGAACTGCCACTCTGCTGAGTATCCTGATCTCCCTTTAAAATGTGGAGGTTCTCAACACCTTACACAGCGATGAGAACCATGGAGTTTCTCACCACCTTGCACCTAGCTCATCATCTTACAGGAGCTAACTTACACGTAGTCTTTAAAGTTTTTTGTACTGGACATCTGTCACCCAATCTACAGTAGTTCATTCATATTCAGCAAGGCTGTTTTCTGGCATATGCTGATGTCCCCTTGACAGTTTAACATATGCTTCTCTGCTTTGTTGAACACGGTTGGACTTGAGCATTTTCCTTAATGCTTTACTGAATAGGTAGCTCTTGCTAAAAACTGATTGCTTTGCTGGGTTGGAATCTGAAAAGTGGGCGATTAATGTTCAAGGTTTCCAGTATTGAGGAGTGAAGCCTAACTGTGGTCATCAAAGGTTTTCCCACACAAACTAAAGCAATTATGCTTCTGCAATTTAATTTCAATGGAGGCACATTTTAAAATTATGTGATTCTCAGTGCATCAAAATATGTGTTCTAATCTAATCTAATCCAATCTAATCTAATCCAAGCATACTAAATACAAAGTTGCTTTAAGCCTTTACCTTGTCTTTGATCACCAGTGAATTTTCCTAGAAATACATTGATAATCTGAAAATTTATATAAATTCCAGTAACAGAGATTGCAGTTTTCCTGTAAGCTGCATAGCAACCCTACTGCTTTATACAGAGATAGTTCTGCACACTTTTTGGAAAGACCCTAGAAAAACATTTCCCATGTATCCTCTGAATGTACTCAAAAAGGTTTTTGAAAACCAGGGCCTTTATTAAGGCTCACACTTTTCCTAATAAACCACTTAGAAAAAACCTGCAGAGATTGTAGCTGGAATTTATATAATGTTAAATCCATGTATTTAACATTATCTCATCATATCATAAATCAGTGCAGTCACTGGGACAGTAACAGCTTATCCTATAGCCTTCTCTTAACTTTGTAACTTGAAATGTCAAGGAACTAATCTTTCTAACAGGCTTGATGCAGAGAAGGTCAAGAGTATCCTGGCCTACATTAGGAGGCGTTGCCATCAAGTCAGAGACATGATCTTTCTTCCTACTCAGCACTGATGAGGGCACACCTGCTGTGATGTGTCCAGTGCTGGACTACCCAGTACAAAAGAGAGACATAGAGGTACCGGAGAAGACCCAACAAAGGGGCCTCCACCAAGATGATGGATGGAGTGAACCATATCTCCTAGAGGAAAGGCTGAGACAGCTAGGACTGTTTAGTCTAAAGAAGTCATCTCAAGGGGGAATGTATTAATGCATATAAATGCCTGAAAGCAGGGTGCAAAAAAGATGGTGTCAGACTCTTCTCAGTGGTGTCCAGTGAGAGGACCAAAGGCAATGGTCAGTAACTGAAACACAGGATGTTGCTCTGAATATCAGGAAGCACTTTTTTACTGCAAGTGTGACTGTGCAATGGCACAGGGTGTCAAGGGGGGTTGTAGAGTCTCTGTCCTTGGAGATATTCAAGATCTGTCTAGTCACAGTCCTGGGCAACAGGCTCTGGATGTCCCTGCTTGAGCAGGAGAGTATAGGAGCACCTCCCCTGTGTGGAAAGGCTGAGAAAGCTGGGGTTGTTCAGCCTAAAGAAGAGAAGACTCTGGGGAGACATTACTGTGTCTTTTCAGTACTTAAAAGGAGCCTCTAAGAAAGACGGGAGAGACTTTAGCAGGGCCTGTTGCAGCAGGACAAGGAACAATGGTTTCAATCTAAAACAGGGGAGACTCAGGCTGGACATGATGAAAAGATTTTTACACTGACGGTGGTGAAGTGCTGGCACAGGTTTCCCAGAGAGGTGATGGATGCATCATCCATGGAGACATTCAAGGCCAGGCTGGATATGATTCTGGGCAATCTGATCTAGTTAAAGATGTCCCTCCTCATTGCAGAGAGGTTGGACTAGATGACCTTTGAAGGTCCCTTCCAACCCAAACTATTCTATGATTCTATGACTATGATTCTATGAGTGGATGACCTCCAGCAGTCCCTTCCAACCTCAACTATTCTATGATTCTGCGATAACTGAATTTTGAGCATAGCAGTGTAATGAGTAGTAAATTTTAAAGGATGCTGTGAGTCAAGGGAGTGTTCACGGGGCTGTCATACCAGACCTGCAGCATGCCAGATCTGACACTGGTTTTTCTGAAGAGTATTTCTCATGTAGCAGCACTCTGGGTGAATGCCCTAGCCTTTTCTTCCTTTAGCATGGGACTTACTGCTATATTAAAAGAGGAAAATGATTTTGGTTCACATTATCGAACTAATATCTCCTAAAAGCCTTGGAAAGATCCTGCATATATAAAGATGTATGAAAAAGATGTATGAATGGAAAAGAGCTGATTAGATATAGGGGAAAAACATGTCCATGGTGAAAATTCTCACTTACATGCTGGCTAATTAGAGGTGTTGTGCTTAGTTCACTAAGCTGACTTCGAAATACATTAAAATAGCCTTTCTGAAAATTGTACAAAAGAGATAAAAAGCAATGGAAAAAAGGGATATATGCCTTTTTCTCAAAAAGACTTTCACAGCAGAGTGTACTAAAAGACTGTATAAGTAATTGCAACCATTGCTTAGTAAAAGGAAACATCAGAGTTCATCATTACAGTTTTGATGTTGCTGTGGCAATACAATGAAGCTGATTAAATGTTATATATATATATATATTTACTTAGTTTTTTAAAAAGTTACTTCATTCTTTAATAAGATTCAGTCATGAATAGCAGTTTTCCCCCAAAAGCAGTAACAGATTTTCCCCAAAATTAAAAGCACAGTTAAATGGTTATTATTATTTTTTTTCTTCAATTTTATTTAGGCAGACTTTCAATTCTGGAACTCTAAAAGGTTTTTAGGGACCTGGAAGGTATTGCAGGCCAAGCAGAAGCTGCTGCACTAAGTATAAAATTTTGTCAACGCAAAATTAAAAAAAAAAAGTCTTTTGTGAGATGTCTTGTATGATGACAAATAAGCTAGTAGTTAAGGATCAGAAACCATTTTTTCTTACTGATGCAAATTCCTCTGCTGATCCTAAATAGAGGAATTAGTGTTTTCTATTACGCCTGAGTGAGTTAAATTGGAATTGGGCATTTCAAACTTACTGATTTAGGATATTGGTGTTGATAGGCCCCCTTGTGATTCTCTTTTAAATATTATGTCATATTTTGGATAGCAATCTGCAAATGAGAATGAAAACTAAGACCAGTTTCAACTATTTACCTAAGAAATACACTATTATTTCTGACCTTTGATTTGATTAGTGAAACTTCTTGATGAGCAAGTGATTAATAAGAAATGTACTAGCGAATACCTGTGAATACTAGATTGCAGAAATGCTACCAGCCAGCAGCCTTCAATATTGCACTGCTCACAATAAGGACCTGGCTCCGACCTTCGTTCTGGGTGCACCTGGAGGAGGACGGCAGGGAAGGACACGACTTTCATCAGGACGGGATGAGAGGAACACAGATACATGACATATTCATTGTATCACCAGATTTCCAGGCATTCTGACTGACCAGTGCAAAATATTTTGCTATTTGGATGGCCTTAGATATAAGCCAAGACTTTTGTCACCTTATCTTTATTTGGCATATCTTAACACAATATTGATCTACTCATCAAATCAGTATTTCATTGTTTCATTTCCAAAACAGGCAACATGATCACAGGATTCCTAGAAAGATGTAGGGTCCACAAGATACTTACACATGATGAAGAATGATCAAGTTGCATTAACCTAACCCAGCATTACTTTAAACTTGCTTTTTTTTTTAATTATTATTTCACAGATGGACAAACTATAAGGATATATATATATACAGTGAATTACTATGATTAGGCTTTGTGGTTCTTTGTGGTGATGGCATAACTGTCTTAGCATCTGTATTCATATAGAATAGCCTTATGTTCACGTCTGTTAAGAGGAAAAGATGAACATCATTTAGGTAAAGAACAAAAGCTGTTAGTGTAACAATGGACAAATTTTAAACAGATTTAGTAAGGCATTTTCCAAAACAGGTTAGACAAATATCCACCATAAGTGGCCTTTGAAACATCATAGTAAGGCAATGAAATAGATAATCCCCTGAAAGATCTTCCATTTTTATAGTTCAGCTGAATATTTTATTCATCAGTTACCCATCTGCACCAAAGAAGCTTGTGCATGAAATGCAGAAAAGATCATCTATAATTGTTTAGCTTGGAAAAAATCTTCAAGATCATTGAGTCCAACCATTAACATAACACTACCATGTCCTCAATGTCTCTCTTATAGTGATGGGAGCAAAATCAAACACACGGGCCTTATTATTGTCAAAGATATTAAACAGAACTGGCCCCAGTACTGAGCCCTGGGGAACACCACTTGCAACCAGCCACCAACTAGATTTAGCTCCATTCACCACCACTCTTTGGGCTTGGCCATCCAGCCCATTTTTCACACAGCAAAGAGTACTCCCATCCAAGCCAGTTTCTCCAGGATAATGCTGTGGGAAATGGTGTTAATGGCTTTACTAAAGTCTAGACTGACATTCATAGCCTTGCCCTCATTCACTAAGTGGGTCACCTTATCATAGAAGGAGATCTGGTTAGCCAGGCAGGACCTGTCTTTCATAAACCCATGCTGTCTGGACCTGATCACCTTATGTGATGGCACTCAGGATGATCTGCTCCATAACCTTCCATGCCACCAAGGTCAAACTGACAGTCCTGCAGTTCCCCAGATCCTCCTTCAGGTCCTTCTTGTAGACAGGCATCACATTTGCTCCCTAGTTAGCCAGGACTGATGATAAATTATTGAAATTGGCTCAGGCAACACTTCCACCAGATCCTTCAGTATCCAAGATGAATTAGAATTTCCAAATTCAGTATCTCGAATAAACCTCAATCTCTTGCCTTCCACAGAAAATAGCTTGCAGAGTTTTACTTAGGACAGAAAACAAGTAAGGTGTTCCCAGATACTTTGCAGGAAATTCCCATAGACAAGCAGAAAGACAGTAAAATTTATTTGACATGTTACTGTAATGAAAGCTATCATAAAAAATTTATTAAATTTAAGCCTCATAATAACTTGGTGCCCACTGAAACAATGAAGCCATAGTACTGAATAGAAACTGTCAAAATGGAATGGGAAAATTACATTTAAAGTTGCAGCAGAAAGATATTCAAAGTAAAGAATAAAATTGATTTTTGAGTGTTTACTAGTAGAGATTTTCCACATGACTAGATAATTATTATTGAACTAATAATAATAGTATTATTCTTGAGAAAAAAAGTAAGAGTTTTATGTCTGTATAAGAATTTAATTCTGAAAAATAACTTTATACATATGCATAAGAAAATCACCTTATTTCTCTTACAATATATTCACAAGCATGTGAAGAGTATGCCCATGCACGCAAGCTGAGTGATTCAAATAAGTTCAGCTTTCATTTGTTTCCCTTGATGAAAGGGGAAATTTTTCCACTGTATAAATCCACGAACCCTGCTTTTGTATAAAATCTTTTCGTCATGTTCAAAGTCCTTATCATTGTGCCTAATCTGAAAGGCTGGGATTAGTGGGTGTTCTAATGATTTTCACAGGTGGCTTCCAAGCCAAAATCTGAGTCCATAGCTGTCAAAATCCAGCTTAATACATTGAAGGTCTTCCCAAACCTTTTTCTTGGATATAACTATTAAGAAAAACATTTGCGTGACTTCAAAAATGAACTGTAGTGGTGCACCAAAGTAGGTGTGCCATAGCTGTGAGACTGTCAGACATGAGCTAACAAGAATCAGCTGTTGTTTGATGAAAATTTTATTTTCTTGCTAAGTTGATAGGTGAGAACACAAGCACTGAAGGAACAAGAGTGCTCTGGAGCTGCTTGGCTGTTCTCATCAGTAAAGAACAGAAGTGGTTGTACACTGAGATGGCCAGGAAAATACTAGTTTTGAACTGGAGATAGATGAGGTACAATTGGAATGTTGGCCGCTAGGAAAAAAACAAAAGAGGGGTTTGCATGGGTACCTGTATATAGTCCAAACAATCGTCCTTTGAAAAATCAGGTCTGAGTGCAATCGAAATTAAAAGTGTTGACAAAGTTCCAAGAAAGGTATTTTGTGCATTATTTGCTCAGGACCCTGTTCCAATTTTCTGAAGAATCTTCTCTATATTTTGTATTTCTTTATATTCACATTTTAATGTCCTAGTTTCATATTGTAAAACAAGCCTTTAATTTTGACAGGCTTGAGTTGTGCTGTTGACCCTGTTGGTGCTATAAACGTAAGGAGTAGAAATAAAGACTGAATTACTGTGAGATTTTCCATAAAATGTAACAGTTTGTGTCAGCAGTGTTAATTAATATGCAGATGTGGTTTGCTGATTAATTCTTTGGAAAAAATTAGATAGCCACAATATCTTCTGATTTATAATGTCTGTGACCTACCACCCTTCGAGATCTAAGTTGCTAATGCAGTTATAAGGCTAATTGCTACTTCCTATGCAGGTGGGAAACTATATTATAACGAGTTTGTCATTTTCCCTTTTTTCTGGTAAGACTATGTTCCCTTATAGTACTTTCAAAGAAGTTGACTCCAATTTACTAAAGGCTTTGGCATCACAGCCTGAAAGCTATGAACAAATCAATGCGTAGAATATTAACCTGTCACAATGCAGAAATGTGTTTTCTTGCACTGCCTTCTAAAAAGAGGTTTTATCAGTAGTCTCTCTCTATCTGTGAACTATAAGTCAAATTCAACTGAAAAATGGCACACTCAGAGGTGTGAAAATTTCCAGTGAAATGTAGAGAAAAGGGCCAACTGGTAGCTATCAGGGTGTCAGAACTCAGAAAGAACTATTGTCCATTTATGAGAGAGCAAAGCAACTCTGCAGAGATAAATCTCTGCTGGGAACATTGGGAAATCTAGTGGGTGGCAGAGAGTGTTCATGGGAAAAAGAAGGTACTTTGAGCTCTAGCAGCTTTGATAAAAGCATCTGTGCTCTGATAAAGCATGTCTTCCTGCAGAGTAGATAAAACGCTTGATAACAAATATAGAGGATGCTGTATGACAGCAAGACTAGAGATGGTTTGGTACAGCTTCCATCAAACAAATTCAGTCTGTGCGCCTCAACCATGCTGTTTTTTTCCTTCCTGCAGCATGAGGAGTCATTATATCCCTTGAGATAAACAAGGAAAGAAAGGAGTCTGGGTGAGGGGAGAGGGGAGGATAGAGAAGAGGAATACTTCTCACACTTGCCACTTTGAAAATCCAGAGAATGAAAACTAAACAACCAGTGAGTTAAAGTTGGCAGTGCTCTCTGAAAATCAAGGGAGCATTACATTACGGACACTCTTTAATTCCTCCCAAAGCACATACGTATTCGATGGTGACAGATACTGAATAGATCCAAGAAACTTCTTTCACCTCCAGGTGCACACAGGTGGTGAGCATGAAACAAGGTGTGTGATCCTTGGTAAATTCTTTCACTCTATACTGTCCAAATCTCAAGTGGTAAATTTTGTGTTAACCTTTGTTTATGTTGATAAGAACAGCTGAAAATCATCATTTCCCCTGAAGGACAACGCAGCAATAACAGCTCACTCTTCCCCAGTCATCTAATACGTGACCCTGGTAAAGGTAGCTACTGTCTACATTGCTACAGAAATCATATAACACTAGAACAGCAATGATTAATTTGCTCTTTGGGCTTTATGAACTTATGTCAGCCATCTGCAAGAGATTTTATAGGAATGGTTAAAAAGCTGTCATTATTGCTAGAAAAATGTTATTGTGAGCATAGATTATAGGTGTCTCATAGCTTAGTGTTCTCTTGCATTTTAGGACATTTTTAGCAGACTATCAGACCTCAAAGCATCTTGTTAAAGTCTTTCCAGCTGTGTTTTTATGGACAGACTACATATTCCTGTTGAAGATCAGACATAAATGACAGGCCTATGAATTAGCTCTGGAAAAAAGCTTTGGCAAAAGTGGTAAACTAAATATCACCTGCATTTTCCATACGTATCTACATGATGAAGTTACCAAATGTCCTAGCATGCCCACCACTGAATGCCTTTCAGGCACACACCGACAAGATGGGTAAAACGCATGGATTGCTTGATTCGTGATCTCTGGAAGTGCTACTTCAACCCATCAACTAATTTGAATGTGGATTTAACAATAGACATGTTTGAATGACCCTTGTTTGCCTTAAGTATGTATGAGCTATATGGTATTTGTGAAGCTATTAAACGTATAGAGTTGTGCTTGTTAAGGTGATACAAAACAAGCTATTTTATTTGTCCCTATTTCAATAATATTTATGTATGCATCTAGTAAGAAAGCAAATCTAAAACTACAAAAGAGAAAAAAATTTTTAGTTTCTGTAATTTTATTATTTCAAGATTTAAGAAAAAAATATTGTATTTATCAGTAATAATGAAAGTATCAATACAATAAATGCAACAATACAGTGGGGCTACTGATATGCCTCACCAGTGCCCAATATTCTCACCTACTTAAGAGCTGTGAAAATTATCACTTCTAGTGGAAAATGTTATTAAAACACAGTGATGTTAATAAGCATCTTTTCACTTCAGTGGGATGAATTGCACCTCTCTATTTGCCTTTGAGCACATCATAATAAAATGTGATGTAGGGGGTTTGCTCTTAGCCTTGTCCAATCACTTTGATGAGAATGGAGCAGCTGTATCATTCTACTTTGTTCTCTGATATCTGTTTTACACTGACAACAAGCTTCAGAGAAGTCACAAATAACTCTTGATAATTTTGAGGAAATAACTGATTAAGTGGGCAAAGGGTCCTTTCCCTTACAGCTGGAAGTGTTGCCAACAAATTATCCTATAAAATTATGTCTAGTATATAGTGTCTAACCTGGTTGGTTGAATTCTAATATAAAAGAGGAATATGTTGGAAATGGCACATAAAAATCTGTGGACTGTGTAACTATTCTGTCAAGATAACAGAAAATCTTTTGAAATCTAAGGTGATGGAAGTTTGATGCAATGAAGATTTATATTCCTAAAGGATTCTTAGGGAAAATAGACAACTGGAATGGATCGATATATTAATTTTGTCAGGTTAAGGTGGGCTAAGCAGATGTTGTTTTGACTTTTCCAGTGATTCTTTGAATTAACAAGTTTGTTCCTTTACTTTTGCTGTCATTTTAGATAATGACTGAGAAAGTAATGTACAATGGAACATCATTATCACATATTGGTTACACCATTTACTTGTTCTGTAGCAAGTTAAAATCTTTTTGAAAATCTATGGACAAAAGCAAACAACAAAACAGCAGGACTGAATTTCTGTTAAAAAACTGTTAGTATATGGTTAATATAAAATATTTTATATTTGCATTAGTTGTAGAGTGAGCATCTCTCGGAGGGAAATACAAAAATATTTTATTTAAAGATACATTCAGGGAGCTACCAGTGCTTTAATATAGGTGTTTTTCAACTTCTTATAACTGGAAAATGCTATACCTTGTTAAATGAAATGGTTAATATATATAAACATGTGAGAAGACCACCCTCTTTATTTCCATGTATTTAAAGTCAGAAATACAGAAATACAAATATAGAAAATGCAGAATAGAAAGATACAGAAAAGCATGTTAAAAAAAATGGTTTTATCCAACTTTCAAGAACAAATGATGGTTTATTAAAAGTGCAGGGTAATACATTTAGTAATGTATGTACCAGACAGCCAGAAGTAGGGTATAATTCATGCCAAAAACAACATTGTCTTTATCAGCTGCAAATTATTGCATGTCAAAGCTCAGTTCAACCTTTGATGTACACTTGCTTAGCTTAATTTCAAATATTTCTAGCACAGTTCCAGGGTTGTGCTCAAAACAGTCAAGAAGTCAAATTCCATTCCCAAATATGTCTTAAGGCATAACTGTTGTAAATTTTAAATATTTTCTTGGGAAAAAGAACCAAAAATGGAGAAAAATGTCTCTCATAATTCTGACAATACATGGGCTTAACCCCACCAAAATATATCATTTTACTTACAAGTAAATCTTGTGAAACTATAGTATTTGATTTGTTGTCACAAGACAGCAGTTCATATGAATGACAATACTATGGCATAGATGCTTGATTAGCAGCTACCACATTGTTTTCTGCATTTTCATATCAAAACATGAAGATCAGATTAATTCTTAGATTAGAATTATGACCAACTCCATTTCAGTGTTAACATCTATATGATTTATCCATTAAATCTAGAAAATACCTTTACTATCCTTTCTGAGACTTTACTTTATGTTGATGGAATTTTACCTTTGTATTTGCTATTGCACTGAGTGTGAGTAAGAAAGTAATAAGACTAAAGTCTTTAATACAAGACTATGCCTCAGTTTGGCATCAGAGCTACCTTTATCTCTCATATCTACATAACCACTAGTACCCAAATGCTATTCTCTCTACAACCTTTGTTAGATTATAAGAACTGTAATGATAAATAATAATTTTTGCTTTTCATATAATAAGGAATATATAAGGAAGTTGTGATTGAAATGTAGATATAATAGAATTACCATAGAAAAAATCAAAATTGAGTTTGGCGTGAAAAAATACTTACAGAGAGATTAAATAAACAAAATCAAAATGAATTTATAAATAAACACATACTATGCAGATGTCTGCATCTCAGCTGGTGGTTTGTTGAAAGAAATAATTTTCAACAAATATAGCCTAATCAATTGCTGGAAAAGCTACCTCCAAACAAGAGTGCAAGGGTGTAATGACAGTCCTGATCTTTGCCTTGTTATGGTGACGTCCTTCAGTTCAAGCAAGAGTTTCAGTGGAGGACTGGAAGGCACTTTCTCTTCTCTGAGAAGAACTAAGCAAAAAAGAAACTTGTTTCTCTAGTTCTGTCACCAAAACCGTGTTGCTTCAATTTCTTCAGCAGTGAAATGAAATAAAAAAATTCCTCATTCCACTATGCAGTCCTGCTCTTTTCACAGCCTACTGAGTTGGGATGAACATATCCACAAAGCTCTGTTGAGATGTCACTGTAGGACAGGGATACCTACAGAGAGTCCAGAGCTTCTGCCACATCTAAAAACACCATACTGCACACAACAACCACCAAACCTGCACCTTTAAATGAAGAACAGACAATGGTACCATTTATTTGTTCACTCAATAATGTCCTTTTCTGCAAGTTTTCTTCTTCACTTGGCATTTCCCAGGTTTAGATAATGTATTTTCATAGGCATTTTCATAGGCATATGCATTTTCATATTTCAGATAATGTATCTTCAAAGTCTCATAGGCAAAGTTCCAGCTTATAAATTGTAATTTGAGCTTTGGGAATTTTCATTAAAATACTAGATTTCTTCAGGAATAGTTCCATGCTTTTAGCAGGCTTTGGTTAATGGCTACTGTGCTTAACTTCTCAATGGAGACCCAGAATGCCTTACCTCATGAAACAAAAGCCAGTTCCTTAAAATAAGAATCTGTCACCCTATTTATATTAATGCTATGCTAATACTATTCTACTGAATCTGTGATCCTCAGAAGTTACACGTATTACAAAACTGAAGAATTTCAGTACTTAGTAAAATCAGATTCTTAATTTTAATGTGAGCTGTGCGTATTTAACATTTTGCAGCTTTGGACATGAAATAAAATATCTTAATTATCTTAGCTGTTTCACACATAAAGTGATTTACATGCCAACTCCTACCCATCAACCCAGGGTTTCCCTTAATTAAATTTACAGAAACACAACACATCATACATGCTGTACTCTGTTACCTTCATAAACTGGGTTCTTCAGTACATACCATATCATATTTTGGATGTATAAATATTGAAAATTAAGAAATATTTGTGTGTGTGTCTGAAGACTTAGAGGATATCATCCTTATGGCTTTATTTTGTTTGGGTTTGTGGTTTTTGATTGTCTATTTTTGTTTTTTGGGTTTTTTACAGAATTTTTAATTATTGTAATCATACACAAGGTTTCTGCATTAATTTAAAACAGAACTTTTGGATCTTTCTGGGGGAATTGAGCTGAAGAGAAAACCAAATATTTTGAGAAAAGCTGTTGCAATGCCTCAGATTGTGAGAAGGTGGGAGATCTCAGGCTGGAAAGCCTAGGCCTCAGTAGAATATGAAAAATGAAATACATTTATTGCAAAATGCTATAACATTATTTCTGAAGACACAAAACCCTGCTCTACCTTGAGTAGATAAAGTATAATATGATAGCACAGAAAGCAAAACCTGATTTTGTGTATAACCCTTTCTCCTCAAAATATTAAAGCATACACAGATATTCTCTCTCAAGAACCAAAACTGAAAAACACTTCCAAAAGAGATTTTGTAAGTGTCATAGTACAATGGGAAACTCTGCAGCCAGTAGTGCGGGATTATGGAATCGATAGGTAGTGAGTACCTTTCTGTATTTTAACTTTCAGGAAGTTTCAACAGGCACTGAGATGTTCAAAGCATCCTGAAAGGCATTTTGGCACACAGCTCCACAGGGCTGACTAATGAAGCTCAGTCCAGACTGATTATATAGTAAAACTGGTTTTTTCACATGTCCAGTCATGAGGAGAACTCAAAAGATCAGGCAGATTGCTCCTTTGGATTCTTGGGAAAGAGGTCGGTGAATGTAAGATGTTATTTGAAGATGAAGATTTTACTTCTGTCTGTAGGCTCATGAATGCCAGCTGACAGAAATACAGAAAGTTGAAGCTAATGTTTTTATGTTAGGGTCATAATATTAAAGGTATTAGCCTTCTGTAGAAAGTTATCTTACAAAATAAATATAATATCTGGAATTTTGTGAATAACAAGAATCAGCCTAAGACATGTTTTGGTTTTACCTGTGTGATCTAAATTAAGCTTGGTTATAACCAGATTCTGAAGGAAGATATCGTGTGCAATCTGTCATTTTTCTGAAACAAAACCCAGCTTCTGCCTATAACATGTGCTAGATGTGAATTCTGCCTAAAGACCTAAATACTAACAGTTCAGATCACTCAAAATTATAAGTAAGCTCTTGGTCCCAATGATGCAATTTACTTCCTCTTTGTAAGAAATTACATACATTATAAATAATTATTGATATTCAGACTGTAATCACTGGTTACATCTAGACAACTCAGAAAGCATGACCTGCTGGTATACCTTCCCTGAAACCACCTGGTAGTGCAAAAACATGTTATGAGACATGGCAATTACAAGATTATTGTTCCATGTTAAGTCAGTAAGCACTCTTACCTAAAAGAGTTGTGATTACCAGGAAATCCCTTGGAAAATCAGCTTGTTTTCCTTACAAATCCCGCTCAAGACTATCTGTTCAGGTGATATATATTATAGTGAGATTTGAAACATGTCAATAATACGAAAAAAGTATATATATATATACCATACCTTATTCAACATTATTTTCTTCTGGTACAAAGACTGTTGACAGAGAGTTATATAAAAAAAATCTGTATTTCTGTTCCAAACTGAAAAAGATGATCATTACATTCCAGATATCAAAAAAATAGGGAATCTTTAAGCTATAGTCACTGGATAATTGTTACCTTGCAAGTTTTAAGCAGGTATCCAATCAGGGATTGTGATTACCATACTCTTACTGTATGTTTCCTAAGATTTTTTGGTGCAAAATTAAATATTAATAGAGTGTGATTCTATGCCTTTCTCTAATTCAAGAAACAAGGAGACAGCAAAGGCAGGACTGGCACTTGTGCAGGTGGGCCACCAGGTCTGTGAACATGGTGTGTGAACATGGTATCCGGATGTCAACTGGGATGTCAAAGAGATAATCTTGAGTACATTCTCCCTGCTTGTGGCTTTAAACTGTGCAAACTTTATCTGTATTTTCCTGTTGCACATGGTAAAATAAAGAATAGATGTTGCACAGAACTGAATTTTTAGCAATATATTTAATACAAAAATTTGCATTGTGATTACAGATAGATACATGTTGTAGACAATCAAAGCTGTCTACAAAGTGCTTATTCTACCTTTAGATGGCCACCAGCAGAGAGAATCTTCATTTCAATATATTTTGATGGTGTATTCTGATCTTCCTTGTACTTCCCAAAAAAAGGAAAGGAAAGCTGAAGTATTTATGAACTCTAAATTTTGCTTTCGTGACATGTAATGTAGGAATGGAATTCTACCTATGTGAAAATTGTCATCTTTCAGTCTGGGACACCCCCCCCTAGGGTATTTGAAATGTGTGCTAAATAAGTTTTCTCTAAAGCAAGTTATGCAGACCTTAGGAGTTAGTAATTCTTCTCTTATACAGAAATAAAATTGGCTGAACACAGGCTGTGGCCAGAAAGGGAATTTTGTGTGGTGCCTTCATGGGTTAAACCACAACAGGAGGATTGGTGAAGTTGTTTTTAAATTTTTTCTTATTAGCCATATCTGTTTAGCTGACAATATGTTAATTTCCCCAAGCTGAGTCTATATTGCCCATAATGGTACTTTGTAAGTGATCTCCCTGTCAAAAGCAGCTTTTTGGCATATATTTCTCCCCCTGTCCCCACGACAAGCGTGAGTGATTCCAGTGTTTTTTCTCCATTGTACAGGGTTAACTGAGAAGACAATTGGGTTTACTGGGTATTTTTTTTTTAATTTCAAGATTCAGATTATCATGCATATATTATCTCCACTTCACAGTCCAATATTTCTGTTAAACTATTCTTCCTTGAACTTTATAAAATAATGATTCGGGCACCTGGGTTAATGTAACCAGAGCAGACTGAAAATTAAAAATGCAAAGTAAAAATTGATATAAATTGTCCAGGTAGGTTTATCTCAGTTAGGAGAATAGGAACTTAATGAAAAGTCAATGTCAAGGTGACATCAAAAATAAGTGTCTCCTCTTTTGACATGTGAAAATATTTTCAACCCCCTTTATTGATAATATCAAGATTACTTTAGTCTTAGACTTTAGTGTTATCAGATAATTTCACTACCTTCACTACCTTCCCTAGGATGTATTAGGTTGACTTTTTGTACCTTTCATCTCTCCAACTCACATTTCGCCGTAACTCCCTTTGTTATACAAATGTGAAAGAAATTTTGAAGAAATACTGTTTGATGTTGAAATAATGAAAAAAAATAATGTTATAACCCTGTTGGTGTGAACATTGACAACTCAGTTTGCTACCTGATAATTAAGGAAAAAGTAATATACAACTGGACAAAATCAATCATTTTCTTACTGAAGAATGCATCTATGCATCTGATTTTCAAAACCTTACTAAGCTACTTAATCTGTAAAATAAACTTTGGGGAGGTTGTGGTGTTTCTTTCCCTTCAGACTGCTCTGAATTATAAGCCAAACTGTCCACTAGAAAACAAAAACTATGCACATAAATACTATTCCTGGATGCACAGTTGTGCTTGAAGTGATCTCAGGTATCTGACTAACTAGAATTTAATATCCCCCTTTTCAATACTCAGAATTATTGAAGAAGAAGGAGCTTTATAGCTATATTGGAGTTGGCATTGCAAAGGAGGAGGAAACACTTCTAAGGAATACCTTTCAGGCCAGACAATTCAATAGTCTTGTTTACATGGAGTAGAAGTTAGCAGAAAGTCTTTTGCTATTAGGAATAAGTAGAGAATTTATAAAGTAGCTAAGATAAAGAGCAGAACACCAGAGAATATAATACCCTGGATATGTGAAATTTTAGAGAAATGACATATGAAATGCCAAATTATAAAGATGTTAAAATACATTAAAAATTGGAACAGTATACAAGTACAGAGAGATCAATATAGAAATTAAATAGAATTTGGAGAGAATATACGTAGGACCCCCAAATAAATATTTCCCTTGGTTTAAAATAAAAAATAAAAACCAGGGACAAGCCAAGTTATTTGGAATCAGTGCAGAGAAGATTGACTATGTTTAAATTAGAGGAAAAACATATGGAAATTGGTACAATTTAAGGGAAGGAAGAAGAGAACCAAAAAAAGCAAAGTGAAACAGTAAAGGGAAAATAAAAGAAACAGAATGGTAAGTCAAGGCAAAGTTTCCTTTTGTTGCACCAGGGTAGGTAAGACTTTGCTGATTTCTCTTTTGAACCCCTGTATTTTTGTGTTCCTGTACACGCCACCTACTCAGAGCAGTTGAGATGAGTCTGTACGTACTGTTAGTTTCACAGGTCAAACTCAAACCTCACACTACTGTGCAGTACACTGTTGGGTTTCCCAGCTTTTATGACAAGCTGTTTAAGAAGAAATGCCTGTGGGACTGCAATAGTAGCTATTTCTTCTCAGTGCTATACTCAGTACTTCAAGCTGTAAGTGCAGTGCTCTTTATCCTTTTCCCTACTGTTCTTTTTTCTTTTTCTTTTGACTCTAGTGTGCCTCTCATTAGGGTTTCTGTTTAATGCCCTAGGAAAAGCTTATGCATTTATGAGGAGCTGATAATAGATGCATACACTTCAGTGTTTGCCATCTTGGCTTCCCTTTAATGTAATTCATTATTCCACAAATATACGGTACATAGTGCTGCCAAGTTAATTTGTGTAATAATAATGAGCTATTAATTAACATCCAAGAACACATGTTTCTTCCAACAATTTGTGGTAATAAAGTAATTAATGAAATTCAGAATTTCATTTTACACAGGAAGTCTAACTGATACTTGGAACATTGCAAGCTATTTCTCTGTCAAAATGATCAACAAACTCCAGCATTAATCTGTTAAAAAGTGGGGGGAAATAGATGCATAAAGACAGCCTTTTATAATTGTTGTGTGATATAGAACTTGCTTTTCTTTTTTTTTTTTTTGGTATCAGAAAACTTGTTCAAAAGATATTCCCAGCAACCAAAATGAGATTACTATACAATTTCCTACCCACTGGAAGAATATATTTTCTTTTCCTCTTCAAAGAAAACCCTACCATTTCCTGACTCCTTGTGATAATGTATCATGATCTTTAAAGCCTCTGAATCCCAGAGACATCAGTTGTGAGGGAGTAGTACACTTTGCTGCCTCTTGGGGCATTCTCGGGAAACTGTCACTCATGGAGGTGGTATGTATCTAAGAGTAACACTTGCTGTCTTCATTGCTCAACCTGATCTGAACCTCAAGGATCTCAGTGGCACCACTCACTTTTCTAGTAATGACAGTATGAATGGAGAAGACATATGTTGTTATTTAAAGCTAGTATAAGATAAAATTCTGCTCAAAATCTGTGCAGACTTGATGAAGTTGTACAAAACTTGACTCCAGTTTCACAGGCAATTCCATGAATTTCAGTGGAGATATGGGCTGCACTTTCTAATGGAAAACTCCTCCTGATCTTTATTATATTTTCACTTTACAGAATGTTTAGCATATTATTTTAAAAGCCAAATAAATTATCATTCTACTACTCAACAAAGTGTCAGAACAGAGCTACATATATTTATTGTATATTTGGCAACTAATCATCCCCAAATGAGTCACAATGTATGATGAAATCAGTCTCCACTGAATTCTTTATTAAAATAAACCAGTTTTTAACCAGTCACAGAGGATTTTTTTCAACATGCAAAATTCTGAGGAAAACCCCCTCAAAACATACATATGCCACTTGTTTTTTTCCTTTGGGAAAAATACATTCTCAGCAGTATAGCACATTTGGTATACACAAAGTATTTACCAACATTTCTCTAAATGAATTCTTTAGTTGTGCTTTTAGGCTTATAATGAGTCATGAGGATAGTTTCTCCTCCAATTATTTATAGCAGTGGTAATGTCTTTCGAAGGATATTTGTGTAAACTGCATGTTTTATGAAAGCTTGGGTGAAATTATCTTGCTTAAGATTTCTTTCAAAATCAAGACTCATATCTTTCTGAAAAGTCTGAACGTGTGTCATGATTCCTGACCAGATATGATAAGAAGCAGCTCTAAGCAAACAAGCAAGCAAACAAACAAACAAGTATTGTTTGTAGTTTAAGCACAAAGTAGAGGTGCAACAAACTGGGGGTGCAACACACAACTGTCAGTGAATCATTCACAACTTCAAGGAAAGCATGAACCATATTCTTGCTGTGAGGTGTTCAACTGTTTCTACTAAATACTGTTAGCTTCTACTGGAAAGAAGGAGAGTATGACCAACCCAGAGCTCTTCTGAATGATGACGAAAGGAACTTTATGTATTATGTAACATATACAGCATATATTTTATTCATATGTTGTCTGGTGTTGTCCTTTGCCTTGTAGGTAGGCATACCCACAAATCCTTTTCCTGTAATTAGTTTATAGGTACAGATATTGCAGGAGGCTCCTGTAGAGATAAAACAAGACTTACACATGGAGAGGAAGGAGCAGACAGAATAGCAGTGACAACCAGCTGCCCCTCTGTGTTTGGGATGCTGGGAGGTTCTACAAGCAAGCAAGCTCAGAGGCTTCATCTTGCTAATGTGAATACAATGACTATTTTATTTCACCATGATATTCTGTATTATGTCCACGCATAAGATGATGCAAAACAGGAAACAAACCCTTGAAGCAGTTTTCATCTGAAAGATGGAAGATATTGACAGGCAGCTGCTGAAGCGCAATATATCAGTGTTCAAGAGTATGTCAGAGAGAGAGAGAGCAGCTCTGTAGTTCCATTCTTTAAAACTAGTTGCTGCGCAGCTTGAACACACAAAAGTCTTGGCACAAATACTGCTTGGTAACTTCACACTGGAAAATGGGGTGACCACTGAAGAGATTTGTGAAGGCAGACAAAGCTTCCTACATCTACCCCCATCCCAAATCAACAAAGAGCAGAAATAGTTTCTGATTCTCATCTTTCAACAACTGGTCTAATCTGTTTTATCCAAAGACCCCATGTGAACTGTGTTTGAGTGATATTATGATGCTTAATATGTTTAATCCTGCATTTATTTTTAATTTAACTAATGATGGTTGATTGTTATTAAAAAGGGGAGTGTCAGTTTGTAGATGGCATTGTTACCTTTTCATCCAGCTCAGTGGTTTTCAGTGGTTTTAATTTATTTTTTTATTTATGTATGTATTTATTTATTTATTTTCTGTTTGTGACCTTCCTCTTCTTCCTGTTTGAGGTATCATGCAGTGTGAACTGCTTTTCTCAGTCAACTTCTGTGAACCTCTTAGAAGTGCACTAGCAACCTCCAAGAATACCCAGTCTGCAGCTTAGATGTTCTGATTGATCATATTTTACTTCTTGTGATCACACCCTGAGGAGGCATTTCCTTTACAAGAACAAACAAGCAATAACACAAAAAACCTTTGTGACTTTTGTTCATTTTGTTTTTTAAATCCAACTACAAGGCTTTTAGAGAAAGTTCATTGTTCATGTACTAGCACTTAGAGATATTTTTTCTCCTGTGTTTCCATAAATTAATATTCTTAAACATATGTTTAGTGTAGAATGTTTGCTCTGAAAACCAGTAATGCCTGGACAAATAAGTATAGATTTCAGAATTCAGATATCTTAGTAGGTGTTGGTTTTGAAGTCTTAGCGTTTGTTCAGAGAAATATTATTCTGCTCAATATTGTAAAAATGTGACAATTACTCACTGCCAATAACGCTACCAGGTACCTGCTGTCTGTTATATAGCAACAGCTATCTACTTCTATGACCAAATTATCTATAAATGTATATTGGTAAGGCAACAACACAAATTAGCCTTGGATCAACTTGATTATTGGACATGAGTTCTTCCACTTGTTGCCATTTGATGCATTCTATCAACACCTGCATTAGTCTCAAGAACTTGAATTTTAGAATCTTGGCTTGTTTTATGGTTTTTCTTTATAAACGAGTACCAAGATAGTACCTTGAACTTGTTTCAGTTTTTTGTTCATAAAGGAAACAAAGGATGAGTAATTTAGGTGTAGATATCATGTCTAGATTTAAAGGATCCTCCCTGGACATAATTTTCTGCTCCAAAAACAGTGAATTGAGAGGAGAAGAAAATGTTTCTGAAAAGTTAAAAAAAAAAATAACCTGGATGTTAACTAAGATATTTTGCTATTTTCAAACAAATCATTATAAACTCTCAGCTCTTGTGCCTGAGTTTGGAAAAGTTAAACCTTCTCCTCTGGGGGAAAACTCATTACTCAAAGCTTCCAATAATTATGACAGCATCTTTCAGTAGAAGCTTTAATACCCATTTTTTTGAAAGAAGCTGTTCTAAAATAGGTATAAAAAGTAGATTACTTAGGTTATTCCAAACACCCCAAACTTAGGGTAACCTCAGCTTTACGTGAGTTCATTAAAAACACCTAAAGCCAAATACAGTGATTCTCCTTTGCAGTATTTACTATATCAAGCGCCTTGGTCTGCAAGCTCCTTTGGCCATTCCCAATTGCCTGTTGGACAGGTACAATGTCCTCCTTGCTTAGAGGGACTGCACTTGACCATCATCCTCTCTCAGCAATAGGGGAGACATTCACTCTTACTCTTTAGTAGTCAGCTAAATCCATTTACACAACAGTATATATTGAACCTGTATATACATACACTTTTACAGATCTTGGTTTTCATTTGAATTGATCTTACCCCTCTTAAAATAATATAGTCTCACTTTAATGACAGTGCTGATGATTCTTAATTGTGATCCCGGCTCTGTGAAAAATAAAAGGCCCATATCTGACCTATGAGCTATGAAGACTATTCTTTCTATTTTAAAAAATACTGTTTTGTCATATCGCAGGCATTTAAAAACATTAAACATGGATAGGGACAGTTGAGTGGCAAATAAATATGCTGAAAAATCAAAAGTTACTAAGATGATATTATGCTGATGACCATATATACACACAACATAGATAGATGCAAAACTTCAGCCAAATGTTTATTACTGTGTGAAACAATTATTTTCCATACAAAACCAAATGCATAGAGCTTTAAAATTAACCTCTTACCAGCATGACTGAAAAGATAATGAAGATACGACCATATGATAATCTTTCTTGAAATCTTCTGGTTTTCTATTTCTTTCCTAAGAACCAAAACAATTCTCTGTATTTTCCTGGAATTACTTTGCTCCTCAAGAAATGTTCTTTATGTCACTCCTTTTTGCTTTCAAAAAATTCAACAATTTTTTTCTCGGCATGTGATTATTTTACTCTTGTCCTTGCTTTTTCTGTTTGTTCCTGTCACTTCATCTTACTTGCTTGCTCTACTGTTCCAAGGAGAAAGAAGGCAGGGCATGGAATGAGTGCATAAAGGTAACTCCTCATATGAACCAGAAATATGCCATAATTCAAAAAGGAAAACAGCTGAGAAAGAATAAATCTTGTTTTAATGTGCCTGAGCTTGTATTAAAAAATATAGATGTACTGTATGCATATGAAATTTTTGATTAAAATGTCTCTCACCAGTCTGTCTGTTTAATTAAATAAAACCTGCTTGGTATTAATCAAGGCATAAAGAATTTATGCCCCAAATCCAGATTAATTAAAAGCCCAGAAGCTTGAAGAACAGACTGTGTATAAATACTAAAATAAATCAATCTAAACATAATATTTATGGATTTGGGCTGCATATTCCAAAAATATAAATAATTCTAGGAAGTGATTTATGGTAGATTAGCTGTGGAAATACGTTGCTTATTAGGATATATTTAAACATAACTTTAAGTAAATAGTTTGATTTACGAATTTCCTTTTTTAAACACTTAGTTTTTAATTATAACTCTATTGTAACACTTTCTGATGGTTAATTTGATATCAAATCATTTACATTTTAGTCTGACATATTAGTAAAAAACCACTGTAAAAGGTCTTCTGTAGACCTGTAGATTTGACAAAACACTTGTCTTTCCACAAACAGAAATACCATGAATACTTTTGGTACTATTAATAAAGAATACTTTGGTTTTGGAAGCAAAATATTTTGAGTTTGGTCTGGAATTGAAGTCTGGAACAGAAAATGTGCATGAAAAAGTTGTGGGAGCGCTTTGAAAGAAGGAAAGTGAAGGTAGCCTTCAATAACACACAGCAAGCCAGTAATGAAAAAATGAATGAGAATGCAGAAAGCATTAAAGGGATTTCCCATTCCTTACCCCCTGTGATAATTCTGTGTCTGTATTAATTGTGCCTCAAAATGGGAAAAGTTTGCCTTGACACCAGCATTATTACCCCTTTAAATCTGAATGTGGAGATGAGCTTCTGCCTAAATCTCAGGATGGAGTTCTAGAAATTCCCAGTTTCAAGTAAAAATTAATTTTTGAGCCTTATACTGAAAAGCAGCAATCAGGAGACCATTCTTTTTCAAGGTTGGAGAGAAAGGTCACAGTGGATATTCCAGTCTCATTCCATCATTAACTACAATAGCCTAAAGATCTCATAACTTATGAAGCTGCAGAGATTATGCTCACACATTTACCTAATCCACTAAGTAACAAGTTGATGCTAAGTGCCAGTTTACAAGATAAATGGACTACTGTCTCCACTGATACAAAATATATTGAATACTCTGCCCAGAGAGCTGACTGATGGCTGCAGTGGCTGCACAATAGTAATTTCTATGAAATTGCAAAATAATGCAAATTATTCTTTCAATTGCCAGCACTTCTTATGGTAACAATGGCTGCCAGTCACCACAGCTGTGGAGACAATGCATGTCTTTGCTATAGCTGTCAAATACCAGATTTAACACCTGTTTGCTAATTTTAAAAGTGCACAGCATGGGCCACAAGATAATGGCATTACTTGGGATGAGATAGGAGTGGAAACTTTTAAAAGACGAAGTTCACATATATCATGCAGACATACATTTTCCTGCTGAGGCCACCTCCTTTTTTCTAGTGTCTCTTTCGTCCCCTTATCCATGGTAGTCACACTGCATGTTACTAAAATGATATTTTTGTCCCAAACAGACAGATCTTCTCTTTGATGAGTTTTATATGAGGAGATAAAAAACCTGACTCAGGCTTTTGCAGGTTGTTTGTGGTTCAGGTAACCCACCTGAAAATCCTAATTTTTGACATCTGCACATAACAGCTGGTAATGAGCATTTGGACTCTGAAAGCCTCTGATTTTTAATCTTTTACATTAGACTTGTTAATAAGGATAGATGGAAAGCAGGTGTGATAGTGGTTGAGAGGGTTATTGGAAGACATAATTGCTTCAACTATTGTTTTAAGCTTTTCTATTTTATTTTTTCTTTTCTTCTCCCACCAGAGTTTGTCTTTCTTGCAGCGGTCAGTTGCAGCTAAGCAGCAAATGTGCAGCTTTTACATTTTCTTCACTATTTACAAATCTAAAAATACATGGAAGAACTCCAGGATTAGATGTTATTTTTTTTTAATGAAGAATTTGAGCATTCGAAGTAAAGCAGCTGAGCTGAAATGTGTTAACACACATCATTTAATCCCTTCAGAGGTCTGATTTAACCCTAATGGCTGGAAGCCAGGGCTGCTTGTGTTCTGCTTCTGGCTGAATATTTACTTACTAGGAAAGACACAAGCAGGTTGCTCTGGATCTGTCTATACTGCACACTGCACCATAGTGCAGAAGTCCCCAGCATAGCTGGGTACTAGAATTCACTGTGGTATGTATAGTTTACACTGCAAAGAGCAATGAACCGCGTCATACATATTCAAGCATCAACTCATCTTCTAACTTTATATGGCAGAAACAGTCAGGTCCCACCTCCTGATGTTGATAGACTAATAAAAGCATAATTGTTAATACCAGTACCTGACAATGGGGTACAGTATAAATCTGTATCTATATAATCTATATTGATCATTCATTTGGTTATGACACGCAGACTTTCATAATGCCCGAGACTACTGATTTTGCTAATCTGAATTTGGTTATTAATATATAGATTAGAACCTGCCTTCCGATACTACATACGAAGAAATCTTTTAAAAAGAGAATCATTGTCATGCCAAAGTTTACTACAGGCATGGAAACAGAAACAGCCTTTTGAGAGAGCTACCTAAATGTTTTGTTATTTTCTATACAGAGGGTTGAAACCTCATAAGAGCAAATATTAACAGTGTACATTAAAAAAAAAAGAAAAGATTTCCTCCTAATAAAATAAAAAAGAAACAATTAGATTAAATTGTGTATTTTTGGGTTCGTTTGAAAGCTCAGGCTAAGTATCAGGATACTATAGCACCAAATAGAATTATAAATATTAATGAAATCAGTGGTTTTGAAGCTATTTCTCATTTCACTGTACATGTATTATTTACATCAAGTACACTGTGTTGTTCAACCCATATATTTAGGAAAAAAAGTTCTTGCATACCTTGCACAACATTTAACCAAAGACATTTTAGACAAATATTTTTACCAGATGCTTGGGGAAACAAAATGGTTGACAAAAGCAAAGTATTTTCCAGGTGTTCTCCTTAACTCCCAACAACTGTGACTCAGGAACACAGCCTTCTTATTTAATAACCCCCAGTGGACAGTACTGTTGTAAATTCTCCAGTTGCTTTTTAATACTCATGCTCCACAACTGGTCACAGGCAATTTCATAGCTCAGCTAAACTCTCTTAAGTTTAGCCTCAGCCTTTCACCTTCTAGTTCCACTTGATGTATCCTGTTTCTTGCATAGGGAGAGACAATAATATTCTTCCTTATTTTCTCTATCTTTTATAGAGCTTTTCCAACTTGAAGAATCCCAGAATCCTAGTCTGCTTCACCAGAGATGTCACCTCATGCTTCTGACTGTCCTTGCCTTCCTTCTCTTTATCTTTTCCAGTTTTACCACATCCTGAGACATAGAAACCATAACTGCATGCAGAATTAATTCAAGGAGTATATAAAATCATGTTATTTACATAGTTTAGGAATAAAATCACTATAGTTAGGAAGCATTTTTCCTGAGATCACATGCTTGCCCTCTATTCCTTATCTTGTGTTAACAGAGAGAAATATATCTAAAAGCTTGGTATTATTAATCATCATGTAAGCTTATCTTGTTGTTTTATAATAATTGTTAATTTGCCATCTGACGGTTTAGCTATAGATCTCTTTTATTTATCTTATTTCTATTCCATAAAGAGTTAGATAAAAAAGAGTACTTAGCATTGTAACTTTATCAATGTAGAAAAGAGAATAGAGTGGTGATGGGTTTGTTGTTCATTGCAAAACCAAGTACTCCAGATTTCTTACGTTCGAAGTACGGAGAGTGTGAGGAAATGCATCTTCACATCTTCACCCCAGCACTTGAAGTGGACCATGAATGACAGAAGTATTTCTCATGACTTCTCTTTGGAACATGGAAATTGCCCATGATCATACTGGCATTTTTCTTTAAAAATGTATTTACTCTACAGATGGGATTACGTTATTTAACATTTAGCTCTTTGCAGCATTTGTTATAATGTGTATTTAAGGAATTCATGTTATCCCCACCCCTAAGTACAGTGTCTGTCCTGTTGTCTCTCTGGGCTCCACTTCTGGCATCTGATGCCTCAAAAGCAATGTCAGGCTAATCATATTATTCCTTCATTGAAAGCAAAAGATAGCATCTCAATAAACACTCTGGGAATCTGATCATATCGTAACAGAATTCACAGATATCCAGTCCTTCTTCAAGACTCTTCCCATGGGATTCAGTTGACTGTATATAGACATAAGTTCTGCTCTGGTCACTCCAGGCTCCTTTGCAGCTAATGAAGGGGACACAGAGAAATAAGCTACATCATTCAGTCAACTGAAGTTGATGTCTCAAATATTTAGTATTAATTGTGCCTTAATAAGTACGTACCTAAATTTAAAGCAAACTCCTTCCCACCCCACGTTGCAGAGAAATAACAGTCTTGTTATTCAACTCAGGCTGAGCATAGGGGATGGATAGAACAGAATAGAATGGAGAGGAAAGGAATGGAATGGAACGGAATGAATAGAATGGAATAGTCTGTGAATGTTCTATTCCTATTCTAGGAATATAGAATAGAATAGGAACATTCCTATTCCATCCCATTTATTCAGTTGCATTCCATTCAGTTCCATTGCATTCCATTGTGTACTATGTTTCTCCATTCCGTTCCGTTCCATTCCATTCCATTCCATTCCATTCCATTCCGTTCCATTCCTTTCGTTCTATATGTCTCTATTCTATTCCATTCCATTAAGTTCCATTCACTTCCATTCTATTCTATGCCTTTCCGTTCCATTCTGTAAAATAAAGTCATTGCAGTTGTATACAGTAGACTTTCTGAAGTTACTAGAAATGAATTAGCCCTCTCTGTCTCTACTGTTATGTCTTTCTCAACACCATGAAAACATGGAATGACCATTTATTTTCAGTGCAGAGATAAGAAATAAAGAACAATTGTCATTCTTCAAACATGTTTTTAATGACATTTTTTATTCCCTTCCTTAATTTTTTTCTTTATGGTGATGTTACCCACACACTGTTTGTTCAAATTGCTAAGAAATCTTTCTTGAAAAAATTTCATCATAACTTGTATATGTCTTTTCCCCTTCCATTCTTCTGGATGAATTATCCCAGCTTTTTCAATTTGTTCCACTATTTCCTTCAAAGAGGTCTGTGGGTTCTTTTCTGTTTTCTTTTACTCCTTTCCTTACCTGACCTCACCTGGCCTAACCCCACCTCCTCCTTTCCTTGCCTAATGGCTTTGTTCTTCAGTCTGTGAATAGCTATTCTGAATTCTATCTGAAGATAATTTCTTTGGTGTACTAACCAGATTGTTTTAGTTTAACCTATACAATCCCATTGATTTTAAAAGAACTGCTTTTGTAGAAGTGAGCAGAGTTTAGACAGAGAGGTAGATACGGGAATGCCATGTATGCTGAAATTGACAATATGAGTGACAGGGATGTAGATAGCAATACAAATACCATTTTGCTGTCATGAATGAAGTTATGATCTCATCATTGTCTTTCTCAGAGGAATTCTTAGCGGGCAAGACATCTATTCTTGCCTTCCATTTATTCCTTTTGAGTATCTCACTGCCAGAGGCCAAATAACGAATTGTCCTTGTGTAGCTACACTCTGGGTTAAAGAAAAAAGGTTTTCAAAGTGAAATTAATGACCATAATTTTTCTTTTCATTGCATCTTTTTATGACTGTTTTTACAGTGGAAAAATATGTGAAGGGCAGAAAAATTAGAAAAATAATAACAACCATGTTTTTAATAGTGTTTTAAGTTATTATTTACCTGAAAAAGAAGTTTCATCATTATTTTATTCTCCCTATTACTTCTTTCATTTGCTTCACTGTTATCAGTATAAAACCAAATATTAGAGTACTATTCCCTCTCCATTAAGAAAATTATTAAGCAATTGTTTCATTTTTATGAAACTGTCCTTTCTTAAAATATTTTTTAAAATATCACTGTCCTTTCTTAAAATATAATTTTTTTATACCATCCTTTATTATAGCCAACGTTATCTTCCTGCACATATTTTTATGTCTCAGTCACCATTATGCTATTATAATCCTATACACTTGACAACATGTTATTCAAACATTACTTCAGTATCTTATTTTGAGTTTGATGTGTGGCAACACTAAGACATAACACCCTGAAGTTATCACAGTCCTCTGAAAGTGTCTGTCACTTTGATGGGAGACAACAATTGAATCTCAAATGAAATGCATCTTCTTGTCAGGTTGCTTTAGTATAGACCATCTGGTTTACAGTTCTACTGTCTAGAAAACTGTATCTTGCCCTCCGTCTGGAGCAATAGAACCACAGCTATGGGGCCATTTCGATTATACGTATTTACAAATACTTTAAGCCATCTGTGGCCTGATTTGCAGAGGTATAGAATACCAATAACTTCAATGGGGACTGGTCACCAAACCAAGGGTACATGTGAAGAAGCCACAAGAATGGATGCCATCACTTCCCCTCTCTTTCTCCTTCTGATTTGCTCACTTGCTACCTGTTTCTGAGCCCTTCCAGGAACGGAGAGCTGCTGTGAGATCCTGTACTCTTTTTGGCCAGGCCAACAGCCCAAACTAATGCAAATCCAGTCACAACAGGGTCCAAGTAAGTTTGTTAACTTTGCTCCATCTTGCGGACAAAGTGGTGATAATACTCCCACACCAGCTACCACAGCAAGGTTCTTGCAGCACTGAGTGCCAAGACAGGAAGGCTATCTTTGCAGTTAAGAGCTGATTGTGGTACTGTTGTTACAATAGATACATCCAGTTACCTTTAAAGAAAATATTTTATGAAATGTAACGTTTTTCTAGAAATCATTTCAAATGTTTAGGCTCTTAATTATTCCTGAAAAAAACCAGAGACTGAATATTTAGTATCTTGTTTGACAATATGTTATTGGTACAGTCAATATGTTACTATTTAAAATAACTTGCTAATCAGTGCTCCAGAACATGCCTCTGTTACTTGGCACCTCTCTGGTATTCCAGAAATAGCTCTTTCAGCATAATATGTAGAATTTCAATGAGTTTATACCTCCTGATTAATGTGATATTTTGTCAAGTTGTTGACTCTGTAACATTAACTTTTTAACCCTAATTGGAAAAAGTGTTTCTGCGTAGCAAGGATAATCAAAGGCAAAATCAATCTTGCTTCTTATGAAGAGAATTATTCACCGTACATTTGCTATTTTGCATTATTTAGAGGATACTTGTTTTTTCCACAGCTAATTGATTCAATAAATGGTCTTTTAGAAGCCTGAGAAGGATTTAGAACTTGAAAGTAGGGATTTAAATGGTGCACATCTAAACTGTTGTGGATTCATTCAAAACGTTCTTTGGGTACAGCTATGTACTTGTATTACCTCTCAAAGAAAAGTAATTTCTTTAAATTGATGACATGACATGAAATAAGCATCACAGTGCCACTGACTGTTTAAATGTTTTGGGCATTTTTTCTCTGTTACTCTAGCAGGATTCACAATGCCTCACATGAGAGACTGAAAATATCCTAAAGTAATTGTTGCAGCCGAGTGTTTTAGCTGAATGGATACACCAGAGAAAAAGAGCAGAACAGTCTTGGAAAGACTTTAGGTGTATAATGGAGGTAACAGAATGTGGTCCTCCTTGTTTTTCTATGGTTCTGATTTTAACCACTCGTTTAGCCCTGAGCCTAACAGGGAACATGTTGTGATTGATGTTTATTTTTCAATTGAAAAGTTATCTCAAATTAAGATACCTCTAATTTTGTACTGAAATGTAAAAATGTGGCACAGCAACTTTAGAAACTCATCATTGACTGTGAAATCTTGTGTTCAAATGCCAAAAGTATTTTGAGAAAGTTATAGCTAAATGTATTGCACAGTGATTTCTCTTAGCAAAAAAGAAATATATGTATTGTGTTCCTGCCCATGGCAAGGGGTTTGATCTAGATGATCTTAAGGTCCGTTCCAGCCCTAACTATTCTATGATTCTATATATGCAATTTGTTACTAATTTTTATATTAAAAACTTTATAAAAAAGCAGTAGTTGGTATGGATGGACCATAATTACATCAGTGATAAACTATTACTTTTCAATGTGATTTTATTAATAAAATTTAGTAGTCTTATAAAATAGATTTTAAAATCAGTGTTTTCCCTTGAGCCAGCATTCTTAAACACTTGGTCATAGACTCTACATAAGCATATTATATGATCTTACTCCTTAGCCTCTAATTGTCATTTCTTAATCGCAAAGTGATGAAGAAAGAGAGTAAAGTGGCTATTTTTATTTGGTGCAATGTGGATGGAAATGACAGAGAAAATTAGGATGTTTGTTGCATGGCAGTTGGCTTTTGCTTTATGGGGTTACGTTGTTGCTTGAGGGAACCTGTAACAGAACATAAACTTTTCTATTGCATTGACTAAATATCTGCATAAATTTTATAAGCTAGTTATATGTTAGCTTGCACCTACTAAGAAGCCATTTCTTTACAAAATGCTTTTCTTCCTCTGTGTTTGAAACATACAGCTCAAAGTAGCCAGATCTATAAAGTGCTTGAAAATGGACTTGATGGAAATTTCTGTTTTGCTACAATCTGTAATAATCTAGGGGATTGGAGCATAAAATGCTCTCTGCAATTTTTTGGCAGATGTAATTTTCCATCTTTTTTTTTTTTCCCTTTAATTTATTTAAGCAGTGATTGAAACAAGGACTAAGAATTTTGATGAAAAAAAAAAATGTTTGTAGGAACTTGTTGGCGATATCCCTTTGCAGACTGACCATGAAACCTTATGCATTTACCCAGCCACATGTGTCTTCAGATACTGAAAGAGTATTTACATGCTCACTTTCAATGGCTGGAAGCCTGTCAGAGTTAAACCATACCTTTGTTTTTGGAGCTTTGCTGCTTTAATTAGTTTTCTGCCTGAAGTACATGATCTGAAACCTTCACATTCTAATTTGAAATTATGCATACAGTTAAAATGCTAAAATAATGTATTTAAGAAGAAGTGGGAGGGGGAGTGGAACTGTGCAATTGCAGCCAGAGACAGAAGTTGAGAATACGTGAGAGGAACAGCTCTGCAGGCACCCAGGTCAGTGCAGGACAGCAGGAGGTGCTCCAGGTGCTGGAACAGATTCCCCTGCATCCTATGGTGCAGCCCACGGTGGAGCCCATGGTGAGCCAGCTGTGCCCCTGCACAGGTTGTCAGTGGAGCAGATACCCACCTGCAGCCAGGGGAGGACCCCACAGTGGAGCAGAGGATGCCTGAAGGAGGCTGTGACAACATGGGAAGCCCGAGCTGCAGCAGACTCATGGCAGGACCTGAGGTCCCATGGAGAGAGAAGCCCATGTTGGAGCAGGTTTGGTTGTAGGATCTGTGACCCATGGAAGGGACCCACGCTACAGCAGTCTGTTCCTGAATGACTGCACGTCATGAGCAGCCCACCTCATGAGCAGCCTGCACTGGAGCAGTCTGTGAAGAACTGAAGTCCATGGGAAGGACTTATGCTGGAGAAGTTCATGGAGAACTGCCTCCCATGTGGGGCACCCCAGGCTGGAAGAGGGGAAGCGTGTGAGGAGTCCTCCCCTGAGAAGGAGGGAGCAGCAGAGACAATGTGTGATGAACTGATCACCACCTCCATTCCATGTCTTCCTGTGCTGGTGGGGGAAGGAGCTGAAAATTTGGGAGTGAAGTTGAGCCCAGGAAGAAGTGGGGTGGTATGGGGGGAAGGTGTTTTAAGACTTAGATTTTTTTTTTGTCATTATTGTACTCTGATTTGATTATTAATTAATTAAACCAATTTCCCCAAGTTACATCTGTTTTGCCCATGATGGTAACTGGTGAGTGATGTCTCTCTGTCCTTATCTCAAGCCACGAACCTTTTGCTATATTGTCTCTCCCTCATGCAGCCAAGGAGGGGAGTGACAGAGCAGCTTTGGTTGGCACCTGGTATCCAACCAGGGTCAGCCCACCACACATCGTGAACAGTAATAAAACCTGGAACTTTTGCTACAAATACATTCAATATTTGTGCATGTAATACTTCTGGACAGCATGTAGTTGTTTTCTGTGTCTGAGAATGTACACCTCCAGGGTTCCTCTAACTCTCTGCAAAGGATCTGGACACTGTGATAAATAGCATTATGCAAATAACCTCTCCATACTTGACTTCTGTAAAATACACCATTCCTATAAAGAGCACCTTTGAAAGCAGAGAAAAAGCAAAGCTCAAGGGATTATATTGTACCTTTCTAGTAGGTTTTATACCATGCATATGCATATATGAAAATTTATCCTTAATGTAGAAGGCTCATCCTAACCTCCTTTTGTTTGCTCCCTTGGAGTTTGCCTTCCCTGAAATATGTGGGTGGGCAGGAGGCATCTCTGCCCCAGGGGCCAGCCCAAACTGTGTGGCATGGGGTAAGCAGAGCCACGGCCAGGCGCTATGGGCATAACCGTGGCATTGCACATTTGCAGGGTCCTGAGGAGCCAGGCTTTACCTGCTGCTCTGTGAAACATGGCAGGGCTGGGGACAGGCTGCGATCAGGTATTTAAGTCATTAAGCTAACAGGGGTCTGTTAATAATGTACGTAAGTTTAATTTTCAATTGGATTTAATCATCTGCTTCACTTGTATGTGTTCATCATTTAAAATACTGGAAGAGACACATACATTTAAGAAGGCCAAGGAGTAACAGCACATTTTGGTCCTAAAGCTCTGCAATTTGGATATTTTATTCACTTTTGGTTGTTGCATGAAATTTTATAATAATGACTTGGTATCAAACAATGCTGAAAGGGTGCTTCCTGGATTTCTACTCTTCAGAACTACTTTTCATCATTAACTCCTAGAAAGCAACTATCTGATTCATTATTTATCCATGCACCTTCCAATACCTCGTTCTATTGCCCTCAAAGGCATTTAGATGTCTAAATCACACTTAGATGCTCCTCCTAAATGACTTCTTCAGGATCAGAATAAAAGCATACGAAGAGCAGAAGTTTTTTTCTGTACTGGCAAATCAATTCGTTCTTTGTCAGTTAAATGACAACTGGATCCACGGATGTGGATCTGGAGTAATGGTTCAGGATACATCCTTCTTCAACTCTTGTGAATCACAGTCTTCAAACTGCTGCTGATGTATGTTTTTTCCTTCTTTTTCTCCCTCAACAGATGAGTTCAAAGCTCTTCTAATTTCAAATGACCTTGAAAGATTGTTCCAAGACAAAGAAAAGACAAATTAAAATGCATCTTTCATGGCATCTTCTTTTGACTTTTCATGTTCTCCAAATTTATGGTTTTTATTTATTTACAGAAATTTGTATAATTTATTATACTGAAGAAGGATAACAGTTTATGTATTTTTGTAATCCTTTTTTTTTTCCTAAAGTTAGCAGTGAATAAAAACAGTTACTTTGAGACCAGTGGAGTCAGATGATAAAGGATAAGGAATAGTCATGAAAATATTTTTTAAATGAAATTTCAAAATATTCTGGGATTTTTTTTCCTACCTCCTCTTCTTCTGAAGATCACTTAAGAGCTCATCTTTTTTTTCATTATTATTTTTCCTTCCTATCTAAAGTTATCATAGATTAAAGATGTCAATTAGGACAGCCCCAAATTGCTGTTATTAGGCCCTGAGTTAGTTGCTTATAATGGTTAAAATTTAATGCGTTTTTTCTGAACCTTCCATTGCTAGATGTCTGCTTCACATTTTGCCTGAAAAATTTCTTTTCAGTTTTAGCAAAAATAGTACAGTAACTTCAGAGAGTAGGTGGCAGAAGTGCTCGGTGTTTCACCAGCTAAGCCTGGTAAAACCTTTTTCCCAAAATACACCCAAGTCATAGAGTAGGGGCTTACAAAATGGAACAGGAAATCTCAGTCAGATTTTTCACAAAAATCTTCCATTTGCATAAGTCAGGAGCTTTCAGAAAATAACCATTTACAAATGCGCAACAGAGAAAATGTTGGTAAGTTTTCAAGTAATTTTCACGTTATAAATGTGCTCTAATTTAGGGATGCCACAGTGAGCATTGGCCCTTCACACCAAGATGTAAATTACCCCATTGCTTAGGGTGGCTGCATCTGATCATAAGTGCCAAAGGTGAAAACACCATCTTCTGCACTTTTTTTCTTTATCATGCTGTTGCAGAGACTGGTAGAGAGAAGTGACAAGAGGTGTCTGAGGTATTCCCTTTTCCCAAATAGCAAGTTATAGGAAGAGAGGAAATGGCCTTAAGTTGCACCAGGAGAGATTTAGAATGGATGTTAGAAAAAAATTCTTCACCAAAAGGGTTGCCAGGAATTGGAACAGGCTGCCTAGGGAAGAGGTTGAGTCATCATCCCTGGTGGTATTTAAAAGTCATGTAGATGACATGGACATGGTTTATTGGTGGACTTGGCACTATTACGTTGATAGTTGAACTCGACTATCTTTTAAAGGTCTTTTCAAACCTAAATGATTCTATGATTTCCAGTAACCAGCATGGCTAATCATTTCTAGGTAGAGCTGTTTTCCCCAGCTTTTCTGTTCATGCTCTCACTGTAGTTGTATTCACCATACTTTTAATTTGCAATCCAATTTACAGCTACAATTCCTAATTTGGCAATAGATAAATTTCTTCCCTTAATCTTATAGTTGTTCAAGACTTTTTGCCTGGAAATCCAATAACATCTCTGGTAACCTGAACCTCACATCCCACCTGCTCTGTCTCATGATAGGTGCTATTTTACCTGCCTGGCATTTTTCCTAGATTTTGTTAGACTGACTGGATGCTGCCACCTACCTTGTTGTGCAGACATGGCTGTTGTACCTCCTCATCCGTGTTGTTCAATAATCTGTAAAGGCTCTGTGTTTCTAAAGATGACCTGGCTCTTGGAACAATATATTGCTTATAAAAAAGGCTTTGATAGAATTGAGCCGTGTACACAGATGCAGAATCCTTAGGTCCCCTACTTGCCACACTCAGTGATCCTCTCTTCAAATCCAAGAGTATTTAATAGGGCAGCATACCATAATAGAAGTGTTTCAAGGCAGAAATATTCTATTTCATGGTGCAATTCTTTGTCCTTGACAACAGGCGAGATCAGATTTGTGGCCAAGTATCGTACAGTCCTGTTTAGGTTTCTCAATATGTAAAATCAAAACCTCTTGTGTCACCTGTCATTCAGCATGATCTTACTGAAGAGGCTTTATTTTTGAAATTTGCTTGTCCTGTTCATGTATAATGTAAGCTCTTTTGTTCAGAAAAACCTCTTACAACATATGGGTGTATGCCACTGACTGTGATGGGTTCTGGTTCATACTCAGGACATTCAGATGCTATAATCAGATGATCCTGTCTGGGAAGAAAAAAATACATTAGGAAATTACAGTTCTAATGAAGCAAAAAGACTACCGTTTTCAGTAATAAACAATGGTTTTTGTCATGAAACCACATGTAATAGGAAAGAAAAAACATTTACTACTGAAAATCTATTTTGACTGAAGATTTGTGATCTACTAATTGCTTTTAACAACTCCCAGAAAATGAAACTTCAAACAAGAGATTCTCAGGTGAAAGCTTACTTGAACCTTGCAATGTGGTACAAAGAGCTTCTGGATTTGTTGTGGTTAAAACACTAGTCAACAGAAGAGATGCAAATGTACTGTGTGCCTCGTAGCAGATAAAATGAATGTTAGAATTAATTTTTACCATGCCTACCCCCAGCTCAGCTCTTCTTCTCTCCCTCTGTTTACTACACTCCATGTAGAAACTGTTTTCTGGGTGTTCTGTATTCTGAATTTTAATGTAAGATCAGGTCAGAAGTGATGCCTCTTTTTATTCAGAGGAACTGGTAGCAATGCCTGAAATTAATATTGATTAATTGATTGTTACTGGTTTCCAATTGTTTTCCAAACTGAAAGTCTGGCCTGAATATTTGTGTGATTCCAGGTGAAGTTGGTTGGGGAACCTTATGAGGAAATTTAGAGAAGGATTTAAAAATTCTTCAGAATTAGTTGCTGAAAACTTGTTCTCTGCATATAATTTTTTTTTTTCCTCCAAAATGAAGTCCTAAAGAACACTAAAACCCTGTAATGTTGTTTATCAGTGATGCCTTCTCTGATGCTCTATCCTATAGCACCATCAGTTTGCACTTTCAAGAAGCACTTGTGAGACTTAGCTAAACCCTCAGCTCATTCCCTCTGTGCTGGGTCTGCTCCATGCCATGCCAACACTGTGATTGCATTCCAGGGTTTTCCTGCTGTTCAACCTCCTCAAAGAGGAATGACTTCAGATAAAGGTCTTCTGCAAGTACTGTAGCATGTGCAGTAGACTTCAACGAGTGTCTCAGAACCTGAGTCTCAAATGACACTGTATTTAAGCAGCTGCATTTTACTTTAAGATCAGATAGCTTAGTAAAACTTCCATTTTATGTAAAAGAATTCAAATGAGATAATTTAGAAATGAGGCACACTGCAGCACAAATAAGTCTTCAAGAGTAGAAGCAACTGAAATATACAGGTCAGGTTTTAGCAGGATTACATATGTTAGGAACTAACCAACACAACTTGGATATTTATTTGTGTGGCTCTATCAGTAAACCAGTGGAGTAAACAATCACAGGTGTTGTAGCAACCGTTTTAAAAATTGCAGGCTTTTTACAAATGTGATTGATTCTCTGTAGTTTAATCTAATACTTGACAACACCCCCCTCCTACAACCCCCAAAACAGGAAGAAGGAGATGAAGGAGAAAAAAAATAGCCTATTCAGATTTAAAATAAGGTGGGTTTAATTTTTATATGCAATCAGTGTAAATTATGTAAGCCTAAAATATAGCTTCATTAAAGACTAAGCCTTAGTGAAAATTCCTGGCTTTTGTGGAACTTAATAAGTGAGCACAATATTCAAAATGCCTCTCTTCTTGTATTCTCTGTTTCTTGACATTGAAATATTTTCATCTTGTCTTTTTTTCTTTTTTTCTCACCCTGGATTGTAAAACTTGTTTACGTCTTTGTTAAATTGCTCTTCCCAAAATCGGGCACAATTTCAGCTGCTGAATAGAGCAAAATAGCTACCCCCTATGTCTTCTGAGACTGAGTTTTATCTTTTTTTTTTGAGTCTACATTATGCCTTTTATTTATAATTAGTCTGTTGTCTGATGCAACTCTCAGACCCTTCGGTGCTTTAATGGTGCTCGACCAACTACTTGTTGAGCAGTTAAGAAAGATATCCAGGTCTCTGTCCTCTTGGGTATTTCTGCACAGAACATTGGCAGATCATCAATTCAGGTGGCTAACAAGGTTAAACCATTGGCTTTGCAAGGACCTCCTTTTGCCAGAATTTCCAAGCGGGTCTGATTTTCCTTGCAGCAACACCAGTGATGAGATGTCTATCTCCCTACCTTCTTCTGTCAGATCTGGTTCATATAAGTTTTTAGAAGGGCTGGCAAGCTTGTCTATATGGCTTGTTTCTTAGGCATGAAAAGTAGGACCCTACCAAGATACCTAACCATGACTGTGCTGGGTAGTGAAGGAATAATAAGGCGATACATTTTTAAACAAAGCTCTGGGGGTGTTTCTATGCCTGTTTTCCCCATATGCTGTGGGATGGGGCTGCAGTCGGTTGTGCCCCTGCCCAGCTGCCTTTCCTCAGGGGCCTCATCTTCGCGCAGCTCCCTGAAACCCACCTTTACCTCCAGTGACTTATGCCTGCTCCAGGGTTATAATGGTATAGTCCCCTGCTCCCAGGCTAACCTTCCATCTGAGACTTCTGGATGCTTATCTGAAATGGCATTTGCAGTTCATCATCTGACTCTCTGAGGGAGTGCTGAGTGTGCTCTGCTGCACCAGCAGTGCCACAGGGTCACTGTGCTAATTCGTTAGTGGAAACATCCAGAAAGCCTGATGAGAATTTATGAATCATTCGGAATGATTTTTTGGAGGCATTTAAGTTTAATGCATAAACTTTATGTATGTATGTATGTATGTGTGTATGCTTATGCAGAATGTGGTACTGCTTGCACAGTTTTCAATATTTATAGCCGTGCTTCAAGAGCTGGCTTAAAACACATTAAAATAAACACAGTTTGGGTCACCAGTCTCCAGAAAGGCACACATACTTTCACTGGAGCTGTGTAAGTTTATAGCAAAGATCTGTATGAAGCATTGTAGAAACTAGAGAAGAAGTTGGCAAATGAATATGACTAAAATGTCTTTTGGATTTCCCAGGTCTGTGACATAAGGGAATCTCAACAGGTGTTATTAGTACTAACTGAAAAGAAATTAACCAGCTTCCACAAAGTAGAATACATGAGAAATCTCAAATAATTAATTATTTTATAGGGAATTCTCAGTACCTCAAACTCTCCTAGAATCCATAGTAAAACAACTTGTCACTTTTTAAAAATTACTTTTGATTATTCAAATAAATTCAGATCACTTCTTCACTTTTTGTTTCTTCTTGAAAGCATTTTTGGGATGCTTTTAGGCCAAAAGCCATTTGTCAATAAATGTCGCAGAAAAAATTTTGCCATATCATTTTACACCTAAGAACCTAAGAAGCAGTTGATTCTCATCCTTGTTGGATTAAATCCTTGTAATTGAGAATTACAGACACAGCTGCAGTTACTGTTCATATACGTTAAAGGCAAGTATACGTGTCTTGATGCTGAATTCTGGAGTTTTGCACCTAATAAAACACGGGTGGTTATAAAACACAGGTGGTTATAAACCAGCTTTTTCTCAATTCCAGACAAAATTTTATGAGATCAGAAAGAATACAACTATGGGCTACAGCTTTGTAGCTGTCCCTAGTCATAAAAAGTGTTTTAGATTTAGTATATAGTAAATATCTTCCAGTGTAGGGACAAGAGGACTTTAGAACCGATCCTCAAAATGTGTGAAAGGTGAAGAATCTTAGAAGGGGCTAAGATAGAGGCTGGTGGGTATAGGAGGTGCCCCCCCTCCTACTAGCAAGAAACGCATTTTCAGGATGGAACAATTACTTAGTTTCTCACCCACTAAAGACTACATCATCATGAGGTCAAAATCAGTAGATTTTCTTTCATTTAGTCTTGCCTAATTTTTTGGGGGGAAATAGCTTTATGTCTGAATATGTATTTTTCAATAGGCAGAATATGAACATTAGGTTAAGTAAGGGATCCCAATGAAGCTTATCTCTTTATCTTAAATTAAATATGAACACCAAAAGGCAAGATAAATCCCTCCATCATCTCTGCTGAGGCAAAGCAGTGAAAGTGCCCTGCAGCCTCTCGCAGTGTTTGAGACAATAAAATAAGAAGTTACATCCGATTCAGATGGCTGTTTAAGGACAGCAAGTGGACCATTGCAGCAGAGCATTTTAACAGAATGCCACCAGCAAACAGGTTGACAACTCCTCAAATTCACTTTATAATGTAATATATAATAATGGGTTATATATCATGTTTGCAGGAGGGCAGAGAGATCATAACATGGTATATTCTATTGACACTGATCAAGATTTAATGATTATGTTAAATCCAACTTTGTTAATGTGAAACACCAAAAGATTTTACAAGCTGTTTAGAATACTCTGAGGTATTAATATTTGGGGGCTCTGGGTCAACATATAATTATGCCTTTTTTTATTCCAATCAATTTATACACTTCAGAAAACTAATTTTTATGCTTCCAATCAGAGAACAAATTAAAGTGATCATATTAGAGTTTACAAATGTCTACAACATTATACAGGCAAAACTGCTTAGTTAAATTTCCAATAGAATGGAAACTGATTTTTAATTGTATTTGCAACTGCAATGGAGAAATGTTGAATATTTGCTGTCATTTCAGACTGTAGTCTGCAAAAATTGCTAATGAAAGCAGTGGGTCATATCGTGCAGTGTCAAAGAGATGTGATGTTTCCTTTACTTGGAAACAGTAACATGCTGTTGACTCCTGCTCAAGTACAAATCTGACTGTTGACAGGAAAGGGCAAGGAAACCATGCACTGACAGGACTTTCACTTGTTCAGTATTATGTTGAAGACCTAAGGAAAATGAGCATCCTAGGGAATAAAGCTGTTGTACTGTGATGAAACTGAGACAAAGTGCTTGCAGCTCCTCCTATATGGACTAGATTTTACATAAATCCATAGTGAGTTTCTAAATCGATATAGACCACTGAAAACATACTCCTAGGGATAGTAAGTTTGCACAAGTCACATTATAATCATGGTAGGTAATATTCTGTGAGCTGCAGAATATCCATAAATGTCGAAAGTATTGTCTTAAAGCCACTTATGCCTAATTTTCTCCAGAGGGACAAAGATATCCTCCAGTCAAAAAACTCTTTTTACAGAAAAACAAACAAAAACACCACCCCCAAAATGCAAAATACTAGAGAAACAAACAGATGTGGTACAGTGCCATTTCCTAAGTTGACAGAGGTCTTAATTGTGAGCTTATGGGCAGTGGACTGGGTTGCAGATGCACAGGGCGAGGGCTTTAGTCCCCTTCCACATCATCCTCCCTGGAACAGAGCCACTGACATTTAGTCCTGCAGCCAAAGTACAGGTCTCCGCTCAGAGAAAGCTTGCTTAGCAGGACAGATAGCCCAGCTGCTCACCAGGAACCCCATTTTCTTCCAAGACATCAGCTGCTAAGCAATTTTATTACTTGTCAGGAGCATTTTGCTCTTAAGACTAGTGGTGTCAGGCATCTGTCAATGACTGAACCTATGGGCGTTCAATTCTGCTCCAAGCTACTCTTCCTTACAAGAAAAGAAAAGCTCTGGATCTTATCAAACTGTAGGCTAGGACCATGGCTGTAGATTGTGGAAATGATTGTAAGGTAAATAAATAACACACTTTTGCACATTCAGTTTTGCATTCAGCAGTGCCAATGGTTTATGCCAAAAAGAGAAATTCTAAATTTTGCATTGACTAATGAAATAATACAGCTAGAGCTTCAAAAGTTGAAACAGTTGTGTACACTGTATGATCAAAGATTCTGCTTTGAGGGAAGGATAATGTTAAAGCACTTTTCCTTATCTCAAAGGTATTTTTCTTGCTGTTACTTATAATATGTATCTTAGGAGCTTGAGAATGCAAATTGCTGGTTTTCCATACCATTTTTCTTATTTGTATGTGAATTCACTAACTTGTCGTGAAACCTGGGCCATTGCTATTTGAATAGCTAGCTCTTCCATTTTTAATTGAAAAGGAAAAAGAAACCCCCCCCAAAAGCTGGAAGAGAGGCAGACATAAAGGAACATTTGTTTCACAGCAAAATCTTCATAATAAGAATGTTTAAATAGTAGGAAAAAGGATTGTGCTTGGAGCTTATAAACCTTCACAGTGCCCCTGTTACATGTAAGGGGTTTTTTTACTATCAAGTCTTTCTTTCCTGAAGTTAAAGGGATATCTGTATATCAGCATGATCTCATATTGAATTGTACCATTCTACCACATATTATACAGCATTCTATTGATTCAAATAAGTCCTCTTCAGTCAGTTTAATTATGGGATGGAGTCTTAAATGATCTGAAAATCTACAATCCACCCTATAATTTCTCTAAGAATTTTGTATTCTGTAATTTGCCTTCAGATATCTTCCAGATCGTATGCTAATTCAGAGTTAGGTCATTTTGCAATGGTCTCAAATAAATGCAAAATCCAAGGAGATGTCAGTCTATTTTTAATCAATTTTTAGTGTTATTGTCCTAGTGCTAGGGGAAAGATTACAACACAATCTTAAAATGAAGAATGTAAATACATGGCATGTTTGGAATAGCATGTTTGGAATATCATGAGATATATCTGTAGTTTACTGCTACTTTTCAAAGATAATGCCAGCTAAGGATGTGATACAAAGTACATGGAAGTCAGGGAAAAATAATATAATAGACATTGATGATCTTTTTATGAAGTCATTTTATTTCATGCACTATGGAAGTGTTTACACTGTTTATAAAAATTTTGAAATGTCCCCTCTAGTTTTTATCTAAATCTCTTGTAAGGATTCATAAAAAGGTGATGTTAGCAACTTTATCAATCCTTCTGATAGATTAAAAACTGTTTTCTATTCATCTCAAAGTCTCATTTTTTCTAAAGGGGAAAAGCAAGCCAAATTCCTTAACTTTGCACATGATTTATAGTAAAACTGCTGCATTGAATCCATTGTTCAAACTCAGTTTCATTTGTCTCGCCCTACATTACACCTTCTGTAAGGTAATAACAGAGTTTTCTTTGGCTAATTCATGCTAGGAATGTAATTATGAAATTCTGAGTCTGTGTTCTGCATTGCCTTCTAAGGCTGAGCCACAGAAAAACCAAAGGCCCATTTAAAACAGCACAGGAGGTAAGCCAGCAGCAAGGCCATTTCCTCAATGTTTGAAAAACCTTTTACAGCAGTTCAAGCTGAGAAGCCCTACAAATACATTTTTGTGGCCAACCAGGAGTCAGGGGGAAAACCATGAGGAAAAACAACAGATAGGAAGATACACAGCAATTTCAGGAAGTGCTCTCATGCGTGAGCTGCATGAAAAGCTAAAGTCAGCATGGTCTCCATGTATGTGATAGACCTTCTTTTGTTTTGGGAGGTTGAATGCCTCATGGAGTTTTATGAGAAAAACACCATATTTTTTGGTCCAAAGGTTCAGTAGCTGACAGTGACACTAAGTCCCATCTTAGAAATTAAGACTGCTCTGCTGCTTAGGGAAATTAAGAAACTTAGCTAGTTAACAAGGTTTTTATTCAGAGGCTACTACCACAAGCCATGTTAATGATAACTAAAAATATAACAAAGAGTTGAAGAATGAAAATGTAAGCAATATATTAATTAGGAAAAACCCCACATGAAAAACAATAAAGTAGAAAAAATAGAACCACAATAGGTTTTTCACTCTTCATAAGGGACAGAAGATGAAAGAAAAAAATAGCTTGACTAATTATAAAATAATAGACATAAAAGAAATACTGAGGAAGAAGTGACAGATATGTGAGAGAGACCAGTTTCCAGAAACAAAACTGAGCAAGACTGCATTACACTCTCGTTATGTGCTGGAACAACGCTCAAGTCAGTGTAAGAGAGGTTTATTTCTATTACTAATATCCACATTGAAACCGATTGAATGAAATGAAGAAAAGTTAGATGTAAAGAAAAGGATGACTAGAAATGAGGTCTGGAGAATTGCTGCTGGAGGCCATCCATGCAAAAAATATATGTCTGAATATATAGAGACCTAGTAAGCAAAAAATAGAATACAGACAATCACAATGATTACAATTTGTATGCTGCTTAAAATTGCCAACAGTTGCTTACATATGCTCCTCCAATTTTGAGCCATGCTTTAGAAATGTACACATGGCATGAAACAGTTGTGAAATATTGTCCCAGTAGGTATAAACATACATATGTAATTATAGGTTTTGTTTGTGTCTTACACTGAGGGATTTTTATATGAAATAAAAGAGATATCAAAAGCGGTTTACAATGATTAAAAAAGAATTAGGCTGTTACAATAGGGTTGAAGATTGTAAAACTATTAATTGCTACATAAACATTCTTTGTCAAATTTTCTGATATATAGAAAACACGTCTCTGGAAATAATTATTTTAAGGGGTAATATTCACTCACATTCAGAAACTAGTAGTGAGAATAGTAAATACTGATACAAGAAAATGCCACCTTTCATGCCTCAGCATGAAATCCATTTTGAGCATAACACTCATTTGTAAACTCAAAGAATCAAGGCTGTAGCCTTGGCATTATTCTCAAATGCAATAATTGTGGCTATGAATGTGTTTGAAAAAATTATGAAACCTTAACATTATAATGATGCAAAGATTAAGCAGGGCAATCCAAATGCTCATTTTCATTCGAAGATACTATACTCGACATAGAGTATCATTGTTAATGTGAAAGACTTGGTTAATCAAAATTTTTCCTTACATAAAGTACAAGAGACACAACAAAGTGATTTAACCTTCAGAGCATCAGCTCCTGTAATTGAACCACACATTTTTATTCACTGGGAAACTAGGCAGACTATGGATGGTTTATTGAAAATGACAGAAAAAGAGGACAAGGTTTTGTTAAGTTCAAGAAAAGAATCATATTTTATTATAAACTTACAAGGCTACCAGGTAGATATTAAATATACCTATAAAAACTTTTTCAAGTACAGAGAAATAAAATAGTTACTATTATCAAAACAGAAATAGGCGCAGGAAGACATCTTTTTATTGATCTATTATCAGGGGATTCAGTGTATTAGGCAACTGCAAACAAACCCTTGTACAACAAAAAACATGTGTTCTATGATAGTAGTACCTGTAGGCAAGTAGTTTATTTTCATTTGGATTCAGTGCATTCTAGGAGAAAGACTTCTTCATAGGCAAAAAGTATAACTGAATAAAAATATGCAAATAGCTGCTCACGCACTTACCCACAAAACTCATTGCAAAGATAACGCAAAGATCAAGAAGAAACGAGAGGAATATTCACGAATCTAGGGGAAAAAAAAATTGTCAATCATTTTCAAATATGAAACAGGAAAGTATGAAAATTTTTTTAAATAAAATCAGTAAGAAAACCCCCCAAACCCAAAAAGCAACCAACAAACCCATAATATAAGCATTGGAAAATTCTAAGTAAGACTTCTTATTTACTAAGAAGTTGGGGTTTTCTTTGGCACAAGTCAATAGCCTAGAGCAAGAAATGAACCACAGAAATACAAGTATAAAATGCATATCGATGTCAAGGAAAAATTCGAAATGGGACTCTAGCGGGGAATTACTGCAGAACATTTTCCTAAGTGGAATAGTTGCTGTTACTTGGGTAATTTAAAACTTGTGTAAAACTTTAAATCTTACAAACCCGAAGTTCTTGGTTTTGCACCATTAATGGTTCATTTTAATTTTTTTTAATTCTTTTTTTTCAAGAATAAGATTCTTTTCTCCAGGTTTTGACTGGATGAAGTCATCTGACCTGACTTCAATACAGGGTCCCAGGTGCAGTTCCTGGCTCATCACTTCAGTGCTACCATCAGCTGAACTGGCAGGTATTGTATCTAAGGGGGCTTGCCTGCGGTCTCTACTCCCATGTGATCAGTTACTGAAGGGACAGGAGCTTCCCTAGGCTCCAGCACAGTTCCTGTAGCAGATGTCTGAGCCTGGCCAGGTGGATGGGGATTCCCAGGAGTGCTCATAAAGTATTCACACCCATAGACACATAGGAACAACTGAGAAAACAAGGGCTTTTCTCTAAGTCAAAACCACAAATCAATTCTCCAATTATAGCAAATTTGGGTAATATTCTGAGGGTTCTGAACTTTACCCAGATCTTCTCAGTCTTGGGAAAGCAGGGCTGTTACCTATATCAGCTCAGGAGAGTATCTAGGCTATAAGGTAATTTGTGTAGGAATACTTTCCCTTGCTTGTCTGAAACTGGACTCATGGGCAACCAGGAATACCAGTTTCACAGAGCCAGAAGACAACAGGCAATGAAAAAACCTGGTTCTAATCTGTGGCTCTTGACTCTGTTTCTGTTTCACAGAATCACAGAATGGTTGAGGTTGGAAGGGACCACTGGGGGCCATCCAGTGGCCCCCCTTCTCAAGTAGGGTCATCTACAGCATGCTGTTCAGGATTGTGTCTGGATTGCTCTTGAATACGTCTAGGGAAGGAGGGTCCACAACGTCTCTGGAGAGCCTATTCCAGTGCTCAATTGCCCTCATGGTAAAGAAATTTTTCTTCATGTTCAGGTGGACTTTCCTGTGTTTTTGTTTATACCTGGTGCTTCTCACCCTATTGCCTGCCATCACTAAGAAGAGTCTGACTCCATCCTTTTAACACCCACCCTTCAGATACTTATCGACATTGATCAGATCCCTCCGAAGTCGTCTCTTCTCCAGGCTGAACAGGTCCAGCTCCCTCAGCCTTTCCTCATAAGAGAGATGCTCTAGACCCTTAATCATTTTAGTAGCTCTTTGCTAAACTTGCTACAGGAACTTCATGTCTCTCTTGTACTGGGGAGCCCAGAGCTGGACACAGTATTCCAGATGAGGCCTCACTAGGGCTGAGCAGAGAGTGAGGGTTACCTCCCTTGACCTGTTGGCAATGATCTTCCTAATGCAGCCCAGAATACCACCGACCGTTTTGGCCACAAGGACACATTGTTGGCTCATGGGCAACTTGTTCACCAGGAACCCCGGGTCCATGTCTGCAAACCTACTTTCCAGCAAGTCAGTCTCCAGCCTGTACTGGTGCTTGGGTTATGCCTCCCCTGATGAAGGACCCTGTAATTTCCTTTGCTGTGTTTCAAAAGATTCCACTCTGCCCATCTCTCCATCCTGGCTAGGTTCTACTGAATAACAGACATTCCTTCCTTGCTGAGGAAGCACTCTAGCCCATCATCCAAGTCATTCCTGAATAAACTAACCAATACTGGACCCACTATTGACCCCTGGGGGAAAGAAATAATTACAGTCCTCTACCTAGACTCTACATCACGGACCACAACCCTCTGGGACCTGCCACTCAGCCAGTTATCAATCCACCTCACTGTTTGCTCATCCAGCTAGCACTTCCAGAGCTTGCTTATGAGGATGTCATGGGAGAAAGTGTCAAAAGCCTTCTGAAGTCCAGGTAGAAAGCATCTACTGATCTTGTCTTGTCTATCCAGTCAGTCATCCCATCATAGAAGGCAATTGTGGATTAAGCATTATTTTCGTTTGGTGAATCGTTGCTGACTACTGATACCCTTCTTGTCTTCCACACGGTTAGAGATAGCCTTCAGGATGAGCTGTTCCATCACCTTTCTGTGGATTCAGGTGAGGCTGACTGGCCTGTATTTCCTAGGGTCCTCCTTGCTCTTTTTGAAAACAGTACCGGCATTTGCTTCTTCCAGTCCTTAGGCACCTCTCCTGATTGTCATGACTTCTCAAAGATAGTCGAGAATAATGATGTCTGCCGGCTTCCTCAGCGCTCATGGTTGCATCCCATCAGGGCCCATGGACTTGTGGATGTCAGTTATATGTTTTATATGTAACAAAAAATGCAAAAAATAAGGTAACAAGAAAGGAATATGTAGATGATGCTTAATGGAAACAGAGAAAATGAATAAGCAGTTAACTCAAAGCTGAAGTGCTGTAACTAATTTTCTTCAACCTCTCTGCAAGATTCTTTACATGTGAATTCTTGTTCCTTTGTGAAGGATAATGTTAATAGGATGCTCAGCGCAATCGTTGCTAATAAGGAAATGTTAAGTTCAAAATAAGACAAGGAGTTGCAGGCTCAGGAATACGTATGCAGCTTTTATACTATGAACTTCAAGTTCTTCAGAAGTGCACTAGATCTGGCAAAGAATGTTTACTACACTAAAAGTAGACTGAAGTGCTGTTTAATTGCCACATAACCTGCCTGCCTGCAACAAATGTGTACTAATAGTTTCTATCAGTAAGATGCTCTAGGCCTATGAAGGTGTTCACTTGGATATGCTTGGAATTGTTGGAGCTCTATACAGGTATCTTTCATTATTCATTCTAAAGTCTTCTGAAAGCATACACAGTGGGAAAAGAATATAGAAGCATAGAATATACTACTGTTTTTTTTATTTATATGCCTTTATGGATAGCTACATAGTAGTATAAACTTAACAAAATTAAACATGTGAGATTAAATTGCTTCCCCTCTTTTTTTGGACCAATAATCCTTGGGAGTGACCAGCACAATATAAACTCACTGATTATTTACATTTGCTGGTTTATGCAGTGCTTAACTCCCTGTATTTGTGTAATTGTTCAGAAATTATGCTACCTGTTGTGACATCATCTGCTGTAATGGGCACATTCCCTTTGCAATTTTAAGTGAGGGTTAAGAGAGATCAGGAAGGATCTGAAGCTAGGAAGGATGCCCATCTGTCCTAGTATGTATAAGAATAGTGTAGGTGTACTTCCGTGATTTTCTAGTGTAAAAAGATTTTGAGTTTAGAACGGTGAAAAGATAAAAAACTCACTAAACATCTTTTAGTTCTCACATAACATTATATATTTGTAAATCATTATAAATTTATGAATAAATCTGTTCTGGTACCATTCCCACCTCCTAAGGAAAAAGACAAAAAGAAAAAAAGAAAAGAAAACCATCAGAACAATAAGTGTCAGAAACCTTGAAAAAAGACTTTTCTCACAGAATTTGTACTTTGAATTTGCTAACGCAAGAAATGTGGGTACCACAGATAAACCTATTGCATTTTATGTACTAAACTGCACTGCTCTGCCCTAAACTTTTAAAGCATCCAATAGTTCCTGTAGTTATAAGTGTAGCTTTAATATCAAATTTATAAAGCAGAACTATTAAAGAGATATTCAGACACTTATATTTTTCTTCCAAAAATGATGTTTCAGCAAAATATAAAGCTGATTTCAAAAAAAGTTTCAGCTCTAAGTATTTCTCAGAGTTCTCCAATCCAAAGCATTTCTTTAAAAAAAAAAAAGAAAAATGAGGTTTAGCCTTTCATGTCAGAATAGCCAATATTTTGTCATAAGGATATCAGTCTTTCAGATAGGTTTTTTTTTTTTTTTATTTAATTCTAACTCTAACTGAAAAAAGGTAAAACCTGCTTCTGAGCCCAGAGTAAGTCCCTTTGCTGTTCTGACATTAATCTTCTTCAGTTAATCCTTCTTAATTTTGATTTTCACTAATACACAGAGTACCAACCGAACCATATTAAGGACAAAAAGGTCATGATTTGTTTTTACAGGGAAAGTTATAAGACCTATTTCTGCAACGTACAGAAATGCCTCCCCTCTCCCCTTCAATTTCTGGTTTTGGTTTGTAAACTGTGAAAAGGGGCAGTGTAGGTCTTGCTCCTGGGATCAAACTACTGCAGCACTTACTATTGCTGTCATAGTCAGAAGCACTGGATGTTACTGCTCAGCTCCAGGTTACTTTCTCATTATTCAGCTTGTTTAGGATCTGCCACTGAATGAGGAAGTCTTCCCACACCTGGGTCTCTAGAGCTCTTCTCTTGCCTGCTAAGGGACTGAAATGCCCAGAGATGTGATCCTCTTGTTTCTCCTTGGATCTTTAATATAACACCTGATAACTCTTGTCTAGCCCAGGCTAGCCATTGAAGCCTCCCTCTATAATCAGTGCAGAAACTCAGACTCCACCAGAGTGTGTTTAATCTCAAGAGTTACTTGCTTAATATGGTACAGTACAGTCACTTCTGAAGGCAACTTCTCTCTTCACTGGCTATTGGTAATTTATTCACCCCTCTCAAACTATGCTTTGACTTTAAAGCTGGAGATGAATCACACCTTTTCTTTTGTTTCTGTTTTTAAACCAAAAGCTGGGAATTGTAACACATTGCTACACACACAGAATCTTGTAAACAGAAATACATTACAAGGATGGGAGAAGCCATCAAATAATTGTTATAGAAATTACTGCCATCAAATAAATGTTATAGAAAGAGATGATTCATGCTCTTAAAAATAATGCAAATAATGACCCTGGTTGAGCACTACAGCTTCAGGTCTGGCAAGACCTGGGTAATAATAAAACCAGATACAAAAGAATGAAGAATTAGAGTGACTGAAATATTTCTCTTTACTTAGCTTAATGACTAAAATGTAACGTAGCTACACTTGTCTTCTGTGTTTTCTTCTTTAAGGAAAACATAACTGAATTGTATACTTCAATATTGTCATGCTTTAGCTCCCCAAAATTTGAACCTCCCCCAAAAGTGGGAAGTTGAAAAGTTCACTGGTGGGAGTCTCCAAGACCAGCAGAAAAGTTTGATCTAGTACAAAACTGGAATTTTAAATATTTTAGTGTCTCAGATCACTTGTTTAAGTTTGATGTGTGACAACAGAAATCTGAGTGCAGGAGAGATTTCTGTGTTTTCAGAAGTAACCTATAATGTTATGCAACATTTTTTATTTCTCACTTTTAGATATCTTAAGCGAGAATGACTAAACACATTCGCTTCCAAGTCAGAAAGGAAGGTATCCGTTTAAAAGATAAACCATTTTCATTTTGCTGAATTTTCTATTTCAGATTCATTGCCTACACTACATTGTCCCCCGTGTCCCAGTTTATTCAAGATCCATTCAGTCTCAAGATAGCCCCAAGCCACTAAAACTGGTCAGCACATTGCTTGCAAAATAAATCCTTTGCTATTTTCTCAAACACATTTGTCTCCTTAGCCCTGAAACCGTTCTTATCCAAATCAATACTGGTATCAGGATAATTAAAATCTGCTATGTTTAAAGTTTTGGCATTCTTGCAGGCCTCTCTTATCTGTTAAACCATTCCCTGACAGACTTTGCTTACTGCCCTTGAAATCCCTGGCTATATTTTAAAATTATCTCAAGACCATAGTGTGCTGTTTCATTAAAAATCTTCCAACTTAGATAAGTTATTTTGATAATTGATTAATATTTTTCTCCCTTACTTACACTGACAATCATCTTTTGTTGCCCATACCTGTCCCATAATTTTAATTTTCTAGTCGTTTTACAGTTACTAATACCTTGATTGTGTTAATCCATTGTTAAAGTTTTATGGAAATGTATTTCTGTCTCTTAAATGTTGACATGCCATCTTGTTACATTTACAGAGACAACAGTTTAACACTTACTGAAATCCTCATTTGCACAGTACAACAGACAAAACAGAATCCTACATCGACAAGACACTGACCATTTGGGTTCTGTTCAAAAATTCCACGGTATTTACTGACTTTAAACATGTTAACAGTTTTATTGACTTGAGATTATTAATATGACAAAAGGTTAAATACCTGATTAAATACCTTGCTGACTTGGCATCCCTGTTCTCGTGCAAAGGGACTTCGCTTTAACTAGTACAATATCTACTGTCAACAACTGACGTGTCAAGAGCTCCAGCTTTAAGAAATAAAACAGTCTACATGTTGGGATCTAGACAGTTTTCCTATAAAATTGTCTTTTCTCACTTTGTTAATCTGAAAACTGGCCCAGGTAATTTTCTATATTAGCAGGCAAAAAAAAGAAAAATCAATATGCGATTATAAAATTGTATTTCTTATCTTCTAGTCCTTGCACTATCAGTAAAAATATCTGGTTATCACAAGCCATCCAACCTTCACAAGGTTAGCGTGAATTTGCAGTACAGTAGTTGTATCTGTGCTATTTTTTTATTATAGAACTGCTGCATGTACCTTTTAATTTGGTTGTCAGGGGAGACAGGAAGCAATAATTAAGGCTAAAAGATGGGGTATGGAAGCTTTATTAAAGGATATATTGAAGATGGGAATTTGATCTGAGAATTAGATTATGATTAGAGTTGTTAATGCAGCTGTGCCACTCTTGAGTGACAGAGCAGCAGATGAACTGAACAGGCAATTATAACTACAGGAGTCTCCCTAATCTTTACAATCCTAACCTCACAGTCACATCCATTTAAATTAATTTTCATGAAGGCTGAAAATTTACAGCTTCACCAGATTGGAAATTTGTTTGTTTATTATCCACAGGAAATATTTTTAGGGAAGTAAATAGCACTGAAAGCCATCTTGTCTTTATGCTTGTCTTTTTAACTTGCAGAATTGATAATATGAGATTAATCTGAAGGCTGCTGCCTTTATGAAAACTGATTGATTCTCAGCAGCCCAGCATTATTATGTTTATCAGTGGGAAGGTCAAAGGGAAGGCATGTAAAAGTCATAGCTGATTCATGAGTTCCCTATATTAAGCAGAAAATAAATAAAGGAGACTTGTGTTGGTCGGCGTTATAAGTGTGGAATCACTCTACCTTGCAATAGTGAAACCGAAATTGTAGGAAAAGGATTTTAAACAACTTTGGACATAGGTATTTAAAGATGTCTGCTGAGGAGAGATAGCAATAGTTCATTACTATGCATGCTGAAAACCTATTTTAAGGAGTTCTTTGCTGCACAAAGATTAATTTACCACTACCTTTTTCCTTCTTCACTGCTAATATAAATAATGGTTGTGGCTTAAATTGGCATTATATTTTGATGGCCTAGTTTTGAATATACAAAAAAATATGTTACAGAACTGTTCAGAAACTTGGAAATTGAAACAAAAAAAAACCCAGTACTCTTCTGTTTAAGTTTTATTTTGCAATGTCAGTAATAAATGGAATAAAGTATGAGCAGTTGGAAACCAAGCATTGTTTTTGCAAAATGTTAAGCAGATAGTTGTGGCAAGGAAAAAAAACCACCCTGACTTGTAAAAATCAGTGACAGACAAATATTTATCTAGTGGCTGTCATTCCAGAAATCTGGAAGATAATTCCAGAAAATGATCATCTGTAGCTGCCAGATCAACAAGATATTTAAACACCTGTCCTAAAGCATGTAAAAACATCCATCCAAGAACAGTTGATAGTTATTCCTAATCTTCTCAAACACTGCAGTGTATGCTGCAGCCCCATCTTAAGTACCTGACAGGGTAAGACTCAATCATATATTGTCTTCATTGCTGACTTGGCTTCCTTTGGAGGGAAACTTGAGTCAGCACACTGGCAGGACATTGTGATACATGCTTGCTATGTCTCTGCTCTGGTCATCTAGGTAACCAGGTCATGTAGAACACCAGAATTTAGTTAAAGCAAGGTGAATTTATGAATTTAAAAGCTGAGAGGCTGTTCAGTCATCTTAGCTCTAACAACACATTTGCAAGTTCAAAGTTAGATATGTTCACAACTGGTTGAGGTGGGAATCTCAAGATTAATCTAATGTAGTTTTAGTTATGTTTCTGGAAAATAATGGACTATAAAGAGCATCTCTGTATTTTGATGGTGAACAGATAAGCACCTATTTTCCTACGAGTATGGAAATGTCACTCAGGTTCCATTTTATATTCAGATAGATTATTTACATTCTTTTAAAGAATAATACTACTTAAATCTGTTATAGGAACACTGCTAGTAGTACATCCTAATACTTTTGTTCAATAAGAGTATTTTAAGTTACTCATATTCTCAGTTGATCTGAAATGGGGGAGTAGGTGCCACTGAAACAGAATACCTAATAAAAACAGCTGACATAGGAATGGTTCCTGCAAAGAAGCCATGGTGAAATATATATTAAAAAATATGAAAAAACGTGCTGGAATTAGACAAGCAAAATATATGAACAGTTGGAAGCACTAGAATTCCTTTTGTTATGACAAATTCATTTTTCAAGGAGATTAATAATTTTGAGACTTGTACTTTTTCAAGATATGGACTTATTTAAAGAAATGTCAAATAATTGCTGTCATATTTGGAGTATTTACATAGCAAGACAGCTTGCATTCCTTGATCCTCACTTTTCTGGGTCAAGGCTTCAAAACCAACATCTAGTGTATTTTCTCAGATGCTCTGCTTCTGTAGGAGGCTCCAGAGTTCAATTTCTTTTGACTCAGAATCCATGAGCCATAACAGAAATATGTCAAAGTGGACACACCAAAAAAAAAATAAAAAAAAATTGAATATCTGAAAGCTTTACTAACTTCAAAATACACAACCATTTTTTATCTTTTGCAGAAAAAAATATATTAATTGATCTAAAATACCGTGGCAAAAATCAAACAGAGAATTCATGTAACCTGAGTAAAGACAGACCATGTTTGTCCTTCTTTATTTTTGAGGAAGAGTCATAGAAAGCCAGTTTTAGCAATTTGTTTTAAGCGATTGTTTCATTCATTCCCATTGCTGTTGTCAACATTCATCATATTTCACAAAGGCAAGTGAAAATTGGTATGCACAAATGTTTGTAAAAAACCCTGCAAAAACTCTGCTCCCTTTATTTTGTTTTCTCATCACTCTTCCTGTCTTTGATTAGCACTGTGCAATTATGACTGCTCAGTATTTCCTCATATCCAAATATTAGTTGATTAATCTTGATGATAATGGATCGAGAACTGGGTTTAAACACTAAGTATATGAAGTATTTTATTCAAGAGGTTATGACTAATTTTTTTAAACATCCTTGACTTATTTGGTAATTATACTATTTATAGGAGCTGAGTATTTATCAGCTGTTGTTATTAAAAAGTGCAGAGCAGATGAGTGAAATTTGTTTCCTTCATAAAGAATTGAATATTTTAAGTCTGAAGGTGATGGGTTTTGTCTTGAAACATGTCTTGTTCAAACAATACTATTTAGTTAGCCAGAGTTTATGCTGTACCAGGTCTCTGTGCCAAACAGAAGAGAAACACACCACCTTTTTCATGATTCAGAGGACTTTTCTGGGAGGAATTGTCATTACAGCTGTGCATGTATTTTTGAGTGTCTCAGTGGATTTGGCACCACTGAAAGTTAAAGGAGTTCTGCTGCTCTTCCTGGACTTCAGGGAGCAGGAAGCATACGAAAATGAGTTTTCCTTTGAGCATTTTCACCTGAATTACTGATTCTTTGTAAGAAGGGAGAAGAGAACCTTAAAGGGTCTAAGAAAACTGATCCATATCTATTTATGTGTTAAACCACATTTGTAGGTTGGAATTGGTCACTCCATTCTTCTTGTCTTTTTAAAAACTATAGTTTCTCAGATAGAAGGTTTGCAAGGCATTATTCAAATCTCATGAGTAACAGTGGGAAATCCACTCTGGTAGGTTGATAAATCAGTTCAAGATATGTTAAAATGCATATCTAGCAGCAACTTAATCAATTGTCATTATACATTGCATTTTTGAAGTTCAGGATTTTTTAATGCATAGCAACTAATACTGAAATAAATACGTGGTTATCTTATTTATGAGTTAAAACCACAGGCATCTGAGCAGTTTCATTCTGTGCCATTGTCACCTGGTCTTTTCACTTACTATGATGAAAATCCACTGCCCATCTGAAATATGGTGAAGATTTCTGAGCATCAGCCATAAGATGCAACGGAAAGGTCAAAACGCTGTTGGATGTTTAAATCCCTGCTGATTTTATTTTATAGTTGTATGATCGCATACTGGCATCATCAACAACAACAACAACAAAAAAGTAAGTCAGTATCTAGCTTTCGAACTTGTAATCAGTAAAGTACTTATAGACACCCCTTTCCAAAAAAACCCAGAAACTTTTTGATTTAGATCTGGAGATGGACCTACACCCGTTATCAGGGGGACAATTTCTCTTAATAAAGGAAGACAAAATTATACTTGGCGTTACCTGAAAGTTGTTCTTTGTTAGGATACAGGTAGGTTACTGGTCAGTTTAAGCACCTCTGTTTTACTGTGCCTTGCCACTCACTCCATGGAAAGTGCGTGTTTCTTCAATGAAACTGAATAATTTAAAAGCATTTTTAAAGATACTAGGCATTTAGTGCAACTAGGTAAATATTTTTTTATCTCCCCCCAACAGCTTTCTGAAAGCAGGGAACAGATATATTGGTTAGTGTAGGTGAAATAGCCAGGGTAAAACGTGACTGATCACATCACAAGTTGTTCCTTACCTTCTTTTAGTCCCCCAATCTTCCACAGAGCTGCTTCTCTCTGCATATTTTCAATCACCCAAGGGTCAACTCCCGACCTTCAAAACACCCAGTTTAGTCTCTGCATCTAATTTGAGAGAGAGAAACTGCATCAAAACCTAGTAGTATTCTAAGTGTGCAAAAATTCCAGAAAAGACTTCTAAAACTTTCGGTAAGTGCATAAAATGCTGTCCAACAACAAGCTTTGTTCTCATGGCATGATTAATTTATCGCTTATGATAAATCTTCATGGGGAAAAAAATACCTTTTGTGTCTTTACAACCTCAACAGTAATGATCTGAACCAGGTATTTGCAGACAATACTGAAACAAGGAAAGATACAAACAGAAATGCAACTTTGAAAATCTCTGGAGTCATTTAAGAGGAAGAAAAACAGTCATATTATGCCTTAAAGAGCCTGTGAGATCACGATGTTTACTATGGTCAGTAAATAAAAGTAACCAGAAACTGTGTGGTATGTGAGATTTATAGCTGCATGCATATTTCTCTATTTACAGTAAAGCATAGTTCATGGGAACATGGTTATGCCACTTCTTCTTTTATTTTTATTTTTTTTTTCTGTTAAGGTAAAACAGTATTTTTATTTTACTTTTCTATGGTAATTGAATTGTGCTACCCTGCAGGAGAAGCTGTAATACCTCTTAAAGTTATTCTCATTTCTATATAAGTATAGAGGGATTCTTCACCAGATGCTAGAGCTGAAATAATACCCTCACACTCAGCATCACCCTTGAATTGTATGCATTTCTAGAAAGTAAATCATTTGTATATTTTTGTCTTCATAAAAGAAGATGTTTAGTGTGTTTGAGATGTAAATCAAAGCACACGTCTCAAAAAGATCACAATAATAATAATATAGAATATAATTGTTAATAACTAAGTGAATAATGTATTCAGTAGAAAGGAGTGAATCATGCAGCTCCATAATACCAGGGTTAAACTGTTCATTTCACACAGATGATGAAATATCTGCAATAAATTCAAATAATTATGCTATTAACCAGTTCCTCATCTATTGAATTAATTAAACTTTATGTTCATTTCGTAACCTCTTTAGACACCCTCAGTTACTGCAGATTGAATCCTCTTTGAACTTTTCTATATTTAGTTTACTGAAGATTCATTAAGACCAATCACTCAGTGCCATAACAATGAGATTGTTTTCTCACTTTATTATGCTGTTCTTTTCCATCACATGCTACCTCTTTTTTTGTACCCTGGGTTATGAAATCAAACAACCTGTGTTAAAATCTCCTAATGGTCTCTAAATGGGAAATGCTACTCCATACTTTTAGGAGACTTGTCACATGACATTGCTTTGTTTTTTTCATTTTAAGTGCTGTGTTATCTTCTTGACTACCATTTCCTGAGATTAATCTCAGTGGTACAGTTAATTGGAATTAAAAAAAAAAAAAAAAAAAAAAAAAAGATGTTCCTTCTCCTCTAAAAGGCAAAAGGATGTATACTTTCCCCAATATTTTACTGTCAGTACAGCTTGCTAAGACTTTGAGTAGCTAAAGAAAAGTTGCACAGCTAAAGAAAGTTGTGTATCTGTTTACACCAGATGGAATCATGGAATGAAGTTTATTTAGATGCCTGCCTTTGAACGCTCAGGTTTCCACTTGTCAACACTGGTAAAAGAAGTAAACATATCACTGTGTCTAGCCTTGAAAAAGATTATTATTATACATTATCTGAAGGCAAATGAAGAAACTAACAAGTAACTGACTTCTATCACTTTGCCATGTTGACATGTTATGGCATTACTCATTTCTATTGTTGCTCTACCTGAGAAGAACTGGTGTTCCTTATGTTGGGATAAACAGGCTTGCAACAGGAAAACTGCAAAATCTTTTTCCAGAAAAGGTAGTAATTGCCTCTGTATCTTTTGCAATGGGGCGCAACTGCTACGACCCTCTTATTCATATGCTTGTTGTGTTGGAAATAAGGCTAGGCATTCTGCACATCTTGGTATGTTGCATAATTACTTTTATTTGGGAGGAAAGGTCAGAGATAAAATTCACATACTGGAAATTAATAAGCAAGGAGCTGAATCTGCGTTTCTAAATGCAAATAATAGTCATATTGTTTCACACAAAGAAATTAATACCTCATTGAAGAAAATATTTTTCTATGTCCTCAAGTCTATGTTTACTCAGTACTGTACTAAAATAATGTACAAACATTAAGAGTTGCTGAATAAGAATAGTAAGCTGATGGCCTTGGAAGCTCTGATTTATAACAATTCTGTATTTTTGAGATACATTGGAGTAAAGAAGATACCTTAAAATTTACTGAAATGGGAAAGACATTTTATTTGCCTTGTTGTAATTCAGAAATAGCTGAATGAATGCTGGAACAAAATTCAAAGGCTTTCAAAAAGTCATGGATAATTATAAAAGGGAGAAAAAAATAAAGACTTCAGAGAATTTTAACCATTGCTGGCAAGGGCTTTAATGTTCTCAGTATTCCAAAGACAATAATCCCCCTCCAAAAGCATACTATTTAGATGACCAGCCAGATTACAAAAGTTTAAGTTCTTCACATCAAGCTGTAAGTAAATTGACTGGAAATATTTATTAAGTATGTTTTAATTTCAGTTTATGAAGACCAAATTTTGTCTCAGTAATTTAATAATTTTGCCTAAATTTGTGTTAGGAAAGATTTACTAAATGTGAGATAGAAATTTTAATTAAATATAAAATTGGCAGTATCTAATGTTCATAGATTGTCTTGGATTTCCTCTTCTAAATACTTCCCCCTTCACCCAGACATGAAGGAAAATTTTTTGTGTTGTCAGAAACTATTTCCTGACAACTTTTAAATCTCATGTTTATCATATGTTGTCTTTCCTGTGTTTATTTATTTATTTATTTACTTATTTATTGTTTATTTATTTAACATGATTATAAGTTCCTGCAGGCTTTAGATAAACTCATGGCATGTTGTCTGTTCACTTACTGGATTCCAATTCTGGTACTTTTTACTGCTAAATATATTGAAATTCTAGAGAAGAGCAAAGTGGGCAACAAACACTGACCATCAACAAAGATTTTTTCTGTTTCTGGCCTCTGCATGATCTGAAAAGATGCAAACACAACGCAAATCCCATTTTCCTACAATTTGGGGTGTTTGTTGCAACTTTTGTCGAAAGATTATCTCAAACCTGTAACTTCTGACAGCCCTAAGAAAATAGGATCACAATATACTGGTTGGCCTGTGATGTTTTCCCACTGGAAAAGGTTGCTACCTGCTTTGGAAGCAGCCATAAAGTTGCATATTAAGCAAGAGTGAGGCATAGTCTAGGAATAGAAAGTGCTAAAAAATGTGTTGCTTTGCACTATAGCACAAATGATGAGTTAACACCACTGAACTTCATTATGCACATAGTATATCATATAAGAGAAAAATCTGTAAATTATGGAGTTTTCTTGTGTATAACCATGTCTAAGTAATTTTGTTAAAGTAGGCACTTGACAAATCAGTCTTTTTTCTTTTTTTGCTAAGGAATTCTGTATCTAGATGACAGATCAGGGTCTTCAAATCACCAAATTGCAACAGCACTTTAATCAGTGAGATCTTCAAGGAGACTGAGTATCCAGGCAACCATGCAGAAAAAGTAGCAGCAAAGCAAATTGCTCAGCTCTGTAGCTGGCTAGAAGAAACCTTTGGAAAGTTGGAATTAATGTAGAGTAAAAGTCAAACTGCAGTTTTTCAGGTCTGACTAGCTGCAGCCAAGGGACTGCTTTCTGCCTGGGGTGCATGGACCTCCACTGGAAGGAACAATGTTCATTTCTGCTCGGGCTTCTTCAAAACATGTAAGGTACAATTTCTCTTGCTGTTACTCAGCGCTTCTGAACTCAGACCTCTTTTCTCCCTTGTCTTTATCCTGTACGAATGCTGGAGCCGAGACCTGCGGCTTACCACCAAGGTCTGTATTTTCTTACCTTACTTACCAAGGTCTGTATTTTCAACCAAATTTAGGCAATTCACTCAAAGGTTAACAGTAGTTAGGAAATTCACAGCCATGCTTTCTTTTAGTAATGTCTCTTCATGATGACTGCAGTGGACTATTTCACACATATATCACCAAGTGTTTAGAAATATCTAATTCCACAGTTCCTTTCCTCCATGGAAAAGAAAAATTGCTCTATGCTTGTTACTTCCGTTAGATTTTCAACAGTGACAACAGCAGAACTATTTCATATTTACATGAACATTACTTACAGAAAGATTTAGTCCACAAGACCTGAGAAATCATCTCAGAATCTGCACTGACGCATTAGGCCTTGAAAGTAGAATATAACCCCACTATATCGAAGGAAAGTATTCCTTAGTAAAATGGTGCTCTTTAAAGCTTTGTTTGGAAGCAGGATGCTCTGTCAAAATGTTTCTGCTGATCTAAATCCCTTGTCAGTAGCACTGTAAAATAAAATCTTTTCCTCTTCTAGGTGGCTTTCTGATTTAGTGAATTGTCTTTTGAAATCTTCAGTAACACAAGATACAAAATTTGATATAATAAAAGGAATTAAGCTTACTTTTAAAATTACTAAAGATATAGTGCATTTGTTCTGTGTTCACAAGGGAAATATTGATTTGCCATAACACAAACTGCAGATCTGTAAAGTTTTGTAAGGGGTAACAGTAGAAATATGCACTGCAGCAGACTGTTTTCCCTTGCTTGGTAACTTTCATAGCTTTTTTCAAGTAGGATACTGTGATACAAGAAATCATTCCACTGACAGACACCTCCAGATGATCAGTTTATGCCTGACCTCAGCTGGGGGACCATCCATGCCAATTTGTACTTAAGGTTGGAATATTTGTCATGTCTATGTTAGTCAAGGAGGTCTCAACCATCTCTTCTATTGGCTCTTAAAATGAGCAAAGAAGGGCAGAAGTAGCTGAGGAGTACTCAGGTATGACAGGACTATGCTTCGAAAAGAGGATGAAACTGGTGGTGTGGCAGAACCACTTAGACAAGCTTGTTTGTAAAATAGAAAGAAATCATAGCAGAGAGCCCCATGTGCTGTAAAGAATGAAGTTAAAGGATGCAGTTAGCAATACCTTGACTAAGGAGAAGCAAACAAGCTCAAGGGTGGGTGCACACGGTGGAAGTGGCATGGAGAAAAGTCCATGAAGGAGGGGACAAAGCGCCATCATCTGTGTCAGTCACACTCTGAGGGACCTACATGTATTGAGTGGCATTTGAAAGGCATGCATTGATTTTCCAGTCTCTTCAGTATTCTTCATGCCTCAATTCTCTATTTATCAAGTTTAAGTGAGGCAGTGGGTTCCTGCAGTCCAGTCATGTCTCCAAGCTTGCTAGATGTATTGAACAGTATTGTGCCCAGCGCCTTCCACTTCCAGCTGAAATAGGGAACTACACACACAGCTGCCTCATCTGTAAACAGAGTGTCTATAAATAATATGATTATAGCACTGACAATAACAGAGCTTCCATCTCTATGCCAAGTGGGAGTGGGTGCTGTCAAGATTTTGGAGAATAATTCTACCCTCTATGGAAAGGCATGAGCTCTTTGTTATTAGTTTTCATCATCAAAGATGTTTCAACATGAAAAAGTTCTCATTTCACTGTTGTACTATTTTAGAGCCTAAAGAGATCTTAATGACAGTCTATAGTCTAAGATGTTAAGGAAACTCCACTCCTTAGGGGTGTGGTGGTGGCAAATTGTACTGTTATATAAAAAACATCTGGGCTTTTGCTTTTCTACATAATGAAAAGACAAGCTGTAGCCTGGTACAGCTGTGTGGGTTCTTTCAGAGTGAACACATCTATTGTACATCTGTTGTTCTGTAGGAGAAAAATTTTTCCTATAACGTACAGTATCTTCTATTACTATATAGCATACAAGAACTCCAATAGCTGGAGGTAGGATGTTTTGGTAACTATTATTCTGAGTCCCAGCAAAAGAATAGATTAGCAAAATGTTTAAATAAATTACGTGCTTCTGTAAGAAGACAGAAAATATGTTAGCAGTTGAAAGAAACAAATTACAGGATTACAGTCTAATCCAATAAACATTTTCATATAGCTATTAGTAAAATTCTTGTCTGCTTCTTCGTATAAAAATGTTCAAAAGTGCCAAAATTATTGAGAAGATAAAGTCTTTCTTAAAAGATTTGGGGTGAATTTATTTTACACAATAAAGAAATAAATGGCTATCTTTTTTTTTTTTAGGTATTTGCAAAAATTACAAAATGAGTACATTTAGAGAGTTAAAATTATTTTTGCAAACTTGCTTGTATTAGAAAGATTTCTAGAAATGATTGTCATTTCTTATCTTGCAGAATGTACTAAATACAAATGTCTCGTGTGCTTTTTACAGATTGCTTATTTTCTATAATAAGAAATAACTGTGTATAACGGCTGAAGAATGTGTTTGGCTAATGCTGCTGTTGGTCCCTTTCTGATTTCGCCTCATATTTTGCTATACCTGGACTTACTCTGTGAGGTATCTGTTTTTGCTTTTCCTTAGTCCTATCAAACATATTCTTGGAACAACTGAAGCATTAGCTCATTATTTCTATGTACTATTTAATACATTGTTTGCCTTCCACCCCTTGCAATATTTCAACTATTTTAACTTCTTGCACTGAAGTGCTTTTCAGTCTTAAAACAGTGGTGTCATTCAGCCTAGGGCTAGTTAGCAACAGATCAATCAGCCATGAGGCTATTGAGGATTGAAAGGTGTCTTCTTGTGAGAGAGGTGCCAGTGTTAAATCATTAACACTGTGCAGTGGAATTAAAGAATTAAAAAAGCTGATTCTGTCATTCGTACATTCTAGCACTTCAGCAGCATTTAATGGCAGAAATCTGCAATGTTATTTATTAGCTCCAGTAACCCAGCAGTTCTTTTTCATTTTAGTCAGCAAGCTGTGAATCACCTACTGGGCATTTGACACGTACTGTAGGACTTCAGGGATTTAAGATAAATTAGACTCAGTTATTAGAGTCTCATCTTAGAATCTGCATTTGTTTATAGGCTGCTTAGCAGCTATGAGTAGAGATTTACAAACTGAAGGTTATTTTGCATGTACATAAACCACAAATTTACCAAAACAGACTGGTTAATGAAGTTAGTTTCTGGAATTACTCTAACTTCTGAAAGGCAAAGCCCCCTTAATTGTTGTAATGAGATACTTGATGAGAGTCAGGGTGTTTCTTGAGGCACAAGTGTTTTAATGCCATGAGTACGTCTGCTGGAAAGCTGTGCTGTTGAAGCATAAAGAGTACTTTAAGATATTTTCTCTTTGTTTTTGCCTTGCACTGCACAGAATTTCTTCCTTACAACAATACTTAGGACTGCAAAAGGCCTAGGCTCATTGATGAGCTTCTAGATACTAACATACTAACAAATACTTTTTTTTTTTTTCACCATTTCATATTTAAGAGCTACAAAGAAGCAAAGTTTTTGGTTTTGAAAGTTTATTTTTTAATATAATTTCTTATGAAAATGATAATGCTTTAAATGGATGAATAAAAATTAACCTGAATGTTATGTTTTCCTCTATCAGACTGCTGTATTTCATGGGGTTTTCAATGAATGAGCTAAGAGTTACTTCATAACTGATCACTCCATGGTGTCTGTCAGGGCAAGGCAGTGTTTGAAACTTGCAGAATAGGTACTCGTAGACATAACAGTAATAGCTTTGTGGCAACTGGATTTCCTACTGGTACACATTACAAAGCTTTGCATTAAAATCATTCAGTATGACTTCAAAATGTCAAATTCTCTAACTTGTATAGAGGTATGTGAAACAAGATAAATACTGCAAATTTTAATTATACTAAGCACACAGAAACTTGGCAATGAACATGATTTTCCAAATATAATTACCACTATGTATATTAAAATTGTGTCTAGGAACCATCATAAAAGATATGTTTCTCTTGCTAATAACCCCTAGCAGGGAACATTTGCTACTTCACATACCTTCAAAGGCAAGTGTCAAATAAAACAGAACAGAACAGCTACAAGCAGAAATTATACAAACAAGCTTTGAAAACAGAATCACACCAATGTAAGTAAGACTGCAGCTTCTGTAGGATATATGTGCTAAACCTTTTTTTTTTTTTTCTAGCTGTATTCTCTCATGTCAGAAATAACAAGTCCTGGTCTTCTGAGGTGTGTGACAATATGGATATGTAAGAAACATCACTGTAGCTGTAGCCGCATTTCAGGTTGATAACCATGACTAAGAAATAATGCCAGAAGCCATGAAGGAACAGCAGATAAACAGCAGAAACAGACATAAATGTCAAGCTTTGCATTTTCATTTTAGTACGTAAAGAACAGTAATCTTTCACTCAGTGTCCTAGTGACAAGATTTATCGCATATATTGCAGGCCACCTAAAAAGTTTGGGGGCTGCAGTATTTAGAGAAATAGCAAAAGAGATCTCAAGTGTATAAGTAAAGTAGACGTGAGATTGGATTTTGGTTAGACATTGGGAAATAATTTCTGGCTGTAAGGACAGATGAGTGCTGGGATACATTGTGTGTATACGCTGTGCAAGGTCTCTCACTGGGTATATCTGAGAGCAAGTTAAAGAAATGTTTGCGAGGAATTGCTTAGGGAAAGCTGGGGATTCTATTAGGGGCAAGGTGGATGACTTAAATGATACTGCCAGGTTTAGTCCATGAATGATTTTAGGATGTGACAGTCAAAAAGCTGACAAAGGGAATTTTTTGTCTTTGTGCACTATTTATGAACATATTACATTAGTGTTTTCCTAAGTCTGTTTTGAAAATATTCCTGGTCATTGTGAACCATTATGTAAACCTGATTTATTGACACAATTAGAAAACATTTATAGAGGTAGCAGAATCATAGAAACATAGAATGGTTAGGGTTGGAAGGCACCTTAATATCATCTAGTTCCAGCCCCCTGCCATGGGCAGGGACACCTCACACTAAACCATGTCACCCAAGGCTCTGTCCAACCTGGTCTTGAACGCCTCCAGGGATGGAGCATTAACAACTTCCCTGGGCATTCCAGTGCCTCACCACCCTCACAGTAAAGAACTTATTCCTTATATCTAGTCTATACTTCCCCTGTTTAGGTTTAAACCCATTACCCCTTGTCCTGCTAGGACACACAGTAGTAAGGATTTAAGCCTCATGATGGCATATACCACTCATTTTTCCAAGCAAATATGTTCCTATTTAATGGATCCTGTGTTTCTATCATTAAATGTGCTGTCCATTGCTCATTTTATAGGCAATTTGGAAGATTCACACTTATTAATAAAACCCAAAGATTATGTGTCAAAAAGGAGATAATTTTCTCAACTGTAAAATGTTTCTTTCTCATCCAGAGCTTTCACAGATTTACAGACTATGAATTTCAGTCCATGTTCCAACATCCCAAATCAAAACTTAGTTGAACTGCCAGATGTCACTGTCGTGGTTTAAATCCAGCCAGACAGCTTGTTCACTCACTCCCCCCCCTTTTCCTCCCTCTTTCTTTCATTCCCCCCCCCCCCCCCCCCCCCCCCCCTCCCAGCTCCTGATGGGGAGGAGTGTGTGCTTGCAGCCCAGAAAGCCAACCGTATCCTGGGCTGCATCAAGAGGAGTGTGACCAGCAGGTCGAAGGAAGTGATCCTGCCTCTCAACTCTGCTCTCATGAGACCTCACTTGGAGTGTTGTGTGCAGTTCTGGGGTCCTCAACATAAAAAGGACATGGAACTGTTGGAACAAGTGCAGAGGAGGGCCACAAGGATGATCAGGGGACTGGAGCACCTCCCATATGAAGACAGTCTGAGAAAGTTGGGGCTGTTCATCATGCAGAACAGAAGGCTGCATGGAGACCTCATAGCAGCCTTCTAGTATCTGAAGGGGGTCTATAAAGATGCTGGGGAGGGACTCTTCATTAGGTACTGTAGTAACAGGATATGGGGTAATGGGTTAAAACTTAAACAGGGGAAGTTTAATTGGATATAAGGAGGAAATTCTTTAATGTGAGGGTGGTGAGGCACTGGAATGGGTTGCCCAGGGAAGTTGTGAATGCGCCATCCCTGGAGGATGAACACCAAGGCTAAGTTGAACAGAGACTTGGGTGACATGGTTTAGTGTGAGGTGTCCCTGCCCATGGCAGGGGGTTGGAACTTGATGATCTTAAGGTCCTTTGCAACCCTAACTATTATATGATTCTATATCTGAAAGCTCACTAATGTGCCACTAATTACGGTTTTTAGAAATGCCACTCAGCCTTTTCTTTTAGTCTTTGCAAAAACCTCTCTCAGTGGTGATATGTATAAAAGACAAAATGAGACAGAAGATAACCAAAGCCCTTTAGAGAAACCTCCTTAAAGGAAGTGAAAGGGCATAACTTGACAGTCACTATGACATGTTTGGAGCACAGTTAGCCAAGTTTATGACTGTCTGGCACTGTTTTTCTAAACTAACCCTGTATTTTTATACTAACCCTGTCAATTAACCCATAGTTATTCTTTTAATTATAATGTACATAGTCAGAGGACACAAAGATAATTTATTATCTTGCTTTGAATTATCTGTACTGGCCTTAAAACCAGCCATCTGCATGATTTGTACCATTTGTTTAGTGCTTAATAAACAGCAAAATAGGTTCATGAAAGGTGCTGTGATTGATTGCAGGAAATGGTCTTCTACAAAAACAGTATTAGTCTGAGGACATCCTGAGAATTTGCAATAAGTATAGGCAGGGAAACGGTTATTTGAGCTCTATAGGGCAAATCATAAACTCATATTTGTATAGAGAATCAAAATGTCAGTACCCTTTTTCTATGCAATTAAAATGAAAATCCTGATCTTCTTAAATAGAAGTTGTATTCTATAAAACTCTGCTTAAATGGAATTTTAAGAATGAGGAATTGCTGAAGATAAATATTAACCACATGATCTTAGATGCTATTACTGAGACATGGATTATATTACTTTATTTCAATATATTTTTATATTATATTATGTTGCATTACATTATAGTATAGTATATCATAGTATATTAGTGATAGTTGCTGCTTTATCCCTGAATTCTCCCTGAGGAATACTATGCACAATGGTTGCTTCACCAGTATTTCGAGATGATGCCACATAGGAGAGATTTGTCATCCTTTTGTGCTGGACTCTGCCATTAACATTAACTGTGCTGTGAATCATTGCCCTGTCATGATATTCAGTGAAAGAGAAGCACAATATATACAAGTTGTAAGGAGAAACCAGCTCCAGTTTTGTTAGACCAGGCATTCAAAATTCCTGTTGATGGGTTAATTACAGCAGTCTTTACAACTAATGTTTGCTCTTCTTATTGCTAAGGAAAGAGGATTTGCTTTTTAGTGATCGAATAGATCTGTCTGCGTGGCACTGAGTGCTCCTTTTGGACAACATTCAAACTTGTTTCTATAAGCAAAGTTTCGGTCTCAATTCCGGTTACTCAACAGAAGTTCATAGGTAATGTTAAAAAACCTGTGACCTACACAAAACAATGTGAGCTACAAAAAAACTGCGTACAAGACAAACTGGTATATATGGTAAATGCTGGACAAGCATAAACTACTGTTTTCTAAAGGTTCTCTATGTATCAGCTGAGTACTGCAAATAACTTTGTGACAATCTTAGTGAGAAAACATACATGAGAGGAAATTAAGGTCAAAGATGACATCTAGCCTATGGTCCTAAGAAACAGGGATGCTCTGTATGTCCATTAGAAATATTACGAGAATTGCTATTTAAAAGTCTGTGTAAAAGTGCCTGATAATGGCATTTCCTTTCTCTCTTTTCATAAGTGATTTGTACCTTTCACCTTACAATAAATATATTCATAGAAATAAATTGTCAAAAGGACCTTTTTCTCTTCTGTAGAAAAATGTGGATGGCAGTTACCTTTGACCAAGGCAACCTATATCTTATTTTTTTAGCTAATAATGTCACAGCACAATACAGGACATAAGAGAAGCAGACTGGTTTTATTCATGTGTGCCACTTTGCCACAAGTGCTGCAAGCCTAACAGTAAAATAAATGAGGGGAAGCTAATGATATTCGGTTTTCCACAGCTGTAACAAGTCCTGCAGTCTTATTGCATCTGATATGCTTCTTTAGGCAGATTAGTACCTAGTTCTTCTCCCAGACTAACACAAACTGGCCTGTCTCCACAGACTTCTAGAGAACTGCCAACTAATACTGCTGTAACCAGTCTCAGAATTAGAAATAAAGAAGAGCATATCCTCTGTCCTTCCCCTTTCCTTTCCCCCTGCAGTGATACTTTTATTCAAGTTAAAGGGCAAATTGGTGAAAATGAAGAATCACTTACTTGCACTTATATGATAATTTCTGTGCCTCTATAATGAAATTGAGAAGCTAAGGCCATACACTCAAAAGCAAATATCTTAATTCATTCTACTGAAAGAAGTGTGTTTCTCCTCGCCTAACTTGTGATAGATTTTGGGCATTGATGCTATTCAAAGTTTGGCAGTACAAGATGAAAAAAGTCATGATCGAGCTCCGCTTTGCAGTCAGTGCTTATATCTCAATACCAAAGTGTGTGCTGTGAGAAAAGAGTAACATGACTTATGTTTTATTCACTAAATCTTGAAGCTTTTGGGAAGAGGTTTTCACTTAGTTGTTAGCAACTTATAAAGACACATTCAGATCTTGTGATCATTGACTCGGTTTTATCACTTAAATAAGCTCTGAATTTAGACTGTTAAGAAACCACATTTTTATAGTTAGGGACTTCAGTGGTGGAACTACTGGTCTCTCCTCTGTCATAAAAGCCTCTGTGGCAATTCACAGAGAAAACTTCATTAGCCTGAATTGTCAGAGAATTGCTTATACCCTAGTTACAGATATCACTCTCTATTTTGGTTAATGCTGAGAGACTGTGATCCTTTTCTTTTTCTCTTGGGAAATCTTCATTGTAAAGTAGGACTTTAAAGTCAAAGCCACCAAAGTTTTAAATTCGATAGTGACAAAATGACAATTCTTTTATCTGTAGAATAAAAGGATGATGGTTAGATTTAATGTAAGCAAAAAACAGAAAATGATACCCACAAGATAGAGTAAGAGTAATCAATTACCTGAAATGCATGTCACTGTGTCGTGGTTTAAACCCAGCCAGACAGCTTTTCCCTCACTCCCCCCCTTCTTGCCTTCCCCCTACTGCTGGAGGGACAGAGAATCGAAAAGAACGCAACTCCCATGGGTTGAGATAAGAACAGTTTAGTAACTAAGGTATAACACAAATCACTACTGCTACCACCAATGATAATAAGGATAAAGGAAATAACAAGGGAAGAGAATACAACACTTCAGCACCAGCCAACTGATAACTCCCCCCCCCCCGTAGCCTGACCAAGCACCGGCCGATACCTCCTTCAACCCTGCAGTTCCCCAGCCCTTCTGGGTAACTCCCAGTTGCATTCAGGGCATGACGTGCTGTGGTATGGAATACCTCTTTGGTCAGTTTGGGTCAGGTGTCCTGTCCCTGCTTCCTCCCGGCTTCCCCTCCTCCCTGGCAGAGCATGAGGCTCACAAAGTCCTTGGTCAAACAAAAACGTCATTGTTATCAGCTCCGTTCGCAGGCCAAAAGTCAAAACACAGCCCTGCAGCAGCTACCAAGAAAGAGAAAAAATGACTGCTACTGCTAAACCCAGGACACAATGGATTCCTACAAAGATGCTAAGGTGCAACCTGACTCCAGCCACCTTCCACATCACAAACCAGTGCAGAAGTGGTTATAATAGCTGGGGTTCGTTCATAAGAAATACTCAAAGTGGAAAGGTTGCATGAGCTCCTTATAATTATCAGTAATTTTCCTTCAGTAGCAAATACAATAAGAAAGGGAGTTTAAAGGGGTCCACTGTACCAGCTTTATACCAAAACTTAGTTGGAGCGAACCTTCTATAAAGTGCAGTGTCAGAAGTCCAAGTAGAAAGGTTGACAAATCAAGAGCATCAGGTTAGATAGAAAGGCTTGCCCAGCAATAGGCTAAAGAAAATGAAGAATGAGGATAAGATGAATTTGATAGGATGTGCCATTAAACTTTTTTTTCAGTTGATGCAGTAACAAAATCAAGTTAGTGACAAGTCACTGGGTAGTACATACAGGTCAACTATATAAAGATCTTTGGGTGTTTTTTTCATCTGCGTTATGAAGAGAGGTTCATGAGCACTCATGCGTCAAATGACAGGCACCAAAGTCTGATTCTTCCCTCCTCTGCTTTCATAAATTCCCACAGAAAATGTGCAATTTCCTGGTTTTCTGTATTGTCCCAGGTGTGAATAGCAGTTGCTAAGATTAAGATTACAGTTGTTTTGAACTTAAGTGTCATAATCCAGAAATCCACTTAACACCAATCACACAGTTTCAACCATACCTTGTTATGCATTCTGTAGTCATTAGAGATAAAACAAAGTCCTATGTAGCTAACATAATATTCCTACACTGCCTTACCATTTCTTCCTTAATTTCTGAATGGTTTAGGAGAAGGGGGAGGCCACTAATGCTTTTCAGACTGCTGGTATATTCAGGGTCTTGCATATCTCTGGGCTTGAGTGGATGTAAGTGAGAACTTTACGCCCACAGCTTCCATGTGAGGGCTAGCGCACAGGCTGATCATAACTGCCAGGAGTAAGAAGGCTGCTGGAAGTGCTTACAGAAACAGAGAGAGGGTAAATGATCTGGAAACAAATTAAACATCCTGTATGGCTGAAAAGCAACAGCCTGAGAGGGAGCGGGTGAGGGAGCAGCACTACTTAGAAATGAGGAAATGGTCATGGAAACTGTGGATGAAAGCAGCCATTACACAGCACTCTCTGCTGGGATGCACCAAGTCTCTGATCAGTATTCCTCTATTTTCTGGTGAGGTCCAGATCCCCATAACTCCTTTAAGAGAGCCAGCCTTGCTCTTAGACATAAGCTGTCAGAAAAGTCAACTTGCTGAAGCCCCACACCCCTATTTATGCTTTTGTCCCATGCCATTTTAGTAAATTCTTAGTCATGCTTCTGATTTGCTGGCTATAATGGGTCCAGTTCATAAAAATACATCTGGCAGTGAAGAAGACTTATCCCTTGTATCACTTCTTGCAGCACAACATAACCACAGTAGGCATAGCACAGTAGACAAATTGGAAATTGATGCCCACTGCTATACTGAATTTGGAATGTAAGATGTTCTGAGCATGAAAATCCTATGAGGTAGCTATAACTGGAGGTAGCTACAACTGGAGCAGGAGGCCCTTTTCCCCAGTGAGAGGAGTCACTGCAGGATACTTAGGATGATTTCAAAATAAAAGAAACTAGGTGAATTGACACAGTGAGACAAAACTTAGAGGAAATATATTTTAGAGCCTTGCAGCAAATTTAAAAAAAAAAAAAAAGAGTATGAATTTTATGAAAGAAGTGGGTATAATGCTGATTTAGACTTTCTTTTCCCTAATATTTGCATTTTGTTTCTTTGCTTTTTCACTGTCAGAGATGACCCGTCTTTGAGCAGGAGGTTGGACTAGAGACTTTGAGGTCTCTTCCAACCTGGATTAATGATAACCATGTGTTTGTAAATAATTTCTTCCTGAATATGTTGAATTGAAAATTATAATGATAAAGTATCAGCTGATTATCTCCCACACTGGGCAAGTGTTTATTCTTTCTCACTGGGCCCATTCCAATTGCCAAGGGCATTACTGCTAGCCGTGCAAATTACTTCTGTTCCCAGTTCAGCTGAGCATCACTCTTCCTCATGTGGGATGGGTCAGGGAAGAGTCCTGACCCTTTTCAGAGCAGGTCCCTCAATCTAGAGACACCCTTCTCAATAATATTTTATTTTAGCACTAGCATTTTTTTCTTCTGGTTAGTGAAAGTGAAGTTGCAAATACAGAAACAGTAATAGTTTCTGAACCTGATGAGTAGGGAAACAGCATCACTGGCAACAAGCAGAATGTGGGAACAGGGCTAGTGAGCTGCTTAGCCAGACACTGTAGGCTTACAAAACATGTCTGAAATGTTTAACTGAGGTGGAAAAGGGCGGGGAGGAACCAAACCACTCCTTGCTCATCCTATCAACCTATGAGTTTTCAGGATTTAACCTATTCTGCAGCATTCCAAGTGTTGAGTTTCTGTATCACCTGTCACGTTTTTTTGATTTTTTTTTCCCAAGGCTGCAAATTCTGTTTCACTAGGATACATAAAAGGGCAATCTGATCTTGCAACCACCATGCCAGAAGGGTCTGGCAATTACTTGTGTAGCCCACAAAGTCCTTATCGTTGTACAAGAAGGTCTGAATCATAGCGTGCCCAAGTCTCATTTGCAGGTGAAAGGCTTATCCTAACAGCCATATAGTCACAGTGCAGAAAATCTGAGTGATTTTGCTGAAATGAAATAAGGCCCTAGAGCTTGCTAATCTAGCTTTAACCTGAGGTTAAGTTCCTTTTTCCAGGTCTGTTACACCTGTAGCAACCATACATTCTGCCTTTCGAAACTACAGCAACAAATAAAAGAGCTGTAAATCACCTTCCCTTGGGATACATTTTTGTTGAAGGGAATTTCCCTGTATTATTATAACATCATGGAAAAAGACTATGCAGTGTGAACTTTTTAATAGAAGTATTTTTTGCAAACTACTTAAGATGCCCATGAAAACAGATGTTAAAGTTTAAGCATTCTTTGACCAGCATTTCATTTCTCTTGCACTCAAAACATGCTCCACCTGCGCTGTTAAGTTACAAATGGTAAGTAAAAGAAAGCCATACCACAGCAACTGTGTAGCCCGTGGATTACTCTTGGAAGTCTTTCTTCTTGCACAAAGGTGAGGGACCATCTCAGCACTGACACTGACATATAGGCTGTCTTTCTAGTAACACTCCAAAGTGATATGTGAAAGAAAAGAAATTCAATTATTTTAAAATTTACTTGTGTTGAAGACAGTAATTCATTTGCTTTAGGAAAAAAACAGTTACACAACCCATCTAACAGGGTTGTTCCACACAGCACACTATTCAGTGCTGAGCATAGGGTTAGTTTTCAAGAAATGTCATAGCACGACTTGCAATATTTTCCATGGTAATACTCATGCTAATAAGATATTGGAGTGTATCATTTCCAGGTCTTTCTAAAGAGATATAATTTTTATTACAGTTCAGTAGCATGAATAAAATTGTACCAGCTTCCATAAGCTTATTTTTTAATTGAGATTCTTTTCTGCAAAACTGTATTCTTTTTACAAACAAATATTTACTGAGTTGCCCTTAATTAAAAATAAGAAAAAATTTATTTTTCACATTTTACATAAAAATGTCATTACAACGTTTGATTAGTTTGTTCTTAGAGTAAAAAAGTAATATTAATTTGATAGTACTTTTAATGTGCTCCAGCTATTTCTATAAAAGCTTGAAGCATGGGAATTAAGCTAACTTAAAAAAAGATCAAAATTAAATAGCTGTGAACCTTATGTGATTCTATTTACGAATATCTCTCCATGTAGTAATAGACGGCCTGACCCAAATATGTTTTTACTCAAAAAAAAATACTCTGAGTTCTTAGTGTGGTTTAACCCTTATATCATTTCCATCAGGTTTCCCTATGAATGTGTGCCCATGACTGACTGCCCGTTCATTAAGTGCCCTCAAATACACAAAAGTTTTGTTCTCTTTAGAGTTAATGCAGATTATGTGTGCTTTTTGGAAAGAGAAATATAAAAATCTTTTAAAAAGGCCCCTTTAGAGAATTTGGAAGTTTTAACATGGTTATTTTCTAGTTCCCATGGTCTGCCTGTGCAGACTTTAGAAATATTACAGAAACCTTTTGATGGTTCAGCTGTAGTTTTGGATATCTTATTGCAGATCTGAATTTCTAGTAGGTAAGTACTACCCAGGAAATGAGGTTCTGTGGCCTTTCCATGGTACCTGAAATAATCTTTTCCTCTTGTATGTTCCTGTGAATTTCTTTCTGAACGCCATATGTGAGGAAATTTGGCAGAATAGAAATGGCTTACCTAAAATACAGTAGGACATTTAGGATGTCTGCAGAATGCATGCCACTGAGTAAAAAGGTTGTCTCATACATCTCTCTGTAGCTGAGTTTCACAGCCTACTACCTCACATATCATTGCTGAAAACCACGCTTATCCATTCTTTACTTGACTCACACTTGTGCCAGAAAATACCAGTACCAACTGCTTTCTTTAGATCCTGTGTTTTTGATCGAAGCAAACTCCACTGACAGATCTAATTGATAAAACAAGAAATCTGCCCAGAAGCAGCTACACCCATCTAACATCAGCTCTGCTGTCAGCACACAGGGGACTGGTTCTCTTTCTCTGCAAGCGTAGTGGATCAGGGACTTCACTTCCCAAGCAAGACTTTTAGTCCCCAAAAATCATATAGCAAAAAGACAGAAATATGAAACAAAGAAGGAAATTATGAAAATCAGGCTCTCCAATCTGTTTTGTGTAAACGACGAAAAAGTGGAATAAATCAAGGATCCGTTATTGTTGTAACTTTGTAGGAATTTTCAGATGTCAAGCTGTTCTGTAAGTTGGTAGTGGATGCTTAAGGTTACCTAAGAAAATCCAACAACAATGATATTTTGGGCGGTCTTAATAAATGTTATTTAAATTAAAAGAGAATTCCGCTCTTTTCTATGTGCAATTACGCTAATTAAATGAAAAGAAAACTCTGACATTTCCAATTAGCATTTACTACAAAAGATATATATGCAAATATAACAGAAGGTAAATACTGGTTTGAAAAAATGAAATATGTGATGTGGTACCGTACCACAGCAGCACAATTATTAAGAATGTTATTATCAAACTTTTCTTACCCAAAATAAAAGTCATCAGCAGTACATAGCACATACTGAGAATCTATATAAAACATTTGAAGAAGAAAACAAGCCATCCAGAGATAATATAAACAAACATGTTAAAACATGATCAAAGTTATAATGTAGTGCACGATGCTCTAAATATGTGGATTTTTGTTTTGTTTTGTTTTTGTCTGCGATTATTTTCAAAGCAACTCATACTTTAAATTAATGAATCATATATAATATTTGGGAAGGAAAAGGAGAAGTAAATCTTTATTGGAATGTTCTGGAACTTTAAAACTCTGAGAGCACACTGATACTATTGAGGTCCTAGAACAATAAAAGAAATATGTCTATCCTACTGTAGAAAAGCCTGCTGGGGAGGATGGAGAGCAGAAAGAGCCTTGTTTACTCTGAATGCTGGTTTCTGGCCCTGCACTGCAGTTAACAGTGAAAGTACAGCTAGATCATCAGCTGTCATTGCTAGCATTCAGAGCATGTGTTTGAGTCTGCAAACTGAAATACTTCAGCCTGAACTGTCTAGAGAAGTGATTTGGGGTAACTTCACTGCCCTGAAATGGATTGGGAAGCACCCATATATCATGATCTGGTGATACCCATAATAATGGATAATCCCTGAGGCATAATAATGGGATAATAAAGATACTCCATCCTAAATTATCAGCAGAAATTGCTTTGCCATATAGACGTTTTTGCTGACTAACTGTGGGTTTAAGAGGAGCCCATCTTATTCTCCCCTTGATTTTACCTGGAGTAGCGTGTTTTCTTCTTGGGTTCTGCCAATAAACTACAGTTCTGACATTACCTATCCTGCGGTGATCACTGTTAGGGGTGTAATTTATATGATCCTACAGTTTATCTGGACTAATAGAGTGAGAAAATATAGGATACGAAAATGACAATATTTTGATTTTCCATATTTTGATTTTCACCACTTAACCTCTTTCTTTGTCCTTTAAAAGGGCTCTGAAAAAAAGATTGGAGTAAATTACTAAATTTATTGTGGTCTGGACTGCATGATATTTTTAATTTTTTCACTGATAAAACAACAACACTACTGAACAGACTAACACATTACAGCATACGTTGTGATAAGTGGAGCACTGAGATAGATGGAAGAAGGTTTGAGAGACTGATAGTAATTGTTTATATCTCATGTGCTTCTTACTATATTGAATTGTTTTGCTGTTAACCCCCTGCCATTAACAAGGATCCTATTTTATGAGTCATCAATGGCCAGCAAATCTCATTTCTAAAGGACTAGATCTGGAGTTGCTTCAGACATCCAGGAGTGTGTAGTCAGCTCCTTCTCTAATAAATACTCCCACAATAAAGACAGACAAAAAAAAATTAAGGACAGTATGGTGGCTTGAAATGAAGTAGAGCTACCTAAGCTTGGTAAACAAGTGCAAACTGAAAGTATGAGCTTTTATTGCAGTCATTTAAAGAACCTTCTTGGTGTTGCTGAGGAAATTCCTTGCACAGAGCTGCTCTCTGCACAACAATGGCACTCTGGTTAGACTATGGGCCAGGCCAAACCTGAACTCTGGGAAGGAGATCACTCCTGGCACTCAGCAGAACACTGAACAACATCCTTTGCAAAAAAAAAGAACAATGCTCTAAAGCCTCTTGTCTAAGACCAATTCCTTTTAAAATTCCTACTTCCTGGAGGTAGTATTTGACTCTTCATGGTAAGAAAGATGTTTGCTCATTTCAGAGAAACTGTATAAGCTGCTTAGATTCACCCTCAGACTCGTCACTTGTACACCAAAGGCTGGGTTGTGATCCCCACAGACATACTTAGGAGATGATTTGGACCCAAAAATCTAGCAACCATCCTCCTTGATCCCTCCTCTTGCTTACAAAAGGGAGCACACATATGGCATTGAACTGTGTTCTGTCCAAGATGCAAGTGTAAATTTAGTGGATGTCAACAACAGACTGGTTGGGATTGGACTACTTGACCCTCCACTCTCATGACTAATTAACCCTTACATAGTTTTGCATGGCTTTAAGTGAAGCAGAATAGAAGTACACTATAAATTATTAGACTTCATGAAAAGTAATGTAATTATTTGTTAATGAAGGAGCTGGCCATCATATTTGAAAAAACATGGCAGTCAGCTGAAGTTCCCGACGACTGGAAAAAGGGAAATATAACCCCCATTTTCAATAAGGGGAAAATAGATGACCCAGGCAATTACAGACCAGTCAGTCTCAACTCTTTGCCTGGCAAAATCTTGGAGCAGATTCTCCTGGAAGGCATGCTAAGGCACATGAAAGACAACAAGGTGCTTGGTGACAGCTGGCATGGCTTCACTAAGGGGAAATCTTGCCTGACCAATTTGGTGGCCTTTTATGATGGGGCTACAGAACTGATGGACAGGGGTAGAGCAGTTGATGTCATCTACCTGGATTTGTGTAAAGCGTTCGACACTGTCCCACATGACATCCTTGTCTCTAAATTGGAGAGACATCAATTTGATGAATGGACCACTCGGTGGATAAAGAACTGTCTGGAGGGCTGCACACAAAGAGTTGTGGTCAATGGCTCAATGTCTGGCTAGAGACCTGTAACGAGTGGTGTCCCTCAGGGATCGGTGTTGGGACCAGTCTTGTTCAAGATCTTCGTCGCTGACATAGACAGTGGGATTGAGTGTGCCCTCAACAAGTTTGCTGATGACACCAAGCTGTGTGGTTTGGTTGATACGCTGGAGGGAAGGAATGCCATCCAGAGGACCTTAACATGCTTGTGAGGTGGGCTGATGCCAACCTCATGAAGCTTAGCCATGCCAACTGCAAGGTCCTGCACATGGGTGGGAGCAATCCCAGACACAGCTACAGGCTGTGAAGAGAAGAGATTCAGGGCAGCCCTGCACAGAAGGACCTGGGGGTGCTAGTCGATGAGAAAATGAACATGAGCCAGCAGTGTGCGCTTGCAGCCCAGAAAGCCAACCGTATCCTGGGCTACATCAAAAGGAGTGTGACCAGCAGGTCGAAGGAGGTGATCATGCCCCTCTACTCTGCTCTTGTGAGACCTCACTTGGAGTACTGTGTACAGTTCTGGTGTCCTCAACATAAAAAGGACATGGATCTGTTGGAACAAGTCCAGAGGAGGGCCACGAGAATGATCAGGGGACTGGAGCACCTCCCACATGAAGACAGGCTGAGAAAGTTGGGGCTGTTCATCCTGGAGAAGAGAAGGCTGCATGGAGACCTCATAGCAGCCTTCTAGTATCTGAAGGGGGCCTATAGGGATGCTAGGGATGGACTCTTCATCAGGGACTGTAGTGATAGGACAAGGGGTAACAGGTTAAAACTTAAACAGGGGAAGTTTAAATTGGATATAAGGAGGAAATTCTTTCTGTTAGGGTGGTGAGGCACTGGAATGGGTTGCCCAAGGAAGTTGTGAATGCTCCATCCCTGGCAGTGTTCAAGGCCAGGTTGGACGAGACCTTGGGTGATATGGTTTAGAGCGAGGTGTCCCTGCCCATGACAGGGGGGTCGGAACTGGATGATCTTAAGGTCCTTTCCAACCCTAACTGTTCTATGATTCTATGATTCTATAGTAAACCCCTTAATTTTTAATGTGAGCAGCCAAAATGAGTCTGTACCTTTTTTAACCCTCTCGTACCACAAGCCTGATGGACTTCCTAACACAAAACACAAACTTATTTCATACTAACTGAAAGAATATCAGCTTACCACATTGAAATTGATTTAAAATGCAGAAAAGAGGATTTAGCTTAGACATCAGAACAAACTCCTAAACCTATGCAATGAAGCAGCCTGTTCAGGAAGGCTGTGAACTTTCTAGCATGGGTACTTTCTAAAATAAAGTGGGAAAGTCTGTCAGAAATTACACCGGAACAGCTGATCCCCCTTCAGCAGGGAGAATGAATTAACTTTTCCAGCTCCCTTCCATATCAATTTTCTAAAATTTGGGTTTTTTTAAAAAGTGATATTTTTCTAGTTTACATATAATGTTGACCTTTGTCACCAGAAATAATTTCATTCCAAAACATTTAAGATATTGAAAGAATGTCTTTTATTAAAAAAAACCCCACAGTTGTGGAAACAAAACTAATAATTTAGTCTTGGTTGTTTCTGGATTGTAAACTTTAAAGATAAAGTTGAAAAAAGGAAGGTAAGTACTTACTCATTTTGTGGTTTATCTTCAGCCCATTACCTAAAGTAAAATTACCTAGAGAAAAGAACACCTTATTGCCTTTGTGATGATATTTGTTTCTTTAATATTTTCTTTTGTTTCTAGCTTTACACCAGATGGCGAAACAATCTCAAGTAATTCCAAAAATCTACCCACTTCCTTATCAAAGCGGACCTCATGAGGGCTTGATTCCTTCTTCTAGTAAAGTTAGTAGCAACTGAAAATCTGAGAAACAAGGCTAAGAGAAATTGTAAACACTTTCGAACACGTTTCCAGGGTCACACACTGCAAGAAAGAAGTCTGAGGATACACACTGCAGAAAATATCCTCTAATTTGTAATAACCTTAATTTGTCAATTTTGGAATTTGCAGAACTGGAAACCGGGACATGACAGGTCTTTTAAGGTTGGATTAGGCAAACAGCTCTTGGCAATAATAAAGATCCTGCCTGAGGGCAAAGAGGTAGACAAATGGCCTTTTGAAGTTCCTTTTAGCAATATTTATTTAGCACTCTAGATTTATTGACTAGCTAGTTATTGTTCCCTGTGGAATAAAGACCCTTACACTTTGAATTACATTTTAATCCTAGATCCTAAATCAGTTTAAAGTAAATTAAAAGATGTTTGCTGAAAAGGTTTGGCCACTACCACGGGTTTTTCTTTCACTAGTAATAAAAGAAATATATTGCTATAAAACCTGTGTTGTAAGCTAAAGAAATTACCTACTAAAATTCGGTAACATAATTAAGGAATAGGCTCAGCTGTTGATGCCTTTGCTAGGAGATAATAGATGACAAGGAAAGTTACATGTGCTGAAACTATATTTACAATACATAAAGTTGCAATGTCCTATTACTGTTTGATAGAACCTCCAGAGGAATGGTTCTAATATTCTGTCAGGGCAATAAGGTGTTTTTTTGCCTAATTTATTTAAAAATTTTCATATTAAAATATGTCTCTGATATTTCTGTTGCTTGAATCTTTAAAATATTTTAAAGTCTGGATGACTTTGGAACATGAAATCAGGGTACAACAATATGCAGTTCTTTTTAAGTTGCTCATGAAGGCCCACAGAGCAGATATCAGAGTCATTGGAACTGTGAGAGGAGCTCTCAGGGATGCGTTTCATCAGGCAAAGTGATGTGAGCTCAACTGATTTATAAAATTTCAGTGGTTTAGTAACAGTAAACATGTATGAAAAGCAAAATTTGACAAAAAGCTTTTGGGACAAAGAAGGGCACAATGAAGATTTCCAGTGAATTTTTATTTATTTGTTTATGCTATGGAGTATCAAGTTCTCTTGTGAGTCCTGATGCACAGTTTTATTTCATTTTTAGAGTAAACTAAAGACATAAAAAAATCTGTTTCCTTGGAAATACTGTTTATTAAAATATTCTCTGCATTTGGATTAGCAATAATGCCGTAAAACATCCTTCAGAATGTATATGGTGAGCATAAAGAGTATATGTCACTTAGCCTAGAGATGGAGCATATTGTATAGTCTGCTAATGCATAAAATGTTATGGAAGGTTTGTTTAAAAAAACAATGGTCCAGCAATATGAGCCCCCTGATTTTTCTTCTGTCGGCAGCTGAAGTTAAGATATCTGGTAGTACTGGGATGTCCTACCACCATCAAGAAAGACTGAGTGTATCTGACTTCTGGAGTGCTGGGGAAAGCCAGCACTGAGACACTTGGCAGCAGTACTGCAGATGGAGAGACTTATGGAAGAAGTAAGTTTCTACATTCCAGAAGGCCTGATAAGTCCAATTTTCATAAAATGATTTATCCCAGCTGAAGAATACTGTAACAGAATCACTTCAGAAATCTCATTTCCTTGAATCTGGGCTCTTTCTAACTCATGCTATTTGGAGTCCCTAAAAGGCTTATAACAAATATGAACGCTGCTTTGATAAAATACAACACATATCAAATTAGAAGACAGAGGCATCCCTTCAAGCAATACCTGTAAAAGTTCTTAAGCTCTGTGGTTAAATATTTCGTGGTTTAGAACCAGCCAGTAACTCAGCACCACGTACCTGTTCACTCACCTCCCTCCTTCCCCACTCCCAGTGGGACAGGGAGGAGAACTGAAAGAATGTTAAACCCCAGGGATTGATATAAGAACAGTACAATCACTAAAGTACAGTATAATAGTACTACCACTAATAAAGAAACAACAAGGGCAGAGAATATAAAACTAAAAGGGGAAAGGAAAAAAAGCAATAAGCAGCAGTGATGCATAATACAATTGCTCACCACCCGCCGATTGATACCCAGCTCGACACAAGCAGTGATCTGCCTTTCTGGGTGACTCCCCCCAGTTTTTATCCTAGACATAACATGCTGGGGTATGGAATACCCCTTTGTCTAGTTGGGGTCAGGTGTCCTGTCTCTGCTTCCTCCCGACTTCCGATGCCCCTTCTCACTGGCAAAGCATGAGAGACTGAAAAGTCCTTTATCAGGGTAAGTGCTACTTGGCCACAACTAAAACATTGGTGTCTTATCAGCATTATTCTGAGACTAAAGCCAAAACACAGCACTCTATCAGCTACCAGGAAGAAGATAAAAAACTGTTACAGCTGAAACCAGGACATGTCCATTTTTGATTTTGAAATAACTGAAAGGAGAAGTTGCAGGGGTAAGTTTCCGGAATAGTTTTCCAGTACATGCTCAAGGCTCCTATTTCTTATCCAACAACAAGGTAAATTTTTCTCTAGAATCTCATGATGTGATCACAGTTGATTAACTAGAGGGGTAAATGCAGAAGGGCCTTTAAACTTTACTCTTAAACTCTTCCTAAATTGCCTCATTATATCTGGACCACTGCACTAGTCAGCTGTACCTGATTGGGTGCATATAAGTTATGATCAAGTGCTTATTTTCTAAAGAATCTTATTTTTTTCTCTGGTTTGTGTATTTTATTTACCATTATCTCAATATAGCATGGGAGCAGAAGCTATGGCGTGGGAAGACAGCAGTGCTGATGTCATGTAGATGATACAATTCATGCAGTTTTCATGTCTAGGGAAAGCCATTTTTTAGGAGATACATATGAAAAATCCAACCATAATAACATTAACCCTCCCAGTATTTGCAGTGGCATATGTTAATTGTGTCTAAATAATTGTTAAAAGTACTTTAAAAAACAATTGGGATTGCAGAACTTTAGTTCATGGGAAAAGCCCTGAAAGAAAAAAACTTATTTTAATCTCATAAAATAAAACCAGATTTTGTGGTTGTGGTGGGGGGTTTATTTTACATCGGTTCTCTATTTCCTCAATAGACAGACAAAATAATTAAGGATATGTATTCCAAATCCTCTCATGTTGCTCATTTTAATAACAGGAGATACAGTAGCATATCTTGCAATTATTATCTTTATCATTTCATTTTCATGCTGAGCAATATTTTGCTGCACGATTGCTAAAGGCAAAATAGAGCAATATTTTTAACAGCATGTACCAACTTAACTGTAATATTCAGCAGCCAAAGGGTCATCCAGAAGAGATGCCTTTGTAAAAATATAAATTATCAAGAATTGGTTTATTATGAAAATGTCCTTTCTAGGAAATCAACCATTTGCTTTACATTTGTTAGGTACATGGGCAGTGGAAGATAATGCTTACATCAACTGAATAAGAAATAATTCCTGTAAAAATATTTCCATATTATCAAGGTTTCAGACCATTCTTAAGCTCTAACAGCCTGTCCAGATCCAGGCTGTAGCTCAGACAAAGAAACAGGAAGATGTAGGAGAAAATAGCACAAAACATGTAAAGAGAGGAAGTGCAAGAAAACTGTGGCAACGTAGACTTTGAGGAGCCCTTTTATCAGAAGATGTTAGCTGAAACTTAAGTGTACCCAATAGGCCTGAAAAGCTAAGCATAGGAAGTACATCTGTCATTCAATAATTCTGTCTAGACAGCAAAACTATTCAGAGCCATTTGAGGTCTTCATTATGTCTCATTTGAGTTGGTAAAGATGTCTTTGTCCATGCAGGTGGTTTTCTTGATCATGAGAAGATACCTGTACTGTAAGAATCCTTCATTTCACAGATGAATGTCTAATAGAACTTTCCTCTGGGAAGACTGAACCACACAAGTTAATGCATGGAATGGCTTTACTCCAGGTGAGTTAAACACTCTGAGAAGGCAGAAAATTTCTCATTCCTGAGTGCATTATGCAGACCCAGAAACGAATTTATAATGCACAAATGAAATCTCAGGTATGCTGATATTGATGGGACATTAACCACTGATTTCAGAGAATCGAGATCCTCCTTAACCATACAAACTTAGCAGAGGAGAGAGTGGAGGTTATGACTGAGACCTGACTCATTTCAAGCCTGGTGACTGGAAAGAGACAAAAGGTTCTTCTACACTTCACCTTGTACCCTCCAGTTGCTTTCTTAATTAGAGACATCGTACTATACTATACAGCGTGCTGTACGGTCTCCTAGTCTCACTATTTTCCTGTAACCTGGGGGGATTATTTTTGCAAATTGCACACCCCAGAAAAGTCTGTGTCTTTATTTTCAATTATAAGAGCTTCTTTCCTCACTGTTTCAGCACTGCTGAGGTGGGGCGTGGTATGGCTGCGAAATGGTGAAATGCAAAGAACTGAGACCTGTCACCAAATAATTCCTAATGCTTCCACAAACTAAAAAAAAAAAAAAAACACAAACAAACAACCCCCAAAAAACAAACAACAAAGAAAAACAAAACCCAAACACTTGAACAAAATTTGTTCATTCCTAATATAATCAAGCTCCTACTAAAGGTAGTATAATTTCAGTGACAGCAACTTCAGATCTTAATCATGGAAGAGTTGAGCCCTTGAAAATCTGAATATCTGTGGCTGTATTCTAAACTTTTCAAATGGAGCAGGTTTGCATACTGATCAGAGAAAAGTTTGGGACAATCAGATAAAATGTGAAGTAATTTAAAGCTATACTGCCCTAAAATATCCTATGCTGGATTACCCACACTGCTGGAATCCTAAATGTTTTTTCTTTTTCCTTATTCTTCCAGAAAGTGTCATCTAGCTTTTATAGATTACTTTGTTATTGGTATAATTTATAAATTTGAACCAATCCTAGCAAATATAAACTAGCCTGTGTTTTACTTATAGCAAGGAAATAATTTTTTCCAGATTGCTTTCATAAAACACTCATTAGGTGAAAATGAAGCAAAGATGAGAACTCTTAGTTCCTTTTTATAATTATAAACCAGTGGCTTTATTTTTGCAGATTTCCTTTTCTCAAAGATATACATGTTTTAGACCCTGCATATTTCTTAACAAAGGATTTTCAAACCTAATGCTTTTAGCTTAAAACCTTAGGTATAGTAAGAATATATATTTGAAAGATCCTTTTCAAGTGCTGAGCTCATTCCGTTTTACTGTATCAAAAAAAAAAAAAGATCTGTTGGTGTCCCTTTCCTCTAGCTCTGGTTCCTCCACAATGAGAAGATAAGACTTAATTTCTGTTGCAGGCAAATTCCCTTTAATCTTCTAAGAGATTCTTCACATATAAAGAATCCTTCTTCTGCCCCACAACCAATAACAGAATATTTAGTAGGAAACATGTACTATGGAGTGCTGGTTGGTAAGTTTTAGATTTTAGACTCCAGCTGCAGAGAGGAAATCAGTTATTTTGTCAACCCAATGCACCAACAGTTCAGTTTAATGTGCCGTATGTGCAGTATGCCTTTTCTTGATGAAAGGTAGTCCAAAAGAGATCCTGAGATGTTGGTATTTCATGTAGACAAAGAAGAAATACAGGTAACACACTATGTTCATAGTGCTCTTTGTGAAAAAGCTTTGCTTTGTAGCCTAAACTGCATTATAGCTTACCATGTGTTCTTGTTCTTCCTCCATTTTCTAGTTCAATAAAAGCAACAGAATCCAATGTTACAAATTTGGAACATATCTGCCCTTGTCCACATTGGATTGTCTCAACTTATTTCAACATGAAAACAGGGGTTCAATATTAAGGATCACCCAGGGCACCCAATAACTTTTTTAACGGTTTACTTTCCTAAGAGATAAAATCAGCTAGAAAGTATTTATTAACTGGATTCTTAGCACAATATTTGAAGAGTTGCACATCCACATATAGTAACACACAGACAGCTGGGAAATAATAAGGGAGCCTTGTTTTTTGTACCTCAAATTTGAAAGATGGGAGAGGAGTAAAAATTTTCAAGAGTCAGGACCCACAGTATCATAACCAGTAAACATTTCTGTATGGTTCTGGTTTTGGCTGGTGTAGAGTTGATTTTCTTCCTAGCAGCTTGTAGGGTGTTGTTTTGAATTTGTGACCAAAACGATATTGATAACAGACCAATGTTTTAGCTGTTGCTGAGAAGTGCTTACACAGCATCAAGGCCTTTTCTGCTTCTCACACCACCTCACCAGTGAGTAGGCTAGGGGAGCACAAGAGTTTGGGAGGGGACATAACCAGAACATCTGACCTCAACTGACCAAAGGAATATTCCATACCGTATGATATTGTGCTCAGCAATAAAAGCTGGGGGAAGGAGGAGCAAGACATTCAGAGTGATGGCATTTCTTTTCCCAAGTCACTGTTACGCATGATGGAGCCCTACGTTCCTGGAAATGGATAAACACCTAACAGCTGATGGAAGTAGTGAATGAATACCTTATTTTGTTTTGCTTATGCACAGCTTTTGATTTACCAGTTAATCTGTCTTTATCTCAACCCATGAGTTTTCCCACTTTTACTCTTCCCATTGTCTCCTCCATCTCACTGGCAGAGGACAAGTGAATGTCCTTGTGGGGCTGAGCTGATGGCCAGGGCTAAACCATACATATATGCAAACACTGGGAAAAGATCAAAAAGAAAGAACTGCATTCCTGAGTACAATAATTTTTTTTCAAACTTGCAAGTAGGAGAGATACATAAGTGGGATAATTCTTACTTCATATAATTATTTGCTATTTTTCCTCCTTGTCTAGACTGGAAAAAGTCACTCCTGTAGATTTACTTTAAATTGAAAATTTCAGCAGCAAAGCACAAGTTAAAATAATTTTCCACAAGAAAAAGCTTCCCTCTTTCTTCCCAGCAAGGAAAAAGTCCACTTTGTTTCAAGTCTTTCTGAAACTGTAAAAATGATTGGTAAGAATTACAGACCTCTGCATATTATAATCCTGTATCTGTATGTAGGCTCTGTCCTCATGACAGATCAGATTCACAGGGTATTATTCAGCCACAAAAAATAAAATCAGAAGAAAAAAATCTTTTTTTCCCATGTGACACAATTTGTATTGCCTCTCTCAAAAAAACAAACAAAAAAGAATGTTTCAAAATTCCCCATTCTGCACGTTGATCAAAATAAAAATTGTAGAGGAAAAAATCAAACAAAATTTCAGTCCTACCACTGAAAACTTCCACAGTTTTAATAAGAGGTTAAAGGCCAAGTATCAAAGTATTTAAGTCAGCAAGACACATACATAGGAAGGAGGAGAAAAAAAGATTAGCAACCATGGAGAGGACAGAAACATCAATAGGTTTAATGAAACAACTACAGACCAGCAGAAAGCAAAAAATGAATAAAGTATTGTCCCTTGGGGGATAAACAATTCTCACCATTGTAAGGATGACCCATTACTTTAAATCAACCAGCATAAGCTAGACTTTTCTGGTAAATCTCTGTCTCTGCTGCACAAGTATCTTACCTATGTTTGTAGTAATATACTAACAAGTATATCGCAGGTCCCAGATGAGGTCTTACCATACATTTGGGAAAGAAACATCATCAGTATGACTATTACTGCAAGATTTCTTTGGAAGGTCTTTCTTATGTAGGTAATCTTTATTTTTCTAGTAATCTCATATTTTATTTCACAATAGTAGAAACTGAAAAATAATGAAACAGCAGTAAAATTAGGAGTTTAACATCTGTAATATGTAAATCTTTATTGGAAATCTTGTAAAATCACATTCATATGTCCTGCTGTTAGTTTTCCATTTACAACTCTGACCTATTTGACCTGTTTGTAAACAGCCATGTAATGCTTAAGTGCAATGCATATAAACATTATCGTTACAAATACTACTACTTCTGCTACACTACCAATATTGTCTAAGTGATCCTTATGGGACAGATGCCTATTCAGTAATCTGTCTCTGTTGCAGTTTTTTTTATCTGGGATCAACAAAGGGTCTTCAGATTTGCAGTGACTTTTTTGTTTGTATGTAACATAAATACTCTATTTTAAAATTAATCTAAAATAACTTGATGCCTACATCTTTTCCATTTAAAAAATAATGGTCATGCAAGTCCACAATTTAAAAAGTCTTTCATTTCACTTATTTTCATTACATGCTATTGCCAGGCACTTGTGGAGTTCTTAATCATTTTTCTGTTTGTTTTGTGTTTATTTGCTTGTTTGCTTGTTGCTCTTCTTAGCTTAGAAAGATATGTATATTCTGTGGTCTAAATAACTATTTTTTATTAAAGCTCTTCCATTTGTTTCAGCAGGTCAAGAGGTTAGTAGTCCGTGAGTGCTGTAAGAAAACTATTGCAGAATATACCATAAACCTGTATGACATAGGGATTTATATTACAATTTTTAAAGCACATTGAAGTTGCAAAATTGTTTGCACTCCTGTGGATTTGTTTAAGTTGACTGCTGGTATGTACTCTGACATTTACTTGGAGATTTTACCTTTATTTTAATTCAATGGCATCTGATCTAAAAGAGCTGTGTAGGAGGTCTTTGCAAAAGAAACAAATACCAAAACAGATATTATGGCTACTGTTTTAAACGTATCTGGTCCTTTTCATAAAACTCATGTTACAGCTCAGGAGAAAAACAGAAACATGTTGGACATAGGAGACATCTGAGAAATGTGAAGAGTGGGCTTGAAGCAATGTAAACACAGTTTGAAAATTGTGGTAGACCTGCATAACTTAAAAAAAAAATTGCTGATGTTTACTGATCCTGGGTAAGTTTAGTTATTAGTATAGTCTTACCTACCTAGAGTTAGGACATACATACACATAAATATCCTCTAAAATTGTCCTTTTAAAAACAGTTAGATAAATGTGGGGTTTTTTTTTTTTTTGTATCTGTAGTTGAATATGATGAAAATAAATACTTAAAAGCTTAATTGATTTAATACTGGAGGAGCATAGCTCCTTTTTTCCTTTATACATTTTTTGTCAGATATTGCTCATAATCATCAAAATTTTTTATGTCTGTGATTATGATTGGAAGCAGAACTGTTGGTATGATCTATGTAATGCGAAATACAAACATTTAAATTAAGGTTTTGAAAAAGAATTTAAAAAGTTGGTTGCTTTTATTCATTTGGGTTGGGAGCAGGTGTCTCAACTAGTGCTGAGTAAGAATTTACCAAAATGTAGATTCTCAATTCACACTGGAAAAGTTTTGTTCATAATAAAAACCTAGGCATTGCTCCCAGATTAAAATTATAGTTTACCTAACTAATGTGCATGCAAACAAGTACATTTGAGATTTATGAGTTAAGATTGTGAAATTTGTCCAGTGTGTGAGCGCTTTGAGTGTGTGATAAAGGACACTGATTCATACTGTTTTGAAAAGAAAATCACAGCAAAGCCTTTCCCTGAACACCCATTGGAAATGTCTGTCCTACACCGTCGATTTCATTATAGTGGCAGAAACACTTTTGCCCTCAGTGCTTTTTCCAGTCCTGGTTCTTAATTGTTGTTATTTGGCAGCGTGAAATATTGATGACATTGGTCAAAAAGATTGACAGCTGCATGAATTGTTATTAACCAGCCTGTTGGTTGTAGCTTAAAGTTCAATAAATACCAAGATGCAGTATAAGCCTCAGGGAGCCTCTTTCTTTTCTGAACAAGTGGAAATTAACTGTTTGATGTCTTTATAAGCCATCTGTCTTTTTCCCATCATCCCCCCAAATAATTTTTATGGCACTAAAAATGAATGTCAGATTTGGTAATGTTTACTTCTCCATCCAAGTATTCTCTCATGACGAGATCACAGCCCCTTCCTGACCCTGAAGGAGGTAAAGACCAGGCATTACAGGAGATGTGACTATCCAAGTCTGTGCTCTTACTAGCATTCATCACCACAGTAAACAGAAAAATCATTCAGAAACACCAGGAGCTAGAAAATAACACAGAAGAGAATGATTTTTGGAGTAAGAAATAACTTGTATAATACTGATACATGAAGATGCTTTTCAGCGCCCCTCCCGTCCTAACGTTGATGTCCTGTTACAATGTGGAGTAGTGCATACATGCATCCACATAAGTTGTTGAAAACCCTCACTAATCAGCTATCAAGTTGGAGAGTAAATCTTTAACAATACACAAATTCTTAACAATCCAGCCTTAAGGTTTTTGTTTGTTTATTTGTTCATTTAATGGTGCTGTGTGCATTCCCTTTTGTGCACATTTGCTATCTCAATCTTAAATCCTGGTTAAATTAACCTCCTCAGAACAAATATGTTATTTTTCCTGTCTACAAGAGAACTTAGATTTTTATCACCTGTTTCTCTGGTGGTTCAGAGATATCTGATATCAGTCCTCTTTTATACTTATTAGTTACCTACCTCAATTCCCTGAATGTGTTAGCTCTTACATATTCTTTATTATCACTACTTGTGATGTGACATATTGTCTTTTGGCCTTCAATCAAAATAGGGTAGTTGCAGTAACAGGAAGAATCTATTAAAGTTTCATAATATCTGATTTAGTCAAGGATGGGGAGCTGGGAAAAAATACCTTGCTGAGTCAGTACATGCTGAATTGTGTCTATTAGAAAAAAAACATAAATAGTATATGCATATATATGTATCTTTATATATTCCAAAGCTTCATCCTGTCAAACATACTTGAATGAATCATCACTTTGACTTTGCATAAATGACTCAGATCAACACAATGTTGTCCCATAGTTGTTAATTGCTCTTACTAGCCAATTGGGGTTTGTCTGACTGCAACTGTGCAGACCTACTTAATTTGTATTTAACACATCACATGTGAGTAATACAACATATGATGCACTGGTCATAGTTTGGGACTTGGAGGAAACACCGTATTGAAGCATGCAGTACATTTTGGGTCACTATTTTTTCAGGGTTTTTTTTTTTGTTGTTGTTGTGAAGGGAGCTTTGTCACTCATGGATTACTTAGTCTCCTGGAAGAACTTGCTATTAGATGCTTTGTTGTGGTGGTTAGGATGGGTATTTGATACATACTGATAAAGACAGAAAAGTAGCTCTTTCACTGAGGTTTAATTGAACAATCATCATGCCCTAATCACATTTTTCAATTATTTTGAAGAGGTAAAAATTTAATTCACTTTTACAGTGTCTCTATTAAGTTACACTGAGGCAAGTTTAATATTATTTCCTTTGATATCAATCACTTGCTATCCCATGAACATTCTGAATTCTCTTTCAGTTGCAAGTGTTTTCTCCAACTTTACTGTACTCTATACATTAGCATACAGAACAAGAATGAACAACATATCTTGCAATTTGAAAATTAAATAAATTTATGTGCAACTTTCCAAATGTTTTATTATTTGAGTATCCTTTCAGTAAAACAAGAAAATGTAATTATATGCTAAAAAGAAGTGATAAGTAACTTGTTTAACCAGTGGTTACAATACCCCTGTCTTTGTTTCCAGCTTATGCAGCAATAGAACCTACTGCATTTCAATGACGACATTTAATCAATGCATGTAAATCACCTTGGAGGCCTATTATTCTTGTATTCATTAATCCAGTCATGCAGAATACAAGCATGTAGGAGAATAATATACAATTTTTTTGCAGCTCAGGTCAAAGAGTGGCATCTATATAGTCTTCTGCTCTTACAAAGTAGTTCTGACAAATGGCATATGATATAGCACAATATGTCTGAATAAAATCATAAGATTTCAGAACTAAAATTGTTATTGGAATTTTATTTAAATGATTTTTTGTTTTAAGAAATTCTCTGCTGAGCAGCTGGTTGGATCCCCTTCTTATTGAATTTGTAATACATATCTTCTGTTTACTAGCTTCTGGGGGTAGATAAAGATGAAAATAAATGCATGTTTAACTTCTGTACTGAAAGACTGAACTTTTTAAACCAAGTGCCTTGGTATGCTAAAACCATACATAGCAAGGAATTAATCCAAGTAATTTCCAGTCAGACAATATTATCTTAACATTTTCAAGTCAGTAACCACAATAATTTTTTACTTGCTGTTCTTTTGTGAACCTTTATAACCCATTGAAAGTGAAAAGTATGTTTATATTCAGGCCAATACTTAGAGGAGAGTGACTGAAAGCATCAGAGAAAAAGAATGATACAGAAGATGGACATGCTTTGGTATCTACATTTTTGCATATGTAAGTCTACTCTATATTCCATCATCACGTAATGGTGTTTTATTTTTGAAGCATGGATTTGTCAAAACCACCTGTCATGTAGAAACTACCTGACATAACCAGTTTTGGCTTCTGGTTAGGTGAGATGCCATCCTGCTGGGAGCACAGCCCAGACAAAGTTGGCATGGTACCAAAAAGGTGGATGTAGCAATACATGAAGGGCAGATAGAGCAACATGCTTCTCACCTGCCTCTTGAGCAACTTCTTCCATTGAATGGTAACTGTAACAACCCATGGTAGAAATCGGGAAAAAGCAAACGCAAGCTCTGCAAAACTGATGGATTTTCTGTCCCAAACATAGAGTTCTGAATTATTCTATACCTTTGAATGTGGGCATAGCGGTCACTGCTTTGCATTTCACTGGGTGCAGATATGGTAACTCTTTCACAAGAAGATTTAGTTTAAGGCAGCGTAGTTACTGATTCCCTAATGTAAAATATCAGCTTGCCATCTGCTATGGAGAACCATGTCATATGTTATGCCTGTTTGCCCTGTCTTTGCTAAGAGTAAATTGCAACACTGATCTTGCCCCAATTCCTGTGTTCCACTTAAGATAGATACTTCCGTGAGAAAATGCAGGCTTGAAGTCAAACATAGGGTAGTCCTACAGTCACAGGACCAATTTATATACCCCTCTGTCAATCCACTGTCCCCAGACATATCACTTAACTGTATGGAGGAGAGAGATACATGTCCTGAGTTCTGCTGTGCTCATTTCCTCTGCCAGGAGGAAATGAGCACAAGTGGCAGAACAATCAGCTCAGAGGTTTTTCCAGTGGTACTGGGGCTTCACCCATTCTGCACAGTGCATTGAAGAAAGAGTATATTTAAACTATAGAAAACAGTTATTTCCTCCCTGGGAATTTATTTTAGATTATTTAAACTCAGGCTGTGATTCACTGTGGGGAAAAGATTGTGAAACAGGGTAAAGCAGGCAAAATAAATAAGAGAGCAAAATGGAAAGGAATTATATAGTCTGGTGATGAGCCCTTTGTTATTATACAGCCTATGTGACCTTTAAGATAGACTGACTAGACTGGTTGTGTGAACAAGGTTCCACCTTGCAGTCCTCAGTCAAGTTACATGCCTAGTAGCTCACTTTAAAACAACCCTGTCACACCATCAACTTCTGAAGCTGGTGTGCATGCTGGCTGAACAGACTACACCTTGAAGGCACTCTTGACGGTGACCTCCTTTTCAAGCAGGTCAGAATAGTTTGCTGGCCAAGAGGCACTGTCTTACTGATTCATCTGCCTCTAAACAAATGTACCAGGCATCTGTTTGAGAAGCACCTGCTTTTCAAGTACATATATTTAGCATACCTGAGAAGCAGTCAGCCATGGATGATGACTTTAGCTTCCAGCAGCTATGAGCATGTGAATCTCTCTGGGGGGACAGCACATGCAAAGAATCTGCCCCTTATGGAGGTCTAAGGAAATTATCTGAGATTTTTTTAAAACTGTCCCCTCCAGGCATACCAGACACCTGCCCACTGACATGCCTGATTTCTTGTTGTGTTTCCAAAGAAAGAAAGTTTTTTTGCTAGTCTTCTGCATATATTAAAACAGTATTAGAGAATATATACAATCATTAATTTTCATATCTTCAAAACCAGAAAATTCCTTTTATTTTGCTGTTTTTTTGCCCTTTGGACTTCAAAGATTGTATGATGATACAAGTGAAAAGATTCACCAACTTCAAAGTTGGAACGAAGATGTATCTCAGTCTTCAGAAGAATCTGGATCCTAGTCAAAAGACAAGATTCTGAGGAAAAAATGAAAGCATTGAATTACAGTGTAAAAACTGCATTATCTATAGTAAAAGATATTATAAATCAAAGCCTGAATTTTGTCTTGGGAATTCTGAAAGTAGATAGCAGAAGCATAAGGCAGTCTGCAACTGCCATGACATGGAGGATAAAGTCAGATGTTTAACTGTTGAAAGTGGGCATGGTAGAAAACCCAAAAGATATGCCATACTTTCTCTAACAAAAGAGGCTGAAATTCTGAAGTTTGAGCTATTTTCTTTCAAGACATTATGTATTTCATGGGGGACAAAATTGGTTGTATCTGTTATTTACTAAATAGTGAATGAAGAGTCTGAATGCCTAATAGTTCCTTGATTGAAGTTAGGAAGTCTTTGAGACCTACAGCTGTGGAATTCAGTGCTTTGCCGTCAGGCTCTTAATAGTACTCTTGAAAGAAAATAAATGACAGAGAAAGTGAAGCTAGACTTCTGTTCAGCTTTTCTGATCTTCCACTAAGGTGTTATCAGCTCACATTCTGCATAGGGCAGCCCTTGAAACAAGCAAGTCACAACCAGATGTGTCACCCTCTTTTCTATGGCCCTGAGCACAGAAAGAACAACCTGATTCTAAACCATTTATGAACAGCTAAAAATAGCTGCCAGTTTGATCCCTTTTATCCTTGGCTTTTATTTTCCCCTGTGACAAAGGGCAAATAAAAGAGGAAGATTGTCACACAAACTTATATGTAGGCTATATGTAAAATGAGAAAATGAAATCTCTGAACCTAAGATTCTTTTGACAAATGGCAATTTGTCATTTCTTTTCTGGTTTGCTCAATCAAACGTATGAAAGGTGATTTATGGAAGCCCATTGTTAAGACTTAAAATGGGGAACTGTTGAAAAGTACAAATCCTGTATAATAGAGGTTAAAACATTAAGTAGATTGAATGAAGTAGATGCTTTTCATTTATAATCAGTTTTAATCACATCCAATACTCTAAATCAGATTAAAGCAGGACATTAGTGATTTAGAATTAAACCATGTTTTCTCCCACCTCACATTAACATGTTTTAAATGTCAGTGTTTTGGTCACACAGCTGTGCACTTTATAAGAAGGCAGAGGTTTCTGATGTAAAGAAGGTCATACATTAATACCAATGATTGCAAGAGACCATATCAACAATTTCTGTTGTTGTAAGGATCAGAAGATGCAATGAAGTGTTTGTTTTTTAGAAAGTAAAAGGAATATATGCAATCACCAAACGCTTCCATACCTCCTCCCATGTTTGTTTCTCTGGGACACATCTACACAGCCTGGCGAAAAGGGAGCAAAACATTTTGAGAAGGTTATTTGTGATACTCTGCAGATTCAGCATTCCCTATTGCAGCAGTTATCATAGCCTCGATCTAGAAAGGAAGATTAAAGTGAAGAAAAGCCTTCCAATGTCAGCATGGGGAAAAAATAAAAAATTAGGTCTTTCTCATGTTAAACATGGTAAAGAAATTTTCTTTTTTTTTTTTTTCTTTTTTTTACCTCTGCTTTCACTAAACCATCAGTTCTGCAATGAAGCAGGTAGTGCTTAACATATGTTTTGGGTGTTGGCATGTAAATCTTCTTACTATTTCTGCATAGCGTTTCTGGATCTGACAGAGTAGTCTAGTTGATTACAGTGGCATAGTTTGAGGCTACGGTGAAAACCATGCCTTGTGATTTGCCCTGTAGTTCTAATTATAATACAGTAATGCACTGTAAAGATTTCCAAATCATAACTCCATTCCATTAAAAAAAAAAAGCAGGGTAGTGGGTGTGTAGTCTTTATTGTTTGTCTTAAAGCAAAATGCTGATATGAATAGGTATTTCAGTGCACATGCAAGTAGGTGAGTTGTAAATTAGATGCTAAAAAATCCACAAAGCATAACTACTGAATTAATTATATTTAATAATGTATCCATAGCTCAGATCTTTTTTTCAACTGGTTTATCCACTGTGGACTGATGTATTTCTTTCAGCAAGTTTGATAAGAATTTGTGAATGAAAAATAAACAACAAAAAATGTATGGAAATTGAAAAAAGTTTGTCTTAATTTTTAAAAGAGCCTTTATAACAGTAAAGGCAAGCTATTGTCATGGTAAATGAAGGTTGTCCTGTTTCAAATGTGGAAGAAATCTTAAACAGGGGGATGTGAAAAGGAGATCTTATGAAGCTATGAAATCAATTTGGAATTTTTGTTCAGTCATCTGAAACTATTTGACTGAAATACTACAGGTAGAGAGGCAAAATGGTACAATAGTAATCTAAGCCCTCCCGGGCCCTTTTTTTTCCCATTCGCACAGTGAGATATTGTTTCGATCAATTATAGATTTTTAGATTTACATCAGATGATTTCAACAAAATACTTCAAATTGACTTTCCTAAGAGAAAAAAATTATTCAAAATTATTAATTTTCTTAATGAATTTTCAGTATTTAAGAGACTAAGTTTTCTGTCAGAAGTAAAACATAAATAGATAATTTATATGTTGCAGTAAAAAATTATCTGTCTATGAACTTGCAATCCAAAATGTCTTCCACTTCATTGCCTTTGGATATTTCCATTTGAAGCTTTTAAAACCAGAAAAAGTTTCTTCAGAGTTCTGAATGTAACATTCTTACATCTTCCATGTTTACAAATTTTGGATGTATCTCTATCAACGCACTCTGATAGTCAGCAGCTATTTTAAGTTTTGCAATTTAGACCTATCTTTACAAACATTCCAATTTATATTGTAATAAATAGTGAATGTAAGCTCCATCACTTTTCCTCTGCCGAGCTTCTAAAATGCTGCAGATATAACTTAGATGAAAAAAAAAAAAACAAACAAAAAACAAAACCAGAAACAAGAAAACAAAACATTACTCCAACAAATTAGGAATTAAGTATTATTATGAAGTTATGAATGCTCCATCCCTGGCGGTGTTCAAGGCCAGGTTGGACAGAGCCTTGAGTGACATAGTTTAGTGTGAGGTGTCCCTGCCCATGGCAGGGAGGTTGGACATAGGTGAACTTCAGGTGCTTTCCAACCGTAACTATTCTATGATTCTATGATTATTCATAGCACTCCAAAATATGTTATCAAATTTTGAGCTGGTTTCAAAGCAGTACTTAACTAATAATGGCTATTGCGCAGTACTTCTCAACATCTATGACTTTTGATGTTAGTGTTAAAAACCATCGATTTTATTAAATTGAAAATGAAATTAGTTGATAAATTAATGTTTTTAATAAGATTACATAAAAGGAAATGCAATTAATTGCAGTAATATTGCCATGCCATTTTTAGAATTATAATTTATTAAATGTCACAATTGTTAAAAACCAAAAACGGATATTATTTACTTTACCACATCAGATTGTTTATGATAGACAATTTACCTTTTTCATTTAGAAGTTTAAGATGACCTGGACAAACCTCTTATCCTTCTACTTTGCTCAATGGAAAAAAAAAGCTGAGTCTTTACTTTCACCAGGACTCATGATCTAGTAAGCACACCTGAGAACAATGTCATGCATGCATTCACTGAATAGTGAGGTCCAGATATCAAGAAGACTTTGGCATCATGCCTCTTCTGTAACTCAAACCTCAATCTCCTACAAGTTATTAGGTGCATCTCAAGTATCACATACTGCTGCTGAAAGATTAAAATATTTCTGAAGAATAAAATGCTTACTATAAGATCCATTTTAATTTTAGCTGGATATCATGAAAACAGTTAATCATTCTGTTTTCCACTTTCACAAAACAGTTTTTATTATCTATTAGCCCAATAATCCAAAAATATTGCAGTAGAAATCTCTTGAGGAAAGAAGAATGACAAAATGCTGTATATAATTGTTTTGTTAGGATAATGTTATTAAAGTAATAAAATGATAAAGCAATCTGAAATCTTCAATTCAAAAGCTCTTACGTACCATCTTTATATATTCTGCTTTGCTGTCTAGAACAATACATACCTTTGCAGGAATTATGCACTGATTTGTATTTAAATGTGAAGGTATCACCCAACTTCACACAGCACTTGTTATTCTAATCAATGCCAAAATAATGAAAAAATAATAGAATCAATGGGTTGTCCTTCCTAAAGGGGTCTTTTGATTGTGATGTTGTTTTCAGGCATATTTATTCTACCTTATTCCTTATCTGGAAGTCTAAGCAAGATTCAGGAAAACCATTTTCAGGAACAATGCATTACCACTAAATAAGTCAAAGAAATAATAAGCAAAAATATATGTGATGCATCACAGATGCAAACTGGCGTTTTGATTCCATTATGTTTCAATGCTTTTTAGCAGTTTTTTTCTGTGACTATTGGCTTACAGCGTTAGAGGCAGTTTTTATTGGTATGCTTTGGGAACTGAAAAGGTATACCTTTCTTCAAACAAGTGTATTTATGATCTTCTCACACAGGGCTAATAGCTCTATGAGTGGCCACTACTTTCAAACTCTGCATTTACAAGTAGAGTATGTAGGGTGTTTAATATAGTATACACCATCCCCTTGCGGTCAGACAGATTACAGAAAATTGACAAGTGAAGGCTGTTAAAGCATTCAAGGGCAGAACTGCCCACATACGAATTAAAAAGTCTGGGGCATGATGTCAACTTCTGTGTATCCTTTATTTTGCCTCTTCACAAAACTGAGTTAAGATGTCATCTGTACATTCTGCAAAAGATTCAGGGAAAACTGAGGTTGGTAAAATTTAGTAATTTCCCTCCTTCAGCTTTGTTGGGCACACAGATCTGGCACAGTTCTTCAAGTTCTGAAGTATGCTGGTAGTCAAAACAGATCTCAACCAACAGAAACTTCACAGCTTGTATCCATATGGTTAAGTACTTTTCCAAAAACATGGTGGCAGAATCCAATCTGATGACTGGGAAGGGTTCCACTGCTAACCCCAGCTATACATAGAAGCTGTCTGGAGGAAATCACTTGCCACAGACCCACACTGTGCTAAGGATCACATTAACACTTTATTGGCAAACAATCATGGGACAATGCCTGTGTTCAGGTTTCACAGTCTACTAATATATGCCACAGCTACATTAAAGAATAAAGGTCACAGCTTCTAAGTCAAAGAATTACAGGATTGATACATCTCTGAACTGAAATATCTCCAGTGAAAGGATCAGAAGAAACCCCCACACAGATACTCTGCAGGGAATTAAAATGGAAGATATATGTTTAAATTGCTTCAGACTATGGAAGTCACTAGACTAAATCCTCCTGCATCCTTGCCAAGTACTCTAACAATGGGATAGAGGAACAAGTGTAAACCATTTACCACATTTTTTATGTAAGCAGTCATTGACATTTGTTTTTTCATATGGTTCTGAACATAAATCACAGACGCTCAGATAAATAAGTAAATACAACTGTTTTGCCTAAATGGAACAGGTTTATTTTTTTATTTTTTTTTTAACATGAGGAAGCTATGAGGGGAAAAATAAGGTTTAATTTAGTTTTAATAATTTTAATAAGTTTGGGGTTTTAAAGATTTAAATTGGTAATTCTGTTAGGAAAACTTCTGAATTAAAAACATCACTTATGTGTAAAGTTTTAAGTGTTCCACCACTTATGTCATGGGATGTATGAATTAAAATAAACCAACCATAGTCAAGGAGTAAATTATATGCGCCTAGCTCCTACGGCAAATTATATCAGGAAAAAAGAATATATATAAGTATATCATTTTAAAGAGCATATGTACAAACAAAGCCGATTTTCACTGCTTTTGTAGCAATGCGTGTTCCCATTTAAAAAATGTTCAATGATGACCATAATGTGAATTCCAGTCAATTCCAGTAAAACTGCAGACAATCTTATTCTTAGTATACAAGATTACTTAAATGCTTCCTCAAAATCTTTTTCTATACATTAGTATACAAATGTTAGAGGGAAAGAAGACCTTTAGACTCTCCTGTGATATTTGTCTGGGATCAACAAGTGTCTGGTAAAAAAATGTGGTTTATGAACATCTGTCTCAGACTTATTTATGGTCCTAATGCTTTACAAGTGGTTTAATAGTTACAAAATATATAGGGTTCAGTTCTGTGACATTGCTGCATTGGGAACAGAGAAAATGCCATACTGGATTCAACTGAGGGGTTGTGACTTCTTTTACAACCTTTCAAGTGTAAGAAAAACTCTACAGCCCAGTAGCAACAGGGTCTCCTGAGGTCTTGCTTCCAGTTGTTAGTATTTGCATTACAAACAGTGACCCCAGATTGCTGTTCAAAGACAGGAGATGTCAAGCACTTGGAGAAATGATAACAAATGCTTTCCACATTCTCCTTAACTTGAGGTTCAGCATCATGACAGGTTTCCCTCACTGAAGCACTTGTCACTTTAATTTTTTCAGTGTCAGAGACTCAGGACTCACCTCAGTGCTTGGTATCTCCTCAGGAAAGCCATGTGTGAAAAGAGGTTTTTCTCCCTTTGTACATAAGTGCCATGGTTTCAGTGTGTATGTGTATACATTAGCTGCCCCAGCATTACTGTGGAGTGACAGACACTGGCTCCATCTTTACCAGATCTGCCCCACCAACAGTCCATGGTGCTCATTCTTCTGTACAATTTTCCCTAGGGGAGGCTTCACCTAGTTCCCACTACAGAGGAAATAGGGATCCTGATTGTATTATCTCTCTGTTTCTCTTTCTATGTTTATTAATGTCATACATGTAAAGAAGTGACAAATATGACAATAAACATACCTCCCATCCATTCCTTCTACCAAAAAAAAAAAAAAAAAACCAAACCCAACAAACAAAACAATGAAAAGGCTTTAATTTGGTTGCATTGCATCCAATGTAGTATTCACATAGATTTTACATAGAAGTTTTTCTTTGGCCTTTGATTCCTGCTGTAGTAGCTATGCAATCTGCTCAAAGTCATCCAAGACATATTTGGGTAAATGTCTTGAAACTAATACTAAGCTAGTCCAAGAATCAGAAACAGTATGCGTACATTGATGTTACAATGTGCCAAAATAGCTGGTCCTATCAAAAGGCAGAGATAATTAGCTTAAGAGTGGTATCATGCTGGTGTAATCAGAATGCCTTTGAGGCCTGAGACTTTTATCTCTGTGGGGTTCAGCTGCGTGCAGATAGAAATACCTGTTCATATGGTGGAAAGTCCAGATTCCCCAGCATGTTTCAGAGGTAGGACCACAGTGATTTTGTGACAAAACTGCTATAGAAAATTAAAATACAGAGCAGTGTTTAGGAGTTTAGAAATTTTCCTAGTGAAATCCCCCACGTAGGCAACTAATGCAATGTGAAAGCAAAATCAATCTTATAGTTGTAAGATTACTACAATGCCATTAATGTAACTTAGGTCTTTGTGTCTGACTCCTGACTCCTTGACTCCTCTCCTCTCTGAAGTTATCAGTGAATGTCTGGCTTTAACACGCTTGTTTATAAGTACCTGTTAAGGCTGATTATTGCTCTGAACTCACTGCAACAGACCTGCCTGAATGGAAGCATTTTTGCCCAGGGCAGACCAAGTTTTGTTATAACAAGACCTCAATTTTATACTAGTTTGAGCAAATATTGTCACAAAAGGCTAGCCTCGGTTATGAGAAATATTCACAAGACATGAGATCTGCCACATTGTTAAGTAAACCTCTCAAAACACAGGGTTACTTTGGAGATGTTGCAGGCATTAATCTTTCCCATGTTTTGTGTTTTTTACTTTGCTACAGGAAGAAAGTCCTCTGAGGTGGGTGCTGCAAGAATTGCTTCTGGAAAAACAGCCCTGAACAAAACAGAGTCCTAACCAACACTTTTTTCCCACCTTGCTTCCTTTTAACTCACTTTTTTCCACCCCCAAAGTAGAAAAGCCTGAAGGATTTAGAAGTGACTGTACTTTTAGAGTCTGTTTAGCTCAATTTTGTGTCATACCATAAAGAAACACATGAGAAAACAAACAAAAGAGGAAAAACAGGAGGCATGGTGGGAGAAATTTAAAAAGCCAAAATGCAGACAGGCTGGAAGGACAGATGGAAGGGGTGGTTGGCATTTGATAAACCTTCCAGCCTAGGCACACGGGTTCCCTGTTTCACTGCTTTTGTTCATTTATTGTCAAAAAAGCATTATATGCTTCCTGGAGATCTATGCTCTCCTAAGAGTTTAAATCTATATTCCATTTAAAATGTAACTTATATACTGTATTTGCTTGTGTAATGTATTTTTTGTTGTCATGCTTCCCCAGTTATATTTTTTTTTGGTCTTGGCTCCTTTACTCCAGCAAGTAGTTATTTAATGTGCAGTAAATAATCTTCAGTTTGCTATTTATTTCACTAGTGTCTTGTGATAAAACTATATATAAGTTTTGGGCTGTCTGTTCTTTAGCATAGGGTGTGCTAGCAGCATAACACTGGGGATGACGTGCCCAGAAACATCAGAACTGAGTCTGATTCTGAAGTCTGGTTATGTTCCTAGTGATTTGCCAGTTCTGATATGTGGGTATTTTGCTGCGTTTTTGTTGTATCACAAATAGTGCCTCTTGTGGTTTGGATATTACAGTAATAATAAAAGTTAATACAAGAAATGGTGAAATGAAAAGTAACGGTTCTTCATCAGAAGAAGGAACAAAGGACAATTTATACGAAATACAAAACATAGCTTTTGTTTTCCAGTACTTAAGAATGGAATCTAAATCTTTATCATCATTAGCAAGACCATAAATATCTAATTAGTGATATGGTTCACTTTAATGGGCTATTTTTACCTTCAAAAATCTTCTTTCTTCTCTGAAATTTTAAATCAATGTATCAAAATATGGATCACTTTAGCCTTGTCCGTGTATAAAGTTTATATCCATATATAAAGTTTATATTAGTATGCTTTTAAAAGTGTTCGCTGTAGGATTACTTAACTTGTGTTTTTCAACAGTATTTGCAAATACGGCCTTGAAGTTACAGTTTGACCATTTTAAGTCGAGACTCTTACAGATATTGCCTTTAATTTTAAGCACTACCAACCATATCAGCTATGCCTTTTTGCTTTTTTTAAATTGACAGTGTATTCTAAAAAAAATTTCATGCATAAAAAACATTTTTCCACTTTTATTAAAAGTAGGGAAAACAGCCTATTGTGGAATGTGGTTCAAGCTGATGCAATCAAGTTAGTTTTTAGACAGGAACCTCTGGTAAAATACATTTTCTAATGTCTTGCTCTACATGTGATTTCATTGTGTAGCCGTGCTTTCACTTAAATTTAATTTATTTTTTCCTTTAGAACCTGAGAAACTGTACTGTGTTCCACAAAAATTAGATTAGTGTTATTGCTGCAAGCTTGATCAAACTTATAAAGTACTACAGAAGCTAAGTATTTGCTTTTGATCAGTTAGTGCTCATTGGAGAATATCCTCTTATGAGTTTCTACTGAAGCCAGAAAGCTGGGACACAAACCTCTGGTGGATTTCAGGATGTAATAAAGAATATTAATAGTATATAGAAATAGCTGAAGCCTTCAGTATGTAGAGATTGGATGGGAAATCAGATTACTTGAGCTCTATTATTTACTTCCCTTATTATAGTAAACAAATCAGTATCTTGTTTTATTTCATAGCAGTAGAGTAATATTGCTGACATAATAAAATGGTTTTGCTTTGTGGATGAGGAGTGTTATACAAATTCTCGGTACAAATAGATATTTACTCCTTGTCTGCAGTGAGTCAGTTTGTTAATCTTTGAAACACTGTTTCCCATTATGCAGAAGAAAGAAATATATTATGGATCAGGCAGATAGGTTTTATTGCAGAGGGAAATGTGGTCTGCTCTACTTATTTAAATCATACTTCTGGATGGGTCTTTCTCTTTTCTAATGTGCAGGTGCCTCAGTTAACTACAAATTAAATCCACCTGATACTGGTTTTATTTTTGCTAGAGTCCTGAAAGCTCCAGGAAAGATGCTTGGAGCTTTAAACTGTGCTCTGTGGTAGCAGCAAATTGAACTACACTCTCCCTCTGTGAGTAACCTATCATGATCTTTTTTGTGTTTCCTTACAAAGAGCCTTGATATGAATTCTCTCATGGCTGAAACCTTAAGGTAATGGACTGTGAAGGAAAAAAAGAAAAAAAATTACAAGGGGTATAATGGGATGTATGCTTTCCTTTTCTCATAGAATACCATGTTCCACAAAATTTAAAGGAAGTTCACTACAGCCTGGGTCAAGTATATTTTTTTCATTCACTATAAAGTTTTAGGCTGATTGTCCTTCTTGGATTTTCCTGTGATGGGTAATGACAGCAATTGTCTTCACCTGTCCATTCTGCTTTTAGATCAGTGGTTGCCATTGCCTCACAGAAGTGCCATGAATGGCAGTTTGTCCATTCCTTAGCCATCACAAGTTGCAATCTGACACGCTAAATTAAAATGCTTTTGACTTCAGTTTGTGTTAACACAGTAGGTTGTGATGTGTGTGTCTCAGAGCCATAGGATGATGAAGCTCTGTAAGTCTCAGCTAGCAAAGATCCTATTTTATACAGCTCGGAATTCAATTCTTAAAATGTTAAAATTGGTCATTTAGATGTCAGTTTTACAGAGTAGCATAATTAGAAAAAGCATGAAATCTTTCTCCTATGAAGGATGCTTTCTTTACATTCATTTAATATTCTCCTCTCTGCACAGAAGTAAACTTATCTGCACTGTGCACCCAGCAGTGCTTATGTATGACAGAAAGAAAAGGCTGACATCAGGCACAAGAAGTCTATATTGTGAAAAATGCCAGAGTTCATCAAAACCATACTTCCCTGCCAAATCTGTACTTGCTTACTTACCATCATCTGTCCTCTTTAGTTCTCGAATAAGATACTGAGGTGTTCAAACCAACTGCAAGCACACAAGTTATTTTAAATAATAGGAAATTCTGCTTGCAAGCATATTCTTGCTTACGCTGAAGCCATAGAAAAGCCCGTTCCCCCTTCCCTCATGAATATTCTGCTATTACAGCTGAAGTATTTTCATTCCACCTACTGCTTAGAAAATTACGGTGTTGCAAAGAGCTTGCCTGGATATACACTGACAAGTTGTCTATGTTGTCGAATTTCTGGAGTATACAAATAAAAAATACATTAGAAATGTTTAAGGCAGCTTCACTTATCTTGCATCGGATTGATGACCTGAAAAGCCTACTCTTTAACATGGTGTGTCAAGCTTCAGTGCAGAAATACAAGAGAAAGAACATACTGAACAGCATTTTATTTATTAACTATATGATCAGAGATGTAAAGTTTGATTTTCAGATGGCTCTAAAGTTAACTCATTATACAAAAGAATTCAGTAACATGTGAAATGGACAGCAGAGACTGGACATTTGAAATTAAGAAAAAACCAATGTTCTCTTGAGCTCTTCAGTATAACTTTCCCCTTAAATCCAATCTCACATACTCTTTAGTTGTATTTATAAAATGTCTCCAGTAAGAGATTGGCTTGCTATTGCAAAAAAATGTATTTATTCATTTAAATAGCATATTCATTTTAGCATATTTATGGGACTGCTTGCTATACACCAAAGTGTAATCATAACTGTATATGCATAACAAACCAATGAAAATATACAGTTTGTCATTTGGCTAAGATAATAATTGCTCAAAGGATAATATTCATGGGCTATCTTAAACACCTGTCTTGCAACAAATCCATTTTTTTGTATATTGTTTCCTTGAAGGTCATTTGGTTGTAAAATTAAGACTTCATGCAGTACAGAGGCATTTTACAAGTATTTCAGCACAATACAAAACAAGAGGACACCTACATTCTGATTCTGAGCATAGTCTTCATAAAACTTTCCTGAAATATGCCCCATGAAGATAAATGACAAAAACATCTGAAACAAAAATATTGTCCTAAAGGTCTGAAAGCAAATCAGATTTGTTTATTGATTCCCTACTCAATATAATTCTACTGCTAGGGTTGCTCAACCGGGGCAGTTGTATTAGTATTTTTAAGTTATATTACTCTGAACAAAACTCTTGAAAAAACTAGAAGACTTCTGCATTTAGAACACAAAAATTAGATCTTTTTCTGTTGTAGACCTCTTAGAAATATAAAATTAATTACCACAAAATTTATGGTAGTCAATAATAAGTAGGTAGCTAATATAAATTGTCAGCACAGAATTACAAGATATGGATCCTGCCTGCTGTCTACTTTTGGAACTCCTGATGCTTTGTTCCTATCTTATCTCTTCTTATTAAAAGCCCTTTTAATAGCTGCAGAAGGAAATGACATTCTCACATCCTTGGGATCTACAGCTGCCTCATTTCAAATTCTCCAGAAAAGAAATTCTTAACCATTCAATTCCAGCTGCTTTTATTCTTCTTTGTTATGGTAATGCTCTATGAAAAGATGTCATGGACGATCAAAGAATTCTGTGCATACAATTTACACTAAAAATAATTTTGATTTAAACTTGAAATGTAAAGTAACTTTCCATTTTTATTAATGTAGAAAATTAAGAGTGAGAACAGCTATGTGACTGCATGTGGAAATATAGGTTAATCCAATAAAAGACAATACCGAAGAGGACCAGTGAGGTGTTTCTGTTTCAGCCATGGCAGAACCCTTTATCTGAAAATAGACAAAATGTTTTATCTGAATATAACAGGAATCTGAAACTATTTCCTTAAACCAACAAAGGAACTTTTATGAGAGTATAAATTCAGGGATTTACCAATCGTAGGTGGGAGGGTTGGAAATAAATCTATTATCCTGAAGAAAAATACAGTAGTGGAAGCTAATAGGATAATTGAAAATAAGTACAAACGTTGGCTAAATGTTGCTGTATGTTATTTGCATGATATATTCCCAGAGATATATCATGTCAAGCAATGCAGTCAGCTCTAAGAACAAGTGAGAAAGCTCTCTATTTCTTGACCCACAGACGCCAGAATTTTCCTTGCTGTGTTTTAAAACACTGTATGGAAGGATTTAGGCAGAAATAGAGAAATCATTATAGATTATTACGTTTGTAGCTTATTGCCACTGAATAAGATGGGGGGAGTTTGACCATTGAAAGCTGAGTCTCATGTGCCATTATCGCAAGGAATATATTACTCACATTCTTTATTTTCTTTTTGAAAACTAGTAGTGAACTTCAAAAGCTTTCAAACAGAAGGAGAGAAGATGAAGAAGGTGGTTTGGTGAGATGCAATCTAAATCCTAACAGTGGTCAGAATATTTGTTTTCATAGAATCATAGAATTAGTTCCAACTGCCCTGGGCAGGGACACCTCGCCCCAGACCATGCTTTCTGAATGTTAAAGGAAGAGGAAGGGAGATGAAGGAGGTGGACAATAGCTGGTAATGTATATTGAAATACTTGTGGCAATAAAATATCTTGGCTGCTGAGCAATTCAGTAGTGAGGATCAGCCTCAGTATTTCATCTATGAAGGAATGTGCAATGTTGACAAAGGGAGTTTGCAGAGAAGTTCTTCTAATCTTTGCAAAAGCTCTGAAGTTGCCGCCATTAAAGCACCATAGCTACTTGAGCATTGCTATAAAAGCCAGATTTCATTGTCTGAAAGCTGTTAAAAACAGATCACTCTGGAACTCAGCCACTGTAACAGTAATGCGAAGGCTTGGTCCTTCCATAAATATCACATTAAATCTGCAATGTTAGGTCATAACTTAAATTTGAAGGCACAAAGATGCAATAAAAAATGCCAGCTCTGAAATCTTGTTTGTGAAACATACTCCATATGTTTCAAGAAATGGGGTCAGTAGGAAAATTATAATAAACATTTGATGGTTACGTTATTTTTTACATAATAAACACGGGAGTATCAAAATCTCCTGAAGCCAGAGGACCACCTAGCTTCAGATTTAGAAAGAATTTTGACATAAAGGTAATGTTATCTCGGGTAAGCTAATAAGAAAAGTGATATATGTGCAGTTTAATCAGAGCGATACCCTGGGGAATCACAGTCTATTATCTGCATCTCTGCAAATATCAGAAGACTGTAGTTTAAACTAAACCTCAGTTAGATCAGCGATAGCTCCTCATGAGAATGAAATTAATAAAAAAAAAAGAGTTATACCCATTTATATGAAAGTATCATCCATATCGCCATGAATTCCTGTGTCTGCAAAATCTTACAAATATATATTAAAATATTGCAGATCTTACGAGGACCATTAATAAAGAAATTTGGACTACAGTGTTTTTAACTATTCTCCAACTTGATCAGGGCACAGAATGAAATGTGGAGTTTTCAGTAATGATCTCTTCCAAATATTCTAAAGTCATAACACATCTACCCACAGTACACTAGAGAGAACCTAGAAAATTCAGTTGTAGAGGGGAAGGACTCTACATTTGAAGTTATTATTTAAGATCTTCAATATTTACTAGAGGAAGGGAAAGTGTCCAGAAAAAGCAGCAAGGTCAATTATGTACCAAACCTCATATTCCTAGGAAGTTTTTTAATGTGTCTAAAAAGTAGCTGTAAGAGAAACGGAATATGATTTTTGTGGCTTGCATATGTATGTTTAAAAGTTCAAAGGAAGCACAGTTTGTCTAGTTTATGGAGAAAAGTGGAGGGATAGGAGAACAAAGATGAAGGTTATTACAGATATAAAGAATTTAGCAAAAAGACTTACTTTGTAATTAAGATAGTTAAACTATTGTTAGAGGAATAAAGAAATATATGCTCCACGATTTACACAAGTGTGATCTGAAACACAGGTATGAATCTGCCCATGTTTTGAAACTTCACTTAAATTAGAGGTTACATGCCTGAAGTGGTACATACAAATGCCAAAGCTTTTTGTTTACTAGAAAAGCAAGCATTTCTGTATCTTTCACAATGCTAAGAATCAAAGTAAAATTTTACTCTGTTTATGGAAAATGAGTCACTATATGTATTGAGCATTGGAACTTCCAATGCAACTAACCAAATCTCAACTATGACCTTGTAATCAGTGGTCATAGTAACAAACATATTTTTTTGTGAGATGTGCAGTCTAAATAGATCTAACAAGTTTTGCCCAGCATTTGTCTTTTGGGGACTTATCAAAACCAGATCTACAAATCATTTAAGTGTCTCTCCCCACTAACTCTATTCTGCAAAATTATCTGTTAAATACAACCCAAAATTGGCATCTGTGGAAAGCCTGCAGCTAGTGAAGATTTGCTAGACTTCCCTGAATGTTCTCTGGCCAAGATTAAGTTTGATTCAGACAGTGACAGGAAAAAAACCTGAATTAACTCCCTGTCTGGCAACCGTATTTGCAGATGATAAAGTTCACATATTTTGTGTCTGTTCTATAAACTTACTTTTTTTTTTTTTTCCACAGAGTTTAATTACTCTGATTCTATTCATTTTAACTTTGTTTATATCAGATGCTATCTGTCTGTATATCATCTAGAAAAAGCTGTGAATTCTAAATGTATAGGGAATTTGATAATCATTATTTTCATTGTTGTGACTTCAATGAATTAAAGCAAACTGGCTGCTATTTTTACAGTGATTTTTACATGTCTTGCATCTTTCTAATCTGTATCTATATAACTGCTGGCACTAGTTTTGGTTAGTAAGCAATTTTTTTTCTTTTTCAATCTTTCTGCTTGATGCAGAGTAATAATTTAGAATCTCCATAATTTTTGAATATAGAAAAGAGGATTTATTACAAAGATTTTTAGATTTTATAATTCAGGTTGTATCTCTAGACTTGGATTTTCCCTTATTTCACCAGATTGCTATTCAAACAAGAGTTAATGTTGGAATAAAATAGTGAATCCCAGGACAAGGGACTCCAACACATGGGTTCTGCTGGATCCCACAAAAGCAGTTCAAGAGATTGCAGAGGGCATCAACCTGCCCCAAAGTTATGACATGGTAATAAAGAAAGGAATTATATTTGTCTTTCAGGCATTGATTTAAAATCAATCCACTGGTGACTTTTGATCATTTACTAAACTAGGGAAGGAAGGAGAAGACAGGCTAACATTTTCTTGTGCTGATTGTACAGGGAGGGGAACACAGCAAGATGACGGGTTCAGCCTTTTCTAGAGGAACAGAGCAAGCAGATGAGAATAGCTACAATGTCTCTGTCAAAGCACTTATTTACCAGATACTCAGTGATATCCTGTAGCTGTCTTCTGTCTTCATCAATATTTTAGTTTATTGAGAACTTTCTGTGAACTTCTGTGCTTTCTGTTGGAGGTCTTCTGCCAGCCATTGTTGATTTTTCTGCCCTTTAATTCCTCAGATCTGAGACCCATGGACCAGGTAAACCGTAACAATAAAAATGTTTTACACATATGTGATACATGGTATTATATGGTTTTTAATTTCTCCAGCACAGACATGGGGTAGAAAGCACATGTTGCTGACTAAATCATTGTGTTTAGAGGTCTATTGTTCATTTCTGTGGTGTAGCAAAATATTGAGATAATCTGGTTATTCTGTTGAACACAAAATTTCTATTCATCCACTTTGGGACAGGAAAATCATTGCCACATGAACTTATCTGTAACTTCACATTTTTGCTAATTACATTTGTTAGCTTCTGGGCACTGACCATGAGCTGCAGCTGAAACTAAAAAAATAAAAATGTATAAATTAGGCATCCTTAAGAAGAAAAGTCAACTTTTCTGGTATTCTTTTCATTAAATCAAAAGGACTCCATTACACCTGACAATAAACCATCCTTTAAAGAATTAATTGCCTATACATTAGGTTGTTCAAAACCAACACAGCTTTCTGCAACAGCACCATCTGCTGATAGATCTTTTACCCATTTAAAAAAATAAACATAGAAATGAAAAAAATCATCTTAACATCAGCAACACTGCATATATGTTCCCAGGAACCCTCACAACATTGTGTGACGCATTTCAAAAAAGGATCAGACATTTATAAATTAGGCTATCATGCACAGTTCCACTGACTAGTATAACAATTACAGGGACAAGTAATGCTTATGCTTTGTAACATTAGTTGAGCAACAGAGAGAATCAAAAAGCAAATTCCTTCCGTGGTTGAATTTTGTGTGCATGCCAAGGCCTTTGTGCTTTCCTCTGAAGCGTGCAACCATTGCCTCAGGCAGGATACTGGACTAGATGGACCATTGGTTCTGTTCTGTTATGGCAATTCTATTGTTCTTGGCTCCTGGGCCAATGAAATATCGAAACACACCATCTAAATTGCATTTGATATATGTATTGTGTCAGACTTCAAATCAGTGAAGCAACACGGACTGTGTGATTCATGTGGAGAATATGCTTGAGTTACTTTAGACATGGGGAAAACAATATCAGAGCTAGGTCTACATCCTTGTGAACACAGCAGGATTTTGCAATCTGTGATGTGTTTTGTCCATATGGAAGTGAAAAAGTATTCAAGTGCTATCAATAAAAACAATACAATGTGTCTGTTTTTGAGCAGCACGCATCACCAAGCTGCAGTTCCTGGGCACAAGTGTAAACACAGAAGCTGATACTCCCAGTAGAAAAGATATTCACAGACTTCTTTGTTGCTATTCACTGATTAGAAAAAAATGCTCAAGCTTCTCAGGAGCAAAATTTCCTTGCTATTTCATTAAACATTCTGTTCTCAAATGGCTTTGTAAAGATGCCAAAGAAAAAAAAAGAAGTGTAGAAAATAATCTTAGGATATTCTTACTCATAGTAATAAAAGAAATTATTTCCATTATCATTCCAAATTGTAAAACATATATATTTGTTTAAAATTTTTGAATATGTACATCCTACCAGAAAATTTTACCCTAAAAAAATATGTTAAAAAACTGTACACATTTTAAAAGGTAATGGACAGCATAGAACAGGCCTGATTTATGTGTTTGCATCTACTGATATATAAAATATTGATAGACTTATCGTTTGAATTGTGTGTACAGAAATTTAGGCCTGGCTGCAATATTGAACTCTTTGAAGCTTGCGGTTCACTAATCTATTCGTTTAGCTGCTACATAGCATTAAAAATACAAAGAAGGCGTTACTTACTAGAATCCCTTCCTTAAAAGATAAAGGGTGTTTGGCTGTCTTTCATGACCATCCTGTGGACTACTTTATAAGAGATAAAGTTGGTTTTATATGTATTTACTGGTTTTAATTTTATTTACAGCTATGAGTTTCCTTCACAAGTTTCAATAGCTTTTATTCACACAGGTCAATCTTAATTCAGGTGGTTACCAAAACCAACAGCCACATGACGAATTTTTTGTAGATTGAATAGGTAGTTTTTTTAAAAAATCTGTTTACAGAATAGGAGATGTAAATTTTGTCATAAGAGAGAAACCCATTAAAATATTCCTGGAGAGAAAATCACTTGCAAGCAATATCAAGGAACCCAATTTCCAGTAGATCTAGTTTGTGGGAGTAATTTCTTTATTTACATTTAAAATAACACATCTGTTTAAGAGTGCATAACCCAATTGGAAATTCACACTGACCATCTCCTTGTAAGACTTCAGACACCAAGTATTCTTCTTATAAAAACCCCTCATCTTTTATTCTTAGAACAAAAGTAACAGATGCCATATCATATCACTTACTGGTCCAGTAAGAGTTTAACCAGTAAATTATGACTAGAGGACATTTCATGGAAACTTCAGGAAGAATAGGTGGCCAGCAAACCTTTGACTGAGGTATTTAGCGTAAACAATTTGTCAAATCAGAGATAGAGGTGTTTAATTTAGATCACCCTCTGAAATGTATCTCAGAGCTAAACTATCTATGGTTATTCTGTGAAACTTTCTGCCTTGTGTTATGCAGAGTAAAATAGATTTAATTTATCCTTTAAACCAGTAGGCTTGTGAAATCTTTGAAACCCTTCCATCTTCAGTCTTCTGGAAGATCCTGGTAGCTGTTAAAATACTGCCAGTAATAAATGAGGTGTCTTAGTGAATCATAATTCTTAAAATATTGTCACTACAATTTATTTTTAAAAAATGTAAAAATTCATAGGAATTCTGTTTCTTGATTATTTTCTTCAGCTCATTGTGATTCTCTTAGGTATACCGTGCCACTCTTTTCTCCTTCCTAACACTGTATGTATAACTACAGACCTGCAATTTGAAAAGCACTTTCAGTTTTGAGTGTTATTCACTACCATAAGCCTAACATATATAAGACATTATTAAGCTAGTAATTTATCTATAACAAAAAAAAAAAAAAAAAAAAAAATCAATCAACCACTTATCCCCAGAAGGAGAGAAGTAGCAAGTAGAAAGAGTTAGAAGAAATAATTTGGGGATGCTGTGATCAGAGAATTCTGATAGCACTCCAAATTAATTTTACCTAGCTGGACTAGCCTAGGGCATCCAGCCTCCTCCTGGCCTACAAGTAGGCAGACACTTGTGTTCAACACAGTAAAGTGCAAAATTACAGCTTTCCAAGACTTTGAGCAATCCAGAAAGAATAACATAGCTTTCTGGGAATATGGGAAACATAACTTGCCCAATATACCTAAGGATTTTTTTTTCAGTATTTATTTATTTATTGAACTTCTATTCAATGATTAGTAGGTGAATTTTATCCCTTTTTTATCTTTTTCCTACAGTCCAGTTCTTAATTTCTCAGGGAATTTGAGTACAGTTACATTTGCAGCTGTAGTCTCAAACCCACTGTTTCTAATTGAAACTGATCTATCATTCAACCAGAAGTTCCTGAGGTATTTTCAGTTGAAAAAGATAGAAAAAATTCTTTGGGTTTAAGAACAGTCGTACTTAATTTTTCTATGGGCTTTTTACTAGGGTGCAACGTACCAATCCAAAACTGTCCCACATGTAAGATAAGGGAAGTATCTGTGTAGCTGGAACTCTGGATATAGATTCCAGATGAATCAGTTATTTCTACTAAAGCAGTTTGAAGTCTAAAGAGAATGTATGACTTCAGATTTATTATAGTAAATATTCTCTTGCTTCTGTATAAAACTTCCATTAAGTCCATGGGACCTGATGAAATCCATCCATGGGACCTGACGAAATCCATCCATGGGTCCTGAAGGAGCTGGCGAATGAAGTTGCTAAGCCATGGTCCATCATATGTGAAAAATCATGGCAGTCAGGTGAAGTTCCCAACAACTGGAAAAAGGGAAATGTAACCCCCATTTTCAAGAAGGGGAAAATGGATGACTCATGGGATTATAGACCTGTAAGTCTCACCTCCATGCCTGGCAAAATCTTGGAGCAGATTCTCCTAGAAGACATGTTAAGGCACATGAAAACAACAGGTGCTTGGTGACAGCCAGCACGGCTTCACTAAGGGGAAATCCTGCCTGACCAGTCTGGTGGCCTTCTATGATGGGGCTACAGAACGGATGGACAGGGGTAGAGCAGTTGATGTCATCTACCTGGACTTGTGTAAAGCGTTTGGCACTGTCCCACATGACATCCTTGTCTCTAAACTGGAGAGACAGCTATTTGATGGATGAACCACTCAGTGGATAAAGAACTGGCTGGATGGCCACATGCAAGGACTCGTGGTCAATGGCTCAGTGTCCGGCTGGAGACCAGTAACGAGTGGTGTCCCTCAGGGATCGGTATTGGGACCGGTCTTGCTCAACATCTTTGTTGCTGACATGGAGAGTGGGATTGAGTGCGCCCTCAGCAAGTTTGCTGATGATACGAAGCTGTGTGGTTTGGTTGTTACAGTGGAGGGAAGGAATACCATCCAGAGGGACCTTGACATGCTTGTGAGATGGGCTGATGCCAACCTCATGAAGTTTAACCATGCCAAGTACAGGGTCCTACACCTGGGTCGGAGCAATCCCAGGCACAGCTACAGGCTGGGCAGAGAAGAGATTCAGAGCAGCCCTGCGGAGAAGGACTTGGGGGTGCTAGTCGATGAGAAAATGAACATGAGCCGGCTTCAGTGTGCGCTTGCAGCCCAGAAAGCCAACTGTATCCTGGGCTGCATCAAAGGAGCGTGACCAGCAGGTCAAAGGAGGTGATCCTGCCCCTTTACTCTGCTCTTGTGAGACCTCACTTGGAGTATTGTGTGCAGTTCTGGTGTCCTCAACATAAAAAGGACATGGATCTGTTGGAACAAGTGCAGAGGAGGGTCACAAGGATGATCAGGGGACTGGAGCACCTCCCGTATGAAGATAGGCTGAGAAAGTTGGTGCTGTTCATCCTAGAGAAGAGAAGGCTGCGTGGAGACCTCATAGCAGCCTTCCAGTATCTGAAGGGGACCTATAGGAATGCTGGGGAGGGACTCTTCATTAGCGACTGTAGTGACAGGACAAGGGGTAACAGGTTAAAATTTAAAAGGGGGAAGTTTAGACTGGATATAAGGAAGAAGTTCTTTCTTGTTAGTGTGGTGAGGCACTGGAATGGGTTGCCCAGGGAAGTTGTGAATGCTCCATCCCTGGCAGTGTTCAAGGCCAGGTTGGTCAGAGCCTTGGGTGAGGTGGTTTAGTGTGAGATATCCCTGCCCATGGAAGCGGGGTTGGAACTTGATGATCTTGAGGTCCTTTCCAACCCTAACTAACCTATGAATCTATGATTCTAAGTCTTCAGCAGTTTCCAGAGAAATACAATATATACCTTTACTCTTTCTTTACTGGTTCCCTGCTCACTTACATGGAATTTTTCAACTGTTTCATTTAAATAGAATTTGTTTAGTAAAATCTATTCCTACAAAAAAAAACCAAAATTTCCTACCTGCTATGGTTATGTGTATTCAGGTCCCTAACCAATGTATCATCAGACTATAGCATCATGAACATCAAAGTCATAAATTTTGTCTTCACAAAAATGTTACAAAGCATGTGAAACCTACTCCCATCTAAAAGACAGAGAACAGAGGAAAAAATGCAAATAGATTTGCCTGCAGATACTTAGTAGTTGAGTTTTGCACTGAATCCAAGTTTTACTTGAAAAAGCAGATCCTTTGTATCTGTCTGAAATGTCAGGAAAACAAACTTTGAACAGTATGCGAACAATAATCAGGTCTTTCAAGTATATGTCCTCTGTTCACTTTCATGTTCACTGCAAAGAGGTTTTGCTGATTCCTAAAAATTCTTCTGAAAGTGGGATGACCCTAAAATGACATTTTAATTAAGATTTTCCCGTGAAAGTCAGGATGATAGTTGTCACTAAGCATCTCTGAAGTCATAAATAGGTCAGTACAATACTTTGGCTCTTCATCTTTGGTCAAGACCTACTCAGGGTCTTTCCTTATTCTCATCTTTTCAGTAGAACAGCTTAAGATCTAGCAAGAAAAGATTCTTATAAGCAAGAGTCTAAAACAGACACATATTTATGGAAAAATATCATTATAACACTCACTTCTCTTTAATAATCTGAAAGAAATACACTTGACAAGGAACAAGATATCTACATCCTTTCCCATTTCATGTTCATGACAGATATTTGATAGCTTCAGCCATTGGAGATGGAAAGAAGCTGTATCAAGGTATCTTATCTTGGGGGGCTGTTAGTCTCTGATTTGACATATGCTGCAATGAAAAAATAAGACCAGAAGAAAATAGTAAGCACTGACATTAGAACCATTTATCACTAACTGCTGTGTAAGGAATAAAAAGATCCTCTTTGAAGATAGTCCATTATCTGCTTCTAGCTGGCTTCTTGCTGTCATATTTTCTTGCAGAAAGAATAAATTTAGGAAGATCACATATTGAGAGTAAGTACTGTTACATATCTAATCATATACATTGTTCTTTTATTTACAGTCACTTTTTCCCATTTTCTAGAAGAAAATAGGGTTTTTACATTTGTAATTTCTGGTTTCCTCATTTTTTTATTTTTTTTTTTTTTCTCAAGTACAGAAACCGGAGGTAGTAGCGATGGAAGCCTGGAATAATATAAAACAGAAAGCATGCAATATGTATCTTTCTTACTAGACAAATTCCAAGGAAAACAATATGAGTTTCTGTTCTGTAATGGTACAAAAGAATTTCCAATGGGATATATATATATTTCCTATATGTATGTGTGTATATGCATACGTGTCTACGTATAGGGATACATATGTATACGTATGTATACATATGTACACATCCCTACGTATAGGGATGTGTACATATGTATAGATATCTATTCACTTAAACAGAAGAACATGTGTATGCATTTATGCGTATATATAGTTGTGTATTCATGTGTGTACATGGATAGGGCATGAACACACGTGTGTATGCATACATATGTGCATGCATCTATGTATGTGTATTTACATGCATATATGTATGTATTTATACATGCATTGCATGTGTACATATATGTGTATAATCACACAGATCCTTATATGTTTATACACATGCTTATACATACACACACATATATACATGTGTATACATGGACACACATACATATATATATGCACAAAATTGCACCATTTCAGATTTTTATCTAGCAGCTATCTTTATACAGATGGATCACCGCACCCACCTTGACCCCTGATGATGTCAATAATTCAGAGGTATGTAGCTCTATGGTGAAATGTTACCAGTGTAGGTCCACCTCCTTTAAAACTGTTTTATTGACTTTTTCTTAATTTACTCCTATTTTAATAAATCATAATATGTTTATCAACATTTTATAATCATGTTGTACCCCTACTACTTATTAGTACTTTTCCAAAGAGAATTTTACAGATGATGTGATTTAGGCAGAGTAGCAATAACAACATTGTCAATGTGGTAAGTCCCTTGTGTCTGGGAGTGTTTCTTCATCTGCATTAGCAAGATGAACTCCTTACAGTTCCTACTGACTTCCCAGATGCCATTAACTACTGCTCAAGATATTGAATTTGATCAATTACTAAATAAAAAAGTTACAGATACGCCTATGTTTTTTAATAAAAAAATAACTATAACTGTGAATAGTTTATACACAAACTCAATTTCTTTAGGCAACAAAATAAAGATCAAGTGAGGATTTGTCAAATATAATGACCTACAGAAGGATTAGTTTATCTTTCCTCTAAGGCTGGATATGAAATCAATGTGTTAATCTTCTTGAAAAGGAGGATTTGTTGTAGCTAAACTTTTTTTTAAGATATAAAATTACCTCTGTATTTGTGTTTTTAACTGGTTTTCCTAATTATATCTTGAGCAATAGCATTTTTTCCTAGGACAGAAAATTTAAAAGAGTAAAGAGGGTTAGGGACAGAAGCCCCAGTGAATTTTCCATTACAACTCACTGGGTTTAAGTGCAAAGCTACATCACTCTCCTAATCTCTTTTTAAATTCTGTCCAATGCCTATTTTTCTTCATCTCGCAGAGAATATTTTCTGTGCTCTTGCAGTTAATGCATGACAACATCACGTACTGACAACCTGTCTTTCTCTCACACACAAATACCCTGCCTGCATTGCCATTACCAAACTCAAGAGTCATAATTCACCCCAGTGTATGTCTGAAACAGTGGTCTTGGGAGTAGAGGTTGTCTTTTATAAAAGCTCAGGTGTTATAACTTCAGTGTTAGTGAGGTTTGTGGTAAAAAACTTGGCTTTACTTTAAAAAAAATGAGCCTCTATGTTTTGCTGAAATAGTTTTTAAAGCTCAGAATGAGGTAGTTCTTGAAATTTAAGAATTTTCTCTGAACAGAACAAAAAAAAACTCTGTGCTTATGACCTTGCATGAATAGCATCTAACCCTGCCTGCCTGGGTCCAGATAAAAGCAGCCACCTCCTCCCCTTCTGCCTTGACACAACTTTAAAAAATATACATTGATGTATTGATAGTTTTAAATTAGTTTTCTTCATTTCCATGGGTATTTCAGGACAATGCAGAGAAGAGAGTTATTTTACTGAAGCTTATTATGCTTCCTAAATTTATTTTCTAAATTTGCAAGTAGCACATTGGGGAAACATAACCAAGTTGCAGCATAAGAGTTTTGAGAAGCAGCTTCTGTAGCTTTTAATTTTTCAGTCCCAAGAAAAAAGGTTGTCCTCAACATACAATTAGGAACAAAAATTATAAATGGAAATATAAATGTAATTTGGTATGTCTCTATGCTGAGACTTTTGTGGATGAGCTGGGGAACAAGAGGATGATCACAGACCTGAAGAGAAGAGGGGATGAGGCTGACCTCAGATTTCTCTGCGGCCATTGCTCTATGGTTGTCCACAGCAGTCCCAGAGTGGGTCAGGGTCACTGTGTCGCACCAAGATACCACAGCTGTGGCTTTCCAAGTTGCTTGGATATTTGTTGTTGTCAGTAAAGATCACTTATAAATTTATCACTGCAGTAAGACTAGGATTTTCTTTCTTTTAGTAGGAATAAAATATCTTTATTTTCCTTTATTAGGAATTGTATTGTAACGCCCATTCTCATCCATTAGAAATTTGTGGGAACTGTAGCACAAACCAGCACTTTTTGAAAGGAGTAATGTGTTGGCTTTGGGGCTTTTTTTCCTATCTGATTTTGGGTTCAACCAATAAGAATTTCTGATGTAAATTATTTCCTTGCTTTGGCTGAATGTCTTTAAGAACATATATGAAAGCTCAGATTTCCTAATCTTTCCTAAATCACAACTGTATTTGAACACTACTAGTTCCTGATACTGTAACGAAAATTCTTCAAAATTGGAAAAAACTGTCAAGGAGTTTCCTCTTTGGTATATATTGTATCTGTTGTGATACAGTTAAATGTAAATCAGTAGTAAATTAAGAATAAAGATTTCCCCATTACGACTGGGGGTTAGCTACTGCAAACTTTGCGTACAATTACTATTTTCACGTACTATAAAGAAAACTAAGTCTTTCTGCCCCAAATTGGTTGTATTCTCTGTTTAAACACAATTTTCTCAGCCTTAATACTTGAAGAAGTAAGTTATGTGGTATTTTACAGGTTAATCGAACTTGTCTAATCTGTGAGTAATGTTTAAGACAGAACCTTTGTTTGGCAATATGTGATTAATATGAAGGGTTGCCTGCTAAAAGTTTCTCCGTTGTTGTTGTGAATTGTGACATTTGCATGGTTTTGAATGTGAAAGCACTTAAATGACACTTCTTGTTTTCTTTTCTGACATTACCTTACTTCAAATTAGAATAGTAGATTAATTACCCCTTTAATGACAGGTGCTTACCTAGGCAAAGCTAAGATCAGGGTTAGCAGTGTGCCGAGTAATTTAGGTAGTCAGCAAACCATGAATTTCACACTGACAATACTGTAGGCACACAGCAGCTGTTGTCCATCTCTTGTTATATTATTTTTGTTTATGTTCAAAATCTGGAGCAGACGGCTCCATTTTTCTCAGAATAAGGGTCAAGAAGAGTCAGAAAGATTAAGTCACCTTTCAGCTCTTGGGAAAGGTGACGTTTGATCTTCCCAGCCAAAAAAAAACCCATGTCATAGCTAAACTTGGGAGTAATTCAGCTACGTCTTCCTTTATCAGAGCTGCATAGGACACAAGATGTATTTGGAGCACATGCAGCTTTGAGAAGTGGAAGTGGTACATTTCATAGGGGCAAAGATGCTCTAAAGTGATGGACTTCAATTGCAGTGTAATTTGCTGGGTAAATAAAATTCTCTGTATCTATAAGTGAATGCAGATTATGAGCTGGGATGCAGGACTTCAAATTTTGTTTCAATTATTTTCCAAAGCCTCTAAAAAGCATGGTTACATCACATGCAGGTAATCTATATCTCATATATTTTCTGGATCATGGAAAATCAAGATCACATGAGACTTTATGAATACCAATAACATAAGCTGAGTGAAAACTTTAACGCATGTAGCTTGTGAGGCTTGAGACTGTGGAGGTTAACATGCAGCATGATGGGTAGGATAAGATGGGATGGGATGGGATGGGGTGGGATAGGATAGGATAGGATAGGAATATTCTCTCCAGCTGGTGAGTGATTGGTCCTTTAGCTCTTTTACATGCTATGGAGAAAAGCAGCATAGCTTATGCTTTTTTTTTTGCCCTTTTTTTTTTTTTTTCCCCAGGATGTCTTCTGTCTTAATTTTTAAGCAGAATGTACATAACTGTTATTATATTATTTTTGGAACACTTCATAAACTTAATATTTTCTTCATTGAAATGATAATGTAGAGAGAAGTAAGAAAATAGTTTGTATGGTTACTCATATGTACTGTTGCTTTGGTTTTGCTTTGAAGTATTTATTTTGGCTCATGGTTTTGATAAAACAGCCTCTAATTTTATGGGTTTGATAGAATATAAGTTCCACTGTTTGGACATCTTTCATGAATGTGTTTATCTAAAATAATCCTGCTTTTCCTAATATTTTGAGAGAGAGCACCGACGTGCTAAACAATACATGTGTTCAAATAATGCCTATCCATCATAGATTTGTATTCACTAAAACTCAATCCTCCATTGCTCAAGCTATGATGAAGAAATATGTAATCAACTCAATATTTTTCCAGTTCAGTAAAAAGCAGTATATGGTTGGAAAAGTAAAGCTGGTTTCATTTCATTCAGTAAAGGTCATTACTCTCTTTCAGTACCATCTGAATCAACACAAATGTCCATACTCAGATCTCTGCCTTCCTTTGTTTCTGCTGAAGAAATGAATTTTGTCCTCAGAAATAGTAGTTAAAGGATGTCAAGTAGTGAGAATAAGTTACCTGGTCATTAAAATCTATTTATAGTGTTAGATTCTAAATTAAATTGTTATTTGTCTTCATCTTCTAAAAAGAAGGCTGGAAAAACTGGTGAAGGAACAAAAATATAGGACTTCACATTCTTGTCTCTAAATTGGAGAGACATCAATTTGATGAATGGACCACTCGGTGGATAAAGAACTGGCTGGAGGACTACACAGAAAGAGTTGTGGTCAATGGCTCAGTGTCCGGCTGGAGACCAGTAACGAGTGGTGTCCCTCAGGGATCGGTGTTGGGACTGGTCTTGTTTAACATCTTCGTCGTTGACATGGACAGTGGGATTGAGTGTGCCCTCAGCAAGTTTGCCAATGACACCAAGCTGTGTGGTTCGGTTGATACTCTGGAGGGAAGGAATGCCATCCAGAGGGACCTTGATTGGGCTGATGCCAACCTCATGAAGTTTAACCATGCCAAGTGCAAGGTCCTACGCCTGGGTCGGAGCAATCCCAGGCACAGCTACAGGCTGGGCAGAGAAGAGATTCAGAGCAGCCCTGTGGAGAAGGACTTGAGGGTGCTGGTAGATAAGAAAATGAACATGAGCCAGCAGTGTGCGCTTGCAGCCCGGAAAGCCAACCATATCCTGGGCTGCCTCAAAAGGATTGTGACCAGCAGGTCGAAGGAGGTGATCCTGCCCCTTTAGTTTGCTCTCATGAGACCTCACTTGGAGTATTGTGTACAGTTGTGGTGTCCTCAACATAAAAAGGACATGGATCTGTTGGAACAAGTCCAGAGGAGGGCCACAAGAATGATCAGGGGACTGGAGCACCGCCCGTATGAAGATAGGCTGAGAAAGTTGGGCCTGTTCGTCCTGGAGAAGGCTGCGTGGGGACCTCATAGCAGCCTTCTAGTATCTGAAGGGGGCCTATAGGGATGCTGGGGATGGACTCTTCATTAGGGACTGTAGTGATAGGACAAGGAGTAATGGGTTAATACTTAAACAGGGGAAGTTTAGATTGGATATAAGGAGGAAATTCTTTCCTGTTAGGGTGGTGAGGCACTGGAATAGGTTGCCCAAGGAGGCTATGAATGCTCCATCCCTTGCAGTGTTCAAGGTCAGGTTGGACGAGGCCTTGGGTTATATGGTTTAGAGCAAGGTGTCCCTGCCCATGGCAGGGGGTTAGAACCTGATGATCTTAAGGCCCTTTCCAACCCTAACTATTCTATGATTCTATGATTCTATGACTTGAACATATGCGATGACTTTATCATGATGTTCATCTTCAGTGCTACTTAACATCCTCCCAACTCTGAAAGGACAAAAAGCCTCATATATGCAAGAAAGCTTATGGCTGACAATATGATCTTTGCTTTTATGTATACATTTTTTTTTCTTTTAACAATACCTTGCTCGTAAAAGAAAACCTATTTAGAAGAGAAGGTAGAAAGAAAGTATGTCATACATTTGCCTACATAAGGAAAAAGAGTGCTTGCAGAGTGAATTTTAGGTCTAATGTATAAGTCTTACAAGTATCTTCCTAAGCGACACAACAGTATTAGGAGTTAGGAATGCAAGAGTCATCTACAGAATTCAACCTTCTTTCATGTCTTTATTGCATCTAGGCATCAGTGGCATCAACTGCCATGGAAAATGAAGGATATTATACATAAGCTTTCTTGTGCCTTCTGAATTGCTGTAGCCTCTCGGATGTCTCTGGAGATATGAGAATTCCCTGTGCTTCAAACTTTCAGAATAAAAATTCAGATAAGAAGCATAGGAAGAAATAAACCATATTCATCAGTGGGGTAACCCTACTGACTTTGGGGGAAGGATATCAAGGGCAATCGTGGCCCATCCTATTAAAATAGTAGCCCACATGTTCCTTGTGTGTATTTCAGGAACCTTTTCTTAAAGTTCGAAGAACTAATAACTCCAAGAGCTTTAATATAAATGCTAGTACAATTACTATTTAATCCTTTTTAATGTATTTCAGTTTCATTAATTTGAAAGCCTGATGCTATCAGGAGCCTCCCTACTATTGGTCCCCAAAGTAGTGTCTTTTGCCAGCTGAGACTACAGTGTCACTTTCTAACACCTCCTCATTCACCAGCTCTATTGTTCTGCTGCATCTTAAGCTTTCCCACTTAATACGAGTATGATATAATTGTGCCATAGGTGACAAATACATTATTCCTTCTTGTTATACTGAACTTCCTGTCTTAATTACCAAAGTCATTTTTCCTACACATCCCACTTGCTCATTACTCATTTTCAATTATGATACAGGTTTCCCTTAGACTTTAATTACTCCTTGTGCTTAAAAGGATAAATTAATTTTCTTATTAACCCTTTGACATATCATTAAGGTCACTGAATAGGACAATTCTGCTTTTTTGTGGCATGCCATCCAGATTATGTCAGTTTCCAAAAATACTAGAAGGCTTAGAAGGAATTTTGCCACAGATGTTATTAGTTCTTGTTGGTGTGGCATCAGTATCTGTGTCATATTATATTTTTTGCCTTCACAGAACTGCCTTTTAAACTGGAACCATGTCTATCTTTGTGTGACATGAAGGAAATATTAGCTTCTAAGTTTAGTGCTGTTGGTTTTACTTTGTTCATAATGCCCACATTCACTTTTTCTTTTGAAAATACTAATAGGGATGGGGCAGAACACAAAAGATTCCATTAGAGTAGCTTGGACCAGCCTTTGACAGGATGGGTGCTAGACATAATGAGAATTCAAGGTTTGCCTTCCACCTGCATAGTGTAGCACTGGCTTGTTTGTGGACAGTGGGAATAATATGTTTTAAAATGCTTTAAAAAGACACCACATTTCAACTCCTCCCTTGCTTTTGATACATAAAGCTCTGCACTGCATTAGGCCATTTTATGAACACAAATTTGATATTACTATTTGTAAATCATTATTTTTTTCTCATTGAAATATACTAAAGTTGATCAATGCTTTGGACAGGAGTTGTGATTTCTTCAGTATTCCCAATGCTATTCTTTCCTTGCTCCTCTGGCCCTTTCAGTTTCCCGACAGTTTACAGCTTTGTCTATAGGCTATAAGCTCCATATGTTTCTCTGCCCCAGCTTCTGTTTTTTCCTTTCTTGCTTTCCCAAGACCTCTGAATCAAGGTAGCACATAATGATACTTGTTGATTCATCAAAGTTGTGAGTCACTGACGCTGACAGAAGTGTCAAAATAGCTAAGAAAAAATTTTACCTCCTGATGTGAAAGAGAATCATGAAATGAAAAACTTGCAACAATTAAAACCTAGTAACTTTATTAAGACATCATAAAACCAGAAACAGAAAAAATTTAATGTACCTGGCTGGTTTTAGTGCCTAGAGACAACTGCATGTGTTTATGCTTATCAGATATCCACTCACTGGAGATTCTTACATCTAATTTTAAGAATGAGCTGTCCCACATACAAGTCACATACTGGGTCTGCTGAATGCTATTAAGCATCATAAAGATGAATGCTGATTAAAATGAGCAGATTTGGGACTAGAATGGGATGAAATATGCATGGACAAATTGTTTCATAGATTAGAATTTATTTTGTAACTGTCCTATAAAAACATCTGGCCCCAATTGGGGAAAAAAAGAAAAAAGATTATTTTGACTTTTTTTGTCAAACACCTGTAATTTCAGAATAAAAGTTTATTTTTCTAGCTTTATTTCTTTGTTCGTGTATACAAAAAAAAAAAGTATCCAGGACAACAGGAACCATCACATCTTTTTTGTGTTCTCAAAAACAATCTGTACCTTGATTCCTCTGATAGCTATAACCTGACCATTTTACTGACCATTTTACAACCTGAAGAAAATGTAATTTTATTATATTTTTTAATCAAACAATGTAAATAAAGATTCAAAATAAATACAAGCTTCCCCCTTGTTCCAGTAAAGAATTGTAGGAAGGAAACTTTAAGACCCTCATCTCAATTCCATTTCAGACAGGCAAAAAAAATAATAAATCCAAATATCTTTTGCATTTAAATAAGTTAATGTAGCTCTTTACTGCAGAGGACTGAAATTCTTTTGTTAATAAAGATATTGATGGAAATCTTAGTCTTGATATAGTAACAATATTTGAAATAGTAAATGAAGAAACATGTCTACAGACCTCAGCTTTCTTAAAACCTATTGAGGTGATTCAATGATGGCAAGCTCACAAGAGCACTCAGGAAATCTGTTACCTGATTTTGATGGTAGATACAAAGAGTCTGGTATACAGGTGCTGGACACATAGTCAGTTATTTCCATCAGACTCTGAAATACAGATAATGAATCTTTTTTCCAAATAGAACATTACCCACATGGAGAAGATCTACCTGAAAAATTTCAGTAACAAAATCTGGGATTCAGTCACTGATTTTGTCTTTAGAACAGATATTGAGGGAAGACTGGTAAAGACATGGCTATACAAAGATGAATGGGTTAAAATGGAACAGAGCTTTAACAAAGATAGGTTGTGCCATACTATTCTGTTATCTTAATTTCATTAGTAACTAAATGAAAATAATCTAAAGTATACAAACTTAAAAAAAATAATACAACAAAAAATGCCCCACTCAGTGGATCTGTGCCACATGGAAAAAATCCTAGGTCAGCAGTTTTGTTCTGCAGAATACTGTTACCATGAGTAAAATCTGGGAAAAGTGTTGACAAAAGACAGTGTTAAATAGTGGAAGTTTGTCTAGGAAAGGAAAGGTTTAATTCATATTTCCAGTAATGAACCTGGCAAAAGGAGAAAAAAGGATCAAGGGATATTACTAATGTTTTCAGAGGATGTGGGCACTGCCAGGGAAAAGGAGAATCAGAATATCACACAGAGTTGAGCTGGAGGGCTAGAGTTAAAGGAATGAATGTACCTATGGCAGAACAAAGTGCACTAGAGGACCAATATAAAGAAGATTGCTATGGCAAAATAGCTACTGCTGTTGCATTCTTACCAATTGCTATGTTTTGAATAATACAAAACTAAGCTCTGTATCTCAGACTGGCTCTTTTCCTGCAGGTTTGAAGTTTGAATCCCAGTTTGCAGTTTGTAAAAGCTAGTCATACTATTTAATAATTAAAAATAAGAATATAATCCTTGTTAAAGCAAAACATATAAGACTGATTACTGTGGCCTGGATTTTGCATACATTTTACAATTATTTTTATGGAACTGGCAAAATGATGCATTTAAAGCATCACAATTTGTTTTACTGCTGCTTCAAAAACACTGTCTACTTTAGAGGTCCAAAAATCTAATCAAGCTTTTATATATTACAAGTACAGCTTTTATCACACAGATAATCCATTGAATCTATAAAACCCCACATTCTTTTGGCATATTAAATGCAGTTTAAAGGTATGTATGGTGATATTGCCAAATATATTTTCCAAAAGCACATTTCCCAAAACCTGCATCACCAGGTTGTTGCAAATGGCATTCTGTAATGAGCTGTAGGTACTTTTTGATTAGCATAGGGATGAACATTCTTCTGTTTATCATTTTTCTTCCACCAATGTGACATCTCTGCTGATTACTCGCATTATGGTTAATTTGCAACTGATAATCAGTCCTAGTTTCTTAATAAACTTCTCATTAAGTGACTGAAGCTGTCACTTTACCTCCATGTTACTCTTCCTACGTATAATCTGTGACCATTATGCAAAAGAAAGGACTGCTGGACGTCACACATGTCATTTGCAATCACGTATAAAAGCTTCAAAAGAAGCTTGTTAAATAAATGCCATTCATAATTCATTACTGTAAAGTAGAAAGGTATAACTAATCACCATATTGCCACTGTGTTGCCATATTTGGCTTTTTTTGAAGAAGCATATTCAGCCAGTACTTATTTTAAAATATCATTGCAAAATACTTTCAGGAAACTCCCTGAACAACTTCTACTTTGCTGATACCACAGTAAAACCAGCAGATTATTAGCAGAGAGGCTCAAGCTGAGTCACTCTGAAGACACTTGAAGGCTCATTCTGAAAGTGTTGCCTTCAGGAATATTCAATATGATTAAGTTCTGATGCATAACAACTTACATTGCGTTAACTGAGCCAATGTAAATTTCCAAAAGAACATTATGGAATCATAGAATCATAGAATAGTTAGGGTTGGAAAGGACCTTAAGATCATCAAGTTCCACCCCCCCCTGCCATGGGCAGGGACACCTCAAACTAAACCGTATCACCCAAGGCCTCTTCCAACTTGGCCTTGAACACTGCCAGTGATGGAACATTCACAATTTCCCTGGGCAACCCATTCCAGTGCCTCACCACCCTAACAGGAAAGAATTTCCTCCTTATATCCAATCTAAACTTCCCCTGTTTAAGTATTAACCCATTACCCCTTGTCCTGTCACTACAGTCCCTAATGAAGAGTCCATCCCCAGCATCCCTAGAGGCCCCCTTCAGATACTGGAAGGCTGCTATGAGATCTCCACGCAGCCTTCTCTTCTCCAGGTTGAACAGCACCAACTTTCTCAGCCTGTCTTCATATGGGAGGTGCTCCAGTCTCCTGATCATTCTTGTGGTCCTCCTCTGGACTTGTTCCAACAGATACATGTCCTTTTTATGTTGAGGACACCAGAACTGTACACAATACTCCAAGTGAGGTCTCACGAGAGCAGAACAAAGGGGCAGGATCACCTCCTTCGACCTGCTGGTCACACTCCTTTTGATGCAGCCCAGGATACGGTTGGCTTTCTGGGCTGCGAGTGCACACTGAAGCCAGCTCATGTTCATTTCTCATTGACCAGCACCCCCAAGTCCTTCTTCGCAGTGCTGCTCTGAATCTCTTCTCTGCCCAGCCTGTAGCTGTGTCTGGGATTGCTGAGACCACTTCTGACCACATTGTGACCACATTCTGAGACCACAGTAAAAATGAAGCAATTCAACACAGTCTTCAGACAAATAAATTGTAGTTATTTGTGTTTATATTATAAAGGAATAAAAATATGCTTATTGATAACTGCCACACTTTAAGAGATGTGCAGTAGCAGTTAGAATATACTAGCCTGACAGTATTGCTTGTATTGTCAATATAAAAAACCACTTTCTGGTATACCATTTTTCTGACTAAAACCCTCTAGCTGAGGTTTCTGAGCAGCTGTGTGGCTACATGGATTCTATAACCTCATCTCAGGTTCTACCAGTCATTTGTTTTGACAGTTTTTCATGAATAAGAAAAAAATTAAACCATAGGAGTTGAAGTAATATTTGAAGTTAAGATACAGTACTTTGAAGGATTTCTTTCTCATTTTGTTGTTTGTTTGTTTTTTTGTTTGAGCTGAGTTGGTTTCAGCTTGACGGGGACAGCAAAAATAATAATAATTGCAGGGTAGGGCTTTGAAAGAGAATTAAAGATGAATTCAAGAAGACAAGCTAGCCATAACTAAACAGAAAACCAGCCTCTTCTTGAAGGGAACTCTGCCTGTGTGTTTTCTATGTATACTTCTATACATCCATAAACCCTCAGCAACAGCTTGCTGTTATTATTTTCTCTGAGGGAAATCTTTGTTACAGAGTTACTTCTAAAATATTCATTCATGCTGTTTATTCATTTTCTTGCTTCCAATCATGATTTTTAAAATGGTTCAGAATGAGAAAAAGCAAAACCAAAACCAAACAAAACAACCCCAAATCCTGCTAGACATTCTAAAAAGTTGTTTATTCTACATGGTCATAGGATGCAGCTAGCTGCGGTGCCTGTATCTCAGCTGCGACTGGGCAAATGATATCTTTAAGACCTGCTTATCCCTGGGCTTACACGAATCTTCCTTTCTTAAATTATCTAGAGAAGCTCATTTCCAGTGCACTCCCATAAATTAAATGCTGCATCTCTATATCTAACCTAAATTTGTTCTCCTTTTTAAGTTTGGCTGCTGCTTCCTCTGAGATAAAGATTCTTTGCTTCTGAAAAGTTACTTCTTTGTTTCCTGAAGAAGGTAAAACTTAACAAACAAACTGACCAAATAAATAAAAGGAAAAACAAGGCAGTAAAGTAGTCAGTATTTAGAGTGAACTGATTGGAAGTTTCCCTCCTTGGCGTTTATGCTGACAAGAAATACAGCTTTATGCATTTATGCATCTATGTTTTTTCAGGAACTATAAACCATTCAACATAGAAGTGCATTTGAACATCTCTTTCAGTTTGTCTCAGGTATTTTCAGGTGATGGGACACAAGCATTCATTTTTAGCATGGTATCTTAGGAACAGAATAACTCTCTTTTAGGCTTATTCTCAGTATTTATTCTTCCTGTTTTACCATAACGTTGCTGTGAACTGGCCATTACAGGTCTGCTTTAATTCATTGTTTCTGTGCTTTTATCAAATATCCTTTAAGACTGTACCCCCAAAAGCTCACATAAAATAAAACCTGACTAAACGGTGAATGCAAAATATTAGAATACAGTATTTTGCTTTACTTTGCAAATTAGAATGTTTAACTTGGGAACAGGACTCTTGTCTAGTTCCATATGTTCTTTGATTGTGACTATAAAATAAGCTAATCATTTCCAGAAACCAACTGCTTTTCATTAAGAAAGAATTGCAAAGATTCGATTGTCTGAGTGTGTTGTGAAGATATTTTGACTGGATTAAATTTTTAGTTACACACCATCATCAAGTTCCTGTCACATTGCAGCATTATTGATTTGAAACAGAAGTGGAATTTTGATATCATTTATTCTGCACTACATATTGTGAAATTATTCAGATGCTTCATTTTCATTTGTGCTTTCCTATTTGTTTTAAATGTTATTACTTGCTTCAATGCTTTTTCATTTTAGTGAATACACTGATAAATATTTCTATCAATTGCAGATGTGATTTTTGCATAAGTAACTGAAATCCTACTACCATGGTTTAATGCAATATTAGACACCAGAGGAACTTGTAGAAGCAATTAGAAAGCCTAGGTGTGTATCTGATTATTGAGTTATTAAAAAATGCTCTTAAGAGATTGCTTGAGCTAAAAAAAGAACATTTAAGCTGTTAGTTTCACTGGTAGAGTTTTGCATATCCTCACTGTAGACAAAGTGCTAGCACAGTAATTCCAGTTTATATACAAGATTTAGTGAGGATGAGTCCCAAGCTGCAGGTTCCTTTCTATTCTCCCAGGGAAGGGATGAACATATCTGTGCATAGGACTGTGCAGTGAGACTGGCAAGGCAGCTCCCCTGACCGCAGAGGAAGTGAGATTGTGCTGTGCCTCAGGCTGCCCAGTGGAAATGAAATTTAAAGCCTCTCCAGTCTAGAATCATCTTTTGGTTATCTTCATGTATTTTGTGCTTGCTTCCACATTGAGACATGGATTCTAAATGTGATATAGAACCTTGCTCCATGAGCAGCCGTTCTAAAATCAATATGATTATTTGAACACAAACCCAGCAGACCCAATCTTCCAACTAGAACTATGTCAACTTTTCCAAACTCAGCCATAGAGAGGAGTTGCGTAAATAACAGGGTTAACATTTTTATTAACCTTGTTGGTTGGTTTTTTTTGCCTTCATTTTCCAAATAAACACAAAACTACAGTGGAGAGTTTAAATTTCAACATTTCAACTCTCTTCTCTACTTCTGCTTCTCTTTTGGGGCACCTGAACAAGCAGTGAGAAAAAAAATAACCTTACAGTGATAAACTAAATATTACTGGAAAAATGGTTTTGTATGAGTGAAAAAATTATTCCATATGCAAAGTTAGAAAAAGATTATTTAAATTTCCCTTACAATGTTTGCCTAAGAAAATGCTTTCAGTATGAAAGCTACTTGCAGAAGGAGCACAACAGCCACTTGTGTTCCACCATACACAGAATTCATGTACATCAGAAACCCACTCAGTGACTGTTGTAGTCAGCAGAGAGGTGAGTGCAACTTTTAATGGCCACAAAAGCAGGAGTAGGAAGAACCTCCTTGTTTCTCAGTTCCCCACAGCTTAACATCGTTCAGTTTAAAAAGAACATGCGATAGGTGATGGCCCCAGGACTTACTGCTGAGGTTCACCCAGGTACTGACTAAGCCATTTCTGACTGAACCACCATACAGCAGTTATTAATTAATAAACTCCTCATGATATAGCAGATTGTTTGTGTTACGTTTAATATATATGATTCTCAGAAATTGCCCAGGGGTAGCCTAACGCATGGGCTTTCCTTATGGGTTAGACATTTTTCATATCATATCTTAGCGTACTGTATACCTCATGTCTAGTAAGTTTTCATTACTTATATAACAGATATTAATCCAGAAACAAAGTACTGCAGCCTAAATATTTATTGTCTATGTAGATGTAACTTGTAACTGAATAGCTGGCATTAGAGTATGATTAGTAATATCCTTTGCTTTTACCTTCCTAAAGGAAGTTTTCACAGCTAGCAAGGAAGAAGTGTTTTCTGAACATTGCTGGGTAAAATTTTTCATTTCCTTTGCATATTTTAATGCAATCAGTACAGCTTACATCTGCTTAGCAATCAAATTACAAAGTCAACATAATCCAATGAAGCACTGAAAAGCCAAATAATCAAATTCAGATTAATATTAATTGCTGTAGTTTTTGCACCTGGATTTAAAACAAAAACAAACCTAAGAAAGCCACCACATAGAACTTCCTCCCTTTAATTGCGATATTTTAAGTAAAAAAAAAACAAACAAACAAAAAAAAACCAAAAAAAAAAACCAAGGAAACCCACAATCCCCCCAAACAACAAAACTAAACAAACAAACAAAAAACACAACCCTGCCTGCAGAAATCAAGGGCAAAACTTCAGATGATGTATTTTATCCTTCTGTTAGGAATAACACTTGTCAATATACAGATTTAGATATGAATTCCTCAGACATGCAAGTGATTTTTCTTTTTTTTTTTTTTTTTGCCTTGGCAACTTCTATTACTACTTATCCATCTCCAGCATGGAAATATTATCCTCATTTCACACAGCCATGGATTCCTACAGGAAATTTGCAGTTCTAGTTCTGGAACTAAATTAGGATTAACATGTCCATTACTGAAGTTGCCCCTGCTATCAAGAAGGCTCTTATTTTCATTTGTTCATGCAACCAGCAGTGAATGCAAAGAACCCAGTGAATAAAAGATAAATTATCATTTCTAGTCCTCCTCCCCAGAGGTGCCTTTACCCCCCCCATTAGAAAGCAGCTGTACATAAGATTAATTCAATATTTTTTATAAGTGGGAGGGATGGGATCTCTAGTACAGAGAGTAATGAGCACTTGGGGATGGGGACACAAAGCTAGTGATGCAGATTTATTAGCTACAAATGGAGAAAATTACTACTTCGTTAGCATGTCATGCATTTTCATTTTCTGCCCTCATTCATGTATTCTCTTTGGTTGTGTTGCATGTCGGACAATGTGTGTGTGTGCTGTTACATGGGCAAAAAGTTTTTCAGTGGAAGTTTCATGGGAATGAGGTATGAATGGGTAGCTGGAGAAGTGGCACATTTCTGAAAGCGATGATAAAAGACGGAAATCTTATTGTTTGCTTGGATTACAGTCATTGGGCTGGCTCCTGTAGGTTTTCCAGGCTAGGTATAAACTGGCTTCTCTCTCCAACTTTCGCTTGCCCTCCACCCCAGGCACAAAAATAAAAACCCAATTGTTTTGTGCATTGCAACAGAACAGTTTACGACTTAAAGCAGGTCGAATTTTAATATCAAGTGAAAGTTTAAAAATGGCCTATGCTGATGAAGAGTGCCATTTTCACTATTAAATATGTTTCTTGAAGAAGAAGGAGACAGCAAATGTAATTAAAGCATAATTAGATAGAAAATGATGCTTAGCCAGACAGAAACATGAGACGTGGGAAAAGGACTTTGCTCCTTTAGTGATAGCTTCCACTACTTATTTAGGTGTGCCTTTGAACTTAAAGAAATGGCTACATAAAATAACATCCTCTCTCATTCAATTACTATTAGAATTCTGGCAGGATGGTAACAAGTAATTAGGAAGTTATCAATTACTATATTAACACACTTGTGACCAGTGAGATCTCACAGATAACTACATTTGTGGAGTTTAGGTTTTAATCAGTTAGAGAGTCATAGAATCAGAGAATTGTAAAATAGTTAGGTTTGAAAAGGCCCCTAAAATCATCTAGTTCCAACCCCCCTGCCAGGGGCAGGGACACCTCACACTAAACCATATCACCCAAGGCCTCATCCAACCTGGCCTGGAACACTGCCAGGGATGGAGCATTCACAACCTCCTTGAGCAACCCATTCCAGTGCCTCACCACACTAACAAGAAAGAATTTCTTCCTTATATCCAGTCTAAACTTCCCCCTTTTAAATTTTAATGTTACCCCTTGTGCTGTCACTACAGTCCCTAATGAAGAGTCCCTCCCCAGCATCCCTAGAGGCGCCCTTCAGATACTGGAAGGCTGCTATGAGGTCTCCACGCAGCCTTCTCTTCTCCAGGCTGAACAGTCCCAACTTTCTCAGCCGAACTTCATATGGGAGGTGCTCCAGTCCCCTGATCATCTTCATGGCCCTCCTCTGGACTTGTTCCAGAATTGCACACAATACTCCAAGTGAGGTCTCACAAGAGCAGAGTAGAGGGGTAGGATCACCTCCTTCGACCTGCTGGTCACGCTCCTTTTCATGTAGCTGAGGATACGGTTGGCTTTCTGGGCTGAACAAGACCGTTTCCAACAGTGATCCCTGAGGGACACCACTCGTTACTGGTCTCCAGCCAGACACTGAGCCATTGACCACAACTCTTTGTGTGAGGCCATCCAGTCAGTTCTTTATCCACTGAGTGGTCCATTCATCAGATTGATGTCTCTTCAATTTCGAGACAAGGATGTGGTGTGGGACAGTGCCGAACATTTTACACAAATCCAGGTAGATGACATCAACTGCTCTACCTCTGTCCATCAGTTCTGTAGCCCCATCATAGAAGGCCACCAGACTGGTCAGGCAGGATTTCCCCTTAGTGAAACCATACTGCCTGTCACCAAGCACCTTGTTGTTTTTCATGTGCCTTAACATGCCTTCCCGGAGAATCTGCTCAAAGATTTTGCCAGGCACAGAGGTGAGACTTACGGGTGTGTAATCCCATGGGTTTTCCCCTTCATGAAAATGGGGGTTATATTTCCCTTTTTCCTGTCTTTGGGAACTTCACCTGACTGCCATGATTTTTCAAATATGATGGACCGTGGTTTAGCAACTTCATTCGCCAGCTCCTTCAGGACCCATGGACGGGTTTTATCAGGACCCATGGACTTGTGCACATTCAGGTTCTTAAGATGGTCTCGAATCAGATCCTCTCCTACAGTGGGTCCAAGGTCTCCATTCTCACAGTCCCTGCGTCTGCCTTCCAAGGTTTGGGTGGTGCGGTCAGAGCCTTTGCCAGTGAAGACCGAGGCAAAGAAGTAATTCAGAACCTCAGCCTTCTCCAAGTCCTGTGTAGCCAGTTCTCCCGAGAGCTTCCTAGTCTGTTTTTTATTTTCTATGTACCTATACCGTCATAAAGAAGTATCAAAAATTGGCTGAAATATGTATGGCTAGCACCAGAGAACTTTACAATAACAACCCAAAAATGTTAAAGTAAAAAATTAATTTCTAGATTGAATTTCAACATCAGCCAAAACTGTGAGTGGTCAAGTGGTAATACAGATGTATTTGTTCCCTTGTCATTACAGGTTAACCTTGTCCTTGGGTGACATGGTTTAGTGTGAGGTGTTCCTGCCCATGGCAGGGGGGTTGGAACTAGATGATCTTAAGGTCCTTTCCAACTGTAACTATTCTATAATTCTATAATTCTCAATTATATACAGAAGACATGAAGCAAGAGAAGTGCAAATAATGCAGTGGTCTGCTCTTTCCAAAGAATGACTTTAAAAGTGAGGACAAAACTTCATGATCAAGCAGAAGGATTTGATTTTGTATTTTCAATGGAAATACTTGCCTCTTGACTTCGCCACTTAAATTTGAGTATAAGCATAATCAGTGTAAGAGAGAAAAAAATTTGTGCCTGTGCAAACTTGAAACAAACAGAACCTAAGTGTGCAGGGCAAATTTAAACTTGCTTTCAGTGGGCAGCACTGTCAGTGTGTAACATTTCCAAGGACACAGAGGTTTTTTCTCTTTGTGCTTGGAGGACCTTTGAAACCACATCTCTCATTTCTGTGTTAGGGTAGGAAGAATATGGGAGTTCAACATCCTTCCTGTTGAGGTTGTTTACCTCTATAAAAATTGTCATCTGTATACAAAAAGGAAATTTAAGGAAGAGGAGTGACAGGTTCTGACCTATGCAAAAAAAAATCCATGTTCCATCTTACATGCTTCAGTAACGTAAGAAAGGCTTTATATAATGATAGAAAATAGCACAAAATATTAAAGCTCTTATCCGCAAGGTGTGAGCCAAATGTCAACTTATTAATGAGCCTGCATGAAAGATACCTCTGAACAGCTGTGTAACCTGAAGGCAGAAACAGCTGCCTGCAAAGTTTATCGGCTTCAAGGATTAAGTTACAGCTCAGACTCAGCATCTCTCAGCATCATGGCTATGGACTTAAGCACCTGAGATCTCCCACAGATCTCAGGCTCCTGTAGACCACTATGTTGTTAGATGTCTGACAATTCCAGCATTTGCAGAAAAAGACAGGAGGCCAATAGCATCACTACTCACACACGTACCATAGAGCCTTCAAGACTGCGGGTCATGAATTTAAGCAGTAGTCAGTAAGGCCTTACGCAACATTGTATTAACAAAATTTTACTCTTTATTATTATCATTATTATCATCATCATAGTTATTATTATTATTACATCTTACAAAAGGAGCTCCTCTTCCTATATTGATATCAAAAAGAAAATGTTGATTCTTTTGGACTAGTAGAAAGAAAAATATATTCTAGTACTTGAAGGACGATTGAAGGCAAACTTTTATGTCCACAAACCCAGTAATTTAGTAATTTTAAATTTATTCATGTAAGCAATTCTAATAGCTTTTTATGTGCATATGTATTTGAATAAGCTTGTCATAGTTTGACAATTTGAAAAATATAATGCTGTTTTCCTTCTATTTAAAAGGTATCTCTTTAGATCTGCGATAATATTGACCTTCTTTAGAAGACAAAATGCAGTATGTTTATTGCATTCAGGAAAAAGTTAAAATTTTTCTTCTACTGCAAACAGAAATAGACCATTTGGCTGAAGGTGTTATTCCTGCAAGTGCCCTGTGTAGCCTTGTGACCCGGAAACATATGTTGTCATTGCTAACAGCAAGCCATAGTCTGTCGTAACCTGAAAATACAAGTTCCAGGACTTTTCAGGTTTTGTCTGAATCCATCCTGTCCTTCCTTAAGCTTTTGGTTAGTTTAACTGCAATTGTCTAACAGCCAGCTGACTATTACTTCTTTTGATTCAGCTTTTGCTTAGATTTGTACTACTTTTTGTGGTATAACACTCAGTGTTTTACATTTATCTGTAGCTAATAGAAAGGAAAAAAGTGCTTGCTCTGTGCAATATGAACTTCATATATCCCTAATAAAAAATGCTGGTTCACAAAGGACTACAGTCTTTGGATTTGAAGGTAAAACCAGTACTAGCAATAATAGCAATTATCCAACATATGTGAAACACACCTTATACTGCAAATTTAGATGTAACCCTTAAAGACCACTGACATAAGAGCAAGGCAAAGAGATATCCTTTCACTTTGCTGATCTGACACTTGTTTTTCTGACTCAGACTTCTCTGTTATCACTGTGGGCTCCTCTAGTGATCAGGACTGCTGCCTGGATCTGGTCAAGGTTGCTGGACATGCTTTGCTCTTCTTGCCTGGGCACCATGGTACAGCATCACTGGTCTGCAAGGACACTGCCCTGCTGTCATCTCCACCCCAGCCCACCTTCCCTTGCGGAGCAGCCCAGCCTTTCTGCTCCCTGACAAAAATAACATGAAACACCTGCCCTTGCTGCCTGTGGATATGTAAATCAATTTGTACTAACATAATTGTGCCTGCATAAGCAGTTGGCACTTTCTCCTGGGCATACAAAACTCAAAGGAGCCACATGTAAGATCAGAATGCTTTACACTGTGACATCCTCCCTTGTTAGGCTGCTAATCAAATTAATTTTTCAATAGTCTTTCTGACTGGCCTGAAGTATAAGGACAATAATTTCTATCCCTTGCATAATGTTTTCCATTTTTCAAGCTATTTTAATAAATATAACAACTGAAACTACTCCTCCAGGTACCCTTGTATAGTAACAATTAATAATCCTTTATACTTCTATTGTGTCTGACATCTGATGTTCAAGGTGTGTTTATGTATTTAATGGATAATAGCCTCATACAGTTTCTGTGCATCAAACCTTAAAAGGCCGAATGAGTTTTAGAGCAGTAACAATGTCAGAAGAAACAGCAGTGTCTCTCTTACATAGCAAATGGAAATAAAGGGGGACTTCATAAGCCTCTTTTGAGATATGAAACTCTACAACGTTTAGGACTTGAATATTGGCCCCCGTTTTTTTTTGTTTTTCTTATGTTAGTGAAAATGTTAGTGAAAATGGTATTTTCACTAATCCTTCCTGGCTGCTTGTAAGGAATGCCCCACAGTGGATGGGACAGGGACACTGTTTAATACCAGTTTAAGAAAAGCTTAAATCAAATATGGTGGTTTACGTGAACTTCCTGATTCAAAATGGCAAAATATAACGATAGTAAACAATTTGTACAAGTTGGAGACAAAGACAGAACATGCAGGAAATCTCTGAAGCTGAAGATACAGCTGGCAATATGCAACCTGGGAAAGTGACAGAAATCCACCCTTGCACAGTAAAACAATAAAAACTTGTGTTGGTGTAAGACATTATAACAGATTAAATCCCAAACTACTGACTTTTCTGGGAGATGCTGTGCACCATAGTGATGCACCAGAACCCTCAGTGGTAACGTGGCAAGCCCACAGATTGTTTTGCTTGTAAAACCCAGTTCTAAATACTAACAATAAAAGACTATAAAACCTTTTCAAGTGCAGTTAAACCTTTAGGGCAGTTTAAGCAAACCATATGAAACTTCTCAGGTTTGATGCATCGCTGAGATGGTACAACATGCCTCATTACACTGTGACAGCACAGATTGCCACCAGCTCTCTCCCTTGCTTCCCAAGTACAGCACTGCAGCTCAGTGGCACTGTTTGCTTCCCGGGATTTAGGAAGAAAAGGAAAGCAAAGTCACCAGCTGCACTGGAAGGGGCAGTTTCTCTCCTCTCCTAGGACATACAGAAGAAAATTTTTTATCAGATATCTGCAAGTTGCATGTTCCCCTCAACAGCCCTGGTTTCAGAAACATGAGAGACAAAGGCTGCTTCACCGTTCACACAGGTCACACAGCTAGGATAAGAACAGTGCAAGACATCAGATAGATAGGAGGAGAGAGATGCGGCCCACACTTCACTTGCGTCCAGTTACATCCAGCTGCCTAAGGTCAGACTACCTCTAATGTCCATACTGTTGAATCTCCCTATAAATTGCAAGTGAGAAAGGTGTCTGGCAACCTCTAGACTTCAACTTCAGGCTCATAGCTTAAGGTTTTTTGTACCTGCATGGGAGCCTGTTCAGCAGTAATCATTACAGAGGGCTGGGAGACATTTGGAAGTTTATCTCTCACTGCTCCATCCCATTCTGAGAAAGGGCTGGCAGCAGAGGGGATGACGAGGGCAACATCTGGAAGAGGTGATGCCTCTTATAGCACCTGGGACCTCCATCCTGCTTGCATCTGAACATGGGGAGATGTGGCATTTTTGGGAGCTTACCCATCATGAGCTGATTAACGTTGGCACTTATTAAAAGCATGTGAATAATCAATGTAAATGTATTTTAAATAAGGCTTGAGAAAAAATGAAGTTATAATTACTAGTAAGAGTTATCAATGCTATCAAGAGCCCTTGTTCTTTTAGGACCTAGTTAGAAAAGCTTGCACTAGGGCCAGTTTCAATAATTTCACGTTTCCCATCTTAAATAGTGGCACTGATCAGACACTTGAAGCTCAGATGGTGCTCAAGTATCCTGCTGAGCAGGGCTTTGAATCACCAGTTCCTCTGGCTAACTAACTGGGATGTGACCCAGCTACAACAGTCTGAAAACCCTTTGATGGCCTAAAGCCTGCAAAATGAATTCCCCTGATGTCAAATCTCACAACTGGCCAAGCCTGCTTGCTGAGTACAAAAAAGACCTCCAACACTGGCAGAGGCCTCTCACAGTATCTAACAGTGGAAGCAAGCAGATGTACACAGTTTTTAAGAGACTCAATTATCAAAGTCTACTCACATTAGCAAGAACCTACAGGATAATAGCAGCACACAAGTAAGTACCAAGTATTCTTCAGCAATTCTGAGTGCCTTTTTTAGCCAAAGACAGAGCAGTCTCAAAGAATTCAGGGGTCTTTGTATTTGGCTTCCTTTTTGAGTGCTGAATCTCTCTTATGCCACACTGAAAGTATATTCTCTTCAGGTTTTGCCCTCTGCCAAATCTCTGTGTTTTTCCATTGCCAAATTTTCTGGTGTCTTTGTGAGCGTCAGTGGGTTACACCTTCCATCTCCTTGCCAAAATCAAGCATTAACACCTATGTCTTTGCTCTTTATTTGAAAGATTTTCCATTTCCAATGCCAAAAATAAATACATAGTTGCTGGTACTATTAGCAAGCCTGATAGATCCAAATGTAAAGCTGAAAACACATACCTAAAGATGAAAATTGTCCAGCAATATCATTCTAGTATTATCAATTGTTGCACAGAATATAGTAATTAATTTTATTTTACAAGATTTCTTATCACGGAAGGAAACACACAGTGAATTAGGGCAGACTTAGAAAGCTGTTCTTAATGATACTGGAAACATTGCAAATACATGAATTAAGAAATAGCTTTATACTTTAAAGAAAACATTTGATTTTATTAGCCTGAGGCATCAGAAGATATAAATGATGTAGTGAAGTTATTCCCCTGCATCTTTTTTTTTTTTTTTTTGTCATGAAGGACTGAAATACAACATATATAGTTCTGGCACACATTTATCTCTTCTTCCTGTCAAGTTTTTAAAGGAGTGCTTGACCCAAATGTGAAATGCTTGGCTATAATTTGTAACTGAAAGTCCAAATAGGTGATATATTTCTAAGATGGTATTTGTTAACTTTTTTGTAGCAAGAATGGAAAAGAGAAAACCAACGTGTGTTGAAATCAATTACGAGAAAATTCAGATTAGAAACTAGATGTGAGAGAATCTAATTTGATTCATCAATACACAGGAGTTCAGTGCCTGAGTACTTCTGAGTAGAGTTTAAAGAGTAAAGTGACTGCCTGCTACTAAATGTGTGTCATTGGTGCACCGCGTTTTGGTGTTAAATTCTGAATTCAGTGTGCATCTTAACTGAAGGCACTGTTGGGAATGGAGATGGAGAAGAGTGCAGATTTGAACTGGGAATAATATTCCAGATGACCATACTCATGGCTTTACCAACCCTCGTATGCATAACCCCTAGACAAAGAGGTAAAGGCTAATTGCAGATTCAACAGCCCTGTCACTACATGCCTTGTTAAGCAGGGTTTTCTATAGCTGAGATCTACTCACCGTTACATTTTCCCACTTCCTCAGCAGACACATTTTGATGGATCTGTCTATCTGACTTCTGTTTTAAAAGCTGAAATGTCTTAGAATTTATTGCCCTGTTGCTTTGTTCTTAGAAGTGGGGTTCATCCCTTGCCACATGATTTACATTAGAGCTAATTTCAGTTCCTCCTTCCTTCTTTCTGTGGCATAGTCCTTTGGATATTCTCCAAATATTGTTACATTTTTAAACCTCATTTTTTTTATTTTAAGTATATAATTTGTCCTGTCTGGTAATCTTTTATAGCAGCAGTACCTGCATTCAGTCAGATTGTTAGCACATTAACAAGTATTCTATAACTTCAGTGCATTCCTGGGAGTCACAGATCCAGGAAGATGTTCTAATCAACCTTTCACACACAAACAAAAAAGCAAAAAAAAGAAAGCTTGGCCAATTATTTTGCCCCAGTAATATGTGACTGTTAAAGACAACTAAGGTAAATAGGTTTGATGAGTGAACTACATTGAAAGTTTGAAAAAACACTTTACTTTAGAACACTGTAAAAAAAAAAAAAAAAAAAGAAAGAAGGAACTAGGAGATTCTGGAACCAAAATATTCAGCATAAATTTGAAACTCACAGATAAAAAAATCTGCACACACATGCAAAATTTCCCAAAACAACAAAATCCACCCATAAAAAAATTAGTCTCTGTTAGAGTGTGAAGTTTTGCCAAAATTACATTTCTATGAATTGCCATTTTACCCTCAGGTGCATCTTCTCTTTGCATGGAATGCCTCAAGATGTTGGAATATTTCCCACTGGGACAAAGTGCAGATGTGTGTGTATGTGAAAAGAAGTACCAGAACAGGCTGGTCAAAGCAGGCTGTTCTAGTCAGATCATGTAAAACCTAATTCTGGCTTTAAAATCACACACTGAGTCATAGCAGAGAATTAATACATGAAGGAAACAGCATTACTGACTTCACAGCTAAGGCTGAACTTAGGTAGTAAGTCCCTTTTGATTGCTTGAGATCTGAAAATATATTCAGCTGAGCCTCTGTACTCAAACACAGCCTGGATAACACAGACATATCATGATGATAAAAGTCCATGACATAACTCACTCAGGTAATCCAGACATAGGTAACTGAGCTGGATGTGTTTTCCTTTTCAATATGAGGAGGCGTATAACTCCAGATAAAGGTGGTGAACTGCAGTAGGCACTGCAGTAGTAGACCAATTAAGATAATTTCTCCTTAAGGTTACTTAAATACCTATTTCAGTACATATACCAATCTGAAATATACGCAAATGCAGATGAGAGTCACTAGAGACTGTTTTGTTAGAAGCAATAATCAACCTGATCATTACAAACATGCTGCAGGCTAAACAAGTTGGCCTATAGCAACTACAAGAGCTACTTTGCTTTGAAAATCCTCATAACCATGCCAATGCATCTATGTCACCGACACAAAGCAGAAGAAGAGTATAATCAAGCCAAGTTGAGCATGTAAAGAATCATATGGGAGATGGGAATGAGCAGCCACTTCTGTATAGTGAATGGTGATTTCTGTTTTCAAGCCAGATGTTTTACTGACAACACCTTCAGATGTTAAATGAATATTTCAGTGCAAAATGAGCCCAAGCTACAAATTAATGAGTTCTTTTTTCAGACCCACTTAGATATGCTATTACAGCTAACAACGTTCTCCCCTTCAGATATACAGCCATTTTATTTGGATAAAATAGAACGCCTTATTCAGCCCAGGAAAAATCTCTCTTAAAAATGTATTGGATTTTATAGACATAGCTGCAAGCATTTGTAACAAAGACTGTTAAATGTATAGAGTCTGTCAGATGAAAATACCATAGCTCAACAAATCCAGGACAAGTTCATGATTTCCACGGAATAATATGGTCTGAAGTTGCAAGCTTTTTCTCATCTGAGTACATTCTTCATTCCATATCAGTATCCATAGTCCATTGAATGTATTTTGTTCCCATAAGAAGACAAACAAAAAATTGCCAGTGCCTCTTTAATAAATCAAATTGCATGTTCCAGCTAAAAGTCTGGATCTAAAATCCTGAGCTATGATAAGAGCTACCCCTGCGAAGTCAGATGCTAGGACTAACAACTTATGCTTTCTACATAAAGAAAAGCATAACTATATTGCAACTATATTGCAAAAGTTATCAGGATTTCTGAGAACAGTAGTAGTAATCGTGGCCTTCTGAAATCAAAAGTGTTTTTGTCTTAGACATGCATGATCCGGTATTATACACAGGAGATTAAATTTTAACATTTTTTGTGGTAGAATTAATTTTGAAGAATAATACCATGCCTTATGATTATCTGGTTGATATAGATGTTTAAATAAAAGAAATTGGTCCTGATTAAGAAGAAATGCAGTAATCATCTGTCCATGAACTATACTGCATTACTTTCTGCATGTAATTTATTTGTATAGTGTACCCGATAAAAGCTTTTAGATAGCTTCATAGAAATAGATAGCTTCACAAAAACCTGCTTACATTTTTCTGTACTGTACATCCATTACGGAACTACATTTTAAAGATACATTCTATAAATTAAAGAATTCATCTTTGCATTTTGATGGAAAGTATCAGCGGAATTTCACAGTAAAGTCCATATTGTGTCTTTTCTCTACTGCTACTTTTATTTATGTAGTCTTTTGAAGAAAACCTAAATTTCACTGTCTTCAAATGTGAGCTCTCATTAGTGACCCAAAACAAATCAATTTGCTGCCATGTGATCTCCAAGAAACAGGTGTAAGATAAAGATCCTTATCACACTAAGTCTACACCAGTGCAGGTTTACCTCCTTTTCCTGAGGTAAGATACCAAAATGCTAATCAAGAACTTTTTTCTTGCCAGACCCAACTGTTCAGGCTTTAATTGTGCTGGACTGACAACAAGCTGTCTTCCAAAGGCAGTATTGTTATTATTGCTGTTATTGTTGCAGATAAACTTGAGACAGAAGACTTGGGACAAAATTCCCAATGGAGACCATCACATACCCAGACATATGGACTATTGCAGGTTGCCTAAATCCTGTCATTTTCTCACACTGTAATGTTACAATGTTGCTTCTCTCTGTCTAACCTTCCACATCTCAATTTTGCCTTTGCTTTTCAAATCCTGGCTAATTAGAGGATTTATATTCCTTGTGACACTGGACTTTTATGTTGAGATTGTAATTACAAGCACTATGTGGTGTTGTACTAACTCTGGATTTTTGATTTTGGATTTGTGGGTTAATTGGCAATATCTGCATTCAACCTTTTTTTTTTTTTTTTTTTTTAATGTTTTACATTCAATAATTAGCCACATATCCAGGACAGCCAAAATTAACTATTTTACAGATTCTTATTTCTTTAGCAAGACAGCTTCTGTGAAGACCTCATACTTTCCTTAGTTATGCTGTGAAAAGCGAAGAGCGGGAAAGTACATCTTTAAAATGTATTTATCTTTTGAGAGAAAGCGTCTTCTGATATATTCATGCCTGTTTTGGTGTTTAAAATTAGGCAGTTGTTGTTGGTTTTAAATGGTTCTATTTATTTTAAAATTTTAATTGTGTTTGGATCACATTACTGGGCTTTTATTTCCAGCTACTACATCTATACATTATAATCACTCTATGCAAACACACATTCATACAACCTTGAAAACTGATGTTACAGGCAAAATCAAAAGTCATAATAAAACTTCAGGAGTGCGCAACACAATATTAAATAAAAACATACAAATAAAGTATTTGTCTTCGTTGGAGCAGGTATTATTCTGAATTGGAAAGATTTTATTGTAATCTGAATGGTTTGCAATATTGGATAAATGGCTTTTGCTTTCTTCCTGTCATAATCCCTAGTTTAAGGTAATTTTCCTTAATTGTATCTGTAATGCTTGTTTCATGCAAGTTCTTTGGGGCAAGAGATACTCTTTCTACACTAAATATCATTTTACAGTGCCTAGTATAATGTAGCCTAGTATAATGCAGTATAATACCACTCTTTAGGTGGTCTCATGAAGAGTGTGAGAATCACCTACCACTAACTGCTTCTTCAAGTTTAACAAGCTGGACACTTGCATGAACAATGGAGAACTTAGAAAAAGATATAATACGATATTTTCCATGAGACAAAATTGCTCATTCAGTACAAGATTATTTGAAAAATGGACACCGGTAACTAGGAAGTCCATTAAAAGGTTGCTGTTACTCTTGTTTTAAACGACACACACTTCTGGCTGGAGGGACTGGGGGGAGACAGCTTCTCTGGGGACATAGCTGGGGTTGTAATTCAACTACAGAAAAGGCAGGTGTAAATGCACATAAATTAAAACATGGCAGCAAGATGCTCAGAAATGACAACAGACTAGAACTAGACTAAAGCAGAACTTGGAAAATATATGCTATAGATACTGATTGGATTTTGAATGGCATTTGAACTGTTGATTTTTCTTTACTTCAACAGAGAAAAATAAAATTCTTCAAAGAAACATAACTGCTGGCTAGATTCCTTTTTGTAACATGTACCAAATTCCTTCATAATTTCAGAGAAAACTTGGTTTTCTATGCCTTTCAATGTGACTGTTTTATTGTTGTGTTGTTTTTCTTTAATCTTACAATTGTTTTTTCTAATATGTTCATATTCTGTGAACTTTGATGGAAAGATTTCTACTGACTTTGAGAATGCTGATGTTTTGGTTCAAGCAAAGCCTAAACTAAATAATTTCTTAGGCACCCAAGATATTCTGACAAATTTGTGCACAATCACTGTTTTTCTGTACCTCCCAACTAACCTTTAATCATACTGTGTATTGCTTTGGGTTATTAAGAGGGAACTTCACTACCAAAAATGAGGACAATCCGCTCTTTAAAGGAGTTACTTTCAAGTATACCAAACTACAAGTGCCTTTGGTCAAGCTACCCTTGTTTCTGAATATCCAAATTAGAAATAGTCAAAAGCATCATGATTGAAGATGTTATGTATGACAGGAACAAAACTAAGGTTCTATATAGCCTAAATTAACTTTGAATTTCATAATATCCATTTCAAATCTATGGCTCAAATGATGCTTGTGAAGTAAGAAGAAATATAAACAGGATGAAGAAAAATGACAAGAAACTCAGCACTGCCTGCTAGAAAGGATTAAGGGTGATGGAGATGCAAAGCTCACACACTAAAGGCCATGAAACCAAGAAATATGGCATGTTTAATATATTTAATATTCTCCCAGAAGAAAGACTGTATCTGCTTTTCCACAACCTAAGCAACATGAAATAGCAAAATACATTTCCTTTTTATGCTTGTTTCTTTTTTGTCCTTGAATATAGTACAGATATTATTTTTACACACCCTATTCTCTTTCTTTTAATTGAACACAAATTAACATCTCCATTTGAATATGTCATACATGGAAAGATTTGCTTCTCTGGAGTGACAACAAGGAGACATGGCTAGAATTAGGTAAAATCTATCAGGTTGACTAATATATATATGTGTGTGTGTATCCATATATTTAAATTAGCTTTCCAAGGGCAGCTATTGTTATTCAGGGCATTTCACTTACAAGCAAAATATTAGATTAGGTTAGCTTACAGAACCTATAAACATGTTATGTCGAAATGTTATAAGAAAGATAATAGAAGTAATAACAAATAGAATTTATAATCACATTTTAATTAGTCATATGAAAAATTTAGCACAGAAATACTGACAAAGCAGAACTAACAGTGTAATGAAACTGCTTAAAGGTGTAGATAGGAGTCATCCTTCCAATGTAAATGCAGTATTTAATAAGAATTTTTACTTAAAATAATGATTCCAGTAAATCACTGTAACTAGAAAAAGGCCAAATGAGAAGTATGCCCTGGTTGACTTTACCTAGGGGGACAAAGACCTTTTTTCCTTCAATATGAATCTTACTATTAAAAAAATATGCAATCCATGCATAAAATTATTCATATATTTCTTAGAATATCTCATTTGTAGTTCATATAAAGAGAAGTAGTTAAGAGGAAAAGAGTCATGTTGGCCTCCTCTGGATAATTCCTCCATTATTTTTATTTGAATGTTGTTAATGATTAGTCCGTATAACCAGTTTAACTCTTTCTGAGGTGGTCATTTGACAACTATATTTTCTGTCAAAGTTGTTAATCAATAGCCAATGTCCATACAAAATTAAGCAAATAATTCATTGAAGCATTCAGTTCTTATCACCCAATAAAGAAGCCAAAGGCAAAGACTCAGCATTTTATGAAACAGTGATTGAGAAGTCCTTGAAGCACCCAAATATATACTGGCCAAATGGTCCCACTAGATGAAAAGTAAATTAATTTCTTGACACTCTAGATGTTTCCTGAAGCAGCTATATTTCTGTATCACACAGGATGGTGTAGTACATAGCCATATATTGTGACACAAGGAAGTTGTTTCATTCATTAATATGGTTGAGTTTCTATGTAAACTGTGATTAACATATAATTAAATTCAACACCCTCAGTAAAGGAATTATGTAAAAACAAACACTGTGCATAAAAATGTGAGGATTAAAATAAGAAAAAAGAAAAATAATGTGAAGCAGAATCTTAGAAAATCTAGTGACACTGTTTTTAATACCCCTATATAGAGAACCTCAGTTACCACACTGGACATTGCTGAATGCATTTTAATATACAAAATATTACTATTCCCTTTGTACAGATGATTCACTGTGGCAAAACTTCTCAGTGATTTGCTTAAGATCATCTAGACAGAAGCTGTAAAACAAGGAAAGGATGGTCAAGCTATTACTTTAATCACTGAATCTGTGTCTCCTTTAACAATCATAATTAATAATAAAATTTAAACATATAAATAAAAACCAAGAAAGAGGTAAGTGCATATCTAAATGGGAAAGACTCAATAGCTTAGCCAAACATGGCTTTCAAAGAAGAGTGTTTCTTTTTTATTAAATCCTGCAGTGAAAAAAAAAAAGGCAGGTGAAATGTACTTTAGAAACATGGACTAAGAGGGATTTTAAATAGTCAAAGGCAAAATAATACGTTATTAAAACTCATTGTTACAATATAGCATTCAGACCAAGAGCTTAGCAGGAATTAAAAAAGGATTAAACCTTTATAAGGATAATGAGAACATCCGTAGTTAATTCAGATAGGATATAAAATAATATTTTTAGAAAAGAAATATAGGCATTCCTCAGGGCATAACTGAACCATTAACTTAGGAAATTTGGAAGAAACTTCAAATATAGAACAATTATTGTCCAATTTGTAACTTCCTTTGAAGAAATACGTAGAGGATTCAAAGAGAAATTAAAAAAAAAAAACAACAACAACAATAAACCGACATGCTAGAAGATCTATTAATCAAATCTATTTTGACAATGTCTGTTCTTAAAACATGTGTGTTAAATACATTTTATTATAAAATTTTAAATACTGGCACACACATTCACCACCTTTCTACTGGTATAATCAGGGTCACATAGAGTTTCCTAAAACCAAGTAAGACTAAATAGAAATGTCTGTTCAGAGCAATTAAAAAGCAAGTATAATTTCAGTAAATGACAAAGGTCAAAATTGCATTAGCCTTATCAACATGCGACTTGCACCTGATGGCTATCTCACTTATAATCACTTCTTGCCTAAATACTTAAACCTATATTTAAAAATGTTGTAGGCACATATCAAAAGCAGGACTTGCTGTATCAATTTTTTAATTATATTTCCCTGTAGTTTCAAATGTGCACAAATTATATGCTCAGGAAAATATTATACAGTTCAAATATTTGCTGAATGAAGTACACAGATGAAAAGTGCTTCCAGCTCTACAACTTTGCCATGTACACATGGTGGGTGTTCACATGCATTACCATTACAAAGGTCATGACTTCAGTATCTTGCCTTTGCTTGCCATGAATAATGCTAAAAAAAAAATTAAAAAAAAAATCAACCCATATTCAGAGATTGGCAATTTTTGATGATGCGCATAGTGGAATTGAATGAGATCTCCTCTTCCAGCTTAAGGGTCATTTTCAGCAGTAATACAATGGACTTTCCCTGAGAAGGAAAAACTTAAAATCAGGAATCATTTTCCTGCAGTGAAATTTGCAGTAGGACAACACTGATTTTTCTGAGCACAGAAGACATCAAACTTTGCAGACTGATGCTTTCTTGGGTTTTTTGCCTGAATTTAGGGCAAAAAGCATCCCTTGTGAGGGGCATAGAAAGATGTTCTTAGCTCAGGCTTTGTTGTGTAGGGTATTTTCAGACTGATATAGTCTTGAGTAACTTGAAATGTTAGAAGTTTCTATGGTTTCCCCATGAATGGAAAAAACAATGAAATATTCCTTGTGAGTACAACTGCATTGGCAAATGATGGCTCTCCAGTGGACTATCAGGACTAATTCCCTACTGTGTCCATTGAGCACAAACACTATTCCGTTCCCAACCTCCTTTTTTGTTTGAAGAACGTTTTAGTTTGCTCTTATTAAAAAAAAAACAAAAAAAAAACAACTAAACAAAAATACACCAAACAAGCAAACAAAAAAACCCCAGCCAAAGTTCTCAATAATAGTTCACTCCAGAAACTGCTTTCATGAGGTAGCAGTTTGCACCTCATATAGCTGTATTCATCCTCTTCCAATGCACTCTGCCACTATCTCAAGATTTTTACACTTTTATATCATACGCACAAAAATAATTTTTTCTTAAAATCACAGGGGCAACATAAGGAGCCTTTTACAAGCTCAGGAGTGCTACATCCCAACTAGAAGGACATGCAGCAGGAGGGGCAGCAGACATCCTTGGATGGATAAGGAGCTGCGGAGGAAAACTCGAAGGAAAAAAGAGGCTTGTAAAAGGTGGAAGCAAAGACAGGCAGCCTGGGAAGAATACAGGGATGTTGTCTGGGAAGCTAGGGAACCAGATTAGGGAAGTTAAGGCCCTGTCAGAATTAAACTTGGCTAGGGATGTTAAGGATAACAGGAAGGGATTCTATAGGTACGTAGTGAATAAAAGGCAGACTACGGATAAAGTAGGCCCACCCCTATCAGGAGAACTAGCTACCCAGGATTTGGAGAAGGCTGAGGTTCTGAATGACTTCTTTGTATCAATCTTCACTGGCAAAGGCTCTGACCAAACAACCCAATTCTTGGAAAGCAGACGCAGGGACTGTGAGAATGAAGACCTTGGGCCCACTGTAGGAGAGGATCTGGTTTGAGACCATCTTAAGAATCTGAACGTGCACAAGTCCATGGGTCCTGATGAAATCCATCCACGGGTCCTGAAGGAGCTGACAAATGAAGTTGCTAAACCACGGTCCATCATATTTGAAAAATCATGGCAGTCAGAAAAAGTTCCTGAAGACTGGAAAAAGGGAAATATATCTCCCATTTTGAAGAAGGGGAAAATGGATGACCCATGGAATTACAGACCCGTAAGTCTCACCTCTGTGCCTGGCAAAATCTTCAAGCAGATTCTCCTGGAAAGCATGCTAAGGCACATGAAAATCAACAAGGTGCTTGGTGACAGCCTACATGGCTTCACAAAGGGGAAATCCTGCCTGACCAAATGGGTGGCCTTCTATGATGGGGTATGGAATTTATGGGTAGGGGTGAAGCAGTTGATGTCATCTACCTGGACTTGTGCAAAGCATGTGACGCTGCACCACATGACATCTGTGTCTCTAAATTGGAGAGACATCAGTTTGATAGGTGGACCACTTGATGGATAAAGTACTAGCTGGATGGTGGCACACAAAGAGTTGTGGTCAATGGCTCAATGTCCAGCTGGAGACCAGTAACGAGTGATGCCCCTCAGGGATCAGTGTTGGAACCGGTCTTGCTCAACATCTTCATCACAGACATGGAGAGTGGGATTGAGTGCTCCCTCAGCAAGTTTGCTGATGACACCAAGCTGTGTGGTTCGGTTGATACGCTGGAGGGAAGGAATGCCATCCAGAGGGACCTCGACACGCTTGTGAGGTGGGCTGTTGCCAACCTCATGAAGTTTAACCATGCCAAGTGCAAGGTCCTGCAACTGGGTCAGAGCAATCCCAGGCACAGCTACAGGCTGGGCAGAGAAGAGATTCAGAGCAGCCCTGCAGAGGACTTGAGGGTGTTGGTTGATGAGAAAATGAACATGAGCCAGCAGTGTGCGCTTGCAGCCCAGAAAGCCAACCGTATCCTGGGCTGCATCAAAAGGAGTGTGACCAGCAGGTCGAAAGAGGTGACCCTGCCCCTCTGCTCTCGTTGGACCTCACTTGGAGTATTGTGTGCAGTTCTGGTGTCCTCAACATAAAAAGAACATGGATCTTTTGGAAAAAATGCAGAGGAGGGCCACGAAGATGATCAGGGGACTGGAGCGCCTCCTACATGAAGACAGGCTGAGAAAATTGGGGCTGTTCATCCTGGAGAAGAGAAGGCTGCGTGGAGACCTCATAGCAGCCTTCTAGGATCTGAAGGGGGCCTTTTAGGATGCTGGGAAGGGACTCTTCATTAGGGACTGTAGTGATAGGACAAGGGGTTATGGGTTAAAACTGAAACAAAGGAAGTTTAGACTGGATATAAGGAAGAAGTTCTTTCTTATTAGGGTTGTGAGACACTGGAATTGGCTGTCCAGGGAAACTGTGAATGCTCCCATCCCTGGTGGTGTTCAAGGCCAGGTTGGACAGAGCCTTTGGTGGCATGGTTTAGTGTGAGGTGTCCCTGCCCATGACAGGGGGGTTGGAACTAGATGAACTTAAGGTCCTTTCCAACCCTAACTATTATTCTATGATTCTATGAAAGAATAACCAGAGTAAAATATTGTGTCGTGTGAATACAGCCAGTTTACCCACGGTAGGGTGAGCATGTGCAGAAGAAGAAGGAGTACAAGCTATTCTGCCCAAGCTGCCATGATATGTGATTCTTTTTGCAGTATGGTGTGTGATTCTTCAGGTTTTACTTCAGTTTTTTCATGTAGCCACATAGGAAATTTAATTCTGTTTATAAAATGATTTGGAGAAAGTGAATATTATATGGGTAGTCACTACCGGCAACGACTGTGATTAGTCTCTGCCGGCTACTATTGCAAAATTACCGTATTGCAAGTGTAAAACAAAGAGAAAGGTGGTTTTTTTTCCTTCTACTTTTTTTCCGTACTTCTTTTTATACACTGATATATATAAATTGTGAAACTGGATGCCATAGGTTTTCATGGAGATCAGAGATATCAGTGGTTTGAAAAAAAAAGCAAGTAGGCAATGGTAAGTCTAGTAGAAGCCCTTCAACAAAAAAATCTGGATGCAACATCAGATTCAGGAAGGCCTCTACCTTATTCCTTGCAAGGGACTAGGAGGCATATAGCTAAGCTGCCCCTTTTTCATAATTCTTTTTCACAGTGTGTCCAGTATTTACACAGGATCACACACTACAGTTCTTGGGACTCTTATATAGTGTTCTTACAGCACTTCTTGCACTCTTATATAGACTACAACAGCTCATATTATGAAGTTGTCCTAATAAACTAATCAGTTCTTTTTATTTTTTTTCAGGTTTTGCTTCCGCAGCTCTTTGTATTCCAGGCACAAATGCATTTTATAGAAGTTATTTACATTTAGAGTAGCATGCAGTTCTTCACAAGAGGAAACTATCTCACTGACTCATAAATGAAGTACGAAATTTTAAAATTCTCCATTTTGTATCGATGTTTGTAATAACCAGATTTTGACTGGTCAGCTTTTGATTGCTGTTTTTAACATCAGAAGCTGTTGATGTAGGGTTTTTGGGTTTTTTTAAATGGTAACTACTCTTTTGGTTTAGATTTGCCAGCTTAAAAATCACAAATCCATTTTCACAGCTCATATAAAGCTCACTGTATAATTTCTAGCACAGCAAGGAAAAACTCGGTAGATAAGTAGAGAAAATGATTTTGAAACTAAGTCAGCATTTTGAAGGAATTTGATTTATAAAATGTAATTTTTTGCCTTCAGTAAATCCTTGAATGTCATTATGACTTTTTTTTCTAGTTAATTTTCTTTAGTATGCCTGGTGATGGAAATAGCTATTTACAACATGTAAAGTAGCTTTACAAATGCTGTATGAAAACCACAGTTACCTTTATTTCTCTGGCACTGTTTTTCCTTTATATTTTGGTACACAACAAAATGCATTTTCACAGAAACAAAACAGGCTTATAGGAGTAAAACCCATTCTTGAATTAAAATCAAGGAAGTAAATATGAACAAAACAACAGTCCTGCTATGACTATACTGCAAAATTACTACTATCTTGCCTTAAAGGAAGCTAAACTATGAATTTTATAGGAAGGTCTAGAGAAGTTTCAAAAAAGTGGCTTTTACCTGATTTGGTGTTCTTTTCCATTCTGATTTGGGGGTAACAGTTTCTGAGAATGTCTTAGAGCAGTTCTCTGAATGATATAAGCCTGTACAATGCCCAGGAGGAGCCAAATCTGCCTGGAAGTGCTCGAAGAGGGGTGTCACACCCCCAGCAGTTCACATCAACAGAACTCCCCCTAAAGCAAGAAAATCAGAAAAGGTACAGTAAATTTTCAGTTTGATTTTGCTGCTAAATTTGAGCATAAGAATCCGCTGTTAAGAGTGATAGATTTACGGGGTCTGGTAGCTCTTTCCTATATGAAAGTCTCCATGCCTGCTTATGGGTGGAGACACTCTGGTTTTCTCTGAATAATGGAAACCAAAGCACAAAGACAGAGAGGGGTAGTGATGTCAGCACTGTGGGAGATGAATAGGCTGTATGTACTACAGTCTCCTGTTATTACCAATTTTTTTTAGCATACAGACTAGAATGTAGTGAGGAGTCTTTTGTCACACCATTTTTTAGAGCCAGACACCAGAGAGATGGAAGTTAAAAAAATGTAAAACCTGTTCATTGCCCCAGGCATGTTTTACTTTGTCATCTGGTTCAGTTCATTTCAGCATTCAACTTTTAATTGCTCACTTAGTTAAACTTGAACTTATGATTACTGTTACTACTTTCAATAAAGCCTGTTTTGTGAGGGCTTCATTACTGTTGCCTCAGGATAACAGCTGCTAATTTGTTTTATTACTATAATATATTTTATTTAGATTTTTCTCTTAAAACCACTGGCTGTGGTGCTTGCAGTCATTGTCGTAGCTGTACTCTAACAGCTAGTTTGAAGGGCTGGCATAGCCTACCGGACATTGTATAGGGCAGAAAGGTGTACTGATGAGTTAGATGTACAAATGTGTCCCACTTATACCAAAGGCTTGCTACTTGACTTTGACAAAATAATTTATTTTCCTGTAAAATACAGACAGTAATACCTGCATCTTCTGTTAGGGGCTTAGATGCTTTCTGATGAACAACATTAGATAAGAACAATATATTTTCTAGCAGAAAACACTGCTATACTGTTGTTTTATACCACTCGTACACTGAACACAAGAGCGAATTCAATCTTCGCAGTACAGTTATTATTTTAGCTTTTTAGCTGGTGAACTCTAGTGTTAGAGACTTGTGGGACAAACTCAGTTGCTACTTGGATAAACTTAAGAATTACAAAGTATTATACTGTTATCATGCTGCAGCTAATTGGAATATCTTGGAAATGTAGTAGTGGTAGATGAACCCAAATTTATGGCCCAAGTGCAGAAGGCAGTCTGGGTTCTGAACTAGTTATTTTGCACCTTGTATTTTTCTCTGATGACCAATATAAACAGATTACTCCCTATTAGAGTCCTGAAGCTTGGATGCTCTGGCTATGATTAGCAAGTATAAAAGATTTACATTGCCCAAAAGGATCCTGAAGCAGCATAACAGTAAGTAAGTGCCCCACCACAGTGCCTCCCAGAGCAGTTTGTGTAATTGTCTGCATGGAGCTGAGCTTCCGGCCCACTGCAATTTCTCAGGGTTGCAAGGAAATATAAAGACCTTCATTTTCTGATCCCTTGCTCAGACCAAAGACATGATCTGGTCTAATTTTTTATACTTAAATCTGAATACTGACATATAACTCATACCTGATTCACCTACTATTTCTGTATTTGGTGCAGTAATTACAATGAAACCTAAACTGACTTAATTTGTACAATAAAAATAGCAGAAAAAGACATATATTTCATTGTTTCAAACTCCATATATTTTATCTCAGAATCAGGCTATAAACCACTGTTCTAATTACTTTTTTGGATACATTATGCAAGTAGTTGCTTATTTTATCTAAAGCTGTTCACTTAAGACTTCACAGTAATTGAGAAATTAAATGTGGTTCAAAAAGCCAGGAGCAGAGGAGGAAGACTTTGTAACACTCAACTTTAGATTTGTAACTTAGGCTAGAAGGGAACAGTTCTCCTAAAATCATTCTGTTTATAGGTGTCTTTCCAAAACATCTGGATGAAACACCTGACAACTATTCTGCCCAGAACTCAGGCATTGTCACAGAAAGAAGTGGTCCACTGGGCATTAATTCCCAGCATACCATCAGGAACAAAACTAAATCTAAACTGTACAAAAGCCTAGCTTACATTCAGTAAGAAGAGATGAAATATCAAAACCTCACAACAGCAAATAAATTAATGCTAAGCATCATGGAATCTTGCAGACTGTAATTTATGAACAAAGAAAAAGCAGATTGGAAGTATCATGTCCATTGAGAGTCTGGAAACTTAGACATGTGTCCCAAGAACAAAACACACAAGAAATTTCCACTATTTTGGGGTTATGAAACCTTCCAAAACCCTGTTAACTAAAGAGGGACGATTGTATCAGTAAACCTGTTGTGCTGGATTTGTGGCTGTTTATATCTGACCACTCCGAAAGCCAATTGCTTCTGAGCATTAGGACACTAGGTTTAGGTAGGCAGCTTTGTAAAGCTGGGACTCAGTGTACTTTTGGGACAACCAATTTCATAACATATTGCACCACTGACCTCTGCTGAAGATAATCAGTATTGCTCACTTTTTTAAACCTGTTTCATTATCAATAAGAGCTACAAGGGATTTTCCCCTCAAGTCAACCTGCAGGGGCTGGAGATTGAAGCTGAAAGGGTATTTCGGCTGTCAGATCAAGGAAGTAAAGACCATTACCTGAGCTAAGGGACAAGACTGGCATAACACCACTAAGGTACACCTTTGTCATGGATACATTTATTTTGCAAGAGGAAAGACATTTCCTTTAGTGCAAACAAAAATGTCTAACTGGATGGTGCTGGAGTTCATGAAAAAGACTGTATTTCATATGCATGCGAAAGAGGCTTAATTTGAAGCTTCCATATCTACCTTCACATCTGGTGTTCTTCTGTTTCCACCTATTATCACAGCACTCCCTTTGAGTTTAGCTGCAAAGCTACATCACCGAAAACCTCTGATGTGGGGATTCTTCTGCTTTACAAATGACTTGTAGTCACCGCACATCACTGAGAAATATCAAATGTCTTTCCTCACAGATAAATATAAAAGGATCATACATCTGTAAGCACTTCCATTCATATTTTAATACAGTGTCAATTTTAAGCACAAATCTTCAGATCTGTCAGTGCCACGTCAAGTTTTGCTTTCAGGTTCCCAGTCAAACCAGGACTCCCATATTTTCACAATCACTATACAGACTATTCCAGAGTTGAAGCTCCTTTACTAATCATGGAGCATTCAAACTTGGATGTTTCTGTAACAGAAAAGAAGGTAAAAAATATAACACCACAATCACCTATTAGATTGCACAGGTTGTCTTTGAATCCAGGACACAGAGCGCAAAAAAGATTCAGTGAGCAAACAAATGTAAACTAAATATCATTTCATTATTGAAAGACTACAATAATATTTAAAACAGTTATAATGACAGGCAAAATGAAGAAGGCAGGATGAACTATGAAGGGAGAAATAGAAGAACAACTGAAATTTCTTTCTGAGGGCACTGTATTTTAAACTAATTTTTCCCTGTTTTCACCTTGATGACTTTACTTCAATGCACTTCCTTCTTTTCCTTCTATTTACTCACCTGAAGTTCCTCAAAACTGTTTACCTTCTTTCATCCTTTCACTACACTTGCTTCCATCACTGTCTTTTCGCCTTTGTTTCTATCCCATTTCCTTAACCAAATAACAGCAAACCAAGGAATTATCTATACCACACAGGAATATTTATGACATTTTTTAAATTCATTTTGTGCTCCTGACTTTTCTTAGAGGGATTTAAGTAAGACAGAGTGTTGAATCCACAATAAACCATTTTCATCATGGAAAACATCATCAAAATAAGTGTCTGCCATAGTATCTGCATTTTGGTCTGCTGGTATTTAAATTTTTGGAAAAGCAGCAGTAATTTCATATCCTAGTAAAAGATGATAGAACAACTCTCTTCCTTGCTCCTCCAGGGAGCTAAAAGAATTTGTCACTGATAAGGAAGTCATTTAGAAGGCATTTCTAGGATATCAGTCAAGCTTATAAGCAGCACAGCAGGAACCATATCAAGGAGACCAAAGCAATTAGCAAGCAAAAGTCAATTCCCTGGTGAGACTAAGAGATGTCTGAATTCTCCCATTAGCTGGCCTATTCTAAATTTTTAACTGAGTTTTGGCTGAGTTTATTCATGGTTAGAAAGGCCATCAAATATACTTTTTTAAAGTGGTGGAAATACAAAGCATATTTGACAGTCATAGGCAATATTTTTTAATTGATTCATCAGTGCAGCTCTTCCAACCTCCCCTGGTAATTTAGGACCTGTATTTTGGAGAGTTTAGGGTCTCCAAATCCTATGAATTCAACAAATGAATTAACTCTAATGCTCTTAATTATCCTTAATAGCCTAAATCTCCAGAAAACAGTAAAATGAGGGATGTAGGGTCCTAAATCTACCCTCTTTCAATGTAAAACCATTCACCCTTGTCCTGTATGGTCTTGCCATAAGACCACTCACCCATGCCCTTGCAAAAATTCCATCTCAAGCTTTCTTGTTGGCTCCTTCAAGGCTGCTATGAAGTCTCCCCAGACTCTTCTCTAGGCTGAGAAAGCCAACTCTCTCAGCCTGTCTTCACAGGAAAGGTACTCCAGCCCTCTGAGTATCTATGTGACTTCCTCTGGGCTCGCACCAAGAGGTCCATGTCTTTCCTATGTTTGGGTCTGAATGCAGTACTGCAGGTGGGAGTCTCATAAGAGCCAAGTAGAGGGGAAGAATCACCTTCCTTGATCTGGGAGGCCAAGGTCATTTTGATGCAGCCCAGGATACGATTGGCTTTCTGGGCTGTGAGTGCACGCTGCCGGCTCATGTTGGTCTTCTCGTCAACCAACATCCTCATGAGGGCTGCTTTGAATCCATCCGCTGCCCAGCCTGTAATTGCGCTTGGGATTGCCCTATCCTGGAGCAGGCCTTGCTGGACTTCACAAGGTTCACACAGGACCACCTCTCAAGTCTGTCAGCCTGTCACCAACAAAGATGTTAAACAGTGCTGTTTCAAATAAGGATTTTTGAGGGGCTGACATTTTGAACTGTTTTGAAGTATTCTAGTCTCTGAAGCCTATTTTCTTCTAATTTGGGATTTTTAAAAGTTAGTGTCCTGATTCTCAGTTTGTTAATCATTCGCACCCACTAATATCTGAGATACTCTCAGGTCTCCTGTCAGATCTACTTTTAGATTAGTTGCAAATACAGTGATGAATTATCATCCCTGTAAGGATGCCTTAAACAGCACCAGGCATCAAAATTTAGGTGACTTAATCATGCTTGTATCCAGATTCCACAGACTGTGAGTACTTCTACAGGCATTTCCACAGGATGATTTATCCTATCCACCTTAAATGCCATATTTTAGTCCACTCTTACCTATGCTTCCCTTCCTGGGCTGCCTAAATGTCCCCATTAACCAGAAAGCAATTTAAACTAAATATTTAATTTTCAGACAGTTAAAATCAGATTATGTGAAATCTAGCCCTTATCTGTCACACTGATTTTACTGACATTCATTGTTTTAGATAACAGATTACAGCAAACCTGGACTCACTTTTTAGAGTTGAGCTGAAAATTAATGTAGCTTTTCTTTGGTAATCTTTATACGTAACACTTAAACACAAAAATAGCAGTGAAGGCCCTGCTACTGTATTCAGGACACATCTCAAGAAAATATAGAAAACAAACTATTTTTGACTATTTCCAAGTGTTGTTGAACTGTCACGGAGGGCACACGACAATGCCATGAATTATGGCATAAACTATAACAACAATTTACAGGGAGTCTTACTAAACTGCTAAACATATGAAATGACATTGATGCACTCTACTTGGTATTAAACACTTTAAAAAAACCCTCAGACAATATTTTTGTCATATGGAGACAAATTTGATCTTACCATGGTTATGGTAATCATGAGAAAATTTATTATAGTCATTTAACCATTCTCTGTGTCTGTTTTAGGCTATGAGGAGGTCAGATGTGAAAAAAACTCTTTCTTTCTATATCAATTACTAGAATTGGAGAGAAAAAAAAAAAAGCACAAAGCAGCAGTTTTATAGGAAGATATTCCAATTTTGCCTTACGTTTATACTATAGTTCCAGTTTCTTACAGGGATGACCTACTTAGCTTTACATGAGTGACCTAAACAGTAATCCATCACACCAGATAATTTGGTATACTCACTATACTTTGGCAACAGACAAAGTAAATTAGCCTTATTCCTAGCTTGATGTTGCACAGAAAGACTGTTTCTGGTATTCAATCTAGTTAGCTTGTTTAACACAAATGTAGGAATCTTTCCACAATAGCTGTTCAAGTCTATCATTTTAGTATGATTTGTAAGAGTGTTCCCCAGGGAGTTCTTCGATATTTTTCTCTAAATAAACAAGACTCTTATGAAGTCTGCCTATATCAATCTATCTGTAAGCATTGGTTAGATACCTGACATTTGCAGGCAATAAAAATACAGGGTTTTAAACAAGCACCCAATGGAGCTGTTCTGTCTGGCATCACCTTTATTGCCAGGGGCTGCACAAAAAGTGCCTGGATGTATTTATTAGATGTTGTTTGTGTTAAGAATATATCTCTTGATACTGGATGTAAAAGGTTACTCTACATCATGTTAATGTGCAAATCTAAAACAATTTGTAAATACTTCAGTCAGGCTGACAGATAGGGTTGTTGAGAGTGCTGCTGCCGGGGAAAGGGAAACACTAGGTTTACGAAAGGAATTCTTCACGCAGAAAACAATCTGACACCAAAAAACCTGAACCAAATGAGGGACATGAAACTGCCTCCAAAATACACTGCCTAGCACTGGATCATATGAAATGGTGTCTGTAGAACACTGAAGAAATGCTGCATACTGAATGACTTCAGAAAAAATCACTAACATAAACATAGCATGGTCTCTTTTCATTGTCACTTCATAACATACTTCAGTTTTGAAATGAAATATATTTTCAGATTTACACCTAATATGGATAGGAAAACACAAAAGTGAGAGCTTTTTACTGACACAAAAAGGGTAATGCAAAGTTTAAAATTAAGTTGCTTACTCATAATTATTCAGTAACACAGTAACACATGTTCATAAACAGCCCAATGAAAAATCTCCCTTGTATGTCAAAGTTCTGCTCAGCCTGTACCAGTAGAATCAGCTATAGGAACACCTTGGATCTGTATTTTCTGTAATCCAAAAGAAAATAAAATGGATAGCAGTATTATACCAAGTTAGCCATTAGGGAAAAGTCCCTATAAGCCGATACCAAACAAAGTATAACGGGACAATTCGACCCAAGATTAAAAATGTTAATGAACATCAATATAAAAATTAATAAACTGCATATAACTATATATCTTACTGTGTTAATATGCAATCAATACTTACTTATGACTACCAGCAGTATTACCAAGATGAGTTTCTCTTCCTAGCTATTTTGTTTGCTTTAATGCACTTACACAGGGTAATGACATGTCATGCAACACTCTTGTTCAACTCGATAACCTTCTACTTAATACTGACAAAGTATAACATTAACATTGGACACCAGATTCCCATTCCTTCTACTGTCTAATTGTCTGTGAAAAGAAAAAAAAAACAGATTTTAATATGGAATAAATTGTGAAGATTGTAAGAGAACCCTACCTGGTTCTCTTAACCTCTCAGGGAACCCTACCCCGGAAGAAGATTTCACCGGACAGATCTTTATTATTTGATTCCATGACCTGACCCAATGGGGTGAAAATTGTATAAGTTAAAATCTCTGTACTTGTCTCTGATGGAATTTTCAATAAAAAATGGAAAATAAAAGAGCTGGGTAATGGGGGTGAGGTGAACTATAGTTGCTGGGTTTCCCATGTGGCCTGAGGATACTTGCTGGACCACTCATAAGATTTTAGGCTGCAACTGGATAGAAACATAAGAAGGGATTGATTTTTTTTTCAGCCTTTCCTGATTAAAATGACTCTGAACAGAGACATCACACCTGAATACCTAGAATGACCCAAGTGTCTTAATTTATGTCACTTGCTTAACTTTTTACAAATGGTTTGTTCACACTCAAGTCCAAATAATTTCTTTTAGGCATTTCGGACTTGATGCACAAGATCAATTTGTCTGACAAGTGGTATCTGTCTGGTGGTGTTAGACTCACTATGCATATATAAAAATTATAAGTTTGATGACCCTAGGTATGTTGTTCATAATTACTTATTTGCACAACATTTTAATGAGCAGTATAGAAGCAATCGCCAAGCAAAAGCTAAAAATAAAGTCCAAAGAAGGTTTAAAAAAACCCCTGACATTGAACCTTTAACTTCCTGAAGAATTTACAGTCAAGTATTCAGAAGAGAAAAGCACACTCATTTTCTGCTTACTAAGAAAAAAATAACGGAACATAAAGGGGGGAACTCTTTCTTTTCCCTAGCTCTCTAAATGAGATTATAATATTGTAAAATGAGATGAATAATATTATATAATATTATTGCAAATAACAAGCTTAGCTTGTGGAAGAAAATAAGGAAGCCAAAAAGAGTGCACAGTAGTTCACTAAATTATTCATTTAATAATTATTGATCTCAGAAGAATTAGCAAATGGTATGCTCTAGCTGAGCACAAAGTTATTCATCTTCGATTTAAATCTTAGGGGAAGCTGAGCTACTTTATATTCATGCAAACCACAACAAAACACAATAGGCAATTTCCTCAAAAATGTTTAACAACATAAATTAGGAAACTGGTTATGTTCATATAGTTCAATTACAAAAAAACCAAAATAGTTGCATTTGTGCTACAATCTAATCAAAAGGATTTAGGAAAGCGCAAGGTGGCAAAGCATTTTAAAAAGAAGGTGCAACCTTCTGATTGCAACTTACCAGGAGTCTTGAAGTTTCCTTCTGTATTCTAGAATAGCCATCAGAACCAGAGTACTCAGACTTTTTGTATTTCTGTCCAATGCAATATAATTTCCACTATAGTGTTTTGTTGGGTTTCTTTGTGATCGGAAGTTCAATAGTACCTATGAAACACATAAGGTTAAAAAGTTATTTATTAAAACTTCGCATTGGACTGTTTACATTGTGAGTGCCTCTGAGCATTTTACTGAGAAGCCATTTGTGATAATATGGTGGCAAAAAGCTTTTTTTCAGAAACCAGGGGAAAAGAAAATAATTGCAGATAGGTGGACTTGTTGAATGTTATATCTGTCACCCAAATACAGTCCAGGAATATGGCAGAGGCATGGCTATATCTTGGTGGATATGCACAGAATGTGTGTGACAGGGAGCACCCATGGAGGAAGTAATGAGGTAGGTGAAGATTTTTAAAATAAAATTATGGTATTTGGCCCACAGGTAGGGTGGGATTCGATTGCTTAACATCATTGTATAGCACAGTGTCCTGCCTGGCGTCCAGGTGCTAATGCAGGGTGTTACATGTCTCTGCTACATACTGTGTGATATCCATTCACCCTTTACTGGGGCCTCAGGTATCCCTAAGAACCACAGAAAACTTTTTACCTCTATGGATACAAAATTAAAACCTGTTCTCCAGGTTCATTTTCTCTGAAGCTTGAGAAATCCGAAATACAAAGAGCCACTGTCCTAGGTTCAGCCACTTAAACCATGACAGCCACTTGCCCAAAATGTTCTGGTCTCCTGGTCACACCCCAGGACACTCTTCATCCCAGCTTTGAAAGCTGCGTTGACTGGCAGTACAAGCTTTCTGTATTCATGGAAATAAAAAGAGAACAGGACTTGTGGAGTCTTTTTGGCTTGGTGTTTAGGATAAGATTCTCACTAAAATAGAGAATTCTTTGGATATGACCTTTATAGCAAAACATTTCTGATTTTTATATTAAATAATCTGTTGACAAGAATCATATTTTAAGTAATTTGTCTTAGATGAATGCCTTAATTCCTACACTACAATGTCTGTCTGTTTCACTGGGCAGGAGAGGAATCTTTCTTTTCTTTTCCACATAGTGGTAAAGGCAAAAATAGGGAAAAGTACCTGTCCTTTTACACCATAGCTGCTGGTTTCCCCCTAGATTATGGGCTTAATTGTCTCCTGTCTCATCTTGCTCCCACAGGTTAATGCTGAACTCTTCTGGTAATTGTATATGAGGTGGAAAAACCTTTAGACTCCTTTAGAGATGAAACCCGGTGTTCATAGAGGATTCCAATCAACATTAACATGAGACATTTAAGGCAGTCTCAACGATAATTTATTTTCTGCAAACTGCATCAGAAAATGAGTAGCTGCGCAGATGACACTGACCCAGTCTAGTTGCTCATCCTGAAGGAAAACCAGGCAGAACACAGCCATTGTGCACTGTATGTACCAGCAGTCTGCCAGCCAACCACCAGGCAAGTACCAGCCAGCCTTACAGGTCACTGTGCTGCTCAGTGCCATATGGTTCCTGGTGAGAATTCACAGCAAACAAGGAGGGCTCCCAAGATTAACATGGAAAAGAAAAACAGTTTTCTCCCACAGACGAACTTGTTTTGGTTCATCCTGTAGACAGAATACCATTGATCCACCAATTCTCTTTTGAATAGACGAAACACACATACTGTGTGGGTACACAAAGTGAGATTTAGATATGTATACTCAAAGATGTTCAGAATAGAAAACTGTCTTAGGAATCCCATCACAAAAACATATGCATAATACAACATTCACAATTACAATGCAGCTGTGCAGGAGAAGCAGTAACAGTTCTTGATTTCACATGCAAAGAAGTCGCCAAAGGCTCATTAAAAGTAATCTCAGAGGGCATTAGAGGACCTGTGTCCCCTTAACTCTACACAGTAGATGGGACAGCCCATTTACTCTACCTACTGAAGCTGTCTATTAACACTCTGATACAGCCTACAAGGCCTGCTAAAAAGAAAAATGCTGACTGCATATTTTTGCTGTTGTTTATTCCCTTATGCAGTAGGACTGAGCAGATGTATTAAGTCATCATCTTTTGAATATGAAGTAGAAGCAAAGCACAAATTATATATAAACCTCAACAGTTAGTGTTGTGAGGTAAAATGTCTGCAGTTCTCAGTGAAAGGTTCTCTGACTTGCAGGTTTGAGACTTTTCCAGAAGTACATTTGCAAAATTAATTAGGATAGAAGGTGCTGTACAAAGGTAGCTATAATTAACCATTTTAGAACGAAAAAGCTTTTAAATGGATTGATTTATCTTCCTGGCCACCCAAAGTTGATTACACAGACACTTCAGAGGAAGAACAATAGTTTACCTGGTGACCACACTATAAGCAGGGGAGTCATGGGGAACTTTCTGCTCTTCAGATATAGGAGCTGGATGGACTTGGTTTTTTGATGTGATACAAGACATTCAGTTAATATATTAAAGCAGTAGAAATCTCTACCATGCTTCACACAAACACAGACTTACTTAATTTTTAATCCATAAATAATATATTTCTGGTTCAAGCAAGCAATTAAAAGTTCTTCAAGTGAAAGGTATTTTCCAGAGATTTGCAGTGACTTGAAATATATTCAGCTTTTAATTGAGTGGTTTTGAATGTTAACATTAAGACACCAAAAATATTTGTAAAACATTAGTCCAAATATTTGCTTCATGTACTATAAAACTTGCATATGCTATTGCGGGTGGCTCTTCTTTTTGCCTCCTGTCATAGCATACTACTGCTATAGGAGATGTTACAAGGTTTGTTCCGTATTTACATGAAATAATTAGAAAGCTGCAACAGCAAATAGTATAGGAAGAAAAAAAATGGAATTTTTGAGAAAGTGCTCTTTCACTAATTCAGTACCACACTATTTGTTCTAAGACTTGAGACATTCGGGGAAAGTTAAAAAGCAATAAGGTAAGATACTAGTAAACTACAGCAGGTCTCATTAATAAGACTTTCATAACTTATTTGCATATAAAATTGGATTTCTTCCTACTTCTGCACTTGTAATATAGGATTATTTTATTACATTAGGTAATATAGTAAGCATAATACAGAATGGATTCTGTGTAACTCCTATGTTTTTGTGCAAAGTTTCATACCATTGGGGCATCTTCTCACATATTTGGAATTTGTTTGAAATTGATGTACAGAATCAATTCTGAGCAGTTACAGGAAAACACTAACTGAATGAATCAGTTGCTCATAGCAGTGGTTGGATTAACAGAATAAAACTGCTCAGTGGGAAAACCAATTGACAATCTGAAGGAGTTTAAAGCAAACCAAATTGTCTGTTTTTTATTAGTGGGCTGAAATTTCCTTTCACAGCTTATACGCATTTATTTCAGCACTACGCTAAATTTAATGCACTAATAATGGTTGGTGTTTTTTTGTGAAGGACTGCTGTTTTTTTTGTGAAGAACTGCTAAACCAGAGCGTCAGTGACTTGAACTGCTTGCTGGCCTTTCCTGCAACTCACAGCCATGGTTAGGTGGACTAGTCCATGTGCCATAGCAAAACTGATATGGAAGACTTTCAAGCAGCTATGAAGCATGACTGGAAAGTAAATGTGAGCAAAACTTGAAACAGTCTTATCACCTGATAAGAAGAAAGCTGGAAAAGTCCACAAGGATAAATTCAATTTGAAAAATGACTGCAGTGTAAATGCATAATACTGTTTTCAAGACTCAAAATAAATGTCAGAGGTGATTCAGTCACTCAGTATCTCCCTATCTCTGCTGCCACAGCTACACTGTTTGAGAGAAGCTGGATACTGAAATGTCAGGGGGAATATCAGGTAAGAAGTGGATACCCTCTGTTTTGCTCAGCTGTTACCCTGCCTTTTTATTTCAAAGTTTTTAATAAAGCACATGAAGTTAGGATTAATAGACTTTTAAGTACTAATATATGGAATCCAAGATAAGCTGCATAAGGCCAAAGAAAGGTCTTTACCTCTAAAACTCAAAGGTCTGGTGAACACTAACTACTCTCCTTGCTGCTGATCAGAGGAGAATAAAATCTGCTTTAAACAGAGGAAACCATTTTTTTTTTTACAATCATATCAGCCTGTGCCTGTGGCAAGAGCTAAGCTGAGCTGACACTGCTGTGTCCCAGAGATGGATCTGCTATTTGGTCACCTTCAGTAGTGTTTCTTCTGAGAACATCAGAAAAGACGGATGCCTGAGTATCTGTTCTTGAAGTGGCTCCCTAAAAATCCACATTACAGACACATACATCCCCTGGAAGGGCCATGCTCTGCTCACTACAACTGTGCCCAAACATTGCTACAACAAATAGTGGTCATAGATTTTTATCTCTGTTCAGTGTTTCTCTTCTCAAAAGCTAGATATTGATTAACATTAAAATATAGGCAAATGTATGTTCAAGAAACTTTAAAATAATACCTCATTACTGGTGATAACATTCTCTTCTGTAAAAAATTCTAAGCAGTTTTTTCAGCTTTGGTAAAACCAGAGCACACATCAAATACTATAAATGGCAATGATAAAAATCATTTTTTCTGGTGTTACTTCACAATATCATTGTCAGTTAGCTGAAAGTGGTTATATCTTGTTCAATACATTGGGGAATAACTTTCTCAGAGGAAAAGTCATTGTCACTAAAGTGGTTGTCACAAAAAGATGAATTTTTTCTGTATTGCGGGATGTAATCTTTCTGATGGACCTTATAATAAAAATGGCTAACACATTAAAAAGAAAAAAAAAGTAGCATATTAAAATAATGCAACTCCACAGGATTTGTTTCTAAGAACACCAGCTATTCCTGTTAATTGTAATAAACACCAGTGCCTCTCAGATCTTCAGTGCCGATGAGAGGGCAGATTCCCCAAGTGATAGGAGTTGAATTTTTTTCCAGCAAAATCAATGGATGCATTCTATCTGCATCAGATCAGGATAAAACATTTTACATATGTGTTAATTTAATTTTTACAAGAGATATTTCATGCTTTTGGCTTTGAGATTAAAATTAAATCAACCTTGGACCAATTACATTGTCCATACAACCACATATTGCCACATACTGGTTTTACCTTTTCTTGTTACAAAGAGTGCATACATGCAGCATTACTAGTTTAACACTTTTTATTTTTAGACAGCTTTTGGTGATGATGGCAATCTACAAAATTATCTTCTGTGCAACTGTGTTTTACTTCTGAATATTTAGCTTCCTCCACTTCCTTTATATACGCATGCACTAGATGTTGTACAAACTGCTGCCACCATAACCTGAAATCAAAACTGGCATAAACAAGATGATAGCAAATAAATGACACAACAGAGAGAGCTTATTAGCATGGTTACACCAAAGTCAAGCCAAAACATGCATATGTTCATAACAAGGGTATCAGACACAGCATCCATAAATATGGCATTTGTTAGGTGTGACTGAAAGGCATTTTCTGCACAAGTGTAAACACATAACCCACTCAAACTACCCTTAAAGCAGAGCAATAGCTAGAGCTAACTTTCATTGAGCCTATGCACAAAAAGTGGTCTGAGGTTATAAACCATGCATGTCGTTATAAGACATTCATTATAAATCATGCATGTGCCTGTATGTTGTGTTCATCTGCTGCTGGAAATCCTCATAAGGGATACCATAGTTATCTTGAGGCAGTAAAGTGGGTATATACATTATTGTCAGTCAGCTTTTGTGCAGATTTCTGTCTGGTCCATGGAATATTTTAACAGTGTTTCATGTAAAGACATAAAAAGTAAGAATCAAAGGTTAAAAATAAACATGGCATTTAAGAGATAGAATTAAAAATCAAGAGAATTAAATTAACAAAAAAAACCAACACAGAATCTTTCAGTGAGGAAGGAGAAAAAAGTACACACATACCAACCAAAAAAAAAAAAAAAGGCAATGTAATGTGGAGAAAAGAGGGATATGGACCTTAAAGTACATAGGTAGTAAAATAACAGTCAATGTTATAATGCTGTTTCCAAAATGAAAAACTTAATTCTGGGTGTATAAAAATCTAATAGTTGAAAGGATGTTAAAAAGGTAAAATTCTTAAGAAACGGTTTAGACAACTATTATAGTATGTACTTAATTCTGGTAACTTTTTAGAATATGGAAATAAATCATATGTCTTAGAGTCAAGAAACACATAAAAGTTATGGAGAACATATCTTTCTCAAAAGATTTTTCTTTTTTCTTTAAAGAAGGCAGAAAAAAAATTGGACAAAGGGATAGCACTCTAGCGTATAAAATGCAGGAGTCAGTCATTCTTTAAAAATACTGGGGCATTGGTCTAAGTTCAATAAGGGTTCAATCTAAGAAAGAGAGAAAGCTTTTTGTTAAATTTCTGAGACCCTGGATTAAGCTACTTTGAGTTACCTTTACTGAATCATTTAAATAATGGTATTTGTCCTGAAATTTATAGGTGTACATAGCAGATTTCATAATTTGTCAGGGGTCTTCTATCTCCTTTTTAGCCATATAAGGCATGTGACTTAGCATGTGCATTTTTACGTGGTATCAAGCTAAATTTTTAATTTAAAGTATGTATTTGGGTTTGTTTTTTTGTTTCTGCTTTTGGTTTTGGTTTTTTTTTTTTTTTTTTTTTTTCTGAAGGGAGAAAGCATACCAGGAGGGGGCAACTGGGCTATTATTCAGTTCTGAGTGAGTTTGCACCTCATTTGCCCCTTCCGAGCTGCATCAGGCATAAACCCACTGCAGTTGAAAGGATCTAGCTCCAAATGAATGTCTGCCAAGTTTGAAAACTTCAGTTAAGTGGGTTTGGTGATAACAAAACACTTAGGTCAAAACACATGACTTTACATGACTCCCATCCCATAGTTTTTTCATTGTTCCTAGTACTAAGTGTATATTATGGGATGCGCATGTACAAAGAGAGCACGCAGGGATGAGACATAAAATGACATCAATAACAAAGGGATTGCAAAATAATTACAATGTGATTCTCTTGCTGTTACTGCTGTGAAGTGCCTGAATTGTATGAATCAAAATCAGAACCATTATCAGATGAAAATAGGAGGCATAATTTCAGTCAATACGACACTGAAATGATGTCTATAAGATGATTGAACATTGCAATTATTGAAACCATACAGAGGGTGGAAATCTCAAAAGATAAGCTAAAGAGAGCAGCATGGTTGTTCCAAATCCATAGTTTTGCACCTTAAGATATGATCCCTTCCTTTACAACAGTTTGGTTTTGGGGTAATTTAACCTAGCAAGCATTAAGTAAAAACCACAGCTGGACAATCTCAAAACAACAACAAATGACCTCAGTGAACAGTCCCATCAAAAATTCATTTATAATCCTTTAGACACCTATTTTTTCTAAATATGAACTTAATTCTGTTTAAAAAATTGGGGTCCTACACTGCCTAAAAGCTTTTGAAAATATTATAAATTGACATAATTGGTAAAGACCTGCACAGAAAGAGGCTCATTTAAATATGCCCAGACAAATTGAAACTTAAAAAACCCAAATATTAAATACATGCAAACCCAGCCTCATCTATGGCATGGTCCTACTTCTTCCCCACCTAAGTGGCATTTCAGTTTCTGCGTATATGTTGCTCCCAACAGCAGCAATACCAAGAAATTCTTGACGTGTCTGTACTTCTAGGCTATCTTATCTTGCTTGGTTTTATTATTCATCCCTGAAAAAGATTTATTTTTTACTCTACAGACTTGCTGGCAGGTGGGTATGAAGTTGAATTTATGCAAGAACATTTGCCTGAAGAAGACAATTAAAGGTAAATTGTGGGTGTGATCTGTCCAGGACTTTTTCATGTTTTAATGTGCCATGACCTGCTCATGTCTTGTAATGTCTGCAGGCACCCCTGGGAAACTGCAGAGAGGTCTGGCAGGCTGCTGTTCTCTGATAAAAGGCAGCAAGAGAACATTCAATTTCAAAGGGTTGTTTCTAAAGGATAGTGCTTGTTGTAAGGTGTCTGCAATATAAAATATAAGTATTTTTAGTGGACTAAATTTTGCTGTCAGTTACAGTCCTGCAATTTCAACAACAGCTGAGATTTAGACCTGTACAACTGATAGGAAACTCAACTATGTTAAGGCAGAAGAATCAATTTAATTACAGATTTTCTTTACTTTTTTTGTTTGGGGGATTTTTTTTTCCTCCCTCTGTATTTTTTCCCTTTTAGACCTATTTTCCTCTATTTTCTTCGAAGAACTTGAAGCTGATACTTTCTAAGGTGGAAATTCTTCACCAGAGCCACAGACATACAACACTATACCTCTCTAACTTCCTTTATCTCGGTGCATCAGAGGGCATCAAGTGTTTATCTCTGCCTATTTGGTTTGAGAAGGTTAATGTTTCCCTGTTCCTTCATAAATGGCTTTCCAAGTGTGAGAAAAAGGGAGAATCTGTCCAAAGTCAATTTTAAGTAATTCATTCATTCGGAGGAATAATTATCAAAAATGTTTGAGAACTACTGTGACATTTCTATTAAGCAACACTTAGGTAATATTTCAAGCATTTCAACGATTCAGCTGCTGAACCCTGCTGTACTCTATGCTGATTTTACAGGTGTCAAACAACTCAAAAGACATAGAAATCACTGATATGAAAACTATGCTTTTTAAAAGTAATGGCTGTGTTGCTGGTCTACTGTTACTGCAACTGGTGAAACCCAGCAGTCCCTCCAGTGTCCAGAGGTGTTCCTCTCTGCTTGTTGTATTTACCTGTTCTCTTCCATCTCAGAAATCCTTGAAGAGGAATTTCTTAATATATGTAAGTTTAATATGCCAAGAGGAGCACAACTACTTAGCTAGTAGCCTTAAGACATTGCTACATATGTAGGGCAATGAGGTGTTAAGATAGCAATAGCAGTAACCTATTCCTACATACGCTCTTCATGTGAGGTAGACAGAAAGGTCCACCATACTAAGGCACTAAGGTTGTTTGGATTATGTGCATTTGTAACGATTACAATGCACTGTGAACGTATTCAGCATAATTATATAGGTAGTTAATTGCTTCACTCACAGATTACACCTAGAAGCTGTCTGGAAAGCAGCTACACATTACCTCGCATTACTAAATCCCCAAACTGAGCATACCAATTGTGAGTGCTTTTAAATGAATGAATTTCAATATTCTGAGTTTATTTTTAGACCATATATGGAGTGGAATGAGCTGAAAATAGCTTCAGGCATATGCAGTCTAGGACAATTTGAATGTGTTCAAATGAGGCCCTTATGTCCAGAGGGACACGAATAGTAGACTCAGCCAGGTACAGGTGTTGCTATTAGCACATTATGTTATTACACCATGAATTCTCCCATTGAGCTTTGCTGCTGCTAAGGGGACATGCTTTCTAAAGTATTATAAATATACATGTATTTTTATGCTTGCTAAAGTCATAACTGGAAGCACAGTTTTCTTTAAGTGCACTAATGTGCACAAAGTTTTTCTAACTCCTGTAATGTTTGCAGTTTTAGACCGTACTGCTGAAAAGTTTTTAGGATACTGGTCATCACCTTTTGAAATCAGTAACTTCAATGAAATCAGCTGACTGTAGGAAAACCTCAGCTAGAATTAAAAAATCATCCTACTGCTATATAAGAAGTATATAATATACATACCTTGTATATATATATACACACATATATAATAAGTACAGGAATATCAAGGTATATATATATACTTATTATTCTTATTTTACTTATATTATTTTTTGCATTAGTTTTCTGCTATTAGCCAGAAACAAATCACTTTTTGCTTACCAACTACTACTAAAACAAAAGCAATATTAATCAAGAACTTGAAACATTTTTAATGAGCACACCAAAACTGCAATAAAAGCTTTCAGTTACCAGACAAATTTCTACTTTTTCTAGTGAAGTGACTAAACTTTATTGATAAACCCCGAAGTTTCACTGCACAATAAAGTTGGAAAATGTAGATGTCTACGATTAATCATTCAGAAATATCCAAAGCACTCATCAAAAACACTTTCCTCTGTGGCTACGGAGTGATCCTGAGTACTGCAAGGTCATTTAGGTAGGCCCACATCTTTGCATAAATGTGTTGAGAACAGCATACTACAAATAAAAATCACAATAAGGTTACTTGACAAAAATGATTGCTTGTGTGTTGCAAATTAAACTCTTCCCTGGGAGAGATTTGAGATATATAGTGGCAGTGAATAAATGCAATTCTTCAGTTTCTTGCTTGGAACCAGTCAGTGCTTATGTTCACACAGAGAGAAAAAAATACCCGTAGCAGCTAATCAGTGTTGAAGCCTATAAAGTGGCCTGTCACTCTCACAAGTGCAGAGGGATATTAGTGAAGCTCTGGTCCTCCTGAGACTCCAGAAGCAATTGGGCATTTTGATCCTTTCTCTGTCCAGCAGTGTAGAAGTAATTAGTTCTGTGCTTGAAACAGGGAATTTTTTTTCCAGGAATGACCCTGTGCTGAGCAGAGGAGAGCCAAGCAGACATCTCATTGACATTCTGAGATGCTACGTGGCTGTTGCAAGCACTTTTTCTCCTGCTATAGCAGGCAGCCTGGCTGATACCAGCAAAGGGAATGTTTTCTTCCCTGAAACTGTACAGTTTCTTAGTGGTGCAGACTACTTCTTATAGCTTTATTTTTAAAAACACTGTAATCCTTGCCCCTTCTGGGCTTCATATGACAGTCAAAAAGCTCAGGCCATGTGTGCTAGGTCTTACCTCCCCTGCCTCTACCTACTCCAAACACCTTTCCTTTTTGGAGAAAATTGTTTTCTGAGGCGTTGACATTTTTTCACGTTGGCCTTGATGTGTGATTTCACACCTTGGACTCCCACTATTCATGATCCACAGATTTTTTTAGCACACGCTTCTTTTTCTACCCCTCTCCCCTCCCAGGGCTATACTCTGAAAATGAGTAAATTCACATCCCTGGGTATGACCCAAACCACCCAAGTCTTTGTGCCAGATTTGGAATCCACCTCTGTATTACAAACCAGGCAAGTGGACACATGTCCTCTGAATCTTTGCTGCATAGATTATTTAAAAAAAAATAATCATCCTTTAGCTTTGTGACAATAGTCAGGCTTGACAGGGACACAGAACTTCTGGAAATGCTTCATCGATGCATATCTGGTATATTACAGGTGTCTGATATCAATATCTAAGTGTATCTGAGTACCAAGGGGCATGTAAGTACATTAAGATGTGGAATTCTCTTCAGCGTTTTCTTGTACTTGCACAGGCAGCCTTCACACAGGCATCTATACATCAGGTTTTTCAGCATGTTTTCTATACCCTGTCTTGGAAAACATCCAGGGAAGTTCAATATTGCAAAATTTAAAGGTTTTCCTTCTTTTCACACTTGTTTCTCTACTTAGCACCAACTCATGCAGGTGAAGTTGTGTGTTTGGAAGTATGTGTTCATTGAACCTGCTATTTATTGGAAAGAACATGGGCAACTCAAGTAAGATATTTTCCTTAATCCTTTTAAATTTATTTCCTTCCATCTTATGACTATTTTGATCTATATCTATGATTTTAGTTCTCAAAAATAAAGTATGAAAAAATAAAGTTCATGAATGTGCTCTGTTGGTGGCTAAGGCAGAAGATTAAATACATTCCTACATAAACAGCAGACAGCTTTGGTATAGGAACTCTGAAGGGGGAAGGTGATGTAACTAGTTTAATGAGTTATTTCTAGTTTTGAAGTATCTTCTCAAATATTTAAAGTAATGTGACGTTAATGAACTGTGTGCAATCAGTTGCTTTTTCTTTGTTGAATATTATCCCCAGGGTAAACTGACTTATTAATATTAATTAGGAATTGAGTAGCCAATTACAGGGTCGAGTAGGAAGCAAGATAAAAAAACCTGTTTGGAAGCAACATATCTGCACAAACACAGTGAGGGAGTTTGAGGTCATTAAAATCTGTGAGCTGGGATTAGTGGGCTCCATCAATGTGCATTATTAATGAATATACCTAGCTCAATTGCTATTTCTGATTAATCAGAAATGAAGTACCTGTAAATAGAATAATTCAGCATGAGGTAAACAACTGGATTTTAATTTCCAGTGGATGGAAATCATAGCAGTAGATGGTAGATAGATTTAAGTTTAAATTATGTACTGAATTAGATAAGGCTAAATATAAATCAATAAGAAGACTGATTGCATTTCCTTTTTTGAAATCTGCTTGACACTTGCTTCTTTCCCTGAGAAGCATTTCCCTAAAGCAACAACCTCATATACCTTGCCTTTTCCAGATTTTTCTACTTTTACAGATTTCATTATGGAAACTGAAAAATGTGTACACTCTGTCTCTTCCTTGGCTTGGTAAATTGTCATGCAAAATTGAAGCTAAAACAGTACTTTAGTTCCAGAGGCAACGTCTTTTTCAAGATCATCTTAAAGTAGACAATGGATTAAAAACCTGACAAGATAGCGTCAAACCCTGCGTCTGTCAGGTATTCAGGTACATCTTGGAAGAGTGTCTTAGAATATGAGAAAATTAGTAATTATGCCTTTAAAGCAGATTTTCCTATAATAAATAAATCCTGGGGACACATGGGGGAAACAAAATCTTGAATGGCTGCTCATAAAGTAAACACCATGCATTCCATATACTAAATGATACAAGAATGTGTGGGAAAATTGTGTAAGCTCATAGAACTTCATATACTACCTAATACATATGCATAAGAGGGCAAATTATGGTAACTTTTGAATTATTGTCTTTGGCAAATTTGTACTTCTCTTGCTCTTTCTTAAAACATTATATCTGTTAACTATTCATGGGTAGTGTTTCCTTCAGGAACTTTGCTGATGTTTATTTATGCCACCATATTATACCTGATTGCTTCATTTGTTAGCTTGGATTTTGTATGTTTGTATATTAGTGCTAAGACAGCTTGGGGCCCAGGAGCTGGTTAAGGATCAAATCCAATCTGTTTCTTTGCCAAGCTGCTGCATTTTAATACCATATATTCTCTAGAAGCTGAACTATGGTTAAACAGGCCACCATAGCATGAATCAAGAGGACAGCAACCTTCAAGGTCCAGTGCAAGAAAATAACCCAATCTGGCTAGGGAGATCTACCAGTAGAGTAACTTTGTATAGTATCTGCAGTAGCTCACTGAATGTGAAAGGTTCCTGTAGCCTCAGTTTTAATCTGGGATCCTCTTTGCTTCTGTATGATCTTTCTTCACCTGCTACACCACCGCTGAAGTTCAAATGCCTTTATGTACCATCTGATGAGAACAAATATAATTGGCATCATTGTACATCATCACTAATTGCCTGATTTTTACTAATAAGTATCAGTAAAGTACATACCTAGCAATCTCTCTAGTCAGCTCTTGATGTCATAGTCATGATGACACGATGGTATTTCTAATGGCAAGAAGTCAAGTATACCTCATCTATACTGGCTTTTTCTGAATGAGAAAAACTAAGAATGCTATTTGCCAAGCTAGAAGACAACAATTTCAGCAATGGTCCTTGGTTGCTACTGAATGGCATATGTCATCAAAAAATCTCCAAATTAATTATAAATTACCAAATTTAAATGAACCAATTGAGTTTTATGAGGCAGAAGACACATGACACACAAGATTTTTATCACCATTATTCAAATATAGGTGATAATGCATCTTTCAAGACAGTCTAGTATAGGGTTTCTTTTAAATTAGAAGCTGCAATGTCTCAGAAAAATGAGATTTACAATATATATTTGTTTAATTTTTGCATTGTGACATGAACCCACAACTCATAAAGTGCTATAAAAGCTTTGAAAGATATAAGATTATTAAAAAATGCCTTATTTTACGTCCCATCTGAAAACCAGCCCATCCACCACATAACCAGCACAGTTTACTTTTGCCTTTATGTGACAGCCTAGTCTCAAGTTTGTGTCATCAGAAAGAATAAGCATAAGATTATTTAATGCAGTCATACAACTGCTAGAGCTAGAATTAGTGCTTTATAATTTATTAAATTATACACATTTTATTTGAGTGTCAAATTTGAGCTCCGTTCTCAGAGCTTCTGTATTATAATTTAACTATCATTTTCTACTATATCCAGTGCTCCTCAATCTAGTAAAAAACACACATTAAGCGTAGCACAACATGAACGGTATAGGTAAAATATGGGAAATTACAGTATCCCAAGAATTTACTCCATCAGTAACTCAAACAGATAGATTATATGTTCATATACATATTGTGGGAACACATGGAGTAAATCAGAACCGTGTCTCTCATACTTTTTCCAGAGAGGTCAGGTGAGGAGGATTATTTTCTTGTCTTATTTTCATGTCCAGTGCACACCACTGACTAATGCAGTGAGTATCATACTTCCTCAGAATTAACAAGTATTAGGATTTAGTAGAATTGATATAACAGCACCAGTTGATCAAAATATTGCTAGTACACTTATGGTCAAGTAAACAGGTGTTGACAATTCAGGCAGAGGACATTATAACATGTCTTTTACGTGCATGGCTTTTACAATGACATTTAGATTTCCCAGGTAAATACAGCCAAGTGGTTACACTCTCTTTGTCAGAATACAAGGTTATCAGTACGGCACTGTGTTGCTCTCTGTAGGTTTTCTACATTTACATGAAGTTTGAAACTATGGAAATCCTTCCACTTCCAGAAAGTATCAGTCACTAGCATTTAGGTCAGGGCAATCCCCACTACCAATACAGGCTGGGTGAAGAATGAATTGAGAGAGGCCCTGCAAGAAGGACTTGAGGTAGATGAAAAGCTGGACAGAAATTTCCAGAAAATTCCAGAAAACCGTGTCCTGGGCTGCATTAAAATAAACATGACCTGCAGGTTTGGAGTGATGCACACATCTTGGTGAAATTTCCTTTCCAGGGGTAAGCCTACTGTTGTGTTTTTTTTTTTTTTTCTATTTTGTAGTCTCTATGGAGTAATATTTTCTGAAAGGTTAAATTTTTACATGGAGTACAAAAGTAGCAGCCATGAAAATGAAAAATAAGACGTCAAGTCTCTTATTAAAATAATTAAGGTGTCATTTCATGAATCATCCATTGTCCAAATTAAAACATATTAAGAATAGGGTTGTATTAAAGAAACTGCTTAAAAGTTGGTGGGTTTTTTTTCCCTAACTGAGGTCTTACTTAGTAAATCTAGCAAAAAAATCTGCTCTCTGTTTAAACGGCTCTATGGATACATGGGTGTAACTGAAAGCAGAGGCAGTCCACTGGCAAGTAGTGAAGGCAAAACTCCCCTGGTACCACATTTTTATTAACTCGCACTATTCTAAAATGGAACTGAAGAGGTTATATGACTATTATGTTTAGATCATTCTACATAAGAGAAAAATTAATCTGAATTTTAAAAAAGTATTACTTAAAAAATTTGCATTATATTGCTTTTCCCTTCTCAGAAAATTCTACGTTATTTTTTAAAAAACAAAATAGCTCCTTCTAAAATGTTTGGCCTGAAAGCATTTCTTTTCACAATGGCAACATTGGCCATGTGAGAATTTGTCTCAAGTTGAGGAAGACTGCTTAGATACCTTGACAAAGCAATGTATGTTCTCAAATCTTCTAGGTTTCATCCAGTAGTAGCAAATTGAATACAACTGCATCATTAAAAGCAGGTTTTTGTACTTTCTGTGAATAACTTGTGGATAATGTGTAGGGCTGATATCAGTAAGTATTGATGTGTCTTGTAATTAATTTACTTCAGTCAGGGTTAGGCTTCTTTTCTCTCAATTACTGTGGATACAAGGTGTTTTTTTTTATTTTTTACTTGACTTCTTAGAAACTTGGAATGTAAAAAGTAAAATGTAGTAATCAATAGTTATCATTTAGACTTTCTAAAGTTCATTCCAGTGTACCCTAGTGCTTCATTAAAAAGTTGTAACTTTTCTTTGTTGTCTTCATGATGGTTTTTGTGATAGGTTTTTCAGACAACATTTGAGAGAAATGCTACTGAGGAGTGTACAGAGCAAGAGTTTATGTTTAAAATTACAGCTTGTGGATATGGTAAATGTAAAGAAAAACATCTTTCAGACTCTTCAATTATGTGTTAGCATAAAGTAGGTACCCATAGTGCTGCAAGTTGTAGACTGCTGTACTGAAAGCTAATGAAAATATTAACTGTATATAATAAAAATATAACTGTAGCTGTTACAGACAGGATTTCTCTGACCACTGGAAGACTACATTGCTAAGTATTAAACATCACAAATGTAAGTAAATAATGGAATTTAGATTATGTTGAACAAGTAAAAGGCAGTTTTGAAAAATATTACAGTCACAGCAAATTAAAATGCAGCAGGTATTAGAAGAGCTGAAAGGCCCGTTTTAAAGCAATGCTTTTAACTTCAATACACCACATAGTAAGCTTTTATAAACAGAAACAGCTCACTGCATGTTAACTACAGCACATCGACTGTAAACAGTTTTCTTGGAAAATACACACTTAGGTGTTCTCAATTCCTGTTACCCCCAGGTAGAAGTAACAATTCCTGGACACTGTGCTCTGCAAGAATTGAAACATATCCAATTTTTTTTTCCCTTTTAATACAAAGGAAGCAACTTAGTAAAACACAAAATCATGAAATGGATGATGTTGGAAGAGGTCTCTGGAGACTGTCTAGTCCACTCCCCAATTCAAAGTAAAGTCAGCTACAGCTGGTTTCTCAGGGTCATGTCCAGTTGGGTTTTGAATATTTCTAAGACTGCACAACTCTCTAAGCAACATGTTTCAATGTTTTCACACTCTCATGGGAAAAACAGAATCTTATTTTTAAATGTAATTTCCCATATTTCAGTTTGTGCCCATTTGTCACTGGGCACCAATAAGAGCTTGGCTCATGCATCTTCCTATCCCTGCTCCCCGTCAGGTATTTATACACATTGGTACATTCCAGCAATCTCCCCTGAGCCTCCTCCTGTTGAGGCTGAGCAAGCCCAGTTCTCTCAGCATTTCTTCAAATGTCAAATTACCCAAATGACCTAATCATCTCTGTGGCCCTTCACTGATCTCACTCCAGCATGTCCATGTCTCTTGACACCTGGGAGTCACCACTGCAGCTTCATTTTGAATCAGTCTTTGTGCCACTGATCACAACCTTGATTAGATTAATTACCTTCTCTGTAATACATTGTAGAATTCACACATTAGCTTATACATACCTAGAGCAATTAATAATTCTTGTATTAAACTGAAAATGGCCTCATTGTTCTATATTGCAACACAGTTATCCCTCTTCACTCTAAATTATGTGTTTCATAAATGAATAAATGAAAACACAAATCTCATTTTTAATTTCCCTTGGACAATTTTCCAAAGATATTTTTTCTCTTGTTTAATAAAAACTTACACCTGGGAATTGCCTTTCATAGGGTGTTTGTACATTAATGTTTATTTCAGACCAGGCATACACTTTTTAGGAGAATTTCCAATTCTTCTCACATCGGTCCCCATCACAGAATGATCTCAGAGTGCACAAAGTGAATTCCTTATGCATGAGGCTGGACTGAAGGATGATGTCCAGGAGCACGTTAAATGTGCTTCAGCTGCTAAAGGCATTGAGTTAAAGAGATTAGATCACAGGCAGTCTGAAATAAAACACCATAAACCACATGTACTGTAGTCACAGGGTCCATGTTACTGTGATGTTAAGTAACATCACCAGTGAATAATGCCTAATCAAGAATAAGTCTCGATGCATACTGGAAAAAGAGGTGGTATGCAATATCTATAAATAATTTAAATACACTACACATAAATTTGCACATATATGGGAGGATGGCATTCTGCACTTCACAGCTTAAACACAAAATAAAAATTTTTTTGTAAATGAAAATGGAACATTTCAAGTAACTAGCAATGAAATGCATTCATATTTAGAATTAAGACAAATCTTAAAATGCAAGAATTGACCAGCAATATTTAGGGGAAAAAAAAAACCCAATCAGATTATGAAGTAGACCTGAAAAACAACTTTTAAAATGAGAAAATATTCTAAATTATTTTTAAAACAGAGTGTTTTGCTATAGAAGACCCCTGGAATTTTCCAAACCTCTCGATGCTTTGGAATCTTTTCAGTTTACTGCTAAAATCTACGGCTTTGCTAGGAAATGTGCATACTCATATGAATCCTTTTCTCATTAAGGTGATTACTTTTGAACTAATTGGGAACATCCTTGAAGTGGAATTAAACTGGAGTTTGTATATCTGCAGACCCCAACGAAAGGAGGAGAACTGCACACATCTTGCATCTGAAATCACATTTGCACTGTTGTATGACATGTGATGCTGAAAGGTAGTTAAGGTAATAAGATTCCAGCTCCTTTGAAAGTCATTGGGATATGGTCATTACACATTCAAAATCCTTTTAAACTCCTAGCCTCACAAGTCATCTTTCATGTGTTTCATATTCATTCATGGTATAAAACTGAAGTGATATTCAAGTAATCATTCAAGGCCAAATGCTACCACTCGCATTTTGAGCGAGCAATCCTGTGCTTTTCAAACCGATATGCTCACTTCAAATGAACTGTTTGAGATACTAAGTACTAGAGGAGGCTTGATAAAACCTGAGCAAATTTTTCCAGTCTTCAGTAGCTTCAGCTGACTGAAATAGGTATCAAAGCCAAGTTTTGCATAACCGTCTCAATTACCTGCTTGAAAAATAGGGTCAGTACTCCAAAATTAAGAGCATGACCACCTTTTTCACTGATATGTCAAACTCCATCTTAAAATCGTTGTGATTTTTGACACCATAGCTTGGAAAAGTACACCAAACTGTACTGTTTAATATCCTTTTTCTGTTCTGTAGGTAAACCGTTCTGGAAAGTTTTTCCACTTAAGCAATATCAGGTTCCCAAGGTGAAATTCATTTCTGTCACTCTTTAAACATATCAGTTTAAACTACTATTAAAATCTTTCAATTTTGGAGTTTTTAAAAGCGATCTTTCACCTGTATGTACTGTTAAAACATTTTTTTAAATCCCAAACCTAAACTTCACTAGTTGCTGCTCTAAGTAAAATCCTTCTCCATCTCTGTAGACATAAGGAAATTTTTAATCTCTTCCTCTGTATTTTGCATGAATCTTTCACATGTTATCATCTTTTTTCTATACCATATTTTCTGTAGCCTAAATAACCTCAGTTTTCTCAAACTTTCCTTGTAACATTACACTTTTTGTAGACATCTGAGCATCCTTATTGCTTTCATCTAATCTATTATCAGCTGATCACATAATTTGCAAAAATATAGTGACCAAAACTAAGATTATTATTCTGGCTGAGGCTCTTGAAGCCATGAATACAATATAGGATTATTTCTCTTTTTGTTTTTATTACAGGCCTTCTGTTAAAAAATGCTAAATTATGGTATCTGAATGTTCAAAACAATAAGACACAACCACCTTGAGTTCAGTTTGTGACCACAAAACAACCCACAAATTCTTCTGATGGTACTGTAAGATATTTATTTGTTCATTTGTCTTGTACAAATAAGAATGATATTCTTGTCTATAAATAGAAATTTACATTTCCATATTAAATTCCATAGCATATTCTATCAGATTTCGTGTTTTTGAAAAACACACGCATGAAATACAAAAAGTATTGAACAACCAATAGTGTCATCCAAGCAATTAATTTTTACATCAACAAAATTGTAGATGAACATTTGTGGTATGACCCGCACTCAGAAGATTTTTGTAGCCAAACCTAAGGATGGCTTTACAACACAGATTTGCACCCATCCACTAAGTTTCATCTGCACTTCTTTGTCTTAATTTATTGAAATTCACATTCTGTAAGACTGACAATTTTATTAGCATCATGTACATCTACTCTTTGCTGATTTGCCTGTCCACTGTGTTAATTACAGAAGAAAATTTATGTGACTTTCTTGACAAATCCATGTTGGCAACTAATCATCTTCTGCTATGATCTCCATCAAGGGTGACTCTCACCTTGTGGTAGTGATGTCCATCCCTATCAGAACTATATCACCCTTAGTAAAATCTTTTTTAGTGTTATTCTCTGTTGTGCTTAACATAGATGATGCACTTGCAAGCTACCCCAGCTGTGCAAGAGCCTGGGAGAGGAAGCTCACTGTGCTGGTGCTTGTAACACTACTGGGAATTTCCCTGGCTAGCCCCAAGGTGACAGAGTCAGCTATATGACTACATGGGAGTGAACATTAAACTGACGGACACCCTGGTGTCTTGTGATACTATTTTTTTTCAGTGAGTGGTGAAAATTTATCGTATAACTGGGTGCCTTAATGCTCCTTATTACAAGATTAAATAAAGCAGATTTTCTGAGTTGACAAATAAAATCAGCAAATGCACTGTAGATTTCTTTGCTGTCTTGCTCCTGTGCGTTTGCCATCCGTGGGCATTTTGCTGGCTTATCCCTAAACTCATCAGAGAAGGATATACATCCACCAGAGCTGTTAATGAAAATGGTGCATTGACAAAGTCCTTTAAAAGGTATTGGCCTTATATATATATAAATATAAATAATATATATATAGTATTTATATTTTTATTTATATTTGCATTTATATTTATATGTTATTTTAATATATAATAATTTAGTAGTCTTGCTTTGGGGATATGATCTACATAGAAAATTACACTGTTCTTGTTTTGTTTGCTAGTATCTTCTTACACCTTTGGTGCCTTTTGTGCACACACACATACTCAAAATACACACATTCACAGAAACATACACATCTATTACAAAACTTTGTTGCATTCCCCACCAGTTTCAAATATTAAGAGCGCCACTGGTCTTGGTGATTTTAATGGCCTATAATTGTCTGTAATGTTTCCGGTTTCCAGGAAGTGAAAGTAAGCAAGCCAAATTCATGGCCTTGGTTTTCCAGGTTCTCTTTCTCACTACCAGCCCTACTTTTAAAGACAGAGTGGTTGGACTGGAAATTCTGACACCTCTCTAAGTTCTCAAAGAAAACCTCCTCCCATTAAACAGCCCTTGTTAATTTTATCAGGCCATTCATAAAATAAATAATCTGACCACTCTCATACTATTCTGTTTTCCAGACAGGAGTGTTACATCTTTGTCAATGATGTTAAGTGTGTTAGCCAGCTGATCACAACTGACCTTCTCAATGGCCAAAACAATGACCCCAAAACAGCACAAAGGTCTAAGCTTCATATTTTGATAGTTTTTTTCTGGACACAGTAAGAACAATTTCCTTCATTTTGCACTTTTAGAGTAATACAAGGCTTTCCTCTTATATTTTATATCCTGCTAAATATATGCATTTTTGAGCTTTGACATTTCTGAGTGTTCATACATTTTTAAACTAAATGTATTCACAGTCATGATTTTATATACCCTTTTGCTTAAACAGGCCTTCTTACTCGCCAAATCTTAAACCCCTCTCTGATAGCTTTATAGACAGCAGTCTTAACCTCTCTCAGCCTTTGTTTCACTAGACTAAATAAGACACACGCTATGAGCTCACACTTTGATGAGATACAACATTCTCTCATGCATTTAAGCACCTTGTCTCTGCATCTGTTCCAGTTTGAGCTCATTTTTCCTTTTCATCCCTTTCAAACTCAGACACCAGATCAACTGTCATTGCTTAGACAGGAGGTCTCATTACTTTCTTCTAAGGAGTTGTTTTTTGTCTTTGTTGTTACGTATGAGTTTTATCCATGCTCTTTGAATATAATAAAATTTATTTTTTCCAGTGGTGTTATTTTAATGAAGCAGAGGAGGAGTATAACCATTTAGCAATCAGGATAAAATAAGATTAACATTTCAAATTGATACAGTACACGTATATTGTTCTGACTGTTATTTTTCAATCAGAGGTACTTTGGCCTTTCTGAGGTAGCTGTCTACAGCAAGCCATATACAAAAGACCATCCATATCTTAAAAAGGAAAGCAAATATCAGAAAATACCAGGGTTTTGTTTTAAAACACAATCTCATAAGTCTCCAAATTTTCACGCCCACCTATATCAGACTGCTCAAAAAAAAAAACTATACTCATTCTCTGTTTTTGATTTTCCAGCTGAATAGTAATGAATCTTATTTAGGTTTTAGTCATTAGTGTAATTTAAAGTTTAAATAATAACTACAGATTTAGACACGTTTTAATTTACATCCTTATGTCACAACATTTTGTTTATTTCTGAGAGTAATGGTTGACCTTTAAATAAACAAGGACAATATGATCAAGTATGATGCAAGATTCAAAGTTCAATTTTATTGTTACGTATGGATGGATTGCACAGGATTATGATATGGTAAGCAACACTGGAGGAGGGTTGTATTTAATTTTGTTTCTTCAAAAGTTTAAAGATTCAACTTCTGGATGGTGACATGTAAAAATGTATCATTTTTACTTACACCAATATGTGTAAAGTGTACATTTCATTTATGTACTTCTTGAAAGTGTATATATTGCATATAATAAATACACTGTAAAAATCTACTTGTTAATGAGGATGATGAATTGTGTCATCTAGTTTGATCATGCTCTTTTCACACATACATTTACTTAATATTTAAACAAGTAATTCCAGAGTTTTGGACTATTCATGATTTCATTTTGATTTCCAGTACAAGAATTTCAAAATTCAGGATAGTGAAGGCTTTGAGCTTGAAATCTCCTATATTATTTACCCATTAAATTCTAATTTTGTTTTTGTCTTAGTAGTCTGAAAATATTTAGTAGAATGTTTAATAGAATGAGGAGTAAAATTAATCTATTATAGCATATCAGCCTCTACATTCCTCGACTCTTGACTCGGATGAAACAGGTTTTCTTCCCTGATCAAAACCACTCTCATAAATGCACAGAGTATAAAAAATCCCTTATCAATTTTAGTTCTTCTCCTTGGAATCCAGGAGATTCCTATGCTAAGGGTATGCATAGATGTATGGTTACCTGTTTATACCTAGTCTTGTGAGATGTTGAAACAAAGGGATATGAGCCATTCAGCAGCTCACTGGTATGACATAGAAACTATCAGGATTGAATCCTTAGAAAAAAAAAAAAGGAAAAAAATTAATAACAAAGGAAATAACTTGTATTTTGAGACAGAATTTAATTTCAAAACATCTCTTAATATTTTAGTGCATGGAAGTTCAGATTGCAATAGCAAATAGAAAATCATTCTGTCCTTTCCAACTGATTTTTGGCTGTCAGAGCACTTGAAAAGTAAAGGCTTACAGCAGGTTAAATAACAACCGTTTTAATTTATTTTTTTTAATGTAACGTTTTTCACCCACCCTTTTACACAGAAACTTTCTTCCAGTCAGGCTGAATATTGTTAACATAGCAAAAAAACCAAAACACCTTTAAGTATATAAAGAAAGCTTTGTGAAGTGTCAGATAATATAATTCATGTAAGCCTTGAGAAAGGAAATATGGTGATACTCCATGTCAAGCTCACTTGAAGATCTTTTGCTAAAAAGAGATAAACTGTCTTGCTTTCATTGGAAAAAGCTTTTCATGATTTGATGAATCAAGAGAAGTTGAATGGACTGTTTCTTAGGAATTCTCAACTCCTCTAGCTGATCAATCATTTCACAAAAAAATGAAAACATACACATTTCTCATTCTTATTTGTGTTTTAGAGGCTAGTAGTGATAAGATGCAACCATTTGTTCATACTGGCCCACCTGTAAATAAGGAAAGACATCAGCTTAGATTATCTTACTTCTGGATAACAGCAACCAAAATGTCACTGACCCCACCAGTTTGCCTGACATGTGTGGGAAGATAAATCATCATTATTTTAGAGCAGTAGAACGAGTTCTGTGCTGAATGCGAAAGAGATTAAGCATTAAAGGAGATCCACATCAATGCTAGTATGGAACTCTGTCTGGGGACAGGTGAGCAGTTAACAGAGAGTTTGTGGGTCAGGGTTAAAGGGAAAACAGCTACAGGGGACATTACTGTGGGGATCTGTTACAGACAGCCTGATCAAAAGGAATCTACGGATGAAGCACTCTATAGACAGATAGGAAAAGCCTCACGCTCACAGGCCCTTGTTCTCATGGGTGTCTTCAACCACCCTGACATCTGTTGGAATGACGATACAGCCTGGCACAAGCAATCCAGGAGGTTCCTCGACTGAGTGGAAGACAACTTCCTTCTGCAAGTAGTAGAGGAACCGACAAGAAGAGGTGCCATGCTTGACCTTGTGCTCACCAACAGGGAAGGGCTCATTGGAAATGTGATGGTCCAGGGCAGCCTTGGATGCAGCAATCATGAGATGGTCGAATTTGAGATCCTCAGGACAGTGAGAAAAGCATGCAGCAAGCTCAGTGCCCTGGAATTCAGGAGAGCAGACTTTGGCCTCTTCAGGAACCTGCTTAGTAAGGTTCCATGGGATATAGCCCTAGAGGGCAGGGGGACCCAAGACTGTTGATTGATATTCAAGGATCACCTGCTACAAGCTCAGGAGTGATGCATCCCAACTAGAAGGAAGTGCAGCGGGAGGGCCAGGAGACCTCCTTGGATGGATAAGTTGCTGCTGAGGAAAATCCAAATGAAAAAAGAGGCTTATAGAAAGTGGAAGCAAGGACAGGTGGCCTGGAAAGAGTACAGGGATATTGTCCGGGAACCTAGGGACCAGGTTAGGAAAGCTAAGGCCCAGTTAGAATTAAACTTGGCTAGGGATATTAAGGATAACAGGAAGGGATTCTATAGGTACATAGCAAACAAAAACCAAACTAGGAACAACACAGGCCGCTCAGGAAGCTCTTGGGTGAACTAGCTACACAGGATTTGGAAAAGGTTGAGGTTCTGAATAACTTCGCTACATCAGTCTCCACTGGCAAAGGCTCTGATCACACCACCCAAGTCTTAGAAAGCAGACGTAGGGACTGTGAGAATGGAGACCTTGGGCACACTGTAGGAGAGGAACTGGTTCAAAACCATCTTAAAAATCTGAACATGCACGGGTCCTGAAGGAGCTGGCAAATTAAGTTGTTTAGCTGCTGGCCATCATATTTGAAAAATCATGGCAGTCAGGTGAAGTTCCCAACAACTGGAAAAAGGGAAATATAACCCCCATTTTCAAGAGGGGAAAATGGATGACCCAAGGAATTACAGACCAGTCAGTCTCACCTCTGCACCTGGCAAAATCTTGGAGCAGATTCTTCTGGAAGGCATGCTAAGGCACATGAAAAACAACAAGGTGCTTGGTGACAGCCAGGATGGCTTCACTAAGGGGAAATCTTGCCTGACCACTTTGGTGGCCTTCTATGATGGGGCTACAGAACTGATGGACAAGGGTAGAGCAGTTGATGTCATCTACCTGGATTTGTGTAAAGCGGTCAGCACTGTCCTACACAACATCCTTGTCTCTAAATTGGAGAGACATTAATTTGATGGATGGACCACTTGGTGGATAAAGAACTGGCTGGATGGTGGCACACAAAGAGTTGTAGTCAATGGCTCAATGTCCAGCTGGAGACCTGTAACGAGTGGTGTCCCTCAGGGATTGGTGTTGGGACCGGTCTTGTTTAACATCTTCGTCGCTGACATGGACAGTGGGATTGAGTGCTCCCTCAGCAAGTTTGCCGATGACACCAAGCTCTGTGGTTTGTTGATACGCTGGAGGGAAGGAATACCATCCAGAGGGACCTTGACACGCTTGTGAGGTGGGCTGATGCCAACCTCAGGAAGTTTAACCATGCCAAGTGCAAGGTCCTACACCTAGGTCGGAGCAATCCCAGACACAGCTACAGGCTGGGCAGAGAAGAGATTCAGAGCAGCCCTGCGGAGAAGGACTTGGGGGTGCTGGTCAATAAGAAAATGAACATGAGCCATCACTGTGTGCTTGCAGCCCAGAAAGCCAACCATATCCTGGGCTGCATCAAAAGGAACGTGACCAGCAGGTCAAAGGAGGTGTTCCTGCCCCTCTACTCTGCTCTCATGAGACCTCACTTGGAGTGTTGTGTACAGTTCTGGTGTCCTCAACACAAAAAGAGCATGGAACTGTTGGACCAAGTCGAGAGGAGGGCCAAGAGGATGATCAGGGGACTGGATCACCTCCCATATGAAGGTAGGCTGAGAAAGTTGGGGCTGTTCAGCCTGGAGAAGAGAAGGCTGTGTGGAGACCTCATAGTAGCCTTCCAGTATCTGAAGGGGGCCTATAAGGATGATGGGGATGGACTCTTCATTAGGGACTGTAGTGATAGGACAAGGGGTAACAGGTTCACACTTAAACAGGGGAAGTTTAGATTGGATATAAGGAGGAAATTCTTTAATGTGAGGGTGATGAGGCACTGGAATTGGCTGCCCAGGGAAATTGTGAGTGCTCCATCCCTGGTGCTGTTCAAGGCCAGGTTGGACGAGGCCTTGGGTGATATGGTTTAGTGTGAGGTGTCCCTGCCCATGGGAGCGGGGTTGGAACTTGATGATCTTAAGGTCCTTTCCAACCCTAACTATTCTATGATTCTATGATTCCGTGATTCTAGTGAAATGTAAGTAATAACTACAGTATTAATGATAACAAAGGAAATTATATGACACAAAAGTGTCTGCTTTCAGAAAACAATTTATAAAAAGCTATTAGCATAAATATGTTAGATAGATCAGTTAATCCACCAGATTTAGAGTTTATTATACTGCACATTCCTGAGAAAATAAAGAATTAAATATTGGCGCACAGTCGAGATACAAAAATCCCAAAGAGTCAAGTTAAATGGTTTAAAATATGCTTAAGTTAATGTGAAAAAAAAAAAAAATAAAAAGAAAAACAGCTACCTAAAGCTGGATCTACAGATTATGATATAAATGGTTTTCAATTTGGACTGCTAGTGAAAATTACAAGTATTTTGATTCTGCATCTACTATTCTGCTAGTTCATTATTTTTAACATTAATGTCATGCTTTCTTTTTTCCTTGCTCATCTGTTTTATGGAGGCAACACAGTGTGTGTCCTGCACTATAGCTAAGAAACATATGTTGCAAATAAACATCAAAAGTTTGATTTTGTATTTAACACTAGGAATCTAGAGATTCTCCCAGTAAAGATAATCCACTATAAATAAGAATTCTGTATAGTTCTTAAAGAAATTATATAGATAAAACTTCAGAATAGGACAGTAGATTCCTATATTTTCATGGAGAGTATTCAAATATACCTGCTTAACAGGATGTTGCCAAGCTTTATTGATGAAACGAACAATCAGAATCTTTTCCCCTGGCACTTTGGTTAATGCATAATGAATAGTAAAGTGGATAGCATATGTGTACAATGTGTTTCATCTCTAACTTACTGATTTATATCAAGACCAAGACAGCTGTGATTTTTGATTAAAAATTATTATCTTTTATGCCCTTATCTGCCCAGCCTAGAAACTAGCCATGCATAAAGCCAGTCAGTAGTGCAGGTATGGGGTGTGACTGTGTTTGGCTTTCTATGCTAAAGCAGCTCATAAGGTGATCTATATAGTTGGGATAAAATAGGAGGTTGAGCACAGAAAGGAGCCATTTCATTCCTTCTACTGTGCAAAGGTTTACGGGCCTTTGTCTTTAACCCAAACCACCCAAAGGGCAGATATTTAAGGACGAATGTATGTTACCCCAAGTGAAGCAAATTCTCCTCTAGAAGCAGTTGATCAACTCTGATGCTCCACTTTTCAAAGTATATTACACACAACTATGCCACAGCTGCGAGGTATGATGTGGGCAGGAAACAGATTTCTGTCATTCAGTCTGTGAGGGTAAAATGAATCTTGACTTGTAATAACATGTTTACAATGTAAGCATACTATTCTGTACTTTTTATAATCAGCATACTTATCCAAAAGCAAAAAAACCACATTACATGTATTAGATAGAAGGGCCAGGAGGCTGATCAGGGGGCTGGAGCACCCTCCATACGAAGACAGGCTGAGAAAGCTGTTCAGCCTGGGGAAGAGAAGGCTGTGTAGAGACTATACAGCAGCCTTTCAGTATCTGAAGGGGGGCTAAAAGGATTCCAGTGAGGACCTATTCATCAGGGACTATAGTGATAGGACAAGGGTAATGGCTTCAAACTTAAACAGGGGAAGTTTAGATCTTGGCTAAGTTCTTTACTATGAGAGTGGTGAGGCACTGGAACAGGCTGCCCAAGGAAGTTGTGAATGCTCCATCCCTGGCAGTGTTCAAGGCCAGGTTGGACAGGTCCTAGATCAATCATGTCTAGTGCTAGGTGTCCCTGCCTATGACAGGGGGCTTGGAACCAGATGATCTTAAAGTCATTCCCAAGCCAAGCCATCCTATGATTTTGTGATATTATAGGCCATTAGACATCACAGGTCAGCTTTTAACTCACTGCATATGTATAACATGCAACATCCACAAGTATGTCTGCATATATTATAACTGTTTAGCCAAAATGTTCAATGAATTATATGAATAAATACTTAATCATAATTTAAAATTGCTATTATTGATTTTCATAACCCAGAAACCAGTTAGATTTACATCTGTGCCTCCTACATGCTTTAAAAATTTTTCCTGTGTGGCTTGATTCTTAGCTGTATTCCATATGTAGACTCAACAATGCATTTAATTATAGTAAGCTCATTAGGAAAGGAGACATTGCTTATCTTAAGTTCTGTAAAGTAGTGTATATTTACAGCACTGTATAAGCAGCATTAAATAATTAATACTCTGTACTCTGTCATATTAATGTGAAAGCATAAAAGGATTATCAGAGGTAGGGAGGGCTTTATATTTCTGTAAAGAATACAGAGATGAGTCTCTCCATAAATGAGAACAAAAAATTAAAGACTGATTAAATGTGACTTTTTTGTCTCTCTCTTATTGTTTAAAGCTGGATAGTGACTTAATATAAAACTATTTTTTTAGCCTTGTATCAGGCTTATGCTTTCAAGGATAGTGACTGATGATAGTGGAAGAATAGGTGAATAGTTCCAGAAATAGTTATTAAAAGATCAGATCTCTAATAAATCTACAACTCTAGACTTGATGAAACGTTGCAATAGCCAAAAATGAGCTAAAAAGATAGAACTTTGGTCATTACATAGTTTGAGAAGGAAACAGCCTGTGAATGTAGAAAACCGTTGATGTAATTTGAAAACAGCACAGAAAATAGGTTTTGCTACCTTCTCTCCTCCTTTCCTTTTCTTTTTTTTATTGTCTTCTCTATTAAAATGTATTCCATGGCAAACCATACCACCACAAATATCAATTCTTTAAAGTTTTCAGGACTTTGTGTGAAAGGTTAGTGTTGAATTTACACTGTGATCACTGAGCAGCTAGAAAATGAGGGTTTTCTAGGTTAGAAATTGGTTAAAAAGCAGAAAAAACCCAAATGACATTTTCATGAGCATGAATTGTTGCAATGTGCTCAGGTCAGAAAAAATATGTATCACTGTACATTTCCAGCAAGAAGCTGACATTTCTTTCATGCTGCAAAGAAATTTAAAGTGACATTCTTTTATTTTCCACAGAGACAGCTGCTATAGTTCCCAGATGAAAATTGGCCTCAGCTGGTATTGAATAAATGGGAAAACATGTAGATAATAGTCATGAACTAGCAAACACTGCTGGCTGACCAGTTATCAAATTGCTGATAAATTGTAGTTTCAGCTGCACCTCCAAATTACATGCATGCTTTTTTTCCTTTTTTGTCTCATAACTTACATTTGCAATAACGTTATGTTTTAGTGCATATTATGACCTAGCTGTCCACCATTATACATTTGGTGCAACAAGGCTTACTAATATGCTTTTAAAAGAAAATAAAATAACATTCTTTAGAGATATCTTTTCTCTCTAGTAAGGATCATAAAACTGTCAAAATGTAAGTTCCCTTGCAAAAACCAGCAGCTCTTATCGAGCTCAGTCCTATGAACGAAACCTGTCAGGTTCTTTGTGGGAAACAACGCTTTGTCAAAACTGAAATACTGCATGGCAATAGATTGATGTTGATTCACTTTCAACAAAGCAGAACCTGGCTTGGAGTTCAAATTTCAAGGAAACATAGTTTCAGGCCACTTTTGCCAAGAAAGGTCAAATATAGTAAACTTTCCTACTGCCTGCTCTGGAGGTGGGCCTCTGCAAAAATTGGAGCTCCATCACTCACCCCTAACTCTTTGGATGCTGGTTTTGCTCAGCAGGGAACTGCCCCAAGGGAGCAGCAAGATGTTGAATTTCACTTTCATACAACGGAACTATTTGTTTTCCTGAATTAGTTTTGTAAATTTTTCATGGGAAATGTAGAAATTACACATTTTCTTTCTGAAGAACAGTAAATATGTTAATTTTTCCTACTATATTTCCTCCTAATTACATACACTGATTAGTCCCAGTTTCAAAGCCAAGAAGTAGGTGATGAAGGGGGGAGTGAAGCAGAAATTCTCAGAAAGAAGGAATTCATGCAAATTAAAACTCAAAAAAACATATTCTTATCATGTCTAGTAAGTGTAAGGATGAAAACAGGATTCGTGTCTTAAAGTATTTTTTTTGCTAATTGATCAGCTGAATTCTCTGGCACTCTGCAACTAAATGAAAAAAAAAGAGAGATGAGGAAATAACATTTAGCAGAAAAGCAATGTAATTAATGGAATTAGTTTTATTAATGTAGCATATTAGTTTCTTGAAACCAGAGGGCTTATTATGTCTCTTCCTGACCACTGAAGATGGTCAAGGTTGTCTTTTCCAAACCAGAAATAAAATCATAATCAGTTTTAACAAGTTTGGTAAGTTCATTCACATTTGCAATGTGAAATTGTCTGACCTACTTTATATTACCTTAGGAAATTTGCTGTGAAGCAGGTTGTTTTAACTGGAGTAACCAGCAAAATGGAAACGAGAAATGATGGACTCAAGTAAGGAATATATTTCTGCAGAGTCACCCTGCAAATCTAGGACAGAAAATCTGCAGCTTTCTACCCCCTAAAGATAAAGCCAGTGAGAGAAAAAAACAAACAAACAAACAAAAGTGATAGAGACCCTGTTCCTGGTGGCAGTTACAGGAAGGCTACAGCTGGAGATGGAAGCTACTGCTCCATATAGAGCTGAGTGGTGCAAGGGGGAAGCTCATTTTTGAGGTTGTTGACAGGTTTGAAACCAATGTTTTCTATAGCCTGCAGTGAGATGCAGTGAAGTATATTGCTAATGTTCAGTGAGGATGTCTGTCTCCAGCTCTTAGATATATAAAATATTTTTTGCATAATTTCATAGCAACCCAATATACAGTGTTATTATATACTCCCCAGGTTTTTATCAAAAAGTTTAATCTTTATTATTGAGAAGTAAATAACTTCTGAGCTTAAAGGGGAAAGGATGGTTCACGTTAGATAAATGGGAACATGATTTTGCTAAAAATAAATGCTTTTGATTTTAGAGAGATCAAACTTCAAATTTAGGAAGCATCACAGAGAGAAAAATGCCTGTCCTTAACTACTGTTCCTGAGATTTTTGTTGCAATGTAAGTAACCACATGGTGGAAACTGAACATTCATTGTCTGAGGAATTCATGGTGTGATAAAGAAAATGAGAGCCTCTGAGGGAATAATTGCTTCACCATGGGGAACTCATGCAACTTAAGTTGAACTTTAAATCGATCTGCTTTCGTATTTGTTACTGCTGGTGCACAGTAGTATCAGGACGAAATTGTGCAGCCATAAAATTGATGTTTTCGATATTATGCAGCATGATAATGCTGTGAATATTCCTATAAATGTTTTTGTGGTGGGTGGGGAGTTCTTTTATCATCTCAGTTCTAAACAAACATTCATAAGACCTAAAAATGTATAGCTGGATGCTTTTAATTATGAATAGCAACAATTGCTCTGAGTCCATGGAAAAATACTTGAATAGTGAATCTCTCCCTATTTTTTAAGTGTGTTCATTATTTTCATTTGTTTCCTGGGCTGCAAAACTGTGATCATTACCATATTTCGATAGGTGCCCCTGTGTGCTCATGCTATGACTGGGCAGAGGGCTTACAGGATTACATGCTTGGTTTCCCCTGAAAGCCTCTCTTTCCAGTAAATATTGTGGCAATTTGAAAGGATTACTTTCTTATGTCCCTTTCAATTTTTCCAGCCATTTTTGATTTGATAGCAGCAGCTGGTAGTCACTTAAGGGTGACAACAACACTCTCATCATCCCCTTGTAAGGAGGACACACATTGTGATCCCCCCATCACAGATAAGTTTCTCAGGGAAGTGGGGGACTGAGCAGACATGGAAGGAAAGAGATTAGTTTTGTCTGCAGAGAGACTGTAAGATCTATTTTCCTTAAGAAAATGTTTCCTCATATATGACATTAGTTTCAATTATTAAAATTTCTCAGTATCAGCAATATGTTCAAAAGTCTCTGTTAATTCAGTCAAAATGTAGGTTTCTCATATTTGAGCCATTTTACAGACACAATTACTAAGAAGAATGGAAGATTTGTTGTCTTCTGATCAGTGTTTTCATCTACTTGTGCTGTCTTCATTTTTCATGGCAGGGGCCTCCATAATTTATTCCCCATCCTTATAGTACAAGTTTGAAACAACAGTGAACCATGTAAAGCAAAGGACTAATGTTACTGAAATATCGTCCAAATTAATGTTATATGTATGGAGCTAATGCTTAGTACTGTTGGTCTCTCTACAACTGTGGGTCATCAGGACCAGAAATAAGTATTTATGATTTAAGCATGTAAATTTACCTTAACTGGAAGATTGGGGCATTATTCTTTATTTTTCACTTTGTTCAAAGGATTTATTTTTTGGAAGGTGAAACTGAAGAGAATAATTGTATCCTCTTTTATAAATTAAGAGGATAGGTGAAGTAATTTATCTAATGTCACATGATATATCTACTGAGGAGTTTGTAATTTGACAAATTTGTTCTTAATCCTAGTCCTGGAAGTTAATCACACAAAATCTTCCTTACACCTAAATCACCAAGTCTGAACTCAAAGTGATTGCTCAGTCACTGTTAATGTTCTTTAAGAAGAGATTCTACTCATAATTTTTGCAATTTCACCTTTAAAAAGTAAGGTTTTATTCTTATATCTTTGGAGGATACTTATACGTAAAATACATGTGGCAAAAATACCACAAATACAGCACCTGTTTTGCTATTTCTCTTGGAACCAAGATAGCCTCTCTCACCAAATGCTCGGGGATCTCACATATATATATTACTGATCTTTTTTCACTACTTCTACCCGTCTTTATGTTTTGGAAGCTCATAAATACTGATGTAGCAACAACTGGCTTTTATTATCTTTTGCTAGATTTACAGATGCATTTCATCAAATCAAAAGACTGATCAAAAGCATTACTGAACTATCTGAGATGCCAAGTGATCATTTCAAAAGGTAGTGTTTACCAAACAAATATATAAAGTGGGTATCTAAATGCAAATGATTCTAGGATAAGGTTAAGACAACTGTAATTTAAGGCCCAGCAAAGTTGTAGGCATAAGGGCATCCAGGCACAAGTATCAGTGACGCCATTTCAGTAAGTCTCGATACACTATAGCAAATTCAAAACTGAGGTGATTTTAACTAAAACTGTTAGTTTTCTTCTGGCTCAGGTCCTCTCCTTTATTGGGACCTCAGTATTCAGAGGCAGTCTCAGACTTCAGTGGAAGTGGAAACAAAGAATATGTTACTTAAATGTGTATATTTACTGGGGTTTTTATAATTTCCAAGCAATGTGATAAGTGAAATTACTTCACACACACACCCCATTATCATTTCCACATGTGATCTGTGATGTGGCACTTTTCTGCCAACCCATCCTGGGGCTCCCGTCACATTAGGTGTTGTAGGAGCACAGGACAAAATGAGATGTCTGCATTTCACACAGTATGCAGTTTACACTTCCAAATTCTTAGATGTAAGGAAATAAATAATAAAGTTATCTAACTTCAACTCAAGTTGCAAAATAATATTTTGTCTTTACATTAAATCTGAGGTGCTTTGAAGTCTTGAATCATATTTTATTATTTCAGTGCTAAGTAGGACAGGAGATAATCATAACTACATTTTGCACAAGGATTCTCATGTTCTTCCCTTGTGCAATCAGTTATTACCAAGGCAACCCAGCTGGTTAATAAGAAAATCACAAATAAAATCCACCTTTATTGTAAGGGACCATTACTTTTCCTGATAATGTTAAAACCTGCTGAAGTGGATGAATGATCTAAAAGAATTTAAATGAATAATTAATTCAGTATTTTTAAGCCCTAACCCTGTATCTTTCAATGCAAAAAAATCCCACTAGGGATAAAATTTGTAGAACTTACATATTTTGAAAACTCACTTTGGCCACACTCAGGGCTTAGCCTGAGCATAACTACCCTTAGGCATGTCTAAAGCAGGCAGCTGTGTGGCTTTCATTGGGAAAAGGCTGGCTTTCACCAATGTGGTATTAGGCAGTTGGGAAGTCAGAAATCCAGAGGGAGCAGGTGAAAAGTATGTAATTTGGAAAGAGCATGGTTTGAGACCTGTTCGTGTCCCATTCGGCTCAGCAGGTGTGTGGGTAGGTTATCTTTTTGATATTTTATCATACTCCACACAGTTTGCAGGAGAAACTGATACTGAATTAAATATTACAGTATTCCATTGTGTACAGAATAGAATGTGCCTATGGGTATAGAGACATAGTCATGAACAAGGCTACGAGGACTCTTAAGGAAGGCACACAACAAAACAAACAGATGTGTTCCTTCAAATGGATGTGAACTTTCCTCCTGCTCATAAGGCCTGAGAACTAAGTAAGCCGTTGCCAGAAAACAGCTGAAAGAGCCTCTCATGATCATAAATTTGCCCAAACAAGACCATGCAGTTAATTGGCAAGACTAAACAAGCATCCCAAAGTCCTTAACTAAGGATTCTCCATGAAAATGTAAAATGATCAGGGCTTTTCTTCCCCAAATGACCAAAATCCCCTGGAACCACTCCTTGAATTCACAGCACCTGCGATCTACCCAAATCACCATATGCATGAGTAACTGGAATTGGGTGGGCATTTCAGGGAGTTATGATGACTGTGTATATCATAACGGTGTATATTCTGTTTCTTCCTGTTGTGCATGATAGGCAGAGCTATCCCCCATGCACCCAGTACAGTAACAAAGTAATGTTGTCTTTCTTTCATTAACAGAAAATGTCACCATTCTTTTGCTGTCATTCTAGACCGAGAATTTGTTTCCCAGATTTCGGTGACAAAACACCCAGTGGCCCTCCAGTGGCTGAAAAACGAAATAACAATTGATTTTGTTGCAAATTTCCCTAAAACAGTGTCAGGAGGAACAAAAGCCTTGGCAAGATCTTATTCTTGTAAAAGATCCAAAGTAGAGGGAGAAAAGAAAGTAAGAAGGAGAGAAATGAAAGAAATGGGTTCACCACCCACCCTATGGATCCAGCGATATCTTCTCAGTCAATGAGTTGAATTCCTTGTAGCTGTAAGCCCTTTCAGTTGCAATCCTTGTCAGTATCCCCACCAAGCCCTGAAATACAGAGCCACAAACCACACAGCTGTGCGCCGTTCCCATTTTATAGGATCAGCTCTCTCGGACCACTCCCACAGGTGAGGCTCATCCACAGGGATATCAGGTAAACCCCAGTCCCAGTTCACATGCTCCAATAGGCACTGTGGTGTCTGCCCTGCTGTCTCTGGGCAGTTTGTTGCTGAGCAATCAGTGTTTGATGTTCACAGCCTCAGAGCAGACAGCACACAAAAACATCTCCCACCTTGGGGGATCAGGGTCCTTGCTCTGATCCCAGCTGTTTGGCCAAGCGGTAAAGCTCTGCTCACCACCAACAGGTGATCAGCCCCCTCTCTCTGTTCCTGCTAGCTTTTGAGGTGTTTAGAGACACACACCCAAAAAAGTCTCTTGATATTTTTGACTGGGAGAGAACAGGCCCCCATACTCCATAAGCCTGCATATTGAATCATAGAATAGTTAGGGTTGGAAAAGACCTAAAAATCATCTAGTTCCAACTCCCCTGCCATGGGCAGGGGCATCTACCACTAGACCAGGTTGCTCCAAGCTCTGTCCAGCCTGTTCTTGAGCACTGCCAGGGATGGAGCATTCACAGCTTCCTTGGCCAGCCTGTTCCAGTGCTTCACCACTCTCACAGTAAACATCATTCCCAAGTCCCTTCTTCCCACAGACCATGTGTTCACTTGTTCTTTTTATAACCAGAAATTCCCAGACTCACTATTCTTGAAAAGCGATTGTTCTTCCAACTGCACGCCCTACCTTTTTCCAGGGCCTCAAAGCCACTGTGTCCCACAGCAGCTCTGCTACCCTACCCTCCCCAGCAATCCACTCTGCTGCTACCACAGGACTCAAAACACAGGTCACACGCCTTGAGTCAGGCAGTGCTCCTCAGCATGGTTTCAAGGCTGAGACAACAGGGAAAGGATAATTTTCTGAGAATGTATGTGGAGCTGAAAAAATGTAACATTTTCCACATTCATATGACATTCCCTGTAGTTTTATTTGACCTGACATTTGCTTAAGAATTTCCTCTGAAACATCTGTTAAATATTTTTTTTATACTTATAGCAGGATATGATTAGAAAAGTTAAAATCTCTGTTATGAAGAGATTAAAAAAATCTTGCATCTGACAGATTTTCATTTTAATCTCAAGTGAGAGTAAAAAATAGTAAGTACTATCAATCCGTTGCACTTTTTCAGTTCTTTAGAAAGCAGTTTCCTAATGCAACTCAAAAAATCAAATATTTATCTCATTCATCAAAAATTTTCTTTTCTGAAGTATTTTTCCTTTCTATGCTACCTTTACCTCTAGACATTTCCCACTGTAACAGAAAATCTTTACCACTCCTGTCATTCAAGCTGGCAACTATGATATTATGTGTAAATTTTAACTGTTTTTCACATCCAGTCAATTCCTAAATCCATCAGTTTTTAAAAGACCATCTTTCCTGTTCACCCAGCATTTCAGCTCACTCTTGTGACCTATAAAACCTGTATTTGTTACCTATCTGAGTACCTTGCCTCATACTTCCTGCATTTATTTCATCCAACAGTGGGTTTGTCCACTTTTCCACAAGCCAGAGCTACACATAGAAAAACTATTTATTAATTTTTCCTCTCCAAAGTTCTAAAAATATGCAAGACAATATTCCTATCCAATAACATTTAAATAGTATTTACAATGTACCTTCTTTCTCATCTTTTTGAAATTTTCTTGTTATAGTAAGAGTACCCTTTTATATCAATTGCTCATATCATTGACCCATCTAGATTTCACATATCTCACATCCTGTACTTATAACACCTCTTCTGTCTCAACTCATACAAACAGAAACACTTCTTATTCCTACACCAACATTTTCTGCAGGAAAGTCAACAGTAAAGGGCGTCTGACCTAACCAGTATAAATGACAGGAAAAATAATCTTCAAATGCATATGCATTTTTATGGAACAAGTTTGACTTCTCTTTGTCTAATGTTTGTAATCTATAAAATCCATTTTTCAGCATACTTATAAAAAAGTTCCAATGTGTACATTAGCCTAAATGAATTACCTTGACTATTCTTTCATCCTGTGCATAAAATTTATCATCACTGTGTGAAGATGCAGTTCACCTTGTAAAATTCTGCTTAAAAGATGTGGTTATTGAGTATGCTGGTAAATTCTTGGGCAAGATATAGAATAAATACAGCCCAACATTTTGTTCAGGTTTACAGTGAGAGGAACAGAGGGTAAAAAATGTAAGAAAAAAATTCAAATATTTAACATGACTGAGACCCTGTTGTGTCTTCCAAATAAATCGTACCTACTAGTACAGGATCCATTATGTGATGGGATGTAAGTTGTGTGACCACATGGCAGAGATTAAATTTCCAGTGCTTAAGTTCTCCTGTTTCTCTTATACATTACTTAGAAACAAACAAACATAATGAGTTAGGAAATAATTAATTTGCAAGTAAGTTGTAATAAAGAATAGCACTAATGCAAAATGCAAAACTCCTTTCGGGAGTCATGATCCTATTAATTTTCTTGATTTCAGTTAAGCCTCAAAAAAACTTCAAATAATCCCACTAGCAAATGTCAAACATCAAAGTTAGAATTAAGGCTGCCCAGAACATACCTTGGATTTTTATTCAGTTAGGTTTTCAGAAAGTTAAAATGAGCTGATCTGAATATGTTGAAAGAAAAAAAAAAAAAGGAATCCCAAAAGATGAATTTACACTAGTATGTTTTACTTGCAATATTTTATAGGCTGGAAAAGTTTTAAGTAAAGAGACTGAAAGAGTTGTATAATGGGATTCTTTGTCTTTATTTGTGTGGAGCATTTTCTGGGCAAGTACCAGCTCAAATGTCTGCTCTGAGCACACAGTGTACAAATCTGGCACATATCTCCAAAATACCAGATGACTGCTCTGCTCAAAGCTTTCCTGCAAATTTATGCCAGCTTCATGACTTGTAACTCTACCTACCTAGAATAGACAGGTTAAAGACTAGCAAGGTTTTTTTGGTATGTGGGGTTTTTTTGGATTTGGGTGGTTTGGGTTATTTTTTTTCTTTTTTTTAACTCAGTTTTAATCCAAATAAGCAAATCTAAGCCACCTGTGGTCATGATTTTAAAACAAATAGTTAATTGGTTGCTGTTCTTTTTTTTTAATTCTCCAGGGTTTGCTAAGATGTTGCTTTTACAGTAATATATAGAAATTTATGTTAGACCCTAATCAGGTTTTCAGTAAAATCAAAGATCCCTATACTGTCAATAGGTTCCTTTCAACATTAAAAAATAAAAATATAATTCCATTTTTCTCCAGCTAAGCAGTGCTATTTACAGACTATTGGACCCTCCCCACTCAAAAAAAGCCTCTAGCAATATAAAAGCTGTAATATATAAAAGCCAAAGAAGAGCCATAAACTTCCACAGAAAAAGAAGGGTCTTGTAAATGTGTCTATGGAGGCAGACTCCTAGAATGGAGAACACTGAGACTGTTTTGCACTACAGAGTAGATTCGGAAGAAATGGCACAAGATGAAGAATGGAGTTTGTTGTGTCTCAGACTCATTCTCAAGTTGCTTTTTCTTGTAGAGAATTGATTTGGCTTCGTTTCTATTTCAGTTTCATTGGGTTATACTCACTGACAGTGGTTCTTTGGTTTGCAGTATACGCACCATCATTATGCCTTCCATTGATTTTGTTAAGGAAGTGAGCTGGAGGGAGCTGCTCAGTATACGGTAGGAACCTTCTAAACCAAATATTTCAAAGTTGCACATTCTTTTCTAAATGTCTATACGAATTTTCTTTTTGGAGAGCAAGTAAAAATTCCCATGTTTGAGCTATTAAGCAGAAGATCTGAAACTCAAGAGAGTTTGAATCTCCCACGTAACAGAGCCACTGAAACTACACAGTACCTTGCTGAATAGAAGAAATGTACTACATTCTTATTGTAACTTTAGCACTTGGGAGTAACAAGCTGGACATGTATGTAGTAGCATGCTATCTCATTGACAAAAAAGGCAGGAAAAAATATTTTTGAAGGAGGGAGTAAATAGAGACATTATCAAATAAAATACTTTGCACTTTTTATTTTACGTAGATACTTTAAGGCGACAAAGTTTTGAATCTTCTGAACATGTGTGTTTAGGCATATCTGAATATGTCTTCTGTGTCCCTCTGTAGGAAAGCAGTTAATTCTCATCATTGTTTCATGCAATAATGTTTTCAGCTTTGCATCTCTGCTTACAAATGTTTATAGCCTTCCTTGAAGGAATCCAATGTGTTGTTGCAAATTCAACTACATACAGAACTGTAAATAGCAATGCTTACAAAATAGCTGACTACCTATCCTCCTTCACTTCCCTTGGCTTGCTCCTATTACTGTTCCATTTTCCTTTGAATTGTAATGAGAGTAATCTGGAAAACGTCCTGTCTGTCGCCAGGGGACCTGGACATGTTTTTCCCTAGAGGAACCAATGACCTTGCACAATCCTTCTTTATCAACTCTTCACATCCTGGCTATTATTTAACCTGGGAAATTAAGTCCAACGTTAGTTTCCTTCTTCCCTCAGACAATACATTGCCCTGAATGGAAGCTGAGTAAATATTTTTCAGCACTAGAACTGATCTAGAATACCTTTTGGGTATACCTTCTTAGGTGTGAGGCATTTTATTTCAGTAATTCTCATGTTATAAGACAATTGAAAAAAATATTGAGGAAGATACTTCCCTGACAAGGGTGTTCCTCAGAATAAACACCTTGCACATATTTCCAGCATTTGCTTTGCTTTTAGCTGTCTGTGCTTTATATGATACAGTGTGAAGAGTAGTAGTCATGTGAATACAAGCCAATAATTCACTCATGAATCTCTGCTGACATCATAAAATGCACATAGTGCAACTGCAATGATTTATGAATGCTGGTAGTTCTCTGGGAATATGCTTAGATGGGTACTTATTTTGGAATCTTACTGTTATTTATTAGCTTTTAACCTTCTGCATTTCTTAAACCAATCTCTTTTCTTTTTTTCATACACATGCCTCTTTTATCCCATAACTGTGAAAACTTATGTAGTGTCAACGACTTCACATTCATGTCATAAGGTGCCATATGGAATGACTTTAATAAAAAAGTTTTAGCAAAGTAATTAAGCAATACAGATTTATCCACACTGTATTGCTTTGGGTCCTTGGCTTTGTTTGGATTTTAGGGAAACACATTTTTTTCTTCAAAGATGAGCCACTTGAGTTTACCCTAATATTCTATTAGTGTACAGGAGAGGCATTTTTTTATCAGAAAGATAACAAACTTAACTCAAGGCTTTTTCAGAGCCTGAGTTTTTCTCAGCATGAGAGTTTTATGGATTTCTGTACTGGTTGACAATGTGCGGCTACTGTCCTTCTTGCAAGGAGTTGGTGGCGAAGAGATTTCTCACTACCCTACATGAATCTCATATCAACTTATCAGAAAGAATTTTCATAGCTTTGAAGGCCACTGAGAGACAAGACGGAAAGGAAGAGCAAGTTTTCATAACTCATTTTCCAGGCTTCCACAGTAATGATTTTGACATCTAGGATACTATGTAGAGAGGGTTTTTTTATCCAGATATTCCCTGTATCTGTACAGGAAATAAAAAGGCTAATAGCATAAACAAAATACCTGAGAAAGCATGTCTCAGAGATCACCAAATTGTTGCTAATAGGGGTTAGGCAGAGCTTTAATCAACAATGTGTTACCACACTTTTCCTACTAATCCCTGTCCATGTGGCTGCAGTGCTAACAGACTGGGCATACCAGATAGGTGTGCAGACCTATTTGATTGATTTGAAGGTGTGTCAAAGACATCTGCCATGTACTCCATTACGCGTTGTAGACCTGTCTTCAAATAATTAGGATGCAAACTCCCATTGAATTTTCATCTGTAAACGTAAAATAAATCTTTCTTTTCGATATTTAACTGTATTTTGTTAGCTGTCAAACGTTCAATAGGAAGCTATAATTAGGTCTGCAATTTATGATGTGTGATTTCACAGACTGAGCTAAAGTAGCAGAATTTTTGACATTTGATTTTACCTTTGAAAAAAGCATGATCTGAAAAGCTGCTTGTAGTACCTTGTGTACTACAAGCTCCTGCTTCTAGCAAGTAGCAGTAAGTTCTCCAGCAGTCTAGAATTGCATTTATTTCCACTTGTCCACTTGCGTATGGGTTGCATATGTTTATTTTCATGCCTTTACTGGCTTTCTCAATGAAGTATTCCTTTCTTTTGCTTACGTCATAAGTTTGTGTACTAGAAACTGAAAGTGAACACACTTGGTTAAGTTTCTATTTCTATTTGGAATGAACTTCACCTCTTTCACCTGTCTGGTAATAAAAAATACAAGCCTTTCAGTGAATTAGAAAATAATTGATTCTTTCCTTCCTTAAACACTTTGATTTTCCTAATAGGCAACTTGTTCCCTGATTTTGATTTCTTTTTCCCCTTGTAATTGATTTTTAAATACATTATAATGTGGGATTTTTTGTAATAATATCTTTATTACAGCAGTCTCACACTTGCTATTTACATGGGAGCTTAAAGAACATTCAGTACTTTTTTTATTGTATTATAAATTACTATGTACTTGTTCACCAGACAGCAGCAAAAATTGCCCAGAGATCGTAAGCAAAGCTCTGTAGTTAGCAGTATCTCTTCATAGAATTCAGCTCAGCAGTTACTGCACTGCCAAGCTGCAACATTTTCCCTTCTTCCTTTGTTGGTGAGAATTGCTGATACTTTATTTACCTCATGGATTTGAGCTTGGCCTTTCTTCTCACTAGCCCTGCCTGTAGAAAAAGGGCTGCGCTTGTGGAGCAAACTATCATGGGAAGAGAGGAACATTCATTTGTAGAGGTCCCATGTTTTCTCAATTCAAGGCTAGAAAGGAAGGGCAGAAGTGGAAGCAAAAAGGGGAGGTTGAAACTAGTATATCCCAGTGGTTTTTCTAACCATGCGTGTGCTTTTCCTTTATTTAATAATTCAAAGGAAAAAAACTAAAAAATCACAGAACTTAAATTCAGTGCTGAAATAGCAAGCTATAAGGGAAGAAAAAAAAAGAACTGCTTTTCTAATTCTTGCCTGAGCACAAGCAAAACTCTGCAAGCTGCTTTCACCAAAAACACATTTGCCCTGCATACTTCAAGTTGCCAAACCCAATCTCCTCACCAAATGCTGAGAAATGTTGTTGCAATGTCAGAGCAAACTCACTGGTTAGACAAAGGCACTGAAAAAGGGAGCTCCAAAAGTCAGCGGGGAGATCAGCGAGGATGTGTTCTGCTCCCAAGCTTCATTCAGAAGATGCCATTCTGTCTTGCAGAACAAGAATAGCTTTCAAGTGATATTATTTTGCCTGACTTTAAAATCTGACCATCTTCACTGTTTTTTTAGCTTGATTCCTACTGTCCCCTAATCAGTTCTTAAAGACCGATAGGGAAACTCACTCACTTTTATTTTTCCTACCAGATAAGAAATATGCCCTGAGGAAGCAGTAAAAAGAATGTACAGGTATATGGAAATGAGTGTACAAAAATAGCAGGGAAGGAATGTTACACTGAGAATTTCAGCATTTCTTGAATGCTGAGCTAATAACTTCAGCTACAGGATAGCAGGTTATTCTGTAAATTTGAATGTATAGACAGCAGGAAATTCCCTGAGGGTACCTCTATCTGAGCTTCTTGCAGATTGCAGACTTATTACACATCATTCATATTTTTACCAAATGCAATTAGGTGCTGCTTAGAATGTGTAAGTGCTTCATTTTTGCTTGTCTGTAGGTAGAAGAAGCAAATGCGTCATACTGACTGCTGGAAAAGTCTTATTGAAAATGACTGGGAACTCAGAACAAAGGAAGAGAGGTTAAACAGTGTAGTTTTTATCTATACAAGGCTTTTTGAGGAGCTCTGTGCTAAGGACACTTTTTCTGAAGCACAGATTGAAGCACATATATACATATTAAATGCCATTTCACAGTTCTACATTATCAAAAGTTATCCTGCCCCACTGCGTGCCAAAAGCTGTGGAAGGTTTCCAAATGTGTATTATTGCAAACCCTGTTTAATAAATTTTATCCTGGGTTGAATTAATTTTTCCTCCTCCACCAGTAGTTAAAATAGCCAAGTTACAACCCCCTGAATCATTTTGTAACAGAAACTTTGACATAATCTTTACTGCAGAGGCATGTGTGGCATAGTGGTAATATCAGTGTTGATGACAGATGTCATTAGTTTAATGACCACACTTATCTATTGTGTTTAGTGAGGTTACTTAATGGTTAGTTAATGGTTACTTACTGAATCTACTTTCCTTAATGGCTAGAATTAAGAAACTATGTCACATCTATGTTAACCTTATTACCTGTAATTTGTAATAAGAAACCTATAACTTGAATAATTACTCCTACCTAATATACTATTAACTAAAAATTGATCAAGACTTAGTAAAGTCTATTTGTGACTTCCAGGTTTGCTTATCATCCCTGTTTTGCCCCTCACATGGAATTTCATTAATATTTTATATTTAATTTGACTGAAATTATCTGCATTGAGCAGTCATTTGATTTGTGTACTGTGCTGATAAAGCAAACTCGTAAATGGATAATATACGAGTATGTTTAAACATTTGCATACTTTTTTTCTGCAAGTGCTTCTTTATTTTAGGAATGTGATTTTGAGTCCACTGAAATTATTGGTAAGGTAATACACAGCTTCAATGAGAATTAAATCTCTTCTTAACTATGCTTACTGACAGTTCCTACCACTTCCCTTCTCCTTTTAGTCCTTTGAAGTCCAGTAATAGTTTTAAAACATTTTATTAAAATAAAGAATATTGCTGAGCTGAGCAGCTAGAGAGGGGATGCCTTCAAAACCGGATCAGCGTCCAGGAGCCTGATGTCAAAGCCGCAAGAGCCACCGAAGGAGCCTCAAGTCCTCGACAGGACTTGCTCCGGAGTCAGCAGCTCAGTTGAAGCCAGCAGGGACTTACAGGGGGCGGAGCCAGGAAAAACAGCGGCAGATTTAAACCGGGCATCATCGACCATTGCCGGTCAATTGCTGAGGGGAGTAGCTAGAGATTGGGCAGAGAAGAGATTCAGAGCAGCCCTGGGGAGAAGGACTTGGGGGTGTTGGTTGATGAGAAAATGAACATGAGCTGGCTTCAGTGCGCGCTTGCAGCCCAGAAAGCCAACCGTATCCTGGGCTGTATCAAAAGGAGCGTGACCAGCAGGTCGAGGGAGGTGATCCTGCCCCTCTACTCTGCTCTCGTGAGACTTCACTTGGAGTATTATGTGCAGTTTTGGTGTCCTCAACATAAAAAGGACATGGATCTGTTGGAACAAGTCCAGAGGAGGGCCACGAGGATGATCAGGGGACTGGAGCACCTCCTGTATGAAGGTAGGCTGAGAAAGTTGGGGCTGTTCAGCCTGGAGAAGAAAAGGCTGCGTGGAGACCTCATAGCAGCTTTCTAGTATCTGAAGGGGGCCTATAGGGATGCTGGAATGGACACCTCGTAGTGATAGGACAAGGGGTAATGGGTTCAAACTGAAACAGGGGAAGTTTAGATTGGATATAAGGAAGAAGTTCTTTCCTGCTAGTGTGGTGAGGCACTGGGTTGGCTTGCCCAAGGAAGTTGTGAATACTCCATCCATGGTGGTGTTCAAGGCCAGGTTGGACAAAGCCTTGGGTGGCATGGTTTAGTGTGAGGTGTTCCTGCCCATGGCAGGGGGATGGAACTAGATGATCTTAAGGTCCTTTCCAACCCTATTTTATGTTTCTATGATTCCATATCAAATTAGTTTTCTTTTACAATTTCTCATTTTTGTATTTTATTTTAAATTTTAAGTGGGACAAATATTATTTTAAGAATGGGGAAACACAACTTACAAGGTAGGAATGAATTTGTAACTGACAAGGAGGACTGGGGCAAACATAGCCCATTCCTAGGCAGACAAACACCCATTCATTCTAGGCTAATGCCAGACTGCTTTCCCTCTCTAAATTTAACTTCAATGGCATGTAAAAAAAAAAAAAATCCATGCCAAGATATGAACCTCAGCCATGCCTCTCTCAGATACATCTAATGTTAAACTTTCCTGCCTTTACTTCCCCTTAAATTCAAAGTGGAAAATATAGGAGCTGCATCTGTTCACCATGAATTCAAGGGCTTTGATCAGGGTTATGTTTGATAAGAAGGACAGTCACCAGGGTAGCTCTGCTCTCATGCTGAGCCTGCATGCAGGCTTGCGGGAGCTCACCAAGTGCCATAGGATGGCTGAAACAGTGCTTGAATATTGTTCTCACCATATTTTGTTCACAGTTCTTGAAATGCATTAATTTACTTAAGAACATTTTTTTCCTCTCCCATAGCTCACTGAAGTTGAAGATATCCTTCTCATGTCCTTTTTCTTCCTTTCTCCTTTAACTAGAAAATCAATATCTTTTAAGGACTTGGCTCTGCATAGAATTGTCTACCAGTGAAAGAAAGGTTATGTTTTGGCAATATCAAATTTATTTTACTATAGACTTTCCTTAAAATCTGTTTCTTCACTGCTTTTTAACACTTTCTGAAAATTCTGTGGTGAAAGTATACCAAGAATACACTATATAAAAAAAAAAATAAAAATAAAATGACATTAAAATATAAATTCTTAAAACCAAGTTCATAAAGGATTTTAAATTGTGTATTTATATTATTAAATGAATTCTGCTGTATCTTCACCAACTGTAGTTAAGAAGGGAAAAAAAACAAAGATGGAAAAGAGAAGGAATATGTAGCTAACGCCTTAATTTCTCTGAACCATAGGAAAAAAAAAGGAATAACATTTATCATTCTACAAGAAAAAAGTAGAAATGTATGAAATCAGTCTCTGAAGATTTTTATAAACTGCAGTTTTCAATAGATTTCCTCACATAAACTGACAAGCTGATGCAGAGGCAAGTTTCTGTTTTGGTTAGGATGTTTTCTTCACCCATTGTTTCTGTCCATTTACAAAGTATAGAACACATGCGGAGAATCAAGTAAATTATGCTTCTTTTAACATGAACAAAATATTATCTATAGAGTTAGATTTTTCAATGTATGCCTTAAATGGAAGGTTAACGTTTAATATGAAGAAATATTCTGAATTAAATTTTCTCTTGTAGTGAATAGAACATGGTTGTCCCTAACACCAAACTGCAGGGTTTAGTCACACTGCCATTTCCCCATATCTTAATGGGAAGTTTGTCTGAAGCACCAGGTATCCTACTAAATTACCCCTTTATGTAGCACTATTAATGTAGACTGATTCTTTCATTCATGAACTGGGAAATTAAAAATATACTAATACCAAAGCCTTCATGATAACTGCATTGATGGACAACACATAGTTTATATTTAATCGCCTCTTATTCCGAACATGTCATAATCATCCATCATGGCAGCAAGAAAATTGTCCAGCCTAACTCCTACACTGAATGTAGTAATGAAAATATAATAGAAGAAAAAAGTTCAAGGGAAAAAACTCATTGCATAATTGATGTCATAGACTGGTGATCTTACAGGATATGATGTCTGTGTCCTGCACTGAGATATTTTATTTAAGCATAGATACATATGTCAAGGTGTATAGAAGTTGCATATCAGCCATGTCATGTTAAGCCTCTCATATAAAAAAAAAAAGGGTTAATTTATCATAAAGTGATATATAATTGCTTATATAATAAGCAATTTCATTGAATAACAGAAAACATCATGTATCTGATGCTTTTATTTTTCTCCTGACTTCTTCCAGATCCAAGTATCTGTTTTAAAATTCTCAATAGAAAAGAAGGCTGCTACTTCCTATTTAGGAAAGACTTTTAGTCACCATCTTTATTTCAACCACACCTCTCAGTTTCTTGCCTATTTGGATCAATATGTCTGATTATTCACCTAATCTACCTATATCCACGTAAAACTTTGGTCCAGGCTAATTCACCTGTCTGATATTATCACTAGTTAAAGGGAGACAAGCAATTCCATGTAGGTGGGATGATTTGGTCTCCAGAGACTTCTAATTTTAAAATGGTGAAAGTGAAGTTAGATGATGCCAACCTTGTGTGTCACTAAACAGTTTGAGTTCAAGCATAGACCAGCACAAATTTTACCCAGGACTACCATTACTCTGATTTCTCAGAATAAAGGTTTCATCTGCCTCTCCTGCTCTCGTATCTCATCCCCCAGGAAAGCACCATGCTAGAGCTGGTAACTGAACCTAATGTCAGGAGGAGGATCCAGTCTGCTTCCCCCTTCTCCCTTAGTATATTATTTAATGCACTGGCCAAAGTAGATCTCACAAATAGCTCTGATTTGCTTTAAAGCAGCCCTGACCAGCATTTCATCAAGTGCATTCAGTGAGTATAATCTATTTTGTGTATTTCTGAGAGTTTTGTAGATGTAGATGACTGACTGTAATTTATTCAGTTCATGAGTGCATTGCCATGTAATATATTATAAGCACTAGAAATTACTTCATTTTTTTGTTCTCCTTGACAATGAGTTTTCTGTGGCATGTTCATTCTCTGTCCTCTAACAGTGGTTTTACTTTCCTAATTATGGCCTTGTTGCCAGCCTTTTCTAAGCAAAGGAGAATTCACTTCCTTTAGCTTATGATATTTAGCCCTATATTTTTTGTTACCAGTCTTTTATTTGCTGTGGTAATTTCATCCTCATAAGTAACCACTTTATCAGTGTTACACTTATAAGAGCTGGCTACTTCAGAACTTCAAAGATCTCAGTGAACAATGATATGAGTCATGGATGCTACAAATGCTTCATTAATAACACAATAAAAAGAATCATAAAGTCATTGGTCTAGCAGATTTATGTGCAGGAACTTGCTTGAGCTTCAGTGGGTATGTCCACACTTCTGCAGCTGTCTGTATTCTGCCATCAATTAGAGATTTGGGGAGGAAACTATGGAGGTTACACTGTTGTGATTTCTACAATTTCTGAATGTAAAAAACGAAAAGTAACAGGGATGACAATGATCTCAGCAAGTAGAAGTATAGAATAGGTAAGAAAGTTCAAACTTCTTGATCTGTTAATATTTAATTTTGCTGATCATGTGACAAATTTGTACCCCAAATGTGAGTTCTTCCACCAACTGCACTGCAAATTATTTCTTTTATTTCCCTCTTTTTATAAAGCATAGGGCTTATCCAGCCTCTGAAACCTTCCACTCATTTTAGAAATCATGGACCTTTCTGACTAATTTCCTGCGTCAAACTATAATTACTTTAATTCTACATTGCTGGAGAGAATTTGAAAACAGGATTTCTTTAGAACAAAATTAACTTATATAATGAGTGAAAAGATAAATCATATTAGTTTAATTAAAGTATATTAACATTTTTGTTGAATATGAATAAAAAATCAGACACAATGAAAGCAGGTTTCTCATAAAGAGAGAATTTATGGAGATTTATGAAATTTTAGGAACTTGCAAAATTCCATTACTTAACATCTCTATTAAAGATCTTTACAAGCATACATAATGAAAGACCTAATAAAAGATTTAATAAATGGAATTCTGTTTAAAGTCACACTGATTCAATATAAAAAAAAGGATCTGGAAGTTAATTTAGATGAAACAGATAATCAGTAGTTAAAATAAAATCAGTCTTTTTTACTGGATTGCTAAAAAAAACTCAAAACAAGCACATGCTACTTTAAAATGCTTGTAAAAATCAGTCCAGTACTGACTTTTTAAACATTTATTTTACTTCTTCTGACCATGCACTACCTGAAAACATATTATAGGTAGGCAATTCTTATTTACTAGGAATTTTCATCTAAAACTGAACACATAGAGAGGCTACTAATCAGTGAGGATTATATACCTGTCAGGACTATTTGGGCTAATGCACACTATTTCAGGGTTTCCTTGTTGTCTTCTAGTAATCTGCTTTCTCATTGATCTGGGCTTTGACTAAAAGTTAAGAACTTCATGAACAAAAGTTTAAATTTTTCTTTATGATATATCCTGTAAAATGGGGCCATGGTTCACATGCCAGTTCTCCTGTAACATAAAAAGGTAGTATCAGCATTGTTGTATTACTACTCTTATGCATGAATCATCTCCTAATGCTTCAACTGTTTTTCACTATTCCCTTATTTCAGAATTCTTCTGATGCATAGGGAAACTTAGCTGGTGATTTTGAACTAGATTGCGTACTATACTGTTTCTTTTTGTTCCAGTGAAATGCCTCCAGTCTGCTTTTTTTGTCATGATGCTCTATAGTAGTGGAGTTTGCAGTTTCTATCACTTTTCCTAAGACATGTAGGATATGGACATGAAGCTGGTGGATGACCTGACAGTATAGTTCTGTCAAAATTCCAAAAAAGTGTTAAAAATCTTTTGTCTGGATGAGGTTGTCTTCTAAAGTTTTATTGTTATTTGTAATGATATGGTGGTTATTTTTAGTAAAACATATTGCCCATGTTGACACAATCTCTTCCTCTGATCACTTACTGCAATATATATGATCCAATGTCATTAATCTAGCAGTTTGATTTAAAAGAACTGGACTACCCTTCCAGATGCCTCCAGAGAAACTTCACTCTCTCTGGTACACATATATGACAACATACAACAAATGCTTTCTTTAGGAAGATTGTCTCAGTCCCTTCTGCTTCCCAACCCTGAGATGGGTCCAGTATCCAATTTAGCAACTGTTTATCTTGCTAACAAATTGTCCTGGATTCAGCAGTAACAGCCATTTTTCTCCTTAGTGGCTGGTGCAGGGCTGTGTTTTTTACTTTCAGCCTGGGAACAGCACTGATAATACCAATGTTTTTAGTTGCTGCTCAATAATGCTTACTCTGACCAAGAACTTTCTGAGTCTCACGCTCTGCCAAGGAGGAGGGGAAGCTGGGAGGAAGCAGAGACAGGACACCTGACCCAAACTAACCAAAGAGGTATTCCATGCCACAGCACGTCATGCCCACTATATAAACTGGAGGCAGTTACCCGGAAGGGCTAGATTGCCTCTCTGGTCATGCTGCATATCGGTCAGTGAATGGTGAGCAGTTGTATTCTCTTGCCTTGTTATTTCCCTTATCATTATTATTATTGGTGGTAGCAGTAGTGATTTGTGTTATACCTTACTTACCGGACTGTTCTTATCTCAGCCTGTGGGAGTTACAGTAGTTTGAACTCCTCTCCATCCCTCTTGAAGGGGGAGAAGTGTGGGAGAGTGAGAGAGCAGCTGCGTGGCTGGGCTTAAACCATGACAAAAATATATAAAGAAAAATTAAAATAGCTATCTAGCGAAGGTAAGGTACACTCCTTTTCTTTCATGTAAGGCGAATATCACGTCATTTTTACTTTAAGGTTTACAACTCTTTAATTACTCTGTCAAAATCTATGTGACAGAAATGACTGATCAGTAAAGATCCTGAAAGAGACAAACCCTTTCATTCCAACATATCCTAAAATGCTTGCAAACTGTGAATTTTTGAGGTGGTTGAGATGTAAAGATATAATGGAGAAAAACTATAATTAAGCAGACATACATAATTCAAGCAGCCTTTTTGAACATTGTGTTAAGATACACTGAATCTTACTTTGCTGTTAAAAGATCATAGAAAGAATCCTTTGGCTGGCTTGATCAGTGTCATACAGCCAATACACATTCATGGAAAATGGAAATAATCCACTCCGCATAGAATAAATAAAATATAGAATAAAGAATGTTAAAGTATGTAGCGAAATACTCTAGCAAGCCACCTAGATGACGCAAAATATTAGGTCTAGATCTAAAACCTGAAAGCATTTACAGAAGGAAGGCCAGGCTGTGGAACAAAGAGAACAGAAACCTCCATTATTGCCATTTCAGTATTTAAAGGGTTTAACTTGCCTTCTGCCTGTGCCTTCAGGCAGATGCTTCAGCTGGCCAAGGGTGTTTGTCTCCCTATTGTCTAGAGAAGGCATTGGTGGAGAAATCTGAAACATCTGTTGTTTGTCCTTCTACATTCTATTATTTAGAACACCATATTAAATTAATGTGTAAATATATTAAAGAAACATAATCTCAAGGACTAAGCCCTGGAAGTAGCAGCACAAGTGATGGCAATAATAATACAGTGCTCTGAGCTAGTCTACTAAAAAAAGTAATAATAAAATATTTCTAGGCACACAGTACCAGCATGAGTTCATAAGCTAATTACATCCCTTATTACTGTATGTCCTTGTATTATATGTTGCTCTTATCTCATGTTACGTACTTTTTATGCTGAGGTGGGAATAACATAAATATTTGACCTCCAAGCATCCCCACAGTGAATGAAATTCCTTCTCTAGAGGGCAGAAGGAGATGATTAATTACCTTTTTGAATACCTTCATATCCATTCTGGAGTTAGGAGCTATTTGCTCCTATTCCCTTGTTATTTGCTGAGGATGAGCCTTAAATGGTTGATTTGCTAAGCTGGAGTTTGAAAATTCTTGCAGAGGTTCACAGTCCATTTCATATACCAGATGGCTTCAAGAAAGATAATGTTATTAACTCTGTTGCTAGACAAAGAGAAAAACCAAACCAAACCAAATCCACTGCAGTTAAGTTTAACAAATGGAGTAATTACACTAGCCTGCCAGCACTGAACGTCTGTGTGTTCTCTTTATATGAATAGAGTTTTAGAAATTTTTGAATATTATCTCCAAGAAAGAAGGAGGGTAACAAAATATGCATACAGCACGATGTTATATATTGCATGGCATACTCAGAATAACAAAGCTGAAATAAAATGTGTTGAATAAGTTAGAAGCAATATGTTAGAATAATTTATTTCACAAAATGTTGAGAGTGATCTGTTCAAAATAGAAGTAAAAGTCAACTTACAGGATTGCTATGGACTATAAATCCTTTTTTTTTTTTTTTTAAAGTGCTACAATGCACAGAACTCCTGAAATTTGAAGCTATCTTTAAATGAAGATGGACAAGAACAACAATGATTATTTTTAGTGCAAAGAATTTCCATGGGAAATTAAAATTGTGGTCCTAGTCTTATTTCCCTCTTATTTATGACTTGGAAAACTATCAGCATGATTTTCATGTTGATTATGTTGGGTGCCACTACACTAATGGATGATCAATCCCATGCTAAAAGGTGGTATTTGTTTTATATTTACTTTCAGAAACAAGATAATATAAATATTTGCAAGTGTAGGAATATTTATCATATGTATTTCCTGAAGAATTTTTTTACCACAGGATTGCCCATCACAGTTTCTTAAATATTAGCAAATTATTAAACATTCTGCATTTTACCTCAAACCATGGAACTTTTTCAAGTCTTTTGAAAGGCATCTGAAAATTATAAGAAAAAGAAAGAAGGAAAGGAAAAGAAATAATTGTCATGGTTTTCTCAGCCTTACTTAAAAGAGTAAGGTGGGGAGAAGGTGTCTGGAAGATTGGAGTGGCTCAGGGGATTGATAATGGGCTATGGAGTTATATACCTCTATGTCATCATTTCAGATCTGGAGTGCTGCTAATTAAAAACATAGCACACTCTGATATTTGTATTTTAAAGATCTATAAACTTCTTTGGGATTCTTGGTTAATGACTTGAAATAAATTGATTGTGAAAAGGAATGTCTGTCTTAAAGGGACTTTACTGAAAACTGAAGAATTTATTTTTCAGTGTAATAGTGATAGTGTTGTAAGGTACACAACAGAAATACTTCTGCTTTTAATATATGAATTGAACAGATGAGTGAATTCTTTATTCACAAGCAAGGGTAACTAGGAAAACCCTAGAATATTTACAGGCACCTAATGTTACCTCTCCAGTTACTTTTCCCCCTGTTTTCTTTTATAATATTAAAATTTCATTTACACAAAATTCCTACACCTATTCCAGTAATGTAATGCTGAATATGGAAACAGAACCCAAGCAAAAGGCAGGTAGAAGAGACTGGAAGAAAATCATGAACAAGCAAATACCTTCTGGGAAAACGAGAGAAAAACAGGAACTGGGAGAATTTGAGAATCCCTGCATTCTCAGCCTTAACTTATTTTAGGCTACTGCTGTATCTTAGGGAGTATTGAAAGTTTGATGTAAAAACAAAGGAAGACTTTGTCAAACAGGAAAAGTTGACGGCAGAGAAAAAAAAAAATTATTTTAATTGCCTTAGACCTCTGAGTAATTAGCAACCCAGCCTTGCACACAATTATGAAGTTGTTTCTAGTCACACAGATGACTCAGTTCACAACTCATTTCAAAGTGTTTTAATGTACAACGAGAAAAATTGAGAAATTTCTTAGATAAACTATTATAACAATTCTTCACTTGCCTTTTATGCCACTAACTACACACTGATAGCAAAAAGGATCATCTTTCTGCTGGAACATGTCTGCTTTTGTGAAGAAATTTCAGGATTTGACAGAGGATCATCCTGAGTCCTCTTTGATCCCCTGGGAATACCAAGTCTCTCATCTTTCAGAAGCTTATTGAAATGACATATTTTACTGAAAAGAGACAAAATGAATATGACTTTTCAAGTAAAGAATGCCATAAGACCTGCATAACAGAATAGAAATTATTGTATTTCCACTTTCTAAAGGATGGAACAGAACCTAAATGACCAAAATGGGAATTTCAAGAACTGATAGATTTTAAGTTTTTCTTCTGTGGAATAGGGGGGAGGAAGAAAGGATAGGAAGACAGGGACATGGGCCTATAAACCTTTCATACTTTCTCTAAAATGTTCTATTTCTTAGTCAGCAAAAGTTTACTAGAATTGTATACTTCTGGCAGGTTAATTAAATGCAGAACACTTTTACTGCAAATTAAATATTGCTTTAGTTAACAAGAAATACCCTCCAAAATTTTCTGTTGTAGTTTCCTCAAAAGTCTCTATTATTGTTGTCTATAGCTTTACTAAATTGCTCAAAAAATTTATTAAAAATGTTCTTTCTCTTGTCTCAAGTTTAACTCTTCCATCGATTTGCTCTGAAGTTTGTAGTCAGGACCTGCTTCACAGCAGGTAACAATTCTGTATCTGCTACTCTTTATCACTAATTTTCATTTACTGATGCTAAAGCTATTGCAATCTTTTCAGACATGTTTTTCAAAGCATGAACACCTTTGAACAGCTTTGCTAGTTCTTGATCCTTAACTTCTGGGGTCAGATTTTGACTGCTCCTGAAAACGGTGAAACACACTACAGTTCTCACTCTGTTCCTCTTCACTGTGTAGAAAACAATCAGGAGCATCTACCATATGCCCTATCTAGTCAAATTTGCTCTGCCAAAAATGAAAAAATAAACCTATTTTCCTTCAAATATTTCTTGTTTCTTTTCACGATATCCAAGCAGAACCTGCCATAGTGAGGAATGTTCTTCTCTCCCCATGTCCAGCTGGAACCAGCCTCTGGACTCTTCTTTTTGTCAGGTCATATCTTCCCATCATGATACCAGATGGCACATTTGTTTCCCTCTTACATTTTTTTCCCCAACGTTGTAAAAGGAGCCCAAAGTAATATTCTATTATTTTAGTGTGAGAGCTCTCTCTAGTGGTAAGGATATTATTTTCCTTTATGTTTGAGTTGTAAAATATCCCCAAAGGCTACTCTTTCATACCGAATTGAATCTGGCTTTTTTCCACACTTTAAGCATTGATACTTCATGAACATAAACAGGTATTTTAAAATAATTTCCTAAATTTTCATTTCACATTTTTGTTTTTGTACTAAGATGGCTACTGTTTTCAACCTAAGCCTGTAAGATTTGTATCTGTTGACATCACAAAAACTGGAGCCTGTAACTGTTTTCAGCTTTTAATCTAAGATATTCAGTTATGGAGAATTAGAGGACACTGAGAATACAGACTGACATCCTTGAGAGTCTTCATGGGCAAGTACAGAGTGATTAGCTTTGAAAATAGCCTTCATATTAGGATAAGCAGGGAGGTCTGCTAAGATTTTTCACTAGAGGTGTAATTAAGGTCAGGAGAAAGATTTCAGATGAATAAAAATGACCTTTTATAGCAGTGGCTGTTGATAGGTAGAATAGAACTTCTCAAAAAAATATTAGGAGGATACTCAAGTCATATTACATAAAAATGCTAACCAAACATAAAATAAGGGAGGATACCAAAATGAGTGTTACAAAGAAACAATGAAAAATTTATATCCAGCCCTTATAAACAGGCAGAATCTGTGTTTTAAAGTGAACCTAATTAGACATCTGGTCACTTCATTTGGGAACAAATCAATTTTTAAAAGTATATTTCTCAAAACAAGTATAACAGCTGAGGAAAAAAAGTCAGTGTTCCATTTTTTTCCTTTCACAGTTTCTGTTTTAAAATTGAGAAAAATGAAACTAAACCCAAAGAATATGTTTAAAGCCTAAATAAAATATAGTTGTAAAAAACAGTTTTTCTGAAATAACCTTTTCCACAAAATTTTGGTTGAGGAACCAGGTTAACATGCAATCATGTGAACAGTTTGATGTAAAATGTCATTTTAAATAACTTCTGAATTAAGCTTAGGTGCTGGTGTATCTAATTTAAACTTTTGACTTCATTAAAATTAGCATGGTCTTATTCAAATAATCCTGTACAATAGCAGTTGACTGGAAAATTGCCTGAATATCAAACTGAAATTTAGCTCCACACACATAAAAAAAATCATTCTCAAACCCTCAACAGCACTGCTAAGGTATGCATGCAGTGGTAAAGTTAAATATATTTGAATTGCACTTCCCAAACTATTAATTTATTTCAAGAATTCTCTTTGTCCTGTATTGGCCATAAAATTGACCATGCTCTTTAAGCATGGATATGTATATGCCCTAGCAATTTTCCTTTTCCTCCAATGACTGATAAAGAGGTCTGAGTTGAGGCTTGGCGGAAGGCTGGTTTGAGGGGAGTAAAGGCTTTGCTCACCAATACTTTCCACTGCTGTATTTCATTCTGACAGAGCTGTTTACCCTGCTGCAATCTCATCTTTTCCAGTTGCAGTGATGGTGGATATCCCTATAGGTTTTATTCAGAAGCTCCTAACATGTAAATTAGCTTATTCAAAAAGCGCTCAGAGTAGTAAGTAAATGGGAGTGGCATATTCTCCCTGACGACAGTAAATTAAGGCGTTTTTATCTGTAAATCACCTCAGATATTCCAATGATGAGCAAGTACTTACAGGTTCGTTTCTGCTTATCCTTGCTGACTCAAATTACTCTGAAGCCACCAGCATTTCTAAAAGCAGGACACACTGATTTCCTCATTATATTAAGAAACAGCAAGTTAAGCAAATTTCAGAAGTCTTTTCAAACTCCAGAGTCTGTTCAGAAGTGATAAGACAAGACATCATACTTGACTCTGTAAGCTATTGTGTGAAGACAGTTCTCAGCAAAAGTAATTCTGTCCTAAGGAAAAAAAAAAAGAAAAAAAAAAAAAACGGAGTGAGGGAAAAGAACAAAAAAGATAAAAGAAAGAAAAACTATTTCCCTCTTCCAGCTGGAAGGGGAAGGAGAGGATGAAATCTTCAAGTTCTAATTCAGGTACTGCAACTGCTTTATTTGCTTTTTCTATGCAGAGGAAACAGAGAATTTTGTATGCTAAAATTGACTTTTACACTGCAACCCACCATGAAAAATTGTCCTAACCTCAACTGTGCTTATCAAAGGCATACAGGCAAAATTAAAAAAAAAAAAAAAAAAAAAAAGAAAAAAAAAAAAAGAAATTTTATTATCACGATGGCAAAATGTTCCTGTTTACAAAAGAAAAAGTTAATGATTTTTCCCAGAAAAAAAATCTGAAACGATTCACATGAAAATCACTTCACCAAGCAAAATCTTTCTGTATTTTTCCAACAGATGGACTATTTGATTATATATTCCCTAGTGGACTCAATTACTGCTTGTATCACATAGCGATAACTAGCTATATTCAGATACTATATTGCTAATACAAATACTTGCTACCACTTACTGCATTGGACCAAATAATATGATTCAGGTAGTAAGTGTGTTGTACTTCTGATTTCAGTATATGGTAACTATAACGTATGGAGATTACCGTAGAAATTTTAATGAAGATGTGTGCAATCACATCTTAAAAATTTACTTGAATGATGAGGTTTGGCAAAGAGCAACTTTTCTTGCTGTGGGATTTTTGTGACTTCTGTATAGAGAAGGAAATATTATCTGCAGCATTTACAGTGTCATTTTATAACCTCCCACAAAAGATTCTTAATCATATCATATGGAGAAAAATTCTGCTTAACAGTATAGTGTGTGCAAACACAAAAAGAGCAAAGTACATGCAAAACATGGATGACAATGAGCAAATTATTCCAGAGGGAATAATGTAGTTGTCTAAGCATCATTCCTGCAATAGCTCAACTTGCAAAACAGATGTTAAAAACCTTCTGGTTAAAGCAAACTGACCTTTTGGACTAAATAAATTCAGAAAACATGTATTTCTCTCGATCTTTGGATGAGTCTTCACTCCTTGAAATAACAGCAGACATTCATTCACACATGCAGCTGGCTAACTGAATTTCAATTTTAATAGACAAAGACGTCCACCTTATCAGTTTACATTGATTTGATGGAAAAAGGGTGTGCTGCTCTGAAGTGCCAAAGATCAACAGAATACAAGGTTGTATAGAGGTAAAGCGATCTTATTTCGTATTTGAAAAGACACAAGTGTAGTTTAGCTAAACCAGTCAGTTATACAGATTTCAGATGCACTGACCTGTGCTCCTTTGGCAATTGCTATGTACAGCAGTGAAATGTCTCCCACGGTATTAGCTGTGGGGAAAGAGTGCTGAGTTGACAAGGAGGTCAGTCAAATTTCAATGCTAGAAATCTTAACAGGCAGGGTAACCAAGAAACAACAGTACCTGAGCTACAACATGTTTCACCTACACACACCTACACAGCCACTGAATCTCAAGGGTGCAGTTTTAAAAGCTGAAAATGCCAATGGCTGGTAAAACATAATGGTTACTTACAGAGCCATAAATTAAAAGAAGTCTATGCGTGATCTGAAAGGTCAAAACAATAAAAAATTGAGGTCTTTAGAGAGCCATATGTTTTTGATCTGTAGGGGAAATTCTGCGCCTTAAGCAAAAAAGGCCAAACTCATCATTAATATGCTTTTCTTTGTCAAACCAGTTTTTCATTTCCAATTAGTGATTTCTGGGGATGCTTGAACAATTAAAATTTTATTAACTCTTACTTTCTTTGTAGACAAGAATATGCACAAAGACTTCAGAGATTTCATAGAATTTAGTTTACCGGTACTTAAAAAGTTTACAAAATTGATATGCTAACAATGCAAAGGGACAAAACTAAAATGCACAGTCATAGAATTCTAAAGAAAACAGCAGTGAAGTTCATTTTGCTCCATGTTATGGCTCAAAATGTGCACTCTCCTGAAGGGTTGCTTTTTTCAGGTGCTTATTTTTTAGATGTATGCAGATTTCAAAAGTGGTTTTACTTTCAGCAAACCACGTGATTCATCCTGAAGTATTTATCTTCTTTTTCTATCAAAATATTTTGGTCCAAGTCTAAAATATTTATTCTATGCGTATGACTGACTTTAATCATCTTTATACATCTTTATTCAACTGACTCATTAGCTATTAGAAAGCTAAATGGCTCTCTGGGCAAGTTCTTCATTTCTAATGAAGAAAAAGAGGATTGAGTACTAGTTTCAATACCATTACGTAGTAGCTTCACACAGCCATTTTTGTCCCACCTCATTATATTATTTTTTATTGCGTTATATTTTATTTCTGCATGCAGATTTCCAGGGTTTATGGTCTTTTGTATTATATGCTCTATTTCTTTATTTCTATCTATTTTCCTTATTTAGGTGCAACTTCAAATTTTTGCATGATATCTTCCTGATTCTAATATGCTTTGCTTTGCTGTTTTGTTATGCTGGCTTCCTTCTACTCCTTCTTAAGTCTTTACAAATGACTGTTTTAAACTGATACTGTGTTCCCACTATGGCATCCTTCAGTAACATTAAAACTAAATGCAGGAATTTAGTTACCTTAACTGTCTTTTCATTTTCTGCATTTTCACATTATTCCTCTTAATGAAGTTAAACTAACCTGAGATTTATTCCTTTGCTTCTCCAAGAACATGCAACATGGGGAAGTTGTTATAGTTGTTCTGGGGTGGTAATTTGTCCATGAGGCTTTGACCAAGTCCTGCACATCGCTCTGAATCAAGTCCAGGGCTACAGTTTTCTTCTGGGCCTGTTATCAGGCCACTCTGTGGTAGTACCTAAAAATGTATGATTCATATTCCAGTGTGAGATTTGACCAGTCAACATGAGGGTTACTGCAGTCACCCAATATGGTTGCTTTTTCTGCCGTTGTTATCTCTCTGGTTTCTCGCAGCATATCCCATCTTGGCCAGGCAATTGGTAATACAGACCCCATGCTATATTTGTCCTTTTGGGGTTTGACATTAGAATTCATAAAAATTCTGTGATTCTTATTCTTTCCTTTGCTTTGATATTAAGGCTTTTCAGTACATAATAAAGATCTGCTGACAGCAAAATTATCTGTCTCTCCTGTGTATTTTGTATCATAATATTAGAGTGTACTGTTTGCTGTCTTTCTTCACGCGGTTTTCTGATGATCTAGTACATTGACAACTTCATCCAAGGCTAAATATTAAAATTTCTTCATCTTCATTTACATTTCTAGCTTTTGTAGAATAATACATTCATGCTGGAAATGATTACTGATTTTGATTTGAAAAAGCAATACGGACTGGGCTGGTTACTATATCTTCCTAATTTGATTAGGTGTCTTAGCAGCAGGCAGTGGGATGCTTAAAACTGGTACAGATAGCCAAAAATAAATTCCAATTTTGACTCAAAAGTCATAAGACACGTTTTCTAAACCCAACTCAATCGCACTTCCTGGTGTCTTCCTTTCAAATGGTTGCATGTTATATGCTAAAATCAACAAAACCTAGCAATCTACTAACCATTCAAAACTTTAAAAAAGAAACTTCTAGGCAGGATAGGTAAAGCTAAGAAAGAAATACTTTAGCCAATAGAATATATACTATGATTATCTTATCTAGGCTACTTCTAACATGTAATTAAAGTCCAAATCATAATATGCCAGTGCCCATAATTATTCTGCATGTCTTTCAGATGTCTGCCTTATCAGCTCACTATTGATCTTTACAGAAACAGAGTTAAGAAGAGAATTATCTTCAATCCTTAAGTAGGACATGGCTGTCAGGAGAAAAAAAAAAAAAAAGCAAATAAAATGGAAAAGAAAATAAATACTGGCATAAATTTTGGGATAAAATTTCATTCTTTTATTTCATTCTCTAAATACTCAGAAAGCATTTCTATTTTAAGGCAATCTGGGAGTTTTAGCTCTGTTTGTAGATTTTTATACCTTATTAGAAAGTAGAAAAAAATCATAAAAGCATAAATACTTATCTATACACATGTATATATTTCAGTTATATAAATAAATATAGATAACTATTGAAAAAGGCAGGAAAGAGCTTCTGATGTGCAGTACAGAATTCTTCAGAAGGTAAAAACCTGAAATAGAAACCACCTGGCCAGGGGAAATCTATCTGCATCACAAACATAAGCCCTGGTATTCAGGTCAGGCACTGTGATCAGCAGTACAGGGGAAAATATTCCTTTAAAAGGGGAAGAAAGCAAGAGACATCGCGGGGAGGGGGGAAGGAGAAGGGGAGGAGAGAGAATTTAAGGGATTAGTGAAATCAGTTTTAGTAAAAGCCTGAATGCCCGTAAACATCTGTCATTAAATTATCTGTGCTCTTGACTATGCAACATATGCATCCTGAAGATGTGCATCTAAAAGCACATCAACTCTGTTTCAATCTCCATATCCTTACAACATGCTATTTAATTGTTTAGACAGTCTCACATAAAATTGCTGTTCATTATGGACAGGAGTACTTACTGGTGTTTTCTCTAAGGAGCATGAATCATGATATTCTCCTGATAATTCAAGTAAAGATTGTTTTTGTATAATTAGAATACATAAAATACTATTATATATACAATTTATAACTAGTTTTACTCAGTTTAATGGCTAGCTTGACTGTAAGGTATGGATATTGCTCTACACAGAGGGTATTTCACTCCTCCTCTAGCCTGGAATCTCCCTCACTGTTTCGTGTAAGTCTAGAAGTCTTCTTTCAAAGCAGTTATTGATGTTTTCTAGCCTCATTGGGTCCCTGCCATCTGCTGCCTTGATGACTTTGCAGTGAAGGCTGAGTGATTTAGGATACTTCTTGGCAGTATCAAAGATTTTCTTTTAACTTCCTTGTTTTGTGCTCTGCTCTATTGATGAATCCCTCTTGCTTTGTCTCATCAATTGTATCTCCCAGTCAAAGTCCCTGTGCTACACTTATTCACTCGCTAAAGTATATTTCCTTGATTTCAGCACTTCTCTCTCTTTCACAGTGCCACATCCCTCATAAGTTTTCCATGCTTATTCTATGTACCTTAATTTTGATCTTGACAGGTGATAGCCTATTTTCAGAGCCATGTTTCTAATCCTTTCCAGCATTAATAATATTATTAGTTTCCTTTTTGATAATATCTCAGATTGCTTACAAACAACTGCCCAGTAGTTGTATCATACAAACATACTCTGCCCTGTTTTTCTTCTAATTTATATTTTATGCAGATGCAATATTTAACTTGCTATTTCAGCAAGCTATAAAGCGTTTGTACAACCATAGTTGAAATACCTAGAATAAAATGGAATAAGCGCATAGAATAGTAGCATATATAAACAAATGCTATGCGGGGCTTGTCCAGTTCCTGGGTTTGCTTGTTTGCTTGCTTGCTTTTAACCTTAAATGGGAGATGGATAAAGGCTAGGGAGAAATAAAGAATGACAATACAGCCATTTCTTTAAATCACAGAGTTCCCATTGGTTTTTGTAAATTTGCATTTCAGTTGAGAACTTTTTTAATATACTGCATTATTATTTATACTAATTTCATTATACATTAAAATATTCTAACATAAATGTGCTTTTCTCTAAGGGAGAAAGAATATAGAAAAAAAATCATATGAAGTCTTCAACTAAATGACACATACAGCTTTATGTATTTCCTAAATATTTAAATAACACATTTTTAAACAATATCTTCACAATATTTTATGGTCTCAAAGCTTTTCTGCTCCCTTTTCCTGCTCATGCCACCACAGTGTTCAAAGACAACATTGAGACAGAAACCTCAATTAATTTGAAGTCTCTAGTATAACTGGGATAACGGAACTTTTCTCAGGTATTCCATATCAAAACATTCTAGAAACCTCTTTTTAAAAATTGCAAAACCTAATAGAACCAGAAGAGATCAAAAAGAATTATCAGATCTCTAGAAAACTGGGGTTTGTTTGTTTGTTTGTTTGGTTGGTTTTCCCTGAAAGAGGGTAAGAATTAGGTTTGTTTTATTTGAGAGCAGGACACACAGGATATATATGACAAGTCTTCAGAAGTGTGAAAAACTCCAGTGGGGGCAAATGGGAATAAAATTTTTGTCTTTGTTCTCTTTAAACAAAAACGATAGGTAAGGGTTTTAAATCACAGCAAGGAAGATCTATATTGGACACTGCAAAGAAAAGCATCTAGCAACAGAACCATTCAACACCACAGCCAGGATCTTGGGAGGGACCAGAATGTGTATTACAGAAAAGGTTTTAGAAAGAAACATCTGTCAAGAAAGGTTTGGTTTATGTGATGATCCTTCTTGTGGGACAAAAATAAAAAAAAAGGCATGGAATTTTTATTTTTTTTTTACGTGTTGCCTTTATTTGATTCTGTGAATACAGAATGAGCAATTGACTTCTCAGTCTTCTGCTAAAACAACTGAATGTAATTAATAAAACAACAGATAGATTCAATTACATCACCCTGGCAACTGAGAACACTGTTGGGCCATTCAAGCAGAGAAAGTAAGATGCCTGTCTTACCTGCTGCATTGCTGTATATATCCTTGAAATTCTGAAAATGAAAATCACTTCCACAGAGCTAGCAGCAGATAACTGGAAGGATCAAGAGATTTGTAGCAAGATTATCTGTAATACAAAATGTGTAGGTAGGAATATGGTTCTTAGCTCTGGTACCAAAAGTGATCCAAGGAAGCTATCAGAAAAAGTAACTTCAGTGAAATATAAAACAGTCAATCCAGAAGTGAAAAATAATGAAAACCCCAAACCCCAATAAAAATGGTAAGGAAAGAGATACTCAAATGAATCTCAAAGGGATCTGCGGTGAAGTCATGTAAACAAAATCAGTATACTTCATTCTTGAGCCATGTCAGAAAAAGTTTGAAATTAATCAGGTTTTTGAAGTAACTTTGGTTTGTAAAACTAATGAATGGAAATCTAAAATGTCATTTGTTTTGGAATATAATTGAAAACCATATTTATTAAAATGTCAGCGTGTAACAGCTATTAGTTTTGCTACTTCTGTATGTGATTTTATTTTCTCTACTCAGCTAAAAGGCAAATATTTGTTTTACATAGTGCTATATGTATACTATTTGTATCCTTGTAACAGTGCTGAGAAACAGTTGCTCTATAGCAAGTAAGGGCTCATCTAGCCAAGCATCTTGTGTTTTGTAATGCGTAAGAGTGTATGCTTAGGATTAGCATATAAAACACAGCCAAAGACAGAGCAATGTTTTCCTCCCAGTATGTTTCCTTTGTTTTCAGCGAATTTCTGCCTGAAAGAATTCCTAACACTTCTGTTTACAAGACTTTCACAGATTTTTCTTTTAAGAATTTACATAATTACTTTTTTTTAAATATTCAAGCTATGGTATCAAGAACATATTGTGAGAAAATGTTCCATGGTGTAATTGACACTGAAAGAAAAAAAAATAAAATTAATTTAATGTCTACCTGACAATTTCATTAAAATCACCTCCATCCCCTTGATCTCTGTTGGGAAAACAGTGACTAAATAATTTCCTAAATAGACTCTTCATGTCCCTAATTTCTTTCTTCTAGTTATCTCATATTTTTAGTCACCTCTTCCCAGAATGAGACTGAGACTTTCAAGGCTCAGTTTACTATTCCCTGACATGAAAAAATGGGATTTGCTATCTTTGGTCATCCTCTTCATCTTTCTCTTTCTCTTTTTCAATCTACTATTTTATTTTTTGTGATGGGAGAATCACAGGTGTTCCTGTGGTAGAGCACCCCAGTATTACACATTCTCTTTAAAACAGAAAAGAATTTCCACTAGGAAACTGCTCTTTGCTGGTGTAGAAAGGTTGTACAGGAGCACATTAGTAGCTCTTCCTATGCAGTGATTCTATCAAAATTTAAAGTGTTTAGACCTGTAATATCAGTTGCCCACCCATGCGTATAAAAGCTGTCAGAATCAAAAACAATTGCATTTCTTGAGGTAATAACACCTCCTAATCCAAATCACATGCAAAATATTATAAATAATTGATTTTCTTTCCTACTACTCCCCATTATGTTCTCATTCTTCCAGAAATACTGAGTGCCTGTTTCCAGCTACTGTCTATATACTACTGTAGATACCAGTGTAGCTTTTGACCTTCTTGCTCAGGACTGACTGCAATAAACCTGCTTTGGGAATAAAATATTATTGAGCACAAGCAAGGTCATGTATGTCTGGGGAAAAATAAGTAGAGAGAGAAAAAAGCCCCACTCTTCTTTATTTTTTGAGACTTTGAAAAAGTTTTTTTTCAATTTTAGCTGAAAACCTCTCTTGGTTATCAATTTGTTCAGGCTCATTTCCTAAATCTAAATTTCAGTTTCTGGTTTTCTTTACATTAAATTGCACCAACTTTTTGCTTAGAAGACCCTGTCTATTTTCTTGAGTTTGCATGTCTGCTTCTGTTCTCGTAAAAGATTCTGTAGGAACAGCACAATTTATCTGAAGTAGTTCTGTATATATTCTCTTTCTCTTGCCAATTTTGTAAGTTCATTTTTCTCTTAATGTTTTGTTCTCTATTTTGGCTAATCTCCACTCTTCATAATTTTAGAAACATGAGCTATGTCTCTGTGAAGTCTCCTCTTCTTAAATGAGAAAAAAAAGCAGAACTTCTTTAATCTTGCTTCATAACTAGTTTTCATTTAGCTTCTTTCACTGGCACTTCTCTCATGCAATTATATTCACTCTTTCTTCTTAAGTGCAGATGCAAATTAGGATAAAGGCAGTGGGGATTTTTCTCCCCACCCCGGTTTTTATTCCTAGCAATTTGCATTAACTAGATATCCCTACTTTTCTCTCTCTATGACTCAGAATGAAACATATACTGTACCTTAAATTAGAAAAATGTAATCTCTAACAACCAAAGTACAGTACTTAAATGACCTTAATCCCTCTTTTTGCATTTCATATAGCAACTGTTCCTTTAACAGAGTTTCACCCATCAACTTGGATATCTGGCTGTCAGATATTTTTTTAAAAGCATGCACGTTTTTATAGCCAAACTTTTATAGTCAAAGTTTCTAGTGATAACCAGTACAGCACTCAGATTTTATTTAGATTGCAGACATCTCTCCCCCTTCTTATTTCTTTGCTTTAATTTTTTATTTACACCAAAGTTCACAGGGTTCATATAACGTTATTCACTACTAGCACTGTATTGAATACGCGTGCAGAATAAATGTCTATGAAAAATTATCTGAGACCACTTCATGTTTCAGCAGGGAAAAAAAAAAAACAAACCACAACAAAACTTCAAAATACACAACTGCCATAGTCTAATTCTGTGATGCTCTTGCTTCTAAAACACCTGACAAAGAATTTCTAACAATCCTTTAAATCCTTAGAAACAATTAAACTTGCTCAAATTTGAAACACAGCAGAATAACATCTAGCATTTGAAATTTCATTGAAAGAGAATTCAAGCCTTTACTTATTTACTTACATATTCAGTTTTGAAAATTCCTTGATCTGTAGCATATAATTTTTTTCCAAATAAATCTGCTTATATTATTTTATATAAAAGGCTTCTAACTAATACTTCTTCTTTTTTTTTTTTTTTACTTAAAAAGCAGACACAAAAATTAACCAAACAAAAACCAAAAAAGCCTGGGGAAAATACAAAACTACTTTTCCATCAGATTGAAAGAATTCCTTCAATTAAACATTTTGGATATGCTCTTTTAAAATCTTTGGGTTTATTTTGATAGTAGCTTAACATTCACCTATTACTATCTGTTTAGATCATAATTTTAAAAATAAAGAATCCCTGACAAAAAAAAAGAAAGTAAAAAAAATTGTAATTTTTTTCTTTCCTCAGAATATAATTATTAGGCCAAATGCAAACTGCTTGTCTCAGAGAAGTAGTTTTTCCCCTTACATTTGATATACTTAGGAATACAACTTCAAAATTCCCAATAGCAGCTTTTTCCTGTGAAGACAGCTTGAAAATATTCTTCATAAACTTACACTAAGAAGTTAAATATCACAGTGCAAAAGAGAAAAGTCATAATTTAAAAAACTCTTTATATGGCCGAGGGAGTTTGATCTGTGTTAAATGTTATCAGGTGATGGAAAATTCTGAGAATTCAGCTACTTCCCTGGCTAGGAAAAAATGTCATTTAGATTACCTCTCTTCCTCAGAAATCAGTGGCCTAGGGTGTACAAGCCTGAGGTGATTTAACTACATGTATTCAGGAGAAGTTTTGCCTAGGAAACAATTTTGAAGTTATACTTCCTAATTAAGGCTGAGTCAGGGAGGAACAGCCCCTTGAGTCTTGTGCTATTCTTGAATTATTGAATACCAGCAGAATCTCTCTTGTAGTCATCATAACATAGTGGATGTAACTGTGGTGTGGGTGGAAAATGGACATCGCTGCAATGATGACATGCTTGGCCTGTGGTATTCAGGATATATGTATGACAACCCTCCTTTTTTTTCTTTTTAAATCAGTTATGACTTTTCTGTCACCTTATACCCTGCTGCCTCTTTTCGCTTCAATAATTCTTTATGTTTCTCATGTTCATCCTATAATGGTTGAGTACTGGCCAGTTGCTTTTCGTAGAGCTGGGTGTGTAATACACGCAAAGCAACTATTTCAACTATTACAGAGCAAAACAGACTTGACTTGGGGAAATTAGTTTATTACCAGTCAAATCAGAGTAGGATAATGAGAAATAAAACCAAATCTTAAAAATACCTTCCCTCCCTCTTCCTTTTTCCTGGGCTCAGCTTCACACCCGAATCCGGGGGCAGAGGGAGACAGGGAATGGGGATTGCGATCAGTTCATCCCACATTGTGTCTGCTGATTCTTCCTCCTTGGGGAAGAGCTCCTCACACTCTTCCACTGCTCCAGCATGGGGTCTCTCCCACAGGAGACAGCTCTCTATGAACTTCTCCAACATGAGTTCTTCCCATGGGCTGCAGTTCTCCATGAACTGCTCCAGTGTGGGTCCCTTCCACAGGTGCAGTCCTTCAGGAACAGACTGCTCCTATGTGGGTCCCCCACGGATTCACGGTTCTTGCCACCAAACCTGCTGCTGTGTGAGCTTATCTCCCTATATGGTCACAGATCCTGCCAGGACCCTGCCACAGCACAGACTTCCCATGGGGTCACAGCCTCCTTTGGGCACTGTCGTGCTCCAGTGTGGGGTCCTCCCCAGGCTGCAGGTGGGTATCTTCTCCAGTGTGGACCTCCATGTGCTGCAGAGGCACATCCTGCCTCACCATGGGCTGCACCACTGGCTGCAGGGGAATCTCTGCTCTGGAGCCTGGAGCACCTCCTGCCCTCCTTCTGCACTGACCTGGGTGTCTGCAGAGCTGTTCTCACATACTCTCACTCCTCTCTCCAACTGCAATTGCTTCTGCACTGTAACTTTTTGCCCTGCTTAAATTTGCTATCCCAGAGGTGCTCCCACTGTCACTTACGGGCTCAGCCTTGGTCAGTGATGAGTCTGTCTTGGAGCTTGCTAGCATTGGCTCAATCAGATATAGGGGAGGCTTCTGGCAGGTTCCCACAGAAGACACCCATGTAACCTCCCCACTACCAAAACCTTGCCACACAAACATAATACATCCCTCCATCCATTACATAAGACCAAGTCCACTGACATCAGTAACAACACAGTGTTTTTTCAAGCTGATGTACAGGAAGAGGGGAAGCAAGGCTTTGCCACAGTCCTCAGTGAGTTGCCGTAAGTAATATCACTCCCGGAACACTTGATATTCTCTCTTTGCCTGAGTAACTTTTTCAGCTTGCTCCTAGCAGGAGAGTATTAGATGTTGTGCATTTGATCTTGAGCCTTTTAATGTCAAGAGCCGAAGTCTGTTGGCTCTGACTGCACCAAGTCAAAGACAGTGCTAATGATTTTGGGTTTGGGCTGCTTGCTTTGTAACAAGTTTCTGGTGGTTTATAAAGACACTAGATGCAGTAAATTTACCTCAACAAATATGATTTATTCTAAGTACCCAATTAATTCTCAGCCTGGAAAAGTATCACAGATCATCTTATGTCCATTTCCCCCCCAGTTCTGTCATTCCTCTCTTAAGCATGACTGATAGTTTTGAGTAGCCCTGTTATGCTGAGTGGTTAAAGAGCTTCTCAACCTGCTGCACTCACATAGGACACAAGCACACTGCATCTTGGGCCAAATATCTTCACAGGAGACATTTTTGGACATGTAACAAAATATTTTTCATATTCACTGATTAGAAGTGAGCAGTATTTCTCATTGTAATTCTATCCTGCAATACAGTTCAGAAATAAATTGAAACAATATTGTGATAAGGATAATTTCAGCGGCCCTAGTTCTATTTCTGGTGTCTAATTTTAGGATACTTTTAACTTTCAATTTAATTTAGTATGAACTAATTATTAAAATCTAATTAGATACCTACTAGCAATGTCTGAGTAGCTGCTTGTTCCTGAAGTCTTACCTTAGTGTGAAAGCAAGTATCCCTGAAATAGATGGCACTGTTTGAGTATCCAGATGCTACTCTGTATCTGTCAGACCTTAAATATCAGTGATGTGATCACAGGCATATAAAAAAACAAATAAAAATTCTGTCTTGGAAATGTTTCAAAAAATATGGTACTAATGTTTTTTTACCCAAAATGTCCATATTGTTTGAGGTCCGTCTCTTTCTTTTTTTCATGAAACTATGTTTTGTAAGTTATTGCTGCAGAAAAGGCCACTTTCTCCTGCTTTATTACCCATAACATGTCCTCAAGAGGGTATAATTTTAAATGTCTTCAGACAGTAAATAAATTCCCCATACAGTTTACTGGGTTTTTTACAGACCATTTATAGAGTGGCAAAAGAATAAAAAAGTTAGTCTTAGGTGAGAAAACAAACTTCTGACCCTCTTTCCTGTGTGCAAAGCTTTTCATTGTAACCAACTATAAAACAACTTTTCACTGAAGCTTTTTGTGTTGGCTTGGGTTTTGTTTTTGTTTGCTTTGTGGCTTTTGGGTTTGGGTTTTTTTCCTCATGGTACAGTATCTTTCATATCTTCTAATCTGTATAGTAATACAGCTAATGTGCAGCTATGTTTCACCAGCTTCTGCTTGTTCCTGTTGAGGTGCTCAGATGAAACTGCAGCTTGCTGCTTCACTGCTAATGGGGTTATGTGTCTGTAACTGGGTGCACTGTACAGCAAAGTGCTTGGCCAGTGCCTATACATGCTCTGCTGGGAGCTGATGGTCATTCCTAGTGAATGTCAGCAATAGTGAAACTTAAATAAAAATATTAGGAAAACCACATATTACAGGCATTATTTTATGTTTCATATAGCTTCCTCAGCAGTATAATGCCAATAATCTATTAATTTTTTATTTTCTTAAATTTGCAGTTAATAAAAAATCCTTTTAGTTTACTGACACCTCTAAATGCAGTACCACAATTAAATTATACCATATTCCTTACGTGCTGTTTGGAAAAAAAAACCCCAAAACAAAGCAGGAGGTTACACGAGAACTTTATTCATTCAGTTTTCCCCATTTGCCATTCCCACATTCTTCCACTGAGGATATTTTCAGTAGATGTTCTACTCTGCAGAACAGGATTACTTTAAGGTTATCTGATGTATTCTAGAAAAAACCCACAAGCATGTATTCTAGTATCCAGATTTCCAGGAACACTGCTGGATTTCTAGGTACATGTACATACTTGAAGTCCCGGCTGTTAGCCTCTATTGTAACTGAACTCAGTAAATGATTCAATCTGACTCCGAGTGGTGTCCAGCAGCTTGGAAAGGCTGTTAACATGATGTGACAATCTTGATGTTAGCTATCTCGGTGGAAGCCAACTAAAAAAATCATGTAGAGCTTAACAGATAGGAGAGAACAGCTTGAATTTTACATAGAAACAAACTGAAAAAAGTGGAGATACTGGCTAAATGAAACTGATGCTTCCAAGATGGTCAAATGGTCAAAAATTAAGAGTTTTGCTGTTCTTACAGTGTGTGCCATAAATTGAGCACTCTGTAGTCATGCAGCACAGCACTCTTAATGGTGTAGAGACATGTTTTGAAGGCTACATTTGACAGAAAAGATGATAAGTGCTGGGATAAATGGAGGTTTAATGAAGCCTTTAGGCACTAATGACAATGGATTTCTGGGGGAAGTTTAGTTCCATGCTTGTGTCCAAATTTACTCCTTCCCTTTGCTGTATGTAAACTTAAATTTAGCTTCTCCTTGTCAACTCTGAGGTTTTAAGCCCCATTCCTCCTTAGGTGACCGACAGGCACACAACTCAGATACAAGAGAGATATAGACATCGGCATTTCTCATAATCCAATTTGGCAGCCTGCCTTCCACTACCACTGAAAAGACACTGACTGAAAAATTGAAAGGAAAACATGTTCTGATTAATAAAATGTGAGAGATTGCTGATCAGAGGCCATGAATTGTCCCGGACACCTACCCCGAGAACTTCCCAAGACAGAGAAGAGGCTTCAAACCTTCCTTGCCCGTCCCTTGCCATGTAATTACAGTGGTTGAGCACTCTCAGCCAGTTAGACTCAAGGCCCCATATGTTGAATGTAAAAACAAAGGTAAATGACATCCCTTTATTTCTTTTTTTTTTTTTTTCCTTTTAAATGTTGGACCAGAGGAAGACTATTTAGGGGCTTAGAAACTTTAGTCTGCAATTTAGTGTGCCATGCTGCATTGTGAGGATATACTCAGGCCATGAAATCTCTGACAGGTAGAAGTAATGGGTCTGGGTGGTAAACTAGAAAATGTACTGATAACTTTGATCATTTTTTATTCTTACTGTGGTAGATAATGGCTAGCCACAGGAGACCTAGACCTACTGATTTCATTCATCAGGTATGCCACTATGCTGAGTTAAAATAGACTGGACAGTAGTACCTTGGCATGCTTCTACTTGTTTCAATTTCTGGGTACCAAAATAAGCACAGACAATAATCTCAGCAGAGATTTATGTACTAGAAGAGCTGTAAAGAGGTATATTTTACAATTAAAATTTAATTTTATGTATTTGTCTCATGGTATTCTATTTCTGCTTTTATTTCTGGAAGCTGGTGTCTTTAGCAACAGCAAGGTGGAAGAAAATGGAACTGGAAGCCTTGAGATTTACTGGTTTGGGGTGTGGGACAAGCATGTAGGTGTCCATAAAGCATCATGTAACTTTTGAGGGGTTATTGGTGCTGGTTGAAAATGAACAAGTCTAAAGCGGCATGTAGCTTTGGGAATGTCCAGCTGCATCTCTTCTGCTGTGATACTGATTCAGAAAGAACAGAGATGCAACTGCTATTGTGGTCTGAACATGTACAGAGGAGCTGTCACATGTGCTCTCCAAATGTCTAGGGTCCTTCACAAATCTCAGGGATTTGTAAGGGGTAAATGAGAAAACCTCTGGAAGCCAAATCAAACATACTGGGGGTGTGATTCCTCATGCAACATTTAACTGTAGCCACAAACTGTTTTTGTGACATGATGACTTCGTTTACTCATTACCAACTGCAGTCTAATTGCCATGTCATACAGAAAAGTAAAAAGTTCAGCTTTCCTGGCTTTACTGTTACCAGCAGAAATGACAGAAGGGTTGAATCTCTCCGTTTCACTGTCTGGTCAGCTACACGCCTTTGTAACAACAGTATCCTTCAAAACCAGCAAGTCATGCTTTGGCAAAAGCAATTAGGAATTTATAAGCTATCACTTGAGGATTCAGTGTTTACCTCTAGGTTCTACCATCTTAAGAATGAAATATTAAATACAACAGAGAACATGACAGCATGGCTTTTCGTTGGCATAAGAAATAGTGCTTTTGTACCACATGCAGATCCTGAGATTGTTCGTTAATTTGTAATTTAAAATCATAGAGCTCCTGTACTTTAAGCCCAGGGCAAGGATACTTCTTTCATGCTAAATAAAGTGATCCTTCTTTATACAAAACTATGCGGAGTCTAGTTATTGAAAAATGTATGTGTGCGTGAAAAGTGTTTATAGAAGGAAATAATATAGGACAAACCAGAGCTATAGATTCATATATCTATGCCCAGGTCAAGGTGTGAACAGGAAAGGACAAATACATACAAATATGAGATTAAAGTATTCAAACTGCAAGTATACTATTAACAATATTAAAATATTCTGATGATATTCAGGTACTTTAGTAACAATGAAATATTAAGTATATATGCAAAGTATTGAATTCAATTCCTTAATAAGAAAAACTTTTCCCTGGAGAGTTCTTTCATTAAGAAGGAGGACAGCAGAGAAAGAAAAGGGATTATGCTTGGTTTTTTAGAAAGAACGGATAAGAATCACCCTTTCTAAAGATAATATGGGGAGTGATGGGAATTCAAAAGATAAAGCTCACAATCTATGACTCACTTATTAAAACCATAGGAAAGTAAGGACTCTAAAGACTGTCATCAGAAGTGATATATCCCTCAAGATTTTTTGTGGAAAATAAGCATGAAGCTACAGACCATGTTTAAAAAATAAAATCCTAACAGCAAACTGATCCGTGAAAAAGTCTGTGGGATTTTGTCAAAGTAGTTTTGCAACTTATTTGCTACCCTGTGTGCAGAACTAAATTTCCAAATTAATTTACCTTTAACTGCTTTTTATTAGAAATAATTTAAAGCATTTCACAAGAAATATTTTCATACGTTCTGAGCTTTTTTTGGTAAAAACTGATGAATGACCAGGGGAATTAAAAAATAGTTGCACTAAATTTTAGTCCACATGCCTGCTAGTAAAAAATCCCAGTGTTAACTGTAAACTTGGTCACAGATTCATAAATACAGTGTTAATTTTGAGATATAGACACAGAAAGTATCTCGACTGGCATTATGTCCTGTTATTTGCAATGCTAAGCTATTATCACAGAAATTGTATAGCACTGACTTTTAGAAAATATATGCATTAAGGACTATAAGACAATTTGAAGTATTTCACAATATTAATTTCCAGCACACGTAAATATTATTTATATATGCCATATACTGTATGCTGAAACCAGGGTAAAAAAACTAATAAAGAAATGGGCCATTTCTTCTACCAGACTGTTAGAAAAATATTGAAGTGTTATTGCAAGCCAGCAACCTCAGTTGCTCTTGAGTTTGCCTTTTAGAAATGGTTGAAAAAAGTATGAAAAATCATGTAGGTAAGTGTTTGACGTTCATTTTTGGTTTCTTGTTTTTGCTTTGTTTTGTTGTTGTTGTTTTTTTCCCTGCATGAATTCATTTAAACAGTTCATGACATCCTGGCTATTCTGTAAGCAGTAAGTCCATATTCCCTTTACACAATTGCACTTTTCTATATACATATTCAGCCTGATGTACATGCCCTTAAGTTACTCTATATTGATAAGCAGTTATTAGCACTCTCTTTTAAACTGTGGAATCAGATTCTACCTGATTTTATGATGGCATCAGGCTTCTGCACATATAAGAGTTCTCACTGAAATGAGCAAAGAACTCCAAATAATGTAGGGCATTTTATGTAGCTCCCACTTAATTTGAAGAGGCATAGGTCAAAACTGAGCCAGTGAGTGTTAATGTAATACCTATAATTTGGTGCCAGTGTTCAAGCCCATGGATGCATTAAAACCTTTTTTCCTAAAATTGTTTTCTAAAACAAATACATTAATTAAGGGTCCACAAAAGAAGACTGAAAATTCTATTTAGTTTCTTCATCCCATGTTCACAGTGGGAGTCAGACTATGATAATTGTTTTGCAAGACATTATACATATACAGTACAACACTGTGCATGCATTTCTCTAGCATTTAGTTTTTCAAGTGAAAGTGAGGAGATTCTCAGTCTTTATAAAGTTAGTTTGAAGGGATTACAGCCAAGTCTTTGAAATTTCCTGTGACTACTCCCTTGGACGTAATCCAGTGTGTTCTTCAGACAAGGATGGTGATCTGGCGGTTCCTGGTACTATTTCGTACTGAGATGAAAACTGCCAGCCATGGTTTGGTACAGCACACTTTGTCACTTTGTCCAATAAGGGATCAGGAAGCCTTGCTGACATCCTTAGCGCAAATTCCTTGCTAGTTTACAGAGCTACATAGTAGCACCTTTTTGCTGATCTCACATTGTTGTATTTTGTTTTTCAAATGCCCACCTGGGGTGTCTCACTAACATGTGTTAGAGAGAATGATTTTCTTTTCTTAGAAAAGGCTTGCATTTCACAAGAAATCCACTGGGTTTTGCAAACATCTTTGAATGAAAGCTGTACTTTTCCACCACACATGACTTACGCAAAAGAGACAACTCTTTTTGCTGCACCTCTTTGATTCTATGGTATCTTCTGTTAGATAATCCCTCAACGAAAAGGAACATAGCTGCTTTGCTTTGCAAAGCTGATTACGAAAGTAGACTTTTTGCATATTCTCAGTGCAGCTAAAACTTATTTTTTGAGTTCTGTACATATATACTTGGTGATATACTGTAAAAGACTGATACTGCTACAAAAATAGGAGATACTCAAGTTAAAAAAAGAGATCTGATAACATTTCATTTTCACATTTTATATAACAGTTTTAACACTTTTTCTTTTCCTTCTTACCCATTTGAAGTTTTCCCTGTTGTCCCAGAATATATGTGATGGAAATAAGCACAGAGGAGAATTACAGTGCAAACTTAAATTTTTTTAATGGTTATTTTTAGGAAAAATCTTTCCTACAAAATCCACACACTTACAAGAAAGTGACTCAATATTTCAAGAGAATAACACAATTAAGAATAAACTGCATGCACAAATTTTATTTTTAAGTGAGTTTTGCTTATTTCACCTCTCATGTATATTCATGCACATGGGTATAATAATTATAATATAGGGTAAATTACATACACAGTGCAGACTATATCTCTGTGGATCTTCAAACTGCTGAAAAATCCTACCTGCAGCCTTTTTTAAAGGTTTTAAATGCTTTGCTTTGCCACAAAAATCCATCAGTAAGATTGCAAGCACACTGAAGCTACAAAATTTTAAATAACTTTGTCTGACAAGTAACGGAGTCACAGCATCTGGTCACACACTGAGAACAACATGTTCTTAGGTGTTGGCCTCTTCAAAAGTCTGCTTGGAAGTTTCCTGAGGGATAAGGCTCTGGACGGAAGAAAGTCCGAAAAAGCTGGCAAATATTGAAGGATCACCTCCTCCAAGCTCAAGAGCCGTCTATCCCGATGAATATGAACTCAGGCAAAAAAATCCCAGAAAGCCTATGCATCTGAACAGAGCTCCTAGCCAAACTCAAACACAAAAAAAAAAAAGAACTATACAGAGGATGGAAGCAAGGACGAGGAACATGGGAGAAATAGAGTGACATTTTCTGGGCAACCGGGGATGATGTTAGGAAAGCCCAAATGGGATTAAATCTGGCAAGGGACATCAAAACAACAAGATCTTCTATAAGTAAAAAGGCATTTTGTTAGATGAAGACTACAAAAAATTTGGTCCCACTGCTGAACAAGATGGGGTAGGTACCTTGTTACACAGGATACAGAAAAGGCTGATGTGCTAAATGTCAGATCAGCCCTCAGGGATCCCAAGTCCAAGAGACTGTGGAAAAGGCTGGAGCAAGAAATATTTGTCCTTGGTGGAAGAAGATTGGGTCAGGAAATACATATGCTAACTGGAGACATATAACCCATGGGCCCTGATGGGATGCACACACACCTGCTGAGGCCACTATTGATAATATTTGATCAATCATGGCAACTGGAAGAAGTGCTTGAAGACTGGAGGCAAGCAATAGTAACTTATATCTTCTAGAAGGGCAAGAAAGCACACCCAGGGAACTACAGGCTGGTCAGCCTCACCTCAATCCCTGTGAATCATCATTCTGTGATGATGAGAAAAATGGCATAAATGATGCTGGGTTGCATCCATTCTTGGCTCCATGGGCTCATGCTTTTTATTAACACTAGAAAGGAAGAATTGATTTGGAATATGAAAAACAGTAATAGCCTTGGCTGAAGCAACTTTAAAATAGTGGAGTTAAAGGTTCTGAGGGTGGTCCTAAGAGGATGGTCTTGAGCACAGACCACGGTGCAGTCCAAGCCCTGGACTTCCAGTGAGCAACCTCGAACTTATTTAGGGACTGGTTAGTGGGATTTTGTGAGAGGCAGCTCTGAAAGGCAAAGTACCTGAGGAAAGCTGACAAATCTTTGAGGACAGCCTCCTGCAAGCACACGAACACTCTAGTCCAGTAGTCAGGAAAACAACTAAGACATTTCCAGAGGGCAGCTTGGCTAAGCAAGAAATTCATACCAAAGCTCCAATGTAAAGAGGCAACACCCAGAAGGAGCAAGCACGGACAGATTGTAAAGGAGCAATAAAGGTACATTTCCTGGATACATAGGGAAGGCCAAAGTTGAAATGCAGAACATTACAGACAACAAGAAGAATCTCTACTACTACACTGGCAGTAAAATCCGAAAAAAGAAAATATCAGTCCATTGATAGGACAGGAAATCCAGTAGCAACAGATATAGACAAGGCTGATGCATTCAGTGTCTCTTTTTTGTTTTAGTCTTCACCAGTAAACTCTCTTGGGCTTCCGTGTTTAGAGGGGTAGTGGATGAAGACAGAGTCTACCAGAAATGGATGAGGATGGATTTAGGGTTTACTTGGGTAACTTGATTTGTACAAGTCCGCAAGACCCAACAGGCTGCATCTGAGTGTGTGCACAACTGTGCAAGGCTTCTTTCTATCACTTTTAAAAGGACTTGGAGACTGGGGAAGCCATATTGCATTCATTTCCGAAAGGGCAACCCAGGGAGCTACAGGCTGGTCAGCCTCCCTTTTGTCACTGGGAAAATGATGGAGCACAAGCTCCAGATTCTTCACTCTTCCATCTCTTCAGCCTTTGCTTCCTCTTCTGGTTGGTTGCTATTTTATTTGAAAATCTTCCTGATCTTGTTTAGACTCATTTTTATTTAAAATAACCTCATAATTTTTTACCTCATTAAAAAAAGTGAGGTGAGGTCTGTAAAAGGAATTCTATTAATCTCTGCATATTAGGTATCTGCCTGGGGTGCTAGCTATCCAGGATCAAACTGCTGAGCTTCGTTCTCCGCCCAGAGGAGAGAACTGAAGATCAAAATACAGTGTTAAACCAATGCTAATCAAGTGACGATGCTCTCACAATAAGATTCCTCAGTGGCAGCAGGGACTAAGTAATCCAAATGGAGAGAGTGATGGACAGTAGGACAGTTTGTCAAGAGGAAAACGCTTACTTTGTATCTTTCTTCAATGTGAAAAATTCACTTAACAAACAGTTACTCACTTCATTTAGAATGCAATATGAAACTAAGGTGCAAAACATGCTGGTGGCACACAGGCAAGTGTATCATGGACTACAGGTGAGCCTCCAGCGAGGTCTGCACTGAAGGTGAAGGCTGACTGCACTCATACTGAATGAAATCTATACAAAAGTTGAGTTGCTTGTGACAGATTTTCAGAGCCATGTGGTAGTGTTCACCACGACCCACTGCCTAACAGGACTCACAGCCCTTAGTGCATCACTGGTTTTAAAAATACACATTTTGTACCATGTTTCTTTTGCCCCTTTTTAATCAGGAAATAGAGTAGAAATAGACGCGTGCTACCTTAAAATGAGCAAAACTAGAGAAGCTACAAAAAGGCTTCAAGACGTAAAGAATTATTTTTAGAAGGTTGCAGAATGGTTTATAAGAACTGCATAGAGCTTCTCTTAGTAAATGTCGTAATAAAGGTTCATTGATTAAAAGAAATTGGCTCTATTGCTCATAATAGCATCTCATTGATTGAAAAGCATTGCCTGTAATGGTTTCCTCCAAAGCAGCATCTGTTATGTATTAACCTTTCAGCCTTCAGAATCATGGGATATGAATTTCTTGCTCAAACTACTGGTCAGATGACCCATCCATGACATTTAATAAATTGCAGCTCTGCACATAGGTTCAGGACTTCATAAAACCAGGGAGAAACACATTATAAAAAAGGCACATTTTCCATGATGCATGGTACAACTCAGTCCTTTATGTTAAAACAACAAAATCAACTAAACTCAGAGTGTAATCTCTGTTTTATTAAAGCTACCAAGCAAATTTTAAAATAATCATCCAGGCTTTAATTGTAAACAGCAATATAATGATTGAACTTTGAATGAAAGGAAATCTGGCATATCTAGTTCATTGGGAAAGATCAAGCAAGCACAAGACTGCTTTGATATTCATCTTTGTGCTGATTAAAATGATGCATTTGCCTATCAAGCTTACATTAGCCATAGGCTATAGGAATACATTCATATATGGTCCTCTCTACTGTGACTTCCTTTTTTTAATATTTGAAAAATTTTAAAAAATCTCATAAAAACATGATAATAGTTTTACTATAGAAATTATGCTGTTTTCAGTCTTTGAAATATGTTTTATATGTTCATTTTTCAGTCTTTGTAGAAGTTATCTAAACATCTTAGATTCAGATTTAAACTGGATTAACTTGAAATACTGTGTGAGTAGGAAGCTGACATTATTAAAAATGAATTTATCTCTTTAACTAATAAGACTTGTTTCAGAATAATTCACTGCCTATCTTACTGAACTGTTGTGGTATAAACAATACTTTAACTCTTAAAGAGATTTGTATTTGTGACTATACAGCACAATAACTGGTACAAAATGAAAAATGAAAAATACCTAGTAGCAAACTAGGTATTAAAATAGCTTATTAAAAATTAATTCTTAAGAGGTTTGTCAGGAGTTCCAGTTCAGGAGTTAAATGGAGTCTTACTTTAATAAAGACAAATATCTAGGTTTTAAGTAGTACACAAATTAGAAGTGTCTGAGCCATGTAATAGGAATGTAAGCAGTTCAGGAATAAGAAGGAAAGACAACATTGTGCTAATATGCTCTGGTGCCAATATAATGGCTAATACTGAAGAGTGTGGACAAAATGGAAAAGCAGAAAAATCAAAGCATAATTAAAAAAAGGATAATTAAAACCAGTGGTACATGGGAAATTTGCAAGAGTGGTGGATAAAGGATGCTAAAAAAGGTAATACGGGGAATAAAAGTAGTAAAGGACTAATGTATCCTCAAGGAGGGTCACTCAGCGAGACTTCTTGTCAAGTAGATTATCTGCGTGCAGCAGAGAGCACAGGAACAGTTGATAACCAGCTGGGTATCCAAAGCTCTAGCTGGGAATGGCACAGTGCTGAGATCTTTTAAAATACTGAAGTATAACGTTCAGATAGGCAAAAGTATTTACATCCCTAAAGCGAGATTTAGGCTGCTAAATCTAACAGTATCAACCCGACCTCAGTACTCAACTATACCCTACTGACAGTCATCTAAACTCATTTGTGCCTACTTTACGCACGAAAATTCTGGGACTGCTTGGGGTAATTCCTTGTACTTAAGCTCTTGAAAGGTCTGAAAAATCTGATCATTGCATAAGCTTAGTAAGGACCCAGAAATTAGACAGTTCTCATACAAAGTCCTCTAAGGATTAAGTCCAGGAGCTGAGCTCAGAGCCACCTGTCACAAATCTGAAGATTCAAGTTCCTTAACAAACACAATAGCAGTGGCTATATCTTTTAAAAGACAGCAGGGAAGGAACAGACTTGAAGAAACTGCTGTCACTTCCCATACTTTATAATCGTCCAGTAAGCAGCAACTGATTCTATATCCCCCTCTTCTTCTTGAGGTTCAGGTCCATGTACCTCACCTGTGAGAATATTATTAAAGCTACCAGTCTATAACATAGGCTGGACATAGGTCTAGCACGCATATGAGTCTTTTCCTCTCATTCCAGACTTTCTCCCACCTTGTAGAATACATTTCAAAATATCTTGGGCCATAACAGCATCAGAGTGTTTGTATGCTACTTGTTAGGGTGTTCACCTGAGAAGGTCAAGCCTGTGTGGAGTAGGCTTGCTCCAAGAATAATGTAGTCATGTTTCACAGTGACAGTTTCCCTTAAAATGGAGAAACAATTTTCAGAACACAAAATGCAGTTGAAACTTTCTCCTTTCCTTTATAACTTTCTGTTGACTACAGTTGACTAACTGTTGACTACAGAGATGTATTTTCACAATGTTTTGTCCTAGAACTTGTGAGTATGTAAGGATGACAGGTAGAAGAGGGAGGGAGGGAGATGTGATTTAGTCTGGTTAACATTTCACGGATTCTGAGTGTAATCACTGATCAGAGGAGGGTGTTCTGGAAGTCAGCAAGAAATAATCTAATCCACTCAATTTACATGGTTTTAGTCACTGCATGCATGTGATAAATCACATGTTTCTGCATGTCACTGCATTCTCTTAGGAAGTGATGTAAGGTTTATTCAGCCTACAGGAAAAGAAAAAAATAAATCCTTATTCATGAAGTGATGTGGCTGTAGTCTCCATATATCCTCTTAAAGAGATTCACTGTGTAGCTAGAAGGTAACCAGGCAGGAAAAGCCTGATTTTTCCCTAGAGTTTGATGTCTTCTGGTAGAAAGGTAAGGAGATCTAGAGGCCTGGCTCCTGTACTCATACTTCTTTTTGGTTTATTTTAACTATAAATTTGGAAATGTTCTAATGTATAAAAATTGTATGTGTGCACAAAGCTGGAATCTAGAACAGCATTTCTGATATTTCTAGTGCCATAACCAGTAATGCATACCCAGAGCTTTTGAATATTTTGAATATTAATGTATTTTTTAAATTTTTTATATTTTGAATAACTAGTGTCACTAGTTTCTGTATATTTATGGCTAGTACGCTATACACATAGTCTTGCCTATCCTGCTACTCTCTTTCAAGACACAAGATGACAAACATCCACCATGGTCTACTGGTGAGAGTGCTCTTTCAGGTAGAAAAAAGAGAGGTTCTATTTCTTTCAGAAGGAACAGAGTTCCTGCTTCTTGAGTAAATGTTATAAAGTTTGTATTATAAAGCAAAAGTTCAGTATTGTATTTGATGAAGTGATGTAATATTTTGGGTTTCCAGCTGCCTACTTACACAATTTAAAATGGAGATTCATAGAATCAGAGAAATCTGATTTATCCTAAAACCTTCAAAATTAAAAGGGTCTTTTGGGGTAATCTAGTCCTGCCTCATCTCTGAGAAGCAACATTGGCAGCACTGATCAATAGATTGGTGACTCACCAAATCTTGAAAAACTCAGTGCATAGGGTTTGCTCTATAGCTTTGGGTAAAACTATTGTATGAAACTTCCTTCCCAGGGGGAAAGTTTTCTTTAATACTCAACAGGAACCCCCCAGGCATCAGCATGTGATCATTGTCCCTTCTTTTGCCACTGTCACTACTAAGATTAGATCCGTCATCTTTCTAATTTCCTTTGAAGTTCTTGTAGGTATAATTAAACATCCCTTCCACAATTTCTATTAGCAAACCTGTTTCTCACCCTCTTGTCATAGACAGTGTGACCTATGAGCTAAGAATCCTGGTAGCCTCTTTCCTAAATTGGGTTTGCCTAAATTATGCACTAGTGTCACTAAATTTGTGGGTGTTTATAATGTGTTAGGAGTCCTGAAGAGTAGGCAGGTTCAATCACAGGACCTGAGTGGCTTTTAAATGATTTTGAGGGTGCAAGGAAGAGTGGATTCATTTTACATGTTACATATTTGGCCACCTAAATCCTTTAATAAATTACACAGAGTAAAATTAATAATGCAAGTCAGCTTCCACACACCATTCATAAGACTGGTCAAATTGTATTCAAGTGAATTTTACCTCTCTACCAAACATACCCAGCTCCTCGCAATACCCTCTCCCTTGAAAAGACAAGATCAGATTCCAGGAATACAGTAAACATTATTTTCTCCCTCAAAAAGGGTCCACAGCTAGGATCAATATTTGCTGTCAGGTGACAGACCTTAGAGACTTAGAGATTTATGAGCTATATGAGCTTGTTCCTGGTTTATTAGAGCTCCTTGTACCAGTAGTGTGCTTTATAATGCTTTTCCATACCACATATCAAGCATGGAAAATCTTATATTTCAGCATACATTCATTTCAGCTGATTGCTTCTAGTCACTTAACAAGTTTTCCTTATTATTTGTACTACTATACAGGCCAGAGAGATCACTAGGAAGGCATACTTTTCTAGCAAGGGAACTGTCATCCAGATTGACTTCACGTTATAGAATGAGGGCCGTGAAACACTTGTTTAAATGTTACAACCACTTTTTACCCCTTAAGACAAATCTGTAACAAACCTTAAAAAGTTTTTTTTGGGATCAGCTAGTACTAAATCGGCTATAAATCAAATCTGCAAGCCTACAATGGTCAGGTCAGTGCTGATTCTAGAAGACTGCCAAAGAAGAGGCTTACAATTTCTGAATGGCCAGAATAGAGAAGTGGAAGAGATGAGAAATAATTAGAGGACAGGTTGAAAGTTGCATTCATCTTTCAACTCCTGGATCTTTTCATGCTTTTTTCTGCTAGATTAAAAATTAGTCTGCTATCTGAAATAACTTCCCTGTGTAGAATAGGATCAAGACAGCTCTTAAGCTCTTAGATAAATTAAAAACATACAGAGCTTCTTTATTTTATAGCAGGCTTTACAGACCTTGAGCATTCTTGTAGGTCATTTCCTGAATGCATTCCAATTTGTCAACATCATTTTTGAAGTGTGAATCCCAGGACAGAGTACTGTATTACACTGACATTTTCATGGCTGTAGCATAATGGGCTATCATGAGGCACTCAGGTAATATGGCTGCGGATATCAGATATAGACATTTATAAAAAGAATGGTGAGATCCATGCTGAGAACTCGATCAAAGGTTGTGTCTAGGATGTAACAGCTGGGGGGCTTAACAAAGACTTAGGTTTGATGCTGTCGCTTTGCAATGTAGAATATAAGTGTCATCCTAAAACAAAAAAAAAAAAAAAACCAACCTTGAAATCATTAACAATTGCCAGGTTTTAGCACATTTTAATGTTTTTCTCACAAAGTCTACCAAGGAAACAAGGATTTGGATAGAAAGACCCTTGTTTCTCAGTATGGGATGAAAACAATGCATGATGGAAACAGACCTTCCGGAGAAACTCCTATCTGGGATGAAAACACAACCAGAAATAGTTTTGTTTGTATGTATAGGTCTATGTAAGGGATAAAAAGGCTCAAATATTTGTTTACCAAAGGGAATCATTTTTTTTTTCCTTTTAAAAAAAGCTTACAGCCATTTTGCTCTCACATGAATTAATAAAACCTTAAAATAACCTGGATATTTCTAAAGATTTCTGTGGTTTTAGTTTGTTTGTGTGGCTGGTTGGTTGTGGTTTTGTTTTTTTTTTTTTAAGTTTTCTTAGTTTGCTTTCAGATTTGAACTTCATTTTTGCAAATGTAGGTAATATTTTTAACACCCATAGATCTTGTTAAAGCAAGAACTGCTTTTATGCTACCTCTAAGTTACATTGTGGATATGGGTAACTAATCTTCTATGCCTTTTCCATCATACTTACTTAACCTTTTTATTCAGTCTTTGCAGTTCGGAAGGGAAAAAGGATTGTGCAAAATAGTTAATAGTTGTTCGTTATCTCATGCACTGCTGCTTCTAAGGAAGTCCATGAGAATACTTTAAATGAATGAATGAATGTATGAGTGAATGAATAAGTGACAGAATCATAGAATTATAGAATTGTTTGGATCTATTTCCAACCCCCCCGGCCATGAGCAGGGACACCATGATGAATGAATAAATTCCAGGTGTAGAATACCAAATTCAGGTCTTGCTTCTCTGTGCCTGGCAAAATCTTGGAGCAGATTCTCCTGGAAGGCATGCTAAGGCACATGAAAAACAACAAGGTGCTTGGTGACAGCCAGCATGGCTTCACCAAGGGGAAATCCTGCCTGACCAATTTGGTGGCCTTCTATGATGGGGCTACAGAACTGATGGACAGCGGTAAAGCAGTTGATATCATCTACCTGGAATTGTGCAAAGCATTTGACACTGCCCCACATGACATCTGTGTCTCTAAATTGGAGAGACATCAGTTTGAAAGGTGGACCACTTGGTGGATAAGGAACTGGCTGGCTGGTGGCACACAAAGACTTGTGGTCAATGGCTCAATGTCCAGCTGGAAACCAGTAACGAGTGGTGTCCCTCAGGGATCAGTGTTGGGACAGGTCTTGTTTAACATCTTCATCGCTGACATGGACAGTGGGATTGAGCGTGCCCTCAGCAAGTTTGCCGATGACACCAAGCTGTGTGGTTCGGTTGATAACGCTGGAGGGAAGGAATGCCATCCAGAGGGACCTTGACACGCTTGTGAGGTGGGCTGATGCCAACCTCATGAAGTTTAACCATTATGAGTGCAAGGTCCTACAGCTGGGTCGGAGCAATCCCAGACACAGCTACAGGTTGGGCATAGAAGAGATTCAGAGCAGCCCTGCAGAGAAGGACTTGGGGGTGCTGGTCGATGAGAAAATGAACATGAGCCAGCAGTGTGCGCTTGCAGCCCAGAGGGCCAACTGTATCCTGGGCTGCATCAAAAGGAGTGCAACCAGCAGGTCAAAGGATGTGATCCTGACCCTCTACTCTGCTCTCGTGAGACCTCACTTGGAGTATTGTGTACAGTCTTGGTGTCCTCAAGCATAGCAGCCTTCCAGTATCTGAAGGGGGCCTATAGGGATGCTGGGGAGGCACTCTTAATTAGGGACAGTAGTGACAGGACAAGGGGTAATGGGTTAAAACTTAAACAGGGGAAGTTTGGATTCGACATAAGGAGGAGGTTTTTTACTGTAAGGGTGGTGAGGCACTGGAATGGGCTGCCCAAGGAGGTTGTGAATGCTTCATCCTTGGTGGTGTTGAAGGCCAGTTTGGACAGAGACTTGCGTGACATGGTTTAGTGTGAGATGTCACTGCCCATGGCAGGGGGGTTGGAACTTGATGATCTTAAGGTCCTTTCCAACCCTAACTATCCTATGATTCTATGATTCTGCTGTTGTTAATTGTAAAACTTCCAATAAATTCAAATCTTCTCTCACTTTGCTCCGCAGAAGTATCTCAAGCTGATCCTAGATTATATATAATATAAAAATAAAATCAAAACCTATTAGATATGACTCTATCAATTACTTAACTTTGGTTCATATTTCCCTATATTCTGACAACATATATTAATTTAAATAGGCTGAAAACAGGTGTATTAAAGTGACAAGCAGAAGAGGACTTTGGGATTCAAGAACAGTCAAATAGGAAAAAAATAAAAATGCTTTACTCTGATTTCATTTTAAGAAAATAACATTATTATTTGGCCCTGAAGTATTGTGGCCATAAACTGATAAAATTATCCAGAAAGGCCTTAGAGACATCTGAATATTTCCAACTTGAACAGCAATATATTGAGGAATATATTTACATTTTTAGTAGCTTAGTTCTACTTTATATAACCCCTAAAGGGCAATGTTGTTCAATATACTTTGTTGAAGCAAAATATGGCTGCTTTATTTAACCAGCTAATGCTCATCTGCTTATCTGCCATTTAAAGACACTGATGCTGCATTGAGCTTGGTGTCACTGTTTTTTTTACTACCTACAGGGAAAGAAAAGAAATTCTACAGCTTTTTTGAAGCCCTTTGCTAGAATGGTGAAGTATCCGAACTTGTGTTCAGGTTGGTCCCCTGTCTCATGTCTATACTACAGCAAATATTTCCACATGCAGCCACAGCCCCCTTCACAATCAGTGGATGAGCACGTGCCTTTCACAAATAGTGTTCATAAGGTGACCACAAAGGCTAGTCACAGAGTAATCATATGAAGCATGCATGGAAGATCCTGATTTAGGGCCCATTAATATGTATCCTGGGGCCTCCACAGTGTACAAATTTTCCCAAAGAGGCAGACAGACAGCACAGTAAGCCTCACCTATCCCTGCAGAATGGCCCTGGGTATGTTAATTTAAATTCCCAGGTCCTCTTCCTTTTGTATATGAGGAGTAGCCAAAATAGATGGAAAAGACAAAGTTTTCTAGGAATCTAATGTTACTATTGATATGTAGCAGCTAGAGGAATCAAGAAAGACTGGGATGTGCTTACCCTTTAAATGCAAGCAACAAGCAGACATATTTCTTGTTCAGAAGTGATACATTATAACATATAGCTATGCCTAGCACAGGAGCAAACTTAACAGCTGTTAGCTCTGGAGCAATACCATTAATGACTACCTTCTTTGTTCATCCTACAGACACCTCCATATGCACAGGAAAGAATAGTTTCCTGAAGCTTATAAAATCTTTAAAATCTTACTATATAATATATCTATTTCTAGAGTTTTGGGGAGACTTTAGCTTGCTCATGGCTACCAGGAGAATGAAATACACTTGAGAATGCATCTGGAGAAATCTTTAAGCACATAGTTTGCTTTAATAGGCTTTGTACTACACACAGCAGACTTTTGAATTTAGATACTTAGTGTTTTCACTAGTGAAAAATCTTAGCTGAAACAAGGGAGTTCTATCTCTGGTTTACAGCATTTCTCACTGTATACAAACATGCTGAAGTACATGTACAAAATACTGAGAATAATAATTATCAGTCAAACCATGTCTGAAATATATCCCAAATACTTGATTCCACAGAAAGGAATCATATTTCTCATAGTCATCTGTGAATACTTAAAAGTTTATCCCAAAGTAGTTAGCCTACTCTCCGGCTTGGCTTTTTCTACTGGTTTTGTGGAGAAACAATGTTTCTCATAATTTGCATTCCCTCAGTATATTCTTTTGGCATACAGCAAGAGAAGTCAGTAAGTACTGTTCTCATAAAATACCTGATCCCCTCACTTAACAGTTTCTTTGTTTCAACCTGTTACCGGTACCTACTCTCCTCTCTAAATTTCAGAGAAGCACAATGCACATCACTGCAGGATGCTTTTCTGTGCATCCTTCTAGAGAACTCCAGCATTCCAAGTCCTTCATGTCCACTTAGCAGATATGTTCCAGGATCTCTGTGTTTTACAGATGTTAGGTGAAATGAAGCAGACACTATGTGGAGCATGTAATCATGTGCCTTGTCATATGGCATCACCACTTCCATATCACTCCTCCAAAGTACACATCACTGACACTTTTGAAGGTCCTTAGGGCAGAGCTAAATGCCTCCTTTCTCTTGGCCATTAGCCCAATGAAAGGCTTCAGAAGAGGAGAGTAAACAGGACTTTCAAAAATTATTGGCATTTTCACAACTGTACTTGTACCCTTGTCTGCGAGGCAGAAGTATATTTTTTTCCCAATCTAACAGGCAGGCAAAGGATAGACCTGTTAAATAGGTCACATATTTTGCACCCTAAAAATGCTCATGTCTCATTAGGATTTTGAGGAGAGACGTTAGCCAGGACGTTAATGTCTACACAAGGATAGAATTCAGTTACTTTTGGATTTCAAGGGTTTCACTCTGTTCCCTATCCCTGTCTTCCTGCTTAGGGGGCTGGGAACGTGGAGAACAATTGATCTTTCTCTTAAAGTCTGAAGCAAGGCAAAGTAAGCATTAAGTACCTCAGCTTTTCCTCATCCTTTCCTACTGCATTTCATCTTATCTGTCCTTGTGTTGTTAATTTATTTACTGAAACATTCTTGTTGTCTTTTATAGCAACAGCTAGATTGAATTCTAGTTGGGCTTTAGCCCTACTAATTCATTCCAAGTATAACCCCACAACATTCTTGCAGTCCTCCTGAGTTGTCTGCCTCTTCTTCCAAAAGGTCATAAACTCTCATTTGTCTTTTTTCGTAAGTTCCAGATAAAGCTCTCTGTTCAGCCAGACTGGCCTTATTTCCCACCAGCTCATCTTTTCTCTCATGGGGGCAGCTTGCTCCTGTAACTTTTAAGATTTCCTTCTGGAAGAATGGCCAGCTTTCCTGGACTCCTTTGCCCTTCAGGTCTGCCTCCCAAGGGACTCTGTCAACCAGTCTGCTAAACAGGCAAAAGTCTGTACTCCAGAAGTCCAAGGTGGCAGTTCTGCTGACCCCCTACAATAGGATTCTGTTAGTTGTCAGCTATTTTCACTTCAAAGGACTTTGTTATGGAAGCAGCACATCATTTTAATGAAGCTGTGCTGCAATTAGTGTCCAGGATATGGGAAGAGGATAAGACAGGTAGAGTAAGTTTTTCTTCATTTGTGCAGGTATGTGCCCAACACTCTTGCTGTGGCCTTATATTATTCCATGAAGGATACAATCTCATTTATATTTTCAATGTACTGTATAGTGCATACTACGCTGCCAAGCTAATGGATACTTGAAAAGGACTACTGGAGTTTATGATTTTGCACTCCCAGTTGCAGCATCCCTGGGCTGCTATTTTTTTGTTTGTGATAGGCTGCACACAGTACATTACAAGAAAAGAAATAATCATAGCTGAATTAAAAAAAACTACCACCCAGAGGCATGCGGATGTATCAGTTATAAAAAATCCACCTTTAAGACTGCATTACAATGGTAGTAAGACTTTTCAGTTCAATAACATTAAATCAATGCAATTAGAGAGAACAAACTGGATCAATGTAACATCTTGGTGAAGACATGGCCTTGTTGTTCATTGCTAGGAAAAGAAACAAGAAAAAAGAAAAAAAAAGTCCTTTCAGAAGAACTATTCATGTAACCATTGAGAAAAGTAAAAATATATAATTGGATACAAATGTTATGCCTTTTGTTCTTTACCTAAAAGGTTAGTAATAATTGGTGTGACAATCATGTAAACACTCTCAGAATCTGACATATATTAGTGCCAGTAATGTTACATTTATTCACTCAGTTGGCATCTGAATAAATACAGGAGAAAATATAGGATATTTTTTCAACTAATAATTGTGCATAGTTTCATCACCCTCATTTTCTCCTCCTCCCTATTAAAAGCATTTTTAAACTTCTCCTTTCAAATGCAGATTCTGTCTGCTATCTCAATTCTATATCCAGTCATTTTCATGAATACTTTGCAAAACATAAAGTCTAAATTTTTATCTTTTTTTTTTTTATATTTTTGTGCTTGGACTGACAGGATTAAAAAAATCCTGTAGAACAGTATTTCTCAGGCAGTTTTAACCTCTAAAGACTTCACATAGGAAATCATTGCTCTTGCCTACACAACATGAAACTTCTGCTCAGAGAAATCATTCTCTTTGGAAATGACCCTGGATACAGATTCCTTAAAGCTTTAGACACATAAGTAGGTAAAAGCATTCATTTTCCAACAGGATCATGTGCAGAAGGTGGACTGTTTGAGAACAGTATCTCCTGAGCAGTATGTTCACATTCTGCATCTCTGCAGACAGCTGAAAAGTTGGATTGCTACCTATGCTTTTTATAAACCTAATAAAGCTTATAGGGAACACCTTTTTTTTTCATAAGAAACCTGGAAACATGGTGCCAGCTGTTCTCTTTTTTATTTGCCTCTCAACTGAGTTTAACTTAAAAACAAGTTTCATTTGTTCTATAACCTAGTTTCATGGGTCCATTTTGATACATCTAGGATTATTGTAGGTAGGCTTTTAACATGTCATCTCTGAGCTCTTCCTGGTTACAAGACCTATTTTCATTACAGTGAAAAGAGGGCCCTCTCATGAGATATGGTGCAGCAGTACCATCAGGACAGAAGAGGTAGATAGAAACAGCTGGGCTTGACACTATATATCCCTCCTGTTCATACTAGATAGAGAGTCTACACTGTCATAGACAAAGGATTTTTACTCAAGCATTCCCTAAACATGAGCTTGAGCCTATATAATGTGTTAGAGAGAAGACAGAGGTAACCTTGCAGAAGAGAAGAGTAAAGGAAAGAAATTAATTTCTGCTCTTTGATCCCAAACAGTTGGCTGTAAAGATGGAGCAAGCCTTTTTGGAAGAAAAGAGGACAAAGGGAGCAAAAAAGATAAATAAAAGATAAACAAATAAAAAAGATAATAAATAAAAATTGCAGCAAGGGAAATTTCTGCCAGATACAAAAAAAGTGGTGTAAAGCATTGAAACAGGTTGGTCTCTGAAACTAGAAGACTTTCATAATTTCACTGGACAAATCCCTGAGCAATTTAATCTGATTTTGAAACTAGCCTTGCTTTGGACTGGGGACTCCAGATTTTCTGTTCAACTTATCCTATGATGTAATGGATATTCATCCACATCTGAAAGATGGCATAGATGGAGTCTACCTATAGGAGATCTACAACAGTAGAAGCAGCACTCTGCTTCCTACTGCTTCTAAACGCTATGACGTACAGAACACACCACAGGCCAGTTTGCCATAGGACTAAAAGGCTTATAATCCTTTATTATCACTGCTTGATATATCTGGCATCCCTTGTGACATGATAGAAAAAAGTCTGTGAATTGTACATCTTTTCTATCAAAGCTTATGTGCATGCGGACTTCTTACACTTTTTAAAGACAAGGAATTTTAGAGAAGTCCATTCAGCATTTCTTTACAGGGTGACATAATACTGCTGTTCAGACAGTATTGAACAGGCTTGCAGCATATTTGAATATGGTTACAAAGGCAGTTTACAACACTTAACACAGAATAAAACATTATGAATTCTGTGCAAGAACAGTTATTAAACTGGCTTGCTCCCAATACTATTTAAAAACTATTATTTAGCTGTTGGCTCCAACTTCTGTGTTTTGTGGTGGTTTTGGTTGTTTTGTTATTTTGTTTGGTTTTTTTGTTTTTTTTTTTTTTTTTCCTGGACTCTTTCGAGGATGTTTTAAAAGAACTTTTGCTATAGAGGCTGGTTGGTGTTTTAGAAATGCTTCCCAAAGATCATTGCATCTGCTGATGAAAGTATTGTTGCATGTGGATACTATGAATTGCTGCTGAAGGAGGTATAGTGAGAGTGTAAAGATGAACGATTGTCTAAATTTTGCAGTTAAAATAAAGCTATAGCTTTTCTTTAAAGATGGAAATATCTTTCTTAGGAAACTCCTGGGATTCTTAAAGCTGTGGTTTTATCTGTAGGTGCGTAGTTTCTATTAAATATGCAATTCCAGTGGATCTCGTAAAAGCTGTCAAAATCTAGTAAAATAAAGTCATCTAACTTGACTCTGAAAGTCATACACCATAAGTAAGTGTGGCCTGCAGTACTATACTGGATACAGTGGGCTAGTTATATAACCCTGATTTATAGAAGTCAATGCTCTGGGAGTGTCCTCACATTTTTCTTCCTTTTATTTTTGTGACCCCTGAAGAGACATTTGTAAAAAAAAAAAAACAAACCATATTATTTGGCCTTTGTTTACTCTTTTAACAAGAGAGGCAAGAATTCCTAACCGGCCTGAGCAAAACCTGTGTAGCTATAAATCTTTTGTTTTCAGTTACTTTTAAGCTAGAGTCTATGTAACTAAAAAGTGTTTTGCAACCTAGTGCATTTCAGATTGATTGAACTAAGCTAAATGAAAGGAGAAACACCCATCAAAATTAAAGTCTGAGATGCAATTTTATAATTAATGGGGTTTTTTTAATTTTTAGATATTTTCCTATGGAAAGGAGAATAGGTTTCCCTGTAAAATGTTCATATGTGTTTGTATTAGTGCCAAAAGGTTACTTTTACCTAGAAGTGAGTCATCTACCCTCTTCTCATAGAAAAATTTCATGACAAAACAGTCTGAAACCTTCAAAACCACTGGACTCATTTACAAGATACGTAACCAAAGCTCATTATGAATTAATTTTTTCTGTATTGTGGCATTTTTATACTTACTGCACAAATTCCACATCTGATGCATTGTGAAAAACGTACTTCGAATTGGTTTCAACTAGGAAACACTTTTGCCTATAATAGTACAGGATTTAAAAAAAACATAAAAGTCTTCTTATCTTTGCTTACAAAAGAAAGCATAGCCACACCCCTATTGCTGAATATCAGTCTTAAATGTTACCTACTGACTTGTTTTAGTTGCTGTTAAAGCAGATCATCACCATCTTGAGATGCGCATGTGCCATTATACTACTATTACTGATGTCTAAATATCCTAGTCAGAGATCAAGCTGAAAAATCAGGATAGACACCCCCCAAAAGACCACTGTTTCAAAGTGAGTCCCCAGTCTGACATCATGATAGATGCAGACTTTGTGCAAAGACACAGAGGGAAGATTTTGTGCCTAGTAGCACCTTCCAGAAACAGAACTGAAAACAGAATAACTTAAGTAAGTTCTGCAGTCCTGGGGTAGTCTGCAACTAAAATGAAACTAAGTATTTCACCCCCACTGAAGGCTACTTAGTGGTTGTTCTCCATAGACCACAATGATCTCACTACTTCTCAGCATTTCTGTAGCCCAGAGGTCTGTGTTACGCAGCCTAAGCTTTCAGGCATGCTAATATCAAGTAAAAAATCAGCCTATTTCCATTTCACAGTTTCATGTAATTTCAGTTTTTATTTTCATAATATGTCTTGAAATTGACTGGGCAATCAAATTTTTGATGTCTTGACTTTTAAAGTACAGTTAATTTGCACAACAGTTTATTATATTATACATAATACTATAAACTTACAATGATTGCATTATGCTTGATACAATAATTCTGTCATAATATGGTTGTATATTGATGTGAAATATAATAACCAAAAGTATTTTCAGGGTTGAGTAAGAGTCACAGTATGGTTGGACATGCAAGTTGTCTATTAAATATTCGTGCACTTACAGCTGTTTATGTAATAAAGGGTTCTTAAGCATCTAAGTCTTTCTCAGCTTTTCTCACATTCAACATATTTATTACCTACTACATGGCAAAGATTTATGGCTGTAGATATGACCATTAATTTGTACTTTGTTTACTTCATATGCCTAGTTCTATTAAGTTATTACCCAGTGCACATATATGTAAAATTAAATGACTTGACACTTTAATATTAATAAAAGAAATAGATAATTACAAACATTATTTTTATAATCTCACATTATAAAAATGTGAGATTAATATGTTCTGTCTCCTGTCAGCTGGCTATTCTGTAAAATATAATGTATCTTTACATTTAGAGCAAAATTAATGAGGTAAACTGATAGAAAAAGGTATTCAGTTCTTTCATTCTTAAGTCTTTTATTTAAATCTTATACTGAGCATATGGACAAAATGTATAAATATATCCAGTAAAGCTGAGAGAGTTTAATCACATCTGCTTTGGGCAACATATAAGGTTAGAGATGCAAACCACTGCCCAACAGTAGAAAGACACTATATGAATTTTAGGGTACCAGGATGATTCACTTGAGCTCAAGTTCCAACATCCATTTGGCTTACTCTTTATTTAACCTTAACTTGCACTATACTTCCAAATTCACATCCACCCAAAATCAAGTTTAAAAATTGAACTGGAATTCTTTAAATGAATGAATGATGTCACGTAAATATGACAGAATGATTCAGCCTTGTTGCATGACAGATGAATGCAATCCCACTACTCCACCAACATCAAAAGCATCAGTATAAAATCTGATTGAAAAAGATCAGGTATTTCTAAGAAATCCTCATCTCAGGATTTGTGTTAAGACTTTAATTTTTTTGCCTAAGTTGACCAGTCTAGAAAATTAGTGGTAAAGTTTGCAAGCAGAAGCAATTTTGTGGCAATTAATATATTGGCTAAAATGAAATATAATTAGAAAATCATTTGAAGATCAATCATGACAACTTGTAAATTAACTAGTACAGTGTACTTGAGGAAGAAAGTGAGCATCTTTGACACTTTATTCTTCTTTCTTGTGGCCAGGTCTTGACCGGATAAAAGAGGTCTCAAATGTTTTAAAAATTATCTTCATAGCTCACATTCTGTGCCTATAAAATAGATTGCACGGCTGGACAAGTGGACAAGTTCGATGAATGATTGGAGAACAGTGACAGCACTGAAATATTTCATTTTAACCATCTTTCTGTACCCATGCCTGGAAATGAACTAAATTCTCTTGCTGAAAATTTTGCATGTAGGAATGTAAGGAGATAGAAGCAACAGGCAGGTTTGATTAAGGGAATAAATATATTTGGCAACAATACTTAGTGGACCACTATGGTCCTCATTTCACGAAGACTGGGAAGTCCAGATGCTTCCTTTCATTTTTGCTGTGAGCTTCTACCACAACAGTATCTGTGCTACACACACTGATATCAGCTCCACCATTCTAATTGACTGCATGATCACCTTCAACACATGAAGAAACATGCTTCGAAAACAACAACAACAAAAAAGGAAAATTATTAAAAAAAATCATATTCTTATGCCTTTACCAGGCTGCACACAGTTCTCCTCAGATCACTATACAGAACAAAATGAAACCAAGATACTCCATGTTGTTGAAGTCCTGTTGTTTGTTTAAAAGTCATTATTTGTTTTGATCATTAAATGCCCATGCAGTAGGACCACAATTATTTTTTTTTTTTGGTGTGAAAAATAATCACAAAACATGGTTTAAATAAATGTGTGTAAAATTCCAATAAGGAAAGGCTAGTATTTACCTGTGTGGAGTAAAATATTTCCTTTTTACAGACTCTTCAGTCCTAACATACCGCAGGTGGTCCGTAACCATAGCAATCAGCTCTGCTGATGGAGAATGCAACTAGGATAAGCAAAAAAGGAACTGCAGTGCAAGGAAAGATCTGATTAGTACAGTTGTGCATGCTGCTGACAACATGAGGACACTGGCTCCTGTTGAGGAGAGCTGGTCACACAGTGAAAAATATGTAGCCAAGTGTTAGGTAAAAAGTAAGAATTACTTGACTTCTCTTTGTTTTTCTGCAGAACTTTGGGATTCACTTGAATTTCTTGCTGAGGTGGAGCTTTTAATTTGCACATCCATCTACATAACAAAGTTTTATAAGCATTTATTCAGAAAATAATACAGGCTAGATTATATTATGGAAAGTATGCTGCTGATCATATTATGGAAAAAGGATGTTCTAATGCACTGGGAGCTAAACGTATCAAAGACCAAATCACATCTTCAACAACTAGCTCAGGTATGACCTGGAAGTGACTTGAGATTGTATCTTGCCCTGAGGCTATGAAACATTAAGCACAAATGAGCAAGGACATAATAAAAATGCCAGATGCTGGAATTCTGATCAGTCCCAATTAAGTCTGGTGAAAAAAGATGCCAGCAGTATCTAGACATTACCAATTTAATTTCGTATGGTCATTTGAGAAACTGTTGTGTTGATATGTGAGTTTAAAATTCCCCAGCTGAAGTGAGATCTTCTGGCAATTACATCTTCTAGGTTGGAGGTTCTAGTACAGAAAAGATCAAGCCCTTCCATGATCACCTTGTTGATAATTTGTGACAAGGGTAAGCTCTATCAAGCAGCACCAATCCTTCATTCCAGAAGGAATAAATCATCTAATAAAAAAACCCTAAACCTACTATTTACTTTCACAAGTAATAGTCTCATTGTTTTTTACAGCAGTTCTGAATAATACTGATTTTAAGCATTACAATAGGTACATTGCACTGCATTACATTAGATAAGAATAAATAAAAAAAAAAATACCAACTTTAGCTCTCAGTATGAATAAATGTTAAAGGTCAGACAAAGTAACACAAGGATATTAGGAGTTACTAGCACAGACAGTGACTACGGTACATCAGCTGTCTGGTTACTATCCAGAAGTAAAGGTTTACTGAGAACTGGATGACAGAACATGTAAAACTCAACAGCATGTGGAAGAAGGACAACTGGCAACTTCTCTTCCTTCAAGGCGTTTTAAATACTTCTTCTTAGTGACAGATTAAAACACTACTCGGCTTTCACCAGGGAAGAATTTCCTGAGGGCCGCTAACTGAGCCTGGCAGAATGGGAAGCAGCACAGAGAAAGCAAGTCACACTCTGTCAAGCCTGTAACAGAACTGACATTACAGACTCTCAGCTGTTCCACATACCTACAAATATTAAGATATAGTGCATCTACCATATGGCATGTATTTCAGAGCACACCCTAAACGCCAAATTGCCTGCATCTTACTGTATGTTTGTGTGTATGCACACATAACATACCTGCGCATATGCGCACACACACACACGCACATTGCTTGCTCATTCTTTTGATAAAACTACTGAGAGCAGTGTAGTCTACCCTGTGACGCATGAAGGTTAGAAGGGACTCCATGGTTTCATTTATTGTTATGAGATTGTCACTGAATAGAAAAGATTATTTTCCAACAAATTAAAAAAAATATTTTGTAAGTTCACTAAAGACTTGAACATAACTGATCAATAACTAATTAAGTCCAGACAAGCTTAGTTCACAGGGTATTTTTATTAAGTTACTAAAAGAAGCTTCATGTTAACTTTAGCACTTGACTTGTTATGTACTTCCACTTTAAAATATTATCCAAGAAAAAAGTCCTACCAGTTTATTCCATGACCTGTTGACTCTACAGTGTTACTATACTAAATTGTATGTAGTTCAAATTCAGCTACCTGTATTTTGTTTCTTTTATTTGTGGCTCATGTATCAGGAACCAACCTATGTATAGATTTCAAAATCCCAAATCTATGGATCCACAATATAGAAAAATTAACAAAGACAATCTACAATGGAAACCTTGACTCACTAAAATCAATCACAAAACAAGCAAGATGTTACATATTCTACAGTTATTGATTAAAAATCCACTACAGACCACAGTGAATCAAGTTTTAATTTTGCATGGTAGGTCACACATTTCCCCAAAATACTTCCTACTTATAGTAAAGTACATCCTCGAGACAAATATCCTGTTTCAATTGAAGCTGACACGGAGCTTACCAAAATTCTTCCTAAGTTGTTCATATGGTTAGCTACGTTCACTAAAAATGTATTACCATTTCTGTCTTCATTTGTTAAACTTCGTTCAGGGTCTTATTTTGTCTCTGCACTTGTGCAGTAGATTAAAGAGCCCTCTATTATCTAATTTCTTCTGCATAGGAAGCATGCCCTTTAACTTTTCTTCTAAGCAGCCTGAACTCCTTCATTCTTTTAGAATAGAGGCACACTTCATAGTCCTTTGATCACAATTTTTCTCTGAGCCCTCTTCAGTTTATTAACATCTTTCTTGAATGATGATTAGAACTGTGGGTAAAGAATCTTTTTGTCCTATGAAAATCCCCACACCTCTCTTTTTAGAATCATAGAATCATAGAACAGTCAGGATTGGATCATAGAATTATAGAATAGTTAGGGTTGGAAAGAACCTTAAGATAGTCAAGTTCCAACCCCCCTCCCATGGGCAGGGACACCTCACACTAAACCATGTCACCCAAGGCCTCGTCCAACTTGGTCTTGAATACAACCAGGGATGGAACATTCACAACCTCCCTGGACAACCTATTCCAGTGCCTCATCACCCTAACAGGAAAGAATTTCCTCCTTAGATCCAATCTAAACTTCCCCTGTTTAAGTTTTAATCCATTACCCCTTGTCCTATCACTACAGTCCCTAATGAAGAGTCCAATCCCAGCATTCCTATAGCCCCCCATTCAGATACTGGAAGGCTGCTATGAAGTCTCCATGCAGCCTTCTCTTCTCCAGGCTGAACAGCCCCAACTTTCTCAGCCTATCTTCATATGGGAGGTGCTCCAGTCCCCTGATCATTCTCGTGGTCCTAGTCTGGACTTGTTCCAACAGTTCCATGTCTTTTTATGTTGAGGACACCAGAACTGCACACAATACTCCAAGTGAGGTCTCACAAGAGCAGAGTAAAGGGGCAGGATCACCTCCTTTGACCTGCTGGTCAACCTCCTTTTGATGCAGCCCAGGATACGGTTGGCTTTGTGGGCTTCAAGCGCACACTGCTTAGGCTATTAACTGACTAGAGGTGAATTTAAAAAGGCCTCCATTGCCCTCTTCTCATGTGTTAGGCAGATTTCCTGTATATCACAATTATTTTAGTCAGCTTTAATTTTAAACCTAAGAAGTATACAAAATTCCCCTTATAAAAGCATAGAATGTAGATTTCAGGTTTCTAGTCACACTACGTATTCTTCCATTTATGAGCACATGAGCCCATTTCACAATCAGGTTGTTCTGACTTCTGTCCTGGGTTCAGCAGTAGCAGTCATTTTTCTCCTTCTTAGTAGCTGGTGCAGCGCTGTGTTTTGACTTTTGGCCTGGGAACCAGTGCTTTTAGTTACCACTCAAATGTTTTTGTCTGACCAAGGACTTTGTGAGCCTCATGCTCTGCCAGTGAGGAGGGGAAGCCAGGAGGAAGCAGAGACAGGACACCTGACCCAAGCTAGCCAAAGAGGTATCCCATACCACACCACGTCATGCCCAGGATGTAAAGGAGATTTACCCGGAAGGGCTAGTGTACTGTGGGGTTGGACGAGGTAACAGTCGGTACTCGGTCAGGTGTGGTGGGGTGAGTTTTCAGTCTGCGGGTGGTGAGGTGTTGTATTCTCTTCCCTTATTATTTCCTTTATCATTATTATTAGTGGTGGTAGCATTAGTGATTTGTGTTATACCTTAGTTACTGGACTGCTCTTACCTCAACCCGAGCAGGAGGAGGGCAAGAAGGAGCGGAGTGAGTGAACAAGCTTTGTGGCTGGGTTTAAACCACAACACTTCCAGAGCTGCTCTTCCTAATAAGACAACATTTTGAGCCCTACTTGAAAACCCTGAGGATTTGGACCCACTCATCTCTCAAGCAACAGGACTTATTGTTGTGGTTTAAGTCCAGTGAGTAACTCAGTTCCATGCAGCTCATTCCCCCCTCTTGCTTCCCTCCTCACCCTTGATCCTGGAGGGATGGGGAGGAGAATCAAAAGAATGTAACTTCCACGGACTGAGATAAGAAAAGTCCAGTAACTAAGGTATAACACAAGTCACTGCTGCTACCACCAATAATAATAATGATAAGGGAAATAACAAGGGAATAGAATACAACCACTCACCACCTGCAGACTGATACACAGCTCAATACAAGCAGTGATTCAACCCTTTTGGGAAACTGCCCCCATTTTATATACTGGGCATGACGTGCTGTGGTATGGAATACCTCTTTAGTTAGTTTGGGTCAGGTGTCCTGTCTCTGCTTCCTCCCGGCTTCCCCTGCTCCGTGGCAGACCATGAGACTCAGAAAGTCCTTGGTCAGGGTAAACATTACTTAGCAACAACTAAAAACATCGGTGTTATCAGCTCTGTTCCCTGGCGGAAAGTCAAAAACACAGCCCTGCACCAGCTACTAAGAAGGAGAAAAAATGACTGCTACTGCTGAACCCAGGGCACTTATCCAGACTGAAAGCTCATGGAATGTGGGATGTAAGCTTGCATATGCAGGCAAGCATGTTTCTATGCATACAAAGTCAGAATGACATCAAGTTGCCAGTTTAGTGTAGAGAAAAAGAAACAAATTCATATTTTAACCATGGAAGTAAATTACCATATGGATGAATTAAATTCTCCCCTTCTACTCTGTTTTTGTGAGATCTCACCTGAAGTGGGGAACTCCAAGAGCAGAGATGTGTTTAGTTCCCAATAGAAGAGGGACATGGACTTGCTTGAGCAAGTCTGGAGGGGGGGACACAAAAATGATCAGAAGGCTGGAGCACCTCTGCTATGGAGACAGGCTGAGCTTGTTTAGCCTGGAGAAGAGAAGGCTCTGGGGAGACCTTAGAACAGCCCTTCAATCCCTAAAGGGGACCTACAAGAAATCTGGAGAGTGAATTTTTACAACAACATGTAGTGACAGGACAAATGAATGGCTTTAAACTGACAAAGGGGAGATTTAGACATTAGGAAAAAATTCTCAGCTATGAAGGTGGTGAGACCCTGGCACAAGTTCTCCACAAATTTATGGCTGCCCCATCCCTGGCAGTGTTCAAGGCTAGGCTGGATGGGGCTTTGAGCAACTTGGTCTAGCGGAAGGTGTCCCTGCCCATGGCAGAGGGGTTGGAACCAGATGATCTTTAAGTCCCCTTCCAACCCAGACCATGCTATAATTCTATTATTCTGAATCTATGACTCCGTGATTCTATGAAATATATGCTAAATAGCAGATTCAGTCTTGCTTGATTGTCAATGAAAGTCATAGATTTACTCAAAGGCTTCTAAAATTCCTTTTTAATCTGCCAAATATATTCTGCTCCAAAGAATGACTGCATTGACAAGCACACACACTTCATAATTATGGGATGTAGTTTTTATCAATATACTTAATGTAATTCTGATTTCCAGGCATGAAGGATAGATAGCAGCAAAAATGATCAAAACTTAATTCCCCACTTGATTTTCCCAGGCTGGAAAGTAAAAAGGAGAAACAGAATTTTCCGGGGGGAAAAGGAGGGCTTTTTGCATTTTTTTCCGTACTCTTCATCAAAATGCCGTCTTCTGTATTCAGCTTTTCAACAGCTATAAGACAAAATTTTATGAAGCAGAGCTTACAGCATGTTTCTCTTTGGTTCATATTTTCTGTCTTTTATGAATTCCAGTCTGATACCTGTTTACCTACTCATTGTACTAGGACCTTGGAAATACAGATCAGCTTTATCCTACTCCAGGAGCTAAGCTGTTAAATCGAAAATGATGCAGTGCTCAACGTTGCAAAGGCTATGCTACTTCTCTGAATATATGCCTGTTTAAAGCCAATGTATTACATCTGACTGTCAAGAAAGAAAGAAAAAGCAAAGAAAATCCTGTGCGTATGAAATTAAAAATAAAAAAGAGCAAGTTTTTCAAACACGATATGCGTGGTACTTGTACCTTCAGGGGTTTCCTTTGCCTTGGTCATTACAAACACCTGCAGGTTTTAAGAACTAGTTGTCATCTAATCGACAAACTACTTAACACCCCTAATCTTTTCTTTCCACATGATAACACTTAACTATCTTTGAATATTTGCACAAAGTGTACTCCTCTTCATGCTATGTATTTTTAAAATGGCTTTAGGAAATGGCCCTATTTAATTTGCCTGATGGGTTCCCATCTACCCGTGCAAATATCTTCTCTCAATCATGCATTTCTTCAGCTAGTCACTGAGATGTATACCTCTGATAAAGCTCTAAGAGCCTGGAAAAATCTTTCTACTGAGAAACTTGTTAAAAAAGAAATAGCTACAAACCCCAGTTAAATTCAGTGTCAAACTTGAAATTAAGAAACAAATGAGGACAGCCAGGAATGAATTATTTAACAAATAATCTTCAAGTCAAAAATGTCTAAAGCTACCAGATTTCATGTTTCTCATCGTTAATACAAGTGTTTGAATGCATCAGGGCTAGGGAAGGTTCTGTGACAGTTGTAATGAGACAATTTGGAAGAAGTAGACCTTATCCACCTTAAAATACTCAAAGGACATCATTTTAGCTGTATAATGAACTTTTGATTGGCCATTTTATATTACTGTCATGGCTTGAAAATGTATCAAATCATTCCCATAAACAATCTGAATATCAGACAGGAGAAAGACAGTTATAAAAATGCTTTGAGCTGTCTGGTGTGAATAAATTTCATGATTATAGAATGGTCATAGCCATCTACGCAAGAACAAAAGAGATCTTTTTTATATATCTTCTCAAATGCACAGACACATGTATACTCGTTTCCCCTAGGCCAAGTTAATAATTTTTCCTAGGTCAAGTTAATAAAAGCTATATTGAGCTGAATGTTAGAACTGGAGTGTTAGAACATTTGCTTTTCTTTGTTCATGTATATAAAGTGTAAATCCCTGTGCTGTTGTAATTCCCATACATGTTTAATCAGTACATTGCCATTTAAGCTAATCTCTCAATATTCCAGCCAACTGCTTTTCTATCTTTTCTTCTCCTCTACCCTTCACCACTACTTTTAAATAAGTTCTCTTGCATCATCTTTGCCAGATGCTGGTCTGAAAGACTTCTATGCAGAAATGTTGATAAAAATGTGGATTGTATATTTTGTATGGATGCTGTTATGCTACTGTTCAGTCCACTCAGTAGTAGCTGGAAGTTCCAAAGAATGAAAAAAAAAAACAAAGGGAGGAAGCAATAAGTCTCCAGCAAAAGCTGCTTTGAACATAGACTTTCATAATTTCTAACCTCTTCTAATGTATTTTTAGTATTCAGTATTTGTCCCAGAAAAATGACGAATTTAATATTAAGCTTTTACAGAAATCTAATAACTCATGTTTCACTTTTAAAAGTTAGAAAAAAAATGTAGTCTTGGGTAAAATTTTGCACTTCCATACACATTTTTGATTCTTGCCTACACTGCTGCTTAGCCACTAGTTATCATTTTCAGGTGGTCAGTTGCCATTAATCTGTTTTATAAAGAAATATGTTATAAAAAGATCAAGTTATTGTTTCTTTTGTTTGTGCTTTTCTCCTCTTCATTTACTTTGCATGACAAATTTCCCAATTATTTCATCATGATTATTATAGTAACAAACAGATACTGATAACATGAGGTAATATGTGCTATAAAATACAGAACAATAGCAGAGAATGTTAAATAAAAGAGTTAGAAAGGCAGTGCTCAAAAAAGTGACAGAGCTTAGTCATCAATTTGTTTACATAAAATGTTAATATTACTGACCTGCTGTTTAAGGAAAAAAAAAAGCAAACACCTTTATAAAAATGCAATACTAAGTGCTGCAATTTCCCTTTGTGAGTGCACATTTTTCTATTGTTGTTTTGTGAACTTTGTCCTTCTAAGTGTATGTTTTATATAGCTTTTGCCTTGGAAGTCCCCTGTTTCAATCCCTTAAAACTGTCAAGTGTGACTTCACCTGCTTTATTGTTCTCATAAATTCATACACAACTAGTAGCTAAATCCAATTTGTGTCATTCTGCCTCTCTTTGTTACCCATTCTAAATCTCCCAGCATGTTTCACAAAAGTAGAATCCTATTAATGCCAAATAACCACCACTGTATTTTATTCCGTGGTTATTACAGCCCTGCTACTGTCACAGCTCTAAAAGTGTCTTGTCTCCTCATAAACTGATGATGACCAAAACCTGAAAATCTCATCGCTAGCTTTGTGTACTTTTTCTTTAATCTGATAAACTTTTTCCTATACTTATTTTATTTAATGAACTTAGGTGTTACAAGTTGAGAGCTTTTACTTTGTCAATAAATTTGCCAACCTGTAAAATGCTGCTAGTTAACATGAAAAAGCCCCAAAATCTTAAGTTCTTATTTTTAGATTTACTGAAATTCTTTGCTTTTGAAGTATTGAATAGGTCCAGTTTCAATTAAAGTATTAAGGAGAATAACTTATTTTTCTTTATTGCTTTCTGAGCAAGTGAGGGAATTAAAATATTAAAAATTGGAAAATACTGTAAATTTCAGTGGAAGTCCTAAAACCCCATGGATTAAACCCCATAAAGTGCTACTAGAATCTGGATAACACCCATGAGGTACTGATATATCATCAGCCACATATAATTGGATGAATACAAGAGCATAGTTCTTTCACTTAAAAAGCTAAAAAGAAAAAAAAAAGCTCCTGATTAAGGTTACAATGTAAAATTTAACCTCTCTTGATGAAATTTTGGAAATTCATCTCCACCTGATATCCTTCATGATTTCTGTAACATATATACAGACAGCAAGAGACAAAAAGTGTATTATGTGCATTTAAACTGTATTCTAGCAGCTCCAAAACAGAAACAGTTTGGGGGTTTTGTTGCTGTTGCTGTTGGTCTTTAATTTATTTTTAAATAAGTATCTTAATGACTGCATCATGATGTGGGCACTTACAGCATGTCTTGGATTCTTTCTCACTCCATCCTCTGCACTCATGCCTCATGAATAAGTTCTCTCTTCATTACTACAATATGTATAATTAAACTCCAAATCCTGTAATCCTAAAAATGAAAAAAGTACATTTGAAATATATGATAATTTTCTAGGAACAAACACATAAAAGCATATCTTGGGCACAGTAATGGTTGAGAGAAGAACTTAGAAGCCACCAGAAATAATCACCTTTACAAAGTGTCAAGGAATTCTGTTCTTAAAGGGTGTGCCTATACAATACATCATGGCTTAGGAAGATCTTCTTCCACCAATATTCCAAAGACAGTGTTGTGATTTATTAAATTTAGTGATGTGCCAAATAGTAGCATATGGTTTATGGAAAGCCTGGAAAAAAAAAAGGGAGCTCATACCTACTGGCAATGCTGTACGTTGAAAAGCTGAGCTGATTCTCTGGCATCTGAAAGGGGAAAATTAAGTAGGAGCAGGCATGGCAACTTGCCTTTTTTAGGCAGTTTGTTTAAATATGATGATAAGAATGTGCCCTACTTGTCTAATTATGTTTCAGAAATTATGTGAAATTACTAGAAGATGCAAAGGAGAATGATTAAAAAATGGAACTGCAAACCAATCTTTTAAGATGCAAATCAAAAGGAGTTCATTGTATTTTGTGCAACTTTTAGTAAAAAATTCCTAGTAGAGACTGAAGAAAAGTTGCAGCATCTTTCCAGACAGGTGATGCAGTCATAGTGCTCTGAGACTTTAAAAGAGCTTTACTTTAATTTAGGCTGAATGATCCTGTGCTTCAATTACATTATGAATATTTTGATACATATTTCAAGAGAAAGTAGCTTACTTCAGCTTTAAGCAGTAAAGATGGACAACACCACAGAGAATATTTTTTGCACTTGTGACAAGATCAAACCCACATTGTCTGGGAAGCTCTTAGGCAATGATATTTGGACAGATAATCCCTATTAAGGCATTTAAATGACATCAAAGTTAAAACTTTAAAATCTTTTTAAAATCATTTGGGAAGGACCTCTTAGAACCGTTCAGTTCCACAAAGTTTCTTGTTATTTCTTCTCTGACCTGAAAATGTTATTTTCTCTTGTCTTAAAAAGGCATCAAGCTAACAGGACTTCAAGACTGGAAAAGGCTGTTATAACCATACAGCTGGGCTTCAACAAATAATTGACCAACCATCTTAATTTTAATACTTGTTCAGCAAAATATTTTTGTCCTTCAGTATTCTATTCTGGCTTTAGGTTTTTTGAGAAATAAATATCTGCCACCTTGCCATATAAATATTTACAGTGGTTAATTATTTTGTCTTTTGCAACATGCTCAGTAAGTTACTAAACCCTATTTCATATTATTAGAAAAAAAAAAAGAGCAAACAAAAGTTAAAAATAAAGTCAAAGTCTTGGGTCTATTGGAGGATATTTTCCAAAAGACAACTTCTGTAAGAGACAGGAAACAAGATTCAGTCTGAGCACTTTCTATTGTCCTCTGGAATGGTGATTCATTAAGTCACTTTTACATTACAGACTACACCAAACCCAGCTGAAGTAAAAGCAGCAGGATAACAAACTTTTCATATGCCTGGCACATGTCACAGCACATCCTAAAGTTAATTTCATAACCACTGTAGGACCAGAAGAAGATGGTCACCCTAGAAGCCTTTCAAGGAATATCTATCAGGTTTGTACCCTGGCAAAAAGTGTATTCGCCGGTCTCTGCTGTTGCAAAAGTCTGCATTTAACTTTTAGTTATAAATACATGCATATATATATTTATGTACATGTTATGTATACAATTGCATATTGTCTAGAAGTATAATTTCAATCTAAATAAAACAAATATTTAGAAAACCTCCAGTTGCCTATCATTGTTTACCCCTTTTGAAACATTTCTGCCTGCCTCATACTTGGTTTTTTTTTTTGTTTTTTTGTTTGTTTTTTTTTAATTTGTATTACTTTTATCAGCTTTAAAGGAAAGCAAAAACCAGAAGCTTCAATTCTTTTCAGATGTATTACAGTCTGAAGGTCTGGACTGTCTTTTTATATTATAATCCTTCACAGTTATATCCATAGATAGACTTTACTTTGGTTTCATTCTAGCCTTTGTTGTTATCATCCCTTGAAATTTTTTATATTTCAGTGTTCTGGGGAGGAAGCCTTTTCTTTTCAGACTCAGATAATGTGATTTCAGGAATATGTTTCATTCCTTCACATCAAAGGAATCTCCATTTCATTCAGCATGTTTTGTACTAAAAAATTCCTGCTTCCTTTTGTTATTATTATATCTGCTGTATTTGTTAAAAGGGATATTTAATTATACATTAAATAGCTCTTCAGTCCTTTCTGTAACCTGACTTTTCATAACTAATTTGCTGGATGATAGAATTACCAACTCTCTTGCCATTCCTTCTTTCTCTCTTCCCATCTTCCATTGTCAGAAGATTAATTCAGAATGAATGGCTTTATATAACTGCTACTTTGTGAAGATCTTAAACTGCCTTGACACCCGGGAGATATTTTTAAAACTGTTTGGAATCATGAGGAACCGTAAAGATTATGTTGATTTTATACTCAGATTTTTGTCCCCAATTTCTATTAAACTTTTACGTATGAGAGTACTAAGATTATGCTAAACCCACTAGTTTTGGGAACTTACTTCACTACACAGAATTAAAGGATAATGATGATGTTTAGAACTATTTGAAGCAATAAATATTTTCAATGAGAATGAATAGCTAATGCTGGGTAAAAACTTGTACCTTTAATAAAATGCAAGCATACTTCTTTCCATCCCAATCTAATATATGATTTTATGATTCTTTACAAGACCTGATGTCATAGAATCATGGAATAGCTAGGGTTGGAAAGGATCTTAAGATCATTTAAGACTGTTGGGAGATGGGGTTGTGTTTGCCTCAGCTGCTTCATGTTTATAAAGCCAAAGATGAGATGCTACTGAAGAGCCATTTCCATGTTGTATTTGTTCTCCCTTGTACCTCTTATGTTGAATTAATTTCCCTGACTGTGAACCTCTGTGATATTTTTTTTTCCTCTGGCCCCATCACTAGAGCCAGCAACTGGTGACAGCATCTTCTTTCTTTTTCTCTCCACTGCTGGAGGTGCATCATTGTCCGTCTCAAGCACAGCAGCCTCCCTGACTCTCTGCGCCCATTCTGTCTTGGGAGCACTGCTGTTAAATTCATTTTTCCCTTCTGAAATTCTGAACCTTTAAGGGAGGTTTACAGTTTTATTTGTAGGACTGTAAGAATGCACTTTGTCTCCTACAGCTGCTTTGACAAAATGGCTAGACACAAAGGCAGCAACAACAATAAAGGATTTATATGCGATGTAAATAGGATTACAACAATAGTGTTTAAAGGAAAAGGGAGAAGGAAAACCATTTCTTTTCCTTTTTAAAAGTAATTTGGAATGAAAGGGACAGCATGCCAAGAGTACGATAAAGATAATTTTGTACTGAATTACATTTAAACCTTCCCTTACTGCTTGCTTTATATATTTTTTCCCTATATATTCAGTTTCCCCCTTCTTATACTATCTAGAAAATCAAGCCAGAAAAAAAAAAAAAAAAATTCCCATTAAATAAAACAGGGCATTTCTGCCTAGGAGCATTTTCAGTGAAAACACTAAATATGTGTGGAAATATTTTTTCTGTGGAGCAATTACCATTTTTTCTGTGAAGCCTGGTCCAGTGCCTCACCACCTTCACAGTAAAGAGCTTCTTCCTTGTATCTAACCTAAAATTCCCCTGTTTAAGTTTTAACCCATTACCCCTTGTCCTATCAAGTCCCTAATGAAGAGTCCCTCCCCAGCATTCTTATAGGCCTCCTTCAAATACTGGAAGGCAGCTATGAGGTCTCCATGCAGTTTTTCCCAGGCTGAACAGCCCCAACTTTCTCAGCCTATCTTCATATGGGAGGTGCTCCAGTCCCCTGATCATCCTCGTGGCCCTCCTCTCGACTTGTTCCAACAGTTCCGTGTCCTTTTTATGTTGAGGACACCAGAACTGCACACAATACTCCAAGTGAGGTCTCACAAGAGCAGAGTAAAGGGGCAGGATCACCTGCTTCGACCTGCTGGTCACACTCCTTTTGATGCAGCCCAGGATACAGCTGGCTTTCTGGGCTGCAAGCTCACACTGAAGTTGACCCATGTTCGGTTTCTCCTCAACCAAAACCCCCAGGTCCTTCTCTGCAGGGCTGCTCTGAATCTCTTCCCTGCCCAGCTGTGCCTGGGATTGCTTCGACCCAGGTCTAGGACCTTGCACTTGGCTTGGTTGAACTTCCTGAGGTTGGCATCTGCCCACCTCTCGAGCTTGTCAAGGTCCGTCTTTTTTTCATCTTTCCCTTTCTGAATGTATTTTTTTATACTTCACATAATCTCTCATTTCAGTGCACTGTGGTTCACTAGAATAAAACAGTAATCAGCTGGTTACAAAGCAGCACACAGATGTCTGCTAGAAGTTACGACCTAAAATATTTAATTAAACAACACTGCTGTTTTTCAGAAATTTCTTGGCTTTGCTCCATGTCCAGATTCTGCTTTTTCTCTAGCTATTCTGAAGGACTGGTGTCAGCCTTCTATCGGAGAGCACTACTAAAAAAAGAGGAACAACCTCACTGCTTTGTGATTATAGGAGAACATCCAGTTACTGTATTCTGTAAAGTTTTATCTTCATGTGCCTAAATGTTTCTGATTACTATTCAAAATCCTTTACTATACTTAGACTTCTCTTTCCCCAAATCAACATGAAACTGGCATGATACAGTTATGTATGATTCTTAACCTGATCTTTGGCGACTTAGTCTGGGTAAAGGTGGCCCTGCTCCTTGCATGGGGGTCTGGACTGGATGACCTTTCAAGGTCCCTTCCAACCCAAACTGTTCCATGATTCTATGATTAACTAAGATTAAGATAAAGTGAAAAATAAATAAGTAGATTACACTGTCAAAACACTCCCATTACAGATGACTAAACCTCAGAGAAATGCATTAGAATGTGATATAACTGCTAATTCTGTTATTCTTTTATTACAGTACTTTCACAGATATTACTTGTCTGGAAAATGTCCATTGACGTTCTCTAAGGCATCCAGGGAAATTATGTTATGCAACTGGATTTAATGTGTTATCATGATAAATTTTTCACTTTCTGTCTGAATAGAATTTAGGTCAAGGCTTTAATTGCTAAATACTCAGTGACCTCTATGATACTACTTTTAACTGTAACTATAATCACAAACAAGATAAAACATTACCAAAACGGTTTCAGAGATACTAATGGGAATAATCATAATCGTCCTTTTAAAATAAACATATCCACTTGGGTATATTCAGTTTACATATTAAGGATTGTTGTTTTATTTTATTCAACTAGACATATCAGGCTATTGTAAATGAGGAATTGCATGTGCCCATACACATGTTTATTGTAGCTTTTGATTCAGTGGCCATAAGATTTTGAGAAGGCGCCTACTTCACTGTATTTGACTTGGAATCAGCATGATTGATGATAGTTGCTGCTTTTCATCAACAGGGCCAGTTTTGAAAGCCTGAAGGACCTATACCTGTAGGCTGCTTGGGAAAAGAGGAAGACAAAAAGTGGTAGTTAGACATTTTTGCCATCCCACTCTGAACTGCAATTTGTCCAAGTCAGTCTTTCCTTGTCCTTACTTCAACCTTGATATCTCTCGTCCTCCAACATTTCCTTTGCTTCCTTTTCTTTAACTTCAAGGCTCCTGCCTAGTACTTTTAGTGGTATGTAGTGTCTTCAGAAATGTCTGTGACCTACAGAGAACTGGTTTGTGGAAACACACACATTATTCTACTATCTCAGCACTTTACCTTTGAAAAAGTTACGAGTCTTTAAAAAAGGTGAATTTCAGATACAGTTTTTTCTTTTCAGCTTGTAAGAAACACACTGATATCAAAACAACCCATATAAGATGAAAGTCCAAATTATTATAGAATAGGGAGTATCTAGGATCCCATTCTTATTTCATTTTAAGCAGTTTGCTTGCCTATAAAAAGGAATACACAAAGCTGTATACAAGGATTTTTTCCTAAGGGATGATGAATGTTTTAAAAAAAATAATTGTATTGAAGCAATAAATCAAGGCGAGACCCCCAAAAATTTATTCTGCCACTATCATCAATGTCAGAAGACATCAGAATCCTGATGGAAAAAGGAAAGCATCACTGGATGGAATATTTTGAGCAAATGAAGCCTGGTGACAAGGGAAATTACAGACTTCAAGAATGTCACCCTCACAGTCATGAAGTTTTAGCCCTTCAGAAAGAAACTTGAAGTTCAAGTAATATATATACCCAAAACAATTTAACCCAAGTGTATCTGATTTTCAGCACTTTGATCATAAGACTAACCCCCAAATAACGCTTTTATATGTATGTGCAATTAGTTTTGTTTATACAATCATACTGAATATACAAAACAGAAAAAAAAAACCCACAACAACAAAAAAAAAAAGAAAAAACCCCCAATCAAAACCAAAACAATTCATAATGTTTTGTGAATACTAAATTACTTAGTAAAGACAGGAAGGATCATTACTTAAGTTTATCTACATTCAAGTTCACCTTCCATATTCACCAACTTCAAACCTAAATTAAACAGGAAGAGCCAGTCAGTGGGAATTTATCTGACGAAAGGGCTGCTGGGCAAAGTAAGGAAATACAGATGGATTAGTACTGTTTGGAAAGATTTTTCTGGTTTGTTTGTTTGTTTTTAATTGGAAATAACATTCTCTCTGAAAGCTATGAGAAAGATGAAGTTTTAAAGAAATGCATAGATGAAATATGTTTTAAAGATGCCCATCATAACTTTTATTACTGGGAAATAATTATTTTTAAATTAAGAAAGCTTACTTTTGTTTAGAAATTGTACTGTCAGTCTAAAAAGATGACATTAAAAAAATGTTAAGCTATTGGTTAATGTGGCCTACTGTTTTTTAAAGTGTTTTTTTTATTTTATCAGAAGTGTCTGAGATGTTACCTAATTTTCAGCTAAGTTTGGGAGATGGACATTTTCTCCTTTCAAATTTCAGGTTTTGTTAAGTCTGAGAAAATCTTGTTTTCCAAAGAAGTTCCAACTGATGAAACTTTCTGTCAGTCCTCTGACTTTGACTTTGGGTAACACCTGTGTTGAAAAGATGGAAAGAGCAAAAGAAATCCCGTTATAAATTACCAATCTGGCATAAAGATAAGACATTGCCCTGATTGCCCTCTCTGGGTTTTCCAGATGGGTGAGGGGAAACAGAAAAGAAGATCACCTGATCAACTCTACAATGACTGTTAATGTGTGGGCTATCATGGGGGAACATGGAAGCTTGTGTAGTGTTTTACAAACATCAAGGTGCTGAATCAAGCAGTTACACACATTAGTATTCTTTAGAAAGAGGCTGAGCCCCTCTGAAACCTTTAGATTTGTCGGGACATGTAAAAGACACTATATAGCCATTTTTAAACAATGGCTTGTCTTTAGAAAATGATTGTATATGAGAAAGACAAACGGTTTTAGGAATGCATAAAGTTAATTGTAAGAGTAGTAGTTGATATAAGGTGAACAATGTCTCAGCTGGCCAGAGATGGAAGACATTTTCAACTGACAATTTTTTTTTTCTTTTAAATAGTAAATTCATTGAAATGTTTAAATGTTATATGTTACAATGATAGTTGCCAGAGGGGTAAAGTCTGCAATAAAAAGTTCTCATTTTCTTGCCACCTTGGAATTCAAACTGTGTAGTTGAATGCTAAATAATTAATTTTCAATTAATTTAGTATTTTATAGTGAAATATCATAATGTAGCATACAGAAAAACAAATCCCCAAAATTTAAGAAACAGATTGAATAGAATTATAAATGACTTGGGTTGGAAACTCTTAATTGAAGTTTAGATTTTTCTGTAGAAATCTATTCTCTTGAAAGAAAAAAAATGAGAAAAACATTTGTTTTCAAGCCAACTTCTTTAGAGAAGAGAAATTCTGAGATTTGCCTCAATCTGATTGCAAAGCTCAGCTGAAAAATGTCTTTGGAAGAAACTGAGATACAGCTGACTTCTAGTAACTCCATCTAGTCTTTCTGCTCAATGTATGTTATCCACCTCTCTAGACATACACTTGCTTAGTCTTGCAGTAAAGTTGACATCACCTTACAGCATCAGCTATTTTTAACACCTGTTATTTTTACCAAATGATTATAACACTAATCCATGCAAAACACAACATACAAACGTTATTTATGCTTCTATGCAATGAAGAAACATAGAGATATGAAGAATTTTCCTAATGGTTGCACAGTTAAAGACAGAAACAAAGACAACAACTTGCTTATCCCTGTACAAATCTGCATAAAATACAGGGAGAACAGTTTCTGTGAACCACAAAGTGAGCCAGCTCACACTACTGGCACTTAGTAACCAGCTTGAATAACTTTATCTGAGTTTCTTCAGCTGTTCCCTCCAGTACAACAGCCTGCAGGAACTCCCAGCACAAGGAGAATGATTTCTAAATGCTGGATCAGTATCGAGAAATGTACTTTTTTCACAAGGTTAAACGCAAGCAGAATGAGACTATTTCCCCAGCATTCTGTCAGCCTTTGGGACTGAGAATTTATGCAGAGATTGCCTTGAAATCCAATTTGGATTAACAGGAAAAATGTGCAGTCTATGAAGAATTTATGTCCTCAATGAATGATCAAGATTTTGTCAATGGTTAAGATCTCGCTTTAAATACAAACAATTAAAGATATCTTTGTTGGTTTTTACATCAAATCCTTGCTGAAGTGGAAAGTTATTTGAACTTTGCCACTGTGTTTTAGTTCATCTTTAGTACTACCTGCCTGATCCTCTCTGTTATGATTTTATCTTGACGATGAATTTTCTTTTTATATCACATAGAGGATGTTTTAGAGAATTAATGTCAGCTTCCTATTTGACCTCTTCCTGTCATTCACTCTTATTGCCATTTCTCTCTAGATTGCTATTTATCACTGTGATATTTCATTTTTACTTCTAAACTTAAATCACATTCATAATAAAAATTTAAATGTTATATTCTTTAAATAAACTTCCAGCATAACCTCTATAACATGTTGGAAATTGTCAGGAATTCTTTTATAAGTGATTAGTTTTTTCAAGAACATTAAGAAAACATTAAAGAAAATGTCAATTAATTAAAATTAAAACTCTACAGTTAAAGTTTCACTGCAAATATGATTAAGAGGGTTTTCTCAAATAAGGATGTGGATTTCTAACTGCAATCAGAAAAACAATTGGAGAGGTCTTTGTCCACACTTCATACTGTATGTGAGATACTTTACACCTTCTGCAAAGCAAGAAACTGCACAATTATTTTTTCTGTTTGGTTTGGTTTCGTTTACTGTGTTCACATTTGTACATATGTATATATATATTCATATATATGTATGGATATATATGAATATATTCCTCCTATTTGTAAGTGTACCAAAAGATGACAGTAAACATTCAGGTTTTCATGGTCTGTAGAGGTTAGTTTCACCATCTCTTCTCTTTATTCACATGGAAATATGTTGATTATTGATAACGTATGGAATAGCAAGTGTCACCTTAAGGCAGATATAGAGAATTGAGCAGTATCAGCGGATGCTGAATGGAATTTTTCTTATAAAGACAGCTATTTCATTACACCTTGGAAAACTAACAGGGTCTTCACAGGGTCTTTAGCCTGCCATCAGCTTTTACCTCTTTTCTGTCTTCTTTGCTGAAGCCTCCTCAAAACAGGCAGTGGCTCAAAATTGAAATTAAGTAAAGAGTGCTATTGAGTACAATAGTCTCTCAGGCCTCTTTCTCAGTAAAGAAGGAATGCGATGTTCAGTTATTAAAAAATTGCAGTACCATAGAGGATGAAGAAGACAGATGCTTCTTCATGTCATTCATTATGCTTGGTATTCCCCACTTCACATCAAGCTCTGAATAAAGTTCTTAAAGCCACCAAAATCTTCCTAATTACACAGTACTAGGACTGTGAATATTTACTGCCTCTGTGGTTTCTTCTTGCACATGCTGGATTCTTGCTTTATGTAATAATCAGAACACAGGCTTCCCCAAGGGAGTACCCAACTCTTAAGTCAGAAATCCATGCTCACCATTATGCTTTCTAACCTGATTAAGCTCTGATTTTTGCTTGCCAAGCACAAGAGGTGAAAGTGAAAGGACTAAGAATTGTTTTCCTTGCTGGGTCCAGTAGTCTGACAGGTAACAAATTGCTTTAAGTTGAAAGATGTCAAGCATAGACTCGTTATATGTCAAAAGGAATAGACTCCCATCTCACACATGTAAGGTGAATTTTCTTATAATTAATCAGTGAAGCATGAGAAAGAACAGCGTGTGGTCCTAAGCAACAAAGATTATCACTACCAGCAGTGTTTTCAGAGTCCTCTGCATTAGGGCAAACTGTACATACCAGACCTGAAGTCTTTACAAGTCTTCGGTCTTCACGATCTCTGTATGTGTTACAGTTTTGGAATGAGCCTAGGAATAACAGATTAGCAACTGTGTTTAGACATAGTTCTTTGGGAAAAGAAGTATTTGCACACTTTAAGCAAATCTAGGTATCAGGACAATAATTTACAGGTAAGGTATATCAAATGATGTCATAGAAATCTGTTCAGCTTTTGCAGAACTTTTCATAGGTATTCTGTAGATTGACAACCAAGTTCTTCATATTAGTAGTGATAATTAAATTAGAGGCAATTTAATTTTTTAGAGAAAATATTTAGTGTCTTATAGAGATGATTTAATTTCTCACTTAGTTGCTATCACCTCTGACTCTCTGTCCTTAAATTTCAGAGTCAGAAAACAGTGAAATAGCTCCAGTTTCCTTCTGTGCCACACTGATTTTGTCTTACTTTAAAATTACTGGTCATTTAGGTAGATGAATCTGAGAATCTCTGCTGATTTAGGAGAAATTATAACTATTTATAGCAGTGCTGAATACCTCAGACAGAAGCAGGTGAAATGCTGCCTATGAAACATATTTCTCATGTTATTTCCAAACTTTTCCATTCCCCTTCGAACCAACTGCAAAGATTTTTTTCAAAGCCTGTTTTCCCTTAAGTGCACATTTATTTTCAAAGGATCTACATCAAACACAGTCTTCATAAGCATTTTCAAATGTGTTCACTCAGCATGAAAGAAGAAAAGAATTTCTTAAAAAATAAACCATAAAAAATCACCACATGCATCATGGATAGGTTGCTCTTTTTAAAAGGAGGAAAAGGACTAGAAGTTTCAGCCTGCTTGAGTCTTCAGAGTAGAAGTTATTGTTCAGCTTGAAGAAAATTAATTGAAGGGTATAAAGGAAGTTTAGATAAAGCTTGTTCCAAATCTGTCTGGGCCAAAAAGTCTTTCTTGTCATTGTCAGCAACCTTTTTAACCATATTTTATGGATATTAGCAGATGAACTAATGAATGAATGGAGAAGCCTTTTCAGGGAACAGCTGAACAGCTTTCTCTAGATCTCCATTAATCCCAGCAGCTATTGCTTCCCAGTCCTTTCAGGAAGAAATTGGACAGGTTTCTGCTGTTCTCACTCTGTTTAGACAGAGTAAATCTCTCACTTTCTCTGATATATTTTAACATTTATAGCTCACTAAACATTGTCAACACGTTAAATTTGGAATTACGAAGAATATAGCCCTTCTATTTGTAAGATACAGGGATGAATATACAGTAATCATAATTTGATAAAGTCACCTGAAGTATAATAGGCACATAGGTACCTATGCAGGAAAACTCCTTAAAAATTTGGTAATGTAAATAAGGTTTGTTTCTTATTTTATTCCAGGCACATTTTTACACTTAAAATGTTGAAATGATGAAATGTATAAGCAATATAGATATTTTCATTAAAAAAAACGTAAATTGGAACCACATTACTTCCAACAAGAATTGGTACTACTGTAGTGCTGCTCTAAATCTCTCAGTGTTTGAAATAGCTTAAGACATTCGATAAAAGCTTATGTGAAGATTAATGATAAAATACAGTCTACTGTCCATCGTGTTTGATTCTATCATTCACCATCTTGCAATGGAAACCAAGCAAAAGTCCTCAAAGCTAGGGATTATAAAGTACAAAAATTGCCTGGGACTTTCAGAATGACCAGGTTGTTATCATCTTTCACAATCTGTAGACTTGTTCTAAGAGAAGGAATTTCATCTTTTTATCTTTCTTTTTTTCTTTCTTTTTTTTTTTTTTTTCAAGCCAGCATTTGTTAACCACTTCATTAGACGGAGCTGCTATCTTCCACAGATCAAGGCATAATATATATTTAAATATTTGAGGAACAGAAAGATTAAGAGATATTGTGAGGCATTTTGAAATATGGTTTCTTCAGTCCAGAGCCTTCATATCCAAATGTCTGGTTTAGTCGACCTGATGAAAAGGTTTGTTAGTGGACAGGCTTTTACCCAATCTTAATATAGACCTGATATAAGTTCCTAGAAAAAACCTCAGGTGATAAGGCAGAGACAACATTGAACTAATGGACAAAATCACAGAAAGAACTCTTGTAGAAAATTACAGTAGAAAGAATACTGTTAAGATTTAAGTTATGGAGTTAGTAATTCGTGATTTCTTATACCACAAGTTAGAGATAAAGAGAAAAATACTCTCTCAGTGCTATTCTAGTTGGTGAAGGTGCCAAAATATTTCAAAAGTGGTTCATAAGTCACTGAGTCTTCATTGGTATTATTTTAAAAGATTTAACAGAGAGCTACTTAAATTCACATCTATATCTCTCTAACAAAAATAGTAAGTAAAAAACTTCCTGATAAGAGTGTCCTTAGGACTTTGATTGAGTGAACATGGAGTTTATTAGCCCTCAGGGTCTGTAACAAGTGTGGCATATTTCCCTATGTTCATTTAATAGATTGAACAACGTGCGTCCTAAGACAGAATTGACTGTTAGTTCATTAAAGAAAAGCAAACCCCAAAAATATACATTAAATATGTGGGACAATTTTCCATATATGTAACTATGAGTTCCTTAACTAAGAAAGGACAAGCAAAGCTTCTAAGTAGTCCAGATGAGTATTATACAGATTTAATCTTTTCAGGTGTACTGAAGTGGGACAAGAGATGTTGCCCTCTGTGGTATTCCCAGCAGTTTTTCATGTTTCGGGAAGCACCTCTTTGAATTTATCTTATTTGTTTACCTATATGATGAAGCAGACTCCTCCCTACCTGAGAAGTGAAGTGGCTGAGGAACTCCCAGGCTGATGTGGAGATGTAAATTTCCAGCCTCTGAGCAGCCTGATGAAGCTAAGGTTAAAATGTCATATTCAATTTTGCGGCCATGTAGAGTTTACCAAAGTCTTCAGTGAAAGGAGGATCTTTGCTTTCCAATCCTTTTTTCTAGGTGTATGTTATTTTCCTCTCTTGTATCAGAGGATTAAGAGTCTACCCTAGATTTAGGCAGTAGACTGGAAGATTACTAATAGGAAGACTACCTAATGAAGAAGTAGAAAAAAAAAAAGTTGTTATCGTGTCTGTCTTCTAGAATTCCTCATCTGTGTTTTCTTTTCCAGTGCATTGTGGGGCCAAGTGTGATGGTTGTATGCATGTTATTTTGCTTAGTGCAAAGATTCAACAGATTAGGAAAGATTACCAGAATATACAAGGTTCTGGAGCCCAGTAATCACAAAGTAAGGGACACATTTGCTATTTCACTCTTGTTTAGTTTACTCTAAATTCATATTTATTTTTGTTTGTGTTTAGCACATAGTTGAATATAATCATCTTATTCTTGTTTTAAATCCAAAACACTCTGTAGTAAATCTGAAAGCCACATAGCTGTGCTAATACCCACCACTCTGCAAGAATAAGAACTTTCACTAATCTAGATATGATTCATGGATTAGTGATGTGTTGAGAATCAATATTGCATCCTGTGTTCTTTTAATACCACACCAATTCTCACAATTCTACTGAATTTTATTTCACTTTTAAAGTACTTTATTGCCACCTCCTTACAGTGAATTTTAACATGTTTAGAGGTCATATTAAAGACATCCATATATTTTACATGTCTACACTTTTTATGTGGTTGCGTCTCAGATCCTTTGTCACACGGTATAATGGAACACTTAGAAATGCCTAAACCATTATTGTTACAAAGCACAATTATTGCTCTATGATAATCGTTGTAAATCTTTTTGTAGCTGCAGAAAACAAAACCTGTAGCTTCTGTGCTGCATTTTTGATAACTTGCAAAATTTCTGCCTTCTTGAACATAGAAAGTAAAAAGTCACAGGGCATGCTGATATCTTAAGAGACAGCAATGTACTTCATAGACCCAATATATATCATCTTGTAAGCAAACTGACAGGTTTTTCACAGCATAGCTATAATGCGACTTGAAATTCAGAAAATCTGTTCATGATTCAAAACTCTGAGGTCAGCTAGTACTTATACTGCCACACTAGAAATGAGCTACAGGGTAACATGCTGCTATTGGATTCCAGAGCCCCAGGGCAACTTGGATGCATTTATGCAAATGCCCGCAGCATGGGCAGCAAACAAGAGAAGCTGGAAGCCATTGTGCATCAGGGAAATCATGCTATAATCCCCATCACAGAAATGTGCTGGAATGATTTGCATGATTGGAGTGATGCAATGGATGTCCACAGGCTCTTCAAAAGGAATATGATAGAAAAATGAGGTGGTGCAGTTACACTGCATCAACTGACTTGAGTTCAGTGCTGTGAGTGAGAAAGCTGAATGTTTGTGGGTGAAGATCAGAGGGAAGGCCAACAAAGCACATATCCTGGTAGGGGTCTGTTATAGACCAACTAGCCAGAATGAAGCTACGGGTGAAACGTTCTTCAAACAACTGGGAGGAGTTTCATGATCACTTGCCCTTGTTTTTATGGGGGACTTCAAGTTACCAGATGTCTGCTGGAAGCACAATGCAGCACAGAAGAAACAATTCAGGAGGTTCTTGGAGGGTGTGGAAGATAACTACCAAACCCAGCTGACTAGGGGAAATGCCTGACTAGGTGAAATGCCTGACTAGATTTGCTGTTCACAAACAGAGAAGGACTGGTGGATGGTGGGAAGCTGTCTTGGGCAAAGCAATTGTGAAATGACTGAATTTTCAGTCCTTGGAGAAGTCAGGAAGAAGGTCAGCAGAATCTCCACCTCAGACTTCCAAAGGAATGGCTTTGACCTGTTTAGGATGCTGGTTGGCAGAATTCCTTGGGAAATATTACTGATGGTCAAAGGGGTCCAGGGTGGCTGGGCACTCTTTGAGAATGAAATCCAAAAGATACAGGTGCAGGCAGTACCTATGTGCCAAAAATCAAACTGGTGGAGAAGAGACCAGCATGGCTGAACAGGGAGCTAGTCCTGGAACCCAGGAAAAAAAAAGGAGAATTTGTCACCTGTGGAAGAAGGGAGAGTTACCCCATGAAAAGTACAAGGATGCTGTTAAATTATGTAAAGAGTAAACTAGAATGGCAAAGGCATAGATGGAATTAAATCTGACCACTGCCATTGTCGTGGTTTAAGCCCAGCTGGGAACTCAGAACCACATAGCCACTCACTCACTTCACCCCCCGCCAACCTTTCTCCCTGTGCTCCCAGAGGGATGGGGAGAAGAATCAAAAGAATGTAACTCCCATGGGTTAAGAACAGCCCAGTAACTAAGGTATAACACAAACCACTACTGCTACCACCAATAATAATAATGATAAGGGAAATAACAAGGGAAGAGAATACAACCGCTCACCATCCACTGACTGATACCCAGCACGACCCAAGCAGCGTTCTAGCCCTTCTGGGTGACTGCCTCCAGTTTATATAGTGGGCATGATGTGCTGTGGTATGGAATACCTCTTTGGCTAGTTTGGGTCAGGTGTCCTGTCTCTGCTTCCTCCCAGCTTCCCCTCCTCCCTGGCAGAGCATGAGACTCAGAAAGTCCTTGGTCAGAGTAAACATTACTTAGCAACAACTAAAAACATCAGTGTTATCAACACTGTTCCCAGGCTGAAAGTCAAAAACACAGCCCTGCACCAGCTACCAAGAAGGAGAAAAATGACTGCTACTGCTGAACCCGGGACACCCATAAAAGATAATTAAAAGTACTTTTACTAACATATTAGAAATAAAGGCAGTCCAAGGTGAACCTCCATCCTCTACTGGATACTAGGGGAAACCTAGTGACTGAGGATGAAGAGATGACTGAGGTACTTAATATTGCCTTTCCTTCAGTCTTTAATAGTCACACAGGCCATTCTCAGCGTACCCAGTTCTCCGAGTTGTGTGGCAGAGATGGGGAGCTGATTGAAGGCCCCATAATTCAGGAAGAAATGGTTAGAGACCTCCTGCTCCACTTAGATGTACACAAGCCTATGGGGCTGGATAGATTACACCCAAGAATGCTGAATGAGCAGACAGAGGGGCTTGCTAAGCCACTCCCCATCATCTATCAGAAGGCCTGGTCTAATGGGCAAAGTCTCTGAGGACTGTTGGCAAATGTGGCACCTCTCTACAAAAAGGGAAGCAAGAAAGAACCTGGGAACTACAGGCCTGTCAGCCTGACCTCGGGTCATGGAGCAGATGATCTTAGGTGAGATCATAAAGCATGTGTGGGAAAATAGAGGGATCAGGTTAAGTCACCACAGGTTTATGAAGGACAGGCCCTGCTTGACCAACCTGATCTCCTTCTACGGTAAGGTCAAATGAGAGGTTGATGAGGGCAAGCCTGTGGATGCTGTCTGCTTGCACTTCAGTAAAGCATTTGACACTGTCTCCCACAGTGTTCTGCTGGAGAAACTGGCTAGATCCATGGCCTGGATAGAAGGATTCCTCACTAAGTCAGGAACTGGCAGGATGGCTGAGCCCTAAGAGTGGTAGCAAATGGTATCACATCTGCTTGGCGACCAGTCACTAGTTGTCCTTTTCAGGGCTTAGTGTCACTAAGTTGACTAGGAATGTCAATCTGCTGAAGGATAGGGAGGCTCTGCAGAGGGATCTGGACAGGCCAGTTGAACAAGGAAAAGTGCTAGGTCCTGTATTTGGGCCACAGCAACCCCATGCAATTCTATAGGCTTGAGGAAGAGTGGCTAGAAAGTTGCTTGACAGAAAAGGACCTGGGGCTGCAGATTGATGGCCATCTGAACATGAGCCAGCTGGTGCCCAAGAAGCCAAGAAGGCCAGCATTGTCCTGGCCTGTATCACCAATAGTATGGCAAGCAGGGCCAGGTAAGTGATCATCCCCCTGTAATGGGCACTGGTGAGGCTGCACCTACAATGCTGTGTTCAGTTTTGGCCCCCTCACTGCAAGAAATATATTGAGGTACTGGAACAGGTCCAGAAAAGGGCATCAAAGCTGGTGAAGGGTCTGGAACACAAGTCTTATGAGGAACAGCTGAAGGAACTGGGGTTGTTTAGTCTGAGGAAGAGAGGGCTCAGGGAGGACCTTATCACTCTCTACAACTACCTGAAAAGAGGTTGTAGTGAGTGTAGTGAGTACTTCTCCCAAGTAACAAGTGACAGGACAAGAGGTAACGGCCTCAAGCTGCACCAGGGGAGGTTTAGACTGGATATTAGGAAGAATTTCTTCACAGAGAGGATAATCAAGTATTGGAACAGGCTGCCCAGGGCAGTGGTGGGATCACAGTCCCTGGAAGTGTTCAAAAAACACATAGAATGAGGCCCTCAGTGATATGGTTTAGTGGTGGTCTTGGCAGTTCTGGGGTAATGGTTGGACTTGATGATCCTAAAAGTCTTTTCCAACCTGGCTGATTCAATGATTATATGAAAATTGTACTGTCTGCCTCTCCTGCTGTGGTCCTTGGAAATACTGCAAGCATTAATCAAAAATCAATTGTTTGTTTTAATCACATTTCATGGAGAGAGTACATTGTAGGTACAGGCATTGTGAATTACCTTGCAAAATGGAAATGTTAGGTGTAATTTGATCACTATAAATGAGAAAAGAGTAATTATTAAAAGTGAATAAAGCTACCATGGTAAATCAAGAATAAGTTGAAAGGTCAGTACAATGACTATTATAACTGAAACATATGAGTAGTGATATAATACTACTTTACTTCAAAAGAAAAATACAGTTGACAAAACCTGAAATATAGAGTTGATAAAAACTGCTGTTACCACTGAAATGAATGAAAGAGCATCTACTGATTTCACTGGAGCCAGAAAATTCATATATGAACTGGGTATTTTTATAAGGTTATTTGTCAGTCTTAAATATGATCCATAAAGTACAGACTCAATTCTCAATCAAGCCTACAATAAGCTATTTTCTGTGTTGATACATAAAGTTTCCAGATTCAGAATCAGTTATTAAATGATCTTGTTAGTAACAGCAGTGCAGAATCTCTGAAAAAATACATAAAATGCCAGCACTGCCTAAATATAGTTTTTAATCTCATTTAAGGCTCTGTCTTTGGGTAAAATCTTAAGTAGTTCTTGATATTTGAAAGTTGTCACATTGCGTACTGAAATGTCACAGCTGTTGTGAGTGTCCCAGCTCCCAAGACATTTTGTTGTTTTCCTTTCTCTTGGAAAGTCAGACAACTGCTGTCTGTGGAGAAGGGGTGGAAAGATGCATTGTAAGCATGACAACGGTTTGCATCTCTCATTTCAACTGCCTGGTACCACAGCTGTGAGAAAGCGTAATAATGGGAATAGTGCCTATTAATACAGTAAATAGGAATTCTGTGCAGATGGCGTATGGGTAATACAGACAGGGTTGTTTCATAAATCTAGTTGCAGCTACTAAACTGGGTTGTATGTGCACATGGAAAGCAGAACACACTTCCCTGTTCACTCCTTCCACCACCACTAACCTTAATTGCAATTGTGAGAACTTCTAGTTGACCAGTTTTATGGATATAAATTTTAACAAACAGAAAACAAATTATTACTATCTAATTTTACCCAAATGAGGTTTTGAATAGGGCTTTTTTTTCTACCAAGTCCAACAGTAAAAACAAAATTAATGTTCCTTTTATTTAAGAAGACATAATAACAGATCTTTTTTTTTTTTTTTTTTAAATTAATGAAAGTTTGTTGGAGAAGGCACTTTCTGGACTTACAAAAAATAAAGGAAAAGAAAGACAGATAAAAGCCACTGTAAGAGTGACGTCCGCAGTTTTTAGTAATAATATTCACAATTCCTCATTAACCCCAATTAATGGAGGAAGAATAACAGACTAGGTTTGAGCTTGGTTGTATGTAGACGATATCAAATCTAGGTGGCAAAGTCAGAATTTGAGGAGCTACTTGAATTGACATGACCAACACTTACTGAGTTCAGAGGCCTATTTAGAATAAACAAAAATTATAGAATCATAGTATGGTTTAGATTGGAAGGGGCCTTAGCTATCAACTGGTTCCACCCCCCTTGCTGTGGGCAAGAACACTTTCCACTCAGATTAAAATCCAAATATGTTGAGAGAATTTGAAAAGATCCATCTCCAGTCTTTTCTACCACTTTGTCTCAGAGACTGCACTTATTATTTCGAGTTGCTCCACTTGAATTGTGAAACTGAAAATATACTGTCAAAGCTGAAAATACAAACCATAACTGGTGGAAAACATGGAAATCGAAATTACTTCCCTTTCTTCATACTCTTCTACAGAACATTCTTGTAAATCCTTTACTGAAGAATTAATGTTCTTTAAGTAAATATTAAAAGATGTTGATTTTAATAGTTTTGAGTTGTTCTTGAATCATCTGTTCTAAACAAGCTTGTCACTTAAGGTAGAACAAAAGAAAAAATGTGGGTTTTGTTGTTTGCAATAGTGCTAAAGGCATTAATCATCTCATGTTCTTAGTACAGAAGTTTGGCTGACCTGAAAAAGAGACCAGAGTTTATGTCTTGAGATTCTGTAACTTCTAGTCTTTCCCTCACAAAGGCTTAGAGTGGAAACTTAGTGAATATGGCAATGTGGTTTCATGGATTTTCATGGTTAAGAAGCCATTATTTATGTGAGGAAAGAAGTGTATGTCTCTAGTATCCTAAGCTAACAAAATGACTGCAGAGGAGAGACTGCTTGAAGCCAAGATTACGCTCAAAGTAGAGACATCCCTGTGTACTTTAATTCATTAGTTACATGCCCACAGCAGCAAATTAAACATGTAATACTTCTTTAAGTTCTTTGCTTCTTAGACACTAATCTATTATTGGAAATGTTACAAGGTGAAAATAGCCTTAGAGTTTCTAACAGCTTACCTCTGATAATGCAGACTTCGTTTTTACTGTTATCTTAAAATATTTAAATCCTTCTAAGACCTGTTATAAACACTTTCAAATGCCAAGTGCTCCAAAATAATTTTTATTAGTATATGTGCTGTGTCACTGTACTACATAAATAGTTAACAAAGAAAAAATAAAAAAGGAAAAGACATACAGAGAAAAAGAAAAAAAAGTAGTCCCTCTGTTTAGTTTAATATGTAGATTACATCATCCCTCTGCATTCTACCAAGTTTAATATGTTGTGAAAATCATGTTGGTATTTTATGTTGTTTTGCATTAAATGAATACTGTAACTTAAAGATCAGGATTAAAATTAATGGATTCACAGTAATCCTATAAATCTGGCTTGGTACTATAAAACAATAGTAACAAAGAATATTATATTTCTACAAATATTGTTTCTTGCATATCTGACCTTATTTATATTCAGGACTTTGAATGGGTACAACAGTGATCTCTCAATCCTGAAGAACTCTCCAGATTTCCTTCTACTGATGGTTTTAGTTTGCAGCTTTCCTTAGCACAATAGAGGCAGTCTAGAGCCTTCAGACAGAGAGGTCAAAGGAGAGAAGTCTATCAGTCGATCAGCTTTGGTGCACAAGCTGTTTAGGACAAATCTGTGTTTAAGTTTACGAAGCTGGCTGATTAGCTTGCATGAGATCAGTTAAAGGAATGGTTGTCCCTAGCAATATGCCAACAAATAAATTTAACTCCATTCAGAATTATTTTCTATAGCTTGAGATGAACTAGTGACTGTCAATTAGAAAAATTACATAATTTTGAGGAAGCAATGGTAAACCTTTTTCATCTCTTTTCCATTTCTTTCTAATTCCTGTCAGTGTTCTACTTTTTTTGTGGGTTTTGGTGGATTTTTGTTTGTTTGTTTAGTATTTTGGGGGGGGTGTTGGTGTTTTTTGTTTGTTTGTTTGTTTTAATAGAATCCTGGAAGTATAAACAGATGAAAAAACAATGTTAAACAAATGCACAACTGGCAACTCAGAGAATCCATTTGCTCTGATTCCTTATGGCCATTCCCATGTATCGCCATTGAATTCATCAATGTGTACAAACGTCCTTTAAAGTTCTTGTCTTCCAGTTACACAGCACAAAAAGTAGATTCAAACAATTTATTAGAGACTGTCTCACAATGGCATTGCATCATTCATTCAGGTAATGTTGTGAGACGTAACATTCTGTGTGGTTTATGTGCAGATTGTCTGGTTTGATGCTTGGCTTGTTCTCGTTGCTTTGTTATCCATTGTTTTGGTCTTGTTCGTTATATTTTGTAGATCCTGGCACATCACTGGCAGAGTCCCTGGTTTCTCTGAGTGTCATCAAACATGCTGAGAGACATGTTGTCAGAGGTAGCCATTTTAAAGACCTTTCTAAAGCATGGGCATTTATATTTCGACTTCTAATGAAAATACAATGAAAAGTTAATAGGAAAAAAACCCACAGATGAAATCACAAAAAGTGCAGAAATTTTTGCCATCTGTATATGATGGTGTATTTTATTACTTGTAAACTTGTTCAGTTTAATGAGAATACCACATTATCTAAATAACAATAAGCTGAAATGCAGTATTATAGACAAACCCAAAGTGAATATAATATTACAGAATTAAAAAAAGAAAAAAGCATAGTAAGCAAATGTTTTAGCTGGACAGGAGGGAAGTTGGGGGATCAAGAAACTATGGTCTTGTTGATTGGCAAAGTGACCTTCATCAGTCAATAATACACTTTGTTTTCCCACTAGAAACCTTGATTTCAATCAATGTGTATTATATATGCATACAAACAGAGTAACAGTAATGATTTGAATCAAGTTTGCTTAAAGTGTTACTACCTTTGTAATTTATATAGGAAATCTGTATTATTATCCCAACAATGTCATACATTAAAGAATGATCTGTTTTTTACACAGATCTAAACAGTTATTTCAATATCACATACAAAAAGCATAATTTTTGTATGTTTGGTATTCACTTAAATTATTCTAGCTAAAATCTACTAAAAAAAAATGTTTTCTTCATTGTCACCTTCAGGTTTATGCTGCTGAGAAATGCCAAGCAGCCAATTAACTGACACAGCATTTTGCATTCTCATGAATATTTGTGTGTTCCTGAATATTGGTATTTCCTTATACAGAAACTAATCTGCGCTTAGAAATGGCCATGAATCTGAACTAACCTTCTAAGAAAACATCCCTACCAAGGAAAGTCTCTGATTCTAATATGAGGTAACATATATGTATAAATTTGCATATGGATCTCTGGATCGAATTCTATAGTCAGCTGTCCAGTTTCATATACAAATACTAGGAAAATATTATTAATCTAGTGTGGTTTGTGCCGTCTCTAGCATTATAGGCAAAAAACAGGTACAAACACGCACTAAGCAAGTTCTCACAGGTCATCTTGTGAGGGATGGATTCAGGATGTAAACATTAAACACTCAACTGAGGAACTCCTTGATTTAAAGGATTAATACAGCTCGTGGCAGAAGTCCTTATCTTCCCTGTGAATAAGACATTGCTAATGGGAGAAAGAAAGGCCTGATCACCTCTTTTAAAATAGGTTACATGTGCACAAGTATGAAAAAAACAGATAAACCCTTATCTAATTATGTCATTTGAGTGCTTTCTTTACACCTGACAACAGATGTACGGAATTTGACTGCCAGCAATATCTAATAAGCACTGAATACTTAAGTAAATAATCAGTTAAAACTGCTGAATCTTTTCAGAGATAGACAAATTCCAAGACATAAAATCTGGAACATTTTTACGTAGGAAAATGACAAATTACAAAAGTTTACAGAAACACTAAATCAAGAAAAATTTGTTGCCACAATAATCACTATTCCCATCGTAAATACTTCCACACAGCAAATGCACCTTCTATCGCCTGTCATGACCTAGACTCCCATTATATTCAGGTTTGTGCAATGCCAAGGGCAATAAAATGAATCTTGCTGTAAAATCCTTACTGCCTTCATTTACATTATCTGAATTGACCGTTCAGCTTTATTAACCTCAATGCCCTTGGTATATGTTAGTTTCATTGGTATACTATTTACATGAGCAAACTAAAGTTAATAATGACTTGCCTGGAAAAAGATATACAAAGGAAAGAAGTATTAGATAAATATCACAAACTGTCAAAGGAATATATTTCTTTAAACATGACTAAATAAAAAATAACTTTTATTATGATCTTGTTTAGCCTTTTCCTAAGTCCCAGTGCAAGAGCCGTAAAACAAGAAAAGTAATGCAAATCATTTCAGGTATGGGGGTTTTTTTATGTGTCCATTTATTGTCATCTTCCATTTTGTAAAGCCTACCCACTAAATTATCTTTTCTAAAATATTTGAGGTAGTAAAGAATTGAGACAAATTACTTAAACTTGCTGAGTACTGAAAAGATGTTTATAGGCCCCTGAAAATGCGCCTTTACTGAGACTATGTCTTTTGCTTATAATCACAAATGTACTTTAACAGTCTGCTGCTTGGTATTTTTCTGGCCTTTTACTGCAGGCAAAAGGGGACATTAAATAGCAAGTTAATTATCTTTTGCTGCCATATTTCCCTGGGATATATTATGTTGTTGTTAACATTGATATGATGGGAGAGGCATGCAATGGTAGACACTAACTACGAAGTAATGTTTTCAAACGCGTACCTTTAAGTTCTCATTTACAAAAGAAAAACAAAACCACAAACACAAAACTTTTTAATTATTCTCAATATATTCCTTTGAGCCTTCCATTATTTCTTATAAATGAAAACTTGCTAAAAAAATTAATTTGATAAAATTGTGTCATTTTCACATGAACTACTTGAACAAAGCTCCAATAGGAGAAAATTGAAGAAATTTTAAGTAATTTTAAAGATAAGTTCTCCCTGCAACTCAGACATCAGACCTGAAATGGATGCTTCCTTTACAATGCCACTTCCTGTGTCTTCTGCACTCATCATGTCAAGTCCTTTTCATCAAAACTATACTGTGCAATAGAAGGGAGAGGGGAAAGTGGCATGAACAAGTTAATTTCTATGGGAAAATTCCTGAAGTCAGTTTTGTCACCTTTTTTAAATAGAAAATAGGTGTTGGGTTTTTTTCTTTTTTTTTTTTTTTTTTTTTTTTTTTAACTTTAGAGGAAACTTACAATATTTCTAACTTAAATTGGTGGGGTACATCAAACTTTTTAAGCTTGTCTCATGTCTTCATGGCCAAAATATTGTGCAAAATTCAATCAGGTATATGAGTGTTATGCTAGAGTTTGTGGCCATGAATCACTATGAAAGATTATGAGCCAAATATTCAGTAACCAACAGCAGTTATACTACAAGATTTCCTATTCATGGATCATAAGAAGAGATGCAGTTTCCACCCGGGACATGGCCATGAGGTGAGATGAAGAAGACACTAGTGAGCAAAAATTTCGCCTTTATTTGTTTGGGGTTTTTTTTTGAGGGGTGAGGGAAGGAAGTAAAAAAGCTGTTTTACTGACAGAAAGCAATTGTGTGTGTGAAAAACATTATTTTCTACTAGAAACAAAAAAAAACCCAACCAACCAAACAAACAAAAATGCCACAACCCAACAACCAAAAAACCCAACCTAGCAAAACAAAATAATAAAGAAAAACTTTCAATTTTTCTGGAAGCCTGAAAACAAAATTCCTTTGTTTTATCAGGAAGCCAGAGGTCAAAACAGCATGACTAGAGTGCCACAAGAATCAAACACTTCCTTCAGGTATCCTTGGGAACAGAAGGTGGCTATGGCAGCTTTGCTCACCTCTCCAAAGATGACAGTAGGGGAGGGAGAGCAATAGGGAAATGAGCTGCCTAGAATCCTTCAACATAGCAAAAGGGAATAAAAGGAAGTGGATTAGAAATCAGATTAGTTAATTAGTTATGTTTTCATTACATGGAAATTAAGGTGGTTTTGACAGACAGGAAAGAGAGTTTCACAGAGCACGTTAACTAATATTCATTGCAGGTATGTGTGTTTTCAAGTGTTTGTAAGATGAAGTCTAAAAGTTTATGAATATGTGCTAGAAACAACACAGGCATAATTCAGTGAGGAACGTTTCTGATTTTGGTTAGTTTCTTCATATTTCAGTGAGAGAATCTATGGAAACATTATTGGGAAGATGACTGTTGAAATCTAAGTTGAAATATGTATTTGTTCAGTGATAAGTTGCAAACATATATATACCCCAGTAGCTTTTATACACAGAATGGATCCTAAAAGGAATTCCAGAAAAACTCTGCTGTAACAAAAGATATGAATGGATGCATATGAAAAGCTGTTCTTGTCTGGATAAAATCTGACCTATTCCACTTCCAGGGATCCTGTTGTCCTCCAGTGATTGCCTTTCCAGAAATGCTATGGTCCTAACCAGTGAGAAGAAACATCGAGCTGATTCTTCTACTGCAGGCTTTATACTTCACTGTTGTTTTACCTGCTTCTCATGCAAGCAGTCAAACTGGAAAAAAAAATAAAAAAAATCAGTGCCAAAACACAATAAAGTGATTTGTATCTTTTTAAATCTTTATCTAACTTTACTTTCTAAAAGAAGGATTTAACCAAATTGGTGATTCAAACCCAAAATTATATGGAAAATTTTGTTATGAAATCTTTTGTTTAAAAACTAAAATTGCCTATGGAATGTTCTGCAACAAATCCTTACAACTGATTTTTTTCTTTTTATGGGCATAAAATGTCATTCTACTAAATCTAATATTTGCTGAAGTTACCATGGTAGCAAAACAGCAATCAGTGCCAGTGTAAGAATAGACCAGTGTTTTTCTCTATGATTAGGTCTTTTTCAAAACAACTAGACAGTATCCATACTAATGCTCTTTAAGTATTAAACATTTTACTTGCATTTAAAAACAACTCATAGATTTGTAATTCCAGAAGATGATCAGAGCCTTCTGGATCAACAATGGTGTAAGAAGCAAACATATGATCAAATGAGTCAGGTGTAGTGAAAAAGGGAATCAAAGGCATGGTGACACAGGGAAATGTCTCCAATCTCATTAGTGACTGGGGTTGGTGGAGAAAGAGGAGGAGAGAAGGAAATATGAGGACCTGTTACTTAGGATGTTAGGCAAGAGTTGTTCCTACACTACTTGTATGTTTCAGCCTAGTTATTGTAAGAAAGCAGTTTATGAAAGATGATTTTCTAAGACCTTTAAGTCAAGATTTATTTTTATTTATTCTTGCTAATTATAGGCAAAAAAAAAAAAAAAAAAAGACAGAAAAGCTGTCCATGGTAAAAAGACAATATAGTTACCTCTGTTCAGCACATCAAGTTGCTTGTTTCTTTGTTTCTTGGATATTTCGTTTGGTTTGGGTTTTTCTAAGACAAATATTTGTTACTGTGCCTAATGTAGCCAACAGCATACTAAGCTTGAAATACACTGTCCTGCATTCAGCAGAAGCAGTCATTTTTCTCCTTCTTAGTAGCTGGTGCAGTGCAGTGTTTTTGACTTTCAGCCTGGGAACAGCACTGGTAACACCGATGTTTTTAGTTACCGCTCAAATGTTTTAGTCTGACCAAGGACCTTCTGAGTCTCATGCTCTGCCAGGGAGGAGGGGAAGCCAGGAGGAAGCAGAGACAGGACACCTGACCCAAACTAACTAAAGAGGTATTCCATACCACAGCACATCATGCCCAGGATGTAACTGGGAGTTACCCGGAAGGGCTAGTGGACTGCAGAGTTTGGACAAGGTATGGGTTGGTGCTTGGTTGGGTGGGGTGGGACGAGTTATCTGTCGGCTGGTGCTGAGGTGTTGTATTCTCTTCCCTTATTATTTCCTTTATTGTTACTATTATTGGTGGCAGCAGTAGTGATTTGTGTTATACCTTAGTCACTAAACTGTTCTTATCTCAACCTGTGGGAGTTGCATTCTTTTCCATTCTCCTCTCCATCCCTCTGGGAGTAGGGGGAGGGCAAGAAGGGGGGTAGTGAGTGAACGAGCTGCCTGGGTGGGTTTTACACCACAACATCCACTCAGAAATATATCCTTACAATGAAAACAAAAAGACATGGAGATAGAAACACCCAACTGCTTAAGACTGCTTGTTTGGTCTTCCTCGAAAAGGGCAGATACATTGCCATGAAGTTGTCTACTGGTTTTCTCTGCTCCAAGTAACCACATCTGGTCCTATGAATGGTTCAAGTGACTTTGGTTCTTATCTATATTGCAGGAACTAAGACAGTGATGTGGAACATGGGCACCTGCATCATTTTCTGAAACTCCAATGCTCAGCATAACAGTGTGACCCACAATCAGAAATCAGCTCTGATTTCACATTAATGGCTATGCTGGTGCTTGGAAGGAGGCAGAAACATGAAGGAGAGAGAGAGATAGTAGAGGGAAGAGGTAAGGCCATACTTATTTAACCTTACTTTGGCTTAAACTGCTGATGTTTTCATGCTTTAATGTACTTACTTCAAGTACCATCATTTTCAGGTCATGACAGGTGGTCTTTTCTGCTGTTTTATTTCCTGCTGAATACATTAACAGATCAGCACCCACTTTAGGACCTTATCAGTACTTTATCCATTATTGCAAATGTTGCCAAAATTCCTTCTTAAGCTCTAAATCTCAGAAGTATTTTTCTTGAAGTCTGCTGCTCTATTTCAGTCTTGAAGTGTCCAAAACATTGTTTTCTTTCTAATTATATTACTTGGTCTGAAAAGGTATCACTTACAAGCCTTGTCTTGCTTTAAAAAAAAAATCATGCGTTTCCCTGTAAATTAAAATTAGGAACAATGCTCTTTGGCAATATCTAAGATAATGGAAATGAATAGTTTTCTGATTGTTAACAAATGGTGTTAAGAAAATTTGCTTAGTTGCAGTCTAAGGTGCTTCTGCAATTAATTAAAAGCCATTAAAGATCAAGAAGAGAATGGATATGTATTTATAGGCTTGGATATGTATTTATAGAATGTAAGTATGGGATACTTGTATGATATATATATATATCCAGTATGAGATACTTGTACGTACTTGTGGGTATTATAAAGGCCACACTCCAAGCCAGAAGTACTGTTTAGGTGGCAGAGGTGGGATGAGCTGCAAATTGACTGAATTCACTTGAAATACTGCAAGAAAATGATGCTGCTTACAGAATAAGTGGGCAAAAATATGTTAAAGCAGGAAGAGAAGTTGTAATTGTGAAAAACCAATGGCATAAACAATATTTGTCTGGCCCATTCACATATGCCTGTATGAATTCATAGGTGAGGAATAGCTTGTCAGGCAATGGCTGGAGAATATATAAAGCCAGGCTAGGATTTGAATATAATCAGGGTGAGAACAGGTGATCTTTCCTTGCCTCTGGCTCCCATGGTCTCCAGTGTCTACCGTGGTGCATCAGGCTGCAAGTTTATGCATTTTATAATATTCTAGCATTTGTAAGAAGCACTGTCATGAGGGAATGATTTGGATAACTGCATATATTGTCTAGATTTCATCTTTTCTTAGAAGCAACCTGACCCTTGAGTTTATAATTCTCTACTAACACAAAAAATTACTTAAAAGGAAACTTCAAAATGATAACCAATGTAGTTGGTATTGATGAAGCAGTAATACTCATTTCTGCTTCACAAAATGCATGCATTAATTCATCTTTGGCTTCAATAACTGTGCGAATAAAATACTTATCTGAAATTTTATTGAAATGTGTATTTCACATAGTCAGGATGTTTCTGTCACAAATCCTGAACGTTTTACTGTCAATATTCAATCTTTCAGAAAAATTAGCTCCATAAAAGCAGTCATAAAGCAATCGTATAAGGAATTTGTCTTTACATGAAATTATATATCTCGAAACAAATAGTTTTAAGCAAGGGAGAGAAGATTTATAAAAGCGTTGGTTCACTCACCAGAAGATTTCTTCTTTTTAATTATGTCTGTCAGGCTCTGTCTAAGAACATGAGAATTCAATTTGCTTAAATATGAACTTTATAAGTATGAAAAAGGATTAAAAAAAAAAAAGACATTTCATTCTGTCCAAAATGAGATTTTTTTTTTTTCAACTGATAATCTTGGTGACTAATGAACTGAACAACTACATATTGTTTCTTGGGCTTTTTTCACATACTAACAACTGTTAGTTGTCACTTCGAGCCACCACAAAATTACATATGACAGCTGTTCATTAAGAAGCTGATTAGTGCCAAAAACAATCTGCAGAACTTTTTTTTTAATGTGTCTCGATTTAAGGTACCATCCTTGTGATGTGAAGATACATTGTTAGGCAAATAGTTATAGGCAATATAGCACATTAGAAAGTATTTTGCTTTTCAGAATTGGTGGATGAAAACCCAGTGTTATACAGCAAATTCTGGGGAAGTAAAATTCACAGTTTTTCAGATAATGCTAGGCTATTGCATGCTAACATATCTAACTCTTCTGAGTCAGCAGTTGCTTGTGGTACTTGCATGGGTAGTATAGATTCACCCACAAAGTGAGAACTCAACATAGTTTGTATCTGGAGTTAGGGAATCATGTTTCCAAAAGAAGTATACTTTTTCTAATTCTGCCCACCCAAGTAAAGGTTTCTAAAATACATAGCAGAAATACTTTACCTGAAAAAAAAAATAATAAAATAATGGAAAATGAAAAACAACATCTCAAATACTGTTTTCTCTTTTTGAAAGGCTTCACATTTTGAAGGGAGCTAACTGGATAAAGTATTTCCCTTTTTTCCATACATGCACATACTTAATTTAAACATTGTTTGCAAAATTACATTTTCAAACTCTGGTTCTGTGCAAGGAACCCTTTTGTGTGCTGGCTTTCCAGCCCTGTGAGTTTTAAATTCTCTGTTCACAGTGGTAGAAGAGCAATAGTGGCAGAAGAGCAATGGTATGATTCTAACATGCCCTTTCCTATTTCCCTTCCTTCCTGCTTAGTAACAAAACAATATTTTATGTGTACAGTATATTTTTGAGAAGTCAGAGTTATTGATTTTAATTTGTTCGGTAAAAGATGAGATGCAAATGTAAAAGAGCTGACCATTGTAAGTGCTGAAAGAACAAAGAATGCCTTCTCATATCCCTGAGTGAAAAAGTCATTCCTCTCCTCGACTCTGATGCACAATAAAGTAAAATCTTAAGCTCTGAAAAAATCACTATGATCTGTTTGTGAGGTGGCGCTAAATATGATTGCTGCTGCTCTGTTTGCCATTTGTTCACAAAGTGTAGCTGGCCCTGCAGTCTAACTTATGATTTCTGCATCTTGTTAGATTCTTTGCTGCAGTAGGAACAGACAATGCTTCAAACTGTCAATTGCAAATACATGTGCCATGAGTGAGAACTTAAAAGAAGGATTTCCTATGAAAACAGCATTGTTTGCTTTTTCCTGTGCTGGTGAGTGGGAACAGTTGACTTGATGAGCCATTTAAGATGGTTGACAAATGAATAGTAAAAGCTGCCAAGTCCTTGTGAAAATGACTTGTACACATTCTTTTAAACACAGTTTCACCAAATACAAATGCAAGCAGAGAAGACTGAGGGTATTACCACATGTACCAGCACTCACTGCACCTTGTTTGATCTCCAAGGATCAACCAGAAAACCTACAGCAACTTCCTTCCCCCATTGCAAGAGCTACTCTTGTAACTCGTAGCAAATCTCAAGTACCCGACCTTGTTTGGAAGTGCAAACTGATTTCACTGTGCAGGCACTCTTAAGATCCCTGTGCTCTCACCCACATGGACCTGCATATGTCCTCGAGGTCTGTCCAGATTTCAGTCAGTTGGGGGGTGTGCCCCAGTGTTGTGGGCAGATTCCTCATGAGACAGAAGACACAGAATTCCAACTAACTGGATCTCATTGTGCCTTCTGGCCTTATCTTTGGTAGGACACCATGTGCTTGCTGTTTTGGATATACCTTTCCCATCCATTTTAGAAGATGACAGAAATAATTCTCTCCATCTTGTCCCTCCTCTGTGAGTCATTAGGATTTATTCATTACCCTTTGTCTCCTAATTTAGTTGTCCAGAAACGCTGCATGTAAGTGTACAGAGATCCTGATGACTTTGACCTAGGTGCAGTTTACACATGCCGTTCTTACAGCTGTTCTTAAGGAACTACTTTTTTTGGCTTTTCCCACTGCATGTTTCAATCTATTCTCCATCCCTGCAAACCTTCATATTCCTGTTGCTGTTTATTACATCATTACCCTTAGTGGACCACTACAATGGAGTCAAAGAGTGATTCTCTCAGTGCTGCAAAACTAAGGAAAAGGAGGAAAGAGAAGGAAAGGAAAAGAGAAATCTGTAGTCTTTTTTTGAAGTTTTTGAAGTCTTTAAATGTATCTATTCTAAATCAGTGAAGAACTTGACCCAAAGGACTCTGATTAAGTTGTAGCACCCATTAACACTGTCCATCTGTGATTTCAAAATTCTAGTTCTCCAGATTTTCTTCTTGTGATTAGTGTGGTTGAATTCATGCCCACTACAGCTTACTGACAAAGTATTAGCTGAGTACTTGGGGAAACAATATCTTAATAAGCATCCTGAGTGTGTTAGGCAAATTGCTTATGACCAACCTTTTTTAGGTATATTTAGACACCAAGTAGCAGCTCAGACCTGTTGCAATTCCCTAAGAAACATTTCCAAAATGCTGGGCCTGAATTTTGCTCTTCAAAACTTTGCACTAAATGAAATGAGAATATAAGGAAGTGTTTATCTAATGAAGATTATCTGAAAACAAATTCAAGCAGGAGAGAAGTTCATATGCTATAAGAGACTGAGAAATATCAGTGTCCTGCTTAACTCTGACAAGTATACTTGGGTAAACTTACAAACGACCTATTGGAAATATTTCCTTTATCTGTTTCTGTTTGTAATTCAACATTCATGTCTTGCTGTTCTCATTTTGTCTTTATAGTATCTTGATAAGATAATAGCTGAGTGAGATACAGTTCAAAACCTTTAATGATGATCAGATAATTAATAATTTTAGTTTTATTGCTTTAGCATGTTAACTTGGTGCAGCTAAATATGCTGGAAATTTTCTCAATATATTCAAAATAACCTATTTTATCATTAATAACTTAAATAAAGTAAATTCTCTTCTTGTAAGGTAATTTATAATAATCCAATTTGTGTCTTTTACAGAAGACACTTGTAAACAATTAATGTTGTTAATTTATTTTTTTTTTTTGTGAAGTCAATTTAACAGTTCTTCCATTCATGCCATGGTTATGCCATGCATAATCAGCTCTAAACCATGTTCATTGAAGTAATTGCACTCCATATCCCTAAACTTCCTTGGTTGTGCAGATTTGTAATGGGGACATGAGGGGAAAAGTGAAGTACAGTATAGTCTCAGGCAAGAATCTATAGACTACATAAATAATAAATCTATTTTTTTTTCCATCAATCCAGATCAGTGTATTTCTAAAGCAGTGTCTGAGGTCCTGGTTCTAATTTAGCAGTAAATTGATGACAGGTAAAATGTATGTTCATTCCTCAGTGGATAGGAACAGCTATTGATAAATGATAGCAAGGCTGAAGTATTTAATGGTTGGGGGTTTTTTGTGTCAGTTCAGTCTTAGGCAAAGACGATCCCCCATAGATATCTGTCTAATATAATTAAGATCAATGAAAACAGGGTGAAATCCCAATCAAGAATAGAAAAAAAGGAAGATACATTTCATTTCTTCCATTTTTTTAGATTGTTTTGACTTTTCATCCAGAAACTAGAAAAATTTACATTTTACTTGAGATTCATAGATAATGTCCTGCAGAGATATCTTCCCTCCTGGCTTCCTGACCCTGTAATCTGGCAAACACTTCTGAATATGCATGCATGCACACACACCATAAAGTTCTTCCTTGAAGAACTTAGTGGGGCTCAAGAGGCCTTGAAGGACTTGGGAGTTTGAAATCTCAGAAAAATGAGGACATAGCAAATGAGAGCTTACATTTCTTTGGTGTACGCTGTCCAAGCTGTCAATGCTAACTATAGCTGACATGCATATCAATTGTATGATTTTTTGTTTAGATCGTTCATATAAAGGTAAGTACCATCAAGCTTTGCAACAAAATCATTGAAATCTTACAAGTTTTTTAAAAGGAAAGAAAAGGTAGTCTTCACTCAGGTGAAAGCTGTGAAGATAAAGTTGTGATTCTTTTTTTCTTGTTGGCTATTTTTAGGTGATTTCCTATTCAGAATCTGTATCTGGAAGGCCTTTCACTTTCTTTTAAGGGATCTACAGCCTAACTCTTTAATACACTTTGGTGATCTCACACCTACTGCAAAGATATTGTCATCTGTAGCTTAGAGCTATCTCAGAGGGGAGTAAACACCTCTCTGACTCAGGTGTCTAAAATGCTTAACACCTGTTTATTTCATTGGCAGTTTGGTACTTTAAATGCCTTTAGAAATCTTGCTTTATTTCTTACTAGGTTAAAAAAGTCTGACTTAATTTTGTTTTCTCTATGTAACCTTTCATTATAATATTTTTGTCCTATATTCAATGTTGATTTCATACCACTAGTGGAAGTTTTAAGACTTTCTATAGTGTAAGCTATGTACCTTCACATACAAATAGCAGACTACAGCGCTTAAATAAAGCCTTAAAGGTGGTAACTGTCAGTTTTCTAATCTCTCAGGTTACACAATCCACACTGCCACTACTTGCATGACACTAAGTTATTTTAAGATAATATGCATACGTCAAACTAATCACTTTAATTGTAAGCACATTCAAAACAGTTCCAAGTTTAATTTGTGTACATGAGGATCATTATTTGAAGCATCAAACAAAGTTTTTCTGTTGTTTTTTAAATAGCTTCACAAATTGAAAGAAACGTTTCCAAAAGAAGGCCATAATATTCCTCTTTTCTTGCTTCAGGCACATAAATGTTATTTTCCTCTGCAATGTCATATATTGACCATCTGAAACTTGATAAATCAGAAGATAGATTGTAGCGGAGTTCTACGTATTTAAGTATCAAGCTGATCCATAACTTTCACACCAACGAAAAGCCATTTCTTGTCAGTGCTGACCAGAATATATCCTGACAGTTCAGTGGGAGTTTCAGTGCCATTTATTTTCAAATCAATACTCAATTACTAAGAGGAAGATTCACTCCCTTGCCCATTTTCAAGATGAAATTATGGACTAGAGCAATAACACTTAGTCAAGGCAAGCCACTGTCCATTAACTCATGATGCTACCAGAACCCCATCCAGACACTTTATTAAAGCTCAGTCTTTTTTCAGCTTTTAATTAATCATTTTGAAAAAGGCCTTTCACATTGTGACTGATGACCAGAGAAAACAATTTTCTCCTAACTGCCTTTTAATTTCAACTCTGGAAGTGCTCATTGACTGAATCTCACAACAACCCATCAATGCTAGTTTTTAATGTGTTTTCTCCTTTGTTATTGAGAAGAATGGAGTGGCAATGAGGCTTTGTGCTCCTCTTCATAACTCAAGTAATTGATTCAGTAAATGTCCCGCATTTGCTAGTGGATAAAAAGTGCTGTCAATGTAGATAGTAGGTACTATATAAATTACTCCATTAACAGGAAATAAAGCTATTTACAATTTTTTAAAGTGTAAAGTGTAAGTGGCTTTAAAAAAAAAGGAAGGAGTGCTACTTCTTACATGTCTGTACAGGCTTTTTCTTTTTTTCTTTTCTTTTTTTTTTTTTTTTTTCTGTAAATGCTAGTAACAGGATACAAAGGACCAGAAAAAGATTAGCACACTAAGACTGCAATCCTGCAGTGATATGCCTATGTGAGTAACCTGTTTCAAACTGTTCTTCTTGAAGCAACTCAGCACTAAAAAGTAACTCTTCTGGAAAAACACAAAGTACTTTTCAACAGTGGTCATCTCATAACATAAATCTTGTTTTATTTCTTCTGTCCTTTTAGACACTGAAGGATGAGAAGTGAAGAGACTTCACTAAGAAAAGAAAAAAATATTGAGGTACACGCAGAGATGCATTGTGTGTGTTTGCAGAAGCAAAGCATTCATTGAAACTACTTTGTATCTTCCGGAGATAAAATTTTCCCCTGTGGTTGACAGTGAAATCCAGGAAAGTGCATACCTGCTAAAGCAGTGCACTCATCAAAGAGCAATGAATAGAGTAGAATGCCACAAGTAGATGTACTAACTGCAGATATATTATTGCTGTCCTAAAACAATAAAAGGTACTTTGAGAATCCTATCTTTACATATTTTTGTAGGATATTTTATGTAAGTTTATGTATTTGTACTCACTTTCAAATAAAAATTCACACTCTTTAATCAGTTTTTTAAAATGGGAACTGAATCACCATAAGTTCATACAGTATAATATAATAAAATGTATTACTTTAATATTATAAGCAATATAATAATGATGCAATAGATAACTGAAGCAGCAGACATGACTCTCTGAGACCCTAATTGAAAGATGAGGTAACTTCTTAACTTTGAACTTTCTTACACCTTTCTGAAAGTATTCTTTCAGCAATACTGTTATGAATTGTAGTTTATTGATTAAAGACCAATTGTACACCAAAATATGAAAACAACCTGAAATAAAGTGCTCTTTCAAAACAATCCATATTGATGAGCCTTGTTATGCACAATAGTCTGTACATGAAAAAAACATAAACCTATGGCAATAGTTCAACAGTCTTGGTCTGATCTAGAAAAGATTATATGTATACATTCTCCAGCACATAAGATGTATAATTTTTGGCATGGTGAAAATAAAAGGAAATGTTATCCATTTTAGCAATGCACATACAGAAATAACTGGAAATACAGAAAAGATCCACAAAACCCTAAAAAAAAAAAAATAAAAAAAAGGCAGTCTGTTAAATGTACCAAATTGAATTCTTTTATACCATAAGATGTTTTATTTTGCAAGTTAACTCTTTCACTGAGACCAGTAACTTCTGTTTGTCTTTATATGCAAGACATGAAGAACCTGCCACTTTCTTTTAAGTTTATATGAAAGGCTAATAGCACTCATTGTTTTACTCTATATTTAATTTTTCTGACTACACTGAGCTATATGATGTTTCCTTCTTTACACACCATCACCACAATTGTTTTTGCTCAAGGATGTCTTTCAACATAATCCTTAGAACATGTCCTGAATTATTCTTAAAAAAAAAAAAAAAAAAAAAAAAGCAAGTATGGCCTGCCTATTTACAAAAGCAGGAAGAAATTATAATTTAAAATTTATTCTTGCACTTTTTAAAGTCCTGACATCTATGAATTCTCTTGTGAGTTATATGAGAATTTTAAAATCAATCTTAAACTATCTCATAACTTTTAATTTGTACTGATCTTTAGTGATTTCCTGCTTTTTTTACTTTTGATGTATCCTCTTTTGCCTATAATTTATCTCTTGGCTTTACATTTGAAAGAAATAAGTTTTTAAGCGAAGTTATGTTCTTTTTTGGATTATTTCTTCTCTAAGTAATCTATAATATTCAATTTTCTTCTTCTTCTTTTTTTTTTTTTTCTTAACCTGCATTTCTTTCAAGACAGTCTCATTCATAATGCCCAATTTGCCTAGGTTGGGGAAAATTTCAGCTTTTAAAATGTTAATATATATTATTGTACCCACTTTTTTTTTTTTTTTGTCAATACCTGATATAATCACTAATCATGGTTAATCAGCAGTTTTATATTCCTGTACTATTTTTGTAAAGTTGAACAGTAGAATTAGCTATGGTTTTTTTTCTGGAAAAACATATATATTTAGTAGAAACTTGTCAGGATGTTTTATTACTAAATACTTTAAATCCAGCACTGTTTCTCCCACTTGCTTGTTTGTCAAAACATAGTGAATTTTCTTTCAATAACCCCTTTTTCTTTACGGTTTAATCCTATTGTCTATAACGGACCTTCATCTGAGAAACAGACCTACCCAGGCTGAAAGTATCAAATAAATGAAACTTTTGCCCCCTCCATGTAGGAAAGTCATAACCCAGACTTGTCTGTTTGATTGATCATAACAGTTCTCTTCTTTAAATCTTGAATATAACCTTCTGGCTACGCAAAAACTTTCCTGTGCAATTATGTTACATATGAAAGTGTTTAGTATATTATGTGTAGTCACATCTAGTGTTCAATCTCCCAGTTTGGCATAAGACAATTGGATGAGAGCTTTCCAGATGTGATCAATTCTATGAAGGCACATAATGCAGATCTATTATGAGACTGTCAGGATGGAAGGGTCAGCTTTTGTGATACATGATAGCAGGATTGTCACACAGCTCATGTATGCAAGCAGTGAATGATTCTGCTTTTGGTGAGATCACCAACACCCAATGTGCATCAATGACCCTAGAAACGTCTGTGAAGAATTTATCTAAAGCTCTTCACATAATTATGCCTGGGTTACCATGGCGATTCTCTAGAGCATCTGCAGAAAGGATAACGTTGCTGAAGTGAACTTGGGCACCTCATCCTGAATTGTAAAGTCTGGGGGTCAGAAGTTCACCACCAGGTGTCGTATTTAAAAAGCTTACTCTGAGCAGGAAAATCAACATTGTGTTCAGGGAGAAGGAATGTTAGCAGCTATGCTATTTGGTCCATCTCTGTTAACAAGAACCTTTGCTGTTCACTCTCCCCCCTGCTTTACAGTTACCTACTTTAAAGGAAGTGTTCCAGAAGTGCTATTTTAGAGTCAAATTCTTCGAATAAGTTAAAAAAACCCAGAACCCCTGCATTATATAACTGTTGTCATGTCCAAAATTATTAGCTGTCAAAGTGATGATTACATGTTCCCTTTCACTGTGCCTTACTCTACAATGAGCAAGTTCATTCTCAAGTACTACTCAATCAGTGTTTTGTGCCATTTCAGAGTCACAGGATAGTTGCGGGTGGAGGGAATCTCTGGAGGTCATCCAGTCCAGCCCCCTGGTCAGGGCCATGTCTAATTGGTTTTTGAATGTCTTCAGTTTGGAAACTCCACAACCTCTCTGGGAAACTTGTTCCAAGGTTTCACTGAACTTACACTAAGAAGTTTTTTCTTATGTTCAGACAAATTTGTTGTCTGCCATGAACCCTAAGTCTGATTTTCTGTAAAGTTTCTTTTCAACCAGTCAGCCCGCAGCCTATCTTTATGCACAGGGTTATTCTTCCCCAGTGAAGGAATTCTCTATTTCCTTTTGCTGAACTTCATGAGGCTCCTGTTAGCCTATTTCTACAGCTCTGAATGGCAGCACAACCATCTAATGTATCAGCCATTCTTTCCACTTTGTATCATCTGAAAAACTTGTTGAGGGTGCATTCAGTCTCATCATCTACATCGTTAACAAAAATGTTGAACAGTGTTAGCCCCCAGTGTTGACCTTAGAGTATTCCACTAATGCTTGGCACCCAGCTAGACTTCATGACATTAATCAACTCCCTAGGCCCAGCAGCTCAGCCAGTTTTCATCCACTTCACCATCGATTTCTTGGGTCTGTATTTTATTAGTTTTTCAGTAAATAAATTGTTGGAGACATTGTTAAAACCTCAGATAATGTCAAGATAAATAGCATCCACTGCTCTCCCTTTATCCACCAAGCTAGTAATTTCATTGAAGAAGCCTGTAAGTTGGTCAAGTGTGATTTCACCTTTATGGAACTATTCTGGCTACCTGTCACCACTTGTCCTTAATACATTTGGGAATTGTATCCAAGATTATTCACTCTGCCATCTTCTCCAGTATAAAAGTAGGTTGACCAGCCCATACTTTCTCTGATCTTTCTTCTTAACCCTCTTGAAGGCAAGTGTGACATTTGTTTAATTCCAGTCTTCACCAACCTTTCTCAGTTGCCATGGTCTTCCAAAAACAACTAAAAATGGCCTTGCAGCTCCTTCGCTGCTTGTTGTAGGTAGTTTAGACTGATGTTGCTGAAGACCATGAGCCTTTTCTCTCTTGCAAAAATGAAGATGGTATATTATTGATACAGTCTAGTCTTCACTATTTATAAATATATTTTGAATCACCCCATAGTTTTAACTGTGTTCATCTTAAAATATCAACATGGGAAAAATCCGTTCTATGAAAACTATAGAAGAGTGTGACATAACATATATTCAATTATTATACTGAATCTTAGAGCATGGTACTTGGAGTGCATAATAATTATTTGGGCTTGGGAAAAGTTTCAAAATCCTTTCACATTAGAAAACAGAATATAATTCCAATAAATATTTTTGCAGAAAGTCAGATGGTACAAGATCTCACTTACGTATTTTTGAGAAAGCAGGAACCAGATGTGTCTGGACTTTTGGGTGGGTTTTTTTTTTTTTAAGAAACTTCCGAGTATTGCTCAGAGTTCTCTTGAATGTCACATTGACTTGGAAGCATGTGACATTGTTCCACAGACCATGTTACATCATATACTTTTTTTGGCATTTGACCTGTTGATAAAGCAGAGAGTATTAGAGACGTTAGCGTCTGGTGAAGAAGAGTGTTCTTCACTACCTGAGCTCCTCTCAGTGCAGTATGTTTTCTTATCTACCAACAGCCAGCCAACTCAGGGATGGAAGACTTAAGACAGAACTTATATCAGTCAGTACAGTCACTATTTTATGGAGATTCTAAATGAAAATACTATTTTTAGAACATTGGAATTGAGAATGCTAAAATTATTTTAGATATTTTCAATTAGAGAATAAAAACCTAGCCCAGGTCCTGATTATGAGTCAATTCTAAAGCATGTTTTTAAACAACTTTTGTATACAGATTTTCCATAAAAGACAGCTGCATTTGAAGAAGTGCACACTCCATAGTCATCTTCATGACATAATCTTTTTTTCAGAGTTGTTTAAACAATGATTTTGAGATATGCCTAAAAATATAGCAGTTGATTAATTACTGATGACTGTAAACTGTAGGCAATTAACTTTCAGATAGCTACATTTGAAAGGCACGTGGAATAAGAAGTTATTCTAAGTAATGAAATAGAGGGACAGGTATATAATATAGGACATACATTTTAAGGTCAAATGTGGAAGTAGAAGAAACTGATTTTAGGGTACCAAGGACTAGTAAATGAGTAAAAAATGTGACCAAATTATTGTCAGACATACATTTCCATTTGAATCAGTTATCTGTTCCATACTGTCCACATTTTTTGAAGGACTCATCCAGTCTAAATCTGCTGTAAGGCTAGATTAGGTTTATATCTGTCATTCCTGACAAACCTTTGCCTCACCTGTTCTTAAACATCTTCAAGGATACAGACTCCTTAAGCTCCTTGAGCAATCTATTCCATGCATTAATTATACATTTTGTAAGATAGTTCTTCTTTATGTCTAAATCAGAATTTGGTTTGCTGCAATTTAAGTACCAGCAATGCTTCTTGTCTTCTCTAGTGCAGACATAAAAAATAAATTACCTTCAGCATTTTCCATTTGCTTATTTGAAATGTATTGTCAGAGATGAGATTCAGAACACTTCCATGTAGCCATCTACATGTGGATTCCTACATGTGATGTGTCAGCTCCCATTATAGCTATCTATAAAATAGAGGATGATTCTCTAGATAATACAGAATGCCCATGTGGCATTACAGATGTGACAGGTGCTAACATGCCCTTCTGGATGAGCAGCTGGCAGCCACGCAGGAGATGTGGAAGCTTCTAAAATAGTCCTGGGTTCCTAGGATTGGGTGACAGGTTTATGTCCTTAACCAGTCCAACCAACATTACAGTAAAAACAAAGCTGCCTTTGTATAGAGTAATAAAACCTCTAAGTAAATAAGAACCTCAGTGTAATGTTCTCTTAATATTTTAAAACCATGCAAACAGCCAATGTGTTTTTTTCCTGTGTATCACAGAGAATTTTAGGATAGTCAATGAAAGACAGATAATTCTCTAAGATTAGCAAACATCTTGATGACCTGCGACATAATTTTCCATTTCCCTTGTCTGATTCTCATTCCTCTGTCTAGAAACCTGTTATATAAATAGGTTCAGTTTATCAATTAATTTTAAGTAATTATCTCATATTTTTGCTGCACAAAATAAATCTGACTTCTGGTAACATACTTAAAACCATATTTAAACAATAAAGCTAATTAGATATTTAATAGGCTAGTGTAGTTTGGGAAAATTGTTGCTTCTTGAATAATCACAGAATCACAGAATGGTTGAAGAAAGGACCTCTGGAGGTCATCTGATCCAACCCTCTTGCTCAAATAGGGCCAAAGTTTTAAAATTATATAGCCAATTGGACATGTTTCGACAGCTTTCAAATAAACTTAATAAGTGATATGTGTTGCCATTTTAAACAAAATGGTGGCATATTTTTGTTGTGTGAAACATCTTAAAAGAGAGTAATAGTTTTAAAAAAGGAAACAATGGGAAGTGTATCTAGCTATGAACTGTAAAGCCCAATCAAGTATAAAACTGGTAACCGCAGGATGTCTTCCGCATATGGAATGTTCTGTATCCTTCACAGTGAAGTATAGTAAGTAACCAAAAGTTGATACAGGATTTTGCAAAGTTATTTTAAATTACATGGCAAGATACCTTGAAGATAGCTTAAATAAATAATGCATATTTTGCATCAAGTGAATTACTGAAAACATACATAAATTTTCCTGCTTTTTTTCCCTTTTTCTCTTCATCATATCCTAAGGTTCTGTAATGGATCTTGCAAAACCTGTCTGGAGAAACTCCAGAACAACTCTACCATTTAGTGAAAATACTTTTGTACATATATTCTTAAATTCAATAATAGCTTGAAAGTATTAAGCTGAATGTTTCTCTGTTAGATAGTCACTGAAAAGACCTCTGCATAACTGAAAAATGTTCTAAATTGTTCAGTTTACTGAACTAAAAAAATTGCAGTAACTTATGAACTTTAATCACAACACTAAGCCTGGGAAATCTAATCACAGTAGTAACTTTAGCATTATTCAACAGAAAACATATTGGTGTTGCCCATATAGTACTCTGAATATTAAAAAATCAAAACATTGATCTGAAATCTCAAGAACTTTGGAGAGAAAAAACTTTCTATAATGAAATTCGGAATTAGTCTAGGGAAAGATTTTTATGGTACTTTGACTCTTAAAATGACGTAAAAACTTAATGCAAATTGTGAAATCCTAAATGAACCAGAAATGCTTCAAAAGCATTGATTTTATAGATGAACTGATAGTTTCCAATATTTGTGTCAAAATGTGGTTGCATACATGCCTTAAAAACCTATGCTTTTGAAATAAATTGACATTTAGTGTAATGGGACTATATTTCTAATTTTTTAACAATGTTTAGTATTTGATACATTTTTTTAATAGTCATATATTATTTTTTATTCCACTAGCACCACACTGACATAAAAACTACAAAGTAATTTATAATATAGTAGACTAAAAGTCTGCCTTTATACTAGATTTGTGAGAACATTTTAAATTCATGGAAATTTCTTATGGCCTTGTAAAAATTCTCCGTTGCAATGGATCTTTCCCACGAATCCCAAATATTATACATGTTGACCTACATTGCTGTCATTGTGAATTTAGCATTTTTATTTCATTTCCTAAGACTTTTTCAGCTTTCAAGCCTTCATTGTCTAACAATATCTGACTATATAGTAGTATTTTAGCATGTGCTCTTGCTGAGGAGCATAAATCCAAAGGACCTAACAGAGGTTATGGGTTGATTGAATTATTTAGCACGAAATATTCTCCCAGCTTGAATTCTCTTGTTACATAAGTAATAAAATATTTATGAGCAACATACTGCTACTTTAAACAGACTTTGTTAGAATCCCACAGTAGATTAACAATAAAGTGGTAAGCACTCTGTTTTGAATAAACAAGGAATACCACTTACCAAGATAATTGCTTGATCCAGCCTGTACCCAGCATGCACAACAAAAGATGTTTATTTACCTGAAGCTGCTTCCACACAGCAGAGTTGTGTTCAGGTGCTAATTTTAAACACTGAAATGTAAAGACAAGCTAATGAGAAGGAATTTGGATATGGATATTCAGCTGGCAGGAATACAGAATAGCAGAGGTCACTGGTAACCAGCTGAACTCTGTGGCTGAAAGGAGAGAAATAAGACAAATACTTAGTGCTGATGCTACTGACTTAACCTGGGGATAATGGCATAGTTGATGTTAGGATATTATTTTAAATATCAAGCAGACTTTGCAATATCCATGAGGCATAAAGGTCAGGAAATGCAGCAAATTATATTCCGTGTTCTTACTAGTTCAGCATAAGATCTTGTAAAAATAATTCTGCAGAAAATCACCTTAACCAGAGTGAAAAACAAAGCTAGATCTTCATGGTGACGTCTTGTCTGAAAGTTTTGTGGCTTTGTTTTGGGGTTTTTTTATACTTTTAAGAAGCTTACTCTATTTACAAAAATTTTACTAATTTAGGAAATACTACCAGTGCTAAAAATATAAAAGACAACATCCTTAAATATTATAAATTACCAAGTAAAATGAAACATGAGCATTTCCTTTTCCTTCTTAGCTCTTGTTTTTTTTCATTTACATAAAAATATCACCACTCAAAATCATGTATACATGTGGGGTTTTGATTTCTGGTGTGATTAAGATTTCAGATGAAGGGTATCAATACACTTCTTTCAAATGACACAGGAGGTAAATTGAGATAGCTTCTATAGCAGAAGACATAACCACAGTTTATTAATACAGGAAGAATAAGAAAAATTGAGCTTATTTCTTTCTTTCCCTTCCTTCCAGAAAACGGATTAAATACAGGCACATTTTCACCTCAGAGAGGATTTTTTCAGGTTCTGGGTGTCCCTGTAACACTGGAGGCAGAAGTTATTACTCATGTGGGACAGATTGCCAGCTCTCAGGCTAACTATTGTAAATGGAGGAGTTTGAATTAGTCAATGTATACTAGAAATTAAATCAGTGTTATCACAGATGCATTGAGGGTAGATTTTTAAACCAAAAGATCTAGTCATGAAGAAGAAATTAAGGCAGAGAGCAAAATACAACAATAGTATGACTTTCGAATCACAAGCAAAATATTAAAAAAAAAATCTTATTTCTGAAACAGACATTCCCTCAAAATTTTATATTCAATGAACTTCTTACGACCACAATGTCAATATGGAGGAGCAAGTAAGCTTTCATCATCACCCCAAAATTAATCTCAATTTAGTAAAAATCCAGACATGTGAAACCAGAATAGAATTTTACTTAATTAATAACATCAATGCAAATATAAACCAAAGTTGCAAATCTTATTTTAAAACACAGTGCTTTCTGTTAATCTCTGTTACAAGAGACAGATAGGAAGCAACAGAGGGAAGGAGAGGTAAAAAAGAAAAAAAAAGAAAAGAAAAAGAAATCACAATAAAGCAAAGCAGGGGCTGTCCACAGCACTAAACTGTATGAAAGCATTTTCAAAATACATAGTCTTGCCTTTTTGGGCTTGCCAGAAGGTGCATAACAGTACTGCAAACAGTAGCTGGCACTTATTTCATAATCTTCACAGAATTACCAGTATCCTCTTCCACCTCAGCAAGTACCTGCCAAAGAGGCTTATTTCTGTTGATGGGAGTGAAAAAGTTTGCTGCAGCTGGATTTTGGCTGTTTCATTTAATTACTAGGTAAGTGTCATGTGTTTCTCCTGAATGCTGCAGGGGAGTGAGAGTGAAGTGACTGTTATCATGAGTGCCATTTTATTTGTGTTAATGATGTCGCAGTGATTTACCAGGGTTCTAGGAAGTTGACTGAGAAGGGAATGAAGGCCAACTTTTTTTTGACATGGGGGTAGGAGGGCATGAGAAAGTATGATGGATTAAAAAAAGGGATCAACGGTTCTAATGCACAATATCTGTCTTGAAACTGTGTTACCTCTGTTTTCATCGATATGGATGGGGCAGTGGTAGTGAGATGCCTGAGAAGACTTTTCATTCTTCATGTCTTCTTTATAACAAGCTGCAACTGGAAGATTTTTTCCAAAGATTCAATTTTGTCTGAAATTTTGAAATGTAGTGTCTCGCATTTCTAACAATTAACTGTCAACAATTAATGCAAGACATTTTGTTATTCACACATTAGTTTGTACAACAGGTTCCCACAATTCACTTATGTTGCTATTTACAGCCATTCCTGTGGCTGATTGATATATCATGCACAATTGATATAGAGGCTGTTTATAATGAGATATTTTGGGGGAGGGAGTCAAATGTTTTTTATAGGAAGGATTTACCACCCAGAGAATCAGGGTGATGAAGCACTCTCTGAAACTCAGAGGACACTGCTGCTGTTAGTGTAGGAGCCATCTTCATAACCAAGAACTTTAATCTGCCACTAATAATTTCCAAAAATCAGACTTGAAATGATTAAAAAAAATCAGGGGTAAGACTGTGTTCATTTTAATTCTAATAATAATTACAGGAAGGGATCTGGTTTTATACAAGCATCTGTCAGCCAGGTCAAGAGAGAACAAGTCCTGGTAGGAAGGCAGTAAATGACTTTTGAAGGAGCATTTGAGAAAAGACATTGTTATAGTCATCCCCAAACTGGAAAGTAATTGCATAGAAGATGGTGAATTAGAATTGTTTTAAGGGAAGAAGAGCTTTTGTAAAGATACATATATATATCTATATACTGGGCATATATACAAGATACCCAATGAAAACAGCAGTGAAATTCAGGTATTTGGCCAAAGGAGCTGAAAATGTCACTGAATAATGTTAACTGAAGGTTATGGTCAAAAAAAAGTTTCAAGTATTTAGACTGACCAGTCACTTCTCAAAACTGCAATTTTTTTCACAGTTTCAAATGTACATTAATTTTAAAATATATATTTAAAACAAGTTTGTGTGGGTTTTTTAATTTTGCAATTACAGAGGTTTTTTTTCTTTGAAGAATATTAGAAAATATAAGTACTTGCAGAAGTTCAAAAAAAACCCCCATTTGAAATAATTTAAAATGCTTTTGAAATTTTTAAAAAATAAATTTTCAACTCCACTTAAAATACTTCTTCCTCTAGTTTAATTTTGAAAAATTACTATGACAGCGAACAATCAACTACTCAGACATCAACTATTTGCACTTTAAGTATGAGAAACTGATCACAGATTTTTAAAACTAGATGCCTGATCATTTTCACTTGAACAACAAGAAACAGAGAGTTTCAAGCTCTGATACTAGCCACAAGAATAAGTGAAGGTCAGTTAACTATGAGTACCAATGCAAAAGTTAACTGATTCTTATCACATGAGGAAATTTAAATATAGGAAAATCAATTGGTACATTAATAAAACAGCACATGAGTATTTTTAAGAAGAAGGCATGGTGATAAATTACCTTGTGTTTTTGAATTTGTGTCTGGAAAACAGCAACCAATAGATTATTTCATTTTAGCAGTACAGCTGAGGGAAAGGGTGACACAAGGTTTCTGCTCAAATGATTGTTTTTCCTGTATTTATCAACTGGTCTAATAAAACATTGCTTTCTTACAAATGTTATAGCCGGGGACAATCTTTGAATACCCAAGACACTACAGTCAAAAAGCATAAAATCACGATAAACAGAAAACAAAAAGAAAAACATTTGTAAATGTTCTGGAAAAAAAAAAATAAAACCAACCAACCGAACAAAACCAAAAGTGTTGTACTTGGCCCCATTTTCAAGTAACATGCTGGTCTACTTTAGGCCAACAAAAGTTTGTGTTGAGGGCTGATCCTCAACAGATCACAGGGAGGGAGCTGCCCTGCTGTGTAAGAATCCTGACCCATAATCAGTTTGTCTATGAATAACGGATTGCCAGGTATCCCACAATCATACAGTATGAAAAGGGGGAGAGGCAGCACTGCATCTGTCCACCCCTGCGATCACCATCACTGAGCCCACTCTGGCAGTGCTGCAGTGTTGCTACATCGGTGACAGGGGGGAGTCTGACCCAGAGGCATTCAGTCATAAACCCAGAGACATTAATCTCATGCCAGTGGCTCCTCAGTCAGGCACAGGCAGCAGGGGTGTGAACCTGCAGTTCCTCTGTAGTGAGCAAGCGTACTTTAATGTACTCCATGTTTTCTCCTTTAGACAGGTCTTTCTTTATTTCTGGTTTGTGTTGGACCTGCAAACGAAAGCCCACATCTTCCTATGTGTTTCACAAAGAACCCTAATGTAGGCCTGCATACTGCTTTGAGGGTTAATTAAAACAAAAAATGCCATGATGAAGTCCCTAACCTATCTAACTTTTCTAACTTTCTATCTTCTAACACAAAGTCAGAGATAATCACATGGCTAAGGACTATTTTAAACTGAATCTTCAGTAACTATACTTCGATTTATCTAAAAATCTTTGGTTCAGAGACATTGCATTAGCAAGTTAAAAAAGAAAGCAGTTAAATATAAAACAAAGTGTGTTTGGCTTTCTGATGGATGCAGAGGGTAACATAACTAACAGGATGCTAAAAAAAAATTAAATGCTAAGATGGAGAATCCACAAATCATAATGTTTGAGCTAGAGTACAAGGAGACATGTTTATTCAAAGCAAAGAATTTATGACATGAGATTGATGTCCTATTAAATAAAAAATTACATAAAGTTTAAAATTGCTCTTCTTCACACCACCCCCTGCATAGTCTACTGTTTAAATATGTTAGGACGGAATATTCCATTCAATATTTATTAGTAAATTCAATCATGGCAAATGATTCCCCCCTCATTCAATGTATAACAGAACAGCAATTAAGCTTCTTTTTTTCACAATAATCACTGCACCAGCAATCTCTAATTATATATAAAGCTTCTGAAAAATTAGAGAAGTGAGGAAAGAGACACCTCCTTTGGTAGCTAGTTCCTCTTCATTTCTTCTGAACAATTAAAATACCCATATACATTAACAAGATGGAACATTCTGAGAAACAGGTCTCCGGCAACAAGCATTTGAAAATGCATTGTTTGTTCTACTTCGTGGGTGGAAGTAGATTTATTATTTTTCTTTATGAATAAACTCTGAACACACTAAGACAGTTTTTAATGTTGTTTATTCTTCCTCAGAAGTGAGATTGACTTCAGGATTTAGGAATATCTTCAGATACCTCTGCAGTTTTGTTCAATAGAATAAATTTTTTTGATGATTCTTCTTAACTTCAGAAAACCACGGGTTTACCTGGGAGATCAATTTGCTTAATAGTAGCACAGGGGTTTAGTTCATATCTAGCTAATATCTGAAAACCACAGAGAGGAACAGAAGCTGGTATTTACAGTTCCATTACCAAGCTGGATCAGCTTCTCAATCTGAGTTAGGAGAAAGTCAGGTGTATTTTGAGCACCAGGGTGATTTCAGGCTTGATAACTACTGTTCAAATGCCAACACAGGGCTAAACTTGAAGTTACCTCTAAGCTAGATAATACAAATATCTTAATAATGATAGCAACAATAACATAACAATATAATTAGCGAACAACAACAATATAATTATTAATACAGGGACAACTAGAAATCAAGAAGAAATTTTTAACATATAACGTACCTAATTCTTTTCTTAGTAAAAAAGAAATAAAAAAAATAATTAAAAAAAGGAGTGAAAAGATGTCCCTTAAAAACATGTTGCTTGTGGTTAAGTAAACTGTAAAATGTAACACGTATCCCTTGTAAGGTGATTTATTTGCTTTTCTGTTACTTGCATTTCAGTTTCCTCCCTGATTTACTTCTTTTACTTATGTCTGGTCCAAATCCATATTTTAAGTTTCTGGAGGCAAGGAGTGTCTTTTTAGCATCCATCGCCTAGGGGTCTGGATTGGTATTAGTAGGTGCAATAGTAATTCAAATAAATAATCTTTTTGGGGGGATTTAATCTGTAAGGATCCTCAACATAACCTTGTTCTTTCACAAAAGCTGAAGCATAGAGGATGGAGATTTTCTCATTTCCTCATGTAAGAGTTAGTATTCAAGGGCAGGATTTGTGAAACATTGAATCTATCTCCATTGTTTTGGACTTCAACATGAAAGACAGGTGAAAAAACAAAACATTTCAAGGCTGTTATTTTAGTTTGTTTGGGGTTTTTTTTTGTTTTGTTTTGTTTGTTTTGTTTTGTTTTGTTTTCCTAGCAGTAAAAGAAAAATTAGAACTGTTAAAATAACCCCAGTTCTTACAGTTCATCTTTCCTTGGCCATGTAACTTGTCCAGCTCCATTTTCACAATACTGTAACATCATGCAAAGTAAATTTAAGAATCTTGATATATACTAACAATGAGAAAAGTCTGGCAGAAAAGAAAACAAACTCTGGAAACTCACAGCCAGCATGAGGAAGTCTCAAATATTTGGATGTAATTATAGCATAAGATGTCAATCTTTCTGAAAGATTTGGAAAAACTCTTTGTAAACAGAATGTGTTAACCATGATAGGATAACTAAATCAGTGTTGGGTACCCCACTAAGAGCTAAGCCTATGTTTGCACAGGCAATAAGAAGTAAAAGGTGGTCAAGGAAGAAAACCGGATTGATTTTGTGAGAAAAGAAATATGGAATATTTTGTTGAAAGATAATTCTCTGTTTTCAAATAAAGGAACCTCAACTCTATCTTTGGATTAAGATCTGGAGTGGTGCTCCAAATCTTTATTCATTTCCAGTTTAGGTTCCTAAGTAAAAAATCATGCTCTGAAAAGATCATTCTGTGCTTAATCTTAATAGTAACAATAGAACAACATGTCTGTAGTACTGTGAAAGATGCTCTCTACTGCCTGTGAAGGGCTTTTTGCCTGACGAACCCAGCTCATGGCTCTAATTTAATGTGTTAACATATTTTGTTAACCTTTCAATAAAGAAATATTCAGAGGTTTGAAATACTGATGATGCTTTTCACTAGGTATAAACTTTTGATGAAGAAAAATAAATATATAGAGTTTCCATTATTTTTCCTTAAGTGTGCCATGCCTTCATATGTGCTCAGTGAAATATATAATAGTAGGAAATTCCAAATAAAATTATTAAAAGCATAACTAATCTTTTAAAAAATAATCACGATAAAGATGATGTTAAATAACAATTGTGCATCTCTAACTTCATGTTTATAGAACTCAAACTCCTGAAAGGATGAAACAGAAATGTCTCACTAGATAGTAAGTACATTTCCAGCACTCGTTAACAGTATGCACATTTCCTCTCACTACGAGACAAAGAATTGAAATTAATTATTAGAGCATGAATCTGTGTCCCTTTAGGAGCTCTGCTCACTTCAAGAACTGAAGGAGCTCTGTCTGGGTTGAATTAATTTTCCAAGTTTGAGTTGCAGTGTGCCTCCTCATTGATTTAAGAAAAAACAAACACAGCAAGGTAACATTTTTAACAGAACTCTTCGCTGTTGCATCTGAGGTGACAAATGACAAACTGACCCCCAAAGCTAAACATAGTTATAGCACAAAGCTTTCGGGTTATTCAATAAATATGAAATGAGAATGCAATTAAAGAGAGGATGGAAATAAGATTTTCTTTTCAGGAAAAAGCAAGAATCACCCTTTGTCCTAGCCTAAAATACTACTCAGCTGACTCTGACCTGGAAGTAGCCTTCTAGAGCACTGTGGGAGAAGTTTACTGGCTTAAATCCAAGCAGTTTCTGCCAGTGAGTCTATCTGTGCCAGCTAAACATCAGCACTGTGTTACTGGGAAAAGAACAGTCAGTTTATCACCCAGATTGATTAAGTTTCTATGCAGTACCATTTCATCCCCAAAGCTTGTAACCTGGTGTACAGGTTCCATTTAGAGGGGGGAAGGGAAGAAAGTTTGTGCTACATTATGTCATCCACCCTTCGTGTTTAGAAAGGAGAAAATCTTCATGGAGCTGAACATCATGAGAACATCGTGTTACCATTTTACTGTTTCTAGCTCACAACAGATGGAGCAATAATGGGAGACAAAAAGAAGAAGCAGTAGGTTAGGGATCTTTGCTATCAGAATACAATCATTTTTCCAAGTAGTGAAAACTTAAACTCTTCAATGAAGTCTATTATCTTTCTATTCCTTTGTACCAGCATGGGTATAAGTTCACAAAGACAGGTAGGTTAAGGTATGGGATGATCAGAATGAATCTTGAGAGGAAGCAGGATGCAAAAGAGCAATCTAAGAGAAAAATTTTTTGCAGTTATCTTCAAAACATAACTTCAAAATGAAGTCAAGGATTTTGTCACCCTTTTTGTCAGGAAACTGAAATCTCTCTCATTCAAGCTTTCATCTTCCAACTTTACTAGTAAGTTGTCTGGTTTTACGACTTGAAATACTGGAGAGCAAGTTTTGCATCAACATCTATGTCTTTAAAATTTTAAAACAAGACTAACGTTTAAAAAAAACAAGTGAAAGAACAGAGGAACACTTACATTGGCACTAAATATATAAGTGAACAGTAACTCAGAAATCTGTAACACATGACTCCACCCAAGCTTGTAAAATTTGCTACTTTTATTTCTACAATGGCATCTCCCTAAATATGACCCCCATTCTACTGTGCATGGAAATCAGCTGTGCAAGACACATGAAAGGCTTTATTTTCATCTAGTGTGATATTCTTTAACTTGATTTTGGCATGCACCAACCATCATAGCCCCACCAGTCCACTGCAAACCCACCAGTTTGTGGGTGTGGCTCAGGAGACTGGAACTTTCCAGGAGACTCAGCAGTGCCAGTGTTGTGGAAGGCTCAGGCAGGGTAGTGGAATAGTCATCTTCCAGCCCACCTGAGTACCTGGCAATCTTCCCAGACATGTTTAACTTGCAGGTATACGTTTCCTTTATTTTAGTATAGTGCAGTTGCATTTCAGGCTGCTTTTCTTACAAATATATTTAAATCTCTTTAGCTCAACTACATGATGGAAAATGCTGACAAATTCCCACTTTCACTCATATTTATGCATTCCCACTTCAATCAACTGGTTTGGACAACAGTAACTCCAAACATACATTTCTTTCTTGCTTTCTCAATTGATCAAAGGATTCATAATGTATAGATGATTTGAAAAAAATCTTCAGGACTATATGAATTCAAGCCATAAAATATATCATGCTTGTCAGACCTGTGAATGTCCTGGATCTCTAAAATGTCTCAAGGAGGACCCCAACATCCCACCTCAAAAGTTAGCAGTTACTGTTGCAGATCTTAATAATAAACAATAAAGACATTCTTTTCAGTGTCCTCTTCAATTTTCCGTCTTTTAAGACTAACTAGAGGTTTTCAGGTTTTTTTAATAAATTTTAAATGTGGTTTCAGAACAGAGATAAACTGCAAAATGAAATTTTATTGGGAACTGGAGAAGCCCTCCACAAATGATTAAGTGCCTTTATTGAGTTCAGGGGTGAAGTAAAAGACATTAAAGCTCTGGGAGGTCAGCACTGCAGTTTTGTTCACACAGACTCATTGAGCTTCAGGCAGCAGACTGTTGTTATAGACACTTTCAAGCCCACTCAGTTTGTGTTTTGTTTAGTTAATTTAACAAATGTGCATAGCTTGCAATTATGATTTTGTGTTTATTGTGCTCTTTAACAGTCTGGAAAGATGAATGATGTTTGGTCACTCCTTCCTTTGGCAAGTTAGATAAAAGTTTGACTGAGAAAAAATGGTATTTCTTTTAGAATCAAACTCAAAATTACAAATGTTGCTTCTCTTCATTCCTCTTCTGCCACTCTCAAAATTATGTAAAGTCCAGGAAAGTATTGACTGTTTTAAACCATATTTCAGATTTCTAAACAATACTCATGTTTTTGCAAAAAAGGAAAATCAAAACTACATTTTTTTCTGATCATTTCTCTACACAAGCAGGGGATGTTAAATCTTATTAGCGTTCAAATACTGTTAAACCATAGAGAAGGGTTTCCTGTAGAAATGAATCACTACATGTTTTTCTTTCAGACAGGGTCAAGACTTGTCAGTATTTGTTAGTTGTTTTCATTGGGATACTGTATATTTTTAGTATAATTCTAGTAAAAACCAGTATACATTTCCAAGGGATATATTTGTCAGGATATTCTTAGAAGCTCAGTATTCCAGTGGTCTTCTATCCTCTGGCTGCAAAATATCTCCATTTTAGCTATTTGTTTTAAAACCAGCAGGACCACTATCCCTTATCTGAAAACCTTTGACACTTGGAATATATATGTGAAGCTTCAAAGCATCAAAGAAAATGCAAAGTGAATATGAAAAAGTCATCTTAGAAAATCTTTGCTTTGACATGTACTAGGGACATCAAATATTCAAAAGGCAAAAAAGCAAAATAAATCAACATCATGATATAAAATAATGGCTTATGTCATTTAACAGAAATATAGGACTGAAGTAGTATCTTTGTTCATAAAGCCATCACTGTACTAAAGGAATATACTTCCTTAGAAATTCATTTCTGTTAATATAAATGTCAATGTGTTTGTCAGTGTGTAATACATTTCATCCTTGTATTTTTCACTAAAACACACGCTGACAACTAGACATATTAGCGTACACAAGGGAGCCTTTAACTAAATTATTAACTGATAACTAAAAGGTTATTTAGTAATTATGATGGGTTTACCAATTTACGCAGGTTGTGTTTTATTGCAAACTTTCCATGTTTTCTTTCAATTTGCATCCAAAACTTCAATGCAATTATAGAAGGAAACAATCATTTATGTTGGAAAGTGTGTCTCCCATATCTTGCTCCAGCAAGAGCATATGCAAAATCAGATGAGTTTTAGCTGAATAAAATAAATAAAGTTCTGAATAAAACCAAGGATGGAGATTCCACAACTTCACTGAGCAACCTGTTCATTTTCAACCAAGTTCATTGTGAAAAAATCCCCTCATAATAAAGCCTAATTTTCTTTGTTGCAGTATGTGCCCTTTAATTGTGCATCTCAGAACAATCGAAATTTATTTAAATACTGTCTTTATTCTATTCTCTAAGTCATTAATGAAAATAATCAGAAGACAGTTCATCCCAGATCCATCTTAGACATCTCTTTCAATATTCTTTAAGTCTGTTGTTGCACTTCTGGTAAATGCTTGGTTAGGTTTTCAAATTTGTTGCACATGAGCTTCATATGTTTGTTGTTTGGTTTTGAGCATATAATAAAGGACATTATCAAGGGATTTGTTAAGAAGTACATCTTCTACTGTTTCACTTAACCAGATCAGTCAAAGACTGACTGCAGCTAAACTTCTGGCATTCCTGAAGGTTTATAAATGTAAATTGGCTTACTATATGTAAGAAAGTTCTCATGGCCCCAGCCTTCTTTTATTATATTTGTCTTTCTGAAGTCCACTTGGACATCCCTCATTCTTTATGCATTTGCAAGGATAATAGCTCAGTGGTTATTGAATACCTTAGGTTTTTAATTTCTGGACTGAGAGTGAGCATAATCAAACTAAATTGAGTACATTTAATATAGCCCATATTTTCTAAAACCATACCTTCCTATCGTATTCTCCTTCTTGGAAATATGTTAACTTTCAGGCCCTAATTTTATGTATTTGTTTGTTTATAAAAACTAAAGTATGGAAAGTTATAAATATGTCCACCTTCTCTATAAAATACTTAATCTGCTTTCTTTCCAGTCACACGATGGGACCATCTTACTTTAATTTCTAACCTTTTTTATACAATTTTTTATTTTTATTGCTTCTATTTTTATTTGCAATCAATTTTACATATTTCTCTTTTCCATTTTAGTCCTACTTGTTGGGATTAGTTTTCATATTTTCTTTACACATATCTCCATATGAAGATAGGCTGAGAAAGTTGGGGCTGTTCAGCCTGGAGAATAGAAGGCTGCATGGAGACCTCATAGCAGCCTTCCAGTATCTGAAGGGGGGCTATAGGAATGCTGGGGAGGGACTCTTCATTAGGGACTGTAGTGACAGGACAAGGGATAATGGGTTAAGACTTAAACAGGGGAAGTTTAGATTGGGTATAAGGAGGAAATTCATTTCTGTTAGGGTGATGAGGCACTGGAATGGGTTGCCCAGGGAGGTTGTGAATGCTCCATCCCTGGTTTTGTTCAAGACCAAGTTGGTCGAGGTCTTGGGTGACATGGTTTAGTGTGAGGTGTCCCTGCCCATGGGAGGGGGGTTGGAACTAGACGATCTTACAGCCCTTTCCAACCCTAACTATTCTATGATTCTATATTTATTTAGATTGTGAGCTTTTATTCTACTTTTTGTAAGATACATTTTTCTTTCAGATAATTAGACAGTTTTGGTAAAACTGTTAGTTTTTCTTTCTCTTTTATGCCTCAGAATATCTTAGAATATACAGATTGCTTGTGTGCCTTCACCATCAGATATTAAAGATGCATATTCCTCAAACTGTCTTCCCCGAAGTGCCTTTCTACTAAACCATGAGTATGCTGAACTCTGTTCTTTCCTTCTGCTTTCATTCTTTCCTATTATTAGAGTAAAAAATACTGCAACTTCATGGTCACTTTCCCATTCCCGGACATTCTCTGAAGTTTTGCTAGTTATTAGATTTAATTTTGAGAGGTTAGCCTGTTACAAGTAGATAGAGAAATGTCATCAGTTTGAGAAGATCCCCTTGTAAATATGGGTCATCTAAATTGTCCCAGCAGCACTGCTAGACATGCATCTCTTCTCCAGTTGACAAATGGATTGCCAGGTTTGATTAAAAACTGTCAGTGATGCTTCTTTTACTGAATTTTGCACTATATAATCCAAGGAACTGAAGCAGATATTCTGCATGAAACCTTCATCCAGAAAATTACACTGTTAGCAGCACATCCCTGAATAGATCAGAAAGATGGAAAGACATGTCAGGAAGAATAGGAGAAAAATGTTTCTGCCCCCAAATTTAGTTTCTCAGTTTTCTGATTAGGGAAGTGCTTCAGTGCAAGATGTGACATTAATCAAGCTAGCGTACCTATCTGTGCACTCCTTATATAATCATTACCGTGTTATATTGCATCAGCTGCCTTGAAGGTATGAAACAGATGCAAATGTACAAAATATATGCACATTTATTTGCCACTTTTAAAGTATGTACTTGAGCTCGATTCAGTAAGGTGCACAGTACTTAATTCTTGCTGACATCATATGTGAGGCTAAATAAGGAGTTTGGTTGTATAAGCCCAATTCGTCACTACTTTTGACCTTATCATTACTAATAATCATGCAAAGGACAGTCAGTTGTCACAAACTGAAGTAGTGGCTGCTTCTTTCTGAGTTAGACTGGCGTGAATATGAGTGACAGTATGAATAGTTGGCAGTGCAGGATCAGTTGCACAACAGCTATATTCCATTATTTACATTTTCAAGTTCATGGGTGTGTGACTAAACCGAGTGTGGAAAAAAAAATACACTCCCCCCTCCCCTCCTCCCCAAAAAATTAAAAACAAACCCAAACACTTTAAATATCATTACAAAGCGAGGCAATATAAATGTTAAACTCTGGTCTGTCTTTAGTCAACAAGTACATTTTACTTGGATTTTGTGCTGATTCCAGACACTTGATATATCCTGCATCCTTGCTGGGTGTCCTGTATTTCTGACCCAAGGGCAAACAGACCTCAAGCTTTTCTTCTTGCTCAGCAGGTCTTGGCAAGTGGATTTCAGCGAGTCTGAAGTGAGAGCTCTTATTAAGCCTGTTTATAAGTCTTTCATAAATAATGAATAAAATATGGTTTGGACCTATCATATTCCTATTTTTGACCTGTCACATTCTCTATTTCATTTCCTTTTTCTCTCTCTAAAACAGAGACAATATCCAAGTAACTTTAGCTGTATCTTGTCTAAAACCAAGATTACAGTTTGAAGTCTATCTTTTCACAGGAAGCAGATTCTCACCTTTTAAAATCCCATACACTTTAAAAAAATTGCATTTATTTACTCCTATGTATGCAAATCTGTTGTTAAGCTTATGCCTTAAAACAAAGATAATCCCTCCTCCCTAATTATCAGAATGAGGAATATCAAATGCAGAGGTCATATGCCCTATATGAGACAGATTTTTCTGATTTTAAACAACTGGTAGAAATTTCACTTGATGACTGATAATATATTTTCAAGATAACACTTTATCAAACCGTGACAGCAGCTGTGAAATCTCAGAGTTTCTCCTCTCTCCTCTATGACACCTTGATAAGGCAATTACAGAATAATTACCTTAACAAGTGGCATTACAGGAAATTATTGTCATTCTCCTGTTAAAATAACACATAATCATCAGCAAGTGTATTCTAGAATCCCCAATCAGCATCTGATTAACTGAAGCTAACTCAGAAAAGACAGTGTAGTGGGTGGGCACTAATTGACAAGTTACTAGAAAAGGGTAAAATATACATATATACACATATATATATAGAACTGTAAAGGCTTCATTGGATTGTTTATCTGATCACTTCCAAAACAACCCTCTTCAAAGCTTTATTATTATTATTTTGTATGTAGGAAGAAAACCCTGAAGAAGGCTATTTAAAAATACTCATGTAAAGAGCCAGATTAATTTAAAAATGCATAACTTATTTGTATTTAAGGAATCATACTTGTGAACCTGCCTTACATTTCTGTATTTTTCTCTAGTTTTCTGTTTTATAGAATAATATAATGTTTTGAGTTGGAAAGGACCTTAAGATCAACTAGCTCCAATCCTCCTGCCATGGACAGGGACACCTCCCACTAGAGCAGGTCACTCAAGACTCTGTCCAGCCTGGCCCTGAACATTGTCAGGGATAGAGCATTTAACACTTCTTTGGCAACCTGTTCCAGTGCTTCATCACACTCACAGTGCAGAACTTCGTCCTTATGTCTAACCTGAACTTCCCTTATCCTATCACTTCACCTACCCTATCACGACAGTCTCTTGTGAAGAGTCCCTTTCCAGCATCCCTATAGGCCACCTTCAGATACTGGAAGGCTGCTATGAGGTCTCCATGCAGCCTTCTCTTCTCCAGGCTGAACAGCCCCAACTTTCTCAGCCTATCTTCATATGTGAGTTGCTCCAGTCCCCTGATCATCCTTGTGGCCCTCTTCTGGACTTGTTCCAACAGTTCCATGTCCTTTTTTATGTTGAGGACACCAGAACTGCACACAATACTCCAAGTGAGGTCTCACAAGAACAGAGGGGCAGGATCACTTCCTTTGACCTGCTGGTCATGCTCATTTTGATGCAGCCCAGGATACGGTTGGCTTTCTGGGCTGCAAGCACACACTGAAGTTGGCTCATTTTCTCATCAACCAGCACCCCCATGTCTTCTCCGCAGGGCTGCTCTCAGTCTTTTTTCCTTCCAACCTGTAGCTTTGCCTGGGATTGCTCCGACCCAGCTGTAGGACCTTGCACTCATAATGGTTAAACTTCATGAGGTTGGCATCAGCCCACCTCATAAGCGTGTCAAGGTCCCTCTGGATGGCATCCCTTCCCTCCAAGGGTATCGACCGAACCACACAGCTTGGTGTCATTGGCAAACTTGATGAGGGCACACTCAATCCCACTTCCATGTCACCGACGAAGATGTTAAACAAGACCGGTCCCAACACCAATCCCTGAGACACCACTCATTACTGGTTTCCAGCTGAACACTGAGCCATTGACCACAACTCTGCGTACGGCCATCCAACCAGTTATTTATGTACCTGGTAGTCTACCCATCAAATTTGTGTCCCACCAGTTTAAGGACCTTAAAATTTGTCAAGTTCCAGGCACCCTGTCACAGGCAGGAACACCTTCAACTATACCACGTTGCTCAAAGCTCTGTCCAACCTAGCTTTGTACTATTCCAGGGATGGAGCATCCACAACTTCTCTAGACAATGTGTTCCAGTGCCTCACCACCCTCACAGTGAATAAATTTTTCCTAACATATAAACTAAATCTACCCTTTGCCAGTTTAAAATCCATTACCACTTGTCCTGTCACTATATGCCCTTGTAAAAAGTCCCTCTCCAGTTTTATTATAGGTCCTCGTTAGTAACTGAAAGGCTAAACAACCCAGCTCTCTCAGCCTGTCCCCATGGACCTCATGTGGACTTGCTCAAGTAGGTCTATGTCCTTCTTATCTTGGGGGCCCCAGACTTAAAGTGGGTCCATGGTGGAGTAGAGGAGAATTACCTCCCTTGACCTGCCAGTCATGTAGATTCCTTCAAGGTAGACAGCACCTTGCATTTATACTATTATGTTCTATGACACCACTTCCAGTTTCATGTCATGATCATAAAACCAGGTTATAGAACATACTTTTCCACCATCAGCTGTTTTCTTTGGTACAACTTTATTACAGCAGACATTTTTTTTTTTTACCCATCACGTTCTAAGCTCTACTTACAAACCTGGTGCAAAATCACTTTAGCTGTTACAGGACAATCCCATTACTCTCCAGTGTACAGAAAATATTTTGTTCTAGCTTAATGTTGTGATTTAACGCAGCTGGCAACTAAATACCAGGCAGCCACTTGCTTACTTCCCTCCCCGCCCTGCCAGATGGGATCAGGAGAAGAATTGGAAAAAAGCATCAAAACTAGGACAATTACATATTTTAATGTTTTAGTCAGAAAGATAAAAAATAACTCCATGCAAGCCCCAAAAACAAATCTCACACCATGATAATCAATGTAATGTTACAAATGTTTGTTCTGTAAAAGTCAACTAAAGAGCTCAGATTCAGAACTATGTGCAATTCATAATTAATTCCAACCATGGAACTATAATCTTAACTATAGTCAAGAAGAACAAAGTAAGGGAGCATAGCAGAGTTCAGAGCAGCATAGATTTATTTACATAACTACATGCCTCTCACGTTGAAGTACGCATCTGTCATGCACACTCACACATATAAAAAAAATGAGGTAGATACCTGTCTTCATAGGTACCCAAAGGCCTTGTTAAGAATTGTCCATCCAGCACTGCATACCTCACTGCTAGGCTTGGTGGGTTCATAAAGCTAGCATGACCCAACCTGCAGTACTGATTGTAAAATCAAACTTACAAGGCTGTATTTTGCAAAAAGCCTGATTGATAGAGAAAGATATAGTGTACCTTTTTCACCCACTATCTTAGTAGCAGTACGTTCATCCAGGATAACTAAAAGTAATCATAGTCAAAAGATCAGACAACAGAACTGTTGGGAAGACTTGAACTCTGATCTTGAGACTTGTCAGTTTTGACTTTAGGTATCTGATATCATTGTGATGAAGCTGTGCAAATCTACCAGCACCAGCATCTCCAGCTAATCACTATGTTTTACAGGCCCCACTTGACAAACTGAGCATTTTTCTATTTGTTAGATAGGTTTCCCTATCTTGTTTGTACAAGTCTTATTCTTCATCACTTGCTGTTTTACAGAAAGCTGAATACTGGGAGAGAGAGCCGTGTTTCAGTGGGCTCCTAACAAAGACAGGCATTGCAGCATTTTAGAGGTTATGATTTGTCTCACATTTACCTATCACTGTTATGACAACTTATTTAAGTCACTCATCAAGTCTTTCTGTGAAGTCAGTGGAGGCAGATAGGCACCTCTCTGAGACTCCTGTCTTGGGATGAGATGAACTTTTAAATGGCTACAGTTAGGCAAGGACATGTGCAACCTATCATAAATCACTTTTTGGCCTATCACTGGCTTACAGTATAGGTTAAATGTTTCTCTCTCAAGAGAGAAAGCAAAATCCAGGAGATGGGTTGTCTCAGGAAACGTAAGGTTTATTCCCAGTGCCACAAAGTTGCAATAAGTGACTGTGAGAAATGACTTATACTTCCCATGGTATTGCCTGAGTATTCCTGTAAGTATGGACCAAAATGTTTTAAATTTCACAAAGAAAATATTTACTTAAAAAAAAAGAAAAGCAGTTTGTTTTTTTTTTTCATGAATCTGAAATATAATTTATTGTCGCAGGTATTATTCTACCAAAAAAAGTTTATAATTTTAAGTTTGAAAATAAGTCTTTGAAAACTAAATAGCAGGTAGTATTAAGTGCTCCTCAACAGTAGAACCTAATTACTCTTTCTCCTTACAATAGTGTAGTCAGTTTGGGAAAGTAACAGGACTTATATTTTTATGCTGTGTTAAGCGTCGGTTTCCAAACTGGTGGGAAAAGTTTTCTTGTAAATGGGGACATAGGGACTGGCAATGCTTCTGCATTTGGTCTTGTAAGAGAATTTTTTTAATGGGGATTGCTTGTTACTTTGCTCTTGTCAAAATAAACATCAAAGTGTAAAAGGACAAACTGTCATGTTTAGAAATAAGAATATAACAGTCCATGCATATGCAGTAAACCATGTGAATGAAAGTGCAGCTGGTGAGAGAAACAATGCAAAATTGATGGTGCCTTTGGAAGCTCCAAGTGAAAAATCTATTAAGTATGATCCAAGGTCACAGCTTTCTATGTAGGGATGAAATAATAAAAAAGAACCCTGGCTGCTGTAATGCACCCTGCATTTAGAATTAATGTGTCTTTACATAAAAGCTGTTGCAACTAATTACTAGTTAAAAACCTTTCTTGTCTTCATTTTGGATCATTTTCTGTTGAATTTTTCTGTTTCTTAGTAAAATATAAAAAAATAATTTTCACAAATACTGAATATTCTGATTTCTTCCAAAATTGCTAACCCATTCATTTCTCCTAGAAAAAAATGACTAAAGTTTCCTACAATTTTTCTAATCTATAAAATCCTTGATTAATGAGAGAATTTTACAAAAGCCAATTTCCTTTTATGTCTACCTAGCAACCTTCCCCAATTTTGCAAAAGACCACATGTGTAAGGCCCTTGAGATTTGAAAAATCTGGATTAAGGGAAGTCAGTATTTCATCCTGCCCCGCTTTCCCTCCCGGGATTTAGGATAATCTTTTGTTTTAACATGCACAAGATTGAGAAATGGATTGTATGGGTAAAGTATACAGGCAATTGTGAGGAGGAAAAGTGAGGCTGCAGTACAGGAGAGTTCTCTCTGTATATCGAAGAGGAAGGGGAACACCTCCACACAGTTAAAGTAAATCTTGAAGCTCATCCAAAAGTTAAAGGTTAATGCTTGCCACTAGAGGTTGGTTGACTGAAGCATCAAATGGAAAACATGGTGGTATGCTGCTGTGGAAAACAGCAACAACAAAACCAAACCAACCCAAAAATAACATTTAACTTTATGGAAAATAGATTTGAAAATGAAAAATTTAAGAAAAACTTTTTAAAACTTCACTTGATGACTCCTTTTTAAAACCAAATTTACTGTGAATGAGTCATGGACATTCAAGTCAATTAAATCTATTTACTGTGGTGAGCAATACACCATATACACCTACTGAAAAAGATATTTTCATTCCATGGGTAACATCAGCAATGTAATTATGATGAACTTCAACCACTTATCCAGGTTTCTTTACCCGCATGATTCCATGATCTCTTTTTCAGAGGTAAATAGCTCTGCTATTATTGGTATTATTTTAAAGAAAAAAATAAATAAAATACTCATCAGAAAAAACAATCAGAAATCATGCAGAAGGCAGTTTGTAATGTACTTTCTGTGATGAAACCCCTCTAATGCAAAAATCCAATTGAGTTCCATATGGCTGAAGCCTATTTAAATAAGATTGATTGAACTTTCAAGAACTTTTTCTGGGGTGAAACTGCTACGTAAGTGCATTGAATAAAAGTTCTGCTTTTAGATCAAGACAATCAAAATTGTGACTCCATATAAGAGTTTATGTTATGAATCTTAGGGATCTGAAAATGAGCTAGATTTTTTTACATGGCTAAATTTTTAGTTGATGGAGTATAACATCATAATGCAAAAGAAAGGATAAAGACTACTACAAGCTGATAAGTCTAAAGATTTAGTCTTTGCATAATAAATGCTAATACTGAAATATCCAGAAGTCTCTCTACATACAAAATCATGACCTAATGTCAAGAAAAACTGTCAGTTAACGAGTAGCATCACTTCTCATTTTTTATTCTTTAGTATAGAACATGCAATAATGCGTGTGCTACTTTAAAGTATGTTGTTTACAAACCTCGCTGTAAAATCACCCTTTTTTAACTTAAGACGGAAAACATTGATTCCCTATGAAATGTTTTAATGAGTAGCAAAATTTCTTGAACATAAAAGTATTCAATCTATACTTTCAGTATCTCTATGACATGAAATAAAAAGCCTTTTGAAAAGACCTATGAATCATAAAAGAACTCTTAGCCTATTGTGATCTGTGATGAGCCAGTACTTTCCATACAATCATGTACACCTCTGACAGCAACACAGGAACCAATAAAAATATCATAGTGTAGGTGGGCTGACAGCAATAGGTCATAATGAAGGTTATATTAGAACATGTCTTCACACTGATTTGTGCTCATTTAATTTTATTTCATTTGCACTTGTCTATTATACTAGTAGTCACCAGTGTCATCAGTGGTGGAGACCAGTGATGAGTGGCGTTCCTCGGGATTCAGTATTATGGCTGATGCTGTTCAACATCTTCATTGGCAACATGGATATTGTGCCCTCACCAATGACAGCAAGCTATGTGGTACGGTTGACACACTGGAGGGATGCCATCCAGAGGGATCTTGAGAGGCTTGAGAGGTAAGCGTGTGCATACATCACAAAGCAATGGGTCTTTGAACAACCTGGTCTTGAGGAAGACTTGGAACTAGATGACCTTCCTTTCCAACACAAACCATTATATGATTGTACGATTTCAAATAAAATTTGTTATACAGTACTTAAAAACAAGACTAACAAAATGCTATAGAAAGAAATAACTGTCTCAATTCACTCTTGGGCTCCTAATTTTGTGTCAGTATAACTTAAAATTATTCTAGATTTTCATTTGTGTAGCTAAGGTGCTTTTATAGAATAAATATAGAAGAAATATATTTACTTCCTAGTAATTTTTAAATTATGTAGATGTGTATCAGCTACTATTTTCAAATAAGTATTAAATTAGTTACAATTTTAAATTAGCAACTGGGCCATTTCTATAACTCATGATTCATAATGTTTTTCCTAATCTGTATAAGTCTGCATGTACTTCTATATACCTTTTCTTGTTATGCTTCAAATATCAGTTTTTACAGCCTATCATGTTTTTCCTTAGCTTTTCATGTCCATTTGAAAATAATACATACAGTAGCAGTATGTACCAAATGATACCAGAATTGGCCTATATTGTTTGCATAGAAAAGGAAGATGAAACTTCTGTATGTTTTTATTCAACATAAAGGCTATTTTCACTGGCACAAAGGGATTTTTACATCCATTTCTTTGACAATATAAAAAATCTTACAGCCTGCACTAGTAACATTAAGCTGCATGCTATTTCAAAAGAGCAAATGAAAAGGCCTTGGAGGAGGTCATTATTCTGTTACAGTACTTTGTGTGTTTCAACACATGTGATGCTACTGAAGGACAAATTGTCAAAAACAACAAAAAAAAACTAACAAAAAAAAATCCTCAAGATCTTGTCTTAGAATTCCCAAACACGTTCTTTCAAACAAGAGGAAAAATATCTGGCTGTACAGTGTTGGATCCCTGTGTAAAGCACAAATGCTCTAAAACACCTTAGTCATAAAAACCCCCCTAATCAACTAAATAGTCATAATAAAATAATCAAAAATAATTAAAAATGAACACATCCTTCCTGTTCTCCTTTCCCATCACTCTCTTCCCAAAACAAATTGTTTGTGTTTCCAGCCCTGGGGCAGTCAGTTCCAAGTGAACGGGACACCCCTCCACGTAAAAGCAAACTGTGGTCTGCACTCTGCTGCCAAAGGAATTGAGAAAAATGCATTGGCAATATCAATCATGGCATACCACTTGGCTGCCTTTGACTCTAATTCATACTGAAGTTCTAGCAGGTCCGGTACGGCAGCAGTCAATGGTGGTGTGACTTCAATCAGGCCACGATAGTCTACTGTTAGTCTCCACCCTATATTAGACTTTTGCACTGGCCATATGGGGCTATTAAAGGGCGAGCTGGTCCTGCTCATCACTCCCTGACTCTCCAGTCTACAGATCAGCTGATGGATCGAAATCAGGGAGTCTCAGTGCGATACTGCCACCGGTGCACTGTTGTAGTCACGATTGGCAGTTGTTCTCCACTTTCAACAACCCCACAACAGAAGGATCCTCTGAGAGACCAGGCAAGGTGGACAGCTGCTCAGTTTCCTAAGTCTCCAAAGCAGCAATACCAAAAGCCCATTGGTACCCTTTTGGGTCTTTGAAGTACCCTCTCCTGAGGTAGTCTATGCCGAGGGTGCATGGAGCCTCTGAGCCAGTCACAATAGGGTGCTTTTGCCATTCCCTCCCAGTAAGGCTGATTTCAGCCTCCAGTACAGTCAACTCTTGGGATCCTCCTGTCACTCCAGAAATATAGATGGGGTCCACCCCTTGACAGTTTGATGGCATCAGGGTACACTGTGCACTAGTATCTACTAGAGCCTTATACTTCTGTGGGACTGATGTGTCAGGCCATCTGATCCATACAGTCCAGTAAATCCGATTGGCCCCTACCTCCACCTGGCTGGAGGCAGGGCCCTCTAATAGTCATCACAGTGTTGGATACTTATGTCATGTTGAAAGGGATTATTCTTCATTATCACAGGAGCTGGAGTAAAATCAGCTCTTCCACTCCATCTGGGAAACTGCTCACCAGAGAGTGAAGCCGTAGCTCTCATGGGATGATCAGTCTTGGCCCTTGCTCCCCTCTTCAATTCACTCACCTGTTCCTCCAAAGCTGAAGTAGGTTTTCCATCCCACTTCATCATGTCTTCTCTGTGATCCTTCAGGTAAAGCTATAGGGTGGTGTCGTGGTTTAACCCCAGCCAGGCATCTTGTTCACCCACTCCCCCCCCCTTCTTGCCTTCCCCCTACTCCTGGAGGGACGGAGAGGAGAATCAGAAAGAATGCAACTCCCACGGGTTGAGATAAGAACAGTTTAGTATCTAAGGTATAACACAAATCACTACTGCTACCACCAATAATAACAATGATAAAGGATATAACAAGGGAAAAGAATACAACACCTCATCACCAGGTGACCAATAACTCGCCCCCCCTAGCCCGACCAAGCACTGACTGATACCTACTCCAACCCTGCAGTCCCCTCTCCCTTCTGGGTAACTCCCAGTTACCTCCTGGGCATGACGTGTTGTGGCATGGAATACTTCTTTGGTCAGTGTGGGTCAGGTGTCCTGTCTCTGCTTCCTTCCGGCTTCCCTCCTCCCTGGCAGAGCATGAGGCTCACAAAGTCCTTGGCCAAACCAAAACATCATTTTTATCAGCTCTGTTCCCAGCCCGAAAGTCAAAACACAGCACTGCACCAGCTACCAAGAAAGAGAAAAATGACTGCTACTGCTGAACCCAGGACAGGTGGCCCATGGCACATACTTCCTGTATCTCCCCTCTTGAACAATAGGACGCCTTTTGTTAATAGCTGAGACGTGTGTTGGTACACGTGAGGAGCTGGATAAATCAGATAGATAGTCCCTCAATTGTTTGAGATCCTGGGACAGTTTTTCCACAGATGAGATGATGGAAGGGGTGAGATTATCTTTGAACTCTCGCAGTTTATGAACCATTTCATCCACTGTTAGTGGTACTATGTCATTCCAGGTTACTATTTGCCAGTGAATGGGCATATGATGATGGTGCATTCCGTGTAAGTTTTCGCCACATTGGTCGTGTACATTCGAATTCATCTGGGTCTATGGGTATATCCCCGTTATTCAGCTTGATGTGATAGATCATCTCTAGGATGGCTGATTCCCTCAGAGACTGGATGCCTTTGTCTAAAGTAGCCCACTTGGCCGAACGACTCATAACATCGTTCTTGTATAGAAACCTTTCTTTCACAACTGCCAAGAGCCTCCTCCAAAAAACTCAAGGGACTTTTTCTCTCTTGCAATTGCTTTGTCAATTCCCTCTTCTCTAGCAAGTGATCTCAGTTGCTTGGCTTCTGTACCTTCTAGTTCATGGCCATCAGCCCCATTGTCCCAGCATTGGAGCAACCAGGTGATGATGTGCTCCCCTGGTTGACAGGTAAAATCTTTTTGCATATTCCATAGCTCGGTTGAGGTCTGAGGTTGAGAAGTCACTTCTTCTTCTTCGTTATGTGATAATGACTTCTGATTAGATGCTAGATAGGGTGGTGAATACATTGTTTCTTCATCTTGCTTCACCCTTCTTGCCTCCTTTTTGCTTTTTCTCTTGCGTACAGGGGCAACTGATATTGGTATGAATTGGTTCTCTGGTTTAGCTGCAGTGATTATCACTGTGGTTTAAGTAGCGACTGTACTTGTTGCTGGGGTGGTGTAGCTGCTGTGCTTGGAGCTGGGGTAGCCATGCTGTCTGTTGCAGTCAAAGTTTGAGTAGCTGCTGTACTTGCCGCTGGGGTAGCTGCTCTGTTCATTGTAGCCACAGTTTGAGTAGTGACTGTACTTGTTGCTGGGGGTGGTGTAGCTGCTGTACTTGGAGCTGGAGTAACTGCGCTGACTGTTGCTTTGCCCTCAGATCCAGCAACATTTTTTTCCTTTTGAAGGTGCTGGATACTATTGAACAAGGCCTTGTAAGCATAGGCCAAGCCACAGCACATTGCCATGATATGTCCATGTCTGGTATGGCCAGAATGACCACACATCTCATTTAAGTGTTTCACAAATTCTTCTGCATTTTGCAGTTGTTCGGTGGTGAAACTCCAAAGTACTGGAGGGGCCCACTGACCTAGACGCTTGCCCATACTATCCCATACACCCTGCCGCTCATGACCGTCCAGCCTTGGGGAAAATCTCTTGGTCCTCCTATATCACTGTTAAACCCCAGACAAGACCCAAACCTGACTCTGCTTAATTTTTGAAATCAGACAAAATGGTCATGGGCAAAATACACTCTGCATGCGTGCCAACATGGTGATCCCCATCACAATCAACAAACAAATCTCAACAGTATTAAAAGGCCATTCAAAAACTTCAAAACTCTCAAATGATGCTGTAAACAGCCTGGGGGAGGGGACTGGGAAGGTAAATGAATGTCGCCTTCACAGGTTGACCACCTGAGAAGGAGAAAAAAGATGTGTGATTGCTAAGCACTTTTATTATATACCTCCCAAAGTATAAAGGTGGTGACCACACTGGGAACATAAGCCAGATCAGTTTCATGATCAATTATTCTACTGTATTAGAAGTCATTACCTTAAAGTACAATGAGACAAGAACCTTAGCCCAAGCCCCACACTTGAAAAACACTAATACAGCAAATACCGGATGGAAGTAAGGTACGATATACTGAAACTGTGAGATCAAGAGGAACAACTTTGAGAGCCAATAAATCAGTATTGTGATGAGTGAGTATTAATCCTGACAGGTCTGTCATTATCTCAAAACTTTGAGCCCCACGTTGAGCACCAAAAGGAACTGTAGTGGTTTAAACCCAGACAGACAGCTCGTTCACTCACTCCCCCCTCCCTTTTCCTCCCTCTTTCTTTCCTTCCCCCCCACCCCTTCCCTGCTCCTGAAGGGTTGGGGAGGAGAATCGAAAGAATGCAACTCCCACGGGTTGAGACAAGAACAGTCCAGCAACCAATGTACAACACAAATCACCACTGCTACCATCAACGACAACAATGATAAGAGAAAATAACAAGGGAAGAGAAGTGCCTCAAACACTTTGAACTTGGAATCAAGGTGAATTACATACCAGGTGAATTGCTTTAATCTAGCCAGTTATTTCTTGTGCTTTTAAGATATATTTTACATTTTCAAAATAAAGATATATCAAGCCCCAGGTTCATTCTGCTAACAGCTTTCCTCTACCGCCCAGTAAACCTTCATATACATACCAACACTCTGAACTATAGTTCTGGTTGAAACAGACTTCACAAAGCTACTCATACATTAAAATGTGGAGTCCATAGTTAAGGATTTTCAGTGAATCATAAAAATACTACACTAGCAGACTATTTCATCATCTCTAGACTTGTGGCCTTATTTTTAAGGACTCTTTTTTTTTTCTTTTGACATTAACTCTAGATGAGCTAAGCTATTGGTTGTAAAAACTACCCTTGTGCAAATGATAACAGAAGTTCCTGAGATCTTTCATTCAATCTGCATTGCAACTTTCTTCTTAAATGCATTTCTCTTTCAACTTAATGTGAACACTAACTGAATTTCTCCTTTCAGATCTTAGCAGCATTAATAAAATCTGAGGATAGCCATGAAGTTTTTCCTTACATTTAGGCTGAATCTTTAACTATATCTTAATTAAAACTAGTTACAATCATTTATTTTATTCATTTTATGCTACAGCAATGTATCTCTTAAAATCACATTTTTGCTTGAATATATAAAGAAAAAGTCTTCCTGTTGAACATCTCATCCATAAATATTATAATTTTACACTAATAGAAGGCTGGTGCATGATTGAAGACTCATAACCCTTCTTTCTTGCAGGTGACAGAGTCCCCTTTTATGTTCTTGATCCAGCGCTATTGAATGACTATAGCAAAGCTCTTTAACATTAGATCAGAGCTCAGAGATTTAGAAGAAATTTTCTTCTTATGTACTGAGTGGGTGAAAGAGGAAAAGACAGTTTTAAGGGCCAAATTACATGTCAGGAGGCTTTTCTTTCTAGTATCAAGCAAACCAACAAATGAAATTTCATGTTTCATTTCACCAGTTTTTAAAATGGGTTGCTAGTATGGATTCCCACATTTAGAGTTAGATTTTGAAAAGCTCGATTTAGACATTCAACAACAACTTAACTATATATGTGCTTTATAAATTACTGAAATCACAGAGGAGATTCTGATCAGTAAAAAACCTGCCACAGAATTACAGTGAAGACCCTAAGCAAAAAGTATTTACCTCAAGCAGGACCCAAGAGCTTCAGCTAAGACTGGGATATATAATGCCTGTCACTCTTAAAGACTCAGATCTGAATTGGTTTTGGGATGTGTGGATTTCTCCTGATATATGGAAACTTCGAGAAACCAGCTTCGCTGCTTGTTTTCAAGTTAAAAAGTTCTAACCCTAATATCACAGAGTTTATGCCATTTATTTTTAACTTCAGGAAAAAAATATGCATGCTCTCTAAAAGTCAGCATCCTTAGTGAAAGCACCTGTTAACTGAAATGACAAACAGGTGATGATAATTAATAATTATAATCTGTAAATAATTGTCTGGGGTATACACATTACAGATCACAGTTCCCCTTGACTGCAAGCTGCTAGGAAATTACATGAATTTTTTAAATTCTTTTTAGCAACAAAATGTTACCATTGATGGTATGGTATTCTTTTTAGAATGGTAAAGGATCCTCAAGGCTGAACTAAGCAAGGCCAGATTTTCACAGTTACCACAAGAATATTTGGAATCCATTTATTATTTGCAGTCGTTTTCCCTTTTTAGTAGATGCTCAAGACTTCTGAAAAACTGTCTATTTCTTCATAAGAATTCAGTAATTATTAATTTATAAAATGTAAGTTGTTGAGTTGCTTGTTTTGGTTTTTTTAAGTTAGTTTTGTTTCAGTTTAGAAACAATTTCTATTTATATATTCAGTTTGGTTAGGCTTCAAGCTTTGTATTTGATTTGTTCATAGACATTTGCATAGTCAAATAAAAGGAGGAATCAAGAGTCATAAATGAATAAATGCTATAAACTTTTTTGCACATAGAATGATAGTTGACCTCTACTGAATACCACATATGGGTAGAAAACATTTACATTTTATATGGACTAACCAATGCAAATATAAGAGATGTTGCCAAGACAGTGATAGACAAGACCTGCAGAAGGAAATGAATAAATTGAAAAAGCTGCTGCCTTCTTCCTGCACTTGGAACTGCAGGTGAAATTAGTGGCACAAGTTGTTATGGCAGAAGTTCAAACCTTGATGAAGAACATGTGCAAAGGTTATTACTATCATTTCCCTTTCAGCCTCACTAAGGAACAGTGGTGGTGCAATTAAGATCTTGATAACTCCTTCAGGAGAGGGCAATGTGGTTCACAGACTACTTAGTCCTGTGATTGTGAGAAAACATCCAAATTGGAGACCTTTAGAAGTGCTTAAGGATCAACTGAAGTATGGCCGGTTTCCACTAGGATCTATATTTAGTGTGCCTATACATAAAATGGGTGTCCTTTTGTCTGTTTGCTTGCAAGTTCTTTGGATAAATTCTCCTTTACTGTGTGGATACAAGGCACTTGGTTTAACATATTTACAGTATCAGTCAGGACATTAAATCCCGCAGCTGTACAAACCATCTTGTAAACTAAAACACATACAGGAAATTACTCTTTTAACCAAACTTCTTAACAGTTATAAATGTACAACTCAAATACAGCTCAAATTGACCATATGCACCATATGCAAATTGACCAAATTGCATCCATATGCAAAGAGAAATCCTGCTGATTAGTTTGTAATTAGGCAAAGGACAGAACTTGAAAAATGGCAAATAATGTTGTCATAGATGAAACAAAGAACTGTCTGTATTGCAAAATTCTCCTATAATCAAAGTATTGCAAAATATATCTCAGAGATGTGAAATTTTTATTTGTGGAATAGGTGGAAGTTGAAGGGACTTAGAAATAATAAAAAGTCTTGCACCATGCTGAGTACCAAAAAGGACTACTGCTAGTTCTTAACTCTGACCAGCAGTTCAGCCCCACACAGGGGCTCACTAGCTCACCTTACAGCGAGATGGGGGAGAGAATCTAAAGGAAAATGTGAGAAAATTCACAGCTTGAGATAAAAACAGTTTAACAGGTAAGGCAGAGGCTGCATGTGCTAGCAAAGCAAAACAAGGAACTAATACACTATTTCCCAGAGTCAGGCAGGTGTTCAACCATGTCCAAGAAAGCAAGGCTCAATCACACGTTAACAGTTACTTTAGAAAACAAACACTGTGGTGCCAAATGTCCCCCCTTGCTCCTTCTTCCCCTGGTTTTACTGCCGAGTGTGAACTAATGTGGTGTGGGATATCCCTTGGGTCAGTTGGCATCAGCTGTCTTGGCTGTGTCCCCTTCCAATCTCTTGTCCATCCCCAGCTTCCTTGCTGGTTGGGTGGTGTAAGAAGCAGAGAAGGCCTTGCTTCTTTGTAAGCCTTGCTCAGCAATAGCTGAAGATCAGTGTATTATCAACATAGTTTTTGTCTCAAATTCAAAGCATAAAGCCACACAAGTTGCTATAAACGATATTAACCCTATCCCAGCCAGACCCAGTACAGGTATTTAACCTCCTTGTTCAAAAACAGACTAAAAAAGCTCTTTAAGTCTGATATGCAGCTGTGGTTTCATTAAAGAAAAGAAATAGTATATTAATAATTTATGCATAATATAATGTATTTTTTCCAAGTTTCCATTTATATTCTTTTGTTAAAATGACCCTAGAATGCCAAGAGGTTAATGCTGCCTCATTTTGAAATTGATTTACCCAGGTCACTGATTTTTGCAACAAAGCAGAGACTTGGACTCTTTACAAACCCGAGAGAAGAACATTTAATGAAAGAGATAGTTTAGAATGAGAATTAGGAGAGTTATGAATGAAAAATACAGACAGCATATGAAGATGATATGGCTCTAGACAAAAGGTGAGGTGGACATTCAGCACGTAAAGGTTGAAACTAATGGCAAATCATACAGTAGACATTTGCAGTGATGCAAATGGTTTGATTCAGTACAGATATCTGAAGTGTGGCTTGTATATGTGAACTACTCACAGTAGACTACTTTCATAGTTACTACTATTAATTTAGTGACATTCAACTCAACATTAGTACCCTGCACTTTGGATGATGACACGTAGGTGTCTGCATGTGTGCTGGAAATGCAATTCAGTAAATAATACCTAGAGTGCTATAGGGAGCTTGGCCTTCTGTTCACTTAGAGAGAGACCTAAATTAACGTGCATTAAGTGAAAAAAGTCCCACACAGAAAATCTGGGAGACAACTCATTCTATCATAAAGAAAACATCAAAACAGGTCTAGCAAAACAATGCTCAATGATTTTTGACTATAAAGTGAGTCTAGATGATGGCTAGCTCCAATGACCACAGTATGAGACAAATTCATCCCTTATTGATTAGCCTGAACTTTTGAGATTTTTGAACCACTTCTTGTTTTGTTTTGGGTATTTTTTTCATCTTTTCATACCCATCTTAACATATGTTTGAGTGCGGACTGTTCAAGCTCTCATTCATGCACTCCAGAAGAGACTGAAATTGTCCAGGTAAGTTCTACTTTTGGTCTCCAGGGTAACAGTGATTTCCCAAAACGGTAATGTGACATTCTTAACAAGTATGTCAAACCACTGGTCATGTTTCACATTATGTACAGTATGCCTCTAAGTAGAACACACAAAAAAGCAATCTGAGATAATTTTAGTCTCCTGTGAGGCAGGTCTGTAATTTTATAATACAAAATTCCCTTCTCAAATTTGTACACTGTTATGTTTAGCCTGAAGTATCTGTTGAAAAAGTCAGATACATTATATGTAATGCTTTCATAAGTGAGAAAATTTTCACTGAATATAAGATTGAGAAACATTTCCCTCAAAATTCTGTCCCATATTGTTTGCCCAATATAGTTTGTATAATATTGTAACTAATATACTGTGATTTTCTCTTTTCTTTCATGCAGTAAAATTGTCTAAGTATCTGTAAGATACCTCTAAAATATATTTTTATGATGTTTTATGTCCTAAAAAAGATTGTTTCTTCTGCAGGAATCCTCTGATTAGATACTTAGATTAGGTTAAAAACAAGAACCAAAGTATTCCTCCTGATGGGCACTGCAGCAAGGTACTTCCCATAATGTGCACATGATTGACCTTTGCAGGCCATCCTGGTGGTGCCATAGAAAATACAGTCTAGATGGAAGACAGTCTATTGAAAAAATGAAGAAGTATAGCTGTAGCTCTACACTAAGCTAGTGGCTTTAGAGTTAACAGCAGTTATGTTTAAGATGACCACCATTTAGTTCAGTCTGTTCTGAAAAAAAATATATTGTTTGTGTTCTCCTGTGGAGATGGTGTAATGGTGGGGCTGGGTGTTATGCATGCATACTACAGCAAAGGATGGAAATGTAGACTAGGCTTCATGTAATCATAATGAATATTGATGTAGCATACAGAAGTCATATATCACCTGTAGTTTAATGTCGATATTATTAAAACCACTGTGTTTTTAATTGCTTACACTTTCTAAAATGTGAATTTAAACACATTATTACTTCGCTTGTCTACTGCTAAGTGTTATTACAATTGCTCTATTAGTTTAATTATACACATGGGACATAAGAAGTTGTTTTGCTCATTTTTATTTGTTATTATTTTTCTAATTGTACTTCAGGAGAATTTCAAGGATAATATGGAAAACCAAACATGAATGTATCTATAACATGTGTAAAGCACATCCAGACATAGCTAAGGATATCTTAGCTTTGTTGATCTCAAAGTTGATTATGGTAGTTACTCTTCAATACCAGAGTTTATACAGGAACTGGGATGTCTCATTCATTGCTTACGAAGGGATGGATAGTAAATGATTGCAGAGAATTAGGACTGACATCAGAAACAGGTGGATGGCCCTTTGTCACAGCAGGTAGATGGCCCATCGTTATCATGAATGGATAGGAACAGAAAGAAGATCCACAAATAAAGAATAGATATGCTATCTCATTCCTACTCCAGCAAGTTAAACAGGCAAGACATAAGAAAAGACATTCTGATAGTTTAACAAAACTACCTAAAGTGTTTAAGACAACTGACTTGTTTAGAAGAAGAAAATTCACATTTTTCCTAAATAAATTTTTACATAAAGAATGATTGCTAGTTAATTGATGGATTACATTCTTCCCATATTCAAATCTGCTGATATCAGTGGCATTATGCTACTTTTAACTCTTTAGTTATTAGCTAAGTAGTAAATTACAATTTTTCAGTAAGCTGTACTGAAAAAAGTTATCGAATTAAAATCCTATACAAAATAACTGTGATACTTATACACATATAGGGAAAACCTATTTTTTATTTAATCTCTGATCTCCACCCCCCAAAAAAAAATATTCAGTTGAGAAATTTAGTTCAGGTTGTACTATTGTCTTATTTTAAATTATTCAAATGCTGCAACACATTTTTGGTACAGGTAATTAATTTTCAAAGTCTGCAGGTTATAAAGGAGCAAATTTCTATAATCACACCTGTAATATTATTAGAAATTTTTTGCTGATTTCAGCATGGCTGAAGCTACACAACACAGCCCTAAGCAAAATATATATAAGCTAGCAGAAAAAGGAAAAATTATTATTTTTTCCAACTATGAATTTTGTGTTTCTCTAGCTGGAGCTCAAATGATTAATGTTAATACATTTTTTTGTCTTGTAGCTTTAAGTCAGAATTAACAATTTATGTGTAACTCAGGACTGAACTAAGGAATTTCCCAGTTTTAAATATGAAGCAATTAATCCAGAGAGCACTGAAGTCACTATTTCACAGGTAAAGATAGAATACTTATAAGCATTTTCTTTTAAACAAAGTTTTAATATTATATTTACAGTACATTGGATAAATTATTTACTGTCACAATTTCTTTAAGCATTTCTACCACTTCCATAACTGCTTTAATGAACTTAGAAAAGCTGGCACATATTCCTGTTTTTAATGTACACCGCTTTTTTTCCTGGAAAAAAAAAATTGGAAGCACTAAAACTAAGAATCTCAAGATAGCTGCATTCTTCTCAGTATTAATATGGGAAGGGACCAGGGCTAAGACCCAGAAGTGGCTTTAATCCCTGCAACATGCTAGGCCCAGGCATACTAAGCTTCCTGCATTTGTATGGGTATGAACACCAGGGTATCAACTGGAGATCTCCCTGTGAGTGTATTTGGAAGGCAGCTGGCAGCCCCGTAACAGTGCAAACTCTCAGGCAACTCGTTATGCTCACAGGGACTTGTCCTGGGGACTGGTGATGCTGTTATGGAAACCTCCACTGACTGTTCTCACCTGCCTGAGCTAGCTTTTGTAGGTTTTGATAAACTTCACTGGGATCATAACTGCCTTCTTAAAGAGACTAAAAATACAACAAATATGAGGGATATGACTTCTGGCCCTTTCTGACCTGGTTCAAGATCTTATTCTGTGCTTTTTGGTCAGCTGCCATGGGGACTGAATGTCAGCGTGACCCTGCAAATGCCTAACTGAACAAGCCTATCTAGTATGATGGTTTCTCAACTTCTCCAGGCTCTGTGCTTTGAATGGTCTCTGCAGATATTTACCAAAATGCATTTATGCTCATCCAAATAGCTAGTGTCTATCTCAAAATATACCATTGTTAGTAGAGTGTATGATAGCTGAATACTACAGAAATCTGTGGGGAAAATGGACAAATATTTAGCAGTTGTCATTCAGTATTCAGTAAGAGGGAAAGCAAGAGACTGCAGCAAGGCTAGAAATGTTTTTCTTTGATGAAGATCTCAGGGTGCTGATGACTCTCTGTAACATTTACCTTACCATTGAAAGAACAAGTACAATGGCTGTGGAGATCAAAAGAGCCAGGGAAACATGATCATGACACCAGAAAAAGGAGTACAACCTAAAAAATCTGTGCATTACAATTTTAATTGCATTATTGTTCTTTATTTTTCTGTAATGATTAGCTCTAGACTAACAGTGATTAGACACTTAAGATATCAGTTATAATAAATAAATTTTGGAATTTAGAAATAAGTATGCTTCCTCTTTGACCATAAACAGTATTTTAAGCCTAACACTGTGTCATGTCAAATAACTTTTTTTTTTAGTATAAGAGCACATTAAAACCTTAGAAGTCATTACGATAATTCTGAGAATGCAGTATCCACAGACTATTTTTTCACCATTTAGCTTGTTTTTTATATCATATCATAAAAATAAGTATTTCTGATAGGATGCTTTTCCTGCCCTCACCATGGAAACATTTCCAGAGGTAACATTGCTGCAGGAACATTCATGGTCATTTAAAGAAAAATATCAGATAGAAACACAAAAATACCTGTAAGTATGCTATTCCACTTCAGGTCGGTGTACTAAATGTTGATGAACACTATCAAAATTCTAACAAACTTGTGCATTTTAATATCACTAATAAGACAAAGAAAAGGGTAAGATAGCTATCACTTTTTTAGAACTAACTTTTGGAGAACAAATCAGAAATTTCACCAAGACTCTTCTTAACCTTTGATGCTGATGTTACACCAGATAATATAATGCTGATATTACACTGAATAATATGATGCGGATGTTACATTGGATAATATGATGCTGATATTACACTGGATAATATGATGCTGATTGCAAAAGAAATACCATCATGCACTGTGCTTGAGACATTGAGTTCACAGCAAGACTAGGGGAATTACACCAGATCCTCATTAATGTGTTGCAATTGCAATAGGCTATTGACAGCTGAAATTCCTTTAGTTACTTGTCAGTGTGCACAGCTTGAAGGAAAGAAGCTCACATCTGAGGCTGTAGAGGAAAATCTTTTTCTGCTTGAACAAGGTTTTTTGTAGAAAGCTCTTTGCATTTTCACTTTTTTATACTGATTTTTTGTTTTGTTTTGTTTTGCTTTGCTTGCAGCTAAAAGTGGTGCTCAGTTGGGATTACTTCTTATTCCGCTTGTTAAAAACTGCAGTGAACATTCAGAAAGGGTATCCAAACTCTCAATTAAGAGAAAAACATTTCCCCAGGCTGTTTTGGGGTTTAGGTTTGTTGTTTTTCTTTTCAGTCTCACATGACAGATCCATAGTCTTCTTCATTGCAAGACAAAGGGGATATAATTTACATTTTTATTATTGTATTTTGTGGATGGAATTTTCTATGTACTTTGCAGTTTGTCAGTCACCTTCATTTCTTTGACAAATATGTAAAGAAAGCATGTTGGATTTGAGTCTCAGAAATGGTTTCATTTTTCTTTCAGTTATACCTTTTCAGTTAAAACAGAACTAAACTTTGTTGAAGGGATCTTTCTGTAATATATGAAAAAGTATCACATGAAGATTTTCATGGTCACCACAAAAGCTTATTTATTAGCTGTTTTTCAGCACCCATGATTGGTATTGCTGGACTTTAAAAGGTGGCATCCACTTTTTAACAGATTACGGTTTTGATATGTGATCTTATGGCTATCAATATATAACCCAAGATTTCTGTGTCCATAGAAAACAGAGTTCCTGTTGCTACACTGATCTGCTCATTCAGTATCAATTATCTACTAAGTCTGGGAGACGTGGAGAAAAAAGAAGGGAAGATATTGAATATTGAGCATTTTTGAGTTTAAGAGGTTATTTGTTCACTCAAAGGCAAGGCTACCATACCTTTAGATAAAATCCAAACTTTATTGTCTATCACAGCTTTCTAATTCAGTTACATAGTTGTGACCTACCTGTTCCCTAGGTACACAATAGTTCAGTTCAAGATATGGGAGATGGCTTGACTTTACTATATATTACATAATTCTAAAGTATATTAGAAATGGTGGATGTACATAATAAAATTCTCTAGAGGTAACTTTCATATCAGATTCATTCAATTCATGAATCAAAGTGAGATTTTCCCAGGGGCAGAACCTAAAATTTGGAAATCAGCAGGTGCTCTTTGGTCCTTCACATATCTTCACAAACCATTGCCAGGAATGAGTCTGAGATAAGAGGGCAGCATGCAGTCTTGTCAGAAACACATCTTGAAGAAGAAATCAGAACTTTTCAGAGATCAGACATCAAAAGGTGTTGTCAAAGGAAAAAATATGCATTAATTACCAAGTTAATCAAATATACTTTGCAGTGTTAGTAGCACTTGACATTTACACCATACATTTAATTTATGGTTGCCCAATTATATTTACAGTTTGAATTAAACCAGTCTCAACTTTTACTGTTAGTGATCCATTTTATAGGATTGCTGCAGATTAGAAAATAGATGTTCTGGGTTCAGCAGTAGCAGTCATTTTTCTCCTTCTTGCTAGCTGGTGCAGTGCTGTGTTTTGACTTTCGGCCTGGGAACACAGCTGATAACACTGATGTTTTGGTCTGGCCAAGGACTTTGAGCCTCATGCTCTGCCAGGGAGGAGGGGAAGCCAGGAGGAAGCAGAGACAGGACTCCTGACCCAAACTAACTAAAGAGGTATTCCGTACCACAGCACGTCATGCCCAGGATGTAAAGGAGAGTTAACCAGAAGGGCTAGTTCACTGCGGGGTTGGACAAGGTATGGGTCGGTGCTTGGTCGGGCTGGGGGGGGGAGTTATCGGTCGGCTGGTGCTGAGGTGTTTTATTCTCTTCCCTTGTTATTTCCTTTATCATTGTTATTGTTGGTGGTAGCAGTAGTGATTTGTGTTATACCTTAGTTACTGGGATGTTCTTATCTCAATCCGTGGGAGTTGCATTCTTTTCCATTCTCCTCGCCATCCCTCTGGGAGTAGGGGGAGGACAAGAAGGGGGGCAGTGAGTGAACGAGCTGTCTGGGTGGGTTTAAACCACGACAATAGACAAAGCCTAATTTCAAATTTTCTAATCCCAGTCGTCATTTTGCTACATAGTGAAAGACAACATCACCAGCATGTGACTTTTCATATACAGATCCAGCTCCAATCATTTTAAAAAGCTAACATTTATTCATAACTTTTTTCCTAATAGCATAACAATAGTAATAACTGTGTGATTATTATCTTGGACTCATCTTGATTGTGTTCAACTAAAGTCACTTCTGGAGATTTATTCTGAACTGTTGCAGTCTGGCTGAGGCTTGTTCCCCCAGTGGTTCCACTTCCCCCCCCCCCTTTTTTTTTTCTTGCACAGGTTCTTTATTATTCACACAAGTGTCAAAAGGAAAAAAATCCAAACAAAAAAGCCCTACAAACAAACAAAACAGCCCCACACAGGTGAAAAAATATCCACAAAAACCTTTTATTAGAGCATATAATTTTTATGATTCAAAAACAATCTGCAAGACTATCAGACTGTTTGTCATCTAAACTGTTATGCTTGTTTTAATCTTCCCAGAGTAGTGAAGTAAAGCAATCTGCTGAAGCACATGTTTCTTTAGGAGGAAAATTTGCTATGCAATAACAGATGGTTTTCTCTGACTCAGTAGATCAGTCTTTCAGCACAGAGAATAGGAACATCCTAGAGCATTATACTCCTGTTTCCTAGAGGGTTGTGTCATGTGCTCAGAACTATAGTTAAGTCAAAGTATGAGCTTCATTGATTAGTTGTGAAAAGAGTAATGAAAGTGGCATTGATCCCTGTGCACCTACTCTAAAATCCCTTGGGATCTCCAGAGGGCCCCTACCTGTTTTCCACTCAGAGATAGATATTGAAACTAACCATTCAATCACCACTGTCTTAAAGAGCCACTTAAGAGCTGGCTTGTGTATGGCAAGGCATGAATAGATTTTTTTTCTCTAAGTTTAACATGCAGTTTAGGATCTAATTCTAATGCAATATAAGCAAGCAGAAGGTAAATGTAGCTGCAGCAGTTTACAGCATAGCTCAGTTTTGCCTTTTGAAATTTATTTTTTATTTAGCTCTGTGACATAACTGATTTGTCTCTGGTGTCTGTGGGGGCACCTCAGTTTGACAGCTTGCTGTGTGGAGCAGTGTCCAAGAACTTCAGAGATGCATCATTAATTCATATTAGGGTGGGAGAAAGATTGCAGGAGGAAAACACTGCTCTATAGGGGTTGTCTACAAGGTATCTCATTGGCAAGTAATTTTCAAAAGATCAGGCTGGACCTGAAGGAACATCAAGCTCCCACAGTGCATCCAGCCTCACTGGTTCTCCAGTAGTATCCAGGAAACTGTTGAAGGCATTCAACATTGGTGTGGGAAGGCTACTTTCAAATCAATCCTCATGCTAAGACAATGGAATCAAATGAAGTTTTGCCTACATTTTGGTTGTACACCACAGAACAATGTAGAAGGTAAAAATTTATATCTGCATCTGTCAGTTTTGACAAAATGAGGATATTTTCAGAAATGGCTGAGAGGAATAAAGCTCAGTTAGGCCTTTTTATAGTTTTACAAGTTTCAGAAGTATAGCTAGAAAGCTGAGCAAGTACGATGACCTTCATGGTCCCTAAACATTTGCTTTTTAAGAAACCCTTCACTTCAGCCACAGACCCAAAGAGCACACTGCATAAAATCTCCAGCTTCTATATTTCCAAGAATGGAATGGAACAGAACAAAACAGAACAATTACTTTGGTGCAGCTACTTCGCTACTGCTGAAGGCTTTTACCAAGGGAAATAAAATTCAGAAGTAATTTAGGGTTGACTGGGGAGGTAGCATTGTGTTTGGGAACCAGAAAAGAACAGATTAAGGGACCTCCAGTAGGTTTGGATGAGCAGTTTATCCAAAATCCTTTCTTACATGTAGCAAAAGTACTCAACGTAAGTAAAATATAAACAAGCTAGCTACAGGCAAGGTAAATCCACGAACTGTCTTTTTAGAGTAGATGTTTTTGTTGTGATATTTAAGTTTAGAGCTACAGTTTTTAATGACTTTCTAGCTACCGAATAGAAAACAGATGTAATTTTTTTTTTTTTTTAAATTACAGGATTACTGAGCATACAACAATGTAATTCACTGAGTGAAGACAGAGATTTTCTCTTGTAATTAAACATTTGTCACTGTGGAACAGAATATTTCATACTCCTTGATTTGTTCTCAAACTGTAAGGGAAACCATGGTGTAATTCCCTTTCAGGATAGCTACTAGGAAGTCCTAGAGCTATTACTAAGGATGCTATACATGTGACCAGCATATTACCATGGAAGATTTCCTTACAGTTTTTATTAATAGTGCTAAAACACAGGGATGGTTGTGGGAAATTTGGATTCACATTATGTTTGTGATATACATTTCTGAGACAAGACTTTTAGATTTAGAAAGAGGATTATAATCTCATTCATTGACCACCTGGATCCTGAGCCAATGCCTGATGGATCAAAAGGGGTTGTTCCTGCTTATACCATTAAAGCAACAGGCATAAAGGAGGTTTTGGGTAGGAGTAAGACAGCATCGTACGAGAGGATAGATAGTGCTGCACTGCAGGCATACCTGGCTGTAAATAATTTACTGCTGGAACAACATGACAATTTGCATACTTTGTAATCAGATATGTCATCTTGACTTGGGCTACATCCAAGATCTCATCAAAGCTTGGGTAGACAAATCATGGCGATTGCTTTTTCTCAAACCCCAGCTGAATTCTGTACAACTGGCTGTACACCACTGACTATAACCTACATAGGAAGTATGCAGTAGGTATATAATATATAAACAATAGACCCCCTTTAACAGTTTTAGCCAAATTTGAAACCACATTTAACCAAATTTGAAAATTTAGGAGTGCAGGTGAGAAAGAAAAATCTTATTTAAATTTCTTTTCTAGTTGAGAGAAGCAAGTAGGATGTTGGCAAAATTTGGCATTGTATTACAGCAAAAAGTCTCTTTTTTGTCTCAAGGTGAAATGAGATCTTGGATGTAGTAGCTGCTTCATTACTATGTTGCCTGTGTCCATGACTGCATGTGTCCTATGGCAAGAATTTTTATTTCCTATAATTCATAAAAAAGGGAAGGGTTTTTCCACTGCACTGTACATACAGGATAGGAAGTATATAAATTGAGAGAGTGGAGAATATATAGAGAATATATCTTTTTTTTTTTTCTATGATGAAGTGGCATAATGTGAAGGTGTCTCTACTTGTTTTTAGCACCTATTTAGCTCAATGTGTACACTCCTAAAAACATAGCAGATAGACTGGGTTTCAGGCAAATCCCCAAGGTGTTAGCACTGATCACATTACCTAGTGACTCCAGTGGTGAAAAACTCCTTAGAGGGAAAAGAAACAGACCATAGTGAAGGAAAGCCCTAGAACATTTTTTGCTTCTTCCTTGTCCTCCTCACTCCCTATCTCCACATCTGTGCATTCATGAGCAAACACGGGATAAATTATTTGCAATCAGGAACAAGAGGAAAAATGCTTTGAAATATGTAACAATGTTTGAAGTTATTGATACAGTAAATCAATGGTTTATGAAACAGATGAAAGAATTGAAATACAATAAACAGGTTCCCAGTCCTGGAAATAGTTATGCACATATTGAACACCTAAGGACTGACTAGTTATGAGCTTAAAATTAAGCATGTCCTTAAGTACTTCCAGTCTTGAACTTTTGAGGCTGCTATTTTAAACACCTCCCAGTATTTGATGTTAATATAAAGTGGTGTGAACTTTTTAAAAAAGCTGAAAATAATTTGAATAAATGAATTAATATTTCCTTAGTAAAATAAACAAGTGATAGATAACTGTAAAGAGCTTAAAGGACAAGTTACTTATTTTAGAGGAAATTATGACAATTTAAATGCAATTTGCTTTTTTTTATCAAATTTTAAAGCATTAATACCCACATATTAAATCTCTTTGCTAATGACTTACCAGTTTTAAATACTTCACAGTAATGACTTATATAATTTGAAGTGGTTATTTCCATACTTCATTACTTTCCCCCAAATGATCATTGATTTGATAATTAGTTGACAGTTTAAAGCCTGAAGAAGTGATGTCCTTGAAAATGTTTTAAGTGTCTTGTTCAGGGCAAAAATAAATTACCATCTTTGAAATGCCATTCACTAGTAATTTTAGTGGGCTTTTTTTTAGTCTATTAAGGAATGAGAGAACCTTTCATTTCATTTTAATTAGTAGTTTGTGGCAAGTTACTCAGAAATCAACATATTGCACCAAAATTTCATGCAGTAAGATATTTCCCTGGACTCAGCGGGTAGATATAATGTGTCTTTGAAAAAAACCCGTATTTCACTTGATGTAAAAAGACTTCTAATTTTCACTGTGTCATTTCTGTTCTACATGACAAATTAACACCATATAACTTTTGTCCCCTTCCCAGCAGGCAAGATGCATTAGTACAGGAGTTTTTAACCTCTTACTGAGTTTTTAAAGATTTTTTTCATAAATATTTTGGCCAGACTCTAGGAATTCATCTGACTGACCTCTTTGGAGAAGTACTCCTTGAAGGACAAAATCTACCACACTACAGAGGTTGGAGGGCAGTTTCCTTTGAAATAGTTCCATGGTCATCAGTGGAATTAAAGACACGTTTTATTAACACTTTAACTTGTGTATATAAACCTATAGACTTGAGGACTAAATTGAGATTAGGACCTTGTTCAGCAAGAATGAAAGTGGCAAAAGCTCCCTGATATGTTAATATTTTTTAAAAGAGAATAGAAAAATTAAGCCAAAACAAGTAGTAGTGAATGATTTTATTTTTAATGAAATCTATGAATGTAGATTCTGTTTGTTGAAAGACAATGAATCATAGAATCATAGAATCATAGAATAGTTAGGGTTGGAAAGAACCGTAAGATCATCAATTTCCAACCCCCTGCCATGGGCAGGGACACCTCACTCTAAACCATATCACCCAAGGCCTCGTCCAACCTGGCCTTGAACACCGCCAGGGATGGAGCATTCACAACCTCCCTGGGCAACCCATTCCAGTGTCTCAGCACCCTAACAGGAAAGAATTTCCTCCTTATATCCAATCTAAACTTCCCCTGTTTAAGTTTGAACCTGTTACCCCTTGTTCTATCACTACAGTCCCTAATGAAGAGTCCCTCCCCAGCATCCTTATAGGCCCCCTTCAGATACTGGAAGGCTGCTATGAGGTCTCCACGCAGCCTTCTATTCTCCAGGCTGAACAGCCCCAACTTTCTCAGCCTATCTTCATATGTGAGGTGCTCCAGTCCCCTGATCATCCTCATGGCCCTCCTCTGCATTTGTTCCAACAGTTCCATGTCCTTTTTATGTTGAGGACACCAGAACTGCACGTAATACTCCAAGTGAGGAATAAACTAAAATGCTGTAGAGCTAGACAGTTTGATTAGTCATCAATTAACAAGGGAAAGAGTGGCAGGTTATGCAGGTTGCTTTTGTCACTAAAGAGTAGATTATGCCCTCCACTGCATGGGAAAGTGAAAAGTGGTATTCAGCTAGCACTGCTGCTGTGCCCCTGGGACTGAATGCACTCTAAAGTCAATTATAAGAAGAGGAAAAATTACTCATATAACAAATTTTCTTTGCACTGAAAACTTTTGTGAGAAAATTCGTAGTCATCATCAGATATCAAACTCATGATGATATTGCCAACTTTTACATATTTTTTTTTTGTAATACATAAATTGGTATTTGTTAGTTTTGAAAAGGAAATGAATCTTGTGAGTAACTCTAGCAAGTCTTCTGGCAAAACAAAGTACTCTAGTTTAAGAAATATCAATTAATTTTCTCATTTATGTGGTCTCTTTTAAATTACAATCTCAAGAAACTGTCTAGATATTTTCTATTTTTATTAACTTAAAATAAAATTAGGATCTTAAACCTTTAAGGTTATCATATATTGTGGTACGCTGTTTTGCTAGATTAGAGGCAACTATGAATATTCTAAATTAAAACAAGCAGACAAATTTAGAGGCAAGAGTGCTAACTTTAGCAAAGACAAGGATAAAAATGGATGAACATTTTCAAGTTAATTAAGCACATTCTTAGCTTTAATTATATTCTTAAGTCCCAATAAAATCAGTAAGAGTTATAGCCATGCTTAAAATTCAGTGTTTGCTTAAGGAATTTGTTTATTGGTCTAATCGAAGGCACACAAGCACATTTTCTGTTACTGTGTATTGGCACAGATGTACTCAAGTTCATTTGTGTCAAGCCTCTGTTCTCAGTCATGTATCACTTAAAGCAAAATGCCTTTTAATGACAGTGTGGCAAGCTTGTTTTTAATTTATACTATGTGCAGAATTAACTTTCAAATGTAAATATCTTAATTCTAGTTTTGTGTGATTGGGGACTTTTTTTAGGTATTTTTTTCATAGAAACACAGAATTTTTGGGGTTGGAAAGGACCTTAAAATCATCTAGTTCCAACCTCTCTGGGCAGGGACACCTCACACTAGACCATATCACCCAAGGCTCTGTCCAACCTGGCCTTGAAAACCACCAGGGACGGGGCATTCACAACTTCCCTGGGCAACCTATTCCAGTGCCTTACCACCCTTACAGTGAAGAATTTCCTCCTTATATCTAAACTGAAATTTCCTTGTTTAAGATTGAACCCATTACCCCTTGTCCTGCTACTACAGTCCTTAATGAAGAGTCCCTCCCCAGCATCCTTACAAGCCCCCTTCAGATACTGGAACGCTGCTATGAGGTCTCCACGCAGCCTTCTCTTCTCCAGGCTGAACAGCCCCAACTTTCTCAGCCTATCTTCATACAGGAGGTGCTCCAGTCCCCTAATCATCCTCATGGCCCTCCTCTGGAATTTTTCCAACAGTTCCATGTCCTTTTTATGTTGAGGTCACCAGAACTGCACGTAATACTCCAGGTGAGGTCTCACAAGAGCAGAATAAAGGGGCAGGATCACCTCCTTTGACCTGCTGGTCACACTCCTTTTGATGCAGCCCAGGATATGGATGGATTTTTGGGCTGTGAGTACACACTTTCTTTTATTTTTTGAGACAGCTTTTCAAAGTTGTCACAAAAGCGGCTATGAACAAAACCAATTGGCCTTATTTTTTATTTTAATCTCTGGAAAGCTTTGGTTAGATAGTCAAGATTTCACTGTCTACCACTCAAAACTAGAGTCTTTTTTTACCATTACAGCTGTTTCAAAATTATCGTGTAACTGATATAAAAATTTGGCCTGTGGTGCTTTGATTGTAGATGAAGAATTTTTAATTTATAACTTCTTTATTTGTAATTTTAACCTACATGTTTAATTTTTTAATTACAATAACAAGGAGTTTAACTGTTTCTGTCGCAAGCCACTGTAAGGACATGGAAGGGGAGTTCAGGAAATTACTGTTGCATTTTTTGTATATTCCCTGAATATCAGACTGCTTGCTGTCCTCTTAAACAAACTGACATTTAAACTTCCTTCTGGTAGTGACTGCTTATTGATTTGTACTTATCATGTCTGCAAATGTCAGTTTATGGATGTTGTAATCCTACTGAACCTTGAAAGTCTCAGAGTTCCAACAATCTAGTTCATCTCTGAAAAGTACAGGGACAACTATTTGGGTTAAAGAAAATGCAGTTGCTTAACTACTGAAACAAACACATTGCAGTCAAGTACTGAGCTGATGTTTAAATGCAGTCTCTAGCTGCCACATAAACAAAACAATTCCATATAGCTTTAACAGGAAATAAAAAAAAAATATTTTCTATTTGGTTAGGCTTATTTATGCCATTGAAACAGCTCTTAAGCAACAAATGACTGCAGGACAAAGCTGCTGGAAGAAAGCCATCTACTGCAGAGTGACAGGCAGCCTAAGTGGAGGAGATGAAGAATGCTACACCCTGCAGTAGTTGGTTTATGGGATAAAGTGTAAGGAAAAAGAATCTTAAAATCTGCTGGATACATCTGCAGTTTAGCTTCCCTAATCCACCCCCAGAAAGTGAACTTGGGAGCCACGAGAGACAGAGCGCTGTTACGTATAAAACTTCCCATCAGTGTATTGCCACGTTATCAAGAAGAAGCTAGGAAGAAATCAAGGCGATACTGAGTGGGTGCTTCCCTCAGACAGAGAAGTGCTGTTGCAAACTCACACCCTTAGTTACAATAGCCAGGAGGGATTTTGGGAACTCTTCTGTGAGGGAAGCTAAATAGAAACTGTGTCATGTGTACATTCAAATTATGGCCTTTTGTGCTTGAAATGCTTTGTTTCTCCTGTTGCAGTTCAAAGCCTGCCCTTAAGACTCAATATTTTATTTCTTAAATGTTAAGTGTTAATCAGGGTCAAATTGGGAAGTTAAGGATGTTCTGCTCTTATATATACAGCAAATCCAAAGAAAGCAGTGAGTGGGCTCACTCTGACCTACCTGTACTGCGGGGCACCTAGAGTTACTTAATGGTTGTCAAGTCCTCACAGATGTGATCAGTGCAGAGGAGAGATGGAGAGCACACAAACTATGATACTCCAACAGGCCATGGAGAGCCGAAGGCAGACAAGATCTTTATCTTATTCTGGCACCCTGAAGTGTTAAAAATGTTGCTCAAACCATTTCTTGGAGATGAAACAAGGTCGTCTCCATGTGTGGCTGGGAAAAAGGCAACTTGGCAGTTTTGAAATTGTGTTCCCTTATGTATGTGTGTATATATTCACTGAAATGCCCAGGCTGGTGGGTTTTATTGCTTTACTGTTCTGTCTAGCTCTGACTGGACATCCATTGCTTCTTATCTTCTGTTTCTTCTTCCCTTCTTCCCAGTATTTGCAGCTAGCAGAGGGCTACACATCCATAAGCCATATTGTATGTTCCTGTAAATTGCAGTCTCTCAAGGTCTTATTAAGCTATCTTTAATAAGTCTTAAAAAAATAGGTCCTGGGGACTTAACACATTTGTTAATAGCATTTTCCTTTTTAAAACAGTAACATTATCACATTACTAAGGTGCTGCTAAAGAGAAATCAGTGAAGAAATGTGTGGTTAAATTCTAAATTGATATTTGCATACCAGTACAGATACTGGCACATAGGTAACCAGAAACAGGAGTCAAATGGTCCAATCTGTGACATCTGGTGTTAATTCATAAAAGAATTCCTCATTAAACCAAAAAACCTTGTGTGATTTAAATACGTAAATAAATACTTCTGTGTGCCAGCCTTATGCCAATGGCACAATATGGTGACCTCTCCCTTCCCAGTAACAATTTATTCAGTTCTTTCAAATACTAGCACTTGCAGCCCAATATTTTCTCCTTCTACTCTAACAGCACTTAGAAGTACATGATTTTAATTCTTCCCTCCTCCTCCCCAACCTGTGATATAACAATCAAGCATACTCTGTATCTGATCTACTAATAAAGCTAGAGTGTGTGAGGTTAAGGGAAGAGAAAATGAGTACAAAAATGATTTGTTCCCATCAAGGAGCAGGATAAAGATTCTGATTTATGAAGGAACTCTCACTTCTATACCACCAAGAAAGCAGTGAGACATTAAGTTTATAGTGTGCAAGAGATAAAAGAAAAAGGGCCATTCTTAAAGTTGTATTGCATTATTGTTAAATAGTGACATGCAGAATTATATCTCCTATAACACTGTATTTGAGGTCATCACAATCAACCATCAGCAGCAATTTATTCTATTAACATGGGTGAATTAAAAATGGATGCAGAAATTTGCTCTACTTTACCACTGGAGAAACAGGGAGTTGTTGGTGTTGTTTTTTTTTTTGTTTGTTTGTTTTAATAATCTTTAATTATTACTTGAAATATTACCTGGGCTTAAACCATGACACCAAGAAAGTGACAGAATTTAAAAAAATAAAGTTGATTTATGAGTAAATTTGCTTTCCATGCTTTCACTTCAGATCCTCCCCTACTTGAAAAAAGCCCCATGAAGTTACCCAACTTTCTCCTTCACCTTCATACATATCTCCTCTTCAAACCATTCCGGAGCTCTGGTCTGCCTCAGTAGCACAGCTCCCTCACCTGTCATTTCATATTACTCAGTATGCTTTAAACCACATGCCTACATTCATAGCTTTGAATAATCTTACCACAGGTACAGAATGGAAGAAAATGAAAAGAATGTTATGAATTCATTAATTTTCAGATCATTGGAAAGTCTTTATATTAATCTCCTCATCTTCTCCTCCCACATGCTCACACATATTCACCCTGGGGAGACATACTCCCAGCAAGAAGCTATAAATACTCCATTTACTTATGACACAGTTTAAAATTAATTTCTGGAAGCAATCAGAAAATAGAAAAGCAGATTATTTAGCTTCCTTTAGCACCAATAGGAAGATATTATCCACCAAGAGACACTTTTCCACAGTCAGCATATGAATCTCTAAAAAATACTATTTTAATAGCTCATTATTTAATGCCCAATTACAATAGAACTGTGATAGAATATGAACAATAGTAAATGAGTTCATTATTTTTCAAAGTTATTACACAAAGAATAACATTCTGAATTTTGGTAAAAATATGCAGTTTTATCAGAAAATTAGTCTTTATTGAAGATTTGGAGTGTGTGAAGCTCAAAAATCTGAGAGGGATAGAAAGATGGAAATCTCTTCATATTTATTGAGATTATGGTTTAAGAACAATAGAAAATAAAAGGTTCACCTTACCCAGAAGAGAAAAATGCTTGAAAAAACAGCACATCGTTCCATTCCACCAATTTCTTTCTTTCTTGACAAGTTGTAGAAATGTGGTGAACTACAGCACAATTTATGCTTTATCAGCCAAGTGTGTCAGTAAAAGTAATAATTAGGTCCAACTGCTCTTATGTGTTTGAGTTCTTCATTATTATTGCTTTGCCATATTTGCAGTACAATAGGTGAATACATCTTATTTGAAGCATAGAACAGCCAGCCATGATTTTAAACCCATGTATTAAACCAAGACATAAAAATTAGAAGGCTGAATGTGTAGCTGCTAAATCCTAATTTAGTCTTTTATTTATTAAAGATTGTGATCTCAGTGTGTATGTGACTTCGAGGAACATGTTTATATTCAACTAATAATTCCTGACAATTCCTTATCACTGATCTCAGTAGTTTATTGGTTGGGGTCTCACTTAAAGCATGGAAAAAGGTATATGAAATCGCTTGCTCCTACAGACAGGTCAGTGCTTATTATATCATTATGATTTTATCTGTGCAAATAAAAATGCAGATTATGAGCCTTAGCATATTTTCCTACCACTGTAAAGCTAAACTGGTGCATGACTTTATGTCTAGCATTGACATAGAAGCAAGGCAGAAAATTAATAAAAATTTTTGACCTTCCTAAGCTAATATTCTAATTTCCCAGTTGAGGGAATAACGGGAATGCAGAGATAACATTTCAGAATGGCCATTTTTACCATTTCTTTCATTATTATAAATAGAAAGTACATTTTTGTGCTGAAAATAGAAATTTTCAGATATTTTAATGATTAATTATTTTTTGCTAAAGTATTACTTGACAGAGATGAAAACCTTTCCTATGATCAGGTCAATTTTAAGTTTTTCCAAGCTCAGGGAGCATTTTACTATTTTTTTTCCTTTTGCTTGTATATCCATTGTATTCTGAACCAAAGAAATGGCAAAGTCTTGTTGAAAAGTCAGGTTTTAATCTTATGTAAAATTTCATCTCTATTACCAGATATAATTAATAAGATTTCAGGAATGACCTATGATTATGAACAAGCCTACTTCAGATCAATCAGTCTGATGTAGCTCAAGGACAAAGACATGTCAGAATCAACATTTTTTTTTAAAATCAGGCTCCTTTGGATCGTCTCAAGCTGAGCCTGAAGACGCTCACCACTTCCAGACTTTCCCAGGGGATCTTACCTTACTCCTTCCACATATATACCCATGAATGCTGATAACAAAATGCATCTAAAATGTAGAAGAAAACACAGCTCTTGACATTTGTTGGAAAAGTAGAAATTCCTTATATTAGCATCATGCATAAATATCAGCCTCTGCTTAAACTCTTTTTGAGACCAATTATAACCAAATGGTAAACAAACGGTAACCAAACTTTTATCCCAAATTGTTCATCATTTCAAATGATCACTTGCTATTTTTAAATATGAAAAGTCTTGTCCTTTAATGCGAATGTCATTATTCTCTTTCATAAATTTTGATCTGATTAGACATTGTAGACCTCTGAAAGATGTTAAAAACGATGTAATGACCTGTGGAAACCCTTAAAGAAAATAGAAATAGCTTTGAAAAGCACTTAATAAATTCTTTATTTGAATAGAATTTTCAAGTCTTGCACTTTGTCATAAATCAAAGAAAAACTAAATTTCAAGTGCACATGTATATTAGTCCACATACAGACCTGTAAACAGCTGACAGCCACAAATGACAGATACTGTTATCATGGCCCGCTTGTTTTTAAGGAAATTGTAGTCTTAAAAAACTCATGCTAAAACTGAATGTAAGTACACATATGTATATATAAAAACCCTCCTCAACAAATCCCTCATTGGACTGATACTGTATTTAATCAGGGAGCAAAATTTACACCAAGAACTGAAAGATGAATGTGAAAATGTTATTAAGCTGTTAAGACCTGTTAACTGCTACCATGTCTAATGGACGAGAAATCACCATACATGGTGAATAAGGATTCATGTTCATCAGCAGAAGCTTCTGAGAAACATCTGTATTTCTGTGCTAGACTCTGTGTTTGAGAAAAATGTTTCCAAATTCCCCAAACAATTCACTAAGAAGTGGTGAAAACCCTGTTCTTCAGGTTTTTTTGTGTCAGAAAGGGTGTTACAGATATTTACAGCAGCTATAAGAAGTTAAATTTGAGAGTTCAGCCCTTAGTTTCACATTATAAGTGTGATATCAACAGTCAGACATTTTAAAATATCATAAAACCAGCATGAACAGTGTGAACTGAAATTTTTCATAACAGATTAATGAAATTTATGAGCAACAAATCCTTTTGTTTCTAACTGGCACTTCTGTTTGCAAACCATAAAATCCTCCAAGAAGGATGATCATACCTATTCCATATTCATATAATGCATATTTTGTATTTCTTTTCACCTACATTCATGGCTTGGCTGCCTTCAGATGGTGCTTTCCTAGGACCTCTTCAGCCCTCACAACCATAAGCAGGGATATGCTGAGATTATGACAAAAGACAGAGCTGAGCCTATGCGTCAAGGACAGCTGACACCTGAACTAATGACATGAGATATAATTTTGAAGATATTAGCACAGGATGAAGAGAAACACTGAATGATTATGCAAATGCTACATCTGGAGAAAGGCAGTTTAATAATAACCTACCACAAAAAGTACATCTTCAGAGTAGCACCTAGAGATATGAGAATAAATGTGACTAAACAATCCAGTGACTGAAGATGTACTTGCTTATGTTTTAAAGGGAGAAACAAACTAAATGAGGTTGTTAAAAATCATGGGGGCGGGGAGGGGGATAAAATAATTGAACCTCCCAGTCCTTCTGGTAAGCTTGTTTGAAATTTGCCATATATGGTAGTGGAAAAGAGTCTTATACTTTAAGGTGGGAAGACAGACAAAATGATTATTTAGAGAGTACTTCCAAAAGTAAACCATGCTAATCAGAAAGGTGATGATTCTGAGGAAGGAAAAATAATTAGCTGGTAGTTTGCTAAGAATGAGTGCAAGCCTAAGCTTGAAAAATATTAAGTGAATTCCTACTGGTCACTCCAATAAAACAAAAAAAAAAGAAGAGGGAAAATTGAATAATGAATATAAAAAGATAGTTTCATAATGGTAGTCAGAGTAAAGGGACCTTATAGGTTAAAAGATGTAAAAGCCTATTTTACTAAAAAGGGAATTTTTCTTTGTATTTTTCTGAGAACGCACTTAAGCACACAAGTGATGAAATTACAAGTAAAAAAGAAATAGAGACAGCTATAAACATGAGTACAGTTTTCCACAATAGACAAAGACGCCAATGCTTGTAGTATGCTGTAATTAATCCTTTCAGGCTCCCTTGTCATGGCAGTACAACATAACTATAGGTTGTCTATCACCTAATGACTTCTGCAGGTGAGCAATTATTCCAATAATTATTACCTAGAAAAATTACCAGGACAACTCTGTAGTGTTATATATAAAGAAAACTTGTTATTTATTGTGTGAACTTTGCATTGTTATCTAACCCCCCTATTTTATTACTACTTTTCCAAATTAAAATTATTGGTATAGTATCACATCCTGCTAAAAAAGAATATCATTTATTCCAAGCATCTTCAAATAAACAAATATTTAAGTGAAAATGATATCAGAAAGATCATTTCCAGTATGCCAAAATAGAAAATGTAAGACTTTACACAAAACTGCAATAACTATATTAGCTTGGAGCAACAGCTGATGATGAGAGAACATACATAAATTGAATCTATGAGGAATAAGAAAAAAAATATTATTTTATTTGTTTATAAATGTTGCATACAGCTGTAATACATACAGAAAAGTAAATGGTTTTATCCTCTACATTTTCCTTCCCACCAACTCGTTCAATTACACAGGAAATTTCTCAACTTCTCTTTTGATCCTGTCACAGGTTTTGTATTTCTTAAGAAGAGGCAACAGACAATAAAACTATTACTCTTGTCTAACATTCAAGGTTTACTGTTTTAATTGAAAATGAGCTAATAGTTTGAGGCACCCATCCTTTCCTCATTCTCTCTAACTCTGTCTTGGGTTGGTGTACCAGCCCCACCACAAATTCACACTTCTCTGAATAGCTTACAGATTTGCCTTCCCTAAAAGAAAGTCATGCTAACAGCAAGGACTTGAATCCTTGGGAACTTACACACCCAGCCAGCGACTGACTTCTACGCAGAAGATGGGAAGCTGGGACCATACTGGCTTTCCTTCCTTCCTGAGGTAAAACTAAATGAGTTTGTATGAAACAAAAGACAGCTTTTTCTTACACCTAATTTCATAATTAGGATAGCATTCCTCTTTGCTTTGTATTGTATCTCAGCCAAAATGTCTTTAAAAGCAGCCAGAGTCTAAGGCAGCCTTTAACAATAGCTGTTGTCTGATTTGTCACAGATCCCAGGGCAAAGAGAGAAAAAAAATTATCACTCTCAAGGATTTGGGGGGCTCCAGCATGAAGATCCAAACACTTGAATACTCCAGTATGTAGAAGGTTGATATCCCAGTGTGTATCTTATGTTTGTGGACAACATCATAGGAATAGTAATGGAAGTAGGAAAATCATAAAGGGGTCAGTGATTTTAGCTGGGACACCTAGAAATTAGTGCAGCAGTAGGGAAAATGCAGATGCTCCAAAAAAGAGATCCTCATAAATACCTAAAATGCTCAGATAACACAGTTGCAGGTATGTACCAACTGAACCTTCAGCAGCAGCAGGGTAGTGCTACCACACAGAGAGTGTGATTTATATAATATTTTGGTTTTAAGAATCATGCTGGCAGCATTTATCATGTTGTTCATTAGGTATGTCAATATCCCCTATATTTTTGGAGGTTACTATTCTATGAATTTCCATGCACTCAGAAGCTATTCAAACCTACTCTTGTACAGATTGGGTTTTATTTCTCTATCCAGAGATTTTCGTAACTGTACATCTCAGATGATCCTAAAGTGACAGTGCAAAGGAACATATGCACCAGCAGATATGTGTACACCCATATGAACTGAGATTTATCTCACCTGAAGCTACTTAAATCACATGCTTCACACATGTGAAAGCAACAACTGGTTCTCTGTCTTATGCCCTGCAGAGTCCAGCTCTGCTTTGAATAGTTCTCCTATGACGACGTGTCTTCTCTATGGCTGGAAGAGTAAAAGTTTTCTGCCTATATGAAATTGCCCTTGTTACCCAATGAATTTAATGGGATTTAATTAAAGGACCCAGCGAGTTTCACTGCCCTTACTTTACATTTTTGTGGCTGTTGTTCAGAGAAGGTGGCAGCCTTTTTGCAGGTTAGGAAGTCTGGGAGGAATTCTGTGTGACATGAAGCCTCCTTCTCCCTCTTTCCCAATGTTCAGTTCTCTAAGGGTTATTTACTGTAACAGAAATGAGAAAAAAATAAGTGCTTACCTGAAAAGCTGTTGTTTGCAACAAAATGTATTTCTAAGGCAATCATACCAAGCATATCTGCATATCTTTAAATAGCAGAGCTGTGTTTGAGAACAGACCTCTGTATTTCTCCTGCACCGATCAGATATATTTATACAGAACCCTTTTATGCTTATTCTTTTTATCCAGTGTAGCTCTTGCTGAAGTTCTGTAATTTTACACTATAATAGAATTCCTTTCTCTCTGAGTTTTAATCATGTGACAAATTAGATTGAATTTGCATTTACACAGCAAATTTTATGATGTTAGATTCTTAATACTCTTCAGCTTGATACTGCAGTGAATTGCATTATCCCTAATGGGTCATCAGTTCTGAGGTTTAGTGTTTGATCTTGTTTTATTATCTTCCCTAGCTATATTCCATACCTAATTTTTTCCTGAAATGAACATTATTGATTTACTCATTAAATACTGTCTGTTCAATGTGAATTTTTCATCCAAGCAATATGATGAATCCTTTTAAAATAATGATTATATGCTGCACAATACTTGAAATGCTGGCTTCCTGAGACGGTTTGCAATGGATTGCAACTAAATACATTGTACACAAAAAAAGCCTTGTACCATTTCTGCAAAATGACATCCATTGATTATACCTCCTCAAAAATGGAACAATCAATAAATTATTATATTTCTTAAAATTAAGCTCATTTCAGGGTGAAGGATTATTTTCTTGGTTTTCCTTGAAGGCAGTGTTTCATTTCTGTAGTACTTCAGCTTAAAAAGCAACATAATATCACAAAAAAAAAAAGGGTTGAAAAACTTAGAGATATTTTAAATGAGGTTTGTTTCATACAGAAAAAAAAATAGATTTAATAACATGAAACTCCAGTAACCTAATTTACTACCACAATATATTTTCTATTTACATTTTCAAACCCCATGATTGGATCTGAACAGACAAAGGGTTTTGTCACTAAGAATCTTTCTGATACTTTTCCTGAATGCCTAGTTCAAAGGAGTTGCCTTAAAAGCAGCTGATTCTGCGACAGAAAAGTACAAATTTGTGTCAAAGCTGTTCAAAACCAAAGAAAATATTGCATTCAGATTCAGCCACAAACCATAGAAATACTTCATATTGGACTGTTTTATTCAGGTCAATATATTTAAATTTGTTGAACCACACAGAAATGATTTCGGAGCATTTCAGCTTCAAACATGCTGAGATTTTATGACATTCAGCTTATGAAAGATAATTTGGATGCTTTTAGTTCCCCATTCTTTTTCAGTATTTTTGGCTCTTATAAAATTTAACATTTATTTACTGTTTTAGTCCACATGTGTTTCATGCCATTTCCCATGATAAAGCATTAAAGTATGAGTAGCACACAGTTTCACCTAGTGTATAAACTTTTTTAGCATATTTGTTAGTAAGGAAGTAATAATTGTTCTCAAAGCCAGTTACTGCTGGAAAAAGTAAAACTGTTAAGTTCATCACAGTCTGAGCTTCCAGAAGTTCATTGCATTAAGAATTCAAAACACTAGAGTGTCATTAGGAAATGCCACCTTTTCTGCAGTATGTAATGACATTTCACATGGCCAACCCAAATGAGTAATCAGATTGTTATCTTGCTGCAGTGCTATGGAGGTGTGCGTTACTCACTTCTGGATACTGCTGTCAGGAAATAAAGGAAGGAAGAAAAATCAGTAGTTACTGCTTGCAATCTGATCTTGTGATATTAATTGCCAAATACATGTGCATGACATGGCATTCATCTGTTTCTCAGTGAGAGTTATCTTATTAGCTGCCACCTAATAGGTGATTACCGGAGGCAGCCTCCAGATATTTTTTGATCTTGCGTTGTTTGTGTCACTAATGGTAAACAGAAGAGGCAAGCTTTCCTTACACAGGCTGCATTTTAAAACATCCTTATGCATTTCTATCCTCATGTGTTCTTTCATGTTACTTCATGGATCAGTGGAACCTGATTGCTTCACACAGCAGAAGAAAACTTGCATAGGGTACTCAAGTTAAAAATCATGAATTTGGCTTTAAAAATTGTGACATTTTATAAAGATTAGCTAGAGTGCACATATGTGCCAAGTAGTACTTTAGTCTCCAGAGTACTATAACAACTTCCTTAATTTTCTTTTCCTTTTTTTTTTTTCCCTGAATGGTGAAATTCAGAAACAGACTTTGTTTAAAATTCACTTCAACAAATGAGCCAAGATAGGTCTTTTATGAAAAAGGTATCATTAAATGTTTTGAAATCTACCAAAACCCAACATGTACAAGCTGGAAATACCAGTGTGCATTTCACCATTTCATGTTTAGTTTTCTTATTAGCATAAATGAGCGATACTATTCTCCACCCTAATTTTCTTAAAAAAGTCTCTGTTATGATCATCCTCATACATTTTTCTTAACCTGTTCTGGTTGTAAATCATCCTTCCTTAGTGCCAGAAGTGACAGTTGTATCCAACATCAATGTGAGGTTTCATTGGTGCCTTGAACAATGACTTTAATACACCTTTATCTCTATACAGTGATCCACTGATAACTCACATTCATTTTCTATATTGTTTCCAAAAGATAAACTACCAGCTTACTGCAGTAATCACTATTAGTCTCTAAGCGTATTACTTCATACTCTGTTTTATTGAATTTCGTTTTCTTCCTGCCCTACTTCCCACTTATTTTTTTCTCCTCTGGGTGCCTTATCGAGGAGCTTTTGGCTTCATTCAGTTTATATATGTGACTGTAGTAAGTCCTTCTCTAAAATGAAGTCCTAATGGTAAAAGACTTTTAATGGAAAAAAAAATTAGCTGGCCATTCTTTAAACTCATATTAAGTAGATGATAGCAGATGCTAGTTAAATAGGAGACATATTCACGTGTCACAGGAGCAACAGCTAAAAGAAGAGTCACGTAGAAATGCTGGAGAATTCTAAAACCATCTATGATCCGAAACCAGAATGGAAGATTAAAAAAAAATCTAAAAAATATTGTGAATAAAAAAAAAATCCCAAAGAAATCCAAATAAAATAAAATAAATTAAAAAAAATCTGTATTCACAGACGTAAAAATAACGCAAACAGAAGACTGATTTTTTTCCCCAAGTGTAGTAATTATGTCGTTCACCTTAAACATTTCAGAACTTTTATACAGCTGTTTTCAGATTTTCACTAAAAAGTCTAACCTAAACTATTTTCCTTGTCAGCAGAGGAGTTTCTTCTAAAAAATTGCAGTCCACATCTAGCAGCTCTATAGGATGATCTTGTTTTCATTGCCCAACATCAGTGTCTAGCATTGCCCAACATCAGTGTCTGACACATCAAGCTGTGTCAGCTCTTCCCATCTCAGCCCAGTGATGTTGTCTAATTAATTCCCATGGAAGAAGTTCCTCACATGTCTCGTCTCAGTAGCAGCATGGAATTTAGTCCTTCCTTTTAACCCAAAGAATTAAAATTGCATAGCAGCCAACTGAGACCCTAAATTAAATCTATATTTAAGAATGTTTCCAGTGCATTATTAGCAGTGGTAGCCCCAGCAATTTATTCTGGATCATACCTGTGAGATTCCTGCAGTTTCTGAAAATTGTTAAAGTAAATTAAAACAAAGACTTTTGTAATACATTTTTTCCTTATTGTGGAGAATCTCAAGCTGAGCAAATACATTATTAGCCTGGTGTAAGTTTAAGTGGGTACTTAATAAAGCAGCCCAAGATCCACAAAGATCATGGCAGGCTTATAATTGTAATTTAGTTTTAATTGGAAACCTCCTGCTATTTCCTGAGGTATAGCTCTATTATCACTATGATGTAGCACAGCTAACACTCAACCAAATCATTAAGATGTGCAGGCACACATGCACACATGCCACTGTAAGGGTGATAAGGCACTGGAATGGGTTGCAAAGTGAAGTTATGAATGCTCCTTCCCTGGCAGTGTTCAAGACCAGGCTGGTCAGAGCCTTGGGTGAGATGGTTTAGCGTGAGGTGTCCCTGCCCATGGCAGGGGAGTTGGACCTTGATGTTCTTAAGGTCCTTTCCAACCCTAACTATTCTATGATTCTAAAACGTGTGCGTCAAAACACATGTATATCCATTTTCTATACTTGCATGCTGAAAGCCAGGCTGTTCCATACCCAAATAATTATTAACATGCCCATTTAATTAATTGCATATTTAGTTCAGAGTTAGACTCTTAAGGGAAGGATCATGGGTTGCTCTGCTCAGTTGCTGGGTCTTGCTGTCTACTGGGATACCAAGTCAGACTGGGCACTGGGGCTCTGCTTACAACTTGTTTGTACTTGCCATGCCTCCAAATGTGACTTTCAGAGGTCAGCGACTGAAGCAATAGATGGCCTGAGCTCAACAGCAGGAAATGTCAAAAAGAAGGTCTTACTACATAGTTAATGATATGCTTAGCTTTGAAGAAAGATGCTGCCTTTAGCCAGGCTTTGTAACTGTGGATCTTCTCCCCAAATTAGCCTTCAGAAACAAAAGAAGGAGAAGTTCTTTCTATGCATGCTGGTTCATCACTATGTATGACTCGTTCACTGGTCTTTCTCCTTTACAAATCTGGAACTATTGCAGTAATTCTGTAATTTGTCTCAGTTCAAACCAAGTTTTTGGACCAAATTTACAGCTAATCGAAGTTAGCCTAATTTTGCTAGTCTTAGTGTAAGTAAATAATGTTTTTCTGGTCCACTAATAATGATATGAATGCTTTCAGTTCAAAATTCTTACAGTTAAGGTGAGAGATGTAAACAAACTTCCCAATAACTCCTTGTTTCTCTAGTATTATGTGCATCCCTGCCATAAGCAGTAACACCACTGTATTAACAGGGCTATGAGGCTACAATCTTTACTGATCCTTGAAAGGCCTCTGAAAACCAGCAAACTAATTCTGTTTCCCCAGACCATGCTATTAATGTTTCCCTAATCCTGTGCATCATGATAATACCAACAGCTATATTAGACTAGGATGAATAAGAAAAGGATTTGTCCCAAAACTTGAGGGAAAAAAAAATGCACTATCAGTGAGCTAATATAACTTTGCTTTTCTGAACCTCCATATATTTTCAATGACTTAAGCATTTTTATTAATGTGCTTATTATACACAACAGAACCTATTCACCCTTAAAAGCTGTCTTCATTGGGTTATCCTATGGCAAACATTTAATCACCTTGTCTAAGGAGGCTTGCAGGAACATATTATAAATAGATATATGAGAAATTAGCAGCAGAGGCACAGCTTCTCTGGAGAAAATGTGGCTAAGCTTCATTACAGAGTTCATAAAAATAATTATTTGAAATTTTATAGCTTTACAAGGCAGATCTTCAGGTAGTTATCACTGTTTCAGCTTCACTGAAGCCAATAGACTTACGTCTACATCCACGGAATTTTTACTCCACACAACTAATTGTCTCAGCTAGAAGTATGGTGTCAATTTAAAATTCCTAGAAAGCAATTACAAGTAATGCTTCTAAGATTTTACTTCTTCTAGAAGAGAATCTTGGAAAAATAAACAAAATCAATTTGTGATAAGCTCCAGAGTGCAATTCATAATGCTGCAATTTAGCAAATATGTGTTACTGCATAACATTGTGCTACAATGGTGTACCAAATATACCATTTAACTGGTTTTCCATATTCAGTAATGGCTCTTAACATGTGTTTTAAAGAAGTGGGAAGAAAGGTAGAAGGGAATTAATATGCAAAATTATACCACAGAGATAACAATGGGTTCTTTCCATTTTTTCTCTTCTGTCCTAAAGTGTACGGATTTGTAAATTCAAAGTAATACATCCTTGACATGAATGTGAAAAATAGGAGGGATGAAACTGAACTGAACAGGAGTTAGTGCTGGCTGAGAAGACAGCAAAACTCCACAGCTCCATTGAGAAGCAAGGACTGACTTTCCTCTGCATAATATCATAAGACTAGTCTGATAGAACAAAATGCCTGCCCTTTCCTTGGGAGTCCTCTACACAGTCCTCATACAGAATCTGCAGACCTAGATGCTGGAAGGATTTGACATGCAGGTTATTAACCAGCTTCCACTGTTGTTATTTTCTTATATGTAATACTTGGGTGGAAAGTGCTTAGGTACAAATCTGGATAACGGAATTCTGCAGCAAATTCTCTTTGAAAAATAGTCATAAGGAGATATTTGTAACTGCTTTCAATCTTTTGTCCCTTAAAAAAATTGTTCTGCTGTTCTGTGCAACTCCCAAGTGTTCTACATCCCATTCATTCAAATATTTGTGCCTTTGAAAACAGAATCAGAGATTATCTCAAGTTGGAAAGGACCCATAAGGATCATCAAGTTCAACTGCCCTCTCTTCACAGGACTACCTAAAACTAAACCATGTGACTAAGAGCATCATGCAGACATTCTAAGCCTTTGAGATCTGCTGTAATAGAAATACCAAATAGTTAGCTTATTATAAAATGGAAGATAACTGATACACTACAAGCAATATAAAGAGCTTTTAGGGTAGCATTTCAAAGTGTGTATTTGTTCCAAATACTCAAGAGTATTTGTTCCAAATACTCAGCTCTAAAATATCCATATTGGCCAGTGCATCTTTACTAAAACCATGTTTTACAATGCTGCGATAATTTTCTCCAAAACCTCTCTGCATTTTTTTTTCTTTTTTAATATTGGAACACTAAAATAATATTGTAATATTTTATATTGTAGTAAAATATTTCCTTATTAAATTATTCGAAGAACATACTTCTTGTAGCTACAGTGTTGAACTGGGAGCTCCTTCTGTATAATCTTTCATTTCTGTAGAATCAAAGTGCAAAGCTCAAAGCAACCTCAGGAGAGCACCATCTTCAATCCCCTGCAATTAGTCAAGATGATCGATTTACAATTCCTATCAAAGTTACTGTCCCTAATACTGAATACCAAAATGCCTATACCATAGGAAACAGTATGATTTTTGTTCATATTTTCCTACATTTCATTATATATTTGCTATATGCTTTCTTATGCAAGCTGTTTTCATGTTTTCACCTAAATCATTGAAAAACTTTGAGCAAGGTGAAAAACAAATCTCAGAGAATATACTGCTCATTAAAATTTCTCCATTTACATTTATATTATTATCTGAAATTTTTACAATAGACCTCAAAAGATCATCTCTTTTCAAATTTTTAGAATATTAAATATCCAACATAGATTTTTTTATCATTTTGCCTTCTTTTTTTGTGACATTAAATGTCATATACAGCATAAAGGAAGCAACAATATGGAATTGATTCAAATTATGCTGCTTTAATACAAAATATGGTACTATCTGTTATACCTGTTATCAGTTTCTTTTTGGTTTTTCTTTTTTTTTTTTGTTTTTCCTTTTTTTTTTTTTTTTTCTAGTTAAAAGTAAGAGATTTGCTTAGCTCTTTAGCTGGCTGGTGACAGCCAGGATCCAGTTGTCTTGGGTTAAATTTCTGCATGAACACAATATTAATTTTGAATTCAGGCAGTGGATACAGAACACTGCTGTAAAAAAAGGACTCTTAGACTGATAATGTTAAACCTAATGATAAATCTTAACTGCGCTCAGAACCTAGCAAACCTGAAAAGTATCACATTGATACTTGTATAGTTTATTTATCACAAGTGCTCATGTGTGCTTTTGTGTTTTGTGTGGTCGTTTCTGTGTCTGTATCACATCCAGGTGCACTTTCATTTACACTTATGCACCCATTATATTTGACTATCTTGTCAGGAATATGAATTGTGCCTAGAAGAATTAACTGCAATCCTTTTCTTAAAGAACCTAGTCTCTCTGGCAGCCCACAAGCTTTAGTTCCAATATCTAAATCTTTTATCTTTCTTTCTTTGATTGCATGATAGTTTTTCATCTTTATATTTTTCAGTGAATGAAGTGCAGATGAAGTCCTCTTACGTGACAGAAATATTCCACCTTTCCTGTGAGACTGCCCTGAAAGTCTCATCAAAGACAACACCCTCTGAATTATTAGGTGCATATGTTAAAAATGGTAATTTGAATTTCATTAAAATAACACAAGCTCACTAAGACTTCCTTCCTGTCCTTTTGAATTTGTGTGCACTGAAAACAGCTCTTTTGTAAATATAATCACTACACTCCTTTTTAAAAAAGAATTGTAAGAAAAGATAATTCCTCTTTCTATTTCTTAAATATTTTCTTCTTATGAGTACAGAAATAGTCTGCCATTCTGAAACTTATTCTTTTAGGATAAAAAAATCTTATGCAGACTTCCTAAAACGTGAAGAACTGTAGTTATGTTGCTTTTTGTGGTTGGTTTTTTTTTGGCTATTCCCTCTCTTTTATTTACTGACACAAATCTTTATTCCCCAGTCTTGATCCTTTTGTCGCAATCATTGATTTACTAAGGTGGATCAAAAGTATTGTTAGTACTAAACTTGTGCCTTGCTTGCCAATATGAGGTAGTCTTTCTCTCAAGCAATTTTGCTGTAACCAAAGTGGAGTTTGCACAGCTTGGTGGTTGTGTGTGCTGCTCTGAATGCATTTTCTTAACTTAGTTCTCTTAGTTCCACTTGCCCCTTCTTGTCGCTTTTCAATCCTGCAGCTCCAGCCTCACAGCCACAGCTATCCCTGAAACATCACTCCTGTATGCAGGCTCAGGCCAGTGTATGATGGTTCATTTGTCAAAATCTAAGCAGGCTGTCCTGGCTGCAGGAAAAAGAGCTTTTGTTTCAGGCCTTCCATGTTGTCATTGCTTGTCTTTCTGGGAATAATGCCATGTCCTGGATGCCAGATCTCCCCAATCAAAACTCTGGCTTTACGATGCATGCTTTGTGCTGTGCCTGGCTGGCTCTACTTGCCCATGCTATGCATCGTTGCCTTGACCAGCTGCTGAGTACCCATGGAGCTGTTAAACCTTTGTGCCTCATCTCTCTCTCTCTTCCTTCCAAGTTTGTCATAGCTGAATCAAACAGCACTTGCATAGATAATATCCCAAACAAAATTTCACACAGGAAAAAAGAAGTAAGACATGGAGTATATTCTCCTATCTAAAATCCAATAAATATTTTCTACTTGTGATGTGTAAAGTTGATAACTTAAACCCAGCGTGAGAGAGAAAAGCAGCATATCCCTAACACTTTCAACATCATCAAAGACAACAGCAAGAAGTGAAGGCAACTTGCTATAGTAGCAGAACTCATTTACCTCTTTTCTGGTTTTCACCCATACCTCTGATACCATAATAATTATTGGTTATGATAATTGTTCTAATAACATTCCCAGGTAAAGCCAGAATAACATTTGAGGGAAGAGTCTGATATTCTGGATTTTCTCCTGTCTTAGGAGACTGTTTAAACAAGGAGCTTTTTTAAACTCAGACCCTATTTTAAAGGCTTAAGAACAAGTTTGCAATGGATGGGAGGACAACTCCACTGATTTTATCCAGGGCTGGGAGCAATTTTTGTTCCTTTCATAGAGACTGAGTTAGTAGGACTTCAGTCTTATGCCACAACTACATGTTTCAATTAGCTTCCTTTCTTCTTCTTCTTCTTTTTTTTTTTTTAACAGAAAGCAATCCACATTTATGAAACCAAATTTGTGTTTCCACACAAATTAGGTAACAAGAGGAAAACTTTCTCACCTTAGCAACACCTGACTAAGCATTATTCCCTCTAGCAATAAGTATGACAACACACATGCTGACACCAACCCTGTTACCAAAATACACGAGGGCAGCTTGTGGCAACGGGAACAACAGGTACATGCTGGCACAAGAAGTGCACTGAGGTTGCACAGTAGGTCAGCTGGAATGATTCCAACCAGGTAGAAACATTAGAGTTACCCCTGTGTATAAGGCTATTTTCATACATTATCTGTCATGAGATATTGTCACACAGCAAATTCACTTGTTTACTAGATGTTTACAGTCTTTACCATCAATTTTTACTATACTTTCCAAGGCAGGGACTAACATCACATGTTTCCAGCAAGACAACCAAAAATCTGTCTGTATTTTTGCAGCATTCTTTTAATTTTTTGATAAGTACTCCTTATTTTTGGGGCAGGATTTCTTATTGACTACTTTTAAAGATTTAGAGCACTTTGTTTCATTAGTTTTTGTAGGCTTCAAACACCCAGAATTATTACACAAAAATATCTTGCATGAACAGGAAAGAAAAATTATGTATTGAAATTGTGTTAGTTTAGCAATCTAAATTTTAATATTTCTGGAAGGTCTTTGAAAGTGTTTGGATAAAGCAGACTCTCCTGGATTGTTTTCCTTGTCCTTTCCTCAAGGATGAAAAATAGTTTGGACATGATCTTTTAGAAAATTTCATGTTCATACCAGACACCAGTCAAAGCAGGGAAATGCAAATACTGAAACAATCTTCGTAAAATTCTGGATATGCTTGTTTACCCTGTACGATTCATCTTCTTGCTTTTATCCTATAATCTGGGGCTGAGCTGCCATGTGATATGCCACATCTTTGTCTATCTCAGGCAGCACTAGCATGCATTTGCTTATCATCTGTTTTGACACAGCCCATCTGTCATTCTAATGTCATTATTTGTCTTATGATAAATTCTGTCAAGATTGGTAGAGTATGATTACATTTCCAAACCCTAAAATAGATACAGAAAGATCTCTTTAAAGAACACTGATAGGTAAACAGAAATTCCAGAAGTCTAATCTTGTGTATTGAAGACAAAACAGATCAAACTGAGCACATTACCAGGCTCAAGGAACATAACCGGGCACAAAGCAACAAGGTAGCTGAGGGACACTAAATATAAGCTTTCAGCCCGGTAAATGAGACAAGTAAAATTGTCTTAATTATGCATCTTAAGAATACAACAGTCCTCTAAACAGCTCTTCCTTAGCAAGATGTAGTCATCTTCTCCAGTTAAGATCGAATAGCCTCAGAAGATGTAGGAGGTAAAGCCATTATTTGGCTTGATACACAGTGTAATGTGTTATATTTGTCAACTGAAACTTCCTTGATGATCACAGAAAAGTATCCCAGTCTATTAGACCTAGGTAGCACTGTGCCTTGTCCTATGCATACTGTCATGCTGGCGTTCCCTCCTGCCTCCTTCTCATACCTTAGCCCTCATTGGGTTGTCTGCTCTGGAAAATGTGGGAGCCTCCTTCTTCAGGCATTACTTGATCAAAGATACCAAATATGTCCACCAATGTCCTGTACCTTCTTATGCAATCATAGCAGAAGATGCCCTACAACTAGTAATCAGCATATTGCATTTTAGCATACCACAAATGAGATGGTCAGACCATTCTTGCCCCTTTCTCTGTCCAGATGAGCAAATGAGGACTAGTTCATTTGCTGTGATTGTCAATCAATTACAAGTCTTGCTCTGAGCAAATACTAAGCATACCACTCAAGAGATATTGTGCCTAAATGCTCTGACTCACAATAGCCGGATTTAGTTATTAATTCTACGGTAGGTGAACCTAAGAGATAAATTTGGTTGTAGAAGATTTAACAGAGGTCACATTTATTAACCCTTATTTAATCATCTCAGCCGAGCAAATAGTTTTGATGTACAGTGTAGAGTTATAGTTCAATATTTACGCCTTGCAAAAATATGGCATTTAATCTAATCAGGTTGGCCAATGCGAACATGTCACATTAAATGTTTGCTTTTCAAATCTGGAGTTCATTCATTCTGTCATTCTAATTCCCGAACCCAATTTGAAAATAGTTTGCATTACATGCTGTCTTTCAGCTTTATGTGTTTGCCTACTAAATACAGGTTAAATGACCTTGTCTTGTGAATGCGACATTGTTAAAATCAGAGAATAAATGCAGCAGTATTATCTACTGAAAGAAAAACTAATGCATTTCTAACAGGAAAAAGACAAAATATGTCTCTATTTGTAACAGTTCCTTTGCTACCAAAAATAGCCTTGGGCTTTGTTCCTCAGCAAAACGTGAGCAGCTTGTGTACTGATTGTAAATTTTTCTTTTCCCACTCTAGTTAAACAGTAACTCCTTTAAACAGTAGATTGAAAGATGAACAAACAAATGGGGTGACAGCAAAAATAAACAGTGTAAAGTTGAAATCTGTAAAAAAATGACATATATTTGTTGCATAGAGAGACCTAGGAAGTTTGGTTCCTGTTCATTTGTATTTTTCCATTGCTTGCTTTGGTACTTCAGTCTTCTCTTTCCCTCTCCTTACTTACTTACTTACTTATATCGGACTCCTAAACACAATGAACTATTTTATTGTTAAGCATTTAAGAAGAGATAAATGATGGTTTGAATGTTAATGCACCAAGGTAGATCAGAATCTTAGCACTGTTAAATGGTTTCTGAGCCACTAGAGCATAGCACCAGTGCTGTAAAGAAAGACTCCCTGATGGATTGTTAGCAATACTCTAACTCTTTTCAGGACAATAATATTGACTTCACATTAGATAAACATGAATTTTCTAAACAAGAGATGAATACACAGGAATCAGCCTCTTCTTCGTGTCTAGCACCTAAAAGGCTGTGGGACACACTCTATAGAGTTTAATTTTAACTATAATTAGCTTTTGCAGTGAAGTGCAGTAAGGTAACAAATGAAGCAGAGTGCTGTAACACAGGACTAAAGAGAGAATAGAGGAGGTCATAGTCTTTACCTTGACAATTTTTGTTTTTCACAAAACCCATTATTACATTAAATGACCTTTATGCTTTCAAAGTACCTGTGTGGGAGAAAAAAAAATAAAAACCTGTGAAGTATTGAATCTGTGGTTGTAAGTTGCTCAAATGTGAATGTTGACATGACAGGAAAAAGATGGTCTTTCCTCTTTACCTGTAGACCACAAATACTGAAAAACTAATGCAATGGCTCAGAGAAAATGCTTAGCATTTAGCAATTGGAAATGCACGGTTTATGACTCCAGGAGAAGTCATAGAGATCAGTGATTTTTTACTTTTACAGGTACAATTTTCTATCTGCAAATGAGAGACAGGATGAATTCCGTCAACCAGTATATCCGCATAAGCCAAGCAAAATACACTACTAGCAAGATGATGCAACAAGATTTTTAAAAACCCTCCCCCTCACAAAAACAAAAAAACAAAACCAACCAAAACCAAACTTTCTAGAAAGGGAAACTTTTAGAACATTCTTTCCAATAATTATTAGATGTCAACCTTCTATAAAGTTATCATTTCAGAAATCGACAAAGTGGGTTTTGTTGATTTTTAAAACAATCCTTGATTTTTTAAATTCTTCTGTTGTTTAGCATTAGAGTAGCAAATGTCTGGTGCTTATTGTACAAATAAAGCTATATCTCTTCCCCATTAAAATGATAAGGTCTTCAACAAAATAGATGTGTCACAGAAGAGACCACTTTTTTGCAGTTGTGGAAGTTTATTCCATCCTAATTTACTATCGATAATTCTACCCTTGCTTTTTTTTTTTTTTTTCCAGGTTTTTAATGCTCCAACTGTATTTGTTAGGAACGTAGAAGCTTTCAACAATCATTAATTTTAGGTTTTTTATATTCTGCCAAACATTAAAATCAAAAATTCTAATACTTATGGGAACCCATAAGTAGTCTTTAAAATTACAGGAATGTAGGAACTAGAAATCCAGAACTTTGAGCTAAGCATTTATACTCAGTCCTGCCACCACTTAGGACAGAAATTTGAGTTACCACACTCTGCACCATTTGAAGTACAACAACTGAAAACATAGCTGGAAAGGACCTCAAGGCAGGCTAATTCACACTCATGTTCCAACCCTAAGTCATCTCTCCCCAAGCTCTTCTTGACAGATGTTTGTCTCAGTCTGCTAAACCTTTTATTCCAAAGATTAAATGTCCTTATTAAGAAAAAAAAAAAAAAAAAAAAAAAGACAAGGGAAAAGATAAAGGAAAAGAAAAAGAAAAAAGTAGAAGAGAGTTTTGTACTTGCTCACTAAACTAGGCAGAATTCGTAAGCATACTGAGTTCAGGAATTTCGATTCACACTCTCAATGTCTACAAGCTTACAGAAAAATCCTTTTCACAGAAAAACTGTGAGGTAGTTAAAATATTCACTGGTTGCATATCTTTTCTATACTGCCCTCAGGTTTCATTTCAGTTGAACGTTCCGGCACTTGGAAAAATTCTTACAGATAAATCCAGATCTTATATACTTCATCTACATATACCTTGCCTCACAAATCTCACCCTCAAATACAACACATCAAAATAAGTGTGGCATTAATAAAAGAAAAAAACCATGAAAATATACACATTACTTTTATTTGGAAGTTTGAAAGTGTCTTCACTGTAAATTTACCCTAGAGAAACACATGGAGTGCACAAGGCAAACCAAAACTCTGTTTTCCATTGTTTGTCCACAAAGCTGCAATTCCCTTCAAAACTTAAGTGCAGGAAAAGGATAAGCAATGTCCAAGAAAAAGAAAACACCAGAGAGTTTATTTTAAAATTTGTCAAAAAATTGTCCAATTTCATTGTGTATTGAGGGGCTGAGTGCTTCTTTGTCTATAGCTCAATCCAGTCTTCCACTTCTGTATTACACCTGCTCATGCAGCCTTGCCATTAGGTGCATGGCTGCTATGGCAGACAATCAAAAGGAGTTTTCCAAACAACTGAAAGGAAAGTATTCAAGGAAACCAGAGAGAAAAAAATTAGATGTATTTATGCAGCTCCAGTGATACAAGGATCCCAAAAAATGCTTTAAAGGCACTTATGATGCAAAGTTTTTAATGGGTAGAGACTACAGATTATTAAAGCATATAAAAATACATATAATAATATGCCTATTATTATATATTGATGTATACATTGAACTCTGCTTTAAAATAAATGTCCCCTGATATTTACTTTGTCATTATTTTGTTCAGAGACATTTTCCAGAATACTGTATTATATTATGTAAGGCCATACCCTCACCTAAGATAGATCAGTATCATCCCATCAGCTTCAAATCAGCTGCACCGGGCTTAAACCAGTAGAAAATCTAGCCAATTTTCTTCATCATTTTCAGAAAAGCCCCTGCATGTAGCACAGAACTTGTGTTTAAACACAAAGAAAAAGAAGATTTTCTGTGCATGCACAGCAAGGAAAATCACTAGCTTTTGGATACTGCACATTTAAGGGGTATATGAGAAGCTTATGAGCTCTCAGACCTTACTATATTGCTTTGGAGTCTGGACCAGGTTAGACAAGATAAAGAGGTTTAGCAGGGTGTATATTAGAGATTGGAGTAAGCTGCAACCATGCAATAAAAATTATAGCAGAAAAAAAATACAATGATTTTACAAAGCATTGGAAAAATCCAAAGTAAGTTTTACTTACAAGTAAATTAATAACTTGGTCTCCAAGTACAGGCAAGTTTTCTGCCGCTCTGAGAGGGTTTTTTTTTTCCTTGTCTTCCAGCCCATCAGTTTTGGCTTAAGATATGGTTCATAAAAATATACCTGGAAAATCTTTTATGATTCATTTAATGTTTGGAACAACCTAAGCAATTACTTCAAAACTTCAGCAAGTTTTTATTGCAATCCACTTCAAACTCAGCAAACTGGTTTTCCCACTGGAGGGGGAGGGGATAAGAAGGATTGCTCTCCAGGATGATAGAAAAGAGAAGCAGAACTTGAGAATCACACAGCTAAAAATCAGCTGATTTAGAGCTGATGCCAAGTAAAGAGGTCAGCTTGCTCTACAGGCAGTACTTCAGCTTGTATTGCCTTTTTCACAGATTAAAAAAAAAAAAAAAAAAAAAAAGGAAGGAAAATAGGATGATAGACAGGCCTGGCAGGAGAATTTAATTATTAGAGAATTCTGCCAGTTCAAGTCATCTCAGAAACAGCAAAAATTGACCTCCGTTCCGCAAGAAATAGAAGATGGGCTGTGAATGGAAATATGGAACATGAATGGAAAATGCCAAAGCAAATGATGAAGCTAAGACAAAAAGCTGGGGAAAGCCTCAGGTATTAGCTTGCCTTTTCTCCGGAGCAGTGGTAATGGTGACAGCTGGCTAGATAAGGACATTCCACACAACCCAGTCCCCTCACACGGCATACCAACAGTTGCTGATTCTCTCTTTCAGGATGCTGGCTAAAACAGAGTAGGCAGTTGGACTACAGCTCTTTGCTGCTCCAGAGTGTCCTGTATGAGAGAGCTACGTTTTCTGCTTGGAATGGCCATGCTCCAGTACAAACTTGAACCAAATTAAACTCAGTCGTCATTGGGAAAACAAAACAAGATAGGAACAAATAAAAAACTACTCTTCAAATAACCTACTAGCTGACTAAATGACATTTATGGTAAAAGCGCTTCCTCTCACATGTGCTTTCTGTTCAGGAAAGTTCTTTTTTTTGTGTGTATTGAAAACATAGAAGTGATTTAAAAAAGTCACAGCATTCACAGGACTTACTGCAACAGTCAGTCCCAGCTCTTCACCTACGTGCTGCTCTATGCTACCTCATGACAGAGTAAAAAAGCTATGAAACTTCCTATAGATAAACATTAAAACATCTCTTTTTAAAATAACCATTTTCACTTGCATGAGACAGCAAATAAAAAGTACCCTTACTTCTTTATGCTTTACTTAAACATCCTAGATAGCTCCAGCCAACATTTACACATATAAATGTAGGTATCTAAATGCATGGACCTTTTGCTAGGTCTCAATAAAAATCTAAGCAAAATAATGAAGGGACCTCAGTATCTGGTTTAGGGCAAACTTTTTAATACATATATCCTGTTCCAAAGATAATGTAATTTTTTTTTCCTTATAATGAGCTTATCTTGTAGTAAATATATCAAAGATTAGTAGATGATGAAAGATTTGTGGTAAGAATGTTATTTAAAATGCCCAAATCTCTGTCATACTATTTGGGTTTTTTAGAAAATCTTTTTGGAGTTACAATATGACAGTAAGTTTGTGCCACTGAAAAATAAGCATTAAGAAAAATCTGTGAAGTACCCACTTCTGTTCATTCTAGCTTTTTGTAATTGGAATCATTAACTGGACAATTTTCATTCCAAAAAATAATCAGATAACTGGCAATGATCATACATAAATGTAAGTTTTACCATACAAGTTTGCTGTGGAATGTTGTGATATGTTATAGTGTATCAGAGGAAAATGTCACTGTTGTTTGCTTTCAAAGTAAAAGTAGACTTAAATAAATGGCTAAAATGACTAGACAGTGCTTGGTATGAAAATAAGTGAAGACACATACAGTGCAGGTACTGAATAGTTCCATAACTGTAAAATAACTCAGCAGCACTCAAAGGAATTTAGCTAATTACTTGGTAAGAGGGGAGAGGGGAAAGGATAATAAGAAATTTGTGAGAAAAAAAAAGTCAAAATGGATTCTGCAGCTTCTGTAATATCTCGTCTTAAAAACCCACAAATGAAAGATCAATATATAAACCTTTAATTCAAATGTGATATATACCATATGTATATGCAAGTCAAAAATATCTACAATAATAAGAAAGTATATGAATTCTTTCAAGAACAAAGGCCTCATAAATGATGCAAGGTGTCATGTGGATGTATAACAAATACTAAAATGTAAGAGAAGTAACAATTTTATTTTTTTATTACAGAATAAAGAATAAAAAAGGATGGAAATTAAACTAAAATAAGGAATGGTCTCATGATCATGTGCTGCATTTTATAAAACAGAGTAACATTTTTGCCAAACAAAAAAAAAAAATCTATCATTGAACAGTACTTAAAACAAGGAAAAAATTTTCACTGAACCTCAAGGAAAACATATGAAGATAATTAAGAGGAGACAGGAAAGTCAGAGCCTTGTTCTTTCCTGAATGAAGGTCTGCTGGCAGATCTGAAACATCAGCTTCTGGTTTAACAGTGCTGTTGTATCAGTACTTGCACTAAATGTTACTGCAAAACAGTGAACAGAAGTCTTCATTACCAGGCATTTGAATTTCAATTAAAAATAAAAAAAACCAACCAACATGTGTTTTGTCTTCTTTTCCATTCCTCACAATGGGATTCTTCCCACCAGTTTCCAGTTGTACCATGTATCAAAAAGCCCCCTATAAAAATAATTTTCAAAATTAAGCAAACCTCTTTTTTCTTTTTTTTTTTTAACTGCACTTTGCAAAGTGCCACTTCCAATAGCTTCTTTCTGCGATTTAACAGATTATTCCTTTTTTTCTCCCCAGAAAGTGCAGCTCAGCCTTCCCAGTCATCACTTGCCAGGCTCCTGCATCCCGCTGTAGAGCAGCCTCGGCAGCACCATCCCTGCACCCAGAATGACAGCCAAATGCTCACACTGCATCAACGTGAACTGAAGGCATATGAAAAATGTCTGACAGACCCAGCTTTCCATCTGCTTGAGCCCTTTGTTGCCAGAATCCTTCGTCTCACCAGTGTGCAGATTGTTACTGACACCAAAAGCATATCCCCCTTTCTACGGCCCAGTAAGATGAGGGGAGTTGATATTTTTCTTCGTGAGCTTGCAGTGCAGTTGCTCTCCTGCCTTTAAAATTAATTTACTGCTTAAGAAAGAAGCAGACTACTCAAAGGAAGCATAGGTGCAAAAATAGGAGCAAAAATAATGTCTTCTTTCTAGAGAATTAAATCTATGTTATGTGGCACACTATTTTATAGTATCACAGTTTTAGTTCTTAATATTGTTAGCTCCAATCATGGAAACACTTACTTATTGAACCCCAACTTGTCATAATAAAGTTACATTCAGTGTACTTGAATATTTACAGCATAGGCCATATACAGCCATTCTTCATTTCTCTTATGGTCATTTTAAAGTGACTACTGTTTTATCTCAAAAGCTTGATGATTAGCCAGGCCATCACTACATCAGATCCTGGATTTTATTTACTGATGACATTTTTACCTTTTCCTTTTTTTTTGTGTCTACACTTTCAACATAGTATGGAAAAGGCAACCCATCTCTTGAAGGGCTGAAGTAAAGAGAAATTGAAAAATAACTGAAAGAAAAATGTGTTGGATATGCTTTATGCATGGGGACTGAAGAGACCAAACGATGTTGCCAGCATTGCACAGAGATTCAAAGTAAAGATGGGGACCAAATCCAGATCTCCTACATAATCTTGCTGTAGACACACACCACGATTTTAGAGAAGAGATGAACCTTAGAGTACAATTTTCTTAACCAGCCACAATCTATTTAAATTTCTCAGAGAAGCACAGCTGAACTTACAGTATGAAGAACATCCGGTGACGTCTTTGTGTGCTCTACTTTGACACTAGTAAAACTAACAGAAATACTTTTACCAGGTCAAATGCAACTTTTCCTAGCATTGAAAGTAATTCTGGAGAGGTTCTGTTTGAGTTCTAGACTAAGGTTAAAGTTGACTGTCATTGTATTATATTGCATAAGGATATCACACAGTGTAATTTTTTTTCCTTGATAGTCTGTGTGTCATAGGTGATTTACTCTCTAGTGAGTGTTGTTAGTGCAGCACATTACACACTTGGCTAGACCCATTTCTTATTCATGGCTTTTTATTTTTATTTTCAAGGATTAGACTAAACCAGGCATAGAGGGTAGGTAAGAATTTTTATTCTTTTTCATACTACTGTGCTTGAAGATATGCAATGGAGAAACACATTTTTTAAAAGGTCAAATTTCAGAAGCTTCACTTTTTTACGTAAATACTTGATACTAAAGAGGAATATGAAACGAGGTTGGATCCTTCAGCTCCTTTGAGTTTACATCTGTGTCATGCTTTATGGGTTGGAGAATATTTTGCAAGGGTAAAGATGAGGAAAGGAGCTGTGAAATTCAATTACTATGCTTTGAAAAATTCGTGAATCTGTGCTATCTAATAATGCAAAATATATTGACTGCCTCATTTTCCTTTCTGCAAAAGACATACAATTTTTTGTCTTCTTGAAGTAATTCCTTTCTACCGTTAAAAATAATAAAATCCTTCAGACATTTTAATCCTGCAAGCAAAGAAGAAACCTTTCTTCATAACATAGGAGATCTAAGAGAATACTTTTCAAAAAATTTTAAAATCTTAAACTTACTTTTTCACTTTCACAGATTTATCTGTGAAATCCGTCATTGCATGATAACTTTTTGGCTGATGCAAAGTAAAACAGGATGTGATTGGAACTGAAAGCTATCCAGTTTTATTTATCCCTGCTTCTCTGATTTAAAATGAAGTCTGGCTGTGTGCAGATGATAACTGTGAGCAAAGGTTGACATCAATTGGAGCTGTAGGACGAGCTGTCTCTGTGTGGGGGAAAATATCACCTTTTTTGAAAGATGCTGAGTGACACTGACAAAATAGACAAGGCATTCTAGATCAATGACATAAAAATAGTTGTCATATAATGATTAGTGAACTGCTGCTCATAATAATCTCCTTCAATAGACTCCTCTGATGATAATGTTTGATTATTTGAACACATCATAGTGTTAATTATGGATAGACTGAATTTTACAGTCTAATTTGTATTTTTTACAGTATGTGACATTTGAAAGCTTGAGGTAATTTTCAGTGTTTTATTAGGTGTTTGAAATTCAGTTTGTCACTTTTTCTTCAAAGAGCAGCCTTCTAATTTAGTGCCTCTTTAACAGAGTGGGCTTGATATGGAATAATCATTAGGGCAGTAACCACATCTATAGAAAGTCTCATGGGAAGGTATCTATCAATTTTCCCCTTAAAAGAATAAATGTATTAACAGTCATAAATCTAGTCCAGTTCCTTTTTTAGCTGCAAAATGGAGGAGATTTATCTGACAGGATCCTGGGCTACCCTTAAAATCCTCTGAACTATGGATGAATAAACTAGTTCAAGTGAAATACTAAAACAGTAATATATTGAGCATACATAACGTTATGCATCAAAAGAGCTCAAAGCATTTAACAAAAATTAATCTCTTCTATGCATCTATCTATGCATCTTTCCACCCATTCATCTAGGATATGCTCAGTGAATTGTGATATTTGTACATTATGAAATTAAGCCTTATCATTCACTCTTGAGTTAAGAGCTATTATCCCCTGTCCTATACAAAAGGCAAGAGAAGTATAGAGAGAAATAACAGGAAAGGTATGCAGGTGCATTCAAGATTTGTACAACAAAACCTGAAAATCAAGCATCCTGCCTTAAGTGGCGGGGTGGAGGATTCATGTCAACTCCTTTCTGGTGTCTGCAGTAAGTCATCCTCCTGTTCCTTTATAAACTGTAATGACAAAAAGACACTGATGCCTTTTGTCTTTTTAGGATCAGCTGGCCTGTGCTTTAAGGGGTTTATTGCTCTCTACTGACTGAAATGGTAAGGCCAGGTGACCAGATCAGATGGAGGTGTAAAGTAAATCGCTTCTCCTGTCCTATTCATACCAGGAAGGCTCCAAACAGGATGAACTTTGGCCCATTTTTAAGTTTTCTATTGAGAAACATTAGTTTATGACATTCACTCTTCAGTCTGTAGCAGAACTGTCAGTGCCAAGAGCAAAATGCTCGTTCTCTGGAAATCTGCATACTCAAGCAATTCAGTGTTTTACTTTGAATAATCTTTTTGACATTTCTTGAATCCAAAACTCTGTAGCAGAGCTGCTGAAAGCCCTGAACAGATCTGAACTAGATTTGGTGATACTAGATTTAGTGATCCTCCTCTCCTGCTGCAGGTACACAAGGCTCATAGCCACAGCACCAGTTTTAATCTCTTGTTGAAAAAGATCGCAGAATGGATTCCATGATAATAAATTATGATCCTACTTACAGCAATTAGTAACTCATAGTCACTTTGCAGTCATCTATGTACTTACCTGTAAACCATCACAGTGACTTTAACTTTCAAAACAAAACTTGCTTTGTACAATATATCAATTGATAAGAAATCAAGAAGTGGCAAACATCAGTTTGGTTTTTTTTCTGAATGAGATTGCTTATATATTCCATTTATAACTATTTAGGATAGCCTCTCGAATAGGCAATGAATTGTTGGAATGTGAAAGGCAGTCTGAATTACAAGACTTTGATGTGAAAAAATAAGTGATTTTTCTCTGGAGTTTTTATTTAGATTAACACTGTAAATACAAGTAATGATACTGATAAACAAGCTTCACCTATTACGTTTTCATGTAAAAGTAAACTATTAAATACACAAAAAAAATCAGAGCAACTGTGCAAAATGAAAACTGAATTAATCATAATTCTTCACTTTCTTTTAGTTATGATCGTGTCTACCTTGTAGGCCATGTTTCTCTCTCTGAAAACAGATTAGCTCCTTTTTAATTGGATTTGGTCCAATAGGCTCAGATTGATTTGCTTCAGTTCCACTTTGAGGAATCACAATCCTTTCCATTGCTACTGAAATAATATCCTTTAGTTCTGTTAATGAGAGGTGGGATTGGTAACACCCCTTGCTACTCACATTGCCAATGTTTCCTATTTGAGTGAACAAGGATTTAGTGAACAGTGGATGAAATCTGGGCACAAACGTACAGTTCAGTTTACCCCATTGATACAAACCTTCTTCAGTTACGTACAGAATGCTACCAAAGCTTATTAATTTGCTCAAGCATTTGCCATCCTGGAAATTATCCATATTTGCTTGAAGTTGGTTTTGGGGTTTTGGGGGTTTGTTTGTTTGGGGGGGTTGTGTGTGTATGTGTTTGATTTTGGTTCTGCTTTGATTTGGTTTGGTTTGATTTGGTTTTGGTTTGGTTTGGTTTGGTTTTCTTAAAGGAGATTACCAGGTAAGAATAGCAGGCATTTTGAGGGTATTTGGCAGTCATAGTCATTTGATCAAACAGTATGCCTTTCACAAATCCCCTGGCTTCATTCAGTGCAGAGGAGGAAGTTGCTCAAGGTGGCAACTTACATGGACTCAGGCAAGCAAGACCTAAATTGAGGATTATAGAAATTATAGAAAAAGAAAGGTTGACTTTTAGCTTTCATGAGATAATAAAGTACATAAAACAAAACATGACCAAAATGTTTTCATGAGTCGTCACTTTCTTGGTGCCTAGCCTGAGAATTTTGGCAATTCATTTCAATAAAGATTTATGATTCACTGTTTAATTAGTAGGAAATTGGTAAAAGCTGGACTGCAAAATGTTTAAAGCATAAGGAGTAAAGCAATACTCAGTACTCAAAGCTGAGTATTCAATTTTTACCTTCTCATCTGGGTATTTGTTCTTCACCTCCAAAAAAATAGAACAATCTTCCCTATTTTTCAAGTGCTGCAAAAATGAATTAATAAGTACTTGCGAATGTCTCAGATATTTAAAAAAAAATCATATGGGACAAATGTAAATACTAAACTAACTGTAGTTTAGTATTTATAATAGCATATGACAAAGAAAGGCTGGCATTATGATCGAATCATCCAATAAACCAAAGAAGAAAAAAATATAATGAATAGCATAAATAGCACAAACAGTACAGCCAGTGGGATGCATCACGCAAAAAAAAAAAACAAGTGAGCATCTAATTAAGGCTTACCTCATGATGTATTAAATGGGCTGAAGTGGGATTGGACAGCTGTTTCAAGATTTCCTAATGTTTCAGAGTTTCACTAACTTCTCACAATATTTTTATTTTATTTAATCTTTTTTTCTTTTGTAAATAAACACCAGAATGTAGGAAGATGAACATACAAAGGTGGCAATTATCTTGTTCCCAGCTTCTGCAGTCACTATAAATGAAGGCTGAGGTAATGCAGCTGAATCCCTCTATATTAAAGTAACATTTCAGGTGGAAATGGAAGATACTTAAATTATTTTCACATCCTTACCTTGTAATGTTATGGCTTGCTAAATATATTGAGGAAAGACATTTGATCCTTTCATCAGTGTCTGCCTAAAGATAATGGTTGTAGTTTACCATTTGCATTGAAAATTGTGCTTCTTCATACATGCATGCAAGATAGCAATACATTTCTCAGACTCTGCAGCCATCCATTTGCATATGTCGAAGGTTGCACTTCTATATTTTGGAATCTCTTTTGTTTTGTGTTCTTTAAATATTCTGTCTAACAATTTTGTTGACAAGAATATTGAAGGGGAAAAAATATGTGAATATTAAGAAGCATTTAGAGAAGCATGTTTGGGGTGGAGAACTACTTAGAAATAGAGCTCAGATCCTAAAATCATACATCTTATGCAATTGGGGAACAAAACCCTTCTGTGTGATGTCTGTTGCCATTTAAATGCCTTAAATTTTAAATGCCAAGTATGCCAATAATCTGCTTAATTGGAAATACTTGTAGAAACTATTCAGCAGCTATCTCTGAAAAAACAAGAAATTACATGCAAATGTTAGCTCTCAAGGGCAATCTTTACAGAAAAAAATAGAGTAATAAACAGACAAATATGTGATTTACTGATAATTACTCAGGTGGGTATATAAATCATAACAATAACATTTTTCTTGGTTTTTTTCAGGGGGGAAATAAAAAAGGTAGTCTACAGCACAAAGTTGCAAAGCTCATTAACAAGCTATCCAAGTTTCTTCACTAGTGAGCAAACTAATTTTAACTTATTTCAAAAAAAAAAAAAAAAAAAAGCTGCAGGATGCCAATCTGTTAATATACCTAAAGCAAAAGCAAGGTATTTGCATGTCAAGCATGTGAAAGATGTTCAGTGTATCACAATGGGAGATACTTGGGAAACATTCCTTCCAGGGAGATCCTGTGTAAGTAACAGGCACATTTGCTGGCTCTCTTCTGACTGTCCCAACCTGCCTTTTGCAACCTGGGACCTTGCCTTCCAGCTGTAATTCAGATCTGAAGTGAGACTGTATCACTAGAGTAAAATGCTAGAGCAAGAGAAAAGTGTGTCTCCAAATGACTAATCATGAAACTCATTAATATCTGGATATTAATACATGTGAATTGTTTTACCTGATCCAGTATACGCTGCATCCTTGCTATGGCAGGTACAAATAGCAAAATTCTCCAAGAAGACTTAAAATGTCACTGGGAAAGGAGGAAGGATCAAAACTGATCAGAATTCCACCCACTAATGTATGTAGACAATAGCTTGGAACTGTTTTTCTTACTAGTGAAGAGATTTGCATGACTTTTTAATAAACTGACCTGACTTTAGTTGCTTCTATGGTGATGGGAAAAGAATGAAGTTTTGAAGATTCTGAGAATAGATTCAGGACAACTAAGAAAAGAACAATTAGGAGTTTCCCTATTTAAAAAAATGTGCTTGCAAAAGGAATTATTTATTTAAAAAAAAAACACCAAACAACAACTCTTAATTTGATTTATGATTCCAGTGCTAAATTGAAAAGGTTAATAGGGCAACATCTACTGCTATGGACATTGACAGAAAACCATACATTCTAATTTCAGTTTATTCCCCCAGGTAACATTAGTAGTAGTAGTAGTAGTAGTAGTAAAAATTGCAGAGTTTATTGGGCTTTTTTAACAATTCTCTCCATAAAATTAGCTAAAAGGCAATTTTAAAGAACACTGCTGAGTTTTCTTCATGTCTGTTCTGTCCCTTTTGTTTTATAAAAGTGACATGAATATTCTGGAGTCCCACAGATTTCTTTGTATTTCCTGTGTTTCCATGACAATAGACTAAATTAGGATATTCTTAATCATAGGGTATTCTTAATCACAGGATATGGGAAACTACTATATGGGCAAATCTGAAATGCTGTATTTGATATAACCTTTCTGTACAAACTGTTACCTTGAAGTCAATTATGGGAAATTAATAAACTTGGTTGAATAAAAACATTAAAAATGCAATAATACAAGGGGTCAGACTGATGAATGGGAAGGAAGGAATTGGTAGCATTTTTATGTACTGATTCAAAAGTAAATATTTATGTCTTAATCTTCAAAAGATTTAATCCAAATCTATCTTTGTGATAACTAGCCTGAATCTGCATAAGCCTTTAGGCAACTAAGTTTATTTCAGTTTATGTGCACAAAGTCACTTGCATACTGGTTCATATCCCAGCTAGCAAGCTTTTCAGTGATATCAAGCCAAAGCCCTGGAGATGAGGAAATACAATTTTTAAATATGGTGTTCTTCCATCTTTCACCATGCTTTCAGATCTACAACAACATATCCAGTTACAGGGAAACTGTGGCTGAATTCTCTACAGAAAAACAAGAAGGGGATTATAGTCCTTTAGAAGCGCTATCAGACTATTCAAACATCTTGCTTTACTTTTTACATGTGAAATCAGTACTGCAGCACCCACCTTGGGATGAACAAAAAAAATACTTTTCAAAAGAGAAATTGAGAAAACCGCAAAAAAAAACCCTGCAGTTTGACATGGATCCTGACATATTTGAGGTCAATAATGTAATGTACGTTTCCTTTCCAGTCATGAGCTCCAGGACCCGAATAATGGCATATAAAAATGGGCAGAAATATCTCCTAATACTTACTGTCCACTTCTGCCTGAACTGCCTATGGGAGAAGCCTGTTTTGGGTTGTAAATCATAATACTAAACTACACTACAGGAAAACAGTGCCACAAAAACTTCTGGAGCATGAAATCATTCTCCTCTTTATTTCCTACTGATTACCTTCATTTTACCAATCTCCATACCAATGCTACAGCTACTATGACTTGGCACTTCAGATGATGTTGGTTCTACTCCTTGGTAGGATATCACAAATATATGTTGCAAGCATTATAAGCTGTAAATTTGGGGGGGGGGGGGGCGGGGTTCAAGCAGATGGAATAGAATATACTCACACCTACTGGATATTTTTCTATGCTATCAAGATATACTGAGGACACTGAGAAAGCAAGTTAATACCTAATATGAGCACATATTTGGTGGGAGATTAAAGAAGGTTCTTCAGTCTGTCAGTACATTTGCATTAAGAGAGAGCAACTTTGAATGAGCTTCTATGCTGATGTTACATTACTGCATGGGGCAGGTTAAGGAAGTATCTATAAGCTATTGGATGTACATGATATGATCAAGTACATCCAGCTGAGTTCTAGCAGGGAATAATACTTTTTTGCTATCTGAAGGGATGTCATGTGTAATCTCAAGACATCTGTGATTCTAATGAAGAAAATCTGTGAAAGACAATTTTAGGGAACACAGAATACTGATTTTAAGTAGACACAGAAACACTCATTGTCTCTTCTATAGAGTTTATTTTATAGCTTGAAAATATCTGGGCCTTAGCCCTCTCAGCTTCAAATGAGTAATTCTGGGAGGAAATAATGGGGATGAGAAAACTACTTTGAAGAATATATATTCTGATTCATCCTGGTGAATATTATACAGCTACACTACAATGGCAGTGTGATACATATCTGTCCAAATTGAAGGCTGGGACCCAAAAATACCAACTTTACCTGTATTAAAGTTGTTTTGATTAAGATAGAACTTTATTTCCCCATCTGGAAGGGGAGACCTGTAATTTATTTTCTGTGTCCAGAAACTCAACTGTGTGATTTGGTTATCCAGAACAAAAATAAAGCACAGAATATTAAATAGAAACCACCAAGTCATAATGGGTGAACTGCAATTGTCTAGTTTTATCTATTTACATACATTTTCTATAAACAATTACAAAAAAAAGACCTTTCTTTTTTTTTCTTATTTTTCATGTAGTTTCATTTAAATTATTTACCAGTCTTAACATATCACAAGCAATTTTGAAGCTGATACTTCATCAGCAGTCACAAAGCTACCCACATTCACTGCTAATGTTTACTGCAGTTTTTACTTAAACTATCAAACATCCTTAAACTGGAGAGTGTCACTAAGCTTTCCCCAAAAAGAAAAACTTAAATGTGGCATCTGGAGCCTGGGTTAGGGCCTTTTGTTAGGATATCATTCACTGTATGATAAGTCTTGCCAGACCAAAAACTAAAAAACTCAATATCAATTCCTCTTCCCCTTTCCAGACACTTTCTAAGCAGAATTCATATAAGAACTTTCACCCTGAAATGTTTTTTGTAGAAAACACAGATTTCCATCCTAATTTCTTCTTATCCAGCTACCCCAGCCTTTCAACGGGAATACTCTGATACATGTAGCTCTTGTCCTTGAGAAGAGCTTCAGCTGTAATTATTATCCTGAATCCCTTCCCAGCTGGTTTTACAATCTGCTTTACCCCCACCCAGACACCTGTCAATAAGGGAGCTGTATCTCATTCCACTGCTTTTTTAAGACTGGATCTTAAATGGACCTAAGCTGCAAAAAGTACTCTTACTAGTTTCTACAGCTTAAATCATGTGGAGTCAGGGAAATAGGGGGCTAGCAATACAGACACGCAACTCAAAGGCCAACACAACCTATAAATTATTCAAATAGAGCTGGACTTTTCTAACAACAATTCACTGAAACATTTTGAAATGAATGGAGTAAAACTTTTTTTATTCCGTATAGGACAGAGAACTAGGGATGACATCTGGTATTCTTATCCAGGAGCAAACACCGCTTCCCCAGTGCTGAGGTGTCCTGCTGTGTATTGAGGTGGGACCAAGGAAGAAATTAGTTCTTTCCCCTAAAACTTTCCTCATTTCAGCATGCCATTTTCTAAACAAAAAAGTGTGTGCAACCTATAGGACTGTCCTTTGTGTGCAGGTATGAATTACTAGAGAAACAGGAAGTGAATGGAGCCTCCATGCATTTCATAATTGTAGGCATGGATGTAACTCGTGTATTAACCCATCACTTACACCAAGCAACAATGTCTTGGTTCAAACACACTGAAAATGTCAAAGATAGGATACATATGACCAGTGCAGATGTTTACGATGCTTACATGTAAGTCACCCACAAATACAGTCAGAGCAGAGATGTACTTATAAGGCTAAATCCATAGGGCAATGAAAGTGGTTGTTTCTCTCCACTGATTGTAAAGGCACACCAGAGATACTAGTTCAGATGCTGGCATTTGCACTGCAAATGTCAAAAACACAGCACTGCACCAGCTACTAAGAAGGAGAAAAAAAATCACTGCTACTGCCGAACCCAGGACAGGGTCTTTACACTGGTTTTAGCCCTTTTTATTTAGGCTCCTGCAAGCTATTTGGTAGTCAAAAATTCTTTTGTATTTCAAACACAATTAGAAGGGCAGAAGAGATTAAGTTGGAGAAAAACGGTATTATTGCCCCATTTCTAAGTATATTTTTTTGTGTAAGTATCAAGCAGAACTAATCCAAATGTCTTCTTTTGCTTTCACTTTTTATTTTTGCTTTATATTTTACTATTTTCCCCTATCCCTGTCACATTGATGATGAACAGGTTAAGCTGTCTATATAATCAGAAGACTCTTTAGTCTAGCCTGTTCCATTCTTCTTCCTTGCACAAGACACTTGTAATCAAATCCTGTGCTGTTCAGAGATCAAGGAAAGACACAAGACTACAGAGATAGATAGAACACATAGGTACCAAGACATTTCCATGCACATCATTTGTAAATAATATATTTAGAGGAAAAGTATTTTTTTTTCTCATGATGGTGTTTTGATACTTTACACATTTCTGCAATTTGTGGAGTAATTTTATGGTTGTTAATAGAGATGAGATAAACCTGATGGGGAAAAAAAAAAAAAGAACACCAAGGATCTTCCCAAAACTTGTTCTAAATGATAAATATTATGAACCATTTATGAAGTTCTGATTTAATACATTTAAACTGCATGTATTATCCTTTACATCTTAACCCACTGGTTCCCCTGTTAACTTGATCAGATTTCCTGCTGAACAAGCAGTTTAAGAGTATTTCTGGCTTCTGTTTTCAGGTCTTGATCGTACTTTAGCTTTGTTAATAAGACATGGTGAACATCTGTATGAAGAATGACCTATAATTGGGGAAAAAAAGGACTAGAGATAAGACCTGGGACTTGCCTTTAAGGATGATAATCCTCTACCATCTTTCTGTCCCTTTACTACCTTGTAGGAAGAAGCAAATATAGAATTGTTAAAACTATCATCCCCAGTCTGACAGCTTCATTCTGTAGTTGTTGGAAGTCTGTGAACCACAAGAAAAGCAACTGCTTTGGCCTTTAGTAGTGTGGTACAATGTTATAAAAGGATCCTATGATGAGGATGTGACATCAAAAAAGGCCTTCTTCCTTTCTTTGCTTCTAGGTTGTCCTCACAAGCAAATATGAAACTGAAATTAGTGTACCAGACTGGGTTTGCATGGAGAATGAGCATCAAGGACACCACCCACAGAATTCCTCTACATTTTTATTTTTTTTTTTAATTCTGAAAACCATCATGCATCGGGCCCTCAGAAAGGAATTTCCTGTTTAAAGATTTAGGTTAAAATATTAAATCCATAACAATAATTAAACTATGTAAATAAGGTGTTGGGCTGGTGGTTTGTTGACACATCTGAAACAGCCACAGAAACACTGTTGTCATCTCCCCCTCAGCTTGGCATGGTGGTCCAGAAATAACGCACTTGCATTACTGATCCCTTGAAAGATCTGGGTTTCATCAGCTCTCACTGACCTTAACAGCAATTCTATTAGTAAGCAGCTTTGAAAAATTCCCATTTATGTGCCTCTCATGCTGTTCCTGAAAGCTGAACTACCTCCTAGCACAGACGGATCAGCCTGCTTTATGTTACTGTCCACTGCTTTTAGCAATCCTGCCTGCTCTAATTTGAAAGCATCCACCGAGAATTGTGAACTAGATGGAAGATGATTTTAGCATGCATTTTTCAGGGGATTTTTATGAAGTGATCTAAAGAGGAAACTATTAATCCAGTGAAAGAGATTAGCAATAGTGTCTGCACTACTCGGAGCAACATCAAGGATCTCTTCCTCTCCAACAGCCTGGCAAAGACAGCCATGTGGAACTTGAAAGCCTCTGCTAGATCTTTAAGCAGGCTTTCATTTTTCTTTTGTACAGTGTCCCCTCAGTGTTTGGTATTATAAATGAGCAGTCTGTGACCACCCCTCCACTCAGCAGAGTTCTCATGCAGCACTGCAGATCTCCAGCACCACTGGCACCTGCAAAGTGCCTCTTTCCCTGACAGAGATTACAGAAGCACATTATTTCCCTGTGCAGCTCTTTCACCTCTCACTGCAGCTATTTCCTACACAGACACAGAATTTATATAAAAGGCTTTCCTCAGCTTTCATCAAATCTAGGTTGCAGGCCTATTTTGTAACATTAATTCTCTCCCTCACCAACCGCCACATCAATTCAGTACTTTATAAACTATTTCAGGGATCCGATTTATCAGGCCTGACAGAGCTTCACACTGAAATAAACAGCACTGCCTCTGCCGAGCTCGCTTAGTGGCTCCTATTTATCATTATTTAATTCAAGGGCCTAAAATTCTCTGACATTATTAATAGTAAGATGAATCACTGGAAAACTACAGAATCTGTGACCAACGAGGCTGAAATAATCCATTTTGGTGAAAATGTCTATGTGGAATTGCATTCCCTGATGGGTAGCCTCTCTGCCATTAGCGACTCCATATGCATGGGTGGTAAGGAACTGAAGCATGAAGTCCCCAAAGCGTGGGATACTTCAACTGCCATTCTCTTCCCAACACTTAACACCAAAGCAGAAAATAAGGGAATACAGCACAGCTCTAATGTCTGTGTCAGTTGAATTTAAATGTGCTAATTTAATCCTTTTTGTACTTGATTAACTTTAACTTGTCTGAGGTTGAACTCCTGTGTTAACTGGACCTGCAAATCCATTAGTTCATTATGAAGACTGTATTACTTAGCCACCTTGATGAGAGATAATCAGCTGCCTGGAATGTATATGAGCACTTGCTGCCTTAATTTGGAACCTCATTAGTGATATTTTTCTATTTTGTCTAAATGAAAGGGCTTACATTGGGAGTTTGTCCAGGGCATGCAATTTTACGTAAGAACAGACAGCATTATTCAAGAATTGTAAGACCCAGTAAAAAGTTAAGGATTGCAGGATTTGTTTGATTCTGTCATGAGTATTCAGGGAATCTAAGGCAGCAGGGGAGGCAGATCCTGAACTATTTCCTAGAGGTGCTGAGCACTGTCACCCCACCTCCATGACAGAGGTGACAAAAACACCTTGACAAACAGAGGTTTGAATAACTGCAAATGTTTAGTAAAATTCCTTTAAAAATTAAGACTATTCAAAATCAAATATGTGTATATGCAAGAAGAACTTTACTTCCTTTCCTTCACACGTTGTTATTCGATATCATTCCCTTGAACTTAAGTGATTTACTTCCTCATTAGTGTCTGGACAGAGGTTGTAACTTTTAAAAGAACAATAAAGGACAAAGGACCACGCAGAGACAAAATTCTCTTTTATAGAAGTTCTGCAACAGTTGTTGTACAGACGATTGCCTCCTGAACAATTAACCGTTCATCGAAGTTAGGATTCCAAAAGCTGAAAATGCACACCTCCGCCCTGTCCCAGACCATGTCTTTAGGCAGGAGTCTGTGTAAATGCCATTACTGGTTGGCTTTATCTGTTTTACCCATTTTTTCATTTCTATCCCAACAAGCAGTATGACACCCTCAAACACATACAACATCATCCTGTCATGTCCCAGGGTGTACAACTTATAGAAACATAGAATAGTTAGGGTTGGAAAGGAACTTAAGATCATCAAGTTCCAACCCCCCTGCCATGGGCAGGGACACCTCACACTAAAACATATCACCCAAGGCTTTGTGCAACCTGGCCTTGAACACTGCTAGAGATGGAGCATTCACAACCTCCCTGGAAAACCTATTCCAGTGCCTCACCACCCTAACAGGAAAGAATTTCCTCCTTATAGCCAATCTAAACTTCCCCTGTTTAAGTTTTAACCCATTACCCCTTGTCCTATCACTACAGTCCCTAATGAAGAGTCCCTCCCCAACTTTCTCAGCATATCTTCATACAGGAGGTGCTCCAGTCCCCTGATCATCCTCGTGGCCCTCCTCTGGACTTGTTCCAACAGTTCCATGTCCTTTTTATGTTGAGGACACCAAAGCTGCACAAAATACTCAAAGTGAGGTCTCACAAGAGAAGAGTAGAGGGGCAGGAACACCTCCTTCAACCTGCTGGTCACACTCGTTTGGATGCAGCCCAGGATACGGCTGGCTTTCTGGGCTGCGAGCGCACACCTAAGCCAGCTCATGTTCATTTTCTCATCGACCAGCACCCCCAAGTCCTTCTCCGCAGGGCTGCTCTGAATCTCTTCTCTGCCCAACCTGTAGCTGTGCCTGGGATTGCTCCAACCCAGGTGTAGGACCTTGCACTCATAATGATTAAACTTCATGAGGTTGGCATCAGCCCACTTCACAAGCGTGTCAAGGTCCCTCTGGAGGGCATTCCTTCCCTCCAGTGTATCAACCGAACCTCTCAGCTTGGTGTCATCGGCAAACTTGCTGAGGGCGCACTCAGTCCCACTGTCCATGTCAGCAATGAACATGTGAAACAAGACCGGTCCCAACACTGATCCCTGAGGAACACCACTTGTTACTGGTTTCCAGCTGGACATTGAGCCATTGACCACAACTCTTTGTGTGCAGCCATCCAGCCAGTTCTTTATCCACTGAGTGGTCCATCCATCAAATTGATGTCTCTCCAATTTAAAGACAAGGATGTCGTGTAGGACAGTGTTGAAGGATTTGCACAAGTCCAGGTAAATGGCATCAACTGTTCTACCCCTGGCTATCAGTTCTGTAGCGTCATCCTAGAAAGCCACCAAATTGGTCAGGCAGGAGTTCCCCTTAGTGAAGCCACCAAATTGGTCAGGCAGGAGTTCCCCTTAGTGAAGCCATGCTGGCTGTCACCAAGCACCTTGTTGTTTTTCATGTGCCTTAGCATGCCTTCCAGGAGAATCTGCTCCAAGATTTTGCCAGGCACAGAGGTGAGACTGACTGGTCTTTAATTGTCTGGGTCATCCATTTTCCCCTTCTTGAGAATGGGGGTTATATTTCCCTTTTTCCAGTCAGTCTTTCAGTATTGTATTATGAAAACACCACTCTGGAAGGTTGCAACGCAGTTTCCCATTATTTCAGGCACTTTGAAAAGAAAATTTAAAATAATCCAACAATTACATTTTAGGAGCAACGTGTGAAGCTGGGGAAAAAGCCAAGTCAAGCAACATATAACATGAATAAAGCCAGTGTGCTCTAAAGAGAATTATCCTTTAGCATTATAGTCACTCTGTGCCATTTGGTCTTGTCTCTTGGAAGCAATTATTGCTTCCTGAGCTGTTTTATTTCACAATATATGGGTGACCTGAGAGACTATTGTTTGAACTCTTTTTTCCCAGTGGGTTAAAACAGAAATCAAGTCCTGGACATTCATATCACATCCTACCACAGCAGAGACTACGGATAACCACAAATTTATGGGTTTGAGATGTCTAATCTGTGAAATGTGCTCTTGAGTCTTTCTATCAGTTTGGGCTCTATCAGTAAAATACAGAGAGGGATATTTAGCTTAATTACATATATTCAAATGCAGAAAGTTGAGTAACATCAAGACCTGTGATTTTGTATTTTGCTGTCAGAAGAAATCTAGGGTGTATTCATAAAAATATATTAAGGACTTGGGAATTTCATCAATATACCAAATTGGGTTCTGAGGATGCTTTAAGTTCTCATATAATGAATACAGTTACTTGAATTAGCAATAGCTTTTAGCATTCAGTCACCTTGTGAAGTGCAATTAACTAAGTTACTGTGGACTCTTGTGATCTCAAATATTTTATAAAGAGAATTTCATAGAATTATAGAATAGTTTGGGTTGGAAGGGACACATAAAGTCATCAACTCCAACCCAACCCCGCCATGAAGGGGGACATCTTCAATAAGATCAGGTTGCTCAAAGTCCTGTCCAACCTGACCTTGGATGTTTTCAGGAATGGGACATCTACTACCTCTCTGGACAACCGGTTCAAGTGTTTCACCATGCTCATTATAAAAAAATCCTTACTTATATCTAGTATAAATCTACCCTCTTTTAGTATAAAACCATTAACCCTTGTCCTATGAAACTTGTTTGCAAATGTTTTATTCCTACACTCTCTACTTCATTATCATTTATTTTCTCTCTGCTTAAATTAGGGCTGAACCACACTGACTCAATCCACCATTCATTCCTCCACATCTTGCTCCAGTTTGAGTTCCCTCGGCAGCAGTGTCAGATATACTAAGGTGCACCAATCTACAAAAGCAGAGCATGATAAAGGAGCCAGGCACAACATACCTCTGTGTATAAGTCATTAGGTCACAAAGTCCCAGTTTGTGATTTTCAAAACATTTTTTAACAAGATTGGAAGTAGGATGCAATATATTTATTACCTGAATTTTCTTGTACTGTCACAATCTTTATTTCAAAGATCCCAGATTCTTGATATTAACAAATTCTATACAATGAATACACCTTTTGTGCACTATGGAATACTGTCAAAGAACCCCATTTTGGTTTCTTATACATAGGAGAATTACCATGCTAACAATGTGTAAAACAGGGACTTTTGGGTTATATTATAATTCACTAAATTCCCAAAAGTATAGTTTAGTCTGCATGAAGATCCACATTCTACCTAATTTTAACCAACCAGTTTGATAATACTGCTAAGACTTACATGCAGATTATGGAGCCTTCTAAAATCTCTCTTATCACCAATTACACTAATCCCTGTGTTGTGCTATGGAGCATTTGAAAAGTGTACATTAGCAGTAGCTGCATGTGCAGTTTGAGGTTAATCTGTTACTGTTAGTGCAGCATTTCTGTGAATGTCCCAGTGAACAGAATTGCAACTATAGTGCTTTTTAAAATTTGTTCAATTTAATTAAGGGTGGGATTTTCACCTTCTCTTGTGTTTTCTCTCCTAAAAAAATGCAAGGTTAATTCCCTAAAGTGCATGGAGGAAAGGGACTGTGCGAAGCTTCAGAAAGGACACCCAGCAATAATTTACAAGCAGTCATGACTACGGTGGATGAAATTGTTCAGGTTTTTTTCACTGCTCTGATTTGCCGTTATTTAGGTGCTATCATAAAATTAGGTTGGGAGGGTTTCATTACCAAATAATGACTCACAGTGTTCTATGTCCAGGCAATGGCATTCAATTTAACACACAGAAGTTCACTTGGTAGCTGGAGGGGTGAGGTAGAAAGAATCTTGGGCTCTGGTTTGGTCTGTCAGGATCCTGTTCACATGCATGTGATTCACTCTTAACTCATGTTAGTGAAAGAAGAGACATTTATGTCTTTTGGTCTTTTGTTGTGGCATGTGCAAAACATAGAATCAAAATCAATCAGGTTGGAAAAGACCTTTAAGATCAAGTACAATCATTCCCCATCACTGCCAAGGCCACCACTAACCCATGGCACTGAGGGCCTCATCTATATGATGTGTGAACACTTCCAGAGGATGGTGACTCCAGCACTACCCTGGGCAGCCTGTTCCAATGCCTGAGCACCCTCTGGGGAAGGAATTGTTCCTTATCTCCATCTAAACCTCCCCTGGTGCAGCTTGAGGCCATTTCATCTTGTCCCATCCCTTGTTCCTTGGAAGCAAGAACCCAGCCCCCTCCTGGTTCGATCCTCCTGTCAGGCAGTTGTAGGGAGAGATAAGGTCCCCCTTAACCCTTCTCCAGACTAAACCCCCTCAGGTCGCTCAGCCATTCCTCATCACACTTGTGCTCTGGCCTGCACTAGCTGCATTGCCCTTCTCTGGCCCCGCTCCACCACCTCAATGACTCTCTTGTACTGAGGGGCCCAGAGCCGAACACAGGATTCGAGGTGTGGCCTCACCTTGCCCATATTTGTGTCTTTTTCCCTATGTTTAGATAATACCACGAAAGACCCATCATTTCCCTTGTACCAAAACAAGGACTATAGCTGTAATGGTTCTAGTAACCAAGCTGATTCCCAAGTAGTTCTCATCACTGGTGCCTAGTTCTGCTTGCTCTCCTGACCTGATCGTGTGCTGGCAGAAGTTCTAAAAAAACACATAAGGAGTGATAAAAGTTACAGCCTGCCTGGAAATTAAGACCTGTCATTTCATTAACTGTGTTATTCAATATTGTTTACTGGCTAGCAATTAATTAAAATCTAAAGAAGTTCAGAAAATAGATACCTAACAAAATATTTTATCTCACTATATCTAAAAAAGACTGAAATGTTTACAGGAATCTACATAGGCAAGTGAATGGTTAACATAATGGTAGGTAAATTCACTGCTGAGAAATGCACAGATGCTCATTGGATAAAATCATTTGAAAGCACTCTTGCTGAATTACAGATGAACTGTAAAACACTTAGAGGAGTGAAATGAAGAGAATGGGAGCAGGATACAAAATAATATGAAGTCTATTATTTTCCTAGTACAGAAAAGAGTGATGAGCTCTCACTTGGAATTCTCTGTTCAGCTGCAGTCATCTTATCATGTAAATAAACCATGAACATTAAAATTATCCAGACTTGGAAAAGGAAAATGACAAGCAATACAGAGAGATTTCTCTGCAAGAGTGGACTTCTTTAACTCTAAACTTCAGTTTAGAAAAAGACAACAAAGATGTGACTATGAAACAGAAATGAACTGTTCTTAAAATGTTATTGTTTACATAATTAACTCGTAAAACACATTCCTAAGTATTATGGAATTCAGAAATTTGATAGCGTTGAAACAGGATTTAAGGCAAATCCTCCAATAAAACTTTCATTTAGATTTTGAAACTGCTGAACACCCCAGTAGGAGTCTTTCTGGAATTCTACTAGACGTGACCTTGGAAAAAACTTTTCTAGGGGCTTTTTACATTCAGAGGAAAGGGAAAGAAGAATAGAAAATAAATCAGAAAAATATAAACACTTTTTCCAGAAAGCAAGCCATTGAGTCACCAGACCAGGTGCCAGGCTTCAAGATAGATATAAGTATGTTATACTAGGTCTACATGAGACTTGATGTTGACATTTACCCATTCTTTGCTGGAACTCCCCTATGGTGTATAATTCACAGCATCCATGTTCTTTAGGTTCTATCATTATGCTGAAGATAACAGTATTAAAATCAAATGTAATAAGTATATTTACAATTAAGTGGATTCTTATTAATGACAGAGAAATGACAGAAGGCAGATTGGCCCAGTAAGGCTTTCCCCCAGAGAAGACCTATCATATATAATAACAGTCTCGTACTGAACAGTTAGACTGGAATCTCTTTTCATAGCTCTGGATTTTTTACCCTCTGGATAACTAGTCTGAACCTTGGACAAATGTCATGGAAAGGACTGGTGACTAAATAAACAAGGAATAGCATACATAGTGTCCTTAAACAAGGAATAACTTGCATAGCGTAAGGGATGCATCTCTGCCATCACCAACACAGACTCCCTGGATTTCCCCAAAGAAAGTTTCCATTGTGAATTATTCAGAACAAAGTCCTCCAAAATGATGGCAATAAAAATCTCTGCTAATCTCACTTCACTGGTGCCATACCATTAGGAAACATATGCACTAAGTGGGAAATGGCAAAATTGATGGGGGAAAAGAGTAACTGAAGAGGAATTCTCTCATCTCTTCTTATTGAGTTTCATGAAGGGATAGATAAGGCTCCACATGCTCTAATTTAGCACCCAGCTGCATAGTTGCTTTTTATGAGCAATTTTTCCTCAAAAATGTTATTAGCTGTTTCTCCTTTTCCATTTTAGGTTCATATTCCTGGGGTTTGTGGGAGTTTTTTTTGGGGGGTAGCGGTTTTTTTTTTTTTTGGTTGGTTTTTTTTTTCAAACTGGCCCTTACCAGTTTCATCTCTGATTCTTTTCTGCTACGTGGATTTCTTCCTCTCACTTGCCCTACCCTAATTTCAATCTTCATGACCTAATCTGAGGTCCATGCTTTGTTTCAATACCTTCTCATGAAGTGCTACCTCTGTTGCCTCACTGTTTTGCAGTGCTAATGCGAAACAATGCCAGTAAACTGGAAAAGGAAGATGAACAAAAAATGATAGAAAAAAATAAAACTTGAACAAGCAATATCATGCAGCCAGGTGGCCTTTTCTCCATCCTGATTCATCCCAAAATAGCCTTGTTCACTGTTCCTTTGTCAGCAAGAAAAAATCAGAGCTTCAAGTTCTTCAAATGCATTTCAGGTACCTTGCTTTCCAGTGTAGCACTAGCACATTGGTGATAAATTAACAAATTATTGAAGACTTAAAGAGCACTAATGATTTTTGTTTTAAAAATAACATTTTAATGAGTACCACTTTTATTTTCCCATGATTCCCAGTAAGGAGCCCTAGGATGTTTAGCAATGCAGGAAATATTTTCAGGTTATGTTTTCTGATCAAGTTAGAAAACATAAAATGCTCTGCTCTGAGCTTCTGGTTCTGCATATAGTAGGATTATGGCAAGGCAATTCATACTGCTCTACCTTTAATCTATATCAACAGGAGGGCCAATTTAGCTTGTCTGGGGCTGGCACTTAAAAAGCCTGATAGATGTAACCTGTGAGGGGCAAGCAAAATAAGAGGAAAAGGGGTATTAAAAAAAAATATATAGGAAAAAAGAAAGACTGTTTATGACTTGTGTAATTTGAGAATTCCCAGGTTTGAGGAAGGGATATATTTGAGTGTTATGATGATGCTGTGTTTTGATTTCAGACTTCAGAAGGCTTTATTTGTTTTTATATTAATAGAGCAATGACCATGATTTGTTTCTGCCTCTAAGAAAAAAAAAAAAAAAAAGCCATTCTTTGTTTTATTTATTATTTTAAACCTCTTTCATACTTGTCAGTGTGAAAACATCACTTTTGCACTAAAGAATCTCTTCACAAAAAATGAAATTTGTGTAGCTTCCATCAAAGATGATGACATTTTAAACTTTATTACGAAATTTTTTATAGCAATTTTTAACTTTTATAGTTTTAAGATTTGGAAATTTGAAAAACAAAGAAATCCATCCTTCTCATATCCATTTTTGTTAAACTTACTCTGTTTCCCGGTTTAGGTGGTGGTTCCATGATTTATTTTTGTAATACTTTTCAGGAGGTCTTGGCTTATTTTACATTATTCTTGCACATTAGAACAGTAGGCATTTGCTAGCAATTCCATTTAATAGTGTAGAGTTTGCTACTTCATCTCTTTTACTGAAGCAGCTCTGAGTGATATGCCCTTACTAGCTTCATAATGACGACTTATTAGACCTGTAAAAACTAATGCTATTTATGTGGAAGCAAGAAAGAGACAAGCTCATGATTAAATGCTCCATTTCCAAGATACATCTTGTTGTACCTGAGAACTACCTCTTTGCAGCTGCTTCCTTTTTATTTTTTTTAAACTGGAAAAATAATATAGTATGGTAAACAATATTAAATATGGCTTTTGCCATAGTCGGAACACTGGAGCCTAGTTTGGTAATACAGAGGATATTAGATTTATGTGGCAAGCTTTTAGTTGCAGTGGGGTGCTGCAAGGGTGGCCTCTGAGAAAGTGCTGGAAGCTGACCCAGTCAGACACAGACAGTTTCAGCACTCTCCAAAATGGACTCACCACTGCCCAAAGCTGAGCCCATGAGTGGTGCTGGTGGCACCTCTGTGAAAACATGACATGGTCACTGGAGAGGAGCCCATGCTGGAGTCACTTTGCTGGCAAAGAGCAGTGGCCCATGGAGGACCCATGCTGGAGCAGTCTGTTCCTGAAGGTAAACTCATGGAAAGAACCCATGCTGGAGCAGTTTGTGAAGAACTGCAGGCCCCAGGACGGACCCATGTTGGAGAAGGACTGTATCTCATGGGAAGGACCCTGTGCTGGAGCAGGGGAAGAGTGTGAGGATGAAGGAGCAGCACAGACAATGACTTATGACACGGACAGTGGGATTGAGTGCGCCCTCAGCAAGTTTGCTAATGACACCAAGCTGTGTGGTTCAGTTGATACACTGGAGGGAAGGAATGCCATCCAGAGGGACCTTGACAAGCTTGTGAAGTGGGCTGATGCCAACCTCATGAAGTTTAACCATTATGAGTGCAAGGTCCTACACCTGGGTCGGAGCAATCCCAGGCACAGCTACAGGTTGGGCAGAGAAGAGATTCAGAGCAGCCCTGCGGAGAAGGACTTGGGGGTGCTGGTCAATGAGAAAATGAACATGAGCTGGCTTCAGTGTGCACTTGCAGCCCAGAAAGCCAACCGTATCCTGGGCTGCATCAAAAGGAGTGTGACCAGCAGGTCGAAGGAGGTGCTCCTGCCCCTTTATTCTGCTCTTGTGAGACCTCACCTGGAGTATTCTGTGCAGTTCTGGTGTCCTCAACATAAAAAGGACATGGAACTGTAGGAAAAATTCCAGAGGAGGGCCACGAGGATGATCAGGGGACTGAAGCACCTCCTGTATGAAGATATGCTAAGAAAGTTGGGGCTGTTCAGCCTGGAGAAGAGAAGGCTGCATGGAGACCTCATAGCAGCCTTCCAGTATCTGAAGGGGGCCTACAGGGATGCTGGGGAGGGACTCTTTGTTAGGGACTGTAGTGATAGGACAAGGGGTAATGGGTTAAAACTTAAACAGGGGAAGTTTAGATTGGATATAAGGAGGAAATTCTTTCCTGTTAGGGTGGTGAGGAACTGGAATAGGTTGCCCGGGGAGGTTGTGAATGCTCCATCCCCAGCAGTGCTCAAGACCAGGTTGGACGAGGCCTTGGGTGATATGGTTTAGTGCGAGGTATCCCTGCCCATGGCAGGGGGGTTGGAACTTGATGATCTTAAGTTCCAACCCTAACTATTCTATGATTCTATGGTTCCAACCACTGTTTCCCATTCCCTGTGCTGCTCAGGAGAGAGGAGGTAGAAGAGTTGGGAAAAATTGATCCATGGGGAGAAAATGTTTTCAGTTTTGTTTTGTTTCTCACTATGCTACTATAATTTTAATTGGCCGCAATTGAAATTAATCTTACCAAGTCAAGTCTGTTCTGCTGATTAAGGCAGCTGGGGAGTGATCTTCATCCTTACCTTGACCCACAAGATTTCCTTATTTTCTCTCCTGTCCTACTGAAAAGGGGGAGTGAGAGAGTAGCTTCATGGGTACCTGTGGCCAGCCAAGGTCAACCCATCACACTGAGTTAAAAAAAGAAGAACTATTCTACCTCTGAAAATTTTTTCAGTCTCATCTTTTTCTTAAGACCTGGAGGCTGCTTTGTATCATTCAGAAATAAAAATTGATTTTCACTGCCATCAGAAGAGGTGTAAGAGGAAGGAACAAGTTTAGCTTTATTTCATTTCTCAGAAATGACCTCCCTGTGGGAGAGCTTCATTTTGAAGGGCTTCTTTCTCCTTAGGAGGAGACAGGACCCAAACAGTGGCAGCAGAGGATAGAATTCCAGTGCCCCAGGTACTGAGGTCGCAAACTGGTCTCCCATCCAACCTTTAACATTTTAACCTTTAGAAGGTTTAAAAACTGTCCTTCAAAATAGATAAAGAACTTTACATCACAGCAAGACAGTACCTTTCTCCACAGTACTTAATACACTGCTAGCAGGACAAGTATTTCAAATGCCAGGCAATCACTCCCTGAAGCATTTCTGTACCTCTTTTAACAGTAGCCAACATTGCCAAGAACCTACAATCAGATTTACAAAGTGTCTCTTTCAGTGTGCTGGTGAACCACAGGCCACACGTCACAATTTTAGCTCTAAAAAGAATACATTTCGAGCATGCAGTGGAAGTACAGAGCCACAAATAATTTCAATCAGAAATGACCTCTATATGTCATCTAATCTAACCCCTTTCTCAGACCTAATCCAATCAGGTTTTTTGTATCCAGTCCAGTATTTAACACTTCCATGGCAGGAGATTCTATGGCCTCTCTGAGCAATCTCCTCCAGTGTTTGGCCACCATTATGGCAGATGAAAATGTCCTTAGACCTAACCAGCATTTCCCATGTTCCAGTCTGTATCCTTGCCTCTCATGTGAAGGCTCTGTGCACCTCTGACAAGAGTCTATCTTTTCTGCATCCTCTGATAAGGTAGATGTAGGTGGCAATAAGCTGCCTCTGAGCTTTCTCTTCTGCAGGCTGAACAGACCCATTTCTCTCATCCTGCCCTTGTACTTGTTTTCTCTGCCCCCTTAACTACTGGTTTCCACTGGACTCACCCCAGTATGTCAATATCTTCCTTGTATTAGGAACCCCAAAATCAACACAATGTTCAGTAGCTGTTCAGAAACTGGAGTGATTCCCTTGAAAGGCACCTTCTGAAGAACATAACAAAGGCTTTATTTCAGACACCTGATAGGTGGAATACAGCTTATAAATGCCGTCCCTATAAAATGCCACAGATATTGTCTCCACTTACCCTTTTGAGGAGATTATTTGGTCATGGCTATGGATGTCAGATCCCAATGGTGAGATCAGCATTTACTCAGAAGCAGCAATATTGATCAAATCATACAAAGTAGGAGTATAGTATTTTTTTCTCTCCTGGTCTCAGTTTTAATTTTCTAATTTTCTTTGGTGGGTCACACTAGAAGTCCCACAAGTAAGCCTTTGTCCATAAACCATGAAATAAATTTACACTATTTTAGAAAAGAATGGACACCTATACGGCAGTCCTTCCATTTCCCTTTTCTAATTTACTCAGCCTCGTTTCATGTGCAACCTGAGCTGTTTTAAAGGTGAGCTTTTTTTTTCATTGTAAGTAGGTCTGGGACATAGCCATGCCTCACTGCTCTTGATGCTCTTCAGAAGTTGTAATTGCCTGCCTGGGTGCTTAGACATTTGGAACAGAGAGTTCTACCCAGCACTTTCCCAATATTGGAGAGCTAAGTTGGTCTGACCCAAATTGCCACTCAGCAATCTATCTTTTTAGCACCTTCATAAGGGATCTCTAATCTCTGACAGGAGATTGAATTAATTTACTGAAGTATGTGACCATACTTAACAACCTTTCTAACTCATACGTTTTCTGGTTTGGAGACAAGATTTACATAATTATTTCTGTTTTTGAGCTGTCAAGACTGACATATTTCCCAAACGCCTACGTTTAGCCATTTTTAGCTTACACTTGCCCTAACTGAAGTATAGTCCTTCATCTCTAGCTTTTTTAGTACTTGACAGACTTTTGTTCTTCTGGGACTGCAAAAAATAATTCTCTCTAGCTAGGCCAGCAGTCCACTGAGGCCTTTAAATAACTCTGCTCTGATTATATCAAACACGTCTAAAGATCTTTAATGGTCTTTTTGATGTAAGACAATTTCAAAAATTGCAGCAAATAATAGGTAACAATATAGAGCTATTTTTACTCTAACCAAATTTTTCAGAAATATTAAAAAAACTTCACTGTTTGAAAGCTACTAAGTGGATATAGTGAAGACTTAGTTTGCCTTCTTTCCTCCCTACATTGAGGTACCAGAACAAAAGACACAGAGAAAACTGGTGGTTGTCATTGTTTGGCATCTTTCACAGGTCATCAAGTAACATTGAGCAATACCTATAGTACTTCACACACTATCAGATTATGGAAGATTGTATGGATCCAGTACAGTCTGAGAGCATGTAAGATTACATATTTCCCTAGTATTATAATGTATTTAGTATTTTCAGCAGTTGCCTGCTATTGCTGTACAAATGAACAAAATACAGAAGAACCTGGCATTTTTGTTGCTTTTTCTTTAGATTTCTTTGGACTTTTTCTTTTGCAATTTCTACCTAAAGCAGCTTCAGCAGTTTCACTCCACATTTAATAACTTCATTCACTGGTGGACTTCTTTTCAGGAAGTGAAAAAAACAGTAATATCCCGTCTATAAGAAGCTCACCCTTCAATCCAAAAAGAATCATATGTTTCAAGAGAACCTGTTCCTGTTTCTCCAGCTTCTTGCAAGAGTGAATCATAACAGTTATACACAAGGAAGATGAACTGAGATCCTACAGATAACTACAAATCAAATTTCTTACTTTCTGAGTTAAATTTTGGAATCAATATTTTTTTAAATACACTTGACTGTATGAAATAGTCTTATATCTTCCTATTGCTGCATTTATATACAGTAATACATTTGGTCAGATACCATGTATAACACTTGTTTTCTCTTCATACTTTAGGAACAAAATTTCTAATGAGACAAATTACTCTGTAAAGCTCCTTTGCATGGGGGAATAGAACCAGATGCCAGAAAGCACTGGGGGGGAAATTAACATCATGATGCTATGAGAGCTCTTTAAATTGCTATGCTCTCCCAGGGAGAAGAAGGAATTTAACACTTTTTCTTCTCACTTCCATTCTTTCTCAGTCTGCAACTCTAACTGCATAACTCTGTGGTAAATAACATTGTATGAAAAAAAAAAAAAATTAAAGTACAAACAACAGCCAAAAGCCTCTAAGCTGGGAGATAAATATGGTCTTCACTCTTAGCGTTGGCTCTGCCTCTAGCATTGGCAGACATGTGAATAATGGGAAAGGCAAGTGATAGAGAAGTCCATAATGCAAAACAAAACCATGTCATTATATAGGACATTGGCAGTGCACAGTTACAAAAAAAATTGCCAGTGTTCTTTCAGTTTGAATAAAGAATGAACGCTTGTGCAATCTATTACTAAATTGATAAGTGCCTTCTAGCAAATTACTTCTTTATGCATCCATTTTGCCATCTGCAATGTTATGTAATTTCCTTGAATGGTTGAGTTTTTTACTAACGTTTATGCTGTTAACGTTCATAAAGTACTGAGGTTGATTCAAAACTTGAGATTTTACTGAATGATAAGCTAGAGAGACAGTGATGACATCCACTGCTTACCCAATAAACAAGTTATATATGAATGGGATATTTGTCACTATTTCATTTTTCTGAACTTACCAGCTAAACACAGAGTAGTGATCTAAAGTTTTAAAGTAATTGAAAGCTTGTTAATCTATTCTGTCCATCCCACTGCTGATTCAAACCCTATTTTTGTACCATACAGCATATTTATAGAAGATGTGGCTCATTTGAGAAATATATGCATATATGTATCACCACACTAGGGTAAATTTTATTTAAAGTGCCTTTACTTTCTTTAATTTTTTTACATCTCAGAAAGGTCCACAAGTGCCACAGTAAAGGCTTTAATTTGTCTAAAAATAACTTCTCAAGGAAAGAATTGTTTGCATTCCTGTATATTGATGCTAACCTCCCCCAGCCTAAACCAGTCTCTGCAGAAGACATTCATGCTGACTTCTGGCACTGCTGTGAACTTAACACTGGCCAGAAGATGTCTCTTCCTGAAACCAGACAGCAGGGTATGTCACTGGACTGCAAATGGTTACCAAGCAAGATGGGAAAAGACATTTCTGTGAAGCTCTGGGATGGATATCATAACTGTAAATGTGAATATGGATGTCTGAAAGCATAGGTTTTCAAATGAGCCTGTACTTTAGTTGCAACAGTGGTTCTATTACAGTACCCCTGTGGTGACTTTCAGCAGAGTGAATAATTGTTCTTCTGTATGCTGTCACCAAGCTGGGCCCTGCAGACACCCAATCATCCATGATCATGTAACAAATGCCTCCAATGCAGCTTGACAGCGGGAACTAATGACTTCACGGTACTGTAGAATGTGCTTGAGCTACATGGGATCCTGGTCTTGGAGAGGAGCCCTCTATCCCACTGAATACTTTAGGTCCCAAGGAAAAGTGAAGATCTCCAGGCTCAGTAAGTCACACCTGGAATCTGATTCTTAGTGTGACAGAGGTTAAGGCCTACCTTACTGTAATATAGACATTATCATAGTCCTTACAGTCCCCTATTGTAATATTCACCCTGCCAAAAAAATCTCATCTTAAATAAGTTTTAATAAGATCTATTGAAAGGAACACCAAGTATATTCTTGCTATTCTTGATCACTGACTCAGCTTCTACTGTAACATTCCAATTTTTTTAGTATCATCTATGATAGTGGAACAATTTCAAGCCTTACTTAATAACAAAAAGGACCTATTTTTATGCCCAAACGGTGTGTATATTAAGCTTTAAAGAGCTTCTTTTCTTAGTTGTTTTCAAATAAATTGGGACAACAGAGTAGAGGACAACAAAGTTTTAATCAGAGAACAAAGGTTGTTACTCTAACAAAATATTTAGTCGTACATGCTACCAGTTTAGTGGAATATATTACAAAACTCTGTATCGGATTATCTGTTTAGGGCCTGCTTTCCCACTATTTGATTACAGAGACGAAAAAAACAGTTCCTTACCTCAGCTTCTTACTAGAAGAACCAAAAGGAATCTTTAAACCTATATCCTATCAGTCCCACCAGAACCAGATAAACAACTGTTCGGCCCACATAGCAACTTTATCTTTCACTGTATTTGTGTACCAGCTATCCAAGCAATCAATCTGTGAGTGTCTATGAACAAGTCAATAGCTACAACACATTAAAAAGACCCACAGTTAAGACAACATGCCAGGAAAATGCATATTTGGAGCATGGGAATATAGCCATGGTGTCAATCAAACTGCATGAAAGGCATGCTGAGAAAGGTGAAGAAGGGCGAAGAGATACATATACTATTGTGTGATCAGGCTGAGATCATAAAGGAAGCTAAGACTATTTCAGAGGAGAAGAGAAAAAAGAACAAACTTCATCAATGATGAAATGTTCTGGGAAAATATAAACCTGAAAACTATAACAAGCAACTCATGAATTTAATCTGGGTATATACTTCATATTGCCTTAAACTTGCCCAGAAACTTATCCAATGACTGAACAAGTATTAAAGACTACTAAATGAGACATCTTCTAAACCTTCACTGGAACCTTGGACAAGGGTAAAACAATTCCTAGGACCAGCCTAACCATGTCTTTCTTTCAGTTACCTCACTTTATTGTGTTCATCCTACAACACTAGGTTTAAAGACCCCTCTGTGGGTTTGCTGGGTAGTCTGAATGGCCCCTTGTGAACCTTCTGAAGCCTTTCTTCAAAATCAGCAGGATGTATGTTGTCCTGGCTTTTATGAAAGTTACACTTCATTTCCCAGAAATTCTGTTTGCCTTCTATTACACCCACAAGGCATGTGATGATGCCAAACTTTTATTTTCTAATGAGAAGCCACTTTATTCCTGTAGCATATCTTCTATTGCAATATTCAGTGTTTCACATTTGCATATTCCTAACGATAGATTATTGTACTGACAATTTCCTAATTTTCAACATAGCCAGAAATTTAATCAGAATAAGCTATTTTTTTAACCTTTTTTTTTTTTTTTGTACCACCAAGCTGTTTGTGGGGCAGGTGGTTGTTTGGATTTGGTTTTGTTTTTTTCTTCTGTGAAGAGGAAATGGAAGAAATCTCACAGCCCATTAAGCAAGCAGTTCAAGTCTTAAAATGCTGCACTGAAGCCCTCAGTCTAGAGTAGCACATTTAATTTGCACTGATATACTAACAAAACTAAGGATCTGGCAAAGCTTTTATTTGGGATTCTCTATGAAATCTCAGATAGGCAGCTCACCACACATGGGTTGTTGTTGCGGGGTTTTTTTTTAGATACTTGTAAAATAACTTACAGGAGCCCAGTGCTGACTATTGCTTTTTTCTTCAAGCAATGTTGGCTTTGTTAACCTATAGTCAATCTGGGAAGTAGCCTCTTGGAACTCCCCAACTTGCATGCAAGCTGTTTGAGCTGTAAACTGCTCTGACTACAAACAAAATAACCTCAAAACACTCTTTGGTCTTACCTCCAGGCTAGATCTCAGCAGCTGTAAACAGTGGAACACTAAACTCAATAAAACAAAATTGATTTACAGTAACTAAGGATGTGTTTCAGGATTTGACAGTTATATATTTTCAGTTAGTTCATATGGAACTTTTTTTGCTGATAGTCTTCTCTGAATACATAAATTATGGCATTTTATTTATCTAGCTACATGCATGCTGATTTTGATTGGAACTGTCCAAACATTTTCGAAAGGGTTTTCCTGGGCACTTCTGTTCTCTGTTAACACACTATGATGACTCTAATTCTTAGTGTATCTGGGAAGACTAAATAACTGGAGACATGACCAGAACCTTCCTAAAACAAATGTTTATCAGCTGTAATTCATCAAAAACTTTCAAGAAAAGCATTTTATTCCAGGCAGGTAAGGGAGTAGCAAAACAGACGAAAAAGCCTTATATGCCTTTTATATATTAATTTTACAGCCAGCATTCATATATATATATAAAAAACCCAAACTGTTGGGCTTTGAATTAGGCTTTCAAAGCCTAACTAGCCATGGCCTTGCTATGCTGTGAAATTTGTACAGAAATCAAAAGGAGAGAAATCTGCTGTCAGCTGGCTGTCTTCTGTGCAATTGCAGATAGAATGATTACATCTTAGCTATCATCAAACATAAGATTAGGACCTTCTTGCACTAAGTATATAAGTCCTCATATCTTGAGCTCAAGAGTTAAGGTCAAGAGTCAAGTGTCAAAGTCCAAGCTCTTTAATTTGGACACACAAAAATGTGTATCATGCTTTGGTCAGTTAGTAATGCAGACAGCTGGGGAGGGATTCACCTCAATAAATCAAACACAGATACTTATTTTAGGGTTTAAGTACCCTAGAGCCGGCACATTACCTAGGCTTCACTGGCAGCAGTAACTCCTTCGTCTATAAGAGCTTAGGTATCTAGTTCAAAGGTTGACCCACATATATGTATCTTTATCTGAATCTGAATCCAAATCCTAATTTTGAACTCAACCAGTGCTAGTATCAGGACAGAATTAAAGAAAGCAGAGTTACTGTGTTACAGCTGAATTAAAACTAGGAAAACAAAGCTATGGGGAAAGAAAATGAGCAACCTTAACATTCTGCTGTTTAATAAAAATAAAATGAAAAATGCAACAGTCAGCTCCTCATCCTCACCAAAGCTGAGTATTTAAGTATCCACAGGCCACATCTCAGCCTTTGCATAGAAAAAGTTGTAATTATGCAGTCAACAAAAAATGGTAGGAACATTAGGGATGGTAGAGAAAAAGTGGTCTTAGTCATGCCCCAAAGAAATTATAAACCTTGCAATAACCATACAGCACTAGAAAATGACAAATACACTATTTGGGAAACTAGAAAACAGAGGGTCCCAGTGATAAATTCATGCAACTAGTCAGAGCTGCTACCTCTGAATACAGAAAATCAGGGTGATACAGTACCATAGTGAAGATAAACTGTTATGGAATTCTGAATATAATTTTAGATTTCCAGCACTGCTTTTGTTCTTTGTAATAAAGAAAAGCACATGAATCAAATAACTATTATTTCCAGACTATATAAGTATACATATGCACGGTTTAGTGACCTACACCATTTCCCAGAAGGAGACTGTAGCATTTGCAATAGCACTCATGGAGGTTACACATGAGCACTGTTTAAAAGGGAACTGACTTCAACCTATATTAAATTTGGCATGAAGACTTTGGTTCTGACCATATATCGAGAATTCCACAGTGCAACCATGAGAGTCTCACTTAAGACCAGCCCAAGAGCATCCCACAACAGAGACATGTACGGTTCAAGTCTTCACATTCAATAGCAACTAGTCACAGTGGTCTGATCCTCATCCGGCATAAAGAGGTACTGAAGTAAATAGTGCTGTGTTGATTTCAAACAGATGTAGATTTTCTTCTTGTCAGTGAAAATTTTATATAAAAGGTAACATAATAATAACCAAAATATTCATATATTATTATGTATTAATATATTAAATATATTTTAAAACATTTTATGCAGGTTTATAGATGAAAAAAGATAATGATAAAAATTATATATTATCATTTTTTACTTTTCTTTTTCTTTTTGGGTTTTGCTTTGGGGTTTTTTTTTCAAAGCATGGCATGCTGCTGAGATGCTATCTGTATTCAGGATAATTTAAACTTGGCTATGTGACAATTTCAGTACACAATATGCTCATGCTTAGCACAAATGACTATAAAATGTTTCATTAAGGACTGTAAATACCCATCAACCTAATCACAGAAATGCTGTTTCAGTGATTTTAGGGCCGTTTAATCTGGTTTATGATGACAGGGAAGAATAGCTTTATTTTATTAACAGTTGCCATTGCAATTACACAGGGGAAAATATTTTTGTGGAAAAATTAAGCAGCCTTTCAATTTGCCCTGATGCATATGAGCAATATGAGTATCCTTCTATAAAGAGTCCATGTGACTGTCATGGGAGTGTTTTCCTTCAGATAGCTTTCTCTATCAGCTTTCTAATCTGCTCAAGAAAACAAGATCAGCTCCAGCCATGTCATGCTATTTTTTCACCTCTTGTCTGCATTTCTGTTTGACTTTTTTTGTAATGATCAAATTTCTTTCCCAAGACTATTCTCTGTCATGGGATTAGTTCACTCTGGAATTACTAGTCAAAGGCAAGCTCAGCTAATTCTCAATCATCTCTGAAGAATGGGCCAATTGAGGCTGCAGATAGGTTAACTATTTTGACACCTGAGATTTCTTGTATCCCTCAAAAGTATTGCCACCTTACTGAACTCTGTCATGCATGTGAAGCCACTGCTCATCATAAAAATACCTGTGCAAAACACACTGAAGCAGGAAAAATAAAATTTTACTTAACACACACCACACACCCCCCCCCCCCCCAAAATCAGACTAGGAATAACTTCAAGGCATAACATCCTCCACAGATTAGAGCATCTGTATGGACGGCAGAAAGGTGAATGCAGGTGGGTGCATTGTCAAAGGGGGTTAGGCATTCTTGGATATCTTTGGCTATGTTTTCTGCACACATGGGCATGACTTTGGCTTTTGAGGAGGTTTTTATCATTTCCAAAGAGTATTTAGGTATGAATTTTAATCTTATAACAATATTAAAAATGGCCACAAAATAAGTTTTGAGAGGTTTAGTTTAAAAATTCAGAGAAACGTATCATTATCAAGGCACTGTAGCGCTGGAATGGGCTTTCTAGAGAAGTGTGAAATTTCTGTTCTTGCAAGCTCTTAAAACTTTCTAAGACAAAGCTATGACTGACTAGCCTGGTATTGGTAATGATCCTGCTTCAAATGGCAGGCTGCATCAGATGGTATTTGGAAGTTCCTTGGAACCGATGTTTTTATGATTCCATGCCTGAAGTCCTTTCTTCATAATATGTATACATATTTAGTAGGACAATTTCAAGTCTTGCTCAAAAACATCACTTATCTGATGTAGCTATTCTGTTTCAACAGAGCTGTGGCACTTAACTTTATAACAAAGTAAAAGTCTTTAAATAATTTAAATTATTACCATAATTATTAAAAAGTAAACTTGGAAGAAACCTTGTGCAACCACCTATCTATTGCTCAGTCACTAAGGATGCTACATACCTGTAACACTCATTGCATACTTTTTTTCCAAAACTTATCTTAAAATCTCCTTTAATTTCAAATTCTTCTTCAAAAGGAAAAGAGGCTGCTGTTTTATTTACTTTTTTTGCAGAAGAGGGAATAAGCTGCCTAATGAAGAGTTTAGGTCCAATGACATAGCACCATGCAGAATAAACTCCTTCAGCATCATTTTAAAAAATACATTCTTACCTGATAGTCAGTTAATTCATAGGAAGCTTTTTATCTTGATTTCAAGAGATAATGGATGTGATTATAAATATCTGAAATGTATGCACAGCTCCAGTTAAACTAAAGCTTGGTATCAGATATATATTAGTTTAGGAATTCAATGTGTTTTTTAAATAATTACTGTGTAAAACTACAGTAATTATTATTATACCATACAGATAGGAAGATTTTAATATCCACACAGAATGCTAACAGTGAACCTTATGGTGGCTAAGTATACAGGAATAAGAAGGCGTTTTAAAATACAGTGTGACCTAAGGGTATGATATTGGGACTTCCTTTAAGGGAGACAAGTTTAAAGATTTGTGACCACAAGTGATACTACTGATGACTTTGGCTGCATTTTTAATAAAGATAAATCTGTATACGGCAGCATAATCAAAGAAAAGGGATACAGCATATTGATCTTACTTTGGAAGAGCTAATGGAGACAAGTAATGCCAAGACTGAAATGTCCCAAGAAGTAGTGGGGCAACTCTGTATAATTTTAACAAGAAAACCCATCCACAATCACACAACTTGGGTACATCAGCGAAATGTTTGTACACATTGAATAAAATCTCTTGGGAAGGTAATAAATCCTACGCAACAAATTATATACTCACCGGTTCTTAGGGGAATTGAAATAAATCCTCACATCTGCTTAGTGGATAATCTCCAGATCAGATTCCCATTCTTCTTCAGAGGAAAATAATATATTGCTTCTTATACTCTCTGCCAGAGAAATGTTATATATCAAAGATGAATGTAGTTGAAATATTGATTCTGTGCCAAAGTGAAATGAAAGAAAAATTTAATACTTTCCACTATATATATTTATTTATTTATTTATTTATAAAAAGTAAGTCGGAAAATACTAAAAATATAACTTCTGGTCAAAGGAAATCTAGATAAAAATGGAAATTAAAATAGGCAGCAGTATAAATCCCTTGCCACTTATTTCTGCAAGGTGAAGAATGAAAGTTAAGGGCTTGATTATTCTACATTAACAGCAGTAACAAGAACTAAAGGATGCAGAAAAGACTGTTTCAGGGATGAAAAATTTAATGTACGCAAATGTGTTTAACAAATAATTCCTTGAAAAATGAGATATGAGACTGCCATTAACTGGCTGCAGCATAAACTGACAAACAGATTACCTGGAGAGAAGGGCAGCATTGACTCTTGAAGGCGTCATGGTTTAAGCCCAGATAGTAACTCAGAATCACACAGCACCCTCCCGCTCACTACCTGCGGGATGGGGAGGAGAATCTAAAGAATGTAAATCCCACAGATTGAGATAAAAACAGTCCAGCAACTAAGGTATACTACTACTACTATGTATGATAATAGTGGTAAAGGAAACAACAAGGGGAGAGAATATAAAATGAGAAAGGGAAGAGGAAAGATAGCAATAAACAATGCAATTGATCAACATTCACTGACCGATACCCAGCCTGACCCGAGCAGTGATCTGGGCCTTCTAGATAACTCCCACTAGTTTATATACCGGGCATGAAGTGCTGTGGTATGGAATACCCCTCTGGCTTGTTTGGGTCAGGTGTGCTGTTTCTGCTTCCTCCCGGCTTCTTGTGCCACTCCTCACTGGCAGAACATGAGAGACTGAAATGTTCTTGGTGGCGGTAAGCAGTACTGAGCAACAACTAAAACAGAAGGCAAGCTCAAAAAGTAAAAATGTATATGAAAGAATGATTTTTGGTTAGCTCACTGAAAGGGAAAGATTTCTTTGTCAGAGGTATTTCAGCAGCCACCCAACAAAAATTGGATATTCTAGTGAAAAACTTCTGCTGTGTTATACACATCAGATGTGGTTTTGGCTGGGATAGTTAATTTTCTTCTTGTATGAGGCTTGTATTTTAGATCTGTGAAAAAAAGCAGTGTTGATACCACACCAATGTTTTAGTTATTCCTGATCAGTACTTCCACAGAGCCAAGGTATTTTCTGCTTCTCACACCACTCCACCAGTCAGCAGGCTGGGGATGCACAAGAAGTTGGGACAGGACACAGCCGGGACAGCTGATCCCAAATGACCCAAGAGATATCCCACTCCATGTGGCATCGTCCTCAGAATATAAAGCTGGAGAAGGAAGAAAGAAGGGGAAGGCAATCAAAGTAGTGGCGTTTGTCTTCCCAAATAATCATTACACGTGATGGAGCCTTGCTTTCCTGGAGATGGCTGAACACCTGCCTGCCCATGGGAAGTGGCAAATTAATTCCTTGTTTTGCTTTGCTTGTGTGCAGGGGGTTTGCTTTACCTGTTAAACTGTCTTTAGCTCAGCTCAGGAGTTTTCTCACTTTTACCTTTCCGATTCTCGCCCATGTCCCACTGGTTGGGGAGTGAATGACTGGCTGCACGGTACCTAGTTGCCAGTTGGAGCTAAACCATGTCAACATCACACAAATACCAAGTACAAGTTCTAGATAAACGTCTTGACTATTTGGCTAGTTTGGCACACTGGTCATACTAGAGATTTAGGTCAGGTTCTTGACAGTGCATTCCCTGGATAAGGATAACAGAGGCAAAAATGGGGATAAGTTACATTCAACCTCTTCATGCAGATCAGCCTTTGATTTATTTCAACTATTATGTTATGCCTAATGGCCTGCAAGCTTTTGTAAAAGGAAAGCTGCTGTGCAGTGCTCTTTGGTGGTAGCCCTGGGCTAGTGGTAGGGAGCAGAAGTATTGTAACCCATAGGGTAGCTTGATGCTACACGAGGTACTCTCCAAAGGCCAATTAAACTTTTTCTTAGATTTTAGAATGGAATAAAAAATTCCTACAGCTACCAAAAAACAAGGCAAAAATATTCAGAAAAAAAACCTGTCTTGCCAGAAGAGTAAATACTACAGGGTAAAAGTGCACATTTTAAAGTTAAGCATTAAGAGCTATTAAAAACAAACAGCTATTTCCATTCTCCAGTAAAACCGCTGTTGGCATGTCTGCCTCTGTGGGGTTAACTGGAAACAAAACAAGTTGTCACAGTAACAAAGCTTGTGCTTGGGAAATAACAGCATGCATCTTTCACCCATCTCTGTGCAAAGTTTTTCACTTTAGAAGAAACTGCTGATCTGCTCTCACACAAAGAATTATGGTATGATGAAATAAAAGACTTGCCTACAGCAGAAGAGAATTAAAAAATGGATTTCAAAGGGAATAAATAAGATTCTGTATGAGTGAGGGAACCCTCTGTGATCTCTTATCACTGCTTACTAACAAGAAGGGAAGTTTCTAAAGATGCTGAAGGGCAAAAATGAAAGTAGGATAATCCCCTAATTGACCTATAAGAGAAAAGAGAAAAGAAAAAGAGAGGAAGAGAGAGGGAGACAGGCAGGAAAGCAAGAAGAAAAAGCACGTGAATCACGATCCTTCAGGTAATCCAGAATAAAAATACTGTTCAAGTGGTGCATATTCTAGGCTCTCCAGATAGGAACTGAGCAGAGCCACACAGGTCACAAATTTCTGTGTATGAATATGACTTTGGGCTTTGGATTTAATCAGGACAACAGAATCAGGAGCTACAGAGCAAATGGGGAGAGAAATCCCCAGTCACTGGGAGAAATTTCACTCCAGAGGCTTAGTATCACCCAGTTGATATTTGTACCTTTTCAGGAAGGTGATTTAAGTTTGTATATGAGTGGAAGTGTTTTGAAAATATTGTGAGGCTCAGAACTGCAAAATTTCTTTTCCATGAGCAATTATTTTAAGTATAGAAGTTATAACAAAAAGAATGTTAAACAGAAGAAAACCTGTTTCTATTCTGTGAAAATAAAGAGAAGTAATTTTGACACCAGTATCCTTGAGAGGCTCAGGAGATTCAGGTGGAAGAAAATTTTCAAATTTGGCTCAGTGTGTAATGGAAAGAGTAAAGGCTGCTTAGATCCTTGACTGTGGTGCAAGTATGTGCACAATCAATCCTTTATATCACTGAGCTAAGATTTCAAAGTTTAGCATGCTATTAATCACTTACCAAGTATTTGTTGCAGTAAGGAATCTCCTAACCTCAAGGAATAACCTTGAGAGGCATCCATACTCAAGGAGAGATCCTCTCATGCAGGAAAGTACAGCAGACCCTGGGCTGTTCACTATTAATTCACACTTATTTACGAAGTAAGATGATTGACTTATAGTCATATTTGCACACCAACTGTATTTTGGGTTGGTGCATGCTTAACTAGTCCTTAGATGTTGAGCAGCCATCAGGACCACCACTGGAGGCTATTGCTTAAGCAGAAAAAGGGGGGTTGTGGGAAGCACACAGTCACAGTTATCTACACATGTAGGTAAGAGAATCCTGCTGTTGCTCACATGTAAGTCATTAGTATTCATCCTTCTCCTACCTCTTTAATTTCTGTTCCTTACATTCACCAATGAATCATGTTCATAACACTGTCAGTGGCTGAGTAAGACCTAGCACTTTTCCCCAGTGAAAAGAGAGATAAATGACAGGTGAACTGAATGCACATTAACCTTTGTTATGGTTTAATCCTGTCCAGCACCACCCAGCTGCTCGCTCACTCCCCCCACAGCTGGATGGGAGAAAGAATCTGAGAGAGGGGTAAAAGTGAGAAAACTCCTGAGCTGAGCTAAAGACAGTTTAATAGGTAAAGCAAACCCCCTGCACACAAGCAAAGCAAAACAAGGAATTAATTCGCCATTTCCCATGGGCAGGTAGGTGTTCAGCCGTCTCCAGGAAAGCAAGGCTCCATCATGTGTAATGATTATTTGGGAAGACAAACGCCACTACTTTGATTGCCTTCCCCTTCTTTCTTCCTTCTCCAGCTTTATATTCTGAGGACGATGCCACATGGAGTGGAATATCCCTTGGGTCATTTGGGATCATCTGTCCTGGCTGTGTCCCCTCCCAACTTTTTGTGCATCCCCAGCCTGCTGACTGGTGGAGTGGTGTGAGAAGCAGAAAATACCTTGGCTCTGTGGAAGCACTGCTCAGCAATAACTAAAACATTGGTGTGCTATCAACACTGCTTTTATCACAAATCCAAAATACAAGCCCCATAGAAGGTACTATGAAGTATTTTAACTCTCTCCCAGCCAAAACCAGTACACCCTTCCAAAGAGTTCCCTGGTGCAACAGAGTTCAGTTGTTACAACAGCAGCACAATGAAAGTGAAAATTTTATACTTTTTAACAAATGGGGCTCCACCAGGCCTTACAGAAGATCTACAAAAAAAAAAAAAAAAAAAAAAAAAGTAATTCTGGAGATGCCAGCTCCACCATCAGAATTAGATAAGAATAGCAAAATAATGCTAAAAAAATTGCCTCACCAATCTTTACATTGCTTTGTGACATATTCCCTTCAAAGCAGAGCTGCAAATAAATCTCTGAAGATGTCTAGTTGGCACAAATAACACTGGGGAGACTAAATACATGACTATTCAGCAAGAATTAGTTATGGTCTGCCTTCTAATGGCTATAAGCCAGAAATCACAGAATCACACAATCAGAATCATTCGGATTGGAAGGGTCCTCTAGAGATCTAGTCCAAGCCCCTTGCCAAGACAGAGCCACCCAGAGCAGGTTACACAGGAACACGTCCAGGTGGGTTTTGAATGTCTCCAGAGAGGAAGATCAAACCACCCCTGGGCAGCCTGTGCCAGTGCCCTGCCACCCTCAATGAAGCCCTGATGTTGAGGTGAACATTCTTGTGGCTTAGTTTATGGCCATTGCTCTTTGTCCTGTCACTGGGCACCACTGAAAAGAGTCTGGCACCATCCTTCTGGCACCCTCCTTTTAGATACTGGTATGAATTAATGAGATCTCCTCTCAATCTTCTCTTCTCTAGACTAAACAGGCCCAGATCCTGCAATGTCTCTTCATGAGAGGTGCTCCAGACCCATGACCATCCTTGTGGCCCTTCTCTGGACCCTCTCCAGTAGCTCCTTGTCTTTCTTGTACTGAGGAGCCCAGAACTGGACACAGTACTCCAGATGTGGCCTCACCAGTGTCAGTAGAGTGGGAGGTTCACCTCCCTTGACCTGTGGGCCACACTCCTCCTGATGCACCCCCGGATACTACTGGCCTTCCTGGCCACAAGGGCACACTGCTGGCTCATGGTCAACTTACCATACACCAATACTCCTAGGTCCTTCTCAGCTGAACTGCTCTCCACTAGGTCAGCCCCTATCTGTACTGATACTTGGGGCTCTTCCTCCCCAGGTGCAGTACCCTACACTTGCCCTTTTTGATCCTCATTAGGTTTCTCTCTACCCAATTCCCCAGCCTATCAAGGTCCCACTGAATGTCAGCACAGCCTTCAGATGTATCATCCACTCCCCCAGATTCACATCATAAACCAGCTTGCAAAGGGTACACTCTAGCCCTTCATCCAGGTCATTGATAAACAAGTTTAATGAGAAATGGACAGTAGGCAGTGAAATCGTGACTCAAGCTAATAAAGTTGTGGAACTAATGTTGGGGAAGTACCCTTTCTGGGCTTTCCAGCTCAAGTGCCAAGTGCAGAAGTTGTGGCATAACCAGACTTCAAAGAGAGGGAAAACACTGGTATAAGACCAGATGACTTGCTACCTGAAACAATATTTTACACACCATGGCAATTTACAGCCATGTATCTTTGTTAGAAAAAGTGAAGTACTTGTATAAGCTCAGTTCCGTATTATCATTGTTCTCTGGGCAGAATTTTCTGCCTTTTGCAAAGTGCACATTCTTTGATACAGTCCTAGATTTAAATAGTCTACTCGAGTGAGTGAAATCCTTTTAAATTCTCTAAGTGCATCAGCCTGAAGGACCTCTTGTCAGACATAAGGCTCTTCTCAGTTGACAAAGGAGCTCAAACAGCCTCAGGCTGCCCCAAAACTGGAATATGCGTATAAAATACTGTGGTATCATCACCTTTTGCCCTCCTTGATTCATCCCTGAAGAAATAAATGTTTAACCACAGGAAGAAGCTAGGCTAATGCATAGTCCGTTCTGATGTATCTTACGAACCTAAAGGGAATGCTAGAAGGAAAGCTTATGCTGTGTTAGTCAGAGAAAAGATTGCAAAAAAATACTTACTTACTGCCATGAGCTAACTGCTTTAAATGATTCTTTCTTAGTTCAGGAAACAAAAGATAGAAAATGGTCATACAGGTGAGTATCAGTAAATTGGTACATGGCCTTATCATTAAAAAATAGTGAATGTCTGTAGAAGCATAATATCTCCCTCCTCTTCCTCAAAAAAAAAAAAAAAAAAAAAACACCAAAAGGAAATGCATAGGTATAAGGAAGATTTTAATGTGTGACCAGAAAAAGTAAGGGAAGCTGTGTTAGCAGCCTAAGAAATCAAAGACCAGACTTCCCTTCTTAGTGTCAAGGCAAATATGATGTGGACAAAGGTTTGGCAGTTTTCATTCCAAATTGACAAAGTTCAGAGGATATGAACTACATTGTAGACAATGCAAAGAGGAAAGAAATTTTACATGAAGATCTAAGAGAGAAGAAGGTATGACTATTTGCACTTTGCTGAAAGCAGATGCATTTCCAGGAGGCTCAATTACAATGAAAATATTTTAGGTGGGTTGCTTGTTATTATTTCTATTCCCTACTATATTTGACAATGTAGCAAACTGACCTATGTGTTATCAAAATTAAAAAAAAAAAATCCCCAAAGTGAAAGTGTGCACCATTTGATATAGCATAATACATGCACATGAATACATGTATATATACGTACACATACATGTAGCATTTAACTCTGCAATTAGCTTTAATAAAAATGCACTAACCGTGACAGCTACCATGATTGTGTAATCAAAAGAAATACCTATCACAAAAATATAATTTGGATTGTTGTACTCTAGAGAACTCAATCTTGTTCTTGATCATGAAATTTTACACTGGTATCCTGTCCCTGTCTTGGTTTGCATCAGACTAGAAGGGTACTATCTATCTCTGTGGAAGGAAATTAAACATGAATCATTTTGCACCAGACACACTGGCACAGGATACTGCAAAAACCTGAATTCAGAAGTCACCTTAAGGCAATTCATGAATTTTCCATCTTGACTTTTATTTTTTCTTGTAACAGTACTGTGGCAAATTACAAGTACTGGAGATTTCTAAGATCAGGAAATCTTTAAGGTAAGTAGAGAGGAGTGAGTGACAGGAAGAAGTGATACCCTGAAAAAAATTAATACATTCAGGCTAAACTTTTTAGAGTGGCTTAATTAAGGTGAAATTGTACATTTTTGGCTATGAAAATTATGGGCTTTTGGATTTTTAATGCGTATTTGTTTCTTTGAATATGACAAACACAATGAAAACTCATCTCCATGTCCATGTTTGAAAAGATGATCTAGACATTTGTTGCTAACTCTGAACCCTTTTATTCTCAGTCAACCATTTAACTGGAAATTGTTTACAGTCTTGGTGTTCACATAGGCAGTAAATAGCCGTGTAATATGGTAACGTTCTCACAGCTACAGGTAGCTGTTTGTCTGTACTGGCAGTGGGAGGCGATGTATTTTCACAAGAGCCACCCATTTTAGGCAAAAACTCATAGTGCTGAAGACACTGGAATATTTACAGCATTAGGCAGGTCTAAACTGGATTGCAAGTCCCTGATAGATACATGTGTCTCAGCTCGTCATCTATAAAGAAAAGGTAAAATAAAAGAGATATTTGCAAGCACATTATGTGGATAAATGTATATTGATTGTAATATTAATGTGTAAGCTGGCATCACAGAAATTTTAAAGCCAAAATGGACTACTATGACTGTAGTCTGACAATCTGAATGACAAAGGCCATTGGAATTATAAAATTTAATTCCTCCGTTCAGTTCTGTAATTTTCTTTGAATCAGAGTAAAAACTTCAGAAAAAAATTTTCAGATTTTATTTTAAAGTCCTGAGTGAACCTTTCCCACTCTCCATGATGAGTTGCTGCCACCAATATCGAATTAACCTTCTGGCAGAAATTTGCAGTTTACCTCTTGCTCTAGCTCAAAGTACTTCCAAGTTGTGCTTTTGTTAGCTTTGAGATTCTCTATGATTTACTGAACAAAGTGGACTGCTTCAGCACATTAAAAAGCACGTTTTCTGTTCATCTGATCATTCTCAAAGGCTCTTCTGAGCAACATCAAAACAAAGGCAGTTCTGTACTCATCCTATGGGTTACTCTTCTAAGGACCATATACATCTCCACCACTGCTTCAGACTAGCAATTCATATTAAACTGGCTAGCTCCCACAGCCCCCAATTCCTTATTTTAAAGTAAGAGCTTCCATGAAGGAGTCCTACATTCAGGAGATATGAACTCCACTGACCGTTTTAGTAGAACATTATGTTTGCATATACTGAAATGCATATAATTTGTTTATGCTAACAAGAGAGTATCAATAACATCCTCTCTGTTATTTGCCACTTAGTCTATTTTTGTGTCAGCTGCTGCTGAGGACTTTATGGGTTTTTACATGTCACAGGTTAAAAAAAATAAGTTTAATAACAAAAAGGAGTAGGTTCAAAAAATAATTAGTCTGCAAATTTCAAAAACACACTTGCATGAAAACTCCTTTACTGTGAGGGTGGTGAGGCACTGGAATGGGTTGCCCAAAGTAGTAAATAATCCACCCCTGTTGGTGTTCAAGACCAGGTTGGACAGAGACTTGGGTGACATGGTTTAGTGTGAGGTGTCCCTGTCCATGTCAGGGGGGTTGGAACTTGATGATCTGAAGGTCCTTTCCAACCCTAACTGTTCTATGATTCTACTATGTGGCTGGTTAGCAATTAATCCATACAGATTTAGTTGATTTAGTACTGTTCTGGTTCCTTTGCGCAGCATGATATCCAAAGCCTCGTGGAAGCTTAACAGTATCCTACCAGCCAGTCTTGAATTTTTCCAATAACTTATGTGAAGTCCATTTGGTGAGATCTGCTTTCACTGATTGCACTGAATATCTTTATATACTATAAAGATAACTGCAGAGGGTTATTAGAAAATTATGTATTCAAAGTTGCTGATTGATGATGAGAGATCACATCACCTAATGGTATTGGGATTTACTTACTGACATAGATAAGCACTATCCATGTCTGTATTTGAAAATGTAAATATGGCATTTATTTTCATGAAGCTGTGAAATTCACTTTCCTCATACCAGCAGAGGTACGTTGTAAAGCTGGAAAGTGACAATGAGTAAAACATAAACACAGCCAAAATAATTATTCCATAAACAAAGCATATGAAACGCTTGCATTTGTAATGCAAGGCCTGACAAGTCTGGACAAGCTCTCTGTATAACTGCTGTCTCTTCACATTCCCAATTGCAAGCTGGAATCCTGAACCCAGTTTTCAGATGCTGAAATCTGGCGCAACTCCACTGATGCCATACAATTTAGGTGCTAGACAGAGGTGCTAACTCAAATACAGTACAGAACTTCTTCCAGTTGTAATGCAGACTTTATGACAGTCATAATCAGATCTTAGAACACAAAGTTAGGTGTTAGAGAGAATGAAAACCATCCTCAAACAGAACAGAAAATATTGCTCCCATGTTCTCAAGTATACAGAAAAATCAAGGGAAATCCTTGTGTCAGATTATGTAGAATAGTTCTTAAGAAGTTTGAAAGGAAAATAAGGTTTTATAAAAAATAAAAAAAAAGAGGTTAGATGTAGGTAACCAGCAGCCAATTTATTATTTCTTTTTGCTCATATTAAAGGAGAGTAACAATAAATTCCAAATAAAATAACACTTTCTTCAAATAATTAAAGCTGTGGTCTCCTTCCCATTGGTTTAGTGAGAGTTCCTGCTCCTTAGCATGAGCACTGAACTGCAGAGACATGTCCTTCTTGCTTTTTTGTTTGCCTTTGGCCCTTGTTGCTCCATTTTAATATGAGAGATTGAATGTCTTGTTCCTTTTGTTTGTTTTCCTTCCTTCTCTGCACCAACTTTATAACCTGGTAGTGGGGGTGTTCTTTTATAAGATGGTAAACAAAAGTCTGATCCATCTCAGACTGGAGAGGAAATTGAGTTGAGGTGGGCAAGTACAAAAGCTATTAAGCTATTAAGCCAAAGACAGGCAGCAAGAAACTTCTCCTGCAAAGTTATTTTTAAAAAACAGGATGATTTCACACTTGCTGGGCTGCCTGACTTGGACTAGGAATGGGAAGAAGCACCAAATATAGAATCATAGAATCATAGAACAGTTAGGGTTGGAAAGGACCTTAAAATCATCAAGTTCCAACCCCCCTGCCATGGGCAGGAACACCTCACACTAAACCATGTCACCCAAGGCCTCGTCCAACCTGTCTTTGAACACTGCCAGGGACTGAGCATTCACAATCTCCCTGGGCAACCTATTCCAGTGCCTCACCACCCTAACAGGAAAGAATTTCCTCCTTAGATCCAATCTAAACTTCCCCTGTTTAAGTTTTAACCCATTACCACTTGTCCTATCACTACAGTCCCTAAAGAAGAGTCCATCCCCAGCATCCCAATATGCCCCCTTCAGATACTGGAAGGCTGCTATGAGGTCTCCACATGCTATAAGCCTTCTCCTGTTCAGGCTATACAGCCTCAACTTTCTCAGCCTATCTTCATACGGGAGGTGCTCCAGTCCCCTGATCATTCTCGTGGCCCTTCTCTAGACTTGTTCCAACAGTTCCATGTCCTTTTAATATGCAGTCCCAAATTACGTATCTCTGCTTTAAAGACAGGCTGAAGCTTGGTACGCATTTTCTATTGACAAACTTAAGAAAACTCTGCTCACCCATCTAGGCTTTCCAGCTTGTTTTGAATTGCAGTTATCCCTTTCCACTGACTCTGAAGGGATGGGTAAGTATCTCAGGTGTTCTGAATCAATTAGCAAGGGACAAAATTTTGGTTGTTGAGATTCCTAAATTCAGGGTACTAAAGCACAGATTATGGTTATTTTTCTTTGGGATGAAATAACTTGTGCTTCTGGTATGTAGGTATTCAAACCATTTGAACTAATGTACATTAACTAAAAACACTGTTTAAAAAATAGATTCTTTTTAAAATATCTATGAATAAATTTGTTTTGTAACTTGTTGTCTTCTAAAATACTTTCTCCATGATGGAGTTCAAAGTTGTTAGAGCAGCAAAAATGAGCAACATTTTTCTATTGCATGAGATCCAGTTCACTGGCCCAGCAGCTAGCAGGCATGAAGAAATCAACTGCTGCTACATGCTGTTGCTTAGAGTGTTTATCAATATGGCATAAAGGAAATAACTCCTAAAGAGCCTCAGATGCTCTTAAAGTATTTATTTTTAGAGTCAATGTCAAAATAGTTTCCTTAATATCTTTGGTGACATCATTCACGTATGGTAAAAGTGATTACAGTTGAGAGATAGTACTTTGGAAAAATATCAAGGAGCACTTCTTCCAGAATAATGCGTTGTCTAATATGTCAGCTACTCAAATTTCATTAAAGCTGAATATATCTCCTGCAAAGGTTTATACAGAACTATGGCATGGCCACTGGTTACAAGAAAAGCAGCTGACAAATCTATTTAACTGCAATACATTGTGCAGCTACTGGAACTGCCATTAAATGCTCACAATGTTTCTTTGTCAACATCACTGCTCTTTTTTGCTTGTGACTTTTCTTCTGCCTGATGATCTTAGCGAACCAGGGGACTTCCAGATTGGCTCATACATTTAAAATGGTCAGCCTGGATTTTCTGACTATATATATACCATACCACAAGGAGTTTTCTGGAGGGTTGGGGTTTTTGTTTGTTTGCATTTTTTTTTTTTTGTATTGCTACAAAAGCCACAGTCATGAAATGCAGCTGTATACAGTACATAAGGGCAAAGAACCAAAAGCTTTTTATTTAACCTCTCTTTCTTTCTAGTAGAATCATAGGCTCTTGAAAAAGCAACAGCAACTGGGTTAATTTTGGGCTGCTAAAAATTCTATGGGAAACTTACAGTCAGGAAAACAAGGGGGGAAAAAAAGAAAAGCACTCTCCTTTAATTAGCAATAAGCAAAATGTGGGTACTCAAGCCTTTCACACAACTGTAACTTACCTGTATTTTACCTAGTAACTCTTAAGAGACCCTTACAAGACCACATAAAATTGGACGTTTTGATGCGAGAGGTTTTCTTTGGAAAACTTGAGGAGGAGATGAAACAATAATGTGTAAAAAAGGAAACTTTCTGAGACATGTACATTATTCATCGATCCTTTCTATTGGTTTAAGGAACTTGTTCCTGAAAACAGATGTAAAGGACAAGAACAAATCTGAATGGAAACTTGTGGACCTTTCTATCAACCTCTTAGCCCCAAAGCTTAGTAAGACTTGGTCCACCTGGGAAAATTTGACAGATACTCCAAAGACAGATATCCAAACTGTACAGTCTCACTCTTCATGTGAAACTGCTGAGCCTGAAAGAGGAGAAAGGACACACTGTGGGACACTCTCATGAAATGGGAAGGGAAACAGACAATTGTGAAACTAGCTGGAAAAAGAGTGTGTTACTATTTATTTTCTACATACCCTTTTTGTGTTTTTCAAGGTTAATAATTCTTTTTAATTAAAGAAGGATTTGTAAACAATTATAAAGTACTTAAGAATCTGGGAACTTCTTCAGAAGGAGGAATGTTTCATTCGCCATTGGTTGTGCACTGGAAATTGAACTCCCAGTCGTTTGTTGACAGGCAGTAGCTAAATTGCAGACAGCGTGTCTGCCAGTCATATGAATATCCAAGGCCATGGACATCAGATTGATACTGTCCTCAACACATGCACACTCCGTGTTTGCAAAAAGCATTTTCTTACTCCCTTGGGATTTTGTATGAACTCTTACAAGAATTCCACAGAAAAGCACTAACATTTTTAAATCAAAACATAATTTCTGTGCATTCTCTGTTGAGGCAATGTTAATTATGCATCCAAGACAACTTCCTTTCACATGCAAAATGTAATTTATATTCTTCCTTGATCAAAAGTTTTTAGAACTTTAAACTCGAAAAGATTAAAGACCTTCTTTGACCTTAGCTAAAACAACCCTTCCTTTCCTAATTTAATGCCATTTCTTCTTCAAATGTTTGCATTCACAATTTAGGACTTTTTAATAACATAATGAATGGCAATATTGAAAGCCAGGCTCCAGTTCAAACATAATTAATTAATTAGTATATAGCATGGATGTATTGCAACACTAAAGCCATAAAAGCCTGAAGAAGAGCAAAAGGCAGAATGTTCTGTATTTCATTCACACGAAGAAAATGCAGAAATAATTTAATTTTGCAAAAATAAAAACATAAGAATGTGAGAAATATTTTAGAAAAATTCAATTCCATTGATTTTTTTCCAGACATAAGATGTTTTATGCCTGTCTTCTGTTGTATTTAATCTGTGGTGGGTTTTGGCTGTCATTGTTGGTCATTGCTTTTACCTAGGTTTCCAACTGACCATTTGGTATTTTTCTGCTATGCTTCATTAGCTACACTATAGTAATTAACTACCTTGAACTCCTTGAACTCTACATATTGCTGCCACAAGGCAACTGTGGAAGAGCTCATGAAAGAGCTACTGAAGAAGATGAAGTCAACAACCTAGTGGCTTATCTGTTTCAACAGTATCACATGGAACAAGATTTTATCATTCAGTAGGCTCCTCTCTTACTTTGGAATATTCCCAAGGTTTATTATCAGTCTGCTCCTCCTCACGTTTATACCAATAAGCTGTACTGAATATAGCAGACAACTAGTCTTAAAAGTGAGTCTCAGAGGATATCACTACTCATAACCAGAATTGGGAATGCTATTTTTTGACTGTCAGTCACAATGACAAATCATATCTCCCCAGTCTCGCTTCTCTGCTGCATTTTTATATCACTTATTTTTCCATGTAATTCATAAATCCTTACTTTCTGGTAAGTCTTTCATATGACAGTCGATCAAGTGCCACTTTGTGAGTCTGATAATATAACCCATATCTTTGACTCCCTTCCATTGTGTATTTCTGTGACAGTAGAGTATTTTATTTATTTATTTATTTTCAAAAATAAGCTAAACAGGTTGGAAAACAATTAGAAAAGAGAAGGGAAAAAATAAGAAAGGGACATATTTCAATAGAGGGGACCTCAAATGTATGAACAAGACACTGATGTATATTTCTTGTACATTGAAAGTATATTCCTTGCACCCAGATACTGTGAGCTGTAGATTAATTGATGAAAGAAATCCTTCAGAAAACCATCCTGATCATTTTTTGACATTCAGAAATAGGTTGAAGAAGCAGATTCTCAGGATCTGTTGAAAAAGCAGATCCAGAACAGCTGTAAAACAGTGAAGTTTTAGATTTAAGAAGCAATAATGGCTCTCATTTTAGTTACAGGTTTGACAGAGCTGACACTGCAAATGTGCAGAGAATTCTACATCAGTCAGTGCAGAACTATAGCCATTTCTGGATTTTCATCTTAATGGTAAATCAATATATTGAATGAAAGGTGGCTTCAGACATGTGGATTAAAAGCTAGATGCAACCACAGTGTTGGGAAGAAAACGTAGTGTTGTCCCACTCTGAAGGTTTTTAGTTGTAATTTGTTTGGAGAGCAGTGGCTGCACCAAACAGTGCTTCAGGCTCACTGCAGGCACATTACCATGCATACATGCACCATCTAAATCCAATTTGCCTTCAAGGGGATTTGAATTCAAGCTTCTGCTTTGCTATCTGCTTTGTTCTAGCAGTATCATTATTATTATTTATTTTTATTCTCATTTTGAGGTACCGTTTAAGCTGTACCACCCAGAACTGTTGGGGGGGGGGGGGGCTGCAGAGATCACCTAGAAGACCATCTTCTCTCTTGGAAGATACAAAGCTCTTGCAAAGTCAACATTGAGAGGAGGCATTAGTTTGAAAAGACAAATGTCTACTAAGGAAAGAATGAAGGAAAACAAAGACAGACAACTTTCAAAACCAAAAAACAAGCAATAAAAAGTGTAGAGGACTTGAAAGGAAACAGTAATACGGACAGCCTGCAAAGAAAAGGCTTTCTTGCTAATATTAAGCTAATTTAAGGTATTTTTACTACTTTGTCTGGTATCTTTCCTCTGCAGGAGTACTAAGGTAGCAATAACAGTATTTCAGGATCCTTCCATCTGATCATAACAGACAGGGTTGTTTGAAAGACTAAGGCAATTAAACGAAGACATGCTTGTTTATATTAATACAACTGTTCTGCTTGTCAAATAATCTTAGTTAAGTCAGCTAAATGTTTTCACAGCTGTGTATTGGCTCTCTGAAAAAAAAAAAAAAAATGGAGAAAGTCTGTTTCCTAAAATTAATGCATCTTAGAATCAATATCTTTGGCTGAAGCCAGGCAAATTGCCAGCAGGTACTGCATAAATTTCTCTGACTTCTCCCAAGAAGGTCTCCAATTTGTAACACACCTGGTTTTCAGGTGCCGCTCTCTGGAGGCTGCTAATCATACAGTATCATGGGCACGCAGACATCCTCAGGCTGACTGCAACAGACATTGACATGACTTACAGAAACAGCACAGACCCAGTGCGGTTGTAAAGGCAGACTGAGAACACAGGGAGTCAGAAGCTGTTTTCTGCTACACAGCTCTACACAGTAGAGCTGCAGGGAGCTCTAGAGGGGAAGGGAGGAAAAGCTGAGTGGTAAGAAATGCAAGTGAAAATTAAGTGACTGCAAGCTGATACAGAAAAGTATATTTGCTTTTCCTATGCTGTTGCTTACAAAATGTGACAGAGAGAAAGCACTCCACCATCTTCCTGAAAGTAAAGATTGTGTTGGGGAGCAGCAGCCCACATCCAGTCCACCCAGTCCACTCCGGGTCATGGGTCCTGGCACCCAACCCTGCTTGACATTTATGTCCTTCCATGTACCTGACTCAAAACAAGGGTGTATCTCAGGCTTCTGAGACAAGAACCTGCCCTGGAGCTGTCAAGGAGAACAGGCTTTCTGATCCTGCCTCTGTGTAACTCAGCTAGCAGTGTTAAGAAAAATTATGAATGCTGACATTTGCAAACAAAACAAGTTTTATTTATTATTTTTAGCATAATTTTACCACAGTTTAAAAAAAAACCAACTTGATCAGTTAATTGTAAAGTATCAGGTTAATAACCGATTCATCTTTATATGACAGATAATCAAGAATCACAAGGCTATTTAGAATCATAGAATAGTTAAGGTTGGAAAGGATCTTAAGATCAGTGTAAATATTGCTTTAACCAAACTGCTGAATTGCTGTTTTTCTTTTTTTTATTAAATCATTTTAAAATTACTTTTAAATGGAATCTTAATACATAGTTCAATCATAAGGTAAACGTGAAAGAATAGAAATTTTTCTGTGGTGCTGAGTCTGAATAATATTCCCAAATCAGCTAATGGAGCACAGTACAAGTACCAAGACAAATCAGGTAGACAAAGAAAGGAAGAGAGCAAAAGTAACATGAAACCCATGAAGGGAGAAAGGAGTGTTCCTTGTTTTTTGTATCTGCCTGTCTTTGCTCATATGCAGCACAAACTTTATTAAGAAACTCTCTTCCCTTCCCCTTCTGCAAAGAAAAGGACCAACATTAAATACAATTATATAATGTGACAAACAAGCAATATATAAAATCCTCAGTTCTTACAAAGGAAAAGAAAAAAGCTTTAAATATGCAAGAAAACCTACAGCACAACTTCAAATTTTTCTTTGCTAAATTTCAGTTATTTCTAGAAGAAACTCTTACAGTCTCCTTCCTCATAGATTGCCAACAATGCCAAATTATTTTAATGGAGTAACTATTGTGATACAGCACTATCCAGCGCGAGTCTGAACAGAACAAGTGGGTCCTAACTAGCCTGTAACCAGCATCATGGAAATGCCACCAGCATATAAACTGCAAATTCATTCAGAAAGGTCTGTCAGAGTGTGGTTTTGAACATGTCAATCCCACAGTATTCTTAACATAACTTTAGTAGAGAAAGACTAAAAGTGCCCTTTGGTGAGGGTTAGAAACCCCAACTTTGAATGCTAGATTTTGGGGAGAAAGACTCATTTTTCTCTTTCATTAAAAAAGAAAAAAAAAAAAGAAAATAAAAAGTGACAAGAAAAAAATAAGCAGTTTGAAAAATATGCAAAAATAGTCAAGTGGATGTGTTTCCAGGCTTGTACATGTAGCCTCAGCTAAGAATGATTTTACAGCCAGATTACAAAGACCCTGACAATAGGGCTTAACGACAATGCATGCAAAACCCTATCCATGGCAGTCTGATGGGCATTTCAGCATTACTGTATGCAACTGAGAGCCTTCCAATCAGCCAGAACAGTGGGATCCACTGAGGAATCATGATCAAGTAGCTATTAGGCAAAAGGGTATTGTCAGAATTCCCCAATTTATGCAGCTTTTTTTCAGAGAACTGAGTCCTGAAGCTTCCAAATATGAAAAGGGTTCGATATCGTATAGAACATGTATTTAAGGAAAATTGTTCCCCAAATTACTATGCTATTGTCATTTGTTCTTTTCCAGTTCACTTAAAGGGTAAAGTGGGGACTATTTTTAAAATTCAATATGAAAAATTTCCAACTGAAGTTTCTTTAGAAAAAAAGTTCATTTAACCAGCTGCATCTCTCTTTTGTACTCTGCTCAGATGTTAACTTGAATTATAGCTTCCATGTTTCTCATTCTTTTTTGTTGTCTGCCATTTACGTTTTGGAAAATTTAGCACAATTTTAGGTTTGAACTGATTTGTACTCCTTTGGCCAAGCCTGAGGCCCTCCAAACTCTTCTGGAAAAGTACCACATTCACAATCACTTTGGCAAAGGTCTGCCTGGATTCATTTCAAGTAACACAAAAGCTGTGCAGCGTATTATTTAATGCCTTATTCTTTTCTCATTGAAGTCTGCTGCAGAGCTCCAATTGACTTTGCTGGGAGCAAAAAAAAAGAAAAAAAAATAGAACCCTAAATGACAAACTGATTTGACTACTGCTTTAATAAGGGGATTTTGCAGTATGCAGTACAATCCATCTTTGCACAAGTTCAGCACTGGGACAACCATGCACTCTTATGGTCTGCTTGTCTCCTGTTCAGCTGGCCCATTCCCAATGGCCAGTGTGTGTCCAGAAGAAAGTTAACATTCAGTTTCTCCGTCTGCAGCACTGCAAGTTCTTCAGACCACAGGGAGGAAAAGGTGCTTAGATCCAAGAAAGACAACAGTATCTAATGTGAGAGTAAATGAGCATCCCACATACCAGGTTTCTCATTTGGGGACTTGTGCAGAAGCTTGTCATGATCTGCTGCTCAAATATTAAGGGAAAGGAACTGAGCAATTTTTACAACCCAAATCACAAACTGTATTGTACAAACTGGAGCTTTATTTTGCAGAGGAGAGTTATAAGCTGTTCATGACAGAATCTGTATTTTGCTTCATAAAATAACTATGCATCTACAGAAATAGTAAGGTGAAACGACCACATTCAAGGAGAGTACAAGTTAATTTCTTATTTAAATAGCTTGCCTGGGAATTCACATACCCACCAGAATACATGGCCACTGAAAAATAAAAGCAGTTGCCTTTTTGCATAGACCCATTTATATCTGTATGAGTGTGAGTGCTAGTAAAGGTAGAAAGCCTGAGAGTCAAGCAAGTGGATAGGAGTGCCTTGAGTTGGACCCTTTGTCCCCCAGTCTTTGAGCCTGGCATGTTTAGCATAAGGAAACTGTAGGAAGAGATGTCAGTGAAGAGGATGGAGTTGGGGGAAGGCCCCCTTCCTCTCAAGAGCCCACTATGGCCACAATGGAGGGCAGTTTAAAGAAACTCAACAAACTGAAAACAATAACAACTTCTTCAATTGCCAGTTGGCTACAAGAAAGAAGAAAATTAGTTTAATTTTGAACTTCTTATAATGAAAAGCTAAAATAGTTATGTGAAAATAAGCAACAGCATAGAAAAAAAAGACAAAACATATCAGCAGACCATTTTTACAGAATATTTCAATTATTATGGCACTCAGCATTTTTTAATTTCACATCTAGAATGCTCTGACCCAATCATGCTATTCTGGCTTACCATAAAGCCACATATATTATAATAATTTAATAAGAAAAACAACTGTAGTAATAGAGTCTTACACAGATTCTAACTCTTGCTAATGAAACAATTGTAATTTCTGTAAGAAAACTGAAATAACACAATCCTTTCCAGTTTTAACTAGTCATTCAAAGAATCCTTCTCCCACAACACCTTATCCCCTTTGCAAAGCAACAGCAATTGTAAATGATACAGCTTTACTGAGTGTTATTAAGATCCCCAAATGCTGTACAAATGTTACATTAACTCAGCATGATAATTAATAATTGTATTTGTGAAGTACTATTCTTCCAAAATAAATGATGTTTGGGGTGCTGTTAGGCACATTTCTGAAACAGACTTTAAAATTAGCCAGTCAGCTTCTTCAAGGGAATATCAGTGGAACATTTCTCTCTTCTTACCCCAGGGAGTGTTCAAAATCACAATTTGCTCTCTGGAGTTGCCAGATTTTCCACTTTTGAACAAAAAACAGAAAACCAAAATCAAAACAAAAAAAGACACCCCTTCCACACACACAAAAAAAAAAAAAAAAAAAAAACAAAGCAAACAAAATATCCAAACACCAAAAAAGATAAAAAACAATTATTATGAATACAAAAAGACGAAAAGAATCTTGTTGCACCTTTCCACAAAATAAAAGACCCCAGAGAGAAATTCTGATTGAAATACAGTTGCAAGTGGAATCATCCCTTTTTTTATTGACCATTATGTATATAGATGTGTACAAAGCAGTTTAATGTTAAGTCTCTCAAAACTATCACAAAAGAGGTAAGCATCAAGCTGAGAAGAGAAGGTTCTGGAGAGACCTTACAGCAGCCTTCCAGTACCTAAAGGGGGGCTACAAGAAAGCTGGAAGGGACTTTTATAACAGCATGAAAGGATAGGACATTGGGTAATGGCTTTATACCAAAAGAAGGTAGGTTTAGGTTTTGGGAAGAAATTCTTTACTGTGAGAGTGGTGAGGCATTGCAACGGGTTGCCAGAGAAGCTGTGGCTGCCCCATCCCTGGCAGTGTTCAAGACCAGGCTGGATGGGGCTTTGAACAACCTGTTATAGTGAAAGGTGTCCCTGCCCATGGCAGAGGGGTTGGAACTAGATGATCTTATCATGGATGATCTTATCTTAACTGGATGATCTTATAAATGGTCAATCCAAACCATGCTGTCATTCTATGATTCCAAGTATCACTTGCAGTGGTAAAGTTAATGCATTGCAGCATTGTGACCATGAAGGTTACGCTATTAGTTGCAGAAATGTTGTCTGCAGATGGTATTATATCAATTGTCTTGTTTTCTTTATTAGCCTTATGCAAATATGAAATCAGAGACTGCTGATCCAGAGCTACAAAGGCCCATCATTTTCCCAAATGTGCAATAAAAACTACTTTAATTAATTTTATTGTCTATTGCCTAGAGACAGGATGAAAGGGTTAGAAAAATGTGGGCACCTCCAGTTAAAGAGGCATTTGCATGTTTACAGGGAGCAACACAACATTATAACTACTACCTTAGTGAACTTGAATGAGCTATGAAAGGTGCTGCGCTTGCTCAGTGTCGTGAGCCACATAAACTAGTGGTAGTGGTGAAGAGTGACAACCACAGGTAGTGCTAACTGGGGAAGAGTTAAAATAGTCCGTGGGTTAAAGTAATTATTAAAGTAATTACTTTTCAGTGAAGACATTATCCTCAAAGCAATCTTCTCTTCAGTGGGATTCGCTTTTCCTCTCTTCCAATAAAGACAGCAGTGGGCGGTAACATTTTTTGAGACTGTTTTCGTCTATTAACAAAAAGAATTAAAAGGAAATATCACAAATGAGAATGCTGTTTTCCACAGGCTATGCTTCCAGTGACAAATTCTTTCAAGAGGTGTGATGCTATTGATACTCATGCACAGGCACTCAAAGGAGAACTGTCCTATCAGCATGATTAAAGTGGATGAAGCACGTAAGTAGCCATTACTTTTTTCTGTAATCATTGGTGTAAACAGCAGGAGGAAAGGACAATGCTTAGAACAGGAAAATATAGAAAAGAGGACTCATAGAACGAAAGAAAATAATTTACATTTTTAAAATACTTACAAGTAGAGGTTTTTTTGCTGTTCTAAAAACTTAGTTACAGATTCAGGTAGGTGCTGACCGAAGTACACGTATGCACAAAGTACCCCCTTTGTTAATGTACATGTATGTTTCCTAAACTCAGTGGTGGAAGTTCCATTATATCTGTCATTTCAAAATGAGAAAGATATCATCAAAAGACTCATTAACTTTATTTTTCAAAAGAGATTATAATAAGTTTTCTTTTATTCTTGTAGACGTCAAGTTCCAGATTCCTCTTGCAACTTGTCCAAATTCTGATCCCCAAATAGAAAAGCATGATGTGAAATTATGGTGGCAATAAAGGTTTGTGTAAAACTGAAGTTAAATTTTTATCTGGGCTATCTCTTAGATGAACTCAAATAAAGATGAACTTTATTAATAGAAAAAAAGAAAAAAGAGAAGTAAGGATTGGTAGCAACAATACTGTTTGGTTTAGTCACATGTTTTGAACGTCATACTGTCCAGTAATCACCAGTTTCAAAAGAAAGCCAGAGCAGAAGGAACAAAAAGGAATTGGGCCTATTGATTTTCATACTGAACCACGGTGGGAAAAATGAGCAGTTAAATTCCCTAACTCAATAAGAACAACTTTTTTTTTGTATGGAAGAGGTTTATTTATTGAAAAAAAAAGAAAAGAAAAAGAAGGAAATCATGAAGATAAAGTAACAGATCCTCAGACTGTGTTAGGTGTTGACCTCAAGAGGACTTACAGATAAGGATCTGAATGAAAAAGTCCTGTTCTATCTTGATTTTAATGAATACAGTATTATTCAATATTTCTTTTTGTCTTTGAATGCTTCTTTCCAAAAATATTGGCTACCTGTAAATAAAAGTAAGTTATCACACAGTTGAAACATTACTGAATGCAAAGATTAAAGTAGGATACTCAAACAAGGTCATAGTGTGCTGTGCCATACAACACTTTCTGCTGCTATATTGGTCCACCCTTATTCTTGTGACTTCTTCCAATACTTTCACTGGGAATACACGTGAAGCAAGAAATACATCTTAGTATCTATAAAAATTGCAAAGTATGTCATACAGCGATTAGGAACAAACTTTTCTATCTCCAATTGGCCAGATACAATATTTTAGCATATTCTGAACAAGACTGTATTTGGCAGTGTACATAGACTATTTGAAATGTCTCAACAAATCTCCAGTACAGAGGCTGAGAGACGATAGATATCTCCACAAAATTATTTAGCTGTACTTGAGGAAAGCTCTGTCATTTTTATTTGGGACAGTTTAATCAGTTGCCTTTGAATATGCTGGATGGAAAAAAGTAAACTTAATAAACATGCACTAGCTGAAAGCTTCTTTGTAATAGCTTAATATTTGTTTCCTTTTTTTTTCTTAATGCCTTTGAAAGAAACCATTTGAAGCTCTGTGGTGTCTGAACTTCTCCTGCACTGAAGTGCATATACAGATGAGAAGAAAAGCCAAGCTGACTATTGTGATCATGCTTTTCTTTTTGGCTTGAGAGATAAGGCTCCACAGAAATCTGCCATGTGGTTCTGAATTTAAGAAGATGAGCAAAGCAACGGCGTGCAGCTTCAGGCTTTCAATAATGCTGCTATATTTATACGATATGGAAAAAGCCTCTGCCCCAGTAAAAAATGGAGGGACTAATCCTGTACCACTGAGTACAATTGGAGTTTTGTTATTTACCTCAGTGGAATCAGAGTATAGCACAGAGAATTCTCTACTATACCAAGTTCAGACACTAAGGTTAAAAAGATAGTGCCAATGACTGTAGTGCTTACATATTGAGATTCATTAGGTTTTTATACAACTTTTTCCTTTTCCTTACAGTTTAAGAATCTAAACTATGCAAAATAGTCAGGCCTTTGGGGTTTTTTTAATCAAATGAACCATATCCTGATTTTGCTTACATGAAGTTAGTCATTCCGAAGAATGACTTCACTGAAGTAAACAGTTACCTACATTTAAAAAAATGCATAAATGAATGTATTTACATTTTTTAAATTGTGTATATATACAAACATAGTTTTATTTTTTTATGTGTAGTTCCATATGTACACATATTGAAAGCGAAATTGTTTATACATGTGGCCCGCCTTTTAAGTTTTTTAACCTGTGATACAGTCATAGGCACTAATTGAGAAACAAACATGTTCTACTTATAGAATGCTTTTAGTGTTCAGATCTAAATGAATATTTTAACAATTTAATAATCTACAAAATATGCAAGCAATGTCAGCAGCAATTCCTTTTCCAAACTATTTTAATTTTTATTTTGGTCAAATCCACTGAGGCAAAACATATTAGAAAGGGCTAAACTACAATACAGAACATTTTGAACTTAAAGCACTTTTTAGTCCTGTGTGTTATCTTAAAAATTCAGCTTCAGAAATCAACAAATAAAATGTTACCAAACAATGGACAATTAAAAATTCTTCTTTATAAGCATTCTATCAACTTCCAACTACAACTGCATGACTGTCATGGTTTAAGCCCAGCTGCCACGCAGCTGCTCGTTCACTCCCCCCCTTTCTTGCCCCCCCGCCCACTCCCAGAGGGATGGGGAGAATTGAAAGAATGTAACTCCCATGGGTTGAGATAAGAGCAGTCCAGTAACTAAGGTATAACACAAATCACTGCTGCTACCACCAACGATAATAATTATAAGGTAAATAACAAGGGAAGAGAATACAACCATTCGCCACCCACCGACCGATACCCAGCACAACCGAGCAGTGATATAGCCCTTCCGGGTAACTGCCCCCAGTTTACATCCTGGGCATGATGTGCTGTGGTAATGAATGCTTCTTTGGTCAGTTTGGGTCAGGTGTCCTGTCTCTGCTTCCTCCTGGCTTACCCTCCACCCTGGCAGAGCATGAGACTCGCGAAGTCCTTGGTCAGACTAAACATTACTGAGCAGCAACTAAAAACATCAGTGTTATCAACACTGTTCCCAGGCTGAAAGTCAAAAACGCAGCCCTGCACCAGCTACTAAGGAGAAAAATGACTGCTACTGCTGAACCCAGGACAATGACTCATTTTTTGGTTTAATGCAAATTGATTCTACATACCAATTAAAACTGGTTTTGTTTCTTCACAAAAATATGACAGAAACACGAATAATGTGGCAAAAGAAAGGAATAGTGTTATTTTTTTCAGTTAGTAAACCTGTCTAGTTTGTTTAGCTGTCTGTAGGTGTATTTCCTGAAATACAGAAAATTACATTTGAACACAAGAAAAATCTTTTTTACTGTAGGAGTAATCGATTTCTGGAGCTGGATGCTCAGAGAGGTCCTAGAGTCTCCAGCCTTGGAGATACTCAAAATCCACCTGGACAAGTTCCTGAGCAGCCCAGTGTAGCTGACCTTGACTGGAGCCGGGCCAATGGACTAGACAATCTCCTGAGGTCCCTGCCAACCTCAACCATTCTGTGATGTGATGTTTCAAAATCACTCTGGTGTGATTCATAGCATTGAATGAAAACAAAATTTCTGGTTTTTTTTTTTTTTTTTTTTTTATGGATTACATCTACTCTTACTTGACTGTTAAGATATCGGAGTCAAAACTAGTCACCAAGGTTCACTTCCTGGAGAGAAACAGGCAACTCATTATACCCAAAGATGACAGCAAGGACTGATTAGGTGAATAAAATGCACTCCAGAGGTTCTGATTTCTCCTACTAATCTTAAAATCCGACATGAAATCACATGAGCTCCAGCCTTTTTTTTTTTTTTTTTGTGGGTTTTAGCTACAAATCAAAAAGAAACTCCATAGTTAAAAAGTGAAAAAAAACACCACAGCTTCTAAGAATCTATGCAAAACACAGTTTTAAATAACAGAGGGAAAAAAAAACAACAAACAACTACCCAAGCAAAACAAATTTAGGCTCTGATGTCTGTATATCCCATACTGTTGCTATTAGTAGCGTATTAACGTGTACAGGACACATTTGTGGGGTTTGAAGTAGGAAGATGATTAGAATGGTTTTATTTCCTCATCTCAATATCAGAATGACATTAACAACCAATACTATATTGTCTTGCCTGGCCACAGGCCCTGCTGAGCTAAGCCCATCTCTGGGACCATGTCCTGGCCCAGGCTGGCCTGTCCTTTCCTAGAGGAGATGACTGACTGCGGCTGGCCTCACCACCCTTTGGCTATCCTGCTGTTGGCTGGGACTGGGACAGGTTCTGCTTGCCAGGCCCTGTGAACACATTTCTCCCCATGCATTGTCTGTGAACTGATCCCTCCTTGTTTCTTACCTGTAGCCATCAAAGGTGCATGGCACCATTGCTCCTTTGTGCCTGGATGACAAACTGCAAGCAAAAAGAAGCTTGTCATTAAAGGAAGACAGAAAACAACTATTAAATATGTCCTTCTTGCATGCAAATAATGCCTTTGGCATTCAAAAGGCCACCTGACCTCAAGTAGTCACATGAATAAAAAGCCAGTGTGAAAATATTGTGAAAATAAGTACAAATGGGAGCAACCCATGTGGTGAAACCCGAACAACCCCTTGAAGCATACCAGAGCAACCTTGGAGGAGCAGGGCACCAGCATAGGAGGAATAACCACATGCCATGGCTCACGTACGAGAGAGTGTCTGTCTCAAGGGCAGCCAGTTGTTGGCAGGTGACTGCTGCTTTTCTATAAAACATGTTTGTACAAGACATATTGAGTATACTACTTCAGGTTCTAAAACTCCGTCTCTGTTGACAGAATTGCTCTCTATAGCTACAGAGAAAGAAGCTATATTTTGACTGCTAGTACATGTAAGTTGTTCAGGAAGTTAAGGAATAAGTTTTACCTCCATCTACTTTAGCAATTTACACACAGAAGTTTTGGAACAAGCTCCTTTTTTAAAGGGAATATCCAGTGAATATTTACAAGGAAAAGAGAACATTTGCTAAACTTGTTTTCAAACGTTTTTAAAGAGGCTACATAATCCATGCATGTTTTCAGCAAGGCAAATGTATCTGACGGTACACAGAATTTATAAACAAGGGAAACGATCAGGAAATTCAAAATTGAAGGAAACAACCACTTATTTACAGGTGAAGCCAAACAGTGAGTTTTAGGCATGTTTATAGTACCCTCTGGTGGAAATAGGAAGCATTACAACTCCTCCACAATATTTATTCCCTTAACTGTAAAGATAGCAAAGATGTATTTTGGTACCTTTTGTAATTTCATACACAGCTGAAATAAAAGTTGTTTTTAAAAAGTTTAGAAACTTTGTACACACACACACACGCGCACACACACATCTTAACCAATAGAATAATCTCTTATTTAGGTCTGCCTTCCTCCAGAAAATAAGCAAAACACAGTATGAGTTTTGTCCAGTTAATCAGGGAGAAACTTTCCCAAAGATACACAGCTTTGTTCTTTTCATTTTATACCATACCCATCTTTATTTCTGTTTTGTAAGATTTAGAAAAAAAGTAATATTTTTAGCATTCTGTGTATTCTCCCATTTATTTATTCAGATGAATCACTGATATTCCTCAGAAAAAAACAGGTCAAAATCACAGAATGTCAATGAGTTTTTATGAAAATGTAAATGAAAGTTAGAAAAATAACTTTAACAATCAGTACTACTTTTAAGGTTTAAAATACCAGAACAAACTTGCCATCATTTCTTTTTTGCTTCTCACTGACTCATAAAACACCTCCAAATTAACTTTCATCATGAATTTGCAGGTCAATGAGAAAGTATTTTACATACTAACATTAGAAGGATGAGTATTTTTGAACTCTGACTACAAGTCCATTTTGGTGTTAAGCAAAGCTTTCTTCAAGAGAAACAGGTAGTTCATTACTTTTACTTGATTGTGGTGGGTAGACTCTGTTCTACAAAGAAGTCAAGCTGGTGTGTAAATCTTTTTTACGTAGGAAAATATCATAAACAGATGACTAAATGTCACTAAACCACTGACAGCTGCAAGCAACAGGAACTTTAAACATATTGATAATTGTCATTGAATTAGGAATCTGTTATACTCACAAGAAACAATAAATATCTGAAGTTTTTTAAATCCAGTTCGAGACTAGTTAGAGTGAAGGAAACGATTTACTTTTGATTTGAGCTCATACCTCTTCCGAAAAGCACTGTTATATTTGTTACACAGGGAAATGTTTATGTATTTACCCACAAGGCATTGAGAGAAAGCAAAAACCATGTATTTTACTCACATTCACATATCTCACATTCATAGTGGGTGATCACTTGAAATGAAAGAACGACTTTAGTACTATTGGTTGTCAGCCTTTAAGGTGAGACTTGAATAAACTGAAGATAACAGTTTCAGTTTTGTGGCCATACGTACATATAGTTGGCCAGGATCTCCCTCCTCCTCTTGCCTGAAAAATAATGAAGAAAATCTAAAGGTATTAATTGCTTTACTGAGATGATCTAATAGCTAAACACTGATACAATAATTTCACTGGTCTCTCAGTAAGCAGATACACCAAAATGACTATTTTTAAATTGCCGTGTTTTGGTTTGCTGCTGGCTTCAGCTCCTCCAGGAAAAGGATAGGCAGCAGGAATGGTGCAAGAGAAGAAGTGGAAGTCTGAGTAGAGGAGAGGGCAATAGCCAGGCACTGGCACAGGACTGAGCTGTTCGATCAGCCAAAGCACATTGTTAAATTCACCTTAACAGAACTGCCCATCAGCATATATTCACCTCCATGTTTATATTGCAAAGATTACACTGCAAGATCTATGAGAGGAAAGATCAATCAAAATATACACCCTACATGCTCACCTAACCCATTTGTAGGTCAACAAAGAAAGGGAAAGGCACTGAAGATTTACTTTATCTTATTAAGCACAGTTCCATGAAAAATACTGTGGTGGAAAATAAAGCAGTAGGTGAGGGATTAAGTTCTTTAGGAAATAGTCAGCCAAACTGCATTAACAGGAATCGCTATATTAGAATTAATGAAAACTGAGTATGCAGAAATCCTGGGAGCCCTGGAGTTCCTAGAAAAGGTAGAATTGGGACTTCACTCAGACAGGCTCAAGTCATTTAATCTTGGTTATGAGTTCATCACCACAGAATGTACATGTCTGGAAAATTAAATGAAGGAGATACATTGTCTATGGAAGAGCTTTTAAAGATTTGAGCAAAGCTAACCCACTGAAATTTATGAGTACAAATATTTGGAAAGGCTCATCATTTTCGGTTTTACAATAGTCATGTAAGGAAAGAGGTTACTATATTGAAGTGCCGTCTATTCTGGCAAATAGACCTGTTGCTTTACTTACACATTTCAGTATGAATGTGAGTGGAAGCCACAATTACCAGTGAAGCCGCAATTATTTAGGTCCTGTACAAACACATCAAGGACATGAAGGATGTGAAGCTTTAATTAAAAAAATGTTACAAACTTGGAACAAAGTTTTCCCCATTCTACAGGCAGGTGAATAAAGAAGGCAGTTTCAATGATTTGTTCAGGGTTACAAAAGATATCTGTGGCAAAGCTAGAAATTTTATCATAAATTCATGAGAATCATTAAAATGAATCTTATGTTACAGTTTATTACAAACATTATGTAGGCAATTCCTTTTATAATAGTAAATTCCTTTCATGTTGCAGTTCTACCCTGAGTAAGAATAAAGTATTCCTAATGAGCTCAATAAGATTTAGAACAGTCTGCTGAAAAGTCCATTAATAAAAACATACTCTTTTAATCTCACAGATTGCTAGGGAACAGTTTCATTACCATGTATTGAAATTGAAATCTAAATAATGGATAAGGGCACAAGTAGTTCTAAGACTGCTTGTTAAAAAGAAAACTCTTCATAGGCATTTACAGTAGAGAAGTGAGGTTTTAAAACTGATTAACAGGTGTGCTGTTTCTAAAAGAAGTGCCACACTGGATAACACATTCCTTAAAATTTTCATGCAGTGTACAGTGCATAAAATCAAGATTAGTATATAGCATTATGGCATATTCACCTGGCTCTTGGTGTTGGTATGCTGCTATAACTGGCACCCTCCAATTCCTACCACAAATGCCACTTAAAACTATCTTGCAGAAACAGTCACATAACACTTCAAACGTACAACTCATAAATCAAAAGATGATTTCTTATTTACCTGAAGTAAAGGATCAGTTTTAGCTATCCAACTGAAATTTTTTTTATCTCCTAAGATCTGAGAAAATTCTACATCAAAGTTTTAGACTGGATGCTCACAAGTCACTTATGTCACATAATGAAACACAGAGACAGCCATCTGCTACAGCACAGATATGCAAGGGAAAATTCTTCATAAGGACCTATTTCCAAAACATAGTTGTCCAGAATGTGGAAGCAATGTTGACCTCCAGGTCTCTACTTTTGGTTACACACATTAAAAAATTTAGGTTAAACTGTAACATACAGTCACATATTTGTTATCAAAAACATATGAGCAAACCAAAAGCAGTCTTGGAAAATAAAATAAGGTACTCTCACCACGAGTGAAAAGGGAGGAGGAAGGAAATTATTATATATGGCTAATAGAAAAAAATAGACATAATAGGTACAAAATTGGATCATAAGTTCTCAGGATGTTGGTGTTTTTCAAAACACAGTAAAAAAATGAGAATCAAGCTTTCACAGGTTTATAACTTATTACATGGAAAGCAACTAATCCAAGTCATATTGTTTTTCCTTCACAAGAGTGCTGATAAACTCTGCATTAGGATTGCAAGTCCCTCCAGGCTCTGTCAGTCTCATTGTTATTTAATCTGAAATGAAGTATGTCTTATCAATTCATTCTATGTCATGACCCTGGTCAAGGTTAGATGAGGGTCTAGCTTTAAAAGAGCAGGAGTTAGCAAAAAGCGTTATTTTTCCTTGACAGACTAAAAAAGCAGTGATGCGCACAGAGGTAAAAAATTTTCACAGCAAGTTCATTTCCCCAAATATGTTCCATTTACTCACTAAGAGAATATTTTCAGTCTTCAGTAACATTTTAAAATCCTGGAACATCCTAGTAGGCTTTTTCTTTTATGTACTTTTAAAAGATGAGATTAAAGCAAGGATTTTATATTTTTTAGTAAATCCTGTTTATGGGAAATCTATTTAAATTAATGCCACTCTTTTTTTTTCAAATGTCTTTTAGAGTCAAAGAAGAAAGCAAGTCACATGGCAAACTTATCCTGCGTGCTATTATCAGTGGAGATGAGCCAGCCCTCCTACTGTTTGTTGATGCATCTGTCTTGAGAAGATGGGGGAAAAAAAGGAGAAGAGAAAATCCCCACTCTGAGGAACTGATCAGATCACAATAGTTTGTAAAACTGAGAACCAGACAAAAAATACGTTTTGGGAAGTGTGCAACACTGCTGCTGCCCCACTGTATGCTTTTCCCTATGGCAATGAAAGTCTAATTAAATTTTCTATTAGTATTTTGTGCTTCCCTATTAATCAGCTGTTACATGGAAAAGAGCACCCACTACACAGTGGGTAAGCTGGTACATCACCCATGAAACACAATAAGGCCAGCAAACTGCTAAACTGCAACTTTTAATCCTGTCACTTTCTGGTACAGGGAAAAGCTACAACACATTTTATTTCATAGACTTCTAGGCTAAATTGCCACTTGAAAGCTGTGGGATTATAATCAGAGTTTTTAGCAGGATTTCACCAGGAGTACCTACTTTGTGCTAAACTACCTTGTGCAACCTTGCTGACTTGTGCAACCAAACAGAAAACACAGTACAAGTTGTTACATTCAAGTGCTGCCCAGCATCACCAGAATCAGGGTTGTTAAAGTCTCATCTTCATTCAGGATTATGCTGCCCTTATTGAGGTAGGCTTGAGAGGTGGATTTTAGTACACTCCACGCCTAGTATAAACTTCAATTTGTTGTTTGGATCTTGGCCAGCAATTTAATTTATTCCATGCTCTTAAATGACAAAGCTCTGTCAACAAGAAAAATGAAGATAACTAGAAGAGAGGTCATGTTAGGAAAATTGTCTGAAATTAATATTTTGCCAAAACACTTACTCAGTTCAATTACATAGTTAAGAATCTATCCTGGCAATGTCTCACTATCATTTATAAGTGGAAAATTACATCAGAATCAGAGCCCTGTGAATCAAACAGCATTGCTAGTAAAGCAAAGCTTTCTGCAACCTGATGTTTGAATACCAAAAGCACTAGAGGTCATGGTAACTGATTCATTAGATCCTTGCACTTCCAAAAAATCAACAGTCAGAGTCAAAAAAAACTTTTCTTGTATTGGGCCTGTGACTGACAGAGGAAAACAACATTCCTTCTAGGGAGACTGGACCAAATTTTCATAGAATCATAGAATGGTTAGGGTTGGAAGAGACCTTAAAGACCATCTGGTTCCAGCCCCCTGCCATGGGCAGGGACACCTCACACTAGACCAGGTTGCTCAAAGCCCCATCCAGCCTGGCCTTGAACACTTTAACTCCTTGCTCTGTGTTGTCCTTTCTTTTCCAATCCTTACTTAGCAAGCCACCCAGATTTTGCCTCCAGGCTCACTCTTTTATCTCCTACTTTACAAAGAAGGCATGGAATACCTGCTTGACCATGTTTCAGTGGTAGATACTTAGCTGTTCCCTCCTGATGCTAGGTCCTGGTGCACCAGTATTATGAAAGCCCTGTTGTCCAATGGAGTTCTGTGCACCTGTATGATATTTACTAAGGAAATGCCTATGTCATGGAATGAAGCAGTGGAGAGATGTGGACTGTTATACGATCACATGGTACAACACAGCATCAAGTAGGTCTCAACCAGTTTAAGTCAGGAAAAACTGCAAGTAGCATTCACACGATATTGAGAGATCTTGTAAAATCTGTATCTGTTGACACATCATAACACAGCATAAAAAAAATGAAAGAAGAAATGGCATTAGAGCACTTAAATGCATATAAATACTTTATCTGTATATTGAATTATTGCAGGATGTTCCTCCATGCAAGCATCAGAAACAGTCAGATTAAGGGAAGCCCAGGTCTGCCAGAGCCAGGGCTTGCAGATTGAGAAGGAATTGGAATAGAGCTGTCAAAACTAAATAATAGGTCTTACCTTTCTTCAGCTTCTCTGTCAGAAGCTTTATGAGCTCCTCATTTGCCTGAACACTGTAAAAAAATTAAAATGTTCAAATACAAATATAAAATAAAGGGGAAAAATAAATGACTGATTAATGAAAAGCGAGTGTTCAATCAAAAAATGGTTCTGATGTTGTGCAGTATCATATCATAATGAAACTATCAAAGCTGTTGTTTGTTTTTTTTAAAGGAAAATGTAAATTGTTTTATCTCAGCTCTTCAAACAGAAAAAAGCAGTGAGAAAGTAGTGCAGTAATGTCTGTGCTATGTCGAAGACGGCAATAATAGCAAATCTGCTACTATCAATTTTTTGTTTAATTATTTGGTACAATTCTTATTAAACCAGAAAAAGAAAAAAAACAAACTCTTTCCTTCTCTTTGTTTATAAAACACTTAGTATTTTTTCACACCATTTAACTCATCACATTCCCTTTCAAAATTATCCAGTATGGAATGTAAAATGAAAGTAGTTTACAAACATAACCAGATGGAACTCATTTGTCCTGAAAATAATTGTTTTGAAGACAAAAAAATAAAATAAAGGTAAAAGAATCAGAGCGTCATCACTATATTCTGTCTTGCTGCTATTTATATCATCAAAATTCAGATATTTATTTTCCTTGAAAGCACCTGTGCCCATGGTAGGCAGAGTAGTAAGTATTGTTAGACAAATACTTGCTAAGCCACAGGTGGACATGCTTTTTGAGCTTGCTGCCTGATCTGTTCACAGAAGTTTTGTGTATGCATATACAATTTGTATGACATCAAAATCTGAATTCTTTCATGCAAATGGATATCTGAGTGAATAAAAAGGTGTGACTATAAACAATATTTGCTTCTATTGTAATACACAAAATAACCAACTAGAAAAATAAAACCAACACTGCTTCTTTGACCTTTAAACATAAAGCATATAAAGGGATGAATTAACTCTGTGTGCATATCTCTGTGTGTATATGGATATAATTAATATTTAATGATGTGGAAGACGAACTATAGTGACTCTTGTTGCAGGAGTTTAAGAAATTACCACCCATGTCTGTTCCAAAGCTATCCTGGAGGACACTACTCTAATTGCAGAGTCATCACAAGAGAACAAGTGTCTGAGCTGCAGGAGCACTAGCACAGTGTCAGACGCCTTTATTCAATCCTACCTTTGCCAACAGCCTAGGCTACAAATCCGAAGTGGAAAGATCCTAAGGCACACATACGTACTCCTTACTGACAGATCTCTTATGGGGACATGCTCTGTGGCAGATGTGAGTATAAAGAACTCAGCTGAAAGACAGAAACAAAATTCCTTGACTTTTACTATAGCCCTTAGAGGAAGTTTCAAAATTTCTCTCTCCCTTAAAGGTTAAGTCTAGATATATATGTCAGAAAATGTACAATAGTATTTTGAGAGAAAATACTATTTATTTTTAAGAAAAAAGCCCTCTCTTTCCTGTCATGTATTGGATCCAGAGAACATGTCTACACTGTACTGTATGCTTTCTGCAGTTCATTAGCTATTTGCACACAGCTCAGATTGACAGCTTTGTGTACGTGCAGCAGAAATTCCCATTGGTTAAACACAATTATATCTAAATATAAACATAGAAAGGTAGTGGCGGAATACTGTCATCAAACCAGAACTGGTCTGAATTTAGTTTCAAAATTTAGTCAAGTAAAGCATATGATCAAATTTAATTCCAGCATTCAAAACTAATAAAATTAATTACAAAGGCTGTAAAGTCACTAAATTCGAAGTAGAGGAAAAGTAAATGAAATATAGATCAGTAAAGGAGAATGAGAAAAATAGGAAAGTGAGAGCAGTGCACAACTAATGTTTCAGATTTGGGTTGTTCATTAGCAAAAAAAATATTTGGATTTTGTTTACTTACTGGGGTTGTCTAACCTCCAGTCTAACCTCCAGAAGTCTGCAGAGTTTGCAAGTCCGGCAAGTGGATAGTTACATGCTCTTTTCAAATGCTCATGTAGTGTATTTCAGTGTTCAGGCAGTAAAGTGTAAGGAACAGACAGATTTGTGATGCAGGATCAAAGGAAACCCTCCTTTCCAAATGCCTCCCTCCAAATTTCACTCAGTCATTACACTCAGGAATACCACTAGCACATGGGAAATATATTTGTTAGCTACTTTATTTTAAAGAAGGATGTATGGGTAACATGTAATGTTAACTCTGACAAAACAAAGCTAATATTCTCCCTCTTTTCATTTCACATTATTAAAAGCATAATATGCTGGTAGAACAATATCTCTCATCCCAGCTGGAGGCAAATCTAAAAAAAAAAAAATCTTTTCCTATATAAATTTAGCTTTTTGCCTTTCTAGAGGTGTTTTTCTTTACAAATTACATCAATATATTCTTAAGAAAAAAAAACTGTTTTCAGCATTTCAATTCATTTCTGGAAGGGAAAAATAACACTGGAAAAAAAAAACACAAAACAAACCTGAAAATTTAAATATTACAACACTAGGATAGAGAGTGTAGAAATTTCACATGAACCTCAGACCTTTTAAGGGATTGCTGCATCTCAGCTGGATGCAGCTGTTAGGAAATGCATTTATATTAAGCTATTTTATACTAACAGGGCTCTGCTATGAGTTTCAACATTACTAAAGTTGCCTCAAGCAAGCAATAATTAGAATTTCCTTAATTTTTTCATTAATTTTTTCTTAATTTCTTTTATTTTTTTCTTCTTCTGTTTTGTTTGGGGTTGTTGGTTTTTTTGTGCTTTACGTGCTGTCATACTGTAGTATTTTTTCATATCTGTTTCTATTAATAATTATCTTATGTGAAATAATAGCAAATGCCTTGCTTTAAAAGCTTATAGTGAAGAGAATAAGCAAAACTGACTGTTAATCACAGGCATATTTTGACGAATCAGCATCTTCTGACCAAAATTAATCTAATTAAATACATGCAACTACTATTTTGCCCAGTTCTAATGTAGAACAAAGAAGGGAATTGCAAGCTACAGCTGCCACATGGTATTTCTTTATGCCACTGTGGTAAGTTTTGGTGTTTGCTGTGATACTCTTACTTCAGGGTGTCATCCTCCACGTTCAAAAACTGTCACTCAGACCCACTCGGTTCTTAAGGTGCTCTGTGGGGGCACTGTGACTCCGCAGGGGCTCCTGTACCACCACCTGATACTCGAGCTCTATTGTCTTCACCAGCATTAGACCTGCTAGGGTTAGAGGCAAAGGCTGGCGAAAACATCCTATTCGGTTATGCCAAAACTCTGAAGACATTACCCTGCTACACATATCCTTAGTGAATTACAGCATTTCTGAAATTAAATTTAAATTTCTAAATGTACGTCTCTAAGTTCTTCCTGAAGGAACATTAAGAAGAGTTTTTCTCTTGGTAATCTATGTGGAGATGGACCCTTGCAAAGTGATGGTGCAACACTATGAATCAACAGAGAGAGAGCAGAAACGGCAAATCACAGGTGGAAAGAGATGGGCACATAATAATATTATATGTTCGCATCTTAAAAATTATTCTCTAATCTCAATTTCCATCTGCAGATTCGTTTTGATTAAGAAATAAATTACAAGTGCCTAAAGACACTAGCTAGTGATAGGCATAATTGGACATACGTCTTGCTCAGTGAGTAGAAAAGCAAAATCAACGTCTGCAGTCCTAGCTGGAAACAACCTGAGCATAGAAAGAGTTACAGTGCTCAGTCAGAAGCAGCAAAGGAGGGTTGGCACATGGCCCTCAACACTGTTACTATCGACATAAGTTTCTATTATAATGAATGTCGAGCTCATTTAGAAAAAAAATTACATCTATCAAAACTGGATGGCCAGATGAATGTTTTCTTGTAAATGGCCGTTGGGACAGATTTTGGCTGTTTAAATGCTACCAGTGAAATATCTACATATGTTAAATAGATTGAGTGGTCTGCCATAAATCTGACTGTGTCAGCAGTTATCCTATTTCCTCCCCTATTGAGCACCAGAATTGGAAAAGGAAATACATAAGCTTGGGAACAGCATTAAGCTTATGAAGCTATGCTGCTTTCAACACACAACAGGAGACTTAATACAGATTCTTTATGTGGCATCACACAGCACTGAGGAGGCCAAACCAGAGATTTTGCATCAGGCAAAAGCTGGGGGTTTTATGAGGATCACTCTAGATATTAGTGAAGCTCTCCAAAATTTTATTTTTCTGCTCATCTTCTCTGTACCTCTTATCAAAACAAACAAACAGAAAAACAAAACAAACAAAAAAAAAGCTTCAGTGCTTGTTACTAGATTATTTTCATAGACTTCAATAGTCATATCTAATGCTTAAGCTGTACTCAAGTTTTTATCTGAATTTGATCATAAGACTCTCTGCAGGGCAGATGAGCTGATTTTCTGTAAGCTCAAACCTCCCATGTTATTAGGGGTTCAAAATTCAGGCAACACCAAGTCTACAGTGTGTGTACGCTATGTGTACGATACCAAATATATAGCTTCTGAGTGCAACATCTGATTTTTGTTTCAGGAAAGTAAAGAGAAAATATTTCAATCAGGCTTACTTGTACTATATAAGTACTGGGTTTTTTTAATTATTTTCTTTCTTTTTCTTTTTTTTTAGCCTTGTATTTCTTATGCCTATATAGCCTCTGCCAAGAAGGTAGGTGCAATATGCCGGTAAAATATTGCAGGATAGACCATTAGAAGGAAGATGTTATATCTAAAAGACTTTAAGTCTGGTCCACCACTTCCACATGGAATGTAGACCAGAAGCAACCTGTCAAGTCACGTATTTCTAACCATCATCTGCCTACCCCCTAAGATATCTCTTCCCGTTTCTATTGTTACACATAAAGTTTCATTATGAGTCTAGTTATGGCAGAATAGAAAATGGCAATATGATATTTAAAGTTAAGCTGCCTAGATATTGCTCTGCAAAAGAGCTTCAGAGAATTTGCAGCTCCTCGTTGACTTCTAGCGTCTTTATTAATTAAAATCAAACCCTACCCAATTAAACAGTTTCCAAAATCAATGAAAAAGTCCAGTTTCATGTATTGTTACATTATCTGGGAAAATAATGTTTCTTCTGCATGCTCATGCCATGTGCTTCTCCAGCCAATGACCTTACTGATCACGCACACTTTCAGCCAGTCATATTACTGTCCATGTACATTTGCTCAAGCAACTGCTTTTAATCAGATATATAAACATGTTTCTCTGCTACTATTTACTGCTACATCATTACTTCGTGTTATCCTTGAACACACATTCTTTGCCCCTTGGCCCACAGGTTATCCACAACTTCTCTGGGCAACCTGTTCCAGTGCCTCACCACCCTCACATTTAAGAACTTTTTCCTAATATCTACCCCAAATATACTCTCTTTCAGTTTAAATGTTTAGTTTAATACATGAGGTATCTTTACTATTCAGAACTGCCGAAAAACCAGACCATCATTTTTTCTGTGAGTTATTACATTTATGCATCATATTTGCTCAGGGGACCACTCTTATTTTCCTTGGCCTTGTTCTCCCAGTCTTAGGACTATATTGATAGACAAAGAAAATTTGTAGATACTCAATATCGAGATTTTTGAATGAGCAGTGACTCATTATTTTCCCACAAGATACATTAAATTTCCCCAAATCAACAGGAAATATATAGATTTTGCCCAGTAAATATAACTTCTTACTCTTGTTGCTCAACAAAGTAAAACTTGAAAGAATGAGTCATGATCGTGAAAGTTTAGAAGTTAATGAGGACTCTTCCTTGCTATATATCTGGCTATGAACTGAAAATGCCTTCATGCAAGGCTCAGCTACACCAGAGACTTTTCTTATTACTTGCATAGTGATAATTATACTTACATAGAATGGCACAGTGTTTTTAAAGGTGCTGAAAATCCATGCCAGATTGATGGGTTTAAATTCCTCCCATCAATAGTGAGGACTATAAGGTGAAATGCAAAAGGATAGAGATCACCTGTTTTAGGTGAGAACTTTTATGACTGAGTCAAGATGGAAAAGATGATTTGACCTTCCTGCATCAATGAACTTAGTTTATAGCACATGCACTACTTTATGAATGAAGAATTTCAGAGTGCCTACCTATAAAGACATTTTTGATACACCATGATTTGAGAGCTTTACTAGTGGTGCAAAAACAGGAATGAACTCATAAGTATGTGGAATGGAATCCAAATAGTCATCAGGCAGAGGTCTCCATCTGGTACAATATATTTGATCCTTACAAACACACAATTTGTGGAAAAAAAAACAAAACCAAAACACAACCAACACCCCCCCCCCCAAATCCAAAAAACCCAAACAAACAAAATCCCACAACTTTCTCTCATGAAAAATTAATCTGTGTTACAGTTTTATAATATTTATAAATAAAATAAAGTTTCTCCATATTTACAGCAGCTGAACAGATTTTTTGGCCGTGTTAGAAACCAAACCACCAGCAAAGTCCTTACTGGACTTCAGGAAGTCTCCAGAACATGTTTCATGGGGTTGTAACTCTTCTTGGGGAACATAGCTTCTGTGCTACAGCATGCATGTGTGAACAGAAAAATGGGATTTCCAACTACAGAATCTAATTTTTTGTTTAAGCTTTTCCTGATCTCCTGCTTTCAGTGGGGTTTGACTCCAGTTCTCTTTGATCCTGTAGAAAAAGTAGTTAATTAAAAGAACTGTGAGCACAAATAGGTTCAAAGTATTCATCAGAAGTCAATGACTACAGCTTCTGTCTGATCCTTAATCATCTGCATTTCCTGTTTAATGAAATAGGACACAGTATGAATTCCAAAATAGCCAAAGACTAATTTTTTACAGTTCTGGAAATGAATGTTTTTAATTATTGACTAAAGACATAACAATTTACATATTTCTGATTTTTTTTTTAGTTTGATATACATATCTGAAAGGATTTTTCATCTAGATAAGTTATTCACAAATGAAAAAGGAGTGCTCCTCAGTCACACTCGGTTCTTTGAAAGAGAGTTTAGTCATGCACATTAGCATCTATGTATTCCTTGTCATTCATGGGCATTAAAGACAAATCCACTTCTACTTAGAATACAAGGCTGGAAAAACCCTGCCCACCCAGTCAATGCAGTTTTCAATCAGTAACCATTATGTGGAGTTACGCTTTTCCTCCACATTTCACTCTTGATATACATACAAGCACACTGGTCACTCGCTACTCGAGTCAGAGATCTGGAGTAATACTTGCGATCTTTCTGAAATGCCTGTGTAATAAGCCTAATTTTCAATAGAAAGAGCATAATTTTCAATATCTACAATAAGTTATGTGAAGATGTAGGCTATGGTTAGGATTTACTTTTCCTGAAAATTGACATTTAGAAGAGTCATCTCATCAAAGATCCTTGTTCATCTCATAAATTACAAAAACACCTGCTTTTTTGGATTGAGCTCCTAAAAGAAACCCTTAGGCACTTGTCTTTGAAAAGTTGCCAAGTGATTGACCAGTGGGCCAAGAAAGAAAAGGGGAATGTTAGCATAAAGAATAAAAAATTGACATCTGTCTTCAGTAAGACACCTAACCCCTGAATGGTATAAAACACTAGTCTCATTCCATTTCTACACAAAAGGTCAACTACATGCAGGATGCTAACTGTGTAATCAGCACACCCTGGCATTTAAAAGAAGTAGCAGAAAAAGGCCTCATTGTTAGACTCTTCATAGTGAAATCATAGAAAGGCATTAGTACAATGATGATTACAACTAAGCTTTGCTGAACCACTATAGGTACAGGGTTCAGTGTGTGGAGAGATTAAAGCCTTGTGCAATCACTGCCTAGAGACTGCAAGTCATTTCATATCAATTGGCATGATGAATCTTTTACATAATGTGAATCACAGTCTAATTGTGAGTTTGATTGCATCTACTGTTGTTCTGATCACACAACCTAAGCACATAAAGGCAAAACGGGAACTAAGGTATTGTACAGTTAAAGGAAGAAAGAAAAGCTGTGTAGCATAAAATGAAAGTGACATCTCACAGGATATATATTACTAAAAGTTGCTGAGCAATTTACCACCTATATGTAATATATATATTGACATCATCAAAAAAAAGGCAATTAGAGGAGCATCTCTTCCACCAATAGAAATACATCATTCCTGAAATCAGCAGGCTGCTACCAGGAAATTCAGACTGGAAGCCTTGTTGCCAGTGAAGATGCATTTAAGACAATAAACTTTCCACTACCTGCAATGCAGGAAGAATGTAACTTACCCAGGATTCTCACAAGAGCTGGCAGAAAAAAAGGGTGCAATATGCTTCAAAGATAATCAGGTTCAGTCATGGATCTGTTACAAATTATATTGCAAAATAAAACAAAAAATGATCTTCTAGGGAAATTATGTTGCTTCTATTACTGTAGTAGCTGAGATATACAAAATCTGTAATGCGTTTATTTCACAGTACCGTTAAAACTATTGTCTTCACTTTATAAAAGTAAAAGAAAATATCAGTTAATTAAGGAACTTTTCCTAGATGCTACAGGAAATCTACAGAATAGCAAGTAGTTATCCAGATGGTCAGGTAGCAATCTAGTACTCAAGTTACTGGACAGGTGATAGACTCCAGTCCTTCCTTGCTTGCCAGTGAACCACCTGGGTATCTGGGGTACAGGGCATTACTGCATTAATTACATAACTATTCTATTTCTCAGTCTCACAGGAAGAAGATCTACCATCTAGAGCTATCCAAACTTTTACTAGGGTCAAAAAGGTATTATCATCACAATTGAAATGGAGTCACTTATTTCAGGTAGTATGCTTCACATCCAAAAGCATTTTCATGTTAGTCTTTGTATGACAGACTACATAGAGTAGATGCAGATTCATTATGGTTAGTATTGCTTAGCTCAACTTCATAGACTTTAAATCACAGAAAATAATGAAGAAATTACTAGTCTTGCCTAGTTAATTAGTATAGTATCTAGCTCTAACAATACTCTGTTATTGTACTTATTAATGATTTACCTAAATGCTTCCCTATATTTACAGGCAACCCCAAAATCTGCAGAACCCGGATCTGAGAATGAGGGTTAGCAAGACATTATAGGGGAATGGTCAATAAGTCTGCACAAGGTGGGATAGAGGCATGCCCTGGAGACATCTGGCCATAAACTTGTCTTTTCTTGAGAGAAATTAACAAGATGGCAAAATGGCATCAGAATCAACTTTCACAGGGATGTGTTTCTGATTTCTCTATCAATCATAATGTCCAAGAATGAATTCTCAGTTCCACAAGTGCACTGCTGACAACAAATTCTGCTGTTACACTTTCATCTTTTAAACACATTACATATTTAAGGCTACAGAAGTTTGAGGGGGGGGGTTATCTCATAGGGGTTTTCTACAAAACAACTTACAGCTAAAGACAAGAGCTGGTTTATGTGCAAGTGGTTGTTTGTGGGTTTATGTTACTTCAGTTTGATTTTACATGGATATGCAAAGCATCTGAGATGTTTCTAAAGCAAATGGATACCAATAGAAATAAATACAAGTCAAAGGTTGGCATATCACTTAAAATAAATCATAACTCCAACAATGGAACTACGCTTTTTTTACCTCTGCCAGACAACTGTTCCAAGGATCCTGGAATAAACTAGTTCTGAGTGGGAAAGTTTGTTATGCCAGTAAATTTTTTACTTGCAAAGCAATAGCTTAGCTTTCTAAGCTCTAACTGTTTATTGGGCTAATAAAGATATTTGCACAAAATTTACAGTTTCAAGACAAACTCTGATCTAGGATCTTTCTGATAGGCATCTTTCTAGCCTACATTTGAATGGTTTTGGTGTGCTGACAGTCAATCATATTACTTTGCCCTTAACATTTTCTGACCCACTACAATTTAGTGTAACTAAGCTGCGTAAATCTGAGTATGTAATTACTATTGTTCCTTGGGTATTTGGAATCTGTTTATTAACAGGAAATTGAAACTAGCGCAGCTCAGTTGTCACTACAATGCACATTGGTATTTATTTGAGAACTATTTGGCAAGAAAAAATTCACTGAACTATATTTCACTGTTTAGAATCCAAATATTTAGCAGATGAAACATACAAAATCTTGCAGATAATGAGTTTCTTTTTTCTGAGGTATGTCAACAGAAGTCAGAAATAAAGCTGATTACAGTAAGGTCCTCCCTCTCAGTTATCTTACTATGACAACTTCTTAAATACCAGGCAAATGCATGTAACAAAAACCCCCATATGATTTGGTGAATATAAAAGCCAAAATTTTGTCATGCAGACAAAGGGAAGAAAAAATTCCGGAACTGGGATGCCATATGGATTTCCTCTTACTTGGTATCACAGATACCAAGCACCAGCTTGGGTACTATGGTTTAGAGATACAAAAGGAATGTGGTTAAGGTAAATAGATAAATAAATAAATGCTGGTAATGTGGATTTCATCAGGCCAAAAGCATTTTTCTGCAATAATTTCATTGCCCCATCTTGCAAGGATTCAGTATAATGATGAGAACGAAAGCGCAGTCTTTTATCAGGAGCAGAACACAGAGTAGGCTAGTAGGTAGCATAAAAATATAGATCTGCTAAAAGTAATGACCTGAACCTCTGGATTTGAGGAGTGCTCCAATTACCCTGGGGCAGTCTCCACTCTCCTCACATTAATGAAAAACTTCACCACAAAAGGCTCAGGAAATCATATAGGTATATACTAAAGAAAGAACCTTATCATACAGAAAGATTATTTCTACAAAAGATACTATTACTTGTAGATGCCATTTGACTTGTCAGGTGCTGAAGCAAGATTCGTAACTCCAGCTATAAACAAGGGGCACTTGTTAAGTAGCTTTCTAATGCAAAAATACAATGAGATGCAAACACAAATCAGTGGCTCATGCCAGATTGCTGGGTAGCAAATCATAAAACTAACAGGACACATCTTGAACCATTACTGCTGCCATAAAAGCCATGAAGCTTCTGAGAGTTAGCCAGTCAACCCAGACAGAATGATTACTGCAAGTAGCATTAAATTAAACACTGGCCTAAAGAGTCACACAATATCTCAAACTCCAGCACACTGATAAGCTGATTACTTAAGCAAGATACTGCAGAAGGCTGTGTGTGCCAGTGTGCATGCATTTAAAGTACTACACATGCATAGGTCATTCAGATACTGCATGAAAATTCAATAAATTAAACATGAATCATTGGGCACGTTAAATGAATTGCAACCTATAATCATCTAGGTAGCAACAAGGCACTCATTTAAATTGACCTAGATGGATGGTATAAAGAGTTATTAACTATAATGGGAATACAAATTACAAGTTAGAATCCCTGGAACTCTCTTCTGGTTGAATGGATTTTTATAAGAAGCTAGTAACTGAAACTATGCATATATCTGATATTTGGGACCTCCTTCAGTAGACACTGGTTGGGGCATTTTATATGCACATCAGATAATGTGAGACTGTAAATAATGTACCTGTGTGATGGTCCACTCTGAAATCCTGTGCCTTGTCTGGGATAATGGGGTGGTAAAATACAGAACAGTATTGATAATGAGCATACAAAACAGTCAGCTGAGTCAGGTACCTCTAAAATTTCAAAGCAGGCATATTTGGCATAACTAAGTGAAGAGGAAAAGGTTTATTTAAACTTATACTAGAATGCACAGCAGTTCCTCAGATTTGCTTTATCTTCTTAATCAGAATGATTTCATGGTCCAGAGAGAAAACCAACTTTCTCTTAGTCAGAAGAGTTAGGGTAGAATTCATCCAACTAAATGCAGAACCCTGCTTTTTGTTTGAGTTACCCCGGTCTCTGTGTATCATCAGTAGAAATTAAGTCACTATGGACTATGAAGTCTAAGACAGAATTCCTTTAACAAGATAAACATTTTTGATACATCAGGTAGACTGAAAGCTGAAAAGGTTTATTTCTCTACAATGAAGATAAAGGAAGGTTTAGAAACAGCTGTCTATGTTACATATGTTTAAGGAAACTGAGGAGACTCCTGTTCCTAGAATCTGCTCTTGGCTTTCCTACTAACCGGCTTTATGGCTCTGGAAGCCCAAACGCTATAAAAAAAATAAATCAAAAATGCTATTTTAGACTTCATTACTCCATTGATGACATTTATTAGGCAACACCTGCTCCTTTCAGACATCTATACTCAAAGTGACTGCCACCTCTCATCTTTTTGTACCTGTATTCTGCCTCCCACCCTGTCTGTTTCGTATATTCACTGTGTAGCCTTTAAACAAGAATGGTCACTTTCCCATACAGGATGTAACAGGACAGAACCTTGTAATCAGATGTGCCTCTTGACATAACATCATACAGATAGTTAATGTTTAATTTTAGATGTCTTTGACATTATCTGAGATTCGAAAATTTCTTTTACCAGCTAATGTGAATAGGCCACTGGATTTAAACCAAAACAAATTATTCTTCACAGTGATGTAAAAGAAAAAATCAATGCTTCACAGTATATCCCCAGCTGTACTAGGGAGGTGACAGTGAATATAAATTCCATGGGCAGGTTACGTGAGTGTAACAGAAAAAGAAATAATATAAAAATGAAATATAATAAAATTAAGTGTTAATTAAAATATTAATTAATACTAGAGAAGATTATAGAGAAAACATACTCAGAAAGGTATTCAGAAAGGTTACCAGAACAAGAATGCTGGCAGAAGAAATGTGGCAGTAATTACAATGTTGCACATTTAAGGCAAGGATATCTCTGACTATTTGAATGCACCATAAATTATTCTCTAACAGAAGCCAGCCATGGTAATAAGCTATGTGTCACTGCGTGACCTCAGTCAAGTTCAATGTCCATGTAAGCAAATGAAGCAATATTACACAATTAAAAAATGAAATAAAGATTATTATAATGTCATTATATATGTCATTCTTTCATGTAAGTGGCCAGGATTTCTATATCCTTAGCACTAATGCACAAGGAATAAATACTTTTTCCAGCAAGGGTGTATAGAACAGCTTGGTAAACAGCTTGGTTACCGAATAACACCCCATTTAAGTCAATGCTAAAACTTCTATTACTCAAAGTAAATTACTGCAGGTCTCCAAAATAACCTATACTGAGTCACCCTTCATGCAGGACATTATTCTGAGCTAAATTCTACGTTGCTGTGAAATTAGATTAGACTTACCCAAACCAGATAGCTTAAAGTTGTCTTGGGTGTCATTTTATTTCAATATAGTAATCCTGAGTGGTGCAGCTCACAGATTTGGATGTCTAAATATAGGTTTTTGCATGCAAGCTAAGCTCGCATTACAGTTGATAGAGATTTAATCAGATAAATTTAGTGAAACCTAGAGATCTATTCAGTCAGCCCTAAAATAGACAGTTACTTCTGGATATTAGGATATCCATTGAATTTTCCTCAGCATAATATGAGTGCAGGGTTGCCTGTGCAATGCAGCCTCAGGACCCTTAGTTGGGTGAACCCTCAGGTAACTCCGTCTTGTGGTTTAAACCCAGCCAGACAGCTTGTTACCCACTCCCTCTCCTTCTTGCCCTCCCCCTACTCCTGGGGGAATGGAAAGGAGAATCAAAAAGAAATGCAACTCCCACGGGTTGAGATAAGAACAGTTTAGTAACTAAGGTATAACACAAATCACTACTGCTACCACCAATAATAGTAATGATAAAGGAAATAACAAGGGAAAAGAATACAGCACCTCATCACCAGCTGACCGATAACTTGCCCCCCCAGCCCGACCAAGCACCGACCGATGCCTCCTCCAACCCTGCAGTCACCTCTCACCCCTCTGGGTAACTCCCAGTTACCTCCAGGGCATGACGTGCTGTGGTATGGAATACCTCTTTGGCTAGTTTGGGTCAGGTGTCCTGTCTCTGCTTCCTCCCAGCTTCCCTCCTCCCTGGTAGAGCATGAGGCCCACAAAGTCCCTGGCCAAACCAAAACATCATTGTTATCAGCTGTGTTCCCAGCCCGGAAGTCAAAACACAGCCCTGCACCAGCTACCGAGAAGTAAAAAAATGACTGCTACTGCTGAACCCAGGACACTCCGACACCATCACTCTGTTACCTAGGCTTCGAGATTTCAGTCTTCATGGACTGACATGCAATTCTCTTAATTTATTCCCTTGATTTGCTTGCCATATAAAGCACTAGAAAGAATCAAGTATGCAATGGTTATTCATTTGAATCTCAAGTTGAAACCTCAAACTTGAAGCTCAGTTTATGCACAGGATATCAAGAGAAAGGAAAAAAAAAATGGGGAAACATAAAACTCTTTCCTGATTAAAGGTTAGTTTCCACTAGGTGAGACTTTGTTCCTTACAATTTTCGGTGCATAAACCAAAGCCAGGTCTTTAAGCTAGTTCTTTACTCTCCTGGCTCTAGAAACCATTTAGTTTTTTACATGGAAGTCATGGTCACAGTGGTAATGTTACATATGTCTTGCTGTATGTGGAACTTACATAGGTCACAAAGATTAAGACAGATCTAACCATGCCAAGTGCAAGGTCCTACACCTGGGTTGGAGCAATCCTAGACACAGCTAGAGGTTGGGCAGAGAACTGATTCAGAGCAGCCTTGTGGAGAAGGACTTGTGGGAGTTGGTTGATGAGAAAATGAACATGAGCCGGCATTGTGCGCTTGCAGCCCAGAAAGCCATCCGTATCCTGGGCTGCATCAAAAGGAGCGTGACCAGCAGGTTGAAGGAGGTGATCCTGCCCCTTTATTCTGCTGTCGTGAGACCTCACTTGGAATATTGTGTGCAGTTCTGGTGTCCTCAACATAAAAAGGACATGGAACTGTTGGAACAAGTCCAGAGGAGGGCCACAAGAATGATCAGGGGACTGGAGTACCTCCCGTACGAAGACAGGCTGAGAAAGCTGGGGCTGTTCAGCCTGGACAAGAGAAGGCTGCGTGGAGACCTCATAGCAGCCCTCTAGTATCTGAAGGGGGGGCTATGAGGGAGGGACTCTTCATTAGGGACTGTAGTGATAGAGCAAGGGGTAATGGGTTAAAACTTAAACAGGAGAAGTTTAGATTGGATATAAGGAGGAAGTTCTTTACTGTAAGGGTGGTGAGGCACTGGAATGGGTTGCCCAGGGAAGTTGTGACTGCTCCATCCCTGGTGTTGCTCAAGGCCAGGTTGGACAGAGACTTGGGTGACATGATTTAGTGTGAGGTGGCCCTGCCCATGGCAGGGGGGTTGCAACTTGGTGATCTTAAGGTCCTTTCCAACCCTAACTATTCTACAATTCTATGATCTACCACAACTGACCACCACTGTGTACATTCTGCCTTCTGTATTAAACATGTCTAGATGCTTAAGAATGTTTTACCATATTCTGGATCCACTAGACTTTCCAATAAATGATGTCTTCTCTTGTGAGAAAATTCTAGCTCTTTCTACCTTCTCTGACACCTCTCAGCTATCAGCATAGTAGCACATGTACAGAATATCATGGCCCAATTCTCTTCAGAAATCGACCCTCTGGAAGGCTGTGCAGACCTCTGTAGATTTGTGGCATCATCTACTGCACAATACAAAGTCTAAGTTGGTAAATAAATAGCTTGGCAAAGCTAGTCCATTGCATACTCCAGACAGAGAAAAAAGTTGCCTAGTAGCTTCTAAATAGTGTCTATAATTTGGCATATGGATGGCATGTGAAACTTTTAATCTCTCATTTTAAATAACTGATTGCATCAAATGCAAGTTTCTATGAAACCAGTGGCATAGAATTAGCTTCTAAAATTTACCTGTCAGGAAAGTGGCATGACTATCTGGTAGTCAGGGAGACTAAGTCATTTAAAAAATTGAATCTGTAGAAAAGACCCTTCTAACCTATAGCAAGAGTTCCAAAATTATCCCAAATAGACTCCACAACCTCTCTGGGCAACCCGTGCCAATGCTCTGCAGTGAAAAAGTGTTTCCAGATGTTTTACCTGATGCCCATTGCCTCTGGTCTTGCCACTGGGCCTGGCTCGGACTTCTTTACACCCTACCTTCAGATATTTAAGTCCATTGATAAGATCCCCCCTGAGCCTTCTTTATTAAATGGGGTCTTTCTTAATATTAGCATGTAAAAGCTGTACTTGTAGCCTAGGCAAGCCATAACAACTCTGAGTACTTAGGCCAACTGTTCTCAATTAATATATTTCCTCAGCAGGGCAAGAGTTAAAAAGCTGCAAAGAGAACTAGAGACTGAGCACTATGCATCATTTAGAAATTGTAAATACCTGTCAATACTAATTTTGGAAGAAAATAATTTCATTCCTATAAATGCAATAACTCTATAATAAAATCAGTTTAAAATAAAACCAGATTTGATAGCAGTTTTGAAGGCTACTGGAACCAACAGACCAAAATCTATTTTCAATAAGCATGGGGATAAAAAATCCTACCTTTGCTAGAATTTCTATCTACATATTACAAGAAAATTAGTTGGAGAAATGACAAGTTATCAAGTGATTATGAGTTAGGAGGTGATTATCAGGTAAAGAGTTTTGCCCAGTTAAGTAAAATGCGTATTTCTCTGATTGCATTTGAAGCAGCATATTGTGCATATGATTGCCTGCCAATGATTCCACTGGCAGAAGGATCAAGTCCTAATTTGGTTCAGAGGGCTGCCAACAGGATGACAATCTAGTGCTGTGTTTAGCATTGACTTAGAAGATTAGCCTGCCACTAGAGAAAGGCATTTGACTACCTATGTACAAATCATTTACAATGCATTTTAAGCCACACTTATATATATGTATATTATACATTTTACTTCACTTATTCATTCTTCCAGTTTCTCCTTGTTCAAAATCATGGCATCATTTTGCTTCCAGTAGGGAGAGCAGGTGAAGAGCTGCAGCCATTCTATGCACCTGCATTAATGTTAAATCAGCTCTCATGAATTGTGCATGAGATCCAATATGTTATCGTCATTAACTCTGGCACAAAGTAAAAAAGCCTCTTTAGACAAGACTTGCCTTTACCATGTCAGACAAGAAATAAAACCCACAGAAGGCAGTGAATCAGACCCTAATTTTTTTTTCCTTTTACTTGTACTAAAGTAGGAACATGTTTAAATTAGGAAACATCAATTGCAGGAGAAAGGAAGAAAAGACAAAACCGTGACATATAAGCATTACCTGCGATTAGTTTAATATATAACTTGCTCGGTTGTCCATGATCCATAACAGCAACTGAAGTTTTACAGTACATCTATATCCATTACAGGAAGAATAAGCCTCATAACCTACATTCATTTCCTTAGTCCACTAATTGTGTTTTCTCCCTGAAAAATTTTATGAAATGAAAGAGTCCATCAGTACAGCCGCTGTTCTCGTTTTCTCTTCAGAGCCATAAACAGCCATAGCTCAGTTAAGTGCTTCCCTCTAGTGTCCACACACACCACGTACACTCAAACCTTAAGGGGTATGAACTGAGTTTGGTTAATCTTCAAGGGTTGTTTCATAGTCATTTCACTCAATATCTGACACTGAGGCTTCAGGTGAAGATAACATAGGATTAGTTTCACAGATTAAATTCCTCATTGACGAAATTGTAATGTAATATTTTTTATTTCTTATATCTCTGTCATTCAGTTCCAAATCCCTGCCTCGGGCAGGGACACCTTCCACCAGACCACGCTGCTCACAGTACCATCCAGCCTGGCTTTGAACATTGCCAGGGATGGGGCAGCCACAGTTTCTCTGGGCAATCTGTGTCAGTGCCTCAGCACCCTCATAGTAAAGAATTTTTTCCTTACATCTAACCTAGACCTCCCCTGTTTAAGTTTCAACATATATAACTTCCTTCATGTGAATTTAGCCTCCCAGCAGTTTTTAGCCGGCATACTAAGGTTATTTAGATCACAATGCTCCTTCACAGTCATAGTCTACTGATACCAAGTTTGTGACAAATGTATCTGTGGGGATGGGTGTGTAAGAAAGAGAGAGAAAATGTATTTGAAAATCTGACTCGCCCTTAGGTATCACATTTCTGCCTTACTGGTCTTTCCTGTTTCTTTGTGTATGAGTCTGGGAATTTTATAAAGTCAGTATTTCTCTGTACTTGCTGAAATAGCAAAGTTTCAGAGCTTTGTAAAATACAAATGCTATTGCAGCTGAAAAATGGTAAAAATGGGTATAAGAGGCAAGGAATTTCAAGTCCTAGTTCAAGTACCTAAGTTTTGTCTGACCAAGGGTATGACACTGTGGGGGAATAAGGGGAAAAGAGAGTTTAAAATTTGAGGAAATATTTTACTTTTAATGATTCAACTGAGTGTTAGAAATACCATTGCAGGCTTAAGAGGATTCAGAATGGATTTTTGCAGGACTACTTTCAGTTGCATTTATAAACATTATTTTTCTATCTACAGTACAATGCTAGATGAAGAGCTATTAAAAAAAAAAACAAAAACCCACAGCTCTTTTCCCATGGATATTCTTTTTGTTTGGTTTGTTCGTTTGGGGGGGGGGGGGGTGTATTTTGCCTGCTTTTTTTAAGCATCACTTGCTTCTTCCTCACTTCAGAAAATGAGGCTTATGTGACTGTACCATGCCTCAGTCCATCTGCCCAGTGTGGCAGTCCTCTGATAATCATTCAAGCTAATTTCAGTTAATAATGGGGAAGATGCCTAAAAGATATTGAGAACTTACAAGCTTTATAAAAAAAATCAGTGGCTTGTCAGGGAAGAGAGGAAAACTGAATATCCTTGTAGAAGGAAAGACTTTCATGCACAAGATGCCTGATATCATGAGCTCAAAATCTATCTCCAAACAATCCACATGTGAAACTCAGTGCCAAAGACAGTATGTACACCTAGACAGTGTTTAGACTGTACCTATGTGGGCAACCAGTGATACAGCAGGAACTGGAGATACTACAGAACCCTAGCAACTAAGTGGTAAGTGTCATGGAACAGCTTAGAGTAATTATGAAAAAGGAATTACAAAAGATAATGCTTCCTTAAATCACCTTCACAGGGAACAACTCATTTGGAGTTTGCTAATTTCAGAGGAAGGCTCAACCAGCTTCTAGTATTATTCATACTGCTTTCTTAACTGAAAAAAGGGTGGTTTTTTTCCACAGTCTTTAGAATAAAAACTAGGAATGCATCAAACAACTAAGTCCCATAAAGTACCTTACACAAGAAAAGATTCCACAGCCAATACTTTTATTATTATTTTTATGGAGCTGTGAAACTTCCTTCTTCTAGCAGTTCCCATACAATCAAGGATAGGAGAAAGCCCAAGAAGTTATTTTCTCCTTATGGAAAGAATGAAGTAAAGAAATGTATGTTGATGGTGGTGAAGCAATCAGATGCTGCTTCAATCAGTACTTTGTCTTTGGGATGTCTGATGAAGCCACTCCAGAGGCAAGCAGCACAGAACTGTGAAGATGTTCTCTGCACAAGATTATTTTTTAATGCTACAGTTGGGTTTCCCCAGGCAGGAAGTGATCTGAGTCTGTCTCACACTATACATGCTTGCAAAGAAAGCTGTCACAGAGCAGTTTCCTGTTAAGCATCTGATTTCCTATGTCCCCTTCTCAATGCAGTAGTTCAAGTGATCTAACTCCAGTTCTTACAAGCTGTACTCATACCTACATGAAGCATTAGCTTTCTTCAGTGCTCCACTGGCATCTACGAATCCAGAGGCTGGTTCAGAGCTGTGCACACGTCAAACGCCTGGCAAGCACATGAGCGGTTGACGCCTGGCAGGAAAAGGAGGGCACATATTTTGGCACCTCCTATATAATTCTTTTCTTACTTGATATTATTAGTACCCTTCTCTTTTGTCATGTTTCTGAATTGCTAATCTTCAAGTTGAAATTCAAAAGTTAGTAAGGGAAGGTTCTTGTAGGCCAGCAGCCCCATAAATACATCACATCCATGGCTAGTAACAGCCTAGAGGCCTTGAACTGACTTTTCGAGGTCCCAGGTCTGAGGCTTAGCAGGCTTTGTTTGACCTTGGCCTGCCTACACTTTTGTTTTAGCTTGTTTAGATGTAACACCAATTTTTCTACATGAACATGTTGCCATGCCTAATTAGTTTTATTTTTGCTTATATTTCAATAGTACAACCACAGTTTTCCTATGGAGTAACAAGTAATTTTCTATAGAGTATCAAGTAATTCCTCTGTATAGAGTGAAATATTTACTCCACCATAACAGTGTAGGAGTAGAGCAGCACAGGGAACAGAGTATTATAGCACTGGGAACAAAGGATACAGTGTAGAGGTGTGAGGGTCGTAAGAAAGAGGCCAAAAAGTAGCACTGGCGATCTCAGGGATATAGATGATTTATCTATGGTCATTTAAAGAAATGGATATATGGACCTGGACAAAACTGGTTTTAGGGAGTCACAGAGCAAAGAAAAAGTATCAAATATTTGTGAAACAGTTTGCATAGAAAACTTGGACATGATATGATGTTGCAGATACTAACAATGAACAGGTTGCAAATCTGTGTCAGAAAACAGCCCAGAGTGAAGAAGAAACCACCAACATTACAATTCTGTGGCAACAGGAAGAAATTCCACCAGCAAAAAAAAGAACAGTTGAGACTGGAACAGATGAGATGTGGAGGATGTAGAAAAGCTTTGTAATTTGAGCTTTCTAATTACAAGTTAATCAGCTTACTAATAATGAATAGTCTAAATGAAGTCAAGCCTGAGTTGGGGCAGTGGGATGGAAGGGATGGCCTCTTCTATCCTCTTCCTGCTACATTTTCTTAGATAATTCTATACATAATGTGTTAACATTTATTTCCTAGTTCACACTTTTTACTTTGTTGTGGTGTCTTGGACTAAGGCTAGATTTGTTTGTTTGTTTGTTTTGTTTTGTGGCACAGAATGCAAAAGAAAATGTACAAAACCACAGTGCCAGATACAGAAACTATCTCACAGAGTGGAAAACATCAACTAACGCTTCTGTGAATGCCTACATCAATCTCCTATCCCTGGGTGTATAATTCTTTCATTTCATAGGTCCTGATGAATTGTAGAATTCTCATTATTTCTTCAAAACTCTGAGCACCCTTGTAATGAGGAAACAGAAAGAAGTTAGTCAGGGAGATTCTTCTGCAGTGCATTTATTGCTGAAATGCACAATGTAAAGTTATTTGGATTGTACAGATTATCTGGTTCAGAAGGGTATTTAGTTAATGCCTATACAGCAGAGACAAAGGCAAGGAACAGAAAAAGCTATAAATTGAAGACATAGGTACACAAACCCTAATGGGCAACAGATAACCAAAACAATGGCAAGAACCAGAACTCCTAACTGCTTGATTGGCCATTGGGGACCCACCTGCTAAGCTGCTGAAAGGATCAGCTAAGACTTTGAAACAAAGAAAACAGCATAATCAGGGGTCTCACAGAGAAGACTAAATGTCTTATGGGATATTTGAGGAGTCTTGCGGGATTGCATGAGACTTATGCAACGGGGCATTTTAAGGGAATTGTAGGAATGTGCAGAGCTTACTAAGGGATGTTTAGAAAAAAGGTCAAAGGCAGTGGCAGGGACAAAGGTAGACTGGGGAGAAGCAGGCAGAGAAAATTGAAGGAGAGGAAAGACTAACAGGAGCAGGTCACATTTAAGCAATAGAAGTGATATACTTCAGGTTTACAGAAATATCTTTAACATCTCCACAGGTTCTACTTCAATCTGATTTAAGAAACTTTGAAATAGTATGAGAAAACACTTAAAACATGCTTAGTAAAGCCATGGCAATAGGTTTTTACCTAGACAACTTGATTCATCTCCTCGACAACTTGACTCATCTGCAGTGCTAAAACCAGTCTGTCACAGCTTGAAGAGGTGTAACCGATAAAAGTTCTTAGGGTCTTCTTTCAAAATTAACACTGAAAATGTAGGTTCAAGATTTCAAAATGAAAACATGCGAAAGAAAAAAAAAAAAAAAAAGAACAGTCTTCTCACCAGTGGGAAGATAAAGAAATATTTTTTTAATTTTCTTTTATTTATGGAATTGATAGTTTTTCTTTGAAAAATTTTTGATGCTATTATTTTTCCGTACTGCAACACTCTGTTTTCTGATATTTTCAATTTGTCCCAACACGATAAATGACCTAAACACTTTGTTTCACAAGTTGCATGCTATTTTGAAGTCTAATATTTTACACTTTACTTTTTGTGTAGACTGAAAAGCCAAAAATGTGAGAACAAAATATTCATCCACGAAAAAAGACTCAAGCACAAAATGTGCATTATAAGGTATTAGAGGTCCCTCTGCTGGAATTTTACATTATTCCAGTCCTGAGACAAAATGCGCAGAAAAGTTCACACACTACATAGTTCAAACTATTTCTAAAGCATGTGAGCAAGAAATTAATACTTCTGCTAGTCTAATTACAGCAATTCTTAAGATTATTGTAATGTGCACTGGTATGGAAGACAATAAATGATATCACAGCCATGTCTGAGGAAAAAGTATCAATCACATTCAGGTACATTTAAACTGTTGTAGAGCCATCTAGATTTCAACTTCAGGAAGAGTTATATAAATTGCAATACTTCTAAGCTACCGTTTTCAAGGAATCCATGCTAGCTGAGCACTGAAGATATGTCAGTCGGACACAGTATTCAGGTTTTCAGTGTTATAAAAAGTTATATAAAAAAACAAGCTTGTCTGCAAAGTCACTTTTCACATTACTCAAAACCTTAATTCCAGATGGAATTTCAACATTACAATGCTAAACCAAATGGTTCTGACAGTAAGATGGAACAAACTTGGGAAAGTATGAAACGGTTAAATAGGAATCATAACAGGAAAACAGATGTGAAAACATGCTCTCTTCAGAAAAAATATAGAATAAGCAATGTAAGGTAACACAGGTAAAGCCAATCTGGTTCAAAACTATTTTCTGAGCAGAACTGTGAAAGAAATTCTGGCATAGTGCTACACACAGTATTGGAAACAGAAACAGAGAGATAACCTTCCGTTATGCTATCAAATAGAACAATTCTGCTGTGAAAGGTATCGTGATGGAAAGCAGAAGACTTAATAGAAAGAATAAATAAAAGTAATCAAGTAAATAAGGTTATAAACACTAAATTTTTTGTTCCATAAAATTACAATAGTTTTATGGAATTAGCCAAACTATGGACTTCAGAGGCCTTAAATTGGAGGTACATTGTAGCTTCTCCTAACAGTCAGGAATACATTAGCAACAGATCCAGAAAAGCTTAGAGGTATTCAACTGCTATAGCATATGCTCTCCAATGTCTAAGAGCAACACAGGTACAGCGCAGGATAGACTGAGGCCCTGCAGCGAGGGTTCTTCCGTGGCACTGATGAGTACCTGAAACCCTACATTGAATAAAAATGAAGAAGTATGCTTTTGAAGCAAATAACCAAGAGGAACTCTTTAAACTGTTCTGTGTTCTTCCACACATATCTGAGTTCTTCCACATAGTGTTAGCTCCTGAAGTTCTCTCCAAAATCCTACTGCTCTAGAGCACGTTATATATTCTCAATGAATTTTTACCGTAATAGGAACATCAGATTTCACCTGCATCTTTTAGCATACTAGGCTGTTTTTTCTTTGTACATACAACTTATTCCATATGTGTACATACAGCTTGAGTTTAATTATCTTCATTTTATCATGACATTTCAGGGAGAGCCTGTTTTCCTTTAGCAGCAATTTGTGGTTCTCCATGCACTGTAACAAGCATGATGAAATATCTTACAAAGTCTCATTTCCTGTTAGATATTGAATGTTTTATTCATTTCAGCTTGCACAACTTATGCAAGAGGGACAAAGTGGAAAGAAGAGATGAACAGAAAACCTGCTGGATGTAAATTGAAAGTCCTCTTAGTGGATTTAACACTAGCTCAGTACCACTTTGATGTCTTTTCATGGAGTTAACTTCACATCAGACTGTTACCAGCAGAGGTTTGTTTCTAGGAGTCCTGGCACATGTGAGGAATAGCTCTGTTCTGCCACTGCTGACGAAGTCTTTGAGAAAATGCATTTAAGCACAGCCTGTTGTTGCAATAAACATTTTGCCTGGTTCCTATTCAGCAAGAAAATGTCCTCTATTACCTTTTTTCTTTGCAGTCTAGGGAAGGTAAAGATCTGCATTTAATTTGGATTTTTTGTAGCAAAATGTAGCTTAGAGATCAGCAACTACTACATCAAGTGTGTGCAATAAAGGAGTAGTTTAGAGAAAACTTGTTTCCTGAAGCATTTCACAAAGATGTTGAAAGGAACATGCTTCAGAAATAGTCTTGGCCATTCACTGGGCAGTTCTTATCTGGACTGTTATCAGTCTAGCTGCTGAAGTTTACTGCAATTACTTTTCCCACATAGGTATGAGGTTTTTAATACTCAGAAAGACTATTTCATATTGTAGTCCACTCTGACTTATTAGACAAAATGTATTGTTTCTAAGACCCACTCAGAAATATTCCTAAAGTTACTTAAAAACAAACAAACAAAACCCAAACCAAATAAACCCCTAGAAGATAGTTTTAAGTACCACTTTAGAGAAAAATATATCTGATTTTTCTTCTAGGTTAGTTGTTACATATGTGAATTTACAGCTATGTTGGTGTGTCTTCCTAGTCAGAGAAAGAAAATTTTCAGATACTGGCCTTCTAGGGTCAAAAATGTCCAGAGCAGGAGACATGCTCTGCCACAATAAAGCATCACGTGGAGCCTGATAATGTCACTGCACCAATACAGCAAAATAAGGCAGTTCTGAGGCATGCTGGATCCTCAGCTGGCCTCTAACATGGTTTTGGTTTCTTTGAACACATTTTCTTCAAATGGGAACAGGAACACAGAAACAGGAAGGGAAATGGTGTTGCCTTATCCCAGCACAGATTCACTTCTTGTTCCAACACGGTTAGGGCACGTTTTAAGAGGTAATACCAAGTAATTACTCTGAAGTGTCTGAACACAGCCAAAGAGAAACAAAAGCACGAGTTCTGTGGAAAATATATCCACTTGAAATGTAGACTAGGCTTTTTGAATAATAAAGCTTCTGTTTATAAATTCAGTCTTGTAGTCCTAACTAATCTGAGGATCTTTACTGAAACACATGGGACATTATTAAATTTTTAATTAGTTAAATATAAGAATAAGAATATCCCAGCATGGTGAGACTCAATCTCTAATTCACTAGATCCAAATATAAAAGGAAATTATTTCCTGACTGAAATAACTGTGCACTTGCCTGGAATGTGTATTTCACCTTTAACATATTCAGAAAAGGGAAACCAGCCGTTATAGACAAGGGTATAACACTCAAGAGTAAATATTTGGAGCTACAAGATGAGACAAGTATGAAGATGAATCAACAGGAATGTTTTGTTGAGCCTTTGTAGTTGTATTCCCATTTATTTAGAGCACTCTAATAGCGAAAGGCAAAACGACCATGTGATAGTTTCAGACCTTGGCTAGTTGGTTTCAAAGTTTAATGTTTGATCTCATATTCTGCAGCTCTGATTATACTGTTAAGCTTGAAGATTCCCAAACCTTTGACTAAAAACTGTTTCTTCATGCTTTTATAACTCATTCAACCAATTCTAATATCTTAGCAAGGGTTTTGACATGGTGTTCCTAGGTAGCCTTCAGTCAAGTTGGCGAAATAATTTCAACACAAGGGCTGGAAGATGAGTGGAAAATTGCCTGACAGGCTCAAAAGAGCTGCAATCAACAGTATAAAGGACAACTAAGAGTGAGTTCCCAACAGTGTTACCCAGAAGTCTATGCTGAGTCTACTCTTTCAGTGTCTTTTTTAATGATGTGGACAATGGAACTGAATATACTCACCGAGATTTTTAGAGATATCATACTGGGAGGAAGGAGTCAGTACAATGCAGGATGGAGGAATTTCTGACAGAGGAATTTCAACAGACTAGAGATAAAGACTGATCTCAAGTTCGAGAAAGGCAAATGGAAAGTCATGTATTTTGGATGGAATAACCCCACTCAGCTGCACATGCTGAGCGCTGCCTGCTAGAAAGTAGCTTTGCAAAATGGCGCTGTGGTCCTGGTGAGCATGAAAATGAGTCAGTGTTGCACCCTTCCAGCCAAGAAAACAAACTGGCTTCTATTAGCAAGAGTTGGCAAGCGAGTCCAAGAAAATAATGAGTCTCTTTTATTCAGCACTTGTGAGAACTCATCTGGAGTACTGTGTCCACTTTAGAAAGAAATCTAAAGGGAAATCTACAACTGCTTAAAGTTAGGGTATAGAGAAGGTAGAGCCAGATTTCTCTTAGATGTGCATAGTGATAGGAGAACTGGCATGGACACATATTGCAATAAAGGAAATTCTGGCCAGTAAAAAAAACCGTTCACAATGAGGGTAATCAAAAATTGAAAAAGGGTGCCCAAAGAGGCTGTATCCCATCATACTGGAGATACTCAAAACTCAGTGGGACACACCTCTGTGGCCTCCAGAGGTCTTTTTCCCCATCTATTATATTCTGTTAAGAAGATTGATTCCTCCATAGGCCAGCTTATTCCACCTGTTCCAGGACAAAGTGACTTACCTTAAGTCCTTCTCTCTTCATTGACTACAGAAGAAGCATAGAAAACTGCTTATAGAACTGACAACTCATAGATGGTAAATATTATACAAAATTAATTCATCCTTTAGTATTCTTCATTAACCAAATTGCTCATAAGCAACTAGTTTGTTAGTTATTTAATGCCCAGAACAATCTATGAACTGAAAAGAGAAATCCCAGAGAAAAACAAACTAATCCTTAGAAGTCTGAAGATTCAGCAAAAGTAGCAATAATTTTATTGAAATACACTTGCTTCTATACAAGATTTTTTTTTTATAAAGAAATCCATAGTCTAATAAAACTCACAAGCTACAATCGTTAGTCTATATACCAGAAATTATAAATGTGTAACAGAAGCACTCAACAATTTCTTTAAAACACTTAAGCTTTTTAATAGATCCATTCCAATAGATCAGAGGTTTTTAGCCAAACCATCCAATAGCTGGGTTTGGTTAAAAACCTCAAACACTGGACAGATGATATTGATCAAAGAAAATGATGTTGTTTCATTTAGGAATAATAGATTTAACTGTTAAGGTGACCTTTTTTTGAGCAACTAAATAAAATACTTAAAGCAGTAAAGAAACCGCAGACGACTAACTCAGAGAATATTAGTGTTTTGGGTCAGGAATATGTTTCTAAAACAAATCTCCTGATCTTAACCAGGGACAATGCTTTCATCTGCATCACAGAGTCATCTTGCAACATAAGAACTAAATTCTTTTGAGAAGATGCATTCCAGCATCACAACTGAATACATCTTTGTTCATTATTTGACAGGATGAGACTAATCAGGACTAATCTCCCTAAAACTTGCATAGTGTAGATCTCCACTCCTCAGAATCAACTGGTTTGGCTCTACAGATTCATTCCTATTGCTTGTATAACTTCCTAATGAAGACATAACCCATGACTGAACTTTAGACCAGTATGTTTAACAGAGATTAATTTCATTTCAATAATCCAGTCACTGACTCATTCATAGAATCATTGAATCATAGAATCATAGAATAGTTAGGGTTGGAAAGGACCTTAAGATCACCAGGTTCCAACCCTCCTGCCATGGGCAGGGACACCTCACACTGAGCCATGTCACCCAAGTCTCTGTCCGACCTGGCCTTGAGCACTGCCAGGAATGGAGCATTCACAACTTCCCTGGGCAACCTATTCCAGTGCCTCACCACCCCTGTAGTAAAGAATTTCCTCCTTATATCCAATCTAAACTTCCCCTTTTTGAGCTTTAACCCATTACCCTTTGTCCCATCACTACAGTCCCTAATGAAGAGTCCCTCCCCAGCATCCTTACAGGCACCCTTCAGATGTTGGAAGGCTGCTATGAGGTTTCCACACAGCTTTCTCTTCTCCAGGCTAAACAGCCCCAACTTTCTCAGCCTATCTTCATACGGGAGGTGCTCCAGTCCCCTGATCATCCTCGTGGTCCTCCTCTGGACTTGTTCCAACAGTTCCATGTCCTTTTTATGTTGAGGACACCAGAACTGCACACAATCCTCCAGTAAGATCTCACGAGAGCAGAGTAGAGCAGGAAGATTACCTCGTTCAAGCTCCTTTTGATGCAGCCCAGGATGTGGTTGGCTTTCTGGGCTGCAAGTCCCCACTGCCAGCTCATGTTAAAGAGTTCATATTCATGATGGTTCATGTTTAAGACTACTTTTTAATTTACCATGAGGGTACAGTTTACCTTTCAGTTTTCAGAATAAGATGCTTACAAAGTTCTTCATTGATTTTATGATTTAGAATTTGTCTTCATTTATTGAAAAAAAAAACACTGACATTAAAAGTTATCTGTAAATATCATGGGATATACAGAGGCCTTCTACTGACATTTGGAATGTCCCGAAGAATGTCATATTAACATGGGCTTTAAGAAACAGTTGCTTGCTAGAGGGCCCTTGGGGAAGACGTATTTTTTACATTTTTTTCTCTCTGCTTGTCCTGTCTCCCACTTTACAGAAACTTGAAAACAAAGGAACTTTCCTATGATTGACAATGAGGAAGATGATCTTCTCTAGCTCCCCATGATCTTCAGTGAGACCCAGTCTTGTAGTCATGATAATAATTCTAAAGAACTATTAGACAGGTGACTAAGCTTCTTTTCAGGGAGGAGCAGTCAATCGGGTCTACCAGACTTGAAACAGTTTCAAAATTCAGACTACTGATATACAATTCAGATGAAAGTGAGTGACAAATGAAACGATTGAATCAAAATAATTTTACCTACTGGATATCTTGTTGGTGGATCACAGGGAAAAGACAGGAGCAGAAATCACCAGTGATGGATTTCATAATTAAATTTGATATGAATTTGTTGTATATTTCTAGTTAAAGTATTATTTATATTTTTATTATTGCTTGCTTCATTTTTTCAAGGTTTATTCAAGTTCTGGTGTTCCTTTTACCTTCACTGTATTGTAAAGTTGATTAATAAAATAAAATAACTACAGTTAATAAAGATATGCCAAGTTTTTTCAGGTGACATTACCATTATATCCGTTCTGCCAAGCTAGAAAGAAGTCCTACCTACTGAACTTAGCATATAGCAAGGAAATGGCCAGGGATACATGCAAAGGAATAGAAAGTAAATGTATCAGACTTCATCTTCAAGAGTCATAAAGTGTGGGGTAGCTGTAAAATTCCCCAAGTTTCATTGTTAAGTCATGATCAGAGAAGTTCCACTTATTGTCAGGAAACCCACTAATGGAATTCAATGCATTAAAAATATCAACTCAGTCTGGAATTGGCAGGAATGCAGTACACAACAATGGTCCATTTCAAGAAATGGAACTATAAAACAAAACAAAAACTGAGTTGGGCATTAAAAAGCTTCTGCAGTTTATTGTAAAGTAAGGGGTCTAATTTGTAGGAAGGGTGGAGAGTATTTTCCAGCCACTGATTAAAGTGAAACCACTCAGTGCTAATGAAATGAAAGCTAGGTATTGAACATTATGATTTTGCACAGTGAAAAATAGACTGTTATGCAACTGGAACAATCTAAACCATAAGAAATTAGAAAACTTGCAATTTTAGCTATGTGTATATAGGAAGATTGTATATACTTGTTCCTCTAGTGACACTACTTTTTAAGACCTTGGCAAAGATGATTGATTTATTACACAAACATAAGTTTTTCTATTCGGAATTGTGTTTGGGGCTTTGTTTGCTTGTTTTAAAAAGGTAGATTTTTCAACCTTGTACACTGATTTTCTTACCAGGTTCTGGCAATATTTTTATACATACGTATATATTTATATACATACAGATCAGTTTAGAATATCTTTAGAGTATCTAGATGCTTAGAACATCTAGGATATCTCACAATTATGCATTCACCATGTAAGATATCTTCCTAATTCTGATAATGGCAAGAATGAAAATAAAAATCTCCCATTTTTGTCTTTGATTAAGAGATGGGTAAATGTACTACTTTATGCTGTTCTGAAATATTCTGGGATTTGGGGAAAATTGTATCTTCTAAAAAAACATGAACAACTTTCTGACAAAAAGTTAAACTAATTGAAATTACACTTGCTATGTATTTTCTATTCAGAAATAAAAGTTTCATACTTTTAAGTTTCTAGGTTGTGTGAAAAGTCAGGTACAGATTTTTAAGGCCAGTCACTATAAAATGCCTTTGTAATGATGGTGGATTTTCCCAAATACCCTGTTTAAAAAAAAAAACAATTAAATATTGTGATTGTTACTGCAAGTCAAGATAGAGCTCCTTAGAACTAACAAACTAAATGATCTAGTTTTTCTAAATGTCCATTTCTCTGAATTGAATATAAACTGGCTTTATTCTCTCCACATTTGTTACCTCCTCTTCCCATTCATTTTGCATTGAAGTTAAGCTTTCCTAAAGTACTTTGACTGCAGTGAAACAGAAATTGAAGAGTGCTTAGTATATGTAATAACTTAAAAAATATCTTCTATAATTTTTGCCATCTGTAAATGATTAATATTACTAAAGTTTATGAAAATCTCCTTAATTTAATTCAGTCTTGTTATACAATCAATGGGTGGAGGTAGTCCAACCCTGTATTAACCATTCCGAAACAACCTAGGTTCACTTACCACATTGCGAAAAATCTCTTGTCTTACACTAAGGTACTTGCCTTGTGTGCATCAGTCATTAATTTAAACATACCTGCACAAGTGCTATGAGCCTACAATATTTTATTACAAATGGGGCTGGCACCATCTGGATTATGTGGCTGCACTGTGTTAAGCAGAGGAGAGTTCTGACCTTGGGTCTCCTCCTGCATTTAGGATGCAGATTTATTCACTGGGCTTTACATAAATACGAGTGGCCTGCTATGAATTTTTAAAGAAATGAAACCTCTTAAGTTTTCCCCACCAAAAAAATTTATGTTGCTTATTCTTTGGAGCCTTCCAACTACACTGTATGGCAGCAAAAATGAGGCATTGATTTTACTATAGGCTCATCTAGTTTGTCAAATCTGCAGTTAAGAATGGAAAACAGAAGCAACAGTAATTGTAAAATCCTGTTTCAGATGTGTCCTACTCTTCTGCCATATTTTTATAGATGAACCCCCCCCCGATTTCTGTAGATGTACTTCAGAACTGAGGACATTAAATTTTCACTGGAAAAAAATATATTCTTTTTATATTGTATCATCCATTCCTCCTGGTTCCCCCCTTTTCTTTCTTAATCCTCAAGATTCTTAATGCAGTAATTAGTAATTAACTACCAGTTTCTAAAAGGCTGAAAGTCCCCTGGACATTTCTAGTTTCATTCACTGTTTAAATGTCAGAAGTCATGTAATGAAATTCTCCTGCAGGTGGGTGGAATCTTGTTAATAATTGAGTTTTTTCAAGTTATATGTTAATGCATATTTACCAGCTACTATGGTGTATATTATAGATATATTGGGGGTGGGGAGTGAGGGGGGAAGTAGTTATAATAGTAGGCAGTAATGTCTGATTTCATAAAAAGAACTATTTTGGAACAAGTCCAAAAAAGGATTTAATTAATATGATTAAAATGAATTAATTCATGCATTATACAATTATGTTCAAAACTTCACTTCTGGAAGCCTTAGAAATGCCTGAATTTAACAGAATCTCAGCTTTTTTACATTCCCTTATTCCAACCATTCAATATTCTTGTCCTGTATTGTACTGAGCCTGTCCAGCATCTGATGTTTAAGCATGGAATGGATTCAGCATCTGAAACTCTCAAGGAAGCCAACCAAATACTCTGGGAAGACAAAATGGATCAGCTCTCTAGAGAAGTCAATGAAGTCTGTTTTTAAAGCATGTCTGGGGAAGAAAAGTGGTGCCTCTTCTCTTTTATGTGATAACAAATGAAACACTTATTCTTGTACTGAAAGCATATCTATCTCTCACATTGCCTGTAACTGCCTTAGTAATAAGTTGAGACAGGCACAAGACTTAGCATTAGCATTAGTTAGCACAAGTTGGATGGTTATTATGCTCATCCCCAGTCAGTACAGCCTTCCTTAATCACCAGGTTATAGTTCATTATAAACTGAGGGCATTGCCCATGTTTTTGGCTGTGGTTTTCTACCATTTTTATCCTTGTGCACAGCAGTATAGGTTTTTCATGTATTAAGGTAGATGTGAGTCATTTACATTTTCAACACTGAAGTACATGGCTAAATCCATCCACATTTTAACTGAATTTACCTTTAGTGAGAAATTGATGGGAATTAGTTAATTGATCAGGATCTTAGTTTTACATTTCAAATAATGAACTGTCACACTTTACTGAACAGCTGAACTCTTAAGGCTAACTAAAGCTGACTCTAAGGCTTCCAAAAAACACAAACCAAATCCTTCCAACATCAACCCAGAAATATCTGGCACACAGAGCTAGGTCATTGCATGGAAAATTGTACACAGAGATAAATGAGTGAGAATTCTAAAACGTGCACAAACTTCAGGAACAGAAAGCAGTGAGCATTAAATGCTTTGGCAGGAAATGATACCAAAAGTAGTAAGGATTAGCCATTCTCAAACAATTTTGAGGTGCAACCAGAATGTTTAACTAATTCAATAGTTTGTACAATTTTAATTAGGAGTGATGTGGTTGTGAGAGCATCTGGGAAAGAGTCATTTTCTGGCTTTTGTATCCCAGTTCAATCTGGCTGAGCTAAAACATCCTGAAGGATGTTTACTTTAGCCCACACCTTATTAAAAAAAAAAACTAACAAACTTCTAAAATCACCAAACCCAGCCTCCAGCTCTGACACACACTGAAGATAATGTTTCTCATCAGCTTATAAAGCTTGTATGTTAATACAAAATATAGAAAAGTTGAATCCAAGAATCCAAGAGCTCCAGAGATGGGTATTGTTTAAAATGGTCCCTCCATAGTGGAGTATCTCTCAAAACAGCTGTGTTAAATACTCTGGAAAAACCTGGCCTTAATGAAACCAGAAAGCCATGAGTCCTCTGTGATATTTCTCTAAATACAGGGAGGTTCTTTCAGTTTCTTAGAAGTATGAAGGCACCTAACGTGAGACCTGAAGAATGACATCTTCACACACTGTTCCTAACTGTCACCCTCCATAACCTACTCCCACCACCTACTGATGCCACGTACTCGGGGCTTCACTATGGTCAAATAAAATAGAATTAAACTCCCATACATGGCAAGTTATTAGTAAACCACCATTGGACTTCTCCATTCACCCTCTGTATTCTTATATATCTGATGTCCTAATAGTCACAAAAATATTATAATGTTACAAAATTTCACTTAAGTTAAAAAGTGAGACAATTTAATAGTTGGGGTTTTAATTCATTACTCATTAAGCATCAGGTACCTATAGGTGTCACAAAATACTGGTATTCTCTCTCCTTCCTGGTAAATAGTTTAGTTTTAGGATTTTTTATTCCAAGCTATAATGAATTTTCAGAACAACTACCTTTGAAGCAATAGAAAAAAGAAAAAGGTATACTGTGTAAACATGTCCATGGTTTACATCACCCTGCTCCAATAGGAATGGTATAAGTGGTTAGATTATGTCAAGAAAGATCATATTGCTGAGTCTCCAGAGAGCTTGCTTTTCCTGGCTCTGCAACTAATACACATGCTCACCTAGATTTTTCTGCTTTATTCTGCAACAATATTCAGATTGCTTTCTGCAGACAGCAAGCCTTCTGTTAAACAACAGACGTATATTTCCCTATGAACACTCATCTAGAGATAAGAATTAAAGTAGCGAAGAAAAAAGTGATTGCACAAAAGTCACCAAAATAAAAAGTATGGATGTCCAGGTCTCCCAAGCTTTCAGTGCCTTAAAGATGAGTTATAACCTACATTTATACCTGACCTAACTAAATGAAAGTTAATAATTTCCTTGCTATGCACCTTCTTGAACTAATGAAAGTAGAGAGCTACAATGCATTTCATTTACAGGACTCTAGTTCAGAATTCGAAAGCACTGAGTTTAGATGTTTAATTTCTGGTTTTTGGATGGGTTTTCCTGGAAAAAGTAATGCAGGAAATGACTTACTTTCAGGTGTGTCTTTCACTTTCTTCAGATACACTTCATACAGTAAGGTGTGCCTTTTCAAAAAAACTATAAAAAAAATAAAAAGGCAGGGTGGAGCACAAACACCTCTCCCACCCACATCTGTCCCAAAGAGAATGGGAGCTTCTAGCACAAGGATAATTGTATAGCAATACTGACAGTATTCAATTACTTCATTTTAAGAAAATGAGCTATTTCCTCTGGCAAACCAGCAGAAAGGGGCCAAAACACAACACAAACTATGGTTCTTATGTTCAATAAACACTCCATGAAATATTTTTCTTTAGCTAATTCTTATGCAGGTCTTTTGGTTTGTTTGTTTGTTTGGAAATGTTTTAGTTTAGAAACACAGCATTGTAAAAGTTTTGCCCCATCACTGCTGAGCATCTTGTAAAAGGAAAACCACAATAGAGGGAGAAAACATTAAAGGAAAAAAACTAAAATGTTTCAGATGCCTAGCCTGTTAACTCATGGTCCGCCAGCACACAAAAGGAAATGACAACATTATCCTGAAGTGTGAAGATTAATGCTGAAAGCTAAGCAGAATTAAAAAAAAAACAAAACACAAAACTGGCAAGCTTTCAAGTACAGACATTTGTCAATCATTTTTCAGACCAAGAAAAGCCTACCACTAACAGCAAACAAGTAGTATCTATGCTTTTCTCATTAAAATAGTCTAATTTTAAAGATAAACACTTTTTTAAAAAAAAGTATTAAAAGATTTGTAGGTTCACATAGGATTATTAACACAGCTAGACAAAAAATGTGTTGTTTCCTCTATTTCCTTGTTGCTTTTTTTTCTTCAAAAGAACATATTGGAATTCCTATGTTAGACAAATGATTACAAACATTCACAGAGGTGAACTGCAAGTTCACAGTATGGTTATTTTATCAGTCTTCTAAGGAAAAACCTCCATTGGCAAACATAACATAAAAAAACATCTTCATCTTTTGAAAGCTGATTTGGTTTAGCTGCAGCGCCATTGCACTCCTTCCTTGAATAGTCTCTTTAAAGTGGTCCAAATTAATTTTATTGTATACAATTATAGAAAAAATAGTTACAATTTAGTCATGAAATACTACACAGACATCATTGTGCATCTTCTATTCCCTAGTCCTGAACTCTCAAGAAGCCACATTGAGAAAAGGAAGAAATGCAAAGACAAAGATAAGAAGCACAGGCAATTTTCATGCAACTCTCCTTCTCCCCCAAAATGCTTCTCTAAATTTTTCCTATAGAAAGCCCACCGAAGATGTAGGCTTCTATTTTCCATGTATTTTCCAGTTTTTACTGGAAACAAGCCTTAAACTAAATATGACGTGAAAAATTTAGGGTACCACTGTTTAGAGATATTTCTATAAACATACATAACATCCAAGTTAGAACCTAAAACATAACCAGCATGGTTTCCTGTATATAGGAGTAACACATATTTAGCCCCAACTAGCCTATTTAAAACATTTTACAAAGTTACTCAGTTCATAGGGAAATTAGTATTTCTCTTACAAACAGGATCCACAATTTTAGAATTTCAGAACTGCTCCTTTATAAGGTTGCTCATTGAAACCAAGTATCCAATTAGATTCAGTACAATTTTCTGTACTGAATACCGAGAAATGTATAATGAGGTTTGCACACAGCTTCAGTGGTCTAAAATTTAATTCTTGAAATTTAAATTAGTAATAGTAAATTATCACCTTTCTTATTTTTTGTTAGGTATTGAAAAGTCAACAAATCTGAATGTAAGTGAATCTCTACAGGTTCACATACACAGCATCAAGTTAGGTAGCCAGGCAGCTTACACTGAAAGGTATGATCACACTAAAAAAGGGTGTTTTAAAATGTTCTAGCTTCCAGCACTGTACTGTTCTTGATGTCCTCTTTGCCCTAATATCACTGTTCTCTATTCAGTTCTCACGTGGCATTACGCTAAAATAGTACCCAGAATCCTACCCTTCCCTAGTGGCTGCCTGCACCTTACAGTAAATCTACTGCTGAAAAGGTGCTCATGAAACATCTCCAAGACAAGATAAAATGAGGCCTGTCTTGCTACACTCATCTAGCTACTTACTATCACAAAAGTGGCAAAAATTGCCCTTTAATTCCAGGTGTTAGGTTTCTTATTACAAATCCTGAAGTGTTATGAATGGCATATAGAGAACAGACATCTATTAGCATTAGTAAAGTACACATATTAAGAATGGGCAGTACTCTGTAAAAGGAGAAAATGACAAAATGTTACAGACGAAAGATACAAATATGATCTTAATGAGCTTTCCGGAAGTTGGATATTGGATGTCTAATGACTTTTAAAACTACAAGGCAATCCACCTAAAAAACCCTAACAATCCACCTTTAAAAACCTACCACAAAACCCTTTCTGTCTACAGGTAATGCAGTGCTTAACATTTGGTCAAACTATCACATAGAAACTTTAGGCAGTAAATTGAAGGGGCTCAGACAGGTATGAAATAACAAGAACAGTACAGTTGGATGCTAGAGTTGCTTTGAGTTTAATAGTATTTAAAAGCCCGGGGGAGAAAATGTAATGAAAATATCATTATTCAGACATTTTCTTATTTGGTAGGGATTAGCTCTCTTGTAAATTAATTCTTTTCAGTGCATCTAACTTACAGTCAACAATAAACTTACTTATGCTGATCACTTCATAGTACTTGGTGTAACTTGGGGAAGTAACCTATGTATAGAAAGGTATGTGTGTGAAATGTATGTATGTGTGTGCACATGTGAGTTAGCAATTTACATTTGAAAGTAAATATAATATTGCAGACTATCAAGTTAGATGTTTACATAGAATGAGTACAGTTAAACTTTTTTACTATCATGTTCAACATTATTTATACAAGTATAAACCACATGGAGTAAGTTATCTGAAATTCTACATTCATAATGGAAATACAGAAGACATTTTTTCATTTCAAGAACAGGGTGGTTTATATTTTATCACCTGCACCTGAATATTTACAAACTTAACTATAAATGTGTTGTAAAATCAAGTAACATAAACATTAACAAGTTGTTCTACAGACTACAGACTTCAGCAATCTAGTTTTTATTTGTTTAAATAAAAACTTTAAAACGTGGCCTCTATACCACCTACGTATAACCTCTGTTGGCTGGAAATCATCATACCTGAAGAAATGGAATACTGAAAGAAGAAAGTTTCACTCTGCATCATCTGGTGAGAGGAGGTGGTCAGACATTTGTAAAAGTGGGAGAAGAGCATTTAAAAGGGACTGAGGTAGCTGGCAGGTTGGTACCCCACGAGCCCTCCAGAAGAGCACATCAAGAGCCGAATATTATCCACAAGGTAAGCTTCTTTGAATTTACTGCTGATTTTTCTGAATTATATTAATTTACTTATTTCTTTTTTCCTTTTTTACTTTACTTCTGCAATGCCAAATGAGTTCTATGGAAACAAAATCTGACTAAAATATAATCTTACATTTAGAAGCAACAGCTTTAAATAATGTTACAAGTTACAAGTAACAAGGTTACTGTACAACAAACTGCTGGAGGGGAATAATATGGTTTTTTATTCATTATTTTCAGGCAATAGTTTACATTTAGTCAAATTTACTATAGCAAATAATGCCGGTTTTCTAGACATGGCATTTGTTTATCCATATAGAAATAGTATTTCAGAAAATCAGAATTTTTGAAAAACACATGCAATCATTTACATATTATATGAATAATATAAAAAGGGGGGTTTATACAATTTTTTTCTCTTTATACATTGGATAAACAGTTTTAAATTTTGAATGTTCTACTATAAAATCTGAACTCATTAAGCCTGTCATAGCATACCAGTAAATACAGATTAAAAGTGAACAAGCAGGAGCAAATGCTCAGCTGTGCTTGTGTGACTTTACGAAACTGTAAAACCATCCTGATACTATTAAGCCTTCTGTCTTCCTCTTGTTCCAGACCAGATCTAGACAATGGATTGCCCCAGGAACTCTTTCTTCCTCCTAACTGTCTGCTTTATTGCTACATCCCTTGGCAATCGCCAACGCATCAGTCATCAGTGCTTTGAAAGCGTGCAGTGGAGTGAGCTTTTAAAGGACTTTGAGGAACTGGTATGTCAGTGTGCAAAATATTGTCACAATCTATAGATGGCATTTTCAATCTTTCTTCAGTTTGGATACTTGGAATTCTCAAATGTGTAATAATTGACTGATTTTTTTTATTATTAAAAAGTTATGAGCCAGATGCTTCTTTCCTAAAAAGCCAAACGTCTTAAATTTACTTTTTTCTTAATTCAAACTCATCTTGATGCATATATGACATCTGTGTGTCTTCCCAAGAAGAGCTCCACATCCTCCACGCAGAAGTCACATATTTTAGAGTACCCAGTCAGCTGCTAATGCCTGCTAATTGGCATCAGACTGAAACCATAGCACATTAATTTACTCTACCATGACATAATCCCACTCCAAGAAAAGATTATCCACTGGCACAAAGTTTTTGGGATGAATACTCTTTGAAGATGTTTTTGGAAATCAGCTATATGGAAAGCATGTTTCCTTTCCCAATTTGGCTCCTTTTGTGACCTGCCCTTTCCCCAGCACTTTATAGACTGAGCCCTCTAGAGCATTTGAGAAAAGGTCAAATAGGTAACTAGCAGCTATTTCTTGCATTTTAGATAGGTTTGGGAACATGTAAGCAAATGAAATTTCTTCATACAACTCATGAGATATATAATGTCCTCCGTTGTTGTGTTCATTCATACATTTCTTTGTTAAGACACCAACTGATAAGTGAACTCTTCTATGAATTGTTTCTATAATAAACCTGTTTTTTTCATATCCTTAAACTATCTACACTGTTTTGTTTAAGAACAAGCAAGGCTTTTCTTTGGATTGTAAGGAAGTAAGCAACAAAGATTTGTGTTTCCCCGAGGAGATGCTAAAAGCAGTAAGTATAAAATATGTACTTGACATTAGCTCATTGTAACAGCTCTACCTCAAATAGCCTATGCACCTTGTCACAAGGATTTACACTAGAATTTAATATTACATACTAAATTACAGGTTTAAATTATAAATTTGGCTGTTGACTTTTCATTCTAAATTCTTTTCCTTGAGAGGTTACATACGGAAATTGCCACTTCTTGCTTTTTCTATTATTTAAGTTATGAGAACACATTTACATGGAAAAAGTTGATACTTTTTTGTTAGTCCTTCTGTTTAAAATGGAAAAGTACATGGGATCAGTCTCGTAGCCTGGAAACTGCCAGAATGGCATGCCAACTTCAGCTTCAGTCAGAAGCAGATCCTGTAGAACTAGTGCAGGGATAATTATGTGCTATTCAGCCCATGCATGCGCCTTATGTGCACAATTCACCTTCAGTCTGGGTCTGTAGTGCCACAAAAGAAGGAGGTGCTGGGCTGAGGGTGTGCTACTGCACCAAAGCCATTCATTCAGGCAACTTCTAGCTCACCTCTTCAACAGAGCTTCTAAAATGCAACCAGGGAATAAGAGACAGCACGATCAACCACTCTTGTATTTCCATCTTCTCTAAGACAGAGGGAGCTCCTCTTCATCGTATATGTGCTACGCTTGTAAGGAAAGAGCTGCACATCTTCGTCTATTTATTGTCTTGCATCTGAATTCAAAAGATCTGCTTTTGACTTCTGGCCTCTTATTGACTATTCCTCATACACTGTATATACCCAAGAATATCAATGCGGTCCAAAAATGCAAGATCTGTTTACATTACAAAATTGGGGTCTACTTTATGAAAGCAAAAATGGCAACTGGAAATCATATATAATTTCTGATTTTCAAATAAATACCATCTTTGCAATGCATGTTACTTTCTATAACTTCGTACAAAAAAATTTAGAAGACCACAAGAAAGTGGTGAAAATTATAATAACTGGACTCAGGCAGTTTAAAAATGTACCATTAACAGAAACTTCAGTGCAAACTTCAGAAAGAAAATTTGCATTTTTGTCATCACAGGTTAATTATGATAATGCAGCCATTGTTCATATAGTGCATGAAATTGCTGAGTTTTTCAAGAGAACAGAAACTCCTTTTCAAAATAAGAACATTTTTCTAAGAAGAATATATGAAGATCATGCTCAGCTCAAGACTTGTGTGAGTATAGGGGTTTTTTTTTACACTGCATGATATTCAAGTCAGATATTCCTGGTGAACAAAACTGATAATATGTAAGCTGAAAATGCAGTAGAAAACTTTAAAGACTACATTTTCAAATAATGGAACCTAAAACATCTGCATGCAAGTAATTACAGGTAACTTTTGCTAATAATTTTTTTTTTTTACAGAACAGTTTTACAGAAGTTTTACTTACCTCTATGATGCAGGCACTTTCAAATTCACACATACAAATTTGAGCTTATTTTGAGATGTGATGCCCCAAAATATGACTAAGCCAGTATTTAACTTATTTCTCCTTAAACTACACTAGTTGTACACAGAACTAAATATTCTCACCAAATAACAATTTCATATGTTTTTCAACTACTTATGGTTTCTGTTAAGACAAGGAAGAACTACATGTAAATTGTATGCAAAACACTTCAGGAAAATATTAGGTCTGCAGAACCTTTGTCACAAAACAAAAAAATCCATAGACCCATTACCTTCCTTTGAACATCGATATATTCATTTCCTGATCTCTTTGTAGACATAGCAAGTGTGTGCTACACTACCTTTAACATTAGTACATTCAGCAGGCTTGCATGTGACAGAAGTGCTACAGTGCTCTGTCATGACCATGTCTATCAGAAGTTACTGTTTTACTGACTCATGTTGAACTACTATTCACTTGTCATTGTTCAAGCTAACACATTCTTTCATTTTCTGCTAAAATAACAGCTGAAGTCCAGACTTAACATTATCCATAAATCCATAGTGAAAGACTGCTTCCAAAAAATGGATAAATTTGTGGCCAAGGTAAGTAGGTTGTTTTTTATACTTCCAGCTAGCTTTAATGAATTTTAAAGACATAGAAGAGCTTTTTATACAAGCAGTCCCACATTACCAAGCAGTATGTATTTTCACTCATAAAAAAAGGTTTCTGCCCACATCCATTTTGAGGTCAACGCATCAGCACAGGCTTTTAAAAAACATTTAATTTCAATTCAGCACTAAACCCCATAGGAGTCTGTGCCTTTTTAGAAACACTTTATGTCACATGGGTCAGGATTAGCCATGCAACTGATGATAACCTATTTTGTTTGGAAAAGCAATGTTCATTCTATATACCAAAGAACATTTGAATCTTAACTACGTTTCATAAAAAATATTTTTCATTTTTTCTCAAATTTCTTTGAATAAATCCTTACATGCTTGTTCTCAATTCACATTTTGCTTGCCATAATATTGGATGTCATTTTTTTACAAATCATCTAATAAAGACTTCTTAATAATCTTTTCTTCACAGTCAAATGATCACTGCACTTGGCAAGAGATCCATGCACAATCGAGAGAAATACTTCAAAGAATTGAAAACTACTCTTTCAAAAGAAGAGCAGCACATTAGCAAAGTTAACTTGCATAATACTTTGAGGATCTACTATCACATCAAGATAAATTATCCTGTTTTTCTAAAAATTAAAGGAAGTAGTATACACATAGTTCCTATTTAAAAATATAAATTGCTTAACTTATTTTTTTTCAGGATATTTTTTCTAAGCTACTAGAATAACTTTAGCCTTACTAAAAACAACGCAAGGGAGCATGTAAATATGTTTATGGTTTGGGGTTTTTTTTGCAAAAAAAAAAATGGGGACATTTTCTATAAAATAGATATCATAGATACAGCTCTTCAAATTTTGTGTTCAGGCTAAAAAGTGTGAAATCAACTACTGTAACTGATATGCTCAGTACATTCATCAAGTTATGGGAGTATGAAGCTATGCCAGTCTAATGTTTTTCCAGTCAGATCTCATACCACACATTTGTACTGCAGTTACAAGGCTACTTTGCCATTCACGTGTGAAGATATGACTGTTTCCACAATGCCATGCTGCCAGGTTTCCACAAGCATCTGTGAAAATTTTGAGATTTCAGTTTGATTATTGTAGCAGTGGCAGTCATTTTTCTCCTTCTTAGTAGATGGTGCAGTGCTGTGTTTTGACTTTCGGCCTGGCAACAGAGCTAATAACACTGATGTTTTAGTCTGACCAAGGACTTTCTGAGCCTCATGGTCTGTCAGGGAGGAGGGGAAGCCAGGAGGAAGCAGAGACAGGATACCTGACCCAAACTGACCAAAGAGGTATTGCATACCACAGCACATCATGCCCAGGATGTAACTGAGAGTTACCCGGAAGGGCTAGGACTGCGGGATTGGAAGAGATATTGGTCGGTGCTTGGTCGGGCTGGGGTGTGAGTTATCAGTTGGCTGGTGGTGAGGTGTTGTATTCTCTTCCCTTGTTATTTCCTTTACATTATTATTACTGTTGGTAGCAGTAGTAATTTGTGTTATACCTTAGTTACTAAACTGTTCTTATCTCAACCCATGGGAGTTGCATTCTTTTTGATTCTCCTCTCTGTCCCTCTGGGAGTAGGGGGAGGGAAAGAAGTGGGGGAGTGAGTGAACGAGCTGCCTGACTGGTTTTAAACCATGACAGTTATCCAGATTAAAACTATAAAGACAAAACCAGCAACAAACCAAACAACCCCCTCTGCATTTCATTATACAGAGAAGACCCTAAATAGCAAAACACCTTTAAACACTCACAAGGTATCTAATAACCACTGGCAGCACTGCATATTGGCACATTTTCCAAACAGCTCACTGATTATTTGAAAGCCAGTAAAAGAAGATAACATCTAAGAAACTGACAGTTTTGAAGAAGAGAAAGGAGTACTGTGAATGAACAGTTTTGTTACATCTTTTGGCAGAGATAAGCCTTACTCCTGTGGTTTCAGATTTCCAGGCTCTGTTTCTTTACTTTATGGTAAAAGCTCTTTCGTGTCTGATTGTGTTTTTATATTCTCACACCATTTTTCTTCCTGCTTAACATGCATTTTCCCTGCATACACCACAACTGTGTATCAGAAGAAAAAGTAGAAAAGTCTAGCTTAGATACCAAATCCTTTTCCAAGTAAGGCTTTTTTTGCAGCACAGAGTCTTGACAAAAATTATGTCATCAATGATCTGAGTTCATAAGACAGTGTTACCATAAATACTGAGTTTACCTGGAACCCCAGCTTTCCCCTCCAGAATGGGTAGTCTAACACAAAAGACACTTTTAACATTCGTTCAGCATAACAGATTCTGGATTCTTTCTATACTAAGCCTTGAAACTGTCATGGTAACAGGACACATGGCTCTCAATGTCTATACTGCTAAAATCACAAAGATAACATCTTACTCTCATGATAAGACTTTCCTCTTGTCATGAACCTGTTAATGTTGCTGGCTAGAATAAAAGTATTACTTTGTAACTTCTAACTGTTAAACCATAAAGCTGTAGCATACAGAAATTTTAGAACATGTATGTGCATGTCATGGATTCTTACTGGAAAGGGCAGTTGCAATCAGAAGGCAGTATGCAAAGCAAATAAACTTGACAATGTGATACTATTATACTAGTTCCCATGTTTACATTCATATCTTGTAAGGGAAGCAATATGCTTCTTGTCACACTTCTATACAGTCAGAATTACAAGTGAACAAAGTGACTTGAAAATTAACCTGTGTTGGAGTAGTTCTGCAGAGTCAGGAACATGGATGGTGGTTGAGGTCACTGACACAAAAAATCATACAAAAATGGTGGCCAAGTGTACTAAAAATAGTGCTTACAATATTGGACAGTCTCCAGTGAGAGGAATGACAACTGAAGACAGATGAATCTTTCAGAGGAATAGAAATTATTTTATGGCTTTATATTCAAGAATAAATGCCAGTAATACAGAACCTAAAGTTACATATTCAAAGCACTGCTAAAAACGGCCTTTCGGGAAAAAAAAAAAAAAAAAAAAAAAAGAAGCCCAGTATCCCTAAATTAGCACTGGTAACAACAGTGTTACTATTTACACACATCTCAAAGTAACAATAACTGTGGGAATAAAGATTAATATCAGTCTTTTTAACAGCTATGCTTGATAATGTAAATTACTAGAAGAGAAAGAACAGAAAATAATTTTGTATTGTGGCATCAGACAAGTGGCCTATCCAACCATTTCTACCTCAAACTTCTATGAAGTTATTAAACTGCACTTTCATCATGAGTGGCACAGAGAGACAGGAAATAAAAACCATTTTATAACTTTCAGATAACTGTTATCTCAGGCAAATGAAGTTTAACTTGGAAGCCATAGCCCACACCAGTACAGAGCCTGCACTGTGAACACAACCATGCGAACTGCAATGGTTGTAAAACTGAATTAGCTCCATTATAAAGGAACAGAGTACAAATTTCCCCCCATAACAGGATCCCTGTGCTGGACATGTGCTCAGCTGTTTCACCTTCCAATGCCCACATTATAACTTTCCTGTTAAGGACATTTATTACACTTTGTCCAGGTGTTTGCTGACTGACAGCTGCTTGAGGTTACCACGTGAGTGACTGCTGCTCCAGACCAGCTGACTACTGTCAGACCTACTCTACAAGTTATCTTGTTTCATTTTCACCACTGCCCTGACTCCATAGCAACATCCTACAACTTGATGACATCATCTATAGCAGCACAGACTGTGGCATCTCATCCACATGTGTGGCTTTGGGGAAAATTCTGGTCCTAACAATTAGAAAATGACTTCAATTCCAGCGATTTTTGGCTTCTCCATGCCTCTAATGATTTTTAGAATCACCGAATCATAGAATGGTTAAAGTCAGAAAGCACTTTAAGTTCATCTAGTTCCAAATCCCCCTCTATGGGCAGGGACACCTACCCCTAGATCATGGCACCCAAAGCTCTGTCCAACCTGGCCTTGAACACTGCCAGGGATGGAGCATTTACCACTTCTCTGGGCAACCCATTTCAGTGATTCACCACCCTCACAGTAAAGAGCTGCTTCCTTATATCTAACCTGAACTTTCCCTGTTTAAGTGCACATTTAGGTTGCTAACATGATCTCAAACTCGATCCTCTACTACATGGGCCTAAGGTCTTCATTCTCGCAGTCCCTGCATCTGCCTTCCAAGACTTGAGTGGTGTGGCTTAGAGCACTTGTCACTGAAGACTGAGGCAAAGAAGTCATTGAGAACTTTTCTTTTTCTTTACCCTAGACATCTAGGTACACCATGAGTTTGACTGTCTTCAAACCATGAAGTGCTCCCTGTTTGCTCATTAATCAAAATCTTGCACTGACTCATGCTACTCACTGTGCTGGCTGCACAGCAAAAGTTTCCTCTCAGGATTTCAAGATTTTAAAACTGCGTTGATTCTTTCTTAAAACAAAAATACTTTCAGAGCAGCTGCAACTCAGCTGGCAGTCTAACCATGCACATAATTTTCAGATGCTTTTATCCTGTAACTGTCACTCTTCTCTTCCATGCAAGATGCTACAAAATATCCGAAAGTACAGTCACGTACTACCCTGGGACACAAGGGAACAGGTCAGTCACATGGACCTTCCAATTCCCTGTAAAAAAAAGTTGAAGACAGCTGTATCTTAACACTCATGAAAGCAATGTTGTGAGACATTCATTTTAAAGACAAGATATTGTGTGAGGCATTCAGTCTTAGCAGCAAATAGAGGCATTGAGTATACAAGGAACACTGCCTTCCTAGAAGGGAAATGATAAGCCCAAGATAATTGACTATATAAACATTAAACATGCTCCATCTATGTCTGATCAAAACAATCACCATTCAATTTATTCACAATATACTATTTTCACATAATGATTCTAATTGTGTTATTCAAATACATCATAAAATAAGTTATAAGGCTACTTCTATAAACAATCAAAGAAATTATTTTTTTGTTTATCAGAATTCCAAGGAATTCCAATGCAAGCACAGTTTTGGCTTTGTCTTTTTTTTTTTTTTTTTTTTTTGCTACGGTATGTGAGATAAATGCTATTTCTGGTGTCACAGTTGGCAAAAAATGTGCACAAATGCATTCTTACAAGAAATCAATATTAAATACATCTCTGCTATTAAAATTTCACAGACAAGGAGAAATAAGCAGATATTATTAAACCCCTCAAAAGGAAGAAACCAGATAGCATTTCAGAAGGCATCAGACTGGCTTCTTGCAAATGAAAATGACTTGGCTAGTTACTAAAGGCCATTTTTCCTTATTCCACAAATGGAAATATTACATTAGTTTTAATCACCAGTTATGACCTGAAATCAGAGTCATAAAAAACATTTACAAGCAAGAATACGAAATGTGTACCTGTCAACTACTACACTGAAACTATCAACAGGAGTGAAAAAAAAAATGACATTCTTGTTAGCTTCAGCATTAAGACAAAGAAAGATGTGGGAGAGAAGTTACAAGCAGTGAAAGCAAGGAGGTGCAAAATAAAATAGATTGTAGGAAAATAAAGGAAAGAAAGAAAAGGAAGGCTGGAGTGGGGAGAAAGTGAAAGAAACAAATCCATATTAGGAAATAACAAGTATTGACTGACCAGGAAACAGTGTAAATAAAAGTATGTCCACCTGAAGAAACAATCTTTGCTGTTATGTATTATTTACAATACCATAACAATAAAACAACAACAACAACAACAACAAAAAAACACTGCCAAACCAAAAACAAACAATCAAAGGTGAATACTGCTTCTTGAAGTGCAAATTATTTGGACCAAATACCTAACTTTATTGCTTTCTCTAAGTACTTGTAACCTCTCTCAGAAAATGCTGTCTGCTAACACACAACCTCTAATGATGGCCCCATTATCTGCTTTACTGCCAAAATTGCTCTTTTAGTCTCCTCTGTCCTGCAGAAAGAGAATGTTGTGGCACTGCTCTCCCCAGATAGTTTGTGAAGGAGACAAAGATGCCCTTCAGATTCTGGAATACATTTCACTTTCACCAGTTATACTTCCATCCCACCTCACAATCCCCCAAATTAGTGTCTTCATTAGGTTCAGGCATTTTGAATACTGAATCATCTTTCAGTCCAATGGTAAGATACCACACTGTAATAAGAGCACTTGAAGGACTAGGGTCATAGCAGCAACAACAAAAAGCACAGTCATATATCATTCCATTTTAGCAATCTATCACTAATGGCTGCCTGAAGTCTCCACAACCACCCAGTTATTTTAAATGCTGCTAGAACCTTCTTCCATTTGCAGGCAAGCCACAAAACTGCAAAGAAAAATATGCATAACCTCTTTTACAAAGAGTGAAATCTATCCTCAAAGGAAAAAAAACCCAAGATAAATATATGTCAAATCCATTGTTTATCAGTGCTAATTAAAGCAATATAAATGCTATAACTTATGCAAAAACATACAGCAAGAAGGAAGTTCACTATTTACAATGCAACAGAGTAAGTTGTAACTATATTTACATTACCTTAATTATACTACCATGTTAATTTGAGATTGTAAAATTCAAGTCTTTGTGAAAGGGAACAACCATTGTCATGTGTGTAGACCATCAGAGATTAATTTAGAAATGAAGCTACACTTATCAAATCAACTGAATTAGATTAGATTGGAGCATTACTACTAGTACCACGTCTTGAAGTATAATTGAGGGTATATAATTTTAGGTAGAAAAACATTTCTGTGTTTTTTGGTTGTTTTTCTTTTCCACATAAAAATGATCCCCAAGGTCATAAAAGAGGGGGAAGAAGTTGCTCTTTCCTTAAGCAAGCCTAAATTACACAAATCATGTAAATTCTTCTTTATCTTCCCTAATTCTTTCAGATGTTTTTTTTCCCTTGCAGTTATTTCCATGAGGGAAGAAACAGCTTCAGGCCAAACTGTCCATTTGGGCACAATCCACCTAAGCACTTAGTTATGTGTCCTGCATTCATGCCTTTCCGGAAACAAAAGACTAAGCATTATTCCAACCAAACTCTGGAGGAACATAACAAATCTTCAGAGAACTCCTTATTGTCATCCACTCTTCAAAAGAAGTGACTTCCATGTAAAATTACACCGTGCTCACCTTTTCTACAGTATGGCCTAACAATTACAGCGTATGACCAGAATGCAATGTTCCTGAGATCAGTTTTGCTCAAGTACATTGATGCCTTCCTCCACAATCTGCCCTATCAGTCAGGAAGACGTTTTTCAGGATAAGGACACTCCAATGCTCATACTGAAGCTGTTACAAGAATTCACTAATCCAGAAGTACTGTACAAAGGATAATATAATCTAATAATCACATAGTTAGGGCACTCATCTGTAAGAAAGAAGTTCTGCATTCTAGACAATGTTCTAAGGTTATTGTTAATATTTCTACATTAAGCATTAGAGCAGATAAACATAATTCACATCACATAAATAGTAAGAAATCTTGGTATCTTAAGATCATTTGCACTACTTAAGAGAACCCTGTAGAAGTACAACATTCTGCTTATACCATGATTAGTCTAATACCCTTTTAATGCAGACTATGAATATGTACATTCACCCTACCCACTTCCCAAGCAGACATATACCCTTTGTGGCTCATAGCACAGCAAGTTTACAAATTACCCTGTGGTGCCAAATGATAGCTCACTGTGGAAGTTTTCTAGGTGAGAAAGAAAGACTTAAATATTCTTCTCCCCCAAATCAGAAGAGATAACTTAGTCAATTGTATGATTCATTGATTGCTTAATGAGCACAGTGTTTCCTTTGCACGAAGTGTCTTTTTCTGTTTCTGAGATTTTTTTAAACTCTGAGCAATTATTATACATGCATGACTAGCATGGCTCACTTTTTTCCAAACCTAGTGTATCTGACACAATATATCTTTCACAATAACACAAATCCTCTTTGATCTGTACATTTTTGGGTGGCACTCAGTTCAGTCGTAAGTTTTCCTACCCAATAAAACAAGAAAAACATGCTTCTAAATTAAGAAGTGGTCTTCAGATTATGTCAAACCACAGAAAGGTGTATTTTCAGGAGCTTAGAATATTTATTTTTTTTTTTTTTTCCTCAGGAATCAAACTTTGAAAGTTAGGTAGCCTACAAATATATAGCACGGTAATAATACCTGTTTGACGGTGGCACTGAACAATGCCAAACAATGACAATGCTGAACACGAGCTAGAAATTTTAATATGTGTCATTTAAGAAAACACACATGAATTTATCAGGAAAGAAACAACTAACAAGCCTAAAGACCACACTGACCCTTCTTCCATATAGCTATTTTTTCTATATAAGTATTTATAGAATACTTTCAATGAAAACTTGGAGGCTTCAAAACTAGTATGAGCTGAGCAATACTTACTGGGTTTGAAGTTACATTCTCACCCAAAATATATTAGCTAGGAATTAATTTGCTACTGTTTTATCAGGTATTACATTTAGATTCTGAGATGGAAACTGTGAGGAAGAAATAACTTCTGGAAAAATAATTGTCAATCACAGCTTTTTTTTTTTTTTTAATAAAGAACAGTTATAATTAACACAGGCATTATATTTGTCCTTTTCTGTTATAGAAGGCCTGATTCAAGTACCGTTAAAAATCTTGCCATTTGATTTTAGTGGGAATTTCCTCAATGCCTTGGATTTGTACCTAAACTCTCAATCAAAGTCAGGCAAATTCAAAGCAACAGCCATTTGACATTCAAGAAAAAGTTGTAGCTGATGTTGAATATGTGATTTTCTTTCATGATGAATATGGTGATACTTTACATTATCATCCCCCACTGGAAATAATAAAACATCCTTTAGGGTTGACAGTTTTTCCCTCTTGCACGTCTTGTATTAACGTGGGCAGTGTAAATGGCTTACACTTGTTACAGTACGTTAATAAGTATTTTTATCCCTGTGTAAAATGGGCATATTCATAGGCCACTGATATGACTTTCTCTCTTTTAAAAGCTGACATTGCAGTCGACGATGACATCATCCGTCTTTACAGAGAAAATCATTTTGATGCATTTTAGATTACTACTGTGAAGTATCATTAGCATTTTCACCACCTTTTCCATAATGTCTATGTTGGTCAGTTTTAAGTAAATTTCTCTCTAAGGCTATGTTAATTGATGTTCTCTCTAAAAAAAAATCAGTACAAACCAGACAAAGAACCAGGAAAAAAAATAGAAAATCTTATTTGAATATTTATTAAAAGACTTCATTATTCTTCTCACAACTGAGTTATCTTTCCAGCATTTTCATCTCCCTTCCTTTCTTAACCGACTCCAATAGCAAGTCGTTTGAATCTCTTGGAGACTTTCCTATACCTTTTGTATCACACTAGTTCTAGACTTCCTCTCATTTACACCTTAAATTTCTAATATAAAGAAAGCCTTGTGTATGTTAGTGTTACTAGGACTGTCATTATGCAAGAGAGAAATAAAAAAAACAAACAAACCAAAAAATGACAAAACAACGCTGAATCCAGCCCTTGTACTACAAAATTTATACTGTTAGAATGACACAACTGAAGCGTGAAAGCAAACAGGAAAGAGACTAAGTAGCAGAAGAGTTTACATGCAGCATGTAGGGTCATGGAATATTGTAGTATTAATGGGAGAGCAGACAGTTCTCTTCAAGAAATCACTGTCACCATCTGCCCAAAAATGATATCTTGATGACTTTTTCTTTCCTTCTTTTCATGCTAATCTGTGCATTCCATGACTAGCCTGTTTCATTTTAAAATGCTGTGATTTCTATAAATCCTTCCATCTCATTCTCTGTTCTCTGCCTGTTTCTTAATAATATTAAGAGGTTGAACATGCAAAAGTTAATTGTCAAGAAAAAATGACAGCTGGACAGAAGAGACTGCTCCTACAAGTGCTTCAGACAAACCTGAAGTGTGGGCTCACATACCACTAGACGCCAGGGAATCCACATATGAAAGAAAGGTCTAGCTGCAGAAAATAGTTTCATTTGGCTGGAAATCCATTCATTCAACACTGTTACTCATGCAATAACTTCATTTTTTCTGAACATGACTTGTTCTTCCAATTTAACTTAATTTCAATGGAAGATGTGCTAAATGAAGTACTGGACGCATCTGTGGTACTCCATCTAGGATATGAACTGCTCTTTAGTTCAAAGGCAGCATGTGTAATGATGTTGGCACAGAAAGTTGAGGTGAGTAGCAATCCAAAGTATATTTAAAGGGTCAATCAGGACTTATTAGGTAGTGATAATATTTAAAGATGAGCAGATAGATTTAGCTGGCAGGGAACAAATGGGAAAAAGATGCAGCAAGGCATCTGCAATAGTCAGTATTAGGAAGAGTCAAAACCCACCTGTCCTCTTCCTACCCAATGTAAACTGATTCTATTTAGTATTACAGTAAGAGGACAATTACAGCACCTAATGTAGTGTGCAAATTACCTGCTGAGGTTTTATTTGGATATTTATTATCAGTTTGCATATCTCAAAAGAGCCTATTCTCTTCGTGTCAGTATGATTTATACAGGTGTATCTAGCTGTATTGCAACCATATCCCACAAGGTTAAATAAGACTGTTTACCCCAACAATCTTCAGTACTCAAGCCAAGCAGTCACTCCTTTTAAGTTTATAGGCAATTGTATTGCTGGAAGAGATTTAAATATATCAAGACAGCCTCAGGAACAAACAGTTCCACATCCCTTTCTCTCCTCCTACCTCTACTTTAATAACTTGACACAGACAAAATAGAATTCTTTCCTGACAGATCTGTTTAAGAACAATGTAGTAGTTGCATAAATTATGAAAACAGTGAAATCATAAGCAGCTTCCTAGTTACACAAGGGTGGGGGAAAAAAAAACAATCACTCATAAGTTCATAATGCCCCATAAGGCAATTTGAGGAAAAAAAAATCTTTCAGAAAATAATAGCTCCTTAGCATCAAGGCTGTATTTGAAAGCAAGAGGGACAGTTCTACCTACAGACAACTTCAGCTGGCGAAAACAAGGTAAGCCAATTCTAAAAAAGTATGAAGTATCTGCACCAAAACAACCACAACCAATTTAAAGCTTGCTCAAATGACAAACTATCATTGGTCTATGATCTTAAAGTATACACAATATTTTATACTAACTAAAGACTTTCCTACTGATTTTACAGTATTTGGATCAAGTCACAAATTACTCAAAGGCCTTAATTTATCTTTTGCAGAACTACTTTCCAAGAAACTAATGTGATTCTAATTCAAACCACAACCCTTTAAGGAGAGTATGCTGTTACTGGGGTTTACATATTTCTATAATACAAGTTCACCTTTATTATAATCTATGACTCAGAACGTTCTTTAGATTCAGGAAAGAATCCAGTAAATTCCCCTGTAGAATCGCTATTGTTCACGGTATGGAAACTATTTGGCAACATGTCTTTTCTGTCATCAAATCTTAGACTCATTTTAGCCTCTGAGTAGATTTGCAAATGTGAGCTGCCCACATACTACGTATAGTTATCTATTTGCAGGTACGGTTTCTTCAAACATTTATCTGTGGGTAGTTTCAACTGAACTACTCAACTGACTGTACTGCATGTGACTGTGTGAAAGTTGACAGGATGATCATGTATATTTTTACAATGTGAGCTAAGTCTAAAATGTGATGAAGATGTTAAGTAACAATAGCAATTATTACAGCAATTAAAATATAAAACATGAATCAGCATTTTGCTGCTGTTCCTGACTCTCTCCCTGACTTGCTTTATAATTTTGGGCAAGTAACTTAGCCCCTGATTCTGCAAATACTTTTACCTATGCTAAGTATCACAAAGCATATGGTATAATACAGCTTTACTTGCTTAAATTAAGAAAACCCGGGTCTTAAACTGTTTCTGTGATAACATACATTGCTATGATCAACAGAATTATTCCATTGTACTCCAACATGGTGTTACAATACAGAGAGTTTAAGAGAGTGTTTCCCTACCAGTACTTAGCACTCTCCAAGAAAAAGAAACAGTGTACAACAGAACGAAAAGGAAGGCAGGACTGGGATTCCTATCGAGTAATCTCTGCCAATTGCTTTGTTGCTCTCTTGGACTCAACCTTTGTCTCCAAGCTGTAAATACTTACAGGAGGTAACCTGGTTTCCTACCGGCACCTGAATGCCTGCTACAGTTTCAAGGACGAGAGGGGCAAAAAGGGAATGTACAGAGCTCTAGGCCTTTGGGTTTCCTGCCTGACATACGTGGAGCAAACCCGGTGACACAAACCCTGCCAAGAGCAGGCAGGCAGTAACTCTTTTCGCTCATGGTGGGTGCATTCACTGTGTTCCTCGCTCACTGCAGAGCAACAGCTGACCATGGCAGGGCAGGCCAGTCCCCCTCAGAGCAATCGGGCGGCAGTAACCAGACACAGCAGAGGCAATTTCTCTCTCGAGCCCCAGGCAGAGCCGGGTACCCCCACCCGCCCGCCCTGCCTGCGGCAAGGCTCGCAAGGGACAGCGGGGCTGCGCCGGCTCGGGGGCTCCCGGTCGGCGCCGGACAGACACAGCCTCACCGCGGCGGGGCCCTCAGAGCGGCCCCGGCAGGGCTCTGTCCGCCGCAGAGCTCCCGCAGAACGGGCAGCCCACACGCTCGACAGAGACACGCGGTACCCCTCAGCAGCTACGACGGAGGGGATGAACTAACTCTGACTCACAGCACTCCCTACCCCCACCACTACCGCCAGCCCAGGCGCCAGCCATGCTCCCCCATCGCCCCCGCCTCAGGCGCCGCCGGAGGAGGAGCGCCGCAGGGCCCCCCGCCCCCCACCTGCAGCCCCGCCCTCCACCCTCCACCCCTCCGTCAGCCTCACGTTACCCCCCCCCCCCAAATGCCAGCACCTTCAGACCGTAACTGCACGGCCCCGCCCGCCGCAAAGGCAGCCGCTCGGCGCGGCAGCTCGCCTTCCCATTGGCGGCCTGGCCCGCCCGTCAGCCGCCGCTCCCCGAAGGGGTGTCGGAGGGCGGTGTCGGGCTGGGCTGTCAGCGGGAGCGCGGAGAGGAAGCGGCGGCGGGCACGGTGGGGAGGAGGCGGGCGGGTGGCTGGCTGCGATGTGAGGGCTGCGTGTCTCACCATCTTCCCTCCCTGTCCCGGTCTATTTCTCACTACCGCCCTCTCCCCTCATATACCTGTCTGTAAACACGCAGCTACACCGTTTTTTTCTCGACTTCTCTTCCTGCAGAGGCTAGATACTCGATCCGGCAGAGTGCGCACGCCGGCTTAGCAGGGCAGACCCCCGCGGCTAGGGGCTCCCTCAGCAACCGCACTCCGTCTCTCCCGCCGGTGCCGCCACCACAGCGCCATGGATCACCAACCGAAGTTCTTCGAGAACCTCTCAGGCACCGGGAAAGCCATAGGGGTGCTGACCAGCGGCGGTGATGCCCAAGGTAGCTGCTCACGCCGTTCGCGGGGGGAAGACGAGGGGAAGGAGCCGCGGAAGGAGAGGCAGAAGATAGGGGGAGGGGGAAGAAACCATGGACACTGTGGGGGTTGGGGGCAGCGGAAAGGCACGGTGAGGAGTCCCTAGGGGATGGTGTGAGAGAGGCTGGGGAAGGAGCTGGTGGGGGTAGCAGCGCCTGAGACAAGGGAGTAGGAAGCATGGGCTGCTTTGGCGTGGCTGCGGCGGGAAGCCACGCCGGTAGGGGCACGTGGGGGTGGTGGATGGAGAGGGCGTCTGGCAGTGGGACACAGGAGATTGCCGTGATCCTGTTCCTTTTGCAGTGCTGGCCTTCCAGCTGTCTCTCTTAGTAAGAGCATTTAAGAGATAAATTACTTTTGTGTGGCCTGGGCGCCTGAGCTGGGACCATGCCCTCATCCTTCCTCTCTCACACGTTTCCTCTGCGCCTGCCTTGTAGGGAAGAAAGTAGAAGCCGTCCGATAACTTTTACAACAAAAATGTCTTCACTCCGCGTGAGATGGAGGGGAGAGGAGGGAGAGAGGGTGGCTGATGCGAGCGGAGGAGGCCGTGCTGCCCTGCACGGCGGTGGGAGGCTGGCTGCGCTGCTGGGGCCGTGCCAGTCCTCGCCTCATCTGCTTTTCACTTCGTGTTGGCACCAGAACACTTACGTTCTTAACAGTGATTTAGAACGCTCAGATGGTAGTGTACTCTCTACCCCCGTAGGAGTCTGTTGGAAACGTGCTTCACCTCCTTAAATCTCTTTACGCATAGAGGCAGTGCTCGCTACAGGACAGGACGCACAAAAGACCTATGGATGTTAAAGGGAAAGGAAAGAGGCTTAATCCCGATATACTTAGCCTTAAAGTCGTTTTTTTACACTTTCATTTCCCCTTTTCTCATATATGTTAATAGCTTGAAGTTTCAGTTAATTAAGATTTCAAATATGCGGTACTCCATGCTATTTGAGAGGACTTTTGCTCTGCTTTTGCCAGGAGAGTTCTTTTGTGGTGATTGCTTTTAGCTCGTTTCCTTAAATGACGATTTTTTTTGTTAGTTTTTCTTTTTCCGAGAATGTCTCGAAAGTACCTTCACTTAAAGAAGAAACGGCACTGTTGAACAGAATGAGGGCATGGGGAAGCCTCTCTTTTTTTTTTTTTTTTGTCTGGGCTCGGTAGTTAATGACCAGTTTTCCCAGCTTTGTACGCGGGGACGTGCAGAGACCAGCCCGCATCCGTGGCTGGGGCGTTCTGCCCGCTTTCTCGGGCGCAGGCAGCTTCCTCTCCTCTTCTCGCTTCCCGGCGCGTCCATGCGGGTGGTGTAAGCCTGTATGGACCAGTGTCTCTGCGCTCCCTCCCCACCGCCGGTGTGTACGTGATCCACCGCGAGTCGCTGCAGATTCCGCCTCCTTGCGTCATCTGGGCTGGGAGAAGCATCCTCCCTCCCCCTGACCGCAGGAATAACGGGGAGCCCCGGGGTTTACCTGAAATTATCTGGAATTTTATCAGGGGTGGAAAGGATTTAGTACCAATCGGAGAGGAAAACGCTACACTTCCGGAGAAAAAGCAAATTGATGCCTCTAAATGGCTTCTCTTCTGCCCCTCAGTGGGTTTACACTTGTTTGAGTTTTATCACAGTGCCATCAGTTCCACTGCTAAACAATTCTAGGAGGGACCATGAATCAAGTCATCTCTGATTCAATTGTTTGGTTCCCAAATCGCCATTTTAATTTTAAAGTGTGACAGAGCTTTGCCTGAAGCAGCAGTAGCATGTTCAGCAAGAGACTGAACCCTGTCACTTACTTCCGTGTGACTGGAGATTACATAATGTAGCAGCAGATGTATCTCTTTTTATAAAGTATTAATCTGCACTACATGAATTAAAGCATTTAAAAGGCTTGCAGAATCCATGGGTGACACCTAAATTTTATTTTCTGCTGCTGGAGCACATTTAGGTGGAGGCATAAAAAGTAACAGCTGGTGAAAGTTGTTCTGAGGAGTGAGGTTGTCACGAAGACCAAAGTAAACTGGATGCCTTCCACGTTGTTTTTGCAGGCAGTGGTGATGTCCTGACTTTGAAGAGCAAGAAAAAAAAAAAAAGCCAAAACAACAAAACCTGGATAATTTCAACTGAATCATGCCACACAATTGAGGTTCATAACCCTTATGATCTTGGTAACAGTGTAGATGTGTAAAATGCACATCAAGTCTATTTGCATGCTAGGTTAGGAGTTAAACAGGGGACAGGGTGAGTCATGCCCTATCAAGGTCATTTGCCTTCTGAAGGGCAAATGATCAAGAGAAGTTCTGAAGTATAACCAGAAGGGTGTATCTTGCTATTATTGTAGAGCTGTTAAAAGCAAATTGTACGTGAGACAAAACTACTAATACTGAAGTAGGCAAAAAAAGTACTAATACTAAAAAGAAGTTCCAGTCTCCTGTGTTTTTTTGAAGGGGGGTGGCTGTGGGTTTGTTGTTTGTTGTTGGTTTTTTTTGTTTGTTTTGTTAGGGTTTTCTTTTAGTTAGACACTAGAAAATCTCAGAGTATTTGTAATGCAAACTAAGCTCACAGGAAATTGAGTGGAATGAGCACTTATTAGTGTTTCAGTAAACACATGATTTTCACATGAGCAGGTGCCTTGATTTAGATTTGGCTGCAAATCTCAACCCAGAAAAATATGCTTGAATCTGTTTTGAAATAAAGGTGCTACCTTTGCTGTTACTATGCTTATTAATAATTTAGAAGTAGCATTATGTAAATTACACAAGTCTTTCTATTTATAGGACGTGTTATGTTTTAAATTACTTCCTGACGTGTGGTATTTCCTTGAAAGGGTTTTTTGTTTTTCCTTTTCACTACCTGTGGGATATTAAAGACTGTAGAATATCTATATGTTATACTGGAGCTATTATGGTTTAGTCACTGTATTTTAAACAGGTACATTCTTTTGTTTGGTGGAGTTAAAGAATTTATCACCGACTTACTTAACTGGAAAAAAATTTGCATTTTGTACATTTAACATATATAAATACTAAGCTTGTCCAACACTTCAGCTAGCCATCTCTTAAATTGCGAGGTAAACCAAGTAATTTTCACCGTAATCACAGTACCTTGAGAGGCAAAAGAAGCTGAAAATGGATTCTCAAGATTTATGGGTTCAGTTTCTGGACTGTTTCTAGATTGTAGTGGTTGCAGCTCAGAAAGGTAGAGTAATAAATGGGTTTTAAGTTATGCTTCTGCGTTCAGTGTGTGGGACTCTGGCCATAGTCTGCTTCTGGTCATGAATGGGTGTATTTTGTGCGGGTTGCCAGTGCCTGCCACAGACAATTTTTGCTGCCATAGGTCACTTTTATTTTCATTTCACCTCTGATCAGACTGCTTGTTCTAGGGTTGTGATAGGTATGGCTCAGCAGCAGGAGCAGTGAAATCTGAAAACTGCTGCCAACAGGTGATTGTGCTATTGAGGAATGATGTGCTTGTGGCTGCTTTGAGCTACTGCCCAATTTACTGGCTCAAGATTACTGTCTTTGAATGTGACCATGTTACTTTTGAGGTAAACTCAAAGATTTAGTGTTCTGGAAGACAGCATAAAGGATTGCGTGGTAATGGTCTGGGATACCATAGACCATGACTGTTGAAGTAAAGTTTTGCATATCTCAAAGTTTGAATTATTACAGGCTTCCCAACATTTCGAGGCATATTTAATATAGTAGTGTAGATGTACTACTCTTGTCCTGAAAATTTACATTGGACAAAGAAATCTTGCTGTTGAACAGATAATAGAGCTCCACTCCTGGGGCAAGTACTGAGCTTAGAAACAGCTAAAAAGAAGCCTATAGTCTCTTATATTCCACGTTTTAGAGTACCACAGACCATGACTGTGGAAGCAAAGAGCTATGTATGCTTCTGTTGAAGCATTACAGTTTTCTGAGGAACATGACAAGACATAATATAGTAGTGAAGGTGTACTGATTTTGTCTTGCTAGCAAATGATGGAAAAATAAATTTGCCAGAGGACAAAGAAATTGTACAAAAAAATAAATGGACAAGAAATAAAAAACCCACTAATTTTATGCCATTCAAATCACAGAGTTTATTTAACTTTCGTAATTTGAAGGTAGTGTCAAGGAGTTTTGAATTCTAAAGGCACTTTTTCCAGATAAGAGTGTGTGTTTGTATAGGCATCTATATAAAATACATATACATGTGTGTTCATATATATAGTAGTATAATTTGTATGTAGACTTGAATATAGATGTTAATGGATAAGTGTAACTATTTCAATGAATTTAGTATTTTGGAAGAAGTGCTTCTATGGTTGAAATGAATCTCAAGATTTATTTGTATCTTGAAGGAGGAGATATGTAGCTATGTATGTAGATACGTAATTCTCTTGTATATATTCAGCAGAACGCTCTGATTTGTATAGTGTTACTGCTTAGAACAATTGTATTTTCTTCAGATATCTAGAATCGTTGTTATATGCAATAAAATGTTAGGTAATCAAAGGCAAATTAAACCTAAATTGAAACAAACCCCAAATTGTTTTCTTAATTATTTGTTCTTGTGTTTGACTGCTTCTTCTTATCTTTCCTTTTGATGATTATATGCTTGCACAAAATTACTGATGTATCTATCCATTTGCATACTTGAATGGAGTCTTTCTAGTTATTAATGTTCAGACATTTTCCTTAGTTTGTGTGTTTTGCTAAATAGTCTTTTAAGTGTGGGTCTTTATTCCAGAGAGCACATAAACATATGTACTAAGTCATTAGCATGCATTAAAGCCAATGTTTGTCTTTAAAACTGATGGTACTTAAGTGTTTCTTGATGCTTGTCCAAGACGCATAGTTTTGATTTTTCTTTTATATGGTTCGTATTACAGTTATTTAAAGGCCTGTCTAGCTGACTAAAGTGAGAAAAACTTGACTTCAACACAAAATAGTGTAGCATGTCCTCTGTTGTGGTGGCATATGTACGTTGAGCAGGATGTAGGTGCGGGAGAGCAATACATTTTGGGGAAGGGAGTGCCTTTAAAATAATTCAGATTTCTGCAGTATTGTTTATAGCCCTGCTATTAAATTATTGCTTTCAAAGGCAATTGAGTAGACAATACCAAGAAGGACAGTAAATCAACTCTTTAAATCAGACATTGTATAAAGACATGTTGGTAGTTGCAATTTAGTTAACCTTTGCTGAGTACAAAAGAGCAAAATAAATCTTTTTTACTGTCAAAGGCTTTAATGCAAAAGCAAGTGGTAATTCTGGAAAATTTTAAATAATTCTTATATTAGTAAAAAAATACTGGTTTTACTCGTGGCTTTCTTTTGAAGCTGCTATTCTAATCCTATGTTTATCAGGCTGTATTTATTATTCAGGAGGACTAAATCCATGGTTAACCCAGTAAATCTCTTTTTCAGTAATAAGCATATAATTACAATAGTATTGGTGAATTACCATAATGACTGTGAAATGTAAGACTACACAAATAATTAAATACAACAATATTTTGTTAGACAAGTTCTATGGAGACTTCATGAAATTTTCTGTGTTCGCGTACTTGAATCACTGCAAGCGGTGTATTCAGATTTGGATAGCCAACATACAGAAATCTAAAACTTCAGTGCTCTGTGTTTTGTAAATATCAAATGATAACGTTCTTCAGTCCTCAGCCATTCTGAAATGTAAGCCACTTCTTTAGGAACTTGCCAATAGGCACCCAAGTCATTTTTCTATATAAAGAGGTAAAATATACATTGACAAATAACAATAAAATGTATGTTGCATAAACTGATAAAGTTACACTGGTGCTACTGACAAGATGCACTCTAATATGTGCTTCTTTTGTTTCCCGAGCTTTTGCTCTTTTTTGCAGCAGGTAAATTATGAATTTTACAAATTCTTCATGTAAGATCAGTTGGAACTGGAAAGTATTCACTAAGAAAATGTGTCTGTATTATAAATATATTAGTGTGGAGAAAATTAATGGATTTGTCATTTTGAGAAATAAATGCTTTCATTTACTCTGTTTGGAAGAAGTATGAATGAATGAAATATGCATAAATTGCAGGCTAATTTATGCATAACAAAGGTACGGCAGATCTGGAGGATTTGTGATGAGAGCAGAATAACTATCCTTCTTTAAAATAACTGAGGGTTGCATGCTAAAGATAAAAAGGTAGGGTACATGGCCAATAAAGTGGAAATGTGAGCAATAGCAAATAAAAGACAAGTGTGTATGTTGGTAGACATAGATGTTTAGTGTCTTCCTGGTTTTTTAATTACTTCTTTTTGCTGACAAAGCTATTCTGCTTTAATCTGTTCGGATCATAGATTCTTTTTCTTTATTCTAAGTAGATACTTTGAATGCAGAGACTACTGCTGAATGAGACACTGGAGTCGTTATAACTGAACATATGTTAGATACCTGGCACAGTCTTGATGTTTATTCTCAGATGCCAGACATGAGAGCTGACAAAGCTGAGCTTCAAGAGCAGAAGGCTTTTAAAAGGGCAGCTCTTAACAGTGCTTTTTCCTTTCAGAAAATGTTAATTTATGAACAGCTAAATGTTCATTAGCTGCTTTTGGAGGATTCTGCAGCCAAATAGGTAATATAAAATGTTTTCCTTATCTGTAAGAAAACCTTCTTCCACAAATGACAGTGCCCCCAAGAAAAACAAAAAACCAGAACAACCCCAAACCAAAATAAAAATCCAAGCAAAACCCAAGCAATAAACTACCAAAGCACCTACCTACCAACCCCACCACTAAAAAAAAATCCCCAGCAAACCTCTTGCACATGTTGTGTATTAATAGAAGCAAGCTGTGGCCTTTGTTGATGGTAGTAGCTTGTGCTTATGTCTTGTGCTTGAGGAAAATGGCAGTACAGTATTGTCAGTTTTATAAAGTTAAAGGACTTTGCAGGGAGCATCATGTGTGAGAGTTGAGGGTGTTCATTTTGTTACAAAACTTGTTTCGCTGAGGAGATTCATTCACTATGTGTAGTAGGTTTGTTTAGATCTGAAACTCAGCATGCTTTCTTTTCAGTACAGCCTGTCAGATGAGATGAGATTTTCTGTTCTAACTTGGCATCATCTACTGCATTGTCCAATGCTGTGCTTTTAGCATTCTTGGCATTTGAAAACTTCCCAGCTCTGCCACAAGGCTCTTTCTCAGAGAATTCTAGCTGTTATTTGCTGATGTGAAAACACTGTTACTCATGATTTTAATCTTAAGTGACATCTGTACAAACAGCAAAGTGACTTGATTTTGGAGAATTTAATTTCATGTTTTGCATTGAGCAACTTCAGGGACTTTTTGTTATGTTCCCAAAATAATAAATATTTGAGTAAACCTCAGTCTCATTCTTTATTCAGACAGATAAACTTCTACAGATAGCTCAGTATTTTTTCCTATAATGGAAGATATTGTAGGAATAGATCTTTATGGCTTACTGTGCTGTGGGTTTATATATTGTAGTTACAGACTTATATCTCCAGATAGGTGAACACTTAACACCTATGTTCAACAGCAAAGCTGACCTACTACTTTACTGTTAAGTGCAACGGATTTGGAGAATTGGTGCCTAATATGTTGGATCGTCAAGTTTCTGGCATCTCTTTTCAACTCATGTGCCAAGGCTGTTTCTTTTGGTGTAGCTCAACTACTGTTTCTGTCCTCATCCTTTGCATAATCTCTTGTGTCTGTTTAAGTGGTATGGAGCAATTAGTTTATTACTTTTGAAAACTTCCTGAATAATGAGTAAGGTAATACAATATTGGAAGGGATGAGTTGTAACACAGATTCATTTGAACCCATGTAGGGGGGACCAGCAGAACATCCATTGTTGCTCAGAAGATTAAGTGTTCAAGCACTTGGACTTAAATGGAAGATTTTACAGGAGTTTAATGTCAGATGTCTGTAAACAGGGAATTCCCATTTGAGCTTGCACTTCTGGGAAGTGGCATTTAGATACTTTCTGTCAAATAAGTCCATGAAGCATTTCTTGTTTTAATCGTTTGCAGCTACTTCTGTCTTTTTAAGTGGGCACCTGTCTATGTCAGTTTTGTCTGTGCTCCCCACAAAATACTGTGTATGCACCTGTGTTACTTTGGAAAGTCTAGAAAAAAGAACTGTTGCAGTATAAATTCTCTCTTGAAGAAGCTGAATTTTAACTTGTTGAACATTTTAAATTTTAGATAGAGAACCTATCATTATTGTGAAGTAAATTTATTTTCTCTTTCTGGTTTGGTAGCTGTTACTTTTACAATGCTGTTTTACAATCGGCAGCAATTTAATGTCTGATTAACATACATACTGGCGTTTACATAATTATTGTAATAAAGCAAACACTTCTGTCTTCATGGTCTGATTGCACTGTCATTAAGCAAATTTTGTGTTTTGATAGGTGCTGATAATTGTTTCTAGGAATGAATTAATGCTTCAGTTTTATTTTAAAGACATTGAAAATTTACGGTTTTCAGAAAAACCCACAACCCTCAAACAAATAACCTGTAACAATGTGATTTTGCTTTTTTTCTTCCTAGGTATGAATGCTGCTGTGCGTGCAGTAGTACGTATGGGGATCTATGTAAAAGCCAAAGTGTATTTTGTTTATGAGGTTAGTTTCTGTTTTATTCATTCTTAATTTGTCTAATGATTGTACTCGTTTTTGTGGGAACCTCATGGAAAATGAATAGTATAAAATAAAAAATGTTGTACCTGTCATTTAATCATATCCCTGTTTTATTTAAAATTTTTTATTTTTGTAGAAAGCTATTTTCATGAGGTATATGCTAAAACTATTTCATTTAAAAGCAGTTTTTTTAGTAAATGGAATTCTTCATGTGCCACTAGAAGCTTGGAAATACTGAGAAAACCAGAGGTGGTTGTTACTCAGCAGTGAGCTATGTACGTGTGTACTTGTTAGATGTACTTTATAAATACCTTCTGAAATCTAGTTAAACTTCTAATTCCTAACCCTCTGGCTTTCCCCCAGTATATTTTCCTAGGGTATGGTAAGGATGTGCCATCATCCTTGTTTCACGAATTAAACGACTTGATCAAAACCAAGAGTACTGTTGGGCTGGTGCCATCTTTCCTGTATTCCTGTTAGAAAGTTGCAACTGAAAAAACTCCAACAAACAAAAAAGACCACACCAAAAAATCTGCACGTGAATTTTGTGGTTGAAGCTTATCACTGTATGTACATGAAGATTGTTAATTTCTGTAACAATTACTTGATAAGAAGAAATGAGATGAGTTTAATGTAAATGCCAAAATAATGTATGAATGTATGTCTTACTGGAAGACTAAGTTATAGTTAGACTGCCACATGAGGGAAACTTTCAATTTTTATAGAATCATAGAGTCATAGAATGGTTAGGGTTGGAAAGAACCTTAAGATCAAGTTCCAACCCTCTGCCATGGGCAGGGACACCTTGCATCGAACTGTTATTACCCAAGGCCTTGTACAGTAAATAACGGAGCAGGAAGTAATTCTGTTCAGAATGTAATTCCTGCACAATTCCTCAGAAGTTTGAGGTGATTACAAATCATAATAAACATTCAATATTGGGCAAAACGTGGTAGGCGATATTTCTACCAAAATGCAATTTTAATGTTTGCTATAAAAAATACAGAGTACTGGAATTCATATGAATGCTAGGGAAGTACTTTGGGTTTAGTTTTGAGCATGCAAAATACACAATTCACCTTTAAAAGACAATTTATTCATTTTCTTTCAGTGTTTCTTTATTCCTATAGTTCCTTTACTAAAGAGATGCAAAGTAAATTGAAATGCAAATAAGTAGAGTGCTGTGCTCCAAAATTCTTTTGTACTACAGTGCTGCAGCAAGTAGCTCTGAATACTTGGTGTGTACTAATTATGTGGCCAATCTCTAGGGTTTCTTCAGTGTTCAGCTGTTTTGCAGGCTTGCTGAAATGGGTCAGATACTTTTGTTGAAAGGAGGGGTTTTTGGCTGTCTCTAAAGGCCAGGTTTGTTTGTTTGTTTTTTTAAACGATGTTTAAGTTAGGAATTACGGTATTTGTAGTTCATTTTACTGTATGTTTACTTTTGTCACCTTTTAAAAACTGTTTTCTATCACAGAGTATTCAGTGATAAATTCCCAGAGAAATCTAGATATTTCTGTTTTCTGAACTTGCAGTGTTTAAGTTATCGTGTTCCTTTGTTAAATGTTAGGGCTTGCCAATGTGAAGTCACAGGTACTTAGACTCATAGAATCATAGAACAGTTAGGGTTGGAAAGGACCTTAAGATCATCAAATTCTAACCTGCCGGCCATGGGCAGGGACACCTCACACTAAACCATGTCACCCAAGGCTCTGTCCAACCTGGCCTTGAACACCGCCAGGAATGGAGCATTCACCACTTTTTTCTGCTTTACCTGAGAAGGAAAGAGGGTTGTAAAGGTCAAGTCAGTGTTGGAGTTCCGAGTTTCCAGTATGTATTGACATTCTTCATTATAACAGTGTAGTCTGGGGGAAAAATGCACATTTCACTGTAAGTATGAGTAATAGCTCTGAAAGAGATCTTTGCCCCTAGGTTAGTCCATTTAGTTTTGTTGCAGGAAGTACCAAATGATAAGATTTTTTCTCTCTTTGTGTTAGGTAAAATACGAAGTCATTTTTCTTTCACAATACACATAAGTACTTCAGAGAAACACTTGCAAGTTTTGAAATGAAACAACTTTAATTTCAGTGCTTTGAGATGCAAGTAACAAGTAGAGGAAGGTAAAAATCTTAGGGTAAGACTTAACCACTAATGATCCTTATTACAAGGTTTTGCATGATGTATAAAGAAATATATTTTTGTATATACTTGAAGTTATTTAATACTTTCAGTAACGTTCTTCTAAATTACAGTTTATGAAATGCAACTTCAGTGTGTTAAGCAATGAGAGTAGTATATTTTTAGCCTACATTATCAGTAGGCAGTTTAAGTAGACACACGTGTGGTTCTTGCATTGAAGCTGCTTTGAAAAAGTGAAAAAAAATGGCAACATCTGAAAGGTGAAAAATTTTGTATTTTTGGAGCCAGAAATGGAGTTAAAGGTCTCAGCCTTTTCAAGCCTACTTTGCTGTAGTTGTCATATGCTCTTTTTCTCCTGTAACTTTCTCTGTTACTTTTTTGTACTGTGAACCCATCTGTCTTCTACAGTTGTGGCTAAAACTAGCTCCATATTCTAAGTCAAATGATAAATCTATTTTTCTTTTGTTTCCTAACTCCATTTTGCTTCGTTTTGTAATAAGAGAGTACCAAGATAAGTAGTAATTTGCAATAAACTAGATATAAGTAATTTTATTGCCTTTTATAAGATGGGTTTACCAAAGCCTGGAGAAAGAAATGGTCAGAAATCAGAACTGGACAATAATTTGATTCCCAAAAGAAAAACAAAACAAAGCCACATGTCAAAATTAAAAGGATAAAATCATTTATATGAATACTATAAATCATTATAGTCATATACGATTTATATAATTTATATAAAAACTATACTTTTATATACATTAAAAATATTCTAAAATTGAAAAGAACTCATGTATCTTAATTCAGTGAAATTAGCAGATTTGAAAATGTTGATATTTATTTGTGGAAACAATGCTTACTCTTGCCCTTGTTTCATATTTTAATCATGCTATCATCTTTCAGTATATAAACAGTCTGTAGTCACCCTGACTGACTAGCATCACAGCACAATGTTCCTCAACTCTTTCTCAATCTGAATTAAAATTTGAATATCCATGGACTTAATTACACTCATGCTGTGAATATCTAAGAGGTGAAAGTACAGGTAAAAATACGAGGCTGCGCTAGGAGATTAGTTTAATTTTTTTCAGTAGCAGAAGTGACTTGGTGTTTGTATTTTTTTATTTTTAATTGAGAATGAAAAGAAAAAGTGATGCCTCTCTTTTATGACAATTAATTTTAGAAACTGCAGTCTTAAGTATGTATACCCTGCACTTTTTCCAGGATTGAAGCACATAGTTCCCAGTGAATGCGTGCTCTTGCTGCTAAGCCATGGAACTTTTAGATTCTTCATCTTGATTAAGAGTCTTTTTCTCAAGGGGCCAGCATTGGAAATGCAGTGGTACAGCAGTCATGGATGTCTGTGAGGAAAACTTCATCTTTTATGTGGTGGTTTGTGCACTCAGTGGTGCTAATATTTTACGTTGTCAAGCAATAACTCAAAAAGCTCAGTAAGTAAACTTAACTGTTAAAGTCCCAAATGTCCCACATATATCATACCAGAAGGCGGATTGTTCTTCTTGGAAAGCTTTACCGTTAAACCTGGAATCAAGGTTTGCTGTCTTTGCCACTCTTTCCCAGAGTTACGGTGTATATATGTATGTACCCTGTGAGCATATGACCTGCAGAGATTTCCTCTTCATATTTTGAATATTCAGATTTGGGTAGAGGAAGGAATAAGCATAAAATGGAGTTGATCCTCACATACAGAGCTTGCTGTGTTTTGGGCAGTTTACTTTCTTCAATTCTGGCCCCAAAATTTTGGTATCTTAGTATCCACGCTGCTACTTTTAGAATGTAATTTGACAAGTTCACACCTTCTTTTTATTAAGATGTGTGTTCATATCTGCCAGTAATTTTCAGTTGCCAGACAACTGTGAGTGTTAAACTATTTGATAAAATATTTCAAGTTAAATTCCACCTTTGGAATGGATTGCCCAAGCCTCAAGTTAGCATTAGTGTTTAAATAACTAAAAATGCTAAATGGAAATTGTGATAATTGTTAATACTTCCATTATAATTAGTCATTTTTCCCAACACTAAGCCCACATAGCTTTTGTGCAGAGCTGTTCTAGTTCTATGGCTTTTGTCTCTAAATGGTATAAAAGAACAGTGTGGAAATTCTAGCTACCTTGTACATATTTAGTTGACGTACACTAGTTTGAAAACAGAACTGTTAGGAAAAGCTAATGTAACAGTTAAAATGTATCAAGCCTGTTCCAAAACCTCCCTGTCCTTATCTTGTTGTGAAGGGCATTCTTAATATACCCCCTACATTCTCGCTTCTCTTCACAGAAAAGTAGAACCGTTGTGGACTCCTGACCAGAATGCATGAGTTCTTTCTACTTTAAAGATGCGTGGTGCAGGAGCTGGTCATAGCTTGTCCTTAGCATAGCTATAAAGTATATAAAATAATCCTATAGCCACTTTCAAATAGTAGTTTATCCATTTGCTTTTCCCTGTTGTTAGGCTTGTTAATAAAATATGAATTAGAAATTTTCATCTATGAGTCTCATGATATGTAGGTAATTATTTGTATATTTCCTGTATATAATAATTTCTTGGACACATTTTCTTCACACATTCTTCTTCAAGTAAAAATGAAAGGTGAATAGCTGGAGTAAATATGTGAGCTATATATGTTTTTGTCAGCTTGTAGTGCAGCTTACTATAGGTAGTGTTAAAAACTGAGTTAGGATGCAACATCATGCTGTTTTTTCAGGATTTGTTGCCTATGAACCTTTATGTTATTGTAGTTGCTAATAGCAACACCAGTAGAAAAAGCTTTCAATTTGTTGCTGAGTGATATAGGGAATACTGGATAGTTTGCTCTAAAAAACTCCCAACAAAACAGCAAAGCTGTGATAAGTGAACTTGGTAATTTATTAGCATTCATCGAGCACAGTTGGATCCACTGGAATGTTTCTGTCTGAAGATCTTTACACCTTATCTGAGAAAATGATTTTATTTTGTTGACTTGATATGTAGGTCAAGCATTCTCTTTTCTCTAACTTACTCTAATTTTGAAGGAATTATGCAAATATCTTGGTTTCAAGTCATTGTGTGTATACATAAGTATATAAGACTGTGTATACGTTAGATACATATCAAAGTTATCTCGAGCATACAAAATATTAAGATTTATCGAATGACAGACATTAGAGACATCATTTTCCATCTAAGTGTGTCTTTACTATTGATCATCTTGTATGTAATTTCGTTAGTCAAGTCTCACTGAGCAGGAACTTTAATGCTTTCCCCTTGAAATCTGTACTAGAATCCTAAAAAGCTTAATTTGAGTAACTCGTACTTTCCCCGAGTCCACATTATATTGTTATCCTATCATGCTAGTGAGGGACTCAAAGTATGATACAGTATTCATGTAATATACATGGCTTTCTAAGCCGGTGTAGGCTTAGTACATTCCCAAGTTACTACTTACTGGGTAAAATCTACATATACTCTGGATCATGCCAAGGTAAGGGTCTCCAGTTTATAATGTCAGTTTTTCTGTTTTCTAAACTCCCTTCTGTTTCTAGTGCCACCTGATATATTCTTGAGAACCCTAAAACTAAACACATAGTCTTGCAAGAACTGAAGAAAGGCTAACAAACTGTTCCTCAGTATTATTACCTGTGTGTGCACATAATCTAAAAATGGAGACATAAACTTTGTCATGTTTATTTTTCCTTGATGGTTTCTTGTTTGTTTTCTTTAACCTCACAGGTTGAGTTATTTCCGTTTGGATTTAAATAAATGTCAAACAGTTGAATGGTAACTCCAGTTTTATTCTGGTTTCTGTATCAATTAGTTTTTTCCAGGTTAGAACTTTGCCGTATTTTCTTTTTTTTTGAATCAGTGTTTACAGTAGCATGCAATTGAAAAGAATCAGTAATTGTCAAGTATCTTTCTGCTAGTGTTTATGCAGAGGGTTAATAAAATCAGGCATAACAAAGCCCCTCAGCTGCTCATTGGATAGTTTTCCATCTTTCAGCTAAGTGTAGTTCTTTCCATGTTACAACATGCATTGGTTTCTGAAGACTATTTGAGATAAGGTATTAAGGAGTTCTTAAACGCATCACTAAAATTCTATTTTTGTACTAAATTTCTCTTAGTGATCTATCGTATAATTGCATTGAAAAAAAGAAAAATCATGTGACCTGATTTCTTCTTCTTTTCTGAAAAGTATTTAGTTGTCGCACTTTGTTTTGTTTTGCTTATACCTACCTTGGGGGGGGGGGAAAGTGTACAAAGTGTTACATAGGTAAATTTTTCCTAAAATTGTGACCACAGGCTGAAGTTGTGTTTTTAGGAAGCACATTTTATAATGGTTTTCAAAGTTCTTCTGTCTTTGCCGTTTTTCAGAAATGACTGTTTATTCCTAAGAAAGGAGAAATCCAATGTCATTCTAGTTCATAAAGTGTTATCTGTGTAAAATATTAACTTTATCTTCAAGTTTTCTTTGGAAATAATAGTTTAGGAAAAGGGTTTGGCTCCCCGCCCTCCCCATGTGATACCTGCTTGAATGTCGCATTTAAATTGAATAATTTTTTATTCAGTGGCTTTACTTAAAGCTGCATTAAAATATACAAGGTGAGTATTACTGCAGTGGAAATGTTACACAATTTTTCAAATCAGACTTCTGAAATACTTTTTCTCTTTCAGGGTTACCAGGGAATGGTTGATGGAGGTGACAATATTGTAGAAGTTTCATGGGAAAGTGTTTCAAGTATCTTGCAAGTGGTAAGTGTTAGGGGGTAGCACCCAAACCCTCGCTCTTACAACAGGGAATCAAAATTCTAGATCCAGGCAACCACTGTAATTATGGGTTTGAATTCTGTGATGACTTGAGTGACCAGCACATACCACTTTTAGACAGAGCTTGATTTCTACAATATGGATATTTGATGCTTTCTGAAGACTTTGTGTGGTCTTTTACTTGGTGCACAGAAATAATCTTGAAAACCTTTGTGCTAGATTTTCAACAGTGCATGTCATTAGCCTCCTGAAGCCATATTGACAAGCTTGTTTTTAATAAAAAAGACATTATAGGGCCAAAGTATGAAACAGCTATTTTGTAAGGCAAGTGTTTCGTTACAAAACTCTGTTGACTTTCTGTGTTAAGTGGATTTAGAATTATAGTAATGAATGTAGTAACAGTACAGTTTTCCAGAGCTCAGATAATATCAGTGACTTAGTACATTTATATTACAGTGTTCTGCAAGGTGGCCATTTGACTCTTCTTACATTTTACCTCAGCATGGTAATGTTGTTACCTCTTTGAGAGCAGATGCAGTGCTTGGCAAAGAGGCCTTACTGCTTGCCAGGCTTTCTGAAATCTACCTCCAGGGTAGATTTGTGGGTTTCTTTGGAGCTTTCTGTGAAGCTAGTATAATAAACATAAAGCAGTTAGCAGACAGAAAAATAAGGGAAAAATAGACTTTTCTTGAGACTTGTTGTCTGAACACCATAAATGTAGATGTGTGAATAACTTATTTTCAGCAAGGTGCTCAGCAATTTTCAGTGATAGGATGATTCAGTCTTTTTTGAAAATAAAACTTTATTTCTGTGAGAAGTTCTGTAAATCACATTAATAACTACAGCAAATAATTAATAAACCAGGAAATTTAACATTACTCTGATCTGTAAGGTACTAAATATTGATGCAGTTCTTCCCACAACTCTGTGGAATGACAGATGCTAATTTTGATAAGGATATGCCTTTTCTGTTACTGGTCATATATCTTACAATATTTTTGGGAAAAATGTCACACTTTGAAGCAAATTCACCTAATACTTAACTACTTAGTATCATATCACTTTTACTGTTATCATCACGTGTAAGTAACAATTAGATCATTTATTAGCATGCTACTGAAATTAATCCCAAATAATTTAACATTTTCCTTCAAGAGCAGCTCTTTATCGGTCAGTTTTGAGTGTTTTCTCACTTTTTCCTGATGTATACATCTGTTCCTGAGAACATAATTTCCCACAGGTTTGATAATTCTTTGATTTTCATTACTTGTTACTCACTTTCAAATTGAAGATTGAGGTTATGCTGCAAGATCATGCATCATTAATACATCTTGAAAACATTAAAATACTGGATTATAAATTAAAACTGTTATACTTCCTTTTTCTAGGGAGGTACAGTTATTGGTAGTGCACGCTGCAAATCCTTTCGTACCCGGGAGGGCCGCCTGCAGGCAGCCTACAACTTGGTTCAGAGAGGAATCACTAATCTATGTGTTATTGGTGGAGACGGTAGCTTAACTGGTGCCAATCTGTTCCGTGAAGAGTGGAGTGGGCTTCTAGAAGAACTGGCACAGAAAGGTAAGTTTGCATTTAGATGCTATAGACTTCTAGTCCAATTTCCAAGGAAGTTATATGCCTTAACTATACATATAAAAACTATATCCAGAGCTTAAACTCAAAATCAGATACATACATTCTAGGAGATCACATGGTTCTTCATAAAGCAATAGTTTTTATTTCTGCACATCCTCTCTTACATACCGTAAAGGTTCAAAAAGGCCAAATAAGTTACTGGGTAATAGTCTGTATGGCTTTTTTTCCCTTCATTATGAATCATTTTCAGGGTCTGAACTTTGAACGTTCTGCTTGAGAAGCCTTTTGCCCTCATATCCAAACTGAGATGCTAGTTAATTTTCCTCAAATGGCCACATGTGGTTGTTACTATATTATGATTCTTGACTGTATGACACTGTTTTAAGATCAGAATATAAGTGGCTGTTGATAAAAATGCATCCCACCTAGTAGTTGTCTTTGGTAGCATCCAAGAGCATGTATAGGGAAGAGTAAAAGAATAGGACAAGCATAAATAATGCTGTGTTGATGCTGTATGTTATTCATAATTTATAAATACTCTTGATAGGTTCCATCCATTTCTGTCTTCGGAACTTCCTGAACCAGATGCTGTTAGCAGTCCTTAATGAATTTCTCTTCCATGAATGTATACAGTCTCCCTGAAAGCATACAGATTGTTGCTGAAAACATTGTGTGACAAGGAGTTCAACTTCATTGAATGATGAAGATTTTGAAGAATCTTCTCCTGTTTATTTTGATCCTTCTGGCTTCTAATATCATTTGATGTCCTATGATTTTTGTGCTAGAGCAAACAGTGACCAGTCCTGATTCCTTTTTGCATGCCACTTGAGACTACAGCTGTCTTATTTTCCCTTCAGCATCTCTTTTTCTAGATGGAAGTCCTAGTTTGCTTAGTTGTTCCTTATATGTAAGTTCTATACCTTTGATCATCTTTGTTGCCCTTCTCTGAACCTTTTCCAGTTCTACCATGTCCTTTTTGAGGTGGGGAGGACCACAACTGCACCCAGTATTCAAGATGAGGGCAAACCATGGATCTACACAGTAGTATAATGATCTTTGTTTTGTTCTCTGTTCTTTTCCTAATATTTTCTAATATTTTGATTTTTTGACTGCTATTGAGCATTGAAGCTGATTTATTAATGAAAACAGCATTATATTATTATTATGCTGAAAATAGCATTATTTTGTTTGTGCTGTTAGGGTACATTTTTTCATGTGCATTAGTTCACATTTGTCTGCAGTGAATTCCATCTGATATTTAGTGCTCACTTTGTCTTGCCAGTCTTCTTCATTTCTTCTCAGACACACCATACCTTTAGAATGCAAATAATTCGGTTTGATCAGTAAACTTTGGCACCTTACTGCTCATTCCCTTTTCTAGGTTATTGCTGAGTATATTGAACAGCACAGATCCCTGTAGAACTCTATTGGTTACCTTTCTCAGATACAAGAACTTGCATTTGCTACTGCTCTCTTTTATCTTTTACCCTCTTTCACATTATTTATTCTATCAAAAGCCTTCTCTCTTATGCTGTAACTACTTAGTTTCCTCAAAATCCTTTGGTGACAGATGTTGTCAATGGCTTTTTGGAAACCTAAGTAGAATATGTCAACCAGATATCCCTTATTCATGTGATTATTAAGTCACCTTTGGAACTCTAGAAAAGGTTTGTAATGCATGGTATACATTTATAGAAAACATTTTGATTATTCTTCAGAATGCTGCATATACCTTTATGGACATAAGTTCTATTTTTTCATTGTGTTTTCTGTTATTTTCTGTAGTATTAAACACACTGATATAGTTCTTGAATCTCATTAAAGTATTGGCATTATATTTACTATCATCCCATCCACAGATACTAAGGTAGTTTTAAGCACTTAAGCAGCTAAGGTATTTCATCCTTGAGATCTTTAAATCTCTTGGATGATTCAGCATTTTCACTAATGCCTTGAGTGACTAAGACTTAGAAGAGGAGCTTTTCTATTGTATTTGCTTATTAATCATGAAATCAGAGCCTTTCAGTGTTGCAGAAGAGATCTCTTAATGTTTAATGCTGGGTTTTAATTGTTTACCAATGCCTGTAATCACATCCAGTTTGCATCCTTTTACTTCTTTATTACCTGTCATACACTGAGACTACAATTTGAATCCTGTTGTTTAAGTCCAAACCATAAATTTTAAGGCTGGTTGCAAAACTTGGTAATCTGCTGACATTTTGGAATGGACTGAAAAGCTCTTGTTTCTTTACTTACTGTAAGGAGTTCTATGCGGGATTCTTCTGTTTGGTTGTTTGATTGGCTTTTGTTTGTAGTTTTGACTAACCTTGTTACCTAAAATATCCAAACATAATTTTATGTTTGGATATGTTTAATTTACAAAAGTAGAGCATCCAAGCAATATGTCTAAAAGTTGTGGTTTTTTTTGTTCTTGTTGGGTTTTTGTTTGTTTGCTTGGTTTTTTTAATAATAATCTCACAGCTCTTTCTCTGGATACTTTACAGGAAAGATTGATGAAGAGGCTGTTAAGAAGTATGCTTACCTTAACATTGTGGGAATGGTTGGATCCATAGACAATGACTTCTGTGGTACTGATATGACCATAGGTACTGACTCAGCCTTACACAGAATCATTGAAGTTGTGGATGCCATCATGACCACTGCTCAAAGGTAAATCATTCATATTGTAGAAAACTGTAACAAATATACAATTGTTTATGCTTCAAATTTTAAGTATCCTATTGCTGTACAGTATTTGGGGGATAAAAGTTAATCTTAAATAGAAGTTAGGTGACTAGCATTTGTAATATTTCTAGAGTGGAAATAACAGCTCTTTTAGCTGTATCTTTCAAATGTCTTTGTTTCTTTTTTTCTTAGTAACTGCTTTTTCATCTTTCCTGTTGTGGCAGCACGTCAAGCATCTGGTTGTAGAGGTTTCATCAGCCTTAGGGGCAGGCTTTGTTTTTTTACAATGTTTTTAGAGAAAATAAAGACACACCTTTAATAGTACAAAGTAGCACCTGTTTGTATGTAAGCTTTCCCTAGGTAAAATTGAAGCAATTACATGATTTATATATATATACTTTTTTTTTGGGGGGGGGGGAGGGGAAGGTGTAGTACAGTTATAATCATTACAGTTTTTAACTATGGGTCTGCATCATTTACATTGCTAGTAAATGTTCACCTCTTCTCTCCTAACTGCCCTTATGTGTTTTAGAATAAAATAGTCAGGAAAACGAATTATGTGTTGGAATATGCATAATTTTAAATACATTGTTTAATGTGACCTTCTGTTTTGCTAATGAGTTCTGTGTTTGATAAGTGTGGTAAACACAGGCTGTTTCCTGATAACAGGTTCTGTTTTCAAGATTTTTGACTGAACTTTTGAATTGCAGCATTACAGTTCATTTGTTTTCTTAATTTTACAGCCACCAGAGGACATTTGTTCTGGAGGTCATGGGGAGACACTGTGGGTATGTATTATCTTCAGCTTGTGTCTCATACAGATACAGTTATGAAATATGAGAGATCTGAATGATAGATGTCTAATAATCTGTTACGTTTTATTAGGTATCTAGCTCTTGTTAGTGCCTTAGCCTGTGGTGCAGATTGGGTATTTATTCCTGAATATCCACCAGAAGAAGGATGGGAAGACACAATGTGTGTTAAGCTTTCAGAGGTAATCTATTACTATATTTGAGATTTCGTGACATTTTTGTAGATGTTTGTTTGAAGATGTTGATTTAAAAATGCGATCAGGGCATTCAGCAAGCCTTTGCTTCTGATGTCACAGATGGTGCTATTTGACCTTTAGCAGTTCTTTTCCTGCATTTTGTGATTGTTTTGAAGAATTACATGATCTACTCTAGGGATTACATAAAACTATTCCTATAAAACAGCATGTGTACCTTTCGTCATTAATTTGATATAAGACATTTCACTTCATCAATGAAAAGACTTACATGAAGATAAAATGTGTCAGAACTCTGAGGTGACCAAATAGAAGAAATATTTCCTCAAATACTAGCAGCTTAGTGTATAGCAATTGATTATAAAATTGTGCTGTAAATCTCAGTAGTTTTATTATATGGAGGTTCTTTTGTTTTAATTACAGAATCGTGCACGAAAGAAAAGGTTAAATATTATTATTGTAGCTGAAGGAGCTATTGATTGCCATAACAAACCTATAACGTCAGAGAAGGTTAAGGATGTAAGTGTCAACAACCCTGTGATACACTTTGTCTTGTTCTTATGATGGAGCTTGTTGCTGTTAACATTTCTGTAAAGTAAGTCTGTTCCTGTAAAGTAGCGTATCACATAGTTTGCTGGTTGCATTTTATATTTATGCTTTATTATCAGAATCCATATCCCACTTAAAGGGGAATTATTTCAGTGGCTTTAGAACCTTTTCTCCATTAATTATTTCAGTTAATTAGAACCTTTTCTCTTTATAATGTAAGGCAACGGTCCAAAACACCTACTTCATGGGTGCCTTATCTGATAGTCTGAAATCCCCTCAGATCAGTAATTATAATCCTGTATTACTTTATGTTTCTTGTAAAATGGTGTTTTACATGGTCTGTGTCACAGTGAAATAATACCGTCTACCTTGGGCAGAGTCTTGCCGCTTTTTCCTAAGTGGTTGCTTTGCCAAAAAAATTTCAGTAGCATTTAAGATAAGAAAATCTTTTGAGCTGAAATGATTCTCCTTTTCATAGAAAGGGTCCTTTAAGAAAAGATGTTACAAACCAGTAATTGGCAAGAAGGATCTATGCCATTTTGATTTCACTGGGGGTTTATCTGTCCTGTGACTATGAAGTTTTGTTTTCTGTAGCTGTCAGTTTATAGTTTTTACTGCAAGTTTTTAAAGTCTTGTCGATTGAGGTTAAATCATCCACTAAAGTTTTACTCAGCGTTTTGGGATGTGTAATCTTACACATAGATGAAACGTGGAGTTAATGACACACTGTAATTGCAGTTGTTTCAAGTATTCTAATTATAATACTTAGACCTGTTTTTATAAGGCTGAGGACTCTGCATAATGGAGCCATTGTAACTGTAGTTAAAGCATGGTAATCTAAGCCACTGTTCTGCCATTATTAAATAAAACGTTCCTTGGAAACTAAACCTGGAGTTTAGTTCTAGGTTAGGAATAAACTAAAAGTTTAACTTCTTAAAGTTAACTTCCTAGTTAACTTTAAGAAGCTCAAATTAGAAGCTTAGAACTTAGAAGCTTAACTTCTGTAGTATTTTTCATTTACTGTTGACACACTATTGTATAGTATATGTAGAATTTTATTATTCCAGTATTGCATAAAGCAGAGTAATGCTAAAGCATGCATATATGAAATAATGATGGTAAACCCACTGTATTTTGAAATTTTCTGCAGCTTGTAGTTCAGCGGCTTGGTTTTGACACACGAGTAACTATCTTGGGTCATGTGCAAAGAGGCGGAACCCCTTCAGCTTTTGACAGAATTTTGGTGAGTAAACCTAAAATACTTACTCATGACACACCACATAGTGCAACTACATTTTGATTATTTATGTGGGGGTGGGGTGGTTCTTTAGCTGATAAACTTTACGAATCCAATTATTATATTGCATTAACTGTTTGGATAGCTCGAATTCAGAATAGTGAAGCATTTTGTGTAAAGGAATCTGTATTAAGATTAAATAGCAAAGCTTCAAGAACAGTTGTCCATATTTAAGGGTATTAAACAGCCTGTGACATTTTCATCTACCAAGGAATAAGTGGTTTTGGTTGGATTTACAGTGAAATCATGACAAGTTCTGTGATTGGAAGCCTTGTCCTTTCAAGCACTTGCTTGGAAACTCAAACATTATGTATTTTCAGGCAAGTCGTATGGGTGTGGAAGCTGTGCTTGCCCTTTTAGAAGCGACTCCAGCTACCCCTGCCTGTGTCGTATCCCTGTCTGGAAACCAGGCTGTCCGTCTGCCTTTGATGGAGTGTGTGCAGATGGTGAGTTCCTGGCAAAAAGCCAGTTTACAGTTATTCATTAACTACAGCAGACCACTGTGTACAATAATTGTCTATTGTCATTAAAGCACTGATGGGAATATGTGCAGCACTTTCTCACATGTGAGAATAATGAACTTCATGTGTGTTTTCTATGTGTTATTATTTATTTGCACACTACCAACAAATACGAAATATGTTGGGTTTTGTTTTTTTTTTTTTGTGGCTGTTTTTTTTTTGTTTTGTTTTTATTTCCTTTAAAATGTCATCTGGGATCGTCTGTTTTTATTGCCATAACAAATTATTGAGATGCTTGCATCCATTTACATGTCGTGACAGTTAGGTTTCTGCGCTAAAACTGTTCAGCTTAAACAGAAAAAAATAAAACACAAAAATAGATACATTGATTTTTATTTTTCTTCCCAGGAAGGCTTTAGGTGTCTGCTTCTACTTTGTTCTTCTCCTTTCCTCTGTAGTTTATGCTATGATAAAAGGTAGCTCATAAGTTTATGAAATGTCAATATTTATTTTTTCCCTTTAGAAAGTTATTTCAAAATTATCTATTTACTGGAATATATTAAATAATCAACTTCCTGTGTTTTTTAAACACACTGAGTAATCCACTTGTTTTTTCAAGACTCAAGAAGTCCAGAAAGCCATGGATGAGGGAAGATTTGTTGAGGCTGTTAGGCTTCGTGGAAGGTATGGCCAATAACTTGTATTGGTTTATTTACTGTAGAAAAGCTGAATTGCTTTGCTGTTCTGCTGGTGCTTGGCATTTTGTTTTAAATTTAATACCCATATGCTTTTATGTATTTAAGAATAATAGAGAATACAGAAGAAGAGTTGTTGAAATAGAATAACTAAAATTCTTATCTCCATAAAAACATGTAAAGCAAAGAAAATTAGTTCAGTACTGTGTCAGACTAGTCAAGCAGACTGATACTAGGCTAACTAGTCACAAACAAAAGAATTATGTGTTGTATGAGCTGTCTGGTAGCAAACATATGTCTGTTCAAGATTTTGAGGCCAATCCCATGTGCTTATTTGTTAAGTAGCTGGTAGTTTTCCAACAGTAATGTTGGAGGGAGACATTCTGCTCTCGTGTCAACAGAGCCTTTTCTGTTTCAAGTAATCTGGTAATAAAATGCTTTATTGCTGATCTATAAATATACTGGCCAGCTATATAGTTATTTTATGTTTTCTTACTATTTTGTGTTTTCTCACTGTCTTACAGGATTGATTATTTTCCAGTGTGTTCTCATTTCCAGTTTTTATGGCTTGCATTTGTCTTTGGTGCTAATGTTACATACCTGTTCTAAAGCATTTCTTTAAGATAACTGAGTTGAAAAAAATTACTCTTTTCTTAATTTTGATTGATTATTTATTTATTTAGGAGCTTTGAAAACAACCTTAACACCTACAAATTACTGTCGCACAAAAAGCCAGATGCCGAGCTTCCAAAGGTAAGGATTTTTTTTTGAGTGTACAGTGCTTTTGGGATATCGTAACAAATAACATTTTTTTCTACTTCTCTCCCCATCATACTGCCTTAATTATCTCTTCAAACCTATGACATAGCATGATGAATTTGTGTATAAGCTCCGGCTGTGGAAGTTTTCATGCATTTTGCTTATGCAAAAATGCATGTTTTTTATGTTTTCTAAATTCCTACAGAGTGGCTAAACTTTCCCAAAAGTGAGTCAGTTACAGTTTTAATTCTTTACTTATATTTTGCTCTCAGTATTAATTTCAAAGCCATAAAAATAAAACAATATTAATGCATTTCAGTGCCATTTTAATTTTTTTGGTAATGGATTTTATTTTTATCTGTTGTAAATCAACACTTACTGATGCCAGTACTAAATTATGCTGACAGTTTCTTAATCAAGGATAGTGGGCTCTGATTTACGTGGAAATAAGTTTTCTATTTCATGGAATACTTCATACACAGAATATCTGCATTTCATGTTTTTCAATTAAAATTTAATGCAAAGATGCTTGCTATCTTTTTACACATAGTAGCGCTCTTGGTTTGTATACCCTTACAGTGAACATTCAGGAATAATCTTTCTGTTACGTTTTTTTCTTCTTAATGCAAGTATTGATGCTTTTTTCCTCTGGGAAAGAATCCATGATCTGAATGATACAGGATTTATCAGTATAAAATGTTCTTAATTTGAAAACTGAAAACTGTTGTGGTTTTAGAGTTGGGTCTGTTGTAAAAAAGACAGAAATTTTTAATAGTATTTTGTAGCTAGATTGTGTGATTTTGGCTACTTGTGATGTTCAGTCTTTAATGCTTACATCCATTTAGATGTAGTTGTTTTACCTACAGTACTCACCTACAGTACACTTAATAACAAAGCAATATAAATGGGAGCAAAATGCTTAAGTAGGGAGTACACATTATTTATCAAAATATTTATTATTTCATGTTATGTTTTTAATACATCATTCTCTTTTACGTTGCCCCTGGTTTTAATTAGAAATGTATATTTGATATATCAGACTTTGTATTAGAGTCGATTAGTTGCTTACTTGGGATGCTCATTGAACTTGGGGAGACAGTATATAAGCAGTTACTTTGGGTTGTTAGGGGAAGCTTTAAAAACTGTTATAACCTGAAAACAGATGATATTGAGAAATACATTGAGTGCTTCTTTTTACTACTATATTGTCAGCTGCTCTAAAAACCTGGCTGATAATTTAATTTAAAAGTTATCTGTTCTGCTTTGCATGGTACTGATGATCCACACCAAAATGCTATGGTGCTAGAATTGGTTCCTGCTCTTTCCTGTTCTGGGTAGTTTTGCAAAAAGGTACTGCTTTGATAACATGAAACTGGTTGAATAACCAGTCAGAGCAATCGGAGCAATCCCAGGCACAGCTACTGGTTGGGCAGAGAATTGATTCAGAGCAGCCCTGTGGAGAAGGACTTGCGGGTGTTGGTTGATGAGAAAATGAATATGAGCCAGCTTCAGTGTGCGCTTGCAGCCCAGAAAGCCAACCGTATCCTGGGCTGCATCAAAAGGAGTGTGACCAGCAGGTCAAAGGAGGTGATCCTGCCCCTTTATTCTGATCTCGTGAGACCTCACCTGGAGTATTGTGTACAGTTCTGGTGTCCTCAACATAAAAAGGACGTGGAGCTGTTGGAACAAGTCCAGAGGAGGGCCACGAGGATGATCAGGGGACTGGAGCACCTTCCATATGAAGATAGGCTGAGAAAGTTGGGGCTGTTTATCCTGGAGAAGGCTGCGTGGAGACCGCAAAGCAGCCTTCCAGTATCTGAAGGGGAGCAATAGGGATGCTGGGGAGGGACTGTTCATTAGGGACTGTAGTGATAGGACAAGGGGTAATGGGTTAAAACTTAAACAGGGGAAGTTTAGATTGGATATAAGGAAGAAGTTCTTGACTGTAAAGGTGGTGAGGCACTGGAATGGGTTGTCCAGGAAAGTTGTGAATGCTCCATCCCTGGTGGTGTTCAAGGCCAGATTGGACAGAGACTTGGGTAACATGGTTTAGTGTGAGGTGTCCCTGCCCATGGCAGGTGTGTTGGAACTTGATGATATTAAGGTCCTTTCCAACCCTAACTATTCTATGATTCTATGAATAACAGGGTAATTTGTGTTTCTTGAACCTGTCAGAGCTAGAATATAAAAAACCTGAATAACCTTACCTACAAACCAAGTGAATTGTGATAAAGTTTTATTTAAAACTAAACACTCTTTTTAGAAAAAAACACAAACTCTTTGTTTCTATGTGATAGTATGCAAAGGGAAAAATATGTGTATGTATCTTCTATTTAAGTTTTGCATTAGGCTTCAAAACTGCCTTTCCTATATTCTAATATTTAGTACCTCTGTAACTGTGTACGATGGACACGTTAACTGTGTTGTATAAATTGAAGTGCTTATTAAATGTTTGGTTGTGGTTTTTTTTTTTGCAGACTAATTTTAATGTGGCAGTTTTAAATGTTGGTGCCCCTGCAGCTGGAATGAATGCTGCAGTAAGGGCTGCAGTGAGAGTTGGCATAACTGAAGGCCATAAAATGTTTGCTGTCATTGATGGATTTGAAGGTTTTGCTAGAGGGAAGGTCAGTATGACACATGTGCCTGCAATAGTGTGTGTCCCATTTCACACCACCACCTTTGTTGATTTTCTTAGAAGTTATGTTCTGTCATAACTGTTGTGAGAAGCAATTCTGTAAGTTATTTCCTAAGGATATATAACATCCAGATCGTAACTGTATTTCTCAACTATTTAACTCTTAGATTCATACGCCTTAGGTTTTGCTAATCACATGATGCAGAGCTACAGAATTAGTGCAGATGAATCCTACCTTTACATTTTGGTCAGCATTTAGCATATGGCAGGTTTTCCACAGAATATTAACAGATGAATCGCCAATTCTGTACAATGAGTACAGAATGTGCACCTGTGTAGTTCCTTTGCTGTAAGAAACTGCATGGTACTTGTTGAAGGAGGAAGCTATTTTGGTTTGCTCTCCAGGTGAGTTAGATTCTTCTGTTTCCCTGTCTTAAGAATCAGTTGGTATATTGAGGAGAAACTGGATACAAGACATGATTTGTTTTATTTGCCAAGTTCATTTTTGGTGCTTTTTGAGCCCAAAGCCTGTTCCAACAGCTTTACATTAAATAGTACCTGGTGTTTGCTGCATGTCAGGAGAAGTAATTGGATAATTACTTAACAGAGTCTCCTTTTTTACTTTTATTCAAAGATAAAGGAAATCAGCTGGGGAGATGTTGGAGGCTGGACTGGTCAAGGAGGATCAATTCTCGGTACAAAACGGTAACATCAGTGTTTTGCCAATTGATATGATGAATGCTAGTACTTTATGTAGCCACCATATGATTCCATGCTCTTCTCCTTCCACAGAATATTTTAAGTGCTTAGGTTTTTTATTTTTCTTTAAATCATTACTTTGCAAGTCGGGTACTTGTACAAGCAAGTACTGTACAAGCCCTGAAGGGAGAATGAAAATGGGAGTCAGGACCTCGACTTAAAAAATTCCTGGGAACCTTGCACTTAAAAGGATTGCAAACTTGTTTCCTTATAGTTGACATGAGTCCTTACTTGGTTGTCAGGAAGAATTATTTGTGTGGACAAATACATAAAACAAAAAATATTGCACTGACTGCTCTGTTCTAGCTTAGTAATTAGTTCTTACTGCTGCAGAGTCTGTACATTGTTTTTATTTTTCTTTTGGTTTAATAATTTTTAGTACTCTTCCTGCAAAATATTTGGAGAAGATTGCTGACCAGATGCGCACTAACAACATTAACGCCCTTATGGTTATTGGTGGATTTGAGGTACACTGAAATGTCTAATTATGTTTGAGTAGAATTACTAACAAAATGAACCATTTATATTTTAATTTTTACCCAATTTTCATGTAAAATGTCTTTGGTTATAACAAATTTTTTTATATACAGTACAAGTAGTGTTTAGTATCAAAAGTATTGTTAATCACAGATTCTGTAGAAAATTGACATTCACGACAGTGGCCAGTAACTGTTGCAAAACAGGATGTGCTAAATGAATAAATAAGGTAATACAGCCTGATAGTGTTGAGACACCATAACAGGTTGCCTGGAGAAGCAGTGAATGCCCCATCCTTGTAAGTACTTCAAGGCCAGACTGGACAAGGCTTGGAGCAGCCTGGTCTAGTGGAAGGTGTCCCTGCCCATGGCAGGGGAGTTGAAACTAGATGAGCTTCTCTTCCAACCCAAATGATTCTGTGATTCTATGCTAATATTTTTTATTAATAAATATATATTATTTTTTACTTCATTAGTTCCAAGTTACAGTTTATACTGTATCAGTACTTAGAACATGCAGAAGTTCTTGATCTTTAGCAGTAATTGCACCGTGGTTCCTTTTTTAAGCTGCTTTGTGTCACAGTGCATTTCAAAATCTGTAGTTGGTCTAGAGAAATATTTTCTCTTTTTCCATATTTCATGTTTATTTTCTTTTACCAAAATAAGAAGTTTTTTGAAACCTTGATTCGGGAAGTATTTTGCCAACTGTTCCAGGGAAGACATGCTTGTTGCTTTTGCTAAGGAATGAATCATCCGTTCTTTCCAACCTGTTAGGCAAGGTCCTAGTTCAGGAATATTAAGATTTCAAATCAGTAGTAACAGTACCAGAAGATTGCGGAACTAGTTTGCAGTTGTTTACGTTGTATAAAACACTTTTTTATGTCTGAATTATATATTCCTATGAAAGTGAAAGTTCTATTTATTGTTTGTTTTTAAAAATGTACCTGTTTTTAATGCTTTCTTTTTTGTGTGTGTGTGTTAGATTTAGTTCCTTAATGCTTTGACATGCTGAAGTATGCTGTGGTAGAAATGGCTCCCCCTGTGGCCCTTTCCGTTTTTTCACTCCAATTTTGCCCTTGTTTTATTCATCCTAATTTTTCACCCAATGCCTGTGCCCAACAGGCATACCTTGGACTTCTGGAATTGTCAGCTGCCCGAGAGAAATATGATGAATTCTGTGTTCCAATGGTTATGGTTCCTGCAACTGTATCCAACAATGTACCGGGTTCAGATTTCAGCATTGGTGCAGATACTGCTCTGAACACTATAACTGATGTAAGTCTATTCTGGTGTGTGCGCTTGCTAACAAAGCGGTTCTGTTTAAAACTGTCTAAATTGGCTAGAACTGGATATTTTTATGGACCAGAACTTTGGAAATATAGTTTGGAAAATTTACAGTTACTTGATAGAGCCACCTTCATGGTGTCTCTTAAAAAAGAGGTGGTTTAGGATCCCATGCATTTCTGTTAGGTTTCCTCTGAAACTATAGGTTTCAGATGTGATATGGACATTTATAAACTACAAAATGAGATGGCATGTATCTGTTGTATATAGAAGAAAGAAGCCTAAACTAAGACTTGGTGATCATTTGAGGCACTGTAGAGGAAAAATCCCCCTTATATGTAGAGTATCAGTATAACTAGCTGTAACAAACACTGCATGAATGTTCTGTTCAGGATATCCGTATTTGTGTGACATGTTTATTCCTATAATAGAGAGTGTAAGGTCCACTATTCTCTAATAATAGGTATTACATGTTTTCTACTAATAACAGATTTACCAAGAAGAGTTGAGACATATTATAAAGTATATTGTAAAAAAATCACATCCAATAATATGCTATATATTAAAAATGGATTTATTAATACAAAACTGAGTTGGACAGAAAGCACTGTCAAACACCATACAAATTAAGATGTCAGGTAGGTACGCACAATTACAGTTCATCTGGATCACCTGGAGAAGAATTAATCCACTGCTAAGAAGAGCAACTCTATATACTATGACATAAGCAGTGTTCAAGGCCAGGTTGGACAAGGCCTTGAGTAATATGGTTTAGAGCAAGGTGTCCCTGCCTGTGGCAGGGGGATTGGAACTTGATGATCTTAAGGTCCTTTCCAACCCTAACTATTCTATGATTCTGTGATTCTATAATCTGCAGACACATACATATTGCAGGTACAGTTGTAGAGTGTCCATAGTTTATTTAAAACACAGCAAAGAACTAATACAACACTCATCTTCAAAATTTAATTTACATTTTCACTTCCAAAGAAGAAACAGAATTATTTTGTATCTTAGTGAATTACTAGATTATAATACAAGTTTCACTTTCTGCTTTTGTTTTCAGTTGTGTTGGACCAGAATGTAGAAGTTTTCACTGATTGTACATAGTGAGCTACATTTTAAAAAGTGAAAAATCACAAGCAGAGTGCTTATGTAAAGCGGGAAAAGACTTTCAAGTTGGTTCTGAAAATTACAATATTATTTTCAGAAAAATGATTCTTCAAATGCTGTTAACTTCAAGAGCACTAACATAATTTTCACCTGTTTTGTTTTTTTTTTTAAATGCTAACATAAATATTTTTATCTTTAGCAAAATAAACCTTTTAGTTAGGAAATCTTAGTTTCCTTAATTATTGCCTTGAACAAGACCATAGCTTAAACTAACTAAAATTTACCTTGAACATGTTCCTTATAGACAACTTAGGTTATAAATGGTGATGTTTCCAGTTCTGGTAAATAAAAATATCTCTCCAAAATGATCACAAATTAAGGTGAGTAAAATGATTGTGCATAACACCTACTTTTCTTCTTTCCTTTCCTTTATAAGCTTTATTTACCTGACTTCTTTTTATAGGTTATTTAATCTAGGGAGGATACATCATAGCCAGTCTCTCCCTCTTTGCTGCTGTGTTTTGCTTTGTATTTAGGTTTCTAAGTATTATTCACATTCATTGCATAATAAAAAGTCATTTTCTCCAGATTTTCAGGGCAGTAGTTGAAAACTTCTCAGAATTATATTATTTTTTTCTTTTTTTATTACTAATAGCTTCTGTCTTGGTTTTGCGTTTTATTTTCTCTGGATTTTTCTCCGAAATAAGTAGAATGTAACAGCTTTGCAAGATTTAGATTCAATCCAATGGAAATTATGTTTTTTATTTTTTGGGGGGGGGGGAAGGAGCAGACTTTGGGGGAAACATTTCTGCTTGGTATCTTTTCACTTTTCTGCTCTGATGTGATTCACTAAAACTGATAATGAAAATATATCCTTTCATTCTTGTGTCATATTTTCAGATCAGGTTCAGTAGTGATGATGACCCTATTAAATGTGACTAGTAGAGTCAGTACAAGTCCTACAATTGCCAGTGATAAGTGAAAGTAGCACTGACTGATATATAAATATCCATTATATCTAGTTTGCCGCATTTTTTTTCTTATTGCCTCTGTTAGATCAATAAATGCATCATAGTTTCCAACACTCTCAGATTAATACCTCTTATGAACACCAAATGTCATCACACTTAGTTTTTCTGTGGTATTGTTCTTCTATATTTTTGGCAACTTTTGGTAAGGTAAGTACATTTCTGCTGGGTAATGAGCCCTTCTTAGTGTTAGGCATTACTAGACGCTTGTCAGTATTAGTTTGTTTGAAACTTGTAAAGTATGTAAATGGTACCTCGAGACATTTGCAGATAAAATGTGTTAAAATGCTGCATCTGCATTAAAAAAAAAATAATAAAAAAGAGACCAAGAGATACATAACGTCCAAATGAGAGATTAGATAGGAGTGTTCTTTTCCCTAATTCATAGATAGTAGAAGGAACATTTCTTAGTAATTAAAATTTAGATTCTATAACATATTTGTGAGCCTCTTGAAATGTTCATTTTTTTTTCATTTTTGCTTTAAAATGTAGGCTTGTAATCAGTAGAATAGTAGAATTTGATCTGTCTTTGAATAGTGTTTTAAATTTATGATATGCTGTATCTTTTACTTTTTTCAGAATGTTATTGACAACAATTGTCAATGAAAACTCCAATATAAAATACCTAGAGAAAGCTGAATGTTTATGTACCTGGAAAGGGTATGCATAAGGCTTGTATATCTAGATACACACATTAAGTTGTTCAGGACTGAAGGATAAGAACGTGAGCTTTGAGATTTCTGTTGAAAAGGAAGGATCAGTAAAATAAGTACCATAATAAAAATATCTATGTTCTCAACTGCGTGTTGTTAATTCCATGAAATGAGTAGAATATTATCTCAGATAGGTGACCTCTGGAATGTGACAGCAAAGAAGTGTTAGGGTTTTTCCTATATAACCATGAAGGCTAGAAGTTTCTTTTTAAATTAAATGGATTGCATAAGCAGTGCATTTTGCACGGAGAACTAAAAAAGCAGAAACCTACTCCATAATTAAGCAGAATGAATAAAAAATTAGGCTCTTTCAGGTACGGAACATGGAAAGAGATTGGAAAGGATGAAAACTTAACTTAAAACCATGGCCTGCTGATGGGCTTAGTGTTAACTGGTGGAAAAAGGAAAAAAAACAGAACAAGGTATGGAAGAATATGTATTTGGTTAAGGAGATTTAGAAGTAAATGGGAGATTAAAAAAAAAAAGAACCTGAAGAAGGAAGAGGCTAAAACTCACTAATCTGTTTCTTTGACAATCTGTCTTCTCCTTTCATCAGAGAGAAGGGGGTACAGGTTGATCAATTGGTTTTACAAGAAAAAGAATAGCAAACAGCCACTGAGGAGTGAAGAGAGCTACAGTCAGAATGCCTTAGTGCCATCCATCTTCATGCATTTCCCTTGAAAAACACAGACTCCTGTATGCTCCCAGTGCTGGTACTAGCATATATGGCTTCACATTAATCTCAGCTAGGAAGCTGAAAATCAGCTTGGCTAAGCTAGCTAACCAGTTAAATTTTCATCTATCCACTTCAGTCCTAGCAACAGCTGCTGTGGAGCTAGGGCAGTAAATCCATCCCTTTCAGTGACTATTTGCATTGAGATCAGCATGAAGTCAACAAACCACAGTCTTTGCTTGATTGTGTGTATTTTTTTAAAAGCATCCTTGGTTATGACAATACTCTTTTTTAATAACACATACAATAGAAGGGTGTGAAATGGTTAAAACATTTTATTGACGTAGTAAGCATCCCTCTGTAATCTTACTGTAGTACTTATTTAAGAAAAAGTAGTTGTAAAGCAATTATTAAAACCTCCCATTAGCTGTTTACCCTTTGTAATTATTAAGTGACCCTTTATTGAAAATATTATCATATTTTGCTGCAGTGATGCAAAGATGTTGCATTATAATCATCTAATGCTCATGCTTGGTGAAGGTACAGTCTTTTGATATGTTTGCTGAGATCACTTGCATCAAATAAAACGGCAATATTTAATGCAAGTAAAACATATCATAACTGCATTTTAACATATCATAAATGCAGACTAACTGATTATGTTAGTTATTGCTCTAAACCTCCCTTTAACTTGGTTTTCCAAAAGGTCTGAATATAAAACTTTTTAGGGATACTAATGTTTTGCAGATCTTCAGGAAGCCATGTGGTTTTACCAGACTGCTGCGACAGTGTATATCTTTATTTTTCAGTAGAAGTAAAAATTCAAAGCAGCCTCAGCTAAGTTGAGCTGGGCAGCTACTGAAATTTTCTCAATAAAGCCTCATCCACTTGAAAAATCCATCTGTGGCTCTTCTGGCTGTAGTGCTTCTCAGAGCTACAGGTCTTAAAGTGCGGTGTTCTAGGCTGTGTTTGGACTTACGAAGATGAATTCTATCACTGACCATAACTGAAAGTTGCACTTTGAAATACAAGAGTAAAGATGCACTTTAGGAAGTCAGTTTGCAGTTATGCACCCACTGCCATGTATGTCCTGTCCCCTCACTGAACAGGGTCTGCTTGATCTATGACAAAAACCTAGAGAGCAGAACTCTCCCAGGTGATTTTTTTTCCTTTAATTTTCTTTGAAGTTATTGCTTAAATCAGGCATTGAATAGCTATTTCTGGAGATAGCTTGATAGCAATCTAATTTTTTTCTACAATAGTTTGATTCTCTGAACTGATCTGAGGAATTGAAATGAGACTTCTGTGAACATTAGTCCTTTCTGGGAGAAAGAGATTAAGAAAAATGTAACATACTGTGTAATCAGCTTTCTTGTGAAGAGTCGTTACCTAGGCAGTTTAAAAAATTGCCACACATCATGAGAGATGCTGATTAGTTTACATTAGAAAGAATTGGAATAATGTAACTTAAAAATATGTTTACTGACTTAGAACAGCTGCAAAATCTTAACCTTTAAGTATTATTTTGACATCTATTAAGAACACCTAATCCTTATCCCACGATGATTTATTTCGAGTGTTTGGAATCTTTCCAAGGACCTACAGCTATGCTTTTGAAGGAATCCTTGAACTATACTCAAAAACTTTATTAACTCATCCATGTGCACATTCCTGCATTTTTCTGGGCCAGCGTTCAGTCTGTGTTCATAGAGGCAGATGTTTGATGTTAATAGAATCCTGGAAAGCACAGGCAAAACTTTTTTCCTTTTTCTTAGAAGAAATAGATGTGTGTGTCGACTTTATAGGATAACATAGTTTTTTTAAAAAAGCAGCTTTCTTTAAGCATCTCCTTCAAACTGTAGGTGTTTTACTAGTTAACTTTCTAATCTCCCTAACACATATCAAACTTTGTTTCTTCAAGTGGTTTCTTGTGGGATGATTTCCAGTCTACCTTTATGCTGCCCTTTTCTGCTCAACTGCTTCAGATGCCTGTGCTGTGCACACTTCGCATTCGCTCTGTATTAGCTTGCACTAATCTGCATTTCTTCAAAGAGCATTGTGCCAATGCAACCCCAGTGCACTGTTGTGGTACGTACAGGATACCCACCCCCAAATAATCTCACCAATTGTATATACTTGGGCCAATGGACAGCCAAATGTACCATCACATACAAGGAGTCATTAGCAGAGCAATCCAAAGACAAGGAATGTATCACTCACACTTGTACCACTGCTTCAGGCCTATGAAAGTTGTCTGCAGCTACATGAGGCACGTTCCCGCTTTGAGGAGTTTTGCGTACCTATCTGTGTGTTGCCTGCTACTATTAGCAACAATGTGCCAGGCACAGACTTTAGCATTGGTGCTGACACTTCCTTGAATGCTATTGTGGAGGTAAGACTGCATATCTTTTTAAAAGTCAATTAAAAAAGTTTTAAAAGACAATAAAATGCTTAAAATGAGGATACGTACAGACCTTGAAATGTCTAGTTTTCTAAAATAATTCAGTTACTGGGTTTTTTTTTTTGTTTATAGTTAAGAAATTTTTGAAAGGTAATTAAAGATTAACCTTATAAAAATTCATTATGTTGTATGTTTGACTTCTGGGGAGTCTGTTTTGTTATCCAGGATTGCTGCATTAGTGCTTAGGGCATTTGCTTTTATCGAGAATAAAATAGTTCGCTTGCGTTGATTTTGATTTTTATCTTATGTATCTCCTCAGCATTATTCAGGTGAAAGAAGAAAGGGCATTTTTTATAAATAAGTGCCACATTATTCCAGTGAGTCTAGTGCAGTAGAGCTTTCTAAGTACATGGTTAACATTAAACACGTGAATAATCCCATAGACTGCATTAAGTTTAACGTGTATTAAGTGCATATAAATGCATGCATAGTATAAGCAGTTAAGGCTGTCACTGGTGTCACTGTAACTGAACAATATAAGGCCAGAGCTTGCTATGAATGAGTATTCAGTCAGAACAATCAGTTTTCTAGTTCTAGTCTGCCACAGCTTTTTCCCTTGGGTAAAACTGCTGTATGAACTCTTTTTCTTCGCTGTCCTATTGAGTCTGCTGGAGCCACTGCAAAGAGAACTGAGTTGAGGTATAATGTAGACAAGAGAATAAACCTCTTATGAGCTCTGGGTTTTATCAAGCCCCTCATTATCAATCTATCTATCTGTCTAACTAATTTTGTAGTATTTGGCCAAGAAAGTTAGAAGTCCAGGGGTTTGAGAAATGCAGATTTTTTTCCTGCTTGGATACTGTGTTATTTATTTATATGGAATGAAGAAGCCCCAGTTGATAATTGAAAGAGCAGTGGATTACATTCTGTCCTAGTCTTCCCTGGGGTGAGGCTGACTTAAGATGTGGTGTGGGTGAACTATAGCAGTACATTTATAGGCAGGACGCAGTTACTTTCACCACTCTATTAGCTGCTTCCCCCTCAGGCTGACATTTATAGAAGTAGGTTAAGTCAGTTAATTGTGACTGATACCACTTCTAATAGTGATCTACCTATAAAAGAGAAAACATGAAGACATAATGGGAAAATATATTGCTGCTTCCTTGTATTTCACTGGTTGTATTATTAATTGCAATTTGTACAGCTTTCAGTAATGCTGTCAGTAAAAATAAAATAAAAATGGTATCTATTGTATTTCACTATGGTTAGAACGTTTATGCTAACAATACCATGCTATTCAGTTGGTGAAGTTTTGTATATCACGTTTTTTTCATGAAGCTGTATCAGTTCTATGAAAGCTCAGCAAGCATTGGAATTCCAGAGAGTCTTCCAAAGATTCACCATCCCTTTATGTTCAAGCTTCAGAAATCTGCATCAGGCACTTGAGCTTTGGCCTTTGCTGCCTGTGGGGTTCAGTATGAATTAGTGATTCTTTAAAGTTAGTATGTGCCATTTTTTTATTTTGGTGTTTTCATCACAGTCATTCTGAGAGAGGAAGAATAGTAGAAAGTTTCTACTATGCATCTTGTATAGCCAAGGATAGAAATTCTCCTCAATGAATCTAAAGTGGGTAGTCCCAAACACAACTATTACTTATGTCCTTGCTTAGAACTTGAAGCTTCTCAAAAGGCAGAAAATTTTGTTCTACTACCAGCAGCTGGCAAGCTGTTTTAGAAAGCTTGGAATTTACAAATGGTTTTGGTTTCTCAAAATGAGGGAGATGAATGTGCATTTATTTCTTCAGTGTCTAAAGCTAAGATATTTATTTTTTTTATAGTATAGGCTAAACACATTGTATCCATCCAGTTCCAAAGACCTTGTTTAAAAAATGAGTTAAAATTGGTTCAGTGTTGCACCTGCCACTATTTAAATTAATGGATTTTAATAAATTTGTTCCTGCTTACCATATGCCAGAAGCCAGTATTCTACAAAAATTCTCATAAAACCACATCTGGAAGAAGAAAGTAAAGTGCTTGAGGTCATTGTAACTCCTAAACAAGTAAAAGAAATTGACATTTTTAAAATGTGTGTGTATATATTTGTGTGTATATGTATACACGTAACATGCACATATGCAAATATATAAATATGTATAAATGAAATTACGTGTATCTTTTGGTAGCTGGACACAAATGAATCCATACATTGATTTTAGTCCTTCAATGCATTAAACCTTTCTATGTTAGAAGTTCTAGTTTTCTATTATTATACATTTTCTCACGTATCAATTCGTTATTTGTTCTGTAGTATGTTAGGTGTATTTTTAAAAAGCTGTATTGCTCATGATCTTAGTTTCAACTTGAAGTGTTATTTTCAGTTAGCTGAATTGAAGGTTCTGTGTAAGTATCTGTGAAAGAGAAATAAACATTACAGCATCTGCAGTTACTCGGAAAATCAGTAAGTCATGGGGATTTTTTGACTGTATCATAATGCAGGTTTCAAGATGATGAACTTCACAGGTATTTCTTGTTTAATTTCTTGTTTTTACTAAGCAGGACTGGTTTAGGGACAGTCCGTCAGTTTCACGCTATTAAGTTTCCTATGTCCTGCCATGCTGGAGATTTTCTCTGTTATTTTCTAAGTCTTCTAGCTCTAATAAATATTGGTGTTAATTGGTGGCATGTAAACTACAGACTCTTTGTAGAGAACATTCTGTATGGTGGTCAGAGTCAGATGCAAGTGGAGATTACAGTCTTTTTATAGTATGTTTTTATCTACTCATAAAAAAAGCATTAAAAATGTGCCATTAGTGCTTGAAAGAATGGTATTTATGTGGATATCATTTTTGCAGAGGAAACAGTAGGGCAATACATGCTCAGAACTTTAGGTTTTGAAATTGTACCTTAAGTATGGTTGGGAATGCAGTGAATTTTAAAATCAATACTAAGAGAAAATAAACTCTTCAGTAACAAGTTAAAGCAAAGTTAACCAGAACTGGTTAAAAAGCTTCATTTTATCTATTTGTATCTCTGTTAGAAGACTATCACAACTTTTAATTCCACACACAAACCAAAATTAATTATTGTTTTAGTATTTCCGGGAAGCAAAAAAACAAGATATAATAGTAGCAAAACATTTTACTTTTACTGTTCAGTGTATGATGTATAAGAATTACTTTATTTGGTAAATGTTATAGTTTAATGCGTTATGGTATTTTTTTAATATTTTTATAAATGCTTCAGATTCTTTTGCCAGTAAGTGATGGAATGTTGCATGAAATCTAAAACCATAAAAATTCAGGGTTTTTTTTATTTAAACTTACAGTAGCTTGTCTTTGCCTAGACGTGTGATCGCATCAAGCAGTCAGCCAGTGGTACCAAGCGTCGTGTATTCATCATCGAGACCATGGGTGGTTACTGTGGTTATCTGGCTAATATGGGGGCCCTTGCAGCAGGAGCTGATGCTGCATATATCTTTGAAGAACAGTTTGATATTCGAGAACTCCAGGTATACAACATTAGAGATGTTTTTCTCATTTTTAAGTAGATCCTAAAATTGTTATATAGCATAATGTGTATATTTGAAGTAGATGGCTCATAACAAAAGTTAGTTTTGATTGTATCTAAAAGCTGTGCTTGTTTGCACTTCGGTATAGCGCCAGTTATGCCATATTATGTACAAGAACATGTACCCGAACATGTACCCACTTAACCCTTGGCATCAGGTTCACTTAAATGACAAAATCACTGTATTAGCCATGTTACTAGATTGTTTCATTTTTGGTCTTCTGATGGAAATCCAATTTACATATAAATGAATAGACTTAGGCAGGATTTTATTTTTTTTTTTTAAACAAACCCACAAAAAGCAAATGGGGGAGGGAAAGAATACTTTTGTGATGCTGCCTTAGTTTATTGTGTCAGAAGGCCATTCAGGTTAGGAACTGAGCAGTCTATAAGGTGTATTAGGTACTGGCTTTGATAGCACAACCATACAAAGCATGTCTGAAGGTGTTACTAAAGTAAAGATCTTTAAGGCTTTAAGGATTACATATTAGAATGTAAACTGATACAGAACTACGTGTGGTCATCAGCAAATACAAAGCTAAAAAGGCAGAAATTTCCTGAAAGGAAGAGAAACGTGAAATTTCCTGAAGGGAAAAGAGATGTGAAATGAATCCTAATTCCTTCCCACACATTTCTCAGTGGCGCGTACTCTTCATGTGATATAGGGGTGTACCAGCACAGCAGTATGTCACTATACAGTGACTTTTACAAGGACTGGGAGTAAAGGCAAGCTGTGATTTTTTTATTTTTTTTTGGCAATTTCTGCATTTTTATGTATGTTGAGGTTACTCAGCTCAGTGCTGTACCAGTATAGCATACAAAACCAACTTTGTGTTGCGATTCAAATCATTTAGTTGTGATGTAGAAGAAATTTTAACCCAGGATGAATAGCTGTACACAGTATGTTATCCTGGGTCTCCAAAAACATATTGACTCTTTGAATTTGAACATAATACTTAATGTAGAATTCTTTACAGAAGCTCTCAGGAGATGTAGGCTCATTAAAGTTGTTTTATATTTCTGTATGGCTTATTAAAAATTCTTTTGTTGTTTCTAGGCTAATGTGGAACACTTGACTGAAAAAATGAAAACCAGTATCCAGCGTGGTCTAGTGCTGAGGTAAGTAAAAGTAATTTTCACAGTGATGAAAATCATCAGTGATGCAGAGCACTTCCAGCCAGGTAGGCTGTTGGTCCACTTGCAAAGACACTCTGAGTCTGTGTTCCTTGATTATTCCTTTAGAGTGAGATTTTTAGTAAAGCTGTTGCTGCAGAAGGTAATTCTGCTGGCTGTCTAGAAGCTGAAGTCCAAAACTTCCTTCTTTCTATGTAAATATATTTGCTTATAATCTTAATTAACATACATGTGTACCCATATAGTATGGGCTTTACTATAAAAACCCTGTGTAGATTTTAGGAGGTAGCCACACAATAAAATAGCTTTCAAAAATCAAAACATGTTGTTTAGTATGTTTAAAAATTACACCTTCTTAGGCAGCCTGAATCAGACTGTAGCTTCTCTCTTGAGCATTTCAATCTGCCAAATAGCAAATGGCTGAAAGAGGAATACCACAGTAAGTTGTATGGGGATACCATTGTATTTGTTCATGTTCTATTATATGGTTAGGGTGCAAAAATACACTATGTTTCCGATGTCGTTAAGGAATAAACTAAGTTGCTATTCGTTATTCATGCTTCTATCAAGGGCAAAATGATGACATTGGATACTGATGACTTTTAATGCATTTTTTTTCTTTGCATAATGAACTTGTCAGACCTAAAATGGTATTTTTCACTATCGTATTCAACAATTAATTCCAAGTGATGTCAATTACTGCAATTACAATGTAGTAAAAGTAATGCAGACTTCAAAATCAGGAGCATGTTACATGGAAATGAACATATGTCATTAGATGAAAATATCCAATCCATGATTGCTGGTATCCAGAAAATGGGAAAACATCTCTCATTCAGTAGCTGTAAGGACATCGCCTACTTGCTAGTAAATTTGCTAACTGTATCTGGCCTTAACTGTTACAGAAATGAGAACTGCAATGAGAACTACACAACTGACTTCATTTATCAGCTGTATTCTGAAGAAGGAAAAGGAGTGTTTGACTGTCGAAAAAATGTATTGGGCCACATGCAGCAGGTAAAAAATTACCTTTAAATTACAGACGTGTATGAACAAAGAGCATACACTATTCAAGCATTTCAAGCAAGTCTGACTCAGGATTAAATAAAAAGTGTGGATTTTTTTTAGGTAACTTGTAAGTATTTGTTAGTAATTTCTTCTTAAAAGTCTAGGGGAAAAAAGGTATTAGATTCTTAAAGATTTTAATTTTTTATTCTTCTGCCTATATCAATAAACAGTTACACTTTCTAAGAAATAATACAGCTGTCATTATTGTAATACGTCTTTAGAACACAATCTGCCTATCTGTAATGTATCTGGCTTCTGAGCCCTGGAAGATAGGAGATTTCATTAAGAAAATACGTGCAGGTGGATTGTTCTTGTAGAACAGACAGTAGGAAGCTACTCCTTGTACTTCTGTCTCACCACACTGCTTGACAGTGGGCAAATAGTAAGCTTCTCTAATTTGGCCACACTAATCACTAAGACTAACGTAGAGTGAAAAATAACATGTAGAGCCAAATGTCTTAAGTAGTATTAGTGAAACAACAGTCTTTCATTTTAAAGTTTTCAAGTTATATGCATATTCCCCTTAGTCATATTTTTAGATTATTCAATGCTGAGGTTGGCACTTTCTGCATAAAATTTAGCAAGCCTTATTTTGAAGTCCAAGACCAGCATTAGTCAAACAATCTGTTTAGATCTATTTGTAACTACTTCACATGATTTCAGTCCCATCTGCTGCATTGAAAATGGACAAAAAAGTCAGACTTTGTATAACAAACCAACCCCAAAGCTGAAAATAACCAATTCTGTTCCCAGAACACTATAAAGGCTGCTGTAATGCTTGGAGTGAAAGCAGACAAAAAAATACAAAACAAACCAAGACTGGTTCAATAACTAAAGTAACCTGCACTCAATTTTCACACAGGGTGGTGCACCTTCTCCATTTGATAGAAACTTTGGGACAAAAATATCTGCAAAAGCTATGCAGTGGATCTCCAAAAAACTGAAAGAAACCTACCGCAAAGGTGAAGAAGTATTTGATGCTCTCTCTTTTACTGTCTTTGATATCAGTATGTAAGACTACTATTTTGCAAACATACGAATGTGTATTAGTTCATTAGTCAATATACTTCTTCCCTCTTGATTATCTTTTTATTGTTCAGTAATGGCTTGCTGTGCTTCCTCAAGTGAAGTCAGTAATTCAGAGAGCTGTTTTCTTGTCTTTCTCTAAGAAAATGCTAATATGATTGCAGTTTTCATTGCATGAAGGAATTGGTGGTTATATAGTTACATCTGTTCTTCCTTTTTGTTTCATGGTGGCTACATGGGAGACAGAAAAAGGTAATATGTCTTCTTTGGGAATTTTTGTAAATCACTGTTTACTAAAATCTAATTTAAAACTGAATGTTAAAGTTCAGTCTTATTATTGCTTAGTCACACAATTTTCACTGTTAATCACCAAAGCTAAACTAAAAAAAAATGAAGATCTCCTAACCCTATCAAAGTACTAATTGGTATTTTATCACTGCATTAAATGTTCAGTAACTGAAATTAAGCTACTGTTAAGCTTTCTATTCAGATTAATTACAAAAAAAATGGCATGGCATTTGCCCTTACTAGTGAGTAAGAAAGATCCTGAATTATTTCATTCTTTTTAGGAAAAGTATTTGCCAACACCGATGACTCAGTCTGTTTGCTGGGAATGCGTAGACGCAACCTCGTTTTCCAACCTGTGGCTGAGCTTAAGACTGAAACAGACTTTGTGTACGTATACACTGCTTCCATTTTAAACATCTCTGCACAGGCTTCCTTTCACCACATCAAACGAACTTCTCTGCACTGCTGACACACAGCATTTGCTGGCACTTTCACTGCACTTTTGCCTCTGGCCTATATTCAGCCGGCAATTCACTTCGATTGTTCACTTGTCTTTTCTAATAACTCCTCCCTTTTAGCTTTCTTTTCATCCTCTATACTTGGAAGTTTCTTGTTATGAATTCTGGGATTCCTCTGTTCTTTTAAGTAACTTTCTTGTAATTCTTTCATAAAACACTCATAAATCTAAGCTCTAATGCCTAGAATTACTTTACTTCTGGTACCCTTTAGTGGGGCAGCACTTTTATGCCAAATTCAATATTACACTTACCTATATAGAACATCTTCCAGTAAAATCTCTTCATTCCTTCAGTATTGTGACCTTATTTCTCCCCATTTTGGGACAATAAATATATCACATCCTGTCTATAAGGAATGCCATTACTGTTGGTATTGTCCAGTGTGTTTGTCTTAGCCACTAAGTAGATCACCTGATGTTTTTTCCCCATCACACCTCTCACACAGTCACAGGATTCCCAAGGAGCAATGGTGGCTGAAGTTGCGACCGCTGATGAAAATCCTGGCCAAGTACAAGACTAGTTACGATGTCTCAGACTCAGGCCAGCTGGAGCATGTTGCTATGCACAGCCCAAAGGAGGCAGAAACCGGAGCTATCTAAAGGCATCACTTCTAGATTATTGTAATAGATGCACATTGTGAGTAACAATGCTTTAGAATCATTACAGCTTTGTTTTGTAACATTTAAATTATTGTACCAGCACTTTATGTGAAATGAGATGTTCAGATGTCACACAGAGATTTTGTCCTGTATTTGTGTTATGTTTGAAACAAACCCTAGCATCTAATGGATAAACACCAGTTACCGATACTACCCTTTAAGAGCAAGTGCAGCACCGTTTCTATGCACTCTGTAAGTTACTCATCTCCTGCACTTTGATTCAGAGTACTTACACCCAAAAATAGGTGTAGATGGCTAGCTTTGTGTTGAGTTACAGGATGTGCTTAATGTATCTGAAGTGAAATAAAATTCTGCTGCAAACATCATGAGCGATGTGTCAGGAATTGTATTCACTTGCTTTTAGACAGCTGGGGGAATAATGCTTCATGAAGTATCCACCGTGTGCTCCAGTGAAAGAAAAAACCCCCTGCCCTATTGATGCAGCCAGCAGTCACAATACCAAATGCTGGTTGTGTTGCTTCAGAATTGGACTTAGAACTCAGAATCATTTCTTCTTATATAGGCTTAAAACTTATTTTTAAGGGGAAGCAGTGGTGGGAAGCAAGCTTTAAAAACATGAGATCCATGAGGGTGTAACTGTGGCCTTTGGTTCATGATTCCTTTCTCTCAGCTTTTTCAAGACTATTAAAAAAAACACACTGATGAAAAGCAGTAAAAATGTTTCTTCATGCAAGCTTATCTGTTAACTACACCTTCACAAAATTTAAGCACTAGACAGTGTCATATCAAAATGTTGCCCAAATTGGCAAAATAAACTGAACTTAAAATACACTAATTCATTAGTGATGTGCCCACTACCCTGCCATTCACTACACTCTCAGTGTGATGCGAGGTGGAATGTACTGTCACGTACAGGGCTTCTGGTTGTAGGTGGTTTATGCAAAGGAAGCTGGAATTATCACACCAAAGAATGAAATCTGTCAGTATGAGAGACATAATTCTTTATATATCCAACAGCAAGCATGATTTCAAACAAACACCATTTAGAACTCTAGAGGTTTACATGTACAAAAATATTTAATTTATATAGTATTCATATGCAACTGGGAGAGTGAGTCTTCAATAAAATATTAAGGTCTGTCTGTGCCATACAGCATGTACAATACTTGCTCTCAAACACTGGATGGTTAGAAAATTTTTCCCATAGTTATTTCAAGAAGGACAGCTTTTAACTGTTTTTTTGGACACTGTTAAAAGCAGCAGTAAGCATTTAGGTTGGACCATAGCACTGTTAACAGTTACTAAAAAGCCTAATGAGATAGTCACACAGATTGGCTTGTTATTAGCTTGGATGTTCATCAGGAATTCATCGTTTGACCCAGGAGGGATCTTTGGTGATATCTGCATTCTCTGGGCCAAGCACAGCTTGACCACGAGTGCTCTTCCCAACTGCAAGGTACCTGTAAGAAAAAAACAAACAACCAAGGTGCTGCATTCAGTTATCCCTAACTTTGCCACATACTAAAAAAATACTCCCACCTCAGTAACAGCACTGTTTGATACGTACCTCCATCTGCTTTCACAGCATCTTTTGGATTTACAGTGTTTTTTTCTCACTCAGCATGATACAATAGTCTCCTAAAGCACAGTCCTAACTATTCTATCTCCTTACCCCGGTTTTCTTCCATAGTGGAATTTGCAAGTCTAAAGAAGCACAAAATGTTATGGGCCCAGAAGCAGCAGCTTATAAAGCCGGGAGCTGATGTCTGAGGGAACTCTCCAGGCAGTTTCTGGACCTTTCACAAGCAAAACAATCACCTACAAAGTCAGAATGTAGGAGGGAGTTCCATCTGCTAGAATGCCATAAACAGGGCATAATTAACATCTCTCTCTATATTGTAAAAGCAAATAGTGGAAGTGTATGAAAGGCCAAGCAAAGAAATCCTAGAAGTCTACGACAACTTTCACAAACTGTTTTCAGATTATGCTTTAGTTCCATTTTTCAATGTTTTCCTCAATTGAGCAAACTTACTTGTTTGATACATCAACCAGGTTACCACTGTTGACTGCAAAAAGTTGTTCCCTGTGCGACTGCTTCTTTTCATCTGAAATCCCATATAAGAAATTATCCATTCCTAAGGAATAAACAAAACAAACTCAAACATGGTATTGGCACCCTGAATAATCTCAGTGACACCTTAGTGCAAGCTAAGACCAGTACATGTCCTAGAAGGGAAGAATAGGCCCCCCATTGGGCCATTGTTCTGAAACAGTATCTAAATGTCAATCAAAAAGGTCAGAAATGGGTAAAAATTAATTTTCTGAGGTGGTCAGAGTTTCCTATTTAGGGGAAAAAAAAAGAAAAAAGATTCATACTCTTATTTTGGCAAGGGATTTAGTTTGTCAAAAACCTGAATGTAAGGGTGGCCCAGAAAACCTAAATACAGAATCAGAATAGTTTGGGTTGGAAGGGACCTTAAAGATCATCTAATTCCAACATAGATCTTATGTAGGCCCCATGTCAGAATGATACTGTAGGAAATCTAGAGGCACTTGGTATTTTTGTGTACCTAAATCTCCAGAGTAATTCTTTAATTCTCTTTAAAAGTTTCAATACTTTCTAATAATATTTCAGCTAAAATGTATTTCATGAAGTATTTTTTAATTGTGGTTTATAAGAACAAACTCCTCTAAGATTTGCAATCAATTATATGTGCAACACAAAGATTTGATCACCTGTCTGTGCTACACACAGAAATCTGCATCCTAATGCTTTAAATGCTTTTGTTGGAATACTTGCCTATGGTATTTTAATATGACTATTAATATTATAGGTTCCTGAACAGAGAACTCCCAAACGATCACAGCCAAGCTTTCTGTGAAGCAAATAACCATGGGGTAAAAAAGGGCAGCTTGGGAGGACATCTGGCTATTAGCCCCATCTCTGGCCCCAAGCAGGGCTGGGTTCTAGGCTATATAGGGCTGTTTTAAGTCCTCACAAATAACAGTAGAAGGCCACAGGTATTTCTCTCTGCAACAGTTTCCAGGCCTGCTGAACAACGTTCTTTTCAGTGTTTCACTAAATTTGCTATAGCTCTGTTAAGATGCTTATTCAAACATCAAAGACTGCAAATCATTGCTCTCACAAATGCCAGTATTCCATATGCATTTCACCCATAAGCGCCTAAAACTAGTTACCTTTTCAGCTGCCCAGACAAAAACCAAGTTCCATCAAGTGAATGTCAGCTTCATTTTTTTAAGTTTTCTTTTTAATAAGTTAGTGTTAATACAAGTACACGTTAAATAATGTTAATTTTAATCTTTTATGTATAGAAAATGAATGTATTCTAACTCAGCAAGTTTTGAACTGAAATTAAGCTGAGAATGGGGGAGGGAGGGAAGGAGGAAAAAGTGAGGAAAGCAAACCAGTGTGAGCAAACTGAAAAGATGTGAAGATACTGCCAAGCCAACAGAAGTATGCAGATGCATAAAGAGGGTAACACCCTCCACCACAGCAGACAGACTTTTAGGCTTTAGCTTCTTCTAAAAAAGCATGCACAAAAGGCCGGTGACATCAATCTTCAACAGGTGTACTTGTGTCAGGAAAATAATCCTACAGTGTTACCAAATCAGAAAAATCAATATTGCCTTTTATTTGCTTGCATTCAATGCCGTTTCCAAGCCTTGAGTTGTTTCCTTAATTTACACCCAGCTGTAGCTGTATTCACCTGACATTAAGGAGCCACATGAATACAGATACTTCAACAGAGCCTGAATGCATGTGGTGTTTCTGAAAGGAAACAACAGGAAGTGACTGCTTTGTTGAAACTGCAATTGTCTTACATGTGCCAAGTACAAATCCTACCCTATCATGCAGTTTAGCAAACTATTTTCTTCCCTTTAACCTTAAATAAAAGCAAAACATTGACAATGCTGGGGAGCTGATGAGAATGTACCTTTATCTGAAGGAGCTACTGGTGCGTCTACAGCAGCAAATACTGCTAGCTTCGCTTCATCTATATCTTGCTGTGTGAATTCTCCAGATTTGGCCCATTCAACTGCTTTTTCAAATGTTTTCAAGGTGGACAAGGAATTCGGGTCTCTTAGAAGGGGAAAAAAAAATCAAAACTGCTTTGTTCTCATTCATAGTTACTGTACATCATACATACATACATGGATGGGGATTAAACCAAATGATAAACTTATTTCTTATGTACAAGAAAAGGTTTCTTTTGTTTTTTAAGAAATAAATGTTATGTGTGCAGAGAACTAGTATTAAAAAAGCCGGTAAACCATTGTTTACCATGTGCTATCATTTTGCTTCAACAGCTTCATAACCATAACTGCCACTAATATCAACAACAAGTCATATTTATGATATGTCCTATCTTCTCTTAAGTTACTTTTCCTGCCACACCTGCTTTTGCTCTCTGTAAAACAGGTGCAACAGGTTAACAACTATTGAAATAGTAATCAGGACAAGTTCTACCATGCTGAAGCTCCACAGAGAGGCAAAGCTGCTCAAATTTTAGCTAGGAATCCAACCAAATGCTGTGCTGTCTTTGTCATAGGAAAATTATTTAAACGAGGACTGTAGCCATATTTTTAGTGGGGATCAACCTTCAATACCTCCATTTCAAATTTCATCCAAAAGGGCTTTAGTAAGGCCAATGAAAAGTAACTGTTCTAAACTGGCAAAAAAAGAGAAGAAAAGAAGGGAGAAAGCAGTTCTAAACTTATCACCAGCCATGCTTTCTGCTGAACCTCTGATGATTCCAGCCAGTTACCAAAGGAAGCTGTGTATTTTCAGGCTCAGGTCATCAAGGACCAACATTATTCTACTTGTCTCAAATTTAGAGTAGTCTTGCATTCCCTTTTTCAGAACCTACTCAACCCAGGAAGCAGCAAGTGAAACCCAGTTTTACATAACCTGGTAATGGGACAGCAAACACCTAAGTACAGAAACACAATAACAGTTGCTATCAGCAGAGGTAAGTTTTCCCCAGGATGCAAACCAGAGAAAGTAAGGAGGGGTTTATTATACACCTTAAGCAATTAATCTTAACATCATTAGCACTGAATCACTTTCTTGCTGTGTCATTCCTTTTACTGCACTCAGTCTTGAAAGAGAACTACCATCAAGACAAAATTAAGACACATGCAAGTGCAGTCAGTAGTCCCCTCACACATGAACAAGAAAGAATGAACCCACTGTTACCTGTAGGAGTAGAAAGTGAATATGCCATTGTGACTAAGTTTAGCACCTCCACCATAAGCCCCTCCCTTCTCTCTGATTTCTCTATGTAGGAATTTAGCTGTCATCAACCGTGCAAGAATTCGAAGGCTGTAATGAGAGAAACGGCAACAGCAAAGATGTTAAATGAACTGGACAACAGTAATGTTCTCAACGTTCACAAAGATCCCCATTTGCATTGTTTTGCTTCTTGTAATCTACAACAGTAATGATAACACTACTCAATATTTAATAGCAGCTGAATAATGTGACACCGTTCTAAGAGTAGCACTGCTTTGGAACATTTCTTCACTATTTCCATGCATTTCACTTTAATGAAATACAAGAGCAGCTTCCTAAACCTTGTTACATGCAGTAGGACTGCCAACTCAGATGCATCCAAGTAGGCAGGGCGTTCTATTCCAAAGTCAGGGAACAGTAGCCCCTCATTATTTAATCTCAACATTTACTAAAAAGAGGGCATCTCCGGGCCAGGCCACACAAAGGTTGCTCCATTAAGATTCTGTGACAAATGCACTGCAAAGCATTTTCTCTTGACACTCCATTTTCTGTGTTCAACCTAACACTCCATTTTGTTTTGTGCTGTGTAACACACACAGAAGCTCCTTGCTGGTTCTGCTCTTACCTTGCATAATCTGCAGCTGTGTAGGGAACAGTTCGAATGCATTCCCCAACATAGTACACTGGGAAGGGAAGTACAAAATGGGTCTTCATCTGACACGGTTTGAAAGTAGGATCCTAAGAGAAAAATGCATTTGTGTCACAGTTAAGAGTGGTGAGATGATTTATCTATTTGAGAACTCAAGACTTTTCTGGAACTATGCAATTCTGCCAAATACACACACACACAATTGCTAAAGCTGCCTCTTGACCTACACCGCAACCAGTGACATCTCACTTGTGCCCACATCAGTCCAGTACACAAAACTGTCTTGGAAACTAATGCATGCGGACACCATACACATCAGCTACTCATCCTGGCACAGCAGCTTCTCAGTTGCACAGATCTTACAATATTACCAAAAAGTTTTGACTGGCTGCTGTGTCTTCACTTTGATTGAAACAAGTCTTCCTAACTCTCCACTTCTATGTCCACATATGTAGATGGTCACCACATCGTATTTCAGTACATCTCTCAATTTTAGATACTGAAAACAGATTAAGAAACTGAAACCCACAAAAAAGAAAAAAAACAATCTACTTATGAACAGCAGCAGCGACATGAATTTCTGCTCAAACATCCCCTGCAATAAACGCAATTCTTCCTTACAACCTCCTGTCAAAACCTCCAGTCCTCTTTATGTCTCCAGGCCTCTGTAGCACTCACTTCTTTGTCTCTTTCACACATATTCCTGCTTGTGTGGGTACTTAAGCATGAGCAGAGCATTACACATTTCCACAGTAGCTATTACCCCCCCACCTCCCCCGTTTCAATACCCCTAAGGTTTTCCTAACTTGAGACCCATGCCGCAGCCTCTAACACAACTCTGGCTGGTGGGGCCAAGCAGAGCAGCGTATCTGTCACTGGTCAGCAAGCAAAACCATGGGCTGAGCACTCTCTGCCTTCTCAAAGGAGGACTCAGGGTATGCAACAGTGGTTTTATCTTCTGTAGCCAAATACAGATTTTCCTTTTTACTTTATTGTCACTGATGCTCTTATGTTAGGTGTCACTGACATTCAGAATCATTATGGGAGGAGAGGAAAGAAAGGACTAACTGGGAGTGACACCACACCAGCCTGGTTCTGAAAGAAACCAGGCAAAAAAACAAATCACCTACAAGAGACAGCACAAGCGAGTATTTGCCTGCAGGCATGGATGTGGAGTTAGCTAAAAGATCTTCACACCAGAACCAAAGAGAAGACAACAAAAAAGACACAGGGATTAAGTTCAATCGCTAGTGTAAAGAAACAATTCAGAGGGTGGAACTGAAGGTCACCATATGTTTCAGTGGTGTGGTTCTAAACAGTAAACCAATCTGTAACAGCTTAAGACATAACAGCTTAGTATCAATAATAGCCCTATAATGCCACTATCCCCAACCAGCAATGCACTTACATTAACTAGCTTCCTTGTGATCTGTAAACCAGTAAGCATTTCCCTTCCCACAGGTGTAACCTCTGATGATTTCTGCAAGAGACCCAGCGCTCATATTAAAAGAAGATTTAACAATTTAGACCAAGACTAATATAAATGCAACCCCTACCACTTAAACCTCTTTGAAATTATCATCAGGCTGTGTCTTCACAAACATCAGCAAGCTACTCAATTACTTCTTCATATTTTAACTTCTAAGCAAATGCCAAATAAATTACCTTTCGAGAATAATTTGGCACCAAAAGACACCATGAAGATTAAATGAGTCCTGTGAAGTTTCATGCTATCATTTCCCTCATGGGTAGGGAGCTTACACAGCCTCATCAGAAATTAAGACAGATAAGCCTATTGACAGCCTTTGTCAACACTGCTGAATTTACCATTTTGTGCCAAATGTCCTGAACAACCAAATAACAAAATAAACTCTACGTAACTGAGGAACTGCACATCATGCCCCATTTCCTTTTGGCCAACATTTCAAGTGAAGTTCAGCTAAAAAAGAAACTGCAGTTTTATGCAACATAGATAGGAAGAATATCCCACATCCCACGCAAAAGCAGCGACCTCAGGGTAAGGCTTGACAGCTGATCTTCAGGATTACTATTGTCTACTTCATGGAGGTGAAGACAGCACCCGTGGCAAAACACACAGCAGCTTAGCACAGAGCTGGCTCTTGCAAACTTCTTCAGACATCTTTGTATGGACATACTGTCTGAGTTAAAACATCTTTACCTGATTGCATAGGTGTCTTTACGCAACATCGAGTCAACTGTATTTGATGCCCTAGTCACAAATGAAGTAATGTCTTACCTCAATCACATGGGGACGAACAGGTTTTCTTTCTTTTTTACTTCTAGCTATACCCCTTATAAATTTCTCTACTTCTTTAGCTGCTTCTGATATTTGCTGAGGTGCTGCATTCAGTGAACATCTGTTAAAAATACACACAAAGTTTTTAAATATGTTTTTGTGTTTTCAGGCTCTCCTTTATAATTTACACCCCTTTTTCTTAAACATTTTCTATGAAATCATCAGAAAGTTAGATCTGTGCTCACTGATAACCACTGCCACAGAAAAAAAAAAAAAAGCAATATATTCATAATCCAGTATTTGATGTGCCAAAAAAAAATTAGTCACAGTCCAATTGCTTTTCTGTTGTTTGCCCAAAAACACCTTTGAAACTAAAGTTTATCAGCAGCTGTCACACCACTTCCGTGCACAGGGCTGGACTACATTAGTTTTGCAAAATACAGATGTCTCACAAAGACACTAATGCCCTCTGTATTCTCACTTTACAGGCAGCCCTACCATGATTTTGAACAGTACAGGTATTTCCATTATTCCATTCACCATTTCACGCTTTGCAAAACAAAGCTTTCCAACTTATATGACTTCAAAAGGACCTACTTTTGGAACTTATCCATTGGACACCAAACACCTTAAAGTGCCCTCTTACGTTTTCCAACAAGCAGATTCCAGAATGTCCCTGTTTTCCTTTTGGGAGGGAAAAAGAACCCAAAACAAAATGAAAAAAAATGTCCAATGGGCATGTGCAAAGAAAAAAAAAAGTCGGGGGGGATGGGAAGGGGACAATTTTGAGTATTTCTATAAAACCCCAGAAAAGGCCATTTGCTCACTTTTGGTACAACAGGTACACATAAAATTTGCCTTAAGTTTCTCACACCTGTTAAATATTGAACAAAATAAGCCACAGCTACTACCTTGTAAATAAGGAGAATTTAAACTAGTAACATTTTTGTATTTTTCCCCACAGATGACCTGTTTCACGAAATCCCAGTATTCCATGAAGCACAAAATGCATATTCACAAGCCATGGCCTCTCTTTAACCAAAATGTCCCTTTTCTTTTTTAGCTGGAACTCACCTAATGTTGTCACTATTTAGTAAATACTTCTTAATGCGTGGTAGCTTGCGTAGTACTGGTTTAATATCAGACATTTCTGCTATTCTCTTCATGAGCTTCACCTGTGCAAGAAGAGAAGGCAGGAAGACTTCAGATTAAGCCAAATAGAAGAAAGGGCAAAACCAAGCACTGTAGTTCCAAAGTTGAGGATTTGGGCCTTGCTGAAGGACACCACAATCTCCTCACCTGATCCATCCCACTGAACATTTCTTGCAGTTCTCCAGAAGGTGTAAGGTTTTTGCTGGCTCTAATAGAGGCATATAAATGCCCAGAGTCTGGAATCCCATTTGACAGCTCCTGGGCAGTCTTCTTAACCAGCACTCTGAAATGCTCTTCCTCCTCAAATCGAGGGCTGAAAAAGAGTAGAAGCGGTCTCTGGATCTCATGCAAAAGCATACCAATGGAATTTATAATACATAATCATCCATCACCCCAAGTTCAACAAAGAGCTTTTAAACTACTGATTGTCCATTTACTCCACTATACAGTCATGCAAATGATGGAATACTTAGGTTTAGAAACTGAGAGCCACTAAAGATATAGCTATAAGAAGAAATCCCAAAGTAGGATCTCTAAGAGGAGAATGGTTGGGGGAAGAAGGGAAAATAGAACCCCAAAACACATGCAAAAACACAAACAAATGAAGCCCCATGTACTGTACTTGTTAAATATTTCACTCCATAAATGCATCATGTCTGGCAGATTTCTATCCAAGCACAGAGATGAAAAGAGCACACCCTGAAGGAAAAAATAAAAACAAAACACAAAAAAACCCCTTCACACAACACAACCAAAGCAATGGCCTGTGAAATGCACAGTAACTTTTAAATGAAAGTCATACAATGATGCCAACCTAATGCTACACATCACAAAACCACTTTAAGACAGGCTGTGCTATTAAAACCAGAGCAGACAGGAAATGTGATTGTTCTTCACACAAAGCAAGCTTGTCACTTCCTCTTCCCCAGCAGAAAGGGGCAGTTTAGAAAAAGAATTTCTTATTTTTCACATAAAGCACAAATGAAACTGTTCTGGGGATGCATCTTTCTACAAAATAGTCCCCCTCACCCATCTCTGGGATCCGTGAGCAGCAGGCCACAGCAGCAGACTCCCAGCAGTGACATACGCACGTTAATAGCCATCTCTATGTGTAACACCATACCATTCTGTTCTCTGCCTTCTGCTTCCACATTTTTTGCAGCACTCAGATACATGGCGACAGATGCTAGTGAAGCACTGCCTTAAAATGGATAACCACATCAAGCACTCCCCCTATGCCAAAATATGAAATCATTGTAATGGTCCAATTCAAACTTTACACAAAAAAGGACCAGTCCTTTTATGCACTTTTCTAATTCCTTTCATACAGGGTTTCCAATGCATATTAGCTGACCCTCCACCTGGAAGCGCTGACTGACAGTTAACTACAGAGCTGTTATTGCAAGTGCAACATCCTGACGTTTATGATTAATTTACCTGTTCATACACATCCAGGTGTGAATCATCTGGAATGACATGTGGGCTGACAGACATCCCACCTGTTTTTAGTTCTATTTTCTGGGCTTGTTCCCTGTAATCAAGGGCTCCACATCCCATCCTGTGAAAAACAAGAGAGATTTACTTCCATTTCCATTGTATGACAAAACCTAAATCCATATGGCATTTGCAAAGTAGACTGTTTAGGCCAATGCTAATTTAACAACTAAACAACTGGGGCATTATCAAGCAATCATAATAGTTTACAAGTTGTAAAAGCTTCACGCCAAGCTCTTCAATTAAAGCATCAAAATGGTGTATTAAGAAGTGTTTTTTATGTACAGGCTTGCTGCCAACATCTATACAGAAAATTAAAAACATCACATAAACTGTTCTCACCAATAAAAAGAACAGATTCCTCCAGCTCAGGTCACCTGGTCTGCTCTATGCCACCCTTGCCACTCTTGATAGGGTTAGTGTTTCTGCGAGTACATGGTGAAATTAAGACTAAAAATCTATCCAAGTGAAAACCTTAATTTCTGCTAGGCTATTTTTCACTTCTATGGATTTTCCAATCTGTTCAGGGAATGCTTATGTTGATACAGAGGAACAAGGCAATGCAGAGACTGATGAAGAAGGGGAAAGGAGCTGGCAACTCTGCAGGGAAGAGGGAACACTACTGTTTCTGCAGGACACCAGCTTACCAGCACTTCCCTTGTATACCAAGGACAGACGTTGAAATTATTAAAACCTGTATTATTTCAGTAATCTATAATATAGCCTGTTGCTTCAGCTTCTGAGAAAGTAAACCTCTCACTTTGTAATGACATTGCAGAAGAGAGGCACGTATGGTTTGAGCTCCTCAGGAAGTGTGTTCAAGCTGGAAACAGCTCTGAAATAAACCACCCCATTGGTTGGCTGAGCACAGTACTGGACAGGAGTTTCATCAGCTGGGGATAAGGAAAAAAACAAAAGCAAAGATCAACCAACAGCTTCGTACTCTAAACACATAAAAGCAAAACAATTTCTTACAAGATCTTCTCATTAAGAGTTATTTTCTGTTGGCACTTCCCATTGCACTGAAAGCAGCACTAAAGGGAGTTGTTGTTTCTATCCATGGTAAGGTAATACATACCTGGACAATTTGAAGACAGAAGTCTGTTGTCGGAGGCCACATTTTAGAGGTAACACTCAAAGTGAATTTTTCTCCCTTATTTTTTGCCTTCATCATGTCAAAGGTTGAAGAAAGCAAGTTCCTACACTGTACATTCTAAGTTATGGTATTAGAATCATAGAATAGTTAGGGTCGGAAAGGACTTTAAGATCATCAAGTTCCAACCCCCCTGCCATGGGCAGGGACACCTCGCTCTAAACCATATTACCCAAGGCCTCGTCCAACCTGGCCTTGAACACTGCCAGGGATGAAGCATTCACAACCTCCCTGGACAACCCATTTCAGTGCCTCACTACCCTAACAGGAAAGAATTTTCTCCTTGTATCCAATCTAAACTTCCGCTGTTTAAGTTTTAACCCATTACTCCTTGTCCTACCACTACAGTCCCTAATGAAGAGTCCATCCCCAGCATCCCTATAGGCCCCCTTCAGATACTGATTAGAATATACACTCTAGCATTTTCACAAAAGCAGGTCATTCTGGCATCAAAATTATACAGTACTTGACACCTGCTGCCAATTTTTGCAGGAAAATGCTAGAAATACACTATAGAACAGTATTACCTGCAAGATACTGACAGAATTGTAAAAAAATGGAGATCCACAGGGTAGCCACCAGCAAAGCAGGGAGAAACTGGCACTGCCAGTTATGAAGAAGGACAATTTATTTTTTTCCTATAGCTCCTGTACATTGTATTCTGTAAGAAATGGGTAGGCAGGGAGAGCAGTAATGAAGGCTCCATGTGCAAGCTCTCAGCAGTGCTGCACGCTGAGTTAGTCTATAGTCAGATGGGAGATTGCTCAAGAGTGGTGGAGCATGCCACCTAGAGGCTCCTCTGCCCGTGGGTCAGAGCAGGAAGCAGGGAGCTTGCTGGCATCAGAAGCCTACTGCCAGACTAGAGGAAATGGACCATAACTATGCACAACAAAGTGAGTACACATGCTCTGCAAAGTGAAAAAGGAGGAAAATCTGGGCAACAACCCAACAGTGCTGCTCTTTTGAGGACAAAACAGTGGTTACACCAACCTACAAGTGTGGTCTCCAGCACGGTGAATGGGATTTTGGGTTCAATGTCGGACACCTTCAGAGCTGGGAGACAAGAGGTATCTTGAGGTTTGCTCTGAAGAGCAATTAATTCCAAACCTAGTAAGGAGACAGAATACCAGTTTGTCATTTTCAGCTTTTAGTGAAAGTGCTGTCAAAGCCTACTGCAGTAATGCAGATTAGAAAGAAAAACACAAGAGTCTGGAGTTTAGAATTTTCTATCAATTCTTCAAAATATTTTACTGAAACAAATTCTGCAGATTATCACATCATAACAACTAACAGAACACTCACTCTATCTTTGCAAATTCTCTTTCCAACGTGTCCTTCATATCCTGTTTGCAGTAACATGCAATTTAGACTTTGAAGAAGTGACATCTGCCAGTCTGTTCTGTGACCCAGCTCTGCAAACACCAACCCAGGCAACTAAAGAACTTGCAGGTAAGAAGCTCCTTCCTAATCCATTCCTCCCAGTTCTTACTCAAGTGCTCTGTCAGTACACTGATGCAGCTAAATTGTGTGTAATTTTACATTCCACCCTTTCTGTTTCCAGCTGGCTACCTCCAAGTACTCTTTAATTTATCTTCGTAAGTAAGACTCATCTGATTTTCTGCTCCCCTATCCCCTGCCTGGTAGCAAAGATTCAGAAGACTTCAGAAGACTAAAGACACTATTTTGGAGGATTTCTGTGATCAGATCACTGCTCTCACAAAACTAGATGACTACCCAAGGTGTCCAAGTTTAAGTCACTGCCCAGAATAAGTTAAACACAACCCACCAATGGCTTTTTAAGTAGACAAAATAAGAAACAAAACTACGAAACAGGAATTTTATAGGAGCATAGGGCAGACCTTGTATGCTCGAAAATAAATAACAGTTTTAAGGTAAATGGTGGAAATAATCTTGTATTTCATGCAAGTTAACATGGGAAAGAATAAGCGGATCAGTACTGCAAAGGAATTTCCTTTCTTCTACCCTAGTGGAGACATTGATCATTCTGGTTTTGCATACTGAAAACAAATGAAACTTACCAGTCATACACTGTAGTGTAAATACTGACTGTAAAGCCCCGTAACACATATACACAAACTTCCAAGAAAAAATACCACCCCTTTCAAAGCAAATGCTGGACTGTGCCTGAGAACTGGAGATACTCTACAGAACAGCTAAAAGAACTGGCTGTGTTTTTAAGCAGTTACCCAAATGAATATATGGAAAACCACGTTAACCTTTTTCAAAGATTTGTGTTTTTTCTTCTTCAGAAAGAGCATTGACCTTTTTTTCCAGCTTTTCTGCTTCCATTTTTGCTTGTTTATCATGGTAGTTTTCCTCTGGACTCATTGTCAGAGTCAATCTATGTGGATTATCCTGCAGAAATGTATCACAAAACAAAGCATTATTAATTTTGAGGGCAACTGCCTCCTGTTTTGCCTCAGACTGTTGCTTCAGCAGCAGCAGATAAAAAGCAGTCTTGTGCATCATTGGGCTTGCATATTATCAAAAGTATCACAAACAGGCAACCTGAACTCTTCATTTCATACAGAACAGCCTGCTACAAGGGTGGGGAAGAGAGGCAGCTCACCACAAGAAACAGCATGAACAGCCTCCTGTGAAGTTTTAGTATAGAGTCAGAATTCCTCAACAGTACTCATTAGTTTAATTAAATCAAAGTTAAACAACTGTACACAACACAACAGAGAAGCATGCCCAAGATTTATCTGGAGAATGTTCTAAGATGGGGAATCTGGTTAAATGCAGGAGGGTTGCATTAAACACCTCTTTAAACCTGCCCAAGCTTGAGTGCACAGAGATTCCATATGATGCAAAATGTGCATGCCTCATCCTGCTCAGAAACGCTTTACATCAGTCTTACTGCCAGAGAACTCCCTGAATTATGAAAGTGGCACAACTGCTGTTGAATTTCTCTTTGTTTATACCGGACTGTGGAATTTTAATAACAATATTACTCAAGCAGCTTCCATTTTATATAATACTGGGAGGCCAGTCAAATGACAGTGACCTCAGAAACTGCCCGTTTTGAAGTAGGAGTCAAACAGCAACATCTGTTACTGACAGACACTGATATTAGGTTGGGACAATGTATCCAGACTCTGTTTTATGAGTATCTCTCTTATGCTTATATGCAAAGACTATGGAAACCTGACTGACTATGGAGTTGAAGAAGGAAATTCAAAATTATCCACACGTAATAAAATGGACAGGATGCACAGCATCCTCTCCATCCCTCTCAGCCTTCCTGCTTTATTTATCTCCGGGTACAATGTTCACAGAGTGTAATCTTCTGATGTAAGAACATCCAACTATTCTTACTGCTTCCTACCCAGTCATGTTTTTGCATTAGCTCCCTTGTCAGAATTGCACAGTAAAGGACATTCTCAAAAATACTGCACCTGTGTTTCTTCCCTACAAAATCCAAAACCTTAACAGCTGTCTACTACTTTCAGACACTAATAATGCCTCTATGAAAACAGATTTAAATTGATGCCATTGCCCCTTGTCTGAGTATAGGAGAACCAGCACCCACTCACTATTAAATCAGGTTGGCAGTCACTTCAGGACAGCTTCAACAATTTGACTGGGGTGTGGGAAAAAAAAAGAAAAAGAAAAAGCCAAAGACAAAAGAAAAAAAAAAGGAAAAAAAAGCCCACAAAAGGAAAGGCAAATAAATCAACAAAAAGTACCAAAAAACACCCCACCCCTCAGGAAAAAAAAATAAAATCACCACAACAACAAAACCCCCCAAAATAAAAATAAAATCACCACCAAAAAACCCCCATCACTTTTGGATTGTTATCACTAGATACTTTCTTTCTGACATTAGTTAGTTCAGGTCTTCAGGACTATTCAATGTTATAATGCCTTCACCATTTCCATTTCTTGAAGAACATATGGAGGGGAAAACAAGAAAACGAGCAGAAAGCAATTGGCACTGACAACACAGTTCAGACAGCAGTTCAGTGAACATGACAAGCACTAGAATGATCTTACTTATTCAAGGAAAAAGAGATACATCTTGCTATGCCAATACTAAGAAACACATAACTAGGCCTGTAACTCTCTGTTCACATCTGAGCTTCTCATTAGGAAACACTCATGTGGCATCAGGCTTCACAGTTCAGTAAAACACTAGTGTTTTATCAATGCTCTAACATGCATGTTTTCAAATGTCCAACTAGACAGTTTTTTCCATTTCAACTATTTAAAGTTAACATGTCTCACTAAAAGTGCTGCTGCTCATCTGCATCTCAAAATATGCAATATGGTTGTAAGAAATTACCCTTAATTTTTAAAGGTAAAACAGTGATATAAAAATTAATACCAAAGACACTTATCTATACGTTTGCCTACCTTAAAATATGTTTTAACTTTTTCCTGAAGAAATGTGGGATTTTCTTTAAGGCACTGCCTGAACCAAGAGACTTTATCTGCAATCCTCAGAAGCTCCACTGGATCCCCATCTTGATTCCAGCAGGAGGCTATATACTGAATAGGAAAGATTAATTAGGTAAGCAGGACAATCCATCTGCATTTCTATAACTGACAAAATCTGTATTCCAAAACCACCTTATCATTTACGTTTGACTAGCAGACATATAATCAGTAGTTCTATATGTCTGGAGAGGCAAAAAAGAAAAAGCATCTGAAATCACTGTTCAGATTAAAGGACTATACTCCATCATCATCTGTCCCCTATTCTATCCTCTAATTTTACCATACCAAACCACCTTCTTTTTTTTCTTTTCCTTCTTTGTTATGCTTACATGTGTATATCTGTATTCTGGAAATCGATCATAATATTCTTTCCTCCTTCCCATTTAAAATGAATTCATTTTTCAGCCCAAGAAAGGAGAAAAGAAACAGGTTGTCAAGACAAAGCAGTACCTGAATTTTACTGTCTATACATTAATTGTAGCAGGTGAAATGACTTATAATAAGGTAATTCAAAAATGTAATATAGCTGGGACTTTGGAGAAAGAAGACACTAAATAACCAGAAATATCCTCAGGATATTTCTTTTTGAAGAATTTTTATTCTAGTTTTATTCTTTAGTTCGAGACTACTGTGTTTGCTCAAGTTGCTATTGAAAGTTATTAAAACACATCACAGGGCAAGTTATCAAAACCTTCTCCATTTCTACCCCATATGAATGTGGTAAAAATGAATGAAAGCAAAATAAAAATTCCAAGACACATGAAAGAGAAAAGCCCTTAAAAGCATATAGAAAACAAATGCATTTGCAGTGTCAAAACCACCTTACTGCTTTAGTTACAAGCTGGTATCACAAGCCTTCCAGGCTTTTCAAGTAATATCTATTATTATCTATTCTGTGGAAATTCCCTAATGTGTTTTAAAGAATAGTTAAATTTTAGACTACACTCAAATTAGTAATTTTGAAATAAAAGCCACCTCATTTGAGGCTTCCATGGGGTCATTACAACAATCCAGTTCTGGTTCTCAGTAAGTAACCTAAAAGCTTAACCATGTATCTAAGAGCATTGCCCAAATGTTTCTTGAACACTGACAGGCTTAGGGCCATGACCACTTTCTCTTGGTGTCATGGTTTAACCCCAGCCAACAGCTCAGCCCCACACAGCTGCTCACTCCCTCCACTCATCACAGGATGCAGGGAAGAAGCAAAAGGGTGAAAGTGAGAAAACTCATGGGTTGAGATAAAGACAGTTTAATAGGTAAAGCAAAGTTACAAATACAAGCAAAGCAAAGCAATGAATGCATTCACCACTTCCTGTGTTCAGGCAGGTGTTCAGGTATCTCCAGTAGAGCAGGGCGCCATCAAGTGTAACATTTACTTGGGAAGACAAACACCATCACCGTGAACATCCTCCCCTTTCCTCCACCCTTACTGATGAGCATGATGTCAAATAGAATGCGATATCCCCTGAGTCAGTTGGGGTCAGTTGTCCTTGTTGCGTCCACTCTCAACTCCTTGCGCACCCTCAGCCTCCTCACTGGTGGGGTGAGAGCCAGAAAAGGCCTTGGCTCTGTGTAATTGCTGCTCAGCAGCAGTCATCCCTGTGTAATCAGCAGTGTTTTCACCACAGATCCTAAACATACCCTCAATACAAGCTATTATGAAGAGATGTAACTCTATCCCAGCCCAAACCAGTACCCCTGAGGAGCTTGTTTCAGTCCTTCCCCACCCTATGAAGCACTCTTTCCTAATATCCACTCTGTACTTCCCTAATGCAGCTTGAAGCCATTTCCTCCTGTCCTATTATTACTGGACACCACAGAGAATACTCCACTATCTCCTGCTCCTCTTCCCATCATGAGGGAGTTATAGACAGTAATGAGGTCACCCCTCAGTTTTTTCTTTTCTAAGCTGAACAAACCTAGTATCCTCAGCAGCTCCATGTAAGTCATGCCCTCTAGTCATTTCAGCATCTTTGCTGCCCTCCCTTGGACATGTTCTGATACTGTTATGTGCTTGTATTGTGGAGCCCAATATTGCACACAGTGCTCAAGGTGACAACACGCCAATGCTAAGTGTGGGACAACCACTTATTTCTACCAGTTAACTGTACTGTCATTAATGCACCCCAGCATATGGTTGGTCCTTTTTGCCTTTATGTGACTCATACTGAACTTACCATCAACAAAAACCCCAGATCCCTTTGATCATAGGACGAGAGAGTAGTCTGGGTTGGAATGGAATTTTAAAGGTCACCTAGTCCAACCCCCTACAATGAGCAGGGACACCTTCAACTAGATCAGGTTGTTCAGAGCCCCTTCCAACCTGATTCTGAATGTTCCAGGCCCTTTCTGAAAGGCTGCACTCCACCCTAACCCCCCAGTCTATACGTACATCCAGGATTACACTGTCCCAGGTGCAAAATCCACATTTGTCCTTATTGGATTTCATACAGTTTGTGATTGCCCAGCATTCTGATCTATCAAGATCTCTCTGTAAGGCCTCTTTACTCTTGAGGGAATCAACAATTCTTCCTAATTTAGTATCACCAGAAAATGTACTTAGTGTACACGCAACTCCTATGTCCAGGTCATTGATAAAAACATTGAAGAGAACTGACCTTAAAATTGAGCCCTGGAGAACACCCCTAGTGACTGGCCGCTAGTCAGATATTATCCCATTTACTAAGATTCTCAGCCCCACCTTTCAGTCAACAGTTCACCTATGGTGTTGTGTCTTAAATCAATAAATCACACACAGCAAAGTCCTAATTTTAAAGCTTGCACAGCACTGGAGTACAGCATGGAAGTTAAGAGAATTTTTACCACATGACATTTAAAATTACACATGCTGTCATCTGTGATAGCCAAAGTGGCTTCATAAAAGGCAAACAGTGCCCCACTAATCTGGTAGCATCTCTACACCTGTGCTGGTGCAATGACCAGTAATCAGTACAAGCTGAAGAGTGGTTTGAAAGCAGCCCTGAAGAGGAGGGCTTGGGGATACTGGTAGATGAAAAATTGGATATGAAGCTGCCGTATCTGCTTGCAGCCCAGAAAGCTAATCGTATCCTGGGCTGCAGCAAAAGAAGCATGGTCTGCAAACTGAGAGAGGCAACTCTCTCCCTTTACTCCACTCTCATGAGACCCCACCTGAAATACTGCATCCAGCTCGGCGGCCCACAGGACAAGACAGCCATTGACCTGTTAGAACAGATCCAGAGGAGGGCCACAAAAATGATCAGAGCTGAAGAACCTCTCCTGTGAAGACAGGCTGAGACAATTTGAACTGCTGAGCCTGAAGAAGAAAAAGGCTCAGGGGAGACCTTATTGCAGCCTTTCAATATATGAAGGGGGCTTTTAAGAAAGACAGAAACCTTTAACCACGGCCTGTACCCACAAGACAAGCTGCAACGGTTTTAAACTGAAAGAGGGTAGATTCGGATTAGACGTAAGGAAGAAATTCTTCATAATGAGGGCGGTGAGACACTGGAAAAGATTGCCCTGAGAAGTTCTGAATGCCCCATCACTGGAAACATTCAAGGCCAGGTTGGATGGCATCTAGTGGAAGATGGCCATGCCCATGGTAGGGAGGTTGGAACCAGATGATCTTTAAAGGTTCCTTCAAACCCAAACCATGCTGCAATTCCATAATTAGTTATAACTAGGTCCCTTTCAGGCCCTTTTCAAGGTCAGCTTCTAAAACATGACCTCAAGGAAGCAAACTGAAGTATAACCCTCCTCTATGGGAATATTAACACCAAATGTTGCATGGCTGGTGTTTAAAAGCAACAATGGTTTAAGAGCTTTTTGTTGTAGAATTAAGTCCTAATAATTGTAACAACTTCAGGACTAAAAAATGTTGAAAGGTAAAATATATGCATAAATATTCCATCAGTCACAGTAACTCACACAATCTGAAAACATGCTAGGAAGTGCTGGCTATCAAAGTGAGGCACATTTTACCAGATCCTACTATGAAACATGACAGGCAGTTAAATATCCACAATCTGTCTGTTTCACTGTATGGTAATCTGATTTGAAACAGATCTTGGTTGTGCTCTCCCATTTGTAAGTCTCACATTAATCCAGGGCTCCAGCATACAAAGTTAGGTAAAGAAGCAAAAGAATGAACTCCTGTTCATGCTGAAGATGATGAACACTTGAGAGACAGAAAGCAAATGAGCTGCTAAGCAACTGAAGTTGCTGTAGAGCAGAAAAAAAAACAGAGGACGCTGGAGAACAAGTGGCAGCAGGAAGCCCTGATTTCCAAACTGACTGCAAATACTGTAGCTAACTCATTCCCAAGTTTACCAATGATTTCCAGGCTCACAAAGACACCACATTCTGCTGTGGAACATGTTTTCTGTAACACCTTTGTCTCAAATTCTGGTAGAGTTTTGGTATAAAAATTTGAGGCCAAGAACTGAATTAGTATGTTTTCACTTGTGAATCATGAAATTAAATTACAACAATACAACCCTAAATTCCATAGAAAAATACAGGCCTTCTATTTGATTTTTAAAAATACACAGACATCTAGCTAAAACACATAGTTGCAAGAGCCAGTATGGCATGCCTCCTGCAGAAGCAATCAGTGCTTCTGCAATTAAATCTACTATTACACAGTATCACAGTATCACAGTAGGTTAGAGATTGGAAGGGACCTCAAAAGATCATCTAGTCCAATCCCCCTGCCGGAGCAGGAACACCTAGATAAGGTTACACAGGAACGTGTCCAGGCGGGTCTTGAATGTCTCCAAAGAAGGAGATTCCACAACCTCCCTGGGCAGCCTGTTCCAGTGTTCCGTCACCCTCACTGAGAAGAAGTTTCTTCTCAGGTTTAAGTGGAACCTCTTGTGCTCCAATTTGTATCCATTACCCCTTGTCCTTTCATTGTTTGCCACTGAGAAGAGCCTGGCTCCATCCTCGTGACACTCCCCCTTTATATATTTATATACACTAATAAGGTCACCCCTCAATCTCCTCTTCTCCAAACTGTAGAGACCCAGCTCCCTCAGTCTTTCCTCATAAGGGAGATGCTCCACTCCCTTAATCATCTTAGTTGCCCTGCGCTGGACTCTCTCCAGCAGGTCCCTGTCCTTTTTAAACTGAGGGCCCCAGAACTGGACACAATATTCCAGATGAGGTCTCACCAGGGCAGAGTAGAGGGGAAGGAGGACCTCTCTCGACCTACTAACCACCCCCCTTCTAATACACCCCAGGATGCCATTGGCCTTCTTGGCCACAAGGGCACAGTGTCGGCTCATGGTCACCCTGTCGTCCACCAGGACCCCCAGGTCCCTCTCCCCTACACTGCTCTCTAACAGGTCGTTCCCCAGCCTATACTGGAACCAGGGGTTGTTCCTGCCCAGATGCAGGACTCTACACTTTCCCTTATTATATTTCATCAAGTTATTCCCCGCCCAGCTCTCCAGCCTGTCCAGGTCCCTCTGGATGGCAGCACAGCCTTCTGGCGTGTCGGCCACCCCTCCCAGCTTAGTGTCATCAGCAAACTTGCTGATAGTACACTCAATTCCCTCATCTACTATTCAGGCAAAGAAAACAGGTTCACTGCCTGCTTAAGTCACACATTGTGGAATCCAGTGATAAGCTTAAAGGCTATGGAATAGAAGAAAGAAGGATACCTGAGATGACAAAGCCCTTAAGTTAAAAGTTACAAAATGACCCCCTATTTTTTAAAGACATAGACAATAGATTTCTTATCCGTTCCTAAAAAACCACCTCACATAGGCACATGTATGGACTTACAGATGTCAGGGCAAGCCCAAAACTTGTAGACTGATGCTTCAGCTGGATTTCAATTTTGTGAAGTAGAGCTTCAATCCTATCTTCCTCAAATCCTTTCCTTTGGGAAGGGGTGAAGACAGAAGGAAATCAGACCCATTAACACTAATCACTTTAAGTGAAGTCATGAAAAGGAATTATAACATCGATAAAGAAAGCATTACAACATAATGCCTTCCACACTGAATTAAAATTGATATGAAATAATCTTATCATGCTGTGTCATTTAGTGAAAATGCACTAATATCATTAAACTGAAGGTTATGCTGATGAATATGGTACAATAGAGGAAGTGGCAGATGCAAGTTTTGAGAGTACTGAATAGTGGTGCATTTATTTTAATATAACTAAATTTTTAAGGTATGCTATGCCTATATATCATTATTACTACCCAATTGAAAAATATTGTAGGAAAGAACTAATTCTATTCTCAAAACTTTAATATTACTCACGCAATAACATCATCAACTGTTCTGGCAATTATCTGCTTCACAGTATCAATGTCTCTTTCAGCAATACCCTGTAGACCCACACTGAAATAAGCTTCTCTTGTTGAGCCATTAAACCTAGAATAAAGCATATTCAGAAGTACTACAACTTAAGCATTAAACCTGCTAACAAAGGCAAAAGAGGGGGAAAACATCCATCATTTTCACATACACACACGCAGCATTTTAAAAGCCAGACAGAAAGAAAAATAATTACCAAAGAGGCAAGAAATGAAACTTAAAAGCATTTTTTTTGTTCAGTAGTAGCAGCCACTGTTAAGAAAACATACAGCATATGATATTAGAGAAAGAAAAAAAATTATGAAAGAAAAGCCGGTCTTTTCTGTTCATCTTGCCATCCATATGTAAGTACTTCCAGATAAAAAAAGACTCTGGTTTTAAGGTGAAAATTTTGGCTGCCTGTGATGCCAAACATACATTCTACTTAAGTAGTTGAGTGGAATAGCACTTTTAAAGCAGCGCTTGTAAAGTAAGTGGTAAAGGCAAATGAAGTGTTCCATGTTAGTTGCAATTATTTTTCAGTAGCACTTAAACCCACAGAAGTAAATATAATTTTGTCCAAGCTGTCAGGCATGGTTAATCCTAAGAGCTCCTCTTTACAGAGACAAATGGACAGTTACACAAATACAGAACACCTAGTAGTTTGAAGCAAAGCCAGCAAACAAAAAAGCATTTTCCTGGTTTTGGCTGGGACAGCTAATTTTATCTAAACTCTAAACACCCACTATTCCATGACTTAAAACCACAGAAAGAATTCAGTGGCAGACTCAAGTGTTGGATTCTTGAACACTGATCTCTAGACTCAAACGTGTTTTACACCGATCCATCAGCACAGTCACTAAGGCAAATTAAAGCTGTACAGTTCAACCCCGTATTACTGTAGTCAACCTGGAAGAGGCCCAGCTGACAAAACATACAACTCAATCACTACTTCATTGTCTAAGGATAGATTTCTACTGCCATGCTCTGTAAAGTTTAGGTGTCTGCATGGCACTGTCATGCATGACACAGGACTTGCAAGAAGTCCATGACTTCACGCAGAGACAGTTCAAGTCAGGCAGAGTATATTAAAATCATAGATGAGTATATTAAGGTTTCCCAACCAAACACTTAAGACAGTCAGTGGAGACAAAGGCATTATTTTTGTCATCATGAAGTAAAAAATCAGATTAATCACACCCTGAAAGCACTGCTTCCTTTATGCTGATGATAAAGGCAAACTACAATGAGCAGCTGAGTGTGTAGTTAGGTGAAGACAATCCACCCCCCCACCCCCCCTTAGTCTGCAGCACAAAGCTTGCTTAGAAGACTGGCTGCAAGAGCTACATCTTGAATAAGTAAGTGCTGGCAGAAATACCCTTTTGTACCAAAGTGATGGCCAGTTAATGGCACCAAATTGCACAAAAGCACATTTGTGCCAAACCTACTACTAAGTCACAGAATTAAAAGCAAAAAAGCAAAGGTAGCACAGCACAGAGAAGAGCTAGCAAACTCTTCTAAATAGTACTAAATGGCCAAGATGAAAACCCCAAACAAATTAGGGCACTGAATGTATACCATGTTCTTATCTACACATTTTCTTGTTCATAAGCTTTAAACAGTACAACTTAGTTTAAACTAACACAGCTTCTATCAAATTATTTTGACAAGCCAAAAATTACACTTGAGAATGCTTTATAGATCAACAATAGAAACTCTTAGGATGTTTTAATATTTAAATATTATTCTAGCGTAAATTGACTGTATGAGAGATGACTTCTCACAACATAATACCGGTTTTTTACTTTCCTAATACTGCTTACAGAAATATAAATGGTGACACTTACCCAACATCAGGAGAAAAATCTGTACCAACACCAGACTCAATTAAGGCTTTGTAAAAAGGAGAATTCGGCCCATCCACCAACAATGAAGACAACAGGCTTAGTGTGAATGTTTCAAAAGTGTCTGTAATACTGAAGAAAAATTAACAGTTCTTAAAAAGCATCAAGCTATGAATATGTGACACTCAGCATCGAGTTAATTTCAAAAGAGTTATTTCTACAAAACAATGCATAGGGTGTGAGGCAGAAGTAACCATCAGTTATAAACACTGCACCAAACCTTGGGGAAGTAAGAAAGTCCTGCATCTTTCACTTGTAACTAGAAGTAAAGCAAGTTGAATTAGGCTGCAAGGGTAAAGTTAGCAGTAGGGTCATATGGAAAAGCTTGCACATGGCAGGAAACTGAAAGACAGGAAGCCATTGTTCCCAATAGCCTAATCAACTGAACAATTCTGTGATTTTCAGCTGACTTTCCTTATATCCATCTGCTAAAGAAAAAGACAGGAAAATTTCTGCTTAGCAATTAAACTTTCATTTACTAAAGCAGGATGTGTCTGGCTTTCCCATGGCATTATTTACCTTAAAGATGACATTTATGAAGAGGGACTGAAGAACATGAAACATGGTGCACCTTGCCTAAAGTTCTAAAATGAGCCTTTGATTCAGAATTTCATTTTGATACACTTACTCTGTCAACAAGTAGCTCACACTGACAGTTGTTTGTTTAGAAGGATCTGCAGCAAATGAATCTAAGCCACATGTTACACTGTGTTCTCTCTGTAAAGCATAATAAATACATTTGACGCAGACTGCACTCAGAGCAGAAGTTACAAATAAAAAATGACTGATCGCATACAGATACTCATCACTAAGTTAAATATTCATGATTAAATACACTAACAGAATATCCTAAAAAAATATGACTGGTATCTCAGTTTTTTACAGATGGAGAACAGATGAGAGGATCAAGAAAATTTGGCCATAATTAACACTCTGAGCTGGGTTTCAAAGAAATGCTTAGACTTCTGGACAAGCCAGGGAAGAAAAGGGCCGGGGGGGGGGGAGGCGGAAAAAGAAAAGAATGGAAAAAAGTATTTTTTACACCAATGTTTGAGAGCTTAGGTACCATTAGAAGGCATATTTTCTGACACTAAGTACCAATATTTCTATTTGTATCAGTAGGACTAAAGGTTTTCCATTAAGAAAAACTTCAGAGCTTCAAATGATGAGGGACTTGAAAACTGTAAATAAGAAAAATAAACAACTGCACATAATCATTACAGTACTGAAACTCGAAAGTAAGTGCAGTTTTTCCCTGTTGGAATCAAACCTAAAAATGCCTCAGCTCATTTACACACAAACACAATTCTAAACAAAAAAGTAACACCAGTAGCCTGGTCTAAAATATTAACCTGTCATATCCATGTTCTGCCATTTCAAGATTGGATGTGTGCCACTTCTTTTTGTTTATTTCTTTTTTATTTTTACTTACTGGCTTTTCCCAGAGTTTTTGTTTCGGGATGTCAGTATTTGACTCAATTCTGTCAAATTTTATCAATGCTTCCTCGTGTATTTGTTTCAAATGGTGCTCCAGTGGAAAATTACCATAAGTGAAAAATCTGCATTTCAGATTAAAAATTGGCATTAAGTAACATATTTTACATGAAAATTACAGTAACAGCTTTTATCATATTCTCCTACATTAATGACCCACCAGTTTGCCACAGATCTCCCAGTAAATTACACATTTTCCAGCTTCTGTTTTATGCTCTGGAGCCACAAAAAGTTAGAAGTTGTTTAGTTGCAGCAATATATAATCTTCCAAGAAAAAAGTAATAATTGAAGCCAGAATCCCAGTTTTGTTGTTTTTTCTGAAGTTTTAGAAGACAAAATTACTGTGGTCCTCACACATCATGTATAAAATACTGTGATCCGCATCTTGACGGATCTATAAAACATGCCTGGGCTCTGTGGGTCAGTCTACCATGCATATTCCCATGCCTGCATGAAACACTGATGATTTCCACTTGATTAAACATGAGTATGAAGTATGGTTTAGTGTGAGGCGTCCCCACCCATGGCAGGGGGGTTGGAACTAGATGATCTTAAGGTCCTTTCCAACCCTAACTAGCCTATGATTCTATGTCCCAGGTGAATATTACTCCCCCATTAAAATCTAAACACAGGTACAGCAGAATACTTGGGATGCTGAGAAAAAGAAAGGGTGGCAATTCATCATCATGACACAAGTTGATGTTCCATAAGTGAATTCATGAGACTAAGACTGACCACCAATTTGGCAGAGAAGAAACATTCTCCTGCATATCACTTTTAAATTGACTTTTAGCTTAAATACCTTATTAGTACCAACAGAATTAGCATCAAATGAATATCCACTATTTAGAACCTGGTACAGTAATATGTGATTCAGAAGCAAATGAGAAGCCATTCATTTGGATCTCCTTTTTATAACTTAATCTGTGTTGACTTCAAGGAGGGAAGGAACCCCTAGACTCATCTGTACTAAGTGTATCATAACTCCCTAACATTATTGCCAAATATTTTTTAGTATGCTCACTCCATTTCCCCCACAACCTATGAGTTCAAGGTAAAACATCTGCATACAAAAATCGCCCAAATAGATCCTCACAATCAAGCAGGAAAATGCAGTCTAGAAAGTCAGCCCTCTCTGTTGCATGCCTCCAATCCACCCCTCATTGCTCTTAGATCAATCCCTTGCTTCAGTGCTGTCCTAGCTACTGTAGGCCATAGGTTACTTAAGTTGCTGGCCAAATGAACAGATTGCTGGTTTTCCCCTCACAAACATACTCACAGAGTGCTAACACACTACATAACCTAGAACACTAGTCACAAATTTCAGATACCTGGAATTGCTTGGATGATAATGTGTAGCATGGAACTGTTTAAGCTGCTCCCACGTAAGATCGGGAATACATAACGGATCTCCACCAGATATTACACCATATGTGTGATCAGGTAGGATTTTATTCTGCAGGTGCTGCGCAAATATCCTCTCATTATCTGTCTTAAGATGAAAACACCACATTTTAGTAAAAGTCATCAAAACATTTTAAAAATAAAAGGTGCTCAATAATAAGACCTCAGAGCTCTAACTTAGACAAGAACTCTTCGAACAAGCATTTTGTTCTGTAGTCCCACATACTTTAATAAAACTAGCTGTGCTTTAAGTTTAAAAGAAAATTCCTCAATAAAACCCATTAACAAGGTGCTCTTTTCTACATAAACAAACTTCTGACAGGCTAATGTTAAGAATGACAATGCAACAGATTGTTAACTTTACTGAGAACTTAAATTCGATAAAGGAGGAATGGAGATCTCTGGTGATTGATACTGATAACCAGCCATTGATAACCTGCAGCTTAAACCACTTCACCATGTACCAGATCTCAAACCAAACATTCACAAAACTTACAAATGCCCCTTTCATTTCATTAAAAACAACTCCTTTGAAGACTAGAGGTGTTTGAGGATCAGCTGGGTTCTCATGCTCTAATCTCCACCCTTCTTGCCTGAAAAGAAAACCAGGAAGCGTTGGGAGTTCAAAAGTTTTATTTTCTTCTTGTTTTTAAACATAAAACTTGCACATACCCCAAGTTGACCACATCTTACCAAAAATCTAGTTGCCGCAAACATGGAAAGAAAGCTGCATCCAAGTACACTGACAGGAGATTCTGAAAATCCTTGGGATTTTGTGTTGAAAATGGATAGAGTGTGTAATCGCTAGCTGTATATAAATAAATGTAAAAAGATCAGAATTTTAGAAAGTCTAAGATGCATTCTGCCCTCATTTATTTTTTATTTCTCATCCATATAAATAACTGCAAGAGAAAAAGCTTAATAAACGGAAATTTTTTGCTGAGAAATACACAGAAGTTCAATACTGCAATTATTTTCGCCATGAAAGCTTTGCTTTCACCATATATAATTAAATACATTGTTGTATACTATACAGATCCAGCTCTACTGGGACTTTGTAAAGTGCCAAGTTAGTAAGACCTATTTTGTTGTCTTGCATTGTTAGTTTTTTAATATCTCACAACATTCACACTTAATAATAATGGCTCTTCAAAAGGAAATTTAAGAGAGCCAACAGATAGCTCTATTGCAATAAAACCTCTTGCTCTTTAAGTGGCTTTACTCTTGGCTCACCTGTGAATGCATTCATAAAGGTGGACAGAGACCTGTTTAACATTTTAAAGAATGGATCTCTGCAAGGATACTTCTGAGAACCACATAACACAGTGTGCTCAAGAATATGCGGGACCCCAGTGCTGTCCATTGGAGTAGTTCTGAACTGTATACTGCAAGACAGAGAGCACAGAAGGGTATGTAGTTATTTCTGCTGAGAAGTCAACCCACCTCCTATCTGCAGCTGTGATTTATGGGAACGTTATCACCTTCTAGTAGCTAAAATGACACAAAGGAGGATGCAGAGTTCTTAAGATTCTTGAGTACTCGGCCACTGCTTCCAGAGGGTGTACAACCTATGCACTTCTTTTTGTGGAGGTAATACATAAGTTTTCAGCACATAACTAAATACAAAGGGCTCAGAAAAAAAAAAACTTCTCGGAAGGTTATGGAAAAAAGAACTGGTCTACATCTTGTAACTATTAGGCAGTTTATCAGAAAGTCCAGTTTTCAGCTCACCAATGCAGAAGAATTTATAAGAAATCCGAAATAGTTTAGTGTAGAGCCGTAAAGACAGCTGGAGACATGCCCTGCAAAAAGAGGCTGAGGACATTGGGCTCATTTAACCTGGAGAAGGAAAGACAACAGGGGACTCCATAGCTGCCTTCCAATACCTACAAGGTGATGATGAAGTCAAGTTCTTTGCACAGATATGCCTGATGGAAGGACAAGAGACAACGTTCATAAATTCAAGCAAGGAATGTTCCAACTCTATAGTACAGATAGAAGCATCCCACCATATCAACAGTCAAACATTAGGAATGGGTTGTCCAGACAGTTTGCATTATCTCAGTATTCTGAAGTTTCCAAGGCCCACCTGGATAAATGTCTAAGGAACCACACCTGAATTAAGTGCTGACCCTGTTTTGAGCAGCAGACTGAACAACAGATCTTATGACAGCCGTTCAATGTGAAAAACTCTAAGCAAGTCCCACAGAAGAACTATCCTCTGTTATCACAGAAAAATCCAGTTATGAAGCTGGATTCCAATTTAGAAACTATAAGGTGATAACGAGATGAAATGTGCTAAACATGTATTAATGTTTTACCTGAACAGATTATTGGAGTCCTCCCGGGCCACATGTAAATACCTGGCTCCTGTTTTGTCATGACTAAGCTTCACTGCAGTGAGAAACAGCTCAGGAACAGCTGTTACCTGCATTGGAAGAAAACATCTGCATTACAGTGTGACTGCAAGTAGGTCAAATAAATCATGCATGATAAAGCAATGATCAGTTTCATCCTGTATATAGTACTGCCATGTACAGTGTTACATAAATTCTTTGTTTCCGTGGTATGTTGGAGAAAAAAAAATAAGTATGTAAATGAAAAAAAAATACAATTTTAAGAACCAATGAAAATAAGACTACAACCACAGAACTATACTCTTCTACTATAGGTACGTAGACCAGAACAAATCCATCAAAAATACAAAGAAAGGCATATATTCAAATGCCAGTGGTTAGGGCAACCAAAGAAGTATCAATGAACCCAGTTCTACCACTAGCTCTGGCACTAGCAATCACTTTTTGCAAATTACCTCTACTCTGCATCTGCTTTTTACTTTCAGAAAGCAATTTGACATATAATTCCCACTGCAGTTTCTTAACAAAGGTATTAAAAGCATCTTAGAAGATAAAATATTAGTTGAATATATTTCATGAAGCAGCACACAGTGAAGTTGTCACCTGTCAGGACTTTTGGAAGACCAGACCAAATGCTCAGCATCTGTGGCAGACACACAAACTCCTGCAGCGTGTAATTTACTTTAGCATAGAGCTAGATCCATACAGGAACATGTGTTAGTTACCTAAAGGATGTGGTTGCAGAGAGACAACTACAAGTAACAAATACACTTTCTTAACTGACCACCCAAAGCATCTAGTGTGCAGCTCCTAGCCTCATTTAGGCGCCTTCCAGACAAGGCAATATTTACCTACACACAAACACAGAGGATTCACAGGTGGAAGTCGATGCTCACCTGCTTTACAGTGAACCCATGGATTTGCTCGCCCACCCGGTACTGCAGCGCTCGTTCATTAGCGGAAATGCTCCTCCATCTCCACGACTTCCGATTCGAAAACCTGAAGGAACACTTCCTTTTCAGACAAACACGCTCCCACCACCGGTGCTACAACACCGAACGACACACCGGCCCTCACCGCGGCGCCGGGGAACAGAGGCGGGGGCAGCTGGGAACACGCCGTAGTCCCACCGGCCCGCAGCGAGGAGCCGCCCTGGGGAGCGGGGCCGCCCGGCTCCCGCACGGCGCTCCTGCTCCCCGCCAGGGACACGGCACGTCGCCCTCCGTCCTTGGGCTGAGGGCGAAGGAGCCGGCTGCAGCGCGGAGCGCGCCCAGGCCCGCGGCGAGCCCGGGGCGGCAACGAGGGGGCCGGCAGGACCAGGCCCAAGAAGGATCGGCGGAGCCTCCACCCGCTCTCCCTATCTCCCTCCTAGTCCTTACCGGCTGCGGCTCAGCAGCACCCCAGCCGCCCGGTAGCGGCTCCACATGGCTCGGCGCCTCACTGGAACAGGACGGGCCGCACAGCCGGACCAGCGCAGGCGCCACGGCCCCTGCCCGCATTGGCGGCGGAGAGAGGCTCCGCCCGCCCGGCCGCGGTCCGCCCCGTGCTGCGGCAAGCCGTCTTGGGAGAGGGGCAGCGGTAGGGTCACGGCGGGCGGTCCGCGGTGGGGGAATGTGCGGTGTGCCGATGGTGGGTTGCGGTGCTCAACCCCAACATGGCAATTCAGATACACCTTTCAAGGGCTGTATCTCTGCTTGCCCGTTTCTTGCTAATGCGTCTTAGTATGTTTATGCAAAGATCTTGTGAGGAAAACAAGTAAACAGGAGTACGTGGGAAGATAAACCAGGCTTTAATCCGGCAATTGTGTCTGTGTGTGCAGAGCCTTTATCAGCTGCACAAGGCCAGGGAGGTGCAGGGACAGCACGGGTTAGATAAGCCAGCAGAGACACAGATGTACTTCTCCCAGTCAGTATCATCACAAGGACCTCAGTGAAGATTCACAGGATGTCCTTGTACCTACCTGGAAAGTGCTGGTACATGCCTAGGCTTTTATTTCTTCCATTTTGCAAACTCATACGATTTTTAGATAGTAACTTGATAACTGATTTTATATCGTACATCCATGAGGTTTCCCAGCATCTGCAAAGTGCAGCCACCAAACTCATTCCTGAACACGAAAGCCTGGCTATCTGTTTAGATTTAAAAGGCTTGATGCCAAAACAGGCTACGTGGGATTTTAAACAAAACCAGGTTGAGCAGCAGGGGCTCAGCATATCCCATGCAGCTTATCTCCAGTTCTATGGCTATGATGTTAACTGAAAAAAATAGGAATTTATCCCAGGAATTTTTGTCTCTACCGTCTGACCTCTTCCTTCTCTTCACTATCTGGCATGCAGTTGTTTGCCTCCCACTGCTGCTGTCATCTGTCACGTAATGGATTTTATCGTTGCTGCCCTCTGCCCTCCCCGCCCTGCCTGCCAGGCGCACTGACCTAAAGCACATCCTCCTCCATCGCTCCAGTAGCTGCGTGGCCCTTGTCTCTCCAGCACCATTCATGTCCTCTGTTTTTTCTCATTTGTGTTTTCCGTGTAATTTTCCTGTTTCATTAATTTTTAAATTAAATAAAAAAGCCGATAACTTGCTGTTGTTAAAGTCTGGATGTTGTGCATTAACCTATAGAATCTGTCATCCATCTTAATTACATACCTTTCTCATTCTTTTTAAGGGTAGTGAAAAGATCCAGGAGCTCTCATGTAAAACTTACATGCTGTGTAGTGGCAAATGCAATTTGCTCCTTATTTTTATTATACCTGATTTTCTGCCTGCCTTCTACCATTTCACCTTTTGTAGGATTTGTCCCTTTTTTTCTGCATTTGTTTCAGATTAGATCCAAGTTACACCACTTTGATAGGAGCTGCTTCCACTATGTTTCTTTTTAGTATAGGTTTAGGTATTTTTCCAGAAAGTGTATGTTTCTAACACCAGGAAGAACCAGTCCTGATGGAAATGTCTACATATTTTCAAGCTAAAAACAGTGACATAAACAAAATAATGAACAATGTTCTCAAAAGAATAAACATATGAAAAGAATCATGTCTCACATAGAAACATGAGTTTACACTGTACAGTTAAATTTTTAAATATTTCTAAATATTTCATGTACTTACAGTTTATTATTAGTCACAACAGAGTTAGTGTGCAGCAATTTTTATGTTAAAAGGCTGTACCGTTTTTTTCTGTTGACTGTTCAGTTCCTTAGCTTTACTAACATTTTCTTAATTTGACCATAATCTTCCATCTCTTTTTCAGATTTCTTGTCATCAGTATTTAGTTTGCTTCATGGTTTATAACATTCATCTTAATGGAACATCAGGCTGGAATTCTGCCGCAGACATTTATTTATTTTTAGTTGATGTTTATATTGAAAGGATGATTTACTAGCTGTCTGTTTTCATATTGCTGACATAGCATTTGACAGGCAACCTTTCACAAACTTAAGCAATCTGAGCAGACAGGGGTTCAAAATACGTCAAACATAATTCTGAAACGTAAATATAAGTCTTTTATACTGCCCCTCAGACAACTTTCTTTTTTTATTTCTCTTGCTGTTGTATTTGATGCATTTTGTACATCAGAGCTTTTCTTCTAGGAAACGGACCAGAGACTTATCTGTTATATTATTTTTTCTTTGTTTTCTTGCTGTATAGGATTACTGCTGCACTGGTAAAGTGAGAGTAGTACACCATATTCTTGTGAATGTACAGGCCCACACGTGCATATATATAGATATGATTTTATAAACATGTCTTTTGCATCTTAAGAAAAATATAATTCATAAAAAACTCACTGCGGTGTAAAAGCATAACAAGCATAAAGTCATCTAGGTCAACTTGCCTTGATAAATCACGTAAAACTGTTTGGATTACCATGATCAGATTTTGCTTGCAGTTATATAGTGACAAATTCTACATAACCGCAATTACTCCAAAGAGCTTTTCCACTGGTGCAAATGAGATGACAATTTAATGCTCAGTGTTTGACTAGGGATAGATCTTTACTTAATGTTACTTTCCTTTAAAAGATTTTGTTTTCAATCACTTACAAGTTTATCTAAATTAAATATTTGAGCTAAGGAGTCCCGTGCCTGCACAAGCTGTTTCCTTTAAAAAAGTAAGTAACACTCTTCAGGGATGAAAATATTTTGTGTTTAACTAAGAAGCTTCAATCTTTGTCGTCTGCCACAGAGGCTGGTCCCTCCCACTCGTCAAGTGCGTCTTATGTTCATGGAAAAGGCACAAACTTTTCCCAAGGTAAAATCTCTGAAACATGCTTAGTAGATGTTACAGCTTGAAAACTTTTTTCTGTCGTGTCCCATACCAAGCATGATCTCGAAATTTTCCCCTGCATGGAACATAGGCTGTGCCTGCACCTTTCTGATAGGGTTTTTCCAGAGCTAAAGTTAATAAAATTATTTCCTCTGTGACTGTTTTACCCTCCCAGGGAAAGACCAGTGGTTTTCTGCACAGCCCTGTTCTACATGTTGTCAGAAGCAACAGAAAACTCCTTATGAAAATCAGCAAAAGATAAAAGAAAAATGCTGTGCTCAAGGTCTACTGAAAGATAGAAATTTAAAGGAAGTACAGTTGGTATTGTCAGTGGACAAAATAAGGCCTGTCAACCAATTTTTTTAAGGCCATGAGTAAAGACTCTAAAGGGAGTTCATGATAGTGGTGGAGCAGCCAGCAAGTTGAGAAGAATGAATTTCCACATCCCAGATGCCAGCCCTTCTCTTCCACTGGGTCCCTGCAACCACCACCCATCATTTTCCTGAGAGAGGTTCTGGTAAGAAGTAAGGTCACTGACAGGATGAGAACACAACCCCAACTTCAGCTGTGTCATTACATCACTGAACCCTACTATTTTCTTTTGCTTGTGTAACAGTTTTGTTTCCAAAATTATTCCTGTTCATTTGTATTTTTTAAATGTATTCTTTTCAATAACAAAACATTAGCAAGCCAAAGTGTTGCACCAAGCCAACATTCAACAAGGCACTGGAACCGGTATTTTACAAAGCCACATGGAGAGAAAAGTTTCCTAGGTCTCAGCACATATCCTAATTTACTCTGACCATGTTTTCTTCCAGCCAAGATTGTGAGTAAGAGGCAGAGACAAAAGGCTGTACTGCTGCTGTTTTTCTGCTTCCTTCCTACTTTCGCAAGTGTCTGTTAACAACGACAGCTGAAGGAGTATGAATCTCAGGAGAAACAAAAACAGTGAATTAACAAAGTGGCAGCATTTTATTCCATAGAGTACAGCTTAAAAGTTTATAACTCACTTTCTTTTAAGGTGATTCAGTTTGGAAGGATTGGCCTTTGCTGCTTGCTTATAATATCCAGAAATTCTCAGCTGCATCCTTATATATTCTTATCAATCATTTAATTAATCCTTTTACAAACAATTTGGGAATATCTCCACTTAAACCATTAGTGATGTTATCTGCTTAGTGATGTTACTTGCATTAGAGTCCATTTTTTTTCCAACAGAAGAAAAACAAAAGCCTCAGTGCTGAGAAATTCCACTGTTGTTGGCTCAGACCCATTAATAAACTATAGTTCACAACACCAAGAAGATAAACAAGTTCTTGATACTGCAGAGTGATCCACATTTTGTGAATTTTCTTCTAGCCTTAGTTGGGTTATATTTCATTTCTTAACTTCTTTGTTGCACCAAAGTGAGACAAGCCAGAATAGAGATTAATGCTGTGCAGATGTGATCTCTCACATAGCTCTTAACAAGATACCTCAGTCTTGCTCCTGTCACCCTGTTGACAGAGAGCCTTTATAAAGTCCTTAACAGTGCAGACACACGTATAGCATAGATATAGGCATATGCATACTCTTTGTGTGTGGGAAGAACAACATTTGCATAAAGGAGTTGTGGAGTTTATGTAGAGATTTCATTTAAGTGAGCTCACTGCCTGTATCTGAAAAAAACACATGCTAGATCCTATGGAGCTGCAGTAATGGAAAAAACATGAAATGTATGCCTTAGTTTAGTACAAGTGAAACACATTTTGAGAAGAAGTGGGTTCTTTCCATGTCTGATGCTGTCCGGAGTAGCTGGAAAATTGCTCTGCATCTGTTTACATTTCAGCTGCCACATACTGGAAAGAATTTTTTCTTGTTATCTCTTACCTTCCACTTGGAGGAAAGAGGGAAGGAAGAGAAAAAATATTTAACCTTCAGATTGCTTGCATTTTTTAGCATACTTAAGTGTCAGGGTAGCAGGGCATCCTCATGATAAAAAGCATCTTCTAACTGAAAAGCCAGAGAAGGTTCATGAAAATTGATGTTTGCACTTTGGAGGACCTTTGGTCTGCACTTCAGAGACCTTTGATCTCCTCCGGTCCCTGTGTGGTCCTAAGATGCAGCTGAGCGGAATTTCAGTTTAAATTACCTGAAGTAGTGAGAGAGCTCCAACACAGCCTACCAGGGTAGTGATTTTATAATATGAAACTGGGCAGCATCCCTCCATGTGTGGGAAAAGATTCGTAAAGAAACCTGAGTTTTAAAGCCCCAGGATTAAGTCCCAAGGCTGCTAAAGTGGTGGTGGTAGCCTAACCCAGCGTAATCTTGTTCCCGTTGCCTTTTAGAAGAGGTCTTTGAGCAAACTATCTCCATAATTTCAATACATTTCTTTTTTCCCAGGACTAGGTTATTTACTCCAAAAGAGAGCCTGAGAAAAGAGAGCCTGAGAGTGAATTAATATTTATGTGATCTAAACTATCAGAGAACAGTGTAGCCAGGGTCTGTACTTCAATAGCCAGAGGAGCAACTCCTTACTAATCTTCAACCTTCTTTATTTGAATCCTTGTTTGAACAATTGTTGTACTCAGCTGGATATATTCTGTAATAATGAAGCAGTCGTGACAATGAAAATGCCGTATTTGCATCTGTGACTACTTTAGGTGTTATTGGAAGTTTGTTATATGAAGAAGTAGGTGCTTACAGAAGTTGTGCCATGACCAGCAGATATAACAAAATACTGTTGTTTGTTGTCTATGTCCATTACATTGAAGTTAAGCAATTCCCCATTATCTGTCCCCATATTGCAATGCCCTCATGACCTTCTCATCCTTACTATGATTTTGCATTGCTTGTGCTTAGTAGTGTAAAACCATAGAATCATTTAGGTTGGAAAAGACCTTTAATATCACTGAGTCCAACCATTAACCTAGCTCTGCCAAGTCCACCACTAAATCATATACCTAAGGGCCACGTCTACACACCTTTCAAATACCTTCCGGGATGGTGATGCCACCAGCTTCCGTGGGAAGCCTGTTTCAATGCCTGACTATCCTTTTGGTGAAGAAATTTTTCCTAATATCCAAATCTAAACCTCCCTTGATGTGGCTTGAGTCCATTTCATCCTGTTCTATCACTTGTTACTTTGAGAAGAGACCAACCCTCACCTTGCTCCATCCTCCTTTCAGGTAGTTGTAGAGAGCAATAACATCTCCCCCAAGCCTCCTTTTCTCCCAACTAAACAACCCCAGTTCCTTTAGCCATTCCTCATGAGACTTGTGCATAAGACTTTTCACCATCTTTGTTGCCCTTCTTTGGACACCTTCCAGCACCTCAATGTTTTTCCTGTAGTAAGGGGCCCAATACTGAAGACAGTATTAGAGGTGCAGCCTCACCAGTGCCCAGTACAGGGGCACAATCACTTCCCTGGTCCTGCTGGTCACACTGTTTCTGATACAAGCCAGGATGCTCTTGGCCTTCTTGCCACCTGGGAACCATATGGACCACCTGGGCAATCATACGCTGTAGCTGATTTGGAGTGATGCGTGGATAGATTGCGCAGCAAACTGAACATGTAATGGATGGGCTTTTCTGCTTTTCTCTCATCTGAGCATTTAAGTTTTTCTACTGCTCATCTGTCTCTTTCAACAAAACATGGAATTTAATATCCCTGGGACTTCTGCTCTCGTCAGGCTCCATTGCAATTAGTCAGTTGGTGGAGGAGAGGGGAACTAAATGATAGACAAGAAAAGCATGAGCTGCAAGTTTAATTTTCTTAGAAAACCAAGATGTATAAATGATATCAAAGTAATCAAAACATTCTCCGTTTCACTGACTGATTCTGTGAAAAGCAAAGCAGCACTATATTTTAAGTTGTACTTGGTTTCAGATTGTGTACTGGCTCTTAGACAGCTGTTTAAAATGCAGCACTTGACTTACACTTTATTATTATAAACAAATGCTAAGCAGAAACCATCTGTATCTTCCACTTTCAATGTCTACATGGTGCTGCAGATGGCCAACTCCTATAATCACATTCTAGACATGAATGTTAAATGTCTGTATTTCATACCATCATTTGATACTACTGAAGTTGAACTTTAAAATACAGGTCATTGTTCTGAAAATTCAGTCAAAACAGTTCAGAAATGTTGAAGACAGTGCATATTTTTTTTCATTTTCTGAGCAACCATGTTTTCAGTTAATCTTTAAATCTCATGGGTCAGACAATTTCTGTTTAATTACATATGGTGTAGTCAGTCATACTGAAGTAAATAGCATTTCATGAAGTGAACACTGGTGAAGTATTGCCCCAACTCTTCTGTTCTTTATGGTTCTTTCTACTTATCTGGAGCTATAACAATAGCCACCTGAAAGGAGAGGCACACAACTACAATTGCTACTCCTCTGCACTCCCGTAAAAGCGTGCCTGGTGATGGCTGAAATGCAGCTTGGGCAGCATTTCAGCCAGTGTACATTGAGCTCTTATTTCCACAGCAGTGGTTTTCTGCTATGTGTCACTGGGAGATTTACCTAAGAAAGGCTACAGAATTGACCCAGGTTTTTTATCATACACATTTTACTTACAGTTTTCAGGACATGTAAGTCTTTGTCCTTTGAATAATCCATAAGGTCTTCAAATAGGCAATGTGACCTAATATGCTGAATGATCTCATGCCTTGTCAGATGTAAAATATTATCTGAAGTGAATGAAATGAGATGGTTTGAAGTTTTGAAAAGATGTCTCTGGAATGTATGAACATGTTTGTTTCATCTTCCACATGTAACCCAAATAAAAAGCCCATTATGATTTACTCCACATAGTGTACAGTTCATTATGTTCAGCAACATGTCTCTTCTTCTTGTATGAAAGGAAAGTATTCTCTTTCATCTCTCTTCCTGATAAAGACCTGCCACCTTTTACTGCTTAATAATTGAAGGCAACCTACTACAGAAGCTGAATGTTGAATGGCTGCCTGTACCAATAATATGAAAAAGAATCAAGTTATTATTTTTGATGGCTTTAGTAGTTATTAAAACTGAAGACTGTATGTCATGACTCCAGGAATTTTAATTCTGCCACTGACTTAAAAAAGAAACCCTGGCATTGCTGAGGTTAATAGCGACTTCTGCATCACTATAATCTCTACTTCAGTATGAGGTCATCAAGTCTCTCGGTTTCACAGTTTCTCAAAGAAATCATGGACTAAGATTGCTATCATTATCTATTTTAGAGCTAAATTAATGGAATTACATTAATTAATAATTAGGACCCAGGAACAATACTTACTGCTTTGTCAGAATCGCATAGCACCTGTGTGTTGGCATATATGGGTGAAACTTATGGAGTTCCTGTAAGACTGGCACACTTTTCACAGCTATGCAAATTTAATTGTATGTATTTAAAATTCAAATATCTATTTATCTTAATCCTTCATTATAAATTTCGAAACAAGGTAATTTTCAGAAATATTTATTTTGATTAAAGGTGTTTTCTGAACAAATGGATCTGGTTTGAACTTCTCAGTCACCTATGGTGGTTTTATACATTTTGACTTAAAAAAAAAAAGAAAATTAGTTTTCTTGGCAAGCTGATTGAGGGTTCACAAGACCAGCAAATTCTCTGAAGATTGGTTTTGTTTATTTTGAGCAAAATCATCACAAAAACAGTGTAAAAAGAACTTAATGAAATTAGCATTGTAGCTTCTGTCTCCTGCATTGTTAAAAAACAAACCAAACTCCCAAACTGAAATAGTATGGCTTTCACCCATAAGTATGTGGAATATATATGTCACTCAGCTGTTTTATCTGTTTGAAAGGTCATTTCATGTCTTTCACAAACAAATGGAGAATGAAGAGGATGTGAAAATCACTGATCAAGTCAAGGACCACGCTGTAAACAGGATCAGCACAACCAGGTTTTGCATGTGGACTTGTCCTTTCATTTTATCCAGGGAAATGATACCCAGAACAGAACTGTGCTATGACTATGAGGTACATAGTCACAAATAGAAAGATCCCAGCATGTAGTTGTGAGGCGAGGACAAAAGCGAATGAAAGAGAAATTAGAAAACTTTAATTAAAAATGTGTAGCTATGACTATTGAATCCTAAGAATCTCTGACACTGACAATAAAGTATGTATAACATTTTTCATTTTACCTATACTATATACTTGACATTTCTGTACTTAGCAAATCTTAGAGACACTGTTTCTGGAGCATCAAATACTATTTTCCGATTTTCCCTGTAAAATGAATACTTAATAAAAAATTAAAACCAGGAAGCATGTAAGTGGTAAGTGGCAGGAGACTATGCCCAGAGCAACAACTGAGCATAAAAGTGAACATGATAATAACTTTGACTTATTCAACTCTTAAACATAACTTAGGGTGCGATTATATTTGGATGAGACAATGTCTAACCCTGGCATACAGAAGCTGTGCTATGGGCCAAAGCTTTTGCCCTTTTGCAGTTTGTGTGCCATTATTATGATAAGCTTTCCTATTGTGATAACTCAAGCACATGCAGTTTGCCATTCAAAACAGAACCAATAAACGGAATGTCAGATACAACATCACTCATTAGAAAAATCACTGTACATGCAAAAATCATTGGATGTACATGCCCCAGGCCTGCTTACAGGTACATTTCTTTCAATAATTTATTTATTGATAATAGAACTTACCCAACACACATTTTGCCTTCAGATAACTGTGTTTGGCTAAGATAGCATATTTACCTGTGTGCTATGCAATGTATCAAGCACCCATGTATTTATCGTAAGTGTCCAAGCAATTTAAATACAATGCCAAACATGCAAAGAATACATCCAGTTTGCAATTACAGATTCTGCTTTTTAATGTTGGCCCTACACCTTCTTCTGGTACATTGACAATTCTCAGAGGGAGGCTTGATGTAATTAAACCACAAGGCAGGCTGCATTTATTTACAAAACCAGACCGGTACATTTTCTCACACTGCTTAAAATGTTCAAAATAGAAGACATGAGCTCCAGGTAGGAAATCAAATACCTTTTCATTTGCAAAAATAACAATTTTACACAAATAGGCTTTGGAATAATATCTCATGGGTAAGCTTGTTTTGGGAGAAGATTAATTGGAGAATTACATAATGTTGTTAGTAAGCAATTAAAATTCAACTGAGCCTTAAAATCCACACCTTCAGGAACCCTGGTTGTCTTTACACATATTTCAAAAATAAACGTACAAACTGCTTCCAAAGTGCTGTTACATGCCATGCATATTTTAGAGTTTTCTCTTAAATGGTCTCTTTAGCCTTTCTTAAAGGGTATCAGGAATACAGTTTTAGACTACTGGCTTTGGAACTATCAAAAAATACTTGGCCTTCCACAACCAAATATAGGTTTTATTATACCAATGCATTCTTCAGATGGAACGTTTTGCGTTCTTCATACCTATTAATGGCTCAGTTTTTATGGAACTGATATTGGCAGTGGAGAATTTTAGCTCTGCATGATGGTGGGTGTTGAATTAGTGGAAAGTTAAAAAACTCCCACATATTCCATGCCTTTTGAGACTGTGGAGAACGTAGAAGGAAAACTACAGAGTGCAACAGACAGCTGGCGGAGACTTGTGCAGCCTGTGGGGAAGTTAAATCTAGGCAGGGAAAGGGCAAGAGAAGAAGTGAGAAGCTGAGGCTGTGCAATGGAAAGGGTGATAACATCAGTTTAATTGAGTATGGCAGAGTTGTTCCTCAAGAAATGGTATTGGGAAGTGACACCTGCTCTGATTTGTTCCAGGAAAGTCACAATCTGCGGGTTTATAGCTCCAGAAACTCTGAATCATCTTCCAGACAGCTTCAGTGTTTAGACCGCTAGTAGTCTTTCCCGTGACAGCTTCTGGGAAAGCGCATGGTGTTTAGCCGCCTCCTTTCTGGCTCCTGCACAGCCCGGGGAGCACAGTAGGGCCGATGCCAGAGGAAAGAAAGGGCTGCAGAAGGAATGTCGGTAACTTGAACCATTCACCAACTGCAGTAAGGATCTGTGGGTTTAAAGGAGAGGAGCCGGCTGATGGTCACTAATCCTCTAGAGGGCGAGTGCTCCCTGTTGTATCTTAAAACCTCCTGGAAGCATTTTGTTCTGTGTTACAGTATTGCTTTCACGCTTTTCTCATTGAAAACTGATGTTATCTCCCTTTCTTACGACAAAGTCTCATCTTAACCCTTGCTTTCTTGCCGGTCACACCGCTGGCTTTAGCTTGCTTTCTTTTGCCACTCAGATCATGTTATTGTGATTGGCCACAAGGAGCTTTCTGTTGACAGAGTTTGCAGTGAGACAAGCCAAGCACATAGAGCTCATTAGGTAGGTGGGATTATATTCTACAGCTAAAATCTGGCACTGCAGCAAATGATAAAACACCTCCAGTGCTAATCACTTCTACAATGCTACATCTTCTCTGAAAACTGCGTGCAGTTATAAATTGCTTTTTAATGATCTGCATTGAGGTGTGCATATCCACCAAAATCATGCGAAATTCAGAGTATGTGGTCTAGGCTGGGTTTTTATTGTTTACCTTTCTACAAAACTGGCCATGCCATGACAGAACTTTGACATTATATTATTTTAACTTGAAACTGATAGCAAAATATGTTGAGTTTGCAAATGGAGCCAAAAGGAACTATAAAGTGCCATAAAAATGCTGGTTGCTCTGAAGAATCAAGTGGAAGATATTTCAAAGTAGGAACAAAAACAGACAGTCTTTTTCCTAAAATAGGAAGAGCAATAACTTCTTTTTCACATTTACCAAAGATAAGGCAGTGTTTGTGTGATACAAGACAATACTGTGTTCCAGATTCTTCTGCTATCTTCCAATGGTTTGGTATGGGTAAACAGCATTCCCGTGCGAAGATGCTAGTCTGACTTGCAGAAACAGTGTGATTCTCATACCATGGAAAAAGCATCTCTCTGAGGCAAGATGCAATGTGACACTGATGCATTTCTAATGCTTCTAGTTTTGTGACTAGCCTGTCCAGCACTGCACTGCTTGGTGCAGACATGCTTAGAGTTAATGAGTATTTGTGAAAAACTGAGCTATGACCATGAAGGATAGCATGCAAAGGCCTGTGAAGAGATGAAACATCCTATGTACCCTTAATGGCTTTAAACAGCACACAGTCAGTAAAATCACAATGCTGGCTGTCCTGAAGATTACTAGGATACCAGTTTATGGTGTAGTATCCATTCTCTGCCCTTCGCAGCACTGCAGAAAAAGCCAGTATGTGACCAAAGACAGCACTCATTAATTAACAATTAGCTAGTAGTCTTCAGTCTTTCATTTTCTGTGACTTTGGTTTTGTGTACCAGCTAAAAGTCTCTTAATTTGGTTTTGTGAAATGTAATGCGGAGATGGATATCTAGTGAATATTTCTCTAAAGGAGACAGGACCTATGGGAAATGCCCTACTCAGCAGTGTGGGAAAGAGCTATTTCAGAAGGATGATGACTGAATTGTGAGAAACAGCCTGAAGAGTCTAAGCCCAGACTATGGAGGCTCTGTAAACCTTTCTGGAATGTTACAGAACTGAAGGGGAGAACAAACCAGAAGACAGAGGAGGCCTCTCAACTTCAGATGTAAGCAAACAAAAGTTTGAGCACTCACTGATTGGTGAATACTGCTCAGTGCAAAAAAAGTAATTCTTTAGTTAAAACTCTTCCTGCCTGGCAAGGGAGAGAGCACCATGTGATTGAGCTGGCAGATAACTGTAACAAATAGATTGTAGTAGGATTCTTTACATTTTCTTAAAGAATCAGAACACTGTGAATGCTTCCACCCTTTGCACCTTCAACAGAGGGAAACGCTAGTTGCCCTATGAGGCAACAGCCAGCTAGGTTTTCCCATGTCCATTCAGGCTCTTACACTTCTGGACAGAATTGAAAGTTGTAATTTACACCCAAATATATATATATATATGTATGCAAACTATGTATTTATTAATTGTAGTTGTGTTTAAATGCCAGGTTAAAGATCAAAATCTTCTTGCCTGAAGGACTTCCCATGAAAATGAAAGGACAGTCTTTGTCCCCAGACTGGCCAAGTGAAATCCAATTAAAATATTTCCTCATCATGAACTGTAAGTATGACTAAGCAACTAAACGTAATGAAAACATTATCCATCATTTTCAATTGTGGTTTTCCAATTAAATCAGGACATAACCTATTTGACAATTAGCATGCAATGATGTCTGTCCTAGTCGTAAATAAATATCAGTTTGACTTTGGTATAATGAGAGCTTTTATTTTTTAACTGTTGAGGTACGTAGGTATTTGGGCCCAGACTGATACGAAAGGCGTCCAACTGGAATATATATCCCAGTCAGTGAATGAAAATCTAGTGTAGGGTGTTTCTTGTGAGCAAAGTCCAATACAAAGGACAGGGGAAAAGGGCCAATATTATAAGGGAGTTTGAGCTGCACAGAAAATACTGAAAGCGCAAGGCATAGCACTGAATGACAGAGGGTGGCAGCACAGATCAGCAATACTGGCTTCTGCCCACTGAAAGGATAATAAACCCACTTTTTGCACAGATGTGTGGGGTTTATTTGGGTTATTTTGTTCTTGTCTTATTGTTACCATATGATCGTTTTCTTGAAAGGTCACTCTAACCTGGATTGAAGTCAATCTCACCTCCAGTGACTTGGTTTAGCTCTAAATTAAATCATTAGTGGGTGAAGAAACAAGCTGCTAGGGAATACTTATTCTGCAGTGTGTAAAGTTAGACATCCCAGGTGAAATACTGATTGTTGAAATCAAATGAGTGGTTTGTTATTGATTTTAATGGGACCCAGTTTTCAGTGCTCGGCTAGGATTTTTAGGAGATCGAAGGAAAGGACAGTAAGATTCAGGCATTTAAATCATTTAGTCACTTAGGTTTGAAGACAGTGCTGAAGAGAAGTGATCTAACTTGTCTGGACAATCCTAATCCCAAATCCATGTTTAGTCATTTACCTAACCCTGGTTTGTAGGGGTTTTGCATGTTTGCACTCCCTGCAAACACATTGAGGAAGTGTATAAGACTATGAAGGGTTTCAGTTTACAAATTTAACATACTGTTTTAATTTTATATTCCTGTTACATAGATATCCACAAGGTCGAATTAAGCTATCATTTCCAGTAGAAGTAAACTTAATATTTATTTCTCGATAGCTAGCATACAGAAATTTGGGTTAATTTCTGTGCAGCTGAGGGAACTGGGGTTGTTTAGTCAGGAGAAAAGGAGGCTTGGGGGAGACTTTATTGCTTTCTACAACTACCTGAAAGGAGGATGGAGCGAGGAGGTGGCTGTTCTTTTCTCCCAAGTAACAAGGGATAAGACAAAAAGAAATGGCCTTAAGATGTGCCAGGGGATGTTTAGACTGGATGTTAGGAAAAATTTATTCACCGAGAGGGTGCTCAGGCATTGGAACAGGCTTCTCAGAGCGGTGGTGGAATCACAGTCCCTGGAAGTGTTCAAAAACTGTGTTGATGCCTTCAGTGACATGGTTCAGTGGTGGACTTGACAGTCCTGGGGTAATGCTTGGACTTGATGCTCTTAAAGGTCTTTTCCAACAGAGTTGATTCTATGATTTGTATCACCCTCGTGCATAGGGGTTTCCATCACACAGAGGTTAGTGCATCTTCTTAACTTTAAGGGTGCCAGTTTTTCCATTACAGTCACATGAAATTACTTCCATGTTCTAAATGCATGTTAACAGGAGCAAGGACCTTACGTAGTACACTGTGAGATAGTGGATGTTCTCTGAATTCTGTGACTCAGTGGGGTGTAATAAATGACTAATGACCTTGCATTTTCAGTCACAATGTCGTCATTGCATTAATTTAATCCAGCGCATTTATTTTCTCAGGAACAAAAATCTCATTTAATAGTAATCTTGCAAAAAGGAAAAAAGCGGGTTTTTCTTTCAATCATTTAGTCATTTATTCTTCCTTTATGTGTATTCAGCTCTTGTCCATCCTGAAAACTCTATGGCAACTGGAGATACAAAGAAATTATGACATCTCAAGACAAAAGAGGCTGAAATCTGAAGAAATGAGAGAAGAAAGGATTTTTAGCCACTGTTCACAATTCTTTTCACTCATTTTGACTGACATCTACTGAGCAGCAGTGTCTACTAAACATGACATGAGAAAATAGGGTCTACTTTCTTGATACAGCTAACACTAAAAATAGATGCTTTTTTACACATTATAATTCTTGTCTTTTGAATTAAAAACCAAAACACTTCCCCCATCCTTTAAATGCTGCAGTAAAGATAAAGGTCAAGTGCTTTATCTTCATATAAAGTTTATTACAATAATCTCCTTACACACTCCCTTCAAAAAGCTGACTTTTCAGTGCCCTACATGTCTTTTTTGGAGTCCTTCTCTTCTGGACATCCTTTTTTTTCATTCCCATTTACTGGGGATGCATATAAGCACACTTCTTTGGTCCAAACAACTGCACATTGCACCCACTATCATTAGATACAGTGCAGATAAATGAAAAAGAAGTTGGCTATAAGCAGAATTCTGTAACAAGTTGAGGCAATCTGTGTCAATGTCAAAAGGACGAAGGACATTTGCACAACATATATTATGCAGCTCTAAACACTTTCTTGAATATGCATTCTGAGCACATAGTCCTTATGATAGAGTCTGTAAGGGGATTTTAAACTTTTATTCCTCAGGGCTCCATCCTGCAATGTGGTGTCGAAAGACTGCAACTCCTGAAATCATGAAAGAGGTGGCAAAATATTAGCTGATTCAAATTATCATAGATCTATTTAAGTCTTTCTCCTCATTTCAGTAACAGTTTACACCAGAAAAATTCTTAGTTCTTAGAAGAAAGAACGATTCCAGAAGTTCAGATCTTTACAGGTCAGATCAGCAGACCTCAACAGCACCACAAAACATATTCCCAAGCGGCAGCTGGGATTTTGTACATCTTAAGCATCTGTAAGAATTTTGGTGCTAAAACAGCAGGTTGCATAATTTGAAAGGGGAGAAAAACTGGAGTAGTAACTACTTTGTTAGTAGTAATAAGGTAGCATCTGATATTTGAAGCTCTAATCTTGTTATATTCTGATGTTCTCAGATTAGACAGTAAATGAATTTTCAAACTAGTCAAAATAGTTAGGGGTAATTACAACCAAATTATCCTCAGGATATGGTTGATCATTAAAAAATTACCCCAAATAGGTCAAGCTATATTATCTCACCTCAAAGTAAATGTACCCAAGATGATTCCAGCAGTATGTCACAGCACTGAGAATTTTTATGGAGATATGAGGTATAATGGATAATCTGACAAATGTAACTATTATGGTTTAAGCACAGCACCAAAATAGCTCCCTGCCTTCTGGAAAGTAACAGTATGTTTTGGAATCGCTCAGACTCAATTCATATTGATCCACATAAAGAATAATGACCAACCACACTGTTTCAGTAGAATTAATCCAATCTCTTTCCCTGCTTCCCTGTTCAACCCTCAAGAGAGAATTATAGATTTCTTATACTGTTATGCTCATTCACTTACTGTGTGGCAATGACCTAGTTTCTGCTTAACACAGTGAACGGGGAACTCTAAATGTACGAACATACAGCATTAGGCTTGTGAGTATAGAGTTGTGATTGTCAGAGATAAAATCTGACAACCAGTAAATCTTTGATCTTGAAAGGAAACGGTGCTTATTTGCATCTAAGTGCTTGCAAGCAATTGCAGGTAATCCAAATGGAGAATCAAAGCCAGAGAATCTTTCTGTGGGTAATTCACATTTAAAAATTCTAGGCAAAAAGCAAAATTCAGAGAAGCATGGGTGCTGAATTTGCGCAAGTATACAAAAACTGCTTCTTTACAGCTCCCTGTGACCTTGCCTTTGGTCATTGCAAAAGAAGTGCTAATTAATGGAGCATAAAGTGATATTTATGTGTTTCTTGTAAGTCTCTTACTTGAGAGGGATGCATCCTGGAGGGGATGTTGGTATTGGTTATTATAAGAAGCAAATAACTTGTCTCCTCAAATACTACAATCTTGCACATGTACTGGAAAGAATGGAAAGCCAGGTAATGAATAACAAGAAGGTTTGACTCAAAGGCTTGTGCACTGCAATGTAAACATCATACCTCAAAATTATGGGCATGTAAGAGGTATGGTTGACACATGGTATACTGGGCTTTATGTTGTGACTGCTTTGGTACAGGGCAAAGCAGTAATAATCCTGCAGATTTTTACACCAAAAAGAAAATGGATTTGCTTGAAATGTGGAAAATTGACAATCCCACTGGCAAGGAGTGATGTCCTTCATGTGAAGGCAGAAAGGATCGAAAAAACTAAAAAGGATTGTGAAATTAGAAAATCTGACTTGAACAGAATAAAACTTCAACTATAAAAATTATCTGCGAATGGGATTTGGGTGGGATTTTTTGGTTTTTTGTTTGTTTTTTCCTTTTTTTTTTTTAAATGACAGTCTGTTTTTTTTGTATGAGGGTAATTTTAAAATACAAATGAGTGTTTTGCTCAGTAGCATTGGGCAATGCTTTGTGGCATAAATAGAACTTCCTTTTAGATTTTGTCTAATTTAGATGCCTCAAAATGTATGCAGACTGTGGTACATACATTGCATATTGCAAGGCAGATTTTAATATTTTTCTTTTCAGTCAGCATTCCTCCAGTGTCTTCATAAGATTTCTGGTGAAGCTGGGTGTTGCTCACTGGAGGTAGTTACCATGCTGGCTTCTAGGTGAGTAATTGTGACTTAGCTACATGAGAACATTTAGCCAAAGATAGAGTTTAGCTACTTGTCTTAGTGTGCATGCCCTAGTTTTCTGCTATTGTAAGCTTGTGAATTATGGCAGCTGAACAGTGGATGTACATAAAAAATGTATCAGTCAGAAGTTCCTTTATTTTCTACTGTAATTGTCTGAGGAATGTAACTTATTTTCATCTATTCCAAAAGAATGGAAAAACAAACAAACATATTATTTTAGTTTTTATAAAGTCTTATGAAAAACCTTACATTTTTACAATTTCTGGAATATTTAAAAAAATATTTTTTTTTCTTCAAACTGTTCCCTCCTCATGTTTAACAAAAATGAAGTTTTCTTTTAAAAATGAAAAAAAGCCTCCATAATAAATGGAAAGCAGTACTGCCAAAAGATACTTTCAATGACAGATCTTTAGGTTTACTTTTAATGTGTATATGTGATGACACATTTTTGAAAGTTCAGAGCTATGTCTTCATAGATGCTACTTGCCTGTATTATTTGGAAACCAAATTTTCTGCAGTGCTTCAAATAACATGATCACTAGTCATTAGTGACAGGCCAAGTTTCAAATACAAGTTTATCTGCTTTTAGAGTGATCTCTCTGGGGGGGAAGAGTGCTCATATCACTGTTTTTCACAGTTCAGAAGTATGGTTTTTCACCTTCTCATAATTCAAAATACCTAACCAACTTTACTCAGACTGTAAAACTTAATTAGTGACTATTATAACATTCCTTTTACTTTCTGACAAGCTGTACGTATATAATTATAGCTTTACATACATTCATTCAGTGTGTTGCGTCATCTAAACCTGCATGGTAAATGAGAATTATTGTCTCTGTTTTCTAGCGATATTAATGTTCAAAGTCAGAGTGAAATATAAAGAAGTTTAATCCTAAAGTAATTAGGTTCTTTCATCTTCACTCACAAGACAGAAAAGGGAAAAAAATCCAAACCACTAAAAACACAGTCATTGCCTAAGTCTTTCCATGATGACTGTAAGCGAACAGATAGACCGCAAACTTTTTGAAACAGTCAAAAGAAATCCTTTCATGTGGTCTAGATCTCAGAAACCATGTTCGAAAATGTCATGTATAAAATGAATAATGTTGGAAGTAAGGCTGCTACACTCCGGCAGCTTTGTTCATAGTGCTTTCTAGGTTGATTGAAAACAATCAGCTGGAAAGACCTGCGTACACAGGGAAATGACACAAGTGGCCCTTACTAAGATATGTAATTTTCCTCTTATTAAGCTAATTAAAGAAAATTGCCTTCAATAATACAAAATGATATATCTATATTGGTTCAATTTAACTAATGTTCCATAGCTGCATAGGCAATCCATGAAAGCAAATAAAAAGATACTCAGCTAGAATTTATGGAAAGCATTCAAGCAACTCTTCAAAAGGAGGGCTGAGGTTTACAGTTTCCCCACTACAGATCCTGCTTTATGCTGTTCAAGAGATGTTCTACATTCTTTTTCTAATTTTATAATATAACAATTACTGACTCTCCTGATAAATCTGATTTGATGGAGACAATACTGCAAAGTGACAAATGCTTTCATTCTCCTCTGACAAAGAGAAAGACCATATTTTCTGTCAGAATTATATGATTTCAGTTCCAAGAAACAAGAATAAATAAAAGAAAAATCTCATTTAGGTTTGTCCCGAGCTACTCAAGATTCAATGGGTGTCTTTTCAGTTAGCATTAGCAGAATTTCAGTCTAAGCTGCCTTAACCCTGATTTAAAGTAAGTAAAATAAGTTATGCTGCAACTGCGTTATGCAACACGGAAAATATAATGACTATGGTCAGAACCATAGTTTTAGTTAGCTTACTCATTTCGAAGCTCTTATTATATCTTGTGATATACTTTCATGTAATTTCTATTTGTTTTAGGAGACTAGAAAACAGAGAAAAGCATATGGTTATTGAAGTGTTCCCATTTATTTTGAGCAGAGGATCATTCTTTAAATTAAATGTAACTTTATTGATTGCAATGATCACATTTTATGTTCCAGCGGTAACAATGAGAGTTCAGCATTTTCCAAAAGTTATTGCAGAACACTATCCTTTTTTTCTCTAAATGTGGGAGGATCATGAACTTACACAAGGAAACATGCAGTACTTGAAGTTTGTTTGTACTACATGGTGACCTGGTAACTATTGCAGAGTAATTTGGCTATCTACGGATGTATTAAGTGTTTTAAGTCTGGCAGCCGTAAAGCTTATACCATTTGAAGGAGGATCCATTTCTTTACTATGGGTTAGTGCTTTCCTAGCACTATAGGCAGGAGCCTTAAAACATACCTACTGCCAGCTAATGAACTTCAGAGATAAAGTAATGACGCTATTGTCATTAATAGTCAGAGCCTTGACAAGCTGGTGAAAAGGGCTTCAAACTAAAAGTACCCAGGGGAGGGGAACTTCAATTCATCCCACTGTTACCACTTTGATGCCAGTGCCAGCAATAGGTGCCAAGTGCCTGAAGAGAGATCACAGGTCAGCAGGAGAGCACCTGAAGTGCAGCACAAAGTAATTCCAGCTACTCCAGCCAGTAAGTTGTCTTCAGTGGTGCTCAACTTAAATGCCTCTTTGACAATGCAGGTAGCATGGGGAGTGAACAAGAGGAGTTAAGAGATGTGCACATGCTTGCAGCACTGTGATTAGAGATGTAGTGAGATGGCTTCTGCGACTGGGTGTTGGAATGGGAGGGTACAGGCATTGAGCGCCCCTTCAGAAACTTCGCCAACACAAAGCTGTGTGTTGCATTTGACATGCTGGAGGGAAGAAATGTCATCCAGAGGGACCTTGACATGCTGGAGAGGTGGACCTGTGTGAACCTTATGAAGCTCAGCAAAGGGCCAGACACAAGGTGCCACACCTGGGTCAGGTCAATCCCAAGCACAACTGCAAGGTTAACAGAGAACAGATTGAGAGTAGCCCTGAGGAGAAGGACTCAGAGGTGTTGGTTCACAAGAAGCTCAGCATGACCCAGCAGTATGCGCCTGCAGCCTGGAAAGCCAGCTGTATCCTGGGCTGTATCAAAAGAAATGTGGCAAGCAGGCTGGAGGAAGTGATAACCCTGCCCCTCTACTCTGCTCTTGTGAGAACCCACTTGGAGTACTGCTTTCAGCTCTTGGGTCCCAAACACAAGAAGGATGCAAACCTGTTGGAGTGAGTTCAGAGAAGGGCCACGAAGATGACTAGAGGACTGAAACACCTTTCCCATGAAGACAGGCTAGGAGAGTTGGAGAATAGAAGGTTCCAGGGAGATCTTAGAGCAGCTTCTGGTGCCTAAAAGGACCTACATAAGATCTTGAGAGGGACTTTTTACAAGGGCATGTAGTGATAGGAGAAGGCGGAATGGCTTTAAATTGACAGAGGGGAGATTTACCTTACAGATTAGGAAAAACATTTTTGTTATGAGGGTGGTGAGTCACTGGCACAGACTGCCCAAAGAAGCTGTGGCTGCCCCATCCTTGGAAGTGTTCAAGGCCAGGTTGGATGGGGCTTTGAGGACCCTGGTCTAGTGGAAGGAGTCCCTGCCCATCGCTGGGCTTTGCTACCAGATGATCTTTAAGATCCCTTTCAACACAAACTATTCTATGATTCTATGAGCAGTTCCAGAGCCACGGCAAAGAAAAGTTAAGTTAGGCTTAACTTGTGAACTGAAGCCCGTATGGGAAGTTGCAGGAGTCCCAGTGATTCCAGCTAGGGAGCTGAACCTGTCATCTACAGCAGCAGAAGGACTTCCTGCACTCTTTGACACTTGGAACAGATTCAATTTTTAAACCTCTTAAATCTTAACTTGTTCTCCTTAGATTGCCAACAAGTCAGCTAGTAACTGCCAGTTAAAAATGGTTTCCTGTTCAAGGAATGAGGTGCAAGCTGTCAGTGAATTTCATAACCACCCCATGAGAGGTTATGCTTTGATTAGGTTTTAACTGGCAATCAAAGTTGAAAGATTCTGCCTGGTTGCTGGTTTCCTAAATCATTAAAGCTCCCACCTCTGGGCTAAACTTATCATCATCAGCTAGTATTTTAAGTTAAATTAATATTTGGAAACTTAATTTAAAGCAAAGTGGCAGCAGAATGAATGAATGAATGAATGAATGAATTTATTTTGTAGCATTGGCAGAAAAATGGAAACTGGACAAAGTTAAACATTTCAGCTTTACTGGCAAGAGATTCGTAAGGGAAGACTGTGTTTTTAAGTAGTCTAGCTTTTAAATAATGCAGATAAAGTGTACATTGGGTTCCAATTAGTTTTCCTGTTTTTTCTCAAGAAACAAGTTTTTTTTTGCAAAATCTCCCATTTCTCGGAACGAGCCAAAGTCGTTCTGATGGCACTGTTGTCAAAACTTTATCTATCTGCATTTCCATATCAGCATTCATGGGTATTTTTTGTGAACATACTATCTAAACATATCACAAGATTCAATTTTACGCTCACAGCACTCCTATTAGTTTTTTTTCACCAAATTTTGCAAATATGTTACCTCAATACAGAATAAAAATTCTCTAACTTTATCCATATTGTGAAACCATAAATTTCAAAGAGATTATGTCACCTGCCAGTCCCTGCCTACATCATTCCTACATCAAATAATTTATTGATTGCAATTCTTTTTTTCTTTCTCATGTGCAATATTAAAACACTTCAAAAATTAGTGGTGGACCAACAGCTTCTTTCCTGCTCTATTGACTTAAAAGCAAACGAGAGAAGAGGGCAGAAGAGCCAAATACCAGAACCAAGAAGACTGCTGGAGGAGTGGAAGATCATGGTAGGTTTCAGATGCACCGTAAAAAGGAAAGGACACGAAGGCAGATAATGGGTGACCAACTTCCTGTACAGATGTTCAGCAGAGCTTCCAAGGTCAGCCTAGATGGCAGTGTGCTTTTGGCATACAGAAAGGTAATTATGGGCTGAAAACCTATACTTTGGATCCCAAGAGTGTATCCAAACTTCTGTTACAACTATAGAGCCTGTACAGCCAACTCTACATACGGGTAATAGATGCCATTATCTTTTGGGAAAAAAATCACTGTGCTATTCCCCATTTTCTCCAGTGTGCTTAGCCCCATCTCTGCCTGATCCATTCAGAGTGCCTGGGGAAAATATTTTGCACTATGTGTATTTATGCTTTCCCCTTTAGTAGCACACTAGGCATCAGTTAATCTCATGCACTGGTATGTAGTGAACAGGTAAATCTGTGTCTGATGTTGGGTTGAGGCCATACTTGTTTGATGATATAGGTGCCTAAGGAGGGGGAGAGGAGAGGAGGCATATACTGTAGCTGCTGAATGGCTGTGTAGCTCTTTGGGAGAAAAAACTAAGCCCTGGGGATGGGTAGAACATGCACAGTTCTGCATAACTTCAAAAAAGAGTGTGTTTACATGTGTATTTGTCTTGGGCAAATCTTGGTCTTTGCACATGGTCATGCCTGTAAGGCACAAACAGGCCTCGGGATCTGAACAAGGCCATGAGCATGCAGCATTCCCAAATACAAATTGAAGGGTGCCTGTAAGAAAAAAAAATTGCAGTCATGATATATGGCAAAATAATACCATTTATCCATTATCTGTAGAGTTGATTCTAGTCTGCATATAGTAAATTTTGCCAAAAATAAACCGCTACAATGAGAGATAAAAAAAGTATACAGAAATTAAAAGAAAAGCAGCAAAGGTATGCAACAGGTAATTTTCATGCTGAGATAAGTAAATGATCTGACAGTGACTTTTTGGTCAAATTGTGCAAGCTTACTGATGTTTCCCTCAAAAGAAATCTACCTAATCTCTTACAAAATCTAGTTTTAAGATTTCTTATGTTATCTGTCCTGAACTTCATTTGATATAAAAACTAGATCTGATAATACCATAAAGCAATATCAGGAAAGGAAAATTCTGTGCTTTTTAGTGAGGTGATAGAAATACATTATTCACAGCTGCATGCACACAATTTTTGAGTTCCAACAGGCAGCAATTAGTTTAAACAGTAATACCACCAAGGGAAGCATAACTTAGTTAAAATTTACATTTAAATGAGATCATTTGGAGAAATAAAATGTGGAACAATCTGTTATTTTTATATAACATTTCATAGTAGATTTTCATAGCAAGGTATTCCTCACAGTATAGTTTTAATACTTGCTAGTTTGGAATTACCATGATGCATCTGTATGTGGAGGGGTAAAAAAGCCTGGCTTACCATTTGTTCATTAACAACTTGACACAGAAAATTATCTCTGTTCAGGAAAGCATATTAACCAAATTTAACTTAACACGTGTGCTTGGCCCTGATGAAAGCTAAGCACTACTCAAGTGTTTTTCTGAATATGAATTGAAATGCTAAATGCATTTACTTGCTTTCTTCAGTGATGATTTCAACCCACAATAAAAAAAACTTTCTGTTATGAAGCTCTTCCAGTTTGTCAGCTATTTTTAGTTATTGTAACCAGTTAAAACCCAATGATAGGTCATCCTGCAGCAAGACTTTGTAGAGACTTCTATGTCAGGTAGGAATCTCTTGAGATTTAATTTTGAACTTTGAAATTAGAGCAAAATGAAAATTAGATCGGTCTTCTTCTGGGAAGTTCCTGCATTTCAGCTTTTTTTTTTTTTTTTTCTCTGATTTTTGGCCATTATTATAGTAAAAATTTTCCTCAGAATAAAAAGTTTCTAAACAGAAATTCTTGATGTTCCCAAGTGAAAATAAGTCTGTTTGGTTTTGTTTGGACGTTAGGCATTAAACTGCATCTGCCAATGAAGGGAGAATATTTCACAGGGTTCCTGGAATCTCACATTTTCCTCCATAGCTAGACTTCCTATCTGTATTTTGTAACACAGAATGTGTCATTTTTAAGGACTCTGGAGAATAACTGGCTCTCCTCTGTGACAAAACAAGATTTCCAGCTATTACTTTAAATAGGATCCAGGCAATGAGCAGGGCAAAACTTTAGAGGCATAGCACTCTGGGAAAATACCTTCCAGGAAGATTGGCGGAATAGGACCCTTAACTCCTAACCACCTGGAGGGCACTGCCATCCAGCCTGGGTAAATAAACGGGTTTCTTTACCGGGAACTATATAATGGAGTGCCTGCACAGTTCTTTACCTGAGCTGGCAGGTAGAAAGGGCAACTGGCAATCAGTGTGCAGAGGCACCACAGGAACATGGCTTGTGCAGTGTACTGTTGAAAATATAGTCAGCCCGGGCTGTGTCTCCTACTGGAAGGGCTGCAAGAGTGTCACGTCTATGTCCATAAGCCACTTTTCTGCTAAATACACTGAGTAACTCTATGACAGGTTAGACCAAAAGCCTGTAATGGGTAATGTCATTACCCATTCGGAGCCTAGAACAAGCATTTCATACAGGACACAGAGTAAGATGGGTCCATGACAGAAAGCATTTATATAAAGATATGAAGGAACAGCTAATAATAAAAAATTATTGCATACACAGAATAAGAAGGTCAAGAACACAAAGGTACCGTCGGAACTGAATTTATATTAATAGTGAAAAGCTTTATAATCAATTATGGAAGAATCTCTTTAATTTCTTATTTTTATCACTATTATTTCTTATTTCCCTCCCTTTTGTTCCATTGACTCACTGCTGTGGTTTTTAATACATCAGCGACATGGCATTTTCTGACTACAAGTGAAATGGGGCTCTTTCAACTTTCCTCGCACCACTAGACAATGCTAATAAAACCTCTCTTGAAAAGCATGAGGTAAACCTATTTTGAGATGGGTAGTTGGATGGGGATCAATAAGGCCTGTGCCAGCAAAAAGTTTAAAAAAATAACAATGAATGAATAGCCAAGGCCAAAAATGATGTAAATTAATGAAAACTTGGCCATCCTCAAACCTGAAACCCAGACTCATCACTCATTCCTAATCACTGCTGCAAGCTCCAGTGTAATAAAACAGAGTTTTAAACAGTCTCATTTTGACATGTTTATGCATTTGTGATGCACTCTTGTCTCTATCTGAAAATGACCCTCTGGCAATGTCAGCAGACAGACAGACCAGGAGTAGGATAGGCATGGAGGCTCTCATCTCTAATGGTCATCTGTCTGCCCTGGTCAAGAGGGAGCAGAGCATCAGAGGTAGACAGCTCTGATACTGCTTGTGCTGCCCTTGTACTTTGGTCTCCTGTGCACCCAGCCATGCTACTTACAGAAAACACTAAAATTCATGTTTAAAAATGTCCCTCTTAGGAGTTTTAACAGCTGACAACAAAGCTCAAAGTGATATAATTTGTTGAACTGAGAGATTTCTTTTAATTGCCAAGTCAGTCTTTGGTGCAGCCGCCTAAATGTGTGGTTTCAATGTTTGTTTACTTTCTTTCGGACAGATCCTTGTGTAGAACCACTGCTTTTCTTTCTTCATTGTAGGCAGAGTGACATCTTGTCAGATTTTATTATAACAGTTGCCAGCAGTTTTAGCTCGGAGTTAGTGGAAACCTGAATTTGAATATCTTCTCAGCTTTAGCGTTTCCTTTACGCATCACAGACATGTTATGCAACCAGGAGGTCAGGCTGGGTGGAGTTATGTGTGATAAATATTTGGTTACTTGTCTTGATCAGTTGATACCAACTGAGGAAACTTGTAAGTGTGAAAATGCTGCAGGATGGATGATTCATTCTGTTTTGGGACCCAACAGCCTCCTGACTTCAATGGGCTTTGGATCAGACCCTGAGCTTCCAGCAGACCTTCAGATAGTTGTTCTGCCGAGTGTCTATGGAAGCAAGTGGGAGAGTTAAATTAGAGTTAACTCCTTGCTACAAAGCAATTCTAATGCAGATCATTAGTGTGAAAAAGTTTATCCGAAATGGCTACACAAGTCCTGCTTTTTAGTTGAGCTTTCTCCATTATGTCATATAAAAAACAATAGGCTTTCCACTACACTGTTGCAGCTGGCAAGCCTCTTGCTAGTGGATCCAAACATAACTCGAATTTGCCATCCCTGAATCTGCAAGCAGTAATACATCTGACTGTCTTCAGCTTCTCTTGTACTGAATTATGTTGACACAACCTGGCTTTGAGAGAAAATTGATCTTTGTAGGATGTGCATAAACTGTTTCTTTGCACACAAACACCTTCCTTTCTTGCACAAGCAGAAGTATTTGTCCTTATAAGAACAACAGATAAATATAGGCTAGGTCTGTAGTTCCAAGAATTCAGGTCCATCGAAGTTGACATGATGCGAAAGTATATTTGACACATTGCACTTCATTTTGATAATATGACCATTTCTGTCTGTAAGGGGTAAATTAGTTTTCCCATCTCCAGAATTAGACTTGACATTTTTAGGTTGTTTTTTTTAAAAAAAAACAACAAACCAACCTGAAACTGCAGAAGTAAACACTTTTAGGGTGTTTTCCATTTTGAAGAACTTTCAAAAATAAAAAATTTCCTACTGTAATATTTTAAAACAAACTTAAATCCTATTCAGTTTTTTTAATGGAGAATGAAATTTGTACAGCTGCTTGATTTTTAAAAATTGCCAAAATTGTGAGTTTCTGTTCTGTAATGGAAAGGAAAATTTTCAAGTCTTAATTGGAAATCTTCAGAATTCATATAGTACTGACTTTTTTTTTTATTTTTTTTTCTGTCAGCACTCTTGCTTTTTAGCTCTCCTGTAATTATGGAGCAAAACTCAGTACACATTACATCAGACTTTGGAAAATGAGCTTTATATGTCAAGGAAGTTCTACTGGAATGCAGAAGGGTACTGGTTTACCACTATTCTTTGCTAGCAGTTTTAAGAAATTGGCCCTATTTCCACTGCCGTTGGGCATGAAAAGATCATGTCCGTCTTTTTCCCAGTCAAAGCTATTGTACTGCTTTATTGACTGAAGAGATGCCAAATAGATACTGTTAACTAATCTGACTGTGCTGACTGTAGTGCAGGTGAACAGAGCAGAAGAGAAAATATTTTTACTTCTCTGGGAAATGATGCCCTGACTTCAGTAGATTACAAGAGTGTTTATGCTGGTCAAAGAAGGGATGCCTCAATGACTCAGAAGTCAGCAGGGACAGGCAGAAGGCATTGATCCATCCTTTGGTTTAGACAAGATGGTGAATAAATGCAAATATAGTCTTCACTTGTCTTCTTTAAGGGAGCTTTGTTCCTCCTGAACTCTCCCAGGGTAGTGTGGAAACACCACGATCAATGCCAGGCTGTGTATTCATGGTGGTTCCTGAGCTCATTTCTGCTTCAGCAAATAAGAACTTGGTGCAACACAGTGGATGGTCTGACACGGAGTGTGCTGCTGAATGGTAATTGAAACTGAGATTAATTTGTGTGAGATTACATTTTGCCCTGTTTTTCTTCTATCTGTTTGAAGTGTAAAATAAACTGGACATGTTCATAAAAAGTTTCAGCAAATGCTTGTTGTGTCTTGGCTCTCATTTTGTGTGTGTGTGTGTTGATCAAATAGAGACAGATGGAAGCTACTGGTGATTTAAGACATTAATGCAGCCAAGGATTGTGCTGTCACTGTAAACCATATTATAATCCATGTTTTGTGCAGAAGCTGAGATTCTAGACTGAATTACAGTTTTGCTGTTCAAATACAGTGCATTCACTGTCATTTATAAAGTAAAAGGACAACTACAGAGTAAAAAAAAAATTAAATATATATGGTGTTACTTGCAGGAAACTAGAACATGTATTTCAGCTAGAAAAGGCGTCTCGAGCTGTGATTTAGAGGGAAATGATTGCAATAACTCAAATGAAGCAGGGGTCTATATTAAAGATGAGAAAGCTAACATAGCCAAGATAAATGAATTTGATGAAAGTTACTTATTTGTGATATTTGCAAGACCAGATTCAGAAGCTGGTGTAAGACACATCCTTAATTTCCCTGCTAACATAATAAGTTTATAGGAACCATGTTGTTTTGTATGCAATTTCATGAACATTTTATTTTATCTAGAATTCTGCCATATTAATGTATATTCTGCTAAAACAATCTGACAAGTCAGTTTCAGTGTCTGAACATGGTGAGGCATAGCATGAATTGGCAAATCTTTGTAGCCATAATTCTAACTCAACTGTTTCATGGACCTATGTCCATAGGACTCATAATGCTCCCAGGTAAGTCAAAAGTATGTACATGTGTAAATGTGTATATTTAGATCTGTGTATGTAAGTAGTTTTGTATACTTATCTGTATTTATGTAGATAACATCAATAGTATTTCTTTTTTAACTATTCATTTTCTTTACTGGGGCCTTTGTCCAAAGAACATATTTTGTTACCAATATATTATGTCCTTGGTCTCACAGAAGAGTTTTGGTGTTTGTTTCTTTTTTGTTTGTTTTTGTTTGTTTGTTTGTTTGTTTTTTTAAATTAAACTCATGAACACAAAAGTTCGTGATTTTTTTTTTGTAAGCTTCAGCAATTTTATCTGATTTAAGTATTTTTAAATTATTCAATTTTTCATTTTCTGGTATACAATGAATAGAGCAGTGGAGAAACTCATAACAGAAGCTGAAAACACTGGGATAAAAAACACAAATAAGGGAATGTGATAAAAATATGATAAATATTAAACAGTATAGAAGAGGTAGATCAGGAGCATCAGTTCTCCCTGTCTCATAACACAAGAATATGGGGACTTTTATGAAATTAAAAGGTGGTAAACTCAAAATAGATTAATATATTGTTGCACAGAGCAATAAATATTAAAACATTTTGCAAAGAACGCTACTAAAGCTGAAGACTTAGTAAGATTAAAAGGTAGCTGAATGTTTATATAGTTCCCAAGAATATTCCCATTTACAATAGTGAATGATAATCTAAATTCTGAAAGATTTAATAAGCTTCATTCCAGGAGTTAAAAAAAAATCTTTATCTGTCATGTCTCTGAACTCTGTCTGGCAGGTATTATGATGTTTCTTGTATGTTACACGATCACCTACTTTTGGTGATTCCCTGGGAAAGGGCTACCAATAAGGCTGATGTTCCTACAAAAAGAAATGCACTTTCCTTACAGTATTGATTTTCAAAGTGCTTTGTTGTATTCCCCAGAGGATCTCAGTATAGAATTTAAAAGTTTTATATAACTTATGGGGGGAGACTACAGGCAGGTACAGTGTCAGAGGGACATACCTCTACACCTAATTATTGTTACTCACCACAGAGGACCTGGGTGGATAGTGAATTAGGACTGAGCCCTCACTCACCTCTGGTGCCAGGGAGGTGATTCTAGCTGATATAAACTGATTCATAATCATGAGTCTTGTGGTGCAGCTGAGATCATGAGGACTTGTGGGCAGCAGAAGGATAGATTTTCTTAGTCACCTTGAAGGAAGAAGAGTGAAATGTAGAGCTTAAACTGGAGTAACTCATGGAAATATTCTGAAATACACACATCATGAATCATGCATTTTCAAGAACATAAGCAAGTTAGAAAAATCTAGCCTCTGTGGATTAAAAAAATAAAATCAAGAAAGATGGCTTATAGATTTATAAAATTATAAACATTTAACAGTGGGAGGAACTGGAGGTTTGGATTTGCAAAGAAGTGCAGAGGGATTAGTCAGATCCTATTCAGTTTAATTAACAGATGAATTATTTCCTTCTCTTATCAGAATTAAGACTTAGATGACATTTTAAACAGACAGTCTATACTATTCCAGCCCTGGCAGTATTCCCGTTGCCTCTGGGCATTTGACTGACTGCTGTGCTTGTGCCTCACACACTTGGCTCACATACAGTGAGCACTTTGGATAGGGTTCATCTGACTAGATATAAGCATCTACCTTGGACATAAATAGGATGGGTACTGACAAGTAGAGGACATAAGGCCTCTCAGACCCAGTCTGAGTCTACTCCTGTACTCACTGGCCTTTTTGACACACATCTTTAGGAAGTGCTTACTGTCAGCTATTCTTCACTAGGAACAAGCACCATTCCCAAAACAGTAATTTGTAACTTTTGCCTAAAGCAGTACAACATTTCTAAACATTTTCTTGCTTTATTGCCCAGAATTTTCTTTAAGCTTTTGAGCAAGAGATGAAGATACCTTCAGAAGCTCGTGAATCACTTCTAAACTTGCCTCTTCTCCACACTGGTCTCTTCCTCTTTGTCCATCCCTTTTTAGCAAATACTGAACTACCAATTGTCTTCCCTTCCCTTCCCTTCCCTTCCCTTCCCTTCCCTTCCCTTCCCTTCCCTTCCCTTCCCTTCCCTTCCCTTCCCTTCCCTTCCCTTCCCTTCCCTTCCCTTCCCTTCCCTTCCCTTCCCTTCCCTTCCCTTCCCTTCCCTTTTCTATCTCACTTTCGCCACTTGTTAACCTAAGCCATGTCTTTAGACTTGGAATATTGTCACGTCCTGTTCTACAGGCACTGCCTTGTCCCTCAGTGTTTATTACAAACAGATGATAATTAAGATTCAGATGATAATTAAGGTTTAATGACTATTCGTTGTTATCCATGTGCCAGATGCAAATTTACTTCCAGTGGAGTGAAGTCAATATAGAGTGAAAGGCAGCAGGGATGGTAAACAGGCACCACATTTATCATGACATAGTGAAAAATCTCCATTATTGAGTAGTACTTAGTGAGGTTCTTCAAACACACAGCTGGTCATGATTCACAATATAGGTATGGATTAGTTGTCATTTATTACTTCCCTGTTTGACTAACCTGCAAACAAACAAGTGCAGGTTTGACATTATACATAGACTAATGATTATTTAAAACCTTTCATCAGTTCTCTGTGTTCATGTCTTTTCTCGCTTTTTTTGATTTTGAAAAGTCATTGATACTTACCAAATAGACCCCATTCAACAATTCAACTTGAGAATCTAGCAAAAGCCTCATTGACTTCTAAAGGGATGGTCGTGCTACAGAGGGATATATTTCTTACAAATAACAAAATTAGTTTTCAAACCTTTCATCCTCCCACACTAATATATTCCTAAACATATGCAGAATCCTTGCTAAGCCTTTCAGTTCAGTTCCTGAGATTTAACCAGAGAGCTTCCCTTAATTATTCAAATAAATTAACTCCTTGTTTAACCACAATTGTTGGAGATAAACTCTCCTGATAAGAGTTCATATGTGGAGCTCTGGTGCTTCAGCAGATAATGTCCTGTAAAACTGGGTGAAATTCTGTACCAGAGACAATAAAATAGGCCTAACACAGAATGTATTTTGTGAAATCTAAATCCAAGCATGATACCCCAAGCACTAAGAGCGTTAGTCCTACAAATCAAATGAAACTGCTGACTACAAAAAAAGAAGTAACTGCAGCCTAAGATAAAATGGGAAAAAGCAAATGGGACTGAATAACCTAGCACCAAGGAACATAAAAGAGATGGAAATGTTTGTAAAAAAAAATTGCATTGGCCTTTGTAGGAGGATAAATGTTTACATGGGTGCTTAGTGCTTGCTCAAATCGCTGCAGAGGTTCCTTTCCCACAGCATCTAGAATCAACAACCTGAGTGAAAAGGGAGAATTAAAAGGTGTGTTCAGTTTCAGAAAACATGTCTGTTCTGGGAAAACTTACCATGTCTACAAATGTGGTGATGCATTTCAAGTAAAATGATAATAAGCATGAAGATGATGCTGTTCTAGTGAACAATCTCTCAGTTTTTAACCATACATGTACCCTCAGATTTAACAGCAGTCTACTGCCTTACAGCTATAGATGCTGGAAGCTCAGATGTACTTAGCAGCAAACTAGTTAAAAGATGTTTATGATCTTTAACATGAAACAATTTTTTATCGTAATGAGGTCAAGGGGCTTGGAGTGGAAGAACTCACCATTTTTTCTCTGAATGAGGAGCTAACAACATAACTGTGACTTTAATAGAATATAAATCTTCAACAGGGGAATGTTTTTTATATAACTGTCACATATGCCTTCTGGTTTATTCCAGACTGTCCTATAAGTTCTCATTGAAATAAGCCAGTTCCAAGTTACTGTGTTTGTCCTCGGGTATTTTATGGCAATGAGGCTATTTCTTACTCATCAGCATGCAGTGGCCATGTTATAAATTATGATAGGAGTGCTAAAATAATTATTCCATTTTACAAGCTCAGGTTCACCTTAATGAATATTTTAAAATAGTCAAAGAATGAGATAACGTTTGGTTACCATCCAAACAATCTCTCTTGCACTTCAGAATATGGCCAAATGTTGTATACCGGTCATGAGTCAGAAATAAAAAGATATTTTTATAGTTTTTAAATGCATGTGAAAGGCAATAATTTTTCTTTTTTTTTTTTTTTAACAGAAATCCTTAAATGGTTTAGGTTTCATTTTAAAGGCAAGCATGTATGTCTGAGTAATGATTGTAATAAATTCAGGTGTTCCCTTTCTTCTTTGTAAGTGGAAGGTGGATGAGGGTTTAGTCAGTGCCTCAGATGAGCTGACCTAGGAAATGGTGACTTACCGGTCTGTGCAATTATACTTAGTGGAAAAGTTCCAAGTTTAAGGAAATCTGGCAGTGGGAGGCAGACAGAGTTTTATGCTGATGATCAAACATGGCAAAGGCTCTGGTACTCGTAAATTCCAGTCATTATCTTTCCCTGAAAAATGATGACTTGTTGTGACAGAGTGTCGCTAAATACATGCCTCCTAAATTAGGAGCCTGAGCTCTGGAGGAGCAAGAATGGGATGGCGATTTGAGGAATGTTAAAAGTCTAAGCCCTACTCTGCTACTGACCTGTTTTGCGGCCAGAGATAAGGTTGTCAGCTCTCAGCCTCAGTTTCCCCCCTTCCAAATGTTCTCTCATGGTCTTAACTAAACATTTATTATTGATAATGAAAATTGTTTTATAGCAGGGCATTATGAGATGTGTTTCAGGGTTCTTTCACTGTGCAAAATGAAATATATAGTACCAAACAGTCATTTACTCCTGACTTCTTTGAAGTCAGTGAGTCTCGATTTCTGTTTACTTGTGTATTTGCATCATACTAAAGGAACCAATCCACTTGTTTGGTATTTGCATACCAAATCTTCAACTGAAGATAAATAAACAACCTGTTGAATGTATAAAGTGCCCAAATATGATTTGTGATTAATCAGTCCTTCTTGTATCAAATTCTGGATTCTTCTATATTTTTATAGGTTTCAGGATATTTCTGGGTCGGATCCTCAGCTGGTTTTAACTGTCATAGCTCCAATGAAGTCAGTGACAATGTCTTTCAGATTAGACCTGCAGGGCCCAAGGATGATGGCAGCCAACTACATCAAACTGTCATACTTCACATAATTTGATATCAAAGCTAAATGCAAATGCCGCTCTTGTGCATGATACAGTGCACGGAAGTCAATCAAACCCAGCCAATTTACATCAGCAGATTAGCTTGCCTGCTTCAAACACCCAACGCTCACAAAAAGAAAGAAAAAGGAAAAGAAATGCATGGGACAGTGAGAGCACAGAGCAGAGGCACAGGCTGGCCTGGCATGTGGCTGTAGTGTTTTGAGCAGTGGGGCAAGTAGGATGCCTGGGGTTTAGCGCTGTTGCTGTCACTGATTTATTGAGTGACCTTGGAAATGTCTTTGTGCCTTAGTGACCATCTGTAGTGCCACTTAAATACCTTGCAAGCTTAATTGCTGCTTCTAAAGCACTGTAAGACCCTTCAGTAAAAGACATAATGTCTGTTTAATGTCACATTGTTTTATTTGAAAGCCGGAAACATTAAGAATATGAAATGCTGGATGTAAAGCTGTTCAAAACCATATGTCTTATTTCTATAAGTTCCTAGGGGAAATTCTATTCAATAAAAGCCTGTGTTATCCTTTCTCAGATACTGTAGTAAGTTATCCCAGACATCTGTAGATTTCAGTCTAAGAGCTTGTGTCAAATTCCAGCTGCTTTTGTAATTTTTAAATTCAGGATCTCATGCAACTCCCACTGAAATCAAAGGAAGGACTTCCCCTGACTTTACAGAATGCTGGAACTGGCCTAAAAAGAATATTTGGGAACCACAGCCATCAAGAGGCATTCATGTAGTGCCATCATGTTTCACAACAGAGCAGAAATACACAATGTGTCCTGAGCCAGTGATACTGTTTTTAATACAATTAAGAGGTGTTCTGTATAGAAGGATGCAAAAGTGTCACAGAAGGTGGAGTGAAATAAAAGAAAATTATCTTATTGCGCAGTTTTTGTATGGAATGGACACAGTGGCATAATTCAGCTGGTTAAGATAGGAAACCTTCAGGTCCCAATGGCTAATTTGTTACAGTAACTCAGCATTCATGTGGGTCTGGTTCATTTTTCAGTTTAAGTACAGAGAAACCTTATCAGGCTCTCACAAAGTGCCCCTGTCAAATATCAGAGTGAAATTTTGCTTTTTACAGTGTTTTATTTATACTTGGGGGCATGTTCCTAATTACAGTTAAGGGAGTAATTTGTAGATGGCATGCTGTTTGAAAAATAAAGCTTTTCTTTCTCTTGACAGAAATATTTGCAAGAGGATGACGGTGTCCTCCAGTGTCTGTTCTGAAGTTCATTTGGTGAATCTCTCTTCCAGGCACTTCCAGGCTCCACCTGGGTATTCTCTGAATAGAAATGTTGCCTAGTTAGCAGCAGCACAGATGATAACTTTGCTTCTGTCCAGCAACAAAATGCTCAGGGACACATACTTTGTCCATTAACCTAGCTCAACCCCCACTCCCAGATGACTGTGATGTTACAAAGAGATGGTGGAAAGCCACTGTTAACTCCTCATGTCTTTTGAGTTTCGTGTTCTGGTACATAAGATGCAGGAGCTACTTCTGACTCCAGGATAAAGCGTATCTTTACCTAGTGATCATTAAGATCTTGCTGTGCACTGAAAGAATGAGAGGAAAAATTTGGCTGGCACACAACAAAGTGAAACTTGTGCAAGATGGTATAATTTGAAGATTTTTCAAATTTACATTACTTGTTCCTTTGTCTCTCTTATTTTTTTCTAGCCTTATTCTTCCAGGAAATAATATGTTCAGCTTCTCCATGTTATGGCTGAGCTGTTGATAAGAGCTGTCACATTTGCCTAAACAATCACAATAGACACTGTTATTAACCAGTACTTTATAAAACATTTCTAAAACATGAAAAACAGTCTGTAGCATTCTGTTCTTTTCTATTTGTAATATACTGCCCTTCCTTCATGCCTGAGTTTCTTACTTGCTGTGCAGGTATTGCACCTATCAGACTCCAGAAGATACAGAGTGACTCTGTGCTCTGCTGCTCAGGTTATGTACAAAGGACCACAGCATAGGCTGGTAAAGGACAGATAATCAGTCATACCAATGTTTCTCTTTTCCATCCTTAAAGTATGAATCAGCTTCAAAGAAGGGAAAAGTGGTCCCCAGAGGATAATTTATGAGGGGTTGGACACAGAGTCTTATAGTCTGGCTGACCACTTTAAGGAGATTTTATGGTGTTTGGGGAGCATTTCTGAACACTGAGCATTGCAGGTCTCTGTGCTCTTTGGGGATCAAAGAAAGCAAATCTGTCTTCTACTAAGAGCTAGGCAGAGGCTTGCACAACCTATGAATTTGGACAGCCTGTTCCTGCCCTCTCCACCTGCTCAGAATAACAGAGATCCAACTCAAGAAATAGGCAACCAAGATACTTAAACAAAAGAACTAAGTGTATCTATTGACAGCACTGGAACTAGACAATTATTGGAAAATCTAGCCCAAAGTACAGTGTCCTAATCTTGATGATGATGATTCTTGTTGCTGATTTATTAAATCGGAAGTTATTTTAGGCAAATCCATCTAATCCATGTAATCCCACATCTGTATGAAGGCTTCTGTTTGGAAGAAGCAGAGCTAGAAGCAAGTGCTACTTAAGGCTGCTGGTAGGAGTAATTTCCCTTTGACTATCATATTATAAATCAGGTGCCTGCTATGCCTCAATAATATAAAAGCTGGACTAATCATATTTCAAATAGGATGAAAGCAAAAAGGGTTACTTTGTCACATGCTGTTTCTGTACGCTACACAATAGAAGTAGACATTGAAAGTGGGAATTACACTACATTAAATTCTATTTAACATTTGCCTGCAGTGGACTTTCATTTAGAGATCTAGAGATAGTCTTCTATCCATTCATGCATACAGAGTTTATTTACAGTGCAGTGAATGACACGAGTCCCTGTATAAAAGAACATATTTTCCAAACAGATAGAGGTGATGCTTTTGGTTGCCTAGAGATAGCAGCAGCAACAGATAGTCCCCGGGTTTGCCTGCTGGCTTTCTTCAGCCTTTATGAGACCTTTTTTTTTGTTTGTTTGTTTTGCATATACAAAAGCCTGCGCAGCGTAGCAGCAGGGACTAAAGCACTCCGGCAGCACCGTTAATAGAGGGTCCAGGACCTACAGAACCGTTCCGCTTGGTGGCAGTGTGCTCCTCGGAATCTGCGCTCCGCCTGCAAAGTGATGGGAAGCATTGAACCTTGTTAGGACTGTAATCATCGTTTGAAGAAAAATGTCCCCCAGAATAATAACTAGGAAAACTGCATACAAATTACAATGTCTTTTCAGAAAAAAAAAAATCCCCTACAAGTTTAAAATGCTCTAAAAATAGAACTTGAATACATATATGGAACATGCTGGTTATTATGCCTTCACCTCAGGAGATCCATGCGTTTAACTGAGGCTAAACACTGAATTCAGATTAGAAAAGAATATTGAAATAAAATCTGGATTTTCTTTCCTTTTTTTTTTTTCTTTTTTTTTTTTTTTCTTTTTTCTCAAGATTACGATCTTGAAATTAAAAGGGTGTGTGTGGGAAATCCTTCCTTCCTTCCTGGTGGAAGAAGCAGAAAATAAAAAATAATGGAAATACATTTATCTTGGGGAAAATCAGGAGATGGCCACAGAGAAACATGCATCCAACTACTGTCTTGCAGAATGGGTCAGCCAGTATGGATAGTAAGAAAATGTAGTTGAAGGTTCTCAGAGATTTCCCTTCCACCCAAAGAAACAAGTTGTGAAATTACTGTCATTCAGCACAGTTCTACAGCCTTCTTCTGCAAACCAGAAGGAAGCTAAGATTGAAATTGAGCTGATCATGCAAACCCACTTAGAAAGGAGCAGTATGATGTGCTTGAGGAATCAAAGTATAGGAAAATAAACCAATGTGACTCCAGATCTGGAAGGCATTTTCACACTGACGTGTTGATGGAAATGAATTGTGCTTTTGCTTTCAGCAAGACCACATGGTGTGTTTCCACTGCATGCACTGAAATACCTGAATGAATGAGAGCAAGTGACAGAAGTAAGGTTACAGTTTTGAAAGCAGCCTGAGATCCTGCAAGCTGCTGGAACTCGTGGATCTTCTGGAAACTATTCATCACCTGAATGAAACACTCACTGTCGTAAAAATAGCCTTTCTTTAACATTCGTCTTCAGGGTGATTTCTTCTAAGGTGACTTAATAACTTTACTAACATTTCAAATCATGCTGTGGATTCACCAACATCAGCATTTTCTCATCAATAAATTTAGTCACAGCTTTTTGTGCTGTGGTGGTTTTTTTTTCCCTTCCCCTTTTTTGGCTGCTGCTATAAGTATTCTGGGTACGGGTGGGTGTGATATTTGGGAAGTTGTGCATGTGCAGTGTGATTGCTGATATCAACTGTGCTCCCAAAAAGCACCAGATGCGGTTCTAAATCAAGCTGAGTCTTCAAGCTTTGGGAAGTGGCTGATATCACAGAGCCTCAGGAAGACTGTAAAGAAGAATGTTGCCAAATGGCACACAGCCAATTAGCTTCCTCAGTGGCATATTTAGGAGAATTAGGGGAGACTTGTGGATATAGGAGACTTGCGGATATGAATTCTTTTAATTTTTTTTTTCATTCCCTCTTCTTCCTTTTTTTCTTTCTTTTGTATTCAAGACAGTGTACAACAAGCCCTGTGTTCTGGTAAAGTTGTATGTTCCGATAGCCATCACACCTCAGATTTCATACTGCTGACTATAAGTAATAGTGGTATTACATTCTTAAGAATCAAAGGCACAATATAATTAGGAGAGGTATTATTTTGTGTTTAGCAGAGCACTAAATTAATGATATATGGGCATGATTCCGCTGGTGCACATCCCTGTTACTATGGCAACAATATTATGTCATGTGAGTCTGTCCTTGGTGTTACTTAGAGCAGTAAGGTTTCACCAGGCTCCTCATTTATTTCAGAGACCTAAATAGACTCTTTCTCTGTGTGTGGAATGGAATCACTTTTATTATAGCTACAAATGTTAAATATTCCATTAATTGCTTCTCTTATGTTATCGTGTTAATTTACTTTACTTACATGGAGCATTAGCATTAACATAAAACAGATAATTAGTGAACTGCAAATGACTAATGCACCCATATTGTGCAAATTCCTCTTTTCATATTCAAAGCACTACCATGTGCTTCAACTTCTTCAACCCCAACCATTAACCTCAAGGGTTTGCAGACCAAAAAAGGAGATGGAGTCAGTCCAAGAGGAAACACTCCCAGCCCCAGAAGCACTATCTGCTGATTCACAAAGAAAGAATTTCAGAAATCTAGCCTCTCTCCTGCCCCCATCACTTCTCCTCCTAGCTTCTAAATAAAAAGAAGAAACAGTTTTTAGGATTCCTGGTAGGGGCACATGGTATCAGGTTCAGACTTCTGTTTTCCTGCACGTAAACCAAAGTTCTTTGATCAGGATCACCGAGACTATCATAATTCTGACAAGGAACTGCAGTGTGAAGAGGGGCATATCCTAAAGACTGTATCGGATTAGATTTTGATCATTTTGATTTATTGTTCTGTTTTTCCAAACGTACTTTGATTTGCAATAGTAACCTCTGCAATGTCTGAATCAATGCCACGGCACAGCACACTTCTCTCATGTTAATGCAATTGCCTCGGCTAATGAGATTATTCTGAGGAGCAGCAGCAGCCGGCAGATGGCAGCCTGCCTGCTACTCCTTCAGATAATGCATTTTTTTATAGAATAGGGGAAAGTAAACCAGAGGTGCATTTACTGCTGTGTGTACTGGGAGGGAGAAGGAGAGGAAATGCTTTGCAAGTCAGAATCTACAATTAAAGGAAAATGCTTCTTTATCTTTTGCATAACTTAGACATGTTAATCAGATTCATTCTGTTATCAGTGCTCTTTGCACTAAGTAATGCTGAATTTTGGTTAAAACAAAATTATTCCCCTCCCCCACTTCAAGCTTTGGATACTTTAGAGAAATACTGTATCTCCAAAGTACCAGCTGGTCAATCAATTTAACTTGACATTTACAGCTGGGAAGTTCATCTATTAATAAGATACATCATGTACCAGAAAACGATTAATGATAACCATGTAGAAATATGCAGACTGTACATTAAAGCCATACTCCTCCTCCTGCTAAGAAAATAGAATAGAGCTATAACATAAGAACTATAATGAAAAAATCTGAATCATCCATTGTTTGTTAATTCCTGGAAATGCAGGGCAAGTTCCTCACCCTGTGTAAATCATGGTATCTTTGATAAAAGCAGCTGGAATGACAGTGATTTAGATCAACAGAAAATGTGACTCACAGGCTTATCTGCAGTTTTTCTTACTGTTACATCTCTCTCCCTGGGGTATTTTGCTTTCCAAAAAAATTCAGTATCACTCGCTGCAAAAAATGGATCATGAAAGGCAAAATAAGGTAAAGAAATACATTATTTATGCCCATTAAAGACTGACATTTATAATTTCTGAGAAGACCAGTTGCCTTGCTTAGTCATTTCCCCATTTTGGGTCACTGCAGAAGGTTAACAACCTCAGCACACGGAGCTTTCTGCATACCACAGAGCTGTCCTTCATTGCAGGAAACTGGAGATCAATGAAGACAGAAGATTTGATAAAGTATCAGTGTGAATAACTGCTTGTTTTACCTATGTCCCTTCACTGTGACTGACTCTGGTACTATAATGATTGTAAAAAAACCCCAAACCTCCCCCCCATAGAGATCGACATTATTCTGAGCAAGAGGCCAACTGACTTCTCCCCCACCCCTCCTCATCCTTCATCCTGATTTGATATTTGCTAAGGTCAACGGCAAAGTAATGTTGACTTATGTCTGAAAACCAGGATCTGAAAAATTGTTTTGTCCCAGCTCCTTTTCGTCCTTTCTCCTTTCTTCTTTCATACTACCGTATTCTCTGGTATTCCATGATAACAATCACTGAGACTATGTCCATTTTACTGTTGATTGAGTATCCCTTATTCATCAAAAATTAATTTATACCAAGGAAGGTGATTACATACATGAAGGCACCTGTGTACAGTATCTGCTACATAATGTAAGCTTAATTTGTATAAAGGGTCCCAATGATATTTTGATTGCTCAAGCTTTTGCAGTCCAGGCTTTCCCATGCTAATGTAATAAGGGCTGTGTGGCCAATAAACCTCTGTGTTTCCTTCTCTCCAGTTCAGCCTCCTTTCTTCTTTCAGATCTCTCTTTAAAACTTTTCTTAGCCCCATACCCATTAAATGCCCCTGACAGAAACTAATGTTGTCACATTGGTTCCATCTTTCCATTTCCATTTGTCTGATAGAAAATGAAATATCTGCTCTTGCTGTGTACATAGCATGAAAGGACCGTGCTCTTAGCAAAACAAATAGAAAAATAAAGAGTTCTTTATTCTAGTCCCAGCTTTACATGTTTCTTCCTCCAAATAAAACAGTTTGTTGTGTGATTTGATAAAAGTGTTAAGGGGTAAATTACCAATCCCATAGGTAATACTAAAAATAAAGAATAAATAGCAATAGCAAACAGTCATTTTCCCTTGAGCAAGCTTTCCAAAATTAAATCCTCATCCTTTCTGCTTTCCTCTTCTCACTAAGGAAAGTTAAACATTGCATTATTTAGTTAAATCATTTTAGTTAGGTCATTACTTCAGGGTACGTAGGGTAGATGGTTATGAGTTTCCTTTTGTAGATTTGCTGTTCCTTTTTAGTTACTGCTGACAGTTTCCCCATTACCATAGGGCACATCCTCATTGGAAGGCTGGTTGTGCAGTGGATTTTATTAATGGTCTTAATCTGCTGTCGTGTCAGTTAATGCATTCGCCAAGTGGTGTGACAAGAGTTGACTGAATTTTACAGTGAATATCACAGTGAGAAATGTGTGTGTGAGGTAACCCCCTCCCCCTCATCTCCAAAGACTGGCTTTTGGGGAGAAGTATTATGAAAATTCCACAAACAATTGAGAGCAATGAGAGCCTATATTAACTCCCCTTAACTCTTCTAATCTGTGAATTTTGCGAGCCTCTTTCAGTTAATAGTACTGTTAATAAGTTTTTTTTCCCATAAATTTTATTGTCTTTGTTTTAAATGTAACATGAGACAGAAAAGGCCTAATCCAGCAGAGTGGGTACTTACATGAAAAGTTAACAGGAGAGAGATTTTAAAAATTCATGAAATGCCTAATTTGGCATTAGCTGACTAATACCTCTTAAAATACCCTATATACAACTTCACAGAGAGCTCCTATGAAATAGCAATTTTTGGACTCTTTGTTCCTGAGGGCTAAGGCAGTTCTTCAGCTTTGAGACTATCCTGTGCTGATTTTTCTCTTTAGATAAAACATAAATCTTGTTAAGAGGGAAGTGCCGGTCAGGTTACATTACTGTGCCTCAGAAACACTGTATGCAGTCCGATCTTCTCACGTATGTAATTCTACTGACTTTGATGTTTCAAAGGTCAAAAAGAACTGCTTGTTTGAAAAAAGGCACAACATGGGACAGGCAATCTAGGGCAAACCCATGTGATCTTTTGGAAGCAAATATGAAAAATATTTGAGGCCATAAAGCAAATTCCGAACTGGAAGCTCTGCAGAGCTGTGCTTGGCTAAGTAGTTCTTAATGTGTCTCCCCATAAAGCTTTGCTACAGAAGATTGGTTACCCTTGATTTCCTCAAAGGAATTGTATTTTATCCAGAATATTCTGCCAACTTCTTTGTAAGAAAAACTATTCCTTGTGTAATCCAAACAAAGCAATTGGTTATAAATGAATTACAGCATTTTAGACTGAAGGTGGTATCTCTGTATGTGTCTTTCAGCTAAGGAGATTTACAGTAGAAGGAGATAGATGTAAGTAAAAACACAAAAAAAATTGAAATTGAAGTACAAAATAATATCAACACCCCTGTTGTGAAAACAGAGAACAAGTATTTAAAAGCAAGATTATGATTTCCTAAAATCCAGAAAATTCCTGATTTGGGGTACTGGGACCTTTCTCATATAAGTGAAAGCACAGTTATTATATATTTATTCAGTTGCTGACATCTACTGAAGCATCAATAAAAGAGATTGCAATATAGAATCATAGAATAATAGAATCAATAGTTAGGGTTGGAAAGGACCTTAAGATCACCAAGTTCCAACCCCCCTGCTATGGGCAGGGACACCTCGCACTAAACCATATCACCCAAGGCCTCATCCGCAGATTCCTCTTGATCAGACAGTCGATCTGTGAACTTAGTTGTTTCAGCAGGGACACCTGTCTTGTACTAACATATGCCAGGTCACCAAATTCATCTCTGGGTGGCCACCCTGACAGCAGCAAAATACTTCCCTTGTCAGCAAGCACTAACTCTTACTGTTGGATGCAGCAGAGTCCTTGCGACATTTTTAAAGCAGTCTGGCCATTTAGTCTTTTATTGTTTTTCACAATCATTTAAATTCCATTGGTTTTGAGTCTTTATTATTCCTTTGCCAGAGAGACTCCCTTGCTGCTCTGCCAAAGACTCAAGAGGTTTCTGGACTGTTGTACAGCAGGCATGACAGAAGGTTAGTAATAAAAATAACCCACCTTGGCAAAGCATCAAATTAGATGAAAGGAACCGCCTAAGTCCATGCATTTGCCAAGTAACCTGGCACAGAACCAGGATGAATGGTTACAACTTGTATTAGCGTTTCTTGAAGAAAATAGCTCAGCTGAAGATTCAGAGCTGCCTTGGGAAGACATATTTAGGATTTACAATTCATATCAAAAGGGAAATGAAGTGGATTTCGCTGATGATGAACAGAATTAAAACAGCAAATCTGTGACACTGTTGAGTTTAACAAGTCTTGCTTCCTTGCACCAAAGACACTGGAAGCTGTGACTGCTCAAGGAGATGTTCCTCTACCACCCCTTTCAGAGTCTAGCACAAAGGATAAGCTTTCTTTGTCTCCTGCTGGCACTGGTGTTAGCAGTCACAGTACGCTATTAGTACCTGAGTACTTGAACCTAGTACTTGAACCATAACCTGAGGCTCCAATCTCTCACACTTGACATTATTCACATTTTATGTTGGATCTTGCTTTTCATTAGAAACCAGAGAATGATTGCTCACAATCTGTATTTACTATAGAGATTCTGAGTAGAAATAGTGGCCACACATTAGGCAATCTAGGCATTTGTATAAACTGTAGTAAACTCTGAAGCCTCAATGTTTCATTATGCTGTCCATCATGTAAATAATCTTTCCTACATGGTCCTACACCAGTGTTTGCAAAGACAACATTTCTAGTAACGCTTGGGTTTTCCCTAAATACTTTCTTGGAGAGGGGAGAGGAAAGTGCATTAGATACTGCATCTTTGGACTGGATCTGTGAATAATTTCTTCAGTATAGGGTGAGAAAAAGAGTGGCAATTGAAGTTTTACTTAGCCTTATACTATGCATACCTTTAAAAGTAAGTCAGTGGGTGGTAGTTTCTTTCTATTTTTCACTGAAAATCAATCAATTTCTAATCTGAGATGAGATCAGTAAGGAGCAAATAATTCAGTGCAAAGCAGCAGCATTGACATTAGCTGGCAAAAAGATACACAGCTTGGCTAAGACCGTGGAAATACACAACCACCTTTTTTCATCTAATCCTCTGTGGCTAAGCAGAATTGAGTAAGTTGTTGACAGTGCTCACAGAACATGCAGAGAAGCTTCTAAAAACCAGTGGTGGATTATTCACAGACTGTCTTCTTTACTATAGAGCTGTGGTCAATAACATGGTCTTGAAGTGGGATTGTTCTTTCTAAGAATGTATCACTCCTCCTTTCTGCGATGTAGAACGGATTGCATGGTCTCCGAGAAGATCGAATGCACTTAGTCCATCACCAGCATGATATTAAAACCACATTTATTTCACTTTACTATTATTCATTAAAAGCTGCCTATTTTCGTGGATTGTTTACCAACACAGGGCAATGTGAATGCCTTCTATGTCACATGGCAATTTCAAACTAACAAAAATGTCTAGTAACTGTCTTCTAAATCTGATACGGTCCATTAACCATGAGACAACATGTTCTATTGTTATGTCAGTGACACTATTCAGTAAGCATTAAATTTATTTTACTACTTAACACATAGTCTGTATTCATGAATTTAACCTCCTTTTAAGGACAACTTGCCTTTTGGTTGAACAGCTCTCTTCTATTATTATTACGTGCTTTAAAGTTTCACCTACATGTTAAGAACTCTGTACAAAAACTTAGAGATTAAAAAAAACAAGTTGTGAAAAGATATATTCCTCCCTATTTATTGTTGACATGGGGTTATCTTTCTTTGGCTGAGCTAAATAAATCAATCTTTCTCAGTTATATGTGTTGCCATAGCATAGTCCACCTGGTGCTGCTCCCATACGAAATAAAGAGTTTCTCGAGGTTCTACTGCCAAATTAATTTTTTTTTTCTCTGGGACAGACTATTTGTGTGCAGCTGGGAGAGGAGATGAGACAGAGTCTGGACAAGAAAATTGTGGTATCTTCCACATAGCACAAAACACCTTTCAAAATCTTCATCAGTGACCTTGACAATGGAATAAAACATAGCTCCAGCAAGTTTTCAATTGGCACCAAAGCAAGGACACGAGTTGATAGTACAGAAAAGGGATTTCAGCCAGCAGAAGCAGGTAAACAGAAAATTCATAATAGCAGCGCAGAGCCCTAAACCTAGGATGAAATAACCCCATGCAGCAGCCCAGTCTGGGAACTGGCTGTCCAGGTGGCAGCTCTGCAAGAAGGGCCTGGGAGTCCTCATAAATAACCACCTGACATGAATTAGCAGTGTGCTCTTGCAGCCATGAATGCTAACAGCATGCTGGGCTGTATAAGCAAAAGAATAATGAGCACATTAAATGAAAAGGTTTTCTTCCTCTACACAACACTTGGAAGGCTGCTTCAGGAGCAAGGTGTCATGTTGAAGTGAGTTCAGCAGAGGAACACCACAATGAACCCAGGACTGGAACACTGTCTGTGCAGAGGGGCCAAAGAGCAGTTTGTTAAGGCTGGAGAAGTAAAAGCTGTAATTGCTGTCTTCAGCTGGTGGGTCGTTATATGCAAGGCAGCTTCATTCTTTGCAGAGGTGTATTGTAAAAGGACAAGGGGCAATGGTCACACAAATACAAGTTCTGACCAGATGTAGGGAAAAGAAAATAACAGTGAGAGTGGTTAAGCAATGGAAGCATCCTGCTCAGGCAGTTTGTGGGATCTCCATCTTCAGAGAAAACTCAACTGTACATGGCCCTGAGAAACCTGGGGTAACTTTTAAGTTACCTCTGCTTTGAGTATAAGGCTGGACCAGGTGACCTTCAGACATCTCTATCAGTATAAATCATTCCATTGTCTGTGACTTCAAGATATTGTATGAAATTAAGGAAAAGTTTAGTTCAGTACATTAGCGGCAAAAAGACCAATCCTCTTCTGGAAGGAGGATATTCATTTATTATTAACAGAAACTGCTCTTTCAGTATTAATGACTGATAAAACAGGCATTTCCTGGCATTTAATGACCTGTTGAGTGCCTGAGAAGTAGCTGAGAGCCCTTTGCTTGGCTTGTCATTAGTTGACAGAAAATGACCAACTTGTAGTGCCCTAGCACTATTGTAGACTCTGAGAACATTTGAAAGAAAAAGAAAAAATACATTAGTTGGACTAAATTATTTTTTCAGTTAGATAATGTCAAGAGGGTTGAATGTATGTTACCAACAGCAGATTTGGGGCCACAATCTTTTTCAATTTTTTTTAATTTGTTGAATAAATGAAAGTAGCTCCTCACATTGCTATGGCTACTGTGCTTATAATAGGCAGCAACATTCCTTCGTGTTGAAAATCTATTGACTATGTCCTCTAATAATTAAGGGCTGATGCTGTAAGGAGCAGAATGGCAGGATTCCATTCTCATTACCATGCCTCTTATACCTCTTACTTTCCCTTCAACCACCCATTACATGTTTCATTCGTATATAAAAGACATAGATATTCCGTGATAAAATTACTTGATTTGAGTGCATGATCAGTGCAGCTCACAAACATTCATTGTTTTATTTCTTTATTTTCAGAAAGAAAAGCATGCAGCTATAGGCAATTGTCTTTCACTGGGGCTTGAGCTCTGTGCTCTGAGCATGATGTTTTGAGTGTCACTCAGGAGAAGACTGGAAAAAGTGAGAATATTGTAGGTGTGGTCCTCGGATTCAAAGCGTAAAGACACTGATCTGTATTCAGGGCTGTGGGGACAGTACTGTTTTCTGAAAACATTTTTACAGGCATTCCTGCTATTAAAAAATGAAACAAAACCAAATAATACCCAACAACACCAAAAAAAAACAAACAAACCAACCCCAACAACAAAGAAACAAAACGCACAGCAAAGAAAAAACAACCCCAAAATCCCCCCAAAAACCAAAACCCCAAACCATGTTGCTTATATCTTTCCTGTAGTACTAAATGCACAGAAGCATGAAAATATAGACTACTACAAACACAGAGAAACAAACAATTTACAACATACCTGAAAAAAATTCTCAAAATAAGAAGTGTCACTTAGTACACCAAGAAGCTGATAGCAGGCCTGGTTCTCTGCACTGTTAGAAAGATACATTAGTTTCTTTGTGTATCTGACATACATAGCTCATGTCCCTAACATGGCATTAGCAGATAAGAATAAGTGCTCCTAAGACATGGCTATTCAGATTTAATAGTCGTTTTTATTGAAGGGTCAAACTCACGTTTGACTGTCTTGCAAGAGGAAGGTTATAAAGCAAACAGGGAGACATGTGGGAGCCTTGCTGCATGAGAGATGTCCAAGGGAAGGGCAGTTCTGGCTATCACCCTACTGTCACTGTGTCATTTCAAGCCAAGATAAGTGGTAGAGATGTCTGAAGTGATCTTCATCAAAGGGTGCAGAGAGAACTGGCTAATGTTCATGCAAGGCTGCTTTCTTTTATCTAGAGAAGGTCACGGAGAGTGGGCAAAGGTCCACAAGGATTGGAGGAAGACAAATACTGCATTTGTCTTTAAAAAAGACTCAGAGGGCAATCCAGGGAGCTATAGGTTTGTGAGACAGAAAATTGTGAAGCAAGTCCTCTTGGAGCACATTTCTGGGAACACGAAGGAGAAGAATGTGGGAGGGAAGAGTCGACACAGCTTTTCGGAAGACAAATCATGCCAGACCAACCTGATGGTCTTCTAAGATAAAATGACTGGATTTACTTCAAGAAGGCTGCTGTCTCTCTCCCACAGTATTCTTGTACTCATGTTTTGTTATTGATTAGTGAGCAACTAGATAGTAAAAAAATGGCTGAATGGGCTATACTGTGCCTGGAGGCCCATAACAAGTTGGGTAATGCCAGGATTTATTCTGAGACTTGTGTTTAACATCTCTATGATCTGAAGGTGACAACTCTGATCAAGTTCACAGATGACATCAAACTTGTACAGGAAGGAGACAGAGTCAATATGCTGCTATCCAGAGGGACCTGACATGCTGGAGGAGTGGACTGACAAGAACTGCATGAAATTCAGCCAGTACCAATGTCCAGTCCAGCACCAGAGAAGGAGCAATTCTTTCCAACAGTGATTTCAAAGATACGAAACCGTTATCAAAATGTCATTGCCTTTCACTCTGTTCATGTGTTTGGATAAATGTTCAGGTATATTGGGCTGGGCCAGGATTCATGCGAAGTTAAAGCACATGACCTGAGCAAAGTTGCATGAGAGAGTAGATTTTCTCTATGATGATATTGTATTCAACTTTGAGTTAACTCGAAGCCACCCAGCAACACAATGAACCAGGTCTTAATCTAACCATACCTACTTCAGCATGCTGACAGAACATGCCACCATGTGAATCCGTCTATGTCTAGAATAAAATATATGTGATATCAAAAAAGCTGTGAGGTAATGTCAGAAAAGTCTACACAGGTCATAACAAACGTGGCTTCCCTGTAACGGAGTGGCTGCGTAGGCTATGACTCTTCAGTCTGCAAAGGAGACAACTAAGGTTTCTTCAAAATGAGGAAATTGATTTTTCATGCAGGCATAGCTAAGCTGTGAAATTCCTGACAACAGAATGATTTGTATGCTAAAAGTTTCCATAGGCTAAAAGGGTAAGTGGATGAGTTGGTAGAATAGAAATTAATCTCGACCTACAGGACACAAAGCTGAAGAGTTCCATGATCTGTGCTCTGCTGGTGTCCAGGAGAGCCTTTTGAGGAAGTGAACAGGCTGCACTTCCTCTAAGCCTGGATATCTGTTTCTGGCCACCAGCAGTCAGCTGGAATCAGTGTACCTTTTGTCTGCCACAGTATCCCCACTCATGTAGAGCTATCTGCTGGAAACTGAATATTGCATATAAAAGGAAGGGTTGTTTACTTAGAAGGTTTACCTGATTCATGTCAGATGAATGGCATGTACTTAGAAACAACTCAAAAAATAAAAATCTCGGTCAGAACTGTGTACAAGCAGAGGTCATTCTGGGGAAATTGTGTGGCCCATGGTAAAATTAAACAAAAGGCTGTATTCAGCTGTGACACTCATGCAGTGCTCTCTTCTGAAGTCACAGGATCCATGCATGCATGAAATCCAAGGCAAAATTAGATAAGAAACAAAAATAGACTCAAAGGTACCTGTGTGAGGGGAATAATCTTATTCACAGGAAAAGCTGCAGTATTTTTTCCTGTTCAATCTTTTATCACAGAATCCTGAAGGACAGATAGATACAGCCCCATATGTAGCTAGAAATGAAGTAATAATAGATACTTTTCTTTTTAGACATGCTCTAGATTTTTTATATTCAGAATGACAAAAAATGTTACTTCTCTGGAGATCATCCATTGAAGATGATCCCACCTAGGGGTGCATAGCTAGATTAATAACCTTTATTTCAACTCTAGGGAATTCTTTGTTTTCCACACCAGCTTGACAAAGAAGTGCTCAATAGAAGCTGAAACGCTAGCACATTAGGCTTTTTAGAGTAAAAGTTTGATTATATATGTATTTGGTAGGTTTATGTTTATATTTAACTAGGTCTGAGAATGGAAAAGACATTTAATTAGGGTGTAACTATAAATAAATGTTGAAGCTCTAAATAGCAAATGGTGCAAACACATCATAGTCTTCTGAATTCCAGAAAGGTGAGCATCAGTAGATGCAAAATCAATGTTTTACCTCTCAGCTGCTGATTACATACAAAACTCATCTGCCATGTTGAAAATGTATGATATGTAGCATAAACTATTGCAATACTAAGAATTTCCTGAAGTGAACTTTATGGGCATAGTGGAAAGAATGTGGCTCTATCAATTTTTCCTTACTTGAGGTGTTTTTGAAGTGCAGATAGTTCCATGTTAAAGTTTCAAAGCATATTTCAAACCATGGCACAGCATTTTTTCTAGTAGTTTTTGCAAATTAATTCCTTGTCCTTGTGGCAGTCCAGTGTATAATCCCTGTGCTCCCTTTTCTGCCCTAATATGAAGTCATTCATGACTTCCATTACCAGGAAGGAATTCAACATAAAAATGAATTCCTGAGCCCCTGAAGGGAAAAGGTCCAGAAGCATTAACATCCAGAGCAACTCACTGAGATTATTACATGTTTTTTGAAGGGTGAGTGGAGAGCAGCTCAGTTCTGAGTCCTGCACTTGGGCTACAACAGCCCCATGCAATGTGACGGGCTTTGGAAAGTGGCTGGAAAGCTTCCTGGCAGAAAAAGACCTTGGGGTGTTGGTTGACAGCCAGTTAAATGTGAACCAGCATAGTGCCTAGGTGACCAAGAAGGCCAATGACTCCTTGGCTTGTATCAGAAATAGTTTTTTTTTCTGCTGATGTTGGTATTTAAATGGATTTTTCCTTCAATATTTCCAGTTTTGTCAGTGGCCCTAGATTCTTACTGGGATCTTTCAAATTGACTTACAGTCTTTTGACTGAATATTGAGATAATTTGATTAAACTTTTCAGCCTTTTCCTTGTAGCTTGCTATCACAAGCACATGGGCTTTTTCAATGATTCATCAGCTCTCATGAACAAATAGCAGCAGCAAGGCAGAGGAGCTGAGTTCTGAGGCTAATAGATGGACTGTTCTAACTGAATTTTACATGTACAAATTCTTTCTCCCTCTTTGTCACTGGTATGCAGTTTGTATTTATTTCCTTGGATTGTGGGCAAGGATGCAGTTGAAATAAACAAACACGTGTATGATGATGTCAAGTAATTTATTCAAATAATATAAATTAATCACAACTGCAATGCTGTCCTCTGATTGTGAATTTCTATGACCCACTGCCTGAGCCGTATATATGGTTTAGAGTCATTAGAGTGTCCATTTTACCATAAGCCCAGGTCAATTTGTTGTACTGTTGGGCTGTACCAGTATGCCAGCTATGAGCCATCTTGGTGATTTCTTTAATCTTCTACAATTATTTTAGGAGCCCACAAAGGAGCTGTGGGGATTATACTTGGGCCAGATAGAGGAGTCAGTGAGGAAATACTGGTTTCAGGTGTTTATCCAGTGTATAATTCTATTTTGCAAACAACTTTAGTAATTGATTTTTTAATTTATCTCAAAAGGTACTTGCCTTAACATGTGTATTCTTGCAGTCAGATTTGCTTTTCAGTGTAGAGTTGATAACTGGTTGTTAGGTGAAGGTCGAGATTATTGTTGTCATAGTCTGTATTATTTCATTGTGGTCAAAATCAAAGGTGAGGGATTAGCAGAAGCACGGCATTTTAAAGCTCCCTGACAACTGCTCTTTCTGCATGAGATATTATTATCATTGTTTTCCATGACTATTGTTAGGATGTCATTGTATCGTGTTCACTTTGTCCATTTTGTCACCTTGACATGCATTAGGCTGTAATTCTGCTTGATCCCAACTTAGAAAGACTGCATTTTTATGTTGTGCAGGAAATAAGAAAAATGTGTGGTCTTCTGCAGCCACATTTGCAAAGATTTGTTGTGCTGCAGCCAGTTTGACTTTACTTGGAGAAAAAAATTGACATCAGGGCTATTGTAACCTGCTTCCCAGACTGACTAGGTTGTATGCAGACAGGCCAGTCTCTTTGCCTCTCAACTCAGATGCATCTGTAGAAAGCAAAACTTTGCTTTTCTCTGGCTGGGCTTTTTTTTCTGGGATCCTTTGGCAATCTGCAAAGATTGTGTGGAAGCGCCAGGTTTTAATCTAAGCCCTTGACCGGGGCTCCTCCTCACCCAGTCTCAAGTCAGCAGTTGATCAGTCTGCATGTTAGGAACTAAAAACTCAGTTTACCCTGCAGTTAGTGGTTTCACGTTTGAGTTCAGGCACTAAAATCCTTGACATCACCCTGCTTGAGGGGTAGCTGCACTTAAATGTTCTTCTTGATGTGTTTCAGAGAATTTAGATTTGCCATGGGATTCACTACTCTGCTTTTCCTCTGTCTTGCACTGTATTTAGATCTCATCACCAAAGCTTTTGGCTTGACGAGAAGACATGGACCTGAAAGTTTCTGAGGCTGCAAATAGCATGCTGAACTGAGCATGAGGAGATGAAAGTCAGCCTTTGTCCCTGGGGCCTTATTTTGCCATGCTCATACTAACTTTTCTGTTGACTTTAAGAGAAAACTTGGCACCTGGATTGCCTTTCTAGCTCAGCAGAACAAAATGCCACATTCTCGCCTAGCTTGAACGTTTCATTGGTTGTTTCTTTATATGGCAAATAATTCTAACTGCTGCAAACAAGAGAGAATACTGATCCCTAGCCTTTATATAGCACGTTAGCTCAAGCTTACAGTACCTTCTACTAACAAAACCAGAAACATGAATTTTTATTTTTTTATTTTTATTTTACTGTTGAGAAAAACAAAAAAAAAACAAAAAAACCCAGTGTTATCCAGCAATTCAGGGATGCAGCTAGAACAGAATATTATCCCTTGAGTCCTACTGCCTCAGACACTGGGGCTGTAGTAAGTACATAAGTAAAGAAGTTGCAAGGTGAAGAGACCACAGCAAGAGCTGCCTTTTACAGCCTGTTTCACCAGCTTCATTTGTTTCCATTGTTTTAAATCTTTCCATATCACCATCCCTTTCAGGTGGGGAGGAATTTGGTTGCAAAGCATTTGAAAATGCTTTGTTCAGAGTGCTCAGAAAATGCTTTATTCATTTGAAGGCTTTGTTCAGAGTGAGGGGGAGATGACCTTCCAGGTTCAGAAGGAATTGCAAGTCTTTCATCCTCCTTTGCTGATTCTGCTCCACTTCTGCTCAGGTAATGATGCAATGGTTTCAGAGCTATCAGTATAGTTATTTATCCCACTCTCTTTTCAGGGATGAAGGATGAAACTAGTTTGGCCCATCAGAACTCATTCATTCTTCAGGAGTTCAAAGCTGGGTCAGCACAAACCAGGTCTTTGGCTTGGAAGCATTTAGGCTTTTCTTTTTTTTTTTTTTGAATCTTGCGTTAGTGCCATGTTTAGCTATGTCCCCACATAAAAGCTTTCTGGCACAGAAAGTCTTCCATTCAAGTAATTCTCCTTCATGTCACTGATTAATTCAGACCATTAACTAAGAAAGAAACTAGCTAATCATTTGTCCATATGTGGCCTGTGTATGTAGCAAGCTTGTAGGCTTGTAAGTACAGTTGGCTAGCAAAGAAACCACTGGTATTTCATTACATTTTTGTGTGTCTCAGCACTTTCTGCCCCTGCCCAGAAAAATGAAAAGCCAAAGCACAGCCTGTGGTAACAGTAATTCCTACCAATGAAATCAGAAACAGGAAAGCTCATCATCTGGCATTTATTCCAATTTTCAGAGCTCAGATCTTTTTACTAAATGGACAGTCACCTGGTTCAAACTTTGCATCGTTTCTTGCAAACTGCTGTTGGCAAAACTCTGTGATGATTGCTATGTTTATACCGTGAATAAATCAAAGGGAGTCTGGATAAGTGAAGAATCAGTGGTAGCTGAAATTTTGAAGTTAATTCTGTTGTAATCTCAATCTGTGACTTTCAGACTTTTATTACAGTCTATGCTTTACTGAAATCTGTGGGCTCTCCCCCATCAAGTCCCAGTTTAATCAAGACTTTTATTTCAGCTGGTTCTCTTTCAGTATTCTCTTAGTTCAAGTCTATAATCACTATTCAGTAGTTTTAATTATAGCTACGGCTCAAGAGACCTGAAACATAGCTTTTCGTATCTTTATGAAATACTTCTTGTATGAAGTTTAGAAGGTCTCATAATTTAAATGCTACTAGAAAAGTCCTATTTGAAGTGGGAGCGAGATCTGGACCGTAGTGAATATCCATGAATGGGTTCAGGATTTTATCAATTGTTTTGTGCTTGGTTCCTATAGCCATCACAGTCTTAACAGGTATAGAGCATATGTGCATGCTACAAAACTTTGTGTGAGGCTTCAGAACACAACTCTTCAGGTTAAGAAGTGCCCAAGCATCTTTACCTAGTTAGAAAAAGGAAACCTCACAAACTCACTGCTTTCTGTCCCCACAAAAAAATCCTCATGTATCTGTATAAGCTGAAAAACAAAAAATTACTTCCTATAAGGATATCCTCAGGTCAAGGAGTGAGAAACAGAATGCACAGGTAAACATTTGCTCTGCTTTTTCTGTGATGAGATTTAGCCAGCCTACAGAGTGAACTACTGATCCCATGGGGATACTACCATGATGCATGCTTGATTGTATTTCCTCAAGGTTTCCCTCCATTTTGATTATTTTTTCACTCTTTATCAGGTATCACAAAGCTCACACAGAGTACACATCACCGTGCCTCAGTTTCCCTCTTCCACATGACTTTTGGCTGCAAACATAAACAGTGCTTCTTTGGTTTCCCTGAAAAGAATAGGCAATCTGCTTACCCTAAGCCCATCTGCAGTCAGATATTCTGAGATAGACCAGGTATATTTGTTTCCTAGCACTGCCTTTCAAAATTTCCACAATCAGATGTTCAAGCTCAGAGTTATTAAGGGTGTATAATTCCTGGAACTACACATAAGTCAATGAAATTGCTCATAGACACCTTTAGTGACAACTCTGTTATCTGTCTGCCTTCATGTGGCCTCCTACTTTGGCTTCATCACTTCATTTGAAGGTGATAATTTTTTGTTTTGTCTTCTCTTTTTCATCTCCTGTTTTCCTTTCAATGCTATTCTAACTCCAGACTAGTGGATGTCAGCATCATCTCTAATCCTCTAAAATGGAATTTTCCATGTTTTTGGTTTTCACTATCATCTTCCAAGGCAAAGCAGTCTCTATAATCTCTGCTGGAATGAACGCAGTGGAGACTGCAAACAATATTTGCTGACTTAAAGACAACAGAATCACAAACTTATCCATAATGCAGTTGGCATGGAGCTTCTTTATTTTCATCTGCAGATAATTGTGTTTGTGATCAACAAGGAAAAGTATCTAGACAGTTGTATACTACAGAGGAAAATGAAAACTCTCTTGTCTGAAAACATTAAACTAATTTAACATCAGGCTGTGGGAAGAATGATGGGAAAAAAAAGCACACAATTAATTAATAGGAATTTCTCTAGTATATAGACAGAAAAGGGAATTTGTAAGAATCCTGGTTTCAGCTTTAGTGGATTGTGAGCCTCGTATCTTTTTTTTTTTTTAACTAAAAAAAGTAGTGAAGAGTAAGAAAAGAAAACTGAAGAGATAAAATTATTTATCTGGAGAAAAATGGGCTATTTGTTAAGATAAGTCCTTTGATGGTTACTAAAAACAGTTGTCTAATGCAACGTCTGACTGAGAGTGTGCATGACAGAGAAAAGGTTACCCCATGCTTGCGCTTCTTCTTTGGTGCAAATAAGTAGATTCTATACTCCACTTTCAGAGACAAGACAGCTATCTTGGCCTGACCTAGTGTAGCTCTCGAGAAAAAAAGGGGGGACTGAAAGCAGCAGAGAGTGGAGCTGTGTCAGAATTAACAAAGCTATGGGAAAGAAGTTAGATCAATCAACTCTGTTGTATTGCTCTGAAGATATGTTTCCTCAGAAGCATTCTTATTTTCCTTGGTAAATAATGCTATGTTCTAATAAGGCTTTTGCTTAAAGGACCAGAACTGCCAGATTTGGACTACAGATTTGGACCAGAACTGACTTTAGTTCAAATCTGCAGTAAATCTTATTTGCTGGGGCAGGTGGGAAGCTGTGTTGAATATCCAGGCTGAGAATGGAAAATTGTCTGACCCTACCCTAAGAGGTAAGTGATAGTTAAAGACCTGAGCAACAGAGGGAGTGTGGTCAGAGAGATAAGAAAATGTCAGAGGTACAGTTTTCCCAGAGAGTGTAAGAATCAGCGATAAACATAAGAAGGCACTACATACACAGATCCTTAAAATACCTTTAAGAATCTGGATCTTAGTCCCCAGGATTATCCAGGCTTTTGATTCTGATAAGATGATTTATGAAGGTTCCAATAAGTACTGCTTACAAAGATGTTGTTTATGATGTTTTCATTCAAAGCCATGAGTTCAGAACATGGGACGTGCCAGGGAGATAATTTGCAGTTGTATAATCTATTTCTGAACACTCTAGGCATATGAGTTCAATGTGAACTTAAGTCCCAGTGTAAGTCCCTCTGTTATTTTCCTACTACCTAATTCATTTATTTTTTGGACTGGCAGGTGCAAAATAGTACATCTCCAGAAATTCTTGACTTTAGCAATATCCTATTATAGCTATGTCTCCATTAAGAGGTAGCACTTCCTGGTGGCCAGAGAAGAGATGCTGCCTCCAGCCATATCTCTTATTGCAGAATAGTGTCTGACCTGTTCTCTTCTTACACCACTGTCATCACCTCTTATATGAACATACGAATAAGAACAAAGATATTTGGATTATGCCCTTATAACTCTGCATCTGAGAGTGACAAGTGGCATGTGACATGGAAAATTGTAGGGCTTTAGAGGGCCCAGCAGAGTGATGTGCAGTGATTCTGTACCACAGTTTCCATCAGTTTAGCTATGCTGCCACTGTTAGGTCTGAGCCCTTTTAATACCCAGTAAAGCCCTTTTCACCAACACTATGCTGTTTCTGACTTTGATGTTAAACCAGGTGTTTTGATTTAGAGCCCTGCAGTAGTGAGTAGAGATCTCCTTGTTCTAGAACCAGGTCTCTAGTCAGGTAATCTTGTATGGAAACTAGAAATTCTCAAATAGAAACTTTACCACTTCCCCACCATCCGTCCCCCTTATCCCTTTTGTTTCAATCAGCTGCAAACTCCATTACCTATCAATAAGATATTACTTATACTGAACAGAAACTCAGATCATGCTGAATCTATTATTTTTAGTTTCACAGCAAGGTTAAGTGAAGCTGTGAATGGTATTAATTGATTTTCATTGTAGTGGATGACAGTTTCAGTTTAGGGATATCTATAAAGTATTAATTTAAGCCCAGAAAACATTTTTAATCTGGCATGGTATACATGCTAAACCAGACTGGTTCTATTATTCTTTTGGTTCATCAAAGAATAGTATTGAGGAGCTTCCCCTAGGTCCAATCACAGGCTTACAGATGCTTGGTAAAAGGGCAAACACCATTGCAGAAGAGATTTTCTGGTCTGAAGTACAATAATATGCCCATTTAATAATCCATTGTTTATTAATTTATACAAATATTTTCTTTGTTTTTTTTGTGTGTTTTTGTTTCTAAAAGTAAAGAAAAATCTTATCTTTGTAAGGTACTTGGGAGACAGGTTCTTCATAGAAGAACATTTTCTTTCAGGTAATAAGTTCTAAGTCTTCCTAGGCTTCAACAATACATAAATATACTTAAATATACCCATGACAATGGAGTTTTGATCCAGCCTACAGCATGGACACAACACTCTATTTCCCTCCCTTTTCTCTACCTGTCAAGTTTTGGGTTCTGTGCTACCTTTCCATATGTGCTCGTCATATTTCATTTAATCTCTTCTGCTCTACTTCTAATATGCCTGAAAAGAGATATCCTGTCTTTATTAAAGCCAAGGCTAATCTGAAAATATTTTACTCTCCAATTATATGATTAGTAATGGGAGTTTAATACAGTGGATCTCACTTTACTCCCACTCATAGCTCTATTTCACTGCAAACTAATCCCGTCAATTAAAGTGGCATTTTTATATTGGTGTCACCAAGAGAAGGGAAAAGAGCATAAATCTCACTCTACCAAACTCCCTTTAAGGTTGCCATTTTGATCATCTGTTTGTGGAGAGGCTCTTCGAACGTAGATGGTCAGATTTCAAGAAAAAAAAAATCACACCTGATTTCCTTTCTTAAAATAATTATAATAGCAATAACTATGGTAAATAGCTTGTCACTGAGATGAGTTTCTGGAGACAGGTCTGAGCAGAGTGGTTTGAGGCACACGGAGGGTGGGAAGGAGAATGACAGGGCTGCTACTCTCCCAGGTCCCTGCAGAGCCTGCTGGGCTGGGGAATCAGCGAAGGGGAGCAAGCAGTGCCAAAATGCTTCTCGCAGCTCTGTCTGACAAGGGAGCTCAAATGAAAGCTGAGCTATTTTAGTAAAAACCTTTGGTTAAAAATAATACCATAATACACAGCAAAGATCTAATTGTTTATAACAGGTTATTCTTAAGTCCTCATTTAATGTCCTCTTAGGTAAAACTCCAGTTGATTTATCAGCTAGTCAATCAAAAAGGAAAATATTTTGTCAAATGTTTAAAAAGAAGTAGCTATCTGACTCCAGCAAAGGAACTTTTGCCCCATCCAGCTGTTGCTTTTATCGAGTTTTCTATAGCCATTTATGGTGCTTTGTTCTCTTCTGTCCTATGCTTTGTTTCTCTTATGCAATGAATTGTGAGAGTAAGACAAACTAGGAAAGGAGATAAAGGCACCATGTGATTTTTCTTTATTTGTTCTGTAAAGCATGTAGCTCATTCTGTACAATTGTATAAATGGCAGTAAAATACTTGGCTTCAGTGGGAGCTTTATTTGGGTAATGTCTACATAAGGATTGTAGTCTGGGGCTCCCACAATTTTGAGCAGCTCCAGAATACTGAGATGTCTTTTTTCACGCGTGTACAATATCTAATATTTAGTTCACATCCCTACAGAGCTGTGGTATTTTGCCAAAATGGGGAAACAAAATAAAAAGACAAAGTGAACACATTTTATTATGTGTAGTGTTCCATGGTCTCTCTCCAGAGATTTGCTTGTGATTTCCACTTTAAATAATGTGTGAAAGTATCTAGTAGTTCTGATATTTCCATTTTTAGTCCCTAAACAAAAATACCATGAAGTGAATTTCATTTTGAGAGAAAATGACAAACATTTTAAAATACTTTAACCTAGGTGCACGGTACTATACATACATAAAAATCTTATCCGTGTCTCAGAGAAGAATGAGGGGAGAGGTGAGGTGACACAAACTCCAACAGCTTTGTGTTTTAGTGGTACAGAACACAGTATTTTGCAACAGCTGCTCCAGACTCACCCTGCAGAAGCCTGTGATCCAGGTATTGAGGGGTACAGCAGACTGGTATGTCCCCTAGCATAAGGGTTAGCCCTCAGCTGGGCATAGGACTTAACAGGAAGTTCTTGTTGCTTTTCTAGGGAGCAAACAAGATGGATAAGGAAGGTGAACTAAGGAACCAGAATATTACATGAAGCCTTTTTATCTGTCTGAGTCAGAGAAGCATGAGATCTAAGAGTCTGCTGACTCTCATAGCCTGAGAGTTATTTATTTTTGGTGAAGTCTACTCCTTTATGTAAATAATAAGCTTTCAGAAAATAACACTGAATTTTTCTTTTAAATATTTAAACTTTGAAAGAGATTTGGCTTAATTACTAGGAGAAATATTGCAACAAATATACATCAACCCCACACATTTTGCACCATTGGCCCCTATTCCCACAGTCTAAACCAGCTACTTTTACTGAAATATGAATAATTACATTGTTGTTAATTACCTGATTCTGCACAGTAAAATAAGGCTGAGGAAGTGGCTAAAGGGGCTAATAAAGAGCAACCAGGAGAAATATGGGGATGCCATGAGGCATTGAGATGCTAATGACTTTCTAATGGCTGTCCTCTTGCATTTGAACTGTTTTGCTAAGATACATATTTGCTATTTAAGTGAATGATGATGTCTTGAGATTTTCCCTTGTAGATCTTTGGTGAGAGTCTATTACAGTTTACTTGCCTTGAAATTCAGTATCATCTCCTTTCTACTGTGACTGCCTTTGTAAGAGTAGAAAACAAATGCAAAAGGAGCACAAACCCTGAGGAAAGGAAGGTGTTAAAGACTAAGTAATTCTGTAAAACTTTTTGTGCTCTTCCTGGAACTCTCACATCAAGAGGCACTCAGGACCCAACTGCAGCAATTGTTATAAATGCTGGTCAGAAAATTATTTGTTCTCTTCTGCAAAAAGTGATACTGAAGTGCCTTTACAGGGACCTAGCTTTTTCCTAAAGGTCTTATAACAGGATAAACAAATTCCCCTTGGGCAGTTAAGTCAGTACGAAGGGCCTCCATCTTGCAACAAGGAAAACTTTGAAGTTTTGATAGTGGACGTTCATATGCCTAAGGTACAAGCATCTGAAGCATGTGCAGGAGAGGCTGAACAGTGATGCAGCCATTTTCTTACCCTCTGAAAGCACACAGACTGCTGAAGAGAAAGAAGGGAACAACAGTTTTCTTGGATGTCCAGTAAATCGGCTCCAAGCATAAGCAGATAGAAGTGACACTGAAACAAGCAGTGTGCTTTATATAGGTTGAAAATTATGTCCACCAAACGCCTCTAGGTAGCTGACAGCTTGGAATTAAACCTGTGCCTCTGATAGGCCAGTTAAGACTACTGGGTTTCTAGGACCTTCAGTATATTGGTGGGAAATGTATAAAATCTAATATAATCCTTTATTCTTTCTTAAAAGTAGAGTATAAGGTGCAAAGTAGCCCATGTACAGAATAGACATTCCACTTTAATTTTGAGAGAATATATTACTGGAGTAATGTAAAATAAAAACAGGTTATAAAACATGCAGGAAAATGAAGAAGAACAAGTTGTACTGCCAGCTCCAAAATAGATGCTTATGCGCAGCACTGAGAAAATAAGCTGTCTTTCCCAGCGTCAGCGATGGTAAATAAAAGAGCTAACAAAACAATGTGATAAAGGCTGGGTTGTGTGAGTTGTTCTTTTACAGGAAACCCATAGTACAGCATATTCATTAGTCATCTTATTGCTGAGTTTTATGTATAGCTCTCTGTCCACCCAGCTGAAAGCACAGTATGTACTATATATTTCCTCTGATACACTGTTAGTGATCAAACCTAAACCGGCTCTAGTGTAAGCCAGAAAGGAAAATAAAAGCAGCAGTTCTTAGAAGGGGAGGAAAAGAAAAGCAAAGTAACAGTGAGGACACATTCATTTCAGGTCATGTGAAAGACCAAGAGAATGTACTGCATCAGAGAAGAAAAAAAAGTATGGGAAGTGGCATTCCACAAGTACTAGACAAAATCCATAGCAATTGGCAATGCTTTACATTCGTGTGTTATGTTACTTGGCTCAAAAGCTGCCAGTAGTGGTGATTATTAGAATACTTCCTTCACTACAAAGGACCAAAAAAAGCTGTGTTTTATGTCGAGAATAAAGGTAGAAGGACGGATACAGACATCAGAATAACAATTTTCTCATTGGAACAAAAGGACTGTTGGTGGTTTTAATCCAGAAGGAAGATGGTAGCTGGATGATAAGTTTGAAGTGCTTTCAAGTCTTCTAAGCATCTGAAGAAGTCATTACTGAAAGGCCTTGAAGGGTGTGAGAACATCCAGCTATTCAGTGTTTGCCCATCATCTCCAATAAGAGGAGTCAGAAAGCTCAATTATGAACACCTAGTAACAGTAAATCCTCAGTCCCTTTAAGATGTTCCCTCGTTTCCCAATTTACTCTTTCAGTTTTGAGAGCTGAAGAGACACTGGTGAGGTAGATTCAGATGTTCAGTCAAGTGACTTGAGAGTTGATGGTTACTTGCATCAAAGCCATGGCAAAAGTTCTGAGTGCTTTTAGCCAAAGGTGTATGTCAGAGGAGTTGAGACAATTCAGCCCACAGTGGAAGGGATTTGAGCTAAGGGCATCTAAGCTCACACGAGCCAATGATGTCTCAGTTGTCTGTACTGCTCCAGCACCTGAATGCTGTCACACACAGAAGCAGGGACACCTGCCATTCTGTCCTTGTACCTCATATCACCTCCGGGATCATGTATAAACCTTATTTCCCTGTGAAGAAAGAGTCAAAGGAACCTTAAAGATTTAAAAATACCTGAAGTCCACTGAAATTCAGTGCAAATTGAATGTTCAACAGATTAAGACCCTAATTAAAATACCAAGGACTTAGAAAAAATCACAGATATTGCTGGCGTAAATTCAAATAATTGAAGGATACCAAGTCCCAATTTGAGCTCACCAATAATCTCATTTTATTCAGTAAAATACATGATTTACCTTAGATTTTAGAAACAGTTCCTTTCTCTTCACAGATAAGACATTACATTATTGTCTTACATTTGGATTGTCATAAGTCATCAAATCAGATCTTACCCAAAGTCATTATACCAAGCATTTATAATTTTTCCCCTTAGAAAAAAACCACTGAGACTTCACCCCAGCTGACTTTTCTTTAGATACAGACATAAAAAACTCCAACAGAGTGAAACCCAGCATTTGCACTGACAATTGTGCAGGACTCAGTTTTATCCTAAATGAATATGACATCTCTGAAAAGATTAATTCAGAGATTCAGTGCGTGCTCAATAGGATTTTGAAGGAATGCTCGCTGGGAATGGTGATGGTCTATGCCGACTTTCTGCAGTGCACTTCCTTGAACCAAGGGTAGGCATTGGAGACATGCCACATTGTTAATTAAGCCCTTGGTGCTTCTGCAGCACTTACCAACTAGTAACTTTTAATGCAAATGTTGAATATTCCTGAAGTTGTATTTTAGTCTTATTGATTTGCCTAGTGACAGGGCTCCAAGCAGCAGGTCAGGTTTTCTAGTCTTCTTTGCTCTGGAGACCATGGAAGTCAGCACTGAGAAACAGACTTAGGTGGAGGCTTACACTATCCATCAGATGCTTTATTGGCCAAAGAAGAGTAAAGGATTAGAGGCTTAATCCTTGAAGCAAATTTTATTTCCTGAATTTGATTTTGCCCACAAAACAAAGTCCCCATAAACCCAGCTGTAGGATTTACAGATACATTTTTCCTTCTTGAAAGCAAATCTTTTAACTCTTTATCCTGCATTTTATGAGACTGAGATCATCCAAATCCTTCAGTACTGGGCTAAGCCTCGGGTTTTTTGCCTTTGAGCTGCCTTGGCCAAAGAGTCCCACGAACACAGGCAGCACCTCAAAAACAGTGGGACTGAGAGTGGCAGAAAACTGTATTGAAAAAATAATTAGGTCAGAAATAGGAATCTTTGGCTGCTTGCTGTTATTTACTCATAAGTATTCTGGCTCAAGCTACAGGGAAATACTGGAGAATTGGTTTTGGACATTAACTGTTGTCAACTGCCTTGACCATTATTTTTTTTTTTTTTTGCAATATATAGTTTTGTACACTGGATAAATTTACAAACCAGCAATTCTCTGAGGATAAGAGAAGGCACTTTGTTCAACCTTTAGGGTAGTTTGGGAGGGCAACTGAGCAGCCTGAGCAATAGGAAATGCTGAGATGGTAAATGGCACATTCCTATTGTCAGGGCTTCCCAGCAAACAGTCCTTGATTTAGCAGGTGGTCACAATTTTCCTGGAATAGCAGCACAGGAGAACAGAGGTAATACCGTAATCGAACCTGTTTTCTGAAGGCTTGGGATACGTATCCTAGCAGAGCAAGTTTCAAATACTCAGGTAACACAATGAAACTGAAGATGTATTATGGCTCCAGCGCTCCAGCTCAGGTGCCAATCTTCAAAACATGGAGATGAGTGTGTCAGAAAGAGCATGGAAGGCAGTGTCATGTGAGACAGTAAACTTAAGGCAAAAAAAAATAGACAAACCAAATGTACTACGTCATTTGGGTAATTAACCACCCAAAGAGCAGGGCAAGGGGAATATAATCTCGTTCTTGAGTTAATTCACGTAGTGATGTACTACAATATTCGGACCTGTTGCAATATTACTTCATTCTTTAGATATGCAAAGAGGTGTTACTAGGCAAAAATTTAGGGAAATCCCACTTTGCTGCCTGCATTCAATTTAAGATCAATGGAGGTTTTACTCATTATGACTACTGGTAACAGGAATACTTGTGAAATGAAGTATTTTACAGTAAGCAGAATTTTAAGAAAATAGTGTAATTAAGTGTTTTCTTAAAAAAAAAAAGGGAAGAAAAAATCTAGGTAGATGCAACGCAACTTTTGCACTAGTTCCTACCAAGTCTTCTAAAAAGAAGCTTTTAAAAAAATGAAAAAGAATATTTTTGAATGGTTTGGTGGAGGAGAGTCCACAAGAAAAAGGAGAGAAATCCTGTAGCCTTCCAGGATAAAATTCTGCCTGCTTTCCATGGCTACCCTCGGAAAATACAAGTACAGAAAGAGAGAATGTGCTTTTGTAGTTACTGAGGTTTTCAATGTAGCACTAGCTGCAAAGGCATGTCCCATGCGAGCTAGCACAAACTGTACTGTAAACTGGAAATGACAGGACAGCACTTTCACCCTGTATATAGCACATTATGGGAACAGCAGCAAAGCCCAGGGTTGCCTTGACCTAAAGAAAAGCCAAATAGTTTGGCAGAACATACTGTAGGTTCTTCCAAATATGGAAGTTTCTTCTGATCTCTGGGCATGTTTCAGCAGAACTATTTTTAAACATAACGTTCATGCTTTTTAAGTACTTTTCTTTGATTGAGAAGCAGAAAATATGGGGAGAGTGAAGTAATTCCCATTGGTTTGTTCCATTTTTTAAACAGTATGTTCCCAGTGTCAGGAATATCAAATAACACTACTGTGTGTGTACAACTGAGAGAGATAACAACCATATTTCTTAGCTTACTACAGATGTTGAATATTTAAAAAAAAAAGGGAAAATAAAACCATAAGATTCTTTATCTCCCCTCCTCCAACTTAATAGTAGAAATTATAATAATTTAGTCTGGTAAAAGCAGCAGCAGAAATTATACAGAATCACTATCCTTTGCTGTTATTCAGCTCTCTGGGAACTCAGATAGGTGTTCATGTAGCAAAACATTAATTCCAGCACCTTGAGCCCCACAGTGGTTCTGGAATATTTAGAACATTTAGAACATTTGTTCACTTGTTTTATTATCTTTGTGTATACACAAGGATTTCAAATGGCACTAAAAATATGAATGCATCTTCTGAGTGCTCCTGTATAATAGAATTAACCATGACCACGGGCATTATTACCGACACTGGTTAATTATCACCATGAGCACTGTTTCAGGATTGCCAACAGTCCAGGGCCAATAAATATGAGTCCTGCCAAGCATTTACTAGATAAAAGTCTTAGTTTATTCTGCAATGATAAAAATCCCATGTCTAGAAACAGCTATTTTTTCAGAGCCCTTTGGTTATAAAGTACCCAGTGTAAAAAGGACTTCTTATTTTTTTGCCTCTGTTTTCTTCACAGCCAAGTACTGGCAATGGAAAAAAAGAGATCAGGATTTTCTCAGCTTTATGGTCATTCTCAAGAATTAGCATAGGCCAGCAAACATTCCCAATGGCAAATCTGGAAGTGGTAACTCTAGTTTCAGCAGGTAGGTAGTTCCATTCTGTGGACAAAGGCACTGTCACTTTTACTTACTACAACAGATGCAGCTGCTGATGGTGCACAGCCATTATGGAAGACTTGATTTCATTTATTTTGCTGGCCTATGCTTCAGATCAATCAAAATTTGCTTTGTGTCCTTGATTTGCTTATTTATTGTAACAGAAGAACATAAAAAGTTTTTCCCCAGTCAAATTAAAGGTTTATCTAGTCCAAAACCTTTCTCTGACAATGACAAAAAGACTACATATGAGTTTAAGAACTGGACAGATGTAGCAGAACTTGTCAAGAATTCTCTCTTCAGTTCTAGTGATTTCGAGTTCAAAGGTTGCCCAAGGCAAAAGCACTATATTAGTATTCAGTTGCTCCCTGATAGATTCCTCTTGCCTCATTGTGAAGATGGGTAAACCTTGGAATCTCCCAGTGTCTTGCAGCATGAGGTCCATGTCTTATTTTCACGTTGTGTGAGAACTAAGTCTTGTCGGTTGCTTTCAGTCTGCCAACTGCTAGTTTAATTTGATGTCATTGTACTGCAAAAGTGAGCAGTGACTAATCATTCTCTGTTTATCCTCTCCATGTAACTCATGATTTGATAGATCACTTTCCTTTGAGGCATCTTAACTGATTTCTTTTCAAGGAGGGAGCATGTATTTGGTGGTTCTACCTTCACATGCCATTTCATAATTCTGTCACCTGTGTGCTACTTTGAACCTTTTCCAGTTCTTTTTTACCCTTTTTATCTATTTTTTTTCCTTTACAGTGTTAGAAAAGGTCTTTTGAGCTATTCAGGATGGGAGTAATCTCTTGCTGAATTTGTATGGTGGTGCCTCAAGCATGGGTGAGTAGGTGCTGCTGTAATACAATACGAAGGAAGAGCTGTTGATCAAAGGAAAGACTTATGTAGCTATTGAGATACCTTAGAAGGCAGAAGGTGACAAACAAGATTTACAGAAGCATCTCTGCAGATTAGATGCCTAACTTCTCCTGATAGTCTTACCAGCACAGCAGAACCCTTTTCATGTTGCTGATCTTTTGGATAACAACCCATAGGTCAGTGATTAAAAGCAATCGATACCATATGCACACACAAAATAGCACTGTTACTTCCCGGGACCAATAAGCACCTGGGTATGACATATCTGTAGAAATAGGTGGAGTCTGGCAAATATAAATAAATTCTGATGATTCACATGGGAAACCCATGCTGTGAATATAAAAGAGGTAAAAATATCACAAGGAAAGGAGATTCATCAATACGAGATTAATAAACTGTAAGAAATGAGCTTGGGAATTAAAACTATTAAGACTTCTTGGAAAAAAGATGCATTGCTCTTCCTTGACATGTGCCATATTTCATCCACAGAGATGTTTCTCTCTTTTACTTAATGTTTTGCTAATGAAATGGCTTGTAAACCAATTTAAATTAATTAAATAATATTTTTTATCAATTTTGTCTAATTTCACTATACAAAGAAGAGATCACAATGAAGTAGACCAGGAAAGTTTTAAAAAATTTCAAACCTGTATATGTACCACTGCCTTCGTTATGGAAAGATAGGGAAAGAAAGGATGGCCATCACAAGAGAAAGGCACAGTTGCAGACACTTGAGTTAAAAACTCAAACACTCAATTGCTGAGAGTTTTACTGGTGTCTTTAACCTTTGGACAGCTAAGTTTCTACTTTGATACAGAAACTATCTGCAACCAAGCCAGCAAACATAATCTAGACATTTTTTTGAAAGTTTGAAATTTGTAAAAACAATACATCTGACCTCACTAAGTGTTATTTTATATATTTATGAGGCTGAGAAGGAAAATTGGCTGAAAGAGATTCTCCAGGTATGATACTTTCCATCTGTGGACCAGTCATACATATTTGTCTAGTTAAAGAGTTTGGAAGGCAGGGATGGCCAGCTGGGAACCTCACTTTCTTGCCCAGGGTTTCCCACTGCATAACCAAGTCTTTGAATGGATCTTCATTTAGGTCTGATGCATTTATTTCTCATTAAAAGGTTTCTGAATGTCAAGCACTTTTCAGTATATTGTGTACAGATGCATTTCGAGAAGAGGAAGCTATTCTCACCAAACAACTTGTTCATCAAATATAGCCGGTTTGTGTTTTAAAAAAATAATTTGTGTCCAAACTTTACTCTTATTTATTTATTTATTAATCTGGGACTACTCCGGAGTAAATTTATGATTGAATAAAGCTGGCAAAGCGAGACATTAGTTGACTCATTTATACAAACGCATTGTTGCCTCTGAATTCCTTGCAAGCTGTTTCCTGTTTTAGCTGTGTGTAGTGTTTGTTAGTGGGAATTTGTTTTCATGCTGTTCAGTTAAACAAATTCACCTGGACCACAGCGGTACGCACATTTCCTAAGTGGGAATGCTACACTTTTCCTCCACGGCTGCACTCTGCTCTCTGTCTGAACTCTGAACAGATATGCGCCAACGTTTTGCTACCTTCTCTTTCTATGGAAAAGTTGTCCACAGAAGAATTCTAGTGCCTGAAAGTCTGCATAAAATATCAGCCACAGATTTTAAGGGGAAAAGGAAAAAGGAGTGAAAAAGGATAACTAAATGTGTAGTCCTTCCATTAGTCCTGTGAGGTGCATACAACTCATATCTGGGGATACAGTAGGGGCTCATTGTCCATGTTACAGCTGCATTTGGTCTTAACCAGAGAAAAGGGTGCATTGGATTCAGTTCTGAGGCAAATACATGAACTCTACGGTCTGTGTAACACAGAACGTCAGGATAAATGATGGAAAAGTCATAACTGGCCTTCAAGTCAGTAAATTCCAATGACTGACTTTTTGAGTCACAATGAAATGAATGTTTATGACTGGTTTTCCTAGCTGTTGCTATAATAAAATGCCTGTGGACTGCTGAATCACATGCTTTATTTCAGGCAGAGTTTATGTACCTCCAAGAGAGGATTATATAATCCCCTTTCAGATCAGATGGTCTGTGAAAGTGTGTATCAACGCAGAGTACATAGTGGAGAAAGACTGGAAAGCAATAAGGTTACTTAGTTTAATGTCAGTGTTACTGTCTTTGGCTTATAATAGATGAGCATTAGAAAGGTTTTCACTCACAACAAACATTCTTGATAGTATAATAGACTGAAAAAAACAATTTTTTACAGGCCCTTACTCATGTAAACTATAACAGCAGCTGGATAAAATGCTAGGCGAATGGCTTATGCATTATATGAATGTGTGAACCAAACACTTTTGTTGACATTGTATAGAAGTCATTGCACTTTAAATTGACTTATTTTGCCATTGCAAACACTGTTATCTTCTCAGTGGAATATTTTTTCCTCTGTATTTTTCAGAGGAAGATTTCATATTTTCTTAAGAAATGTTGCTTTATATATATATAAATATATATAAATAAATATATAAATAAATATATATATATAAGTTTTAATTTGTTTTTTATGTAGTTACAATGCTGATCCTTTTCATGTAAAAACTGAATAGAATGGTAATTATTGAGGGGCCACTTCCACACTCAGCTGATAGGTGAGAATTTCTTTGTGATATAGCAGTCATCTTTCTGTGTGACATAGTGCATGTACTATTCCTACTGTAGGGAGTAAAAACCCAGTCTTCCTCTCTTTTCTTCCTTATCCTCCCATACCCTAACAATTAATTTCCATATATTCACTATTTCACACATTTACCCTGTTGTTGGCTTGAAAAACTAGAGCCCTTTAGTGTACCAGTGCTAGAGTGAATAGAAAAATACATAGTTCTGAAACATATTTGACTGGATAAAGTTTAGTTTTCCCTTGTTCCATTTACCCATAAGAGCTAAATACCCGAGCTGCCAAACGTTCTGATTTTTTTTTTCTTTGTTGGTTACCCTGATGTGAGAGGTACTCTGAAGAGTTTTTAAAATTCTGTTTTTCCACCATGATCCACAGCCTTAAGTATGTATTATTTTGGAAACATGTTTATATTTGTTCGTTACTGTAGACATGTGCTTAAATGCATTTCTGAATTGGGGCTTTCAGCAAGCAGAGCAAAGCATATACAAGGCAATGTTGCATTTGCTGCCATGTAACCTTCTGCCATCATAGATTATTTTTCAGTGTTCACACCCGTATTTGGTCCAAAGCTGGGAATAGAACCATGACAGCTGATTGAGCAACCAGATACTTGGCCTTGAGGACCTGATGGCCATAGACCAGGTAGCCATTCTGGTGTTCAGCAACTGGTAGAGCACAGGAACTTACTTACTTGTAAGGCTGCACAAACTAACCTGAAACTGGGGGTGGGGAGGGGGTGCAACACTATGTAAAGGCTCTTTGGTCCAGGAAGATGTTATAAACCTTCTTACAGTAGAACTCATAGGCCAGCAACAGTCACCTGGTCAGCAATATATATTTATAGTCTTGCCTAGGTACTGACTGCAATGCAGAGTGTATGATCTATTTACTTCTTTCCCTGTGATAAATGCTTAGATGCTTCCCAAAGATGCTTTTTACTAGTTTACTTCCTCAGGATTAAGAATGGTCTAATCTGATGATCTCTAAAGTTTTGATGTTATAATTCTTTAACCAATTTCTGGATTTTGAGAAAATACTAATCCATAGGTCTAATATGTTCCAAAAATTGCTCATATAATGATGTTTCTTATTTTGTACAGACACGGAAATAATAGTATGCATTAATTTCAGGAAATTTAAACTTCAGCATTGTGCATAAAGCACAGATAACATTTCAAGGTTTGCAATTTAACAAGGAAAATGTCTTCTTGACCCTTTTATAGTTAAAAAAGGAGGAGAAAAAAAAAGGCGTATTTGTAACTTTTCCATCTTCTCCATTAGTTTTTGCTTTAGATTTTGACTCATAGACAAGCATGGTAGGGTCATGAATCAGGATTAAAGTGGAAGATATTTTTTTCAAAACTGATAAAGAAAAGCACTTTTATTTTTTCATGTAAATGCCTTTAAAAAAACCAGAGTTTTGTCTAAAAAAAGTATTGACATTTTTATGGAGTTGCTTTTGGAAAGATCCAGCGTTTAATATTAAATTCAACATATGGTTGTGGTCAAATTGTGCTCCTACTGTGTAAAATGTATGAATAAGAACCTACTGCATTCTCCTGGCCAATATACTGAGAGAAGGTTGATTAATTTAACTAGTATCCCTTAATCTCCTGTTTTGGCTTCCATCCCATTCTGCAAGGGTTGATAAATCTTACATCCCCTGAGGAGTATTACAATTCCTAATAGTCTTATGCTATTAAGAAGAAGCAAGGCTCAACTGTACCAAAACATCCAGCACATGAAATTGTATAAATAATTTAGCTTTTCCAATTTAATTTTTTTTACAGCTTTTCTTTCCAGACCATGATAAGAGATGCTAGTTCAGTCAACTGTAAGCAAGAAAAAAAGTAAAAGAAGAAAAATACCTTTCAGAGGAACTGTATGCAAAAGTAGGGCTGCTCTTTTCACCATTCACAGCACAGTGTTAGGCTATCAAACCAACATCACACATGTATTTGTCCCCCTTTTAAAAGAAATATGCATTTTGATTAGAGTGAATGTTCTCTTAGGACCACAGGTACTTTCATCATGGTATTGCATCACTCAGAAGAAGACAGTTATCCACTGATTTCAGGATTGTAGTATCCCCTGCCACAGATTTTCTGTGCAACTGCTGGCAAATTACTCCATCCTTTCTGGTAGGCTCAGATACACAGTTAAGCTTGTATATGAATGTAAGCTTGTACTTAAGTTGTGTAAGTTCCTCTGCATTGGATGAGCCATGCCAGTTGTCTGTGCTCATGCTCATAGCCCACAACAAATCCAGCTTACTTAGCTTAGAATGAAGGAAATTTAAGATAAATAGTATAGCCTTGCATTTACTATAGGCTGAGTTAGCACAAGGACAGTCGCCGTGTCTCAGATAATGTGTATTGAACTGTTCAGCTGCAATATCTTTGTCATGTGACTGAGATTTATACCTCATTTGTAAACTACCTTGAAGGAGAGTGAAAGTTGAAAGGATAAATATATTAAAAAAAAAAAAAAGCAATGAAGAGAACTGTAAAATTCTTGAAAACTGGGACTATAAGAACCACTGAAGGGACACGCTTTTCTCATACACATGAAGATGCAACATTAGTCATTACTGAATAGGGACACAAATTTTTTTAGAGTACAGTGAAATCTGGCAAATTAGCTGATTGTTTTCCTATTAACTATTATTTGTGATGAGCATTTTGCTTCAGTAAATGTAAACATCCTTTGCATAAGATGAATCATCTACAACAGATTGAACTCTGTTGTCTTCATTCTAGTAAAAACTATGCTGCAATTAGTGAGATTTTTGAAGGACTTTGAGATTTAAGTTTTCCACGTTTCCATAAAATAATACTCTGACTTCAGTAACAGGTCAGACTGACTAAGGATATGAAAACAAGGCTTGATTAATTATTTATTATAATACTGCTTTGAATTCTTTTCTATTATTCACAAATCTTTCTTCATGCATAGCAAAGTAAGTCCTATTACATCTGAGGTAAGTAAATAGCATTACACCTGTGAGCAAAAGGGAACTTACAGGATTTAGAATGGATTTTTGCAGGAGTAAATCTGCTAGTGAGTGACCATTCTGTGGTGTTTGGTGCAGAAGTCATCCTTGGAGTGGTTTTGGAGGACTTGGGATGGCTCCCTAAAATAAGATGTGGATGTGGTGTGCCCATTGGCTGTGAAGGTTTGGGTACATGTCTTACTGGGTCCCCTTTTGCATGCCAAAGCTTCAACTGGGGGGTAGGAAAGGGTGAAGGAGGGCTGAGTCTCAGGTCAGCAGCAGTTGTGTCCCATGAGACCCTGTTGTGATAACACTATAGCAAGATGTGGAGGTGCAAAGCTATGAGAAGAAGCTTCATGGTGAAGTTTGGTTTGTTTTGGCAGAAATTTTCTTGTGGGTGATGTTTGGTTAAATCTATGGCACTTTTCAATCAAATGAGGAGCAGCAAATTGTGTTGAATGTCCTGTGAAAGGCATGCTTTGAAAGCTCAGCCTTATGCAGTTTTATGGGTTTTAAGTGCAAAAAGCCCTCTGAGGGAAGAAAGAAACGTACCAAACCCATTGGTGCACTTTTGCTGAGGCTCTCTTAATATCCAGGAATACACTGGAATACTGCAAAAGTTTATACGTGAGAAATACTGTAGAAAAATGAGTTCAGCAGGTTAAAGTGGAAAACTTTAGTCCATCCTTTCACATTTGTTTTCAGGTAAACCCAGAAGACTATCTATCAGATAGACACAGAGGATTTGGTTCTAGCATTTGTACAGCCTGAGGGCATGGGGACAACTCCTGGTCAGGAATGACACAATCCAGCTGACCTGCGATTTGGGGCCACCTTTTACAACTATTCTGGTCAGATTCCACCCACAGCAATTCAAAATCCCTCTGGACACACCTCCATATGCATTTATTCCTAACGCCATAGGGTTGGCTCAAACCCTTGTAATTTCCCAGAGCCATGTGATTATATATACAGGGTCCACTGGGGGACCTCATGATTAAATTTGACCAAAAGCCTCAAAAAGACTTACTTACCCCAGACCTCTCAAGGAAATTTTGCTTTCGTGTCATTTTCAGGTTTGTGCTTTCATAGCCAGAAAACAGAACACAAGGTTCCCGATCTAAAATGCTGTAAAAAACCTGGATGTCATAGAATCATAGAATGGTTTGGGTTGGAAAGGAACCTTAAAGGTCACCTTGTTCCAACCACCCTGCCACAGGCAGGGACACCTTCCACTAGACCAGGTTGCTCAAAGCCCCGTCCAACCTGGTTTTGAGCACTGACAGGGATGGGGAAGCTACTGGGCAACCTGTTCCAGTGCCTCACCACCCTCATAATGAAGAAATATCAGCCTCTTGTTCCTTTAAAAAATACAGATGTATTTATTCCCCTATTCTTAGTTTCACTTACATTGTATTTCACATGCTTGCTGTAATAACACCACAAAAGACTTCATAAATGCACTAGTCAGTGGGGAATTCTATGCCTGCTTGTGATATTGGACATCTTTTCTCTAAGCCAGAAAATCTAAATGTAAAATATAGTATTCAGAGGCACTGAGTGGGGTTTTTTGGTGCTCTCTAGAGGATGCTGGATTAATGAAACAATGAATGGATTACAGACATCGATAGAGTTAGTTTTTCCATCTGTGGCAGACATACAGTATGCTCTTGTTAACGTGCTTCATATTAATAAACCACCCAAGTATAATACATTTCAGTTTGCAGCTATAAATCAGAAATAGCCTTTGTTATGTTCAGCTGTCATGACTGCAGGAGCATCAGGGTGTGGGGGCTGTTCATAAAATGGCAAGAGAGGCTCCAGGACTTTGACCTCTCCCTGCAGTGTAAAGCATGTCATGCTGTGGCTATCCACACAGACACATTGCATGGCTCAGTGCCCTGTTGCAAGTGAAAAGCCAACTTATCACCTGCTGTCATTTTTTTTGTCTTGTTGCACTCTGCTGGTAAAGAGATGCAGAAATACTGCAGAAATGGTGCAATGCAAACACAAGCACACTTGCCAGCAGCCAAATTCTGCAGGTGCTGATGCTGCTGTTGTGCTCTGGGAGGTCTGGGACTGCATGTGCTTAACCTGGGCATGAACTGACGCCACGATAGAACAGAATTCAATAGAATAGAATAGAACAAAATAGAATAGGATAGGATAGGATAGGATAGGATAGGATAGGATAGGATAGGATAGGATAGGATAGGATAGAATAGACTATTTCACATGGAAGGAACTTGCCATGGCCATCTAGTCCAACTGCCTGACCAATTCAGGGCTGCCTGACAAAAGATTAGAGTCAGTCTTAGAAACTCCCAGCTATAGGTGACTTTGCTCTAATCCTGACATTTTGGTGGCATTAGACAGATCACTTTAGACCTGATTCAAGTCCCATTAAAGCTGATGAGGTGTTCTTTTTCCCCCTGACTTCAGTGGAAGCTCTCGCAGTCAATCTCTCAGCTTCCCTGTCTCTGCCTAAGAAATTAGGATAAGCATGCCTAATTCAAAAGAGGTGTTCTGAGGATTAATTAGTTAATACTTGTAGGGTATTTTGAGGATGAAAAATGCTGAATATTGGTATTATTGCACCTGGCTGTGTTTCTCTGTGTGTTTGTGTGCAAAATGGATGCTATGCTTCCACTGGTAAAACTTGCACATCAGATAAGCAGCTTGCCTATGTAAATAAATCCTCAGGCAAATAAAAATGCTCAAATGGCCCTCAGGCAACATGCAGGAAAGCAGAGGTAAAGGCAGAGGGCAGCAGAAGCAGGGGGAGATACAAAAAAGGAAAAGAGAATCAGCACTGTGCGAGGGGGGAAATCTGTGAGAGGGAAAGTCTCTTTTTCTACATATGCATATGAATAAGCTTCACTGAATCACAGGCCACAGGCTGTGCACATGAAAATACAGTATTTCAAAATTCTTTTTACGTTATGATTTAGCCATGCTTTCAGCTTTATGGTGACACGACCTCACTGTTTTGAGATTTTTGGTGTACACTATAAGAGCCTTTGTGTAGCAATAATTGTAACTCATATGTTAATTTTTGGCATTCCTCATATATTCATTCAGTCTCTGGAATGTGCATAGTTTAAAACTAGCACATTGTAACTGAACAAACAGTGGATTAAATGTGCCTGTTTTGTCTTCTTTACTAAGCTAGGTGGGATCAAAGCTATCTGCTTCTGTGCCATAGTTTAATTATATTTTTATTCTGAGTGCCAACATTTTACAAAATGAAATGAAACAACAACAGGAGAAAATACAGCATCATTCAATTAGGCTTTAATCAGGTCTTGGAAGGATAAGCAACTGAAGCAGGCTTGTTAATTCAGTTGGTTTCAGCGCATTGTAAAACCAATACACATAGCTGTTATTTCAGAGATGATCAGCAATGGCCTGTCTGGACCAGCAACTGCAGAGTGGATAGCAGAACAGCATGCTTATATGCCCACAAAGAGGTATCTGCCACACTGCTAGCGACAGACAATTAACGTGAGGACAAGGAAGTGGTGGCTATGTGGGAATGAATTGTACATAGGCACAGCAGTAAATAATGGTCCCTATCTATGCAATTAACTGCGAGCTGCAAGCAGGCAGTGAACAATGGCAATGCACATTACAGTTATTGCCTTTGTATTCTGTAATCTTGAGTACAGACACATTTCTCGCCATTTCCTGCTCACGCACATCATTCTAAATGTTTAGAAGGTGTGGACTGGATTTAATTGCGAGAGAATTTCCATATCTGTAAAGGGGAGAGGGTTAGCCCATACCTCTTTAGAAATGACATTGTGAATATGACTTATAGGAATGTGCTTACTGGAATGATAGCCCTTAGCAACGTGTTGCATCCCCAGGGTAAAAGCTCATTCACTGACTACAGGCAAAGGCTGTAACGGAGTAAGGGAATAAATAAAAGGCAAAAGAAAATGCCACCAAAAAAAAAAAAAAGTGTGGAATCAGGTAGCTTCTGCTCCTCCTCTCTAAAATCTGAAGTGCTAGCAGGAAATGCTGTAATAATTATTTCTTCTAACAGCTGGCACTTCAACCTTCCTTCACACCAGGGGATGTCAGTACACAAGAGCCGCAAAGTGAGGTGGAGTCTCAGGGGAATTTTTGTTGCTGAGGATAGCACTTTCATGCCATGTTTGGGAAAGAAAAAAGATTAAAATGCAAACTGCTTCCTGCATGAACCACCTGTCATTCTCAGGGGCTTTTTTTTTTAAAGATGGACCTTGATTGGAGGGGCTTTTGGTTGCAGAGCTTTTTACATGGGCTTTTCTCTCCCCACTGGCTTATGTGGCTCCCCTTCTCCCTTCTCCCTGTTCCCCCTCACTCCTGGATGCTCCTTCTCACCCCATGGATGATTCTTCTCACCCCACATCTCCTCATCAGTTCTGCCTGTGCTAAGGTTTGAAGGGACTTGTGTTAAAAAATACCAGGGGTTAGACTGAAATAAAGTAACCCCAAATGTAACACAAAAAGGAAAAGTGTGGAGGAAAGGTGGTTTCTAACCTAAATATGGATCCTAGCAAGGACCTGCTGGTTCCTGAAGTAGTTTCATGGGCACAGTCTTGTAGGCAGCAAGAAGTGTCCAGCAGTTGAAGGTGGAATAGTTGCTGAAGAAAATGTCTTTATAACCACAGCCTAAAAAGGGAAGGAGAAGGCAATGAACCAAACAAAGGAAGGAGTAGGATCCCCACAGAGCAAAGGAAATTACAATTATGGCTGAGTAGATACAGAGATGATGAAGAAAGGGTATTAAGCGCCTTTATGTTTTAATGAGTTCACATAAGGCTGTGTGATGGTGAGGTGACTTACCACCTTTGACTCTTACCCTGAGACAAAATTTTTCAACTGTACGTAGAGAGTTTTTTATGTTTTCATTTTCCTGGCGTTGCTCTGTAAATGTTAAAAGTTTCATCTGCTACCTTCATTCAGCCCCCTGTATATGTGTTTTGACACAGACTTTAGTTGCATGGTCATCTATTATTTTTATTTCTCTTTATGGATAATTATTAAATAGTCCTTTTTATTTCCTTCATTCAATGTATGGCTCCAAGCCCTATTAATCATAATCTAAAGCCTCAGATTAATACAATGTTATTAAGTTCTCCATGTGTTTTTTATGGTTCTTTTTCTATAATTTGTCAGTTCTTCACAAACATCGTGGATTTATATTCACAGCAGCCCTAGCAATTAGATGTATTATTGCCATCATTTTACAGATGGAGAACTGAAGAAAAGACAAATTATAGGCAAAGCTGTCAAAACCTTATACTAATTTTTGATGACCAAATTTAGACACCTAGCCTATAATTTCTCATGGGCAATAGTATTAAACAGATAATCGACATTCCAGTCATCTATCTGTTTGTTTCAACCTTCTGAATTTCTGCGAATCACAGCCAGAAAGTGGGGAATAAAAAATATTAACAGCTGAGAGCCAATTGTGTATGGCTGGCTCTAATCCAAAATGAACACTGTGGCAGAAGTAGGGAGATAGCTGCCTTACATGCCATTAAGGGTTAAGTTGAGCTTTGTACTGAAACAGCTGAAAGCAGAAGTTTATTCTGTGTCTACAAGTGAGTTAGGCATCTCAGTTTTCACTGGTGCCAACAGAGCCTGGGGAGCTGATCATTCACTCTCCCCAGGAGACACCTACATCTGATCAGCCCAGCACTCCACTGTGCTCTACCAAATGCATTGACTAGGTCTCAGTTGACTCTACTGGGAACATAGACACATAGCTGGTGTGCAGACACCTACCTTGCAGACAACCAATTTATTTGCCTGAATCTGCAGCCAATCTACTCCTCAGTGTATTTAGTAATGAAATGTTATACTTTCTACAATATTCTTCCTTTACCCTTCAATACCTTCCATTTTCTGCAGCAAATTGAAACTACAGATACATTTTGATTCATCCTGTAGTCTTTATTCACATAAGGATTTCCTTGTTCACAAATACTGCCCATACTTACTGAGTTTTTAGTACATATTCAAATCTCGGGGAAATGGATCTCCTACTGTAGAAAGAGACATATTTCTCTTTGCACTGCTCATGACTGGGCTATATTGCATGACGATGTGTCTGCTTGCCCCGTTGCCCCTTTTTGGTAAGCTCCACCCTGACGCTTTAACTGCATGCAAACCATATCTCTTCTTTTTTTACAGTTGAAACAAAATGGTAAAGGTTTTATCCGTTGTGATGTTGACCCGTGAGAATACAACTGAAATCCTAGAAGGGATTTTAATTATACTAAAATTAGTTTTCCCATTTTTATTATGTTAATTTTTGAAACCAGCTAACTGCTTAGTTACTTGAATAGTCTATTAAATAAACTTTAATTTATATGATAATTGAACAATCTCTAAATCTCATACAGCATAACTGCAAGTCTGTCTGCTACTAGGAGAGGCAACAAGGTGGTGGTATAATCTGCAGAATAGTGTACAGGTCTGGGAGTAAAGGGAACTATTTCCAGCTTCATCACTGGCTTTGCAGGTGAAATTATATTGACTAAATGCAGATGTCTGTTCTGAAGACATCTGCATCTGACTTCTGACTCAGTTGAGAGTCAGTGAAGAACTAGTCAATAGAATCCAGGGGGCAATTCATCGTCTTCTAAATTACACGTCTGAAATAGAGCAGATGATTGGCACCCTAAAAGGGCATATTTATCTCCAGTGACTATAAATGGAGCCCTAGGGGTTAGCTTGGTTTTAAAAGTCTACATTGTTGATGTCTAAAATCAGGTGAGATGAATCCCACCCTCTGTATCCCCAGGCCAGTTATTTCATCTCAGTTTGCCTTTTATTTGTCTCTCTGAAAGAACTAGTGCAATACCAGAAGCAGTATAGTAGAATTAACGTGGAGCTCTGCCTTGACTAATTAGTTTATCAGTAGGGCCTTTTTATAGATCACTGGGCTATCTCTATGTGGCATGGTATTGTGCAATGTAGATACCCTAAGTGCTATTATAATGTTATATGGTAAAGCTCAATTAAATACCAACATCTTCTATGTAACATGGTAGATTCTGTTGCCCTGTAGGTTGTTTTCCTATAAAAAACAAAGTTCTTAAATGATATCAGTTCAATATCAATATCAGTGCAATATCAATATCAGAACTTTTGTGGTACCAATGTTTTCATAATAATCATGGAGAATTTTGCTTAGAAGAAAACCATTCTTCTTACCTTACCTTTCTTTGTCTCCAATTTATTTCTTTGTCTGGAAAACACTGAAGCAGGAAGCTTCAGAAGCAGAAGCCTTGTGGCAAGACAGAATGAATAATAAAGCTGAATTCTGGGGATATTGCCAGAGAATGTCATACAGAATGCTCTGAAGCAACAGCTCAGGAACTACAGGTGGAATCACAAGATTATATGGTGCCAAGCTTTAAGACAAGCTGGGGAAGCAAAACAGCTCCAGCAAGGAAGCAGAGGGGAGCTCCAGGTAGCTCCAATTTACCCTTTTTTGAAAACCTGGAAGGTGTTAATGAGTTTCATGTTAAGGATTAGCCATGTAGTAACCTGTACAAGGAAATTCCCCATGGAATTGCATTTTTTTAACTTAAGACCAGTGGTGCATATATTTTAATTACTTATGTTACTGCATCTACAGATATTGCAGTTTTTCCTTCTTTTCTTTTTTCTGGGCAAGACCTATTCATTGCCTCCTCCAGCACTTCTGTCTAAGCTGTGCTGCATGTGGTATAGTGTCAGGATCTCAGAAGTTCAGCAGTCATGATTCATCACCCTGTCTGGAAATTTAGGGTAGACCTTTACCTTCTTCCTCTCAGAATTTCCTCATATATTCAGAATTTAGGCTGATCCTTTCTAGATGTCAGTCTGCTACACCCCTACTCATAATTTTCAACACTTGCTAAATAGTGCTATTGCAATCAGTGGGAATATCTGTGGATAACAACTACAAATTTGCCTGTAAGAGGGATTGTTTTGGAAAGTTGGAACCAAAATCCTCAGCTTGACCTGAGTGTCAGCTCAGAGATAAATAAAACTAAGACTTACTTTGTTCACTATAAAGTGTCAGGATTATCTAGAAATAGTTGAATTAGTGTACCGTCAGAAGGGAACATCTGTAAGTTAACAGCATAGACACTCATTTGACTTTTTTTTTATGTCTGCCTTCATGAACTGTAAACAATATAACTTAAGACTTGCAAATTGAAACATAAAAACCAAATAAATATGTAGGCCCCAAACCAAGGTAATCAAACAATGCCCAAGAGCAGTAGAGGCTGACCTTACCCTTGCTTGACCTTTGTATGTTGCTTTATCACCTTGCAGCAAAGATTTAAAATGACACTTGTTTGTGTATGTTTATGGGATAAAGAAGGCAGTCTTTCACTTTTGTTTATAGAGGAACAATGAAACTTTGCATTTTATGTTTTCTTTTAGGGGAAGTGGAAGATAAATTTACTGGCCTGTGCTCTCGTGTTGTGTACCCACAAGAAACAGATTGTGGACCTGTTCATGAAAATGCCATGCACTTCTTTAGAAAAACACCTGTCCTTGAGGCATTCCACTTGAACAAGAAAATAGACATAAATTGTAATATCCTATTTGATGTTTGGCTCATTTCTCTTATGCAGCCAGCCAGATGTCATGGCCAGGATTTGAGTAACAGCCATGCCTATTACCACACCCTTTTCTCCAGTTGATTCATAGGGCATGGTGGTTCTTGCTCTCCTTAGTCAGTTGAGAGGGAGGGGTTCATTTCTTGTGTTTCCAAGTAACACTAAATTTCATTTAGCTTCATCATCTTTCCCCATTTCTATCAGCAGACAGGAGGTAGTCTCTGTGTATAAGATATATATATAGCTTGTTTAAATATGTCTTCCAGAGGTGCCAAAGAGACAAATTGTAATGGGCAATTTGATGATGCTTCATTCATTAAAGGGAACCTAAATGATTGACTTAAGCACTAAATTAGATTCTGAATTCTAGACGGCAAAATTTACGTGATGTACAGCTCCTTCATAAGGACTTGCAAAATAAGCCTGACTATAATCTTTAAATAGTGAGATATATATTGCAATAACAATGATGATGTGGGTTGATAAAATGGCCTGTAGTTATGTAAATTCAACCATACAGTCACATTTCCTGGAAAAAATGTTGCCACATTCATACACACCTACTTAAAAAAAAACCACAACTGGCCCAAAACCTAACCCATTTGACTAGTATCCACAAGAGATACTAGGTAAAAGTAAATGTCTACCTTTAACTCTCTCCTGAGATAAAGAAGACTGACAATATGGGGCATTAGAAAAATGTAACATGTCAGTGGCCTCAAACTGAAATGATTTAATAGGTTCAGAAGTAACTTGTTTTTGTCACAGAAAGGCCTGAAATGAAACGTAGCTGTTTCCAGAATGTCCTGTCAGAAAGCAAAAAGGTTTTCTCTGTGCATGAACCAGAAGCTGGCCCAGTCCTATGGCATCTTTCTTTTTGTTAAGTGCTGATACTTCCATGCTCTTTGTATTGGAGAGGCACAGATGCAGGAGGAGAGAAGAGAAAATCTGTATGTTCTTATATAAACTCAGCCAGACAGCAGCATAATACACAAACTAGGCAAAAAAAAAAAAAAAAAACAAACCAAACCAGTGAGGATTCCAGGCTTATGTTTAGAGAGTAATATGACATTTTTCAGGGTTGAAATTCAGCCCTGACTGAAATAGATATTTTTCCTTTTATTTAAGCCCAGATGTGCAAAGGTATTTAGTTCCTAATTTTATTTTTCCTGCCTGAGTCTACTGATTCTAATGGGACTTAAGTGCAATAATATCTAGTTTTAATTCTTACACACTTTTCATTCCCAAAGCACTCCAGAAAAAAAATGGAACCATCATTTCTAGTTTACTGTGGAATATAAAGGCACATGCAATAGAGATGACAGAGAATTTTCTATTTAAAATTTTTTTATCAGTGTAGATTTCTCTAAATGAAATTTGTCTATTCATTGCATGAGACATGTGCTTGAAAAATGATTGTCAAGGGATCAGGGTTTTTGCCAGAGCAGCCGATAATCTATGTTGTTTATTAAACTGGCCAACTCCAACAAAAAGCTAAGACTTTTTTTCCCTAATATCTTAGGGAATTCTAACTTGAGACTTTTGTGACATAAACATACATAATTAAACAAGCCATACTCAGTCTGCTTTGAAAAAGGTAGAGCAAAGTGGATATTTATAGGAGCTTGGATTGTGATGAGTCAGCCTTAAGCTTCCTTGACTCAGTCTCTATTGGCTGTAAAAGTATCATAGAGTGAGCAGTTCATTTGATTAGCTGTCTCAGTGGAGGCATCTGCGTTTAGAAAAGATGAACCTCAGCTTAAGTTTTTAAAATTCTTAATTGATTTTAGTTTCTTTTGCTGGAGGTTTGCTCAAGTGATTAAAATGAGTCTTGAACTTGTGTTTACCCCAATGTAATGTCCTTCAGATCAGAGTATTGTGATCAATTCATAAATATTTAGGGTTTGCAGCACAGCATTAATAAGCGTTGATTTCACCATTTTGTGGGAAGGGCATGTTTCTCATTGCACAAGGTTCCATTGGTGGGAATTTTTTCTCAGTCACCTGTGTTGAAAATACAAGATGACTTTTCCAAGACAGGCAGCAGGAAACCAGCAGAATTTGTATGTCTTCAGAGTCTTTGCTACATTCTTTGCTTTAAGGTAGATTGCTTCCACCACTAATTGGATACACAATATAGATATTTTACATTATAGCCTGTGGCAACAATGGTTTCTAGAGTACTTGGGAATACTCCAGGCCAATATGATGAATATTTAGGAATGTTCAGCTTAAAGCTATGGGATGTTCACCTTAAGGTTATTGGAAGAGCTGCAAAGTCAAACCCAATGCGATTATCCTACTGATACAATAAAAAACGAAGGTAGCTCTTTTTCTTTCCTGTCTAAAGAAAAAGAAAGCATCTGGCACTGACCACTGCTAGAGACTAAATACCTAACTTGAGAGACTATTGACTCAACATCCCTTTGAAGTCAATGACAAAGTCAATGATTTCTCTATGACCAGGATTTCAACCAGTATAAAATCCTATATTCTCTCATAACTGTGGATGCATTTTAATTTGTTGAGCTGATAACAGTATTCAATGAATATTGAAAGAATGCCAAACACATTTGAAATGCATATTATTAGGCATCAAGTAATTGCTATTTCTAGTCCAATACAGGCATTTGGGAATTTACTGCTGCTTGTGCATCCCTAATCAATAAAGATTAGCCACAAAGAGAAAGAGAACCTACTTGCAATAACTTTGATAATATGATAATAACTGAAAACATTTTGAAGTTCTACAGCTGCTTTTCCATTTCAATTACATTCAGATTAGAAATAATATTAATATTAATAATAACAATAAATTTACAATCATTAGCAAAGTTGAAACAAGTTTTAAAAGCTTGGCTTGGGATATGGATTTCTTTTCAAATGGACACATTTATAGCAATGTCGGTTTTGGCATTTTTATGAAGCTTTGTCTTGAGTGTAAAGTTCTTTAAAAATCAAGGTTGCTCCATTTAAAAATAAATTACCTATTTACCAGATATTCCTGAAATATTCCTGAAACCACTAGACCACTTTGTATGTACTATCTTGAACACACAAAATTCCTCAGGAACAGCTTCTTCCTTAATGGTAGGCATCCATATCAAAACTTACAGGAAGATTTTTTCCTGTAAAGACTGCTTTTCTATTACAACCAGAGTGAATTCAGTCAAAAATGATGCATTGAGACTCATAGTACCAGAGTCTCCTTCAGAGTAGGGATCAGCCCCATAAGCCTATGCCCTGAGACAGCACTGCAATTAAATGATATAATTATTGAGATTATTCATGCACATCTGTTGTATGTGGACCCTGATATTCAACAACTGGTTGAGCATCTGGTGCTGGTGGTAGGGATTTGCTTTACAAAACCACAGTCCTTTTTTGAGGACTGAGAACTGCCAGGAAGAGGTAGATGGACCTGACTGAGTGAGAGAAAAATATCACTGCCAATAGGCTGGCTAGCCTTCTGATGAGAGCCTGAAACTAGAAATGATGGGGGAAGCAGATGATAATCCACAATCAACTGGGGATGTGGTAGACTGGCTGATGTGGAAGAAGAGACTGCCAAATTAATAGAATAGGATAAAAGGCAGTCCACTGCAACTGTATATACACAAATATGTGCCAGGAGCAGAGCATTACAGAGAGGAGCACTCATTTGGAAATCAGTGTGTAACAAGGAAGAACAGAAGGAATGAGAGGTCTGTATGCAGTTGCAGGGCTACGATCCCATCAAGATCACAGAGGGATGGATGATGGGACAAAATCATAGAATCAACTAGGTTGGAACAGACCTTTAAGATCATAAAATCCAACCTTTTGAGTACATTCCAGCAAAATTACCCAGATGATACCCAACCAGAAGGGACATATATATCAGATAGTCGTGCTGCCATTCAGACAGACCTGGATAGACTGGAATAATGGGACAACAGGAACTTCATGAAGCTCAGCAAAGGGAAACACCTAAGGTCTGATCCAGCAGAGGAGAAACCGTCTGCATCTGGACAGGATGGAAAGCAGCTTTGTAAGAAAAACCTCATAGGCTCTGGTAGAAACCAAGTTGAACATGATCCAGCAATATGCCCTTGCAACAAGGCAGGCCAATAGCCTCCTGGGCTGTATTAAGGAGTGCCAGCAGACTGAAAAAGGTGATCTTTCTCCTGTGTTTGGCACTGGTGTTAATAAATCTGGAGTGCTTGGTCCAGTGCTGGCTTCCTCAATAAAAGGGAGACCTGGACATGTTCGAGTCAGTCCAGCACAGGGCCACAAAGATGTTTAATGGACTGGAGTATCTGTAAAGGACAGTATGAGAGAACTGGGACTATTCAGCCTGGGGAAGAGAAAGCTCAGGGGGTTCTTATCCATGTGTATTAATGTCTAGGGGACAGGTGTAAAGAAGATGAAGCCAGAATTTTCCCAGTGGTGCCCAGTGGCAAAAGAGGCAATGAGCCCAACTGAGATACAAGCAATTAAGTTTAAAAAAGAAGAAGAAAATTGTACTGTAAGGGGGGAGTCAAACACTTCTAGACCCAGTTTCCTAGAAAGGATGTAGAGTCTCCATCCTTAAAGATATTAAAAATCCAACTGAACAACCTAATTTAGCTGATCCTTCTTGAAGCAGGAGGCTGAACTAGATGATCTCCAGAGGTCCTTGCTGACTCCAACTATTCTATCTTTTTGTGATTCTCTGAGTTATTGAATTTGGTTAAAAAAAACCCAACCATGAGTTCAAAATACTTAAAATAATTGATTGGAGTTAGACCTATGCGTTCATGCTGGAATACCACTGCTTTGCATGTTTGTTTTCAAGAACTTAAGTAGTGGACGTTCATCAGTTAGGGAAAGTAATTAATTTTTGCAGTGATGAATCCACATTTCTGAACATTTTTAATTGCTGAATTCCATTTTCTTTCAGGGAGAGTAAGGTACATAAATACCTCTGAAGGGAAAATTCCCAGGTGCTTAAATTTGAATTTGGCTTTTCTGCTTCAGGCCTCCAAATCAGACTAAATTGCCATGTAGTTTTGACTAACAGGAGCAAACAGAGCTGATACAGTATTATGCAAATGAACCTGAAGGAATCATAAATAAGTTCCCTAATTTTAGGTGAATTCCCTCAATGGTGCTGAGTTTATGGAAATGAAACTGCCATTGGAAGTCAAATTTATTCCTACATATTTTACTTTAGGTCTATTTTTAGTAATCGATGCATCTTCTCAGAACTCAGTCAACAATTATAAAAAAATAAACCTGCATTTAAGCATTTAAGAGCACTTACTGTCTGGATCATTTTCTCTTAATTTTTTCTAAATATAGAAATTATAAAGTACCTTTAAATATTAAGATTGTTTTTTTTTTTTTTAAGGAGTTTGAAACAATCCCTGCATATTTCTGTTTAAGAACCAGGGAGAACCCATTGATTTCACTGGAATTACAGTTCTAAAATTATGGACACTATTAAACACTACTGTGTCTGTTTTATTCTGCCTAGCAGAAACAATGTAAATACACATGTACTCCTGGGTTACAAATAACTATATTTACTAAGCATGTACATTTAGTCTTGGCTGCATGCCCTGATCAGTTTCTAGCGAATTCTAGAACAAAAGATTGTGACACCATTAGAGGGCTCATAAAGAGTTTAAAGTAGTGCTATTATAGTTTTGTGTAACATAAACTTCTTCCGAGCTATGTCTTGAGTGAAAAGGGAAGGCAGGCAGAAATAGGACCCCTCACTATATTACATACATACACTTCACTGCAGAACTATATGTTGAGTATCGAATTCGGCTAGTTTAAAAAGATGTGTCAGTCACTGATGTTATATTTTATAAATGAATTCAACTACAAATTATATTTTAGAGAAGTAAAATAACCCTAACACACATTTGTAAAAATAACAACTTCTAGCCAAAGCTAAAGATGCAGTGTTTGTGCATAACAAAGCTAGTGGATTTTAATGATGCAGTAAGGGCAATCTGGTGTATCATTTAAAATTTATTTCTGCATGTGTAGATAATCTAAAGCTGAAACATGAAGTACCTTTGCTTGTTTGAAGTGGCATTGGGGTTATAAGCAATAATTACTTAATGCTAATTTGTTTATAATAGGTTTGGTTTATTTCAAGATTTATTATTTAATTAATGGAGTGTATACCAGTTATATTTTAATTTTATTTCTTAGCTGGAAGTAATATCTCAATTTTCTTGATTTTTGGCACTAGCTTAAGCAGCCCTTGAAGACTCTGCCTCCCACACCCTTCAGAATCTCCCTTCCTTGAGGAAATTCTTTTTGAAATTTCCTTTTCATTTCCTGTTTTCCTAGTAGTACAAGACCAGTCTCAGCATACTACTGCCAGAATGTAACTCACAAGCCCATGAGCACCAGCTCTTGTAATAGAAGTAATTCTGCTGGTTTCAGGGGATTAATCCAGATTTACACTACAGTCAGAAACGCTGGTTGATTGGCTAGGCTTTATGAGCATTTTGTACCCATGTTGTATACTTTTCAACTTGTTTAATGTTAATGTCTGAAAAGCACTTCAGGACCACAGCTGCCAAAACTTCTGGTAGACCTGAGGCTTGAAAATCTCTTCCCCCACTGGCTTTCCAGATCAGACAGGATGGGACATAGCCTAAGGGACTACCAGAACTCTCAACTTCATGCTTAGATTGCCTAGAGGTGACCAACCAGCATGGTAGGGGCAGTATTTTGCTGCCAGATAACTCAAAATTTATTCTCTAGAATAGAAAAAAAAAAAGGAAAGATCAGCTTGGCATCTATCTCTTGCTGTCTTCTGGTGCTTTTCCTGTGTGCCTACCTGGAAATGTCTGCTTATTCTGTTCAAAGGTTGAATTTGAAGTGTTCAACTTGAAAGGGCAAAACTATTGAAATCAGTGTAGATGAAGTTTTCAATGAAGACGAAGCTGCTTATATGTGGCTTACTGAATCTCTACTGAAGCTATGATGTAGACTTGTGCCGATTTTCATATGGAGCTGACAGAACTCCAAATTTTTGAAAAACAGGTTACACATATTTAAGTACCTATATTTAGACTACTGTTTCTGAAACTTTGGATGAGATTTTCATTCCTGCTGTGGCAAACTTCAAATTCACTCAGTCAGAATTTTGGCTTCTAATTACTAGTCACCGAGGGAAAGACAGCTTTACATATGGCAACAATAATCTGGCATTCTTCTTGCATTGTGTCTAATTGACTCAATCCATCTCAAGAGAAGATCAGGCCAGTCCAATAGAAAGGACTTTTATTTGCCTTTCAGAGAAGCTGGATTCTAGCTGAATTTTCTTGTACATCTGGAAAGTCATGACCTTCCTTTCTCGCTTTCTTTTTTCCTTTTTACTTCTAAGACCAGTAGTATTTCTTCTTTGTTTATGTGAATTTTTTACTCTGGTAATATGTCCCATATCTTATTTTCCCTATCTACTGGAAACAGCATTGTGATTGCTTTATGAGAGTTTGTTTCACCCCACTAGTCTATGTTTTGGAAGAAAGCATTTGCCTTGTCTTAGACTTCTGTCACTGCATCAGAATAAAGACCTAGCTTCTATTTCTGCACCCCTGCAAAAGTCTATGCTCATGTCCTGCAAATTTCTCATTGCTCTACTAGGCAAAATGCTGAGCAAGATCTAAATTCTGCTTTCATGGAAAGGGATTTGTGTGTGCATTTTTGAACCTGTAAAGCCAATAGATCCACCAGTCTCTGAAGCCTCCTGATAATGTGAAGCTACCCACCTTGTCTTTGCTACATGAACCTATTTTGCTCCTTGTCTCTGTTGTGCACATTTAAGAAATAATTATATTGGCTCATTACATTCTCAGCATTTCATTCTTTAATTCTGGTGCTAATAAACACCAAAATTTATATTCGTCCTGCCATACACTGCATACCTTCAGGAGCTGGTGTAGTTTACATGCACATAGTCTTTAAATCATAGTAAGTAGACCACATATTGCCAGTTAGGTGTAGTCTAATGAGCAGTGTTATTTTTAGAAGCAGAACGATATCCTTTGATTTCTATTGTATTTTTATATTGATGGAATAATTTTTGTTTGTCTTGTGCTCTGCAGCTGCATATCAAGCTGAATGCTTTGGGGATTTGTTATTCTGTGCAACAAAGCCTAATATTCCTTCCTGGTCAGTATGTGACTGCACCTGGATCATCTATTGCATTTCTAATGTCTGTAACAGATATTTCCTGTTTTGTGATTCTTTCCATTGTTCTTTGCTTTGAACTCAACTTGCCTTCTCTAGGCAAGATGTTTAAATGATTGAAGCCTTAGACACCTATTTCTACATAGTAACTCATTATTTGTTCTTCCTTTACTGTATGTAATGTACAAATGTGGAGTTTTTAAGGAATCTGATCTTGCAGGGTGATATCCTATTTTTAAACACAATCTGCATCAGTGCCACCACATTATTTCTCAACAGATGAAGTTAAAATGGTGCAAAGCCTTGGTGGCTTATTAAATTATTTTACAATGATTTCTTGTTGATTTAATTTAATTAACTACATGTAAGTGTGATTACAAGTGCGTTGGAGTAGTTGTCTCTTCTTAAGTGTTTGTACAAAAGCTAAAACAGTGAAGACAGTCCTATGAATAGTAATAAATTTAAGGAAGAAGCTTTAATCGTGTTTTTAACAAAATTTGTGTGATATATTGTTTATCTTTTCTCTTGACTGTAAAGCGTACAAATACATTATTACAGAGAACATACACTGTTATATAAACCACAGTGATGTAAATCCCCAAACAGAAAAACTCAGTTCCTTTGTCCCCACATGAAACAAGTGAAAGAAGCTGAATATTTTTTTCAATCATCTCACTTAATGATAACTTAGTAAATAAAAATACATCTAACATTAGAGAAGGATCTTACAGTGAAGTGTTGAAATTCTGTTCAGACTAACACTTATTAGCTCCTATTAAAGCAGAAGGTAAAAAATAAAATGCACTAGAATAGTTGTGAAGAGAGAAAGTGTTTGCTAATTAAAAAGTCAGAATTAAAAAGAAAGAATATAGCTACATATAGATGTGATAAGTTGAAACTACAAAGAGAATTAAAGTTTCTCTAGGTATAATCACACAAGCTGAATTCTAACGGGAGCATGTGAGACATTAAGGAGGAATAATAAATTATGAGTGGTCAGGACTGAAATATTCAATTTCTTCAAAAATAGAATTCTCCCTAGTGCAGAGGTAAAAATGCTTTTAAGGGCCAGGATCTGAGTCATCCTTTTTTCCTTCCTCTTTTTTTTTTTTTTTTCCCTCACACAGCTGTCAGGGATTTAAATGGGATTTACTTGTGTGAGAAAAGATAAAAGTAGCCAGATCTAGTATTCTTAAAAATGCTCCATCCAGCTGACTTTGCCACTCTCGCATTAATTTATGAAACTTAACAGAGTTGGGAAAAATGAATGAATGGTGTTGTGTTCATTCAGCCTAAACATACTTAATAAACCACTCCGTATCATAAGTGCTTCACTTTTTGATTATCTGTAGTAGTCCAATATAGTGGAGTGAAATACACATAAATGATCGCTCCAAAGATTTTTAAGATAGTATTATAGCTCGTTCACAGACCATTGGCCATAAGGAAAATATTCCAAACAGAATATCTGTATACATACAATTACCAATGATTCTTTTAATTTCCTTTGATAGATACAGAAAGAAAATCTTCAGAGGCTGGGGAAGGAAACTATGAATTAAATTTGTTCCAACTCTAGGTAAATTGTTCAAAAGCCAAACAGAACCATTAAGTGATGAATACTTTCAATGTGGCCACTGATATATGTGGCCATTCACTACTGGAACTGACACTGTCAACCTGTTTCAAAAGTTTCAAATGTTCCTTCTTAGTAAAAGGCAAATTCCATTTAGCTTTAGGAAATGTAAATGACTGTAATCAAACTGGTATTGTTGATAGCATAGCATAATAAATGTATCTCTAGTTATCTGTAAATGGCACTTACTGGTTTCACTGGGGTCAATGAGCTCGTTATGAACTTTGTGCTAAGCAATGGGGCTTGTGCTCAGAAATATACTTGTTTGCCTGCCCTGGGGAGAAGGACGCATAAGATAATTATGTTGGTTTATTGGGTCGTTTCAATCACATATAAAAACATCACACTTAAAGATTTCAAACTTTTTCATGCTGCCTCATAGCACAAGAGGAATGCCCTTTTCTTCATTAAAAGCTGGGTGTCCCACATTTCAGATAGGCAATATGAAAAACCAGCTCAGAGTACAGCATCCAGATAGTTCTGTGCTGGAGTAATTTTTCTTTAAAATTCAAAGAAAAATATGGGAGGACAGAGGTCAGTGAAATGCCAGTAGAATTACAAGTCTTTGCAATATTGCAGTTTAGCTGAATGTTGGCTTTCATCATATGTATTTTCATTGATGTCTATCCCTTACATTCTGCAGGGCTGTGGTCTCAGCCAGACCCTTGCAGGGCAGAACACAGAGAGTAGGAAACATGGAGCATGGGCAACCCAGGCAACAGTTAACAACAGATTTGTCTGTACAGATTATCCCTTCTCATTCATGAACATGGTTGTCTTAAGTACACATAAACAAGATCTCTTTTCCCCTCCAGGATTCTGTCAGACTCTCATTTTCACTGTGACCCAGCATCTAAGGTACTACATATTTAGTCATGTATAAGAGAGAAGGAGACCCCATTTATCAAATCACAGGATGGGTTTATGGCATAAAATAGCACCTGGGAGGGGGCACTTGCTAAATCAGATGCTGATTGCAGGTAGTGCTAGCCTATAAACACAGGAATTGCAAGCATCATTCTGCAGAAGAGTGAGATAGGATGCAACGAGCAACCCTCAGACATAATATATGAAACCTGACATGTTGATATTCCCCTGTGTGTTTGCCTAATAGCTGGTCTATTTCTTTACGCATAGTGTTATAGTTTTATTTTGTAAGTATATGCACATATTTCAGATAAAAGGCAAGCATGAAGCCACTGTCTTGTGGAGTATAATCACACCCTGGTACACCAAGAGCAGAGGGAACATGAATGCAGTAGACTTAGTTGTGAAATAGCTAGAGCAGCAGTTAGATGCTCTGGCTCACTGCAGAGACAAATCCTTCTGACAACGTTTAGCTGGTGCAGACCATCAGTTCTCAAAGACCAGGATTTTCACAGCATTCAACCAGCTGAAGTATTGGCTAAGGAAATTTTTCCAAGTACACCTTGAATATACAGCTCCTGTGACACAACTAACAGCATCAATAGTGTTTACAGGCACTGCACTGTAAACAAGTTCCAACACTGTAAAGCGTGAAATGTATGTGTCAAGTTTATTATGCTTCCCTTGCCTCGGGCTGATTAGTGCAAATTAATATTTCACACTAATCAGCATGAGCAGTTAGCACACAATTTGGATTTACGGAATTCAGCTGATTGCATTAAAAATGTATTTAGGCTATTTTTGCTTTGTGCAAATGGAGCAAAAATATCTGATCTGCTCCAGTAAGTCATTTTTTTTTTATTTGTTCCAGTATTAATGTCACCTTTCATATAGCAATATATTGTTGACATGATAGTGGCGTTATGTCTATCCAATACTTATAAAATCTATAGTTCATACTGAATAAAAAATTTATGCTTAATGTTTATTTTTGAGGTAATGACTAGACACATTTTAAGTAATTAAAAATAGATTTTAAACCTACTTTAAAACATGCAAACAAGTAATAGGCCGACTGAAGTCTGATCCTGAAACTACTTAAGAAGCTCACTTCTCAGATAAAATGGCTATTCTGGATATTATGAATATAAGTATTTTCATACAGCTATATCAAACAATGCTTATACGAGTTTCCTGCTGTTAAGAAGAAACAAGAATAACCACTTGCCACATTAAAGACTAAAATTAAAGCGTACCTGTTTACTCTGGCTTTCCCAAACATCACACTTATTCTCACAGATCCTTTCCAAAGCCAAAGAAAGCCTCATGAAAATGTCCCCATCAATTTTTGGGAACATATAATGCTGTATAATTTCTGGGAAAGTTACTAAGGAAGTTCTTACTAACTTCTGTGGAAGCTGGCTCAGGTGCAGCATTTTCAGAACTTTATTTAGCTCATAGCTCTTTCAATTGTCTAGGAAATCTTTGCAACATTGATTTCAAATGCCAATTGGATGGCACAGAAACTGTTAGATCAATTTTTTAGATACTGTATTGGATTTCCAACAAGAAGACATCTGAGTACTTTGCACTAATTAAAAACACACACACACACAAACATTTTTCCAAATTAGGAATTAACTTTTGCAAATTATACTCAACATGTATTTGGACCATACTGCCATCATGGCTATGGCAAATTACATCTGCATAGCAAGAGGATGTATCTTCTTCTGTAGAAGGTCTGGCCAATGGTCACTCTGTGTTTTACTCAGTGCCAGACTCCAGAGCTGTTTCCTTCCTTTACTGACATCTACCTGAACTTCTTGAGAGAGTTGGAGTATATCGGGATTCATAGTGGTTTAAACCAAAATGAGAACCTGAATCTCAGCTGACACACATGGATAACCCAATGTTGAGAGTGCAGCTTCTAAGTTTGGTGGTGTTTCTGAGACATCCTCAGGAAATAAAGACTTCTGAGGTTTGTCTAAGGGCAGTATCTCCATAAGCTATAAGAATGCACTATGTGGGGAGTTCTTAAATCCAGACATGAAATCTTTCTTCTTTGATTTGACTTTTGGTTATGAGAGAAAATTCTCAATATCTTCTTGATGAAGTGCAAAAAACAGAAGACAATAATTGGGGGATTATATAATTATATATAATATTATTTATAGTTCTCTTTCTTCAGACAAATAAAAGATATCTGTATTGGACCTGTTGGAAGCCAACCCAGAATCCTGCAAAGCTCCTTCCCTAATGTGGACAGCTATTGTATGTTGTGAAATGGCCCTGAGCCATCTGCATCTCAGTATGAGGTCTGCTTTGTACCACAAAAAATCAGATAAATATGTTTCATTACCTAATAGTTGTTCATAATGAACATTCTACCATTATAATTTAAATGAAGTCTCTTCAATTTTCTTATTTGCTGATCCAAATCCACCATTGCTGTTCCCTCTGAGTTACTTAGTAATACATATAGAAAATTATGTAATTAGGCTTGTCAGCACAAAGAACTTTAAATGTTCTTACACACACTATAATCATGGCCCATTTGTCAACAAATGACAACTTTAATAAAAGTGCTCACATCACATGGAATGTCCACATACTCCTTTAATAAACACTGACTGAAAAATTTACTACCACAATAAGATGTTTTAGGACTTTAGCATGAGGAGGAGAAAAGTTCAACCATAACTGAAAACATATGTCTAGAAGAAAGAACCCAGCTTTTCACACTGTCAAGTCATAATGCTGATTTAAATTTAGGCAAGTACATAAAGTGAAATACATTAAACCCGGAAACCTGACCTCATATACGGCCAGCAAACCCAATTAGAACTGCTTAAACTGAAGCTGTGATAGGGTGCTCTGTCTCTGGATCCAAGCTGAATCAATATTATTTGTGCTACATTTATTTACTGAGATGGTTACCTTTAAGCAGATCTCATGATCCTCGGAAACATTTCTATTCTTCATGTATGTATGTCAGTAAAAAGAGACAAGGTGCCTTTTTGTGGGCTCCTCTCCATGTTTTGTGAAGTCAAGTATTGTCTGCTGTGGAAAGGTTTTGATTCACATTTTGGCTGCAGTTTTCTAATCCAGATAGACACAAGCTAAACTGTGGTTAACATAGCAGGCTTACAGAACATCACTCTGTGCAGTAAGGCTTCCTATTTAGAAAATCAGACTTCAAGCTTTCAGCAGAGACTAGGAGAGTTAAACAGCTGAATTGTTTTACCTAGGAATGCAATACCCACCTACCTTAGGTTCTTTGAAAATCCTGGCATAATTTATTCATCTTTAATTTGTTTTATAAATTCTCTGTTATAGCAGGGTAAGAATAATTTATAAAAGAAGAATGCGAACTATGAAATTCATATGTTTCTGAATAGACAGAAAAAGATTGCAGTGAATTAAAGCTTTAATGAGAAGACAATGAATGATTAATTAGACTACAGTAAATAACGGTATATTTGATGACCAGTTAACATGCTAATAGAATAAAAATATACAAAAGGAGTGTGCTTCATATTTAACGTTAGCATAGTTAGAGTTAGGAAGGTTAAATTGTATTGATTAATCAATTTTTTAATATCTTTTTTAAAATATATAAATGAGGCAGAAGAATCTCAGACCCAATAAAATTCCTTATTTTTCCCTGGATTGCGTTGGTAGCTCATGTCTAGTGTTAAAGTCCTTGGTATATCCTTCAGACAACTATTTGAGAATTTTCTAGTTTTAAACATGTAATAACATGTCCTTTAAACATTGTCAAAGCTGCACTGTGCTGTAAAACTCATTCTGTATTTATCCATCCCCATGTAATTGAGTAAGTAGAAAGAAAACATTGTGGAACCCTCAGGGTGTCTTCACTGCTGTGGATGCTGGCAGACCCAGCTGGTTATTGTGGAAAGGGGCATGGGAATCTTTAAACAAAGTCACTCTAGTTGTGGCCGTGCAATGGATGTTTGTCAGGATGGTGGCCCAGAATTAATACGATCACTCCCAGAGCAAAAAGCCTATTCTGCATCCTGTGCTCATTCATTTGAAGAGAATCCTGAAAGGTCAGGATGACCGATACATATTTCACATATATGACAAACAGGGGTATATGCAGTTCTCTTCTAAGTACATTTGCTGCAAATACCTGAGTTGCACTCCTCTTCAAATGGAACAACTGATGTCATATTTGACCCTAGCCTTCTGAGCATCATAAGAAATAATTTTAAAGCAGATGTGCTTCATGGACAAGTGTTCATTTCTGTGTGTAAAGTCTGAGCAGAAAATATATAAATATGTGACAGCTCTGGATAGGTATAGAATCATAGAATGCTTCTATGGAATCCTATTAATGTGCGTAGAAAACATGAAAACATGAAAGCTTCTTAAGCTTTATATATGAAGACTTACGAGTAATGTATTCAAATTAAGCTTCAGAGCCTAGTGTCAGAAGGCTTGTACTTTCATTGGCTTCTACAGGAAGAGAAACACATGCCTAAACAGAGATGCCAAAAAACACCTTGATTAATCCTAACTATCCATTTCTCATAGCAAGCAAGTCATGAACAGCCTATAAAATATAGAAAAGCAATACAAAATCTATGACTTATGATTTATACAGCACACCCTGAAAATCGGAAACCTTGGAGAAATCTGTAAATGAAGTCGGTATGCTGGGACATCCAGAATCACTAAGCATTTAGAATATAATGACCAAATTGAATACATTAGGAAACAACTAATACAGTTGGTAAGAATCAGTCAGATCTAGAATATTTACTGAGAGAAAAAAGTAAAATTATTAGTAAGTCTGAAGGTCATTTTCAGTCATTTGAACTACCTCTGTCCCAGAAAAGTTAGAAAATTATAGAGTCATATAATGGTTTGCGTTGGAAGAGACCTTAGAGATCATGGGGGTTTAACTCCCCTGCCTAGCTGGACACCTTCCACTAGACCAGGTTGCTCCAAGCCTCATCCAACCTGGCCTTGAACACTTCAGGAATAGGGCAGCCCCAGCTTCTCTGGGCAACCTGTCCCAGTGTCTCAACACCCTCCACAGTAAAGGATTTCTTCCTAATATCTAACCTAAATCTACCCTCTTCTGGTTTAAAGCCGTTCCCCCTTGTCCTACGCTTACATGCCCTTGTAAAAAGAGAAATGTTAGCATAAATAACTTACAATGATTAACTGTAAATTTGAAGACTTCTCTGCTGTAAAGTAACATATTCTGGAAGCAAGTAATCCCAGTAAATTTGCGCATTAAAGGTGTGGTTTAACTCTCCTATTTATAAGGAACACACGTAAACTGTTGAAAACATGTCTCAGCTGTTCTCTAAAAAGACAGAAATGCTTGTAGACTATGATATTGGAAAATTTACATCTTGACTTTTGAAGTCTTGGTCTAATAGTTGGCTAGTTTGTTACTGTGGTGATAGTGCCCAAAGCATCAGCAGCTGCTACATCAAAAAACCAGTGAAACACAAGATTACCTAAAAGGAACAGATTACCATTTATAAAGGAAATATTTATTTTTCATTTATATATATCAATTGTTATAGTGCCATTGTTGCTACTGTTACTTCTTTTAGCTAAATTTATCTACCTACAAATTAATCCACAGGTTAATCCACAGGTAGCAAAATTACAGAGAAAAGCTGTACACCTATTTTTCATGTATCTCTTTGGGTGATATGAATAATTTTCTGGAAACACCTCTCTAGCTCCACTAACTGTAGTGTGAATGCATATAACCTATTTAGGTAGATGGAATGGGTAAAATGAATTGAACATAGGCCAAAAAAATATTTGCTGTAGATTTATAGATATATTTTACCAAGAGTCATGCTACAGTTAACAACCACAGATTATAAAAATTGCTGTAAATATGATACCATTATAGTTTATATAAAATTATGTAGTAACTATATATTTACACACATGCTCTTTTTCTAAAGAAATATATTGCATAATGTAAGTTTATGACCATGTGTTTGCAGTAGTTGTAGTTTAATATCCATTCCATGTTATCATTGCAAAATCAGTTCTAAGAAGCAATTTGAATTACTGGATTTTCTCTCATTTTCCTGCTCTTATTTGACTTCTATGACAAAAATGTGCCTCTAGATTTTGATAGTAATGGTTATGACTAAGCAGATACATGAAAGAAAAGCATGATCACCTATCTGCTTATTAGTACACAGTATTTACCAAATGTATTTGTTCAAAAAATTAAATCGAGCAGAATATCTATGTACAGAAAATACTTTTGTGATAAGGAAACAATTTTTGGGGGGGACACATTATTTCTGTTTTCTCAGTTTATAATGTACAAATCATTTTTATAAAAAAATATTATGCAAAAGGATGAGGATAAAATTTAAATGAATTTATACATTATTTATGTAGTTCTGTGCATTGAGCAGAAGGCATAGCCTCATCAAAATAGTAAAGACCTAATATTTAATATATTTAAGGAAATAAATGTAAACAGGAAACAAGAGAGATTTGAAGATACTTGTGTTTTGAAAACAGCTTTACTATATCGTTATTAGGGAAAATATGTTCTTGTATTATTTGGTGCCCTGAGAACTGCTCCTACTCTTTTTAGTCACTGCAGTCCTCAGTGTCTCTGACATTCTGTCCATTAGAAGTTTAACTGTAAACCTGAAATCGACTGAAGCAGTAAAGGCACAGACCTTGATTAGCATGAGAGATTTGGTACTTAATTCTAAAAGTACCTGAAACCCCCACTGACATCTGAAAACTGTCAGAATAATAGGCTCCTGAAAAAAAATATGGATCAAACAGAGTTACAAGAATGATTTTTTTTCTAATTTTTAATCTTTTTTCTTGTTTTTGTCAAATAAATCTAATTTTCTTAAATTTTTTTTTTATTTATATAAAATAAAGCTGTTATGCACACAATCAACTCTAGATCCACCTAACCAGATGGAAACATCTGTACCTGAGCTAGTCACACAATGGAAACGTCTGTACCTGAGCTAGTCACATTAGCTTCCACCTTTGTGACTGAGAAAAAAGAGGTGCATTTATGGCATGAAAAAGTTCTTTAGATATCTGTATTGTCAGATGACACATTCCTTAAAATGCTTCTCACTCAACTATGTTAAGAGAGATCCCAGTAAGAACAGCAAAATATTGATGCCTAAGGTTAGCTGAGGTAGACCACATCCTGAGTGAAGAATCTTGATTTTGTGATGTCAGGCACCTCATGTCTTCATGCTCTATTTCCCATTCTTTTACATCCCCTAAACTGCTTGTTTCTCTTTCAAACCAATGCTGAAGAGGACTGAAGGTGCAACAATTTCATCCATAAACATGTTATTTCTAAACCTTATTTTATCAGGACATAATATGACAGAATAAGACAGAGATGACTGAAGTAATAAGCAACTCATGTTAGACAGATGCAACAATCTCACAGTGAACACATTTTAACACAGTAAATACAGAGATAAGCCTGAAAACAGACTATCTGAATTTCAGGTATTTCATTTCAGTTCATCAATTTATCCCACCTTGTGGAGGCGTTTGTGTCACTTTCCAAAGGCTGCAGGTTGAGCCAAGACTTTGGGTCTCACCAGTTTATGACCGGTGAGGTGAGCCTTCACATCAGTCACCTGGGGTCAGTAGAGATGTGGGGACAAGGTATCTAACTCACACAGTGCTCATTTTTATGCACTCAATTACCAACTACAACCTGTCCTTAAGCTCATCAGATGAAAATTCTGCTGAAGTGAAAACTTCTACTAATTTTCAGTGGGTGCAAGATGTGATCCATATGGGCAATAAACTCGTGATTTACAGGTATGAGCTATAGTGCTCAATAGAAATATCCACGAAGAAACAACATTATTTGTGAGGATATTCCGTTTATTTCATAATAAAATAAAGGCAACATATGTGTCTAAAGCAGCACATATGCTGTCTTATTCATTCTTAGCAGCAAGGTCATTTCCCAAAGGACATGCAACAAAAAATAATTGATCCACAAACAGCTCTTATAGCAGTTACTATATATCTAGCCTTGAAAATCACTTCTAAAAGCATAGGATGTATTGTATATTGTATATTGTATTTTCATCTTTCACTACCAGAGTCAATATTTCCACTACCATCAGTCAAAGAATTGCAGACTCCAGCTGTATACATTCAATTGCATAAAAGATATTCAGGTGTTATTAGGAGACCTATTATCTGCATTTGAGCCTTTGTCTAGAAAAAAAATAGGGGAAAACCCTTCAGTTCATTAGGAAATTTGACGCTATACAGGGATTAATGATTTAAATATGCTGCAAATGAATTTTAGGACAGATTCTGCCATCCAGCAAGAAATGGCTAAGCTGGGAAGAAAGCAGAAACTGCCTGTCTAGTGACCATAGCCATAACTGGATGAAGATTTTCTTGGCTATAGAACTAGCATAAAGGATTAGGCAGGAATTAAACTGTGATGGATATTGATAGAGTGAGGAGCTTAAATGTGACACAGAAAGCAAGTGAATTGAGTGTAAAAGAGAATTTAGAAGAATATTTACATAAAAATGTGGTGATAGAAGTGTAAAGGAAGGAAGCAGATCCTTCCTGAGTGTCAGAGGAACAAACACACAAACTGAAGTAAAATTAGCCACTGTATCTGTGTGTGTGTGCGTGTGTGTGTGAGAGGAGGAGTCTTCACTCTTATAGGGTAAAAAATGTCTGAAATTTTGTGGGAAATGTTCCATAACTACAACCTCAAAGGCTTTCATGTCCTATTTAGAGGCAGCAAGAATCCGAGACCCAAAAAGGAATAAAGGTGTCTTAGGAGGTTCCAGGTTGTGCTTTATAGAATCATAGAATAGTTAGGGTTGGAAAGGACCTTAAGATCATCAAGTTCCAACCCCCTTGCCATGCCCAGAGACACCTCGCTCTAAACCATATTACCCAAGGCCTTGTTCAACCTGGCCTTGAACACTGCCAGGGATGAAGCATTATGCTTGCTGTATTTCCTGTAGGAATGGGTTTTGCCTAGCAATCTAAACCACATGTTTATATTGTTGGTCCTTTCTTCTCAAAAACCAATAAAATACTCTAGTTCAAGAAAAGATGATTCAGTTTTCAGAATATTTGGGGTTTTATCTACAAATTCCTAGATTGGGGCATTAAAAAAAAAAAAGCCAATAAAATGAAACAAAACATTCCTATTCTTTCAACATTTCTAACATCAGTCACACCAGCAAGACAAAGGAGCCTCCATCAGCAAATTGGCTGGGTTTGTGAGCACTTGTCCTGACCCAGCTGCACTAGCTGGTGCAGCCATGTGGAGAATTGATCCTGTTCTAAGGGAACTATAGGGGATGCTTTTGCTATCCCTTGTGACTTTACTACAAATTCTCCTGAATTTTAGCTTTTTGCTTACTAACTTAAAAACTAAAATGAGGGAGATATACCAGAACCTGCTTTTCCCTTCCCCTTCCCCTTCCCCTTCCCCTTCCCCTTCCCTTCCCTTCCCTTCCCTTCCCTTCCCTTCCCTTCCCTTCCCTTCCCTTCCCTCCCTTCCCTTTCCTTTTTCCTTCCCTTTCTCCTTCCCTTTCTCCTTCCCTTCCCTTCCCTTCCCTTCCCTTCCTTCCTTCCCTTCCCTTCCCTTCTCCTTCCCTTCCCTTCTCCTTCCCTTCCCTTCTTTCCCTTCCCTTCCCTTCCCTTCCCTTCCCTTCCCTTCCCTTCCCTTTCTCCTTCCCTTCCCTTCCCTTGCCTTTCCTTCCCTTCCCTTCCCTTCCCTTCCCTTCCCTTCCCTTCCCTTCCCTTCCCTTCCCTTTCTCCTTCCCTTCCCTTCCCTTCCCTTCCCTTCCCTTCCCTTCCCTTCCCTTCCCTTCCCTTCCCTTCCCTTCCCTTCCCTTCCCTTCCCTTCCCTTCCCTTCCCTTCCCTTCCCTTCCCTTCTTCCCTTTCCTTCCCTTCCCTTCCCTTCCCTTCCCTTCCCTTCCCTTCCCTTCCCTTCCCTTCCCTTCCCTTCCCTTCCCTTCCCCTTTTTCCTTCCCTTCCCTTTCCCTTCCCTTTTCCTTCCCTTCTTTTCCTTTCCCTTTTCCTTCCCTCTCCCTCTCCCTCGCCCTCACCCTTGCTCTTGCCCTCTCCCTCTCTCTCCCTCTCCCTCTCCCTCTCCCTTTCCCTACCCATTTCCTTTTCCCCCTTCCTTTTCCTATACTGATACTTGAAAAACTCCAGAAGCAGTGAAAAGGCAAGGGGGAATGAGAATGCAAAAAAGTCCAAAACTTATTGCATATTATAATTTTTAAACCAATCTTCCGATACTAGAGTTCTCAATTTTGAATGCTTTGTATTGCCAGGGAGGATTATTCCTCTTTGTTTAATAACTGGAGAATATTAAAATGTTATTAAAGCTCAGTTTCCAACAATATATCTGCCTGAAAGCAATAGGTGGGGCACTAAAGCTGGGTACCATTTCACCCAGGAGCAGGGTGCACTTTTGCTTGGTCTGTGTTTGACTGCATTCTCCATTTCATAATGTGGAAATTACAGCATGGACTGGAGGGAAAAGAAGAGCTCTCCAGCACCTCATCTCATAACCCCAAATTTGAAAGCTACAAGAGTTGCCACAGGGATCGCTGCGCTATCCTCCTTCCCTTCCTTTCCATGAGGACTGCTCTGGCACACATGCTTGCTGTGAAAACCTTGTCTCCCTGCCTGCAAACAAGTCCAAGGCTGTTACACTCAATTCAAGTTAAACTCAAAGACCTGTTACAGCAGGCATGTTGAGTGTGTCTCCATGCTCCCCCATGCCTAGGTATTGGGAGTGTCGGGTTGTGCATGTTACTTGCTTCAGTGTCTGCATTACAAGCCCCTGATTCCAGTTGTGGGATCTCTGATCTCAGGAGCCCTCCAGCACAGAACAATTGTCCTCAAAATTCACTGCAAAAGGATGAACAACAAGAACAAATTTTACTATTAATTGTTTTTCTAGATGTGGAGATGCAGCTCTAGACGACGTGAATTTCAAAAGTGCCAAATTCACATTGGAAGCTAGTGAGATATAGAGATTAACATGTAAAGGTATTTGGGTACATAAAGACAGGAAAACATCAATTTCAGATCAAGAACTAGTCATATACCCAAATCCCATGTAAAACAAAGTGAACAAGGTATTCAGGTATTTCTGAAAAATTCAACCACTTCTTCAGGATTCTGTCATTATGGTTTTCTAAAGCATGTTTGAGAACTAAGTGAATGCTAGTGCCCTTCCCAAACTTAATCTAAGTCAACAAAGAATAATTACTTAATTGTAGGTTCTTATTTTTATTGCACTGCTGGCTAGGGGCCAGTTGCATTGGGTGAAATACAACAAATTATCTGTTGTCCATAGATTAAAAATTAAGGGTTATTTATTTATTTATTTATTTATTTATTTAAAAAAATGTAGTGTAGAGTGAGCTGTACTGGGTCAGGCAGTGGCCAGAGTGATATTTAGCTCCGTAAAGTCACAGCCAGTAATTTCCTGTCTGGTGGATTGAGTGACTGGAGCACATACCACTGTGTGGCTGAGCATATTTATGTTTTACACCAGATGGCAGAGATAAAATGTAAATATGTTTAAATTACTGGGAGTTCCTCCCCCCTATCATTATATATCCAGTCTTTCAAAAAACAGTTTACCTTTTATCAGCTGCTGCTAACTAACAAACTACATCACACCCTTATGCAAATATGAGAAGACAGCTGTTTGAGTCACAAAAGATAAATATCTCCTGAAACAGCTATTGTTTTGAGTTCCTGAGCCTACTAAATAGATATTTCAATGCAAGTAAATGATGTAATCCAAAGTGAATCCAACAATACACTGGCAAAGTAACTTGTATGGTTTTCACAGGAGAATATTCAATCTGTGCAAACAGACTACCATCTGTAAACAGAAACATAAATGGGAAGTGTACATCTGATGTGCCTGCTCACCAGATCTGATTCTTCAGGGTGTTGTGTAGCCTTATCTTCTTTTTGTAGCCCTATAAGAGGACATTTTCAAAGCATGTAGTTTCACAATGAGAGTTAGAATCCCAGAATCGTTTCAAATGGGGCAGGTTTTTAAGCTCACGTAGGTTTTTTTAGTGGAATCAAGCATTCAGGTTCCCTTAAAATAAATATATAAATAAAAAATTGAATTCTTCACTGTCAAATTCAGAGCCTTAGTCAAACCCAAATTAATCCATCTTTCACATTAAAAATAACACTTTTTTTATTGAGCAGGTTTTTTTTAGAAGAAAAATTTTAAAACCCCACTATTACTTTAAAATTCTAAGACATTCAAAACACATGTAAAAAATTGTTTAGTTTACAAGGAGTTTGCATTACACAAATTGCGTAAAAAAAAAAAACAAAAACAAATTAAAAATTAAATATTTATGACTCAAGGAACTGCTGAGCAGACTTTGCTCTGAAGAACATCTGTAACAATAAAAATCCAGAGTCCCAAAATTTGAATCTGCCTGTTGTGCTTGCTTAATTACTGTGCATGCCAACTTTTTAGTCTCTGATAGGCTAATGGTGCGGTTGTAGAAAATATTATTCCCTTACGGATATTCATGTGTAATTTCTAGAGGGAAATATTCTCCTCTTGACATGCACACACAACTGCCACTACTGTTAATGGAAGTTATCTGTTCCATTCAAAGGGAGAGTACACCCGTGAGTATGTAAGTAAATCAACAAACCCCTTATATTACAACAATGTTAGAAGTAAGACTTAATTTACCAGAGCAAAATATTTAGAGGTAAAAAGTGAGCAGTTTCAGCCTTCCATATGTATTAATGGTGATAATATCTTCTGTCAAAGTACTCACACTACTCTTTATACATCGAAGTTATAGAATTAAAGCATGATGGAATGAAATGATGGTGTTACTGAGTGTATGAAGGCTGTTTCAGTTTTACTTTTCACTTGCTGGTGTAGAATATATAAAAATCTGAACACAATAGCAATATTGAAATTTTCATCCTGTTTCTAATTTACACTTTTCTCTGACAAATTGACTTTACACTCATGATCAAACCATATTTACAGTGCTGGATTAACAAAGTGAAAATAAGAATTAGGCTCCCCTTAGCGACAAGTTTTGCCTTCAGATATATTGAAACTGAACTGAAATGAAAGCTTAACTGGAACCATTTAAGAACATTTCTTCTGTATCTTTTTAAGAAGAATCATAAATTCAGGTTAGGATATGGTACCTTATTTCATATTAGTTTCAAGTATTTTTTCAATGCCACAAGTAATTTTTTACTCCGTAACATAAATCTGGATTTAATGAATTGCTCTAAAAGTGGCTTTTAAACCCCTTATATGTATTAATAGTTTTTATTAAGTCATTACTTTCTTGCTTCAGAGTTATGAGCAGTTTAACGTTTATAGATGTTTTGCATGAAAAACAAACATGGATCATGATTCTACATATGCAATTATCCAATGTGAACAGACATTTAAGAAAGAGAAAGGTACAGCTGGTAGAAGGCAAATGGTTTTCTGGTTCAGTGTCTTCATTTTTACACTTCTTTTTTACTCATTAGACATCTACATCAGATGTAGCGCTGTGTGTTCAAGCCCAGCAATAACATTGTTTTTATTTTTTGAGTTTTAGAAAATGACAGGTATGTAGAGGTATATAAGTATACAAGACATTTTTTTAAAACAGTGTCTCACATGCCAAAAAAAAATGTTCCATGTCTTCATGCATGAACCATACATTTGAGTTTAAGATGGATATCTGGATACTCATTCTACTAGCTTCTTTTTTAAAGTGGTGCTTGTAGCAGTGAGCAATTAAAGGAAAAACATGTAAATGAAATAATAGGAATTTGAAAATTCCTGAGGACACAAACACATTTTATACCAAATTGTATGCCATTGTATTTGGATTGTACTTTCTAGGTGACTTTTGGCAGAGTAACATATTCCACTAAAGCACTGAATGGGGCACAAATGAGGAGTCATAAAATGTGTCTATATGAAAGACACGTCTGCATTAAACCATCATTAATAACGTTACAAAGATAGCAGTTGCTTTGTTATTTAGTATGGATTTCCTAATTGCAAAACACATTATGATTTATTATAAAGACCATGATTAGATTAGGCCAAACAAATCAATATGCATTTAATTAGTGGTGTAACGGCTGCTTCACTATGCCCTATGCTAACACCAAAGCTCAATGAGTTTAAGATCCCACTGAAAGTTAAGCCTTATTTCATATACAGACAAACTACTAAGCCAGAAAAAAAACACAACTAACAAACCAAGCCGAACCAACCCAGTTGCTACAGAAATACATGAGCTGCTATGTATGATAAAGGTAAAAACAATCATGTTTTATGTCCCATCCGACAGCAGTGGATATGCAATTGTATTTCAAGGAGTTATTAGCTTATAGTACTGCACATTGGCTAATATTTCATATTAATTAATATTGCAGCCATCTAACCTTTTTTAAAAGATGTCATTATATGATTGGATACCACTGAGTTACCTAATCAATGAAACAAAAATTGCTAACGGAGAGCAATTAATGGTGTCTAATCAGTCGTGTTAAATTAGGAAAACAAGAATGGTCTCGGTTAACAAAATGTGCCTAGGCAGTCACTGAACTCAAATATCTATATTTACAAATCAACAGAAAGGCTATGGACAGGTACTATTGTAAATGAACATAACTAATGATCACCACTTCCTAATTTCTGAATTTTCCCTCTTAACTAGTTATTATTATTATTATTGTTATATTAAGGAATTCCAGGACAATAAAAAATTGTGAGATCAAAAAAAAAAACCAAATAACAAACATGAGAATGCATGTTTTTAATAGCAAAGCGCACATATGTGTATATTTCTACAGAAAATACACTTCGTAAATACAGAAAACTGAGCTTGGTTATATGATGGTCATATAGAGCTCTGTGATTACTTGAGTGCAGAGGTCCTCCTGAAAGAGATGTGGTGCCTACTTGGTCATTTTATGATAAAGCACTTTCCTTTAGACTTGTACAACATGTTTAATTTCATTATTAAGACATAAGAGTTAATCTTTGCTAGAGAGATGTACTATTCAGCCAAACAACTGCAAATGTGTGTGTTTGCTTTTCCCCTCTCTGTGATTTGGGACAGACAGATAATTCTATGAAAAAAAAATAAGCATGAGATTAAAACTGTGCCCAATCCAGAGCCTTAAAAAACATCACTAGTGTTTGCAGAGAGATGTTTTATGGAGACAAACAGAGCAGGAGGATGTAATCAGAGGACACACTGGAACCCAAATGTTTCTCTCCTGCCCTTTTCCTTCACAGCTGATTCTCTTCTGTTCTTAAGTCATATGAATTAGGGGATCATAGCATCCCATTATAATGTCTAAAAAGTTGCAGTGTGTGGCAGAAACCCACTCCTTTAGCTATTTTCCTGCTCTGTATAGCTTGAGGAATTATAGGACTCTAAAAATTCCCGCAATCAATAGCTATGACAAATATTTTCACGAAGTTTCGAATGTTGCTCAGTTGTGAGCAATTTGCTGTTTCCTTGTTCTTTAGCTAGTTTCCAGTTCCTTCCCTGGGGCCTCATGGGTTAGGCTATGCAAAATTATGTACCCTCTACTCCCTAGCTCTGAGTTTGCTCTGACTCCACTGCTTCTTTCAAATTCATTCACATAAGATTTTCTTGTGTGTCTTTAAGATTTTCTCTTTAGATTCAGAAAATTAGTTTTAGAAAATCCTTTTAAAAATCTAAATAATTTCTGTACCATTGCTGCTGTTTTAGATGAAATATTTATGTTTTCCACAAAATAACCAGCAAGACATTTTGACCAACCCTAAATGATATCTTTTAGCTTTACATAAACAACATAATACTCAAAGCCCTCAGAATCTGACTTGGAACAAAATTCCAAATTCTTTTTAAGGTCATTCAGTGACTCATTTGTTGTGTGTACCATTTCAAAAGAATAAAGTTTTCTGTATCCTAAAGGCTGCTGATATGCCTTCATTAAAAAAGACTTTATACTGAAGTAGTCTTTCTCTATAGTAGAAATGCTCTGTTTTCACAGAAATGTCCAACTTTTAAATAAAATGCCTAAAATAAGAATTTTAAAGTTTTCTTTTTCATCTTGCTGTAAAAAATACCTCATTCATTCACACTATACCTTATAATGTCAAAGAAAGGAATATCAGAATTTAAAAAGTTCTTAGTGTTTTCTTTTTCCCCTCTGAGCAAGACAGAAAAATATTAGAAAGCACTGATTTTCTTTTTCTTTATTACATAGTCTTACTGCCATAAGTTCTCTCTCCTCCACCCCCACTTTCTATTCCCTGTCCCTGAGTCTGAAGTAGTTTAGGAAAAAAGGAACACAACCCAAACTGTGTAGGGATAGGATTCTCTGAGACTTGCTTTTTTAAAAAACTAGGAAAGAAAATATTGTGAAACAAGTAATTTTTATTTTTTGCTTGTAAAATGCATTGTGAAGTATAGTTGGTTTTGACAATATTATCTACTTCAGGTTTAACTGAAATTAGGCTAACCCCATCTTCTTTACATCTTCCCACCAAGTATTTATACACATGGATAAGTTTCCCCTGAGGCTGAACAGTCTCAGCTCTCTCAGATTCTCCTTGCAGAAGAGATACTCTAAATCCATTAAGCATCTTTGTGGCCCTGTACTCTACTCACTCCACTATGTCCGGGTCTCTCTTGTGCTGGGGAACCCAGCACTGTACCAAACACTTCAGAGCATACCAAGCTGCAACTTCACATAACAGGCAACTCCCACTTCTCACGTTCCCAGCCTGTCCTTCCATGGCAGCTCTCAGTTGTCTCAACTGTCCTACCACATCTCTCTTATCCCAGTAGGACTGTAAACTTGCACCTACCCACAGACCTCTAATCCCCTCTGTTTGCATGCACTTGGGGTGGATCACCTTCTGGACTTGAAGGAGAGTGAGCAGACAGTCTCTGGTCAACATCTCTTAACGCTGTGTGTGCTTTTAAAAGCACCTAGCAACAGTCAGTGCTCTCCTCTTCCTTCCAGAGCAGAGGTGATGTATTTTTTTTCCCTTTTGGTATGACCACAGTTGTTTAGCTCAAGTGATATATCATTCTAGCCAGAGTACACTTGCTAATGCATTATTGCATCCTTTCTTCATCTTGACGTTTAAATTAAAATACACATATGCACACATGTTTATATATATATATATATGAGAAAAACAACTAGAAAGCCATGATGCCTTTTCTCACTCAGGTTGAACACCAAGTCATCTCCTGTGTAACTGAACCCATTCCAACTCAGGAACACTCAAAACTTTTTACCTTCATTTCCAGACTACAGCCTGTTGTGCTAATAATGGAAATCAGAATAGGCATGGCTTTTATTCAGTCAGACTATGCGTACATCTGGTTATTATCTCTAAAATCAAAAGTGGGTTATTTTCCCAAGGTGGTGTGTTCCTGGCACAGAAAGTTTTGTTTCTGTATCATACAGGCTGCAACAAATCTCAGGTGTTTGGAAAAGACAGCGAAGGTTCAGTGTCACCAGACAAGATATCAGTGTCACCTAAAAACTTCTCCTGGTTCAGGTCAGTGTGACAGGCAGCTTAAAGGACAGCCTGATATAATTTTCCATATATTATAAAGGTCCGCAGCCTTTAAAATACTACACCTAGAGATAACATCACTACAGCAGTCTGGTAGAGAGCTGTTCTTGCCTTAAATTGATCAGCAAGCAAACAGAGATTTTTTATATACAGGTGAGGCAGAAACTTTAGCAGGAGACAGATATATGTATATTCTTCACTTACATATTAACCTTACAAATTACAGTTTAACTCATATGAGTTAACCTACTATTATATGAAGACTCATAAGTCCCAGTTCAGAGAAACTCTACAGCCAGGAATACTAAAATTGCTTTTGAATAACCTCACCATAATTACTGGAAATGAGAGCTACTTGGCCTTAAAAGAATATTAGGTGAATATGAATAGTCTTTATGAAGTTTTAAAGGCAACTCACAGATATTAGTATTTGTTCATTGGGCATGCCTGTATTAGTGATTATGCTTGGATCAGGATTGAGATTTTGAAGTAAACTTTCCTTTCATTACCACTTACTATGCTTTGTTTTGCACTTCAGTGCTGTCAGAGCTCACAAAATGAATGCTAAAATGGAACTAAAACTTGTCTATATTAGCAAGTAGTGCAGTCAGGCAGAAATGGACCCACAAAGCATACCAGCTGGTGCTGGTGTTCAGTTTCTGTATATGTCAGGGGTTTTGCTGTGTGCTGTCTTTTGTCAACAGGCTTGAATAGGCATGAGTGGGTATTATCATATATAATTTAAAAAAAAATTGTTTAGGGTGATTTATCCTACTTTTTTGCACTTTTTTTTTTTTTTTAAGGAATTCCAGTAGCAATTTCCTGAAAGCTTTCATTTGATCATGGATTTAATATTTCCCCTATTTTTTTCCTCTCATAAAATAAATTTGTTAGGCATGACCATTTGCAAATGGGGTGATGATCTCCCAGGAAAAACGTTTTACTAAAATGAACTTTGTGTTATGTGAAATTATCAGATTCCTTTTCTGCAGCAAAACCAACCTCCAGTTATGCCTTTGGCCAAGAAACAGATAATTTCAAATTTCACTGTTCGTTAACAATTTCTTTTCCAAGGTGCCAGGGAATGTTCATAGGTCTGTGAAGAAAAGAAATGAGAATAGATTCAGATAAAAAGGCAACTGCACTGTCAATATATAAGAGACCTAAACACGAAAACCCCACAAGTGTTCTGTGCTGCTGTTGCTTTATTTAACCTCAGTGTTTTTCTGCCTGTTGATGCCTGAGGTCAGCACCTTTACTAGCTGCAGAAAATTAGTGGTTCAGATTGCGTCTAATGAGACAGCACAACTTAGTCAATATAAAAATGGCTGAAACGCTAGAAGAATAACAAACCAAAAAAGATGATCAGAGGGCTGGAGCACCTCTCTTATGAAGACAGGCTGAGAGAATTGGGTTTGTACAGCTTGGAGAAGAGAAAGCTCAGAGGAGACCTTAGGGCAGCTTCCAGTACATGCAAAGGGGCCTGTGAGAAATCTGGAAAGGGACTTTCTACAGAGGAATGTAGTGACAGGACAAGGGGAATGGCGTTAAACTGGAAGAGGGGAGATTTAGATTACAGATTGGGAAAATATTCTTCACTGTGAGGGTGGTGAAATAGAGGGACACATTGCCCAGAGAAGCTGTCGGTGCCCCATCTCTGGAAGTCATCGAGACCAGGTTGTACAGGGCTTTGAGCAGCCTGGTCTAGTGGGAGGTGTCCCTGCTTGTTGCAGGGGGTTTGGAACTGGGTGGTCTTTAGGGTCCCTTCCAACACAAACCATTCTGTGATTCTGTGATTTTAACCCATATCCTCTGGGAATAATGAGCCAAAAGTCAAGGCCCTGCTACTGTGGCTGTTTGAAGATGCCCAACACTAACTCTTTATCTTGGTCATGCCAAATTAGTCTTGAAGACAGACAAGCAAAAGCCATTGCTACTCCATTTCTCAAAGGCAGAGCACTAGGGCTTGCAAATAGTGTTGCACACCACCTCCACCATCTTCGCAGGTGGGAGCAGCACAAGCAGTAAGTAAAAGAGCTTAGAAATGTTTGCATGCATTTGATATTTCTACCTTGAAAGTGCATCAAGAAGATTTGTTAGAATTTCAATAGAGAGAATGGAGGCAGGGCAAATGACTTGCTAACAATTAGGCTTTTATCTGCAGTCTAGTAATTTGATGCATGCAAGGTTTGGACGTGCAATTTAAGCAGTGAACATACATCCAGACAGTGTTTCTGCTCCTCTGCTTAGAAAATATGCTTTAAAGAGATGGCAAATCCCAAAAGACACAATTCCTGTCACCCCTTCATTTAGTGTCAGTTGCAACAGCACTCACAGCAGTCTGCAACCCCCTACATATTCCTTTGATCATGCTCTGCCCTTTATGTCAGTAGAAAAATCCTGACCTTAATTAGATCCCAGTTCTTCCTCCATGAGGTGGTAAAATTCAGGTTTGAATGGAGAGGTACAGTTCTGCAAGAATTAGAAACCACGGGTTATTTTCTAAGACCATGGTCTCTTATTTTCCTAGAGACCAGAATAAGAGACCATGGTCTCTTATTTTCTATTTGAGGTGCTGCCCTTAAGCTTCATTCATCACTTGCTCACATCTCATCCTTGTTTTCTCAACATCTGCTTTTCATATTACAAAGGATCAGCCGTTATTCTTTCAAAGTCTTTGTCCTTACTTTGAAGTAATGTTGTTCATAATGTGGTTTTGATGAGGGTTTTTAGACTTATTTCTGGCAGAATCTGGGCTTTCTTATTCCATAAAACTACCACCAAATGACCCAAATCCCTTGCTGCTACTTCAGTCCTATTAACAGGAATACACGAGTTTTGTCAGGTCCTGCTAATCTTCATGCACAAGCAAAACTGTAATTCTGAGTTGCTTGTACAAGCTGTGTTGTGTATGCGAGAAGTGACAAAATTTCACACAGTAGTTCTAGTGACTACATTTAGATTATTCCATTAATTTCATGTTATATAGTTTCCAACAAAAGGAGAAACACTGTTAGGGTACTTTTATGGTGACATTCCACCACAGTGTATCAAATCAATAAGGGTTTTGGAAAGAGTTAAAAAATTTGCCAGGGCAATGCATTCAGATACACTTGATTACATCAGTCGAGAAATATTTCTGCCTTGCAAGCATAACAGTAGAAACATGAGCTATTCTGTTTCCTAAAACAAAGCTATTTCTCTTTGCCACCATTGACAACTCTCTGTGAGACATGTGGCTCCACAAGACACTAGGCACCTTGTCATTCCCTACAGGGCAGGTCTGCAGTGTCAGGAGGCTGCCAGCTTGCAGCATGGGTCTGGCTGGAGCACCACAGCAGAGCCCCCAACCACCAACACGTGGCACATTTCTACCTCTGGTGGAACTAAATCCCACTGAGTTGTAAATATTGACTCAGCAGCATGGCTGCTGCTTTCTTTTTTTCACTGAACAATACCATAGGAGATTATTAGGCTTAGCAGCTGATTTTTGCTTGTAGGATGGATCAATGATCATTGGTAACAAAGTCACTTTTTTATACGTTTATTTTAGTCAACAAACCCGTAGCATGGCAACCATGATTATTCAGCTGTGCTGTAAATAGACTTTCCTTCTTCATACAAATATAAGAGCATTTTCCTTCCTTTTTAACTCTGTGGGTTACAGTTATCAATCCTATAAGATAATTAATATACCTGCCAAAACTGGGAAGTAACAGGAAAAAAAAAGGATGCTTCCATTGCAAAAGTTCCATTCTTCTTCATATTATTGTTAACATTTACCTCACATGTAGCTTTAGTCAGTAGTCCCAGCTGACACAGGAGATGCTTTCTGGTACTTCTTGTTATAGCAACTTCCTAAAAGAAAGTGGCCTTCTCTCCAGCTTGCTGGAGTTTCCACTCCAATGCTAGATGAACAAATTTGAACAAAACTGCTCTAGTGAATAAATTTATTTGTTGTAGTGGTTTTGTGACTGCTTTAAAGAACTCATTTCTTGCTTGGAGCACCTGGAAACAGTAACATGTTAGATTAATAATGAAAAAATTCTACCTAAGAAGACAATGTGGAAGGAATAAATGTATGCTTTCCATTTGAAAAATAGTTGTTCCTTGAAGATGTACAGGGTGTTTTCATGTGGTTTGTCAAATGTACCTAAGCATCACCTGAATAGTTAATATTTACCACAATGATCATAACTAGTCAGAATTTAATGTACACTGAAGTAAAAATTTTTTATTGAAAAGTCAAAAATAAATCTTTTAATAGGAAGACAGAGAACTGAATTTTGCATGAAGTATTTCGAGGGGGAGCATTTTTCTTTTTACAGTAGATGTTGCATGCATAAAAACTCTAAAACATACTGATCAGTAGAAAAAAAGATGGGGAAAAAATCCACTATAAGGTAGAGGTAGTTACAAAGGATACTTCAATCTTATTCCTGAAATTACAGACCAAAAAATAACTGCGAAATTTGTTTGATGATTCATTTCCAATAGGTTAATATGTGCATGAAAATGTCGTTGGCAATTCATAAACACTGCAAGAAAAATGAATTGGGTAAATGATTGGCTATTTATGACTTATTTTCTCAGCCTTGGTTATTACAGTTAAATGATGTAACCATTAGGTATAATAACTATTCAGGCATGAAAAGGTTATTTATCACAACTCTATGCAGAAAAATGAAATGCATGGATATAGCCACTGATGGCAAGATTTTTTTTTATAGTATTCACTACAAAATAAACTGTAGTCCCTGCCTAAAAACCTTCTGTCTTATGACAATAAAACCCCCTACAGTTAGAAGGCAAAGGCACAGTATATAAGTGGATCAAGTGATATCCACGTGCAGATAGCCTGTATACAGTTATAAACTAATTTCTAATTTTCGCAGTCAGCCAGCTGTTAATCTGCTGTGTTTACCAGTATCTACCTCAGTTTACCCATTTAGCTTAGAAATGACTTAGTGCCTTGTTTGATAAAGCCAAGAGAGACAGCTCAGCACCTTGCAGTGCTTTCATCCCACTTGAACACTTTTGAGATACATGCATCAAATGCTGCATGAAGACTTTTAAGATCAGGAAAGGCTATTCTGCTCTTATAGTTACTGCTTTTCTGGCTCCTTTATTTCATATGCAGTCTTGCTTCTAAGTAGCTATGTTGGATTTACTCTGGTGAGGCAAGAGTGGGCTCCAGCCTGCTGCTTGACGCATGTATATGACTGCTAGAGGTCTAAAACATGGCAAGTTAATACCTGGTCAGATGCTGGCAGGAGGTTTCCCTGTGGTTTACCTGGCAATGACACTGCCACTGATCACAGAAAGCTGGGGATTCCTGCTGGCTGGGATCTCACCAGCACAGCTAGTATTTCCTACCAAAGGTGAAAAGGAAAATGCTCCATGCAGTGGAACACAATTATGTTTTTATGCATATAAAAATAAAAAAGCGTGAAAAATACATGAGGAATATGGGTTTAACTCTAACAGGGTATAGTAGTATGCATGTTGAAGCACCACAATTCTCTCACACTCTCAGAATGAGTCAAATTTTGTCTTCATTTATTCTCAGGTTGCCCCTTGGAGGCAAGTCAGGTATGAGTGGGTGTTTCTGGAAGCTGGATCTTTCTCAGATGTAGTGGGCAGGAGAGGAAGGATTAATTTTATTGCTTGAGTCTGAAGACAACTCAACTTTAGCACTTCCACTTTTTGTCAAAATGCAGTATTAGCTCCTGATGCCCTGTCCTTCAGAGGAAATGTTGGAAGACCATGCTGGCCAGGGGATTACTAATGTGCTTCTCTGCTCCATTAACTCCTCTCCTTTATTTTCTGTATTCAGTTTGTGGAATATATTTGTGTTTGTTTTCCTTACAGACGCCTTTGGCACTGTCCCAGATGATGTCTCTTATCACTCTCCTATGTCTTATGCTGCACAAGAATCTGCAAAAGGACATCATAGCAGCTCTTAAAACCATGACTTCTGGGAATACTCCTAGGATAAGTGGATAACTCAGGTATGGGGGGACCTCAGCTGGTCTTTAGTCTAACCCACTACTTAAAGCTGCGTCTACCATGAGTTCAGACCAGAGTATTCAGGTCCTTGAAAACACTCAGGGATGGAGGCCGAGAGGCCTCTCTGGGAAGCCTTCTTGTTCTATTTTTTTTCTATTTTTATCAGGGCTTTTTACTCAGAAAGGTGACATACAGACAGTTCCTGGAGAGGATATGAGCAAAAATTGCATGTAGGCTCAGACATCAACCAAGCTGGAACATACCTAATGTTGCAAGGTAGTATCTTTATTTTACTTTTACATTAACTGTCCAATTGTTGTAGGAAATAATCCAGGAGATGCAAGGTGATGTGGATATTTGAAAGAAGAAAAGGAATGGCAAGCTTTAGCTACAACTGGCAAAACAAAGCAATGTGTAGAAAAGAGTAGTCATTTTGCATTTTAAGAGAGAAAGTTGATAAGAAACAATGAAACTTTGCCTTGTTCTGTTCTTTTGTTTTGGTGTTATAGCAAAACCAACAAGAATTTAGTAGCTGGGTCATTCACATGTCCTGGGAGTAGCCAAGGTACTAATTATTCAGGAAGGAAATGTTGCCTTGTCTTAATCTCATCAGTTAACCTTTATCTTGTTCCCGATCTTTTTCCCACCTCCATCTCCCTCTTCTGTCCTCTGTTTCTAGCTCTTTGGCCATGGGAATTAGGAAGAAGAGACAGGTGAAAACGTACTTGATCTGAATAAAGATAAATCCTGAAACGAAAAAATGTCATAAATTATATTTTCCCTCCTAGAAATGGCAAATCTCAGCAATAACAAGAACCTCAAAGACCTATTCTCAGTTTTGATAAACCCAGCCATAAGTCTTCCTGTTTGATTTGAATTTTATACTGAAAAGATGACATCCTAAAAGGAAGGCCAGAGGAAGACCTAGCCACTGTATATTCCTGGGTGACTATGTCTAATATTAACTGCACACTGAGGATGCTTTGGAGATTACTTTTAATGCTACCAATTATTTTTGAGATTCCTGAATGAAAGATTGTGAAAAAAAAAAATCGATGCATTAGTATTAATAATATACACTGTAGAGGCATGGTGCTATCAGGTAAAACCAAGAGAAAGTCCTCCCTTTGAAGGGTAACAAGTGACTGTGTGTATAGATAATTAGCTATCCTATTACTTTTCATCTTTTACATGTAATGATCATCTTCTCTCTAGGAATTTCTCTTGGGGGATTCACTGTCATTTTAGCACTATACGTCTAAACAAATTGGACAAAATTGTTGACATAAATCCCAAAGAGAAGCAATGCATCTTCATCATGGTAATTTTGTGTTTCGTGACTTTTTTCATATAAAAAAAGTTAGTTGATCTTTCAACAGTTAGTTGAAAGTTCAAAAGACAACCAAGTGCTTATGGGAAAGAAATATGAGGAAATCTCAGCTGAAGGAATGTAACAATCACATTTAGATATGTTAAAACTAGAACAAATGATATGGATCAGACCACTCTACCACAGTTAGTTTTCCTACCTGTGAAGGCACATCATAAATAAGATCTACTGACCCCACAGTACAAAGTGAGAAGGCAGGAGCCAAAAACCAGCCTCTGGTCCTATAAAACCAAAATGACTTAAAGAGAAACAAACGTCTTCTCCTCGCAGCACTCACACCTCCCTGTGATGTGTCTAATTAATTTACATTTTAGAGTCTTTGAATATCATCACCTGCAATTTGCTTTTTTGAAATGTTTCCTTAATTCTTGTGGTACCTGTTGTGTGCTGCTGCCATGAATGGTCTGTTAGATTTTCACTGATAAAAAACACCTTGAGGGATTTGTAAGATGCTCTAAAATTGACTCTGTCTAGAAATCTAGTGTGTAAGACCTCAGTGAGAGAGTAGTGGAGAATAAGAGTGATGCAGAGTAGGAGAAGGATGATCAAAATTAAATGGAACAGGGATGAGAAAGATGAAGTTGGAAAATCACAAATTACTTGAAAAATATTTCTTTTTTTTTTTAAATCAAAACTCAGTCTATTTTTACAATCAATTTTCTGTACATTCTTAGTGTTTGAAGATCACATATCAGAAACATCTTTAAAAGGATAGGAGGGTTTTCAGGAGAGGCATAGTAAACTCATGAAGGTCAAGGGTAATAATATGATATTTGCTAGTTATTCGTAACTACATCATTCTTTGCATTTACATTGAATCAGTAGTGTTAATAAACAGTGCAGGTTACAAACCATACCACCCAGTAGCTATTCTCAAGTAAATAATCCACTATGCTGTGATGAGAGTGATAAATACATACAAGAAATCTTAACAGTGAGATCAACCTACTTGCCTCCAAGAAAGAACTGTGGAAAACAATCATTCTTAATGCACTGGTTTTCCACATTGGTGACAGCTCTTAGTTCATCTGTATCTTCTAAGCTTTTCTTTTTTCTTTTTTTTTTTCCCTTTCCTGGTGCTCTCTATATACAGGCAGTTGTGCTTGGTCTGGTCAGGAGAGCCATTATGCTCTGTGCATTTCAATTTCCCAGCAGAACTTCCTCTATGCTTCAAAGAAATTAACTAACCACTATTCAGTATAGAAACTGAAAACAGTCTCTCTCTGAAAAATATGAAGATAAAGATCTCTCAAAAGAGATATCTAGAGAGGAGTATCAGAGTAGATGAAGTGGAGAATTAAGTTTTTATGTAAAAGAACTCATGTGGGAACTATATAATTAAAGTAGGCAAACCATTTTGACTGTGTTTTGTAATCATGTCAGCCAAAAGCTATATGATTATGGCATTTCAGTGACTATGGAAACACATTTTACAGACTTTTAAAAACATCTTCATTTGGTTTCCTGCATTTTTCCCTTGAATTGACGAATTTTGTGCTCAGGAGACCTGAAAATCAGTTTTTCACTGGTCACTCAGATTATTTTTTACTTTCATTTCTTGTACCGCACATATTTTCCCCTCAAGGTCAAGAGCACCCGAGAAGCAAGCTGCTCACTGGGCTTGAATCTTGATCAGCTTTATCATATCACTCAATTGCTCGAGTTCATCAAGTCTACAATCATGAACATTCAGTTCATCACCCCCATAAAATACACGAATAATCAGAACTGACCTAAAATAAGGTCAAGCATGAATTGCTATCCAGCATGTCTGAGAAATGTCCTCTGTAAAAAGAATTTGCTTTATTATTTGGAAGCCGAAGAAGAGTTTTGTGGCAATCAAAGAGTAACAGTTCTCTGGCAGGTAGGTGAACAGTTATCTCAACTGCAGAAAAGGAACACAGGCTGGTAAGTTAATTTATGCAGAAAACATTGGCTGGATTTTGTCTCACCTGCCTTTCAACACCCACAATGCAGATGTTAACATCACAGCCAGTGACCTAAATCTCTCTTAATAGTCAAAGGAGAGAAATAGATGCCTTAGGGGTGTGATTCATCTGACCTATTTCAGACAGATATTTACCTAGGAGATGAATTGCACCTGGGACTGCACAGAGTATATTGACTAGATCTTCACAGACTATAAAGATCATGGGCTGATCAGTTCAGAACAGTAAATTTCATCAAACGAATCCCACTTTGTGTTAAAGGCTGGTACAGGGTCAGCACTCCAGGTTCTATAGACACAGTTTAGATAGTTTCCACCAGAATGTGAATAGGCACATTACAAGGTGACTCATGACCTTTATGGTCTACATCTCTTGCTATACCAAATTAACTCCTCATAATACATGCTAGCCTTCAAACAGTTGAGAACAAATAGTTTTTTTAAAAGACCAGTATTTTAAAATGATTGACACATCTACATTCAGTCTTTTGTTTTAAAGGGTGATAAATAAGGGTAATTTTCATGTAGTAACATTTTTTCAGCTTTCAATTCTTACAATAGCTTTTCCAAAATCTCCAAGAAATTTCAGAAAACACTGTTAAACTTCTCTAATAATTAGACCTGGTCAAATTAGATATTTTTTTTTTTTTTAAGAACTGAAAAACTACATTGTGATAAAGTTGAAATTTCTTCAGGTGCTAAATAAAGATCAATAATCCTTTTGGAACTGTTCTTGTCTTTTGTATCTTTTTTTTATTTATTTTTTTTTTTTACAAAATCACCAGAAGTCTTAAAACACTGAGGGAAGACAAGATTTTTTTCTTTTTTCTTCCTTTTCCATGACAAAAATACACAGTTCTTTTGCAGCCCCTAAAATGATAATAATAAAAAAAAATTCATCTGTAGCTACCATGATTCCCACATCCCTATGAAAAGCACTTTTGTTCTTTCTCTTTTTTTTTTTTTTTTGATTGAGGCAAAAACCAGAGGATGAGGGCCTTGTGAGAACTTGGCATGCACTTTAGCTTTCTAATGTAACACAGCAGGAGAGAGATACAGAGGGAAAGCAAGCAGAAATAATAACCAGAAGCTATAGGAATAATGGGAATATGAAGCATCGGCATGCAGGGAGATGAGAATCTGAATATCCACTGTCCTGACCCTATTATATTGCACTGTAAGGTACCCAGTCAGCTTTACCATTTCAGCCTTTTTCTTCAGTTGGTAGGGACTTTTGGATCTCCAGTGGTGGTGGATGAGGATCTCAGTAGCTAGTTTAATTTTCAGCTCATTGAAAAAGCTTCCTTTTTATTATTTTCCTCCTACATCTGTATAATAAAACAAAATGATGAAATTATAAAATTGAAGGAAAATTGAAAGAGCTTCCTTTAGAAAAGAAAACTAAATTTAAATTTCAAAACTAAATTTTTTTTTTTTTTTTTAATTTTTGCTTACACCAGAATGTCACAGCTGTTGTGGTGTAAAATCTATAGTTACATGCATATAATGACAATTTGAGTTAATTCTGTGGTTATGGGGATAGCACCTTTTGAGCCATGAGTCCTACTCACAGCAGAATGGCTTCTGATTAAGTTCCAGTCTTATGTTTCAGATTTTCTTAGCTTGACTCAGAGGCGAAGGTAAAGCTATTTATGGGCATGAATATGTGTGAATATTCATGTTTTCTTCATATTACAGAAAATGGAAAGGTCAGAACACATACCATGAGAGTGCGTTTTCAGCAGATGATGATATAGAAATAATCATAAAATATATCAGGGAGGAAAATGATTTCACCAAAATATGACCAGTTTGGATTACCAGTTAGTTTTTTAATTGATAGTTTACATATTTTTTCATACCATTTTAAATTGACTGTAGTGAATTTCTGTCAAAGTTGCGCTGGACAAGTTTCTACATACTGAGTGGCATTTAATCACATCCATGTCCCACTGATGTTAATTGAGGTATTCAAATAAGCAATGAATGCTCAAGCTAGGACTCAGTCACTCAGTTCTATCACTTTGAAATACATGAAAATTATATGTAGTCATGATCAACAATTTTGAATCTAAACCTGTTCAAAATAAAAAATGATCATTTATTATGAAACTATTTCATGAACAAATTTGCTAAATAGATTTCTTTAGTAAATAGTTAACTTCATCATTGTTCATTATGTCTTTAGGGTCCACAAGCCCAGACAAAAAACACAGGGTTCGATAATGTACTCTCCTTCATCATAATGATACAAAGCATCCCATTAACTATTACTATGTTGGCTTACAGGAAGTGTTGGCAGCAACCTCAGTCAAATATTTAACGTAGAACAACTTGATCCTGAATTTGTGATCTTGATGATTTTCCTTTTACCTTACATAAATCAGGATTTTGATAAAACAAAGGATAATCTAGTTTACTATTGTATAGCATTGTTATCAAGAGCTAAGGGATATATGCTAGATATGAATAAATTTATAGTGGAAATTAAACAAAGATTTTTATTTGTTCAAGAAACAAACTTCTAGACCAGCCTCACAACAGACCTGAGAAGAGCAAATGATTAGTAGTTCTAATACAGTTAAATCAGTTTATAAAGATGTTATTGATACACTAGTTATTGATACAATAACAAGAAACTCTCTTGAGCATGTGAAGTAACTTTTCTACACTATAAAACTCATCCTTGGCACTGTTTTGATCCAGACCTTCTAGCACACTCTTAAATAATTCCCAGGACAGGTGAAGAGTTTCCAACAGCTGAGGATTATTCCTACTACACAGTCTACTTTGGATAGCAAAAACCATCATGTAATAAGCATGAAATAAGCATTCCTTAGCAACACTGAAGAGTTATGGGCATATTTTATTTACTATTCTGATCATAATTGTGTAACTAGGAACTGAACTTGATAATATAGAAGGTCCCCTTCATTCTTACATCCGTACCAAGTTATCCTCTTTTAATTAGTTTTATCTTTCTTCTTTTTATTAAACACCAAAAAAAACCCCAAATCATGTTATTTAAAGTAAGGGAAGAGAGGGAGAAGAGGCAGACGATGCTGTAACAAGAATATCTCCATAGAGACTATTTTCCTACACTGATGATTTAAGGTAGCTCAGGGAAACTCAAGTCTTTTTTAAAATAGATACATCTGTCAATTTGAGCTGCAACAAATATGTTACTGGATATTTCCCAAATGTGCAAAGTATTGTATTCTGTAATGCACACTATATCTACAGTATGCACTGCTGTGTAAATCTTCCTTTGGTTCACTCTCTTGACAAATTATAGACATTTGATTCCCTTTTGTCCTTAAAATTGCAACAAACAACTAATTTAAAGCTGAGGTGTATGCACAATTTATATGGCATTGTCACAGCACATGGCATACCAACCAGACTGATAGAAGACTGATATTTTTATCCCTTCTTTCATTGCAAAATAACTGTGAGAGAATATGATGAACATGTGAATAAGCACAAACATACGAATACCTGAAGCCCAGGCACATAATAAAACATTTTATTCCACAGATAATTCTTAATATTAATGTCATTGCATGGAAGATTCCCAAATAGCATGGTGACAGGGAAAAATCCAGGCTCATCAACAAGTAACTAAATTATTTTCTATTTAATTTCTCATACGTATCAACATTTTACTTCCTTTTTTTTTAGCACCTACACTATACTGGCCAGAAATTTCCACTGTGATCCCCATTTTTTTTCCTGAGTAATTGCTTAGAGTTAATTTACAATCTAGAAATGTGCGTAAGCAGTTCAAATTATTCCCTCCCATGTTCATTACCTTGTATTTGTCATCAGAGAATTCCATCTGCTTTTGCAATGCCCATTCATCTAAACAGCACTAATGGCATTGGAGAGCCAGCTACTTTTGAAGCAGTGTAAAATAAACTGTGAAGTAGATGTCAAAAGCTATTTCACCTGTTTTACATTCGAATCCTTGCTTTGCTTCACTCACTTTGCTACCGAGCAGAATCAATAACAGCATTCATGATGGGATACAGACATTCAACTCATAAGCTTTCAAGATATTAGCTTTTTTCACTTATGAGGAGTGCATGGGGAGAAAATGAAATAGTTGGCAAATGTGCTTTTCCTCCTTCTCCAATGACTTTTCTCTTGTATTTATTGCAGTTTCTGCAGGCATTATAGACATTTACTCTGAGGTAAATTTGCCGGATTTAACAGTTTGGCAAAAAATAAAAAGCAGCTTTTATAACTGTAGAGAAAACTACATTTCCTATTTTTTTCCCTTCATTATTGGTTTGCAGGCGTCAAATATTTGTCTAGGATGTGTGTTATGTTGCAGTTACAAGGCAACAAACCTTAGAGTGATTAGTAGCATTTAGGCTAGCTAAGATTTTGCTGGGCTACATAGTTATAGCAGGTGTCCCTGCCTCATTACTGAAATTCCAGATTGCTGTAAGAGTCTGCTTGTATATCAGACCATGTCCAGTGCTCCTTGGGTTCCTTCCCCACCCCTGGTATAACCACTAGAAAATAGGAGGGACACGAGGTCTAGCTTTAGTGCTAATTCTGTCTAGCCCCCATGATCTTCCTACACCATGTGGTAGATGTTCCTGCAATAGATAACAGCTCTTGATTAACTTTGAGGAGAGCACTGGGTCTGGGTGAAGATATTGGGCCAGATCACTGTAAAAGGTTAGTAAGATGATCCTGTAGTGTGAGAAAAACTTACAGTGGATGAAGGAGTTTAAACCCATTAAACTCTGGATGGGGAATTGTAATTCTTCAAAATGTACAAAGTTATCATAGACTCCAGGCTAGTGAGATCTGGGCTGTATAAGCCTCCTTTTAATGTGATGTAGAATAGCTCAAACCAGAACACTTTAAGATGATGAATTCCTGTTTGTTTGTTTTATAAGGCTTTTTACTATTTCCATAGGTTTTGGGTTACTTATTAAAAATAAGTGTAGCTGCTGTCAGATATTCACTACTTTTCTCTTTTACTTCTTCTGAAACTTAGAGGATAACATAATGCAGTGCTCCATTGCACCCAGGAAAAATAAAAAACTAGTTAAAAGTTAGACTATATTGGTAAAATGAAAGGTAAAAGAATGTATAGTTTCAAAAACCTAGCTTAAATGGTATTTCTCTCTGTCTGTTTCTCTTTCATTGCTTTATTTGCAGTTTCCAGAATGCAAACATCCCCTAGAGTCAATCAAGTCAATTAAGATGAGTTATGCTTAGACATTTAAAAAATAGGTGTCCACCTTTCTGCAGAAGGTCTTCTGCATGCACAAGGGCTTCCAATCAGATACTTTCAACAACAGATTTGATTGTACACCAGAGCTGTCATTTAGCCTGGTTATTAATAGAATAACTAATAGGAAGCAACAAAGCACATACAAATATATAGACAGCAGATAATGTATAGAAGGGTCAAATCATTCAGTAGTCCAACTAAGGAAAATGCAAAGTCCTCTTCACATGTTGTTACCAGTTCCTCATTAATTGGCTTATTTCCCTGTTCAAATACCAAAACCTGCTTTAATACTCCAGCTATTATTCACATCAGTATAATTTAGTTTAGGTATAACCCCACTTAACTTCAAATGGCAGATTGGAATTTTCCCTGTCTGAGTATACATCATCATTACATGGTATCCTTTCTATGACTGAAAAAACTCAGAACATCCTGAAATATCTTTTTCCTATTGTTTTATTAATTAACCTGTTTCAGTCACACTTGCAGTCAGTTACGTCACTGCTCAGGAACAGCAAAACACATATGTAATTTAGCTTAGTACCAGGTAACATTTATATATTTCATTTCACTACATTCGATCCCAAAGGGCATAAGATGTCTTGGTTTTAAGACTGTGTAACTTTATCATAGTTCTTATAACCTGCATGCCCCAGAAACCTCTGTGGAGAAGATATTCCAAGACTATTCACAGGCCAGAGAAAAAACGGCTCTGATTAGTGAGCTGAAGCTTGGCTGGGAACACAGTTTTATCGTTGCAGTGCTGGATCCATAGGTTCCGGCTGTCTTACAGGAATGGGCAATTAGGGATTTGGAGTATTAAGCAGTCATCATACCAGAATAGCCTTGTTGCAGGTTATACGTTATAGCTCCAGCAGAAAGCTGCACTTAAACTGCTTTTCACTTACATGCGGTTTAAAAGACATGGGTTAGTCAATTGCTGTGACTGATTTGAATCTCCTGGTTTCTACATTAAAATATATCAATGCTCACTTCCACACACTGTTGCACCAGTAACTTTAAATCTTCCTTTACTTGCATAGCCTCTTCAAAACAGCAAGATAGCACACTTTTTTTGTGTTTTGGTTTTTTCTTTCCAGGCTTGATTCATTTGTTTGTTTTTCACCTTGGTCAAGCATTAGACCAGAAATAGACCATAAACACATGTTTCAGATAGAGTTATTTGTTCTTAAGTATGTATAATGAGAACAGAAAACTGTAATTCAGATGAAGTCTCAGAAAGTTCTTTACAATTAGCATTACCATTTTGCTACCAGTAATCATAAAAAGGAATGGTTCTCCCACCCCAAAGATGCCTTCAAAGCTTCCTGGCATCATCCTATATTATTCTGCATTTGCCTTTTTCATAGCTACAGTGTATTTCATAGCTACATCTTGTCATTAACCCATCCTCCTCTTGCTCATTTATATTCGGCATACAGTAAGTAACATAAAATTCTGCCAAGTGCATGACCTAGCATTTTGCACGAGTCTTCAGGGTTGTCTGACATGTTCTGCATATACAGTCTCAATTCTCTCTGAAACTGACACTGCTCCCAGCTTTATGACACCATTGACTTTCCTCAGGTTCCTTTTAATATCTATGTGAAATAATTAATGAAACCAAACCCTATTCCTTGAGGAACTCAGCTAGCATATAGTCTTCAGCCTGATGCTTCTCTTTTCAACAGTCCCCAGAGCCATCTCCTTTTTTCTTAGCTCCCCACATACTTTACAATTCATCGTTAAATTGTATATTCTTTAATGGTCTTCTATGTGGCACATCTGAATCCCCTACAGGACAATCTGGGGGAAGAGAACTGCTGCATTCATTGTGTGATAACGCAGTAGTTTTGGGGTTTTTTTGTTTTTGTTTTTGGTCGGTTTTAGGTTTTTTTTTGGGGTTGGGTATTTTTGTTGTGTGTGGGGATTTTGTTTGATTTTGATTTTGTTTGCTTGTTTGTGGTTTGGGTTTGGTGTTTTTGTTTCTTTAGGTTTAGTTGTTTGTTGGTTTTTTTTGTTTGTTTTTGTTTTTCAGAAAAACTCTCCCATGACCTACTGTTGGTAAGCTCTTTTTGGAAGATACTTTGCTTTCCCTTTAATATTATGTTTAACTATTAAGGTATATTATACCTATATAAGGTATGATATAAAGCCTAGTATATTTAGAACATCAGAGTTCTGAGTTTTTGTGAAACAATTACTGAATTCAACATAAACAGCATTGCAAGGAAATTGTTTTTTATTGACCCTGTAAACTATGAAGAGGGTAAATTCTCTCTTGATGAACAAAAGAGGTGGATAAAGTATATATATAACAAGCTCCTTCTTGTTACATGTTATGTCATTCTTTAAAACATGATCTTTTGTGTCACTGCCTTTAAGTGAAAGATAAAGGGCTGGACACAGGGAAGCTTATTTCCCTTTGTAGTCTCAATTTAATCAATAGTGTACAGCACCGAAAATGCAAAAAACTGAAATGCTTACCAAGATAACCTAAGACATATTATAAGCTACATTGTTTCTATACTTTTAAGAAGAAATCTATAACGTAGCATTTTATCCTTGGCACTGAATGTCAGTTCACTAAGAATCATTTTGCTCACTGACTTTTAAGTGCAGACCAGTGCTAAAATGGAAAGCAACTGAATATTTTCCAGTTTTGTAATGCAATTATTCTATAACAAAATAGGAACATAACAGCTACACTATTGCTAATGCTGGACATGAGGCTTTATTTAACAGAAGAAGAAAACACCATGACCTTACAGATGAAAAGATTTTCCATTAGACAGGTATAATATACTGTTATCTGTCAGTAGTTTATCTGAGACATTCAACAATATTTCAGGGGAAAAATGGCCAATATTAAAGTTCCCAGTAAAGCACTCCATAGAAAGTTTACAGCTCATCAATTTTAACAAAAAGTTCAGCTATGAAAGGGGCAGGTACACCACTGAAAAGAGCAGCTACAGTTCTGAAGAGGATTGAACTGAAACTTGGGAAGTTCTCATTTTGATGCTGCCACTTCTTTGCTAAGCTTCTTTAGGAACATTTTATAAACTCAGTTTTTCTGGTTAAGCTCACTCTGTCTCTCCATGATCTTAGTATAAGCCATGGCCTCTCTTAAGAAACAAACTAAACAACAAAATGCAGAAAACATGTGAAGCAAAGAATCTAATCAGTTACAAGTATTCCAATAATTTTTCAGAATTATTCATCTAAAATCATTCAATACAGCAATAATAAAGTATCTATTTAGATTACAACCTGGTAAAGTGGTAGCAGGGGCTTTCATGATTTGGATGACTTCACCGGTTCTGTCAAAGACAGCTATCTGATCAAAATAAATTTCATTCAGAGACTTAGGATTAGCCCAAACAAGGCCAAAGTATTCGGACATGCAATGGTGAAATGAGCTCAGCTGCACGGTAATAAATTATACAGAATCCCACAATAAAAGTATTAAGGAGAGAAGCATTTCAGTAATGCAGGAGGCACAGTTCATGTTATTACACTAGTTAATGTGCTTTAATAGCTCTAATGGCTCAGCATAAACCACATACTGAGTTAGAGCTACATCTGTAGAATGGTGTCATTTGTGCTAACCTCAAATTTGTATTAAATAGGTCTAAAAGGATAAAAGTATAAACTAAATATGTTAATGCTACAAGTTTTTTTGTTTTTGACTTGTTCTGTGAGAAGTAAATTTATGACTAACTATCACATTAGGTATCTTCAGAACTAATAAAGAACAGCGATTTACAGGAAATTTAATATCTAATTAATTCATTTTTTCTACGCCACCCTTTTGCTAGTAATGAGAGATATGATTGTGCTATTTATCATAGTATATATTTAGGTTGCTAAAAATTCTATCAGCTCTGAAAACTCTACCTTCTACAAATAGAGAACACCATGGAATTACAACAATCTTGCATACAGATGGAAAGAAACTGATCCACTAAATGAGTAGTATGGAACAGAGGATTTCACTCAAGAATAGTATAAAAAAATAATTCAGACCTGAGCCACTAGAGACAGGTATTAGACCAGATTTATACCAGAAGGAGAGATGCAAAAAAATTGAAAAGAGAATCAAATGTTTAGTCTTTTCTGATACCTCCACCAACTGGGACAGTATTTAATTGCCCAAACAGAAAAAAGGACTTTGCCAACTCTAGCCAGATAGGAAAAAAGGATTACAGTCTTTTTATTTTCTTCCACAAATGAAACATGTGGTGACATTGATACGGAGTTCAGAGCTGGGTAAATAATGGTGGTCATCTTGAATGTGCCTCTGAACAGTAGCTAGGCCATTATTAACAATTATTCTAGTTCTACAATATTATAACAAAAAATGTACCTTAAGTCCTTTCTTACCAGTGAATTAAGAGGCTAAATTCTGTTGTAATAGGCAATGCATTGCCATATTATCTCCTTTTAGCAGATTTACTGAATCTAACTAACTTCACACTTGCATAAGTCATGGTTTTAAGTGTTGTGATATGAGATGCTTCATTTTAGCATAGCACACATGCCACTAATGTGGTTTGACAGGTTTGAACTCCAACCCAGCATTCTTATTTGCAGTATTCATGACAGAAGCAGCAGTAAGAATATATCACCACGTGGTGGGCTGAACTAGGTTCAATGCCAGGTATCCACCAAGCCACTCTGTTACTCCACTCCTCAGCAGGACTTGGAGAAAGAAAATAAGATGGAAAAAACCTCATGGGTCAAGATAAAGGCAGTTTAATAAAGCAAAAGCAAAGGCCACGCATGAATTGAAGAACAGATTTGTTATCTACTTCTCATCTACTGGTCATGTCCAGCCACTTCCTAAGAAGTAGGGCTTTAGTACAGAGTGGTTGCTCCAGAAGTCAAACATTGTAATAAAAATTTCCCCCCTCTCTCCTACTTTCTCTTGGCTGTTATTGTTGAGCAGACACCATATGCTATGGAATATCCCTTTGGTTAATTTGGATCATTTGGCCTGGCTATGTCACCTCCCAAGATCTTTCTCATCAAGAGCTACTGGGAGGGGGAAATGTTGGAGACACAGCATTGCTCAGCTGTAACCAAAACACTGGTGTATTATCAACATCTTTCCAGCTATCAGTATAAAGCACAGTACTATCAAACCTGCAATGGGGAAAATTAACTCCATCTCAGCAGACCAAATACACACCATTTTCATGTTGTGTTGTACTATTTGCTTCAAATCCTGTAAAAAAAAAAAAAAAAGAAAAAGATTATGGTATAAAGTTAAGGTGCAGAGGTACAGTTACAGAACCTTCTTACAGGAGTACGTATGATGCTTTTCCCCCAGATTTGGCTCTTCAAACCAAAAGAAAAGCAAAGGAGTACTTTTCCATGCTGCATTACTTCAAAGTGCAGTTTGTTGCTACAGTTTATAATCAAGGGTAAAAGTATAACACATTCAAAATGAACTGCAGTTTAGTGGTGACCACATCCATTAGTGGATATTAACACAGGAAGATGGACAAAGTCTTTGGGTCAGAAAGACATTTGGCTGATGATTCCCAGGAACTGTGAGAGTAGAGCAAAAAGATTATCCAGTGCTTACCTCGTTTTTGAGTCTTTTCTTAAGCTTTTATAATAGGCCATTTAGCCCAGAAAAAATTCTCATGATGCACTTCTGCTCCTTCCATTGCAAATACATTTCTTTATACTTGGTTTTCCTTGTTCACCTCCCACTCTCACACAAATCTAATATTTTGTGATTCCTGAAGACAAACACTGCATTTTTTTGACATCAAAGAAGATATCGACACAGGCTTTGATGACAGCACTACTGGCAAGATGCAAATATATAAAGATCATGTATTACTTTGAAATTCTTGAAGAGGAAAGATTTTATTTAAAATAATGTATACTTTCAATGGCATTACTGCTCAATTTATAATTCCCATTCCAGTATTTTTAGCTATGTCATCTTCAAAACAGGCAGGGCTAGAGAAAGGGTAAACAGTTGTAAAATATCCATATGAATATAAAAATATCACTTTTTTACTTTAGCAGTTGGTCAATTCAACTGTTTTGTAAGGAGACTAGAGAAACGTATCATATGAATTACATTTAGCACTTATGTGTAATAAGATTGGTATATAAACCATATCATGCATCAGATTATTGGGTAAGAAACACGCCATGCATAATAAATGAATATGCTTGTTGATTCATGCTCTATAGCAACAATATCAGTAGCATCTTTAATTTAAGACTTGGAATGAGATTTTCTATTCTTACAATATCAGGAGAAAATATTTCTATGAAAATAGCACACTTTTCTATAGCTACCTATTCATTTAAGAGTAAAATTTCTTCATGACTTCATGTTTCTGCTTTGGGTCACAGTTGGAAATACACAACACATGAAATACGGCACTTCTATTTTTGACTAGCAAGAAATACAGAAGGTAAAAGCAAAGACATGAAACACATTTGAAAACTTGGCTTAAGATTTGCTTTGGATGTGTAAAGACCTCTGTCCTTGGAATTGTCATTCATTTTGTAAATGGACCATCCATAGCTAATTAAATCCATAACACATGTACATTACACCCTTATTGGGCCATATAGAAATCATATGCAAATCTCCTGCTGACTTCAACAGGAATTTCCCATGCACTCTCAGATGCAAGATTTTGCTTTGAACAATTTAGAAAAAATGGAGGAAGTCCAATAATGAAGACAGTCGTATCTCTCTTCCACAAGACCTGTAACAATTTATTTAAGGAAAATGAACCCAAACTCTGCCTGGGTTACCACAGATAGGTTTCTTTGGCTATTGGTACATGAGCACTTGTCCAAACCAAAACTTTAAAACCCCAGGCAGGAGATGAATAATGAGCAATAGGATGACAGAAGGCAGGATTACTCAAAGAGCAGGTCACAGGCTGGATCAGCAGTCAAGGGAAGAGCTTCAATCATACGGCGTTTTTCATATTCACACAGGAGAACTGCAACTGCCCCTATCCTCCTCAACACATAGACATTTCCCTGGTGTTTTTGGAAGCAGCTGCAGAATTCTACTACAGTTTCAAGCTGTGAAGTATCTTGGCATGCCTGATTGGCCTAAGAGAGTTAGAGTAAAATGCCATTTCAGTTGAATGGATTTTGATAAAAAGTTTGTAGGTATCAATGAAATTTCCCAAGTAGGCTGTTCTTGCCTAGAGGCCCTAGGGTTGATGACTTGACACTTGGTTTCTCTTCACAGATTTGTTACTGACTCACTTTGCGATCCCTTTTAGTGTCTCCTTTTTTTTAATTCCCACCCAGATGTCTGCTTAAATTGTGTATGTGTCAAGAGAGAAATTATCCATTTCCATGCATTTTTACCAACCAAGCACTGGTTTTGGCTGCAGGCTTTTGTATGCTTCTAATAAAGAAACGCCAAACCCCTTGCACCCAAAATCCCCACACCAATAGAAACATGACCAGAAGCCACAATATAGAAGATAAGTTATTCTGGAACAAGTATGTAAATATTTTAATATGGATTTTACTTGTACCTGCATTTAACAGATATTTGAAAAGGAAAAGAAAGTAAAAGATTTATTTGACTCTAATACAGTTTAGCACACTATTCTGTTCTCTGATCAGTCATTTAAACGTATTAATAAAATCACATTGACAATGTCTTCACTAGCATCTCATTTGTGTCTTTATCTCATCAGGGAGAGAAATCCCTTGTCATTGGAGAAACCCTGACAAGGCTTGTCACCTTTTTTTCTTGCCTTTCTTTTCAGTGTCACAGGATTCCATTGCACTGATAACTTAATAGCATGTCTTTCACACTAGGATGCATCAGATATTGTCTTGTGCTTCTGTTCTTAGACTAAAAGAAATCCTGTAAGTATAACATGCAGTTATTATTATCCTATATTGTATATAAGCGTAGGATAAAATTAACTACGTAGCTCATCTAGATTTTTTTTTTTTACTGTTTCTTCCCCTTTCTATTTAATTTAATATTTGATCCAAGAAAAATAGACATGATCCAGAAAGAACCAGGAAAGCAGAAAATAAACTTAGAATCTTAAACTCTTTGTGAAAGGCCCTAAATCACTAAAGTGATATACACCTTTCTGTTCACTTGGATCACTCTGCTAACATACACAGAGCCGTACATATATACATACAACATACCTGATTATAATCAGGTCCATGCTACAGATTTAAAAGATTATTTAAAAAATAGGAGCAATTACTTTCTGCCACCTTTAGACTGTTATCTGAAATATGCCTTTAAACATAGGTAAATGGATTTTCATTCAATCTTATGTCTTTTATGGTTGTTTCTGTTATCTTTGTTAATAACTGTTTGCTTTGAAATTCCATAAAATAAAGTCTGACAAAAGTTTACAATGCTTCCTCAGTAACATTTTCCAATTATTCTTTACATACCTCTACTTCTGCCTTCTCTTCCTTTTGTTGATTTCTGCTTTAAACTAAACAATCCTTCTTTTCATTCTTCCTCATAATCTCTCACTTGTTCCTGAATTTTTAAGACAGACTAGAAATAAAATTAATGCAATTTTCCAGATGGAATGTCTTATTGATTTAACACTGCTAGTATTAGCTAGTATTAACACTGAAAGTATTTAATTCTATTCTGTCCTTTAATCAACTTCACAATTCCTTCTTAAAGCAATATTCTTGTTAAGCAAATAATTTTATTAAACTCCTTCCAATGCAAGTATGCCTTTTTCTTGAATAACTGTAAAGCAAGCATAATGCCCATCTATCCAGCTGTTTTAAGCACTTGTGACATCCTTTAAAATATTCCTCAACAGAAGTTGTTTAAATTTTTTGTTCACATCTCAGATAGATACTGTTGCTTCTGTAAGTTACGGCATTCAGACCAAATGGGCCAATAGCTCTTCATAAGGATAAGGTACTATTGCTATTGTAAAAGCATGGTTCAATGCACTCACAGCTTTACCATGCTTCAGGCATGTGGTTTAGTATGAGATTTATATGGAAAATTTCTTCTATTGCACTGTTTCAGAAGTAAGTGGTAAAAAATATACAGTGATCTTTCTTTTGAAGAGATTTTCTTTTCCTGACAGCCTGACAAGTCTTTACACTTGGCAACAGAACTGATTTTCCTGTAGGAATCTCACCATGGCCATCACGGAAAAAATCTGCACAGATCTGGACAAACTGACAGAATATGAATAATAGAAGGTTACACACAGCTGTTGCATGTGGTAGTGCATCTTTTCTCCTGATTGGGCTGTCCTCATTGCCCCTGGCTATCCTACCCCTGACTAGGGCTGGGACATACATCTTCCATGTCCTTCAGCTCCCTACGCCTCAGCCTGCAAGGTGCCCTGGCAGTGTTAACTTAGCCAACAGAGGAACTTAACTTAAAAATTGCAGTGGTGGACACTTGGCTGTGACAGGGAGCAGTGGGTATTGAGAGAATGCATATGGATAGGATAAACCAGCAATATCTGGAATCAGATTCCAGCTGGAGCCCTCAGCATGGAGTGGCCTTTTCTGAGGCCCTTCTGGGTGCATTCCTTCCATACACATCTAATCTTCACATATCAGAAACTTCTGCTTCTAAAAATGGCAGAGGAAGAGGACATTCAATTAAGATAGACCTGCCTAGATTGTGATCTGAACGTACTGCCAGATGAACTTTACTTTAGTAAAACAGACCAAGACTTCCTAATTGTTTACCCAGAGGGCAATTAGTAAATATTTACCTCTTCAAGTCTAATCAAAATAGAAGCAAGAGTATAGTCAAGTTAAGCAGCTTGTCTTGGAGGTTGTTCCGGTGCTTTTTGGCAAAAGATGTTTATGGGAAAGCCTTGGAGATAAACAGATCTGAACACTGTAGCAGACGTTTTTATTACAGCATGTAAGTCGTTTAATCTCATTAATTGGCTTTGATCAGACTTCTGTTTTTTTACTAGAAATATAGCATGTTACAATGCTTCATGACAATTTAGCATTTTTTTGTGTTTATTCATGGATTTTGGATAAAGAAGTGTTGTCATGCTGATTTAATGTGCCAGTTGCAGTAAGCATAATGGTCATATGCTCTGCAGGCGGTACCTTTAAAATGGGTAAAACGCTTAGAAGGGTTTTCTAGGACCCAAAAAAGTCTTCAGAAATGTGTTGCAAGAAGACATATTACTTTTAAGTGGTATAGGCTAGAGGTGGGCTTCAGCCAAAACCTTCTCTTAAAGCAATTCCAATCCCATGTGGAAATCAGATCAGAACTTGAGCTTATACTGTGAAGACTTTAGGAGTATGAACATCATACATGTACACACACGTGCAACCAAAATCAGTACTCTAAAAAATCTGTACACTGGAGAGGTAATTTTCATTAATCTTTTATCAGACTTTTCAGTCTCTCAGATCACAGAACTGATTCTACAATTGAACAACAGTAAGTATGAATAGATTTATGTCCAAAGAAGATTATGTGTTTTTTAAAAAAATGGTTTTCACTGTAATATTGGTTTACCTGTTGCAAGGTAGAGGAGAACTCTGACCATTGTATTGCTCCCTAATGATGTGTTTTGCAATTAAATGTGATCATAAATCTGTATGAGGCAAAAGGAAAGTTGAGGAACTGCCTGTTCTCCCCCAAGAAACCCATACCTGATGAAAGATAATATATATTCTGAAACTCCTACTTTAGTGAGGACTAAAGAGAAAAAAAATCCTTTGCTTACCTGAATAAGTATCTTTAAAGTTCTGCTTTATTCTTCATCAAGATGTAGGAGTTTAATATGATTACAGGGACACACTATTTTCTTAGTAGGAAGCTGTATAGCACAGCAGTACCATTTTAGTTTACTGTAACTAGCCTTTCTACTGGCTATAAAATTGACTGTTTCATAAATTGCTCTGGGATGGGAGAAGTTTATGAAGGAAATTAAAGGCTAAAATCTTATTTACCAGCCCCTGATTTGTAAAAAACAAGTTGCATGGATCATTGCAATTACTGAAATGTAGTGGAAGAGCAACTGGAAAAAAAGCTGGAGACTTAATGGAAAAAGTTAAGTGAACAGGAATGTGAGGGATGCTTAAATTGTTAGCACAGAAGTTGCTGAACCCTTAAGGCATGTTCTTGTATTAATGTATATATAGATGTCACAAATAATGGTTAAAACCCCTAGCATTCCCTTGAGCATCTCTTTGTTTCACAAACCATGCATAGTGCTTTGATCCTATGGGCAAAGTAAGTGACAGGTAAACGTGGTCCAAATAAAAGCAATGGAGAGAGCTTCCCTGTCACTTCTTGGTTGTTTTTTTGTTGGTTTTTTTTTTTTTTTTTTTTTTTTTTTTTGTTTGGTGTTGTGGTTGGGTTTTTTGGGTTTTTTTTTTTTTTTGGAGGGGTTTGGGGTTTGGGTTTTTTTTAGGGTTTTTGTTTTCTTGGTGGTTTTTTGTTTGTTTGTTTTTTGGTGGGTTTTTTTTTTTTGTCTTGAATAGATTCATAGATTCTGCAGATAACAGGTTGGGACACGGAGTTCCATGTAGCTTTGTTTCTTGTTTGTAGTGCAATGTTCCACGTTACAGCAAGCACAGGTGCCGTTTCAGTACAGCAGCACATAAAATAACAATAGCCCATTTCCATATATTTCCAGAAAGGGAGAAACTATTGTTTATTAGAAGAGTTCTAATTGTCAGCCATCACTAATTCTCCACCTGGCTAACTGCTAATGTGTTATTAGCTGAATCTCTGAACATTTCATGAGCTTTATAAATAAGCATAGGGCAAGTTGTTGTTTATAAAGGAAATTAAAATTAATATACATATATAAGTACATAGGCACACACGCATGTATACTCCAGTGAGCACTCTGCATTTGATTCTCTTGTTTGATTGTGCTCTGAGCTATTTAATGGGGGATTTCATATTAGTGTTGGTGTAGGACTGATAATGGCTTTGACATGCTGCGACTGACAACATGTATGTGAACCGTGCTGTCAATAGGGTATTCTATGCAAAAAGAGGAACTCTAAGTATTGCATTGTGGTTTCATTCTAGAAACTTGAAAAAAAGTTGGATTGTGGTCCTCTTTGGTGGTCAGCTAACAACAGTCTTTTCATAAAGGCCATCAAAAGAGCAGAGTTATAACTCTGATGGAACTATCAAACTAAAAGTGGAAGAAATGAAATTAGGTTTTCAGCTCAGAATAAGTACTTTTAAGGCTGATCTTCCTTGAAATGGAATTTTAAGAGAAGGTTAAACCAATTATAGTATGATAGAACTTATTTGACCTGAAAAGTGTCAGTCTACTTAGATAAGGTGAATAGTTATAGTGCTATTATTTGAGCTTAACAAATGGGATTCCAGCAACTTCTAGCTTAAAAAGAGGAAGGCAAGAGAGTTCTCTATCAAGTCAATTTACTGCTTGCTAAGTCAGTGCATTAAAAATTAGCTGCATAACTCAAGTATGTTTCTTCCAAGAATTTTCTAGTAAATTAAATTATAGAATTGAATATTGCAGCTCAGTTCTTCCTCTTGGGACCTACATAATGTTGGAGAGCGTATTCAGATCAGGAAAGAATTTATATATTTTCACCATTCTTCCATTTCATGCGTAACTGCACCATGAATATTAAATCATTTATCTGAATTTAATCAAGCTTGTAGCTACAAAGAGGCAGTCTTCTACTACATACACACTTTTAACCTTCCAAGCTTCTCCTCACAGACTGTGATAACCGTAATCAATTTTGCTCACATCTATTCAAACCTTTCTATTGCCTCTGATATTTTCAAGATCTAATAACTCACATTAATAGGGTGGCAAGCTCTATCAGTTCAGGTTGGCCTCTATAAAACCAACTGATTTTTATAGGATATATATTCTTTTCATTCCCAAACTTAACTAGTAGAACTGTGACCACAAGACTGTAATTATTGGTAAAATGCATCTTTCTTACCTCAGCTTATACTAGATACCTAAATTTTACTTTGTTAATAGTCTGAATTCTCTCGCTGGTCAATGAAAAGAAATTTTCATTGTAATCTATTCTGTTTTAAGCACATGTCTTGAGATGGGAAGCCAAATCACTGGGTCTTTATCCAATTACTAAAGAGAAAAACACTGAACGCACACCTAAAGATATGTACTCTAAGATATATATACCTAAAGATATGTAAAGACAGCTAAAAAGATGTGAGACTATTTTTAAAGTGACCAATACAGTACAAACCCTACAAAAATTTTAAAACACAGAGACTGATCTTTGTTAAGAGATCTTGGTTTATGTTAATCTTAATCACAGTAGTTTTATCTAAATTAAGAATTTGTTGTGGAAACACCATTATGTGTATAGCCTAGATGTCATGCAAGTCCTTAAACCCAACATTACGACATCAACTTTCAAGTGTTTGGACACCAGCTGGAATTTGCAGCCCTTGTTAACACAGATAGTATTCACATCACCTATATTAGGTGACTAATTCAGAAATAATAAAGCAGACAAAGGTAAGAGATTAAACTCCTTGTATAGTCAGTGGGGAGAGGAAAAAGCCTTTTTTGTCAAAATCTGCTTCCTTTTTGTATGGAGTAATTAAATATTTATTGGACCAAGGGAGAACTTCAATAGCTTAGAAACTAGAGTGAGACTGCACCTGCAGGTGAAGTTTTAAGTTTCAAATAAAATGGAGCATTTTCAATAATCGAGAAAGTGCTTACCTGAAAACACTTAACGTTGGCATTACCAAAGCAATGTGCTCTTTAGATTCAGTCTTCCAAATCAGAGAACACCCAGGAGATGCAGCATCATCTGGCTAACCAGGGATGCCTGTGTTTCCATTTCTGGGGATCAGGAAAAATTATCTAACTTGGGCAGAATGAGGGGTACCTCCATTAACCATGAGCAAAGAGGAAGATTGTTCAGAATTGTCATATCAGAGAGGACTGAAGATTTTACTATGACTTGGGATATCTGTAAATACACACAGAGCCTTCAAAAACAAGGGCTCTGCTTGGGACATTGCAAAAGAACAGGGGGTCGCTCCTGAAACTAGCAGGTTTCAAGTATTGTTGTGAATTTCTAATTTCAGGTACATATAGTAAAAGTTATATGCTTAAATAAAAACATATCTTATTTCAGTAGTTCCAAAGTAAACAAAGCCTGTATTCTTATAGAAACAACACAAGAGATGAGTCACTGCTTTCAGGGAACACCCCTCACATAGCTTTCCCACATTACTAAATATACAAAGAAACTCCCCTTTAAAATTTTTCCCACCGCCTGTGAGGTTTAAAACATCCTAGTAGTAATGGGAGGAGAAAAGCCGTAGGAGATATTTCAACACAATTCAGTAACATGTGCTACCCTTCCCCTGACCTCTTGAAGATTTTCTACATTTTCCAAGAAACGCTCCCTTTTTTGCAGTATTAACCAACTTGTGACCATTACTTTTAAGTGCAGCATATTATCTGAGAAGCTGAAAGAAGTAATGCTGATAAGGATAAGATCAAAGTCTCCACAAGTGCTGTTCTCCTCTCCTTGTATGAAGACATGAAACCAAATCCCGCAGTAGTTTGTCTAATGTATTAGGCAAACCTTTAAAATACTGATACCAATAACAACTGTCAGTTTTATATTAAATATTGACTCATGCCTTGCCAAAAATAAACACGTACAGAAAGAAAAAGTGGTCAGATACAGAACTGAAAAAAAATGACTTGCAGTAAAACTTTATTTTTCATATTGCTTGTGTACAAGACAAAATATGCTCAGCTTTCTGAAACTTCTAGCTTCTTTTTCTCCCCTTCTGTGATAAAATAAATGCTTTTGCTTCAACTTGCTGTTCTCAGCTGAGGTCCTAAGCTCACATTAGAAAAAAAAAAAAAGAAGTGAATATTCAAGACTTATTGCAAACCTCTTAAACTCAGATAAATCTCCAGCTATCATCAGCTAAGTATCATAGTTATTTTTTACAAAAAAAAAAAAAAAAAAAAAAAGAAAAAAAGGAAAAAAAGTGGTCTAGTGATCTGGAAAATGATACTTTAAAAGAAAAAGGAGTTATATTAGATCATGGGTCAAAAAGCAAGTAGTGATGAAAAACTATATCTCTGAGTGATTTCAATGAGACATTTAGAGAAATGGGGGATTAGGAAAACAATTTCTTTGTGTATGGTAGTGCTTGGATTTTGAAAAGGAACATTGCCCAGACCATTTCCAACTGCATTTTGTAAACGCCAGTCTCAAATAACATTTTAAGGGCAAAAATTATAGCACAGCTATATCCCACATGCCTAAGCAACAAGAACAACTCCATAATATAGGACTTTGAGTAACTCAGTGATAATGGAAATTTAAAACCGAGGATGATCTACTGAGAATCTTACTTCCCAGAACAGGCTAGTGTTTGAGTTCCTAATAATAGAGAGTGAAGTATAGTATTCTCTCACGTCCATGGTCTTCAGGCATATCCAGCTTCTATTGGGAGAAAAATAGATTATCCAGTCTGAAGAGTCAGGAACAGCTGAGTTGTGTGAGGGCTGGTGCAAGAGAGGGAGAATAAGCTACCTTTAATTGAGTAAAGTCCATGTGGAATTATAACAGAGTCTGAAAAGAAATGCCTTAAGGAAAAGTATTAGGATAGTTTTTCCTAAATAAAATTATTTTTGTCAGGAGTTTTATTTCAAGCCAGTCATATTTGATTCTCAAATAATTAGCAAATACCAGTGTGATCTCACAGCTTGTCAATAGAACAGGGCGTATAGAACATTTACCTTTCTTGACAGGTCATCCTTTCTTAGCAGAAAATAGTAACGCTTTGTGTAGACCTAAGATAGGGCTAATCCGTTGCTTACATGAGTCATCTTGTATATTTTGTTGAAATGACAAGAGTACACCCAGTTCCCTGGCTGGTTAAACATTAACCAGAAGTTAAATGCATAATTAACTTCAACCTCTATTAGAGTTCTGAAGATATCACATTCCAGTAAGTATCTGTTAATCTTTTATTTTTGCAGAGTAGACAACTGCATCCTATAAATCCTGTAGACACCAAAAGTAGGAAAGAAAACACTGGAGCTGCCACACAGGTCAACCCAGCAGACTATTTGCTTGTTTAACATGGTGACTATGTCCAACTGCTTTGTCAAATACTTCGTACAAAGAAAACTGCACCCAAAAAGTAGCCTATTCTTAGGGTTTGGTGTTTTTTTTAACCCCCACCCCCACCCCGGATGGTGTAGAAGGAAAAGTATTTTTTGTATTTTTTTCAAAACACTTTTTAATAAACATTACCTTTACATGTCAGTATTTTGAGCCTCTATAACTATTATTTTGAAATCCAAGATTCAGATCTCTATTTTAAGGTATGCCATAGCCAAAACACAGATAGGTCAATTCTAAAGAGATGTCTGCTCCTCTAAGCAGTTCATATGGAGATCAAAGTGTAAAAGTTGCAATCCTCCAAAGCTGCACCATTTGCAGCTGAACTGTATGTATCCTGTCTCTAACAGAAGAAGATTACAAACATTTCATTTCCAAATCATGGCTTTTCTTTCTTCCTTTAGGAATTCCTCAGACATTTAACTTATTTATCATATCAGTATTTTTCAGTGGTCAAAATCTAAAGTGAAATCTTCAATTCTTAGGCAAAGGCACCACTGAATGTGGAATACCAGGCACAAGGCTCACACAACTGATTGCTTCTGCAATCTTGCCCTTTTCTCTGTTATTTGCTCTGTAGTTCTCTTATATAAACCACTTACCCAGCAGAACACTGGTATGATCTGTCATAAATACAGCAAGAGCTAAAGTTATGATGGAGAGGCCACTGTTGGGGCTGCAACACTTACAGAAGTGGCACTCAGAATTGCTGGCCTATCTCCAAGCAGCAGCTTAGTATTGTGGGCCTCACTCTCCCATGATGAAATTCCTACAACATGTGGCTAGATGTGGGCAATGTCTTTAAGGTGTGAAGCAATGCTTTATTCAATCATATGGTGAAGGGGGACAAACTTACCCAAGATAATTCCTTTGGGAATCTGATTTCACACCAACCTGTGAAGACAGCCACACAACAACAAAAAACCAAATAATAATCTGGTTATACCACTCAGTGTGGCAAAAAGTTTTTCATCAAATGCATTGATGTTCATTAGCATTGTTGAGATGTGTTTAGATGGAAGAAACTATATATTGTGATTTACTCTGACAGAAAATAATTGCTTTGACCAGTATCCAACAGGGAAAAGTTTGCAAGAATTTTTTTCTGGCAAATGGAAATTAATTATACAATCTGAAAAATAGCTGAAGTTTAGACACTAAAGTAAGCTCAGGAGTTCATGTTTTACTGAATACTACTACAGGAAATATTCTTAGAATAACTATGGTCAATTAGATGACTCTCAGCTACTACATAAATGTCAGGAACAAGAAATGCAGATGGAAACTCTAGATAAACCAGGAATGCAAGATAAAAAACACTTTTGCAATCTGTTAAGGTTCAAACATTTTACTTTTTTTTGCATAAATATCAAATTACTAAAGTAAAGGTTAAATTGATAATGCTTATGAAACAAAATGCAATTATTCTATCACAGTCTTTTTCTTTATTTTTTTTTTCAAATTCCTGTCAAATAAACTTTGAAGAACAGGGATTTGTTAAGAGCTGTTCCAAAACCCTCAGTTTTGAAAAGAAACCAAAAAGTTTTTCATATACTTATTAGATTAAAACAGAGGTTCATGTAAGAATTTCCAGCATTCTTGAAACACACTTTCATCTCATCTAGGAAAGAAAGGTGAAATATCAAATGCTTTAAAACACCAAATTGTTTCATGTGTGCTAGAAATGGATGAATAGTATTTTGAGGGAGACAGTGCTTCCTCAGTGCACGGATCTTGATCTTGTTGTACTCTAGTTTTATTATCTTAAACAAGTATTAGCTTTCCATACATTCAAATAGAGAAGGAATTCTGCAGTGCGATTTTTCTTGATATTTGCAGTGCCACAGACACCGCGTCTTAGAACTAATCACAGTGAAGTATGTTTCCTGTCTAGTTCTATAAATCCCTAAACATAATCACCCCAAAGTTAGATATCTATTCTGCTCTAATTGTCTACACTTCCTCTACAAGCAACAAACTGAGTTCTTTAAAAATAATTCATTCCTTCTTAATATTAACAAGGAAAGAAAGTGGACTGAATGATTTTCTATCCATCTTTATCTTCCTCTCAACTATACAGGACGCCTAGAAATCTAGTTCAGATTACACACCCCTTGCTTTTAGATGCCTAATAGAAAATAAATATGTACCACGTATTAGATCAGTTGAAAGAATCATGATCTAGCAATAATGTACTTATTTAATATTTTTTTAGAATGAAACTTTAAATGGATGTGAAAGTAATTTCATTTTTCTGATATTTTCTGTCTTCATCTCTGTTCCCTCCACACCCTTTTTTTAAAGAATTATGGTAGTTATCCATTGCCCTTTGAAGGACTTGTGCACAACAGCAGGTTTATACATAAACCTGTTTCTTTTATTCTTAAATATTTGGGATAAATAACATATCCTGCTAACTCCAGTCTTTTTCTTAAAATTCATATTAGGATTTTATCTAAATGTGTTTTTTAAAAAGGAGGACATGGCCTGTCTTACATCTCTGGCAAAAATATGCATATAATAGCACAGACCCACTCTTGGAAAAAGCACTTCAGCAAATAAAAACTGCATAGTTTAGAAGACTCCTGTATTCATAAATGCTTATAGTCATAAGCAACAAGAGTGTGTGATAGCCTTCAGGTGGAAGCTGCTCAAGAGCAGCTGAAGAGTTTTAGTTGTCCTTGATCTTTGAGTGGAACTGCAACAGCTTGATGTATTTCAGGATCAAGCTTATGGAGAAGTCATCTTTCTCGCACTGTACCATGAAATGATGCTTGGGAGAGCAACTGGTGAGGGAAGACTTATGAAACTGTTTGGAACTTCAGCTCTGGCTAACCCCACAAGGAAAAGTTCCAATATACACAGTTTTCCCCTAGCTTTCAAAGTCACTCCTTGAAGTAACACAAGCCACCTCACAGGTGATGTTCTCTAAATGGCTCACAGACAGCATGACGTTTATTCTCTACTGAGTCATCAAGAGCAAAGATAATAAAAGCCTCTTGGAGCTATTTGTATAAACTCCATACCCCTTATTGCCTCACTTTACAGTTTCTTCAGTAGCTGGGGTGTAACTATGGCCAAATGGTTGAAGTTAGTGTGTGCGCAGATGAATCATTGTTGTGATGTATAGCAAGACATTTATCCCAGTAGTGCCAAGGTTAGGCAATACACATATATCTGACTTTGCTGTGCAGTTCCCAGAGTGATTCATGAGATCCTATCTACAAGCCAGCCCTCCCCTTTACCCCCAAACAAAACAAAGGGGACAAAAGTGGGTGTGTTAGGAATTCCTCTTGCGTTAAATACTTTGGGAAATGACAGACAAATGCTCCCCTCTAGTGAAATGACTAGTGGACTAATTGTGTCAGCTGAGTAAAGCAGTAAAGTTCTTACATGTGTGCATGTTCATGCAGATAAGAAACATAACCACCCACTTGCATTGAAACTGACATACACTCTACTAGAATATTTGTTTAACTTTTTTTTAACTTTGATTTGTACTTCAGAGCCTTGATAAGAAGCAGTAGCAAATGCCTGAATATTGTTAATACAAGAAAATTTTCACAACTTCAAAAGCATCTTAGAAAACTATTTCTAATGATTTTCTCTTTTGCTTTTCTTAATGCTGTCTTTCTTATGTCGCTAACTAAAAAAACAAACAAACTGGGCACCCTGAGAAAAGAAATTCAACATTTATTGTTATCAGAATGATAAATTATCATGAATATGAGCTTATGTGCTTTTCTTTAAGCAAAACAATATCTATTCTTAAATGATACAACACACTACAAGCATTTCAAAACCACCACAGAAAATTTTAAGAAGAAAAAATGTACATAGAAGCTCTGACTAGACTAAAAACCTTTGGCCTGTGCTTTATATAATTTTGAAGTTCTGAGCTTGCAGAAATAAATATATATATATATTTTTCTAATTCAAGTAGAATGGAAAATAAATATCTTCTTAAAGCCTAGGAAAACAATTTTGTGGTGAGACAGACTAATGTTACTTATGAAAGTGGATGAGAAAGTTTTAAAGAATATTCAGTGAGATTTTGTGTTCCATTAATCCCAAATAAGATTCGAAAAAGTTCCTTTTTGCTATATAATATAATCAGTTTATAGAGTTCTTGAATTACCTTTACATTTGTAATTTACAGGACAGATTTTTGTTCTAAGTGTTATCCTCTTACTTCTTTATGACTTTGTTATTGATGACTAAACAGTTAATACTAGAACTGTGTTTTGGAGTTCCAATTGATCAGACAAATCAGATGCCATAATTTCTGTTTCCTGACTGAATATACTAAAACCTTAACATGGGTTAAATTGTTCTGAAAAGCCTTTGGGGGCATGAAATTTTTTAGGGTGGAGAAGTAACAGATAAAAGGGATTGAAAATTTTTTGAATATTTTACTACATTTTGGGCAACGTAAACTTTGCCTTAGGGATAGTTCCTAGAAATAATAGGCTGTTCTAAAACTGCATGGCTGATAGCACACCAGTGTAAATTAATCTTCCACTGTCACATCCACATAATGTAATTATATGCGTTTTTGTGGTCTCAGCTGTAGAAAACACAAAGGATTTTAGCATTCTGCATAGAGTATTGAAAAGTTTGGACCTCTTCTTACTGAGACATTTTCATCATTGAATGCATTGCTTTCCTCTGATGGCCATCTGCACCCTTTGAAGAGGTGGACCTAGGGAATGAAAAAGAAGCTAAAAGGAAAATTTGCAAAGACATTTTCCATGGGACTTGATTTAAAAAAAAAGAAAATTGCAAGACATCTGGATATTTCATGTTAATGCCTTTACATGGTTTACCTAATGAGTACATTCTTTAACAGGCCATGCTCACACTCAACTCATTGTTTATCCAAATTGCTATTATTATTACTAATTATTATTATTATTATTATATTCAAATTATTATCATTTTTTTATAAGTGTCAAGGTAGCTGAAGGTGCTTAAAACTAATATTGTGGTGGACCATATGTGCAGATTTAGTGCATATGGCTCACTGTCAAGGAGTATAAAAGGTTTTATCTTGACCATTCGTGGTTGTCATCTTATACACTTTGGTGACTGAATGAGAGATTTTCAGAAGAGCAAAACATTATAAATTACCCAGCTGCTTTCCAGAAGAAATACTGGGGACACTTACATGAAAAAGCTCTTTACTTTCTTCAGTCACATTTACCTAAAATTAAATAACAGTCCCAGAATAAATCTATCTTTGAGGCCTAAGTCTTCTGTTCTGACAAATGCTTGAATGTGAGTTTAAATGTTCACTTCTAGAGCATAACTACCAAAAGAAAATAGAATAACTCAGTTGATAGCTAGATCATAAAACCCAGGAAAGTAGCTATACATTTATTTTCATAAATTCATAATGATCAAAGACAGAGGATTTGTGCTGTTTTTACTTGAGGTCTGCTTTGTATTTGGCTGAATTCCTTAACTATCTTGCTTTTAAAATCTTAGTCTGTATCCTCTAGAGTGGATCTGTACAAACTACAGAGAGTTTTGTATTTGTTGTTCAAGACACAGACCACTGTGGATTTGTGACTGAATGTGTAGGATGAAGTTCTAACCTCTTTAGGTAGCTCTTAGAATGTGTTCTGATCACATTAGAAAACTGTTGCCTATTTAGTAATACTGCAAGCTGAACCTGCAACTTCAAAAATTTAAGTATTTTGGCAATATTTTAATGGCTGTGGGCTACTTATTAATAAAGTTGAATGGAAGTCTCTTCATTAGATATAGACAGCTTCAAGAAGAAATGCCAGTTTCATGGGAGAGATTTTGGTGGATTCTGATTCTCAAAATACATTTCCAGATTTAATATTCAAAGGAGGATTAAAAACAAAAAAAGATGGACACAACCCCCCCCCCACAACTTCTATCTTTCTAAGATACAATAATTGGGTTTTGAGGGCAGTTGCAATGAAAGATCTTCAGTTGCAATGAAAGTCTCTTCAGTGTAATACAATTTAATCCCAAGTTTTTTTAAGTGATCTCACAGAAAAAGCAACTGGAATGTTATTAAAATTCAAGAATCAATGAAAACAACCTGCACTGGAGCATCAAGGCTGATTCTCCTCTTAGCTTGCGATGGTGTAGTTTGGCAGCTGGTGAATTTGTACCAGGACTCTTCTTTGAGGAACACTGGGTTTGGTTGTCTTTTCTCTCAGCAATGAGGTTAAAGGCAGAGAAAGATATCAGTGTATTCCATAAGAATAAACATTGTGTATACATATATATAGGGGTGGATATTGAAGCATTTATTATTTTTTTAATTTTTATTTTAAGCTTCTGAAATTCTTAAATCACAACCTTTTCTGTGGAATAAAATGAAACTTAGAAATCATATACTTAGAAGAATCTTAGAAATTTCTACACTTAGAAACTATTTATGCTAGTCCTGGGGAAAACAGGAACCATTTCTAACCTGCCTTAACAGCCAGGCATCATGCTGACAAATGATGTCAACACACTGCCCCCATATGAAAATCTTGTATGTCTGATTATTCTGGAAGCATGCCATATACACACACCAGACTTTGGTCCCCAGCAAGCACAAAACTCATTATTTCTAAGCAAGCAGCAGTATCTTCAGTTTTACTGCGTAAATCTATCATAGAAGACTTTGTGGTAAGGTATAACTTCCTGAATTTGATGATTTATGCATATATATATCTTCAGTTACTGTAAACATTGCTTTAACATTAGCACCCTAACCCTTCATCCTGTGAGAATTTAAAAGGTGGTTTTAAAAGCAGCTGATCTTCAAGAACTTATCTACCCATAGTAATATCAAGAGAGCATCAACCATGTGAAATTTATTAATGTTTCCACACTCTCTCCTTATACAAACATGGAAAAACAGATTCTGACATTCATTCACTATTTCAAGATTCGGGGTAACATTCTCATGCAGCCTACAATTCTACTTCAAAAGACTCAGTAAACTTACTTAAAATATATTTAATAATAATTCATCACCACAACCAAAACATTTTGCATCAATTTCCTCATTGGGAAAAAATTGTACTTTTTAAACAGAAAAGATACTATATTTATTTGAAATAATGTGATAGATTGTGAAAAAAGTGACATGCAAGTTGCCAATAAACGTAGGATTTGGCAGGCATAGCAAAAAAATAACCATCAGATTGAAACAGTACTTTTGGCAATACTCAGAAATCCTTAGCTTTGTATAGAATTACACTCTGTTACTAGAACCAAACATACTTTAAGTTTTATTGAATGTGTTTACACACAGAGACACACATTTCTTGATTACTACAAAGTGTTGTAACATTTTTCACACACAATGAACTCTTTTCCTAACAATATTACCCTCATTCCTCTGAACCTGTTAAGAAGGGTGCCCCAACATCATCATGGACCAGAATCTCACCCTTTGACTGTACTGCTCTAAGTTTAGCATAGGGTGAATCCTAAAAGTCATGATATTTTTCCAGGTACTTTAACACCATAAATCCATATTTAATTTGAAGTGCATGAAATGCTGTAGAAGATAAGATCTCTGTTCTAAAAATGAAATAAAAAACTGGGCCTTTGGCTTTGTTCTCTGACTTTGGGCCATAATTTAATTAAAGCTGCATATCATATGCTAAAAATCTCAATGACAAGTCTTAGTTGAGGAATTCAGATTCCTTGTGGTACCTCAATCTGTGCTTTCCAGTTTACTGTCATATTGTTCCATGTTCTTATCCTCTCCCCCACACCCTTGCATTGCACACTCCTTCCTCTCTTGTTTCTCATTAACAAAATGAATTCCTTTGAGCTTTTATGCTGTAATGTTGAAGTTCGAACACTGGCATCTTACTATCTTAATGGATATCTTACTTGACAGCTCTGTGAATTTTAGCTCTCTTCTTTAACAGCATATATTTGTGGGGAAAAGCTGGCATAGAATTTAAGTGCAGGGAGCGCAGGCAGGCTTGAAATGTATACCTAGCTAAAATAACTATAATGTCTTCCTATTGCATTAGAAACTGGAGTACACTTCTGTGATTAAAGGGTATCAGTGATGTAATTGGAAAGCCCATCCCTTATATCACAACTCAACCCAGACTGATATTCATGTTTTATTATAGAAATTTATTTCCTTTTATAGCAAAGTGGTGGAGAATGGTGACATGAAGGTAGATCTTGCTTGTATCTCTGCGGAATTCTGTGTTCATGTGGGGAAATATCTGTTCTTGAATCCATGAAATAGCTTTTCAGTTTTGGCAGTGACAGCTTGGGAAATGGAGACAATCGCAAAAGTGAGGTTTACGTATTGCCGTTAAAAATCTTGCAGCTTACAAAGAATTGTAATATAAAATAGCATTTCCAGTCCCTAGGAGAGAATGTAATGGTGGCATTTCAGACCTTTCTCATTTCATCATCTTTAAATAGTAGAAAATGGTAGGTACCTGAGACTGTAAGATATTTAAAACAACTACTGTGTTTTCAGCATTTATATTCCTGCCATTGAGTGGGAATATACATTTGACAGAAGACTGTTAATTGACAGAAGACAACAGAAGCTTGTACAACACAAAGTAAACTGAAGTTGTTAATCTATCTGCAGCAGTAAAATACTACATACCATATTAAGAGAAGACTACTTATATATAAAGGTGATGCTGTCATAGTCTTAGTTTGTACGGCATTGGCTGATCTTTTGGAACTGGTCTGCAGTAAGTCAATTCACATGGTTTTTATACATAATTAGATTTACAGTGACTCTCAGACACCGGGTTGTCTTGTATCATTTCCATGAGATATCTTAATACGAGTATTTCACAGTATATTTTTTCCTCACAGCTGTTCTGAAGCAGCACCCACACCTTCTGTTCTTGAAAAATTTGCACTTTCTTTTCAACAGCTGAATTCTGCAAGTAGGAAAATTCATCTCTGCTCACTCCCTTTCCCTATCTCAATTATCAGGCAGAACCAAATCCCATCAGTACCAATGAAAATCCATTCATTGACTCATGGGGGTTTTATTTGTATAGCGTCTTATAAAATCCCTAACTGATATCTTTCTGTGATCCTCATATAGCAGACTGGACAGGTTAGAAGAACAGGATGCACAGCAATCAAAAGTAATATGATGGATAAAACAGGAGGCAGATCCCACAGTCCCTTAGGTATGCTTCCAGATAAAGGCTTGCCCAGTTACACTTATTTATCTATGCACAGAAATAATGCTGTAATGAAATCCAAGACACAAATCTTTAAAATACTGCTCTCTTCTTTCTTACAAGGCTTATTATGCCAAGAGAACTGGTGTAATGATTGAAGCAAGTAATGGCAGAATCTGTTCCTGTTAACTAAAATCAGGGGAGAATTTGAGCTGAAGAGAAATATGTATTGGAATAAACTTTGGGAATGTAGCAACAGAGGTTTGGATTTTTTAAAACATTTAATTGTTTAAAGGTGAAAATAGGCACCAAACGTGATGAAGTTTTGTGAACACTATAGGACCAAGGGGAAAGAAAGAAGCAAAGAAGTATGAGACACAATCTTGAAACCTTGTATGAAGCTAAGCCAATTGACATTGGCAGGGGGGTGGGGCCTTGTTTCTATATGACAGTTTTCATTCCTGCTTAGTAATTCACTTTCTGGTGATAATGATAACATTATTTGGAGATCTAGGATTGGTTTTGGGTTTGCGTTTGTTGGGGTTTTTTTGTTTGTTTTGTTTTTTGTTTATTGCTTTTTTATTTTTTCCAGTAAAATCCATCATGCGGCAAGCAAAAAGCAATTTTGTTTAGGATTAATGATAACAAAAGAAGGCTTTCACAATGTTTGTGCTACAAATGTTTCAATAATTCTGTTTTAAAAATTAACAGCCAGAAAATTCCACTCTTTTATTTTTATGCAGTGTATGATCCTCGTGTTTTGCCACTTCTGTCAGTGTATTCTAGCTTAATATTTTTTCTGTGTTTTATTTTTGGTTTAATGATATTTTCAATAATTAGCTTATCATGACTCTTTTTATTTCTATTTTTTCCTCATGATACTCCTTTTTTGTGTGATGCTCCCTCTCCAACTGTGCAAGATTTGTATTTGCCTTTTTTATAAGAGAAAATGAAATGGCTTTTATTGACAAGATATCTATTTCTTGCCTTGTGAAAAATCATCTGCTACCCGTAGAACTTGATTGATTGAAAATGTTTGCTAGGGCACTTGCTCCACTTTAGAAAGAGACCCTAGGTTTCTAATGGTTATGATATACAGGATGCAATACTGTAAAAGTGATACGTTTTGGCAGATGGTCATTGAAAATATCTAGCCTTTAGAACGAAGCTCAGTATATGATAATTCCAAGGCCATGGGTCTTGTGGAAAAAAAAATTACAGTGCACATACCCCAGGTTCAGATAATTCCTAGCAAGGGCACACTGTTGGAGCATTAAAAGGCTGAGGTTCAATTCCTTACTTAGCTTTTCCACATGAGCCTGGACACGTTGCTTAGGCAGGTCAATAGAAGCATTAGATGGCTACATTCTAAAGGAGGATCTCAAGGAGGGTGTGGATAATGTAAATGGCTGAGATACTGAGACACAAAGGTCACTGAAAGTGACTAGAGGAAAGAGGAAGATGCACAGAAAGGGAAGATACAGCTATTGATTCCTCCCTTTAGTAGTGATATTTGCTCAAACATATCTTAATGCCTGAGAATTCACCTTTGCTTTTTTTTTTTTCTTACAACCATTAGGTGAATGAATATGACCATTATGTAAAATAAGCCAAGATCATATATTTTTTCCAAACTAGAAATAAATTCTTAATTTTCTTCTTGTGTTAAAAAAACTTTTTCAAATGTTCTCTATTGTTTTGCTTTGTGATTGAAAAGAAGGAATGAAAATGGATCCAATTACTTCAATCATGCCAACGTCTAGGATAGAAAGATTTGGCCTCCTAGCTCCATTTTATAGAAAAACTTTCACAACTGTCTCCCACATAACTTTTATGCAAGAAAAGATAAAAGAAAACTGGACTTCAGTTCATGTTCTGCTCTCTGGGGATGCCTTTAGTGGTAACATCGGTGCTCTTCTGCACTCACAAGGAATGATGTGACTTCACATTTTGTAGTGATTTGCCTACTTGCAGTCCAGCATTCAGCTACTTGGTATTTCTGTATAATCTGAAGTTGTACTTCAGCTCCAGTTAACAAGTGAAAAGCAGAGCTGGCACACAAAGTCTCTGTAATCTGTAGGTGTATTCATTGGTAAAAATCTCTCAGTTTAAAGCAGATAGTTGTGTTATTTATCATAGCAAATAAAGTAAGGAGGAATTAATAAAAATGGGGCAATGTCTCAAATGCTCCTGCATACAGCTAAAATCTTTCTTTGTGTGAACTCACTTTCATCACTTAATATTTGTGTGTCAGTTATTTGCCTGTTCAGTGACTGTTTCAGAGCAAGGGCTTTTCTGTTCATGTCACCACAGCTCATAACTTTTATTACTAGGATCAACTCTCTTTCCTTCTCACCACATTTTTAAGAAACCATTTTTTTATGATGTGGTAAGTAGTGATGAGCACAGTATAAGTGAAGCCTTGCCAGAGAATTTGTTAAGACTTCCTTACATTTACATCCTACATTTATAGCTCTATGTTGGCTTTTAAATTTATTCCTGAAGTTGTCTAGACATTTACGGACTGAAGACCACTATTATAGCAAAATCCTAGAGAACATGCTCTCTTCTGCTTCATTTCTATAGTCTCTTTGCTTGTATTTGTAAAACATGTGTGCTTTAGATTTTTTTATTTTCATTGAGAGATTTTTTTTTTCTCCATTTACAAATCTCTATGCAAAGAACTGAGCAAGGTCACAAGGTGTTTTCCTTTCCTTATTGTTTTTCTCTTGGGTATTACATAGGGAAGCTCTGGTAACAAATTACCATCTGACCTGATTATATGTTATGTCCTACCCTGAGTACCCAATAAAATATCCAACTACGTCATCAAAAGCTGGATGGTTTTGTGGTTTAGACAGTGGACTAAAACTCAAACTCCTTATGTTTATAGCTCTTTTGGAGGCTTCCTGTGGGCTTGTCTGTTTTGCAGAAAATTTTGTGTCTTGAAGAAATACTTGGATTAATGCCAAACCATGGTTCAGTGTCTACAATGAATAGTGCAGTGCTGGAGAGATAGCTTAGCTTGAGACTCAAAAGCAATACATTTGTATTAGCCTGCAGATAATGAGCTTCCCAGCAAGGTGTGTTAACTGTAATACAGCACTGACAGAAATATCAGCTCTCAGTTTGAAGCTAGTCTAGCTGTGGGTCCACCCAACTCTAGCAGTTTTGAGTATTACTAGTACTGCAAGACAGATAAGCTTTCAGTGACTTTCAGCAGGGAATTTAATCTCACTCTCTGAGTATGGCAATACTTATTATATGGATTTTTATTTTTTCTCAGATGTTAAATAATTATTTAATTATAACATGGTGTGTAACTCTGCTCCGACTATGCTCTAGCTAAACAAAGGCACCACAGAATACCTTTCTAGGAAAAGATGAACATAACCAACGTACTTTTTTTGCAATTTATACTAAGTTCCAGACAAACCCTTTTAGGAATTTAAAAGCTTCAGAAAACTTGTACAAAAGCTCATCTAAACATCTTTTTGAAGGAGAATAATAAGGACTTAAAGATTCACATTGCATGAGTTTATAATAATATAATAATAGTAATAGCAGTAGTAATAACAGTAATTTATAAAACATAACAGTCTCTTTATTATCAGTATGGGGCCTGTGCAGTGTACCTAGTTCACCTTAGAGAATGAATCCCTTTTCTTAGCTAACATTTTAAAAATTTTTACCCAGCAATTTCACATTTATGCGTTACGGTGCAGGTTCAGATGCACCTCAAAGAATTTTTCAAGCCTGCTTAGCAGCCAGGACTGGTTAAGTTCTCAGTGGAGTACAGTGAGCTCTGCTAAGTGCTTCTCCTTTTACCCCAGGACAGCCTGCTTGGAATGAAATATAGCAGTCTTACAGAACTGAACCCCAAGAGAGCACTTTGCCACTTTAGAATGGGATTACTTTATCATCATCCAATGAAGCCAGCTGCTTCAGTACAAATGAACACCACCACACCCCCACCACACCTCCACACATACACTCCCCTACACACCCCAGTTTGTCCAGGAGGGCCAAACTGTGAGAACTTTACTGGAAACAGTGTAAGCTACTGGAAGCTCACATCCTGTGTATCATTTAAGGCTTGTCTCTCCATCACTCTAATAGCTCATGAGAAATGTTCTGGGGCTTTGCTCCAGTACTATCTCAGAAGAAAACATGACAAATCCTGAGTCACTCACACCATTTCTTTCTGTACATGAGTATTTAGGCATTGCCTTTTCCCCTGCAAGTCTCCATTGCAAGAACAGTCTGAGTCAAACCATTGTAACTAACAAGGTCTGAGACTAGCCTTGCTTTTACTGTTTCCTCTAAACGTGATCATTATTCTCTGGGTTTTAGCAGGCTAGTTTTTGTTCATGGAATGAAAGCATATCTCATTTCCTTTTCTAAAATATCTTGAAATAAACATTGAAATATATGAAAGAACACTGTGGGGTTAAAGGAAAACATACTCTTAACCAACTATGGTTAGAGCTTAAAAAAGGCAAAATTAATTTTAATGCATTATAATGGTTATTCAGAGATTTATAGTGTGGTCTGATGGACAACTACACACAAACCATGTCATTATCATCCTAGCTAAGCAAGGATTTTGGACTTTCCACAGTAGGACAGCAATGGTAATTGATTGCAGGTGTTTCAGGCAATGAGCAGCACTGGATACTTTACTCTTTGAGCTTGCCTCAGACAACACTGCACCAGCAGCAGGATGTATGGGAGTGGTCTGTTTGGCAGGTACTGACTACATGAAGTATTTGTAAAGTAACTAACTCATAAGTTGCTCAAAAATCTTGCTTTTACTAATATTTCTTCAACAACTTTATAAAGTTAGTTACTTTCATTTTTCAATAAGCATCCCCTGTATTTAGAAAGATGCAGATATAGAGGGAGAGAGAAAGAGAATGAGAGAAAGGAAAAGGTGGTATATGGCCATGTTTGGCACAGGTAGGGTGAGAATAAATTGTAATGGAAAATCAACTTTCACCAGGTGAAAACCATGTAAGACGATCTTGATTCTTTCATTATATACTTGTCCCTCCATGGTATAAGATCTAATGCAATGGTTTGTTAAAGAAACATAACTAATTTTGCTTAAAGACAATGTCTCAAAATCTAGATTGTAATGAAATATCTCATTCAGTACAATGAAGTAATTTGTTTAAGCTCAGTGGGGTTTATTTTACCTTAATAATCCAAGGAGTGTTTTGCTTTGAAATTAAAACTGAAAAGCTTGCCCTAGAAAATGACAAAAACCAGTTAAGCAGTTAATTTCTAGATAACAGTAGTGAAGAACAAGGTTTATTGCTGACTCTTATTTGTGCTGGTTGAGAGCTGGATTCTGTTGAAACAAACTGCTTATGATGAGTTAGTTTAGGGCTGGAAGGACTGCTTTTCTCACACAGAACTACTTCCTGAATTTGATTTAAAGTTAAAATTGTATTTTTGGTGTGTGAATTAGAATAGCAAAAAAATTCAGTCTTCCAGCCAAGGCTGAGAAGCTTGTTCTACCTCCACTTCTCTGGAGGTCATTTTGAATCCTAACCAGTTCAGAGCCCTGGATGAGATTCTTCTGTAGTCCCTGGCAATGCATGCAATTCAGCACTATTTCTATTCTTCTGGCAGTGTCATAAAAAGTGGCTTGTCAGTTTAATAACAACTTTATTGGGACTAGCTATGTACTATGGTTTGTGTGAGCATGAAATATGAATTAGCCTGACATAAAGAATGTTTTCTGTATTAAGGGAAATGGCTGGGAGGAAGCATGTAAACAATAGAGATAGAAACCAAAGGGAGTGGTAAGTTGACTGCTCAACTAGGTCCTGATGAGTGCCAGAGAAAATCAAAAGAGATTTCTTTTATTGACTTTGATGGAACTTAAAGAGGACTCAAAAGACCAGACATGAAAGTAGATGTTAAAAAGACAGTGGAGTAATGGTAATGCTTGATACTGACAGTGAAAAATGATGACAATGAGACAACATGGGCAGAAACATTTGAAAGGGAAAATTACACAGTCCAGCCTTGTGAGAGAACTGTGATTATAGATTACCTTTATTTTATCTAGAACAAAATTAGGAGACTGAAGTCACTGCATCACTTAGGGATGCTATAGTCAGTCAGCAAATTTTTACCATGTGACAAGAGAAGAGAACAAATGCACAAAAAGCAGGAGGAATCTGCAGTCTGGGAAAATGTCATTCTTGTTACATTTGTATGCCATAGCTTATTCCACTTGGATTTTAGCAAATGTAGTACCTGTTATAAAGAGATTATTCATTATTTACATTGTGCCTAGACCTGAGAGCCTTCAGCTGTTCACATGGCAAAGTTAAATTCCAAAATGCACCTTTATATGGTTGTGGCGTTCCAGGGTTTCCAAGGACCCAGATGGTGCCTGTGTACCTGCAGTTGCCACGATTCTTTGCAGCTTGGCAGCAAGAATTCTCTCTTCCAGGGTTTCCTAGCTATGTTTCTGAGTGCAGGTCCCTGAAGGAGATCTCAATATGCAAGCTGGTTTGCTTTCTCTGTTTCTCAGAAGATAGAGCACAGTTTCACTCTGATGCACCCTGACCTCCAGGCCTAGGCTTGACACCAGAACAAGGCAAGGTTGAGCCTTTAGTCACAAGACTGAAAGCAAAAGTTTTAAGCAAAATAAATACATTAAAAATTATAGTTTCTGCTTGAACAGCATCTTGCTTGCTCAGCTGGCTCACAAGCACACTTGTGGCCAGTCATGGCTACAAAAACCAGGGACTCAGGTTGAACTGCATCTGCCAGGTGGATCTGTGCCTCCAGTGCAATTCCTGTTCCCCAAAATCCTACTATTTTTCTATGGAATTATATTTTAGGAACAAATACCTGTGACTTTTTATTTTAATTCTAAGTATTCAGCCATGAAAAGAGTAAGCTAGTCCCCTTTAGGCATGTTTGTTCCTAGATATCAGTCTTTGCAAACCCTATTAAACAGTGATTACTTGTTATACAAGATAGAAATTATGCATAGAATCATATAATGGTTTGGGTTGGAAAGGACCTTATGATCATTTAGTTCTACCCCCCTTGATATAGGCAGGGATGTTTCACATTAGACAGTGTTGCTGAAAAGCTCTGTCAAAGCTGGCCTTGAGCACTGCCAAGGATGGAGCATTCACCTCTTCTTTGGGCAAGCTGTTCCAGTCCCTCACCACACTCACAGTGAAGAACTTCTCCCTTATATCTATCATAGAATCGTAGAATAGAATCTAACATCATAGAATCTAGCCTAAGCTTCCCCTGTTTAAGTTTGAACCTGTTACCCCTTGTCCTGTTGCTGCAGTCCCTGATGAAGAGTCCCTCCCCAGCATCCCTATAGGCCCCCTTCAGATACTGGAAGGCTGCTATGAGGTCTCCACACGGCCTTCTCTCCTCCAGGATGAACAGCCCCAACCTTCTCAGCCTATCTTCATACGGGAGGTGCTCCAGCCCCCTGATTATTCTTGTGGACCTCCTCTGGACTTGTTCCAACAGATCCATGTCCTTTTTATGTTGAGGACACCAGAACTGTACACAATACTCCAGGTGAGGTCTCACAACAGCAGAGTAGAGGGGCAGGATCACCTCCTTCGACCTGCTGGTCACGCTCCTTTTGATGCAGCCCAGGATACAGTTGGCTTTCTGGACTGCAAGTGCACACTAAAGCCAGCTCATGTTCATTTTCTCATCAACCAACATCCCCAGTCCTGCTCTGAATCTCTTTGCCCAGCCTGTAGCTGTGCCTGGGATTGCTCTGACCCAGGTGTAGGACCTTGCACTTGGCATGGTTAAACTTCATGAGGTTGGCATCAGCCCACCTCACAAATGTGTCAAGGTCCCTCTGAATGGCATCCCTTCCCTCCAGCGTATCAACTGAACCACACAGCTTGGTGTCACTGGCAAACTTGCTGAGGGCACACTCAATCCATTGTCCATGTTGCTAAGAAAGATGTTGAATAGGATCAGTCCCAACACCAGCCCCTGAGGGACATCGTGTTTTATGGTTCTGTGTATTTTGGGTGTGCTCTGTTTCTGTATAGACTACAAAATATCTAGCCCAGTAACAAATGATGAGAGATTAGTAAGGTTTTAGCATCATGACAGATTTGTTGTTACTGAGATTCCCCACTGGATGACTGCTTAATGTTTAAATACCAGTGTATGCAACCCTGGCAGAATTCAGGGACCCCCAGTCCTCAACTGCCTGAGAGCTTTTGCACCATCCCTGCTGAGGTCTTGCAACATGGTCATCAGCATTTCATCTTGCAAAATTGCTTTCAACAAACATAAAATTTGTTGGTCTTTAATATTAAAATTGTAAGTTTAGCTTTAGTGAAAGATTTAGCCAATGCTCATTGCATTTATTTCAGCTGTTGTGGAAGGCACTACAGAAATAAAACCTTTTTTTGTCAAAAAAATTCAAAATCAAATTGTAGGAAAACAGTACTCAAGTTATTTAATTGATAAATTGTCAAATTATTTTTACTGATGGACTTATGAAATTGTCCTCTTTTACTGAAATTAAATAAAGATCTGGCCTTGTTGGAATCTTTGATAAACATTGCCAGCAAGTGAATTTCATAGCTATAGGTGCAAAAAACAATTAGCCACTATAGACATGTGGATGTCAAGAGTAAAGGAAGCGAAGAAAATTCTATGACTTACTGCCTACATTAGATTAACAGCACAACTACTTGAGGAAAAAAGGGACAAGTTGTTAAAAATAAAGCATTGATGTCACTTTTATAATAACAGTATGTATGTATACTTTTGTAACCCATAACTTACAGTGCTTTGACTTTGCTGCATTCCCGTATCCTGCATATCTGTCACTCTCTCCTTTACTGGTTATATAAAGAAATAAGTTGTGTTGCTGACAATTTTCTTCAGTAAAATCTTGCAGTCAAAAACCCAGTTTGCAATAAGGTGTTTTAATTAATGATAATAAAACTAAAGATAATTCCCCTGGGAAAATATTAAATAAAATTATTGCTCTCCTCAAATAAGAAATGTATTACAAAGAAACACCAAAATTTCTGGGTTGTTCAGCTTCCTCAAACATTTGAAAACTGAAAAAAGCAAATTTTGTTACTACGAACTCATGGGCTATTCCTAAGGAAACAAAAATGTACTCTTAACAATGCTAAATCAGTTGGAGTCAATCAACGGAGACCTTAGATAAATATAGTTGATCTGTGTTTCCCCTAATCATTTACTGATTTCACTTGGACTGGTAGGAATGATAGGTCTTACAAAAACTGGTGCAGTTTTGCTACAACCTATACAGAATAACATATGCCTATGTCACCACAGATATTAAAAGACAGAGAGAAAAAGTAAATATTTCATTTCACAGATGGTAAACTAAGGAATAAACAGCAATTTTCCTTTTCTTTTTTTTTTTTCCTATTTGTAATTCTTATTCAGAAAGACAGACTAGAATGCATTTAATATCAAGTGTAAGAAGCAGACAAACTATGGTTTGAACTCAAAAAGAGAACTACTCCCAGAGCTTTAATAGCATTAACACTCCCCTTGACTTTTTAACTGACTGTTGCTTACAACAGGGGAAGTATATCAGTAAGAGATGTGCAAAATGAATCCAGATTCCATCCATCATGCTATAAACAAGATTATATAAGCTTTGAGGATGCCTTATTTTTCACTCCACAACAAAGCTACTCCCACTGCTTTCTTTGTACCATGAAGATCAGACTTTTCCTGGGTATCTGTGTATGGTCTTTTTTGAGTGTGTTTCCATTAACACAGTCCACATTAGAAGCATACTTTTGCAGTGAATCCTTTGGTTGTCCCTTCTTGATATGCTTTCATCTGCAATAAGTGCATGAACAGGACTGCTTTCAGATCATGTGCTCCAGAGTACACCTACCATACTGCAAACTTTTATGGGTGTGGAATTCAGTGAACCAGACCCACAGCAAAATCCATTTGCACACAGCATGGAACCTAGTTCTCAGGACCAGCTGCTCAATTCTGTAGGCCTTCTCTTATTGCTCTCCACTAACTACAGGTGAAGAGTTGGTTTTTATATGTATTTCTAAGTTTGTCCCTGTACACTAGTGTTTGGCAAAAGAAGGGGTGCATGGAAGAGTTAGAAGACAGTACTAGATTATTTACCCAGGGATAATTGCCAAAACTCTCTGATGCCAGCTGCAAGCCTGAGCATGAGTAATACTGAAAAAGGGGTAGCTAATGAGGTAAAGAGATTGTTCTTATCCCTGGCAGTTTTGCAGTGTATATAAGACTGGACAAGGCATAAGAGAGAGGTGATAAGAGTTTCTATAAGGTGCCTGTAGACTTGATTTTACACAGGATTAAACTTTTTGGTCAACTACCTTCACGTAAAAAATCACTGCTTGTAGTAAGCCAAACCAAACATTGTGTTACATGAATATCCTCTGTAGCTGATACTAAAGAATGCACACATTTTTCTGGATGGCAAAACACTAATTTTGTGTACCTTAACCAAGAGGATTGTGTTAAAACCATTCTCATTAAAACTGTATCAAAATCAGAGATGGAGCACATGGTGTGTAACTAATTGCAGAATAAGGCCCTAAGTCTTTTGTTTTACATTCACTAAACAAGACTGTTATTGCTGTTTGTGTGCGTTCAGATTAAATGTTGAGCTTTGTTAATTAAAAATAACAATATTTATAATAATTAACTGTTGTTTGACAGATAAATCTGTAGTTTTTCTTTCTTTTTTCTTGCTGTGTTGTTTTGGTTTTGTTTTTTTTCTTGGTGGGGTAGCATGAGGGCTTGGCATGCTTTCTGAGAACGGCTACACCATCTTCCATCTTTACTTCAGAATCAAAATTGGAACGCCATTAGAAACTGATCTCTGATCAGGATTAGACACACTACAAATTCAAGTTCATTCAAAAGGTAAGTCCATATAACATAATGTTGGGGTTTTTAAAATTTAAACAAAGTAGATCAATTAATATGGGATAAAGATTTCTCTTGGTGGCACAGATTTACTAGTAGAGAGAGGGTACAAAGGACATTAGCATCCTTGCCAAAACAGATTCTTGCAAGGCACTCTGCTATGCCATGTGATAAGGAAATGTTCCTCTGCTGGCATAATTCCCTTTTAGATGACTTCATAATATCCAAATCTTTTAGATTTAGTGGAAGCAGCTTCCTTTGGACTGTACTTCCTCTGCAGGTGTGGAAGCAAGAAAGCCTGAGGCAGCAGTATTTGCTCTGGATCCAGCAGTGTAGTCTTAGACCAGCAACTTCCAGCAAAACACTCAGTGAATTGAGCTTGCTGATGCTAAAGCTTGCTGATTTGCTTAAGATGTTGCATAAACATTACATCTTTTTTAAAGGCCAGATTTGATCTATTTTTGCCCGTATTTTGCTGAGTTCTGTATTAATCTACTCAAAGGTTTCCTTTTTTTACTGAGAAAGGAGGGCACTTATAAGGACTGTTAAGTATGATTCATTTTGAATATTACACTCACCCTCATTCCCATGCCTGGAAGCAAAGAGAGGTTTTTCAGATGATTTCTGACCTATACTAGACTGGGAAACTGGGAGATGCTAAGTGTCATTCATTGCCATTGAAGTTAAAGGCACGTCCAACTTTTCATAAACTGTTAGACTGAACTGATTTAAAATTTGAGTTGGAGATTTTAGAATCTATTTAAAATTGAATCAGACTTCTTAGATCTTTCCTATTTATGGAATTGATTTAGAATCTCTATTTAGAATTAAATAATTTTTTACTCTATCAGGCTGTAATTTTTACACACTGTGATAACATTCACCCTACCCCAGGAAACTTTTGAACTAAGGGCAAGGCATCTGTAAGAAAAAAGTGTCGTATGAAATGTGTATACTCTGGGAAACTGAGAGAGAGGCAGGAGAAAATATTATAAAAAGTTATCAGAAAACTGTAAAAGAAGAAAAGAATAAAACAAAGCTTATCTTAGGACTTCTTGTTAAAACTTATCACAAAATTTGTGGAGTCATGGACACACACAGAGGCATATATAGGTTTTTAGAGGCATGGACTTTAAAAATATAGGTAACTAGCTTTATTCAACATGCAGATATTTCTTCCTAGCACTACCATGTATCTAAAGGATTTGTTAATTTTATCTTATGGCCCATATTTTATAAATGCCAAATGTTTTGTGATTTTTTAGTTAGAACCTCATTAAAGGTTCTTGATGTGGGGCTAGTGATATGTCTATACTGTCAAAAATAAAGTATCTTCCCAATCCTGATCCACTCAAATACACATAATAAGTACACTTGAGACATCAGATGATCTTCCTCTTCATTATTGCATGAATTCTTAATTAGTCTTCCTAAACTAAGACTTTTTTAGTCTAACTTATAGCAGCTTTAGCACACAAGATACTTCTCCAAATTTCTATAAAACAAAACTAACAAAAAAACCCAAACAAAATCAGCAGTACTTTGGGGGACAAGGTAGGATTCAAATGTGAAGCATGTCTGGCAATTGTTGGCACACCATCATGCCTTGTTCCTTCAGACAGAGGTGCTGTCAGTGTCAACATCCTTTGACATACTCCACATGTCTAGATTCTAATGATAACCAGTCCTTTGGCTGCTGCATGCAGGACTTGTTTCATAGCCCCCAAACAATTTCCTGAGAATGCTTACCTGTCCACTCTTCTTCCTTAAAAAAGAAAAGAGTAAAAGAAAAAAAAAAAAAAGATTAATTCTCACAAGAATGACAGGATAAAGTGATTTTCTGAAGGAAGTGAAAAGGCTCATACATTAGGTATGGTGCAGTTTTACTGTGAAAACTTTCATCAAATACACTGCACCTTAAGTCTGCTTCTCTACCTCTGAATAGTGTTAATGTTGTCTTGTGACATACAGAAAAACACTAGGAATGCTTTTGTGAAGCATCTCCTGTGTTTCCTTCCACAGCTGAGCTTGTTCTTCAAGATAGCTCTTATATGTTCTTCAAGCTCATATATGTTCTTCAAGACAGCTCTGTTACTAAATAAAATGGACAGTCCTAGAATTTATTGGAGTTTAAGGGATTTGTATGGAAACAAACAAAAAACTAACCTCAGTTTAAAGTAAGTAAGGAAAATTACTTTCCCATTTGTTTTTTTTCTGAGTACTCTTCTTTTTTCTTGACAACGACAGTGTATTATAAGGATTGTTCCTCTCATAAAAAGTGTTATATTTTGCATGTACTGTACATGTCTTTGAAACATCCATTCCTTTGCCTACAGATGTTCTGTATTTAGTCTGATCCTGGTTTAGGGAAAATATGGAAAATAGAGCCACTTGCCAGAGTCTGAGGCTGTCTTCCCTAGCTCCATTGGCTAGTACGAGGGTGTCTTCAGGGTTCAAAGCAAAATCCTGGGTTTCTCCAGACTCTGGGGATTATGATTGCAATGTTTATAATTCCTTGATTTCACAATAATCCTGCCATCCAGTACAATCCAACCCAACCCAGTCAAGTCCAATCCAGTGGATATTCCTGAATGAGTGTGAACATTCAGGATAACCTTTGTGGTAACAGGCTCCCAACTTTGCATGCAAGCATTTTCTCCACAAATTTAATGCATAAATTTTTATATTTATGATTCTATAAATACTTAAACCCACAAACAAACTGAATGGCATACTGACTTCACGAAATAACAGCTCTCCATGTGTTCACATGGAATCCAGTGAAGATTTATCTTTTTTTTAATTTTTTGGTTTTTTTTTTCCTTTCTTAAGAGACTTTTCACCCTTCCCAAGCTATTGAATTGCTAAAAGAAATGTTGACTTTTTAAAAGTTTTCAATTAGGCCTGCTACTTGATCCGTTTTAACAATTTTATTGAACCAATAACACTGTTCTCCCTGGATTATGATTCTGAGGGAGACTGAGATGATTCAAAGTATTTAACAAAGTTGAATGAAATCATTCACATGATCAAAGTGACTCATCTGCATATGCTTTTCCAAGCTTAATCCTTAAAACCAGATGCTATTAGTTTACCAGTTGTACACCAGCTCCTAGCAGAATGCAAAACAATGCTAGGAAAGAATCTATTAGCTTCTATACTAACAGCAAACAGCATTAGATAATCTTTTAAAAGATAAAAGCCAAAAACTAACAATACTTTGTCCTTTACATATGCTGGTATCCAAAAGACTGCTTACTAGACCAAATCCAATGAAACAAACCAGGTAGATTAACTCAGTTCATTGCTCTAATTAAATACATCCTGAGCTATGCTCTCAATGAATTAGCAAGGAACATTTGCTGCTTCTCATTTACATACTTGTTGAAGTATCAGTTGGAGCAACTCTATTCTGGGAAATTATATACTACTAATAATTAGTATACTAAATACTGGGGAAGAATGGTGTATAAGGAGCCAAGTGTGGGCTTTGCAAATCCAAAGAATTAATCCCAGGGGAAGGGGAGGCGTGATCAAGGTGAATTTTAACTTGGAAGTACTGTATTTCAGACACTTGTAATCCACAACATAAACCTGAATCCTTCTTGAGGGCAGGCTTTCCTGCAGAAATATTATACTGAACTTTCTCTTACTGTTGCTATGGAAAGAAATGCTTCCTGGCTTCTGGCAAGGGGCCAGTAATTGTATTTAAATGGGGTGTTGAACAACCATAGTATGTACAGTGTGCTGTTATTTCTTTGTGGGAGGTTTATTATAGGCTTCTGGTATATAATCTAAATTAGATGTCTGAGGAAAAATAATGCTTTTAAGTTTGAAAATTGTAGTCTGTTTTTAAAATTCCCTGATTTTCCTGATAGTCCTTTGAAGTTCTTCTGAAGCTGTAAATGTTATCTGTATTCCTTAATCAAACCATTCTTTCAACCAGCTGCAGCAGAATGTCTCTCTTTTATGTTTATGGGAACTTGGATACAATTATTTTGCAGAGATGAACTTGCTATAAACAGCCCTATCATTTCTAGACTTTCAAATTTCATTATCTTAAGCACAAATCAACATTGATGCTGCTCTACCCTGGCACTGATATGCTGTATAAAATTAACATGGGTGGGTGATCTTTTATTCAATTTCATTATATTAGTGAGTAAATTTAGCAAGCTAGTTAGCACAGGTTAGGGAATTAATTTTTTCAATCTTTTCATGGTACTTAGATCTTAACATATTGTTGGACACAGAAAAAAAGTATCAACCATATTTTTCTTGTCTCTAACAGCTGCCTGGAAATGAACAAGTTTTAGACTAAGGTGCTAATGACAGTCATTATTAGTACCTGGGATTTTATCTTTACTGCGTGGTTTGTAAGAATTAATGAGAACTTAATATTTTACTTATATTTAGCTCCTCCCTTCCCCCCTTTTTAAAGACAGGATTGCTTATACTAACCATGGTGTACTTCACTGTTAATTAGCTTAAATACAAAAGTCAGCTAGGCAGATATCAATGGTTCTAGCAAAGGCTTCTTATTCCATTGAAATCTAATGATCTTGATTTTGTTTCCAGTAGATGTTGGATCATTCCAGATCATTTCTCTGGCATCTCCTACAGTCTGTTGATAAAGATACACTCATGTCCATAAAATGACATAGAAAAGCATTTCAACTTCTTATAAAGTTGCACGTGATCTGAACTTGTCACATCTTGTTCCTCTTTCCCTGCTTTTTTGCTTGTAGTGACTTTTCAGCAAAGGTTGTCTTTCTTGACTTTCTCTTAAAAAACACTTTCCTGCTGTTTCCACTCTCAGTGCCTCCAAAAGAGCCACTTCTGCTACAATCTGCTGTGAATCAGCTGCGTGATTATGTTCAGTAAAAAGATAATACATACACCTGCTATTTTCCATTTTCCCTAACTATGTGTTACTCAATGATGCTTAACCATTCTCCACTGCAGGCCTATTAAGAAGTGTATATTTTTTGTATGCACTGGGGCTGCTTAATACATATCTAAATTGAATTGGAACTTTACTGATCTGTATAATCAGGAAACAATAATTTTTGACACTTCTGCTCAGCTTTTGAAAGGGGACTAATTACAGGCAGGACGAACACAATGTGCCAGTGTTCACAAAGTCTCTTAACACATGCCTAACAGTGTTGTAACAACTTTTGTCTGTCTAAAGGATCATGATGAAGGGTTTAGTAATGAAGTAAGTAGGTGTGTAAAAGAGCATAAGACTGGTCTTCTGAGTAAGATCACAGCTTCAACTAGCTCAGGGTTTGTCCCCTGACAGTTAACAATTATAAATACACAGGTTGTGACACATTTCTTAGGACTGCTGAATTCTACAGCTTCAGGTCTTCCTGGACTGAACACATATCTTTAACAGATTTACCCCTCCTTTTTCCTCATAATTCTAACCTGTTAACTTCCAGGACTCTACGTCTCAACCCCATGGGGTCTGGAAACTGGGTTTCCTTTATCATTTTGAAGCTATGAGCTACCTTCATTTGAAGCATCCTAATCCCTATTTTGGAGAAGAAAGAAAAACTAATTTCCTATTCATATTCTTCATACACTGAGATTTTGAAGATCTTCAGCAATTTATTCATCATATGTTTTTCATGTTAAGGTATTTTGCCCTACTCAATTGCTTGAAATACTCCATGCCTTTGACCACACTTGTCATTTTCTTACTGCTTTCTAGGTACTCACACTGAGCTGCCTGACCATTACTAATTATGAGTGTTATGCAAAAGATGGGGGGGGAAATAAAGCAATCAAGAAATTAAAAAATGTAGAAATTAAGGGAAAACCACTCATCTTCTAAGGCCAATTACTGGCTATCCACTTTAAAAGTCAATGTTCATCTACTTCATCACTACTGAATAGACTTTATCTACATTAATAACAAGCAAGCATTGCTGCTTTGTGGGTTTCTTTTGATCAGATAATCTGTACGTGTCACACACAATCATTTTCATTATTGTTTAAGCTAATGAATATTATTTATATGGGGTCACCTTCCAAAAGTATTTGTCTACAAGCAATTTTATATTATACAGTAACTTGATGACTCATGATTACCTGAAACATACTGTTTTATTATTTAATATACTATGGGAATTAATTTGCTGTATCAGAAGATGCTGTTCTAAAAACTCATTTTAACAGTACTCTTCATCAAGACTTTGTATGATTTAAAAGTTTCATATAGTTTTTGAAGTCTTCAGACAAATATGCATTTTACTTCTGGCACTTCAAGCTTCAAGGAGTGGCTAGTATAATTATTTTGTCTTTCACCAGATCAGGCATGGAGAAAAACCCGAGGAATGTTGTCAAATTGTATTTCACTGGCTGCTACAAGGTTTCTATGCAGGAAGCATGCCATTGATATCACTCACTCACAATGTATGGTCTGAAGCAATCAGACTAAGAAAATCTGGAGATAAAAGGGGAAAGCAGCAGGAGAACTAGAGTGAGTGAAGCAAAACATATCAATCTGTGGAAGATGGCTGACTGCTTCCAATTGTACTGTCATGATCTTCTGATTTATCCTCCAGGGAGGAAGGATTGCAATTATACTGTACCAACAGGTATAAAAATGGAAGGAAAAATACATCTTGAGCATCATGAAAGATTTGTCAGTTTTATACTAAATCTCCTTTGGGGCCTTCTTAAACCTGTGTTAGAATCAAACTAAAATTCAACCAAGTTTGTTTTATATGGTTCACAAACATTAAAAAGCACCAAGTTTGTATAGACTTGAAAGCCCGAATTCATATGGGAGAATATGCACTGCTCTGGGCTTCAAATATTAGGAACATGAACACTAGCTGTAATTGAGAGGTTTGGGAGTGAATTAACTAATAAATACGGTAGTGATTACCACTGTAAAGGTCTGATTCTTATCTGTGTTAGTAAGGACTGTATCATGAATAATGCCAAAACCCAAATATAATTGCATAAATTTTATGTTAGTGTAGAAGATATGCTCTCTGTGTTCTAAGTGCCTAATCTTCTTTGACCTAGGAAATTATTGTTATTTTACTAAGAAGGTAATAAAGTAGAAGTTAGCTAAGTGATTTGCATAAGTAATAATAGTGTGTTAATGGTGAGAGTTAGTAAAATGGCACAAGGAATCCCAGTGCTGTAAGTGGCAGGCAGAATCTGTTGCCAGGAAAAGGAAAAAAAAAAAGACCCAAAACCTTCCAGAATAATCTGCAATAATTTTTATAGAGAACTGTAATTCCAAGAAAACCTACCAGTCTCTAGTCAAAACATGAAACATAATTTGAATGAACTTTTAGAAGAAATGAAAAATTATGTTTTGCTTTATCTTAAAAATTCATTCAATTCTTTCTGACTGAACAAAAAAACACAGGAAAAATATCCAACTGAAAACTAGAGTGAAGGAAAGCACTTTGTTAGTAACATGAACTAAAAATACCTTTATAAATTTGAAGTGGTTGAAACTTCTAGTGAAAAGAAGAATTTGTTTTCTATCCAGAATTTTTGAATACATCTATTTGTTCAAAAACTCATAATGGATTCTCATGGCAATTTTCAGAGCATTTCTACCTTTGAACAATTTTCTAATTAAATTCAATACATTTCATCTTTTTCTGCTTCTCAGCACCCTCCATCAGCCCTAGGGCGTTTGGTCTACTCTGAACAAGGACGTTGTGCAAGACTAGGTATCTCATCTCCTTGTGAAATTTCCTTGTATATCTTTCCATTCATGTGGTAAAAATGGTAAGTCCAACCTTAAGACAAAGTTATGCCAAGGAAGGATCTTAGTGATTTTTCTGCTCCTTTTGAGTGCACTTTATTTATCTCCATCTCGTTTTTCTGGACCACAGTAATGAGGACATGTTCCTGTGATTACCTCTTGTCTGTGTGTGGGCTGTCCTGCTCAGGGCTTCAGCTCTCAAGCTTGTGCATATGGATACAGTTTTCTCAGTGACTGGTCAGTGAACCTGGTTGTGACAGTCAGCTTGAATTCACAATCATCTGATTTATATCTAGTGTCATCCTATCAAAATGCCTCACAGATCTCGATGGTTTCAGGCTTCTAACGACAAAACTACTTTGCTATTCCTAAGGCGTTTTGCTTATTTCTGTCTTGTGAATAGGAGCAGGTATGAAATACAGATGATTCTGAAGATTTAATAGGGGAAAGATTTGTCAGATTCTGATGTTTTCAAAGGAATGTCACTGGACCTGAAACTGCTTCAAATAATAACCAGAATAATAGATGCAGAAATAAACTATGGTCCTTTTTAAAAAGAAGACCCATAAGAAACTGGGTATACGAAGAATGCACCTAAGAGGGAAACCTTGCTGAAAACAGTGCTTGCTGTAACTATTTTCTGTGGAATCTTGTGCTGCCATTAATTGAACACACCAAGACGTCTCCAAGAATGAGCTGTTTAAAGCATAGCTCCTATCTCTCAGTGTAGTGTAGTCAAAATAAAACCTTCCAAACAACCCTTTCAACTTTCACTGTCATCACCTGCCAATGTGACTCTTTGAAAGGGTTTTTGTTTTAGTAGCTGCTTGAGATGAAAGAAGCACAGTCATATCCAAAGATAAAACTCCTGTGACAAATCTCTGTTGCCATTTGGGCAAGAAGGAGTGCTTTTCTTCCCAAGCTTTTATTGATTGTTTGTGAACTCATTGATAAAACAGGCTGTGTGCCTTGCTGCAAAATGCTGCCAGCTCTACATGCCGTCTGGTTTAACAATGAATTCAATACTAAATGTCCTATTTATGACAGGAGCCTTATGAAAAGCCGTGTTTTTAAAATAACAAATGGTACTTTGTACATCATTTTACCAAGGAGGTGTTATTCAAAGAAAACAAGAATCAGAGTTGTAATGTTATTTATTTTTTAAATCTAGCAAACACATTTTGTAAGTTCATCAGTGGGAAGTCAAAAAAGCAAAAAAGCCTAAAATCATGGGGAAAGCCAATCCAGGTCTGCCAAGAAAGGCAATAAAGTATTCTTTAATCTGATATCAAAGAGAAATTAAAACTCTGGAAATTCACAAGATCCTCGCTGGAATGAATCAACAGCATTCCAAACATTCTGAGTAACACCTCATGTTAGTGAGGCTTTGCTACATGCACTGGAGTACAGCTAATCTAGAAATATCAACTAAATTCAGAGTTACCAGTAGTTGCAAGCAGGAAAGCTCAGTGAACTGTGATCAGCATTTGTCCTTATGTTTGCTGTGAATGATGGAGGCAAGTCAGCGTAAGCATACACACTCAGATAATCAGTTACCTGACAAGGCTTTGGATGATGAAACGTCTTTTCTCTGTCTCCAGAGAGTACAGTGCTTATTTCAGACATTTCCTGGAAGACAAAGGGATAGGAGAAGAGCCTCTAAAATGCACTGGGATGACAGAGATCTGCTAAGAAAAATGTAAGGGTCAAAAGGCTCCAACCTTTTCTCGTGTAAACCAGCATAACTTCAGCTATGACACCTGCTTACACCTGCTGAGGATCTTGATTACCAAGGTAGTTTCTGTGTCTCTTTTGCTTTGCTTGTCACACAGCACAAAGGCCATGCAGAAACTGCAGGAGCAGAGTTAATTTCCAGATAAAACTATTTGTTGTTAACACACCAAGTATAGTACTTGAGGTGTAATCATTAGGAGGCTTTCTGGCAGTTTACAGGAAAAAAAAAAACACCACAAAACCAAAACCAAACACCAGGAACTCTCAAGCTCATAAATATCAGGTACCACTGCATATTTTACATAACATTGGAAGGATACTAATAGGTAAACCATAGCTCACATATTTGTCTTTGAGTAGTTTAGACCGTCACCACTCCTAAGGAAAGGTGCAGGGGGGACCTGAAGGTGGAGCTGACACTTGCATAACATATCTAGAAGAAATAAGAGCATAACTTTTGCTACCATATTTGACAGTCTTTGATAATTGATTATATATATATATATACAAGTGAATCACACTTCTCTCAATTGTGTACTTTCCTCATATAAGTGGCTATGAAGTTGTGTGTTGACATTCACTCATGTTTATGTTCTATTTCATATTTCTTTTTTAAATAGTTGTAATAGACAGCACCATTAAAGAGACAATGTGCAAGGGAAAAAAAAAAGAAAAGATACCACAAGTAAAAACTAAAATGTGGATTTCCTGTATTACGTGAAAGACATTCAAATGCATTTTATAAAATCCTGGCATGGTATTCTCTCGTTCAGAATGATCAGAATTCATTCTGGAATGGACAGAAAGTCAATTGATCTTATTTACATCTGTCTCCAACTGAATTGCTGTTGAGTGGTACATGCCATATTGCAGAAAGGTGATTTCCCTGTACTTCCATTTTGATGGCCTGGAACCCAGCATTTGCCTTGTTAGGGCTTGCTACTGTTGTTGCAAGGTTTTTTATTGTTTTGGTTTTTTTTTTTGTTTTGTTTTGGGTTTTTTTGTTGTTTTGTTTGTTTGGGGGTTTTTGTTTTGTTTTGTTTTTTAATATGTTATTATTTCAAGGATGTTGATGGAGTATTCATTAGCTGCAGATGTCTGGAGATCATTATTCCTATTTTCATTACAAGCAGGTCTGATTAGGCAGGGCTTCATGTGTCGGCTTTCTTGCCACTATGTTCCCTCTCCAGCAGGTTGAAGCTCGCTGGCCAGACTAAAATTGCTGATTGTATCACTCTTGCACTGCCGTCTTCGCAGTGCCTCACTGTTTGACAGTAGCCAGTTGCCATGGAAATAATTGTGGTGTCACAAACTCAGTGCTATGATTTCAATAGACCGTCATGTACAGTGAAGAAATAGTCTGCAACAGTAGCTAACAGAAACAGCAAAGGAAACAATAAAAACATATCCAAGAGGATAACACTGTCTGGTAACTGTCTGCAAGGTTTTTCTGACTAGTCCTTTAGGTAGATTTTTCAGGTCAGATTCTTTTTCTTCAATATTTCTGTTGATGGGAACTCCTTGCTCTCTGCCACATTTTCTATTAATCCTTAGGCAGTTAGATATTCAGTGAAGTGACAGCAGCATTCCACAACAGCAGGTATCTAGGGCTAGATAAAGTGCACCAGACAGCATCTCATTTGTATTCTGCCCCACTTATGGCCGAAACACTGCTTGCATGAATCCCTGGTACATAGCCATGGCCCTTCTGTCATTCAACACACACTAAAAAGTCATGTGCATCAGACACTGAGGGAGGTGACAAGGTGTTTTTCTGCCAGCCACTACACCTGGCATTACTTGTTGGAGCAGAGATATCTCACTTCTTTGTCTCTCTGTCCTTTTTGTGTTAGATTTATTGGAACATTTCCTGTTTGAGCCGTATTCATGGGAAAGCTCTGCACACACACCGGTTGTTAATGCTGTAAATCAGTTTATGAAAATCTCCATATTCTGTGGCCAGACTTTGTTTATGTTTAAGGTTTCTCACTCAGCCTGAGCGTATTAAGTTTCTGAGAGCACTTTCTGACAAGAAGTCCCACTTTAGCTGTGAAAGGTGAAGAATGCTGGAAATTATCCATCCTTTTCAAAAATTTTGCAAATTTACTTTCTGGTCCAGATCTTTGCTAGAAGAAGCAAGACTTCCCTTGTTTCCACTCTTTGAGATGGTGAATAAGTGATTCCTAGAAAGTTGCAATAGACAGAAACTTTAACTCTCCGCTGGCTCTAATATAGCTCAACATATTGCTGTTTCACTCGCCTGGTTGTATTTGGGAAGTATACCAATTTCCTGATGATGGATGCTTCTTGCCTAAACCTGTCCTGATAGAATATTTGAAGTCAAGTAAAAGCCATAAACTTGCATGAAGGCATAAAGGCATAAAATATATAGCATTTACAGTAGACATATTATAGATTACTAGTCAGGAAGTGTATAAAGGGATATGAAATAGGTCTCCACATGCTTTATTTAATAATCTGTAGAATGAGGGTATTAATATCTCCCTACCTTATAAGCATATTGTGAGGGTACATACATTCATGGCGATATGATACACTGGTGTCTTGGGACAACACTGTAACTAGATAGTATGGGACAGAGGGAGAGGGAGATTCTTTCAGTTTTACTAAACTAAACTAATTAATTCCTAGTTTAATGCCATTGAATCTAAAGCAGCAAATTTCATCATTGGATTTTAACAGTTTCAAAACCAGGCTTTTAAGGTTTCTATTCTCCTGCCCACAGTATCTCAAACCTATGGGTTAAGTTTCATTTCAAATGTGTCCAGGGTGTGTCCAGAACATACACCAGCATACTCTGCTTTTCTCATGTTTGGGCCAGAACTATCCTCTCCTGCTTTGTGGATCTGTTTGAAATAATCAGCTCTCTTCTTGGGAGCATTTGTATGCAAGAATTAGTTTTTTCATGCATGGGGAGTGTTTTTCGTTTTTAAGAGAAATTTAAGGAAGGAATAAAACTGTTTTGAATTACGCAAAGCTGTGAATGTTTTTTGGATTTGATTTTTAAATCTAGCTACAACCAGCTTACAATAATATAATTTGTTCTAGTCCTTGTCTACACAAAAATGTTAAACTAGCTTAAAAAATAGTGACGAAGTAACATTATGATTCTAATCCCAACAGTAATCTTGGGCATAATTGCTATAAAATTGGCATGGGATACATAAAGATTTACAGAGTAGTATCACAATCAGTGTAAATGGAACTAGGTGGATGGTTTTGGTAGAAAAAAGGTCTTGTCAGACAAACTAGATATTGTTTTTTTTTATGGTATTGCAAGTATGGTTGTCAAAGATAAGTGTTGGTACAATAGCTGGTCTATAATTCAAAACAAGATTTAGGAGTGCTGCTCAGGACATAAATGACAGAAAGTCAGGGTCTCAGCTCCGTAGATTAAATTTTCAAGGCACAGGTAGGGTTTATGGGAAAGCTGAATTCTTACCAGTAGGAATCCCAAATCCCACACACTGATTTTGGAAATGTTAAAGAAAATTTTGTTGAAAAGTAAGCACTTGAAATTCAAAGGAAGAGATGGAAAAAGAGTGATGTCCAGTAGCCCTCTGAGGATAAATACCATAATTATTAATTTAAAAATTTTAGCCACTAAAAATATGAACCATTGGAATACTCTCCCCAGGGAAGTCATAAATTCCCCAGCATTGTACACTTATAAGGTTCAGCTGGACAGGGTGCTAGGACATCTTGTCTATATTGTGCTTTTGCCATGAAAGTTTGAACCAGAGTATCCTTGATGTCCCCTTCCAACCTCATATTCTACAATTCTGTGGTTCTATAAATTGTGCTTTTCAAGGAGGTAAGAAGCTTTACCAGGGTGTGTCAGGATGGGAATTCCTCTTGCCTTAGAAGAGCCTTCTCAGTCCCCTGGCAACAGGGGAAGCAAGGGAAGAAAAGAGAATTGCTTCCCTTTGATTCCTCTGTGGGGTATGTCATGTACTTTAGCCCATGGCAAATGGCATCTGAGGTTGTTTCACACTCAAAGCCAGGTGGAATAGCGCTGAAGGACCATGTGTGGGCAGAGAGAGCTATAGCAAGGGAGACTGCCTCATCCACACTGCCTTTGGAGAGCATGCTCTGGAGTGAATTATCACCAGTGATGTCTGTGCCTGGATATGAGAGAAAACTAACTGAAGAGGCCCAAAACCAGCGAGGAGTGAAGTAAAAGAATATAAGCAGTGTGGATAGATGACAGAAGATCCAAGACTCACACGCCCTGCTACTCTTTATTTAGTACTAGATGTACCAATATAAACAAACTATAGTAATGCTTGAATATATGCAGAAGCAATGACATTTCTGTCTCTCTCCTGTCTTCATGACAAGAGTAACTATTTAGACTGCATCCAAGAAGCTGTCCACAAGACACCATTATTTTGATGGGTTCAGTGCCGTCCAAGCAAGTTAGTTACTGTCTGAATAAAAACCATTAGGGGTTTTCATTTGTGTTTTGGGTTTTTGTGTGAGGTTTTTGTTTCCTTGTTTGTTTCAATTTAGGCTAAATACTGCTTGCTGTTTGAACACCAAATCACTCAAGTTGGGCAACGAGTGCATTTCAGGGGATCCTGCAGGATTTGGAAAGGTAAGCTGAATTCAAGTGGATTCCTGCCCTGAACTATAGGTTATAAATGACACATTAGGTATCTGATCAGTTCTCTAAACTTCTAACTCCCCGATGTCTCTCAGATATTTGATGTAGTCTTGTATGATATTATGATAACCAAATTATCACTATACAAAAATCAGTGAAGTTCTCTTAAATGGATTAAAACTACCTCAGTTTGGTAAATGACAGCTTGCCAAAACTACAACCTTTGTGCAGGGGAGAGGTTCTTTTGGTTAGTTATTTTTAAGCTTTGTTGTTATCTCTGTTTTTTCCTGTATTTCGCTATTTTTCAGTGGAAGATTCTGTTTTTCAGGCATTTTGATTGTTGCTCAGAAATGTAAGGGAAATATTTTTACAATAAAAATCCTTGTAGGTATAAAAACTATCTAAGCTTTGGAACTAGAAGACTTTTATTCGCCCAGTTTTCACCTTGTTTCTTTCTTTCTTTCCCCTCACTCCCATCCCCCCAAATTTGAGATTTCAGCATCTTGATCTATAACAGGAAAGGAGAAAAAAACATGAAATACTGAAGATCTTCCAATATGGAAAAATCATTTCCCATTCAGCTCTAATTAAAAACTTTCTCTAATTAAATCTCACTTAATTGACAGATCTCAAAAAAAAAATGTAATAATGAATCATCATACTATGAAGCTAGTCCCAGTGCAATCTGTTCTTGACCAAATGCTATACAATATCCTTATCTGTAGTCTTGAGAGAGTATAGTTGTTAGTAAGATTTACAGATGACAGGAATGAGTCGTATAGTAAGTAACAAGAATGATTAATTTCTATGAACAAATTTGGTAATTCCTTGAGCAGTTGTTTGCATCTGAAATGAGTGAAAAATACACCCTTGTGAAAAGAAGTGGGTAGGTCATGAATGCAAACTGGCAGGCAGTACTTGAAATGCTAGAATACTTAAAACTGTTATGGTAGCAAAGCAGCTTAACATGAGCTCTCTGTGTGATGCTGTAGCTAACAGGGTAAAACAGCTTTGATGCATGCGTAAAGACAGAATACCAAATAGGCAGGTGACATTGATACCCCCCCACCCCGAATATATTGCAATGCAATGCATTGTGTCCATATGGCAGAAAAAATGATGTAAACATAGGTGGTTCAGAAAGGAGCTACAAAGATGCTACTGATTCTGGGAAGCTGATTGTATAGTGAAAGACTCAGGAGTTTGCTAATCATTTATCCAAGAGCTGCTAAGTTGATTATTGACACCACTACAAAGCAAAGGATGCCAGGCTACAGCTGTTTCTTAGCCAAACAAAAATAGGTGTAATGAGATTTCACTTTTGGAAGCTGAAGCTAGAAATGTCTGGGCTAGAAAAATAGACACAACTTTTTAACACTGAATGCAAATAACATCTGGGCTGATATTTTCTGGAGTATAGTGGCTTCTCTAGCTTTTAAAATCTTTAACCCAAAGCCAGAAGCTTGTTAAAATGCACTCCTAACTGCTGAGAGATTCACACAAGTGTTACTGTGGTGTATAAAGAGTTTTAGGATATGCTTTCAAAGCAGTAAAATGAACGTAGGATCTCTGTGACCCAGGCAGGATGGGATCCATCAGGGGCCTTCTCTCTACCTCCATTTTGTCCTCTCTAATTTTTCCTCCCTCTTTTGTGTTATCAATCATGATTGTTTGGCTGCAGGATGAGGCAGATGAGCTCACTGGCCGGAAACTAAATTAAAAACAACAAAAAAATCCAGCCCAGTATCTGAAATGGCATGTTCAGAGCGGCAAGCAATCTGAGACCACATGTATCAACATAGGCTTTTTTAAACTTGCTCCTTTTCTTGCTCGAACAGCTCAAATACATATGCTGTCTGGTCTTGTCCCTGCTACCTCAGACAAAATGTCCCATGGAAAAGTTCACAGTCTGTATCTCACTTAAAGCGCAAAAGGAACAGGGCAGCACAGTCCAGACAACAGCTATAAGAGGATTTACTGCTTTCTGTTAGGCAATGTGGAGCCCAGAGGGTAACTGGACCATGAAGAGACCTGCATCCCAGAATACTTCCTTGCTAGAGCATTCTACCATCTCTGGACTGGGGCTTTTTCTTTCTTTTGTAAAATGCAGCAATTTGTCTTTGTATATTGTGTTTCTGAAGGTGGAGAGAAGATAGAGGTCTTGATGCTTTCCTGACCTCAAAAAAGATGATAGTTTCTGCTAAACAAGCACTTGCAGAGTCAGACAAGTCATAGTGCCTGTACTTCAGGCAGAGAAATAAACCCTTAACTCACTGGGGAATGTTTTTGCCAGAAAATCCAAATAAATGCGGCATTCATACAGCTAAGCTGGTTTTTTTCAGACCTCTCTCATAAAGTTAGGAAGATATATGGATGGCTATGATGCTATTTTGAATTTTACGCTAAACTGAGTAGATCTAAATCAATATGCTGATTTTGGATGCCTATGTACTGCAGCCATGAGGGATTAGGACAAAAGTCTTTTTTAACAAAAGAACTGGGTGAACTAGGTGGTGACAGGTTCAAAACAAAGACAGTGGTTTATCATGTAAAGTTTACTAAAGATGAGGCACTCCTTCCTGCAGGTTACGAATGCTGAAGGTTGACATGGGTTCAGAGAGACACATTTGTGTAATAGAAATCCAATAAAGGCAATTTAGTACTAAGAAATCATTTCTGATTCAGGAAGCCCATAAGATACAAGCTGCTGGACGTTACAGGAATACTAACATACTCCCAAGGCGTATTCTTGGAAAACCATGTTTGCCTCATTCCCATGCTTTTCTGTAGGCATTCCCTACTACCTGCTTCCAAAAACAGAACACTGAGCTTAGCGAAACTTTACTCTGACTCACTCTTAAGCTCATCTGGTAAAAACTATGTGATACACTGAAAATCTTACCCTGACTGCATGAATTTATCATTTCAGGAGGTGGTTCTTGATATCAGCCTATAATTTCTGACTAGCATCTTTAGTTTGACATTCCATCACAGTTGGCTTGTAACCATCCTCAGCTACTCAAAATCCTCACATTCAGCTAGAAATTCCTTGTGACTACTTGTATCTAAAAAGCTTCCAAAAGTATATGTGGAATTTACTACAAGAATTTTCTTGCCAAAGGAGCGGCTCTAAGTTTTTGTCTGGAATTTCCTAGACCTTGTGATGCCCTGCAGTTTGCCTTACAAGTTCAGTACACTTGTCACATGACAGTATTGCACAACTGAACTGGAAAGAGAAAAATACTGCCTCATTCATGTGGTCTGGAATTAAACTTATCAGTGTTATTCAAAGTGATAAGTAGAGCTCACATACACAGTAAATAAGCCAGCCCGGCATGACAAATGATGCTTTCTTCTCTTTGAAAGGTTTTGAATCACAATTGAAATATTTTTCCATGTTCAATGTCTGGATATGGAAGATGATAGCTAGCTAGCTAGCTAGCTAGCTAGCTAGATAGATAGATAGATAGATGATAGATAGATAGATAGACAGATAGATAGATAGATAGATAGATAGATAGGTAGATATGGAAGCTAAAAATCACCCCAGGCCTTGGCTTACACCCTGAATTAACTGAAAGTGTGGTTTTAAATGCATTTAGGGTTTTGTCTACTTGGGAATATTTATTTATTTTTTTTATATTTTGAATAAGGTATTTCCAAATAACTTGAAGCACAGATTTCTTATTTAAGAGTGCATTAAAACAAACAAGGGAAAACCAAAACCAAACAGGCAATTCTGGAATAAGAGTATCTACAAAGAGACATATTCTTAACAGAAAGTTATTCTGGTCAAATTTCCATGCAGACAGACCTTCAATTAATTCACTGTAAAACCATGTGTGGAAACTCTCATTCTGGTTTAAACTGAAATTATATCAGTTTAATTTGTTTCCTTAAATTGACAGTTGTAAACGATATAACTAATTTTAATCTAGATACTGGAACATTTCAACATTTCAGTTTACTTGGCTTTAACATCAGTTTTGGGTCTTGTCTATATTCACAGTTATACAAGTTTAATTTGAGATATCAACATATTTAGGCAAACCAGTGCAGGACATTATGCAGCAAGCTCACATTCTCATCTGTCCAAGTATCACTTGATTACAGCTACTTTTAAACTGAAGGAAAAAGCATTTTTGACAGAACAAAAGCATGTCAATGTAGGTCTCTGTATTTTTATAAACAGAACTGTGCAAATCTGTATGTAGTCTATCTCTCAGTTATACTTATTCATATCTTATCTATGCATAAAATATATGAAGGTCTAAGCTCAGCTGTCTCCTTTTTCTTGGATTTAAGTGATACATATTCAAGAAAGATGTTGCATCATATCTAGTGTAGGACAGGAGTGGTAGGCAGGGCATGGATAGCTGAGTGAAGATACTTCAAGTACTCCAGAGGGGAATGGGCAACAAGTAATTATGCATCTTGTACCTTTTCTCTGACCAAAGCAAAATTCAGATCTACAGTTATGACAACAATGTGGCAGCAGCATATAAACCTTTCTACCTGGTTCGCTTTAAGAGCAGTACACAGGGTAGACCAGGCCACTCAGTACATCAGATGCTCTCTTCGCTATATGTGGTAACTTTTTCCACAAAGAAAACCTAATGCTTGCTGTTATTTATGTGTCATAATTATGATTAGTATTTCCCTGCTGAAATGCTTCAAATATACTCCATGAAACACACATAATCAAAATATTGCAGTATGCCTCTGATTCCAATGCAGACATGCAGACTCATGCCCTAATATTCTGCTTGCTCCTCTCTTGTGTGAGGTTGTTACAAATGAACCTTCTCCCCTGATAAGAAAAAAGATACCGGCAATTACAATGGGGTTTGAGTATAGAATATATATGAGCAGAAAGGTGCCAAGATATCAAGACTAAACCTGACTTAGTGATAGCTGAGTGAATTTTTAATGTGGTGGGTTTGTTTTTTTTTGGTCCTGATTTGAACAGGAATTGTTTTCATGTCCCGTGTAGCATAAACCTCTTTCAAAAAGGTCAAGTTAGACTAAATGAAACATTGTCTTTAGTTTTCTTGCTTGAAGTTACTTTATTTTACATACTTACACAGTCCAATTTCTATTTAAAAATGAAAAAAAAAAAAAACCCAAACAAAAAACCAACAAACCAAAACCAAACAACAAAACAAGGCAGGAAAAAAGGACATTACTTTCTTTTCACCTGTGGATTTTTCTTTTTTTTTGTAATGAATTCCTGCATTTCTGCATTTGTACTCAGGAGAATGCTGGAAGGTTACTTCCCATAATGAACACAATCTGATATGTGAAGGGCACATCTGCAAATGCTGCTGTGAATCTGAAAAGTGAAAGCCAAGTGAGAGGCATGAGGGATGGTGAATGAAGACAAGGAAATGGAGAGAGACAAGGCTTGCTAACTGAAAAAAGCACAGGCTACTAAAAAGGTAATGGGAAAAAGGGTTTCTCTAAGAACGATCAGTTGTATTGTTATACAGAAGGGTTTTATTATGGCTGTGCAAAGGCTTGGTGCAAGAGCTTCTGGCCTATTCTGTGTGCTTTTACTTAGAGCCGTCTATCCTGCTTCCCTTGAGAATTTCTTCCAGCTCTGTGTTGCAGCCAGTTCAATTAAAATCCTGCTGAATGGTATTATTTATTTTTGAGAGTGCCACAATTATCAGCAGGAAATCACAGGAATAAGCCAGAATCATTAATTGATGTGATCTTGAGGCTGGATGGTCTTGGACACAGACTGCATAACAAAGACAATGTATGGTGTTTGATCACGGGGTTTTAGTTGCTTTCTCCTTCTATGATACTGTCTTTGACAAAAGAAAATAACTTTTAAGGTTTGGTTGATATAGAATCTTCAAAAAGCTCACAGTAGAATTGGAGTTTTTTCTTTTAATATTCAGATGAAAAAGATACTGTATGCTTGGGTTTTGTTTTTTTTTTGGGGGGGAGGGAGTGTTGATATGTCTTACTGTTATTTGTGTACTTACATTGCCATGAAGCATTAAAATAATCAGTGTATTTCTTTTATATTTGAATTTCTTCCTTAGATTTGTGCTCTTCAAATATTTTAGCATGCAGTTTTTCCTGGAAGGAAAGGTAAATTGATAGCTTTTAAGCAAATATCACATAATAACTGCAGGTTTTCAACTCATAAATGTTACCATATGATTCCAGCAGTTACAGTTACTTATCCAAAGACCACAGATAATACCTTGTAACCCATCATTCAACAAGGGAAACAATGCAGCATAACTCTCATTTTTTATTTCCACTATTGAATGTTGTAAAAAAAAATGCCCATGACCCACTTATATGTGAAAAGTTATTTGCCAGAAATACTCAGCAATAAATTAAGGTAAATATATTTGAGACACTCATAAACTGCTAATGGAAAATCCACCAGCAAAACCATAAATGTGTAAAGATAACTGTGCCCCTATTAAAAGCTGGATATTTAACTTAAAAATAGAGTCTATGTGTGTGAAGTAGATCTTCTACATTAGGAATGGCAGGTAGCCATAAACTGTCTCCACTCTGTAACTTTTATTAATATTTCTTTTTCTTTTTTTAAGAATCATGATTTTCTTTTTCTACTCTTTGCAATTTCAATGAAGGCAGCATTTAAGGAAACACATTTTTGGGTTTGTTGTTTTTTTTGTTTGTTTGTTTGTGTTTTTTTCCTTAAAATGTACATAATTCTCGATGTTTCAAAGGAAAACGGCAATCACGCTCCATAAGCAAAATGTTATATTAACAGTAAACTTTGCAATAGTCTGCATAATATTGAGTCAGATGCTTAGTTTGCTCCAGATTTTTAGTATTCAGTCCTCTTTCACTAACTGAAATATCTAAAATGATGACCAATATCAGTAAATGAGAGATCTGTTTTAAAAGGTAAATATTGTTGTAAAGCAATCTGAAAGGGAAGAAATAAAATATTTTTCGCTAAAGAGACTAACTCAACCTATTTCCTTGATATGGAAAGAGAAACTCAATAGAGCATATAGCTTAAGGGGTTTCTCTAATTTAGGGAGTTCAGTATAATGTAGCTTAATTCAGCAAGTATGGATGCGCTAAAACCATACATGTTGTCAGTTGCCAGGGCCACCTAATGAGAGACAATTTGCTACAACAGCGATGCCACAAACAGTTGCTGTCATTAGCAATCACCAGCAATCAGTGCCTTCTACCTTTTAGAGTTTGCATTGTGGGAAATGACAAAAATATTCATTTACTTAACCAAATTAGATCTTTATTATATAGATGAAATTTGCCACTGGCAGCCTTCAAATTCCAAAGTTTCAATGTCACTGTGTGTATTAAAACATCAAAATATATCTTATGATGTGTGCAGACTTTATTCTGGATTTTTGTATGAGAGCCAAGTGTATCCAAAGACAGCCTTCTTCCACAGCCTTGAAAATACACTTATACTGAGAGTCATGATATGAGTTCAGCAGTGTTTGTCTAAGCTCATAGCTATAACCTCCATTTCTGGTAGATCGAGAGAGCAAATAACTCTTCCAGAAACTGATTCATGCCCGGCTATCCTAAGAAATTAGTATGACGTGCAAAAGCATACTGCAATAAATGCCATTGCTAACAATCAATATTCTAGTGCTGACACAGAGTGGTTATAATTACTTAGAATAAAATAATTGCATTAGGATTATTTTTTTTTCCTGATTAACCTTGTTATAGTAGAGAGACTGGTTGTGTCTTCTGCTGTGCTTGGTTGCTTTTTCAAAATTAGCTTTTTCTAGGGATGAAAATATAATTTCTAAAATGAATGCAAACAATATAGTCCTTCCTCCTCCACCATCACCCTGTTTTTTGATGCTGCTTGTATCCAAGAATCTTCTTTGTTAAGTCCTGTGTCAAATCTCAGGCTGACACTATATCATGACTTCCATTAACCTAATGCCTAACAACAATGTTGTAAATCTGAAAATAGACTGTAGTAGTAGCTGTTGCCTACTGTTATACAGCTATCAACAGGACATTTTTTTCCATAAGACATGCAGTAGTAGGCTTTAGTATATTTCTGAGTTTTTATAGTACAGAAACACTGTCTGCCCAAAACATAACCCAGCTTTTGAATTCATGGACCGTGAAACAGTTCATGATAAATTCAGTAAATAAAATCCTTCTGTACGCATCATTCACACCATAGATCTCAATACATTTTCAAAAAGATTACTGAAGGATTGATGCAAAGAAACTGAGGGAAAATTGGTCAAGTGCTCACTTACGCTTGATTTTTCTAATAGCCCCATAGAGAGACCTAGAACAGAAACTTCTCTTGTCTCTCAGCACAATAACAATGGCACTGACAGTACATCATATCAAACTTGAGCTTGAAAAATGACTGCTCTTGAAAGCCTTTGACTTAGAGCTGAGCACAGAAAAGCCTCCATAGAAGAGGGTAATTCAGGTGTCTTTATCAAAAACGTAGCTCCTCAGATGATGAGCTCAGATCTGAAAGTGTCCTGGAAGTGAGCCCTCTTTGGGACTCAGCCCCATCTCAGTGGGCTCAGCTGGAATCTTTCTATTTATAATAGGGTTGGTAAAAACCTTCAGGATTAAGAAATCATTATGAAAATGCAGAAGGGCCAACTCTGCTGTCAACAGTGTATTTCTGTTATTGCAAGCAGCATTCTTTTCCCAAAGTGAGAAAGTCCCCCATTTACTCGAGCTTAACAGTGATCCATGAACTAATCTGTTAGCAATTTTATATTAAATATCCTTACAGATGGTTGTGTTTGGTAACACTTTAAATATACTTAAGCTGCAAATTTAATTTAAATGCCTGCACAATGCAATAAATAATAAAACTGATTTATAGAAAATACATTCTCTTTCTGTCTGAAGGAGGATGTCACCTAATCGTGCAGTCACTTTTACATTTAAGGTGAGGAAGACAGTCAAATAAAGAATAGATAAATAAACATTCCTGAATTAAGACAGAAACGCTTCCACCTACATTTGTCAGCTATGAGAATGGCATCTAGATGCTACAAAATAGCTTTTACTCATCTATATATTTGTCTTTGCTGGCATCAGATACACTTCACCTCCCCTTCATCTCAGCTCAACATTACTCGTTTATGCATGCATAGCATGTGCAAGTGTGAAAAAAAACCCAACAAACCTACTCCTCTTGTTGGAGCTTAAGGTGGATAAATCTTTGATGTACACTGGTAAGCTATTCTAATCTTTGCAGGCACTGTATGAGATATCAACTCTTTAGTACTCATTTTTCTTGGAAAGCTGTACAATTGATCTTGTGAAGATCTAAGTAAATCTAGGATTTACTACTAGAATAAATCAATATACATCTTTTTAAAGATACTTACAATAATCAGAATGCCTCCATATAGGCATAACTGCATTGTGACATGTTAAAAAGTAGCATATTTATCACAAAGTATTTTAAAACTAGTGTGCAGAATATTTCTGCATTCTTCCAGTTTAGAGTACACAATCAAGCCAACAAACATGGAACAGATACTCAGTCAATGAAACTCACATTTCCAGAACCTTAATAATTTATTTATTTTTTTTAGTTTAGAAGTCTAGTAGAATTTAAAACCATTAGTGATATAGCCATAAGTGATGTACTATTTCACTTATTATTTAACTATATAGACTGAGCCTTTGAAATTCTAATGCATCTCATTATCTTTTGTTGATTTTATTTCCTGCATTATTCTTAATTAGGCAAAAGAAGTAAACATATTTAGTTGCTTTCACATTTACTGCAAAAGTGTTTGTGCGAGAATGATACTGAAACAAAAAGCTTTAATTTGATCATAAATAACAAAACATTATGAAAACTTAACTACCAAGATTGTTTTTCTAATACAATTTTTCCCTCCAAAACTAGACCAGTATACTAGAGTACATTACATCATCACAAATGGCTACAAACTGAGTAGTGAAATATGACTTAATGTGCTGTCTTTTCCAATTACTCTATACTGATGATTTTGCCCACATAACGGCATGTAACAACACTTCTATTACAAGTGAAACAAGCTTTTAGCCCTTGTATATTAAAACTATTAGTGGTTATTTTGCTCAAATGTTGGGTATAGTGTATTTTACAAGAAATCAAGTGTCCGGATAGGAGCTGCTTCTTTGATACCTATCCACTGGTATACAGCCTAGCACAATGAAGCCTTTGATTCAGAAATGGCTACAACTATAATAGATAAGCAATGAAAGATAATAAACAGTAGGAACTGTAATTGTTGATGTTTGTATTAATACAGAAAATGCCTCAAAGATATTCAGCCATCTCACTTGTACTCTCTCGTACCAATTGATCCTCTGCCATTCTTTCTTTGTCAATTAGGCAAGGGTATGTAGCAAATTAGGATAAGTTCCAGATCTGCCCACATTATTTGATTGATTCCTCCCATTCTCATTCAGTGCTTTATACACTTTTGATGAGGGAGCTGGAATTCATGCATCTGGCCCTGTAGCCTAGATAAATACAGCAGCAGGGCTATTCTGAATGAGACAGGCAGATATTTAAAAGAAAGCCAACAAAATCTGCAACAACAACAACAACAACAAAAAAAAACACGATGGTATAATGACTCGTTTATACAGTAGCTATAGAAGCGTAAGTGTCAGGGAATTTTTCCTTTCTGACTTTGCTTTTCTTGTACTCACAAATCTTTCTGGCAGGATAGGTCATTTCCCAAATAATCTCCGCAGTCCAGAGCCAATGGTATCCTCAACTAAATCACACCCTGCTGGTCCCTTTCACATCAAAACTTTGAGCTATTCTGGTTCATTATCATTTACAGTTTCTCCACGACACATACAGTATTATTGCCAGTCAAGCCAGACTGTACATCTTTTGATTTCATTTGCATTCCTGGCTTGCTCAAGCTGGTCTTATTGAGATCACTGAAGAACATCATTTCCTTATTTAAATAGGATTTGCATTTCTCAGGCTTCTTTAACAGCCTCTCTTTTGAACATTGTTTTTTTGAAGATTTGCCCTGACGTTCCTACCAGGCAAGCCTACAAAAGAACATTGTGGGCTCCAAATGTCCTTTGCGCTGTTAGCCTAACCTTAATGTTAGGGCATTATGACATGTGGGGTAAATAAAAGTTAACAGAGATAACAAGGACTTTAATACAGGGAAGCATTAAGATCTCTAAAACAGCTCTACTGTAAAATCTCAGTGACAGGACTGGGTTTCTGTCAAGCTAGAGCAGCTGCAGTAAATTGCTGATGATGTTAGCTCAAAATACAGTAGTGTTAAGTCTAAGCAAACATACACCCAAACAAAGATCTATTTATTTGTGCTTTTGCACAAGCTCTCAAGGTGTTGACTGCAGCCCTGCAGTCTCGAATTGAATTCCCTTTCTGTATAGGGATGACTAGTTTGGCTGGGTACCAAAACACCTTGAAATCAGTGAGAGTGAAACTTCACACAAAGGATTACTTATTAACTTAAACACAGTTTCAGAACACCAGGTGTCAAGATGAAGATACATAATCAAATTCAGACTGCTGCTTCCTTTTGGTAGATCTATTCAGATATATAAGCTGGAGTCCTGGTCCAAAATATTTCTAATTCTACTCGAATTCTGTTCATAAAGAATATTGAATTCCAGGAGTTGAATCAGTCCACTAATACAAAACTAGGTCACCCCTGTAGCTGAAAGTGCTGGGAGCTCTGTGCTTAGCTCAGGTCTTGCCTAATTGCCCAGTCTAAGAACTATAACTGCATATGATCTACCACATATGTTGCCTCTTTAAGCCATATTCTCCCCATAGAGATAATTTGGGGAATGATGTCCCTAACTGTTAGGCAATTCCTTATTTTCTAGGACTGCATGAACCTTTCTGATCTTGTAGGCTAGTAGGTGCTGGAAAAAGAGATGAGATATTAACTTTATAGCTCCTCAGACAACCTCAGAAATTAAACTATTGTCCTGTATTATCATATATCTTTGCAATTCTTTTGTACTTCTGAACCCCAGGTCACAAACTAGCACACTATGAAGTGTTCAGCAATTTCCATACCATAAATCCTGCTAAGGATGAAAGATTCCCTTCCGAGTATTACTGTCCAATTTCTGTAACATCAGGATTAGCTTATTTAGGTAACTACTAAGTCTGTGGCTGTTTAACCAAAAATTAACCTCAGAGTTTTTGGAAAATCTGAGTGACAGCTATTTCCAGCAATGCAGGATTACTTGTTTTTTGTGGCAATGCTGTCCTCACTGAAAATTCTTCCCATTACCACTTCTATGAAGAGCACTGAACAATACTTGGACCAGATCCATGGCTAATGCAGCAATGAGCATCAGTGATGATTTTTATGGGAAATACCTTTAAATATGGCATTTGATTCCTACTGAAAGTGTGAGTACTTGGGGTTCATCAGGAAATAATTTTTGTTCTATGGAAAAAAAGCACAAAGGTGATTTTGAAAATAATACAATGAACCAAAACTTCAAATAAATGCAAAACATAGGAAAACTGAATAACCTGAGTATATTGACAACCCAAGAGAAACCCCCCCTAAAATTGGTTTTATAAAAATAGGTATTTATTGGGAATGTTTCTATCTGGGAAAAAAAAAAAAAAAAAAAAAAAAGGAAGAACCACAAAACAAACAAAGGCTTATAAAATACTTAAAATGCTATTCCATCAGCCCTAATCACAAGTTGTATATATATCACAAAAATAACTGAACTGTGTGGTTTATTCATATGCTGTTTTAAACCCACCTAGTCCTGTAGAGAAGCTGGCCTCCTAAAAGGCATTAAATAACAATCTACCAATTTACCAATCTCAAGTTGATATTATGCACATTGTACCTGCATTTCCAAAAATCAAGGGGGTCGTGCACTTTCTTCTTTAAAAGGGCGCATAGAGATCCTTAATGAAAAGCTGTGAGAATCTAAAGCAGTTAAAGGCAACTGTGACTAGAGGAAACCAATTTGTAACCATTGGTTTCACAGCAGGCTGTCATCTCTCTGCCTCTATTCATTTGCTTGTTTTCTGGTTCAGTAAAAACTCTGTTCTACTATTATGATTTAATGGCATGGTAATCTTTATAAACCTACTAGATTTTTCTGGAATATATTTAAGAAAAGTGAATGTAACCCCCTATAGGCTAGTGGCATACTCCTTAATTAAGATTCTTTGGGCATGGAGGTGGGATTCAAACCCATTCACAGTTCTTACTAACAAGGCTCTTGGAGGCAAGAAACTCATGATAATGTTTCCTTACACCCCACATTTTAATACAACAAAAAGCCCAATATCCAGGCTGCAAGTATTTTAATACAGATTTAAAATCTCAGATGTGTCAGTGACTCCCAGAGTGCTAATGAGCAGTTATGCTGCTAAATTGCATGGTCTGGAGCAAAATGCAGGGTTACTCAAAGTCATGAATTCAGGCTGCAGTTGCAAGGGGTGAGGGGATGACCACTTCTTGCAGCAACTCCTGTATAACCTTCTAGGAAAATCACTTCTGGAAGTGAGGGCTCACAAGAACAACCAGTCAAAAGCCTAGAAGTGCCACCAACGTGGATTTGCTAGGGGAAATGTACTGTTTTCCAGAGGTTAAGTGAAAGTGCTGTAACAAAGGCATGTTCTAATTAACAAGGATAGTGCATTTTCTATGTCTATTTCTTCCAATCAAGATGAACACCATGCCAGGATAAAGGGGAGGAAAATGAAAAAGAAGCAGAAATGAACACATCACATGTGTTCAGCAAAAGTAACTTTAGGAGCGAAACCTATGGCAAATTCTCATGAGTATAATTGTGCATGAAAGGGGAAACTAAAAAATATTATTTCCTTATCCCTTCTCCTCACACGCACTAAAGCCAAAATTTTCCTTAAGAGGCTTCTATATGGGTAGAAGGGCATTAATCTAGATTAGTCACTCATGGATGTTTTTATCATTTCTTAGGTACTGGGTGTTGTAAATTGTTTAAGTCCATATTCTTACAGAATAAAGGAGATACATTGAATCATGAACAAGCCCACAGCTCAGGCTGGCAATCTGCTGGCTATTTCAGCAGTGTTAACTACCTTCCACCTTCCTTCCCAGGGAAGGGCATTAGATACACCAGCAGGAATACATAGAGAAGCTTTTCTCACACCTATTAATGCTTTTCCTAAGTTGGCAGCCTAATGAAGAATAATAGTTAACAACATTACAGAATATTTCCTAATATTTTTAATCCATCTACACAAGCCTATTAGCTTGTGAGAACATTTTATCGTGCCTTGCCCACATCTCCAGAAATCGCTGTTTGCAAAATCAAACAGATCACTTTGGCTGATTGCACAGTAAATCAGTGGTGCAGCATTACTTACATACCATTCATTGCATGCTTTAAAATGTCAGCCTCATTTTCTCTACGAGACAAACAACACAATAGTCTCCAAAATGTCAAGTTTGGCTTGTTTTTCACCCCTCTGCCTTCACACTGAATGGACAAACAACCTGGTCACACACAAACTCCTCCCTCAGAATGTCCTGAATGTGTCAGCAGCTTTCCCAGAAATAATGTTTAAAGCTGCATGATGTTATTGATCTACTTAGAAAATGACAAAAGCCATAAACATTAATTAAAAAAATACCCTAGTCATAGTACACAGAGGTTAAAAGAAGGCAAAAAAAAAACTACATGTTATTGCATATAAGCCATACAAACACTCAATTTTAATCTTTATATCAGTCTTTGATCCACAGATTCCTTCAGTGTTTTGGGAGGCATGAACCTGTTGGTAGTCAGCCAACATTAACCTTGAGCAGCTGATAGGCCCATTTAAGTCAATTTTTACAGCAGTGAACATCATCAACTGAATGTTCAATCTGTGAAAGTGATCAAAAAAAACAAACAACAAAACCCACAAAATCAAAAACCTAACTAGGTTCCTACTGTATTTACAACATGACAAATGTCTTTTCTCTTGCTATAATTCAATTTACAATTGGCCTTAGGGAGAAAATCAACATGATCAAATTACAGCTGGCAAGACTGAAAAAAAAAATTAAAGACATTTTCTGGATAGATACCAACTCATTCATAGTATAAGAAGAGAAAACAGCAAAAGAAACAGACACAGAAGTAGTAAAACCCCAAAACTTTGGGGAGTCACTATTACTGGTATTAGTCTGACATTTGCTCACTCAGGCCAGATGCTGAAGAGCCGTTTTGGACAAGCTCCTGCTCTCAGAAAGGATTTTTCAGCTAAAAAGACCCTGAAGCACACTCCAGAAGAGGAGTGCATGGAGCTTTTCAGAAAAGCAGGGCCTTTCCCTGCGTGCTATGATATTAACCATAGCTTCAATGCCACTAATAATATGTCCTCAAAGACCTTGCTATTTTGTGTGTGTAAAATCACCTAGACTGTCCCTGTAAACCAAGCTACTAAAGGAAACTAACTGAATGCCAGCATGATCACTGAGGGTTTCATGTCATGGGTAAGACTGGAGTCTGGATCAGGAGCAACAGTTTCTCAGTCCTCTCTGTACTCAAAGCTTATATATTTTCCTTTACTTCTACAGAGATGCCTGCACTGATGCCATCACTTCGTTAGCTCAGCTTCATCAATCAAAATCAATATTAGGAGATGACTAAACCTTTATTTCAGATACAACTCATTCTCTATAAAAACAGAATGCTGAAGCACAGGAAACCTCAATCCACATTCCTCTGACTGCCTCATTCCTTCTGAGTGTTTGGAGAACTGCTCAAACTTCAACTTCCTAACAGCTCTTCAGTTTTTTTGGTCCCTCATTTACCTTCTAGTCAGTAAATCTATTATTGGTAAAATGCATTGGCTTGGGATAAGCTTATTCCCGTTATCAACATTTGCCCTATTCTAAAAAGTATTTAAATGGTGACTAATAGCATTTGTCTTAATCATTTTTGCAATTAACTGTGCAAACCTATTTGGTTGAAAGATATGGAAATAATTAAAGTGGACATTTACATTCTTTTTCATTTTTCTTCTTTTCTTCTTTCGTGTTATCTTTGGCAAGACATTTCAGGCCTACAAATGCATTTTTCCTGAGGAAAAAAAATAAAAAATGCAGGAGTAAAAAACATTTTCAGAAAGTACGTTAGGAAAATTTTATAGGCCATAAGTCATCTTTCAGTTATGCTACATCTTTGTGCAACTCAACGCATCTTTAAGCCCAGTCTTTATTGTAAATAAGAATAAGATCTAAAATATTTTATATATTAAATTATGAATCATCATTCAACTTTTTTATTTGTTTGCATTGCCTAAGGACAAGATCCCTCTCTACTATGTTCTGTACAGACATGGGGATTTTGGCATATGCTTCTGGATGCCTGACAAGCAGTTGCCTATTCCTATAACCTAGAAAGAGATAATGATTTTGCAAGAATAATGGAAATGTTTGTTATTATTTACTCAACCAGAGTCTGCTCCATCTTTCCATTTGCACTCCAACACCTGTGTAAGAGTGTAGATAAGTTCCTGGATGAAATGTGTAAGGGCAGCTAGCTTGGCCTTGCACCTGAGGATGCCCAGGTATGGCAAGGGCAGGGAGAGGGCCACTATCACCCAAAAGCCTTCCTCACTGCCATCGGAGCAGCAGGAATGAGGGCCCCATCTGAGGAGCTTCAGGCAAGCCAAAGTGGGAGGTCTTTGTTTCATCCTTTCCCACTGTGCAACTGCAATGTGGAGACCATGTTTGTAGAGATCCAGTCATCAGACACCAAAGGAGATAGTTGCCCTTCACATAAGATATTGGATGGAAAGCTGGCATTGCTGTCTATGCTTAATCCTTGTTGAGCTGCAAGATAATTCAGTCCTGGAAGGAAATCCATGGGTATTCTCAAAGACAAGTTGAAGCCTGTGACACCACCCCTTCCAGAGACACCTGCACTGCTGAGGTGAGAAATAGGTTTCAGGGAACGAGACTGACCTGAACTCCTTCAGACATGAGTCCAATCTAACTTTCTCTCTACTTATTATGGAAAAGAACCTAGGGAGATTAACCTACTGGGCTAACATTAGCTTTTGTGTATCTCCCTTAAGCTTTATAATGCAGATTAGCTTAACCTAATAGATATTTTTCCTCTCTATTAGCTGTGACACTTACAGAATTATCAGTTCCTTCTCTCCCATACACTTTTGCTGCTTACAGTCCTTTGTAAGAGAAAAAGCTGTGTGTGTGAACACATTTCTAGTCAAAAAGAGGTTTGATTTGTCAACACACTAACATACTTCTTGAAAGATCTGTCTTCCACAGGTTGTGCATTTTGGAACTGATGGATTAAATAATAATATAAAAAAAAATACATTCTTCCTCCTTTTTTTCCTGGAAGTGTGAAGGTCTTGACATGCTCAGCTAAGACAGTTCTACTGTCTATCTCTTTGGCATTAATTTAACATTAAAAAAACCTAAACAAACCGACAAACCAAAAAAAACAAAACACAACCTAAACACCCCAAATCCCCTTTTTGTTCTATTAGAAAAACTCATCTTCTCAATCCAATCAATGTCGGCAGCAAATCCATGAAAAGTAACAATATATAAAACATGTCATAGATTTGGCTCTAACAGTTTAATTAATTTAGTCCATTTGGGAGTAGATGACGAGGCTTTTTCTTCAGAAACCTTCATTGATTCCTTTTAAATAGTGCTGACACAAGTGGAAGTATTTCAAATTAATGACAGAAAGTTCTGCTCTGGGTTGAGATTCTTTAAACTGTTCAGACTATAATCAGTATTAATCCACCCAGATTTAACACTTGTATTAAACATAAACAGAATTAAGAGGTGGGTTTAGTGAGAAATTAAAATAATTAGAAAGACCTTCCATTCTTTTCTTTCCCTTCTCTTAATGTTCATAGGATTAGTTGTCTCACCTGTTCTCTGAGTAATGATAGAAAAAATCCCACAACTTTCCCAAAGATGCTGTAGAGGAATCTGTGAAGAGAAGATAAAAACTTGGAGGGTACATAAATAGCCTAAGTTATTTACCATATACTACTCTGTGCCTGGAACTGAGAAGGATAAATCAGTTCAGGAAAGCAAAAATCTCAATTCCTTTGATTATGAAAATAATAGCTATGTGCATTATGGTAGCAAAGTGGGTTTATTTGTATATACACACAAAAAATGGTGTTGCTTCAAATCTGAAGTCTCTATTCATAAATATACAAAATTAATTTGACTGTTGGGACAATTATTTCATTCATTTTCCAAAGATGGAAGTGGGAACAGCTACTCAGCTAAGTTTAACACAAAGCACTTGCAAGAGGAAACTTGCAGCTTATTTTGTATCCCCATTCCTCACCAACACCTAACAACAAAAGGTAAAGGTTTTATCATTTTAAGAATATTTTGATAAACAGATTTTTTAAGAAAGCTACAGTATCTTCATTATTTGATATTTTCTAAATGTTTGAAAATACTGTCGGGAGCTGAGCTTGAGATGGGGGAGAAATTGGACTAACTGACCTCCCAAGGTCTCTGAAATACTATGTCTGATTCACAAACGGAAAAAAAAAATATTATTTCTGCTCTAGGAAGAAAAGCTTAAATTGTGAGGAAATTTACATAGGAGGGAAAGGATTTAAAGCTTTGCAGAAGGATTAAAATTTGCTATGAGCTCCAGCATAAAAGTGGTACCGTTAAGTGAAAACCTTTATAGAGTTAAACAACACCCTTGTCCTTTAGAGAAATACCATTTACAGATAAGAGACATGGTCTCACAGATCAGAGCAAAGGTCACTTTCATGGTGAGCTTGAATGAAGATTTAGACTTGCCTTTGGATTTTCATTTACTGTTGTACCTATCTGTTTCTCCACTTTCATGGGAGATAATATTTTTACAAGCCTATTGCATTAAGAAAACATGCTTGAAAAGGTGAAGGCAGACTACTGCACAGAGCAACAGGAAGCACACAGAATTTGAAGTGAGTCAAAAATCTCAGCTGTGTACCAAGGAGAATAACATATCACTGAGATAAATTCTCTTGCTCGCGCCAGGTAGCACAATCATCCTTCATCACACATTTGGGCTCAAGTTTGCAAAGTGGGTAGCAATTCCAGTTGCCTGCATTTTTGTCACTTTGGACTGACCTAGATTTGAAAGAGAAAAGAAGAGGAAGTGAGGAGTGGATACCCAGATCCTAGAGTAAGCCTCCTAGGAGCAAATTTTTGCAAGTCCGGTGCAGAGCTATTTTGGGTTGAACAACATGAAGCTGATGCATCAAAGAGCACTGCCACCAGATAATTAAAGTTGCATCTTTATAGCTAAGGCTATAAAGCCTAAAAGTTGGTCTTAGACTAACTTCACTTACTGTGATAGAAAAATAACACCGAGGTCTGTACAAGAACAAATGACCCAATAGGTTACCTCAGCTAAGCTACACCAGGATCTGAGGCAACAGTGCAAGTGAAAATAAGTTTACTACCAAATACTAGTATCACCTTTGTCTTCCCAGTTCAGATTACTTTTTTCTCCTTTATTAATTCATATATAGCCATGTTTATTGGGAAAGCCTTCAACATGACACTGGAGCAAGGCTAAAACACCTCTATAATAAGATAACTTCCTCCATGAGGCTCTTGTCAAATAAATCATGTTGCCCCCAATTCAAAACTGTAGAAGATGAATCTGTTTTCTTGTTTGCTACAATTCAAAATTCAGACTTGTCCTCAAATTATGCTAAAGCTTTAAAGGTTTACCACAAAAGATTCATAGCAGAATCTGAATATTCAAGTACTGGTACACCTCTCTCGCATCATTGCTGCATAGGAAATGTTAGTATCAGTGAATATATGCTACAATGCCAGCCATCTCACACTGTTTTAAAGGGCTGCAGTAAGTCATGAGAATTCATGAGGAGAGCAGCTTAAAAAAATATGTCCTCTCTCTCATGGGAAGACTTTTGAATATTTGTTTCCCTTTGCCTCAAATGAAGATGTTGCTCATAAAATCAGTAACATTCCTTTTAACAAAAACCACATTTCTGCCAAGGAAATCCATGATTTTGTTATATATATATATATATATATAAAACCACTGTCTTGAATATGAACTTTTTGCTTCAAGTAGGTTTGGTAGTTGCAAAAAAAGAATAGAACTAAGGCCGACCCTTTCCTTCCCCTTCTACAGCTAATGCCAGGATTTGAGAGCTTCACACTCTCCTGTACTACTTTAAAAGAAAGGATAAAAATAGCCCTAATGAGCAGCTCTGTAACTACAAGCAGCAAGTATTTCAGTCAGAAGTGTCACTGTTTAGCTTTCAGTGGCTGTTATATATAACAGCAATTTAAAAACATATAGTGTAAAAATGATGAAAGCTACCTTAACAGGGCTGCTTTTAAATCTGCAAGATTTATGGAAATATAAAATCAATATTTAGCATATTGATTTTACATGCAAGGAGGAGTCAAATGCATGCCATTACCAACATCTTTTCTCCCTCCCCCGCTTGTCTACAAGGCAGTGAAACACACCTTACTGTTGTACACATTCCGTTGTTTCTTTGTGTCTGGAGACACTCATATGAATCATCATTTAAGAATAAATAAAATCTGGTGCATTAATTGTGCAGCATAGAAGAGTTCAAACGGTATTGAAAGCCTGTTCTCATCACCAGATACATTGTGTAGTAGGCGACGGTTTCAAATATTAAATAACTCTGGAGACAAGGGAACAAATAATTCCGTGAATAGGTATGGAGTTAATTGAAGGCTGCCCCTATTGTTCTGCCACTGTAATCCAAAGCACACCTGCAAGGGCTTCCTTCCTCTTTCAATTCACATACACATTTAGGAAGAGTGGGGGGGGGGGGGGAGAGAAGGTGGGGGTGCAGCGGGAGAAGGAAAAAAAAAAGGAAGCAAAATAAAGGGAAGGGAAGGAAGATGAAAAGAAGAAGAATCTTGTTTTTTCCCATCATCTAAAAAGAGTTAATCAAAGTAAAATGTGTGTTGCAATATCGGGGTGGGGGGGATGGGGGTGGGGAGGGGAAGGGAAATAAGCTTAAGAGATTAAGTGCATAAATGGAATGGAATTTAGCTACATGCCATTACAGTCAGTAATAGAGATTTTTTTTTTTTCCCCTCCCCCAAACAAATATCACAAATAGAACCAAACAGTAAGGGATAATTTGGGGTGGTAGTTCTGAAGTCCTCTATTCAATGTCAAGAGAATGCATGAACAGTGATGCATGCTATCTGGCTGAGAAAAGGGAATTCTAAAGTAGGCTCCGTTCTTCATGGCCAGACAATTTCTTTTTTGTGTTCTGCCAGAACTCTAATTGTAAAGCCCTTTTCAATCGCACCAATCAGCCATGTCTTTCAAGTTGGCTCCCCCCATTCTATTATTCAACTGACAAGCAGTTATAAAAAGAGAGATTTTTTTTTTCCACGTAGGCAGAAGCTATACGAAGATAAGTGACGCCAGTTACATTTAAATTTAAAAACCAGATTCTTTCATAAAATTGTAGGTTGCTGCCATTCACTCCTTATTTTATCAACTGGCAACTGGAAACTTTCTCCCCTTAAATAATAATAAAAAGAGATAAGCTAGTGAAATACCTCTGTGGAGGAGTACAGACAGAATGCTTAAGAAACCGTCAGATTTTAACCAGCCCAGAATAAAAGGTTGTAGAATATTTCATGCCATGGGAAAAAGAAAATGGCCACCCAATTTTAGAGAGCTAGATATCACATTTCTGTGATTATAAAAAGCTGTGGCTTCTGAGACCAATATTGCAGCCAAATAATGGCACATAGATCACATTTCAAAAAAAAAAAAATTAAAAAAATCCATAACATGGAGAGGAAAGAAAACAAGTGTTGGGTGGAATATGTTTACTTTGGTTGGGTGGAATCATATCATACCTTTTTGGTTGCAAAGGTGTCTGAACTTTTTGAAGCCAGATCCTTCTCTTAACCTGAACTAGTAAATGACTCATTTGGTTTCAGTGGTCTTATTTGAGATAGGCTCAAGCAAAGATTAAAAAGCAAGCAGAAGCTGCCAGTACTATTTACAACTTTGTGTGTGTAATATCCTTCCACACAGTATTCCTGGATTACAGACAGTCCAGAGAAGTTTTCAAGACAGAGCTCCAGTAAAACAAAACGTAAGATTAGGGGAGATTCTATCTGCTTTCAACCCTCCAAGGTAAGATCAGCTGCTTCTGATCACCTTTGGCTACTTGAAAATGTTGTACTTGTCATCCTACTGACATGAGAAAAAATATATTGGTTTTTTTCTGCATTAGTTTAATACAGCCAATAAATAAGATGTAGCATTAAAATAGGTTGGAAAGTGTTTTCAGGAAAAGAATTAAAAGTATGAGAAAAGGTTACTGCTTGACCCCATAGCAAAACAAGAAATTTATTGAAAGAAGACATAAGGCCTTATCCAGTCTGAAGAGACCAGAATTCAGGCAGACTGTAAAGGAAGAGAAATTCTAGGCAGTGTAGTTACAAACAAGCTATAGTTGTCATATGCCCAGTCATAGTATGCAAACCAAAGGTGTAGAGTCAGAGAGTGATGAGGTATTATGGAAACCAAAACTCATAATAGAGACCAAGTTGTCAAGGAGCAACTATAGCATATCTTAATGCTTAAAATATACCATACCATAAGCAAAGAAAAACTTCAGACAAATGCTCTCAATATTTTTTTTAACTTTTTTTTTTTTTTTTTCAATTTCTTAAGAAAAAACACCAAAAGAACCCAAACATATGGGGGAGGGAAATCTAAAAGTTTCAAGGACCTTAGGGCTTCAATATGACAGACAAATAGCTCAGTCATAACATTCTTCAAATGTAATTCTGAATATTTTATTCCAATAAGAGTGTGCAGTAAGAGTATGCAACCCCACAAAAGAGAAAAATAAAGCTAAACTAGCCCAAACCATTAAAAATCTAAATGAACCAAAATTAAAGGTTTATATCCCTGCATTTCTAGAGTTAGCTTGCTCAATTATGGTAAAGCCAAAGAGAAACAATTTGTCCAAGACTATAAAATAGGTCAGTGCAGACTCAAAAGCATAAGGTTCCTAGTGTGTCCTTTAACTATCAAACAAAATTGTCACTCTGCAATCAGCCAGGATAGCCTTACTTGCTACTTTTCATTAGAAATTGGTTTCAAATGTCTTCCTGCAACTCTCCCCCTTCATTTTATCCAAGCAGAATATGTGTCTATCACATAAGCTGTTATCGAACTAGACAGAGAAATAGAAAATTGTATTCTATGGGTAAAGAACTCAAGTCAGATACATTACAAATTTAGAAAAAGCCAGGCATGATTGATTGACTGGTTATTTATCTGAACCCACTAGGAAATACAACATCACTATCAGTGTGCCCTCATTTCAGGAGTGCTATGGATCTTGGTTTAAGTAAGTTATTTTTCCTCTAGAATTCTTACTTTGTTAAGCAAAATTTTCTTATACTGAGGCCGATTCCTAGCAGAAATTAGCCTGCGAGACTTCATGGTTCTATTTTGCTTCTCAGCATCAGTCTGGTGGCTGTGTGAGTGTTCTCTGGTTAGCTTTCCACATCATTTTTCGGGGCTTAGGACAACTATTTATGCATCAGTGAAAAGCCCAGGTATCTGACTGGACTTGCAGGTTTCATTAATTGGAGAATCATCTGGAAAGTAGTTAGTTCAGTATGTCAGTCTCACCTCACCCTTCCAGGGCTAGAGACCTAACAGACAGTATCTGTAGCTACACAAAACAAGCTCATAATGAACAACAAGCATACAGGTCTTTTCAAGGCTTTTCTTCACTTGTATATCCCATTCAGCACTGCAGCATCAGCTTAGTGCCTGCCATGTTTTTTAAAGTTTTCTAAGATTGTGAACATCTTTCCTTGCACGTGTAGTTCTGTGTACTTGTGGTTGTTTGACATTCAGCATGTGCTGAACCACATCATGAAAGGTCCTTAGCAGTCTGCTGAAATATGATAGATTGAATCTTGTCAGTACACCAGTTTGGAGAAACAAGATCTCTTATGCCAATTGACAGATGATGAGCACAAAGGTTTTTTGTCTGTGAATGGAAGCCATTAGGGAGAGGGAGGAAAATATGTCTGTTAAAAAAAGTTGGACCAGAAAACAGAATATAAATCTTAAAAGATGGAAAACTGCTTAATGAATGTGTTATAAGTCATTAAAATCAATTTTTTGTTTCTGTAGGTATGGCTCTCTAGAACCACCTTCCTAACAAACACACATCAAGGAAGGACACAGTTCTGTCAAAATTTGAGGCTCAAGATCTTAGCTTGTCCTATATCTGTGACAGGTGAGAGAGACTCTGGGTTTGCCATTTTTGCAGCTAAGGCCTCTCAGTGCAGCTTCATACCACTCTGAAGCCAAGGGACCACATCACAGAGCCAGGGAAACACACTGACCTGCAGCATTAACAAATTTATACCTTCTCTTAAAAAATTCGTTCATGGGTTGGGAACATCAGCTACAACAGCTCCCAGACCAGCTGTTCTCAGCAGCATATTCACTTGTTAGTGGTAAAAGAAGAAATTCATAGGAGTTGGTTGAAGAGCAAATCTGACAAATTTTAAGTGTGTCTCACTATTACTGTCAGATTGAGAAGGAGGTGTGTTATAGTCGGAAAAGGACCAGAAAGCTTAACAGAATGATACAAGCCATCCATCAACAGCAGATATGGAATAACCCATCCACAAGAGAATTTATCAGTATAATTTGATTTGTTGTCTGAATGATATGGAAATATTTCCCCAGATACATTTAATCATGTTGATATTTTCACTATCCATAAACACATGCAATGCTTTCTATAATCCCTCTTACAATCCACCACTGGCTGCAGAAATGATTTCCACAAGGAAATCATGATCTGTGCGAAAAAATATAGTTAGAATAACTGCTTGTGAATGCCACTGGGTAACCTTTGCTTACACTTTGAAAAAAAAAAAAAGATGAACAAAAGGTCAAGATCTGCCTTTTATACTTTGTATACATTATAGTGTTTCCTCATCCATTTCCTCTGACAGATTTTTAAAGTTCTCTCTTGACAGGCAAATAGATATTTTCATACAATTTCAACAAAATTAGATTCACATGACAGCCTTCTTAATGCTGACTAACAAGCATGCTTACCATGCTAATGCATTTCAAGCAAGCACATGTGACTATTTTGTAGTACAGAAGCATTAAGAGAGGGCCACGGATAGCATTATTTGCTATGTCCTGTGCTCATTTTCTTTTTCACAGCCTATACATACTGTGCCCGTCAAACCCTGACAGTGTAGTAGCATGGTATCAGGATTTCTGTACAATGAGCAGTTGAATGTCATTTGAAAGTGGAGTATTTTAATTAACATGATTCTAGACACCACCAGCCATCTTAAAAGTGCACAAAGTAGTTGTGAACAAATTGTATTTGGTCAGTATTCAAGAAAAGAAATACGTAAAGTCTTGCAGGAACATTGTACTCTATTTAAAATTACATTTTCCTTCATTTTCAAGCTATGAATTTGTTACAAATACCAAGCCACATGTCCTTGTCATGTCTAAAAATATTGTAACAAAATTATTATTTTTTTAAGACTGTACTAGCTGATTATGCATGTATGCCCTTAGTGTTAATGTAACTATCTTTGTGTACACACAGTGCTAGAAACTGTTTATAAACATGGAACAGGAGCCAATGGGAGCCTTTCCCATTTAGGTCACTGCTGCAGAGTTAAATCAGTATTATGAACTTTTGAAATTCCCAGCCTCAGAGTAGCACAGGGCAACGATCTAATGAGCATCCTCAGTAATAACGGAACCTGATTTACACAAACAAATAATGTTAAATAAAACAATTACATCATGCATGAGAAACAGCTGTGGCAGCAAGTATTCTGTGGTTAATTGTGCAATAAGGAAGGTTTAAGAAAGAAGAATTAGGCACAAAATGTTCAGTAATTCTCAATTATTTCTTCCTTTTTTTTGATAGCGTAGCTTGAATACTGTAAACCTAAAGGCATTTCATAATAGAATGTTACATTTTTGTTTGTGGATGACATTTAAAGAGAAAAAAAGGTTAATCTTTACTGCACCAGAGTAATACAGTACTGACCATTTGGTGCATGCATATACATGCATATATGTATGAGCAGCAGATGCTGTGGTTATGAATACTTTCCATTGATCTGTTCGCTTTCAGTAAAATCCTAAGCTAAACATATGCACACATATAGACACTATAGAAAGAAAAAATCACACAGCAGTATGAAGCTGTGGCAACACTCACTAAAGGCAATGAAGGGGCTATTTGGAAGAACTTTATCCCAAGGCAGAGGAGTGTGTGCTGCAGACCCTGCACTTTAATTCAAAGGATATCAAGGACTGCACACTGTGAGGATGCCTAATAAAGTTAGGGCTTGGCTTCCAACTCAGTAGCACTACACACAAATGCTTTCAGGTCATCTAACTCTCTGGGAGAGCTAGAACAGGCTTTCAAACATGCACCACGTAGAACAAAGTGCACAACTGACACCTAAGAAACCACATGGTAGCTGCAGGCACCAATGACTGGTTTTATTTTGGTGGCATAGTAGTAGTGTGTAAACTGCTTTGGTATCTCAGATTTTGACCTGTCAAGACGTTGTACGTTTTGGAGCATAAAGGAATCTTAATTAAAAAGGGGAATTTTCATTAAATATCACATTCTTCTACCACTAAGTAGACTAAAGCAATTTGCAAACTTTTTCATATGAAGGAGGGAAATAGGGTATGAGCAGCCAACCAAATTTTAGCCATCTTCTCAGCAGAACTAATAAAACTGATTATATTCACTAGACTTCTGACTACCTCAGATTCTATATCACCCTCTACAACTTTACCTCTTGACAAGCAGAGTTGTCATTTTTACAGCTGTAATCTATATCATATTGCCACATGCAATGCCACATGCCACATGCTGCCAAGGACACAATATAATGGACTATTAAAAAAAGTTAAAAATATTTTTAAGAAAGTAATTTCCTGCTCAAATATATATAGCATTTGACTTGGCAAGAAATTTTCTTTCAGAATTATTCTAAAATGAAAATGCAATTTCCATCAAAGCATGTTGATACTTCAAGGGCAGAAAAATAGTCTCAGTTCAGGCAAAACATTTTGGCTTGTTAAACTGAACCAATGTGTTATGTATTCAGCTTTGGAATCTGTCAATTTCTGGTGACAAGATGCTCTATGGAAGCTGCTGTTTTGATGCCCCATGCACCTGGTCTCTCCTGCAACCTGACCTTGGCTGACCTGCATTTCCTATGACATACCACACAACTGGTCTCCTGAAGCCCATCAGGAGACAGTAATATTTCCCTTGATTCTGTCTTCACCTAGATTTGTCCACACTTTCATCCCTTTCTTTTTAAAGTGCCCCAAACTAGAAAGCTCTCATCTTAACTGCTAAATATTTTTCACCATAAAAAAACAAACATTTTTTTCTGTTTCCCTACTTTCTGTAAGAATTAATGTTCCTTCTCCTCAGTGTGCATTAGTTTGCTTTTGCTTTCCTAGTGTTTCTGTCTGTAACCCCAATTTGAGCTCATTGCCTCTCCAAGCAGCTAACCAACCAAAGTAGCAAGGTAAGTGCAAAGGTGGCATTGCTGTTCTCACAGACATTGATGAACTTCTGCTGCACATTCAAGTTCTCCTGTAATCACAGTAAAAAGCTCCCGATAACTCATAGTGGTTCCTAGGGATTGAGACAACCCATGGATGAGCCTAGGAGAGGGTTTCAGCACCAAGATTTTTTTTGGCACAGCAGTTTTTGAAGTCACTCCATGCTGTGCCATTCATTCATTTCTTCTCCTTTAGGGAAGGCTGGGAAGCAGAATGAAGTCTGGTTCCACATAACGTAAGGTGGGCAGTCATTCTTTTTGACATATTTTTGTCTGAGGTGGAGAAAAAAAATAAAAAAATCATTCATTGCCTTCTCACACTGTGACAATAATATGGAGCAATATGCAAGGCTCATTCCTTCCTCCTCTGGAGGAACTGTACCTTGTTTGGCAAAACAAAGGCAAAGGGAAGCCTGCTCTTCAATTAAGAAATGATAAATGTGGTAATGTAATCAAACATCTCATTCAAATAGAATGTTTCAACAACCAAAGCAGCCCTGGAAATGAAAGTTTTGTAGATATTTCACAGGGCAACAACTACTGACTCATAGGGTCTCAGAAAACTGAAGTTGCATTCAGTTAACAGCTGCCATTTGTTGCCTTTTTTTTCTCCCACTTATACAGTCTGCAGTAGTACTCTAGCTTCATCACTGTATCATCACTCTACTACTGATGTAGATAAAGCATGGAAAAATTAGATGTAGAAGAGGAAACTTGCTTGAAATAATCTGGTAAATGAGATACTAAGGATGTAGAACAAAAAATAAAAAAAAAATCATGTTTTCTTGACCTGTGGTTTGAATAGAATATATACACTTAATCAAGCAATCTGTAGAATCACAGAATGGTTTGGGTTGAAGGGACTTTAAAGATGATGTAGTTCCAGCCCGCCCTGCTAAAGGCAGGGTCGCCTTCCACTAACTCAGGTTACTGAAAGCCCTTAACTGTCCTCCAAGTCTCCTTAGTGCAGCACTCAACTTCTATGCTTCAATTCCTCAACACAGTGTGAGGAAACAAAAAGCACTGTTACATCATAGGGTAATGCAGTGCTTAAATGAGAGGATAGAAGCTATATTAAAAGTAAGCATTAGTATGTGCCAGTTATACATCTCTGTACAGAATAAAGTCTTTCCATACACTTGAAAAGGTAAATTAGGATTAACAAACTTTGGTCTAACTACTGTGCAAATTGTTAAGGTTTCTGGTCTAAATTACTTTGAGGCCAAAATCTTAGAATAAGCCAAGAAGAATGAACAGTTGACATAAAGCTATGAGCAAAAAAAGAATAATTATTGTTTTCCATGGTTAAGAAAAAAAAATTCAAAAGTGTATCTAGTATTAAGAGTCACTAGTCTAATAAAAGTAATGCCTCACTGGGAGCAGTTTATTACCCACTACTGCAAAGCACCGTATTACCAATTAGAAAGTACTTTTGTTTCAGCAAAAGATAAGTGGGTTTTATGGTGGTTTGATTTGGGGTTTGGCTTTTTGTGTGTGTGTGTGTGTGTGTGCGCGCGCACACTCGCTTTTTTGTTGGGCTTTTTTTTCCCTAATTTCTTTTTTTTTATTATAAAGCTTTTGAAAACCTAACACGCTCACTCTTAAATATCTTTCAAAGTGTACTTTTAACCATTATACGATTCTATTATTCTTCTTTCTTAATTTGTTTTACAGAAATTAAAAAAGTTAGTTTATTATTGAACAGAGAATAAATTAAAAATGATATTTCTAACAAGATTCTGTGAGTTGCAAAAATACCTTTCCTTTGAGAAGCTCTTCAAATAATTTAATTCTGATTCAGACTACAGATGAGTAAATACCGAACAACACATCAAAATACTCAATAGCTTCCATATGTCCTTTTATAGGAAACCATCACTGGAATGGAAATAAATTAAATACATGTTCAATAAGCACAACAGGAGGAGTTTAGAATTCATTAATGCTTAGGGTCTGGGTAATTGACATAGAGGCACTTTCTGAAGATTCAGATTACCAGAGCCTTCCCAAACTGGCACATTTTGCTTAGAAAAAGGAAGCATTAAAACAGAATCATTGCTGAGTTTTGAAAAAAAATCTTGTATTTATTATAGGAGGGGCTAAGAGTGGGGGAAAGAAGAACAGAGGTATGACCTTTTTCATAGCGGTGAGAAAAACTTAAGAGCAGTCACCTCGTAGTAGGAAATGAAGAGAGCTTAATTTAAACCTTTAAGGTTTAATTTGCCCCTTTTTTTTATATGCAAGGCAAGGAGGAAACAAACAAACAAAACCAACCCTTTGCTCCCCAAAATGTAGAATCAGCATAGACTCGCTAAGACTTAGATTTCAAGAAAATATTTTCCTAGGCTTTGTCCAGAAAAATAAAAGGATTTTGTAAAAAATTCACTTCACTGTAAAATTGAGATCTTTGGACTTTGTTAGCTCTCTTCATGCCAAAAGAAGGTCCTAGCTTTTACTTGTGAAGTGAAGGCAAATTCCAGCTAAAGGGCATGAAAGTATAGAACTTGCTAGTCTCTTGTATATATTTGATTTCTCACCTAGAACTTTTTCCATTTTAAACATTAAAAAAAACCACCGAACAAACAAACCACGAAACAAATAAAAAACAAAAACCAACACCCCCCAAAAACCCAATAACCAACCAACGAAGAAACCCAACTCACAAAAAAAAAAAACAAAACAAAAAACAAAACCCAAACCAACTTTATTATTTACCTCAAATGATGCCCACAAATACAGATCCTAGTCGAGAAGGCCAGGAGGCCAACATACAGCTGAATATATTAAACAGACTGATTTTACGTGTTTTGCCTGTTGAGATAAAGTTTAAATGTTGACTTACAGATATAGCGTATTCCTGTTAATGTTTTCCATTTTCCTTTAGCCATGAGGCATATTCAAACAATTAAAACTTTTGAAAATAAAAATAAGAATATTTCCTTAAATATTTCTAGCATTGACTTCCATTTCATGCCAATTGGTGGACCACCAGCAGTTCTGCAGGACATTGGAGTTGGGATGTTAGTTCTTAGACCTCCTAGACAAAGGGGTAATGCCATTGCATTAATGACTTTCCCCAATACCAGAGAACTTCTTCAGGGATCTGGTCGCTGTGAACTGTGTTATGACTATGCAAACATGCTACATCTATGCAGTCTGTTCAAAAGATAAGCATTTAAACTAAGATGCATTTACTCCTTTTTATCACCACTTCCCCAGCCACCTTTTCCAGAGATTTTTTTTCTTGTTCAGATTAAATGGTACCATTTTATAAAAGCAATGCTCCTTGGTACATTATGCTGCAGTTCAGTTTCATTTTTCACTGTCTCCTGACATTTCCAATGATTTTCATGTCTGTGACTAGAGCAGTGCTGTAAAAAGTACCGGCAATGACAGGTGATCCAACTGAAGTTAGAATTATGATTTTTAAGGTGAAAGGAAAATTCAGAAGTCAATGTACTCCAGGTGGAAGAGGGATAACTTCCATCCTGGATTCTAGATGAGGAATATTACCTGCTACTTGTCAAGTACTGTATTAAACACATCTAGTGCATCAAACAGTAAACACGTACCTGGAGAATAGTAAATGGGTACAGTTGTCTGAAAACACAGGGAAAAAATAATTAGACAACTCTGAAACATGAAGCAAACTGTAGGGAAAAAAAAAAAAAACAGTTTGAAAATCAAATTATAGACCAAGACAAACAGGAAGCAGAGTAAACCACAATATGGCTTTACTAAGAACTAGCATGATCACTTGCTAATAGGCATAAGGAGACTTTTCACCACTCTGGTGGTGAATGCCTTGCTCTGCCTAGCAGTGAGACTCCTATCAATTAGTAAATTAGTTCAGCTTACTTGACTGGTACATAGCTCCTTTTCTAGAGGGTGTGGAAAAAAATAAGCTTTCTTAGAGTTTATCAGACTGAGTCATCTGGTTCTTCAGCCCAATGTAGCAAGGCTGAAGTAAGCAGCGAGAATTTGCAACTGCAAAAGGAGAGCAAAGCAGGATGACACCGCTCCGTAGTCACAAACTTGAGATAAAACAACTGATATCATGGGGGAAGCAAAACCAGATCTAATCTTGCTGAGTTTCAATAAAATATTTGATATGCAAAGTTAGTTCAGAGAAAACATAGCACAAGAGTTAACAAGCAGATAATGAACATGCAAGCCAGCAGACAGCAGGGCTGCAATTTAGCTAGCTGGGCTGGTTTCAAAAGTACAAAAAGGTAGGGTAAGGAGATATCTTTTCACCACTGCATGCACAGATCCTCAGCCTGTTCTTACAGTGGTTGTTACTTCACCTAAGGTAAGTCCTCAGGTGACAGGGGAGGAGCTGCTCTTAAAGCCAATCAGCAAACCAGGAAGATGTGTATCATTTCTCTTGGCAAAGGAAATGTTTCTGTATCTGCTATAGGAGTTTGGGGGGGGTCGGGGGGACGGGAAGTGAGTGTTCAGGGAGTCCCTGAAAGACCCCATTTGTCTTTAAATGCATACACTAAAAGAAGGGGCTGGACCACCTTACAGTTCTTTTTCTTTAGTACTATGTCTGTGCATTCTGTACATCTTGGTAATCTGGTTTGAGTCATTTACTAAAAGAGAACTCAACCTTGATTAACTTTACATACATTACTGTATCTGTTCTTTTTTTAATTTACTTCCTATACCTGACCACTTGCCTACTGTGCAACATGTAATGTTTAACTTCTATATTGCTGAAAATCTGTGGGCAGAGGATAGAAACATTGTCACAGGTAAATATAGAAGAAAGGTCAGTGAGACCAAGGTCTCCAATATAGCTGTACAGTATAACCGGGTTTCTCAAGAGTGAGTCCAGTACAACTGTGAGCAAAGTCCTTCCGCAACACTGAAGTTTGTTAGCTCATATGGTTCTTGACTGGAGAGGAAAATCTGCCTAGATGAGCATCCAGGTCTAGGAAGAGATGTTAATGAGGTTTTTTTGCATTAGCTGTGGTAACACTGGTTGGCACCAGTAGTACCACTTCAGGGTATGCAGCCCAGTTACTCCCAAGATCAAAACCACATACCCCACTAGTTCATCTCTATTTCTGTCAGTACTCCTCTGAACATGGAAGCCAAGGCTTTGGGGAGGCCATTTGCCTTTGTTTGCCCAAACACTGTCTTATAAACACATGCACTCAAAGATCCTACTTTTGAAGAAAGTATCTATGAATCTCTCCATTCTGAGCAGCAACACAGGACATCTGAAATGACCTAGAAAGGACAGTGAATGGAGGAGTCAGAAGTAAAACTGCTCATTGATGTCAGCATCTTAATGGAAAATGGATTGCAAAACAAAAAACTCCTAGGTAAAAAAAGCAAATAACAATTTCAAGACAAGTAGCATATAAATACAGTGAACTTTAGGGCACACTAATCACTATTAGCACCTTATCAATGAAGCTTTTACTTTGCAGGCGGCTTATACATTAGGAAGAGAATTGTAGTGCCTTGCCAAGCAGAGACCTGAAGGCAGCAGAGGAGTACATGGAGGTAAGTATTATTACCTGAACTAAAGGCTAGATCCTTTACTGAAGTGAGTCAGCAAAGCTATAACAGACTAGCCTAAAGGCTTTAACCTTCTGGTTTCCAAAATAAGGGATTGCAATCTCAAGCCAGTGTTGCTATGGGCCTTAAAAATTTCTGTTGTGGGATTTGAGCCCAAGTTGAGTCATAAGCCCAACAGCACCACTGGAAAAAAGGTCAAAGGCATGAAAAGAAGGGTCAGCAGGAGAAATATTTTAAAAAAAGCTGTCTACACATAACATCTACAAATAATTTTCTTTCTAAGCGCTGAACTAAAAACTATGTTTGAGCTGCAGCCTGTGTGGAAACAAGCCACATACATATCCTGATTCAAGTCTCAAACTAGGCTGACAACATGGCAAACACAATTTGACAGGCAATAGGATAGAGGCCTCAATTACAGCTCATAGAGCCAGACAGTTTTTCAGTATTTCAAAGGCCAACACTAACATGGAGCGCTCCATATATCAGGCAGCATTCTACAGCATTTTATTTGGGTTTTAATTCTTCTTACTACAGTTCATTATTTACTTTGATGAAAACAAAGCCTAAAAAGAAATAATATATATATAAAAAAAATCAGAAGGCTGGTTTTGCTTGCAATTATAAAAATGAGATCAGAAATAAATCATGATTAAAGCTATTGTTTTCTAGAGGTTCAGGTCAGGCATCAGTCTTGACTGTCAGTGAAGAGAAAGTTATTATGCAGGATGTAGTATAATATGTAGTATAATTCAGAGTTTAAATTCCTTGTACAATCTTTTTAAGGAGATCTGAGATTTTCATATCTGAAGGTCTATCTTTAAATGCAAAAAAAAAAAATCTTTTTTAGTCAGCCAAGTTTCATAAATATTCAAAAGCCTCAGTTTGAGTGTTACATGTAATTGACGTTACAGAAATCTGTTTCCACTGGCATGACATCAGAGATTGTCAGATTGGGAAATCAAGAGGATGAGCTTCACAATTGCCAATTTGTACTGTTAATCTGTATTGAAAGTTTTTCTTAACAAATCCTAGCACCACAACCCCTTCCCCCCATCCCATCACAATATCTAGAAAGAGAAAGAGCGGCTGTTGGCCCACGTCTGTCTACTACCTAAGAAAAGGCAACTATCATTAAAGCTTTTTATCATTGTTTATGATTCTGCTTCTTACACTCTGCTATGGGGTCATTGGTAAGGCCACAAAACTGTGGAACTAGGCATACTGCCAGGTCTATATATAGATTGTTTAATTTCTACCCAGTCCCATAGAGGGGAAGAAAACTAGATGTTCTTTAAGGAATCTTCTTTTAGGTTAATTTTGGGACAATCTTCATCACTGCTTCTTCTTCTGTATTTGTGATTAAAGTAACAACAGAGCTTTTCTGTTAAAGTAGCCAAAACCCCAAAGAAGTCCATATACTTTCCAGGAGTAACACCTGTGATATCAAGACTGCCTGTTGAAGATGTGCATGCCTGAGAATACATGTGGCTTATAGTAATATGGGCTACACAGCTAATAACTATAAGCAGTTCAGCAAAATAACAGGGGCTTCCTTCCAACTGTTAAACAATACTTGTGGGAACGACCTGTGCCCTGGTCCCCAGCGCTGCAGCTCACTTAAGGAATCTGGCTGTTTTCCTCCTTCTCTCCAACTAACCTCTGGGCACTGCAATCTTTTCAATACAGGCCACAGCTGTACTTGTACAAACCCTCCTGTCCATTTTTCAAGCATGGCCCAGCTCAGTCCAGTCCCTCACAGGTATACAAGGAACCAGACAGCTTTGTGCGACCTCCGGCAGGCTGTGGGAGTAGAGGGCAGGCAGAGGTGTGCCACATCACAGTAAGGGCCAGAGTGTTCCATGGGAGACTCCAGCTCCTGAAATCTGGGAAAAGGAGTCAGATAAAGTGCTTTAACTGAGGAATGTAGGAGTTATGAATATATTTGTTGTCAAAATTAATCTTTTCCCTAACTATTTTATGATTCTAGGAAACATTAATTTACTCCCTAGCAGAAGCCAAATACTGTAACCTCTTGTATCAATATCCATGTAACCACTTTTTGAACCTGCAAAACCTTGACAGTTTTCCACATTTGACAAGTGCAGCTTGGGTACAAAACATTTTGCAAGCCAGTGACATAGAACAGGTTTTACCTATGAGGGTGAACTAATACGTGCCAACCTGATGTGTCTGGAGAGCAGAGAGCCTGCAAAACAGAAGACCTCCAGCATACCTGCCTGCTTGAGCTTGCTGCAATAGTACATCGGTGCCACAGCAGGTATTTACTCAAAGTGGCTCCAGCTCTCCCAACTCTAGAACAAGCAGAAGATGGCTTAGTTATTTTGCCTTGCAGTCTAAGCTGGCAGTCACGCTTGGAGTACCCTGTCACTAAGCAGGATGAACAAAGGCAGACAAATAATTTAACACTGACCATTTCAACCACTGAACTGAGAGACAAGAAATAAGATGGGCTTGAAAACGGTATTGATTTTTCCATACAGTAAGTACAATTGATGAAAAAAGCCTAGCTATATTTAAGCTTATTTTAAATAACGTACTCCATATATTATTATAAAATGCTTGCCGGTAGCTATAATATTTATTTGAAGTACTTCTTTTAAGCTTCTTCAAAACACTCGGGACAAACAGAAGGTTCTCTTGAACCTGTCAGAAGTCATGCTTTTTCTTTTGTACTGCCATAAAGAAAAAAAATTTTCAACATCATTATATGGTATACCCCGCCAGCTTGCATTAAACCAATAAAAGTCTACAGGATCCAAAGCTATTTACAGGAATTCTTGTACCTACTACACTATGCAGCCAACACTATATACAGAAGAATGGCTTCATGAGGAAACACAGCAAAACTATCCAGCAAGAGCACCAGGCATGAAAAACACCTTACCCAAATGTGGTTGAAAAAAGAGATAAAAAAAAAAACAACAAAGCAACCTGACAACATAAAGTAACCACAAACTCCCCTATGCACAAATATTTGTTAATCCTTGTGACAGAACTTTAGAATAATTTCTAACCCCAGATTACCATTCCACTTTAGCTAACAATCCTTGAAACTAGCTAATTTTCACAAAACCAAACAAAAGATTCAGCCAGTCTGAAGAAAACCAACAAAAGAATTCTACCATTTACACCAAGAGCAAGTAAAAACAAATTAAAAGGACAGCAAATATCACTCCCTCCACCTTGGCTGAGGCAAGATCATCTATGATGTCTACTTTCTCTCACTGACCTCTAAACTCCCCAATTTGCTGTCAGTTGTTATTTGAGTCTTTCAGCTGAGACTTATGCCTGACAACTGATTCTTCACACCTGCATGCTACTTCCCACATTATTAAGAGACCACACTATTTTTCATCGACTACTTATCCAACCAGGGTAAAAATGTAAGAGTATGGCCTAACGCAGAGTAACAGAATATTTACTCTTCATCTTGTTTATTATTGCTTATTGTGATTTATGTTACATATTCATGAAATATAAGGCAGTGATAGTACACACATTGTAGCAGCCAGTCCATAAAGACATAAAATGAAAACATCTTTACTGGGGGGGAGAGGGAGGAAAGGAGAAAGAAACAACAAAGACAGCTGAAAAATCTTTGTCCTGATTGGCATACTATCAGTGCCAAATTTCAAAGCATCAAGAATTGCTTAAACTCCCAGCTGTCACAGCAGAAAAGCATGAGACAAGAAGAAGATTAATAAAAGTGAGAAGAACATAAAAGAGAAAATGCAAAGTCAGAATGTGTTATGTGCCAATATGAACAAAATTAGAGTAATAATTTGGATAGGTTATAGGCCAGAGATAAAAGCCTGATAAATTTCCAGAAAACTAGATTACTGAGAAAGCTATTTGAAATTAAAAAGCAACATAAATCAAAACTGGATGAATGACAGTTGGATAATATTATTGAACTGATTAAGTTGCATTTTAGTTAGTTAGAATAGTAAGAAAAAGAGATGCTTTAACTATGAAAGATTTGTACAGCCATAACCAAAACAACTGATGAACCTGATGTGAATTTCTTCCTTTATTTGATCTGTTTATTACTGCTATAATGCATTTTTATATGATTATTTGAGAAACTGTTCATAAATTATTCCAGTTTTGATAGTAGATGTACTTATGACTATGTCAATTTTGAAATTATTTGCCTATGACAATTCAGCTGAATACTGAATTAGTTTTCTCTAGAATTGCTTTTCATGAAATACCAGTATATTCCCAGTCATATTTCTTAGCAGTCAGGTTTTCAAGAAGTGTGGCTTTTTAATGAATTGTAGAGAATATGAATAATCAGCAATTTTGACTCTAATAAATATAAATATTTGCATCCCAAACCATTTTCATTTATTCATGTTAAAAAAGCATCACATGACTCATCAATTCAAAATATGCCAACAACATACTTCAAATTCTGAATACAAAATAACTATAAATGTTCTTCAAACCTTCAGTAGCCTATGAATTATTTGCAAATTATTTTCAAAGAATAAATATATTAAAACTAATTGTAGTGTTCAGAGATAATTCACAAACATAAAAAAGAAACTTAATTATTTGTCATTATCAATTATTTCCTCCAACTTTTTCTGTCAGCCTTGGTTAACATGAAGCAGTAATGGTAATAAGAATGAGATTTCTAATATTTGTTTCTTCCTGTGCAAATTAGACCAATGCTCAAATATTATAGCTTTCGGCTCACTTCTGATCCAGCTCTTTGGTATGGTGGTAAAAGTTGAGAATAATTTTGAGTGTTAATGACCTCTATGATATAAAATTTAGGCATAACTTGAACAGTCTCTTGGTCTAAAGAAGATAAGCATTGAAGTCACAGCCAGGGACCAGCAACTGACCACACTGATGGGCAGCCGAACAAGAAAAGTCATGCTTCACTGTTAAGAAAGGTGATGGCAGTGGGAGATTTTTCTAAAGTTGTTACAGGAGATACAAGATTTTGTATTGCACAGGTCATCTGCCTTGATACTTCTATGCTTATCATCGATGTATGACAGGTTCTTCATTGTGGCTATTCATACACGTGTGCACGGAGGACTAGTAGTGCACACATTCTGGGGTGCTGCCCTGGTCTAATCTATATATTTGTCTATCTGCAAATACATAATTAATAAATAAGGTGCAAGTGGATGATGATTATGACCATGAAACAGTTTTGGCACTACTTTACTGTGATTCCTACTTGACAGCCATTCTCAGCACAATATTTATGGTGTTAAGGAACAGATCACCATGTACATTCATCCTTTTAAGGGAAGGGCAATGCATGCAAAGATGAACACCATTGTTTATCAAGCTGATGTACAATATGCAGCTATCACAAACTGAATCACTATTTGCTGGAAAGTGCGAAGGCTCCAAGGATTACATAATACGAGTACTGTAGCTCTGAGTATAAGAGTATTTATTTTTGTTTTTACAGGAAGCATTTTCATCAACTACCTATTAATGTTTAAATACGGTAATTGGGAACAAAACCTTTCTTAGTTGATCTCCATTCATCTGGCTTTTTTCTTCATGAAATAGCTCTTTTGGAATCTCATTAAGTCACATGAACAGCTGCACCAAGTTGTTATGGCAACTGGAATTTAAAAGTAAATTAATTTTGCCACAAGGTGTTATTAAGACCAGGTAAGAATGGCCTTGAATAATAATAGCTCCTTACTGTTTGGTGAGTACATTATATCTCAAACTTTAACGCTGGGCTTTGCTTAAACCAGCACTTTTTTATTAATATATCAACAATTTTTAGAACAAATGGAAAAGAAATTATTTTAGTTTTTCTTAAATTAGACTTTCAAGCCAGCATAATAATCTCTTAATAGCAGGGATTCTATACTTGATGCTTAAGTAGTTTGCAGTGTGCCTCGTAAAATCAGAAAATATCACTTTTCCAAAATGGCATAAATCTAGAGCAACCCTGCTGATTTCACTGGTAGTTTAAATGTATAAGAGAGAAAAACAAACCAACCCAAAAAGAAAACACCCCCCCCCCCAAAAAAAAATACACACAAAACCAAACCAAACCAACAAAACCGACACATAAACTACCAGAAAAAACCCACCAACATCAAAACAGCCAGTCAAATAAGCTCCTACTATTTAAAGGAGGATTTTATTCTCTAGTGTAAAAAAGCTGCCCAGTCCTTGATCTATCCCAGAGTGATGTCTGCTGTATCCACCTACTGTCATTGGGCTTGTATCTCCCTTACTTGAGTAGCATAATATTTTCTCCCAGAAATGCTCTCTTAGGAACCATAGAATAAAATGAGGTCAGAAATGTAATCACAGTTAATAATACGCTTAACATACCATGCTTTTTGTAATTTTTGATTTTGCAGGACATCAGAGCCTGCCGAGACAGTAACTCTCTTCAGATGTAACTGATAGCTCAGTCTGCAGCATTTCTGTCCCAGTGCATGTGCCACCCAGGAGGCACAGCTTGCCTCTCAGATCCAGGCTGATGTCTCAGTTCTGCATCATGGTCTCACAAACATTCTCCCTGAGAAGGTGAGGTTTCACATTGCATAGCAATCCTGATTTAATGCAGTCATGCTCTCTGCCTCTTATTTCTGCCATTCTGTAAAGACAGAGCATGCCAGCTCCTGATTATGTGAAATTTTAAATAAATACATTTTTTTCACATATTTAAAAATAGTGGGAATGATGTTTTGATTAGCCTGCTGTGTAACTGTTACGGGAATATTACAGAAAGAAGTGACTTTCCCCCAAAAGCCAGAGAAGTGTCTGAAGTTGAAAGCCTCATCTCTCTTTGAGTAAATGAGAAGCAGGCACCTCCAAATAGCAATTATGAATGCTACATTATACAACTGATACTTCAATCAAGTGCTCTGAATCACCACTTAAAAGCACCAATTTCCTTTCAATAAACATACAGAGACATTGCCAAAACTTTTAGAGAGCAAATCTCCTGTCCTCATCTTTGCTCAACACTCCTGTGAGTATTACAGGGACAAACATTTTAGACACTGTAAGTTGCTGAGATACCGTGATAGTGGAGAAAAAGTGTTATGGGGTATGTCTATATTGATGTTCAGGATTAGGCCTGAAGATCTCCCTCAGCCCACTTATTTAGTGGTGGACTTGACAGTGTTAGCTTTACGGTTGGACTTGACAATCTTAAAAGTCTTTTTCAACCTTAATGATTCTGTGGTTCTATTTGAATGACCAATTTTAGCTTCACAGAGTGACAGGAATACACATTCAGATGTGGAGTATTTTTTCCATCTTGCTCTGTAAACGGATGGGGTAGACAATGGAGATAATGCTTCAAATCAGTAAAGATAAAGGTTATGACATAATTAGGAAAAAGTATGTCATTGTGTCTTCTTAACCCTGGAATATTCTGTTAGGGGTTCCTGCTAGCTTTGCTCAGATGTAGCATTTATAACTTTGACCTTTCTGGTTTTAATTATTTTCCTTTCCCACAGGATGAATAATTTAGCTTATAGAGAATTTTGCTTTTCTTCTGTCTCTGAAACATTGGAATCCATTGATAGCTGGAAAGAAGCTGCAGGTTCATATCCTGGTACTCTTACTGACATTAGATCCCCTCAAATAGTGGGATTAAAGCAATCGCCTCTTTGGATGGAAGTAAAAAATGTCTCCCTGGGGTCAGATAGGTGAAAGTTACTGCTTTTCTCTTTTGACTTCCTTTGTATGATTTCGCTCTTAGCATCACCTGGAAGGTTTCTTTAATAAAACATTTACTGATAAGGTTCTTAGTCCTACTTCATCTCCTTCTGTGGCAAATTATAGTTGTGAATTGTAATAATGTGCTTTAGAGCTATTCTTTACTATATGCTGCTGATGAATATGATGTTGGTTATATACCATGTAGAAGAGGATCCTTCTAAAGCAGACATTTACTGAATATCTTTCTCCCCATTCCAAGGAAGTGGACTCAGTGACCTGCAAGGCTCTATCCAGTCAAATGCTCATATGTCTCATCTGGTGATTAAAAAATATCTAATATCACTCCAATTTTTTTATCATTAGAAATGTTTATGAATTGTGATTTTCAACTAAGATGTTAACATATATGGCCCAAATATTTTTGATGGAGTCTTCAACTTTGGGGAGCTCAGCTTGATTTCAGGGTTTAGATTCTTATTCTAAATTGTTAGAAACTGAACCTGGAAATAACTGAAAATTAGTATTTTGACATAAAGAAACCATTAAATTCATGCTGCTATATATAGAATCATAGAATAGTTAGGGTTGGAAAGGACCTTAAGATCATTAAGTTCCAACCCCCCTGCCATGGGCAGGGACACCTCGCTCTAAACCATATTACCCAAGGCCTCGTTCAACCTGGCCTTGAACACTGCCAGGGATGGAGCATTCACAACCTCCCTGGATATATCTGCATAAATGATCAGCTTGGTGTTTAATTTAACTTCAATCAGTGAATGTTCAGTAATTTTGTAGTAGTTTATGCATTTGAGAAGGAAGCCTGACATAAGGTAACCAGATTGTTGCAATATAAAAGACTCCAGGTCTGGTCCAACTCTAATTAAAATCAGTGGAAGATTTCCAAATGGAAGTTGGATCAGACCACAATAATATAAATCCAGACTTAAATCAACAGACTTACTTAAGATTCACACAGTTAAAAGTGAGACTAGAATGTTGCCCCAGTGTTTAATAGTCACAGTAGAAAGCAGACACTGATGTTTCACCTTAGGTGGAGTTTTGCTCTGGAAGAGTGATTCACAGATATCCTGCTTAGTCATTGAGGGACTACATCACCAATGTAAGCATCCTTCTCTCAGTGCTTGCTTAGGCAGTCAGCATCACAGTGACTAATTTCCTTTGTGAGTCTGTCAATAGGGAACTATGGAAAATTGGCAAAATTATGGAAGTTACCTTTTGTACAGGTAGTGAGTAAGCAAAAGATTTAACTTCACAAAAAGTAGTTACTTAGGGAAGCTCTGGCCAGTCCCACTTTATCAGAGAAAGAATAATCTATCAAAAAACCCAAACAAAACTATATGAAAATTCATTGCATGTTTTAAGCAGGAAGTAATAAAGTATACCATATAAATAGAGCAGATAAGCAACGAACAGTCATAGACTAGCCACGTCATTTTAGTAAATCCCAATAGATAACTATTTTCACCTTTAAGGAACTGTTTTAAAAATCCTGGTCTTCAAGCACTCAGGTTTTATTGAAAGCAAATGGGACTTGGGCTTTTAGGTTACTCAGGATTTCTCAGAAATTTCACTCACCATGCATACCTTTGGAAAAGGGTTTGCATGAAGTCCTATAAATCAAGGAAAACTCAGAGTAACTAATGTGGAACTTCGGCACATAGTAAGAGAAATTGTAGTAAGTGTCTCCAAAGGAAAAAACTTAGAGGAAAATCTTAACATATAGGTGCTCTCAAAAACCTCTTAATACATATATTTAACTGTGGTGTTACAATTAAACACATGTAACATAACTTTATGCCTGTAAACAGCATGTTCAGCACTCAGGCATGAAAGGAGAAAGGAAAGTCAGTGCACTGTTTTGATTTTCTCTGGTATTCTTGGAAGTAAGCTGTTTCAGATCCTTCTTTGTTCTGCTTGTCTCCAGAAACTTAATGGGCAGCTTACTTATGCAATCTTGTCTCTATAGTTCCTTCCTTAACATCAACATAGGGAAGGTTAATTGCATATCTCTATCTTTTCTATTTGTTATACAAGAAATTGGCTATGTAGCGTACCTACACTATGATCCTGTGGTAGGTTCCGCAAATACAGTATGCTGGATAAGTTCATGCTGAAGTTAAATATGTAAGGAAATATATTATTATTTCATAAGAACTATAATCTAGAAGTTATCATTCTGGGAATTTCATACTATTCCATTTATTTGACATAGCAAATTTAAGCATAATTCTGTGCTATGTCAAATAAAGTTTACTAGAAGACCTAAAAAATCTCTCTTTTAGTGGAGTGGTAGAACTCAGAAATTTAGATGTCCCACTGTAAGACCCACCATAAATATGTGACACAAACATGTTTAGATACATGTTTGAATTAAAACGCACTACAACAATTAATTTCAAATGTTGAATGTAACAGGCATTAAAATAAACTTATCTACTAATCGTTAATATCTACTATTAGCTTACTCCTAACTTCTTTAGATATTGAAATATTTACCTATGTGCTGGGCATATTGCTCTTTAAGACCTAGTATTATCCAACACTTTTATACACTACCTGGTAAACACTGATGTTGAAATTTCTGTAACCTTTCATTAAAAATATGGCTTTGCACATTGTTTTCCATTAGGGTAATACTTTCAGTCATCTTTGGCTTTCCATGGCAGGGTGTTTCATGTTTCCTTCAGTGTCCATGCTCAAGTGTCCATGAGATAATTTGCCAATTTTTGTAAGTTCCTGTCTTATGCTCGTAAATGTGGTATGTACGATACACCAAAGATTATGAGATACAATGAGGATTTATGTATTCAGGACATGCATCTGCTCCCAAGGACATGACTTTTTTTTTAGACAAAGCAGTTTGAACCCGAGACAGTCTCCAGTTGTAAGAAGTTGCTTATTGGTTGTAAGAAGTCTCAGCCTCTATATGGCACTTTTCTTTCTTGTTTATTCCACATACATAATATTTCTAATGAGACAATTTATTTGAATCGGACTTTAAGCAATTTAGATGCAAGGAAACTGCTTGTGTGCTGTAAAGCTCAGGTTACAGGAACAAAACTCATAAGGCTCTCTTAGGTGCCACGCATTTCTTATACTCTGTTTTCAGGGACTTCAAGATCTTCTACAGGGGTTCACAGCTACTAACACATTGAGCCAGTCTATTTGAAGTCCTGGAGGAAAATATATTTCAGAAAACATTTCCTTCTTGGACTTGGTACTTATCTGATAGTTGCAGCTGGCCGTCTTTAAGACACTGGGTTTCAGTGTTGTGGCAGGGCTTAGATATCATTTTTCTTAATAATCCACCGGCAGAAGTGTTGCCTAGGTTGCAAAAGCAGCAAGACTACTTGCCCAAAAAATGCCGCTCCCCTACTTGAGTTCCTAAATTAAGAGATTAAATGAACACACACCATCCCTTTTGAGGCACAGAGTTATTCTGCAGCCTGGAACACAATAGTCAGGGACCTGGGAGATTGCACAGAAGGAAGTCTGACTACCTTGACAACTGATGTCCTCAGGATACTTTCAGAAACTCATACTCCCTGGATGTGCACCACTGGTTTTCCTCAGCACTACAAACGTTGACATCTAGAGATTTCTTACACTTCTATGTACAGAATAGGATAGGATATATCTGCATTATAGGCTATAATGACTGAAGCTCCTTTAGACCTCTCCAACTGGTTTCAAATTTGTTCACTCAGATAATGGTGAGATTGAAGCTATAGCAGCAGTAAGTGTGTGTGGGTTGTACAAAGGAAGAAGAAAGGCAAATATTAAGGAAGTCAGTATATTCCAATGCAAGATTTACTTATCTCACTAGCGTAAAGGACAGGTTCCAGCAGGGCTGTCCATAGCTGAGGTCAATCTGGACACCTGCATGTGATCTGGGATATCTGATCTTCCAGGAGTTGCCATTACAGATATGACTAACCTGACACTCCTGTCAGGAGGACAGGAAGATCCTCCCTACCTCTTCTGAGACTTAGATAATAAGAGTCTGATGTTAGATAGGATATAAAGCAAATTTGGAAGAAAATAATTAAAAACAGGAAGCAGAACACCAGATCGCAATTATAAATATACGCAGATATGGCCAGGGAGACAGCACTTCAGAAAGAGAGAGATCACAATCATTTGGTAAAACTGCAGAACAAAGAATATATGACTTGCTATGTTAGTTGAAATAACAGAGGCCCCCTTTTTCTCATCTGGAAGAAGTTGCAAATTTCTTGACAAGAGTAGGGAAAAAGGAAGATCTGAGTGGAAACAGTTTTTTTTGCTTTCTTCTCATGTTTTCATCTAATTGGCATTATTAACATGGGATTGCTACTCATGCTTTAGATATAAAATGAAAGCAGAAATGAGACCATTTTGCTAGGATGTACAACACATACTTATTGAGCACCATACAACACATAATGTAAATGAGAAGTGTGGACAATACACTACCAAAGACACTTCAGACTATATCTTCAACCTGGAAAAGATATACTAAATCACAACTGATTTACATCAGCTGAAGAGCCAGCCCTTTGGAAGGGAAGAGAATAACAGGGTAAATAACGGACCCAGCTGTGGGTTCTATATATTAATTAATGATACCTTTCACAGCACAAGAATTTTTCATTTTGGTTGTTCTCATACTAGCACTCTTTAATTAATTAGAAAATTCTGGTTTGTTGTTAGCTAAATTAATTCAGAAAGTCATTTGGGTTGTTTTCTTTTTTTTTTTTTTTTTTATGAGGCCTCTCTCTTGCAAAATATGTTTCTAAGACTGAGTTTTGGATGTTCTGTCCACTTGAGAATGCTTCTAATATACACCAAAAAACCAAACCTGTAGAAAATGCAAGGTCATACATATTAGTAATTCAATATATTTAAGCATTTTCAGTTGTTAAATAATTATCTACCTTGGAAGAATATGTGAATTGTTGGAAGCTGTTGCTTGATTGGATAATTGACTATTACCTTCTAATTTTAATGTAGTCACACTAGAAACAATCAAATACATTTCAGGTAGGGGGATGAAAGGAAGGCAGGAAAAGAAGAATAAGAAAAGGAACCCAAAACCCAGAAGCTGTTTAGTCTTAATATTCCACACAAGACTACTGCCTATGAAAGCTAAAAATAGTACATGGTCTTGTTATTAAGATTTGTATAATAATGTGTTGTCACTGAAGACTGTACTTAACCTTGCCTGGACAACTTCAGCTTGTCATTTTTTACTTTGGAGTACCTTACTTGTATATAAGCATAGGATTGACGTGAGCGTGGAAGGTTAAAGATAATACCATCTTCATACCTGTTCTGTGCAATGAAATAAATAAAAACTAATTTAATCTAATTATGTCTTTCCCCTTCATGCTGAGCTTTTGAGAACCCTATTAGGCAGTTCATGATATGACATATCCATGGAAAACCTTAGCGTTTGGGGATCTCACCTTAATTAGTCAGCAGGGATAGTGAGGAAGAGTAAACAAAGGTCTTCCACTCCCTGCTTTATAACTTAGCAATACCTAAGCTTATAGGCACTCATGTGTTCAAACACTTTGTAAGGAAGTATTTCCAGAAAATATAAATATCTTATCCTCTATTTACCACTGGCAAAATTATGATGAAGAAAGACAAGGTGACTGGCTCAGGTAGCTGAGTAAGATAGTAGTGCAAGCAGAAATAGAAACCAAACCCTAGTATAGTCCTCTGTTCTGAAAGCCACATTTGCTTATCTAAATATTTGTATATACATTGAAATAAAAAGGATAACTTTTCCTTCTAGTGTGAATTGTGTTTTTCTGTAACTTTCATAGAGTACTTTGTGTTCAGAGAAGTATCTAAAATAACAGCTTTGGGTCAGTTGGTACTAAAATATACCTAATATTGTGCCTTTGCATCCATATGTATCTGAGTATCCATTATGCCAAAAATTTTGTTTTGTCTTTTCATATTAGAAGATTTTTGAAACTGTGCACTCTTTACAATGTGAATAACACGTCACAGTAATTTAGCTTAGCATTAGTAAAGATAAGGACTTTAAATATATATATATACACACACATGCACTTGCATGTATGTAAAAAATAGCTCATATATTATTATTATTATCATTCAAAGCCTTGGACATTGATGTACTTGTTCCTTTCCTTATTACTGCTTCCCAGTTTCAAAAGATGCCCTTAAAAGCACCTTTTAACAAGATGGAACAAGGAACCCCTAAAAGGAATGAAGACAAAAGGTATTCAGAATAAAGCTCCATTTTATGCAGATGGTATACATCTGTTGATAAAAGGCCTTGAAGAACTATGACTTTATCAAAGTAAGTGAAAGAATTCAGTTGTATTTTATGATAATATATTAATCAACCACAATCAAAAGTGTTTCATTTTTAATTTTCTTTTTGATAACTGTCTTAGTTGAGAAATGGGAATGTCAGCTAATACATGAAGTTGTGAAAATAAAATCCAAGTTAACTTGATAATTTAAAATTAATGTGTTTCCATGATAAAAATACAGAAACACCTAAAGGAATATTTTGAACTTTTATGAAAAATTAAACTGGGTCTGACAAATCAACTGAGTTGAGAGCTTGTTTGACCAGGATGATATTAATTCTTTGCAATGCATGAATAAGAATCAACCAACAACTATAAAAAGAAACCAAAATCTCAGTGGCCAACACCAGGTTTATTTAATCAAGAAACATGGCTCAATAGGAGAAGAAATGTAGAGTTAATTACTGTTTTAAAAGGTTATAGACTGTTCACAACAATGAGGAACCACATATTAAGAAACAGGAAAGAAGAGAAAGTATCCTGTTTTGCAAACAGCAATTTTATGTTGAGATCAGTTCAACTGAGTTTGCAGTTCTATTGTATTTTCTAATCTGTTATTTATTTGGGATTTATTTTGCTGTGTTCAGTTCTTCTACCCCTTGGGCTTCCCCCATTCAAATTAGACCTGTGTGACGTCATCTGTTTAAAGGCCTCACTGCAAGATGGAAATATATTTTTTTTTCCCATGACAGAAATTAAAATATTTCTCATTTAATGTAAGTAAAATTAATGTCCCTTCCAGGCCTCTTCATAATGATATAAGAAAACGGACCTTTTCAAATCTTGGGGTTGAATTTATATTTCAGAACCTCACAAGATTTGGACATGAACTCACTATTAAGAATCCCTCAACCCTGAGTAGTTCAGATGTGACTCTTACTCACAGCTCTGTTTAAGGCTGGGAGACAGTTGAAATAACTTCTTAGTCCAACTTCCTGACTGGTGTGGTAGCTGGGATGTCACCCAAGAATTTCATTGCTGAGTAAGGTTTTGTAAAGTGTAAAAGCCGAGGACCAACCTTGTTTGCTCTGAGACACGTACACCCTTCCAGAGGTCTGAAGTGTGCACTTGTTACATTCTTACTTAAGGCTTAAAGAGATTTAACAAATGTTTTCATAGATACCATCTTTGTATTTTGCATAATATGAGGAAAGGCACACCCAACATCTTCCTATGGGAAACACTAAAGAACAATGGACAGGAAAAAAAATAAGTAAATTCCTAGTATCACTACAGGAAGTTATTCTTTCTTACACATTACAGTCCTGGTAGGGGTGATGTTCCTTCTTAACAAGGTCACCACCATGGTTTGAATATTTTCAGTGGCTCTTTCAGTAATACGGGAAATAGGAAACTATTGCCATTGAGAGCAAGCTAAGGAGAATATTAATGAGCATATTACTGAGTTTTCAAAAGATATGCCTAAGACTCCATTTTATGAGGCCAGGACAGTTATGAAAGAGTCTCCACGTTCATATTTGTAAGCAATCTCCTTTGTCTGATTGAGTAGAATGCTTGACACAGGTACTGACCTTTTAGGAAGATCAGATTAAGAGTCCTTCAAGGCCGAGCACTTTGTGCTCCCCATGCATGCTCTTTCTTGCTCTCTGTCACACATCTGTTTTTTCCCTCTCAGCAGGACAGAGGATATCATGTAGTTGATTGAAAATTAGAATAATATTCTCTAATCACAGGTGATGCTGCGGTAACCATTAGCACTTACAATGCTCTGTTTTAGGTTTTCCTTGTCTTTTTTCATTTTCTGCTCCACCTCTGCCAAGGTGCCATGGAGTGACCCCATTGTAACAACATGGCTTAAGACGATGTCTCCTATCTGATAAGACACCACCTGATCCTGCCATCACACCACCATGGGGCTGTGAACTCTGGATAGTATAAATCAAGCAGCCCTACCTACAGGGAGGTAAAAGATTTTGTGCAGGCTATTTTTACCAATGAATATTTTCACACTTGATAAAATAAGGGTTTGATCCTGAAAGGTGCTGAAGAGCCTGGCTGTGTGTCAATAGAGCATATGCTGTGCTTGAACAGGAGAGAAATCTCCCACCTCTTCCGGCACAAAGGCTGACCCCAAAGTAAATGAAGGTCACAGAGCACCTAACATGATCAGACTTGAAATATCTAAAGGTTGACTGAAAAGTAAAGGAAACAGTGACTTGCCTTTAATGGATGTGTGAGTAGAGTACAGACAGCTGAAGTTTTAGGTGTATTCAGTGTAAGTCACCCACATGTTGTGGCACATTATGTTTCTGTCTTGCAAAAATTAAAAAAAGCCAATGCCAACAACAACAGAAAGGAGATAATTTGTCATAGGAAAACATTCCTTAAGCAAAGATTAAATATTGTTATTTATATAATATGTATGAATAAGAACTAAAACATACTCCCATGGATCTTTGGCAATACTGTGTTTATTATTAACATACATGAATACATATATATTTTCCCAAGTTGGTGTTGTTTGCTCTCCCTCTAATAATATTTCACCTTTTCCTATGCCATCTTGGTACTTACAAACAGGGAATCATTGCCCATGGCATATGTCTGGGGAGATATTTATGTTTTCCCATTATTCTGGTTATGATTTAGAGCCAAAAGTGTTTGCTGTTTTGAAAAGAAATCCCACACATTTGAACATGATTTACAACAGTGGTTACAGTACTTTCCTCAGCCTGTGTTTTCCCTGTGCCATGTGTTCTTGCCATTGACCCCCCCTACGGATCCCCACAATTCCCTCTGTTTCCCACACCTGTGATTGCTTATGAGGGTCTCTCATGAGGTCACTGTGCCATGGGGCCCGTGAGCAAAGAAACTTCCCAGCTACATATTTCCAGACACAATTTAATTCCTCCTTCCCACCCATGCAGCGTCAGTTGTGCCCTGCATTGAGACCAAACACGTCCCCATCTCGCTCCCTAGGAGACAAGACAGTTGCAGGATCTACCTGAGGGGTTCCCCAGTTACATTGAGCTGTGCAGGTTTTGTCCACTCAGGAATGATGATGTGAGGTGGTCAATACCACCTGTCAACATAGGGCTTTCAAAAGCAGCAATACTTGGTTCTCCTTTCCACCTCTGACCTTTCTCTCCCTGCTTTATTTCCAGTTCTGTGCCAGCCCTGAAAGTTTTCTGATCCCCTCCCCTTAACCCTGGAGACTGCTCTTTCGCTTTTTTGCAGCTCCAGCGCTGCGATGAGAACCCATTCCCCACTGGGTCAGATGGACACCAGTGCTTGGGGTAGAAAGGGAGGAGAGAGGAGAGCCAGGGCAGCAGGTAACCATGCCCCTGACCAGCAGCAGTGAGCTGCTGCTTGTTTGTCACCCTGTTCTACTTGGCTTAGATATGCACACCACACACCACCCTGTGGGATCTGAATCTCATTTGGGATGTCCAGATCTTAAAAATTCCAAATGAAGTTGCCCTCTGGATTTAAACATAAAGATGGATTGTGTCCCCTTAGTGGCAGCGGCATGGGCCTCCTTTCTGTTTTATATCGTCTCTCTTATAGTAAATGGAGGAAAATCTGGGTGCCTTCCAGAAAAGCAATAAGCCACGGAACAAGTATTTTTCACATCTTGTTCTTTACACATGGAGAAATCTGTGTGCAAGGGAATGGTCTCTCTGAGTTTTTAAAAAAACATTTATACATGGACTCATATCCAAGCACACAAACATGTATTTGTTTTTCCCTTAAGGGAAGCAAGGTTAAAAAAAAAGGCTTGGGATAATTACAATACAAAGAGGGGAAGCTGACAGTGATCCTCTGTGTGCCTCTGAAAGTTTTTCCTACTGCTTTAGGATAGGTCTGCTGGAGCATCCTTCACTGAAACTGCAGGAAAGAACATGTAATGCAGGAAAAAATCGTTTGGAAGTCACCAGAAAATCCAGTCTGCATGTAGTGCATGACTGCTGTGCCAGCTGCAATTACTTCACCTCTTTAAATAGTTCTCTTACTGAGAAGTTGACTTTTATAAGCACAGGCTTTCCACGCTATTATTAGGACTGCCAGACATCCCATGTAATAGGGGATTTCCTATATTCCAGTTGGAAGACCCACATCCTTTACTGAAATAATTTAGGATATCACTTTGCTCATATTTTTGGCAGATCCAAGCAGTGATACATAGGAGCAACCCAGGTCAGAGTCATGGGACTGACTGTGGGCATGACAGCTTGGCCTCCTACCCAGCAGGGTGACATTAATGGAGATCAGCAGCATCTTGCTGGTCCACCTTCTTTCTTCCAGCACCACTGCTTTCCAGGCCAGTTTCCCATAGCCATGGTTCTCTCCACCTATGAAAGCTTTCTAAGTTCTCATCCAAAAGTTGCTGTAACAGTGTCTTAACAAGTTTCTGACTACAGGAGGCAGTAAGAATAGGTGGGGGGGAAAGAGGGTTTTGAATATTTGTTATTGCCAGACAAAATTTAACGACAACCCTGCAGATCAGGACGTGGAAGAGTCCTCATTGAGGAATAGTCCCATTTGATCCTCCCAAATCTCATTTTATCACATTCTCCAAGTCTTTTTTTTCAGGTTTGTCTGTTTGTTTGAGTAGCGGTTGCACACTGTGGAGTGTGTGAGATTATCTTAAAAGTAATGAATAATGCAGCACACAGCCAGGGCCTATCACTCCCAATAACATGATCCATTCTTGGTGCAGCCTGGTACCTGGCAGGGTCTGTGAATCCCTGCTTTGTATTTTTTGATGTACCCATCCACCGAAGGAGAGATCAGTGCTGTGCTGCTGCAGGAACTGCATGGGTGCACAGTGAGAGACACTGCTGGGAACTTTTGCAGTCTCAGCTGTTAAGGTCTATTGATGGTGTGAAATCCTGTAAACTTTGTCTCGGCTTTAGCCATGACAAGCATGTGGTCACTTTTAAGTAAGATTTTAATGTAATATCTGAAAAACAGCTAAACAACTTTTTTGTTGTTGTTGTTTTTGGTGGGGTTTTTTGTTTTTAATGACACATAGCTAAAAAATTCTATCTTTTTGAAAAGCAGAAGCCTACCTTTGGCCAAAGACCAAACATGGAAAATTTCACACTAAAGGGCAAATGACATGAGATTTATTTTATACAGCATGGCCAACTGTTGTGCTTCTTTATTTCAGTTGTCCATTATTTATGTTTTCTCCTTAAATTCTTAGGTGGATAACTGAAAAATTCTGTTCTCATTTTAAAAGAAGTTTTTATTCCTTGGGTGAACAGAAAACATGAGCAGAGTTGATAAAGGCCAAAGGTTATTACTACATTAGTAGGTCATACTTTTTCGGTTTCATTTTGACCCATTGCTTTGGGCTGGTATTAGAATATTTTTTACTGGAATGGAATGAAAAAATAAGGACCATAAACTGAAATCTCAAAAGCCAGACAAATGCAAGTTAAGTTGCTTCTCATTACTTCCTTCCAGGCTTGCTTTATTTCCCAAGTCAAAACATGAGGACAATGCAACTGCTGTTCCTGTACCTTAACTGTAGCACTCAAAATGTATGGAGGAGACAAAACAGGTCTTTTTCTTTTTATAACACAGTCCAGCTAAGCCATAACAGGAAAAGTAACACCTTGCTTGCTGGGTGCCTAATATCTTCCTACTGGGGGTGTTACAAAATAAGCTCTGTCTGGAAGCCGCTCTGCTTTGTATTGGTACGTTCATGCTTTGGGGATAAAAGTACTTAAATATGAAAAATAGTTCACTTTAAATAAAATTGTTTTCAGGTCATTATTTCTTGATCCTTGTTCGCACTGGTATTTAACTTTTGAATTCAGACAGGATGTAAAAAACTATTCTCCCACAAATGTAATTGAAGCATACAATAAACACCTTGGGTTTGGCCATTTTTGTAGAGGTACTGAGTGTTCAATAAGCTGAACAATAAATGCTGTTAGCATTAAGTGGCTAATAAAGTCTGATTTATGTACTCATGTTAGTAATAATCTGCTTGTGCAATATGCATGCTTCCCTATTAGCAACTTAGAATATGATTTCCAAGAATGTTGCATTGCTAAAAAAAAAAAAAAAAGCCTAACTGGGGTCTAGGCTTTACTGGTAAATGAATAGAGTGATCTGTGGCTTAATTAGCGTGAACATCATCTATTTCGCTTCTTAAAAGCTGCAAAGAGAAAGCTCCAGAGATATTTCCACTGCAATGTAAACCAAAACCAAACATGAAGGGATTTTTATGTATATGCTTTACCTGTATTTCCTTTTTTTTAAAGAAGCGTTCAGCAGGGAGATCCTATATAAATTTTTCTGAAACTGCTTTGACGAATGTACTTATAAGTTGAGAGTCACTATAAATATATTTGAATACGTTGTCAAAATGAATATATTAACTCTTAGAACCCTATTTTATGGAGAAGGCAGGCTGATCTTCATGATGAGTTATTCGCTTACACTGCTTAGTGGAAACTTTATGGGAATCCTATCATTATATCCTACTGCAAGTGCAGGCTAATGAAAGTACGTTGGCATTTTGAGAAGCAAACAAGCGAATTTTCTAGGGACAATGAATAGCTTTTATAGCAAGTGGTGAAAAATATGCAGTTCCACAGTCAGCAAACATCCTGCTAACTCCTGCTAATGCAGCATGCAACTAAGCTGCTCTCGTGGGCCAGAAGAGAACAAACTGTGTCTTGAGGAAAGCCCACACCAGAGATGAGGCTTCACTGGCAAGGACAGGTATAACTTCTTTCAGTACAGTGGTGTCGACATAAACTCAGCCATGTAGTTGTTTTGGCGTTTGACTGGTATTATTACTTATAGTGGTCTATTGTGCAGGCAATGTCATATTCTATTTACTCATATCCATCTTTTGTCTTCTTCCTTACAGTTAGACTTGTCTATACTTGCAAATCAGCCTGGAAGAAGATATGCTAGTTCAGGCAATGTATTTTATTCAGTTAGGCACCCTTAAGTGTATAAATACCCTGCCAGGTTCCTGTGTGTACATGTTGTGAAAGTATGACTTAGTTGCCTTCAAGAATAGTTTGTACCTTCTTTCAGACTCTTGCCATAACAAAACAATTTTTAGTCTGTGAGTGTTGAACAAAACCTGGATTCATAGACTTCTTAAATACAAGGTTTTCTCTCTCATTATTGACTGAAACCTGGTTGAATTTTTTTTCCCCAGGTAGAAGCAAATTTTCTTTTTGCTTGACCACTTTTTATCTAACAGAACAGGAGTTTGCACTCTAGCATTTCCCTCCAAAATGAAACTTAGCAAAAAGCAGTCCCATTACTCTTCTCGGTTCTTATATATTGCCATATTACTTGAAATTATCCACTGTACTAGGGAATGAAGGGCAATAAACAGAAAGGAACATATTCTTAATGTGCTTTCCTTAAGAAATTAAAAAAAAAAAAACAACAAAATTTCTATCTTGTAAGAAATTCTATTATTTTTATACATATTCAAATGAAAAAATTGAACTCCTAAGCTTTACAATGAAATGAAAATCCTAAAATCTATTGATTAAAAAGATTTTGTTGCATTTCTAGTAAAGGCTATCTTTAAAAATGGCAGAAATTCAAAGGTGATACCCTGAATTGACCAAACACACATACAACCCCTACACGCAACACAAACAAAACAAATTTATATTGCATTAGAATATAAATGAGAATAACAATTTTTCAGACAAAGCTCAAAGTTACTAGATTGGGAAGAAGGACTTTATATTTAAATCTCCCTTGAAACCTGCATCTTTACTTGCTGTTTTAGTTTCAGTTTACTTGTGGGCTTCCTGAGTTATAGCTAACCCTGAGCAATCCCCTCTCAGCAGGGCTTCTGAGGTTTGTTGTTGTCTTCCTTCTCACTGCAGAAGTTCCTCGGTCTCTGCTGCCCTGGGTTGCAGTTTCTGACTGTGACTCTCCCCTCTCTGCAGCACCCTTGAGTCTGGCTGGTTTTCTCCCTTGCTCATTCTCAGGGACAGCCCAAATCTGAGTTCGCACCTGTCCCTGGAATTTTTTGTCTAAATATGTAAAAAAGGCATAAACATATTAAAGAGATTAGTTCATTTAAAGGGCCAAAGGCATTTGCAGCGCTGGGAAGAATGCAGCAGCACTTTGCAGTTTGGGTTCTGATCTGGTCTGCAATCTTCTGGTTGGGAACAATGTCATATACAGCAGCTCTGTCCCTGAAAACTCCCAAAGAGTGTGTGAAAACTGAGGAAGTCACCAGTGCAGACAGGAGGCACCAGTTTCATTGCTAATAGGCAACCATGGTATTGGTGACATTTGCTCCATAAAACATGCTCCATTTTTTGTTTCTAAACCTTACTGAAATGCTATGTTTGAATAAGTTGCAACCAAAACATTTAAATTACTACTTCAGCGCAAACTGCTTGCGCTACAAGTTATTTCTATTTTAACAAAACTGATAGGAAAGTGTTTCATATGCAATTTTAAAAGTAATCCTAGTAAACACATTATGTGCTAACATAAAGTATTTACTTTAATTGATAGCTACTTTATACATCTTGGGACATATCTCTATCATTTTATCTTCTCAGGCTTTAAAAACAATTTATTGGTTTCTATTTCTGTTTAAATAAAGGTAAGTTTAAGCACTTTTGAAGCAAAACTGCTTGACCTTAATATTGATTCAGTAGTCAAAAGAGAAAAAATGAAACTAATCATTCATACTGATATTAATTTTACCAGATGTCTTCTCCATGAGCTAGCTTTGATTAACAATTATCTGAAAAATTTCTCTTCACTTCTTATTGCCTCAATTTCCAGATTCTTGGGAAATGTGTGAGTTTTATTGGCTCGTACGCTTTATGGTATATGAGAGAATTATCTTTTCTTTTTCACAGTTTCCAGTTTTATTACTGCAAAGTCAGTTTATTACCGCAAAGTCAGTTTATTACCTGTTAAGATGTTCCTAAAAAAGAAAAAGAAAAAATGTATCTCTGCAAAGGATATTAAAGCTATCTTCTACAGGAGCCTATTCTGCAGTTTCTGTTTATATCAAACTCCCATTCTACAATGTACAGAGGAAAAAACATCAGAAGACCAAAGGCCGTTTAGCAAAAGCATCTCAAAATTCATCAAAGTAGTAATATCATCTGAGAAGCAGTTATGAGAATAATTTTTCATTAAAGCCTTCAAATAAAGAGAATTACCTGTCCTTAGAACAGAGAGAATCTAAATTTAAGAAATTTGTTTGAAAAACAAGCAAACAAAAAAAACCCTCAAAGAAATGTGTTGTTGGTTTTGTGGCATTTACATGTGACAAAATATTTGGGGTTGAATTTCAGTTTAACACGAAGCAGAAAAATGCCTAATGATGTCTGAAAGATTCCATTGGATTTAGTCACACATAGCCCTTATATTGAATTTTAAAGCAGGGCTGAATTTTATCCTCTCCCCCCCTCCTTTTATTTAGAATCACATTGTTCATTTTAGAAAGCTCTTAGTGATCTTAAGCATCTCCCTGACAGGAAATCATTTTCTAAATGGGTAGGGGGAGGGTTGTAGGGTTTTTTTTAGTTGCACAGCATAGACTATTAAAATAAATATGAACATAAATTTCCAAGTGAAAACTACTAGGATGGGACCAGGCATTCAGCTGCATTCTGCTGAATTAGGGAGAGAGAAGTTTCCACCAGCTGAGGATCTGACCTGCTGGCGTTTTGTTTGGGATTACACACATTTGTCTGACAGACAGACACATAGCTTGATTTAACAGCTTCTCATGATTCTTCGTTCCTTTCTATATTTGTACTAAACATCAGTTGGGTTCTTCGAATATTCATATTGAGTTTACATGCCCTTACTTTACACATTCAGCTTTTGAATAATTATGTTCTGAGAACTTCAACAAAGACAGCAAAATAATTTGCGAATCTGAGAAGTCTTGTGTACTCCCTGTTACCTTGAAGCCCTAGTCCTTCAGTTCATCACTTCAGAAGCTTTTCTGCTGCCAGAAAGTAAGAGTTTCAGTAGCTTCCTGTTGTGGCTTGTTTTCTTCTTGTGGAGCTTAATCAAGCTTTCTATAACATATGATATTTGAGATTGGTTTCATTTTGTTTTGGGGGTTATTTTTTTTATTTTAAACACTCCTTTTGAATAATGTTCACCGCTGTACATAAAAAAGCACTTGGGCTTGCCATGGTGGATGTCAGGCAACCAATTAATATAGGATTTTATGGATGAGATCTCCTGAAAGACCTCCTAAAGCTGGATTAGATGATCTCCAAGACTGCAATGAGTTTGTGAGGAGGCTCATGTTCCTGACCACTCATTCTTGACCCCATCAAGTGCACTAACACGACTGTGGGGCTGACGTGAAAAACAGCTGACTGAATCTGGGTTAAAACTCATTCTTAAGAATAGTCTGTGATATGAAGCTAAGGAAAAAAATAGCAAACTCCTTAAGATTACTTATTTCTGAAATCTTGTTCAGCTACACTTTACTCCTATCCAGAGAGAAATTTAAGTCCCAGGGCCCAGATTAGCAAAGAGAAATAAATTCATAAGCTTTATTCTGACTGCCTGAAAAAAAAAGAGTGAATTTCCTGTCTTCTGAAAAGCATTAAGCTGGCATTACAGTGAAGAGTATCCTGAGGCTTGCTCATTGGAAAGATGCTGTGCAATCTTGTTCCAAACTCTGACTAAAATTTTACACTCCTCACTGCCATCAGCCCCATAGTATTTTAAGTAGGCCCAGTCTACTAGTCAGACTCCAGAAGAAAACTGAAAGCCAAATGCAAATGATGAATTCTTGGAAAAACTGTCAGATAATTGAGGGGCTGAAACCAAATTGTGTGTTACCCTAAGAGACCGTGGTTCTCGTATCAGCTCATATACGAATTCTCTCCTTCTCTGGCAGGAATACTTCTGTCTCTTCAGCAGAGCTTTTCCCACCAGCAATGCAGCATGGCTTAGATGCTCAGGAGATAATTCAGCATAAATGCTTTCCTGTGGGGCAGTTTTGCTGTTATGCATCAATTTTATGATCTGACCCTGGATGTTCAAGACCTGTCAGTCTGAGAAACTCTTGGAAAAAGTTTATTTTTTGTGCCAGTTCTGCAGTGTGTTGAACATGAAACTGAAGAGTGAAAGAAGTAATTATAGTGAATTGCAACCCTCCAAAAGTAGGAGCAGTGCTAGGAGTGAAGATGTGCTATACAGAGCAAAGATATTTCATATGCCAGTCACAGAATAATTGAGATGGAGCAGAAATACTTGCAAGCAGATAAAACACTTGCTGTGGTCTGTGGATGCAGCAGTCACTTTTATGTATACATTTATAAAGCTCATCTCCATGTAGTTATAGATCATAAAGCTTTGATTTTTCTGTTTGGAAACCCAAAGATAAAATACCCAGGATGGAAAGATAGGGAGGAAGATTGTGAGCCTTCCAAAGACAGTATCTTTGTATGTAATATGTCTAAATGACTGCTGCACAATGCAATAAGTAACGCCTTTCATAGTACAAAAACATGCAATTCATTTTGTCTTAAAAACTGAAGTGAACTGATTTAGGGTCTGCTTCAAAGCCTGTGAAATCAGTAAGAGTTTTTCCATTGATTCCAATAGGATCGAACTTTAAAGATGATATATCTTGCAATGAAGGCCATGAAATCCACAGTAGCAGAGTGATCAATGAGTCCCAAATATGCGTAAAAGAAGTCCATGTGGTAATTACTGTAAGACAAAAGACAATATAAATGGGTATTTTAGTGGATATTGTCTAGAAATTAATCTGATTTCAAAACGGTGCCAAAAGCTTGACACAAGTGAAAGAGAAATGTGCACGCACCATGATCAAGACAGGAAGTTTGCTCAGCATCTCTTAAGGTGATCATCCAGATGGCTCAGAGGCACAGACTATTAAAGAGACAACCACAAAAGCCAGAAAAAACATGTGAGAGTCTGGAAAAAGCATGCATTTTTAAAAGTGTACTCATTTGGGTTTGCCTGTGGGTGACTCAGTTATACTGCTGAGTTCTGTCTGACTTCAGGGTTGTGTATAAACCAAAAGGAATGAGTGCAACATGGCTGCTTGGATCTTCCTTATTCTCACTATGAATCTTTTCAATGTGAAGAACATTGTAGGGCTGTATTCAACTTCCTTCCCAATCTGTCCTGCTGATCCCAGATTATTGGCAATTATAGCAGTGCTATCTTGCATTTCTCAGATTAAAAAGGACTTCTTACAATGTAAACTATCTTGACAATGAGTATTTGGTCAGTATTTTTTCAGTCCAAAATTTCTTTGAGAGTACAAATAAAAAATACCAACTATTTGCCTCCTCTCCCAGTGCCACACCCATGTGTGTATGGCTCCTCTTTATACTTTAATGCCATTTTCTGAATCATGATGAGTAACTGGTATTATCTGATGTGCTTGCTAACATTGCAAGACCAGAGTAATAACTTTGTACAGAATAATCTACTGAAAAAGGTGTTTGAAGGATATGTTATTATGAATTCTTTGTTTAAGTCAGCCTTTTGTGTGAGAAAGGTAATGACGCAGGGGTTTTTAAGGCAGAAATCTAATAAAATAGAATATCTTCATATAAATATCTTAAGGAATTTGTAATTTGAGTGAAAAGAAAATGTTACTTGTAGGTGACAAGAGATCTTCCATCACTGAATTAGCAGTTTGAAAGAACCTACTCTTTCAGCAAATCCTGAATAACACTTCTTTGTTTGATAAAGTACAGATGGTGTGAACTTCGCACTGCACAATGTGCTGGAGTACAACTCTGCCACCTTTTCACAGAAATGTTTTGGGATCAATAGCATGTGACTGTGTCACTAGCTGTGTATGCAATACCATACCCTGGTCTGGTGGCCTGGGACACCTGCTGAGCCTGGACATGTGGCCATGAGGCCTGTGACAGCAGCAGGGGTGGGGATGCCTTGTCCCCAGTGGAAGTTGGAAACAATTCTGGGAGCATTTTGGTGTCACCCATTCTCAAAGATGTCAGTGAAGGAGGCTCCCCGGCATCCCCAGTTAATTATTCCTGTCAATATGTATAGGAGAGTTAGTGTGTCTAATGCAGCTGGGATGTGCCAGACACACTGAGCATAGGTTTCATAGATGATATATATCTAGGGCAGTAAATCACCTGTACTAAACACAACTGTGTCCTACCTGCATTCTCCCGTGAGCATGTACAGTGTGCGTACCTGTGGGTGCCCCACAGCTTATTGTCTGAGCAGGAAGACTTTTCATTTTACTTCAATTACATTCTTGAGAATGAAAAGAAAAAAAAAAAAAGTAAGAAGGGAAAATGTCCATGGAAAACATAAAAATAAGCAATATAGATGTTATTACATTTATGCTTTTTGGAATAAAGAAGGCACCAGAGACTCTGAAGTCACATATTTAAAAGAATAATATAATATGGCTTTTGAAACCAAACAGGGTTGGAATCTGACTGCACCACATTTGTGGCAACAGATATTATTTGAAAGGTCCAGGTAGACTAAAGATATATACTTAGTAAACTGAAAGGGCTGGGGGGTGGGGAAGAGTGTATTATACAATATAGCTATAATCATAAAGCACAAGATGTACTGAGTTACTTTACGACCTTTTTCTTCTCTAGCGAAGAAAGCCCTAATAAGTCACTTCTGGCTGCGCCAGTCATGAATTATCGCTGTCTGCACAAAGGAAGATAAATATTGTAACACATCATAGAATATCTCTCCCTTTAAATACTGTAAATGCATAAAGATATAAAATCCAGAGAGATACAAGAGGAACCTGAATTCATAAGTAGAAAACTAAGAAAAAGGATAAGAAGTTAATTAATCCAGAGTGTATCACATTGAAAGCAAACCTTTGATATGAAATTGCTCCTATCCTAATGATGGACAGGGAAAAGAGTGGAAATACATGCTTAGTTGTGAGTATCTACTGAATGGTAAGTTCTCCCATCAGACCTACAAAGGACATTTTGTGGTATCCCCTGAAGGTTTCCAGTTACCAATCTGTTCTCTATGCACGAGATTTTTTTTCCTGTTTTGGCTGAAGACCTCACCATCCCCTTGCTGCTCAACCCTCACTCCCCAGCAGAAACTGTCCCCAGCAGAACAGGCAGAGGAGTTGCTGATATGAGCAATTCCCTAACCTGTTTAACTAGCCCAGGTCTTTTGAACTGAACCAGGTTTGTAAAGAGCTTTTTAAGATGTTTAAGTAAATATAACTTGTGTTTGCTGAAATGGATTAGGAGGAGCAGCAGGGACAAACAGCAGGTTTCAGGAGTTAATAAATCGTAGTAGGAACAATGACTGGTATCTGAGAGGACAGTCCCTGTCTCATCTAACAAAGCTGCAGCTGCAGAGGACACCTGGGCAAATACTTCCTCTCAGTTTGCTCAGCAGAAGCAATGCTAATGCTAGTATATATATCACAAAACTGGAACAGAAACAGCAAGGACCTTAAAAAACAAATCCAGAAAGTAGAAAAAATGGTTATTTTAGATTTCTGTGAAAACGCCATCTAATTGCTCTCCTCAAATAATAGTTAGAAAAGAATCTCATTCATGGATAGAACCTTGGATTAATATCTGTGTATCAAAAAAACGCCAAGGCATCAGTAATATGAACCTGCTTGCAAATTGGCAAGTTTTGGCATTGTATCAGATAGAAGATTGTCAAATACAGAGAGGAAAACTGGCCTGATTAAAAGATTAAGATTAAAATAATACTACAAAATACCACGAGTTACCATTTTAGGCATAAAAGTTATTATTTATTGATATTATTTAGCAGTAAAGTTATTAATTATCTATTTTTTTCTAAGTGTGTTCAAATTATATGGTGCAACAGTACTACTCAGATGAATGTTTAATAGGAGTTCGGCATCTGATCTAAAAAAAGGCTTGTGTTTAGTTTCATTGGTAGAGGGAATTTTCACAAAGTCTTGTAATAGTGTATGCTTGTACATATTCCTAACTGACCTTTGGTCTGTTAGTATTACTTATGATGAATTAATAGTCTTCATTTTAAAGGATGTTTGGAAGTTTTTGAATTCTCAGAGGCATAGTAAAACTGATTTACTGAAATTCAAAATGTGAAGTGAAACTCAAGGTACCTTCTGCTGTTTACTCTGAGCAGGGCATTGGACCAGATGACATCCAGAGATTCTTTCCTGTATTGTTCTGTGATTTTCCAGCATAAAACACTGACAAACTGCATAAAGTAACCAGTTTTTCACTTTTTTTTTTTTTTTGCAAAGATGGGTGAAGAAAAAAGGACAACCCTAAAATTACAGTTTCCCAAGAGATTCTGTATGAAGATGTGGATTTCTCCTTTTCACCGTGGTGCATGAAACCTCATCCATTGTATACTGACAGTGTCTCATGCTCTCCATTTTGGGGAGGCAAAGGTTCCTGGCCACCCGGCAGGTTGGCAGCCTTGGAGCTAACATCCTGCCTTGCAAATCCTTGTCCTCTCCCTAGCTGGGGCCTAGAGGAACTGCAAGGTGAAAAAATATTCCCTGAATAGGCATGCAGACATATGCCTGTGATGCATGCCTCAAGGTACACCCAGGGATATTTTCAGAGCAGGTGAGCTTGTTGGCTAATTTATTCAAAGCATTTAAGCCCTGAAAAATACTGAAAAGGTGCAAGAATTTCCTTGTTCCCTGTTTTCCTTGTTAATCCTTTTATCCTTTTACCAGTAACTGCTTTGATTTTATAAATAACTGTTCCCTTTTGGGTTGGTTTGTTCTATAATTGGTATTAATTATATATCCAAAATAATAGATTTTTTTAAGTGTTATCTCCATCAAGCTGTTTCATTCATACCCATAGCAAAACAATAGGAAAACTACTCACTCTGTATAACCTATAGAGAACGGTAACCTATTACGCTCCCAGCTATTGCTTATCCTGGCCAAGTTGAAATCTGAGCAAACATATGTAGATACAGGCTAGTAAATTTCTCTGCATATTCACGAATAATACCACTGCAGGTTGATAATCCATGATTTGACAAGTCTATACTAGAAATGAGTGACATAATAGGTTTCAAATTTCAGGTAGCATATTTCTGTTTCATAATGTATCAAGGAAAATTTGGACCTTTAAACAACAAAATTGTATGAACTTTAAACCAAAACTAAAATAAGAGATTTAAAAAAAAAATGTTCATTACAATGAAACATGTGGTTAAAATAATGACGGATATATCAATGCTATTTCCATTGTAGAAATTCCCAGAGGCCGATTACATTCTGTTTTGTGCTGGAATCACTACAGGTATGTTCTTAATTTTAATGGCTGGTTTATTTAGATTGTAATGGAAACTGGCACCATATGGCTAAATCTATTCAAGCAAATGATTTCATCATTATGGTTTAGAAAAAGATCTTCCTGATCTATTAAGAATACTTCACTGTTTGTAAGGACAATTTCAGTGACCCAGCTCAGGAATTATGTCACCTCTTTAGAAAGTGATTAATTAGGATAAAAGAAACCTGCTGAGACAGTGGTCTTCCACGATTTATGAATCACTGCCTACATTTCCCTTCAGATCTACTGCTTCATGCTAAAGCTTTGTTTCACTGAGGGTAAACTTTAATATCTGTGGCTTTACTAATTTTTAATATTTTATATTGCCTTTTTTTTGTTTGTTTTTTTTAGTTCTTTTTTGTCATGTGGTGGGTTGACCCTGTCCCACCAAAGCTGCTCTGTCACTCATCTGCTCAGCTGGACAGGGGATAGAAAATATAGTGAAAGGCTCATGGGTCGAGCTATGGATAGGGAGAGATCATTCACCAGCTACCATCATGTGTAAACAGACTGGACTTGGGGATACCAGTTTAATTTTATTACATATCTGAGAAATCGAATGAGAAATACAACCAAACCTTGTAAACACCTTCCCCCCCCACCTCTCCCTTCTTCCTAGGCTCAATTCACTCCCAAATTCTCTATGTTCTCCCCACCAGAGGTACAGGGAGACTGGTATGAGGTTATGGCAAGTTCATTACATGTCTCTCATGTCTCTGCTGCTCTTTTTTCCTCAGGGGAGGACTCCTCACACTATTTCCCTGGTTCAGCCTGGGGTCCCTCCCGTGGGAGACAGTTCTCCATGAACTTCTCCAACATGAGTCCTTCCCATGGGCTAAAGTTGTTCACAGACTGCTCCAGCATGGGTGCCTTCCATGGATGCAGTCCTTCAGGAACAGACTGCTTAGCGTGGGTTCCCCATGGGGTCACAAGTCCTGCAGAAAACCTGCTCCAGCGTGTGTTCCTCTCCCCACAGGGTCACAGGAGCCTGCTCCAGTGAGGGCTTCCCATGGGGTCACAGCCTTCTTCAGGCATCCCCTGATCCAGTGTGGGGTTCTCTCTGGGCTGCAGGTGGGTATCTGCTCCACCAAGGACCTCCATGTGTTGCAGGGGCACAGATGCCTCACCGTGTTCTGCATTATGAGCTGCAGGGGAATCTCTTCTTCAGCACCTGGAGCACCTCCTGCCCTCCTTCTGCACTGACCTGGGTGTCTGCAGAGCTGTTCGTCTCAGGTATTCTCACTTTTCCCTTTGGCTGCAATTGAGCAACTTTGGGTTTTTTTTCTCTCATCTTAACTATTTTATCCCAGAGACACCACCACCATCACGCATGTGCTTGCAGCAGGTCTATCTTAGAGCCAGTGGGGCATTGGCTGTGTTAGACACAGGGGAAACTTCTAGCAGCTTCTCACAAAAGCTACTCCTCTAGCCCCTCTGCTGCCAAAACCAATACAGCCCTTTTTATAATGTACACAGTTCCACTACATTAGCCAGTTCCACCTTTTTTCTTTTACCTTCCTAGTTAGCTTCTTTCTGAAGTTTTTGTGAACCAGGTCATCATCATGGCTTGACTTCGCGAACGAAGATTTAGGAAGGGCTTTGCCCACGCTTACTACAGGCGCGCTGATGGCTAAGAAGGCCGATGTAGGATAGGCAAATCCGGCTACAAAAAGCACAGCAGAAGGTCTCCTTGGGTGGTACAGGTGGGGTGAGATACTTTCTGCGTTGTCTTTTCTCCTCAAGGCTACTTCTTTGTAAACTCTCAAAGGAGTCAGCGGCATTACGTATGGTGTGCCTCCAAGTCTCCCGATCGGAGGCCAAGGTGGACCACTGATGATAGTCACTTTGGCCAAGGCTGAGGTATTGTTTCAGGGAGTCCTTATATCTCTTCTTTGGGGCACCTCTCTTGTGGCTACCGGTGGCAAGTTCACCGTAAAACACGATCTTGGGGAGGCAGTGATCCTTCTTTCTAGAGACGTGCCCTGCCCAGCGCAGCTGCAATTTCAGCAATATGGCCTCAATACTGGTGACCCCTGCCTGTTCGAGGACAGTGACATTAGACATATAGTCAGTCCAATGGATGTTAAAATTGTACGGAGGCAGCGCTGATGAAAGCGTTCGAGGAGTCGCAGGTGATGACGGTAGATGACCCATGATTCAGACCCATATAAAAGAGTAGACAATACAATGGCTCTGTAGACACTGATCTTTGTACTTTTCTTCAGGTGTTTATTACACCAGACTCTTTTATGAAGTTTTCTGAAGGCTCTATATGCCTTTGCTATTCTGTTGTCTATCGCTTTGCCGATCGTGGCATCTGAGGAAATGATGCTTCCCAGATAACTGAACTGCTGAACTGTCTTAAGCTCTGACTCACCGATGGTAATATGGGGATGGCGATAATTTTCTTGCGGTGCAGGTTGGTAGAGGACTACTGTCTTCTTCAAGCTGACTTCCAGCCCAAAAAACTTGGCTGCCTCCGCAAAGCAAGAACCAGGTAGTGAAGCTGTATAGGCATACCAGTAGTATTTGGTTGTTTAAGAAGACAAGACCATGTTCACCAACTCCTTATAGTCCTTTGCACTACTTCAGTATCGCCAAAAAATCATAAATTCACTTTAAATAAATTTTTAAGGACAGCATCTCTCTAGCGAATCTGGTCCATAGTATCTACCAAAATTTTGGAACTGCTGTAATCCCACTTAATATTGTTACTTTTCTGGCACCTAAACCAAACAGAAATTCTAGACAGTGATTTGGTTTGCCTATAATTCAGACTTGAAATGCTTAACCCTGTAGGATATCAAATTTCATTACATGCCAGAAGAATTCTGAGTATTTAAGTTCAGCTATGTGTACTCTGGCAAATTCTATATTTATCCCCCAGCTAGAGCCCTCCTATGTTCAAGTTTAAGTTGAGAAATCTTGACTCCTCAAGAATAGCTCCAAGACATGCAAAAAAGTTAGATGTTGTTACCACTATGGTTTAACTTCATTTGCTATCATCATGGTAATAAGGGTGCTACTCAGCTTTTGTGTAATAATCCCATGGTCAGAACACTCTGCCAGGAAATGATACATTTTGTCACTCATGTTTAATAGGATTGACCACGTATACTTTGGAAAATCTCCTAACCACAAGCCATGAGACGTCCTGATTGAAAATGTCTTTACACCTGACGCTAATCTGTTATGCAAACAGATGTGCAAGAGTTATTGCTCCATCAGAAACAGGGAAAGAAGAAAGATGATTTTAACTTGGATGCTGTGGACTATAGTTTCTATAGTCTTTGTTGGAACATTTATGAGTTTTACATTATGTTGTCTCGAAGAAGAAACAGTAGCAGTCCTAGAAATAAGGACCAAAGCTGTACAAGACTTTGCTGCTTGGAGGATTAGGCTTTTCCTTGCCCATAGTCTTTTTGTGTGCATTGTTCTTGTATGTCTACTAGAAGAGTGTCTCAGGTTAACCTGATTGGTGGACATATTTTCCCCAAGGATACCATATAGCTCAGTCATGGGGACCTTTTTGAAGGTTATGTAGTTTTAACTGTGCTCACTGCCTAGTATCTGTGTACTCCCAGGTCATGGGTGAGTATGCAAAGCCATAGCCATAGTGGAAAAGCAAATACCAGAAAGATAAGTGTTAATAGAGACAATTATTGTATTTTATAGTTTTTCTTTAGGGTAAAGAAAGATCATTACTATGAGTGAGGAATTGCGTGAGGAGGAATTTAAAGCAAGAAAACTAGATTGCCTTCTTCAGATATTCAGAAGCACTTCTGTCTCCCTTCATTTAGGACAGCATGTAGGCTGCTTTGTTATATTGCAATTACCATGAGAGTTAGCTATTTAAAAGTTTTGTGAGGCTTTGCCCAAGTTAGCCAACTTTGATGAGCAGCATTTTACCCTTTGCAAAAATGTACAAGTATTTCATTTTCCAACTGTATTTGCGGACTATTCTCAGAGGCCTAAACACTAAGTAAAATTTATATCACCTCATGATTTTCTTAAGCTCCAGCATAGATTATCTGTCATCAAAGGATGATATTTATCTACTTCAAAGATTTGATTTGTACTGAATAGTAAGTGGAATATGACCACAACACTGAAGTAACATTTGAGTGATAATCATTACACAAGTAAAGCAATATTTTGTACATAAATATGATACTACAGCCTTCAAAAATGGGTGATCAAAACTGTGTAGAAAGAAGTCTCAACACGAATTCAGGACAATTTTGTTTCTGGCTCTCACAAGAGCTAAAAGTCCATGGATGCGACTGAATATTGTTCATGCATGTCTGTGTGAATGCATATACACACACATGTATTTCCTCTTTAGCTCCTGTGAAAAACAAAGGCAGGATGTTCAAATCACTCTATATGTACTGAGATCAGAGTCCAGCTGTGAACTGCAGTCTGCTGCAGTTCTGATGTGGTTAGTGGGTCCAGCAGATGAAGTCTGTCCATGCACAGCAAGATTTGATGAAAACTAAAATGTTTACAACAGTGATCATTCAGTCAACCTAAGCAGTCTTATGACAGCATAGGATGTTGAAGGTTAAAATCATTTCAGTGTTGTATTTTGGTAGTTATATGTTATTGATGCCATGTTTTGTTCATAATCTGGAAGGATTTCTATTAGATGATCAGTTCATTCTTTTCACTTCAGATTGCCACTTGAGGTGACTCAGGGTCTAAAGGAACCGAGATAAATTTGGCAGTTTGCTTTCAGACAAGCAAAAATCACCATGCGTGAAAGACATGTCAAGGATAGAGTTTGATTTTAAAGAGTGAGCATCAGAAGCCCTATGTTATTCTTGTAATTTTGGTACACTTTGTAGTTAAAAAAATCCTAGAAAGAATGGAAAAGGAAGGAAGGCAGGAAGGAAAGAAAAAGAAAATGAAGACCGAATACTTGGTTTAAACTCCTGCTATGATATTTTCTATTGACTTGAACTTTGTGTTTTATTACTGAACATAGAGAGTAGTCTGTACGTGGCCTGGAGAGTAGTCTGTACCTGGCCTAGAGAATCTTAAGGTGGATAATTTAATGAAGAAGAAAAATTAAGAAAAAATAATTCTTATGGATCATTTTCAGAGTTTTAAAGGGCTTTTCTTACTTTTGCATGCAGGAGTTTAGATAACTATCCAGAAATCTCTTGTCTGGGGCCAAGTGCATATGATTCAAGGCCAGACATGTTGCTTGATGTGTGGCTTCTCACAGTTCATAGAACTACCCATTGTTTTCCAGGTAATAAACAATCCCACTCTGGATTTCCCAGAGTTGTTTTTCCCGTAGTTGTTTTCCTCAATGTAACTGGGTGTAACTTTAAAAAAATACTGTGTAACTTTCTTACCATCATATTCTGCCTTATTTCTTTGTGTAAAGTAAATTAAATATCTTGTCCGTGAAGAGTCAATTCCAAACTATGTCAGTGCATAAGTTTCATGGATTCATTAAAATCTCACAAACTTAAACATTTAGTGAGTGACTGTGGTCCTGTCTGGTGGAGCAAATTGCGTAACAGATTCTGGATCTACCACTTACAAGATAGACTAGATAACTGGAAAGAAATCACACTGCACTATTTCCTGTTGGCTTATACTGATATGTCGAATATATCTGGGTTTGGACTGTGATCTGTTGGCAGATCAAAATATAAGACTACTCCTGAAAAAAAAATGTTCTGTTAAATAGATGGCTAATTCAGATCCATGTGATTAGCCTTAAGCATATAATGTCTGCTGATTTCAGCAAACCTTTTCTGTGATGGCTGAGAATCAGGAGTTAGAATAAAGAAGGTAGGGTCACAACAGTGTCTCTTTCTCAGTTCACACAACATTCATTCACCTCTTCTTCTCCTTGACTGATGTCCTGAGAGATCTGCCTTTTTTTCTTCAGTCTTCTCCAACTTTTCAGAGAAAGAAATTTGACCTTCTAAAACAGTACACAAAAGGAACATTATGTTCTACATGACAAACTGCACACACATTCCCACAGATAAAAGTGCTAGCAAAGGAATAAGGAATACCTAAATACCTGGCTGTGAATTTATTCTTTCTTGGAATATTTTGGGATATCAAAAAATTACAATAATAATAATAATAATAAATAATTCAGCTGTCTCTCTGTTTACTAACATTCAGACAAAAATTATATTTTTTGCACTTGTTACTAGATAAATGCACAGAAATTATTTGTTGTTTTAGATCACTAGCAGTAAAATCCTGCAGTTGATCAGCTTTGTCATTACCCTGAAGCTACATGGAGAGGTTGGCTGCTGGCCATATTTTAATATAGTAATAATAACACTTAGCACTGTTCATCTCAAAAGCAATTTACACACATTAACTAATTAGGCCTCAGAACATTTACATGATAGGTGAAAAGCATTCATCCCACTTTAAAGAGGGGAAAATGGAGAAATGGAAAATGCAAGCTCACTTTCAATAAGTCACTAACTCTGAATGTCCATCTTGTGACATACTCACTTGATTTTCTGAAATGTTAAGCATCTTCAGCTCCAGGTGAAGTCAGAAGAGGCAGCCAGTGGTCTTCATCTCTGTATATAAGAATAAATGTACATTTTGGCTGCCATTTGCAAATGGAAGCCTTCAGTGTCTTGGAGAGTATTTTTCATGCAGATTCTCTCTGATCTATTGCAGTGTCTTGGTTACTGACCTCCTAGGTACCCAAAAGATTGTTTCTCTTCCTGTATTTTTGCACATCTGCACCTTGCTCATTTGACAGACAAGTGCCAGAGTTTAGGACAAAGGCTGGAATGAGCCAGAAATGAATAATGGAAAGTATAAGATGCCAGCTATAAAATTCTTGTTTAGAAAAAAATATTAAAATACACATTTAGGATGACCATGAGCCAGCAATGTGCCTTTGCGGCCAAGAAGGCCAATGGCATCCTAGGGTGTATTAGAAAGGGTGTGGTTAGTAGGTCAAGAGAGGTTCTCCTCCCCCTCTATTCTGCCTTGGTTAGGCCGCATCTGGAATATTGTGCCCAGTTCTGGGCCCCTCAGTTCAAGAAGGAGAGGGAATTGCTTGAAAGAGTCCATCGCAGAGCCACAAAGATGATTAAGGGAGTGGAACATCTCCCTTATGAGGAGAGGCTGAGGGAGCTGGGTCTCTTTAGCTTGGAGAAGAGGAGACTGAGGGGTGACCTCATCAGTGTTTACAAATATGTAATGGGTGGGTGTCAGGATGATGGAGCTAGACTTTTTTCAGTGATATCCAGTGATAGGACAAGGGGCAATGGGTGTAAACCGGAGCATAGGAGTTTCCATGTCAACATCAGGAAAAACTTTTTTACTGTGAGAGTGACAGAGCACTGGAACAGGTTGCCCAGGGGGGTTGTGGAGTCTCCCCACATTGGAGATATTCAAGGCCCACCTGGATAAGTTCCTGTGTGATGTACTCTAGGTTACCCTGCTCTTGCAGGGGGGTTGGACTAGATAATCTTTTGAGGTCCCTTCCAACCCGTGGGATTCTGTGATTTTGTGATTTAGTTACATAAAGATGAACTAACCTGATTTCTTCATTTTTTCTTTTTTATTTTTTAAATGTTAGAATTTTCCTCCCTCCTTATTTTTTGTTTTTTTGTTTGTTTGTTTGTTTGTTTGTTTGTTTTGTTTTTTATGCAGCGGGACCAAAATGGACTCCTGAGGTAGAGCCTGAGGTTTTAGGCTTATGGCAATAAACAAAAAATGGAAATGCAAAAAAATCAATAGTCCATCCCCTAAGAATTTCCACTGCAGAGTAAAGACAGAAAGAAAAGATATTATAGCAACCACTGAAACTGAAAAAAATACCAATTTTTTTGTTGCATGCCTTCATAAAAACCTTGCAGTCCAGGACAAAATAACAAAATAACTATACCCATGCACTGCATGAAGAAGATAATTGCTAATTCTTTAGGACTGACACAGGGACATTCATTCTTGTCTGTGGAGTTCAGACACCAAGGAGACTGGTACTTAGGTAGACTCTTAGAAGCTGGCCTTCTCTGCACTTTGGTCCTCCTGTCACACTTCCCTGACTGATGTAAATTGATTTTGAGACTATAATACTTGCTGCTAGCTCTTTTCAGAGTGTTTACATGCTCCTTCTCTGCTCTGAATTCAGCAAAAACATCCCTATTCCGTCATGGGGGATGCTTCAGCATTTTTGATAGATGGACATTCACGATGCCAGTGTGCTGCTTACACACCACAGATAAATCTCCTATAAACAGAGTTCCACATGGAGAACTGCCAGCCTCCACAGACAATAAATAAAAATGAGGAGATAAGAGCTCACCTAGTGCTGCTCCACCACTGTCAATGCGTTATGCCAAGAACTGGCTGCCAGTACATCCCACCACATAGAAACAGCTATTTTTTGCCCTTTTTTTTTTTTTTAATGAAGCTTGTGGAAGTCTTAATCTGTACTTGATTACACATTCTCTGCTCTTTTATTACATGACAGATAGATAACACAAATATTTTGACCCTTCAGCTTGAATCAAGGTAAACACAATCATGTCCTGAGGTTCAGGGTGGGAAACTAGAAGGTTCATGTCAGTCTCTTATTGTAAATAATTAAAAAAAGAGAAGATTATTTAATTAACCAAGATCTAAGACTTCTGCATTTGCTTTTAAAGGAAACATTACTCATTGTAATGGGGTGTGCTGGCAGAAATCCTTTGGAGTGTGATAGAGACAACATAAATACACCTTGAGAACACTTGTTCTATTGAAGCTCACTGGCAGTTTGCAGGCTTTAAAGAATATCTTTTGAATTCTCAGCAAAAGAAGCCATTTGTTGCAACCCCTGCCTTGGTTTAAAGAACTGCTGACACCTCCTGGAAAACATTAATAGTCATCTTATTAAAACACCCCGACAAATACAAACAATTCTAAAGTGGTGAAAATAGCCTGCTGGGGGTTTGTCTGTTTACTTGCACGTTGGTTTTAGGAAGGATTTGTATCCTGTCTCCAGGGTGTATTGTGTGATTTGTACAAAATCCTGGGTTGCAGATGTCCTTCAGGGAATCAGCGGGAGGAGACAGTGCTATCAGAGACTCCTGGGGGGTTGGGGGGTAAGGGGGATGTTACTGATTTGTCAAGGCCAAACAAGAAGTTCATGCCATGAACCCCGTGGTCCTTCCTGGTTTATGGAATTTTACTGTGCCTCCGGAGAAGTGGCAAGGAAAATGGAAGGAATTTGTCCTGTGTTTGTCAGGGCTATAAACATCCTTACAGGTGCACACTATTTATTCAAAACTCTACATTGGTGGGTTTATTTCCATTCCTTTTAGTTCCTGCTTGTGGTGGTGGTACTGGGGCAGCCTGAAGTCCCCCCAGTTTATATACTGGGCATGACGTGCTGTGGTATGGAATATTTCTTTGGCTATTTTGGGTCAGGTGTCCTGTCTCTGCTTCCTCCTAGCTTCCTGTGCCCCTTCTCACTTACTGGAAGAGCGTGAGAGATTGAAAAGTCCTTGATTGTGGTAAACATTACTGAGCAATTAAAACATCAGTGTGTTATCAGCATTGTTCTCAGACTGAAGTAAAAAACACAGCACAGCACCAGCTACTAAGAAAAAAAAGAATAATTCTATCCCAGCTGAAACCAGTGTGACTGTTGTGCAAAAAAAAAAAATCGAAATCCTCAAAAAACCCCAACAACCCACCACCCTAGTAGGTGCAGTGGGAAGAGAAGAGGAAAGCTCACAAGTCCAGTAGGTGCCCAACTGCCTTCAGCAGCAGAACACTGGTTTGGTGAAAATGCTGAGGGGAATAAGGCCCGTGTCACTTCCCTAAAAGAGTGTTTACCAATATATTTTGGGAGAAATTTCTTTCTGTTGGCAGGTGAATGAGACACAGTGTGTAGACCATTACAAAGCTGCCTGATATTCTTGGGAGTGTCAGCACTTCCCATTCAACCTGTCATCTCACACACTGCTTAGTTCTCCAGGACTTACTGGCAGAAACCTCTGGAGCATGCATTAATGAAAGTGTACCAAATTCCATAAACAAATGACAATCGAGACATCTGTCAAGCCACAAAGGGGGCATCAGTAAACTGACTACTCAAAAGCCCTGTCATAGGTTTTAATTTTTGTCTTCCTGCAGTTTAAAATAATCTCGTTCCTTAACCCAGCTAACTTGCTCAGAAGCAGAACACTTCAAATTGTGAGACTCATACGGACTCCACAGCAGGGGTACAGAGAGGAGGAAGGAATGGATTTCTACTTCATCTGAAGAAAAAAGATGTGGATAGGGAAGAGCAAGAAAAGTAGAGACAGAAGCAGGACAAACAGGGAAATAGTAGGGGGATGCTAAGGGTGTTATCAGTGACAAAGGGCAGTGTGATAATAACAAGGTCATAGAAATAGGTCAGAAAGTATGGATCGACCTCCTGAATACTGCTGCTGCACCACCAGCGCAGAGCATTTTTGAGCCAGTTTCACTGAGAGCCCAAAACGTCACCTACCCAGCTCCTGTTCTTGCTCCTCTCTGCAAGCTGAGTTTTTGAATGATGTGCCTGAGTACCAGCCAGAACAGGGACCCAAAGTCTGAATTGTGCCCATGAGTTTTGTTGTTGCTGTTTTTGTTTTTAAGAAGTGCCTCTGCTATCAGAGCATCATGTACAAGTTTGACCTATATAACAGACCAAGTAGGTCACTGGGTGCACACTGGACCATGACAAATTGATTTTGAACCATCACTTATCTGGCTCTGTTGCTGTCAAGGAGGATACATCAGAGTGATTGATAAATTATTTACCAAACAGATAAAAGCATGCTTCCCCCACCAGAGATTCAGGAGGGTTTATTGTTTTAAGCTGCTGCACTAATTGGGCTGTGCATTCACTTGCAGTTCCAAGAAAGATGAACATTAAAGAAACAATGCTCTTTACTGCACACAGTGGTGACACAGCAGAGGCATCCCACGAATGCCTACAACAAATGATGCTCAGTTTAGTGTTTTCCTGGCGCAGCTCCCAGCACCCCCTCCTTGCACCAGTCTCCATCCAGAGCTGTCTGCAGCACAGAGGGGAGAACTGGCCTCAGGGAGGCACTGAAACATTTTACCTCAAGCTTCACTAAGACTTGAGGGACAGCTTTGAGACTCCACTCCAGAGCCTCCCTCTCTTTATCTCAGAAATGATCCTAGATTGCTTCCCCTGGGATCTAAACCCTAACAAGCAGGAGAAAGAAAGGGATGGTAGAGCTTTTCCCCCAAGAAGTCTTTGCTATGACTCTGAACAAAACAAAACAACACCAAAACACATAGCCCCCCCCTCAAAAAAAAAAAAACAAAAAAAAACAGAAAATAAAAATGCTGTCCCCAACACCAACAAAAACTATTAAATAAATTACACTCTGAGGACAGTTACAAAAAAAAAACAGAAAAAAAAAGAAAAACAGGAATCCCTTCCACTCTCAAGGTACATATCATCTGACTGTAGGGTGCCAGTTACTGACTCCTGTGGGGTTGTTTGTATGCTGGGTAAACCAACAGATCTCCAAGGAAGCTTAAAGCAAACAAAGCTTTTAGTATCTTAACAATTTTTTGAGGAGGAGGAAGAAGTAATGGCAGAAGGTGGAAGAGAGGAAAGGAAAAATATAGGGAAACTACTTTTCTAATTGTAGCAGAGAGATAGAAGTATAATGTCTGACCTTGCCAGAAATTATTTTCAGCATCCAACTATTTCCTTGGGTTTTTTTCTTCAGTGCCTTGAAAACCTCTATAAAGGAATCCTGGCTGTGTCAAATTCTCACAGGAGAGTCTGCCTGGATTTGGGGTGATTGAAGAAAAGTGCTTGAGAACCATAGTCCTAGATAAAGATGTATAGGGTCCTGGCACTTGAATCTATTTATTAGCCTCTTTCCTGTGGGGTATCCACTAATTTTGATCACTTGAGAAAAAGACTATATTATAATGATTCTTAATTAGATACAGATGCAACAGATTGATTCATTATTTCCATGTGCTGCTGTCAGTGTTTCAAGCAGTGTTTTCAGTTTCATTAAGCTAGTATGCTAAATTCCTGCATGAGCTGTCTCTGTCATCTAAGACAACCCCTCCACCCCCAGCAACAGTTTTTGCCCAAACATCTCTACTTCTGATTTCTTTTGTAAGCCTTATCTGTGGCATTCCTCTTTGTTGCTATTGTTTTATACTGGAGGACAATCGTTCACCTTCAGAACCTGAGTTTCTCCTCAGTGAAAAAATAACTTTTAAGGAAGGAAAACTGCAGTGTAATCTAAAATGCATTTTAATCACTGCAACTAATTATGAAGAGTGGTAAATCAGTAAGGGTCAGAGCTCTAGCACCTTCCTTCAAATGACAAACAGTAGTGAAGCTGATTGTAATGGGATTACTCCTGTGAGTAGCTGCCCATTACTTTCACTGAGAGATTCATAGTCTCTTTGAAAAACGATCTGAAAGATCATTAATAAAAGAATAATTAACAAGGAATCTGAAGCCATTAATTCAAGAATTTCTGCAAACAATGGAAAAACTTCATTTATGGTGGAGACAATGAATCAGGGCAATGAAAATCTGGGTACTTCTGTATTGCTGACTGATACCAACAGTCATAATATCATTTTGGGAGCAGGCAAGGTAGGAGGAAAAAGAGATCTGTTTATGGATACATGCACTAAATTAGTTATTAAATCAGAGGAGAATCTGAGGTCATTGCTAGACCGCTCTCCATCATCTTTACCAAGTCTTGGGAAACGGGAGAGGTGCCTGAGGACTGGAGGAAAGCAAATGTCACTCCTGTCTTCAAAAAGGGCAAGAAGGAGGACCCGGGTAACTATAGACCGGTTAGCCTCACCTCCGTTCCTGGGAAAGTGATGGAACACCTTGTCCTTGGTGCCATCTTAAGGCATATCAAGGATAAGAGGGTTATGAGGGGCAGTCAACATGGCTTCACCAAGGGGAAGTCGTGCTTGACCAATCTCGTAGCCTTTTATGAGGAAATAACACGGTGGATGGATGATGGTAGAGCGGTGGATGTGGTCTACCTTGACTTCAGCAAAGCGTTTGACACGGTCTCCCACAGCATCCTTGCGGCTAAATTGAGGAAGTGTGGTCTGGATGATCGGGTAGTGAGGTGGACTGTGAACTGGCTGAAGGAGAGAAGCCAGAGAGTTGTAGTCTATGGGGCGGAGTCTAGTTGGAGGCCTGTATCTAGTGGAGTGCCTCAAGGGTCGGTACTGGGACCAGTATTATTTAATATATTCATCAACGATTTAGATGAGGGAATTGAGTGTACTATCAGCAAGTTTGCTGATGACACTAAGCTGGGAGGGGTGGCCGACACGCCAGAAGGCTGTGCTGCCATCCAGAGGGACCTGGACAGGCTGGAGAGTTGGGCGGGGAATAACTTGATGAAATATAACAAGGGAAAGTGTAGAGTCCTGCATCTGGGCAGGAACAACCCCAGGTTCCAGTATAGGCTGGGGAACGACCTGTTAGAGAGCAGTGTAGGGGAGAGGGACCTGGGGGTCCTGGTGGACGACAGGGTGACCATGAGCCGACACTGTGCCCTTGTGGCCAAGAAGGCCAATGGCATCCTGGAGTGTATTAGAAGGGGGGTGGTTAGTAGGTCGAGAGAGGTCCTCCTTCCCCTCTACTCTGCCCTGGTGAGACCTCATCTGGAATATTGTGTCCAGTTCTGGGCCCCTCAGTTTAAAAAGGACAGGGACCTGCTGGAGAGAGTCCAGCGCAGGGCAACTAAGATGATTAAGGGAGTGGAGCATCTCCCTTATGAGGAAAGACTGAGGGAGCTGGGTCTCTATAGTTTGGAGAAGAGGAGATTGAGGGGTGACCTTATTAGTGTATATAAATATATAAAGGGGGAGTGTCACGAGGATGGAGCCAGGCTCTTCTCAGTGGCAAACAATGAAAGGACAAGGGGTAATGGGTACAAATTGGAGCACAAGAGGTTCCACTTAAACCTGAGAAGAAACTTCTTCTCAGTGAGGGTGACGGAACACTGGAACAGGCTGCCCAGGGAGGTTGTGGAATCTCCTTCTTTGGAGACATTCAAAACCCGCCTGGACACGTTCCTGTGTAACCTTATCTAGGTGTTCCTGCTCCGGCAGGGGGATTGGACTAGATGATCTTTTGAGGTCCCTTCCAATCTCTAACATACTGTGATACTGTGATACTGTGAGAAAACAAACATTAAGACCTTGTTACAATATTAAGTCCTTTGATCCTCAGGAATTTTGAAAGAGACCAGATTTTCTCAATCCTCATGGCTTTTTTGATATAACATCTGAGATTTTTATATTGAAATGAATTAAACATTATTGAGAAGCTTATATTAATTAAACTGTCATTGAACCTAAGGTAAAGGTGACTGTCAGAACCTGACCTGATTCATCAGTTCATCTGAAAGGCTCCTCAAATAATAAGAGGATAACTGCAAGGCAAACTACTCAAATGGAGTGCCTCACGCAAACAATTCAGGACTTCCCAGACTGCTGGGCTCCATGCAGCACTACCAGTGTGGAGCTGGACATCTCATAGCTGTGGTTTATCAGCTCCCGGACAACACTGTGAGAATGCAATTGCTCAATACACACCTGAAGTCCTTCCAGGATGGAAGGTTGTTTCTGCTCAGCACTTGGGGCTCTTGTGTTACCTCGAGCAGAACCAGACCCCCGCTGCCTGCATTCACTTGTGTAGACCTGCCTCTGATTTTCATCTTTCAGCCTGTCTGTATTACCTTTTTCCAGCATGCGTGTACCAGAATCTAGGAAAACAAACGTGAGAAGGCCTATTTTACACATGAGAGCTCTTAGATTCTTCTATAAGGTTCACAGTTAGAGATTGGATAGCTGGGACACTCCTAGTGCTGGAACACCCTAGCTGTTTAAGGAAAAAAAGGCACAGGCTTGGTTTGTTCTGCAGTCTCCATGCAAGCTGTCAAAAAGACAAGTTGAACAAGGTTGTGAGGATGTCTGCTCAAGATGTATTTAAAATTCAACACCCCTGCAAAACAAAAATCAGCAGAGGTTCCCTTTGACTTCCTGACTAAACATCCTCAGGGCTCTGCATTTTAGATGGTTATTTTAAAGTGTGAACCAGATCGAAAAATTACATATGAAGACCCAGTCATTTCTTGGCTTCTCCCACACTTACTAATTTTTCTCAACAACTTTACTCTGCCTCCTACATTTTACCAGAACATTTCTAGCTGGAAAAGTGGGAAAGAAAAGTAGTTCTACATCAGCAGATAAAACTCCAAAGTCTTTGATTCCTTCAGCTCTGAGGCTTTGCCACAAATACATGTGGAGATCTGAAACGTGTATTGCTGTCACAAACAACTGCCACTTCTGCGTGGCATGACCCAGACTCATGTTCACACATTTAAAATAATTAGATTGCATAATGTATGTGATCTTCCAACCTCACTGGTTAACAGAACACCTGAGACACCTGATCTGGAGCCCTGAATCTGTCCGATATGCCAGAGTCTATTAGTACCCCTGGAAGCTGCATGAAATACATCCCATATTCTCCAAAAATCTCTGCATGATGTTATATTCAGACATACAGGACAGAAAGAAAACAAGGTAACACAAAAGTAAATTCACATTTTATTCTATAAAAAGCTTCAGTTAATACATATGGAAAACCTTTGGACAAACTTCACATCTAAATCACTCAAGCTATTATTTGTCTGTGTATTAGAACGTACTATGTGGATACCATGCATAATTCCATGAAAGGTTTGACCTATAATTAGGAGTTTTCATGCCAGATGATGTTACTGTATTCAGTTCCCATGAATCTCAGCACTGTTTGCCCTGAAGCTACCGCATCAAGATAAAGGCATGGAAAAAGTGAGTAGCAAAGGGAGAAAAAAAAAAAAAAAAAAGTGCCACTAGATCTCTTCTTTTGTTTATTATGTTTGACCAGGGAGTTTACGTTTCTTTTTTTTAATCTTAAGTTTTGTTTTGTTGTTCACTAAAATGCAATGTCCTCTAGTTGAAAGTATTTGGGCATCTTTCCCAAGTCAGCCTGACAACATCAATGGTTAGCTGTTGAGCTGCAGTGACCCTGTAAGCAAGCTGTCCTCTGGTATTCTGGCTGCACCTACTATTACTCAAGCAGTGGAAGCTAAAAAAAAAGCGACATTTGGATTTTTCCTACTTGTTCTGCAAAGCGCCCCACCAAGCCTGGAGTACGGACATGTTGTATAAGGAATCAACAATTCTCTGCGATTACACAGCGGGACACAAACAATGGCTACAGAGCTAAGAACTTAACTCTGGGGTATACAGGGCTGACAAATGCAAAGACATATTGATCCTTGGCAGTCTGTCTCATCAGCAAAGTAGTAATGGTCTGCATATTAACACAACAGCCTATGAGGTTACAAAAGACAAGAAAGGACACTGGAGCTTAGTGCCTAAAGGATGAGCATGCTGTGCTAGCTCCACATGTAATTCAAAAGGTTAACCAACCACCACCATCACTCGGCTCAGAGGCCAGCCTATGCCAATGGTTATTTAAACAGAGGGATTAAAAATTACTACTTTTGCTGAAATGTTTGTGCCAGGCTGGAAATCATCAGGTGAACAAGTAGGTTGCAAACTGGCACGAGCTAGCAAATTGTGCAAAGGGAGAATGACTTCCATGGATGCTGGACAAAAGTATTGGTTAAAAAGTACCTGATTACAAAACTACCGTGGTTTAGTGGTGGACTTGGTAGTGCTGGGGCAACAGTTGGACTTGATGATTTTAAAGGTCTTTTCCAACCTAGTTGATTCTCTGACTCTATTATTATATTGTTTAATTAATGCATATGTCTTTAGATGACATCAAGGAAAGAGTCAGCACTCGCTTGGTTCCTAGACATGCAGGTGACAGATGACAATTCTCTGCCTTCTAACGACAAGCTGGAAGTACCATTGTAATTACTATTCCAGTGCCAATCTGGTGCCAGGGAAGTGCTTCAATGACACTGAGAAATGGTGCTGCAGCATTTGCTGCATTTGAGTGATTAACACTGCAAAACAGCTCTTGCAGTCATCCTCCCTCCACAGAATCTGTGTAGATCTGGAATTGTACAAGAATCAGGCTGCACAATCAAAACTTCAGAAAGGGACGTTCAATTACGGTATCAATGTACACATTTGCCTATTGCCTGTAAAAAGAGGAGTGTAAAAGGAATATTAGGTTATCCTCTGAAATTTCAGGTTCCCACAAAAAATACTGAGCAGACTTGAAACAAAGCATTTGGAAGACTATGGGTTTTGACAGATTATGGTAGAAAAACCTGAACACAAGTACTATTTGAGCAATACTATTGAAAACAATATTATTTTAAAATAGAAACACTGTAATACTGTTATTCAATGATTAATTTTGTAATATGTATGTTATATTTCATATAATAATATTAAGATAAATAACATAGTTTATGATCAACACTACAGAATTATTTTAATTCTCAATTATCAGTATCTTTTTTTTAATATCACTGCATAGATACTGTTAAGTTTCCATTATAATTTCAAGATACACATTCATATAGTCAAAATTTCTCATGAAAGAGGAATCCTGTTTCCCAGGAAACCCTGGAGTCTTTTACTGTATGTTTTTCTACTTTTTCTATTTGCTTTTGTTTATGATTTTTCTAGAGATTTGTAGGCAGGTTCTTGTGTAGGTTGTCTGGACTCCAAGGTAAAAAGATCTTCAAGCTATTTGCAGAGCATCTGAAAATATGGTTTACATTTATTAAAGAAATATTTATTCTTTCACAAAAAAAAAAAAGAGATTTAAAAACTAGGAAAAACTGTAAAAATATCTTTCCTAGCTCACAGTAATCCTGGCTGACAGGTTTCTTAACACCACATTCACATAAATACAAACTATATCTCCATCAACAACCAAGTACACCTGGTATCTAAATCATCTGCTAAGTACTTCTGAGGACATTCTGCACTGCATGATGAAGACAAAAGATGAATTCCAATATTTCATTATAATTTTAGTATTGTAGTGTCTTGATGATGTTCTTGAACTTCTGAATGCCAGGGATAATGAAAAAAAAACTAAAAATAATTCTTAAAAAGACTATATTTAGGCCTAACGAATATCATTTAACCTCATCATCTTCCTTAGTCTCTGCTGTCTTTTGAACTGGTGAAACTTAAGGGTTGCAGTGTATCTGCCATCAGAAAGTAAAAAGCTCTTGAAACAAATTGGGAGGGAGAAGGGAGAGCAGCTTGACACTGAGCTGTGGCTCATGTTTGCAGACCTCCTGGAAGAAGAGAGAGATGAACATGGTCAGAAAGGTTTAGCACAGGGCTGGTTTTAGGGTAGGAATAGTACTGCAGTGTCAGTACAACAAGTGGTATCATTCTGATCACGTCCCTACAGGGAATGTAAGAATATCTTCCTGATTCAAAGCCCTTGGGGGCTGAACTGAATCCATTTTGAATAGAGTTTGTTTGCACAGGCCAGTGAGAAATGGCCTCTAGCCCCTACCTGTTGATCTGGTACATTGGTTTCAATTGCAGCATCTCAATATAATTGAGATAAAAAATCTACCTTCCTAGGATACTAGATTTTCAAATTACATTTCCATTATGGGCTTAAATCATAGTCATGACATTTTCTCTATGCACTTTTTGTGACTGAATGAAATACTTTCTCTTTTTTTTTCCTTTTTAAGAGAAGTAAGGAACACTGCAGAGTCAGTTGGATCAATTACTACATTATAGCCAATAATATTGACTCTATTCAGCAAGGTTAATAACAAACACTGAAAATGTTAGTGTTCAACACTTATTAGATTATTAGACATATTGATAATAACAAAAAACAATTAATAATTTAAATTTCAATTGTATTGCAGATGAAGTAGGTTAGATGCACACTCCTAGATGAAATCAAGGCTCAGACAGCATCCCATTTCACAGCTTTAGCAAAGAACAAGTTGGAATAATCAAAGTATAAACTCCTGCTGATTGCTTGCTCGAACTATGAAGAGCAGTTAAAACCCACTGGTAATTAAAAATACTTTAAAGATTTTTAGTTTATTTTCTTTTTTAATGTATGAAAAGCAAATTGTTCCCCAGCTGTAGGAACCCATCCTAGTTATAAGTGTCATTTATGGTGAAGAGCAGCTCCTTGAACCACAGGTGTTCCTTCCACACATCATGTTGGGTTATCTCTTTCTTTGGGGGTGGTGGTATCTGTCCCCAAGAGCTAATTATATCCCTTCATGAAAGCTCTGTATTATTTTGCTCTTATATCAAGCACAGACACTGTGCATGCTGACACCAAGCCCAGCAGTACAGGACAGTGCAGGAGGAGGAGGAAGAGTGCACCCAAACAGGGAATGCATTGACCCTGCACAATAACCATCCATCGGGCTGAACACAGATTTGCAGGGACAGGCAATGAGGTCTGAGATCAGTAAGGGGCATACAGGCAAAGCTACGAGTTCTTTCACAAGTAAATGGTCATTTTTAATTTTCCATATGTATAAAACCAAAATATTTTGTTTCTATTTCTTGTTGATGAATAATGTATGCTCTTCTTGTTTTGTACAATATTGTTCTTTTAAGCTGCTGCATGCTCATACACATCAAATACATACATAGTAATATATGTGTACTTACACACACATGCACACAGAAAGTATATCACAAAATTTTCTATTGCAATCCCCAGCAGCTAATAGGCATTAAACCTGTCACCTATTCAGGTAACAGCCCTAAACACGAGGTTACAAGATTGACTAAAAATAAATAATTTCTTTTCCTCCATGTCCTCATTTTTAATTATTTGTAGAAAGTAGGCCTGCTAGAACAGCACCATTGCCTCAAAAAAACCTCAAAGCCAAACCAAATACAGAAATGTCCATAATTTTTGCAAAATGAAAGACGCTTATGGCATTTTCATTATTCTGCCAGTCCTATCTGTAACTTATCCAATGGTTTTGCTGAGGTTTAAAGTGGTGATTTGCAGGCTAACAGGCAGTAGGCAGTTTTCCCCTGAAAAAGCTGCTTAGAACTGTAGACATATTTAAATGTGAAGCTGGTCTCCTGCATTCAAAATAAAGCAGGTGCTAAAATATTAAACTCTACTACTGTCCACTATTCATTGCATCCAACTGGTGCTGTCAGAAGCAAGCTGCTTGACTAACCAGCGCCTGTGATTTAGTGTGACATCTCAACTCTAATTACTCCCTCCTCCTGATTCACTTTCTCAGCCTCCAATTTTCAAATTCAGAGAGCCTAGATTCAAGGGTACAGGTATGGCTTTGTGCAAGAGAGCTAGATATGCATTTGCTTCCAAATGTAGAAGACAGCGAATCACCTTGGACCCTTGAAATGATTTGCTACAAAAATAAGTCTTTGAAGAGGCAATTTAACCTTCTCTTAGGTGTCTCTCTGGTGTCTTAGCAGATCGTCAAGTCTCATGTACTAAGCATGGGTGTCACACAGCTGTCTCCGACCCTAACTCTCTGAAGAGGCCGCTGTCACCCACATAGCCTGTATGATGATCTGCCCCATCTGCTGGGCACTGATACGCTTTTTTCTGGCACGAAGGATCAGAAAAGTGATGGCACTGGTATTATTCCCCTGTGCAATGCTGTGTTCAGATTTGTGACAGTGGATGGATCAGGTCATGCAGCAGGGCAGTCCCAGACTTCCCCACTGCACATGTGAACCATGAACAAACCACAGATAACAAATTGCAAATAAAATAATCAGAAACCTTTTGAATAGATAAACTGCTGCAGGTTTAACCTGCCCATTTACCTTATACTTCACCAAGAATAGTCCCTGTTATTATATGAATAAACATCACACAAAATAGGAAAAACCAGCATCGTTAAAACTCTCTGTAAGCCACTATTTTCTCTGGTAATTTTTTTTTTCTGTGTTGAAGAAAGTGAACATTTTGCTGACCTTATCAAAATATTATCAACTTTTGAAATTTGTCAGTGAAATCAGAAAAAAAAGATATTTTCTTTTTGGAAACAAGAGAGTGACTAAACTCCTTTCTTTTTTTTTATTTATTTTTCAGAGAAGGAAGTCTTTAGAAGGTTAAAATACAAACTCTAAGGTATTTTGAAAATCACATGGTTGATTTTAGCTAACTAACTTGTATTAAATACATTTTCCTAACATTTTTAGGTTAGGTTGGTTTCAGTGTTAACTAAGGTTCAGGAAGAGAATACCTTTATTTCCTAAGGAAATACATCTCATAGACCATTAAAGCTGCCAATTAACAGTGAGGTATGGGTCCTAGCAAGTGTTTCCCCAAAGTCCATGCTTCAGGATAAGTGACAAGATCATGCCCCATGTCAGGTAAGGTAACACGCAGCAGGTGGAATGCCACTGCTGTGTGGGTTATTCATATGAAATGCTCTCCTTGCTATCTATGAATTCATTGCAAATGTCTCCCGAAACCAAAGTATCTTATTGAACTTTCACAGTCCTGTTCTCAAGAACTGCTGCCCAGTGACGCACTGAGCACCTGCTTTCTACTTTCAGAGTAAACCAATCTATCTTCCCTTCTGCTAGAAATATTTTTTGGTTCATGCACCAAATTTCTCACTAAATAATAATAAAAAATTGTCATGAACCTGCAATGGCAAAATATGGTATTAAAAATTTTATCTGTTGTGTGCAACTATTAAGCTTGTCCTTCTGCAGCTCCCAGTGAGCTCCAGATGCCCTCCACTCACTTTTTCTTCAGGTAGAGGGGGGTCTTCTTTATAATCAATAAACTGGTATTTTGTTCAGTTGTCACCACTACCACATGTACTGGGCCCACTAAGGAGTATGTGAGAAATTGAGAATTCTCATTGAACAGTGAAGCCTTCCTGGTATCAGTACCAGTTCTTATAAACAGGGAAATTGAAAGCATCTGAAGTAAAGCTGGGCAAATCAGGTCTGTAATATCTGTCACTCACGATGCACATATAAGCTTTGACAGCTCTTTTCTATGAAATTTTTTTTGGTAATCCATGATCCCAATCCACAGATTGGTGATTTGCACACAATTTGCAAATAACTGTCTCTAGCAAACATCTCAGACTAGAAACACAAAATAACTTGTCAGCATTACTCCAAAGCCAAGACTGCAGATTTCCAGTATTTCCTCTCCTCTGTGAGACAACACACAGGACGTTCTTCTTTTCTGTTCTTTTTTTGTTTGTTCTTTACTTCCTTATTGTCTTTGTGATCTCACTAGCCCTGTTTTCCATAGCAAAACACTGATTTTACAAAAATGTATTGCCAGTAACTTCTGTTTTAACAGGTCAAATTTTCATTTGGGGTAAATAAAAATAATTCCTCTACATTGAATTAATTTATTATTATTGATTACATTCAATCTGCTACTTCTGAGGATTTAGTCAAGATAAGGGCCTTTTTCTGCTGTGCATTTTACAAATATACAACAATATATTGTTCCTGCTCCAGACTATTTATTGTCCAGATAGACAAAGGACAAGGCAAAAACAAATAACATACAAGGAAGTCAAAAAGAAAGGAAAAAAATGCCATCAGTTGTGGTTCTGGCTATTTATATTGTTCAGGAACACGACTGCATTTTTGTTACCAGATCTGAATGTACAAGCTTCTTTCTTGGTGTTTAGTCCTATTAAGGCAAGTAAGAGAGACATCTATACCCATTTTCTGGTACATATTTATTTTGTGCAATGGCTTGTGAAAGAAAATGCTGACTGTTTTTTCTAGTTCTGAAGTCTTTTCACAGTGTGTGTGGGAAACAACTGAGATTGAAATTCAGTGCTCTTGTTGAATTTACAAATATCTTTAAATCTGAAGCTGTAGCACCAGCTTAAACTTTGGACAGTGACTGGGGACTGGGAAGCTTTATATAGCCTTTTCCCTGATGTCAGTCTTAAGTTTTGGAATGCCTCTGATGTGCATTCATCAGCCCTGGTCCCCATCAGAGGAATGGAGCCATGGCTTTTTGCAGCAGCTGAGGTGCCATGGTCTCAGCATAAGGTGTGGGGATAGTCTGGTTTCTCTTCTCCAGAGGAAGGGAAACAGTCTTCCCCAAGACAAAGTAGAGGTCTCCCAGGGACCCTTAATGGCTCTGCCACTCTGTTGTGAATCATGTGAGAGTTCATAAGATGCTTTGCACTTCCATTTTTGTTGGAGATACTGAAAGAGAAAACTACCTTTTCCTTTCCATACTACAAAATCTGTCTATAACATACACCAGGGAAATGCTCTGGTGTATGAAACCAGAGCTGGCTCAGAATCAAATCTAAAACCAAAAAAACCATGGTGTTGTGTTCATTGTAACCTGCCTGGTCTTTGCTACTGTGTGCCAGCCTGTATGTATATAAGCTTGATTAAAGACCACAATATAAATAATTTAAAATTTACATTTCTTCCTTTTTCAACACTGTCATACAATATAATTATATGATTTCTAGAGGGTACTTAAAAATGAATTATAGGCAGTTTTCTTCATATTCTTGGTCACAAGTAAACCTCCAAGCTGAGTACTGCCTTCTGTAAATACCATTCCAAATGTTCACGAAACATCCTATAATTGAATTATGAATAACCTCTGAGAACCATAAAACGATGTGTTCTGCGCTGGTGACACAAACAGATGTATTCACCATCCCAACTGTAAAATGAAACCTAAAACAAGCCAGTATTTTCACTTGCTTTTGATCCCTACTGTGCCTCTGTGCATGAAAAATACAATGGAGCCTACTCAGCCTGTAATGCTCTCCTTGGAATTAGTCCTTCTTGCAAAAACAAAGTTAAAATCAAAATAAAACAATGAGTATGTTTCCCATTTATAAACAAATAAATAAATGCCTTTGCTCAGTAGTGGCTGAAATATAGATAAGCAGGAAGAATTAACAGCCATTGAAGGAAAAGATGCATATATCTGACACTTGCCACAAAAATCATGATGTGTCATTTTCAAGGGTGGTGTTTTACTGTTACTTACGTATTAACTTCTGAGGCCTCCTCATCTTGATGCATGGTGCAGGAAGCCCTCTTTGCACAACCAAATGATAAAACAGGGGTTTAGAATAAATGAAAATTGAGTAAATTAATGGAGCAAACCTAACTTGAAGAAGGACCGTTCTTTACCAGGTGACCAAAAGCTTGAGAAGTTTAACACAGGCAAAGGCACTGTTGTTACTCAGCATCTGGGGTGCACAGATGAAAAAAAGCATGCAGTATTTAGATCACACAGGACCAGGACAGAGTTAAATTTTTATATTGTAAAGCAAAGCTTAAGAACAAGCCAATAAATAGCACCCAGGGTTGCAGCAGATTAATGGTGGTAAGAGAAATTAAACAAGGTGGAAACCTGCATTTTGGCAAAGTCCCCCCACTACATGGTGTGGAGCACACGCAATACTAACACACACTGTCTCTACCCCTTGCAGCATCACCTACATGTCTAACAAGACCCGAGGCTTCTACAACTCTGGGCTAGGCTATGTACTAGGAGACTGCTCATGGGTGTGAGCCTTATGAGGATGGGCAGCCATACAGGGCTCAGGGACGAAGCCACCTGACAGTGTGCGTGTCATCAGAGCAGAATAGAGCTGTACACATTTTGATAAGATGTGTGAAAAGATAAGTTGATTAAGCACAGGAAAATATGCTGGGTTAGGTGGGTTGGATTCCTAAAAAGCCTGGGTAAGGCCTCACAAATGTGTCATCTTGGGTGTCACTGTGGCACCCAACACTATTTCGTTTTTTTTAGTTTTATCGCCAAGTGGGAGGAATAAAATTGATGATCTTCTCCTTGCATCTTTGATAAATAAGTGCTACTGTTTTATTGAAAGCACCTGTTTCCTTCCTACATCTCTTCTTGGGAGATTTTTTAAAGAATTTCTTGCCTGAGAAGCAGCTGAATTCCAAATCTCAGGTCACCACCCATCTGCTCGCAGAAAACAAGCTGGTTAATTCTGGGAATGCTAAAAAAGAGTTTTAAAAAGTCTCTTTCACATTGATGCTCCCCAACACAGGAAGGCAAGGCATATGGAGGAGAAGAAGTTGGTAGAACAATTTTATTTGTGGTATGAGTAACTAGATAAAAGTGTGACACATGAGGACACATGATAAAGGCAGATTTAATGATCACCTTTTCCCTCTTAGGCTATTAATACCTACAGCTGAACAATACTAAATATTAATAAATAAATAGATACTAGTAATATATTAATACCTTCAGCTGTGCAGCTGAAATATGTGTGTAGCTATTTTGATATTCATTTTCAGAATATGGCAGCAGAGACTCCCCATTTTATGGTTTGTAGTGCTGTAGGTGTTTGTAACTTTGCAGCTTTCCATCTGCAAGCAAACTCATGCTCACTTCTGGGTACAGCATTGCCAGGAAGACACATATAAGTTAAAGAGATCTTGGAGAAAAAGAACAAAAGTTATTGTGAGGCTAGAAGGAATGATATATAAAAAGAGATAATATGCACAGCTTGATGAAACAATGACTAATGCTAGGGCATAGTAACAATTATGAAAGGAGTCTTAATTGATTTATCTAAAGAATGCTAAGAGCTTCTTTTAAGATGCTTTGCTATTAGAATTATTTATATGCCTAGGTTAAGGGTATAGTTAAAGACTTTTGTTCTCATTTGATGGTTGAAATTAGGGAAAACTAAACACACACAGAAGCATAAGCATCACAGGGTTATTCAGCTGCCAGTGGCTCTTAAAATATTCTTCCCTGAATAGTCCTGTGTGTCACCAGAGGAAGCTAATGGGTGTGCTAGAGTCTCCGATGGTGATAAACAAAGACACTAAATGATAATGGTTATGAGAGTGAATTAGTCTGATCCAATACAGAGAACGATGTGGCTTGTGAATTGCTGTATACCAAGAAACACCAGCTATGAATTCTGGGTAAGGTGGATAGCATAAAACTTGCAATGAAGCTTGTGTGGGATGAAAGGGTATGGTATTCCTTCCAAAAAAGTAAAAAATACTAGTTTGTAATACTCAGATGGTATAAAATGTCATAGCTGCATTGACTTCAGCGGCACTGTGTTGATTTGCATTAGCTGAAGATCTGTCCCTAAATTCTTAAAGAAAACCCAGAATGAAACTATAATGAATTTATTTTTGGAAGGACACCATCTGGTGTTTTATTGCTAGCTGACAAGAAGTAGGAAAGGATAGTCTGACTGCAGGTTGCAAGAGCAGTGAGGAATTTGCTTTTAACAGGGGCTAGTGAGGAAGTGGTTAACCAAATATCTCTTTTTAACAGGTCCTCTCACCATCATCTACAAGCTAGCGAAGAGCTCAGACCAAATACAGTGACCTGGATATCATAAACTGTCTCTCTTTAAAAGTCGTGTAAACTAAGAATAATGGCACAATTTTGTCATGCTTCAGAGCTAAATTAACCCCCTGTCTAGTTCTCTATTGTGCCTAACCAATCATCTCCATTTAATGACTTCAATAATTCTGTTGATTATAAAGCTGGCTCTGAATATAAGCTAAACCACCTTTCAGGATTCATAACCCAGTGTAAAACTGAGGAAACTGAAACTTTGCCTGGCTGTTGATTTCATTGCATTTTCCTATTCCCTTCTTTTTTTATTATTTTTTTCCGTGACCCTTTTTCTACCCTATAAATATTTTTCCCAGTTGTTCCAGCATATAATTCTCTGTAGAAGTATCCCTCATCAGATGTCACACTACAGGCAAGGTAAAGGTATTTTTTCTACAAAACTGTTGATTAATTTGGAGAAGAGAACATTTAAGGTGTGATTCTATATTTTTTTAATATTGTAAATGTGTCAGGTGCATCTCCTTTTGATTCCTATCCAGTGATAATTTTAGCAGAACCTTTAGGTAGAGACATCAGATAAAGGACCAACAGAACCCTTCTGAGAAAGATTAAATGATGGTGCTCTGAGAGTCAGTCAGTTTGTTCTTCACATCAAACAATAGCCAGCCACAAAGCAAGTGCCAAAATGGTGTCTAAGGAGATAAGAATGAGTATGAGCTAATTAATGAAAGAGCTAAGAAAACAAAAAGAATGGTTTATTTGCCTATCTTTATAATGAAATGCAGTCATGACTGAATAGTGGGACTACAACAGAGTCAGTGCAAAACTTCTCTTATGCAAATGCACGTTAGGAGTTTAGAAAATGAACTTTTATTTCAAGGCATTTATATTAATTTGTGTTATTAGTAAGCACCAGTTGTAGGATGTAGTAAGAATGTGTAAGCATGTAAGAAAGTAAGCAGCTGTGAGAGCTGTTCTGAAGTCTCCTCATTTGCTTGTGAAGTACAGCTCTCCCTAATGAGGCAAGCATTTGTTATTCACCAACTGCAAGGGATGGGTAGCTGGCTTTTTTGTTCTGGAACACACCTCTGCTCATCCCAGGCTGCTTGCACAGTATCCCAGGCTGGTGCAAGAGCTGTCAGTGAGGACCAGCAAGACAGAGCAGCCATTCCAAGGTTTGAGCTGTGACATAGTGGCCATGTCTCACTGTATTTGCTGACCAATGTGAAGCTGTTTTCAGCTGAGATTGTGGAAGGGGATGTGGAGGTCTGAGCTGAGGATTTGAAGGTATTTACTCTGCATTAGCCCCTTAATTGGTGGTTACCTCAGCTGACTTTGCAAGTACTGCTATGACAAAGCAAATGCTCTTCTTTCCACTATAGTGGTCTCAGGTAGTTTGGAGTTAAACTGTGATCAGTTGCCAAAGAAATGCCAGACCACAGGAGTTATACACAGTCAGGGGACTGTGTGTAATTTCTGTCTTCTAAGGAACAGTACGTAAGGATAATCCCCTACCTTCAACATTAAGACAGCAAATACTCTTATTACCTTTACTTCTATTAATGCTGCTTGGAAAACATAATGTTAATATATAACTGTAATTACAGTAGGTCTGTAATTATAAATAAAACTGTAAATATTTCCCCTTAGTCAGATACCAGGATACCAAAACCAGTGTACTTGCCCTTCTGTATTAGTGTACTTAAAAGGAGAGAGTTCTGATGGAAAGCAGCCACACAGAGACTTAGGGCAGTAAGGTAGGCAGAGCCTCATGTATGCCTCCCCATGTCATATGAATGCAAAATTGGCAGCCAAAAAACAGAGGACACAAAAAACATCTTCCTAAAGGCAGACAGGGAGAGATCCAAGTTCCTTTGTCCCTCTGAACACTGAAAAAAGAGCTGGGTCAAGCACAGCTGGGAGGCATTTGAGGTGGCTGTTTGTCAGGCAGCTAGGCTGTGATTACAGCCTAACTCCTTCATGTGTCTGTGGTCCTAGCCCATGAGCCCTTCTGAAACCCAGGCATATCAGCCTGGGCACCACGCAGGACTACAAACTGGAGTCAAACTGGAAATGAACTGATGAGAACACATTGAACTGTCCTGTGCTAATAGATTAATTGGTTCAAGTTTCCACTGCTCTGCACTCCACTTGATTCTGTGCATGAATCCCCATTTAAATAGCAGGTTACCTAAATAATTAATGTGCTTTAGTGTCTCTGTGACTTTGCCATAGAATTCCTGAGTGTCCTTGGGAAATTCATCTCCTCACTCTGGACTTCAGCTCACCTTTTGCAAAATAAACGTGTAGCCAGAGCAAAATTAACAAAGATAACAGAGAGGTGGGATAACTGAAAGTGAAAACATTGATAATTGAAGGCATGTGCTGCAACAGCTGTACAGTGAGAGGATGGAAACACAGGAGATCCATGACAGTGTTGATTGTGAAGAGCATGGATTCCCAAACTACCCCACAGCCAAGCCATTGAGTTTACCCTACACACTCCTGCCCAAATAGGTACGCCAACGCCCACCTACTTCCAGGTATTCCTGCAGCCACTGCATGGGTAGTCTGTCAAGTGGGTAAACAACCTAGGGATATGGTGCTGAAGGGTGGTATAAAGCACGCAAATACACATAAAAGATGGATAGCATGTACTGTACTGAGCAGTATTGTGGTTGAAATGGCCCAATATGTGGTGCTTCACCTTGAGTAATAAAATGTTCTTGCAATGCAAAGTACCTTATGAAAAGCAATAGATGCAGCAAATAACACAGATCTCTTACTCTAATCTCTTTATTTTTTTTTAATATATCCAACTTTGGGTTTTATGAAGGAGCCTGAAGGTACCTAAATTAAGCCCATCTAGCCACTAAGTGCAGTCTTTCCCCAATAGTGATGGCCTATAACAGAAGGACTTCCCTAGAAGTTTTCTCTATTTTGTGTCAGAATACATGTGTAAGTCACAGCCTTTGCAACAAGGGCAAAATTTGGACATACTGTTAACCCTGGGTAATGGTTGGAGTGAAAACATTTTCTCAGCACTGGGTGATTTAGGAACTTATATATCATTTCAGTCTGGGATTCATGGTTATACATCATTATATATTGTATGCACATAACAAAAATGTTATCCAAAGGCCAAAGTCAGAGAAAGAATGGGTGATTAAGAAAGAGAATTCCCAATATACTGAGATACGATTAGGCTGGTGGGAGTGCTGCTATGAGAATGAAATTTGCAACAAAAAATAACTCTGTTTTATCTGTTCTGAGTGATTCAGTACATTCTCAATTTGCTGTTACAGGTAGCTGTAAATTCTTTTGCTCTATAATTTATGCAAACGTCCCAAAGGGATGGATAAAGAAATTACACCTGCTTTCTTGGAACCAATAATGAAGATGGGGTCAGTTAGTGCATAACAATAAGGTATTTTACCAACAGATATTCTGCATATCAAAACAATGTCTCTAAATTATGGTTTTAACCAACTCCTTCTAAAACTGGAGAATCTGGACCACGTTTATAGGTTTTCTGTTACAGATATAACACATCTGCTTAGCCTCCTCATTCAGCCTGACAGTTTGCTTTGCTGTGGAACATTCTTCTTTCCTTCTTTGAAACACAGCAGAATCCCACAGACATACTAGAAACTCCCTGATTTGTAGATGGACACTTTCCAAGCTCCCAAGCATTTTAAAACTGCAGGTTCTTGGTCTCTGGTCAACAAGGTGACAAAAAAGTATGTAAAGGAAGCTTAGCAGAGACATTTCTAAACTTTTCTGAGACTGCCTGAAGTCGTAGAACAAACAATACTTAGAGATTTTTGAAAACAGAAGTTCCTAATGTCTTATCTTACCCTTACTGTGATATCAGGAACACTTCGATTTTCAGGCCAGGTGAATCCTCCAGCAAGTTCTCCTTATATGTACAGTGTCCCTTTATGCAGCACAGCACCCTGCTGTTAAGCAAGTTTTATTCTCTATGCTTGTACTCATATGAACAGTGATTTTAGCCTAGATCAGATCTTTCCCAGATCCTTCCATACTCCATCGTAGCATCTGTATAGAAAGAATGTTTTTCTACAGGGGTGGGCCAACAAGTGAGAGGCGGTCAAAAGCTCTTTTCATGCCTTCTCAGTGTTGACCTTCAATAAAGCTTCAAGAATCTTCCCTGTGTAGACCAGCTGCCTTAGCTGAATTCAGTGCAAAATGTTAATTCAATATAGAGACATGCCAGTCTGTCACAGCAGTAGGATCAGTGCTAGTGGAAGGAAAGGAATGAGGAGTCTGATTTGGATTCTACTCTGCTGCAAGCTGCTTTTCCTAATGCACCATCTCCTATTTCTGGTATCTCTTACAAGAGCAGGATCAGGGTATTTTAGCTGAAGTCAGTAGTCACTTGATATGAAATCTCTACCAAATATACTGTTTCCAGTGGATTCTGAATTCTGACTTTTCCAAATGAATCTTATTGTATGTGAACTCCTGTTTGCTGTCTCTGAGTCTGGCCTGTGAATGTCATGCAAGAAAGATCAGTTATGCAACCATAAGCACTCCATTAACTTCCTTAATTCTGTTTCTTTTTTCTTGTAATTATTGACAAAAAAACCCGCATATCCCAATGGAAGAAACATAATGAATAAATAAATTATCAACTATACAAAAGAGATTTAGCACAGAAGCAGTTCCTTGACACTGGGCAAATACAGTTGTTCTTTCTACATAGTAATGTTTCAATAGGAGAGAGGGATCTAAAGTAGGACAACTGATTAAAAAGTACTCTTCATTTGACCTTTTTCAAGGTGTACTACTATCATACTCTCATTTTATGGTGATCTTTGATTTTCTTTTCATGATGTTTTATTTGACACAGCTGATGAAAAAAATCCATACATATTGAACATACACTGTGGTTGAGTCTGATATCAAGCTGCAGCCATCATCTCAAATTCTGTGTCTCTAAGTGTAAATGCCCTAAACAATATTTGATGTTTAAATCTTCAGACTCAGTTTGATCTTGCAAATCAAGAAAAACCCGTGGGTGCTACTGGCTCCAGTTAAAAAAGAACAGTTTTTTTTTTGTTAATTACTATGGGCTTTCACCCAAGAACAGAAATATTCCTTAGTTTTCCTTATAGAAATAGTAGTTGATCACCTCAGAGAACTCTCAGCACTAATCAATAAATTCCAAGGATGGCCTTATATCATAGGAGTACCCCAGTGGTGATGCATGATCCCCAGGTGGTTTTCCAACAGTCAGGACTGTGACACAATGACTGTGTCATCTGATTAGGAGCAAGACTTCACAGGCTGCAGTAGGGACAAAGTGGCAGGTGGTGTTGTCGCTGAACTTTCAGGGCTGCTCTGTGATTCCTATTCATATTCACACTGTACAAACTGAGAGCAGTGAAACCTCCAGCAAACTTTTGTTAACACCTTCTTGAGTTTTTCTCTCCAAGCTCTTCCTTCCCCTGTCTTGTAGTTCTTGGTGAGATTAGGATTTGATCAGCTCATTTAGTAAGGGAAATTTGTCAACTCTGATATTATGGTATATCTTCCATGTTATGGATATAGAAACTGGAAATTAGGTTATTTGCCTAAAACCAAGCAGTTAGTGTCAAAATGAATATGGGGGCCACCTATCAGGTTTAGAGTCTCAGAAATCCTTACCATTCACTGTAAATGACTTTGGCCTTTAAACCTGGTTTTCTCAGAATGCTTGTTTTACAGGGCTCTATATATTTTCAGTATATATGTAACTGTGAGTCCTCAGAAGGAAGCTACAGGAAGGTCTTGAGAAAGAGGGGGATGACTTGTAAGCTCACTTTATACAGGATAAGGATAGATGGTATTCACCAGAGCCCTAGCAACACAATACTGACAGTTCAAATTGCACTCCTATCAAACAGATTGAGTTTGTCATTATTCATGCAATCAATGTCTTTTACCAGGTCTGTGCCTTCATTGTTATTAGTTGTTCTCAGGTCTCGAACTTGTTAAAAGACAGGGGAAATAAATGTAATTCATGGTATTGACTGCAGGTATCATGGTTATTCTGTGTACAATTATATTATGATTATCTTAATAATTAATAAGTCTATCTATGTTCCATAATAGCATCACTGAGTATCTTCATGATCAGAGAGTTATGTTGTCTTCTTGCCCTCATGTATATGACACATAACAATTAGTACTTGGAACAGTAAGTGTAAAGTCTTTAGTTTTTATAAAGTGCAATAATTTAATTGAGTAAAAATAAGTAAAACCCCAAAACCAATTCTTCTCATTTGCATAAGGGTAAGTCAGGTCTGTGTTATATGTAGGTGGCTTAACATGCTTGGCTAGATGCTGACCTTGCTTACAGCAAATTAAGATAGGAACAGCTCCACTATGGAGAAAGAGTTGTAGGAAAAGCTCTTAATAAAGTACAGCATAAATAGTAAAGAGGGGAGAACAAGGACGAAAAAGATTGACAAGACAAACTAATTTGCTCAACAAACCTCTGGCAAAATGAGAAGCAGAAAACAAAAGACAGATCAGCACTGAATGGGAACTGCTATGGGTCCCTTTACAAAGATGCTGGGATTTTACTCTGGTTCATCCTGCAGAACCTTAAGAACTGTTGAAAATATCTATAGCAAGCACAGGCCTTACTACCCCACATGTATCAGTTGTATTATTGGAAGCAGCAAGCTAAAAACTACTTGCAGATTTGAGAAGATTGGTGGAAAAGTCTAAATATCAATGAATTGTACAAGAAAAAATAAAAGATTAAAAGATTTAAGAGAAAAAGTGTTATTGGGCAGCAGCATATTACAATTTGAGATAAATTTGTTGTTGGTGGGATGTGGGCTTTTTTTTTGTTTCAGGGTTGGGTTTTTTGTTTGTTTGTTTGTTTGTTTACATACACATGTTATTCTTTTCCTATATTAGATATTTGGGAATGTCAAACTTGCCATCGTAGACCAAATCAGTGTCTTAGAATCAGATATCTGATCTGATATTGTATATTGCTTCAGACATGTAACGATCACAACCAGTGCCTCAAGACACAGTATAGAGAAACATAAAATAAGGAATCCAGAGAGAATAAAAGTCCATTAGACAATATCCTATACATGTCAATTCCTCCATCTCTGAGAAAGTGCTATCGCTGAAATGTTATTGTTCCCACTTAGGACTCACTTATTGCTTGCACTTAGGACTAATTCAGCGAATCAGTGACATGCATTAAGTCAATGGGGTTTAAATATAAGTTTGAGTGTTTTTCTGATTTAAGTCTTTATGTCCTTCTAAATGGTTGTGGAATTCCAATCCTTAAGTACAGAGGAAATCCATCAACATAATGGACAGCAAAACTGGACTGAACACAGAACAAACCACAGTGATCCTAAAATCAACAAAAGAGAGGAGAAACAGGTCTACTATGAGTAGGGAGCAAGAACATTTCTGAACCCAAGAAATAACAAAGGATGGAAATGCAGTCTCAGTGATCTCCCTGGAGAGATATCTAAACAAGGGAAAAAAAATTATGGTGTAAAAATCATGAGACAATTTAAAGAGTTAAAGGACTTGAAGAACAAATCAGAAGAGCTAATCTAAATACATATATATTTCAAGGATAAACCATGAAAATGTGAGGGAGCTAAGGAGCAATTAAGGAGGAAATATATAAATATATATATATGAAAGAACCTAAGTGGATTCTTGGCACTGATCTCCTTTTACTCCAAAGGATGCCTGCATGTAACAGGCCTGTTCTTTCAGATAGCAATGATAAGGCACTCTAGGATATTATAGTGTCAACAAAAAATGCTGGAAACAACTGATAGATCAAAGAGCAACAAGTTGTCAACACTGGAGTGTAAGAGGAATAGTAGATAAATACTCAAGATAGTGGAAAAGAAAGCCTTATTTAACAGATTCTTCTTTCCGCCATTAATAAGGGGATACTCAATTACAATGGTAGTCTAAAAACTCAGAATATTAAAAGCAAACCCTTTTATATTTATAGGCCTCCTTCAGATAGTGGAAGGCTGCTATGAGGTCTCCACACAGCCTTCTCTACTCCAGGATGAACAGCCACAACTTTCTCAGCCTGTCTTCATATGGGAGGTGCTCAAGTCCCCTGATCATCCTCGTGGCCCTTCTCTGGGCTTGTTCCAACAGTTCCATGTCCTTTTTATGTTGAGGACACCAGAACTGTACACAATACTCCAGGTGAGGTCTCACGAGAGCAGAATAAAGGGGCAGGATCACCTCCTTCGACCTGCTGGTCACGCTTCTTTTGATGCAGCCCAGGATATGTTTGGCTTTCTGGGCTGTGAGTGCACACTGTTGGCTCATGTTCGTTTTCTCATTGACCAACACCCCCAAGTCCTTCTCCGCAGGGCTGCTCTGAATCTCTTCTCTGCACGACCTGTAGCTGTGTCTGGGATTGCTCCGACCCAGCTGTAGGACCTTGCACTTGGCATGGTTAAAGTTCATGAGGTTGGCATCAGCCCACCTCACATGCAAGTCAAGGTACCTCTGGGTGGCATTCCTTCCCTCCAGCATATCAACTGAACCACACAGCTTGGTGTCAGTGGCAAACTTGCTGAGGGCACGCTCAATCCCACTGTCGTGTCACTGACAAAGATGTTAAACATGACCGAGCCCAATACTGATCCCAGAGGGACACCACTCATTACTGGTCTCCAGCTGGACATTGAGCCACTGACCACAATTCTGTGTGCGGCCATCCAGCCAGGTCTTTATCCACCAAGTAGTCCACCTATCAAATTGATGTCTCTCCAATTTAGAGACAAGGATGTCATGTTGGACAGTGTCGAAAGCTTTACACAAATCCAGGTAGATGACATCAGCTGCTCTACCTCTGTCCATCAGTTCCTAACCCTACCATAAAAGGCCACCAGATTGGTCAGGCAGGATTTCCCCTTAGTGAAACCATGCTGGCTGGCACCAAGCAACTTGTTGCTTTTCATGTGCCTTAGCATGCCTTCCAGGAGAATCTGCTCCAAGATTTTGCCAGGCACAGAGGTGAAATTGACTGGTCTGTAATTCCCTGGGTCATCCATTTTCCCCTTCTTGAAAATGGGGGTTATATTTCCCTTTTTCCAGTTGTTGGGAGTTTCATCTGACTGCCATGATTTTTCAAATATGATGGCCAGTGGCTTAGCAACTTGATTTACCAGCTCCTTCAGGAAAAGCGGATGGATCTCATTAGGACCCATGGGCTTGTGCACATTCAGGTTCTTAAGATGGTCTCAAACCAGATCCTCACCTCCTGTGGGCCCAAGGTCTTCATTCTCACAGTCCCTGCGTCTGCCTTCCAAGACTTGGGTGGTGCTTTCAGAGCCTTTGCCAGTGAAGACTGAGGCAAAGAAGTCATTCAGAACCTCAGCCTTCTCCAATTCCAGGGTAGCCAGATCTCCCGATAGCATCCAGAGGGGGCCTATGTTGTCCCTAGTCTATTTTTTATTTTCTGCGTACCTATAGAATCTCTTCCTGTTATCCTTAACATCCCTAGCTAAGTTTAATTCTAACTGGGCCTTAGCTTTCCTAACCTGGTCCCTAGCTTCCTGGACAGCACCCTTGTACTCTTCCCAGGCCGCCTGTCCTTGCTTCGACCTTTTATAAGCCACTTTTTTCCCTCTAAGTTTCCCCAGCAGCTCCTTATCCACCCAAGGACGTCTCTTGGCCCTCCTGCTGCACTTCCTTCTAGTTGGGATGAAACCTGAGCTTGTAGCAGGTGATCCTTGAATATCAACCAAGAGTCTTGAGCCCTCCTGCCCTTAGGGCTACATCCCATGGAACCTTACTAAGCAGGTTCCTGAAGAGGCTGAAGTCTGCTTTTTTGAAGTCCAGGGCAGTGACCTTGCTGCACGCTCTTCTCACTGTCCTGAGGATCTCACATTCAACCATCTCCTGATTGCTTCATCCAAGCCTGCCCTGGAGCATCCAACGAGCCCTTCTCTGTTGGTGAGCAGGAGGTCAAGCATGGCATCTCTCCTTGTCAGCTCCTCTATTACTTGCAGAAGGAAGTTGTCTTCCACACAGTCAAGGAACCTCCTGGATTGCTTGTGCTGGGTTGTACCGTCCCTCCGACAGATGTCAGGGTGGTTGAAGTCCCCCATGGGAAGAAGTGCCTGTGAGCGTTAGGTTGTTCCTATCTGTCCATAGAGTGCTTCATCCAAGGATTCCTTTTGATCAGGCAGTCTGTAACAGATCCCCACAGTAATGTCTCCCATCACTGCTCTCCCTTTAACCCTGACCCACAAACTCTCTGTTCACTGCTCACCTGTCCCCATTCAGAGTTCCATACTCTCCAGCCTATCACTGACATAAATTGAAACTCCCTGTCCCCTTCTGCAGGGCCTGTCTTTTCTAAAGAGCCTGTAACCTTCCATTCCTACACTCCAGTCACGGGAGCCATCCCACTATGTTTCTGTGATGCCTGTTACATCATATCCCTATAGATATGCATACATCTCTATTTCACCTCATTTTATGATAACTGAAGGCTGCTTTGTAAAGGGATGTTCTTGTCCCCATCTCTGCTCCTGGCCATGTGTCCTCAGTGACTGTGCCATAAGTATGGATCAGGCTGAAAAGCAGCCTGTTCTTTTGATAATTCCTTTGAATGGAGTTTGTTAGATTTGCTTAAACCTGTTGTAAAAACCCACTTCCTCATGTGAGCAGCTGACATGAACACATCTAGGAACATGAGTTTTAAGGAGTTCCTCTGCAACTGTGCGTGGAACCATCAGACTTGCCCTGCTGTGAAAGGTGGTTAGAAGTTTGATATCAGAGAAGGGGTTGGGAGCTGCTGTGGCCCTGTCTTGAAAGCTTAGGTTGCTGATAGATACATACATATGTGTATCTATATATAGCAGTAGTATAAGTAGATATATATACACACCCTTTCTTCTGATAGCATTACTGAAGCTTCTGCTTCCCTGACAGTGACTGAGCAGCAGCGACAGTGGGATCAGAGTAAAGTGGAAGGGAAGACATTTATTTCTTCTATAGGTTCTCTTGCACCTAAATTGAGCAGGCCCCACCCAAAGGAATCGCCCCAGCTGCTTCTTCTTATTTACCCTGCAAAAAAAACTCCAAACCACCTGGATCTGATTTTTTTTGTTTCTTTCATTCTAGCAATTTATTTCCATTATTTATGCCAGAAGTCAGGTTCTGTGCTTTATTACAGCTGTGAAAAATCAAGATAACTAGATTTTCCTGTACAACTCCTCTTCAGAATTGGGCACTTGATATCTGATATGAGCTGTCTACTTCCTATCTTTTCTACTAGATCAGATATCATCCAAGTTTCACAGTGATTCTGCAATTACAACTGTAAAATAAATTTCTGTATCTGTAAAACAAATTTCTATTATCAACAGATCATTTGAGAGAAGGGTATGTACAGGAAGAAAAAAAACCCATCTGCTTCATGGTCTGCTTGCACCCACTCTGAATTATGCATCACTGACAGGAAAAAAAACCAAAAAAAACATTTTTTATCAATTGGAAACAGGGAAAAAAATCTTCAGACTGGCAAAAATTAAATTTGGGTTCATGTGAGGCAGATTAAAGCAGTGTGGGCAGTGTGGAACAAGCCTTTAGTGAATTCAAGCTAGGTCCCCTGGGGTACGTATGCTGTGAACCATACAATGAGTAAAGCTTTGCCTTGAGATTCCATGGGCAGTTGCTGCAGGCACTGTGATGGCAGGCTCTCACTACAGTCTAGTTTTGACTTCAGAAATGAAAATTTAGCTTTTTCAGGTTTACAATTCTCATTAAGATGGTGACTGCATAACATGTGACCTGTCTTTCAAGGCAGTAGGTGGCTTCTCATCTATCCGTCAAGGTCTCTGTCTACACTCTGTGTAATCTAAGCACGGAACCTATTTAGTAATTCTGCTTCTGACATGCTTTGTGGCTTTGGGAACTTCACTTGGCTTTATCTTCCTCATAAAGAAGCTTATTCATCTGTAAAATGAGGATAATAACATTTTCTTACCTAAAGAGTGTTAGGAGGCTTATTTTGCTAATGTTTGTGAAGTGTTTTGAGATCCTTATACTGAAAGCTCTATAAAAATGCAAAGTATTACTTAATCCCTTGGGCCTGCTATTATTTAAATATGTCGGTTATTGTTTCGCGCTATTTATCTTTTTCCTTTATGTTATTTTTAATGCAATACTATTATTGCTGTTTTGCTGCGATACGAATGTGACACAGGACTTAATCTTCCTCTGCTGAATATTATTTACATGTAGCAGCACAAGGTTGGCGAATAGGATTTACCTGGCAACTGAACAGTAACATGATTCCAATCAGTTGCAAAGCAATAGCATCTGATAATATCTTATGTCCAAATTGGCTGTACAAATTCTAGCAGCGTGCTTACAGCCTTTAATTCAATGGAAAATTATTAGGAAATATACAAATGTTCTGCACATATAAATGTGATTTGTTAAAAGCCTCAACCAATGCAGAATAAAAGTTCTTCCTTTTAAACTCTAATTGGAAGTTAACCTTTAGCTCACAAATCCCACTAAAGGAAATGGCTTTTCTAATCTTATTTGCTCTTTATGGTTTTACAACATTAAGTTGTTATTTCTGAATTATTTTTTATTTTTTTTATATAGTTGACATTAAGAATATCAACATGGCACACAAGATGAGCGACAATTTAAATATTTAGGAATTGTTCTAAAAGGCAGACCAATGTTTTGTTTGGTGCAATATCCTGTTACTAACAATAGCCACTACCAGATCCTTTCAAAGGTTTATATCACTAATATAAAATTTTAAAAGGATTGGGACTCTATTTGGGAGGCCAGGTGGAGCTGGTCTAACAATGAAGGGGAAGAGTGGTTTTGGTAGAAGGCTTGCCAGGCTGGTCAAGAAAGCTTTGAACTAGTAGTACTAGGGGAGAAGGGCATCATTCCAACCCAACACTCACAGTCAGTTCCCAGCACCTGTAATAGGTGCTCAGAGCAATGTAGAGATATTTCAGCCATGCCAGCCAATGAGCTGGCTTCATTTGGAGCTCAACTCAGATGCCTTTATACAAACGCTCGTAGTATGGGGAACAAACAAGACGAATTTGAGGTGTGTGCACCTCAAAGAGGATATGCTATAATAGGTATCACAGACACATGACCTAGAGGGCAGGGGGGCCCAAGGCTGTTGACTGATATTCAAGGAGAACCTACTGCAAGCTCAGGAGTGTTGCATCCCAACTAGAAGGAAGTGCAGCAGGAGGGTCTAGAGACCTCCTTGGGTGGATAAGGAACTGCTGGGGAAACTTTGAAGGAAAAAAGAGGCTTATAAAAGGTGGAAGCAAGGACAGGCAGCCTGGGAAGAATACAGGGATGTTGTCCGGGAAGCTAGAGACCAGGTTAGGAAAGCTAAGGCCCAGTTAGAATTAAACTTAGCTAGGGATGTTAAGGATAACAGGAAGAGATTCTATAGGTACGTAGAAAATAAAAAATAGACTAGGGACAACATAGGCCCCCTCTGGATGCTATCGGGAGATCTGGCTACCCTGGAATTGGAGAAGGCTGAGGTTCTGAATGACTTCTTTGCCTCAGTCTTCACTGGCAAAGGCTCTGAAAGCACCACCCAAGTCTTGGAAGGCAGACGCAGGGACTGTGAGAATGAAGACCTTGGGCCCACAGGAGGTGAGGATCTGGTTTGAGACCATCTTAAGAACCTGAATGTGCACAAGTCCATGGGTCCTGATGAAATCCATCCACTGGTCCTGAAGGAGCTGGTAAATCAAGTTGCTAAGCCACTGGCCATCATATTTGAAAAATCATGGCAGTCAGATGAAACTCCCGACAACTGGAAAAAGGGAAATATAACCACCATTTTCAAGAAGGGGAAAATGGATGACCCAGGGAATTACAGACCAGTCAATTTCACCTCTGTGCCTGGCAAAATCTTGGAGCAGATTCTCCTGGAAGGCATGCTAAGGCACATGAAAAGCAACAAGGTGCTTGGTGCCAGCCAGCATGGTTTCACTAAGGGGAAATCCTGCCTGACCAATCTGGTGGCCTTTTATGATAGGGTTAGGAACTGATGGACAGAGGTAGAGCAGCTGATGTCATCTACCTGGATTTGTGTAAAGCTTTCGACACTGTCCAACCAGTAATGAGTGGTGTCTCTCAGGGATCAGTGTTGGGACCGGTCTTGTTTAACATCTTTGTCAGTGACATGGACAGTGAGATTGAGCGCGCCCTCAGCAAGTTTGCCACTGACACCAAGCTGTGTAGTTCGGTTGATATGCTGGAGGGAAGGAATGCCATCCAGAGGGACCGTGACATGCTTGTGAGGTGGGCTGATGCCAGCCTCATGAAGTTTAACCATGCCAAGTGCAAGGTCCTACAGGTGGGTCGGAGCAATCTCAGGCACAGCTACAGGTTGGGCAGAGAAGAGATTCAGAGCAGCCCTGTGGAGAAGGACTTGGGGTGTTGGTCAATGAGAAAACTAGCATGAGCCAACAGTGTGCGCTTACAGCCCAGAAAGCCAAACATATCCTGGGCTGCATCAAAAGGAGCGTGACCAGCAGGTCGAAGGAGGTGATCCTGCCCCTTTATTCTGCTCTCGTGAGACCTCACCTGGAGTATTGTGTGCAGTTCTGGTTTCCTCAATATAAAAAGGGCATTTAACTGTTGGAACAAGTCCAGAGAAGGGCCACGAGGATGATCAGGGGACTGATCCGTATGAAGATAGGCTGAGAAAGTTGTGGCTGTTCATCCTGGAGAAGAGAAGGCTGCGTGGAGACCTCATAGCAGCCTTCCAGTATCTGAAGGGGTCCTATAAATACTGAGGAGGAACTCTTCAGTAGGGACTGTAGTGATAGGACAAGGGATAATGGGTTCAGACTTAATCAGGGGAAGGTTAGATTGCATCTAAGGAAGAAGTTCTTGACTGTAAGGGTGGTGAGGGACTGGAATGTGTTGCCCAGGGAAGCTGTGAATGCTCCATCCCTGGTAGTGTTCAAGGCCAGGTTGGACAGAGACTTGGGTGACATAATTTAGTGTGCGGTGTCCCTGCCCATGGCAGTGGGTTGGAATCGGATGATCTTAAGGTCCTTTCCAACCCTAACTATTCTATGATTCCATGAAAATGGCTGCAAAGCCACAGTCTCCATCTCTGAAAGGCTGTAAGGCTTTTTCCTCACTCATTCCTCGGAAATTTTTGATATTTAGGAAAATGCCCTACTTCTTAGACTTATTTTCAGTGCACACATACCTATATGACATTGCAGAACTACTTCTCTGCTCTATCTTCAAAATCCCTTGAGAATGTTTTTCCTTCCTCTGGATGAAATGAGGGACAAAGGCAATAACAAATTTCTCATGACATAATGTTTTCATTAAGTAGCACAACTGTCAAACACTTGGTTCCTCGACTATTTTTGACTCAAGCGAAAATATACTTACTCTGACAACAACAAAAGCCAGTTTTTAAAAAAGGTGTGACAGAGTAGATCTATTTGCATTTTATTATTTTTGCAGAAGGATACTTTTTCCAAGTTGTCAAAAAGCGTGCAATATCCTCACAGTGTAGAACACTGGGCATGGAAGAGCTTCCTAAATCTAAGTTTCTTAATAGAAATACTGTTCTGAATAATCAATTGTTTTCTTACTAAGTCACTATTCCAGTAAGAAGCCTCAAAAACCGCAGTTCATAGCAGAAAAGAAACAGGAGCAGTACCATCATTACTGTTTTGTTTCTTTTTCCTTCAACAGTGAAGAATTATAGCATGAAAATTTCCATATAAACCTGAATGAATGAATAAATGAACTTATGTATATGCACTGAAAACAAACAAGCTCTGACTCATGTTAAAGGAAGGAAATAGAGGAAGACTGATGACGAACAAAAAAATTTGAGAGAAAATCTTCCTGTACATCTGATGTGCACTTGAACACAAAACATTTTCTTCTTCTCTGAGTGCAGAGCTCTATTCTGTTCATCAATATCCACTGCAAGACTTCAGCATGTGTGAGAGACTCAGTTATCCAATCTTACATGCTATAAAGTGTCTCCAAGGTCAGGAATAGAAAATACTGTTGAGGCCACCAGGGAACTAGCATAAGAAGCTCACTGACATTGAAGAAACAATCTGTAATCCCAAGAAACTGTCATGTCCATGTCATATCTAGCATGAAAGTAGTGGGACTAAAAAGCCAGAAGGAGGTTTCTAAATGGAGAGAGAGCAGTCGGAGCCATATTTTCCAGGGGATTTTTTTTAAATATTGATTCCTAATGCTCCACAGTGAACATACCTCTTCCCTCAGCATGCCATTAGCTCAAAATGACTCCAGCTGCCGATGGTACCCTGACCCCAGCTCACAGCTGGAAGTGAAGTGCAAACAAAGAAGGAAAGAAACTAAAAAAAGGAAATGTTATTCTATAGGTTTGTGTTGAGTTTGTTTGAATGAAGAGAGCCAAATAACTGGCTGTAAAAGAATCCCTATAGCTGGACAGAAAAAATGGTAAAGGAAGAAGGTGAAAAGAGTAAGAAGGAAATGGGTTTAGTCTAGAACCAGTTGTAGAGTTATGTTGAATGCCAGGACCAAGCATGTTCTTTTATTACCACTAAAGTATAAATATATAAAAAAAATACTAAAAAATAGAAGCATAAACCCAACCACATATTTTTTGAAAATTCTATGGTTTTTATTGCTGGTGATACCAAATGGTGTGGAGATATCAGCACTTTGGAATGGAGAGCCACCCTGCAGAAAGACATGGACAGCCTGGAAGAGAGGAGTAACAAGAACCTTATAAAGTTCAACAAGGACAAATGTAAGGTCTTGCACTGGGATAAACACAATCCAAGTGCAGCACAGGCTGGGATCTACCCGGCTGTGGATTAGCTTGTGGAAAGGGACCCAAGGGTCCTGGAGGACAGCAAGCTCAAAATGAGTGTACAGTGTGCTTCTGTGGCAAAGAAAGCCAACAGGATACGGGGTTGCATCAACAAGGGCATCACTAGCAGAGATAAAGATGCCATTGTCAATGCTTGCCAGGCCACATCTGGAATACTGTACTCAGTTTTGGTCCCTGCTGTACAAAAAATATGTGGACAGACTGGGGAGGGTCCAGAGAAGGGCTCCAAAGATGATCAATGGACTGGAAAACCTGCTGTATGAGAAAAAGCTAAGAGAACTGGTTTGTTCAGCATACAGAAAAGAAGGCTCAGGGGAGACCTTATTCCCATGTTAGAGTAATTAAAAGGCGGGTACAAAGAAGATGGATACTTCCTTTTTACAAGAAGACACATGGGGAAGATGATGGGTTCATCTTGGCACAGGTTACTCCTGGGGAGATTCCAGTTGGACACTAGAGGAAAGTTTTCACAGTGAGAGCAGCCATTGCAAGAATATCCCCAGGAAAGTGGTGGGTTCCCCAACACTGGACACTTCTAAGACTTGTCTGAACAGGGTGCTGGGACATCTAGTCTAGACAATGCTTTTGACACGAAAGGTTAATCCAGATGATCCTTGAGGTCCCTTCCAAACTGCTATTCTATGATTCTATGAAATACAAATATATATATATATGTATACATGCACATATATGCACACATACAGATATATAGATGTTAGGTAGGTAGATAGGTAGACAAATAAAAATTGAAAAACTGCATGAATTTGTAGTCAAGAACAAATACAATCTACCAGGTTAGGAGTGGATCTTCACTGACAAAGGGTTTCACCTAATGCCCCCTCGAAATATAGTTTCAGGAGATCAATTAACTTTGATCTTTCCTTTTGCTATTGGAATCTATTAGTACTTTATGTGTATGTGTTGAGTATTTGGCTTATTTTCAGGACAGAAAACATTTCCCTAACTTTTTTCAGAAGAATGGTTGTCTGAAAAGACCTGGCTTTAACAAAGATGGGGAAAAGGATGTTGGACCATCTGTTTGCATGTTGTTTGTGCTTATTTTGCACCTGCAAAAAGAACTCGGTTCCCATGCTTACCCAAAAGTGTACCAGACCATAAACAAACAGTTACATGTGGAAGAGTTAAAAAAGGAGCTAAAGTCTTTGTATTTTTAGGAGACTAACAAACATCAGCCTAAAAGCCAATGAATTACAAGCACTGACGATGACAATAGAGGAAACCCCTAGCTGCATCTAGACCACATCATTGTTAAACAGGTATCAAGTCAATAACCAGAAATCATCACTGTGTAAAAGATACAGAGCATTTAATCTAGAAATTCATTAGTTTCACCAAGCAAGGAAAAGATGCACTTAGGGAAGGTCACCCAGGGTGTAGAGGTGGAACCTCATTGACCCAGGCAGAACTTTTTCTACTTACAGTAGTGAAGTTTCTGGTCTAGTTTTACTCAGTTAAAACTCCAGTACTTATTTCACCCAGAGTCTGTTCAGTCATTTTGGCATTCACAAGATCAAACAGTGGGGGAAAGAGCAGTATTTATGAGCCACCTGAGTTATAGCGAGAGGCTGATATAGGAGATCTGAGTCTTCAATAAAGGCAGCACAACCTACTAAGATTCATCTATGACTGGCTATTTGTCGTGTATGAAAGTGAATCATTTGAGGACTGTCAATGTTTCGTTCACAATAGCCACAAGAGCAGGGAGACATATAGGTTTTAAGCCTTACCTTGACTGCAGGAACTCTTAAATAACACAGACTCTCATCAATTTGGGGTCTTTAATGGTGCAGTATTTCTGATCAAATTCAGAAAAAGCTTGTCACATTTTGTTGGACGAGGTCTCATGCTCTACCTGCGTACAGATATTTTGCTGCAGTGTTTGGCTAGTTTCTATCAAACAGTCATAAAACTGACTGGTATAAGATACCCCATCTTATAAGCAGCTGAGTAAAACCTCAAAACTTGTCTTCTTTGCTTAAGAAGTTATTAACTGCAGGCAAGTAATAGATTTGGACTAATTGGAGGTAATATAAAGCACTGAATAGAAGACATTGGGATTACTTTGAGGTGGGCTATGTGCAACCAAGACATGATCACCCACATTAAGTTTTTTACTTTGCAGTAAAAATACAGTCTTGTGTTTGATGCAGAATTCCTTGGCAATAACCACCAAGGAAAAAAAAAAAAAAAAAAAAAAAGGCTGTATCTAGTCTATTTGTGAATTAATTAGAATATTAAGTAATGAAGGAATTTAGCAACTTAAATGACAAATATCCCAAGGCTCCCCCCCAAGCATCTAATGTGTACATCCATCCCTAATACTGTTTCATTGTTTCAGCCTCCAAGAAAAACAGGATGCAATATGCCTTTTGTCTATGATAAAGTTTCCTAATACAGTACAGTAATGCAATTTATTTTCATACAGCATCCTGCATATAAAATATTACATAACCCTTTATGAGAAGATAATGCATTACAGACTCAGGCACATTACTGTCTTGCAGGAAGAAATTGAAGGATAATGTTGTGGGAAGGGATGGAAGAAATACAACCTGAGGTACAAAAGTAGTTAAGAAATAAAGTAGTAAACATGTGTTCTCCTTGCGCCCTTAGTATCTGGATGCAGCTAGCTTTAGCAGAGGGCAGGTCAGTGTTATTGCAGATGCAGTGTAACACCAAGTGTGATGTACACATAGGGAGGAATGTTTCCTATCCCATGGGTTTATGCTATAAATAGGTATGAAGGATGACAAGGTGAATCATGGTCATATCATATGAATTCCCCAAGATCAAACAGGGAGCTTGTGGTTCAAGTGTGAAATGAACATGAATGTCAAAAGTTCCAGATGGTGCACTGTCCAAAAAAATGCTTTCCATGATAGATGGACCAAAACTGCAGACCCAAACATCTTACACTGTCTGAGGAGACCCACCCTGGATCCAGATTATTCCCACTTGGAGGCACCTCTGAGTGTTGCAATGCGAAGGCCTAGAGCAGATGGAGAAAGAAGGTCTTTGTGCAAACTCCAGACTAAAATAATGAGATTTCAGATTTGAAAACCAAAATTACTTTCAGGAGAATTTGCTTAGTATTTGGACTGCTGGAGTGAGAGTTATTCCTGATTCCTTTGAGGAAATATGAGTGAGCCAAATCCGAGGCTGTGGCTAATCTGAAAGTAGACAGATAGGGAGGTGAGCCGGGTCTGTGAGGTGAAGCAAGTCTTTGGGGGATTGTAAGGAAAGAAGAGAAAATACACATTCACTCCAAACGAAGGGAAGACACCTCTAACCAAAGTTGTGGCAAATATTTATAAAGCATAATTATAAACCCTCATAATCCCATTATTTCAATTCACAACAAATGTAAACTCTGGCAAATCTTGCCCAGAGAGCTCAATATTACTTTGGGCTCTTCAAATGTGCTTTCTACAGAAAAGGAGTTCTTAGGGAATTCGAACTCTCTGTTGAGATTTTTGTCCTTCCCACCATTTAGAATTCAAACTTGGGAGAAAAAATGGTTAGGGATTTAAAGGAGGGGGAAAATACAGGGATGTGTACAGTTACAGTGTGATTTGCTTCATTAACGTATGGATACACAAGCCACTGAGCATATGTATACCAGTAGGGGAGAGATGGGGATTTTAGACATACTGTTCTCCTTCTGTAAATCCATCCCTTCAGTGTGGTCTGCTTTTCAAGAGCTCAAGGTCTTCTGGAAACTGGGATGATTAAAGCTGGGTTTCTGCCATGGTTTCCTGTGTCTTGGACAATATACCTAGGTGTGATCAAGAGGATGGAAGGAGTCAAACAGGAGCTCCTCTGCTTGTGTTCTGAGCCTGTGGATGTAAGCCATCTCCCATCTGGAACCCATATGCCCACGTCTCCATGCTGACAGACATCCTCTGCTTCGGGAATGTCCAGATATTATTATGTCTTTTTTACTCCTCCAGCAAAAGTCACTGCCTCAGTAGTAAGCTGCACAGGCACAGATGCACACCTGTGTCTTAGCCAGTCCGTCTCACATTTCCATAGCCTAGAATATGCCTGCTTTCAGTGAGGCTGAAGCTAAGATGCTGAAATGTGAAATGGAGCAGCTGATGCACAAGCACATCTGCTGAGCCAGATGTAGGGGCAGTAATCTCTGTTAGAAGTGTAAAGCAGACAGATGCTGGCAGTAAAGTCTGAAGAGGCCACAACTAGATTCTCCCAAGAAAGATTGTCAAAATTCTAATTAGCTCACTCACAATGAACTAATGCAGCAATGACGCTTCTGCACCACAGCTGATTCTGGCTGCACTCATCTGTGTAAACATGCTATAAATCTCTCTTTGATATTTTTTTCCCCCATCTGTGAAATAGGACCCTATCACTTTTTAATTTTATATTTAATTTTGATATTTTTTCTGTATATGATTTTATTTCTTCAGGACTGAGTTCTCACTCTAGACTTGCTCATTACTGTAACAGTGGAAAAGATACTTAATAGCTGTCATAGTTGGGTATTCTCATTGAATTCAAAGAGAAAACTGACATTGACTTTAATGGGAATCAGAAAGGGCATTCAGAAAACCATGAATTAGTCAGTTTATAAAAATTATGAGAATAGTTAATATGATAATGATTCAAAGTGCTGTAACACTGGGAGTTTTCAAAGGTGTAGATTTACCCAAGCCTAATCTCTGACTGTTTACAGATGTCTTATGTGCTTATGAAAATACAAGCATTTCTCGTGCTCTTAAGATAGAAGTATATAGCATAGCCTGTACTTTAAAGAAACCATAGCTTTCAGAGTCTTATGAACATTAACCTTCTACTCCTTTCTCATGATCCCTCCCACTTCCCCCCTCCATCTTCTGAACTCGAAGATAAATAGTGAAAAAGGATAAAAGCGTGGACTGAAAGCTGAAAAAGAACATTAGAGTTGTTCTGGCTTTCTGTACGGTTGCTGCTGTTTTGAGGTAGGGTTAGGGCAAGTTTTAGGTTTGAGAAAAAGAGAGCACAGCATTGCAGCTGGAAAGATGACAAAGCAAAGGATGGGGAGCAAAGAGAATGTGGTTACAACATTCTTTTGGTGTGGATACTGCCTGGAGGGCCTGGGCATATGGATAAATGCTGGATTGAGGATTAAATTTGTCATTTAGAGAAATATGGAGTCATGAGCTGCTATTGAAGAGGGAGGGAAATGTTGGCTGCCAAAGCAAAGTGACAGGACAACTGGACAATTTCTGTGCAAAGACTTTGGTCTGTGCAGTATTTTTTTTTTTTTTTGTCTTTTCTAAAGCTCAGGTTAAGGTTAGGTTTGCCTTTAAGGTTAAGGCTGAAAGAAAAAAAACAACCTAGAGCTGCACTTGGAGAGGATGGAAATGGGAATGGACTGATCACTTAGTATTGCTATTGCTGGTCTCTCTAATCAAACATTTCTATATTTGCAGGTCACTGAAATTAAAAACAACTCCTTATTTCAGAGTTACAGCTCTTTCCTACTCTGAGTGCAGCTTTGAGTTCAGGCTCTGATTCAGCTCTCTTCAGAACACACAGGGTAAAACACTTGCAGAGTAAAAGTACACTACAATGTGCCCAAGGTTTTGCTGTTGTACTATCACGCAGTTGTCATAGGGCTGACAAGTCACCTCCCTGGAGGGGTCCTGATGGATGTGCTGCAGAAACCAGTAAGATGTACAGGTAGTCTAAGCTTGGGCTCTCAAAAAAAGCCATATTGAGCAAAAGGCAAGGAAGGTTTTCTTCACTGAATACCACTGATTTTTCAGGATATTGGGCCACCTGTGTGAATATGTAATGGTTATGAAACAGCACTGAACACAGTAGCTTCAGCTGTGCTGGCAGTCCCCAGTCTCATTTGCTCTAGGATGTTGCCGCAGTTATGAGCAGACCACACAAGCACTGACAGTGATCCTTTTCTATTCAGTACAGTACAGCATGAAAACTGAACCCCTAAACAATTCTGGTCAGATAATTAATTCTGTGTTGCACTGCCTGCATCCTGGTCTAGAATTAAAGATAGCACGTCTCTTATTATGGCTCTAATCACTATGTTTACTCTGTAATATTTATTCATATTTGCATCATTTATACAATATTTTACTTGTATACCCAGCTGTTTTACAGTTAAGGACCTCATCGACTGAGACAAAAATCCATGCTGCTGGCCCCTGGGAAAACTGGGAAATTAAACTATGTGTGCATAGATTTTAAAACACTGAACTCTATTATACCTTCCCTTCCTACTGATGAATGACAATGGGTTTTACTTGCTGAATACTTACTTATGAAAGGACACTGTTTATTAATACCGCCCTGTATAAATATTAACATAACAAACCTATAGGAAAAATATGTGAAGGGTCAACTTTAAATTGTGAAAAGTCAGGCTATTCAGCACAAATGCCCGTTCTTCATTCTATCTGGAGACTTAAACAGCCTCATCACCATAGTATCTGTAAGGTGCACACAAGTGTGACATGATTAGCATCTGTCGTGCAGGTCTTCCTATTCCTTCTGCATTCCCTGGGGAAAACTGTGCAAGGGTTTTTTAAAATATACTATACATACACTCTGCTGTGTGTTTATATTAGTAAAGGCAAGGTCAAAGGTAGGTACTTTACTCCCATCTTTCACTCATCTCATTTTAAAAAACACGAATGCAGAAAGCAGTGTTATCTGTGCCAGATATATATGCCTAGATACTTTGGCACATTAATTGTTCCTATTAAAGATGTGAACAGGGACTGAATAGAAAGTGGTTCAAATGTATTTTATTTCTTAATATGCTGAATACGGCTGCTTTTTTTGCATTTCATCTCCTTTCATGGCACTTAAAAGAATAGCAAAGATTTTTGTGGAAAGAAAATAATGTTTCCATAGTCTATGGGTCATTGGTATAATAATAAATGTAATGGTTCCCACACAGCCATTACAGGCTGTTCTGACAATGCATATTATTAGGCACCTTTTGTCTGAGTTATTGACATGATAGATTGCAACAGCTCTTTCGAACATCTTCTCACATAAAGCAAAACCAGCAAAATTGCCTCAGGTCTCCTTTAGAGGAGGCGCTAAACTTAGGATTCTCCTGTCCCTTTCAGTTTGTGTGAAATTAAAGATTTGATGACACTTACTAAACATATTTGAGGATTAGCCTGTCACCCCAGACTTTTTTCCCTTCTCTGTGTCTCTCCTTAACCTATGTTTGGGACCAAACCTTTCCTGTTGGAATAAGTCTGTCCTTGGCTGTTTCCATGACTACTCCCTTAGCTGAAGGAAGGATCTGAAGGAAGGATGTGGGGACAGACGCCAGGATTCAAGGAAATAAATATGCTCCCACCTTCATTCACTCTCTGCTGAAGTGTTGCTGCCTGGTGTGAAGGACACCCCTAAGCTCCCAGAGCAAAAGCATCTACAAGATGTGCTCCCTCCCTTTTCCCAATTCGCCCGCTACAGGCACACTGAGACCTTTACCAAGAGATTTATAATCTTTCTATTTCTAATTTAACAATTATAATAACAATAAACAATAACAATAGTAATAATAATAGCAGTAATAATGTTATTCAGGTAGGGGAATATCTGGTTTTGAAGCTTACAATTCTTCATTAGGGAAACAATTTTGCACAGGGGAAAAATCAACATTTGCAGAAAATCTCAGTGAGCATCAACAGCACAAGTGCTACAGTCCTGAGGAGTCCTTAGTCCAGTAATTTGTAAGAGGTTTGTGACTAAAAACAACCACCACGCATGGCCTACCAATGTTTCATTGCAGCTGCCACTGTCCCTGTAATCCTGCCAAAGAGAGGAGTCGCAGTGAGAGAATCAGCCTTGGGCTGTGCTGTCATCTACAACTCAATGCAGGTGTCTCCAGTCCTCCATATTTGGCTCTGCCTGTGTCCTGCTTTTCCTCATAGTGTGGCTTTTCCATTATACCAGAGTTAGTGGTGATGGTATAAAGGTTACTGAGCCCCTTGCCCCAAACAACAAGGCAAGAATATGGGCATCTGTGCACGGACCCTGTGTGATGCATTTAATGTATTTTCAGGGAGTGCCTGGATAGTGCTTTAGAGATCAGCTTTAATTGATTTTTTGGCCAGCCTCAGTAATGGAGGGGAAACATCTCTGTGGGGTAGTTTCTGTTGCTCACTTCAATTGCTTGAAGAATTCTGCATTGGGCTGTTTCTGAACACCAGATTAATACAAAGTGTCTTTTCCTTTCTCTTCATGCCCCTGCTAATGCATTTTGGCCTTCTGCTATGCATTCTCTTTGCACCCTTTTTCTCCTAAGATAAGTAGGCAAAACCTGTATGAAGCATTCAAAATGATACTATCACTGGTTTGTATAAGGACATATTTTCTTTGTTATCCTCTTTTTCTTTACTCAGTCAGTCAACCATTGCACTTTCCTGTTTTCAACATGAAATGTGCAGACATTTCCATTGAGTTGTCCAGGGAGACTGAATTCTTCCTGAAACGGTATGACTAATTCAGAGTCAGACACTATGCTCAAGTCACTAAACACACCTTTCTCACAGTGCAGTACTGTTTACCTTTCCCTAGCTTAGACTTTGATTTTTTTCTCAAACAGAAATGGAAAGCCAGTATTGAAAAGAAAAATGAGGGAAACAATGGTCAAGAGATGAGTGATAAGTGGTTAGATGATGCTTATTGTCTACTATGCAAAGTTCTACATGTAAACTACTCAGAAGAGTAATGAGGTGGGGAGAGAAGCACTAACTATTCATAAAATAGTGAGTCCAATAGATCAGATACCCTCCCGCTTGTCCTGTCTTACACTCTTCTTGGGTTGCTACCAGCTTTTATCTTCCACAGACAACATCAGTGGTAACTTATCCCTGACAACATTTCAGAGACTGCACTTTCATGCACCTTTCCTCCTTCACTATAAAAAAAACTTCTTTGTAAATTTATGCAGAGACTTTATCATTCTCTGAGTCTTAAAAACAAAAGGAATTTCCCTGCAGTTCATCAGATCCAGGCTTCTTTCAGCGTTGGCATATTACACACTACCCTTCATAAGCTGCTCAAATTCCATATTGCTACTAATGTGTACTTTTGTTCCTGTATCTCTTATCAGAGGGCTGATGTTGCAGTTTTACTCCCGTGAATAGGTATGAAACCTTCCTACTGCCTATCTGTATTTAGTCTAGGCCTGATGATACGCAGATTTGTGCACCTGGTTGCCATTCAATCTTTCTGCCGACTTGACAGAAGGAAGAATTTCAGACATGGGTAAGGAGTTTATGTGCTCTGAGCAATGCCTGTGCTGTATGTGTTGTGCTGCTCAGACACTTCCATGCCTGTGTCTAATACCAGGTCTTTCTAATACTTCGATATAGGCAGCTTTAGGGGGCATCAGTAAACCAGCAGCAGAGCTAGAAACTGCTATTTCTGAGCAACAGTACAGTGCTTTGCTCAGTTGTACCTGTTTATAAAAAGTTTACAAAGTAAGACATAGTATTCACATCTAGGAATAAGTATGAAAGAAATTATAGTGATTCTGTGTTCTGAATTTCAAAAAGGGCAGCAGTTAGGAAGTGTAAGGGAGTGTACTGATCTGCATTACTCCTGTGCTGTCAGGGCATTGTGTATATTTGCTGTTTAAAATCTTTCTAGGCTCCTTGTGCTCCTTTGAAGGGACAGAGTCTGTGCCACCATATATCCTTGGTCTCCTACTACACAAAGCTCCTCTGATTTTTCTGCATATTTTTTCCAGCCAGGAACAGGTAGAGGCGAGGGACAGACTGAAATCAGTTCCCTAACATTTAAAAAGGTCAGAAGGAGAGAAGGAAGAATAAAATAAGGAGAGGAAATACAAATAATTAGTACCTAGTTCAGTTCCCTTTCCAAAATCCAGGCAGCAAGGGCAACTGTGACAGCTGTAACATTTCCATTTCCTCCTGATCTACCTAGTGCCACTAGGGCAAGTGAAGGACAGCAGCGGTGCTGGAAATACTGAAGCATGTAAATTCAGTTAGCATGACTGCAAGAAAAAACAGCAGTGAGCTATGAGGGCAACGAGTGAGATGTCACAGGCAGCCAGCACAGACACAAAGAGGCAGCAGATTTTTGTGCATGATATTTTTGAGCTGGCATTTCCAGTCACATTTCCCTTATGAATAAAGTGGTAGGATGTGCTGAGAAGAAAAAGACTGCAAGAAAGAAGGAGAAAGCAGTGTGTCAACTGAGGGACTGAAAAGTTGCAGACTCCTGCCACCACCTTTACTACTGCTAAACACTCATTGAAATGGCTCTCCCCCTTGCTTTCCAACTCAAAAGGTACAAAACTATGCTTTGGGCAGGGGTGCAACCTTAGTGGGTGGAATCACAAAAGCAGACATGGATTGACCTAATGTGACATAGCTAACTTTCTCATATGCACTGCATGGGAAGGGAAAGGAAGAGAAGGCAAGGCAAGGCAAGGAAAAATTATTTGTTTTAATATAGATATCCAATTCTGTCTACATCTGAGGTTTTGTTCTCCACAGAATAACGCCCTCTGTTTTCATTTATACTTGATCCTGAATGAGGACTTGAGAAATCTGGTTTCTTTCTTTGCCTCTAAACCAGATTTGCTGGGTGACTTTAAGCAACTTGGGGGATCTTGTCTTCATGCCCCAGTTTCTCTCCTAGAAACAGTGATGTGTTCTGATATAAGCACCATAAAAATTTTGAATATCACATGTATATTTTTGTGGTGATAGCATTCTGCACCCTGTATATACTTATTCTGCATAAAAAGAAATAAGTGACCAATTATATGGCTCAGAAATTTCTACAATACATTACTCATTCTGAAATATTTTAATGGACTCCAATAGCACAACAAAGGGGCTCCAGTCTCTGTAAAAACCATCTTCATAAGCAGGTGCTCTCCTGAGATCTCTTTTACCAAAAAATATATTTGGCTTCTTCTGTGGACATTTTGAAAAATTCCTTGTAAACGATTCAGGAGAGGAAATCAAAATAAATAGGTGGTCTATATGCTCTTAATCTGGAGCAAGTAATGAAAACACCTCAAACAAAAGTGTACCTTCTTTGCCTCCTTAAAACAAAACACTCAATGAGGTGAACAAAGGTAAGAAAGAGCAATGGCACCCTAACATAAATTTCCACTTTCAGCAGCAGTTGAAATTCCATGAATTGTCCCATCAATCACCATAGAGCAGACAATAGTGTGTCTCTGAATGCCAGCATCTGGTATCCACACAATGCAAGCGACGGGCAAAACCAGAAACCAAGCATAGAAGCAGACCAAGAGCTAAAGGAGAAGTCATGTCAGCCTTCTTAAACTTCAAATTCAGGAGAAAATAACAATAAAAATAATAATTAAAAAAAAATCCCCACAAAGAAAACCCAAACAAAGGAAAAAAAAACCAAAACAAAACAAAAAAAAACCAAACCACACACACCAGGAAAAAAAAACAAAAAAAAACAACAGCCAAACCACTGGAAAAAGTCAGCAACAGCCAAGCTGGAAATTCCACATCTGATGCAATATCCTTCAGTGTTACAATGCTTCTAGAGACCCTAATCTGTAGATACTCACTAATGAAAAAACTCACGTATTGCTTAGATCCAAATATGGGAAATGACTTATTTCCTCCCCCTTTCCTCCAAACTATGCCATATATAGGGATGTAGCATCCGGCTTCTTGACTGAAATTCCCAGAAGCTGTGCAGTATATAACTAAGAAGCCTGATGATTCCCCATGACTTGAGGAGTATCCATTCAGAAGTAACGTGTGTCACAGTGTCATTTCATATGAGGGTTCAGACTGATTCTTTTTTATTTGTCTTTAGAGTTCAGCAGGGGAAACACAAACCCATAATAGGGAAAAAAATAATAAAAAAAAAGGAATAAAAAGAAGTAACTAAAGCCTCTTTTACTTCACATATGATCTCTTCTGAGCTTGTGAGGAGCCATGGCTGGGAGCATGGTGTTCAAGTAGGTACACATTGAATGGGAAAATGGATCTGTAAGGCAGCTCTTCAGACAACTGTGAGCTGCCACTGCTCACAAAGATACTGTAGCACCAAGGACTCAAAAAGGGGGAAAAAGAAATCACATGTGGTCTGCTGAAAGGCTGTGAAGGAAGATGCAGGGGTTTGTAGGGGTCTATTGAATACTCAGAGAGTAAGAGAAAAACTGACTTATGGATTTTTCTGCAACGTAGGGTTAGCAAAGTGGGGTTTCTACTGAGGGATTGCTGCAACACAAGTTGAGCTCAGACTGACAGGAGTCAGAGAATTGGGTTAATTTATTCAAAAGGAGGGGATAAACAGGGCTGAGGGTTATAGATGTGTCTGCATGTGGAGGGTGTACCAAAAGGGTGGGAGAACAAAATTAAAGCAGATTATCCCCCTCGTAAGAAGGGACAGTCAAAATTCCTTGGAATTGGGATACGCATGATGCAGAAAAGGATTTAGGGATTTTAAGGACTAGAGCCTTAGTTTTGATATGAAATTAGCTCAAGATAGATAATGACTGCTTACCTTACACAAAATATAGACCATAGAACACTAGACCTTAATTAGGTTTATTGTTCTAAACAGCTACATTAAAGCTAGTGTAGGAAATACTGTTTTCTTTCCTGTTAAAACCAACAAGCTGTAAATTTTTCATTTCAGTTCTAAGCATATGCACAAGTATTCTAAGAAGCAAATCTTAGCAGCTTGTTATGACAAAGTTGCTATGACTTAGAAGGAGCAAATGAAAGAGAGTTTTCAGAGTTTTCTTTTCAGGGCCACAGAGTCTTCTTCTTCAAATCCTCAGATAGGTTGGTTTGCTTATCCACAAAACACCCCCCTTACATCCAAAGTTAGAAGTCGTACCCCTTGACTGCGTGCCCAACCTTACACAACACTTATGGGTCTCATTGGTTAACTAAACAATTACATCATGCATATTCTACAGTGTCATTACATGCAATGCTGTCAAATATTAACTTGTCAAATTCCCTACAAAACACAACTTCACAGATGTCTTTCAAGGACACTCGCTGCTACAACTTCCTTATTACCTACTTTATAAACCTTTCCAACACAACTCATTAATTCATTACAAGGTTAACTGCTCTTTTTACTTCATTAACTGAAACAACATAATTTTTCTTGTGCTTTAATAGAAGATTCAATTTAATAATTTAACACAATTTATTTCATTCATAATCCCAGACAATACTCCTATATTTGTTGCCAAATCAGATGTTGTGGAAAGAGCCTACACTTATTTCCCTGAAAGAAAATATTAAGGTAAGGCTTCCTCCTTTGTGTTTGTAATTTGAGATACTTTGCTGCTAGTGTTCACTTTATAGACAATATAAACCTAAGGATATCTGAAATCAGTGAAGTTTTATGTGCAACAAACAGAACTAATATCATATGAAGTTCTTGGTTTTCTGCCCAGGGTTCTTCAGGTATGTGGTAACCCCAGGAATCAGCATCAGCAATAAAACTTCATGATGTAAAACTCATGGGAAAATATCCTCTATTGCTGTAAGCTGGCAAAGCACCATTTAAATCTCTACAACAAGAGACAATTTGAGCCAGGGAGTAGCAGTAATGTACAATAACCTTCTCCAAGGATTCCTAGAAAAAAGTTCTATTAAAACAAAAATAAAAAGCAAGGTTTCATTTCAAACTCAGAAAAAAAGTCTGAAAAATGAAAACCCTCTTGAAGTTAATGCTGCAGAGAACATATTTGATCTTTGTGGCCAGGGTGACTTGACCTATGCTTTTATGGCCTGAGAGGGGGGAGATTAAAACTGAATCAAGGAGAATGGCAATCATAGTACATTTCTGGGGGCTATTAGTACGTTCCCCTGACAGCTTCCACCACCACTGTGTCTATGGGGACCTTGGAGCTGCTTAAATGCTCTTCCCACTCCTGTTCAAAAGATTGCTTTTTAAAGTGCCCTTTAAGCTGGTAATTTATACTGTAAAGAGGGATTCAAGGCCAAAAAATGCGTCCACAAAGTAAGAACTTGAAGCAATAATGTTATCTGACCCCATAGATGCCACCATTAGATGCTGTTGTTTAATGCACAGTGAGTGCTTTATTTTGGGTTGGTTTGGCATTCAGCAAAGAACATTTACGATTATTAACCCTGCGTTCTACACTTCCATTGCAGTAAATATTTTTGCTAGGTATTATATAATGGCAATGACTGCATTGTGGATGCAAATTCTTCTTGGGAGCTGACCTCTAACTCGATTAAACAAGTATTTGGAGTTTATTTGCATGCGCTCTTCCAAGATCATCTTCCTCTTCTAATTTTCTGTGAAAGATTGTTTCCTCTCCTACAGTGAAGGATATTAGGGAGCAGATAATTTAGATTCAAGGTCAGCATCCTTCAAAGCAAGTAGCCTGAGTTATTGCAAGTAATCCTATGACATGCAAGGGAATTGCCTAATATGAGTAAGATTGCAAAATCAGGTCATGCCTGAACTGACGATGTTGGGAAACATGAGGTATTTCCTTCCCTTAAGTGACCTTGTGGGATGTTACATGCCCAACCTTAGCCAAGAATGCAACTGGGGAGCTAGCATAAGTTTTCAAAACTAGGCTCCCACTTAATGGTACAGATTGTGGAAAATACCACTACTTGCAAGCAGGACTAATTACTCTAAATAAAGGAACTGTCTAGTTGCTGTTCATGCCAAGCAACATGACATACTCACCTGTGAATTTTCCCAGGCCCAGGAGAACCACAGTGGTTAAAGTAACTCTTTGTTGCATTGCAGGAGAATGTAAAAGTGAGTCATGGAGTAAACCTACTGAGAACCTGATTAACAAAAAAAAAATAAAAAAGCAAACAAAAACCACAGTACATTCCATGAATGGTGATGTATTAAATGCGACAGAAACTTTATTAGAACCTGTATAACCTGGGGGCTGTAATCTCACTTTAGGTGAACTGCCTGGGCTATACGGAGTATGCATCAATCCTCTGAGGTTTGTGGTATTCAGTTTAATTAAAGTGAAGGATTTTTGCAAGACAGCCCATCAGGTGCTCATCATACTGCTCCAAACTGCAGAACTCGGGGTCAGACCTGTACATTTAGTACTTGTACAGCAAATGCCAAGCCACTTTGTATTCCCAATTTCCAAAATTGTATTCTTTAAATGTAATTTGCTAATCTGGCTGTGAAACCTGCTGGATTGTATTTGTCTTTATTCATGCCCCATCTCAATATGTTGTTGTATCTGGTGGGATTTTTGCAGTGACTGTTTCTGGAAAGCATAGCTTTGTTCTGTTCAGAAGAGACCGAATACAGATCCCTCAGCTAGTGCTCCAGTCAGTAGCACCATAAATTTTTCTCCATGACCCTTACCCTGAGCTACTTAGCTTTGTTTCTACGACTCAAAAACCTCTTGTTAGTACAATAGTGTGCAAAAAGCTAACTCAGAGATCTTTCACATGGCACAACAAATAGACACAGACTGAATGTGGAGGCAGTGTTTGATGGCAGGATTCCCGGCTCATGTACGCCTCTCTCCCAGGATAGAGGGAGGCTCAGCCTACGCTAACAGAACCACATTACTTAGATTTTCCTCACAAATCTGAAGTCAGATTATTAATAAATCTACCACGTCTGCAAATGGCAAAGAACTTGTAGCCTAATTGTACTGCTTCCTTGCATATGGTCTAAAATGCTGAAGTGGTGAACGGCTTACGCTTTTTTGTGTGTATTTTGCAGTGCCAGGGAATTTCGCTTTGCAACCAAATTGCAGCTATGCTGTGCACAAGCTGCCTGCGTACACCCTGAAGCAAGGCAGCAAGGCTTGAAAGCAGCCTTGGATCAAGATGGTGACTACTACGCACCTTCTGCATTTTTGGCCCGAGGATTGCATAGAGAGCAGCCTTGTGCTTTGGTGAGATCAGGACTTCTCCCTTTGTTATTTAGAATCCAGTCCAGCAGTTCCTCCATCGTAAAATTCCCATGGCTCTCCACAACTAGTCCTTGCATTTATTGCCTCCAATCCCTCTGTATTAAAAACTTCCATCCTATTAAGACCAACACTTGCTACTTTCTTGCTTGATGAAGCAAGAAAGGCTTGCTGAAGTCCTGATTTCACAAACTCTTTACGTGTCAATCCCATTGAATTTGATGCAGATAAACCTGCATTGTCTAGTTATTTCTCAGTGCCGTCACAAAACACAGCTAAATATAGAAAAGGTATTCACACAGGAAATGGTCTTTTTTTTTAAAGAAAGAAGAGTCACCACATGTCCACACTATCAGTGCTGAGTCAGAAAGTTCCTCACAGGAGCAAAGCCCATGTGTCATAATAATGGTTTAGTTCAAAATCCACATAGCAGAAGTTTTAGTTTAACATATATTTTTGTTTTACTGAGACAACTGAGACTGCGAACCTGAGTTTCCATTGAGGTGGAAACAAAGAAGGACAAAAAAAGGAGAATGGCTTTTAATTAAATTAATAGTGACTTAAATCAATAGTATCCCTCTGAAAACAAAGGGTTTTTGAATGAAAGTTGTACACTCTATTTTAGTTATATTCCATTAGAGAAGTAGAAGAACATTATAGATTTGATTTTTAACATCACATCCTATTGTTTCAAGAGTACGGCTCCAAATCTGATGCCTTTTGAATTGCATGAAATTATCTTAAAATGAAATATGAGTGTAATTACAAAGTGCTAAGCACTCTCCTAATGCACTTGTTGAATATACTATGCCGGTAGCATAAAATATGTCATAATTGATAAAATTTAGAACGTGCTTCAGGAATTTCACTTAACTCTTAAAAGCAGGAGAGAATAAAAGTGCTTCTGTGTACCTTCCTTCTTGCAGTCATAAATGTTTCATCGTTACTTTGGGAGGCCAGATTGGTTCGGATTATTTTAATTTTCTTTGCATCAGCAATAATAGAGCAGATAGGGAATTTAGTGAAGTTAAAATGAATGGTAATATTCTCCGACAGTGTATATAAGCATTAGCTCAATGCAATCGTGTGACTTTACTTAGGATTAAAATCTAAAGACATAGGTACTAAATTGCAGTACCTCCCTCCCTAATTAGCTGTTCTGCTTGTGGACAAACAGGGTCACCATTGCTTCAGCTGTGTGATAAACTTTGATTCCTTTTTGGTCCCCTTTTGTTTTGCTCACTAAGTTGATAACAGAAGCAATGCCTTGATTCCCTATAATACCCCATGACAAAAAATTAATATTTCTTTTGTTGACACATGAGGGTAGTAGAGCAGCGAATGACACAGCAGCTGAGCTGGGGGATGAAATGTCAGTGTTTTCTAGCCAGAAGCTGTTAACCAAGGGGAGCGCTACCAGGGCTCACCTGCAAGGCACCTGCAAGTGTACCGGCTGGAAGGGGAAGCTGCCAGTGCTCCTCTCCAGCATATGAACTCTCCTGTGTTCGTAGCATGACAATCATCTCAGAGTTTTCAAACTTACAACAGGATTTGAAATGAAGTCTAATGAGCCACCTTGCCCCAGTTAAGGACTTTCTTTTACCCACCTTGCAGCTAGTGGTGCCATGTTCTCAAACCTGAGCCTGAGCATGAGCTCACTAAGGAGAACCATCAAAACTTAAGTTTGTACACTGAATCTGAGCAAAGCAACATCTAGATTGGATTACCAGTTATTTAATTAAGGTTGTCTCCAATGTTTTCAAGCAAAATGAATACAAATAACACATTTAGCAAGGCAATAAACCAAAATATATATGGGCTCTTTAATGGGCTTGCCAAAAGTGTTCAGAACATGTAATTTTTAATTTGATCACATCCAGGATAAAGGTGTACTGCCTATCCATTGTTCACGCAGATAAAAACAGGACAATGATAGAAGACAATCTGCAGACTCTGTAATTCTTTGTAAGTGTGTCATCAAATGTCATCCACATCTTGCACAGCAGGAACACTACAAAACTGTAGAAAAGCTCATGCTGGATTGGACCTTTGGAAATCATCTAGTCCAATCTCTTGCTGAAGGAGGTGTTAATTTCAAAATTAGATCAGGTTGCTCAGGGCATTTTCCAGCGAGTTTTGAAATTCTCTGTGGGTGGGGATTCCCTGACTTCTTGGCAGACAGTTCAGTGCTTAGCCATTCACACTGTGAATTTTTTTCCCCTTTATATTTATGAGAAATTGCATTCTCCTTCCCAAATCAGAGAGGCTGTTAGAAGTGGAATTTAAAAACAAAGACCTCTGGTCTGACCTTTAAAGTACAATCTTGGCCCTTAAGTTTCATCCATTTATTTCAGTATTAGTGTCAAAATTTTATTTGTCCAAATCATCCCTTTCAGAAAAAGATCCAGTCTTTATCTACAGACATCAAAGTTTCCCCTGCTTTCCTTGGCAAACCACTGCAAAAGCTAATCATCCTCTTTGTTAAATATTGTGTCTTCTTTCCCATTTTAATTTGTCTGATTCCCTCTTCTAACTACTGGTCTTTTTCATTTTTTTTCACTTCTAAATTAAAAGGCCCTTTAATTTTCAGCATTTGTCCCTGCCCTCTGATGGTATGACTTAGAGGCATATTTTGCAATACAGGAGTGGCTACAAACACCTTTTAAACATGTGAATATAAAAGGGTTGAGAAAAACAAGTTCTCAAAAACAAATGGTGATTTTTTACTTGTCTTGTTCACCTGCAAGGTGTGAGAGAAATGATAAGGGTTTTTAGGTGCCATAATCAAGTTTCATTTCAGTGTGGTTTTTGCTCAAATAAGCAGACTCTTCTTTGTGTGTCTTAGGGTAAGGCATCTATCTCTGCATGCTTTCTAATTTTTCAATTGCTATTTTAGCATATGGCTGCCAGAACTGTACAGGATCAGCTTTGCTACGCAACAAGGAAAAACTGCATCCCTCCTCCCCCTCATTTCTGTTTATCAGCCAAGGATCATACAAGCCTCCTCTTCTTTCTTTTTTCTTTTCAGCACATTATTCTAGAATTTAAACCAAGTTGCTTTCAAACTACATGCCTATATCTTGTACAGAGGCACTGATTTCCTTTGTTGTAAATTTATGATCTGCCATCTTTATCCCTAGAAATAAGTACTTTCATTTGGTGTATTAAAATGCATATATGCAAAAGGAAACTTCTCCATCAACCTGTTCTTATTATTTACTATTCTTTCCAGTGTTGTCTCATTCATTTATTTTCCATCAACAGGTTTATATTTACTCCCAGATCATCAACTGAAACGATAAACAGCACTGGACATAATGCCGATGCCTGTCAAACATAACTACAGCATTCAGTTATGATTACCTGTAGATGACTGTTATTTGAGAACAGCCAGTTAATTAGTGGCTAACTCATTGAAAGCATGATTTATTTGAAATTAGAGTATCTTATGGAACCAAGTATATATATCCATGGGCCAAAATCACCAGTGAATGTCAGGTAGGAACAAGCATACTAAAGACTAATAATGATGAGCTTATAAATATGTATAGCCATATTATTATTATTTTGGAACATTTCTTTCTACTACCCTGAGAGAAATCAGTTCCCTGCTTTACTTCCAGATGATTGACAATTCAAGGGTCACACATTGGCCTGTTTCTTTTCCTAAAGGAGGAAATCTAATTTTAGTCTGAAAGAGACTTAAAAAATCCTAGAGCAAGAGGTCATCCAGCTTTATTAACTGCTCTTTGGGCTAAAATCTTTGATGAAGAACTATGAATTTGGAGGTGTAAAAAAAAGACTCTTGTAAAATATTGATGCCTACCCGGGTAGCATCTTAGATCTTATGAGCATCATTGAGTCACAGAAAGTTCATCGTTTTACCAGACAGTCCTTTAGGCAGCAGGAAGGGGAGGGATCCTGAGAGTTTGTTGCTGTGAGCAGGCAACATGTGGCATCAGAAATACTTCTTTGTTTCCCTTTAAGTAGTGAAGGCAATGAGGGGATTCTTAAAGACTGAAACTGATGTAGAAATTTCATCAAATGTGATAATTCAGCAATCAACCCCCACAAAAACAAAGCAAAGCCAAACAAAATCATAATGAATGTATATGCAGAACCTACTGACATTTTACTGTTATAAGTAGATTTTGTATTTTTATTGTCACAGTGAAGAAACCAGGAATATAGATCATCCCAGAGTAACATATATGTGCGAAGGCATTTACAAAGCTTACCAGAGTTATTGGAAGGATTACCACTGGCTTCAGATAGATTAGGCTACTTCTGTAAAATATCATAGAATCATAGAAAGGTTTGGGTTGGAAGGGACCTTAAAGCTCATCTAGTTGCACCCCCCTGCCGTAGGCAGGGACACCTTGCACTAGACCAGGTTGCTCAAAGCCCCATCCAACCTGGCACTGAACATTTCCAGGATGGGGAAGCCACAGTTTCTCTGGGCAACCTGTGCCCGGGTCTCACCACTCTCACAGTAAAGAACTCTTTAATATCTAATCTATATCTCCTCTCTTTCAGTTTAAAACCATTCCCCCTTCCCCCTTGCAAGCACTACATGTGCTTCTAAAAAGCATCTCTCCACATTTCCTGGAGGGCCTCTTTATGTACTAGAAGGCTACTGTAAGGGTTACTGCTACATAGATCTGCTATACAGGCTGCTATACAGATAAATTTCATTGATCCATAGCTGTTACATGGAAATTCACAGTCTGATATCCTGCAGAAACTACGCAATTGATTTTCACCTGAGTTCCTGACCTACTTAACGTGGTAATCTGAATTTAGATTCTAAACCAAAACTAAAATCTTTCATGAGTACTTTGCCTTTTAGAAGCCTGGTGGTTAAAGGATTCTCTTAAGATTGGCGAGGCTTAAATTCAAATCTTATCTTTTTCTGATTTCAGAAATAGAGATTTAGGGGTTAAAAAAGCATTAAGAAAATAACTCTGCAACCAAGTGAGAAAAAACTCCAGTCTCTCTTTCAGTTAGGATTTTCTTAATTTATATAAGATGAAGAAATTTCTGTTGGATACTAAGTTTCAGCACCATTCCAAAATACTTCAAGGACAGCATTTGCTTTTCTGAACTATGGAAAACCTTGGTGTAATTTCTTGCTCCAAAGGAGATTTCAAAGATATATAAATGTGGATCTCACACATACTAAGAGATTATCACTTCTGCTGTTTGCAAGAAAAGATGAAGCTGACAGATGAAATTAATTCCAAGAATCATTTGCAGCTGTAAATCTAAAATGGGAGAAGATATTTCCTTCTAATCCTATATTTGCTAAACAACCTTTGATGGCATAGCAAAAGTCTGAACATTTCTTTGTCATTTCCTACTGTTTAATACTTCACACAAAGCACTGACTTCTTTGAACCCCATTTTTAGGTGTCTTGTTCTGCCCATAAGTTATAAAGAGTTCTGATTTCACAAGAGAGAAAGCCATCTGAAAACTGTTCCAAACCTCTTTAGACTTGATCATTTTTTTCTCCTTTAGCCTATTTCACCTTAACAATGACTTTAAGAAGATCACAAACTGCAGTTTAAATGTTGTATAAATTGACGCATCTACTGAGCTACCCTGGTTCACATTAGATGAAAACAGAACTCAAGTCTGGAAGTGACAGTCCAGTATCATATAATCAGACAACATTGTAGGAAAATACTGGGAACTAAGCAAGGCCAATGGCCTTAAAAATATTGTGTGAATTAAGTCTGTAAAGTAAATTGACCTATAAAATTAATAAAGCGTGGTTTGGTGCTGGTAGGGGTTTTTAAGGAGAATTAGATTCTCAGCAGGTAGTTGAACTGTCATGTTTGGAGATGTGCTGATTTAAATAATGTGAAGACATAACTGAGATTATTTTAAAAATTATTCTACTTTCTCGGCTGTTGCATCTTGGGGTGGAAATGAAGAATAAGCAGAACTCTCACTGAAAGGAAGGAAAATGAGGTTGAAGATTATTCACATGTTCTGAAGAGATTTTACTGACCATCTTTACTTGGTGTTTTCACATTCTTCTCAAGGGAAATAGATATACTTTTACAGTACCTACAGAAGAGTTTAGAAGCATGTTCTTTTTGTCTTCTTGCTTAAATTTTAACCTTAAAAATTGACAATATGCTGCAAGTCCACATCTGGAAGGAGAAAATGTCATTTCCTGAGGGTGAGTTTATCAACGTCAAGGCCAACTCAGTGAATGCTGACTCACTTTTATCAAATGGGTCTGGCATGAGATTAAGGAAAAATAACATGCGGAGACAGAATGGTATGCAGCATGTATTTTTGCTCACCTATGCTATCCATTGTCCTAAATCCTGACTACATTCAGCTGACTCATTAGACCCACAAGTAAAAATAAAATATTGTGAAACAACTAAGGTGCCACATAGTGACTCTTTTAATATCTTTTGCAGCCTGAATACTCAAACAGGATTTTTTTTTGCATTTTTTTAAGTCAATATTGATCTTCCTGTTTATTTTAAATACACTTTCCTTGTAAAAATGAATGACAGGGAGCTATGTAGCTTAAAATGCAATGTGTATATATGCATAAGTACGTAGAATCATAGAATAGTTAGGGTTGGAAAGGACCTTAAGATCATCTACTTCCAACTCCTTGCCATGGGCAGGGATACCTCACACTAGATCATGTCACCCAAGACTCTGTCCAACCTGGCCTTGAACACTGTCAGGGTGTAGCATTCACAGCCTCCTTGGGCAACCCATTCCAGTGCCTCACTACTCTAACAGTGAAGAATTTTTTCCTTACATCCAACCTAAATCTCCCCTGTTTAAGTTTGAACCCATTGTCCTATCACTATGGTTCCTGATGAATATAACTATACATTTATATATACATTCAGGCAGTCCTTATGATATTGACTATTCAAGAATGACATTTCTGAAGAAAATGCGTTATGAGTGAGTCTAAGGAAGGACATGAAAATCTATAAAACTGTGTGTTGAAGTTTTAGGTGACTGACCTCAGAGCCATATCCAAGTCCTGGCTTATGAAAATACACCATGTGTATCACATATAGGCAGACTTAGGACCTTCACACTGAAACCCAAACCAGTTGCCTACAGTGGGCACCCTCAGCTGGTGACTGCTCAAAAACATCAGAAATGCCCTGCTGCCAGTTCTGCCCTAACTCTTCCCCAGGTAGGTGCCTGGCAGTGGGGATGAGCCTACAACTGAGCCTCCAGGGCTGATGCTCTGAGTGCAGAGCTCTTGGGTGTGGGAAATGCCCCTCCTGCTCCTCAATGAAAGCCCAAATATGTACTTGCAGGCTGTATATTTGTGTGTGAGAGAGATGTTCTGAGACTGCTGTAGTGATTGCGCGTTTAGATCAACATTAGGCTTCTAGATACTTTTCAAGTATAACGCTTTGGCAGCTATATCTTCCTCAGAAAACAGTTTAAGTCTGCTTATTATATGTGTGGCCCACATATAGCGCACATCTTTTAACTGGTGAAGATGGCAGATGTTACATAGGCAGGTGGGATCACATCCTGCTATCATGTCAGTTTTACGTGGTTCTGACACCACTGACTTTGATGGAGATACCCCAAATTTAAACTGGCACAAGGGGAAAGAGCCTATCATATTTCTAAGGAGCTGATGTCCTTAGACAGTTGTATGCTTGTCTTATTATTCACATATGTATTGCAATGGTTAGATGTAATACTGAAGTTCTAGCTTTAGTTTAGAAAACATACGTCTGTCCCTGCTTTAGCATATGGATCAGCTGTGACTGACAGAATACTTTTGTTGTGGGTTTATGTATGCAGCTATTTCTCATAACAATGAAAAAAGTAAAAAGAAATCTGTGCCACTTCAGTAATTTGATTCCATTAATAGTTAAATGTGAATTATTGCTATTGAATGTATTCTATAAACATGGATTTTATATAAGCAAATAAATAAAAAAGTATCCTTAGTCAAAACAGTTGAGAAATCCTTTATCAACCAAAAATTATATTTGCTGTGACTTTTTTTGTGGAAACACACTGCTTCTGATTTTATGTTAATAGAGCAGTTTTACATAAAGCTTTCCTCAAATTATCTGCCTTAAGGAGAGTCATGGGTCCCTGTACTACAAAAAGAGCAGGGGGAAGAAGGTTTCTTTAATGTATATACAAGCTATTTCAAACCTACTAAGTTAAAGAAAAAGGTTTGTGACAAGAGTGAACTTTGAAATCTAGTTCCTCCTGCTGTTCCAGTTAGATTTCTTGCAACCTGCTTTTGCTGAACCAGCATTTCTAGAAACCTGGACCAGATTCAGCACAGTGGGGCACAGGTAGGCTAATTTAATTCCCTTGTTCCTTAGCACGTCTGACTGTTTGACATTCTTTGTTTCCAAGCCTTAACAACAAATATATACCTTTTGTGCAATTCTTTCTTAAGATGTGGTCTGTCATTAGGAATCCACAGCAAAGAAACTGGGACTGACAAAATCACCAGGAAATGCTGATGCAATAGTGATGCAGATGATGATATATTGTGTTAGAGTAAAGTTAATCTGGAAAAGCATGTATGTATCCGCCAGAGTGGGAAATGTCCACCCACTGTAGCTATGAATGCAAATGCGGATGAAGCAATGAGGAAGTGGACTCCTGCGAGTTATCCCCCGTGTAGGAGCATGACCACCATGACAAATGCTGTTTGCAGCAACACCACTATCCCAGTCTTCCTGTGCTGAGGATGAGGAGGGGAGGCACCTTCCACACTGTGCTTCTGCTTTCATGTGTCACAGGACCCCCACAGCATTCCTACACGACAAAGGGAGCATAAAGAAGGACTTCCCCATGTAGATAGTAGGACTGATTGAACTTTTAATATAGTGTTAATCTATTGTTGTTGTTGGATATGTCTGTGTCTTGACTCATCAACTCTTTCCCCCCTTCCCAAGATTTTATTGAAAGCAAATTTTTTTGCCAAACTAAAAACTTAAGTCCTGACTAATATATTGCTAGTTGCACAGCTTGAAATCATATAATTTGAAGAAGTGGCAGACTGTAAAATGTAAAAGATAGCAGCACAAAACCCTGAGGACAGGGTTTTCCTACTTTTTTTTTCTGAGGAATTAAGAAAGGAAGATAGAGGAAGAAAGAAAAAAAAATATACACATTTCAATCTTGAATTTAGAAGTGAAGAATATAATGTTTAAAAGTATTGTTTGTCACTTTTTATGATTCTTCTTTTCTTCTTTTCCTTCCTCCAACACTCCCTCCCCCATGTCAGCTCAATCTCTTTGTGTGTGTAATAATAGTTATCCCAGCAAGGTACCATCTTTGTTAGCATGGTTCTTTAGCTCTTCTAAGCTGCTGTTTTCAGTGGAAAACTCTGCAGCACTATGATATGATAGCTTGAATAGTATTCCCCTAAATGATTCATATAATGATTGTGGCTACTTGCAGGCAAAATAAAGTCATCCATTATGCCCTCAAGAATTGCATGACAAGCCTACTGACACTAAACATTCATGTCACTCTGTATCCCATACACTGTTTGACTCACTCACATTTTGGACTGATGTCTGAGTGGTGATTCAGTTAAGTCCTGCCCAGCTTTCCATGCTGATAACATAAGAAAAAAATGAGAAAGCAGAAACATTAGAGTCATTGTATTATCTCAAAGCCAAGAAAAAGCCTCACTGTTTTCCTGATGCGGTTTTGTTGACACTTCCTTGTTGTGTCCATAGTATTGGAATATGATCATTTTTCACAGTCTTGTTGACTGGTTTTAAACACACTTCCCTCAAAAGCAAATTGACAGTGAAATTTTCAGCACACGCAACTCTTTCCCAGGGTGCTGTGTTTATTGTTCTTATTCTTAGAGGTTCCTGTAGAATGAAGCCAGAGGCAAACGTGCACTGGTGATACATTCATGGAAAATGAGACAAAGGAAAACACCATTTGCTTGGCAGGAAGATAACCCTGAAGGATGATAGGATTACCAGTTGTCCTTCTTTCCCAGGGGCCAAAGCCCCTGCGTTCAACAGCTGGGAGGCAGACAATGTCCCTCACTGCTGCCGCCGAAATGGCATCCACGTAACTTCTAGGCATAAGATTCACCCCTTTGAAACTGAACAACCTCCAACAGCCTTCTATTGCCTCAAACCTATCCACCTTGAACATGATTACTTAATTATATCTCAAACTGGGCAGACTCAAATCTCATTTATGACATGATCCTTTTGCTGTATAATAGTCTTAACAAGCCTTAATTTTCCACTCTGTCTTCCTGTCATAGTTACTTACCACTGCTAAGAATAATGAGATAAAAATGTTAGGTGGAACAGTAGGAAGGAAAAAAAAAACAGTTCAGAGCAATGCTTGTGTGGACTTCCCACACAGGAATACTTAAGGACGTTCCTTAGACACTTCTAAGACTCAGCTCCTTCCCTGGGCTTTAGGTGAAGAAGGACCAAGTCGATGATATTTTGCGGTGGTTTGCTTTTAACAGCTTTTTTTCAGACATTGTCAGCCTGAAAGATATAGCTTACACCTTCTGGCCCATGAAATCAAGGCAACTCTACTGATTTACTCTAGCAAAGGATTTTATTTGCATACACTTGACTCAGCATGACAAATTCACACCATTTTATAGTATGACCTTGAGTATCTATTGCCTTTTTTATTTTTTAGTGTCTTTAGTTTCCTTTTTAAAACAAAAGTTTCTGACTTTAATTGTAAAGAATATGATGAAAACATGTTCTGAATGCACCCTGCTCAATCCAAAATACACTTTTTTTTTCTTTAAATTCTCATGTTACTGTTATTTCAACTTTCAGATATTTAAGGCAATCTTCCACTTAGTAATTTATTTTTTTTTAAGTGCTGGTTCCTAAATTGTGGAAGCTTGGATCTATAACTCATTGAATACAACCATCAACAACTTCAATGTTGACATGCTTAGGTCACTTATATTCTCACAAAGTGTTAAATTCAAAAGAACTCTGACAGTTGGATTTACTTTATGACTTTAATATTTTCTGATGGGGCTTTTTCTTTTGGTTTTTTTTGGGGGGGGGGTCGGGGATTTGTTGTTTTTTTTGTATCTCAGTAGCATAGACTGATTCTGTTCAGTATTTTCAGCTGGTTTCATCTTACATCCTACGTTAAGGCTGATATATTCTGATCAGTCTTACAAATGACTCTTGAAGGACACTTTTATTGGAATGTAACAGCATATAGAAAATAAAAATCCTAGACAAGGAAATCTTTTTCCATTTATGCATCTGTGCATATGTATATAAATTGTAACAGAAAATATGAAGATTCTCGAGCTCCTTATAGTCTGTAATTTTTTTTTTTTTTAATGCCTGCACGTTAAGAACTTAGTTTTAGCCTTAGAATGTAAGATCATACTTACATGGATTGAAAGGACACAATAAAGTATGGTAAGGGATACCTAGGCAGGGGACAGAAGGTGAGGGTCAGCAGGCTGTTTGCATGGCCCTTATTTCAGAACCAAGGCTTAAATCTGCTTTATATAAAACTATCTGCACACACAAATATTTGCCTGAGCACCCTTCGGGCGCTACCCTTTGTGACAAAAGCAGCCATATCCCACAGCTCTTGATTCTTTTATGAATCTTCTTCTCTCTCCTGGCCAAATGCCTTAGTTTTTTTATGACCTCATCATTGTCCCAAGATACTTAAAGTCTAATGAAAAGGATGTTTTTTAATATTGAATTATACAGTTCCAGTTGTTTGGTGACTAGCAGTTTTAGCCTCTCAGGCTATTTAAACCGTAGTGCTTAATCTGCTTGGGTAAAGTGAAAGAACACACATTCTTCTTTTTTTCCGTTTTTTTAAGTTGTCCATTATAGCTAAGATAAATAATGTCCTGTCACAGAACACAGAGACCAGAGTCTGAGTAGATCCCATCTGCGTAAGGGCTGGAAACCTTATTGCAGAAATTTCCTTTAGTCAGCTTCTTTTGTTGCGTGTTACCACATAATTTTTACCTACAGGCATCCAGGCTGGTTTTGCCCTATGAAGCATCTGTGGTCTGGACTCTGGGGATGGAAATTAGAAGAAGCTCCATAAGACTTCACAGGCACTGTGTAAACACTGCATCCCTTTGTCTCTTTTCTGCCCTTTCCTTCGCCAGTGGATCACAGGCTGGCCAGCAGCACTCGTATAGCAGGAAGCACAGCACTATAGATTTCACCTGCAGTGCCTTGTTAGACAGATCCACTGCGGCGTTCAATGCCTCTCTTCTGCTTGATTAAAGATAATAAGGGACAAGTCACTGACAATCCTTCGAGGCAGGGTGGTTTCTGGAGATAACTAGGGGATGGATTTGTATCATCATATTTATATTTAGGATTTGATTAGGTTTTGCTTTATAATTCTAGAGATATTTTTAGTTTAGTTTATTGAGCATTAGAGCAGCCCTCTCTCCAGTGACCAGTCTAATACCTCCAAAGCCCTACAAGGGCTGTTGGGACACTAAAGACCATCAATCCTTATGAATAATGCATCTATTTCCTACTGAGGCTCAAATCTCATTAATACTATAACATTATTACATCTCTTATTTACTCTTTTTTATCTTTAGGATTAAATACTAATTCTTAATATTTTTCATTTCAAATTAAGAAGAAATCTCAGTACATCCAAAGAATTTCACATAGAATATACCAAAGTTATTGCCAAAATAAGGTTGTTAGAAGTAGAAAATAAAATCATGACATTATAAGAAATATCCTAATCATGTAAGACAGGGATAGGAATGACAAGGTCTCACCTAAAAATGCTCAGTGAAATGCATTGAAACCTAGTGTTCTGCATGGTGTTTTCTCATCCTGGTGTCCAGAATAAGTCCATCTGTGACAGGCAGATAGGCCTGAATGGAATTATGGTGGAATATCAACAGCATTATCTGTCTGACCAAGAAAAGGAAAACCACTGAGATCATCAGAACGGTTTGCAAAACTTCTTTCTCTCTCTTTGGATGTGGGTAATTCCAAATGTGTTGTGGTGTAACTAGGCAGGACCTAGATGGAAGAGTCTCACTACCTGTAGGTTCACCATGGTAAGATCTCAGCCTCTTCTGCATGTCTGACTATTACTGCTACTACTTCTACTGCTGATGAACAATTAATTACAGCGAGGATCTATTAAAATCCAGTTGCCCTCAGTGTCCTTTTCATAGTTAGCAAAAACAAATAAAGGAAACCCCAGAAGACTGAGTAACTTGTGTAGCTAAGCTCGGAAATGATCAATAGTCTTTGACGATCACTGCATGTTCAAAGATAAATCTTATAAATGAAATAACATACACTAAGATGCAGTAGGTAAAATTCAGAAAAATACAGCTTTGCATGCATAACTAGATTTTTGATATATTCAGTATGAAATCCAAAAGGCAGCACATTACAGGAAAAATATATTACTGTATCCAGTGCAGACCTGCTGCTTTCCTGCATTATTACAGTAGTGTTTCTTACGTTACAGAATACAGCGAATACATTGCCTTTCCCAGCCACATTAGATCATTTGCCTTTGTCCAGAACTGACCACACACCCTGCTTTTGAAATGCACAGAGTCAATAAAAAGAATATGGAGGTTTAGCAAGTGAGCACTGAGGGACTAATATTCTGCAATGCTAATTCCAGCTAAATTTATATTGTATTGAAAGAAAGTGCTGTTAAAGAACAGCTTGGCTTACATCAAGACATGTGGTTACCAGATTACTTTCTATCGCCGCTCAAAAACATTTAGAGAATTTATCATTAAAATTATTGAAAGTTAAACAAGTCAAATAAATCTACTTAAGCGTGTTGTTGCATTGCCTCGTTTGTGCTGAAAAAATGTTGCTTATATTTTACATTCTATTTTAACTGTACATATGAGGCTTTACTCACCCATTAACAAAATACATCACCTCCCAATTGCTTTCTATACCTTCTTAAATGTTAAACAGAAACACATATACCATCTGTTTGCTATCATGACACCAATCCAAAATGGCTGCACTAGACACCTCCGCATAATAGATCATCTTAAAACACCTTAGCGGTTTTGCTTTATGGAGTTATTTTTCCTGTGACAAATTATAAACCTATATTTCAAGAACACGACCAAGCTGTAGCCTCAATTGCAAATTCTGAATAATTACTCTTTATTTTAACAAAATGTGCTAGCTTGTGTCTGATGTAGCACTTTTTTTAAAGCCATAGGCCACCTTTGTTGCTATGGTACCCTAAAAATCCAGTTAATTTCTTCAGTTAATAATTTTGCAACTAATAATTTGTGGAGCGTTCAGATTGAAAACATTACAGTTCAATATAGTCACTGCTATAGCTTACAAAATTATTATGTAGCTGTTGTGTAACTGAAACTGCAGAACAAATTACATGGTTTACTGTCAGCCTGCAATCAAAAACAAATTTCAGGGAAAAAAATGCATTTCTGTTAAAAAAAAAAAAATTAGCTTTGCAGTGCTTGCACTTGCAAACTCCAGCTATCAAATATTCAATGGGAAACGGACAAAATATAGTCAGAAGTGCCACTGAATGAAAATTTGGTTCTGAATGGATTTCAAATGTACTTCCTCCTCAGGTTCAGCTCTGTGAAAAAATGCGTGTGTCAGAGCAAGTTGAATTCAGTGAGGAATTTCTCCTTTACTTAAATGAGCTTTTGACCAAGGCCTCACAATATTAATGTATGAACCTGAAACCTTTATTTCCCAGGGTAGCTCCAATGAATCCAAGACTGATTATATCTCAGCAGACCTATGTGCAAAAGCAGTACTCTATCTGCTCATTCTCCCTTATATGTAAGAGCTCAAATGGTTATGAGACAGTATTGCTACAGGTTTGATCAAAAATAAATGCCATATATCTAGGGACCATGAATAAGGGATGAAACAGCCAGTGTAGAGGTAAGAGCTAAAGGGGGAAAAAATAAAGATACTATTGCCTTGGACTGTATAATCTCAGCAGTTTCTTGTGATGTCAGAGGCTTTATTTCAGAAGTACCTGTTAATGCCTGTTGGCTACACAATCCCATGGGATGAAGCAGAATCAGGCAGACTTTTGTGGGGGTATGAGCTGCTCAGTAACCTCTTGTCACCAGAAATAAAGAAGTGGAGTATTGGTTTATTGCGTAGTCTATAAACCAGTGCTACCTGAGGAAGCAAAGCTGGAAAAGCTTGAGAAAGAAGTCTTACAGAGATTTCCTATCTGAGCCATTTTGTCTCCACAGAAGTTTTGAAAAATGGAGGAACAAAGAGGAAATACATATCCTTTTATCCTTTAAAAGGCAAATGGGAAACCTTCACCTGTGTCTTCCCCTCCCCCTACTCCTATGCAGTTAGAGCTCCCCTTACTGTTCCAGGCTACTTTAACTCCTCTCTCCAGACAAGGCTAAGGAGACTTCCAATGGATGGACCATGAAGTTTTTCCTCTTATTAATTGTTGTTTCTCCCTGTTGTGTGAATATGTAAGATCATGTACTCCTTTGGTGCTGCATAAATAACACTCAGCTACTTTTTGAAACAACCACCATAGTGTTTTTCTTTCTCCTTGTTTGCAATTTTGCTGCTGCTGTTTGTGTGATTTACAGAGGTTGTTTTGATTCCTGAGAGCTTTCAGTGCAATTAAAGAGCGAATGCACAAGTAGTTGAGAAGAATGGAAGAGGTAAAAGACAGACAGCAAGGCAAAGGTACCATGAATGACTCCTAAAAGGGAAATAACAAAATACAGCTTGTCTTCAGCATGCTTTAACAGGCACAACAATTCTAGATTCCATTTGCAACAGATCATAATATGGTTTAAAGGTGAGAGAAACAGCAACTTCTGAACAATATGAGCATTCAATTAAAAAAATGACAATCACTTGTCTATTGTGAACTTCAAAGTCATGCTGTATTTATAATACACAGTTGTTCAAATAAATTGGTAAACTGTGATGTGCCCTACTTGCACTGACCACTTGCGTGCCAGGATTTTTCACATCCAAGAGACAAAAAAATCCTGAACTCCAGACCCAAGCAAGTTCTGTTTGGGGATTTTAAGTGTCTCATCGTGACCCACGCATGCACGTATGTGTGCCTAAGTGCACAATCATGCTGTATCTAACCTTTGCAGCAAGAAGCTAATGTGTTGGCTCAAGGCTCTGTCCTCACTTTCACCTTGCTAACCTCTGTTGAAGCTGTTGGAATTTGCTGAGGCTACCAATCCAGGTCCACACTTAAGCCACCTAACTTCTTCACCCTCAAATTCACATCCCTTCCCATCTGCTCAGCATTTCAAAATCTGGAATTAAGCAAGCCTGCAGTGGATGTGCATGTTGAAATGCACTACCCCTTAAATGGCTATTGCTCTCTGCTTTGTAGTTTCCTTGTTGCCCAATAGCTCTGTCAGTAGTGCTTTTTTGTCCTGGATACTGATGTTTTTTTTCACTACAGTCTCTCAGAGAAAGGAAAGAGGATGGGATCTCAATAACGTCCTTAATAATGGCGTTATCAGTCCTTTTCTTTTTTTCTTTTAGAAGGTATGGTAAGACACGGCCCTAGATGACACGTCCCCAGTAAACAGGAAAAAAAATTCCAATCCTTGTTCTGTGTTACACACCCACTGAACATTTTGGGTGGAGAACCTCCAAGGGCAAACTCAGTTCTTTAAAAATCTTTCCATTTCTGTTATATACAGATGAGGAGGCAAAATGTCAGAATCCCTTAAACCTTGGTAGCCTTTGCTATTGCAATTGCAACTGTAACTAAGTTTCCCAGGACACACCTGTGTTTCACTGCCTGAGATACTGTACCAGTGGTAAAATTTAATATATCCTTCCTGTTGCAGGTCAGATTTTGCTTAAGTTGCCATTTCTTCCTTGGCTATAAGGAGGCATATTGTCTACTCACTAGCCAGCTACAAGTCTGAGAATAATGGCAAGGGTCTCTCCTTCACATTACTTTGGGCTCAATCTGTATTTATTGATTCAGTTCTTTTCTGTATCAATTTTAAGCCGTTTCTCATCTAAACCTATGAAACCTTCAGTTATGGTGAATTGAATTCACATGGTAAAAGTCAGTTTCTCAGCATAACTTTGCCTTTTATGCCAATAGTTTTACCCAGTGCTTAAGGGATTTTTAACACCAGCATTAGTGAGCAGAAGCCACAAGGCAACATGAAACAAGTTCTGCATGTGTCCCAAGCCAGTATACGGGGCAGGCACGCTTTGAAGAGCCATTGCTCTGAAAAAATGCAGTTCACAGAGGCTTGCGTTTGTCTGGTTGAAGGTCACCACCAGCATGTGGGTCAGGTCAGCCCTACAGCTGACTCAAGATCTCTGCGTCTGAGCCAGGCAGATCTCATGCATTCCTTCCCACGACTGAGTCTTCAAGGTTTCAGACTTGCTTCCCCAATGGCTGGGCAGTTCAAAGGCTCACAGTCTGCAGTAAAAGTTAAGGACAGGTGGCTCCAGCCCAGTCATTGCCTTTCTCTTTTTCCTTCACTTCAAATGCCCATTGACTCTCCTTTCCCACATGCAGAACTTGTCCTACGTGCATTCACCTCTCCAGGACAAATTATTTGGAATAAAGGCGCAGTCTCACAGTAATAATCGTCTTAACTTCATTCTGCTGAGGCAAAAACTAAGTCAACAACAGTCTTTCAGATACGGAAGAACTTCTAGTTTCTACTGCCAATACTACTTTCTCATCAGGGCTTGTTCTCCACAAAGCAACCTGATTCAAAGGTGTTTGTACCTGCAACCAGGTGACTCAAGGCAGAATGTCAGCATAATACTTGACATCCTTTGATGTGTACGACTTCAGAGGGGAGAAAGATGAAAACAGACACGTGATGCTGATAAGAATTTCTTTTTATGTTATTCCAATAAAAAATACATTCATACAGAAATATAACAATCTTGCAAAAAACAATTTCAAATAAAATCTTGTAAAACAAAATTTTTACAAAAATCTTACAAAGAGATTCTTTAGATAACAGGGTGCTTCAAAAACAAAAAAAGAAATTTCACTAATAGAAACATTTTCTTCTTAAATTTCAAGCAAAAAATTTTTTTTTTATTTTTCAGCTTGATTGAGGCTCAGTTATCACCTGAACAAAATGTACTTGCTTATTAAGAAAATTACAGGCATTTGACATATGGCACACAGCCCCACCCCATCCACACAACTCTGATGGTATTTCACAATTGAGACAAGCCAGTGCAAGTTTAATTTATTTTGTTGTTGTTGTTTGGGGTTGGTTTTTTTTGTTTTTTTTTTTTTGCTTTTGTTTACTTTCTTGTTTATAAGAATTATGGCTAAGCCAAAGACAATGCAAACAAGGAGTTAAAAACACAACAAAACCCTACCTTAAACAGAAATCCATTTTCTGGAAAATTTTGTTTGGTTTGGGGAAGGAACAAAAAAAAAAAAAAAGTGCATTTTCAGGCAATTTAAACCAAAAATGAAATGAGAATGATTTAAGCTTATGTGTTCCTTAGAACCACATCACTTGCATATACTTTTTTTTTTAAACCACTTATCTACATACATTTCCAGGAAGATATACCAAAATATTAGCATCATAAGCAAGACCAATAATAAATAGAAAAAGAAACAGGTCACATGTTTCATTGCATCAACTGTAGTGAGCTGGTTTAAAAAAAAGAAAATACTGCTTTTGGACAGACAGTTTCTACTCTAGGAAAAAAGAGTCTTCATTTTAGCTGAACTATGTAAAATTAGAGCTCAACCACCACGACGACTAGCTCACTCACAGCTCCTCCAGTAAGCTGGAAGGCCAAAACCCGAGTGTACTTCATCTGCACACAGCTAATATTCTTTTAGCATGCCAATATTCAGTTCATATCATTCTTAAATGGCCACAGATACGCTATTCCAGACAACCTAATAACTACAAAACACAGTCAGCAGTCTGAGAAGGACTGAATGCCAACAAAGCCTTTAGCATACAATTAAGCTAAAGGTAAAGCCTCTAAAAATGCTAGATTTTAATTAACTGTATCTTTTACTTCTTTGTCTCCTTAATGACCGTATTGCGGGGGGGCAGAGGGAATATTTTGATGGGCTGTGGCATTTTCCAGCTATGTGTTCTAATTTTTTTCCTCTTAAAAAAAATATTTATATATTATCTATATATATACACACATACACAGACTGTACACACAAATATACATACACAATTATTTTTCTGCCCACTTTTAAAAAAAAAAGTAATATAGTTTCTTTCTGTATGACCAACAGATAGCTAGATATATAGATGTGAAACTTGTGCCTTTTAAGCAAATACATCTTTTAATACTTCTGTATCTTTAATATGTATGAAAACTCGACATATTAAGTACAGTTGGGGTGTGTATATACACAGTTGTTGTGCAAGGTCAATATAAAAAAAGTCTCAAGGTGGCAGAACTGGTCAGGTATTCAATTGGCATATGCATTATACTGTAACACAGTCAAATTGTCTAAGTTAAACAAATACTGTATTGACATGAATGACTTTTCTCTATATTTTTCTTTGTGAAGGAGGACCCTGGAAGTAACCTTTTTTCCCCTCATATTATACATTTGATACAGTACAATGCCAGGTGAAAAGAGAGCCTTAATAAAGCATGCATCACCCATACCCCTGTATAAGACCCCCTGCAAGAGAAGGTCACTTGCATAAGGCACCATTATTAAGGTCAACAGTGCATTAACAGCTAGAAAACCAGAAGTTAGTCCTCAAGGCATAAATAAGAGAAAAATTAGCTGCATGAGAAAAATCAGTTTCTAACCAATAGTGGTTTTATCCACCCAACAGAAAAAATTATTCATGTTCCATACATTACGTAACATTAGACCAATCGTATTTTAGCTGCTCTTAACTGGAATCAAAACTGCAGTCCTGATTAAAGAATGGAAAAGCATATAGTTCCCCAGAACCATGCAATAACCTTGGTATTATAATGAAAAGTTATAGTTGTGTTACATTTGTAAATACACAGCTTATACAATGGATTACAAATGAGCTCTGTAGCAAGTAAAACAAGCTACTTGACACATTGCACGTTTAATAGCTGCACCAGACACCTAAAGCTCCTCTCACACAGGAACAGGGAGGTACCCCATCTCCATTCTGGCATCCTGACTCTTTTTATTCCCGCCCCCCTTTCCCCTCTCAATCTCCCCTCTAAGAAGGTGCAGACACCCCTCCCCCCACCCCTTGGAAATGATTGGTGGTCGTCCCATCTCACAAGATATTCCTCACATACAAGACATTCAGACTATTTTTTTTCTCTTACAGTTATAAAGCAACCACAAGAAAAAAAAATGTGCCTCAGCATACAGTCATCGAGAGATCCTCATCGCATACAGTCACCCAATCATTAACATTCTCAGTGCACATGCTCACGGCAAAGGCTTAGGAGCCACTCAGAAGGTTAGATACCAGTGTATGAGTCCAGGAAACCCCAAACATCACGCACCGCGGTTGCTATGCCGTTTCTTACATGACTTATTAGCCCTCAAAAGACCTTCAAGAAAGTGAGGTCCTGGAGGCAACTGGGTAGGGTGCAAAATGGCATGCTTTGGCTGGAACACGCATCCCTTTGCTCAAGGCTCTTCAACCTTGACGCCTCTTAGCCCGCAGGATTCACCTCTTGACCCATTCAGAGATGTCTCTTCATGTGAAGGGCCAGGTGGTCAGACCTGGAAAAACACCTGCAAAGCAAGAGGCAAATTTTGCATTAGCCCCCTGCTGAAGGCACGCACAACACAACATGCATGGCTGAAGCACACCCCCCATTGCCCTGCTACTCAGAAACATGGCTGATGGAGGAGGGATCTGGCATTCCCTGGATAGATGGGAGCACTCAAGGTGTCTGTGGGCACCCAGGAGCTCCACAGATGAGTGGTAACACTAGGGACTTGCCAAAACTTACCTGAAGCATCAGGCTACAAGCTGCATCCCAATGACTGGTAAAATGGGAGGTTTTTTTCCCAGTCTAAATATAAAATAATCCCTTAAAAATACTAGACACAGTTGCATTCCCAAATGATTCCTTCACAAGTCAAAAGCAGCCTAGACTGGCTTTCCAACAAGCATTAAAAATAACTATTTAAAAAGGTGCACTTCAGTAACATACCTGTCACAGTGACTACATTTAAAAGGCTTGGCACCAGTGTGCTTTCTGAAGTGTCTGGTTAATTCATCACTTCTTGCAAAACGCCACTCACACCCTTCCCATGAACATCTGTAAGGCTTTTCCCCTACAAAGAAAGCAGATTACACGTTAGTCATGAATTCATTCAAAGAAAGATAGGTGCTATCCCATTCATTTTCTACGTAAACCTCCTCCACCCCCCAAAGACAGCCAATTTTATTTAAACTATCTGAATGCTTCAGAACATGTAGACAAAGAAGGCTTGCAAAATTCACCCACAATTTCTACTTAACTATTTTGCTGCAACAGCACACCAAATAATCTCATTCTTATGAAAAGAAAAAAAAAAAGTGATTAAACAGGCTCACAGGAAACAAAGAAATCCAACCTTCTACCATTCCTGTCCATCCATAATGGCAGGCTTACTCCCAAACAGGTATCATTCACCTCATGAAGCTGATTAAAGACAGCACAGCTAGGCTCCAAAATGCAATTAGGCTACTGTATTGCACCAAAGCCCTTTGTCACTCACTCATCTGCATAATACGCAACCTCCTTTCTGCTGAGCCACATATTCTTGGAAAAGCCTGCATGCCACTTTGAACACTGCTATTTCAGCATTCAAGAAATACCACTTCCATTCACAGGAACATTCTCAGCCAGACAGCACCAGGACAACAGTTCTGCAACACTTCTGAGGCCGGCAGCTATTTATGTCTGCTGAACCACCACGGTTTCAGTGGAAGTTGTTCTTTCCTCCTGAAATAATTTTGTTTTATCTGACTTCTGCATGACAATGGGAACATCCGAGCTTGCTCAGACTTCCCACAAAAGCCATAAAATGCTGAGCTCATGAGTCAAAACAGGATCTTTTCCTTGAATTCTCTTTCCACTTCTTGGGGGAAAAAAACCCACAATGTGCAGGTCTTTGGACTGGAACACCAAGAATGCCAGGCCAATTCCTCCTGTTAAATGATGACGATTGAGCCAAGGCACAGCTCCACCAGCTCCACATATTTAACTGCTGTCATAAAGAAATGTCAAATAATAATGCTCAAGCAAGCAAATCAGCATGCTACTTCAACCATAAAATATTTATAAAAGCCCTGAAGTGTCTTATCCTCCTCACTTTCTTTCCCGGTAACACACAGGATTGTTCACTTTAGTACAGGCTCCATAACAATAAAATGCTGTTGTTCAGTACTCTGGGATGAAATTATACAGTAGATCATACATTTGTAAGCCCAAATATGTTAGGACTACTGTGGTTTTCCAAGATTTTGGCTGGTAACAATGGCACACAAAAACATTGAATGATTTACAACTATAGCTATACTTTATATAATCAAGGCCTTGGGATGTCTGATTGAACAGCCCCAATGCAGACTGAACCATGAAAACAGGTATTTAGTGATCTGACTGATTTTCAGATGACCGATGTTCCATTTTTTTGCAAGAAAGTCTCAGCTCTCTTTTGCTTTAGAAATAAATGTCAAGAAAGGTTTAGCGTCTACTTTGGCCAGATCTTTGTTCCCGAAGACTGCATACCGCTGCAGCTTCCCTACTATTGCCTATTTAGATGAGTGGCTCCCATTTGCTATGACAGCAGACTAAACTACCACCAACCGTCTTGGCTTCAGCTTGCTTATGGAAAGAATGAGGAAGTGATGGCCATGCTGGTAAGCCTCTATTACTATTATATCATCTCTCCAAACCTGGGCTCCCACCCAGTGATTGTGTAACAATGTGACACCACCATCATCAGGGGTATTCCCTACAGCACTTGCCAATTCTTAATAAGCACATGGTTACTAACCTGTATGAGTGCGCTGATGTGCTTTCAGATGCGAACTTTTGGTGTAAACTTTCCTGCAACCGTTAAAATGACACCTGTGAACACGCCTTCTGCCATCTGGAGAGGTGTCACCATTGGCGGGTGTACCTTTTTCTGCAGTCTTTCCAGCGGTACCAGTACGAATTTTGCCCGGTGAATGCAACTCACCCGGGGTACAATTCCATATCTGAGAAGAAGGCTCCTTGCTCAGCTCAGGAGACGAAGGGGGAGTGGAAGTGACAGATGAACTCAAGTTTCCTGAACTGGCTAAAACATCGCTTATAGGGTCAGAGGTAAACTTTGTTGTGGGTGAGAGCTCCTCAGAGCTGTCTGAAGATTCGCTGCTCACATCAGAATTTAAACTGTTGGTCTCTAAGTTCTGACTAGTAAGATTGTCCTCCTTTGTGACACAAGTGTTCTTCAGTTCAGATTCCTCCTTTTTCTCACGTGCCAGAATAATTTTGGTCCAGAGATCCTCTTGGCTATCAAATTTGATCTCAGATGCAGAAACGTAACAGGGTTCACTTTGAAGATACCGTTCCAACTCCAAACATGTCTAGGTGAAAGAAGGAAGAAAAAAGATGAAAGTTACAACCTTGCTTAAAAATAAACTCAATTGTATTTTACACTTCAAAAAGCATGCAGAAACGTGGTGCGTTCGATTTGAGGTTTCCAGGTTCAAAACAAATTAAAGGCTCCTCCAGCCGTAACTAGGTGACTGTTACGATGAAAAGAAATCTGTTCTTGAGACCTGGGCAGGAGTTCAAACACACAGCTGAAGGTGCAAGTCAGCTTTGGTTTCCAAAATAGCATTCTAATGAGTCAGTCAAATTATCATCACTCTCATCATAAAATCTGTGTTTTCAGTAAGCTGACATTGAAAAGGACCACAGAGAACCACAACAAATAATTACACTTTGCTCTCGCGCCTCATCTAATTTCAAGTTGTTTTGTATCTCACACAAACATGAGGCTGAAAGGACCCAAGTGAACACAATGTGCTCTGACAGGCAGCTAAAACTCAAACGCTGTGTCAGAAAACAAAGCCACATTTCAGCATGGCTGCGGAGCTGCTGGCCCGTCTTCTGGGGACATCAATGGAGCAGCAGACATCCTCCCATTTCCTGTGCATGAGAACGCAGCACACTCGACTTTCAAAGAATGTCATTTCCAAGCACACTGGCATGCACGCCACATAACTCAAACTGCTCCCATGCGTGTTCGCAGGAACATAGGGAACTTCAACAGCAGAGAAGAGGGGAGAAAAAAGTTCCAGAACAGAAATGTCCTATTCTATAGGATGCAAAACGGGAAATTACTCTGAGGTCCTGCTGGGAGTCCCACAATGAACAAGAACTTTATCTACTGGCCAAGAGTGCACTGTATGAGTCATCTCTCTCTTTCTTTCACGCAATGCCAAGGGAGACTTCCTTTTAAAACCCTGACCATCTGCCAAGAAAGTACTCTGTTCAAATATACATGCAACAGTACATGGACAACTTCCCCCCCCAACCACATTCCCCTGCACTCCATGAAACGAAACAAAACAAAACACAAAACAACCCTAAATGGGTGAAGCTGTGGTTTTCAATTTCAGTTCACCCTGCTGACTTTCTGGCCATCTTCAGAGAGCAGCAACAAAAAAGAAAACAAAACAACAAAAAAGAAAAAATAAAGGGTATGAACTGTTATGGCAACAAGCTGATGTTTTGAGATTATTCTTTCCACTATAGGAAATGATTCACATGGAAGCTTTACACAGAAAATGGACACATCAAGTTTCCATACCAAACTCTACTTATTTTAGCAAGATCATCTCTTCCAAGCCCGGTAGCAAAACCTGATCCTAAATGCCATACATTCCCTTTGCAGCTCCTTTGCATCTGTCCAAGAGCAGAGCCGCCATGGGAGCTGCCTCCTTTTTTTCCCCAGCACCGCTCAAAGTAAACTGGGTCACATGTTCTGGCCAGCCTAGAGTGGGGCACAATTAGGAAAAAAAAAAGCCCAAACAACCAAACAAAAACCAATGAATCAACCCCCACACCAAACCAACCACTGCACACAATATTTATGTATTTGTCTATAATTAGGTAACTGGCTGGTGATGCATGTTAAAAACAAAAAGGTTTCGTGAGGGACAACACAATAGTGAATTGAATTCCCATGAAAACAGGTAGAAAAGCATTTATTAAGATCTCGTTAAACTTTCATATTCCCGGCTAATTTAAATTCCTCATTAGGTAGATTAGTAATGGGACCGTAGTGAAGCTCTCTCCGAGTTTAAATGCCTCTGAAGGCTACTGGGAATGAGGGCTGGCCCCTCGCCAGAAGCCCAAATGCCTGAAGGAAACTACTTAGCTCCATTTCAATCACGTACGGTGAAGCTGCCTCTCTGCAAGGGGAAAGGGGGAAGGGAAGGAGAAAGGGAAGGAAAAAGCCCCACCAAACTCAAAAGGAAAGGCATTGCATACAATTAGTGTACATGTGAGGGCTGTAACAGTTTGCATTTCAACGTTCTCCTGCGTCCAAGCCAGCAGGTACTTGTCTGGTAGCCGGGCTGAGCAGCTCCCGGCCGCGGAGCGGAGCCCCGGAATGTCGGCGACCACCGCCACTCCTGCCAGCCCTCTGCTTGGGCAGGCTCGGGAGGCGGGGGGGGGGGGGGGGGGGGGGAAAGGGGAAAAAGGAAAAAAAAAAAAAAAAAGAAAAAAATTTAAAAAAGGGGATAAAAAGGCAACAACAAAATATGTCCATTAAAGGGAAGGAGCCTCCGTTCTTCCTCCTTGCCGACGAAGGCAATTAGCGAGAGGGGCTCGCTGTCATATGACTGACAGCTCACGGGCTCCGCAACGCTCCCTGCGCTGGGAACGGCTACGATACGCACACACAAGTATGGATTATACATGCACACACAGAGCTACGTGTGCATATGTGTCCATGCGCTACTGCAGGGCTACTTACTCATCACTGCCAGGAAAAATAAGAAAGTAAAAAACAATAATAAAAAGAAAAAAACAAAACAAACCCCACCACGGCAACGGGCGAAGAGCAGCGCTCGGCCGAGGCCGGGATCTCGGGTGACAAGACCCAGCTGTGCAGCCTGGACCTGGTACAAGCGGACAACTTTTGCCAGGACTCGTTGTGGCTGGCGCTGGCGGCAGCGAAGAGCCAGGATCGGCCCGGGCCGGCTGTGGGAGCGAAGAAGCTGGAGCCGCGCAGCTCTTGACATCCACCTCTGCACTCTCCCCACAAACCCTTCTTAGTTAAAACAGAAACACCTGCTCCAAAACACTCCCTCGCATTCACGCTTAATGTGCCCCAAACTCGCTGATGACACTTGGCCTTTTGTATTGTCTTTTTTTCCTCCTTTCCATTTTCAATTCGGTCATCGTTTAACACGGCTTAAAAACCCCAACCAGACACCGCCACCACCGACACCCTCGTTTACCTGTTGCCAGTACTCCTCCAGGGACGGCAAGGCCGAGAAGTAACCCGTGTCGTGCACAATCTGGAGCTCCTGGAAGATGCTGCACATGGGGAGCACATCCATGTCTCAAGTTGCAACAACAAAGTCAGTGCTGGTTACCAAAAGCACTACGCGGACGCCTCCTGGGTGCGCAGGGGCTGAGGGGTGCGTGCGGGGGGGTGTCAAACCTCTGATCTCGAGCTTCCGAGTCCCCCCCCCCTTCCTCCGAGAAGAATAATAACAGTAACAGCGGCGTGTGTATAGATGTATATGTAGGTATATATTAATTCCGTGAGGAGCTTAAAAAAGACCCAAAGTTTCATGCAAAGTTTAATCGCACGGCGCGGCAGTTCGACTCCCGGGGCGGTGGACGGCGGCGCGGCTCTCCCCCGTCTTGCGCGGCCGACGGCGGATGCTCCGCTCCGCTCCTCCGCGCACCACAATATTTGCAAACACGGCGCCGGCTGCGAGTGGAACCCCCCGCAAGACTCCCCCGGCCAAGCCTCTGCCCGGCCGCGGCGCCCCGCCCCACCACGCCCCGAGCGCCCCGCCCCGCCCCGAACGCCCCGCCCCGCCCCGCGCGGCTCCGCCCCGCGTGATCCCATGACGCCCGCCCGCCCGCCGCGGCCCAATCTCCGCCGCGCACCCCCGCGCCCCGCGTGCCAATGATGTCAGAGCCGCCCAATCGCTGCGCGGCAAGCACCGCGGCTCCTCCTGGCGTGACCGAGCCTGGCCGTGACGGCTCCCGCCATTGGCCCGATTCGAAATTCTCCCCGTCCTGATTGGCCGGGCCGGAGGCAGGCTATTTTTAGCAGGGTATATAAAGCGGCGAAGAGGCTGCTTTTTTTCGGGAGGAAAGGCGTGCGTTCGTGAGGCGGCTTTGAGCGGCGCTCTCGCGGGGGAGGGGAAGGGAGCAGGCAGCGGCCGGCGCCGCGATCGCGGAGGGCGCTGCGGAGCCGCCTGCGCTGTGAGGGGGCCGGAGGGGAGGCTCTCTCCGGCCGGAGAAACCTCGCCGCAGGACAGTCAGTGGCCCCATGATTTAATGGCAGTCCTCAGCCTGGCTGGCGTGTTGGGATGGCCTCGCTAACCGGCGTGCCAACCGTGATACCCGAGTCCCCTTCCACTGGCATCTTCGCCATGAGGCTTCTGTAGATCTCTTGGGTTCTGCTTTCCCAGTGAGCAGGAGAGCTAGAAAATTACTTGCTTTGGTCTCTGAGCAACGGTTGATGCCATCATTGGTGCTTCAGTAGGGTAGCTGGATAGCAAAGCATATAACAGGTTGATCTTCATGTCTTCATGATAGAGAGAGGTTCCTTCCACAAGTTGGGGCCATGCAGCTGCCCTGGGTATGGGCACTGTGGCAGGCACACACCTGACATACACCATCAGGAAGTGCTTCTGCAGGAAGAGTTTACCCTTCCATGCCCGATTCCACCCGAGTATGGCTATTTATTCATGTATCTCTTAACACCAGCTTTTTTAAGACTAGATCTACTGATGATACAGATTTCTTAATATAATTAAAAAAAATGTGGGTGTTAGCTTTCCAAAAGAGTGTCCAGCACATGGAACGAACCCTGCTAATGCGTTTCTTTTATTAAAGGAGTTGTAATTTTCCACTGATGTTTCCATCATAATGTCTATTCTTTTATTTCCATTTCACGGCTTTTTCTCTGTATCTGTTGCTAATTACCTACAGAGGGTGACTTGTACTTAACGTGTGTTTCTTCTGCGTACTGTCTTCTGTGAGCTACTGATTGCTGGTGTGAAAATGTCAGTCTAACTTCGCATCCCCTAGCCCCTCATAAACTATTAATACGGTGCTTCCATAAGCAAACAACTGATGTTCACGCTTAGGTTTTTCTGAGTCTGTAAAAAAGCAGAAAAACAAAAACTAAAAGTCAATTAGAGTGCGATTTTATGTTTAGAAAAACAAGCTGGTGCTGAAGACCAAGAACATCTAAATGTAGAGAACGAAGCTCCCTTGGTTTAGTCAGTAGTTCTTGGCTTCACGTGGCCAAACACATAAATATGTGTCCAAAATTGCCTTCTGGACAACAGATAATGCAGAACGATTTGTGTCTACCTGTGGCCAAAACTAGATCCTCTGAAGAAAACTGCAGAGAAAAAAATAAAGTCTCTCTTAAGCTGATGAATTATGCACCTTACTTGAGACTATTTTTAGTTCTGTGGAGTTAAATATTTTGTGGCCTGAAATGTGGTGTGGGCTCCAGTCAAATATAACCTGGTAACGTAGCTCTGGAAATCCTTAGTGTTTGTTTAACTGACCTGCTCCCTTTGGAGAAGATTTTATATTCAACCACAGCGTCAATAAACGCAACTGTCCACTCATCCTGTTTTACCTTTTTAACCATGCTTCATGAAAGAGAGATCTGGGCTTGTCAGAGGCTGAATGAGATTTACTGTGCCCAGGTGGGGTTTGAAACATAAGTATCTTGTTTTGTATGGTTATTCTGAGGCAGGCAGTATCTCCGGGTGAAGGACAACTGGAGATAGCAGATGTAGACTGATGGAGATGCAGTGTTAAAATGGAAAAGAAAGGTCCTTTACTAAAATGCATTGTTAGCTGACAAATAGTTGACTGGCTTGTGCCAGTCTGTGGTGAGTTGAGCAGGAAGGTTATTGCTATAGGAGAAAAAAAACCCGACTCAGAGAAAACTGTGGCACAGATGTGACTGTGGTGCAGTAAAAGCTGTTTAAGTTGTATCCTGATTAAATGCTGGCTTTGATTAGGCTGTTATCAATGGGCATTTAAAAGAAAATCAACATAAGTGTCACTGGATGCGTTAGTTCTGGGTTACAACTGCAGTAGCAAATTTTTAATCTCAAGTAACAAAAAACATCATTAGAGCTAAAAATCAATCCAGATAAGAAAGAATGGGTAAGACTGTAATGTGAAGTAAACAGATGTAGTGTTTTTACCAAGCATGTTTTTAATTAGAAATTAAAATGAAACGGTGAGTCAGTAAGATGCTGCAGTTTAGGAGACTGTTCCATGGAACACAAGCTGAGGGGAAACTACACTGGCAATTGTAGCAGCCAGGTGGAAGAAAGGGATGGTGGTTGATGTGAGTTGAAGGGAATTTATTGTAGGCTACAGAGGATAATAAACATTAGGACAAATTTTAGTAGGCTCCAAAATGAAATAAAATGAAAGAATGAACTAGTGGAGATACTTGAAGATACAATTTACTCCCTAATGACCTTCTTCAAGCTATACATGGTTGTAAAGTTTCAAATATTGATTTTATACAACTGGGGTTTTTTGAGTCATATGCCAGTGTGGAATTTACCTTGGAAACCTTATATGAAAAGATGTTCTAGCTTAACAAAACCCAAACTGAAACCAGAATCAGTCAGTCCCTTGGGACTGCACAACTTCACTTGGATGTGGCAGCCAGAGACGGAGACCACCTGATGTAGAGCAGAGGCCTCTTCACATGTAGTAGTGGTGAGGGATGCTGAAGGATGTGCACTGAACAGGCAATGCTGATGGGTAGGGAAGGAATACAACTACCGAGTTCCTTGGATAAATTTCTTGTGACTACCATACAGCTAATTCTGTACATGTGCCTGCAATGGCATAGAGGTATTCACAGATTTAATTCCCATCCTGCAAATGCTTGGTGTGTTTTTAATGCTGTGTGATCTAGGTCATTCATAAAAGTAGCAAAAATGAGTACAAATTATGTAGGATTACTCCAAATGTCGGTGCTCTGCCTGCAGGGTTGCACAAGGACTTTTAAGTAGGGCTGTCCACAGTTTAGGATAATCAGCCAATTTACCCCTGTAAAGCCACTGATTTACAAATATGAGCAGAAAGAAAAAGGCCTGTGTGCTTTAATTTTTTTTTTTTTTTTTGGTTCATTAATTTTAATAAGGTTCTGTCTGAAAAGCAATACTGCCACATTAAAGGCTCCACCACTTCTCCGTAGTAACCACGTTTGTTAGGGGTGGTGGACTGTTCCTGGAAAACATGCTTCCCACCATAGCGGGTGACAGACGGTGTTTTCCAGTTGGGTTGAGCTCCACGTGAGGCAGGGGGAGCACCTGGTCTGTTCTTAGAATATTCTTGCATTTTTAGAGGGCACATTAACATACTGTGTATGCAGCTTTAAGAATAAGAGGAGAAAACCTCTGGAAAATGGTTCATGCACATCCAGATGCAGGGAGGTTAGATGAAATGGGCAGGAATCAATAACTTGTGGTTTGATTAGGATAAATGGACTTTATTTGGGGGAAAAGAGAGAGAGTGTCAACTGCATGAAAGCGTTCTCAGATAGCAGAGAACACTACTTGAAATTATCTGCTTCTGAGGTGGTAAGTTGCTAAACCGAAAACTAGCATGCAGTGTGATTTTGCCACAGATAAAGTAAATGCTCTTTGAGGATATATAAATAGAACTGTTATGAGTAGGCAAGCAAGTGAGGTGATTCCTGATCTGTCAGTCTGGCAGAATTAGCAAATTACATTTTGGACCACAAACTAGCCTAAGACACACTGAAAGCTTAGAAAAATTAAGACATAATGACAAAAATACACTAAGGAAGAATTTAGGTAAATGTAAAATGAACTTGTTCAGCAGACGTAGAAAATAGTTAGCTAAGGTGATGTGTTGCCCTACAAATACTGCTGAGCAACCAGAATGTAAGGAGAGAAATTGTCATTACCTGATGTGAACAGAACATGAGTCGATGATCCACACTGAGTCAAAGAGAGGTTTCTATTTTATTTTGGGTTGTTTGGGGTTTTTTTGGTTTTGGTTTTGGTTTATTGTTGGTTTGTTTTTTTTTTTTTTGTTTACCTCTTCAGACCAAACTTGGAGCTATGTAATTTCTACGGTTTACCTGGTACTGAGCACCCTGGAGTTCATGCTTTTACACTCCTGTTTTCACTCTGATACTCCTAGACATGCCTAAACAGTTGATGAGAAGGCAGCACTCTGGAAAGCGGTCTGTTATACCACATCAGCGCCCAGAAGTGGCATTAGAACAAAAGGTACTCACAATCAGTCCTTCTCTGGGCAGCACTGTAGAATGTATTCCTTAGGTCTGTGTGCCCTCAACTTGAAGGCAATTACATTTTCCATATCCATAGCTGGCACTGGGAAGGTGATTCTGTCTCTTGGTGCTGTAATTATGACCTATTTGCAATCCGTTGATTATGCCTGTTTTGTCATGTGCTGGTGTTTTTCCTCCCTGATACTTAGGTACTGGATATATTTATAAACAAAACATATATTAACTTTCAGCTTTTTCTTGGGTTACTGTATAAGGGAAAAGATAGGCCTTATTTCCACAAAAGGCTCAGCTGAACAGTCCACTTAATAGTACTCAAGAGTATTATTAGGAGTTACAAGTCTTAACTGAATAGGTGTTTTGTGGTTTCTAATATAAATAATCACGTATGGGGGTTTCAAGTATTTAAAATCACTCATCCTTTACAGGGTAAATAAAAACACTTCAAAAAGTTAACAATTTTCATTTCTTGGTGTCCGAACTTTAGAATTACTATTTTTCTAGCAGTGCATGAAATCCTCCATGGTTTAGAAGATCTGGATTTCTATTTAAAAAAAAAAAAGAATAAAAAAGAAAAAAATCTCAAACCCAACTTTCTATTCTTTCTAAATTTGATTAATTTTCTTTTTCTTAGAAAGAAACCCATTTTCTTTGCAAAGTGTATTTAGGAAAGATGGGGATTAGGGTAAGCACCCTTATGAGAAGCAGCAAATATGGGCAACTGGAACTTGTCTGGTGGCATTTAGGAAATTCAGTGACAGCTTCCCCAGGTGGATGAGCAGAAATTGCTGTGGTTAATGGTGAAAAAAGCAGCTTGAGCTGAGGAAAAAAAAAACCACAACAAAACCAACCAAACAAAAAAACCCCAAAAGCTTGTGTCGCTGGGCATTTTAGCATTTTCGTATGACCATTTCTTCCTTTTTGCCGTTACTAATTAGTGACCATTATTTAACAGTGCATTAAGCTGGGAAACTTAGTTCAGACCAATTTTGGAAACTGAGAAAAGGAATCCAACATGAACCAGTCATTTTGTGCAGTGAGAGACTGAAGGACTAATGATCGTTAAAAATAACTGGACTGTCTCACTGGTGGCTTGTGAGGCTTAGTAAAAGTGTATAGAATTAGATTGTAACTGCAAACTTTCATAGAAGAATGCACAGAAGTATTTCTTAAGCAGTGATGCCAATTAGACATAGGGCTGGCTTGCTCGGAGTGGTAGTGAAACTGCCTTTTCTGGAAATCAGTCATGTCGAGACTAGACAAGGAGTGTGGAAACCTCAGCCAAGAACGGCAGGCCTTTGCTTGGAATGAACTGCATGGCCCGGGATATCTTTTTGAACTTGTAAATCTCTGCTCTAACTTTATGTGAAGTGCATTATGTAGGTTGTAAGCTTTGCAAAGGGTTTCTCTCTCATGTCACAGTGCATGGGAGGGAAAAATCCTTCCTCACTGTTCCTGAAGAAATGGGGAGATTTCCTCGCAACAGGGCATGGGGTGAACCTTTCGGCTCTTGCAATTTGACTTGTTTGTTTGGTGGCATAGCTCAGGAGAGCAACCTAATTGTGTCCCTCGTTATGAGAAGTGGCAGTCAGTGCTGATTCCACACACCCCCTCTCCTTAATAAAAGCTGCAAAATTAGATACAGTGTCTGATACATAAATGTGGCAATACAGGCATATTCGAGATCAAAATGAACTGTGGCCTTCTTTAGGACACAAGGAAATAAACATAGTCATTAAAGAGTCAGCACCGTTACTACATAGTGAACCTTTACTCACTGTTCCCACCTATTGTTATTTGAAATATCCCATTTCCTGTTTTCAGTAACTGTTGCCAGTGGGCAGGATTCAGATCTCGTTCACATCAGTGTAACTGTGGTAGCTTCGGAAGATCAGCAGGGAAAAGGAAATGAAAAGCAAGTGACTACTGTGAAGTAATCTCGAGTTTCCACTGAAGTGTTCTGGGTTTAGTCCCAGCTGGTGTCAGAACTCAGCCTGGTGTGTGGGAAATCAGGGACATTACTATTTGCTGTGTAAGCCCCAAGGCAGACACTATCAATATACTTGCATTATTGTCATTATTGCTATTGTTACACTAGGATAGTAGCAATAATAAAGTAAGGATATTTACTCTGTAGGTATCTGAGATGAATAGGTATATATTTATACCTATATACACACATAATAACTAGTTACTTCTTGATTAATGGAAGCTTCTTGGATCCTCACGATGAGACTGCACAGTTGTAAGAAAAACAAAAAACTATGTAAAAACAGTTTTTCTTGAGAGTTTATATTCCAGGCTGGTGAGGAAAAAAAAAAAAAACAAACCCCCAAACCAAACAAAAAAACCCAAAACAAACAAACAAACAAAAACCCAGCAAAAAAACTCAAACCAAACAACAAACCCCAGCCTTTGCTCAAAGTGCAGGAGAAAGAATTTACTATCCAAATGTTATATTGAGGAAACAGAAACACAGATGTAATTGGAGGATCAGACTCTCAACTCTCAGTCATCTTTCTCTGCTGTGAAATTTATTTGGAATATAAATGCCTATAAAGTGTTGTGAATCCTTGGCCAGTATTATCCCTGGGTCTCAGTTCCCAACCTATACAAAAAAGATACTACTTCCTTTCTTCAGTCTATGCCAAATGTAAGATGTGACCCAAAATCGCAAAGGGAGATTATGGCAGAGTCGAGAAATGAACTTGGACCTTCTGAGTCCTAATCCAAGCTTGTTATCATAAGATCATCTTTCATTTGCTTTTGAATAACAACCAAAGTGTTAACCCTATTCCTATACATTTACAACCTGATGGAGTTCTTATCTGTGGTGGTCATTTCATTTCCTGCTGGCAATTTCACAAGCCTTTGAAAGCTTTCCCCCACCCTTGTAATTTTCTTTTTCTTTTTTTTTTTTTTTTTTTTTTTTTCTCCCCAAGGAATAGGCTCCTTCCTTCAAGATTTCTCCAGCAAAGCTTGCCTGTCTTCTTTGGAGGTTTATGCTGTGTGATTTTTACCGGGTGCAAGAATCATCTATTATAGTTTTTTAATTACATGCTGTTCTCTGTTTTCTCTACCCGCCATTTGTGTCTAATCTTTCTCTCTCAAAATTCTGTAGACATTTTTTTAGAAGTTGTCTAAGAAGATTTTTGACAAATAAAAATTTTTTGCTTTAAATAAGCACTTTTTGCTTTAAGCGCTCCAGGCAACTTGCTGTTTTGAAAGGGCAAACAATTAAGTGAATATGCATGCACAAAAGCCAAAATAGTTTTCTCTAGGTCTTTTCCATTCTCTTGCAGTTTATGAAATTTATTCATGTGGGGATTTTTATTTTGTTTTTAATCTCATTTGGCATTCATTTGGAAATCATGGAATTTAGACACATACTAGAAATCAAAAGTAGTGTCCTTTGAAACAAATAGATTTAGGGAGAAAATTTTTAAATTTTCTTTAAAATTAGATTTAAAGCTTATCTTTTTAGTTGATCTTTTTAGCATCATCTGATTTAATATGAAATCGCACTTTTGTTTTATAGAATGATGATGATGGTCTTTTGAGATAATTTTGCGTACATGTTGTAAATTTAATTTTAATAGAATTAAGAAGTTCTTTCTCATTCTTTGTAAATGTCATTGTTAAGAATGTCTTCAGTGCAGCCAGATCCTTAAGAATTCATCTGATTTTTTTGGGTCTTGTCCACCTGAAACCTAATCCATCAAAATGAATGTGGAAATAATTTGATCCAAACCATTACACACATGAAAAGAATTAGCCACCCACCCTCACATTTAGCACATGTGAGCTGCTAAACATTTACATAGTAGTAACCCAAACTGTGCAATAGTAAAGCAAATTGAAATATGATGCTTACTGAAGCAGTCGTAGGAAAAAAAAAGGAGATTTATACTTCTGCAGTTATTATTATCATTGTTTATATTGTGGTAACACCTAAATGCAACAGCAGTGCTAAATCCCATTGGGCTACATGTGGCAAGAGCACATGCTAAATGACAGTCCTCACATCTCACAAAGATTAGTTAAACATGACTTTAATTAGGGCTGATTGGTCCCTTTACAGAGTGTGTTTCTGCTGCTAACTATTTCAAGATACAACATATTAATTATGACCGTACTTTGCCCAGTTTCATCAATAGCTAATGTCAGGAATGTCTGTAGAGAGAAGGATGTAATGTGGCAGTTCCCCAGGATTAAGAAGGGTCCCAACTTGGCCAAGTAATGTAGCAGTGAGAATGGAAAGGAGGAACATGAAGGCAGTGCTGCAGAAAGGCCTTGCGAACACAGCACTACCGCTGGCTGAGGTTGGGGATGCTTTGTGTCACTGTGTTTGAACACTTGGGTTTTGATAACTGCTAGACTCATTAGTTGACTTGGAGACCTCATGGTCATAGCCAAGCTGTAAAGATAGATACAGCCACACAGTCCCTTTCCTGACCAGCCTGCTTTCAGAAAAGATAAAACAGACAAAGCAGGGTAAAAGGAAGCTGCAGTGTTCCCAATTTACAGACCAGATCTGAAACACAAAGTTTGTCTATGCAGGGAGATTAACACTGCAGTAGGGTTCTCAGTGGAAATGTTTCTTGCTAACCGACAAGCAGTATCAGTGTCCAGATGAACAGATGGCTTTTGCTTCACTGTGACTCATGATTGCTACATGGTGGGAATATCCTCTGAAGTATGAGCTTTGGGGATTTCTATCCTTTACTCTTCTGTGTGGTTGCTGGGCCCAAAGCACTGCGGAATTGCTCTCTAGCTTTTGAATGACGTTAATTGCGTTAATTTTTAGTGGTGAAACAACCATGTTTCTTTTAGGGAGATTGTCTGATAATTTGGAAAGGGATATGCTTAAACATGAACATAGGAAAAAGAATAACTGATCAAAGTGTCGGGGAAAGCAGTGTGAGAAGCGAACCACTAAAAAGTTGGGTATTCTAAGGTGCCTCCTTGTTTGAAGGAGAGTAAAAACTTCTTATCTGAGTGCTTAAAGACACGAGCACACAATGGTGCATGTGTGCAGATAATTAAAATACCACCAATTCCCTGCCTCCATGAATTATAACTCAGAGTATGTGGTGTATCTGTATATTTGTAAAGTATCAAACAGTGCTATAGATCCTGCTTAACAAATTAAAATAACACAAAAATTGAAAATTAAAAAAAATGCAATTAAATGTAAATAAGCTCTCCTGGAGATTTTTCAGAAATAGAAACACTGCTTGCTCAAGTGAAGTTCCTTTTAATCCAGTAGCTTTCAATCTTCCCACATCCCTGTAGGATGAAAAGATGAGCCATGTGGCATGCTTGGAAGGTTAATGAGTGTGGACTCTGGGTATAGTTTCAGGTGGAAAGACTTCTTACTGAAAATGTGTTATAGAAAGTGTTTTTTTAAAAAAAGGCACTAGTCTGAGCACTCTGTGACTTACAACAATATTTCTAAACAGAGAATAAAGATGATATTTTATTAGGTACTGCCTATACCTTTGAAATGTTGTACTATGAATATCAGCCACAAGTAAACAGCTCCTGCAAACGCGAAACTCGGGTGTAACGAGCTGGCTTCACCAAGTCTTACTTTGTCAGACAGTGGCATTCAGCAATAGCTCTTGTATCTGAATAATCATTGGTGTAGCTTCACATTAAGGGCCCAGCACCAGTAGCTTAATCTGCACATTGCCAAAGGGCAGGACACCTGCAATGACTTCTTCAACCAGAATAAGTGGTTGTGATTGTCTCCCCAAGGAAAGAGGTCTTTGCCAGGACTGTTATTTAACCCTCAAGGTGCTTCCTAAGGTCTATCTCAAGACACAAACCTCCCATCTCAAACTGTCACCCATATCAGAGTCCTTTCCAATCCGTTCAGTTTCTTCCTACAGTATATCAGTGTTGCCTTAGGGTTTTTTTTTCAATGTTTACACACATCCATGTATTAATTCCATTTTGAATCAGTATCCACCATTTTATGCTTCAGTCTTGAATTGACATATGGACTGCTGGTTTCACGACAGGAGGTTGAACTAGGACAGAGTTAGATAGATACACAATATGTGTAATTCTTGCATCCATCATAATCTCAGTGGATGTACTTTTCTTTCAGTACAATTACAATAGTACTGACCACTTACAAAAAATCTCTGAGCAAAAATCACTTTTTAAAATTTCTTTTCTTGTGAAAATTCAATATGATGTCAACTCTCAGCATATTTAATTATTTGTAAAATGCCCTTTTTCCCTAGCCCTTCAAAAGTTCTGCATATGCCTACCTGCATCTGACACTCGTACATCTCTATAAAATTTAACAATATTTGTTTTTAATTTTAAGACTTTTTTCCTGAAGGCATGTGAATAGGTGGACATCTGAGTTCTACCAGAAAAAAAGAAAACAAAGGCTGTCACTGCCTTTTTATCTTTGAGAAAATCCTAAAGTTTTCAATGTGCCTTTCAAGGACTCGGAAGCTGGAAGTCCAACCTATTACACACTTGAGATACTGACTTTTAGAATAGTTTCATGAATTTTAAAAAGCCTGGAAAATAATACCTAGGATTTATTTATCTGTTGGATTATTAATTATTTTTTAATATTACAGGAGATCATTGAGAATCTTTCAGATTTTAATAGGCTATCAGATTTAAAATACAGAATTATGATCCTTGTGCTGGCTTCCATAGAGACTCCTCTAGTATCTAATTTAGATTTTGTTAGACTAACGTGACATCATTATTTAGACATTTTGTTGATAAAAGCATAGATTTTTTTTCTTATCAAGAGAAAATCGATAGATTTTCTCAAGGGAACGCTGACAGATCTGATTTTCCTCGACTTCATGAAAATATTTTAATTGATATTGCATGGAGAATTATTAATATTTCTATTCTTAACCTTGGCATAAGCAGTAGGAATGTACTAATATATACTGATGGCACAAAGCTGGGAGGTGTTAATACAGATATGGATTGTACTGTAATACCACCTAAAAAAAAAAAAATGGCCTTGAGGGCTTGGGTAATACCAAGTGGAAAAAAAAAACCAAAACTATACAAAATTCAAGGTCATGCACCTATGTACCAACATCAAGGATTTATTTTGCACTACAGGATATGATCAGTTAGTCCTGACATAAGAGTGAATAGGCCATTTAGTCACTGATCATGAGATAACATCATCATGAGATCACAGGGTTGAGTAGAGGAATTTCAGCCAATTGCAGGAAGGTAAATGAAATCGTGAGGAAAAAGCATTTCCAGAGAGAGATTCTAACATGCAAAGTCCTAAGGTAGGTCATGTCTGGAATACCACATCTAACTGTGGTCTTACATGTTTAGGAAGTACACTGTGTGTAAAAAGTAGCATAGAAAGGTGACGTCCCCAGATAACTTTTGTTGTAAGAGAGAGAAAATAAAAAGTTATGTTTATTTAGCCAGAGAGAACAACTGAGAGAGTACGTATTTGTCCTCTGAATGAAGAGAAAAAAATATCAGAGAGGAAAAACTAGTTAATAAATGTGGCAGGCAAAAAAAGAGCTGTACAGAAGGTGGTTATGGAAAAGTCTAGACTAGAAATGAATGCTTTGTGTTTTGGGGAGTTAGGATGTATTTTAAATCTTGTAGGAGGGGTAGAGGAATGAAAGTCCCATTAATTAGTGATAAGAAGAGAAGGCGGCCCTACGGGATCAAGCCAATGGTATATCATGTTCAGTATTCTCTCTTCAACCACAATAAAATGCATGCAGAAATGTCAGAAATTCAACTTCAGACCTTATGGTAATGAAGGACTAGATTTTAATTCTCCCTTTAAAATAACAAGGACAAAAGCCCAGTGGCAAAAATTTTCGTTAGGGAGTGTGTATGAGCCTGTCCACTTTCTGCAGTCAGTTCCCTTTGTATTCCCTTAGCATTCAGAATTGCCAGGCTCATGATGTTAGATGCTTTCTATGCCTTTAAAAAAATCTCTTTATAGACCTGTTATCTATGACTTTATCTAATCCCTTATTTTTCTTTAGTGTTATTTTATTGATAGGTGTCCGTTTTCTGTAATAATGGGGGTTTGGACTGTATATCTAGGTAGGTCCCTTTGAGTTATTGTGTGTTGCAGCTCTGAGCAGAAACAAGTATCCACCCTTGCTGGACTCCTGTGATTGCTTGTATCACCCTTTGCATAATGAAAATCCTCAACTATGTGACTCTTTTCATGTTAAGATATGTTTAGCTTCTTAACAGCAAAATATTATGTATCTAACATAGAAACTAATATTTTGATGGTATCACAAGTTCTTCAGTCGTCAAGTAATATTTGAAACAAATATGTACACATTCACTTTTTAAGATACATAGCAGACATATTTTAGCCTTTAAATAGGCTTTTTGCCTTTTGAAATGACCACTCAACTGGAGTTGTTAGTTCAGTTCTCACTTTCAAGCACTATTAAAAAACAAGGACCAGTGGCAATTACCCAGCATCTGCGTGTTGCACAACACAGGAAAGGAATGGCAGTTTAATGTAATTTACAGTGCTGTTGTTTAAAAGACAGTCAAGATTGTCCTTGCATGAGTTTCAGACAGCGGGTCTGGAGGCAGATGTGAGCTGGCACTTACTCACCTGCAACACACCTTTGTCTTTCAGACTCTATCATGGGAGTGGATATTCCATTGTCTGGTATTTTCAACAAGAGTGCTGGTGTGGTCAGGGTGACTGTTCTGTCATCACTGGCATTTTGCCTGTACCTGCCATGTGTCCTTGGATGTCATATTTTCTGTACAACTTTACTTTTAGAGCCATGACTCCTATCCTTTGTGAGATTCAGATAGTCATAAAGAACTCAAGAAATGTCTCTCTGGGAACCCCCAAGTATTTTTTAAAGGCCTGTTTTTTTTTTTCTCATTCTTTTATTTGCTTTATTTTTCTAAGATTTGCTTTTCTCTTTGGTCTATATAATATGTCATGTTTCTCAAAACAAAGTTACAAATACTTTCATGTAGAGGCAGAAGGGTTGTCTGCTTTCACTTCTGTTAGTAGTTAAGTATCTTCTGTTGCAATAGTTTTAACAAGAATTGTATTTGATTTATTGAACTGATTCACAACATGCGTTTATGACCATTATAGTGCTTGCTCTGCAGGATCTTTATTTTTCAGAGATGGAAACACATCATTGTGTTAAAAGCTGTGTATGATGATTGCTCTTTCCCCTTTTTATGGCCAACAGGAAATATTTTCTGCAGTTTGAACTGCAGAACAAGAAATAGGCAACTAAGTTGAGAAGTTGGAGAAGAAAAGCCTGTTAATATGATTTTATAACATTGAGTAAACGTTAATAATTTGTAGTGGTAAGTTTAGAATTCATGAAGAACTGTTAGCATATGATTTTTATTTTTTTTCTTGAATACAAGAATTAATAGTTGAAATCCTATTTGTACTAGCAAAAGATCCATGTGTGCAATTGGAATCCACATTTTGTGGTAGGTGGTGGACTTGTGCTTCATCGGTGAGATAATATTAAAGGAAATTCTAACCTTTTCTGGACATGCACAACCTCAGATCACAATCACATCAAGAACCAAGGCAAGGAAGGATTTCATGTCTTTAAAAGTCAGTTCAATAGAATCAATTTTACTTTGTCAGTAAGTCTCATAACTTTGCATGTAAACTGGAAAGGCCAAAGAATGTTTCTGAGTTTTCAGATTCAACAGTGCAGCCTAGCTTCCTATTGGTATCACTGTGCCCTATCTTAGACTGTATTTTTGCTAGGAAAAGAACCTTGGCATCTAAAACAAAGCTGGAAAACCCATGCTACAAGAAGTTCTAGTCAGAATGATCACAAACTGGGAAATTTTGTAGGGCACAGAGGAAAGTATAAACCTCTCTAGCCAGCAGAAAGCAGATTGCTTGCTTACAGAGGTTGGTTTATGAACTTCTTGGCTGTGGAAGTCATTAGGGAAGGCAAGACTCATGGACTGGTAAATTGAGGAAAACAATTGGGTATTGTAAATATCCTGAAACAAATACAAAAATATTCACAGAATCACAGAATGTTTGGAAGGGATCTCTTAAGATCTTGTTCAACCACCCTACTCAAGCAGGGTCAGTCAGAGCAGGTTTCACAGGACCATGTCCTTGAAGATTCATCAAGTCAGAGAATCAAAGAATCATAAAATAGTTTGGGTTGAAAGGGACCTTAAAGATCATCTAGTTCCAACACCCTGCCATGGGCAGGGACACCTTCCACTAGACTGGTCAAAGTCCTGTCCAACCTGGCCTTGAGCACTTCCAGGCATAGTCATCCAGAGCTTCTCTGGGCAACCTGTTCCAATGTCTCACCACCCTCATAGTAAAGAATTCCTTCCTAATTTCTAATCTAAATCTACCCTCTTCCCATGTAAAGCTACTCCCCCTTGTCCTGTCACTACATACCCTTATAAAAAGTCCTTCTCCAGATTCTTTGTAGGCCCCCTTTAGGTACTGGAAGCTGCTCTAAGGTCTCCCTGGAGCCTTTTCTTCTCCAGGCTGAACACCCCAACTCTGTCAACTGTCTTCATAGAAGAGGTGCTCCAGCGCTCTAATCTTCTTTGTGGCCTCCCTCTGGATGTGCTCCAACAGGTCCATGGCCTTGTGTTGGGGGCCCCAGAGCTAAACACAGTACTGCAAATGGGTTGTCACGAGAACAGAGTAGATGGGGAAAGTCACTTCCCTAGACCTGCTGGTCATACTTCTTTGTATGTAGCCCGGGATACAGCTGGCTTTCCAGGCTGCAGGTGTACACTGCTGGGTCACGTTGAGCTTCTTGTCAATCAACACCCCAAGTCCTTTTCCTCAGGGCTGCTCTCCATCCATTTTCCACCCAGCCTGTATTTCTGCTTGAGGTTGCCCCTACCCTGGTGCAAGGCCTTGCACTTGGCCTTGTTGAACTTAATGAGGTTTGCACAGGCCCACCTCTTGAGCATGTCAAGGTCTCTCTGGACACCATCCCTTCCCTCCAGCATGTCAAATACACCACACAGCTTGGTGTCATCAGCAAACTTGCTGAGGGTGCACTCAGTTCGACTGTACATGTATGTAACAAAGATGTTAAACAGTGCCAGTCCCAAAGCCAACCCCTGAGGAACATCGCTTTTCACCGTTATATAGTGGAAACCTCAGGGAAGGGGAAATATTTAGGAAGAGCATGATTTTTCTACATTAGATTAGGATACAATTTCAGTATAGCACATTTTCTCTGTTTAGTCTTGTTATTCATGAGTTTGTTTTTCTCCCCTCCTGACAACTAGTTTTGTGACCCTGTTAGGATCACTTTTAGAATAAGTTAGGCGAATGAAGACCACTTTCCAAAATACTTTTTCTAACTAGAGATTCTGTGTCTTTCCTTAGTTTCATGGACACCTTGTTTCCTATGTGGACTGTTTCCTTTCTGTTTTCTACAGAGTTTCTGCACAGCTTCTCTATTTCCCCACTTATTTTCGATGCTGCAGTACATGTTTAAAAGAAAAATATTCAGAATATGGTTTAATGAGTGTCTTTATGTTTGATATTTGTATTCCACCAAATGCTTGTGTATTTTGTAGGGAATTCATTTTTCATGCTCTAAATGAGTTTTCAGAATCTTTTAATTTTAGAACTTGAGACCATTAAAATGCATCACAGAAACATCACAAATGCATACAACTAAAAAAATATTTTTGTCCTCATGAAAATGTAACTTGTATTATCTTACTGTCTTTACAAATTGTGAATATAGTTAGTTGCTACTGTGCCTCATAATAAGTTAAAATAATATCATGCGCTACAAAGAATGTAAAAAAATAAGCCATTTTTTCTGCAAAACTCAGAATGTTTTCTGCATCCTCAGCTCCTCGAGTCAGTTTGGCCTGAGACGAAACTGGGAGGTGCACACAGTAGCACGCAGGTTGCAGTTTATCTGTTACTGTCAACTGCTGCTCCTGACTGGGCTGAATCACAGCTTTGGACTCTCCATTTCAGTAAAAAATGCAACGTCAGGATTGAAACTTGTCAGTTCCTAGGTTAAGGCTTCATGTACGATGGAGGCCCATTAAAACATGAGTACTTTTGAGAAGAGCACATTCGAATGGAGGATTTGTAATTGTAAAACTGACATGGTGCCAATGGAAGATGGCAATATATTTGTGCCTGTTGAATGTAATGCAGAGAAAGCTGACTCCAAGCATTCATATATTAAATGTTAGGTCGCAGGAAAGCACAACGTTGGCTTCAAAGTACTGAAATGTGGCTAATAGGAAATGTAAGGTCCTTTTATTTTCCTTCAAGTGTTAAGATACTGGGGGCTTGTGTTTTCAAATCTGTCTGAACAAATTTGAGATATATAAAAAAATGACGTGTGTGTGATAGTGTTCATGTATAAAATTGTGATTTTGAGTGAGTAAGTCTTTTCAGGCAATTGCAGTAGGGTACTGTATTAGGAGACTGGAGATGGAACAGGAAGAGTTTGCAGAAGAGCTGAAATTATGTTCATATTGTGTTCCCTGATTATATGTTTGGACAAAGAAATATAGCTTCTCAAATTCAATGTTAAGCTATGAATGGATAGTGAGGCTTGGTAAAGCACATCACAATGACTATGGTTAAAATCATCTAACACACAATGGTGCTCAAAAGGGACAGCTAACTGAAGCCTGGACCATGTTAGCCCAGTTGAAGCCTGGACCAGTATGGTAGAAATACCTTTCTTAAATAATGTGTTACAGTACGTGGAAAATACTAGGTTCTGATTGTCATTATATTTAATAGGTATAACACTTGAGTTACTTAAGCTTCTGCAATTTGAAATCACAGAAGCACACTCTGTGTTTAGTAGTTTTTGGCAGATGGTGGAACAAGATAGCTATTTTTTCCTGCTAGAAGATAAAAATGCTGTTTGACAGAGCATAGAAAGCCATGTTGCTTTAGCAGCAAAATTATGAAATCTGCTGGTTTAGTGGGCTGGAATTATAAAATACTGCAATAATGTAAGGTGCTGAGGTTTCTCAGGATGTATTTCATATAATGCTGAACTGTAATTTCATCTTCACCTCAGTGGCTTTTCAGAAAAGTTTAATGTTTCAAACGTTTACAAAACCAGTGTGTTTTGATAACAAAGAAAAATGCTTGAGGCCTTACTGTGTTCTTGCAGTGCCTGTTATGGGAAATTGTCTGGAGTTTTATTTTAAATGCCTAAAATTAGGCTCTGAGCACAGTATGGAGGCAATAGATAAACACTCTTGTTAATAGAGGTTTTTAAGATACCCCTATGAGGTTTTTTTTGGTTACTCCTTGCCCAAAATAAAAGGCTGGCACTGTTATTTGTATGTTATTTGTGCATTTGCATGGGATATTTGAGTCATTGTTATGTGGAGTATTATTCTTCACTGGTATTTTAAAAATATAAAACTTACAACAGATAAGGAAAATATTAGGAAGATGACGAAATCCTGTTCTCGGAGTGCTGCAGCTGGTGGTGTGTTTACTCTTTATCATTAGAGGGAGAATTTTAGTTTGGTTTGAGCAGTTAGTTTCTTTTTGTGCAACCTCTATGCAGTTGTGAACTGTGCTAAAATGTACTTGAAGCAAAAATTAGTAATGCCAGTGTGGCATTGGAAGGAATATTATTTTTTCTGTCTCCACATAGTTTTATGAGCTTGTATGTAATGGTAAAGATACACACGATAAGTAACAGTGCAGAAGCGGAGAGGGAAATAAACTGTTCTGGGCTAGGCTGGATGCCAGATATTTAGAGAATTTTTGGTTTACACTGATTAGAGGAGAAGTAGCATAATATTATGTGCCATTTATAAATAACTGATGGAAAGCCATGTAATAGGCTGTTGCAACAGGGCACATATTTCCTTCAGCTGTAATGCCTGTGTGAAGTAGTTTTACTTTAGCTGTAACACTGATATCAGTCATGTATAATTGTCATGGAAAGTTACTGGTGGAGACACAAATCTCCTCACTCATCCTCATTCTCACGATCATAATGTAGCTGGTGCTACTTTACTCACCCACGTGGGGGAATTCTTGCCTGGGGGTTGGAATTTTGTACATGCAGCAAATTTAAGAAAGTTAAAAGAACAAGAGGTTTCCAGATGCCTTGAATTAAACAGAGTGGTTATTCCTAACCATAAATGTTTAACTCCACTCCCTCAGCAAATCACTTTCAAAATAGATATTTATTTTCAAACAAAACCAGTTGCCTTGTGAAACGGTTGGTTAGGGGAAAAAAAAATGACCTAATGCTTCTGAATAAAGTGTCTGATCCCTTGTTGCCAAGGCTGAGTCACTTCCTGTTACAATAACAAGACTGTCATCAGCAAACTTCTCTAGCCGCACAGTGTAGTTTGCCAGTGTACGGATGGCTTTATTTGTCCATGTTGTTAGAAAGTTAGTGTTGGAAAATGTACTGTACTAAATTTGGAGGCACCAGCTTTGCATTCAAGTGCGTTAGTGTCAGATCTTGGTTGCACTTAGAGTGTCCTGATAGTATAATCTCTGATTTCTTGTGCAACATAATAATATCCACACAGCTGTGTACAGTAATGTTGTAATTCTATCAAGGGATTCTGGACACAACATAATGCATTACTATCATCAGAGCTTTCTCAATTGGAATTTGCAGGATCATAGTCAGCTGTTTCTTATTTACAGGAATGAGATTTGAAAAGTACCTGGAAGTTCATTCCACTTGTCACTTAACAGACAACCTCTCGCATTTCCTTGACTGTGGTGGGTTTTAAAGACACGTTTAAGCTACCTTTCAAAATATTAATGATATGGTGGGTTTGGTTGCATTTGAGCAGGATTGGCACTTGCTCAGCTTTCAGGCAGAGGTGGTCTGCTTTTGCTGCACCACTGATTCAGCAGAGCAGCAATTCATTAGGGCTTTTACATAACAGGTTGGAGTTGATTTCCTGGGCAAAATGAGTCGGCAAAAGCCCTTTCTGCAGATAAACCAGCTAGAAAATAAAAACCCAATCCAGTGTTTAGTTTCAATACTATTATTGCTTCCCCTCCTCCCCCAGGCTTCAAATATAATTTGGGAGCAGTGTCTGGCAGGCTGAGTTCTGGGTGATCTGTCAGATCTGTATGTGAATCCCGGGTACTGACTCACTCTTTGCAATGTGAATGACTGAGGCTGTTAGTAAGATATGGGGGGTGGGGAGTGGGGGCTGTCTTACATGTTTTTTGGGATTTTCATTCTTGCATTCTGCCCTAAAAATCAAGTATCATATTTGTTCCTCAAAATTAAGGGGCAGTAAAAAAAATTAGCCTGCACTTTTTTTTTTTTTTTTTTTTTGCCTCAGTTTCCCCTCCCATGAAAGAGAAAAGGTAAAACTTCTAAATTGTTTTGGTATTTATAGAGAAGCAGAAGTAGACACACAGAAAACTGATCCTTTTGAGTAAATGAGATAGTCTTCCTAGCTTCTGGGTTTGTTTTGCTCTGTTTACTATATTTAATGCTCATCCTGCAGGATCATTTATGCTAGTTCTTCCTGAGAGCCATGCATTGGGTAGTGCTAGGTAGCCTGCATCTCTCATGCCTGGCTCTTCATACAACTCCAGAGGAGCCTAGCTGAATGAAAGTACTTGTGAAAAGCAACTCACAAGAGGGTGGGCATCACACTGATTGGATGTGTGTCAATTTGAACATCCTTTTTATCCTCCCACTTTCAAAATCCAATTATTATAAACATGTCACAGAACAAAGATCCTGTTAATAGCTAGCCAAGCTTAATTTGCAGTTTTCTTGCTTTCATGTTTTTACAGAAGAAAACCCACCATTTTTCAACTCCTTTATTTCTTTCTCCTTAGTTTAAAAAAGGAAAACAGAAAATGTAAGTTGATATTTTTAAGTTGACCGTGATGAATCTGGGATCAGTTACTATGTTCTATTCTTTGATACACAGAGACATTATTGTGCAGTCCTGGATAAAGTCACTGATTATACTGTTTGGGCCATGAAAGCAAAATGTGTTGCAAGGGTTTGGGTGTCTGTAATTAACCAGTTGTAAATGCTGTGGTTGGTGGCTAAGCAGCTGTTGAGATCACTGTCATAATTTCACCACTGTAAAGGAGCTATCATGTGTTATTCCATTGTTTCAGGATGGAAAAGAACAGTTGTTTGTATACGTTTCTTTTTTTTTTTTTCCCTAGAACAGAACAAATGTTGGCTGTAAACTGCGCTGACAGTGTTCCAGGCTATATCAGTGGAAAGGATTTGTATTTGCCTGAGATGATTGTCTTTGTTTTCAGTTTAACATATCAGACACTGAGAATATCATTGCAACCTAAAGGTTCATTTTTCATGAGGGTTTGGTGCTGCATATATTGAACATTCATTCTGCTGTGGGCAGCTTTCCCTGTCTGTGCTCTTATTCATTCCCTGAATACATCTGTGAGTATAATTGAGCCCTAAGTTTGGATATTAAGAAACTCATGCTTTTTTTTTTAAGAACACATATCATATTAATACTGGATTCAAGCCTCTTAGGGGCATCTTAAAATAAACCTTGCATTTTGACATGAGTAACTCTACTACTGATGTGTAGACAGCAAAGAACTTTGCCACCAGCAAAGTATATCAAATGCAGCAGGTCAGCCACTGATTGCCTGAAAATCCTAATACGTGTAGGTGAAACTATGGTGTAAGACCTTTGGCACTCAAACCTCCTGACTATCTAGTTCGGGGAACGGTGAGTTCTCAGTTACAGGGAGTGGGAAGATGATGTCATTGAAAAGCTATTGCCCTGCTTTGATATTAGTAAATGTGTTCAAAGTTCTCTAGGGACCTCTAAGGGCTGCAAAACTCTCCCTACCACAGTTGCTATGGGATAGAGGTACTCTCTCACACTCTCTCTCTCTCTCTCTCTCTCTCTCAGAATTTCTTTGCTTTTTTTTTTTTTTTTTTTTTGTTTTAAATTAGAATACAAGTGAAAAGCTTTTAGGAAAACACTTCTGTCTCTGCACTGTTGAAGAAAATGTGTTGAAAATGAGGCTGGATGTGTTCTTATATCACTAATGAAAACAACACCAGGAACAGAAAAATGCCAAAAGTGTGTGTGTGTGAGTGTGCGTGTGGAAGAGGGGGAGACAGGATGGAGTCCTTCGCAAAACAAAACAGTAGGTGCCAATGTCGATGTTTTTAAGGCACGCTTTTGACTAGTCACCATGTGATAATTTATTGTCAGTCAAAACCTGAGGCCTAGATTCCTCCTTTTTCTTTTTGGCATGCACTGCATAAAAAAAATCCCAGTGAAAGGTCTTGGTGCGTTGCCCATCCTCCTCCTCCTTGGATAAGGGAGTGAGTGATGCAACACCGTGACTCTTTTTCCTTCTCCTGTCTTGCCTATCCCATGGGGAAGTGAGCGATTACTTAGGTTTTTTATACCTGTGAGCTGGGCTGGGCTTTGTTTTGCTTATTCTGGTGACAAGCATCTTCACACCACTTTTGACTGTGTGTTGTCCTCACGGGGCCCAACCCAGCCTTGGGGACATTTGAAATATTTAATACCCCTGGGTCTGGGTTCTGCTGCTAGCCTATGCCTTTATAACAGGGCCGTCATGTATCCCATAGCCACAAGCTCAGGGTATGTGCCAAAATCACTGATAACATAAACCTTTAAGTTGCCCTCACCTTCTTCATCCCAAATTTATTAACTTAGCTTTTTGAGCTGTAGGGTTTAGGTATTGTGAGATTTCTTCCCAGCTATGAAGCCTGAGCTTGGTTTGTTTAATCATGGAATAGCAGATTCTCTAATATCTTCCTTGCTGCAGTAAAGCTTTTTGCAGGACAGCAAGTATCACAAGACTCCTGATAAAATCATGGGAGTTAACAAGGCTAGCACTTGAAGAACCTTTGCAGATTCAGCCTTTTTCTGAATGTAACATTCCAACGAAGCAGAGATAAATTGAATGTTTGAAACAATCTTGCAGAATATTTTACTTTGTGTTGTTTATTTTTTTGTCTACATAAAGACCCTCTTCAGACCATCTGAACAGAATTTCAGTAGTCATATGTTGGCTCCATGTCACTTGATCAGTACATGACTCGGAGGGGAGGGAAGAGATGGAAGGAAGGGAAGATTTAGCTCTTTTCACAAAAGTTAAATAATGTGATGAGGACATTCGAAACCTATCTTTAAACTCTCACTAGTACTGAATAACATCATAGTCCAATTTGCAGCATCACTGAAACAAATAACATTTAGTAATAGGTGTCAGTGTGCACATAGTCACTGGTGAGGTCATTGTGACACATTTGATACCTATCCTCTTGGTTGCAGCCACGGACGCAGCCTGAGAACCTTGGAGCTTGGCATCCAGCAGGATTACAGGGCACTCAGTCAAAGGTGAAATGCCAGCACCAGGGAGTGATTGCTGGTTTCACTGACTAAAATACCAGTCATATTGCACATTTATTATACTTACACAGAGAGAAGGGGAAGATAGAGCAAAGGGATAAACAGCAGAATTACACTGACGGGAAGAGGCAGCATTCAAACATGATAAGGAATACAGCTGTGATAAAAAAGCAGTAATGTTGACTGTCATGTATTGTTGCTGATACAGCACTGGACATCTATAAAGGCATTTTTATTTTCTTAAATAGTGAGATACATTTTTTATTTTTTTTTATGTATGTATGCCATATTTCACATGCAATTCCAGAAACCAGCAACAGAACTTACAACAGACAGATGGGCAGTACTTACTAAAATTTAGGTCCCAATCATGCAGCTAAGCCCATGGACATGAAGCACGCACTGGACCCTAGTTCATACACTTAAAGTCAGGCATATACCTCAATGACTGAAGCAGCAGTATTTGCTTTGACTTCTACCATTTCCTGAGACTAAAATGTGTAATTACTAATTACAAATTACAATTACAAAATTACTAATATCGGCTTCTATCACTCACTGCTCCTGGAAGTTGTGGAGACTTTGTCATTTGTGGCTTTCCTTTTTTAAAAAAAAATAATAAACTAGCTCTGGAAATAGAGAAATGCAATTTATTACCTGTTTTGCATTTTTTAGTCTTTTTCTGTCATTTTGTGTGGTGTTTTCAATTTTTAGAGCTAGCACAGGACAACATTCAATGGTATACTGCATCCTTTTATTTTTGTTTAATTTCTTATGTTTTGAAAAGTACTCAGAATTTTGTTGCACTCTAGGAATGCTAATTTTGAAGTTTTCTAATTTTGAAAGCTTGAACGCATTTAAAAATAAAACCAAGTACTGCACAAGAAAATGATACCAGAAAACCATCAAAGTTAAGTGATATTTCTAAGAGAAATATTACAATTTTTGGCCACCAACCATGATACAAGAAGAATTTCTGTGCATAAAATTAACTTATAATAGTTATCAAATCCTCTTTCTTAGTGTAAAGATTCTCTTTTCCAAAGGGAGGAGAGAATTTTAATGAAGAGAAAGATTCCAAAATGGTGAAAAATTAAAAAAGATTCAGTTATGGAGTCTTATTGATATCAAGATTAATGTAATAGCTGTCTCATAATGAAATCTGGGAAGTGACAGATGTGGTAATGCAAACATACATATATGACCTCTCTAAGAATTTTCAAGATCCCAATTCCATGACAGCATGGTAATGTGCTCAGCTTTATGCATGTGAAGTGCCCCTCTGCTTCAAATTACACATATGCTTCATGTTTGCAACATTACTCTTCCAGGACATCTTCCAGCAAATTCAGCACTCCATTCTTTTCTTCCAAATGCTAACTATGTTACACGCTTTCCTCCCTTTCAGTGACTTAAAAAAGCACTATCTGTTAAGTCAATGGCAGAACTCCCACTGACTTCTGCTTATGAAACTTAAACATTTCTTTTTAGAAAACTTTCCAACATTACAAAAAGGTCATTTCAGTCCTGCAGCTACCCAAAATGGTCAGTGAGTCTCTTACATTTTTTTTCCTTATATTCAATAGCATTTATTATTAGCACTTTTAGTTATTATTCTTTGTGCTTTTTGGAGGAGATGCTAAGGGCTGGGGTCATGTCTACTTTATCTGAACTTTTGCAGATCTCATGATAATATTTATAAGATTTTTTTTTGCTTTATTCCTCAACTCTGCCCTCCTGTGTAAGATGCTGGTTGCCAGATTTTTGCCACTATCTGCACCAGAATTGCCTGACATCTTCTGAGACAATTCTTGTAAAAATTAGGGGGAGCTCTGTAATGAAGATACAGTAGCCAGGAGATGGAAGATGCTGAAGATTACTGGCAAGGTTTATTTGCAAAGAAATATGGGTCAAGTTTGTATTTACCTTCAATCATGTCAAAATTGTCCATATCTTTCTTCTCAGCCGTGAAACAGGGGTGCTAGAAAGATTTTTGTGTTCTTCATGTCTCTTCCTCTAGCCTTAGCACTGCTATGATGTAACAGAGGGGAAGAACATGTTTCAGAAGAAACAGAAGGAAGCTGTAAGAAATTGTGAAGTTGCTGCTAATGGATTTCCTACATACAGTTGTTTCACCATGTTGGTTCCATATATGCTATTAAGTACAAGGCAGAATATGGCCCTCAAAGCAGCAGACTTGACAACACAGCTGTAGGTTCTGAATCAGAGGTTGATGACTACTGGAATCAAGCCCTGGTTCTGCAGAACACAGATCAATAGATAAGATGGATCCCGCCTTTTAGTTCAGGTGCAGATTTATTGGTATTTTCAATTTCTCTTAAACTAATCTGAATTGAAAGTGCTCTGAAGAAACAGTGCATCGTGCAGAATTGAACTTCCAGGCCCTGCCTGAGTACATTGAAGTAATCCTGTACCATAACTACACACTATTCAGTACAATATTCTTCATAAAACAAAAATATTCACGTTTTGGAAGTTGGTATTTATGGAGCTTTTTTGAAAGTGGAGGTTGCATCCTGACACAGTTCAGCTAGCCAGTGCCTTGGCATGTTTCATTTATGGCTGGATTAGACCCTGATTTAATGAGATACTGTACTACATGGAAGAATATCATCTTCAGTCATTTAAAACTGAGTGGAATCTGAATGTTTCATTTCAGCACTGTCTCTGCACTTTTGAAACTAAAAGAAAAAACACAGAATAAAGCATAATTTAAGTAGAATGTTTCATTCCAACTGCAGTAGGCAATTACAAAGAAAAGCATTCTGATACTGCCCACTTCTTTGCTTCTCTTTTCAATCATATAGACTATGCATTAGTGCTTCTGAGGTTTTATTATACTGTATAGAATGTGTTTTGAATTTAAGATTTGTAAGGGAAAAGCAGACAAAAGGACAATCTCATGTTTCCATTCATCTTCCCAGTGTGTTATTCCAGAGGCTCAAAAGGGTGATGCATTGTCTAGATTTTGTGACCGGTGAACTTCTTTGTTACTTGGAGACTTAGGATGACATAGAAAATTTTGATATTCTCTTTCACACAGCTTCCAGTGGAGGGGCAGCTCCAAAGTGCTGCAATACTCCAGTGGATTTTCTGTGTTGGATAGCATCTAATCATCCAAAAGCTTCACTAAATTGTACTGTAGACTGAGCAGTCCTGGAGTTGTACAAGCTCTGAGTTACTGCTACTGTGCTTTAGGGTCACCTCCCCTTGCAGTGGTTTTGTAATGAATGGATTTCAGTTGAACCCAGTGACCTGTGAATATATAGTTCTCATACATATTCTCACTCGGGAACAAGGCATGATGCCATATGGAATGGTGTACGTCTATTTCTTGGCTTTGGGTTAATTGTGTAAACTGAAACAAGAGTCTAAAGAAAAAAGCGTATATTAAGAATCAATTATGTCATGCTGAGATGAGGTTTATTTAACATCTGGCAAAAGCAGATGGATTCTCAGTTAACATAGTGGAATACGTTCAGTCAGCACCTTGATAAGCACCACATCTCTTTAACTGTCTCAGATGTACGTGCTTTCCAGTTGCTCTGAAGACTGGCTGGGTAACACATTAAGACAGTTTAAAATGATGTAAGTATGATGGGGAGGGACTCTTCATTAGGAACTGTAGTGCTAGAACAAGGAGTAATGGGTTCAAACGTAAACAGGGGAAGTTTAGAATCGACATAAGGAGGAAGTTCTTTACTGTGAGGGTGGTGGGGCACTGGAATGGGTTGCCCAAGGAAGCTGTGAATGCTTCATCCCTGGTGGTGTTCAAGGCCAGGTTGGACAGAGCCTTGGGTGACATGGTCTAGTTTGAGGTGCTCCTGCCCATGGCAGGAGGATTGAAACTAGATGATCTTAAGGTTCTTTCCAACCCTAACTATTCTATGATTCTATGATTGCCTGCCATTGCCTGCAATGCTCTGGTAATTTGCAAATGTGAGTGATGTACACTGATGGGCAGTTACTTACTCTGTGGCCCACTTGTCCAGCAGTTTGACTTTTTATTTAGTAGGTAGAATAAGTTTGGTGATGTATATCAATATTGGGATGGATGTTCTCAAAATCATTTGTTGCTAAGATGTGGCCACTTCATACTGACCATTAAAGTGCCCATTAAAGCATTGTATTGGAGCTATTTGGAAGAATATGATTTGACATGGTAAATGCATATAAAGATCTTGGTGGTCACACACACACATAAGATGGCTTACAATTTGCTAGCATAGGATGTAGTCTTCCATGAAGGAATCCACAGTAAGTTGTCTCCACATTACCACAGGGTTTAAATATGTTTAACGCTTAAGGAGATATTTTTTTTACTTAATGTTGGGGCAACATGGCCGTCTCAAACTCCCTTCAAGAGGAAATCTCTGTGGTCCCTCTTAAAGGTCATTATCAAAGAAGCACTTTCAAATTATGATTGTTTATTCATATTTGTATTCCTCCCCACCCCTCCACCCCTCAGATTATTCTGTATTAACAGCAAAAGCTTCACCCCTGCTTTATCTGACATTTATACAAGAAAATATACCTACAGAAATCAGTATCTCATGTATATTAAAACTTCCTGGGAGTAAAGAAGCAATATGAAATATCCTTGAAGGATAAAAAAAATCAGTGGGAACTTTACTTTTATAACTGTCCCTTCACATGCTGCACACCCCTGAACCTTTTGAAAATGTGAGACAGTACTGTCAGTCCTGTCATGCCCAATACTTAGAGCCAGATGTTGGAGGAATACTTTTCCTGGTGCCTCATATTTGTAATCCTGTGGATGAAAGTCTCTGGTATTGCTGTTTCAAAGTGCTGGTGCTCCACAGCAGCTGGAGGTTGGTGTCACCAGGCTATGGAGTTGCAGGAAAGTGCAAGTGTTAGGCATGATGCTCGGAAAATGCCTCTCTTCCCTCATTTTAAAAAGGTGCCAACCAGAAGTCATTCCACTATACCCAGAAGATTTCCTGCAGTCGGTGTGATGTTGTCATCCAGTTCAACAGCTTCACGTCTCTGCGTCTGGAGGTGCTCGGCCTCGATGCTTCAGTTCCTAGCCAAGGCATGTCTTGTGTGTTTCCTACTTAACTAACACACAGTTGATGGACAAACATTCTTTCTGGAGCACTTACCATTTCCAAATATATTTATCTTTCAAGTTAATAAAATCTGTGTTAATTAGTGACAGCTCACTGCTAAAATATTCACTTCATTCTTTTATCACCCTGTGGCAGAGCTCTATGTGCCATGCCAGCTGTCCTTCACAGCAGGTCTTAGAGGTTTGAAGCCTTATTTAGTGCCTGCAGTGACCTTTTAAATTCCAGAGTAAAGTTGGAGCTACACAACTTACAAATATAACACTTGTTAATAAAATGTCAGCTTTGTAGCAGTCAGGCTTGAGCGTATTGTTCAAACTGCATTTTCCATCAGCCTAATAGCTTGGGATTGTATACTTGTGGTGACATAGTTGCAAGAGGGGTAAATCCTTCAAAAAAAAGCTCACTTCTGTTCCCACATTGTAACAAGGTCACAATTCTGCCCCCTGGGGAAAAAAATCATTCCCCAGTCGAATTCCAGCAAACAGTTGTTAGTTTCTTCATTGCTCAGGTGACCTGAACTAAACCAGAAATGTCGGGTTTTAAAGACTAAAAGATTGGCTAAACTTTCAACCCCTGAATCAATAGCATGTAAGAAATAACAGTAGCAGGAGAAAAAGGGGGGGTAGGAGGGGTCAGGGGAAGAAGAAGCAGCAGAATGGCTAGCAGATGTTTCCTAAAGAAGCTATAAACAAGGAAAATGAACAGTCAGATTTTCCTTTAACTTTATAGTGCAGTTTACAAGTTCATTAAACAGGCCTTCGAGGTGGGGCAGCCCTCACTGAAGGATTGTTTAAACTGAAATATTCTTGATTTCCTTTTCAAATGACTCCCTTGATATGATGCTCTGTAATATCATCAGCCATTGAACAGTTAACAAAACCTGTGGGTTGTGTAAACCTGTGTAGTTTAGATGGTTCTTGACCTGTGTAGGTAACAATTACTTACATAGCTGCAGACATGCTGAATGTTCTTCTTAGTGTCCTCAAGAAAAATAACACTGGCATCATTCAAAACTGTCACTTTTTTTATTCTTTAATACATATTATATAGCTGTTTAGGTTTTAATGGTCTGTATAGTTACTTAAAGCCATTTCTTTTCCATCTATTTACTGAAATTACATGAGCAATTCATGTGGCATTTTCAAGATTTATCCAAGTTGCCTGTGTTCCTCCTAGAAAGCTGGGTCTGGCATTACTGTGATGCTCAGCTATTGCCATAGTGTAAAAGACAAATAAATAAATAAATAAATGTTTTGGTTATTCTACAATGGGACTAATTTTTCTCTTGTTCTATAAAATATTTTTAGTGGCAGAAAACTTCATGTTATCAATGAGAACTTTGCAGTAGGCCTCAGTGGATTTCTAATTGACTCAATAATGCACTTTCATTACTGGCTTAATACTAGACAGCTGGAAGTTGTCTAGTACGCATACAATTCTCATATAACCTATAATAGAGAATAATCGGAACACTTTTAAATAATCACAAAGTATATGTAATAAATTGGCAACTGGCCTGTTCTGCAGGGGTTCAGAGATCAAACCTTTGAAAATCTGTCATTACATGAAACAATACAGGCCACTTCCAAAGTCTGTTTTCCACACACTAACTTAAGAATGTCTGTACATAGTCCTAATCATCTGATATCACTGATACAGCTGTGTTTTCATCACAGAATAAGAATGTTGGCTCCACTAGCATAGCTAAAATAGAGAGATTCCTGTCTTTTTCCAAGCCCAATAGAAGAACAGTTAAAATCAATTCAAATTATTATCACCTCATATTAAGTATGAGACTGTTGTTAAATGGTGCATTAAAATGGTGTCTCTATCACAATATAGATCCAATATATAGATACAGTAATACAATATAGATACAGATATTAAAACCTCCAAATTTTTATGACATGTTGTGAAATACTATAAATTAGTATTCCATAGCCAATGAAAGATGATATTTTCTAAGAAATGCTTAAAGAAATATAGGCCAGAATATATATTTCTGTCTTTGTACCTGTTGTGGAGCTGCTGTGATCACTTAATGGGAATTGGCCTGAAATCTGCAAATCCAATGGCAACATTTAGTGTGAAGTTTGTAAACTTGTTTGTTATGTTTGTAAATCCTTTTTAATGCTCCTGATGATCTTAAAAGATGTTATTTCTTCCTTTCACTATAAATATTTTTATGGTCTTGGCAGTCCCAGCTTTAAAAAAATATCAAAAGGAGTGTGACCAGCAGGTCGAAGGAGGTGATCCTGCCCCTTTATTCTGCTCTCGTGAGACCTCACTTGGAGTGTTGTATGCACTTCTGGTGTCCTCAACATAAAGAGGACGTGGAACTGTTGGAAGAAGTCCAGAGGAGGGCCACGAGAATGATCAGGGGACTGGAGCACCTCCCGTATGAAGATCAGCTGAGAAAGTTGGGGCTGTTCAGCCTGGACAAGAGAAGGCTGCGTGGAGACCTCATAGCAGCCTTCCTGTATCTGAAGGGGGCCTATAAGGATGCTGGGGAGGGACTCTTCATTTGGGACTGTAGTGACAGGACAAGGGGTAATGGGTTAAAACTTACACAGGGGAAGTTTAGATTGGATATAAGGAGGAAATTCTTTCCTGTTAGGGTGGTGAGGCACTGGAATGGGTTGCCCAGGGAGGTTGTGAATGCTTCATCCCTGGCAGTGTTCAAGGCCAGGTTGGACGAGGCCTTGAGTGATATGGTTTAGAGCGAGGTGTCCCTGCCCATGGCAGGGGGGTTGGAACTTGATGATCTTAAGGTCCTTTCCAACCCTAACTATTCTATGATTCTATGATTCTATATATGTATTGAAATGTTATAGAATTAGAATACAGCTCTATCAAGAAAGCAGGCTCCATGAAGTTCAAAAATTATCAAACACTGCAAACTAATCAAAGTTTACACAAACAAAATAAGTGTGATTTGACAATGTTATTTAATTTTATCAACTGGATTTTGTTGCACTTTTATAACAAGGATTTTTTTTAGCTGCACTGAGGACTACAGTGTATGTGTGTTCTCAAAAAGCATCTTCCTTCTCAAAGTGAGATTGGAAAAGATCTGCTAAGGTTTGGTTTTGGGGGGTTTCCCTCCTTCCTTTTCTTAAGATAAGAAAGTAGCTTCTGGGTAACTTAGAAACTGTTTTTAATAGAGCATTTACTTGTTTACTTACTTATTTGTGTGAGCTGTCCTGTCCAACTGGAAATTTTCCATAGGCAGCAATATCTGAATGACTGATTTACTCAATATAATAATTTCTAGTGGCATAAACATCAGCCGCAGGCCTAAATATAGAAAGATAAGTACCTCATGCACTAATCTTTTAGACAAATGCACAAGATGTATCCATGTTAGGTGACATCTTCCATACGATTAAGTATTGCGGGACGTCAGCTGCGAGTACAGCAAAGAATGAGATTGTGTAACATGGTCTGAGAAAGATGATTCTTAGAAATTCATTGCTCTCTGCTGATCTCCTCAACTGCATGGTAAATTAATGCTCACCGTCATTTCTTTCAATCAGCAAAAGCTCAGCAAATAAAATAAGCTGTCACATTTTTCATTCCTTTCAGTGTGAAATGGAAAACATTTCTCAAACTAATAAACTCGAGTCTAGGACTGCTGGTATGTGCTTGACTGTATGCTTCAAAGTGTAGAAGCTAGATAAGCTAACAGCTCATTCAGTGAAGTTATTGTGTCGGAGGAAGCATGTCTATCAAATGCTTGCTTTACAAATTTGAATAGATGTCATTGTTCTCAGTAATGTCACCCACTCTATGGCTGCAGGCATTATCTGAACAGAGGGAATGTGAAGTATTTTATTTTATTTTATTGAGGGTGCTTCTTTGCAGGGAAATCAGCTATTCTTTCTCTGGATCATCTTTTTCAAAATGATGATGCAAGAAGTACTAGGGAGGCTGAGTAAACAGCTGGCCAAAATGTTGAAGATCAGGCTGATGGTTTAGCTGCATGAGTCTTCAGAGTAGATGAATCTAAGTGTAAGAAACAAAAGATACCATGACAAGTAAGTGTTTTTGTTTTCAGAAAAACTAGATCAGAAGGCCATATTAACATTGTTGGGAATCACTAAGGGATAAATCTTTAGGATTTTTTTGTTTACCAAGTATAAGTGCAGATCACACAGTGGCTGATTTCTATTTCTCCATGGTACACTACATCAGTGCATTGCGGACATCTGCACATTGCTGCAATCTGATTGTAAGATGAACACCAACAGCCCAAATACATTTCTTATCTCAGTCACACCAATGCAATCTGGCCCCTTGTGTTTATTTCAGCACTATGTGAATTCTTTTGGTTATTTATAGATCCTTCAGAGACTGTGTCAGTGGGGTGAGAGTGAAGCTGCATGAGCAGCCAGAGTACTCCAGAGAGATCTGTTGGCTGACACTTGTCCACTGTCTGTGTAAAAGTCACAGCAGAGAAGTGGCTTTGCATCTTTGCTACAGTAGAACAAATGCTGTATGGGCTTTGGGCCAGCAGTGAGAGACCTCAGCCACAGACTGAAGTAGTAACTGTGACTCAGGGTTCTGTTTTTTCTGCCCTGAGTCTCCAGGAGGGAAGTAATCTTTTTCTCTGAATGATTCAGAGGCAGTATTTTTTTGCATGGTCTACTTGAGAAAGGTGTTGGGAGGAAAATATCAAACTATATTTAATGGGCAGGACTTTGCTTTATCCAGAAAGTCAAAGTACAAGACAGTATTTGCTTTACACAGCTGCAGAGTCTGTTATTACTCCCTTATCTGATGCGTGAAAAGCCGTATAGCTCTGTGCTTCATCATGTATCTGCATTGACAAATACCTTTAACAGACTGTACTGGCTTTCTTCAATGCCTTCAGTCCTCCATGGCTCCATTACAGTTGCTCAGGGAATCTCAAAGATGGTAAGGAAATTAGATGGACAGGAACTGAGTAGAAGCTTTCTAGGGAATGAAAGGATAGAAAAGTAATTTTGTAGGTTGGCTGAGCTCTTGATGAGATGTTTAACGCTGCTGTGATTTAATTGTATTGCTAATGGTGCACCAGGGTACTTAAGCATTTTGGTAGGAGTCTCTTGGTTATTATTTAAATTGAAGGGAATAAAACACATAATAGGTGTCATTAAAAACCTCTGTCTTTATTTTGGAGAGGTTTAGTAGCATTTTGCATGTATCTAGTAAGAGATGGTTCTGATTCTTATTTTCATGAATGTTTTTTTACACACTTTGGTCCAATAAAAGACTCCCAGTGCTGTCAAAAATTGCTTATATTCTTCCTTTCTGCTCTTGACAAGGCTTTGTTCATGCACAGTGCCATACTATGCTGCTTTTGAGCTTGCCACAGTTGTGCTTCCAGTTCAGGGACTAGCTTGGGGAAGATGGATTCTTATGTATAAAGACAAACCCTTATGTGAGGTCAAAAACTCACTGAGAATAAATTCCTTTGGGTAAACATTGAGTTCTGTTGTGTTTTTCACTGTGGTTTCAGTAATTGCTTCTCTTCTGTTGCTTTGTTTTGCATTTCACTTTCTTTGTCCTGTAACATTTTTGTGTGTTTCTGAGACATCTCTCAGCTTCTCCATCACTACAATTGTTTCAAAGGAGTTTGTGGTAGTGTTTAAAAGATGTTGTTCTACTGATCTCTTAACCCACATATTTTTATCCTCTCCAAGGAGGACCGTTTCTATATGACAGCTCATTCCTTTGTTTATTTTGGTTGCACTCAGATGAACTTTACCTCTGGTATCACTTTACTGTTAAATTTCAAGCTATAACATTATGGTTTCCTTCCTGGGAACTGGACAACCTTATTATTCATTTTGTACTGCAAGAAGAGCGTATCACATACATTGCTGAAATAATGCTGCATGATTTTGAGACCAAAAGACAAAAGAAATATCAATCACAACCTTTTCAGCTGGGTTTGTTTAATTGCGGTGCTTGTTTAATGGCACAAGTAAAAAGGCAGTGCTGCAATTTGCTTTAACTCGAGCTTAAGTTAAAAGGTTGTCAGAAATAAGTACTCCTGGAATATTACTGGACTACTGGAATGATTACTATCTCAGTGCTACTATAAATAAATTCATATTACTTCTGCATATTGCTTAAGTATTTTCACTGTAGTGAGTTGACCACTGCTATTATAGTCTTTTGGGCTTGGGAATAAAATTTTCCAAGAAAAGACACAAAGTGAAATGTGTATTCATGTGTCCTTTTAGTTGGAGAGGGAAGAAATTTCTATTTTTTTAAAAATATGTGCTTTAAAACTAAGGACAGTCTCTACATTGGTTTCTTCATTTAGCACTGTGGCCAATTTAAGACCTTTTTTCTTTAGTAACCAAAGCAGACAGCTGGCCTGAGGAATCTGAAGGGCTTTCAACCACTAAAATCACTGTACATTTATCAAAACCAACACTTTTTCATACAAGATTCCTGAAAGACAGAGGACTCATACTAATAATGTTCATATTTAATTGCCTCAAGGGACACCAGCATTAGAAAATTCTTTGCACCTGACAATTAAGGGCAATTATTACCAATTAAATGAAAGCTTCCATCTCAAATAAATATAAAAAAATAGAGACCGTCTTCAGTGTAGTCGTTTCAGTTTCTGTTATTTTGTTTCCCTATTCCACTACAGTTGCTATGTCAGCATAACAGTCTTACGGTGATATGAGGATATGGAATAGAAACTTGGAACCTACTTATTTATAGAAGATTTTTGAGTTTGGACTAGTTTGGTCACTTTTGTTTACACAGTAGCAAGAAACTGCTTCATGGGAAGCTTGAGCATTGGTAAATATTTTTAGTCACAAAAACATATTTTCTGTATCTTTGCCCTGGTTAGCCTCTGGTGTTACAAATAGTTTTCCACCACTTTCCTGAGAAAATTGTTTCACAGCCTAAACTTTGATTAGAGAGTTTTGTAATTTATTGTTGATGTTGTAAATGAAATCTTTTCATTGTTGTCTTCTGGTGAAAACAAGGATGTGGTCATTAAGGCAGGATACACATCATGTAATTTAGAAGCCTGCAGCACAAATGTCTGCACCTGGGTGGCTGAGTGAGTGAGTTTCTTTTAAAGTCAGTGGAGAGGCAGAGGCATTTTTAGAATGTATTAACTAGCATATTTTAGTTGTTTGCTTCAGGAAAAGAGGTGTGGCATTCTATGCTCCACTGACTGTGTTTACTAGATATCCACTGACTCCATTAAGCCTGGAAAACTGGACTCTACATCCTGAATTGTAGAAGTCTAATGAGTCTTATCCAGAAAAGTACATGGAAATCACAGAGATGATGAGAACAATCTCCAAGGTTTTTATGAGATACTAATTTGCAAATTACATAGGCCTATGATTAGGCTATTTGGCTGTTCCAGACTGACGGCCAGTGAGGAAGAAAAGACAATATATACTTTGCACAGCTGGAGCAAAATGATCATGTGGATGCTGGGATGGTGAAGAGAGATAGCATCCAATGAAAATTATGTATGTCACGGTGCAGATAATTCTCCATTACAAGAAAGCTTTTTGAGGCCTCTGTGTTATGTGAGATGATAAGTAGGTGTCTATTGGCAGGAGAATGTTGAATTAGGGACTCAAGAAAAAAATCATTTGGAAAACAGAAAAGATAAATTGGAATAATGAGAAAAAATATGAAGAAGTTGACAGGCAGACAAAAATACACTGAAAATAAGACAGAGTAACAGCTAACTAAGATGATGTTACTGCCTTCGGAAAATCCAGATGAAGCTGGATTCCCCCTGGATGACCCTAATATGAGAGACATTTCAAACAGTTTGAAAACTAGATATTTTTCTGGTTTTAAAAAGAATTTTTCCATGTTAAAATTTCCAAATACATGGACTGGATTGAAGGGCAAGACAATGCCCTATGGGGATTATTCAGTAAATCATCTTCATAGTAAATGGTTATTTTTCTTCCCCCCCCCCCCCCCTTTTGTTTTTTTTTTCCCTAGTTTTGTGGTTATTTGATTTGGTTATTGCCTTCAGCTACCTGTCTGTAATTATAGCAAAGATTATTCAGAGGTGTGTTTGTTGGAAGTAAGCACAGGAACATCACCACAGCTCAACAGTGACAGCTTGGTCCATAAGTCAGTGACTGCCAAAAAGGACATCTCAGCCAGTCATTCATGAGTGAGTGAAACATCCACTAAGTTGCTTTCTGGTACAGAAATGCTATAAAAAAATTGTTAGTCTCAAAAATGCTAGTTTCTATGGCGGTGTATTATATCAAGAGGATTAAAAACCTTCAGGACATCTGCAGCACCCATTTGTGAGATTGTTTTGGATCACCCCATATAGTTCAAGCCTGTTTTTTCAGTGTGAAGAAACCTACACCATTACAACTGATCCCAAGTAATAAGAATCAAAATAAGGAAATAGGGGCACATTTTATTTATGGAGTGAGGAATTGTAATTCTCTGAGAATTCAGTAAAAAATCAATAAAGAGCAAAGTCAGAAGGCAGCTTTGTATCTGACAAATTATTCAATAAACAAAAGAACTAAACCTTGGCCCCATTAGCACTGTTTAAACACACAGACCACAAAATTCCAATGCAAACAAGTTTTAATGGTACCAAATCTACCAATGGCTATACTGGTATATAAATGTTTTCCAAATCATGTGGTTTCAATGGAGAAAGTTTTGTTTAAAGAAATTCAAATTCAGTCAAATTTAGATTTAAGTGACTCATATACCTAATTTTCATGGACCTTTCTAATGGCTTGATACACACCCATTGACGTCAGGTACTCTCTGATTAAACCCCATGGGAAAGCCTATGGTAGTAACTGTATTATTCAGTTTTCTGTAACCAGATTTCTACCTATAAAATTAAGGCTTAGCTCCTTTTAGATAAAATACAGGATTACACGTATATATTAACTGGAAAGTTGTAAAACTAAGTTTAATATTAATTATGTGCACATTTTACAGTAGAAAAATGAACTTCAGTGCAGAGATACATAATGTGATGGATTAATTCCTTAAAGCTTGGCAGTGCAAAAAGATGCCAATTAAACAATGTAATGGGCAATGAAAAGGTATATTCTATATTTAGGTTATAAGAAATGCTTTTCAATGCTGTTTATGAAGAAAAGTTTAACTGCAAAAATTAACTCAATTAGTCAACGTAGCAAGCAGTAACTTTTTAACACAAGATCTAACACAAGATTCCAACAATCTGGACAGGTTCAGATGATACTGGTGAGATGTGCATTTGTTTATCTTTATAATACATCTTTCCTTTTGACCTTCAGCCTGCCAGTATCAATCTTTCCTGATCCAAGGAAGCCCCATGAGGTTTAAACAGAGCTTAAATTAAGAAAGTTGGAACCAAATATCAGTAATGATACTAGGAATCACTAGGAATCTAGAAACAGTTGCATTTGCTGTTGAATGTATGTATGCACAAAAATTTGAAACAAAGAAGTACTATGAATTCCCAGGATTCTTGCATGGTCTTTGCTTTGGGATAATTCTATGAAGACTCTTTTGCTACTGGATAAATGAAATAGACATTATAGGGTCCCAGCATTGAAGCCCAAAGTCATGAGCAGCATTTCCATTTGCTTCCTTGGACAACAAATCTAAGACTTCTCAGAATCTTTACCAGTGTCTTTAGGCTGCAGCTGATACAAATTTCCTCCTGCTAGTTTTCTCTTATTTCTAGGCTGCTCACTTTCTTAGATTGAATTTTGTCTACTGAAACAGTTTTCAACTTCAGTATGAAACATATTACAGGAATAAACTATAAATGACTCGGCAGTTTACAACAGGTTGTCCATAAAGTGCCCTCACATAAAAGCATAGAACAAGAAAATAAGTGCAGTAAAATAATAAAAGTTCTATTTCACTGCTCACTCACACCATAAAACCAAAACTAATGTCTGGCTTTAGCAGACATGCCATATTCTTTTAAGTGGTTGAAAGGAAAGGACAGGAGTTGGTAGGAATGATTAGTTACTCTAGCGGGTAGAAGGGAGATCTCAAGGGAAGCTTCACATTTAACCTATTATTTCTTTCTGCATTCCTTAATCCCTGTCTCTCTTGAGGCCTGCTGGTGAGTTTTCTTTTTTCTTTTGAAACTGGTAATGCGAGGAGCTTTGTATTCAGCTCTTTCTTTCCTCTCCTTCAAAAACATTGTTCAGATGTGAAGGACTTGATGCTGGGTACCTACCTAATGACTCTCCTCAGACTTAATGCCTGAACTAGAGGTATACCAAGAATGTACAGGACAAGACTCCAAACAGCCATAACTCTTCACAGCCATAAATGGGGTTATTCTGATTTATATTTATTAAGGAAAGACAAATGAGTTGTTACTGAGGTATTTCTTCACTAACACCACCGATACCCCAGCTCCTTACACTGCATGACTGAGATAATTTGCCACTGTTCCTTCCTGGCTTTTCTTGGCACCAGCTGGTGGAATTAAGAGGTTTTTATAACCTATTTTTTCAGCCCGTTCTTTGAATTTGGCGAGTCTCTTGAATGGCCTCTACAAGCTCGGATGTGGAATGGGTTTGGTACTTGGATCACTGAGAAGGTCAAGAGCAGCACTATTTGTATCCATTACCAATGGCATGTGCAAACTCATGAATGATTAATTCACAACAGCTTAAGTATGCTCCATAAGTTCCTCTCAGGTTTGTCTCCCACATCCATGAGGACCTGCAGTTTCAACCTCCATATAATCAATTCCTTGCTATTTCTCTGTCTCAACTGTCTTTCCTTTAAAACTGTTACAGTCCCGAATTAGGCCATTATTTCATCCTTGAAAACCAGTTTCCATTTAACCAGTCACCACTTTCTGAAACCACAGTAACTCATGACTGCTGGGGCCAGAGGGGAATTGCCTGAGAGATGTGTAATGCACTGAGCTAACATGTAAGGCTAAAGTATAAAATTTAAGTTATAAATGAAAGTGACAAGCAAAATTTTTCTCCACTTAGTTTTATTAATGATGCAATATTTTATTGCCTGTGGCTAAAAGTATTTATTGTCATTGTGTTTAGCTATAATTTGGTTTCATAATTCAGTTTGCTTTTCACATTTTTTTAATGTTTTTTTTTTTTTCCCAATATCACTCTGTTTTTGTGCAGATTGTTGTCATAGTGTGTTCATGTAATAAGTGTATGGTCTTCTGGGAGCAAACATATGCAGATCGGCATTAATCTGAAGAAGCAAAGACTTAACCATGGGCTTATTTTTAAGTATGTGAGTATGTGGCTGAAATTAATACCTACAGAGATTGTTCTTCTAGGGTGACTAATAAAATTGCTTGTGTTTTTTTTTGGCTGTAGGACCAAACATGTATCTAGCAGTATCGGTCAGCAACATCTTCGACATTTATTAAATTACACAAAAAGTCTCATTGAGATCAGAGGGGATTTGTATGCTTTGAATTAAGTATCAGGTGGGTTACAAGCAGTGTTAAGGCTTTTGAAGAATGAAGACTTGAATTTTTATATCATATATTAGAGTGTGTTCAGATAAAGTCAATGAGAGTGACTACAAGCAAGAAAAAACTTTCAAGAAGTGAGTTTGAAAAGATGCAATAGTTTGATTTAGAAAGGAGATGAATAACAGCAAATGTATCAAAAGTATGTGAAACTGTGACTGCTATTTAAATGGAAGAATAAGAATGTCCCTGTCCTCTGATAAATAGTATAGCAACAAGGAAAATAAAAGGTAAGCTGGAAACCATTATAAGGAAATGCTTTTTTCTACCATGTGTAATTAGGTAATAGATTTCATTCTCAGAGGAAATAAGGCCAATGAAGATTCCTAGTGAGGCTAAATATTCCCATGGATAACACCAGTACCTGGAATTATAACAAATGGTATACAAGAAATGTAATAATACTAATTGAAATGACCATTAGACCTTGTGCTCCAGGGCTCAATGTAACCTAAGTGAGTCTAGTATTGCTGTATGAAACCAGATGATAGCTGACAGAAGGGGCAAGTTATATTGCACCTGTTTGATTGAAGGGTCTTCTGCCATCTTCTCAGTTATCTAGTGATGTCCAGTCTTAAAGACAGCATTAATATTTAGACAGAGCCACAGTCATTTCTTATGTAGGTCTAACCTAGTACGATAGTTCAAATTCTATATATGTCTAATATACTTTAAAAGATATAGATTGGATGTTAAATATATTGTCTTTTGGTACCTTTGTGTAGTATATTACTAGTTCAATAGACTGTGCTTTTCGGAGATTTTTTTCACTGTGTTATAAAAAGGAAAAAGGAGGTAAAAGAGACATCAGATCTTTATTTGGGTTTTCGGTTTTTGTTTGTCTTGGTTTGTTCATTTGTTTCTTGTTTCTTTTTTCTTTTTTTTAATTAATCAGAATAAACCCCCTTGATGATTAGGTCTTTTCGTTGCAGCATTTTTCAGCATTAGTGCCCCTATCATCAACTATGGTTCTGTTCTTTCACCCTTTTTTATTGATTTTAACATTATTTTTTTTAAGATGAAATTTTTTATACTACTTTCAAATCAAGGATCTTCACAGAGTAGTTCCTCCACTTTTTGGCTATCTTTCATCTTTATTACCATCCTTCTAAAGAGAATATAGAAAGATGATGGTCTTGATGAAATCTGCAATGACCACGACAGTGCAGAAGTAGCATCACAGAACTGTGCTATAAGTACATGGCTAGCATAAATAACAATGTAGTCTGTCAGCAGTGATTTTTGCTGAAACACTCATACTTAAAATCATGTGTCTTTTTAAAGGTTATTCAAGGTGGGCACCTAAAATTCCCAAATTGCCAGCAATGCCAGTTATGTGTATTTCTTTGCCTTCTGCAGCTTCCAGAAGTGAACACGTTGGTGGGCACTGGCGTATTCACAGCAAATTGGTTCTGTTTCACTTCTCACTTCTGTTATATGTGTATCTTAATTGTTTAATGTAATATTTCGACTTAATTACAGGAAATGTCACTTACTATATTAATGGTAAAATGAACACACGCAATGTAAATGACACTGTACATTTTCACAATGAGAGAGAAATGATTAATTATGAGACAGAATAAATTAACTCTTACAACAAGTGCTTCTAAAAGGTGTAAGAGGTGGAGGTAGGAGGTGCTTCCAGATTAATCCCTTCTGTAGAGGAAATTAGAGTCAAATTATATTCAACACTAAAGAGCAGAACTGGCCTTCATGGCCTAGGAGAGTATATAATGGTACCTAACATTTATAGACACACAACGTGTCATCTTGAAGTTTATATGCTGTAAGGATTGCTTCATTTATCACTTCAAATAGACTGTAGCATCATAGAATACTCCTTTACAAATTTTATTAGGAAGCATGAATTCAGCTGTGGCTGGTATAAACCAGCTGGAGCATGCTTGCAGGAATCACAGTGAATATCATGAAGTAGGAAATTGATGACTTAGGTCAGCCATGGAAAATTTCTGGAAACTTGGTCTCAATTAGTGAAGAGGCTATGGTTCTATAAATTATTTCTGTTCATTGTCCCACAGATTTAAGCTATGGCAGTCCCTGAGGATGAACACTATTCATCCAGTAATAGGGTCAGATTTCTAAAGAAATGTGTACGCTTCAGCCTTATTCTGCCTAACCTAGGTTTATTCTTTCTTTGCTTTCACACGTACGTATTTGACAATTCAAGTTGGAGTTGCTATCTAAGTGTTTTACAGGTTGAACAGGAAACTGTTTTTGAGGAGCAGTGTTTTAAGAGGCGGGGGGGGACATTCATTTGCCTGAAGAAGGACTCTTTTGTTCATGAACCCTCGATACAGTACGCAGCATAAAGGTAACACCAGTCATCTCTAAGAGTTCACAACAAACAGACTGACAAAAGCTTTCAGAATTTCCCTTTCAATTTAAGTGCAGCTACTCCTTAGGCTGAGTGACCAACAAAAAATAAGGCATAATTTGTTCTGCAGGGTAGAAAAAAAGGACAGGGAAGGGGAGTTGGATAAGCATAGGGTGAAGGTTTGGAGCCTGGCAGAAAAGGGATGGTCAAGTAGTAGACTGAGACACAGGGAAGACCGAAGGATATTGAGGCTGGTTATTAGATACTCAGTGTCGATAGTCTCTGCTTTTATTTATTTCTGATGTAGTTTTTAAATAGAAATAATTATCATCCTGACACAGGGAATAAAAAGATTTCAAAACCTCTGCATATGCCACAAAAGATAACTCGTTTTTCCAGACAGCCATACTGCCAACCAACATCACACAAACATCTCTTCATATTCCTCCCTCTGCTACATCCCTCGTGGTAGTTCTTTCCCTTCCCCATTCCAACTGTGTGAGTATATATCTTAGAGGATTCAAAACACTAATAATTCTCCCAGCATCACAAAGCCAGTAGAAATAGTAAGTCACTAATAAATGCTATATCCCAAATCTACAGCATGAAGAAGGATGGCCTCCTTCCCAGAAGCTGTGCACGGAATATTTAAATTTGTTTGCAAACCGGCACTGAATGCAGCGTTGTCAGCCAGTGCACGTAGCTAAGCACTAGTGGTGCAGACTGCAGTTAATTAGTAAGTTTGCTTTGCTAGGCTGTGACTACAGCAACTTTCTTCTCATAAAATACCTTTCATGTACATAGCTGGAAAAAAATGTTCCTTAAAGAAGTTCTGTCCACATGTTTAGCCCTCCCCGAGAGCGCCGAGCTTGTTCACAAGCTTGTGAATGAAAAAAAATCACTTGTTAGTGTGAACATACAAAGGATTTTGAATGTCTTTATTGCATCTCACTATTACCTAAAGATTTTCTCTTGAGTATACCTTTTCTCTGGTACATTTAGTGCTTTCTTCTTATACAAGATCTCTTTCACATTCACTTATATATACACTAAGGATTTTGTGTGATTGGAGTAATGACAAAGTATCAGTTGTCCATTGTATAGACAATTAAAAAAATGATATATAGAGTTAAAATAATAGGAAAATGCTATTTTTTCCTAGATACAATTTTGCAACCAAGTTTGTTCCTTGAACATAAATGGCTAAATATATTTGTATTATTTGAAATATTTGGGGGGGAAAAAGTGAGGCAGTGGGACAAGAGTGTAAGGGCAGAAAACAGGGACAATGCCTGATGTATCATCTTTTTTTCCCCTCATTCATGAGGATTTATTTTGAAGCCAAACCTGCTCAGGATTTTGGAAGGGTCTTTTTGCCTGCATATTAAATCACTTGGTCCTAATTTGCTTTTCTCCCATATACCAGAATAAATGGTATTCAGCTTCATTGCAGTCAATAGAGCTGCACAGAGGTAAAACCGATAGAAGAAAATTAAACCTTTTAAAAGAAACTTATTGCAGTACCTTTGTAAAGGTGAAATTAGTTAGTTTAGTCTGATAATCACTTGTCAAAGTCTGATGTTATATAAAGTGTTAGCAGCTGGAGTCTATTGTCCAGACAAGGATAATCAGCAAACTCAAGTTTATAAATTGTTGACTGGAAACAAGGGTGTAGAGATAACCCTGGAGAGGTTGTGAAAGACTTCACTGGAGTTTATTTGCATTGCAGTTCTGCTGGAAGTCACAGAGGCTTGGCTTCCTACCTACTTACTGCCATTTATTTTTGATATGCCCCAGAGCATCCATGACACTTATTAAAATAGAATGGTGTCTAGGCAGCCAGCAACGCAAGTGTATCTTATTTCAGCAGTTACTCTAATTTAAGAAGTTCCAAAGAGGTTCAGTATACATTGTCAAGCCTACCATATCTGTTGATTCATGGCACTTGTAAAACCTTTGACCTAGATCAAAAATTCCAGTATTTAAGAAGGGCATCTGTGCAGCTTCCACTGCCCACTTAATGGTGTGGGTTAGAAAGATATTCTTGTTTTATAATTTTATTTATACTTTCTTTTTGTACAACCTATAGGTTACATTTCCTTGTAATCTAAATAAATCCACCTTGCTCTTCCGTATTGTTCAACTTTATTTATCTGTGTTGTCTTTGTATACTTTCGCTCAAAATGTGATTCTTTTTTTTTTCCCATAGTGTCATTAATATTAAATATGTAAGAATTTCCCTTTTGTCTCATTTTTGTGGAAAATTCTTTCTGCAGTTTCTGGATGTGAGCCAGCCATGTTACAGTGAAAATTGTAGCTATTCTGTCCTCAAGCCTGCCAGTGTTCTCACAACAGGGAATATTAGTTGATAAATTATCCCCAGGAGAAAGGCCAGTCACAGAAAGCCCAGGAGATCCACAGGAGCCAAATAACACCTTTCTGAGGCTTCTGTGAGTGTTCACATTCAAATGTAAACAGTGTTTACATTTAGAGCTGCATTCAGCATTATAAAAGAACTTTCTACCTCATGCATCTTGGTGTAATATTTCCATCTGAAATGTCTGTTTCTTAAGGACTGCCTTATATTATATTTTAATGGGGAAAAAAATCTGGTAGGAAGTAAACCAAACTGTCTAATTATTCCTGGCATGTTACCTATTACAATATAACTGTCAGTGGAGGAACAAAAAGCCAGTTTCTGTTGTGAAGTTTATTCTCATTGCTGGTAATTCAGTTTACTTCTTCCAAAGAAGCAGAGTTTTGAATGGATTTTTGAGCTGATGAGCATTTTGAGATGATGTGTCTCTGTCTCAGGAACTGACAGTACAATAATGCTGTGACATGGAGGATACAAGTCAGATAACATAGGCTGTAATGAGATACTTGGAAGGATGGCAAAGTATCCCCTCAAAAATAAAGGCTGTCAGGCTGAAAGGATGTATTTCCAGATCATTTCAGCCAGCATATCACCACATGAATCATTGCAGTTACACCAGCTGTGAATGTTCCCTGCAAGAACTAATTGTTGACAATTGTGTTGCCCATTTCTGAGTCTTGTTTAATACTTCATATTTCCTAGCTTCAGTGCTTCTATTGGATCTTGCATGATTATGTTGTTTATAGCCCTGTCTTGTTCTCAGTGAGTATGCTGGAAAAGCAATTTCTCTTTTGAAAGGCTCAGACCCACTATCTATGGTGAATGTCCTGGGTGCTTCACAGTGAAAAGAAATGGGAAAATCTGTGACCCAATGTCCTGGAGGTGTAATTAGATTTCTGATTAGAGGATGGGATATAAACTCATACATTTGCATTACATTTGTCGAAGGTTGCCTAAGTGTTTCTGGATTAGACTACATCAGAGTGTAATTCAGCTAAGCTTTGTTTATTTCTGTCTATGTATTTTGGTGTTCTGAATTGCTTTACATAAAGAATGCAACTGAAATGTAATTGCTACAGACAGGAATCACAGCAGCAAAACAGCATATACCCCTTCTTGTGTCTTGTTGGCCACACAACATGGAGTAGCATCATTTAAACTGCAGTGAGGAAAAGACACCAGCTCCAAACCAAGCATGGGTCTACCCCTGCATCTGACCTCTGTTCCTCCCCTCACACCCTGCTCCTTCAGGCCAGCTTGAGGCAATGGGCAGCAGCTTGGTGTTCACACCTCTTGAAGGGATAGCTTTTCTTCCCCTCTCCTCATCACCTGGCCCATCCCCAGACACCTCCTAGCAGGGACACAGAGAGGGTGTGCAGGAGAAGCAGTAGCCCTGCCGGTCCCACTTTCCCACTGTCTAAAATCAGCTCCAGGGTGGACTCCTGCAGAAGCCACAGTAGGGCTTTAGGGACCCAGGGGGCATGTGCGGGAACTGCTGCTTTAGAGAAAAACATTTTCCATGTTCCCTAGGGACAGTTTTTGTTTGTTTATGTTCAGATACAATCTCTTCAATTGTTTGGGAATGATAGGTTTCTCCCCTTGGAACTGAAAAACACAACCTTTGTAAGATAGAAGTAGAGAAAAGCGGCTGGCATTCATAAGCTGCTGCATGGCATGAACAAAGGATATTGAGATAAGACTGTGTAAAAGAAAGGTTTCTGTTCTCCCTGATTATGCACAGATGCAGTACAGGCTTGGGGAAGGCTGGGGAGGGAGAAGGGGTTGTGAAGTGGCAGGATCACAGGTACCTCACAGTTGTGGGAATTTATCCACCAGCCTTCTTAACACCTTAGAAAAACGAGCTGGAGTAATATTTCCTCTGTTTTTCCGGCTAAGTGTGTAGTCAGAAATATTTAATATTAAAGTGGGTCAAACACAAAGAGAGAGAAAGGAATGGAAAAATATACAAATACTGGCCACAGTCTTTATGCTTTTTTTCAGCCTTGTAGATTTCTGGAAACCAAGATTTTATCAAAATCTTAAAGGTCCCAATTGTTTGCGCAGCTCCTCGGGCAAGAATGAAAGCAAATTAGAAAATGAAAGCAAATAAGTTTGTAGACTATAGTTTTCCTGCTTTTGTTTTTAATTTTTATATTGCATATATGGGGCCTTTCAGTGAGATCAGGTCTGTTTATATTTCTTTCTATTCTGTAATAACTTTGGAGAAAAAAAAAAAAAAAAAGACTTAAAATAGTTATTACATTTAGAAACCTTGGCCAGGCCCCTGAACTGGTTTTATTTCTTGTTTGAAAGAAGTCAATGGAAAACTCATATCAGAGTCAATGCTTTTGAGGTTTTTTGCTGCATTTATCATGCCCAGATAGACAGGTTATAGATAGATACACAAGCCTGAGTATTTTTTCCATGAAAAAAAAAGACAGATATTAAGCGAAACTATTACAGTAACAAAATACGTTAGCACCGATTTCCAACGATTCATGATGGTCTTTCATTAATCATGAAAGCACAACTTTTAATTATAATTTATAATATAAACATTATTAGAATATAATTAGAGAGTTTTTTTTTTATTTATTTCTTTCAGAATTGAAATGATTAGCACAGGTTGATGGAATCTACAACACCATCCATACAGTGAAGAAAAGCATCATTCCCATGTTCTGTATTAAAGTTACACAGGTAAGCTTACAGTTCATTTAGGGCAACCCTTTTGAAACAATCAATTTGAGTGAAAAAAAAAAAGCCCTCCCTAAGTGGATTAATTATCTTTGTTTCTCAAATAGGGGCTTAAAAGCATTCAGTATAGGATCCATAAATGATCCAATTTTCTAAAGGTTGCTTTAAACTGTATCCCTCAGTGGAAATACCCTCCATATCTTATGAGCCATGTCAATCAAAACAGCAGCAGAGTCTTTTCATGACTGAATGCAGACATTCAAAATCTGCAGCCAGTTTATGGACGGTCAATTCACCCTGAAAACAGCACATCCCATCTGAGATGCTGGCTCACTCATCACTGCCTCCCTTCCGATGCCTATGTGCTGGTAGCACACTGGCTGCTGCAGGACCTGCTTGGCTGTCTCTGTGCACCCACAGTAAATGTTGACCCCAGTAGCCACTGGAATTAAGTGAAACAATCCAAAGGAATCTCAGGTAGCAGGAGGTCACATGGGTTTCACGGAAACTGGAAACTTGCCCAAGCGTGGAGGCTTTGCAGTGTCACCCAGCTTGACCCCGAATGCCAAGTTCAAAACCCAGTGACTGCCATTTTCATAGCCAGCCAACTGAGCAGACGGCAGAGTTGTACTCGATGGCCAAAATACATAATGCACCAGATCCTCATCCTATGTAAACAGGGAAATGACCATAGCACAGCTATGCCAATTGATTCTAATCAAGACTCTGGGCCAAGAAATTAAAAGGGCATGTCTACATGGCTCAAACCAGTGCTGTATTACAGATCTCTAAGCTAGCTTCAAATGTTTTCTTATATGGCACAGTCCAGTTCCATATCGTGATGCTAACTTGGGTCCCACAGGTCTCTCAGATTGCCAGTTAATTTGGCTACAATGCATGGTTACAGCTATATACATACTAGTATGTACATATGGTGTCCAGGAGATCTTTATGTCCTGCCACGCTGCATGTTACTGTGCCCAAAGTCACACAGATTTACCTGGTCACAGAAATACTTAGGGTTTATATACCACTCAAGCAGACTGTTTTTCTCTTTTTCTTGTTAATTATGCTTGATTAAACAAGGCTGAATCCTGCTTTTGAAAGGAAAACAAATTTTTACCATGTTATTGTTATCACAGTCCTGTTGGGAGATTCATTCACTGCTTTTGTCTTCATTACACTGCTCATACCTAGCCTTAAATACTGGAGGTGCTAAAAGTTTTGAAATCTTTCTTAGTGAACACTGTGACTAAAAATTACCATCTACCTGTCCAAAATTACTCCCGTCCTTTCCTTGTGGATTGTTGGATCAAATGGACATGCACAGCCCTGCTGCCAATGGCAGCAGAAAGACCACAGATGAAACAAGCTGGTCGGTGACTTCCCACTCCATCCTCTTGCACAGCAAAACAGATGTGGCAAACCACAGAATCATAAAATAGTTTGGATTGGAAGGGACCTTCAAAGGTCATCTAGTCCAACCCCCCTGCAATGAGCAGGGACATTTTTGGCTTGCTCAGAACCACATACAGCCTGGCTTTGAAGGTCACCAAATTCTTGTGGGGAAAATTATGCTATAAGCATCTTATAAGCAGTAGTTGTAAATATCTGTGATTTTCAGAATGGATTTTTTCACAAGTAACTTGAGATAAAGTGTGACTGTCCCTGTGTGCCTACTACACTGATGTGCAGATGTGCAGAGGGTTTGTATAAATCAGTGCTAGAGAAAGGCCTTTTTAAAGTTTGTCTTTTGGTCCCTTGAGAGGGAGCAATTCAATGGGTTTATTTGTTTTATCGTGCTCACTGCTGCTTAAAAGAAGACAAAATGTGGCAAGCAGCTCATTAAGAGAGAGAGATTGGATCTATGTTACTATGCAAATGCTAATCCATTAGGACCCTGCTCATACACCAATCAATCAATTAACTCGTCTGTCTCTGTATTGTTCATTATTTGAAAAATGCTTTTAATCATTTTGCTATGCATTAATTAACAGCATGCCTACTTGAAAAGAAAAAAGAAATCTAGCATTCCTTGGGGCTTACATGTACAAATATTTAGTATTCAGCTGTGATTCCATGATTAAGATGTATCATGTAGCCAAAGATAACACAGGGATTTACAGGAGCAGATATACAGGGCAATTTGATCTTACATCAGCTGTTTCATATCTATCTTTTCTAAAGGACTTGATAGAGTAAACCATTATATGCAACAGATTTATACAAAATAAATTCAGAATTGCAGAAAGAGAAATCAAGAGGATAAAATATGTTTTTCCTTCTGCTATTGAAGAAGTCAGTATCTGTGCACCAAAATAATAGCAAATGGACACAACCCCACAGACTTCTAAAGAAATACTACAGTAGATTTGAATTTGGCTTCAAAATTCAATGAGATAACAATAGACAGAAAAGCTGTTCTGAATGGAGCTGAATCTTCTAAATAATAGTGACTTTCTATTAAAGAAATAAATGTATTAGGTGAGGGAGAAAATGTGTCACAGTAAGGGGATGAAAATTCTAAAGTGGGCAATAGATGTGCAGTGGGACAGGCAATGCAAAATTGATACAGAGGTATGTGGAATTATTTGAGAATAGGATGAGCTGTGCTTCTTGAGTATCCTAGAAGTCAAGCAGCATTATTTTACAAATGCTCTATGCTGGAGTTTCGGGATGTTGTAGAAAAAGGATGAGCAGCAGTCAAGGTGAGAGGAGAGTGATATACAGGAGAATTTAAACAAAGGTGACAGTCGCAGAGAGTGTCTGAAGCAGATTAATAGACACAGGAAAAATAGCAGCTGAGGAAAGTTCAGGATCAAGGATGAAACGAAGGTGACAAAGAGGTAAAGCAAAACATGAAGCCTGGTTTCAAAAGAGTCAGGAGTGGTTGTATAGGGCAAAAGGATGTCACTGCTGCATGCAGAGCTCTGTTTCTCTTCCTCAGATGAATAAGGCTTTTACACAGGTGAGTAATGCCATTAATTTCATTTTCTTTCTTATCAGCTGTTGACTTCAAAGAAACTCTGTATCTGAATATGGGCTCACAGATGCAGTGGTTTCCAGGCTCAGTATTCAGTCTGACCTAACAGGCAATCTCTAAGCTGCCCCAGGGCCTCAGTCTTGTGCTTGTCAGGCAGGCTTTGGTGCCCTGTTTGCACCATCATGAATGAACAGCTCCCCTCTTTCATTGCAGGCTTCTTCATGAGGCCATTACCAGAGTGATCTCTGTGTTCTGGGCTAAAAAGAAATATGCTGCTGCTCGAGTCTTTGCATTTTCTGCCTACTCTGTCTTTAGTAATTTAGTGGAACAAGACTAGGAAAACCCATGCATCATGAGCTGCTAATTCTCAGCACACATCTGCCTTGTTAAGTATGACTCATCAAGCTCAAATTGCAGAGTGTTTATCCATTTGAAATCCTGAAGCTTTTACTGTAAGAGAAGGAAAACGACTGATCCCCTTACTTAGAGGCTTGTTTTCCATAATGTTGCTATTCTAAGGATTTCTAGGAACACCACTACTCCCGTAGAGAAAGCATTGAGTTAGATTTTATTAGTGAATATATGCTAAGCAACATGCATACAGAGGTGAAATGCTATCTATAGTTGTGAATTAACCTTTATTTATATACTGCACCAGCTTACACTCCTTTTTTCTTTCTGAGTTTTGTGAGTTGTGTTTATATGTTCTATTTTGGGAAGATATTTGAGAATCTGTTCAAAAGCAACATGGAGTAGTAAAATAAACAGAGGGCAGGACCTCACCATTTATAACTCAGGGTGTGCCACCTGTTTACTATTTTTTACTCATATTTTCCCCTAATAACACTAATATACATTTTTGCTTCAACATGCTAGTTATCTTAGGCACAAAAATCAGGGCATCCTTATTCTTGGCCACTGTTTGTTCTGAATCTCCTGAAAACAGAAACAGAAGAAATGGCGCAAAAATACAGAAGAATGAAGGTGCTTGTTCAAAGTCACCCTCTGGGCAAGCAGCAGAGCTTGAAATAGATAACTATTGAGATGGCAAGTGAGCACTGTAGAAATGCCAAGGACCAAAGCATATGTTTTATTTTCAGGGGAACTAGTGAGTGTGTAAAACAGAGCTACTTGAATAATAAAATGTGCTCTAACCTACTGTATGCCCTGTTACATGCACAGTGTACAGGCTTTGGGGGAAAAAATGGTGTTATGGAAGAGATGGCAGCTTCTGGGCTCGAGCTGGCTGCAGGGTGCTTCCTGAGCAGATGTGTTCCTGCAAGTGCAGCTTCTTGGAAAAGGACAGTTCACCTCACTACTCTTTAGGTACTTCATAACTGTTCTCATAAGAGACAAAAGAGGTTGTTAAAAAGAACTGGTTAACGTATCTGTAAGTGTGTAAGATCGGACTTGGTTTGGGAAAGTTTTCTAAGCTTTCAGAGGGTAAGAGAAGAAAAAATGGGTTTTCTTCAACTTTTTCATTAAAAGAACTCGAATTGGATTTGTCCAAGAAACAGCACCTGTAAGAACATAAAACATCTTTATTTATATTTATAAAAAAAATAGTTCAACTGAAATTTCTGACCAGCTCTAATTTTGATCATTACACGAACACTGTGCCTTTCCCTGTTGTAGGAGACGGAGTTTGCTAGCAGCAGCCGTGGGGGCGGTGTGAGTAACTCCTCTGGAAAACCACTGTGCTAATGGGATGGGGAGTGGCCACGAGATTCAGGAATCATTTTATTTATTAAAAGCCATCTTTCACTCACTGACAGGAAGGACAAATAAGTTATTGTTGCAATAGCCCAAGATGTGAGAGCCCTGGCACTCATTCCTCACTCTACCTCTTTGGTCTGAGCCTCAGACTAAAAAAGTCTCAGAAGTATTAAATGCTGAGCTGTTTTTATTTTAATTTGCCATCCATAGACTGGGAGTTTCAACACTTCCTTGCTTCACATAGAGTATTGGGTGGAAAAGAGCACGTGATGTCTGTGGAGCTGCATGGCCACAAAAGCCAGCAAAACATCCAAGGTCCTGTTGCTAAGGAATATTAAACAGGAATTCTGGGGGCAGAGGAGATATTGTATCCAACAGTATCCCAAATTCTGGTTGACACAAAGGAAATGAATAAACTCGGACTCATTCAGCTCAGTACCATTTAAAAGATTTGGACAATGAGTTCTCACTGGGAAAGGACAAAAACTAGTAATGGAAGTTTTTTTTTTCCAAAGCATTAAACAGGAAATTCCAAACAATGGAAAGTTTAAAACATTAAATCTAGCACCAAGACCATGAGTGTATTTCCTTTCATACGTATTTGTTTAGCTAGGAAATGAGTGAAAAATATTTATTGCCTTTTCTTCAGTGGTAAAGGCAACATTTTTTTTAAACTTGTAGGCATCTGGTCATGGAATATGTTTATACATAGCTGAGGCCAGATAGGCTGCACGTTTTATGGGTTTGTGTATGGAGATACAGAAATCACATACTGCTCTGTGCCGATCTCCCCTGCATTCCTGGGGAGAGAGAACTGCAGATCTAAGCACTTCTGAGGCTTGAAGAATTCACCAAGAGACATTTGCCTAACCCTGTGATTACTTCTATCTGTGCCTGTAAACATACTGTAAATCATTATGGTATGGGAAGTTGTCTTCTTGCATTGATTGCAGATAATGGATGACATTTAGACAAGAGAAAAATGAAGTCCTCCCGCTCCTGACATTTTCACCACTTCTTTCCTTTACTAATTTTCAATGTCAGAAACAGTGTGTGCCAAAGTGCTAAAGTGTTGCTTCCATGGATTTGCAAAGTGAATTAAGCTATCCATCCATCTCCTCTGAAGAGCATATTGATATGCTCCTTGCTGTGTGTGAGGTAAGAGAGAAACAGCTTTTCAGAGCTGTGGTACTGGTGATTATATTTAAGAATTAATAGTTAGGCCACTGGATTTCAAAAGGGTTGTATCCTTGCTTAGATTTTAGCTTTCTGTCCCTGAGAAATCTGTGACTAACTTCAAAACTGAGGCATGCACCCCTTAGTGCACCACCTTGTACAACAGCTTCCACCCTGCCCCGTCTTGATGTCTCACAGCAGTTTGGTAGGTTTCCTACCAGAGTTGGACATAGAAGTATGGGCATCATAGGCTAGTGAAAGGCCTGCACCACTCAAATGCTTTCCAGTCATCAGAAATGTCTTATCCTCAAGGAAATTCTTCTCATCATGTTTTTGTCTACCAGATCCACGATCCTCTGTGAGTCTCCCATAAAAAAATGTGAAAGCCAGAGCAAAAAATCTTCTCTCTGAATTCATTCAGTCACTAGTCATGAGTCACTGGGAATGACAAGCAAGGTTTCCTGATACAGGAAGTCTTATATAAAATTAAGTAAATAATCAAAAGTGCACAGGTACTGGAGCCCTTTAATTCATTCCTGTTTTCAGAGCTCTCAAGGTCACAATTTCGAGCTTTATTTCATAAACTATGGTTAGAATTTCCTTTTTAAAAAATGGAGATACCATTCTTTTCTAACGGATCCAGGAACTGCAACTTTAAAAAGGCTTTCCCCAACACCTCCAAATACTGCAATATCTTTACAGATAACTTATGGTCATTGCCACTGACTTAAATGCTCTGCTTCAAAAACTTAGTATATGCCACTGTGCCCAGGACTGGCTTTGCAGAAAGAAATTATTTAAATAGGCATGGGTGCTTCTAGTGTTATTAAAAATTGTCTCCTTAGTAGTTTTGTGTGGGGAATGAAAAATAGTTGCACATGACAACAGTGAAATGATGTGGATGATCTATCCTGGACTTCACCAGCTTGTGAACAGTTCTCTATCAGTCCCACATTTGTGTGTATAGACCTTTAAAACAATAAACCAACACTAGAGGCCCAAAGCACAGGAGCAGAGGGGCAAGCTTAGGAACCAGCTAGTCACTGGCCTGGGACTGTGCATGCTTGTGTCTGAGTCCTTGTCTGACCTCAGGAGGGATCTTGTCCCCTCCCTCCCCCTTATTTATCCTGTTTGTAAGACAAGGTTAATGATTTTGACTTTTCTAGTAAAACATGTTGAGATCTGTCAATGAAAACTGTCACAGGAAGAAGGCAAGAACTGTTACAATGACTGTAATCATCATTCCCAGGGCTTCGGAAATAATGAAGATGATCCCAACCCAGAAATAAGTCCTTTCACTAGATAGGCAGTTACAGATATGAATAGCATCAAATACCAGTTTCACATTTTGGTAACAAATCTAATTCTTCCTATATTTGGAGGTTAGCATCTTTTCTGTGTTTTCTAGAGGACCCCTCTTAGCAGCCTGTGCCTGCCCAAGCAAAATATCTGAACAGTGGTGACATGCTTTGCTGAATCACACCTTTCAAGATTATTTGCTGAGTATTAACATTTCATCAAGTTCCTTCATGGAGTTTACTGGATCCCACTGCTCTGTTTGCACTTCCCTGCTGAGCTCCATTTGTAGAGCCAGCTAAATCACATCCCTAACACTTCTGGTGTGGTCTAGACCTTTGAGTCTGAATCTTACCCCTTTTCCTAATCTCTAATAATCACAGTAATGCCCCTTTGGTTAAGAACTTAACTTGATTTCCTCTTTTTGAGTGAAATTCAACCCTGGGAGCTTTGTGTGGTAGAGTCACACCACAAAAGAGTGATGAAGTCCTTGTGGTTGTGTTGCTTCTACAGATGTCTTGAACAATTGTGGCTCTAAACTCAGTTCCCATTCACTTTGTCTGCAGGTCTGGCTGCTGTCCTCAGCACAGATATTAATGTGTCTCCCTGGACAATTCTCCAGGATTTGTCCTCATTGTCAAATCAGTAATGCTTTCCCATGGATATTAAAAGAAAGTCAAGGCAAAATTTAAGCTTGGTGCAAATATGAAGCGAGCAGTAGGAAAAGACCATGGGGGTCAATAAACAACTTTGGGCAAAAAACTTTGGCTTAAAAGAAATCTTGGAGACAATTACATTGCTTAAATTAAAACCCTGTTAAAAAAAGGGCATGGACTACAATGAATCAGTGAGAAGTCCAAGGTTTTTGTTAGCAGGTTGTAGCCCATAGTGACAACAGGCTGATTAATACTGAAACTGCCTGCAGGAAAGGGATCCTGTGTCAGGAGATGAGACCTGTGCATTACTCACAGAGGTCTCCTGGAGGGGCAAACAGCACTTTTGGCCCTGCCATTTCAGTCTGTCAGTGGATCAAAATTACAGGCTTGGAGATGAACAGGAGAGAGTTTCACCTGCCTGGGGAAATTTAAGATATTAGTATGCATAACACAATTTGAATCACTTTCATAGTTCTTATCCTGTTAGGTGTACAACAGGATCTAAATAATATGCATTCAGAACAGATTGTTTAGTTATATTTTATTTTAAACCTTTCCCCTCTACTCTCCTTCCTGTCTCCCTCTTTCTCCCCTTTGTAAATGTTTCATAATCAAGATGCTTTTCTCATTACAATTTCTGTGTGTGACATTAAAATATGTTTTAAAATTCATAACACATTGCTTGATGTTAAACTTTACTTAATAATAGACCATTAGTTCACTTGATGCATGACACTCTGAATACTTTGTACCAGTAAATATAGCAAACTCATGATAATTACTATGTGTAACATGTTTGCATTCAAACATGACCTTGAACTTACTTCTCAAGCATTTCAGAAATGTCAGCTATGATGATGATCTTTGTTCATTACTGAAAGGAATTTCTGGATCTGAATTGTGTAACACACATTTATATCTATTAAAAATGACACAGTAGAGCTATTTTTATTGTTTTAAACTTTTAAAACACTTTTAAATCTCAGTAGCCCTCTGAGTCATGCAATCCTGTGACCATCCTGGCATATTTCCAATCCAAAAGTCTATTAAAAGCTTTGACAAAAGAAACTTTGATTTATTTCAGAAGCAGTGACAAGGCCAACCTGTAACACTGCTAAAAGTGACATAGGCATATAGCTGCATATTTTGCTGAGAGTAATATAATCCTAATGTAAAAAGAAAATTGTATTATTTTGTGCAGAAATGAATGTGGTAGGGAAAGCATCCGCAGCAAATGAGTGCAATATAGCAACACAACCATTGCTTCCATTCTGCACAGCCACAGTAGTTTGGTTCCCTGTCCTTGGGATAGGCAGCCAGCTGAGGAAGCTACAACTGACCAAACGGTTCAGGCAACTTGCCACGGGAGAGCAAACATTTCAGTGTGAGATACCGTGATGGTGAGAAAACACACAGCTGTTGAAGTCACTTGCCCTCTAGTAGATGACACTGACCTTTAACTTACAGCTGTGAAGTGACCCTCACCTACACAGTGTTCTGCAATCATTTAGTAGCTTTGCTCCCATTGGAAAAAACCCCAATTCTCATAAAGAAAAAAATGTTTTTTTGCTAGGAATTGGTGTGGCGTTAAAACCTCAGTGACCGCCTCCAAACCAGAACACAATACCATCCCAGCTGGAGCTGCCTGTATTTGGAGGATGGTGAGATTCCTTCCCTGCTTCCATCAGGGTATCTTACTGAAATGCTGCATTCACAAAGAGTTAAAATTAGAGGGTATCTGTCCTTGTGCTAAAAGCAGCAGCCAGTTCCACTTCTCTGATGCTTGTTTGCTTCCAAAGCACTGAGACTGCTTTTAATAACAAAGTGAAAGTGACACTGGTGCCAGTCATTTATATTCCCCTGTGTGCATTTACATTCAGCTTCTCCTGTGTCTTTCCTAAATTAGGTACTGTCCATATTAGAATTCAAGCCATGCCAGCCACAGCTATGTTTAAATGTGGTTGTATACTAGTACGATCCCAGCATACCGTTTCTGACCACAGGGGAATGTGGATTTTTAAACCGTTGTTGCTGTTTCCCATCCCTCCCAAAGCACTGTAAGCTGCACTGTGCTATTGGTGGCAGGATGGGCCTCCAGTTGATAGAAGATGTGTGATTTTGGTAAAGCCGTACTTATTTTGACCTGTCTAAACTCTGCTTCTCTTTCTCTGGACAGACCATGATTTGGTACCAATGTTATTTTAGCAGGCAGAAAATGCATAGATTGTGTTGCTCAGTTCATTACTAGAGGATGCTCAGGTCTCTGGGGAAAGATACAGAATAGCATAAAAAGAAAATCCTCTGGGACCAAAGGCATTGCATGAGAACTATGCTAAACAGGAATGACAGCAAAAACACTCTTCATAGCTTCTCAGTAGCAAGGCTATTCCTTCCTTTTCAGAGGTTAAATGCTGCAGTTATGACTAAAAAAGTTTTAACATGACCTTTTGAGCAAGAATTCTTTACTCAAAACCATGCTGTGGATTCCGCTTTCTTTATACATAGTTGGAAAAACTGAGATTTTAGGTAAGACTGTGATTTGACTTGTGATTTGACTCATTGGAATAATGCACTAGTGTAAAATTGACCCATGCAGTGATGATTCAAGTCTGTGGAGAATTCAACCCTTTAGTCTTCTGTTTGAAGAGCCATTAAATGCCAGCTTTACATGACAATGGACAAGTAAATGCCCCGCAGTTCACAGAATAGCAATGCGATGACTGCTTTTTCATCACCTCCATTGCAATCTGGTCCAGAAAAAGAGGTCTCTAAACAGGGATTGAGGCTAGAATTCCTAAATCAAACTGGAGGTAGTGCACCAGTTTACCTATTGCTGTTCATTAAATAGTGGAATCACCTTCTCACTCAGAAGTCAGTTCTAAATCCTTGCCTCTGCCTTGACTCATGTGGTTGAAAACTAGGCTGTGGTTCACATTCAGACTCTGATGTAGGTGTATATAGGGCAGAGAATACATGTTTGACTCCTTCAGGGGAGAGAAAAATTGCAATTTAAACCAGAAAGTTGCAGTATTTTTTCTCTATCATCAGCAAAGGCAGTTTAGGAATTGCTACAATAACATTTCTGACAAGGCAGAGAGCGCAGTTTTTCAGATAGGAAAAATAAGTTTTATATCCTTAAGAATACTGTTTCTCTGAAAGATCTTGGAAGCTTTTAAGCGAAAAGTATCTCAAGTTTCAATTGGGACACTGTCTTGAAAGACATGATACTTGCTTCTGCTACCCAGGCTTATAGGTGCGTACGCACTCAATACTAGCAAGCCATATAAGAGTCAAAATTAATTTGCTGAGTACACTGTATGAGTACACTGTTGAGCATGATGGTGTTTCTGTGAAGAGTCTGAGAAAAGGAATATAGTTAAGGGAATGAACAGTTCTTGCTTCTTGATTCAGGAGGTGGATTCATATCCAGATCAGTCTGTGCAACCAACTTATTAACTGGCATTGGGTAAGGCACTTCAGTTAGGATTCAGGGAAGCCACTAATATCACACTTACAAACAGAGGCAATAAAAGCTAGGAACATAATAGTTTTTTTTTCCTGACCTGTCACTAACTTGCCCTCTGCTTTCGATCCACTGCTGTCCTAGCAGAGCATTCATCACCACGTGCCTTGCCACCCTTCTCTCTGGCACTGCTGGTCTGCAAGATTGTGTGCTGGTGGCCAGCAGATTACAACAGCCACGCAAACTGAGCGAGGGCCAAGGGGCTGCCTGCAGTCACTGTGTTGCAGAGAAGTGAAAGGGAGGCTGAGTTAGGGTGGGAAAGGCTCTGGAGTGAGAAGTACCGCTTTTGATCCACCTATTAAGAATCCATTACTTTTACTTTTTAAATTAAAAAAAAAAAAAAGTGAAAAAGTAGGAATATATTATTTGTAGGACTTGCGGGGGGAAGCCCTTAATGGAAAAGTATCTTAAGCTTCAGTTAGGATGCTATCTTAAAAATGTCTGAGGATCATAAATCAGAATAATCTAATTGGACTTACCTCATTATTATACCAGCTAGGAATGTGCCCTCTACATTTATCTGGAGAAATCTTCAGTCAGAAATTATGCTGCTTTGTAAAGTGTTTTAAAGCCTTTGATGAGCTGTTGAATAGCAAATTTCAGTGCTTTAGGCCACCTTATTTAACTTAATGGAGTATTTGTGCAATTAAAGTGATAACATATTTTTGGGGTGGTGTACATCTGAGTACTGCTAGTTCTGTCTCCCTATAGAAGAAAAAAATCTTTGTTTAATGGCAATGACCAAAAGCAGAAGGTGGACTAATTTGTGTTTGGGGTATGTGAAGGAGTTTTTCTTCTTCAAACAGACACATGTTGCTTTGATTAACAGACTTTCAGTCTTCAAAATGCCTTTGCTATATCCATGTTTGGATGAAAAACGTATGTTCACCTTCTAATAAGCTGTTATACTACTGCTGGCACAACTTCTTACCACAGATTTGCCACAGGAACCATGATTCACACTATCATGTGTTCTGGACTACTTGAAATTACAGTTATTAAGCAGTTCTGAGAAAGGCAAAGATCTGAAAAAATCAGCACATCCTGCAGAGTTTCAACTGTTTTACAAACATGTCAGGTATCTCATCCCTGCCACGCACCCCACTACAAATACAGACATGCATTTTTATAGGGTTAGGTACAGAGCCTTATCCTGAAACAATCTCTTCTGACCCATTAATCCTTCAAAAATGTTCTCTCTTCATTCTCCCCCCCCCCCCCCCTTAGGTTTCCATATTTCCCTTTCGCCTTCATTTTTTCACTGCTACTTTACCACTTCATGTTTTCACTTCCCTGGTACTATTTCAAAGTGTTCCTAGGTCTCTTTTCTCTTTAGCTTCTCACCAACCCTTCTTTCACTTCACACTTTCCCCTACACCACAGCCAGTGTGTGTTCAAAGAGCAGCTCTGGATCCTACTATGAAATCAACCAGTATCAAACAGAGCCAGATGTGGGTCTCCCTTATTGTCAGACTTGCCAGTATATTGAGTCCAGCAACTTTTGGCCACTTGTGGGGGGAAAAAAGAAAATGGAAAAAAAAAAAAAGAGTTTTGGGAAAAATATTTAGAAAACCCCACTGCAAAGGGCAGTAGTTTTGGTTTGGGTTTTTTCTTTTCCTAATGGGTGTGTCTGTGTGCTGGGGCCCACAGCTTAAAATAAATAAAATCCTGGGATGACTGTGCTGGCTAATTTGCGAGATAAGCCTTTTATGTTGGGGATTTTGTCTGGACAAAGTGAACAGGCTGGAAAGCTGAATATGCAAGCAAACCACTTACCGTGCCTCTTGCATCACAGGCATACATAATATGTTAATCATCAACGTTCAAGCACAGCTACCAGATACGGTGCCAGAAATAACTTCTGCTCCTGATTTTTGTTGACCTCCACTTTAGGCTCTTGCTTCTAACCCTCGCTCACTTTTGGTTTTGAAATCAGTGGACAGATCAAGAATTTCACAAAACCCTTCCTTCTTTAACTTTGCCTGTGTATGAGACACCCCTCTGATATGCCAAGCATTGCCGTTGGCCATTAACTTTCACTCAACAGCCTATGAATTAATTTACCACGCTGACATGGGCAGTTTGAGGCACAGCGTGAGTCACCGCTCATGTTATGGTTTGTTCAATTATATCCCAGTCATTTGAGCTAATTGAGTCAAATGATACAGTGTCACAGGACTTACTGTAAGTCCAGAGGATTTCTCCTTCTGCCTAAGCTGCTCATCTTCAGCTGTCAGCAGCTGACGGCACTCGGTGCAATTGCTGCCAGACCTCTGGCAGTGAGAATCTCCAGCAGCCCTGCAGCCCCTTTCGTCCCTCATCCCCTGCTCGCTGGATGGACACATGTCATCCTGTCCTCCCAAATGTGTGCCGGGTCTCTGGGTGCCTGGTTCCCCACAGGGGAGCCCCGTGGCAGGGGTCAGCCCGCCTGGCAATTCGTGGTTTAGGCCCTGCCAGCGCTCATTGCAGCCTCTTGTGGCTTTACTCGGAAAGGGAAGGGGAAGTCGTAGAGTAAAACTAACTGTGCTGATTCTTCTCTTTTCTTTCTTCTCTTGTGTGATCCCTGAGCCACCTTTTCACATGTGCAATTCCTTCATGTGCCGTGGGATTAGTCCTGTTTGACACCGGGATAAATGACAGTAGCATTTACTCCCGTGCTGTAATAAAGCACTGCATTTAAATGGGCACATTTTACTTAGATTGTAAAGTGCTTTGCGGATGTAAATTAAGTGAGCCTCCTGTCAGCCCTGGGAGAGAAACAAAGAGCATTATATCCATTTCAGAAGTAGATAATCTGTGACACAAAGAATTCGGGACAAGAAGCTTGGCTGCCTAAAATTAGACTCCTTGGGCCAAATGAAGACATTGTGAATCCGTGGCTCATGTTAGAAAGCAGCTATTCCCCTCCAACAGTGTCAAGAAGACAGCAGCATGTGAAATGTTTGAACTGCACGTTACAGCCACGTGTGGTAAAACCTTGAGGGGATGTTTAGACACCCAGTTCCCAAAATTAAGCTTAAGGAAATTTTTTTCATTGACGTTATTTTCAAGGAAAAATGTTACCATTAATCAAATTAATTGTTTTGGCTTGTAAAAAAAATCAGTCTTTAATCAAAAACTGCTTTCAACATTAAAAAAGAAATACTCTTGGTTTTCTTTCAAAAAGTGATTCCTTTATCACTCAAATACTACAATAGTGCTTCACATGAAATTATGAAAGCAGGACAACTATGAAGGTGCACTCTGACTTAGAGTCCAGAGTTAGCTTTCAGATACCTTGGGTTTGGATAAGGATGAAGCCCCAGGAGGCTTCTGGTGCGGGTTACAGACACAGCATCTGGAATTCTGCTGGGGCTTTCAAGGCAAGTTTTGCACCCAAACCATGAGAAGTGAGAGCTAGCAGGGTGTGGGGTAGTCATGCCTTGGGGCAGGACCTGTGAGAAGTCTTAGAAGTTTTCTCCAGCTCCTAGAAGAAGGAGTCTAAAAGAAGGCCAGGAGGGAAAAGTGCCAGTGGTGGTTTTGGCTGAAGGTTGACAGGCTGTTATGGAATAACCTTTCTCTCAGTAAGTCAGAGCCCAGAGGGATTGGCTTTTCACCCCTACAAACGCTGCTCTTTCTCTGGAAGTCAAGTAGTGACTCCTACCAGCTCTTTAAACCACCGACTCGTTGAGGATTTTTAATTTGATGAAACAAGCTTAATTCAGTCAGGTTGGGGTTTTGTTTGTTTGTGGTTTTTTTGTTTGTTTGTTGTTTTTTTTCCTGGATACCAGGAACTGTTGTATTCCCTTTATAGTTGAACTGTCAGTAAAATGCATCACTAGAAAGAAAAGTATTCCTTTCTCCTGCTTTATTTCTGGTTTTAACCCCTTCTAGAAAATAACAGTTTGTTTTGTGCTTTGCTCAAATAACATATATGATTCACATTTGGCATGAAAAATATAGGGAAAGTGAAGCTTCTATCAGACAAAATTTTCCCATTTAATTCCATTAATTGGCATCATACCAGACTGACATTCTTACAGTTCAAAGAGGTCTATTTTTCCAGTGTAAAACACCTGAATAAAAGGTCAAAACAACGCAACATCGGCTTAGATGCTACACAGGACCCATTTGCACACAACGGCTGGCAGGAGAACATATTAGATCTTCACTTCAGATTGAAATTTCAGGTGTATGCAGATTATAAATGCTAGCTGGTCTATTACTTTGCCCACTTGGCTGCAAATTGCTTTTGTGACACTAAGCACCCAGGCACAGTAGTGCTGCTTTAGCCATTGCTCTGCATGGATGGCCAAAGGAGGAGATGCTACATTCCTACACCAACAAAAACTGTTCATGATGGAGATTTACTTATACATGTATAAAACAATGGAAACCACACATCTGTTGAGGCATTTCACTAATAACAAGAATATTCCTTGCATTCTTCTGAATGTGATGACCCAATTGACATGTTGATTTGCTTAGCATCTGCTGTGATACTGGAGGAAGAAAACGTCACAAAACCAATGAAAAGACAAAACCAATAGGTTGGAGGGGATTTCTTTCACTCCAGTTCCTGCTTGAGGCAGGCCTGTCACCAGCAGTAGATCAAGTCAACCATGGCTTTGTCTACCCTAAATTTTTAAAATGTCCTGGGATGGAGATTCCACAATCCCTGTGCTGTCTTTTGTAGCATTTCTTCATCCTTTCAATAAAAAAAAAATTGTCTGTTTCACCAAACAAACCTACCAAGTTGTATTTTGACTGCTGCCCTTGACATTGTGCTATGTGCTCTGTTACAACTGAGAAGAGTTTGGCCCTCTCATCTTTATAACTACTCTTCAAGTGATTGTTGGAAATCCTGAGTAAATAAGTCTGTGTTACTACATTAATTACTACATTTGAAAACTTTCATATTAAATACACCAGACCACAGCTATTGGGGTGAGGGCCTTACTCATATGAGCCTTTCTGAATCTCCCAGCTGAGATTCATCCTACAGTGGTGAAGTGCGCCCATCAGCAAGACAGTTCTGCAATCTTCATCAAGACCCAGCAGAAAGAAGACTTCAGGTTATCAGTATCTGGTTCCGGAGGTGACTGACTCTCACCACAGCTGGCATTAGTTAACTCAGCAGCTAGGGAAAGCTGCCTGAAAGTAGGTGGAATTTTATGCTTTACATCGAATTTGATGCTTTACATACAACAGTGCAGGAGATGCTGCACAGTTCCTCCTGTATTGCGTAGAAGAAGAGGGTAGAGCTTTCTTTCCCTTCTATTTTCTAGATATTTCACATATTCCTCAAAAAATTACATCAGGTTTTATTTCCTTCTAAAATGAGAATAAGATCATCAGAAATGAATTAGATCTGGTTCTAGTGTAAAACCACAATGGAAACTTTTCTGAAATGTCAAAGCTGCTATAGTTATTACTAAGGGAGCCAGAGTAGTTTCCAGGCTTTGTGTTATTTCTTTTCTTACCATTTAGTTTAGTTGTTTGTTTTTTTTTACTGGGGTCTTTGTTGTTGCTTTGTTGCTATGTCTAACATACACAACAATGGTAAAACATAGTGAAAAAGGCTATTATGTATCTCCAAACCATGTATATCACTCTCACTTTTATTTCTTTATTTTTCAAACACTGGCAGTGGTCCTGACTGTAAGAGTCATGAGCTTTGGTTAGAAAACAAATGATCATATTTGTCTTTTTTTTATTACTCCAAGATATCTGAATTAATAAGTATCCAGACTGTCACAAATAGCTGTGCTGCTAGATTATTTCCATGGCCTCTCCACTTGGTTGACATTACTTGGGTAAGGGCTAGTTTTGCTTTAGCTCGAAGATGTTGACTTGAAAAAAAAGAAACTTGTAGGAATGGGCTACGTGTGGTAGAAATTTTTCCTTTTTTTTTAATTTTAAGATTTTATTGCCTTTCTCATCATTTCTTGTTGAAATTTTGATCTAATCGAGAGTGGAAGGATGATCAATGTCTTGTTACTTGCTAATACTGAGGAATGAATTGAAGTCCCCTCCCGTTCTCAGAGGGAACCTGAGCTAAACCTTGTGTCAGTGTTGTCTCTCACTTTCTTCTTAAAATTCCTACCAAGGCATGGATGTGGTGACTGAAAGCTAGACTGCATCCTGAAGAAGGGCTCTATCGGCCTGCACATAGACTCCTAAAATCACAAGACTAGAAAAGGAAGTATCTAGTTTAGTGTCCTCCCTGTAGATGGGATTAAGCAATGTGAAGTCATTCTTCACAGATGTTATTCTAATCTGTTCTTAAAAGCCTTCAGTGTAGAGAGTCCGCACCTCTGGGGATTTCTGTTTAAAGCTTTAAAATTTTCTAAACTAAGCTCAGATAATAGTTGCTAATTTGGGGATTTTCTTGGTTTTATTTCTTACAGGAAGTAAAAGCAAATATTCTCATCATCCAGATATGAAAATGAATTACAGATAACACCAGGCAGAAAACTGGACCTTCCCATAAACCAGATATTTTACACAATGGATATGCACTTTAATTCTATCCTAATGAACATGGCAACAGTTCACAACTGTTGATGGTATTTTCTGTATTGTTAACCTCTACTGTAGCAATTTACATTAAAGACAATAGTGTGTTGTTCCCTGAACATGTCCTACAAAGAGTTCTCTCCACACATGTCATGTGTTTTACAAAGCTAACCACATGGTTGCGTGTTTCCTATAATTCTTTTAAAAAATCTTGCAAAAGATTTGTCACAAAACTTGAATGAATTAGCAAATAACTGGAAGGGATTCAGAGAGCAAACAAAAACAATGAACGGAAAGGACTGTGGATGTTCATCTTATATTTTGAAATTGCATTAGCTTCCAAGGGAAAAAAATGAGGACAGGTTGTAAACTGAAGTAAATTTCAGTGTCAGTGACTTTAATGATTTTATCGCAAAAAATGCCATATTAAGTATTTGCTTTGAACTCAAAAACTCTGAACACATGGGATTCTTGTTTATTGTCATTTAAAAGCAAACTGAAAAATCCCCAAACTCAAACTAAAATGTCTACTGTGAAATTGCAGTAGAAGATGTGATCTACCTTTCTAGAACCATGAAAATCATCAGAACTTATTCTTTGCATGAGAAAAATGTATGTTAATTGCTAAAATCACCTCATATTTGTTTGGAGGGTCTATGTAAAACAATGTTTATACTAGTTGTAGATTTGTTCCTAAGGTTATAATAAGGAGGAGTTTACAAGACCTGCAAAAACCAAAGAGTAAATTCACCTGAAACTGTTAAGTCTCTTTGCCACTGTACCAAATGGTATTGGCCAAATGAGCAGATTAACTGCTGGCATTTTAGTCTGATTTACACCTGAATAGTTTTCTGGGAGAAATAGGCTAGCATGTGTTCTAGCTACCTCTTGCTGGTTAAGATAAAGACAAAGATGTTGAAATAAATGTAATTTGGGGTTTTTTTACAAGAAATTAGGCTTGATGTTGTTGGCTTAATTATTTACTTTCATTATTTATTATTTATATCAATTTCTCTACATGTATCCCCTAAGAAGACTTAAAATACTTCCTACAGAAGGATCTTTCTGCTCAACAAGTATACTCCCCCTTGCCATACTCTGACATAGAATCATAGAATCACAGAATTGTTTGGGTTGAAAGGGACCTTAAAGAAGACCTAGTTCCAAGCCCCCTGCCATGGGCAGGGACATGTTCCACTAGAACAGATTACCCAAAGCCCCATCCAACCTAGTCTTGAGCACTTCATTTTAACTCCTTGTTCTATGCTGTCCTAAGAACAGTTAAAATAATTGCTATTTTTCTATGCAGAAATACTCTGAAATAGATAGTTTTAATACCCTTTTAGTTCCTGTTTCATGACACAAACTCCTTGCTGTGATCTGCATTGTCTGTATCAGCCCTGAAAATGCTTGTTTACCCCTTTTTGAATGAAGATACAGTATATTGAGACATCACAATAGAATTATCAAGAAGACAATTCAGCAGTTGAACCCATAAGAAGTTTTTGAGTAATAAACCTGACAATAAACCTACCAGAGGTGTTTTCCAGAAGGAGGACAGGCATGAAGGGAGGGAAGACAAACTAGCAGGCCTGTGTATAAAGCAGAGCAACAGATAGACAGATGTCATAGACAGGGGTATGTTATATTTGCATTAAAGCTTTTCTAGGAACTGATCACAAGATTTGATTCTTTACTATTTTTTTTCTTTCCATTGTCTCCTGTATTGATTGTGTACATATACCTCAGAAAACTAGTCTTCTAGCCGGGACCCATTTAATTGCTAAGGACAAATAAATGCAAGCAAGAATAATTTGCTTCTAGCTTTTGTACGCATGATTATTTATCATAGCTACAAGTGAGCAGGCTATGGTGCCTCAAAGGGTTACTATGTAGAAGCTAAAGAATGTCAGCTGGTTATAAGTGCTCCAAACCATTTGCAATCAATGACTAAAATGGTGCTTCAGGCTAAGGTATTTCACTTGGGAGCTGTAGTGGGACAGCAGCATACATATTTCACTCACCCAGGCTCAGCTAATGAAAGATAACTCGTTAAGCTGCAGTCATCTGATTACTTGCAATATGAACGCATAGATGAAAGCAGGCATGGGCCAGCAAAAACCAAGTTATATTTAAAACCACAGACCTGAAATTGTGTGTTCTGGGATTTAGTATTAGAAATTATCAGAAGCATTCCCCCTCCCAGAGAGGACGATTCCCCTGGATAAAAATTATACACAACTTGCAGACAAATCAGTGTTTATTAAAAGGTTTTGGCTATTATTTTGTTGTGTTTTTTTTTTTTTTTAGTTCTCCAATTATGATTTCCCTGTAATATGATCAAAAGCACAGTCCTGATCAATTCTACAATAGTTGAAAAGTCTTCTCCCTCAAGATCCATTAGGAGGTTTTGTTCGAATGACATTTGAATGATTGGAATGCCTGTCATATTCTACTCTTTATTTTGCTCTTAAAATTTTTATCAAGTCAGAGGCCAGAAAAGTATAGAGATGGAAATATTAAAAAAAAAAAGAAAAAAAAATTGTTGTTCTGATCATCCCATGGATCAGATAACAAAAAGAATATATCAAAACTGCCATCTTCCTCCAAAAACAATTATCACAATCTTACAGATGTCTTTAACACTCTGTGACCTGGGTGACCAACTGTGAATAACAAAGACCAAGTGATGAATAGCTGGAATGATTAGTTTGCAAACAAATCATCAGCTGAGTATCACTTGTCCAAACTATTCACCAAATATTTATAGGGCAAGAAAGTAGCACTGCTTCATGAATTTGATTAGATGTGACAGTTGGTATGAGTCAAGGAGCTGATATAGATGGTGAGCCAGATTTAGTGTGATACCCAAAAATGAAGACAAGACATGGTTTCTCTGGGGCCTTTCAACCGCTGATGTAGCAATCAAACCAAATATGAAATCATCCAACTTTCATGGACCCAATTTTATGTAGATGAGGACAGTCTCTCACAATGCAGTCCAAAAACCTGAGAATTTTACAGCTGGCACCTTAAATTTACAAAGTCTTTTATGATTTATTTTTTCTTTACTAATCTCAAATTATTTTGGCCACATTATCCCCTGGATATATATCTCGTATTTGAAAGAGTTTTGGAATACTTTTTCCTTCTACCCTCCTTCTGGAATCTTTGGACATATGTCTCAATGTAATATCACCCTCAATCTGAACTGAGATGTTCTTTCAGATCATTAATGAAGTTACTGTGAAAAACTGAATGCTGTTGACAGCTCCAGTGTGTTAGTAGGAAGCTTCCCTTAGGTTGCAGTAGCTTATATTACTATTCTGATAGCAGTGCCTCAGTGCTGTGGAAATACTTTTTTGGCTAATATAGAGCTAATCTGAATTGTTTAGAGGGTAGCACTGCTAGCATTATCTTTTCAGTAAAAAAAATAAAAATAAAAATAATATATATATATAAAGGTATTTTGGTATTTCATTTAAAAGCTCAGCTTTTCAGTGCAAAATTAAAAGACAATGTATTTTTTAATAGAACCTGGAGTATTTTGATTCAAATATTTTTCCACTGTTTTTTTTGGGAATCCTAGCTTTGATGGAAAAAACTTTCTTGAGATTTCAGATTTTACAACACATTTTACAAAATAATTATCAGAACTATTAAAATCTGGACATTACTTTTTACTTTGCCTTGCTGTGCTTCTGCCAGCATGGTGATTCTGATTTCAGTAACTTACCAGTGGTAATAATAGCACAGTATAATAGAAAATTGTGGTTTTATCTACATTCTTTTGCCCACAATGTTTTAGTTGAGCAAAATTTTGCTTCCTCTTGTATGACACCTTGTTTATGATATAGAAAATGAATTATGCAACTGCTGTGTAATTGCCTTATGGAAGGCCATGCGTTCTCCACCCAGTTAAAATCTGAGTTTGTTCTCACACCAGGTGTAGATGGGTAGAATGTGCAATGAGACACAATTTCAGTCCGTATGAATGCGTGAGAGTCCATAAAGTTTATGGACATAAATATATGTAAGCAGCTCTTTGGAGTTTTCCTTATAGAAACCTTCTGCTCCATTGGAGGAATTCTGCATTTAGCCAGAGCTTTTGCACCTACTATCTTTTGTCCTGTAAATTGTCTCCAGATTCACAACTGCTATGATTAAGGCTGTCTGGGAAACCAAATGCTTGTTAAAGAGAAAGGACTTATGCAGGGAATCTGAAAACACAGGATCATACCCTTGATAGACCAAAGTTCATGCAGGTCATTTTTGCCTCTTGGACCAGAGCCAATGCTACAGGAAATGACACAAATTTTGAGTTATTTGGCCTCAGAACTCATACTAATCTCTGACAGTGACAAACACAAAACATATTATTTCTTCTAATACATTTATTTTTGTCAGTTGTGACCAAATATATTCCCAATATTTATAAGATTATATATATGTATCTACACACAAAGTCGTGACCTGCCTAACTTCCTTCTGTGATCAGTTTTCCAGTAAGAGCTTGTAATCAGGATGCATCCATAGCAAAATTCAAAGGAAAAAAGCCCTTAAATTCTCAAACTCCAACAAATGTTGAAGTAGTTTTTTATGAGGGAATATTTAATTTAAAATGCAATGCGTACATCATTCGTGTTCAGATGGCACGCTTGTTTTCAGTGTTTGGAGGATGATATTTATAAAGGCTATTTTAAGCATTTAACTGTTGTGAAATTCAGTTTACTAACGCCTGCAAACTTAAGTCCTCCCTGTCGTTAATGGAGAGAGATCAATATATCCAGATGGTAAGTCTGAACTTCTCTGGAGGATATTTAACGTAGGATTATGTGGATATCTTGTACTGTGGCAAAGTGGGTTTTTTGTGGGGGTGGGAGGTGGTGGTTTTTGGGATTTTTTTTTTTTTTTAATGGCATAAAGAATTCTTGTGGATGAGTAAAGTACAGGAAAAAATACAGTAATTTTGTATGTCATTGATATAATGTGAGGAAATACAACCCCTTGCTGCCGCAGGTTTCTTTTGTGGGCTGATGCGCACAAGCTGTGGCCAGTGACTTGAATCAAGTACAGTCCCTGAGGTAACAGAAATGCTCACCCCACACAGACCACGTTCTCAACATCAGCAGAAGTCCATGTGTGAATATCTTGGATCCTCCAGCAGATCTGAGACTGAAACAAGGGTTTATCAAAATTGCCCAGTGACATAAACCAGATTTTTGTTACAGGAAATATTTAAGTTTGAGAAGTTTTTCTTAGAATTAGTAACTTCAGTTTACTAACTTCCTCTTTTGGTATCACAGTTTACACCACTGTGACTGTTACCATAGATGTGGAGTGTGGTTGTTTCCATGGTAACATGTGGTGTGCCATAAACAAACTACACAGAGATAACTTGAATGTCATTCTTCTATGCTACTGTAAGCAAAATGTAAATAAAATTGAAAGAGGATGTGAACAACATTTAGCATTTTTTATGGCATATTCAAGTAGGTTTTTTAAATGCACATTTTAATGAAAATCCAGCAAGGCAAAGTCATCAAGTCTTTAGAAGCATTTGAGATGATAGTTTATGAATCTTAAAATCCCAGTTCTGATTTCTCTTTTCCTCTGATCATGTAACTTCACCTCTAGGCCTCAGATTTCACCGGTTTGAGAAAAGTATAATAATATCTACTTGCCTTTAGAAGTCAGATGAGATAGTTATTGTTCAAGGATTTATTTAAAATAATTGCTGTTATTATTATTTATTATTATTATTAATCATCTACTTATTTGAATGGCAAAAAAAAAATCCAGAACATATTCCTCATTACACCAGATCTGTTAATTGATGTAGTAGCAGTCTCACCTGTAACTGCAACTGGTTTAAATGTGTAAATTGCATATGTCCCAGCCTTCTTATAGCCATAAAATATCAGTCTCATAATTTTCAGTTGTTTAAAGAATATAATTTTAAATGCTTAAAATATTGCAATTATAGCAAACAACTATTTTTTTTTTTAATTTCAGCTATGCAAGCCACAGATCAGACCTGATTGCCACCACAGTCCAGTTAATGGCTTTTACAACTGTTCGTGTCATTGGAGCTCAATTAGAAGAACCTAGTTTTAAGATGGTCCAAGCATCAATGTCCAATTCTGTATGTGCATGTGGGCTTAGAAAGAGAGAAACAGATTTATTTTCTGTGTTTGGCTTGACAAAACATTGTGAAAAATGTGTCAACCTACATGGCTCATTCAGGCTGCATAAATGTTACACACATGGGTAATTCGAGGGAAGTTATATTTAGAGAAGCAACAGATTGTAAAGAGGAGTTGAATCACAAGAGTATTCAGTCTTTCAGCACTAGTAAAACCATGTAGATTAAAACCCACATGGGTAAATCAAGAAAGCGTAAGTGATTTTGGAATAAGACTACACTAAACGTCCATGAAGCCAACATCAGACCATTCGCTGCGTGAAGAACTTGTCAGCTTGGAAGTTCAAGACTGGGAACATTTGAAATCCCCTATCAGCCAGAAGCAAAACGAACCTCCACAGCAGCTGCTCCCAGTTCAAATCAGATAGGAACTGCTGAGCGAGGATGTTAAGGCCTACCAGGGCACGTGTAAAATTTACATATGTTAGCCAGCCTTGGCTATTGAAATAATGATGGTTTATTTTCATTCAACTTCTTTATGAATAGCCCAGTATGATTTTACTAATGCAGCATCAGATGATTCTTCCTGTTGCCATGGGCAAAAGGCTGAACACCTGATATTATCTCTGCTTGAAAGCTGAAGGAAGGCAGGCTCAAAAACTTAATTCCTGCCCATTTCCCAAAATATGGTGGAGATATTGCTCAGCCTACCTCTGTTGCTGGGAGAGGACATTAGCCACCAGCTGCCTCCCAAGCAGGCCTCCAGAGATATCATTTATAGTGAGTGCTGCCCAAGGCACTCCACTTCTCCAAAGTGTGGCATCTCTTTCTAAAAGGGCAGGGATCAGCCTCCTCTGTGGGGATACAGCAATTACTGTTCACTGCAGTTGCACTCAAGTAAGAGAAGGCTTGAGATTTTTCTGCTTCTAGGAACAGAAATCCTCACTCATGTTTTACCTTCCATCTCTCTATGAAAAGAGAAATGCTACAGAAATATATATAGCTACAGTTCATTAGAAGACACTGCATTTTCACCCCATTTCCTGGAGGTTCTGTTATTAGGTGCAGTACACTGACACATGCCTCTGCGTGTTACAACCAGGACCCAAGTCAGCAATCCAGGAAATGTCACTTGCAGAGATTGCTTGGTGGAAAACACTAGAAAGCAGAGTCTAGTATGTCATTCATTTATTTAGCAGTAACAAATGGATAAGTGGGTTTTTTTCTGAGTTGATGTGCTGTCTGTGGGGATAAAGGGTCTCCAAGCATCGGAGCAGACCTGCACTGTGCACACTGCACTATTCTTACCTTGAAAATTTAAGCTGGGTAGCTACTACAGCCTTCTTGGCAATTACAGTGAGCCTGAAGTGGCAATAATTTATCCTGGGGTGTCCACACAAGTGTCCTGTAAGTCTTAATGTCTCAAGGTGGCTGGCTGCCTTCTTTGCTCTTCTTTTTCTTGCACACTTTAAGGAAGATGAAGAGAAGAATAGGACTGTAGTTTGATTTAACTCACATTCCATTTTAAATTCCTGCACCACTATGACATTTCAAAACTCCTTTGTTGCAGCTGGGACCTCTTTCTCAAAGCCGTTATATCACAGTGGGTGATGGCTGATTTAAAATCACCTCTATGCAGTGTATTGAATTAGCCTAAGCTTTTGTAAATAGTAAATTTATCTAGCTTTTATGGCTGGAAATTTTCAGGCAAGGGAGTTCTGTGGAGCCCAAGTGCTGAGAAAGCAGAAAGAAATCCCCAAAGGCCTTAAAGTGTACTTTAAATCTCATGAGTCAGTGTGGGGATTCTTGGCTGACCTGATTACTTAGAGGTCCGACCTGGCAGCGCTTTGCTGGCCAATAAAGCAATGTTCAGGTCTCTTTTCTTTATTGCATTTCATAAGATAGCCTGGTAAACAACAGAAATGCTGAAAATATACTTTCCTAATCACAATAGTCAGGGAAGAAAAGAAAAGATATATGTATATGTACTAAAAGCCTTGCAAAAGAAAGTACAAAGAAAATAAAACTTTGTCTTTCCTTAAAAGCTCTGAAAATGCACTAGCTAAATGTGTAACTCATATCAAGGCTTGCTAACATCGTGCTATGCTTTGTATTAAAATCCCATGAAAAGCAGCCCCCAGTGATGAGATCAGCCCCAAGAAGACAGTATCACAGCAACAGATGGCTGAAATAGGAGTCAGGTCTCAGCCCTGTGTTCTGCCAGCTGCAGAAGGAAACTGGAAGACAAGGGATAGTTAACCCTCAAAGTCCCTGTCACATTTCACTCATAAAATGCTACACACTCCAGTCTCACAGCTGGCCTCACCCCTTCCCTTCTCCCCCACAGCTGAGCCCTCATCATTCAAAGCTGCGGTGAAACTCTGAAGTGTCCCTTTCCGCCCCTGGCCTGCATCTGACACATAAAAAGGGGCTTCAAAGGAGGTGCTGGACTTTTACCTGGCACTTCCAGCCAGCTGAGCTCAAGGCTCACAGGGGCTTATCTGCATGGTGCCAAGCTACATCCTTGCATGACAAACCTTCGCACAACATGTTGCAGTATGGTTTGGTGGAGGCCAGCTTCGTTCAGCCCCATGCAGGCTGTCTCCTGCACTGTGAGGGCAGACACTGGAGAGATATGTGTTTAGGGGCACTATGAGCTCAGCCACAGTTCCATCAGCATGTTTGCCAGCTAGAATAAACAGGGGTCAAAGCCATAGATTCAGACAAGGTGCTTTTTAAGACAGGCACTGGCATGATTTTACTGTCATGCACAATCCCCAAAGCAGTGTCAGTTGCCTCCAGAATGGATTTTACTGTTTTATGTTAGCCAGTGAGAGAAACCTCAGTCAAGACGTTTGCTATGAGATTGAAATGAAAAATTGAAGGGTTGGTAGTGCTGAATAAAAGGTGATATTAACCATAAGGCATTTTAAAGAGATAAGAATACAATGATTGGATGCCTGGCTTCAGTATATTCTGTGTCTCGGGAACTTCTACTTATTTGGATAAAACACCTTTGCACAGCAGATGAAATCTGATGCAATCCGTCATCTGACTGAATGTGCTTGTTTTCCTATGCTGCTGAGAACATGTGAATTGCCCTAGTCAGGATCTAGTCGTCCTGATCTGCGTAGGGGGATCAAGGTTTCTTCGCTCAAGGATCCTGGATGTTTCTTGCATGACTCACACACTTCTAAGCCGCTAAAGCTAAACACCTTCTAAAAGAGAGAGATACTGCCCCTCTCCAGAGCAATACTAACTGGGGAAAAGCTTAAGTAGAGGTGTCCTTTTTTTTTTCTTTTTTAATTTATATACATGGGAGGAAACTGTTCAGACTCATTTTGTCATGAGGAGTTCTGGAGTGGGAGCTCATTCTTCAGTTTGGACTGCTTTTTAGCATGAGAAAAGTCCTCAGAGGAGGAGAAGACTAGAAAGAATTAGTGTACAGCTGTTTGTGTGCACTTGAGCTTAGTCATCGTTTGTATTGCAGAGTGTGGACTGACACCAAGCTCCTGCAGCTGAAACACAATGAAGTTTTTACTTCAGTGGGTACTGGGTCAGACAACAAGTGGGAGAATGAATAGCAAATCTACATTAATTGAGGTCACCTATACTTTAATTATACAACAGTGCGGATGGCAACGCAAAACAAACATTGGAAGCACAGCAGTGAAACAGCTTGAGGAAAGAGGATCTGTTCATTCAAACTGAGGCTGTAACTGCTAGACATAGTTTTCAAATGAGCTGTCCTTCTTGAATTTGGCAGGCGAGATCTTTTGGTTTCACAGGAAGAAGCAGTTCTCTTTGGAGCAGAGATAGCTTGACAATTCAGGCCCTTGTAAGGTTACTGCCGTTAAATTAGTCACTATGAAAACACTAAATATCATCTTGTGAGATTATATTTTTAGTAAGTAAAGAGCTTTTAATTTTTATTAGAGCAATTTGTCCTTTTATAAGTCTCAAAATAAAATTAATCATTGTGATAATACAGCATTAAATAACTCCCCTGGTTTCAACCAAGCACAGGATTTTTGAGGAGGGCTTTTTTTTCTTTGCTTGCCTTGAGGGGGTGGTGTCTTTTTCCTATTAGTTTACAGCAAGTTTTCTAAGCAAGCATGGGTTTGGAGGCACAGATCTCTGAAGGCAGTGGCTGCATTCAGGAGGGAAGCTCATCAAAAAGGGAATTCCTTCACTTTTCTCAATCACACCTTCTCTCATCTGAATACACATAGAGCCCCTCTGCAGTTTCCCATGAAACAGTGAAATGGCACATCCATATAAAAAGATCAGATGTTAGAAAGGTATAATTATAACCTGGTCCCTTCACTCTGTCTTTTTTTCTCCTTGAAGACAAGTTCTACTTAAATAAATAACATCTCGTTTCTTCATTTGCATTTTTAATGTCTTGTTTACCTTTTCAGAGTCATCAGGGTACAGAGCCGTTTTTAAATACTTTCTCAACATATTTTTAACCATTTCAGAGTAAAATGTTTTTATTTTGGATTTTATATGTTTTCCTACATTTATTGAAATTATTAAATCCCACAAATTAATAAAATTTGCATAATTTCTAGTAATGTGCACAGTCACTTGTACAGTACTCCTTGTGTAAGTGCAAAGCACCAAAGTCATGCTACCAAATAAAAATTTTCTAAAAGCTAAAGTACTGATTTTAGTTTACTTAGCAGCAGAAGTTAAAGTTGTTATTTAGCCACAGCTCTCTCTTTGTTCTGTGCTTCTGCTTAACCTCACTAAGTGGCTGCAATCCTCTATCTATCTCAGGCACTTCACAGCAAAGTCCAGCATTTCAGCTTGGTCTTCGGATGACTGTTGACTGAATAACCATACTTTTCCTCAAAACAGGTGAGATACAGGAATAGTTTCCCCAAGCCTTCAGTGTGGGTGGCAAACCAACAAAAACACAGCAAATGCAGCCACGCCTGGGAACAATAAACTGGTGCAGTGAGATACTTCAGTGCTCAGCTGTGAAAAGGCACGGCCTGTGATCTCACAAATGCTGACATGTGTTCTAAGTTCTCTGCAAGTGGGAAATTAGATGGGCTTAGTCTAATTTATACACATAGGCATGTGTGTGTGTTTCCAGATGCATGACGTAATAACACTGGCAGCATGATACAGTGAAATTATGTATATACTGCCAGAAGACCTCATTACTTGGGTGTTAAATTCCATCAGTCAAACATCTCCATTTTAAGCTCTTAACAACATATGAGGCAACAATAACAGCCAAAGCCAAAACTTCATACTGTGAATATCGTAATGATATTGCCATTTAAATATTTAAATCATCATTTAAATATTGCAACAATTTGAAGTATTTATGCACATGTGCTCACATTTAATAATCGCACCATTGAGATATCAGTATGGGGCTCATTTTATTTAACTACAGAAATTTACAGCTCAGCTAGTCACTCAGCTTTCCTTATGGTTACTGGAGAGAAATAGCTCTGGGAAGGGTACAATTCATCTGAGTTGTCTGGAAAGATTTTAGTGAATATACTGTCATAGCAAAGTAAGAATTCGAGGTCTTCATAGGTATCCCCAATGTAGTTACCCACATCTTGTCAAATGAGCCCTGCCCTTATTGAACAGATGTTCTTGTCTGTATCTCTACCTTTGTGAGAATGGTTGGTGTCTTTTAGTCTTTAGCAAATAAAATCTTAATTAGATTTTTGTTTATGCTGATATTTACTGAAGGGGAATATTGACTTTAATGCTATTTCTCTGTTTTCTTCCCACATTTCAGTTTGAAATGTCCCGTTTTTAGCTGATCACTCCAGTCTTGCCTTACAGAAATTTGCAATCTTCCATTTTGATAAACAGCAACAACCTCTTTTTTGTTTTGACGCTTCCAAAACAGACTTCTGAAACCTATTTCCTCACTTCAAGTCTGTGATATTTCAATTTATTGTGTCAGTCTCCTGCTGGGCACAAGTTCCATGTTCTGACTTGCACCTGTATCACAGGTGATCTCAAACTCACAGTTTGCTTCGAACAGTAGAGCAGTCAGTAAGTCTCAGAAAGGCCTTTCTAAAGGAGTAGAGGAGGCTAACCCCAAATTTAGTCTAAAATGTACCTTTATAAATTTGCTTAAAAGACTGTCTGATGTGGTTACCTTCGATAGCAGAAAGCTGTAACAGAACATAAAAACTGAATAATCCATTTTTATGTACCATGTTCCTATGATACTCAGTGTACAATGACATTGGGTATAAGCATGATTGTCTAAGAAGGAAACTATGACTCAGTGTGATCAAGAGGATTTGGTAAGTCTTACCAAATATTCAGGACCTGCTCCAAGAGGAGTGAGGAAGAACTATTAGAAAATATGAACAAAGTTTGATAGCCCTATTACTGCCCTGATGTTGCAGGGACTTTCTTTTTTTTGTGTGTGTGTGCTGGTAACATGACCAAAAAGGAGACATTTGTCGCTACTTACTGATCAGTAGGAATATTACAGTTCTCTGTGCACTTCCCTACAGTTCTGGAAACTATAGGACAGTTCTGGAAACCAGAGGACTGTTGCTCTCTTTTCTTATATCTTTCAGCACAACACAGGATAAGAGATTTCACATCATGGTTCCTATCATTAACCACTGGTGAGATTATGCAGTTGAATTACATGGCTTTGGAATAACTATAGAAATTATATTTAAAATTATAATTACATAAATTATAACTTATTAACCAGCCATTGTATTTTATCAATAAAAGCTTCTATTTTGATGCCATAGTAGAAGAGAAGTTTCCAGGTCCAGAAGCTTTGGGAACTGGTGCTTCGTTGGTTGGTGTCCCCGAAAGTTTGAATATTTCCTGCAGCTCCAGACTGCTAAACATTTGGAAATTAGGCTTTCAGAGTGATGAATACATTAGTCTTCATCCCTCAGAACCTTTTTGCCTACATTTAACTTTGACTACCTGTATAAAAAAGGGTTACTAAACTCAGTGAATTTTTTGTTTGCATAACTTCTGTTATTTGCTGAAATGTTCATCTATTATGTTCATTCCCTTGCAGAAGTTTGTTGTGTTTACCAGTATTAGTGATGTATAGCTTCTTTGAAGCTGCAGTGTTTGCATTTGAGTTTGTATCCCCCTGTCAGCAAAAAAAAAAAAAAAGTGCTGCATCTGTTTCCCTTCTGATCAAACATCTGTTTTCAGCATAGTTCACTCGGGGCCTTTGCTGTAACTCCAGAGCATGGTCTTCTTGCTTCTGGTTACACACTGATATATTAACTGCTCTTGTAAAACCTCTCAAGGACAAGCATTATTAAGGGCTCTTATTTCATCTTCCCACAGCCTTCATGTATTGTGCTGAAGCCCAATTGTAATGTTTTTAGGAAGACTTTATGTTTCTAATTGGGCTGCCCCAGGCCTGACTAACTGTAGCGTTGTCCAGTTAGTTCAGTTTGCATAATAACTTACGTATTACAATTCTGTGCTGGTTTGGTGAATCTGTAAAAGAAGCTGTCGTTTGGTAAGAAAGCTTTGATCTATTCTATGATGATTCTATGATCTACTCTATCAGCTATATAAAGTGGGAAATCAACCTCCAGGTCTATGTTATGTCACCTGCCTATGTCATTGATATGAAAGCTCCTGATGTTTATTCTAGTAAGTATCAAATGCTCACATCAATAAAATATGCGCATTTTTTTGAAGATGCAATTTCAAATAAAAATAATGTTTAAAGATGTTAGAAGAAGTTATTAGGATTTAAATGGACAAAGCACATTTGTCTAACTGAGGTGAAGTCAAGTGCGTGAGTGTGGTATAAGGTGTTGAATTCCAATAGCTATACCTTGTTCACTCTTGTTACAATGTGTTGTATGTATTCTAGTAATCAATGTTGTCTTATGTATGAAAACAACATTGTGATGCAGATTGTATCTGTCAGATGACTTTCAATTATAAAATAGTCTTTGGAGACCAAAAAATGGAACCATGCAGTAAATGACACAGTTTATTAATAAAGATTATCATCTTATTCTGCATTTTCTGAAACTGTGGAGTTACTGATGAATTCACTGCACTCATTACTCTCAATTAAAATTACATGTGAAGAACCAACCTTCTGGACGCCAGCTGATATTACTTGTGTTTTACTGAATCATGAGACATGGACCTCTGTGCAAGCATCAAATCAAGGCATTTGTATTCTTGAGACTGAATGCAATTAATCTAGTCTGTTTTCTGAGTCAGTGGAATTTCAGTGGCTTTGTGTCTCTCAAAATAAAATAATTTTATTTGATTTTTTTTTTTAATCTTTCCCCCTCGTGTTAATAGGAGATAAAATTTCCATTAAATATATCTGAAATCCTATTAGTTCAATGCAAAGCACTGAGATGAAATGAGTCATTAACTGAGGTACAGTAATTAGATATGAATTTTCTTAAAATTGTAGCTACACAACATTTTTGCCTACTATCGGAGAAAATTAGTGATCATGTTCTTACATAAGATCATGTGCTCAAACGTTACCAAAAGCTTTATAGAGTAACAATTCATTCAAGTGAGAATTCTCAACAGCATAACATTGGAGAGTTTAGCAATTTCTTCTCTGGCTGATTTTATGTATTTTAATATAGATGAAAGGGCTTACTGACATGGGTAGATTAGTTCAGAAACTCTTCTGTGTCTTTATTCACTTTTACTGAATGTGAGGCACCACTGCACATAGCAGGGGGGATGGAACTAGATGATCTTAAGGTCCTTTCCAACCATAACTAGCCTATGATTCTATGATTCTTCCTTTCAATTTGTCCAGTTAACCTCATGAAATTGTTCAGTCTTCATATAGTGGAGTAAATCTTTCTAAATGAAAAATGATTTGTTATCAGGATAAATCCATTCCCCGCACACTCCAAAATAAGACTTCTTCCAGACTCATGGAATATGGCAGTCATGCAAATTCTCATCCTTGGAATTGTATGGGCCTATAAATAGGCGAATATATTACACAGGCCAATAAATCTATAGATTTCTGAAGATACTTTCATTTTGTAATGTAGTAGAAAATGATAGATTTCATGAAGATATTTTTTCACCCTTTAGAGGATTTTGTGTAGGATATTCACCTAGATTGTCACCTAGCATCTGAAAATGAGGAAATGCATTGATTTCAGTAGCACTACTTGTCATCTACAGCAGTTCAAGGATGCTAAATCTAACCCCTACTTGTCTTTAGCTAAAATGTATTCAACAAATGAAAAAAAAAGCTAAACATCCCATTTCCAGCACAAAGTAATGGCCTTTTGTCAAGCAAGCAAAAAAAATTTGTAAAATGTTTTTTAAAAAATGCGTAAATTTTAACACCCTCGCCTCCCCCTTCCCCACCTTCTCCCTCCCCCCCCTCCCCCCCCACTTTTGTGGAGGTTTTTACTGTGATTAACCTGTGGTTGCCATTTACGATTTCTCCTAACTTCCTTCCATTATGACTGCTGTTTTGTTATGCCTAACACTCTGGAAAGTGGAAGATGACAAAAATTGCTTAATGTAATTCAAACCGAAGTTATTTGTTTCTGCAAATTGTTAAAAAGAGATGTTAATGATCCATTATTTTAGTTCTCCTTGATCTCCTGACATATATAAATGAGTTGTAGATACCAAAAGTTCACAGTACTGGAGTTAGAAAAAGGTTAAACAGAACATAAACCCTACCTTACTTGAAAATACTTATGAAGAATAATGCTACTTCATTCATTAGTCAGATTGGGACTTCAAACAACAAATAGGTGTATGCCTATAACCTGACATTCTGAATAGTCCCAGTGAATCCTAACAGAGGGGTTTAGGATCTGGGAAGCAAAATAACTTGGAGTTCTGGTAGCAACGTACTGACTTTTTGATTCTGTCAATTGAAGATTTTAGTGTCTTCAGTGAGCTTCCCTGTTGTTTGCTAGAAATAGGACAGCTAAGTAATACATCTGTTGGCAGCTCAACTCTTCAGTTCACATCTCAACACTGCATTTTATACTACAGTCCTGGACTGTGGATTTTGTTGACTGAAATATGGCAAAATCTTTTTGCTACCTTTGGTGATACAATAAAGACATTGGTACCTTTACTGCCACAGTTAAATCAGAGCCCTTAGTGGAAGGTGAAATTGTAGCCTAGAAAAAGCACAAGTTTTCATAGAAGTAGATGAGGGAAGCAGTCTGTTATAAATTGAGATGTAGTTCCTGAGGACTCACCAGAGACAGATTTTTCTATGTTGCTTCTAAGCATGAATTTCTTTTTTCCTTTAAGAGGAGTTTGCATTGCAGGATGTTTCCACAAAATGATTTGACACTTCAATTCATTATTTATCCTTCTAAAATGAAGCTGACCTAAAATCTCCATGCTTCAGAGTGTTACTGTAGGAGTGTTAATATTAATGCTGGGTTTTTAACTCCCACACTGATGGGTTTAGGCAATAGTGCTAATTGAAAATTCTTAAAAGCATTATGCTTTCTCTTAGCTTCTGAATTCTTAGGTCATGGCAGTCACTTTATAACATAATTTAAACCATGCAGCATTAGGTGCTTGTACCTGTGATTTCATTTTGTTCTGTATAGCGTTTGAGACATAGGTCCATATCTAAATATTAAATCTCTGAAAATAATGTCTCCCCTGTAGAAATGAACTGATATCTTCAGAGACAGAGTAAAAGAAATGTAGACCCATTTTAAGCCCACTGGTCTCAATACATCTGAGAAGAGGTGCTAGTTTCTGAATTCTACTAATTCCTTATGATGAACTGTTGGTTTCATGAACTAAAGCTTCTGCTGAATTTTATGAATGCTCTTGAATTCCTGTGGATGTCAGTAGAACTGAAGTACAAGATTAAATTCCAGCATATGTTTTTCTTACAGGAGCTGAGTAAGCCAAAGCAAAATAATGTCACCAACTGCTTTCTGGATTAATTTCTCTGCTTGTTTAGTGACTTAAATCAGCTCACTGAGTACTAGATTTGAATCAAAGGCAGAAGCATCATTTTGAAGTTGGTGGTAAGGGGAAAGGATTGTGACTGTCCCTTCTGGTATCACCAAGCCATTCCATTAGAATGGCAGAGCTTGCACTTGGCTCACAAGGTAAGGCATACCTACTGAAACATAAAGAAAATAATTCAACTTGAGCATTTTTAAATGCTTATTGATATTTTTAGTAATCCATTTCAAATTTTTTAAAAGAATTTGCCCTTTCTCAGCTACTTGATAACATTGAATTAACATGACTACGGGGAGAAAGAAACACAGCTACACTTGGTTGTCAAAAGTGTAGGTTCTAGAAAATTCTTCAAGAAAAAATCAATCCCAAATAGACCGACCAATTCAGTTTTTACCCATATAAAAATCTGCTTGTTACTTCTGACATGCATGTAATGTAACCCTGTCTACTTTCTATGATCTGACCATTTCTTTCATATATATTTTTTTTTTCTTTTTGTTTGTTTTTTCCTCCTGTGGTTAGCTGTGGGGAAAAAAAGGAGACCAAGCTTTAACCTATGGTTCAAGAACCAATTTAAATTTGGGTTTGGATTAGGACCTGTGCTTTGGGACTGCCTTTCTCTTTCTTTTCTTTCCTCATTACCAGTCACCTACTGGGTGGAATGACTCCCTGCTTGGAACTGTACTACCTTCTGCAGAGGGTAAATGATAATGTGAGATTTCTGTGCTTCTTTCCCTGAAATAATGTCATCAATGAAGTGATGTAAGCACTATGATGACATGAACAGCACAAAGGAAACATAATTTCTTACTCCACTTTTTGAATGCTTTTAGAGAGAATGACAGCAGTATACATAAGCTTCTGAGATTAGTGATCCACTGCTATTTCAGATCCAGGTTCAGACACCCTTGAAGGCTGAATGGAAGAAGTTTCCATAAACTTAGGGAGTAAAGGACATTTTGAAAACCATTATATTTTAGTCTTTTGTTGGGGTAGTATGACTACAGAGCATATTTCAATTTCTGATGTAGATATTAATTCTTGTTGCCCACTATCCATGTCTGTCTGTCAGAGAAAAAGAAAGATTTTACATACATAATATAAATTATATTCAGTCTACAGTTTTCATTTGACAGGACAAAAGCACTACAATAGTCTTATGAAATACAATAACTTCCAGTTATCATATAATACGGCACAAGGTGCATGTAAAGTAGAGAATTATACAGACATTATGAAGCATCCATATCCATGGAGTGCAAAGAAAAATGATATCCAATTTTCATGTGAGGTTTAGATTTGAAATTCTTTCTTGAAATGAAGACATTAATATTTTGATAGTAAAAGGTCATTTTTCAGTAGCATTCACAGATTGCCAGTAAAAGATAATGCTTCCCTAGTGGACAAGTTTTTCACAATATGTCTTCCAAATACTAATGAAATCCCCAGAAAGCAATAGCTGGTTCTGTAGTTTGCTAGATATATAAAAAAAAAAGGAAGAAGGAAAGAAAGGGAAAAAGAACTTGACTTGGAGAGTACTTTGTGCTGAATAATGTATTTGATTTATTTCTCTCCTTTATCCGCTTGCAGAATATCTAAAAAGTCATTTACATATCAGATATTTATGGATTTGTTTGTTATTCAGAAATGCTCAGAAAGCACTTACTATATTTTTGAATTCTTAGTGAAATGCCCCCAGGATGATCTAATGGTGACCTAAGTAATACACTGTTATTTTGTTTTCCTGATGGGATGACCTAGGAAGAAAGAAATGTCTATCTGAAAAATTCTTGAAAACATATGTTTCTATGAATATTATCACCAGGCCCAGAACTACAATTAGCAGATGCAGCACCTTGGGGTTCTTCCCCTTTCTTTTTTGAGAAATCCCTTTACAAAATTCCAAGGAGATATAGCTGGCGTTCATTAATACAAAGAACTTGGAAGCCTCACCCAGAGGTACTTAAGAAACTAATTTATTGGGGAATAATAGCAAAAGTAATTGTGAATTTTCTAATTCTAGAATTTCCCAAGGAGGAATGTTGAAATGGGGACTTCCCACAGGAATGTAATACTTCCAAAGAAATTAAAAGCCTGGGAAAGGATAGCAAAAGTAATGCAAAAAAAAGACTCATCCATACTTGAACAGCCTAGTAGGTTATCCAGTATAAAATGAGAACGACACCTTAGGCTGAGTTTCTGTCTCATTCAGAACAAAGTTTGAATCCCAAATAATTACTTTAAGTCACCATAATCTGTATTTTAAGGGAATATATAAACAGATTGAGAACTTTAATCTCTGAAAAGTATCTCCTTTAATTGTTCTTCCTGGAGCTGGAGCTCCAAAATCAGAGCATTTTGGAGAAGTACCTTTAAGTGTATTTGGAATATAGCACAGCAGTTGTGCTTTTGTTGCAAAATAAAGAGTAATTTCACATTCGTACCTCTATTCTGTATTGACCTGATTTCAGTTCATTATTCTTCTTAAGCATCATGTCAGAGTAGAATCTCTCCTTCAGTTATCCTACGAAAGAGTCACAGCCCTCCTATGAATCCCACCTCAAATAATTAAAAAACACGTGAAGGTATATATAGCCTTCCATTTGGCAAGTGTGGCCTGCATTCATTGATTTTAGATGTACAGAGTTGTCTGCACTGAATCCCGAAGTGTTTAAATATGTCCAGTTTGGGTGACATCTAGAAGACACTGTTTTCTTCAGGGTACACTGTAAAAATATCAGCTGTTACAAGGCTAACACCTGGTCCCTGAATGATCCCACTAGAAAAACAGCTACTCAACAATCACTTTTTTATTAAAGATAAAACTGCATAGGTTTATATGTTAATGTATGCATTACCTTTCACTCTAAACCTCTCTGGACTACAGGCAATCACTCCCCCACTTCATTCCTCAAAAAGCTAAAGTTTGAGTATTTATTACATAAATTAAATCCAGGAATTCAAAACAAACTTTTCAATCAAAGAGTTAAAAAAAAAAGTCAACAACTTGAAGCAGTTAGCACATGCCAGGTATTGAACTATTGATACATCATATCTGACTGTGAAAGAATACTCATTGTTCAGCTTCCACAGAATAATAATTTAAAATCAGATTTCATTATATACCTCACTAAAACTCACTATCAATTTTGCTATGATTATTCACAAACCGCTACAAAGCTAAGTAAATAAGAAGAAATCAAGTATTATTTTTAGTATTGTTATGACAATAATCATACATATCAAAAGCAGGGCTTGGTAGGAGTAGATGAAAATCTTTCAATAGAGTTCAATTCTATAGTTATTTCACTTGAAGATAAAACCAGGAAGTCTGTGGGTCAATACTGAGCAAGGAGAGTACTATTATTTACTAGGTGATGTTTTACAGTGATTTACCATCTGGATATTTATGAAGATGGATATTTACAATTATAATGATCTGCTCTAAAACTTCCTCTCTTGATTATACAATGCAAAAGGAGAGGGGATCTCTGAAAGGAAATTCATATTCTTTCAAATAGCTCAAAAATGTTATACTTCATACTGCAGCTTCTGTGTGAAATCATGGACTGTAGAAGGCAACGGTAGTTCTGCTGCTAAATTAAGTTCAGTGTGCCCTGGATTTGGTCTTACCTCCCAGATAGTATTGACTGCACTCAACAAAGATGGGGCAAGGGCAAATTTTCATAAGAGAAAATCAGAGGTCTCTTTGTAGTCTCATCACTTCCTTCTTTGTACGATTTTTCTTTTCCCAGTGAGACCATTCAGTTCCCCAGGCATTATTTCATCTTAACAAAATCCCAGCAGTGACCTTGAAGTACCAGCCTCTCATGCCAGAAAATCTTGTCTGTGTAATTCTGATCCCGGTGATATTTCTGGTTTGCTGTTCCTAAATAATCTCACTTCACTACAAAAACAAACACAAAACTCTAATGACCACAGTTGTGAGAATATGTTCTCATAGGATGGTTTAGGTTGGAAAGGACCTTTAAAGATTAACTAGTCCAACCCCCAAAGGGCAGAGACACCTTTCACAAATGCTTTATATGATATGTTATGCTCTAAAAAGGCTATGTTTCTCTCCTGTGTTTTATGTGCTTCTTTGTCTAGAAAACAGTTGAAGCTAGAATACAATGCTATTAACCAGAAGGATTTGGAGGTTGATTCTCTAATGTTTTGAACCACGGGTATTAGCTGTCTGTCTGATAAATGGGTGCAAACTGCTATTGTTCTAACTTGGTTCTAACTGTGGTGAATCCACTATGCAGAGCTGTAAGTGATGGCAGCAGGGAAAGAGCAGAGGGTGATTGCCTTCTGACCCACATAAATGGAGATAACATCAGCAGGATGACAATAGGAACAAAGTCAGGCAATCACAGGAGTTTTTTTATCTGTTCCACTGATACAGAGCATACCTCCAGGTGGAGACAACAACGGGCACCCAAAAAAAAAAATTGCTGAAGGGGCTGGAAGATGTAAAGTATAAGCTCCTTAATACCTGCTGAAACAAAAAACTCTCACAAGATACAACCTCATCCACCAAAAGCTACTTTCCTTCTCTATCCTCCTTCTCTCCATCACCCATCTCTCCATCTCTCCATCACTCATTTTTGGTTCAGTAAATGGATCATAAATTAAAAAATAAATGCTTCATAAAGATACTACAACTACTGCTACTACTACTTTTATCCACTCTGTAACACAAAATGCAAATTTAATTTTAAATTTCAGGTGAAATGGAAAGCATTTCAAATTGCAAGATGAAATATGGGTTTCAATTATGACAATATTATCTGTGTCCTCTTTGCACTATTATTTAAATATTGTTAGGTTTTAATAATTAAAAAAACACCTTTCTCATGATTATGGCAAAAATAATAACATAAAATAACATTTCAGCATTTCAAGATAAATTTAAACATTTGAAAATCTTGAATTTGTATGGTTTAGTGTTTTTTTTTTTTAGTTTTATTTCCTGCTTCCCTTGAACGTAATAACTAGTTTAATACAATTGTAATTTCACAGATAATTCTTGATTTCCTCCACAGCCATCCCTCTTTGAGAATTCTCAGTCTTCAGAGAATCCAAAAACAAAGTTATGCAGTTCTAATGAGCAGTCGAGGATTTAGGAATAGGAACAATTTTTGTTCTCAAGTCAAGAAGCTCTGAGACATCTGTTTAAATTTAAACAGTTAACCCTTGTGTCCCTATTGACTTCAGTGGGAATAATGTCGATCTTAAAGGTAACATGAATAAGTGCTTTTGTTGGTTCAGGACACTACTGCCATTCTCACTGGCATTCAGCAATGAATGTATGCAACAGAAAATATGCATGGCACTTGAACCAGAGGGTTTTTTTTAAAACACAGCACAGCCAGACCCATATGCCATGAAAATAATTCACAATGCTGTATTTTTGATGTCTGCCTCTTGAAGTCAGATAAGTGTTGCAAAGTGGGAAAGGTTACACAGCTGCACACATACCAAGAGCTCTTATCTTCTTGTTACCTTACCACAGGCTGAGTTGATGAGCTTACAAAATTAAGGGTTAGTTTAACAGCACCTTTGAAGGAAAGTATTTTAGATGTCCTTGTAGAACAGTTGTCAGTAGAAAAACAGACACCTCCAGTGAAGTTTAAGACAAAACAAATGCTGAAAAAGGTCGGTAGGTCTATAGATCCCATATGGGGGGTTCTTAAACAGCAGTGACAGGGCTACTGCTATGAAGTGGAGGGATCACCAGCTTAGACTGCGCAGCTGCATTTCAGTAGGAGCAGACCACTTTTCAAGTTGCAGAAAGCCGACTAAGATATCTAACTTTTCCTGTGCAAGTATGAATTAGTTTTTTGACTGTAGGTAGTTATCACAAAATCAGTACTCCAGCCAGCACAACTGGCTCCCCTTGTTCCCACCACTACAGGATATGGGTAAAATGCAGACAGCTCAGAGGAATCTAGCATTAAATATGCTATACTGGGTTTGACTGAAGGTTTGTAAACTTTGTAAACCATCAATCTGTCAGAAGATTACAGTAAAAAATTAAGCAACCGTACTTATATGATGAGATTAGAAAACTGACTTGGCTAGCATCACTTAGTTTTCAATTGAATCAGTTTCCTGGGCCAGCTGGATAAAGAGATGATGCTGGAACACATGCCCAGGGCAGGAGGAAGTGCAGTACTCACATGTCTTGAACTGTTATGAAACTGCAGTCTAATAATGAGGGAAAATACAGTATGTCTTTCACTAGCATACCTCTTTCTGCCTTTGGCTAATTAGAAATATAGAGACACTCTGATACAAAGGCTGGATTTAGACTATCAATCACAGTTAATTGCCACCAATATGGAAATCCTGTACGCATTTGATGAGAATCATAGAATCACAGAACGGTTTGGGTTGGAAAGGACCTTAAAGATCATCCAGTTCCAACCCCCTGCCCTGGACAGAGACACCTCACACTAGACCAGGCTGCTCTAAGCCGCATTCAACCTGGACTTGAGTACTGCCAGGGCATGGGACATCTACAGCTTCTCTGGGAAACCTGTTCCAATGTCTCACCACCCTCACAGTAAGGAACTTCTTTCTAATATCTAATATATAGCTATGCTTTCCCAGTTTAAAGCCATTACCCCTTGTTCTAACCTTTCTTCGAGCCTGTTTGTAAATCTGACATCTGCAGAATTCTGTGGCAGCTGTTTCTAGAACCTAAATGTCCTTAAAACTGTATTTTGATTTGAATGCAAGAAAAACATTCATATTCTTGTTCTTTTGTCAAGTCACATAGAGCAATCACAACTGAACCCCAGATGTGGTCACTGAGCAGTTCTAAAAAAAAGTCAGAAAAGAAAAGATTTGAAATGGAAACTGCAAGGTTTTTATGTAAACTTTTTGTTTATCCTTAGTATCTTTTTATTATTTTTTTTAAGTAGCATTGTAATTTACTTTTAAAAAATTCATCAGTTATCTCCCCCCCTCTTCTAATTTTCCACAGTGATAGCCACCAATGAATGGCAAGAAAAAAGTATTTCAGGATTGATGTCCATGCTAGAAGAAGCTACAATAGTATGCTTTCTACTGCAATACAGGAAAATTCCACAATGGGACTGGTCATTCCATTCTTTGTTTCATAGACAGAAGATACACAGGCTGTGACAGTCTGCTTCCTCTTCAGCAGCGGAAGAAAATTATTACATCTTTGCATACCTCAAACTTATGTTCTGACCCTATAAAGTCTCTCTCTTGTACCCACAAAGAATACATAGGAGGATTTTTGTTCATAGAACAGAGAAACATATAAACAAAGGCGCTGTCTCAGAAATAAAAGTCAGATTCTCCGTGTACATCAAAGATCCCCTCTTATGAAAATTTTTGAATGACTGGTATGGTTAAGGAAGAAAAAGAAAATTCTTCAAGAAACAACAAAGTTCAAGGCACTTTAGTATGTATCTATGAAATACAAACATTTTAAAATCTGCATTGGAATTTTATCATCTCAGTTATTCAGTTGCAGTTACTGTAAAAACAAGGATAAGCTTTGCATTATTAACTAATGTGCTCTTTTCCAGACTGAAGCAGAACTGTTTCTTTTGGCATATTGTCATTTTGGGTAATCTTAAACAAAGGAAAATCCAGAAAGCAGGCTTACTGTTTAAATAGACTGGGTTTTGATATAATTTCAGGGCTCTCATCTTGCTGTTGGCTTTTCAACATGTTTTTCACTCTGTTCCAAATCAAAGCTCCTCCAGACAGTTGTGCGTGTTGTCTATTGTCAGACAGGTTGCTTTTCACTGTTACAAACAGTAAAGCTGTCACACTGTAGTGAAGAACTAGGATTTCACTGTTATAGCTAGAGGACCTCGGTTAGTTCATGTTATGTCCATGAAGTTTTGGAGTCAATTAGTTTAACAAAAGCTTTAAACAAGCTACAGGCTTCATTACGGTATCAGAAATAGAATGGTGAATAACAAATGCCATTTAATGACAGATACCAATGCAAAAAGTCACAGAAGGGTAAGCATATTTCTAAAAATAAATTTACACTCAGATGACTAAAATTAAATATCCAAAGGTTTATATAAGATCCCGAATAAAAGACTACTGTTCTCAAAGCTGGCACGCTGCTATGTCTCCCACCAAGTAAAAAAGGTGTTCTGGAAATTCAGACTGAGTCTCTAGTAAAGGCACTTTTGGTATTTAGGGTCCTTTTCCTCCTCCATCTCTTTCCAGTTGTCTTTCATTGGTCTTCTTCCAGTTGTTAAAAGTAAATCCATTTTTCTTGATCCTACTCAGATAAATTTCTTCTTTTGGATGCTCAATTAAACCCCTTCTCCCATAGTCCTATGATCCGGATTTGAAACTAGCTGTCAAAATAAAGCTGAAAAAGTAACAGATTTCTGTGGCTAAAATAAAAAATAAAATTAAAAGGTTTTGGTAAAAAATAGGAAACAAGGTCAACTTCCATTTACATTCAAAACCAATTAAACTGAATACAAGATAAGTTGCTGTTTTCCAAATACGTCTGTGTGACTGTAAAGCCTATGACCCTTGGCCAATTTAATGAGTCTCAGGTCAGGTCTGTAATACAAAATTTTGCTGGAACAGCTATGTTGATGAGGAGGGTGGTAAAGTGTGATGTGTGATTGACAGAACTGTGCTGGTGAAATTGCTAGTGTAAGCACAGTCATATTGGCAAAACTATGCTTCCTTTTAATCTGAGGAGGGTGGAGGAGGGACAAAGAGACAGGTAGAGTAAAATTAAATGATTCTAGGCAAAGTACAGTTTTGTTTCTATAAAATGCATTCATATTAAGAAGGCTTTGCTGCTAAAATGTATCAGTAATTAGAATCAGCTAGTCAATGATAATATGTCACACTGGCACTTCAAATACGTTATATGGGTGTTAAAGTAGGATAAGTAGATGTCATACAAAGAGTCTGCTTTTAGAGAGGGGTCTCTGAATATATTTGTGTATAGCAAACACAAAAAGGAAGAGCCACACTGTCACTGAAAAAAAATCCCAGATTTTTACATGGAACCGAAACATCCTCCCATTTGACACCCAAAGATCACAGAAATCTGTGATGTTTTTTTCAGAGTTACAATTTTAAAAAGCTGAAAAATAATAAAATTGGGAGAAGACCCTAGTATGTTATTGATTGATATATATTAGAATACCTACTTAAAGAAATTATGCAATTAGCTTGTTTTAATCTGGGCACCAAGTACCCAAAGAAAAGAAGTGGCTCATTTAGAACCATCAGCTCTATTGGGTAATTACTTAAATTAGGTAGTTTTTGAAAACTGCACATTAGCTACATGACAGATCAGAATTGTTTTGGTCTATTGAGTAATTATTTAATTAGGCCACATTTTAAAAACTGTTTATCTCCCATATAATGGTTGGAACCAGCTCCTTCTGGTTTATTTTGTAATTATTTAATGAGGCCAAATGTATCCATTGCAAAAAAAATCCTTTCCAAACATAGTGCTACTCCGTGCTGCAGAGCAAAATAATAATAATAAAAAACAAACTAAGGTGTTTTAATAAGAATTTATACATGCAGGCAGAAAATGTTTTTCATTGGTAATATTATATGGATTGAAGCAAGGAGGGCAGGAAGGTTACAGCCTTTGTGGAGAAGGATCATTGAAAAGACTAAAAATGAATAGGAAGGAAAATGTTACTCACTTTTGTTAGACCATCTATGCAAAATGAAAAGTGGAAAGCAGCCAAGAGTCACCTTTTTTTTTTTCATCTAGCCAAGGGAAAATGAACTAGGGATACAATATATTCTGGCAAAGTAAAGATGATTCAGAGCTCATTATTAAACAGATAAAAGATCAAAGCAGAAACACGGTCTAAGGAAACTTTGCTTCTTTGTAAAAAAATCAGCCTGGATTAGAGGGGAATGATGATATAACATAATTTTTCAGCTACGGAGATCTGCAAACTAGATATAATCCTGTCAACATTGAAATCAGTGTCACAAATTCCACTCATCTGAATGGGAGAAAACCTGAATGTGTGCCAAAGTATGCTTAAAAAATTTAAATAAGAAGTGGTGGTTTTTGCTGTAAATGCATGAATAAATGTGCATTTTAAGAAGATATTTAATCATATTGTTCTTAAAAGGACATTAGAAAAGCATGGAAAGAGTGCTGCAAAGCCGAAGACTCTTCCTGGACTTTTGTATGTACAGCAGACTTGTACAGGGTTCTTGCCAACCAGCAATAGAGATGTGATTAAGAGTGCTGGATTTCATGGGGTGATAATGTCTTTTAAAAATATGAAAGACTGAAGCGATACAAAAACTGTGGAAATGGGAGAAATAGAAGACATCATCAGAACATACCCACTGCATGCAATTGTGAAAAATTATATTTTTCAGTTGTTATTGCATGGTTTTCTGCTGGTTGATAGGGGAGATAAAGTGAAGGTAGAACAGTTTCAAAGTAAAAGATCTGGAATGGCAATAGTGATAACGTTGCTGTAGCTGTCATGTCTAACCTTGCCTTACTGAAATAGCGTTTCAAATAAAAAGATGAGACTCATTTTTATAGGTGTAATATATGAGACCTTTGCCCTGAATCCATCCAGAATTATGGCAATTTAACAAATTACTACTCATCAGTGGAGCTGCAGGAACTGTCTGTGTGCACACTGTGAGTCTGTGTCTGGCAGGGGCTTTGAATCTGTTCCATGGAGATCTATTTGACACATTATCTCAAAACCATGAAGAGTCTGGGGACCTTCATAGTAGTTCCATTCTCACAGCAACTGACCCACCATGACATTGTCATGGGTCTGAGCCAGCCGGCTCCTGAAGTACTTGGGAGAATTTACTTGGCTCCTGAAGATGGGTGAGCCACAGAGATCAGGGGTAAAATGCTTTTAAATCCACAAGGCATCATGATCTTATCACATTTGAACTCCCATAAGCCATTGATTTTCATCCAGTTAAGCTTTATGGGAACCAATGATTTTTATTCCTTTATATTCTACATGGCTGAGGTCTCAAGGAATTAAAAGAAAAAAAAAATAAAAATAGAGGAAATAAACAAAAGCTTATGCTGCCCAAACTGCTCCTAAACTGGATTTACATGTAATCTGAGTGCCTTACACTAATTCGTGCCTTCACTCTACTCCTCTTTTTAATGGCTGCCTAAAAGGATACAGTTAAAGACTTTAAATACTCCCCAAGTCCCAGTTGCTGAAAGGGTAACTGAACACAATGAAAAATTGCCTTTCTTGGCTTCATCTCAGAAGGTCCTTCTTTTATTCAGACATTCATTCTACCATATTCTCTGATTCCATCCAGACTATCGTCTCTTGCCAGAATCCCCTCTGAGCTTTGGTGGAAAAAACCCCTACGTACAACTCTTCACTTAACTGCATTTTTCCTTTTGGTCTCTGGGTGTTGGGACAGATTTCCCTTTCCAAGGAAAAATCTGTTTAATAAGAGTCCAAGAGATGGAAAGTTTGAAGAGTTTCACTGTTTCCCTCTCATAATTCTTTGTGTCAATGTGGAGAGGAAAGCAAGAATGGGGGGAAGAAAAAGGGCTGGGTGATTAACCCTTGAGTATTTTAAGTGGTTTGGTCCTTAAAATCCCCAAGTCTGCTGGAGTCCTGGATAATTCTTTCCTACAGCTCTATACCTCCTCACAGGTCCTCAGTTCATGACTCTCTAGGTGAGATTCTTATGACAGGATGCTCACTCTTCCTAAGGCACACTTTATTTAGTAGTGGCTTAACAGTGTGATAAAGTGGAGGACTCTAGAAAGGGGCAACATCCTTGCACAGAATATATATTGTGCATCTTTCTAGGCTTTCATTGCTCAAAGAAAAAAGACACTTGACTATCTTTTTTCTTAAAGTCAGTGGCTCAATACTAAGAGTAAGGCACAAAAAGAAAAGAGGCCTACCTAAGACTTCTTTAGTCAACATAAGCTGAATCAAACTCAGGGCTAATTTTTCCATGTTTTTTTTTTTTGCTGTTTCCTATTCCTTGTGTCTCTGATATAAATGAGAGATAATTTCTGTGTGCCATACAGAAATGGCCAGGGCTGGTGGTGATATGCCCCTTTCAAAGCGCTAAAGCAATGTGTAGCATGTAAGAAGACCAAATGTGATTTCTCCATCATCTGGAATAAGAAATTACTTCTACATTTTTTATTCTTAGCTAAATTTAGCTATTTTTAACCTCTGTAAAAAAGGCATCAGTATGAACTCTATGGTATTTTGCTTGGATTCATCCCATTTTAGAATTACACAGCTGCAAAAAATATGTTTGAAAATATTGTCAATTTTTTAATACATAGAAATAATTCAGACTGCCTGTTTGTTTGTGAGATTTGGGAAGAGAGGAAAAATGGTTTGGGGCATTTCTTATGCCAGTCCTTCATATGCCAAGTTTTGAGTTTTGATGCCAAGTGTATTTTTACAAATCAATTGTAAACCTTTGGTGAATATTATTTCAATTGAATTACTAATGTAAGATAAGCCATAGAATCAAAAAAGTTCTGCATGGCCTCTCAGATGTGTCAAAACACAATAATATGCACAAAAATAGTTATGGATTTAAAGAGATCATGTCACATTCTGACTAAAATTGCCTAAATCATGCTTCAGGAAACCCTCCACAGTTTCTGTTTAGTGCTTCGAATTTTCTTTCCAGCATGCTTGATTGCCAGGATATTTGTGCATGAATTAAATTTTATTGCCTCATTATACTCGACTGATTTATGTAGAGGCATTTGTGTAACAAGTGAACCTTTAAAGGTTTAGGGGTTTTGTTTAGTGCAGGAAAAATCCGCAGTTTTAATCTCACTATTGCTTTGGATTTCCTGAGAACAGGCTTTCTCATCACATTTTCCTCAGTATTTCCTAGTAATAAACCTGGCTGAAGCAACATGCTTGCACGCAGTCAAAATTTACAGGAGTTTCGCAGAAGCGCTATGGTTGTCATTCTGGAATAATGGAATTTCCTTAGCTCGTAAAAGGAAATTTTAGGGCAGTGACAGCTTGTTTCAATATGGTTGTAATGCTGTTTTTCTCTCTGAGGGGTGCAGTGGAGTATTTTTAATGCTAGAGAAGCAGAGAAAAAAGTCAACTAAAGGCTGTCTCTAGTTGCCCTGTTGATCATGTGTCGCTAAGGAATTACTGACTACTGGAAAGGCTGATGTCATTTTCCTTTGCAGTGGGAGGCTAGACAATGGTCAGAGACTGAAGAAGCCTGTGGTGGGCAGTGACACTGGGCAGATGAAGGGCATCTGTGAAGATACTCCATGGATGGTGGCTCCACATGGATGTTGGCCAGGGGCTGTGAAGGTTCCCTGTGGCAGTCAGGGTCTATCCCAGCCTCAGCCATGAGCAAGGCAGCCCCAGCTCCAGGCTTCAGCCACCTCCATGGGGACAGGCTGGGTTGTTGGCCTGTGGGTTACCCAAGAGGGCTGGGATGCACCTGGCATCCCAGCACAGGGACTGGCAGCCCCCCGGGATCTGAAAGGGAATCTCGGGCTATGGATAGGGTTATGTCAGGGAGGGTTGGTCAGGGACATAGAGGTTTATCAGTGCCTTCAACTCTGTCTGCCAGAGGGAAACCTTCATACTAGCACTGCCATGACTTGCAAAGTGGAAAACTAAAACAAAGTGCAACATAAGCAGCGTGTAGCTCCATCGAAACCTTCAGGACCAATTCCCTAGAAGTGGGCAGAAGCATCACTGCTGTCTCATCTCTCAGGCTAGTTCCTGCATGCTGCCTAAATGCTGTTTCTTGGGCTGAACTCAAGCTCACTGTATGACACCATCCTGTCTCAGCTGTCATCCAGAGGGTGGGCACATGGCCCTTTGTCCCCAAGGGAAGTAGCAGAAAGGTGGGAGCTGGGTGCAAGGACAAGCCTCCGGGAAAACATCTGAGGCTGAATGGGAAGGTGTTTTGAGAGTGCTAGTGCCTGCTGGTTTTCACAACCACTTGATGCATGGGTTTTCTGGATCACTTTCTTGGACTTGACTGCCTATGTTTCATCCAACTTCCATTTCAGGCACAAAGCAGGCACTCAGGATCTCATCTCACAGTCTTCTCTCCATACCCAAGCTCCAAAATAAGACAGTGGCAATGAACAAAACCCACCAACCTGCTGGGCAAGTGGCACTCAATAGGGTTTTTTTTTTTGTTGTTTGGACTTTCTGAGTACAAAACCTAACTTTTGTTCTGTGCTGTTTCAACAGCAACAAAGTGGGTGCTGACTAAAAAAATCCTCAATCTCTGTAATGCCAGAAAGTAATTATTTTGGGGCTCTGATTAAGAGAAGAAAAATGTACTCTTTTCTGCTGCCACTGTGTCATGTGTCGTTTAAAAAGCTTCTCCAAACAGCTTTTTTTTTTTTTTTTTTTTTTTTAAGAGGAAATTGAAGACAGAACAAAAACTTTTAAAATATTTTCCTGAAGTAATTATGTAAAAATATGTATTCTTTAGAAAGTATGGTTAGTTTGGCTTTTTCTGTTTCTGCAGATTTGAAAGTATATGAATGGGGTTGCCGAGGTTAACTCCAGAGCTGTAGCTAAGTGACTGGGCACTGTAGGTAGCTGAAATTTTGAAGCAGCCCCACAGCATATGTGTTGTCTTTTAGTTATGCAGTGCCCAGCGTATTTCATAGACGTCGAGAATAGAGAGCACAGATGTCTTCACTGTATTGTTTTGTGCAATGAAGACTTGCCTTCAGGCTTAAAGCACCTCACAAGGTCATCCCACATCACTTTACGGCGTGGAAATCTTAGGCTTAAAACCTAGTTTTAAACAAAAAGAGAATCTGGCCCTTCATTTACTGAAAGGTACATTTGCTTCTGTGTGAATGATATGATCCTCACCATAGAGTAATACCACCAGCTACAAACAGATTTCAATTATCATAAAAATATTGGTGTGAATTCTCAAATGTCTCACAGTCCATGAGAGGTAATGGGTCTGCATGACATGCAGATATCATCCAATATCTCTGGTAGCTGGATTATTTGTCACAGGAAATATATAAGAGAATGCCAATACTGAGTATCCTGCCAGATTTTTTTCTACTCTAAATGCCTTCCTTTCAGATGGTGGTTCATATTAAAACATGCAAAAGGTTGATATTGTCTACTTCATTATTTGTTTTGTATTTAGACTTTGTTTCCATTTTACTTGTGCACGCAGCTGTACCTCCTGCTGCCCAAAATTTAAGAAGAAAAACCCCAACCCTGATATAATGGATTTTAATTTTTGTTTTCTCTTTTATTTGGTTTTGTTTTTCTTTGGTTTTGTTTTTCTTTCCACTTTTTTTTTTTTTTTTAATTGAATTTTGCCTCTGTACCTGTGCCTTTCTATCAGTATGGAGTATTAAGACCATACCAGCAGACCAATGCTTCACACAATCCTACTCTCTTTTGTCACAGAAGGTGCAGTGTAGTTCTGAGCTATTTTCATAAGTCTCAAGCTTAAAAAACCTCAGCAGCTCTCCCACCGTGAATCTTCTTTGTGATTTTCAAAGGGAGTAAATTAAACAAGGATGTTTCAGTATGTACTTTTTGATGTGTGATATTCAAAGGCTCTGCTAAGATTCTTGGTTTGATTTTAAGATAAAGTCACATTTATTGCTTGATTGGATATCCAAAATTTCGACATAAGGGAAATTCCTAGGGTTGTCTCTTTTACAGAGGGGAAATAGAGGTAAGATGAAGGATATTGATTGTTGTTTTATTTTTCTTCCCTCTGGTTCACACAGGTTTGGCTGAAGGCTTCAGTTGTTCCTACAATTAAGTTATGGTGTGTTTTACTGGCTGGAATTAGACTTTACATTTAGTTTTCTCTTACAATATAACTAACATAAAGTCAACTTCTAGATTGTAAAGATGGAGTCACATACATGTCTAACTTGTTTCAGATGTCTCCAAAGCTGTTGATAAGATTTAGATTTTGTGTGTCTTTGAGATATGAAGTTATGACCCACTCCTTGGTGCTACATTTTCTCTGAATATGGCTGAAACTCAATCAATCATTCTCTTTCAGAAAAGAAATACAGGAAGAGTGCAAATAAAAAAAAATATCTTTCATAAATAGTGGTGAATGCTTGTCCAAATGTTTATTGTACAATGAAAATAGATGTCTATTCTTTCATGCATGTGCAACATTTTCATAAAATTCATGTTTGGAAGTAATTGGGATACAGTCACTAATCTAGATGCTTTTCTCTTAAAAATCTCACCTAAGTTCATCTATCAGTCTTCTTACAAAATGGGACAATCTTAATTCATAATAAAACCTTTTATAGAATTACTTCTCTTTAGGGAACAGACTTTTTGTACTGAATTCTCTTTACTGAATTGTTTACAGTACAAATTAGGCATCAGAATAAATTGTCTGGTCTATAGTGATATTCTTTACTTCAGTGAAACATATAGCATCCATGATTCATCATTCTCGATGCAAATGTTCAACACTTTGCTGAGTAAATCTTTCCAAATTTGTTAGAAGTAAGTCTGCTGGAAGGAGGTCAAAATATGCTTAATACTCTATAAAATTACAAAAGAATAATTTTTATGGAATAATTCTGCTCATAATTCTTTTCAGATTCACAAAGTTTAACTGATGAGACTGAAAACCATGCAGAACAATTGAGTTTCTATACTGACCCCAGGCAAGTTATTTTGTCAGCTACATTTGACTGGAAAATGACAACTTAGGTGTTTGTGCTTATTTTCATGTAATTTTTTATTTGATTTGAAGATATAGAGAGAGAGAATATAGCAATTCTCTTGAGATTTTGATTTGATGATGAATCACCTTCACTTTTAAAAATCTACCTCTTCTGTTGTTTTGAAGAGGTTTGACTTTGCTTCCAACTATTATTGTTTGCTGTGCCTTAAATGACAGAACCCCTGTTTTCACTGTTAATATCTGCCAGTCAAGTCACCTCTACATCTTTGTCTGATCAGTTAAACAGGTAGAGGTATGTAATCATGAATTTTAAAGTATTTTGTCTATAACTGAAGTAATTTTTATGACTATTTTTTTCTACACCCATTCCAACTTTTGGAAAGTGGTTTGCTTGGGGTTTTTTTGGTTTTTTTTTTTTTTTTAAACATAAGCACAAAAACCTGCTATGCTTTTCAGGAGTCAATCTGCATCCCTTTTTCACATTCATGCTTAAAAATTGATACTGAAAACAATCAAATATACTATAAAATGTTTCTTTTCTGAATTCCACTAAAATCACTGGAAGCCATCATAATGAACCTTGAGGTGTGTTCTTTATTAGTACCATTTCCTTTGTTTGCTCCAAAGGAAAGCTTATATATACTCAGATGCAGATCTTTTGTTAAAAAAATTGGCCTTTGATAGTTATCTAATTATCTGATTATTTCTAGGTAACTTAATATGTATTTTCATGCTCTATTTTTGTCCCTTTGGTGGAAAGAAAAGCAAGAGGAAATCTCCCTGACAGCTGGAAAATGCATGCTTAAAACACAGGCTATTTATTAATATTACAGATTACATATATACGTTTTCATTTTACATATATACATTTTCAATGCAGCTTTAAACTTTTTCTTTTAACTGTTACTGATGTGATTTAAATCACAAGGAATCATATTGTCTTCAACAGTGATTGAAACTGGGCCTAACATAACTTAATAGGGGTGATGTTTTTTCTATTAGAGCAAGGAGAGGTCTACATGTGTTCATACTTGCTTGGAGCTTTCTTGTATTGTGTGTTGCAGAGGAGTTCACAGGGTTCATTTTGCGTGGAGGTAGAGAATCCTTGCCAAAGCAATCCCTTCCACAGACCCATTTGTCATTCAGGTATCATGAACCTGCTACATATCAGGTTGGGACAGCAGTTACACCCGACCCTAAGAATAAGAAATGGAGGCCATCTGGAGATCTGGATAATGTTTCTTTGTGCAGCTGAAAATTTGTATATGTCATGTAAAGAGGTTCCTTGGCTGAAGTCGATCAGTTCCTTAGAAATAAGAAATGGAGTAAATTTGGCATAAATTAATGCCAGATTTGACACTGTGAAGTCAAAACAGCCATACCAGTTTTACCAAGAAACACATCTACTTTCAAATCCCTTCCTGCCTGCTGATTTACTGAGTTATTATGCATGTCTATATGTGCAGTTTAAAGTTTTTTTAAATGCCATTAAATACCATCATGTATTTAAAGGCAGAATTATGAGCAGACCCAGATGTTTTTTTCATATGAGCCCATAGTTTGCAACCTACCAGTTTTTGTCTTTGACTACCAGGTGCTCTTCTTCTGACATATGCAGAATATTCACTTTATATTTACTTTATTTTTTCCTTTTTTGCTTTTTTCTCTCTTTTGTGTGTGTGTGTGTGTGATGTTTTTTTACCCTTGAGTGTCCTTGGTGCATTTACTTTGAGGCTGAAGTTGATTTTCCCAGAATAGTGAAGATGCAGCCTTCTGTCAGACTTTCACTTCATCTACCCGTAATAGGTTTTCATTCACTATTTTCAGTGTTCAATAACTATGGAGCAAAACTCCTGCTGAGATGCCGTCCAGCTGCTTCCAAGGTATTGTGACTAATGGAACTGGAGAGTGATACTTGTCATATAACAGAAGTTTGAGGGGGCATCAAAAGCCTTGCAGTGTTGAGTAGGGATAAACTTTGAATAAAAAAGTCAGCTCTTTCAGCATGTAATATTGGTTTCCCTGAATGTTCAATATTGATTTTGTTTCTCCTAGTTCTGTTTTCTTGCTAAGTTCCCACGTATTAATCAGGGTGAGAAAGTGTGTAGAATCTGCTATGAAACTCAACAGCAGACAATGTTCTTCCACCTTAAGGGGGGCTCAGGAGCTCTAATTCAACATTATTCTCATAATGGAAAATACAGATCATAAGGATGTTGATGACTTCAGATTTTGTTGACATTATTTAGTTAGAAATTCATAAATAATAATATAATTCCACTCCTTAGTGTCTTGAATTTGTATATTTTCATTGAATTGAGCTCTTCCATGGACAGCAACCGATGCATTCTTAATGCAAGTTTTTATTAGCAGTTTTGTAAATCATCTGTGGGTTTCAGTTCAGTGAAAAGTAGGCAGGAGAGAGAGACACTTGGAATCCTATAGTAAGTCAGTTTATTGACCTATAATTTCTATGCTGTTTAGCAGTATAGGTGGTGCCAGCCTTCACAGTGTTTGTGCAGCCATCTGGGAATGCAAAAAATGTAGCTTTCCTCCTCCTGGGGCAGCATCATTGGTAAGCTGCAGCTGACACCTAAGCTGCAACTTCGGCTCAGGACAAACTCACTAAACACCTTAAGCGTCTACCTTTTCACTAATGGATTTAAAACAAACTTGAAGTACTGTTGACAAAGCTTATTGCAAATATGTTACACAGATGATAGCAGGCACTAGCACCACTGGAAATGGGGCAAAGCATTGGATCTGTCTAAAATATTACCTGCCTCTACTACTGATCTGTTCAAACACTTCATGGTCTTTCACATTATTTACCTTCACAAACTCTGTGGTGGCAGCTGTGCCTTTATCTCTGATTTACAAGGGAGGAAGTTAGAGTATAGCTAAACACCTTGCCTATAGTCATAACGGAAGTATATGGCAACTAGGGAAATTAAACTCTAGATTAGTTTCCTGTTCATTAGACATTTCTTCCTCACTAAATCATATTTGGTTTTGCAGATGAAAATTCAGCAGTTGTTTGCTATGAACTGTGGTGTAGAACAAAAATTCTAATGCTTCTGCGTAACATAGTAGATGTGTCTGATCAATTACTTAATGCAAGCTGTAACATAGCAGGAATCATAGCAAGACTTTTCTTGGAAATACATGTAGGCTGTGTAAGACCTGAAATTATTTGTGTGTAAATAACTCACAGTATACTGCCCACAAACGACAGAAAACTGGCTTGAGACTGAGCTGCCAACCAGTAAAAATCAGTAGATTTGAAATGAGAGTGGGTAATGGAAAGCCTTTGTTGTTGATTCACCCACAGTACTTTCACAGAAGTCAGCCAGAGATGAAGTGCAGTCATTGAGACTTGTGTGTGAAGAACTAAAAGCTGTGGTGTGGATAGTGGAAAACATTTAGGTATTTACAATTTGTTATTGCATACCAGAGCAACTGGGAGATAGTAAGATTAAGGTTAACCACTTGCCAGATAACACTGCATCAAGCATCTTTGCTAGGGTTGCACATCTTAATGCTTATCTCAGAAATTCAGAGAACTATCCAGGAGCCTTGTTTCACAAGATGTCTTCTTTCCTGCATTAGGATGATTCAGACATAAAGAAGGTTGGGGGATTCTGGTTATAGACTTGCCACAAGGCATCCTGGTGAAAGATTAGTGAGACAGGCTGGCTGGAAGTGGAATAGTTTTATATAATCATACAAAGAATCTTGTGCCTTACTATAGAACAAAACACTCCAAGTTGCTTTGAAAGCCATATGATTTCCATGAGATCCAGCCATCTGATTTTTCTCAGGTTGCTATTAATGGCCCTATCTATCACAATCCTGAATGATATACAGTTTATAATCATTTCACTTTATTTCTGAGTGAAGAGAGTTTGTTACGGTGGAGTGTTGCTGGAGGGTACACTAGATGGCATTCTTGATAACTGTGCATTTCTATATACACTTGCTGATGCTCAAATATGGTTTAAGGATTCCTGGAATAATTTCAGCAAGCGTGCTAAATTCCCCATCTGTGACAGTTGCTTAAATGCTACACATATAGTTCTGGCTGTATATCACTTTGCTAGATACAAGAGAGTGGATGACTTGTGTTTAAGCTTTGACAGCTTGTTAACTAGTGCTCATCAAATTGCTAGGTTACCTGTTTTGAGCTAGTAGTCTTTTCAGTGTAAATCTAGCTGCCTCTACTGACTTCAAAGGGAGTAGCGGTTTTTTTTTTTTTATGGTAACTTTGGATCTGGCCCACTGTCTTTAAAACTCTACCCCCTGAAAGATCTCCTGTGAAGAAGCCCTGGGCAAACAATTATAATGACCTTCTTTCATGATATTATTGTAACATCCATTTTCTCCCCCCTTGTAATATTCAACACAACCAAGTTGCATTTAATATTAGCTAAAATCCAGATTGGGGCAAAGCCATTTCTGTTTACATTTTAAACTGCAAAGCATTCTTTAGGGATCTCTAAAAATAAAAGCCAGCAGAGCTGATGTCCATCTCTTCTGTAGCCCTTATTTGCACCATATAAATGAGCACAATCAGTATTTAGAGTTCTTGAAGGAGATAAATCTGTTATATTTACATTTTTCTTAGCAATCCAGGAATCTTCAGACATAAGATTTGTTATAAATAAATATTTATGATTTAGAGATAATATTTCTATCTGACACATGTAGCTGTGGGAGGATTTTATGCTGTATTAATATAAAAGAATGAAGTTTAATCAAAATGTCTGTGTTAGTTCTATTCAAAATGTCTAAGAAGGAAGTAATCTATCAGTCAAGAATTATTACTCGCTAGAGGGATATTTATCAATCATTCTAACTGAAAAAAAACAACCAAAAAATCAAAGAGCAGACTCAACCTAAATATTCATCATGACTCTGGCTTTTGTGGTTTCAGATGGGATTTCTTGGTCAGTTTTTTTTTTTTTTTTTTTTTTCAAATAAACTGCTACAAGGCACATGCAGAAAGTAGACTGCTGATGAAAGAAGTTTCTGTCCTTGTTTTTTACAGTCAGCAGACAATGATCAACAATCATGATCTGACATTTTGAATCACTGAACTAAAAGAGCTCTCAAAACTGCACCTAGTGCATCTGCATGCCCTAAGAAAGGATACAGTGGTTTTAATCTATGTCCAACAACTTGTAACCATCATTTTGTGGTCACTGTTTGCATAGTATTTTGAGCATATGTTAAAACTAACTAAATAAACAATGCAATCCGGTCAGATCTGCAAATACTAAATACATTGAACATTAACTGGAACATTCAGCTGAGCAAAATGAGAAAGGATTGCAGAGTATAGATGTAGTATTCGCTTTACATTAAAGTAGTTGTTTTATATGCTATGAAAATATTTTGGTGTAAATATACTATATACAATCCTTTAAATTTATGTTCCTCCTAAACTTCCAAAGTATGTTATGTAGCCAGCACTGTTTTTAATTTTCAATTTGCATCTATTGAAATCCAGTGTTAAAGTGCGGTCAGACACACTGTCACGTGAAACTAGTGCAGAGCAGCAGTTTAGTGAGCACTGAAAATTAGTCACTAATTGACAAATAATGTCACATGGAATTTTATTTGTAACTGTGTCATCTTTTGTCATTTTATACACAGGGATGAAACTTTCCCTGCATTTCATTTGCCTGTGGATTCTGGACTTCAGGGTAAGTTGGAGGGAAAAAAAGCACAGAAACTTAGAGGAAACTTTCTTCTTTCAGTATCGTCCCATACTGAGTGATCTGTTTCACCAAAAAATGGTTTATATAACAAATTTAACTGTTTTTATAACAAATATGGTCTGACGTGTTCCAGTGTGCTCAGAATTTGAAATTGCTCATCAAAGGGCATACTTCAGTCGAAGACTGACTGCAAGTTGTTCATAATATGCCTGTGGGCATCCTGTCTGTGTGCCATGCTCAGCACAGCCTTGTTCTAATAAGAAGTAAGAGTACCTAACCTAAAAAGATTGACTATTATTTTGTTTTTCACTATCTTTATTATAACCTACATGTCTTAAGTATTTGGTCATCTCTTTCATATGTCACACCATTTCTGTTGTATAAACTCCCATACCAAGACATACTCATGAACCGTTGCAGCATTTGTATATATGTACAAACTCTTGTACATATATATATTTGCTTGAGTCAAACCATACTTACATGCTAAGCAAATAAAAATTTGCTGATATAAACACATTGGCAGATAAATAGAAGCATTAGTAATTATTATCAAAATGAATATACTGGTTTTGTTTTGAACAAACAAGTATTTTATCTTGGATTTCTTTACCATTAATGCCATTTATTGAAATGTCTTGCTACTTGTATCATCTGCTTCAAAACAAACAAAAAAACTGTCTAGGTGTAGTTACTTCATCTTCAAATAGATCACACAGGCATTCTAATGACCCAAAGGTGAATGTCAAGCTATTAACAAAGCCGTAATTAAGTGAGCTTTAATTGATTCCAGGTTTATGATGAGATTTCACATGGTCCTGTACAGTGAATAGCTGCATGGAGTTGACCACATATAGTTTTTAAAGCATAATTAAGAATTCTTTGTTAGAATTCAGTGTTCCCTGTGAAAGAAGGAGGCATACCACCTCAGTGCTACCGAGAAGTCACTGCGTGATTTTTATATGAAATACGTTAAAAACATACAACTATACATACGTGTGTATATGCAGATATATGCATCTATACATTTGTCCAAACATATGTATATGTATATACAGATATACATATGAATATGAATACACATATATATACACAAAAATGCAGAGTTACAAACATTCACACTTGTATTATACATATTTATATTATTATACATATTTATATATGTATTATATATACATATATAGATGCCATGCTTTGAAAAGTGGATTTTGGTGTGTTTTTAAGCTATGATGTGAAAATAATTTTAACTAGAAGTCCAAAAGATGTCAATTTTTGATTCCTTTCTGTTCAAGAAAGGCTGATGCATAATTATATTATGCTTTTGGCATCTCTCTCAAATAAAATCTCATTTGAATAGCTAAGGGTTCAAATAAATGTTACTTTACTTAGGCTCTCAGTAACAATAATAGTTTTCACAGTTCATTTGTTCTTGTTTTACTTCATACAGCTGTGTATGGAAATCACGTCTGCAAGTCATTATACAATTTTGATGTTCCTATTTGAATCATCTGCAGAGACTGATTGAAAACATACTTCACCTTTGATGTATTCTTATTTCCCCTGTATTTCCCTTCATATTTAGTTCATTATGGTATTCCTGGAATGCCAAGTCTTTCTGACATTCATATACCCATGAAGACAGCAACAGATCCAGCTTTACTATTACATGCAAATTACATCTAATGTCCTATACTTATATAAATCACAAAGTAGTTTTAAACTGATAAATGCCAAGAAATATAAATAGTAACTCTGGATCATAGCGACATGAAAAATAGCAGAAAGATTTAGGCATTGAATATTGACCTTAACTTTGCATTGTCTGGATGTTCCTGGGTGAAGTCAAAAGCTTAATATTAGGCTTTTATTGTATTCATTAGCAATCTCTCATACTGTACTGGAGCTTCATGTCAAGCAAAAATGCATTAAAATGTGTGTTGTATCACTAAGAGATGATGTAAATCTTTATTGAGTCTTTATCTCTTTTCACATTGAAGGCTGATTAATCCCTTCCATTTTCTTTTATGAAGGGATAGACAGACCACAGAAGAGCCAAAGGGATGAGACTAAATCATGTAATCTCTGACCAACAAGTAGTAGAAGCACTGAGCATGTGTGGTTCTAAGATACACAGGATATAGGTAGAAGATCTGGAGACTGGCTGTGCTCAAACATATATTTTTAACCAGAAGTAATTTCTCTGCATCTGACAATGGTATATTACATATCACCATATTTGTACCTATTTTGCACAATTGACTCAAGTAGAGTCCACATGAGTACATGTACATAATGGCTGGATTATTAAAGAAGGTGGAAATTACAAGAATATACCAAATCTCTATGTTCATACCTTCTACACAAAATGTATCTTCTGGATTTCCCACAATTAAAATTACTATATTATATGATGATTGGTCTCATCTTAGAGACTAGGTTATGGATAAGAATCTCTGAAAATGTGTGTTCAACCTGAAGTAGATACCAGCCACAGCTACTTCCATCCACTTTGTACGTGGCATCTGGATAGGGCAAAACCTGAGCTTGAGGCTCTTTTCAGTTTTCAGGAATCTTTCAATTTCTCATTGCTTTTCCTCAGGCAAACGAAATAACTGCAGAGCTCCAGGCAACATTGACAGCTGGGGAAGGAAAGATAAATTCCAGAAGCCTGCTTTGTTTCTTTGCAGAAAGGAATGCAGGATTCAGGGAGATTTAAACAGAAAACGCAGTTGAGATAGCCGCTCACTTAGTAGCCAAGTCACAAAGGATGTGTCATTCTCAGAGAAATCATGCTGACTCTTTATTTCTTTCTGTCCTAAAGAACCTTAGTTAGTTTCTGTGTAGCCTAACAGCTCTGAGCACTGACCTAAGAAGGAAGAAATCCCTTTAGCAGGAATTGGCTTTCATCTCCCACTTCCTGGGGAAGCCACTACATTTCAAATAAATGGTTAGTAGCATTGTGTTCTTCTCCAAGAATCCAGTAGCTGTAAAAACAATGTTTTCTGGAGGTCTGATCTGCTCTATGCACATAAGATCTACACTGATAATGCTTAGCAGGTCAGCGAGACCCTGGGGCAACTTCAGTGAAAGGGTGCCTGCTAGACACCCAGCATGGTCTTCTGTGTGAGCTTTACAGTGCAGTGTTCAACCATGCTAAAACATAAGTGCTTCTGCAATTGTGCAGAAATTAAGCTTTTGAGGAAGTTTAAAGTCAAAAAAGACAATAAGTGTGAAGACCAGTGCCTTTGATGTTTAATGGCATCTGAACATGGGCTTTCAGAAACACCATTTTAGATGTAGTTAGCCAAAAATCATCCTTTCCTCAGGTAGGTGATTAAATCCTTTTCTTTTTGTTTATTTTGCATTTGGATTCAACCTTAAGTCCTATGCCAGATAACATCTTGCCCCTAAGCAAGGCTTGTGTGATCTTGCACTCAGTGAGGTGAGCTTAAGTATGAAATTGGCCCTTTAGTCACCTGTCAGTTCTCATAACAGGCACTAGCTCTCAGCACGTCAGCTTTACAGCTGTTTAACCATGAGAACAATGATTTAAAAAGAGGGGTTTTTGGTCTTCTCAGTATCTGTAGTAAGTAAGTAAAAAGGGAGTATTCAATGCAAGCTCTCTGCCAGCAGACCAGTGTTATGTGGAGTATAGTGGCAAAACAAGATACTCTGAGTCAGGTTGTATTTCCAAGTGCAGGGAAAACCTTATTCTCATGGAAAACACATTGCTGTTGATTCAGAGAAGGATGGAATTTCTTCTTGTAGTAATGTAGGACATAAACATTTAACTAACATGAAGACCACTGCACAATTTAACTACAAACTCACAAGGTTCGCTGAGGTTCAAATCAAGGAGTCTTTATAAGTAGGCTAAGCATCTCATTTTTAATTGCAGATAGTATATTTTCATAGCAATACTATTATCTTATATACTAATCTCTGAAGAGTTAGCTTTTTTCTAAAAGCCGGAAATTATTCTGATAACAAAGAAGAGTATATTTATGCAAATAGCACTTACAAAACCACTTCCTTTGAATAACATAAATTGTAGGGCAGAAGCTGTTTAGGCATCTTATGTACTGGTAAAAGAATTAGGCATGGTCAGCACAGAAATACAATCACTTTTCAGCTATTTTCTATGAATTGAAGAGGTTTCGTGTTTTGTCCCCTGGAGGAAACTACCCCTTTATGGCTGCAGGGTATACTTTGCAAGTGAAGGCCCAATTCATCAGCTGGTGCGTCTTTGTATTGCTAAGAGACTCAAGAGGGGAAAGAACTTCTGTCAGTGGTAAGACAGTCTGCTGATGCCAGATGAAAGATGAAAATTATTACGTGATTCAAAGCTCTTGCTTCAGAGATGGAAATACAGGATAAATGTGTAAGAAGGAGTTAGGCACAGGCCTTCACATATCAATATATTGACCTAGGTATTGGAAAGAATATGGAGCTCTGGTACAATAAAGGTCTCTGGAGCTTTGCTTCTGCTGACACCTAACCTTTCAGCCTTTATAAATGTGTAGCACAGTAGACAGTGAACAGTATGTAGAAAAGGTTTTTCTGACGCATCTGCAACTTGCTCAGATCACTGTGGGACATACAAAGCAGCAAGTGCAGCCAAAATGTATGTCTTCAGGAAATGGAAATACCTAGTGGAGGCTCAACATTTGTTTTCCTGACATAATAAAGATTATAGAATATTCTCACTGAATTAGGAGCACAAGGTTTGGGTTTTTTTCTAGTCCTTAATGTAAGCTTCCAAGACACTGTGGGCAATGAAGTGTAACCACACTGAAATTCACCAGCATATTCCAGCAAGCATAATAGGTAAGGATAGGCAAATTAGAATAAACTGTTAACAACTCCCTGCAGATGTCCTAATTTTGCTATGTATAAAAACTTGCCATTTCTGAGAAATCTTCAAAAGAGGTGGTTTTGTTTGCAGCACTTCAATGAAATACTTTGCTTTACATTGAGCATTTCCTGTTATGTTTAATATTCAAACAAGGAAATGGGTAATATCATTGTACTTCAACAACTTCAACACTGTGGTTTGAGTTTTGGTTGGTTTGGTTTGAAATAAATTCTACTAAATTCTATTTCTTGAGAATTTTAATTTGATTCACCAGTTCCTTACCCTTAAGAAAACTGTTTGCTTAACAGGAATATTTGCTAAAGACACTAAAAATATCTGACTTGTAAAAACTTGTAGATCACTCCCTGTGAGGTTCTTCCAATATACTGTCTGGGGAATTTCAGAGCCAGATTGCATATATACAATTTAATACTGATATATTTGGCTTTTATGAACTTCCTGACTCCCATTTTGAACTTAAATATAGACATATATTTGGAGAGTCTGTAAGCTGCTTGTAACAGTGAATTCAACCAATTATGCTTGGAGCTGATCTAGCATATCACAATACAGTGTAAAACTCTAAGAGATTCGTATTTACTAGATGAGGTTTTACAAGACTGCATTGGAACCATGCTACAATATGTGATAATACTGGTAGTGGGTTAAGCATAAAATAAACTGCTGGGAAAATGTAAGAACAATTATATGCCTTCTGCATGAAACATCAAAGATTATAAAGAAGTAATTTTGAGATTCAACGCAACTTCAGGCCCCTTAGTCTATTTGTAATCATGGGCATATTTTGTGTACAGTTAACTCACCTTCAGCATTTTACTACCTGCACTACCTTATACAAAGGCAGAAACCTGTCATTTAGTATGTTGCACTATGTCCTATAAACCTCATCAAATTTGCTCCCTTCCAGACCTTGGCAAATGTACAAGGATTACTTAACAAGTTCATTAGTAATAAAAAAAAATTGTTGAACCCTCAAAGTCTTACCTAATCACGGGAAATAATTAATATTTCCAACTGTATTATTAGTAGTGTCTGCTTTAGAAAGGCAATTAATTTCTTTTCTCAGCTAATAATGATTCTTAAAAAGATTAGTTCTGATGATCACTCTTCTATCCCTTTCCCCAGCTTTCAAAATCTCATACAGCTTTTTTGCCAAGAATTCTGTAAGACAAGTACAAAGCACAGTTTCATCATCTACCTGTATTCCTGTCCTGGGTTCAGCAGTAGCAGTCATTTTTCTCCTTCTTGGTAGCTGGTACAGTGCTGAGTTTTGACTTTCGGCCTGGGAACGGAGCTGATAACAATGATGTTTTGGTTTGGCCAAGGACTTTGTGAGCCTCATGCTCTGCCAGGGAGGAGGGAAGCCGGGAGGAAGCAGAGAGGACACCTGACCCAAACTGACCAAAGAGGTATTCCATACCACAGCACGTCATGCCCAGGATGTACCTGAGAGTTACCCGGAATGGCTGGTAGACTGCGGGGTTGGAGGAGATATCAGTTGGTGCTTCGTAAGGCTGGGGGGGAGCAAGCTATCACTCGGCTGGTGGTGAGGTGGTGTGTTCTCTTCCCTTGTTATTTCCTTTATCATTACTATTATTGGTAGCAGCAGTAGTAATTTGTGTTATACCTTAGTTACTAAACTGTTCTTATCTCAATCCATGGGAGTTGCATTCTTTTTGGTTCTCCTCTCTGTCCCTCCGGGAGTAGGGGGAGGGCAAAAAGGGGGGTGGTGAGTGAACAAGCTGTCTGGCTGGGTTTAAACCACAAAAATTCCCTATCATGAGGTTATACCAATTGTGTGAGGATATACAGACGGAGCAGTAGAGAAGGCAGAACAGAGTGTAGTGTTCATGTGATGATGGTGGTCTTTGATTTCTAAGATTCATCTGGATTTTGAATTTGGATTCTGCATATGGATTCTGCATTTCCAAATAAATGATTTAATTTTACTGGATTGAAGAGAGTTTCAATAAATAATGATTTCATCTGTAAATGCCTACAGTTATCAAAAAAGGGATATTCTGTATTCCTTCAGTGATAGCAAGAGTACGGTGTTAAAAAAAAATAAAATTAAATAAAGGATGTTTAAAGTGAAACTTGCAGAATGATTAGGTGGAGGTAGTCATTCAATTTTAAAATCCATATTTCAAGAGAGCCAAATAGCTATTCTTGCATTAGTTTTAGGCTTCACAATGTAAAACAGACAATTTTCACTTAAGAATAGTCTTACAGTAATCATAACATTATAAAGATTTAAAAGAAGCAGGCTATTGATATCTCCATCTGAAACTTATAGCTTAAGTCACATATCATAGGAGAGATTCCAGAGTAGATACAGGCTTAGCAGAAAAATTATAGGGACATTTGATTTACCTTATTATCTTAGAGTTACTTCTTATGAAAGTCACATCCCAGTCAGAGATGGACAGTCCAGTGAAGAGACATTCAACAGAAAGCAGCCCTCAAGGAACAGAGGCAAAGAACAGAAGTATTCTGACATAAAAGCATAGAATAGTTAAGGTTGGAAAGGACCTTAGTATTATCTAGTTCCAACCACCCTACCATGGGCAGGGATGTCTCACAATAGACCCTGTTGCCAAAGGCTCTATCCAACCTGGACATACTGGTGTTATACTAAATACTTCATCCAATACCTGCAGCTGATTGCTTTAACAAGTTTCTATCAAAAGAAATATTAGAAACTTTAATTTCAACTTGTCACAAGTGCTATGGACAATTCTGTGAACTTAAATAAATCATCTCTAGTTCTTTTATCGTATGCCAATAATGTATTCCTCTTGTTCAATAAAGAAATAGAATCAAGAGAAGGATAAGAATTCTTGCATTTATTTATTTTTTTGGCCCAATATGAGCTAATTGAAAAAAGCTTTTCAAAAAGGCATTTAAAGAAAAAGAAATCGTGTTAGCTGCATGTTCATAAGCTAACTGAACTCACAAGTGAAAAACATTTTTCTGAATGTGAAGCAGTGAACACTGAACTTGTTAATGTTTAGACTTCCCCATATTCTCTCATCTAGAGCAATCCTAAGGTGCAGTATGATGTGTATCACTTCCCTAAGTAGAGGCAATTTAGAAGCAAGAGTGTGCAGGAAATGTAAGTGATCATCTGCAAAAAATGTCTATTTGGATGTTTAACATGTACTGCCATGTCAATGTTTAGTGGGGCTCATGTCCCTTCTTTTAAAAATGCAATGATACAAACTACTAATTTAGTGTCTCTTTAGCTGCAACTTCCAAAATTTTTAATCTTAATCTGTTCCTTTATATGAAATCAATGTTTTAATGTAAAACCTGATTAACATCAGTGGACAAAATTAATATAAATATAAATGGCTTTTTTTGTCTTGTGGTACTACCACTACCCATGTCTTTGGTTTATAAAAACACGCAACATGCAATCCCAGACTTTTGCATCTTGAAAACTACTACTCAGAATTGCATAACAAGTTATAGCAAACTGAGTTCCTCATCTTCTTCAGAGCAGCTATGGACACAAGATGTTCATTGGACTGTAAAAAGTGAATACTTCAAGAAGAAATAATTGTTTAAGAGGAAACATAATAATATTTTCAAAATAATTACATGGAACCTGGCTATGAACACAAGAAATGGTACAACTTTTCTTGCAAAATGATATTAACAGAGAGCATGTTAATCATTATAGCCAGTCATTTCCTTCATATCAAGAAAAAGTCACAAGTTTCTAATTTAAAGTGTTTTGAAAATAATAATAATAATTAAAAAAAATAAAATAAATCCACAATCAAGTTAAAAATCCACAAACTCTCTGAATGACATCCTTAATGTATTTATAGAAAAGAAGGTGCTCAATGTCATGAAATATTTACTCACCCATTTCTTTAAATTATGTAAGTTTTCTCATGGAATTTAACTGAAATCAAGCCGATAAACTTTACCTAACAGTTGAAAATGTTAGTAATTGTTTCTTTTTCAGTCAGTTTTTTTAAATTATTATTTCTCCTGTTTGTTAAAATGCACTGGCTTTGAGCCTTACCATTTTTCTTTGTTCCTGTGCAGTTCTCAGCATGCAGAATGTTTATAAGGTAGGGATAAATGAATCTCTTCAGATTTACTATTTTAATGCTTATAAAATATTAAAAGCTAATATAAGAAGATGAAAAGCAAACAATAGGAAGAACTGATTTGAGATGATCAAGCACTTTATTTTTCTCATGGTGCATTCTATTAGTCTGTATTTTAATGTAACAATGACATAATAGAAGAAAATAGGTCAATATGGATTAGTACAGTTTCTTCATAGATATGTTTAGTTTCTATACTCATAGACCAAAATGCTAAGAACTGAAAGTCACTACCACAGCTACTATTTCACAAACTTTCAGTTTTTCCAGTAACTGAAAAAGATGCACATGAAAAGTTTTCAGATTACTTAGAGATCCAAATTCTTAATCAGGATGTGAAACAATTACAATTCATGGCTGCCTCAAAAGATTGTGAGAAAAAAAATTGATAGCAATGTATATTGAAAACTGGGATAGATAACAAGGTTGAAGGTGGCGTTATGGCTGCAGGGTCTTTTGTGCACTTTGGAAAGATTCTTAAAAGGTTATTGTTAGATAGGGAGCTAATGTTCATCTTGCCTCTGTAACTAATCTTTTTCTTCTGCATTCTGAAAAACGCCTCACAGGCAAAACATCACCTCTAACCTTGTTTTCTGTTCTGTGTATTTTATTAACCTTTCTTTTCTAAGTCTACAGTTTTCATTCAAGCACAGACCCTGATAGCAATCTAGGTTGACTTATTATTATTTTTTTACAATGACTGAGGTGTTACCATGATATTATTTCAGAAAAAAAGGCATGTTTAGTTGCCATGGCAATTAAACAGTAATAACTGTAGTCTTTACTTGTCTATTAGAATTGTCAATCCAGCTCCTGCTTCTTAGTACCAAATTTGGATTTTTCTTTTTTCTTCTCTTTTTTTTTTTTTTTTTTTTGTAGTCAGTATTGCTTTATTCAAGTGATTTAGCTGAGCTTGTTCTGAAGTAGGAAACTAACAGTTGTGGGCCCATCAGTATCTGGATAGGTGTTTAGGAGTCTAGGTATCCACGGTACAAATTAATGTTGGTCAAGTGCAAGACTTAAGAAACCAAACTCGCTAAGCTCTGTCACAGCTGAGATGACAGATAAAAATGAGGGAAGGTCTGTTACGGGGGCCTTTTGGATGCAGAGTCAACATATCCTGTCAGAATTCTACATCACCATCAATATCCTTGGGTTTCCAATCTTTCAACACTTCTGGTATTGGTTCAGGGCACAACCAATGATTTGACATACCTGCTGAAACAAGAATAAAGCACCAGCCACGCAGACATCTGACTTGTTTCTTCTTTGAAGTGTGCTTAGTTAGAGGATATGATTTTCACTGACAAAAAGTAAACTTTTATACCCCATGGTAATGGGTGTTATGGATTTGTGATCATTTCCCAGTTCCTGTGTGGGATATATAGTTTAGCAATCCCTGGATTGCATAGCAGTGCATGGCGCAAAGAAATGCAGTCCTGCTTCCTGCTCTGCAGCTTTTATGCAAGGGAAACCATGTTCATTGGCCAAGTGGCGCTGTGATTCACTCAAGTAGGGTTCACACAGCTGCAATACACTTCAGAGCAGAGTCCAGAAAGTAAGCCTAGACACAGTTTCAGAGTCACAATACCAGGTGATGTATTCTCAGCAGTTATTTCTCAGATTCTAATGGCAAAATAAATGTGATCTCTGTGCACATCTTCTGTCTTAATGATTTCATGCTGTGGAACCGCGTCTGGTTAAAGAATAGTTCTGATCAATGAAACATATCTGAGCAAGCAAAATCAGCTCACTTAATGTGCTAGACCACCTGTCAGGTGGTAACTTCTAGTGTTCTCCTTGACTATAAACTGCTCCTTTATGCAGTATATTTAGTAAATATTAACAGTCTCCCAAACTGTAGACCATGTTTTTCTGTTGAGCATTGACATCATGCTCATAGGTTGGAATACTCTGGTAGATTGCAATTCACTGACTCTACAGCTGAGACACAAACTGTATTATTGTGTTAGCCATTTTCATTTATACCTATAACATCATATATGACTAGCGCTATTAGGGGGCTGTTTGCATTATTAGTTTAGCAGTTATAGGCAACTCATTTGACAAATGGTAATGCATTATTTTAATTTTCAGTAACGTTTTTCTTACAAGTCTTTATTAAACCTGTTCACCTTCTAAATCAACATGCTTGCATTATAGTAATTAACTTAAAATTCAGTTACTGAAGGGACAGGAGAATAAAAACCTGGAGGATGAAAGGGAATCTCCTAAAACTAATCCACAACTGAATAGAAACTTCTATCAGTATTGAACTGCTTCAATTATTTCCTAGCCCAGATCATCAACACTTTAGGAAGGCTAACTCCTTGCAGGGTACAAAGATTTGTGCTTGGCCATCTCCTCTTTCAGTAAGTTATATGGACCCTTTAATTTTCTTATTTTATCTTTTCATTTTCCTTGTTTCCTTCCAACAGTGCATTATTTGGTTAATTCACCCTTATTGCTGCTCTTTTTGCAGTCCTGGACCTGACATGATATTGGCCAGCCATCACTACCTACCCATTCCCCCTACAATTTTCCTGCTTTCTACCTTTAGACCTCAGGCTTTTCAAGAGGGACTATCTGCTGGCTTCTGATGATTAGTCAAAGCATAGCACTGTAGCCTTGATCTCTGTTGATCTTGGAGTGTTTCTGTGATAGCAATCAGAAAAATTATGGACTGTTTCTATGAACTGTAACTACAATGAAAGAGCTTGGAGTGCACCCTGTCTAAGCAAGTTGCCTTGAACTGCAGGAAAAGACAAGTGACATTGCCTTCATTATTAAAAATAGTAAACATCCTGAAAGGCAGGTTACCAGCAGTGTTCATCCCAGAAGACAAGAAAATGCAGAGAGAGAACACTTCCTTGAATTCCAATGAGCCTTTTTGTCAGATTCACCTTCACCATGGCCAGGGATTCACATTCAAAATTAACAAAAGAGATTTTACTTAGTAACAGGCAAGTTGTAACAGGGTCAGACATACAAAAGGAGAGCATGTCACAGTTGCTGACTTCTCAGTCTAAACAAAAACAAATTAACTTCTCAGCCTATTTGTTTATAGAGAGAAGGTGCCTCAGCACAATATTTGTAAGGATACTTTTTCTTGACCGCTGAAAGATTCAGTCACATTGCTTGCAGAAAAGAGTTTCAGCATCTGATAACAGGCAAATTTTAATTCTAAGCTAACTTAATTCTTTTTTCTAACAATCTCTTCCTTGCAAGAACAAAACTGGATTTTTTTGTGTTATTTATCCCTTTCCTCAAAAGGAAGCAGCTAAAAGGTAAGGTGGGGGGAAGGGAAGCAAACTGTGCCTTTTAAAAAAAATAATTGTCTTGTTTAGCTTCAGCATAAAAAAATTCAGTCAATGAAGGTAACATTAGTACAAAAGTGGCCCTATAGAAAATATTTTCCTGTTATTGTCTGAAATGACAAAAAAATATCTATTATTTTCCTACAAGCATGGAACTGTTGCATCAATATTTTTTTAAATTTCCTGACAGCATCTCTTTCCTAAAGGATTTCAGCTTCTAGTTCAATAAATTCTTGCCATAAGGAAAAGCTGAAGGCAGCATTATGGAAGAGGTTGGAATGCCTATAGGGATAATTTTGCAATGTGTGTTGGTATGTAAAGAGGGACTTTGCTTGACACAATATTTTTTATAATTCTATAAAGTGCATCAGTATCAATATGTTGAACTAAATTTTGCTAGCCTTTCAATTTCTGGATTTATGGGAAGTTATTACATTCTGCTCATACTTGGCGAGACTCTAAACTTCTTTTTTCTAGTTCTAGAAACACAGCGCTCAGCCATTACAGGGGAAAAACCGAGTGCCCAGCTGTCTTTGTTAAAAACAGTATGCAGTGTACTCTTTGGTTTTTTTTTGGTCATCAACAGCTGTCTGAGGAAATAATCTTAACAGTACCTTCTCAAAAAGGATTTTCAGTTCAGTATTGTATAATGCTCTCTTTTCTGCTTCCCTTAGAGTAATGAATCAAGAGCTAATTGAAGGACCCTATGGCTTAGAAGTTCTTATTTGTTTAGTTAGCTGACACTACAGACAGGAAATCAACATATAGGAATTTCACAACCACATTTCAATCCGGTTTATGTGGGTGATGCCACCAAAGAAGCTGACAAGTCTCAGCAATTCTCCAGCATATGTCATTTTTGTAGTGCTACAGCTCCATTCTTTCACCTGCCTCAAGCAGCATCAGAAGCCAAAATTGGAGGTTATCTGTGTGGAAGACCTATGGCTATACAACATGGTTAGATGTGAACTGTAATATTTCTGGTTTTATCTGTGTTTGATAGGATATGCCATCTTTTGTCATAGAAGTTTTGGTCTAATTAGTACCAACTGAAATAAATTTCAAAGTGCGAAGATGAAAACAAGATTTTTACATAGTATGTTGACAACCTAAAAATCTGCTCATCAGGTGCAGTGTCTGCTGAGAGTTACTAGTTAGTGGTAAGTATGAAGTGCCCCTTCTGAAATCAGACATTACATCTTGGAGTCCCTCTGTGGTTTGAAATCATTCCTGTTCTCCATGTCTGGAGGGTGTAAAAGAAAACCATGAGTTGTATTTGTGTGTCATTCAAAAGAGGAGATCAATTGAAATATTTGGAAATATTATTTGTGCTACTTCCATGTCAGCAAGTCTTGCAATTATGGTAGTTTTTACTTTTTTTTTCTAAAAAAAAAAAAAATCAAGCTTCCCTTTCTAATTACTCTTCTCAAAATACCAGAGAAACGGCCAATTACAAATTCAGCCTCTAAACAGGAATTTAATCAAGAGACGAGAATTTCCATTCTTGTATAAATAATCATCTGAATTTTGCAATTTGCATTCGACTGCATATGCTTTCACTTGCGGGTTTTAATTAGGATCACTATTGCGTCTTGTAGACAGCTAGACTATTAGTATTGTTGGTAGCTTGCCACCATATTTGCAGTCCAACAGACTAACAAAATCTGAAAAATAAGCCTATTAAAAAGTCAGCAAAGCCAATATCCTTTCTGAAAGCTTTAATCTAGATTTCTACATTCTGTACCTTTCTGGAGGGTAAGAATTCTCAACCTACTGCTCTCTTTCCATATATCTGAGAACTTTCTCTGAATAACACTTTCTCTTTTTTTACTTTCAGTTCAGATATTGATTATCATTTGCAGATTTTAACACCTTCTATGTGAGCACTCCTGAGAAAGCTGCTTAAGACTGAAGAAAATAACTTTATTGCTTGTAATTATATTTTGTCTTCATGATGGATGTATATCCTTAAACAAAACCAACACATCCTCACATTTCTGTTGTACCATCTTCCTTAATTAGGTTAGCTTTATTGGCAAATTTGGAGTCTACTAAGTCTAAGGAATAAATAATTTGAATCTAGCAGACTATAGAACATGATAAAGGAAAACCCAGAAAAAGACAATGGCAGTTCTATTTTTGCCTATGCTGTGAATCTTTTTTTTGGATAATAGGTTCTTCCATTTTCTTTTTTTTACTCATTGCTGTGTCTATTTGGAGTGTAAATGCCTCTCAATGATTTGTATATCTAATATGATTGAACTTCAGTTTTCCTTAGGATGTAAATGGAATATCGATAAAAGCAACAAATACTACAAATAACTGTAACCTAGCAGAAAATAATTAGTTCCTCATTAAGCCCATCTACAAAAGATATCAATTGCTTATTAAAGGCTATTAATAAGTGAACTTCATTTGGGAATATCAGGGAGTAAAGATTCAGGGAATCACAGAGTTAGAGGGGAAAAAACTCCAACCTGTCTTATCTTTCCTAAGAAAGAGCATCTATAACCCCTCATCCATAAAGATTGCATTCTAAAGGGAATTTCACCTCCCTGTGTGACTTTCAGGTTAGAAGAGTATTGTAAGGTAAACTAAAGAAATTATAATGCAGTAGCCTTTTATGTGATTTGATTACCTAATTCCTTTAGAAATTCAGTTGTTTTTTTCCACCTGAATAAGCTTAATATGCTGAACAATCCCCTGTGTGGTTTGAATATTAGGACAGCATATAACAGCAGTAGAAATTCTAAATAAGACCTCCATTATACAAACTCAAATGTCTTTTTTAACCTCTGTTACAGATGAAATCTAGAGGATAATGCAGACAATATAGTATTTACCAGATTTTTTTTTTTTTTTTGGCTGGTTCTGTACTTAATTTATCTCAAATGATATCTTTTCAGGCAGTTGAAATGTGCAATGGCTTCATTCCCAGAAGCAAGAAAACTTTTCCTTAATCAAGTGATTTGATACAGAACATTAGAGACACAGCAAAATTCACAGCAGTAAGAAATATATTCATTTTGTCTTAAGATCTTTTCAGAATTTCCTCTTTGATGTCAGTATTTGTAGTTTGTAGGGTTATTTCCTCCCCTTGCCTTGCCTTGCCTTTCTCTCAGTATAATAAGCAACAGATTGATACTTCCGAACAGTCTCCAGAGGTCCCTTCTGACCCCCAGCAATATGTGATATTATGTGATCCTGTGTAAGCAACCAAATAATCCAACAGAAGTTCATCTCAGTGACTTCTAATCACTTTGGGATTTGCTTTGAAGAAGAAGATGATGATGATTTTTAATACATAAATTTATTACTGTTGGCAGTTTCATCTATTTCCAAGGTTATGCTGAGCAGTATTTTCAATATTTCAGATGTGAAAGTGATGAATGCAAAAATTCTGAATGCTTGAATGCTTTTGTGGATATATAGAAGGCATTTTCTAATAACTGCTGTATACACAGGGAGAAACTTGAAAACTCAAGATAATGAAATGAAATTATAGTTCCACTAGATTAAAGGAACAAATGGAAGATATAGGGAAAGTTGTGCTTTATTGCCTTTTCAACCTGAAGCCGTCAAATGCTTACTACTGCTGCTAGGAAAGGAGCAGGTGGTCATTTCAAAGTCAAAAGACAGAATAGAAAACAAAACCCGATTGCTTTTAATGCCGATATCATAAGGTCAATGTCAGGTTTTTTTGCATCTGACTAATGTCTTTTGGTCTTCTAAGGCTGGCAGTACACCAAGTGGTGCCCATGCTGCCACAGGCCCACCTGCAATGTTTCATTAAAGTACTGGGATATTAATAGTGTTCCAGCAATACCACATCAGCTTCTCTGAAATGACTTCCTCACCAGACTGTGAAGCAGATTCTGTCACTTGCACACCAGCTGGCTCTGGTCCTACTAGTCTCTGCCCATCTGCTTTTTGCGATGTGCTGACTACTAGGCTTGATTAGTATTCATTTCTAGACCAGTGGTGAAGGTTGCCTTTATAAGCAGGTTTAACAGTGCTATAGACCAAGTAATACTCTACACATACAAATAGAACTCAGTACATTATATATACAAATAGAGATTAATGCCATACTGGTGAAAACAAATAGGGCCTGTTATACATCCGAAATACCATTTCAAGATTTTCCTGCTGTGAAACAGCACCACAAAAATAAACGTTAATCTTACAAAATTTGGACTCTGCGGGTCCCAGAATTATGAAATTAGTGTAATTATATCCCAAACATACTTAGACTAAATCTCTCTAACCATGCAATTAGAATTTGAACTGATCCAATTACGTGATGTAATGGCGTAGAGTAATTATGCATAATGACACAATTATAATTTGTGATTATATCTTAAAAATCCTTCTGAAAGTTTCAGAAAGAATATTGGGCACAAACTGTCACTCTTGTTTTAATATTCATCTGTTTCAGACATCAATTCTAAAATATTTATGCCATTTTGCAAGTACATGATACATTAGGTTAAAATAAATTAAAATTAAAAAAAGATTTAGTTGTTTAAAAGTTTATTTCTAGTGACAGGTGAAGGTAAACATAGCATTCACTGCAGCACTGTCTAGAGCTATTTAAAATGCACTTTTAAAAATATATGAAAAAAAATGTATCTATCTTGTCTATTAAATTTCTGTCCCCTTTGTCTTGACTCTTTTCACAACAGTACCTCAACACCCTTCCTAGTAGTTATTGAGAGCATCATTATAAAGCAATACCATATAAGAAACAGCAATGAAAGTTTAAGAACTTATGTAAAAGGGGGGTTTATAATAGGAAAATAAATTTTAGGGCAGGTAGATACTTTACCATTACTTTTCAAAACAGATTTTCTTCAGCTGAAAGCCAACAATATACATTTAATACAGAGACACTGAGGGTGGAATAACTCTCTGGAGACATCTGCCAGTTCTTATATTTCTCACAGAAACTGAAGTCACAGTTGCTCATTGAAAAGATGTTCTGTCTTCCTTATCTAAACAATGAAAGTGAAGCTAAGTGGCTCATAATAACACCATGCACTTGAGCATGGGGAAGCCTGGAAAATACTGAGGATAGATATTCTAATATTGAAAATCACCCCAGAGTAATTTCAGACTCTTTTTGGAGGCATCCCTGTATCTTACTTTTACATACTTTTAAATTATAGAAGAGAAGACAATGACCACTGCCTTTCCTGTGAATGAACTCGACATTTTTTATTTCTTATTATTTGGAAGAAATGGATTATAATACCAAACCAGCAATTTTATATACATAACTGTTCTTTACTAATACAGCTCAGCTCTTTGAAACGCTTCTCCAGAAAGTGTTCTAAACTATGATTCAAAATGACATTTGCAAACAGTAGGAAACTTTGATTCTAAAGATACTTCTAAAATGACATTTGTCACTAGGTATGGGATTAATCTGTCTAAATTGTGGACATCTGCTTTGAGTTAATTGTATAGGCGTCACACTGTTACAATGGTAAATTAGTGAATATAGTCGATTCTTATCTCACTGAAGTAGATTTTTAAAAGAACACAGATGAATCAACCCAGGAATATCTGTTCTCAATTTATACAGAATAAATAATTTCACTATGTCCAATGAGAATGTATATTCTTTCTTTTTAGACAGTGATATTAGAAAAAAGACTGGTAAATTTATTATATAACTATTATGTATCACTGGAAAAAGATGCTTTGCATGTGTATCAGCTTTTGCAGCTCTAAGTAGAGTTTCCTGTGGCCAATTAATTTCTGTTTATGTCTGAATTATCTGAACTTTGATGCTGTGGAAGACTTTCCATTTTGAAAGATGGCTGAAGGTACAAGCACCATCACAGACATTATCACCTCTGCTGCCCTTGAAGTGCTATTCTAAGCACTGCTTCTCTGTAACTCATTTTTAACTAAGTCGCTGTATTGGTGTAATAGTACCAGCAGACAGGGTTTTGAAAGGTGAGATAGTATCCTTTATTACACCAACTGACACAGCTAGGGAAAAAACTTTGAGGTTTGTAGGTTCAAAAAGAGACTGAGCAGAAAACCTTACCTCACTGTTTTAGATACATTTTTCTTGTAAAGAAGAAAAGCCATTCTTGGCCTTGTTATTTTGATATCAAATATATTTTTGCCTTTCCTATGAATTTAGAATTTTAGTTTCTATTTCTAAATTTAGTAACCTATTACTTAGATATGCTGAAAATAAATAACACCTCACTGTTAACTTATTTGTTTTATGGTAGCAGAAGCTTTTAGTCATTAATGTAGTATACCTACAGTATAAATAGGAAAACATGGAAAAAGTCAGTCTTAGGGAGGTCACTGAATAAGGAAACAAGAAGCTGGAGATTGTTCTAAAAAAGAATCACATGGTATTAAAAAGAGTTAGCTATAAATTATAATGGAGAGACACAGATAGGGAGGGAGGAAGCTAAGATGTAATTAAAGCAGAAAGAACTTTGGTACAGAATTACAGAAAACTGTAAGAAAACTTTACATTTACTATTATAACCTTCTAAAATCAATTCAAACAGTTAAGCAAAAAAATACATTAAAAAAAAAAAAAAGAAAAGCTACAAAAGGAAGGTGTATCAAAATAAACCAGAATACACGGACAGCAACGTATTAAATCTAAAGGATGAAACTAATGTATCTGAATATTTCCCAAAGAGTTGAGCAATATGTATCTAACATAGGAAGGATGAGCAAGATTTAAAGAAGGATGAGACCCAGTTATAAGAGGAGATATATTTCTGATAGAATAGATCAGAGCATACCCTTTTTTGCTCTGTGAAGCTTTTCCAGACATCAGTAGTTATCCATTTGATTAATAGGGGTGAACTGAGAATTCAAGAATCCAAGTCACAAACCCAGATAAATATATTCACCTGAAATGCAGAAAATTCAGACTTGCATTTATATTTGGTCATGCTGCCTTTTTCCAGAACAAGCAGCTAGCACTGTTCCGGATAATTCTGGCTTTGAAATAAATGTAAAATTTTATCTTGAACCAAAGCAATATTGTTGATGGTGTTCCTGTGATCCAGTCTGAAATCTTTCAACAGAGAAAGGTGAGAAGACATCCACATTAAAATGGCTAATAAAAGGGAAAAAAGAAAGCAAACACAGAAGGGATAGTGGAGGTAGGTATCTCGCTGTCTCTCAGGAAGTAGCTACTAACAGATCCCGGTACAGTCTCGTGAACAGTAGCTATGAAGGAATAAAATAATTCAGAATGACCGTATGCCAAACAAGACCACAAATGGGGGAAGACTGGTTCTGCTGGTGAACAAAATAATAATATGAATATTATCTAATCCTGGTAAGTGAGAAACTCTTTCATGTAACTTCATTGGTACAGAAGGAATAATATGTGTTAAATGGCACTGACTTCCCTCACTGTTTCTTTTCTTAATTAATTCATCTGACAAATTAATCCACATTTGGTGCATATACAGAGTGCACCAGCACTGACAGGTTTTATTAAATAATGGTTGTTATGCATGATGTAGCTACTTAAGATTATTACTCGGAAGACTTTCTACACAGACTACAGCTTTGATACCTAGATAAAAGGTATAGCCACATCCTACTGGACAGTTTCCAAAGAAATTGTAAGAACATAGCAAACATTAAGTGCTTAATCCTAAGCAAATATTTAGTAAGCTGTCCTTTTTAATCTTTCATATTTCTAGCGGGAATAAAAGCCAGTGAAGAGGATTTGAATTTAGATATTCTGGGAAAGATCTGCAGGTTCAACAGCTCCGGGGTTTCATTTGGTTCTTTCAAATCGCAATGTGGTGGGTTAGAAGCGTGTCTCTTTTTCTTCTTGTTGTCAGTTTGGCATTAAACCCATCCTTTTTAGGCAGTCACACTCTGAACAAAAAATAAGAGATGGCCAGAGAAATATTCTCTGATAAAATGCTTGAAGAATAGTCACAGCTGATGAAGACTTCACTTTCCTTGTAAATCGACTAAGCTTATGCTGGAACTTTGACTGAAATATTTCCATCAGTTAAAGTCACAAACACTCACAAATATATTCCCATAACTACTTAGAGGCCTTTAAAATATTCAAGTGAATGTTATTTCAGTAAAGCCAAGAATAAATTTTCAGCTTACATCAAAAAGCCCATTACTGTGAAAATAGATTAGTAGTACTTAAGGACAAATGCTCTCACAAAAGCATATGCAGTGGACATATAAACAAAGACTGTTTGTTAACCTTTGCCAGCTGCATACGTGGACATGTAGAAATCTCCATTTTGAAGCTTTAAAAAACTTTACATTATTTGCTGCTGATACCTGTTTATGTACAGGAGTGACAATAGCCAAGAGCTTCTCAAGCAACTAACCTGAAAAAAGAAAAGCTTTTTTCATAGTAAGAAAGTTTCTGCTACCTTTTCTAGATGAATTAAAGAGATGGTGTGTGTAAGACCATGTCTGTATGATTATTACATGGTAGCTTGAGGAACATTTGATGTAAAGGTCAGATATGTCTGGCTATGATGAATGTTTTCAGCATATAGCTACTCAACGACTTTTATCAAAAGAAACCCAAGTTCTATTCGTCCAAGTGGTCATCTAATCTATGGCTGGCTATTCAGGACTTTGTTTTTTTTCTGGAAAATATACTCTTTCTCTCAAAATACAGATCAGCCCATTACTGCTGTTTGGGTCCATAACTTCAGATCAGGAAATTCTGCTCTTTGTGGCTGGCTAGCCAATGTAATCTGCCATCTCACATTTAGTAAAGTGCTTGAATAAAGAAGTGAGAGCTTGAACAAGCTTGTTAGTATCTTAAAAACTAGAAATGGTACCCAAAAAATTTTCTTCCAAATGGCAGAAAGTTTTGCTTACTGTGTCATTTCTTCAGTTGCCAGTGGTCAGGAGAAGGATGATGGAACTGAACAAAATTGTGGAACAATGGGTTTTCTAAAGACTGAAGACTCTGGCTTTACAAAGAAATAAGCCAGTACTTTAGACTGAGATATACCTGACCAGTGTAGACATTTCTCTTAAATATATGAGAATTACACCTTAAAGATTTTTATTTCATTGCTCTGACTATAAAGGCAATTTAGAAGGCTGGTTTAGTTCTAGATATTTACAATACAGCTGTCTATGTTTTGGTTTAGCCCTCACTGCAGCTGAGTATGACCAGGAGATTGAGATGTCTTATTGAAAGCAGTCAGCTATAGCTGTGTCAGTCTGAATATGAAGTAGTACCATCTTTTTTTGAAGAAAATCCTAAATTTTAAGCTCCCATCCTATTTCTCAACCATAAGATAAATAAAGTTACCAATGACCATCTATTTCAAGTAAATCAAAGGTCAAGTAAATCAATGGTCATTCTTCAGAGAAGCTCACTTGGTTGCAATTTTAAGAAGATTTTTAACTTGATTTTTTTTTGAAGTATATGCTCTAGATTACATCAGTGAAGATAGTAATATAGCATCTTTATTTAAAAGAAACCATGTTTACTTGCAGGTTAACCAAACTGAAAGCTGTGGCTGTCAAGTCACATAAAATCTGAAAGTATCATGAATTTGGGGGGATTCTCTGCTGCTGGAAGAAAAACCTGCTACGAACAAAATGGATCTGAAACTTTAAGAAATAGAGAAATTCTCAACTTAGGACTTTTCATTTACCCTTAGTTGAGGCGTAAAGTGCTTAGGGTTTTTTTTAGGTGAATTAATTGGTTAGTATGTTTCACAGAATGATGCATACTTCCAATGCAGTTGTTAAATGTTATTCTTAGGGGTTCATGATTAGGGATATTTTTCCTAGCTGGGTCTTATGTCACCAGAGTGATAGGCATTGAAGATAACAATCGTTTGTAGCAACTCCTGACTGAAAATATTGAAAATTCTCATGCATGATTTCATTGTTCTTTATAAGTTATAGAAAATATGACTCTTATCTCTTTCAGTTATTCCTGAGTGTTATGGGGAAACTACCTTGAATTATAAAGGCATCCTGCAATTTCAGATTATTAAGAGCTGTGTTAGCACATTGTGCTAAAAAATGGATAACCACAGCTAGGAAAATAAGCAAAAGCTATTCAATCCTCTCAACATCCCTTGCACTTCTGGTAATGTGTTCTTGGTGATATTTGAATATTTTCTAAAAAATGATTTGGTTACCTAGCACTTATCATCAAAGAGGAAAAATAATTTATTCTTAAAGCCTTATTGGCTGAAAAAGGGTTTGTAAGAATTTTATGAAAACATGAAGAACAGGAAATATAGATCTTCTGGCTACTTTCAGTAATCTATCTACCATGTTTGCAAGTGAGCAAAGTGACATTTGGAAAGACAAAATTAGTGCTAAGCTCTCTCTCTTTTGTGGTTTATTTTCCCCAAATCCTTGAACATTTGAAATAATAATAATTAAATTTCCTAATCCTTCATGTTATAAGCAAATATAATCAGCCTGCTATGGGTAACAGATGAATAAGAACATCAAGCAGCAATATGCTGACATTCAAGATACCATTTCTAGAATGCCTTATTTAAAAAGAGTATTGTTTCAGTAAACTTGTATTAACCAAAAACAATAAAAAAATACAATTATGCTGTCTAGTAAATCAGTGTTAGGCAAAGATGCTGAAAGAAAAGTATATTACTCTTTTCTAATTTTCCAAAATGTTTTCAAATATTTTTCCTGCAATGAATTTTCCTATTTTTTTTCTATAACATCTATCATTACTGTGACACCCAGGTGGTTTTATTTAGTTAACATTTTATTTTAAATGTAAATTATTTCTTAAAGTCTTTAGTGACTGTCACTAATTTTCATAAACATTCCCCCTGATTAATTTAAATGATCAGATCAGTATTTAGAAGACAACTAGTTATGGAAAACAAAACACAGTTATTTTACTAATTCAACCACTAACTGCTGTGAGCAATTTATGAGTGCACGCTTTCAGGATAGAACCGTATTGTGTCACTGAGAGAAATTATGCATTGGCATGAATAAAATGGCAACTATTATCATACTGATAGCATCTCTATTTCTAATTAGGCTGTAATTACCCTTAAAGCTTTTGACTTTTAGTAGTAATTTTTAAGATTATTTTTTTTTATTGCCACTATTCTTTTGCCTTATGATAGAAATCTTTGTCATTTGTTACACAGGGTTGACTATATTCAAGCAAAAATTAATTTTCTGTGGATATCTTTATTCTTGAAATGCTGAAAGTACATGAGTAAAACAATATTAAATAAAGGATTTCTCTAATCCACCCCATAAAGAAGAGCCTATGTTCCTTCTTGTGTCCTGCAAGGCAAAACAGAAAAAAAAAAACAACCAAAAAAAAGAAAACAAACAAAAAAAAAACAAGGGAGATGAAAATAAATAAATAAAAAAATTAAACTCCTTGTAACAATTTATTTCTAAATCACTTTTTGAAAGCTAAAGGGTAACATTGTATTTTGGTAATAAACTATGTTATATGGTGTTCAAAATGCTTTTAAACTATATGCATTATCTAAATATTAATGATGTTAAGGCTATATTAACTCTAATTTTGAGAGAATTTTTCATACATATTCACTCCCATTTATCTGCATGATGAACTCAGGAATTCAGGCAAAATATGTGCTGTTCAGTCTTGTTCGGATCTTTGTAGACAGCCCTTTCGAGCTCACTTATGCTCTGCCCACTCTGCTGTATCTTCAATATGATAATTTGCTTAAGTTTTACAATGTATCAGTTCAATTAAAGAAAAAAGTGGGTTTAGAGGTAACTGATTTTGTGGTACAGGAGAAAGAATTCATTACATGTGTTTGGAAACAATCATTGTAACTGATTAATAGCATAGCTACCCTGAGGAAGGGTGATTCTAGTTCTGAACCTCCAAACTTGGTGTTTCCAGTCCTCCTTAAAATTACCATGTATTGACTGTAATATGACCATTATGTGCTTTACAGGAAGTAGCCTTCTTTCTTCCACACAGTTAAAAATTCCTCTGTTATCCTGCAAAATGGATACAAGATTCATTGTACTTTATGTGCCTTTGGTAGTGTGATTCTGTAAGATCCAGCAACTACTACATTTGTCTGATCTATAGCACTTTGCTTTTCAGTGAAACTTGTTTCACAGCAGTCAGTTGTGCACTTTAAGAGTAGTAGGTATGTGGTATGAAAAATAAGGAGAATGTACTGTAGCATGCTAGGAAAAGTAAGACATGAGGGGGAAAGGATTGCAGCTGGATGGTGTGAAATGGATCACTGGTAGTGAGAGAACTAGGGAATGTGACGGTTTTGGACAATTTAGGAACGATTGTTCTTATAATCTGGTAGAGCTTAACAATGACCAAACCAAACCCTAACTCACACCAGTTTGTTCTTATGCCATACTCAAGTATAGAAGCATATTGCTGAGACAAAGGTGGAATGCAAATATCAAATAGCAGAATCATTTGGTTAAATTAAAACTTCCTGCCTGTCCTTTTCCCCCTAAATATGAAACTTTGCTTGCTGTTTACTGATCTTGGTTCAGTGCAAAGAGTTCTCAGTATAAGTTAAAATATTTATTTTTCTATAGCCTCTTGATTTTTGGAATGGGAGTTTTGTGCTGCCTGATACTCACCTTAACCCTAGAGAAAATAAAGATACTAAAGTTCCATTGTCAAACATAATTAAAGATAGAAAAAGACATTTTAAATCAATTTGCTAGTTTTTTATGTCATCTAATACAGCAGGCTTTACAGAATATTGGATAGATGAAAACCGTCAGTGGGAACAGGTCCTCTGCGAAATGCCTTGTGTTAGCAGAGGAGAAGCATCCTTTAACAGCACAGCTTAGAATTCATTGTTTCATATTGATTTCAGAGTTTTTAACATATTCCTTGCATAAATTCAGTGTGGTGAACACACAGGTGAAGGATCTTGCCATTCTCTGAAAGTAGTTTGTAGTCTTATTAAAATGAATGGCAAAATGTCCAATTAATATAGCAATCATAGGCAAAGCTTCAGATTTTAACCTTCCAACCAATCCTGGCAAGTGGCATGAGGTAAGCCTGTGAAAGTTTTTTTAGTTCTGCTTCTCTTAATGGAAAATCAATCCACCATATCAAGGTGATGGCATGAGTGTGTTTGATTTATGCACATACAATCTTTTAATGTGTTTTTTCTGCGTTAAATTGAAAGTATATTTAAAGTTAATACTTCTTCCAACCTAGTCAGATGCAGCATAACATTTTGGTAGATGCATAACTTTCAATGGTTAAATATTGCTATTTAAAACCAAATGCAGTTCACATACCTTAAAAGATCTAGGTGATCTGAGATTCTTATGTGCTCTAACGTGGACAGGAGGTGGGTCTTCAGATCTGCTCAAGTCCTGTATGTTTCTAAGCAGGCAAAATGAAAGCAAGAGAGAAGAGAGAAATATTTTAAAAACTAAAATAATTAAAAACCCAAACACATTATTTGAGTTCTGCCAACCTTGCTTTTTCTTCTTTTGCTGCTGTATCTACTTCCTGAAACCATTGCACTGTCCACATGAGGAAGTGTCAGTATGTAGAGGGAGAAAAGTCCCACACCTGGAAATTGTTTGTGCATTAGGAAACATCCTTTTCAGGAATCCAGATGGATATTTTGTTTATCATTACTCCAAGGAAAATACATATACTGTACTGTCTGTCTTTGCTTCCCTGGGAGGAGGTGTGCAAGAGCCTGCAAATACAGTCGAGTCTGTTGTTCAGGAATTAAACAGGCTAGTGGGAAAAACCAAAGAGTATAAAACCTTAAAAAAAACCATGATCCAGTTACGATAAAAGAGAAAGTAATTAACTGCTTACTAATGATGCAATCATCATTTGCCTGGCGTAGAGGTTTCAGTCTGCATAGTCTTGAGCGTTCACAGGAACTGAAGCTGCTCAGCACCACAGAGAAGCCCTTAGGCCATTGCAGAGCACATGTGCCAAACACAGACATTATCTCAGCCTTTGCTAACCTAATTAAAGACATTCTGTCACATAAAACAATGTGAAGCTGGAAAAACCTGAAACACTGAAACATGTTTTGAAGGAGTTGCACTCTTTACCAATGCTTACTTAGCACACATGATAGCTGCTTTATTCAAGGCTTTCCCATTTGTAACATTTCATTATCTTCCTGCTCCAAATCAGTTCCTGTGGAGGCAGTATGGGAAGAGTCAATCCACATCCTGAGAACTAAGGTAGACAATACCAACACACCAACTCATTTCTCAATGAAACACATTAATATGACATTAAGAATTAGATACTCATTTAGGAAAACTTAAAACTTTCTCACTTCTGTGTTCTAGCTACTCTGAATACTAGGTATAAAAATTCCCATTCCTGCTCCATTTTTGCAATTAACCCTTCTGACTGCACTTAAAATTGACATCAGTGGAAAAGACCTGACCATTTTAATTATAAGACCAGAGTCCACTTTATGTACAAAAACCATTTTAATTATAGGACCAGAATCCACTTTATGTACAAAAAACAAGGGGCTAGAAAGTGCCTCCATATATTTGGAAGGGGAATAGCAGTGCCCTTGTTAACCTGAGCAAGTCCAAATACATAGCCCAAGCAAATGTTCTCAGTGTTAAAATGGAAGTAAGATTAGAATAAGAAAGAAGGAAAATGAAGGGTAATTTAATGAAGCTAGAGAGGAAATTTTTCCATTAGACTGCAGCATAGCAGAAGATATTCTTGTGGGAATGGGGGTGATCTAAGACTTGGTCTCTGCTAGAGAGACGTGTTTTTACATTAAGAATCAATTAGATGAACAATAAATAAACTATTTCATTCCTATGTTGCTGGATATTTTGAAGTCCTCCCTAAGGTACAAACCCTTTTGCACTAGTGTATATAAAACTTAGAATTCCAGTTCAGACTTGTAATTTCTGCTGCTGCAGTCTTTTCTCGTTGTCCCTCAGTGAATTGACCAAGTTAATGTTCAAGGTATGTTTAGTTTGAACCTTAAGTTCAAACTTTAAACTTCGAACTTTAAATCAGGTGCCCAATCTAGAGGTATAGTTACCTTCTGTTTATTCCTTTGTCAGTGGTGAGAAACATGCACTTTCCCACACAGTGATGACAAAGGACTTACTGCAGCAGTCTTAGCTTCATATCCCAAGTTTTGTGGGACACTGGGATTTGTCTCAGCTAGGTTAAGACACCTAGCCTTAGGTATCTGCTAGTTAGATATCCAAACTTAATTCAGTCAATGCGAGCTCCTTTCGTGGTTAAAAAAAGCCAATGTATGGGTGTTGTCTGCCCCAGTTAGATGCCAATCTTAAAATGGATTGCACCATGGAAACATCTGTTTTATCCTTTGGATCTCAGTGGCGTCTTGGGTAATTTCCTTAGATTCAGATGTTTAAGTTTTAGATGCCCAAGTCTGGGCAGATGACTCACTCCTTGTGTTGAAAAACCTCCATTAACAGTTAGTCATACTCTGAATTCAGTGAGTGACTATTTCACCTTGAGTCATGCCTATATATTGTACTACGTGCTTTTTCTCCAAAATAGGAGGTCTTTCTCAACAGGTACCCTCTGACTTCATAAATTACTCTATTTACCTTTTAATGTCCATAGTCAAGCAGGTCTTCTCAAGGACTCCCACTGATGGGTGTTTTGCAGTTTTTCTTTGTTCTGTATTTGAGCTTAGAGTCTATGTGAATTTCAGTGTCTCTCTATGATGCCTTTAGTGTTGATAGAAAGAAAAAAAAAAGGAACATCCTTTTCACCCCTAACTCCTGTACCCCAATCCTTCCCTGGTTTGTAAGTTCAGGTAAAGAGATTGCCAGTCTGTCACTTTGAAATATACTGAGAGAGACAGCCTGTGCATGGGAAACAAACTATTGTCTTTGAAATGGGTAAGCAGGAGACCTGTGTTCCTTGTGTAGATGTCTGCAATGTTTCAAATGCACTGAAACAGATTCATAATGCTGGAGATGAGCGGATATTGGAATTAACTGGGGATGTCCAGCCCATACATGGAGACAGACTTAAAGACTCTGAATAGTATTTGTGAACAACATTACTGCTGGACACGATGCTATGTTATACCCCCTTCTCTTTCCACCAGAATCTGTCCCCTTGTAGGGCACTTTCATTTCCTACTGATTTGCGAATAAAGCAGGACCTGATTGTTAGAAATCTTATATTTCATACATATTATGTCTCTATTTTAATTTGGTGCTATGTTCAATACTTTGAAGAGCTATGTCTTTGAGTCCAAGTTAAATGAACGCATTGATTAGTAGGTTCCTCCCAGATAACATCCCAAATGAAAAGGTAAGGAACAACTCTATCCATTTAAAAAATATTTTTATGTCTTTACTGGTAGAAGGAGGGGAAAGGAATGGAAGGGAAAGAATTCCAAACTATGTTGAAATCCTCACACATGCAGAAATGGGAATGAGGAAGAATGGCATACACAAAGAGACAGATGGCAGTAGGTTTTGATATCTACCCTCCTTTTCAACACCTGATTAACTTACTATGTAATGTGCCAAGATACTATGAAAACTCACTGTCAGGGGGCAGCGTAGATCAATGAGATGGAGACACAAGTAATAGCAAGGAATGGCTTGGAAAAACATGAAACTTGGCTAATTTACTGCATGAATTGCAAGACTGAAGAACTATGAAATGACAGAACATATATTTCAACTCACACCTGAAATAAAAATATTTATAAAGTGTAGGATGACTCCTTTTTTTTTGTTTTGTTTTTCTCAAGACAAGCTTTCTTCATAAGTGAAAGATTTTTAAAGGACATTAGAGTCAAGATATTGTTTGGTTTCTTTTGTGTCATATATACACTAATTAACCAAATAGAGAAATAGATATTAATGTGATACCATGGGAAGAGTAGATGAGTTTGCAAAACTAGTATGAAGAAGAAACTTATGAAAGTTTCTTTTTCTAAAGAAATTAAAAAAAAAACAAACCACAAAACAACAAAATAAGAAAAGACTGCATGACATTTTAATTATGTGGCTAACTGCAAACAAAAAAATTATTATGCAGATGAAAGTAGAGTAGGTTAGGTCAATATTCATTCAAGGTTGAAATTCTGCTACTGCTTCCTTAACTCTCCCTGTTACCCTTGTATGTGTAAAGACATAGCTGTAGTAAGGTAACTCTATCACTAGCAACTTTAATCGGTTGAAATAATTACCTATTAACATAATTGTCTTCACAGTAGAGACTAGATAACAAATTATACTGCCAAAAGTAGACTGAGCATATGTCTTGAAATTATAGTTGACAGATTACTCCACCAATTAGTCACTGAGAAATGCAATGGTTAGTGTTGCTTCATGTATAGTTCTAGTAAACAGCAGGGTCATAGAAGAAAGCCACTTGGGGAAACAAAAAAACTTATACTGAAAAAGCATGCATTGCCTGTGTCTAAATATGTGAAATACTAGACATGAAATAAGTCAATAAACAAGGTTTTCAATAGTGAGAGACTGAAAAAATAAGGATAAATGACTGATACAAAAAAAAAGTAATGAATTGAGACTGTATGAAAATGAAAACCTTAAAAGGCTGCTGTAAAATGCAGCAAGAAATCAGAATAAGTACTTACATATTACAGGTCCTGAAAACATTAGGATAAAGTAAAAAGATCTAATAACTGCATTAGAGATTGCAAAAAATTTAACACAAATATTAAAAGGATCTTTAACAGCAGAAATTAAAAAGAAGTCCGTAATGGAACTGACAATGCAGTAAGAGTAAAACAGCTAATGTCAACTTTAAAAGGGCACAGAATTATATGAATAATGTTAATCTCAGCAAGGTTGTAGATCATGGAGCAGGTTAGGTGGTTGATGGAGATGTGCAAACCAAGATAGAAATTACTGTTATCTGGGCAATGGCAAAATGTAAAAGCTATGCTGATAAAGATGTATTTCTGGGGGTGATTCTTGTGTCTCAGACTGCGTTCTAAGTTGTAGCTCAGTTTACATAGTTCAGAATTATTTAATCCAGAGAAGTCATCAGCCCTAAAAAGTAAGTAATCTGAGGAATACAAAAAAGAAAAACACCTAAATATTTTGAGATGTAAAAAACTGAAATAACACTTTCATGGATAACATAGAAATTTTATGTGATCTGGTCCATATCAGAGCTTGTTGACTTAATGAATTCTCAGGTTAGTGTTGACAAAATTAGTATGACTTAAGCTAGAGTAATGCTTTTTTCTTCAGCAATAGTCTGTCACTCTGAGAAATAACTGAGTTAACAAAGAAAAACATTTTGCAAAAATATGCTGCTTTAAAGAAATCCTGTAACAAAGGTGTAACTCTAGATTATTTTTTTTATTTTGCCTTTCAAGATTTCTTTATTTTGATCAGATTTACAGTTTAAAGGATAAGCATGACAATAACCTCCTTTCCAGAATCAAAAAATGTATTGAAAATATGTACTGTCAGAAATGCAGAGTAGGTTGCCACTTTACATAAAGCCCATTGTCAGCTGGTTCAGGTACAATATTTATTTTAATCTGTCTAAATTTTTGCAGCTGTTGTGTGAAATACTGCATTTGAAAATGACTACTGATCTATCTCATGCAAATTTTTGCTTGTGCAGTTCTTCCTCATTATTATTTTAGTGATCATCAATATTTCATGACAAAAAAAATAAGTGTTTGCATCAGCTAATGAGGGTGGATGCCATGGCCTTCTCTACATAATAATAATCAGCATTTATAAATTGTCCATTATCAATAATTTCCTATTTCAAGTTCAACATCTGAGAAAGTACTTAACAAATGATGGCCACTTTTAGTCTACCTGGATGATTAAAAATATGCAGCAAAATGATATTTCATATTTGTGATCTGGAGATAAACTCTGGAGTCAGTGCTGAGTTTATTGTATATATCTACTGTACACTTTTTTTCCCTTAAAGGAACAGAATTCAGGAGCATATATAGTTTATATGTGTTTCTTTTCATACACATTACTGAACTGAAGCTGAGAGGTATTCTAATTAATAAAAAAATGTAACTTTTAGAGCTTATAATACAATCAGAACAAGATTAAGTAAAATAAATCAAAGCCAATTTGTGCTTGGTGGTTTTGGGAATAACATCTCTGTTAAACTGCTGAACAGTAATCATTAAAACATGGGAATAACCCACCTGCTAATTAAACAACAATAAACAATTGTCAATGGCACATAATTGTTAAAAGTAAACAAAGGAAGCATTAGTGTAAACAAAGATTAGACATAGTTCTTGAAAATGAGAATGGGGATGTTATTTAATGCCTCACAGAACAGACTAGGTGCAATAAATATTTGCAATACTGTAGCTGTAAATAACTGCATCAGTATCATTTAGATAGCAGAGAAGCTGAGTAGTCTGTTGATAGATAGTAGAGAAGCTGAGTAGTCTATTGATAGTACTAGGAATATGTTGCTTTTGTCTCCCATCTTTACTTATCCTTGGGAATGTTGTTACACTCCCTGTTGCACAGCCTGTTCGCATTTTTTCATACCTTCTAGTCTTAGGACCAGCCATATTTTCAAAATACTTTTTAGGTCAAGTCTTTCCTTTCTACCAAATGTTATTTCAGAAGCCACATGCCAGTTAGCGAGGAACTTGAGAGCAAAATTAATTCACCAGACCTTGAATGTCTCTATTCAAATCCCAGCTAAGCTACTAAATTATAAACTCATCTAAGTATTGGGACACATATACCCCCCCATAATATCACATATGTGTATTTATATAAATATTAATACAAATCTGAATGTGTTAGGTTCTTAAGACTAAATATGCAGATATGTCCAGGCACCTGAAACATACATCTTTAATAATTAAGAATTTAAACATCTTGTTTCAATGCAATTCAGAGATAAACCAAATTCCACACATGACTCTGTGTATAGGCACAGAGATGAGCTCTCAGAAGTTAGGGTATGAAATTTCTGACCTCCTGGGAACTCCGCTGTAATTTCTTGCACTTGTATCCTTACTTTGTGAGTTTACCTACCATGTGATTTGTTGGAAGATGACAGTCAAGCATTCTCACAGGAGAGCTGAAGTACCTGAAGTTTGAATTTATCACATGGAAATTTGACCTGGTGTCTGTGCCTAAGACTGAACCTCTGGTTCTCACTTGTATGAATAAGTTTGTATATGACCCTGTCAATTTTGAGGTCACTTAATAGGCTGAAGGCTGCACCAAATTCACACGCAGCACGTTCTCCCACTTGCACAGGGTAAAGCCTTATTTGTCTAAATCTGCACTGTGAAGAGTTTTCGCACTCTGGACAAGGGACTCATGTAAATAAATGTACAACTGAGCCTTGAATTACAAAATCTCCCTCAGCTTTACGGTGTTGATGTCAATGACTTGGTGAACTAGGTACTACATGCTCCATAAAAACCTATTCCTTAGTTTTGGGAAGTTTTTCTGATGGTGCATATCTCACTCATTTCTGTAGTGTGATTTTCTTCAGATCTGTAGACTGAATATGAGGGGACAATTTTTAAGAACTTAGGTCTAAAAGCAGGTCATGAAAAATATACATGTGTAAATCTAATAGTAACCTTGATAATCTAATGCTTTATTCATATAAAACAGACTACATCTATTAGTGTTGTAACTTCACTGACTTAGCAATGTTTTGGTACTAAGCAGTCTGATCCAGCAGCTATTTCTTTTAATACAATACCAGTGGGCAGAAATCAAGCCAAACCTGTGACAAAGACTGACATCTCAGAAAGTATACATACACTGCAATTACCACCAGCTAAAGTTCTAGTCTGTGATGCTTACAAACACATAAATTAAAATACCCAGTAAATAAGAAGCCTACAGGAAGTTAAAAACCACTGGAAACATGAGTCTAGGATGTTCTACTGACTTCTTGTTTATAAATGAGTCATTGACTTTCTTTGTCTCTTTCATTATTGAAGTTTATTCATAATCCTCCAGATTTCCCCAGAAGGTAAACACAGTAATTTACAGTAGTTCAGTTCACATCCAATTCAATGTGTCCAAAGGAGAGGTGATGGAGTATGATGTCCATGGAAGCTTTTTTATATCTTCATTTTTAAAGCTCTGTGGCTTTGTTAGCATACCAATGATTTCAAGGAAACCATTAGGGACTCCATAACAGTATCATTAATATGTCAGATGAGGTCAGCTAATCCTTTCTATGAGCATCATATAGATCATATGTATCATTCTGCTCAAATCCAAGAGGGCACATAAGCATGCGTTTTCCATATGTTAGCTGCTATTACTGTTTTCAAAATCAGTTTTCATGTTTATTTTTTTCAGGGGGCAATTACAGGGAGATACATGTATATGAAGTTACTTGATCAAGAAAAATCTATAGGGAAACCAAAATTATGGTATTAATGGTACAATGGTTGCAGCAGTGATATTCTCATTAAAGAAATGGAATTGTGTTTTAAACAGAAAAGTTTGAGTAACCACCAATTTGAAAGCTGCCATCTGGATAAACTGCTGATTTGTGTAAGATTAAAATTAAGAGCACTGACGACCTATCTGAAAGATCAGATTTCTAAACTGCTATAGAAATCTTGTCTTACAACTGTGAAAGGAGCTAATGGTCAAGGATTCAAAGGATTTAATTTCTGTGTTTGCAGCTGTGGATGCTCTTCCTGCATCAGACAAAACCCCTAATTCTCAGTTTGTTCAGGGGAGCTATTTTAAAATAGTTATTCAGCATGTGTAGGTGTGGCAGAACATGGCCTAAAGCCATTTCCAATTCCTACACTTACCCTTAAAAAAAAGAATAATTGTCACCACTCCCCTTCACATGTGATATCCTGGAGATGTTCCAGCGATAGTTATGTGCCTCTTTAGACACTTAGTGAATCTTTTTATTTTAATTAGAGTATAAAGATTTTTATCTTTTTTATTTAGTCATTTAATTTTTTAATTAAGGAGATGTGATCCTGTTATTCAAAAATTAATTCAAGTGTATCATTGAAAGGGCAGCAGAAGTGATAATATGCAACAAGGTTAGGGACCGCATAGATGTAATTTGCTAGCATAATGATTAGTGTAATCCACTAATGAATTTGTCTCAGTAATTTTAGGAAGGTAAAATTTCAGGGGTGGTTATTTTTCTTTTTCTAGTGAGTGGAAGCTTTTTTTTTCAGAAATGAATGGGCCATCCTGGTGTTCTGAAAGCCATTGACAAATCCCTCACAGAGCCCTAGAGGAGCAGTGTCCCTGATCTAATTAGTCTTGGTTTGAGAGGGGGGATTGAATAAGGTGACACACAGAGGGCCCTTCAAACCTAAATTATTCTAGGATTCTGTGTTTCCTATGTAAGCAGATAATGTAATTTTCTTAAGAAGAACAGTGCATGAAATGTACTGCCTCATGCAAATCCCATTGAGATTGGTACATAAAAACCTTGTAATTGAGTTTATGTGTTCTAATTTGGTATCTTCCTCCCCTCTCTTAACAACTTTTAAATGAGATGAAGCTGACTGCATACTTTGGGTCAATATACAGAGTAGTACTTGACCTGGCCCAGCTCATGTTAACCAAAAAAGTGTTTTGGAACATGGCACAGATTTATGAAAATAGCAGTGTATCACTTTTATTCTGATGCAGCAGTGTTGTGCTCTCTGTATTAAGGAATGCAGACTTACTGGGTTTGCGGTTTTGAGCCTGGCGTTCTTTCCACTATGTCTCATTCTGAGAAATATGCATGTCTTTTGGGAAGCGAGTATCTGAGAATTTCACCCATTAAGCCACAGTTTTCACCTGCGTAATTAGAAAGCTTTATTTTTTAATGTCTTAATCTATTTTTATTCTATACTTTTCTATTAATTTCATTTCATTTCATTATTTCATTTCATTTCTTATTAAGTTTTGCTTTATTTTAAAATTTGCATAGTGAATGCAATGTTGGCTAAAACCAGAACTGAATAAAGACTTCCAAAGCTGATTACATACTATGTTGAAGAGCTCATATGCAGTTGTACTCTTTCAGGTTTGGACATAAACTGGGACACATAAAATGCTTAAGTGACATTTGGTTGTGCAAACTGTAGCATAAATATTTCTCATGCAATGCAAACTATATACGTATGTAAAAATACAAGTATCTATATGAGATTCGAATCCAAGTTCTGGATGAGAGAAGAAACATTTTTATAGTTAAACATTTCTAATTATAAGTCCTACATATCTTTCCACTTGTAATAGCACTGGAACTCAGTTTAATTTTCCAGACATAGGCACTCAATCACACCTAAGCTAATGTAGGGTTTGTAAGACACAAGGCTAGTAGACGTGACAAACCATCTCCAAAATACAAGTTATTTTGAAGTGACAGCTGGAAGCCAGAGAGGCTAACTGGGATATTTTAAATGTCCTGAAATCTCTTGTGTGGCAGAATCAGGTTCCTTTGAACAACCTGTCTCTCTTTGGTTAGTTTAGGCATTACACAACCTAAATTGATTCATGTCTGATCTCGTTACCTAATAGATATCCTATGAATCTAAATTATTGTTAAAAAGTCATTATAAAAGGATTAAGTTAAGGTCTATAACCTTTAAGAAGGGGTTATTTTTTTATGTGGATGTGCATGGCTCTGGATAACCTGAGAGGAAACAATGGAGCTGCAACTATCTTCAGAATCTGGGACTGTGGATTCAAAAACCTATTTTTGTTTTTATTGATTCTTACACTTCCCTCTTCTCATATCACATTTCTGTGAGAAAACATCAATTTAAGTTTATTTTTATAGATAAAATTGTAATTTTGTTTTCCTTTTCCTCTTTCTTCAATTCAGCCTCTGAAGTTGATAGGACAGTCCAATTGATTGTCCACCACAAACATTATTATAATTGACAATATAGTTATCTCTTTTGACATACCAGTGAAGATATTCGTGCTGTATATTATTAATACAGTGTATATTAAAGAGATTTAGAAATAACTAACACACTGAAAGGAAAAAGTCATCCATGTGGGTTGATCATCAAATGGGATGCTCCTAGTGTGAATACGTATAATAATCATGTCATATGGCATTCAATATTTTCATCAATGAACTGGCAATAAACATAAAACTACCATTGACGAAATATGTCAGCCATGTAAAGGTCAGCCATGGTAAGGACAAAAGAGTGTAACTCAAATTGTAACTCAAGTTGCTTGTTTAGCCTAACCCTTGAAATTAAATATGATATAATGCTTAATTACTTAGTCAAATACAAGTTGTTGGTTCTAGTAGGAGGGATAACTTGTGTAATGCGGTAACACATGATATGGACGTCTACCTCTCTGAATTCTAAAACTGCAACTTCCAGCTTGTTAATGATTTAGTTTAAGCGTCTTGTTGAAGTGAAAAATACACATGACTTGATTGGCCAGGTTGGATGGGGCCTTGAGCAACCTGGTCTGGTGGAAGGTGTCCCTGCTTATGACAGGGGTGCTGGAACTAGATGATCTTTAAAGTCCCTTACAATCCAAACCATTCTATGATTCTATGATATTTAGAATAGAAATTGAAATAAAAATATTTTTCCTATGAATATGCAAGAACACCACAATTTGGCAAGCATACTAGAGGTAGTATTACTAGTTTCAGAAAGCTATAATGAGATATTAATTGATAGTACATGACCAGGACCTTTATCATAAGAAAGCACATTGCATTATCAAAACATGACATTGGCTCTCTGGTTGTTAGAAGTCATCCTGTTGATTCATCAGTATTTCTCTCTATAACACTTGATTATTTTTTTTGAGAACTTCAGTCAAAATAATGAGCTCAAATGAACCCAAATTAGCCCATAAAGTCTAAGACAATGACAACACAAACTAGAAATTTGCAGATAGTGATATTGAAATGGTTTGAATGCATTTAAGATCACAGACATTTAGACAGTAGAAACTACATTGTCAGCTGTTTCCAAATGTGTCGGAAAGATCACAGAGATCAGCCTGCAGAGATAAACTGTGTTGCAAAAATAATAAAAAAAAATAATAATATTTGCATACAGTGGGAACAACCATGTGCAAATGAAGCTTTTCTTGCCAGGCAATGAATTCATGGAAAGGAGAAGAAAGTAGATCAGACAATATTACACTAGGCACAGGCCTTTTCATTAAACTCCTCCTTCATGTAGTACCAAAATTCAAGTTTTCACAAATAGTTAGAAACCTTCACTGACTTCTCTTAAAAACACTTCTATGACTATATGTGATATTTTCCTTCACTTATAAAGCAGTACACTTACGTTTCACAACTTAATTTATACTACAATTACACATGAAACTAGACACCCTTTTTCTCTGCTCTTTTCAGTGTATATGGAGCTACAAGGATCTGTCCTGAAGCATCTTCGAGATAATATGTTTCTTACTTACTCCAATGGAGCAGTCAGTACACTTGTAGAACTGGAAACTTATTCCAGCCTGAGAGAGGTTGTGAGCACTCCAGGGCACTTCCTAGAATTCAAGGCTCCTCAAAAATTGATAGTTTGGAAATTAAATAAAAGCAAGCACTACACCTACATATGGCTTCAAAGTCAGTGGATGTAGTAATACATTTTCTTTGCCACAACAGCTCACCGTAGCTCACTGTATTTGTTACGTCTATGGAACAAATACATAAATTCAGCAATCTAGTACAGGATTTGGGTCTTCCATCCACTTTGTAAATAAAGATTCAAGATCAATTTAGAATGGCACAAGAGAAGTACTGGTTTTAAAATTTCAAGGACTTCAAGATAGTACCCAAATTGCTAAGCAAAAACCTGTAGTACTTAAGGAGAAATCAATTTTTCAAATAGAGATTGGGAAAGGTGTGGGAGGCATCAGTACGGTAGAAAAAGATTGAAGTGGTATAGTGCATTTCCAATAAACATGAGTCAATATAGTGATGTTATTGCAAAAAGTGCAAATTTCATTTGGGATGTGTTAATAGAAGTCTCATACGTCAGACAAGGGAGTAATTATTCCACCTCTTTTGGAACTGAGGAAGTTTTTGAAAGGGTGTTTTGAGCATCAAATCTCAGAAAAGGTGTAGACAAGCCAGAGACTGTGCAGAATAATACTGGCAAAGATGAAAGATTTATTAATTTCTTTTATGGAAAACCTAAAAGTTTGGGGTATTTTTCTTACCTAAAAAATAAGGATCTCAGGTGGCAAAAGGGAAACACAAATATCAGAATAGTCACAGTAACAACCTGCTGGCATATAAAAAAAAAAAGCATGTAAAAAATGTAGAGCTTAATCAGCTCTGTTTTCTCTGGGGGTGGCAAGAAGCAATTGTCCTATTGATGCTGAGGTGATTTCAGGAAACTAGTGCAAGAGGCCAAGAACAGCACAAACTGCTTTGTGGGATCATGATCCTCATAAGTTTTCAAGAACAGGTTGGACAAACAACTATATGTAATGGTATTAATATAACTCATCCTACACCAGCTCAGGCCAATTAATTAGATCTAATGCATTGTAACCTTTTTAAATAAGTCTCCTGCCTCCCAGCTTTTTGGAAACACAACACAACACAATGTCTTCTATAGCATTGTTACAGTGGTTTTCTTGAAGTCTGAAATAAAGGCAGAATAATCTCTTCATATTTAACACCTGTCCTTCCCTTTGCTTGTTTTTGTGTGCTTGCTCATAGGCGTGGAAATCTATAGATATATATGAGGGACTGGCTTTCTGTAATATTTTGCAAACATTTTTCTGATGTCTGAAGTCCCCAAGGTGACAAACATTATGTTCCTTCTCAAGCTTCCTGGATTTCTTTCAGTGTTACACAGCCAGTATGTGGCTGCAGAGGATGTGGCATAGCTGGAGATGTAGAATCCTTTTGGCCCTACCAGTAGTCATTTAATGCTACCAATTCTGTTTCAGACATGGCAAAAGTAAATGAAAATGAGAAGAGAGCAACAGAAAGCAAGAGTTGAGCACCTTTAAATATTATATGTGAAAGCTCATGGGAAAGGCTGAATTTCTTATTTCTGCCACCTTCCTTTTAATCTTCTTTCCCCCATCTCTCCTTGGTTATGTCCTCTATTGCTTGTAAAGCCCTATGCCTGGTTTGAGACAGGCATTTTTATTCCCCTCTGCATTGTAGCATAACTGCTGCAATCAAGATTTTAGAGTCATGAAAGCTGAACAGGGGAGTTCTAAACCTTAAGCACCAGACATGAAAGGGCAGGAGTGCAACAATCCATATAACCTTTCAAAACAAGCAGAAAAAGTTAATGAGTTACTCCACAAACACTGTTCATGATGTTTTGCTCCAGTTTTTTAACTATCAAAACCTCATGTTATCCATTTTCCCACGTCTGAACATTTTTAGTGGAGTGCACTTGCTTTTGAAAGATTTCAGCCTCTAGCACTCTGTGTTCTCTTATAAAAAAAAAATATAGTTTTTTCTTCCCCTGAGTTATTTATTTATTTGTTTGTTTATTTTGTTTGGCACTTTGTAATTTATTGCATTCCTTGCTTGCATGTACATGTACCTTGGCATTATGCTGCTTTAATGTGAAGACTGGGAACTCATGATACAACAGGTTTCCAAGGACTGGCAAGCATGTATTTGCACAGAATATCTCAACAGATATCTGGCATTTACTGTATATGGAGAAATTGCTAAAAACAACTTTGACGAAAGAATGTGAAGAAATTCTTCCATTAGCTTCCAAAACAGATGTTCACATGTACATATATAGAAAGGGGAATAACAGACACATTGATTTGCCCGTAATGCTCTTTTGAACCTGGCAAGTAGTAAAAGTAAAAATGTCACCTAGAAGAGATCCACCTGCACTGGTTTAGACATCTAACCTGGTAAGTAAGTTACAAAGTGACTAAGACAGCTACTACACTCTCTTTTGATAGTCAATGGAGAGAAATACTATCTCCAGACAGCAATTAATGTCTTTCTAAGATAGGTGTCTAGGACAGATCAGATAAACTGCCCTCTAGGGATGCCTGTGTCTCTTTACTGACTGTTAGAGGAATAAGAATAGCTTGGACTTGGATACCCAACTTCTAGACTTCTGAAATGTGATGAATTTCGTTCTGATATGGCCAAGGAACTGACACAAAATCATTAGCCTGAAAAAAAGAAAAAAAAAAATCTGTTCCAGCTAAATCCTATAAATTTTATACCCAAGAATATGAGTGAATTAAAATTCAAGAATATTTAAATGCTTTTTATCTGTTATCTGAATTAATTTTGCTTGACAATACCATCAGCTTTTCTCAGGCTAATTTGCGTTACGTTTTTTGCAGGAAAACAAAAATTTACAGCATAGGTAAGACTTCCATATGAAAGTCTGGAAAAGAAATAGAAATATTATAGCAGCCTTTAACATTTAAAATAGTTGTTATTAGATATAATTAAGATATCTAATGAAAGGATAATACTTTTTTTTTCCTTTTTTTTTTTTCAAAGACATCCAAGGGATGTTAAGAACCACCTAATGAACTCTGCTTGGTTTTAGGTGCATAAGTGCTTCAGGCGGTCTTGAAAATCCTGCTGCAGTAGTGTACATATGATCGTAGTAGTCATAGGATCATACATCTTCAAAACTATCATCTCATGCAAAACAGTCTTATTGTGTCTGAATGTTGACTTCAAGGCTGCCATTCACATGAGAAGTAATCACAGGATTGGGACTGAATAATATTGCTTTCAGGAAATGTTCTCTTCTGAGATCATATTTTCTTCCAGGAATTTATAAAATTGTCTTTTCTTGTAAGGTGTAAACAAGAGAAGCTGTTGACAAAAGCTTAGCTATTCTTTCATCTTTGAAACCACAAAGAGCGCAAACCATTCAATGGTGTTACTTACAGTAAAAAAACATGTATAAGAAGGGCTGGAGAACCAGGGATATGCTGCACTCATGAGACAGAGCACCATGCTGGCAACTTGCCAGGTGCTTTGGGTAAATGCATGCTTGTTTTACCACTCCTTTTAGAAAACAGCTCCTAAGCGTAGACACCCAAACCAGAAAGTAGGTTTTCAGGCTCTGAAAGAAAAATAAAAGGTCATCACTGAGAAGAAAATATCACAACAGCTTTAAACAACTGCATCTTTTTGAGTGTTTTTACCTCCTAGGTGGTAATGCATACTCTAGAGCTCAGCTCTGGGCCTGGTAAATAATTTCTGTATTCTGATTCATAAGGAAAATAAGCATGATATTAGTCAATGGCACAAGTGTCATTACTGTACAACTGAAGTGCCTTCTAATAATTTCAGATTAAACTTGGTCTAAAATTTACCAGTAAGATGTGTTTTCTCCATAATAAATAGTTGTATTTATAACTGTTAGGTATAGAACAATTTCTCAATTTTGCTTAAACTTTTCATAAGACAAAACAAATTTTATCTTCAGTGGAAGATGAGATCCTGGAATTTTGGTTTCGAATTTTGGAATTTTGATAGAGTGCCATTTTATGTTTCTTAGGTTTGCATTCTCATTTAATATGATTATTAATAATCAAAAAATTATTAATAGTGTTAAAGTAATAACAACAACTTAAAATAAGAATGCTTTCTGAAGAAAAATACCCTGGAAAATACAGCTGCTCCACATTTTAATTTTATATTAAAATATTAAGGAATTATGATTTCAAATGAAAAAAAAATTTGGGATTGCTGAAATTTCCTTTCAATCTGAGCAGTTAGAAATTGGACAGTTTTGCACCAGAGACATCTGATAGTCTATAGCAAATTTAATCTTTTTTTTCTTTAGCTGGCAAGAGGAACAGCAGGGGCTTTGGGAGCCACTGTCACTCATCATCTTTGAGCTCAGCAGGACCTGTGAATCTAGCTCTGCTCCAAGGAGGCCTGATGTGGCTACTCTCACCCCTGTGCAGACAACGCTTTTCGATAAAAATATTTTACATGGCCCATACAGTTAAGAAGCTGGTCATATCCCCATTCAGAGCATGGTATGTTGATTGATACTAGTTTGTACTGGCATAATTTTCTTTGCATCCCTTTGGGAAACAGGTCTCAAAGTGCCATTCTGATTTCACATTTTTGTGGGAATCTAGATGAAATAATGGGAAAAAATGTGTTCTTAGGAACTGAAAGTGGCAGTTTGGCATCTCTCCATTTTCTCTATACTTGCATTTCACTGGCCGGTTTAGTTGAACAGCCTTCATTGCTATCCCTTGCTCTTCTTTTCTACTTCCTTCTTTCAATTTCTTATGTTTAGTCACTGATCTATCCAACACACAGTATAAATTTATGTGTGCTTGGAGAATGTCTAACAGAAAGACATTTTGATTGCTTCTGAGACCTCTGGTGGTCCTAGAAAGATAATTATGGGTCTAAGTAGGAATAAGAAATGGAGGACCAAGATAAAGAACATCTGTGGATGTGGAGGTTGGAGAGGAGAAGCAGAAAGGCCACAAAGTGAGGAACTGCTGTGGAGAGAAAAGAGGATAGTGGAGGTCTGTATTGAAAGGTGAAAAGCTGGACAGATGTGGTTCATCTGTGTTTTACTTCTAAACATCAATCCAATTATGCTGATGGAAAATGCTGTCTTCTTTATTTGGAAGCCTGTTCAGCTTTCAGACTTTTCACTACATTGCCAGAGAGAGCTTTCTTAACATCTGCCATGTAAAGGGGGTGTAATCTGCATCTGCCACAGAGGATCAAAACATCTCAGCAGCTACTTATGAAGTCATATTTCTCAGTCAGACTTTTTTTGGCAAATTTACTTTTTTTATCATGGATTAGCACTTCTCAGTTATGTTCTTCATGTTCACCATTTCTAATTAGTTCAGCCATTTCCCTGGGGATTAATCAAACAATTTCTTTGCAAATATCGGCCTTCCAGAACAGTGCTTTCTTCCTCAGGTTGAATTCAAACCCTCTAACACTGCGAAAAGCCTGTTAAAGTTTGGTAGAAAGACTCATCATAATTTTCAAGGGGCTAGAAAATCAGCGCATTTACATGGAATTTAGATCAGTGAACACAGTATGTGAGTTATTTTGGCAATGAGGTAAAATAAGAGGATATTATCTCAAATAGAAAGTCCATTATGGCTAAATCATAAAGCTTGTCTGCTAATTAAATCAAGTCTGTTTTGTAAGCCATTTGTTATAGACCATGAACCTCACTGAATCTCTCTTAATGGTTAATGAGGTAAATGAATGAGAAACGTAACTGATGAAGAAAGGTAAGATTGGTGGATTTAGCTGTAGGACTTGATTGCTTTAAGCCAGAAAGCACTATCTATTTTTTTTTCATTTTTCATTTCCCCAGCCTTGAAGGGATATGTTTTTCACTATTGATCTCTGTTTCCAACTTTTTCTGACTGTTTCTTATGGTTTCAGTTCTTTTCACTGAGTATTTTTGCCTCTCCTTTTAGTGAAAAGCAAAAAGCTGTTGTACTCCCAGTTTGTAAAATATTATCTTTCTGTAGAATTTTTCTGAGCTACTTGTTTTTCTTCTCAAGGATGATCATACCGCTAAGGATCAGAGGGGAAATATTTTAGTAACAGATACAGACATATATAAATGTTGGCTTTTCTAGCAACTTAAGCATGGCTAAGCAAAACTGAAGATTCTCATATTCACCATACACAAATAATACCTCCAGAGATGTTTATGTTGTATTTTTAGAGCAGCCAAGCATCAATAATTTAAGAGAAATATTATTCTACCAAAGCTGGAGATTGAGGAAAGCATTAAGCTCTCCATAGGATCTCTGTTTAGAGACTGCACAGTACAGTGTCTGTGAATATAGATTTATTCATGCAGATGAATGCAAGAAAGATCCATGGAGCATATCCGAGAGGAAAAGTTTTCCCTGAAAACTCTCAAGAATATCAGGGAAATATTATGGAAAGACAAGGCCTTGCCTACTGCTCATGAGAAGTGATTTGGTATATAAGAAATTGTAAACTCCCATGATATCTCAAGGCACAAATGAGCTCTTAACAATTCCTCTCACATAAGGTTATTGCTACATAGCTAAAGAAATTGGGTAAGCTGATTTACAACACAGACAGGTATTTGTTTTTCATAGCTTGGCGTGTCTCTTGTTCTCTGATATTCATTTGATGTATTTACTGTTGTAGCTCCGTAATGGGTAATTCCCATAATCAGTTGTCATATTTTCCTGTAAGGCATGGAAGGATTTTTTCTCATTTGAAAGGAGTTCTGTGTATGTGGAGAGAAAAGCATTCACAAGTTTGATCATGAGTTGTTCTTTTGGCTGCTCTGCTTAAGGAACATGTTTGCACCAAATCGTATTTTATTAGCAGAATAAGTTTATAAGCATTCTTTGTCTTTTCTGCTTTTAAATAAGGCTACGTCCATGTAGGTTTCTTGTAGACTAAAAAGCAGTAGAAATTTATCTGACTATCATGTGCTATTCTAATACAAAGAAACTGCATGCAAAAATCTTCCTTGAAAATCCTTGAATCAGTTTCAGATGCAACCAGAAAAAATTGGCTAACGGTGGCCACCAAATTGCACCCTTTCTTTTCCTAAGCACACCTTCTGAATGATATGGGAGATGCAACAGAAAAATAATAAGTACTTTTTATATTATGCGTTATATTAAATCAGATGTTATGGCTGTGAACCCCTTCCAGAGGTGACCTGCCTGACTGTATTTTTCAGAGATTAGAGGCCCAGCATGCAGGGAGTTGAGAGGTCTCTTCTCAAAAAAGCAGTATCTCACCCCTGTAATATTCATCTTCCAGCTGTGAGGTTTTCTGGATGGAATGCTCAGAGGCACAGTGAGGCACTGCTTCTACCAGCAGCATCACTCGGGTCCTGGCTTTGCTGGGTGCCAGCATTAGACATCAATGATCCCAGAAGGGGTGCTGCTCACGTATCACTCTCCTTTCTCCCCAGCCTGCATGTCAGTGGAGGAGTTCTCAGCCCCGTCTGGGGACAGAATAAATCCAGAAAGGATAACCCCTTGTTTCTTTTTCTTCTTTAATGTTTTTATGTTTCTGGCTACTTTGCTGCATTCTCAGCTCTGTGCAATGCTTTCTCCACTTCTGCTGTTTTGGGAGCAATTTGAGTCTAAACCTAGTTAAAAATTTGGATTTTGTGGAACAGAAGGATGAGAGACCATGCGATCTGTAAGTGATCTGTAACAGTTTATTCTCAGTAAAACCTGAGTATAGTTTCAGATTTATTACTTTCAGACACACTTACTTTGATATTTGGAGCAGGGAACTCCCTCAGTTGAGGTATTCGTTTTATGGCTTTTTATTTGGCCTGTGAAATTCTGTTCAGCTTTCTCTGGTAACCAAAACTTTAGAAAGTCATCATGGATTTTTGCTAGACTGCCTTCTGAAAGGAGTTTCTGTTTTTTTTGTACTTAAACCCTCTTAGATTTTCTGCTGAGACATGGTGTTTCAAAGATCTATGGTGAGTTTTAGGGTTTCCTAATATATTAAAATCCAGCTTAGTTCAGAGATTTGATCGTTTTGATTCTAGGTTGCTGGTTTGATCTTTGACATACTGTGTATCTAGGGTGGATTCAGATACATTTACCATATATCTCCCAAGCAAAGGATTTTTAATTCCTGTGCAGATCAGCTGTTCTGCTTGGTGTTGAAGGAATGGGAAGTAACAGCTTCAGCTTTTCCTCCTCTTTGTCTCCCGTGTGGGCTGGGGAACTATTTCATGGAGAATGCTCTGCTGTCACATGTGATGAGGTGAGAAGCTCCTGGGTATTCTGCAGATTATTTTGACTTAAGTGAATGATATACTAATATTTCAAAAGAAATAAACTCCTTTGGACTGCATTAGGTGATTTAAAGAAAATATCTGCTTTCAACAATGATCATCTGCCCGTTTCAAGTACAAGTTTGTTTTATCTCATTTTTTTTAAATGAAATTTCATTTTAACCCAAACAGTCTCTCCATCCGGCCCAATATCTTATACCAGGTACAGCAATGTACTGAAGCAATTTACTGCAGATGGACAATTTTCTCTTAGTAACTAAAACTTTACCACTGCAAAATTGACACTCTGATTGACTCCTTTTAGAGAACACATGAGGGAACTCAATGGGAAGAAAATGTGGTTGTTGATTTAAGAGTGAAATTAAAGCATGTTAACTGTGTAGTGTTGAATGGATAAGCTACGCGACATGACATTCCTGATACATGAGTCACTGCCATGAAGCTTTTTGCCTCATAATAACTTCTTAACTTGAATTGAACATGTATGTTTGATAAGCAGAGATTTCTGTTTCCATTCATTGGTGGGGTCCCACATTTCAGTACTGTTACCTTCTCAGGTACATTTTGGGCCATCCCTGTTATTTATAGAAATAGAGAGCACTGTAATTTCACTGACTTACATGTGAGTTTCTTAGAAATTCAGCATAAACTATATCAGAATGCATCTTAGTATTTTGAACAATGCCGAGCTATTATTTTTAGATCTTATGAAAATTGGTTTTCACTTGTATTCAGAGGGACTCTGACATTATCCTACTTAGCAGGTCTATATAGTATCAGCTATAGCAACAAAACGTCACAATTTTTTTGTAAAGAGGAGGTTGGTTTGTTCTTTTTATCACCTGACAAACACTAAATGTGTTTCAGTTCAATAACAGATCATGAAAAACAGAAGTAGGATAAGAATAAAAATTTATTGTTTTAGTAACAAACCTGTTCCCTTTTACCTTTCCAATGAGACAAAAAAAGCTGGCCTTTTGTTCTAGCACTCGAAAGCCTCTGACTTTATTTGTAAACACGAGTAATTAATCTTTCACTTTATGTTTATCTGAGCAAGAATATAAACATTAGTAACACTGAGCAAGGAAATAAAAGGTTTTTTAGTCAATTGAAAATTGTATGTGATTAATGTTCCTGAGTTTCATGTGGGGAGCTATTATTTTTATTATTATGTTCATATCATGATCAGGATAACATAACTGAGAGAAAGAGGGAAGTGGTACTGTAGCACTTATACTAATTTAACAATATGTCTAAATGACTTTCTATTAAGCAAAGTTAACTAAAGAATCCATTATTGGTTGTTCCACAGTAATTAAATAGTTCTGATTACACATCATCCCCAGATGGGGAAACCCATTTTAGCCGAATTCCCTAACTTCTTGACAATAAAGAAGAGATGGTCACCAGGTGACTCTGAAAAGTAATCGTCAGTGTCATGAATAAAGTCAGTGAGTGAGTAGCAAAACTCTCAGTTGAATTCAGAGTTTTTCACTTCTAGATATATGTCACTTTCCTCTAAATGTTTTTCAAAGCCACATATTTTCACCCAGATGGTCCAGATCTCTCATTTTCCTGCCATACTGCTTTCATTGCAGTTACTGTTGAGTCTGTATTCCCAAGATAAATCACTGCATGTTATTGAGCTTACATCTCCTCTATAAAAATGTGTTCTAAACAAACATGGACTGGGGGAGGATTCATACAAGTTAGTGTGGGAAGGGAAAGGTGTTTTAACATTGCTTTATGTTGTATGGAAGTATCTATAGACTATGTGACAGTGAATGGCACTATAAAGTTTTGTTGTCATAACTTTGGAAGGACCATTACACAAGGGTAAGCTATTTTGGTTTCTAAACAAGAAGCTGCAAAATCCTAGCTATTCTTGCTGTACAGTGTTTTGTTTCTACCACAAATAATTTTCTTAAACTTATTTCTAATTTTTTGTTTTCTTTTTTTCCCCCCAACTTTTCTGTCTTCTTTGAAGTACAGAGAAATGAGAACAAATATGTCATCATCATAGATTAAATCTGATTCAACACCTCTTGAATTCTCATCTATCCTCAAGTCATCTGCCTAAAATTTTCCTATCACTCTTTACAGTCAATATGGAGGAAGGTAGGTACTTCTAGAAGGTGAATAATTCTACCAGACATTGTTATCCATCTTCAGATGATCCTCAGAAAGTGATTTATTTCTATTAATCAAATAACAGAATCACAGAATCCCAAGGGTTGGAAGGGACCTCAGAAGATCATTTAGTCCAACCCCCCTGCAAGAGCAGGGTAACCTAGAGTACATCACACAGGAACTTGTCCAGGCGGGCCTTGAATATCTCCAACGTAGGAGACTCCACAACCCCCCTGGGCAACCTGTTCCAGTGCTCTGTCACTCTTACAGTAAAGAAGTTTTTCCTGATGTTCACATGGAACATCCTATGCTCCAGTTTGCACCCATTGCCCCTTGTCCTATCACTGGATATCACTGAAAAAACCTCGCTCCATCATCCTGACACTCATCCTTTACATAGTTGTAAACATGGATGAGGTCACCCCTCAGTCTCCTCTTCTCCAAGCTAAAGAGACCCAGCTCCTTCAGCCTCTCCTCATAAGGGAGGTGTTCCACTCCCTTAATCATCTTTGCGGATCTGCGCTGGACTCTTTAAAGCAATACCCTGTCCTTCTTGAACTGAGGGACCCAGAACTGGATGCAATATTCCAGATGTGGCCTCACCAAGGCAGAGTAGAGGGGGAGGAGAACCTCTCTTGACCTACTAACATTTTAGATAACCAGCTTTGACCAGATCTATCAGATTATATTGGTCTCATGCCATGAGTCTCCTTTGGTTTTAGTTGAAAATTCTTGGGTCTGTGGCTTGTCTGGAATTCTGAAATGTAACATGAAATCAAGGCTCATACTATTCAGTGGTTTACTTACATGGCATAAGACTGATACATGTAAGAAAACTGAAGTAACTGAGGTTATGTGTATTTTCAGGGGCTGTTCCAAGAGGAGAAAAATTTGGAGAATCACTTCAGTAAGGTGAAATAGTAATTATTTTAGGTAAATTTTCTTTGTATTTCATATGCCTTAATTTGTACATATATTTTCATGCTGCATGTAAAGTATAAGTATTAGGTAATATTTTATTAATTTTTTTTAATGCAATAGCACCTAACATAAAATTAGAAACTGGTTCTTACTACAAGTATTGCAAAACCAAATATGCCACAGGCAATTCCCACTCTGGAAAAATCTCGCTCTGCTGGATATAGGTTTCTCTTCTCTTTTCTATTTACATATGTTTCTTTTTTTACTCATATAATAAGTACATTAATCATGAATATTTTTCTCACCAGTTCTGTTAGACCAGAAATTGAATTTGGCTTTATTTTGTTTATGAATTTGGAAATTTACCTATTTTTTTATAATGAACAAAATCATGTTTCATGGCTTGAGAAATTAAGAATTAGGGAAGCATTTCCTTAGGCTGCCTTGTTTTCACAGTAGTAATGTTTAGCTTTTCTGTTCCTAAACCATCTACTTTTGTTGTAATAGTGATTGTTGTATTTAAGCACATGTTTATTCATCAACCCATATATAATTTTCTTGTCTTAATATAAGACAAAACAATAATAAATAAGTGACATGTATTAAAAATGCATATAAAATAATTCTTGTTGTAATGGTTTTCCTTACACTCACATCAGAAGTTAGAGGCAGATTAGTTTAAACATTAACTCTAAACATCTACTCAGTTTACACAATCCACTTAATTTTTACTTAGCTACTTTCCATACCTATAGTAGCTTACAGCTTCTTATAGAACATGCTTTAATTGTAAAAAAGAAAACACATGAACTATTTTGGTTTAGAATGTCTGGATCAAATAACTATAATCTGATTAAAGAACAAGAACTGCTTAGAAAGAGTGAAAAGAATGTGTAATTGATTTAGGACATGTGCTTTGCAAGAATCATATGATAAGACAACGGTATGGAAAAAGTTTCTGTTCTGGACACCCCTGAATCAGCTGTTCTAATCTTGTTTAGACATATCATAGGAAAAAGCAATGACACAAGCTGAAAAATCCTCATCCTGCTTCACCTCATGATTTCTGTGAATGTGCTGACTTCTTATGATTCTGCAGTCTTAGGAGGAGGTTATTTTTACAGTTGTCTATTGCTTGAAGTTTACAGAGCTCATTTATGAAAAAATATTCTAAAACTGGTTGGACAAAAAGGATGAAATTTTCCAAATTTATTTTTTTTCTCTCCAATATCATTAAATTATATCACGACACCTAACAAGATTTTTTTCTGACATACTTGAGGAAAGAGGGCCTATTTTTGTTTTATCATTTTATTAGAAAGGAAGAAAATGCTGATTTATAGAAGTGAACTGAATTAAATCAATCAAGGTAGAACCAACATAGGTTGAGCTATACATTAAGATCAAAAAGCTCACAAGAAAATTTTCACACATTTTCTTAGATATATGCTAGACAGAGAAGATGATAAAGAGGGAACTACAGGAATAATGTGCAAAATTCCCATTTCTTACAGTGGAAAGAGTGTTATCTGAAGGAATTAATGTAAAAGATGTAAAAGCAGTGCTATGGTGTTCAAAATGACAGCTGAGAGAATTTCAGTAGTGTGGATGTCATTTAAATGCAGTATTTCTCATCAATCTCTTCAATTGTCTTCAGAAATGGATGGTGGCATTGGATGGCAGTATAAGGAAAGGCAGCCAGGCAAGAGAAGCAATTATCTTCCAAGCTATAACATGGATGCTATGTGATATGCGTTGTTGGAGATATGCAAAACTCATCTCAAAACATCCATAAGGAACCACATCTAATACTGAAATTAGCCCTGCTTTGAGCAGAGGTTTGGGCCAGATAACTTCCTTAGACTTTTTGCAACCTAAATTAACCTCTGATTCTATGGCACTATCAAAAGAGTTTTGTTTTATTTGAAACTGATGTGCAAATCAAGGCAAGAGAATGACTTGAGATGAAAATTATATCAGAACACTACTCTGCATTTCATAAAATCACATAAAAAATAATGTGAACATTGAATAAAATTGATCATGGAGCTATGTTTTAGAATTACAGAAAAAATACTTGCTAAAAATCCAATACAGTAAAGAACCTGAAGCATTTTCCCCAAGTATTTTTGCTCATATACAAGCCCATTCAGCAAGAAACATTTTTCAACAAAAAATGTTGAGACAAATCATAATAGTAAGATCTACATGTATTTGGTATATGTTTCCTATTTAACTGATCAATAGCAATGTTATTTCTCAGTTCATTCTTTAGCTGAAGTTTTCAACCCTGAGAAACAGCAAATGGAATTTAATAAAAACAACAGTATTACTAAAAACTGTTATTTAAACATGTGCTTACATACCCAAAGCTACAGTCAATATAGCCTTTGGAATAGGATTATTATACATTTGGGTAGATTTATAGCAATAGTAGTAACAGTATAAGCCATAACACCGGAGCTGTTCAAAGACTTTTCCTTTAATATCCAGTAAAACTAAATAAAAACAGGACAGCATTCTCTGTTTCTATGGAAACATAAATGTCCATGGCAAATTATGTTATATTGAAAGCTATATACTATACTGGTTTGAACAATTGCTCTAAAATATCATGTTATTTTCACAGAGAGGCATCACCCCTGCTGTTCTGAAGATTAGCACTTTTTGAAAACAGATACATAAATATTTGCTGGACCACTAGCCAGAGGCCTTCTAAATTGGAACTTTTTCACATTTTCTTCCTATGAGTAATAGGAAATGACTAAGCTTGGAGTGCTGAAAGTCCCCTTATTGTTGGAAACTCTTCTATTGTTTTAGGCTGGAGACTCATAAGGAAAACAAGTTCTGCAGAAGGGAAATCCACAGGGCTGGATCACTGAAAGTGTTCCCCAGCCTGTTCAGGGAAGCACAGGACCTTGTGTCAGAGTTTTAAGGTTTCTAAACTTTACAGCCAAGGGCTGGGCCTACAGATTAGCCCTTTCTGGAACAAACAGATCTCCATCACTCATGATGTTAGACCCTTGACCTCTCAAACAGACCCCAAGTTGTGACATGCTCTCTGCCTACCCAGCTGATTTAGCCTTCACAGTTATCCCTAATGTTTATTTGCAGGACCTCCCTGTTGCCACCCCCAGCTAGAACCAAAGGCTGTTGGGTGACTCATCTAATAAGAAAGGAGATTTGCATTCTTGAGGTTTCTGTGAAAATTCAGATGCTTGAAACCAATTAAAAAGTCACAGAAACACATACAGTATCCTTTAGAACTACACTCCTCAGGTAAACCCTGGACAAAGATGCCCTTAAATAGCTGTCATTAAGTAGATGTTGCACACACTAGATGTTGCACAGCTCAGCTGTGTCTCAGCACACATGCAATTGAAGGAACCGCTCTGCAGGAGGGTACGCAGGAAACATCAAGTCTCCCTAAATTCCCTGATAAGAGAGGAAAAACATTCCGTCATTTTCCAGGGTTTCTAATGACTACATAGAGTATAAGGGTGGAGTGAAGGCCAGATGCAGATCCCTTATATAAACTGATGAGGAGAGAAGAGTAAAATGTCCCAAAAATAAAGCCTGCAGTATCTGTGAGTAAGGCTGGAGTGGAGAAGGGAGTCAAGGATCTTAACTTATTCTTTTCTGCTAACTTCACCTTGTAAGGCCGAGCAACTACACAATATTTAAATCACTGTTTTTTTAACACTTTTTTTTTCAGTTTGATTTTGACTCTACATTTACACAGAGCAAGTCTCATGAATAACTTTATCAAAGTCAACAGCTCATCCAGTGTCTACTTCAAATGTTCCCAACAATTGTATCTGATTAGCACAAAAGTTTTCTGAAGTTAACAGAATTATTTTCAAGCCTTTTATATGACAGCATACAGAAGGCAGATAAATCATTAATGCATATTGTTGACTTTTTGTGGCAGCATTCACCTTACTTGGTCACGTAACTCACTGGAGCACAGATTCTGCCCAGGCAGTACAGGTCTTTGCTGATACTGCAAACATTACCATTGTTCCATCTAGAAATCTTATTCAGTAACTTATTTACAAATACAACAGATTAAACAGGAAAAAAGCAACAACATTGACACAGTGCTCATGTGAAGGAAGGTACAGCACCAGATTTCCATGAAGCAGTCCTATGTTTTCATGGTTAAACAGCTTTTGAGACTCAGCAAATATTGTCTTGGGTTGCCTCAAGGAGTCACCTCATCTGCACACACTCTGACAATGTCAGATGATTGCTGGGGCTTTTAAACATCACATGAATGAATGTCATATCTGCCTGAATGCTCTAGAATGGTGTGGGCTTTACTGAAATTTGCCTCCTTGGAGATAAGGGGCTGTAGCCTTGCTTGGCTTCTTGCTAAGAAAAGAGTATGAGAAGGAAGATATAGCAGAGATGAAATGGGAAGTCAGAGGGAAAACTGGTGTAAGAAGGGATGATAGGGGTAGGAAACACTGAAAAGTGTGGTCAGTTACTGCTGCTTCATTTTCCCTCATATCCTATCAGAAACCTTCCTTCTCTTGGCACCAATGGAAGCGGATGCCCTGGATTTCCAACCCTTTGCTGCAGACAATGGCCCCAACAGGGCCATGACCTTTTAACCTCTATTTTTGGTTGCTCTCTCCCCAAACTGCCTCATAACCTTTTGCCTCAGGCTTTTCTGTGACAGCATTCAACTTTGGTTGCCCACCTCACAGGGCCACTGATTCTGCACAGGCAGTATAGCACAGGTCACACTGTTACAACAAACAGCACCAGTTACATCTAGAAAGCTTTATTCAGTAAATGAGTTATAAACAAGGCAGACTAGACAGGAAAAACAGGTGGCTTGCTTTACATACAGCTGGGTCTGGTTGTGATGAACGTTAAGGAATAACAATAACTTCTGATTCTGTACCAAAATTGTACCCACAGAGTTCCGCCAGTGCCTCCCTAGTTAAACTGCAGTTATTGCTTGCTAAACAAACCACATCTACTCTAACTTTAGTGAACTTATGATCAAAACCACTTTTTACACAAACTTCAAATTTTGAATTGCTTTTCCATGTCCAGTCTAGTTTTTCACTTAAGAGGTGGGTTTGCTTTTTTAGATGTGCTGTTAGATGGCTTTTATGACTCAGCATCCTGCCCTTGCAAGTCCCCGTCATCACTGGCATGGTGACAGCAAAAAAACATGAACGTGTTGTACAGTTACACTGTTAGGACTGAAGTGAACCTAGAAGCATCATTTAATCTTTAGGCCAGAGGCTAAACATGTAGCATGATAAATTCACAAACATCTGGACTGTGCAGTGACTTTCAGACTAGATGGCAACCTGAATCTGTGGATTGAATAACTGACGAAAACTTCAAAATGTGTGTGTGTGGGGAGAAGTGTGAAAAAGACCAGCTACATGCGCATATTTTAGGCAGGAAAAACACCATCTGTTAACATCAGTTCACGTGAGAGCTCTATGACAGATTATATATCTAATTCTCCACATGGAAGTGTTGGTGACAGGCAGGTGTAGCGCCAGGAAGGTTAAAACTGCTGAGAGATCAGTTTCAGGTTGAGGCTGTGCCTCTCCACTGTGTGAAAGGAGAAGGGATCCTCCGTGGCTGCTGAAATCACCATCTCATTTGGGTACCATCAAATCCTTGTAATTAATTCAATGTGCCTAGTGCCTGAAATAGTGCTGTAGGCGTTCAGACAACAGGCTCCTCTGAAAAAATATAGAGTGAGATAGAGCCTTGCACAGTGCTATCTAACCATAGCTCGTACTTACTGGCTTATGGACCTCCAATAAGATGAGGTAATTGGGAGTGTTGTAGCTCCAAAGGAGAATGTAAATAAGTATACCCAGACTCCTAGAAAATACTTGAGGGCCTGAGCTTGAAACCAGTCCAAGTTTAGGCTGTTTATCTGACTGCAGCTGTGTGACATGGCTGTGAAGCAATATGGGACATACTGCGTATGCAGTGCAGTGAGCACAGACCAGCAGACCCTGTAAGAGTGCATGCAACATGAGGCTTCAAAGATCACTTCAAAGCTAGCCCTAAATATGACTAAATCCAGGCAGAGCGTGCAAGGCAAAAATACAACTGAGGACTTGCTGTGCACAGGCACTACAGAAGCATCCTGCATACTTTCTTGGGAGAAGAGCAAATCTGACCATGTCTGGGTGCCACCTGCAGAAAGAAACACACTCCCACGGCTGCTTGCTCATAAAAGTGTGTGGCTCATTTGCAGTCCTTCTCTCCTCAGGGATTTTCTATGTGTTGAAGCATGTTAGCACTTAGAAAAAACAGGAGAGCTGTGGGCTACTGACCCATATCTGCATAAAACCTCAAATTAGTCTTCCTCTCCAGCTCTTTTCCATCCACAGTGATGACTGAAAATAAGAGAGAACAGTGATTAGATTATTCTAGTAATCTTTATCCTATTTATTAAATCATGACATTTCATCCCCCATTGAATTGCATAACTATACTACTGAGAAGTGTAATATGATCCATTTTTCTTTCAATATATTGAATAAAAGGCACGTTTATGACACATTTCAGAGGAAATTAGACAATGATATTTTTGTACTCAGAAATGAGATGTGTTTTTTATCTTGCTCTGCTTAATACTCATGCTAATTCACAATGCTCTTTTTTCCTGTTATCAGAGAAGCCTATTCTTTAGGTGTAAATTTGATCTGCTGCCTGCTAACTCAGGATTACATGAACATCAGCTTTTGGCCCACTTCTCTTTGTATTCTGTTGCATACTGCCATAGAGTGCAAGGCAATACAAATATAAAAATCTTCCTGATTCTTTTTTCCCCTCTTATTTTTTGTTTTTAACCACAGAAGATCCTGATTTGATGTAGGCAGATGACATTCTCTTCTATCACAGATGGATCTGAAACTTTTTACTCAAAGTTCTTTCATTTTCCTTTATACTTCATTTTATGATGTTTTATCGTACTGGACTCTTAATCACTCTTAATCAAAATCTATTAAGAATGCCATTCCCATGGCTGAAAGAGTGCATCTTGTATGTTCTCTCTTAACATATTATGCATGTTCAAAACTATCCAAGGCTCATTCTTGCTCAATGTAATGATTTTTGAATACTTTTAAATCGTAAAACTCTCCCATTACATTGTTTTTTAAAAACCTGTTAATCCTGTGGGCTTTCATCTAACCATCAACAGCTAGATTAAGTATTTTCAGCAGGATTTCAGGGAACTGTATACATAAGAAGTTCAATATGTGCAAACTTACTTGAAAAAACAGGGTTATTTATTGTTAATCACCTGGCCTGATAGTTGCCTGCTGGATAAAGCTTCCTTATTTAAAAAAAAAAAAAAAAAAAAAGAAGGAAAATTTAATCTCTTTAGCTGATGATGCTCAACTTCCTTCTACAGGAGCTGTATCTATCAACCACTTTAGCCACAGCTGAGAATGCAATTACTCTCTCCATTACTCTTTTCTGAGTGGCTGTTGTGTTTTTTCTCCCTGGCAGCAGACTTCAGTAGGATCCCAGAAGATGAGCACTGCCCAAGCACATGCCCAGAAAAACTTCCCAAGGTAGATGTTTTAGTAGTAGTAAATACAGCAAGCAGATGAGACAATGAAACATACATGTTGCAGAGTAGTGGACATGGGCTGCTTTTAGTATTTTGTTGGTTTCTCAACAGAATTAAAAAAAAAAAAAAAAAGAAAGAAGGCTCTTTTTTAAGTTTTCCTATGTGTGAACACCTGCCAATTAATTAACCTGAAACTAAAAAACAGCAGATACAAGGATCTCAAAAATACCTCAACAGAAAGTTTCTCACCTGCTCAAGAAATTATTAAATTCAATTATTAAGCTTGCAATGCATCTGTGCTGCATACCAGTGGTATGTGCAATATGAGATTCCTTTCCTGACCGGAGCTCTTCTCTGATGATCACCACCACCATTCATAAGGTATAAAACCTATAAAATAGAAGGCTTTGGTAAAGTCTCTCTCTAGCATTCTTCTAGTGTAATTTTTGGACTGCTCTGTTGCAAAAAGAAGACTTGGACCTGGGTTGTAAATGTAAACTGTCTACTAATTAGCTCTTCTCATCTTCTCAGTCTAGTCACTGACTAGCATAGTTCATTTTGCTTTGCACAGTTAAATATAATATCAGTTTTCACACTGAGAAACATGTGAAAACAAGAAAACTGAATTTTCCAGTGCTAATTCAGCTGGTCTGTGTTTAAACCCACATATACGCGCTTTTTCAGTTAACCCAGGACTTTAAGTTCATTAGCTCTGAAGTGTCAGAAGCTATTATACCTATTATCCAAGGTCCACATGAGTAGAATAATAATATATGTTTTACTACCTATATATTTTTGAAAATAATTCAAAATGTGATTGACCAGAACAAAAAATTTTCCCATGAAATGCAGACATTCTGATTGAAAATATGTCAAAATCTTATAAATAACTTTAAATATTTTTTTTACCAATTCTGAATATTAACTACCGTAATTAATGACTCTCTTCTCTTACTCAGACAGATTTAAGTACATATTCTGCTTGAAATCCATTCAACAGGTAGAGCAAAGTCAGGAAGAAATCTATTCTCTTTGTTCAGATAGAACTAAATATTTGGAAAACCAAAGTGTATATGTAGTGGTGTAAGAATGCCAAGCAAAGTTCTCCAAATACTTTCTTAGTCCTTTCCTATTGTCTAAGTGACAGCTGACAGGCAGCAGATGTTTTGTCTATGGTAAGATCCTTGTCTTTCATTCTAATGCACAGCTCCTGATGACAGACCATTGTCACCTGAGTCTTGCAGGGATGCTGGAATGGATGCTGCACTATCTGTAAGCCTTGTTTCTATTGTCATCCTTTTTTTCTTAAGCATTTATTTTGCAGTATTGCTCAGGTACAATTTATTTGTCTTGTTTTGGGTTTTTTTTTTTTTTTTTTTTGTAGGTCATTGACTTTTTGTAGTGGGAAAATTCACTATTTGACTTTGCCAGTAAATCAGGCCAACTGATTTTGTAAAACTAAATGCTTGGAAACATGGTCAGCTGATTAAGGCATTGGGCTGTGACTCAGGAGATCTGGATTCAGTTCCTGGCACTTACTGTAGCACCCTGGGCAAATCACTTTACTGCTTTCACCCTTGTGATTCCAAATGTGGAAGAAGAATCTTAGCAATATTTCTTTTGCCCTCTTCCTCCCTCCTTCTACCACAGGTCACCAGGAGTAGCTGCACACAGCTGAGGCAATGGAAGTTGTGTTCGACATGAGGTTCCCTGGCATCATCTGAAATTAAATATATATAGGAAATTCTGTTTTGCTTCCTTAAAAACACTCTGAGGTGGCCCTATAAATAAATTGCAAAGAAAAAACCAAATCTGTCCTGAAAAACAGCTTTGTGCCCTCCCTTATTTCCATCAATGCTTCTTTGGCAATGAAAGACAGATATGTACTGTTAGTAGTGGCAGTAATAGAGCTGCTGCTAGCTGCTTTTGCTGATAAATATTACTGCTGCCAAAACATCTGCAATGCCAGCCTTCAGGAGGGTGATATGCAAACACCTGCTGAGCATGGAACCCCCGCTCCTGAGGGTGCTCTGTTTTGGACTGGGCTCCAGTGCAGCAATGTTTCCTTGTGGAGGCTGTGCGTACTTTACAGTCATTTGTGGATATGTCCCTTTCCATATCATCAGCAATATGAAGCAAAGGAATCACTTTTCAACCTCTGATCTTCCAAGTATTCTTAATGGGCATTCATCCAGACTTTTTCATTAGCGAAGTAGCAGCTAACTAAACTGGCTAATAAGTTGTCTCTGTTTTTCACTCATTTTCAATCACCATAACTAATCAACATGCCAGAGAATGCAAAATACTGTACAAGCCCTTGAGAGGAGAAGCATTTTTAATCATCGTGATTGTTCATCTGTTGATAAAAATGTATCTTAAAATTAATATAATGATAGCTTGTGATGCTGAATCTTTAATAACATACAGAAGGCGTATCTAGTACAGAGTGGAAAAAGGGTGTTGTGGGATATGCTCTGAATCATAAATGTACTGATGTAAAAATTCAGGGAGATCAAGGCACAGCAATGGACAGTTAAATATTCTATTTAGTTAGAAAGGAGACATGAATAGGGGTCAAATACAAACTGAGTTGAAAGTGCCCATGAATAGGTGACAGTAATAAAGAAGAATAACATAGCTAATGTTTGGCATCTGTATCCTTATGACTTTATCAAGCACTTTATAAATCTGAATGAATGAAGGTAAACCAGGTCATAATAAGATTAATATTATAATTCACATTTTACACATGGAACAGCTGACACACAGAGAAATTAAAACCAGTATTAACAAAAGGCACCTGCTTTAAAAAGTCATTCTGATACTCAAAAACATGTTTATCCTTCACTGGGAAGTCAAGGTTCCCAGACCCTGGAAAAAGAATTAATTTTAGAGGTCTTAACTCTCAAAAAATATAATTACCAATGTGCATGCAGCAAGCCTTTATAAAATTGGTAATGGAAACCATGATTCCACCACATTAGGCTTTCTGGGCACAATTTGTCTAAGTCACTCAGCATGGACATCCTTTGGAGTGAAGGATTTTTCATTAACACTGCCAATGGAGTCTAAGCTATGATTCATCACATCTTAAAGTGGTTGTTTTAAACAAGCCAGATGAATTACACCTTAAAGATGCATGTTTCCTGTTAAGGTGATGAAGCACTGGAATAAGTTGCCCAGGGAGGTTGTGAATGCTCCATCCCTAGCAGTGTTCAAGACCAGGTTGGACGAGGCCTTTGGTGATATGGTTTAGTGTGAGGTGTCCCTGCCCATGGCAGGGGGGTTGGAACTTGACGATCTTAATATCCTTTCTGACCCTAACTATTCTATGATTCTATGTTTCTCTGCACTAATTATAAAGAGAACCTTGCATGAGTAGAATATCTGTAGATGTTGCAGTCCTACTTCTGGAGCTCTGAAAATGCTGCCAGAGGTTTCATTTTATAACATCCTGTCTCAGATGCAAAGCCAGGAGCAGGTAAATCATATGCACATAGAGACATTTCCGTTTTCTAAAACTTATTTTGATAATAAATTGCTGATACATATTGACTAGTAGCAAAAGTATTTGCCACAATTTCTAGAGAAATACACATGCTTCCATGAAGTGTGCATATTTATATGTCCATTTATGACAGTCAATTACTTTTAGAATTCTCAAAATTATACAGCTGAGAGTATGATCTGTAGTTTATTTGGTCAAATTTCTTTTTTAACCAGAGAAAAGGTGAGTGTGTCACTATTACTGTTTGTGTTCAGTGGAGGCATTTTTTTCTCATAAGCATTGAAAATCCTGCTGTATATACAAAGGCCATCTAGAAATTAATTTCACAACTCTGTTGCAGAGCAAGCCTCACTAACCTAGGTTATCTTTTTAATTATTAATTAGTCTGTCAGCTGAAATAAAAGGCATTAATAAAAATACAATTTTGGAAATGATCACAGAGAAGTTCATCTGTTGTTCCAAATCTTTTTTTTGCTAGAAGTTCCTGGTACAGGGATGAACGCCTGTTTTTTACCTGTGGTACTTAATGTCCAGGAGCCAGCACTGAAAGTACAACAGGAAAATTATTTTTTTAAACAATATAGGAGTGATGTTCAAGAAATAAAAATGGGACTTAGAATCCCTTTCTGTACACTGGTGAAACACTTCTTGAGATTACCCATAGATAAACTCTATCATCATGATCTTTTGCAGGTAGACTCATTGCACCCTGGTCATACTTTGCAGCATTCAACTGTAAGACGTTTGATCTAATTGCTTCATAGCTAAATTATAATTAAATGGTGGCAGACCTATAAGCACAAATAAGCAACTGTCCTATTGTTTTGTGTTCACTCTTATACTAAAATGGTTAAATAGCATCTAGATTGAAACTAGATCTTATGTGGATAGTTCCACAGCCTAGGTGAAGTGGTTTGAATATATGTTCAAAAATATGTGCAGCAGACATACCCAAGATTGTGTATCATGACACAGTCAAGAAAAACCTGACATTCTGCTCAAAATCACATTGATTTCAAATCCTTTTCTACCTGTCTAGGCTTGAATCTCTGTGTTTGGGAAATGTTCTAAAGTTTGCTTCCTGTCAGCTTCATTGCTTTTTAATTAAGAGCTGGACTGTTGGAAGAAATACAGGAGAGACTGACTACGTAATCCACTACTTAGAAAACTCTTGCAGGAAACAGGACTCTGTGTTTTTTGTAAATAAGGACAACGTTTCATTGTCAGTAAGTCTCCTTTGCAAATGAGACTTAACAGGGATCTTCCATAGATTATTCATCTGTTATACAAATAAAAAAAGTAAAGCACAAACTGTCCATATAGCACGATCAATCTGTCTTGGTTAACCTATATAAATTGATGTCGAATTCATGCCTGCGGAGGAAATATATGTACCTGCTATCATGCTAAGTCTTGCATGTCAAAGAGAAACCAGTCAGCTCAACAGTCAAGACTTCAACATACCTACACATGCCCTTTCTGGACAACATACACAGTTAGAAATGTGGGCTGAGAAGTGATTTTGAGGAAACTAACCTACATATATACATTTTAATCATGATACATCCAGAAAAATCATATTTTCCAGCTTAGGATATGTATCAGAAGAAGTATTATGATCAAATATTACAAGAGAATAAACATTAAATTTTTTCATCTGGAAGGTCAACAGCTCTAATAAGCAGCAAATTAGTGCAGTGACAAAAAAACAAGCTGGGATTAATGCACGCACATACATGTCTGTGTGCTTATACCACAGAATACACTTTGTATGTTGACATATAAACTGTGGCCAAGTAGCACTGGTAGAATTCTGACAGAAGACTACCAGAATCCAAGGCTGTTCCTTGTCCTGAGTGTTGACAAGTATTTGTGTAAGTTTGGTAACCTGAGAGAATGACCTTGTCATGGTTCTGCTGATAATTCTTTGCTTTTCCCAGCAATTAAATATATTAGCTATTGATTTTTGTATTGCTGACTCTGAAAGCATAGAAAAGGTGGCAGAAGACAGGGAAACAGGAAGGTATTAATTGTTCATGACAAATCTGGAAGTGAGATAACGAAGGAACTGACAACTTAAAAGTGTGAGTTTAATACGAAAAAAATCAGGTTAAGAAATCTTCAGCTCTCAGGTGAGTGGGTATGGTTTTGACATATTTGCAGAGTGATTCTGAACTGTTTTATCCTTTCTTATCTCTCATGCAGGCGAGAACAGCTAAAGTATCCATAAACTAGTAAACAGTTAAAAATACCCTTACTGAAAACAAATGCTATAATTTGTAACTTCTTTGATACCTCAAAACTGGAGAAGGGAAAATAAAGTAAAATAAAGTAACAACAAATGCTTCTGTACTATCACCTGCTGCAGGCCTCAGCCTTGGTGCACTAACTCAGATTTTATACTGGAATCTTCACTGAATTTAGAAGAATGAGTTCCTATTTGAAATGCCAGCATATAGATTTAGAAACCCTTAGGATTTTATCTGTTTTGATCACAAATTAAATCCTTCCTCAAGCTACTCCAAAGACCTGGCCAAAAGGTCATCTAAACTGATGGAAGGGTATGAGTGCATTTCAAAAACCTTTGCATCAGTCCCTAAAAGACAGAAAAACTGAAAGTATTTGTAAATAATATTTCAGTAAATAAAATCTGTTTATATTGTTTTTGTGAATCAGTCCAGGAAATTTTGGCACTGAAATAAAGGTGCACTGGAGAAAAATCTATACCTTTATGAGTAGTATGTTCTTTTGGAACACGTTCCCTTGGAAATACATGAACTGGAATTCCCTATCACAAGTGGAAATGTCAAATAAATAACTATGAAAAGGAAAGGAAGTTTCTTCTTTTGGTCACTCTTGAAACATGAGGGTCATGTTGTAAAATCATCTGCTGGACTGAGTCCAGCATGAGAAGATGACCACTAGTATTTAGACATAGAATCCTTTGGTGCTTTAGGAAGACTACTTAACTAAGTATTGATGTATTTTAAATTTTGAAATTAAGTTTGTATAAGTTTTGCCCTTTTCTGTTTGTGCTGTTTTGTTTCAGTTTTATGTTTGCGGTTTTTAATTTTGTGTTTAGATACCAAATGGGACAAGAAATAGTAGCAATAACAGGAATTAAGTTAGTTTCAGACTGGGTATAACACAACAGCAATTTCCTATTCTTCTTACTTGCCTGTCTCTTACTCTAAAAGAGACAGCTGCAAACACCAGATGAATCTTTTTAGCATCAATCTCTGCACCCTTCCTTTGGTCTTCCCTGAAGTGTGTTGTAGTAATGACCCTGCAAAACAAAAACAATCATATAGGTTCATGTTACCAAATTTTATACATTCAACTACAGTGATTAAAATAGTAGATTTTATGTCCTGGGCTCCCATAGGGCATATGAAAACAAAAATACATCAACAGAAGGTTATTTAGCCTTTCTGATATGTGAATTGCTTTTCTCTCTTGGCCTAGGACAGTGATAACAATTAACTGGCACCCGTGGTGTTTTTGGCTTCTATCAAGAACTTGCCTGGCACGAAAAACAATTGGCTATAATGCTTCAAAAATTGCCACCAGATTTCAAAACATGTCATTTCTTCTATAGAAAGAACCTTGAAATACTTGACTGCAAGTCTCATAAAGCTATCAGATTCACAGTTTTGGTCCATACTGAGGATATAAAGGCTGAGTCATGCCTAGAATTTAGTGTTTTGTTTTTTGTTGTTGTTTTTTTTTAATGTGGATAAACCTGGAAATTTTCTTTGATACACATTGTGATAAATCAACATAGCCCTTCTAAAAAGTCCAGCCAATTTCAATCTTTCTACAGGCTTTAATTGTTGCTAGTTCAGACTTTGTTGCAGCAGTGAGATATTTCATACTACAAGTAGAAGAAATGATTTCAACTATACATCTGTATTTGAGAAACAGATTCACTGTAAAAACTTGAAAGAAAATTCTAGGGCAACCAATGAAAAAGTTTTCAGGTGCAGGAGTGGTCAGAAATTAGTTCTTATCTAATGTAGCAAGGTAGAAGCAAATACAAAGCTATGAAGGAGATACTAAATCATTGTATGTTTTTCATCCTGGCCATGGCTCTAGCTGCCTAATCTCAAAATTGTAACAGAAACAGAATTGAATCAAGGACAAGAAACAAATTAAAGCTATGGGAGAAAAAATTACATTAAAAGAAATTAAAAATTTGGGAATTGTTCAGACTTAGTAAGGATATGCAATGGATGAAAAACTTATAGGAAATAATGAATGAAAAGACAGCAAAGCAGATGTTTCACTATGATTTGTCCTGTAATGCAAGAAGAGGGAATAATCGATAAAAATTTGAAGTAGCACAATCTGCACTGCTCAGCAGAAGTAATTTTAAAATAACACCCAATAAGCTTGTAAATAACTGTAATAACTGCAAGATGTTCTTGCTATCCAAAAATTTGAAAAGATAAACAGAATTCTCACTTTTTAGCATAGATATGTATAAAAATGAACAAATCTATGCAAGATAATGTAAATTGTTATATATTAGAATGTAAACATTGATGGACAGAACTCATGGTTATTACTGTCATGGGATTTATTGTACCTTTTTCTAAGCAACCTGATGTTGGTCAACTTCTAAAGAAGAATACAAAATGAGGTGGGCTGCTGGCTAGATGGATATTGGAAATCTTTGCATCCTTTTTATGTTTCAGTCAATAATTCTGACCTCATGAATAGAGATCTCCTTTGGGTTGATGTTCAACGGAATGATAGCTGATATAGTAACTCCTCAAATTTATAATGCAGATATATTCTACTAGCATATGTTACTAGAGACAGAGCCAACAGTGACATATAATCACTGTAAGAAAGCTCATTCTAACACTGCTGCCAACAATTTAGGCTAGATAACAGATGTGGATTGACTTGATAACAGGTGGATAAAAGGGTAGAAACTGTGTTTTATGCCTTCTGTCTGTATTACTTATAGATTAACTGATTTTGGAAATTCGAGATTGTGCAATACAAATTTAGTTTCTGTGAGGGCTGAATACTTGTGAAAGATGGTAGACTGGTGGCTTTTTATTTTAAATTTTCCTGTTAACTGAGGCTGATAGATGTGAAAATGGTCATGTGTCAAAGATTTGTAATGTGTAGGATGAAGGGTAACCAAAGAGCACAAAAGATCGTCTTCTATTGTTGTGATTTCATCCCAAAATTATTAGTATCCGTAGTTTCTTCTTATTTTTACTTTCTGGTTCCCAAATGTTACTGCTCATGAGACAAAGCCAGAAGAGCTGTGTGCAGTTTTATGCCTTTACTGGCTGGGGAGCTCATGAACCAGCAACTGCTCAAAGAGATGACATTAATTGCCGTGAGGAGAGGAAAAATGAAGAGATACTGTTTCTGCCAGGTTCTTGCTGTCCATAGCTTTGTTGCTGTTTTGAGATGTGTTTTGAAATAAAACTTACTGTCAAACCACTGGAAAGTACTGTGATTTATAAACTGAAACTTCATTCAAGTTATTCCAGTGTAATACAGGCAATAGCAAAGGAAAACTCCTAGGCTAGAATTGTTAAAATGTTCCAGCCTTAATTTAGAAGGAAAATCTGAAAATGAAAGTATAGTTTATTCCTTCAGTTCCCTGGACTTCTTGTTGACATTTTCAAGTGCAGAGAATCTAGCAGCATTGCTGTTGATTCATGCACATATTTGACCACTCAGAACTGGATTGAGTACAACAAATCTGCCAGAAGAACAGTCCCCACATGACATAATCTTTCATCACTGCACAACTAAGAGAAAATCTGAAGCAACAACTTAATTATTGTTTGAGTGTGTGTTTACAACTTGGTATTGTATTTAAAAAATGGGTAAAATTTAGATGGTTTACAGAAATGTTCTTAAGAAGGCAAGGTTGAATGGTTCTCTGAAAATCATATGAAATTTTTCACAAAACTTCTAACATGCAGGATTGTGGTTTTGTTTTGTTGTGTTTTTTTTTTTTTTTTTCTTAGTGGAGAATGTCTTAGAAATATCTGGAAAAGCAGCAGGTGTAAGAATTATAGAAGTCAATCCAAAAGGTCTAAATCTCACGGTTTCAGCTATGTCACATTTCCAGATGGCCTCCCTGCTTAGGGTAAACATGAACAAAAGAGGGTTTTTAATAACCCTCTTCTGGACCACAGCTCTGACTGTGTCTGGTACCCACCTGACAGTCAGGTGCCTGGGACAACTGTTCTTGCTTCTCTTTCTATTTAGCATTCATACTCCCATATATCTATTTGTTCTCTCCTCACTACTGAAAAGCCTATACACACTCAATGTGGAAAGTGAAGTAACATATTATGGCAACAAATGTATTATGGTACCATGTTTTTTAATATAAAAAGCCAAAGAATTAAAAGCCATTCACCTCTTTTAGGACTTCACATGATTCCTGTTATAACTAGAGAGCCACTTCCACTTCACTTCCTTCGTAGACTGAACAATGTGCTTAATCTGGCAGAACTTCACAAAAACAAGTTAAGCCTTCACCACATAGTTTCTCAGCTGAAGGGATAACATGCAGACTATGACAGCGATTGAGTATTTAGCACTCCCGAAGGACAGCAAAGAAAAAATTCCAAGGATTTTGTTTTCCTGTGTATATTTTACAAATACCAAATTTAAAAGGACAGATGTAAAAAAGCAAGATTTTTCTGTTATGAACAACAGCGGAGACATCTTTCATTATATCATAACTTTATATCATCACTTGCATTATTATTAAATTACATTCCTAAGGAATTACCTGTATTTTATATGCTACATGAAGATAGCGCACTTGTGTTATGACTGGACATTTTTCATCATGTCAGGTGAAACTACTGTGATTCTAGTTATTGTTATCTTAGTTCATGCATTGAATGAATTCAGGAATGTAGCACATTGAAAGAAAAATAATGACAGGATTTTTTTTTTTTAACAGATATTTAATTAAGTCATACAGAAAGTCTATATTCTGAATGAAAATTATCAAATAATGTTAAGAATTAGAGACAAACTAATTAGTGAAAAATAAATAGATATCAGTTCAGCATCACAAAAATTCCCAAACTTCTGAGAATAAAAAGCTTGAGAAAAGAAAGAGATCAAGGAAGATCACAAGTTTTACATTTTACACATGCTTCTTTACTTTTAACCTATGAAGTTCTTCAATGCTACAATACTATCTTTGGCAGTATCTATCTATTAATACTTAGTTTCTAGTTGCCATTTGTACATATAACAAGAATGACAGAGCTTATGAAATACAGCCAAATGTAGTGATACACCTTTTATATATTTTTATTTAATTAAGGTTTTTTTTACCTAAAATCTTAATTTTCTGTTGAAAATTGAGGGCCAATTTTATGCAGGGAAAATACTGTCTACAAAATATACAATCAAAGGAAACAATTATAGTCAATACATCTATGTGTATGCACATGTTCCGAAAAATCACACTAAGGCATTAGTAGGGCATCCCTGTAAACCTACGGACAAATTCCAATGGCTTTTACTGGGAGCAGGGTTCCATCATTAGTTTTATCTTTAACTTTGACAGGACAATATTTTTTCTAGGAAAGGTAAATCATTGAACCAGATCCATATCTAGGTAACTGGACTGGTTCAGTGGCAATACACACAGAAGAGGTTGACCCAATGTATTCTGAAATGGATGCCACAGCACTCTCAGTTTTCAAATATTTGCTAGTAAATAGAGGAATAGTTACTCTATTTATTAAACTTTCTAAACCCCTAACAACAATTGTAGGAAAAGATTTATCTACCAATAAACCCCCCAGGATTACACTTAACAAATCCCCATTCTTTATTGTAATGAAATTTGTCTTTCAGCTTTTAAAATGCATTTGTAGAGCCAGAAATGTATTCTGGTCCACTGTCTTTGAGATGAATAACCACATTATTACTTGCCTGTCAAATCTAAGTAGGGTTGTTAATAATACACAGACAGCTACTAAAAATTCAAAACATGGGAGGTTTCCTTTGGAGAAAATTGCGGTTTTAACCTCTGATTTCCCTTCTGAATCAATTACTTACTTTCATATACACCTTGCAATGCAGAAGAGAAAATGTTTCAAAGAATTCAAAGATTTTCAAACAAACCTATGAAAATACACTGCCAAAATTTTAAGAGTATACAATCTTTACCAAATAATTGTCCTTTGTACATTAATCAGTAAGTATAATAGAAAAATAATTTGGCAGAAATATAAAATTTGAAAGGATTTTTTAATCTTGAACTTCAAAAATTTTTTTCCCCTTAATCGATATTTTCAGTCAGAAAACTGAGTATCTAAACACAGATTCTTTTCTGGTACCATTTTTAGTTTAGTTTTATTTTACTGCCTTTCATTTAATGAATAAAAAGATACTCTATGGTTATGATAGATAAAGGGAAAGAAACCTAACCTGAAACATCACAATATAGGTTTTTGTCCAAGTGTGAACTGTGTGCTGACATTCAGCATGGATTACTGGAAATTCTGATAATTGAAAACATCACACTTTAGAGTTATAAGAATACTTTCCCACTACTTTTATTAATAAACAATATTTAAAAAGAACAACATCTGAATATAGGACTTTAATTTCAGTTCAGTGTGACTATTTCACTTCTGGTATCACTTTGTACTTTGTGTGCCCTGTACCTCTATCCTATTTTATGGAGTCTCCCAACTCGGTGATTTTATTCTCTCATGCACCACAGAACTGTAATTCTCAGGATACACTTGGAAGCTTTATAAGATATGCAAATGTATATGAGCAACCAAGGCCACAGAACAGACACAAAAAATAATGTTTCTCATATGCCATCTATGTATCTCAAACCTTTTCTTCCTGCAGGCTGTAGCAGGTCATCTTCATCAGATAAGGCAGATCATCAAACAAGGAAGTAGTAGAACAAAACTTTCACCTGCTGACCAAATTTATTTCTAGATTTTAGAAGTTCTTCTTATCTAAGGAGAAAGCTCAAAATCAAGCCATATAATTCATCTTATTCACTCATCATTTCTCTCAACATTCACTATTTCTCCTCACAGCAGTAGAAAAGTACAGTTAGGTTCTGCTCCAAGGATATTGCAGTTACAGACTCCAGTTGAATCTCCATTTGATTCTGCTGTGGAGAACCGATCAAAGTGTGCATGGGACAATCCTTAGGAACCTCACCAAAAGACACCAGATGTGAATTCAAAACAAAGGTCCTGATAATATGACTCTCTAGAGTAAGTAAAGATTGCACAAGCATGTAAAAGGGTTTCAGGGTTTGCTGAAGGGGTTGAAAAGATCTTACCCAAGCCAGAGTGAAAAATATTTCAATTACATTTTTTTGATGACAAAACCGAAAGATTTGTATAAAATACAGTTTTCCAGTGAGGCAAATAGAACATTGATAGTAGGCTAGCTCTTCATTCTCATTTAGCAATATAGTAGTCCTAACTCACACCCACATTCATTCAATATAATATCACGTGCCAAGTCAACCAAATGTATGTCTCACATTTGAGGTGTTTCATCACTATGCTTCAAAAAAAGGCCCCAGGAGTTTCTGCTTATTATTAAAAATTGCACTGATATGGTCCTCATGTGTCTGTCTCCTCACCTATGCATTTGCCAACTCTGGAAACCTAATCACATTGCACTGCCAACTCTCCTTTCAAGAAAGTCAACAGATAATTATGCAATCTGTTTGTGCACTTCAAATAACTCAGCATTCTGGGGCAACAATTCAGTGCAACGTGAAATAAGCTGCACTTTGTGGGGAAGTGAACACCTTCTTTGTAGGGAAGTGAACACCTAAAGTGAATTCAAATTTTATGCTCTTCTAAAGCCACCATATGAGGCAGCAGTGGCAACATGCAAATATTTTTAAAATTACAGAGCTAGATTTGAGATTGGATTATTTTGACAGCTCTTTCTTTTCAGATACTACACTTAGTAAAGCCCAGTGTTCATCTGCATGACATGCTGCTTTTCAAACAAAAGCATCTGCCTTCTGTAGTGTCATATGTTTCCGAGAAAACTGCTGTTTACAAAGTCTACAGCACTCTCCCCCAAACCCCATCAGCTTCCCTCATTACAGTCAAATGCCTTTAAAGTGTATAATGTTCTTTATTTTTCCCCTAAGGCTGATGTCCAGTGGCTTAAAAAAAAAAAAAAAAAGAGTCACTCTTGAGATGCAATTTATGAGTTGTCAGCTGAATAGCTGTATTTTTGATTATTTAATTCATATGTGTCTCATAAGGAGACATGAATATGATCTGCTACATTCTACAAATTCCAGATGAACACAGAGGCAATATCTTTGGTTAATCAAAGACGTTTTATGAAAAATCACGGAGTCTGATTGATAGTTACAAGTGGACAGACAATTACAAATAACAGTCAAAAAGTGCAATTGCTATTTCAGTTGGCTCTAGAGAAATAAAAAGGATCTCCACAGATATTCAGTTTTTGGAATATCTTTTCAATTAGTCATGTAAAGAAATAATTTATTATACTTGTATGCTTGATGATGTATTCTTGCATACATATGATTTGTATTTTATGTGTGAACTCAGTTCTTAAAGCATGACAAAAAACAATACATTTTAACCTGCAGGGAATAATGTGGTAAGGAGTGTTAAAACATCAAGGGATATAGAAAAAATTGTAGTGTAAGAGAATCTTAACCTCATGTAAGATTAATTTGAATAAATGTAATTTTCTGTAGCCACAATGTCATGATGACTCATCATTCTCCCATAATTAATTTACAGGAATGAAATCAAGATAAGACTAGGTTTATAAGGAACGGAAGTGTATTTCCTTCTTAGAGGAAGAGCAGTTATGGAGAATCTTACAAACATAAGCAAGATGTGTCATGCCCTCAGGAAAAAAGATTGCTTGAAAGTGTACAATGGGGGTTAGCAGAGAAAAGGATTAGGCATTTTACTTCAGAGTATTAAAAGGCTGTAGTTAATTGCACAGCAAAAACACAACACAAATAACATACTGTAAGTGTGGTGGGAAAAAAAAGAATAACCTTGAGCCGCTCTTACAATAGCACTGCCAAAGGTCTCTCAACACCTTCTTATTAGACTTGTAGCAATGGCTCTCCAGAGATCTAAGCCCCTCTAAATTTGCGAGCTCACTGAAATCACCAATAAGATCCACACTGATGAGGGAGCATGAAACTGTACCACTGGGCTGTTAATTCACCAGACACTTTCAAAGTGCTCAAGGCAGAAATGCTAAATGAGCTGATGAAAACAGATGCTATACAAAAGATTGCTGTATTGAAGCATCCTAAAATGAAAATGTGATTCCTTTTGACAGGAGACCTCGGAGAGGTCTAGAGAGTAACAGATGAGAACTGGGGATGGGGAGGGGAATAGATGATTTAGCGAAGCCCAGGTAGGGCAAAAGATCCCTTTCCTTTGTTCTTGATGTAAATATAGTGTTCAGTAAGGATACCGGAGAAAACATCAGAAACTAAATTCCTTATTTTTAAGGCAAATTTAAGGTCTCCCTAATGCTTATTGCATCCACAGGAATCATTCTGAATGTAATAAAAATCACTGAAATGGCTGGAAAAAGCAACTGAAAAATGTTTTCAAATTTCTTTATAATCTGGCTAATACTTCTTTATCAAAATATCAATGTTTGGCATAATTTTTATATCTAGAGCAAAATTATTTATACCTGAAATATTTTTTTTATTACTTCCCTAATCAATAGAGATAAATAAGCAATTCTAGAACTTGACTCATATAATCTTAAAAGAAATAACTAAATCAGCTCAGCTAAATCCTATATGTGCTTTTTCTTCCCATTAGCTGTAAGGATTTTGATAATGACCAACTTAGATGTAAATGACTGCATGATGGATGTCTAAAGGTAGGCAAAGCATCATCTCATCCATCAGAACAGGCCATAAAATTTCCTTTTCCTCTTTATCAGAACAAACACTGAAAAGTCAGAACTTACATCTGCTTTGGCAAAAATGATGCAGCAGCCTAAGAAAGTCCTCCTTTTGACTTTTCTCTTATATATTCAGGATAAAATAAAAGGAATTAATGCTTTCAGTAATTTGGCATTTAAACAGAACATCTTTATGCACAGTACCACTGTTAATAATGCTTCTTAAATCTTCCACTGTCACTATGTTTAAGCCCACCGAGCTCATCATGGTCAGAATTAGAAGAATAATTTTAATCCTCTGCAGTGGATTGATCAGCAGGGAAGCTATCTTCTCTCTGGTCTTTCTGGGCAAAATTTGCCTTCAGAATTTGCCTTCCGTGTAATGAATGCTGTTCTGCTTCCCTCATTAACAGTGATGTCAAACCACTAAACTGTATAGAAAAATTCTTATTCTGATTCAGAGCCAGGTATGTTTCTAAACATCTTTGATCATATCTTTAGGAAAGAAGATGGTAATAAAAATGTTTTAGTAAATAGAAAAGATATTTTATATACTGCAGTAAGAATATGAAAGCTTTTAATATTTCTTGGTGCAAGATTTCAAGGAAATGCTAGTTATTTCAGTCATTCTTCCTAAAGAAATGAGGTTTGTGTGGTCATACAGTTGTCCATCTGTTTGTTGTTGCCATCTTTGGAGTCTGTTGTCCAGTCATAGCCAAGTCTGACAAAAGTAAATTCTCAAAGATTAGGTGTTCTCACTCGTTTTATATGAATGAGCTTGTGGCTATAGCAATAGCCTTAATTAACATTTCCTTGAAGGAAGAGTCATTGCCATCCAGTACTTGTTTCAGGATGAAGCAGCCAGCTGGCTGGTCAGCACACGTGGATGTTTGAAGAGTCAGCGCACATGCTGCCATAAATCTGTCACAGCATATGCTGCCACTCACCCAGCCAAATAAGTGGAAGATGCAGGAGAAGTGAAGGTAGCAAGGAATATGTGGAAAAGAAGTGCAAGTATTGCAGAGAAGGTTAAGGAAACGTGAAAACAAGTTTTCGTCATTTTTGTTACTGATGAAACAGCCATATGTCTTTTCATGTATATGTGTTTTCATGAATGAAGCTTTACTCTTTTTCAGGAATGCCACAAGTCCTACATACTTAGTTTATTTTTCAGATCCTTTGCATTGCCATTCTTAATGAAACTGTATCTGCTAAGGTTTGTTAGTGGAAATTTGGAAACTCAGTTGTCATAAAAAGGAGGAAGTATGTATTTGCATTATCTTGAAAACATTATAGAGAAGCACATGCAGAATCCAGCTGACATCACACTTCCTCATAGAGGGCAGTGTATTTGAATAGTCCAAGTGCTTAAAATGCATGAAGTGAATACATAAAATATTTGAAAAGAGATTATATTTTATCACCAGGCATATGGTGAAGGTTGCTTCAGAAAGGGTTGCTTAAAAAAGGTTCGGAGACCAACATATTTTATCTTTTTTAATAAGCTGTTTTAGACAAAACTGATATTTACAGGATAAAGGGGAAGACTTTTTGCATTGCTAAGAAATGAGTCACAATCCTGGATATTCAATAGGAAGGCAAGCTTGTCACACTGTCATAGAAGCACCAGACTGTGCATACAGCCAGTCAACCTTCATGTAAGCTGCTTAACTACCTTCTCTGCAGTGCTGTACATTTGAGATTAATCATAGGCACAGGATACTTAAAGAGAAGATTTACCAATAAACTGAAAAGCTGAATGAATTATCCCATAAAAAAAATGATATTCTTTAAAGCTCAAAATTCCTGGAAGGCCTATAATAATGACAGGGGGAAAAAGAATCAAAAAAGCAACCAAGAAAATAATTTCATTATTTCATAAGTAATTTCTCAATCAACAGAATATTTAACTTATATTTTTATATTCTAAATGAAACAGTTTTTCAATTGAGGAAAACAAAAAAAGAGATTAAAAAAAACAAAACCTTTCCTTGAAGAAAAGCAATCTTCTTCTGCTAGACCAAAAGTCTGGGCCTGAAAATTTCAGTAACCCAGCTGAAATAATATAAAGCTACATCTCACCAAAACATAGGCTGACTAACAACCTGTGTCCTTCCAAGTGAGTCAAAAATCTTAGCCCCTAAGATTCTGCCTGCCTCTGCAATCACCTGAAAATCTGAAGTCAAACATCCTGGGCTGCATCACAAGGAGCATGACCAGCAGGTTGAAGGGGGTGATCCTGCCCCTCTACTCTGCTCTCATGAAACTTCACTTGGAGTATTGTGTGCAGTTCTGATGTCCTCAACATAAAAAGCACATGGAACTGTTGGAACAAGTCCGGAGAAGGGCCATGAGAATGATCAGGGGACTGGAGCACCTCCCATATGAAGATAGGCTGAGGAAGTTGGGGCTGTTCAGCCTGGAGAAGAGAAGGCTGCGTGGAGACCTCATAGCAGCCTTCCAGTATCTGAAGGGGGCCTATAAGGATGCTGGGGAGGGACTCTTCATTACAGACTGTAGTGATAGGACAAGGGGTAATGGGTTAAAACTTAAACAGGGGACGTTTAGATTGGATATAAGGAGGAAGTTCTTTACTGTTAGGGTGGTGAGGCACTGGAATAGGTTGCCCAGGGAGGCTGTGAATGCTCCATCCCTGGTGGTGTTCAAGGCCAGTTTGGACAGAGCCTTGGGTGTTATGGTTTACTGTGAGATGTCCCTGCCTATGGCAGGGGGGCTGGAACTAGATGATCTTAAGGTCCTTCCAACCCTAACCTATGATTCTATGATTCTATATGAGAATGTTTAGGAAACTAAATCCCAGTTACTTTGTAAAAGAAATTAAATAATACAGAGCACTTGCTTGTCTCTGTGTGGAATTATTCTCTTCCAGTTAACACTATACATCAAGGTTCCTTTCTTCTTCATAAGTCTTGCTCCTTCATTGATCTTGCCTGGAGATCCTCATCACATTGTTGTGCTTTCCTTACATAAGGAACTGCACACTGAAAGGGGAGGAAAACCTCCTTTATTTCTTCATATGTCAGTATTTAACATATTCAACTAGGAAAAGGGGAACCAGGTCCTCCTTTTGAGCAGATTTTAACCAAAAAATCCTATTCTTTAGGTCATTCAGATATTGGGCTTTATGATTCCAATAGATGCCATTCTGTTTTATATAAAGAAAATTAAATATTTAACAATTTCCTTATGTGTGATGTTCATAAATTTCGGTGAAGGAGTTAGGTCATGTTTTTCTAGTCAGTAGAAAGCACTGAACATGGTCCTCTTCCAGCTTGGATGTTACAACCCTTGAAAGAAGATAACGAACACTATTGGAGAGGAAAGGACAGGCTAGGAATGACAAAGTGATTCAGAATAGAGAATGGGGAAAGCCCTGAGATAGCACTGACACTATCTGTAACATCCACACAGCACACTGCATCACTGACTGGAAAGTGTAGGTGGAGACAGCAAGCCTGAGATCCTGCACACACAAGCATTACAAAGTGCACAGTGATGTTATCTTGCTGGTGGTATATCAAAAGTGTTTTATTGTTCCTTTCTCCTGTTGCTTTAAAGCATGCTGTAACATATGCTAAGAGCTTGAATTGTATTCCTCAGTGTTTAGCTGCATGTTCTATTTTTAATACAAAATTACTTGTGATACAATATTTAACGCAGTAATCAATGTGATTTAATCAAAGTTAATCAGTTAGTGTAGAGATTTGCGCTGATGCAGCTCTACCAGTTCTGGTTCCAGAGCACCCCTGTCAGCAGCAAGACAGCATTTCAGGCCTCAGCATAGCAATACCACAGGCACCTGAACCTGGAGGAAGTTTCCTTGCATGAATACTTTGGGGTTTGTCCTCCAAGGCCTACACAGCTTTTTTGGAGAGGCAGATACAGGATTAGAAGGCTAGTTGGACTTTTGCTGATCCTTTATATTGACATCTGATAACCCATGCTCTGTGTATAGGCAGCTTAGGCATTTTGTTGGAAGCTGCAGTGTGAAGCAAGTGTCAAAATGCCTTTATCATTTGTGTCTTTTGTGTCTTTTATGTCTTTGCTTTGGCTGAGTGACCTGTGTTTCACTGAGAACCTGCAAAAGCAGTAGCCAGTGAACAGATTTTCATCTTTATATGTCTTCGTAATCTTTGCATTGTTGGGCTTTCAGCCATAGTGTGAACATCAACGTGATTTAGAATCATAGAATCATAGAATAGTTAGGGTTGGAAAGACCCTTAACATCATTTAGTTCCAACCGCCATGGATGGGCAGGGACACCTCACACTAAATTATGTCACCCTAGGCTCTGTCCAATCTGGCCTTGAACACCACTATGGATGGAGCATTCACAGCTTCCCTGGGCAACCCATTCCAGTGCCTCACCACCCTAACAGGAAAGAACTTCTTCCTTATATTGAATCTAAACTTCCCCTGTCTAAATTTTAACCCTTTACCCCTTATCCTATCACTACAGTCTGTAATGAAGAGTCCCTCCCCAGCATCCTTATAGGCCCCCTTCAGATACTGGAAGGCTGCTATGAGGTCTCCACGCAGCCTTCTCTTCTCCAGGCTGAACAGCCCCAACTTCCTCAGCCTATCTTCATATGGGAGGTGCTCCAGTCCCCTGATCATCCTCATGGCCCTTCTCCAGACTTGTTCCAACAGTTCCATGTCCTTTTTATGTTGAGGACACCAGAACTGCACACAATACCCCAAGTGAAGTCTCAGGAGAACAGAGGAGAAGGGCAGGATCACCTACTTCAACCTGCTGGTCACACTCCTTTTGATGCTGCCCAGGATACAGTTGGCTTTCTGGGCTGCGAGCACACACTGAAGCTGGCTCATGTTCATCTTCTCATTGATCAACACCCTCAAGTCCTTCTCCACAGGGCTGCTCTGAATCACTTCTCTGCCCAGCCTGTAGCTGTGCCTGGGATTGCTCTGACCCAGGTGTAGGATCTTACACTTGGCGTGGTTAAACTTCATGAGGCTAGGATCAGCCCACCTCACAAGCGTGTCAAGGTCCCTCTGGATGGCATTCCTTCCCTCCAGCGTATCAACCGAACCACAGATCTTGGTGTCATCAGCAAACTTGCTGAGGGTGCACTCAATCCCACAGTCTGTGTCACCAACAAAGACGTCACAACAGATACTTCAGGTAAACCACTCATTACTAGTCTCCAGCTGGACATTGAGCCATTGACCACAACTCTTTGTGTGCGGCCATCCAGCCAGGTCTTTATCCACCGAGTGGTCCATCCATCAAATTGGTGTCTCTCCAATTTAGAGACAAGGATGTCGTGTTAGACAGCGTCGAATGCTTTGCACAAGTCCAGGTAGATGACATCAACTGCTCTACCCCTGTCCATCAGTTCCGTAGCCCCATCATAGAAGGCCACCAAATTGGTCAGGCAGGATTTCCCCTTAGTGAAACCATGCTGGCTGTCACCAAGCACCCTGTTGTTTTTCATGTGCCTTAGCATGCCTTCCAGGAGAATCTGCTAGAAGATTTTGCCAGGCACAGAGGTGAGACTGACTGGTCTGGGATTCCCCGGGTCATCCATTTTCCCCTTCTAGAAAATGGGGTTATGTTTCAATTTTTCTAGTCATTGGGAACTTCACTTGACTGCCATGATTTTTCAAATATGATGGCCAGTGGCTTAGCAACTTCATTCGCCAGCTCCTTTAGGACCCGCGGATGGATTTCACTAGGTCCCATGAGCTTGTTCACGTTCAGGTTCTTAAGATGGTCTCAGGCCAGATCCTCTCCTACAGAGGTCCTCAGGCCTTCATTCTCGCAGTCCCTGTGTCTGCCTTCCAAGACTTGGGTGGTGTGATCAGAGCCTTTGCCAGTGAAGACTGAGGCAAAGAAGTCATTCAGAACCTCAACCTTCTTCAAATCCAGGGTAGCCAGTTCTCCCAACAGCTTCTGGAGAGGGCCTACATTGTCCCTAGTCTGTCTCTTATTTGAAATGTACCTATAGAATCTTTCCTGTTATCTTTCACATCCCTAGCTAAGTTTAATTCTGACCTGGTCCTTAGTTTCCAGACAACATCACTCTACTCTTCCCAGGCTGCCTATCCTTGCTTCCACCTTTTATAAGCTTCTTTTTTCCTTCGAAGTTTCCTCAGCAGCTCCTTATCCATCCAAAGAGTTCTCCTGGCCCTCCTCCTGTACTTCCTTCTAGTTGGGATGTGATGCTCCTGAGCCTCTAGCAGGTGATCCTTGAATGTCAGTCAACAGTTTTGGCCCCCCTTGCCCTCTAGAGCTATATCCCATGGAACCTTACTAAGCAGGTTCCTGAAGAGACCAAAGTCTGCTCTCTTGAAGTCCAGGGCAGTGAGCTTGCTGCACGCTCTTCTCACTGTCCTGAGGATCTCACATTCAACCATCTCATGATCGCTGCATCCAAGGCTGCTCTGGAGCGTCACATTTCCAATGACCCCTTCCCTGTTGGTGAGCACGAGGTCAAGCATGGCACCTCTCCTTGTCGGCTCCTCTATTACTTGCAGAAGGAAGTTGTCTTCCACACAGTCAAAGAACCTCCTGGATTTCTTGTGCTGGGGCGTAGTATCCCTCCAATAGATGTCAGGGTGGTTGAAGTCTCCCATGAGAACAAGGCCCCATGAGCTGTGAGGCTGTTCCTATTTCTCTGTAGAGTGTTTCATCTGTAGATTCCCCTTGAACAGGCAGTCTGTAATGGATCCCCACAGTAATGTCCCCCATAGCTGTTCTCCCTTTAACTGTCACCCACAAACTCTCTGTTAACTGCTCACCTGTCCCCAGACAGAGTTCCATACTCTCCAGCCTATCCCTAACATAAAGGGCAACTCCCCCTCCCTGCCTGCAGGGCCTGTCTTTTCTGAAAAGCCTGTAACCTTCCATTCCAACACACCAGTCATAGGAGCCATCCCACCATGTTTCTGTGATGCCTATTATATCATACCCCCATAGATGTGCACACATCTCTAATTCCTCTTGCTTGTTCCCCATGCTACCAGCATTTGTATAGAGGCATCTGAGCCAAGCTCCAAATGAAGCCATCTCATTGTCTGGAACGGCTGGAATATCTCTACATTGCTCTGAGCGTTTATTATAGGTGCTGGCAACTGACTGGGTGTGTTGGGATGGAATGATGTCCCCCTCCCCCAACACATCTAGCTTAAAGCATGAAAACATAGCAGCTGAAAAGTGCACAAAGTACTGTGAAAAAGTCTTATGGCTCTAGAGAAAACATTTTCCAAAATAAATATGAGATAGATCATATCCAGAAAACAAGCAAACAAAAAATCATTTACTTATAAAGACATATTATTATACTTTAGGAATTTTGTGTTGAATGAAGTTTGCTCTGTACTAATGACAAGCACAAACACTTCGATTATGTCAGACACTGGATTACGCTTAATTGCTTGACACCATCATAGCTGGCCCTGTGTTCTGCTGGGAAATAGATTCATAAGAGTACTTACAATATTAAAGCTTGGCTAAATATTTGTGTAAGGGTGAATTCTTAGGGGATGAAATGTAAACTTCTCTATATGCAAAAACATTATTTGCTTATTTACCTTTGTATTTTTCAAAGTAGCATAGGTTTTCCAGAAGATTTCAGGGAATAGCTATAAGTCTGTGAAATATTTGGTGAAACCTTATCAATTTTGGGTTACACTGCCCAAATAAAATTACATCATCTGCTGCATAAGCAAAACAGTAGGTGAAACAGCACTGAAGCTTTCATGTAAATGTAAACTGTTTGGAAGATAAAAGGTTATGAGTAAGACAACTTGAAGGTATCATTTTCTGCATAAGGAAGCATATGTAAAATAGTGCCACCCTACCAACTGCATAACAAACATGTCCTACAGTTGTTCGTCTCTAGCGTCTGCTATCAAGACGGATAAACTGAATTACCCTTCACTAATTCTATAGCTCTTTTTTTTTTCTAAATGCAATATTATATGCAGGTTGAATCTTGCAGACATTTTTTGAAATATAAGAAAAACCCCCACCAAATCTCTCTTTGAGGCTGGTAGCATTCCAGATTAGGATGTCTTTCGCTGATAGTGTCCCTAAATGTTAAAGCTTCCTAGATCTCTACATATTATGGGAACAGCTAATTTTATGTGGATTTGTGGTGAAATCAATGAGAGTACATGGATATAAGTCACATGGTTAGGGTTTTTTTTATTTGTGTTTATTAAATCAGAGGATTTTAATAACGAATTATGTGATCAGTACCTCACCAAAATTAAGTAATTTGTACTGAATATACACAAAAAAAAACCATATTTATGCTATAACACAGTTTCAACTATAATTACAATTGTGTCTTGAAAATTAATTTAGGATGTGTGACAATTTTAAACTTAGTGAAATTGTAATGATCACAGAAATTATTTTAGCCACCCATAAGTCATCAGAAGTTTCTATTAAAACTTGTAAATCTTGTCACAAATTTTCTGGCAAAGGCTTGATTGCTTTTTAATTAAACAGGCTTATTGGCAAACCTGAAACTGGTTATAACAATTGATATAACTTATCGATTTTATCACCCCCTACACAAACCGTAAAAGCAAACACATTTTTCCAGGTTTGTGGTGCATTTTTCATAATAAACATATAAGACTGTTATATATAGTGTTTATTTATGCTAATCATAGTAGAGGCAGAAATGCCCTAACTTCTTAGACAATGTTTCAAAGCTGTCAAAACAAAATATTTTGAGTAAAGTCAATTGATACTTTTTTTGAATTTTGGTTCTACAATAGCTGTGATTCGTCAATGTTTCAAGGTATTTAACATCTTTGTCAGCAACATGGAGAGTGGGATTGAGTACAGTTCTGCCAATGACACCAAGCTGTCTGATGTAGTTGACACACTGGAGAGAAGGGACGGCATCCAGAGCGACCTTGACAGGATGGAGAGATGCATCAGTGTGAACCTCATGAAGCTCAACACAAATGTATTGAGAGAAGCCCTGAAAAGAAAGACTTGGTTGACAAGAAGCTCAACATGCCCTGTGCTTGTAGCCCAGAAAGCCAACTGTATTCTGGGCTGCATCAAAAAAAGTGTGATCAGTGGTCAAGGAAGGTGATTTTTCCCCTTCAGTCCTCTCTTGTGAGACCCCATCTGCAGTACTGTGTTTAGTTTTGGGACCACCACACAAGGACATGAGCCTGTTGGGGTGAGTCCATAAGAGGGCCACAAAGACAATCAGGGGATTGAAACACCTCTCCTATGAAGACAGGCTGAGAAGAGTCAGGGGTTTTCAACCTGGGGAAAGGAAGGCCCCAGGGAGATCTCAAAGCAACCTTCTAGCACTTAAACGGGGCCTACAAGAAATCTGAAGAGGGACTTTTTATGAGGGTATGTAGTGACAGGACAAGAGGGAATGCCTCTAAACTTAAAGAAGGTAGATTAAGATTAGAAATTAGGAACAAATTCTTTCCTGTGAGGATGGTGAGGCACTGCAACATTTTGCCAGCGAATCTGTGGATGCCCCACCCTTGGAAGTGTTCGATGCCAGGCTGAAGAGGACTTTGAGCATCCTGGTTTAGTGGAATGTGTCCCTGCCCATTCAGTGTGATTGGAACTAGATGATTTTTAAGGTCCCTTCCAATCCAAACCATGCTATGATTTTGTGATTCTGTGATTCTATGAACATTTTTAACTTTTCAGTCTGGATAGCCATTTCCAACCTAGTGCTACTCCTGAATTAGCAAACTGAAGAGCAGGACAGATGCTTCACAGGCATCAGAAATTAATGCAACAATTGTGTAGAAAACACAAATTCTTTATACTGAAGGCATATGTATGAGGCAGCTCAGGCTAATGGCAATGTCAGAGCAAAGAACTTGTGAGGAGGTCCTGGCTTTAAAGGGTACCTGTTCATGTAGCATCTGCTCATCCCCTTTGTTCCTTTTCTCATGTGTCTCATTTTACTGATATTTATGAAATGGCTGTCTCAAGTGAGACAAAATATTGACTGTCCTTACTCTCTACATTACTGCAAAGTCCTTATGGCTCAGCTTTAATAGTGTGTCAGTAACAAGCCCCTCAATTTCACAGACTTTGATCCTTTATCTAAATCAAATATTTAAATCTGAGACCTTTTTCTGATTTGAGATTTTGATATTTTATGTCATTATGGAAAGTTAAATAAATCAGCATTGCTGAAGTAAGTTAGACAAATTTGCTATAAACAATTTTATTTCTTTTTTATTTGTCTATTAAAATACATAATTTCTTTCTTCTGTTAGAAGCTGTATATATTTCAAGAAAGAAATATATATATCAAAATCAATGGTCTACTTAGTTTCCCTTAAATAACTATTGAAAGAAATACTGAAACATCATTATATGAACACTAATAAGAAACTGGTGATATACTAAGTGCACCATTGCTTAGACACTAAAAACAGGCCGTGATGTTACTCTCAAAACTGGCATGCAGTATGCATACACTCAGTAGACTTTTCACTGGGGGTTTACAACATCTAGTGCCTGTTTTTATCTTTGGTGTCTCCAAGGTGTGCAATAGCACAGCTTTAACTTTCTCAGGTATGGAGGGAGCCCTCTGGCTCTACCTTCTCAGTTTCAAGTCAGTAAATATTTTGAATCAGCTATTATTAGTTTCTTAAATCTTGATGGTCATGTGCTTCTTCACTATGGGACCTCAGAATAAATGTCAGGAATAATTAGCCGACATTTGATGCAAATCCCCAAAGAAGGAAATGTTATTCTGTAAATCTCTCAGCAGGAATTTAGAAATATTTCATTGTATTATCTTTTTATTGCACACAGCTGAGACTGACACTCTTCTGCCTCAAACTGAGGACCCCGTTTTATTTTATTTTATTTTATTTTATTTTATTTTAATTTTCTAGCCTCCAGTAAATAATGCAGAATACAGGTCAACTATGAGAAAATGAGGCTGGGTCAATGTGGTGAGATATTGTCAAAATGGGAACCACCTCTAATGTGGAAATTCAGTGTAGGTTATGTGGCAATATCAGTTGTGTCAGTAGCTCACTAAACAGGATTGCTGCTCATTTGAGAGCTGTCATTACTTCTTGCAGGGAGGCTCCTGCTCTGCACTTACACATCTTACAGGGCTGGTGCTTCTGCTCACTCTGTAGTTTCTTGAACCACGCAGTTGTTTGAAGGATCAGAACACAACTTTATCCCTTCCCCTTCATATATATGGGTTTTGGATTCCAAGCTAGATCTTCATAGCTTAGGTGCATTTTGAACTCAAACAGCAACTCAAATTTCAGCACTCTCAAAGCCAGCCTAGGGAAGAACTTTGATCCTGACAGAAATATAAACTCTACCAGTAAGATCCAGCTCATTTCTTGACATTCTTAAAATGCAGCACTCTGCCCTACTGTATGTATGTATCGTTATGCAAATATCTCTAATGTACAAATTCTTCTTTCTTTAAAACAGAATGTAAAATTAAAAATCACCCCTACTGTCCATGTTACAGAGCTGAACTGAATTATTAGCAAAGTTTACTGATGTGAAAAATCTCATTCAAATTATTTGTTGTGATCTTTCTGGTGTGTGAAAGTGTGTGGAAATTTTCCTTTGAGATAATGAAGCAAGAGAGAACTTTCAAGCTGTCCCAAAAACAAACACTCCTAAATGATTTGCCAGTACCTGTTCAAGTTTTATACATATCTGATCCTATCATTCTGTTAATGATTGTGAACATGATCACTGGATAATGTCATACTTCAGCCACACATGGTATAATACATTACCTCTTCTACTGTACTCATTAACCTACTTTAAGAATTCATTGAATAAGTGAAATAAAATACTTCTTTTTCTGTCTGAACTTCAAAGACTTTTATTTTTGTAGGAAGGAAATGTGAACTATTGAAAAGAAAAAGCAAATACACATTCCCATTACTTTTTGTTTATAGAAATGAGATAAAGTGCCGAAAGTTTGACTATTTTCTCAAATATTGTGATTTCAAGCAAGAATTAAAAAAAATCTTATTTTTAAACAGTCTAGAGAAAGAAAGAAAAAGAGACAAATATGGAAGGAAACAGAAAATACAGGATATATTAATTTTTCTCTAAGAATAAATAGTTTACACAATGATAACCTAAGGTTTGATCTCTTTCCTGTAGTATTTTAACTGCTTGATATCATTGGAAAAAAAAAAGAAAGGTATAGAAAATGAGAATGGAGACAACCTAGAAGTTCTCTGATTTTCCACTATATAGTTATAAAAATATTCAAGTAATTAACTTGGCAAGAACAGTAATGTCTGATGACGGGGATCATGCTAAGTAAATAAAGCCATACTTGAAATTCTGTGAAAAACTTGGTCATGACAGACTCAGCATACCTTCCCTCTTGTAATTTTTCAAGAGTTGCTCAGGTATTTCAAGAAAGGTTTTCACCAGGTTGCTCAGGTATTTCTTGCAGAAGGCTGTCTGGCAGCTGTAGGTGTTGCATCTTGTGCCTATAAAGCAACAAATTATGGTGAAACACTTAGTAAAGTGACAGCAGAGAAATGACGGAAGTAGAAAGGCTCTAACGGGCTCATCCGCTCAGTCAGACAGCAGAAAATTACAAGGAAGGAAAATTCCACCAATATAAAGATATTCTAAGTAAGGAATCTAACATCTGTAGTGAAGGTGGACATTTAAAATATGCATGCTGTCTCTAAATAGGCAAAACTCAGTAGTATGTCTCAGCCATTTTCCTGGCATTTTGGATCCTGGAGTATTAGGATCCCACAAAATGCATTCTTTCCTTGATCTCCAGTCTCAGCTCTACAGTATATGTTTCATAATACATGTCCACTTTCTCTAGCAGGGAATTTTTTAGGGTTTTATCCATTTGTCTGACTTTTCCATATGGTCACAACTTCTGTTCTATATTTCCACTTAGGCTGCCAGAGAAATCCTGGTTTTTCTTCCCCATTGACATGTGGATGACAGTTGCACATCCAAGTTACCTTTTATACCCTATGAATTTACAGTAAAACTGATGACATATTTGTATATTAGGCACTCTTTTTTCATTCACAGATTAAGTATATTACATGATGCTTTAGGTCCAGTGTGTTCTGGATGCAGCTGGCCTTTTACAAATGTTTTACAGAAAATGGTTTGTGTGTGTGTGAAGTGAGTCCAAGGTATCTGGTACATATCAGGTGGATTGCTGTTCTGCTCAGCATAAACGTATGTCCCGGTGTACCTAAATCCATCAGAAACATCTTTTCACTTCTTTCAGAAAAGTGGCTCTTCTTCAGTGGTTCCCATGGACTCCTGTTTTCACAGAATGTCATATATTTTGTGTGGAGGTATAATCAGGATGAGATTGATTTAATAGACGTTTTTAATGCATCCTTCTAAGAGATACTGCAGTAATTCTTAACTTTCCTTAGCAGCCAGGCATAATCTGGAGCAAACCTTAGTTACAAAGGAAAAGCCAGAAATGTTCCAATTAGGATCTGAGCTGAGGAAGAGCTGAGTGTGCACGTGTGTGGGTCTGTGTGTGTGCATCCACAGAGAGTGGAGTGGTGGTGCAAAGGTCCCCCTAGAAAGCAGGGAATGGAGTTGTATCTCATGAGGCTGTTACAGCTATAGTTCTATTTAAAATGCAGTCTCATGGAGTGCTCCTCTTACTCAAGCTTACTCGAGTTGAGTAACTTCAGTCATCAGTGTTGCAATGGGGTGCTCAGACTGGGAATTTCAAAAAAGCCTAAAGGAATCTGAGGCTTTTGAACTAAGTTAGGTCCCTTAGGCATTACTGAAAACCTCAAGCTTAATCTTTTGTTTTACTTTCTTTAATCATGTCTATAATTTTTCCTCCTCACTTGCATGCATCAAAAGGATTCCCACCCTCTAGTCCAGAAAAATTAAAAAATTTAGTCACTGGTGGAATAAAAGTTGTTCTTAAACTCACCTCTTGGGAGCTCCTGCTCATTCAGAGCACCATATACACTTAAGTGACAGCTGTCATCTACTGTCATTTGCATTGGAGAAATACTGATATTACATGCAAACACTTGAATGTGAAAGCTTATCAGGTACTTAGCTTGGCATCCTTTTTTTGCTCTGCCAGAGCTGGTGTGTGCTGTTTGCATCTAACGACTATATTATTATGGTTATTGAGCAAAACAGCTGCAGAAATGAATGTTCATTTCTTTCTCATTAGTTTCTAGAGATCAGGTGATGCTAAATTGCAAAGTCGGTAGCTTTGATCTCAGTGCAAAATATAGCATAATTTTAAATGTATAATTTTAATTTTTTATTTAAATTTTGTATTTATAGAAGAACAGTCCAAAGATGGAAACTGATACAGAGTACAATACTGTTCACTGACAAAATAGTCACATTATGCTGGTAAGTTTAGTTACATTTTCAAGGACAAGGCTAAATATGTTAGACTGAGCATCTGGTTTTACAGGCATTTTCTTCCGAAACCAAGAGACTGGAGGAGGGGCTCACAAATTGTGCTCTGAAACATTTCTGAGTGTTTTATGGAGACACAAAGAGCAGCTCTTTATAAATTCTTCCAGCTTGTTGTCACCATCAGAACCAGTTAAATTTGTCTCTTAGTGGTTTGAGGCAGTTTAGATGGCAGTTTTCTTTACAGTGTGTCCGAAAGAGATTGTCATGCATTAACTTTCCCTGTGCATGCTTAAAGGCACCAACAGACACTGTGGGACAAGTGAGATCTGCTCTCTTGCCTGACCTTGCTGAACCCTCTGGCTTACCTCTTCTGGCATCCAATGCAGTACTGCCATATTTGTATCACATTAACCTCTACGTCCCAGCCCAACACTTAATAATAACGCATAATTCCTAAGTGGAGGAATTAAGAAAGCCTGGTTTCCTGTGCCTTATGGCTGGGTTTCTTGGTGCTAGAGGAAGAATAAGGAATGAGTGAGTAGTGTTGCTCTGGAGGTGGGATCTCCAAAGAAGATCTCAGAAGGGTGGATTTTCTGGTCACCAGTGATGAGTAAAAGCTTACTCTGCAGAGGTGTGGAGCACCACTAAAAAACCCTTTTTCCTTTGATTGACCTTTGTTTCTATGAAACTGGGAGGAATGAGAGGTCTGTTCTTATTATAAATTGACCAAAAGTACAAAGTTATTAATGGGCAATGGGAAAATTAGTAAATAGACACATATAAACGCATACACAGAACAGCATGCTAGAAGCTTCATTTCAGAAAGAAAATGGAGTTTAAAAAAGAAGTGATTAGAATGAAAATTTCGTTTGTAGATAGGAAAAAAGAGTTTCTTATTGACTTTTCTTGCCCTTTCATCTATCGCCCCCTCATCATCTCCTACAACTACTTTATGATTTCTAAAGGTCAGGCTAGATCTCAACATATGCTTTTAATTTGAGGTCTCAAAGCAGCATTTCCCAAACTAGGAAATCTGGAAGCAAGCCTGGAAGTGCATAGAAAAGTGGAGTTGTGAATGGAAACATTTGGCAACTGTGGTATAAAGCTTACTCATTCCACCCAACCAGATTTTCAGCAAGATGTTGTATTTGGTTTACAACTGAAATAAGTAGCTCCTTGAATAGACGGTCTTCAGAAGAAGGCAGCTTGTAGAGCTCTGATGCTTATTATGCTCTTCTGGTTGCAGCCATCATACTAAAATTCAAATATTTTAAGCAGTATTTACTTTTTCTTGTGCAGCAGATCTTTTAACTTAATCTTTATGGAAATTCTGCTATAAGAAGAAACATACCACTACTCCCTTCCCTTTATCCCCTAGTGAGTACTAGCACATTCACAAAATAGCCTCACGTATAAAGACAAATGTAAGGCAGTCACTATTTTATCAGACTAAAGGATAGAGCCCTACTACTAATGATGTTGAAATTGTTTCATAATTATTGGCTGAAATCTTTCACTTGCAAGGAAATGGCAAAAAAATCCCATTCATACTGTGTGGGAGAGAGGGTTTCCCCTCTTGTCATAGGCCTTGGAGCGTAAATATCTCAGTGTGAGGGTGTTTGTCATCAGCATTACTGCAGCTGAATTGTGCATGGTTCTAACAAATTCCCCATCACCATACTTCAGTTTAATGGATAAAATTAGCTCCCTGGTTGTAACTCAGTCTTCTCGTCAGTGTTTTTTTGATGTTCTGTGGGCATCAAAGTAGCAGACCTTGGCAAAATTTTGTGTGAGGAAAAGGAAGAACAGAAAAAAAGAATAACCCATGGACTAATCCAGGGAGTGCTTCATGTGTAAATGTTCTTTTTTAATTTTTTTTTTTAATTTGCCTTTTTTTTTTTTTTTAATGTTTACTCCCATTTGCTTCCATTGGGAACTGTTCTTACTGAAAAGTTAAAAGGGAAAAAAAACGCTAGCTGTAATTTAAGTAGACTGGGAGCAAATGACTGATATGCTCAAGTGATTTTGAGACCTTTATCATAACACTATCTACTGTTGTGACATTTAAGTCTTGAATGGCTCCATTTTTAGTCACACACAACTTGCAGCATTTTTATACTGCTGCTGTGAACACAGATCCTGTGGATAATTATCATAATCACCTCTCATTTGAGAATGTTCTTTGGAGACTTGAACCCAGGTCTCTCACTCCTGCTTTATTATAGGGGAAGTAGAAGGAGCATCTCCCCTAGTTCACAGTAGCACTGACGAGGAGTAGTTAACTTGAACCCTCAATTATGTGGAGAAAATCTGCACATCCTGCCCAATTAAGATTTCTTTTTCCCATGGAGCAGGTTCTAAATTTTTAAATAGTTTGATTGGAATTCTAAAAACAGCAAGAGAGAAGATTAATCTTGTTAATAATTCGAAAGCTGAATGCTAACACTTTTCCCCTATAGGAGCTGCCTCAATGTTCTTACTCTCACAGCTAACAGCAGTTTCAGTCTGTGTGTAAAGAACCTGATATACATGTATATTGACCAACTGTTTGATAGAAATAATTGAAAAAAATAAGGTGAATAAATTAATTGTGTCTGCCTTTTGATATACATCACAAAAGAGAAGGATGAAAGGGCAAGATAAATCAATTGGTCCCATGACTAACATGGTCAACCTATATCTCTGCTTTCTTTACAGTATAAGGAAATATTGCTTCTAACTAGGCCATATCCTCCTGCAAGCTAAAGCAGGAATTATGTTCAGCATCTCTGTCAACTGAGGATGTGTGAGATGCTGTTTAAACACACCTTTTGTACTCCCTACTTCCTGGATAACTCTGTTTATCACTGCTTGGTACGGTTAGAGTAATGAAGAGCAAGAGTTAAAAAGTCATTCTGATGTCTTCGACCAGTAAGACGGTTCCCAAATAAGCTTCATTTCTTAGGATCACTTTTTCTCTTTCCGTAGTTGTTGGTGTAGGTGTTTCAGAGGGCTCTTACGTAGCAATTGCCACCTAAAGATCTGTTTAAAAGTATAATTTTGAGGGCTACAGTAGTGAGATCCTGTAACTTGTTACAACATTATCAGAGCAGCAAGAGTATGGGATGACTGCAAGACTAGTTGTCAGATGGTGAAATCATGTCCTATTTATTAAGAGCAGAAATTTGAACCAGGGTCTTTATTTTAATTCATGAGCATGCTGATCACTATGAAGAATTTATGCTTCTTTTTCTTTCTCTCCATTCTAAGTATTTAATTAATTATAAAAGGAGAGAACACTGCCACCACAAATGGCTGTCAAATATAGTATATCAGTCTGCATTTGCTGCCACCATATGCAATGGAGGAGAGAGAAGTTCAGGGATCATTTCTAAAGTGAAGATTAAAAAAAATACTGTACCATAACACAGAAGGGAGATCATAAGGTTTGCACACTAGCAATAGCCTGGTTATTTCTTTTCATTTCTGTGTTTTACTTAACAACTTTAATTATGGTATTTAAATATATATCACCAAGTGTGTGTGTTTATATGGGTATATTCATATTTTATTTTCCTGTATTTATTAAAAAGTTTATTCAAAGCTGGCTTTGGAAAAATAATTTTCCTGACTGCAGAAGACTTTAAAAACCTAACAAACATCTACCAGATCTTTCCATAATTTTTGAAAGCTGCTGTGGTTCTCTGTTCAGGTACAATAGCATACAGTAGATAAACAGCAAGTATTTCTACCATGACAGGACATCTATGAGAAGCAAAAGATTCTGAGCTGAGAGTAGTAGTTTTATTTCTCAATTTTTGACCAATTCAGAATAAAATAACTGTAAATTTTAAATTGAAAAGTCATAAAAATAGATTATTTTTTGCATATTGCTTTTTGCCCATGAATGAAGAAATTAATTATAACAGATTACAACAGATCCTCTTTTTTGTTTTTTTTTCCAGAAATTGGACTGTTCCAAAAAAGATAAAACATTTCAAAACTTCCCAACTACTTACTAAACATTAAAACAATTAAAAATTTTGTAATATCCTAACAGTCATCAATATAATCTCTGCCCCATCAGTGGAGTTTGAATTTTGAAACATTAGTACTGCAGCAAAATATTTGTGATGAGCAGTAAAATACAGTAGAAGGGAAATCCAAAGAAACCAGAGATACTACACTTATGTCCCAAAGCCTTAGTTTTTCTTAAAGAAAGGAAATTTTTGGATGTAAAATTCTGTCTGAGACAATATACGGATAAAAATCACTGGAAAAACTGAAAGAGTGAGTTTAAACACTGCTAAAGTCCTGTTTACCTGCAGCTTTTTTTGTGGTCTATGTATCTCTTCCAGAATGGAGAGAGATAGAGTCATACCTTAAGTTTCAGAGAAATTTGGTTAATGTGGTCCAGAAGTTTCCTGTTTTTCCCAGTTTTCCTCAGATTAGATGTGACTCCTGTAGTAACTGAGAAAGAGCTTATCATTAGATTCTTTTCTTTCATATGAGAGTTCTATAGGCAAATTTTTTTTCTTTTTTTTAATAAAAGCAGCACAATGACTTACCTGAAGGTCTTAATTATGTTTCTTTTTTATTTCATAAAAAAAAAAGATAAGAGCAAAAAGTCTCCTTAGCCTGATGATACTTGTCCACTGAATATCAAGATCCTTTTTATTGAAAACAGTTTCCATATGAGTGCTTCTTGAGAAAATATTGTCCAGGATATTCTTAATGAGTAACTGTTATACTTTATAAATTCAGATTAGCTAAAACATCCTTCAGTAGTCCAAGAGGTGCTACTGTGATGGGCAGAACTGAGAAGAGTTACATGACCAGTCAGTCACAGCAGTTATGACAGGACAGTAAGCCTTATGTCAGTATCTATTTCTTAAACTTACACAGAAGTTTTGAATATCTAGCAGTTGCCATAGTGTATTTTAAAAATGTAACAAAATGATACTTATGAGTTATGATCATCAACTATAATTGTACATGATCATCTCCATCAAAACACTGCAAGTTAAAGTCTCATATTAACAGTTAATCATGATCTTTAAATGAGTCTATGATGCATTTATATGAATTCTTTAACATGCATTGGTGAAGAATGCAAATTGTGAAATAGGAAGGAACTTAAGTAAAACCATATTTTTTTATTCATTTTGACACAGGAATGTGAAAGGCTGAAAGTGCATTTGAACAGACATCAAACATCCAATAAAGTACAGAGGTTTTTTTTTCTAGATTGGATGCTGCACATTACAGAGAAGAGGGCTTCAAAGGCTGTCAGAACAGGGAGGTGGGAAATTCAAAAATTATGTGTAAATAGCTTTAGAGTAACCATTCATGAGACACTTCATGAAATAACATGAAAATATTTCTCACATAGAAATTTGTAACTTCAATAGGTGATTATTACACTGTATGTCTTTTACAGTCTTTGTAACCATGTTTCAAAGATTGAAAGGGAAGCAAGACAATTTGCTTCAGTACTATAGAACTGGTAATTTCACAACTGACTTCAATTTTTGTCAGTAATCAGAAAACACCAGTTTGTATATGTGTGTGCATGTGTGTGTATACTTATATGTTCTTTTTAATACAAGAACTAGAAAAGCTTGAAATTAACTTTTTAGGACAAGGTATCAAAAGTTTTCAGTTATTTTTAAAGTGGATTACACACTGCAATTAACTCAGGTGGATGTGCTGGAGGAGGACAGAGATGTGTGGTCCTTGGTCTGCAGTGAGGGATGATGTCTAGGCCAGGGCTGCAGTAACAGTAGCCTCACCTACAGTAGCTGTGATCTTGTAACATCAGTGGACCACCTACTGAGCAGGCTGAGGGAGGAGGAGAGCAGATCATGTGGTAGCAAGGAGGAAGACTGTGAGGTCAACAATTTGTTTGCAGAGACCTTGTAGCAGCAAGAATCCCAGACATGTGTTGCCCAGAAGGAGGGACAGCTGGTGGCTGTGCTCAAGTGGAGGGAGGACAGGGACTCCAGCCATAATGTGAGCTGGAAGATGGTGACTTCTGGAACAAAAAAGGGTGTTTCTCTTTAGAGGTGTTTGGTTGGCAAAATGGGAGAAGGAGAAGAGGCACTGATATTCTGGGGAGGCACCCAGACTGATCATGTCTGACTCAGGTGATGGAGCCAGTGACTCAGAGAGGAAAGGTAATGATGGTCTTTCTGTAAGGGATGGTGAAAGCCATATGGCAAACAGTTTTGCTGTCTTGGGACACTTGCTGCTCATCTGTGGACTAAATTTGGAATACTGTAAAGAATTTGCCAAGGTTCATCTAGGACTCTGGCTACTACCGGTTGCTGCCTGTCCATAAGGGTGTCATTGATACTGTGAGTTGAGACCTTGAGTAGACCAAGGGTTGCCACATGGTCCTTGGAGTTAGAATGAAAGACAAAGTGTTGGTGTCTTCCTGAACCCTGCTGGTCAAGGAGAAGAAGTCAGAGAAGAGCTGTGGATCCTGTAGATCAACACCTGGCTTTGTGGCTGATGTTGCTGGCACAGATCTGTCTTCTAAGGCTGTAGGAATTTCCTAATGACTAGAAAAGTGCAAATGTTACGGCTATTTTCAAAAGAGGCAAGATGAAGGATCCAAGGAACAGCAGGTCAGTCAGCCTCACATCACTCCTGGGAGGACTATGGAAAGGGTCCTCCTGAAAGTCATTTCCAGACACATGAAGGACAGCAAGGTTACTGGGATAATCCAGCACAGATTTACAAGGACAGATCCTGAATGTCTTCTATGGTGAAATGACTAGATCAGTAACTGAGAGAGGGTGTCTGACAAATTGGAAAATGTCCAGCAGAGGGCCAATGAAGTGGGCAGATGCCTGAAGCATAAGACATATGAAGAAAGGATGAATGACCCAGGTCTTTTTAGCCTGGAGAAAAAAAAAATAAAATGATCCTAACTTCTTTCTTTAATAAGTTAGTATTTATAGATGACAGACTCTTTTCTGAAACACACTGTGAAAAGAGACAACATTTGTAATTTGTAGCAATGGAAATTCTGACTAGATATGAAGGAAAAAAATGTAATGAGAATGGTTAATCACTAGAGCAGGTTGCTCAGAGAGACCATGGGATTTGCAGCTTTGGAAATATTCAAAAGTTCACTAGCAAAAGCATTGAGAAACTTCATTTGACTTAGAGGCTACACTTGCTTTTAGCAGAGGGTTGCACTAAATGAACTCCAAAGTCCCTTCCAGCAAAAATTATTGTATTATTCTATATTCAACTTATAGTAACACACTTCTGGAAGTGGTGGGTATTATATATACCTCTCCAGTCTAAGAATGAGCTTCATGGTCACAAATAATTAGTACTCCAGTTAGGATGAAAGAGCTTTCTGCATTGGAGTCTCCCTCAGACTTGTTGATTAGCAGAGTGTTTTGTTTATGAGAGGATCCTCTTATGCATAAAAGCTTCCAATAATGCAAATGTTTACAATCCTGATACAGAGAAACCATATGTAAGCAGATGATTCATGATATTCAGGCTTCTGTTTCCTGTTTCAATCACATCTGATTTATGAAAAGTAAACAGTGAATCCAAACCCATCCTAGTTGTCAGTGGCCCTTGTGAGGTAGTAAATATCATGAATTTCAAACTGTTAAAAAATCTTTCAAAACTGCTCAGCATGCAACTGCTTTTATAGTTACATGAGCCTTTAAAATGCACATTTCCTGAAAGTCAAGCAAGCGGGAATAATTACTATTCATTTTTTTCCCCTCAGCTTAGAGAGTTAAATTGTACTCAACAGTTATTTCTCCCTAGTGCATGATACAGCAGAAATCCTTCCAGAGCAAATGCACTGCAATCACAGAGTTGGCTTCAACGACAGAAGCACTAAAAGAAGTAATACAGATTAATGAATGGATGATGTAGATACACTTTGTCAGCACTGTTTGCTACAAGAATCTCCTTAAGCTCTGAAAATGAAGACTTCCGTGGAAAGCTTTTTTTGCTTGGCCTGTGGTAGGTACTGAGGATCTGTCCTTTTAAGGACCCTTTTTCTCCCCACTCCACTGATTTCAGAAAGCTTGTGTTTTCTTTTGAACATGAAAAGGCTGGACATTGCAAATAATAAAACTCAAGTGTCAAAGCATTTCATCACTGTCAGCAAGAAGCTTCTGATGTTTTCTCAAGGATCAACCCACACATTCATCTGTCTTTAATAAAAGCAGATCTGACTGGCCATATCAGCTGGTTTGCTGTGCTTGCCTTGGATCAAGTGTCATTTGTTGTTTTTTTTCAGTGGGAGGGATTTCAAGATTTATGGGTGTGCTGAGAAAACATGGGAGGAATCTGCCTGGAGGGTTGATGGGTCTCCGTGGAGTGAAAAATGTACGCATTGAAGTGCATTTATACACGCTGTCCTTGGCTTGCAGTGTGGCTTTCCAAGGGTAAGCCTCACCCAGCCTCTTGAGAAACAACTTGTTTAGTAGTTTTCTTCTCCATGTGATTTGCTAATTTATGGGAACAGAAATGTTGAGGCTTGTTGCAGAAACACGAGTCATCCTATTAATGAAAATTATTCTGAAATGGGAGGACTGTGGCAAACGAGAACTTGAAGACATGAAACACGCATATTCTTATGCTATAAAATAACTAAACTTTTCAGAATTGAATTGAGGTGTTATAAGAAGGTCCTATAGCGAGTTATAGCAAGATCTTGAAAAAATTCAAAGAGAAAATGACACTTTGCAAAAGTTCAGATTAAATCAATACAGAAAACAAACAAAAAAAAATGCCACCAATAATTTGCTAATAGTTAAAAAAAAAAACAAAAACAACTTACCTAGATCACAAATAATAGTTCAGCACAATGCAAGCAATTAGCTGATTAACCACAAGTACTGTATACTGGTCTAATCTCATTCCTGGAACTGAAAGACAAAGTGAGTGTATTTTCTTCTATGAGACAGCTTGAAATTACTTTGTTTCCAACATGGTTTCATCTTGTTCTCTGGCTTCAATAATCTAGGAATTAGTACAGTCATTTAAGGTCTATATAACACACTCAAAGCTATTCTGTCATTCAAAGCAGCGGATTTAGCCCCTGAGTTCCCAACCTTCTGAGCTACTTTAGAAAGTAGTCTAGTTTCATTTTTTCCTCTTAAATACCCTGTGTCTACATAAGATGTTAAGGTTTTCACCAAAAGAAGAAAGAATGATAGCTACTATCATGAATATGACTAAAGTTCTCATATATTGCCTGTATAATGGTTTTCTACCTGGCCTCCACTGCTTAAGTAGTTCCAGTCATCAGAGATGTATATATATAAAAATAAATCATCACATTCTCATCACTTTTGATGAAGTCACCTTTCTACTCCTAGATATTTTGGAGAGGCTGCAGGGCAGACAACAATAGCTAAAATAATTTCTGGGTGCAAAGCAACTCATTGTCATCAGTAGCTGCATTAAACTGTAGATTTATTAGGGCTGAACCATTAGTTTCAAGTGAAAATTTTTACAGGCTATCTAATCCTTAACCAAATTAGGGATTCTGATGTTTGCAGGACTGAAGATCACAGCTGATACATCTGTGGTTAGTAGCAGAAATGTCAGCTTGTAGTTTAGGAAGCCTGGGTGTCTAGAAAAATTGCTGTGAGATTTAGGACCAAACAATCCAAATGAATTGGGGATCAGGCTTAGGCAGACAGCTGAAATAAGATTTAATCTAGTCCTGGCTATGTTACAGTATCATTTACAATGTTTAATAGCACATAACATGGAAGCTGTGTACACAGAGCATATGTTACTGGGCACATTTAGTTCTATATGTGTTAGCAAGGAAAACAAATGGGATTGTAACATTAGTTACAACCCCTTTCCCACCTAAATTACCTTTCTTTTACCTTATTCTACTGTTATTTTCTTTCTAAATGTATAGGTTTATGCCTACCTGCTATTGTCATCTTACCTAGTCTCCAGCTGTAAAGCTCACGTTTAACACTTAATTTTTTAGCTTTAATTTATTACTTTTCTAGTTGTGCTGTAATTAGCACACAGGATAAACTCTTAAGCTATAAACTCCCTCCCTATGTATTAGTAAAGGTAATGCACCTGTTTTGATATAACCCAGCCTCTTAAAATAGATGTTATTGACTTAAGCAACATTTCCACTAAAATATTGCTAAATAAAGAATTTGAGAAAAGCATGCAAAATAAAATCTAGATCTTTCTTTATGGGCAAGGGTTTAGCTAAATGTTTGCTATCTGAAACATATTCAACGTTCATGGAAGGGAAATTATGTCTTTCAGTCTAAGATGGATGTAGGATATCTCTAGACGTCAGTGGCACTGTGAACCACCAGTATTATGTTCATAAAAGATCAGGGAGTCTACTTAATTGTTCAATAAACTCTACAGGTTGTAAACTGAAGTCTGGTTACACCAGCTGCACTATCATGCCTTGGATCTAAGTCAAGGATGAATTCAGTTGTGTATATTCCTGTGGAATACACTTTACATTTTGATCAGGGACAGTGCAATGAAAAAGTGCAGCTCAGATATGTCTGAGAGATTGAATATATCTGTATAAGATGCAGCAACGGCTGTAGGTCCTTCATGTAGCAGCATATAACGTGTCTATGACTACATATTCAGCAGAGAACAGTTACAAAATCTCACGAGAAAGCTACAGGGTGGGGTTTTGCACACATCTCCAAATTGGATTGGCATCTGTCAAGGAAAATGCTGATCATCCTACAGGGATCATAATATGCAGGGAAACAACTAGCTGTTTAACAGAAGAATTTGAAGATTACTGTTCGGTATCTGAAGTGCTTTGATTGTTGACTACTGTATGCTAATTCTCTCAGAGCATTCTTTTATTGATGATTTGAATCTAGGCAGTGTTGACCTAATTTTGAAGCATGCACTGATATTGGTCTCTGATTGTTATGGGTTGTGTCAAAGATTAACAGCCTCCAGGATGGCAGCCCAGAGGACCTCCTCAGCTGGCTTAGCATTAGCGTTTTCTGAAGCCAGTGGCCAATATAAACTTGGCCACAAGCACAAACTTTTGTACTTCATTCTAGGCAGTGGAAAAATGGTCAGAGACATTTATTTAGACATAGACACAGAAGGAGACAGGAGAAAACCAGTGTCAATTACCACCACCCAAATTCAACAGGAGGAAGCTCGCTTTGCTGGGTTTGCCCAAGTCAACCATCTTCTAGTGCTAAGCTTTCAAACAGTGGCTTGTTGCACATTCTGATTGACTCTCATCTGTTTAGAAAAAAAATGCACTTGGTCCCTACTAAAGTGTAATTTCCTTGGAGGTCTGACATAAGGTGAGGTCTGACACAAGATCTGTCAGACCAGAAAAGCAAAATATATTCCAATGGTGCTTTTAATTGTCTTCACCATGTCATTGTGACCCTGTTTTCCCTAATACAATATTTCGTTCCATGAAGTGCTGTGAAGATGCATACAAAAAGATTAATCTCTGCCAAAAATATAACTTTAAATAGACAAGGTAGGCAAAGACAGAAATACTCTTCTACTACATTCAGATACTTCAGATCATCTAGTTTGAACTCTTCTATAAGACTGGCTGAGGAATACTCCACACATGTCCCATAAAGGGTCATAAACCTTGAGGGCCTTATGAAAACACACAACATGGGAAGGCAACTGATCTTGTCATAAGGCAATTGGGTTCCACTACTACATCTCTATTTAAAAGACTTAAAGGAAAGGGGTGGTGGGAATGATGGTGAAGGAGGAACTAGATCTGTTGAGAGTTAAAAAGGTATTTAAATATATTACTGATTTCCTAATGTAAGTGCATTCATTCCTCTCACTGTAAGGGATATCAGAGTCTAAGACAAATTTATGAATAAATCTTTAAAGAATAAGAAATCTATTTCCCAAAACAACACAACAACCCATTGCAAATGGGTGCAAAATTTAAAGATCATCGCATCTGAGAGGAAAATGTTTGCCAGCTCTCACAGGCTTTGGATCAGCCTCCAGTCCTTGAAGCAGCCACTGAACATGGCAGGAATGAGGGAGGCAGTTTCAGAGACTCACAGAAAATGTAAGGGTTTCTATGTCTTTTCATGCCCACACCTCCTCTCAAGCATCCTTACACTTGACTGTACCAAAGCAAGCACTGCAAAAAAAAAAGGTTTATTAACAGACTGCTAACCTTCCATATGTAGTAGATATTGTATCCATGAAACCCTCTCTATTTTTCAATCTCGGAAGGTACAGAGAGAAATACTTTACTTTGCATAATTTTTCTCTGAAAGGAAATCTCCTTACAAAACTTTTCACACATTTCACATTTGCACGATTTCTTTTTTCTTTCCTTTTTTTTTTTTTTTTTTTCCCCAGCATACATGCTCCTCAACTTCTTGGTGAATGCTTAGGGAAGAAGTAAGATCCAACCAGTCTGACATTTAAAACCAAATGTAAGGTAAGCATAAGAACAGCTGTCAGTAAAAATTAGCAGGAACCAGTACTTGAGATGAGGTTGGTATTTGACAGTGTTCATGAATAGTACATTTCACCCTGAAGATGTTACCTTTCAAACCTCAGGATTCCCTTTTCTTTTTAAATAATGTCTCACCATTTTAATGTTACGAATTTGTGCAATATTTTATACGTGACAAGCACGAGGGAAGAACCTTATTATCATTCTCCCATGCACATATTGTAACATGGATTAATGTAAGGATGGAAATATTCATCCATTTCATGAGGATGGCTGAAACATTTGCTGCCAAAATCCCTTGCCTGTCATTTATTACTGACATTGAGAACATTTTTTATACACTTGTGAAAAAGCTTTGCAAAAAACATTGAAGTTTATGAATTGCTTTCAACTTTGCAGCTGATAAAGTTGAATTTTCAATACCTTGAAGGGTTTACATTTCTTTGTGGTTTTGGAAGTAACTTTCTGTACATTTATATTGCCTTACATGGCAATTCAGATTTGCCCATAACGTGTTACATGCTCAGTAATGTTTTACTGGTGCTATTATTACAGTTAGCAGTAACGTCAATACACATTTATGTGTCCTGCAGAGAAACTCAGCTCAGGAGGGGTAAATCCTTTGAGAATTGGCAAGGTTTCCAAATTCTTTTCTGTAAGAAGACCATTCTGTGGATCTCAAATGCAGCCTACTGTTAAAGTACAGGGAAAACTTGTCAGACCACAGTATAATTACCATATTCATGGTGGTTTTCAACTGTGCAGTACACTAATCTTTTTTGGCAAATTTTCTCTGACTCAGAGCAAAGCTGAGGATCTTCTTAATTTTCTCAAGGTTGTTTAGTAGCCTACAGAATTGACCTCATTCCAGAGCAGTTGCTGGAATAAGTATAGAATAATGAGAATATTGACTCTACAGCATGTTCAGTGTCTTTTTAATTTATTTTGAAACTGTGTTAGGCAAATAAATGTTTTAGAAAACCTAAATAAAAACTTTGATTAACATGTACTTTCATTAAATACTTTTAGTTCTACAGGGGCTTTTAGGCAGTTCCAAAGGAACATATCAGATTTCACAAAACTATCATATGGAAATGTTTCTTAGGTTCAGGGTAGTACTTCTGGTGAAAGCCAGAGAAAGACATGCTGTGAACCAGTGTAAGCAAGACCATTAATTAGCCATAAAGAGCATGTATATGACTTATTCCCACCTTGTCAGACACCCTTCCCTGAAAACAACAAAAAGCCTCCCAACTATCTGTTGGACACCAAACTGTGCCTAGGCACTGTTTGAGAGAAGAATTATTATAAAAAAAAAAACCTATATGGTGAGTGTCCTATTCACTGAACAGTAAAGATGAACATGGGTCTATTGCAATTATTGGATTAAAAAAGGATTGAGTATACCCAGAATCTATTCTATATTTTATTGACAAAGACAATGTAAATGCTGTTTCCTGAGTATATGTCTGACTGTAGAAATATGTTTTGTAGCACTTATTAGTAAGAATAAGAGAAAAATGAAATGCAAAACTATCACTCTCTAAGTCTTTATTTCCCTTTCTTTTCCCATAATTTCCCCCTTATTTCCTAAACACTGGTTTGCAGCTTTCCTGATAGCTGTATGATAAAATACAGAATATGGTATGATATGATAGGGTATGAGATGATATGATGAAGGTGTATGACTGGTATGAAAGACCTAGACAATTACTATAAAAACAGAATGGCGCAGATTTTGCTGGATGTGATGTAGTTTTTTCCCAAAGTAACTCAGAGCTGGTACTGCTGTACAAGTCTGTGGCTTTTTCACACAGATCTCAAGGGAGCAAAGACCCAGAGACACATCTATGCATATCCCCAAGTATTTCCAAATATAACTATCCTTGTTAGTGTATACAACTATTTGCTCCTTGCCTTTTCTTTTCTGCCAGATAAAAATGGTTCTGCCCCATAAAAATGGTTTCTGCCAGATAAAAATGTCTACTGAAATTGGTTCTTTCTCACTTCTATAGTTTCTCACCTTTCAGCTTTTTCTTCTCACTAACAGCTGTGTCCAGCTACTCATACAGGTGGGGTTTTTTTGTCTGCTCCAAAGTGGTTTTTTGAGAATTTCAGTTGGAAAGTGTGGGAAAGGTGAGTCTCAGTGCGTGCAAGGCAGTGTTACCTTAGTGGCAATACAAAAGTGAAGAGTGCATGTTGAAATTGTTTTCAATAATTTTTAATTTTCATGTGTTACTTAAAAGAAATTCACATTCTGATCCAGCATCAGTAAAGCAGGAATCTGTTGTGATAAAACCCATTCTCTGCCAACTGGCTCTGTTCATCTTAGCCACTGAATACATACACCTGTCTTCAGTGTGACTAATGCACATCTTCAATGTTCAGTTAAGGCTGAAATGCTTATCTGAAATGAGATCTGGATTATTCTGCTGAATAAGGCTGTTATAGCAGGTCAGTCAACAGCAAATCTGGTTTACACAGAATGAAAAAATAAAAATAATAAAAAAGTATTAAATTAATTCTTTCTTTACAGGCAAATTTAATGGGGTGCTGAGAAATAAGGATACATTGTAACTTATTTGAAAAAATATTTTCTGGAATTAAGACTCAGCTATCTAATTTTACATTTTCCAAGGGCATTCTGTGTTTACTAGTTTCTGTGACTGTAATATATGTAATACTATTACATGAACAATTAAGATGTTCTTGCTTCCTTGTCTGATTCAGCTCTGGCCCGTATTTTTCTGCTTCCCACTAACAGTTTTTTGCCCCTTCAGCTCTGACATGACAAATGTTTTGGAAGCTGATGATGTTGTAGATATGATCACTAAAACTTTTGAGTAAAACTTCCAGAAACACTAGCAGTAGATGAAGAATGTAGTAAGTTGGCCTTGCACAACAGCTGCTGTCTTTGAAACTATATTTCTACTCAAATAAATAAGTGTATGTTGCACAAATAATGTTGAAAGGCTTATTAATGATAGCTAGTACTTTTAAGTACATTTAAGTCATAAAAGCAACCAGGTTTTTTGCATATTAAATTCTGCCTAAAATGTGGAAAATGAGGGAAGGAAAAGAGTCTCCAAGAATGAAGAGAGAAGGAAAGATCTGTGAAATCCCTACTTCCTGTTCTTTTTCTGACATTTTGTCTTTTTTAAGGTCATATACTTCCATAAAGATGAAAGATATATAGAAATATCATTACAAAAAACATTTTCTAAATAAACTATGCTATTTTTTCTCATTGTGAGTGTTTTTCAAGGTGAAACTGATATGCTTATACATTTTCAATATGAAAATGAAATGAACTGTAAACGTGCTTTACTGAGTGCAGCATAAGCATAATTTCTACAGTAATATCTGATAAGAATATACATCAGTGCATATTTGAGGTCACTGTAGTTTCAAATATTTAAGTAACCCTCAGGGAAAGGTCATGTTTTTCCGAAATACAAATCCAGAACTCCCTCTCTTGCTCACAGCAACAGTAAATACTCCTCAATAGATGTTTGGGCTTCTCCTCCTCCCTCTTCATCATTTTAGCTATTTACAAGCAACTGAACAGCCTCATGGTTATTATGGCAGTATTTATGTTCTTCCAGTTTGCCACAGTTATATGTCTGGAAATGAGAAAGTCAGCTTGTAACACTCATCTCCAGCTTGTCAAGCATGAAGTGCTTCTGCAGTTCCACAGCCCCATCCTGAGCACTGCTGGTTGCTATGGAAGCAGCAGAGCCCAGCACTCTGAAGGACTGGGAGATGCTGGGGGGACTATTCATCACTTGATAGAGATGTACCATGCTGTCCTGTAAACTTACACCATTTATAATTTCATTGGGACTGAGTGGTCATATATCCTTCACACTCTGCAAAGCATGAGTATAATGACTTTTGCTTCCTGTAGGGTGTGCAAGAAGAGATTTTGCACATCTGGGTCCATTTCCCTCTGAGCTTCATCATTCCATACTCTTGGGGGTTTTGTATGTAGTAGGACAATATTTCTGTATATACTTTGCCATGTTTTCCAGCAGGAGGTAGGAAAAGGAAAAGGTGGGGGAGACAGATGTCCCCCTGCTGATCCTTCCCAACAGGCTGGAAACATAGGAGTTAGACCTGCCCACAGCTAGTCCTGGGAGGCTGCTTCAGCTCAGATGTTGCAGTCATTCAGAGCAGAAGAGACCAGGCACACAATGATGCATCATCACAGTGACAAGGCACTTTTTAGTCCATTGCAGAGGTGGTATCCTAAAGAGGGCCAAATTTGCTTCATTCTAATCCCTTAGTAAGTATCCTAAACTCAGTTCTCCAAAAGAGGGCTGGAAACAACTTAATCCTGTTAAAAAGTATTCCTTAAAACCAGAAATATGTAAAAGTGAGAAATTATTTTCTTAACATCTAAGGTAAAGTTTAGTTCACAGGATAAAATGGAGAGATAGAAGTGCCTATATGTGAGGCAGGTATCTGAGCTATATTTATTGAAGGTCTCATGCATATCCTCTTCCCAAAGCTATAAAGGTGAAAAATAAAGCAGTATTCTGCTTTTGGGTCTTGTGTCTAGAGTCTGTTAATTAGAAATTTTCAGCAAAAATCATCTCATTCAAGTTGCTGGAGACAACTCGGTCTCAATCAGAAACAAAATACAGTATTTCTGGAGTGTGATCTCACTTTCTTTAGATGTTTTTTCTTGATGGCATGTCTGATCCCTGAAGGATCCTATCTCACATCCTTGATTACATACAGATGAAGCAAGAAGACTAGTATAAAGAGAAGGTGACCAGAAGGTTGGATATTTCCTCATAATAGTTATAAAGGCAGAAAAGCTTAGTGATCAAGGTTACCAATCTCATATATAAAAGCTATTCTGATTAGATTCTTCTTCAGAGCTTGCTAGTTTATATCATGGGTGGAAATCCAATCTGTGCTCCTTATGAGTAAGAAATAACATTATGCTGTAGTTACATATCTATACAATAGTAGTTTGAAGGACCAAGAAACAAGTGACATTTTAGTTTGCAGGCAAGTAAAATCATTTGCATGAAATCAAGAATTCATTTCTTTTTGCCTACTAAGTGATGCCTCATCAGTTAGTGTCAATATAGTTGCTTCTGTGGAAAGGAGGTGATTTACAGCTAACAAATTCCTCTTGGAGGACCCACCACATAATAAAATTTCATGGAGAGCATTCCCATAAGAACCTGGTGTAAAGCCAGGACAGTTGGAATCTCTGGTTCTTGTTGAAAATTGGATTGTATTTCTTGGTAGCTTTTCTTTCTGGCTTTCAAAAGGGACTTCCAGCAGAAAAGAAATCTGGAATTGCTTCAGCTCTCAGTGTCTAGATGCTTCCTAAAACAAAAAGGGCATCTGTTTGTAGCATATCCCCTTACTTCTTTTTTTCTTTATTATTATTATTATTACACCACTTGCATGTAGACTTACTCATGCACTCAATGTACTTTTTTGTGCTGTGACACAGCATGTGACTTTAAAAAAAAAAATAACAACCCAGAAAAAATTGGATGGAAACTGTGAAAGTCTGGCAAGTAAAGTACATTTTCTACATTTTCTCTTTTCTTCTTCTCTTTTAGAAGATTATGATTTCATGTAATCTCACACCCTTGAGCAGATGCTGTTTTCCCTTCCAGAACTTTCAGCTGTATCCAACAGGAGTCAAAAAAGAGGGAAAGGAATCTGTGAGAGACATCAAGGCTTTCTTAACTTGATTTTATTAAAAAAAAAAAAAAAAAAAAGAGAAGGCTCATTTCTGCACTAGTTAAAATAGTTTAAAAAGTAGAAATTATTGTGAAAATGGAAAGTTTAGTTTAATTTTATTTAAAATTTTTGAACAATTTCCACTTAGAAGAAAGGACTACAATATTTACTTTTTATCTTCCCTATTGTGTTCATTAGTCTTGCTGAGATAGATATCTTTCATCATTGTAGTATTCTAATTTTTGGAAATGATACCGTTATTTCTGTGGTACTAATCGATTGTATTGGATATATAAGTGAATGCATTTGTCTGTGTGCATACTTGTATATATCATACTCATAAATCTGTAACTATATGTAAAACCATCTTTTTTTTTTTCCGTGACTACTTCTACTCATCTTTCTCTATGCAATGAGCTGAGGGTGAAAGCTTTTGTCAAGGCTTAACTAGACCAGTGCTAGTCTAGTGATGGAATTAAAAAAAAAAAATCTTTAAACACCAGTTGAAACATTTAATATCAGAAGATGTGGAGAAAGGCACAATGTAAACAAAAGGGTTGATACAGAGAAATATCAAGAAAGGGAGATAGCAAGTCTTCTGTGGAAAAAAACTTTCTAGGTAAGGAACTCTTTTTAGGGGAGAGATAATGTTCAGTTCCTCCTGACAGGAGCATAAGCATACACGACTTTCAAGTTTTTGAATATATGTCCAAAATATTGAGAGGATAATTAAGGCAGCATTAAGTATTGTTCTGTGTATTTCCATTTGATGCTGTTCATTTTGCATGAGCAGTCAAATATTCAGTTGATGCCCCCAGGTTTCTCTTCCTAACACCAAATCTTATGCATAAGCCAACAACTCTGTTAACACTTTGCATTCTCCATTGGAAAGAATACTTCAAGCATGGAAGCTCCAATAGAAGAAAGAGAGGAGCCCATTGAAAAGTGACTGATGATCTGATAATTCAAATATTCACTTCAGAAGAAAGACCACACAGTTTGAATCTCATGGTAAGAAGATATTTACAACTGTGTTCCCCTTCTTCACTGAATGTCTTAAGCATTCTAGTGAGCTATTTATTCTCTGCCTTAATTAAAATTTACGTATTTTATACAGAGTGAAGCAGCTCCCACAGAAAGGACAACAGTTTTGCTGTTGTGGTCAAGGAGTTGTGAGTCCACATTATTTTAGCCAGATATAGGTGAATCTGAACATTTCAATGTTAAAATGTTTGCCCGCTTGGGGTAGATGGGATTATCACCTACCTCAATATTTTCTCCAAATGGTGCCAGCTCTAACTGATTTACTGATGAATTGAACCAGAATTTAAAATTACTTCACAAACAATCAAAAATAATACTTCTATTGAAATATTTTAATCAATTTATCAATAAGTGAATTAACTATGTCTTGGAAAATGGGGCTCTGGAGCTCAGATTGTCTTTTTCCTCAATTCTCCAGGATACAGGGAAGGACCTTAAAAAAGCTAGGAGGATTGGCCAGGTTAATAAATGGTTAGAAAACTGGTGTCATAGTCAGGGGTTTGGGTATCTTGAACACGGGACCCAAGTTTGTAGGCCAGGTCTACTGGGGGCTGGTGGAGCTGCTGAGCGGTTTTGGTAGGAGGCTTGCCAGACTGGTCAAGGAGGCTTTAAATTAGATGTGTTGGGGGAGGGGGACATCATTCCATCCCAACACACCCAGTCAGTTGCCAGCACCTATAATAAATGCTCTGAGCAATGAAGAGATATTCCAGCTGCTCCAGACAATGAGCCGGCTTCGTCTGGGGCTCGGCTCAGAGGCCTCTATACAAACACTTGCAACATGGGAAACAAACAAGAGGAATTAGAGATGTGTGCACGTCTATGGGGGTATGATATAATAGGCATAGCAGAAACATGGTGGGATGGCTCCTATGACTGGAGTGTTGGAATGGAAGCTTACAGGCTCTTTAAAAAAGACAGGCCTTGAAGGCAGGGAAGGGGAGTTACTATTTATGCTAGGGGTAAGCTGGAGAGTATGGAACTCTGTCTGGGGACAGGTGATCAGTTAACAGAGAGTTTGTGGGTGAGGGTTAAAGGGAGAACAGCTATGGGGGACATTACTGTGGGGATCTGTTACAGACCACCTGATCAAAAGGAATCCTTGGATGAAGCACTCTATAGACAGACAGGAACAGCCTCACGCTCACAGGCTCTTGTTCTCATGGGGAACTTCAACCACCCTGATATTTGTTGGAGGGATACTACGGCCCGGCACAAGCAATCTAGGAGGCTCCTTGATTGTGTGGGAAGGCAACTTCCTTCTGCAAGTAATAGAGGAGCCGACAAGGAGAGGTTCATGCTTGACCTCGTGCTCACCAATAAGGAATTGCAGCCTTGATTGCAGTGATCACGAGATGGTCAAATCCAATATCCTCAGGACAGTGAGAATACCGTGCAGCAAACTCACTCCCCTAGACTTCAAGAGAGCAGACTTTGGCCTCTTCAGGAACCTGCTCAGTAAGGTTCCATGGGATATAGCCCTAGAGGGCGGGGGTCCCAAGACTGTTGGTTGATATTCAAGGATCACTTTCTACAACCTCAGGAGTGTTGCATCCCAACTAGAAGGAAGTGCTTCAGGAGGGCCAGGAGAACTCCTTGGATGGATAAGGAGCTGCTGAGGAGACTTCGAAGGAAAAAAGAGGCTTATAAGAGGTGGAAGCAAGGACAGGCGGCCTGGGAAGAATACAGGGATGTTGTCCAGGAAGCTAGGGATGTGTTAGGAAAGCTAAGGCCCAGTGAGAATTAAACTTGGCTAGGGATGTTAAGGATAACAGGAAGCAATTCTATAGGTACGTAGCAAATAAAAAACAGGCTAGGAACAACGTAGGCCCCTCTGGTAGGTATCAGGAGAACTGGCTACACAGGATTTGGAGAAGGCTGAGGTACTCAATGATTCCTGTGCCTCGGTCTTCACTGGCAAAGGCTCTGACCACACCACCCAAGTCTTGGAAGGCAGACGCAGGGACTGCGAGAATGAAAAACTTGGTCTTACTGTAGGAGAGGATCTGCTTCGAGACCATCATAAGAACCTGAACGTGCACAAGTCCATGGGACCTGATGAAATCCATCCGCAGGTCCTGAAGGAGCTGGCAAACAAAGTTGCTAAACCACTGGCCATCATATTTGAAAAATCATGGCAGTCAGCTGAAGTTCCCGATGACTGGGAAAATTGAAACATAACCCCCATTTTCTAGAAGGGGAAAATGGATGACCCAGGGAATCCCAGACCATTCAGTCTGACCTCCGTGCCTGGCAAAATCTTGGAGCAGATTCTCCTGGAAGGCATGCTAAGGCACATGAAAAACAACAAGGTGCTTGGTGACAGTCAGCATGGCTTCACTAAGGGGAAATCCTGCCTGACCAATTTGGTGGCTTTCTATGATGGGGCTACGAAACTGATGGACAGGGGTAGAGCAGCTGATGTCATCTACCTGGATTTGTGTAAAGCGTTCGACACTGCCCCCCTGACATCCTTGTCTCTAAATTGGAGAGACATCAATTTGATGGATGAGCCACTTGGTGGACAAAGACCTGGCTGGATGGCCGCACACAAAGAGTTGTGGTCAATGGCTCCATGTACAGCTGAAGACCAGCAACGAGTGGTGTCCAGCAGGGATCAGTTTTGGGACCAGTCTTGTTCAACATCTTTGCTGGTGACACGGACAGTGGGATTGAGTGCGCCCTCAGCAAGTTTGCTGACGACACCAACCTCTGTGGTTCAGTTGATAACGCTGAAGGGAAGGAATGCCATCCAGAGGGACCTTGACACACTTGTGAGGTGGGCTGATGCCACCTCATGAACTTTAACCATGACAAGTTCAAGGTCCTACACCTGGCTTGGAGCAATCCCAGGCACAGCTACAGGTTGGGCAGAGAAGAGATTCAGAGCAGCCCTGTGGAGAAGGACTTGGGAGTGCTGGTCAATGAGAATATGAGCCGGCAGCACACGCTTGAAGCCCAGAAAGCCAACCGTATCCTGGGCTGCATCAAAAGGAGTGTGACCAGCAGGTCGAAGGAGGTGATCCTGCCCTTCTACTCTGCTCTCGCAAGTGAGACCTCACTTGGAGTATTGTGTGCAGTTCTGGTGTCCTCAACATATAAAGGACATGGAACTGTTGGAACAAGTCCAGAGGAGGGCTACAAGGATGATCAGGGGACTGGAGCACCTCCCGTATGAGGACAGGCTGAGAAAGTTGGGGCTGTTCAGCCTGGAGAAGAGAAGGCTGCGTGGAAACCTCATAGCAGGCTTCCATTATCTGAAGGGGGCCTAAAGGGAGGGACTCTTCATTAGGGACTGTAGTGGTAGGACAAGGGATAATGAGTTAAAAAACAGTGGACATTTAGATTGGATATAAGGAGGAAAGTCTTTCCTGTGAGGGTGGTTAGGTCCTGGAATGGGTTGCCCAGGGAAGCTGTGAATGCTTCATCACTGGTGGCGTTGAAGGCCATGTTAGACGAAACCTTGGGTGAGATGTCCTTGCCCATGGCAGGGACTTGGACCTAGATGATCCTAGATGATCCTAGATGATCTTAAGGTCCTTTCCAACCCTAAGCATTCTATGATTCTGATTATTGTAGCAGTGGTTATCATCAGCATAACATAGTCTCCATGACTTAAGTTTGCTCCTGGAGGAGAAATGCAGCCTTACCTACTGGTATTATGGTTGTGAACCACTGAACTGAGGCCTGTAGTATGTGGTTTATACAAACAGCAGTCCTGAAACCCCCACTATTATTTTCCACAATGCTTTAGGTTTTTCTTTTCGCTGTTCATATCACCACTTAAGTGTATTACTGCATTCTTGGAGATCTCATCTATTCTTTGTCTCCAGCCTTTTCTATTTTAAACTTACTTACCTGAAAGAAGTCGCTTAAGCTCAGTGAAAAATATTACCTACAGATCAGCATATATTATTTTTTTCTATTCAAAGATAATTCATGTTTGAGTAGTCTGCTGGTGCATTTGGTTTATCACTTACAATATGATTCCAGACCTCCTAGTAAGAATGCATATGTGCATTCATCGCAGTTTGTATAAATTTTTCACATAAAAAGAGCTGAGAAATAACTTTTTTTTTTCCAGTGATATTAGCATCTCATGGCTCTGAGGGACTATTGGTTTGAAATGTGACCTTTTTAAAAGGCAGAAGAAAAACAGGAAAGAGAAATGTAACAGCATGTCAATAGCAGTTTTCATCACGCAAATCAGCAGTAGTTACCTAAAATACTATTTATGCTCCCTATTTTTTTTAAATTCTCCATCATTTTCTCCATATTATTTTGTAACTCCGAAAAATCTTCACTGCAAATGTGAACAGTTGTTTGTTTTCCTATAGATGTTAATTTCATATTTAATTTTATCTATTTTTCCCTATATCTGTAAAATATTTTTATTAAGTGGTTAGAGTAACACCTCTGTTTGTCATAGTTTTCACTTATTTTTAATATTTTATTGCATTTTTTCCTCTTAAAGAGGGATCTCAGTTAAGTGTCTCTGAGAGCAGTCTGGTTCCGTTGAGATGATTTTATAAAATGCTGTTTCATCTTCTGTGACACAATAACAAAATTTAAAAAAAAAAATCCAGCTAGTTCTTGATTAAAACTTTTGCTTACTCTGTATTCAAAAGGATGTATAGCTTCTATAACATAAAAAAAAATAATAATCTAAAACAGTACTGGTTTTGCTACATTGAGGTCTGTTTTCATTATCTGTTTCATTTAATCAGTACATAGTCACTATGCTTTATTCAAAGATTTAAACTTTCTCCTTAGTTTTGGAAGAAAGAGCATTTTCATGAGCTGCTACACTAACATAAATTGATACATCCTAACTTTCCGAAGTAAAAATAAGCTGCAGAGATGGCCATTAAAATACCAGGAACTACCCTGGATGCTTTGTGACTGCAAGACTTTATCTGAAGTCCACATAGTCATTCTCAACCACTCCTGAAGTCAACAGAACTTTTGTCCTAGATTTTCAGTTAGTGTATGAAGCAGCACTGTGGGAAAAGCTTATAGTGAAATATGTGTCATACTCATTCTCTGTTCAGTGCAATGGAGACTGATTATGTGAATTTAGTCCAGGAGGTACTTTTAGTATAACCTGTATGCTTATGTTATGAATGAAATATATTCCAGCTATTGTTTAACAATAGAATTAAGATTGCATGTGTTAATTTATCTTGTAGACTATGTGAAAGCCAGTATCACTTGCTGAAAAACAGGGTGCTTTCTTTCTTTTTTTTTTCAAAAAGATCTTTTATGATTCTTTCAAATATTTAATAGCTATTTTAAGAATAAGATTAAATGAATAAAGGTATTCAAGGGCAGTCAAATTATCACTGAAATTAAGAAATTCTAATAAGAGTATTCAGTAAAATAATCATCATATGGTTAGCTATAATTGCACTTGTAATAATAATGCAATATGATCCAATAATAGCATACACCAAAGGAAGGTATAGTCCTTAAAATTAATAGTTTATTCTCTCTCTTTTACTTTCATACCTCAAATATTCTATTTAAGCAATATAATAGCAAGATTAATCATTTATTCTTTGCATGATATTGTAAGAATTTAGATATAAGCAGGGGATGTTAACCAGTGTTTTAATTTGTATTTTCACATGGGAAAACTGTAGTACCTATTATTAGATCCATTGTGAGATCCAGTGGTGAAATTCTTGCCTCATTAAAATAAGTAGACTATTTGCTAGGGACTGCAGTAGAGCCACAGTTTCAGTCCACATCCACAGCTTATAATTCAGTATATCTCCACTGAGTTCATTGATTCCAAGCCAAATCACACATGCTGAAGTTCCCAGGCACCATTTCGAAATATCTTCCAAATGTGAGATAACATCTTCTAAATATCACATAGAAGGTTAGTTCCTTATATCTTCACAGGACTATGACATGGCTTCCTAAAGCATGTATCATCCACACAGATATACACAGAGGATGTCCTAAAGTATTCCTTGGGAAATTAACTACCTTATTCTGTGATTCACTAGTTCTGTTTTAGAAAAGTTTGTACCTGACCAGTTCTTGGAAGTCCACCCAGGAAAACACAGGATATACAGAAAAAAGTGTTTGTACCAGGACGGTAGTCTTTGTCCTTTTTAGCCTCAATTGAACAGTAGTCCCTTTCTCAAATGTTTGAATACCCTTAGTTGTAGAAGCTATCCTTCACATGAAAATTAATATTAAAAGTCTGGCTGGTGTCTACTGCAGAGGAGTAGGGAATAGAATTCTATCTGTTTTGGCTGAATACCAGTACAGAATCACAGAATCTTTTAAGGTTGGAAAAAACCTTTAAGACCATCAAGTTCAACCATAGAAATTGTTTCATTCTGCTCACATAAGAAATTCTGTGATATCTTCATGAACGGTGTTTTGTGCCCTGCATTAAAAACATTCTGGCCAATAGCTCTGCTTTTATCTATTGTTGTATGCTCACGTTCGAATTTTGTATGAAATATTTCAGTTATCATTGCAAACAGAAGGTACTGCAAGCATGTACTGACTGAAGTTCAGATATAAAGTTATCAAGTTCCCTTATTTTCAATTTTTCTTCTTTTGTTTTTGTTTAAGTATCTCCTCACTTCTCCCAGTTTTTAATTCCCTGATGAACTCTTGAAGGCCACCGCTGCATTTTACTTCCACCTGGCAGATCAAAAACACGCCCTCTTTGAGAGCTGATGCTAATGCACAAGCAAACAAGAACATGTGTAATGTTATGTAGCAACCAGGCCAGCTTCTCATTCTCTTCTCTCTGCCCTCTCAGATGTTTATTAAAAACTGCATTCCTACAAAAGATTGCACAGGTAATCCAACTGTGAACCTTTCACATGGCAATATACAATGTTTTGTGTCAAGTCATGTTATGTTCTTAGTGAGCTTGTAGTTTTCCAGGATTTTGATCTATCTCAGCTTGAATGTAGAAAGGACTATAATTTTCTCCCTCTACAAATCACTTTCTAAGCTCATGGACAGAAATTTATTTTATAAAATACTTGTTTTATATGAAGAAAAAGCTGACAAGTCACATTAACCAAAATCCTTAACTAGCTCAAACAATCTCCTTAAAAGAAACTTTGGCCTTCTAAGTAATGTTCTTTCAGCTGGGGCCTTCCTGTATGGTAAGATTGAGCTAACTTTCCCTTGACCATAGCAGAGTAAGTATCAGGCCAGTTTCATGGAGCACAGACTGTCATTGTTGCCAGCTGTTATGAATATTAGGTAGGAAAGAATATACTCAGGGTCAGTCCACTTGATGTGCTTTATCAAATGTCATTTCAGGGCTAGCTTATTTCAACAGTACTTATGCTTCATTCATGATGCAGGAGAAGCATACACAGTACAAAAATAAAGTTGTCTGGGCAATGGTTAATATAGCATATCTAGAGTTTAAAGTAAATTATCTGTGCACCAAATGAGCTGGATCTTGTTGAAATGCAATCATGTCATCTAAGTAATACTGTTTTAATGTGAGTTTTTTATAAACCTATTAGCTATACATCCTACTAAATTATATGAATGTGCGCTCAAAGACAATAAATTTCAGAGCCCATCCAATCATCGTATTCACCTAGTAAAGCATACACTGTGCATTTAACAAAATAATGATTTGAACTGTTGATTATTTCATTTTCACCAGACAGACTGATGTGTCCATATTTCTTACAAATAAGAAAAGGCTCTGGCTGCAGGAGGTAAATGTACATGTTTTCAAAAGGAGTGATTTGTTCTGAATACAATTCCTCTCTGGGATGTTCACAAACCAGCAGTATGACCTACTGCACATTGTTTCCTCTGCAGCATTTTGCTGGCTTCATATGTTTTAATTTCAGAGCTAATGTCTTTCAATGTTCTTTTTATTGGAAGTAGTGCAGTACTAATGAACCAGTGATCAAGCCAAGAGACAATGGAACATAATTTTATTTTATTTTTGCAAAGATAATGCTAAAGGCCAAATGAGTGATTTACTAATACTTTGAAATGTCCTGATGTTTTCTTTGTTGTTTTCTTTTTTTTTTTCCTGTTTGGAAAAGGTTGTTTTTTTAAATAATAGATGGCAAAATACTGACCAGCATGTAATTAGCAACAGGCATTTTAAAGGCTCTTTTCAGATATGGTTGACAGTATGTACTTTAAAAGGTTTTCGGTAGATACATTTTACAGGAAAACCTGATATATCTTTCTAATTTTAAAGGAGAGCCATCGGCTTCAGTGTTATGTCACTCAATAATTACAAATTCAAGGAAACCATGATACATAGCCTAATCAAAGAGCTGTTATTTGACTACTGCTAACAGAACAGGTGTGCCCTTGGCCCTTGTTTGTCATGAGCTTGTTCCATTCTCTCTTTTTTCCCCAGTGTCTGTTACTCACCAAATGCCCATTAATCATGTCTCCTGTCCTGCACAGATTGCAGTGCAGATCTAGGCAGCTGCTACAAGATAAGTACTCTGTGAATGGACATGAACCCAGCAGACTGCAAGGGTCAAACATACTAAGTTAAAAGGGCTTACAGAGGCCACAAATTTCTTAGAAAAAATTTAAAAAAGGAAGGATGTGTGAAGACAGGGGTACTGAGCACAAGGACTGTGACCACCAACTGCTTCTGTAATAAGAGTTTATTGCCTTACAATCTACTTGAAAACCTATTGAAAATGAAGGAACATTAAGGTGACATTATTACAGGACAGCTTAATGCTTGCAAAAATTTCTGAGCAATTCTAGATCCTGCATAACAGAGACATTCTCTTAGTAAGACCAGTCAGTCCAGTCAGAATATGATGCTAATATTCTGTTTCAAGTATTCAAGATAGTTTGGAATGTTTTCAGTTCCATCTAGGATCGCTATTTATATGTTGACACACCCATAAAAGCCTACTCAGAAGAGGAGAGTCTCAGTATTACAAATCAATACATTAGGTTGATCAAAAGGAAAATAAAACAAAGAAACACAGAAACATGTAACAAATATTTAAAATAAGAGTGCTGCAGGGGAACCATTTAGAATCTACACAGACCTTTGAGTGATTGAGTTAAAAAGCTCCTTAAGAGATAAACCTGGAAAAAAATGAAGGGAAAAAACATGGTTGGCAGGAGGAGACAAACTATTAATACAGTTTTAACAAAATATGTTGGGGAGAGGACATGTTTTCTCTCTGAAGCTTTGGTGCACTGTGAATAGAATAGCAGTTGGACAGGCACTTGTGAGTAAAGGAACTGCTGTTTTGCTCCCTTTTTCTTCACTTCAACTAGAGAAAAGGCCAGCCAACAGAGCTCAGTAATGTTAACTTATATAAAAAGGACTTACTTACCACATAACAAGAAAGAAACAGGATGAAATCATAATGAGCTTTCAGTGTGGGAGTATGAAGCATATAAGCAGTATCAAGATTTGCTACAAGCCCTACTTGGCTTTTCATGTTATGTTTCCATGATTGTTACGTGGTATAAATGTGGGAGGGCCAGAATGGTCACATCCTCTCCCTTCACTCTACATTACTTATCAGATTAAACAGTGAAATGCTAGCTTCATAGAGACAACTTTTATAGGGTGATATTAGAGGATACACTTTATTTTCTGGTATATTAGGTTTTGAAATTCAAAATACCATAAATGTGACAAATCTATGAATAAAATGATTGTCCTTGGATCCTTCATGAGCATCTTCATAGGAGATTGCAAATGCACACCATATGCTCTCTTCTTGCAAAGCAAAGCTAGTCTAGACCTTTTGCGCATAGGTGGGTTTAAATCCCTTCCAATACACTGTACGGCTTCAATCCTTATTTGTACAGGTGACCCTCTATCTTCCTCTGATGTGCTTGTACTAACCAGCTTGTACAGACTAAACCTTTTTCTTTTTAATGCCCATTTATTTGGTAATAGTCTTTTCAAATCATTTGAAATCATGTTACTAGTGAGTGAGTCGGTCTATCCTGCAACTCTCTTTAACAGCAGTAGGTAGGATTTCTTAATATAATACAGGTGACCCAGAAAACAAAATACAGAAAATTGTCTATTTTGTCAGGTGACAAAAGGCTTCTTTCAGCTTTTTCTCTATGCTTGCTCCTGCTTCCTTCATTATCCAGAGCAAAATACCCACTGACTTCCACAGCACAGAATTAACTGTTGCATGCTAATCTCACCACTTCTGACCCTGGAAGTCAGTGGGGATTTTGCCATTGTTTTCCTTTTGCCAACATATTGCACAGAAGATAAAGATGGGGAGTGGAAGCCAGGACAAGCCAAATCCTGACCTCAGAATATTCTACCATTTACCACAACTATTTTCACTTGGAAAATACCTGTATGTTTAAATAAAACATCTTGGGGGTTGGGTTTTTGTTTGTTTTGTTTTCATGAACACAGTAGATTTGTCTGGCTTAAGGACTTTAGATCTTGAAAGAAATTCCTGGTCACAGCAAAAGCTGGAAAATCTGGAATTACCTGACAGTTGAATTAACTGATGCTCATATAGGAAAGCAGAAGCAAGATCTGGCATTTTAAGAAACTCCTTATTTACGCATCTCTGAGATATTTCAGTAGAGCTTACTCACTGTTTGAGTATTTCCAGCCTCATGGTGATGGTGAAAGGTAAAATATTTTCATTATCACTGGTTCATTGGGTCTAAATGCTTGGTTTTGTGGCTTTTGTTCTTGCATCACTTTCCTGATCTGAATAGCTATTAATCAGATGGCTTGTATGTAACATTAGAATTTACAAATCTTACAAGAAAATCTGCTTAAAAACATCACAGAGGCATCGGATGATATCAGATGAAGAGCCCTTTGACTATTTAAAATGTGTTCCTCTTGGTTTTTTTTTGCTTTCTTATCTTTTTTTTTTGTCTTCATTGGATAACACAGAGTGTCTGAAAACCGGGGAAAGAAAGTATGCTTCTAAAATTTCATCATTCTTTAAAAAGTGGTGCCTTTTAACAAATAAAAATTAAACTCCAATTTCTAAATTATTTACAAAGCTCAATTTCATCAATCTCACCTCTATTTTTAATCTTATGGTACATCAATATAAAGGAGTAGTTGATGTTAGTAACAAATTAATGAGTAGCTTAGGCCACATAAATCTGGGGTTGAAGCAGGTAGAGTTAAATCTCTTCTCAATCGCATACCCACTTTTGAGCAACTGTGAGAGCACATGTAAGACATTAGGGATGTAGAAGAGAAAGAGCCACATTAAATGCTACCCTACATCTGCCTTTATATATGAAAAAGAATAAATTTTATCCAAATTAGGCATGCACAAAGGCAGGTAAAAAATTAGGAAGCGTGCAAAATGCAGCAGAAAATGGTTGTTAAAAGGTTATAGCCTTTTAAAATTACCAAGGCTCCTTGGCCAGATTACACATACCAGGAGTGCTGAAGGAAGTGGGGAATGAAACTGGCAAAGCATTAGCAGCATTTTCACAAGTTCACTCAATTTTTATTCACTTCAAGAAACAGAGACAGATCTGAAGACTGGGAAAATGGGTCACACCACTTCTATACTTCAAAAGGTAAAGAGGAAGAAGGGATACATACATGATAAAGTTGATTCAGTCTCTTTGAGTGTTGTAGGAAGAGTGAAAAATGTTATGAAGGCTTGAAAAAAAAACCCAGATGTATAGCAAAGGGTAAAATGTTGCTCTGTTTGTTCAGCACTTTTCAATTAAGGCCACCTCATCTCTCTCCAGATTAAAGCGTTTCTCTGTGTTTAAACATATTCATGTTATTTGGGTTGATATTATTGTGGTAGATAGGGAACATCAAAGAAGAATAATCTGTACACATCCAGCTAATTTCTCCACATCAAAATTGCATATACCTGAGAAGTTCCTTTGGGAGCATCCTACTTCGAAGTCCTGGGCAGGCAGCCACAAAATGTGAGAATACCTTTCTGTAGGACCAATTCTTTCATCGAATTCAGAGACTAAACCCTTAAAAATGAATACACAAAATAAAAGACAAAACTTGGATTTACAGCTTGCCATTTAAGAATGTGATTACATTTTTTTGGGTTTGTTTGTTTTCCTTTCACCATGACTTGTCGCTTAGGTCTGGTTTATGCTTTTGACTGTAGACAACACAATTTACCTGCAACACTGAGAAGCTATTTCAGAAGTTCTAAATACATATTCATTCCTTTAGTTGTTCTTGTTGAAAGTGAGTATTCTACTCTCACTATGTGAATATCATGATTCCCTGGAAAGCTGACAAAACTGTGGTTTGCTTACTTCTTGACCATCTGCCAGTTTTGTTTATCTTTCTAAACAATTTAAATACTGGACTGTGAAACTGCCCATTTTGAAAGTAAGAGTAATGTGTGTGTATAGAGTCAGAGAAACTGGTCAATGCAAACTGCAGAAACTACCACTTGAACTCCGTAAATGCATATTAGTCAAGATCATATAAGTAGAACTTCCTGTATTTTTCTTTTAAGAGCTGATACAGAAATGTTGCCTACAATTACCTGTTCCCAAAATACAAGCCCAGAGAATAGCAAATAAAAGATAAGATGAACAGTGGTTGCACTGCTGTTAGAATTGTGTTACAATACAATTAATATACATCAGAGTAACATTTTGCTTGTTCCTCTCAATGTGTTTTTCAGGGTTCACTTCAAGTGACAAACTGCTGCAGCAGCATAGCTGGGGTTCTCTATGGACATGATGATGATTTTTCAGGGTTTACGTCAAGCGATAAATTGCTGCAGCAGCATAGCTGGGATGCTCTATGGATTGTGGTCAATAAAACACAGTTGTAGAAACACACATACAAAAAAATCAAGCAACTTTTGGCTGTCTGTAATAAGTACTAAATTACAGATGAACAGGAAAATCTAACTATAGAATCAGTATTAGCCAAATCCTTATTAAAATAATAAGTATCTATTTATAAGGTAAAACTAGTGTGTCTTAACATCTTATAGGTAAGAAAATATACTAGATACCACAAACAGCTGTTTCATAGCAGCCTGCAAAGTCAAGAACACATTATTGGAGGGTCATTATTCCAGACTCTTCAGACTTTAACTACACTTATTGTAACAGTTAAGAATACAGAATAGAAAAAAAAATATTAGTACATGATCATAAATTAGAAAAAAATGTGTTTATTTCCAGTTTTTGCTAGTTCCTACATCTCTAAAACTAGTCAATTAACTATTACTTGGCATCATAAATTTATATTAGTTACAAACTTTAGCCCAGTTTACAAACTGTTATTAGAGTTTTATATATGGCCAAAACACAAGACATACACATTAATTCAGAGAGCAGAGGTAAGGGGAACTGCATAGGCAAGTAATGTCAGTGGATCCTCAAGAGCCTCAGGGGTGACACAAAAGATGCATTACTCTCCATCTCACAGCTGAGAATTTAGATTACCTATCAGGAGTTCTGTGGCTCTGATGAAATTTTCATATAAACATTTTTCGTGAAATACATGCATATTGAGACATGTGTTACCAGTCTTGTTACAGACTGCTCTTAAGTTCTGACTTTCAGAACAAAAAAAAAACCCTCATATACTCTTTAGCAGAAGAAGTTATATGAAAGAATGTGGAACAACCAAGATTATGCAGCTACTCAAATTGCATTAGGTCCTTTCAGTATTATGAAACTAGAAACAAAGCCTGATGCAAGTAAGCTATCTCATTTAACACTTCTGATTTGTTATTAAACTGGACAGAATGATAATCATAGAATCATAGAATCATAGAATAGTTAGGGTTGGAAAGGACCTTAAGATCACCTAGTTCCAACCCCCCCGGCATGAGCAGGGACACCTCACAGTAAATCATGTCACCCAAGGCCTCGTCCAACCTGGCCTTCAACACCACCAGGGATGGAGCATTCACCACGTCCCTGGGCAACCTATTCCAGTGCCTTACTACCCTCACATTAAAGAACTTCCTCCTTGTATCCAATCTAAACTTCCACCGTTTAAGTTATAACCCATTCCCCCTTGTCCTATCACTACAGTCCCTAATGAAGAATCTCTCCCCAGCATAGTTATAGGCCCCCTTCAGATACTGGAAGACTGCTATGAGGTCTCCGTGCAGCTTTCTCTTCTCCAGGATGAATGGCCCCAAGTTTCTCAGCCTGTCTTCATAACAGAGGTGCTCCAGTCCCCTGATCATCCTTGTGGTCCTCCTCTGGACTTGTTCCAACAGTTCCATATCCTTTTATGTTGAGGACACCAGAACTGCACACAATATCCCAAGTAAGGTCTCACTTGCAAGAGCAGAGTAGAGGGGCAGGATCACCTCCTTCGACCTGCTGGTCACACTCCTTTTGATGCAGCCCAGGATACGGTTGGCTTTCTGGGCTTCAAGCGCATGCTGCCGGCTCATATTCTCATCGACCAGCACCCCCAAGTCCTTCTCCGCAGGGCTGCTCTGAATCTCTTCTCTGCCCAGCCTGTAGCTGTGCCTGGGATTGCTCCAAGCCAGGTGTAGGACCTTGAACTTGTCATGGTTAAACTTCATGAGGTTGGCATCAGCCCACCTCAGAAGCATGTCAAGGTCCCTCTGGATGGCATTCCTTCCCTTCAGCGTTATCAACTGAACCACAGAGGTTGGTGTCGTCAGCAAACTTGCTGAGGGCGCACTCAATCCCACTGTCCGTGTCACCAGCAAAGATGTTGAACAAGACTGGTCCCAAAACTGATCCCTGCTGGACACCACTCGTTGCTGGTCTTCAGCTGTACATGGAGCCATTGACCACAACTCTTTGTGTGCGGCCATCCAGCCAGGTCTTTGCCCACCAAGTGGCTCATCCATCAAATTGATGTCTCTCCAATTTAGAGACAAGGATGTCATGTGGGACAGTGTCGAATGCTTTGCACAAGTCCAGGTAGATGACATCAACTGCTCTACCCCTGTCCATCAGTTCTGTAATCCCATCATAGAAGGCCACCAAATTAGTCAGGTAGGATTTCCCCTTAATGAAACCATGCTGGCTGTCACCAAGCACCTTGTTGTTTTTTGTGTGCCTTAGCATGCCTTTCAGGAGAATCTGCTAGGCACAGAGGTGAGACTGACTGGTCTGGGATTCCCTGGGACATCCATTTTCCCCTCCTTGAAAATGAGGGTTACAGTTCCCTTTTCCTGTCATCAGGAAATTCACCTGACTACCATTTTTCAAATGTGATGGACAATAATAATAATGTCTTGCATTTAAATAACCACTTTTAAAGGAAAGGTAATTACATGGTTTGGGATTATTTTCTGGCACTCATCTGACACCAGTTGTTATCAAACCTAACTTTAAGTACCTAAATATTTGATAAGCTGTATGGGATAGATCTGTAGTTGTGTTAAGCACTTCATGGAGATAGGTAGTTCCAAGATGATTCACACAAGTTGGGTGGCAAATTTCTCTCTAGGATGTAGCATAGGATGATAATGAGTCACCAGACTGAGGTCTTTACATCACTTACTAGATGATCCCCATTTTCTCTAAAGGGATCAGTCAAGGAGAGCACCCATTTTAGATGCATTAATGAAATGAACCTTACTCATGAAATACTGAATATAATTTAGCAGTTAGCTCCTATGAAACAACTGGTTACTTTCTATACAAAGTCTTGTTTCTTATTGCTGATTTCATCAGATAGATTATGAAAAAAATAAGAATCAGTTTTAGTGTACTAGGGGATTAAGATAACTGTTTGAGAAAAAAATGCAATGATGTGAAATAATTTCCTTTAAATCCTTCCCCAACATTGGAAGTAACTGTAACTGTTATAGCTATATCTGTCCAAGAAGTAAATAATTTCTGTAAAGGTGGAGGAAATACTACAAAACAAGTGATTTCCTCAAGGAACTGTAAATACTGTCAGGAAACCTGAGAGGGAATTATTTGACCATAGCCATAAAATATCTTGCTATATCTCATCCTCAAAAAAAAAAAAAAAAAAAAAACCAACCAAAACCAAAACCCCACATCTATCCTTTGCTGAAGAGTGCTGCATTTTTAATGCTATCTCTTATCGACTAATTACTCAGAAAAGCTGAGAAATCCATTTAAAACTGTGGTACATTAGATGTATACCTATGGTAATGTTTTTAGTCACTAACTATTTTCTTTGGTTTTAACAATTTTTCTAATTAGAAATTCAGTAGCACATTACAAGTATTTTTACCACAGAGACATTGCTACTTTACGAGTTTAAATACCACGTTTATTTGTGACCACTTTTATTTAAAACAAGTTATTGGAATTTACCTATCTACTGCTCAAAACCATTATTTTTAATGAAAAGCCTATAAACGGTAGAAGAAAAAACAATAGCAGTGGTCTTATATCTAACCTATATCTGTCAATCTCTTTTATTTCCTTAGGGACTAAACTGAAACAAGACTGGCAGTGCTGATTATTATACAATATGGGATTTTTACTAGTACAAATCCAGTCTGGAATACTTGTAGTCTTCCCATCTCTTTCAGTTGGGATTACAGCTGTAGCTCCCATTCCCTTTCACCCTCCTCCCCTGCCCCCAAAATGTTTTCTTCTTTTACAGAACCTTAAAACCTCTCAATAAATCCATTATTGAAAAATAAAGACCACTTGTTAAAATTTTATGAGACTTATGAACATCTCTCACCATTATTATTTTATGCTATAATAATAAGCAACTTTGGAGATGATTCAAAACCAGATATAGGTAAGTCTTGATTAGAGATGTCAAAAAACCAAGAAAAAGAGATTTCTCTTTTCGAGACTGACATGAAGTCACAGTTGTCACATATTACATCTATGAATATTTAATGTAGTGTGGAAATTAATATACTCAAGTCCTATATGACACAAGTAATTGGCACATTTCTTTCAAAATGAAATAATAAAAATGTTAAACTACATTCAATGAGTTTGACCCTGAAACCTTTACATTTTGCTGTTCTGAAAGAATGCCAAGATCTGTTCTACAGCATTAGCACAATAATTTCAAAAGTTACTTACGTAAATCTACATGGCAACAGAAAATAAAGACAAACTGCCTTTCAAAGTTATTTATTTATATATTCATTTATTTATTTATTTTATGTTTTTTAATTTATTTAAATACATTTATCCATGTATTGACCATTAAGTGAAGAAGGATTTATTACAGAAACTGCCTTAAAAGGACAAACACAAGCAACAAGTTTGACCACAGTTTATTCTCACTTGTTTAACTTGGGCTCATACACAATATATGTTCTTAAATAAATCAATCAGCTAATGTTGAACAGTTTATGATACTACTAATATGTCAGTGAGACTAAAAAGCATTTGTAATTATTATCTTCTGATGTCAGTGCAAGGGGGGCCTAAGACAGTCTTGAAAAGTTGGCTTTAAAGTGACTATTGTGAGTATTATAGACTTGGTTACATTTTTTCAGCAGGGAACTAGATTTGTTGATCCAGAAGGCTCTTTGCTTGCCTGCATTCATAACTAGATATCAAAGTTATGTTTTTCACTGTATTGTTAGACCCATTATTTTGCATACATAAAAAGCACATATTATATGAACTTGTTCTCAGATGAAATTTACGTTTGTTTAACAAACAGATGAGGATTGGCTTCAGTCAAGGCAAGGGTAGACAGAACAGTTGGCTCAGTCTCTTTCAATCTTGCATGTGGGAACTGCTCAAAATAGATGAAATTAATTTGATTCTCCTCCTGTGCCCAGTGAAAATGACACAAAACATTGGCAAGCCCAACAAATGTCTGAATTTGTTATGAAACTTCAAATCACGAAATATCTTTTCTTTCAGTAACTTTAGCAGTGTTAGTTTAAATCTCTAGTATGTAAGATACCACTTCAACACTCCAGAATCATTTCACCAACCAGAAGTCCAACTAGATTTAATATTCTACATGCATATTGGAGAATAAGAATATGCTCCTCAGTTTAAATAGTTCATTTTGTAAAATCATATATTGCTGATACTGTGTACAGCTCTTAGATCCTAGTAAGCATTTACAAGAGATTTTGTAAGTGCTTTTTTTCATTTATATTCAACCTTAGAAGTTACACAGTTTTTATTCAGCATCCTAATGTTCAGCTGAATTTGATTATTGAGTTGGAAGAATCATGAACATATTTAAAGATGCTTGCAGTATTTCTAAAACCAAGATAATGTGAATCAAGAGAGGCTAAATATTTAACTTTATTTTTTAAATGTGTTCCATTTCCTTGTCCTAAGAAAAAGGAGAGGAGATATTTTTTGTTGTTGCAATTGTAGAAATGGTTTTGTTGTACAGAACAATTTATTAAAATGATAACAAGTGATATCTTAAAAACTAAGTTCCTAGATGCAATTCTGAATTTCATATGAAAGTTCAAAGTAAATCAAAAGATGATTAGCTAACAACTGACATTTTTTCAAGCAGAATAATTTTTCAGTTATTAAGTGTTCCTTTAAAATAAACATTTTGAAAACACATGTTGGTCACAGGTTATGCTTTGTTTATTATAACATGCATTTTACTGTTTGTTGATATTTTTTTAATTTAGATCAAACCAGAGTCTGGAAATAGGTACCTATTCAGAAAATTAAGCCTCTCCAATAATCTAAAATGCAGTAAGAATGATAACTGAAAGCCAAGACATAGCTAACTTCCTTTAGCAATTAGGAGAACTCGGGGGCTTGAACATCTTGCCTGAACAGCAGCTCCTTAAGCAATAACTTCTATTCCTACCGATTCCTGGTTTATTGAACTAAACAAAAATTTGCCCATTTGTCATAACTTCTCTTATTATAAAAACTTTAATTTTTTGGTTAATCTCCTATTTCTTCAGTTCCAGACACATATTTTGTTGCCTTACATAAAGAACTAATAATCATTTTAATCCATCAGAAATGTCAAAAATAAACAAACAAGCAACAACAACAACAACAAAAATGTTGTTGGAAAATAATACCACCTAAATTTAAAATCCTTCAGTCTCTTGTTTTAGTCCCTATTTTAGGATTTCTGAAGTGATTCCTTAGGAAGATCTGTCTTATCAAGCTGAACACCAGGGGAGTTGTCTTTTTCCAATACTGAGTAACCAAAAAAATTCTTCAAAGATCACACCATGGAAGCAGATAGTGGGAAGAGTTGGACCATTTCTCATACAGTCAGCATGCAAACAAGCATTCAAAGCATGAGAGATCAAAGACAGAATATTTATTGCCACCCTTCCTTAATAGGCACATAAATCAACAAGTGAGCTTTCGTATATTCAAATAATTTTGCAGACAAAGTTATTATGAATTCCCTGCTAAAAATTCTTCTACAAAAGGAGCTTAAATAAAATAAAAACATAAACAGGAATTCAACATCTTTATGTATCTTATCTTTATAAAATGCAGTGACTGTATGATCAGGCAATACTAGAGAGTAATAAGAAAAAGACACAGTTCATAAGACTTTTATAATTTATAGTGAATTTAGCAAGCCATATCATAGCCTTTTGTCCATTTCTCAGCAGTTGCTGGTATTTGTTTTGTTTGCTTTCATTCATATTCTAAGATGGGAGTTTGTTTGCACATCTTTAATGTTAGCCTAACTACAAGCATTAAATTATGCCCACTTAAATTATTGACTATGTAGATCTTTAAAAATACTCCAATACTTTTTCTCATAAGGGGCTGTTATATTTCTGTATGTTTCTCAGTGATTGAAATACATTGTGACAACTATCTAGAAAATTTTATTGGTTTTAAATATTTTTTGTTCAACTCTTTTTCCATTAAAAATGTTTCTGAGTAGATCCCAGCTTATGAGAAAATATTTTCAAAATTGTTTATAGAAAGTATTTTGGCAATTATTAAAATAATGATACGAAATATAAATATTTTCACATGAGCTTGATATGAATTGATCTGAATATTTTTAACGTATTTTTTTCAGCTTTTATGCATCTTCATCACTTTCATAACTTGGAAGAAGGAGAAAAAAAAAATATAATTTCTAGTGGAAAGGAAGAGAGTTTTCTCCCTAAACCTGTTAAGCATTTCTGTGGAGTCTAGTCTGTGCTCCATATACCCATGAAGGATATTTCACTTTAAAAACATACGAAGCAATAGAAAACTTTCAAGAAATATCAACTTGTTTAGTCCATAACCTTGTTTAAATTAAAAACGTTAAATTGGCAAGGTACTATTTCTGTGGATTGTCTTTCTTTTGTGCGTATTTCTCTCATGTATCTTACCTATAATGCACATGACTGATTTCTTCCTCTAAGGAAATTCACACCACTAGGGCACAGTGGCAGCTGAATACTCCTTCAGGGGCTTGGTGCCAGGGTGAACAAGGTCAGTCAGTGTCTTCCCCTGTAGGGCACAGTCACATGGGACTGGTAACAGGGTCCATCAACAGCATCCAACAAAGAGAGAGGAATCATATCTTGGGCACATGCTGGGAATTCTATCAGGAACAAAAGAAGACGAAGGCAGGGACATGGCTAGAGACTGATGTAGGGCAAGTAAAGGTAGGAAGTTTAAACATATGTAAAGCTCTGCAGAAGTGTAGCACATCACCTTACTGAGATGCTCCTCTGCAATAAATTCAGCCCTTGTTTTACATGCTCTAACTTAGGCCTCTGTTTCTTGTTTGGCTACAAGAAGTCAACAGCTACAATTCCCTTTTATGATATGACTTCAGCAAAGCATTTGACACGGTCTCCCACAGCATCCTTGCGGCTAAATTGAGGAAGTGTGGTCTGGATGATCGGGTAGTGAGGTGGACTGTGAACTGGCTGAAGGAGAGAAGCCAGAGAGTTGTAGTCTATGGGGCGGAGTCTAGTTGGAGGCCTGTATCTAGTGGAGTGCCTCAAGGGTCGGTACTGGGACCAGTATTATTTAATATATTCATCAATGATTTAGATGAGGGAATTGAGTGTACTATCAGCAAGTTTGCTGATGACACTAAGCTGGGAGGAGTGGCCGACACGCCAGAAGGCTGTGCTGCCATCCAGAGAGACCTGGACAGGCTGGAGAGTTGGGCGGGGAATAACTTGATGAAATATAACAAGGGAAAGTGTAGAGTCCTGCATCTGGGCAGGAACAACCCCAGGTTCCAGTATAGGTTGGGGAACGACCTGTTAGAGAGCAGTGTAGGGGAGAGGGACCTGGGGGTCCTAGTGGACGACAGGGTGACCATGAGCCGACACTGTGCCCTTGTGGCCAAGAAGGCCAATGGCATCCTGGGGTGTATTAGAAGGGGGGTGGTTAGTAGGTCGAGAGAGGTTCTCCTTCCCCTCTACTCAGCCCTGGTGAGACCTCATCTGGAATATTGTGTCCAGTTCTGGGCCCCTCAGTTTAAGAAGGACAGGGACCTGCTGGAGAGAGTCCAGCGCAGGGCAACTAAGATGATTAAGGGAGTGGAGCATCTCCCTTATGAGGAAAGACTGAGGGAGCTGGGTCTCTATAGTTTGGAGAAGAGGAGATTGAGGGGTGACCTTATTAGTGTATATAAATATATAAAGGGGGAGTGTCACGAGGATGGAGCCAGGCTCTTCTCAGTGGCAAACAATGAAAGGACAAGGGGAAATGGGTACAAACTGGAACACAAGAGGTTCCACTTAAACTTGAGAAGAAACTTCTTCTCAGTGAGGGTGACGGAACACTGGAACAGGCTGCCCAGGGAGGTTGTGGAATCTCCTTCTTTGGAGACATTCAAAACCCGCCTGGACACGTTCCTGTGTAACCTTATCTAGGCGTTCCTGCTCCGGCAGGGGGATTGGACTAGATGACCTTTTGAGGTCCCTTCCAATCTCTAACATACTGTGATACTGTGATACTGTGACATACTGAAGAGAGTCCAGTAAAGGACCATGAAGGTCAATTAAGGACTGGAGTTTTTCTCCTGTGAGGAAAGGTTGAGAGAACTGGAACTATTTAGTCTGGAGAAGAGAAGGCTCAAGAGGGAGCTTGTCAATGTATATAAAGACCTGAAAGGAGGTTGCAAAGAGGATGCAGCCAGGATCTTTTCAGCGGTGTGCAATGACAGGACCAGAGGCTCAAACTGAAGCACCGAACTTTCTCTCTGAACATTAGGAAACTTTTTCACTGTGAGGGTGACTGAGCACTGGGACAAGTTCCCAACAGAGGCTGTGGAGTCTCCATCCTTGGGGATATTCAAAAGCTGTCTGTTCATGGCTCTGTATAACTGGTTCTAGGTGATCCTGCTTGAGCAGGGAGGTTGGCCCAGATGACCTTCAGAGGTGCCTTCCAACCTCAACCATTCTGTGATTCTGTAATCTGTAGGGCAGTAAGGATTATAGTCAAAACTGAGCCCAGATTTCTGGTAGTGCTCAGAAGAGATAAATTTCAGTTTCCATCCCTTTTGCCATTTCAGTCACATATCTTAAGGAACAAATGTGGCCTTATTCTACTGGTGATCAAACTGGCTAGATGGGAGATTCCACCTTTGATTGTGGAATAAGTGCAGTAATATGCTCAGGTAATATATTGCCCTCTTTGAAGAGTATTTTGGGTAAATTGGCAGAGTAAGACTTATTTAACCAATGTGCAACATTCACACCAAGAAGGCTAGCTTTCTACTCAGGATACACTAAGTCCTGTTTATACCATATGTGTTGCCTTACTGATAGGTAAGCAAAATTATTCCTCTTTTGTCTATGTAAAATCCATTTATTTGGGCTTGTAAAATTAGTCTTTGCAAAAGGCTGATTTTCAATTACAGACTTTTTCACTGCAAAATCTGCAGAAATATATTAAGAAGCTGCTTTTTTAAGTAATTTGCAGGGCTCTTTCTTGAGAAACAAGAGACCTGAGCTGTAAATCTCAACTCATTTTTGTGGTTGTGTCCTGTGAGCTTGTCTACTGAAGTCTGGATGTATATTTTATTATTGTTCTTTAATGAACAATAAAGATATTTCCAGAAAGCAGCAAACAGCATCTTGAAATGAAAAATATATATACAAGGTTTTTAATTTATTCATGTTTAAAAGTGAAAAAAAGCAGTATGTTTAGTTGGCTCCAGAAGCCTTTTTATACTGCCAGTAAGGATCAGCCCCTTGAACTATAAACAACTTTCTGCCCACTCACAATCTGCAAATATAAAAAGCAGGAACCCAGTGGGTGGACTACTGCCAGTATTCTCACAATGGTGGAAATTGCTTTGTCAGTATTAGCCTGGTTGCATTGGCTAACTTCTGCCAGACTTTAATACAAAAGGCTTCCTGAGCCAGGAAGATAGGCCAGTCTATGAAAGCTTGAATCAACATTTTGGTAGCTTCATGTTGCTAGTTTGCTTTTGTGTTACTATGCATCTGCTTTACTCATTTCCCAATTCCCAAATTTGTTTTTCTAAATCCTTTCTGATCAAATTACATACAATTAAATCACTGAACAAATCATGTTCATAAATTTGTCTTATTTATTGTCCAGAACACACTGCTTCAAGAACCCCGTGTGCTGCATGGCTCCTGTGCAGCTCTGCAAGATGATAAAAAGATTTATTCTAATGGAAGACCTATTTATGTTAGAAAAACAAATCTAATTTCAATTACTTCTCTAATTAGAATGACTCATGAAAACTGGAACTTATGTTTTAGTATAGGTCAAAAAAACAATGAAGAATTATTATTATTCATTAATGCAGACTCCTTTTATTTGTTATTTACCAGTATAAATAATAGATTTCAGTTTGTGGTTTTGTGGACAATAAATTTTCAATTGAGAAATGATCTGTAAGCAGCTTTTGTTTTCTTTTAGAGATGCTTGCAAAAAGCCATCAATCTTGTGACTGATAATAATACATGATGTAGACATTCATAGTGAAAGAAAAAGATAATCTGCTACATCAGGTTTCTGTTTATTAGAAGAATTCAGTGGAGTAAAGACCACAGAGGAAGCAGCAGGGCCAATACTGATTAACTGTCTGCTCTGTCATTGTCTGCATTTGGACTTGTGTGTACTTCTATACTTCTAAATATTAGAAGAGTCTTACATAGAACATACATCTAAGTCCAAGTAAGAGATTGTATATAGTTGCACTACCGTCAGAAGGAAAATTCCAATTTCATGAATCCCAGGGAGTGTGCAGTACTTCTGTTAGCAGACAAGTCCAAACCAGACCTTTCAGATATATTAAATTAGTTCAAACACTAATGTTCATAAAACTGAGTTTTGGTATGTTAGCTCTTTTATTTTGCTAATTTGGCTCATTCTCTTTGGGTTTTCTTGTTTTGGATTATTTTTGGACAAGAATGAAAGTAAAGGACTGAAACAACACAAGAAACTAATTTTTGCTGTACTTCTAGTATTTAGCAATAAGTGATCTTGTATGATTTCCCAGTTTCTAAGCCATAAGTGTCTGAATGTATTGGTATAACTTATTTAAAATATAATTTTCGGATACCTTGGCTGAAAATCCATCAAAGTCTATGACAGTCTGCTCAGTAACTTTAGTGGGAAAATTTCCTAATTATTGCTGGGAGATCAGGACTTGGCAGAAGCTATCAAAAGAATGGAAATGAATATAAAAAAAAAGATTATGTCCTACAAGCACACTATAATAATGTATACCAGAACTTATAGTAAAGGCTTTTTTTCCACATGGGCTCCTTGCCTGTGTGTGTGTCACCACAGATTTCTAATAGCTCCCCATCCATGTGCTGGTGAATCCTACTATTATTTAGTATCTGAGATCTAAAGTGACTGCACTGAACCTATTCCAGCATCTATAGAGAGTAAGAATGTTTACCAAGACTATAAAATAATAGCAGAAATAGACTGCTGTTGACATTTATTTAGGAAAAAAACCCCAAAACTAAAAAAGCCCCCAAACCACACTTGCATATCTGGTCTCTGCAATCACAATTAAACTGCAATTACTTTCATAATGAATATGACATGTTTTGAGGTAGCTCATAACAGTAAAATATTATTTCTTTAACACATGAAAAATTCTATCTGATGTCACTGGGAGAGCTGTGCTTCTTCAAATGGGGTCAAGAATGAATGTGAACTTCTAAGATTAGTTTTGTCTAAAGGGAAGTTGGCTTTCTAATAAATGTCTTTGCATTATGAGACTGCCAATGTACTTGGGCCGTAGCCTCTATATTACTTTGTAAAATTAAACATGCGTCTGTCAGGCTGGCCAAACCTCTTAACAAATCTATAGGAAATAATTAGCATGAATGGTTAACAAGAGACAAGCTACAGGCAATTTGGCATTCAGTAAAGGGTTTCTGTCCTGAAGAAATATCCCTGGCTTATCTTACTGGAAACTATTAACTTCTCATCAGCTTTAAAACACAATTCAGCCTTTGGTCAGTTAGATTTAATTTTAACCCTTGTCAAATATTATTTGTTTGACTCCTTCATAGTTTTCTGGTATCCAGATGACTGATTCACTGCAAGTACTTAGCTGTTGCTGATGCATTTTACATTTGTTGAGACACTCTGCCTCTTACTGCTGGATTCACTGTTAGCTGGGCACAGTTTTTTCTTATCCTGGAAATCTTCTTTTAGTCTTTTAGAGATGACCTAATGCATACTCTAAAAAAAAAAAAAAATCATTCTTTCAGAAATATTACAATATCCTCAAATTAGTTCTGCTCTCAAGGACTGTAAGAAGCATAATTTCAATTAACTGAAGGAAGTGTGTGGGATCTAGTTTGGCAATTCTGAAATTGTACAAAGGTATAAAATTGTAGTAGAGAACTGATGCAGCTCAAAAATACATGGAAAGTGTCCTTGTGCTGTGACTAATGTTCTTTGACTTCTACTTTCACACTTTGCTGCAGCTTTAATAGAAATCAACAGGTTATTCAACTGGGTTTGCTGCAAGTTGATGTAAGTCTTCAATTAGACACAGATAACTTCCTCTAAATCTGGCATATAAAATAAGCAGTTTCAGTCCTGTTAGACAAATTTGTGTTTCCACAGAGTAAAAAAACAAAATTCCAATCTATTCTCAAGGGATTGGGACTTGGCGCAGGCCAATACTGAGACTTCAGTACTAAGAACTTCAGTATAAACAGGAACACAGCAGTAAAAGATAACAGCACATTATTTTAAAGTGTTTACTAGCTGACTGTTTGCAGACATTTCAAATTAAATGTTTACCCACACTAACCAGGACTGATCATTTTCAAGTATAGTTGTCATAGTCTATGCCCCTTATACCTACCATATAACTGTGTGTTGTACCACTTCAGCAGCTGCATAGAGAAATGAAAATGCAACACAAAAGAAGACAGATTACCTGGGGCCCTGTTTCCAGCTGTTAATCACTGAAGTGTAGGGACAGTTTTCCAGGTAGTTTAGAAATAGCATAATTTTTCTAAACTTTTGATGACCACCAGTTCTACATAAGCATTAGGTCTAGTGTTAAAAAATAATTTCTCAGGAGGTGTTTTCTATTTTTTCCACCTTCCTGGGCCACCTATTTACCCATAGGTTGCCACTGGAACTGAGGAAAATGTTTATCACCACACATGCAAAATGCAGCTGTTAAATTGAAAGATAGTTAATGCAGTGCACTAAACTCTTAATTTAACTTGAAACAAGATGAAAAAAAAAGATTTGCCTGTCTGTCTTAAGGACCATCTTCTAATATTAACATGCAGGACACTTTCATTTCAAGTAGTGGTTTCTTTCATCTAGTTGATGGATGTGATCATTGTCTTCAAAACTTTCCTTTCTAAACCAATTTTTATTGGTATCTAAAATAGAGATGTTGGGTGGGTAATTATGCAATGTCTTCACCAAATCATAATCTTATCAACAGCCAGGTAGTAAGGCACTGCAACAGGTTGCCCAAAGAAGTGGTGAGTGCTCCATCCTTGGCAGCATTCAAGGCCAGGTTGGACAGAGCCTTAAGTGACATGGTCTAGTGGGAGGTGCCCCTGCCTATGGCACAGGGATTGGAATTATATGATCTGGTCCTTTCCAACCCAAACCATTCTGGGATTCTATGATTCTATGATATAAAACTGAAATTTTGCACAGTATTCCCCATGCAGGTGTAACGCATATTAACACATACACTAGTAACATAAACAGAAGTCACGCATAGTGACGAGTACTATTTACCTGAAATCATTTAAAGGAAAATAGTACATTGTAGAAAGACAGATCATTTCTTATCCTTGCAGAATCCTCCCTAAATTTTCACAACTTGTATATGGTGCTGTTACACATCCACTGATGTCTGTACTACTTAGGCAATGTGGATTTGGAGGAAAGGCAGGATAAATCCTCTCCCTTTGGGCCAATGTGCTTCTGGAGAGAAGACTGAGAAAAGTCTTCATATTCCAGTGAACACCTGAATCTAAATTCAGAAAGAAGACAGAGAAGTTATTTGTTCTTTATCTTGCTGGCTTTACATTCATGGGCTGACGGAGGTATATGTGGTCTTAGCAAAAAGACTTCCTGCCTATTTGCATATTTTTATCTCATTTTATTGTTTGCTTTTGTCTCAAGAAATGGATTTCACGTATCATGAGTAACATTTTTCAAGCCTTTGAAATTGTTTAGCCATGCTTTTTCCTCTCTGACTTTTTTTTTTTCTCCTAATATTTACTGGGCTTTAGTTCTGTTTTGGTTTTATGAATTCACAAAATTTTCTAGATCTTAGCTTATTTCTGAGTATGCTGCATGTATTTATTGCAGCTGAAAGTATTTAAAAGTCATTATAACCACAGCCACCAAGATTCGTAAGTTAACTTAAAAATCATGACTAGTTTCCAGCATTATTACATTTCTTTTCCATCATCATTCTGTAGCATTCATCTGAGCTCACCTTGATTCTTTGCTTTGACTGCACTGCCCATTACTGGACACAGTGCTACAGCTGGAGATTCTCCAGTGCTTTGTGAAGGGAGACTATTACTTATTGGTCCTACTTTTGTTTACACATGCCTGTTGATATTTGCCTGCTATTGCACAAGCATAAATATTGGTTTTATTCTATTTATGGTTTTGTATATCCATAGATTGTTTCATGCAAAAATGTGATCTAAATCACTTCTTCATTCTAAATCTGATGACTTCTAGTTTAGCTTTAGATCTTTGCATTCTACCTTACAGAACTGCATCCTATTTCATCTTTTCAGAGAAGTTCTCCAATCTGCTACTATAATTACAATTCAGCACATTAACATGACACTAAACACTTTTAAATTGCTATTGTGTACTTTAGATGAACACACTTATTATTCTGTTATCCTTGCAATTAACAAAAACAGAGCAGTATTCAATACAATGATGTCCCCAGAAGAAACCTACAAAAATGAGCCAATATTAGGTATTCTCTAAGTACAATCTTCTAGCTTGTTTTGCCTGTATCTGACCATGGATCCAACTCAACAAATATTTAACCTGGTTTTTAGAAGATCACAAGAAATTTTAAGATCTTCCCTTTGGCTTAGATATATGAAAAATACGTTTTCTCCTTTGTCTACATAATTTGTCCGTTGATACATGAATGAGTTTTAAACTGTTCATTCTTGAGAATCAGTGTTGTCTCTTTCACATTTCCTTCTACTTTCTAGGATAATTGTTTACAAATAATTTTAGTATTTTACATAGTATTTTTCTGTAACTGAAAACAAACTGAATGGTCTATAGTTGCATAGCTCCTCCTCTTCTTCCTCTTTAAAGACAGATATTACAATCTGGACTCCCATCAAAATACTTGAGTCATTTATCTGTGATACCGGAATTAGAAATCCTGACAAACTAAGTATCGCATGAAATCACTGCAGAGAGCTAAAAAACTGTTATGCATTTGGATTAAATACTAAATAAGTGTAGACGATTACGTGATTTAGATGTCTATATTAAATTTTTCAAGTTAAGGACAAATAAAAGCTCACATTTATTCATGGAAAGACCACCCATACTCCACAATTTTTTAATTCTTCGTTAATATTTTGAAGTTTGTTTAGGTTACTTCTTTAAATCAAGAATGAATTTCACCAGACTCAGATGAAGACATGCATATGTCCTTGTTTGTTTGGTGTTGTTTTTTTTACCCCTTATTTTTTACTATGGTAAAATCAGCAGAAACCATTTGAAATTTTACTGAAGCATGATGTTAAAATGACACTAAACACTGTACTCTTCACATTATGATCCATTGATAGCTTTCTTTACAGAGTAGTAAATGAGGTCTCTTTTGTCATCTTTTCACTACAGTATGCTCATTCTTTCTCATTATATTTTATAGCCTTTTCTACTTCTATATTATTTTGTGCTTTGGTTTACTATATTTTTTGTCCCTAGAGGCTTTCTCTTGCAGTTATCTGAAGTAATTTGACCTACTTTCTTATATGTTTCCTTCAATATTTGTGATCACTGAAAAGCTGATGGTGTAGAAAAGTTAATAATTTAAAATATTTTTTAGCTTTCCTCCACAGCAGGATGATGGGTGCTTGTACACTGTTACTACAGTTTCCTTCAGAAATCGCCTGAATTATCATGCTGAAATGCATGGACAAAATATAATATTAAATTAAATAAAAGTTGCAGATTAGATTTTGATTGCACTGATGTGTACCCTATAGAAAGATGGAAAGTTAACAGAAAAAAAAAAAAGATATAGTAAAACTCCAGAGCATCAGGGAATCATTTTAGCAAGTCTGCTTCCAGGCAAACTCAGACTTCTCACTCACACTAGTGGCTCCTATATATACTTAATAAATATTTAATTCCTACTATTCAGTCTGCTCAATCCATCCCTTGCTAATGAAACAGTTGTTTTTGAAAGCTCATCTATTTATACCCACATGCTTTGCATGCAAGAGCAGACTGCTTGATATAGGGAGATGAGAGAGATATAAATATAGATGTACACTGATCTCATTTTGACTGCAACTACATTTGGTATTACTAAAGTAACGCTAAACCTAGATATGTTAATGTAAAACCAGTGCATCTGAAATCAGTTTCAGACATACACTGTTATGTTGCTGATATGTTTGTTCATCATGCTGAATTTCCTCACAAATACACCATTAGGAATACAATAGGCAATCTGGTAAAGAACAGTCATTAATAGCATTTGGTATACCTTACTAAAAAAATTCCTTTGGCATAAGGTTTTGGTATTACTTCAAGTTTTTGATGTCTATGTCCTTTAAAAGAGCTCAGGTGGTTAAGGATACTGTAATTTTTCTTAAGCTGTAAAATATTAGGATGTCCAATGTATTATCTAATCCTTCATCCTTCTTATATTACGTGATCAAAACCACTGTGACCAATGATGACAGCAACTTGAGCTCTGTTTTATTTCACTCAAGTAGAGAAAATGCCTTTAAAAATGTGTCTGGTTTCAAAGTCTGAGGAAGGTTGAGTTCAGTGTTTCTACACAATATTGGTTTGCAAGAAAAGAGAATGCTCCTCACACAGCATGAAATTTTCATCAGGACCTCGACACTTGATCTTAACATAGAAGTGAAGAGCTAAGTCTCCATTCAAAAATACTATTCTAGAGTCTATGTTTGACTTATTTTCAAGCTTTTAAAAATAATATATAAATCTACCCATCTATGAGTCTTAAATCTTAAGCTCTATGGTGATATTTCCCAGACATTTACAATTTTTCTGCCTGTGGTAAGCAGAAAATCAGATCATAGTGATCTCTCTTAACCTAAAAATTTATAAATGTACTTTAAAAATTAGAAACAATAATGGTAAAGATTATGGTCAGACCTTTTCCACAGACTGGAATTGTAGTACAGCACTGTGAAAAAGAAGTAAATTGAAATGCATATTCACGGAAGCTATACAGAGTGGCATAAATGATTCCAGGTGTAAGCTCCTGAGTGAATGTAAATTGGCAGAAGATGGGATATGTATACCACTGTTACCTTTTGGAGAAAAAGTAAGAAAAGGTTTATTTTTGTTTAAGTGGAAAAATAAAAAGAATTAATCAAATAGAAATAGCCATAGTAAACTACAGAAGGGACTAAAACCAGAGAAATGATAGGTACCTCACTGCTAATTCAGAAACCTATGCTTAGCACTTAAGTCACTCATCCAAAAGACAAGATACCATGAGTACCAGACCACGCAGTCAAGATAACCTTACTCTATGTGGCATTTACACTGATCTTTAAATCAGACAATCAGCAGATTAAAAGAGGGGTTGGTTGCGGTGGGGTGTACAAACCCCAAAGTGTCTGCCTAACAGCTAGTCCACTCTTTGTCAAAAGTCTCCTGCATTTGTGCACTCCCTAGTCCTATCGGGAGTGGCAGAGGTCTCCTTCCATTTAGACTGTGCTGCACTCTGATAGCTAGAGGGTGGGTGGCTCATCCTTCCTCAGTTAAGAACAGCATCTGGTCCTAGTGGATGAATCTCCTCTGTCTAGTTATGCCTGGCTGAAGAGGAACCCTGCATTTCCAATTAAATTGTTGACTTCTAGATGACCTGCATTATGTGAAATGTATGCCAGCCCAAACTTCTACATTCTAACAGGAGCTATTAGTCTAATTATTGTAATATCTGAATTGAAAGTTCCCTGAATCTAGCTTTGCCTGTTCTTAACCCAAGAGCATCAGTTAAAATGTCTCATAGAAATACCCTACTATCTGCATGAGTTGTCAGATACATTACTTTCAGCCTGGATGAAAAAAACCTCAAAAGTTTATACTTTTATTATATTTATATTCATTATAAGCTTTTTTTTACTGACAGAGTCCTTTAGCCGACTTGGATGCCAGACTTCTTAGCAAGTAATCCACATGCTTTAATAACCTCATATTTGCTCTGGCATCTTTTGACAGTATAGTTAAATGGATCACATTTCCTTGAAGATGAATGCTATGTACCCCAAGTTGCAAATTTTCATGTGTTCAATAAGCTTGGCTGTAAATTCATCTCCAGTAAGAAGACTTGCCTTTCACCTTCAGCAAATTCCTTTTATTAAACTACATGCATTCCAGACTTTGCTTAAACGAAAACAAACAAGCTTTGTTTCTTAAGATATGTTTTGTATTCATGGAGTGCAGAAGGAAAAATGTACAAGCAAAAAGTGCATGTTTTCCCCTTTTTACGAACCCCTTAGAAAGCAGAAACACAGTCTCTTATTTATAAAGCCAGAGGAAAATATTTTGTGGAAACTCAGAATTTGAATGTGTTGCTCTGCTGTTAAGTGCAAAAATAATTGTATTAATGGCCTCAGTTTAGCTAAACGGAGTTTTTTCCTTGTCTATTTGTGTGTATGAGTGAGAAGGAGGGAGTTACTATATATGGGATTTCTTGGTTACATGTGGTGCAAAACAAAGTATGCAAAAGTCAAAAGTATTATTTACATTCATGTCCATGGGATCAGGGCTACAAAACCAAGAAAACAGTGTGGTCTAAATCCAAGAATTTATTTAGGAGAATATAGCTGGCTTTGATGTTTAAATAGTTTGAATATCCAAACTTCTGAAAGTTAAAATTAAGTTTATATCTACACAGCTTCAGTGATCTCTGACTTCCTTGATATCATCATCAGTCATCAGTGATATTGTTCACATATACTCTTAGAACAAGAAACAAGAAACAATTTTATTTTATCCACATTTTTAAAGACGATGAGAACTCTAACCTCAATCTTAAGAAAATCAGAAACTTATACAGAAAAGCATAGATACTACTGCTTCTGCTGGTAAATTTATAGCTTGCCTTAGTTAAAGGCTGAAATAATGCTAGGTGTCCAAATGCTTTGCTACTGCCTTTATTAGATCTTGAGTTTCTTTTCAAATACTGTAAGGGCAGATACACTTCTTCTGTAGGCACTTCTTATAAAAGGCATTTTGAAGAGTTTGGTTATAATCTGAGTAGCTGAATCAACACATGGTTCACATCAAGGGCTCCTGCTTCGAAAGCAACTCCTAGTTCCAGCAACAAGGTTTCCAAAAATCCCTCTTCAGTCTGAAATAAATAATTTGTGGTTGTTGGAAGAATCAACCCTTCCTTGTCCTTCATGTCATTCTGTTGTGCAAAGTCATTATCTGTTGAAACTAGTCCCAGATTGCCCTGATATAAGCAAAAACCAGGTTAGTAATGCAAAGGACAGTTCCTTTTACATTTGCTTAAGGACACCATCAGTTTCTTCCTACATTTTGGCTGTTGATCACCATCTAACACTGTCAGTAGTGTTAGGACCACAGTTTGCATATACATTGGCTTGATGGGACTGTTGATTTTCAGGTAAATAATAAAAAGTAAAGCATGTAGGTTAGCAATCAGACACCTGCAAAAAAAAATTAGAAAGAAAAATAACTTTAAGGTATTATCGAAATGCTTTGAAAACAGCATGAAAGTCTGTAATAGTAAATCTTAATTTTTAATTACTGATATCTAAAGAGATAATGACTAGCTTGCATAGCCAAATGGCTTACTGAGAAGGAGATATTTTAGGCTTTCATGTAATTAAACTATGGAACATTTATAGCCTTAACCAGTGTCAGCTGGGGCCTCTTGAAACAACTTTTAACTAAAACAAAATCTTTAATGTTAAAAACTGAGTATATTCTTTTCACATCATTTTAACTACACAAGGAGGTAATGCCACTTGGTGACACATTGCAGATCAGAAGAGCCAGATGATCAGACACTTATGGGTCCGGTACATGATGGTCAATTCAGATGTTTCAATAACTTTGTCGTTTATGTTTATTCATGAGATACATAAAACCACATCTTCTTTAGGTTTCTTTCCACAAAGACATCTGTACTCTTCCATTACCTTTCTAGTCAACTTCAGGAAATGTGGTATTAATTGCAGGGTGAGTCATCTGTGTGGATGAACACCTGCAGAGGATATAAAAAGGAAAAGAAATAAAGCCACTGGTCATCATTCAGGCTCCTATTCCAGGCTTTCACTTGCTCTTTGTGTTGATAATTGCATTGATATGATACAGACAGGTGTAAGTTAAGATATTTAACTATGTGCATGAAGTTTCTTAATCATGTGATTATACTCAACAGAATCTCACATGGTAAAAAATAGTATCTACAGTTATTTGTACATTGCCATAGCTAACTTTACTTATAAGTGAAATTAATTAATACAGAGGGTGAGATAGAGCAAAGGATATCTATGTGGTTTATTAAGTTTCAGGAAGTCCAAATTTGGATATGTTTTTTGTCACAAAAAATACAGGATCCATCACAACAGCTCATAAAAGACATGGCAAGGCTCATGGAAGAGAAAGATGAATATATTTCTGAGTTTTTTTCAGAATGTACAAGGTTGTATTGGATTTGCATGACAAGATTTTGGTAGCAGGGTGTCTACAGGGGTGGCTTCTGTGAGAAGCTGTTAGAAACACCCAACTCCCATGTTTCACAGAACCAATGCCATCTGGCTCCAACATGAAGCCACCACTGGCCAAGGTCGAGCCCATCAGTGACAGTGGTGGAGCCTCTGGGATAACAACTGCAGAGAGAGAATTGAGAATATGTGAGAGCAACAGCTCTGGAGACACCCAGGTCAGTGAAGAAGGAGGGCAGGAGGTGTTCCAGGTGCCAGAACAGAGATTCCCCTGCAGCCTGTAGTGAAGGCCATGTCTGTGACAATAGACAAGGGCTGTTCACCCGCAGCCCATGGAGGTCTATGCTGGAGCAGATATCCAACTGAGCACGACTCCACACAGGAGTAGGGGGATGCCTGAAGGAGGCTCTGACTCCATGGGAAGCCCTCTCTGGTGCAGGGTCCTGGCAGGACCTGTGCCCCATGGAGAAGGAAGCCCATGCTGGAGCAGGTTTGATGGCAGGAGCTGTGACCCCACAGGGGACCTAAACTGGAGCAGTCTGTTCCTGAAGACTGCGCCCATGGAAGTGACCCGCACTGGAGCAGTTCATGAAGAACTGCAGCCAGTGTGAAAGACTCAGATAGGAGAAATTCCTGGAGGATTGTCTCCCATGGGAAAAACCCCACAGTGGAGCAGGAGAATAGTCCTCCCCTGAGGATGAATGAGCAGCAGAGACAATGTGGGATTAACTGACCACAACCCCTATTCCCTGTCCCTCTGCACTTCTGTGGGAGAGGAGGTAGAGAATTGAGAAGTAAAGGTAAGCCCAGGAAGAAGGAGGGTGTGGTGGGAACATGTTTTAACATCTGGTTTTATTTCTCATTATCCCACTCTGATTTGATTGGTAATAAATTAACCTGATTTGTCAGGTCAAGTCTGTTTTGTCTGTGACAGTAATTGTTAAGTGATCTCCCCCTGTTAATATATAAGGCCAGAATCCCCACACTTAAATTTAAGGACCATGAAATACTTAAGACAGAAACACCATCTTTAGTGTCAGGCAAAATTAAACATTTACTGGAGTTGCTTGTGCTGGTATTCACACAGGAATGTCAGTGCAGGTCAGGCATATACTGATGTAATTAATTTCCCAGTTGACTAGTTTTACCACCCTTATGTTTGTATCATAGAGAAATTCTTACAGCTCAGGGGATAGACTCCTTTCAGGTACAAACTAAACCAGTAGATGCTCTCCAGAGGGACTCCTAGTGATTCCCAGACCCATACAGACCCATAGCTTGCAGAAACAGACCACAAGTAATCTGAACCCCAAAGTGCAGGTAGTCTGGATTTTGAGGCTTTAGTAGGGCCACTAGGTCTGGTCTTGTTTAGTGCACTGCTTGCTGGCATACGTGTATCACCTCTCCGTGTCTGTGGGCTGAAAAAGAAAAGCAGTTTTCTAATTAGAAATAAAGTAACTAAAGGGAATACTTTCTTAATTTAAGCCTCCCAATGAAGTATTTTTAACTACTTATAGGCATGTAGGTCATATGTCACATTTTGAAGGAATCTGCAGAGCATTGTAGTGATTTGCACAAACCAGAAAGACCCTTGACTGTGTATGGGAGCCCGTTTTTGTTGCCAGATGTATCACATTAGAAAGGGAGTGTATTCTGAGTGCGATACTTATTATGGCAATAATTCCACATCCTTTATGTTACTGAGCTAATTAGAATATGTTTGGATTTCCTGGGGAAGCAAAACATTGCTGCTTCGGTGCTAATATGGACCAATTTCAGATCAGTATCTTCACCAGAGAAACTGTGAAGCAGAGAACAGATCTTACCTTTGTCACCCTTTAAATAAGGCCAATTACACTGACTCAAAATGGCCTTTCATTAGACTGTTTGTAAAAACAATTTCAAAACAAAAGACAAAATACTGGCCTGTGTTGCTTGATAATTTGTTTAAATCTCTTCTGGACCAATATACTAGCAATTCTGATATATTATTAAAGTCAAATATCTGATTTATTTTCATATAATTTTATTCTCTTTGAAATGCATAACCTGTTTAAGGATGTATTATGTGTTTAGGCCCTATTTGTGCAGTAAGACTTGTGATAATGACAGCTTTGGAGCATACACAGGTGTAAATGTATTTCACTGCCACCCTTAAAATAAATACAACTCAGACTTCTTCTGAAAAATCCCTTTAATTATGCATTACTTTTTATCTCATTATTTGTTTAAACATTCACAGTGGTGTTTTTCAGAGCTGACATTGTACCAGCATTTTGTGGTTTTGTGTCCCGAAGGCATTGGTAATTCCAAAACACTTGGGAGATTTATGAACTGCAGCAGGCAAGTTTTTCTGAGTATCCTTCGAAGAGCACACCAATTTATTAACATGCCATTGTGACTTTTTAAAAATTAAGGACAAAATAATAAGTTTTCTCGTCCATCTACTAAGACAGAAATTGCATTTTCATCAATTCTTGCAATACTTTTTATGTCATTTTTTTTATTGATCATAGACTAGAAGTACATGGGCAGTTTCTTAACAGGATTTATGAAATATTCAAATAGAATATCATAATCTGTATGAAAAAACTGTTCCCCTGCTTTCTTTGATTACTTTTTTTTTTTTTTTATGTATGCATGCTACTGTTGCTGGGCTTAATCCCAACCCTATTTTCTATCAGTTTGAGAATTTTGTCTTGTGTTCATATCTATTCCATATGCGATCTGAGAACAGGCATATTCTCCACTAAGTTCATTCACATGGAATACTGACATTTTATCAACTGTGAATTACATTGCACAGAGGAAGTCTCATGGAAAATCAAAACAATTGATTATACTGATAATGCTTTAAGAGTATTTTGGGATTACTTAATTCTGTGATCATACCGTGGCATGAACGTTGTCCTACTCACAAGCATGCCGAAATGAAATATTATTTGTGTCAAATGTGTTTGATTTCCCTTCTGAAAGAATGACCAGATAAAATACATACTTTATCAAGAATAGTTTCTGTTCAGTTACTTTAGTATTTTCTAATAAACAAGGTGAATCTTGGTTCTCTGAAGTTACTAAGAGTTAGAATCATAGAATCATAGATTAGCTAGGGTTGGAAAGGGTCTTAAGATCATCTAGTTGCAATCCCCTTGCCATGGGCAGGGACGCCTCACAATAAATTATGTCACCAAAGGCTCTGTCTAAACTGGCCTTGAACACCACCAGGGATGGGGCATTCACAGCTTCCCTGGGCAACCTATTCCAGTGCACCACCACCCTAACAGGAAAGAATTTCCTCCTTATATCCAGTCTAATCTTCCCTTCTTTTAATCCATTATCCCTTGTCTTATCACTACAGTCCCTAATGATTAGTCCATACCCAGCATCCCTATAGCCCCCCTTCAGATACTGGAAGGCTGCTATGAGGTCTTCCTGCAGCCTTCACTTCTCCAGGATTGAACAGCCCCAACTTTCTCGGCCTATCTTCATACAGGAGGTGCTCCAGTCTCCTGATCATCCTTGTGGCCCTCCTCTGGACTTGTTCCAATAGTTCCATGTCCTTTTTATTTTGAGGATACCAGAACTCTATGCAGTACTCCAAGTGAGGTCTCACAAGAGCAGAGTAGAGGGGCAGTATCACCTCCTTTTGACCTGTTGATCACCCTCCTTTTGGTGGACCCCAGGGTATGGTTGGCTTTCTGGGCTGTGAGTGCACACTGCTGGCTCATGTTAAGTTCCTTATCAACCAACACCCCCAAGTCCTTCTCCACAGAGCTGCTCTGAATCTCTTCTCTGCCCAACCTGTAGCTGTGCCTGGGATTGCTCCAACCCAGGTATAGGACCTTTCACTTGGCATAGTTAAACTTCATAGGGTTGGCATCAGCCCACCTCACAAGCGTGTCAAGGTCCCTCTGGATGGCATCTCTTCCTTCCAGCGTAACAACTGAACCACACAGCTTGGTGTCATTGGCAAACTTGCTGACGGCGCACTCAATCCCATTGTCCATGTCATTGACAAAGATGTTGAAGAAGACCAGTCCCAACACCGGTCCCTGGTGGACACCACTCATTACTGGTCTCCACGTGGACATTGAGCCATTGACCACACCTCTTTGCATGCAGCCATCCAGCCAGTTCTTTATCCACTGCATGGTCTACCTATCAAATTGTTGTCTCTCCAATTTAGAGACAAGCATGTCATGCAGGACAGTGTCTAAGTCTTTGCACAAGTCCAGGTAGATGACATCAACTGCTCTACCCCTATACATCCTTTCCATATACCCATCATAGAAGGCCACCAAATTGGTCAGACAATTGGTCAGGCAGTTCTCCCACTCAACATTTTATTCTCAGATTAAAATTGTTAAGAGTCCTTGCTGTTGGAGGGTTTAGGACGCTGCTGCCCAAATTTCTCTGAAACTTTAGAATTTTACCTACTTACCTTTGATTGCCATTGCTGTCAGGCAGGTGTATACTCACACTAAGCACTGTTTTCATCATCATCCATACGTAGACTTTGCATTTGAACCTAAAGTAAAATCCAAGTACTAAACTGTGATTCTTTAAGAACAAGACCATTTATGAATATTTCAAGGTTGAGCAGAAAAGGGAAAACTTTTCAAAAATATAAAATAATTGCAAAGAAAATTCAAGAAATTAGTATATAGTATATTGCTTTTTACAGTAAAATTTGCAGCAGAGTATAGATTCTTTTAAGAATTGATTATGGGAACATTTTCAGGGGCAGCAAGAACAGTTAGTTACCCAGTTTTCATTGAAAATTAACAATGCTTAGGTACATAAATCTATGCTGTTCTGTAAAGAAGTTCTTCAACAAGGCATATTTTGCAGTTTCCACGTGTTTGTCAGTTTTGAGATTCAGTTACTGTGTTGCATTTTTTTCTCAACCTTGTTCCTAGAATAAGTGTATTTGTGAGTTTCTGATTTAATTTTCAAAAAAGAACAACCAACCTTTTTATTACATTCTAGCCTTTTCCTGAAGGTGAGAGAAATAAAGAGAAAAAAAAACCCAAAGAAATAACTTAAAAAATATTAATTTTTTTAACAATTTTGTTTAAGTAATGCTAGGAGGGTTTTCTTGATTTTCTTAATTCTCATGCTCAACTGAAATGTGGCTTTTTTTTTAGTTTTTAAAAACTGTTTTAATTTTCATGCAGCTCCAAGAGGGCTAAAACAAGCTTATCTGTGTGGATGCAGCACATGAGTAGACTCTCACATGTAAAACTCTGTCGTGGTTTAAACCTCAACCAGACAGCTTTCACTCACTCACTCCCCCCCTTTCTTGCCCTCCCCCTACTCTCGGAGGGACGGAGAGGAGAATCAGAAAGAATGCAACTCCCACGGGTTGAGATAAGAACAGTTTAGTAACTAAGGTATAACACAAATCACTACTGCTAACACCAATAGTAATGATAAAGAAAATAACAAGGGAAGAGAATACAACACTTCATCACCAGGCGACCGATAACTTGCCCCCCCCCAGCCCGACCAAGCACCGACCGATACCTCCTCCAACCCTGCAGTCCACCCTGCCCTTCCGGCTCACTCCCAGTTACATCCTGGGCATGACGTGCTATGGTATGGAATACCTCTTTGGTCAGTTTGGGTCAGGTGTCCTGTCTCTGCTTCCTCCCTGGCAGTGCATGAGGCCCACAGAGTCCTTGGCCAAACCAAAACATCATTGTTTTTCAGCTCTGTTCCCAGCTGAAAGTCAAAACACAGCACTGCACCAGCTACCAAGAAAGAGAAAAATGACTGCTACTGCTAAACCCAGGACAAACTCCCATATAGATCATCTCGTACTGTATCCCTGCTAATGCAGCTGGTCAGCCTTGCAAACCTTTTTGCCATTGTGGTTGTTTTTCCTGATACAGTGACATAGGTAGCTTATTCTGGATATTTGTCGCACAATTTCTTTTGACTGTCTTGTGACACCTGTAATAGAGATCAGTGTATTCATGTTATTGCTTTTGACAGTCTTTATTTTTTCTAAATTACTTCAGTGGACTTCCACCTTATCCTTAGCATGTCTGTTGTCCTGTTTTCTGTCAGCATGCCATGTCAAAATATTTATCTGAACTATCACTACTCAGAGAGAAAGGCACTGCAAATGTAAGAATCCGAATCTGCTACTTATGCACCTTTGCTTTCTAATATCACACAAACAATGTCCTTAGAAATTCTAACAGGTCAGAATAGGTTGCCTAACAGGAGGAGTTATGGGTAGTGTCATTCAATTGTTCTGCTCCCAAATATGATCCATGGTTTTAAAACAAGAGATCTCTGTTTGGTTTTAGAACACTCTAAATGCATTTTTGGCAATTGTGAAGGGTGTCATTTGGCATCATATTTTTTTCTGCCTGCAAGCAATTTTGAACAGCTAAGTAAATATTTATCTGAACAGTACTGAATGTTTCCCCCTTTCCATATCCTATACAAATGGTCTTTTGCTCAGTCATTCTCATTGTACTAATGATTTTTAATTGCAGAATAACTTAGGTATGAAACAGATGTCTAAGAAGTGTTTACACTGTCTGTCATTTGGTATTCAGAATTATTGTAGTACTAAAAATAGAAAATATCCTTAAACATCAGGTTTATCAGTGCTTGAGTCCAGGTATACTTAGATATTACACCTTTGACATCCTATTTAATTATCTTAACTAGGTTGAACATGAAAAAAAGAGCAACATGTGGGAGAGCCAGGAGGAGTTCAGAGGACTTACTTAGGATCTGAAAAAGCATTTAAAGAAAAATTGATGAGCAATATCAGCGTGCATTGATTTGCACTGGTTGGGAAGTTGCTAACTTAGGTTCCCCAGGCTCTCCTTACAATTACCAGAGAGATATAGGTACTTTTATGTCATAATCTGTTTGACTTACTTTATCTGCCTACTTAGAATGAACTAAATAGCACCATGGACCTTAACAGCTACTGCCTTCACAATGCTCAAATCTCCACTGATTATAAAGGCTCATGGTAAAGAGCCTAGATATAAGTCTAAATGAATTGAGAGTCAGTCAAATAACTCCATGCATGTTTGGTTTGTCTTGCTACATTACACAGATGACAAAAGGACCTAGATTTGCAAACTGATGCGTTATTCTCACTAATTTAACCAACTGAAAGTTGCTCTCAGAATGTGATGTTTCCCAAAAACTTATACCTTACAAGGTCATTTATGGCACTCTGAAGGTGTGTTCTGTTCCACTGACTGATTGAAAGGAACATTTCCCAAACATCAACTTTGCATTTCTGTATTAGTTTTGAGAATAGGTTTATGAAGATTTGCCCAGACAATTTGCCCAGGCAAGCTGTGGTTATCCTTATGCCTGGAAGTGTTCAAGGCTTTGTTGGATGAGGCTTTTAGCAACCTGGTCTAGCAAAAGGTGTTCCTGCCCATGGCAGTTATGTTGGAACTAGAAAATCTCTAAGGTCCCTTCCAATCCAAACCATTCTATGATTCCATGATTCTGTGATAAAATTTGAGCTATGTTGCTCAAATATGTTGCTTTTGCAGAGGTGATAAACTACTTCAAAAACAGAATCAATATTACTTGCTGATAATGTTGCTGATTTTAAGTACAGAATGCTCAAATGGAAGGTTAGGATATTCATGTATTTGATAAACTGGTGACAGTCAGCCACTAAGGTCAATGAAAACATATTACACAGCACATGTGGAATTAAGTGATAAAGTACCTTGTATGTCTCATCTGAACTGCAAGAATATTTTCTAGCATGGACCATGTGTCCTTCCTTCTTCTTTGGCCTCCTTCAACACAGCTTTTTTCCAGTCACCACTACATGAGTCTCTATCCTCTATTCTTGGTAACAGCAGTTTTTCCTTGTCAGGTTCAGGTGGAGGCCTCTGGATTTGGAATAAGCTTTTCACCTTTGCCACCTTTCTGCAAAAGGTAAGTAACGCTTCTGTGTAATTTCAGGAAAAGAGGCAAAAGGGGGAGGGGGAGAAAGTGACAGGAGTTCAAAAATTTATCTGCAGCAGGATTAAGATGATCCTTCTGGTTCATATAATAACAATCCAACAAGAAAGACGACAGCTCAGTTAAGCAAAGGTCATTTCAACACCATTGGCTGCTATTTTACTTGTTGGCAACAACTACTTTGTAATGATAAAGGGAAAATATTCTGGTGCATTTAAATGCTTTTGTTAAGTAGTGTCCACTATATAGTAATTTCTAGGCTAAACAGTTTTCATAAGAAATCATTTCCATATGAAAATAATAAAAAAAAATTCTTCCTTTTTTAGATTTCTCTAGTCTTTTTTTAGATTTTTCTACTCAGGAAATTTGTTTGATCTAGGCAGTAGTGCTAAAAATTAACTGCAGACTCAGGGAAAAGTTTGCAATAATTCTTAGGATTTTCAAATTCTGTTTTGATTTGATGCAAATTCATGGGATAGAAATTCCTACAACTTAATTGGGAAATTCTTGTAGTTTCCAAATACTTTCTCCTGTTATGTAAATAACAATGGAACAAATTTTATTTTCTTCTTATTGAAATCACAGAAATCTAGACCCACTATGAACATGCATTTACAGAAAAAATAATTAAAAAAATGGGATGCCTCATAACTGATGGCCCTAAATGAAGAAAGATGCCACCATTGATCTTCATCTTCTCTTCAGAGCTCCCTTTCATCTCTGAGAAGAAAAAGTTGGGATTTTAAAATTGTTGTACAACTAGCAGATTTGAAAACCCTCTGAGAGACATGCAAGCAGCTTTGTTCACTCAAGAGAGTCCTTCGATTCAATTTTGCTTCTGGATGCTGAGGGACACATTGTTCAAATGCAGTCTCTGAATTGAGCATTCTTCATTGCAATAGTACTGAGCATTTGCTTCTCATAATGCTGCTATATTGCACAAGGCCAGTGTTCTTGAAAAGCAAACTTCTATTTAAGTGTCTTTGTACTTTCAAAACATTGTCTTATGGTGTTATGGGGTATTTTAATTTTAAGGACAATGATACAATAGAGCATAAAAATCTGTAAATTTCCATAATGTTTTAGTTAATCTCTCATCTCATATATCCCTGGGTTTAAAATTGGTTCCTGGGAAAAAAATAATTTTGCTTTTGCAAGAAATAATCCTTTTTGTGAATTATTGAGTAACCTTACTGCATAATAACAAGGCAGTCAAAGTTTTTGCAGGGGTATTACTCATAAATTAGGACGTTGCCAAAGACTGGGATAAACTAAATAATGCAACTATAAATCTCTAGGGTCAAGTACAGGGAGTGTTTTATTTTGAACATGATTCAGATGATCCCTTCTTTGGCTTTCAGCTCTTTAGAGCCCAAGCTATCAGTAATTCAAAGTATATGCCTAATGTGTACTTAGATCCTCTATATTTGGAAGGTGTAATGGTACATATTCTTTGCTGTTTGAACTGTTGCTATTCTAAAGCAAACAATAAAAGTTCACATTCTTGTTCTTGTGTAGAACAACTGTTAGGTGTTAAATTACCCTCAGGCATTTTTGCTTTAACAATACAATTACTAGTTAATTTTTTGTCCCTGTACCAAAATAAGTTCTTTGTTCTTGAGATATATAGGCAGAGATGTTGCCAATATTCCTCTCATCACTTGAATATGCATCTTGCTAGTGGACAATGTCAAGTTGGAATGTAGAAGAAAGAACTGTGAAGTTACTAATGTCTTACTTTCAGACGACGGAGATAGAGGTTATAGGTCTTGCAGTCTTGTCTTCAGTCCCCACAGGGCAAGTGACACACACTGGACTTCATGACAATCTGCTGCAAACACATTCCCAATCCCTTGAAAGGGGAAAACAAGAACTGATTGTGCAATGCTTTATGCATATACCGCTGAGAACTTTACCATACCATCAACAGTATGAGGCTTAAGTGAAAATCCAGTACATGAAACAGTCTAAAAACTTACTGCCTCCTAAATAGCACTTGTAGAAAAGTCTGCAGATTAGAAAGAATCAGTTCTAATTTATGTCCAAGACCTCTTATGACATTAAGTTCCTTGGTTTGAATAGTTTTCAAGTTAGCTTAATAATAATAATAAGTGCAAGAGAGGAAAACATCCATATTTCTGCAAGTAAAACTGATGTAGATTCAATCCTTTCTTACATCTGGGCTAAGGTACAGACAGAATTTTATCTACTGAATATTTCATTAAGGTGTTGACAGCTAAGCATCTGAGATACAACTGCTGAGATTATATATGAAGCATGCCAACAGAGAGTAAATAACAGACTACTCAGTTTTTTTCTCTCTTTTCAGTCTCTTTGTCTCTCTTTTAAACCATATACTGTGTAAAACCTTGCTTACACATGTTTCTGCAAAGAAAAAGCAAGAGTTGCGGTTCTGATTGCTCTGTGAGATTGTAACTGCCATTAGTCATAAAGAACTGCCTCCGTAGTTTAAGAAAAAGCCCTGAATCCTAGAATTAAATACAAATAAAGCCTATCCATCTGAAAACTAACTCCAAATCCTAATGACTTCTTTCTGGCTTTAAAACTCTCATATAGAAAACAACAATCCATAGGGTAAAACAGAATCTATGGAGACAAAAAACAGCTGCACTCATCCAAAGCACTAACTTGCGAACATTATTAAACAGTTTCCAAACAACAGGTAAGTCCAATATGCATTATTTTAAAAGTTTCCATTAACAAAAATCATTCTTTTCATTTCAATAATTCTGTAACCCTGTGCCACTATAAATATTGTTATTTTAGTACAGAGATCTACAGCTACTATAACAAAATGGGAATTAGGCCTAGCTCATATATCTCACAAATTAGAATTAGTGAGTCTATGATTAATTAATAGGAAAAAGGGCTACATTTGCAACTACATATTTTGACAATGAATAATTTTTCTAGGTTGGCTTTCGGCATATTGGTAAAAGCAAGCTTCATCTCCCATACTGCACAATAGATTCTCTCTAAAGTAATACATGAGACAAAAAATTGCAAACATAATCAATTACTATTTTCCGTTTAAAACTTAGAGTAGAATTAAACACAGTAGATTTAGGATGTGTTCCTAATACACGTGATTTTCTAGGAAGTATATATGTTCTATTATTGCCAGCAAGAAAAAAATGTTAATTTGCCGATAAGCAAGTTTTTTGTGTTAATTTATTCATTCACATATTCCTTAGCCCCATGAAAAGAGTTCTTTGTGAAAACAAAGAAAAATATACAGTAAATTAAACTTGGTGCAGTGATTTAAAGAAACAGATATCCTGTAAAGGGGTCAAAAGATAAGTTATCTTAATTTATGAGACTTACAGTCATGAGTCATATCCTGTTATGGTTATTATATTTATGAGGTCTAAATGGCTGCTAAAATAAATAACAGTTCTATGACAATCTGAAATACATGATGAGAATGCTACATAAAACCTTCAAAAACTTACTGAGATCACAACAAAACATTTAATTTCATTTAGTTCACTCAGCAATTTTCAACAGCAACGAGGTATACAGGTACATAATACTGACTTCACAAGAAACCTTAATTCTGACAAGCAGCGTCTGGAATTTAGAGTTGTTGTTCTCTGAAGTTCAAATAATTAGTGGTATTGTGTTCTGTCTTGAGACAACAGGAACTGAGATACCGATGTGCAGAGATTCAGAAGAACTGACATGCTTCTTACAGTTACAGACTGTTCATGGATGTGATACTATCACAAAAAGAAGTGAATGAACCCTTTGTGGGTCTGGCTGGTTACATAGCACAGAATATCAATCACTGATGAAAAAAATCTACTGTGTTTCAAAGCAAATGCCTCTATTGCATACATTAGCCATAGAAACAACAGTAGGAAATTATTTTCTATCCAAAGTTAGCAAACCTCTTTTTTGCTCTAATGGCTTAATATGAATTGACAGTGAAGTATATCCCTGGAGAACTGAAGCACTATGCTGTAAGTGAAGACAGCACAATTCTGTTATTACTGACATAAATGCCAACTTATAGATTTCAATAATAAGCATTTTTTTTTTGATACTTCTGTAGGGGTTTTAACTAGTGTACATTTAGATTTTGATAATAGCTTTTTCTCTTTTTCCTCTTTTTTTTCCTCTAGTAAAAACACTGACAACATAATTGTCATGTCACATTTTGTCATCTGAAAAGGCAGAACATAGATTACTCTGACCTGAATTTTCTGCTAATGTTTACTGCTAGATCTTTGTACATACCTAATCCTCTGCCATACTTGTCCATCCATTTCCACCATCCAGTGGCAGAATCTTTAGAGACACAACCACTAGTTTGGTTTCTCAATGCCAACTGCATACCACGACTGGTTGATCAGTTCTGCAACCTTGATTTTATTGTACAGTTATCTCATTTTCCTTGTGCCATTTGCATTATATTTTTATAGATTGACTATTTCAAGTTTCCACTAACTGGTAAACAAATGAGCTTTTACATGACTGCACAATAAACTGCATATGCAAGTGCTGTGGTGGCATAAGGATTCAATAATTCAAAACATGAATGAGACAAGAAAATATAAGTCATTTTCCTGGGGTCAGCTGTAACATTTTTTTCCTTCCTAGTAGCTGGTGCAGTGCTGTGTTTTGGCTTTAGTCTGAGAACAATGCTGATAACACATTGATGTTTTAGTTGTTGCTAAATAATGCTTACTATGATCAAGGACTTTTCAGTCTCATGCTCTGCCAGTGAGGGAGGACACAAGAAGCTGGGAGGAAGCAGGGACAGGAAACCTGACCCCAGCTAGCTAAAGGGGTATTCCATACCACATCATGTCATGCCCAGTATATAAACTGCAGGGAGTCACACATAAAGGCAGATTGCCATTCAGGTTGGGCTGTATATTGGTTGGCAGGTGGTGAGCAATTGTATTCTCTCCCCTTGTTATTTCCCTTATCATAATTATTGTTATCTGTAGTAGTTTTATATTATACTTTAATTATTGGACTGTTCTTATCTCAGCCCATGTGGTTTACATTCTTTCGAGTCTTCTCCTCATCCTGGGGGGGGGGGGAAGGAAGGAGGGAGTGAGCGAACAGCTGCATGGTTCTGAGTTACCATCTGGTCTTGAACCATGACAGGCATTCTTTCTAAGTTCATTATTTATTGCAAAGAAAACACAAGAAAAAAGGCAATTTCCCAACTGCTTGCCATACCTTTAAAAGATGGAGGTGCTGTTATATTTAAAATTCTTCCAATAAGTGTGATAAGGTCATCAGTTGTTAGCCCTGGGTTGGCTACCAGTACTACCCAGGAGCATATTCTGCAGTCAGTAGAGTGCAGTGATTGTACTTACAACCAGTACACCCTCTGTGGTCAAGGGAAAAGACTGATTCCTTGCTACCTCCCACATGTTTTGACCCACTGTTGCAATCAAGTACTCAAAGTTTGAATTTTATATAAAGTTTCTTTATCTGCAACATTTGCATCACAAAAAACTGCATTGTCAAGATCACAAAATAAGAAATTTTGAGGTAGTGCTTATTAAACAACTTTATTATTGCAGTTTTAAAAACACAGTGAACGTTTTAATCTCGTAGTGAGTCCAGTACTGTGGTAACATCTGAGCAAAGGTGAAAGTCATACTCCAAAACTGAAGGTTAGGGAAATTCTATTGTTTCATGTTGAGGCATTTAGACCAAGCTTGCATTTGAAAGGGAGAAAGTTTGACCATCTCACTATACAGATAACCTGCATACTGTGGGGGCTATTTAGGTGTGTTGATTGGCACAGTGAGCTTCTTTTTTCTTTTGAAAAGAGATAATGACTATTGAAGAACTTGGTAGTAGCTTTTTGCTGGAAGAAACCTACCACAACTCCTTTTGCACTCCTGCACTCCTTGACTACTGTCATTGTTCCTAGTCTCATGCATGAGCTTCTTTCCATGGTTAAGCCTTACACCCAGGAAAAAAAATGGAAATTTGGGTGGTGCAGCAGTGTGATAATATGGGGCAGCAACTCACTTCCTCAAGGTAGAAAGACCTGGGAAAAAAAATAAAAAAAAAAAAGATTTCTAGAAGTGTTTCAATAAACCATTCACAGCTCTGCCCTCACAAATCCAAACCCTGAATAATATGAAAGCATTCTCAGGCTTTCTGTTGTGAAGGAGGGATGTAATATGATATTCTCATATGAGAGGAAGCTCAACTGGCCCTTGGACTCAGCTCAGCTCAACAAGTAAATTGACATTTTTGTTGTGGGTTCACTGTAGTCATGCTGCTTCACAAAGGCTGGCTTTGCTAATACACTTGTCTTTTTATTTGTACTCATTGAGGTGTTCAGCATGAGAATTTCATCCAGGTTGAGTGGGGCTTTGAGGAACCTGGGCAACAGGAAGGTGTCCCTGCCCATGAGAGGGAGGTTGGAACTAGGTGATTACTAAGGTCCCTTCCAACCTAAGCCATTCTATGACTCTATGATATAATTAAAACTTTATTATTTAATTATGCCTTTAAGTTGCAATTTAGTGCACTTTGATTTTTTTTTTTTTATTTTGAAAAGGAATAGTTTATGTTGGATGCAAAAAAACCCAACAAACCTGCATAAAGGAGAGCATATTTTTCCAACATCACATTTCTTAAAAATAGCTGAAAAGATCTTTTTCTCTTTTAACCTTGCATAAAAATATATATTTGAGGTCAACAAAGCAGGGAAACTCTTAGCCACAAAGGGCACACTTTCATAAAATTATGAACAAATGAAAATGGAAAGCTAGATAGAAATTATATAGGCTTAAGTTTTGTATGACCATCAATGTCACCAATGCCATTATATTTTCAGTGAATGTGATTACAAACATTAACTACTGGCCTACTGGTTTAAATATTTATTTTCTAGGACTCCCATCTGTTTCAAGCTACCAGCCAAAAGAACTGAATAATAAAATGTACAATATGCACACTCACAAGGTACAGAACAATACTTTTCAGAATGTTTGCACTTCTGTTAACAAGAACAGACAAACATACCCACCACTGGCCAATACATTTTTTCACTGGTGGAAGTTTAATCTAATAATCTGCTGTCTGTTTGCTATGTTAAAGAACTCTGTAAAAGATATGTTTACATGCTGCCTCCCACTGCCAGCTCTTAAATGATCAAATCTTTGTGGATTTCAACACTCTCTTTGTTGTTGTGACTAAGGTGTTGTAAAAATAATACATGATAACACTAAGAAGAAAAAAGTAAAGAGAAAGTAAGTGAAACTGTAGCCAAAAAAACCCAAAGATATATTTATATCTAGCCCATAATGAAATAGCATTTTCTTGGATCATATTTTACAGGGCAAAACTGCCATATAAAAGGAGTTTACAGTGAATTCAATAACTTCTTAAATAAGGAAGATTGCTGCATTTACTCTTTTTTGCTTATTTTTGTTGTGAGTCTGAGATGATATTACAGAAATAACTATTTCCTGTAACCTATATGCAATCTATAAATCCCAGGAAATTTTAGCAGTTTCATATATTTTTTCTTCAATTATGCATGCAAATCTTAATCCAGTAACTGTCTGATATTAAGCTGTATATAGCACAACTGGGAGGCTGCAGGCATGCAGGTTTTATCCTTATAATTTTGACAGTTTTAAAATGCTGGTAAAAGGAAAGGACAAAGCTGAGCTTCAAAGGAAATTCATATGAATTTACACATGCACCCATGCAATGCCTTTTTCCATACTGTTACAATTTTCAGGTACCACAAAGAAGAAAAGACCTCTTAAATTAGAATCTTGAAATAGCTTTCTTGTAGTTTAGAAATTGTGAGAAAAACAGAATTTATAGTAGCATGCTCTATGAAGCACATCTTTTTCCAGTTTCTGTAACCTCAATCCACTGCACACATGAAATAACCTATAGTTATATTTCCCAGTGATGTGAAAAGGGAATATAATATTTCATATTTTTAAAACCACTTTTTTCCCCCTTTTTTTCATATTTTCCTGCTTTATTAACATCTTTCAAAGACCTCTGCTTTTAGTCATTTTGAGTCACAGTCACAAACTGTACTGTCTTCTGTACTTCAGAACCCATACTGTATCTGGGTTTCTGTAGTGATCTGCTAAACAGATTATTTTTTCTCCTCCCATACAGAGAACATACTTCTGATCGCATTCCTGTTGTGTGGGAGGGCAGCTCCGCTCCATTCACACACTCACAGATGGGGCCTCCTGGGTTTACTCCTGTCAGGCTCTCCAACAGCCAAACAGTTGTAGCCTGAAGGCCACTCTCCAGTCTTCTAATAAGCAGTCAGGGGCCAACAGCACAGGCTGTTTGTTCATTTTACTCCTTGTTTTTTTTTTGTTTTTTTTTTTTTTATTTATTTATTTCCTCTGTGAAGCTAAGAATTCTTGTTTGGAAAAGTGGGAGGAAGGGGGACGGGAAAAAGAAAGGGGAAAGGGAAGAGGAAAAGAAAGGAGAAGGCAAAAAGCAAAGGCACAGAAAAAGGGAAAAGGCAACAGCAGAGGAAAAGGAAAGGGAAACGGCAACAGCAGAGGAAAAGGAAAAGGGGAAGAGAGCTTAGAAAAGCAACCAATTTTAACATTTTCTAAAACTGTCAACGAGAAAAAGCCCTGTTCATAACTGCTATTTTACAAATAATTTTGGTTACATGGCTATGAAGTAGCATGTAATTTTTGAGTCCTTGGAACAAAACCTTGTTTGAAGCCAGTGATTTGATCAAGAAATGCCAGAGAATACATTGTAATCTAATCTCAAGCAGTTAATGCCATACATGAATGACAGAGAAGAATACATTTAAATCATCATATTTCTTTGAGAAACATTACCACAGCAAGTATTTTATCATAACAGCTGTAACTGCTGCTTCTGCCAACAGGACATTTATACGATTGTATAGATCAACACAGGCCATTTCCTGCAGGAATATTTTATTCTATAACTAAATTAGGAAGAAAAACACCTGGAACACAGCTGAAGGATGTAGGGACAGGGCTATTTTGAACCAAGTTTTGCTCCATAGTATACTTTCTGATATATCGTAACATAACACAGTAAATGCAATGGCCTGATGAAGGCAAAATACAACTATATAGCTGTACATAGGGAGGTTGGGGAGCCAACAGCCTTGGTGCTAAACTGGTACTAAGAGAAAGATGAGGTCATTACTTCTGTATGAAAAGCAACATGCTAGATACAAGTAAAAAGTGAACCTGGTTCTCCAAAGCATCTTAACATATTCTGTCTGCCTATAGAAGAATAAGAGATGGTCAGTGCAGAACATGGCTATTTCCGTTTTCAACTATACACTATTGTCATAGCAAAGCATGGGGAGAGGAAGAAATGAAAGGACTCCTACATTTGATTGTGATCATACTCTCTCTACCAATAAATCCTCCTTGGTTCATAAAAATTCTTCTAAAGAGTAATTTGATTTGTCTTTGAAAAGCACTGGAGTGCATCAAATGTCATTAGTTCTTTAAATATGTTCACAAATTACTGCATGCCTGGAGATTTTTGCAAAATCCCTTGTCACTCCTGGCCCCCACTTTTCCTTTTTAGCCTTCCAAACTAAAATTGTCCTGTGTGTTTTCAATACCATGCAAGGAGTAAAGGGTTTTAACTCATTCTGTATATGAGTATCAAGGTATAGCAGGTTAGGCTCCAGGATATGGTTAAATTGCATGATTATGTTTTAACAGATTTTTCTAAAGAAGGCAAATCTTAAGGCAGTAGTTTGAAACTGCACAACTTACCAGAATTACTTGTATTAAATCAGTAGTATCATATTATCACTGGACCTTTTTTTGCATGTACTTATCTATCTAAATCTCCCTGTCTTATTCTTTCTTAACTGATATATTCACCAAGAAATATATGATGTTCTCTAACTTTAGCAACTGCATTTTTATCTTTCGTCATGCTCTTCAACCCACTTCTCCCCCACTCCCACCTCACTCCTTAGGCTTTCCAGTTTGCCAGCAAAGGTAATTATTCTCCCAAATTTTCATCTTCTTTCTTTTATAACTTGAGAAGTCTCAGCTATTTTTCTGTAGTGAATAATTCAAGCTCTGTAACTTCATCTTTAAATGTGTCTCTCCATCCATTCCCCTATGCATCTACTAAGCATTACTGAACATGTTTTTGCATATTCCATCATCCAGTACTTCCTTTCTCCTAGGTTGTCCATTAGGAAGTGGTTGCTCTGATGTTAAAGGATTGACCATTCAGGACTATCCTATTTGACTGTGCCCTTTTAGAAATGATGCTACTTTTGAAGACTGCAAGGGGAAATCTGAGCAACCAGGTCTAGTGCCAAAATTATAATCTCACTTCCCTGGGAAATGACATGCTTGTCTGGACTGGGACCAGCTTAAAACACAGACTGTTAAGAGACAATTGAGGCAGCACGTGTGTCTGATGTTAGACACGTCTGTAGAAAAGCCTGACAATCATATTGTTTTGTGTCAAATTAAGTGCAATGGGATTCTTTTTCTTTTTTTTTTTTTTTTTTTTTTAAGTCAATGTGGACAGCTTAGAGGCAAGAAATTAAATACACCTTTTTCAATAATCATCTTGTTTGAAAATAAACTGTGGTCATAATAAACAGAGAGGGACAATCATGTTTTAAAAGGGCATCCCTCAGGTAAGGAACCCTTCCCAAAATTAAACTATCATAAAAGAAACTATAAGAGAGGCAACTTAACCAGCGTAGTTTTGATTTTATGCATAATATTTTAAAATTAAGGTATAATTCCATTCACTGAGTTCCAGCACTATTGACTGATAACTTTTAGAGTTCTCCTGTGAAGCAGAAAAATATTATAATAACTTTAAATAAATAAGTAGCTTTATTTTATAGGTTTTGCAAGTCTATCAAGTCCTCACTTCACTAAATTCGTTAAACTATCTTTTCTAACTTAAAAAGTTTCTGTGCTGTGGTATATTATTTTAATGAGGGCAGAGCGTGTATTCTGTGCAAAATTAACAATGACTTAAATCAAGAAGATACATATACGGGTCTGCAACACAGACCTTTTGGGACTCAAACTTTCACCCTTTGTGAAATCTCTTTGTGCAGGTGAAGACAAAGAGATTTCAACTGAAAAATACGTTACATCAAGATTACTACCAAGAAGTGTTATGTATCACTATATCTCTCCTTTCCCTCTCCTGTAGTACCCATTTCAGATTTTGGCTGCTGCGTGACTAATAGCCAGTTTTGATACCCAGACCAGAGAGTACTACATCATTCGTACGAGCTCTGAGGGCTGTCAAAATCTGTACTTGCAGTGACTGGAGAATGCTCGGAGGGATCTTGTCAAATCCAGTTCACTGGAATGTAGAACAGAAACACTTCACAGCAGCTTTTGTTAAGGTGAAAGAAGAGGGAAGCCAAATCGCAGCAGAAAAATTATGTTCCAATAAGAAATAGTAATAAACTTTCCCAAGTATCTCACCTTTCCAGGAAAGAATATAACCGGCAAAACTTTGCATATGTTCTTGATAAATAAAAGTGACCCATGTCCAGCTTTATTTAAAAGCAAATCCAAGAGAGGATAAAAACACCCAAGTAGTTCATCACTTAAATAATAATTTTCTGAAGGGGAAAAGCTAAGGAATCAAGAGATGCCTCAATACTTGCTGCCAAGAAGGGTTCTTTACCCATTTACATACAGATGAGAATACTGTAAGCTGGCTTTTTTAAGTTTGGTTGTAAGGCATAATTAATGTTTAGGCATTTACTTTAAGGTAGATAAATAGTGTCTTAGATGCAACTTATTATCCTGAAGTAAAGTTCAATATCAGCAGATATAGTTTCAGGTGAATATACTGTATGTGTGTACACTTAGATAAATCCATCCTGGCTTGCTGCTGAAGTCATTAAATAGATACATATATCTCTAAGATATATTAGTGAGAAGACATGCTCTTCCTTCTTTTGCTGTACATGGATTCATTACCTGTGACCACACTGTTCACAGTAAAAGTGAAAACCAAGAACATCCTCTAACATGAAGTGACTTGTTTGTGGTGCACAGCATTTCCTAGTTTTACCTTTCTACTAATATGAACAGGTATGAAAGTTTCCCTTGCCCCCACCTGCATCACCAAAACACTCAGTGAAAAAAATAACAATTCCAGAGGGACAAGGACACTTCAAAATGTTCCTTTCCTAGATGACAAACTGCTATCTCAGTGCCTGCCATCAGCAAATAACTTCTCATTTTTTTAGAAAAACATTGAGACACCTTGCCTTAAGTGCATTTTTTTAAATAATGTGTGTTCTGTGGTTGTTTTTTGTACACCACATAGAGTTATAAATGACCTATTTTTGTGTATGTTTCTACACCTGTGGAAGACTGCTTCCTCTGTTGCATTATTGAGAATTTTGCCAAATAGTGTTTCAAGAACAGGATTTTCTTCTTTAATTTCAAGGGCACACTAGAAATAATCTATTCACATTTGACCTTTTTGAAGTTCTATTAGATGGATACAATTAAAGGCTCTCTGGTGACTTTAGTTATTGCTTTGCATATGCTTAATTTGAAAATGTTGCTGTAATACACAACTATTTGTTGGCTTTTTTTTTTTTTTGTGGTGTCTTAAGCTTTGCTTAATAATTTAAGCCTAATTCTTTCAGACTGATGTCTTAGGCTTCCATTTCTGTCCACTTAAAAAATACATTCATGTATATATGTGTACACATATAGATATTCTAAATTTCACACAGTAGTTGTCGTAATGCCAGAGGTTCATAGAAATTTCAGATTGAGATCACCATAGTTTGCCATTTAGTCTGTCTTCATGTCAATACATGTGGATTATATATTTTGCCTCTCTCCAGCAAATAGCTACACTGTGTATTTTCTAATAATTCTATCACTTTTCTTGGCATTCTGGCCTTTAAGTTGTATACATTTCTTTTCCTGAAATTGATTTTGATCTGATTCTCCCGAAAAGTGATTATATCTGACTCATACTAATTTGATTTAACATCTCAGCTGATACAGGATAAGAAAACAGATTTTCTGCCAGTTCTGGCTTTTTGTGATATACATAAATCCCACTGGTCATGAACCTTCCTGATGATGATATGGCATACAAGATCCTTTAAGGAAAACTTTGCCACAGGCTATATTTGCTAATGGCACACTAATAAAGCTTACTCAGATGTCTCGCTTTACTAACACGCTGTGAATAGACTACTATGGTCATTGCTATCATTTTTCTTTTCATTTTACACTGGTGTCCTGAGTGCCAAATAGCATTCAGGGCTCCTTGGGCTCAGTACTTTGTAAGAAGAATAAGTGACAATAAATGAATAATATAGAAGTTACGTACACTGTTTCAGAAGACTACTGTCAAATCTGACGAGAAATTGTCTCTACCGTGTGCTTGTGCTAGATGCCTATGCCTCTTGCTTTAAACAAACCAGAATGGACACAGAGACCTTATAACTCTTCAGTGTAAGAAAAGGTGCAGCCATTTAGCATCAGGTTGCTATAGAGAAGTTTGCCTTTCTTTGCTCACCTCCATAACAGTCTGTTCCAGAAATAGAATCATCAAATCATAGAATAGTTAGGGTCGGAAAGGACCTTAAGATAATCTAGTTCCAGCCCCCCTGCCATGAACAGGGACACCTACACTAAACCATGTCACCCAAGGCTCCGTCCAACCTGGCCTTGAACACCGCAAGGGATGGAGCATTCACAGCTTCCCTGGGCAACCCATTCCAGGGCCTCACCACCCTAACAGGAAAGAACTTTTTCCTTATATCCAGTCTAAACTTCCCCTGTTTAAGTTCTAACCTGTTATCCTTTCCCCTGTCACTACAGTTCCTAATGGAGAATGCCTCCCCAGCATCTTTATATGCCCCCTTCAGATACTGGAAGGCTGCTATGAGGTCTCCATGCAGCCTTCTCTTCTCCAGGATGAACAGCCCCAACTTTTTCAGCCTATCTTCATATGGGAGGTGCTCCAGTCCCCTGATCATCCTCGTGGCCCTTCTCCAGACTTGTTCCAACAGTTCCATGTCCTTTTATGTTGAGGACACCAGAACTGTACACAATACTCCAGGTGAGGTCTCACAAGAGCAGAGTAAAGGGGCAGGATCACCTCCTTCGACCTGCTGGTCACAATCCTTTTGATGCAGCCCAGGATACGGTTGGCTTTCTGGGCTGCAAGCGCACACTGACGGCTCATGTTCATCTTCTCATTGACCAACACCCCCAAGTCCTTCTCCACAGGGCTGCTCTGAATCTCTGCCCAACCTGTAGCTGTGCCTGGGATTGCTCCAACCCATGTGTAAGACCATGCACTTATCATGGTTACTTCATGAGGTTGGCATCAGCCCACCTCACATGCAAGTCAAGGTCCCTCTGGATGTCATTCCTTCCCTCCAGCGTATCAACCGAACCACAGATCTTGGTGTCATTGACAAACTTGCTGAGGGTGCACTCAATCCCACTCTCCATGTCACCAGCAAAGACGTTGAACAAGACTGGTCCCAAAACCAATCCCTGAGAACCACTACTCATTACTGGTCTCCACGTGGACATTGATCCATTGACTACAACTCTTTGCATATGGCCATCCAGCCAGTTCTTTATCCACTGAGTCGTCCATCTATCAAATTGATGTATCTCTAATTTAGAGACAAGGGTAAAGAACTGCATTAGCAAATTCATTTGCCAGCTCCTTCGGGACCCGCAAATGGATTTAATCAGGTCCCATGGACTTGTGTATATTCAGGTTCTTAAGATGGTCTCGAACCAGATCCTCTCCAAGGTCTTCATTCTCACAGTCCCTGCGTCTGCCTTCCAAATACTCCAGATTCATCCGTATCCTACCCAGCTGCCTTAACATGACCAAAGCTAATGGTGACCTCCACCAAAGCACAGCCTGTCTGCTATGTGGAGGAAAAACCTTCACGTCACTATTTCCAGTATCAAACACCAAGAAGAGCAGAAAGGAGAATTTGCCCCGATACCATTTTCTGTTTTAACCAAGCCCCTCATTCATTTACTTTATAGGTATCTGGTTTACTTTATCTGGTAAATAAGCTGTACCAGATATTTCCTTGAGGAAGTATGTTTGAAAATTCTATGTACAAATTAATTTTATTTAAATGCTTTAATATGTCTTCCTAAAGTTTTTAGTTATGTTTTCTCTTTTTCACGTACAGTTTGTACTCTTTTCATAATAATTTCTTTATTATAGAAAAGTTTTCAGTTTTAATTTTGAACCTCATCCAGTTCTTAACCAGTACATTAAAAATAATAAGGTCAGGTCTATGCAAATGACTTCTGTTCCTAGCCCAGCTAATGTTGTGAAAGGCTAAAATGCCCAACAACAGGTTCAGTACTAAGCATCTGCAACCTTATTTTTAGGATCTGAAATTTTAAACTGAGAATTTTGCTTACAAAAAAAAAAGTAAAAAACTATTCAGACACTTTGATATTATCATGTCTTGCACTTTTACCACAAACTTAGCAGAGAAGTTAAAACTTTTATGTTGAATTCCTCGGGCCCTAGCACTTTATTTGTAGTAGTGTCATTTTGCCACAGCCCCAGATTCTGGGGGTATGAAATTGTAAATGACACTTAACTTTTATTTTTTACTGCTAGTTTTTACAGACACAATGCTTGTGAAGAAATTCAAAATCTAAAACCAAATAAAACCAACCAAACAAGAAAACTAACAAATATTTTAAGGCCCAAACCCACTCTTCCAAAAAAAAAAAAAAAAAATCCAAAATATATTTTGGAGGGATTAAAATTACACTAAATGTAGTTAATCCCATATTTAAGGTCCTGACTGAAAATACAGGAATGCTTTTAGTTTTCAAATCTATATTTTGAAATATGTCTTTAATCTTATATTTTATTTTATTCTCATTCATATTTTAAAGTATACATTTCATTTTATTGATGTGCTCTAAGGTATTTACTATATCTCCCTAGCTTTTCCTTTTCTAAGCAATTCTCATTTTTATTGCCTTCTTATATTTTTATTGATTTCCCTGTTCCTCTTTTCATAAATTTTTTGAGTTTATGGATGACTCTTTGTTCACATGACATTGGTTTATAGAGTGAAAAAGATGATATTTAATAACAGGGCTTTTCAGTGGTCGCTTCATCTAAGCTCATTTGCTATCTGCACAAATAGATCACTAGCAACATATTGACTGAAATGTTCAAGCTTCAGGAGTTTTATCTTGCATCACTGACATTAATGGAACTTTGAAACTGACCCAGTAGATGGTGAATAAAAGTTTGTATTGCTACCATATTACACCACTCTAAAACAGGCTTCAACTTCTGTTCTGTTTCATATAATCACAATTTTATTGATTACTTTTCTGTAATGATTTCAGTATATTTTTTATACCTCCATCAGAGAATTAAAGTTCTTGTGCAGTATTTTTCTAAAGCGACACAAGAATCCAGTTCACACTAATCTGTATTCATCTGTTAGTTGAAATTTGCACAAAGAGTTGTCAGTACATCATCATGACTTTTTATTACACTCTCCAGGATTTGAAACACCCATATTAGCATTTCTGTGGGCACCTGTTTGGTATTCATGTTCAGTGCGAACAACTGTGTATGTACCCCATTGAGAATAAGTTCTGAGATAAACTGTCCTCATTATTAAATTATCGTTTTTTGTCTCTGAGAAACATTAGATTCTCATTTATTGACTTCTTGTTCTCCATATACTTAAAATATTTCCTATTATTTATCTTAATCACTTGTATAATTATCTTTTTCTCCTTTTTTTACTAATTTCCTGGTAATTTTTATGGTAAATCATGTTTTTATGATGAAATGTATTTGTCTTATATGCATATACTCTCATTTTTTCTATTAGGGTATGCAGATGTCATTTTCTTTGGAACGTACAGCCCAGAGAGAGAAGGGAATAGGTGTGTCCTAATATATGGCTGTAGCATTCATTTTACCTTCTAGATTAAAAAGTATACTTTTCAAAATGCTTAAATATACAAATGCACACATATAAATATACATTATAAATAAACTTTACAAATTAGCCTGTCTTATGCTAGAAGAACAAAAATTATCAAGTGCTCAGTAAGTCAGATATAATCACACCCAGTATTCTGGAGGCTTACTGAAGTCTTAAAAGAGTGCAGTTTGCCCATTTTCATAGCTCTATGGAAAGTAAATCCTATGATTTTCTAAGCTTTAGGTGTTACTTATGCTGCTGTAATTAATCTTCTCTTCTCTGAGAGTAAAGACTATAGGTATGGTCACAGATGGGATATCCTTTTCAGAAGTAGGACTCTAAAACACCTAAATCTAGAATCAATCACCTATGCAAGTGCAAGCTGAGAAAGTTCTTAGCTACTTTGGAGCTTCTTCTTGAAAATGCTGTAGAAATATTCAACAACAGAATATGTCTTCCATTGACCTTAAAGTAGGTGGTTTTCAATGGTGTATCTGCATACCTTTAATGGATATGGGAGTCTTTGCTATGAGGCCTATAATAAGCCTCTGAAATAAGTATAGTAATCTTTTAGAAACACTTGAAACAGATTACATGAGGTATTAAATAAAGGGGCAACTTTTTGAGTGTTATTCAGTATTCATAGAGGTAAGTCACTAGGCTTCTTTATTAGTTGTTGGTAGCTCAATCTCATCATAAAATACAAAGAGGTGAAGGAGCCCTGAATATTACATACATTTTCTTTTAATTGCTGTTTCTCTTGTCTAAGATCTTAGCTGCAGGTTTATTTTCCGAAATTAATCATAACCAGATCTACTTTACTTTTAAAATCATATCCACTTGACTTACAGGTATCCAGCTTATTTATACAGAACACCAAGACAAACCAAGATACATATACAAATGAACTGCAAATAATATTGTTACTTCACTACAATTTCATTCAAACAAAGCAAAAGTGTAGTAGCTTTCAAAATTCCTGTTTTTTTTAAAAGCTATATCAGTAATCAGTTGTTTTAAAATATTATACGGATTTAATTGTTTATCTGTGGCTTTTTTTTTTTTTTTTGCCCAGTTTTATTAGAGATGTACAACAATACAGATCCCTTCTGCTTTGGAACTTGTGTTCAACATAAAGGAAAAGGTCAACAAGACATAATAAAAAATGTGCTGATCGGGATGGCTCTTGTAGCTGGTCCTATCTTTTATAAAAAAGCACAGGAGAGATTTCTATATTTAGAGACTCAGAATAACTTTTTTTCTGCCCTTTGGAATTTTACTTTTTCTAGGCCTCTATTTTTCTTTCAGTTGAAAACAACAGACTGTACTACAGTTGTTAGATATTGACCTAAAAGGTGACTTTTTTTTGTCTGCTTTTCATTTGATTCATGAATAATACAGTTCTGATTGTGATTTCATTTTGCATTCACAGTTTTCTTGCTGAATATACTTAATGAAAAGTTTCAGACTGTGACCTACTTAGAGCTCAGGTAACAATTGCTGCATACTGCAAGAATGAAAACAACAGCCTCCAGGAGCTGTTTGGAGAGATCTTTGCAACTGTATTTTTAGATTCCTGTATTTCCTGTTCTAGTAGTGGACTGTTCCTCTATCTTTCATGCATGAAAGCACCCTCAGCTTAAGATTTTTGTTGCTTGTCCAGCAACTTACAGTACCGGGAGAGCTCCATCTTGAACAGAAAGGCACATTTTGTTTTAAACTGAAAATAAAAAGAAGGTTAAATATAATTCTGGATGTCTTACATGTATTGCTTATTGTTTCTTCTGATTGTTACTTTTTTTATGTTTTCCCTACCTTTTCCCTACTGTGATGTGGTTGGTTTGAAACACTTTAGTTCATCTCCATTTTACTTATGTATTCTTAACAGAAAAATTAAAATTGTACCATTTATTTGGTCCACTTGTGCTTCACCTCCCCTATGAATTATTTGTGGGCTTTTTTTATTTGTTTTGTTTTTTTTTTTTTCCTCCCTATTATATCATCGCTTGAGAGGAAAACAGCTAGAGGATATATTCTCTTTTTAATCTTTCTTTGCCATGTAATAAGAGGGTGGGTAGAGGCTGGGCAAGGAAGAACAAAGAAGACATTGTACTAGTTGGAAAGTCTTATTCAGATTCCTAAAGGCATAGATAAAGTCTGGCCAAGACTTTGCTAACATTTTTCCATCACTTATTATTGACCTCAGCTTTGAATCAGAAATCACCACCTGGATATACCATCTGCAATGTATCCCAAAATAAACATTGCCAGTTACCACACACGCACGGGATTCCCTTACCTTTGTACTAGGAAACAAAAGCAACAGCAAGTACAGAAGAATTTATGTGGTGCTGTAAAGCCTGGAATCCTCACTATGACGTTACAGCCATGGTAACTGATTATCCAGTGTTTTGTAGCTGGGGCTAAGACAAGCCCCTAGGCAGAGTGGAATTGGTTTTGTCTGATTCTTATCTACATTGACATTTTCTAACCCATTAAATGCAGTCATTGCAAACTAGAAGTTAACTTTTTGCCAGAGTCCTCAGTAGAACTAGACGGATGTCTACACAGCCCCAGAAAAGTAAGGCAATTTCTTCAGGAGTTGGCTGATATACCCTAACTTCAATTTGAGAAGATTCCTAGGCGAAGATTCCTAGGCAAAGATTTAGCACAGCACTTAAGCAACAGAAGTGCAACTGAAAAGCCATTCAGAGACCCACATTCTGAATATGCAGCAAAATATAGGCCAAAACATTCTTAACTTCTTTGGCATTAGAAAGAGAGTAGCAAGCCAATATGGAGGTAAAAATTCCTGTAAAAAAAAAAAAAAATCTATTTTATGCTTAGCCTGGTCATCTAGATCTCTTCCTTGTGTTTTATCCTACAGGATCTTAAATAAAATCTTTGAAGAGTCTATGTTATTAGAAATACTCTGAATGCACCTAACTGCATGATGCTGTCAACCTTTTGTATAAGAGCCCTTTGACTAGAGAACTCGTGTAACAAATTAGAAATAGAAGTCAAATGAGAAACCTGGGGTTTTTTTTTTAGATTAAGTAGAAGGAAATTATATCTCCTTTTCTGAAGGAGACATTATAAAATAGGGTTCAAGATAGCCTCTCAGTTTTTCAGGGTATGCAGCTTCAACTTGTATAGCAAAGTTGAGAATACAAAAATGCCAGTGTTTCAGAAAATTTCAGCACAAGATATAAACCCTGAATTCAGAAATAGCTTCTCATGTTGCTCAGACACAGTCCTAGGACCAACAAATGTCATCAGACAAAAACAGAGACTCAGTCCAGAAGTTCTTGATAAACTCGGGAACTGAGCCAACAGAAACTGCAGAAGATTTGAGAAGAAAAAGTGCAAAGTTCTGCAAGTAGGACAAAGTAACCCTATGGAACAGCAGAAGTTGGGAAGAGACTGGCTAAGAAACAACCTTGTGGAAAATATTTTCATCCAGTCTTTGTGGAGAACCTTCTAAGCAGTGGATAAGACAGACATCCTTACTTGCCTTGTGTGCATGCAATGTGGCTTTACAATTAAAACCCATGGTTTTAGCTTCTCAAATGGGCTGGGAAAGACTAACTACAGAATACTGTTGTTCTGTTGTCTGTATTTTATGCTCTGAAATTTATAGGCATGTCCTAAGTGCCACTAAGTGGAATACCTTCAGTAGAAGTCAGCAAGAAAAATTTCTTCCAAATTCCACACCCATAATCTAGTTCTTGGAATCTTCTACTAAAAATTTGTAAGACAGAGATTAAAATCTCTAAGTTCATAGAGAAACTTCATATACTCAGTACACTTATGCACATGCAGGTGAACGTCTCTTGGTTCCTCCCACTGGGTACATTCCATTTCGCATGACATATATATTTATTCAAAGGGCAAGTAAGAATGACCTGCTCAGCCTGATGGTGATATGAAAAGGTGTGTTTCTTCTTTGTGCTCTCTCATAAGTCATTCCAAGAAAAGGTAGATATACTTAGAAGCAGAGCCTGAGAGCACACCTAAAAATAGGCTAAAGCACAGCAAAGAAGACACAGTTCTGGGGGAAAGGAGAAAAACAAAACTCATGAATCAGGAAAGGGACTGAATCTTAGCTCTCCTGCACCTGATTCTCCAGTATTACTTCCATCTCAACTGCTGCATCAGAGAATGACACCACCTACTGCTTCTGGCCCATTTGCAAGTGTAACCTAAACATGCAGAAACTTCTAAAATTCAAACAACGTGGTTCACATTTTTTCAGTCAACTCTAACTGCATTTTACTAACAAATGCCACAGCCTGCTGCTTGAACAGCCTTATTTTACAAAGGAGACAAGTGGAGCCACCATGCTTTGCAACCCCAGTAACAGAGATGCAAAAGGAGAGCAATTTCTATACTTCTCTGTGAAAGCTACATAGTAAAGGTCGCCAGTCTAAGAACAAATAATTTGTACATAATGTACAAATATGCCAACACTTGCATTCACAAGCAGAAGTATTTAGCACTCTGGCTAATATTCTCAAGTGTCAAGGAAGGAGTTAAAAGGGCCCTAGGGGAAGTATTCCTCCTTCACCCCTCCTTCCCCTCTACTAGTGGTATCTCTGGGTCAGAGACCACCTACTCTTGCAAAGTACCAGTGGTTACCTCTGTTATTTCTCTCTACATCTGTCTTTAGGTTTTGTAGATTATTTTCACCTTAGAGGTTATCAGTCATTACAGTCACACAGTATATTCATCTAAATATTTCTGGAGAAAAAAAGCATACTTCCTTTTATAACACTTTACCAATATAACTAGGGCTTACAATGTAGTACATATATCAAAAGGCACACATTTCATACTAGTCCTCTTAGCTACTTCACTTTTTTTTTTTTTTTTTTCCCCTGGGTGTCACCTAGCAATACATTACACTGACTTTGAACAAATCTGTAACAGTAAATATTATGGTTTCATCTAACGTTTCAACTATGAAAATAAACTGCATAATATAGAGTTCACATAAAAGATACCAGGGTCAAAGACCATTGAAATAGGCATTCTACATCCATTACAATACACTACCCATAGGCAGTGATTATTTATTGGATTATGAGTCATGGCAATTCATAGCACTACAGTCTCTGGAAAATTCCATTTTCCACTCTGAGCCACTGTTAAGCTTACAGTGCATACATTTTGATTAACTGAGACACAAATGTATCCCAGCAGTTGCAGTAATGTTGTTTCCTATCTTTCTTAAAATTGAGAGATACTTATTATTTCTAGGAAAATAAATAAGGTCATGTGGAATGAAGCATTTACAGTTCTTGCCAAGACAGTTAAAATGAATAAGACTGTACATAAAAACTTGTTTGACTGTCTATTTAGTTTAATTTTAAAAATTTTAGTCTTATCATTCATGATTTATGCACAATATGTACTTCCACTTGCTGGCCTGTTCTATAAATACCTTCATAATTTGAATTAAAATAATGTGCTATCTGTGCTTGGTAGATGCATTACAGTTTGGTACTCACTTAAGGTTCCATCAAACCATAAAGCCGTTTTGCATTTTAGATTTAGCTAAAAATAATTCCTCCATTCAAATAGCAATCATCATTAAAATTAGTTCCCTGATTTTACTGATAATTTTTTTCAGTAGCAAGCAACATTGCCAAAAAGGTACAATTAAACATATTTTTAGACAAAACCTGGCAATTTTTTAAGAGTCTAAAGAACTAATTACCGGACATAAAAATATGCAGGACACAATTAGAGGGAACAAGAAGTAATTTGAAATAAAAATGTATATTAATATATACACAGTCATAAGAATATTGCCAGAGGCAACACAGTGGTGTTGCTAAAAAAAGTTTTAAATTAGTATATTTGAACCTTTTCCACTTCTCTCCAGACAAATGTGAATACTGTAAGGGCAGCAGATTATTTATTTCTGAGTGTATAGTTTCTGGTTAATCAGGTTTCAAACCTTTCATCTTCTGACACCTCTGTAGTCCCATTAAGACAAATGCTAGTACTTGGCTTATGTAAGATGAGCATTTGTAACTCCATTCTAGTAAATGGACATTTTTAGCCACATGAGTAACTTGAATGTTGTGCTCAGTTTTGGCTGTTGCACAAGGGAAGGGCAATAACCTGTTCTGCAGATCTGTGAGACAAAAACTGGTGGAGTCAAGTTGCAGTGAAACGTATAGCTTATGTCTATTAGGAAATGTTGAATCATTGGCACAGATTGCCCATTGAATTTGTGGAAATGTCATCACTGGTGATCTTTAAGATAAGTTAGAAAGTGAAAGGTCATAGCTTGATGCTTTTATTCAGTCAATCTAAGTATCACGTAAATGTTCTGAAAAGCATTTAAGAGCTATGTAACATTTTTTCATGTAAAAGCCACAGAGCCTTTTGTATGTTTCTTCCATATTCACTTTCATTTACCATCAGAAAAAGTTGTTATTTGAGCCTTCATTTATTATATTTATTTTTCCTATTTTCTTTCATTTGATTACTTGAGTCAATGAGGAGGGCTTAGGTGTTTTAAAATTTTTTGGTGGACCATTATTCATGTCCTGTGGTTCATCAGTTGGTAGACACTGGATTAGAAAACCTCTTGAAGGTCTTTGTACACTTGTTTGTGACAAATAGCTTGTAAAAGATTGTCTGTCTGTTTACCATTTAAACTCTACTTAAAACACACGTGCAAGATTACAAATCCTAATTTCAAGTCTGAAAAGAAGCCAATGACTATAACTGCCAAGAACCGCCATAGTTTAGGAAATAATAAGTACAACCCTTAAAATCTGGCACATTCTAGAACTTTTTTAACTGTAGGCTGATACTCAAAGAATGTTGCGCTAGCATATGTTTTTAAATTTAGGTCTGCCATCACCCTTATATGATGAAGCAGGAGGAAGCCCTGCATAGGCCAACAGATACATTTTTTTTAATACAAAAGAACAAGACGTCTCTTTAAGTGGAAATGAAGCCCATTGCTTTCTCTCAAATAACCTGTTACAGCCGAGAGTATCTTCTGTTTATCACCTTTTTCAATTCTTTTATGACTTTATTGCTCATGAACATTGGATATCTTACAGTAAACCCTGATTCCCAGCAGAAGAACAAATAAAAAAAGAAAGCAAGCTACGAATGCCACTGGAAGCATAACAGGGCCTGAGAAAGTATATTCGCTGTGAAGACCAAGTTTGTGAATCAAGGAATTAAATATTGCTCAGCTGACATTAACTGCAAATGTAGTCATAAAATATCGGTGATAGACTTAAATAGCAAGCAATAACAGGCTACAGGCCTGACCACCAGGCACTAATCGCTGCTGAAGTGCCATCTGCTGAAGTGCCATCCTTGATCCTTTTAAATAGAATGGTGCTATTTTTTTTGTTTTGTTTTGTTTTAAAGGGTGGGTGAAAGAGAAAGAGGGACTTGTAACAGACTGTTTTGATGTGTGAGGGTGAAACGGAAATAATTAACTTGGATCTACCTGGCTGTGCTGTACAAGGAGTGCATTGTGCAGAACTCACAGTTCCCTCTTTGCCCTTCTGAATGTTGGAGGGGTAAACAGGAATTACTTAAGCTCTAAGAAACAACTCCAAAACCTTCTGAAATCAACAGATTCATAATCAGCTCCGTGACTTGGCTCAGGTCCTTGTGCATTGCACCCGCTTAGTAAAGGCTGTCCTGAATAAGCCAAACACAAGGCCCTGGTCAATAACTGCCTCAGCAACCAGCACACTGGATAGCAAACCTTGGCTCCCCTTTTGTTCCATATTTTGTAATAAGAACATATAAACAAATAAACATATAAGGACTTCTGTCTGTCTTTTACTACCTAAGCATATAGAGTTTGGGTCTGTTCATTCCTCACTCTGCTGTTCCCGCACAACATGCCCCTGATCTACTCTCTCATATTGAGCAGGTAAAGGAGATCAATAGAGCTGAAACATTTTTTTCAGCTCATCAGTCAAGAAGATGGAAGGGTCTCATGGGTTACATTGCTGCTTCAATTTACGGAAAAGAAAAGAAAATTTGCCCTCTGAAAGAGAAGGAGCTCTGGTCTGCTCACAGCTCTCTGTCACCATGTTTCTATGCAGGGAAGCCAAAAGCAGCATTACTCTCTCCTGTATGGCCATGCACGGTGAAGTCTTATTTTTAGTGCAATTCAAGTAGGCTAAGAATTAAGATATCCACCAAAAAATTCCTGCTTAAGTCTTACTTCTGACTTGACTGATTAGTACATACTCCTGGCCATTTGAATAAGAAAGTCTGTATCCATTCCATCAGACTTCAGCTACATAAAAGTAACATGACTGTTTTGGACAACTGCCTGTGTTTTCGCTGCAGTCAAAGCAAAATGAGTATTTCTTTTCCCCCGAGGTAGGTATTATTATATAACATCTACCTTGGTACTAGATAAACCATTTTCTAGGGATGTCAGCTTCCCTTCCAAAGACAATAAAGGCTCCTGGAGGACAAGGCTGGAGGAAGGTTTTATCTTTTAGATGGTGCAAGTCAAATGAATTCAGCCAACAGGCTGCTTCTGCTGCCATAAATCACAGAGTGCTTGTGCCCAGTCCTGTACTGACACAGCTCTCTCAAAGTAACTGTAAGAAGTGACAGCTGCCTGGCAAGATATTAGACTTAGATGTGAGCAGATAAGAAGTGAGATGCAGTGATTTTGGAGTTGGAAGAAAAAGGAGGAAAATATGAATCATCCATTTTAAACAGTGCATTATATCCTATATGGTTCAAAGCAACATTTGTGCAACACCCCCCAGGCCCCCAAAAAGGTAAATTTCAAATAGCTTGTATCAAAATGCTTCCAGGCATATAGCAAAAATTTTCTAGTATTAATCTGAAATGCAATACTGTCTCTCTATATTATTACTTCCTCAAAAATAAAAAAAAACACAAAAAACCAAACAGTTAATAAAGAGAAACTTTCTCACAAGATTTGGGTTGCTTCCAAGCATGAAAAATAAGGAAAAATTGTTATTTCAGTAGGATGACATGGTTATCTGTTTTAAAACCTGGACAAAAAAAAAAAAAAAAAATATATGTATATATATAAATTGAGGTAATATGGGGGAAGGGGGAGAGAGAAGCTTCTGAACTGATTAGGAATGTAGATTTAGGTGGAACATTTTTTGATTTATGTAGGTTTTAGGTATGCTTTTTACGGTTTTGTTCACAATTTAGAATTCCTTTCTCATAAGCAGAAATCTAAAATACCTCAAAAGTGAATGGTCGTGTTAGCCATTTCTACCATGAGTGAGTATTGCTACCAATGCACTTTGTAAGATAAGTTTCAATCTTTTTAGAACAAAGAGAGAGCAGCCCAGGCTCAGACAAATGCTCAAATGCTAATAATGGCTAAAAGCAATGCAAAAGCAACATTATTGGCAATGAAAAAGTACTAATGAAGGGGGTTGTGTTTGAGATGAAAATATTTTTTTTTTTCCTCTCTCTTTCTGTTGTTCAGTACTTTGTGAATGGAATTAATTAGAAATATTTAGAGAATCCTGGGTAAGAGCTGTTTATTGATCACAGTTAGTTCCTCTGCCTGCCATGCTTGCAGGGCTTTGAAATTCATGCTTTAGTTTGCAGGAACAGGGATGATTGATTAATAGATCATTATTATTAATTTAGAAAATATTTAATTACACTTTATTAGTAATTGGCAATTGGCAATAGGATATTGATGGCAAAGGTTATATTTTCAATGGTTTCAATATGTACTGATTAAGTCCCACAGAACATTGCTTACATAAGGAGGTAGAGATAAAACTAAATAGGAGATGTCATTAACAGCTGATAAAGTCCTATACAAAGTTTCTATGTTGTTATTTAAATCTGACTTGAGATCACATTAGCTAAGTTGAGCTACATGAACTCTTCATACCATATGTCGTAGCGCATATCAAAATCACTTTTTTTTTTTATTTAGAATGGTATGACTGTAATAATTTATTCCTTTCTATGATTTAGAATCACAGAATCATAGAATGGTATTTCTTCCCTTTTTTTCACTATGATTCACAAAAGGAGAAAACTTGGTTCAGAAAGACCTTCTTTCAGGAACAGAGATGAAGGGAATCCAACTGGTGGATATCCTGTTCATCAAGGGCTACATCTGCATCAGTTTCACACAGCAGAAAATGTAAAGCTGAGAGACCTTTTTGTATCTAGCAACGCAACAAAGCTTCTGGGACATAAAGCTACAGTGTTTGCAATACAGATTATCAAATGCATTTTGAGTTTTAGGACAACTTCCAGACTGACAGATGTAACCTTAACTAGAAAATCAGACACTGTGCTGAGCAAAACTAAAAATATAGTCTAACTGGAAACAAGATATTCACTTCTGGAGATTATGTGAATTGTTACAGTTTATTTTAATTTCATTCTAGCATGAGAAAAACACTAATAAAAAAAAAAAAGAAAAAAAGATCATTGCGAAATCAAAACTTAGTCTCTCCCTGATTTTCAATTTGCATACAGTAAAACGTAAGTATTTTAGCAGACTGGGACCATAATTTCAGATTGAGAATATAAAAAAAACAAAAACAAAACCCCACACTTTCCTGAAAAAGTATTTTGAAAGAGATCTCATTCTGGGGTTTGTGGTTTGTTTTGATTGGTTGGTTGGTTTAGTTTGTTGTTGCTATTTGCTTGTTCAGGTTTTATATGTGTGACAATTGTCATTTTTTAGTAGTAAGGTATGGAAAGTTCTTAAATACAGTGGCTTCTTATAGCTATTGTTACATGTGGTTTTCTATGGCAACTGACATTAAAAAAAAGGAACCTTGAAAACAGCAAAGAAACGTTCAACCACAATAGGTGAAATTAGATCAAATGTGTTAATTTCCTTTCCTTTGTGATATAGAAAAAAACAGAACATCCTCTCCACTATACTGCTTTAATCCAACTACCTACTGCTGGCAAAATATAAGAAAAAAATCAATAAAATGAAATCTGTAACACAGCCCTGAAAAGCACTAGAGACAGAAATACAAAACAAAAATATTTAAATATTGAAAAATTTTCCTTTTTTTTTTTTCTAATCAGTTGTGTATTATACATTTAAAAGGTTGAACCCATGAACCTTTATTCATACCTCCATTCCTCAGAAGACTTTTACCATTTTTTTACTCCTTTCTAACTGGAGTGGACTAAAAGCCATACCTATTCCTGAAAGAACTTACATATTTGCTTGATTTTAAGCTCTGGTTCAAGTATATTTACATGCTCAAAGGGACAGAACAGTATCTAGTGGGATTTTCTGAAATATGACAGTACCTCTCTCTGAGCCTGTTTTCTTTTTTTTAGCTGCATAAATATATCAGAAGATCATCTGCTTTGTGTAAAATATTTTTGTCTGCTTATGAATTTTCAGATTCACAGTTCTGTGAGCAGTTGACTGTATTAGAATCTGTGTCACTGATTGCAAAGTCTAGGTGAGACCAATAACTCCAAGGCATGTGAATAACCCAGGCTCTCATGAACAACTCTGTTGAAAGCAGCAAAAAATGAAACAAACACCCCAAGGCAAAATCCAAGAATAAAGTCCTTCTGCTGTCAGAAGTGTTCTGGGAAACCATACTCTATCAGTGTGAGACAAATTTTACTTCTATTTTGCTAAAGCCATTAGTAAATATCTGCCCAGAGCACTTGTACCTGGGCAATACCTGAACTTCTTCAAAAACACTGCTTTTAAGCAGCATGCTTCAGCTCTGAGCATGAAAACATTTCTCCCCATTTCTCCCTAATAATCTTTCAACTTGAAATACGTCTTTACCACAAAAGTTGTTTCTGCTAAAAAAAATGCTTCATTTTAGTCTGATGTTATCCTTGAAGTTTGGTGATAGTAGTACTGCTCTTAGACTTAGTGCTAGTGAACTTTCATAACAGCAGTACTTGGTAACCTCCTCTATGCTTTATTATTTGCATATGGTAAGCGTTGCACTCTGGAGCACATCAGGCTTCCATTACAATGAAAATCTCTACTAAAATATTCCATAATGTTTTATTTGTGAGAAAGTTATTGCATTTGGCTCCACTCAATACCACGTTTGTAGAGGCCAGATGACATAAAAAGTTGAATAGACACCTCGATTTCTTGAGATTAGTATATGAAAAAAAACAAACAAAGCCATGCAGTGAGAAACAATGTTTACATAAGGTCATATTACTAACTTATGAAAAGATACGGTGTTTATCTTTTGGGGTTCGGAAATCAGCTTCCATTCCTTGTATTATTTCTCTTAAAAAGTTTTTGTCTCTGTGAAGATGTATTTCCAGCAGAGGTATTTCTGTAATTGTTCTGTCTTCTTAACAGCAATATGAAATGCCTAACAAAACACTTTTATTTCAGAGGTATTAGTCTAGCATGGATGAATGTCTTTTCATGGCCCAACACTTATATGCTGACAACAAAATTTTGCAGCGGGAGCAGAAAAGCTGTGCAGATAGCAGGTTACCATATGGGGAAAATAAGAGGATGAACTGCTAGTACAGGAGAAATTCTGCTAATGATAATCTTGCCATGAGTTTACCCAGCAGTAGTGCAAGTGTATGCAGAAAAGCCCCCAGGCAAATCCTCACTTGAGGACAAGTAAGGAATTTCACAAGCTGAATAAACTGTAGTGAGGTGAAGTACAGCCTGTCTGAGACATCTGCACATAAGAGAAACCATGTAACTGAGAAGGTTTTTTGTCACCTGATGCCCTTGCTGAATCTCTGCTAAAGTTGTCCCTTTTCATGGATGCTATAAGAAAACTGTAAAGCACAACACCAGCTTTCTCCTTTGCTGTTGTCTCTGCCTTTACGTCCATCTGGCTCTCAGAGACAATCTCATCCTCTCACAATCCTGGAAATGAAAGGATCCATTTGTTTGATAGGAGGGTGACTCAGCATGTGAGCTCTGTATCTGTATGAAGACCCTTAGAAACAGATCATGTTTGCAGACTATATCCCCTTTCATTATTATAGCAGATGAAAATGTCTCAATTTCTTTTAAACAGTCATCAATACCTTTTTATGCTGATAATTTGTAGTTTCATCTACCTCTAAACGCTTCTGCCACCTCAGGTATCATTTGATGTCTATGCCATATGAAAACTCATACTGGATGTATCTTGGACATAGCAATTTTTACCTTGGAACAGTTTTGCATTTAAGGTTTCATTGAACCCTAGAAAATATAACCCTTCTTTCTTTGCTGGTGATGTCGTTTGAAGCTGTCAGCAAGCACAATTTCCCTGGTGATCCACAAGCAAATCAACACCATGTCAAAACCTGACAGGAAGAGTTATAAGGAAAAAGGACATAACTTTCACAGTCACTAATGTTCATCAGTCTAGAAGATCCTGAGTTAGCTTGAAGACAACCTCACTAGGCCAAGCCACTGGGGGAGTTATAATGATAATGCCAAAAACATCTCCCTTCTTTGTGGCAGCCGAGTACCACCTGTGATTTAGCTGCAACAGATGTCTCAGCTGTATCCACTTTATTTCACAGTGGAGAGAAATTAAGTTAAAGGTAGCTGAGAACAACCAGACTTGAAATATGCAATTCTATGTAAGCCATGCAATTGACTATTTTGCACCTTTAGAATCTGGATGGAATTACTTGCTAGCTCTTTATTTCCACTATTTATGTTTGCCTATGCTCTGTCCAGGTGTGACAATAGAAGTTGATTTTGGCTACATGGGTGCAGAGATGGATGCCAAAACACAAGTTTAGTGCCAGCATGACTGATTCATATATGGGTTTCTGTATAAAGCTGAGTTTCTTAAACATGCTAACATTATTCCCTCCTACCATGCGGTATGCAGTCACATATCTGAATTAATCTATTCTAGTCCAACCTTCAAAGACCTTTTTTTTTAGAAAACAATTAATCTGTGAGTGGTTTTGCTCCTAATTACTCAATTTGCTACACCTTTTACTCATACGTTTAAGAAAGAGGGCACTAATGTAGAGAGCTACACAAGTCTGATCTAACGCAGGGAAATGGCCAGGTTTATTTATATCTGTAGTCAAACAATTAGGCTTTAAATAATTTACCTCACCACAGACAAAGCCACTTTCAGAAAAAGACAATATTCTTCTGGAAGGCATTGGTTCCCTGCATGACAGCTGCTGCAGCTTTCCACTCTCCACTCAACATGTGCCCTTTGGACCAAACACGTATTTCTTTTTAGCACTGGATGGAGCAACACAGAAACTGCCAAGAAACACTGCTGGAATAGACTGGTCAAACCAGGAGAAAGTACTAGGAATCAGCCAAGTGTACAAATCATTTTTCATTTTATCCTCATTAGACAGCTGATGTAGTTTATACGCTCCAGCCAGATACAGTGAAATTCATTTGGTTATATTCATAGTGGGAAATGTCTATTTAGTGCTAATTTAATGCCATTTAGGGTGTTATTTAATATTCTATTCAACACAACAGTGGCATAATGTCTTTTCAAAGCAATGGTACTTACAGACTGTGGACAGTTAAAGAGAAAGCAAGCCAATTTCAGTTGCTGGGTCTACAACATAATCTCTGGAGCAAACAACAGCACAGTTATTAGCAGTAAGATTAAAATACTCTCTTTTTATTATGTCCCATGAAAGGCAAAACCAATGAGCACAGAAGAAAATCCAGGAGCACAGATGAGCAAAACATCAGCATACAAAGATCAGTACACCCCAATGTTAAACTGTGGAAGTCAAACTCTGAATACATGAGACAATTCCTAGAAATATTTTAGCCCCTTTACCTTCAAATTTACTAGAATGAATCAGAGCTATGTTTGATGTACTTTCAAATACTTACCTTTCCAGACACAGCATGTTTCTTTTTCATGCTTTCAGATGCACGTCCTGCTTCTTTGTATGCTGCTGTGTGATTTGCTCCAGGTTTGTGCCTCAAGCTTCATCTCTCTGTCCATTTATGCATAGCCTCACTATGGATTCCAAAGCTACTGTTACTACATTTTTCTCTATCAGATATGAACACCATCACTGAATTGCTAAGGTAACGCCAGATTTAATTTTTCACTCCTTCAGATAGGTTTCTATTCATGATTATTTTGTGGTTTTGCTTTTTCTTTCTTGGAGTCAAAATCATAAAAATGGCAGTCATTGTAGGTGTACTGTGTATGTGAGTATACATGTGTGTATATGTAAAGATATCCATGTACTTATGAGCCAGCAGCCAGTTGGAGATCAATTATTGTGTTTTACAGCTGTGGGGCTTGCATTTTTATAATGAGTAAATCTCAGGACACATTGTATTGTAGTGACAAGAGAGGAAATAAAGGCTTTTACTAACGCCTTGGTAATGGACTGCTCACAGGTGAAAAAACAAGGACTTGTAAAATGAAGGGTTCGGGGCGGGGGGGAGTGGTGGTGGTTGTAGTTTTTTTTCCTACCAAATCTTTTCCTAGAGCATGAGGCATCTGGTTAAACATACCATCCCCACCCCCCCCAAAAAAAAAAAAAAAAAAAAATCCTGTGATATTTGACACACACCAACGGGACTCTCTTTCAGTCCAGTCCAACATACAGTTTTGCCTGATAACTACTGTACAAACCACATACCTGGTACTCTAACTGGGAAACTGTCCAAACTGAGAATAGATGACTGCCAGTCAAATGCAGATAAGTAATGTCACAGAGAATGAAGCAGAGATTAACAAAGAACTGAGCCAGTTGGATCGCATCTTAGTGTTTACTATGAAAAAGGTTTTGCTGTGTCTCGGGCATTTTTTTTCATTTTATTTTTTATTTTTATTTTTTTATTTTAATAGTTTTTCCCCATCAGAAAAATCCCATTCTCCAACTTGTTGTTACAGCCCTCTAAGATGGTTTGCACGATTACTTCACATAGATTAGAGCTGTGTGATTCCCTGTCTTGTTGATTTATTTGGAAAGATCCTTCAGCATTTATACCATCAATATGGATTTTCATGTTGTGGTTTAGGATGGCTTCTTTTCTACCAGTGTTTCTTTTTAAAAGTGTGACAGAAGCTCAGAAAACGCCATGTGTTCCAAGGAGAGCACAATAAAATATATGTAAGGGGCTTTTTTAATTTTAGCATTTGACACTCTTGCTTCTAAACTCAGTCTCATTTTCAGCTCAAGAAAACACTATCAGTCAGGAAAGGTGTTTAAATATGTACGTAACATTAGGCACATCTGTAATTCCTTTGGGCATTCAAAATTGAAGATGTGTTTAAGTATCTTCTGATTAGGATATTAAATCTCTCTTTGCATTTTGAATTTCGTAGCTGATCTTTGCCTGTACCCTGGACATCATGTCTACTCATTTCCATATACTCTTTAAATATTAGGATTTCTTAGATTTACCCAAAGAGGCACAAGCATATGAGAAATTGAACAAGCCACACAATTTTTGTTTAGATTTCCATGAATAGCATATATAACAATATATTATTTTTTGTATTTATTGATTTATTATTGCCACTGGGACAGAGATGAAAAATATTTTTAACTTAGTACAAAAAATGCTTTGTGGATCATATTATTCATCACAAAATTCCTAATGCTATCAGAAGGAAAATGACCCTGTGCAATTTGATATGGTTTTTGTAAGATAACGGTAATTACAGGCAGAGTTCAGTTTTGAGTATTCAAAGGTTAGGATTCATTTTGGAGTCAACACTAAATGCCTCAGAAAACTTTTTGTTCAGATTATTTAGCCAAAGAATCTATTTTTAAAGATAGGTGTCTTTGAAAACACAGTGACTGAAATCTCTCTTAGATAGACATATACCTTGACTGGGATTCACCTGACACTATGAGTTTGGAAAAACTCATAAAACATACCTCTACCTTTAATCAGATGGTCTGTATCCTAGAAGTGACTCTATTAAATTTAAAGGGAACCTTAAATGAACTGACTCTGATGTAGACTTCTAAACCATAGATGTATAAAAATAGTAGGTGATCAATACCTGTAGTCTACTGAGCAGGATTCAAAGAACATAAAATAATAGTAATTTTGACAAACAATGCTCAATAAAAGGAGAATGTAATCCATCCTGGTGATACACAGTCTCTAAGAAGTAGTACACACATGAAAAAGTGACTTTTTACACCATTATTTTTTTCACTTACGATTTTTACTTAACAGTACATTTCTATGCTGTTCACTCAGACATTATTTTAGTTTATGGATTCTTTTTCTGTGTTTTCAACATTGTATGTCTGAACTAATCATATAGGCTCCCCCTTTATTCAGTAGAACTAAGAGAGCCAGGTATGATCTCTGGGGATGCCTGTCCCTCAGTGCTAATCATCGAGGATGACCCTGTGGTAGAAAAGACCCCCAATTTCTATCCCAAATGTCACATACACCTTAGTAGATAGTTATCTAACTACTATTAAGAATGTCACAGACAGTAAACCCTTATTTTTAGCACATTTGCTGTTCTTCTGTTCTTTGTTTGGTTGTTGTTTTTTTACTATCCTTAGTGTAACTCTGACTTTCCTTTCTATTTTTTAAAGTTCCCTTATATTCCACGAACATAGTGTCATCATATTCTCTTGTCTGGCAGCTGCTCTAGTGTGATTTATAAATGTTTCACTAGTATATTTGGGTTTCTAATGAATCTGAAACTGTGCACACTGTGTAACTAACAGCAGCATTTTCGGTCCGTCTCGGTCTCTGCTGGATGCCAGCCCAGGAACAAACAGCATCAGATGCCAAGTTTCAGGGACATGTTCCTGAGTTCAGAAATCTCTCACACACCTGCCCATTGCTATTTCAATTCACAATATGCATTTCTTCTTTCAGCTGTCCTTCACCATGCTGGCATGTGTTGCTTTGCTTAGCAGCTCTCAGTTAAGTTTTCAGTTACTTCAGTAGAAGGCACAATAGCAGGAAATATATTTTAGCTTTGTATGCCTCTATGGCTTATTCTGCTCTCTAAGCACTTTGCAGTTATGATAACTTGCCCACCATACTCAGGGAGAGAAAAAGAGGGGATAATTCTGGATCTTTTATAGAAAGTGACTCTTGTTTGACTGTGCTGGTCAGTGGTGCGTGAGTTTGAAAAAGGAAAGAAGAAAGCAGGTTCTGTTCCTGTACCTATATTAATTGGTCACAAAGGCTACCCTCTTTGTATTCAGTCCAAGGCAAACTTACACTGTTCAGTAGGGAAAGAATGGGACCAGGGAAATTTTAGTGTTGTCTGACTCCAGAGAGGTAGAGTCCTTCAGATTTAAGGCAGAACATTGAATAGAGGAGTCTCTTCATTTACTATATAAAGGATCTAGCTTCCTATCTGTGGCACTTGGGTGCTTAAAAATAGCTAGATATCTGCTCTCCACCAAATTCTAAAATTGACTTCCTTCCGGTAACAAGAGAGCTATAGCAGACACTGTGATGAGTTAACCCTTTGGTTGCAAACCTGCTGCTCCACCCCTATGTTTCCTTTGAGACACACTGAACTGAAATTCCATGGGAGGTACATGTAGGAAGAAGAACAGTGAATTCTGGTTCACATAAAAAGCATCACTGGAAACCGGTGAAGTGCCTAGTCTGCCCTGGAGTTTTTATTGGAATGCTGGAGTACTTAATGATTTATGGATTAAAATTGGTGCTAGTTCATTATTATTTTATTTGGATTTCTTTTCTTACTTCCTTGTATACTCGGCATGCCTGCATATATAACTTCTTAAAAAAAATTATTTTAGCAGAGTTTAGAATGTCAATCTTGCTGCCCAGCACAGATAGAGGATTCTAAAAGCAAATGCAATTTGGAAGATGAAGGAGGGACACAAGAGTTAATATTGTCCTTTCAATTTAAAACCGTCGAAATTGTTCTCTTGTGGGGAAAGCATGGAGGTGAATTCTGCAAAGCGTGCATTAGGCTGTGTACCAGATAACAGGATTAACCTGGGATTTCAGCTTGGGCTTTCTACCAGACACAAAAGCTTCAAATCCTGTGAAGGGTGGCAAAGAAAGAACGTCCTGCCTCTGCCTGGCAGAAGTGAGGGGAGCAGGCTAACATGCCAGAGCTTTGTCCTGAAAAAATATTGCCTTCATGCTGTACAGATTACTGGATTCATAGATTTTCATGGTGAGAGTGCACCCTATAATCACTTCATCTGTGAGGTGAGTATGCTATTTATATACAGCACAGAGAGCAGCATTTCACTTGGGAATGTTCACATCACTCCAGGTAGTGGGTCCTCTGAGAGTGCAGAGGTGTGGGTGACACAGCTGCCATCCCAAGACCCCCGTACCTGTGGGTGAAGACAGAGAAAGAGGGCAACACCTCAGCAAAGACCCCTCTTCATCCTCTCCATCACCATGTGCTCCAGGCATACCCTCCCACTAGCTAATGTCTACGTTTTAGACAGAGAGGTGATATTTTTACAAGCATAAACATGGTAGAATATAGCATTCCTTCAGGGAGGAGTGATATTCAGTAAATTTTCCATCACCGTGAAAACTTTCTTTATTGTTTGGTTTTGTCTACCTTCTTTTTCCAGCTTCTGAAAATTTGTCTCAGCTTAGAAATTCATACTAGGAGACAGATAAGAGTGAGTGACTTTAAAGTGGTATGATGGTAAGACCCAGAGGTGTAACGTTGACTCTTATTCTTACTTTCATTAGTTTTTGCTTGCTCAAAAGAAAAACAGGCACTGAAAACAACTTGGAGAAGTGATTGTCCACGGTTTACACAGGTACGGATGCCTTCTGCTTCTCAAATATCCAGGCTTCTTTAATGCTGACACCTGGGAAAAAAGTAACTTTTCCATCTTCCAAAAGCAGACTTTTTGTTGTCTGTCACCCAAAATCATATATTCTTTATTGCATTAACATATTACACTTAAGTAGTCTTCCTTGCTTGCATTAGGTAGCTCAGATCCATGAAACCGTTTCTTCCTAATTGCTTTCTGAGTTACTTGCTGCTCCATTTTAATTTTCTTCTTTCCAGTTTGGTAATAAGTAAAAGAAGGGGCCAAATACAGCTGTTAATGGCTGTCGTGGTTTGAACCCAACCAGACAGCTTTCACTCACTCCCCCCCCCACTTCTTGCCCTCCCCCTACTCTCGGAGGGACGGAGAGGAGGATCAGAAAGAATGCAACTCCCATGGGTTGAGATAAGAACAGTTTAGTAACTAAGGTATAACACAAATCACTACTGCTACCACCAATAATAATAATGATAAAGGAAATAACAAGGGAAGAGAATACAACACCTCATCACCAGGCAACCGATAACTCGCCCCCCTAGCCCGACCAAGCACCGACCGATACCTCCTCCAACCCTGCAGTCCCCTCAGCCCTTCCGGGTAACTCCCAGTTACCTCCTGGGCATGACGTGCTGTGGTATGGAATACCTCTTTGGTCAGTTTGGGTCAGGTGTCCTGTCTCTGCTTCCTCCTGGCTCCCCTCCTCCCTGGCAGAGCATGAGGCCCACAAAGTCCTTGGCCAAACCAAAACATCATTGTTTTTCAGCTCTGTTCCCAGCTGAAAGTCAAAACACAGCCCTGCACCAGCTACCAAGAAAGAGAAAAATGACTGCCACTGCTAAACCCAGGACAATGGCATATATATTTTCAGTTTCTATGTATATTGCAAGTGGTCTGTGCAATATACCACTGATTAACTGCTGATGGGCCATTTCCAGGTAGCAGACTAACAAAGAACCTCTAAGCACTTAAACCCTACTCAGAAAGCTTAAGTGTGAAAACTCTTTTGGACACTTTGTATAAGAAAGACTTTTAGTAAAAGAGAATAGCTGCCTTAGTACATTGTGAACTAGCCATAAATTTCTTAATGCATATTTATGTGTCCTCTGAGGCTGGTAAGTGTTATGGGAAAGGAAAGGAAGAGAGTGGTATCTGAGCAATGCTATCGAAAGGCATTATCCCTGCAAAAAGCATGTTTCAAGTACACTAGGGTTTGCTTTAGGAGAGATATAGTTGATTCTCCTGTGTAGAATAAAATATAATGCTCCAAGCTGCTAAGCCACTAAAATTGCATCTTTTGTGTAATAGAAAGTATCTGTGATTTTAGGTGCATTTTAATTACCAGATTAGGGGAAAAAAAAAAAACAAAAAACCAAAAAACCACTGGGGCATTTCTTTTGATATGGAGTATTTTCTCTCTGGTTTATACGCTTTAAGAGAAAGTTTAACTAAGTTAGTAAAAATGAAAGAAAAAGGGGAGGAATGGGGAAAAAAAGCCTGTACTAAAACCAAACACATTTTGGTTTTCCTGAAAGAAAATTCAATTCAGTGTTTTGGGGTTTGTTGTTTTTTTTTTTTTTTTGCTTTCCCTCCTAGGTTTTTCTCATTTTGATGAGAGAGAAGTCAGAAGAATTAAGCTGTTGTTGTTCAGATCAAGCCAAAATAACATTTTGTTCTGGTTTCCATCCTGGCCATTTGTCAAAAACTGTTCATCACTTGTAGTGCACAGTAATTATTCCACACTTCTGCAGCACACTGGGATCAGGATTTCTCTCAACAGCCATGGAGCGTCTGCCTGCTCCAAACAGCAGTGTCCTGGAGCAGGCTCCCCAGCTAATGCAGCAGCAGGATGGGCAGTACTGAGTTTAAGATAATAAGTTCTTCCCCACACACCCCCTGCTCCTCAGACCACCAGCACCTCCTGGGCAGAGCACGAGGCCTGTGCCAGAGCAGGGCACAGCAGCTGCCCCTCTGCACTGCCTCCTTCTCCTGGAATCTGTATGCATTCAACCTGCATGCTGTGTTTCTGAAATACTGTTTACCTGGCTGTGAAGACAAACCAGCTGTGGCCATACTCAAAGCCATACTTACCCAAAACAGCCTGATTTCTGCTCTGTGTACCCCCATGCCATGAGCATGAAATGCTTGTGTTGCCCTGATTTGGTACCTGAGAGAAGGTCTTATCCTTTAATTCACAAAGCATCAAATCAGGGAATAGCTGTTTTTGCTCTTCAAATAAAAGCTATTACAGTATTTATAACTTTTTAAGGCAATGATTAGTGTTGTGAGTCTTATCCAAACCAGCCAAATGTTAAGCATTATCCCTTCCACATCCTTTCCCCTTTGTCATATTCTTTACACATGTAATACATATTTAACATTTATGATGAAGAAAATCAGAGTTTGAAAAAAAAAAATGAAAATAAATGTAGTGGAGCCCATTATTAAGCATCTGATATATTCCTGTAAAGTACCTCAGTCCTGGTTCCCGAGATTTCTGTCACTTCAATTCTGGTATCCTTTTGAAGTGAGACTGATAACTGCATCAAATGCCATGGCACTTCTGTGAGTTTTGTAAAAATGTACCAGGATAAACTGACCAAATTCATCCCCACTGATGACTTAGGACAAGATGAAAACAGCAAGATATTTAAATGTGGAAGGATTGATCCTCCACAGTTAGCTGCCCCTACAAATACCTGCTATTTGATACAATAAGGATTCAAAGATTGCAATAAGCAGCATTACAAATGGAGACTGTAGAAGAAAAGCTATCTGGATTCAAAAGGGTAAAATGTTCAATTACAAATTACAGTACACATCTGCTGCAATAATTTGTGTCAATCAAATCGTCCTAAAGAAAACAGTCAATATCAAATAAGATTCTGTAGTCAGTGGGCCCCTATAATTTCTAGTGTTGTTCTGCTGAGGTTAATGGAGTTGGAAGGGGAATGGACTTAGCTTGTATAAATAAAACATAATAGGGAAACAGTATGCCATCTAGAAAATAAATGCAGGAAATAGAGGGAAAAAGCTAATCTAACACATCCATGGTTCCAATTTCTCCTTTGCTATCTGCACTATCTAATGAGCAGCTGCATGAAGTTACCACTGGTTTTCAGGAAAACAGAATCCTATTTCAGGGCAGCCTACAGGTCCAAGCATTAATACAGCTCTAAAAGGCTTTCTTCCAGCTCATTAATTTCCCTTGATCTTACTGTCCATTCCTGACTTAATAGATTCCTCTTTCCTTCGGTAAAAGGAAGGGTGACCCAGGGAAACATTTCTCTTTAATGCACCCTGTGGCTTAGTTTTTTCAGGCATTTCCTGGTCTCCCAAGGAAAATATTTCCCATAGACCTTTTACTCATACTACAATAACATAATCCCTTATGAGCTCTGAATCATCATCTTTTAAGTATACATTTTCTGATCCCTTTGTTCTGCTTTCTCATAGACTGATGAAGAAACTGCAACTCCAAAGATTGCCTTCTTTTTTTAGTAATGTTTTTTTTACATGGACTCACCTAAAATTTGGTGGTTTTCTTACTTCTTATTCTCTGTCACCTGACTCAACACAATTGCTTCTTGTATCCTGTGGCATTGTTCTTTTAAATAATAACAGAACTAAGAGCATTTGTATAAATGCGTATGTACACATATAGACCTCAGATTTTATGTCTCTACGTAGCTCACAGTTGGTGTGTAGCTCATTATTGCCTATTTTTGCATAATTATTTCTATATAGGTATGTATATATATAAGTATGCATACATGCTCAGATAAAATAAGAACAAGGTATGCTTAGACAATAGTATTCAGATCTTATGATCTGCAGATTATGCGAAGGCCAATATATAAATTAACACATTTGATCAGAATCATACCGCGATATTGTACAAAATTTAATAAAGTATGGAAAAAACAAGTGATTTTGCTGAAATATTTGATGAAGTTAGTAAGGACATTTCAGCTCTGGAGAAATTCCACAAAAAAAGAATGTGAAGTTGCAGATGACTTGATTTCAGAGGTATTCAATTCTAACACAATGTTTCTAAAGCCCTAGAGAAAGAGATGTGACAGGTATACTGTATATCCACCCCAGATGTACGGAAGTGTAGGATGCGGACACCTAAAACTCAGCTGCTCCTTTGGTGACTCTTGTAAGGAAGAGTGGAATATGCATTTCTCTTTTAGGGAGCAATTTGTGTCACCTACTGTAGCTATCTGCTCTATGGTGAGATTGATTTAGCCTTAATTCTTATTGAATATATTTTCTAGATCTCTGTTGGTTTTAAAGAAATCCATGCTGGCCAGCTCGGATATAGTAAAATGAATCCCAACACTGAGTTATTACCCCAGTCTGTCTCATATTTAGAAGAATTTATTTTGTAGCAAAAATTGGAATTAAAGGCATTGTGACCTGCCTAGTCAGAGCAGGAAACAAGTCTGATGATTTATTAGGTGGATTTTCTCACCTGAATTAGTCTTGACAACATATTTAGGAAATGTTGTGATGAAGATGGCATTATTTACAATTTAATTTTAATTATAGATGCTGAGCACATATTTCTAAAATCATGGGACGACATTTTTGTAAAAGCAGTGACCTTAACATCATTGACTTACTTTGTGAAGCTTTGTCAGAGATAAGATTTGAAACACCTAAATCATTCTCTTCTGCTTTATATAGGATAAATACAGCATCCATTTCTTGTCCTAAACTACTACACAGTGTTTTTTCACTATGCAAACTTTCAGAAGTGGAAAGATTTGTGAGGTTCAAGAAATTAAGGTGTAATTGCTAAACTTTCTTTGCCTGACTTGAGATTTCAGGAAAGTTCACCTCTGACACTGAAATTTATGTTATTTTCATTTGGCCTGGAAAAAAAAAAAAAGAGGATTCTGAAAAACAACTATCCTTGCCTTTCTGTCTCCAGCCAGTGTCAATTTGGGTCTGAAATTTGAGAATCAATCACTTTTTTACAAAGCAGCTTAGTAGATTCAAACATTACAAGCCTGATCTTGGGAGATCTCAGTTTAAAACCAATATGAATTTTATAAATCAAGCCAATCTTTGAGACTGTTGAGAGAGCTGGATTGGTCTGGATTACATCTGTATTCACTGGGCACACAAGCTTTCCCTTCTCCAGAATTAGTCACATTTCACAATGAACATTACAGAGACAATAACTGGCCAATGCCCCTTCAACCAACAGTTATAAATCAATCCTTCAATAAATAAAAAATATTAGGTTTACTTTTAATTTGTTTTTCCTGCTGAACTTAACTTTGCCAAGGAGTTTTGCCAACCTGTACACAGTGAAAAAAGAGACAAGGTAGCACAACATGACTTTTTGCATTATCTGCCTATTTTACCTCAGTGCTGGTATCTTTATTTCCCTCAAGGCACTTTCCCTGTGTGGAAGAAAAGAGAGAAGGAAGAGTTTTGTAAAGCTGTATCTTAGGTTTTCTGTTCCTAGTTTCATTTCTGAGGTAGCTCTGATCATGATTTGGCCTTGCTGCACAATCCTGGTAAATAGCACTGGGTAAAGATCATACAGCCCTCAGTGAGGAAAGACCTGTTTGTTTCTCAGCTATACACAGATGAGTAAAAACAGGGGAAAAAAAAAAAAAAAAAGAAAGAAAGAAAAAGGAAAGAAAAAGAAAGGAAAGGGAAAGCGAAAGGGAAAAGGAAAGGGACAGGAGGGAAAGGAAAAAGGGAAAAAAAAAAAAAAGAAAAGGAAAAGGGAAAAGGAAAGGGAAAGGGAATGGGAATTTATTTCCAAGCAGCTGAACTGTGTGCTGAAAGCATGTGGATACTAAGGGAAACCTCACACTGAAATGTATTCCCCATAACACTCTCCCAGCAAAAGTAGCTTTTCTCTATACATACTACAGATTCTTGTCAGAGGAATAGCAGCCCTTCATAGGAAGCAGCTGCATTGTGGAAAGGCTTCTGATACTGTTATCAAGTCATCTGGACCTTGATGTGCCTGCTTGGCCACTGTACCAGTATGCCACTGGGAGAGCTCCAAGTCAACAATATTCATGCACAGACCTCACATTCCTCACTGGCCCAGTTCTGCCGAAGTCAGTAATTAGCAACATTAAATAGTAACTCTTGTATGTAACTTTAGCATAGGAAAACACCAGCTGGAAAGGTCCGTTAGTCAAACATCTCTAGGACAGATTTTAGGGACTTCACCCCTGTGCAATTTGTTCATCTCCAGTGCCCTCACACACAATGCCAGGCTCTGAGCTCTGTCTCTGTTCAGTGAATTACAGATGTCGCAGGGATGTCCAGAGAGATAGGAGTGCCACGAAAACCTGAAGCATATTTGCGTTGTCTTCAGTAACACCAGGATGACCATAATTTCTGATCTTTAAGATATTTTTATGCTAGTGTTTGAGAAAACCCTCTCAGTAATTCACTATTTCATTATCAATGCTTAAGGGAACAAAAACTTTGCCATACCTTGGGAGATCCAGGCTACAGGTATGGAGTAATGTGTGAAACCATTTCAGCTTCTCTAGTCCAGGTGAGATCTTGTCTTTTGCAGCACAGAAGTAGCCAAACATTCCACTACTTGGGCAGCATGAACATATAGACTTTCAGCACAAATGTGTCATCTCAAACGTTGCTTCTGTGCATGATAAATAAATGGAATTCAGTGGGTATATATTTTTATATATATATAATTAAGGCAGGGCAAAGCACACAATATGCTTGTGCAAAGAAAAATAAATTGGTTTGTAAAACCTCCTCCTTCTTACAAAAGACTGGAAAGACCACATCGTTCAATAAAGCTAGTTTTGCAGTTGGTGTTACTTTTGTATTTGCAAAAAGTAGCTCATCCAGCCAAATACACATAACCTGGAGTTTGAGTCACAGTCACAATTTTTAGGGACAGTGAGATCTGATCATTCTCCTCCACACCTCATGCTTTACAGTAAAAGCTGATACAATCCTGAAAGTACTGCTTTTCACGTAACCCAAACTGAAATGAACATGTTACACAGGAGAAAGTCAGTTTATTTTGAGCCTGCTGTGTCATTCAAGCTTGGCCTGAGGCTTATCCATATAACCAGCGGTCTTGGCAGTAAGTCACAGTGGTGGCCTCACTCAAATATCTAAATGCAATCAACATTTCAGATTCAAAGAACCAACACTGAATAATCCCCCTCTCTTTTCTCAGCAACATTTTCATTCAGTTAATTATTTTCCTTTGACTTGTTTGCAAACAACAGAAAACTATTTAAACAAAGTCCTTCACTGAGGAGGGTTATTGATGTTAAAAAGGAAAGGAAATTGCTTAGCATTTTCTGCAAAGAACTTCAAAAAGAAATGGCTGAAGGAAAGACATTGAGTTAATTGTATTCTTTCAAAGCAGGAACTAACATCTTTCAAGTTTCTTATCATTTTAGGAACACTGGAAAGCTCTAATTATTAGCTTTGAGCCCAGTACCAATTATTTTATTGTTGTTTTTTTTTAAGATGTGAGCAACTCCTTCCAGCCCCATGTGTGACCTTCTTAGCCAGCACACAGCTCCATAGGCAGGCTGTTCTCCAGACACCAGACAGGCTGAGTGGCACTGATTCTCCAGCCCCAGCCAGGAGCAAGTGTTCACCCACAGCCAGGTCTGTCTTACTGGGCAAGGTGTGGTGGTCTCCAAATGCTGTGTTAATGGTATAGGGGATCTAAGAAATCCCAGATTGTGTCATTTGGTTAAACAAATATCGCTTAGGTTGTTTAACTCTGTGTCGTCTCTTTACCCTGATAGCATCATCTATAATTTGTTTTACTTATTTTTTTTTTTTAAAGAAGAGTGATTTTTAGCTTTTGTGCTGATATTCATAAATGCCATTCACAACGGCCAAGACGTATTGCTACTTCATATGCACCTTACCTTACATAATAGTAAATATCAGAGTTGGACTTCAATGTCTTAGAGCATCCCTCATGTCTTAGAACATCCCTCATTAGTCTATGATTAGCTACAAACAAAGCAGACTATTTGGGCATGGAGGAGTTTGAAGTTAGGCACCATATTTTAATTTCATCATTTGAATTGCTTGCATATTTTTCAGTTTTCTTGCTCTGCCTTCTGCTGACATCTTCTTTAAACAAATAAATGAGCCCATTAGGCTTATCATTTCTTGTTAGTGCATTATTTATTCAGGAAATAAATTCTTGCACTTCATTTTATAGGGAATCAATCAATTGCTTCAAACATCAGCTTTGGAGGTGATTACTTCCAAATACCTATGAAGGCTTTTCCTTTCATGTGTTCACAACCAGTTCACAAAGGACAAGCAGTGAACATTTCCTTTCACCTCCCGCCTGTGGTTTACTTACTTATATAACTGTCTGTCAACTGCAATTGCTCATGATGAGCTTATGTATTGCAGAAAATAGTAGTGTTGTGTTTTGGATTATCTCAGTTTCAGTTAAATTAGGTAGAATTACTTAATAAATAAAATGAGCAGCAACAGAAATACAGTTTCTAGAGAAAGATTTTCAGTGTTTGCTCAATTAAATGTTGATAGGGGAAAAAGGTGTAGGAAGTCTGAAGTGTTTCCAAAGAATGGTGCATATCTTTAAGTGATATATGATCAAACATACATGAATTTTAAATGCTCAAGATTCAATTTATAACTAAAAGCTAGGAAAAGAGTAAGTATATCAGGTTGTCTTGTATTTGGAGTGGAAATCTCTCTTGAAAAGATGGTGCCTGATTGATCAGGCCTGTTCAGAGGTACTGACTTACTTCAGAAAGACTGAAGAAGCTGAAATGAGCAACTTAAAAAGCAACAGAGTTAAAATTTAACCTCTCTCCTGTACAAGATTCCCTAAAAGCACAAAACAACAGAAACTCCCCAGAAGTTTTTTTAAGGCAATTGAAAGATGCCTTTCATATAAGTCTCTCTGGGGGTCTTGAACTACTTTGTGAATGTAAACATAGATTGAGGATAAAATTCAAATAATAAAACTAATTTTGGAAGCAAAATTTTATGTTTACGAAATATTTTTTCATCCATTTGAAGTGTGTAATTTATTCCACTTCAGCGGTTTGCTTTCTAACTTAACATCGCTGTCTTGTACAACCAAGTAAATGCTTATTTCAGTGGAGTACTCTGACATGGTCATTTTATACTAAGTCATTTTATACTAAAGACTTAAGCAATGATTTTTCTTGATTATATGTGAAGCAAAAACTTAAAGAAGACAGGACTGTATCAAGACAAGTTATGCTCATATTAAATAGCATTTTCCTAAGAGCATTTTTTTAATTCATCCTCACTGTAGTGTCAAGGAATTTTATGGTATTTAAGACCAAGCATGCATTGCAACATGGAAGCACTTTTGAGGAGCTTTTTTTTTTTTCACTCGCTGATGACTATATTGTCTATAAATTATATTTGACTGGAAGAGTATAAACAAATGGCATTCTAGGACTCAGCACCTGACTCCCATTCAAAGGATCTACTATGTTTACAGAAATATAAATATAGATATATGCATGTTGATTCGGAGAAAACTCCAGGAACAAACTTGCCAACAAAGTTTTCAAGCTGACAAGCAGGTATTCTTTATTGCGGCACTGGGAGACACGGGGGATAAATCCTCCTAACGTGTGTCCCCGTATTGCTATACAAGCCACCCTTATATAGTCCCTGGGCATACATACATATTCATGAGGCTACGTATGGATTACTTCATTTTCCAGAGAGTTCCCCGCATGCGTACAGAATTGTGGTGGTGGTCTCTGAGGGTCGTTTACTTCTTCCAACAATCTTCATCACTTCTGGCAGCCTTTGGAGCATGCGCAGTAGATGCTCATACCAGTTTAATTGGTTCGTTAGCACCAGAGACATAATAATCCTCCTGTCCTCCTACTTATCAGTTAGTTTAACTGTAGCCCATCCTGGACACCTGCCATTCCCAGATACTCCTTATCCCTGTGTCCTGTTCTTCTAGACTGTTTTTCTTAAAACTAGGCAAACTATAGCGATTTATCTTGTGAGAATTCTCAGTATGTTCTCTAGTTGTACTCTATTTTTTTTTCTCTATGTATCAAGCACCTCAGTAATTTTCCATTGCTACTGTTACAAAGCCATCAAACTTAACATTACTTAAAATTACATATAAAAGTTTCTATATCCCATTTTGTGATTTTGTGCCCCTTTGTCTCAATGTAAATATATATTATTTCTCTTACGAACTCCACATTAACAACAATTTTGCATTGACAGCAACAGGGATATCTTCAGGAATGTTTCTTGGACTAACTAGTGAAAGCTTTAATCCTAGGTAATAACTCCTAAATGACTGAAGGTAACTACAGGACACAATAGCTCATATGTCTAAAGTCCCATTATAGAAAAGTACCTGGAATTCTTGAAACGTGATAATTGTAGTAGTGCAGCTCTTAACATAAATTAATCTGCCTTACTGAGAATACTTATAGCTGAAACATGGAAGTGTGGAATGATAAAATTGTCAGGTCCTGGATAGCTCATCTCATCCATCCCTTTGGTCATCCTAGATACTTTTATAACTTTTCCTTAAGAATTTACTGTAATAGAAGTTCCCAAAGTGCACTTTGGGTCGATGAATCACTGCTTTGCTTACATTAGAAGCTATCCGTGATATCTATAATGGGTCCCACTGAACTTCAGTTTCATGTATTTCTCACTAGTTTTGCCTTGCACAATCTGAATAGATTATTCCTTTCTTCTGTAGCAGATTTTTATGCATTCTGTACTCAAACCTTAAAACTCCACCTCCCTCAGCCTTCACTTATTTAGACTACACAATTCCAGTTCTCCCAAGTATTTCCTATCCCCAGCCACGTGTTCTTCACCTCTGCTCTTCTCTGGCCGGTCTTTACACCTCACCTGAAAGGAGGATGTCCAAACCAGCACTTAGTTTCCAGATGGGTCCTCCTCAGTGCTGAGCACAGCCCAGATTACTGCATGTTTCCTATGGGTGGTAGGAAACCTGGGCTGGGTGCTGACATGGCTGTTCCACTTTCAGTTCCAGGATTATATCATTAGCTTGGATATCTCCAAGCTTGGACTGTTGCCATGTCCCAGAGAAAGCAAAATCCCTTCAGTGTTTTGGAAATCTTTCCATTGATCTGAATGGAGAAGGGATTTAGGACCTGAGTTATCCAAATGTTATGATCACTATCCTGAATTGAACTAATATTCTAGGCCAAAAAATAAAAATAAAGAAAACCACATCTAGCCTCCTGCCTCCAGAACCCCAGAAAGGTTTGTACACACCAGTAACATAAAAAAATGTTAATGTTGAAAGAAATTAAAAAGAATATTACACTTTCAAGCACCTCAGAAGAGAAAGTGTCAATGCAGTCTTCATATGACTTGTCTGCCTATATGTGCTAGCCACAGAATCAAGATAAATATTTTTCTCTTTTCCAAACCTGAGTGAATGAATGTTATTAAATATTTCTGTCTAACTTCTGATGCAATGTGGCTCTAGCTCTTCTTTAGAGCAGACTAGCTAAACTCTGAAGGAAATATAAGGTCATTATAACTATTTCTGTGAGAGGAGTTGGCATACTTTACACAAGAGGTGGATTTTCACTTCACACTACCCGCAGAGTTTGATGGAGCTATTATTCACATATTAGGAACAGAGAGCTGAGGCACAGGTAAACATAAATGTTGAGAAGTTTATATACCTTGTTTAGATTCCCTACCTGAAATATACAAGCTCAGGAATAACGACACTTTTCAGAAAACACTTTTCAAACTTAACTGGCTTAAATTGTAGCTGTAAGTGCTCAGGTTTGGAAAAATCTATCCCTGTGTGGCCCAGGTTGGGCAATCAGAAAATTAGTAGTGCACAGTAGTGGCTACTGGCGAAAAACTTGGTTTAAGTGAATTGCTTGGCTCCATCAAAAATGTCAGTGATGTAAAGGTCTAGATTCTCACAGCATTCAGTTGTCTTAATAATTAAACCATCCTTTCTCTCTTTACACTTCTCTTTCTACATTTACTACACAACTTTGGACTTGTTTATTTAATAAGCAAAAAGCCAATTTGCAGCACACTCATTTGCTGCATAATATGAATTCATGTCTCAGGAACTGTTTGCCATTATTCTGGATGAAGGAAGTTCTATTAGAAGAAGAAAAGCAATGTAGTAAAATCAATAAAAATTACCCTATTAGGGCTAAATGGGGAAATCTAACCCCATATGTAAGAGGCCATCTGACATTGACATCATATAATTTCTCAGTGTGTTTGTGTAGGTCAGACTCATTTCACACAGTTTTAGGAATCTAAATCTGAAATAATCTGTTAGGGTCTAGGTTTCTCTCAAAGGTGGTGGGGAGTCAGACTAACCTGTCTTATCAGTCTCTTCAGGGATATCAAAGTGCTCGATTCTCTCCACATGCTAATCTTTACATGCACACAGAAATATCTTTTCCCCTAATACCATTCTGTGCAACAGGTGAATATTTTTTCTTTTTAATGTCATGAAAAATGTATCGTTAGCAGAAAACTGACCTGGCCAATCTCACTTTTCATTGAAGAAAGTTATAATCAGCTGAAATCAGGGCCAACCAAACTGACCTGTTTTGCTACACCAGTTGCAGTTAATGAATGATCATTAGAAGTGAAATATATTAACTGCAGTTATCTATTCATAAGCTGCTCTGAGACAAGAATAGATACAGAATTGTTACAGAATTGATTCTGATGGAGGGCAGAGGCTTATAAGGCATTTCCTGGGGTTATTACATGGGACATGGGAACACACTTGCCTGTGGCTAATGCGAGCTGGGAGAGATGCATGACCATAGTCCTCTCTTCCCCATTTGGTCATTAGTTAGCCTGTATCTCTGGGGAGAGGGGAGGAAGTGGGGAGAAGTACCCAAACAAACAAAGGAAATTTTAACCCCAGCTGGCTGTACTTTTTAAGGATATATAAAGCACTTTGAAACACCAAGAAGGAAGTTCCTAAGCAAACAAATACTGTTATTCTATTGAAAATGCTGCTAATTCAGTTCACAGGGAGTTGATTATGGCCTGAAGCTGCCTTGGGAAACTTGACAGAAGAAGCGTGTTTTGTAGAAAGGATACAAAACAAGAAAAGAAATAAGATATATATATAAAGGTACACAAATTCTACTAGCTCTGCTAGATTATATAAGCAGCTGATTAAAAAGTTGTAGTTGTTCATTTAGTGTATTTTATGGCAACATTTTGCAATAAAGGGACACTTATGACAAAGCAAGAACAACTAAATATGCTATTAGCAGCAGTAAAGCTGAAAGACTGGCACATGTAAGAATTCTATGAATTTAAGAGTTTTGCAGTACACAGTGGCCATATTATTAAATCATTCTTAGAATGGAATCAGTAATAAATATCAAACCCTGTGATTTTTACAGGGCAATGAAGACAGAAGGACAGAGATAAACAACATAATCAACTTTTGTGAAAGCTGTCTTCTAAATTAATTCATAATTTTGGTAGTGACATAAATAAAAGACCACTTCAATAAATCAGACTGTTTTCCTTGGTTTCTTAATTCCAGTACATGTTCTCTACAACAATCTCATTAAAATACTGTAATCCATAATACTGCAAATGTGCAGAATCCTGCTGGCATATGCCCTGTTTCGTGATGGTGATTTCACCCACATGAAGTTCTCACCAGACCATACTATTGAATTGCAGATACCAATGGTTATATAGATTGTGGTTTCATATTTTACATAGCATGTACCTTTCATTATGAATAATATGAATAAATCTAATAGTCTGATAAAGACATTGTAAATGGGAGAATGATTAGGTAAGTACCCTGACTTCTGGGAAAAGCAAAAATAGAAGCAGAGAAAATAAATCCAGAGACATTCAACAGATCCTAATAAATCTGCAAGACACCCAAGTGGTAAAAAACAGGAAAAAAAAAATCTCTTCTTAATATTTAGGTTTTAACTGGAAGCTACAAATATTTTTTTACAATTTTGTGTAAAAAGTGTACATGCACACACACACACATATATATACATGCATATATATATGTCATGTAAGGTGTTACAAAGAATGTTTTTCTGGTTACTATAGCAATGAAAGAACCGGACATATCTTCGTCAAATGAAAAAAAAAAAAATCTCACCAATTTCATTATAAAGGAATCTGTCATAACAGTTATTCATTGAGAAACATATCTTTTTTTTTTTTTTTGACAATCTTTTCCAGTAATAGCTAAGATTTATTTATTTATTTTCATTCGAATTATCGCGGAGTGTTTGAGAGACTGCACGTGCTAATTCACTGTATTTTTTAAATAGCTAAAGAAGGTGCCTGAAGCAGAGGATGTCAGCTCCTTTTCAAAAAGTGTGTAAATCTCAAAGAATATCCCCCCGTGATAATGATCAGAGGGCTGGAGCACCTCTCCTATGAAATCAAGATAAGAGAGCTGGGGCTTGTTCAGCCTGGAGAAGAGAAGGCTCTGGGGAGAATTTATAGCACCCTTCCTATACCTAAATGGGCCTACAGGAAATCTAGAGAGGAACTTTTTACAAGGACATGTAGTGATAGGACAAGAAAGAATGGCTTTAATCTAAAAAAGGCTAGATTTATATTAAATGTTAGGAATAAATTCTTCACGGTGAGGGTGATGAGGCACTGAAAGAGGTTGCCAGAAAACTTGTGGCTGTCCCATCCACAGAAGTGTTCAAGGCCATGTTGGATGGGGCTTTGAGCAACCTGGTCTAATGGAAGGCGTCCCTGCCCATGGCAGGGATGTTGGAACTAGATGATCTTTAAGGTCCCTTCCAACCCAAGCAATTCTATGATTCTATAATTCTATAGAATACATAGATCACCTACAGGGCTTATCCCTTACAGGTGAACAAAGAGCTCTACACCCTCACAGGAAATTACATGCTTCTTCAGTTCAGAAAAACCCCACGGGATTATGTGCAATCCACTAATGTTCAAGCAAAAAAGATCAGGTACCACTTTTGCAACTGTTTGTGATGGTATTAAGAATTCTGACAATTCAATATTAAAATTTGGAATCTCTTGAATTTGTTAAAAGACCATTTTCTGTAGTTACCAACTGTACTCTATACTCTTAGACTGTTCCCTCTTGAGTAGAAGACTTACAGAAATGTATGTCCTAAAATACACATACAGAATGTGACAGCAAACTACTACTTTCTTCCAAATGATGCTGATAAAGGCTTGTTATGAACACAAAACCTGCAGACTCAATTTTTCCTTCAACTCATAGATCACAGTGACTAATGTCTAATGTACTGCTTGGAGAAACAGACAGTTCTGCTGAGGGATATATGACTATCACAGTATCACAGTATGTTAGAGATTGGAAGGGACCTCAAAAGATCATCTAGTCCAATCCCCCTGCCGGAGCAGGAACACCTAGATAAGGTTACACAGGAACGTGTCCAGGCGGGTTTTGAATGTCTTCAGAGAAGGAGACTCCACAACCTCCCTGGGCAGCCTGTTCCAGTGTTCTGTCACCCTCACTGAGAAGAAGTTTCTTCTCAAGTTTAAGTGGAACCTCTTGTGTTCCAGTTTGTACCCATTGCCCCTTGTCCTATCGTTGTTTGCCACTGAGAAGAGCCTGGCTCCATCCTCGTGACACTCCCCCTTTATATATTTATATACACTAATAAGGTCACCCCTCAATCTCCTCTTCTCCAAACTATAGAGACTAATCAATATATAGGAGTTTCTAAGGACATTTGATATACTAAGACAAGCATCTTCCTGCAGAAATTCTTCGGAAAGCCCTGTTATTTTTACAAAGTCAATGTAAATATTTCCAGGCTGCAATCAAGAAACACAGAGGTATTAAGATCTGTTTCAAGCTGTAACAACTTGAACTTCTTCAGTCACCTAATCAGTGGGCAGTAGGTTAGATGTGGCTGGTTTCCTAAAAGCCACTGTAACATCTCAAATACTTCCTATATTCATTCTAAATTGCAATTGAAACAATATTCAGAATTTATTTCTCTTCTTGTCCTTGGACATTCCACAAAAATGTACCCCTGAGGAAGGAGAGAATTAACACATTTCCAACACATACTACTAAAAAAAGTGTTATTTTAGCCTAAACCATCTTTGAATTTAAGTCAGGTATGTCAACTGAGAATTCTTTCGTTTAACTACCTTTGTGATGTACATTAAGACTATAAAGCCACTACACTGGCTCCTAATTGGACCTTTCAAACTGTATCCCCTTTAGGATGTTAGCAGAAAATTTTACATAAATTACAGCTTCAGCCTCCCCAGAGGGAATCCATTGCCCAGTATGTGTTTAAATAGTTTTTAACTAATTCCAAAGCCTCTCAAATGCAACTCTTTTTGCAGAGCTTATTCTATCCCTTCTTTTTTCTTCCATTCTAAATTGTAGTCTGGGAGCTTAATGCTCAGTTATTAAATATTTCCAGAAATCATTTCAGTGTTGTTAAAAAAAAAAAAAAAAATTCCAAAAACAAAATGTAACTGAAATTTTATGGCAATAATGATTTATGAGCTTTTAGAATTCATAACACACAAGTAACTTTGTAGAAATTATCTGGTTAACAAGACAACTAGTGAATTTTACTATATATGTTTTCTACATTTCTTGCAGAGGAATTTAGGAAGAGCACCAATCTTATCAGCTTTATTCATGCTGGTGTTATACATAAACCAAAACACTAGCAGTAAAACAACCAAACAAGAAGAAAGAAATCAAAGCTATATATTTTTCACAATCAGTGACATTTTTAAACATTGGAATAATAGAACTTTAAGTGTAGGTCCAAAAATTCCCCATGTGCTATTGTGACCGTATTATTACTTGATGTCCTTCTAGTTTTAAAATCTTTTGTATTTTTAATAAAAAAGTTTAACTGCAGATGCATTGTTCATTTATTGTAAATATAGCCTGCAGATTTACACATGTTTTAGAAAAGCTCTTGGCCTTGACTTGAAAATGAATGGTTATGAAAGCAGATAATTTAAGTGAAATGCCAAGTCTTTCCATTTCTTTCCCAGTTGGTAGTGAATGGCAGACTTATTTTGGAGTGAATTAGTAGCATGATGCCATTACATTGGAATGCACAGCCTGTTAATCATCCTTGCAAGACTCCAAGCATTCTCTGTAAATCTATTGTTGAGTGTGAAAAAATTATTACTCATCTACCTTGAAGGCTTCACAGCTATAATAAACGTATAGTATCAGCCACTTCATTTCTAGGGGAATAATTTTGTGCTTCCTGCAATTTCTTCAAAATAAATAAAGTTATAAAGAAATCTGGACAAAAATGAATTGTACATTTTAGTTCAGATCATCCTACTAACTTCTACCAGTTCATAAATAACAAAGTAAAGAGCTGGAAATGTCAGGAATTAAACAGCCAGCAGTATTTCTGCCTTTGTACTAAAAGTTTCCTTCATTCTGTGAGAGTGAATCAGTGACTGACAACCAACAAATTTATATTGGCTGTTGAGAATATTGAACAGTTTTGATATGAATTCCCTTTCCAAGGGTCAAACTAACCAGTGCAGGATGAACTGTTTTATCACCAGTAATAAAATGCCAGGATCACAGATCAGTTCTTGTTTACAACTTTTTCACAGAAGTTTTTCAACTTAAAGTAAATTCAAAAATTCAATAGATCAGTGCCTCTTTCTTGGCTAATTTTTACTCTAATGTTTGCCAAAACATCCAGTTATCTGGAAGAACATTAGCTCAACTCTGTCCCCAGTATGAGATGTTGCTCCCATTAAATTGAAGTTAAACTGAGTTTTTGTTTAACTGTAGAACCCGAATGACCAAGTGAATCCTACAAATAAATGTAACTCCTGAAAACCTAAAGTTGTCTCACTGGCATTTTTCACCTGTGTAATTTCTTTGCAGTCTAATATGTACTGATGCTACCATTTACAGCATTATTACCAATTAATATGACAGTCACAGCATGTATGCCCCTTCAAGTCACTGAGCTTCTGAATGAGTAGCAGTGCTAGATTATAGCTAGGGAAATACTGAAGAAAGAGTTTTCAGGAATATTAATTTGACTCCAAGGCAGCTGTTTCTTTCACCTACCCCTAGTCAGAAAATTAAAAATGAAAAAAAAAAGACTGATCAATTTAAGCTGAAAAGTCAAGAATTTTTAATCTAAGGTTTCAGTTTAAAACAATTGTGTGCTAGTAATTCCATGACTGTATTATTTTGTCACAGTTTTCAATCAGATGACATCCCCAATTATGTACCACAGCATTTTCCCCTTACAATATTGCTAATACATTTTGCCATAGTAAACAATTCAGAGAAAGGAACGGATACCTGACACAATTAGAGTTCCATAATGCACTGTGGTAACACTTCTGTAATAATTAATTTTTTAATCAAAAATCACCTAGCTTTCCAGTGCTGGCTATTCTCATATTTCCACAGATACAAAAGGTTCTGAAGTCATCATGCCCTGAAAATAAACTATTTTCTATAGAGATTTTGCTAGCACACAGAGATGTACCATTCTGTTCCTGTCTTTTGGTGATTGAAAACATAAAGGATACACGTCCATTTTCATTATTATTTTTTAGTCATAAAAATCATTCATTAATGTAATGTATTTATTATTTTCTATTTTAAATATGTTCTTTTCTTGAAAAATCAGAGTGAGGTGAGCAGGAATAACAACACATAGCATGCACAAGTATCAATGGCAGACACTGTAAGTAACCAAGGCTATTATGGAAGTAGCCTGCTGATCAGCAAGCCATAAGCTTAAATGGTTCCTCTACCATTCACTTACCAATAACAAAAGCACCAGCAGAATTAAGGATTGTCCTAACTGATTGTGAAATGATATGAACATTACATGTTTCAGTACAGCATTTAATTGCAACACATAATCACTCATTCTGCAGCAGATACAGAAAAAGACGTTATTTGGTTAATGCGCAGAAAGGACAGGAAAATCAGAAAATCATAATTTTGTTTGTTGTCTGTTCAATATTTGCTGCCTGTTCAATACCCGCTTTATGGGAGGATTCCTCTGGTATTTCATGCTCATGAAATTGCTGCACCTGGCAAATAGATATGACAAAGCAAATTTCATGCCCATTGTGATTATATTTTATAGTTTGAAGCAGGAAGCACAGTGGGAGTCAGTGAGTGGAAGGAAATCTGAGAAGCTGCTATGTTATGTTTTCCAAAAGCAATAGAAAGGAACTAGACGAAAAAGTGAGATAGGGTGTGGCAGAAGAAGGTAAAAGCTTATACGTTTCTACTACCAGACTCTAGGATTGCTATAATACTGAGATAATAGACAAGATTTTTGTGAATATGCTGTATTCACAAGACCTGCTCATTAAACTTCATTGAAACTTTTCTACTTTCCTTTATCTATCAATAATGTAAACTACATTTGCTTTTCAAGTACAACTGCCTGGAGTACACTATTTTGCCCACTTGTCTCCTTTAAATGACCTTTAAATGATCTTTAAAATCTCCTTTGGTGATGTACCACCAAAAAATCCTAGGTGAAAGGATTCATAACTGGAATTGTCAAATTGAATAAAACTACACTGCAGTTATTTATTTGTTGTATATGGGCTTAGGTACTGTATAAAATTCATACAGATTATTTGGGCAGGAGAAGAATCAATTAAAATATTTCATAGTTTGCATTTTTAGTTCTTGACATATTTAATGGCATATTGTCAAAATAAGATCTAGTAGAAAGTCTCCATTACATTAATACCTTACCTTCTGGCAACTTGCTAATAAAGAACATATAAGAAAGATTTTAATTTGTGTTACAGCTGATCACAAAACATTGCCTTAAAATTTCATACTGTTTCAGCTTAATGCACAAGACAACAACTTTGATTACTAAGATTTTCCTGTGAGAACTCTAACCATGAGATACAAAAGCCTTTTGCCTCTTTATGGCCAAAGAAATCTGACTTATTTTTTGCACATTGGATGAAACTGCAATAAATCAGTTTGTCATTTTCAGCCCTTTAGAAGAGACTGTCATTTTGTCATTCAGGCAATCAGTCTGAAGAACAAATAAGGAGTTAATCTCTAATCTTCCTGTTTTCTGGAAGACCAGTCTAGTTGCTCAGATTCTGCACACAAATGACTTCATTACTACCGTAGAAGTTTTCTATGTGTGTGGAACCTACAGAAGTGTAATTTCTGGGTTCTTAAGACCTGAAAACCTCCACCTGATACAGAGCCCTGTTACAAAGTATTAAAGCTAAGAGCTTTGAGCTTCCATTTTCAAAAAACAAACGTGATGAATCCTGTAGTTGTCTAAGAAGCAGATTTTTTTGTTTGATTGGTTTTTGGGTTTTTGTTTTGTTTTGTTTTGTTTCTTTGGTAATTGTAAGGAAGACAGCAAAGTCAGATTCATCGTAAAATGCCTTGTCTCTTTACAAAAGGTGCCAAGGCCAGGGCTAGACCACAGATCATGGAATAGGATTGCTACTGGGGCCAGCTACAATCTTGATCTTCACATCTCTGTTTTCAGGTTGGCTTAAACTAGAATATGGCCTTAGCAAGAAAGGCTGCAAAGATAACACTTCCTTAGTGCTGGCAACCAAAGCATCATTATTTGTAAGGGATCCTGAGCTCTGAGCATTTTCATGAGAGGACAGTGGGCTGGGAATAATGGAGCGTGGGAAGCAAGAAGGTCCAAAATTCCCTAGAGTGTTACTTTTGCACTATTTTTGTTTGGTTTTCAGAGCAAACTGTCTGTCTTTTTAATACGTCAGCTTGTTTTAGGTCCAGAATTCACAGTATTTTGCAAACTCTCGAGCTTGGAAGATCTCAGAAACATTGGGCCTGATCCCTTTCTCATGACGTCAGCTTTGCTGATGCATACATGGCCTCTCTCCCAGTCATAGTGTGTTTTTTTTTTCACAAGAATGGGATAGATGAGATTCAATTCACTGTTTCAGGTAAAAACACTGACTTCTGGCTAACACCAGAATTACTATGTTTTCTTAAAAGTTTCTTCAATGTCTTAGAAAGAGCAGTTAATAATTTTTTGACCAACACAAAGCATACCTGTGAAAAAACGACATACCTGAAGTATGATATGTCACCTGTCTCATATTTGCAGATCTGAAAAATCTTTACTTTTAGACATTCTTCCATTCATAGCAAAAGCTGTTTTTTATTTTAAGCAGTACTTTACAGATTTGAAAACTCTTCTTTTTTTTTTTTTTTTTTTACTGGCCTCTCCACTCTTACTAGGTTTTGCAGGTTGAGGTTGAACCAGGACAAAAGTGTGCTTTACTGGACTTTGGGCTAATATGGTCTTTCTATAGCTCTTCTTCTGTTGGAAAATGCCACTTTTAATTGTGAATTTCAAGGTTGGAGTCATTGAAGACAAGACATTTGGAGCCAGCCTGTTCCAAAGCTCACCAAAATAACTGGAAAGAGGTTTTCACTCGGGCCTTTTTATTCACTTAAAACTAACACAAGCATAATCCCATTGATTTTTAAGGAGCTGTTGAAATGTTTAAAATTAGGTTTGTGCTTACTCAGTTGAGGCGTATGAAGGCAGAACACATATACTGGAAGGAATTTTCCCATTAACATCAAACATTTTTTGCATCCCCCCCCTCTATAAAAAGGAAAGGAAGAAAAGAATTGAGTAACTCTTAGTCTGACTTTCCTCCTGTGGTTTGCTTTGTTTTTCAGAGACATCCCAGAAATGTATTCCAGATGTTTTCAAATCCCTGTAACTTATTTTCCATACTATATATAACTTTTCTACCGTATCTGTTCTCTCCCTCTGTTTCCCTGGTTGCTGTATCTGTATCTTTTTCTCTTTGTTGTCTAATATTTTTTTTTACTCGAAGCTCCAGATGAGTTCATTTGTATTCTTTCAGAGGTCCCGGTTGGAAACATGCATTATCTGCTAGAAGACATACTGTGGCAAACACTAATATCTCTTGCTTTCTGAAGTTCTTAATTGAATAATAACACTTAGCTGCATTCGTTGGATTTTAGCAATTGTAAAGGATTTCAACTTCTTAGTCTCAAAATACTAAATAGGATTTTGAATACTAAATTGGCATTGCATTTAGGCACACACACTCTCTGATAAAACACAAATTACATTCTTATCCAGTACTTGCAATGTAAAGTGTCTCTAAAAAAGTGCCTCCTTTGTTTAGCTAATTATAAGTCAGTTGCTTAATCTTTCCATAAAGGTTGCTTCAGCATTATCCAGCAATTTTGTTATTGGAAAATGTTGCTGTCATGAAACAGAAAGTGGCTGTCAAGCCCTCAGAAGGAAAAAGTAATTTTAATGAAGCCCAGGATATTTTTCCAATCATTCAGATGAACTTGGTCAACATTCCTTTCTCCACATGACCTAAACACGTGAAATTTCACCCTTCTCCTCAGGAGCTGCTGCTTGGCAGTGATATTTATTCACTCTTTCCTGAGGTTACAGTTCTGCTCCACAAAGCTGATGGGAAACTGCCACTCTCCAGTGTTATTGCTGGAAGAAAAGCGTATGGGAAAGGGCCAGAGCTCCACTGGGGGTTCCAGATGCTCACTGAGAAGAAACAAATTTTTCACAGCTCCAGAGTACCTACTCAAGACTTGTTAAAACTCTCTTTATTTTGGGTGGTGATATTTTTTCTTGGTTGACTAAGTAAAAATAGCTCGCAGCAGTACTTACAACAATATCTGAGCTCCCTTTTCATTTAAAAGGCAGACAGCCAAACCTAATACGGTGTAAATCAGACCAACATTGACTTACATCAATCAGTGATCCTGCCGATCACGTTCTAACAAATGCAAATGGCAAATGTTCACCACAAGTATATTTTTAAAAGCTTTAAAAAGAAAAATAAAATAGAAGTTATCACGTCATAAAGCTTTTCCTTGTAACTGAGAACTGCCTGAAATCTGAATACAGATCTAAGTAGCATTCCAAATGATGTGGCTTAGTGAGTGGTACTGACTTTTTGGAAGTCAGAGGACCTTTTGCCATTGTTTACAATCCTGTCAGAGAGGAGAATTATTCAGACTGGATCTGAACTTCCAACAAGTTTGTTTTGGAGGTTTTAGGATTGAATTATTAGTTATTTTATTGCAATGGTTTATGGAGGGTTTATCTGAGATTAGGAATACACTCTGGTAATGGATGTGAACACACCTGGAGCATTCTGTTCCTAAGAGCCACATATCAGTTAAAAAAAAAGAAAAAAAAAAAAAAAGAGACAAACAAACAAACAAAAAATAAAAACAAACAAAAAGCCTATAGAGAAGTATCTACTTCACTTTGTAGGTTAAAATATTGGATAAAACTGCTTGCCAAAGCATAAGAAAAGACTGTGGGAGAACTGTACATTCTGTGAGTTTTATCTCGCTTTTTAATCGCAACAACTCCTTTATCTTCTAGTTTAACCCCACTCTTTTTTGCAATCCAGAAGGGAACACTTGATCATTAAATTAATCAGTTCTGAGCAGTTTCAAAATAGAATAGCTTTGCCATGACTTGTCTAAGGCATAGTAATACTATTCTGTAAGGTATAGTACGCCACTCTGGAAGTGTGACATCATTATGAGTTTACTTCTGAAATAAAGAAACAAGTTGTCTTTGTTCTACTATTGAAATGTGCAAATATCAGAGCCAACATTTGTAGTGTTTAGGTGGAGAGGGATGAGAATGAAAATAAAGGAAGAAGAGCTTTATTTTGCAAATTTCTTTAAAATTGAGAGTTCCAGAAAATAAAAAAAAAAAGTGCTTAGGTGGTAGACAGGATGTACCATGAATAACAAAGTATCCTCTGGATATTTACTACCAAATGATGTTTAACTGAAAGGAAAGTGGGAGTCACTGCGGCAAGCAATTCCCATCCAATTTCTTAGCATGCAAATCAGGAGCACAGAAAGGCCATTTATGGGACTCTCACCAAACAATGGCTTTCCTGGTGCCAAGCGGTGACATCACACTTCACAAAGGAGAAGGAAGAGGACTGTAAATGCAAGCTGCCTTGCCGAGGGCTTTGTTTTGTTTCCACAGAAGGGGGGGTGGGGGGGTGGTGGGGGTGGTGAGCAAGCAAAGTAGCATTATTTTCCTCGAGAATATAACATTACACACAGAGAAAAGCAAACAACCAAACACAAGTTTCAAAGAAGTTAGAAGCTGCCATGTGACTCATGGAATGTACTTTGCAGCTCTTCACTGTGACTTGAATAGCATTTGTGAAAAATCAAAACTTATTTTACACTTACAGTATCCAAGCAAACCAAAAGCAAACACAGAGACAGATACACTCACACATGCACAAACACATCCAAAGAGCTGAATCGAAGACATTCTCTCTGTGAGCTGTGGTGTTGAGCTTTTTCAAACTGCAATTCTATTCCAGCTGTGTTTCGCAGGCAACTAAGTTCTGAAACATTATTCATCTTGAAGTAAATTAACATGCAAATACATGAAAAGTTTGGTGTTTATGTCTTCTAAGAAACCTGGAATTGTTAATTTACTGTATAAAGCTTAAGATCTAGAAGAAATAACAATAGCAGCACCTATGTCCTCATTAAATTAACAGTTTTTAACCCCAGGAATCTTAGAAAATTGGCTTCTTTTTTCTTCTTTTTAATTCTGATCCTTACAAATAGTACAAATAAATTCAGCCATTAAAACAAATAAAAAGAACTGGAAATTTTCCTGAATCATAGAAATTAAAAAAAAAAAAAAAAAAGTATTGAATTTACAAGAGACAACACTTCTCTTCTGTTATATGGAGTAATGTTATAACTGTTGTGATTTAAGCCCAGCCACCCAGCTTGCTCACTCTTCCACCTCCCCCCCCCCCCCCCCCCGGCTCCAGGAGAGATGGAGAATTGAAAGAATGCAACTCCCACGGGTTGAGATAAGAGCAGTCCAGTAACTAACACAAACTACTACTGCTACCACCAATAACAATAATGATAAGGGAAATAGCAAGGGAAGAGGATACAACTGCTCACCACCCGCCAAACGATACCCAGCCCGACCGAGCAGTGATCTCCCCTTCTGGGTAACTGCCCCCAGTTTATATAGTGGGCATGACATGCTGTGGTACGGAATGCCTCTTTGGCTAGTTTGGGTCAGGTGTCCTGTGTCTGCTTCCTCCTGGCTTCCCCTCCTCCCTGGCAGAGCATGAGACTCAGAAAGTCCTTGGTCAGACTAAACATTACTGAGCAGCAACTAAAAACATCGGTGTTATCAGTGCTGTTCCCAGGCTGAAAGTCAAAACCATAGCACTGCACCAGCTACTAAGAGGGAGAAAAATGACTGCCACTGCTGAACCCAGGACAATAACATATTAGGAAATCACACAGTAATGATTTTCTGTGACATATAAATGACATTTTAATTTGTAAGAATGTGGATGATTACTATAGACTGTATATTATGCTGATAAATAATAATTTTGGTGCTGATGGAAAACTTATGTTTTTCCTAAAAACCGCACATTTGGTACCACATGGTTTTAAAAAGCCTGATTCCATTTATGACTTGGATAGTGCTGACAATACAGATGTAGCAAGGCCCCCTTATGTCCCATATATTACAGCATTATAAAGACCTTCACTGTGCTTGCTGTGTTTCCATTCCCAGCCAGAGCCTGGGGTGAAAAGATCGAAAATGAAATTAAACACACACACACAAAATGTATCAGACTGTTTCACCAATGAGCTATGCTTTTGTTTCTATTAAAAGAAAATAGAAGTACTGAACTAAAAAAAAAAAAAAAAGGCAAAAAACCCTATGGTATATTCACTTTTTTATTTTTTTGCTTGTGTGTTGTTCATTCCATCCTTAAGGTCAGGAAACACCATGAGAAAGATGAGGAGCTATGTCTTTTAGTGGCTTTTGTAAATGCTAGCTTTTGTTCAAAGCCTCTTCCAGTTAAAGAAAGTCGATTCTCAGAAAAGATCCAAAATTTCACTTAATGAGCAAAAGTGCAACTCTAATGAAACTTTCATATCATCATTTTGTAGAGAGACACATCCAGTATCATCCTTCCTCATCCACTTAAGGGCTTGAAAGGCTACTGGTACTCATACATCTTTAGGTACTTCCATTTGTGTTACTGATTTTACACAGAAGTCCTAATGTCTTGATGCGGTAAGAATTAACTATATTCTGCTATCATTGATTTGGTAGATGTGCTTAACATATGCCTAAAATGCAAAGACACCACTAAGTTTGAGTCAGGGAACTTGGGGAGAAGGCTGTGCTACCACTTAAATGGATTTTGTCTTGTGGGATAAAGCAGCTTGGACAATCGTGTAATAGCTGATCTTGTATCTCCCACATCTCAGGAGAAATCGCCAGCTACCAGGCTGTGTTCTGTAGTTTTGTCAGACAGTATGCTTTTTTTTTCAGATGCAATTGTATGATCTTCAGATAAATAATAAATCTGGGAAGAGCTGTTAGAACACCTGGCAAAACACTCAGCAAAATGATAACGAGGAAGCATGCACCAAGAGTCTTTCTAAAATGCCGGGGCCCCAGATACAACCTGCATTTACTAGAACTAGGATGAAGACAAGAGATGGGGCAGGTGGGGAATAAGGATCTTAAGAAACTGCAAGAAAAGCACTATCATCAGATTAAGGACAGCCTTCATAATTAGATGCAGTTTACATTAAAGGCTTTATGGTGATCATCTCTACATCTAACAGAAAATACCTAAAAGTAACTGAGACTTTTAAAAAGTAAAGTGAATTTTTTCAGGAGGTTCAAGTAGACAGCACAACAGGCAAAATCACCTGGGCTCAGATTGCTACACTGGAAATGTGGCTACCACAAGTAACAGAAGCCTAGATTTTAATTTACTGGATTAAAAATCAACACAAAAGTAGCCACAATTGTTATTCTGAATTTTACTGAAAAATTCCACAGAAACACCCTGAATCCAAAAGTCCTGTTCATTAAACGTGGAACAATTGAAATTATAATACTTGATAGGAAAACTACAATTTAGTTATGAGTTTAAGCAGTTTTCAGAGAAGCAGAGGCTTTGCTATATCACCTCAAGTCACCACTATGCCCACTTTAATAATTTAGTAGAAAACAGTGTTAAACAAATGCCTTGTCAAAAGATTCAAAATCAAACTCAGAGCAATATTTAGTGATGTAAATTAAGGAATAGCACCAATGAATCCAACAATGAGACCTGTGGGTATTTTATTCAGTCCCAATCTGGGAAAAAAATACCCCAAAAGTCTTAGAAATTGATGTTACACCCTTTGGGGACTATCAAATTTCTGAAAAGACAGAACAATGTAAAATGAGCCATTTAAGGAAGGGTGATCTTAGGAGTAAGCCATCCAGGGGAAGTAATGACATGCACGTCTCAAGTGGAGAACAGTAATATTTTAAACAGTGGTGTCCTAATATCAGTGATGGTATGCATGAGGTATACTTACACAAGTATGTGAAGTTTCACTTCAAACATTCACAGGGAACAGATGGGTGACAGCCTTCTCACATCTCCAAGAACAGAAAGATAAGCAAAATGCACGTTTTAAGAGGGTTTTTGTTGTGCCTTGAGTTTTTGCTCCCCAAGAAGGTTTCAGATAGTAACTATAGCAGCTTGAGACTGCTGAGCACCAGAGCAACACACAAGCAAAACCAATGTATTTGTCATCATCTGATGACAGAAGTCTTGAAAGAAGACAGGTCTGTAAAATAACACTGGAAGCCTTAATAGTGTGCATACAGATAAATTAGTGAGAAATATATATATCTGTATGTGTACTTTAAGTTTTCAATCTTGTTTATTGATAGTTACTCATATTATTATTAACTGGCAAAGAAGATGTGGGCAACTATACATTTAAGAGGTTCTGGGAAAGAACATTTAACACCAATTGTTGTGACATGTGCAGACCTATGTTATGCAATGAAGAACTATTACAATTCTCATATTGAATATAGCAACCCCCTGCCAGATTCCTTGGCTGTGAATGATTTTTCAATAGCAAAATGTGAGTGAGATAATTTCAAATTTGAACTGGCTATGATATCTCAACTTCCTATGTATATTCTCTATTCACATATAATCTCTGTTTATTAAGAAACCAGCAATTCTGGAAACAGCTCTCATGTTTGACTGGAAGAGCTGAATCAAAGTTTGAGTATATATTCCAGAGTCTGTGTATACACAAAACCATTTTCTCTTGAGAACTTTTTCACTGTGAACATCAAAGTAAGTATCACTGCGCATTGTCAGGGTACATTTGCATCTTGTACATCCAGTACATCTCCTCACCATGGAATATTCCTTATGCTTTCAGTCTGGCTTTAAATTTCTCTAGCGATAGTGTTTTCAATCCGTTTATCTTTCTCTATGTATTACCTTTAAACAGTAATACTATTTCTGTATGAAACCTCTGCAGAAATGATGAAACCAAAATTGCTTTACTTGAATGTTAACGATGTTGGATATTGATTTCATAGTTCCCCTTCAATACAGAGGATATAAAAGCTCATTTCTGAATTCAGTGAACACCAATAGGGTCAGACACTTCGGTGAAATGCTCTGTGATGGATCAAATCCCAAATGTCTCTTAACACTATTGAAGTTCTGTCATTCATTATACTACTTCCATTTATATTAAGATGAACTGAAATTCATTCTTCCTTTTATTTTGGAGAATGTTGAGGTTTTTTTGTGTCAGTGATTCATTAACAAATTACTGTACACCGTGGATGGAATTAATAGAAAGTTAACGCGTTTTCTGTGAAATAAAGTAAGATGTTCAAAATTCAGGCATAGCAGTTATTTGCTTGGAAACTTTGTAGGGCAGTGGAAATAGAGACAGCTGAACTGCCAGAGTCACTGTAATCTGAGATTTTCCTGGACATTTGTCAGGAAAGCTGTAAACAGGATACGCCATCCTTCAAACTTAGAAACCATATTTTAAGGACTTCTATGACATAGATCAGTGGTTAACATAGTTGGACTAAGTATACTGAAGCAGACAGAGAAGGATAGAAGAGGGAATATTAAAAATGTACATCATCTTGGAGTATTTATCCACACACACTGTGTTTTCAGTATCTTTAAATAACTACTTTGGCAGATACTCTTTTCCTACTGAGTGTGAGGTATTTGAAACTTATTATGAAAGTTGTGTTTTGTGTATTTCCATACATAATATATGTAATTCTACCTTATCAGAAATACCACCAACTGGCTGTTGTATGAGTTTCTGAAAACCCATAATAAATCTCTCTTGCCCGTTTACTCTGAACTTTGGGCTGAGTTACAAGCTACACATTATTTTCTCTCTGTGACCTCACTAATGCTTTTTGTTCAGAATTTAATAAGCAGTGAATCTGAACACCCATGGGGGTTGCAAGTTTGCATGAATGAAAACTTGTTGACATTGCTACTTGTGAGCCTCCTCATGATGGGTGCTATACTGCAGCGCTCTCTCAAATGCTGCCTATTTTAGTCTTTAGACAGAAAATCTGCTGCACACTGTTGGAGATGGTTAGCAGCTCACCATACCAGGTGGATGGTGAAATACATAGGTAACTTAAGAACAGTATGCACTGGGGTGAAAATGCAGCATTTGGAATCCATTCATTATTACTGATCATTTTATCACACATAAACTTCACAACATACTGTGTAGTGCATCACTGTTCATGTTTCAGTGGCAAAGAAATGCCAAAAGAAATAAGCTGGGGAAAAAGTGATCAGTCATGCAGAAACCTAAAGACAGATCCAGGAATAAGGATCACGTTTTCTGAGTCTTTTCCTTAGCATATTATTTACCAGACTAGTAAGTTTAAATGGTAAATATCCATGTGAAATATGAAACATGTCTTCATTTGCCTAAACCTTGCCAGTAACATAGGCATAAAAAGTTATTTGAAGAGATCATCACAGTCCCTCTGGCACTTTACTGAACATCAAGACACAAGGGAACAACACTGTAATTTCCCTTATATGGTGACATGGTTACAGGAAGACCTAATACATGGTATCACTAGTTCTCCTTGACCAAAATAAAGATTAAATGAACAGTCCAGTGGTAAACAATATCACTTTCACTGCTTTTATAGCAGGCTTTTGGCTGCCATAATTCCTCTTAGGGGTGAGCAAAGTCAAGATTAATTAGGACCTCCAAAACCACCACTGATGTGTCTGTGTTAAATGTATAACACAGGACAGCTGCATGGTGGCTGCTCCTGTCCTGTAATCCTCTCATCAAATGAACTTGCCCATCCAGTTCAAGGAGACAAGGACCCATAGCATATTAGTTTCTGTTTAAATAAAATTGAACTGCTAGTCTATTGCTACCACTAAAGGAACAAGTTACAATTTCAACAAGCCTGAGCCTAATATCTTTCCTGAAGGGTAAATATATATTAATAAATGTCTCTCAAAGAACAAAATGAGTGAATTAACCCCAAGCATTGATGAATTCAGCTACAGGTTGTGATCCAAGTTCCTCAAAGGCTTTTTGAGGAGTCTTTTCTGATTTCCTGTCATCTTAAAATAAATAAAAGCCTACACTTTGTATTGCTTTTTCTTTAGGCAAACACATTTTTATGCTGCCATAAAGAAATCTCCTCCTGCCATTTTTCCCTGCTGTGAACATCAGCCTATAAAAAAAACCACACCTCAGCTCAAATCTTTAAAGGTCACATTGGAAGCAGGATGTATATTGCAGTTTCAGACACAAGTCTAAAGACCTGAGATATGCTCCATTCAAATTCATAAAAGCTGCAGCAAGTTGAGGGGAACTTCAATTTGTTGACATTAAATCTTTCTTTAACCTTCCAAATGATTATCTGAAAGGATTTCTTTTGCAGTGTTAACTACACAAGCATGCCTAGATCAAGTCAATTAAGTTTTGCCAATAGAGAAAGATTGAGTTTTCAAATGTGGGTAAAGAATTCACAAGCCAAAGAAAGGAAATAAAATAATTCCACTTGATAAAACATACAAAGCTTATATTTCCCTATGCTTTATGAGTAGATATGGTCTGATTTTCTGAGGCATGATTTTTTTTTCTAGCAATTTATTTTGTATAGATGAAGTGACTACACAGATCTATAAATGAATTTGCATGTTTTTCACTTTATCTCAGAAGTAGCTGTGGTTTGCGTAATGCACATGAATTATCACTGAAATGACCAGCTCAAAAGCGTGACAGACTCTTGCTCAGGGGGCTGATTCTCTTTGCCTCCAAGCTTGTTCTGGTTATAAAATAAGCACAATCCCATGCTTTCTTTTGTTCACTACTGAAGCTCTCAAGCTATAATGAACTTTAGGCTTCTGTCTTGGCTGAGACTACTATGATATTCTCCAGCAGAAACAGACTGGCAAGTCCTAAAGACCCCATAGGAATAATGGTGTAGCTGATGTACTAGCAAGTATTTGCTGGACTTTTTGCCCACAGTTAAGAACAGAATCTGCTAAATGATGGATCACCTTCTTATTTGTTCCACTTCTCTTGTCTGGGAAGATCCTATTCTAATGGTGTATCCATTAGAAAGGGTTTCATATTGTTGGTGCTGTGCATGCTGGAAATCATACACAAAAGCCTTCTCAGATCCTATTCTAACTTAAATGACCCACACAGGTGGCATTATTACACTGTTGCTGGCAACAAGAAGGAAAGGATTAGGCTATGGAAAGATCAGCAAAAATAAACAAGACACAGAGTACTGTGTAAGTATGACTGAAGAACTGAACATTAGAGTACTTATTTAGCTTTTATTGACTTTACTACTCACATACGGTTTTAATTTTATCTTCCACTGTAAGTTCACCTCAAGTTCAGAAAAACTGCACAATTAGAAAAGGATCATATTTTTTTAACGAAATAATTGTATATATATTTATATTTATAAATACATATGCAATTTATATCTATACATAAAATAAAAGGCTCTTCTCTTATCAACATAGCAAAAGTAAATGTGATTTCACAGCCTAATGGTTAACAAACCTGACCAAAACCACAGTCTACTAGGTCACTATTCTTAAGATTATTGCAGGCTCCAGAGATCCCTATCACTAATGTGGTTTCAGAGAGACGCACCTTCCAAAACCTTGAACATGCAACCAGATTCTTTCTATATATCCAATTATTTACTTTCATGTAAGGAATACCTGAGAGAATTCAGGTCCTTGGGGGGGGGGGATGGGGGATAAAGTTATTATTTTCCAGTGATTCCATTTTTGTTCTTGGTGTGTTGCAGCCTAGCACCTTTTACCCATCTTGGATTAATAAACTGGTGTTGATGAGTGTCTCTCCACCACCATTTCAATTTCAGTCTGATGCAGCCTTGTGGAAGTAGATCTCCCCCATCTCCTCTTATCTCACTTTGGTATAATTTCAGATACCTCTGCAGTCATTCATTCCATAGAATTTCATCAACTGGAAGAAAAAAGTAACAATTCCAAGTGGAAGAGGCAGAGAAGTGGGTGGAGGAGGGAGACTCAACTGGCAAAATGCCTTAAAAGTAATAAACCTTCCTCACTGAGACATAGAAAAAGGCCTCTTCAATGTCCAATAGCACATAACACTAGACTAGTAGGATATGAATAATGTATCCTTTCAAGCAAACGGACTACATAGGATTCTTGGAAATAGACTTTGTCAACACTCTTCATAGAGACAGGGGAAGGTAAGATTTACTTTCATTCTCTATTCCTGCCAATGTTCTGCACACAGCTTCTCCCTCCCTACCCAGGGATTAAAGCCAAAGAAAGCAGAATGAAATGCAGGAAGATAAGAAAAAGCCAGTGACTTTGATACTGCCTGAGTGTTCTTTTTCTTCATGTGTTTGGGAAAACTGAGTGCCACAAAAAATAGACAATGAATTAAAACACCCAACAGTAAAAGCATTAGATGAAAGTCTTCTTGATTTTTTTACTCTAACTTCTGTGTAAGAAGTAATGGTCCATATTTCCCTACTTAGTAAAAACAAACAATAAGCAAAAGACTGGCTCTGAAGCAAAACTCTCCTTTCCAGTATGTTTTATAATGCCGTATCAAGTCTGATCTCAGAGAAAAGACATTGTCCTCAGAGTTGAGAAATTTCTTGTCTTCCATGTCTGTGCCTAATATATTTAGCATGTAACTGTTGATGGCCTTGTCTAAACCTCATCTACATGCCACATCAACAAGAATTTGTATAGTGATCCATTAAAGCTTTGGTGATACCACCTAAAGGAATATTAAAGCAGAAGCTATAAGGATATACAAAGGCAGGAATTTTCCTTGTTGGTTCCACCTGCAGCTTTAGCAAGTATCTAGTCTCAAGACACCTGTTCATTAAAAGAAATAGCCTCCCACGATGGAAGGAGAACTCCACAGTCTCTGGGGTTTAAGTCTCTTTTCTATATAGTACAAATGCAGACATATGAAAAACAATCTTCAGAGAAATTTTCTTTGCTATTTCACACTGATACATCAAACTTGAGACTTGTGAAAGTGTCTCAGAAATTACTCTAAACAAGAAGAAAACTGCTCGGTTTAGACTGTCCTGTTTGCTAAGGTGGCCTTCAGAGGCTGAGCTGGGTGTGAATTGCTGCAGTTGAGGCTATTCTATTTTGAAGACAGCCTTTTTCTGAAGACAAAGTAGTTCTGGAAAGTGTAAGCTGCTTTTTCCCACCTTGGTGTGATATTAACTAGGAATGTCTGTTGTGATCAGTCCAGAGTCAGCACTGTTATCTGTAGTTATTCTTATGTCAGAAGAAAAACGGCTCTTAATCCTTTATGAAAAAGCACAGCAGAGGGACTACCATGTTATAAAATCTTCACAATCTCCCATGGATAGTACTTTGCATTTATAGTACTGCCAAGAGGCAGGTTAGTGCAGGCCAGAGTTTAGGGTAGCACCTTTTTTGTCTGATTGGGTTTTGAAATCATTTATTTTCCCAGGCAATTTAACCCTGAGGCACACTTTAAAGTATAACCCACACTTGTCTCTTCCCTAAGCCAAATGAATATTCACACCTGGAAACAAAAGAACATAGAGGATTAACTCAGGAACAGCTTTTTAAATGATGAAGGAATACGGAAAGATATGAATAACTATGAATGAGTTGCACAGCTTCACAATGTAATTGGGAAACGTTTAGTCAGAAATCTACTGTCACAATTTTTAAAAGGTGAGGTTATATAAGGACTGAAAAGTACAGATGTACCTTCTGGCTGTTTAAGGTGAGTAACAATGGAAACTGTTATTCTTGGGGACAGGGAACAAACACAGTTTATTACTTTTCCCTTAAAAAGTCAAACTCACTGGAGGCCAAGATGTGCCTCAATTTATCCATGGTGTGAAGTCAGAATAGTCTATGGAGTTGTACTAAAAATTAATATAGTGCACTTCAATGCAATAAGTTTGTAGCTGGGCAGTACAGTTTAACATACGTTTAATCAGACTGAAAATGCAAACGACTCAATGAATGACAGTGAGAGCAACTCAAAGGGCACAGTTGGCTGTTAGATGGTTTTGCTGCAAATCCATAAAACCAAATAACACATCTTGGTTAAAAAACTCTGAATGATCTGAAACAAATCATTCATTTTGTTTTGCTGTCAATTTTTTCATCTGTGAAAGGGGAATCATCTTGCTCACAGCATGTGGTGAAACTGGATCCATTCAATTTGAAACTAACCAGAAATCCCTTGAGAAAAGATAATTTACTGCATTAGCTTGCTATATTTAAGTAATATTTATGTATATCAAGTATTTTCATCCAGAAATTTATTCACTTAAAATGATGATGCTGCAAGGTTTATTGTCACCCCATCTTGAATCTCTTCATATAATTGCTGAATCTATTGTTTCAGCCTTCATAAATAGAAGGAACAGAGGAAGGATGAGAGCCGTGGAGTCAGTATTTTTACTGTACAGTGAGTGAATCACACTGTAACTATTCATTAACTGCTACCAGCTAAGTGTTCTGGAACTGGAAAATAATGTGTTAACAGAGAATGGATCTTATGCTACTAAAAGATCTTTTCCTGGAGTCTCTTCGTTCTTGTCCCAGGCCCCGTGCTAGAACCTGAGCTGCAGCACGACAACTGGAAGAGTGATCTGCTAAGTGTAAAGTCTCCATCACAGTACGCTGCAGTGATCGAGGCACAGCTTAAAAACTAATGCAATGTTGGGTGCCAACAGCGCATTCTACACTTTGTGTGGTGTCTGCAGCTGAGAAGGAGCATGACAGTCTGACCAAGCCTGCAAATGCTGCTGGAGAGTTACTAATTTGCACAAAGTGATGCTAATGCTGAAGGAGAGTCTTCAGTCCAAGTCATCATGTTCAGGTGTCAGTATGATGCGTGTCCCAGGCCAGGACCTCAGCTCTACTTTCCCTGCATCACGCGGTGTGACCTCAGACCCTGGCTGAGCTGCTACATAGATCCAGGAGTGAAGTTTGCAGTTTTCACATCTTATCCTATTTGGTCAAAAAAGTCAAATGGTTGCAATGTTATCAGTCATCCCAAACCAAGAACAGTTTAATATCCTCTTCATTCTCCTTGATTACTTTGTATGCTCCCACATGAGACACAATACCCAGCATGTGATTGTTCTGTTTCTCCATTAATTTTAAGGTTTCCTTCCAGATCTGTCTGTGAAATTAAGAATACATAGAAAATTGCAGCTTTCCTGCCTTCCTTGACAGTAAAGAAGATATTTTCACAGCTTTTTAAAGAATAAAAAGAGTAAGGCTCTGCAAAAACAACCAACAGTTTTATAATATTCTTGTTTCATTAGATAAAAACTGATGGTTTTATTTCAGTCACTAAAGTTAGAATAAGCTAACATTATCTTTAACCTCTTATATTTTCAGATACTTTTCACCCTGAAGTTTTCTGGCAGAATAAGGAAGATGCTTGAGTCCAGTATAAATAAACGTTTTATCTGGGTGACTTTCAGGAATCACATCTGCTGTACAGCATGAATAAAAGTTACAAAATGTCCAAATAAAGGAATAAAAAAAAAAAAAGAAAAAGTCTTATTTTTTTTTTTCTGGGGAATAAGGTGGTTAGGATTTGAAAATTTTACTATTAATTTATCTTCCTAATTTTACCTTCACTGAATTAGCTGTTTCAGAACTCTCCCATGGATGATTCACTTGGTAGATTATATAAGATTTTACTTTGCAGCTCATATACAAAAAAATATTAAAAAACGAAAACATGGCTAAGGCACAGATAAATCTTTTCTATTTCCAGATTATCTATAGATGTTTTATTTACTGATACCTTATTTGCCAGCACTGTTTCCTAATTTCTCTTTATTATTGTTTTTTATTTAATAGCTCCTTGCACCTGCAGATTTGAAAACACTGGAATGTGGACTGAACATAGTCATAACCCAAATCCATGAAAAAGAAACAGGCCCAAGGTGATAGAGTCACTTGCCAAACACTGCAAAGTTGCCCAGTCATAGAAGTACAATCTAGCATGGTATCTGCTACAACACACTGGAAAATATTTTACTTCTCTGCTGGTAGTTGAACACTTCAGGATTAGGATGAGTTCATTTGCTGCATATCTGAACAATTACTGGAACATGCAACTGGGATCTTTAGCAGCTAATATAGTGCTAAGTAATAATAATTACAGTGATTACAGTTGGTAACAAAAAATAGCTTTTTGTAGTATTTTAGTTATTTTTGCCTGTGTTCATATTTCCATGTAATAGTGTTCTTTTAACAAGAAGGATGGGTCAGTCTGCTTGGATGCAGGGAAAGTCCTCCTCTGCTATAGGCCTCTGTAAACACACCTAAAGAGTGCTAAATGCTTGGGAGTCCCTCCTGCCTCTGTGGCTCTTCCTTCCCACAGGAAAAGATCTCACTAGATGTGGAGATAGGATGTGGGCAGGATGTCATTCTTTTTCAAGAGTAAAATGAACTTCTGTATCCTGCGTCTGAAACTACTGAGTAATGGGTGCCAGTGATCTGGTTGGGTCCTTTTTCTCCTCATAGCTCAGCAGCCTGCCACTGAAAGGGGAAAGAAAATATATTTCCCTATCTTCTAGTAAGTGGGATCAAAATGTGTTACAAACAGCAGCAATGGATGGTATATCACTTAAGAACCTAAATAAAAGATTGTTAATTTTAGGGACATTTTCAATTATTTTACATCAGTACATAGAATATCTACAGAAAAAAAAAACCCTCATACTTTCAATACTAATTCTAAGAGATATAAGCAGGCATAATACATACCCTTAAGGTCTAATAAAAAACCCAACAAAACAATAAAGCAAAAAAAAAAAGCCAGATTGATTACATAAATCTGGCAAAAGAAAAAGCAAAAAACACCAAAACACTATTTTCCTGTCAGCTCCTGAAAAATCTCAACATACAGACTAACTAAACTTTTCTTGGATTGATAGCTGTGAACAGATTTAAGGAAATTGCTGTTAATTTTGATGAGCTGCAGGATAGATGCATAGAAAGAAGGGGGGAGTGTGGGAGATTGTGCTGAACTTCATAAAGAGATGTTTTATGCTTATTCATTAATGTTGTGCAAAGAAATATGATAAATAACAATACAGAACTATCAGTGTCTGTAAAAAAACTGTGCAAAGGAAAAGAGGAGAAATTTGTTCTGTTATCTTCATAATTAATGAATCTCTCATCTCTCCAATTAATACTTTCAGTATTCTGCCCTTAAAAGAGCAGTTGAATGAAATGACTCTGCCTTAAACAGGGATGGGAAGATGTGCCTTTTAGCATGTATTTTTCCTTGGTTTATGTGATACAGTTGCTTGTGAATATAGCCACAGAACTGATTGAAGCGACAGCACCTAAAAACTAAACCGAAGTAAATTGCTGCCCAAAGGCATCAGCAGTCAAAACATTGCTGGTAATTACTCTTGAAGTCATAAATTCCTTCAAGAATACCTTGACTATCAAACAATTAAAAATCACATGTTATCAGATGGAAGTTTGGTTTCTTCAAGCTCTTTTGTTTGCTTTGAAAGACAGGGACATTTCTGCAATATTTCTCTATTTTCTGAGATGTTCAAAGCTTGTCTTCATTTCCCCGCTCTCTCCTCTCCTACTTTTTTCTTCCTTTATGTACACAGACTTATTAGTAGGTTACAGTGGAGTTTTGGAATAGCCAACGAAATGTTCTCACAGCACATGAAGGAAACACATCTAGTAGCTACAGGTGGACAGAAAACATTTGGGGGCTGGTTTTCCCTTCCTTATCCAACATACAGAACATGTAAATTCACTGTGTTAAAATTCATGTTTCTTATGGTTTGATTTATCCCTGTATGCTTCTTAATATACAGAGGGATAATGGTAGAGCCTCCTGAACCTATAGCTCATCTATACCACAAGTAGTGTACTGCCAGCCCCCATCAGTATAACGGTGTATAAATACCCAAATATACACAGGTGTCTGATGCAGCAACCTGTGTTTCCCTCCTTTCTGTAGAAAAGGGTATCCATATTACATTTCAAGTGTAATCAAAGAACTTCCACATATAAAATGCTTGCTAGAGACCAAATATTTAATTACTTCTGAGCAGTATAGGCAGATGTGTATCAAACGTTTCCATTAAAGGCACTGCCAGTGGTCAGACCTTCTTAGCCACCAGGAACCACAGTCCCAGGGACCCTGAACTCTTGCCTTCATTGCTGTCATTATCATCTGAAACCAAGCTTGCAGCACAATCTTACTGCACACAGAACAATACAGCAAGGCAATTTTAATTAAGGGAATGGAATTCTATGTTTCAGTGGAAAAGAATAAATTCAAGCACTCATGAACTTTATTTCTCCTGTTAAGATGTGTTGGGGGAGGGGGGCATCATTCCATCCCAGAACTCCCAGTCAGTTGCCAGCACGTATAATAAATGCTTGGAGTAATGTGGAGATATTCCAGCTGCTCCAGCCAATGAGCCGGCTTCATTTGGAGCTCGGCTCAGATGTCTCTATACAAACGCCCGTAGCATGGGGAACAAACAAGAGGAATTAGAGATGTGAGCACATCTAAGGGGATATGATATAATAGGCATCACAGAAACATGGTGGGATAGCTCCAATGACTGGAGTGTTGGAATGGAAGGTTACAGGCACTTTAGAAAAGACAGGCCTGGCAGGCTCAGAGGGCGAATTGCCCTTTATGTTAGATATAGGCTGGAGAGTATGGAACTGTGTCTGGGGACAGGTGAGCAGTTAGCAGAGAGCTTGTGGGTGAGGGTTAAAGGGAGAACAGCTATGGGGGACATTATCCTGGGGATCTGTTACAGACCGCCTGATCAAGGAGAACCTGCAGATGAAGCGCTCTATAGACAGACAGGAACAGCCTCACACTCACAGGCCCTCGTTCTCATGGGTGACTTCAACCACCCTGATATCTGTTGGAGGGATGGTAAGACCCGGCACAAACAATCCAGGAGGTTCTTTAATTGTGTGGAAGACAACTTACTTCTGCAAGTAATAGAGGAACCGAAAAGGAGAGGTGCCATGCTTGACCTCCTGCTCACCAACAGGGAAGGGCTCATTGGAAATGTGACGCTGCCCTGGACTTCAAGAGAGCAGACTTTGACCTCTTCAGGAACCTGCTCAATAAGGTTCCATGGGATATAGCCCTAGAGGGCAGGGGGATCCACAATTGTTAATTGACATTCAAGGATCACTTGCTACAACCTCAGGAGTGTTGCATCCCAACTAGAAGGAAGTGCAGCAGGAGGGCCAGGAGACCTCCTTGGATGGATAAGGAGCTGCTGAGGAAACTGAAGGAAAAAAAGAGGCTTATAAAACGTGGAAGCAAGGACAGGCGGCCTGGGAAGAGTACAGGGGTGTTGTCCGGGAAGCTAGGAACCAGGTTAGGAAAGCTAAGGCCCAGTGAGAATTAAACTTGGCTAGGGATGGGAAAGATAACAGGAAGGAGTTCTATAGGTACATTGCACTTGGATTTGTGCAAAGCATTCGACACTGTCCCACATGACATCCTTGTCTCTAAATTGGAGACACATCAATTTGATAGGTGGACCACTCCGTGGATAAAGCACTGGCTGGATGGCCGCACACAAAGAGTTGTGGTCAGTGGTTCAATGTCCAACTGGAGACCAGTAATGAGTGGTGTCCCTCAGGGATCAGTGTTGGGACTGGACTTGTTTAATATCTTCATCGTTGACATGGACAGTGGGATTGAGTGCGCCGTCAGCAAGTTTGCCAATGACACCAAGCTGTGTGGTTCGGTTGACACGCTGGAGGGAAGGAATGCCATCCAGAGGGACCTTGACATGCTCGTGAGGTGGGCTGATGCCAACCTCATGAAGTTTAAATATGACAAGCGCAAGGTCCTACACTTGCGTCAGAGCAATCCCAGACACAGCTACAGGCTGGGAAGAGATTCAGAGCAGGCCTGTGGAGAAGGACTTGGGGGTGTTGGTTGATGAGAAAATGATCATGAGCCAGCTTCAGTGTGCGCTTACAGCCTAGAAAGCCAACCGTATCCTGGGCTGCATCAAAAGGAGCGTGACCAGCAGGCTGAAGGAGGTGATCCTACCTGTCTGCTCTTGTGAGACCTCACTTGGAGTATTGTGTGCAGTTCTGGTGTCCTCAACGTAAAAAGGACATGGAACTGTTGGAACAAGTCTGGAGAAGGGCCAAGAGGATGATCAGGGGACTGGAGCACCTCCCATATGAAGATAGGCTGAGAAAGTTGGGGCTGTTCATCCTGGAGAAGAGAAGGCTGCGTGGAGACCTCATAGCAGCCTTCCAGTATCTGAAGGGGGCCTGTAAGGATGCTGGGGAGGGACTGTTCATTAGGGACTGTAGTGATAGGACAAGGGGTAATGGGTTAAAACTTAAACAGGGGAAGTTTAGATTGGATATAAGGAAGAAATAGTTTCCTGTTAGGGTGGTGAGGCACTGGAACAGGTTGCCCAGAGTAGTGGTAAATACTCCATCCCTGGTGGTGTTCAAGGCCAGTTTGGGCAGAGCCTTCGGTGAGATGGTTTAGTGTGAGGTGTCCCTGCCTATGGCAGGGGGGTTGGAACTAGATGATATTAAGATCCTTTCCAACCCTAGCTATTCTATGATTCTATGATAATTTCACTGTTAGCACACGTGTATCTGTAGTCAAATCATCTAGGTATGGGCAGAAGCTGAACAGAAGAATGAAAATTAAAAAAAAAAAATAATAAAGTATTAAAAATGAGTAGGGGAAGTAATAGGCACAAAACAGGAAATCAAGTGTCCTATACAAGGTGCTGGTGATGCTGGTACACCACTGCATTCTGGCTTTTTTGTCTGCAGTTGCTAAACAGTCTGTAACTTCTTGATTTGTGATTTTTACAAGCCTTTCCAGGCATCATTTTGTATGTGAAAAATATACGTACAGCTGCACTGAAGTACTCTGTAAATTTACATCTTTGCCAATTGTTTCTGTTAATATGTCAGGGAAATAAAGAGAAATATGTAATTTCAAATTTTTTTTAAACAAAAATGGGCTTGTTTTAATATTTTCTAAATGTCCTTTAATACAGACTAGGTCTGTTTTTACAGTTGCCAGCAAACAGATAAAACCCTGATATTTGTGCAGCTCAAATTATAAAAAATGCATATGCAATTGAGAAAACCATACATACGTAAGAGAATTATTTGCACCTGGACATTTTTTTGTACTTTTCTGAGGGACTGACTCCTTTTATGTGTATAATTTTATTCCAGAATGTATTTTTTTGCTATTGTTTGGGTACTATTCCAATACTAACACATTTGTAAGAAAGATGAAAACATAGAAAATAAAATTAGTGTAAAATTGTGAATTTGTCATCCTAATAAATCTTAATCCTTATTAGAAGTGTTTGCAAAAAATTTTGCAATTGGTTTGTTCTTAAGTAACATCTTACAGGATTAAGTGAACATAAGCAGTAGTGCATAAATTTCTCCCAGTTGAGAGGGAGGAATGTATAACACTCGTACTCTGAAGGTGGGTTTTGTGGACCCTTGTGTTTGTCCAGATGCTCACTAGCATTTAGGCTGATGTAGTATGCTCTGCATTTTTATTGGCATGCATTTGGAGTATTTGGTAATTTTGCAGCTCTTCAGTGGTTGCAGTGAGTGCTCTGAGCTACCAATACAATCAGTGATCATGGTAGGGATGGATGTGAGACAGAGCTGCACTTTGATAAACTACTCCCAAAAGGCTGTCAAGTAGCATCCTGTCTGCAGACTTGTTTATTTTGCATTTCACTTTGTGAAGCTGTATTACAGCACCTCTTTCTAAGTACTGTTTTGGAAGGACAGCAAATGCATCATCAGAAAAAGTGCAGGAGCTAGGAGCTTTCAGTTCACATCAACCAAAAAAAAAAGGTTTTGCAATGGACTTTAACTGGGCATCCATGGCAAAGTAATGTACAACTTCAGAGCAGCAGCTTTTTCTCCAAGTCTCCACAGGGATCAAGTGGGAGATTTCACTATGACAAACATTTCTGGTGTTTGTTTCTAAGTCTCAGTCATAGGGGATTATCTAAAGATGTCCTCATTTACTCTTCACAGAAATGCTTTCCAGGAGTAAATTCCCCAGATCCACCTCTACAAATATGGCTGTGGCATATCCTACGTAACACTTTTCCTTCTGACAAGAGATGTGTGAGCACAAGTGAGACTTTTCATAAGCTACTTCTTAAACATTTATAATACAATCTTAACGCAGACATCAGCATGCTTATTAGAGCATAACTGTGAGAAGGAGGAGTCAAGAACAAGCAGAGTATGATTAAATTGCAAGCAAATTTTTAATTCAGAAATAAGGATTTTCTGAGCTTTTTCACAGTCAAGTAAAATTAAGTAATATTCTATGAGCAGTCAGTAGTTCCCATGCAGAGGATCCAGGATATATGGTCTGTGGTAATCTGAAGATCTCAACTCATGTCCTTTCATATGACACATCTCACTGCTCACCTGGAAGGAATGTGAAACTTGTTTGGTTGCAAGGAATGGTGGCAGTGAAGAAGATGGCAGACAATAATCTCATTCACACTGCACTGATGTTCAAACCATTATTTAAAAATTTCTGTTTAATTTACCTAATTGGTCATAAACTTTACTCAAATATGCCAAGGCAAACGTCTGGTTTTCCTTCCCTTTGCTTCTTATCCGATAGCAGGCAAAGTGTGAGCAGAGGTGTGTCTCAGGCCTAGTCTGTGAGGTGGCTGCTGTATATTTAACTGTTTGATTCAGATTTTTTAAAAAGTATTTTTATCCTGCTTTTTCCACATATATCCAAAGAATATATCCATATTTTGCAGCTGCTGAAGGTTCAAATATGGAAGATTTGCCATAACTTAAGTTAAGTGCAATCCATAATTTTTGTTGAGTGGTGCCTTCAGGACTTTATTCTTCTAGCCTAAATTCTGAGTTGTCTGAAGGTGCTACTAAATGCATCTAATGTGCACAAACCATCTGTGTTAATTGGGTGAGTGAGCAGGGTGGCCATCATGCAGTGGAAGTGAGGCCATGATGCAGCTGCATGGCTACTTGTGAGAGCTCAGATGCATGGGGATGGCAACTTCCACTGGAAAAGCACAGATGAGTAGGATTGGACATAACTCTTTAAACCACACTAGAGAATGTCTGCTTATGCCATCTGCTAGAAATCAAACTGTGAATGTGGAATAATTATTTATCAAACAGAAATATCTCCTTAAGTGAAGTTTTCAGTCATTTCTTCAGTCTTTAATTTACAGTAAATAATTTTCATTCAGATTAAATTAGAGTGGAAAGCAGTAATACTGGAACTAAATGTAAGTGCTTCTGGAGAAATGAGTTTATTAGCATGGTTTATTACGTGTTAATTACAGGGCAGAGGTTGAAATGTGAATGTTAATTTGATCTAGATTTTATGTTGCTATGGTTATTTCTAACATTTTTTTCTGTAATTCTGGATCTAACAAACACAAAGTTTTTGAAGGAACAGATATAGCATTTGAATACCTGCCTTTAAAAGAAAATACTTCACCATGTAGGTAGCAGAGAATGTTCACTCACATATCTATGCCATGAATTTGAACACACACTTTCAAATATCGGTGTTGAAAGTCAAGCACCAAGCATCAAGCAAGCAGACTCCTCAGGTTTTTTCCCACAAATGATGAATAACTTGGCATTTGAGAGTAACTTTTCTAAAAATTAAAAAAAAAAAAACCAACCAATCCTGGATTCCTAAGGAAAGCAACAGAAATCAGGCTTGCAAGTGGATACTTTGCTAAAAATTTGCTTTAAGAGTCTCCTTTAGCTGCCCAAGTTAACATTAACTCATAATAGCTATCTTCCAGGCAAAGCATTCACAATCTGTAACATAGCATTTGGCTGACTCAAGCTTGTCTCTTTCTGTAACAGAAATTGGCTTTCCTACTACCCCGTGACTTACCATCAGAGTGGTAAACACTCTCCAGAATCCTTTTGAAAGGGATGATTCATCCCTGGAGTATTTTTAGGAATTTGTTAACTTGAATTTAGCTTAGTGTGCTGGTAGCCAATAAACAGAGTGAAGACAAGCTTTGAATAGTCACACATAAACCATTCTGAAGGCTATAATTGTACTATATTATCTTGGTCTGTAGACTGAGTCATCTGCTGGTTAAGCAGAATGGAAAAAACAGCATAAGACCGTTGCTACAACAGGGAGTTTGATAAAATGCTAAAGAAATCAGTGCTAGCAACTGTGTAATGTTTATCTTCCCAGGATTACACCTGCTTGCTTCATGCACAACTTGCAATACATGTTGATTTTTTCCATAGTTACTGAAGTCTTATGTGTGAATATTATATGAATCTAAGTGCCAATATCACAGAAAGAAAATGCATTCTAATATACAAGCATAACCTTTTGAGCAAGTTTGACTCCAGACAGTACCCAGTCTATGCCTTGTACTTCAATCCAGCTGAAAGAAAAATGAAATACAGCAGGCACTGCCTAATGTACATGGCTGGGGATCCAGCTTTTGCTGACACTTGGAAGTATGCCTGAAGAAGTGTGGAGAAAGGGCTGGAATGGGCAGGGGTGCAGAATATGAAGAGAGCAAAAGAGTGAGAAAGAGAGTTTATTAGCAGCTGATCACCAGTTCAAACCAAGTGCAAATCAGAAACAGGTTTTGCAGCAGTTAGTCTAACAAGAAGGAAATAAGTTAGATTTTACACCGTCCTTGGGACTGTGAAATCGAAACCAGGTTTTGGCAGACAGATTAGGGGAATGCCACTTCTCTGAGAATGGAAAGTGATGAGTTACAGGAGCTTGGCACAATGCTCAGATCATCTCATCCTCCCACTCAAATCAATAAGACCCTGGCATCCTAGTTTATGCAAATATCAGAAATATGATCTTCACCAAAGCACACATCAAGAAGCCAATGATATTGTCTGTCATGCTCTTCTACAGAGGGCTCTCCTTCAAAGTGTGTCATTGAACTGTCTGGCTACAGTACATGTAATGAATTAAGCCTACAAAGTCAACTGTTAACTGGAAAATACAAAAAAAAAAAAAAAAAAAGCTTTTTCTGGTGAAGAATGCTGAATCGGTGAAAGCAAAATATTTTTCAATGATCTCGGTGAAATTGTGTGAGAAGACAGATAGGGTTTGGTGAATCTGTTCATGCCAAAAATGTTTCAGAACCCTCTAACCACATGCCAGGGTACCTGCTGAGTTCTTTAGCACCTGGTTAATGAATAAATGAGCAGGTGAGAGGACAAAACCCTTAGAGCCTGTCTTCTTTACAAGCTGCCTGAAGGTTTTCAGGATTTTCAAATTCACATGTCAACAGATGGGCTCATGTGGATTTAGGAACTTGGAAACTGTGAAAGCCTCACAATTGCTGTGTTGGCTCTGCAGTGACCATGATAATTTCAAGCTTCCCAGAGAATGCTGCTCTCTATCTCTTCGCTTTGGACACAATGAAATATTCATTGAACCAAAATAGACTGTCTTTATAGGCTAGCAGTTTAGGATACCACTTGATTTAAAATGGTGATTTGAGTCCAAGCTGATGGAGGGCTTCATACTGAAACACCAGTTGGCACAAGAACTAGGAATCAGATTACTGTCCTAATTATCAGGCTATATAGAAACTTTAATGCCTTGATGAATATTTCATTATGAAATGTAAAATGGAATAGAAAAGTACAAGTGACAGAAGAAGGCACCTATCTCAGGTACAAAGGTTCATACATCTTTGGGGATTCATAAATGTTTGAATCCTTTATAGCAAAAGCAACAGAAGCCAAGTCCTCTAATCCTGTATTCTATGATTCTATGATTGCTGTTTCATGTTTAGGCAACCATGTGCTCCTTGTTATCCCTGGAACTTAATCATGAATGTTTTAGTACAAATTTGTGAATAGTTTTGCTTCCCATTACATTATATTTTTCAGATCATTAGGTCTTAGCTAGAGAAAAAAGATACAGTGAAAAGTTGACAGATCTGGTACAGATTCTATCAGAAATCAGAAGGTGGTTACAATTTTCTTAAGTAATGGCATGTTAAACACAATCTTGCAATTTAACCCCAATAGTCATTACTCATATATTTAAACCAGTAAAAGCAAAATGTTGAGACACTGAGTGCACTAATAATGAACTAACACCATCCAACAATTATTTTATTACAGATATTTTAAATTATTTAATGATTGCATATACCTATGTGCATAAAATGTCTCCTTCAATCAAAAACTACTTGTAAGGATTTAATTTTGTGTTATACATTCTTTGACAGTAGTCAGTACTATGCTAAACTTGCTGAAATTTTGAGCCTGCATTGAAGATGAAAAGCTTTATATTAGAAAAAGCCATCTGTGGATACACTTACAGTTATTGTTCCCTCAGGTTCTATAGGTCTATGTCAGCTTCACAGAGCTATATGTGATTATCATCACCAGCTTTTCTGCTCTGTATGTTGTGAACAAGATGAGATGCATTAAGAAAATGCTTCTTCGAAGACTTTCTGATGTTGATGTGTACTAGCATACAGAAGAAAGAGTATTAAAACAAACATTAAAGGTTTACTTCTCTTTTGTTTCTTTCTCTGCAGAGAAACTTGTCTCATTAATTTCCATGAAACAAACACAGTATCTTCCCATGGTATCATCCAAGAAGACACTGACCAAAATGAGACCAGATGCCTTTCAATAATTCTGTTTGAAACACTTTCTCTGTCAAAATTAGCAAAACAGGGTTGGGGTTGTCTGTTCAAGGAGCAACAAAATGAAAGCGATCCTGCTACTTGATATTACTGGTGGTATTTCTCCAGTGTAAATTCAGCTTCAATGCACTTTTTAGAGCATGACACGGAGAGGTAAGGAAGTAAAATGGAAGTAGCAAAATTGAAGAAAAGGACAGGAGTAAAATGTTAACAGATGCAGAAGAAATAAAACCCCAGGAATTCAGAAAGTATTTGGTAGTATGAAATGAAAGCCTGACACCCAAAGGCTAAAGCAGAATCACTGCAAAGCTGGGGGCAATAACCATACCACTGAATTTATACAATTTTAGTGACATTTTGTCCATTTTCTTTCCTTAGGGAAAATGACTGCCTTGTTTTCCTCTCTAGGAGAATCCTAGTGGAGGAAGTGAAGACACTACTAGGGTGTAATTTGGTCACAGAAACCAGATTGATTGCCATATATAACCCATATTTCACTGAAAACACCTCCTAAATATCTACATTTCCATCTAGCATATGCACACAGGATTTGTATATATCCCTGATACAGGGCATCAGTGATGAGAAAGGTCCTGTGTCTTGTTCACTGGCACCTGAATAGTGATCTTTTAGAGTACTGTAAAATTTATGGAATTATAATTTCATATTAGTAAGGTGGGGAAAAAAAATGCAGTGGTTCCCCATCATCACACCTTAACATATTCCTAATAGGGTTTGCTGCATCTGATTAACCTGCAGCTGTTCTCTGTAAGGTTTCTTGTCTAGCTGACATGGGCACTGTGAGTAATTGTATTAAATGAGATGAATCACAGATAGTTTCCCTAGGTTAGCTCTTTTTATATCTTCTTGATAGTTAATAGTAATTAAAATATTACCAGATAGCAGCTCACAAAGACTGTTGAAGATTATACTGAGACAAAATACCAAACAAAGCACAGCAAGGGTTTCACACCAGTTTCCCCTAGCTATCTTAGATGTAATGAGTCAGTTTGGGACTTTTTGAAATTATTATTCTTGTCCATAAACATATTCAACAAAGCAATTAACCTTGAAACCAAATTCCAGCACAATCAATGAAGCCTGTTTTCTGGAGAAGCCTGATCTGTAAAATGCAACCATGCCACACCAGTCACTCTATGGGTACAGTTTTCCAGGCTGGCTTTGTGCTCTTTGAACTGCAACCCAGCCAATTTAATGCATTACATATTTTCTTGACTGACTGTTACTAGAGTAAGAACAAATCATTAGTCTATTTGCATTGCTTCTTCCTTTTTTTTTTTTTTTGACATTTAACTATGTGGTTTTATATGCACTTATGATCTCCTTTTTGCTTTTTGTCCAATGTGTCTGACTTTAACAGAATCTTTAAATCACTGGTAAACCCTGTTTGCCACCCCCTTCTTTAGCTCACTCAAATCTCCTCAGCTCTCTTGTGTGTCTGTAACATAACCAGTCTGGCCAAAATCTTTCTTTTCCACCCACAGCAATTTCCAAAATGAGATCATGATTCTTTCTGTGGTGCTTTTATTCTTAACATAAACTTATGTTTCAATAGCTTCATGACTGGCACTTACTCTTACAAAGTCTGAAGAACAATTTACAAAGGGATTTCCTTTTAGATCCCTGTTATTTATGAGCTGCATGACATAAGCGTGTAAAGCTCTTTTAAAAAGATAATGGAGCTTTTAGTGAATTTCCCCATTAATTGGTCTTAAAGCTTTTCTGGTGCTAATGCAGTTGTGATTACTTTGTAGTGGCCTGGTTTCAACACCTCAAATTGCTGTTTCTCCTGCTGTGTCACATCCAGGAAGGAAGAAATAGAGGTGGGAAAAAGGAAAAACATAGCCAAAAAAAAAAAAAATCCCCACAAACACCTCTTCTGTCCCAATAAACAATTTAAGAAGGAAAACTGAATTTCGATTTGTGTATAAATGGGGACCAACCTGAGTATTTACCATTAGTTGCAAAAATCATTTTCTCAAAGACTGGAAACAAGTGTTTCTAAAAAGCAACCCCAGTGTGTAAGAGGTTATTTTAATTAGCAAGAACTACCACACTTACCATACATAACACCTTAGGAATTAGTGACCTTTCAAACAGCCTTAACATAAGAAGCTGATTTCACAAAAGTATTGTTATTATTTTTAATGTCTTTCAAAAAACTGTTGAAGTACCTTTTCTGCTTGATTTTGCAAATAAAAAACAGACTTTAGATAATACTATCAAAATGGTGTTTTGTGATTTGTTCTCTGTTTTTTTCTAAAATTGCTTACAATTTTCTTAACTTTTTGGCTGCACTGAACTTTAGTACAATTTCCACAGAATTTTGTACTAAAATGCACTCCAAATTAGCAGTGGTAAGCCATTATTGCAGACCTTTAATAAGGATCATTCATCTTAAATATATTGCTTTACACTTATCTATACTACGCTTCATCTTCCATGTTATTTTATCAGGTATTCAGCACTGCCTGGGCTTGGCTAGGCTCTTCTGAAATGCTGCTACACAGTCAGCATACATTTTTTGCAGCTTTGAACAGCTTCAATGACTTCCCATCAGGTTTTGTCACTTTACCTATTCCCCTTTCCAGATAATTTATGGATAAGTTAACAGCACAGGTCACTGAAGTATGCTACTGATCATTTTACTCCATTGGGAATATTGGTAATGTAGTATGTCTTCTGTTTTTCATTTTTTGATCAATTGTTTATCTTGTAAGCATCTTCCTAATGACCTTTCTAACTTTCACTTAAAAAAACCTTTCTGCAAGTTAAATTTCCAAATGCATTTTTGAGATTCAAGTAGCTTTTATGAACCAACTTTACCAGCTGTAGTAGGTTTATTTAGGCATAATTACCCTATAGAAAATCTGTGCTTACTCTTTTCTAATGTATCACACATATCATGCTAATTTTAGTGTTTACAACAGATCACCTGATCTGTGTAGTATGGCTGTAAGAATTACAGATTAACATTTCTCCACATTTTACCTGAAATAATTCTTAAACTTTGGCATTATATTAACCACCTTTGAGTCCTCTGAGACCTAAACATTTCTCAATGAAAAACTGCATATCACAGTTATAGCTTACCTACTGCAGGCTTCTGTTTAGAACTTCTGGGTGAGTAACACATGGTCTGGCAATGTATTCTACAACTCCTTTTCTCTGACTAGTATGAATCATGTTCTCTTTGCCCTTATGACACTAGAAAGGATCAGGTTGTCTTCTCTATTTTTATGGTTGTTTTTTTTTTTTGAGCTTGAATATCTGAGTATTATTATCCATATGCAGGAAGAAGAATAAATATGAATTATGATTAAATTTAAGCTTCTGTGAAAAAATTGGTCAAAGGGTCTCAATGGTCAAATGCTTTGCTCAGAAAGCATTGTTGATAAATAGGAATATGTGGGGAATCTGTATAAAAAAAAAAATCTTGGAGAGCTGTTTGGGAGGATCTTGTTCTGAACAGTGTCATAGGAAATGAAGAGCTTGTCTGATATAAATGTACAAGAATTCCATATAAAGCAACTGTACGAAAATGACAGGATAATTTTACAAAATAAGCAGGATTAAAGCAGCAATATTAATGTAGGATATGACAATGATTCAGGCGTCCACATGCTTTAAGCATTTACTGTAATTTGTCTGTGTAGTTCTTAGTAATAGGAGACAAAGGCATGTAGAATACAGATCTGAGTCTTAAGAAGACACTGGTATTATCACAGGAGTTTTTATTTCTTCCAAAGAGCTAAATCAAATGGATGTGAAAACATTTAAAGTCATCAACCTGCTTGTATAAATAGAAGATTTTAACAGTTATAATTTTGTCTATATAAAAGGAGAAACCAAGTCATTTCTCAACATACTCCTACCCACTATTAGTTTTATAATACTATATAACTGCTACAGAAATTATCTTCTTTAGCATCTTTTCTATTGAAAATCTGTTTTTATTCAACAGGCAGAAGTATTGATTCCATTTCCATCTGCAGCCCTGCAAATTTGTCCTTGTATGTTGTCCCTTTCTATCTCAAAGCTGGCAGAGGGATCTAGTCAGTAGGATACTAAGGGACATGTCCAAAAGGATCTATTTCTGCATGTCTGCCTTTGCATCTCATTCTGATTTGCTTACATTAACACCTGGTGAGAACAGAGAGCTTTAAGCTGTTTTGGGGATTGTCTGGATGAGTGAGAGTATGTGTAGATATTTAGGCCTGTGTGGCTGACCAGCTCTGTCGTTTGTGAGGGCTTCTGGAGGATCAGTAGATTTCAGTGTTATCATTATGCTGGTACACGAGGAGGCTATGGGAGGCACTACACTTTTTCTCTCTGTCTGGGAGGGCAGTGACTTTGGAAAGGATCTGTAGCCAGTTCAGTGTCTATATGCACAGGAAAGGCAAGGCTGAACTGCAAAGTATGTCAACAGAGAGAGGGTTGTTATCGTTTCCATGGTGGTAAGTGTGGGGAGGAATGTTGAATTGTTTACATTCTTTTTATATGCAGCCTGCTTACATTTCTGGTGTACTCCCCTTATCAATCACCTGCTGAATTCCTGCAGTGAATCACGTATGGTTGAGCTGCAGTCAGTGGTTACTTTATACTCAGGCACTGATAACAGTGTCATTCTGCTTGCGTCAGCTTCTGCTCCATAAACAACCTCATTGACCCATTTACCCAGTACTCTAGGTGATAAATGTAAGCTTTCAACGATTATATTGTTAAACTGAAATTAGCTTTCAATGTGCTTTAGCAGTGATGTTAATGTACCAACATAGTACACAAAATTGCTTGCAATGTTCACTAATTTTCCATCATGGATGGGAGAGTTTTGGAAGTTATAACTGCTTATTTGGGGGTTTAAACTGTTGTCCAACGTTAAACTATATTTCACCAGCCTTTTCATGTCTACAGTGTAAATATCTACAGACAAACTCACTATCTATCTCATTCACTTCTAATAGAAAGGATTATGTACTTTAAAATAGGTGTGGTGACTTGTGCTACATAAATACCTGATTGAGTCCACTGACTAGAAAGGAAATCTGGGTTAACTGAATGAACCAGGTATAGATGTCTACATTGCTCATGTCAGAACTTGGCAAAATTAAACTTACCATGTTTGGCATTAAAGACATACCTGCCTAAGGTAGGGTTCTTTTTTTCAGATCTGCAGATCTCAGGGCATCTGGTGCTTTCCTCTGGAATAATTTGGTGGTGGTCACTGGGAGGAAAACTTATTACCTGTATGGACTACATGTGTGCTGAAGTACAGTAGTTCCCCTGTCCCTGTTGCTGTTATAGAGCATTTCAAGCATATAGAGCATTCACCACACATACGTTCTCAAAAAAAAATCTAGAAAAATATTACAGCAACTTTGAAGAATAGAAATGCCTTTAATACCATATTGGTGTTTCATTCTGCTTTCTTTTGGACCTGAACAACAGGACTTCTCAGTTGCACAGTGTGTTTGACAGAGTCTGTACTGCAAAATATTGAAATGGAAAATAAGACTAATGAAAGAAAAGACTTGTTATGTTAAATTTGAGCTGATATTGCACTGGTTTCTGTTCAAAACTCTAGGCAGAAAAATGGAATTAATGGTTCCTCAGTCACATGCCTTTCTGGCCCATGGTGCAAGAAGTGAAGATTTTTCGAAAGAAGATAGTTCAGTTCACATGCCATTGTCATGTTCTGCTTCTGAAACAGCTGCACTAAACCCAGCATAATTTATCTTTTAAAAATGCATTAATAAAATAGAATTTATTTTAACAATGTATTTGTAGAAATTTAAGACAGATGTTGACATTCAAGGATTAATATTATTGCTTACTTCCACATCCTTTCCCTAGTCAAGAAGTTTTTAGATGTCCTGAGCAAGAACCAAACAGAAAAACATAATTACATTATTATCCTTCCAGAAAAGTGACTGCAAGAGGTAGCATTAAGTAGTGAGTCTAACATATTCATGTTCTTAGGAATAAAGAAGTAGTGATATTTGCATAAAAATACACCTTTATTATAAATTGTAAAGTGAACAGAAACTGTTCAAATATAATACATAAAAGACAAGAAAATTTTATCAAGGTTCTTTTTAGAACTATTTACATGAAACCACTTTATTTTTTGTGATTTCAGCAGACTAAATTTTTTAAAAAAGCTAATGGAAATTTATGGGAGTACTCACATTAATTGAGGGGCATATATTTTTGTAGATATCAATATTAATCTTTGTCAATAGATACAAATACCAGGATTTATGTGAAGCCTTTTTATTGCTGATTACACATCTCTGTATATAGTGATGTAGTCAACACTACTGCATATTGCAAATCCAGACCTTTGTGACCAGCACAATTTTTGTCCACAAACCTCTCTTAAGTGTCAATTGGTATGCTGATGTTTCATAGTAAAAAAAAAAAAAAAAAATCCATTTAACCGTAAGCTTAATAGTAACCATGTCATCTCTTCCTGGAACAGTACAAATATCTGATACTTGTATAAGAACCATAAAAGAAGAACTCTTCCAGTTTGTTCATTTCAAGTTTCAAAGTTGCAATTCTATGAAGAGGTTTCATGATAATGATTAAGTTTTATTGCTCATTGTAGATACACAATCAATAGGGGCAATATATATTTGATTTTGCAATCTTTTACATGTCATTTTGGCTGTAAAAAATGAAGTTAACTTCATAAAGAAACTATAGCTCTGTAATTGGAACAATCTTTGCAACAGTACCAGTGGTAGGAGGAATAAATATCTTTTGGACTAAATTGGAGTAACTCAGCTGAGTAAGAAATTGTGGATTGAAAAGCTGTGTGTTAAGGATCTGTATATTCCCTCCTTGTATGGAACAACTGTTTTTCCATGTTTAACAATGTACAGCAAAGCATAATTTTTTGTCTCAAGAGAAGATTGTATAATAGGGAGGAAAAAAAACCAACCAACAAACTCACCCAAATTGCTTAACTTTCTGTCATTTATTTTCCAAAGAACTGAGATGAGCTAATGGCTCATATGGTTACCGGCACACACAGAGAGCAAATTAGCTACAAGACAGCATGTAAGGAGGTAAAAAGAAGGGAATAGTAAGGGGTAACATGCTCCATAGTATAGGAATAATTAAGGTTAGTTTAAGATGAAATATTATGTATTTTCTCCCCCTCCCCTCCACAGAGGATTTTATTGCTTGATCATGCTTGGCTTTGAATCCTTAGCAGGAGTATGGAGACTTCCTGGAGAACAGTAATGGGACTGTAGTCTTTCTCATTAGCATTAATTGTAGTGATAGCCGCTCAGCATTTTAAGCGAAGAAGCTGTGCTGTTATTAACCTCTCTTTCATTGTTACCGAGTAGTGTACCCTTTCTTGAGCCTGAGAAGAATATTTTTTACAAGAAATTGAGTCAAGTGTTTGCCTGATGCTTCTAGTTTTATAAGACATTTCTCTTTCACTTGTCTTGGTGTTGTTCCCTAATTCTCTTCCCTAACCACCCTTGTAGCATTGCTGTAAGTCATGACATTCAGAGGCTATCACTGGATGTGCCATAGAAAGACATGATTTACAGAGGTTTCGCTTTTGTCATTATGTTCTGTGTTATTATATTATTTGGTAGGAAAGAGTTTATATAGTCAGTTACTTTTTGATAATTTTCTTTCCCCACCCCCCACTTTATCTTTCTCTTTCTGTCTCTCCATGACTTTAAAACTACTGTATGTGAGATATGCACCTTGTTTATTTTAGAAGAATTTATCTGAGAGGAAAAGACACTGATATTATCTCTAACATATTTATTACAAAGTAAGTTTCAATTCTTGTTGCTCAGTTTCAAGCTGTGTGAGTATAAGCTGTTAACTGCTTAACCACAAATTCATTTATTTGCTGGAATATCTGGCCAAAAGAGTTATTAATATAATTTCTAACAGGAAAATTTACTATTCTGAAATTCAGTGGTGCTAGAGAAAAACATGATATGTAACACCACTGCACTACACCATTTGATTTTCCTGGTTACAGTATTCATACAGAACTTTCAGCTGGCTTCAACAGAATAAGACTAATTTATTTAGTATGACTGGGAGGGGAACTGTTAGAATAAGACAAGAACAGTACAAGTATGTGAAATTCTATGTGTCTATGACACAGCCCAAGGGGCTGCAGCTGCCTGTTAAGAATCCATTCACAGTCAATCTCCACTATGAAGAGCGGGAGACTCCTGAAGAAATGTACATTAATGGTAATTAGATTACCATGGTTTAGTATTGTATCATTAATTGTATAATTGCATTTGATTAAAAATCCCTATAATAGCAGGTTGCACTTGATCTGCTCTTTTTTGATGAAACTAAAGAAAAAATAATAGAAAAACTTACTGTGCATTAGTAATTGTAAAATTACATTAAGGATGTAGTACTGCAGGCTGCAGCAACCATCATCTTGTTCTGTTACAATGCTAGAAAGTATCAGTCTTGAGCTTACATTTTGACCTCCGCCACTTTTACTAATTTAGTTCCTGATTTGTAGAAAGAACTCATTTTTTTTAATAGAAAGTTCTTTCCAGTCCGACTGACAAGTTTTCTCTGAAATATGCGAATAATTTATTGTGGAAAAACTCAATTTTTTTAAAAAGGATAGAATTGGCCTGATCTAGGCTGTTATCTGGGATATTTTCCCATACTTTTTGTATTTCACATAGAAGTCTAGGGCAATGACACTTTCTGAATTACATTATCCACAACATTTCAGTGAACTTCACGTGCTCTTAAAATGCTCTGAGCAAGATTATGTCTGTGAAGAATATCAAAGTTCTCAGGCAGGGTAACGAGCCACAGCAGTCTGAAGTCAGTTTTCAGTAGCCTTTTAAAGACTGCAAGTGTAATCGAAAAGTTATGAGTATTGGCGCATGATCCATGTTAGCACCTCTTAGCACAGTTCTGATTTCTGAAGCTGTTGTTTAGTGATAGCCCAGTCAAGGACCCAGGAATGGGTCCTCTCCAGCATGGACAAAGCAAGCCAGCCTGCATGTAAAGCACACTGAGCAATATGGAGATGTGCTGAACTATACATTAGAGGCATCAATTATTAGAGGCATCAATTATTAGAGACATCAATTTGATGGATGGACCACTCGGTGGATAAAGAACTGGCTGGATGGCCATATGCAAAGAGTTGTAGTCAATGGCTCAATGTCCACGTGGAGACCAGTAATGAGTAGTGGCTCTTAGGGATTGGTTTTGGGACCGGTCTTGTTCAATGTCTTTGTTGGTGACATGGAGAGTGGGATTGAGTGTGCCCTCAGCAAGTTTGTCAATGACACCAAGATCTGTGGTTCGGTTGATACGCTGGAGGGAAGGAATGCCATCCAGAGGGACCTTGACATGCTTGTTAGGTGGGCTGATGCCAACTTCTTGAAGTTTAAATGTGACAAGTGCAAGGTCCTACACCTGGATCGGAGCAATCCCAGGCACAGCTACAGGCTGGGCAGAGAAGGAGCGTGACCAGCAGGTCAAAGGAGGTGAACCTACCCCTTTACTCTGCTCTCATGAGACCTCACTTGGAGTATTGTGTGCAGTTCTGGTGTCCTCAACATAAAAAGGACATGGAACTGTTGGAACAAGTCAAGAGGAGGGCCACGAGAATGATCAGGGGACTGGAGCACCTCCTGTATAAAGACAGGCTGAGAAAGTTGGGGCTGTCCAGCCTGGAGAAGAGAAGGCTGTGTGGAGACCTCATAGCGGCCTTCCAGTATCTGAAGGGGGCCTATAAGAATGTTGGGGATGGACTTTTCATTATGGACTGTAGTGATAGGACAAGGGGTAATGGGTTAAAACTTAAACAGGGGAAGTTTAGATTGGATATAAGGAGGAAATAGCTTCCTGTTAGGGAGGTGAGGCACTGGAATAGGTTGCCCAGGGAGGTTGTGAATGCTCTATCCCTGGCAGTGTTCAAGGCCAGGCTGGATGAGGCCTTGAGTGATATGGTTTAGAGGGAGGTGTCCCTGCCCATGGCAGGGGGGTTGGAATTTGATGATCTTAAGGTCCTTTCCAACCCAAACTATTCTATGATTTTATACCTCCCACCCTCCTGGCCACAGAATAGGTTCTAGCCCATTTTTATGTACTGATCCAGACATACCCTTGAAAGCTGTTCCGTGGATTGGGATAGGCCCAGGATCTCATATCATTGCCCCAGTTAGTTCTTCAGCAGGCACCTATCAGTTGGAGGAGAGGGAAGTGATGGGAAAAGGAATCTTTCCATTAAAAAAAAGTGGTATTTAGTGCTGCTTTAGCAAGATGCAAGAGCCAAAGAAAAGCCAATAACCTTACTCTATGGACAAAACTACTCAAACCACTGGGAGGGAATTATCCTCTTGTCCTAAGGTGCTTAGGACAGGAACTGTCTTGGGTCTGCTCGCTGTCAGGGTCAGTAGACGACTCACAGTAGGGACCATCTTGATGTTATGATTATGTAGATAATCATGTGTCCCAAGTAATAAGCAATAGAACAAGAGACAATGGCCTCAAGCTGCACCAGAGTAGGTTTAGTTTGGATATTAGGAAAAAATTATTCCCTGAAAGGGTGATCAGGCATTGGAACATGCTTCCCAGGGCAGCGATGGAATCACAGTTCCTGGAAGTGTTCGAAAACCATGTAGACGAGGCCTTCATTGAAATGGTTTAGTGGTGTTCTTTGTAGTCCTGGAGTAATGGTTGGACTTGCTGATCTTAAAGTTTTTTCCAACCTAGTTGATTCTCTAATTCTACGTCATTGAAGCTCTGGTCACATACAGATTACTAATATAGACATATCTTTTCAAAACTTGGTTTCTTTTCACATAAGTATATGTGACAGGAGCCAATCCATAAGTGAAAGTTGATTACTACCCACAAACTATAAACAATAAAATGTGTTTGAGACCACCTGGAGGGGGTCCTGGAAAGTTCAGGGAAACATTCTGCCTCCTGGGAACTGAAAGTCTTTTAGTGGTCTTAAGCTAACTGCACATTGATTTAAATAGCAATTATTAGCAGTAATTTATTAAGAATCAGAACAGTCAGAAAAAAAAGAAAGACTAATACATCTCTCACACTTCAGTATATGCTAGCAGCTTTCATAGTGGATGGGACCTGGAGACTGTATTTTGAAGTATATACAGGGAAAGTTAAATAAGTCATGGTGAATTTATTCTCTGTAAGATTACCGTTTGTCTCAGAGGGTGGCTGATTTTAATAAAGTTAACATTTCAAGAAAGCTCCCCAAAATGTGCTTTCTGTATTAGCAGTCTATCAGCTTCCATTCCTTGGCCAGAACCAAATAGGAAGAAAATCAGTGCTGTTGAATTCTATTTCATGCCTTATGTTAGAGATTTGTAAAACTGTCTCTTGCTGGCTTGGAGATAAGTGAAATAACAGTGAATTCAGCTTGAGGCAAGATGCTTTTCAAGCAGACCTGTCAGGAGACAGAAATACAATTCAGAGTAATTCATTCTTGTGCTGTGTTTCAAGCAACTAGCAAAGGAACATGGCATATTGAAACAAATACTGTCCACGTACTGCATAGGAAAAAAAAAAAAACAAACCAAAAAACCCAAGAACAAAACAAAAATCCACATACAAACCCCACCCAAAACACAAACCTGAAACATGCACCGCATGTCTAATTTTTGGACTAGTAAACTATGGAGTAAGCATACGAACCAGAAATGAGGAGTTAATTGAGAGGAAAAAAGGGTCAGATGCTTTTTAGAGACTACACAATCTGGAGTAGAGTAGAACAGTAAGTTTAATCCACTCTTTGTATTTTACAAAATGTCTGCTGAAGAAAACAGTCTCTGGAGGATCAAGTGCAAATGAACTGTGAACATGGAAATGAAAATAGAAATCGCCAGCTGGAGAGTAATGTGGATAGGAGCAACTAGAAATATGCAGAATGAGCTTGCAGCAATGTACCTACAACTAAGCAATACAGTCACCAAATCATTTTTCCCCTGAGAGCAAAAAGCCTTTAAACAGTATCCAGACTGGATTTAGAACTTCCAGTGGAGCAAGGACTTCCACTTCATTTAAGCAGTAGGACCAGTGTCATGGATGAAATTGCAGACATAGTTATAGCACCATAGCCTTTTTCTGCTTCAGGGAAACGTAATGGGATGTTCTTTCTCTTTTTTTTGGAAAAACTGTGAAAGATTTATGGCAGCAAAGAATAAAACAGAAAGTGAGGGATGTTTACTTTTTGTTTGTTTTAGATTTATGACATTCTTATGGATTGCTAGTTATTAATATGCCTCAAATGTTATTAAATAACAATGAGAGAAAAACACCAAGTGGCCTCAATGAATGCAATCCACAAATAAAGCTACTTTCTCTCTAATAACTCATGTGGAGATGAATCACACACAATGTTCCAGCTTTTGGAGCCATGTGGGTCTTATTTAACAGAAGGAAAAAAAAAATCTGAAGGGTTTTAAGGCACAATTTTCTACCTCTGCTTGTTTTTAGTATAAGAGCAAACAACAGGGTGGGGAAAAATGTGCCCTTGTGACTGATGAATCACTGTCTCTTTTTCTCACTGTTTAGGAATGCTAGTTTGCCTTTTAAATGGAGCTGATATTTTAAAGCTTTCTCTGCTAGAGGCACATTAAGAATCCTCTGTTTGCAATTGAATGCCTGCTCCAGCTGAAGGACCTTAACATACGCAGGAGCAAGGTGCTGTTGGGCAGAGGAGAAGCCCTTTGGTAAAATATTAATGATACACCATGGAGCATTCTGGATGAGCCTTAAAGTAGCTGTGCTCCTGGCTCCTCTCTCCTCTAGAATGCAAGCACTGGGTTACACAAAAGGGTAAACAAACAAACAAAATGTTAAAGATACAAGCTAGAGTCAAACGAAGTTGAAGTGAATAGAATAATGTGATAAACATGGAACTGGTTACTAATAGTGTCAAGTTTTTGCTATGTCTCTAATATGGAGGTGGACTTGATGAGGAGCTGAGACAGATGATAGTGTGCGAGAGGTCATGGAATCAGTGTTTCCAGGAAGGCAACATGGAACTGCTCTTGACCTGGCCTGAGATATTCCTGACTCTGTTACTGGACTGTTCTACAACATAGATGCAAATGATTAATCTTTTTGTACTTCATTAAACACATCTCCTCATGCCAGTTTTGGTCCAGCTGCAAACACCAGGAAGAAGAAAGTATGTGAAAAAAAAAAAGATTCTTCTTCACCAAATAATGAAAATCCTCCCAAATTGCATTGAATCTCAGAACTTACCAAGCATAAAATTAAGACTAGCATAGAGATATTCCAGGAGGAAAAATCTTTTCTCATGCACCAAACCATTAGAAATAATTGACTTCCAATTCCTCTTAATTGTATTTTTAACATGCAAAGGGGGCATCAGTCCCAGTACTTTGCTGGAAGAGTACTTTAGTTCTCAGTATTCAAGTGCAACTTTAACAAGATATACGGCGTTGCTGTTCCAGCATTTCTGCTCATTTTATGTCAACGAACAAAGCAAGATGAGAAAAAACATCAACAATAGCAGCAGTGAAGCAACCTGTGGTTGCCCTGTAATACAGATTGCTGTATAGCATGGGTGCTGCTTGTACATGAGGCAAACATATGGGAAGGGGGCAAGAAAGAGCAACTTCTTTATCAGGGATTCACAGTGTTTTTTTAAGAAAAAAAAAAGATGTTATTTAGAGAAAAGAGTATCTTGTGCACTTTGCAAATATCCTGTTGTGGATTTCTCTAGTGTTTCATTAAGACTAAACTGGTGGATATTAGTGGATATTTCAATAGCTAAAAGAGAATCATAGAATCATAGAATAGTTAGGGTTGGAAAGGACCTTAAGATCATCAAGTTCCAACCCCCCTGCCATGGGCAGGGACACCTCACTCTAAACCATATCACCCAAGGCCTTGTCCAACCTGGCTTTGAACACTGCCAGGTATGAAGCATTCACAACTTCCCTGGGCAACCTATTCCAGTGCCTCACCACCCTAACAAGAAAGAATTTCCTCCTTATATCCAATCTAAACTTCCCCTGTTTAAGTTTGAACCCATTACCCCTTGTCCTATCACTACAGTCCCTAATGAAGAGTCCATCCCCAACATCCCTATAGGCCCGAAGGACAACTGAGGACAACTGTATCTAAGTAACTTGTACATGATTCTTTCTGTTGAAAAATCCTTTCATGACGAGAGCAATAGTACTAAAGAAGATTATGATAGCTTTACAAGAATTAAATAAGTACAGGTATTTGTTCTACATAAATTAGCTTCGCTTATTTTTGCGATATCTGTTAGAATTCCCTGTCAGGATATTATTAAACTAATTACTATAGTAAATACTACTTACTACTATACTACTTATTGTATTAAACCCTATGAACATTTCCTCAAAGGGTCATAGTGTTAGATAAATGTAAGAAAATCAAGACCTAATTAAACTTCGAATGATAGATTCCTAAGAAAGAGTCTGTCTTGGGAAACTCCTAATACCTCAATTAGCATTTCATATTGTTATCAACATATTTATGCTGCATGTTTTTCAGTCTCCCTGAATATATAGTCCTGATTCCTTATGATACCTAATATTTTCTTACTTGTTCTTTCTAACACTGGCTTCAAATATAAATTCAACAAATTTATTACTACAGGAAGCTGTGGTAAGTTAATATAGTAGTTATTTTTGTACATGCAAAAATATTTTTTTTCATCGTTTCTGTCAAAAGAGTTTAAGAAAATGAAAGATAAGTTCAAGAAAAAACTCAATAAGTAGGCAAATGAAAATTATTTTTCAAACATTCTGTCAGCGGAAATGAAGCAATGGAAATCAAAATTAAAGCATTCACTTATGCCTTTCCAAAGTCTGGAACAAAGGAGGGAAAGACATCCTGAAAATCACCTGGTAATAGTAAAAGGTGAAGAACAAAGTTAGCGTTGGTCTTTACTAATCACCAAATCATCTGCTTAATTACACAAAGTATTTTATGAGCACCACTCAAAGCATAGGTGTGCGGCACTATGATTATTGAGGAATTTGGAAGACTAGGAAAACTGACTAAGCAGCAAGATTTGGACTTCTTTAGTGACTTTTTTTTTTCAATTATTATTATTAAAAATGTAAGGAAAGAATTGAGAGAGACAAGCTGCAGGGTGCTACCCTCCCTCAGGAAATCACAGCATCTCAGGGTCATTGGGGTGACAAAGACTCTAGGAGGTGCCCAAAACTGGGTCAATGCAGAATTCGGGTTACATTGGTTAAGGCTTTGTACAGATAGGTCTTGAAAATCTCCACAGATGTTGATCACCAAAACCAAAATAAATCAATCAATTATTCCTACTTCATCTACAAATTCTTAGTGTCTTCACCATCATTTTCAGTCAGCATTTTCCCATAGTTCTGCCAAACTACATATTTTTACATTATACTAAGACTGTGTGCACCAACCCAAGCCTGAAACATGGATGAATATTCCATTAAATGTAGGTATAACAGCCTCTGTGAACTTTCTGTAAAATTGATTATAGGTACAAGAGGCTACATAGGTAGTATTTATATGTCATGTCTAGATAGATAGATAGGTAGACAGATAGCAAGCATAGATGTAAATGGACATCTGTATCTCACTATATATCTCCTTTCCACCGCTGTACTGGAAGGGACAATTTAAGAAGTAGTAGTTTAGAGATCTTATGAAATAGCTACTTTTTTTCTCACAATGCTAACTAGATAAGCTCCATAACATTCAACATGATAACATGAAAACAGGTTCTGTCAGGGTTCTTTCAGGGAGTATGTTATGAATTCTGCAACACTTAATGGCACTCCTCAGTACTGCTGCTAAAGGTTCAATGTAAAGTCCAGATGAGATGAGGGACTATCTTCCTCCCAGAACTGTAAATGTCCATAAAAAGTGTCTTTTCTAAAGCCATTTGAAGGGGTGGTGTATTTGATGTGATCTGATTCACAGCAGTTATGACTGTTGGTTTCTTGCCATTATATGATGGTTATAAAAAGAAAGAATTTTCTTTTAAGTAACAATGCCTTTTGTAAAGCTGAATCACAGAAATACTGCAGTCAATTCACATGTTGGGTTATTTCCAGTCACACACCTGAGCAAATTACTTTCTTATCTCGCAGGGTATAATGTTCTAAGCTGTAGTCTTTCTTACATTGTTAGATACATTGTTAACAGAAAAACAGATTGAATTTTTTATACAAACGACTAACTCTGGTGTAAATGTAATTCAACCTATTATTACATTTGTGGAAGCCCACAGTAATGAAGTAAAACTTCAAGTGTTGTATTTCTAATTGTAATTTTTCTGAATAATAAATTTCACTAGTAGCAGCAGAGAACGAAAGTTATTCTCAGGTACAGATCATTATATGAAAGAGCATATTGTCTTAAAAATGTATTTACATGTGCTAAAACATCAAGTCTTATTTGATTTCTCCTTTGAAAGAGAAACCATTGTAAAACAAAACCCTAAACCCAACAACTTAATTTAATATACAAAACCATTACTCTCCTCTGCAAGGACAAGACAGCAGAAGTTAAATTAAATTCAGATATGTCCAGTACATACCCTTTTGACCTTTAGTCCAAATTCATTTCTCTGTATGAATCAGAAGGGGAAGGGGAAGAGAGAAACGAATGGGAGAGGGGGATGAATGGAAAAATGGAAATGACAGGCTGTCTTTTGACTAAAAGAAATTTCAGACTGAAAAATAAAATATTTCCATGGATGATGGAATTAAGTCATCAAAGACTTTTTTTTTTCTTAATGCTACTAGACACAACAGTGCTGCTGTTTTCTGGCTTTGGTTATAGGGTCAGATTATATGTCTTGAGAGTACAGTAAACAAAATTTGTGCCAGGATTACCTGGCCAGGGAAAACTACAGCTTGAGAGAACTCAGTAAGGCAGGCAAACAGTACCTGTGACTCTGAGTGTCTATTCTTGTGGAAGAGTGTGGTAGGGAGGACAAAGATGAGTGGCTGGGACACAGAGTGCTTTGCTCAGACCTGCTGCCTTTGGAGTGATGGAGGCAAAGAAAAAATTAAGGATGAACTTTAGTGTGAGGTATCCCTGCCCATGGTAGGGAGGGTGGTACTAGATTTCTTAGTGGGGGCAGTGCATGTGTACAGCACGTACATGTAATTGTAAATGCAAAAAGATTCTATTATTTAAAATGAAAACTAAAAAACATAAAATCAAAAAAATAAAAATAATTGCTTAGGTTTGTTCATTATTCTGTGGTCCTCTGTATGTAATAGTGATAATATATAATAAGCGATAAAACAGCATAGTTCGTATCTAAGACAAAGTGTATATGGAATAAGACTAAGATAATGTTGTACTAAAAGGAGCAGTCATGTATTTCCTGGCCTTTACACACATTACATTCCACCTCTTGATCTTGTACTCAAACTCATTTTGTTCTTGGTTTCTTTGCATTTAATTTTCTTGGTACTTTTAAGGAGATTGGAGACACGAAAGGTGAAATAGCTGTAACAATTTACTACAGAAGCAACATAACAGTTAATTTTTGTAAATGAAATTTACTCATTAGAGATTGAAGAGGAAGATGATTCACAGTCATGTACTGCACACATCTAGGGGTAAAAAACATCTATAGAGCATAATCAAAAGTTTAACAGATCTGAGCCTTGAAGTTTCAGGTTAAATTAAAAATTAAGGAAAAAAAAGTACTATATAAAAATAAAATAGACATTCTTCATTTTCAGGTCTTATCAAGTACTACCAAGGATTTATTAAACAAGTTATTTACTTTATTAAATCTATGTGAGATTTTATAAGAAAAATATGGGATTTGATCGTGCATAGGGTTTGAAATAGTCATAACTTACATAAACACTGAACTGATTTTTTTTCATAATACGAGATTGTTTTACACCTCATCTGAGATTTAGAGACTAAAATAAATGTGCAGTCCCTAAATTTACAGTTTTCAATAAGTCCAAACATTTCAACACCAGAGTCTCAAAACACTGTAACTGTCTTAGGAATGTTTTAAGAAAATTAAATAATGCCATATAGACACTACACTTTACTCAAAACTTACTGTTTATACTTAAGGAAGGCTAACACTGAGGAGAAAAATTGAAGTAAAATCATAATAGCCTTTAAAGCCATGTGAACTTTCCCAGATTTCAAAAGAAATGTTAAAAAAGTGAAGGAAGCAGAAAATTTCAACAAGAACTTTCAGTATTTTGGGTTGAGTTTCCAATACCGCACAGCAGTCTTTCTTGCAATGTTCCAAATATTGATTACAGGGCTTGGATTATATGTTTTTATTACCATATATTTTACACAGCTATATTATTGGCAAATGCTAATGTAAATAAAATCTATGTACAGGTTTTAAACATAGGGTAATACACATTTTTTTGGCCTTTGCACTTTGTTTCTCCAGCATTCTTAAGACATTATTTTAGGAATTGACTGAATTTAAATTATAGCAACTGTGCTACTTAGCCTGATCTGTCATGCATTACAGCCACGTTAACCATTCTGATTGCAGGTACTGAGCTTATGAAAGTAAATAGCCAAGCAGAGTCAAGAAATTTGATAAAGAAAATGTTTGGGTTTTTTTTTAACTCAGTCATTATTAGGTATTAAAATTCTTACTATAAGTTAATAGAATACCATGTTTTATTTTTCTAATGCTAACAGATCTGCTATTTCTTTCATTGAAAAACTTTGATGAATTAATATGTTTTTAGTCTAAAAAAAAAAATTTAAACATCTTTTACAGCTAAAAGATGTTATGTATTTCTCCCATGAAATTTTCATGTCCAATATCTTAATTGCTAGAACAACCTGTGATAGCGTAAGAATTTTAGTTCATCTGAATGATGTATAGTGGGAATGATTTCTATATTAGATCAAGATAACACGTAAATGTCTTTGAGAAGACATTTAACAACATACATTATTATTTAAAGAACATGCTTGCTGTGGTCAAAATAGATGTGCTGAAATCACCAGAATTTAATGTGACAGAGGTGGAAAACTGAATACAAGATATCTCTTACCTTGTGAGTGTGTTTATAATAGGATTCCCTGATTTTTATTAATAGATCAGCCAAAGCTGTAACGAAGTTTGTGATGATATGAATATTCATGTCAAGAATAAATCAGTGTCATTGGCATAATTGTACAATTTATGCAGTCTAAAAAAACTTTTTCTCTTCTTATGACTTGTCAGTTTTATTATACCATGATTTAGCTAAACTAATAAGAAAGATTAGAAGTGATTTTGTAAATTCTTTAACATTTAGCAATATAAAATTGTTTGCAGCATTTGAAAATGTGGAAAAAAAACCCATCCCAAATCCAAAAATCCAAATCAGTCTTTACATAGTCACAAATATTTCCTTCCTAAATCTGTTTCCTAGGTAACTACTAAATCACCATAGAAGTAACTTACAGTGTAGAATGTAATATCCACTTGCATCATCTCCACGTTAGAATTTCTGACAAAGACTCTGCACCAAAGGTAGTGCCTTACAATATGCACAGAGCAGTAATACTTGAAAACGACTCTCTTATGCCTTAAGATTTCTTTTTATCTTTATTCATTTTGGTGTACATTTTTTCCTCATCAATTGTTTTTATAATTTTCAAATTGTTATGCAGGAGGAGAGACATATTGAAATTGTGTCCTATTACATTGAGTACTACATAGTTTCAAATTTAGCGAATGTGCCTTACTTGTTGATTTGAAAGGAATCATAAAATAAAGTAGAAAGAAAAAATAGAAAAGGTGGAGAAAGTTTTTGATTTCATGAATGGGAAATAGAGTAATCATTGGATTCATCTCCCCTTCCTTTGACCATATAAAATTTATGTGTTTGGGAATGACTTCTTGACGAGATTAAAAAGAAGCAAACAAACAAATAAACAGAAACTGAGGTGATCTCCACAAGGTGGTTTACTGAAAAGGAGTTAAAAGCAGCAAATTGGTACTGTATGTATACACTCTTGTTGTGATGCATACCATGCAAAAAAGAACACTAACAGAAAAGAAGCCTAGGAATTTTCGCCACTTAAATACACATTGATTCCATAAAGCAAGACATATAATCTGTACAACTCACTATTGAAAAGGTTTTTTTGGAAAGCTGAAGGACAGTTAATTCTCACAGATTACTTAACACCTCCATGCCTAAACTTCTCACCTTCAAGTTCAGGACTCTTCAGTGAATCATATAAATTTATAAAAATAAGCCCCACTTTACTGCAGGGATTGTTCATTTCAGTAATATGAAATGAAACCTGGATTGTTGCTGGTCAATAGTTTTCTGATTGCAGTTCTAGGAAACAGAGCCACCTGACTGTAACATAAATAATTGGTGTGTCTGGTTCAATTTGAGACTAAGGCAATTTGGAGCAATTCTGCCCTCGGTTGTTTGGGTTCAGTTTTTACTGATTCCATTATTAATGGCACCTTGAACCTGGATGAAGAGAATAGTTGCTATCAGAAATAAATTAATATAGTCACATATATTAAAAAGCAGAGAGAAAAAGAATTATTTGTTCTTAGGATTTGTCAGTAGTAGTTTCACCAAGATTTAGTGCTGGTAGTCCATTCTGAAACATGCTGAGTACACAGGCTATGAACTGGAAGAACATTTTACAAAATTTAAAAATGCTGAGCAAAAAATGAGAGCTTAATACAGGTGATTGGCTCAAATGATCAGCACTAAAAATTTGGCTTAGCTGCACTTGTCAAGGTTGGTGCAGATGGACATTTTGTAGGCCAAAGCTGTTGTAAGAAATAGCTGAGATATAAAATCCAGTCAGATTTTTGTTTGGGTTTGGAGGTTTTTTTTAGTATTATTTTTTTAAATCCATGCACAGTCAATCAGTAGTTTCTGCTTTCTAGCTTTGGCTTGAGAAACTGGACAGAATCATGGCTTTTGTGCAATTGGATGATGTCTTTGCTCCCTTGAGTACGGATTTATCTTTTAACGTGTTATGATGAGAGCTGTGTGATAATATTTGCATTCATAGCAAAACCACCACATTTCTTGGCTTTCCTCCAGTTCCACTTGAGCACACGCATTTCTGGAATGTTGTCAGACGTATTTTTGTGTTCATTCTCAGTCACTGAAAGCAGTTTTTGCAGTCTCTGTTTTTCTTGAAATCTTTTGTCCCATTAAAGATGACTGCCATTAATTTGGGTGGAATCATACAACACACAAGCATCTCAGAAGTAAAAGGAAGTTGGGACTAGAGTCCTCATGTCTTGTGACTGACAGCTACATCCAAAGGTAGCTTTATTGTGAGTTTTATTTTACTAGTGATTAGCAGCATTACAGCATTTACCAGTTTATTTGCTTCAGACAACGTGCCCCAAAAAGCCTGCTCAAAAGTGCAGAGGAAGAGAAGTCTTTCTTTGATTACAGCTAAGTTAGACTGCAGCTCATCCCATAGGGTCAGTTCCTTACCATGCTGACACTGTACATGAGTTCTGTAGTTTCTTTCAGGCATAGTGAGCAGGCTTTGCAAAATTCCATTCTTTTCCTGTGCCTAAATAAGGTGGGGAGAAAGTGGAAGGAAACTGTCTTGTCCTGATTTACCATATATTGACCACTGGGCAACTGATTTCACTGAGCAGCAAGTGTTTTCGGCAGTGGCTGATGGGTTCTTTTCAGTGTCCTCAGACAAAACACCTTTTGAGAACTGTTTTCAGGACAACTGGAGACCTAATCTAGTTACACTTAGATGCAGTGTCTTTTTGTTTGCTTGTTTACTGGTTTGGTATTGTCTTGTAATGGCAGTCTTAATCTGGATTCTCCATGCCAATAATTGCCCATTGCTATTTTGCTTGTAATGGTTTAACCAAGGAGAGGCATCTCATCCCCACACAGCCACTCACTAACACTTTCCCACTGAGATGAGGGAAAGAAGACTTATGGATTGGAACAAAGACAATTTAATAGATAAAGCAAAATCAAGCAAAGTAAAATAAGGAATTCATTCACTGCTTCCAATGGGCAGGCAGGTGTTCAGACATATCGTGGAGAGCAGGGGTCCATAACACATAAGTGTGACTTAGGAAGACAAACACCATCAGTTTGAATGTCCCCTCCTTTCTTCTTCTTCCCCCAGCTTTCATATTCTGAGCATGAGGCCATATGGTGTGGGATATCCCTTGGGACAGTTGGGGTCAGCTTTCCCAGCTGTGTCCCTTCCCAACTTCTTGTGTTTCCTCAGCCTGCTTGCTAGTGGGGTGGTGTGAGAGGCAGAAAATGCCTTGGCTCTGTGAAAGAACTGCTCAGCAGTAACTAAAACATTAGTCTGTTACAATATTTTTTGCAGCACAAATCCAAAACCTAGCCCCATACAAGCTACTATGCAGAAAATTATCTTAGCCAAAATCCACATACTGCTATTTCTTTCTTTAAGTGATACCACAAGCAAAATGTCTAACAAAAGCAAGGAATCAAAAACTTTTGAAACACTAAATATGTTGCATATTTTAAATGCAAATTATATTTTCTACCTAGCCTTAGTTCAAAAAAGTGTAGCTATCAGATACCAATATATACTATGTAGATCTAATCTCATTTTATGTAGGCTGACCTCGTCCATCCACATTTATGAAAATTGTAGTCATATTTAATAACAAACACTCCATATACTTTTTCCTTATTTATTTCAGCTAAAAGGTACAGGTGTATATAAAAATAGTCTATAAATACTTAAATCTTGGGGTGAGAAAGAAATTATTTAAGGTGGCTAGTACACTTAAGAAGAAATAATATAAAAAATACTTTGAAAGAAACTGTGAGCTAAAGATTGGCTCAACAACTTGATAAAACCTTACGGAATAACCATCCTTAGAAAATGTACTATATTAAAGAAGGTAGAAGGATTATATGTAGAACTAGTGGTTGTACATGTCATACAATGTCCCATAGGTGGACTAGCCTTAATGTGTTCTCTTTGTTAAGCTTTGAATTATTGATTACTAATGGCAAGTGGGAAATGAAACTTTTGATTCACCATATGTTTTTCTTAAAATGCAAGCTACTCAAAATACTAGAAATAGCTCTGGTTTCATATAGCCCTGTTTTAAGTCTGTTAACATAATGGCTGAGTATAATATTTTTTTCATCTCTACTCCTTCTTTCTATGATACATGTACACAATAGATCAAATACTGCTTTTTGAAATTATGTATAGAAGAACAAAATATTAAAAAGAAAACAGATGTCTAGTTTGAAAGTATTGCCCTTACTCATATTTTCTATACGTACTTTGAACATCACTTTTCATTCCAAGCCTAATGTGCACGCAATGTGCAACTTTTAAATTCAATGTCATGACAGTATTAGTGGAAACTTGTCTTGACTTGAATTAAGACTTCAAAAATGCTTTTGCTGATATTTCATTAGAAAAATTATTTTAAAATGAAAAAATACTATCAGCTTTATGGACTTGTCAGAAAATGGGAATCTTGAGAATAACAGGTTTTGGGTTTTTTTCCCTAAATGTTTGTATTTGTGGATTTTTTCTAGATTATTTTGTTGTCTTTACAACATTTTAAACTTAGTTCCATTCCAAAATTCCATTCACTTTCGAGGTGAACGGGACTTTCTGTAGATTGACAAAATGGGTCAGGCAGTTTTCACAGCCTGAATCTGCTCTAATTCATTGAAGTGACACTGGTAAAAATAAATCAGAAATGTGCTTAGAAGATTTGCTCATCTTTCCAAGTCTTTTCTTTTTCTTGTTTTTTATAACACTAGTGTATGCTAGCACCAAGTGTAATTGATTAATAATATTCCTTTCTGATTACCAGGATGAAAATGTGCCCTTAAGAATTTTTGCAATTATTTTCCACTTTCTTTCTCTCCAACCAGGTGAAGTGAACTACATTAAAAAAAAAAAAAAAAAGAGGTCAGTTTTCTCCTCATTAATTTTCAAATAATTTTCAACATATTATGTATTGAGAAGATAGGAAAAATGTGCTATATATCAAATTAGTCAGTAGATGCCAAATGATGCCCTCCTCACCCCAGCCCATATGTTAGCATGCTGTGCAGATTGTGATTAAATAAAGAACAGAGTCCTACTGTAAACAGGCAAAGCTGTGAGTTTAGTTTTGTTGAATCATCACATCTTTTGTGCTCCTTCTGATTTTTTATACATACCTTCTCACTTCCTCTCTATTAAATAATAAATCTCCTGAAGGCAAAATGCTTGTGGGGTTATACGGCCAAATTATTATCCTTGTGGGCTATTGTAATAGCACAAGTTTAAGGGGAGGGGGGTACTTCCTTCTCCCTCCTCATAGTTATGTATTGAAGTTTGTCAGGGAATTAGCCAATTATTTCACATGTTCTCATCTTTTGTTTTGAAGACTTTCTTGATACCAGGTTTTGTCCTTAAGTGATGTGCATTGCACATTTTCAGTTCAGGTATTAAATTTTTAAGTGCTCATTAGAAACTTTTCCTTAACACAGTGAATTTATATCTTGCCATTCACTTATATGAAGCACATGTGGCCACTGATGATCCTGTGATAGAATAATTATTCCACATTTAACAACTTCTGTAACCTTGTGTTCAGCAATTCAAGGCAAGGTTATTTTTATACAATTCAGTATTTTGCAAGAATTAGTGCATTATATAAGAATATTATAGTTAAATAAGCTACAGAGCACCACAGGCCAGCTAAAACATATTAGGGAAAGAAAATAAAAAAAAGGTTAAATGGGATCAACAAAATGGTCAATCCAGTCTTGTATTCCATTATGACAGATTTGAGTGAAGGTCTTTAAAATCTTTAAGAGAAGCCTTACACTCTTTTCCTCCTGCAAGAAAGCTTAGCTGGCAGCTTTAGTAACTCATTAATATTACTATCCATTGACATGCCATATGAGTAATTTTTAAGCAGTTCTCACCACCAAAACTGGCAGAAATTTCTCAGTTAAAACTATCAACATGATCATATTCAATTACAGAGGTATACTCCAGATTTTATCATGGCTTCTAAAAATCTATATTGACAAAAAGTCCACAATAAGCTGGGATAATTGAATTTATATTTTAAAAGAAATCAAAGTTGAGTAATAAGCCTGTCTAATATGTTTGATAGGACATTTCATGGAAGATCTGAACATGATGACATGATTGATCACTGCCTGGAGAAAGTTATTTTCTAAGACAGAAAAAAACCCCTCCATTTATCTGCAAAACCTTTTGGTATATTTGTAAAAGAATCAAGGAGAGGACTCTGGGCCATCAGTGTTACTGTGAAACCTCACACACATGAATGTTTCATGAACAGTCTTTTACTCTGCCTATTCTGACTACTGCATTTTCAAAGCTTAAACTGATCTCTCAATGCACTTAACTTTCATCTGCGTGAAAGCAAAAACCAACAGGAAAGCTTAGCTTTTTCTGTGAGACTGTGATCTTATTCTGTACATTTACCATGCAGGTTCATCCTGAGCTATTCTGCCAAATATAAAAGACAAATATAACTTTACAGAGCAAATTGTTTAATGTGCAAGCTTTAGAGCAAGAAATATGGCTTAATAAATGCTGGAAATGTTTGAAAAAAAAGGGGCAGAAATAGAAGGAGCTTGGGACTGCAGAGAACAGCAAATAAAATGGCAGCATAAACATTATTTAGTAATAGAAATCTTCAGTGCCCATCTCCACAATGCCTATCTCAAGGAAATTCCTCACAAGCATCTATTTGTGAAATACAGATGAACATTTAGACTATTCCTCAGTATCAGCAAGACTGCACAGGGCAGAGAAGAAAACAATACCATCAGGAAGTGTATTGCCTCACCACAGCTACTCTTAGGGTTTTCTGGGTCCCCATGGTCTGCAATTGCCATGTGTCTGTAACAATATCCTCCTGTGCCCAGCTCCTGGGCTTTCTGCACAGAAGGGAGACAAATTCCTCTCACTGCCTCACCTTTCACTGAGTACTTCCTCTATCTCACATCTCCAGCAGTTTTTTCTATTTAGTTACAGGATTTGATTATTTAGCCAAAGATCTGGGTCTAGTACCTCCTCAGGACTCACTGCACAGCATTTTTTTCCCTCAGATGAGGCCCATAGGGAGGCAGCCTACAGAACAGCATAAGTGTGATGATGAGTTTGCCATATAATTAAAGTACTAATAAAGCTGTTGGACTGAAAGGTCCCCTTTATCTTGGAGAGCCATACCAGTATCTTTAAAATCAACATTAGAGAAGAAAAATAGGAAGGTGGAAGGATATGGGATTTTAAAACTATGGCAATAGTTTTAAGAATTGCATGAAGGTTACCGGGCCATTTTAAAACTCTTTAATGTCTCACTTCCCTTTCAGTTTCATCTGTTTCAGTGTTTATTAATAGCCAACGTCTTTCTGCTACAGTTTGAACATCACTGACTTCTGTGATTTTGACCTTTGATATCAAAGCTGATATTATCCATAGGGCTTTTTGCTTATGTTTTAGAGAACTCAAAGCAAGCACACCTCTGGTCTAATTTAAAAGGGGGGTCATCAGTCTCTGCTGTCTCTTAAACAAGAAGGGGTAAAATGGGAAGCATGAGAAGTGACGTTCTGTTCAGATTAAAACTAAAGTCCAGTTATTTATGAAGCTGAAAGAAACAGTTGACTTCAGGTATTCTTTCCATTACAGTCATGACTGGCCAAATTAAATTTTAACCATTAATCCCTTCATGATATTGCCACATACAATAAATGCCTACATAAAGTAACTACAATAGGAAAAATCTTTAACTATTGCTCTCCATCTTTGAAAATGCACAATATATGAAAGCGAGTAGCTTTTATTAAAGAGTTTAAAATGTTGAAGTTCAGTGATGCCATGAACTTGCTGGTATAAATTAAATCAGTGAATAAATAAAACATAAAATTAATGAAGTAGAAATTCTTCATCTTATATAAAGCAGCAGATCTCTAAAAAAATATTTCCAAGCTCTGTCAAATGACATCATTCATATAGCAAGGTAACTCAGCAGAACATCATGTGGCATCATTTTTCCCAGTCTACTTGCAATTCATATTTTAACCTAGACATGTGACAGTGTCTATACATGTTGTTAGTTGCTGAATTTCTTATAAGCTCAGTTTATTGATGCTTTGACCTGAACATGAAAGGAAGTAGTAAAGATTTTTGCTTACTAACATTATTTCAAAATGACCAGAAGTTCTTGTACCATCTTGTAACTTCCTTGTTATTTTTAGTAAGGGATTTACTGACAGAATAATTGTCTGTATACCTTGGCCTTTGAGCAAGTCAGTTCAGTTTTTGTGTGCAGGCATCCCGTAAGGATACATGGCCCAGTGAAGATCTTTGGGCCTCAGTTTCCACATCTGTATAGCACTATTCTACTCAAATGTGTGAGCTTGCTGCATTCAAAGTGATGGAAGACATACACATACTATTTTTTGTATTTTCTAATCTGTGATTTTCTTTCTTTAAAGTATGTTGTCAATTTATTTTTTACTTCTGTTACTTAATTGATGCAGAAGGTAATCTCACTGGTCTGAGTGTATCTACTAACATAATCTATCAAACTGTAGAGATTACACTGCAGGGGCTGTTTTCAGAATTGCACTGGATCAATAACACAAGATTGTTTAAGCACGTGTCCTGAGTTTAGCAGCGGCAGTCATTTTTTCTCCTTCTTGGTAGCTGGTGCAGTGCTGTGTTTTGATTTCGGGCTGGGAACAAAGCTGATAAAAATGATGTTTTGGTTTGGCCAAGGACTTTGTGAGTCTCATGCTCTGCCAGGGAGGAGGGGAAGCCAGGAGGAAGCAGAGACAGGACACCTGACCCAAACTGACCAAGGAAGTATTCCATACTACAGCACGTCATGCCCAGGATGTAACTGAGAGTTACTCGGAAGGGCTAGGGAACTGCAGGGTTGGAGGAGGTATTGGTCGGTGCTTGGTTGGGCTGAGGGGAGCGAGTTATCGGTCGCCTGGTGATGAGGTGTTGTATTCTCTTCCCTTGTTATTTCCTTTATCATTACTATTATTGGTGGTAGCAGTAGTGATTTGTGTTATACCTTAGTTACTAAACTGTTCTTATCTCAACCCGTGGGAGTTGCATTCTTTCTAATTCTCCTCTCCGTCCCTCCAGGAGTAGGGGTAGGGCAAGACGGGGGGGGGGGGGGGTATAGTGGGTGAACAAGCTGTCTGGATGGGTTAAACCAGGACAGAACGCTTGCCTTCTTCCCACCTGAAGCAAACAGTTTGATTACCTCATCACAGAGATTATGACACAAGGTGCTGACTATGGGTTTAATTTTATTTCATTGATGGATTTAGATTTCAGCTGCACACTATCATCTATCTATGCTTATCCACCTACAACAGGCTTTTTTTTTGCGTGTGTGTGTCTCATCTGAAGATTGGAGAAGATATAGTGGAATCATAACTCTACAGTTTAATATTCTGTTGAGGATCCCCAGCTGCATTTCAGCAAATGCAAAGCTGAGAAGTTTGCTCATTACGTTTCTGGGAGCTTTTATGATATTGGCCTTGGAATATTATAAGAGAAAATAGAAGTATCAGAAACAGAATGAAGAACATAAAAAGTAAAAGACCAGAAGCTCAGTTACTGAGCTGAAAGAAGTTACTTACATATGAAAAAACCAAGAAAAACAAGCCATTTGCCCCAGGCCACCTGATTTGAGAGTGCCTCCTTACATTACAACAGATGCAGTCTGGAGCTGCTAGTATTTTTCTTCTATCATAAGGTGGGACGAGTCATTCTATGAGTGCATGCATTATGTCTCACAGTAAAGCCCCCTACAGATGAAATCAACTCTCAGTGAAAAAGAAAAAAAAAAAGAAAGAAAAAACTTTTAGGATGTCACAGTATGTCACCATGTTATGTTGCTAACTTATCCACTATGTTTTTGTTGTACAATGTAATCAACATAGTTGCAGAGGCAGTCTTTATTCTGTAAAAAGAAATTATTTTCCTGTCAACGTGGATAGGTATGCAAGCAACCCAGGGAAGTGCCAGTTTGGCTAGCAATATTCTCTACCTTGAAGAGCTTTGGAGGTTAAGATGTAGGCAGCTGTATTTGAAGGTGGCCAGTCTCACACTTTTGGTGACCATATGACTTCCTGTGATCCAGCCTTGCATTATTTATCAAGTATAACTAAACAATCACCATCCCTGTGTTCAAAACCATCTAGATAAGGCTGTTAGTGATATGCTTTAGTGATGGGCCTGGCAGTCCTGGGATAAAGGTTGAACTTGATCTTAAAGGTGTTTCCAACCTAGCTGGTCCTATGTTTCTATGATTCAGAGGTATCCAAGGAAGCTTAAAGTCACAATAAAATGTTATATTCTGCAGATATTTTATAGACAAAAAAATGAGGATTGCAAGAAAAGACCATCAGTTTAGTGAAATGCCAGTGTTCCCTACCTATCTATATATTCAGATAACACCCATATGTGATGGAGTGGACCTGTGTTAACATAATGACTTCGTTTTGACCGGTTTGCTATAATAAACTAATACACAGCTCTTATTCTAAACAATATCTTGACTTTCTGTATTTTAAACTTTTTTTTTTTAATCATCACAGGAGCTCAGAAAGTATTTTAATTCTCTAGTGCATACACGCAAAGTGTTGCTATTCTCTCCCTGTTCTTTTGAGATCTAATAGCCTGTCTGCCCAAGCTGTGAAATGAAACCCTAGGTCTCCAATTAAGAGTCAATCACATAAATCTTGAGATAGAGAAGAAGCACAAACACTTGCTCACAGTTTCATTTTTACATTATGCCTTAATTGTGATGACCTTTCCCTGTGCACTGCCCTAGTATTGAAATCATGGACTGGAATGAATGCTTTTTATCTTTTCATTAAGTTGGCATACGACTGCCATTTGAGTTGCTCTTTATGACAAATACCAAAAGCCAAATTCTGATCTCATGTACAGTGATGTAAATTTAGAGTCTCTCTACTGAATTTCATGCGATATTAAACTACTAATTAGTTCTGTCTGAATCACTGAGTCCCTCTTGAAAATGTATACAGTGCGAAAAACAGAAGGAAGAGCAGGTTTTAGTAAAATTTAAGTTTTATATAGGCAATGTTCCTCTAGTATTTAATTACCTGTTAATCAGAAAAAGCAATTAAAGCTATTATTAAAAAATACAATGCCACTTCAAAAATCATGGAAGAGAGATACATTTACAGGATCATGAAATAAACATGGACTATCTGATAAGCTAAATAAACACAGATAAAATAAACATTGAAATAAACAATGGATGAAATAAATATGACCATGAAATAAATATGGAATACTGACTCTGGAGAGAAAAGAGGTCCAAGAAATCTTATTAATATTCAAGGATTGCCTGCTCCAAGCTTAAGAATAGCTTATCCTAATGAGCAGGAAGGCTGGCAAAAATATCAGGAGGCCTGTGTGGATGAACATGGAGCTCCTGGTAAAACCCAAACATGAAAAGACAAGACATAGACCTTTACAGTTCTGAATTCCCCAGTGTCAGAGAGATATGGAGTTACTGGAGAGAGGTCAGCAGAAAGACACTAAAATAATTAAGGAACATCTCTTATGTGAGGAAAGGCTGAGAGAGGGAACTGCTTTGTCTGGAGAAGAGAAGGCTCAGGGGGAAACTCACCAATGTGTATAAATATCTGAAGAGAGACTGTAAAGAAGGTAGAGACAAGTTCTGCACAAGTAGATTCAAGAACAAAAGGCAATAAGCTCCAGCTGAAACACAGGAGGATACATCTGAACATAATGAAACTCTTTTTTACTGTGAAGGTGACAGAGCAGCAGCACAGGTTGCCCAAGGAGGTTGTGCATTCCCCAACTTCGGAAATACTTGAAACCTCTCTGGACATTATTCAACCAGCTCTAGGTGCCTCTGCTTGAAGAGGTGAGTCTGACTAGATGACCTCCAGAAGCCCCTCACAACCTTAACCATTCTGTGATTTCAGTAGAGGATCTAGCTAATTTGATACAAAGCTCAGCAAAAATTCCATTATGAAATGTGAATAACAAGATATTTATCCATTATCATGACTGAAAAACATTGAGCAAGTTCTGTTAAAGACCTTGCTCAGTCTCACTCTACATATGACTTCTAAGGTCACTTTTTTTTTTTTTAACTTGTGCAACAGGTCAGATTTTTGTGGGTTTGTTTACTTGCTTGTTTCTGTCAGCACGCCAACATTTGGACTGATGAACTTCTACACCCACTAAACCAAGCTTAAAATATGGAGTCAAGGCTACAGGATTGAGAGAGACAACCTATGCAGAGTTTGTCTGCACACAATGTTGACACATTAATCAGTGTTTTACCATTACAGCAAATGGAACATGAGATTCCGCTTCAAATCTTCAGGCTTTTATGCTGCCTTTTTTAAAAAGGCTTCATAGCTTGGGCTAAGATTTGAGGTATTGAGAACATTCTAAAGTTAGTTTTAAAAAATTCTTGGTATTTCAAAGCAGAGAGCTTTTCTCTACACAGTACCATGCAGACTGCCATGCGACACGATGAAAGACACCAGTAATAGGTTGTAGTGAAAATGCAAATGAAAAGCTTTTCCAGGAAAATAAATTGTGATTCTTAGAATGTGAGGTGCAAAGTGCAAAACAGAAGAAATACAATTTGTGTTGTAGAGTAGCAAACCTGTGTCCCCAAAGGGTACAACATAAGCAAGAAAAAAAAAATTAAAAAAATATGTAGTTGAACTAATGAAGTATGATGCATCTTCAGTAGTGATTAACCTAAATGCATCTTGGAAGAAATAGAGTGTTTGAAAGTTTAGGCGTTATTTTGACTAACATTCTTGGAACTAAGAAAGGCAATAGAATCTGTTTATAGTATTTCGTTGGCAGAAAACAGATGTGTTCAAAGGAATTAAAGCGTGACTTGATTAGGGAGTTTTGAATGAACTAATGTAACACAGAAAAATTAAAAGTTCATGTGAATTATACACATTCTAAAAGTAAGAAAAAAAAGGGGAATCCTAAAAGTAAGAAGTCAGAAATAGTTTTTGTGTTTAACATTTGATAATTCTTATGTCTAATATCATTAGGTCAAATCAGAGGTTTCTGTCAGTACCTGAGATGCTTGATGGTAGATTGAACCTGGAACATTTTCAGGGAGTAATCTTTCCTTTGAAATATCTTCCCTTTTCCAACAGATATGTGTTTAGGGGATTCCAGAATGAAAGCTGCATCTGAACCATTGCTTTTCTCGTTTATTTATCTAATTCCTTCTTTGACACATATTTATTTCTGGTCTCTGCAGTATTTGGTTTCTATGGATATGTTCCAATTGTTAAATAAAAAAAGTTCAGGAAGTGACACTTGAAGGAAAGTGTCATGGTTTGGCTTATGTCCTCTTAGCCTCATGAGTCGTTTGGTCACATCCCTACTACATAACACTTGGTCTTGTGGAGCCAAGCAGTCGCCCATGACACTAAGACAACTAATCTTGTGTTTTCTTGGTACAAAATGTTTGAGGTAATGGTTGGGTTGTGCAATACGAAAGAAATTTGATACAGTAGTGACCTACAACACAAAATAACAGGTATTCATTGCTTCCCCAGGTGTGGTGTGATGAGGAGGCAGAATGTTTCAAAACACAAATCTGTGCTGGGATAGGGTATGAAGTAGTTAGAATCAAACCACATACAGCATCATGTATATCTTCTTTTGAGAACAGTACCTTCAGGAATCCTAAAACTTCTAGGTTTTGTACAGAACTTGTTGCAACAGTCCCAGGGTTAGGCCAAAGCTGAGGTACAAGCAGCATAAAGAGCAGTTATCAGTGTCACCATTTCCCCATGGCAGTACTGTTACCAGTAACTAACATAGTTCAGAGTCCTTTCTCTGGCTCTGAAGGTTTAGTTCAAATACTATAATTCATTGTATACCCTAGCTAGGCTGTCAAAATTCACCCCACATATGGGACACAGCCTATGTAAAAGGCTGAACAGCATGCAAGAATTATCTGTGTGCCAGCTGGGACAATCTAAAGCTGGAGAAGACCATCAATTACAATAGCGCAGACAGCTGCATGTCAATACTTGAGTTCATGATCTTACTTTAGTTCAATAGGCTGAGACTATGCATTATGAGTTGGTGTTGTACAGGAAAAGTCTTTCCTTTGTTCATTGAACCCACTAAGAATTAGCTTTGATGGTTGCATTATCGCTGTATATATTTAGAAATATAGAGCAAATTCCCTAATCATTTTCTCCATAACCTTCACAAAACAAACAAAACTAGCCTTTCCCACTAAGTGTTTTCAAAGCTGAAAATGTTTAACTGTTTAATATTTCCCCTAAGCATCTTATTCTTTTCTCCAAGCTTTACAGTTTTTCATACACATTTTTTAGATAGGGTGACCTTGTGGAAAATGAGCTAAAAAATTTTTTCTTCTATGACAGGATACTGCTCGTTGCAAGCTTTGTTTTTTGAAAAAAACAGAGTTTTATGGCCTAGATCTAATAAAGCCTTTAAATGTACCTTTTAGCATCTCACTATTATTTTCAGATAATGAAGGCAGAGTTCTAATGAAGCTAATCTTATATCTAAAGGTAAACAAATACTTCAACTCTTCCTTGGCCTGAGTATAAAAATCCAGATTAAACCCACAAATAGTAGCAGTAGTAGAGGAAATAAGGAAAAAAAATCCCTCTTCTAAGTCATTTTTAGATATTTTTTCTTTTTTTACTTTTGAATCTCCATTGGTATAATTTTTAATATTTGACATTTAGCTGTTTTATTCATTGTTTCTTCTCCTCAAGTCAATGATCTAATTGTTAAAATCAGAAATGCTAGTTGACTACAAGGAAAGTTATTATAGCTTGTAATATTTTTAAGTATCTGTACACACTAAAGAGTCAATGAAGGGTTTTTATTTTTTTTTTACATTGCTTTATGAATAAGCTGTATCACTAGAACCAATACAAAACCTGTTTTAGATTTTGTATTACAGCCAAGATTAGGTATCTTACACAACTCTGGCTACAACAGCATCATTCATCACCCACGAATAAGGCCAACTTGTCCATCTGAGCTGTCATGTTAACAGATCCACAAAACTATTTATCTTCATGGTCAGCATTGCAGTTACACTTCAGCAATATACTCATCTTCCAACTCTGTTAATGGAGCTGTCCCAACTACAATTACACCTTCTAAGGTCAAAGCTCATACTGTTCCCAAGGGAAACTCTGAAGAAGAGGAAAACTACTTGAAGACATATCAAGCACATGGATATTTCTACTGTATTTTTTAACTGTAGGTAGCCTGGAGAGGAATCTGAGGCAATACTAAGTTTTTGTTAAAGAGTCATAGATCAATTAGGTTAGCAGCTAGGTTAGTGTTTTTGTCTGAGAATAATAATAACACTATCAGGACAGAGGAGAACTGAAAGGGGGACTAGACGTCGTGTTAGGCACCACTGAAGAGGGACTTGAAGAAGATGTAGGGAGTCAAAAGGATTTTAGTTAGACATTATGAAGAAAGTTGGAAATATGAGAAACAATGCAGTACAGAGACCTGCTCCTCCACAGCATATATGGTAAAGCCTTTATTTGCCTGATTGAAGTGATTTTTACCTTTCAAGGACATCCTTTCTGGGTTTTCCACATTTCTGGGTCATGCTAACAACCATTTGCATGCATTTTCTTGTGGACCTGAAGACAAAGTTGATCATTCCCATCACTGCTTTAGCTGCTTGCTAACTGAAACAGGAATAATAGGAATATATAATTAGTATGTCAAAGTGCAAGAATATATCAAATTCCAGGAAGCCAGAGGGCAAGTTCGGGTTATGTTTCTTAGGTGCTGTAAACTGTATATTACAAAGACAAGAAAGGAATCACAGAGATTTAGCAGAGGTAAACTTGATACCTGTAAGCAACATCTTTTTAGTGATATGCTGGTTCGAGCTTGTTACACTAAGTATATCACAGAATCATAGAACACCGGGTTGGAAGGGACCTCAAGGATTATCTGGTCCAACCTTCTCTGGCAAAGCATGACTTTCATTAGACATTCCAGCACCCTGTCCAGACAAGTCTTAAAATTGTCTAGTACTGAGGAATCTGCCACTTTTCTGGAGAGATTGTTCCAATGGCCGATTGCTCACAGAGTGAATAATTTTCCTCTAATGTCCAACTGGAATCTCCCCAGGAGTAACTTGTACTCACTACTCCTCATTTTTTCCATGTAGTTCCTTGTAAAAACGGAGTCTGTCTTTGTAGCCACCCTTTAAGAACTGAAACATGGTGATAAGTTCTCCCCTGAGCCTTCTTTTCTCTACCCTTCATTCATGTGGCAGGCTTTGTTCATCTCTATAGCCTTTCTCTTGATTACCTCTGTCCTGTCTACGTATTTTTTGTATAGCAGGGAACAAAACTGAATGCAATATTCCAGGTGTGGTCTGACAAACACTGAGTGGTTCAATGACATTTTTATTTCTGTCGATGATGCCCTTGTTGATGTAACCCAGCATCCTGTTGGCTTTCTTTGATGTAGCTGTACACTGTTCATTCATATAGAGCTTGTTGTTCACCAGGACACCCTATATCTAGAAAAGATGTCCAGAATACACTCAGGAGAGGACATAGCAATAGAGGATTTCTGGGGAGATGTGTAAGTGTGTGGATGTTTGTTACTTGATTATTCTATGTGTCGTGGTTTAACTGTCAGCCACGCAGTCTCACTCGCTCTCTCCCCCCGCTTCTTCCCTCCCCCCAGCTCCCGGAGGGATGGGGAGAAGAATTGAAAGAATGTAACTCCCACGGGTTGAGATAAGAGCAGTCCAGTAACTAAGGTATAACACAAACCACTACTCCTGCCACCAATGATAATAATGATAAGTGAAATAACAAGGGAAGAGAATACGATACCACTCACCAACCAAGCAGTGAACCAGCCCTTCCGGGTAGCTCCCAGTTACATCCTGGGCATGACGTGCTGTGGTATGGAATACCTTTTTTGGCTAGTTTGGGTCAGGTGTCCTGTCTCTGCTTCCTCCCAGCGTCCCCTCCTCCCTGGCAGAGCATGAGACTCACAAAGTCCTTGATCAGACTAAACATTTGAACAGTAACTAAAAACATCAGTGTTATCAGTGCTGTTCCCAGGCCAAAAGTCAAAACCACAGCACTGCAACAGCTACTAAGAAGGAGAAAAAATGACTGCTATTGCTGAACCCAGGACACTATAAAAACTACTGCTTAACGGTCTTTTTCACAGCTACTGAAGTATTCAGAATGTCACAATATTCTAGTGACAATAGAACACACTCAAGTGGATTTAATACTCTGACACATTTTCTTCACTTTTCCCATACTTTCAAATAGCTAGGGTTATAAATGAAGGCCTTAGTCAACCACTAGTGCAAATATTACAATACTAATATGTCCTACAGAACCCCTGTGATCAGACCCACAGGGTCTCCAGAGTGTGTAATAGTTTTTCACATAATTTGGAGAGGGAAAATCAAGTTAATTGGAACATTACAGTTTGTTATGTTAGCGTGGAATTCGATTGAGTTTTTGCAAGCCAGACTCTCATATAATGGGCAACTTACTTTCCCAACCTCTATTTCCTTAAGATCTTGTATCTGTCCTTGGCAGCTCTCCAGTTTTTCAAACTATCCCACCAAGCCCCTGATCCCAGTGGTATCATAGCACTGCAACTGCATGAAGACCTCCAGTTCCTCCTGTTTGTTCTCCGTGCTGCATGCAGCACTGTACAAGCACTTCAAAGGCACCCTGTCATTCAGTTCAGATGTACGCCTTTCTACCGAGTCAAGAAGATTCTGAGGTTTCTTTTGTCTATATCACCCTACACCCTTTGCTTGCCAGCCCTGTCCATGACTTCCTTCCTTGACTGGACATCATCTCCCTTCCCAGTTGCTCCCATTGCGGCATCACCATCATCACTGGGGCAATTTGTAAGTCGTTTATAGTCATTCTGGAAATTTCAAATTTCCAGACCTAAACTACATTTCTGTATAGAGAAGACAGTAACAATAATATTTCAGTGATTTTCTTCAACTCCACATTTACTACAATTCTAATGGGAACAAATTTTATTTAGTGGTACCTAACAGTACCTTCTTGGAGGCTGTTCTCTTCCTAAAACTTTCTAGGCCTGTAGGCGAGACAACCCCTTACGTTTTCCTTGTTAAAAGTAGGTAGCAGTTATGCCCTTACTTTTCTGAAGTACTTGCTGATTTTTTGAAGGGACTGTGAGGTGATAGTGATGTGAAATTCAGAAGAGAAAATGGTTCTTTGTTGCGTAAGTGATGAATTCAGAGACCATAGATGACAACAAACAGGGATCTCTGTATATGTATGTGAATACTTGAGTATCGCGATCTGTATTCTAATGAGGGGTGTTGAAAAGTGGGGTATTAGTATAGAGTTATTTCTAGAATGTATCTGCCTCCTTAGTTATTTAAAAGGCATTTCATGGATGGATGGATATAAGGGTACAATCTGTGATGATCCTGGAGTATCTGATATATTTTTGATATTTAGAAAAAAAGAAAGGTTGTTGATTTCATTTGAAGAGAGCATATAATCTTCAAATGTCATATGAACAGGTACAGAAGAGGATAAAATGGGTAATTTGGGAAAAATTTACTCTTAACTATAAAGCTCCTGGACACCATTGTTACAAATTTCATTTAAAGTACGATGAAAAAAAATATTCCAAAGGACAACAAGATATTATTTGTTGTAAAAGCCATATATCTCTTGCTGCGTACCTACAATGTTATTGAGCATTCATGAGCTGTCAAGATGCCTTCATCTGGATATAATAGATATCATTACAGTTATCCAGCTAAATTAAGCCCTGCCAAAAAAAAAAAAAGAAAAAAAAAAAAAGCTACACTTCCAACCTTGTCCTCCACAAACTGAAAGAGATTTTTGACCTAAAGGTTATTTTTATATGTGCTTGGTAAACAGACTGTACAAATAGCAGCAGCGCGTATGGTTGTACAGGTTGTCTTTAACTGAGACAGTGTCAATAAGGCTGTTCATGCAAAGGACAATTTTCATTAGTGTTCCTAGAAACTTAGGGAATTTTGGTAATATCCCTGAACAAAGCCCACATGTCATGTTACAGGCTGGTTCAGTCATGAATGGACACAGAAAAGAACATTTCATGCCTGGTGAAAAAGACAAGCTATTTAATTTGTAATTCAAGCTGCAGAAAGGACAAGCTTATAGCAAATTTCCTGTAGAAGATTTTATTTATTATTTTGAATAATCCTACTCAGTTAAAAAAAGGGTTATATCTTTTAACAGAAAAATTAAAAAGGTCCTGCAACACTTATAATCCCTTCCAAAATGCTTAGCATTTCTGTCTGATCAGCATTCTTTTTATCCTTGTTCCACTTCTATAGCATTAATCTTCCTGGAGTAACTGTTCACTTGCTAAATATATCATCAGTGAAAGATAACTATAATATATGACAAATGCACCTTGAGAGGAATTCATTACAGACACCAATCTGACATCGCAGGATAGTGATGTGCTAGCACCATCTCTTCTCCCAGAACAGGTTGTGAAATAAGACTTTAAGATAATTGCATGTCTTATCTAAAATTCTCTCACCTAAATTGATACTCTATAGATTACTACTGAACTGTTCCTCCAAAGCCACAATTCTAAATTAACCTCAAGTGCAAAAGAGTGGCTCTATATTAGAAGTTAATATAAATACAGAAGTTTAAAATCTCTTTAGCACTGAATCTGTTATCTTAATTATTTTTTCTTATCCAAGTAAGCATTAAGTTTGCAAACCAAAGTCTCAGAAGGTATGTCGTCCCGCCACCTTTGTTTTTTTACTTCTAGTCATTTTGCCTGAGAGAAAAGAGGAAGAAAGTTGTTTTTTTTCCAGGTCCCTCAGTTCACAGGGTTGTTATAACCCCTCATTAAAACATTTTCTGTCACAGCTGTCATGAGGAAAATGAAGTCTACTTGTGCTGGCTTTCAGTGACAGAAAATTCTCATCTTTCTGGGTCTAACTGTGCTAACCTCAAACTAGGGCAATTTTAGGTGAAGCAGATAAAATACTGAATTCCATTAACGCTACAAAAATGTTTGAAAGGTTAGATACCATTTAAAAACTTTTGCTTTCTCTTTTTTTTTTTTTTCAAATCTGGTCCACATCTTAGGCACATATTCAAATGGAGTAATATTTTTGCTGTTATTGTTAAAATAAAAAATAATTCAGATGTGTCAAACAATATAACAGTCAAAACAATTATTTATAAGAATTCTGTGCTGCAGGAAATGCCAGCAGTGGGAATGGAAATGTCTTCTTAGCAATAGTTTTTTTCTGTACAAAATATTGTTCCTCCAAAGCAAGGAGACTTGTTCATTTGAAATGTTGCTATACAGTTCAACTTAATCTGCATCTGACGTAACATTAGTTGAGCTAAAATGTGATGGATGAATTATTTGCTGAAAATGCATGGGGTCTAATACTAATTCAATATTATTGCAGTTAAAGTTATTGCAAGGAACTTCAGCTGTCTTTTTCTAAAGGGTGTTTTTTTCTGTCATTAGTTCTGCAGGACTCAGAGATATGTTGTTAAAAATCACATGAAAATGTATTTTACTTCAAAGCTTTAAAACTTTCAAAACTTTTAAAACTTTAAAACTTTAAAAACTATCAAGAAGCGATATTTTCAGCAGTGAAAAATTTTGATTGAGAAGTTGGTACTAGCTTCATTTTCAAAGTGTAATACACTTCTAATCATTCCTACTCGAAGCCCAAAAGTTGAAAGGTAAAAATCAGTTGCCACTTTTGAATAGTTAAGTCTTTGTTTTAGCAATCCACAAGTGCTATTTTGTACAGCTTAGTTTATGGTTGTGAAAGAAAGTATACACCATAAACCCTCACACCTTGAGCATATTTAGAAAGTATGTCTATTGTGAGCCAGTCTAACACGCTAAGTCCAAAAGTGTCCACTTATATTTTCCATTCTTCCCCCTATGCAATTATCTGCTGAAGGCAAAAGTAGTGCAGAGATCTTGTAAATATTGCCTTCACTGTCCCTCAAAGGCCATCAAGGCACCTTCTTATTTCTCTGCAAGCACTTCTATATTGCAACTAATAGCATATTTGTGGAGAACAGCTTAAAAGAAGCTTGTATTCCCACTCAATCTGGCAGGAGTTGTCTGAAAAATGATCAACACTTGGTTTTCCTGAATATCGGGGCAAGAGAAGGACTCAATCACACAGGGACCTTGAAGTTGAATGTTGTTTTAATCCTAACTCTGATTCTGAGGTAAAGTCACTGTCCGGTCTTTTGCCTTGAGCACAAAATCTAACAATATTGAGGAAGGACTTTAACATTTCATTCCAAGATGAATGCTGTCCAAGAACTGTTCAACAGATGTTATTTTCCTTGTAGTTTTTCTCCATAGCCTTGTTAACACAAGAGATTGAATTTGTACCTCAGGGACCCAAACTTTATTATGGAACTGTAGGTAAAGTTCTTTCTTTGATCAAATAAAAAATGACAAAAAAGTGCCCTAACTTGTAGCTGTAAAGGACAGCATCAGAGAAGACAGCAGGTTGAAATTTTGAATCATCTTAATCAAATTATACCCATGTGTGTTTAAAAGAGATATACTACCCTCAGTTTACTGCAGATGTGTCACTGTTAGCAGATGCATAGTACTTTGCTCAACAAGAGAGAAAAGGCAAAAAGAGAAAAAATTATAGATATTAAATAAGTATTTTTCAGAGTATTAAAATTGTAACAGCTGATCTCCCCCATCCCCAAGCCTCACAAGAAAATTATGTCTATCAACTGAAGTGTAAGGTTCAAGAATATTTTACTGTGGCAGCTTAGTCCTAAGTCCAGAATATTTGTTTTACTACTACAGGAAAGAAATTTTATTGACTCAGTGCTGGTCTTTATTGTCTGTGGGTTATTGTGTTCTCTACAGAAGTTCAGCTGAGCCAGGCAATATGTAGATCAATATTGGTCAAAGATCCATCTATAGCTTTTAAAATAGCTAATAATAAATAAAAGCTTTTATCTGACTTTGCAGTGCTTCCTTAAACAGTTCTCAGTATTTCTTTCTTTTTCTGGATTCCTGATTTTTCACACTGCATATTTTTTATTTTGAACACTCTGTCAATGAATCCCAAGCATAGGCTAAACTACAGTCTTGATGTTAGTGCTAAACTTAACATAGAAGGTGGAAATCAGTTGGCATCATTTGGTTCAGGGGCCACAGAGCACTCGGGATCTGATAAAAGAGTAAGCTATTCTGCAGTTAAAGAATCTTAGTGAAGAATCTAATGTTTCTTAAGAAGGAATAATGTAGATTCAAGGTATATTGATTGTATGTGACCTAAGGCATGAAAAAAAATCCAGTAATTAACTTACTACTATCTGAAGGACAATCTGTAAATGATAACATTTGTACACCATTCAAAAAAAGATATTTTCTATGTAAAATAAACCAGTTCACAGGTAATGGCTTTTTGCAGATACTCACCACATATGCATTTCTGAGACTGCAGAGTGAACCTTTCACATCACCTTTTCAAACCATGAAGTCTATGTCCAACTGTTCTCTATTTGTTTGTTGCCTGGAGAATACCAAATTCTCTGAATGGCGCCAATAGAACACAGAATAAAGAATTAAAGGAATGTAAGAATGTTCAGTTTTGCCAGACTTCTACCATCATTATAATATTGTTGTATTCTTCTAAGAGGGGACAAAAGCAAAGGATAATGTGTGAGATAATCAGCATCAAGAGAGTTCACTGAGCAGGATATCAGCCGTTGCTAAAATGAAAACTGTTAATGTTTGGCTATTCAAAGGGAGTGTCTGATTTGTTCTACCAATATAGAACCTTACGTTTCCAATGTGCTTCCCAGCCAGGAAAATGGAAATCCAGTGTGACACCTGTCTTCTGCAGTAAGACTATATATATGTTTCATGAAGATTTAAGATATATCTTTGTATTTTAAAAGATCTAGATATTCAACAGGTGCTTCTCGTCTCATCTAAGTTCAGCTCTCAGTAATAACAAAGTTGAAATTGCCCATTAAAAACGTACTTAATTTTCTATCTGTGTAATTTTAATATTAGTCTGATTAATACACATATAACTTCTCTCATTAATGGCTTCATGTTTTCCATAGAATACATAATGGGATATTATTTTGCCATTTGACATAGCTGTTAGGACATTCTTTTTAACCTGCAGACTGAAATAGAGAAAGAATTTCTTGGATGGCTTTATTCTAGGAGTCATCAACAGCACAGACTTCTCACAGCTCTAGCTCACTGGTATTGACCACTTCCAGCCACTAAAGAATGATCCCAGAAAGTCAATCAAGCTCCACAAAGTTTGGTATGAGTTCCATCCTTGGTGGCTACTCAGTTGTTTTTGCAACAATACACATCTGAGTATTGAAAATTTATTTCTCCAGATCCTGGCTGCACCTCAGCCATCTCAAATTCCTAAAGGGGAATTTACATGAGAGAACAAAAAAGACATTTCCTTTATAACACAGAATCAAAGTGTCATTTCCTTTTTACTGATTCACTCTTGAGTGTAGCAAAGAAACAGCTGAATAAGTTCCCCCCATAGACACACACATTCAACCTGTCATACAAGCATACTGGTGGTGTTCCTTGTCAGAACAGGAACATTCTTATCACTTAGCATCTGTTTCCTTTTTTCTCAGACTTGTTTACCAGCATTTTCATTGAGAAGCTTCCTTACAGAGGATATTTTTTTATTTTTTTTTTTTAATATCTCATTCATTCACAATGGAGTTACACCTCCCAGCTGCAGCTATTTTAATAGCTGTAAGTGTTAGGTATATAATATTGCTGTGTGACTCATATCCTACCAAATGTTGAGCTAACGTGCAGTACAAAACTTCTGCAATCAAAGCTGTTTATAGTGACAGTTAAATTAAACAATATTATTTTAACTCATGTTGCTTCATAAACTTTGGCAGTAAAAGGACAATGATAGAAGTATTTTTCATTTCAGCCTAAAAAGGAAGAGATTATTTTATTAGATACTAATTCACATCAATATGATTTTGTTATTCTAACAAAAAAGTCTAGATGAAAAAGGCTCACACTGTGTTTGTAAAGGTTGAAATGAAATTGCTATTTCTAGGAGTTTCCATGGAAACTACAGTCCTAACCAAGACTCTGCGCAAAAAGAAGAGATTTTTGTTTGTTGTTGTTGTTGTTGTTACTAAGTGTTGTTGAGAAAATCCACACTATCATCACGATAACATGTGACCAAATGAACAGGCATGGTGGCTGAATAATGTATTGCATAAAACCATTGTGTTCACTTGCAGAATATTTTAGAAATTAAAGTTCAGGATTCTGTGTGACCTTAAGATTTATAGCTGTACAATTTTTAGGTTTAACATTCCCATTATGTTTGAAATGAATCAACATGATTAAAACCCAATATTACTTTGAGCAAACCCACCAGGTTGCCCAATTTTTACATTAAATGCATACTTGATAATCTTAGTAAATAAATAATTGTTTTTAATTGTTTTTTAGATGATCAATTAGTCTTATTATTGAGAGAGTTATTGAGAGCACCTTTCTTTTCTCTAAACTTTTACTTAGAGTTGAATATAGGAATTTACAGCTGCTATAGACAGTTTCACAATTTGAGAACAGACAAAAGTCCTTCCATAGTAAAGTTGAAAAGTAGGACAAGCTTTTCTTTCAAACCAAAGCACAAAGTTTTTGAATAAAAGATATATACTCAGATTCCAGATTCTCTGTGTTCACAAACCAGTCTTGATCCTCTTTCTGTTTCTGCAGCCATCCAAACCAGCATTCAAGGTTTCTGAAAATTCAGATAATTCCACAATCAAAGCCTATATGTGGAGTGCTTAACAAGGAGTTATATGAGTCCACCACATAAAACCATAAAAGGGTTTATGCAAGCCAGATGTACAAAACAAGAGAACAGGCAAAACAGAACAATATCAGTTTATGTTAATTTAAGAATTCAACTCCTTTTTATTTTTCTGGGACTTCTACAGAAAAGAATATATTACAATTTTTTTATTTATTCTGTTGTAAAAATAGTAAGCTGAAATTCATGTCTATTTTTTATCAGTTACAATTACCACTACTTAGAAATTGCTTACACTTCATTGGAAATATGGCAAAAAATCTGTGACTATGAATTAGCAACACAATGTGTTGTGATTATTGATATGATATTCCAAACATATTGATTGAAAGGTATTTTTTTCCTGTAGCAGTTATATACTGTAGAGAAGCTTTAAATATTTAATTAAAACCCCTGTATTAATAAAAAATGATTCAGTAAGTCACCAAATGCAAAATTCTACAATGATGCCTCTATAAATTATTTAGCAACCTCCAGAGTGTTTGCTTTAATAAATTAAATTCAAGGACATCTGGTCAACAGACTTACAAAAAATTAAAAATACAATTCTTTTTATCAATGCAGCAGTCTGGGCTCTTATATTTCACCATGAGCAACTCCAAATTTACTTGATACTTTTGTCTTCAGAAATGAAGATGAAATTATGAAAATAACTCAGCAATTAAAATATATACACTAATATCTATCCTTTTATAAATATTAAATAACTGGATATTTAGCCAAAACCATTTTTTCCTTCTTCCTGAAGTTAGCTAAACATCTGCTATTTTTTTGGCTGTTAACTAACTCATTTAGAAAGTACTTAGCTCTAGAAAATGTAGGGATTTTTACTTCTGAATCTTATCAAGAGGTTCCATTTTCCCTATTGTACACTTTGGACTGCTGATATACAAACTCCTTTTAAATTAATTTCTACAGTCTTCCTACTTTAATCTATTTTCAAACTGTCCATAAATCATACCCAATACAGCAGTCTAAGTGGCTATTTATATTAGTTGCTTCTATTTTACTCTAGTTAAGTCAATGAATAAATGTGAGCACATATGCAATAAAAGGATAGTTAATTTTGTTTGTTTGTTGTTTTAAAAATCCACATACTGAGTAGCCATAACAAGTTTTTAAATGGGGATTTTGAACCTTCCTCTTCAGTTCACGAGCTAATTGTCTCAGAATGGAGAGCTCTGGGAATCTATACTATACACTTTAAAAACCTATTTTCTCAAGTATGTTAATAATTAATAAACAGGGAGAATAGTTATTTAAGGTTATTTTTTGAAAGACAAAGATATTTTCCATCAACAATAATATATCCAAGAGCAAAAAACTTCCTGTTGTGTTTTATAGTCAAAAGCCCCTCCACAGTTTAATCACTACCCTTTATTAGAATTAAATCAATTGTGCTGATTCAATAGGCTTTGTATCTCAATGTTTCTACTACACACCTAGACTTTTTTTTTATTATTGTTATGTTGTTGAAGAATAACCTAATGAGATAGCCTCAAGATCTGAGTTTTCATTTATACAGCATCTGAAAGAAGTGATCAAATTTCCTAAAGACTTAACAGGATCTAGCTCAGTGTATAGACTGATAAGCATGGAGGTCCCAGTAATGTCAAATATATTTCAAGTTTCAGAATAATTGAGGAACTAGAGGATTTTTAACAGCTATGCATGTCTCTCCTTGCTTTCTTGCTATTTTTTTTAATGCTTACAGGAAGTATAAAGCAGAATTGTGCACGTGAGAGCACAAGAATCAGCTGCTGAGCAACAAGTGACCTTATAAGAAAGGTTTATTTTCAAATACAATATGTGAAAAAAAAACCAACACATCAGGTCACGAAGTTCACTCATATTTGAAAATTTAACCCTTTCATGTCAGGAGAGCTTTTACTCACAGCAATCTATGAAATGCAAATGTATTGCCACCACTGAATGTTTTAAACAAAATACACAACACTGTTGATTACTTAACATTGGTACACCTTCCACCCCACCTTTGTCTCATAATTATCCAACGGCCTTTGACAATGAACATGTCATGTGCAAACGAGTCATGACAAAGGGCCAAGAGAAGCAGGATTAGATAAATGGCTACAGTGACAGCAGCAGTGATTTACTTCATTGGTCCTAAAATAAAGTAAATTAAAAATGAAAATACTAAATTTTTTAACAGCCTAGAACTTTAAAATGCCTATTCAGTAAGTGCCCATGGCTAAGAATTTAACATATAAGGGTAGTTCCATGGTGTAATCTCATCACTACATGGTTAAATACACATGTTCAATGAAGCAGAGGACAAAAATTTTCTCCCCTCAAAACCAGTGCTAAAACTACTTCAAGACAAGAATTTTCTGTGCATTCTCTGGCTGTTCAAATCAAAGGGGACTTATGTCAGTCCTTCAGGTCCAAAAGCACCCATCAGCATTTTCACTTGCTTTCCCAGTGTCTCATGGAATATGACAGGATGAAAAATTTGGGATTTATTTCCCAAATTTATTCCAGATTCCTGTGGTTGTGATTCACTTCTGTGTAGATCTAGTGGTAGTTTATAGGGAGTCAAAATCCCAAGTCCTTTTTTTTTTTTTTATTATAATGTATCTAAGGACTGTCACTGGTGTTTAATAGGGAGGGTTCGGGGTGTTGGATATTCTGTCCTTGGTTAAGCCACACTTAAGTGACTATTTAAAGGGAATGGATACAAGCACGTGCAACAGTCTGCAGCAACTTTCGTACTTTTTGCCCCCACTGGAGCAATACAAAAACAGTATTAGCTCTCCTTTAGTTTGGGAGGAGTCCTTAACTATTTTGTCTTCAATACTTTCAGGGATGCAAAACCTCAGAAATGAATTTTAAGAAGTCATTGTAATCAGTTTGTCAATTTACCTTGTGCCCTTTGGTTTAGGAATAAGAAAAAGAAAGCAGGGGTAAATTAGTGTTTTAAGTGCAGTTTCTAATTCTGAAAGCAGTTTTTCTAATGGGATCCGTTCATTGCTAATAATTCTGACTGATTTACCCATTTACTTTATTATAAGCATTAGCTTTGCTTTGCTAGCAACAAAAAGAAAAAAAAACATTTTATCTAAATCATTGAACAATAAATTTAGCTTTTCCTTTTGGCCAGTTAGGCTTTCATAATTTCCATTAAATTTGACTGAAATCAACTTTTGTTTTAAATCAGAATACACCACACTTAGAAAGCAGAACTTTTACATTTGTTTACAAGGGAATTTCTAATAATAACTGATAGCTACTTTGCTAAGGTCTGGAATATATAAATAATTCTGCATTTGTCTTTGGAGTCATAAAGTGGTCTCATAAAGTATTTTTAGGGGTAATTTCATTCATAAATTATTCTTAATCACTAGATAAAATCTGATTGTGCATGATGAGCTCCTGTTGACTTTACTGTCTGTATTTCAAGTGACTAATGACAGAATGCATCACTATTTGACCAGAGTAAACTGGTGGGCCCAGCCTCAATTTTTCCTCTTTGATTCTACAAGGAGCATCCTCTTCTAGGTGAAACAAAGATGTTTCAGTCTCTCCTGGCCAGAAAACTGGAAATTGCCAAGCAGAAGAATACATATCTATTTAATAGCTAAATCAGCTTAAATAAAATTGCTACCCCACATAGACTTTGTGTACTATGAGTTGTGATGAGCGCTTTAAAGTTCCATACAATCATTAGATCCAGGTCAATGAGATTTTTAACATATCATGCTGGGATTTTTGAAGACCATGTGATTTTGGCAGATCCAACAGCAAAAATATATTTTTGTTCTGTATCTGACCTATTGTTTAATCTCTATTGTTCTAGGCATGAGCCACAATTTCAATAAACAGCTTTGTGTGTTTTGATCACTTGCAGCATATGCACAGAGTCCAACACATTTGGGACAAATTCACTTCATGTAAACAATAGGATTTGTCTGCAGACACAACAGTCATTCATCCAGAGAACCATTAAATGATGAGATAGAACAGTAGTGTAGCACATTTTTGCAAAAGGTGGTGGCTTCCTACTAAAATCCGGAGGATAGCGGATCTGGGTTTGCAGTTGTGTTTTTCAAAATAATTAAATGGGCTCTTCATAATGTAGAAATTTTGTCTGTGGAAAAGAAGCTATTAACAAACAAAGTGACAAAACAGCCCATTGTCTAACCCAGCTTTCTTCTCGGATACATTAAGGTAATTTCATACGATGTACTTAGGATGCTGAATGGGAAAACTGAGCTTTGATATCCATGCACAGGGCTTAATAAGGAATACACTGAAGGCTGACAAGGCATATTATGACAACCAGTGCAAGAAGACAATGACATGTAAGTTACAAACAGGTTTGTGAATGCTACTCCAATTCTATGTTGTTAAAATGGGAATATAAAATAACACTGTTGCTATTCAATGCAGTTCTGTAGCATAAACACTTTCTATTTGTAAATTGAAGGTGGGTGAGATCTCTTTAAAAGAAGTAGTTGTTTCACTAATCAGAGGGTTACACTTTAAGGAAACGTGAAACAGAACACAGAAATGAAGGGCTGAATCTCTTACGTGATGGTATCTAGTATGACATGGTTTAACACTCTAAATCACACTAGATGTAAATCTGAGAAGTGCAAAGCTGTTAAACATCTTAATTTACAACTACTAATTTTCAGCAGTTACAATGGTTCATAACTTAGAATATACATATTTTTTCTAAACTTTTTAATAATAAAAACAACCCAACAAAATACAAAACCCACAAATAGAAGAAAACAAAATGTAGTGTTTAAGTTATGTTCAGGAAACAATAGCCCCTTGTAATTGGCAAGGAAATATGTCTAATTCGTAGGCCTAAACATTGAAGAGAGAATTATGAAGTGAGAATCTAATTCAGGAGAAAATTATGATTTGCAGAAACATTCATATATTCAAAGAACTATTAAACTTTCTTTGTAGAAATAACAAATAATTTTTTTAATACTTCATAAGGCCAATCTAACACAGTTAAACTGGCAAAGAGTAAGTGAAAATATTCAGGTAGAGCTCTGAAAATTTTGATTTGTGCAGTGACTTTTTTTGATCTTACAATAGCTGATAAATATCATCTGCACAGAACTGACAAAGGGTCTGTATACTGAGTAGCGTTTATCAGTTATAAAGTTCAGGGAAAATCTTAAATGCTTAGGAAAAGAAGCCTGAAGCGAAGAAAGCAGGATAGATAATTTGTTCTAGACAGTGCATTTGATTATACTTTAAATCATGAGGCAATTAAAAAGAAGAAACAATAGCTTCTCAGCTATGATATTTTTATAAAATAGCCATATTCAGAAAATCTTGGGTTTTTTTCAAATATTGTTTCTTGAACATAAAATATAATTTCCTTTAACTACACAAACTTTCTAGTGAGTGAATACACCCATTAGTCTACTTTTCCTTCCATATTAAAACAGGTTAACAATTTATACCATATGTGTTTTGTTTCAGAGACCTTCTTTGAATGGTTTTCTTCTGGTTTTATTCACATATCATTATTGTTGTATAAGTTTACTTGCTTAAGAATTTCAAAAGAAAAATTAAGGGAACTGAGTTTGACCTTAACTCATGGCAATCTTCTCTGGAGATTCTAACCTGCCCTGGAAGACGCTGTTTAGTTTATGTGAGAGAAAAAAGTGGAAGTCTACATTAGAGACTACATAGCAGTGTAATCTTTATTTAGAGATTTTATTTTAACACTGATTAGATATTTTAATATCTGAAGTTAAATAATAAACCATCTCAGGAAAGAAACTTTGCTAAAAACATAATTGGTGTTTTCTGGCAAAAAAAATGTAATAAGTGATCATTCACAAAAAAAACCCTTAAAAGAATGAAATGCTCTCTGCTAGCCAAAAGAAGCTCTCTTTTTCTAATTTTATCTTGAATTAATATTAATCTTATTTAAAAAAAACCCTGCTATTGCAACTTCTTTTATCTCTATCATCACAGTATCTTCCTTTGTTATCCCTAAAGGGTCTATTTTTGCGCTTTCAAAAAGGGAGCAAACTGTGTTTAAATTAAATTTAAAGAGAATATCATAATATATGTATAGTAGAATGTGACAGCTTGAGCCAAGCTGTGTATTAATGCCTTATGCAAAATAGTGGGGACTTAAAATAGAATCTGCAAAAGTTTTATACTCTATTTCATTTTGTTAAGCAACAGGTATTGATGAAGACCTATTATAAACTATTAGGTTTGGATCACAGAAAATGAGAAAGAAGTACCAAAATTTACCAGACAAGTCTTTCTAGAAGTCACCAGTTCTAAATATATTCTCATTACTGGAGGAAATTAAAGAATAAGTCAGATTATTAAAAAAAAATCAATATCTCCATTTTCATAAATTAGTTCTAACAGTTACAAATAATTCTGTAAAATAAGAACTCCAGACACATGGGCATCCAAAGTCCATCAATTTGTAATTTTTTAACCTTGTACCTTGGGCAGTTATGTAAAATCCTACCTTTAATCAGCAGTTCAAAAATAGTTCAAAACCAAAATGTATAGTTTTGTGTGACACTAATGAGAAGGTGAGGATTTTAATCATTATTAAAGCAAAGCCAGAAAATACAAAAAAAGAAAAGCCAAAAAAAAAATCCATAGTCTAGGCTAGTTAAGACAACACATAGCTGTGCTGTAAACTGTAGATTATAGTATTTTATTTATAATCAACCAGTAGCTGGTGTTGGAGGTATAAGCCTCAGCTGGCTTCAGTGTGAACAACGTAGAAAAAGGAAATAACACTAGATAAAGTAGCAATGCAAATCACGCCATGTGCAGGAATCAAGAAAGAGAGCTCTTGCCCTAACTTCTACTGGGATTTGCCACAAGTTTGATCTCAGCTGCAGTGCCAGGAGTTCCCAAAGCTTTTGATAGGCAACTTTTCTTTCCAAAAGAACTGATATAAACACATCTTGCCTATATCATATAGCACTGTAGGTTTGCATTTCAGTGACAGTTTGAACTGAATTTGATTCATCAGGGACAAAAATAAAAAAAAAAAAAATGAGAGCTGTTTTATGGCAAAGGTGTCAATCCTGACATTCTTCTAAGTGGCTCTTTCCTGACACAGTCAGACTAGATTATTATCTTTTCCGCATGGTACCTTTAGAGAGAGTGAACTACTGAAAAATCAGGCAGAGATCTACTTGAAAATAACATAGGAGCTATTTAGGAACAGCACTGTAGTTTGATCAGACTAATGCCATAATAGTATATCCTTGCAAATATCAGTGTGTGTTGTACCATTGTACCATTGTACATTGTACCTTGTACAATTCTTACTGCTTTTCCTTTTTTTTCTATCATGTTACCACGTTTGATAGTGTTAATGATGTTTCTTAATATATAATTAATCAGTCAAGTTATTTTCTATAGACTGTGTTGTGACTGTGAGCCTTCCGCAAGATCTGATCGCTCAGACTGCTGAGGATTATCTAAGCTTCAAGCACTTTAGTCCAGTCCTTCACCTACCACCCCAGTTTGCATCCTGTGTAAATGCTGCCTTCCCAGTTTTAGCTTAAATATTCCCTCCCAGAGCCCATTAGCCAAATGAAAGAGGAAAGCAGATGAGCAAATTTGGAGCATGTACATACATGTAGTCTACAAACATCATTTTAAACCATTACCCTTTCATGTATTTGTAAGGGACAGGAAGCTTAAATCAACACAGAATGATAGTAATTCTTGTAGTTTAGCCTTTATTCTTTCTCAGCTCAGGGAGCAAGATTCCCTCTGTATTATAAAGTTTCTGCAAATATTTCTCCTCTCCTGATAAATACAGATTAAAAAGACCCTGGTCTGTCTCCTGCCATGTTTTTAAGCTTGCAGCATCCTCTTCCAAGTGGCTTCCTAAAGTTCTACAGGGAATCTCCAAAATGCTACCAGGCAACTTTACAATGAGACATTTTCTGATAAAACAGTTCTTTTTCTTAGACAGCTAATTTTGGAATGAGTGCTACTGTTTCATTTGCCCTTTACAATTACTCTTTGGGACTTTCAGCCCAAATTAGAGATTAAAAACACTGCTCTTTAGGTGAATTTTCCCATCGAATAAAACCACAACATTAATTTCCTTAGCTTTATTAATTTTCTCAACCTTCAGAATAATTCTTTTAATTTTTTTTTTATTTTAATCCAAGCTCATCAGCAAAGGTCTGGTTACAGACAATGGAAACAGACATTTGAAAGAGAGCATTACCTCAACCATATAATACTGGGATGAACGTTTTACTCAAGATGCTTTGCTCTTCACTGATTACAGACAACATTGTCTTAAAAACCTAACCTGGAGATGTGAAATTTATAAATTTAAATAAAATTATTTTAATTTCAGGGAAAACAGCGTCAACAATTTACTTTCTAAATTTTACATTTTAACATTTAATGTTACATTTTGCAATTATTAAAGTAAAAATTCCAGGCTTTTCTGATGAAATTTTTGGGTTTTATAAAAGAAAAAAAAATAATATTCTATTCCAAGAAAGTAACATTTTTCAAAGTCTCAGAGGATCTCAAAGGATGTGAAAGGATCTAAAGAAGATCTCAAAGGATGATCTCAGATCATCTCAAAGGATGTGAAAGCATTTCATGCCAGAACTGCCAGTTAAGGTGTGGGATGGGCAATGAAAGGTGGAATGTTGTGTGCCTCCTTAAGGATTCTTTAACAGGTGTTAGGCTACCCCTGCAAGGCAACTAACATGGATCAGCTGTTCTGCCACAGGCAGCCAAATCTTCTTTTGTATTGTACTCCCTAGAATGCGGCTCACTACAGAGGGTGTTGGCCTGGCTTTCCACTCAGGACACAGTTAGCAATGTTCTTTCTGACAGCAAGAGTAGTGCAGTTGGTGCCTGAGGGTTTTATGAAGACTCCTGGATTGGTACAATGGAATTTGTCTGCTGCTCATGCTCACCCTTGTCCTTCCATATCATTGACATGCTTAGTGGCCACTGACTTGCAAGATAGATCTACACACAGACTATACATTTTGTAAAAACTCCGAATAAAGAGGTGATTGCAATACATCACCACTGAAATACAGGGAATCCTTTATTTACACTGAAAGCAAGAATTTTAGTGAAGTGCGTAGAAAGTGGCAAATAAATTTTTAGATGGGTTGGTTACCTGCTAATCTTTTCACTACAGTGTTTTCCTTTTAATCAAGGCAGATAAAATCTTTAGACTTTATTTAATGAATATCTGTATTGATGTTTCCAGTGGACGGTTAGCCCTCAGACAGTACAAAGCACCATTGTTTCCTAATTGGAATAGTGTTAGCAAACACTGAATTTAATTGGGAAGCATTAGCCTGGTGCCAAGCGGTTAACTAATGTTTGCCCAGGTGTTTGGGTCAGGGTTCTGACTTAGTGTTACAGAAATAAAAGATTCAGAGAGAGAAGCAAGAAAAAAATATATAAGTTGATGAATAACATTTTTATGATTGGTTTAAAACATTGTCTTTCGTTTTTTTTATTTTTTTGGGGGAGGGAGGGGGACTGAAATAGGTGGTGTTGCAGGATGCATATGACTGCTAAGTACTGTTATTCAGAGTAGTCATAAAAAGCATGTAAGGATCATCTCTTTTACATTACTTCTATATATTTCATAGGTAAAATGAAACTTCAGGCCCTGACATTAGTAGATTATAGTCAATTAGTAGATAAGGTAAATATTATCTACCATATTATCTACCAACTGTGATAGTAATATATTCCAGAAAAAGAGTCATGAAATGACATGCCACTGTCCTCATAAACCAACTATGATTGTGTATAAACTCAATTGGCAATGAAATAGGACCTGAAAAATCTAGATATTTATTCTAACACATACTGCAAACAAACCGGTCCTTGTTCTACTTTGAAACTTATTTGTTATTTCTAATTTTCAGTTTTGAAAGTTAAAAAGGATGATTTCTTAGTTTCTCTACAGCTTTCAACAGTAAACAGTTGAAACAGTTTCAGACAGTACGTAACTGCGGTGGAGCAAAACTACTGTCCTCACTTTAGAAAACTTTCATACCAGTGAGAATTATCTAAACAACTCCAAGATGTGACAACAGGAAATTGCGCACTTCTCTGCAGATTAATTACTGTTCTGAGCAATATAAATTAAGAAAAGTAGATTCTGAAAAACTAATGTTATGATTCATCATGTAAACCTATGATACTTTGCACAGTTCTGTAAGTGATCATAAGGCCTGCCATCAATTCTGAACTTCTATTATTGGCTAAGGAGAAAGGTAGAGACAAAAATAGAGGTCATAGAGGAAATAAAACTCTTCCACTTTGAGCTGAATTTTGTGGAGCTTCTGTTTTGGTTTGGTTTTGGGAAGCGGGGGTGGTTTATTTCATTGCTCCTGGGTGTGAGCCAGTTTTGGTGAAAAACTGTGAATTTCAATGGCAGAAAGAAAGAATTTCTTCACTTTTTCTTCTCTTCCTTATTCATAAAGTTATAACTGAAAAAAAACTGTGCTGCAGCACAATGTGTGAAGTGAACAAAATCTAACAGAAATGCATAAGAATTCGTAAAATCAAAGCATAATCAATTCATCTTTGAGTATCTATCTGAGAGATAGGAAAACCAAAACTTTGCTCTTGGAGGTCATGCACGGTCTTCACCAAGTTGCTATGACTGCATCTGTGTTGTACATTGAGCACTTTACTCATTGGGCTCAATACATCTGAGTACCTAACTATTTTTCAGTCATTAGAGCTACTTAAACACCCTTCCCCTCTCTTCATGAAGCTTCCTTATAGCTGAAAAACTACTCCTGTGGCAGGTGCCATGATGACATGGTATCTCTTTCTACCGGAGGAAGTCTAGTCCTTTTGTGTCCTAGGTACATAGAATCACATAATAATAATAGCAACTAGGTTGGAAAATACATTTAAGATCATCAAGGCCAATCTTTATTCCAAGACTACCAAGTCCACCACTAAACCCTGTCACTGAGGGCCTCATTTACACATACAATGAATATTGGGCAGTTTTGCAATCTGCCAAAGGAGAAAAGAGGAAGAATGGGAAGGACAGTACACTGGATATTGCCCTTCAGCATCCCTCCCATTTTATTTGTACTTACAGAACTAATTTTCTATCAATATTTTTATAAGTGGATAATAAATTATCCACTTAATAAAAAGTAATAAAGGATTCAAATACACATTCCCTTCAGGGTAGTTGCCAGTAGCTGGTCTGTGCTGTTGCAACTGAGTTCAAGAGCTGAGTTTTGGAGCTTGCTTTCCATTTCACTCCCAACAGTGTTATTCTACTGAGCTTCACAGAATTGTTCCTGATTTGCACTGCTATGACTTAAATGAGAATTTAAAGTCCTCTGTGCTCTCTTTGCTGTATTTGCTGAGAACAAAATTTTTACTTTGAAAAAAAAAAAAACAAAAAAACCTAGAAGAAACAAAGGAATAGATTTTCAATTCTTTTTTTTTTTTGCTGATTTTTCTGTCCCTACTTCTCTCTAATTTGTATCCTCCATCTGCCTCAGGATTCTTACATAACTCACAGGACATATTGGAGGGATTTACAGTTTACTTAAAGATTACCATTTAAGCTGTTGCATTCAAGTTTTATTAATAATGTATTATGTTTTCCATCTTATGCACTACATTTCTTTTGTGAACCTTGCTAAAAGTACATTTGGAGAAGAGAAAAAAGAAGCATGTTAAATTTGCAAGTGATGGTGTATATGTAAGCAATTTTATTACTAAAAGCAACTTCTCAATCTGCAAGTTCTCATCTGATGTATCTTTATGTGTACCAGAGGAAAGTTTGGGCTAAACATGTCAGTGAGTCTAAAGCAAACATAGCTTGTCACAAGTGAAATTACAGGAATTTTTCTTATTGTGCCAGCACTTCTATGCTGCTCCAAACTACGAAGCAGAAGCAAAAAAATAAACACATACTCATCACGTAAAGTTCATCATAGGGCTGGTGAAAGACAAAAAATTTACGGCATTTCTATTTCAGTTCTAGCAAATAACCAGAATACTTCAGCTGGTCAGTCGTCTGTAGTATGTTCACTTTATGTGAGCATAGAGTAAACCACATCATTTTTATTTGTCCTTGGTGTTAAATCATACAGAGGATTGTAAAGGTGTGGGGGCGGGGGACAGATAAGGTGGAGAAAGATCTCAGAAATCATCTTGTGGTTATAGGAAACAGCAAAATGCTGGAAGCCAGTAAAGCCCCTGCTGTGTGTGACCGGGGTCAAGTCACCTGGTGCCTTTTTCATTATCCTTTGACTCAGCTCAGAAGAAGTAGATTAACAGCAGAATCTCACTGAAAGTGCAAACCTATTTATGAAGAAATCTTTAATCACAAGAAAATAAAATTAAACCAACCTCTTAGGGAATTTCATTCCAGCTGTGCTGCATTTGCACAAAGAAGTTAAATCTCAGAAGATTAACAGGTTTGCCAAAATTAAAAGAAAAAAGAAAAAAAGGTGAATTTTATGTGATTCTTCATTTCAGTAGTTCTAATAAAAGCTTAACTTCAGTTTACCTGAATTTCTAGTGGCCAATTCGACTGTAAAAACAAAAATTAAGAGCCTTTGATCTCCTATTTACGGTAAATCATATGTTGTGCTTGTCTGACTTTGCCAAAGTACCATAATTATGACTGTGAATTCTTTTTTGGCACTTTAAAACTATGAGTCATCTTGTCAAAGTGAATTTAATAGCTGTGCTATACAAAGTGTGCTAAAGGAAAAAAAAATATAGCTGGTATTATAGATTTGTCAGCATAAAAAAGGTGACACCGACATGATCCAGCTGCAGTTGGTCAACATTGGAGGGAGCTTAAATATGAAGAATGATGGTTTGTTACATATTTGCATTTGTATAGGTTGAATGATTGATCCCTGAATCCAGTGTGCTCCTGAGGGTTGTGGAAATTGTGTCAGTTGGGTCAAACAGGGGTAGTGAGACTTCCAGCCATAAGACACCCGTCTGCCAGGCACAGTTGTGCTGTGCAAGAAGTGCACATCTTGGCTTGCTCTGGGCAGTTTCTGACAGCCACTGCATCATGCTGTGTCATGTTGCTAAATGGGAAAACTCCTGCACTAAAATGCACAAATACTTCTAGTTCTTAAACAGTGCTCCGCACACTCTTCTCCTGTAATACCCTTATAGCCAATTCTGTGGTTGAAGCATCAAGGATTCATTTTGTGCTCTTTGTACTAATCCTGGCACCATACTAATCAAGCCTGCATATTTAATAGCATTTTGGATTTGAAACTATCTAAACTGTACGTTTTTACTTTATGATCAGAATTTGTCTAATAGAAGTGAAATAATACGGTTTTCTTCTCTTCATCATTATTGTTGTCATTTTTCCTTTACAGTTATTTTAATTTAAATCGTGTAACTTCAGGCTGCCATTTCACATTTCAGGCAGCACAGAAAAATATCTGTCCAAAACCATTTACAGTCTAGAGACAGAGCAAGAAAAAAAAACAAAATTGTTTTCTGTGTCAGTAAGGACCAGAGTGGAATAGATATGAAGAGCAAACAGTTTGACTGAGGACCATTAAAAAGGCTGTAGAAATTTCAAGGTTGTTAACTTTGGCTGAATTCTCATCTGATCCTACGGACTGAATAATTTTCTTGTGTGTGTCTCGAGTCCATTAGGTGCACTCCCAGAACATAGCTTCCAGTTCCCTTTAATCCAAAAGGAACCCAGTTCATGTACTCTAAAACTACTTTACAATTTAAAACAAAGGAAAAAAAAAAAAGAGGACAACAATGAACTTAAGATCAAACTACTAATGTTGTGTATGTGCAGGAACACCAATTTAAAACAAAGGAAAAAAAAAAAAGAGGACAACAATGAACTTAAGATCAAACTACTAATGTTGTGTATGTGCAGGAAATGTAAGAACAATGAATTAAATTCCTTAGCTCAGTTCCATTAGAACTCTGTGACCAAGATTAAAATTTAATCTAAATAAATCTAATAAAATAAAAATATATACATAAAGAAAGAATCATTTTGTACTAGTACAGTAAATATATTGAAAAAACCCAACATATCAAGTTAGGGCATGGGGAAAGTGTTTTGCATCATCTGCAGGGAAGTGTAGACGCATAGGAGTCCTGGTTTCCACTTCTGGTGAACAGAACCATAGGGTGTCGAAAAAGTGAAAGAAGCATCTCTAAAGATGTTGATCCCAGTTTTTAAGATTTGTGGTTTATTAAAATCTTTAATTCTTATGAAAAATCATTATTTTTTATATTAATCTTGTTTTCTTATATACTGATGCCCATACATATATAAATATATACAGTATTTCTATTTCACTGCTATACGTCGGAAATCTGGACAGCTACACAGCTGTTTTCATTTATTTTCTTTGAATACCTTAAGTTTAAGTATTTTGCTGTGAACTGACTCCTAATAAAGTTTTAGTTTGCATGAATAAACTCAAAATTTCAAGCACCTAAAATTAAGAAAATTGTCAAGAATCTGATGAGAGAGAACAAGAGTTGAGAAAAATGTAAATTTCCCTGACACTAAGGAGTGTCCCCTGATTTTGCAAAATCTAGCAACAACACATCTAAAATATTTTATGAAACCTTATTCGTAAGCATAAAATAGTCTGTCCTGGTTTCAGTGACCATGGATGTTTTTTAGCTTTTAAGATAAGAGAAGCATAAAAAAAAAAAATGTCATTGCCTGGTAGAAAGATTTATTTCACCAGAATAATAAACTATGGGCAAAATTTTGCCAACTACTAGTCAGGAACTGAAGTGCTGAAAGTTTTTTTCATCAGGCTGAATCTACTGCTCAGATGAGGACAGTACGAGTAAAAACACTTAAATTAAAATCAGTTGCAGCACAATCTAACTTATGGGACGTTCTAGAAAAACTCTCAGGTAATTTGGGTTATATTTGTCTGAAAAAATATATTATCACATGCATTTACATAAACACTCTCCCTGCTGATGATTAAGATAACTATCTCTAAAATAACTAGCCCAATATCATTGACATTCTCTGTTTAAAGAAGAAAAGGAAAACAGTGGAAGACCTGTTTCCTTTTAACTTTGAGTTATCTCAAAAGGTGGATTTAGTTCTCCTAATCTAAACTAATATTTCACTACCTTTATTCTACATCAGTCAAACTTCTTGTAAAACCCATGACTACAGAAATTCTGAGGTGCGGAACAAAAGGTATACAATATGTAATAAATCCCCTTGCTTCTTAGCGATGATCTAAGTTCTGTCTATTGTAAAAATAGGTGTGCAAACAGAATGCACACACCATTTACAATACATCAAAAGTAAATGACATGAACTCTTATCTACGTTTCTGAACAATATTGTCAGATAATAATGCTTGCTTCAAAAAAGAAAAGAAAACAAGAATCTGGCCCATAAATCAGGAAATCTGAAAAGATCGCAGTGTAACAAAACCCACAAAGTGACTACCAGCAAATCATATATTCAGAGTCATTCACCTCTTGCAACCAGGATGACCCAGGTCTCAAGGCAAGCGACCTCCTATAGCAAGCCTGTTTGTGAATTTAGACAAAGACTGGGGCTGTAAAATATTGCAATATTTGTTCTGTACTGTCCTCAAAGGACTCTTACAGTTACTGCAGATGTGAATATTTTTTCCACATTAAACCATTTAAGACAAAATTTTCTTGGGTATAACTCTGCTGAAGTCAATTAAAACCAGAGAAATAGTCATCTTTATTGAGATATAGCAAATGAAATTCCAGACAAAATCTATGCCTAGAAAGGGATGGGAGTACAAATCAGCAGTCTTAAGTAAAACCCGTCCCAGGGATGCTGCAATTGCAGCCTGAATTCAGATCAGAACCTAAACCTCAGGTGGAATTCAAGTATGTAAGTCATGAAAATATATCATTTGTTGCCTTTCCTGTCGTCTATATCATATATTTACAATTTCTGAGTGGGTTTCCTTTCTAGGTTAAAAAGAAAACTAGAAAGTCTGTTAGAAATGAAGTATTGAATAAGTGTAATAAATTATTATTTTTTTAATCTCAGCTGATTTGACTCTCCTCTTGGAGTATTTTCTTGGATTTTGGCTTTTGGCTCCTCCTTCTCCCAAACTATGTATATTCATTGGTTGTAATGGAGTTGCCCTTGATTCACAACAGTGTAACTGTGAGGAGATCTATGCGCCGATGGAGTGCTATCTTACATTTCTTCTATGCACATGAATCATCAGCGTGGACCAACTAATGACTACTGGGGCTGATGATCAGTAAATTAAAAATTCTCTAATGAGGTTTTGATATGGTATAGTGTAATGGCTTCAAAAATACAGTCTACTGGGTCATTGATTTGATAGCTACAAATTCTCCTTGTGTGCCATAACATTAATCAGCTTTAATGGCTTCAATGGAGGCATATTAATTAATTGCAGTTCCATTAATAACTCTCTGATTATGTATTTACCTGACCTAGACTCTACTGCACATTTTAGGAACTCTTTAATTACATTTAACATGATAGTGGCTCCAAGGAAGACTATGAATAGTACACTGCAGGTACTATGATTTTCAAACATTATTGGAAGTGTTATTTGACTAATATTAGCCTAATTTTAAGATAGATACACAGAAATCTTTTAAAATGTATTTCATTAGTATAAATTAAATCCATGCTATCAGACAGCTGAGAAATGAGGGTAAACCACCTAGATGATTTGTAGCTTCAGTTCCTTGAAGTCCCATTTGTTTACACAAAACAAGCTGCATCTGGATACAGATGGTCCACAACAGGCAACATCGGAGGTCTTCAGCTGATCAAAGAGACACATTCTTCTGTCTCTGCTAAGTACTAAGGTTTCTGTTAACTGTAACATCCTTCAAGGAACCATTGAACAATTGATCAATTAAAAAAATAAAGGTATTTAACCAGTTAAGAAAAATGGAGACTGCATTATTTTTTTTTCCAATCAGTTTTAATATTAATTTAGTCTTGGAAATTCATAAGTTTAATTCTCTTTCCTGGACTCTTGTTTTTACTCTGAGTACCTTTTAACAGACTAAGGGAGTAGTCCTTTTTTTCCCTTTGGCAAACAAAGTAGTCTTTCAGGTAAGACTATGCCACGATGGGGGAGAATATAAACTTCAGCATTTTGCCATTTAATATGAAAAAACCCTCAGTTTATTCAAGAACAATCTTCAAAAACTAATCTCATAACTGTTTTTATTAAGTCAATTGAGTTTAAAAACAAAAGGACTTCACATTTCATCTACCTGGACTTTTGTGTAACGTTTTGTGCGATGGCATATGGGAGACCAAATAGGAAAAGAAAAAATATTGTCATTATTGCTGAGTGACTGTGCATTAGGAAAGGCAATGGACAAGACTGATAGGAATGATATCAGATTAGAAGGTGATTAATTGTGAAATTCCAGAATCTCACTCAAACCTGATCTCCTTTGATATTTTAAGTGGTTACAAAGAAAAAAAAAAAGTCTACATGGATGAATTGAAAACAACACAGAACTGAGTGCAGAAATTCTAATAACATTCAGAAAGAAACAGGTGAACTTGTAACTGGAAAAATAAACTAGTTTAGTGGTCAGCCATATAAAATACAAGGATGAAAACAATAAAAGTATTTTGAAGCTAACAAAATATAAGCACTGCTATAAGTTATAAGGTAACACATACATGCATAAAAAATACAAGTTGGAAACCTTGCCATGTGAGAAAACTGACCTAAAAATATTCAGAAATAGATTTTTACATTAAAATCAGAAGCTTCTAATTCTCACTGCAATTAAATTGAAAAAAAAAACCCTTCATTTTGAGGCAAGGAAATCTAAACAGATTTATTACAATGCTTGGGAGGGAAGAGACAATGCATTGCACACATTTGTCAATGGCTTTTCTTGATGGCACAGAAGGACCTTTTCCACCGCATGTTTTTATTGTCTCTCACTTCACAAGGTTTTGTGTGAAACAGCTACTTGTCAGCTAAATTCCTACATCTATCAGGCATCAGAATCACTGAAAGACTGCTTTATCTGTTCTTCATGAGAGGGAGTCAGAGCTAGGTGTCTTCAGCATCTTGCAGTCCATATGGCAGTAATTTTTCCCTCAGTAGCATCATGATGTTAATTGGACAGTTACAGTAGAAATAATTCAGTATCATGATGAATTTATCAGGACCTTGCCTTTTTTTGTTGAACAGACATGGGCTAGAACTGCAGATATGAACAGATATAAGTATTGGTGTACATCTTTCAGAAACCATGGCTTTTTGTGACTCTGCAACACAGAATTTCTGAGAAATAATAGCTATTCTTGACAAACTGTGCCATGCACTTCAGTAATCAACTGAAGCACTGCTTTTGGCAGGAATGTCAAAAATTTATTACAAACATTTCATTTGCCTTGTAATTTCAGAAAAGCGTATGTTGTGCTCAGGCAACAGGTTATAGATTTTGTTGTCTTTTGTTTTCTAAGACTTCTTTTGTAAGGAGTGGATATCTCTCTTATTAAGAAGAAAAGGATGAAAAGAGGCTGAATGAAAGGATTTATACCAGATTTTTATTAGTGTTATTGAGATCAGTGTATGAACCTTGTTAGAACAATCTCCTTTAGTACATATTACTTAAATATAAATATAAAACAAGCAGTTTACTATTCTAACCTGAAAACTGAGGATGTACTATAGAAAAGGTCACCACATACACTGAATTAATGAGTAGAATGTGAAGAATGATCTACAGATAGAAAAAATATGGAATTGTTTATGATCTTTTAAAAATATTTATTTATTATAATTTATGCAGACAGGAGACCTCTATATTTTTCATTTTAACAAAATGAGTGATGTATCTCTATATATCAGCATGCTGCAATAACATATCTTTTTTTTTTTTAAACAGGCTTACTGAGTAGCGTGTTGGGCAACGCAGATTGTGTCTGTCACTTATTTTCTTATGCCTGCATTTCATAAAAGGGCAAGATGTCAAAGCAAGGATAACTGTTAGTTTATCAAACCAATGCCCATCATATATTGTGTGCACCTGCATCTACCTCTCCACTGCAGGATTAAAAAATGAAAAGGAAGTGACTAAAATCTGTGCGAAAATTAGGTCAGAAAAAGGACAAATTTTGGCAATCATCCTGGCAGACTGGGTTACATGAGAACATATAAAAGCAATTCTGATTCAAGGTTCAGCAGTGAAGTAAGACCTTAGTAAAGCAGAATTATACTGTAATAGAAGAAGAAAGGAAACTTTTAACAAAATGAAGGCTTTAAAGAAAAGTTCCAATGAAATACCTGAAACTTGATCAATACAGGAAGTCAGAAGTTGAAAGACTGGAACAGAGAATGAATTAAAGTGAAAAAAAGTCTTTTGCAATGCAGAGGAATTAATTGTTTAGGAGTCTTTTGCAGAGGCGCAACCTGAAAACTAAATTTATCTTGACTGTACTGAGTCCAACTCTTACATTTCTATTTTACAGAACCTGCCAATATAATAGCAAAGACAGAGCTAATTCAAATGCTTAAAAAAAAAATAAAAAAAAAAATCAGTCTGCTGCTACGGCCCAGAAGTTCAAAACACAAAGCTGATATGAACAAATAATTTTCACTGAGCCTGGTTGTTTCATGTCAGTCTTTAAAGGATTATAACAGTCTCATGATCACAAAAGTCTGGATCATGGTCTTTCAAAAGAATAAGAAACTGTAAACTCTTTAATCCTCAAGTGAGTTGACTCCTTTCCTGCTTCCAAGACCTGCTACCTGTATGCTTGGCAGACATCTTTAGCAGCAGAGCTAAGTAGGCACCATGTCACAAAGAGGAGTCACCAATTCTACAGAGGTGGAAGATATTTCTCGGAAAGGATTGACAGCTTCTAGGAGAAAAAACATGCTTGAATACCTTCATCTAATTTGGAGATCAATTTGAAAGGAAGGCAGAAAAGCTTCTAAGGGAGTTAAAGTGCAGTGGTATGTGGATTGAAAACACTGAGTAGCCAGGATTTTCAAACATAAAAATGCTCTCTCCTAGCACAGCACTGGTCTGGGCCCCTAAAGCAATGTGGCCAAATGGAATCACTCTTGAAAGTTACTTCAGGTTGGACAGTAAGTTGTGCTTATCTCCCATGTACTCTCTAACCACTGCATATCCCTCTAACAGTCTGAGCTTCCTGTTTGTCTTTGGTATCAGAAGGGATAAAATTCTCTTCTTTCCTATTCTTTTTGTAGGGGAGGAAAAATGAAGGAATGAGGAACAAAAACAGTGGCTGAGACACAAGCGAATGACAAGGAGACTGAAGTTACATCAGAATGTTAATCACCTTTGAGCAATATTAGTGGCTGATGAAGAGGGACATCAGGATCAATCCTGGTGCGCTGGGCTGCCTGCAGCTGGGCTCAGCTCTGTTACTTTCATGTAGCTGGAAGATGTCCTTGGCCATCCTCCTTCTTCCTCTGGCAAAATGTATATATCTTTGCCTTAAATGTGTCCTATTTGGTTTTTATTATTTATAACTCTAATCTAGCTCTTCTTTCCTTTATGGATCATATGGAAGAGCAAATGTCTGTAAATGTTGGGAGAGATATCTGCACTGCTGGATCTCTTAGCTGAGTTGTCTCCTGGAGTGCTACTTTTCTCATTGCTGTTTCTTTGCCAGAGACATACTAGAAGGCAGCCTTGTCTACTTTTCCTTTGCTATATATCTTGGACAGTTTTCTGTGTTTCCTTTCTTTCTAGCTGCATGGTGACAAATAGCTTAATATTCTCATTTCTAAAAACCAGTCTTCAAATTCCCCTGCCATCAATTACCACTATTGGAAGGAAAATACACAACCAACTTGAAGTAATGTGGGAAGTTTTTGTATGAATTTTTTTTTTTTTTTAAATCTTAAACATTGTAACAGCAATAACAATGAAGGGTACAATTTCAGGTCTGATTTTATCCTGTTCTCATCACTTTATCAGTTTTAATCTCTTTTCCTATATGCTTGTGCTGTAGTTTCACCTAGTTGGGTTTTGCCTCTTTTATGTCCTATTGAAAAGATCAGCTGAAACAGTTCCTAATTAGTGCAGTAGTGGAAAAAAAAAAAAAAAAAGTCATTTAGAAAGTCCTAGTATATACCTTAGGGTGTTTTCATAATTGATACAAAACTGTCATCACATATCATGCTTATATTGTTTTCTCCTGCTGTAAGGATTTACACTTCAGATACTTCCTGTTCTCACAGCAAGCCTCATAAACCCTTCGGGGACAAATTCTGTCCTTAGCTTACCAATACAAATCACGATGCCTTTCATCCACTCTTAGAATCAAACTTCAAAAAAAATCCACAGTCAAAAATTATATAGATAATTTTATCTGCTTACCACAAAAATGAAATAAAACCCTCTCTTTAGCAATCTCAGAGATTAGTAGTATTTCTATATGCTCTACACAGCTTAGCAGTAACAAAATATCAAAACACTCAATGAAGTAAAACATCAAACAGTGAAATCCTATGAATTTTCTTACTGTGCACAGACCAATGCACTGTGTTTATTCATGCAGAAAACTGAGACTGTGCAAGACTCCTTATTTTTTTCTACAAAGCTGCTATGTTTTATTGTACAAATGAAAGAAATAGAGAAAAGCAGCTTGTAGACAGTCTAGTAGTCATATTCAAATGGGTTTAAGGAAGGTAGGACAGGCATTAAGCCCTTGAGGAACTACAGAGAAAGTTAAGCATTTCTACTAAGATATCTAAGATTTCTAAGATTTTCAGTCCTAGAATCATGACCACCCAACCAAAGACCTGACACACACTGGGAAATTCAGTAGGAATCTACCTCAGGTCTGTCATTTGGAGGGCATAAGTAGAGCTTGTCTGAAAACTTGCAAAAAGGATCCAGTCTCACACCAAAGTTCTTACTCAAACATAGAATAACATGTACAAGTACTGGGTACCTAGGACACCCAACACTGGGTTAACTCCATTGTTTGTACTTGTCTCCAGTAGTACAGGTGAGCTGCTGCTTAGCTGGATGCATGTTGAGAGAGAAAATATAATGAGAAAAAAAATTAAATGTTGGCTCATCTTCCATAATTGTGGATTCTGTGATTTTTCATACTTTCATTATTTTATTTATGATTTTTTCTTGTTCACTGCGTAACAGTGGGGAGTTAAACTGAATTATTCCCAGCCTGAGAAGGCTGGTGTATGTATACTCAGAATATGAGAATGTATGTATGTTCAAGAGTGGGATGCCAGTCCAATGCATGTGCTCTGTGTCGTATGATGACATTTCAGTTAGCTCAACTAATGTCCCTTCAATGATATTGATGCAACTATCTTGTATAAACTATACCTGCTTCATTCTTTTTTGCATAATTTTTTTTTTGGTCTTTTTTTAATGTTTCATAGTGGTTACAAGCCAAACTGTATCTGAATTTTTTCTTTGATTTCTCTTCTATGCTCTGCTTTCATCCAGGCTGTAACTTGGAAAGAAAATATGAAAATTGAAAGCTGAGAAATAGTGATATAAGTGAAAAGAACTTATTTGTAATTGAATCATTTCAGGGTTTTCTGTTTTCTTTGGGTTTTTTCTTTGCTTCTCGGTTTTGTTGTTGTTTGCATTTCAACAGAGAAGCAAGCATATTTAGAAATCAAAAATCTGTTCCTTCCCACTGCTAACTAACATGAGCTACCTTGCTCAGAAGTGCTACACTAACTTACAACTGTATCTTTTCAAGGTATTTATGAATAGCTTCTTGTATTCAGCTGTTGTGTATCAGCAGTTTTCAGATAACCAAGGGAGTTTAGATATGTAAATCAGAATTTCTAGATGATCTTAAGTTCCGTAGCGGGAGAACATCAGAAACAGTTCAAAACAAAGTACAGTAGGGATGTTGGGACAAGTTTACTTAAAATAAAAAGAAAACAAAGTTTATAGAACTTGGAGGCTTATTAAAAATGAATTAAAAAACTTTCCCCAACTTACTTTCCTCCTGCTGAGTTAGTGGAACCCATTTCTAGCTGCAGTGACATGCCATAAACATTCAAAGCAGTTTCTCCTTTTTCAGGTATGCAGTTGTGATTGTTTGCAAGGCCAGTGGTATGACAAACAAGAGAGATTTCAGGAATGTTTGCACTTCTCATTCCAATCTTACAAGCAGATACTATCAGAAAACAGATGACAGGATTTACCACATTATGTAAGGGGCAAGGAATCTGGAAGGGTTTGCTGTGACTAAAATTCAAATTCCAAACAAAGGGCTCCCCTTTCAGGGTGTGGTACTGTCTTCTGCAGATCATCAGCACAATTCTTAGTCTTAATTTGGGCTAGGAAAAGCTGATGCAACCATTTTTAATTAAAAAAAAAAATCATAAACTGATAACTTTGCCTGAAGTTTTATTTTCTTGAGTTAATTTCCTCGATTGTGATGTAACATGGTTTACAGTTCACCGGAATAATGAAAAAAAAATATTTATATTTTATAAATGTATACCCCAACCAGAGTACTTCATTCATCTCTGGGGATCCCAACACAAGAAGGACGTGGAGCATTTCAGCAAGTCCAGAGGAGGGCCACAAAGATTATCAAAGGGTTGGAGCACCTCTCTTATGAAGACAGGCTGAGAGAGCTGGGTTTTTTCAGCCTGGAGAAAACTCTGGGGTGACCTTATAGCAGCCTTTCAGTACTTTAAGGGGGCCTACAAGAAAACTGGAGAGAGACTTTTTACAAGAGCATGTAGTGATAGGACAAGGGGCAATGGCTTCAAGCTGAAAGATGGTAGCTTTAGATTAAATATCAGGAAGAAATTCTTCACTGATTGTGAGACATTGGTACAGATTGCTCAGAGAAGCTTTGGATTTCCTATCTCTGAAAGTGTTCAAGGCCATGTTAGATGGGGCTTTGAGCACCCTGGTCTAGTGGGAGGTGTTCGTGCCATGGACAAAAGGTTTGAAACTAGATGAACTTTAAGGTCTCTTCCAATACTAATCATTCTATCATTTCATGATTCTATGCTTTATATATCTTCTTCTGTGCTTTGCATAATCAGAGAGAGTTCGAGAAAAGATTAATAGACTGTAAAAGAGAAAAAGGAGTTGTCCACCAGGAAGAGGAGGGAAGTCATCATAAGACTGTGGCTCTTGCTTCCCATTACAGACTGTGCATGAATTTCCTCTTAGGTCACAGGGCAGATCTGCAGACTCCCTGTGTGGTGTAGCAAGGGTCTCCAGATTAACCTTGCTTTAGGTCATGGACAAGGCATGGACAAAGTGTGCAGTGGTCACTGCAGGTCCTCTATGGTATAAAATATAAGAGTGGCGCAAAATAAGGCACAACACAAACAGATAACTGAACACTAAGTGGAAACCTAAGGTGGCTGAGTGGTATTGTCTAATAGTCTGCTGTAACAAGGACAAAGGAGAAAAATAGCATTTTTGAAATTACTAGCTTCCTTGACGTTGCTCAGATGGTTGTTTTACTCAAGGTTTCAACATGTTGCATAAAGGTTGTTGCCTTTCCCTAAGGTAGAGCTGTTTTCTTTCTCCCTTTGATAAAAATGGTCTTTGTTCTGAAAGACTGCCTATTTATTTTATAGATATTACAGTACAAATATATCTTATAAAGGACTTGTATAGAGAAGAAAGCAATAGTTGTGATATTAATGCTGGCTTCAGGTTTACAAATGCAATATACTTGTAAAGACATTTATTTTATTCAGCCTAATGAAATCAACAAAATCCTTCTAGGACCTTGTAGAGCAGGACTAGACTTTGCTCTGTATTCAGTCCTGTGGTCCTCATACGTTAAAATGATAATTTTCCCATTTATTCAGAGTTAGTCATAGCAAATCATGGGTCAAAGGCAGCTACCATAAGTAACAGAACAAATGAATGCTTCCACGTGCCTTCATTTTCTTCTTTAAAGTTCCTGCAATTTCATGAAATTGAAATTCCTGTTACAAAAATAAATATGGAACTTCATGCCACTGATAAATTGTGATTATGTGAACGTACATTTTGTTCTGAATTATCAAGATTTTTTTTCCTGTTATCTTTATAAGTTGTACACTAGGACACAGCATGTATCATGTTGCATGAAGAAGCAGGATATGTAACATTATTATTTTTAAAATACATCCCATGTGTACGGCAAGTGAGATGGCACTATCCTGTCACTTCAAGGATTCAGTGATATGTCCAACATTTACATCTTTTTTCTTCACTTTTTCTTATATATATATATATATATATATATAAAATTCTTTATTGATGCAGAGTGAGATCACAGAAATGGCTGTACATTTTTGCCTGATAAGGCTGTGATTTATTGCTAAGAATCAAATATTTATTAATCACTCAAGCTCAGGATATGAAATAATTTTTCAAGTTGTCCAGCTGAGCCCATCTGGTTAAATTTTCCCATCAATTGTAAGAGATGGTATAAACTTGGCCCTGAATGTCAATCTGTCTTCAGGAACAGTTTTAATTTCAGTCTCAACCTGTGCATCAGTGCTTAGACAGTGAGTTATGAATTTTCAGTCTCCTAACAGGACAAGTCCTTCACAAGTTTACTTTTGATATCAAAAATAAGATCAAGCTGAGTTTTCTTATTTTGATAAAATGTCTCTAATTAAGAATAAAATAACCCCACTCCCAGATATTTCTTGTATCATGGAGGATATCAAGCATGCCTGTGATTTTTAACCATATTTCCGCTCCATTTTAGAGATACCACTTTTCTGTAATGGAAATGAGCTTGTATCTGCAGAATGGGAATCCTTGCAGGCAAATTAATTCCCTTAATAATTCCCATAGGCCAAATACCAGTACTATTATGAACCTGATTTCTGAGGTGATAGTTTAATGTTAAGAAACAACATTTGTACCTAATCCAATGCCAGACCAATACAATTGCTGTAAAAGATGGAAAACAATCAGTTAAACACATTGCTTTAAAATGAATGAAGAAAGCAATGACTTTCCTGAAGTAGATGATTTGGATTATGCTACTACAAGGCAGACACATTCCAGTGACAAGCCTTTGATAAAGAAATAAAAAAATAATTTCAGCAAAACTTCTGGAGAATTTCTAGACATGTTGTCACAGGAAAGAAAAAATCCTTAACATCAATCAATTTATCTAACTAAGCTAAATGTTTCTTTACTGAAGGCTTGGATTTCTTAAGTGAATTTCAACTCTATACTGGCAGAATTACATTTATAATAAAAAAATAAATTTTGCTTTACAAAATATGTGATAAAATATTAGGGAGAAAAATATTTGTTCAACACAAGTTTATTTATTTTTATAATATTTTTCCATAGGCAATTTTTTAAACAATGATCAGTATTCTGTTTCACGTGCACCAAAAATCACAATATAAAGTACTGTTTAAAATTATAATATAAACTTATGAAAAATAATGAAAATAAATAAAGTTATATCAGGTTTGAGAAAAAATGTCCTACCTTTTTTTTTATTTAAGTCTTTAGGTTCAGAAAAAAATCAACAACTAGGCACAGTTACTAACCAACTTGATTTTTTATAATACCATTGACTGAATAACAAATGTAAAAAAAAAGAATAAAATTATAGATCTAAACTAATTCTATTTACCTAGGGAATTTTGTATCTTTGAAAAGCAAACACAGGAAGTCTTGGTACTGGAAGTCAATTTATAGTGGGTTAGACTGGTGTTCATGTGTGTAACTGAAAGGCTGTGCTCACCCCTCATGTAGCTGCACAGTGTTTTCAGGACTTTACACTGGCTCAGTAGCCTGTAAATGGGTTCTCATCTGGTTTATGTTTTGAGTTCTTGGCAGGTTAATGGATTATCTGATTTGAAAGAATTATGTTTTATGGCACTTGTGCTTTTTTGGATTTAAGAGATTTACAAAGTGATTGTCTTTCCCAGAGCCTGAGGGATTTTTTTCCTATACAGATCTTCAATACAGTTAAATATTTCATTGTGGAAGTTATTTGTATTCCAGATAAACTTGGTGTATTTTCCTGAACAGCTATGCAGCTATGCAAAATTTAATAGTGTACCTTTCCTCTTTGTAGCTACATCAATAATCATTTTTATAGACACTTCGATAACATTAAACCACCTCAAATACCATCAAAAAAGAAAACTTGATAGTATCAAATATTATTTAAGGCCAACATGCTTGCAATATATGCAAGACATTGCTCTTTAGAGAAAAAAAAATGCTTCACACTTTTCCTAAGTTTCCAATATGTGCAGACAGTAAAAGGCAAAAATAGTGTCCTGGATGTACAGGAGAAATAATAAAGCTGTGAAAACCAAACCAAACCAAACCAAACCAAACCAAACCAAACCAAACCAAACCAAACCAAACCCAAAACAAAATGCTGCTGTTGTTGACCATGGTCTGAGCAGGGGTTAGGCTTAGTTTCCAGAGGTACCTTCCATGTTAGTGGTTCTGTGAAGGCAATTTTGCAGATCAGGTATAACTATATGCAAAATGTTTTTTTCAATAAATGCTCCTTTTCCTGTATAAAGAACTGTGATTCTGTATTTGATGACAAATTAAAATTAATTTCCCCAATTATAGTGTATTGAGTATTATGCTTTAAAAAAAAAAAAAAGTTGAATTTTAAGGTTTTATTTTAAGAAAAGGAGGATTTAAGAAGTTTTGTTTATGTGTCATTTACTATTTCTGCAGTTACTCAGATCTAACTCTCCCCTGGAATTAACACATCCTCAGCATATTCACTATTTGAACACAGTGATGATAATTGTTGTGATTTACATCTGACAACTGGGATTATCCCCAAGGATTTTGGTCTGGAATCAGTGTCTCAAAAGGATTGATGACCACCAAAGCAACAGCATATTAAATTTAAAGGGGAAAAATACGAAGTTTAATAGTGACTATTTAATCTGTAAAGAAAGCAACATTTAAATTCTCACCCTCCCTTTATCATGCAATTACACTTTTGACAAATTATTGGCTTCAGTTGCCTTTTAAGTTTCCAACAAAAATAGTGTACAGACAGCCCAGAATATTTCTGTCAGCCTTAAAAAACTCATTCAGTTCCACTGTAGGATTAACTATGTTTTTGTGAATGGCAGGGAAGTCTTGAGCTAAGACCTAAAAATCAATTTAATCCTTCATTAGAACATAGCCTCCTCACCTTTTTCTGACAAGCATAGAATGTCTGACAACAATTGACTTCATGTGACTGTACCAAACTGGAAACTATTTTTCTCATTAAATTTTAATTTGTTCATAAACTAAGTGTCTTACACATTGAACAAAAACATTCTCTAATCATGAGTATTTTTACATTTATGAGGCAACATTGGCTTTGCTGAGATCAGATTGTGAAACTATAGAGGCAGATCTTAATCAAGCATTTCTATAGTTCTCTTCCAGTCAGAGAAATATCATAGATATAAACCAGACAATGGCCTGATGAAACGCAAGGAGAGAACAATAAAACAAGGTGCTGGCAGTTTTATCTTTCTTTATTTTGCTTTTAAAATACTACTGTACTACACTTCTACACTCAGAGAGATTACTCATTCTAATGATGCGCAACAAATGAATGATGCATAAACATAAGAGCAAATAGGTTTATTTGGTAAAGACCTCTGACTTTCTTTCTTAAACTAATATTTTACCAAATTCACATGAATTCCCTTGGAATGAATGGTTTCATGTATTTCTCAAAATATTAATTATATTTTGCTATTTTTAGACAAAAAAAAACCCTGAAAGTAGGGCACTAAACATGCTATCAAATAAAACCTGCTATGAGCAGATTACATTTAAAAAACAACATCAATAGCTGACTGAAATATTTAGCTGGAACCGTGAATACATTACTAGATGTCACTATGATTCTCTTCAACAGAAGTTAATAAAGATGAGAGTCAAGTGATACACTAGATTGTAGTCTGGCCACAAATGTGTGCCTGTGTCTTTACTGTTATATTGTTCTTGAAGAACCTGCCGAGGAAACTGCTGCTCCCATCTCCCTGATGTAAGGGAAATGGCAAACGAAAATCAGAAAGTATATCTGAGTCTTTGAATTTAATAAGATCAGACTATGCAATTTGGGAGCAAGCTCCTGAGCTTCATCAGCTCTGATAGCTCCAGTAACAGATATTTACAGGTGTTCTGAGGAAGCAAAAGGGAAACAAATTAAAAAAAAAAAGAAAAAAGAAAAACCCTGTGATATGCATGGAAACACTCTGGATTTAGAAAACATAGATTTTGAGCTGAAGAAACCAGATCTAAAATTTCAGAGAAATCATGGTTTAGAGTAAATAAATAAAAAAAAGTATATATATATATATAATTTACAATAGGATGCATCTCTTCTAACTGCAGCTGTCTAAAATTTAGACAGGCTTAACTACTGATCTAGACTGTAACATCCTAAGAGATAAACACCTTCAAAGTCACCAAAATTATAGACATGGTTTAGGATAAAACTAATTCCTTCTGTTTGCATTCACCTTTCATGGGAGCTTGCTAGAGAATCATAAACATCAGGCTTACATTGGACACAAATCATCAGTCAGCCTTTCCCATCAGAGATGGATTTTATGCTACACACCCAATAATACCCATAGAATCAAGCAGATTATCACAGTGTCATGATAATTTATGTAGTGGAATGATGTCAACATGGAGAATTGCTCTTACAGAATAAATCTAAATACAAAAAAAATAAATCGGCATAAAGGAAATTCATTTTCCTAGTGGCAATATCAAATCTCAAGAAGTCTCTGAGTGAATTAATTGTTCCTATAATATGAGTCATGAGGTCACAACAGACTTTTAGCCTTTTAGGTCACAGACTTTTAGGTCACAACAGACTTTAGAAATAGAAATCTTAATTTTTCAGGAATGAAAATGTATATTTATATTAAAACTATGTATTTTTTTACAACTTTCATAAAAGTATCATTCAGCAATTTACAGAAAAAAGAATCATTTTTTGAAACAGCTAATAGTCAGCTGATTTTTACCTAATTAAATACAATATGTCAGGGGCAGGTGCAACTTTTACTTGCCATAGAGATGATAGAGATTGTCTCCAAAAAAAGGCAGCTGATCTAAAGTGAAAGGTTTCAATGATATCACCTGAAGACCCTGATATAAATTCTTACAAAAGACAGAATTTTCAGTGTTAATGACCTGGAGTGGATGGATATGAAATGGCACAGGTACCTTTCTATATATGCAATAGAAAAGTTCATTGCAGGTAATTGCTCACATTACAAGGACTTGATGTATGGTATACACCAAGTATTCTCACCTGATCTTTATATTGGCATTCAGAATTCCCAATATTACTAGAAGTAAAATAACAGTTATATTTTGTATTAGGCACAATTATAAAGCTTGCATCAACATACCCACAAGGAACCACAGGGATAAATAACATTACATCACATGGAGGCTATCTCAGAAGCTGTGAGCAACACAGAAGTCTTTGCAATGAAATGTGCTCACTTTGTTGAGTGTCAAGAAAGGTGCTTTGGTAAGAATTCCTGCAAGTGGGAAGACTCTCTCCTAAAAGCTCTCGCACACAAGGGTATCTACTTAGCAGAGCAGTGGTAAAACTTTCCTGCCCACAGGGGCAGGCCCAACTCATCAGAGCCTTGTGGTGCCAGAACTGCCAATCAGGGTCAGCCAGGAGCAGGTGGAGGAGGGATTGAAAATATAGGTCCAAAGAACAAGAACCCTGTGAATTTAGCTGAACTTGTGTCAGTGGAAGATAAAACAGGAGTGAAACGTTCTCTTCTGAACCAAAGAGGGGAATCATAGGGAAAAGGGCTGGAGAACAGAAAGGTAGGGATGTGCACATCACTGCAAAACACAGCAGACCGTTTTACTTTTGTGGCTATATCTAAAGCATTTCAAGTAATTTTAATTTCTCAAAAGGGAAATAAAATAAATCTGTTATTAAATTTATATGAGAACCTAACAAGCTAGCAGAACACCCCCCAGTGATTTACATGAGATGTTCTTATTATCCATGGATCACTGACATGATAGAGCATAATGACATCTGAAAGAGTACTTAGAGACTACTATTTTGTGTCAATGAGCAGTTAAGAAGCCCTTAGCTTTTTGGAGCCTCAGTTTATTATGTCAGTATGTGGAGAAACAGACACTAAAGGCAGCAAAATCTCCATATGATGAAGCCAACTGGCATCCTAACAGCATGCCTGCTCAAATTGTACTTGGAAAGACTTTTTATTCATGGCTAGCTCTGTGTGAAATAATCTATTTTTCATGATATTGCTGTGTGTCCATCTTCTGGAATATTAATGTATGAGTTAGAATTTAATTAGCTTTGCATGCAGAACCACTAAGTTTTCAATTCAGACTTCTCAAAAATAACATAAGTTCAGTGTAAGAACAGAAGTGCTAATGACTGATTATTTGAGCTTCAAAATTGTTGAGAATAATCCAGTTTTTTCAAACCACCATATTCACTACTAGAGTTAGGTTCACTTCCTATCCCTAATTTGTAAGATGAGGTGTTAACATCACTTGCCAGCTTCTCAGATTTGCAAGAAACCACTGTCCGGCTTTGTTGATGTTGTCACTCATAGTGCTAAAAGACTATTTGAAATCACCTGCAAAGTCTTTTCACTATGATCCTTCTAATGCTTTCCTAGAAATTGTCATTTGCCATAATGCAGGAAAATTTGCCTTTAATCAGCCTGGAAATATAGCTGATATTATCAAGTGGACAATGCATTCACTATATTTCCTTATTTTCCCTTATGCCTAATTGTTGTCCCACTTGATTTCTAAAATTTTAAGCCCTATCAGGGGAAGAAATTCTATTTGCTCTGTGTGTGTACAACACCTAGTGCTGTGAGATATACTGCTTCCTGACCATGATTGTTAAGTAATATCACAGTATATAATCATAATAATAAAGTCTATCTCACTAAAAGGGCTGCTGATTCAAAAATCTGTGTCGCTCTGACATGAAATCCTGACTCCAGAATCTTGACCTGAGATGTCAGATGTGCTTTCAAGCAATCAGTCCTTTCCAGCTACCAAAACAGTCCTGGTGCATTGTTTATTTTCATTTATGCTCTTTCAGGTCTTAAATGACAAAAGACAGCATTTAAAATTGTTATTCCCTACAGCTCCTTATTCAAAGCCTTTGGGAGTAAATACTTTCCATTGATTTAGGAGGTCTGAGATAACTCCCAATATCTGAGGAATGTAGAGCTATTACTCCTGTAGGATATATCTCTGGAAATCATTGTCATTCTATTGTTAGTAACCAGTTTCATAGCAGTATATTACAAACCACTGTCTTGTATATCTTAATTTATCTGATAATCATTATTGAAGCATGTAGAAGGACAGTTATGAAACATTTAAGTAATGTAAGTAAGATGCTTCCTGTGGTAAAAAAAAAAAAAAGATTCAGGAGCTACAATATTTTAAACTGATGTAATTAGTCAGAATACAGAACCAGTCTTGTAAAAATATCTATAAAACCTCAGATCCATCATAAGTAGGAGATTTGGGGGGGGGAATAATTAAACAATAATCAGCAAACAGTTTCTCAAAATGTTCTGCTGTATAGTATTTCCTATGGCCCTAACTCACTCAATGTCTTCATTAATTACCTGTTTATTGTAGAGAGGGACACAGCCATGTGAACAGTAATGTTATGAATGCTGGTAGATGAAGAAAACTAGAAGCATCACTTTAAAAAGTTTGTTGGGGCTTAACTTGTGACTTTTGAACACTTAAGGTTGAATTTTAATCAAATTTACATAGTCAAACATTTCTTTAAAGTACCCCATGTATATCAGTGAAAATATGCATGACACACTGAGTTGACAACATCACCAATTAATAAGGAAAATTGACACTTTTCTCTATGAAATCTTGGGTTTGGTCCATGATAGTGTCACCAAAATGTACCCACTGTGGCTGAAATAATTCATTCCACATACCTGCAGTACACTTTGCTATTCCAGTAGGAGCAGACCTATCAGGAAGTAAAAGAACCAGTAAGAAGCCAAGTATGATATATATTCAATAGCTATTTATTTTCCCTTATTTTGTATCTAGAAGAAAAAGAAAAAAAGTAAAAGAAACCTCAACAAACAAGTTTTTTTTTGCTTCTCGTTTCCTCCAGTGGTCCACAGCAATGTGGTTTTATCTATCCCAGGTTTATAGATGATTCAACTCCAAGCTTCTTTACCTGAACACTATGGAGATTAAAAAAAAGATATATAGAGGTAATATAGAGATTAAATATATATCTGAGTTCTAAATTCAAAGGCATTGGGACTTTCAACTGTGAAACTGCTGAAACTATTCCATGGGCCAAGCGATAAACTTTCTGAACAGTTAAGTACCTAGGCTTTGTCAAGACCATCCAGTGGCTATCACAGTTTTGTTTACTGGATGACATCAAATAAAGTTGATTTGTCAAAGCATTGACAATTTTCATCATTTGCACTAAACTGTACTCCATCTTACACATATTCAAGGTGTTCAGCTCTGCATCGTCTGTGCATATATACTGTCCAGATAACACTGAGCCACAGACCTACATGAAAACCAAAAGCCACTTTTTATGCCAAAGGGCAGGCAGATATACTATTCTAATATTAGCCTATTAGGCTTAAAAAGCTGTAAAGTACTGCTTGTCACTATCTCCAGTATCCATTTCCTAATAGGCTTAAATCAGTATCATCCTTTGGAGATGCCTACTAATCACTAACGAGACAAGCTCACTAATCACCAACAAGACAAGTATCTTCTAGTCTAGCAAAGTACATTATGCATTCCTCTGTTAACAGAGTGTGAATCACCACGTATCCTGACAAGCTTTTTTCATTATTGCTGCTACTGCAGGCTCCCTTTACTTTAGTTAACCTTGCGCAAAAGGCTATCAGAAGTATGAAAGTGGGGTGGTTTTCCTTCTATATTTGGCTATTCTAAAAACAAAGGTACTGCACAAGCATAGCAAAAATTGTGCTTGAAGAGAGAGCAATTGCAACACTTTGCATTCATATGTTTTAAGCTTCTGGGTACCATCTCAGAAAAATACCAGCTGCTCAAAAGTTCAGTTAATTTTTGCTTTGGGCAGCAGCATATTTTTGGAACCTGCACACTTTACACTTGCCCAGTCCAGAGGAATTACTTTATTGAGGAATGCATGACTGCTGCATTGCAAAACAGAAGATTAACATACGTTGTTTACAGTTATAACTTAACTCTTCAGAATAAAGTCCAGAAGAGTAAGAATTTCCTCTGTGTTCATTCTTAGAAACACTAGGGTTTTCTGTATTAAACTCTCTCAAACAAGGTCTTTGCAATTATACTGTCCTGTTAAAGGACAAAACAGAAACCCCAGGCTCCATTATTCCTCTCTTTTTATTTTCTAAAGTAACTTGATTAAAGATGCTACAGTAGCCCATGCAGTGGTTATTTGCAGGATCATGCATCATACAATCTCTCTAATTGCCCCTATGAAATGGTCAGTTTTGCACTGACCCAGACATTTTCTGAATGTATCTGTCATGTGCACTTTCTTCAGAATTTGTCCTTGGACCACTGGTGATTAGTATCAGGAGATTGTTTTTCTTACTGGAGGCACCTAAACTTTCAGTTCTTTGTGCTGTGCTTTCTGAGACTAATTTATTTATTGTATAAGCTTCATGAACTGTTGAAACTCTCTGGCACCTTTAAAATTGCAACATCTACTGCACATTTTGGGGTCAATTCTGCATCCGTCAAAGACTGCTTTTGGGTTGCAATTTTTTGCATAACACTTGTTAACCATTCTCTTAATGCATCATTTAAACTCCCTCCAAACTAGCAACTTTCATTTAATTGCTTTAAACCAGCCACATATACAGCAGATACTTTATTTTCTTGATTCTGTCTCTAAAAGCAGAAATGCTTTTCAATCACAAGTGACTTTGGGGATAGCTAAATTGCAGGATTTCTACAGTCTCAGCAAAAGTTTTGTGCTTTGCTTTAATAAAGTCTGCAAGACTTTGCTACAAGATATAGTTTGGGTGACCATTACTCTCAGCAAATCAGCCATCTTTTATATAATTTTAATATCATAAAATAATGTTCTAATCTTCCAATATAGGTAGCAGAATCCTCCATTAAACTGTCATATATAATATCAGAATAATCTCATTTAAAATAACACTACACTTTTTTCTCATCTCCTCTGAAAAATAGAATTATTATTAGCACAAGTGTTGAAGGCTTCTGTTTTAGGAGCACTCACCTGGACAAGCACCTTCTGTTTCACTGTATCCTGTAGTACAATTCTGTTCTCACTGCTGGCAAGGATTCGACTACCAAAATACCAAGACCAGGAGAAATAAAAAGGCTACCACGATGATCTAGAAAAGCAGTGTATTTCTGCTCTGATAGGCTTCTAATAACTGATGCATGGGAAGACATGGAAAGTTACCATGAGGCAGAACCTCACTTCTAAACACTTATGCACGGCTCAGTCTTTAACTACTTGATTACATCCAGTGTTAACCTCAAAACATGCTTATTCAGTGTTTAGGACAAGGGAAATCTGGTAATGAACCTGGATTTTTAAATTAGGGATGAGGTAGGATATCAAATATTATAATTTTTGTATGTTCACCATGAGGTTCAGGGCCTCAGATGCATATGCTTTTACTCACAACTGAAGTGAGGAATGCTGTTTGCTCACACAATACTACACACAACTAGGTAACTTAACCAGACTGGTGCCCAAGTCCAAGTCAGTAATGGGCATTTTTCGCTGAAGAGCTGGGAAGACTTTAGTCTGTGGTCCTGAGATGGAACCAAATTACGGCTTTTAATGGAAGTGTGGATGGCAATTCATTAACAGTACCTTTGCATATGCACAATCAGTTCACATGGTTTTTAGATAACACATAGGGCAGCACTCAGCATCTCCTTGAGTAAGACTGCTTAAAGTCAGCCTTTAGTTGACTGCATGAGCTGGATTTTAAAGCTCGCTTTACAATTGAAGAGGATTTGCCCAAGAGAAGAGCTTGGAGAATGATCCAGTTTACCAGAGATAGACATGATTTAGCTTTTTCAGCTTGCCTACACATAGGCATTGATTGCCATGTAAAATTCCTTGTTCTAGCTGAGGCCCTCAGGACAACACCCTTGACTCTGGTCCTTCAAGATGTTTGAAGGAACTGCTGGAGATCTGTTGTGGTAAAGGACCTTAGGTGGCATCAAATCTGTATGGCCAGGCAACTGAACTGAATTCTACATGCTTACTTTAAAGATGATCTCTGCATTCCATCAATTTCATTTAACAAATCTTCATTGACTATCCTGAGACCTTCAATACAGTTATCTTTAGAAACTTACAGTTTTGTATTTTAACCTGTGAGCAGAATCCCTTTATGTCCATGTGTTTTCCTACAATAACTCAGTTAGCTGTTTCTGTTGTTAGCTTTTTTAATATCACATCTTTAAAATCAGGATAATGCCACTCTTTTACTTCTGAGGTCCATTGTGAAAATGAACAATGGTTAAATGCTATAGTGAAGCACATTATATGAGAGTATGAGGAGGAAATGAATAATTACCTTTTCAGTGTGGATTTTAATAGTTTTCAGTGTATGGTGAATGACACAATGCAACAAGTAATAAAACACCTTTCTTCATATGAGTTGAATAATGAAGGATAGTATCAAAAAAGAAGTATATGATCAGATAATCTGATCATGCTCGCAGTGCATGAATAGAAGAAACAGACCCTGCAGGCAAGCTTCACTGTGGCATATTCTAATTCTGAGTCTTGCTTTTTCAGCCGTAGTAACATTTTAAATGCACTTTTTTACATATTTTATGTGCAGAACATTTATAGCTACATAAAACCTCCTTTACTTCCCTGTTTCCCCTTCACAAAAAAATAGGCCAGTAGAATTTCATAACAATTTTATTTCATACTTTAATACTAAGATTAACAAACTGAAAATTTAGTCCATATTCACATTTTATTTAACAATATTCTTTTGGTCTGAAAAATACAGCAACTTCCTCATCTACTATTAACAGCTGTCCCATGAAAATCAAGACAAATTCTGGATATTTTAATGAACCACAGATCTTAGGACTTGAAAATAATTGTTTTATCATGTGGTGTTATCAAGAAAATATCACGATGCTGCAGTTATCATATGTTTGACCTGTTTGAAAACAACTATGAATATTTTTATGCAAATCAGTGCCATGAAGGACCAGAGGACCTTCCACAAATCACTAGTCTTCTACCATCATCGAAGGGCTAAAACTGCCTACGTTAACTCTTGACACACGTTCGACTAATCCAGCTATTAAAAGATCCAGTAAAAAGGATGCCATTCCTCATGAAAATAATAGTAATTTTATTGTTTGTCTTCACCTAGCAAGAGCCACAGCACAGCTTCATTGACATAAGCAGGACGGAGAGAGTGACAGAGCAGCTTGAGTAGACCTGTAGGCATCAGCAGTCTAGCTACACGTTTGCAGATGACCACATTAATACAGAGCCTTTTCTTATAAACAGAATTCTAGAACATAATTTGTCTGATTGATTTCATAGGCCTACTTTAGAATACAACAAATTGTGCCACTGACTACAGGGGTCACTGTGTATAAGCTGTAAAAGAAGAAAAGAAAAAAAAGGGCAAGTAAAAGAGTCTGTATGGGACCACTGATAAATTCAGTCCCCAGTGCTCAAGTGAATTTTCCTCACAGTGTCTTCCAAGATAGTTTGAGACTTTCTGAATCTTACAGATTCCTAAAACTGTTCTGCTTACAAATAGGCTGATTGCTAGAAAGACCTCCTCATATAAACAGTGCTGGTTTACCTCATACCATCATAAAGTTCAATTTTTTAAGAAGTTTAAAATAAATGTTTGTGGTGTTTTTCTTTAGTTACACAAAATTAAATTATATTCAGGCTCCCACAATATAACTAGCGTGAACAAAGCAGAACAAAGCAAAATGTGGCTGAATAGACTATGCAACCAAAAGGCCACTTCTTCATTGTGGAATCAAAGGTGTGACATTAGGTATTTACCTACTTTTTCTTCCATCCCTCAGATAAACCTTCTCCTAAGGGAAAAGGTCCATGTGTTGACCTATAATTAGACTTTATTTCTGAAACTGAATATACTGGTTTAAATAACCCCAGTATCAAAAGTAAGCTGGAAGCCCAATGCAGGCTTTACTGGGTGGGCTTTTCTTTTTGTGGTATTGGCCTAATATGAAACTATTAGTAATAACAGGACCCACATCCTACAAGACTGAGAAATTTGAGAATACAAATCACATTATTTTTCAATAGGAGTGTAATGATAATTGTCTTAGATTTTTAAGATACTGTCTTGAGACCTCACCTGGAGTACTGTGTGCAGTTCTGGTGTCATCAACATAAAAAGGACATGGAACTGTTGGAACAAGTCCAGAGGAGGGCCACGAGGATGATCAGGGGACTGGAGCACTTCCCATATGAAGACAGGCTGAGAAAGTCGGGGCTGTTCAGCCTAGAGAAGAGAAGGCTGTGTGGAGATCTCATAGCAGCCCTCCAGTATCTGAAGGGGGCCTCCAAGGATGCTGGGGAGGGACTGTAGTGACAGGAGTGTAGGGACTGTAGTGACAGGACAAGGGGTAAAGGGTTAAAACTTAAACAGGGGAAGTTTAGATTGGATATAAGGAGGAAATTTTTTTCTGTTAGGGGTGAGGCACTGGAATAGTTTGCCCAGTGAGGTTGTGAATACTCCATCCTTGTCAGTGTTCAAGACAGGTTGGACGAAGCCTTGGGTGGTATGGTTTAGCTCAAGGTGTCCCTGCCCGTGGCAGGGGGTTTGGAACTAGATGATTTTAAGGTCCTTTCCAACCCTAACTATTCTATGATTCATGAATTAAAGAAATGCTGAAGAATTGCAATACAAATGTGATTTACTTGAAGTTAAATCATAAACTATTTAGAGGCATATATAAAAGCAATTATTACCCATTTTGTTTTATATGAAGAGAGAGAGAGAGATTCAAGGAATAAAAAAGAACATTGCACAAAAATATTTCATACTTATTTGTTTGCTGTCTTCTATATAATGAAGAAGAAATGTTCCAGATAGAGAAGAAAATAAAGATGCCTACATGGTTCCTGCTGAAATGCAGATCAGACATGTAAGCAACATATATTTCATCAAGGATTAAGAATCATCTGAAAGGATTTTGAAGAGGTTTACAGAATATTCAAGATAAAATATCTCAGGCTTGGAGGTGGGTCTTGATGGCATCCAGGTCTGTGATTGCAAATAATTGCTTTGCCTCAGGTTCCTCTGGCAGTTTGTAATGTTTAAGGAAGTTTGCCATCTAATCTATATAAAACCATTTGTGGCTAATGATTTTGTTTTTTGTCAGCAGCTACTTCTCTCCGACAGTAAAACCACATATATGCCATTATGCCAGTTGCATTTTAGAAGACTTTATAGTTTGACATGCACAACTGCTTTTTCTTCCTGACCACTTAAGAGAGTTAAAAAGTATCTTATTCCACTTTTCTAAATATCTTCTGTCTTTTTTTTCAAGACATGTTTACTACAGGTCTATGACTTTCTGAGTACTGTCAAAAAAAAAAAAAAAGAGAGAGAAATTAGAAAAAAAACTATATAGATATAGTTTCCTTCAAAAAAGTAATGCAATACTGATTTCAAAGTGTGTGTGTTTTATATTGTATTTTGTGCATTTGTGCATATTTTCTGAGGTATTTCTGTCTCAAAATTTAATTGAAACTCAATAGACCTCAGAAATTCACAAAAACACTGCTCTTTCTTCAGTGCATTAAAAATTTTAAGGGGTCAAATTAGTGTCTCTGCAGGATATGTAGTGCTTGTGACCAGAAATGAAGCTCTTGTGTAAATGCCCATTAACCAGCTGAAGGGTTCATTGAAACTTCTAATGCATTTACATGAGCATAGATGGGATTTAAGTTACAATATCTATCTGGATTTACACTGAACAAAACTTTCTGGGGTACACAAATGTTACTGTGGTTGTGACTGGTTTATTTCCCTTACCCTTTATAATCCCTCTATACTACTATCTGTCCATGACTACTCATGAATAGTATTTTCTTAGAAGGGTTTGAAAGAATATAGTTTCAGTAAACTGAGAAAAATAAATGAAGAAAATATGGCTTAAAATAACAATAATAATTAATCATAAGGACCAAACACCTTTTTTTTTTTAAACTGTATCTTGGAAGAGTTTTATACTTCTCAGTGTTGGCTATCATCATCATGAGCTAAATAGAAACCTGGAATTCAGTTTTGCAAAATCTGAAGATTTTGAAATCTAGTCCAATCCAAATTTTGTAGGTCAGTCCCATCTGTATATTATAAAAAGTTAAAAGGAACTAATGAGACTGAAATGACTAATGGTAGGTGTTGTTTATACCATATTGCTTCTGGCCGAATCTCTAGATTTTTGGCAGAAGTATTGTCTACATTGGTTTTTTATTTACTAATTCAATATACAGAAAATGATTTGTTGTCAAATGAAAGGATCTAGAAAATACTGAACTTTGAAGAAAAAGAAATTCTTACATGAGGGCTTTACATACTGGAATGTGTGAACACCCTCCAAATGGGGGTTGGGGGGGGGGGTGGGGGTGGTGGTGTCTGCAATCAGAGTCCAAAAACAACAGTCCCATCTTGCTCTAAGATCCACAGATTGTGCCAGATCTTATATGGAGTATGACCACTTCTTATGCTGATGAGGAGGTGACATTGTCAATCATAGCGACAAGTCCAGGAAACACAGCTGAACACTTCAAGAAAAGCAGATGGCTGCAGTAAGGCACTAAAATGTTCCATACAACCAGCAGAACAGTGCTGACAGAAGGTTGGGTTGAGTTTTATAAGGTGTGCTGATGAACACAGCTGGGAAGTAATAATAGCAACAATAATAATTGTGAGTCCTAGTGTGAGCTGTTTAGGCTCTTCCTGCAATTGTAAAGCCCTTGAAGACAGTAAGAAAACCGGACTTGATTGTCAAAGAATTGTTTTGCTACTTATGTTCAGGGACCTTCCTATAACAGAAAGTCATCAGAGCTGGATTCAGACAAGATCATAGGCTTTAGGCTACCCAGTCATCAAGTGCTGGGTCACGAAGCTAATTCATTGTTCTCTAACACTCTCAGTTATTTTCCTGCTGGACTGAATATGATTCAAAATTCAGATGCAAACTGAAAAAGCAGAAAGACCCCAACTCTGTAACAAAGGGATTAGAATAACCAAATAGAAGTGGGATTCCCTATGTCCAGTATTGACATGGTTTTTGTTTGGTGATTTTTAGGTGATGATGATAATAATTATTATGATTATCATACTTTTTTTTTTTTAATGAAATTAGTTTTAGTACAATGGACTTGTCCTCTGAAGCATATACCTAGTGCCCCTACATATACACATGCATATGTCGTTGTGGTGGTGCATCCCCTCCCACCCTGGCACCCTCTGCTTCCTCAAGAATTCCTGTTAGGCCACAGCCTTTGCACATATGCATGGAGCTGGATGGCTGGTCTCTCCGTGACCATTAACTCTAATTGCCTAACAAAGGTGGGAAGGTCCACACAGACAACAGGAAGGTCTATACTCCCTGATCATATCAGAATTTCTTTTGAGATGGTAAATCATTACCTGAGGACCTGAAACAACCCACACAGAACTGAGGCCCAGATGAAAATTTGCAACTCGCTAAAGCCCTGTATTTACTACCCTGTAAATAATGGTCCCAAGATATAGTTTCTTTGAGCTCTCCTGGACTGCAGCTGGCTAGGAAGCAGTGATCTCTCTTTGAGTGGGACGTCTCTCAGAGTTTATGAAATAGGGGGATGATCTGCCTGGGCTGCTAACTGCTGCTTACTGACACTCAACCCTTCAACCACTGAGGAATGCTGTGAAAGCTGACATGAGTATTGTGCTATAATTTTACTTTTCACTGCACCGAAGGATCTATATATCCGTATATCTCTATTTTAGTGTGCTGTGTTAGTTTAGATAGTTGTAAGTGCATGTATATTAGCTTCAATGATCAACTGTAGTTAGAAATCCTGTGATTCATTTTAACAATACAAACTGCTGCTAAATGACATTTGTAATTCTTCAGATAAGTACAATAGGGAGCTTAGAAGTACAATGTGACTATATAAAAGTTGACTAGACCCTGGAATGTGACCCAGACTTCATAGATGTATTTTACTGACTAGTCTTTTAACACTGTGGATGCTTTTCTCCAGACTCTTTTTTTTCCCCACAGATTGTCGGACTTTTAAGGTCTTCATTCTGAATTTAATCATGAAACAAACTAAAATGCCAGAGTCGAATCAGGCTATGATTTTCAGTTGTATTAGTCCACCCACTCTGCTGTTCAATCTGGGCACTTTCCAAATTTATCTGCAGAGAGAAGTGATATTTGAACTGAGTTTGGAATATCGAGGAAGAACTGAGGAAAAAAGTGCTTCAAATGTAATATGCACCAGAAAGAAGTCAGTGATGTAAATAACAGTAAGCTCCTCTGCTCTAATTCAAGACCCTATATCACCCATGGTGTGATATGGCAAAAAGATCCACTTCTTACATTTTTTCCTATTTATGTGTGTGTTTATGTATTTGTTTATTATGCTAGAGTGTTTAGCTGGCTAAATAAAATGCCAAAAATATTTTTGAAAAAAAAATTAATACTTTTTTACTTAATGAAACAAGAGTGGATGACAAAAATCATTCCTTGTGTACAACAGTGAAATGCAATTAAGAAATAGGGGAATAAAAGCTATTTTGAGCTTCTGTAGTTTTGAAAACTAAGGGAAGGAAGACCTGAATCTTACTAAACACTGAGAGCTTTTCTTAGGATTTGTCTCATTCTATATAGATTTTAAATCTTGACAAGGGAATATTTGATATCTCAGAGAAAAAGCTTTATTTGAGGAAAAAGACTAGTCATTATGATAAATTTCACATAGGTGTTTTAGATATCCCTTAAAGTTTTTTGAAGTTATTAATTTCTTTAAAGAGGCCATCAATTTTTCTGCAGCTGGAAACCCTAGTTGACTTTACAATAGCATGGGTTAAAATGTATCACTATTGATATTAGCTGAGTACTTTTAAGTTGCAAGAGTGTGTATTAAAATTCTGGTCAATGTAGTAGGTCTCCGACTACCCTTGCTGTATCAGAATTAACATATTTATTTATTGGTTGGTTGATTCTTCTATTCAGGGTGATTTTTTTTTGCATATTTTGTGGACTTAACTACAGCACTGACCAGCCAAAAAAAAGAATGACAGATTTCTTAGAATCCTTAGAACTGGAACTAGAAAAACTCTTTAGTGAATATCTACTGAGAGAACATTGTTAGGAAACATTGTCTCTGAAATAACCTGTTCACTGTTGATGTTATAATCATAAGAGTAGTACTGATGAATTGATGGATATGTTTTACGTTGTCTTTAATTTTATTACTGCTAGCTAGTTTTATATTCCTAATGTCATGTTAGTCTGCTTTTCACTGGTAGTTGGATGACTAATAGGTGTAGGACTTTTTGAAAAACACTTTCTGCACATGCAAAACTCAGCAGTTTCAACATTTCTTACAGATGATATTCTGAAAGTTAGGTCAATTACCTCAGCAAAATTAAAAGGACCAAATATTCAGGATAACTTTCTCAAAATGTGAAGCAAAACAACTTTTTCATAACAAGTATAAAGCCTATAGATCTGTTCCACAGTACTCTCAACTTTAATCAACTAACCCAATTATAATAAGATCCAAAATACTTTGTATTTCAAATTAACAGCTGTACAGTTGCCTGTTAATTTTTTCCATTTGGCAAGTATTAATACACTAAAGTGCCAAATGCTTCTGCAAAGATTGTAGAGGACAAGCAGAATAGGCAGATCATTGTTAATCTCCTGGGCTGCTTACAGTTAAGTCTGTATTTTCAGTGAACTTTGCTGGAGCATGGGAAATTATTTTGAAACTTCCATTCACCAAGTGAATGGACTATATGTTAGATAGAATTTGTAAAAGCAATCAATGAAATTATTATGAGAAAGCAATTAAAATATTTGACTTCTAAATAGTTTAGCTGTGAAGTTCCTTGCTGCAAGAAAGAACTGAAGATTAAGGCTTGGAGGATTTTATTTCTTCTATAGCTTTTTCTTCTACAGTTGGATTTATAGCCTAAAAATCCAAGTGTAAGATTTCTTCTGAGTTAAGAAAAACAGAATTGGGGAAAAAATGGCTTCCCTTTCTTAGACAAATAGCCTAAATACAAGTTAGCATCTATTATTCATTTTTAGAATAAGGTCTTGAATTAGAGCCAGTCCAAGCCATTTTCCACTGGTGGCTGAAATTCTAAGAATCTAACATCAGAACTATGATGGTAACATTTTCAATCTTAGCAAATTTGAAAAAATTATTATATTCTATATGTATATTTTATATTCTAACACCTTGTTTTACCCCTCAACAATTGGCTGAGACTTACAATGTCTTACTTTCTCTTCAGAATTTAATTATTGCAAAGATTTTATCAGCAAAATTATGACCACTACACATGGATCTATGTTTCTATTGGTGATATGTGCTATCTATGCCCCTATTAGTGCTATGCATATTTAAGAGTTTAATAAGTTATACATAGTTACACTTTTTTCTTTTTTAATAAATATCCTTCTAAAAAAAACCCCTCACTTAGCTCAAGGAGCTGACTTAAATTAACCATGGTTTTGTTGCAGTCAGGAGTTACTTAATAGTAAGATCTTTCTGTGGGTCTCAGAACTGCCTGCCAAACAGTAGCATTTATTGTCAGTTATGTGAGTGGTCAATAATGAGTCAGTCACATGACTCCTCACTTGGAGTATTGTGTGCAGTTCTGGTGTCATCAACATAAAAAGGATATGGAACCGTTGGAACAGAGGAGGGCCACAAAGATGATCATGGGGCTGGAGCACTTCCTGTATGAAGACAGGCTGAGGAAGTTGGGGCTGTTTAGCCTGGAGAAGACTGCATGGAGACCCCACAGCAGACCTCCCAGTATCTGAAGGGAGCCTACAGGGATGCTGGGGAAGGACTCTTCATTAGGGATTATAGCGATAGGAAAAGGCGTAACAGGTTAAAACTTAAACAGGGGAAGTTTAGATTGAATATAAGGAAGAAGTTCTTGACTGTTAGGGTGGTGAGGCACTGGAATGGGATGCCCAGGGAAGTTGTGAATGCTCCATTCTTGGCAGCATTCAAGGCCAGGCTGGACAGAGCCTTGGATGACATGGTTTAGTGTGAGGTTTCCCTGCCCGTGGTGGGAGGGTTGGAACAAGATGATTGCTCCCAGAATAATCATTAAAACCAGGAAACTGATAGAAACTACAATCACAACAGTGGCTGTGCTTGGAACAATTGAAAATGAGTGAGGATTTGCCAAGTTGTGACCAGAGAAATCAACAAACCTGTGGTGCACTGGATGCACAAACTGCAGTTGTGAAGGTATGTGATTGGCGTGTTCAACCAGGTTAGCTGTGTGAATGATGTTCACATCTTCCATACAAAAGAAACTAATGAGGATTCTCTCACTTAGTCAAGTGAAGAGAGAAGAGGCCAGCATTGAATTCGCACCCCACAGTAGGGCACGGGACATGTGGCGTACAGAAGCCCCCCTCCCCAGCGGCACTCTCGGGGGACCCAAGTCCTTGTGATCAAGGACACAGCCTATGGATCGTGTGAGGCTGCTAGAGGCCCCTAGCACGCTGGACCCAGGGCTTCTCAGAGTCAGGTTGCTTGGGAATGCAGGCAAAAGCAGGTGGTATGCCCACTGATTGGCAGCAATAACCTGGAATGACATAGTACCACCAACAGTGGATGAAATGGTTCATAAACTCCGAGAGTTAGAAGACAATCTCACCCTTTATATCATTTCAGCTGTGGGAAAACTGTCCCAGGAGTTCAAACAATCGTGAGACTATCTATTCAATCTACCCAGCTCTCCACGTGTGCCAACTCACATCTCAGCTATTCAGAAAAGGTGTCCTACTGCTCAAGAGAGAAGATAATAGCAGGTATACACCACGGGCCACTCTATGGTTTTACCTGTAAGATCATGGAGAAGACATGATGAAATGGGATGGAAACCCTACCTCAGCTCTGGAGGAACAAGTGCATGAATTGAAGAGACGAACAAAGGTCAAGGATGGTCATCCCATGAAAGCTGCGGCTTCAGTCTCTGGTGAGCAGGTTCCCAGATGGAGTGGAAGAGCTGATTTTACTCCAGTTCCTGGGACAAAGATTAATCGCTGTCAACAAGAATATTGGTTGCCACTGTAAGCAAGGGGAAAAGCAAAAAAGAGGCATAAAAAGCAACCCGTACAGTGAAGAAGGATGAAGTAATGACCTGTAATACAAGAAACTCATTGATTATTGAGTGAGTGGCTGCATAGTTCTGGTTGCCCGCTGGGCTGAAACCACGACAGTTCTTTATGGCACCCAATGTGGTGCACAAAGTGTTGAGATGATAGATCTGACTGGAGTGTATCTAATGGCATTTGTGATAAAAATTTATTGTTTTCAGATTAATAGTACAAGTACAGCAGCTATCCAAACCCCAACAGCAATAGACAGCGCAGCTGCTGATGCTACTCACCTGAACTAGCTGAAAGGACTAGGGTTCTTTCCAACCCTAGCTATTTTATGATTTTATGACTGAACTTTATTATGGAAAACAGAGGTTCTATTCCTTTCATTAAAGCGTGTATTTATCAAGTCAATTGTGCTTATTGTCACCTTTGGGTACCAAAAACTCTATTATAGAGATAAGGGGATGATTGATAACTGAGGTATATTTAAGTTAATATTTTTACATGAATTAAAAATTTACTACTATGAACTATTCCAGAGTTGTGTATCACACTTCCTCAGGGATCTTTTAAGAGCAAAACCCAAATAATACATGCATTTGTTCATATATTAAAAGCTACATGACTAATTCTGATGCCAGTCCTTTCTGGTGGCTTTCATTCTGTATAGATTTTACTGGCAGTTGAGAAATGTTGTATCCTAAAGACATGTACATATTCAGTGTTCATTAACAAAGAAAACACTAAATATATTTACTACAAATCACAGAGTTAACTCAAACTGCATAACAATAACATGCTCCTCTGCAAAACAGAATGGAAGAAAGCCTCTTTGAAAGCTAGAAAAACATTGGCAATCAAAAGCTACATGAAAGTAATCTACCTTTTATTACATACAAGGAATGTTTTCCCAGGAGTGCTGATGCCTGCCAGAAAATAAATAAGAAACTATGACAAAAGAAAGAAGGAAAGATTACTTGAGTTAAACTGCTCAGCGAGATTTTCCTTAGCTGCACATACCCATGAGGAGCCGTGTTTCTTCTGTGTTCAGCTACAATTGACCGAAATGGCAGCCAACAGACTTTTTTACAACCAACGCTGTTATTGTTCAGGCAACCATAGCCTCCACTTTTGCTACATCATTTCATATTCACATTTCTGAGCATTGATATAACTCTGAAAGCCACCAGCTATCCCTTCTTAAAGAACTACAACCTGGTGCCTGTACTTCAATGGTTAGTCCTGAGGGAACATCAGCATGAGAATAAAAGAAAATAAATAAACAAAAAAGGATTCTTGTTTAAAATAATAATAAAAATCCCCCAAAACACAAAAGCATAAATTGAATGTAATCAGGTGCTTTTGGTGTTGAAAGGTTTTTGAAAGGATTGGTGAGACACTGGAATGGGCTGCCCAGGGAAGCTGTGAATGCTCCATCCCTGGTGGTGTTCAAGGCCTGGTTGGACAAAGCATTTGGGTGACGCAGTTTAGTAGAAGGTGTCCCTGCCCATGGCAGGGTGGTTGGAACTTAATGATCTTAAGGTCCTGTCCAGCCCTAACTATTTTATGATTAAAAACTAAAGACTGTCTGCAAGTAAGCCATGGAAATGGAACTTTTAAGTCACTGATCTGACTTTGGAAGAAAAATAATAAGAAGCTCATAGCAAAGAAAAAAAAAATCCTATGGGCAAGGTAAAGCATGACCCGCATTCAGTTTGTTAAAGAAGACAAGAAGCTATTTGCATGTGAAACATCTCTCTGCTGGCCAGGGCTGTTAACTGCTGGAGATAAGCAGATAACTAAGCTTAGCTACTTCTCTGCTCTGGTGAGGAGTAGTGAGGAGTTGTACCGTGTTTTCAGCTACAACTCTAGTGAGGAGTTGTACCGTGTTTTCAGCTAGAGAGGGCAGAGTAAGTGCTGCAAAAGGGCTGTTTAGACACAGCAGTGTAGCTGCTGCTCCTGCTTCTGCACAAGTGCTCACCAGGTAGCCTGATAACAGGAACTGCTGCATGAAGCAGGGAATTGCTCAGGCAATTGCACGGAGTGGCTTGTCCCCAGCACATCCCCATGCTGCCTCACTTCATGCAGGTGCAAGCTCTCCTTTTCCCCAGCCTGCCTGCCCAGTTTCTTCTTGGTCATCACTATACTCCAGGCAGAGAGCAGCAGCTGCAGTGCAGATAGATTTATCTCTGAGGGTTATTCATCCCTTAGGGAAGAGGTTGACAGCGTGAGTCCTTCTGGGAATTACTGGGAAAAAAAAGCTTACAAACAGGCAGGAAGCTCTATGAGCACCAATTGACATCGCCTGACAAACTGCCTGCTACAGCTTTGTGGGCAGTTATGTGGGCCGAACCCAGGACGGGGATTCAGGTCAGACAGCCCTGGGATGGCCTGGAGGAGCAGGGACGAGGTAGAGCTGTAAACCAGCTAGGAGGGCCCATTAGTTCCCTCAGGGCCTTGACTTGTTGTTAAAAAGACTAATATCATGTCCAGCCAGCCAGGATCTGAAGTGAGGTGGAATTAGGTATATTAGTATTTTTCTGCTTAACATTTCCTGTGGTTTTAGTTGGAAACCTCACAAAAGCTGCTATTATCAGAAGGATTTTCAAGACTTTTTTTCAGAGCTACAGCAAGAATTGCTGCCCCTTCTCTCCCCCCTACCCCCCCCCCCCCCAACCTACTATGTCTTCCCAGCTCACAAAAGTAATTTGTTCAAGTTCAGTTTGACCTCACGGTCAAATTTTGGGTCAGTCCTAATTTTTACCTATGCTAGTTTTCCCATGCTTATTTTAAGGACCGTTGTAAATGATTGAATGACCATTTCTAATTGCAACTCCATTTCCATCTAAAGTGAAAGACAGACTCTTACTTGGTGATTACCATCAGTTAAGGAAAAGAGAGATGATTTCTGTGGTTCCTTAAGGCTTTACTAAATAAGATTGCTTAGAGTCCTCTACTTTAAAAAAAAAAAAAAAAAGAAGAAAAAAAGAAAAGAAAAACTGGTAAATTTCTTTTTAAATTAAAAGACCATATTCCCTTCATATTCACAAAGTAAAGACTGGTGTTTCTTCACCTGTGGGATATAAAATATACATTAAAAACCAACTAAACAGAAACCCAGAAGAGATCTCTACTTATTTTATATAATAGATTGAAAAAAAGACTTCTGCTTCTGTTAACAGTTTTATTCAAAACAAGTGATATTGCAGGAGGGTTTGATTTTTTTGTTTGCTTGTTGATTTGCTGGGCTTTGTTGTTGTTGTTCAGATGTCTTTATACCATTTATTTTGCCAATCAGGGTATGAATTTTAGTGTTTAGAGATTACATTGATTCATCTGTACTAGACTGCTTACCAGAACATATTGGAGCTTGCCATCAGCAGTATAGAGCCATGTGTGTTTAGAAAAGCCATTAAGCTTTATTTCTCCATTTCCTTTGTGAATTTTAACAGAAAGACATTTAAGTACTTAAAAATTCTAGAAAGGTGTTCAGAGCATTTGTGCTTTTTTGAAAAGCAGCCAAAACATCATCAATGCATCTCAGCTGCAGTATCTTTCTCAGCTTTGATGACAGCACAACATTCTGTTTAGAAGATGATATGAAGATATTAGTGAATACTGGACTAAAATCTGTTTACAAGGGTTTAATGACAGAAAGCAAGGAAGGCCAGAAGTCAGCAAGCGCTTGTCCACAGTTAGACAAGCACTGACTTATACTCAAGCTCCATTATTAACCACAAAGGGGCAGTACCCAGAGGGGCAGTTAAAATCTTCCCTTTGCTGTGGAGAATAGAAAGCCAAAACCTGTAAACCTACACATTGTCCTTCATGAAAGGAGAGGAGAGGTAAGAAATAGGTCAGGGAGTTACAAAGTGACAAAGAGTCTTTTGGTTGGAGGAAAGGAATAAAGTCATTTCTGACCTTCTTGATTCTTTAACTAGTTCATAGGCTTAAATGGTTTTACTAGCAGTTTACAAACCAGCAGCTCCAGTAAAAAAAAACCAACAGAATTTAGACTAGGAGAAATAGAAGCCATATAAGGAATAAAAATGACAGATGTCTTAATTATAAACCAATCTGTCTAAATTAGACTAAAAGCCAGAGAAAATCCTCAATGCTTTCCTGTCTGAGGTTCAGCAAGGTGCAGAGCAAAGCGCAGATGTATCTGCATACCGGACTACAGGAAGAACTTTATTGTTGCTAAATCTGCTGCATCATGCCTAATCTTAGAGTGTGCAACACAGAACCGACCTCTAAATCCTTTGTCTTTACCTACCTTTACTCTCTTTCAGCCACAGAAAAAATCTGGATATCTTTTATTTTTCTGAGTCAATTTCTCAGGCAAAATATTCTCTTTAAAAATAACGGACATACTAGCATCTAAGATGACCCTTTACAAAATATGGAATAGGCAGAGAAAAACACCAAAATATATGCATTTTCTGGTCATCAAGTTTTCTTGCATGTTTTGGGTCAACAGAAGTCCTGTTCCTCAAAATATACCACATTAATGTTCATTTTGGGCACATAAATTCTGTTAGAACCTGGATTTCAAACCAGAGATAATCCAGTAATAGCATTATTTTACACTAGATTTCTATTGTAGTTCAGTATTTGTGGTGAACTTGAGAGAAAAAAAAATATTTAAATTAAGATCTGAGTGTCATACTGAACAGATTTGCAGTATTTCAGTATATTTTTTTAAGGCTTAAAGTCAAGTGTCTCCCATTAAATATGAATAATAGGGAAGAAAGTGAACAAATGACAAGTTTGCAAATTTTACTTCCAATGTTTTAACTGTGGTAATGGCAGCTTTAGCCTTCTGTATTATAAAGAATATTGACACAACTGTATAAAGTTACCCATCCTTGTTGTGATTTAATGTAGGTAGCTAGCAGTTCTCAACTGTGCAACTGGTGTATCATTTCAGAGGGATTAAGTTAGTATATTTATAGGAAGGAATTTCTTTAATGGATACTATGCTAATAAAGAATTATTGGATTTGAACTCTGGTCCACCACACCCACTCCCTTCCTCTGCTAATACATTCCTTCCTCCTTGGACATGTCCGGTAAGCTTGCCAAAGAGAGAAGAAAAAAAAAAAAAAAAGAAAAATGACAAAAAGTCATTTTCTTAGGATCTAGCCAGTTTGCAGCAGTAAGGATTTCCGTTCTGACAAAGGGTATATAAATCTTTAGGAATCTGGTTCTCAGAGCTCTATATATACAAGCTATAACGTGAAGATGTCTATCTAGCAGTGTAAGAAAAACATTTGGAAAATCTTTGCATCTAGCTTAAAAAATATGTGCCTTATTTCATTATTTATCAAAAGGAACCTAATGTCTTATTTTATTTTTACCTTCTTTTCCTTTATTCATTCACAGCTCTTTATCTATCATCATTCCATGAGCTTCTTTTTACCCCATAAGACTCTAATTTTGCAAAGTTGTCCACTGTGAACCTTCTATTACAAACCTTCATTGACAGCTTCATTGTAATAAACCTTCATTGCAATATCCTCCCTTTCCACTACACATGCTGTAGCGGAGGTAGTCTGAATGCTCTTTCCCTTTCCCTGGAAAGGCTCCAGCCACAGCTTTCAGTATAGGAAATGAATGAGTGGCAATAAAAGTAACATAGATTCACACTCTGTTGCCTCTTAAAAGAATGGAGTGAGAAGACACCACTTTATTACAGCTTTCATGTTCAGTGATAGATTCCTACCAGTGGTTTTTGTAGATAAAAGTGGCACAGTGGAAAAGACATTGTAGGATATCTGCAAGATCTCTGATTTTTATCCTGTTTGAAGCTGGACATACCACATTTCTCCTTTCTGCAACGTTTGTCAGCTACATACCCAAGGAAGAAATCTAATGCTTTGTGTTTTTGAAAGTTCTCTTCAAAATTATGCTAGTGACTCCCATGTTTTTTTTCATGATGGCTGAATCTTAAGGGCAAAGTAACCTCACATATCCAGAATATAAAATACAATGGCAACATTTGATCTTGCAAATGTTAGAAAATGCCAGCATCTTTATGCACCACTAGTTTCAGTGAAGGCAGTCAGATCAAGATGATAATCTCTGGCAATCTCCTGTCTAAGAAAATAATAAAACTGATAGAATATCAAAGTAATTACAGTTAGAATTGTTTCATAATAATCTCAGACCTGGACAATGCTATGCTGGTACCTCTAAGAAGGCATCGTCGCCCTAAATGTGCTAAGAGAATTTAGTGTTATGAATCTCAAGCCAAATACAGAGTTGCAGTTACCCCAGCTGCTGCTGTGGAAGCTGTCATCTAGTGTAAGATTTCTGATAAGTATACTGTGAGGAAGAACTAGGACATACTGCTACTGGTGAAACTCGAATTCCAGGAGAAAGCAGGTACCAGAAGCTGGTATCTGCTCCTAAATGTACATGTTTACCAGAGGAATAACACTTTTCAGCAGAGGAAAGGAATAGACGAGGGACCTGCTAGCTCACCATGGCCTTCAACACACATAGCTCATACAGAGAAGGAGGTTGCCTTAAGGGAATGCTCCATCTCAGAAATCACCCTATAGGTCATCTAACCCTAAACAGTGTCCCTCAGCACCATTAAATCTGTTTGCCGATAGGAACAATCTCTATATATTTACAGTCAAAAGATAAAGAAGGTAATTGCAATTTTAAGAACTCAATCACATACATCAACAAAAAATTATAGATTATGTCAAAACCCACCTATGTCTAGTCACTCTAACAGCTGAGTTATGCACACAGAAAAAGACTAAAATATGATATTAATGTGTCATATAGTATGTGCCATTAAAAGTAATTAATTTAATGAAACTTCTCATTATTAAGACCCAAATGATTGAGTTGTTCTGGCCCCAGATTTTATAATTTGCATGCAGACATTTCAATGTGACAAAGTATCTCCAAATGCCTCAGAACTGTATTTGCATAATTAAATGAAAAAGTTCCTGTAAGGGATTGCAGAGCAAAAGATACTTACCCCAACATGGCTTAGCAGTATAGGAAACAAGGCTTGGTTTCTGGAAGGTTTTCATATCCAGACATGGAAAACTTCCTAAACTTCTCAAAAGTAACAGAACTAAGAATTTCGCAATCTGGTACTTCTAATCACCTTCCAGAATCACCCATGCCAATTCTGCAATATGCACAGGACTGAAAAGTATACAGTTCTGTGAAGTGATAGAATTAGTGAAGATTCTTACTTAGCTGAAAATAGAAGTACGTATTATAATTATAGCGAACCCCAGAATTATAGAATCACAGAATCATAGAATAGTTAGGGTTGGAAAGGACCTTAAGATCATCTTGTTCCAACCCCCCCTGCCACGGGCAGGGACACCTCACACTAAACCAAATCACCCAAGTCTCTGCTCAACCCAGCGTTGAAGACCACAAGGGATGGAGTATTCACAGCTTCCTTGGGCAACCCATTCCAGTGTTTTACCACTCTCACAGTAAACAGTTCTTCCATATACTTAATCTAAACTTCCCCTGTTTAAATTTTAATCCATTATGCCTTCTCCTATCACTACAGTCCCTAATGAAGAGTCCTTCCCCAGCATTCTTATAAGCCCCCTTGAGATACTGGAAGGCTGCTATGAGGTCTCCACGCAGCCTTCTCTTCTCCAGGCTGAACAGCCCCAACTTTCTCAGCCTATCTTCATACAGGAGGTGCTTCAGTCCAGTAATCATCCTCGTGGCCCTCCTCTGGACTTGTTCCGACAGTTCCATATCCTCTTCATGTTGAGGACACCAGAACTGTACACAATACTCCAATACACAGCATACAGCTGCAGCTTCTGTGCCAGGAGGTTTTAAGACAGCCTGCATGATTCAGAGGTCCCTGAAACTAGTGGAAACTTTGTCATTCCACTTTCTGAAGTTGAAATTTGGTCAGCAGTATGTCAAACTCAAATAAAAGTGGAAAGAAAAAATCCAATGCAACCCATCAAAACAAAACCAAGCATTAAAACCCCAACACTTAATGAAATAAAAGCACTTTATGAATTACTATATCTGTCAAATAACTTATTAAATTTGCTTTAAATTCATTCTATAATAGACTATGTTGTTGAAAAAGAATATATGCAAATTCCAAATTTTAAGTAAGAGGAAAACATAAAATCTGTATTCTAAAGGCAGAATGCTTGCACATACTCACCAAGAGGCTGAATTTAGCTAACTGTTCTTTGAAAAATTGCCTGAGTTAATAGCTCATTGTCATCCTTAAAAATATCTTCATTATTAAGTTAAATAGCAGGCTATGAAATATTTATTATTTATTTTCTTTAAAATTTATTTTTTAATGTACATTAATAGCAGTCTTCCATTTAAACATTCTCATTTAAGCTGAAGACACGATCAGTACAATGAAAGTCCTAAAATCTCATTTTTTAGTATGACCTAATATATTGTTGACATACTGAAATTGCATTCTGTCCAAGAAAGCAATGATCTCAACAGAGTTTCAATGGAAATTTCACACTCTATATCAGTTGCAATTGAATTTCATGTTAAGGGGCATTAACTCTGTCATTTCATCACTTGTTCTAAATACCTTATACTAGGTATAAGATATATGTACTTGAATGCGGTACATTATTAGGAAGGAGAAGAGAGAAAAATTTATAGTTTTTAGTTATCCTGGTTTTATTAAAAAAAAAATTGTCAGGTCTTCTTTTTGTTTTCTGTAGTAAGTTGATGCATGTTTTAACTCCTTTCTGCTTTATTTGTGACCCATGTGTTTTAGTGTATTTTTCAACCCAGCATTTTTTTCTGTTATTAGCAATCTGTGCGCTGTTCAATAGTTTATGTATAGGAACTGGTTAACATACACCTATAAAAATATATCCCATTTCTTCTTCCACTTTCCCAATATACAAAATGAGAAAAGTGTTAAAAAATTAGAGTAGGCTGTGGAAGTAATCCCCCAAAGTTAAGTCACTTTAAGTGTGCTCCTGGAGAGAGAGCAATGGCTCTCTGGACACCCAATTACAAAACGGGAGTTTGCATATGGGGGTGGGGGGAAAGCAGAAAAAAATGACTTCTCAGACCAAAGCCAAAATTTTACAGCAAGAACTGAAACTTCCCCTGTACCTTTAGAAGAATTGTAACATTGCCATTTTTGAAAATTTCACTGCTGGTGAAGAAGTGAAATGAGAAAGAGCACCATCCAGTTGCAAAGGGGCTGGATACCGCTCTTCCATTCTGGCAAAAACATGCCAAACCTGAGACATTTTTCACAATAGGTTTTAGACTTCATGGATCTGTTTTGCACAATAGGTTTTAGATTTCATGGATCCATTTAGCTAATAGATTTCTGGTAACAGCTACTAGAACTCAAAATCAGAGGCCAGTGATGATCAGAAATTTTCATCAGTCCTAGAAAAATTTTTGGAGGGAATAAAAAGAAATGTATTTAACTACTAAATATTTCCATGGGGTTGTTGCATGACAGCAAGAAATTCATTATATGCATCCAGAAATACATCAACTAAGCATGACTAGATGACAAAGTTATAAAAATTCTGGATATAGAAAGTGGAAGTAAAAGAGAATTTGCACTTGTGACCTTCCCCAACGGAAAATGAGTATGTCTGCATCACCACAGGTACATTTTAAAGATCTTGGAGCTAATACTAAGTTCCTATTAGTTCGACTTTTGTGTTTTCTTATAGAAAACGAATCAGGTGTTTACTGAAACAGGTCCTTGTGTGTGATGTAAACTCCTTAAAGACTGTTCTGACTGTTACTTACACCGTGAGACCATCTTCCTTTACTAAATTTGAGCTACCAATTATGCCTTAACTGAGTCTTCACACTGTGATTCAAACAATCAACATGTTGAAGAGTAAATTGAAAGACAAATGCAAAGCAGCAACTTTTGAATATGTCTGACACTGAGCACTGTTTTTACCCTTTAATATTATTCAGACTTACAAAGAAATGTCATTTTAAGGCTGGTGTTAATTCAATTAAAGCTTTTTTAAGAAAATAAATTATAAAAATGTGGAGTCATTTGTTATGAATTTGAAAAAAAAATACAAAGCCAGATCTTCTTTAATTAAAGATGCCAGTAAGATCTAAAAGATGTTATGCTGAATTTAAGAGACAAAAATAAATACTAAAAAAAAAATGTACCTCTTACAACACTGCAATAAAGAAAGTAAGTAAACTCATATTTGAACGTGGCGACTTCATGGAATATTGGGCTGATTTGCATTAGAAATTCACCTCAGATGAAAATTACTGTAAGCTTGCAAAGACAAGAAATTCATGGCTGGTAATCACCAGCATAAATTTGTTCCTGCTGGCTGTGATCCCACAGCTCAACAGAAGAATTAAATAAGTCCATCATTTGGGATTACATTGGAGCAGGGATCTATTTGAAAACTGTCTGGAGTTTGACCTGCTCATTAACTCCTATTTTGAGAGTTTTAAAGGAAGATGGGACTTCCGTGGGTGTGCCGTCTGCTACTCTAAAATATTCATGTTAAGCAGCAAAAAGGAAAATGCCTTACTACAGTAAGCCAAAATATGCTACTTACAGATTGCTTTCTGCCTCCACCATAGAAATGAAACTTATCTGTGTGAAACAGCTTATGAAAAAAAACCCACACACCCAGGTGATTTTGTATATAGCTTTTACTTGAGATCTCATCAAAGAGAAGAAAAGCCTATTTTATATTCAGCTACCTCTTCATAAAATGTTTTCGCATCAGTAAAGCAGAATGCATTTGGAGATCGTCACATTTCACTTCTTAATGGACCTGATCTGGCATACCAGAGGGAACACTTGGGACCATTCCAGAATGAATTATTTAGGGAAATTTTATCAGCCATAGTCCTTAAATCCTTTAGTAGATCGCTAAAAAAAAACAACCAAACAACCAAAACCAAGAAAAAAATAATCCAATATTTTTCTTTATATTAATTGAAGACATACGAAATGGAGGTTTTTGTTTATTTTGTTTTAAATTTTATTTCCTTAAGTACCCTATGAAAGTTGGTAATTTTAAAATTCTCTTATGGTCCATTCTGATTTTAATTCTGCTACTACAGTTTCTTTCCATTAAGACCTTAGTTCTGTTTGAGTGAACACAGAGCTCACCTACATGACATGTTAATTTCCAATATATTCCTTGCTAAATTCTGGCGGGTATTTATTTAATTAACTAAGATTAGTTATGAAGTGAGTTAAAACCTGTAAAAAAAAAATCTTTATTGGATTCTAGTGTAGCAAATTTTAATTATTTTTCCTGCCAAATGATTTATATAAGTGCAACCATCTTCAACTGAACTATCTGAACTTGTGTAATGATATATTCTTCACATATAGAAAGTCTTACACATCCACTGTAATTTATCACAATGCCCCTTTAACACTAGGGACAGCTGAATATTTAGAGTAGCGATGTGTCACTATATGATTGCCAACAAAATATGTGCTGTGTATAAACCCCAAGAACTGCAAATTCTGATCCACTTATTTTCTATTTGTCCTTGTCTCCTGAACAACCATTTGGTTCCTAAATCCTCCCTGTGACTTTCAAAAGTAGTCTTAAAGCTAGACAAACTTATGGATGTTTTATGCCAAATGTGTTCCTAACATGCATGGCTGCTGGAAATGCAGACTGAGAAAATTATCAACTCTGTATAGTGTCACAACCTAATATTCGTGGGGAACTGAACATGTTCAAATCCCCAAACAGCAAATTCTAAAATGAAAACATTTGCTCTGCAAATAAAAGCATTTTTGAGGCTATGGAAAGGACATTCTGGTTTGTAACTTGAGTACATTTTGGATTTTTCATATTAACTGCCTTACTGAAAAGACGAAAGGGTATCACTGGTATATACAAACCTGTGTGAAGCAAAAAACCAATTCATATTAAGGGAGCTATAAGTAATCGAATGTGCAATGGAACATGCTGTGAAAATGATAAGATTTGCCTACTTTTCTGAGAACTTTGGAATTAAACAGCAATGGCTCTCCTGATTACATTGTAACACTTCAGTGGCAAAATTGGATATATTATCTTTTTACTAAAAAGGAGATTTCAAAATCTGTCATTACTTGTGTAGCATTAATTAATCTGAAAAGCAGTCCTTTCAACAGCTGGATCTAAGACTAGCTGAAGCTGATATCTACTGGTGGAGAGTACAAAACACCCACTTAGAAAAACTGTATCAGCTGTTTTCTGAGATGGTAATACTTTTCTCGAGTATGAGTTTATGTATGTATGTAAGCTACATACATGTTTACCTATACATTCACACTAAGTGTATATTTATGCATGCTAATGTCTCAGGTGTAAGGATTTAAAAGGATAAAAGTTGAGCTATAGAATAACTTCATTATGGCATAAAATTAATTTAATATATTGCAAGAAGTGTAATGATATGTAGCAGGTACAATTTAAAAGCAACTTTTCTTGTTCTTTCGGGGGATTTTATTCTTTCTGTGCAAGAGTAAGTATTGTGAACTGTGGTACAATATTCTCAATAATGATAAAAGTAAAAAGTACGAAGACTGACTGATATGATGGGTGATTTCTGACTGAAAAAGTCAGAGGTCCTGTGAAAAATTATGCAACCGACACTGATGGCAGGGTTACAAAAGACGCTGGCTGAGTGATGAGCACCAAGTAGCGGGACTTGTGTTTCCAAGTTTTAGCTATTTTTGAACAACATGAACGATGAACATACATAGGAGTTAAGGAGGTAAGGAACTAAAGTTGTAGGAGGAATTCCAACTTTTACACATCATAATTTTATTTATTTCTTGGCTTTGTCCCTCTAAGACTTTCCAGTTAGTGTTGGATTTTTGTTCTTTCTTATTTTTGCCTTTTAAGCCCAAGGTTAGAAAGTAGGAAGTTTGAGAAATGGTTAAGACAAAAGGAGATTTTTTTCATGCAGGCCAAGTATGTGATGTGACGTTGTTCCTGTACTCTAGATAGCACAAAACTGGAATTTTCCATTCTTGACTTCATTGTAAGATGTAGAAATCACAGATTTCTGGAGTAGTTTAGTTTGGGAAGGAATTCTGCTGGTCGTCCAGTTGAGCCATCTTACAAGGCAAAGGTCGAGCTTCAAAGTTAAAGCTGGACCTTTGCCTTGTAAGCTGGACCAAAGTTAAAAAAATTGGGTCTTGTATTGTCCAGTTTTGAATATCTCTAGGAGTGGAGACTCGACAGCCTCTATGGATAACCCTTTTGATTGGGGTCTTTGTGAAATTAAAATTTTAAATATCCAATCATAATTTCAGTTGTTCCAGAGTGCATCTTTTGGCCCTTATTATGTTTCTATAATTTTTTGAGGTGAGTCTGGCAGTCTTCTGTACACCTTCCTATTAAGGGTTTGTAGGAAAAATTATGGTTAGACCCTACTCTTCTTCAGGTTGAATAGTCCCAGCTCTCCCAGCCTCCTCTTATCCTAGACACACTCCAAGCCCTTAATGGCCATTGCAGCCCCTCACTGGACTTATTCCAATATGTCCATATCTTCCTTGTACTGGGAAAAGATAAATTCCTTTCACTTGATGCTCTGTTTAATGCAGTCCAGCAAACTGGTGGCCTTCTTTGCTGCAAAGGTGCTTTGCAGCTTTCAGCTTTGTGTCCACCAGGAGCTCTTGGTCCTTTGATTCACAGGAGCATGAAGCTTTGCCTAATACTCTTTAACACCATTTGATGAAAGGAGGCAATTTTATACATGTCAGATGCAACAATAAATGTAATTCTCAAGAGCTATCAAGAACATTCCATTGTGCAAAGAAGAAACTCTAAGAAAGAAACACGACAGTCTGCTAAATTTTTATTTCTAGCTTGCTGAGCAACAAACAATGCACTCATCTTGTTTTTATTTAGTTACACAGAATTAATTTCAAATATGTAATTGTGAATTTGCAGGTTAACATTTTCTTTCCCTTTTGGGCAATACAACACCAAACAGAAAATTAATTAAGAGATATTTATAATGTAGGACCATCACAGAGTTTCATAGCATGGAGAAATTTTAACATTACAGAATTTCTCAGATATTGAGCTATATGCTGTATTTAATGTTTGACTTTCTGTGTAGCAATATAGAAGCAGGGAAGAAGAGTGTGCTTGCAAGGCAATTAAACGTATTAGTTTGCACTGATTTAGGTTACTAATAAAAGACCAATATTCCTCCCCCTGAACAATTATCAAAATCAGAAGCACAGAGGAAACAGTGTGCATGTAATGGCTTCATGTAGAAGAAATAGATGTGGATAACTTTTATATATTAATAACATATACTTCTAAAATGTCATAGCACGACTACATTGCAAAGCTATGTTCCTATAATATTCTACAGGGGGATAGTTTTATAATTCCTCATAAAGCTTCCTAGTCCCTTATTGTTATTTTCAAATTAAGCTATCTCTGTCAGTAATATGCTAAGACACTAAAGAAGACAAATCCAATAAATGTTTCATAAAACTATGCAAATTAATGACTAGAATTAATCCACCAGGGTCTATGAAATTTTATATAGTAGCTGCAGTTACAATTAACTGTACAGTAAGAGGCTAGCTCTGCAAAAGAGCAGGTGAAACTTTCATCCAAAGTATTAGAAAGATAACACTTAGACTGGTTATAGATGGAAAGATGGCATCATAAATTATAAAAAAATAATAAATTAATAGTATATAATCTTTACATTGCTAATACAGTTTTCAGAAGAGACATTAATAGTGTGGGGGTCTTGACTCACTTATCTCCTGTAATGGTAAAAAATTTATGACTTTACCGAAAAAAGCCAGTGAAGCACCTAACAGAAGCCTTAAAATATTTGAAAGGGAAAAAAAAATCTATGCTAGGCTTTCTTAAAAAGAAGCATTCTCACATTTCTTGTTGAGAACTGGTTCAACATCCTCCAATGCCAATAACACATTTTTGGAACGTGCACCAATGAAAACTGTTTCACCCACTTAATAATGAAGGAACAGGAAAATATTTGGAGAAGAAGTTAGGAACACCATGTTCTTTGGTCCATGGATTTGGGCTCACTTCCCAACAGTCTTCTTGGTCCTGCTTGCTGTAATTACAAGAGTAGAACTGTGATCTCAGTCCCACAGGTATGCCTGTCATGAGCTCTTCTGAAATATAAATATGTTGGGCTTTTATGTCTTTGGAGATTTTACTCTTTATCCAGGACTCTGTGTCTTCTGTTGCAGAAACGCAAAGTACTGTAGATCTTTCTTGCACTCTGGGTCCTTCCCTGTCTTGCAGATACACAGACAAGCACTCTCCCTGTGCACATAAAACATAGACCTCTACAGAGAATTAGTTTAAACATCAAAGAAGCAACCAGAGCACACTCTCAGAAAAGCAAGCAATGTAGACTACATGGAAAGCTTTACGTAGTTCTCTGGTCTCCAACCAGAAGGACAACCAAATATTAAGATGTGAAATTACTGTCTTTCATGATGCTGACTGAGCAACAACATTTATCAGCACTTACATGGTACTCATCACACAAATTCCTTGGAATAAATTTTCAGTCTTTTAGATCTCAATACAGATGGATTTTTATTTTAGGGGAAATTACACTGAAGGCTTGAAAAGTGTTTCTCTGTTTGAGTGTTGCAAAAAAACATTCATAAACAGTCATTAAGACCCTGAATTCCAATGTATGCTATTATGTCATCTGATGTTATAATCATTCTTACAAAGAGGGATTTCTCAGTGTGAAAAAGTATTTCCTGCATGTCACTCATTACCTCTTGTGAAGTGTTTAAAAAACAGGTTCATTACAGAAAGTGTTTTCATACTATTGACATTTGGTGGAAAATTTTCAAACATAGAATCATAGAATAGTTAGGGTTGGAAAGGACCTTAAGATCATCAAGTTCCAACCCCCCTGCCATGGGCAGGGACACCTCACCCTAAACCATATCACCCAAGGCCTCGTCCAACCTGGCCTTGAACACTGTCAGGGGTGGAGCATTCACAACCTCCCTGGGCAACCCGTTCCAGTTCCTCACCACCCTCACAGGAAAGAATTTCCTCCTTATATCCAATCTAAACTTCCCCTGTTTAAGTTTTAACCCATTACTCCTTGTCCTGTCACTACAGTCCCTAATGAAGAGTCCATCCCCAGCATCCCTATAGGCCCCCTTCAGATACTGGAAGGCTGCTATGAGGTCTCTACGCAGCCTTCTCTTCTCCAGGCTGAACAGCCCCAACTTTCTCAGCCTATCTTCATATGGGAGATGCTCCAGTCCCCTGATCATCCTCGTGGCCCTCCTCTGGACTTGTTCCAACAGATCCATGTCCTTTTTATGTTGAGGACACCAGAACTGCACGCAGTACTCCAAGTGAGGTCTCACGAGAGCAGAATAAAGGGGCAGGATCACTTCCTTTGACCTGCTGGTTGCGCTCCTTTTGATGCAAGCATATAAGTCATAAAACTAAAACATATCATAAAATCATAGAACAGTTAGGTTTGGAAAGGACCTTAAGATCATCTAGTTCCAATCCCCCTGCCGTCACCAGGGACATCACACACTAAACAGTGTCACCCACGACTCAGTTCAGCCTGGCCTTGAACACTGCCAGAGATGGAGCATTCACAACTTCCTTGGGCAGCCTGTTCCAGTGCCTCACCACCCTCACAGTAAAGAAATTCTTCCTTATATCTAACCTAATATCTGTGCAGCAAAGGTGGTTAAGCAGAAAGACTAACGGCTAAATCTTTAGACAAAGGCTTACTAAAAAAAAGCTAAAACCTAAAAAGTCTGAACTGCTCTACATTTGTGATTGTAATATTGCGTAATAAAAAAGTAGCCATGAAAGAAGATACACCTCTACACAACTTCATTGGGAATTGTTTTGTCTTTTGTTAAACAAAACCAACCAAACAAAAAGCATAGACTCATTTCTGAACCCAGAATTCATGTTCTAAACATTCAGAGGTGTTGGGGTCCTAGACTGCAGGATTTTGACCCTCAAACTAATAGCAACCACAAAGCATTACAATGTTGTAGGGTGGTTGTAACTTACATTTATGTACCTTAATTGAGCCCTACAGGGCACAAAAGTCTTCCCCATTGAATAAATCAGTTCATTGTCTTGGCTGTCCATGAATTTCTCAGATGGGTAATTCATGTAGCTGATCACAAGTGACATTAATATGCTAGCTGTCATGTAATGCATTTAAACTTGCCTTTTACTGTACAATGCAAATGTGTTTTCTCTGAGAATTCTAAGTGCAGCTTAATAGCCAGGCAGGAAATGGGATAATTGGTTAAAGACATTCACAGAGCATTATTAGTATTTTTATTACTACTATAATTTAATAGTGTCCTTGATTTATGAGACAAAGGAAAAATGAAAAGGCATCATGTGTCTTTCCAGTTGCCCTAAACTGCTTTGCATCCAGAAATTAAAGTGCTGACTAAGATGCTATAATGAACCTTAGGAATAGTCATGATTATTTTCCTGATTTAGCATTTGTATTAGTCTCAGCATCTCTATGATCATACCACTGCTACTGCAAATGAAAGCAGTCACTTAACAACTGGAGTACAGTTTTACCAGTACTTCGAGCAGTATTAGGAGTTGATTTGTAAATTTTGCAGTTATTAAAGCTATATTTGGGTAGAAAAAAACCCCCACAAAACTTACAGAAATTAAAAAGAATAGCAACTAAAGAAACTTAACCTTAAATGTAGAAAGCTTCTATGGCAAATTGCCTTGTTGAAACTCTTAAGCTTGTATTCTCCTTTGCTACTATTTTTATAGTATCTTTGTTTGGTTTCTTTTACTGTGGACATGTGTGTGTCATGTTGTATCTTCTAAGAGATTAGCTGTTAGTTAGATCCAATTTTTTTTTTTACCCAGACACTGCCTACTGAAAACAATGAGTTCTGCTGGAGCAAAGAGAAAATGGAGGATCAGGCATGCTGAGAAAAACATCAGAGGAATGCAAGCAGTGACGGGGAGTTGAACATTAAGAAGATGTAAATCAATAATTTATTTTCTTCATGCATGTTTGCATTGTTTTCTTCTGACATTTTATAACTGCTTTAGACACATCCACAAACTTAGAATGGCTATGCAACGCAAGATACTTACATCTCCTTAACCCAGCCCTTTGTTGGACTTAGAAGACTTAATTTCATTGGCAAAGTTGAAATTATATTGAAACTCACTAATCAGATAACCAAATAGACACAAGAAATCTAATGTCATTAGAAAAATATTAAAATTGGTTATTAGGTGGGTGGAAATTTTTGTGTGAGTCAACAATGGTCTGAATCAGTCCTGTACCCATGTTCTTGCACGGTTACAGGATGCACAGCTGTGAAAGGCAACATTGTCATTAGACACTTAGTCAGATCCAGACTGGACAAATGTAGCCTAATAAATCTCAGTGTGGCAGCTTGAATTCAAAATGAGCTCTCAGTGGCAGGGAGAAAGATGAAAAATAGCTCTGGTCATATGACTGACTTCTGATAGCAGACTGCAAGCTGCACATGACTTTAAAGGGCTATCAAGACAGAGTTAGTGTTGCTAAAAATCCAAAAGGGATCCAAATCTGAAAAGGAATGAAAGGGAGAACTGGAAGAATTTTTAGAACAAGTAAAAATTCCCCAAGTTTTTTTTTATTTATATTTCATTTTTGTTGCCTTTTCTTATCAGTGGCTTACTAAGTGGCTTAGAAGTGGCTTACTATGTGTCTTAAAAGTGGCTTCCTTCACTTTCAAACAGAAGTCACAGATCAAACCCGAGTCTATTTCACACCAAGAAATAGATTTCCTTTTCTTAATTCATTCAACAAAGCTAATGGTTAACTGTGAAGATTTTCAAATTCTAGTTTGCTAATGTCAATCTGTCTACCTAAAATACCTTCTACAGTGTTAATTAGATAAATTATTATTCTTCTCTTCCTGACAAAAACTGTTACACATTTTTTGTTTGTGCTTTTTAGCAATAATCAAATTTCAGACCACTACTAGCGTTTCAGAATCTGGTAAACTAGCTTATGTATTATGTCTGTAAAGCACTTGATAAAAAAAAGGCTTTATATAAATGCATGTTATTGTTCTCAGTAAGAACTATGTGGCATGGAATAGGTACAGCTGAATTATAGGTGACCTAACTACATTTTCTTTATCTTACTTCCTAATTCCAGCGTGGTTTCTCTTGTCTATAAAAAAAATTATATCAGACTGCCTACTGTTGTTATCTTTTGTATTTCATATTAAAATGCCTTCACTTCGTTATGTGGTATTAAATATATCTTTTCTGGGGTGGGGGTTTGAGATTTCTGACCTAGATATTGAACTTCTGATTTTGCTTACAAGTCTATATCACCCTCTTAGCTCCACTTAATTGAAAACAGAGCTTGCCTGTAAAGCATCATGGTTTAGAGCTGATCATATAAATAGCCAACCTTCTGTTCTGTGCCTTCATGAAAAGTACTGTTTGTACGTTCACATTTTCAAGCTATGATGAAGTGTGCCCCTTTCTCTTGCTACTTTTCCAGGCATCTGCAAAGCACATATTTAAATAACTGAGTGAAAAGATTGTAAAACATATTTTAAAACGTAAAAAATTCCAATAAAGTGTACTTGCCTGCCTTTTGAACTTTGAATTGAAGAATATCTCTAAGAATATTGCATTCACTGCTTGTTTTATTATCCCAAACCTGTAGTGACTATTGCTTTCCCTTTTGCTCTGTTCTTGGTTTTGTCATTCCTCTCAAGGATATCATGCCCTGGGTAACAATAAAATAAAAGGTTCATTCCTCATGCAGCATTCTGCACACTGACTGAATTGTTCTAGACTCCAGAGGCTGAGAAAGGTAAACCAATGTGAATGATGATAGGTGAAAAGGTCATAGTTTCATTCCTCTATAAAATAATTTTTGGTGCCTATTTCATTTTTCCACTTTTTTTTTTTTTTTTTTTTTTTGTTTCCTGGAGGCTTTTGTTTTAAGTCTCTCTTTAAGTCTCTTTAAATGATTTATGATCTGTTTCACACTTTGTTACCTTTCTCTGCATTGTAAATGTCAGCTCGCCACATCTGAGAGATGAGAAGTTAACATGCCATAGGGTTTTATTGACAAGTCTGTGTCAGTGCAAAAAGAAAATGTTTTTAGCTGGTAAAGCACAGCATTTGTTATCCAAAATCTCCTGACAGTAGTAATGATAACACATGAATGAGATGAAATACTGTCAAGACCTTTTCAGTGTGTTGGAGCAAAGGATGAGTGAGACAGTGAGAAGGTTCCAAGATTTCAGAAAGTATTTTCTACAAGAAATGCATTACACATCACATACTCAGCATATGTGAGTACATGTGTGTACCTGGCATACACAGAGTCAAATTTGCATATAGATGAGATAGTAGATATCAGAAGAGAGTATTCTGTGATTCTCCCAGCTGAGAGGAAGCATTCCCAGATAACTGTTGAAGACAGTTGGGATCTCAGACCTGCACTCTGCCTCTCTATCAGCCACTAGCCTCCAGCTGACCTTGAAAAATTCACTTCAGCTCTCCTTATCCCAGTCTCTTGATATGCAAAATGAAATTATTGATCTGCATCTCCTTTGCAAAATGCATTTGAGATGCACTAATAAGCCATGAAATAGGTAGAAAAAACTGTGAAACATCATACACCTGTATTTATAACCCCAAAAGATGCATTATGGAAATGAGAGCTGGCAAAACTTTCTAGATCATCTTTCATAGGTATATTCCCTGAGCTAGGAAACTTAATAATTCTGTGTATTTGAAAGTCAATGAAAGGGCTTCTCCCAAATTCACAGAAGGAGTTAAAGGCAGTTTTAATAAAATTTTCATACAATAGTGACAGAAAAAAAGTAGAAATGAAATATGGGCTGCCAGGAAAAGTTTTTAATCCCATATGCAAATTAAGAATGCATAAACTGTATGCAGAGTCTTAGGGTAAATGTAAAATGGAGTAATTATTTTAATTGCTCAGTGGTGGCTTGAACAGTTAACACGGCATGCATTCAGTGTTCTATAGACCCTGGAGTTTCTCCAAAGAGAAACATTAAGTACATATTTTCAGTTTGCATTTTCATACAGTTACTATTCCCCATTTATTTTCCTCTACTAGCTGCTGTATTCAGCAGAACTTAGGATTTCTTTCCTAGCTATATGTAGTTTCTCTGCTTACTTAAACTTCAGTTTATCTAATTTCTATTGTAGCCCATGAGTTTCCATGGTAATAATAATTAACATCTCCTTTGCATAATAAAACAGATTAATTTCTAAAAAAACCCAACTGTTAGCACAATGTTTCAGTTATAACACTACATGTTTGGTTCCTGCACACATGCCCTCCCTTTTATTTTTTAGGGAAAATATCACAGATAAGACTGGTACAAAAACTGTTTTCCAAATATTTTGCAGTAGAAAAATGGGGGTTTAGGAGGGCTTTTCTCTAGAAAGGAAGTTAATTTAGGTCAGTTAACCTGCGTTATGGGTGACCAAAAAAAAAATGACTACAAATTGACCACATCCTGTTGTAAGAGCACAGAAGTCAAAATTGGTTCCAAGTTAGTCTGAATTATTTATTTGTACCGATAGTTGCAGCTACAAGCAGTTTAATTTATCTGTAAGATAGAGGCTCTCTGTTTTAAGACCAAGGACATCAGCCTTAGTCTTAAAACAAGCTCATTGAAGTTGGTTATGGGGGTTTGCAGATGGGGTTTTTGATTATTTCCTAATATAAACATCTGATGGATTAAGGGTAAGTAATTAAAGACCTTCATAATGAAGAAAATATAGTAAATTGCCATTTCTTATCAGTAGGTCAAAGTGGTGATAAAAAGTTTATGAGAGTCCCAGAATACACAGTATAATGAAAATATAAATATCTAGAGAAAAACACTACAGATCTTTAGCTTTTTCATTTCTATGCCTTGTATTTCATTAAAAAATAACCAACCAAACTGATGTAACATACTGTAAGACAAGTTTTTTCTTCTATGGCTAAGTAACTATCAACGTTTCATTCAATCCAAATATTTTTCTGCCAATCCAAATATCTTTCTGCCATACTATAAAGAATCCCGCAACTCTCAACAGACTTGCAGTGCTAGCTCTTTTACAGTTAAGTATACAAGCATAAAGGCTGGGGGTAAAATAGACCCTTGACACTAAACCAGCTTTTGGGCTCCTTAGCTGACACTTAACCTTAGATCAGCTTTCAGACTCCTTGTACTGAGCATAAAGACTTGGCGATAGAAACCCTTCTTCAGTAGGAGGTTGCTATTACTCGTTACTCCTATTAGCCTGAGCATGAAAAATGTGCTTGAAACTATTTATAGCTAAGAATGACTTTATACAAGGATAGGACTCCTCTCTCACCTGAGTTTAAGCTGGTTTCTTGGTGTGAGATCTTGATGATACATAGGTCTAGAGGGCTGTTGTCCTGGGTTTATCAGTGGCAGTCATTTTTCTCTTTCTTGGTAGCTGGTGCAGGGCTGTGTTTTGACTTTCAGCTGGGAACAGAGCTGAAAAAAAATGATGTTTTGGTTTGGCCAAGGACTTTGTGAGTCTCATGCTCTGCCAGGGAGGAGGGGAGGCCGGGAGGAAGCAGAGACAGGACACCTGACCCAAACTGACCAAAGAGGTATTCCATACCACAGCACGTCATGCCCAGGATGTAACTGGGAGTTAGCCGGAAGGACTGGGTGGACTGCAGGGTTGGAGGAGGTATGGGTCGGTGCTTGGTCGGGCTGGGGGGGCAAGTTATCGGTCGCCTGGTGATGGGGTGTTGTATTCTCTTCCCTTGTTATTTCCTTTATCATTACTATTATTGGTGGTAGCAGTAGTGATTTGTGTTATACCTTAGTTACTAAACTGTTCTTATCTCAACCTGTGGGAGTTGCATTTCTTTTTGATTCTCCTCTCCGTTCCCCCAGGAGTAGGGGGAGGGCAAGAAGGGGGGGAGTGGGTAACAAGCTGTCTGGCTGTGGGTTAAACCACGACAGCTGTTTAGATGGTTCAACACCAAGTGTTTACTTTGTGGTAAACTGAAAAGATCTCCGAAGATTCTATTGTTTGCATTCACTAGATGTCTGCACTTGATTTCTAGCTTACATTTAGGACCTAGTGTTTAATTTCTATGAGCTAAAACTCATCTCAACGATCAGGGCAGTCACTTGCAACCTATTTTAAATGCTCACAGATATCTAATCAGTGTGTTACCTAATGACACTATCTGAGATAACATTGTGATGGCGCTTAGGACCTGTGTGAGACCTGTGTCATTTGCAATGCCTCTGGATGGCAGACAGGAACATCTGAAATGTCACTAATCACCAGCAGGTGTGCTATTGAATCAAGCCTTCAAGATGGTATATTACATTTGTCATAAGCAATATAAATGAATAATAGACTGAGAGCAGTTTGAGCTTAAGTAACATTTTGGTTGCCTTGAAGACTGAGTACAAAAAAAAATTCAAAATAGCCTAAAAGTTGAAATTATTTAATGTAATACTTATCATCACATTTGCTCTATTTTTTGGAATAGAGTAAATAATATATATACTTCCTATTTATTATTTGTACAAAATAGAGCAGTAAAATGTCTTTCATAGAAATGTGCCTTTAAGTTGACAACGTTCTTACACTTTAGTGAGAACATGACACTTTCTGATATTTGTAGAAATATAAATTACCCATGGTCAAACCAAGAAACTCAACAAATGGAAAGCCGTGACATACTTTAAATATGTTCCAAACATGATGAAAATTGGTTCAGGGAATGCAGTAGTGAAGTGAATATCTGTTAAAGAAATAGACCTGGTCAAAATATCTATCACCTGTGAACTGAACCGAAGAATAAGCCCTGTGCTAGACCCATGCTGAACAAGTACAGTAACTATTAATTCCTTTTCACTAACTTCAGCTTCACTTGTCTTTCATGTCTCTATCCAATTCTTTGCCTACTGATGTCAAAGTTAAATTTTATAGCGAGCAAGCTATAAACTCATCTATTGTGGAAATTATTGCCATTTACTTTTATTCCCTGTTATTGCTAGCATAGGAAAAAAAATGAAAAAGAAATAAATATGACTGTGTTTAAATTTGTGGCTTTTTTTCTGATAGTTCCTTTCAGGAGGTTTGGGAGCAAGGGTATAAACTGACGATAAATGAATCCTTTAAAATTCTAAGATTACCTTATGTATTAATAGGTCAACCAACATAGTGAGGAGGCATCAGAAGTTATAACAGGAAAATACATTTAAAATGTTTGTAAGGACTAAAGCCTTTATAATATTTAATTGTGGGAAATCACCTCTGTTACTCAGCATTTATAAATTCAGTAAGTATGATTAGCTCTATAGCCTTAAATTATTTCTTTAAATCTGATTAATGATTGTAAATTAATTGACCTTTTAGTCAATGGCTTTAGAATAAGCACTGGAATGTTTACAGAGAGAAAGAAATGAAAAGGTGAAAGAGCTTCATGAAAATACGTAGCCAGCATACAAAATATGCCCTCCAGCACCATTTGAACATTTAGATGTTTCCAAACTCAACAAAAACGAAAATCACCTAAAAAATGTTCAAGAACATTTTATGGTATATTTTAAGTATTCTTTTATCCAAATAATTTTTATGTCTATGCCATTGCAACGGAGGGACATTACACTGTTTTGGGGAATAACTCCAAGAGCTGTTACTTCTTCTGTATTACCTGTTAATAGTTTTATAAAGTATAAATAACCTCTTTTAACTTGAAGACTGTAGTGTTGATGCACAATACCAAATTCCACTGATGTTCACAGTGAAGAAATAGAAAATACAGTGTCACTGTTCACTTGCTCATAATTCTTCATGCTCATTTAGTTGTTGCTGTTAGCAAGTTTTTCTTTTGAATTTTGTGTGCATGAAAGGCAGTCAGCCGCAGTGATCTCAGCCTACCTTTGATTTATGAACCAACACTGTTTTTCATGGAACAGCTCAGTCAGTTCAAAAGTGCAAGCACTGAAGAGTCAGACTTTGTAGATGAACACTAGAAAAACCTTATTTCCAACACAGCAAGTAAATTGACTAACAAGGCTAAATGGATCGTGTGCAGAAAACCAGTAAAGGCATGTATCTTGTAATCAGCTCCCCTTTCGCATCACTTCATATGGGATCATGGACACGAATAAAAAGTTTTGGTACTATAACTGCAACTTTTAACCATTGGCAATGTCATTTTTTCTTTACAAAGTCCTTGTTTTTCTGTGTTGCATTTCAAAATACTTCAAAATTCTTGCTTCAAAATACTGTTGTTATTCTGACAACAAAAGGGTTATCTGCTCTCAATCATGAAAAAAAGGAGGTATAACTCATCAGCAGTGTGTTGTCAATTACACTGTATAAATGTATGTACAAACAAAAGTAATTATAATTACTTATGACTGCGTTCCATAACACCCTATGGCTAAATGTTACTTCTCATGCCCTTGGCCATTGGAAGTTTCCAGAGGAAATACACACTTATGAGATGTCAGCAACTGTCTTGGTTTAACCTCTTGATTTAAATCCCACTAGTTTATATACTGAGCATGACTTTCTGTGTTACGGAATATCCATTTGGGCAGTTCAGGTCAGCCATCCTGGCTGCGCTCCCTCCTGGCTTCTTGTTCAGTTCCTCATTGGTAGAGCATGGGAAATTGAAAAGTCCTTGACTGAGGGTAAGCATTACTCAGCAACAACTAAAACGTCAATGTGTTCTCAAATTTATTCTCATTGCAGATTCAAAACACATCACTGTAGCAGCTACTAGGAAGAAAACTATCCCAGTCAAAAAGCAGGACATTCTTATAAAAAAGTTTTGAACTAGATGACCTTAAGGTCCTTTCCAACCCTAATTATTCTATGATTCTATTTAAATACTCTGATTTTCATCTGCTTGTTTTTCCCAGTGATTTGATCTCCCTCATGCAAATGGAGAGCTGAGCAAAACATGCCAGCACTATCTGGGCTTCAGCTTTTCCTAGAACAAGTTTGTAGCCTGGTTTTTTTTTTCTTAAGAGGACATCCCAAATTTCCAAGAATTTTCAGGACATTTCTTATGAATGTTTTCTGATTGGCACACTTGTGTTGTGAGTCTTTTCATCCAGATGTAGGTTTGTCTAGGTAATCTGTATCCGAGTTCAGCATTGCTTATTATATGGGCCAGCTACTATATCATTCAGCTCTGGCATGCCCATATTGGATTGCAGAGAGCATCTGAAACCACACTTTGCACTGCACAGCTGGGTGACAGCCTTAGAAAGGCTATATTTAGTCCCATAATATCACAGCAAAATGCAGCAGATGCCTGAACACTGAATAATTTTTTTGCACTTTTGACTACCATTCTGAAAGTTGTCTCCAAGGGGAAAGAAGTCTCTTTCCATTAATATATAAATCTTAGGTGTCAGTTTTAATCATTACCTTCTTGTTTGTTTTTATTTTTCCTGGGGACTGTTTGATCTTACTAGATTTTAGCAGGCATGCAGAAGAAATGAAACAGAATGTTTAGTATGTGACCACAAGAAGACTAAGGTGTTGAATTCTGCTCTACTCGTATATGCAGCTGTTACTAGGAAGTGTGGTACTTATTAGTTCACTTGCAACCATTTATGCTTATCTAATTTATTATCTCTAGGGTCCAGTTCTGTTTCCAAAGAGATTCTGAAAGCATTAATCCTTGTCTATCAGTATGTTCGCTGTGAATTTACAAGGAAGCAATAATAGCAGACATGACAGCAAATTCATTTCAATACATGGAGTCAAATAGAGGATATAATGACTTTCATTATGTAATATAATGTATATACAAGAGTCTTGTTCATGTATATACTTATATATGGTGACTGTACATACACTTAGGTATACATACAAATGTACATGTGTGCACATAAATGCATTGTTAGTAACAGCATGAACATGAGTTTTGATGGTGCCAAAGGAAGGTGTCAGAATGTGGCACAGATAAATTGTAGATAAATTCGTCACATACATTTCCATCAGCTAATGGTATGATATTTAAACTACGTCATTACAAAACCTGTCCAGCAGAAAGACAATCAAATTCATGTATGTAGAGTACATTCATATATATGTTTATATATACATGCATATATTCAAAGAATATGTATCCTTTCATTTGGTGTTGGCATTATTTATTGCTGAAACCAAATAAGTTATGGGATGTTAACTAAACAGATTCCTTCATTTCCTTGTTTGTGATATTAACATTCTAGTGACTAGGAAGAAAACAATGAAAAATGGTAAGAAATAAAATATCTAAACCTGTCTGCCTTTGGCTTTGCTGTTCATACAATCTCTTAATAAGTAAAAATGCTACTGTTTGGTGGTTTTTACACCTACTTGGTGGCAGTGGTGTGGTCCAGAGGAGTCAGACCCTTTGTTGCCTTCATTTCCTACTTTTTTTCTTGCAAGTATAATTTAGGTTTTTAACAGGAAAGTGAAATAATCTGAGAAGTTATTCCAAGCCTTCAATGAGGAAAACAAAAATATTTCTTGATATAGAGTAAAGTAACAGTTCAACTCTCCAAGCAAAGAAGTTCAAATAAAGGAAAGAAATATGGGTATTATTTTGTTGTCTGATCTGTGCAGTGGCTGAGGTCCTGTCTTTTTACGTAATTTCCTCATAAAGAGTAGTGCAGTTATTTCAGTGATGCTCTGGAGACTAGATTTTAAGACTGGGGACATATCTTTTTGCTGTAGCTCTGCATCATTTGCCTCTGAGCTGCTTCTGTGATCTCTTTTCTAACCCCTTTCAGTGAGAATAAATCAAGTGACTGCTAACAGCTTAAATAATAGGAAAAACCCCTTAACATAAAGACCTTTTGTTAGATACCTTTTTTCAGAGATCTTTTGTTCCTATGCAAAAAAATCCAGTGAAAACAGCATACCTCCTGCGCCCCACCAGCAAGGAGAATGAATCTCTCTCATTTTTTATACTGTCTGTCCAGTGAGCTTGTTTGCCCCTAAAGTGATACATAAGGGTACCTCATCTTGTACAAGGCTGATGACAAAACCAGAGGATGGCCATAAAATGGATGATTTTACATCTTAAGTAACTCTCTTATTAGAATTTCCTTACCTATTGTGAGCTTCTCAGATATTTTCTCAGTGACTAAAGTAGAAGACAGCTCCAAATGTTTTAACATAAATTAATATTCCTGAACTACAGTATGTGGTTTTCCCAGTTACACTAGAAAGAAGAACCTTAGAAAACAGGCATTTGAGTTATCTTTTTTTGCCATATGTTTCAGTTCAACTTAATCCCACAACATTAAGTTTTAAGATCCATTTTGTTATTATAAAAGATGTTTTTTTTCGACCTTAGCTGCATGAACATAGCAACAGTTGGTGCTTGAGCAAAATGACATCCTATTTGCATGTTAAACAAAAACTCTGAAAACATTAATCCTCTTCTTCTATTAAATGTCCATCAAATTGGAGTGTTTGATGTATAGGTGTTGAAAAACAGTAACAGCTAAGATTCACTGTATGTAATTCTTTTGTGTGTGTGTGTGTGTAGATAGTCAAAATAAAAAAAAAAATCAAAGCAAAAAAAAAAGAAACAAAAAATCTACAAACCCCTGAAACCCAAGCAGATTCTGGGTAAAGGGCTTCCCTGATTGTTATTTCGCACACAAACTTGTATACACAAGAACAGGTGTTTTCATTGTAACTTCCTATGTTTTGTCATTCCGGTAAAATTACTTTAAACTACAGTAACTGTCCTAGGTGAATCAAAAGGATTCTCTGAGGCATGCACATTACTCTTTCATAAAAAAGACAGGCTGTCGCAGAAAAATGCTAATTTTCTTATTTTGAATGGTCCAGTGCTTTGCCTCCACAACTGCTGTGATGTGAAATTCAATATAAAATGTAGAAAAGATGAATTTTTAATTCTTGCTCTCACAGAAATGAGAAAGGTCATTGGTCTGATCACTGAGACAAATTTGTCTCTCCTAACATTCTTCATAATGAAGAGACATTATATTAATGTTCATTTAAATAGCATGATTAATGTATGATCAGAAGGTTGCTCATATTGGAACAGAATGAGTGTAAACCACCTAATCAAACAAAATGATTGGGTTTTTTAACTGTTTATAACAATATAAGGTCATATGAAGTCCCTTCTAGTAACTCATCTTTCTTTTTCTGTATTTTAGTTCTTTCTTTCTGTCTCGAGTGATCATTAATTATAATTAAAGGAAAGCAAAGCAGTTAGCTTGACAAGCTCAGGATTTGGGAATTATTGTAGTCATTAAAGCACCTTCTGATATCCATATTAAACTTCATCATCTACATGCCATCAGGTTTCTCCCTGTCATAGACAAAGCAAAGTACATCAAGTATAGCCATGTCTCAAGGTAATGGAGGAAGTGTATCATCTGAACTAACTTCACTGAAGTGAGTGGAGATAAACTCGATTAATTCTGTCATGTGACTTCCCAGCATTAAGAAAGTTAAAAAGCAAACCTAACTCAGAGGGTTTCTTAGTTCTTGCCATTAATAACTCTTAGTAGCGCCTTATCAGATCCTTAAATTCACCCTTAGATTTGATCCATTGTTCAGCTTCATATTCTGCTTGAAGTTCTGAGCAAAAAGTGAACAGAATTCTAATTACAGGAGTCTGTTGCCATTTTAATGAAACCCAAGTCCCTGGACCTAATACCTATTTCTCATTTCATTTTAAAGAGTTACATCTTAGCCAGGATGAGACATAATTAACTTTCTGAAAATTTAACAAACATATTCTTAAATCCATATTCATATGTGGATGATCACATTTGTAACATTTCAGATTTTTTTCTCTAAAGATTTGTCCAATGAAAGGAACTATGGTTGAGGTACAAAGAGTAAGTAACCTATGCAGAAACAGCATCTTAACCTTACAAACATGAGGAGAGACAAAAATTGCTCCTCCTTGTACAGCTGTGAACTCTTGACACAGAAAAACATAATGCGCTATTTTAGCAGATCAGTCACACAGTGCCATGTAACTTCACACAGAGCACAGCAGTGGGCTTCAGAATTTGCTTACCTGCAAGCCACTCACAGCAGTGGTCAAAGGTTACCAGCAAGCTGATTAAAAATGTGCCTGCTAGACATCTTTCAGTATGTCACAACATGCCATTTTGTGCTATGCATTTCAGAATGAAGCTCCTTTCTCCTTTTAAGACATTGTCACTTGCTCTGTCAGTTTGCTTTAGACTGGAAAAGTACTGGACTCCTGATAGCAGTTACCCAAAACACAGAAATTGTGGAAGCACATGAAAAAAAACCTATTTTTTGTCTACATCTAAAGAACAAAGTGTAGTCATTCTGTATGATTAAGAACTATTTTTTCCCCTTTCAAAAATATGTTTAATTACTTGTAAGTGAAAGTGAAAAGCAAACAAACTATACAGTATTTTCTTTCTCCTAATGCACAGTAGCATAATGCAGAATTTCTACGTATGTAATAGAAAGAAAATAAAAGACTGATTGTGGCCATTCAATCTCAGCTGGAGGCATCAGACTACATTTTGTGCTACTTGTTAATTTTAAAAAGCACTTCTTCCAGATGTAGTTTATCAGTGTGAATTTTGCTGTGCTATGGAGGAAGTTTATGGTTTTTTGAACTGGATTTGTTCCCCTTTCAAAAGATTTTTTTTTCTTAACATAGATAGTATTATTTTTGTTTTTCTCTTTTTTTCAAAGACCTGATGTTAGGAAAATATTCTGGATAGCATTAAGGATCAAGGTTTTCTTGTGGAAGCCGTTGTGCCATATTGTGAATGCACCATGAACTCCCTGGATAAAAGAGTTCTCATAAAATTCATTCAAATTTCAGACCTGAAGCCCTCAAAAATAGAGTTAACCCATAGAAATCTAAAGAAAGGACTTTAAACAAAATGAATGCTTCCCCTCCACAGAGATATAAGAGGGAGACATCCACAGACTCATGAAACCACTGAGGCCTGATGTGAAGATTTATATCCAGGTGTGGTAATTCACTTTCTTTATATTATGCTGGCAAGAAGTTTTCAGAGCTGAGTTTCTAGTTTGTTTATTTGTTTGCTTTTAAATAACTTGGAAACCTAAGTTTTCACATGTGCAATACCTGTACCTAGGTAAATTAGAACATTGATGGATGCCTGCGTAAATCATGTATTAGTGGTACATTCAGGAAGGCACAGCTGGAACTACAAAGGGACATGGATACTCAGTGTTTGACTTTCAAAATCCAGCTAAGATACCACCTAAACTTCATAGTAAATGTTTCCTTTTTCACAGGAGATGTTCTGGATGAAGTGGTTAGACCTAACAGCTTTGATGTAACAGTTCATTCAAAATACAAATGAGCACAATGGAATTATTCCTGTAATGGGGTGCAATTCACCAGTACAATTTAGCCAGAAATTAGTTTTGTGTCATTGACATCGGTGTGAAACAGCAGATGACTAATGAATAAAATGACATAAAACTAATGAAAGAGCATGGTAAATTAATATGCAGCCCTTTCTATTTCTATAAGCAGCTAAAAAATATCTCTAATGACTTTCATTTGTGATTATCTACAGGCAGTATTTTTGAGAGAATCATTGATTATATTCAAGGGACTAAGAACTGAACCCCACTACTGCCTACAAAAGTCTGTCATACCTCCTACCACTGACAAATTGAACATGCCAGCTGTCAATTATGCTAATTTTTAGTGGTGATGTACTGTGCTGTTTATTACTTGAACTGTCCAATTTCTTATTATTAATATTCTCACTTCATTCTGGAATGGTAATATTTCTATGTTCTTTGGCTTTATTTATTTCAGATGAAACACATTAAAATTAAACCCTCTAATTCTTTTTAATTTTTTTTTCTCCCTGGTGCATAAACGGACGTGAGATACTATTCAATGAATCTACATGATCTTTCTTTCCTCGTATTACTCTACATTCGAAGGTGTTGGACAGATAAAATGGCCTGAACAGGTAGTTTTGTAGCCCTCAGCCTGACAGCAAATTACCTCACATTACAGCATCAGTAACACAAGACATAAGACTAAAAAAATCTTCATAGAGTTATGATTTTCACCACCATCTAGGTAACAGAATTACCTTATAATGCATCGTATCTTCATGTGTTACCTTTTTTTTTTCAGGCAGCTTTTTCGCATTTCCTTGAAAACCTTAGTAGATGTCCTTGGAATTTTAGAATTTGAGTATGTTAAACTGCTTGACTTGTGCTAAATCAATTTCACTGAAATGTTTGTGACCTTGAAAGGAGGAGCTTTGTGAACTTTCTTATGCTAATTTATAAAGGAAAGGTTAATGGGAAATGAAGAAACAAAGTGAACTTAATCATGAAGGAAAACTTTTATTTTCAGAGGTTTGTGACAAGTACTTTACACAGACCATGTTCATAGGGAGCAGCTTAGATACCCTAGGAAATTTTGCCTAAAAAGAGTTCTATATCTTTTTCCTTGAATACTGCATGAATTATTGCATTTGCTGCCTTTCTTGTGGTATTTCAGTATTTCAAAATATGACCTGTGCCAAAAGAATTACAGGGTTTCAAAATAAAACAGAAAGTCATCTGTATTCATTTTGACATTAAATTAATAAGGTCTAGGGTCTTGGTCAAAGGTTTTTGTAGAAGAATTTGAGGGAGTTTCTTCTTTCAGTTAACATGGTTCAAATTTAATGAGACATAATCCTGACATAAACCTGAAAATAATAATAACTTCTGATCTCTCTGGCCTCTATTTGCAGCACAGTCAGAGTCACTAAATGTGCCGTTATCACCTCATTGGTCACATTGGTTACTTTTTCCTAAATCCCTCATTTCAGAGTTGTAACTGCTAATTCAGCCACTCAGGACTCTAGTTCATGAGGTACCTTTAGTAAGATTAACAATGTTTGATACTTGGAGGAATTACTACCGTGTGAAATACTGACAGCTGCCAATGTAATCCAGATGACCTCATAATGATGTGTAGTACAGTTAGTAGTCAAATCTTGTAAACAAAAGTTGGAAGACATTATATAGTAGTTTCTATATAATGACACAATATTTTCTATAGTTTCTATATAATGGCACAAGGAAAATATCTTTGGAAATTGGTCTACACATATTTTATGCAAATATCTAGGTGAAAATTTCCAAGGTTTTCAGAAAATAATATTCAACAAATTAACACTCTGGATCAGGAATAATTACATGAGTTACATATAACATGTTAACATCTCATCAGTCATTAATGTGGGTACCACAAGGCAATACATTTCATGACATAATTGCTAGCAGTGATTTTTTAGAATTTTTTCCATTTTTCTGAGAACTTTTTTTGCATTCCGTTTTCTCTTGAATACTTAGGATACCCAGAAGGAAAACACCAGTTCTACTCACCCTTCCTTAGTATGTAACCCAGTTTGTACACACAAATTATTTCAATTTATGTCAGTGCAAGGGTCGATCTTATGCATACAAGTAAAATTTCACACAAAAGTGAGAGTAATAAAAATCTGAACATAGCAAGGCTTGTGTGTGAAGCCAACTTTTGGATAAAATTCCCATGGGAAATTTGGCAGGATGAGCCAAAAATCACAATAATCTGTAATACATGTTGAACTCTTACCAGCAGTAAACACTCAGCTTCCTTTAGCTGACCATGAACTGATAAGAGTAAAGAATAGAGGTCTACTGTCTGAGAAGAAAAACATCCACCAGCATGAATCCTGTCTTTTGTGTTTTCCTGCAATACCAACGAACAAGAATGTAACCCCACAGCATTTAATTTTGCACTGTTACTGAAAGTGCATTATTGATAATAGTTATGATAACGGTGACCAATTATTTATTACCTGTGAAAGAGGAATTGAGAAGGTATTCAAGGCAAAAAACATTTAATTTATATTTGACAACCTTTGTGTTTTGGGGCTTTGTTGTCTTCCAAGCATCTGGAATTTCACATTTCTTAATGATTTTCCAAAATGTTGGTGCTTCAGTATTTTGTGTGCTCTGGGCTTTCTTTTCTATTCTGTTTGTCTTTAAAGGATACAGCCCTCTGAAACACAAATAGCAAAGTTGTCTTTAAAATCAAAAGCTAGTTACTCATGTTGGCACAGCACTCCTTATAAGTTAATTTATATTCAGGTGTGGATCTTGTTTATGAATTTTTAAATTAGTGGTTCCCTTTGTACTGAAATAATAATAAAATAAAACAAGCCTGGGAATATTATGCAGTGTTCTGTCTCTGATTACAGATGAAGTTATGCTGTGCCTTCTGCTATGTATAATTTTCAGAGATTAACTAATTTCTCAGAAACTATACAGCTAGAGCCCTATTTATGAAGATATAGACAAGTGATACAGACTTCCAATCCCATGATTAGTGACAATAGTAATGCTTAAGATCCTATTATCTTCCAAGTTAGATCAAAGCAGAAATATTTAGACAACTTACTGTTTCTAAATCTTGTAAAAGGGTTGAACCACATTGTATGAGGAAGCTGCCTGAATCTCATTCAAGAGAATTTAGGACAGACTTTATGCATGACTGAGAAGGATGTAGCTACTATAATACTCAGCTTAAATCTTAGGTGTTTACAACCATTAATAAATCCTACTTGAGACCTACAATTCCTATTTTCAACCTAAGTTAAAAATGCATCAGATTTGTATAAAAGTGTAAACAGTAGCTAAGGAATACTTAGACTAACATTCATAGGCACTGCTATAAGGAGAATTGAAATGACTAAGCTAGAAAAAAGTTACCAGCCAGATGTCCAAATACTTTAGTTTTGAATGTGTTTAATTTTGCACCAAAAATAAGAATTCTACTTAAACATATATTGTACTTTCCTGAAACTTACAAGGTGAACTTGAGTATTATTCTAAAAAATATTTCAAGAAAAAGCAGTATCTAACCAGACTATTGCTTGGTTTCATCTCTGCGGTCACTTGCAAACTCCACACAGATTTTTTTGCTTTTCCTAATATCACATACAATTACAGTGATAACAGATGTATGCCTCTGAAAAAAATTCAGACAAATGTATACACTTACACATAAAAAACTTCCCATCGTATTTTAATAGAAATTGGACCAAATATTGCATTTTTGGTAACTGTATAATTTGTATGAAGGCGTGTAATATAACTGATCGTTAAATGCTAACTTTACCATAGATATAGATGGATGAATTAACATTTCAATTTTTTTGTTTGTTTGTTTACTTGTTTTCTTAAGGAAAGAAATTCAAGTCTGAACAGATCAACACATTCTGAATCAAAACTAAGTCTCTATCCTATGGGACTGTGCTCAGAATGATTATAGTTTATGGATGGGTACTCTATTCAGTAAGGAATGCATTGAAAAAATAGGTTAAAAAAACCCAAATCCAAACAAACAAAACCGAAATGTATAACAACAAAAAAATCACATACTTCACACTGACTACCAAAAGTTGTTCTGTGTGATTTGAATATACCTAAGAATTGGATAGAAAATTAAAAATCATTAATTTTATCATTAATATTTTAATTGCCGCAGTATCTATGAGAAAGCTGTAAAAATTTTAAATAATGCTCAAAAGCAGACAAGCCAAAGCTAAGATTAACCTTCAAAAAGCCAGTCTGCAACTGCCCTTCCCCCAGAAAACAAACTTAATCTCACAAAAAATCCCGTCTAAATGTAATACTGAAATTCACCTGGAAGGTTGCCATGTATATTACCTGGCATGTTTAAGGGTGAAACACATTTCAAAAGGAGATGCTCAACTCAATCAGAAAAGGAGAGGTCCTTGGGAAGAAATTTACTAGAAATGGATAGATACGCTGGAAAAGATGTTATGTCAAGAGCTCACAGAGGGAACATAATATTGGTGTCAGATACTTAGCAAGCAGGGCTAGTTACCAGCAAGTCAGGAGTTTTCAGTGTTATTCGACCATTACTTTGTGGCTGGGCTAAACATTCAGGTTGAACTTCTTTTGCATAACTGTTTCTGCAACATGCTTAATTTTCTGCCAAGGCAAGCTTCAGATAACTTAAACCTAATTTTCACAATGGAACATTTGTACGTCCCTTGTCTTTAGATCAGGGCTTTATGTGCTTCTGGACAAGGAAATCCACAGTTAGAAATTCCTTCCCACCTATGAAAAAAAAAGACATAAACAGCGTTTTCATTCCTAAGAGGCTGATGAAGGACTTTCTTATGGCTGTGGGGCATTTTGAAATGCCTATTTGAATGGTGGCACAGAAAGGCTGAGTACAGTTAAATTCATGTGTGTACCTCTTGTTGATGTAACAAGTGATAAATGGTCAATAACAGCAGTTTCAGTGTGAAAAGATGGGGGTATTTCTATGATGTAAAACTGACCAATCTTGTATCTTGCTACAATAGCTTATCCCGTAGGAGTACAGACAGCAAAGGTATTTTTGCAAAAGTACAAGATAACAAAGGTATTTTATAATTGCCCTACAGATGATTTCTTCTGGAGGAAAATCATCATTCCCAATCCAGTTTTCAGCTGGATTTACCAACCTAGCCATAAGGCACAGCAATTAGATCTTCTGAAACACCACAAGGCACAAAAGATTCTTAAAAATCAGTCTAAGAAACTTGTCATTTCCACATGGAAACTAGTCAGCTTTGGAACACTCTTTTGGGAACTGCCATTTCGAAGTCTGCTTCACACTGGAAGTTTGCCTGCTCTGAATTCCCCTGAAGAAAAGAGCATTCAAGTCCTATAGAGCAGGATGACAATTTAGTGGCACCATATGGCAATATCATCTAATAGTGACATTTTCTAGGTACAGACACAAATTTTCCTAACTTCATTGATCAGTAGTTGTGATACATGCAAATGAGGACAAAAATCGGTCCTGGAGTGAGCAGTGTTGTACGAAATGCCTAATACATTGTATACAGAGTTCAGTGAGAAAAGAAATCACACATTATTATCATAGTACTAAACCATTAAAAGCAAATGTATTTTCTGTTATGAGAGCAGATGTCATTTTGCATTTCAGTTCAGAAGCAGAACGCAGCCAAGGAGGTCACTGTATTCCCACTTTCTAATAGAAATTTCAGATTTGTTCTATCTTATTCATTGTTTTCTTCTTATTCTGCAATAAGCAGTCTGTTTATGCACTAGATGCATATTGTTCAGAGAGGTGGTCAGTGTCATTACTGGAAAAGAGCGTGACACAGCTTTAACACTGCTAGGAGAATTCTGTGGAAGAGACATAGATGCCTCTGTATACACATATGAGGCAATGTAAGGTAATGTAACCAACGCTGGCTGAGAAGCTATGTTTACACTCTTCACAATTTAACAGATTACAAAAGTTGTTGTTATACTGAAAATACTTTCCTGAGTCCTTTCAGAGTTTTTGAGACAGTAATCTTTACTCAAACAAAAAACACCACTTGATAAATTTAATGAGGATAAACAATTGAGATTATTAGGGAAAACAAAACCAACACCACTAAATGACATCATTCTCAAATAATTTAAGCAGAGACTATATTTTGCTGAGCACATATATTTTGTCTTTGAACAATGATAATTTTTTTAAATAGCAAATGCTCCCTTGAAATAATATGTGTTTTGCTATTGTCTTTTCTACATCTTGACTTAATTCTTTTTGTCTTATGGCATTTATGTGAGGAAGGTACACATTGGCCTCTGTTACCCATCAACCTTTCAATGTATAAACTAGGGAATATATTATTAATATTTTTGCCAGAAATTCTACAATGTGATTTTATGTATTTTGGGCTTAATTCCAAAATCTTAAATGCATTAAGATTTGGCAAAGTCCACACAGTGTTACTCAAGTTCATGCTGCTTAAAGGATGGGGTAAGGCTTCTTGCACTTCTTGGGATAACATGTGAAATTCTTCTGTTTTAAAGCATCAATAAGGATTAATCAAACTACTGACATGAATAAGAATGAGGCCTTTGGTTAGTTTTTTGTATCAGAAATAGAAAAATCTGTATTTCAATATTTCATTTAGAATAAAATTTAAATTTTAATTAGTAAAATAAGAAAAAAAAGGAAAAAAATCGCCAAAAAAAGAGCTCACATTTATGACATTACGCTGGGGGGAAAGTAGCCAATTTTTTAGCTTTCCTGGCTTGTGAATGCATTTGAATTAGTGCAGAAGTGACTGTAGCACATAGCTTCAATGAAATACAGCATATTAGGAATGTCACAGCAAGAAAAAAGCTTGATGATATTCTCATTTAAACAAAGCCAGCCGTGTTTTTCACATACTGAAAACAAGAGTGATTTTCAAGTTTTCTTTTATTTCTTAAAAGCCTGCCAAATGTCAAAGGCTTTGGCAAAAAATTTCAATGATCTTTCAAATAAAGCCACTTAAGTTTTACACAGGCAAGGCTGTTGCTTGTTCTACTTCGTTTTAAGACATGGGAGGGGGACTCTCTAGAAGGAGGTTACAAATTGAGCAGTAGATGAATGCCTTATTCAAAATTTTGATTTATCTTGCATATGGAGAGTTTCTCTTTAGCCACGTGACAATCCCTGTGGAATAAAACTACCTATAGAAGAACATTTCCTCATGGAAAATCTGGAGGTGAACTGTAATACCAAAATATATGCTTTAGACCCTGACTTTTTTTTTTTTTTTTTTTTTTAATCAAAAAGGAAGTCAATATTTAAGCAATTCTACAGATTTTCCTCAAGTTGGTAAAAGCATGTCCCCAGACTATGGAGACTTTTTATGGTGAAAGAAAGAAAAAATATTTTTTTAGTTCACCTAATCCAATACATTGTCACAAGAGCATCTGGTGTGCATTCAAAGGCAACTGTCTGTTAGCCCATTTAGATTTCCAGTCTTTTAATGTGAAGCATTTACAATCACAGCTCTGTTATTGGGCAGAGAAACATTGGTCTTGCTTTGGTGATATGGAAGAGCAGCTCAGAACCAGGTTTTCAAAGACATTGGGGCTCCTAAAATACACTGAAGAGCTTGAAGTTTTGAAAATAATATTGCCAGGTCTGTGTTGCTTTGAATTCTTGTTGCCTGCATGCCCATGCTGTACCTGACAGTGCTTTTGCAATGTATTCATCATTTCAAGGACTCAGGAAGTGCATAGGTACAATAGCATCTGGGACACATTCGTGTCCAATGTAGAAATTATGTACCTGCAGTTGAAATTTAAGCATAATTTAGTTTCAGTGTTATTCAGAATTAAAAATTGTGTATCTCCTATTCAGGAAAGTGTAGTTCCAGTGACTGGTGTATTTGCCAGGTTTTCCTCATGTTTCTTTATGTTCCATTGTTATGGAAGAATACTGAAAATTGTATAGTTCCAATAGGACTGATATATTCCCAGTAGCAATGAATATATGAAGTTTTGGTTGATTTTTTGTGTATTTGTGTGTGGGGTTTTTGTTTGGTTGGTTGGTTTGCTATTCTTTTTTTTCCTAGGTGGTCACAAATGGACATTTATCAGAAGCTGTTTCTTTTTACCAGAATTTTATATAATCCATTTGTAGTTTGGGAAATAAAGTATTTTCTTACATCTCTAATAACAATTAGCTTGGCACTCAAGGCAATAAAACAAAATAATTTAGATAATTGGAAGTGGCTAAGTAACCAATTATTTGAAGATCTCTTTGTGGCTTAAGGAGAACAAATAAGAAACTACTCCCAAAGTGGATATTGAATGCACAGTCTCTGCAAATGTTTCTCATGCAGACAGCATATGGATGTGTCACTTGCAGTAACTTGAAGTTACATTAAGTCAATTCACATCTGATGATGATGTCTTGAAACAGCATGTGCTCCTGCAGTGTTATGAGAAGAGTGCAAAGCAAGTATCTGAAACATCTCTGAATGTCCCTTCTAGATTTTGAGTCCTATTGTGACATTCTGCTGAATCCTGAATTGCACCGTCCTCCAAAATTGTTAGGAAAAGAAAGATTCCTCCAAATCCCCTGCTCTACTGGCTCCTACTGGCATAAGAAAGGAAAATTTCTCCTTTTTTTTACTACGTTTCTCTTCAAGTTGACTCAATTTCAATGAATAAGGTGTAAACAGGTAGAAAAACATGCAATGATCATTTACTGAATGTTGTTTGGTAAGGGAGCGATTGCAGGTTCTTAACTACTTATAACCATAGGCTGTCCCCTAGTGAAGCCTATAAATTGTAATCTTTTGAGAACATCCAGTCCTAAATTACTCTTTTATGTTCTGCCAAAAGCTGAGCATTCTGGTCAGTAAAATACTGGAATTCATTTTGTGTAGCTTGGCACTCTTCAGAGTCATCGATCTTTCTTCCTTGGCAAAGCTTTCTTCTTGGGGTGATCAACAATAACAGCAACATCAACAAAAGCAGTGTAATCTTACTGCAAAGGCAAGGTTTTAGCTCCCAGCTACAGGGTAGTGTCAATTGTCAGCATCCTGTCTGGTTTGCTTAGCTGGCTTTTATTCTTCTCTGACATTTAGACATTGTGTTTTCTTTTTCCTCCTTCTCATTGCTGGAGCCATCTGTGGGCCTTTACACAGACACATCCATTAGGAATATTAGATAGACAAAGCTAATGTGCACTGAAGTAAAATGACAAACCCCTTTTCCTAATTAATGCCATTACTGTTGCTCAAGTGAGGATTGCAAGCTTCTTAAGCAGTTTGGAAATGAAATTTCTCTTTCGTTTCTTTGAGGTTTGTGTTTGGTTTTGTTTTGTTTAGTTTTGCTTTGTTTTTGTTGTTTGTTTTTTTTTACTACATTTAGATTGTTCTGTAATTTAAACAGTGGAGTTTCCTAAGATCTGAGTCCCCTGAAACCACATTTCTGCTTGTGCATGAAAACACTGGCTGGGACCAATCCTGGGCACTGGACCTCAGCCACCTTCACTGATTGACTGTAAAGAGCACTCTAATGTGCTCTCAGCCTGTCCTATTAGCACTCTGTCAAAAAATCCACAGTCCCTCCTTCCTCAGGACTTTGTTTGGGCCCCTCATGATCAATAAAGAGTTTGCATAAGATTCTTCAGTTTTGGAGGGTAATAGAACTTGGTAGTATGACTGACCATTCAGCTGAGAGACATGTTCAAGCAACCATGGCTTCATTCACTTCACAGACTGGGCTTTTTGTTTTGCAGACTATATTCCATGAGAATTTCAATCCAGACACCAACAACTGTCCCCACTATAAATTTAAGACCCAGCTGGGGCAGATTCCCAGAGCTGTGTAACATGGGAATACTTCACAGCTACAAATGATCTAGATGTGACTGGAAAATGCAGTATGCACATTGAACACGGGGAACCCACATATCATGTTGGCAACAAAAACAAAACGTAAAAACACTTATGAAAATAGTAGAGATGGGAAAGTGGTTAAACTCTGCCCCTATTCCACCTTTCTATGGCAGTATTGCCAGCATGAAGGCATGGAGTTGTATGTAGGATCAGTTCTCTTGATCCACTATCACGGAGGTAAGAAAGTTTTGTAACATTTTTACTTGCTTTTAGATATTTGCCCTGAGCTGGTATCTATACCTTAGTCCTAATTTCGTTTATTATATATGTTTTCCTCTTAACTGTTTTTCACATTGGAGTATAAATACTTGTGCTAAATATTTAAAATTCTTGTAGAAAACACAACTCAGGGTGTTCAACCTTCAGAAGGTCTGAATATTTTACTTCAGACACACATAACTTCTTGAATATCTGTTCCCTTGAGTGGGCTTTCATAATTTGAATATATACAAATTTGAAACTTTAAAGTAATTTGGTCACTGAATTTGGTTTTACTTTCTGAAGGCTTTCTATACTTTCTTATGTTGCATTATAACATACAGTTTTAAAATCTCTCTCATATGTACTTATTGACTAGTATATAAATTTAGAATTAACTGGGCAAATACATATAGAAAAAAAAATAATCAAAATTGAGAGTTTATTATTTGGATTGCAGGAGCTCCTGGAGACTTCAGCCATCAATCAGAGCAAATTCCTCCTAAGCAGACCAACTAACAGTGAGAAGATTTTAGTTTTCTTTTTTTACTAGTGGAAGATGTAATGATTTGTTTAGAGTCTGCCCCTCCCCCCCACCAAAAAAAAAAAAAGAAAAGAAAAGAATGAAAATATTTCATTACAATTGTATTCACTCAACAGTCTTCAAGCTTTTTGCTGTTTGAAGAGTTTACTGCTTTCTAGAACTTTGACAAAATATCATGGGATGAAGAACTGAATTCTGTAAGACTTTTTTTCAGAAGCAACCACTTACTGGTGATTAGTCATTTGCAATTTGATATAGAGATCTCTTAACTAATAGCTTTTAATCTATTTAATGTGTTGATAGCATATTGTTCAAGTTCTTTAATCAAAAGTGTGTGTGATGTCAAATCAGAAATCTAATCATATTACATGAACACTATTATCTTTATCAGCCAAATATTTAATATCATAAAAAAAAGATATGAAACTACTTTGACATGATTCATTTTCCTGAACCTATGTTGGTTGGTATCAATTATATTTTCTTTCTTTAATTTTTTGTTAATTAAGTTTCATAAATCAGGTTCTATATCAGCCATTCTACAACTATTCACTGAAAGACTGTTTCTACCTTTTTTGGATGACTGAAGCATGAAAAAATGAAGTGTGATCAAAGGTAGCAAACAGTGTAAGGAAAAATAAGAAAACAGTATATGCTTTTCTCTTCACAAACACTGTAATCATGAGTAATCACCTGAAAATCAGCTTTTCTCCATTTTTTAATGGCAAAATAATAACCTCAACATTGCCAGAAATAATCACTAAGAGTGAATTTGACCAAAATGACAGGCTTTTTAAAGTGTAAAACAACACCAAACCTTGTGGCAATTAGAACAGTTCTTACTCAAAAAAACTAGTTGCATTTACATTGTTCTGCAAGTGACCTTATAATTTATTATCACATAAGTAGGAAATCACTGATACTTAAATGCAATTTTGGCCAAATATATTTTTATGTTTAAAATAAAATTACATAGCCACATTCTTCCATGTTTAATCACCAAATTTTTAGTTTACATTACTTTCTAAATTTTTTTTTCTTAGTTTTACACCCAGATAGCCAGATATGGCGATTTAGAAAGATAATAAATTTCTTGGTAAGTTCCTATGGAAAGGTTTCCTGATTGTTTGCAGCAATTTGGTTATTTTGAAATAGAACAGCTGTTTTGTTTCATAATTAGGCTTAGTTTAATTTCTTTTTTTGTGTGTGAAAAACTGGACAATGGAAAAATTCCGTTCCTTTGGGCAAAGAAGTGGATAAAATAAGCATGGATATCAAACCCCACTACACCTGCAACTTTACAGATGATCAAATGTGGACCTGGCATCACAAAGAACAATACAGAAATGTTAATTAACAGTAGACAAAATATTAAGGCTGTGTACTGGTTTTTCTTCACAGTAGTTAGTATAGGCAGTGCTTTGTATTTCTGCTGGAAACAGTGTTGATAATTCAGGGGTGTTTTAATTACTGAGAAGCACTTAGAACCAAGGCCTTTTCTCCCTCTCACCCCACCAGTAAGGAGGCTGGGGGCGCACAAGAAGTTGGGAGGGGACACAGCTAGGACAGCTGACCCCAACTGCCTAAAGGCATATCCTACATTGCATAATGTCATGCTGAGCATATAAAGCTTGGGGGAGAAAAAAGGGGGACATTTAGGAGTGATGCCATTTGTCTACTCAAGTAAATGTTACACACAATGTAGCCCTGCTCTCCTGCAGATGGCTGAACACCTGCCTGCCCATGGGAAGTGGTGATTCAATTCCTTGTTTTGCTTTGCTTGCATGCACAAGTTTTGCTTTACTTATGAAACTGTCTTTGTCTCAACTCATGAGGTTTTTTTGCTTTTACCCTTCCGATTGTTTCCCCTATCCCACTGGTGAGGATAGTGAGTGAGCAGCTCTGTGGGGCTTAGTGACTGCCTGGGGTTAAACCACAACAGACTGGTATAAACAACACTGTCAAATGACAAATTTAGTATTTTACATACTCTATTCTTATTTATTACTTTCATCAAAAGTAGAATTTGATTAATGAAAGTCACCTCTTTAAATTTTGACATGTCATTATGCTTCAGGACTTCACATCTGAAAATGAGATTCCCTAGTCCTGATTCACAAATCTTCCAAGTACGACTGAAGAATACGTATAATTTCCAAACACATTTCAGCTTTAAGTAGAAGTTTAGGTTATGTGTATTGAATAAAAAGGGATATATCGCCCCAAGGCTTGATCAGTATCAAGGCCTCAGAGACTGTTCCCGAAGTGTTTCTTATGCAAATCCTATCACCTTCATCTCCCACAGCTGATCTGGGTTTTTTTATTTTGTTTTGTTAGTTAGTTTGCTTGTTTCTGTTTGCATTGTTTCCTGGAAAACCTGCTTTTAAAAATGTGACAGAAAAGGACTATATCCTGTTGAAGAAACCAGATACATACAGTGTCAATACTGGCACCATGGTGATTCTACTCACATAGTCTTTCTATTCAAACCCCTTCAAAATACCCACACCTTTAAATCTCAAAGGATTAGAATTTAGTACATTCAGCTTTCAAAATTCAGAGCAGTAGCTGCCTCATAAAAGTCCCCTGCTGTTGATGCAAATCCTTTAATAGACTTCAAAGGATTTGGAAGTAAGTCCCAACATTACAGATGGTGGATAATTCTTAGCAAATGGCACATCAGACACAAGTGGACACTTTCTTCCTGCAGGAAACATAAATAAGGCCATTCAAACTTAAAATTGTTAATGCTGTAATGATTTCTGAATACTTGATTGAGATTTTTTTATGACATCAGGAGGAAATCTTGTAAAAATGTATTAACTATGAGCTTACAGCTTTTCAAACATATGTAATAGACACATGCCCCTGTTATCCCTGGGATAACAGGAGATGGCTTTATTAACCCTTTAAATAATACAACATAGATAACTGATACCACCTTTCCTTGTTGACTTTGAATCATCATATAAAAGCTGTGATGTCATCTTTGAGAATAACTGAACCTCACTAGCAAGTCCTGAACCTGCAAAAAGTCACTTTTCAGTGACTTCCTCCACTTGTGTACTCTGAATAGCTAGTTAATTGATTAGTGGTAATAATTTCTTGATTATGTGAGAAAGCTGTGAATCATTTGACTTCAGGAATATTATTCTCTGAGTTTGATTCTTTAGGGAAAGGATAAAATGGTATAGCCAAAATTGAAGTAAGATGGAAATTTTAATATAACAGAGGCAATGTTTTCTAATTTGAAATTCCCTGAACTGATTAAGTAGCGTACCTCAAAAATAGAGGAGAAAGTGTGAGGTAAATGACAACAGAGATGATTGTCAGTGTTTCTTGTAATACATACCACTGAGTCCTTAATGGGACTCCTCTGAAAGGGCTCTGAAAAAGGAAGACAGGTATATAACTTGCTCTAATTCATTTTAAATGTTTAAAGGCATATCTACCATATAGACTGACTATAGAGCTCTGCCAGAGAACTCCTGGGTGGCCTGAATTTAGACAGTGTATTCCCTCCAAAACTGATAGTAACTGGTACATATAATCTAATCTGAAAATTTAACATATGATAACATCTTTTTTTTTTTTTTCTCTCTCCATTTTAACAGCAGAAATGTGAAAATTAACCAGTTTCAGTATTTTCCTTACAGGAAGTACTAGAAGTATGCCATAGCTATCACATTAATCTTTTCCAAAAAGTTATAAAGCAGAAACAAAGCAGGATTCTAAAACAAGTTTGGTCTTTCCAAGTTAGTAAATACTGGTTTAACACTGCTTTCATTATTCTTTTCTCCAAAATGTTATTTTGAAGCTTGAAGAGCCTTGCAGACAAAAGATTGCCAGCTTGAGTGCAGAAAGGTATTAAAATGTGGTGTATCTTGCAGTCATCCCCAGAAGTAGTTGAAACCTGCTCCATCTTCTTTTCAGTGTCAGGGACCAAAGAAGAATCATTTCAAATGCAATGAACGTTGAGCCATTTCTTCAGGCAGGTAATCAATACTTCAGCACATACTAAATGTTAACATATTCCATGGCTACAATGTAATTGTATTAGGGGTTCTCCAGACACCAGTTACATTTAGAAATAGAAAACAAGCCTAAAGTGAGATTTACCTCTCTTTAACTATCATAGAAATTTTAACAGGTGGGGAAATAAAAGTCTAAGTCTCAGGAAAGGTAGTCCTCTCAGTTCTGTCTGTCAAGTGATGCTCTGTCATATGGCACAGTTAAGACAAAAGAACTGTATGCAAAAGCAACTAGATTTTAGTTTCTTACAAGTGATGAGAGATAGGGAGAGTATTAATTAATTGACAGAGTGAAAGCTTAGTGGTTTACTTTAAAGATTAATATACTATTAATGCTCTTGTTTACAGGGAGAAACATGCACATTAATCATAACTTGAAAGAAGACAAAGTTTTAGGAATGAAATTTTGTAAGTAAAGGGATGTTTGACCTTAGCAACCTTGAAGAAGTTTTTATACAAAAGCTATAAATAAGTTAGTTCCACTTCATTCTTGTGTGCGTGACCAGTGGGCTTTCTCTATGATTATTAGTAATAAATAAAAAAAAAAAAAAAAGGTAAGAAAACAAACTGTTGCCTAGTGTCAAATTTAATAATCAAAATTCCTTTTCTTAAGTGTCCTCTGGAGAGCAGTAGGACTTTTCATGTCTGGTATGTTTTTCTGCTGTTTTTTACATAAGGCAACACACTACTTGTCAAATATTCATGTCAACATTATACTGCTTAGTATGTACTTGATCTAGGTAAAACTAACTATGAAAGCCATATATAATATAAATTCCTTATTAGTACTGGAAAATGTATTTCAAACACTTTATTGTATAAAATTCTCATTATATTTCAAACTTGGACTTTTTTTTTCCATATCTGAACCTGTAAAACTATTGGCAAATTTTGTGGGTTGTTTTTATTTTTTTTACAATAATCTTTGGCTAAATTAAATTAGCTCCTTTTTCATTGCTCAGTTTTTATTTTCATAACTTTGAGTCAGAGCCTAATGTTGGTACAAAACCCCCAGTCGAATATCTAAGATTTAAAAATCCATGTTAATGATTCATTATGATTTATTTTAATATTAGAAGAAAAAATAATTCACTTTGTATAGTGTAATTTACTGATATAGACTTTACCTTCTACACAACCCATCCTCCTTCTTCCTCTTCTCTGAAGTTTTTCTCATACTGTATAACTCATACTGAAGGACTTACTTGCCAAAATGCAAGGTAGGACTGATATGCCAGAAAGAGGCATAGTCAGCGACAAAAGTCAGAACAGTGGTGAAATATTTTAATTTTTATTGTATTATTCTTGTTTTCTAGAAACTGCATTTCTCATGGCTGGGATGGAGATGATCTCACATAGTATATAGCAGTGAATGAATCTGCATGATAAAAGTCTCTGGAATTATCATTAAAAAATCTCTTAAATGGAAAGTTTTTGCTGATATGCTTTATCTGAGACAGCACTGATAGAGGTTTTACGACAGACTGCATTGACCTTCGGTCTTGGCTTGTCTGCTAAGAATCCAGGAAGAGATTTTACTGATACAGTAGACTAACAAAGAGAACTCTGTGAAAAAATTAACTGCTATCATGAAAATCACACCTGAAAGTTAACAAAACAACTGTACAGTATTTTCATCTTATTCTAAATTAATTACATTGTTCTGAGTTTGGATTAATAAAAATATCTGTTATCTTTAAGTTGAAACATGACGTAAAAACGCAAGATAAAGGCTCTTTAGTATACTTGTCATTAAAAAAAGGCTTAGATTGCACAATAGAATAAAATATATTCCCACATATTACTATACTAAGCAGTCTTGTTGTTTTACTGTCATGTCTTTCATGATGATCACTGTTATGTTTTTTCATGTTAGCTGCTCCAGTTGTTAAACTAAAAGAAAATGAGATAAAATGTAGCTGTGAACAATAATAATCAGACTGCTTTATTGTGAGATTCTAAATCAGCATGTGAAAAATGAGCAGTGTTCAGTTCCTGTTAGAAAGAGAAAGCAGCAGACTGCACTGAAAACTGCTGACATCTTTAAGGGAATCAATTCCCTGACATGCAAATAACACAGATTCTTATAACATCCATTTCTATCTCAAGAATAACCTTGCTGGCTAAAAAATGTGCCACGGGTCAACAAGATGAAAAGGGTACTAGGACAAATAAAATTTTATTAAAAATAAATATAAAAACTGTACAGGATTTTAATTTACCTTAATGGTTGCTTCTCATTTTCTTGTGTAACTTTATGACACTTGCATTTATCTCAAGAATGTTTTGCCCAGTCTGTGAGCCACAAGCCTTATTCATACAAAATAGACTCCAAGAACACTCTAGTCTTAAAATACCCATTTAACTGTAGCCACTCGAGTCATCATCACCATTCTCTAAATCACCATCATCATCATCTTCATCATCATCATCATCTAATTCTCCCTAGCTGTATGGTTTTCTCTTTTAAGAAAGTCTGTTTTATATGTCAGTTGTAATTCTCTAAGTGCCTCTTTCAGTCAGGTTGTAAGCAATCTCCATATTTCTGTCACAGGATATGGAAGAAAGGTGAGTTATTAACTGTTCCAAGAAGGGAGTGTTTTCCTGACGGGTAGGTTTTCCGCAAATCAAGGCATTAGAAAGCTTGTGCAATGACATTTACTGTTTGTGTACTCTGTGCTCCATGTAGAATCCTTTAGATGGCATGATATGGAAAAATGTGAGTTTGTAGTGAACTCAAGCCAGAGACACTGTGACCTTACACTGTGCTGAACAAAGTTTGGAAAAAATATTCTCTTGTCTCTCTGCACATGGTTCTATCTCACATAGCCAGCTCCTCCATGTTATCCAGCCAGCTGTTTTCAAGGAACTTGTTCCAGATGTAATAAAAACCATATCTAGCTACTGGGAATTGAATGAAATTCAGAAAGACAAAAAAAGAAAAAAATGCTTAAAAATTGACAGTTCAGAACTCTGTGTCCCAGATTTGTGAGTTACAGCCTCCTTCAGTTTCTACTCAGAAGTCTAGGCATTTCTTCCCTCACTAGCTGAGGACTTTAATTCACTTTAATTTTCTCCAGTGTTTCTCCTAGCAGGAGTAGGTCCTGTAATTTAATGTGAACATAGAAAGTAAACTTTTCCACTCAAAAGGAAAGAGTTTCCCTCATGCCCAATGCAATTACACTTTAATGTCAATAAAATCACTTAGCTACACCTTCATGTGTGATTTGTCTGAACTTTCCATGCACAGATTAACTTCCTTTGGGATTAAGATACTGAATGACAAGTGGTGAAAAGTGCACAGTGGCATATCCTTCATTAAATCTGCTTATGCAAAGCTATGTTAGATTAAAATACAGTGAAATGTATGTTTGTATTTCCACCACCTTTATGCTACTTACAATTTTTTTTTAAATTTAAGAGCTAAATTCTGCTTCTCAGTCTCATCAGGATAAAAGCCATCTGGCTCCTATCTACAGCAGAAGTTTGATTTTGGCTGATGAATAACACACGCAGCTGAGAAGGTCCAGCTAACAAAGTGTCTTGTCTCTCATAGCAGCCATTAGCAGACACTTGAGGAAGGAAAGCAGAACACTCTTGAAGCATCTTTTGTTCTGCACCTTTGACACCTGCTGAGTCACAGGCGGTGTAATTGCACCTAATATGCTCCACCTCTATTTCTGACTGATTTTCAAACCTACGTAAACTTTTGACGTCAAAAAAGTTATATGGAAATAATTTTCTCAGTTTTATCATTTGGTATTTGGTTCGAGACCATCTTAAAAATCTGAATGTGCACAAGTCCATGGGTCCTGATGAAATCCATCCGTGGGTGCTGAAGGAGCTGGCAAATGAAGTTGCTAAGCCACTGTCCATCATATTTGAAAAATCATGGCAGTCAGGTGAAGTTCCTGATGACTGGAAAAAGGGAAATATAACCCCCATTTTCAAGAAGGGGAAAATGGATGACCCAGGGAATTACAGACCAGTCAGTCTCACCTCTGTGCCTGGCAAAATCTTGGAGCAGATTCTCCTGGAAGGCATGCTAAGGCACATGAAAAACAGCAAGGTGCTTGGTGACAGCCAGCATGGCTTCACTAAGGGGAAATCCTGCCTGACCAATTTGGTGGCCTTTTATGATGGGGCTACAGAACTGATGGACAGCGGTAGAGCAGCTGATGTCATCTACCTGGATTTGTGCAAAGCGCTCAACACTGTCCCACATGACATCCTTGTCTCTAAATTGGAGAGACATTAATTTGATGAATGGACCACTTGGTGGATAAAGAACTGGCTGGATGGCCTCACACAAAGAGTTGTGGTCAATGGCTCAATGTCCAACTGGAGACCAGTAACGAGTGGTGTCCGTCAGGAATTGGTTTTGGGACCGGTCTTGTTTAACATCTTTGTCGGTGACACGGACAGTGGGATTGAGTGCACCCTCAGCAAGTTTGCCGATGACACCAAGCTGTGTGGTTCGGTTGATACGCTGGAGGCAAGGAATGCCATCCAGAGGGACCGTGACACGCTTGTGAGGTGGGCTGATGCCAGCCTTGTGAAGTTTAACCATGCCAAGTATAAGGTCCTACACCTGGGTCGGAGCAATCCCAGGCACAGCTACAGGCTGGGCAGAGAAGAGATTCAGAGCAGCCCTGCGGAGAAGGACTTGGGGGTGCTGGTCGATGAGAAAATGAACACGAGCTGGCTTCAGTGTGTGCTTGCAGCCCAGAAAGCCAACCATATCCTGGGCTGCATCAAAAGGAGTGTGATCAGCAGGTCGAAGGAGGTGATCCTGCCCCTTTATTCTGCTCTCATGAGACCTCACTTGGAGTACTGTGTGCAGTTCTGGTGTCCTCAACATAAAAAGGACATGGAGCTGTTGGAACAAGTCCAGAGGAGGGCCACGAGGATGATCAGGGGACTGGAGCACCTCCCGTATGAAGGTAGGCTGAGAAAGTTGGGGCTGTTCATCCTGGAGAAGAGAAGGCGATATGGAGACCTCATAGCAGCCTTCCAGTATCTGAAGGGGGCCTATAGGGATGCTGGGGATGGACTCTTCATTAGGGACTGTAGTGATAGGACAAGGGGTAATGGGTTAAAATTTAAACAGGGGAAGTTTAGATTGGATATAAGGAGGAAATTCTTTCCTGTAAGGGTGGTGAGGCACTGGAATGGGTTGCCCAGGGAGGTTCTGAATGCTCCATCCCTGGCAGTGTTCAAGCCCAGGCTGGACGAGGCCTTTGATTATATGGTTTAGTGTGAGGTGTCCCTGCCCATGGCAGGGGGGTTGGAACTTGATGATCTCAAGGTCCTTTCCAACCCTAACTATTCTATGCTTCTATGATTCTATGATTCTACGATTCTATGATTCTACAATTCTATTGCTATTTGTTTGTTTTAAACATTATATTTTGGTGCCTTGGTTCTTTCACTGGAGGCACATAAGAAAGCACCCTGCTCTCTTGTAGCTGTCTATGCCCACAGTGAAAAAATGAGTTAGCTCATATTAATATCAAGTCAGCACCATTAAACCATGCTGCTTCAGTATTTTGCAATTTATTCTAAATCCACATGGTTTTCTTAAATAATACATATTGAATTATCATAAAGTATTTCTGGTGTTTGTTATCTTCCTCTGCACTCCAAACCAAGTCTATGCCAATATTGCAGATACCTTATTAAATATATTTTTGCATTACACAGGATAAGAAGACCCTTCAGAGTTTCATATATTAAACAGGTGGCCTTAACTGACACAACATACTGCACAGTAAGCTTAATATCTCATGCAATGTTTTAAAGTTTGCTTTTTTGAGCTATAATGTGTGAAATGCACATTCAGTTAGAGGATGGAAAGCTTAAGATGTGTGAAGATGAAAAGGGCAAAGTCCTCCTACAAATGTCTAACTTGGCAAAAGTGCCCTTTCTGCTATTTTTACATCCCCTTCACCAAGCATCCTACATCCCAATCTGTATGAACAGAAGATCCAGCTCTTCCTGTGGAATTAAAACATTCATTCTGAGTTAATTGGAAGGAGTTTGTTTTCTATATTTGACAGCTTGATTTGGATAAGTAAGCTGCAGGGATGTGAAATAACAACCCAGTCCTTCACACCACAGCTATCAGGGAGAGTGACAGCATTACAGGGACTTGCAGGTGCTACAGAGTTTACTCTCACAAATGTTTTCAATATCTGCTCTCTTCTCAGCGTACATTGAAGGAATCTTTTGCTCACTGCAGTCCTCTAAAACAGAAGCAATTTCCTTCCAGGTCCTGAAGACAGTTAGATTTGAATCAAAGTCTGAACTATTTTGATTAACCCTCTAGAGCCTTACAATATCAGAAGGAATTGCACTAGTTTGAAAGTAACCTGAACTCACCTCTTCAGCCTTCTTTCTCTGTTTACCCTTCCTGTAAAACAACAGGACAGTGGAGTTCTCCTACTTGAGCACTTGGCTAGCTTAGTATTTTCCTTCAAATGGGCATCCTCATATGACTACTGTAAACAAGTACCTACAAGGGGAGCTGAGTCAATACTACTCATCTGTCACAGTTTTCCTTGGGCCCATACAAGTTCTTACCATTTACACTTACTCCATGTGCTTACAGTAAAACATGTATTTTACAGTCATCAGTCTAACCTTTTTCTGCAAACTAGTGCTGTAAATGAGGTGCCATCACTTGAGGTTCTGATATATTTTATACCTTTTAAATTTATAGAAAACTGGACAACAGGAGGGATCCTTTTGCTCACAGCCTAGGTGAATTAATAGGTTTTTTTTTTAAAAAGAAGTTATTTACTTAACAGTATATTCTATCCCTGAGGTATGTCTAAAGAACATGTTGATTTCATCCTTTAGCTATGCCACTTCCTCAGCACTATTCTTGCAGAACCAGCAGGAAAAAAAAACTATAATGACTGGGTCAAACACTGAAGAAAGAGCTTATAGTTGAAATCTTGTGGTGCGCAGGCTCAGCATGATAAAAACCATTGAATTTTCTGTATGACTAACTCATGTTTTCATTACTGCACTGCACTTCTGTAACAATGCTCTCCATCTCTACCTTCACATATGCCAACTGTTCCATTTTCTGCTAGACAATTCTCATTTTTCTTATCTGTTTTTGTCTGTCACATATTTTGTCTGTCTTGTTCGTTTTGTTTGCCCATGCACATTAACGCAGCTGAAGCAGAGGCAGTTAATGGCAATACTTCTTCCACAAGGGTATGACAGGCCTGTATTATTGGTGTATGCTACATTTGGAGCAGGCTGAGTTAAGCTGAGGACTGTTTAATCTGTTTAATTTGAAGGTGCAGTGTACGGCTAGCTGCTCAATCTTTTGGCTGTTAGCACTGCACTAAAGATAGCTTCAAAGCAAAGTAAAACCTCATGGCATACTCCATGCAGAGTCTTCATGTAATATAAGCTGAAAAGAGCTATTTACGTATTCATACAATAGTACTTCCTTGTTGTATAAAACATCAGAGCCTTTTTTAATATATGACATTCTGATGCATAAGTCTCAAGCAAATCAACCCCTTAAAGCACAAATGAGTACAATCATTTTAGGTGTCTCTTTTTCTTCTTTCACAAGTAAATGATGCATTAAATAGTTTTTGGGGACAAAAGTAAATGAGATGAGAGGCCTGAAGTACTGATCTCATCAGATAGCTCTCAGCTCTATTGATGCCAGCTTTTCAAACAGCTAAACTAGTACTCAGTATTTTTATGATCATCACCTGCTAAACAAATAGCACACCAAGAGAGCTATGTAATTGCCTAGTTTTGAGAGAGAGTGGTAAGTCCAGGTTTCCTGGCACAAGTAGTCCCATTGAGTTTGGTGGCATAAGCTTGTGACCCCCAATACATTGAGATGAGGATTTCTGATCTTGCTTGCTTTGTTATATATAGATCTGACAGGAATAACTAGCCTCAAACTGTCTGTGTGAATTTCTTGTATGAAATGGTAACAGTAATAACAATGCTAATGCTAATGCAAATGCTAATTCTAATAATGCTAATAATAATAAAAATAATAACAATAACAACAATAATATAGAGGACTCTGGTAACTCTGTTAAATAACCTGAGAAATCTTTCAGTGGAAGGCATCATAGCAAGAGGATGATTCACACAGCACACATGAATGCTTGTCATCCTCAGGGGCAAACTACAGCAAGTTCTATGAATGATTCATAGGGTGGAGTTTTCTGGTAGAGCTGCACGTTCCATCTTAGCACGCTGACATTATCAGTAGATCAATAGTATTCAAATAAATGTTGAGCTCACTCAGTCCCAGGCAAAAATGCCGAAGGGGTATCAGCTAGATACATGGCATAAATAAAGGGAAGGAAAGAGGAATTAAAGCTGTTGGAAGCAAAGAAAGAGATATAGGCTAGAACACTGGTCATAAACAGTGTATGCTAGTGGCATATTTGACACTTGTTATTATACTTACAGCTGGTCATAAATACCAGGAATATATCAGGGGCAGAGTGTATTGGGGACATATACATACATCCAGTAACACAAATATTAGGGGAAAATGGGGCCAACCCCACATTTTATTTTACATCAGTGGTTGTCGTGGCCTCTCACCAAAATGCCAGCTGATTTCCAGTATAATTCTGCCTGCCATCCTGCCATCCTGCCATCATGATGCTGAGACATCATGAGCTTACATTTCCAAATCAGGTCTGCCAAGCAGATTTCTTTTAGACAAGAAATCCCTCCTGTCCAAGGATCTGAGTTACAGGAACAAGCCACAGAACTCATTTCCAGGGGTTGGGGACTGCCCTTTCCCAGACTGCTCTCCTGGAGCAGAGACCATGAAGGGGAAGCTCTTATCATGGCACCCTGTGGGGTTTGAGCAGGGCTGGTGACACAGCAGGGGTTCACTCCAGATCTCACCACAAATCTCCCAGGGTTAGTGCCCCCCCAGCCCCCATTAGACGATGGCTTGAGCTCCAGGAGGCTCTCAGGGCTCTTTTATCCCAAGTTTCTCAGATCACCTCTTCTGTCCTCTCAGGTGGTTTTGTTTTTTGAAGGAGTGAAAAGTTGAATTGAAAAAAAAAAGAGGAAGAAACCAGACTTTTCTTAAATGAAAATTTCCTTGAATTCTTTTTTCTTGTAGAAAATATTAGCATTTTACTGTATACATACCAGCTAAGACTGCAAGCTTTTAAAAATACTAAGATATCCCACATATCTCCAAATCCAGCATTTGACCTGCCCCAGTTATAGTTATAGGGAATCATCTTAATAAAAAAGGTCTGTTGTAGGGGATCTATTATTAGTATCTCTTCCATCTGTTTGTATTTATTCATATTGAAACTTTTTTTCACATTTTTTAGTAATAAAACATATCAGCATTCTGTGAATTAGTGCCATTATGATGAAGGATATTTTGCTTTTAAAAGATTGATAGCTCAGGAGACCAGCAGATGAACAAACAGAAGTGCAGAATGCTCCCTGCTCTGAAGTTTGCAGCAAAAGTATGTATCTCTACTTGTCTACTTTGAAGCCAGACTTCAAAGTAGTCATATGTTAAAATGTGCACAATATGACTATTTGCCATATTAATGAGAGAATATGGCAATACTCCCTTATTACAAAAAATATTTGTGTCACTTCTTTTCTTTTGAAGTCAGCTGTTGATTTTAAATCAAGTGGTTAACGTAATATTTGTCAGTCCCATTCTGAATGTATGTAGGTCACTGTGTTTGCATTAAGTGTCAGGACGGGAAACCGCTTTAGTGAAAACTATGCTTTCATGTAGTCAATTTGAAAGTTATTCATTTCTCCACTACTCATGTTTCCTCATTCTATTGGAGAACAATGACATTCAAAAGTAGATAGCCAGACTGACATACAAAGGGAAGCACTTGAACACCATTTATCTTGCTTGGAGGAAAACTCAGCGGCTTAATTCATTACAGTTCTTTGAAATCCTAAGATGAAGATGTTACAGAATTGCAAAGTATTTTCATTATTAAGGGAGAGGGGGGAAAAATTCACCTTTTGAGATTCAAAATAAAACAGTGAAAATCTTCCCCCAGGAAACTGCACTGTCTCAATCTGTTTCATTCATCATCATTTTTAACCCAAATGTATATTTTAACCTCCATTTCCCCTCCTGCTTTTTTCCTCCCTTCATTTGAAGTTTCTCTGAAGAGCCTTTAATTTTTCACTCTCTTTCCTCAATGCAGTCATGAAGAGTGGAAAAACTTCCCTGTCAGATGTTTGTCTAAACCTGCTCTGACAAAATTCCCAAGAGGAATCTGCAGCTTCTCCATTCAGTTTGTTCAAATTATGTTCTCACTGAAAAGCAAAATTAGAATGTTTTTTCTTATGCCTAATGTGAGCCCTCTTTACTACAAAGAAATTCACTAACTCTTTTTAAGACATTCAAGAAATACCTGTTCTCTGCCTTCTAACCATACCTTTTCGCTATTTACAGAATTTTATAGCATCTTTTTCTTCATTTCTCTTTTCCTGTGTGAACCCTTCCACATAAGTTAAGGTTTTGAAAAAATAAAATAAAAAAACAGTATTTGCTTTTTACTGCTGTATTGTAGACTCCTTCTGGGCTATGTATCTTGCAAAGCTACATTTTAATATAGAAATATATAAATTATAAGAAGTGGACACCATTCCTCAACTGAGAACTCACTAGCATGAGGTAGAGTGAAATAATTCTCCTGATTCCATCCTGATCTGAAATTTACATTTTTTCCACAACTGCAGCTAGTTGTTAATTCAACTTTAGTTTAAGAAACACCATGCTTTGTGACTTGATATGTCTGAAAGGTAGATTTAACTCTGCTTCATGCTGGAAGATGAACAAGATGATTTATTGCAAAATAATTCAGGGTGGAAGGGATCTCTGGCAGTAACCTGGCTTAAAGGGTAACCAGCTTTTGTCATATTTTCCATGCATTTCTGATTCAACTTTGAAATTTTTCCAAAGATGAAGAAATTCCCAATCTTTGGATTTTGTGTAGTTCCAACTTATATGCACTGCTTCTTTCCGCAATATGGGCTTGACCTTAGTTCTACCTCACCACTACAAACCTTTTGGCAACAACTGCCCTCTCTTTACCATGGGAACCTTGATGGTGAACACACTGACTGCCCTGCCTTATTCTTAACCTTGGTTCTGGTTTCCTAACAGAGCTGCCCGCTCTCCCACATTTTAGGACAAGAATATTAAAGGGTCTTGCTGTTCTACTAGTTTAAGAGGAAATACTAATAATGTGTTTTTTATGAGCTATTGCTCATCTGACTTACACTTATTGTAGTCTGCTTATGAAAAAAATCGTATGGAACTTATCAAGAAGTTGATAACATTAAATAATAATGCATATTACATAATACCATAAAGTACGTGCAATATGTAGTACAGGTCTTTAGTTTTTCTTGTTTGCTTCCTCTGTGACTACAGAAGTCAAAAGTGTTATTCCTGAAAGTATTTGTAACATTGTATCTGAGGGACAAGCATTAAAATAAGTAACCATCCTGCAAAAAGATGCTTTTTATTACAAAGAAAATATGGTTTCAGACTTGCTTCAGAAATACATTTTAAAATATACTTGAAGTCCATGTCTTAGAGTTTGTTGAATTATCTTTATTAATCTGTATTTCATTCTCAAAAATCCTTCACATAAGAATGGCTGGCCATTAAATTCATTGTCAACACATGAATTATGCTCAGTGTTGGTACAGATGGTATAATAAGTAGAAAACTTATGGTTTCCCACAAGCTGTTTCTTGAAGATGAGATTTGTATGCATCTTATGAGTTCTAGAGAGGGAAAAAGAAAAGTTGGAAAATACTGGACCATAAGTAGAGGAAAGAGTTGGGGCTGGAGAGCTAGAGCTTAACAAAGATCTTGCCCTAACTTAGGTGACTTATTGGCCTATAATAGGAAAGAATGATCTGTCCAGGAATGATGGCTTGATACTGCAGATCTTTGTCTTTTAAGAAATAGAATATTTCCCATCTAAATTTGTCAGAAAGCCATTGAAAAATTAAAGTTTTCACTATGTGGAGAATGGAAATTAAACCTTCTTCACATACATTGCCCTAAATCACATATAAATAGGCCTTTTGTATTGTCTGTGTAGATCAGACATGCATATATCTACAATTTCAAAAAATAATGCTCTTCAGAAATAATGTCTCCTTGTATTGGGCATGATGCTGTGCCTCTGAAGTCAATGTGAGTTTTTTTAAAGGTCTCAAAGGAAGTAAGAGCAGATTCATCCTGAAATGTGAATTGTGGTGTCAACATCCTTGGTCTGTTCAGAAGCAAGTTCAAAGACTGTAACCACATATTTGGAAAAGTAATTGTCACTTCAGGTTTAATCCACATAGCTGAATGCATCTGAGACTTTTGGAATTTCATGCACTGTGTCATTCCAGAGAGAGGTTGTGATGTTTTTAATTTTCATTTCCCACCACACCACAAAGACACATTGAACAATCTAATTTAGAATCAAGCTTTACAATTAGCTCCATCTCTTTTTTTTTGTCATGTCAAATAGGTAACAAAAATCACAACCAGCCAACAGCAACTTGTGTCTATCCACACAAGTCTAGTTGGCTAAATGTTTTTTTCAGGAATTATAATAAATGCTATAATAATAAATATATAATACATTATATTATATAAATTGATATTTATATATAAATAAATATATAAAAGTAATATTTATATATAATACATTATACTACATATAAATATATAATATATAATAAGTGCACCTATAATAAATGCTCAGAGCAACATAGAGATATTTCAGATGCTCCAGCCAATGAGCTGGCTTCATTTGGAGCTTGGCTCAGATGCCTCTATACAAATGCCTGTAGCACGGGTAACAAACAAGAAGAATTAGAGATGTGTGCACATCTACGGGGATATGATATAATAGGTATCACAGAAACATGGTGGGATGGCTCCTATGACTGGAGTGTTGGAATGGAAGGTTACAGGCTCTTTAGAAAAGACAGGCCCAGCAGACGGGGAAGGGGAGTTTCTTTTTATGTCAGTGATAGGCTGGTGGTGTTCAAGGCTAGGTTAGACAGAGCCCTGGATGACATGGTTTATTGTGAGGTTTCCCTGCCCATGGCAGGGGAGTTGGAACTAGATGATCTTAAGGTCCTTTCCAACCCTAAGTATTGTAAGATTCTATGATTGATTCTATGTTTGCATCCCTTCCTTCATTATACAGCTGTTGGAAAAAGACTGTGATTTGCTTGTATTGCTGAGATTTACTATATGTCACAGAGCTCCTGCTCTTTTATATTGCCTCTTGCTGGGCCAGCACACATTTTAACTTCACTGCACTTGAACATACAGTTATAATTAGGTGAAAGTCTCAGGAAACCATTACTTTAGTTCCTTATCCTTAAAATCACAGATAGGAGCTTAAGCTATAGAGAACTGATTTGTTATTCAGTCTCACTTCTTTTCTCACTATTCTTATTGCTAAATAGTAAGGAATAAATAAAGGAAATAAAAATGTTGAAATGTTACTAATAGGATTTCCTAAATTTTATTTCAAGCACAAATTTTTGACCTAGGAAAGTAGTTGGAGATTGACCTGATAGGTTCATTTTCAAACCAGAACATTTTCTGCCATCTCCAGAGACAGGAACAGAAGAGAACATGGTAGGTAGGGCCATAGCACATAGCTCTCTACATATTCCAGGTAGCACTATTGCACTTTGGAAATTCAAATGCTGTGAAAATTTAGTTGGTCCTTGAAAAAGGACAGAGTGCAAAAGGATGTTAAAGCAAGGATGCTACCAGAGTCCAGTTACAGTGCATTTGGATGTTTGCATTCTGCTTCCTAGATTTCATCCTTTTAACAAGTCCAATCATCAATGTTTTGTGCTACCTATCATATTCAGATATTAAGCTGGCTGATACATGCCACTCTTTGCATTTCTTTCTGAAGACTAGCTAGGATTTCCCAAGCATTCCTAGATAGTCAGTTAACACGAGCCCCTTTCAGAAAAGAAAGGAAGTTGATATAGACTATATATATCTGGAAAAAAACTCTATGAGCAGCCAGTAAGAGTTTAGTGTTCAGAGAGCTTCAGGTCTGACTAAATATCTAATGTGACAGAATACTGAACTTCAGAAGATGTAATCTAGTTACTGTTACTGCCCTGGAATTGCTGCAATTTTAAATTCTCCAAACACAAAATGATTCTTGTAGAGGTCACAGTAGGGGATTGCAGAGAAAGTCTGTATAGTATTTACTTTTTAAATGCATATTTTCCTATATCCTATTAAGAAAGAAGTTGGTGAATGAACAGCAGCAAACCAGTACAGGCTTGATTTTATTTCCCTAAAGCGTCTGAGGTGATACAATCTGATATCCTCTTCAAATATAACTCTTCTGTCACATATCTACAGCTGTAACCTACTAGAGAAAGAGATTAAGTGGAAGGAAATCTAAGACACAATAGGCCTAGCAAGTCACCTGCTAAAGGCTTGTGTGAGAGTCAAGGGGTTAGCTTAATTCCCCGTGAAGTCATTCTGTATTCTTTCTCTGAAAACATCTGTGCTTATGAATGGAATGGCAATGCATACATATGGACTTTTAAAATTTCTTGTGCTTAGATATCTGTGGTGTGGTGATGTTTTGTAGATTGTACAGGTTTTTTTACCTCTTTCTGAGAAACATGGGTGTATTTTTTTTCCTTGTTATACTTGCAGTTCTTTAAATATGACCACATTAAATAAAGAAATAATAATGAAAATGCAAAAGTCAGCTGTGCTAGTACACAATCCTACCTCCACTCTGATACCTTACCTTGATCTAGTACCAAGTTATAAAGTCTTTCAATCTGTAATGGAATAACTAAGAGAAAAAAAAGTGAAGAATTTTTTTTTTCTCATATGTTTCTCATATGTTTTCTCATTTAGCTTTTATCAGATACCCTATAATTAAAGACAGAAAGAAGGAAAATTAAAATTACTCCAAAAAGAAAATAAGTTATTTTAGTAAGTGATATTGTAGTCCATGAGAAGAGTGGCACAGAGACTGGCCTGAGACTGGAAAGCGTAGTAGTTTCTGGCCAAATAAATATCTTGTCTAGGAGATAAATTACCAGACTGTAGAAGTTCATATTTGCAAACAATGGAACAGAAGTTTTAACTCTGGCTGTCACTGGTCCTTTCTCTGTCTCTATCTTTAATGACATTCTTATGCTTAAGTGAAGTCACCTAAATGTCTTTAGGTAAGTAGAAATCCCACCTAATTATTATGTTGGTTTTAAGTTTTGTTTCTGTTAGCCAAGGAGCTAGAGAAGGCTTTAGAAGTTTGATAAAAATTACTGATTTTAAGATAAGACTGCAGTATCCTTTTCTACTTTCTGCTTCTTATGTTCTCGTTAGTGTTTTTTTAGATTTAATCTTTTAGTCTGACATTTTTATTTTTCCACTGTGAATACAGGAGTTCTTTTACAGTAGGAATGTATGACTAGACAAGACCATGAGGACCTTTATATTCATTTTCTTGAAATCACAGGAAATAATGTACTTGATGACTAATTTCAGTGGATCCAAATAATTTCTTTAGTACATGTCCCCATACACTGTACATAAAAAATCCCTTCCAGCATCTGTTCAAAAATATAAGACCTCCAATGAGAGCTCAAAAAGAAGAAATATGATTTCCCATGGAAACAGAGCAGAAAAGAACAATAAGCTAGCTCCCAGAGGTAGCAATGTTTGCTAAGTAAAAGGGTTTCTGGTCCAAGGAAAACTGTTAGGAAAACTCATGATCCAGCGGAAGACCCAGCAAAGGAAATAAATACCCTCAGTTTCCTTCAATGTGACCTACTCTTGTGCTTAGTTTAATTTTGAGGGTATGAAGAAAATATGTTACCTAGATCCCAACAAATTTCAATTTTACTTGCTATCTCTGAAAACCTTGCCCCATGGCCATTTTAGCTGTGGCATATCTCTTTGCCCTGCAGCAACACACAAGCCATAAAAGTAGAAGTGACCTCTTGCTTTCCTCCCACCTCAGACATTAGAGACCACTGGAAGTCCCAGGGCATGGGATTAATATAATTTAAGTAGAGAACAAACAGACGGTGATAGTGTTATAACCATCCACATCCTCTTCCCTTAGGACAGAGAGATCATGGTTAAGCTAAAAATGCAGTTGCCTTTTTGTGAATAGACAATGCAAAAAAGAAGGCACAGTCATTCCCTCCTTGGGAATGGGGCTGTTATAATATATTATCTGTGCTTTTAGACACTGCCTCCTGTGGGATGATAGCACAAAGGTGAATACAAAGTCGGTCACTTGTTCTTCCTTTCAGAAGTCAGAACTGAAACACATAATAACCTATTTTTTTGAAAAGAAATATGGATACCATTCCCAAGTATCTTTCACAAAACATTCAAGTTACTCAAATCTATTTTCAGCACAAAAATACACTTTGTCCATTCTTCATATGTTAACTGATGCTTTTGAAGCTGGGACTTCCACCAAACTAGCGTTTCAACTACAATTATATGATTAGTGAAGGGTGAGATCACTGCAAATGTTCACAAGAGAGAGACACTAAGAAATGGTGCTACAATAAATCTTGACAGAGAGAGAAAGGAAGATATTCAGCTTTGTCTGACACTGTTTTCACCTTTATATCCATTATTTCTCTTGAAATGGTTTTTGTCCAAGTGAGAAAAAATCATCTAGTGTAAAATAAAGCATCTCTCGTGAACTCAGTGGATCTACATCAAATAGAAACTGAAAAGTATGTCTTTTTCATTTAAATAGTACCATATCAGATGTTAATAGGGTAGGTTTTAATACCAGAACTTGGTCTTAGAATTTCATGTCAAATACATATTTAATTATTGATGTTATTATTGGGAAATAAATATTAAGATATGCTTCCAACTGTAATTTAGTCAATAACAGAATCAGTAAAACAGATCAGGAGGTCTATGCAAAAAAATTCTTTCAATGAAGGATGGTGGTTTTATATACTCATGCAGCATAGTTTTAGATTTCAAAGAATGAAAAAATGCAAGGCTCTATTGTGAATGTTCAGTTTCCATATATCTTATGAACTATGATGAAAATAGCTGCTTTGCAAGCTGTCCTATAACATCTTTATGAAGATGTTAAAATACTCTGGTGAAAACACAACAAATAGAACCATATATTTCTGTTCAACTAAAAACATGCTATTGATTCAGATGCCAGCATATATCAACGTAGAAGAAAAGAAGGTTGAAAAGCAGACTAGAAGCATTACAAAAGAGTAATAGAATCATAGAATAGCTAGGGTTGAAAAGGACCTTAAGATCATCTAGTTCCAACCCCCCTCCTGTGGGGAGGGAGACCTCACAATAAACCATGGTATCCAAGGCTCTGTCCAACCTGGCCTCGAACACCACCAGGGATGGAGCATTCACAGCTTCCCTGGACAGCCCATTCCAGTGCCTCACCACCCTTACAGTCAAGAACTTCTCCCTTATATCCAATCTAAACATCCCCAGTTTAAGTTTTAACCATTTATCCCTTGTCCTATCACTGCAGTTCCTAATGAAGAGTCTGTTCCCAGCATCCCTATAGGCCCCCTTCAGATACTGGAAGGCTGCTATGAGGTCTCCATGCAGCCTTCTCTTCTCAAGGCTGAACAGCCCCAACTTTCTCAGCCTGTCTTCATAAGGGAGGTGCTCCAGTCCCCTGATCATCCTTGTGGCCCTCCTCTGGACTTGTTCCAACAGTTCCATGTCTTTTTTATGTTGAGGACACCAGAACTGTACACAATACTTCAAGTGAGGTCTCACGAGAGCAGAGGCCTGCTGGTTACACTCCTTTTGATGCAGCCCAGGATACAGCTGGCTTTCATGGCTGCAAGCTCACACCAAAGCCAGCTCATGTTCATTTTCTCATTGACCAACACCCCCAAGTCCTTCTCCTCAGGGCTGCTCTGAATCTCTTCTCTTCCCAGCCTGTAGCTGTGCCTGGGATTGCTCCAACCCAGGTGTAGGACCTTATACTTGGCATGGTTAAACTTCACAAGGCTGGCATCTGCCCACCTCACAACCATATCAGGGTCCCTCTGGATGGCATTCCTTCCCTCCAGCATGTCAACCGAACCACACAGGTTGGCGTCATCGGCAAACTTGCTGAGGGTGCACTCAATCCCACTGTCCGTGTCACCGACAGAGATGTTGAAGAAGATCAGTCCCAACACCGATCCCTGACGGACACCACTTGTTACTGTTCTCCAGCTGGGCATTGAGGCATTGACCACAACTCTTTGTGTGAGGCCATCCAGCCAGTTCTTTATCCACCAAGTGGTCCACCTATCAAATTGATGTCTCTCCAATTTCGAGACGAGGATGTCATGCAGGACAGTGTTGAAGATTTGCACAAGTCCAGGTAGATGACATCAACTGCTCTACCTCTGTCCCTAAATTCTTTAGCTGCATCATAGAAGGCCATCAAATTGGTCAGGCAGGATTTCCCTTAGTGAAGCCATGCTGGCTGTCACCAAGCACCTTGCTGTTTTTCATGTACCTTAGCATGCCTGCCAGGAGAATCTGCTCCAAGATTTTGCCAGGCACAGAGGTGATACTGACTGGTCTGTCAGTCAAGTGCTTATGATCTGGTAAACGTTCAAAGTTCACATCAAGCTGTTCGAATTGTCTCAACACAGTTGGTACATTTCTGGTTATGCACAATAAGAGGATGGTACTGTCACCAGTAACTCAGTTATAGAGGAGGCAACTTAGCTGTTTCATGTCTATTAAACATACAGAGAAAATCCTTGTGGGACGGATGCACTAGTGCACTTGCATGTGCAAGGACAATTAACAGGAAATAAAAAGCAGTTAAAAGACCAAAAAGTGGAGGCTTTGTAATCTATCTGGAACCAGGCTGTAGGAATAAGCTGTTGCCAGTTAAGTGAAAATCTTGTATGTTAGTCAAAAACATCTCTTCAGAACATGTTCTAAGCAATTATACCAAAATTTGGATGACTGTTAGGTGCACAGGTAGAAATCCAACGGGACATGGTATAGGCTACCAAACATGAGAAGTTGTTACCACCTCAGAGGAAGACATGAATAAGAATCAGAAAATGCCACCCAGCCTAATTATGAATTAATCATTTGTTCTAAGCTAGTGGAAAAAGATAATATAAATTCCCTTTGGTCAACAAGTGCCCAATAGAAGACCACCAGTAGAAGGATAATTAAAATCCTCAGCAACATGCGTTTCTCAAAGAAACCCAGTGGTTTAAGGAGATGTCTCCTACTGATATTCTTTTCTTGTCATTGGACAGCAGAAAGAGCTCCAGACAGAAAATATCCTGGAAAAGAGGAATATCCAGTCTTTAGAGTAGGGTCGGTGTGGGCTGTGAATCTGTTCTTTAAAAAATAACGTTTTGATTCATCACGGCAGAAAAACATCTTCAAAAGAAATGTTACACCACGGTTTTTGGTTTTTTTTTCTAGATAAAAGAGTTTTTCTTTCTAACATAATCTGTTTATTCATGTGGGGATTTGGGGTTTTGTTTTTTTTGGTTGGTTAATTGGTTGGGTTTTTTATCTTTTATTCGAGGATGGAAATAATTTCTGCTTTCTCAGGAAAATGAGGTGCAGTTGCAAGTATGGCCTTTTGTTGCATCGCTCTGGAAGCCTATAGTTCTCAGTAATATCAAAAGCTTCAATTTATGTTCTCATTTAACCAAGAAAAAAATATCAGAAAATATTAACATGAAAAATAGTTCTTAGATTATATGTAGCTATGGAACTGATCAAATAGATGGAAGTATTTATTTAATTAATTGTTATTTATTAGATTACGATGTTTTCCATTCCCTAAGAACATTACTTGTCATAAAGCTATAAAAGCCTGGAATCCTACTGGGTAAAATCCTGTAAATATAATACATTTCCTAAAGAACAATGAATTAACATTGTTTTCTAATAGTGTTAGCACTGTAACAGATTTCCAGTGTTCTTCTAACTCCTTAGGGTATCTAAAGAGCTCCAGGAAACAAAGATATCTTTCAGTACCTTCCTTTGTTCCTCCAAGAATTTAATATTTGATGTGATATACATGCTCTAATAGCACATGAAACACTATAGCCTAGTGTGATCACGACATATACCACATACATAGTGCAGCTTCTTGATTTTTCCTATTTTGTTTTGCTATTTGGTATGCAAATCCACTCCGTGGTAACCTTGTCCATGTGCTGCCTGTTCTGCTCATGCAAATCTTTGTAGATATCCTGGATTCTGATGCCATCTGCATCTGCTTACATTCCTTGCCTTTAACAAAGAATCAGGAGTTAGCTAGACAGATGGTGAAGAAAAACTATTATCACAGATTATCAGGAAAATATGCTATTTTAAAGATTTTTTAAAATGTAATCACCCATATTCAGGGTAGCATTAATGAAGTAACATATTGTGCAATTACTGTTATAGTTACATTGCTTCAGTACACACAGCATTACAGCAAGGTAGGGAGGAGAGATATTTTATTTTTTATAATGCTTTCAATGGCTCTGTTTTATAGCAGTCTCCCTGTCGAGGGATTGCAGTGATATCCTGATTTTGTTTAGTAAAAACTCCACCACCTACTTAGAATCTCTTTTTGAGAAAGAACAAAATGATGTTTAGTTGACAGTAGCTGCGTACTACTTGTTTTTTACTTCTGCTAAGTAGCACAGTGTTTCCCCACTTGTTGCTGGAAGGAGAGGGGTCATCCTTGAAAATAGTTGATCTGTGGTTAAATCCACTGAATGACCTGTATATGTGAGCAGATACAGCCTTGAAGAACCCTTGCAAAGCAGATCGTATGCAGTAGGATTTTTCTTCCTTAATCTTTGATATCTGAAGGGTGTATTTTAAAGTCTGAGTTATTTATCCTTGGACCTCTGAATAGTTCTTGTAAAGAAATAGGTATTTGAAGTTAGTGCATCTTAACTTTCTTAGGTAACTATATTAAAATGAGTCAATATTCTGAAGACTTGTAAATTGGACAATTTGGTAAAGATATATTAATGTCCCACCTGAAATATTTAATATTTCACTCAGTTGATGCCTTGGTGTATACACCAGAATAAAGGTGTGCAGCTCTTGAAATTATAGCTCTCCATATGGAAGAAATAAGACACATTATTTTACAGTGTTTTCATTTTTAAGCAGAACAGAACTGCAAGGTTTGTCAGAAAATGTTGTCTATCGTGAATAAACAGTATTTTTCTAAACTAATATGTGAAAGAAAAAACACCCCCACAAAGTCAATTCTCCTGAAGTTTTTAACCAATCAAAGATGCATTTTCTTTATTGGACTTTTAGCTTTAAAAGGATCCTCATCTGTATAACTACCAGATTTGTATAATATGCTTAGGTAGGATAAATTTAGTTTAAATAAGTACTAGAATTCCCTAGACTTTATATAGAAGTGAGAAAAAAAGTCATATCCTGAAACTAAACAAGAAATCACAGAAAAAGTTATCAAAGAGCAAGAAGCATTTTATTAAAGTTAGGACATTTAGATAACTGTGTGCAAGTTACCAAACCCTCATCTGATGGACATCAGTGGAATTTTATTGAAGTCAAGTACCTCACGCTAATTTATCCTAATAACATCCTAAAGGAAATCTAACTTCAGTAATAAACAATATTTTGCTAGTTTATTAAATTTTCCAGGTATCTGTTTCTTTACTATGCTTCTACAGACAAGCTGACAGAAAAAAATCGTTATCATGTCTTTTGCAGTTTCATTCCCAGAGTGTATTACTAAACCCATTTTGTCTAATACTTCTTTAACCTTGTCACTTTTCAAAAGCCCTTCTCATTGTCCTTATGCTGTCAATGATGGCTCTCTTTACTCTCCTTACTGTTTACCTTCAGTCATTTTATTCTTCATTTCCCACCTCTTTCTTCTTTGGTTCTCTCTCCTTGTTTGCAGAATAATTAGCTTTTGCACATTAGAAGTACATTTGAAATCACCTGACTTCAGGGAAACTCACAGTTCTTTCTTCCCAGTTAGTTAAAGCATGTTCAATAAATTCAGTGTTTGTGAACACAGGAAACAGTTAGTATCACTTCTTAAATTGAGGTCACTCCTCTTACAGGTTGTACTTCAAACACTGTCAATACTAGAGAAGTTACGCTAATTGTACAATAGATACATGTAACCCAGTTAAACCTTTGCTTAAATAACTTTCTCATAACTTGGTAACTTTAATTTGGAAAAGGGTTCAACTGATGCAGGTGCTGAGTTAGCATGAGTTTGACTACATTTGTATCAGCTTAATTAACTTAATACAAATTTTGAATAGAGATGAAGGTAGAGAAAAAAAATCCGGAGCATTTTTATGTTTTTATTGCTCCACAGTACTGATTATCTCTCTACTTTAACTTTATGTGGTGTGGAAGTATCTCTTGGAAGAATTACCAAGTGTGTCAGGGACAATAGATTATGGTCTGTGGTGAAATAAACAAAGGTAGAAAAGTACTGTTTGGCTGTTTTGGCTTTTCCCCAGAAAAGTCCTGCTTTGGCTACTCCCTAGAAAGTCCAGCTTTGGTTCCTCCCAGAAGGTTCCACTTCAGAACTCCCCAGAAAGGTTTCGGCCCTTGGAGACCTTTCTAGATATTGCTGGCCACTTCTTCGAACGTAGGCTGGCCCCCTGCGTTGAAATGAGGGTGCATTTTTGTCAGTATAAAAGCCCGAGCCTCATGCGATGCAGGGGAGGCAGAACCTCATACCATCCAGGTCAACGTTGCCTCTGCAGGGACGCCTGCTAGGGTTGAGCCCGCCACCTCCCGCTGCTATGATGTTTCTCGGAGCTGGTTTCCTGATCAGCTTCACAGGGTCTTTGGAGTTGGTAAGGTAAACATCAGACCTAATATCAGAAGTATCCTTTACTGTATCCTTTACTATCATTATATTTTTCTATATTAATAATGTAGTTGAGAGTTCTCTATTTGTCTCTCATTTTCTCTCACCTGGAATCCTCGAACTCTGGAACACCAAGGCCCCAGAAATCAGTAATAATTACATTAATTCATATTCAGTCCTGTAATTTCTTATTCCAGACATAAAGAAATGGCAGTTCTGCCTCAAGGACTATATTTCATGTTTATTGTTATACCTGTTTTCCCTACACCTGTGAGTAGTTATATATTTTTTTAGAAACCAAATATTTTAAAAAATATGCTTCACATGGATAAATTTTCTATCAGTAATATAGATTAAGTTGTTGTTTCCTATGGGTTTGTAACAATGAGCCACGGAAAAAAAACTCAGCTGTGTCAGGTGTTGCTCAAATACAGAACAAAATTGTCATCTCTCTAAATCTCAACAGAAGTTAATGAACAACACAGAGAAGTCAGCAATATACTTAGTTTTTTAAGACTGGTATTTCTAATAAATTAGCTCAGTAGACCATGTTTAGTGTTCTTCAGAATTAATATGGCTTTGGCAGAATAGCATCAATGTACTTTAAATTAAAATCACAGTATTTTTTAATTATCCTTAAAATATGTTTAATTTTTGCTCCATTTCTTTTCTATCATCATTCAAGTGCTACCTCAAGAGCACCAACACAAAGCTCTTGAGTTAGTTACTCATCATCTAAAATCATATAGGTTAAGAGAACAGAATCATTCTGTTTATCAAAAAGAAGCCTTTTAAAATTTTTTAGGCAGAAAAAATAATCATGAAAGCACAGAGCTGAGAGATGGAAAAAGACCTATTAAACTATTCTTGCTCTCTGTCACTGAAATGTTTTTCCCTACAGACTTTAATTCTGTCTTGTGTAGCTTTAAATCTCTTGAGGCTTGCTACTCAATTTTCATTGGGGAAGTATTTCAGTTCCATTCTTCACCTCAGGACATTTTCTCCGATGTTCAGCTTATGTTTATATTACATAAAATGACAGATATAAAATGCTTTTCGGTAAGCAACGTATGTATGTTTTTTTTCTTAATATTATCCAGACATTTCTGGAAGTGCTGGTTGAATGTGAAAAAGATATGTTTACGATCATGCTTGCTAACACTGATTCAATTAGTCTACATTTGTGTCGCTTTGTATAATGGTTTCCATAAAGATGGGGTTGATATTTTATATTTTGATATTTGTGCTTGGAATCAGGAACATAAGTTGACAGAAAGAAGGCGCAGGGTATGAGACTGAGGAAACTAAGAATCTGTAGAGTGATACAGAGTGTCAGTTTTTTTGCAGAAATAGTTGTGTGAAGGAGTAGGCCAGACAGAAGAGGCTGATATAGTAGGAGGCAAGTCCATATGCATAGCCTACTATAGCTGTGCTTCATATGCAAAAGGAAAAAAGGACAAAAGGATAAGGGAAACAAATGAAGAAAACTGGGGGCAAAAGGGACATTTTAATAAAGAAAAATATCCCTTTTTATCCTCAGAAAATGTGAACATTCAGAAAGATTCCACAAATAATATTTTAATATTTTTCTTTATTTGTTTCATTTGCCCCCTAATTTCTTAACTGAAAGTTGCAGTTATCTGTAAAGCTTAGACAATCAAATCGGTTCACAAAAACTAAAGAATACCTTACTTAGATTACAGGTCATGATGAATTATCTGTAGCTTTCAGGTCACAGGGGAGTGCATGAAATATATCTGGATGGCATGTATGATCTGATGAATTATTAAAAAAATACATACAGGAAAATTGCACTAGTTGTAGCAAAAAAAAGCTGTAATTCACCTTTTCATTGTTTCTCTATGTAAACTGCCCAGATCTCTGACTGATAATCTTACTATGAATTTCTAAAGTGATATACAGTTTACCATAAATACATAAATTCTGGATAGATATAATATCTAACTACAAATCCTTGTATGCTAGATGCTGATGTAAGTTAATATTCATGCTGTGTACTGTTATTTCAACAACATAGATTATGGTTGTTAGACGTAGGTATGCAGCATAGTGCAGAGGCAACCTGATCAGAATTTTCTACAGAAAATGTTTGAAGAGGAAAATGCTAAGCTTTGTATTCTGCTTCATGCTCTATTTTTAGGCTTTATTTAGTTAGAACACAAAATGGACACCTGTTTCGGAGAAAGTCTTTGTGTAATACTAGAGGAATGGAACAGCTGTGTTGGCTTTACCAAAAAAAGTAGGACATCCAAGAAAATGGCACATGCAGTCATATTTCACACTTGATTTAAAAAACGAAAACAAAACCCTTCATGTTGAGGAAATTCAAAGTTCAAATAACTTTTATTCTAAATAAAACTGTCATAAAATGTAATACTAATGGTTATGTTTGGGAGTGTTACAATTCTTTGCATCTATTGGAAGTTAAGGAACTCATGCAAAAGATGCCAAGTTTCCTATAAACTACATTATAAGATGTTTACTTTCAAGGCTGTGAAAGAGTACAAATGGAAGTTATGAGGTAATAAATCAGTAAGCCCTACAGCTCCAGGTCTAGTTGCCCATGATGATCTGTGACCAGCAGTTGAAGCACAGCTAGTGTAAGACAGAGTTGTTAGCAGTGGTCAGTCATTCAGATGCTCTAGGGTTGCTGTAACTGCAACAATCTTCTGTTCAGGTGACTCCCTATAAACCTGACATAAGTTGTAGGCTAAAAAGTAATACAAGCACAAAGCTCATATAGCTGCTGATCTTTAAAATAATACTAAAAGGAAGCTTAAACTCAGAGTCATCTTCTGTACAGTAAACTTTAATGTACTGTGACTAGACTGTAATGTATTACTACCCTTTTTGTTGTTCTGAATTTGATCATTTGGCATGACAAATTGGCAGATATTCCACTGCTCAGCCAAGCACCTAATGTACCATTCAAATTTCCATTCAAATGAGGCTGAGTTGGAAGGGGAAAAGGGTTTTCCATGGAAAAGAAATACCCAAGAAAAAATTGTTCTCCCTTAGTCCTACAGCTGGCCAGAAAGCACAGCTATAACTGCCTAATGGCAGATCACAGATTTCAGAGGTGCATAGCAAAACATTAGAAATACTTACTTTACCGACTGATGATACAGAAATAGAAAAAAAACGATGAGTTACTTTAAATTTCCAGCTATTTCCCTAAAGATGAACATGCGCTGTATAAGGCTCACAGGTACAAAGAATGTTCTACATCCACATCTTTTCCTGTGCCTTTGTTGGTGTCAAGTATTCATATACAGATTCACCTAGGGAATTCCACATATGCATCAGACATCTGGTTCATCTGAAACTGGAGTGTTCTGAAAGTTGTATTCACCAGGAATTTTACATCAGTCAATTATCTTGTAACTGCTATCTTAGCAAATGCAGTTTATATAATGAAGTGCTCGTTTACATGAGAGTAGATCTGACTGGAAGATTTTCTAAATTGCCCAAAGACACCAGACTTCCTCCCCCCCTCGAAAGACCCCTTCACTAAGACCCAAAAGGAAACCTTTCTGTTAAAACAGACGTATTTTGTTTAGGAGAAACCTTTGTTTACATTATCTCCTTTCTTAAATTTTTCACCTCGAATTCTTGAAGGAATACCAAAGAGTAGAAGCTGGCATACTGATCGTCAACACTTTTAATTACAGAGCAAGTCATACCCAGGCCTGATGAATCTTTGGCATAATTTGAAATAAATCATAACTTGTATATTTTAAAATAAAATAAAATAAAATATTCCACTGCATATTTTCTAGGTAGCTGGGAATTGCATGAGGGAGATGCTTTGTGCCATTTCCTGCTCATGCATTTCTGTGTGTTTCTTCTGTATGAGAAGAGCAGGGACTGAATGCCCATGCCATAACTTCCTTGACTACACAGAGCTTTGTCTTCACTCTCTTTATCTTCCTGCTTCAAGAGCAGAACATTCTCTGAGGAGTAAGAAATAAATAAGAGAAAATCTTCTTTGACCTTCATTGTCTTAGGCTTCAGTAGATAGTGTTCCTGTTTGTGCACTCTCTCTATATGGAATAGAATCTGAAGATTCAAACTAACTATTCAAACAAACTATTATAATCACATAAATTGGCAGAATATGTTAACAGAATATATTAACAGAGGTCTATGTTGTTAATCATTGCTAGTCCTTAATCTCACTAGAAAAATATAATAGAATCATAGAATCAATTAGGTTGGAAAAGACCTTTAAGATCACCAAGTCCAACCATTACCCCAGGACTGCTAAAGCCACCACTGAACCATACCACTGGAGGCCTCATCTATTCAGTTTTTGAACATTTCCACCACTTTCCTGGGCAGCCTGTTCCAATACCTGGTCATGGTCTCTATGAACAAATTTTTCCTAATACCCAGTCTAAACCTCCCCTGGCGCAACCTGAGGCCATTTCATCTTCTCTGACCAACCCTCAGCTCACTACAACCTTCTTTCAGGTAGCTACAGAGAGTAATAAGGTCCCCCCTGAGTCTTCTTTTTACCAGACTAAACAAACGAGTTCCCTCAGCTGTTCCTCATAAGACTTATTCTCCAGACCCTTCACTACCTTTGTTGCCCTTCTCTGGACATGCTCCAGCACCAAAACGTCTTTCTTGTAGTGAGGGGCCCAGAGCTGAACACAGGATTCGAGGTGAGGCTTCATCAGTGCCAAGTACAGGGGGAGGATCACTGCGTTGGTCCTGATGGTTATGCTGTTTCTGATATAGGCCAGGATGCAGTTGGCCTCGGCTGCCTGGGCAAAAGTTGGCTCATGTTCAGCCAGTGTCAGTCAGCACCACCAGATCCTTTTCTGACAAACATCCTTCCAGCCACTCACCTCCAAACCTGTAGCATTATATGAACTAGTGAGATTAAGCATTATTCCTGTTGGTTGTCATCAATTCAGTTATATTTTTACACTTTTTACCCTTCTGAAAAGTGGCGTGTCTTTTTTTTTTTTTTTTGGTCTCAGTTATCTATATAAATGAAAAAAGAATGTTACCATTAACATTACCACAGCATCCTTGCGGCTAAATTGAGGAAGTGTGGTCTGGATGATCGGGTAGTGAGGTGGACTGTGAACTGGCTGAAGGAGAGAAGCCAGAGAGTTGTAGTCTATGGGGCGGAGTCTAGTTGGAGGCCTGTATCTAGTGGAGTGCCTCAAGGGTCGGTACTGGGACCAGTATTATTTAATATATTCATTAACGATTTAGATGAGGGAATTGAGTGTACTATCAGCAAGTTTGCTGATGACACTAAGCTGGGAGGGGTGGCCGACACGCCAGAAGGCTGTGCTGCCATCCAGAGGGACCTGGACAGGCTGGAGAGCTGGGCGGGGAATAACTTGATGAAATATAACAAGGGAAAGTGTAGAGTCCTGCATCTGGGCAGGAACAACCCCAGGTTCCAGTATAGGCTGGGGAACGACCTGTTAGAGAGCAGTGTAGGGGAGAGGGACCTGGGGGTCCTGGTGGACGACAGGGTGACCATGAGCCGACACTGTGCCCTTGTGGCCAAGAAGGCCAATGGCATCCTGGGGTGTATTAGAAGGGGGGTGGTTAGTAGGTCGAGAGAGGTCCTCCTTCCCCTCTACTCTGCCCTGGTGAGACCTCATCTGGAATATTGTGTCCAGTTCTGGGGCCCTCAGTTTAAAAAGGACAGGGACCTGCTGGAGAGAGTCCAGCGCAGGGCAACTAAGATGATTAAGGGAGTGGAGCATCTCCCTTATGAGGAAAGACTGAGGGAGCTGGGTCTCTACAGTTTGGAGAAGAGGAGATTGAGGGGTGACCTTATTAGTGTATATAAATATATAAAGGGGGAGTGTCACGAGGATGGAGCCAGGCTCTTCTCAGTGGCAAACAATGAAAGGACAAGGGGTAATGGATACAAATTGGAGCACAAGAGGTTCCACTTAAACCTGAGAAGAAACTTCTTCTCAGTGAGGGTGACGGAACACTGGAACGGGCTGCCCAGGGGGGTTGTGGAATCTCCTTCTTTGGAGACATTCAAGACCCGCCTGGACACGTTCCTGTGTAACCTTATCTAGGTGTTCCTGCTCCGGCAGGGGGATTGGACTAGATGATCTTTTGAGGTCCCTTCCAATCTCTAACCTACTGTGATACTGTGATACTGTGATTAAATTTCCTCTGTAATGATGTGGTTGCCTGCTTATTCAGAAGAAACTATCCTTCCTGCCCCTCAGAGTGACCCTCTGAGTGTTCTTTATCATATCTTTCAGAAAAAGGAAAATCTCACTGTGTAGAGAGCTGGGGCACTAAGTTAGTGAATACCTCAAGTTGGTAGATCAATTCTAGCAGATGTATATATCTCATCAGATTAGCACTGTTCTCAGCTTCAAACTGTACAGTCTATCTAAAAATTACTAATAAAGCAGCAAATCAAAATCACTTGAAGAGCAAAATACTCTGTAGTGTGCTCTCTATTACTTCTGAACTACACCAGGCAGCAGCCTCTCTTCCCTCACTGCATTCTATCTTTCATAATCCCCCTTAGATCAAGTTTTTAAAGGATATTGTGTGTTTAGAAGGAAGGCTTCTAAAATTTAATAAATGTTGCTGGGCTTTTGTAAATCTAATATTATCTGTTATCTCTACTTCAAAGGGCAGAAAAGCTGCTGTTACCAGCTGGAATCTCTGACTTTTAAAACGAAAATGTAACTGAGCCCATGTTCCTTATACAGGCCAGGGAAATGGGATACTATTGTGAATCTGGCTAAAAAACATCAGAGAGGGAACTGAAAAGGCACCAAGTGAATTTGTCTTCTATTTTTTTTCGTTAACTGTCAAAATGATTTGCAACAATTCAGACAATGATGGTCTTCCTCATTAAACCAAGCAGTGGAATCAGTCAAAAATAGACTTTAGCTTATTATTTATGCCACTAGTCACTGTTTTCCAAGCCAAAAAGTATAACTAAACCAAGGTTTGCAGCAAAAAGCAATGCCTTTCAGGAAGCTGACTGAAAACTTACAATACCGTCTCTTTCGAATATTTGTGGAGACTACAGCATTTCTATTACTAATATGGCAGTGAAAGCTACTACACAAAAGACTTCTGTCAAATGACTCTTATAACGCCAGACCAATGATGGCTTTCAAAACGGCCATTTCAGTAATTTTGTGCATGTAGTCTGACTTTTTGGACTGTATAAGAATATGTATATGAGAGCCATGATTAAATTATATTATTGTAAGCATCCTTCCATATTCCTGTTGATCACTGTCAGTAGACACATTTCTATGCGTCTTGGTAGTGTTTGGATTATAAACCATCTATAACTTCCCTGTTGAAGTCAGAGCTCCTGTGAGGTGGTCCTGCAATCATCCATGTTTTTGGAAGGTGAATGGAGAATAGAGGTAATGATGATGGGGAACTTCACCACACTAATAATTAAAAAGTTATGTCTCAAGTCTAAGATATTAGTCAAGATGCTTCAAAACCCTATGGAGAGAAACAGGCACATTAGGAAGGCAAGCACACAGGCAATGTCTAAAAACACCAACAGCAAGGTCTCTCTTCAGAACTGCTTCTCCCTTGCCTCACTGGTTACTGGGGACTCTAGAAAACTAGCTCAAAGAAGGCCTGATGTTAATTTAGGTAAGATAAATTCTAACTACAGCATAGGTCACTATAGTTCTATCCTTCCTATTTCTTTCTTTCTAAATCAAATTTTATAGTTATTTTTATAGTTTTAATTTAATTTTATTTATGCAGATTCATATCAAAAAGCCTGCCTCACCATTTACCTTGGGAATCTACAGTAATCTGGTGAAGTATTCAGTCATCATTCACAATTTCACTTGGCCCATTATTCTTTCTTTACACTTATGATAATAAGTAATTCTTTTCCTGCAATGCACATGGATTTCCACTAGAAAAATTTGGCTTACACTTTCAACAATTCTGCTCTTATTTTAAGCTACCTAAAAAACAAAGAATGTAACCTGCCAAAAGAAGATATTATCACTTTGATATCGAATGATGTATTTTTGGGTTTTGGTCTAAGAAGTTGCAACTTTGCTGGTCTGGATGCTCCCAAGAGGGGGTTGCATTCAAATGTTGACCTCATATAACCTTTCTTAGCTTGTGAATTGACAAGATTGTAGCACATGATTATATGGTTCCTCTTAATTAATTTGTTATTATATTTCCACAGTCTTGAGAGGGAAAGAGATTTTTACTGCTGTATTCATTTTCCAATATCTGTCCCTTGGCTGCAGTCCTGAAGTTAATGCTCACTAATAGTGTGGTCTTTGTCTGCCCAGTTACCAGGGTCATTGTTTTTCAAGACGTCTTCAGAATATAGAAATGATTCCTCAATAACTGCTATTCTTTTTAACACAGACCTTTTTTATGTTCCTTTTTCCATTACAGCCTACAGCTGAGTAGTTTTGCTCTGACAACTTTGAATTTTCCACACAAACCAATTCTTCAGTCATCAGAGACTCAGCTTTGCATTTGATTGTTTTATTAGACAAAGTCACAGTAGAAACTGGTATAAATTACCCTAAGCAGAGAGTATTTTTATCTGATTTTAGTTTATACACACCACCAAAATATTTCTTTTAAGAATTCTTCCTTCAGGATGGCATCACTTACAGCTGTAACCAGTAGGATGAGTATGGGCTATTAACAAAAAGTGTTTGGGTTTAATAGAATTTTGATTTTTTTTTCATTACTTTTACTAAAAGCAAACAAAGAAAAAAAAAAAGGGTACAAAAAGGAAAAAATATATCCTCTATCCAGGAATAGAAATAGCCTGAACTTTGGAAATAGGAAGAAAAATTGAAGGACTGGGAGAAAAGAAAAGGAAAGGGTTCTCTAGATTTCATCACCATATTTTGTGCTCTATAATGGAAACCTTTGGGGTTTCAATCAACATTGTATCACATTGGAGTAAAAAGAAGGGCTTGAAGAAAAATACACTAGTTATGGTAAAAAGCAGACTAGTTTCAATATGCTGAGGAAGGCTGTCATCTATTAATATATTTACAAAGGAGTTATACAAATACAGGGACACCTACAGCTTTCTAAAGCAGCCTTCCTTCATAAGCCAAACTATTCTGTTTTCCTTAAAAATAAAGAATATACACAATGAGTTTTCTTAATTTCACAGTTTAGTGGATCATAACATGTAAAATAATTACATATTTAATTAAGCATGTGTTGTTTCTTTTATTTTTGTGGTTGAAAAGTCCACCAGAACTTCACAACTTTAGACACTGATGAAAGTGAAATGATTCAAAGCCATAGCATTAGGAATTGCAACTTCATAAGGAAAAGGCATTTCCACATGGCAAGGATCTGCAGTCCTATTCACAGATTTCCTACTGAGATATATTTAAAAGCCTTCAGAGTGCTCCATGAACTTTAAATTTCATCTGACCTATACCTTTGCATTATTGTCCTTGATCTTTTAAAAGCTTCAAATTCCTCTTTATAATAAAACCCCACCAAACTTCCTATGACATATCTATCTCTTTCAGAAAGCTGCATAATTTAAAATACGCACCAGCAGCCTGGTAAATTCAAGAGAAATCAAACATACTTGAGAAAGAATTTAAGTCATTTTCTACAAATAAATGGGAGAAACGTGTGTTAAACAAACATGAAACTCAGTCATGTGCGGTAGGATTGCTTCAGGTGCTTAGATATTTGGCAGACACTCTGAAACAATTTTAAAAATTAATACTGTTACATTATCAATATGTTTCACATTCAGTCCTTAGATGAAAATTTACACAGGTATTCAGCCATTCAAGATCTGATTGTCTGTTATTTCAAGTTTTATATGATTTATCTACCTTTCTAAAAGTATTATGAAAGCCTATTTCTTCACATTCTGTATTTTCAAGAGAGTATACTGTTTATGCAGGCTGGTCACAGTTGGGTATAATGTATCTATGTGTCAGAAATTGGAACAGGCAGTAGACATTATAGATGAATTGCCAGGAAATTACCGCAGTGCGCTGACTTCCCAAATTCCTTCAAATGACTTAACAGGCTTGACATGGCAGCTCAGTGTTCAGTTTGCTTAGGGGACTTTAGGAGAATCAGCGCTTCCAATCCATTGTTAAGGTTTGGGTTTTTCACATTTACATAGCAATAAGGAGCTTAGGAAAACCTTAACCGGCAAAAAAAACATTTAAGTCACTATTACTATCAAAAACAGTGTTTAAGTTATTGTGTACAATTTAAATTAAAAGCCTTTATTCTTCTAAGAAAAATTAAACGGTCAGATCATTGTTGCTGAATTGTTGATAAGCAGCATCACCTTTGATCTGCAAGGCTTTTGGTTCACAGCAGCACTGTCAGTAGCAGACGCACTCATTCTTGACGAGACAATGAAGTGCGTAGGGGTGACAGGCTTTATGGCAAAAGGCATCACATACCTTCCACAAATCACTCATTTGTCTAGTTCTGGATGGTATAATTCTGTGACCTATGAAATTAAAAGCAGAAACCTTGATTTTCTCTTTACAGCTCCTTGCATCATCTGGGATAGAGTATGACTGTCAGACTACATGAAATTAAAGGCATTTTGCAAACATAGCATCGTTCTGCTGAGACTAGGGAATTCCCCTCTAATGAAACACGTTGTGCTCCAGCATCCTGGAACTTGCATATATAACTATGAGGTGGATACAATAAAATAAATGTTCTTGTTTATGTTACATTACATTTACCCTCACTACAGTTTCTGCTGTTTATTTCACAGAGACTTTAAATTAGCAAAGAACTGAAGCAAATAAAGGTTGCCCAGACCTAGTGAGTGATGGGAAAATGGCCTCCAACCAGATTCTTATAATTTGGAAATAATCTAATTTAAGGTGTTTCAAACATTTGGTGGTTTTTTGGTTTTTGTTGTTGTTGTTGTTGTTGTTGTTTTATTTATTTTATTTTTTTTAATGCTACAACTGAAATGTTATTCATGTTGTTAGAGCTTGGCTAATTTCCAAAACAACTGTAGTTGAAAAATAGAAGTAAAGTAACAGAACAGAAAATTACTGAAAAATTGTATCACGTTAGATGGACTGATGATGCCCTTTTTTTACTATAACTAACAGCAATTAGGTTATTCTTGTAAATGGCATAGTGACAACAGCTGTAAAAAGACATCACTGCCATCTTCTGGTAATAGCTCATTTGGCTTGCCAGCATTTATTTAATTTATTTATTTAATTTATTTATTTGTTTGTAGAACACAACATAGGCAATCCGTTTTGGGTTTTTTTGTTTGTTTGTTTACAAAACCAGGGAAATGTAAGTATTTTGCTTTAGTGTTTGGAATTTATTCTGATTAATAATTTTAAGCTGCCCCAGAATTTCTGAAATGCTATATAACTCCCACTGGTGAAACATTCTTGAGACTGAATTCCCTTTCAGACTGTAGATACCATAAGTTAAGAAATGCAGATTTAATAGCACAATTTTGTATTATACTTCTACCCAGAAGTGTAAGCTACCTAATGGTTGAATCTGTGGAAACCGAAGTGCTATGAGAAATTTCATGAAGATCAAGTTCAACTGAATGTCAGTGACGCTAGTATATTGGCTGAGGGTATACATCTCCTAAACAGGTGACAGTTACATATTTGCCTGTGTGACAAAAATCTGCTCTTTTCCTCCAGACCCTTGAGTGCCTCAGCCTTACCTCTGATAATGTTTTGATTCTGTTTATCACTACTCATCAAACAAAAACAGAATAGCAGAATAGCAGTTTTTCTTGCTCTGGGAGATGTAGCTTGATTTCTGACATGATCTTTACTCACACATCTTTAGCATCAAATACATTGCTACTAATAAAAAATACCACTGCTGTTAATAATTTGTTCCAGTCTTACCTGATTATGTGTTAGAAATGTCCCCTTCTGGAGATCAGGAAATCACCCTGAGTATAAAGGGAAACTATGGCATGTAATGTAGCTGCTTTATAAAACGCAATACCCATCCCTCTAAATACTTGCTTGAAAATCACTTGTCATATCTTTGGAATTTTCTCAGATACCAACTTTAAAAAAAAGTTTTTCTCCCAGTCAAAAACATGATAGTTATTCAGTTTACCATAAATTAATCAATACACACACTTTTGTATGAGAACATAGACGTAAACCTGAAGAATCCAGACTGCTTTTGAGCAGTATCTCACATATGTGAATCATGGTGTCCACACGCAGCAACACTGGAATATTTAGGTCATCTGTTTCATGAAAACAACCTGAAAGTTTCCAGTGTAATGAAAAGCCTGAACAGTCCAGACTGAGGCAGTCAGATACTGTAAAGGTTCTGTGGGAGCTCCAAGCAGCAGGCACTAAGCACCCCCATATTTTGGCCTTTCCAAAGTTGGCAGTGAGGATAAGAACTTACTGGCCTTGCTGGACCTGTAGTAAAGGCAGATGGAGGGTTTCTGTTAATTTATAAAGTTATTGTGCCTTCAGGAATGGTGGGTTACTGCCAAAGTTTGTATGGCTCTTCAGATTCCTTGGTTTTTCTTTATCACTCTGCACCCCTTTAAAGCTGTATAAAATTTGTCCCAAATGTGTCCACATAGGCAAAATGTTACATTTATGTGGATGCTGCAGTGATCAGCAGTAACATCTCCTGAGGCTGGTTACTGCACTAAACCAGTGTTTGATCCAGCTTGATAAGATAGTCTTTGGGGCCTTACGAGGCTGAGGTTCAGATCTGCTGACTGCGCATCAGTCTTTGTTTCTGGCCCCTACTCAACATGATGAAAACTAGGGTCAACAAATGCGGCAGATCCTGCCATGTCACCCCATACCTGTGCTGGCTTTCTCTTCTCTGAGCTGCAGCCCTAGCACCAGCATCTCCACTTGACTGTTTTGTTTTCTTTTCAGAAGGGGAAATATATTTCCGTTGTACTTTTTCTGTATTTCAAGCCTGGTCTTGATTTGTGGTCTATATATTTAAGCATAAATCTTCCATTCAAGTGCTCAGAGTCACTGTGAGAGTAGTATCACTCTTGGATATATTTCTCTTTCAAAGCAGCCAGTCTGTCCTCAGATGAAGACATCTGAGCTTGTAAATTTTTCAGAATCATTTCTTATTGGAAGCAGAGCTCTTCTCCCTAAATGCAGAAGCCAAGCGCCTTTAAACTCAGAGCTGGATAGTAGGTTTTCAGTGTCCATTCATGCCAGTGACAGACACCTGGCAATCAGGAGCTGCTTGTCAGCTCCCAGACAAGAGGCACAGAACGTACACTTCTGTTAAAAGCACGGAGAGGCTGTTGGTTAACACAAGCTTTTTACGATGAGGTTGGCACATGGTTTCATACAACGTCACTCAAAACCTTTTACACTGCAGCGCACCCCCCAGCTGTGAGCCAGCTGGTGATTGTGAGGGAGGAAGAGCAGGTACTTCTCGTTGTAAGTGATTTTGCAGTAACACATAGATGCAGCTTTAAAAAGCCCTCCTAAAGCACACATCTCTTTCACTTACCTACTGGGTTTTTATAATTTTACAGCCTGCTGCTGATTCAACAATTTATGGTTTGTTGTTATACAGTGACTTTCTGAACACTGATCTAAAAGCAAACTGAATAAAGAAATGCAAAGAAAGGATTACAGAATGGGTTTCTTTTTGTTGTTTATCCATCCAAGCTAGTTTTATGTTTACTAATCAGTACTTCCAAGGGCTTCCATGAAACCACAGTAAAAATCATGGGAACCCATTCTTGTAATTTAACAATAAATAGTATAATACTAAAAGTGAATCCAGTTCCATCAGTCAGCTGTTCAGAAGTAACTTGCTGGGAATAGTAGGTTACTGTACTCATGTGACTGCTTTTAAAAACACACCCTAAGCTTAAGGAAACTCAGTAAATTTTTTTTTTTTTTCCAGAATTCAATATGGTGCTGAAGTTTGCAATAATCTTGCCACCAGGAAATGTAGCACAGTGTAAACAGTAGCAGAGACTTAGTGGGAAAAGTCTGTAGCATGGAAAAATCAGTGACCAGACTAACAGGAGAATTACCGGAAGGTCCCTTATTCTTGGACTTTTCCTGGCTAGAGCTCATCAGTGAAAATGAAAGGAAAATTATGGAAGACACAGGGAAATATGTAATAGCTATTGCACCTTAATGTTACCTTAATCATTTCTCCACATTTGTTTTTGCAATCTTTTTTGTATTTTTACTCTGCTTAGAAGTTGAACTGGACTGTGACACACTCCCAGGTGTTCTTAAAGAACTGTGATATCTATTTTTAGTATATTAACCTTAGCAACTCATTAAAAAGTCGTCTTCCTCCAGAGTCTCTTTGCAACCAGTTGTAGTAGATTGGCAACTGAAATAGTACCAACATTTTTTTCTGCATTATTCATCAATGAAAGAAACACTTGTACCAATATGGTTATTAGAGCTTCAGTGACCAGTTTTTCAGAACTTAAGGTAGACTTGTAGTAGTTAAATTAATGTGGATTTGTAAGGGTAGCATTCAGCTTTTATTTATAAGTGATTTCCATATTGTGTTAACTTTATTTCAAAGTTAACTGTGAAATGTTTTTTTGTTTCTTGTGTTATTTCTCCTGTTTTTAATCACAATTTTCAGAGGGAAAAATCATAAGAATTGGCATAGAAATTTACCACTGGAATATGAACATATTACATTTGCTTATAAAGGAATCATGAAGCAAGTGTAGAGGTCTTGACAGTTTTCCTGGTTCCATATTATCACATCAATTTAAGATTCCTAGCGAATCAGAAAGAAGGACTCAACTTTCTTCATGAGCCAGATCACTTGATTATGTGAACTACCCTAACTCCAGTCTAGAATTCCTTTTCTTCCTTTTAGCTTTTTTCTTTTCATCGTCGGTTCATATATAAATCAGCGCTATGCAGAGCATTAACTACAGCCCAGAGTGGCTGTACCTTTATATCTCAGCCCAAAAAGGCATTTAAGAGCTTACTCATATAGAAACAGCTGGATTGGTTGTGTCCTTAAACTTAAAATATGCTCTAACTTCCCTCTGACCTGGGAGGTGTGTAACAATCCCTTCAGATGCTGGAAACATAAATATGGAGACATTAGTGAGCCTGTGTGATGAAAACTATTTCAGTGGTCTACAAGCTCCTTCATCAGGTGATTGGGTTTTTATTAATTTTATATATATAAAAACCTAATAAATAAATAAATAAATAAACAAATAGACAGATCTTCTGCATCTACAAGCTAGTGGGATAGCAATTCTCATGAACCAATTGTGGCTTCCGGCTACTGGGAACCACTCTTTGCTGGCGCTAGCAAAAAATGGAGGAGTCTGATAAAGTCAGAATGCTTTAATTCTTCCCATGAAATATTATTCCATGATTAGTAGTATATTTTTCCTTTCAAATATGTAATGATGCCAACACCTTTTCAAGCACTGTTCAAATCTGGCATGTATGATACAGTGCTGCTCTACATGTCTGGATATAAGAGACATGATGTCAGCTCTAGTAATGCCTTCCAACCATGTTATCTTGCTGCTTTTATATTCTGCTTCCAGACTTTTGGAATTCCTCATCAGCTATTAAAACACGATGTTCAAACTGGAGACCCATTGATCATTTTAAGTGGTTGAGTGACCAGAAGTCACCCTAGTAATCAGTATTGCCTTTAGTCACTATCATTGTACTAATTACAGGCTGATGAACCACTGAAAAATGCTGAATGGTTGAAAGGAATATAATACAAAGCAAACAAATTGTATCCTGAAATTGCTTCATTCTTAAGACTCACAGGAAGGTCTAATGATGACAATAAATTTACATTATCCTAGGAATGCTTATTGTAACAAATAGAAAATACAAGAAAAAAATACATCCCCCCACTTTTTGCACCTTTTTTTCTATAATTGCAAGCTTTCAGATTTTTTAAAAATAAAGTATCTTGTAAAACTACTTGTTATAGATATTTTATTTTAAAATGTCTTTAATTATATATGCTTATTTAGAAGATTTAAAGTTGTCTCCCTCAGTACATATACTTGCATTTCTTTCAACTTTTACAAATGTTGAGCAGATTTAGGAAGTGAAAAGCAACTACTGTTTATTATTAACTGTATTCATAAATCTGCCTAGGATAGACTTAAAGTTGATATGAGTAAATGACTAATGGACTTGAAATATTGAACTGTTGCTTGTGGTACATAAATAACACACTTTTCTGCCTATATTTTGTATTGCAAGCTTAGGGTCTAAAAGCTGTTGCATCAAAATGAGTCTGGACCTAAGAAGCTTTTTCAGAAACTGCCAGAACAGGAGATGTCATATATTAAAAAACAAGCAGCATTTCTATGCCAGAATGAATAGGCACATTCCTTATGACATGTTTATCTCTAAAACATCGTTCTACCAGGATATACTGTGTCTCTTCCAGACTTATTTCACAAGTTCAGTGAACTGGACAAACAGTTTACTTTCTAAGAATGTAGCTTGATAAGAATGGAAATTAATACTTCAATATGCATCCCACTTACTGCAGTGCTCTTATTCTAGAACTGAGCAAATACTAATCCAACATTCCAACACTCACTAAAGTTGGGTATCAACAAGGATCTCTGCAACAGAAATGCAGTAGCGTCTTCAATAAGCTTTTTTTTTTCTTTTAGACACCTGTAGCATAAAACATATTTGCAACCTATTCCTTCTTTTTTCAGATTTCACTTCTGATGATGCAGATACATATGTTGCTAATTAGACTTGAATATTGATAAAAGAAATGTAATAACTTAAACCTGCACTTCAAATACTTACGTAAAAAATGTTGGAGGGGCAGTATAGCTGCTTGCGTATAGCCATCTCTGTAATCTTTTATCTCATATGATTGCAGAGAGGTTTAAATAGCAATTTGTTTTAGAAAAGTTTTTATTTCTTTGTTTTTTGTAAGACCATTCTCCGAGTTATTTGTTGTTTGAACTTTGATCAGTGAAAGAATTATTCTCAATTATATTGTCCTGTAAAATGTGAAAACAATTCTTCTAAATGTGTCACAGGTGCTTTTCCTCATTCCTTTTTAACTTCTGCAAGCTCTATGGAGAATCGGTAGATGTCTGTAAAAAACGTCACATGCCTATGAGTGCTATCAACATATTTCAGGGAACAACTTTGCAAGTGACAGTGTGTGAGCTTCATTCAAGAAGCAGGCTGCCACTGGACTCTACAAGCAACATTTTTGAAAGAGATATTACAAAACTGACTGAGCCTACAGCTACAGCATTTTTCTCTCTTGCTCTATACGTACTTATCCATTCCAGATTTATTACTAACAAACTGCCCAAATGTCATTACCTCCATTTAGAGGCAATGTAACTTGATGAACGTTCTTGCACATGTATTCCATTTTTTCATCTAGTCCATTTTGTCAGTTTGTCAGATAAAGAGATCAAATATCTTTGGCACGGCTTTACATTGTCATTTAAAGGCTCATGGTTCTTTTACCTTTTTTGTTAGTAAATAACCATTTTTGTTAGTAAATAACAAAATATTTTCCATTTTGTTCATCAGACATTAAGAAATGGAGATTAGCAAATTTGTCTGAATATGTTTCTTAAAGCTTCCACTTATTCACCAAGGTTTAGCTAAGGCACCATCTGCTGGTGGTTATGATGGCAGCTACCAAGACAGCAAAGCATCCATTATGGACATCTGTAAACATTTTAAGCTCTCTTGGAGTAAGATCCTCTCTGACTTAAGGGTGAAAGTAGTATTTGGGCACTGCTCATAACTTTTTTTTATGACTGAGCTTGATGCAAGTGGCTCTGCATATGGATAAAAATTTACCTTAGATTTTAGATGACTAAGAAAAAATATTTTGAGTGTTTTATGAGCTACATAGCAGGTCTCCTGTGGGTTTTAAGAATTTTTACAGAATAGTGTTCTGTCAGGAAATGAATTGAAATTTTTCTTTAAAATTTAAAACATTCTGTAATGTGAATCAACACTGCTGTTTGTTTGTGTCTGAGGATAGGAATATTTTATTTAATGCAACACTCCATTTCAAACTCCTTTTTAAAAGGAGGATTAAATTATTTTCTTTTTCTTTCTGAGCTCATTGATTTCTTTAAAACATAAACATATCTTTAAACACTGTTACAGACAAATTTTGACAGATTTGGTATTTTTTCATATAGGAGACAAACTTGACATTCTTTTCTCAGGTCAGAAGAAAAACAAGTATTAAAATGTCACAATACCCTGTAAAAGAAAGTGTCTTTTATTTGCCCATCTCTTCTACAGCTTAAGGGGGCAGTAAGCAAGTTTAGACACAATCACTTCCTATGCACGAGCATGTCCAAGTAGTATAGCTGTACCCAGAACATGCTGAATCCAAGACTCCTGTTCACTCACTACGTTGTCTTAATCTAGATCTGATTTGCCATCAATAGGATAAGTTGCTTTTGCATATGATTCCACACAAAAGGCTAATCTGGATTTAACACAGGAATTCAAAAACAAGTGATGTGCAATTACAAATATACAGAACATAATGTAGCAAAAAAACATAGCCAAAAGCATGGCCAAAAGTGATACCTAGTATGTCAGGTTTGTAATGGTGGTATTTACTTTAAGTATGATAAACTGCAGCAAAGTTTTCCATCTGAATTGGGCTGTAGTGAGTCAGAATTCCAAGGAAACCTATTTTAACATCTTTGTTGAGCAGAAGGAAAATATAACAATCGCTTTTTGAACAGAAACTTAAAACAGTCTCATATTGGATACAACAGCAAACACTTAATAGATAGGAGCTATTACCAAATGAAATACTATGTCAGAATAGCTCAAGAACCAGGATTCAGGATTAGACGAGTACTAATCAAAGCCAGGATCCTTGGCACTGCACCAAGCCCCAGTGACTCAGCTAGCAGCAAGGAAAATCAAGGGAGACAGCTGGAAGTGTATGGGGAAAATCAACCCTCCCAGCCTGAGGAAAATAAAAATAAATCAGAACTATTCTGTGATAATTACTCCAGTGTAGCACCCTGCTTTCCCCTCCAAGGAGACCATCTCGCATAGAAGCTCTTTATCTGGCCCCATGCATCGTATTTCCTTTCACAGGCCCACATACATGACCAATAAAAATACCTGACAGTGTTGGCTTGATTCAGGTTTCCTAGCCAAGAACTTTTCCTTGGTGACATCCCTTTGCCATCATCAGTACCCTGACAGATCTGCAATAAAGTTGAGAGTCAAAGCCTGCTATTCCTGCTTATGGTTTTAAGCCAAAGACAAGAAAGAAAGAGTCTTTTTCCTAGGAACAAACTATTGCATAAGACACATGTATTTAACAATAAAAAATAAAGACACACAAGATCAGGAAATCTATTGCCACCATAGTCTTCTTCACACACTTGGAGATTCCCCAAAGGCTGGAGGTACTGCTTCAGTGGAGGGTGGTTGTACCTGTGGGGAGTAGATGGCTGGAGAAATGCCATGACTATGTCCAATTCTTACTCACAGAAGTGAAATCTGTGCACAGAGGATCCCTTCTGTTAAATTAGATTGAATGAAAGTGTTTTGGCCAAATAAACATTGGGTAAACCCATCTATGGTGCAGAGTTTAGCCCTGTATTTTATCAGAAAACATGGGGCTTTCATGCCTCACTGCCTAAACTATGGAGTACTCAGTATTCTACTTAAAACTTTAAACATAACCCAAACAGTCCTCTTCGATGTTGGTCAAAATTCAAAGCAGAACAGTTTGGTCTATATAATCTTAGAATTTCAATTAATAAATAATCTTAGTATTTTATACTGTTAAATTTTCTTCTGATACCTATACTTTTTCTGTCTCCTGCCCTCCTTCAGTGTTTAAATTGATGGCCTGTTTTTCTGGAGTGAATAATACAAGGTATTCAGTGGGAAGAAAAATAAATTTGTTAGAGCCTTTGTACATGTTTCTTTTTTTAAGTTTCCTGTTGGCTTAGGCACATTGTGTTCCTCTGTATCACATCCTTTTAGAGCATATGTGGAAGCAATAAAGTGTATCCCTGCCTTCAAAGATTCAGAGAATTTGCTTAGCTAACTGACTAAGGAAAATACTATGAACTCATTAACAAACATTGTTATATGTGGTCACTTAATCATAGTGAGCAGGCTGCAGAGCAGAGCACAGGAAATACTAGTCAGCATAGGCAATGGATAACTGTCAGTTACTGATCTCAGGATTTCTTGCCAGGGGAAGGCAGACAGCAGATTAGCAATAAAATACATCAAGTCTGCCAGCAGTTTCCATTAAGATCAGATTTCCAACCCCAGAAATGCTTGCAGATATAGGTGATGATTGCTGACTAAGTTCAGAAAAAGAGTTTTCCTCCCTAAACACAAGATATTGCCTACTACAGCTGCAACTCACACAGAAACAAAAATGCACAGGATCAGGCAATCTGTTTTTCCAAATATCTTTTTCATCAGTCCAGCGACACACAAATGTGTACCTGCACTGCACATTGAGGGGGTAGTCCCATCTAAAGGAAGAACAAAATTTGAAAATTCCTGTTAAAATATCCACCCATTTTCTCTCCATATTGCTTTAGGGTGCATCAATACAGAATGAAGTGTTTTTCTCGCTGTGCAAATGTACACTACACACTGAAGAAAGAGACCTATTTTGCAGGACTGCAAAGTGTGCATGCCTTGAACACTTCACAGCCAAAACATTTGATGATATCTTTTTTCTTGGTAGTAAAGAGATTTATGTTTTCCTGACAGATGCTGTCCCACGTAAGTAATGCCTGGGAATGACTGTGGCATCAGGCTAACACATTTGCCTGTCCTGTGGAGAGATAAAGCTTGAAGTAAGACAACTAATAGCCCAATTATGCTGCAGAAGAAAAACTTATAAGGACAGCCTTGTCCAGACTTGGATGAAATTCACAGAAACAACATCTGATTCTAAATTTCCATTATTTTTACAGAATTAGAAAGAGTTTCATTAAACATTGAAAATGATGATAGAGTTTTATAAGGTTTTCTTTTGGGGAACTGAATTGTATGAGCTTGTAAAGATTTGCAAATATCTGTGACTTTTTACTGTCCTGCCAATCTCTAAAATTTGGCAAAGCTCAGATTTTTTTCTGTGTGATTCATTAATAACTTACCTTAGACAGAGAGTTTTCAACCTCTGAGACAAAGCAACAGATGGCATTGCAGCAAGAATTCTCCATGTGTCCTGACTGCAGCCCCTTAACTCCTCTGCCTTGTGACCTACCTCCTGGCATTGGCATTGCTGCTGTACCGCATCCCTTCAGAGGGTTGACAAGCCACACAAAACCACTGCCTTTAAAACCTGGAAAAGCTGGAATATGTGTTGATGAGTGATTCAGGAAGAGAAGTCTTTGTCCCTCGCTCATGAAAGTAAAACCACCAAGGATTAGCTACTGTGCTATTAAATCTCGTGAAGACATGCACATTACCAAGTCTACAATTCAAATGGATATAAAAATATGATTTATCAGACTAAACAAAGTGACCTATAAAGTAGCTTGTCTCCACAGTCAACAGAGATCTAGTCAATATAATCAGTGGAGTATAGGACATAGTTCATCTAATTTTAAAGAAGTTGTCTCAAGTTTGCCAAATTAATTACTCCTTAAGTATGCATTATATTTTCTTCTGTTGACTGTAAAGGCAGACAGACCAAAAATGGAAACCAAAATGTAAAAAGCATGACCATAAAATCTAAAGAGAGACTTAAGCTGGCATCTTGGAAAGATTCTCAGTATTAATAGTCATTAATAGTTAATAGTGCTATTAATTATAGTTATTAATAACAATACTTTTTTTTTCTAATTTCCATTTTTCACAGCCTCAATGACTATGGACAGTTTTATTAGAGTATAAAAGTGGCATTCTATTCAATATCCTTCACAGAGGACTCAAAGCTATAATTCAATCCAAAGAACACTGTGAAGAAATGGATCATTCTGTATTTGGGGATGTATTCAGAAGATTTGTGGTGAATATGAAAAAGGTCACAGAGGTATAGCTGCCCAAGAGCAGGAGATCATCTTTCTTGAACTGTTTCAAGAAGGTGTTATAAAAACAAAAGCTTTCTATGTATATTTATATTTTATATCTTCTAAGACTTAGGCTGCCCCAACCTCAGCTGAGGATAATAACCAATTGTCATTTTCATTTATTTTAACAAAATCTTTTTATTTTTCATTACAGATTGCTTTAAATGTGGGAACACTGTGCTGTGTCTGAACAATGATGCATATGAGATATCATTTTTCTTTGGTTGCACTTGTCTGTTCAGCTACTCGTTCAACTGCTGCTCTGTCATTAAAAAGGACTGTCACAGGTTCCATTATAAAGTGCAGATATTGTGATAGAAATATATACCAGTAACTCTTCTACAAAGGTTTTAAAACATCTCATCTCCAGTGTTATTTTACACTACAAATGAAATTTTACAGATCGGTAGTTCAGAATGTGAGCTAGTTGTTTGACAAAATGAATTAAAAAGTCTAGGATTATTTCATGTAGAAAAGTATAATCTGCATATGTGCTGTAATTATTTTTTGTTAGAAATTCATAAGCACTATTGTAGCTGCAGACTTACACTGCATAGCTAAAGATTCTATATATGGCACTGTACGTCAATATGCAGCTTAAAAGCTCTAAATTAGTTGTTGAAACATAATGAAAATATATGGAGGGATGAAAGAGTTCTGCAAAAATAAAAAGCTGCTCAAACACCTGCTGTTGTCAAAATACAGCAAGCTTCTTAGCAAGAAATTCCAGCTTATGTTAAATTGTACATTGCCCTTGTAATAAAAAAGTGAAATGGAGAAATTATCTTTACAGCTATAAAAATCAAGACTGAATTAGATTTCTCCACAAATATAATTAGACTTAATAGTATATATTGAATAATTTTTTGTTGATGTGAGATAGGAAGAGGTCATTTATGGCTTTTAAGTTTATATACTATCCACTATCAGTCCTAAATACATGTAACTTCTGGAAACCAATTCTGCTCTGGCTGACGTCATACACAATTCTGGCTATTCATTTGCCTACCTTTCAAAAAAAAAAATAAAAACTGAAAACTTCATTTTGTTTCTCACCTACTTTCTCCCAACTGCTATGCAGACATGAGATAATTATAACTGAGTAGTGAAAGCTGCCCTCCCTGTCAATAACAAATTATCCCCTTTGTCTTCAAATGTTTACAAAAGCTAACTTTTAGTTCACCATGAGGATGTCAGCTTCCCTTTACACCCAAAACCCAATAAAAATCTAGCAGTATATTTGAGAAATAAGATTTGATTAGTTTAAACACTACATAAAGATAAAATTGTTGGGTTGCTTCTTCTTTTGCTTTTGCTTCCAATATGTTATTGACATTCCCTGTCAAAACACTCAGGCAGTGCCAGAAATATTTTCCTTTAAGGTTTAAAATTCCTGGTATACCTGTAACGGGGCCTTGAAGAAATAACATATAATTGTGCTTAGCATTCTTTAAGAAAACCCAATGAATCTGCATTCTGACCATGATTTCTAGGAATGAAGAATATGTGTATGCGTGTGTTTTCTGAATAGGGCACTTATTAAGATTTTAATTTGCTGTCAAGGACAACTTACCATATCAAGATGAAACTATTTTATGATTCATTTGCCAAGTGTGACTGAGGCAGCTGAGATTAATTTAATATGTGGTTGTGTGCATTAGTATTCATAAAGAATCAGAAGCACAAATAGAAGCATTCAGTCTCTTTTTTTTTTGATGGGATGGGTTTTATGTTGTCTGTGTAGTGAAGATCACATTGAGTTGTAGACTTTTAAAAATATTTATGTTAAAATAGAAATACTGAATTGAAATAATAACACTTTCAAAGAGCTACTGCTGCTTCTTAGAGATAGACTTGAGTGAAATATTGTCAAGAATACATAAAAGTGTAATATTTATATGTAGAAAGACATGTTTCACCTCAGCATTTGACATTTCTCGTTTAGCTCAGCAATTAAATGTTTAGGGAGTTTCTAATCTTGATTTATATTGGATTTAGAGTAGATTGGGGAAGGGATAGCAAGCAATTACCTTACAGTAAACTTCCTTTTTTTTTTTTCCTGTCCCATATCTGGCAGAACACAGCAACAAGACCAGCTGTAGATTTTGCCAAACAAATGATGTATAAGAAAATTTAGATTTTGTTAAAGCAAGACAACATCATTGCATAATACATCTGGAACTACAACATCTCTAATTTTCAGTTGATCACAAGAGCATAGCTGAGCCAGATCTGGAAATAAAATTTAAAATAAAATATTTTCCTTAAAAAGTAATGTAAAGGGAGGCAGGGCATTATCAACCAAAATGCCTCCTTCATTATCTATCTACAGATCTTTGAATTCAAACTGCCTCTGTGACGGCAGAGAGTGGAGGAAAATGCATGCTTTTCTTGTGTATCTGCCTAGCACAAAAACTGACAGCTGCTGCAGCTCTCTCACTGTGAACCACAACATGGTCTCAAAAGTGACAAGGCTGGCCTGTTAAAGAGAACACGAAGGGACAGATGTTCATATTGATTATGTGATTTGCACATCGATGCAACTCCTTTAGCCTTCAGATTCCTCTTGATTCCTACAGGTGTGACTGGAGAAAAAATGTCAGCAACAGAACTAATTGAGAAAACAGTATTTAAAAAAGACAATTTTACAGAGTACATACTGAGGACTTTACCCAAAGACCCTGGTCCCTGGTAGGTCTTAGAGTAAGCAAAGTAATGCCTGTTTATCAGATGCCAGCAGAGCAAGAGATGTAACAAATCACACTGTGGCAGAAGTAATAACACAAGGGATGAGTAGAACCTAAAGAATTATTGACTTGAACAGGAAATACATCAAGGGTATAACGATTTAATCACTTCATATTTGATCTAAGGTTTTTCTTTTATTCCAGTACCAATTTTGCATTTCAATCTAGACAACCTTCAGTAACTTCGTGTATGTTTTAAAGCTCTGGCTCATAGAATAGCAGGCTGATTTTGAAACAGAGCTGGTTGGAAATACAAATATTGAGGGTAGCTGGCTGTGTAAAGTAAGCAAATTAAGTAAAATACTGATTCTTTAATTTCCATAGATATAGCCATATGACACTAGTAATAGCTTGAAAACATGAGATAGTAGAGGAGACAGTAAAAAAATTTCTAGTCTGAAAAGTATAATACATGTAGTTATGCAAGAGAAACTCATTTGTCTGTGTGTATTTAAATAACCAAGAAGTTAATTGTTGCATTTGTACTTCTTCAAAAGGAATAATAAAACAATGTTTTACAGCAACAGGTAAGCTGATTAGTTAATAAAGAAACAATATTTCACAGTTAAATTAAGTATGCATAATTTTATCCATGTTACATACATTAATCCTCGACAATACTAAAAATTCTACCTTTTACAATTCACAGTATGTAGCGAGATGACAATTTTTTTCCTCTAAAAGAGTTTTGGTTTTATCGTATTGCGCAAAAATGGGAAAGTGTTACTGAAAAGTTGAAAACAGTTGGATGTTTTAATCTGTAAATACTTTTCCATCATTCATATTGTAATGACAGAAATATATGAATTGCAGAAAAATGCTTAATGCAGCTAAATATAATACAAAGAACAGCTACATTTTTAGCCTCTGCTATAATGTATAAATATTTCTCTATTGAAGCTTTTTAATTTTATGTTTCTTTATTTGAAGTAGAGGCAAAGTGTTTTTCTTTAGTTTGTATCCACTTTAGTATTTTTACCAGTTCCCACAACCAAACCTACTGAAGTCAGAAGGAAAGTCCCAAGGTCTTCATGTAATTGTTGGAAGTTCCTCTGGATGTGAAAGTTTAGCTATTTCAATGAGAACATAATTAGTGAAAAGAAGAGCCCTGTACTGCTGAGACCTCGGATGAAGATAGGTCAACGGAGCGGTCTGCCTTAGTCGATGAGGAATGGGTTAAAGACCAGTTGAGCAATCTGGACATCCATAAATCCATGGGTCCAGATGGGATGCACCCGCGGGTGCTGAGGGAACTGGCGGAGGTCATTGCTAGACCGCTCTCCATCATCTTTACCAAGTCTTGGGAAACGGGAGAGGTGCCTGAGGACTGGAGGAAAGCAAATGTCACTCCTGTCTTCAAAAAGGGCAAGAAGGAGGACCCGGGTAACTATAGACCGGTTAGCCTCACCTCCATTCCTGGGAAAGTGATGGAACACCTTATCCTTGGTGCCATCTTAAGGCATATCAAGGATAAGAGGGTTATGAGGAGCAGTCAACATGGCTTCACCAAGGGGAAGTCGTGCTTGACCAATCTCGTAGCCTTTTATGAGGAAATAACACGGTGGATGGATGATGGTAGAGCGGTGGATGTGGTCTACCTTGACTTCAGCAAAGCGTTTGACATGGTCTCCCACAGCATCCTTGCGGCTAAATTGAGGAAGTGTGGTCTGGATGATCAGGTAGTGAGGTGGACTGTGAACTGGATGAAGGAGAGAAGCCAGAGAGTTGTAGTCTATGGGGCGGAGTCTAGTTGGAGGCCTGTATCTAGTGGAGTGCCTCAAGGGTCGGTACTGGGACCAGTATTATTTAATATATTCATCAACGATTTAGATGAGGGAATTGAGTGTACTATCAGCAAGTTTGCTGATGACACTAAGCTGGGAGGAGTGGCCGACACGCCAGAAGGCTGTGCTGCCATCCAGCGAGACCTGGACAGGCTGGAGAGTTGGGCGGGGAATAACTTGATGAAATATAACAAGGGAAAGTGTAGAGTCCTGCATCTGGGCAGGAACAACCCCAGGTTCCAGTATAGGCTGGGGAACGACCTGTTAGAGAGCAGTGTAGGGGAGAGGGACCTGGGGGTGTGGTGACCATGAGCCGACACTGTGCCCTTGTGGCCAAGAAGGCCAATGGCATCCTGGGTTGTATTAGAAGGGGGGTGGTTAGTAGGTCGAGAGAGGTTCTCCTTCCCCTCTACTCAGCCCTGGTGAGACCTCATCTGGAATATTGTGTCCAGTTCTGGGCCCCTCAGTTTAAGAAGGACAGGGACCTGCTGGAGAGAGTCCAGCGCAGGGCAACTAAGATGATTAAGGGAGTGGAGCATCTCCCTTATGAGGAAAGACTGAGGGAGCTGGGTCTCTATAGTTTGGAGAAGAGGAGATTGAGGGGTGACCTTATTAGTGTATATAAATATATAAAGGGGGAGTGTCACGAGGATGGAGCCAGGCTCTTCTCAGTGGCAAACAATGATAGGACAAGGGGAAATGGGTACAAACTGGAACACAAGAGGTTCCACTTAAACTTGAGAAGAAACTTCTTCTCAGTGAGGGTGACGGAACACTGGAACAGGCTGCCCAGGGAGGTTGTGGAATCTCCTTCTTTGGAGACATTCAAAACCCGCCTGGACATGTTCCTGTGTAACCTTATCTAGGCGTTCCTGCTCCGGCAGGGGGATTGGACTAGATGATCTTTTGAGGTCCCTTCCAATCTCTAACATACTGTGATGCTGTGATACTGTGATACATTTGAAAATTCTAGCCTCCTATGGATTGATGGGGGCTTGTTTGCTTATTTGTTGTGTGTTTTTCCTCCTGTATTGCTTCATTTGTCTAAGAAAGACAAGCCAAACATTCATGGTGGGAAGATTGGGACGTTAAGCAAGTGGCTGCATAGAACTTAGTTACCATCTGGATTTAAACTATGACAGTCCCTTTTGGTTCCCATTGTGGGGCTCAAACCCACAACCGTGAGATTAAGAGTCTCAAGCTCTACTGACCCGAACAACAATCAGTGCCTTCTGACCAACTCCCCCCAGTTTATATACTGGGCATGACTTGCTGTGCTATGGAATATCCCTTTGGCTAATTTGGGTCAAGTGGTCTGTCTGATTCTTTCTGGCTTCTTGTGCCTCTCCTCACTGGCAGAGCATGAGACTAAAAAGTTCTTGATTGGGATAAACACTGCTGAGCAACAGCTAAAACATCAGTGTGCTATCAGCATTGTTCTCAGACTGAACCCAAACACAGCCCAGCACCAGCTGCTAGGAAGAAAAATAACTAATCCAGACAAAGCCAGGACACCACTTTACATCCTTAGCTCTGCTGGCAGATCTCATAGTGATGACTTTATGCGTAAACCACCTATGACATATAAATAACAATTGTTACAAACCTATCTATTTATGGATCACACAATAATAATATTCTGCAAAACTATAATCTGTTTTTCTTATGACAGTTGTCTTCCAGTGCTCTCAGTTCATCAGTGTGTGTGCTTTTTTTTCATCTGTGACCAATCATTGTCTACTATTCTCAGTGTAACCTTCCACATTTAAAACAAATGTGTGAATCTGTGCTAAGCTGTAAAGACAGAGCACTCAATCTGAAGTTATTTGGTTTTTTTTGTTTGTTTTTAACCTATAGAGCAACAGTGCAAATATGAATGTGGATATATCTATTTTCATTAACCACACAGAGGTTAATGTGTTGTACTACTGTACATGTGATTTCACTTAGAATATCACTAAGTAAATATTATTTCCAATACTTTTGTTTGTTTGTGTTACATATCTGCAAGTGACTGGAAAAATAGGGGGAAAACCCACACCAAACTGACTGTATAGTTATCAGAGAATAAAGTTTTCTTTAGCGTGTAAGCTAACTTCCGTTTTCCATTGTTGACAGCGACGTTGCTGAGTTACAACACGGTGACTTCAGTGGTGACACTTCTGTGTTCCAAATTCCTCAAACATACAAAGCAAACAATTTTCCCTGTTTACAGCCATATTATTTATGTAGCATATACAGGAAAGAATGCAATCCTGAGCAACCAAAGTGTATGGTATGGTATACTATATATATATATATACATGGTATATAAACATGGTTTAATTCAAGCAGTCAACAATTTGGCAGTTAAACCTTTTAGGGATCACCATAACATTTAAAGAATGAAAGTAAAATTCTCTTCTAATAATGGAAAAGACTCAATCCACACACATTTCTAATAACAAAGACTTTCATCTCCTTATTCCCCCAGATAATGAAGGTTCTGGATGTTACTAACTGTTAAGGCCTGAACTTCAGGATCATGATTTTGTAGTGGAGAACTGCTGCCACCCATTGCACCAGTCTGCAGCATTTCCAGAAAATAATTTTGCAGCTTGAGTCAGTCAGGCCGTGTCTGGACTTACAATTTACCTTATATACAATAAAAGCCATGATTATAAAACAAAAATTGCTTCAGGTATAATTTCCAAATTTTACTTAGCTCTAGGTGATAGAGAATTGCACATTCACTTGTATCCTGTTTGCAAAAATTCTGCACCTACCAGTTTTTTATCTATGTTTGAATGACTTTTAGAATATTGCTCATTTTCCTTTCCATTACCTTCCAGAAAAAAAATCAGGTTTTATGACTTTTTCTGACAGCTTTTATCCTAATATTTGGACTCCTAGGTCCACAGAAGTCTTAAAACCATAGTTTTCATATGCAAATGTTTATGATCTTTTACATCCTAATTTACTAATTTTTGCAATGTTAATTTTTGCATCTATTTAACAGAGAGGTTTGTTCTGGCATATCATGTGTACTCACCTGTTTAAAAGACAAGTGATTTGAGTAGGATGATATCTGTGTTGTGCAACTCAGGGATTTGTAACTAATCTTTGGAAGTAATTTTCTTAGGTCATGCAATCCTGTCATTTTGCTCTTACTGCTAAAATATTCTTTCAGTCAACTGCTTACATGTCAAGACTGATACTTAGATCCTACCTCCGGGTTTCTGTAAGTATTCACACTGAGAAAAGCAATTCTACAGAGTCAGATAGGTTTATTTCTCCTTACAAATATGCATTCTGTAACCCAAGATGAAGGCTACAAGTGTGCTTTGTGTTGGCTTGGGAAAACAGCTAAGAAACATTTCAAAGTCCTTAAAAATCTATGGAAATTCTTAATGCGCATGGAGAAGTGTAATGTTTGGTGCATATTCATGCACTGGGTAGACCATCAACTCTGCAGCAGAGGATTAAACCTGAAAAGTCTCTATGGCTGCACTAGAACTGGCTTCAACATTATTTTTGGCTGACACTTTGGCAAAGGCAGTATACAACCAGAGGAACCATGCTGAGCAGGACATGAGGAAGCATGCCAGACTTGTTTGTAGAACAAATAGAAACATTATTTTAACAGAGTGATGGAAGTGAATAAAGATACAAACTTCTCAGTAATGAAAAATCAGGAGGAACTATTGGTAGTAGAAGTTTAAAATACTCAAGTGAAGTCCAAAGATGAAACTGGAAGTGGAAATGCACTGAAAGAGAGCTATCAGTTTTTTCCACACTAATTACAGGGTTTATATGACACAGCATTGAAGACATATGGGCATAATAAGGAAATACGATGTAACTGGGATAACTGAAAGTTGACCTTATTAGGAAACTGACTGTACTATATAAATACTCCAGAGACACTAAGTTTATAGAAAGGATAGTTTATATAATAAGAAACATTTATAGACTTAGACCTCCTGGTTATATAGAAAGAACAAGATGGAAAGTATTGCAAATGTCAGTTATACCTAGCTCTTATAGAAACCAATGCAAAATTTTATATCAGTCCAAAATATCTCCAAGTTCAAAGTACACAGGCATCACTTCAAAGAACAGTAAAAAATTACATCCTGATAGTAGATTTTTTTTTTTTAGCACAGTATTTTCATTATGTTTGTCAGGTTATATTTTTATCTGGTAGCTTTTTTTTTCTGAAAAGCATGAGATTCTTATGATGTTACCTTCCTTCCTGCTGAGTAGTGCCTGGACTCTCTTAATTTCAGAAACACATACAACAGGTTGTCAGACTTCTGTGCTAATCTGCCTGATGTCCTATAATTGCTGTCCAAAGTAGGTTAATGAAACCCAAAACCTCAAATGGAATGAAAACATAAATTGGCCATGATTCAGCAATCCTTCACATGTATACGTAATTGCCATACATAGTTCAGCCTGTCATACGTCTTCATCCAGGGCGGCTTTCTTATCCAACAAACACACACAAGTCTGACTCTCACTGAAGTCAGTAGATATTGACCTTCCTGTTGAAATTGCTAAGAGCTTAGACATCAACTAATGTGATTTGTTAAACCATGGTGTTAATGCTAATATTTCAATGAGTTTCAAAGCAGATGAGTTTGGTGACACAGAGACAAGAAGCAAAACTTCCCATCTCTAAGACTTATCATATCTAGACTAATAGTAATAACAACCTGCTATCATGGTTATTATTTGCTAATATATGTAAAACAGACACTTCCAACTCTGCTCTTACAGGATTCACATCAGTATATACTTAATGTTCTAACTGTTTTCAAAAGAAGCAGCACATAGAACAAGACAGTATTCCAGTGTCACAGTGTTTATCTTCAGGGCATGACAGTAACAACTTTACCGCCAAATCTAGAAAAAATACCTCTATAAATTTGAAAATGCTGGAAATATTCTGTTATCAGTGTTTTCAAAGACAAATATTAAAAGAAATAATTAGACATCTCTTGGTAATATTGGTAATCTTTTATATACTGCTACAAAAGTTTATGATTACAGGAAATACGTAGCTTCTTCCTTAGTCTAGCACACCAGCTGTGACTCAAATGCATAAGTTTCTTCAGGAAGTGTAACTGTTGCTATGTCCAATTCTAACAAATTATAAGATTTTCAAAATAAAGCAGTATTGCTGCCACTGAAATCATTCTGAGTTCAAGATGCTTTGGAAAAAATATAAGATGGGAAAGGGAAACTGTTCAAAAGTTAGAGTCTCTGGTAAATACAGAAAATAGTAGAATATATTGACATCAACCATGAGTTTTCTGCAATATTCTTCATGGACAAGGTAATGATTGGGAACAGTATTTCAAGAAGGTTTCCTTCAGAAGAATATTTCAAAGGTCTTAATGCATAAACTAAGAAGGAACCTTTTCTTATGAATAAAGATAAAAGCTTTTTTTAAATTTTAGAATCCATGTGTTAGTATGTAAAATATGAGAAGATTACAAGAGGAAATTCTGAGAAAAAAAACCTTCAAAAAGTATCTCCTCAAAAGAAATTGCATACATTTCTATTCTTGTTTATAAAGGTTATTACAGCTTTTTCAGTTTGGGGTGGAAATGGAAACAATAAAGTTAAGAGGGGGCTTTTCAAATAATTTTCTGCTGATACAGCTCTATTGGCAAAAGATAATCAATCTCAATCACATTTGAGCAGTATTACCACAGGGCATTTAAGTAGGTTAGCATATGGTTAACATTTGTCTGCATTAATAAAGTATCCACAGAGCCTTCCAAAATTTCATGGACCGTCAGTCACATCAAACTTAGCTAAAGCTTTCCCGACAAATTTGTGATGTGGGACAAATTACTTGTAAATTGTACATGTTTGGGTAGTCCTGTAAAAATGAGAAACAGAAATGAAAGTTCTAGTGATTGCACCAAATTATGAATACTCATGAAAACCAAAAGGGCAAATGCTGTCCAAGAAGGCCTGGGGTGACGTAAGCTAAAAGGATATTATATTACAGAGAGCTGTTGTTGTTGCAGGTTACAGCCAAAACAAAGATATTTGTTTCCTGATAGGAAACTGGTCAGCGAATCCAGGGATATCTGAAAACATGCAATTCAAACCTCTCAGATAATGACAGTCTTGCTATGAACATCTGTCTTTAAAGTCAAGAGAACCTGGCCTTGCTCTCAAAATCCTATTTACACCCACTTGGGCATCCTGTCACTCTTAGGGGCTTTTGAGACATTTAAAAAGTAATGGAATCAGCATGATCCAAAGGAAACATCCTCCATCCTTTCTTCATAACCAGTGCAGACAATATTTCTGTGCATGTCTATTGTGTTTGCTAGTCTCTCTGCTTTTAGCAAAAAACCTTCAACTGTTCTAACAACACTGCCTAGAACATGCTATTGAAAAAAAAATAAAAAAAAAATTGGAAGATTCAAGGATTTTCCTGCTGTCAGATACTCTGTTACTTTGAGTGAAAGAACCAAGAAAATGGCACCTAAAAATAAGATGTCATACAAAACAATTGTAGGCACCAAGCACTGCAGGGCAAGTGAAGCCCTTAGTTCCCAAAGTAGCTCTTGCTCATAAACTACTATTTCCAGATGTCTGTGCACTCCTCAGGTTTCTGGCTGTTCTCAGTAGAAGTGTGGATAATTCAGGGATAAGTTCACTATTGTTTAGCTCAATATTTTGAAACACGCATCTGAGTCCAAAGTACTAAAAGCATATCTCCCAAGGCTGAAATAGCTTCATCAGTTCAAATAACATTTACAGGGTCGGTCAGCTGGATATGGAACGGGTCAAAACCAGATGCCAAAATTAGTTCATTTTGAGAGTATAACAGCTGTTACATTCCTTCACCCACATCTTTCTACAAAAAGTGCCAGGCCCTAGTCATAAAATGAAAAGGATGAAACAAAAGAAAATCCAGACATGAGAATGAAATGTGCTGTGGGAACAAGCAGCAAGGAAAAGGAATATTTAAAAATACTACAAAGGGCTCATCTGAGGATTTGTAGAGAATAAACTTATTCACTTGAAGTCTTTTCTTTACAGATTGAATAATAAGATTTTTCATTCAATGGGACCAGGATCTAAGAAGGAAATTGAAGAGACCTTAATATATTTAAGTATCTGTTGTCTTACATCAAAACTGTTTCTTTCTTTCTTGCTTGCTTTCTTTGAGTTTTAGTGTAATTGATTTGGAAATATCGGACACACAGCATAAAAGCAAAAGATGGAAAATAAATAAGCTAATTGTGTTTTATGTATTCTCTTTCTCATTTAATACTATTAAGTATAAATAGTAGTCTAAAAGTACTCTTGTGAGAGTAATATACATTAATTCAGATTCCTTTGGACCCAGTGGTAAAATGTCTAACCTTTAGGACCATGTCTTAAACAGCAGTTAATATTGAAGTGCTGAGAGGAGACACAAGAAAAGAGAAATTAAAATAAAAGAAAAATAATGTATATTGGGGCTTTTTAAAAAAAACTAGTGTTAGAAAAACAGCTTTTATTAAATAAATATCAGTCAAAGCAAAATGCTCATCATGGCACTGAGGATTAAAAATAATAAACTAAAAGGATAAGTCTAACTTCTCACAGGGTTTGATACAGCTGTTTCCTTCTTGTCAACCAAAGTTAGATAAAGTGACCTGATATGGAAGCATTGGTGGCATATTTATTTTACACGAGAGCCAATGTTTTAAAATAATATATGTGAAGCATCTATTAGGCTTGTTAGCACACATTCTTTTGCCAAATGTTAACTGTAGTGGTAGGAAAAAAAAGCAAAAGGGGAAAAAAGAAAGAATGTCTGCAAGTGCTCAGGGACACTGTCAGCAGTGTAAGAGATATTTTTTAGCCATAAACACTAGTGTAAGCAAGCAAACTGTTTTATTTTACCTGTATTTGTTATGAACATGTTCATAACAAATACCATGGCAGAAGGTGCGGGGGTGACAAAATCTGCAAAACATTGAGCCTTATAGTAAGGCCTATTCAATAGCAAATACTATGTGTGCATGAGTACATGAGAGAAGAGATTTCTAACACAACAGAAAAATTAAGACTACATTCTCAATCTAGAGCACACATCCTAACCTGAAATTAAGTTTGCTGTGTGTTCAGATGACTATGAAGAGAAAACAAGTAGTGTTCTTAGTCAAAGACTACAAAGATGAAGGGAGGAGCCAATTCTCACCAGCCTATATTTGTTGGTAGATCTGTTGTATTTTTTTCCTGGTATTCTATAGGCTTTTCTAATTTAATTTCTCAAATTTTATATAGCTTTTATTTGCATGATACAAATTGAAAGGATGTCAGTTTTACATTCACTAGTTCTTGTCCCACTTACCCCTCTTTGCAAGTCCAGGTTTCCTTTACATTTTTTCTCCACTTATTAAATATTCATTTTCTTAGCAGCTGAAATGTCATACACAATAAGAACTGAATAAAATCTACTCAGAATCTGTAGCATTTGGCATCTTCTTTCAGCATCTGGATGCAGCAGGTGTCCTTATAAAAACACAGTGTGAATATGACGCACATTTAGTAAGTATACCTGTGATGAAGATACGGCAGCAGGTTTTTGCATGATGGGCACCCAATAATTCTGGACATCTTAATAGGGACATCAAGAGGGAGAAAAAAGGTTTATCCAGCCCAGCAACCTGTCTCTGACCACGGCCAGTAAAGGGAATTAGCGTTAGCCAGAATAGTAGAGGCCAGGCTGGTGACATTTCCCTGAAGCATGCTCATCCTCCAGCAATCTGTAGCTCAGGGGCCTCCTGACTCAGACTATATATTCATCAGTTGCACTGTTTTTTCCCTTCACAGCAGTATTGGATTAAATCAAAGCTAATGCTAGACTGGCCTGCTCAGCGCCCTCATCAGGTGGGCTTTGAGTACCTCCAAAACCAGGAGGCTGCGCAGGCTCTCCCTTGAGCCTGTGCCAGTGTGACGGTCCTTGCTGTGAAATATTTTCCTTTGTAACTAACCACCTTTCTTGCTGTACCCTGTAACTGTTGTTCTTTATACTCTGGCTGCATTTGTCTCCATACCTTTATCTTTTGGTTGCATTTCCACTGTAACTACACATTCGGTATACAAGTGCAGGATGTGCAGCACCTCCTTAGCTTTCTTTTCTCCTGGCTGAACAAATCCAAGCTTTCAGTTTCTTCTTGCACACCGTGTGATCCAGCCCCACAGCTGTCTTGGTGGCCCTTCACAATACATGCTGCAGTACGTCAGGGTCTGTCTTAAACTTACCTAATCCTGAAAGGGTTTAGCATCCTTTACATCCTAAGGCAAGAAGATATACAGCTTAATAGCATACTGAACAGCATCCTCCTCTGGTTTTCTAGAATCAGCCTCATAGTGGAAATGTACTAGTCTGTAGTTGAAAAGTCGGACTGAGCATTCACACTTTCCACCCTTTTTTATGTTATAGACTTCAATAATATCTTTCTTCAGGCAACACTTTTTGATATTTTGGTCACATGTCATTTAGCAGTGAAAAGGCCACAGGGCACAACACTGAATTCACAGTAGGACATCATGTAGTTTAACATGGCTTAAGGCCCAGGCCACTGTGCTTTAAAAGTTGTCCTTAATTTTAATTTTTTTCACTTTTGGGTAGGTAGGAGAACAAAAATTATTGCCATAGATCTACCTGTGCATTTGCTGAGGTTGAAGTGACAATGCATTCATTTCAATTTACCACAATTTAAGAGCACAAAGATATGTAGTGCACTGCTTAGTCCTTCCCCATCACCCTGTAGTAGCTGTGGCTATGTCATTATTTTCCATGCAAACCTATTCAGTTCCTATACAAATATCCATATGTGGCAATGAATGGAAGGAATAAGTTATTACTGCTTTTCACTCTAACTCCCTTCAGTAGCTCTCGCTCATGCAAAGCATGTAAGCCAGGAAAAAATGATCCCATCTCATCCTGTCTGCATTAATCTTTATTGAATACCTGTCCCTTGTCTTCAGTTATCACTGGGTCTGTGTTTCTGCCTTCAGAATTATTATAAAGTTTCCTACACATGTTAACTGTTAATTTTCTTTAGTTAGAACAATTCAGAGCAGTTGCTTCCCAATGGAATTGTCACTTATAAAGAATACTTCAAATTAAAGATAAATCTTAACTGTAGTTCTCCATGTTTGTGCTGTCTAATAAATAAGTCAGTGGCTATGCACCTGCCCTGTCAAAAAAGTGTATCAAGGAATTCCCTAAGGAAAAATCTTTCCTGAATATTTCAGCATCTTGATGTACAACTACCTTTATCTTTCCCACACTATCTCTCTACTGAATAACCCAAGGGATACTACAGTCTGCTACGCTGGTGGTGTGACTACTCTGAAACATGTGTTGCTTATCTGAGAAATGTGCCAGCAGAGCTCTGAAATGATAGCTCCATGTTAAATGATTTATTGCAATAAAGTCAGTTAGTTGGTGTGAGCTTCTAAAATAAAATTACTACAAAACCCCACTCCCGGCAGACTGGGAAGTGAATGACTAGTCAAACTTTCCAAAGACAAAGAAACAGTCCTTATGCCCACACAAATATAATCCAGTCCATGCTAGCTGAGTTTCCTCTTCAAAGTCTAAATAATTTTAAGACTAATTGAAGTCCTTTGATTTATTTAGGGTTTTTTGACCTTATTCAAGGCTCCAGGCAAATTCACTCCATGACTTTATCTCATTCCCTGCTTATTGTCCTGTGTAGCTAGTCACCACCGAGATATGGACAAACAGACAGACCTTTGATTCCTGATCCTTAGTGCATTGTTCACAGCTGGAAATCTGAACTGAGCTTGTTTTATCTCATGAGCACTGTCAGGTCCTGGAAGCTTCGCTGGCTGGGTGTTTCAGCAGGAGCCAGGCTTTGTAAGATTGCACCGCTGATTCACTAAGACCTTGTAATATAGCCTTGTTTTCAGCACTGGATTAAAGAAAAATACCTCTGCAGCAGAAACAGAGAGAAGGAGATACAGAATTCCTAGCCTACTGTCCACATTGCTTAGCAGAGACCTTTCCTTTCTCTAGAGCTCCTATCTTAGGCAGAAAGCAAAATCAATTGACTCCAAATAACCAAAAATATTTCTTTCCATTTGAACCAATCCAAGTCTAAATCAAATGCCTTCTAATCACTGCTCATTTTTTTTGTGTTTTTGAAGACACCGTAGCCAAGAATCTGAAGCATAAAATGACTATCTAGTGTGTTGCTATCATATATAGGGCCATGCCCAGCATATGTTTAACTGCAGAATCAAGAACCAGACAAGATAGCCGGAGAAAGAAAGAATTAAGGTTCAGTCAAGTGATTTGAGCAAAACTAATGTACAATAGGTGAAAACTGATAATAGCTTCATCTGTGGAAACTGCTGGAAAAATTACCTAAAACTCAGACTCACGATCAGTAACAGAGGCTTAAAATGGCACCAGAGAGCCACTGACTCCCCATGTGCCCATTCTTACCTGGTGGCAAATGTGAAATGGTACAATTTAGGGTAGCCTTCGGTGAAAGAATGTTGATTTACCTTTGCAGATTTTCTGCAACTATTAGTGTGCAGAGGTGGAGTTACAGGCGGTTGTCTGTGACCACATGCTCTGCAAAGCCTCTGGATTTTGATTCTTTAGCTGCACCCTAATTTCTAGAGAAGTGTTTAAAATAAAAAATGAAAATAAAGATTAGCATAATTTAGTGGAATGAATATGGGAAAAAGACAGTTTTGATGCTGTTGAAGTTGGTTTCTTTTTCCCCACTGGGAATGTGTTTTGTAAACAGAAAAACAGCTGAAAATAAAGCTGAAAAGAGAGTGTCTCCCATCAGTATTCTGCATCTGTCAGAGATGCGTGCAGTGTGACAGCCAACAGTAAGGGAATATGATGACTGACATGCCTCAGGAATAAGAATTCTGTCACTTCACTTGTGCAAGTGCCACAGTTCATTCCTATTCTCTTTGCATTCCTGAGGTAAATGTCCATAGTCAGCACACACTAGAAAAACAAAAATAGAAGTTTTGCTTGTTGTGGTCAGACTAGAGATTATGTTTGTGCCTGAACACTTGATTATATATATAAAAAATTCAATATATTAAAGATGGTTTTGTTCTCATACACTTAGGGGGGAAAAAATCATATTTGGAAGGTAATTAATATACTCTTAAAAGGTTGGTTTTTTTCTCTAAGAAATTTTTTTTTAAATGGTTGCTGGAAAAGCTATGCTGAAATATTTTTCAAGCTACTTTACATGATTATTAAAATATGAAATAGATATGTAGATATATTTGGATAGAAATGTATGAGTAATCTAACGTATTTTAGAAGGAAATATATTTAATTAATAGAATTCATGACCCAATATTATGGCCAAATTCTTTAACAATTGAATATATGGCATGTAAAATGATCCAATTGGATTCCAAGTAGAAGGAACATACTTTGCTAAAAAGCCACAAGAGGGAGTAAAGAATTGCTTTAAGAAATCTAAAGTTTGTAAAAACGTAAACCCCTGAATGAGCATTTATCCTGCATGCAGTCAGCAGCAAAAGTGTCAGAGGCAGTACTGAAAGATGATTTCAGGAACTCTCAGTGCCACCCGGCTTAAGAACGTTTATTACTACTCTAATAGGACTTCAGAAAATGAGACATATTACCTATTCAGTTGAGTTTTCCTCTCTGGCCTGTTTTTATACAATGAAAGAAGGAGCTTAAATCTATACCAACAAAAACTTTCTATTCAACTTTAGCAATAGCTTGAAAAAAGACCTTTCTTGTCTTGTGTGTAAGGTCAGATTTTGTGTGCTACTATACTGAAAAGCTTTTGGTTTGCACTGAAACATCACCTCAATGCAACCTATATGCAACAACTAAATGTTAGAAATCATAGAATCATGGAATCAGCTAGGTTGGAAAATACCTTTAAGATCATCAGGCCCAACCATTACCCCAGGACTGCCAAGATCACCACTAGCCCATGATATTATGGGCCTCATCTACACTGGTTTTGAACACTTCCAGGGACGGTGATTCCACAACTGCCCTCGGCAGCCTGTTCCAATGGATGACCACCCTTTTGGTGAAGAATTTTTTCCTCATATCTAGTCTAAACCTCATCTGGCAGAACTTGAGGCTGTTACCTCTTGTTCTATTGCTTGTTACTTGGGAGAAGAGTCTGACCCTGACCTCACTTTCCTCCTTTCAGGTAGTTATAGAGTGATAAGGTTCCCTCTGAGCCTTCTCTTCTCCAGAAGACAACCCCAGTTCTCTCATCTGCTCTTCCTAGGACTTGTCCTATAGACCCCTTCACCATCTTTTTTGGCCTTCTCTGGATCCACTCCAGCAGGAGATGTACCATAAATATGATCAACTTGATTATTTTCATGATCCATCTAACAATAGAAGAAGCAGCCAAAGATCCCCTTTCTACACTTCCTGGTTATACACCAGGACCATCTTCCTGTTTGTTCTCTTTCTGCAGGTTCTTTAAAGCGTTCAAGATAAGCTAGTGCAGCCCAGTTCTGTGTTTTGTCTTTTTGCAATCTGCATATGTTCAGTACACACTCAGACTTCTCAGTAGGACAATTAATCTGAATTTTGTAGCCTCAATGACTTTTGGAGCAACATTCCAATAGTAGTCATCAAGAGCTTACATCCAGATCTGCCAAGTGATTCCCCAGAGGATTTGGTAACAGTAGGAGGGAGTTCTGCCAGGATGTCTTTGGTTTCTGATATTGAAGAATCTGCCCCCTACAGACACTATGCCTTGGTAGAGTAGCACTGGGGTCAGTCCTGCCAGCCCAACACCACTGGTACTTTCACGCTGCTGACATGGAGCCCGGACATGGAGCAAAGATGCATGCAAACAGTACAGATTTTACTGTGTCACATCTGAGACACGCAGGTCCTCAGCTCAGCAAATTCCTGGTCATGTCCACAAAGTGCCACAGGAATACAGCAGTCAGGCTGGTGCCAGAGCTGACGGAAAGAGAAAGAAAACAACCTATGGGCCACGTATGCAGCACTGCCTCCGACCTTGCAGGAGCCTCCCTGCAGATTTTGCTACAGGGTAGGCAAGGACAGGAGCATAGAGGGAGAGATATTTGTCTTGCAGTCTACAAAATACCATTTTTCTCACTTTTATCTCACTCTATTTCCTACCCATTACCTGGGAGGTTCTGACAAAACCAATGCTGTACTAATCAAGTTTGATGGTACCACTTCAGGGATGTGACACACTGGCAAAACTCTTCATCTCTCCATTTAGATTTCTTAGATATGCTGTGGTTTCTGCGAGCTATTTATTTGTTTCTTTGTTTGCTTGCTTGTTTTTTTTTTTACTAAAAGTCCGTATTTTTTGTGTTGGTGTTGGAATGATCTGTAGCTTTTAAGTGAGGCTGTGTAAATGTGTTCTCAGGTACTGCTGCTCTGAATCCCACTGCATGTTCCCCTGATGTTGTCCTGATTTCAGCCACAGGAGTGGGGAATCTAGATTTGCTTTCCAATGCAGATCCACTTGAGTCAAAATTTGCCTATATTATAAGATATGAAAGAAAAAGTGACTGGCAAAGTCAAATGTGTATGAAGTGTCTTATATTTTTTTTCCCTTTTACACCTATTTTTGTATCATTTATGATTTGGTATCTAATATAACTATGATTGAGGAATTGTTTCAGTCTTTGTGCAGTCCCGAATGCGATTTTGGTGTTCAGTGCTTTTGCTTTAGAATCAAAGTAATTGATCCTGTCTTCGTTCACAGTCACATCGGAAACAACTTTTTCATGTTAGTGAGGAAAACTGGCTGAAGTATTTCTCTGGAGGAACTGCTAAATCTCTGTGGATGACAACAGCTGTTCTTAGAGCAGTTGTTACTCCTGGATCAGCACCTCTCAAGTCCTGATGACATTTCTGCAGGCTATGTAGTATGTTTTTTGCTGACTGTGTCTGGGAGACCAGCTGTGAACACGTGAAAGAAAGCAATGCTATTGTGTTTCTGCTTCCTCCTCATCAACAAGCAAGGGTAGTGTCAGACCCCACTGGTATGCTGCTGTCTGGGAAGGAAATCAGATTTTCAGCACCAAGGTTTCCTAAGGTGATTATGCAAAGCTTGGCTAAGACTACTCAGGAAAGGGAAAAAAACACAAACAATAAACCAACAACAAAATCCGCCAAAAATCTGCATAGAAGTAGCAGATGATTATCATTAATTGAATGCATGTATTTGTCATCAAGGAAATATAGTACATACTGTACTATAACATACCAGATGGCTTCCCAGAGAGACTCTTCTGTACATGCTAATACGTTGGGAACAACACCAGATTAAGCAAACACAGAGACACTTTCTTGAGACTTAATGAAAGTTAAATATACCCATATTAATTTTCTCAGCTCTCAGAAATTGTCTTAAAATCTGCTAAGTCCTAAAATACCTTTCTTTTTTTTTTTTTTTTTTTTAGCATGTGCGTGTGATAAAGGGGTCCTATTTCTACTACCCAGAGCATTAAGGTTACCTTCAAGAGTGTTAGTGAGAAGGTGCTGGAAACCAGCCCAAGAAAGAAGCACATAGAGCACACTGGTGAGTGCTTGTGAAATGTGGCCAATTCAGTATAAAGAGGGTCATCTAAGCAACAGGTTTATTAGGCATACTGTCTTTTTCCTAAGAAAGATGAGTAACGTGAACAAAGAACATAAGCAAGAGGAGCTGGAGACATGTGCATGCCAGAAGAGCTATGTTCTTACTGGCATCACAAAGATGTGGTGGGATGGGTCCTAAGACTGCATTGTTGGAATGGGGGAATTGACAAAGACCTGTGGTTTCTCCCCAGCCTGCAAAACAGTATGTTCAAGTGAGCAAATTAATGAATGATGGGGAAGCCTTGCCAAGTAAGAAACGAGGTCAGAGTAAATAGAAATTTGTATTTTGCACTATTTTTGCAGATAATTTCCTTACAAGCTTTTCTGTTCTGCAATTAAAAATAAGAGAGATAAAACTGAATCCACATGTCTTGGAACTAAGCGTCTTTTTATTACATGTGGATTCAGTTTTTCCACTTATCATACACGTAAAAGAGTTCCCTTTATTTTGGCTTTTGCTAGTTGTCCTGTTGAAATTTGCTAATATGCTCAATGGAAATTATTGAAATAATTCTGATGCAATTTTTCAGTCAATCAGTGCCTGAATATTTACATGAAATATTCTGATCACTGTCATTTAAAAGACATTCTGTTTATCTTTAAAAGATGCTCGATTTATTCGTAGTTCAGTTCTGTGTATGTGATCCTAAATCACAGACTTCTGGAATTTGACAAAAGTTTTTGTCTGCTTTAATAGTGTGTAAATTGAATGGCGAGATAGAAAGTTTAAAATGAAATTTGGGAAATTTCCTAGGTAAGAGTCTCTAAGTGACATAAAAAGGTCCTAGTATACTCAGCATCGCCTATTTTCTAGTATATTTTGCCACAGAGGACATGTCAGGACATGAATGAATTTTGGTATTTTTTTGCCAGTGTAAGAGTTTGGATAGATTAGTGTGAAGCTTTCAGTTAGGTTTTCTACTGCTATAAGACTTCGAGGTTGCAAATACAGTAAACAGAAGAATTATTTGGGTGTTCTAAAAAGGAGGCTATTAGGATTTTTTGGTTCTCTGTGAGAAAGAGAGAGAAAATCTGAAAATGTATATTTTGATCCAAAAGAATTTCACTGAATTTGAAATGAGAAAAACATTGTTTTGTACATACAAGAAGGGAATAAATCTTCAGACCTCATAAACTAATCAAAAAATATAATTACCAAACTGTTCAACCTCTGTCTTCAGCTTCTATAGGATGTGAAGGATCTTTTTATCACTATGTTATGTTTGATGGGTACAACTTCTAACTTTAATTCTAAGCCAGCCATATGAAGAGAAATAGCTCCATATTTCCACCTTGTCTGCTTCCTTTCATGTGGTATGATATAGAACTACTATGGCAAACCACTTAAAACACTGTCAAGATAGTTACAACCCAACAGTTGCAGGGAATTAACTCTATAGATTAGGGAAGTAATTTTCTCAGCAAATAGCACAGGAAACAACTACAAACTTCTTGTAGTGCTCAATGTTTGTTGAAATATTACAAGTGCAATCCCTCTGAATCAGCAACTGTGACCATAAAAAAATACTGAGGGGAAAATCAGTGATAATCCATAACCATTAAGGATTGCTTGTCCTTTAGGTTTTTAGCTTTAGATTTCAAACATGTTTAATTGTAATAGACCATAAATATGTATATTGCTCCCTACCACTGGCTCCTAGCTATAAGGTTTAATCCTGTACACCTCACATTTTAGGAAGAGGCAGGCAAGATAACAAAATCTGCTGTATCCTCCAGCATAGGTTTTGCCAGATCTTAATAGGAATGCACCCCAGGCAGCTGGGGAAAGTGCTTGTATCATGGAAGTGCAAATGGTGCCTAGCAGATACTTGGTCACAAAACCTCTTCAGGAGATACCCAGTGTAGGTAAGAGCTGTTTGATTCTATCATAGAAGTCGATTGCCTTGGCAAAGAAAATTTTAAATCAGCTTGTCTCTAGTACAGGTTCCTGTTGCTCTTAAGAGACTCTTACACAAATAAATGTTTTCTGAGAAAAGCAGTTTTATTAATAGTGGAAAAATCTACTGTTTAACCAGTATATCACCTTAATACAGAATATTTGGGATAATAGTGACCAACAGAAGCAGACTTGTTTCGTGTGGATGAAATGGTGATGTCTATATCAAGAGATGCAAAAAAGAAATAGTGGTAAAATCCTTTTTCTTTTTCAAAATTGCTTCAATTACTGGTCAGAATCTCATGTTCCCTTTAATAATTTATAAAAACAACAGGTTTAGTTTTGAACCTACTACTTTACGGTAAATATAGTGTCTGAAATGTACTATTTTTCAGGGGTGGTACAAAGTTACATACTACGAAAAATGGTTTTCCTAACAGTATCACATTTCAAAGTGTGTTAATAAGGCAGAATAAAAAATAAAGGGTTAAAAGTATAAGAAGCATGTTTTTACGAGTCTTATCACAAAGATCCCGTTATACTTTTGCCCTCACATGTAGCCGTACAATAACCGAACGTAGAAACGATAAGTTTGGACAGCATACATTCGGAAAGCCACTAGATGGCACTACACACCTGTCAGTAGAGCCAGACGTGCAGCAACCTCCGGTTCCTGCTTTGCTTTCTGAGATAGGGCAGATGACGCTTATGAGGTCGGTATGAAACACTTCTGTCACACTGATGCTCGTTTTCTTTTTCTTTTTTTTTTTTTTTTCTCCCTTTCAGTCTTGCCTGATTCACACTGATGAAGCTCAGAAGTTTTGAATTAATCAAGCTTTAAGAAATTCTTTGTCAGGAAATTCCTATATGGATCGTGATATAAATAAATCAGTATATGATACATCAAAGGCTGAAACTACACTAGAGAGGAAATACCTACAGCTAAAAGGCATTTTTTGTAAATAGAAGTTTCTTCCACCCTGGTCAATAAAGAAGAAATTATTTGTAACCATAAGAACTACGAGTCTCCAACTTTTTGTTTGCTGATACAGCTCAGTATCATCAGTCATTGAAGACAACCCTGGTTCTGCCTCCCACAGAAATGTTTAATCATTTTGGAAGATTATTTGGAAGGAACAATTCATATGATAGCAAAGAACAATGGGTTAGTTTCTCTCAAGGTCAATAGATTAGTTGTTAAGAAGAAAATCCTGGCAAGTGTTTTTGCCAGGTGTGTGAGAACATTCCCATGCAAAGGCCACAGTTCCTTTCCTGTAACCCAGCACTAGGTGCCAAGAACAAAAAAGTCTGACACAAATTAAGCAAAATGTCTTCATTAAATGAAACAAATTTACTGCACTGTTTATATCACATATAGAAGTATGTCATGGTCTGGTATTTATGGATAGACTCAGAAAAACAGGAAGAGAATCAAGCAGTCCTCCACTGCAGCTGTGCTTGGGTTTGACATCAGTCACAGCAGCTATGAGACATTCAAAAACGCAATACTAGACTTATTTTTCCTACCAGAAGTAATATGAAGTAATTTGAATTCTAAAATGTTTACATGCTGCTGTTTTTATGAAGAAAAATTGAGTTAAATTCATAAAAAGCAGGTCTTCCTACCAAAAGAATCCAATGAGGATGCTGATTTTTACACTGGGAATTAAGATGTATTTTACTGAACATATAAAATGACAGCACAATGACAATTCCAGCTTCCCTAAGTCCCTAGCAGAAAAGAGGAAGCTTAACCAAAAATTTCCAAAATTGACCGATTTTATGTACACTACCCCCGCCACCACCTCCCCCCCCCCCAAAAAAAAGAAACAAACACATGGTTGCGTGTTCAACTAGTCCTGTTGACTGAAAGACAAACCCTTCTGATTTTTATTCCCAGGGCCTGTTTGGTGAAAGCACAGAGGAAAAACTACCTGACTGTGAAAGCATTTTGCCGGATGACTATTGTTTAGCTTCCCATAAACCAGTTACAATCAGTAGCTTCAAATCTCATAAGCATCCTGTGTGTTAGCAACAGAAAGCAACACATCTGCAGTCAAGTAGAAATTCCAGGCATTCTGTGCACAAAGACTTTTCAAAACATGCTTTCCAGTTGGTTGAAAGCAGTAGTTGGAAATAAGAGATGGTTTACTCTGCTCTTTTTGATGATTTATATGGCAGGCCTGTGGTTTCCTTCATACCTTTCTAATGGGCAGGTAAAGATTACTTTAAAGAGGTTACATTTATTACTTCAACCAGTTCAAAGTTCAGGTGGATCCCAGGCTTTATGTTAGTGACAGGGACAGAGAAATTTCAGGATTTTGCCCCTTTCTCCATGTCAACAGATCCATTCTCCAACCTCTCACCTGTTTTGTCCCAATATTGCTGCTTATCTTAAACACGTTCCTTCTCTATAGAGGAAGCTGGGGGAACAGCTGGTTCCTCCACTGGTGTTCAAACACTGAAATGTGGACAGAGGCCCGGAACAGAATTAGGGTGATATGTGAAACGTGACGTTTTGAAGATAAACCAAAAGTACAGGCAAAGAATTGCCACCTACATGTAGACTGAAGCACAGAAGTAAGGAAGTAAATCTTATCTGAGGTATGTGTATTTGAAATTGGAACATTTATATTTATTGATACAAAACCTTAGCAACATCCAGACCCCTTGTAAGACTGCAGCAGGAGCAGCTGTAGATTCATTGCTTTGGCTTTTTAATTAATATTTCCCTGCCTTTGGTTTATTTGCACTGCATCAAAGCTTTAAAAGAAGTGTGCTGCAATTTCACCATTAGGTAAAGGCTGAAATCCGTTTTCTGTTTACCTTTACCTTTGTTTGTCTGGGAGAAACTCAGACATTTACCTATACAAAAATTTTAACCTCCTCTCGATGTAGCTTCTTAAAAAGATTTGTATGGCTGTTTTGAGACTCTTTGATTGAGGGAATGTATAGAATATGTCTGTATTTTTTTCCTGTCCCCTTAATCTATTAATGAAACACTTGGACGCACTCAGTCAATATTGTCTTGAGACATTTGGGGACTCACAGCCAGCTGCTTATTGGCTGGATCAATATCAAAGGCAAATCTGGAGCAAGGCAGACTCTGGAGGGCAAAAGGAGGGTGTAGTATGGAAAGAACCAAACCTAGAGAAATGAGCCCGCAGAACTGCAGAGCTTTCTTTAAATTAGTCATCTTGAGCAATTTAAGCATATTTTTCTAACTCTACATACTTCAGGTTTTTTGCCTTTCGACAAGACAGTGTAGCCAAATTAAATAGAAATTACCATACTTATTAAATGGCAATTAGGGTTTGTTTGCTGCATTGCATTTCTTTCAAATTAATTTACTATTGCTATATTGGTGAACAGTTAAACCATTTGATATGGTTGAATGTGCACATTAATATAATTTAAAGAGCATAATGATTACCCATTTTATTACTTCTGTATTGTGGTGCTGAATTAATTTATGCCAGTTATAGTTGATTATTATGCTTATTAACATCAGTGAGTGCTCTTTAACAATCAATGAGATCTAACACTAGCTGCCTTGTTAGAGCTAAATTGAATGCTGGAGACATTCTGATCGCTCTGTTACCCTATCCAGTTTCACTGTAGTTTTCTTCCTTCTACCTAGTAACCACAGAAGCTGGATTAACTGCAGCAATTATATGCCTCATTAGCCATAAACAATACTATCTGGCTGCTGGTGGTTACTGTGCCACAGGTGCACATAGCCATTACAGCTGTCTGAGCAGACAGAGGGGGATACAGCGAAACCTCCTCTCTCTGGAGTGGCTAATCTCCCGTAAATAGAAGGTGTTTCAGCCTCCTAATGGTGAGGCATGAGAGACAATGTTGACATCCTCCATAAGGCTGTGGAACAAGGCAAAATAAAAAAAAAATGGCTGCTGCCTGTTTAACTAAAGAACCAGTATATATACTTTTAAAATTTTCTATATAAACAAACAGCAATGCTCACAGTTAATGTAAAATACGTCGAAACTATATTTTAAAAATTCTTGATTTTAGCTGTACTAAATATCCTCATGTGAATGAATATTGCTATTTTCAGCTACATTCACATCAATACTACAGCTAGTTAAATGTAAGTTTATTTCAATTAAAAAGCTCAAGGGTGGTATCAGAATTTTAAAAACTTGCTGGAACTTGCAAAAGCTGTCTCCATTTCATGAAAGGGTAGACACGTGTTCTGGTGCCTGCTCCAAATCCTCATTTCCTCCATTTTCCTCATTGAATTCTTGACATGACATAAAAATAAAACTGACACTATCTATAGCGAAAGACCATAGAGGAAGGCTTTTGCTGTAAGAACCTTTGCTGAAGGGGGCATGATGGGAGAAGTTTCAGGGACAATGGCAGAGCAAAGACTAACGTAATCCCACAGGTTCCTGACACCTCAGTAAAGCTGAATCAGCACTTTGTCCCTACCCAGGACCCTGAAGCAAACAGCTTCCTTGCAAACAGACAAAAGCTCCAGTGTCTGCAAAAGTATACTGGATTATTTGCTAGTCCAAACACTAAATAAACTTTTGTGATGGGAGATTCTGAAAAGGATATACCACATGAAGAAACTTTTACCACTTGCCCATAAAAAAGACCGTTATAAAAAATTTGTACATGCATTGTCTTTCATATATACTGAGTAAATGGGGTTTCATTAGGGGTTATATGTGGTCGAAATTTCACAGTGTTTGCATGTTTGACGCGTATACTATAAAGTTTTTAAGCAGACTCATCACATATGTGTCCCAGGTCCATTTTAGCTGTATCTATATCTTTCCAGGAGTCTTACCTTTAAACAGGCATACAGACATATCGCTAGCATAAGATGCTTATAAGGCATAAGATGACAGTGGGGGCAGGCAATGGGCAAAGGGGTAAAGAGCAATGGAAGAGAAAGCAGATAATAACCACATAATCATTTCAGCTAGATCTAATTTTGAAATGACAGGCCCTTTCTGAGCCTGGGTTCACTAAAGAGTCCTATAAACACATATCCTTTTTTGTCAGTTAAAAAGGACAAACTGCAGATCTTCATGGCAAGGAGTCAACACTACTGCAATGTGCCCAGTACAAGAGTAATTTCTTTGGTGATATTTCCCCTTACCAGCATCCCTCTGTCAGATCAAGATCACACACCCAGAGCACACCCCTGGGATGGCTGTAGAATGAATCCAGATACTCCTTTCCACTTCAGCCTGAAATCCACTAACTCTGTACACCAGTGTATTGCCAGAAGGAGAAGGAAAAATGCACAAAAAACGGCTGCAGGAAAGCAATCACGAGTTCCAAACTAAAGCAGAAGAGAAAGTCTAATCTAAGATCACTCTAGTCTGACATAAAAAATTGCCTTATGAACTGCTGTCAAAACCCTAAGTAATAATGGCCACAGTATAATCAGGTTTGACAAAAAGAACAGCATATGCCAAAATTAATCATGGCATTAGACTTTGTAGAAAAGAATGACTTAGATGGTCCAAAGAAATCTTACACTAATTAGAAGCAAGAATATCAATTGATGCCTGTATTTAGTGTGGAGGCAATTCCTGCCTGGAATAAGAGACCTCCAGAAATCATGGCTAGCCTTGCAAGGAGGAATAGGAGAAAGGATTCACTGCTGCTCTTGGTAGAAATGGTATGCAGAGTGCCTGAGCTGTTATGAGAAATGCTTCAAAAACTGGAGAATTGGTTTGGTAAAAGACAGTAAATTACAAGTTAAATCCTTACAAATAAAAGTGTCAAACGAAATAATCACTCTATCAAAAGGAAAAAGAAACAAAACAACTATTAAATACATAAGCTCAGCTTATGAATTCTTTGACCCAGAAGTCGGAAATTGGATAATGAGGGGAGCAGTTAAGGAAGAGAGCAGAAGACGTTTACAGAAAACACACTGACACCATATTTTCCAGGCAGGATGTGGAGTTGGTTTTATTTAAGGTGATAAAGATGATCAAGATGAAAAAATCCTGTTTTCTGAATTTTGTTAGTAAGAAGTCATGGAAATTTTGAGACTTAAAGTTTGGATGTACCACCGTCTGCCACTACAAGTACACCCTGTATGCAGCTTCCAGACTCAGACCTGTCAAAGCTGGCAGGTCCACAGGAACTAGATTTTATGTGTCTCATTTTTGGACCTATCATACATACTCAGTAATCTGCACGTACGTGACAAGCCTGCTGTATCCCAGACAAGTCTGGACTGTGCAAAGCAGAACAGCTTTCCCCTGTTCAGTAGAGCTGCTCTTTATAGACACCGTGGTCATTTGTCTGGGAGTTTTGAACATCTGGTAGCCCAGGCTGTTAGCCATCCTGAAATCTAGCAGTCTACCATCAAGACCCAGAAAGTTGGCAAGTGTGAAATACTTCTTCTTTTCTTCTGTTTTTATCACAATTTGTTTAAAATAAGGCACTCATTGCTAGCCTCTGAACATCTCTGAGCTGGAGCATAGTGGAAACCAGACTGCTATTTCCAGGCATATAATAGGGGTATATAATTCCTTTCTGGAGAAAGTGTCCTGGCAGATGTTGCTTGGTAGCCTCCTGACTTGTGTGTTTACATGCATCATATTCACAGACTTCTTTATCTTCCATAATTTGTTCACTATTCAAAATATTACTTAGACTTCTCCCGGCTGCAGTGTGATTAGACTCTGTAGCTCTCTGACAAGCTTCACAGATTTCATTTTTAGCTGTCTAAATCCCACTGAATATCATATATTTTACAGTTGCTATGTGAAATCCAAATCTTTCAATGAAGAGGAAAATCTTGACAGACTATTGCTACTGTATCTTGTCTTACTGGTTGGTTTGTTTTTTTTTTTTTGTTATACAACTTATTCCCTTACTGTGTGATGAAGAAATAGACATGTGTGGGTCAAATCATCAGATTCATACTGATATCAGTTCACTGATGCCAGGCTAATTTACACCTTATGTGTCAGCCTTCTTTCATTCCCTTCTGCAACTGCAGAAAGCAACTGCAGGCTTCAGCTGAAACAAAGCTTTCTGTATGTTAAGCATAATAGAAATGCATAAAAAAAGACTGCCACTCTTCCAGGAAGTTCAGATCCATGTTCAGAAACCCTAACTCCATAAAAAGTCCTCACATCCAGTTTGGTTTGTTTCTAAGTTATAGTTATCTTTTTTAGACTCAGAAGCAGTTGTCTTTATTTAGGCTCAGAAGCAACAGTGAAAATACCCAGTATCCTCTGGTAGGTCTGCAGCTGGGCATAGCATAGCTATGCTTCCTACTTTGAGATTCAAGTCTCATGCAGTGTTATTTCTGTCCCCACTTTAATCTAAGGATGTTAATGTTTCCATATGAAAATTGTATGATTCTCTTTACTCCTGTGTGGGGCAGTGTTTAATGATATTTTTCTACCAGCTTGCAGGCTTGCTGTGTTTCCAATATCAACTCCAAAAGAAAAAAAAAAAAAAGGGCTTTGAGCAGAGCCTGGCTCTTTAACATTGTGCACTCCTCATGCTCTCATATGCACGCTACAGGCCTTCCTGCAAGCTGCCTGATTGACAGGTTCCTGCAATCTTTGGAGACAGCCAGGGAAACAGAGTGAGAGAGAGATGTTCAGAAAGAGTTTCATTTAGTATGTCAGAAATAAAAGCAGCCCTTGAAATCTCTTTGGGCTGGGGAGCAAAGTCTGGTTTGCAAGCAGCTGAAACTTCATCCCTTCCTTTCTCTTTCCCTCCATGTAGCACCCTTACATTTCAATGCTAAGTGCTTTTTAAACTCCTCCTGGGGTGACTTTATTTACATATTATAATGTGAAGTAATGAAGGGAAAAGGATGTTATGCAAAGCAATTGCCACTCATCCTCCTCTCCTGAGTGCAAGGGCCAAGCACATTTCCTGCCATCTGTTTAACTCCATCTCCTGATGCTCATAATGAACCTGGCAGTGCCGGGCAGATGGAAGTAACTGGCAGGCATAGCTGTTTACTTGCAACGGCAGCCCTAATTTGTTAGACTTGCCAGGCAAGTCCCCAGTGGTCAGATATTTCATAGTGATGGAGGGTTATTAAAAGAGCTCAGGTGAAGAAAGCTCTTCCCAGCATATGGGACTGAGCTGAAGGCTGACTTTTGCGCCTGTGCCAGAACAGCAGCAGAGCTTGACACTGCTATTAGCTGAATTGGGGCCAAGCTCGCTGACCTTGTCTGGTGGCAATTCTCACTCGGTCCCACACTGACCTGGGCTTCGTTAGCTGTACTGCCATCTGTCACAGATCATATTTATCTCAACTTAGGACTGCAATAAAGAACAAGAGGAGAAACATGATTAGGTTTTTGTGTGTTGGTGACAAAGCCATTTGACTGGTAAAAGGCACACAGGCAACTATTTCAGTGAAAAAGCCTTTCTTGGAAAATGAAAGGATATCTGGATAATTGTGAATGTTATGAGAACACTCTGGGAGGGGTGGTGGTTTGTTTATTTTTCTACAGAATTCGTACCTTTTCTTTTCTTCCTTCCTCCTCCTCCTTGTATAAAGTTAGAGATGAGAAACTGGAAGAAATAAATGCACTGTATCGCTGAATATAGTTCATTAATAAAAAAAAGGCAGAAAGAGGGGATTAGGGAAATGTGAACCTCAGAGTCATTTAAGATGTGGGACTTAGAGGAGCAATTCTTTTTCTATTACAGAATTACTTTCCCCTTTTTTTATTATATTACATCTGGGACCATTTTCTGACAGTTTCACCAAATCTAAGGTATAGTTCAAATAAAAAAGAAGACAAAAAGCTTTTACAGAAATAATTCCTGTTTCCCAGAAATCTGTGACTGATCTCTTATCTTCCAGCTGAGTGAGCATTTTCAAACCGTATTTTAAAATATTTTATACAAGATGCACATATTGCTCAGAAGTCAAGCCAAATGTACATAGAGATGCCTTAAGATTTTTTCTGGTTTAAAGCCTGTATTCACTTTGCAAACTATGTAGATGCACATTTGCTCATTCTACCAACACATTTGGTATTCCCTACATTGAGCTGCGGTATCTTTGCACATTGGCATTATCAGTGTTTGAGTCTTGCTTGAAACTGGGAAGTTGAAGAAAAAAAGTTGCCACATTCACTTAAAAAAGCATGTGTATTTCAAAGAGTGTATATTCTTGAAAATACAGGTATGTCCATCAGCCATGTTGTCATCACCAGTCTAACTCAGTTTCCAGCAAATGCAATAGTCTGTATCAATAATGACTGTTTGAATAAACTAATTGGCAAGTAACTCTGAATCCATGTGATAAAACATGAGCTTGAAAGAATCAGTTTATATGGTGTTAGAGAGAGGGATTCATCATAGCTCTGCATGAATTACTGCCTAAGACATAGCTTTTTCCTTCTTTTACTCTTAGGAAGTCATATTGTTTCCTGCAATATCACGTTGCATGTGTAATTCCAATACGCTTAATCCAAGCAGAACTTGAAATTTTGTTTTTAAGAAGTATAAATTAATCTTGGACAGAATAGAGCAGTGTATGTTTAACTGTGATTGGCTCCAAAACAGGTATCTGCCCAGGTAACAAGTATGATTTATTTCCCTTTTTATAGAAAGCAACTGTCCATATTTTATGGCTGTTCTAAGACATTAAACATTAGACCTGAAGGTTACTAGTCATCTAATTTGTAATGTTCAAGCATGGTACATTTGAAATCCACGTGTGATAGGCTGTGATCCTGCTGACAGCTTTTTTAGGAGGTATTTGAGAGATATAGTGGTTTCTATAACATCAGTAAGGGACTCCAGCTTCTTACCTTTATATCATATGAGTTCCCCAATCCATCACCTTTAAAACATATGCCAAAATCTTTGCTAGAGCTACAAATGCCCATAATTCCTAGTAAATTCAAGAATAGACTCTCCTTAGTTTCCACTGCCTGTCTATTTCAATCTGTGCATGAACTTTCAGCTGTCAGCTTATATTAGCATCTTAGATTTCAGAAAGAAATGCAGACTAAAGAAAGAAAATTATAAAATAAATCATATAGATTTTTTTTCCATTTAGTAGAAGGATAAACCAACTGAAAATCAATGTTTCTACTCTGATAGACTTATCATTTTGAAAAATCAAATCAGGTTTTTATCCAGAAATGAAATCTTACACAGTAAGATATTGATATAATTCTTTTCTATTATTGCTTTTTTTTGGGGGTGGGGAAAGATAGCAAAACAAAACAAACAAAGCCCAGCAAAATAAACAAACAAGCAAAATCTGACTCCCAACAACCAAAACTCAAACCCAACCAAAAAAAAAAAATACTTTGAAATTAAGATACAGATGTCAGAAATTAGGCATGGCAGAAGCCATACATTTGCCTAGCAATTGTTCTTTGCCTTGCTGTCGTTTGTTACTTCTGAATATAATGTAGGGGAGAAATTCCTTGTTGACACTCCAAGCTGCTAAGTCTGGAACTGCTGAGCAAATACAATTCTGTTGTTGATTTCTTTGCTTTCAATATAAATGTCTTCATGGTGCAAGGTGACTAAATAATGATCTGCTTGTCAGTAGGCATCCTGAGTTCAGCAGTAGCGGTCATTTTTCTCCTCCTTAGTAGCTGGTGCAGTGCTGTGGTTTTGACTTTCTGCCTGGGACCAGTGCTGATGACACCGATGTGTTTAGGTGCCACTCAGTAATGCTTACTCTGACCAAGGACTTTGTGAGTCTCATGCTCTGCCAGGGAGGAGAGGCACAGAATCTGAGAGGAAGCGGACACAGGACACCTGACCCAAACAAGCCAAAGAGGTACTCCATACCACAGTGTGTCATGCCCACTATATAAACTGGGGGCAGTTACCTGGAAGGGGAGATCACTGATCAGTTGGGCTGCGTATCAGACAGTGGGTGGTGAGTGGTTGTATTCTCTTCCCTTCTTATTTCCTTTATCATTATTATTATTGGTGGCAGCAGTAGTGGTTTGTGTTATACCTTAGTTGCTGGACTGTTGTTACCTCAACCTGTGGGAATTACATTCTTTTGATTCTCCTCCCCATCCCTCTAAAAGCGGGGGAGGGGGGAAGGGTAGAGGGGGAGTGAGCAAGTAGCTACGTGGTTCTGAGTTACTGGCTGGGTTTAAACCATGACAGTAGGTTATCAAAGAAATCAGCTGCAGAGCACACATTGTGCAGAAATGTCAGTCTAGGAAGGTTCCTTTTGCCAGTTTTAAAATGAAGCAGGAGGTTCCAAGATATCCTGTATACTGATGCGCAAGGTGTTTTGGTCAGCACTTGACACCTGCTAATCCTTCTGTAAATGACTGCTTTCCACCTAAAGCTGTAAAAAACTTCTGAGCTTCTTATTCCATGCAATATAATACATCAACTGGAAAGTGAAATAACTCTTAGCATTCATGGTTGTTTAATTAAAGAATCACCATCTTTAAAATGAGATTTTCATGAATTTTAAGTTTGCACTAAGATAAGAATATCATATATTTTTAAATAACTGTAGGTTGCAATAGTGAGTAAAGAAAAGCCTTCATAACAGAGAACGTTTATGTTTCAAAAAGAAAAAGAAAAAAGGTATATGAGTTTGACATTAAGATTGCTGCGGGACTGCATAACTGAGTGCCTTCACTCACTCATACATTACACAAGGTTTTCCACTGTGTTACCTCACAACTCAGTCAGAGAATATTGCTATATTAGACCTTCAGGTGCTTTTCCAAGGTCAAAAATCTTTCTGTAGCAACTATACAGCAAAGTGTTACACCAACAAGCACAGCAAAAATGATATAGACAGTTTTGACAAATATAGAAAATATCTCTCACATTCTTAAAGAAGCAAAAAGTAGAAAACCTGCTGAATGTTTTCCCAGACGTAAAAGATTTCTGAATGTGGAATAACTGTCTTGTATTATTTTACCTACAATATGCAGTGAGTGGAACTTAAAGAAAAAATGATTTTGCCATTAATAATGGCTACAGATAGTTTTATTTGATTTCTTGCTTTTATTAGTTACCTTACAACTTTTAAAGAGTGGCATTTTGGGCAAGCTATTCTATGATTCGATGATTCTAAGTACTGAATTCCAAGAACCAAGTTAGCTCTACATCACTGATGAATGGGACCAACAGTAGTTAGATGCAAACTAAATTGTGTCCAGCCCTGCCGCATGCTTACTATCACTTCCTTATTTCCCTCTAACCTGTGGGAAATGTCAAAGATTATATAAAGTATTGTTGGTCATTAGTAATTATTTCATTTTAAATGAACTTCCATTAATGTGATGCTCTTAAACACATTCAGGATGTTGCTAGCAAAATAGCTTGATGCTTTTAGGACTGTTGGGTTTTGGCTTCTGACTGAACAGGTATTTCGGAACACTAGACAAAAGAAGATATCTGCAAAAATTAATGTATATAGGTACAAACACACTGGGAAGAATTCAGCAGAAAATGTATGAATACTTTGAAGAGATTACTGAAGACTTGCAGAAAGCAAATGGTCTGTCATTCAAGGTAAAGTACATTATTAATTACTTCTTTTTTTTTTTTTTTTTTTTTTTTTGCAGGCCAGTCAGATTTATGTTCACTTCACTGTGTGTTAATTTTTCTTGAAAAGCAATCATTTTTCTTCCTTTCAAATTCAGATATTGAAACAGTTCTGTTAAATTTAATGTATCCCCACTATGTGCGCGTGTGTGAGTGCGTGCATGTATATCAACAAAAGCATTGGTAAATGTTCAGGAGAATGAGTTAACACAAAGGTGGTTTTCTTTCTTTGTGAGTTCATGATGTTGGCTTGCAGAATACGTACAAATCACTTTTCATGGAGCTCAGCACAGTGTTATTAAAGTAACACTGTCTGTTGGGTTTGGCTGAGGTAGAGTTAATTTTCTCCGTAGTAGCTTGTATGGGGCTATGTTTTGGATTTGTGCTGGAAACAGTGTTGATATTTCAGGTATGTTTTAGTTACTGCTGAGCAGTGCTTTACACAGAGCCAATGCTTTTTCTGCTTCTTACACCACCCCACCAGAAAAGCTGGGAGGGGACACAGCTGGAACATCAGACCCCAACTGACCCAATGGATGTTCCATATCATTTGACATCATGTTTAGCATGTAAAACTGAGGGAGCAAGAAGGAGACGGGGGACTTCTGGAGTGATGGTGTTTGTCTTCTCAAGTCACTGTTATGCATGATGGAGCCCTCGTCTCTTGGAACTGACTGAACACCTGCCTGCCCGTGGGAAGTGGTGAATTAATCCCTTGTTTTGCTTTGGTTGCAAGTGCAGCTTTTGCTTTACTTATAAAACTGTCTATCTCAGCTCATAAGTTTCCTCACTTTTACTCTTCCAGTCCTCTCCCCCATCCCACAGAGGGGAAGTTGTCAAGCAGCTGTGTGGGGCCTAGTTGCTGGCTGGGGTTAAACCATGACATTCAGTGAAACTAGGTCATTAAAAACTAAATTCAAATAAATTGTCAAGGCTTGTGAGTGAATTCAGTAAATTAAGTAAGGTGTTTCTAAAATAAAATATCTTAATAACTCATTCATTTAGGATTTGTAGCAGTATTCTATTATTTTTTGTATTGTCATAAAATATGTTAGTCCTGAAAACAAAAGGAGTGTACATTAAGTATGGAGAAACTATTCATAACACAAAAGCTCATACTCTTATTTCATGCTCTGGTGTTTAAACTGAGGTACACACGATGTCATTTGTAATATTATATTAACATACTTCAGTATAATGTAGTTCTATTCAAACTCCTATTGAATGCTGCTTGAGCATTTGCTTAATACAGATAACAGGGATGTGCATACCACTATTTAAAAATACATTGTTTGACAATATCCCCATAAATTGTCTCTTTTTCTAAAAAGAAAAAAAAAGAAGTGCCTAGCAATTCTTATTAACTTTAAGACCATAAATATTTATTTGCAAACCCATTTACTTAAGAAAATACTTTTCTTTCAAATAATAGCAAGAAGAATATTTTAAATAATTTCTGCTCGGGTGTTTTACTTCTCCACAGCTTTTCGTTCCTGTTAACACTTCCACACCTTTTTTCACACAGCATGGAAAGTGATAGGACACTTTCCAGACTTTAGTATTGGATGACCAAAGAAAGAGGAAGCCAATATTTAAATATCTCATATTTTCTTTTCCATGCTTTTGTTCTCTATAGGGATTTAAACAACTGAATAGAACTGGATGTCTAACGTATAATAGCTTCCTCATTTCCTTGACAGTTGTTTTCCTAAGTATTCCCAAAGGTCAATCAACTGTTCTGTAGGAACATCTTTGCTCCCACATACACTGAAGAGGAAGACAACAGATCTTAAATATAACTTGAAAACCCAGGGGAAATAAGTATGTATTCCTCGCCATAGGCGATGAGTATGAGTTCATTAAAACAGGTAACCAGAGGCCAGACAAAGAGAGAAAAGCAAGGTAAATGCTTCTTGGATAAATCCAAGATAGACAATCATATCAATATAAACTATATTGACATCTCTCTCTGACTTAGCAATCTGAGTACCCAGTTGTTGATAGTGGTAACATTATGTATTCCTGGAAAGACATATTCATCTTAACTTGCAGATGTCCCTTCCCTTAGAAGTACTGAAAGAAAACAATATCTTAATTCACCTAAAGCATTGTTGGTTCTTATGACAACCACAATAGGAATAGATGACATAGGCTCAGCATTTAAGTCATGTACATGAGGAAGAAAAGAATGCTATCCCATACATGTAGATCTTTTTATGATTTATGTTAATACTCAAGTATACATATGATATAGTACTTTCATCCCAGGTCTGAGAAGTATCTCCATGCCTTTATTGAGTAATATTCTTTCCTTAGAGCTGAATACTGCTGTGTACCAGAATATGTGTCCTTGTCACCTTTTCCTGGCTAAGCTAGTCCACAGATCTCTCTGCATTCACATAAGATGATCCAAGACCAAGTTTCAAGGTTTGATTTTGGTATTTACTCTTTATTTTCCAGTCACATAACTCAGTGACATATTTGGTAGGGCTGTGTTCCAATACAATGCCACCAGTACTGGTAATATAAGATAAATTAATCTAACAGTGGCAAGCAGGCTCAGGCAAGTAATTCTTTAAAGAAGTAGGATAATCTTAGACAGCTTTCTTACAATTCAGCCTCATTACTCAACCCTGGAGCTACCTGTGAGGTAATCCCAAGAGCTCCTAAGGTGAAGAGCAGAAATATCCCTTGTAAGTAGAATTTATTGAGATCTGGTAAATTTAGGCTACTCTTATAAATGTAGTACAGCTCTAGGGTTGAATTAGTCTCAGACTATTTTATGTGCCTAAAATACAGTACTCCAGTGCTAGTCAGTTGTTCAGGCTTCTGTATAGCCAATGAAAAAGTTTCTTCCCAGAAGATACTTTATCCTACCTATTTTAGATGTGTCTCTATAGAGGTATAATTCAGCCTTTGGAGATGTCTGTATCCTTCTGATGATTGTAGCATAGGCTGGATATTTTAATTACTACAGTTAGGGTATTTCCAAATTCCTTAGTCAGGGCATTCTAAATTCCTGTGCAAAAACATGATCTGCCAGCTACATGGCAAATAATTTGCTTTCCACAAATGTAATACACATGCCCTCCCCCCCTTTCCCCCCTCCCCCCCCCCCCCCGTTTTTTTTTATTCCTTCACCATGGAATTATTCAAAGGACAATAGCCAATGCAGACGGCTGTTATAATCTGGTGAAATTATTACAGACTGGAATAGGTAAGAGACAATTTCCCTTGTAAAAGGTGCTTAAAAACCAGAGAAATTTAGACTCTGTTGCACAGAGCATTAACTATGCACAGTTATCCTGAGAAATGCATAAACAGAAGCTTTTGAGAGCTTGCATGACAGTAATGCCAAAGTTCAGTTTGGGGAGCCGATTCAGACCCACAGTGGACAATGCAGTCACAATAGCTCTGTTGTTCTGCAGAATAAGAAAATTCCAATATTCAGAAATAGCATGAATATTATAATGTTGATTATCTGTATCATAAAATTGAAAGAGTATTGTAGTTTCCTTTGGCAGTGTGCTTAGCATAGGAGGACTAATCTCAAAGGAACAGTGTTCTGTCTGACCATATGCATGAATAGGTGGCTGTCAAGTTTATACCTCATTGTCTTCAAGCTGGCATCATGCCAGCCCTCAGGCAGGCAGGAAGAAGATATATGGGGAAAGAGGTAGTCAAATTGCTTCCCTATGGCTGCTTTATAAACATACATATGTTAAACACATTTATTAGGGCAGTCATCAGCAGCAAGTGCAAGGGCCCTTCTTCTCCCTCATGAGGGATAGTTGTTGCTTACACAGGAGTGAGAAGTTGGAAGCTGGCCCAGAAATCTGGAAAGCATATTATGTGAGATTCCCCATGGAGGATCATTTTGCTGCCAACGTATCTTGCTCTGGGGTTTCAACACGCCATCAATCTGGAACCTGGCAGCCACCATTCCCCAGCTCACCTCGTCTCATGCAGCGAGCAGACACAGTGAAACTATTTGTCTCAGATTGCAGCCTGGCCACTCATGGAAAGGAAGGGGGAGGGAGGGAAGCAATAAGTTTCTGGCAGAGCTGCGGTCTGAGCTGTGCAGCTCCAATGAGTTGCTCGTTGCAGCAACATGGAATGGCAAGCTCATTCTTTTTTGTCGGACAACAAGCCATGTCAAGTGGTGCTGTTTGCACAGCAATATGGCCCTGAGCAAGGAGGAAGAGGAGGAAGAGCCCAAATAAAGCTTTCAAAAAAGTGCTGTCGTTTACCTTTTAGTGTAAGCTGTGCTTATAGTTTGAAGACTCCAGAGTTTTACAATTCTCAGTTGAATCTCAAATAACTTCTACTTAGGAGTACAGCTGTTTTTCAGAGAGCATTGTACTTCTTATGGGAAGTAAATTACCAATTTCCTTTCCTGGAGACCTTGGCAAATGTGGAGTGAATGTCGTGATCCACATTACATTGACCAGGGACAGGAGATGCCGTCAGCACTTTCCCTGCATGGTCAGCCCTGCGCACAGTCATGAAGTGGTGGGACGCTTACAGCCTTCGATGGAGGTCAGGCTGCATGTTTTGCCCTTGCTCCCCTCCTCCTTGCTGTACTTCATGACATATTTTGATGTACATAAAAAAGACCCTGAGATAAGGCAGAGAGTTAAAAGTCTAGCTCTAAGAGCCAGTGATTCTTGATTTTCCTCCTCTTCCTCATCAGCAGCTGATGATGCTCCTCATTTTAGTTGTTTACATGACTTCTGATTGATTCTTCTGAGTCTAAAGTCCCTGTCACTATAATTATTAGTTCAGTGTAGAACTTCTGTCAAGTCATAAGTAGAGTTGCAAATACTTGTTTTGGATGTGCATCTAGCCACTTGAATATTAACATGCATTGAAATTTTTGTGTAGCTTATGGCAAGTCATTACCATTGTCCTCTGCTTGCAATAAACCCGCTCTATCTCTCTGTTCATCCCACATATAGATTTTAAGAATTATGCACAAACTAGGCACTGCAATGCAGTTGTGAGTCTTGCCAAAGAAGTTTGTACTTTCAATTAATCTAAAAAAAAAGACTGGAAAACACTCCATTGGAGTGAAAGAGCTGTACCACCTAAGCAAAATCAAAATACTTTTATAGCTTTGTAGCCTGCTTAGGTTTTTACACTTCTAGTTTCACACTACAAATTGGAGTGTGAAGTTACAGGCAAACATGCTGGAGTTTAAGGGAAGGCAACACACAGGCAAAGCACAGTCCTCTGCCTGTTTTGTTTTTTTTTTCCGAGACAGATGGGTGTGAGGTAACACCAGTTTGAAGCTCATCCAGTTGCACTAGCTCATGCTGTGATTGAGCTAATTAGTTCTACTAAAAGCTTGAATCTAACAGAGCTCAGCTGGGGAGGCATGGCCCGAGAAAGGTGAATCCAGCTCAAACTGCAGAGCTGTATAGTAATTCAAATAGATGTTTCTTTACTACAAAATACAAACCTGGGGGTCAGATCTGTAGTGGGCCACATTGATTTAAATCTGATGTCTGCTGGAATAAGCAGACTGCTCCCAGAGGAGAATCTGGCCTTATCTTTTCCTCTGTCTAAAAGAGAAAAAGGTAAATGAAAACAATAAATTCCTGATGTGTGGCTGACTAAAGGCATAAAAAGAAATTCTTTTTCACCCATTTTGTTACTAGATATCACCAGGGAATATGGTCTGTAATCCATAGGCCGTGTCTGACATTTCAAAATGGTTTCATTTTGTAGCATATGCTCTAGACGGGAATCATCCCATGTAACGTATGGCTTACAGGATCACATAAAAATAGTGGGTTTGCATGGGAATTCTGTGTTAAAATCAGGACTTGCCTTCACCTCCCTCCCTGCATCGAGTACATAGTAACTTGTTAGTTCTGTTTGTTAGTTAAGGCTAAAAATATATGCAACACAAAAAAAATAAGTTGCCTCTACTTAGCAGCCAGTATGTCTACATACTTGCTTTGCCTATTGTCATTCACAAATATGAAAAGGAATAGAGAATTATGTATATGGTATATTAAATATATGGTATATTATATATATGGTATAGAGAATTATGCTCATCACTGAAGTCCCTTTGTTCCTGTCTTTTTCTCTGGCTAAGTACACACACACACACATATATTTATGGCTAGCAGAAGTGGGGAAAGAGAGCTTTTAAGTAAAATCTAAGTTTGCTTTCTGTATTTTCATCTGGGATTCATGTATGAACTATAAAGTTATTTTTTCCCTAATTCAACAAATTTCATGTTTTGGTTCTTGGTGTGTAGTTTGGAAAATCGATCTGATTTTTTAGGAAAATTCCATGATCTTTAAAGAAGTCTAATGAAAGAGGAGATACAAATAAGACCTTAGAAAGTAGTCTTGGGTACATTTGGAAGTTTTAAAAAGCAGGTCACTCTTTGGATTTGATAGAGACAACATTGAATTAGAAATGAAAGGTTTATAATGGAACTGAGTGACATCACTGCAAGTCTTATTAGTAATGGTTAATCTTAATTTATTTCTTGTTCAGAACAAAGTGAGTTTCTTGTAATGGCATATGTGGGAATTTTAGAGTCCAATTTAATTTAAACTTCTGTCACATTAAAACTATAAGATTTGAAGTTTAAAATTACAGGCTAAAATGCTTCTGTAGGGGCTAAATTTTATCTTTGAACTAGTATGTGAGGTTAGCCAAAAAAAAACTTATGTTTTGTATGTACCTAAGAGTGTGCAAGAGTAATGAGTCTTCAGTCAAAGATAAATTTTATCTTCCCATACAATTCCAAAGGTAAAATTCACCCTTCTAAAAGAAACAGATTCTTGAAAAGAAGTAAAGGTCCTTGAAATGTTCGGAGCCACATCTTAGAGTAGAAGATTATTTTTCCTTTGAAAACTTGAAGGAAGTAAAGAAGGTATTGTAAAGGTGTAAGGCTAGGCCCTTCATTGATGTGGCTTCTTGTAATTTCACTAAGTTCATGTAATCAGTTCCAATTGACACTAGGAAATGTTTTCTATGATGTTTCAAGTAATTTTTATAACACTTTAGAAGAGTCCATCAGTTCTTTTGGTCCTTAAAATAGTTTGCCCTTAAACTTCAACATTGTTTTATGTTAGCAACATTTATAAAAATACTATTATTCATCTTTGGTGTAAGAATTTTTATGTTTTTTTTTTATTTTCTTTTTCTAAAGGACTCTTGATATAAAAGCTTAATTATAAATTACTTAGTGTTGGCATGTTTTATTTTACAGCTTATAAAAAACTTCTAAGGCAGTGTTAAGAAGAAACAGCTGTAGAGTTGATTTCTTTTTCAAACTTTTCTCATGCCATCCAGAAACCTATTTTTCATCTTTTGGTAAATATAGAATTCACAGAACTGACAGAGTTGCTCTTAACGGTGGTTCCCCAAGCATTTTCAGAAATCTCAGTCTCTGAACAGGAGTTGCTTCCAAACGCTAAATGAACATCTAGGCTTTCCGGGCTGATTCACGTAAGGTATGGATGCTGTGGTGTTCTACTGAGAGGCACATATAATATACCAACGTGTTTGCCACTTTCTATTTTCTCCCCAAACCTGTGGATCTTGCTTTGGCTACTTCTTTTTCAGAGACTGCTTTGGAGATGTCTTTGTTTCCTACTTACATTTTTAGTTTTTCTTCTCACAGACCTATCACAGAAAAAAAGCAGTATTTTTTCTTTTGTATGTTTTCTACACAAACATTCAAAAACTCTTTCTGTCTCAGTATCTGCCTCACTGCTAGTGACCACCTCAATTCTTCATGCCTGAGGCGAAAGAAGAGAGTGGCTCCCTCTAATCCCCAGGGATACTCCCTTGCCTCTGTGACTTTAGCTTTACATTACAAATAAGCTCAGTAACTTTCCACTGCCAAAAATCTTGCTGTCCCTCTTTCCTTCCTAGCTGTTTCTTTCTCCATCTCTTCCTGCCAGAGGAAATTAATAATAACCTAATTGCTGTTCAACTGCGTCAGTTTTTCTTAAACTGATCAAGTTTTCTTATCCAAATCTTACAACTGATACTGAATTCACACTTTCTTTTAGACTTTGGTGACCCTGACACTTTGGTGACCACTTCTTCCAAAAGTCTTGTTGGATCATGATACACTTGATGTTGTCCTCCCCAGTGTCCCCATCTTCAAATGGTTCTCCCCATGTGAACCTTCAACACCTTAATTCCTTTTTCCACCTTTCACTACACTGCCACACAGGACTCTGGTTATGAACTCCTTCTTCTGCTCCACACCTCCTTGGATTTTCTTATACACAATTTCAACTTCCATGCCTGTGCTAATGATCTGTAGATATACGTCTTACATCTCTCATTCAGACTGCCTCCTGTCCAGTGTAAAATGTCAGACTGTCTCTGATACCTCATCACAGGTATTTATCAACTCAGGCACAAAAAAGTACTTCTCCAAGCCCTCACTCTGACTCATTTCTTCTTGATCGTGTTAACCAGTAGTTATCCTACTGGTCAGATAGGACTAACCAGAACTATCCTACAGGTCACTTCAGTCTGGAAAACTTCTTGAGTCAATTTTTCACTAAGTCCTTTACCAATGCATGCTTAATTCTCACATATTTGTTTCTTCATAACTTTTCAAAAATGCAGTATTTCATGTCCTTTCTCACTATTAAAGTTTTCACCTAGGCTCTCACTAACTCATTTCTCAGTTACTCCAGTGTTTTCCCTCAGATATTCACATATAGGCTCTGCCTTTGCATATCAACCTGGTATGACATTGCAAAGATGATTTTCCTGGTGTGCTGTGTTGATTCCACCACCCTTTCTTTTTTCTATCTACCAGTTCCCCAGCTTGTCTTGCATCAGCCCTGAGCCATTTGTCCTCAAGTCCTCACAAAATATCAGTATCCTGAAAATATTTTTCAAGCCTTAACCACAAAAGATATTGCTCTGGCTTTGCATCTTTGTGCAAATTTCTTGAAACTTCTTCCAAATCCTCTGGCCCATCTAATCGTATTTGCTGTCTGAGTGTAACGGTCTCATGACTTGCATAGAGGTTTGTAAGCATCACAGAGGTTACAAGCTGGCAGTTTTTTGTCTTTCTTCTGAAGCACCTGTTTCTCACAAAAAAGAGAGGGGAAAAACCCTCCTATGTTGACTGGTGCAGTTTACATGCATTCAGTTCTAAAACAAGAACACCAAATATCTTTTCAGGATAGGTTTACTCAAGCAGACATAAATTTGTCAGCATACATTTAAACAGAGTAAACATTATAGTTGTATTATAGTTGTATGCAATTTAAAATATGTAGCGTTTCCTCTCAAATTCTGTATATGTAAAATGGTCTTCACAGTTCGCAACTGTGGAAAAACAAATCTGGTACAAAACCACCCTTCATCTGATTCTTCCTAGGTATGAATTTAGGCACATTTGACCTTTTCATTGATGAAAGAAGAAAGGTAAGTGCCTGTACAGAAAGATTCAGTCACCTCCCATTGCACCATGGACACAGGGATTTTGGAAGCTCCCATTCCTGAATTTCCTGACTTATCTAAGTGCCTACAATTAGATGAATTAACTAGGATCTTGGTATCAAACATTATTTTCCTTTGTTTTTTGTGAAACAAAATATTTTCTAAGCAACTTAGGCAATAACCAGATCTATGTTTTCATTTTTCCTAGGCAGAAGTCACTGCATGTAGGACTCTCAGTAGAGTGCTGCCTGAGTTTTAATCAGAGGTGGTTCAGTGTGTACCTGGTGCTGCTTTTCCATAATATTATGTTTACTCTGGGTTCTTGAATATCTGTATCTGTACAGCATCTTCTCTCTCTTTTTTGCTCTGTATAAAGCTATGAAATTACCTTTTGCCTAGAAATTTTGGCTTTATCTAGTCAAATTTATATGATAGTCTAACCCTTGCAACATTCAGTTCATTGTATAATTTATTATTGTGACTTTGGAAAGGATAGAAAATAGCCTTTCTTTCATAAAGTATGAATAAAAGTGTTCATATTTAGGAGTCTCCTGGTTTTGATAATCAATTTAAATTCAGTTATCAGATTCTTAAACAGCAAGAGCATAGTTGAAAAAGACACTAAAACTATTTTCTCCTCTCTTCATCCCAAATCTAAATTTACTTTTGTTTTACACACTACCCATGCTTGTATAAAGATATTTTAAATGCTATTTTGAAAAATGGAAGTTGTAGACTTCTTTTAATTTTCCTCAAAACTTATGCCATTAGACTAGGAATAAATGAATTATTATTAAAAAATGCATCAGCAATCTTTATTTCAGAAGGAAAGATTTTATTTTTTTCCAATGTGTAGGTGTCCTTTTTGTTTTTTTAATTTTGTGTCTACATTATCAGTCACAACTAAAAGTGCTGGAAGAAGAGAGCTTACTTTGCAGTCATGACTAGAAGTGCTGAATTATCCCAGGAGAAGAAAGCTCACTTTTGTCAGCATTCCAGTCCAATTTTGCAGACACGAAAGGAGATAATCATTCAAATGTGCATGTGCGCTTAGGAACTGAGTCCAAACTCTGAACCTTCTGAGGTTTGCCCATCTGTATTACGGGCCTTATTAGTTAAAATTGCACATAGCAGATTGAGAAAGCATTTTTATGTCCTCTGGCTAGGTGTGGCTCAGTTAGCACACACTCGTATGACTAAATCTTCACTGAAGTTGCAGGACTTCTAATCTTAGTGTTTTTTTCATTAGGCATCCAGTTCTTCCAGTAAACACTCCTTTTTTGTTCTTTTTTTTTAAAGGTTCTCTGCCTCATATGGCCATAAATTTAAACCCAGGACTGTTGTTATTATAGGAAATGTGTGTTCCAAACAATATAAATATCTTAAATTCTGTTTCTGCATTCTGCTTCTCTAATAATCAGTCATGCCTACAGTTCAGTAAAGGGCACTTCAGCCAGCCAGTAAGACTACAACACTAACTTTCCTGGCATTGGGTGACTAGATAGTAAATCAGCATTAAAGTGAAATTTAGATCTGCACATAAGACCCACAGCAAGACTAAAATATCTTTAGTTTTGGAACTGTAAGAAATAAAATAAAAACTGTTTACTCGAATATGTTTTTTGAGCTGATAATATTTTACACTGATAGTAGCCATTGTCTGAAAATAGCTTTCACTATCCAGGGAAGGGATGAATATGATTTTTTTAATTTAGAATTTTATCTGTGTTTGATAATTCGCCTGTTAACATAGCAACAGAAGAAAGATTATCCTGACCTGGGCAGGGGAACATGAAGCTCTTTAAAGTTTCTGACTCACATAACTAGGGGTCCAGCTATAGAGAGTTTAAACCTTTTTTGGTTTATATTAATCTCTAAGGCTGTAAAAGCACCTAATAAGGTTGTCCCTGATGTCAGACATTGTGTTATTCCTCTGCACTTCTAGGTATAGAAATCGAGATCCAAGAAGGCCTTGCTTTGAAAATATTACCGCTGAAAAATTTTCATCCAGTGGAAAATGATTCTGGCCCCATCTCTTAGGAATAGAATATCCCATATGTTGATTAGGGCCTGCCAAATCATTGCCAACCTAAATATTATCTCTTAGACCTCTAAGATATTCACCCAGAACTGCAGCCTCTGATTTTCACTCTTATGGCTGGTTAAGTAGGAAAGGCTGCTTTGGTTTTGTTTCTAACTAGAGAACCACAATTTGAAATCCAGTGTAAACAATTCTGACTCGAAGATTTAATTGCACATCCTGTGTTTTCTAGAAGATGGGTCTGTATGAAGCATTATAAAATTTTTGCCAGGTACAAAATAGGTAATTTAATGAGGTAGCACCTAAAGGTTCTTCTAGTGTCATATTCTGTGACATACAGGGTTTTTTTCCAAAATATTTGAGAAGATTTTGTCTTTGTATGTTTGGGACTATCTGTTAGCATAAAACTGTTCACAGTTTAGTCTTTGCTTGACCACAGAAACATTACTGCAACACTTCAAATTGACCAAAGGTTTAGTCTTTGGTTTAGCCTGGGCTTCCAGAGATCCTCCCAAGTTGGACAGGTTTCTTTGAACCTAGGAAAGAAAATGTCTATATTTATACCAAGCAAATAATTATATTTATCTCTGACAACAGGAAGACTTGATATTTCTGACAAAGAGAAGATAATAATAACCACTGATTATAGAGTAGGTCAAGGTGTTTGCCAAAACCAAGGAACAGCTGTAGTATTTCTCTGTGTTAGAGGAAGACTAAAAATCTAATAGACATTTTCCAGTCTGACCAAAACACTCCTACAGGTGTGTTAGTCCAGATTCAGCAATCATCTTTGACTTCAATTAAAAAAACAAAACACACACTAAAAACCCCACCCACATTGTACTATGTATTTCCAATGAAATGTGCTTTTCTTTATCCTCTTACACAAATACTTTGTCAATGAAAAATTGATATTTATTTACTGATTTACACTAAGTTGTTTAAAATAAGAAAACCTGTCTTTTATAAGGCTGCCACCTATTAAGAATATGATTGTTCTGAATTTTACTTTGCAATTCTCACTAGAAGAGAGTGATTTGTGTTGTCTTTGTCTCTGAGTTGTTGTGTTGTGGTTTCTTTTGAGGGTAGGGTCAAGGATAGTGATAGTGTGTGTTTTGGGAAGGGTTAGTATTTCAGGGAGGGAGGGAATTATCTTGAAGAAAAATAAATTATATGTACTTCACCTATTTTATTGAAAATTATCTAGAGTTGATTTAGAAACCTAAAAATTGGTAGTTTCTACTTTTTCTGTTTAGTAAAGAACAATAATACCAAAAGAGTTGAAAACTAAGAATAAGACCCAATAAACTAAAAAGATAGTTTTTAATATATACTGGTTAAAATAATTGTGAATTATATTTCCTTCCTTTTTTTTTTGGTTGTGTTTTTTCAGGCTTAGAGATAAATCTATTTTATATTCACAAACAATTTACACTTGTGTGATGTCTAAAGCATAATATATTTTTGTTTAAAAAAGTGAGGAGTATCATGAAATCACACAGTTCCAAGAAGTGATTGCTTAGAGAAACACTATAAACCCATGACAAAACCAGAAGAGATAGCAGCAATACATACAGGTTCACTTAATAAATCAGCTAAGCACCTCATTTCTTAAAACAGGAGAGAACTTCTGTCTTTTCCTTGCACATAACTCAGAAGACATAGAATAAATTACAGCTGATTGTATGCACAACTTACCATAGAACACTGAAAGGCAACCACAAAGGTTTCTGTACAGTCAAAAATGTTCAGATGGGGAGGTTTTTGACCTTTTTTACAAAGAAATGAAAAATAAAACTATTCTTATATAGTTGTAAAATTTTCAGTGGCAGACTCGAGTCTTCATTTGGTTTTCAACATTTAAACAGTAAATTTCAGTTCAAAAGGAACATTAATTTCTAGGGGAACTGTTAAAAGAGATAAGAATGTACCAAATCCTTGCTCTCAAGCCTGCTTTGAGATGCATGAGGGCATAGTTTCTGTTCCATGGTGAAGGAGTTTGGCAGATACTTTTTAATGTATGTAAATGAAAATGGGAGAGTCAATACAGTACTTGGCAATTTTCCCATGGACATGGAAATAACTGAGGCAGAGCCTTTCTAGATGAATTTCATTATGAAACAGTAAAATCAAGTTGGTCTGTGGATTTACTGCTTATTTTTACTGCAGCGACAAACTTACACAACTTCCTGTTGAGGAGCTGAGCAGTGTCTGGGGTTACTGTGCTCTCTTGTAAAAAGTGACGACAACGGCAAGGCTTTCTTCTGACTGTGATGATGCATATACAACATATCTGAGACAGGTAATGCTACAAATATAGAACCTAAAGAATGGCCTTGTCAGTTAGTGCTATTGGGATTTTTAATATGTCAGTAGTCACAGACTCCAGAAAAATCAGCCAAGGTGCACATACAACACCGGTTTTGAGTGACTTCTCTATCTGTCGTAGTAGAGATTTCAATCTGCTATAACATACTTTAAGGTACTGCAGAAAAGTTTAAACCACAGTTGTGTTCTAGTTCTGTAATTGTTTTAACACATCTCTTAAAGGAAAACCATGAGGCCTATAAAGGCAATATGGTTGATTCCTCGCAGTGCAAATAGAATATTAGAGGCCTGGAAGAAACAAGACCGAGTGGAAAGTACTTGTCCCCCCCAGATCCTTCTGCCACTGGGGCTGTTGTGGCCAGTGCAAATGGTTCAAGGGCCTATTTTAAGGCACAGCTGTGATGAAGCAGGGAATGCAGGTCCACCTCTGCTTCCCAGCTGTGCAAAGCTTTATGCTGAAAACTGGATCTCCTCTTTACGCTTCTTAATTCTGACAGTTTGAGGGACGGAGGAAAACAATAAAAGACAAATGTAGAGTGGCTCAGGTGTCATTTTAAGGTACAACATGCTGCTGGCAGTGCAAGAAATGTTTGGCCCAGTGAGTGAGAAAGAAGACAGAAATGAATCACAAAATCATAGAATGGTTTGGGTTGGAAGCGGCCTTAAGATCGTCTAGTTCCAACCCCTTGCCATGGGTGAGGACACCTTCCACTAGACCAGGTTGCTCAAAGCCCCATGCAACCTGGCCTTGAACACTTCAGGGATGGGACATCTACAATTTCTCTGGGCAACCTGTGCCAGTGTCTCACCACTCACAGTGAAGAATTTCTTCCTGATACCTAACCTTATATCTAATCCTTATATCTCCCCTGTTTAATACATAAGTGAAAAAAAACAGGGGCGAAAAAATGTCGCTGCTTTCCTTAATCCTGGATTACAGACAAAGGGCTGCTTCCACATCTGCCTGCTCGAGTCTCCTTCACGAGCACCCCCTTCCCGCCAGCCGCGCCCGAGCAGCGCCAGCGGCGCCCCTCCCTCTGCCTCCGCGCGGTGTCGCTGTCGAGCCGCAGCACCAACCTCAGCTCAGGTCCCGGCCTGAGCACCGGCACAGACACCACCAGCGGTTCTAACCCGAGGGTTGGGAGAATGTGGGACCCGAGTAGCGCAACTCCCATTCTCATGTTTGTTTCATTGATGTTTCATAGGGATAACAGGGCATAATCAGGCTTTACAACCACAAATAAATCAAATAAATAAGAATCCATAATAAAGCTCTGCTTATTTGGCAAAATTTGGTGGTCCAGCAAGTTAGTGCATTCTTCTGTAGGTGACAGAGAAGCAGAATGCAGACCTGACAGCATGTCGCAAGGTTGTCTGTCTTAGCTATAGCCCAGAATCTCCTGACCACTTTGAAAATCACACAATGGGAAAAAATAAAGATTTGTTATGATAGAATGGCTTGGTGGAAAAGAAATCACACCCTTGAACATCTGTCCAGTACCAAAATTCCAGCTACAGGAGCCTAAGTTTTAGGTTGGTAGTGGTTTGGGTTTTTTTTTGTTTGCTTGTTTATTTTTTTTTCTTTTTTTTTTCTTTTTGTTGTTGTTGTTGGTTGGTTGGTTGGTTTTTTGTTTGTTTGTTTTGGTTTGGTTTTTTTTTTTTTTTTTATCTTAAATATTGGCAGGAACTATTCCTTCAGTGTCTTCTTATCTTTACCCCGTGGAAATGGTACTATCACAAGAGTTATTTAAGCTAAGCCTCTTACTTGGCAGTTTGTGCAAACAGTAAGAAGAGCTAGCCAGCTGCAGATTGAAATTTGTTCAGAGCAGTCAGGATTCTCCAGGACTTCTCTACAAGCACCGAAGCAGATCTACTCTGCTCAGAGAGACATTTAGCTTGGAGCTGTTAGCCTGCTCTTCATCTAAACATCTAGTTTGTTGTCAGAGAATCCCAAAATATCAAGCACATGAGGAACAAATCATACAAAATTACTACTCCTGATTGTATTGATGGCTGATCAAGTATTGTGTGATTGAAGCCTTATGATTTTAATAAACATCATGCACCTTCAAGCAGCTCCAATGAAAATGGCATGTAATTCCAGCCACAACTATTCAGATAACTAAAGCTGGTCATGACAGTCCTTCTAGATCCAGGTGATGTTTAAGGAGCTCATGTAGATCAGCAAAAGAAGCTACAACCTCCTAGTTTTTGAAACAGCTGCTGTGACTTTCTCAGTTTTTTCTAAAAGTCTTTTTGTAAGCCAAAAGCCCTGATACTAGAAACAGTTCAAACTTAGACAAATAGAGTTATTTTGTCCATAGTAACATCTCCCTTATAATGAAAATCCATTATAAGAAACTGTCCTTATTCTGAAGACTGGGATACATCCTGCACTGGAAAATGAGACTCAGATCATTCCTGATGTTTAGAAAAAAGGTCTTCTACGCTAAGGTATCTAATATGGTCATAGCAGTCAATCATATGATTTTGCCAGTATAATTACACCCTAGGTCTTACAAAGAGCATCCTTGTATCTTATACCTCAAAGTTTTTCAACTACAGTACATTTATGTTGGAAGTAGCTTCTTTGAATGCTACAAGAAATAATGATTCTCCTGTGCTATGAAAAAAGTTCATGCTTTCATAGAAAGTTTTCTGAGAGGGTCTGTAGTACGAAAATGAAATAACTAAACATTTTGGTCCATTCTTGTCTCTGCTGCTGACTTCAGATCTGTCCACGTTTATATTAAATCATAGATACTTAATGTTTCAATCTCATCTAAGACTTCTTATTTCTTTCATGATGGTGTCATTTCACTTCCATTCTATACTTAAATTACTCTATCAGGTCAGATCATTATATCTACTTTGGATGATTTTTAAAAAATCCTTTATAAAACTATACTAAAGATTTTGCATTTTAGTTTCCTGCTGAGGTTCTCTTTCATTACCAAAACACCTACTGCATTACATGTAATATATTCACTTTACAGTAATTTCTGGCAGGACTCTTTAATTTAATGTGTGTGTTATACCAAGCATCAAACTCCAGACTGATCCAAACCAAAAAAAAAAAAAAAAAAAGAAAAAAAGTCAGAATTAGTGATATCTAGTATTTGCATATCATTTGGTATCATTTGAAAAGTCATTCATTTCCCACACCTCAGATCATTGAAACTCAGTGTATTATTCTCAACAGATTCACAACCATCAACAAATCACAATAGCCTTCACTCAGGTTTTGAATTTTCATAAATTCAAACATCAGAAACCAGAAGATTCATGGGTGTTTCTGTTTCACGTGAATAAGATCTACCAGAGGTGTGCCATTCCTCTTGGTGAATCAGTCTGAAAAGTCATGTGAAGGTTTCTGAATAGATAACATTGGACATCTTCATAAAGCTGCATGAGGTCATGTGTCTGCATAGATGCAGAACCACAGCACCATCATGGTCCCTGAACTTTTGCTTGCATGCATTTCTCACCCATTCTGTGTGGCACAGGTAATGGGCAGAAGGTCCTCTGCAGACCATCAGCCTGGATCCTCTCTCAAGCTTTTTCTGAAATTTTACAGCAGGCTTACATTCTTGATTTGTGGACATAGGAATACCTACCTCCAAAACTGGAACACTGCATTTGAGAAACTGTCCATAGAAATAGCACAGGAATCAATTGCAATTACTTCTGGAAAAGTAATTCAAATTATTGGACAGTGATGGCTTCAGGCTTTATGTTCAATCCATCTCATGAAGTGTTATGCTCCCAGTGACATTAGAGGAAAATCTTTACATAGAAAATGTGGATGCAATTTTTTAAAAGGAATATTTATTATTAGGGCAGGGGAAGGAGGAAAAAAAATATCAAGGGCTCCTTTCTTAAGTGACAAGTGAATTCATAGCTAAGCATCTGCTCAGAGAAGAAAATACTGAGGTCAGATCTTGGCCTTGGTTTTAAAGTGGGCCCAGGGAGCTATATAACTACATTACAATCACCAAATATGTTTCTAGTGACAATATTTTCTGCTTTGTTTCCGTTTTTGTTGTTGTTTTTTGTTTTTCTTCAGAGTAGATGGTTTTCAGCTGTGTTATACTAAAACCAGGATAAAGCTTAGGTCAGTAAGGAAATCCCCTCTGAGAATAATAGGGCGCTTGGCAGTCAAAGACCCCCAAATCTACAGATGTGTGTCCAAACAAAAGGGGAAGAAGAAAGAAATAATCTTTCTATCAATACTGCTTTCTTGTTGCTTTCCTACCAAAAATAAGACTAAAACCAAAATGATTACTTGGTCACACCATTCATCTTGACTCTACAAAATGCATCTGTATTTAAAAATAAGTCAGAACTCCTTATTTTAGTGTAAAATCAGACTACTTGTTTTGGAAAAGGAGAGAAAACACTCCAGGAACGGAAACATTCAACAAACAATTGTATGACCAAATGACCTGACAGCAGACTTATTTTCTGTGTGGGAATATACATTTGGAAAGAGATACTGGAATCACTGGACACCTAGAGTTGTTTTGGCTAGCAGATGATACACATCAGGTTCTCAGCTGCTGTAAATCAATGTTGCTCCACGACACCAATTTACATCAGCTGTGCAAACAACCCAATATCTCTCACATGGATGGTATGTTAGCTTGCCAATGAATACATTGATTGCAGCAATGATATTCCTGGCAGGCTGACTAGGTCATTGATAGACCTGTGACCTGTAGAGAGAGGCATGTCTGTCATCCTATGAAGAGTAGACAAGCCTTAGTGGAAATGAAAACCAGAAATCAAGGCCTGGGGTCAGAAGACAAAATTGTATAGTAAAACTTACCAAGACCTGAATTTGAAGCTAAATTTGGAACACAATACTTTGCTACAGGCATGAAATTCTTGTCTGCTCCCTGTTTTACTGGCATGAAAACGTGTTTCAATTACTTTAATGTAAATACAGCAAAAGCACTGAAAAGTTTGTAGATAAAATCCCAGAAAATTTTTTCAGTTGTCTGTGCTGGTTTTAGTAGCTTTGCTTTTTAGCTGATTTGTTACTTTTGCTGGGTTTTCTTCTCCATTTTTCACTATGAATATCAAAATGGTATACTGGAGAAATACTAACTGCAACATTGTTTGCTAAAAAGAACATGGTTCTGAACTTTTCCATTTTTTTACCTTCTCAAGTATTTCCAGCAGAAATCAAAATCGGGAAAAGACTTCTTCATGTATGATGAAACTCTAATATCATAAAACCAGTTTTGCAACACGTATCATACAGAAATGCATGCCTTTCTTGACAAAAAATGAAAGATCAAAAGCCTGATAAAACCTTTTTCAGGTTTCGCTACAAGCTCAGCCAATCCTCTGAAAGTCCCTAAACTTTAATGTTTTGGCAGACATTTGAGCAAAACTGAGCTGAGCTCAGCTCTGAGGCAAAGAGGCTAATTTTTTTTTTTTTTCTTACGTTTCATAGTGACTGGAGTTTTGGTTGTGGCATTGAAAGAGAATGAGACATTTTGTCTGAATTTTGTTCTGCAGGTTTGAATTTTCTTGGATAAAGAAGTTGAAGCTGAAGAAAATATCTTCAGTATTCTCTTTCAAGGGACTGTGTAGAGAAGACGTCTGAGCAGAATCTGATCCCATCCTGGGACATGAATGAGGGAGGGAAGCAAAAGAAGTGCATTCCACTAGCTATTCAGATAAAGTAGACCATGGGGAATCCAGAGACAACTGTTTCCACACCTATCTATATCAGCATCAGCCTTCCATGAGAACGTGTGTGTCACAAGCTCACAGACATCTGTCCAGACTTGGCCAAAGGTGTTACGCCTCCATGCTTTGGTTATTTCTCATATTTCTCATGCATGCTCCAAAATGGCCCTGAAAGGCATACAAAAGTCACTTTGTGGTATAGACAACAGAACAGGATTGCATAAGACTGTACTAGTGCCATTCTGGTAACATTTTCAACAAAAAATTTGCCCTTATTATATTCAGACAAGTGGGCAATATTATCTTTACTCCACTTTCCTTCTTGTATTTCAAACACTGCCTAATAATAATAATAATAATAAACCAAAACCAGTACAGACTGTAAAATGCAGAGATAGTATCTCTTTGTGAGGAAAATTTCTAATTGAACTTATTAAAGTTTCCTAAACCACACAAGTTGTCTAAAAATGTTATCATCCCTTCAAAGACCAAGTGCTGGGGAGTTGAAAAGCAAAGTGATACTTAAAAAAAAACTTTCATCTAGTGTTAAAATGAGCATTGTGGCACTACCCCAGAAATTCTGACATACCATTCATTTATTTATTTTAAGGACCATCTCCCTGAATAGTGACAGTGTAGAACTATAGAACTTAACGTTTCTTAAAAGCATTTAGATCTCTGAAAACATTTGCTTGGTACCCAGGCTTATGTAGCCTTATTGCCCATACTTAAGCACATTTTATAGTGATCACAGTATCACAGTATCACAGTATGTTAGAGATTGGAAGGGATCTCAAAAGTTCATCTAGTCCAATCCCCCTGCCGGAGCAGGAACAACTAGATAATGTTACACAGGAACGTGTCCAGGCGGGTTTTGAATGTCTCCAAAGAAGGAGATTCCACAACCTCCCTGGGCAGCCTGTTCCAGTGTTCCGTCACCCTCACTGAGAAGAAGTTTCTTCTCAAGTTTAAGTGGAACCTCTTGTGTTCCAGTTTGTACCCAGTGATATTCTCTTGCTTCACATATTAAAAAAAAAAAAAAGAAAGTAATTAATAGCTTAAGTCCTGACTACAAACAAATTACCCAAGATGGATTTAAACAGGTTTTTTACAATGCCACACTGCTGTTAAAGTCTGATACTACTACCAAATATAATAAAATGCATGTATTTTTTAGTTTTGTTTTAAAAACACTACTTTGTTTTCAAAATTATTGCATATTAAGTATTTTATATTAAGTATTAAAAATCTTCAGCTTTTCTTCATATTCTTAAAACAGGTCAGATAGATAGGTCAATAGGACACCAGTAGGAGAGAGAGGTGTTATATCACGTACATCGCAAAACGTTGAAGCTGTCTAAGGCCTTGACAAGAAGAGGTTGATCCCGCTTCTTTGCACATGTTATTTGCATCTAACAGGTAACCAAGTCTGTAAGTATGAGCAGTTGAACCTAGTAATAGAAAACATTTGAAAGTCAAAACACACTTGCCAGCAAAACCTGAAATGTGTTCACATGATTTTTTTTGTCTTTTTGTTTGTTGGCCATACAGTATCAAATGCTGTTTCTCACAGATAAAAAATTATGTCTAGTAGCTCTGCGCAAAAAATTCTTAAAAGCTGAAATATTTTTAACTGAAGAACAAATAAGCACGGTAATAATTGATAGTGATAGTAATTATGTCTAAAGGGCCATTTTGCATACATCACTTTGAAAAAATATGGTTGCAATAAATATACTTCTACTGAATAAGAAGTATTTTACATAGATTATTTAGTTTAATAATTTTCAAGTTTTAAGATAGAAAAGAAAAAGTCAAATAAAACCAGTTTAGCTTTAAAGCTTTTGGCTAATCTCTAGTATTTCTCTTTACAGCATCTGCATTTTCCACGTAAATTGCATGTGGCACAGAAAGTGAAATCTTTAGATCTGACACACTGTCAATGTTTATGATGTCATGCTATACATTACCAAATATGGCAGCTTTTTAAGAATCTTTCCTCATGCTTAACTGAATATGACAAAATACCATATACTCATCAAAAAAATTTATGCAAAGATAATACTCTTTACACTTCAAAATAAAAAGATTCATGTGAAAAAAAAGTCTCACCTTCATTAAATCTATTGTGAATAATAATTTTCTTCCAGGCACTGACATTTTCAAAAGGTTCACTGTTGTTTCTTAAGGTGACCTGAAAGTATTTGTTATGGCTTTTTCTATGTGACTTAAAACAATAACTTCAGAGACAGATCAAATGAGAGGCCTGGTCAAGAAAGCTGTCTTGAAAAAGTTTCTTCTTCATTTGAAGAAATTCAAAATTCCATCTCTCTGTAACAAAAATGTTTCCAAATGGATAGCCAAAATCTACATAAATTGTAAAAAAAACCCAACCAAACAAAAAACCCACAACAAACCAAAAACCAAAAAAACCTCTGCCATGTTTATTTCACTATTGATATAAAGTATAAATTAAGCCCTCAGAAGAGGGAAAGTACATCTTTCAATTCGGCAGCCTTGGCATCAGAAGAAAGTGCTATATTGTTCTCCACACAAACCATCCCCATTAGAGCTCAAGATGTTCTTTTCCTTTTAATCCTCATTTGTACCCCTTAGCCATTTGTCTAGAATTAAATTAACTGCAATTTGGAAAATGTGGATGAAAGGTAGTGCATTGAGTAGATATCACATGTTTCCTGAATAGTGCCTGTTCTGCCTCTTTCACAGCCATTCATTGTGCCTGAAAGGGTGTAGTGTGTGAATTGTTGGACTGTCACTCTGCAGTGAAGTCTAGTAGCCAGTATTACCATGGAAACAGCAGGAAAAAGACAATTAACAAAATGGTTCTGATTTTCCTTATTTCTTGGGGGAAGGGGTATTCATTAGTGATTTTTTTGTTTTCTTTTGTTATTTTCCAAGAAGAAACACGGGAAGGGGAGGAATCTTCTTGTTAAATTAGATATTGTCATCACTGCAGGCCTAGTAATACAACAGAAATGTGTGTTTGTGTAATAAAAAGTGAGTTTTTAAGTGTTGTCTAGTCTTATTCCATTCTTTCTCATCACAGAAAAGAAGTCTCAAAATATTCTAGGTAAGTGACTGTTAATGAGCAGAGCCTGTGAGTTTAACCCTCACACATTCATCAGGCCTTTAATTAGTCCCTCTCAGAATCACTCCTATGACAGAAACACAATATAGGACTGAGAGGGGTTTAAACCAAAAGGGGGCTCTCTTTAGATTTTTAGCATAAGTTTAAAATCAAGTAAGTTGAAGGAAAGTGCTGTGGGCTGCTGTAAAAGACAGTTTTGTGCCTGAAGGACATTCCAGTGCAGGGGTCTAACTATAATTTCAAGGCAGTCAAGTTCACAGCCTGCATTCAGAGGAATGCAAATCAAAGGAGAGAAAGGCTCTTAAATACACCTCTCTTTTAAAATTGCTGTTTCTGCATAACAGTATTACTAACCTTCACACATTGTAATTAAAGGAAAAAAAAAAAACGAGTGAATTCTATACTAACTTTTATGTAAAACATTCCCAAAAGACTGAACTCCAGGTTGTGGTCATGTCACATGGATGTAAAGACCTCAGGAACAAAAAGAACTCTCCTCCAGCTTTATACAGATGCAGTCAAAATCACTGCCAGAATCATTCTCATTTCTTGATCCTTTCCATTGTAAGAGCAATACATGCAGCAGAAAAACTGATGGAAAGTATTGTGATTAGACAAGCATATTACTGGCAGGTTTCATCACATATACACTAAAGGAAGACACAGTTTTCTACAGTATTTGCCAAAACCACCATGGTAAATGTCTGTTGCAATATATCAAGCCTACTGTCATAACAGAGCTGTCCTGTACTATTTATTTGAATAACACCTATGCCTTTGGGAATAAGGACTCTCCTGGATCTCTAGTTTCCAATGAAGTAGCTTCTTGTTGTTGTTTACAGAAGAATTTGCTATGAAGTCATACATTTGGTCTCTGAGTAGTAAAATGAAAAAGAGATTTTCCTTCTTTGCTGTCTAGCACACTGTCATGCCTCTCACATTCTCTTTATGACAGAAATAGTTATTTGTTTTCAGATCCCAATTTATCTCTGTATCTCATTCTAGTGTGCTTTTATTGTCAGATATTGGTTTAAATAGAAGTACTGATTCTTGAAAGAGTGATTGCTGCTGGTGTGTAGCCTACAGAGAATTATTTACAGGAGTATGTTGATTTTGAAGAAAGGCAAACAGTGAAGGAATAAAATGACAGAATACATAATGCAAACATATTGCAGAGATTTGGGATGCATTAAAAGAGGAGAGGAGAACAGTTGGGGAAAAAAAATAGAAAGTCCTGATCACTATTTGTGCTGAGAAAATACAACAGTCCTTTGAAACAAAACACTAGAAAATTGGAGGGCAAGACTAGGGATCATATGCTGAAGGCATAACGTGGCTGAAAGAACATACGTCAGCAATATTAAAGTTGATGGTCAATGGGGAAAAAAGAAAAAAACTCCAAGAGTTTTAAAACCAAAAATTGATGCAATCATCATCAGGGTTATCTGATAATGAACCCAAATTGTCTCAGACAATAAATCTGTAAGGTAATAACAAGAAGGGGAGACACAGACTTTCTTTGATCCACAGAAGTGTAGTTGATGTCAAATTTTGCACTATTAGCTTACAGGAGCTGCACAATGCATGTAACTGTAAATGGACTGAAGACAAAATTAATTTAATATTGTATTATAAGCAAAACATAAAAAACATGCTTTTATTGTTTAGTCTCTGATTAAGAATTTTTCTGCAGTCCCTAAACTCTGATCAAAGAACTTTTCAGCCATGTAATTAATACTTGTTTCTGAAATACATTAATTTGCAGTCAATAAGTAACTTTTCCTGTTGATCTCACGTGTTTGCATTTAGATTACAACATGGATGTCACCAGAAACCCAAGAAATGCTAGGAACAAACTATTTACTTAGGGGTAAAACATCCTAAAATCGGCTTTTTTTCCACTTGTCTTCACTGTCATAATTTCAACAATGCTTCACTTACTCCCACAAACTGTTTTACTTTTATTATTGGTTGAGGTAATTGGTGTTTTCACTGGGCTCAGCATGTTCCCTTCCTTTACTTAGTCCTTAGCATTAACACTAATGCCCTTGGAATCCAACACTTTATAGATTTTCCAGGGGGTTAACTTCTTCAGGAGTGAAGTGCAGCCTCTGACATCTTCCTCAAAGATCACATCAACTAGAGAAGACTTTTAATCCAGGTGATGAGAAAGGAAGGAACAAAGCACGAGGCAAAATCTGAAGAGTTTGTTGTAAGCTTACTTTAGCCCCAGTCAAATAGACAATGTTTATTTGTTTGATAAGTATGTAGGTTAATTAAAAGTAATTGATCAGCTTCTTTGTGGCCAGTTGCACCAAAGTATGTGCATATTTTGTGCTTACTTGAACTGTGGACTTAAATATTTAAAACAGTCATAGAAGTCAGTTATTTGGGTACATGTGGAACATCCCATTATTTAAACTGGTATGCACATATGCAGCCATTCTCATAATTAAATGTGGAAATTTATACAGGAAATTGCTTCAGGCTGACTGTGAAAAGAGACTTGAGATTTTTTTATTATTCTTTGGAATCTGCAAATCAGGGTAAGATTTTTCTAGAAGCATCTTTTCTGGTGAAATTTCTAATTTCTAAATGAGTTGGAGATGCTGAAAGAGACTTGTTATATTTCTGCATTTGATTTCTGTTTTGCGCACAGACAAAAGGGAGATGTAGTGTGGCAAAAATATTGTTGAGGTCTTGCTTTGCTAAATGGAAGTTAGCAGAACTTATACAAGCCTTCAGAACTTTTTGAGGCATGTTGGGCTTAACCCTTAATTGGCTGAATTGTTTCATCCAATCCAACTTCCTTATATGACTAAAACCAGAGTTTTTCAGATGTTTTGATTTCTAGGGACTCCGTTTGAAAACTGAAAACTTACACACAATTCATACACTACGAAACTGGTAAATGCGAGCAATTATTTGGCACAAATACACTTTTTCTTTTCACAGTGCACAGCACCCATTAGGCAAGGCAATAGGGCATTATTATTGCATTGACTATAAAGGAAGTGTGGCATAAATCTTGTTCAGCTTGGTCATCATATGCTGCTGACAGCAGTCATAAGAACTTTCCAGATAACAAAATGCAGCACGGGGTCCTTACTGCTGAAATGAAAGAAGACTTCCAGTATGCATTTCATTAGTATGTCAGCTTACAATACCTGCATTTTTCTCTTGGCATTATTCCGGGACTTTAGTTAAACATTGGCATTGATGAAAGATGGATATTAGCTTAACAACTTTCTGCACATTTGCTTTGACTCTAATCTCCTTTCAGAGCCTGAAATATTTGTAATTTCAGTTTGTCACAGAGGTTAAAGTAATATGACCAACAGCTGACAAAATGATACTATATTTTTATCATCTGTTTCTCAACCTATTGTGAGAGCAATATGGTCAGCCACCAGTTGCCTGAGTCCACCTGCATTAATCTGCCTTATTTATCTTATTTTCATTCAAGGGAAATTACCAAGAAAATATGAATATTTCTAACTGTGTATATATTTAGGCTGAAGAACATAACTGATTTTATCCCTATCCGGAAAACGCTTATAGAGTGTTTAGTTTTCACTGTGCAACAGCCAGAATGCCAGACTTTAAAAACACATGTTCATTGTGTGTGGTTTGAATTTCAGCAGGTTAAGGACCAGGATTTTCTATAAAACAATCATCCCAGAAAATGTGTGTACCAGAAATATCTCTGTGTGAGATCAGTATGAGAATTTTCTGAGTATGATTAACTTACACTTTCCTGCAAGTGTTATGCACAAAAACACTTGGGATAGGTAAACAGATAAATAGATAAATATGCATATATGAATCTGCAACAAGTGCTCATCTAAATTATTACTGAATTATCTCAGGTTTTGCACTCTAGTTTGATATTAGGTTTTATACATATTTTCTTTAGATCAAATTACACATCTGTGTCTGAAATTGGTATCCTGGTGGTTTGCTGACTTACATGCTACAAGCATTTTTTAACTTAATTTGATAAAAAGCCACAATCTCAAATATATTTTAAATGTTTTCACGTACACAGTGGTTGAGTAGAGAAGAGAGACCTATTAAGGCAGCTTGATCACTAACTTTATTAGAGGACAAGGACTCTGCAGAGGAAAGACATTGACTCTGTCAGTTCACCAAAGGAAACAAAAACTTTGGTTGTTTCAAGCTTGCACCTTATTTGATGCTGCAAAACATTTCTGCAGGTCACAGAGAACAGTAAAGCTTACTTCTAGTTAGTTTCACTCAACACAAAAAAATAATTCTTATTACTCCTTGTGCCTTATTTTGCAAAGTTGAAATCAGCAGATCTAAATCCTAGGCTTTATATTCTCATAACTATGCTTTTCTACCTGTCTCTTATGGTGTACGGAGCAAAGAGATTAGTCAAGTATCATACTCCAGTATTTCTTGAGCCCAGGTTTTAGACATCACAGAATGCCTGTCTAGTTTCCAAGTGTTTTCTCTTTATGGGCCCGAGGAACACAAGCATCAGCAAGTTGTTGGCTTCACTAATCATGTATATCTGAGCAGCTGGGTAGCCGTTCTTCCTATTTCATAGAATATATTTCTCATCATGCTACACGAATTAAGTAGACTGTTGGAAGGAAGTGTATATAAAATTTTGGGAATCTCTTGAAGATACATGCATCTCCTTCAGAGAATGATTTCAAGTCATGCATACTTGGTTTTGCTTTAATAACTTCATGTCACACAAAATCACATGCCTTTAGAGGAAAAAGATGTCTGCTGGTCTCTCATCAGCAACACTAAAGAAGAAATAAGCTGTGAGAAAAATCTTCTTTCTCTGCATCATGGTGTCTGATAACCTCAATTTCATTTATTTATTTTTTTACATTATTTTGGACTCCAGTGAACTTTCAACAGCCTTGTGCTGCCTGCTACTAGGTAGCAACATCTTAAAATTATTATTGTCTTTAAAGCCCTGAGAACAAAAAAGATATCTATATTAGAGGTGTAGCTTAAAATATAGTCAGGATCAGTAAAACAGCAAGAATCTTCAGTCTGCTATCATGAACTTTTATGCACTTGTTGTAGGTAAAAATTGTGTCTGTTTTGACAGCACTTTCCTCAACACAAGTTTCATTAAACTCTTACCCTTCAGGTAAGTATACTCTGTGGGATGAAGGCCTCAAGCCAGTCAGCTGGTGCCTGTCAATAGAAGATTAACTAGTGGCAGATAGTCTCCAAAGGAAACTGTAAGCTTAAATCCAACTTGAAATAGTTCTTTTTTTTCCTTTCTTTTTCTTTTTTCTTTTCTCTATTTTTTTCAAGAAGACTGCTGACAAAATACTTGTTTTCATGCTCTTTCCTTTGGAAAAGAATCTTTCCATGAAAATCTGTGCAGTGATACCAGTCATGTAATAAATAATCCTTTACAACATTAATTTGATCATTTTTATTGTGAATAAAGTAGTCCACCTGCTTCCACTGGGGAGACATAGTGTGATTGATACAGTATTATCAACTTGGTTCATAACCATGAAGAACAGATTTCTTCCATTTTGTACATAGAGTAGACATCTCCCAGGCCTAACCATGAATGTGTGGGAAAAGTTCCTCCCTAGTATTTAAAATTTAATTCTTATGTGCACTAAGGCCATTTTTCACCATAAAGATATAGGAAGGTGCCATAATGAGTGATATTTTAACAGCCCCTCAGTGCTGCAGTGGTGTAAAGTAGCCTTAATGTGAACGTATGGTAATGCCCAAGGGTATGGATGAAACATCAAACACTTAAAAATATCTGGCAGGGGTCCAGAAGAGGACTGTACAATGGTCACAAAAATAGTTCTTATGCATCAGTAGCATATATGTAGGATTCCACGCCAGTAGAATTCCAAAGACTTGCTGTCACAATTCTATACATAGGGGGAAAAAAAGAAATAAATAAAGAAATGTGAGCTAATTGGATTTTTTCTAAGAAAAGACTGTATTGTTCATTTTTGCGGAGGTGCTATGTTAACATTACCTTAAGCATTACCTTTTAAACATACTTCCACCATCCTGCAGATTTTAATTCTTTTCTCAAAGAGCACTACCACTCCAAAGCAACATTCTTATGTAATTATATATTCAATTGAAATAAATCTGCCTTAACAACAGCTGAATTCTCTGTAATTGTTTGATGTCCTGAAAAACAGACAAGTCCCCAAAGAATAATGAATCAACATCTGTTCTTTCTCTGTTTTCCCTTCCTGGTTCTCCTAGTAGTTGGGAGAATCTTTATTTGGGGTTGCTCAAACAATGCTGTGCCAACTTTATCCTGGGTGTAATTTCAGTGGAGTGAATGCCGTTGCACAAGACATTAATCTGGTCTCATTATTTTAAAGTAAACTATAAATGTGTCAGAAAGTGTAATGTTAGAACCAATGTCTGTAAAACTTTTCTGAATCTGTTTTTTAGCCTCTATCTACTCAGAATCAAGCTTTAAATAACCATGATAGAATCCAGCAGAAATTTAAAGCTTATATAACATTGCATTTAAATAATTTGTCTTCATTCAATGCTGCATTTATAGGGATGAAAAAATTCTCATCTAAGCACACATACTTCATGAAATTAGCTTTTTAGAGTAGTATCAACATTTAAATCTTAATGTCTGACTGGGTCTAATATAGGTAGTTAAGAGTGATTTGATTAAAGAACAGAAGACTTAGGTGTTACCCAAAATTCAGACAACTTAATAGGGAAATGTATTTCTATTTTAAGGGCTTGTTAGTTGTTGTTCAGGTGGAAATAATAAAACAAAACCATAATCTTTGTACACCGATGTTCCATCATGAAATCAAAAGCAGTGTTGTTACAAACATCCTTTTTCACTCCATCTGTACATGTACAAGAAAGCATGCAAGTGACATGCAAAAATGTGTTTCTAGTCTAATTTTATGGACTCCAGTGTTGGAGACTCTACAGCTTGCTGCATATTCTTTCCAGTCTTTTCAGGCTTTTTACCATTTGGATATTTTTCTGACACTTACTGTATCTGACGCCTACTATATTCTTGATTCTTTTTAAGCACATTTCTTCCTGTCACAGCCATCATGTGCTGGAGAAAAGGGTATTGTTTTCCCTCCTACAATAGTTTTGAAGACAATTGTCCTTCTCTTTTCTTCATGCTGGAACCATTCTTCCATGAATCTTATATTCAGTTCATGATTTAATCTTCCATCTCCTCTCCTGAAGTAAATCAGCCCCTGATTCTTCATTCCATGCTACAATGTGCAGTCAATGATTCCTAAATTGGGCTCTTCCCACTGGGCTTAATTTCATTTCATTCTATTTTTCTCCAGTCTGCTATTGCCATTTTGATTTTGTCTTGTTTCCCAGTGTATGTTAAAGTCCCTCTCATCTTCATGCCACTTGTGGGCTTAACAAACACAGGTTTTTCTCCATCCAGGTCATTGGTAAAGGCCTGAGTAGAAACAGATCTGAACAGACCCCAGCAGAACTGTGTTTTCTCTTGACAATGAATCACTGATATATATTCTCTCAGCTAAAATACTGACTTCCTTCTCTCAGTTGTGTGCATCTGAACACCTATGATTCAGAATTGCTGACAATATGCAGAATGTTTAATGACCAAAATGCTTTTCATCTTTTAAACTCAGATTTTATGTCTTCATTCTGATAGTTACTGCATCTTTTCATATTCTGTATTAATTACTACACATAGGCTGTCAGGCATAAAAGTTCATATTATTTATTCATTGCTTTTGTTGAATACAATGTTCCATTTCTTTACACAATTAAGCTGTACATCATAGCCTTTAAAGAAGAGAAACATGTTTGCAAAGATTTTTTCCTTTTGTTTTCCAGGGTTCCTATAGCCCAGTGGAGGACTTTGACTAAGTGCTGAAACCCTACTTACGCTTGCATTTTGAAATTATTTATTCAGAAACTGTGTAATATCCTCTCTAGGTAAATTAACATACAGTGAACATTTATCAGCATGGATTACTTGTGCAATGGACGATTTTTCCAGCATACAGCCAGAGCTCCACAAGGGATGACAGTAAACAAAAAAAGAGGCAGCAAAAATGTGATTATGGAAAAAATGCCAATTTGTAAATTGAAAAATTATAATATTTTTAATTCTTTTCTTTTTTTTTTTTCTTCTTCTTTTTTTTTCCCCTGAAGCATTGTGCCCATGGGTATTTCTAAGTAGATCTGGGCAAGCTTGTAGATAAATCAAAACTCAGATAAACCAAGGACCTGCCTATTCTCCAGAAGCAAAAATATAACCAAGCTGTTAAAGATGTCTGCCCATTTAAACAAACAAACGACGATAAACCATTAGCCCCCCCCCAAAAAAAACACAACAAAACAACCTCCAGTAAGAAAAAAACAAAACCAAAACATTCGCTGTAAAGATATATAAATTCAATGTGTCTATGAGGAAATTGTACCAAAGATTATTTTTATTCACAGATGTTAAGCCAAGGCAAAGACTGTAATTCAATAGGATCTTGAATTACACTTCCTTTAAACCAAATCTAAGTTCTCTAAATTTATATAATTAAGGAACTTTAATGTCAACATAATCAGGTCCCAGGAACAAGTAAAACAGCTCTTTATTAGAATAAACAGTTCTTACACAGCATAGAATTACACCTTTCACAGAAAAGGAAGTTGGAGAGGCAGGGAAGGATGAAAGAGGAGCCTGTTAGAGACCTGATAATTAAAAGGGGTGTTTTTTCAAACACAAGCAGAAGATTATGACTTGAGTTAAAAAAATAACAATGCTTATATATGCACTTATTATCCACAAAGATCCTTACGTTTAAGTAAAACAATGTTTATGAAGAAAAATAGTATGAGCTATAAGCAGAAATGTTTTCAAAGCAGAATATTGTTCATGGATTTCCATGAAACATAGTGACTCTTAGAAGTGTCCCTTTTAAATTATCATGGTCTAAATCACAGAGTAGACCTAAAATGCAGCCACTCTCTGAAAAATAATGGTAGTGAAGTCTGCTGTTTTTATGCGTGTTGTTCACATTTATTCTGTAAACATATAGTTCAGTTTAATTAGCATGCGATTGAAAAGTGTTGACGTCCTGTGTTCTGTGCTGCTAAATGGATTTCCTCATGCTGGGGAATATGTAAATTCCTTGAAGAATTGTTTATGCTACCAGGGCAGCTTTTAAGTAATTTTGATGACAAGAATTAAAGTAGACAGTCAACATATTTTGAGGTTTTAATATAGTTGTGAATACAAGAGTGTAAATAACTTTTTCAAGGAGTTGAAGCATTCTGTAAAAACAGCTGTATAGTTTGTTGGGTTTTTTTTTTTTTTTTTTGGTTGCTTTTTTTATTTCATGAAACAGTAGAGTTCAATTGCAGCTTTTGTCCCTTCTCATTTCTGGCAGCCAAAAATAAGATGAGTAAATGTGAAAAAAATATATATTCCTCTCCTTCAGAGCACTGAATATCGTTTAGAAAAGAAAAGATATAAGTATTTCTGAATGATTTTTCTCACAGCTATAAAAAAAATTAAATAGCCATATATTCATTAATTTCACAAAGAATATTTCTGATTTACTGTTGTTGTATAAAAGAAAAATATGAATTTGAAAACTATATATTTTAATTATCGAAACTGCAGAGGCAAAAGCCAAAGTGCTGTCAAAGGATTGTATAGTTCAGAAAAATTTAGTTACATGGACATTGATATTTCCACTCCACAGAAAGATTTACAGCTTTAGAATTCGTTTTATTCTGAACCAGATTAAAAAACTAAAAAGCTTTCCAAGAAGCATAATTTCAAGGAATTAAAAAAAAAAAAAAAGTTGTTTTTTTTTTTTAAAAGAAAATGCAGATGTTAGACTGCCATGTTTTTCAGAGTTTTTGAGTAGTTTGAAAAATACTTTGTTAGGGAAAGTTATTTCAAGATGAAAAATCTGAAAGACATTCCTGTCTTAAAAATGTTAAATATCTTTACTATTTGTTTTCAATTTGTAAATGTTATAAATGAAATCAACAAAGATTGGAGAGTTCTCTGGTTCTGTTCTTAATGTAAGGACATTGCTAATAATGAACTGTATGGAAGCATGCAAGAGCAACTAACATCAGCAACAGCTATCAGTATAAAACCACAGAATTTGGGGAGGTTACTGGCAACCCTTACTCATTTTTAAGTGTATCTTCTTTCTTTGTCCTCAGCGTTGATCCTCCAAAGTCCCATAAACATAGATGCTTGTGCCTTTATAGGCAGAAGATTATGCTGTTAGAACAATTAACCTAAACTGAATAATTTACCTAACTGGAATCTTTTAAAGTTTCTAGTCATGAAGTCGAAGATAGCTTCCTAATCTCCCTTAAGGTAACGCAGAGATCAGTGTGCTTCTAGAAAATCACTCATTTCTTGTAGGCAGATGCTTTTAGTAGAAAGGATATTTTTTTTTTTTTTTCCATTAGGTCTGTCCGTAGAGGGATTTGAACCAAGGAATGTTGAACATTTACGTGCCTAAAGTTAGGTGATGGTGATCTCTCTTTAAATGTCAGAATAAACTATGTGAAAGACAAAAATCCTTTTTGGTGCATTAGCCAGATAATACTTTTTTGAATATATTGTGTTCATTGGGTCACACTACATTAACTGATGATGGTGTTGGACAAAAATTATTTTTGCTCAAACACAATGTTGATCTACCTCAACAAAAAGCACCATTTGCTAGGTAAACATTATGTTTTCCAGGCCCTGTTCTTATCTCCAGAAACTCTGTGAATATCCTTAAGTTTTTGAGATTGAATCCCGGCTATTAAGATACCGTGAAGTGCAGGAGATTAAAGTTGTATTCCTAGCTTTGTCACCTATTCCCATCATCAGGGAGAGTCATTGATGTTCTTCAGTCTTCTCATCATTCACATAGGTTTAAATAAAACTTCAGTGTAATCATAACTAGCACTATTCTCTCTGAATAAAGGACAGTTCAAAGAGGAAGTGGAAAAAAAAATAACACCATGATGTCTTACTATGAGCCCATAAATCTGATTGTGATAAAGGAGAGGGAGAAAGATAAGGGAAGATATGGGAAAAAGAAAAGATGACGCAATGGATCAGCTCTCTCAACTAGCTCTAGAAAACAAAATCCAGAAAACCAAGGTGATCCAGCCCATCAAAATTAATAAAAAGTCTATTGACTTAAGTGGTGCCCCATCACAGGCTCCTTTTATCCTCAGACCTTAGAGAGATACAAGGATAAACAACTGTCTAACCACATGAAAGAAACCTCTGCTCTGCTAAATCACAGATTAATTTAAAATTTAGGAATTTCTGCAAATACTGAAATTACCCTGTATCTCTTACCAGGCAGATATGTAATGAATAGCTTAAAAGGTAGTAATCAGTAGAACAAAGGATGCAAACTTATACAAGTGCAGACAGCATTTAATTTTCATTTTATTAATACCTCAGAAGCAGGATAGATACTGCTAGTCACAATACTACAATAAGAAACAAAAATAATATTCTTTGTACTTGCAGTGATTTTTTTTTTTTTCTGTTCACATAAAAACCCTACTGTTTATGGATTGAAACATCTTTCTTAGAAGTAATAAAATCCTGTCAGACCATTTATGGGCATTAGTTTGGCTTCAAAAACATTACTTAAAACTGCAACCTTTGTATATAGGATTTCTGAGGTTAAGTGAATTATATAAATTATACAGAATAATTCCTGACCTTTAAAATACATTTTGAATTCATGAGGTTTGAAAAGTGAAGGATAGAAATTCTACTATTAATCATCTAGTGTTGATCATTCAGATATGTCAGGTTTTAAATTTGGTAGAAGAAAATCCAGAGATGCTTTCAAAAGTAGGTTGACTTTTACTAATATGTTGAAGAAAGTTAATTTTTCAGCTTCAGCTGTGGTCAGCATAATCAGCTGATTTTGATTTCCTTCAACTATTTTAAGACACAAACTATGTCTGCTAGGTAAGGTAGACACCCAGACAATGGTTCCTGAAAACAAGACAGAAGACATGGAAAATCAAAGAGTGTTCCTGAGTGTGCTGTGGGGATTGGCTTGATCTTGGCTACTTTTGTGACTCAAGCAGGATTCATATTTGATGAACAAATAACAATTTTTTCCACTACGTAAGTATTGAAACAAACTACTGGTTCCCGCTGCATAGAAGTAAATAAAATTTAATTTTAGAGTCTTGCCTTTTCATAATATCAGCTTTTATACCTGTACTATGAGAACAGATGGAGTATGGGAAAATTTGAAGTGTTAATTGATTTTGTTTGAATCCTGTTACCCTCTGTTTGGTGTGAATTGTTAGGTTGTCAAAACAGTAAATTTATAAGGAATGAGCAGAGAATAAACAAAAAGATAATTCTATTGATATCAGAGGTGTATCTTCCACTAATGTACTATGTTCACACTGTTTATTCCTTCACAGACTACTGAAAAATACAGGGAATAACAAAAGAGCAACAAAAATTAAAGAAAAAAGCCTGTTCTCAGAAAAGACTAGGTTTGCTATCCTTAGAAAAGAGATTAAAATGCAGAATTTCTGTTATGAGAAATTTGTTGACTTCAAGAATTTAAGTACAGTGAAATAGACTGAAAAAAAAACGCAAACATACAGGAGTATTGAGAATATCTTGAGTTATGATAATTATCTCAAAAAATGTTAAAAGAAGCATTTATCTCTGTGCTTCACAATTGTAGCTATTGCAATTAAGAGCTAATGCAGAGGAACAGATTACTTGCTTCTTCGGTGAAGTCATGTCATCTTCCTCAGAAGCATAAGGTATAGGCAGTTGATATGGACATGGTTTTGGAAGGATGAAGATCCAATATGGCAATTCCTGTATTTATATGTGCTTACAAAAATATTGACAGGATAAAATAAGACACACAGATACCTCCCAAAAGCTCTGACTACATCCTATGGATTAGTTTTTTGATCATCTGTAATTCAGATTAGGGTGTGAAGTAAAAAATAACGTCTCCACAAGGTTACATGGAGTTTCCTCTTAACAAGCATTAATGCATTGAAGGCAGGAAGAATAAAAGAAAGTGATAATTAACCAGGTCAAGATTAATTCCTCTTCAACTGTCATGTTGGGTTTAGCTTCAATGAAATGCATCATTCTCATATCAAAATACTAGAAAGCAGGTTTTAGGCAGCAACTTAGATCAAGTTTATTTCTGTCATAAAAAAATCAGGCTTGCCTTCAGGAAGTTTGAAACTGAGGTTCTGTCTTGAGCTTCTGTCCAAAGTTATTTCACCTTAATAAATACTTTTGATTCATAAGAAAAGATTAGCATTCTTCTACACAGAAAGCAAATTAGGAGGTACAGAAGGTAGAAATTAATAATGATACTTGAGAAAAAATACACTTTGTCTTTGGGAAACAAGAACATATTACATGAATACGGAATAGTATGTCAATATTTAGAAATAATAATCTAGTTAGACTGCTAGCAATGAATGCAGGCAAATGTGTGGATTAAAAACTCATGACTACAACCAACTCAAAATTAACTAAACGATACAAAGCAGACCCCTTTGCAAAATAGTCAGATAACTTCTACCTTAGCAAAATTGTTCTAAGAGTCAAACACAACTAATTCAACATATAAATTCTTAGGTGTTTGATTACCACAACTTCAGGATTATTATTATTTTTTAATATATATTTATTACTTGCAGGCATCTAAATGTAGGAAGTTTGTGGAATTTTGTAATACTCCTTGAGTGCCTTCTTGCCATTGTGGGACCTTTCAATATTATTACTTTTAACTTTCATAAACAAAGAGTGGGACATGTGCTGGCAATTTCTTGCTACCATGGCTGTGACTATATACTGTAACTAATTTGTGTCTTGTTTATTTTAACTTTCCTATCTGTGGATGAAAAATAATTAACCTGTAGAGCACAGTTCTATGGAAAATTCCAGCTTCAGGGACATTGGCTGTTTCGTAGACATTTGCTGAAGAAAAAGGCACTATTACGAATAAACCAATCTTTGACTGTAAATTTATGTGATTTTAAAACCAGTTATGTATCTAGAAAAAAAAAGCATTAGTTCATGTGTAAGGACTGTTGATTTTCTCACTGTAACTTTATAACTTTTATTCTTGAATCTGGTTTTTTGCAACTTACCTGTTCATTGCTTGCAATCCATAAGGATATCCAGAGCATGAATCAGCTGATGAAGAGTGATGCACATGAATGAAATAATCCTGGAATCTGCTGGAATCGTTTAGGGCATTTCATAATTAATTACATAATAAAAATACAAAAGGTTTGAATTACAGTGGTATTCTGAATGAGAAGAAGGTGGAGAATCCAGAGACGCAGTTCATCATATAACAAAGCAGGTGTCAGAAATATGTGTTGGATAATCTGCTGTTTATTAACTTCTATTTTGCTACCTCTCTTCCAAAAGAACACAGGTATTTTATGCCTCACTTTCTCTAGAAACAGATCTCCTTTTCACGGGAAAGCAAGCTACATTGGCCATATAACCCAAAAATCATGAAACAGAAATACAGATAAGAGACAAATATAATTATTTTTATATTCCCATTTTTTATTAAAATACAACACATTATTTCTTGCAGAAGGATAAAATGTACACTTCTTTAAGAGTATCATGATCACCTACCATTGTGATAAGATAAAATAGTTTAAAAAGCTATGGTTTTCATTTACAATTGCATCATAAAATCACCAGGTTTAGAATTTACATTTACATGGTGACATTTTATAAACAGAAATAACAGTTTGTTTAGTATATGTAATCTATTGCTAGATAAGAAAGACAATAATTGCATTTTTCAATTTTAATGATATATGGGTTTGGCTTTTATGTTAATTCTGACAACCTTGTAATATAAAAATATATGTTTCATCATAGTTCTGATTACTTAAGTTGACACTGGTAAAAACTACCCATTTAAGAAAATGCTGAGCCTTCTTAAAACTGAATTTTACTTGGCAATTACAGCTTTTAAAATAAGCTGTTCTGGCTGTAAACAGATAAATGAGTTAAATTCATCTCTATTGATAAAGAGTCACTGATTTGAGTGCATTGACCACAAAGATAAAGTTGGCCAAGACTGCTGGAGAACAGTCTCTTGCCCTCTTCTTGCCAAGAGAATTTCAGTCCAAAAGAAAGAAAATATTCCCCATTTATGGTCTAGTCTGGAAATCTCCATAGAGTTAGAGAAGTACTCAAGTATCTATCCTTTGCAGTATCCCCTTTCTCCTGCCCTGTGAGAAACTTGAAATGTGTCTAAGCAGAACAACTGCCAAATTACTAGTAGCTAAATGAAAATTGTCCCCTGTCCTTAGTGCTATAAAGAGTCTTCACTTCTGGTTGTTTTTTTGGGTTTGGTTTGGGGTTTTTTTTCAGATCTGGAATGGTGAAAGGAAGGATGGACGTGTGCAGAATGAATCGCTGTGTAATACATTTAGTAATCTGTTTTTATATCTGCCAGTTGACTGAGAGCATGCTTTCTCAGTCTGGGAAGACGAGTCAACTAGTGTACTCCATTTGGCTTCCTTCCCACTCTCACCTCTGAATGTGTACAAGAGACTGGTTCTTATCCCAGTCATTATATAAGGATCCCTGCACTCTTACCTAAATAGTCCTTACATTGTTAAGCACTGTAAGAAAATTGTAACGAACAAGACATTATAAAGACTACAAGCATGTCTAAGTGCTCCTATATTGTATAGCGTCATATTGTCTCTTAACATTCAGACTGTACCTGAACAAATTTGATTACTGGCAATCAGTAACTTGATTATAACAAATCTTCATTTCAAGGTTTATACGTGTTTTGGGGTTTTTTTTCTTTGTTTGTTGGTTTGTTTTTTTTTTTTGTTTGCTTTTTCTTTTTTGTTTTGTGTTTGTGTTTTTTTTGTTTTGTTTTTTTTTTTTTTTGCAAGCAAAACACAAAACCTTAGGACTCATTTTGTACAACTAATTGTCTTATAATTACTGGTGGTTCCTATGTGTGCTTCATCAGCTCTGATTTCTTAAAGGTAGCTTTAAACGTAGTGAAACAGAAGGCAAAAGCAGGTTTTGGTCAGCCTGCTGACCTGCCAGAAAACACCACACCTGCTGGATTACAATGCAAAGCAACAAGTGGAAAAACAATTTCTCTAACAGAGAGTAATCAAGAAAAGCTTCTGCATGTATCTGAAAGAAATTAAGAACCTCAAATTATTTAATCCTGTAAAATTGTGTTTGGTTTTAGCTCATTTGAGAGAAGACATTAAGAAAAATAAAAAATGGAACCAAAATCTGTAGTTCTGAAGCTGAAAGTGGAGGTTATACTGTTTAGCAAAATGCCCAACAGGTATTTTTCCCCACTTCCCAGCTGTGTTTGTCATCCAAAACATAATAAACCAAGCAAATGAAAATGTGGAGGTTCCTTATACTTTCCGCTTCCCATTTCGTAAGGATCTCTAAATCATATAGTGAGAGAGATGCCAATCCAGATGAATCAGGCACAGCAAAATATACTTTTTATAACAAAATCTGGAAACTTTCTTGTAATTGTCCAAATGGCTTCTTTTAGACTAGCTTCTGAATGTTCTTATGTTTTCAGATTACAGTAGCTGAAAAAAAGGACTTGGAGAAGACTTCCCTAAGGGAGTTTACAGCAGACCTGTCTCTCATGCACGAAGCAGTTATTTAATGACACACATCATTGCTTATACCTGCGCTGCATTCAGGTGTCATTTAAATCTCACTAGCTTAGCTATTGAGAGGAATATGAGTATGGGAAGTGGACTTCAGCATAAATTACAAAAAGTTCATTTGAGATCCTATGTATATATTTGGCAGCTAAACCCCATGGTGTTTAAATTTCTTGATTATAGTATAGTAATGCCTTGGGATAAAAATAAATTGCATTCACAAACTGGAATCCACAGCAAAATGACTGCTAAGCTGTCTTTTCTATACTGAAAGGACAGCCTACTATGAGAGCAAACTGGGAAGTTTCTGTCACCTAATTCTAAGTGTCTATCTGTTTCCCTTAGACTCCCTGTACAGCCCAGGCACCTCCAGAGATGTGTCCACTCCTTTGTCTCACCTGCATTGCAATGAACTGAAGCACACATTGCAGATTTCCAACACCTCCCATCCCCAATCAGCAAGGAAATCCTGTGAGTCTTATTTCAGCCTTGGTTATCGAAGTTAAGACAAAATAACCCCACACAGTACAACAGCATAAAGCTTAGATAATAGGAGTGTTCAGTAACACTTGAACAACTGGAAATTAGTGAGAGGGCATTTGGTTTTGGACTTCATAAGGCTCAGGAATTTTTATGAAAGAGATAAATTATATTGTCACAAAAAATTAATCTATTTAGTTGCACATTTCATGTATTATGATATATATGTAACTGGAATTCTATTTCTTTTCCAACAGCAAATACATCCTCTGCTGGTGGTTAATTACTCTATAATTATAGTACAAATTATCTTAGTGAGATGGTGACATACGCTACTTTACCAGCTTCCTGACAAAGATCCTGGGATGTAATCAACTTAACACAATGCCAGTGCAGTCTAGTGGATTACATCACTGATGGATTTGATTCCTAACTGAAACCACAGAAAAAGGGTTTTTTTTTGTGTATAAACTGTGATCTATTCAGATCACATCTGTAGGTGTTAAAAAAAAAAAAGTAAAAGGCATATAAAAACACCCAATATATCTTACCAGGTGAGGTAATAACAGGCAGTTGTGAATACTGGATTTTACTTCCCAAAGCTGATGAGTTTGAAGTTCAAAATCCATGTATAAAGAGGAGGAGGTTGTCTCACAAACATGCAAAGGGATACAGATCAGGATGAGGACTCATATTCAGACATGAAGAAAGACTTCAGAGCCAGTAATTCCTTATCTTTTCCCAGATATAAAGAATGATCTAATAAAAAGATGTCTCCTTAACCTGCAAATTTTGCCTGCCCTCTAAAAGTGTGTATATATATTTTAAGCTGTTAGCTCTTGTATTCATTGAGAGGAGTTATTCACTTCACCTAAGATTAGACAGCAAAGAGTTAGATATCTGCTCTAAACTGGTGTTTGTCTTAAAACATGACAAAGTGGGTAAAAAAAAAAAAAATAACATGATGACTTACTATTTTTGGAAAACAAAGTCCTAACTTCCTCTAGTAAAAGCACTATGTCTTCTCACTGATTTATACAGAGAGCAGTTTATTTCACTGTTTGCATGAGAATATAGAGCAATCAGAAAGGAAAGTTTGGAAAAAAATATTTTCGGCTTTTAATCTTAGCCTTATATGCCCAGGTATATTTATGAAAAAATTCAGTCTATAGTTTTAGATAGTAGTGTGCATGTCCTAGTCTACAATAAGTACAAGATATATCAAAACATACAATTATAGTTACAACTACAATAAGACCCAATATTAAGGAACAAAGAAATGTGTACATAACAGCATCATGAAGGAAAGAGAGAAAAGATATCCATTTTATTTCATTACAAAAATAATCCAGCTGGTTTTCTTGGTAAGAAGCAGCAGAAGAAAAGCTACGTGGAAGGTTCAACTGAAACTGACAATCTTGAAAATGAAACTCTGCTTGCAAAAAAAATGCATAAACTCTATAGAAAAACTGGATTCTGCTGAGTGATTCATTATTTTTATGACTTCCTGCTTTAATGTACATGCTCTCTTTTCCTTCATGTAAGCTGCTTCCATCCCTGTTAAGGGTTTAACCTTACAATGAAACTTTTGCAACTTCCTGGATCTTTGTCCTGTTGGCATATGTGTCATCCTTTTATGTAAGGACAAGAAGAAGGCAGAGAACAGTTGCCCTGTGGGATACGGAAAAATTCATACCTGAACCAGCTGAGTATTGCTCTGAAATACAGTGAGTTGCATTTTCCCTTAGAGGCTAAATGATGGCAGGTAGCAAACATGGGGAAAACCTGAATGTGTTTCAATGCTATCTGTTCCAGCAGATGTCACTAAGAGGCAACTGTGTTTATAGGATGGCCAAATTGAGGACAAATGGGTATTTTAAAACACAAAAATATGGAAAAGCTTTTCCTAGCCACCAAAGTAATATTTCAGCACTGAAACATTTTTTAGCTCCCAAATAAGACTTTACTTTGGATCCAGGTCTGGAAATAAACTCCCATTTTCCAATATATTTTAAAGGTTGTGGTAATATACACTCTTTATTGGCAACTGCATGGAGATCAGCATACAAGCTGAGTGCCCTTGTTAAGGAAACAGTGAAGGTTTAAATAAATAAAGGTGTACTCATCTCGGTAAAATGTGTATTTCTAAAGAAGGAAACTACAAAAAATTTTTAATGCTGCAAAGACAAACCCCTTAGAGACAGATACGTTCTTATTTTTATTATTATTATTATTAACTGTTTTCTGATTATTAACCTAAAAAAAAAAAACCCAAACAAAATAAATAAACACTTGGAGCATAGAAGAATAAAGAAAATTATGGATTCCCAGGTGAATATTATGCTCCCATAAGCTCTCTGAGACAAGGAACACCTCTCTGCTGTCTGGTTGTGCAACACCAAGCATACTGAAGCCTCAGTCCATGGCAGTTACCTGAGTGTTGCTGTGATATCCATTAAGAGAGGCAAATGCAAACAAAACCTGCATTATATGAGGTCACTGATTAACTCCCAAATGGTTTTAATAAGAAGAAAGCATAAGGTGCATTTACATTTTCTGTTCTTCAATCTAATCTCTTCAGCAAACATGCTATTTGCATGAATTGTTCTTGTGTTTTAGGTAAAGGACAGAATTTGAGGTCAGAGATGGGAGCAAGGTATATAAGACGAAAGGAAAGAGCAAAAAATTGTCACTGCAAAACTAACACTTTCTCCTCCAAATGAGCGGTGAAGCCTGCAACCCAGCAGTACAGTCAGATGTTCAAAGGTCTGCAATAAAAACACCTAGCTAATGATGCAAAAGCAGCATGAACAGATGGTGTTATAGCACTCCCATATTCCCTATTTCTCCACCCACCAGCACCTGCTATTTAATCCCTTTTCACTATATAGCTTCCTAGTAACAAATTATTATTTTCACCTTTTATTTATTTTGATAACACATCAAGGCCATCTCTGCTCACAGTCTGGGTTTATACTACCAAATTTTGTGACACATTAGGAATCCTGATTTCTACAGTTGTAGGTCAGAGGAGAAGCAGACCTTCAGCTTCATTCAAAGTAGATAACTCAATGTGCAAGAATTCTCTGTCGTTTAAAAAAACATACAAGCAAACACATATCACTAATTAGGAGAAGGAAAACAGCAAAATGCCTTAAGTATGCTACACAAGGGTAATATACCTACTGTCTCCTTCGTGCTGTCTGTAGCCTCACAGATTCATCAGAACTAGAAATGAACAAGAAATCAGAACTAGAAAAGCCCCAAACCCTGAAGAAGCATTGAAGAACACAAATTCAGATCCTTAGAGCTCTTTTAACATGGGTATGATCCTGACAAGCATCTGTATCTCATCAAGAATTTCACTTCATAAGGAAATCCTTAGTAAGCCCCTAATTGCAGGTTATGACTGTCCAAATTTTGAAGATTGTGAATGTCAGCAGTTTGTAAAAACATCACAGCCTCTCAATTTTAGGAAAGTCAGTAGGACCCTATTACAGTCAAATGCTCTCTACAGGCTTCATAATTAAAACATCTATTATTCCTTTCTCTCTATTCTTCTTTCTTATTCCTTTTCCAAATACCCTGTATGAATAAAAGGATCACCATTTCAGTGCAATGGAGCTACCCCTTGGATGGAAGAAATCAGTTCTGGGCCAGTAGCACTACAGTACACAACCATTTCCAGCAGCCAAAATCTGCCCTTGGACATAAGTCAGTGGAAACATGCACATTCAGTGGTAGACTCTCACCCCAGAAGGAGAAGCAAAGAGTAACTAGAGCAGCTGAAACTGCCAAAGGGATTTAGGTTGGCAGAATGTATTTAACCTAATTTGGCATCTGGTCAGGACATGAGAAGCTAATACATCATTGCCTTAAAAAGCTGGTTCTTTGTTTAATACAAATGTTCATGGTATTGGCATCATATCTTATCTGTCAGCTCCAAAATAAAAAGAAATTCCATGTGTGAATATTTTCTGTTTTGACTTGTTGCAAATCATGACATCAGTGAAACCACCAGCACACAGGTTCACCTTAAAAGTTCCCTGCTTACTGGCCTGGCCTTCAGACCCAATATTCCCTGTGGAAGTGTTGGTACAATATGAGTTATATGGAAGAGCAACCTTGCAGGAGCAAAGAGGTGCCTCTGATTCTGCCAGGGCCGCGGATGCCTACTTCATCTAACCTAAACATCAGATTGCACGGGGTCAGAAAAGGACTGGAAATGTACATATGATCAAAGTTGCTTTTAGAATATAACATACAGTATCAAAACCTTGTTAAATGAAATAAACCAGGCTTTTTCTTAATAAGTTCATTTTTATATAATAATCAAGCCATATATTAATTCTTATTTCCATTATTTTACTTCTCCTCTCTTCAAAGCAGTCATTATTTCGTTTTAAGTTTCTGCCATGACAATATGTTTATTAGTATCTCTGCTTACATCTGTGCGTAGTCCCACTGATTTCAAAGAGAAAGTTTCTAAGTAATAAACATGGAAAGGGTTGACAAGGATATTCTGAAAACGTGTGATATTTGACTTCTGAAATATTTGTAACTGGTTATACCTTCTTAAGGTTTGACTTTCTGAACTGAGCAAACTTTTCCTGGTGCATAAATGCATACGTTTTTTCTTGTTTGAAGAAGATCTTTAATTTTGAGATTACGTCAGTTCTCTTAGACTGTATGTTTTCAACCTGAACAACTACAGAGTCACTTCTGAGAAAATTTTTAAAGTAGTGACGGAAAGCACTCTTCTTGCCTGTAAATTTAAAGTCTTCCTGCAGGAGTCTCTATCCTTAGTGGCAAATGGTCTATAACAATCTTCAAATTTAAAAGTGGTGAGCCTAGATTAAGCTGCTAAAGCTGACTCTTAGAGGCAACTCATCTGTGTGAACCCCATGAAGGTAGGCCAGTAATAGAAGCCTGACCCTTTCCAGGTTGCTGTGTGCAAACTTCTCCACTTTTTTCTCCAGCTGGTACCAGTAATAACTTTGTGGATTCCGTTTAGAAGAGTTTTAATCTCCCTACATAAACAATACAAAATTTAGATAATTAGCTCAGATTTTGATTTACACCAAATGTCAGCGTGCCTGTAATCTACCTGTAGCACATAGGTTTCCCTAGTAACAGGAAACAAAATTTAACTTTTTCATTTTTAGTTTGAAAAACTCAGTTCATGATTTTATTTCTAATTTAGTTTACATGTTTCTATATTTATCCAACTTACTTTTAGTTTTGCTGAAAAGTTCTCCAGATAAAAATTCTGATGGCAAAGAAACTTTACTGCCCAATTTAGAACAGAGGCCAGTGTAAATGTTTTAGAAATCATAAGTGTGATATTAATACTCAATACAGATAATAGTAAAACAACTGATATTTAAATACACAAATGGATAATTCTAAAGATGTACACTTTTAACCTCATAGATAAATTCCTCGATCTATGCTACAAATGCTATAAGAAGTTGAAATTTCTCCTCTGCTTTTTAATATACAGTATTTCAAGACCAAATCCATGCTAGAAGCCAATTTTAAATCTCACATTTTTCCTTACCAAGCACATATCCTGACCTCATTGTTCCTTGCCAAGTCTTGGCCTTGATATGTGCTATTTAAAAAGCAAACAAAGAATATGAATTTGTTCAGACTCTGGGAGTATTTCAGCCTACAGCTCAGCAAAAAAAAACAACCTTATCTGAAACCAATGAACTTCTCAGGACCACTGAGAATTGACCAGAGGGGCCAATTAGCTGTTGCACAGTTTCACTGATTCTGTGTCAATAATTTATAAATGTATAGAGCAGGCAGGTTTTTGCTACTGGTTTAAAATTAAAGTGCCAGTTCTCAGGAAGTCTGTGCTACCCAACTGAATTCAGTGGACCAGCACAGATCTAAATACATTGAGGATCTAACAAGAATAAGTACATGATATATTCAAACATATTACTTCCTTCAGAAAATAAAATTTAGTTCACCACTGAAAAAATATTAATTAGATAGCCATATTCTTTATACAGTGAAATAGCTACTTTGTTTTTCCTTTCCTTCCAGGTAGTATGGGAAGGTGGCAGCTAGTTGTCATTGGAAAGAGCACAGATCAGATTTTCAGCAAAGGCAGGTACCTAAAGAATCTGTTTTCTGCCTCACAACAGCAACAACCAACATCTTAAGACATTTTTTGTCCCCTTCTGGTTACACCCTGTGGTTTTTCTGACTGTCTTAGAAATAAGTTTCTTTTGGATGCAGCAGACTGCATTTGTGTTGGCTGAATATTACTTAATCACGAATGTCTTACTACTCATATAACACATTGAATAAATGCATATGGTAAGTGACTTTGTCCATATAGGGAGACATCACAGGTACCAGAGCCATCATGGTCCCACTTACATCACTTATTTCTACACCCTGCTGAGCAAAGTGTTAAGATTTCTTTGCAAAATTGGGGCAGATTGCAGTGTATTCTGGATGCAAAAGGTTGTTATTACTTAGCTGGGCTGAGTTTACTCACTCATTTGGCATATGTAAGTAAGGATATCTAAACCAAGGGGTTTTAGACTTTGCTGCACAGAGAATTTGCTTTTTGGCTCCAGAGCTGTCTGGGCACACACTTCTGCTCTTTCCAGCTGCTGCTGAAATCTCCAGACTTTTTTTTTTGCCATAGTATTTGTAAAAGCCCATCACACATTCATGGTGATCACTTGAAAAACAATTAAGGTGTGTTAATGCATTCCAAACATTAACTTTATATACAGAAATTAAGTTGGTGGGGTTTTTTTAGTTTATTTTTTTTTTGCCACTGTTGGAAGATTCTTTACAGTGGCAAATATGATAGAGGTTTACCCTTGTGCATATGGAGAAAAAAGAAAGAATTATCCAGAAGTCTCTAAGCCCCTAAGCTAAGAATTAAGGTAAATACCTTCTCAGACTATCATTTATTAGTATTACAGATCTGTGGAATCTTAAAAACACAATGCAAGCAACAGTTTTCAGGAGGCCTGAGAAAGAGCATGACCAGATTTGGACATATGGTTGATAGGATCCTATATAGTATAATTGTTTTCTGATAGAACTTCCATTTAATATAAGTCCAAAAATCCTGGGTTTCTTTAAATATATGATCCAGGAGAAACTGATTCACTTTGAAGACACAGTAATTTTTCCTGAGCTACTGTATCTGGATATCTTTGGCAAACTGTGTCCTGTTATTATGTTGAAGCCTAGGATGAGACCTGACTAAACTCATTTTCATGAGGTGCAAAATAAGCTTATTGATGAAATCCTGGCATTGCTGACTCCACAAAGATTCTATTCATATTTAACATGAGATAAATATGCTTTTTAAAAAAGTATTTGGCTTTTTGGAGAGCTTGTGTGTTTAAGGCTATGTCTTTTTCTATCAAAATCAAAAGTTAACTTGGAACTATATAAAAGACTGTAAATTAAATTTAGTGAATAGCATTTTATGATCCATCCTGATGCATGTAATTGCCATAGGTAGGAAATACATCTGTGGTGAAGAAGTGGAAAATTGGAACATTATGGAGTTTCCGCCAGTTGTTAGTGAATCTAAACTAATCTTTATTGAATTCCTGAGACAGCACAAGGAGGTTTCTTCTCCTAAAAAAAAGTGCTGAGCAAGTGAAAGTGGAGCCAGAACAGACACTGGCACATTGTTTTAGGGATTTAGATACATTATTTAACTTGAGTTCTGCAGGACAAAATGAAACAGTGATGGCAGCTGATTCTCCCTAGAGTATCTTGTAGTCTATATTAAGTAAACTTAATATAGAATGTAAAACAAAAGCCTTTGAAAAGTTGCTCCATACTGGTGATCAAGCTGAATTATCTGGACAGATTCACAACACATAATACTCTAGTTAAACCATAGTTAATTTACCCTCCTGTTGCAGCAGTATAGTGTATTCATACATGATATGATTTTAAATTAATCAGCCAATAACTGCAGCCAATAATCTGTGGCAACATGGAGCTCAGTGAGGTCTAATTGACCTAGGAGTTTACCCAGATTTTTGGACAGATTTGTCAGGTTGCTTAATGTCATTCTACTAATTTCTTTTAACTTTTCTTTGGTCAAACTATACCACTGAGTCTCCTGTGTGGGTCTTATTGGTATATACTGATATCAGTCTATACTGATATATACTGATATAACCTGAGTAAGAGCTTCATGAGGGCACAAACTGGATCAAGGCCTCCCACCACAGCAGTTGGAAAGGAGGACAGAGACCTTTTTTGTTTCACCCCAGCCCCTCTCCAGCAGCACAGTGGGACACAGGGATGACATACAGATGACCCACCCCACGCAGGCAGTGTGATCCTCTCTGTTACAAAACCAACAGGATCTAGACAGAGTCAAATATCACAAAAGTATTGTGACCCTAATGGGTTACCAAATGTACCATATACGAAGGATAACCAGAAGCTTTAAACACTGCAGTCAGCAAAACAATCTATACCTAATTAGAGTGCCAAGAGCTTGATGTTTCTAACCCTGTTTTCATGTGAAAATCTCTCATGGATTCACAGGGCTCTGTAGCAAATGTATGTCTGTACCACAAAATTGTTGGACAGATAACTGTTTCAGCATATTTGTCCAAAGACATGAGACCTATAATTTTATACCAAATTGTCTCTAATTGCCAGCAAAAGCACTGACTGTGTTGAGGCATTTTCTAACGGCTTGCCTTCGCTGCATAGAAAGAGAGACCCTCCCACTGTCCACAAAGTAAAGCCCTCTGACCTAGGGCTTTAAATATGGACTAATTTATCTGGCTAGGATTACCTGCTGAGAAAATCATTGAGAACTAATGATCTGTCCTTTCCTCTTCCCAACACTGAAAGACAGGCTGGGGCCAGATTCCAGCTAGGACTGAGTAGAATGAAAGAAATGGACAGAGGTGTCTACAAAATCACAGGGAGAAACTAAGATAACAGACGTGCCAAAATATAAGGCTCTGGTAGAAGTTGCTGAGGGGACATTCTTCTGAAGTACTGAGAGGTATATTTTCAGTTTTAAATTATCTTTTCCAACTAAGGCAAGGAAGAGCAGTCCACTGGTCAGACCATTAGAAAGCTTGGATTCAAGTAGCTGTTCTGCCACAGATTTTGTGCCTCAGAGACACAAAACGTAGCTACATTACATTTTTTCCCCCATTTGCAAAATGTGGAATGACAGTTCTTTACTATTTCACAGAATACACTAAAGACTTTGAATTGCTCAAATATTATGGTAATAGGAGCTGCAGAAGCACCTTAGCCAAGACACATTTTACTTCCTAATAAACATAATTTCTTTTAAGGAAGCTGTTTTGTTTTGTTCTGTTTTGGTTTTTTGTATTCATGCATCTCTAAAAAGAGATCTCAGTGTCCATTAAGACCTTCAGAGCACAAGTGTTTGACGTCAACAGTTTGTCCTAAAACAAAACTGTAAAAATATTAGATTTTATGTTAATATAGGAAGATATAGAAACTTCCTTGAAATATGACACAGTGTTGTAGTTTAAGCCCAGCCATAAATCAGAACCACGTAGTCTTTGTCTCACTCCCCACCCCCCTATCCCCCACCCCCCCACCCCCCCCCCAGCTTCCGGAGGGATGGGGAGGAGAATCGAAAGAATGTAAATCCCACAGGTTGAGATAAGAGCAGTCCAGTAACTAAGGTATAACACAAACCACTGCTGCTGCCACCAGTAATAATAATAATGATAGGGGAAATAACAAGGGAAGAGAATACAACTGCTCGCCACCCGCTGACTGATACCCAGCCCAACCTGAGCAGTGATCTAGCCGTTCTGGGTAACTGCCCCCAGTTTATATACAGGGCATGACACACTGGGGTATGGAATACCTCTTTGGTTAGTTTGGGTCAGGTGTCCTGTCTCTGCTTCCTCCCGGCTTCTTGTGCCTCTCCTCACTGGCAGAGCATGAGACTGAAAAGTCCTTGATTGGAGTAAGCGTTACTCAGCAACTACTAAACACATTGGTGTTATCAGAACTGGTCCCAGGCCAAAAGTCAAAACCACAGCACTGCACCAGCTACAAAGAAGGAGAAAAATGACTGCTACTGCTGAACCCAGGACACACAGACACCTTAAGTTCAGAACCTGGAAGAAAGAAATTGCAGATGACAGAACTTGCTGTTCTGAAGACAGCTGCTTTCTCAAGAGTAACTACCAAAGATCCCTGTCTTAAGGTTTTCCTAGAATTATCAAGAATGCACAAAGAGAAACAAGAATAATTTTAAAATGGCATAATTTATGTTTAAAAGTATAAAAAAATCTCAGTTCCAATGAACTGATCAGAGAATGACTAAAGGATCTAGTGGTTAATGCTCTGTTTTCTTTGGAACACTATCTGGAGTGTCAGAGAAATATGTGCAACAAAGCAGTGGTGTGACAAGGAATATTTCATAAGAGGTTAAGCACACTGTGGTGGAGTTTTGGGGGGGAGTGTTGTTTGTTGTTGTGTGCTTCTTTCTGCTTGGTTTTTTGTTTGGTTTGTTAGGTTTTTTTGTTTGATCACTTTTTTTTCTCAAAAATTGATCGTATGCATCCAGGGCACATAAACCCCTATTTCAGGTTTCATTTTCTTAATTGTTTCAAGACACGATAGGAGTCAGGACAGAGTTACTGAGGCTAATTGTTATACTTAACTATTGTGAAGCATCAGACAGAAATGTAGAGAAAAAAATGTGAGAGGGATTTAGTTATCTGAGAAACCATTTAGACGTACTAGCCTACATATCAAGCGAAAAACAAAAATCACTTTATAGAATCATAGAATAGTTAAGATTGAAAAGGACCTTAAGATCATCAAAGTTCCAAGCCCTCCGCCATGGGCAGGAACACCTCACAATAAACCATCTCACCCAGGGCTTCGTCCAACCTGGCCTTGAACACTGCCAGGGACGGAGCATTCACAGCCTCCCTGTGCAACACATTCCAGTGCCTCACCACCCTAACAGGAAAGAACTTCTTCCTTATATCCAATCTAAACTTTCCCTGTTTAAGTTTTAACCCGTTACCCCTTGCCCTATCACCATGGTTCCTAATGAAGAGTCCCTCCCCAGCATCCCGATAGGCCCCCTCAAATACTGGAAGGCTGCTATGAGGTCTCCATATAGCCTTCTCTTCTCCAGGCTGAACAGCCCCAACTTTCTCAGCCTATCTTTATACAGGAGGTGCTCCAGTCCCCTGATCATCCTTGTGGCCCTCCTCTGGACTTGTTCCAACAGTTCCATGTCCTTTTTATGTTGAGGACATCAGAACTGCATACAATACTCCAAGTGAGGTCTCACAAGAACAGAGTAGAGGGGCAGGATCACCTCCTTCAACCTGCTGGTCACACTCCTTTTGATGCAGCCCAGGATACAGTTGGCTTTCTGGGCTGCAAGCACACTGCCGACTCACGTGCATTTTCTCATCAACCAGCACCCTCAAGTCCTTCTCTGTAGGGCTGCTCTGAATCTCTTCTCTGCCCAGCCTGTAGCTGTGCCTGGGATTGCTCCAACCCAGGTGTAGGACCTTGCACTTGGCATGGTTAAACTTCATGAGGTTGGCATCAGCCCAACTCACAAGCATGTCAAGGTCCCTCTGGATGGCATTCCTTCCCTCCAGCGTATCAACCGAACCACACAGCTTGGTGTCATCGGCAAACTTGCTGAGGGCACACTCAATCCCACTGTCCATGTCACCGACAAAGATGTTAAACAAGACCGGTCCCAACACTGATCCCTGAGGGACACCACTCGTTACTGGTCTCCAGCTGGACATTGAGCCATTGACCACAACTCTTTGTGTGCAGCCATCCAGCCAGTTCTTTATCCACCGAGTGGTCCATCCATCAAATTGATGTCTCTCCAATTTAGAGACAAGGATGTCATGTGGGACAGTGTCGAATGATTTGCACAAATCCAGGCAGATGATATCAACTGCTCTATCCCTGTCCATCATTTCTGTAGCCCCATCATAAAAGGCCACCAAATTGGTCAGGCAGGATTTCTCCTTAGCGAAGCCATGCTGGCTGTCTCCAAGCACCTTGTTGTTTTTCATGTGCCTTAGTATGCCTCCAGGAGAATCTGCTCCAAGATTTTGCCAGACACAAAGGTGAGACTGGCTGGTCTGTAATTCCCCGGGTCATCCATTTTCCCCTTCTTGTTATATTAGCCTTTTTCCAGTCATCAGGAACTTCACCTGACTACCGTGATTTTTCAAATATGATGGACAGTGGCTTAGCAACTTCATTTGCCAACTTCTTTAGGACCCACAGATGGATTTCATCAGGTCCCATGGACTTGTGCACATTCAGGTTTTTAAGATGGTCTCAAACTATCTCAAACCATCAAAACCATGGTCTCTCCTTTCCTACAGTGGGCCCAAGGTTTTCATTCTCGCAGTCCCTGCGTCTGCCTTCCAAGACTTGGGTGGTGCTTTCAGAGCTTTTGCCAGCGAAGACCGAGGTAAAGAAGTCATTCAGAATGGCAGCCTTCTCCAAATCCAGGATAGCCAGGTCTCCCGAGAGCTTCCAGAGGGGGCCAACCTTGTCCCTAGTCTGTTTTGTATTCGTTACGTACTATACAATCCCTTCCTGTTGTCCTTAATATCTCTAGACAAGTTTAATTCTAACTGGGCCTTAGCTTTCCTAACCTGGTCCCTAGCTTCCCGGACAACATCCCTGTATTCTTCCCAAGCCACCTTCCACTTTTTATAAGCCTCTTTTTTCATTTGAATTTTCCTCAGCAGCTCCTTATCCACCCAAGGAGGTCTCCTGGCCCTCCCGCTGCACTTCCTTCTAGTTGGGATGCAACACTCCTGAGGTTGTAGCAAGTGATCCTTGAATATCAACCGAGTCTTGGGCCCCCCTCCCCTCTAGGGCTATATCCCATGGAACCTTACTAAGCAGGTTCCTGAAGAGGCCAAAGTCTGCTCTCTTGAAGTCTAGGGCAGTGAGCTTGCTGCACGCTCTTCTCACTGTCCTGAGGATCTCGAATTCAGTCATCTCATGATCGCTGCATCCAAGGCTGCCCTGGAGCGTCACATTTCCAACAACCCCTTCCCTGTTGGTGAGCACGAGGTCAAGCATGGCACCTCTCCTTGTTGGCTCCTCTATTACTTACAGAAGGAAGTTGTCTTCCCACACAATCAAGGAACCTCCTGGATTGCTTGTGCTGGGCCGTACCATTGACCAAACAGATATCAAGGTGGTTTATGTCCCCCATGAGAACAAGGGCCTGTGAGCGTGAGGCTTTTCTTATCTGTCTATAGAGTGCTTCATCCACAGGTTCTCCTTGATCAGGTGGTCTGTAACAGATCCCCACAGTAATGTCTCCCATCACTGTTTTCCCTTTAACCCTGACCCACAAACTCTCTGCTGACTGCTCGCCTATCCCCAGACAGAGCTCCATACTCTCCAGCCTATCTCTAACATAAAGGACAACTCCCCCTCCCCGCCTGCTGGGCCTGTCTTTTCTAAAGAGCCTGTAACCTTCCATTCCAACACTTCAGTCATAGGAGCCATCCCACCGTGTTTCTGTGATGCCTATTATATCATACACCTGTAGACATGCACTCATCTCTAATTCCTCTTGTTTGTTCCCCATGCTACGGGTGTTTGTATAGAAGCATCTGAGCAGAGCTCCAAATGAAGCCGGCTCATTGTCTGGAGCGGCTGGAATATCTCTACATCGCTCTGAGCATTTATTATAGGTGCTGGCAACTGACTCGGTGTGTTGGGATGGAATGATGCCCCCCTCCCCATTTCTGGGATGTAGTGAAAAATAATTGCTAATTGAATAATAACTTAAAGTGTTTCCCAAATGTAGATTCATATCCGGGCTTGTTGATTATACAGAACAGACAGAAAAAAGTCTCCTGTTCTGGTTGTGCTTGCAGCTAATGGTGTCAGCCAGTTTCCAGTGGAGGCAGTGGCAGTGCGTCTTTTGACTTGAAAGAGATTTGGGTGAGGCCCTAGGTATCTACATGGATGTGGCCTATCAACAGTCAGTTTTGCCCTTGTACTGTTGGAAATTGGACTATGGCATTCAACTTTAATAGCTCTGAAGTATTTCCACAGCCTCAGATGAAAAAGAAATACTTAAATGCAGAGGCAGGCGTACAAAGTGGAAACCTACTCACAATTTCTGCTTTCTTTGTTACTGATTCTCTCTATCAGGCAGTTTGTGACTCATTATGGCCACCTAAACCACTATTTAGCTATGTGTGGCAACATGGACAGTTCAATTGCATGCACCTTCAGCAAGTTTGCCGATGATCTTAAGCTATGTGGTTCAGTTGATACGCTGGAGGGAAGGAATGCCATCCAGAGGGACCTTGACATGCTTGTGAGTTGGGCTGATGCCAATCTCATGAAGTTCTACCAAGCCAAGTGCAAGGTCCTACATTTGGGCTGTGGCAATCCCAGCCACAGCTACAGGTTGGGCAGAGAAGAGATTCAGAGCAGCCCTGTGGAGAAGGACTTGGGAGTGTTGGTCAATGAGAAACTGAACACGAGCTGGCTTCAGTGTGTGCTTGCAGCCCAGAAAGCCAACTGTATCCTGGGCTGCATCAAAAGGAGCTTGACCAGCACGTCGAAGGAGGTGATCCTGCCCCTCTACTCTGTTCTTGTGAGACCTCACTTGGAGTATTATGTGCAGTTCTGGTGTCCTCAACATAAAAAGGACATGGAACTGTTGGAACAAGTCCAGAGGAGGGCCACAAGGAGGATCAGGGGACTGAAGCACCTCCCATATGAAGGTAGGCTGAGAAAGTTGGGGCTGTTCAGCCTGGAGAAGAGAAGGCTATATGGAGACCTCATAGCAGCCTTCCAGTATTTGAGGGGGGCTATAAGGATGCTGGGGAGGGACTCTTCATTAGGAACCATGGTGATAGGACAAGGGGTAACGGGTTAAAACTTAAACAGGGGAAGTTCATGTTAGATATAAGGAAGAAGTTCTTTACCATGAGGGTAGTGAGGCACTGGAACAGTCTGCCAAAATAAGTGGTAAATGTTCCATCCCTGGCAGTGTTTAAGGCCAGACTGGATGGGACTCTGAGCAACCTGATCTAGTAGAAGATGTCCCTGCCCATGGGACTCTAGAATCTTAAGATTCTTTCCAACCCTAACCATTCTGTGATTCGATGATTCTGTGATTCGATGTTTCTATGACTCTATGCCTATGAAAATGCCACTCCCCAGGGTAGCTTATGTAGTATAATTTACTAATTACTTTTTCCTTCTTTTAGATGGTCTTATGCTCAAATTACTATTATTATATTGTAAATGTCTACAGGAAGCAGGGGAATAAATTAAAAACATTTTTTCACTTGTTTTTCACCCCCTTAACTATAGTTGAGACAAGGAAGCAGAAGAAGCCTGATTAAGTTTATTTCATTTTTTAAAAAGCCCTCAGCAGATTTCCAGTCAAAAATTAACTACTGTATTGCTAAAAATGCAGAGACTTAACCCCAGTCTTATGCACATGAGCATTTGTAGAAGAAATTACCTTCCTGATTCTGGGTTCCTCATTCTGCACATCTTGACATTGAACTGGCAGGAAAACTCCATGACACTTTTAGATCAGGATTAATCCATGATGCAGCACAAAGCCAAACCTCAGACCCTAAGAACTGGACCATATGCTATCAGGTATGGTGAAATTTGTCTAAATTTGTCATGTGCAAATATAAAATGTGCTTCATCTAATTAAGCAAGATAGAGTCATATAAAGTCTATATATGGTCTGAGTATTTTTTATTGGAGTAGAAAATTAAAATAACTAATCATTCCAAAACATCCCAGACTACTTTTAGCTTTACCATGCTACAAATATCGGGGTTTTTTAACAATCTGTTGTTTACTATTGATCACTCAGACACTGACCTTTAAAGGCTGAGTGTATATGGAATAAATTCTAAGGATTTGTTCTACAACAAACCCAAGGAACTTGAAATAAACAAGAAAAATCCTTATCATGAGCATTTTCCTTTTCCATTTTGCCCTGCTTCACCCAGTGGACTGCAGAGGAGCTCACCCCTTAACAGAGAGAAAAAGTATATGTCAACTTGCTCACCTACAGAGCCTTCAGGCAAAATGCATCACTTTTTCAGGTCTGTCAAGGACTGAATAAATCACAGATAAGTGGGTTAAAATGTCAGCACCCACTGGGACTGAAATAAACCTACCACATCTTTTCATCCAAGTGAAATTCTAACCACAGTACCATTCATTAAGGAAAACAATTTAAAACTCTTAATGATCGATTTTATTTTTTTTCACAAAATGAAGAAAACACAAGTTGTTGGCTTTCTCTCCCCAGCCCACTGTAAAAAGTCTGTGGAAGTCATCTTGTACAAAAGGTCAGATAAGTGTGATGTGAAAGATGGTGTTAAAAGGCTTTCAAACTTTGTTTATTAATAGATATAACCCTTTCACCTCTGCTACATCTGTCACCACTAGGTTAAATATCATCTATCTTACTGGTCACCTGACTTCATGTTATTAGTAAGGGAAAATGCTACAAAAACCACTGAGCACTTACAAACCCCTTACATAAAAATGATAGAGTAGAATTGCCTGAGCCCTCCTAATAAAATGTAACCTAACATGGAGCAACTAAAGTCACTGAGGGTAGCCTATGGCTTTAAAAGCATTCACTAGGCCATTGATCATTGAAGACAACATATGGTGACCTCACACAAACACAATGTAAACTCCCAGACTCACTGATGGCATTCCTAGTGCTGTGTCCAAATTTGCATTGCCTCTCTGTAAACTGTTTGACATAAGCAGTGAAAGATGGAAAGAGAAAAGGGTCTCCTCAGTATGATGAGGATACCACCAAATCCAGCTGGATGCAATTGAATCAACTTGTACCTTACTTTGATGTTTAAAAAAATCTCAGGACGTGTGTGAATAAAATTTTTGTAAGTTTCTTGGAAGTGTATTTTCCCTTCTGGATATCCAAAACAGATGCTAGAGTATAAAATTCCACTTTTCCTGTGTGTGTTTTTTTGTTGTTGTTGTTTTGGGGTTTTTTGTTTGCTTTTTTTTTTTTTTTTTGATTGATTTTTCTTTTAAAGGTGATTAAGAAAAGAAATGGAAAAAATATGCTGTTTAATATGCATTTATCAGGCAGAAAGGCATATGGGTGTATGTCTGTGGGCTTATATACGTGTTCCTCTTTTCCTTCCTCCCTCCCTCCCTCTCTCGGTCCCTTCCCCTGTAAGCACCAGGAATGCACAAGTGTAAAACCCTCAGTATAGCAGTGGAATGCTTTAGGCACTTTAACCATCCCTGTGGTCCTTCACTGGACTCTCTCCAGTATGCTTATGCCTCTCCAGTGACGTGGAGTCCGAAACTGGACACCACCAATGCTCCAGGTGTGGCTTCACCAGTGCTGAGTAGAAGGGAAAGACCATTTCCTTCCACCTACCAACAATGCAGGTCTTTGTCTCATGGAGCCTATGACACCCTTAGCTTTCTTTGCTGCAACGGCATGTTGCCAACTCCTTTTCAACTTGATGTGCACCACGACCCTCAAACCCTTTTCTTAAACCAACCTGATTTCCAGCCAGGTGACCCGCTGCATAAAGGGGCTGCTCCTCCCCAGGTGCAGGACATTGCACTTCTCGTTACACTCCACGAGGTTCCCTTTGACCAGTTTCTCGAGCCTGCCGAGGTGCCTCTGGGTGGCGGCACATCCCGCTAGTGTACCAGCACCTCCCCGGGAAAACGTGTCAAAACGAAAACTGCGTTGGCCGGGAATCGAACCCGGGTCAACTGCTTGGAAGGCAGCTATGCTCACCACTATACCACCAACGCGACGATGTTGATATTTCTGTGGTTATACTCCTCCTTCCCTTCTAGTTGCCATATGCTCCTAGTCTAACCACAGAATTTGCTAGCTGCACAAAAAAGAACTACTGAAGGAAACATTCAAATATATTCCATAGCTGCCAAGGCTGCTAGAAAACTTTTTTTTTTTTCTTTTTAACAATAGAAAAAAAACCCTCAAGGTCTCATTCAGTGAAATATTTCCAGCTTCCTGATTTGTTTAACAGAAATCTAAGTAACAGGACTAAACCCTTCACAAATTGCACTGCAGATAATGGCACAAGTGGGGAAAGAAAAGCTAACAGCTGACAGCTTGAGTCTGATGAAATGGGCATCCTCATTTCACCATTTTTTCATAAAAGGAATACTCTTGCTAGCATTAACATTGTACTATGATGAGCTTTTAATTTCAAGTTTGAAAGGTTAGGTATGTTGTCTTTTCTCTAAGCTACTGCTTTTCTCTTCTCAGTATCACCCAGAGAAACACTAGATCACACAGAAAATACAGCTGAAAATACTCAGTAGATTTACAAAAGCTTGATATTTGAGATGATTATCTGAAACACAATTTTGAAATTTTGAGTCTCAAACTTCAGTGTATTTCTATCAAAGTGTGATGAAAGGTTTTCTATTAGAGTGGATAGAGCCAACAAACTAATTTAGAGATACAAATTTTCAAAACTCATGGTTTGAGGATATCCCATGAAGAATCCAGCGCCTTCTAGTGCATCTGTGATTTCTCATCTGAGAATGTCCTGTTTACACAGATCTGGTTCTTACCATGCAGGAATGTATTGCTATTTTCAGCAAGCTTATAGATGAAAACACTGTGCATTGGCTTTCAGTTTCTTAATAAAGAGACTTTCAGGTCTCTTTCATCCTGAAGTCTTCACCTTTAAGCTTCCTGCAATGGTTGTCAGAAAAATTGTAAGACCTAATACTGGTGAGACATCCACCAATTTCCTGATTCCTGACCCTTTCTGTCACTTTGTCTACTTCTGAGGAATGACTAGGTCTGTAGCAGGTCCCAGTCCTGTGCATACTCTGGCCGTTTCATCCAGAATTATCTAGTGTTTGTGCTCATGAAATTTTATGCAGCCTTAGAGAAAAGTCTAAAGAGTGCAGTGGCACCATAGTAAGGCTATAAAGTCTTGTCCCATTTTCTCCTCATAATTTTCTTGAAAAGGCAGTAAAATGAGTCAAGATCCTATTTGTAAGGTTCTGCAAACGGGTTGTGAGTGCATACTCTTAAATGTGTTTATAACTAAGACTTAACAGAACAAGCTAAGAGGGCTCTGCTGAATGACGTAGAGTCTATTGTCACTTTACATGAAATAGAATCATAGACGCATGGGATGTTTTGGGTTGGAACTGATCTTAAAGGTCATTTAGTTCCAACCCCTTGCCAAGGGCAGGGACACCTTCCACAAGACCAGGTTGCCCAAAGGCCCACCCAACCTCGCCTTGAACACTGTCAGGGATGGGGCAGCCACAGCTTCTCTGGGCAACCTGTTCCAGTGTCTCACCACCATCATAGTGAAGAGTTTCTTCCTAATAGCTAATCTAAATCTACCTTCTTCCCATTAAAATCTATTCCCCCTTGTTTTATCACTACATGACCTTGCAGAAAGTCCCCCTCCAGCTTTCTTTAGGTATTGGAAGGCTGCAGTAAGGTCTCCCCAGAGCCTTTTTTTCTCTGGTATTGCTTTGCAAATACACACTTCAGTTATGTAGGCATGCGCAGCAAATCATTCCTTTTGGCATCAGATTTTCTATGTACTTATGGTGGAACCCTTTTACATGGGGCCTTGGCCCTGAGCTAGTACCTAATTATTTAACATGACACCATGGGGCACATCAAACTCACTAATAATAAATTCTGAAAAATAGGTACCTTATTCTAATGTTTTTCTCTCTTTTTTTCTACACTGTAGACACAATAAATATTTTTTAATAAAACTGCAAAAGTATCAATAATAAATTTAAGCCTAGCAAAAGCTGTTTCCAACGTTACTGGAGAGTATGGTTTAATAATCATCACAAAAGGCTATTCTTTTTATCTCCGCAGAAATATTCTATGGAACCTGGAAATTTGTGGAATACCATTTGAAAACCATTACCTTACTGGTTAGGAAATATAAATACCTTCAGTAAAGAAGTCAGTCTGGAGGAATTGTGGATGTATTTGTTATTAAGGATGATGATTCTCTGTCTTCATGTTGTAGCCTTAACTGTGTCTTCCTTGTGATCTCACCAGCCCGTATTTTAAGGCAATACAGAGTGAAAAGGATGATTTTAAAACTCTGTGGTGAAACTGGAAAGAATAGCTGGGCAGAATGGGACAGGGAAGAGGGATGAGCTAAGGGGAGCTTTGTGAAAGGCAGCCACCTGGGTCTCAGTTCATAAAGCTGCTTAATTCCTAATGAACTTAAGCACTCAAAGTAGCAGATAAACTCAGAAGTCTGCATTCCCAAAGTCAAAGTAGTCTTATCCTGCTGAAGGAATTCTAGAAACACTTCTGAACATTCTGTAAGCACCTGGAAATCTGTTGAAATCTGACTCCAATGTTCCAGTCCCAAATGCAAAGCCTCCTTAACTTCACTAACTCTTGTATGTTCAGACAATACACACACACTGCCAAATCCGGGGCTCTGCATGAAATTTGTCCTGATTGTTTGTTGTTTTTCTTGTCTCTCTCACACACTCATATGTACACAGATTCCAGTAGCACTTGATGAACAAGCAGATCAAATTAACCTTTATTAAGTCTTATAAGATGTAGCTTTTCCTAATCTGGTTTTAATTCACTAGGCAACAAATCTGTTTATCGTGAGCCTACTGTATATAGCAGGGAGGCAGTAATTTACTGTGGCATAATTAAAAGGATTCCTACCACACACATAATGACACACTGCCTTTTTATTAAAGGTTTCCTTTGTTTGGGTTTATACTAAATTAGTTGCATATGTGACTGCTTTTGCTGCAATAGCATCTTCAACTACTTAGTGCACCATCATGGTAACCTCTCAGTTAACCCTTGTTTCAAAGGCTACTCAGTGCAGGTGCATCAACGTTGCTTTTCTGTCGAAGACATGCCTTACTCACTGCTAGTGACCTCTGTTATTCCTGAGGATTTGGACCTGCTGTATATGCTTTTTGTTTACAATGCGAGGCCTCAGCTAACTGTGTAATTGAGGTCCTACAAATCCACAGCCTATAGAAACCTAGAAGCTATTCAAACAAAAAATAAAACCTAGGTCCCAACACTTAATTTGCCAAGTTTGCTGGCGGAAGTTTTCTCCACAGAGTATGGATCTTGGTTTAGTTGTTCTGGAAGGATAATATGCTTATACTGTAAGTCCAGTGGATTTTTAGTCTGTATCAGAGCAAAAGGTTAAAAATAAGAACATAACAGAACATATCAGTGCTACCATCTGAACAGAAGCTATTACCCATCATAAGTTTTATGGTCTTCTTCATTAAAGTAACAGCATTAAATATTCAAGATGAAAGACACCTAAGGTTCAGGAAAGAAAACTGCCTAAAATATGGTAGGCAAATAGTGGTATAATAATGTTACAGAAATATGATCGCTCAGAGGTTATTTGAAACCTTTATGTACTTAGACTTCATAGACAAAAAAAAAAATTTATAAAGTAATTTTCCTCAGACAAACCAAATTAAAAAAATAATAAGCACCCTTTATGAGGTTCCTGCTTGAATATCTTACATATTTTTCTTATTATTACTATTTGTTTTTATATAACCTGATTGTCTAGATGCTGACTTCACTTTGGAAATGCTGTTCTCCAATCAAATTTTTCACATAGTTATATACTTTGTTGTATTAAGGTCAGCCTCCTTGAGTTGTCAGTCCTTGACATACAATAAGGATGACATACACACAGGCACATATTCATCTTTATTAAAGAAGATAGCAACTCAGATCTAGGAATACTTTAAAATGGACTATAAGATGGAATTTTAAAAATCTTGAGTTGTTGCTGTCCATCAAGAAGCCTTGTAAAAGTTTTTTCACATTTGTAACAATTGTTAACTTGGGTTTGATTTTTTTTTTCATTTCTGATTGTCATAAATTACATTCTAGTTAAAAAAAATGGCATGATTCGAGATTTCACAGATAATATTAGTAATTCTAGCATTTTTTATTATGATTACTAAATATTTTTTTATCAACATCTAGAAAACTGACTTTTCAAAAAAAGTATTCTTTTATCAATAATTATGAGAAATTTAATGGGAAGCTGTAAGATCCTTTCTCTAGCATATGTGTGTTCATAATACAATAATAAATAAAAGCTGTTAAATTCATTTCAAAAAATCAACTTTCCTGAAAAATAGGATTCTTCGTGCTAAGGAGAGCCCACTGTCCTGGATGCAGTGGAGCACCAGCAAGACTGGTATAGTATGGCTAAAACAAAGGTTAGCTTCTTTCTGGGCATCCCAGTGTCAAAATCAACTGAAAAAACAGGCAACTGTCCCCAATATAATAAACAATTGTTTAAAAAGTCTTAGATAATTCCTAAACCATTACTGGTTTTCTTCTTTAGGTTTTCTTTGAACTATCAAGGGATAGGAAGTTAAATGAAAATGTGAACTGAGATTTTTTTTCATGCATTCACTTGTCTTCAAAAACTGGGATGCTATGTAGAAATGTGCATGAACACTTTCAGAGGGTGATTCATCTCAGCCTGGGATCAGTGTCTAAAATAAGCTGGAGAATCACCTTCTGGAGAGACGTTTTTCATTCTACTGATGTTAAAAATATGAAGTGGTTAGTGCAAACTTGAAAGTTCTACATAAGGTGGCATTCATGTAACCAGAACATTTTAAAATTCATGATAAACAATGACAGTTCTCATTCTCTCTCACACCAGTTTGTTCTTATTGCAGTTATATTATTTTGAGAATAGGAATATTATCTCGGAAGATGAAGTTTGAGGTTCATTAGCCTATGGATACTGGTGACTTTTTATGCAGACTAGATGCAAGATATTCAATAGTGATTCAGATGTTTCTGGGTTCTACACAGTACATGTCTCAGAAATTATTTAATATTTAGACATTATCTACCTAACTACCAAGAATCTTACAGTGTCCCTATAATGCACCAAGGAAAGAAGTCATTGAATTCACTCCATTTGGCAAGAACAACACCAAACATTAAAAAAAATACAACCCCAAAGAGGATTATTGGAGAACAAGGTTGGTTTTGTTTGGGTTGGTTTTTTTTTTTACTTTGAATTCATGTAGCTGATTCAAGAAAGCAGATATACACCCTTGTGTCACTGTTCCAGATTTATTAGCCAGATCTGAAGTCCTTAAATAGCTGGGCTTCAAACACTTTCACACTTACACTTTTACCCCTTTCCATAATAATGTCTGGTTTAGGTGATTAGATTTATAGATACAATAACAGGGGACAGTAGTAAAAGGGCCTCTTTATTTCTACAGATTGAAAATGTAGAAGTGATGGATCATATATGATTAAGGAAGCCAAATGATTCTGTACTTTTTCCATTTTTTAGCCTCCAGTACACTCTTATTCCTCATTTCCATTCTTCCTTTCTTCTGGCTGCTTTCTGGGCATATTTTTAAATAAGACAAGGCACACCCACCAATCTCCACCTAACATCAGAAGGCATTACTGGGAGATTTGACAGTGAAAGCTGAATACAAATATGTGATTGAGAATGTGTATTTTTTTAGTAGCAGAAGGATTCAGAATCCATAGACAAAGATTCAGATTTATTTTGTCAGTTTATTTTACCCCTTACCTCTAACTATCTCTTTTAGGAGAAGTTTCTGCTCTTGCTTTAGACTATGTTATCCTGATTGATTTTGGCCACAGAAATAATTTATCTTTTAATTTATCCTTACTATATAGTTTATCTTTGCTATATCATTTTGGACATGTGTATAGTAATCTGGAGTCTAAGATTCTGCTTTATTGCATCTCTATCTTTCTGGGAGTTGAAAGGAAATAGTAGGGAATGACTGAAAAAGTTCTGCCTCTTTAGGGAAATAGACACACTGAAATATGTATAACATGGTACTTGTGTTTAGCTGTGTAGGGATTTCTTTTTTTCCCATCACCTTCTGAAAAGGTTGGCGTATTACATTTTTTGCGGGCAGTCCAAAAGATTACACTTTCCAGATCCCTGTCAAATGACTATGATTGATGCACCAGTGGAAAACAAATATGGGGAAAATTACTCTGGAGTATTTATGCATTAAATAAACTAACATTCTCTACCCCAGAGGCTAACAGACAAGTGAGAAATTAAGCCACTTGATTCTTGAACTTCAGTGTAGAAATAGATCCTATGGAAATGGGGTGCATTATTTAAGGTAGTTGTGGGTATTTTCTCTGTGCAAGGCTTTTTAATTGACTTTTGTTCTGAGATTTAACATGTTCATCAAATCACATAAGTCATTCCTCGTCAGGACTGTCAGTTTTAGCCATTTGCTGGGAAAGCTTTCTAGAAAAATATTTTATTTCAAAATACATATTTATTTTGGAGGGAAAACAATTATTGTTTCAAATTCTTGCTGTAATTCAGGAAAACTTCCCTTACAGTTCTGTCTTAACATTATCAGCTAGCACAGTCTAAGACTGAATTTATAAACATAAGTGCACAATAATATTACCATTCACAGTTCATGACTTTTATAATCTCAGTGTCAACTTCTGTACAAGCTAATTTGGAATTAAAGTTTTTCAGCTGTCAATACGCTGCATCTGAAGTATGGCAGAGCTGCTCTGATATTTGTTTAAGGTATTGTCATTTCATATACCAATAATGACTTATTTTAACTAAAGCTTTCTATATAGAATCTTGCATAGTTCTTAAATTGGAATTTTATTGTCTAAAAAGTAAATTACATTACAAGTCTTATCAACATTCCATTGGATTAACTGCAAATGTTTTTAGAAAAGATTTAGACACATTAGATATCTTTTCTCACCTTTCTTTCACTATGATGTGGTCTAGAATTTGGTTATTTTGATACCTAATCCTCCGACTACTGAGATTCACTAAATTATCAGACATCAGCTGAGCTATAGAATAGTTTGTTGTTCATCCGTTAGCTATGATCTGCAAAAACAAATCTCACCATGGAATATAATTCATATTCACTGCAAATTAAGTTGACTTGCATTTGATTTTTCTAAAAGCAGAAGTACAGAGTTCTATAGTTCATATATAATAGATTTAAGTCACCGTTAAGTAATTTGTTTTATTTATTATTTTCTGATTCTCCTTATGAGCCAAAAGGGGAGAACTCTATACATGTTAAGCCAAGAATTTATTGTTAGCAGAACTAAAATCAAGCTAAAATGCAAAAAAAAATTATCATCCATCCATCTATCTAATCTATTATTAGAAGTGCATTAATATTCACCAAATAATTCAACATTATTCCATTCCAAACTCTCCACTTAATAGAAATCATATGTCATTAATAATACCACTAAAAACTGTTATGCAAAACTTTCCATTTTCTATACTTCTTCTTTGGGTATGCTGTTTTCCACCACAGCTCTCTACCCTAAGGGCAACAGAGCCAATCTTCCTCCAAAAGAACAAGACAGCTGCAATTAGTCAACAGCATCCCTGAGGAGAATGATGTTGATGATGCTATTTCTTCTTTTCCTTTGCTGGGAGCAGTATGTTGCTAATGGATTATTTCACCTTCCCTAAGCTCCAGGTAGGGATATTTTCATACATTTGTATAGATTACACATTTTCATACCTTGTTCTTCATGTTATGCCTGAGTTTAGTAATTAAAGTATGCTTTAACTCATGTCCTTATTCTTTCTTCCCTTTGCTACCCTTAACCCAGTTTTGTTCAGCTCCAAGGTCTTCATTTCTTTAACTGACCATTGTGAAGATATCTTCCAGTGTCATTCTGTGCCCTGTATTTTACACCCTGTACTCCTTCACAGAGCATGGTAGGTGCCCATTTCCATCACACCACACTTGTATTGCCTTAACACTGCTGGAGTTGCCTATTTTGTTTTGCAAAGACAAACTACTTGTTAAAACTAACAATAGAAAAATTAGGGTCACATCATATAATATTATTCAAATATAAGCACAAATAAAACAAGTCAGGAAATAGTCATCTGGTCGTTAGAAAAGGGCTTACGGTTTAACAAGGAGGAAAAACATTCTAACCAGGCTAAGACATGTTCAGACAAGGTATGGCAAGTAATCATACCATATTTTCCCTTTCCTTAATTACTCTATTTTATCCATCTTAGTGATTCTAAATACTTCATATTTCTATCTTTATGTCTACACACAATGAAATATGAAGAAGACGTGGGTCACATGACTGTGTTAGCTGAAGATGTGCAATACATTCTTGCACTGATGCTTTTTATCGGTCTCTTGACTTTCAAAAATACCAAGTCTCACAAATGTCCCAGAGGAAAGGATTATTTTCTATACAGTTCTGCTAGTGGTGAAGTAGAGATTTTAATCAGATAGCCTATCACTTGACTAATAATGCTAAGGATAGTATTCTGAAAGTCTTTATGACTTCAATGTCAAGGTAATTACTATAAAAATAAAACAGATGCTTTAGCCACTTCTCTCTGAAGACTTTCCTCTTGTCATTCCTGATTTGGTAGGGTGTACTGTATGAGAGCCATCCAGACCTTTCTTTCTTTTCCTTGCTGTTTGATATTCAGCTTGGGTTGTGCAGCTCTGTTCATGAATGCCAAACCAACAAATTCTCCTCTCTTTTTATGCTATAGTAAGTTTGTTTGCCTAAAGTTTCCATTTAAAGGACTGGTATGTCTCATAATCATAAAGGATTATGTCTTACAGGAATTCAGAAGCACTCCCTTATTCCTTTGTGAGCTGTCAATGGAAAGTAAAATGTCTTTATAGTGCTTTGTTTTTCTGACACATATTGCATAGGTTGTTCGGTTCTAATCAATTTTATGTGGTATTACCTCCCTCCATCCATTTGTTTGTTTTTTTTCACTCTGTCTCCATAACATCTACTGTAGTTTTGCCAAAAAAGCCATAGCCAGCAAGCTGATCATGTGGAAGAAAGAGTTAATACAGGATCAGATGAACTATCAAGCAAGCAATCATGCTATGCTAACACAGACATTCCCTTTTTTTCTTCCCTGAATCCGTATGTGCACCTGTTTCAGGACTGGCACACACTGGAGAAGTGCAATGGAAGGGCACTGTGCTAAGTTTTCTGAGGTGCCAAGTGTGCATGTATTTCTTTGAAGTTAGTGGGAACTGTCATCAGCACATTCTGAAAAATCATACTTTAGTAGGGAACCTTGTCCTCTCTTCTAGAAAGGCCATTAGTTTTAAAAATCATATAGAGACCTTCTGTCTCATCTGACCTTTGCTTCAATGAATTCCTTCATCCTTCTGGAAACAAAACAAAGTCTATTGAAAGAAACATTGTTTATTTAATGTATTAGACATAAAGCACCCCCCCCAAAAAAAAAAAAAGGATTTAAAGGAAAGAAATGCCTATGACTCAAACCCTGGATAAAAGTGAAACTTCTACAAAACAGACAATTCTGAAGAAATAGGCATTTCAAGAAAATTTGAGTGAAGCAGCTTTGCTACAATAATTTCTCTGACACACCTGAATTGCTATTCTAACGTATTCAAGCTCTGTTGCTAAAATGTGAAGAAATATAAAAGAAAACATATCAAACAGTAAGAATGACAGAATAAAATTAAAAGAAAATGTACGAAATCAAATAAAATGAAATGCAATAATAAAAAAGCAGACTGCAGAAGAGAAAACAATGGAACAAATTCATTCTCATTAGGGCTACAGCTAACTAAATAGGTTTAAAGCAGTGTTTTATCAAAGGTAGGAGCATTTACCCTATGCAAAGCAGCTGAGGGACCTGGGGCTGATCTGCCTAGAGAAGGGATGTTTGCCAGAGAAGGGACTGCAGGCCTAGAAGCAATTTTCCCCCAGTACCTGGGGGATATATATGAGAAAGTGGAGTTGGCCTACATTGCTGTATGGTGGGAGCTGAAGAGACAGTATGGAAAAATTGAAAGAAGGAAGCTCAGTCTGGCTACAGGGAAACCCTTTTCCCAAAGATTGTTGAACAGAGGAACAAGTCGCCCAGTGAGGCTCTGTGATCTCCATCCTTGTCATTTTAAATATCTGACTGGTTAAAAACTTGAGTAACATGCTCTGATGTCATGGCTAATATTATCTTGAGTAGGAATTAGGACAAAAGACTTCCTGAGATCAATTTCTTATTTTTTTTTCTTTCTTTTTTTTTTTCCCCAAAACATTTCAATATCTGGACACAAAAAAAAAAAAATTAATAAAAAAATACAAATTACTTGTAAGATTTTCATTTTTTTTTCAATGGAAGCCACGTAATTTTTTACATTGTCTTAACAAAGCTAAGAAACTTTACTTCAAAGGCATGTTAAGAAGCCTTAGTGCTTTTTATTTAACACTTTGAAATCATTGAGTGCACAACCCCTCCTTCCGGAGTTATAAAGGACTATTAAGATCATGATTCTGAACTTTGATCTGCTTCCTAAGCAGGTGGACATGATTTTATTTATTTTAAACAGCCTTGGTAGAAATTACTAAGAAAGTAATGTAAGAAATTTATAAATGTGAAAATTTGAACTCTCTCAGCTGAAATTTTGCCTGCTAGACATCTGGCTGAGTTTTGAGAGGAATACTTTTGAAGGGATTGTTTCAGCAAAGCACTTTCACTCTGTTCCAAGAACAAGCTGTATATTTATACCTACTGTTAGGTACAAAATGCTATGACATTGTGAGCTGCTTTACCATTCTACTGGTATGAGACTGCCTTTGTCAGGGATGATCCTTTTGCTCTTCAAAAAAAAAAAAAAAAATGAAACCCAAGTGAGAAAATTAGAATTAGAAGCAGGAAAGAAGTCATGAATCTGAACAGGGAAAGAAAAGAAAGCACAGCAGAGGGATTTATAATACAAGTACAAATTTCATATTCCTGCTGATGCCTATGATCCTGCTGAAACTAGTACAGATGGTAATATCATCTGTTACTCAGTATAATCAAGACATTTTTCAGTATCAAAGTGTCAAAAGTCTTTTGATGTCTGTATCAGGTTTGATCATAACAGTCACTAGCTAAATGAATTGCCCTTTACCTCACAGCCACTAATTTCTGTAGTCAGTTTTATGCTTCAAATAGAATTGTACTTTCGGGTTTTGGAAAAATGTGAATTATTTCACATAACTTCTACAACTATAATGGATAGAGGAGCCTCTTATAGGTGTCACCACAGGTACTGATAAACATTTTTTGCCTTCACTTTTTAAAATCAATACTTTTCATAGAGTCTTTATTTTCTGGCTTTTATTCCCCCTTACTTACAGGTGATATTTGTTTCCAGAGAAAATTGCTGTACTACAATTACTAAATATGCAGCTTATTATTGAATACTTAAGAACAGTTTTAATAAGAGGTCATTAAATCTGATGGATGTCGCCTGCACAAACAATGTCATCTGTCGCTCTAGGCTCAGTGAATGGAAGTAGAAGAACAGCTGGTTTCAGTTCTCATGAGTTTCACATTTTCCTTATTTCTGGGTCACATGGGGTAAATTCCTACATTTCTAAGCTGATTTGTTTAGTCACAGCTGAAACACAATGGAGAAGTTATAGCCAACCTGATACGTTTTGTCTAGTTGTGAGTTGAGAACATAAAAAGCTATGAAGCTTGAGCGTGTACTTCTCAGAATTCATGTATCAGCACATTTCATTCTAATTAGGTAGATGTTTGCGAACATTGCTAAATTATACAGTCAAACCTTGCTAACAACTATCAAAAAGGCCTCCAATGTATTTACTTTCACATGATTGCAAGTGTATTTATATTATGATTCCAGCTGGGGGGAGGGTGGGCGTGTAAGGGGGAGGGAGAAACAAAGAAGAAAGAAAAAAATATTATAGATCACCTTTAGAAAATATATTCTGTGCCAGATATCAGGTGCCTCATCTACCACATTAGTGAAAGCCTGCCTATTGACTCATTGCTGCTTATTCCTGTGAGAACAACCGCAGTGTCAACAATGTATCATTACTCTGTAGACCCTGAAATAAGGGTTATCTTGTAATTCTTTGAAATAAGTCAAATGCAAAAATACATGTTAAGCAAGAAAAACTCCAGACATCTTTGTCATAATTAGTCTAAAGAAATCTACATAATGAAATACCAAAAATGCATAAAATATTATCAGAAAACTAGCAGCACAACAAGAGGTTGAAACAAAATATAGGCTTTAGTATTTTTTAGTGACTTGACCTAATGCACATACTCCTCTACTGAGCAGGTTTGCTTCCTCCATCCCATCTTCCCTAAAATACCATCCATATAAAATGTGAATATAACAGAACGTTTTAGAACCTATATTTGATTTTTAATATCTATAAATCTTATTACCTTGACCTACAAAGTGTAACTAACTATACCTCAGAACAAAGAAAGTTGCAGTGAGTTGTCAGTGGTATTTCATATTATCCATTCAATTGTCAATCAGTATTAGACCTTTAAGTCTGGAGAAGGCTCAGATTTCTCTCTACAACTACCTGAAAGGAGGTTGTAGTGAGCTGGGTATCAATCTCTTCTCCCAAGTAACAAGTGATAGGACCAGAGGAAGTGGCCTCAAGTTGTGTCAGGGGAGGTTTAGGTTGATTTTAGGGAAAAATTCTTCACCAAAAGTGTGGTCAGGCTCTGGAACAGACTGCCCGGGAAAGTGGTGGAATCACCATCCCCGGAAGTGTTAAGTAAAGGCTCGTAGTGACATGGTTCAGCAGTGGACTCAGCAGTCCTGGGGTAATGGTTGGACTTGATGATCTTAAAGGTCTTTTCCAACCTATCTGATTCTGCGATTCTATGATCATTATTTAAAATAAACAGAGATTTCAGAGTCTAAATGGATAATAGTTATTTTTTGAGGATAAGGCTGATTGAGCTGTCGTACTATGTTTGAAAAATGTGCAGAAAATTGTAATCTATCAATATTTAATATTTTTATATTATTCAGATGATGGTTATATTAGCCATTAGAACTATACAGAAAACCAGTATGTTCTCATTTCATAGACATTTCTGTATTTAACACTGAACAGGTCAAAATTGCTTACTTGCTTTGCTGAAGAGTAATTTGCCCAAAGTTCTAGGCAGCACTGAAGTTTGACAATGCGTGAAAAGGTGTAAAAGCACAAATCAAAACAGCTTCTATGTAATTTTTCGAAACATTCATTTTCTTTGTCTTATGTCTTATTAAAAAGAAAACAACAACAAAACAAAAAACAAACAATAAAAAAAAAAACCAACAAAATTTAGCCAACGTTCCACCCAAACTACACTTTCCAGTGCTTATCCCATGACCATGTCACGCTGATCAGTCTGATCTCTGGAACAATGATGATGGAGTCAGTGAAGGAAGTGTAGAAGTGATGCCACACAAGACTTCTTTCCGACTTAGAGAGCATTTGTGCCTATAAAGTAGACTTACAAAGTGGACTGCAGATATGTCTGACTATGCCACATATCACAGCACAGACTGCAGGATGCAGCAGTAATTTAATGACCTTTCTCATCTCCTTCCATTTCCACACTCTTAAATTGTGCCATCAGCTGACCTTGCCTACAAACACAAAATTTGCTCTCCAACTGCACAATTTCAAAACATATCAAAACATTAATAGGGATGCTGTGTTTCAGAATTTTTGAATATTAAGATAATCTGAGGTTAGAGTGTTGGATGTTTTTTTTCCGTGCTAGCAGTTACCCTATCATATCTGCTACCTATTGTGGTTACATTTTCTTCCACTTCTAAATCTAACATATGTATCTTTTATGTGGAAAGAAAGGGTATAAACCTCACAAATTCTTTGTACACCAGCTTGACTTCTCTTCTTCCTCTGATACTAAACAATATCTTAGATTCAGGCAAAACAGTGAAGAATTCTTTATATTATTCACCTTCTCTCCTGCCAGCCTCTGACACTGGAATTTACCCTTTGCCCTTCACTAACTTGTATCTGAGTCTTTCCAGTAAGGGAGGAATCAGTGACTGAAAACATACAATCTTGTTTTATCTGCCAGTGTACAAATAAGGCTCACCTCCCATGAAGAAAACCGGAAGTATGTGACCACATTAACATGGTGTACTCATGCTTTAAGAAGTGGTAACTATTTAAGTCTTTCTGAAGAACCTATTTCTAACATTGCCGGTAAGTTGGATTCAAGCTTTGCAACATTGATGATCTTTTTTGCAGTGTTTGATATGCAGCTCCCTAGATTTCTCTGCAGAAACCAAGAAATCTTCTTTTGAAGAATCCCACTAATATCCTCACAGCTTACACACAACTTTGGGACGTTATTACAGCACTCCAGCAAAGATTTGCCTGGTTGTCTGTTGGGAATGAGAGATACCATCTCACAGCAGTTTCACAGCTGTCAACTCACTGCAGGAAAGGGATGTGAGGGATGTTAGGATTTAGGAATACTGATTCTATTTCAATTAGCGACAACCTGTCATTGCCTCCCCAGGCCCAAACGCTCGCCTGCATCTTTGTCTTCATCCAAATCCAAGGCCTTCTCCAGTCCTGCCAATAACATTTCTATTTGGCTCAAAGCATCTGACAGTGGCTTGAGAACAGTAAATATTTCATCTCACACGCCAATCTGGATGTGGCTATGTTCCCATCAGGATTGCCAGAGCTGGGCAACTACATGACTGCTCTTCCATGGTGTGAATAAGGTCTTTACCACAACAGAGCGTGTTAGCAGGGAGAAAGGTTTACAGCCTCTTTTACTGGACCTCCCTTCTACTTTCTACTTATTTTTCATTCTGTTCTGAGGTCCTTTGTATGATCTCCGATAGGAAGCAGAGACCAAAAGGAGTGGTTAACAGCTACAACATAACATTGCACTCATCTGTTTGGTTCTGCAAGATTGAATGTAAAATTTTGTGTTTAATTTATATATAGTTGCTATGCCTGTGCACAACTAGAAATATAGGTAGCAAAGACAGGATACAAGGAATGCAATTTAAACAATCTAAGGCTGTTTTAAAGAAGACATCTGGTAACTATCTGGGAATAAGCCATCAGGGTAAGACTCCTTTAAAACAATATCAAGGAACAGCCTTCCCACTGAGGAAGTTAGGAACCCTAATTGCAGCAGGTAAAGACCCAAGTTCAAGATTCCAGATCAAAGCAAAGACTAGCAAACACATAAATTTGTGTGGATAATGGATATGATTATGAGAACTACGGAGTAAGTAAGTAAGCGTGAAAAATCTGTGAGAGATAAGTATCAAATCAGCGCAAAGCTAGTAGAAAACAGCGGGAAGACAGAGACTGAAGAGGACAGAGTTTAAAAAATCAGGTAAAAAAGAACAGGCAGCAAGTTTAAAAAGACAAGAAGTGGCTCATCATGATCTCATCCAAGAAAAAAGGTGCCTCTGAGGACAGCAACTGTAAAAGGCTTAGATCTCTAATAGATCCAGGAGGTGGACCGAGCATGATACAAAAGTAATTCAAACAATTTGTCTTAAACTAGTAGCAAAGTGAAGAGAAGCAAATTATTTCTGTATCCTGATATTAAGCCAGAACAATATTACTTCTTATAGGTCAAGGATAGTTTGAAGTGGCCCGCTACAATGGAAGCTATATATGGAAATGTATCATTTTCTTTAAACTGGCAGCTGAATAGAAAGCAGATCTAGCTGTCTGCCAAATGTAGAATCATGGAATCATGAAACATTCAGGTTAGAAAAGACCTTTAGGATTATTGAGTCCAGCTATTAACCCAGCACTGGCAAGTGTCGTGGTTTAAACCCTGCCAGACAGTTTGTGCACTTACTCCCAGTGAGTGGTGCCAGGCTGGAAGCAATCGAGGCCCACGTTAGTCCCCTCCCCCTTCCCCAGGGGCTGCCCCCCCTTCCCCACTCCCAGAGGGATGGGGAGGAGAATCGAAAGAATGCAACTCCCACGGGCTGAGATAAGAACAGTCTAGCAACTAATGTACAATACGAATCACCACCGCTACCACCAACAACAACAATGATAAGAGAAAATAGCTAGGGAAAGGAGTACAATACCACGCGCCGAAAGACGAGTCTGACCCGGCCGACCCCCTGTCCTTCCCGGAAACTCCCAGTTCCCCCCTGGGCATGACGTGCTGTGGTATGGAATACCTCTTTGGTCAGTTTGGGTCAGGTGTCCTGTCTCTGCTTCCTCCCGGCTTCCCCTCCTCCCTGGCAGAGCATGAGGCTCACAAAGTCCTTGGCCAAACCAAAACATCATTTTTATCAGCTTTGTTCCCAGCCCGAAACTCAAAACACAGCACTGCACCAGCTACCAAGAAGGAGAAAAAATGACTGCTGCTGCTAAACCCAGGACACCAAGTCAATCACTACACCATGTCCTAAGGACCATATCTATACGTCTTTTAAATACCTCCAGGGATGGTGACTCAACCATTTCCCTGGGCAACTTGTTCCAATGCCTGACCACCCTTTTGGTAAAGAATTTTTCCCTAATATACAATTAAAACCTCCCCTGACACAACTTGTGGCCATTTCCTCTGCTCCTGTCACTTTTTACTTGGGAGAAGAGACTACACCAGCTTGCTACAACCTCCTGCATAATGGTCAGTGTGAAAAAAAAAAGCAGGTGCAGATATCATACTTGTGTAGCTAGTTTATTTTTTTTAGATGTTTGAAAGTAAGACAAGAATGACACCTAGGAGAAGATGGTATGATAAATAGCTGATCTATAATTACAACCTTTTGATGGTATATAACCGTATGAAAGAAAGCTGAGAATAGGATACATAGCATTTGGAATGTGCTTATGTTACTTGTGTTACTTTGTGATGTTCTGTCACTACTACACAATACTATATTTCAGTTGTGTCATATTATAATTATACAGAAACAACCCCAGTAATGAATCCTATTTGTAATGAAATCTTTGATTGTCAGATTTGGAGTGACTCTGTCAAGGCTTCTCCATCCAATCTGGAGTCACTCCAAATGACAATCTAATACTGGAAACCAGCAAATGTCTTACCCTGGTGACTTACAAAATGTGACTGAATTGCTGAAGTCATTGCTAGTGGGAAAAACAAAAAAAAACAAAAACCCATGTTTAGAAACACACATCAGACTATTACAGTCTCCTACACAATTGTTCTGAAGACATAAATTTCAGGAACTTCTAAATGAATTATTATTCACTTACTTATTTTGTTTAAATGAATTATTTTGTTTTGCTAGCGATCTCCTTAAGAATCTAAAAACCTAAGAGAACGCAGCAATAGCTGTTTACGTAAGGTTGTCCTAAACAGATGGGGCTTTTTCCCATGAAAACTCTGGCTTTTTAACTTTCTTGCATGAAGATATTCCATTGAAAGTCCTAGACATTCAATTTCCTATTGAGTTCCTCTTGCCTTAATAATGTTTTAATAATTATTTACACTTAGGGACAGTTTAAAAGTTTTCTGACAAAGAGTGCCTACTAAAGACTTTACTACATGAAATTTGGTTTATTTTAGCCAACCATTTAAATTAACCAGTAGTCAAATGCAAATTTACAGAACAATTTTTATTATTCACACAAACTGAGGAGATGGCAAACAATTTCAGAGTCTGTATTTAATAAAATTTGATTCAGAAATATCAAAGGGAACTGTTTTGGTTTTTTTTTTTTTTTTTAGTCAGAGCAATTAGATGACAAGATAGTTTAATTCATGCTAGAGTTATGTAAGTGATTTATTTTTGTTTTACCATACGCTGTTCTCTGACGTCAGCTTTTGAATTGATCTCTCTGACCCACTTTGTAATTGAATTTATCCAAACGTAATCTGGGCCAGGGAAAAAATAATTTCTCACTGATTTACGAGACAATCACTGATATGAAAACTCCCCTGTCATTACTACATGGCCTCAGTCACAATTAGAAATATATTATTAATCTAAGTTTTGAGAGAAACTAATGATTGCATACATGTTTTTAATCTAACTTGATAGAGACAGAGAGGAGAGTTATGTTGGCTTTAGTTTCAGATTTAGAAAGATATAAACCATTCAGTAACATGCCTATATTTTAGCTATACTTGTTTTCATTACAGTCATTTGTATATTTTCCTGCTGAAAGAAATATTCCAAACAGCAAGCTGAATTGTGCTTGACACAGTGGGAGGACGCCAATTCACCCCAGCTGATATTCCGACATGTTACCGTAAGTGGTGCAGATGTGACCACCAGGCCACGGAGCACCAGTAAAATCATACACAAACAATTGTATTTTCTCTGACTATGTGGTGTAAAGGGTGATCACCTACTTGTTGTAAATCTTTCCCTGTCCCACTAATCTTGCTGGGTGTTCACAAGGACTGAACCAATTGTTTATTCATCATAAAGATTAATTTCAGCTGGTGCTGCTTTGCTGTCTGCAAATTAAAAAAAGCAAAACAAAACCAAATACAACAATCTTTAACAGAAAGAGTGGTCTCAGCTCTCTTGTTCCATGCAGATGGTGCTGTTTGCCAGTTATCTCTCAGTGCAGGAAGGAGACCAAAGCCTATGTGAATTACAGCTGGTTCAAACTAATCCAGGCAAAAGCTGAAGTTAACGAGGAGAAGAAAAGTAATTTGCTGAATTCTGTGATTGCCATGATCACACAGCTAGACAAACTATAGCCCCACTGATAGTCTACCCAGTATGCAAAAATTGCATCTTTGATACCCATATTACAGTGTTGCCAACAAAGTTTTCTGCATGAAATATTTACAGACTAACTCCTCTCTAATTTCTGATTGAAAACAAGACTGCATTTTTCTTCTGGAGGATGTGAATCTCTTTTAGGTAGGATGACACAGCTGATGGGGTTGATCCACTGCTTGGACTGGAAAGGTACGTCATGCAGGAACTGAAGGTAGCCCATGTTATGAAAGGGAAGCTGCTGAGAGAAGAGACCGGGAAGTTACTAGAATCCAGGTACTCCATAACTCTTGTCATAACAGGCTGTCCCTCACCTCATCCAGAAAGGTCCATTCTCTGTTCTGTGTCAGGAAGGTACCAAAGCTTGGTGGCTTGGTGTGAGAGATATAGGAGCTGACACTTCTTGGTACACCTGCAGATGAATACAAATTGGAGGCAAGATGAAAAACATCAACTGTATGAGAAAGTATCTAAATAGCTCTGTGAAATGCAAGGTACATGCTTCTTCATGGCACAGTAGCTTGAATGAAGAATATGTCAGTGCTATGATGAAATAGAAAATACCTTGATATAGATAAATTAAGAGAAAATGAGGAAAAAAAAAAAAAAAGAGAATGAAGGACAGGCTTATTTATCAGTTGCAAACATATCTGTGGTTTCTGCATGTAACTGAGTTATCTCCTGGGGAGTTTCCACAGGTATATGTTGACTGCCAGCAGAGTTGTGCTACAACCTGGAGCCACGTATGTGTGAACAAGGCCTTCTGCTTTTCAGATGTGGCATTTCTAATGGTTAGCAGGCATATCTCCCCCTTTTGTGTTGTATAATTCAGCTGAGTGTATGCATATAAATTGCACTGTTGTTCTTGGCAAAGTAAATTACTAATATATTGTCTTAGCCACCAAAGTGAGTCTAAATGCTGGTTTTACAAGAAAAGAAAAAAGATAACATGAATTTTCATACGCTTAATTTGCTTCAGGGACTCAGGTGTTATTTATCAGAGTATGCTGACCTCAAATCATAACCTTCTACTCATTTGAATATGCTTTTTTCCTATAGCCAGAAAGTTTATAGAGTTTGTAGAGTCCTTAGCACCTACAAGAAAATTTTTATTTGCTGATTAATGATGTGAAAACCCACTTAGACTTAAATGCCATCACTGAAAAACGCAAAAGTCTGATTCACACTAAAGAAGTACATGAGAGGTCACACAGTGATGAAAGAAAGGGAGCTCAGGCAAGACACATGAATAGTCACCTTACTGACTTCCAGGCAATTGCAAGAGTTAAGAACTGACAGAGATAAAAAGTCCTTCTAGTACCTATTTCAGGGAGACTAGGTCAGGCAAACATCTGTCAGAAACCATTGATCCTGCCTTCGGGCAAAGCAGTGGACAAGATGACCTCCAATATGTCTGTTTCCAGCCCTGTTTTCCTGTGATAGTGTGATGAGACCTAAATTTCCTTGGGAAGATCAAGTGACAGAGCAGCAGCCTTCCTGCAAGGCTAGCCATCAAGCTTGGGAAGGTTATTTTCACAGATGCCGGTGTAAACAATTTCTATTAAGTAGAATTGTTATTGCTTTGATTATATTTTTTTTCCCACTATGCCTTTTTGCAAGCCTATGCTGAGTACCTTCAGGCAAGGTAAGTCCTCAAGGATAATATTAGAAATCTTACTGGATTAATACATGTATTAATACATAATTTCACTGATATTTTTGCTGCTGTAAGGTGAGAGTAAATTTTTTAACTCCAGTCATACTGAGTCTGAAGTACAACTTTATGAGACTGAAAGTGATAGGGCTCAAGGACCTAATTGCCCTTTCTTTAAGGCAAGTGTATTCATATTACATCATAGGATTGCCTGATTTGAATTTCCTGTTTCAATAAAAAAAAAAGATCTAATTACATACAGCTCTTCATTTATCCATAATGATGCTGTTAGGGGGAACAAAAAAAAAAAAAACAAAAACCCAAAACCAAAAAAAGCATACACACAAAACAATCATAACAATGTACAAAAGACCCGAGTTTCTGGAAAAATGTATTTTTGCATCCTCGAGTTGTGTTCCTTTGTAAAGAATTAAAATGTTGGCTTTTCTTGACAGGCAGAGTGATTACTTGATAAGATTACACAGATAAAGTGACATTCATCATTTTTCACACATAATTAAATACAACAAAAGTAATATTTTAAATAGAGAAGCAAGCACACAATGGGTAATTATGTGCATGGAGCTTTCTGTTTTACAGTGTATAGTGCTTAATTAGACCTTAAGGGACAGTGCAAATTTGCTAATCATATGTTCAAGTCAAAGCCAATATTTCATACCAAAGTTCCAGACTCTTGTCTACATCTGCACATAATTTACTTATTAGTTTAAGTGCACTATTTCAACTCTTTAACATTCAGTTTTGATTGGTTTTGCTATATTAATGGGATAATAACATCATTCATAATCAATGTTCTCCAAATGTAAATTATTTTAATTGTTCACACATAATAGTGTTCTCTATTAAAAACACATACTGATGCCTAGTTGAGAAAATTAATTTGCTGTGTTTGTTACTATAATGAAATAAAAGTTGTTCCAATTTAATGAATTCAGCAGTAAATTTCATAACTTCATTATGAACACAAACTCAATTTTCTGGGGGTAACTTACCATTAGTTCAAATGAAAAGATTCATTCTCTGGAAAATTCAGGAGTCAGTGGTTCTATTTCTTGGGGTCATTCCAATTAATAAAATAAAAAAAATATTTAACAATACTATAGAGTGAGTATTGCCACATGCAATTGAAATAATTCTTGAATTTCTGATTTTCCCCAGCTGAATTGTTATTTTTTATAAAGTTACCCAAGAGAGGAATCAGGAAAAAATGGTGACAACATCATTCAACTATTTACATACTAAATTATTTAAGGTCCTTTTGTATCTTCTGTCATGAACTTGAAACCAACGACCCTGGTTTTGTTCAGCATATCAACAGACTTGCAGAGCTGATCAGTATTTAGCATGACAAAAATGAATTACCACATTGTAAAACTATATATTTTTAAGGCATAGATGTGGGAAAAATAAACTCTTAGGACAGCTTAATCAGTAGGACACTTAGTTACTTCACTGCTGCTGGGTGTAAAACTGTGGATATTAGTATTGAGCCCTTTCTCAGTAATAATGCAAAAGAACTTGGTAATCTAAATAATAACTTTAATCTGATAACTGGATCTGATATATAGCTTTGGGATCTTCTTTTGCTAGGTCTTAAAACTAAGCTATGTATATTTGGAGCACTGAGAATGGATCTTTAGGGCTACTAGGAAGTAGTGAGTTTGCATGGCTAAATGAGGAATCTTTTCTTGAACTGTTTTATAATCATAAACAAAATGGTTTTATGTGGTTTGTATGCATCGTAGCATTTTTGCTGACATTCTCTACTCCATGCTTTTCTGGAATATACAGTTTAGTTAAGTATTAGATTCAAAGTACAGATATGAAACAGTTTATGTAGCAGGTCAGAATTAACCACATAGTGCTGTCTTCAGGCCATCACACAGAACTATGACTTCCACAACTTTTTCTTTTTTTAATTTTTTTGGGGGGAGGGTGTTATTTTTTTTTTTGTTTGCTTTTATCTTTTGTTTTTGTGGGTTTTTTCAGTTTGAAAACTTTGGTTCATATCTAACTGTAGGCATACGGGTCATACTTATTGAAACAGAGGAATACTAAATTCCACTGCATTATATTACATTGCCAAACTTGAAACTCAATTTACTGTACTGTTATTCCTGTAATTCAACAAAGGCTTCAACTCAGTTGGGTTTAGTGGACAGCACTTAATACCAAACTTAGAGGGCTGAGCTATGTATATGTTGAACAACCACATAGATGGATTCAACGAAAGAAAAATAAGGCATGTGGTCAGCTCTGAACATGATACTGGATAGTTCACAAGGTGCCTCATTCTCATTTGTCTTCCTGAAATCTGTGACCAGGTTTGTAAATTCAGTTAATTGGAGTAGTTCACAAAATTATCCCAACCTTCTAACATTTAGCCAGAGTGAATTCAAGCTTCAGACTCCTTTTCTTTTATAATATTTAGGAAAAATGACACAGTCTTGGAGAGCCTCCAATTCTTGTGTAGAGTGATAGATTTTTTCTATTTATAGGAAAATGATACCACTTCTGTAGCTTACCATAAATGTATGTGGTATTTTCAGATTATTGCATTGAGAGGTCATCTTCAAGTATCTGACAGTTTTTCATAAAACACCAGTAATCCAATTTACTAGCTCCATAGTTAAATGAAAACCAGTCCTCTTCTCAGCATAGTCCAAAGGCATAACATTTAAAGCATTGATAACTATTAAAAAATTAATGTATAAGTACATAAAATAAATAAGCAAACTTTGTGTGCTCCTGCAATGAGTTTTTAGTTTGTTCTCATTTCTTTCCCTAAGGCATAAAAAGATGTATTTCAACTTATTATATTACTACCCTTTTCATCCCTCTCCAGATCCATCCATGAATGGCCTTTTCTCTTTTCTATCATTACAATTCCATAAACATCTGTTTGCTTCTCTCCTTATCCCATAACAAGAATTCAGCATATGAAAAATACTTAAAGGAATGGGTTTATTAATTTTAATTGGAGAACTGTGAGAAGGGAAATGCCTGCATAACCAAACCACCTGTGTTACAAATTGCATGTTAGATTAGATGATGATTTCTGGAATGACTTTTATGTTTTCTTTTCCCCAAAACCACCCAGATTTCTAATTCTTAAAAATAACAAAATGAATTTTGGTGATGGTAAGAAAAATAAAATTGCTTATAAAAGTTTCCTGTTAGTGTTACTTGTATACAGTTAACAGACAGGGGTGAGGCTAAGATCAAAAATGGTGATATAAATAAACAAAGAATGAAATGTCAATTCTATAATGAGAACTTTAATGAAATCACTGGAGTTTCAGATGAGAGTGGAAATATATTTTATTTCTTTCTTATAGTAGGATTAGAAACTATCTTTTGCATAAGCAAAAGTCATTCTCTAACACGAGCCACCCTTTGTAATGCTGCACTTACTGAGCTTCATTTAAACACAGAGGTAGAAGGAAATTAAGATTTTATATTTCATGCTTCTTTGTGATTTTTCTTTTGAGGAGAGGGAATCAAGATTCAGGCTCCAGTGGATTTCCAGCAAAACTCTACAAAACTTTGTGGTACATATTAAATTTTGTGTAGGATCTATAAGAAGGCATTTCAGGTCAATTCATTAATCAGTTCTCTTAGGAATGCTTTAATTACAGTGTTCTGAAACCAGAGGGAAAAAATGGCAAATACTGTAGAACCAACAGACCAATATTGCTAATTAATATGAATTGCAGGAAAAAGTGTTGACTAAAAAGCCTTGAATGAATTCTCAGTGGGATAATGATTTATGATCAAGGGAGATTTATTAAAAATAGACCTGTTAATAATACTAAAATTCTGTGCACTTTCTAACAACTTAAACTCACAAACTTTTTACAAACATTAATTAATTGTCTGAAGATTTTAATAGCTTAAGTATCAACTATTACCCCAACTAGACTGACATTTTTTGAAATTGAGAGGCTGCCCAAAAGGCAGACTTGGGAAGAAATATTGCCTGTTTTGATGGATTTTTTTCTTAGCCTTAATATGCCAGGCCACTTTCTCTTAGGGCCTGATCCAAACCTACCAAAATCAGCAAAAAACATTCAGCTGACCTCATGGGGCTTTGACTTGCCCACAGAGAAACATATCAGATTGTTAATCAGGGCTACTGCCAGTAAAAATATTACATTGCAATGATACAGAAGAGCAGTGGTTTTGTGGGTAAGGACCAATTGTCCTTTCTCCTACTTTAGGGTACTATTTGGATGGCAAAAGAAAATATCAGGGGGAAAGTACAGTTTATGTTGGTTTCCCCTCCCCAGTACTAGACCAGTAACTCAATGTGGTATGACAACATGCCATACTCCTATTGATTATTTTTGTATGAAATAAAAAAGTAATTTGTTATTACTAAATGACAATTTTGGTGAAAGTATTGGCGACAGCTCCAACCATCCAGATGGATTCTAGCTATTTTTAGCTCTTTACCTCACAATTTTTAAACTATTACCGTATTAATTTGATCACTCTTTTTATGCAGATACCTATTTATATGGTACAAGATACTTTATCTGCTGACTTGTTTAAACTGCTTCTGCATACTGTTTGAAATTTGCAATGATTGACTTCCACATGTGTTTACATATTGGTTCTAGTGAGGCATCTAATCATAAGACATAGTCGCAAAAGATTTTCGTATGTAAGAGACCCATTGACTTTGTAAAATTTTTGTATGAAAAATTATATTGAACAGGATGTATTTAATAATCATCTATTATAGAAATTATCTTACTTTTTGTAATATGAGATGTTCTGTTATTATGGTATAATTTTTACATATTGATAAAAACCCTTTTGCCTTGAGAGGTAGTTCAGGCACATCAAAAAGCTCTCTTAAAGACTCTTTCCCAGTTTTCCCTCATGTGATCAATTCTAGATGCTTTGATTATAGGATCAAAATAGAATTTGGAAATCCAGCACGACTCAGCTGAAAATCTGTCAAACAAAATGATATCTAGTGTACAAAAGAGTGCATAACCTGCTAGACCTGCTTTTCTTTTTTCCTTTTTCATTAATAAGTTATTATTTTAGCCCTACCTATAATCTGAAAATCTTATTAGTAGTCCTAGTAGTCTTGATATCAACAAGGTTGCTGCTAATCTTGCAAAATGGAGCTCTAAATGGTCACCAGAGGGCACAAAATGCCTTTGGATAAATGTAAGTGGAAGATGTACACCAACACCCTCATATTTGGTCCCTGAAATTAAGTATGCAAACCCACATTTTTATATATTTAAATAGCACTTTGTTGTGTTCAGAAGTAAATAGCACAACCTAATATCAAGTCTTAGCTGTCATCTGAAACTATACAGCCGTATTTGCCTTGGTAAATGAATCCAAACTAACATACACAGAAATTTTTGATCTGTTCTTTTGTTTAAGAACTAACCCCCAACTTACAAACGTATATCTGAGGCTTTAACGTATCCGTGAAACAATTAATTCTATATAATTTCAGTCTTTGAAGCCTATGAAGGCCTCACTCATATCAAAGGTTCACATATTGTTGATTCTCTGCTTCTGGGGCACAAAATAAAGAAAAGGAATAAATAGTGGTGTTAGTTCCCTTCCTCTGAGGTGCAAAGATGCTTTGTCACAGGCTACTTCCAATGAAAGTTTACAAGTGTCATTGACTACAGTCTCCAGCAGTGCTGATCTTTCATCTTACTTTGTAGCACCAAGAAACTAAGATCAGCAACATGATGGGCTCTGACAAGTTATAAGTTAATTGTTGAAATTCTTTCATCAAATTTTCTCTATGCTCCCTTTGGCTAGCCTGTGCTATACAAGCTTACTTGAAGCACTGGGTCCATGAGTGGTAAAATTTGTTCACCAACAAGGTCTGTGATCAAGACACATGGTAAAATATTTGATTTTTAGAATATTGCTTATCACCCTCCTTCTGCTACTGTGGCTTTGACTATTTAATCAGACAGGAATCCAACATGGATAATGCATAAATTTCCCCTTGTCCATCTAAAAATGAAGTAGAATAAAATACTGTGAGGTCATGGGGTAAAAATTTGAACTATTGTACTCATGACAAGATCTGCCAAAAAACATGTAGTGGGTATAAATAAATCCACTATTGAGTTCAGATGGAAGCCTGTCCAGCAAACTGTCAAGTTAGAAAAATATACTGAGCCCTTATTTCATGAATAAAGTCCAGTTGTGTAAACAATGTCAGAAGAATCATATTTGTAGAATGTGGATACGTAATACATTGCCTTACTGCTAATGATTTTTTTACTGTCTGTAGTTGACACATTGATGACATGAACAACCTATTAGTTCAAAAAGTTTCTCCTCAATGTAGTTGAAGCCTTTGTTTATGGTGCTGAAGGCCCAAAGTTCAATCAGCCTATGGCTACTGCAGAGACAACCTGTACTCCAAGGTATGTGCTAATATCAGTGCTATCGGATAAAAGAAAGGAGATTCTGATGACATCTTTTTTTAGATTCAGTATAAATACTCTGATGAACTAAAAGGCAATTCCCTAAAGTGACTAGGAAGGTCTTCCAAATTAAGCATGCTGTTAAACTAGATTAAAATGACAAAAAACAGATAAATTAAAGCTTGATCCTACTCCAACCTTAATTCACACTGCTGTAAAATTATATCATTACTGTATGCAGAACAGTGAATTAAAGATCAAGTGCCAGCTTTAAATTTAATTTCCTCATATTTGACAGTTTCAGATTATCTAGTACTAACAGCATGACTGACACTTCACAGACATGCCTGAAAATAAATTCCTCTAATCCAAGACCTCTCCTGCCAACATCTCTGTTGTCTCATGGGGTCCACTCTGTGGGTAGGTTTTGGGACACAGTAGAATAGAAGGATGTTGGAATAGAACACCAAAATTAAGGGTCATTAAGAGAGACACGGATTAGGTATGGGAAATTAGAGTGATTCAGATTATATGTGGTGTGAGGAACTAAAATGTCCATTTGCTCCTATTTAAAGAAGCACTTCAGGAAATGCTGCCTGAGAGAGAATCCTCCAAATTAGAGCAAAAAATCTGCTCCTATATTTCTATGAGTTGAAAACCATAGTATCGTGTTTCAACACACATGAGAGGATATTAAGTAGTGTCTTCTTCTCACTGTAAATACAATCATATTCACACACAGAAAAAGAAGAGGAAGTTTAACTACTGCCAAGTACATTAATATCAGGCACTGAATATATTCCTCTGCTTCACAGATGTGTTGTGATACATTATTTTTGTTTCTAGAACTCCTACAGCCTTCCTGAGTCACTCCTTTACTCAAACTATGTTAGATAGACCCCAGTGCCACATTCAGACCTGAGACAACCTATAGCCTATTGTGGAGGGTGTTAAAACTTCATTCAAACCCTCTATGTATCTGAGTTTTTCACTGAGATCCTCACTTTAAAAGTTATAAAATAGTTTTACTTGTACATGATGACTGCACCTATACGGCTAAGGACTTGTATGCATCAAAAAAGAAACAGGAAAATACCATCTCCCCACCTTTTTCTTCTACTAAAACCCCTGCTTCTTTGAAAGGTGGGGGTTTATTTTTGGAAGTGGGTGGGGTAGGGGGGAAGGATTTGCAAAGTCACTGCTGCGCTGTCCAAGATGAATGGCTATCTCCCCCCACAATATGAACAACAGTGTCCTTATTCATCCATTTCCTGAACAGAGAACAAGAGATGCCAGAAGTGTTCAAGTAAAATTATAATTGGATCCTACAGTAGTTCCAAAAACAGTGGGAGCTACAAGGGGAACATAATGATTCATTTTGGCTACTCTGTCGTATCATTTGTTTTCCTTAGCCCTATAAACTGGTACATAACGATTTTTTAGGAATATAGGAAAGTTAGAAACAGAAACCAGATGCTCAGAAGTCATAACGCCTTTCCCATATTTCCTCTGAGTTAGAACTAAAAAATCATCAGGATTTCTGAATGTAACTTTCAAATATTAAAATGAAATCGCGTGTTCTAGTAGTTGATTGTGACAGTAACTCCTCATTTCCCCCTTTCTCTTCCCAAGTGGAAAATTCTTATGACACAATGCAGAAACATTTTCAAACACACAGCCTGAAAAGTTTAAGGTGTATCTGTACTACATTAGCTTATGAAGACTTAGATGTCCATATAATGTGTCCATATCTGAAAATATCTGCAAAAAAACTTATCCAAGAAGATTTCAGCTAACATCTGTCTACAATATCAGCTACTTAAGTACCTGATTGTGTTGGTCAGTGCTGTATCTAGGGAATAAATTGAAAAAGATGTGAAACCAAAATTAATGTCTGTTACAGTAAATCAAATAGAAAATTGATTTCTGTTTTTTTAAAGTTTACTAAAGCTTTTGCTTCTACTACTTCATTCTGTGATAACCTAGAACAAAAAAGTTGAACTGTTTTGTTTGGTAGAGACACTCAAAATGTTCAATCTTTTCTTTGCGAATATATTGTATAAACACAAGTTAGACTAAAAATTTAACAAATAACTATCCTGGTCATCTTTATGGGGAATAGTATCTGGGGAATTTTTATTTTTACTGGATTAGAGCCACAATGCAATATACATTTCAGATACCACACCGCAATGCATCCTACCAGTAATTCCTAAGAAACATTAAGCTTCACAGAAAAATAAAAATAAAAATAAGTATTAGCTTAATACAGATTGATGAAGCTGATTTGGCTTCTTTACCTTACAAATCAACACTGTCACATTTGTCTAGATGTTAATAAGTTCAATTTCTATGTAGCTCTGACACATAGAGAATGTGCCAATTGCCCAAGGATGAAAGAAAATATTCCATTTGCATATACTAACATTTGCTGCCAGGAGCTGTAATGACTTCTACTGTGGCAAGCAAAACCAAACTCAGATATTCATAGCTTATAGAAATTACCTTTATTTCGGTAGAATGAGATCTATATGTATCAAAACCCAAATACAGACACAGATACAATCCAATTTTCACTAGAGGATCTGTGATTACAAAGGTCCATAACATGAAACTGCTACAGCACCATTATGCCACACTAAAGACTTGTCACTGATTAATCAGTAAGGTTAAGCCCAAAACATCTCCCTTCCTATCTCTACTTAAAACATCTTTTTATTCTAAGGGTCTTCACCTGATATAACCAGAGCATCAATAAGTCTTTTAAAAAGAATTAAATGAAAATTTGATTTTTAATGGACTTACTCCTTTTAAAACACGATTTAATTACTGCAGTATATTTTCACCTCTTTATTTTTATTTTTTTTATTAAATCTGAAGGCATAAATTAACTGCATTTTTGGCTGGGAAAATAATATTTGAGCAGCAGAAATAGACCTTTGTATGCATTTTTTTCTGGAAATTTCAAAATGTTTTATTTCCGTACAGTCTAAACAAACCATCAAATGTTTGTAGTCAAATTTCACTTCACATTCCTCCATTATGGTCGACCTATGCTGCTTCATGTTCTTTTCCAAGTGTTTTATACTAGCTGTTCTCTCCTCCTGATGCTCAAAGGTGGGATAAATATTGATCTGACACAAGAAGAAAAATATCACTCTTATTCTCCTACTGGAAACTTTGAGTTCCTCTGAAAAGATTTCAATATTCATATCTCGGGGAAAATAGCCAGCCTTTTCTCTCTCCCAGGAGTGGGAAAGCCATTGTCATGGAGATTAAACCACCCAGAATCTTTCATTCATCTCTGAAAGTCACACAGGAGCAACTTCCCCAATTGCATGCTCCTCAATAGATCAAGAAGTACAATCAAGCTTGGGAACAAAGTTGATTCCCTTATCCCCTGGTATTTTGTGAAAACTACTTTCTCAGTTGTTATTTTATTTCTGGTTTATTCCAGTAGCTTCCATTATCATTCAAGTTCCTGCGACTTCAGGAGAAGCTTCTATGAATAACCATTTTTGAAACAGGAGACATTTAGGGATTGTAAGTAAGTAAGAAGGAATGGAGAGTGTGAAAGAGAAAAAGGTTGGATCAAAGGAGGATAAACATAGTTGAGAAAGGATTGCCTTACGTTGTACCCTTATTAGCATTTTATAAACAATTACGTAGATCATGTTTCAGATCAATTAAAGATGAAACAATATCACAAACTATTTTAAACTCCTTTATGAAATAACCACTATAGAGTCTAGCTCCGTGTCCCTTAGAGTTTTCCAGTGTAGATGTGAAACACTACTGATACACTGTGGTATGTTTTGAATTAATTTTGTAATGTTACACAGTGGTATTATGCAACATTCAAATTAAGTCAGAATCAGGATATCTGTGTAACAAAGACGGAACTTATGTGAAAAAATAAAGTTCTATGTACATTTTCAAGATTTTTTAATTAAATTAAATTTATATTAAAGTGGGTTTTTTTTTCCTTTTTTTCTTAAGGAAAAAGAAGAATTTCCAGTAATTCCAAGCAGACATTCTTGTCATGTTCAATCTTCAGGCCCATGAAGCAACAAGCTCTTTCAGTGTGTAATTCAGGAGGTATTATATTATAGATGTGGACTATTGACACAGCAGACCACATTGTCTCTTACAAAGCCATTATGGTCTTCCTTGTCAATGAGAGTTTGCTTTGGAGGGGATATGATCCAGTGGGTGAGCAAAACAAAGACAGATGGCAAAAGATTAACTCTGATATATTTCAATCCAACTCAGATTTTACAGTTAGAAAAATATGTACTGCATACACTGACCAGAATTTGCCAAGTTTTATGAAATATAATATTGTCTACATGATATATAATTGTCAGGTTCTAAAAGTAAATGGATATAAACTCATATCTCTGTCAACTTCAGTACCATGCTGATCCACATAAAGAGGATGGGAGCATTACATAAATACACTACAGACTCATGCAAATATTGTTACTTCACTTTGATTTTATTAAAAGTATATATAATTAAGCTCATTAAAAATATTAAAATTTCATTTATTTGTGAGACTGACTGCATCTTCTTTGTTGTAATTAAAGCGAGAAGGGACTCCCCATAATTCTGTCAAAAAAAAGTACAGCGATAGTTTTCCTGTAGACTTAAAGATACAACATGGCAAGCAGTTCTCTTGCAATGAGAGATCCTTAAGGTAACCTCCAAAATTCAAAGCACTGAAGAAAATTAATGGGAAGGAGTACTCCCTTCAGACATAGCAGACAGTTTCTGTTACTTTATCTTTAATGATAAATCTCATAGGTATTAGAAGAGAAAGTTAGTTAGTGTTAAATAGCACTTAAGGCAATTCCTAAATATATTTCTCTTAAAAACAGTGACAGACAGAATTATAGAATGGTTAGGGTTGGAAAGGACCTTAAGACCATCAAGTTCAAACTCCTCTGGCACGGGAAGGGACACCTCTCATTAAACTGTGTCACCCAAGGTTCTGCTCAGCCCAGGCTTGAACACTGCTAGGTGATCCTATTTAGAAAAAAAAGGCTGCTTCAGGAATTCTATTGGCTGATTACTGGTCTCTGATTAATTACACAGGATTTTTTTTCAGTAATGTCAGTGTCCAGGAGAGGACCGAAGTCAAGGTAAGTACAATTGTATATCTGTTATTTTGTGTCAGCATTCAGAGGTCTGACACACTGTCATCTAGCCTATATACTCCATTAAGTTATGAAACCTCATAGAGAGATATATATCAATGGCAACTTTATAATTATTTGGCATTGATAATTTCCTGTGGGAGTTATTTTTCAGTTTAAGAAATAGCAGCAAAGAAAATATCACATGTGGAAATTAATACAGTGTTGTTACACCTACACTGATGTATTGGTTCTATCTCAAATCAGCCAGTGCTTAAAGATAGAAGCTGCCTATCCTATGATTAAATGCAAAACGTGCTGTCAGTATAGGAAAGAATATCAACAGTTTTCAAATTCTTTATCTCATTTTACAGGTGTGATGCTAGTATGGTCCACATGGCATTTCCCTCAGTTTCACAACCCAAGGGATGAAAACTGTGAAAAGCAAAAATGTTGGTAGCTGTATTTAACAGATAAAAAATATTTGATACCACAGAACAAAAGACATAAATAAAAAAAAGAGTTTATCTATCTTCTGATTCACTTCATTGAATCAAATGTATCTATGCTTTTACATGGCAAGCAGAGTCCTACCTTTACTTTCTGCCGCATATACTGAGGCGCTATCATTTATGCTTCCTCATCTTCATATATATTTGCATATATTGAGGCTACTGAATGACATAATTTACCAAAGAAAACAGATATTAGACACTAAAATCTAGAAAAAATAAACTAGATATTTTTAGAGGAAAAGCAATAGTATGATGCATTATGCCTTTGCTAGACTATCAAACAGTAAGTATTAATGAAAATAAACACAATAAAATGTAATATGATTTACTTTAGCAATAATATTTAGGTGAACACCAGAAAGAAAAAAAAAATGTGTTGTGCAGGACAGCTTATCTGTGAAATTAGCTAGGGATTTTAATTTAAGAGAAATGCTCAGATTTAGTGGCTGCTGTCCTTGAATCGAGACTGCATGAGACAAAATCAAGTTAGTCATTAGAGACAGTGGAAAGCAGAAGTAATTTTTCATGAGGCTTTTCATTAAATGTAAGCGGAGACAAGGAAATGGAGAGCCTTACATCTGGTACAAAAGTAGAAGTAGGTATGCCATGAGTGAAATGGTTGATACCATATGCTAATATGCAAGTATTCAAAGATGAGAATACTGACTTTACTTTAAGTGAGGCTTTTACGTAGTAGTACTGTTTACTCTTTTATGTTCTATCTGATCATTGGAAACCAAAATTAGATGAGGCAATTTTTATATTTAAGGCTACTACTATGAATATGTTAAACTGTGTTTTACTACCTTAAATTTGTGGCAGCAGCACCTCTTCCACAAGTACAAGTTTATTTGTCTAAGTATGTCATTCAAGTAATGAAGTAGTTTTCTTTTCCTACCTAAGTAATAAAGTATATGTGCATCTATGAGAAAAATGCTAGCTCTTTTTCCTCTTCTGTAAAATCCAGAATATCTACCTTCTCTGTCCATATTAATAAATGAAAACCATTAAAATCTTAAGAAGTATACAAATATTAAAAGAAAAAAAACACAGCACTTTTAAATCCTAGATCCTGTACATAATGTTTTTGCTTTTGCATATCTTTCCCATGCACTGACACACTAGCCTATGAATACAAAGCAGACAGAAGACATACAAGTTAAAGATCTCGATGGGTTGGAATAACCTTTCCAGTATAACTTAAACATTCATGCCAGCCCAGCTAAGCAAAACTGAGCAGTTAACTTTGAAGGTAGACCTTAACAGGGTATATAAAAATACCACTGCAGCCATCCAGTCTCTCAAAATATCATTGCCGTAATTGCCAGAATTATAGCTTGTGGTTACCTGCCACATTCTTTGGTGCTCAACTCATGGTTATTGTGCTGCCACAGTTTAAAACATTGGCTCAGAACTGTTTTGCAATCCACATAATATTACATCTACTGCCTGCAGTACTTTATCAAAAAACAAACACAAGCCTTGAGACAAAGTGCATTGAAATATACCCACATAACAAATGACATTTTAGATGAGTAGAAAACACTATATAGTGTATGTCATTCCAAAGGATGTTTCTTAACCTTTGTCTTTTAACCAGTATAATAATAATAAAAATAAACTGTATTTCACATCTTTCAGTTTCTGTGATTGAAAAAAGAGGCAAGAGAATTTAAATACATGGCTTGTTTCTCATGACCTCTTCCCCACATCTTCTTGCCACAGACAATGAAGGCAGCTTAATAAAATTCGTGATAGGGAACATATTCATTCTTAGGCCAAATTTCTCACACTGTTACCCCTCAAAGAAATAGACTTCAGATTAATTATGTAAATTTTATTTTTCCTGACAAATGGTCAAAGCAGGGAAGACACAAATCAAGGTGTTCTAGCTTTTTTTTTTCCCAAAGAATTATAGGGTCATAGAATAGTGAGGGTTGGAAAGGAATTTATTTTTATTATTAATAAAATCCATCTTATTTTTAACAGCATATAATTAGTACTACAGAGTGGTTTCTAGATGATACTCAGAAATTCCTTCATATACCTTTGTTGCTTTAGGTGTGTGTATATATTCCTATATTTTTTTGCATAAGGTTGCCACCATCTTCCTCAGTGCTTTCTGAGTAATACACTGTAGATGGAGTTGATGTGAGCTGGTGGCCTTAGATTCAGCAACTCTTGCTATCCTGAGAGGGATTTGAGTTCTTTCAGATTTAACAAGACCAGGTGTTTCCAGAGCTTTTCAGTTCTTGGAAGAGTTTCACATGCTCTCACTATTGCTTTCATCTCCTTGTAGTTTTCTGGTGACTATTTGTACATCCATACACATAAGTACTTACAGAATCTATCCACACCAACTCACACAGAAGCGTGTGAAAAGTGAAGCCACGCTCTTGTCATTTAAGCCCAGCTGGCAATACAGAACCACTCAGCCGCTTCCTCACTCTCACCTCTTCCTTCCCCTGCTCCCAGGGGATGAGGAAGAGAATCAAAAGAATGTAACTCTCACAGGTTGAGATAAGAACAGTACAGTAATTAAGGTATAACACAAACCCACTACTGCTACCACCAATAACAATAATAACGATAGGGGAAATAACAAGAGAAGAGAATACAACCGTTCACCACCCGCTGACTGATACCCAGCCTGACCCAGCAGTGATCTAGCCTTTCTAGGTAACTGCCCCCAGTTTATATACAGGGCATGACATGCTGTGGTATGGAATACCTCTTTGGCTTGTTTGGGTCAGGTGTCCTGCCTCTGCTTCCTCCCAGCTTCTTGTGCATCTCCTCACTGGCAGAGCATGAGACTGAAAAGTCCTTGATTGGAGCAAGCGTTACTTAGCAGGTACTAAAAACATCGGTGTTAGCAGTGCTGTTCCCAGGCTGAAAGTCAAAACCACAGCAGTGCACCAGCTGCTAAGAAGGAGAAAAATGACTGCTACTGCTGAACCCAGGACATACACCCAGAATTTTTACTTTGAGTCAGGATAACACACTGGAAATGGACAGTTTTTCTAGACACAGAAATAATTTTCAGCTTAATCTAGTGCAAGAACTTTTTGTTTATTTTCAGAAGATTGTATGGCAAATACAGTGAACTTGAGCCATTAAACCTCACAATGAGTAACACATGTCTCTGAGCATGCATCCTTATTGCAGAGCTAACCTCCCAGTTGGTCCAATCATCTACCTTAGGTGTGAACAGTTGCAATGTCTGCTCAAGGTAGTTATGGTGTGTGTTGCACTCTTTATTTAATGACTCTGCAGAGATCTCAGTCTTTCTGCCTGATCTTTACTCCTAGCATATATATGGTACAGAAACAAGCTCAGTAACAGCTTCATGATTACTCTGCTTAACTGACAGCATGCTCCCTGGCACAATGATTGACTTTTCCAAGCAGTGTCTTAGCATAGCTCAGGTGTTGGCACGAGCTAGGGGATGTTCCCAGTAGAAAACATGAACAACGGTAAATTCTCTTGAAGGAACAAGGACTTTATATAAGTGCAGGCTATGTAGCATCATGTGAAGTCTGGACAAAAATACTTGTTCGTTCTTTTTGTTTACTGGCCCTTGAAGAGACAAATCCTCATAAATTGAAACATTTTTCTGACTATTTGCATGTGAAGGAAGTTCTTGAAAAGTAACATTGTTTTTATTCCAAAAGGTGCTTAAACTGCCCCTAAGTATAACATTGCTGTCACAGTTGCTGCGTAACTGAAGATGCATTCTCTTGGTTCTAGTGTATTTTTATAACACATTTCTACTTTTGCTTATTCCTCTAAGTATTTTGCATTAGACCAGACTCAGTATCATACTATTTTAAGGCCATTCAGAAAACAGAAATCAGTTTTTCCTTTACCTAACTCATAGAACATTTTGGAGAAACCTACCCCAAACAAAAGATTGTTTTCCTTTATCAAACATCTCCTCAGAGAGTCCTGCTTTGATTGCTCCCCAGAAAGTCCATCTTTGGGTCCTCCCCAGAAAGTTCTCCCCAAAAAGTCTTGATCCTTGGAGACCTTTCTAGATATTGCTGGCCACTTCTTCCAACGTAGGCTGGCCCCCTGCGTTGGAATGAGTGCGCATTTTTGTTAGTATAAAAGCCTGACCCTCATGCCTGACCCTCACGCAATGCGGGAAGGCAGAACTTCATACCACCCAGGTCAACGTTGTCTCCACAGGGATGCCTGTTAAGGTTGAGCCTGACACATTGCACTGTGATGATGTTTCTCGGAGCTGATTTCCTCGTTGTCATTAAATGGTCTTTGGGGTTGGTAATATAACCAAACATCACAAGTATCCTTTACTGTATGTTTTGCTATGACTATATTATTCCTAGTTATGATTCTTTATTGTATTGTGTTTCTCTCAACCTGGAATCCTCAAACTCTGGAACACATAGCCAAAGAAACAATTATTTTAATTAGACAGTTGCAACTGTTTTCTATAGTACCACGCAAAAATAGCATGAAAAAAAAAAAAAGAAGACATTTTGAGTGCATTCAGAAAGTAACACCTACTGTCATGGTAGTTCCCACAAGAAATACAGCCTTTGATTCATGTTTTCAGTAGCTGACTTTTCTAAATGATATGGCACGGCTTATAATCAGTTCACCTTTCCTAGTGCCCACAAGTGACTTTTCTTAGCAAAGGCATGTCATTCTGCTGTTTTGTACCTCAATGATTCCATCTCAGTATCTTCACTCATACCTACCAGATCTGACAAGGTTATTGTGAAGATACCCGAGGTAAATTAATCAGTCAAATCAATATGTAAATCATACTAGGTGAACATAACTGGCAACGGTAAAGTATAAGCATATTTATACTTACAGGCTGTTTTGCTCTTTAACTAGAGAAACAAAAACAACATAAACTAAAACTAGGGGAAGGAAAAAAGCCTACTAATCCAAGAAAGACAGATTTAAGGCCATACTGAAGTGAGTGCATGAGAGTGCTCAAGTACAGGATCTAACAACTGAAATAAGCGCTATAAGCTTGTGTAAATCAGTTCTGAAGTGGAATTTGAAAGACTTTCAAATATGTTAAGATAAAAAAATACACAATCAAAACAACATAAGCTCCACTGTTTTACAAGGTAATGACACCATGAAATAACTATACAACCATGAATGATGGATATTAATATTTGAAATCCCAGATTCAGTTGACCTATTTTTTTAATCTTGATTGATTTATTCCTTCTTTTTTTCACACAGGTATTTTACCAAAGTAGAATTTTGAGCTCAGAAATTAATCTTCTGTTCCACTGCACAATTTGGTTATTTAGGCTTTAGCCCTAATGACAGATACAAATACTTTGAGATTTCTATCAATCCAGCCACTCTTGCATTTGTTCTGGGGATTTGTATTTAAAGATAAAGGTTTTCAAAAAATGAAACAATAGGTAGAAATGTCAGCAAGAAGAATAGCTAAAAAAACCTCCAGATATTAATGAGATTCATTCATTGCTCAAGTCTAGATGCTTAAAATATTTAAATCCATTTGTTTCTTTGAACAATGCTAAAATTAAGCAAGAGTTTCAATTTTCTGTCAAGACAATGGTATCTCACTGCACCCTCTTAATGCCAACATAAAGATGAGAATTGCACAGTAGCTGAGTTCTATTTTAAATCTGTCACACTAGGACTTTGCTTCTTAAACTAAAACCTAATTTGGAGGAGTTTCCCCCACCTCCCCCCCCCCGCCCTGATGATAAATGTAATTTAAGAAGTTTGCGTACTTAAGGTTCCAGTTTATACTGCATAGATGGTGGAAGAATCTAATCAAAACACTGCCTCTGCTGAAACTCCACCCACTGCTGCAAATATTGAGTAACTGGTCTTGTCATTCAGTATTAGCTAAATGCCCCTTTCTCCATAGTACAAAAAATTCCAGCCTTCTCCATTATTCTCTAAATGAAGTCTGCCTCTTGAAAAAGCAACCATCTCTAATAACTAATTTTGTTTTCTCCATTTATTCTACAAGATCTTTCACAACTAAAATCTTTCCTGTTACAGACACAAGCTTCACTTGTTGAAAGCATTTAGCACAATTAAAGAATACTGTAAGAAAATAAACATGAGCCAGCAGTGTGCTCTCGCAGCCCAGAAAGCCAACTGTATTCTAGGCTGCATGAAAAAGAGCATGACCAACAGGTCGAAGGAGGTGATCTTGCCCTTCTGCTCTCGTGAGACCTCACTTGGAGTATTGTGTGCAGTTCTGGTGTCCTCAACATAAAAAGGACATGGATCTGTTGGAACAAGTCCAGAGGAGGGCCACAAGGATGATCAGGGGACTGGAGCACCTCCCGTATGAAGATAGGCTGAGAAAGTTGGGGCTGTTCAGCCTGGAGAAGAGAAGGCTGCGTGGAGACCTCATAGCAGCCTTCCAATATCTGAAGGGGGGCTGTAAGGATGCTGGGGAGGGACTGTTCATTAGGGACTGTAGTGATAGGACAAGGGGTAACGGGTTAAAATTTAAACAGGGGAAGTTTAGATTGGATATAAGGAGGAAATTCTTTCCTGTTAGGGTGGTGAGGCACTGGAACAGGTTGCCCAAAGTCGTGGTAAATACTCCATCCCTGGTGGTGTTCAAGGCCAGTTTGGACAGAGCCTTGGGTGATATGGTTTAGTGTGAGGTGTCCCTGACTATGGCAGGGGGGTTGGAACTAGATGGATCTTAAGGTCCTTTCCAACCCCAGCTATTCTATGATTCTAAGAATACCGTGAAACTGTTACAGGACAATACATGTTGCTGGAAGCACTATGTTTTTTCTTTTACATAAAGCATGTGTCACCAAATACTTAACCAACATGGGTATGTTAGTAAGGCTTAGAATGTTCCACTAATATACAGCAAAAGGTTATTTACAAATAATAAGTTAAGCCAAATCTATATGTAGACAAATATATTTAGACTGATCTGTGCTCCAGCTTCGAATAATGGATGTCTTTCTGACAATGGGGAGTGATTCATTCTGTCAAGAAGAACTTTGTTTTTGCAAAGGTACTGCAATATTGAAATTTTCTTCCATTAAGAGATGATTCACGCTCTTTTTTCTTGAAAACGAATTCTGTTGAAGGATTAACATAAATAGCTGAATTAGTCACTTTGTCTGTCATTTATTCCCATAAACTAACATCAGAAATTTCAGAAAACCACGACACCTCTTAAGAAGATACTAAAACCTAGGTGTGTGGAAATAGTTCAGTTTACCACCTGATAAGCAGAAAAATTAATCATCTACCCATTCATTAAGATTCATCCAAGCCGGAGATGTAATTGTTTGTCAGAGTATTTCTGGGAGAATCACAAAGAAAATTTGGAACCTACAGTGATTCTGATATCACCAATGAGTTTCATATATTCCCCATACATGGAAGAAGCCTTAGCTCCGTACCAAAGACAATTCTGGTAAACATTAATGAGAAGCCTTTTCACACACAACAGCTAGCTAACAAACAAAGAATACCTCATGGAATCAACAAGTCTTTTAGTTTTCTTGAAAAAAGACAAGTTTTGTATTAGACAGCCACCAAAGACAGTGTCAGCTCTGGGATATGACAGAGAAAGCATCAGCGTTTAATAAAACTTACTATTTGAAACAGACACTAACAGCGTGCTTGTTAAAGGAAGAGTGCAGGCAGTCATCTAGCCAAAATACCTAGTGCTATGAATGTGAACGAAAACACCAAATATGAATTGTGAGTCCTTCATGTAATGCAGGAGACAAGGAAAAATGGAAGATCTATGTCCCCAAATGCTGTTCCACACTGGCTTTGTGATGATGTCTAAGGCATCCTAGCAAGAGGATTTTCAGAAGAGTGCAGCTTCCGTACCATCCCACAAAACTGAAGAGAACATGTCAAGTTCTTTAAACCCCTATAAAGATAAAGTCTCTCTTGCAATCTAAAAATCACAATAGTTTCTTTCAGAATTAATGGGGTGAAATTAAGGGTTTGTGGACACAAAGAAGAAGACTAAAAACTGTTTTCTTTGTAACAGCTGTAATAAACAGGCAAAGTTGATACACCTGTGAAACTGGTTGCAATGTAAATTTTTATGAACACAATAAAAAGTCTGAAAAATCTTTAAATAAAATATTTTCAAAGGTATTTAAAGCTCTTTCTGTCTCCTACTAATATACTTGAATTTTTCTTAGTTTGAGGAGTTGGCAAAATCTATTTTTTCGTGGAGTGCTTAAACAATCTTATGCACAGGAAAAACATATGGAAATTGCCCACAGGAAGCAGATATCAGATAAACATAGGAAGCAATTATTCAGCAGGCAAGTTTGGAGGAAATGGGTTGTTTTTCTGTCAGTTCTGGTGTTTTCTGGATTTCAGGACATCAGCAGTAATGAAGGAAATAGATCAGCAATTGCAGGGCAGCTATTCTTTATATAGAGTTGACACCAAATGTCATTCTCCTAGAATTTACCTTGTAAAAATAATATAACATTGTGCAAGAACAAAATAGCCTTTCTTTCTCACAATATCACAGCATTTAATCTTAACATCCTTAACATCTCCTCTGCAATAAGAAGGATTGAAGAGGAACTAATTCACCTGGTAAAGTAGTAAAATACAAGAAATATATATTAGAACACTACCAAATATTTATTAACAATGCTTTGGTGTTTTGTTTTTACGATTATATACCTTTATTTACATAGAATCACAAAACAGAATCATAGAAGAGTTAGGGTTGGAAAGAACACTAAGATCACCTAGTTCCAACCCCACTGCCATGGGCAGTGACACCTCACACTAAACCATGTCACCCAAGGCTCTGTCCAACCTGGCCTTGAACATTGTCAGGCATGGAGCATTCACAACCTCCCTGGGCAACCCATTCCACTGCTTTACCACCCTTACAGTCAAGAACTCCTTCCTTATACCCAATATAAACTTCCCCTGTTTAAATTTGAACTTGTTACCCTTTGTCCTATCACTACAGTCCCTAATGAATAGTCCATCCCCAGCATCCCTATAGGCCCCCTTCAGATACTGGAAGGCTGCTATGAGGTCTCCACGAAGCCTTCTCTTCTCCAGGCTGAACAGCCCCAACTTTCTCAGCCTATCTTCATACGGGAGGTGCTCCAGTCGCCTGATCATCCTCGTGGCCCTCCTCTGGACTTGCTCCTGCAAGTGTCTTTTTTATGTTGAGGACATATTCTTTTTATGTTGAGGACACCAGAACTGTATATAATATTCCAAGTAAGGTCTCAAAAGTGAGGTCTCTTCAGTTTGGAAAGAACCAGTACTATAGTCGCACCACAATTACAACCTAAGAGAATAAGAGGTTTTACGTTGCTCTAATTTAATTAAATCCTTCACTGAAATTAGGAAAAAAAGACAACCAAAAACAAAACCAAACCCCAACAAATAAGCCTCACTGAGGTAGGTCTTCTCTTGAAGTCGTTAGGGGACTTTCATTAATGAATCAGCTTATTTTGCATTACATGAAGATACGAACCAACTTTCTCTTTCAACCAGCTCAACTGAACATCAAATTCTAGATAATCACATTTGCTCTTTTGAAAATTTCTTAACAAAACTTTCACTGCATAAATATTCATCAGTACGAAAGCCTTCAGCTTTGACAAATCAATATTTTACTTGTGAAAACATGTCATGCGAAAAACATTTCCAGTTTACTCTATTCCTGACTTCCCCCAAAGTGGAGAAAAGTTACTATGAGGAAACTAAATCCATCTGTGAAAGTTGCTGTGCTCTGTGCAGGTGACAGAGAGGGAAAGAAAAGTAGCCCACTTTATCTGCTGTCAATATAATACAGTGGATAATAAGTTGCATGGAAAAAAGTATAGGACAAGAAGCAGGACAAAGGTCCAGAATGAAGAATATTAAAGGGTCATACTCCCCTTCTTATATATACAAATGTTTGCTCAGGAAAGTCGAATTGCAGCAATGGCTCTCCTCCAGAATTTATCAGCAACCCTGCTGTGCTACAGACAGAACTGAACCAGCTGCTCTTCAGTAGCTCTTCTGGTTCTATAAGAGAAGACAGAAACAGAGAAACCCCATATGGGTCCTGTGATACATGCTTGTTCTAGCTGTCATCAGTCCTGTGGGAATCTGTATTTTACTTGTTCCCTGTGGTTTTAATTTGCTGTTCTTCCCTCCCTTCTATCTTAGTCAATGATTTGGGCAACTATTTCACTTAATGGCTGAATACATTCTTAAGAATATTTCAGTTCAAATTGCTTAGAATATTTTTCTCTAAGGATTTTTATGTTTTATTTTTATTTTGTCCATGCATAATCATAATACTACATTATAAGGGTCTTATCTGGAAATGTAACACACTATTTCTTTCAGCAAAATATCATTAAAAATAATCTTCAAAACCTTTAAATATCTCTTCAAATTTTATCAGTCTACAAATTAGCCAGAGCTGACCCATTTTTGCAAAGACAGTTGTAATAAAAGAGCATTTTTTCACATGAAAAAAATGAAACAGCAATGCAAAACTGTGTAGCAAAAAATTCTTGACTGGTTCTGATTCATTTTATTTATGAAAGTTGAAATGCATTCTTCAGTACTATATTCCATCAGATAAAAAAAAAAAAATTCGTATTACTCATTTGGATTGCTTCTTTTGTGTACTTAGTGTCACAAGAACTTACTTTTGAGGCAAAAATTGTATTTATCTGCTTTCAATAATACACATCCACACTCATTTGTGATCCAAACATCTTGTAGCTTCTGATCTTCAAATATCACATTTGTCAAATAGATTAGTTCCTTGTATTACAGGCACAGATGTTTGGACTTATAAAGATAGAAGGTTTCAAACTGACCTTAAAAAAAATAAGGTCAGAAAATACAACCTTGCCATTCTTATTCACAAAATTTACTGCAGCAGTTCAATCAAATTCAGCAAGTGAACTAAAATAAACTTCGACTAGTGTCAGAATGGCCTTGTAGATAGTCTGAATCCAAAGTGAAAACTATTTTCCACTGGGAGAGCTTGCAAGAATGAGACAGATCCTTGCCTATTGGACTAGAGCAGAACTATGACAGCTCTGAGCCCCATGAAAGGCAGGCAACAGGAAGATAGTCTGTATATAAAGATTCTTGGGAAACGTTCACAGAGGGAAATGGCAAAGCAATATATGGGCCAGGAAGAGTTACCACAATTGTTTTACCAGTTTTGCCTCCAAATGTATGTCTGTCAGCCTTTTCCTGAGTATTTCTAGTAGAAAGACTGATTCAATGACCATTGCATCAGGCATCACATGCTAACCAGATGTTCAATCCTATTTCCCTTTCTCCCTATGACTTCCCTAGTGAGATGCTTCCCAGATCACTCTTTCTAAATCCTGTCTCATAAGCATGACCATTAAGGCATTTTTTACCACAAATGAAACTATTAATTTTTGTAGGTTAGGAAATTATTTCAATAAATTACTTTTTGTCATTTTATTTAGCTCATGGAAAGAAGAATCTAAATGGAAATTGAAAGGGCAGCACCATTTAAAGAAAGCATTGAAAAGACAGGGATGGTCCAGCTCACCGATATAACTGTGCCTGCAGTGTTTTTCTAGCAGAGTGAGACTCACTTTTGAAATGTGACATTCTTTCAAACACCCACCATGAAGTGCAAAAACCAGTATGTCTTTTCAGGCTAAAAAAACTTTTCTCTAAAGCTTTTATATAACATTTGAGTCTTTGGAGCAATCATGTTACAGAAAATATTAAGAACAAGAGACAATAAATTCAGGGTTTTTTTTCAGCCTTAGGTTTGATTGCATTGTGGAGTACATGTCTATCCCCTAAATGTTTCTTAGTCAAACTGGAGCTTTTGGTAATCAGATTCCAGGGCTTTAGCTCTAGCCTGCAGCCACCTTTAAAGATTCTAAAGACATCTTGCCCTGGGTGTTCTGTGCTTGTTTCTCACTTTAAGAAAGTTTTTTTTCTTAGATGATCTGTTTGCTCTTCCTGAAAATCAAAATGCTAGCTTAATAAGTAAGAGGGCTGAATAAGCAACTCAAATCTCATTTTAAATTAGTAAAAGAAAGAAACTGAAAACAGTGTGACCCAAAATTATCTTTTTCTTCGTCAGCATCTGATTTTCTCTCAATAGGTTTTTTATGTAACAAACAATATTGTTTAATCAGTGCTTTAGCCTGTGATCCTTTGGAAAATTAATTATATTTATAATCGTGTGCTGGGAAATTACTGCAAGAAGCAATATTTTTAGGGTAAAAAGCATTTGTTTCACTTCTTTTTGTTCAAAATTTAGGGCATAAAGTCCCCTGGTGGAGTTTCTTTTCCGGAAGCAACTTCCATTTATAGTGTTTATTGAAGTGGGCAGTATAACTACAAGTATTATAGATGTGGAGGATGTGTGCATTGCATGAAGAATATCCAGAACATTTAACTCAAAATTAAAGACAATGATTTTACAGTAGCAGATCCGTGAGGATCAGGACTGTGTGTCTCCACAGTCCCCCTCAAAAGTCTAGATCACATGGCTTTTCCAGCCCTTTCCTTCACATTACATGCTGTAAATTGATGATAGCAGTACCTCTACCTATGGCTATCTGTTATAAATTCTGGGTGTCCCTGAAGACAGTCACTTCAGACTCACTAGAACGTTTTGTGTATCTTGTGTTGACATGAAGATGTAGGGAAAAAAATACACAAGAAGAGGTAGATGAGATCAGCAGCACTTATGCTGCAAGCCATAAATGACTGACACTCCTAAAGCTGACAAAGACCTGGTTTTATGGCTTAATCCCACTCTGCAATCTCTAATTGTAGATTATGACTATCACTTTTGTAATAAGAAGGAAAGTTGGATCAGCATAAATTTAATTCCAATTTCAACAAATCTGAGAATCTCAGTAAAGCAAGACAAGTTTTGGCAACAGAGAAGAGTCAGTGATATGAAATGTGCTTTAGCTCCCTTTATCTCACCTTTCTTCTCTCAATATCAGGGTCTTTCTTGAGCTAGTTATAAAACCATATATATGTGACATTTTTTTATTAGACAGAACAAAAGGGGTCAGTGAAGCCAAACTGCCGAAGTTTTCTAGTCTTTAGCTGCAGCGTTTGATGGTATAGAATGAAGTCTCTCACAGTTTGCAACGTATCTCATAATCACCTCTAGTTCTTTGCTCCATGAAGCTACATTTACATGTAGTTGCTGTGTGGACAATCTGGACATGGGCATATGATGCTAAAGTTCCATTCAGCTTTCAGGAACTCAGGATTATAGGAGCAGAACTAAGCGTTTCCACTTTATAGTTTCATGTCTAAAATCTATCCATGCTTTTGGTGATTAATTGAAACAGAAAATTAGTCCATAGTAATTATTTTCAAGAATTAAAGTATCCTCATGTTGTTTTATTTTTCAGAGTCTGTTTCACAGATTACATCTGTATAATGTTGTTACTAACTTTAAAATAAATTAAAACTCATAATAATGTTTACTTTCAAAGCACTGAACCAGAATTAGCGATTCAGAGACCAGAGACCAGAATTAGAGATTCAGACTCAACTGTTTTTAGTTTAATGTCTTTTGAAAATACATTTTTCTGTATACAATTTTTTAATTTCCTTTCGTTTTTCTAAAGTACTCTGATTTTCCTTCTGACTCATAAGCAGTACTTGTGGGGGTTTAAATATGTATCAGACTTGATCTCTTGATGTGTTAACACCAATCTTAAAAATATTGTTTGGACCTTAAAGTTATATCCAATGTCCTTATAAGATGACTTTTTCATTTTGCCTAGGATAAAAATAATCCTTCTCAAATCCTGGCACTTTGAAGAAACCAAAGACTTTGAAAGCAGAACCATCACATTACAGGCTCTGGTATTTCAGTCGATCTGTTTGAATATTTGGGACAATTCTTCTTGGGAGGAAACATTCTCATGAAAGGAAATGAACTCATGCATTTCCATCCAGGAATAAGTAAGCTTGTTGTTGTTGTTTGTTGTTGTTGTTATCATCATCATCATTATCATTATAGTTGTTAGGAAGAAGAACCAAACTCTTCAAATGTTTCTTTATTTTGATGATTTGGATATGTTGCTGGAGTGAAAATGCACAACTCTGTCGAAAACAAATCTAGGCTTTGTGATCTGTGTAGTCACACTTGCACTAGCTGAACAAGCTGTAGTCAAGAAGAAGCACTTTCATATAGGTCATATACCAAAGTCACATCTTCTATTTCTAGTAATAACCAGATGTCATCCACCTTCAAAAGAGAGAAAGCATCAAAGGGTGAAAAAAAACCCCCAAACAAATCAACAACTGTAGATAAAACCAAGTCATTAATGAGAACAATGAATAAATTCAAAAATAGAAAAAAAAAAAACACAAAAAAAACCCAGAAAAAGGTGCAAAAGCAAGAGATCAGAGGGACCCCCTACTCCTCAAGTAGGGCACAGCTATCAATGAACATGTCACCAACAGCACTCAGAACTCCTTAAAGATGTCTGAGAAACTGATAAATGCTGGTCAGTTATGGAGGTATGATAGAACAAGGGAGCCAAACCCAAAGAAACATTATGCCCATAATTGCCAGAATTACTTCATACATTTCATTTTTTTGGTCCAGCTTTTTCTACAAGGTACTTCTAGTCTATTGGTACCGCATCACTAACATCTACAGATGGAGTTTCCTGTCAGCTCAGGGAAAACTCAGTCCCTGTGTGCAAGGCACCAATATCAGCCTCACACACCCGTGGGCACCTCTTAACTGCATTTATTCCTGCTTTAACTCTCCCTTCTACTGACCAGTATCATGGGTGGACGTGATCTTTAATTTGACTAATGCAGTCATTGTTATATGAATGAGTGTGATCCACCGCTCAGAGATTTGCTGTTCTCAACTGTAAGAAGTCTGAGCAGATTGGATTTACATAGCTGTCTTTTAACTGCTGTTAAACAATTTTACATTTTCTTGGCACATTAGCTTGTTATGTATTGATTAGGCATGGAAAAAGATGAATGACTATAAAATATATCCAGGACCTTTTTTATGCATTTTAATTTTCTGTGTTCCTTGCTTTCTAATTTGATTAAAACAGTGTGCTTTCCCATTAATCAATAAAGCTGCTTCACAGGGTAGTATGTTAATGAATAGGATTAAAAATCTGTATTCCTGCATACTAGACATTTTATTTATTTACTATAATAATATTACAAAAATGTCTTCTGAATGCTGTCAGAAAATATACTGCCTGATTTCCTACAAAATATTCTTCAAGAAAGCTTTTTATTAGGCCAGAGAAGATAAAATAATTTAATTATATCTACCTACATATAAACTTCATTGATAGGAAGCCCAAGAAAGTTGAAATCTTTTCACTGGATGCCAGGATTATATAATAACTGAGTTTATCACCCTGTGCTGAGACCTCACAATTGATGAGCCTATTCTGTAAATCCTGAGGCTATCAAAATCAAAATGATCATGCCAAGAGCATGCTCCAGTTGCCAGTGTGATCAGGTTTTGTTAAGGGGATATACATGTAAAAGAATATTCTGTTATTGGGGGCTCTATTTTCCATCATTTTTGGATTTTTTTCCTAATTCAGAGTTATTTGTAAAAGGCCCTGGGTGCAAGGCCTACCAGAGCTGTAGAAAAATACCCATTAAGGCCTACCACACCTCTGAAGGAATACTCCACATATTAAATTGTTAGCTTTACTGGTTTGTTTCTTTCTTTGTTTCTAATTGAGCATGTGCAACCATGATTCTATGGTTCTATGAAAGTAGAGCCAATAAATCAGATGATTAAACATGCAAAGCAGTAACTGTCAAGATTTGTTCAAATAAAAAAAAAATCCTGGTGATTGACTCAATAGAGCTTTGATTCATTTTAGCAGTGACAAGATTAGGCATCCAAAATTACAAACCATAGTCTAAGAAGGCATAGTTTCTCAAATCAAAGGTAATGATTATACAAACATAGTGGAACAGTGAAGAGCAAAGGTGTTCCCCTGATAGAGGACATTTTTCATCAGCGGTAAAAGAGATTGGTAAAAAATGTTTAATCCAAAGGATGATCACTACCAGCCACTAGAAAACTTTAAAGGAATGTGTCAAAAAACAGGTAGGAGGTCTCCTATGAAATCAAACGTATGATTTGGCTCAGTAGGAAGGAAAAGCTTGCTTTCAATATTAATATTTTCCATATTAACCAATATCCCTTTCCCAGAAATTTCAGGAAATGTGTTCATTTAGACCCAAACAAAAACCAGAACTCTGTATTAGCTGTGCAGTCTGAACACTTGAATAATTGTTTCTGTCTTGGTTGTAAGCTTCTTGGAATATTGTTTTTACATGTTTGATGGTCTCTTGCTTGCTACTTGTCTGAATATACTTGTGCCGATGTATCTGCTCAACTGTGAGTTCTTGATATAATAATGATGATTTATATTGCTGGTGCTCTTCTTAGCATCTGGGAGCCCAAAGCTTCTAACCGTCCTGTCACAATTAATAATAACAATAATAACTTATTTAAGTATATGAATAGAGTAAAAAAATATATTGATATTAAATAACTTGATTGTATTAAACAGTGCTGATGTAGAGATCAGGTTCTTACCTCTTCTGATACTTGCTTAAATACAGCTAGTTCTGATGCAAACCAGTTCTAATTCCTAATCAATGCCTTTTGGAGGTCATAACAAGCGGCAGGCAGTGCGGTGCGTTGCCTGAAAGGAAATTTTTTGAGATCAAATAGAGTTTTTAGCAATGAGGAAAAAGTTATGGAGTCCGTAATAATCTGATTTGTTGAACCAGCTGTGTGAAAAATGAGAAAGAAGAAACTGGTGTATTCCTGGAGGCATGGGCAGGGAAATGAACAAAACTAGACTGAACAGAAACAAGTCCACGAGGAGTTGGGCTATGCCATTATCTCAATTATCTTTAAAAGATCATGGTGTTCTCAGATTCCTGAGCACTGGAAGAAAACAATGTCACTTTTCAACAAGGGCAAGAAGGAGGATCTGGAGATCAGCAAGATGGTTATCTTCACTTCTATCCCAGGGAATGTGATGGAGCATATAGCTCTGGAAACCATTTCCACATTTATTAAGGACAACAAAGTGATTTGGAACAGTCAACATGGATTTAGAGAGTGGAAATTGTTCCTGAAAAACATCATGGCTTTCTGTGACAAAATGACTAGCTTGGTGGGTGAGTGTAGAGAAGTGGATGTTGCTTGACTTGACTTCAGCAAGTAGGGCTTCTGTTTTCACACCATCTACCATAACATCCTTATTGACAGACTGATGAAGTACAGGCTGAACTATCAAGCTTAAAGGGTTGTGATCAGTTCTACAAAGTTCATCTGGAGGCCAATCAATAGTCGAGTAACTTGTCAGATAAACGCACAAGTTCTGATGGAATGAGTTAAATAATCAGTAGAACTTGTTCAAGGTTTGATAAGAAAATTCAATTTCTTCACAACATATGTTGTCAACATTTCAAATCTTTACTGATATTGTTCCATTGATCTTTCTAGTTCTTGCAAAAAATCTGAAAGTTCACAAGCTTACAAACTAGAAAGTATTAATTACATCATTGTCAAAACTGGAGACATGATCATGTTTAGTCTGTAGAGATTCAGAAAAAAAAAAAAATGAAAGAAATCTGAAGAATGAAATAAGGGATGAAAAGCAGTCGAACAATCAAGTGCTCCCTAAATAGCCGTATCTGGGAAGAGCACTTCTGCATAGGAACATAAGCTTAAGATTCCTAAGATTCAAAACTCTTCTTTGTATGTTTCTTTGCAAGCAAAATCTGCAAAATTGTGTCCAACAAAAGGCATAAAAGAAAAGAAAAAGTGCTGCATAGGACACTAATAGTAAACCTGACAACATAATTTTGCACATAGAACCATTCGAAATGAACATCCTCAACATTCTGTATTTTAAGCATACATTCATCTGACAACTCTTGCTCAAAATACAGTTACTTAATGCACTTCACTGAGACAAAGAAATAATACAAACTGCCTGGGGACCAGCATGTATGGGAAACGTCAAATTTCCCTCAAAAGGTGGCTTTTTATTTCTGCTAAGCTTAATTTATATGCCATGAGTTTTTACACTTGAAAATGTTGGCATGAGATCTCACAGGTACAAATAAAGCAAGATTAATGCTTCCTTCTTTTCTAGTGAATAGTAAAGCATGCACTACTGACTTGCATTTCAAATGAATTGCCAATGAGGTAGATGGGGAATTGCAATTAGTTACTTAATGTGAGTAGGTAGTTAAAATATCTTTAGAATTGAAGTGCAAATGAAGCTGTGTATCATTCTGTTAACCTGTGCTTTCATTCATTCCATTAGCTTGCCATTTCAATATCCATATAGAGCCAGGTGATTTAAAAACTCACCACCATCCAGTATATGCATTATCATGGGTGTTCCCATTTAGGTAAGGAGTTTGGTCATTTTGTCTTCAAAATACAGTTGTGCTTAAGATCCAGTCAGTAGCTTTCATACCTTTCAATAAATTAACAACATGGGTTTTATACAATAGACAGGCAAGTTCATGTGTGAGCCAGTGTAGCTCTGTGTTTCAGGGTGATCTAAATAACTCTACCCGCCCAGTGACTGTATTGACTAGAGCTCCACTGATTATAACAGAAGCTTAGATACCTTGTTGAGACACAGTTACTTGAATTTTGATGTCTTCAAATCCCACCCTCAATTTCTCTCTTTGATAAATAACAAAATGCTTGGAAACTTGTGAGCACAAGGTTCCAAAAAGAAGTAAAAAGTAATTCTGATCAGGCTTTGGCTGATGTGATTTGAAGTATGTTGAAGAGCTATATTACAGGATACGGCAGCATGCACAATTTTCATTAGAATTGATGGAAAGTAGAAGCCTTTCAGCCTTTTAGCTTCTCTCTTTTCTTGTAGTAATTCTCTGATTATGAGTGTTAATGATGCAGGTGAGACTATACCAAAATAGGATTTGGAGAGGATTTGGTCTCAGTGTCCAAAACATACCCATTATTAGCTTCTTGAAAAAGCATGCAAAATCAATAAAGAGCATGAACATCTATCTAACCAGTATTCTCCACTCATGGTGGAGTTTTTGCACTGCTGTGCAAACATACTTCTCCACATTACCTACATGAGGGAAATTTCACTTGCACAGGGATTGAAGAAACTGTTGAGGTTCTTCAGAGTAACTGGATAACATTGGCAGTGTGATGTCCAGATTTCTATGACCAAAATGCTGCAGCGTGATGCTTGCATCTTATAAAATGTTGAATCCATGTGTGCCTGAGTTTTTAACAGGGCCATATAACAGATGAATGGAGAGTTTATAAGCTTCTAATAGATATTACATGCTCTTTCATTGAAGCTTGAATTCTCTGACCTTGCTGTGACACATTGCAGGTCACAGAGGCTTATTTCTTCCCCAGAAATGAAAAGTGATTGGATAGCAAAGACCTCTGTATTACAGATTTTTAACATAAGAAGAAACCTACTCTTTAATTATGACTGATAACATATTTATTGGACAGTTTTATAAGCAATAGCATAACAAGAGAATCTCAACACTCAGTTATAACCAACATAGAGCAGGTATATGCAGGAAAGGGACACATAATTATTTGGCCACAGAGGTGTGAATACAATGAAACCTCTCCAATAGACTTAAGAGATGGATATGTGGTTGTATCGGTGGTCCTAGAGACCAAATAAATCCATATATTTATGAGATACAGCTTATTCCTTTTGAACATCTGAAGAAAACATTAAATAAAGTAGAAAAGATTAAACAGGCATCTTAAGAGAACAAAAAAGGTATCTAATAGTGCTTCTGTCTCTTTAAACCTGATAAATAGGAGATCAGGTTTTCATAAGATCTTTGTGTACCTGTGATTAACATCTGATTGAAAAGAAAAGCTCTTCTCATGCTATTTTAATCTCTGCACTTACTTGGATTCCTAGCAATTTGTTTGTGTCTACATTTGAATAAGGAAAGGTAATCCTAGATTTGGCCATGACTGTCATTTACAAATGACTGCACATTACTCATACAAAAGAAGTTATTTATAACTTGGTCGCTATTAGAATACAGAGAATTACAACCTCTTTATTTTAGGCTTGGTAAATTGGTTGATGAGCTGATAATTACATGTCTTTTTCTTCAACTGACGGCTCAGGGGACAGTCATATTAGTTATTTGCTTTAACAATTAGAAAATTGTTCAATTTGTGCTCTAATTGACTAAATTACACCTGTGGAGGTCTAAAGAATTTTCATTATCACCTGTGTGAAAGCAACACATTTCCTATTACCTACATCTATGGGGTTTTTTTCTATTTTAACCCGATCATTACCCATTCTGTGCATATCACTACAATGAAATTGCAATAATTTCCAAGCTTTAAACACACGTTTGAATGCATGCCAGCAACTACAACACTCAATCAGTCCCACTTTACTCTGGTTTGATTACTTTTCTTTCTAAGTTACAGTTCCAAAAAATTCACAAACATAATTCAATGCTTAAAGCAAAATCCTGGAAGTTGCAGCAAAAGAAAAATATCTTCTTAGAAAGAGATAAAATGTGAAAAGCCACTTCTCTAAACAAACTGTAAAACTTCTATTTTATAGGACAAACATAATATCAAGTGTGTTGTACTTTGGAAAAAAATAGATTTCTTAAAGTTACATCAATATATATATACACATAATGGCTATTTCTCTCAATAGTAATCTCTCAAAAATAATAAATTCTTCAAGGCAGACATCTTGTACAGTGGAATAACAGACTATCTTCTGGATTTTCCCTTGAGTGTTAATATAATAATAATAAAAAATAATTATAAAAATAAAATAACAGTACTTATTGTTCTAAAACAATAGGGATCCATAAGCCTACACAATTTATGTCCTGGCTTCATGTTCCAATGTATGCATTGTATATTCTGTCTCTCCCTGCTACTGTTATGAGTGGGTGGTTTTAGGTGTGCACACTGAGAAAGAAGACAGTCAGCAATAAGTAGCTGAACAACATAAAAGATCTGCCAAGTGTCTCTGTTGCCATTTGACGCTGCTTTTATGAGGGGCTAAAGGGAACATATTATTTCTTCCTGTCTCACGGTCAATTAAAATTATATTTTGCTTTTTCTTGTCTGAATTATGTGAGCTCCTCAAGCTTACATTTTCAGCAGCTATGGATAAATGGTAGCTGTAGCTCCCACAGTGTTTGACCATGTTGTTTTTCTGGTACGATACCACTGATTTTCATAGGAATTCTGCTTGAGGACCTGCAGACTAACTGCTTAAATATAGTAAACATGACGTAAATTTCAGTGAATTATAAAATAAAGTAAATTAAATCTGTAAGTAATTTTTAAAGTTACATAAAGTATGTATCAGCAGAAAGTCTTTTAGTAGATTTAGCTATTAGAAAGTAAAGATAACAGTTTAGAACTAGTAACAGCGGTGTGTTTATTGGTACTACTTTCTATCACGGTGAAATGTTCCTTTCAGTTGTGTCCTAATCTTCCATTGTAGTTTGTATTTGCATATACTAAAAGATGATGAGTAATATGTCCCTTTGACAATGCTCTTTTTTTGTAATGATCTTTTGGTTCCCAGTCAGGATCTTCAAGCATTGCAGCAATCATCATGACTTGACATAGGGGTGCACTGTTCAGAAAACTGTCAAGAAAACTAATCATTCCAAAGATTGTGTTGAATTAAGTTGATTTTCTTAGTAACTCTGCCACCTGCAGCACTAAAGAACAAATGCCTTCATGATGGACAGGTCAAACGTAGTTTTTCATAAGCTGCCCACAGCTGTTCTTTCTTTTCCTAGTGAATTAACCTCTTCATTGCTGTTCATTCATGCATGTGTCATTGCAGTTTTAAGGAGAATGTGTATTCATTGAATGGAAAATGTAGCTTGAAGGTCTAGGTCTTACTGAATCAGCCTCATTATCCTGAACCTACTGATATGTCTTTTAGTACTGAAGGAACTACTTATGCCTTTCACTATATGTATATTCAAGAACAAACTATGTTACTTAGGAAAAAAAAATCTGAATTTTGAATAATCAGTGTTGGCAAGATCATCAAGAAAGGTAACAATGTTGGGTTTTTTTGTAACTAAGCCATATGTCCTATAAGATTGAATACAAAAAGAAAGTTAAAGAAAGTGTTAGGTGATGAAAATAAGACTTGGAGTATAAGATTTTTTTTTTCCTTAGTGTCAATAGTGAAGAAAACTGAGAACACATATTAAGGTTATGAGGTAATCCAAAACTAAGTATAATCTGCATGCCAGAAAATGTAACTTAATAGGTATTAGCAGTAGAGAGTGCTGTGTGGGTTATAAAATACAGTTATATGTATCACTTGGAGCAGATGTTGGTTGGGTTTTCAACTATAATTCAAGTTCATTATAGTCATACTAATATAAAAAATGATATTTTACATTATAGAATATTTGCACATCATCTGAGAAGGTTAGTTGTACAGTTTCAGACATCATATGGATAATAAAAAAAAATTGAGCAATGAGAGACTTGAGCAATAAGAAACTACTGATTCAGTGTTCCAAGCTATTATTTTGCTCTGCCTTGAAGATCTTGTTAATTCTGGGATGCATGTCATGAATAGTAGAGTCAGAGCAAATGCTTAAAATCTTTATTATTGTTTCTTTGAAGTCTTTACAATTCAACTTATTTTATTCGTTCCCTTTTAAATTCTCTTGCAAAATAATTAACTTTCACGATATTTTTAAACTTCAGTGAAGTTTTGGGAGGTTCATTTTTTTAAACGTATACCCATTTGTAAATACTGATTTTTTTTCCGTTATCGATAACTCCAGGAAGTAGCAAAAATTTCACAAGATTATAAACATTGCAAGGAAGGAAAGTAATGAACATTCAGAAATTTCTGAATTTAATGTATATGAGGAGGTGTAAAACTTTTCTTATGCCAAAAGATTTGGTTGCAATATGGTGTCTAATTTTCTTCAAAAGTAAATCATGCACTGAACTTCAAAAGTTAAGGGAACCAGGCTTGGGGATTCTTCATTTCTTGTTTTGCTGTTTACAAGAGAGAATAAGAAGTTGTCCCTAATGTGGGGAGTTTTTTGAAAGCTTTCCTACTGTACAAACTGGAATTTTCTCATGGAATTTGCATGAAATGCCTCGATAAGGAAAAAAAAATTCTGCTTACCTGACATGGCCAAGTGAACATGTTGGATTAAATATTAATCTCTTCCTTTTACACTGGGCTTCTTGGTTTCACTGCAGTTGTCCTGATGTCTTGCTCTTTAATGTATCCTGCCAAAGGTCTGTTGGTCATTCCTCATTTTCTTTGCAATATCTACTCTCAACCTGTAGGAGGTCGTAAGTTCAACTTCCAGCAAGAACCTGGTAGTAACTGATTGAAATCTCCTCAAATTGTGTACCTGAGCTCCTTTTCACAGATATAGGCAAATATTTATTCCACCTGAAGTAGAACAGGCAGTCATCTTCAAACTTGAAAATTCTTAGTGCTGTATAATGGTTGCTTTTCCATTAGAAGCACAAGAGATGTATTATTGTTAGCAGTAGTTAATGGACAGGAACAAAACCATCCTCTTCACTCCCAACTTCATGCTGAGAAGCTGCTACCCTGCAGTGTAGAAAAACTGAAAAGAGACAGTGAAAAAATGTCTGGTTGAGATCTACTTTATCAATCAGCTTCTTGCAGAATTTACTTCACATTTTGGGTGTCACTTTCCATATATTATCCTTTAACCAAAGCAGAATGCTTTGGCTGCATTTATGAAAGCACTGAAGGAGAACAGAAGAAAAGACAGTAATTTCAGTTCATATATTATTGTCCATTCAAATTTCAGAGTCCTTGCCTACCAACATATAGGTGAATCTGCGACTCTTCCAAAAACCTTCAGAAATAAAATGAAATTAGAATGTTTTCAATGCTCAGTTTAAAATTTTACCATTATAATTTGGATACTGCTTGATTAAAACATTACATGTTTGCTTTAAAACTTTATTCTAATATTTTTGCTTTGTCTAAAATTTTGGAAAACAGCAGACCTTTCTGCCTCCCTTTTATTATTTACAATGGATGCGCTCATAACTATGACATTACCATGAAGGTACTTCTATAGGAGGGTGTAAAGTTTTGTGATTGAAGTCACTGTGAAATTAGCAGAGAATTTAACAAGACATAACAGGTTATAAATAACAGAGCAAAATAAAACCAAACACCCCCAAATAGTACTTCTATTATGACAAAGAACAGCACAGGAAAAAGATTTCTTATGGCATTAGTTGAATTACTAGGGCATTGCTTCAATACCCAAACTGATGGACTTACAAAGAAAATAATGTGCATTGTCTACTACTGTATTTTATGCATAAGGAGAAGATCTTTTAAGGTCATTCACAAATTTAAATTCACGCTTAAGCAGTGAATTTTTTGCAGTGGACCTCAAGGAAGAAATATCTTGAGTCTAAGCTGCAATTAAAATGTTTCTTTATCATCTTTAACATGGCCCACAGTGAACGTGAAGCAACAGCAAGCCTGTTAAAAGAGAGAAAATACAGTAACATATACTTTTTCTGACAAGCAGTTTACTAGTTTTCATAATCTTGTATAAATAAACCCAGAAATTTGAGCCAAGTTTGTGGACTAATGGAATGTAAAATCTTCCAACAGGAGTAAGCAACCATGATAAGGCAATTAATGGTATCACAGTCTTTATTGACAATTGCCAAGTGAGATATAAAGAACAAATCATTCCAGGTAACTCATCTGTAGAAAGATCAAGGATTGTTGTGTTTCCATTTAGCCTAGCTGAATATGATTATCTGTATTTAGAAAAAAGTCCACACAAGTAGAAAACAGTAAACAGTAAACAACTTCTTTCAATAGGCTCCATTTCAGCAACAACTCAGGAATGGATATTTTAGATTGATAAATTTACTTAAAAGAGGAACAAAATAATATTGCATATATTTTATTTACTGAGAAGATAAGTGATTGTTTTACACTTCTGTATGCACACAAACATAAGAAGTTGAGCAGTTCTTGGCAAATGTTGGGTCACACCCAGCCCTACTTAAACCGTTTTTTAATTCATGTCAGGGGGATCTTATCTATGGCCTTGAAAACCTTTTATGGACTAAGAAAATTTATGTTTATTACAGTATATTGAACTAGCTTCTCTGATGTGAATTTGTTTATGCTGTCTGTCTGCTTCCTCAGAGGCTATGAGACCTGTCCACTTTAGGACTGACCACAAAGAGGTCACTGAAACACAACCCACGTTTATTTGTATGCACAAAGTCCTACTTACAACCACTGTAGTCAGAAATACACTAACTGGCTTAAAGCACAATTGCTTTTGCCTTTTTTTCATGTTTGTTCTAACATTCACTAGCTCTGAATAAACACTGATACTTTTTAAAAATTGCACATTGCCCAACACAGTGAGAATGGTTAGTTTAGTGCAGTGTTTCCATTACTGCTCTCACTAGTATTTTTCCCTATAGCAAGTATGTAATCCGGCCCCTTTTAAAGTATCTAATCCAACGAATTCACTCTAATGGTGAGTTGAACTGAGTTTCTTTACAGGAAGATCTTGCTTGCGTGGAATAAAGGTTTACAGTATTTTGTTCACTTGTATTCACATATATGGACAACTCTTTAGAGATCATAGTTCAGTGAACAAGAGATAAAAGAGATTAGAGCTAAAATGATTTCTGGATTGATTATTTCCCATCTAATAAATGGACAGTAGACTCAATTACAATAGAAGATAAATATATTCAATGTATGGCAATATAATTGCTACTATTATTTATGAATCAAGTCTTCCAACACATCTAAATAGAATTAATTGTCATTCATTCATTTTTAAGAACAAAGCTACTTAAAAAAATTTCATGTCAAGTTTAAAAATATTTTAATTTGTTTCAACATTTTTTTATTTATTTAGTTTGTGCTATATATACCCTTTATGAAACAAACAGATTTATTACTCTGAAAATATTCCATTATTTTGCATTTTGCTTAAAAATGAGGTCATAAAATCATAAAATTTAAAGACGTGTTTTCTTAAATTTCCAGATGTCTGAGTACCTGTCTGTCCTGGAGGTTGTATTGCCTAAGGGATCTTTGTGGGTTTGGCTCTTCCACTTATATATTTCACAACACTTGGCAGATAGTTTTACTGTGGCTCTGTTTTGTTTTGTAATTGGGCAGGGTGGCTAGGGCGAACCTTGTAACCAATACGTTGAAAGGTTAACAAAACACACAAAGCTTGCTCTTGCTGTCAGAAGAGCTTCTCAGCATCCTGTTTTTCTCAAAGTTCTTGTGACTCGAGTTTTGTCTAATTTGCAACAGTCTTTGTAAGAAATTGTCTTGCTTTAAAGGACATTTGTCAAAACAACATTTTAGGTCTCCATGCAGATCTCACAGGTTAAAACACAAGAATAGACTCAGGATAAAACTTTCAAGTTAGCTCTTTCAACATCTGGTTAGGGAAGCGAAGGAATGTGAGGTATTGAAGGCTTATACCTTGGGATGGCTCTTGTGAATACAGGAAACCCACAAGGAGGTCTTTTGTCTATCTTCACACTTTATGTCCTGCTTTCAAAAAAAAAAGTCTCACACCGATCCCACACATCAGCCAGCTGTTGGCTAAAAAATTAATAAGATCTGCTTTTGGCTGGGTGAAAGTGTGAGCTTGTCCATCAGTTCTGCTGTGTGTGAGATTCACTGTATGACAGATCCAGCAAAGTTGTCCCTGGTTTTAAGGAAATTTTAATCAAGTTTTGTGTTAATGCAAGCATCTTTAAAGACTTATTTTAAAAAAAGTTCTTTAATATTTTAAAATAACTGTTTCTATTCTTGCTGGCAAATTCTGCTTACCTTTTGACATCTATTCCATTCCCATGGAGCAGATACGAATACATAAACACCCTCACAGAGGGGCACAGAAGCACACCAAACTCCATCACACTGTTTTTTCTCCCTGATATTTCCCATTGTCCTACAATGAGATTAACTTCACTAAATATAAATTTCTGCCTAGCTCAAGCTTGGATAGAGTAAATGTGTAATGCTTTCTGCAGTTTAGCCCGTGCAAAAATTCAAATAACTGCCAACATTTAACAGGATTCATAGCATTTAACATTAACAATACCCCAAGCTACTGGCTAATCTTAAGTTCTGTACTAGACTGATTTTTATATTTATAAGAGGCCAGGACTTGATCAGCCATTCCATCTCTGATCTTGTTATTTTATTCAATAATAGTTACCTTAAATACACTCAATGTATTTTTTCAGACTTACATCTTGTGTTTATCTGATGATTTCATAAAGAAAATAGGTATGATGTACATTTGATACAAAATGTGCAATAAACCATGGATCTCTAAAATCTGTTTCTAATTAATGTCAGTACTTTGATGGATTTGGCACAGCTACTGCATGCTGATTCTGGCAACATTTATTCACAAAAATGGGTTTATAAACTGTAATCAATTCCATCCTAACTTATTTTTGTATTATTTATTTACATTATGGTAGTATCTAAAAATTCTAATCAAGACCAGACATTTATTAATGGAGAGATTTATACAAAATATTTCAGCTAAATTAGTCTGTGTCCTGAGTCAACAGCTAAATGCAGGAAGGAAAGGAGAGGACAAAGACAAGCTTTGGGAAGTGAATTCACTGGTTTCCATCATACAGAATGTCCATGGACAAGAAAAGAGAGATCTGTTTGAAATTTCAGTGGAGTGCTTTATCAACAGGGCTATGCTCTTAAACCAGTAAGTTATCAGTAACTGTTATGTGCAGCTTGGCAATCAAGACAACATGCCTTAATTTTATCACCATAGACATCAGTAAGAACCTTATTCATGACTTTCAGTAAGGAAGAGATCAGTTCCCTGAGGCTAAGAACCGGTGAGATGGGTACCAGTCCCAAGAAGAATTATGCATTATTTGTCAGCACTTCACTCAAACTTTATAAAGCTTGTAGTGTAAATAACTTAATATACATACTGCATTGTGCTGGAGCATAAAAGAATATGATGTTGCAGTAAAGATATTGCTGCAGTGGTGAGTACACAACTGTAAAACAAGCAGCTAAGAAAGGAGAGGGTTTTACTTCAGTTACAAACAAATTGAGTTTGATGATAAGATTTTTTGCTCCCTGACTATGAAGCTGTAAATTCTGCAGCTTCCACTGCCATTATTCTTCTTGCCTAAGTCTTTGTTGTTGCACTTATACTGCAGCTGATGGCCTTAACTCCCGGAGGTCTTCACAAGATGAAGAAAGCTTACTGGGTATGTACAGTAAGTACACTTGTTTTGAACAGGAAATCCAGACATCTATTGAATTGGCACAAATAACCTGCACAATACACACACACAGGAGATCTTATATCTATCTTTCCTGTAAATAACAGGAAAAATGTTGTGGTAAATAATACTCGGTCACAGGTGAGGTGCAGATCTACAGACGCAAAGACAGGCGGTGCCTATCCCCATGGAGTTACTGTAAACACTTAGGCTTGAAGACCCAAATCATAAACCCCTCAGATTTGCATTTGAAGAGAACTGGATAGACAAGAAATTTTAATGGGGGGGGGGGGGGGGGGGGGGAGGATAAATGGAATTAGAAGCATTTCTGCAGAAATCATTTTATCCTAAAATATTTTTAACATTTTGCACTTATTTTTTTAAACAGTTTATTCTTAGGACGCACAAGTTCTGTTTCACAGACAGATGCAGCAAGGTGTAAATCAGCAAAGAACTAGAACTTGATCTCTGCAAGCCTCCATATTCCCACGTGTAACTTTGAGGAGCATAAAAGCAGTATAGCTGTATTTTTAAAAAGCTACGCCTAGGCCAGAACACCTAATAAGCTACGGAATGAGCACCTGGCTACTCACATGACTGCACTTATTTCTGACAAGGTTTTACCTATTATGGCTGTGCAACCTGCAATTGTTTCTGTTACAACAGCAGATTCAGGAGTGGCTTACCTTTTGATATTCTTGTTCAGTATGAGAAGTATTCTTCATCTGTGACTTTGGATCACTTTATTTTTGAGCTGACGCATACAGAACAAATAAAAGAGCGGTTAACAGTGTAAGACATTCAGAACATGTTTCCAGAGGAGAGAAGCAATGTATCACAATTAACAGCCCACATAGAGCCTTTCACTGTCCCCAGACCTTGAAAGATTAAGCCTCATGGCTTTGTTCTCCCTGAAGAAAGGGCTGGTATACATCACCTCAGCTGAATCAAGCTTCTGACATATCTTATATGGTTATGTGTCAAACAGGAAATGCTGAAAAATAGCCTAAATTACTGTCCTGAAGTACTTGTAGTTTGCATTAACTCTTTAAACAGATGTGTTGCTGCTGGTGTTACTTTTATTTTTGTCACATTTCTGTTTACACAAACTGATACTTAACTGGGATTCATGCTGGGCATCCATTAATGTCTTTCCATATAATCCAAACTGTAACAGATGTTGTTAGTCTTCAAAAAGGATTAGGGATTTTTTTTTCACTAGAGACAAAAATATACTAGTCTGGGCAACAAAACCCATTAGGAAGCTAAACTGATCCATATAGCCATGACCAACTGAGAGGGAAAATGCAGTTATTGATGGTTATATGTAGCCATATATTATGTATGCATATATATAAGATACATACTATAAAGATGACCTACAAATTTTATAGAAAAGTATTTTGTTCTGGTTTTACTATTCTCCTGATGTGAAATAATGATCTAGCATCTGTTGTGCAGTCAGAGAAAGCTTTATGTCTGTCACCTGTTCACTATAGAACTTGACACAGTGTGTAGTTACTAGGAATAAGTGGAAGAAATCACACCCCTTAGCTTTAGGAGCCTGACCTCAGTGATTAGGCTCCCTGTACTTTGAAAAAAGGTGGGAATCGTCAAGGGGCTATTCAGAATATCTGCATTAGTCAACAATGAGGATTCCCACTTAAATTATTTGAATCACCTCTAAATATAACTTTCTCTGTTAAAGGTATAGGGAGCCTAAAAATCCCCCTTCTGCTGTTGCATACTCTTTCAGTGGGGTTGAAGGGAATAAACTGTGAATTAATCTTTTTAATCTTATGCATGTAGTTATAGACAACACATAACACAGTTAACAGCTTTAGCAACTGTTGATAAATCTGAAGTTTTTTCCTGAGTGGCTACTTTTAGAAGATATATCTGTAATCATTATAAGTTGAGGTTCAATTTCTCTGATTTAGTATACATGACTTTCATAGTCTTATCTATGTAATAGAAACTTGTGGATCTGTACTGAATTCACAAATTCATTTTGTTGAGGCCACTGCTGTACACAAGAATTGGTGTAGCTTTTTGAGCCAATGTTAAAATGTTGTTTGTGCTCTTACTAGAAGAAAGCAGTAAATGTTTATCTGTTCATTTATATATATTCATACAAATATCACCATGAAAATATTCATTTTCATATATGCTCATAACAACAAAATATATTTATGGATAAAAAATGGATGAAGAATTTTAATGTCTAAATTTAAAAAAATTACACTAAAATCTCATTTTAAGAGTCTGTGCAAATCCAACAAGTACTGTCAAGCTATAAGCTAAAAGTATGTGGCAAATCAAAATTAATACTTTTCAAGTCTGTATATTGAAGTATCTGCAAAAACTTCCCAAGTATCTGATAGATGAATTCTGGAAAAAAAAAAAAAAAGACAAAATAAAATTCTATGATTTAACAAAACTTCAATAAGTTAGGTATGTATGTTAAATGACTCATAACTTCATATACATTTGCTAAACGGTATTTCACAAGCAAGAGAGAGAACTACAGATGATACTGAAGTACATGAACATACTAAATTTACTGAACAAGATGATGCAACTGAACTTTGTCATGAAAAATGTTTAAAGAAAAAATATATTACTCCTGTTGAACACAATGGGATTATGTGCAAACCCAGAGGCCCCAATATATACAGTACTGTAGTGTTTCAAAAACATGAACCAGTTCAGAAAGGCTGTAAAATATTCAGTACTAAAACTTATGGCATTACTATAGTAAAAATGTTTTATCTATTTTGGGACTTGAATTAAGACATACAAGAATTTTCCCCCTTCCATGCCAGTAAACAGCACCATCTAACACCAAATGTAATTAGTTACAAATTGCCTGTTACAACTTAATTAAACTTCCTTGCCTTTCTGCTGCTTAAGCAACATGTAGATTCTTTTATGTACTTGCCAATTAGAGCATGGGGATTCTGCTTTCTAATCGGATAAAAAAGTAATAAACTGAGCAGTGTGTTGTTGATATTCAGAATTGACTTTGTTAAAAAAATAGTGGAGACAGGTTTAATGCTTCAAATATTTATCTCAATTGAAATTGATTAAAACAATTTGAGGTTCCATTAGATATAGATATAATGCTTTTGTTAACAAAGTCCATCTGGTCTGACAAAGAAAATTAAGATTCGCTAATTGAAATTTGGAAGCTTTTTTCCAAACATGCATAATTTATACTGACAGAAAACAGAAGCTGCTATTCACCACAAACTGTCAAGTAGATGGATGTTTCATTTAGATGGAATTTAAGATTTCACCCAGCAAGAATCTACAAATGCTTATAGTAAGTCACAGTCTGAGAAAAGATAATCTGTTCTCTTTTCACTGGCACAGTATTAAAATCCTCTCTTTTTTACTCTGAAGCCATCTTAACCTTAAGTGGCACCACATTTGACCTTTCTCATTGCCCATAGTGGAAGGACCTTTCTAGACCATAAGCATTACTCATCTGTGCAATACTGCAACTTCATTAGGCACTGATACTCCTATTTATAACTTGTCATATATTTACAGAATGCTGCTTTTGTGTCAGGATGTAATTCCATGTTATAGGAGAACTACATTTAAGTATTCCTCTCCTTGGTTACTTTTCTTTCGTCTTGTCCTGTACTCTGTCCTTCAAAAAAAACAATCTGGGATCAGACCATTTATTCACTCTACACAGTGGTACCACAGACAGTTGCATTAAAGCAGCTGAGTAGACTGAAGACTGAGATAAAGACTGGGAATGAGTAGCTGTAGAGAAGGTGGTCCAGGAAAGTTTAGGTGATTTTTGCCTCCATATACTTCATATCATAGGACTATGGCAAGAAGGACATTAGCTTTAATCCTCTGCTTGAGCTCTCCAGCCAACCCTGGCACAGCCACAGGTGCCTTTCTTCCAGGTATGATATTTATCTTTATTCATCATTTCTGAGGTTCTTCTTTATTGTCTTGACATTTTGAAACATGAATGAAACTACAACTTTTTCCTGAAGAAGTGCTGAAATCATCTTGTATCAACCGTATTGTTCAACTCAAAGCATGTTTAGCTTTCAATCAATCTTTGCCTGCATAAATATCCACAAAATAATGAAAGTTTGGTCTTCATGGAAGAAGCTGGCAATTCTATCACTGATATTACTGCTATTATAATTTCTTACCTGTACTCATTCACTGCTCTTAAAAAAAAAAAAAAAAACAACAAAATTTCAGCTCTGAAACATGGTGATTATTAAGCAGTGATGGGGGGAAGAAACTGATGAAAAATATAATGCAGTTGAAATTTTTCCATCTGCTTTACAGTACATTATGGTTGTATTTTGTATCAAGAGAGAGTTTTGCTGACCTGAGATTAATAATTGCTCAAGTCACTGAACTCAGGCAAGAAAAAAACCAAAGCCATAGCGCTCTGAAGAAAGGTATTTTCTGTTCTCAGTGAACCACCTGCTTATGAATACATAAAGGCAGCAGAGGTGAGGTCTTATTTGATGATAATTCAAAGATGAGAAAAAATATTATGAAGATAGATATAAATAAGTGCTGTGTAGATTCAACAAAATCATAGAATAGAAAACAATTCTCCTCAGTCCACATATATACAGCAAGGCACAAATAATCAAAATGCATGTAATGACATCACAGGCGCTGAAGAATAAGATTTCAGCCATTGGTGATGTGGAAAGTGCCTGATCTAATTCAGGTAGCTGCTGCAGCTGCCCAGCCACATCCACAAGGAATTCCATAGTGGCTAATTTATCCTGCTCCTCAGGTACCTTGTTCCATATGCTTCTGGGATACGAGACATTGTTTTTCCTCTCCCCTCTGCTGGACCCAGAGGATGGATCTTATAGGATCAACAAACCAGGAAATTTCTTTTTCTCGGTGGCTATATATCCAGCCTGGCAACCATAAATGTTTTATTTCAGAAAAAATAAAAATAAATTAATAACAGTGACTAGTGCCCCCCCCCCCAAAAAAAAAGAAAAAAAAAAAGTATATCTTATTTATGAAGACCTTCTGCTTATTAATAATTTTGGAGGAAATAGGTTGAAATTAATTTCCAGTAAATATCCTGTTCACCTCGTAACACTTTCTTCAAAACTGAGGTGCATTTATAGAGCCCTGAAGAGACAGCTGAAAGACGGCTCGAAGCATAGGTTGCCCCAGAAATGGAAGGGGTTTTCTACTTTTTCTTCTTGTAATTTTCTCTAGAAAGTGTTATAAACTTTTTTTCCTTACATAAAGAGCCAAATTCAGAAATGTGTCATCTGAGATATATTTTAGATATCTCTATTATGACTATTTAAACTATATACGGCTGACAAGAAAAAGAACATATCTGGTACAAGCCACAGATCAGAGGAACAGAGATAGCTTCTCAGCTTGTGTTAATCTGAACCCCCACATATCCAAATGAGAGATAAAGGGCCCTACCTCAAAAACAGCCTTTATGTTCTAATTTTGTGTGACATACAGCACCAAGTAGTGGGGGCAGAATAAACCTGCATCTTATGATACAAGACTTCAGGATTTAAAGGTAGATTTTGTCTTGGGGGTTTGGGGCTGGGGGGGGTGGGGGGTGGGGGTGGTGTTTAGGTGATCCTGATTATTTCATGGTTTTCAGCTATATTTTTGCACTGGTGGAAAGATGTTCTGCATGACCTAAGAGCCAGTTACACTCTTCTACTTCTCCAAATAAAAGGACGTTTCCAAGGGAACCACTTGCAGTCTTGTCATCTAGGCTGTAGCCATTTAGCCACTGTTACCTTGAATATATTTGAATATATATTCTCACTCCTTGCAAATTCTCTGCAAGGTCTCTTTCCTTTGTGCCCTCAGTCTCACTTGCTACCTGCCCACCCTTCTGCTCTTTTTTCAACTCTTTCTTGTCAATATGAACTCTATAGCAAAAGGCAAATACAGGCCTATTTTAACTCAAGCATGTTTTAATTGTCATACTGCTGACAGACTATGGAAAACCATAGTGAGATTCCTACTGCAGCCTTAGTGAAGGGACAAGTGGCTTAATATAAAACATCATGGTTGACACCAAGTGGAGTATACAGTTTTTCCACTTTTACTCCTATCAGTCTAAGGTTAATCATCCATTTTTCTCATTTATGTCTTCATGCACTCACCTATTTCTAATTAATAACTAGAACCTCATCCCTTATGCTTTGCAATAAAAATAAAATAAATCAAATATTCAAAAATTAAACAGCTAAAACAAGTTTACTGGTTAGATATATTCCACTCATGACATGATTTGAGGTCCCAATTTCAATGTTTGATTAAATATACATTTTTTACTAGGTGCATAAAGACCTGGTAAATGGCCAGGAGGGATGATTTATGATGGATCTGTCTTTCACAAAATATCTTTTTGCTATTTACCCCAGCAGCTGTCAGCAGGGACAGATTTCTTTAGCAAACTACAGTCTAAGTATCAGTCCAAAGTACTTGGAGAAGAACAGTCAAATTATTCAATACACCTAATACTAATGCTTCATATGCTTAAAGCATAGTTGTAGCCCTTCAAAGCCGATTTAAGTTCTGCCATTCACCTCAGAACTCTCTATCAGACCACAGACTTCAACCTGGAAATGTGTAAGCATTTTCACTAAACGTTAAGAATGATCAAATTTCAAGATGTGACTTAGACTTCTGTTGGATCGGGGTTGTCATGTGTTCCTAGAGAGCGAATGTGCATTTATATGTCCTCCAAGAGTCTTTAAAGTTATTTTCAGACATTATTGGTTGTTTGCATACTGGTTTTAAGAAATAGGCCAAAGTGTTTCTCAGTTCCCTCAGAAACCGTTCAATAGTATCAACCGGAGATATGATAGGACAACATCACAGCAAAAATGTCTCTGCTACAGTTTATGCTGACCTGCATCCTAAACCAAAATACAAAGCACAATGAGCATTCTGATTGAAATCATTCCCTTAAAAATGAGAAAGGCAGTCAGATGTTCAACACCAATTGCAAGCCACTCATGCAGCTGGGCAAGTCTTACAAGGAATAACATTACACTGAAAGAGTAAACACTTTATACTGCATTTTAAAAAAGCTTGCTTTATACTCTCAGAACCACCCAATGTTGACCAGATCCTTTAGCAAAGTTTACAGAAAACACCTCAGCAATAAAAAAAAATCATATTACTGTCTTTTTTTTTTTAAATTTAAATCTCAAGCCTTTAAGACCAATTTCAAATTACACTAACATTAGTTAATATCTACTTATATTTGGGAGATGAATTTAATTGAAATAGAGTGAATAATTTATTAATAATTTATTGGATAGGAGAATAACTAAAGCACACGGGAAAATTAGAAACTTGAGTCCCCGTGAAAAACAATAGGACTTCTATTCCTAAACCTATTCACAGCTTCAGGACATCCCCTCTCCCTTCAGTGATGTCATTTTCATAAATTGGGTTAGACTGTATCCATGGCTTATTACCTGATTCTCAAATATAGCTCTCATATTCAATTTCTTTAGGATATTTTGTTGGGTTGTTTTTTTGTGGGACTTTTTTTTTTCTGCATTTGCTATGTTATATTGAACTGAATCAGATATGGTACAAGACAGAAAGTAGATTTTAGTCAAAAGTTAAAGACTTGAGAGCTATGAACAATAAAATATTGAAGAAATTAAGTTCATGAATCAATGCCTAAGTGTCTGCCTCCACAATATATCATCAAGACCTGAATTCAAGAGACTAAAGAGGAACTCAGCCGGTCTATTATCGTTCTTTCTTTCCACGACCTTGAATGTGGTGTCCCCAAAAAGGGCCCATGATCTCACAGTTCCCATTTCACCTAAATCAGCTGCAGATGATAACTAAATAGATGAGTAAAAATAAACCCAGTTTATAAATATAATCTATTAAGATGGCAAAGCATGGTGGAAATAGGAAAATCACAAAAGTCATCGTATCAATTATCTGCATTACAAAGTAGTAGGTAGTACAACATTGCACATTAATCTCCAACCAGATTTAGTGACCAGATAATACTGACTGGAACAGAAATATGAAAACTTGTCGACAGATTCAAAGGGCCTGTGATTATGTAATGTTTAGGTTCCTTCATTTACGTCATATTTTTGGCCTGTGAGCTGGAACACTATCTTATATGACTCTGCCTTTACCTTAAATGTTACATGTGCAAATATTTGTTTGTGAGCTTCAGTAAAGCCAAATTCCAGGTCGGAGCATATTGGATATTACTGCTGCACTTCATACATTGAGGAATCTGTGGAGATGATTGCATACACTTCATTAGGGTGCTGTGGTTATACAAATTACATAAATTCTTTTAAGGTGCTGTGATGCTCATCATGATTTTTCAAAACAAAATAAATAAAGATTAGCACTGCAGCCTCTTTAGTGTACACTACAAAGCTGTCATGGTTCAACACCTGATGTGTCTAAACCTCATTAAACAAAACAAGGTTAAGACTGCTTTCCATCTTGGAAAGACCAGGTTTTGCAGAAGGCACTGTATAAATGGATTATTAACCCTAAATAGTTAACTATATTAATACCTGTTCCCACTCTTTTGTCAGGTATCAGGCTGTCAACAGATTAACTCTTAATACTTAGCAGGGGACCTGTGAGTCAGTTCTCAAGTGTTTTAGTATTTACCAAGCTGGAGTGAACTGACATCAAGCAACCAGAGACCCTTGATATGGCCAACTTCAGATTATTGCTGTGGTTTTAAGATGGGAAGAATTAGGAGATCAGTATTAGAAGAAGAGTAGCAGATGCAGCTGATTGCAATGCTCTTGTTTATATAAAGATTCTAAAAGAACCATTAAGGTAGAAGAAAGGATAACACTCCCAGTGCTGGTGTGAGTGACATCCATTGGAATCTATGAAATTATTTAAGTCTAGGTCATAATGTGCAAGAGTGCCAATCTAGTGGAGCCACATATTGCTGCTAATTGGGATCTTTCAGCTCTGAAGTCTGTTAGTCTCACCAAATAAAGAGCAGGAGCAGAAAAAAACATTCTCCTAGACTAGATCAAGTTAACAGGCATTGTCCTTGGAAGTAATTGCATATATAACGGCAAAGCTGCTCGGCCCTCTTCAGTTTAAGCTCTGACAAACTATGCTAAATTATCACTAAATTTAGTATAAATTCAGTTCAAATACTTTCAAAAACCTCCAGTGACAGTCAGTCCAGGCACTTGTTTTGCACCTTCAAATACTGCCAGTTCAACAATGTTAGACAAACTGGCCTCATCAAAGGAGTATAAAGATCACAAACAGTTTCTTTCTATTTGGGAACAAAGTAAAGTTGGCAAATGAACCAGGCATTGCTTACTTGTTAGTGCAAAAAATAAGATGATTACCTCATATGTTCCAGACTATAGCATTAAGCTAAATAAAATAAAATAAATAAAAACAAAAGCAGTGTCCATGTTTACTTTCAGAAAATGTCAGTTTTATTCTATTTCTATTTTACTGAACATATCTTACATCCCAGGTAAAACTTGGGGAATAAACTGTTGCATTTTCAGCTGCTTATTTTGCTTTCTTATGTTTATAAATAAGAATGGAGCTTCACATAGATAAATTAATAAAGTCCTAAGCCCTGATCCAATTTCCTCAAGACTTCATTACGAAAAAGTAGCTGGGCATATTACAAGATAGAACACTGATGAAGAGTACACAGCACTATTAGCTAGTCTGAAAATATCATGTAGATTAATAATATTTCTTTCTTTAGCTTAAGCCGAGTACAGAAGTACAAGACTATTTCTGTAATGTGGACAGTTTTAATCAGCCTAATGAAAGGATGAGGCTTAACTCCATTTTGATTTCAGAGTCTTGCTTCGATGTGGTATATGAAGTAATGGTGTTGGGTTCTGCTGCCTTGCAGACATATGGAGAGATGACATTGTAGTGTCCTATGTCTCTTGACTTCTGTAAGACCAGCTCATCTCCAAGCAGATTACTTAGCCTTTTTGCTGAACACTGTAGAACCAACAGACATTTCACTGGGTACCCAGACATGAATATCTGACAGTGTATGAATACCTGGCACTATGCTACTACCCCCAAACACCCTGGCAACTTTCCTGCTTTAAGAGCCAAAACTGGTCAGTGCAAGGCTGAGCAACATGAATTTGCCTTCTTGACATAATGACGTTTTCTTACTTAAAAACAAAACCAGAACCTGTTCATTTTTGCCAACAAGAGAGGCATTTGTGTTCAGTAAAGACAGAAAGATTTTCTGTCATAGCCATTGCAGTGCTGTGAAACATTTATTCAGCTGCCAATGCTCTACCATTGTTTCATAAAATTCCTCTATTTAGTCACTAACCAGTAACTGCAGTAACAATTAAGCATGTTCCTTTCAGCTGGATAATTAAATACCAAAAAACCTCACCACTCAATATGTAATTCACTCAACGTCTCGTTGTTTGAAGGGACTAGTGTTCACAGATAGGATGGATTGAATTCCTAACAACATCTGGCATGAGCTGTGGACTTGGCTGTCTCAGTAATAGCATTACGTTCATGGTAGGAATGACAGCTAAATGTAGAGAGATGGATGAGTCTTTTCTCTGAAGTGGCAGATTCGTGGCTGTAGCCTAATGAATCAGTATGTTGTAACCTCTGGCCATGCACATACTGGCCTGTTGGTAGTGACAAGCTGCATCAGGAGGTCCAGAGTAAATTGTAGTTGTCAGATCTAATGGAGAAAGATGCTGGCTTGTAAGTTACTGGGAAACCTGAGTGCAGTTTCCATCCCAATAATCTGGATCAAAACACTTCCTGATCGCCTTTGTCAATTTATTCTGTCACTTAATTAAACAAAAAGCATTACAAGTCTCCACAGTAAAAGTAAAGAAAAAAGGAGACTCTTTAACCTTGAAAAAAAACAAATCTAGATGTTAGGTCTCAAGTAAAGTTTCTTTTTTTCATAGGATCTGAGTTTATAGAACGACTTCAAGCACCTATGTGTTTAATGTTCCTTGATATCCTAATTTTGCAATCTTTTTCTACATTGAAACCACTGAGAATGAGGAATGCTCAATGCAAGCCAGGCTTTCAATAGCATCCTGCAGACACTCAAAATCTTACTTAAAATATTAGTTCTTCTAACATCTAAATGAATTAGATGATGACCCAACTTCTGAAGAAACAGAGTCGCAATTAATAGATTAAAAAGAGTATGTCCTCATTCTCTATGTGATTCTGATTGATAGATTGAGAGTGGGCGAAAGGAATACAGATAAAATAGTTACAAAAGAGAAGAGAAGGGGTTTTACTTTTTTTTTTTTTCTTGTCTTCTGCTTAGTAAGTGATTGCTGGATGGTTTGTTGTTGGTTTTTTTTAGGCCTCCTAGGGCACAGAAGAGAAATAATAGATGTTTTAAATGTACACTATTGACACTTATCAATATGATCCCTTCCACCTTTTCTTAAATTGCACTACATCAATTAGCTGAAGTCTAGAGGGAATGATGCCTGAGTAGTCTGGGTTGAGCAGACTTGTCCCTTGAGAAATTAATTTGGTATATATGTGTCCATTATTTGCCTGCCTCACTGAAATATATTGTGCTGAACTGTGAAATACTTAAAGCAGAAGCCATTATGCTGCAGACCACAATATATTCTGCAAAGCTCCAAAGAGTGCATTTTAACCAGCCCTGTGTTTGCACAAATTTTTCGTGTGTTTTTTCTTAATGTGTGATGATTCAGCTCTGCCCCTTCATTTCTCTGCCTCTAAGCACTCTTAGATGATTTATCTCAGGAGAAAAGTAGTTTCCTGATAACATATCTTTATTTATTAAGGAAATGTACATAAGCTCTTGAGGAATACAGAAGCTGTTTCCAGATCTCTCAAACCAAGATAAATCAAAAAATTTTGCCACAGAAACTATATCATGAGCACAGTATTTTCAAAAGAGACAGGATAGTGTTTCCATAGGGAAGTTTTGTTCTTATAACCTGAAACTGTACATTGCAACTCTTGTATAGCTGTCAGAGGTATTAATTACACACACACACATATGTTTGTACTGGTAGCATTTTTTTTATCACCATTAGTTAGATTGTACTTCATAGCTATTTCTTTCAGCAACACTAAATGGTCCAAGTAACAGATTCTTGTATTTTGGCACTGTAGTCTGAGAGATACAAAGTGGCAAGGAGGGAAACTGGTTTTCGTTTTTTACAGAATGGGCCTGTTAGATTGCAAGATTCCTGTACAACATCTTAGAAACACTTGTCTTGCACAGTGCCTGAAACAAGAAGTCTGTTAATTGTTGAGGAAAATCTAAAGTAAATAACAAATATTAATTAATAATCTATCCAAAAATGATAAAACTTATATAAACATGAAATTTGAGGTCATAACAGCTGGTCTATGAATGGGTTTTCCTTGTATAGGGAAAAATTAAAGATTTAAGACACATTTGGAAAAAAAATAACATTTTTTAAGAACCATTGCATATGTCCATCACCATCTTATCAGATAAAAATGGTTTATTCTGAAAATATTTGAAAAATAAAGCAGGTTTCTGGAGGAAAACATTTTCCAAGTATAAACAAAAATTCTTTCTTTCTGCTTGGGCAAAAAAAAATATTTATTTCTTCTATCTTTCCTAAAACTGATGAAAATATTGTTTTTCCAAATCCAAGATCATTTGGTAAAACAATTGTTTCATCTTAAAGCTTTTGACAAACATACACTGTGTGTTTCCATGTATTATGAGCATAATAATGAGTGAATTCACTTGGTTGTCACTGAGTTTCTAATGGAAACTAAATGAAGCAAAGGCACACCTGTCAGGGTACATGAAATGGTAAGTATTCCCCTGATTTTATAAGGAGTGGTTTTTTTCTCTCTTGCTTTGACATTTACAGAGTTGATGTTTCTTAACTTTATCCAGGTCTGGAGAGAAATGCAAACAGTTTTGTCAAAGGACATTTTCAATGTGGAATTAAATGGTTGTAGGAAATGTAGCTGGCCAGGGTTTAGATTAAAAACATACTTAAAACACACTTTAAAAACATACTTTCTGATATATCTGTTCTCACAGATTTTTATGAGGAGAAGGATGGGGGTAAGACATTGAAGCATAGAATGGAGTCATGAGCTGTTCCTACAGAAAGGAATGGTGGAGTTGTAAGATTATTTGCAGGTTCAGGCTGCAACTTTTACAGTTGACTGCAGAGTTAATTTTCTAAATTCTGTATTTCACAAAGCATAGCTAGAAATATCATGTCTGTTAATTTCAGATTTGATGCTCAGCATTTAGAGGCAAGTTGTGAAAAAAAAAAAAAATGCAAAAAAAAACCCAAAACCAAAACAATGGTGTTAATATGAAAAGTGGTGAAAGAGATGACCACCATTTGTAAACTACAGAGAAAATACTGATTGAACTTTTTTTTTTTAAGGTTTTTCTGAGTTCAGCAGTCCATTTTCTTTTCATAATCCTTAAATTGGGTTGTTGAAATATGCTGTGGAATGACATCTTGGATTATGTTAATTGAGATTTTTTAGTTTATTGAAAATGTCATTTCATAGAAATCAAGCAGATTAGAGCCCAGGAGCACAGTAAACTTCTGAAGAGTTTGCAACAGGTAGCAACAGGGAAATAATATCTGAAACAGAGTGACTGTGAAGGAAAGGCTAAATTTCAGGTGGAAAGCTTAGACTGAATTTTGTTGTACAACTACTAAATTTAGCAGCTAAATGAGTTCCAGGAGCAGGAAACATCCTGAGATAATACATCCAAATAATTTTCCATCCATAGCAAAATGGGACTTGTTTGGGTTTTTTCCTACATCTAAACAGCTTTTCTTTTGTAATTTTTTTATATGTAGCCTTTTGTATTGTCAATTAACTCTCTTGTGTGTTTTAAGATATCATGAAACGTTTCATGACAGAGTAATGCAGTTCTGATTTTGATCAGACTCTCAGGAAATTTGGAAGCCAGTTTTGTGAGCTTGTGTGAGAAACAAAATATTGTCTGATGCTTTGAAAACTCTAATGAAAGAAGATCTGTATTTATCTTCTCTCCAGACTACACTTTATATATACTTTTGAGACACCTTCTAATCTAAGGGCAGCTTCTGCCCAGCTACGGTTTTCAGGAGGAGGGTAATTTCTCTTATTTGAGTGAAGGAACATATCTCTTGAAGAACAAAAAAACAACAAACAGAAACCACATCAAGATTTAGCATAACTGTCTTGACTGAAGAAGAAAAAAAAAAAAAAAAAAGGTATTTCTTCTCTTTCTGCCTTTATTTCTGAAGAAAACGTTTAGAAGTGAAGTGAATTTGTTGCTTTAATTATCAGACTGGATACAGCCTATCCATATTCTGAATTTTACCTTTTGATTTTATATTAGATACCAAAGAACCCTCTGCACTTACATTGTGGGCTGAAGGACATGTAAATTTTCCATAAAATAGCAGTGCTGGATTGTGTGGTTTACAGATGTAAATTTTGACAATGATTTTGATCTTTTATTCACAGATGGCTAAAGGACACAAGTCACTCACTATATTGATTTTTTACAAAATCTAGGTCATTCCGTCAAATCTGAATATAGCCAAGAATATTTAAATCTGCTTAAATGCAAGGTCAAAAAAATTGAGTTTTTAACTAAAGGTAAGTAAAATTGAAGCTATTTCAGAAAATGTGTTCTTGGAACTCTATTTGATATGAAGAAGAATTCTTTCATATATTTGCTGCTCATGCTTGTGTCTTCTGATTACAAGCATTTGTCACCCAAAAATGTTTCAGGACCTGTATTAGCATCACCACTTTCCCATGCAGAATTACAACAGGATCCAATTTAATTAGGAGTGGCATCTCTTACTGCAGTGCCAGCAGCAATTTTAAACAAATACAATTCCCTGCAGTCTTTTGTGTGCAATTAACTAAAAGTTACAGAGGGAGACCTCATATCCCATGGTGTTCTGAGAGGAAACACTGTCCCATTAAAGGTTGCATTCAGATGTTTCTTCTGTCATGGAGAAAGGGTTGTTCTAACTGAAAAACAGTTAGTACAAATTTTATACTAATAATAGCTGGAGTTGTAATTGCAATATATTTTTAACAGAATGCCACAAGGGAAGACTATATGTGAGCAACAGAGCACTTTTAATCCCGTTTACACTACAAAAATTTTCAAAGAAAGAAAATGCCAAGTACCTCATCGAATTAACTTTTTTAATATTCCATTGCTTGTCACTGTCTTTTAGGCTCTTCATCACAACGTGGTTTACTGCTCAATATTCATGCCTTCTTAGTCTCCTTTTATTTGTTTGTTTCCCTCCCCACCCTTCAGGAAGCAACAGTATCACTGGGTTTCACTTTTCCCTTTGGGTACCGCTACTGTCAAGATGTCAGTCTGTTTCTGGGAATTGTTTTGCTCTACCTACTTCATTTTGTTCAGGATTTGCAGCAGCATTTGCCACACTTTGAGGTATTTAGTGCAGGTCTCATTTTTTTAAAATAACTATTGCCAAGGTGTGGATTTTATATTATATGCTGAAACGCAAGTATCTTGAATATCTCCTCTTAAAAAGTATTGGCAAGTCAGAGTTGTTAGTTGATAGCATTGGGTGTTCATTTAGGACAAAATTCTATTTTTAGGGTGAGCTAGTCTTGGAAAATCAAGAAAAGGACTTCTGTACATTGCTAACTGTCACTATCAACACTGTTGTTGTTCCCCTAATGTTGAGGGGAAAAAAAAAACAAACAACAAAACAAAACAGAAAGAGACTGAAGAAACTTTAGCATACTATACATATATTGTTCTTTCAAAAGAAAATACTTTTATGGAGGCAAACACAGTATAGGAGAAAAAGAAGTTTTCTTATAAACTCTTTTGTGGGAAGAAAATGTTTTTAAAATATCTTGTATAACAGTAATGAAGCGAGAGAGAACCTCCTACTCCAGGTTGACATATACTCCAGGGAAAGTGCAAACATTCAGTCGACATGACTAACCTGCAGACTTGAGTTATTTATGTAAGCACCGGACTGGAGAGGCAGAGAATGATCAGATGTACTCCTGTGCCCATAGTTTTGTATTTGTTTCATGGAGGGATCCATCTCTTGTTTTTCATACATGAATAGGGACATCAGGCCGCTCACCGCAGCAGTATCTCAATCACTTTATAGACAATGGTACCCAAATCATGTGTCTACTTTAGACTCAGCTGCATTATCCTTATTGCTATACCAGGCTAATTTGTGGTTGTCAGCTCCAGACAAGCAGCTCTGTCTGAGATGTCTGGGGTGTCACAGCAAAAACCCACGGCACATACAATGTAAGATCTGGGGGCGGACGGGCATCATGCTGTACCAAGAGCCGGAGTCTGGCTTCACGAGTGGTGAACTTGAGTGAGCCAAAAATTTTACTGAAGCTGAGGAGAAGGTTGTTTGCCTTCCTTCTTTAATACAGTTTCATCACAGTAAATGCGGGGTTTGCTGCCATGTTACCATAGTTCATAATGAAAAAGGTAGAATAGTGGGTACACACATACGCTTATCCTGTGTTAGCATACTCAGGCATAGCACACAAGGATATATACAAGATCAATATAAACATGCATATATACATGTTAAAGCCTTCATATATAAATATCAAGTGATTTAATCCATCATTAGAAATCTTTAAACTTTTTTTTCTTCTACGGAGTCCTGCTATTCCATCTTCTAAAATGTCTTCAGCTGATCAAAATTATTCATTGGCAACTTTTTCTCAATAACTTCCCCTCAAGTGAGAGATGCAGTCCACCTTACCTATTGCTCACAGACAAGAATGCTCTCTCTTTTCCATGCAGATCATTAATTACAAGTACTTTGTACACTTGCTTGATTGTACATGTCCTATGAAGTTAAGGGTTAAACTTTAGGTGACATCTACAGAAAGTTCATTAAAGTACTGACAGCCTGATCTTACAAAATTCAGCAGTCCATTTCAGAGGCCCATACTGGAGATTCTTCTGGTCTTTTATTCATACTTTGATAAAGTTGCAAGAACGTGTAAGAGTCTCCTAAGCAACATGCTTTGCAGAAAGAGCATATCACAGTCAATGTTCATAGGATTCTTTATTCACTTACAGACCAAATTCTCTGTCTTTATTTGCAAAAGAAACACTGTCAGAGGGCAGTGTCCCCATTCTGTCACTAATTTCAAGTGCCTCCTATCTGAGCAGAATCTAGTTATCAGCTTTGACTTCAGTGAGTGAATGCAATAACAACTTAGCACCTTTCTAGATATTGCTTGATATTTTCTGGCTTTGTACATTTTTCTTTAGCCAGGAATTTCTATTCACCGTTTAAAAGCTAGCCATAATAAAGTTTTAATCAAGTTTGAACCTCATTAGTCAAAAGAAAACAAAAGTTTCCTCTCAAAAATACCTCTTTTTCCCAACTACCTCTGATCCAAGTAAATTAATTTTCCAGTCTTAATTTTAATCCATTCTGGAATCTTAAAATTAGTTTTCTCTTTAATATAACTTTAAATTGGCTTTTCCTTTCTAACTCCCCAGACATCCAATATGTCAGCCAACTTGGTCATACATAATAACTTCTTATATTATTCTTGGTAATGGGGGAGTCCTTCAGCACCCCTCTTCCTTACAGCAGCATAAATTATACAAAATTATTTCAAAAGACAGACTGTGCTGCAGAGGTGCTGACAACTATAAACATAAATGGAAGAATGGTAAAAAAATAGAAGTGAAGTGAGCAAAGTGGCTTTGGGGAAACTGGCTGCGTCAGCTTAATTTAACAAATGTTTCAAATGATAAAATGATAAAAATGCAAAGGGGAAAGTAAATCGGAGAAAGGTATTGTGAAAATAAAGGTGTGAAAGGATTATCTAAAGATTTTTAACCTCTACAGTAATTTAGAAAACCAGAGGCTGTTTTCCTTCTATATTCTTCTAGTTTTGCAAATATGTACAGGTAAGGTCAAGTGGCTGTAATACAACATGTCCTTGCCCTGCTGTTACTACTCCAGCTAAGCAAACACAGCCTCATTTGGCAGTTGAGGGGGAAATATAGACACGGGAGTTGGTTTCAATCTGACAGATGATCTATGGCAGAATTCTGGGCTGTTGAGAGAAGAGGATGCTGCAGGAATGGACAGCTGGGAGCTGAAACAAGAATTAAAGAAACATCAACTAGATACAGCTGGGGAAGGCAAAAGGCATTATTAGGTTTTCCTACTATTATTGTGATCATGTTTAAGATTATGAGTGACAAAACAGGTGCAAAGACAGCTTCAGTTCTGAAGAGCAATTGGGCTGTATGACAAGAGAAAAATCTCATTACAGGTTAATCCCCAATATCTTTAACATTGTTAAACTCAACATGAACTAATTTCATCTCCCTGGGGTAAAGCAGAACTACTTAGTTCTTCACTGAATCACAATATACCATGTAGGCACACTTTAATAAAAGGATGACAAAAGACAAAAATACAAGACAATGACTAAAAATTACCACTATAATGGACTGATTTAAAAGTAGGAAACAGAAGTTGGGAATAAACGGATAATTCCTATCCTTGAGGGGAAGTGCCACAAGCACTTTGCTCCAAAAAATCCTCCAACAAGCACCCTTTATATCTAAGTGTATTGTGATGACCAGTTCACCAACAGCCCTGCATGTCATTTGAAGCACATTTAAAGCAAGATGTGTATTTCTGGCAATTCATTCTAAATTGTAATTTTTAGGTGTGATTTTTAAGGGCAGGCAAAGTAGACTACTAGGAAGAAATTCAATAAATGACAATGAAAAAAAAATAGTAAATTTCAGAGTACTGTGGGTTGGAAGGCTCGTTTAAAGGTCACCTAGTCCAACCATCCTGCAACAAGCAGGGACATCTTCAAATAGATCAGGTTGCTCAGAGCCTTGTCCAAACTGTCCTCGAATGTTTCCTAGTATGGGACATCTACCATCTCTCTGAGCAACCTATTCCAGTGTTTCACCATATATAAAAATGAAATTTGATGTAGTTATAGTTCACAGTCAAGAAATGTATCATGGTTAAAACTGTCAAATTTGTAACAGTGATCGGTCTAATTTTCTTTGTATTTTATTGGAAAGTAATGGAGACTAGGAACAGAAAAAATCCCTCTAATCCTAAAAATGACACAGGAGTTAAAGTCAATTTTTATTTTATGTACAAAGCCAAAAGTAGGACAAAGCACAAAACTCTTCATAAACTTTTGTAACTTGTGAAGGGAAGGCTTTTTTGTTTCAAAATTAATGTACTTTTCCCCTAACCTTTTCTTCAAAACTACAGTAATGCCACTAAATTAATTTTTCATTTCAGCATTTTTTATCACGTTCTAATCTTCTCTGGCATCTGAAATGTGATTTCCTAGCAGCAAAACTGATTTCTCTTTCTCTCTCTAGTCCTGTGAAAATATTTAAGGATCCCAATCTATGTAACCTAGTGTCTGAATTATGCTGGACAATGTTCAATATATTAAACCAAGGAAGAGGGAATAGGAAGCAAAATAGTCTAATGAAGTGGCAGAAATCGCTATTCTCAGTTCAGAGCACACTGGTTAGCAGCTTGAGGAATCCAGACAGAGAATATACTTCAGATTGCCACTGCACACTGTTCAGTTTGTAGACAAAATATATTTACCATCCTTCCTCATAAACTCAAAGTTTAAAATGTTTCTCAAAGAAACCGTCAGATTAATGAAAATGTCTCAACATATTCTTTAATTGGCTTTAAAAGCTCTTGAACAAATAAATTATTGTAATCTGGCTACCTTCTAGCCTCTGCTTGTTCTGGATTTGTCACTGAAAAATGAAGGCTCGTTTATAACAGAGGCAATTATTGCAATTTTCTACATAGTAGACGGGATGTTACTTTATCTAGTGAAACATGTACATGTATGAAACACAGTCAGTGTGTAATATAATACCAGTTTGCCTAAAATTTGACATCAAAGATAACTCTATACAAATGTTTATGCTCTAAATGTGTGTGCGTGTGTGCTAAAATCAAGTGCAAATGCTCAAATTTTGTTATATTGAAAGCAAAACGTTCAGAAATTAAAATCAGTAAAATTCAGCAGAAATTCTAAGGAACAGGGGAATCACTTCCATGCTGATGCCCTAAACATGCAGGTAATATTTCTCTTTTCTCTGTGAACTAGAATAGGTCAAACTGTGTAACCTTTAGCAATTTTACATTATTTTCTTCACTTTTAAGTGTCAGGAAAGCAAACTGAAATGTAACTCTCTGCACTCAGTGCTTTTGGGTAAGAGAATACAAAGAGTACCTGTGCAAGAGTAATTTAAATGCACTGTAGCATTTACACTGTGGTAACACATATATAGAAGTAACAAGGTGAAGACTACTTTAAGTGAAAAGTATTTTGTACTTTGTTATTTACATCAGGTAACATCTGAGAAGCACAGATTTACCAGAAGGAATGAGAATGGACAAAAAAACCAACCTGAAATTTGCTGAAAAAATAGAACTGTCTTGAAATAAAACTTTCCATACTGAAGATAAACTTTTTGCTTTTAATTTAGTACTTCAGTCCTAATTTATAGAAAAACCATTAGTGATTTTATAGCCATTTAATTACTTTTCCAAAGTCGCATTGCATCATTTCCTTTGGCTTTTCTTCACAACTTCACATCCATTGAATTTCATAACAAAAGAAGCTTTAATTCTCAGTCAGACATACAAAAATCCACTCAGCTTCCACACCTAAGAAGATAAATTGTTGCTGGATTAAAATTTAGAACTCTGTGACATCAATGTATTACAGCAAAACAAGTAATACACATTAACTATTACAGCAATTCAACTTCTTTAGTCCCACCAGGATCTCTTTATTATTTACTGCAGCTGTAAGTTAGTTAAGATATTAACAGTTTGCATTATATGCAGGAAGTTCTTGACTGTGGGGGTGCTGAGGCACTGGAATGGGTTGCCCAAGGAGGTTGTGAATGCTCCATCCCTGGCGGTGTTCAAGTCCAGGGTGGACAGAGCCTTGGGTGGCATGGTTTATTATGAGGTGTCCCTGACCATGGCAGGGGTGTTAAAACTTGATGATCTTAAGGTCCTTTCCAACCCTAACTATTCTATGATTCTATGATTCTAAATATACAGATGCTGTACATATATCAAAATCAGAAATGAAACAAGTTGGAAAAAGAAGAATCTCTCATAGGAGTAACCATACTTACAGCAGATCATGGCATGGTGTTGCAACATGTAAACACATTGGCTCGGTTTACACAATACAGTCTGAACTCTTTTGAATTCAGAACTATTATGCGCAGGAATCAGATTTGTGTGAATAAAAGTGTCCTTCCCTATCTGTTTGCCTATCCATATGGTTGATTATCTTTTTTTTTTAGTACACTTTCACACCATTTACCACTTGTAAAATAATTACACAGTTCATTTCTACATTCCAAAGCTACAGGTCACTATAATGTCTGAGTATTTATCATACGACCTCAAAAACTCAGACATGCATATTTTCTACAGCTACCACAATCGAATAATTTTCCAGATTCTGGTTTTGAGTATCAAAAATTAATAAATTATTAATACAACTTTACTTTTCAATACATATTGAATTGCTGCCAGTAATTATATTGCTTTTGGGAGAGCACTCAGAATGAAAATCACTATTACAGATTTGTTTGAAAAATAAACCCTGAGCCAAAAGCTGCAGACTTCATTACAAAATTCTATGAAATTGTGTGATTTTTTTTTCCTCCTAGGAGTTCTCACTATGCAGATGTTCAGCACATTTTTAACACAGTATTATATTAATGCATTTTTTCTCATTTCTCCATGACAAAAGTAACCTGTGTTACAGAGACCCAACACTGCAACCTAGCACACAATTACACAGAAAGGAAGATGGTAACATACATAAAGCAAATGAACCAGCTGCAAAATTGTAATGGCTTGTCATATGTGGTTTTGCAGCAAAATACAACTGCATGCATTTTTCACATATTTCATTTTATCTTTTGTACTCCAGCCCTCTACAAATTTCAAGGCTATAAGCAAATTCTAGAGGCAGGAAGAGACACAGTGCAACCTAATCAAGAATAATGGGGCAAAAGCCAAGTAGGCAGTCTTGTGAAAAAATAGATTTGAATGAAGAGCTAACGAATCCTAAATCCCTCTCCATAAGTTTTTTTATATTAATTTTCCAAAAACTATTTAGTACAGAAAAACCCATAATAATCTGGAATAATCCCAAGAGTACCCCCAGTCAACAGACGGGAGTCTTACTTTCACCTGCTCTCCTCCAGCCCCTGAATTTTGAGTTTCAGCTTCCTCGATGTATGGATTCTTCTGGAAAAAAAAAAAAATCAAGACCATATTTGTACAAAATCCTCTCCTTTGTGATTTGGGTAGTCTCCTGGAAGGCAGGAGACTACACTCAAACCCTCTTTAACTGCAATGCCCTAAAACGTCTCCTGAATATATCCCCACCTACCAGGCTGCTATTTAAGAAACAGTGAGAGCTGCTTCCATCAGTGAGTGATTCACACTCAGTTTGGACCTTTCAGTCAGAACTCCCTCTCAGTCAGTAGGTTTGTTGGCAAAGAAAGTGTGTCACCGCCTGTGACAGAGCCCAGAACAAGATGATTTCATTGTTTTATCCTCAGGGAGTGCTGTCTCCTTATTATTATCCAGGTATTGTCTGGGATAGTGCTAATAACGCTAGCCAAAACCATGACAAGAAAATATGCATAATTAAACACTATGGAGCATGAAAGTGCTTGATTCCTTGCCCTGGCCTCATTTAGATCATTAACACACGAGAAACATCATATTTTCAGACATGTCAGTCTTCAAAGAAGATGGTTTGAATCTTCATTAATTTATAGCATGGAGTTTTTTCTTTTGTTGAACTTACTTATTCCTAATTGTCTTTTCTAATTTTTTTATTTTTTCAGAGGTTGCAAAAAATTAAAATGTTTGTTTTCAATGGAGTGTTGAGCTCCTGGAACGTCAAATCATAAATTTAAATTTGACAAGTAGGGCTATGGTAAGGACATGGTGAAGAGAAGCACTAGAACTTGTAGTCTTCTAAAAGGAGCAAAACACCTTAGAATGATAACATGGAGTACTAACAAAAAAGCGTAAGACCAGTACAATAAAGTTAACCTTGGAGCAGCTTGAGATAAAGTTTTTACAATTTTTTACCATATGAGAAAATGCTAATCTTTTTTACTACCATTTTCTAAATTAAAATTTTGTAAAAAAAGGAGCATCAATAAAAAAACAGTAAATAGATGACGCTTCTGTTGAAATCAGTGCAAGTTTTGTCACTTTCAGCAATTCATCATTTCATCTTATTCTGCTACAACTTTAATGTCAACTAGATCTCAGTCTGATCTTTGGCTCTGATAGAAGCCTCAAGCACCTATATACTGCTAAAGTGTCAGTAGGCACGGTACAACTGTACTTGCATAAGTACAGTTCTCAATCAGCGGCTATCGAACTTACATTGAGCCATATGGGGCTGCTCTTTATGTGCGAGAGCAGCTACAGTGCGTTGAGTTCTGTCCGGGGACAGATGATGAGCGAGTTGAGAGTCTGTGGGTGAGAATTAAGGGGCAGGCTGGCAGGGGCGATACTGTTGTGGGGGTCTGTTACAGGCCACCGGATCAGGGTGAGGAAGTTGACAAGGCCTTCTATAGGCAGCTGAGAGCGGCCTCACAGTCACAGGCCGTGGTCGTTGTAGGGGATTTTAACTTCCCTGATGTTTGCTGGAAGGACTACTCGGCAACCCAGCCGCAGTCCAGGAGGTTCCTCCAGTGTATGGATGATAACTTCCTCATGCAAATGGTGGATGAGCCAACCAGGAGAGGTGCGCTGCTGGATCTCATCCTCACTAACAAGGAGGGTCTGGTTGAAGGAGTGAAGGTTGAGGGCTGCCTTGGTTGCAGCGACCACGAGATGGTGGAATTCAGGATCTTGTGTGGTAGGGTCAGTAGAATAGCAAGTAGAATCGCAACCCTGGACTTTAGCAGGGCAAACTTTGGCCTCTTCAAGCGATTGCTAGGGGAAATCCCATGGGCTAGGCTGCTTGAATGGAAAGGGGCCCAAGATAGTTGGTTGACGTTCAAGGACTGCTTTTTCCGAGCTCAAGATCGGAGCATCCCGACACGTAGGAAGTCAAGGAAGAGGGTCAGGAGACCTGCGTGGCTAAATAGGGAATTGCTCGGTATGCTCAAGTGGAAGAGGAGAGTTTACAGGTCATGGAAGGAAGGGCTGGCCACTTGGGAAGAATATAAGGCTGCTGCTAGAGGATGTAGGAAAGCTGCTAGGATGGCTAAGGCCTCCTTGGAATTAAAGCTGGTGAGAGGGGTCAAGGACAGCAGAAAGAGCTTTTTCAAATACATGGCAGGTAAAACTAACACCAGAGGCAATGTAGGCCCGCTGATACAACCTTCTGTGATTTTAAAATCTACCTGTAACTCCACTTACTGTGGTCAAAACAAGACAAGAACTTACCATTTTAAAACCCTTTAAGCTACCTGTGTTGTCACCTTTGAGAAAGTCTTTCAAAAAACTCAGCCTGTATATTGCAGAGGTGGAATTTATGGAGGAATAAAAGTTTGAAATGGTGATCTTATTTCTTTCCTTTTGGCAGGTTCTGTATAGCTTATTTAGCAGTATTTCTGTTCCTGCCTTTTTCGGGAGCACACTCAGATTTTCAGTAGAGTCCTACAGACAAACCATGGTCAATTTACAAGCATTGAGAGGATTCACAAAACATCCTGGAGGTGCAGATAGCCTGCAGTAGTTGTCATCTCAAAACCTTTATTCTATGCCTCTGGACTAATAATTGTTACTCTAAGTAAAAATGAATGAGTATTATTCTACTTATGTAGTACACTTTATTTTTTACCAGTTAGCTAAAAGGAGTCATTACTAAGGCAAAGTAAAACTATTCCCCCGGTTTATATCTAATTATTCTTTTGTATTGCCCTGACAAATAAGCACTTTCCTACATAAGTTACAATATTCAGATGGCTTTTAAAAGAAAATTAAAAATAACTAGGTTTTGACCACTATTTTGTTCCTTAATGCTATGGGAAGAAGACCTGGGAAAATGTGCCATATCTTATTTTGTATTTTTTTACTGTAAATTAATTATTATTTTCCATTCTTTTTCTTAAAATATTCTACATTAGGTTCCAAAGAACTGTAACATGTTTACTTATGACAGCCATTTCTTAGCCTTCGATTTTACCACTTCTATTGGTTACACTCCGCAATTTCTGTATCTTAAAAACGATTGAGAATGGGAAGAAGTTGGTATATAAGGTGACATCAACAAAATCAAACAAGAAGAGAACCATAACAGAGTCAGATGGGATGATAATTTACAAAGCTATTCTTAGGGTGTCAGGTACCTTGAGGACTTCTTGCTTTTAGTACTAGGTGGATCAATCATATCGAATGCCTTGATATAAATTCCCCAGGGGATGCCTGAGACAGCTCAGCTTCTCAGTCCCTAATGAGTCATAATGCTTTGTCAAGAAACTGCTCCCCAGCACTTCAGGTTCAAGTACAGGGAATTCTTAACTCACACTGTTGCTCCATAGGAGGCCTCTAACAAAGCAAAATAAGGTCTGTAGGCAGACACAGTACCTTTTATTCTACCACCTGGTGTGGCTGGAGAAATTAGACATTCTTTCAGGCACACAGGCCCTTTTTTAGATTTGAAATAACTAAAACCTAATACTAGCGGAGCCCAAAGGCTCAGAGTTTAGTTAAATATGTATCAATTAGACCCTCTTTGAAAGAAGAGATAGTTGATGACTGTGGAGTAGAGATGCAGTTAGAGGGAAAAAGAGGCAGAGAGATGGCAAGGTACTTTCAGCACAGGGAAAAAGAAAGTATCCAGCAGTACATGGAGGGGTTGAGAGGGAGATGTATAGAGATTCTACTCTGCTGTAAAATCAGTACCTCTCTATAGAGCCCATTATTATGAGTAGAACGATATATGTTAGTTCTCAGCATCTCTCAAAGATTTTTTGTAGGTTCTTCTTTTTCACCAATTATAACTGTGCTTTAACAAGTGACACCATCTTCACTTACTGTTTCCTTACTACTGTCTTCCTTGCGTTCCTGTCACCTTTGGAATAACAATGCAAGGAAGAAAAGACAATAATTTTCTAATAACTGAAAAGAATAATTGTCTGTAATTGATCAAAGAAAGAAAAAAAGGTTGATAAAATACAGGCAATTTTGTTTTGTCACATATTGACCCGAAATGTCATCATTCAGTTCTATTTCTTTGTAAGATAATGTGGTCTGGAATACAGGACAGTAGAAAATGTGTCAATATTACCTGTACATAGATGTGGCAGCAGAGCTTTCCTCTTGTGAACCTGTGTATGCACACAGTTGAAAGAGGTTACAACTATATGTCTTCCTGCATCTTCCTTTTCTGGATTACTTTTCAGCTAACTTACTCGCATTTCCATTTCAATTCTGCAAACTTTATTTCTATTCATTATCTACTACGTTCAAGGCATCCCAGGTATTCTTGTTAAATGTACATAAGCATAGTTAATGAAACAAATTTGCTTTTCTGCTCAATAGCCATACATGTAATTTATTGTTGTGGTTTAAGCCCAGCTGGTAACTTAGAACCACGCAGCTGCTCGCTCACTCCCTCACCTTCTTCCTCCCACTTCTCCTGGAGGAACTGGGAGGAGAATCAGAAGAATGTAAATCCCACAGGTTGAGATAAGAACAGTACAGTAATTAAGGTATAACACAAAACCACTACTGCTACCACCAATAATCATACTGGTAAGAGAAATAACAAGGGGAGAGAATAAAACCGCTCACCACACTGATACCCAGCCCACCCTGAGCAGTGATCTAGCCCTTCCAGGTAACCCCCCCCCCCAGTTTATATACAGGGCATGACATGCTGTGGTATGGAATACCTCTTTGGCTTGCTTGGGTCAGGTGTCCTGTCTCTTCTTCCTCCCAGCTTCTTGTGCATCTCCTCACTGGCAGAGCATGAGACTGAAAAGTCCTTGATTGGAGTAAGTGCTACTCAGCAACTACTAAGCACATCCGTGTTAGCAGTGCTGTTCCCAGGCTGAAAGTCAAAACCACAGCACTGCACCAGCTACTAAGAAGGAGAAAAATGACTGCTATAGCTGAACCCATGACATTTATAATGAAATGTGAAAATACTAACACTAAACCTTAATGAACACTATAGTATGAGTAGAAAGTTATGAACTTATTCATGTTATTGATAGGCTTCTAATAAGCACATTGTAGATGGATACACAAATGTTGTAGATCTCAGCTAGTTAAGTGGTCTTTAGTTCCTTGTGGATGTAGGAGACATTTATTCAACAAAAACAAGCAGCTTAGCACAAAGTAAATAGCTCCAGGGCCCTAGCACAGGGTCAGAGCTTCCACACATCCTGAACGATGTGACAGTAATTATTTCAGTTTCTAAACAGTAGATGTTTTCCTGCATTTACTTCAAACACTCATGCCAACATACATAACACACACAAATGCATATTTACACATATATGTATGCATGATTGTTCACAAGTATGATGTTTAGCAGTCAGAAGGCTGCTTTTTGTCCCCCTTCTTTTTTTTTTTTCCTTCTTTCCTTCTTTCCTTCCTTCCTTCCTGTCTTCCTGCCTTCTTTTCTGCTCACCTGCATTTTCCTTTTTTTTTTTTTTTTTCTCTCTTATTCTCTCTCTTTCTCTCTCCCCCTCACACACCTTCCCTTTCCTGCCTTTCTTCCTTTCTTGATTACTAGGTAGAAAGGAAATAACAACAGGAATTTGACTAATGTCATTCTTTAGAGTGCGATTAATTTCTCTTAATTTTGGACATCTAAAATTAAGCCATCTAAGCTCCCTCTACATGAACTGCCATATGGATCAACTCTCTCCATTGCCCCTAAAAGAAATTTAGGAGGTAAGGCTCTGCTTGCAGCTGAAGATAGATCAATATAAGTGCCTACACAGAGGTGTCTGGTGAGCTATTCAGAACCCGATGTGGACACCAGCATTGATCAGCTGAGTGGTTTTCCAGGTCCTGTCTTCTGAGCAGACTAGGTGTCAAATCGAGGCTAGGCATGAGACACTACAAAATTTGAATAAGATGCTCAAGATGCCTAAGTTCAGGAAACTCATGGTTGACTTTTATTCAGGTAGGAATAGATTTAGTTATAGCATCAGGATTTATTAGAAATTATAAATATCTTTAGATTGAAAATTATCTTATATTTTTAACATAATTAGGACTGTGTTTTATATAGGATGAAGTGGTTTCAATGGAAAAATTTGAGCTTATTTAAACATTTCTATATGAAGACCCCAAGTCATTCTACAGGTATGAATACATTTAAGCTAAAAGAATTTTGCATTCCAGATTCTTTTTTTTAAATGATACATCATAACAAAATGAAATGTTCTGTAGTGTATGAATGATGTGCTATGAAAAATACAAATCTCATACATGAATGCTATAGTATAATGCATTTCCTGATCATGGAAACCTGATTGATTAATTTATTATGTGTTAGCTGAACAGGCTCTCTAAAGAGTTTAATTCACCATAGATTCAAATCCAGAGACAATAAATTTTGATAAGCTCTCCTGAACCCTAGTCTCTGAGTGACTCTATATTGTGACTCTAAAGAAAATAACATCTTCCACTTCCTATTAATCTCTAGCCTCTCCAACTATGAAAGTTTTTCTTGCTTTTTTTTTTTTTTACAAGATTATAAAGTTCACAAAATTTGCCTTTTTTCTTGCTTAAAAATCTATATTCATGATCTCTCTATTATGCTCATCTCTTAATCAGATTCCATACTCTAAGCTTTCTGTTTCTTTAGCAAAGATATGGTAGTGATCCTAAGCAAACTTCTTTTATTTCAGCAAGTACACTGACATCTTTCCTATCAAACAATCTAAAAAAAAACCCCAAAGAAGCCAAAACCAATGTCATTACTCTAGAAGAGTCTTAGAGATAAACTCAGATCATTCCTTATGGTACTTACAACCAATAGTATTTATACTGCTAAAATAAGTTGTTAAGGATACATATTTTGCAATGTTTCTAGGCTTTGGAAATCCACAAATTTGGTCTTGCTACCATGTTTTCAACTCTGAAGATATCTATACCCCTAATGATAATTCCATCTGCACTCCCCTCTAAATACCCCAACAGCTGGCAGAATCAACAAGGAAGAACCAAGGCATGAGAATCCTTATGTGTGTCGTTAGAGCACTCCTCACACTTGTCACTTGCATTCAGTCAAGCTGAAAACACAATACAGACATTATACTGCCTGCAGTGATTCTGCATAACAGCCTAGTGCTTACTGCCTCAGTCCATAAAGTAGAAAACTTAGGCCTCCCCAGCCATCAAGCAGGATTGAACCCATTGGCATTAATCTCATACCAATGAACTAACCATAAATATGAAGCTTGGATTAAAGGCTACTCTTCATGCCAGTCATCAATACAAAATCACTTTTCTTTTTATGACCAAAATGTCTTGCAACTGATACCTTCTATTCTAATGATAAAGTTGTGTCCTAAAAAATGTATGAGCAGAGGAGATGGAAAATTCAAAAGCACTGAGCCTATGCAATGGAACTCACTTTTCTACAAGAGATAAACAAACCACAGATATCTCTGCCAGAGTATGTGAAAAATTTATTTCTTCAGTTTACTTTTTCTTCACACAAAGTTCTAGACATATGAAACCACATTAATGAATTAAATTCTTTCTCCTACTTATTTTTAAATAATATTACTGAAACTCCTGTACATCTAGCTATGCAAGCTCTGGGATTTATTTGAGTATAGAAAGAAATTTCAGGTTCTATTAACAAATCCATTTAAAAGTAATTCTTAATTATGTGTACTATTTGTTTTAAATATTGCAAATATACATAAATTAATATAATCTTTTATCACTTAAAGAAAAAGTTAACAGTGCTAAATCATAATCTGTTCTAGAAACTGGAATCCCCCTCAGATACAAAAAAAAACAAAACAAAAACAAAACAAAACAAAGAAAAAAAACTTTTAAGCATGTTTTGCTTTGAGTTCTTTTCTTCATTTTATAGATCCTTACAATTTTCTATTACTTTGTAACGGCAACATATAGAAATTAAAACTCCTTTCAAAGGGAAAGCCTAAGTATTGGGTCGTAAAAAATCAATCTGCAACATTTTCTCATTTCTAAATTGCTGTTGCCCATATCCACAAATTTCTATGCATGTCTGGTTAAGGTATTGTTATAAACCATCGGTAGCACTTGCATATCATGTCTGTAGCTTTTGTACTTCAACCTCCTGAGAAAAAGGTTGGAGCTGGGAATGTTTGGAATAAACTCCAGCAGGTGGGGATAAAGAGCAGTAACAATGTGCCTTGAAATAGCACAGTCTGGTTTCCATCATCTGGGAGTTTGTGCGGTTTAAGTGACACCACTTGACAGAGAAGCATGACTGATTCAGTGCTACAACCACTGCCACCCTTAGTCTGCAAAACCAGTAGACTGCCTGGTGCCTCTGTGCTGGCAGTGCCTTTGGTTAATCACACAATGGCAGCTGGCCGGCAGGATGCTCCAGCTCAGAGCCAGCTACCCTGATTCACTGCCTTGACCTGAAGTGTCTGAAGTGACTAACAATGCAGGAGAATAAGATCAAGCAGTAATGAAGCTTGCTGAAAACTCCTAAGGTCACCTATGTGTGTTTAGCATTTGTTTGTTCTTCCCAGCTGACCAACAAGAAAGGCTGGTTTCACAGAAAACATATGGCATTTTCCTGGAGGCAGCAGAAATTTAAAAGAGAGAGAACAGGAATCTTATCTAGGAATATGGTAAATGACGAACAGAGAGGATTTTAAAATTATATTTGTAGCTTGTAGTAATTCAGACAGAAGCACAAATCTCACTGTCCTTTTCCTTGCTGCTCACAGTAATTCACTGCAGAAGGAGCCAAAATGAAAAATTAACCGTCCCGCACAGGCATCGAGTCAGGACAGTCAATAGATTGTGTAACAAAAGAAGCCTCCTCAATTATGATAACTAAATATTGTGTAATAACACAATTTGTTGACTGACTGTGAGAACATCATCATGAAAATATTGCCCCACAGCAAAACCATAGGTCCTGAGATGCTGACACCCTGACAAGTTCATTTTTTATTTCTTTATCCTAAGAACATTTTCTGGGTTATGAGCACAACCTGCAGTCTTGCATAATAGGATCTGGAAGACACATTATCCACAGCAGCAGCATTACTAACAGGGTATTTGTCTTCCCTCTGTCTCCCAACAAGCTGGTTATTATCCTCTTTTTCATCACTAGGAACAGGTAATCTGATGAAGCACACATGCCAGGCATTTTTGACTCTTTTAAAAAATTGTGTGCAAAATATTGGAGACATTGTGAGAGTTACAGTGTAGCCTTTAAAGTGAAAGTGCCCATGGTTGAAAGGCATGGATCTCAAACAACAATTTGTTTTCAAAAATGGCAATGGTCTTCTAGGTTAGACATTTAGTACTGTTTCTATTCTATAGATCTCTCATGTGCTCTAGCAAAGTCTATAGACACTGCCATTCAGTGGATCACACAATAATTACGGGTTTAGTTGTGCAAACTAACACCGGCTCCTATGTTGAAGCCTGTTTGTGAGAGGTGGCTGGAGCTGCATCTTTCCAGAGGGAGCACTTGCACTTTTATGATGCGGGAGTAGAATTTGGATGTTTTCCTGTCTCACCGATCTGTTCCAGGGATTGGATTTGGCACTGCCAGGAAAGCTTGGAATTAAGAGGTCTTTTGATCTTTTGAGTGAGAGGAGCAGAATTCAGCATAGTCATCATATGACCTATGCAAGAGAGAGAGAAGGTCTCCCTGGGATGCTGTTACATTGAGTTTTAGTTTTAAAACTTCTGTTTTCTCAGCATGTAAATTAGTATCCAACCCTTGTATTGTGAGAGTGGATAAACGTTAAAAAGTGTTAGAGTTGTTGTTCTTTACTTACTATACTTGAATTTTAGGGGGAGTTTTTAGCATTAAGGAAAATCTCAGTCCAATGGGAAATTACTATGATAGACATTTTGATGGGGCAAAGAAAATGTGAATTATACCAGTTTCTTTCTCAAACTGATTTACTTTCATCTATGATTGGTCTTCAGGTACAAAGATCAAAAAAAGACATAAATAATGTTATTCTGAGTATCTTGCCGAGGCAATTCAACTTTATATTTCAAAGTTTAGTATTTTGCTTACATCAGTTAACAAATATCTGGTTTTCATTTAATTCAGCATTTTAGATTATATCCCTAACAATGCAATAATAGAAACCTGAATCATCTATCCCTTAAATAGAAAGATTTCAACCTGCTGATTGCCTTATTCTAGCAGCTTGACAAGAATTACGGGCTTTATCCAAAGAGATAACTGTAGCTTCTTAATTGTCATTTTCTATCCTTGAAGAAGAATTTACCTATAGTATTCAGATAAAGCACTGAACTACATCACAGCAGTTACCATTATGTTCTTAAATTTGCAGGCTGATTCCTCTAATAGCACATTGCCAATACTACCCTTTAAATCTGTAGGGTCTATAAAACAGGTTTTCTTTTCCAAAACATTTGATTATCTTATGCAATGATTATTAGCAATAAATGTAGTTTCTGCTGTCTCAAGACTGTCTCTTTTTCTAAATATTTTAAATGCAGAAAGACAAAATCCTGTGATTCTAATTTGTGTTGCATTCATAATTTTTTGAGATAGTTAAGCCCAGGTTTTTAAAATAGACAACTTAATCCTCTTTGTGCCTGCCTTTATTGTCTGTCTTTACTGAAATTAGGTACTATATAGCATCTGGGGTATGATACATGACAATCAGTACTGAAATCTATATTCAGAATACTAATAATTTAGTCATAGAATTTTCAACAAGCTTGAAAAGCAGATAATTTTCATACTATTTTTGTTTCTGATTTGAATGATAATTATTGTAGTAGTATAAAATTCATATAATCATCTACATAAACAACACAGCAAACCACAGGTCACATCTAATGAAATAAAGATGAAAATAGGTATGTGGTTTATTTAAAATGTTACAAACGCCCATAAAGTCTTCAAATCCTGAAGGCTCTTTTGTAATATTTTCTTTTTTACCAGAATACACTTTTGTGTGTGGTCCTTAACACTACAGGAGTGGCGAGAGAGCAATGAAGGTTTGTACTGAGCCAATGCTATACTTGCAAGCAGTAGTCTAATGCTTTTTAAATAAAAACTCCCAATACGTATGTAGACAAGCAGACACTATACACTTTGCTTATTCTACAAGTCTGTCTGTGATCATAAACTCTTGGTAAATATTTGCTCTTTGGAGATTAGATTTAACATAGTTATATTTACTTGCAATTGAAATGTTTTCTTGATGACTGTTGCATGGGCTGCTGTATTTCATCAGTGACATAACATAATGCAAAGATAAGAATTAAATGGAAAGAAGTCTGTTGTGAATATGGCCCTGGTGTGCTTCTGAAATCAACAATTTATGGTAGTTATACGTGGACAATTTTTCACATCTTTAACCTCATTGCAGTTTAACACTATGAGATCCCATATCTGTAATTAGTTTTCTGGTGTTTGGTTTTGGGGGGGCTTTTCTGGGGTTCTTTGTGGGTTTTTGGGGGTTTTTTTGTGTGGTTTTTGTTTGTTTGCTTGCTTTAATAAATGCTGTCATTTTACAGCCTCTACCACATTTGTAAAGAATAAAAATGGCTTTCTTCTTTCCTTAAATGATTTATTGACTATTATGCACCCAACACTTCCAAGTGACTTCCAAAGGCAATAAAGTAGCAGGATAAATTCTAAGAAACAAATGTATGACTTAAATTACAGAATCCACTTGTTGACTCTAAAAACAGAATATTCAACATTAATGCTGTATTTTTTTCACTGTATTTAAGGTTTTGAGACTAAATGCAAAAAGGTTCTTTTATTCTTCCATACTGCAACAGTCCAAAGGGATTAGCTTAGTATATGGGAGATATTTATGATGCAAAGAATATAAGAGTCCTTCAGTACTTCCAAGTCTGCAATGGTGATACACTTTTGCATTTACTTTCATAGCTTTGTTTACTGCGATAAAATGAGCCTAAAGCACACTATGTTATTACAGACATAATTGAACAATGTGTATATGGACCACATTCTCAGCTATTCTGAATCAGGCTAACTCTGCTAATTGCAGTACAGTAAAACTGATGCAGCCAATATGGCAATGTATTATCCATGTACAGACATACAAACACGTTAATCCCACACAAACTCAGTTACATACATGTAGTTATAGCAAGCAGTTCCAAACAAAGCTTCTATCATCTAATTTTCCCTCTCCTTCCACTTCTGAATGCAAAATTTCCACTTCACCATCTCCACTTTCTTCTCATTTACCTTTCATTTTTCAGAATTATGTGATTGAAAAGCATTATTTTCTCACTTTTCAAATAGCTAGTGTACATCTTCATCTGAATTAATTTGTTATGCTTTTCACAGCAAAAAATTCAAACTCCTGTCATCTATGTATATGATTTTGTCCTACTTCTGATATAACTGTATTATTTCCAGATTTCTCTTCCAATTTCATCATAGTATATTTTTACTGGAACTTAAATAAATTTTCTCTATTTTGTAAATTATTTCTGAAATACTTCCTGAACAACTACCTTGACACTCTGGGTACACAAACCGGTACAATTAACTGGCATGAACTGAAGAATATTTTTGTGTTGTGCCATAAAGTAGTCATTGCTTTTCCATTGTGATTTTAATATGAAAAATGTATTTGCAATTAAGTACCATACAAGCATATGGAAAATCTGTATATGATGGTTTCAAATCTAAAAGATAGATAAAACAAATCATAACTGCTCCCTTTCTCTTCCACCTCTGAACAATCCAAGTACCATTTCAATTGCAGAATTTTTGCTTCATACAAATCTGCTGAATTACATAGGAGAGAGAAATTTGTATTCCTTAATTCTGCCTGCTTATAACCGTGAATGCAAAAAATTCATATCTTTCCTATTCTGTGATAATTATTCTATTAATGTTTCTATGAAGATCATATTTCAGCCCTGCTACCCACTCCCAGCATACTGGAGTTGAACATTAACAGGCTGAATCTTGGAATAAGAAAAACAAAGATCATGGTAGAAAGCAGGTAGTGGAGCAGAGTCTAAGCATGCTACAGAACGTATTTCCTTGATTAAAAAGATGCTACCCTCCAGCCTGTAACATTATGCAGAATTTCCTTTGGAAAACAAGGAATTCATGAGGTCATGTCTTCAGCCAAGCCACTCCTCTTTCACTGACATTGAGAAATATATGGGCTAACTCTCAAAGGATAGAAAAGATCTCACAAATGGGAAGATAAATGTCTGTAATCCAACAGGATGCATTGATACAGTGATCTGGAAATGGGTAGGAATCTTGGAAGCTGCTGTCCTGGCAGAAAGCAGCAACCACTCCATATTTTTATTTTAAATTTGAGACAACCCCCATTCAGAATTAGGATCAAATTCAGAATTTAAGAAAATATTTGCTACCACACATGTTTCTGCTCTTAACTTAATCAATGAAAGATTTTTTTTCCAGTTTTGAACTGTATCCCTTTAGTTCTGACTATTCAAATGATAAAAACCCCTTAAATTTGAAATCAAGAGTCTTTCCAACAGGACCAGGCCTTTTCAAAATATTTTTTCCAGCAGAGAAAAGAGTGGAAATATCAAGCAGCTCTTGTAACAAACACACAATCCAAGGTGTTTTTCCTTTTAGGTGAATAGAAGTATACCCTTCTAATGTTTTATCTCCCTCCTCTATCCCTACCACACAAGATTAGCTAAAGCACTAATTTTCATAAACTGCCTCTATATTTTAGCTGCATTTCTTGATCTCCCTGAAACTCTCTTTAACCTACTGCAGTCTGAATCTCCTGACCTTTAGAACATTTTATAAGGCCAAATTTTGTTATATCATACAAGGAGGTAATTAAATACTATACTAAGGACTTTGAGGTAATTAAATACTATATTAAGGATTTCATTACTAGTCCCCCTTAACTCTCCAGCTGTACTTAGCCCAATTATTTAAAATGAGGGATGTGATTTAATTACATTGTGGCATATTTGCACATATGGTAAATAACATTTCAGAAGTATACCTTATAAATCATATTTTAAAATGTTACCAATAGCTACTAATAGGTAAGCAAATATAAGGAATAGGCAACCCAGTTCTTACAAGCAGTCAAAGCAGTCCTCCATTCTTGTTTTCTTGCTCCTCCTGCTGCCTAACACTGAGCTTTGAAAGACATAAACCCTACATTTACAGGGTGTCTTTATATTTTGCTAAGCTGTGTAAGATTTGTTCAAGTTTCCTCTTATGTACCCTAAAATATTTTGGTTAATGAAAGAAAACTTTGAGAAGCACATTAATGTAAAAAGAAAAATAAAAAAGAAAATATTTTCATTAAAATTTGTCAAACTGCAATTGCAGAAGCCAAATTTTATCTGATAGCAGCTTGCAAGTTCTTTTTAATCAACTACATTAAATAAATTGGTTGCACCTTTCTTATTTCTGTTAATTAATATGTGCTAAGAATCATTGTAAGAAGAAATAGGATGAACAGCACTGATATTATCAATGTTACAGCCGCCTGTCACATCTGCCAAAAAGTAGACTGAAAGTTTCTAAAAAATAGTGAGATACATTATAATGAAGACTTAGGGGAGAGAAAAAGATGAAAACTGGCATTTTAAACTCCTGTACCAGCCCTTGCAGAATGATGACGGCAAGTGGGTGTAGCTGTCAACCAATATTCTCTGAATAACTTTATTATCTAGGGAAATCACAGACTCCAGGGCGTTTATATTTTTACCCTCCTGAAATTAATATACGCACATACTGTGTCAATGAGATATTGGATTGTTTGCTATATGGTCTACATATATAATCCACTATATCATCTATCTCTGGGTCACAAATTAGAAAAATACATACCCTTTGAGGAGGTGCATTTCTTCTTTAATTTCAACAAAAATCACAGCCCAGCTCTGTTCCAGGCCCAAGCATGCATAGTTCAACCTTCTGGATAAGAGAAATCTCCCTGATTCCAGCAGAGCACATATCTCTATGATCTCACCACTTTCCCTCTCATTGCTTTATAGGTGCCACAGTCACAGTGGGGTCCTACTACTCCTTCCTGCATTGCCTGTCAATCAGTTAGTCTTTGGGGAACATAAATTATTTCCATTTTTAGTTGGACAGCTGCTAGTTTGGGAGAGGAAAAAACTGGTGGGATATTATGCAGCTGTCATTTATCAGACCATGATACTTAGGGCTTATGGCAGAGATTTCCACCCATATACAGTCTCGCCCTTTAAAATCCAGGGCCACCATCTCTTCCCAGTCAGTTAGTCTCTCTGAACATTTTCTCTGGCACTGGCAGGCACAAATAAGCAGGGTTTACTCTGGAACATGTCATGATCTCAATAATGGGATACAATGTGGGAGATAGTGTGGATTTAAGAGGTTGATGAAGAATTCATGAAGACTCGATGAATCTCCTTGAATGACAAACATTGCACATCATAGGAACAGTGTCAAAAATTCAACAGGTTATGTGCAATGTAGAAGAAAGGATATCTGCTGAAATTTTTCTGTGTTTTATGTATTTAACATTGTCTTTTCCCTTTGTTCCTCAGTGCAGTCCTTCAGAAACATAACTAACTGCCTTTTAAACTTCATTAATCACCTCTCTTGGCGACACTCTTTGATTCATCTTCTGTGAAATCAACCACATTCACTTCCATCTCCCTGTTCTCTGTCCTCAGGAAAAACTGATTCTTAATTTGGAGGGGAGATTTTTTTCCCTGTAAGGAGAGAAACAAACATCAGTTTAAAATGCTGCTATCAGTCTTCATTTGGCAGTCTTGATGCAACACCTTGTAAAAAGAAATTAGCTATCTAGTTCAAGGGGCCCCTGTTAAACTTTTGCACTCATACTTTTATTCATTATTTTGTCACTTAGGAGGATGGGTATTTATTTTACTTGGATTAATTTGATTGCAGCCTTCTTAACTGCATCTGAAGTTTTTCCCATGCATTACTGAATCCCAGCCAAATCATTTTAACCCATTTCACATTCATTCAAGTAGCTATTGATGAAGTAAAAATAATATTGAAGTGCATAAAAAGTTTGAATAACTTCTTTTTTGATTAGTGTAGCAGTTAAAAACTCAGGCTAACATCACAGGCAGCTCTGTGCTTCTGCATTTAGAAAAACATTTAGATCCGATTCTTTTATCAAGCATAGATTTAATTCTAAAAATTTACAATTTTTCTAAGTTTTCTAGCTTCAGTTGTACAAACCATTCAAGGACTCCTGATTATATGTTTTTTCTGTTTGCCAAATTCATTTTTGTCAATAATAGTGCTATGTAACATCATTTTCGCCATACTTCCATTTGGAAGATTTCACATTCTAAATGACACCTTTAGTCAGTCTGAATGAATACGTCTGTATCAAAGGTATACATCAAACAATTCAATAACAAATGAAGCTAATTGTCTAAATAGCAGTCTTTGAGAAGCATGACGTACTTGCAAGGGCGTCATCCTGTATTCACTTCACATGGAGCTCATGGATTCATATTCATATGGATTATGGGTATAATCAACCTAGCTGTGTAGATGTGCGTTTAATCTTCCTGGTCACAAGCTTATGTTTCTGCATGCATATTCTTGTGCAATATTTATATTTGTTTTCAGAAAAAGAAAACAGTGTCTTAAAATGTCTGTTATGAAATTACTCCAAACTAAAGGAAAGATTTCCATCTAGGAGAAAAACACTGAAATACCGACCTATGGTGCAAATATTGTGGTATGATGAGAAAAAATAATTTCAATTGGAAATTGTAGATTTCTCTTTCCATATGAGATCTTCAGTAAGGTGTCCAGGACCCAGTGTTCTCAGGCAATTCTAAAGAACACGCTGTCAGATTTGGAATCAGGTTCTTTGACCTTTGGCCTTAAGTAATTTTCTGTACCAAGACAATTCTATGTATCTAATTACAGCATTAGTGTAAAAATTTTTCCAGCTGTCCAGAATGTTTTGCTGTTTGATGATATAAAAACCAGGGTGTTATTAACTCTCACAGCAGCTGGAGACTTGAAACCAGTCGAGAAAGAAACTTATAGAGATATCAAGCAGTGATGGATTTCCTTCACGTCTTTCAGTAAAAAAAAAAAAAAAAGCAACAAAGATTTTAAAGAATTCATAATGTCAGCAGAATTTTTAAAAATAAATCTGCATCATCATTTGAAACTATTTCTAAATTTGTATGAAGGTACAAGGAAGGTAAATGTTGTTGAGAACATTTCTTTTGAAGTTTAGAAAATCTGGGTAGTAAATCAAATTCACACAATAAATACATGTATATAAATAATAAAAGCATGCACAATAATAGATGGAATTTTCTTCTAATTCATGTTTCCAAAATAGAAATAACTTGGAAAACACAGTATCAGCATACTGCTAAGAAGATACTTCTTATAAAGTACTTCTCCAACTTTATTCTGAAAACCACTCATTTTGTTATGAATACAAAATGTATCCTTTCAATAAAATAAAAAGATAACACACAAAGAAGATTTTAATCTTAAATTGCATGTAGAACCACACAGAAGATCCTAAGGCCTTACAGATATTTCTGTACATGTTATATTCTAGTCAAGTCAAAGTATAGTCTCGCTGGACAAAGAAACATGCAAGTGGCCATCCACTGCGATTTTTGTCATCTTTTTGTATCACTTCATGAGACTTGGTGGACTTTTTAAATGCCAGTGCCAGTAATGATGCTATTTAAAAAAAAAAAAATACCCAAAACAACCTTTTTAGAGGTACCAATTACCAAATAGTAGATTGAACACTACAATAGTGTAGGAAGCCATAGCAACCAGGAAAAACCACATCTCCAAAGCATTCATCTAGTGAAAATGGGGTCTATTAATTCTATCTATCTTCATTTTTAGGCCTTAACAAAGAGATTCAGACCTTCGGTTTTCCTTTAAGAAAATAGAATACAGGTGGGTGCCTCCAGGAATTACAGCAAAGGTGTTTAAACTAGGCATTAGTCAAATTTAAATATCTGTGTGCACTGAATTGCCTCTTACTGTTTTTCACTGCTGTCTGTCCTAGGTTCAGCAGTAGCAGTCATTTTGCTCCTCCTTAGTAGCTGGTGCAGCACTGTGTTTTTGACTTTGCGCCTGGGAACAACGCTGCTAACACCAATGTTTTTAGTTGCTGGTCAGACTGTTTACTCTGATAAAGGACTTTCTGAGTCTCATGCTCTGTCAGGGAGGAGAGAAAGCCGGAAGGAGGCAGAGGCAGGACACCTGACCCAAACTGACCAAAGAGATATTCCATACCACAGCACGTCATGCGTGTATGTAAACTGGGGGCAGCTACTTGGAAAGGCAAGATCACTGCTCGGGTCAGGCTGGGTATCAGTCAGCGGGTGTTGAGCAGTTGTATTCTCTCCCCTTGTTATTTCCCTTATCATTATTATTACTGGTGGTAGCAGTAGTGATTTGTGTTACACCTTAGTTACTGGATTGTTCTTATCTCAACTCGTGGGAGTTACATTATTTCAATTCTCCTCCCCATCCCTCCGGAAGCTGGGGGGGCAGAAAGGGGGAGGCAGTGAGAGAGCGAGCTGCGTGGCTGGGCTTAAACTTTGACACTGTCACAGGGAATGGGGATGCCTACACATGTGACTTATGCAGCTAAGTTCTTAAAGAGCTGCTATGACTATCTTCCTCTTCTTCATATACTCAGTTTGAATCGGATCATGGGTGTCTACAACTAAGGCCTATAAAACTCTCCAGCCTGAACACCTGTAGCTGAAGCTACCTGAAATAGCTGACACCAGCTTTACTACTCTGGTGCTGGAATAAGACCCTTAGGCATCAGGGTATGGGTACTTATGCAAGGCAGCAAAACATTGCATGCACTAAAGAAATACATGTAGGACCACAGGCTCTTGATTTGTCTGTGAATTAGACTACGTACTCAACCTATTCAATAACATTAATTAATGAATTATATAGTCCACATACTTTTATGCTGATATGTATACTCATTCCCAATCTTTGTTCTTGATTTTGTGTTTAGAGTAACAGTAAATTTTTGCAAGAAGTTTTACTTTTCTTACCTTATTCCCAGACTCCTATCCATAGATCTTTTCTCTATATCCACAGAGGGAAGCTTAAAGTAAAAATAGATAGAGGACAGAAAAATAAAGTTAGGGAGGAATAGGAGAGATGATTTTTACAAATTTAGACCCTGTCAAAAGCCCTTGGGTTCTGTATTGCAAAACAGATTTGGAGACTTTTGAGTACTGGCCTGGCCTGCTGTTTGCTACTTTTTTTTTTTTTTTTTTTTCTTTGATATTCCTCTGGTTACCCTAGAAACAGAGCAAGGCTTGCTTTCAGGCAGGAATACTGCTTGCTAGAACAAGTTAACTTTTAACAAAGAATACATATTTAAAGCTGGAAAATTGAGGCAAGTAAAATGATTTCTTTGTTTGGAAAACTCAGGGGTTAAAACTGGCCTTTTCCGTGCTGAGATAAATTTCAATCCTTAAAAGCCTTTTTTTCAAGAAGAAGCCATTACTCCGCAGTCCAACTGTGAACTGAAGATAGAAAATACGCACATTCAGGAGTAGATCCTACAGACAGTCCTTATTGAAAAAGATAGCTTCATCTACTTCACAGAGAAAAGACTGATCAACATTTTACAAGACTAAGACTTTTTTAAATTATTTTTTTTTTATTTTTCTACATGCAGTTTGGAGGAGCAATATGTCAAAGAAAAAATCCATAAAAATGTATTTCTTCTGTGAAAAAAAGCAACAGAATAGCAAATTATGTTCTATCAGGACTACCTCTCTTTCCTGATAGCTTGAATTCAGAAGAAAAGGAAAGCCAGAAGATTTTTATAAATGCTAGTTAGCCTGGACATCCCAGGGAAAAGAATATAAGTGTGGAACAATTTTTAAGCTCACTCTGGGATAACATGTAGCCACAGACCACTGGGTAAACCCTGATCAGGAGTCATAATCAGTAACAGGTTCATTTTTCCTTCTGTGCCACAGCTGGAGGGCAATTGATTGCAGCATCAGAAGATTTTTCCACTGTCCAGCTGAAGACCCTGCTCTGGCACACATCTCCCTTGAATAGCAAAATTTGGCTCTTTGCAAGGGCACTACTTTGTGCATGACTGCACATGCTGTAAAGGATTTCACTTAAATTGCCTGTAGGAGTTTTTACGTTATACACTTTCTGCTGGAAATTACTGTCTTTTAACAAACTGGCCAAATAGATCACTTAGAAGTTATTCATCAACTAATTAAACAAAATCTGGCTAAGTTTCAGAAATCCTGCTGAAATCTGTCCTTTCCTCTTTTCTGACATAGACTGGGCTGGAATTTTAGTGGACCAAACCCAGCCTGTGCTGCGCACCTGATTCTCCATGAGGTAGAAGACATCTTGTCATTATTATTCTGTGAAGAGCATTCACCCATGACCCCATATCTCCTGACGGAATCCTGCTTCTGACAGGAAATTGTGTAGACCTTTTCCCTTCATTGAGAAGCTAACTGCTTCATCAAAAGAATTCTAGCTATTTAATGGAGAACATTTGAAGATCTAACTTTGAGAAGTTTTACCGTCATGGTAGAATAGAGCCTACCATGCCAATACAAGTACAGGTTTTCCCTATATGACAGATAAGGACAGTTAGATATCTAAGCAGATGTGTACGTGAATACATGCAAATAGAAAAAAGCCAGCCTCTTCCTACATTGAGGAGGGACAGCATGGTAGTTGTGCCCCTTATTTCTGTCTTTCTGAAAAAAAACTTGCCTCTAAGATATTCAGATCCTGTACTAGAGCTGACAAATATCTGGTCACACTGGGATGTGAGAAAAGAAGCTTTTTTGTACCTATCTGGCCATGCAGATTTGCCCTGAATAACCTGATTCACAAAAACTGATTTAAAAAACAATAATAATCTTAGATTCCTTCTAAGAACAAAGTGAACTTTGGAAAAGATTAGTTATTTTTTTTTTTTATTTGAAGGAATGATTTCAACTTCACCTAGATTCACCAAAAGATAATATAGATGGAGAGTGTTCGCTCATGAAAACTGGGAAGGTGGATTCTCATCTGTTATTTCTCTAGGTCAGTGGCTAATATACTTGTTTGAACTATGAAACTGAGATAATTTCAACTTCGCATGAGTGAATTTTGTCTCAGGACTGTGGCTAAAAAGAATTTTCTCATAGAGGAGCTGCAGAAATGAGCCTGTGTGTTAATTTCATGTCAAAAGAGCCCAGTTTCTTCAGTCTTTCTCCTATTTTGTTACAGACTGAGAAGTTCTAGCTTATTAGGGAGCTGAAGAAAAAAAAAAAATAGTAGGTGGCAAATTTAAGGACTTCTAAAGCCAGAAAAGATTATTATACCAAGACTGCTGCACAACAGTACCCTGCACTAGACCCAGTTCTCTCTCTTTGATTAAAGGCCATGTCAGGGAAGCATCCAAAATTGATTTTTTTTTAATTTTTTTTTTTACATGAAAATAGGAATGGCAAAGTATTTCCTTTGTTAGTTTGGAAAAAAATGTTAATTAATATTAAAGAATGAAAAAGAAATCTGTATTTTCCATGGTTATTTTATTGCAATATAATCCACTGTGTATGACTATAGAAGTAGCTTCACCATTGTTAACTCTTATTTCTTCATTAGAAAAACTGGCATAGATATAACTTGTTTTGATTATTTCCGCTATGCATATCTAAATTTGTCAAACTATTTGAGCAGATGTGCTTAGCTACCATCTTTGGCTCTCTGCTTTTTTTTGGCATCTATCTATACAAGTATATACATATCTATGCCCTTATATAAAATATTATTGATCGTATAAAGTACTGGCATTGCAAATGCTACAATGTATCTTTAAGTATAACACGCTTATGCTATACTACATTAGAAAATATAGAACACTATCAGTTAACCTAGAATCAAATCTACAGCCCTCCTCAAAAGGAGTTTATCAAAACTCTTTAAGATGTAACCACCTAACATTTGAGATGCGGTCCATAGGCACCCACTTTAACATCATATTTCTCTTTTGGTTAGAAGTCTCTTTCTGAACACATTCACCACTAAATCTAATGCCCTTGAACACCTGTCCAGTCTTGGCAACTCACAAACTTGAACCTACCGAAATGGCTGGGGATGTGTTCTCAAGTGCAAAAATGGTCCCCTCTTCCCTATATTTTCCCACCCACTAGCTCAGTAATTAAGAGTACCCACTCTTGAGGTAGGTAACAGGAGTCAAATGTTAATTTCTGGTCAAGCTGTGGAAGCTGTAAACAGGAGACAATAATACCCATGAGGACTTGAGTGTGCTGGTTGATGAGAAAATGAACATAAGCCAGCAGTGTGTGCTTGCAGCCCAGAAAGCCAACCGTATCCTGGGCTGCATCAAAGGGAGCATGACCAGCAGGTCAAAGGGGGTGATCCTGCCCCTCTACTCTGCTCTTGTGAAATCCCACTTGGAGTACTGTGTGCAGTTCTGGTGTCCTCCACATAAAAAGGACATGGAACTGTTCAAACAAGTCCAGAGGAGGGCCATGAGGATGATCAGGGGATGGAGCACCTCCCATATGAAGATGGGCTGAGAAAGTTGGGGCTGTTCAGCCTGGAGAAGAGAAGGCTGCGTGGAGACCTCATAGCAGCCTTTCAGTATCTGAAGGGGGCCTATAAGGATGCTGGAGAGGGACTCAGTAGTTGTAGTGATAGGACAAGGGGTAATGGGTTAAAACTTGAACAGGGGAAGTTTAGATTGGATATAAGGAGGAAGTTCTTCACTGTGAGGGTGCTGAGGCACTGGAATGAGTTGCCCAGGGAAGTTGTGAATGTTCCATCCCTGGTGGTGTTCAAGGCCAGGTTGGATAGGGCCTTGATGACATGTCTTAGTGTGAGGTGTCCCATGGCAGAGGGGTTGGAACTTGATGATCTTAAGGTCATTTCCAACCCTATTCTATGATTCTATAATACTTTTGGTGATGGGGTGTTTCCAGGCTTTCTCTAGAATGTAATTACGATACATGTTCTAGTCACCCTTCCTTTTACATAGGATCTGTATAAACTCCTGATACAGTTCGTGGGCCACATCATGCAACAAAGGAACATTATTTCTTTAGCAGTCAAGGGAAGTATTTTCTTTTGAAGCAACAGTTATGAATCAGTTTCAGACTACCTTCATTCCAGCACAAAAAACCTTGTTGATGCAATGTACTGTCTGTGTCTTAAATCCTCTTTGCCATAGCATTCAGCAACTAACAGTATTTGTAATCTAATGCCTTTAATTGCCTTGCAAAGTGGACAGGTAACAGGGCCTCCAGTGTCCATGGGGTAACCTGAGGGAGAAGGAGTCAAGGTTAGATTTTTGCTTTTACAAAGGAAGTCTGTGACTGCAGAAAGAACTGGTCTTTGGTTTGAATGGGAGATTATTTTACTCTAGAATAGCTGTCCAACTATTCTTGTGTCCCATTCAGCTTTTCCAAATGTCTGTCAGTGATTCAGATCTTGTTTGGAAGACGGAAAACTGAAATATAAACAACAAAAAATATACTTAAGTGAGGATTCCAGCAAAGTGTTGTCTGGATTTGTTGGACCATGCCTGTGTGTAAACCAATTGCCTTTTCACTTCTGTTTAATCAAACTCCAACATCAGGATTACATTGACACAAGGTCCTTGATTGCACTGGGACTTCTGTTTCACCACAGGTTTAATCTTTTTTTTTTTTTTTCACCTTAAAATGTGAACATTTGGGTCTGTAGATCTAGTACATCAATTCTTATGTTTTGCTTATTAACTTGGAGGAATATGTTACTTCCTAGAATTACAATCAGATGGATAATGTTGATATTCTATTTACATTGCAAAAGGTCTGATTCACCCGGTTTGCTCTTTGCTTTTTAAATTACATATCTTATATAGTAGACCCATTTAACTTGGTAAAGCCAAACCACTTACCTCTTCGTAGTGAACACAGTAACCTTTTTCTCTGCTCTATCCACTGTCCTTTCCCCATGTTTGGAGTGACTTAAAAGTTAACTATTGATTTACAATTTTTTGACTTCTATACAATATTTAGCATCTTTTTTCCCAGTAGAAAAACTAACCTTCTCTTACTGTATTCCAGTTAATTTTGAACTCTAAGACTTTTGGCTACAGGCACTTCTAGATACACAGCAGCAACAGTTGGTGAATCTTATCATTCCTGACACACCTCCAGCTAAATCATTGACTGCCCCTTGACTCAGCACTCAGGGTCTACATTCTCTGTTTCACTCCTGCTAATGATCATTAATGTACTAATGAAATGTTTCCTAGCTTGAAACAGAGCTTATAGTAAAGCACTGACGTATTTTAATGGTTTGACCTCAAAATATACTACAAACACAGTCTAAAAGGATGGTACCACCAAGAGACTCACCACGTTGACCAGAGCTGTGGGAATTAATGGCATGGATGGAATAACGGATCACCCTCTACGTTTAACCTGGTTAGGGTTGGAAGGGACCTTAAATATCATCTAGTTCCACCCACACTGCCATGGTCAGGAAATCCTCCCACTAGACTAGGTTGCTCAAAGCCCTGTCCAATCTGGCCTTGAACAATTCACAGCTCCTCTGGGCAACCTGTGCCAGTGTCTCAACAACCCTTACAGTAAAGAATTTTTTCCTAATATCTAATCTAAATCTACCCTCTTTCATTTTAAAGCCATTTCCCCTTGTCCTGTCACTACATGATCTTACTGTCTATGTCACTGAGGAAGATATTAAACAGTACTGATCCCAATATGGGCCCCATAGGGACACCACTTGTCACTTGTGTCCATCTGGACATTGAGTCTTTGACCACTGTTCCCTGAATGCAACCAACTACAACATCCTTGGCCTCCAGATTTTTTTTCCTCAGAGGCCCTTTCTATTCTTATAAGAAATAATTTGTTGCTTATGTCTGTAGGTAATAAGGTGACCCCATATATATACTAAAAAATAAAATATATATTGGTCTCTGTACATAAGTGTATGTGAATAACAGTCCTATCAATAACGATTAAAAAAAATCTATAAATAAAATTCACACCAGCAACAAGATCTCTCAGACTGCTGTAAACTTTAAATGGTTCAGTAAAGCACAGAAATTTAATTTATTCAACTTTATCAGGAAAAAAAAAATAGGGTTATGTGCTGTTATGTCAACAGTGTAGATTTACTTGAGAAAGTAACCCAATCATTGCAGGCAAAGCAGAGAAGAGGTGATAGAGGGAGTACAGCTGTAGATTGTTTCTGCCTAAATTTATCAAGATTATTCTGAATGATGTGTCCTTCAGAATCACTCTCTTCCTGAAAGCACCATGTATGCCTTTATGCACACATGCATAGGCATAGAAAAAGCAAAATAGTTCATTAGCAGGCAAGATTTCTATATTTTTTAAGTCTATTTTATAAGGTCATTGGCTTCGGGAGGAAACATAGCAGTACTTCTGGGGGATTTTTTTTTATGTGTTACAAAGTGAGTGGATGAGGGAGGAGAGAAAGCTGGGCTCTAGCTGTCTGAAGCATAGGAGAGGCCAGAGAAGGGAGACAGAAATGTCAGAGGGACCTTGTGGACTTGAACTCATTACTCTGATTGCTAATTTGTGTGCACCTTGTGGGGTACATCAAGAGAATAAGGTTGGCATTTGTTTTTATCAGCAGGGTAGCCTTGTGGCACTATGGTGCAAAGCAAAAGCCACCAAACCTCCTGCCAAGAAGCAGACAAGGAAAAATAATTTCTGGGCCCTCCTTTTTGGAACATTTGCCAGGTGAAACATTTTAGGATTTTACCACCATTTACATAACTATGTATCCTTTTCATAATCATAGAGGTCTTGGAGGTTGTTTTTCTCTATACTTTAGTATTTCTCTGCTGGTTAGGGAAATAAATTGTCACTGCTTTACATACCTTGGCTTTCCAGCTTTAGGATCTGTCTTTTAAGAGAGCATGGTAATAATCTTTGTGTTTTCTCACCAGTATTGTATTGCACAATTGCAGCCAAATTTTACGGTTGCAGAAAGCATTAGCTGGCCAAGCCAAGAGGCACTTTTGACTTCGATATAATATGAAATTTTATATTGCATCCCCAGCGTTTGCTTCATTACTGTAATTATTTGGCACATTTTATTTTTCGCACTGACTGCAGAAAGGCACTCTGCCTGGCCCCAAGAACAGTAGTGTCTGGTATAAACAGATCCAGGGAGTCTAGTCAGTCAACAACATGTTCATACATGATGTAGTATCATTAACTACATTTCATAAATCCTAGCTGTACAGACTTCCAGTCCAAACTCCTCCTTATTTCTTGCTGGTTTTTTTTCACATATTTGTATTTTTTTTTTTTCATTGGTTCACAAAGTATTTCTCTTCTAAAACTTGGTAAATTATTTATAGAAGAATATAGAGGGCACAACATTCAACGTATCAAACAAGGACGGATTCCCTGCAAAGAGCAACTTTGAATGTCACGGCTCAGTCGTGCTGTGTAGGCACAACTGAGATTATTGTGCTTTGGCAAGATAGGATTGCTCCGGAACTTCAAGGCACAGAAAAGGACTACACCCTATTTTACCTTCCTTTTGGAAAATCCAGACTACTGCTTTAATGCAGCTGAACTGTTCTTTGTAAGACAAGGAAACCGGTTTATTCTCCCCCTCTTCCTATCCCACGCAAATCCTTCACTAATCCCTTTGCAACAGTTTTCCCTATCATAGAAACCACGATAGAAAACACAAGGTGAAATTTCTAAACTGGCAGCCAAAAAATATGGGGACCAGGTGGGGAGCAGTCATGACCCAACCTAGGGACATATGAAAGACACAGCTTTTCTTCCTGCTCCACTCCTAGGAAAGTATGGGGGGCTGAAAGTGAAGAAAAACCCACTACACCATCATAAGTGCAACAACACCATCTACCTTTCTTTAGAAGAGTACAGTGGTGGATACTCTTACAATTCTCCTTGCATACCATTTAGAAGAGCTAGTTGCAGACAGAATCATCAGTAATATCATAACAAGAATGAATAAATAGCAAAGGTGGGACTGAGGGAAGACAAGTAGAGAACAAAGTCTACCCTCAATCTAGCTGACAGGTGTAAAGCTCTGGCTTGGAAGTAAGCTTGAATTCTGAACTAGTAAATAGAAAAGTCATAGTAAGAAATGATGAAGAGAGTTGCAGGCTTAGCAGTAACAAATCTTTAAGAATGGGGCGTTTGCAAGCTAGGCCTCAGTGTGGACTAGTCTGGGAAGATGTTCAAGCGAAAAATGTCAATTACACATGTACGTATGTAGAAAAAAACTCCGTTTCTACAGAAAACGTATCAGCTTTTCAGTAAAGCATGATGTAAATACCATACTGTAATTAATCATCTTTAAAGAATATGTTCAGCCAATGCCCAACATGGCACTAAGAGAATCTAATTTATCGTTGTTGCTATTTCTATTACAATTGTTCCACTGGGAGTAGACAAACATGCAATTTAAACTTTTTTTTTCTGCTTTCCTGTTGTTTAAGCTTAGTGCAAGTCATAGCTCCAGAGAAACCATCTGGGATTTTAGACATAGAGAGTTATCAGTCTGTCTGCATGAGAAACTGAGGTTCTTGTACAAATAGCAGCTTGTCTCCACATCTGGAGAACTCTGTCATCAGAAATGGAACTAAAGCATGAATTCTGAGCATTATTTTTTTATCTGTTTGTTATGATACAACATATCTCACATGAGACAAAGGGCTATTCTACAGAACACTGGAGAGCTGCGTATAAGTGAGAGATTTTAAAAACTGAAGAATTTATTATTACTTTTATTTTAGTGGTTAAATTGTTAAATCAGAACTTAAAAGCTCTCTTACATCAATCCAAATTTTAATTTTAGTAAGTATTCTTGTTAAAATTAAAAAAAAAAAGTTATTTCATTTCATTTGGACTGTGGGGGTGGCAATCTAATTGGTCTAAAATGTACAGTGATTTTGTGAGAAGCTATTAAATAGTCGACATTCCAAACTTTTTTCATCATTTTTGGTAGATGTTATGTTTTTCTAATTCACCCTCTATTAAAAAAGTATTAGTTTCCTCACTTTTTTTTTTTTTTTTTTACTCACTATACGGCCTCTGAAAACTCAGTTTTGTCCTGTACACCCTTTGTAAGATTTAATTATAATTTGGCTAATGAGTAAGTATTTCTTAAAATACAGGTGGAATTGAACATATCATATCAGAGAACCCTTCTTCATAGACTACTAGCTTAGCACTTATTGTCAAAGTGCTTAAGTTTAGACAAAAATGATCTAACAGGTTGTTTTGCCTCCTTCTCTAATGGGAATTTCTTCAGTGATATAACAATATGACTAAATATCAAACATTAGAAGTAAAAAATGTTGGCACACAGGAGCCTTATAAACATTAAAATAAGGATTATCTGTGCTCTGAATCACTGGCTCCGTTGATACAGTTTGGGAAAAGTAAATTGTCTTTCAAAATGCCAAACAGTGGGGGCACATTTTATACAACAGCAGTTTTTCATAAGGGGCTTGTAAAGGTTACTATTGACTATATCCACACCTAGAACACCTTCTCAATGATGGCATCTAATTTGTGTTTCAGACAAGGCTGAAGCTCATGGAGTAGCTGCAAAGTAGTCCAATTGCCTTCTTTGTCTGCTGAAAGGAGCATTATCATGCAACCCTATTCAGCAGGCATAGACATTTCTAAACATTTTCCATTACTAGCTTATTATGATACAAACCAAACATACAGAATAAAAGATTGCACTTTCATTACTGCTTCACTGACAACAATTGTGTAAGGCTCAGGCTGCAAGAAGTAGAATGAAAGCCAGTTTTGTAATATTATCAAGAAGAGGAATATAAACTTTATTCTTTGGTTGCTTGGGAATAAAAAACTCTAAGCATAGTTAAGCATGTGGCGCCAAGATTACTAATGTGAGTAATTTCCTCAATTTGTTATTTCTGTGACTTATTAAGCACCTGAAAAAATACTTCCTGTTCTTTGCCAGCATTCCTTCTCTCTCTCTCTCTCTATATATATATATATACACATATACATAAATCACACATGGAAAAACAGAATAATTATCTCTTTTTCATAGGTGTCCTTTTTTTCACTAGTGCATGAAGAAATTAATCCTGTGATTCACCTGTTTTGGCAAATTTCCATAATCACTAATTCCCTATAATAAAGATCCTTGAAAATGCCCACTTGTACCCAGAGAAATTATGGTAGTTCTGTTGTCCACACCTCTAACTTTATCTCAGTAGGAGAGATATAGTCTCTGAAATAAGCTTCAGAATACTAAGAACTTTATAGCTTCAAGTCAATCCTACCAAATACAAACTGTTTTGTTACTATCAGTGTAAGTTCCAGGTAGCAACATTCTATAGTGCTTTCATTTTCCAAGTGGTCTACAGTACAATCATTACAATAGACTAGTCCTGGAGAGATTAATGTGTGCCTGATAGTACAGCAGGAGTGAAAATCAAATGTCAGGTTGTGCCGACAAAAATAAAACAAAGCCAAAGTATTTCACTCAAAGTTTCTGCCAAAACAGTCAGAAAAAAAAAAAATGTCTCAAACCAAAATGGTCTCAAAATTCCAACCCAAAATTGAAATTTGTGCTTCCTCAAAGAGAAGAGATAATCAAACCTTCCTTCTAGCACCTATCTACTAGTCTTTCCAACCCAGACACACACTTGCCATTCAAGAAACCCAGAGCTCTTCATCAAAACTACTCCACTGGAGCCTAGTGTTCTTAGGTGTCCCCAGCACAACAGCCTGACCTCACATACGAACAGGGCAGCTGAGAAAAAAATGGGCATCTCTAGCATCCATTTATATTCATTTGACCTCCCTGAGGCTTTGTTAATGTAGCTTTCTTTATGAGTAAGAAAAAAACTGCCACTACACCATCATGATGCCATTAATACATAGTGCTAACTATATGTTAGATTAGACTCCCAGACATTTCTTCTGTCTGCCATGTAAGAATCCATATTCTGCTAAAAGCTGTCACGTTCACATACAATTCCAATTTATGGCATCAACTTTTGAGCAATACCACTTTCCCCTCAAGTGTGACTGAACTATAATGATTTATTTTAATATATTAATCTGAATTAAAGAAAACCAAACCAAAAGAAAACAAAAAACAGTGAGCGCTGTGAAGATACCAGGTACCTGGCTTGCTCATGTAACAAGGAGAAAAGAGAATGCAGTCAAATATACAACTGTATGAACATTTGACATGTTAACTATTATAAAACCTACAGCTATAGATACTTCACTGTACTTCACTCTATCAAACAACACTTGAGCAGGCGCCTTTTCAGAGGATGCTTTTGAGAAAAATATAAAGGGGAAGATGGTAAAAGCCAGAGGACTTCCTTGTATGTTTGGGGAGGTTATTTTGTCACAATTCATAAGCTGTGCATAACCAGAAGCCCTGATTTGCCACAATATATGCAAATGGTATCACAGTATCACAGTATGTTAGAGATTGGAAGGGACCTCAAAAGATCATCTAGTCCAATCCCCCTGCCGGAGCAGGAACACCTAGATAAGGTTACACAGGAACATGTCCAGGCGGGTTTTGAATGTCTCCAGAGAAGGAGACTCCACAACCTCCCTGGGCAGCCTGTTCCAGTGTTCCATCACCCTCACTGAGAAGAAGTTTCTTCACAAGTTTAAGTGGAACCTCTTGTATTCCAGTTTGTACCCATTTCCCCTTGTCCTATCATTATTTGCCACTGAGAAGAGCCTGGCTCCATCCTCGTGACACTCCCCCTTTATATATTTATATACACTAATAAGGTCACCCCTCAGTCTCCTCTTCTCCAAACTATAGAGACCCAGCTCCCTCAGTATTTCCTCATAAGGGAGATGCTCCACTCCCTTAATCATGACTGGAAAAGGTAAGAGACAACTATAGGACAAATTCCCAATGGAAGGAGTAATTGATGCAGCAGAAAAGCAGGAAGGGACACCACTGGAGGAAGAAACTTAAAGACAGAGGAACTAAGAAGAACTGTCTGCCAAACAAATAGGAAGGTTTGGAAAAATGGGTAAGTCAGCCTATGGTGAAGCTGCAGTAAATTCAAGTAATGCTTTGAACTGAGCAATCTCCTTGTGTTTGGCCTAAAATTTTTCTTGTTAGAGTCAGGTCAGTGAATATGCTTTATCTTGAGAATACATTAAGAGAAAGAGTAGAGGGCTTTCTGCCTGCCAAAGAAAATCTAAACTATTTCTACTTGACAAGAGGGAAGAAGAAAGTCTTATGGAGCAAGGCATTTTGCATGGATTTAAATGACCCCGTATGTGATATACTGCTCTGCCACTGATCTATTGCATGACCTTAGGCAAGTCACTTCACCTTTATGCCTCAGTTAACCTGTTATACTGACATAATAACACTGAGTCTTACTGGGCTTCAAGATGATGAAACATTTCTTTCCTAGAGTTAATCCCCTCTGTAATGTGAAAAAAAAAAAAACAACCCAGCCAAAAACAACCCACCAGTGATTAATGCAATCCGTTGTTCAAACTGAGTAAATGTACTTATGTGTTTGAAAAAAATCATTTCAAACTTTAATGGTCTGTTTTTTCATTTGTAATCTGAATTCATATTTGATGTGGACAGGTTTGATTAAAAAGAAGCATGGGTGTTTCTTAATATGAGCCAAGGAGTGGATATGTGAGGATCTCAGCAATAAAAAAAATTCATATAACAAATCGGAGTCCCTTTGCATTCCCTCCAGCATGCCTCTGGCTGTAGAAGCCAGAATCTAGCCCTAAATTAATAATTAGTACTTTCAGTTTAAGCTCTCCAGGAAATGTCATAAGGACAGACAGAAGTAGTAGAAAACATTAGTGGGCAGTGTAGAAAGATAAATGCCAAGAGATTTATACCCAGCATTCTTGACAAGCAAGAACAGACTATCAGGATTTAAATAACCCACTGGCAAGACCTTTCACATCAATTTGACTGTGGTGGGAGGAGAAACTCTACAGGGATAGCCTGTGTTTGTGTCTTCACAGGTAGTAAGAAAGAGGTGGCCACATTAGCATGCATGTAAGTAAGGAAAAAGCTAAAACCCCTGCATTTACAAGTGGCTGAAGTCACATACATCAGGTTACACTTCCCCTTAACTATGTATGAATTTTGAATTTAGTGGAAGAAAGGAGGGGCCCCAAATTTCCTGATCAACAGCAAGAAAAGAGATGCAATTCAGCAATATAATTATCGCAAATGCTATATTAAAGGCTGATTGTAAAAATCTAGTCATCCAGTACAACGAGGTGACATTTTTCCTTTGAGATGATACTGCCAATATTCACTGTATTTTTAGAGGTGAACCTAGAAACATATTATGGACAAATTTTTGGTGAATACCTAAACCAGTATACAATTTTATACACATAATTAGTCCCAAGCATGATATTTTTAGTGCAATTACCCAAATCTTGCCACTTTCTCCTGCGGGTATAGAAATAGATTTACAAATACCATCCACAAATGAAAAAAAAAATATAAATGAATAGTTCTGAACTACATATCTTCCAAGTATCCTGTAAATTATCCTAAATGATTAGGCACTAATTTTTGCAGAATTGGCATTTTTTTCCCTAGTGTTGTAACATGCCACTGAGACAGCTGGCGAATATTTGATTTATTATTGAGAACATCTATTAAAGTAAAAAAAAAAAAAAACTTTTAAAATTTATATATGAATAACTATTAAAATGCAAGATCTGTTTTACTGCTTGATTTCTTAAGGCCTAGATGATATGAGAAATTTCTTGAGATGAGTTTGTGAACTAAGTTTTTTGAACATTACATCAGAATAGGAAGGAGTTGACAGGGGAACTGTAAAGCTGTACATGAAAATCTATACTAGACTGAAAAATGTATTCCACCCATAACTGAAAAAGGTTGAAATATGAGTGTCCAGAATGGCATGGAATTATATACCCCCTCGTTTTAATCACTACTATACGTACACATGTGTCTGTGTCTGTCTGTGCAGATAAATAAATAAATGTAGATAATACCGCATTTTTAAACACAATGTTTCGATTTGATAAAACATACCTTTGTGTCCTACAAAACCAAAATTGAGACTTTTTGTAAAACCTGCTTTTTCCATATATCAAAGAACCTATCACAGGTGGTGGTAGTCATATTAGAGGAGCTTGTCTGAAAAGGGTCAGAGTTTTAGGTAGGTTTTGATTGTTCAAACACTCTCCTGGATTAGCAGAGGTTTGCAGCCAGGTGTACAGATATATAGCAACACTTCTATTCAACATAGGTGTTCTTACAGGGTAGGATGAAAGTCCTGATGGGGTGCAGCCCTAAGCTGACTACTGAGGCATCCAGGCCAAATTAAGCAAAGCAGACCTGCCTTCTTGGCTGCAGATTGCACCAGCTTCTAGGCTTTGGGATAAACCAAATTTCTATTCACACACATGCAGGCATGCATGTGCAAATGGGCAAATCATCTGCGTATCTCTGGAAGCCAACTGTGGGAGGTGTAGTATTGCAGAGTAGTGTCATCCATCAGGTTACGCCTTCCTTGTCAGGGAACCTGCCAAGAGATGCACTGGAGAAACGCTGTAGTTTCCAAATCCTGATGAGGCTGAAACGCGAGGAAGGGGTGAAAGCTGACTGATGATATTAAGATTTGTGTCTGTATGTTGTCCCTAGCAGTAACACAGGCATATTCACTGATTTGCTGGCAGTAACAGAGGCACCTAAAGGGTTAGACAGCTGAGCTGGGATTTTGAGGATCAGAGTGTTGACGAAATGGGGATTTAGCTATTGGTTCTCATTTAGGTACTAAAATAACTTCAGTTAGCTGGCAAATCTGAAAGTGCTCCTCAGGAAAAAGAATCTGGTTTTAATTGTGGTGGCTGAGCGGTTTCAAAAATCTGGTCCTGTACAAATACACCGTAAATGTAAGCAAATACTGATCTCTTGCTGAGTTCTCAGATCTACTGCAAACAATCTGAGCCTTCATAAAAATACACAGCTTTTCACTTATTCTATATTTTGTCTCATATTAGGTCACTAGCCAAAAAGCCTCTTGCCAGCAGTCAGTTTAACAGGGAGAAGGAAACAGGCTTATTAGTTAAATTTATTTATGATGACAAAAGGAAAATTGTGAAAACCTCAAGTCGTAAGCGGTAATTTATTCCTGATAAGTAGTAAATCAGCAGGATTTCACTGCCCACATGGGGACCTGCAGTTAAATAATTAATGATAAATAATGAGCCCCATAAATGTTCAGTGTTTTTGAGTGACTATTTATACATGAGCTCATTCTACAAACTCTCCTGCTGCTATGATCATGATAACCTGGTGTCCTTACTGCATTGCAAAAGCATAAGATGATAACACCAACCATTTCTGTGTCTAAGTTTATATTATTCATTGCCAGGTTAAACTAATTATTCACTGTCTCCAAGGCAGTGCTGGGTTAATACTTCAAGCTGATGCATCTTTTGTCATGATAAACTTATCTCACACTGTATTGTCATGAATTCCACTAATGTGGCCTTTGAAAAAAAAAGATGCAGAATTATTAAATGAAGTGAGCAATGGGAAAAGGCTGTAAACCTTTATGTTCTGGGTCATAAACCAGTCAAAATACTGGTACTAGTAATAACAAACAAAAAGAAATATAAAAATACAGTAAAAAAATATTTTCCCATGTATCAAAGGGTCTGAAGACTTTGCGGTAGGCATCCTTTTTCATCAGCACTGTTCAGCACTGGCCACCAGAAGAGTCCAAAGTCAGCTCTAACATGGTAATCTTCACATTCCTACACCTGAGGAACCCTGAATATCTCCATTTGAAAAAAAAAAAAAAAAGCCTTCAGTCCTCATTGATCCATGTTCATAGCATAGTTTAGGTTGGAAGGGACCTTCAAAGGTCACCTAGTACAAATCCCCTGCAATGGGTGGGAAGATCTTCAACTAGATGTGGTTGCCCAGAACCACATCCAGACTGGCTTTCAGTGTTTTCAGGGATAGTCATTCTCCACATCTCTGGGCAACCTGTGCCAGTGTTTCACTACCCTCATTGTAAAATATTTCTCACATCCAGTCTGAATACTTCTTCTAGTTTAAAACTATCACCCCTCATCCTATCACAAGAGGGAAGGATGTGGGTATGGTGAAAACAGAGTAATTTATTCGCAAAGTCAGATTTTATAACAGTAAAGAGAAAGAGGAAAAAAAATACATTGAACAATTTTAAAACAAAAATTAAGAAGCTAAAACTCAAAAAACAACATCCCAGACCATACCTGATGTATCAGGCCCTGCCTGAGCAGAGAAGAGCAGGAGTGGGTGGTGAGGAGTCTGTGGAGGGACACTCACAGGCCCTGGGCAGGAGACAGGGAGTAGCCATGCAGAGCCAGCAGCTTCTCACAGCCTGCACCAGGCACTACCCCAGCACCCTGCCCTTCGGCCTCCCTGGGCTCCTCAGCACTCCTAGTCCTCAAGCATCCTGCTGCTCAGCCCCCCGGTGCTCAGATTCCCTGCCGGGACTGCCCACAAGTCATACAGCCTTGCCAGCGGTCACAGCTTTCTCCGCAGATACCCCCTGAAACAACCATCTTCCATAGCACACTTGTCGAGTCCAGTGTCCTCTCTTTGGGTCCTGGATAAAGTTTAGTGCTGTACTTGCCTAAATTTGTAGGCTCTCCTTCTCTCATTTCCTGTCCTAGGTAACCAGATTGCCAATATCACAGCTTCAGGTCATAGTATCTCTGAGCAGAGAGAAAGCACATTTTTTCTTGCTCTGTATTCCTGGGAATGGTTAACATCCTTTGAGACCTCGTTGCATTGTTAGAAGGGTGACACAGGCACTCTGGGCATGAGGTTTTGCTACGGTAAAAGAGATTAAAAGTTAAACTGTTTTATTTCTTGAGGCTTGTTTGTTTTAATAGCAATCTTTTTTTTTTTTTTTTAAGCCTCATTGAATTTCATCCACCTAGGAAACAAGGGCTTGAACCCAAAATTAACTCAAAACAAGGAGTCTCCTTTCATGTATTTATGACTTGATAAGTGTGGCATGTTTTTTCTGAGTATTATTGGTTGTACAAATTCTGTAGGTGACTGTGTGATTAAAAACAATTTGAAAAAAAGTTTATTATTATTATGTTACTCCACAAAAAAGTTTTGCTGTATCAGCCAGCATGTAATGACATACCTTAAAGAAATATTAAAAGACAGGCATTCAAAATAAACCACATAGCAAATAAGCTATGTGACTGTCGCCTAACATTTGTTTCTTGACACCGCTGATTTTGCAAGAGAAAGAATTGCTTCCTCTGGGACAGACTTACTTTTTTAGAGAGGTTACTGAATTCAGGTTGCACACCCTATCTCTATAAAACACTGGGGAAAAAAATGCTTTTTAAAGAGGGGAGGCAGGTCAAACACCTTTGCATTTCCTGATCAGTGTAGGAAAGCTGCTGGCACTCATGAGTGAAGTAACTTGCAAGGAAGACTAACCCTGTCCCTAGGTTTGCTGAAAGGTAACATGAAAATTGGTTCTCTTAAGCTACATTTTGTGCTGGACTAAGAGCACACAAAGCCTAGTTACTGACGGTAACCTGAAGGTCAGTAATTCCCATCTGAGAAGTACTAACTTCTTAAGACACATTGGCCAAATCACTCAGTGAACAGCTAACTCGATGGCAAATTTGTTGCATTGAAACATGAGAATACCACCTTATGTCAGACCATAAAAGCAACACAGAGTCCTGTGGGAGAAATTGTAGATCTTTCAATTAAATAATTGTCATCACAAACTGAAAAGTTTCTTCCCATGGCTTTATTTAAGCCACGAAGAGCGAAAGGTTTACATTCCTTCAAATACGAGCCTTCCTAACTGGAATTACTGCAGATGTTCCCATATGACATCTACCTCTTCCTGGTAAGCCCTTGGTTTCAGTAACATTTTGTTGCAGTGGTTTTCATAAGTTAATAAAGACAAGGTATTTAGTAGGTGTTAGATCTGGTGTCTTCCACTGAATGCACATTTTCTTTTATTGTAAATGACTTTACTGTAAAGACTAAATGAGAGCTCCTGATTTCTCTATGTCATTTATTGTATTAGTCACCTTTATCTGGTCTCCTTTGATTTCTCACCTTTTTAATAAGTTCCAGTATTTTCCATACTTCTTCATACAGAATGCTTTTAAACCTCCAATTGGTTTTGATGTTCATTTCTGAACTCTAGTTTGCTATTCATTTCTGCATGCAAAACAAAAAGAGCACTGCAGACAGGCATCTAGTTGAATGCAGACCACTGTTACTTTTAGTATTTTTCTGTGACCTCTTTCTCCAACATCCAAGCATTTTTGTTCTTTGCTAAACTAACATACATACCCTCACAGTTTTGTTGTGCACTTGGACGTGTAGGCAGACAATTTCATTATGTTCTCCATTAGAACAGGTAAGCCAGTCTTCAAAGGGGTTTTAGCAAGCTCCGTTCGTTTGAGCTGAAATTGTACTGGTGGTAAATGCAGCTGCAATCAGGACAGGGGATAGGAAAAATAGTAGATGAGTTAGCAATATGATACTTCTCTCAGGGGATCAAGAGTTACATCATCACATCACACTGCACAATGACATTTGTAGGGGAGGCAAAAGGAAAAGCGGAGGAAACCTCTAGCTACTGCCCTGTTTATTGTGACCAGCAAGTGTAAGTGCTGAGACACATATTGACAAAATCATTATTATTTTTCACTAAAACCTTTTTTCCCCTTCCTACTTGCTTTGGGGAGGAAAGAGTCCTCATGGAGAACCCTGCTGAAAAGGCATTCAAACCAGAAGCTGTCATAACTGGATAGCAAGGGTCATGGACTTGAATCTTACTGTTACTTTGATTAGCTGTACCAGAGCATGCTTTGGCACCTCTTTGCTCCTAAGGACAGCAGCATGGACATCTGTCTTCTCACCCACAGCTGCCTGGGAGACACAGCATGAGCAAAAGTATTAGGACCACAGGACACACTACTTGCTGGGATCTATCCTTTCCCAAGACAGTCCTGTCCTCTGAGGCTTTCAGAGCACAGTGCTGGTTTCTACGAAAAACTTATTACAAGAATGCTTATCATGATTCTGGAGGATTTTGCACTAACTCTGTGCATTAGGTGCGGGATATGAGTGATTAAAATCTCCCAGCTGTATCTGCTACTACTTTATATGCTACATTAAAACTCTCCTAAGCAGCACACAGATCTTTCCTCTTTACCATGTGAATAATGAAAAACAGACAGATGTCTGCTATTAAGACAAACCACTCGGTGGAGGTTTCTTCTGTTTGGAGAACTGAGAAGTAGAAGCTATTCCCCACACCACCAGCTATGGATTATCTCACTGAAAAATCATAGAATAGCAACAAACTATTAATTATCTTTCCTTACTATAAACTACTGAAATCGCTCTGTAAATGTTTTTCTTTTATAATGATAAACATTTCTGTCACATAGTTTGTATAATTAATCATTTTTCAATTTAAGGGATCATCCCATTTTCACTGGGAAACAGTTTATAAAAATACTTGAGAGTGAAAGATTGCTCTCTATGTTTTTGAGGTTAAACAATCACTCAGTATTTGTGGGATGTTTGCATTGATGTACAGGCTATGGCAAATTATGCAGCTGAACTGTTTACACAAACCAACTGGGGAAAAAAAAAACAGGGATTTGAGAGCTGTTCAATGATTCTCAATTTAGCTTCTGTAAAATAAACCTGTGAAGAAAAGTTTTTGGAAGCAGTTTTACGGGACAGAAAGTGGAAAAGGAATAATTAAGATGCTCTAGTTATTTTCATTACCAAAACTAATCATATTTTTAAACAACATAGCATGAGAAACAAGTATTTATTTTTTTAAATTTCATGTGTTCACATCACAGAAGGCAACAGTATGCAGTAAAAAAAAATTACTTCACCCAGCTTTCTTAGAAGCTCTGTGACTACATTCCCATGAGCGCCTTCTAAGATTCCAAGTTTCTTGAGAAACGACACCACTGGTGTCTTTTTGGCTATGAACCTGAAAAAAGAAAAAAAAAAAAAACAAAAAACCCAATCACTTCCTTCAATGTAATGATGGGATTTTTTTTTTTTTTTAACTTCCTTCACTGAACAGGATTCCATCTACCTCAAAATCATCTTTAATAATTCTAACAATGTCAAGTCAATTATCTTGTGACATTGAAGAACTTAACTGAAATGAGAAATTAATTTGAAAATACATGCTTCTATTTGTATTTCCAAGATCCCTATGCCATGTTTTCAGAATTATTTAGAATATTACTTCTGAAAAGAGGCTTGCTTGGTTTTAATGAAGCTGCAATTGGCATTCTTTGTGCACTTGCATACTATTGCAAACACCCTAAACTTTTATACTCAAGGATTAGGATTCTTTGTAGAAATATTTTTAACTGAACATTATATTTTTCCAGACCAATTTTTATTTATGAATGATTAGGATGCATTGTTTTCCATTTAAAAAAATGCTTATAAATAAGCAAAATCAAGCAAACTTAGCTCTCAGAATAGAGATCATAATAGAACTCAGCTGTTCCAAGATATCTTCTGTATAGTTTTATTGACACTCTTCCCATAATGGTCTCAAATTTTCTGTTAGATTGACAGAATTGTATCTCTCTGTCATAGGAAATTGACTCTACTTGTGGAGGTAAAAACAGAGCCATGAAGCAAGAAACTATTTCCATAATACTACAACAGCTCTGAAGGACAGAAATTAATATTTAATTTAAATAAAACAAAAGCTGTTGCTTGCAGAATATCAGTACAATTTAGTATTTTATGAGTGTTGTAGCAATCTCAAAATGTTTCCAGTTTCTTTCAAACAAGCATTTTCATATATGATTTCCCATCTCAGCATGAAACAAAAATACTTCTGAACATTTGTAGGCATTTTTATAGAAATGCAGGTATCTATTTGGCATACAATACAATACTGATCACAGTCTCTATCCATACTGAAATTCTTATTGTCGTATTTACATTATATATCCGTTTCTTTCATTTGGTTGCTCACACTTCCTCATATTGTCTTTGTTTGACATAATACAAATACAAAGACTGTTTTATTCAGAGATATGCTCAGAACAATCTAACTTTGAAGACAAATACAAAAATTTGAGTGCCACTAGTGCCACTACAAACATCAACAGAATTAACACACACCCCTCAAAAACACAACCAAAATGTAACTGACAAATCACATTGAACTTGATGGATGTTGTGAAAACTTATGTCCCATTATTTTTAACTCCTGTGATCCTGCAAACAAGAAGCATGTACATAGATACAAGAAAGCTGCATCCACCAAGTATGACAGTGTAGTGCACAAGTTCAACTGGTGGCCACCTTCACGCCCTAATGACTGTTATTTTGCTACACCTGGTCCTGCATAATTGCTTGCATACCATAGAAAGACTGCCTGGAATAAAAAGAAAGGAAAAAGCCCTCATTAAATAATATCAAGCCTTTCAATAATGACTGTGTCATGTTTTATGTGAGATTTAAGTGTAATATGATGTTACTAATTTTCTAGCCAGACAGTCAAGGCTTGTGTTCAAAGAGCAAAGTGTCCAAACACATGCATGGAATGATTTTAAAACTTGGATTTATCCTTTTTGTTGTGTGACGTTTACTTCACAGAGATTTTTGCATAGCATCCAAAACTTCTTACTTATTTGATTAATAACTAGCTGATACATGCTTCAAAGTTTTGTAAAGCAAATCATGGTTATAATGAAGAAACACTCCAAGTGCTACTCTATTCATTGTAAGTATACATGGGTAGAGCATAATAATAGTGAGACTATGCTTGCTCTCAGCTCTCAATGGTGAGGGTTCAAGGATTGCCAGGTGAAGTATTCTTAATCACTTCCCCCCTCTCGTCCCTATATAAATAAGAATACCGAAAAGCTACAGAATTAGAGGCCATGCTGGAAACTGTCAGTTCTAGCTTCTCAAACCTTTCATTACCCATGCCATGTGTGATGACATAAGAAAAAATTCTTTGATCTTGTGAGAAGAGAAAAAAACCTAAATTGAATGTGAATTGCTGTATGGGAGACCTCACACAGCTTTTTTAAAAAGGGAAAGGGTTCCTGAGATCACCCATTTCATCCATTGTCAAGAAAGGCCCACCTCTATCTTGGAAGGCACCTTTTCTGGCATAAATGGTGAGATATCATCTCAGACAAAACGGGTAGATTTTCAAAGGGATGTGCAGGAGGTTCACTAACAATTGCCTGTATTTGTCAATGGGTAGCTAATAAACACACTGCTTTGAAAATTTACCTCTGCATGTCCACTCTTCTTTTAGCTGTACAATGGCAGCAGTCAGATTTCTAAAGGAGCTCCACCCAGTCGGCCTTTCCAGCTGGGAGGGCAGGAGGACATCTGTCTCAAGAGCCAGTGTCAATCATATTCTAACAATCAGTGTTTCTCCTCAGCTGAATTTATTATTTGCACTAAGTGATCTGTTTCTCTCAGCTAGTCTTCCGAACTCCATTCTCCAAGATTACTGCATATAAAATATGTCCGTCTTCCGCATGACTATTTTTCCCTAAAAGTTTTTTTGTCATTGAGACACCGAGCCACATTCTTTGTCTATGAGCTCCCAGATTCTTTCCTGATGTCTCTTCAGTGCTTTTGCCCCAGAATATGTCTGCTTAATTTGCCCATTACTCTAATGATGATCTCATTTTAATTGTGTTTTCTTTTTTCTTGTGCAATAAGACTCCTTTTCAAGAGAAGGGTCTGATGCTTATTGCACACTCTCCGAAGTAGAGAACTGAATCACCTTTATATTTCCAATATGTTTATTTGGTGTACCTTGCTCCATGGTGTATGTATTATATCATGTGCAGCCAAAAATATATCTTACACTCATATTTCAAATCTAATATTTCATATTATGTCTCTCTCCATCCCAATATGAAATCATCAGAAACACTTATAAAAAGAAATTATGAATGCTTCAGGGATTCTTAAGACAGAAACAAGATTTTTATCTGTGCAGAAAGGCTAACTGGGATTTTGATATATATGTTAGCAAAGAGACTGGTGTCAGCTTCCAAATTAACTTCTTTGTAAAGGTAAGACTCTAATTTCCATTTTAGGTGCTTCAAAACTTATCCCAACATGTAGAATCTTAAAACACCCACAGTGGCTTTTGCTTGGCTCAATCTCACAAGGGCTCTTAAGAAGCAAGATACTGAGTGCAAGTACGTAAAATTTCATGGAATATATGCCTTTATAAATAGCAATAGCTTATTATATGATACTCATGTTTGTATTTACTGTTGCTTGAAGAATGATTAGTGATTGTATTCATGTCATCCTAGAGGCAAAGAGCCTTGTAGTAATATGCAGCCTTAATCTTTAAACTGCTTTCATGCCAGCATTTACTCTAAAGTCTGTGTACAAGTCTGCTGAGGCTCCAGACACCTGAGTAGAAAAAGGCCGATAATACACATATGAACAGTCTGCCCAACTGGAGAGCCTGCAAGCATGAAAATCTTTGCAGTATAGTGTTCAAGGCCAGCTTGGACAGAGCCTTGGGTGACATGGTTTAGTGTGAGGTCTCCCTGCCCATGGCAGGGGGGTTGGAACTAGATGATTTTAAGGTCCTTTCCAACTCTAACTAGTCTATGATTCTATAATTACTGATCCAAAGGCAAATAGAGGTTAAGCCTCCTGGTAGAATTAAATATGTACACTCATATTTGATTTAAATTTTTCCACATGCACAATTATCTGACTGTGCTTTCTTCTGTACCTTTGCTTATCAATTGTCACAAAAAAATGGATAAGTATAGCAGTTAAAATCAGATATGAGGTAGTCCCTTGACATTAATGTAATATTCATTATAAAAATAGCAAAATCAAACTCTTACATGGATCAGTTGGACAGGAAGTTCTACTGGTATTTTGTTTCATAAATCTTTTTCTTAATTTTTTCCTATTCACTACTACAACCTGTCTAACTATGTTAAATATTTCCTCTCCTTCTTAAGTGTTTACATAGGGTTTTTTAGAGTTACTATGTCTGTCATGGCTGGTCATTTAGCCCAGAAACAGATATTTCAGTTCATCCTATTCATTATTCCTCCTCTGTGTGTGCATTTTCTTTTTATTCTGTTTTTCCAACACAACAGGGATTGCTTTTGATGCAGATAAATGGTCAGGTATTGAACAAATATCTCAAGTTTATTTATATCTTAGTATTCTTCTTTTAAAGGAATCTATTTAAATCCTGTGTTTTTTTCATTTCAAAAGTGCCATGTTACTTATCAGTTGGTAAGTGAGCAGATACAAGCTCAGGATATGCTCAGGAAATCACACACATCCTCAGCAGTCCTAGATAAGGCAGTGTTTATATTAGCAGTGCACTGCTCTGCTTTTAGGATTTGAAAAATAGCATCATGGATATTTCAAGACAGTTCAAAACCAGTCTCTTCTAGAAAAGACTTAGGCTAAGTTGAGGCCATGCTGAAGATCGAAGGAGTTGAAAGTATTCTCTGGATCTCGAGAACAGTTTTTTAGCCCTGACATTTTTTTCTTTAAAGATATTAAGTCAGATAATTAACTTTAAGATAATTAAGTCAAATTAATTCCATGGATGTGAGCAAGGGGTGAAGTATTGTTGGTAAGAGCCTCATTACTTAGTGGATACTTTCTAGATACATCTTAGATTGGTCCAAAGGGACAAATCAGAAGAGGACTGAAATAGATGACTATTAGGCTAAAATCAGAGATAACACGTAAAACTACCTTAAGAGATGGATTTAGAAGTGGACTGTTTAAGGGAAGAACCTAACAGGAAAAATAATGGCAAGAGACTACCTTTACTACTGCTATTTTATATTTATCCATGCACTTCAAGCATTCTTGCAAACATTTAACAGCAACGCATAATCTTGACTTCATCTTTTTAATACAGTCAGTATGGGTGCCATCAATTTGATCAAATACATACTACATCATAGCACATGGACATTTGTTTAAACAAGCAGCTAGCAAATCTGTGGGTTGTGTGAAAGAGACAAGTATAATGCTGTTCTGTCCCACTTTTCCCTGTGCTATACCTTTCCCATCTTCCGAAGCAGTACCTATACCTCCCCAGCTAAGCATGCTGGATTCCTGAAAAAGCTCACATTTGCTTTTGTTTTGAAATTAAGTGAGCTCAAAATTACTTTCATAGCTTTCTCAAATGGGGTCTCTCTGAAATTTAACAGCTTCCTTTTTTTTAATCCCTTTCACAATGGATTATTAATTTAAATCATCAGCATTCACTTATCAGCATTAATACTCAGCAGCATTAGTTTTCTTCCTTAAAGCAACAGTATTTTTAAATTCATTTTCACCTGGGCCCATTGCAGAAATCATGTACCAATAGTGATTTTTAGCATAAATTCATATGAAGACAACCATCTGTTTTGAAGGCAGCCACAAGATTAGGCTTTCAGAGACTCACTCATGTGTGAGAGTGCCAGTACTGGTCTGATGCAAGTGAACATGTCACCAGTCATCCAGTTAATTGTGTTTGAGTCTTGATCCCCTGTTCTATTACAGTCTTTCAAATTCAGATCATAACCCAAGACAGGAATGTCAGAGTTAACTAGCTATGTAAGTTCATCCTTAAGTGCATCAAGCATTTTTTGTCTTTCTGAGCTGGTTGAAACAAATGGGGAGGAGGGACTTTATTAAGCTGTCAGTTATACCAGAGTAAAGACTGAACCTCTGGGAATATGGATGCAACGTATGAATGCCTGGTGTTCTCATGTTAATATTAATACACTGGATCCTGTTCCAGCTCACATATTTTAATACTGGAATTTGAGCTTTGGGAATAGACCTAGTTTGTAGGGCTTTAGATACAAACAGGAACTTCACACAACTGTGTTTCTTTCACAACTGTCCACATCTCCAAAAAGAGCTGAATTACCATGATTTCGCTGCTTAGGGGTAGAAACGAGCTATGAAGAGGGCTTTCAAGAGTACTATATAATATCCTTGGAATTGAGTAGTTCAAGTTTCCATTCCACTTCTCAGTCACACGGGGATAGAAATGGGGCACAGATCTGGCATCTGAGTAAGGAAACTGTATATGAGCACAGACTGAGCCTCTCGCATAAAGGGTATAGCTGGTCACAGCTCTTAGTTTAAGGATTTATAGATAGCTATATTATGTCTCAGCATCTGTTCTGCATCATAGCTTCTGACATAGAGAAGGAATCTCTCACAGTGATTTAAGCAAAGACAACATTGTATTCATGGTCAGTATGGCAGACAAAATTTTGGCCCCGAAAATAAAATATTTGGTTCATTGGTTGGTTGGTTGGATTTTATTAAAATAATCAATCAGACCTCTTGCTTTAAATTTCTACATGTTTATTAGACATTAAAAGCTAAATTTGGGTCAACACGTGATCTCATTATCATTTTTACACACTCTGCCAAAATAAAACAATTGGCATTTGAATATTTTTTTTATTTCATCTCTGCCCAAGTTTGGCTTTATTCTTTGTCAGAAGCCTGGTAAACAGCTTTTCTCACAGTTAGAGGGTCTGCAGGGGGCCTACAAGGATGCTGGACAGGGACTCATCATCAGGGACTGTAGTGATAGAACCAAGGGATGATGGCTTTAAACTTAAACAGGGAAATTCAGGTTAGATATAAGGAAGAAGATCTTTACTGCGAGGGTGGTGAGGCACTGGAACAGGTTGCCCAAAGAAGTGGTAAATGCTCCACCCCTGACAGTGCTCAAGGCTAGGATGGACAAAGGCTTAAGTGACATGCTCTAGTGTGAGGTGTCCCTGCTCACAGCAGCGGGATTGGAACTAGATGATCTTAAGGTCCTTTCCAACCCTAACTATTCAATGTTTCTATGGTCCTATGATTGTCAGATTTAAGCACCTAATTGCTAGACATTGATAAGGCTAAGTTGATAGGATCAAAATGGAGCATTTTTAAGAATTGGTTTTATGGGAACAGGGTAATCAACTCGAATAATGATCCTCAGAAAAAGGCTTGAGAAGAAACCTGTAATTTAAGAAGAATCAAAAAAACATTTCTAGTGCAGACTAAAACTTTAAGGAATAACATTCATGACAGCTTATCAAAGGGCATGTTGGCACACAAAAATATAACCAACATCTACCTACAAAGTGCAATCTTGCCCATTACAAGTTGAGATATTCAAGTCAGAATTCAGAGAGAATACTTTAAATGTTTCAAATGTCACTTATTGTGATGGGCTAATTTGCTCTTGTTTGAAGTCATAATCTGGAATTTGACGTATTGTATTGTTTGTTACAATTTGGGAGGATTGGGGTATCAAACAGCTTTCAAAGCAATAAAAAATTAATCTTGATTGATTGGGTCATATGCTGTATGTTGTAAGGCAATGAAAGCAAGCATGCTGTATATAGGAATAAATTTAATTTCTCAAAGGATAAAAATATAACACAAGAAAATAGCTGACAGTCAGTAGTGATGTAATTGCTCATTTCAAGGGTGATGAAGATATTAATGAGTGCGCAGAGAGTTTGAGTTAAAGGGAAGCAAGCACCATTCCTTGGGTAATTAATGAGATAGCTACTCCTGCTGAAGCACTACCCCATTTACTTCATCCTGTGCCAAATTTTACAAAATTGGCTAGGAGAATTATGGAAAAATAATTCAAGAATGGCTGAGTACTCTCAGCTCCCTCTTGCAGCCAAAATGAACTAGGGTATTAAGAAACAGCACCCTCAGAAAAGTAATGAAATTATACCACTGCAGAGTTGTATACAGACTCCTTCTGGGTGGGGGAGTAGGTTAGGTGCCCAAGTTAAATTGTTCAAAGGCATTTAACATCAAATGAAAGGTAATGCACCATCTGGTAATATGTGTCCATTTCTTATTTATCTCATAAATTAATTTCTTTCCTTTCTGACAGTTTTTCACCTTGAGAAAATGTCCTGTATGTAGCAATACAAATGTTGAAAAGATCATGTTTCCAATCTTATACGGTATCTTGAAAATGCTGTTCTGTTCTGTTCTGCAAAGAGACCTGGGTGCCAAGCACTTGCTGTTCATTGTTTACTCTGGTTGTGTTTCTGTACAAGCTGATTTCTTCTCTCAGGGTATCTAAGAATTACCATAAAGTGTCTGTCATGTGATCTGTTCTTTAATAAGGAACTCCTAAAAAATAAGGGACTTTTGGTCTCGTTAGTCTTAAGTTTAAGCAGTTTGAAATTCTGAACATGCTTGATGTGAAGCCTGCTACGACTGACCTCAAAGTGCTTACAAGGTAGACCTGGTACATATAGGTAATAACCTTCCAGGAAGCAAATAATATAGAGGGCTGTGCTGAGATGAGTAGCTGAGATGCCAGAATGTTTCTGTTCTCGGCAATGCTGTTTTATTAGCAGCACCTAGGCATCCATAAATCTACCTGCCTTTTGGGATATGTCATTAAGGTCTTAAGGGTTTTCAGTATCACGTTGTGAATAAGAACCTTACCAACTAAAAGGCTTTCAAGACACATGCTTCAGTCTACAATGCATTGTTTTTACCAGTCCCTTGGAAAACTGCAAATTGGAACTAACCTTTGGAAATGTCCAATGTAAATATTTAAGTTGATTATTCTTATCTTACTTGTGCATTAGCTAAAAGGCCAAGAGGTTGCCAAGCAAAGTCCTGAGCTCTAACTGAAGAACAAGACATTCTAGCTACTGCAATGAAAATACAAACAGAGTTTATCCTAACAATTAACTGTAAGAGTAGAAACAATGTGAGCATTCCACTACATACAAAACAGTGCAGTGTGGGAAGTCATTGTCTTCTGGAAAACAAATCAGCTTCTGAAGAACTATTCATTCCATTTAAACATTTGTTAGCTAAACTAGTCAGAGGGTTAATTTTTCATTACTAGTCACAGATTAACAGTTTTTACTCCCCCCAAAAATGAATCTGTTTAGGTAAGTGGTGTTTTTTTAATAGGTTTTCTATTTTTTATAACTTCGTTATTAAATACTTGGTTATTAAAATTATATTATTTATATTTATATTATATTTATATATATTTATATTATATATTATAAAAATATCTTGGTTACTAAATAGTTGGTTATTAAAATTCTGGTTATATACAATATAAACAGGCCATGGTTATATGGAGATACAGGGAGGGAGAGGGAGGAAAGAGAGGGAGGGAAGGGAAGGAAGAAAAGAAAGGAAAGGAAGGAAGGGAGGGAGGAAAGGAAAGAAAGGAGGGAGGGAGGGAGGGAGGGAGGGAGGGAGGACTAATTTGTGGAAAAAGAATGCTTATTAACATGGACATTTCTATTTGGAACAGTACCTGTGAGGTTATTTTTGCCACATCACTGCTAAATTCATGCACCATTACCTAATATGCAGTGTCAGCAGAAGGTTGGACACTCACAGTGTTCATGTGACAGGAATCTCATGCTACATGCCACAGAAAGACATTCTGTGCCCTGTATGGTGGTCTGCCCAGAAGTCCACCCTGGAACCACAGCTAGGAGCAAGTCCCTCAAAATTTAGTGGCAATATGACTCCATGTGCCACAACTGAGAAACTGTGTGCCACAACTGAGAAACTGAGTGGCTCTACTGCTGCCACTGCATCACATAAGGGTGGAATTTGATTCATCCAGTATTCCACCTCTGCCCACCATAAGTAGAGCTCTCAAATCCAGCTTCATGTTAGTGCAATGGTTTTCATCACAAAGTAGTAATTGTGTGGTTTTGTCAAAAGCTTTTCTATTGGCCTACTGATGGCACAGGTCATAGTCTTGACCAAGAAAAGATGGCTCAGACTCCAGTCCTTTAGAGAGTATTTTCTGAATTTATCATGGTGTTTTAACTATGGTTACTGAAGAGCTACGTTCTTCAGCATAAAACACCTGCTAGCTTAGATAGAACCAAATATTTCAAAACAACAACAATGAAAGTGAAATAATTCCTGAGAATATTTCTGCATTCTTTCACCAAAGATGTATTCCAGCCACTCAGATAAGGATTTATAATGGGAGCACTGACACCATCAAAGACACCTGTTGGCTTTCTAACCTGGAATATTTGATGTACACATCCCCACGACCTTGTCAGTAATACTGTTGCAACAACTGTATGCTGCAGCCCTCGGAAAGTGACTCCCAACATGATTCTATTTTTCTCTTCTCACGGGAAGAACAAATTTTTAAAAGATGAAAATTGCCAGTTGTTTTCTTTTTTTTTTTTAACAAATTATATTATCATATTATTGATGTTATAAACTAAAAAGATGCTGTATATTTTAAAGACCTGGGCTAAGAATGGTTTTCTTCTTGACTGGTTTTAGCCATCTACACAATAACTGTCTAGTCCAGGGTTCAGGGTTCCTAGTCTTCTCATTACAGAGAGGAACTAGTATCACCAGAGTGTGCAACATCTCCCATATCTGTAACATCTTAAGTCATACAGAGTGAATTTCTCTGTGCTGGGGTCTGTCTCTTAGATTTTATGTGCACCTCCAGAAATTATTTCAAATTCTCCTCATCCTTTCTGTTTCAGTTCTTTGCAACCAAACCTACATATACCCAACATAAGAAATTTACTTACATAGACAGATTATATGCAGTTAGATACTTGTAGCTCTACAAAGACTGGTCTCTGTTTCAGTATATATTCCTTTCCCTTGATGTGCATAGCTACCTTAGATTTTCAATTTAACTTTCGGTATTAAGACTGACATCTGTTCCTGCTCATTCAAGAATTCCACTTAATTTTATTGAATGTTTTGGATCAACTAATTACTGTTGCTGAAATACATACTTGAATTGGCAGAAACTATGTAAAAACGAGTAGAGAGAATGCAAATTGAACTTGAATAAATTTTATTAACCTACTGACAAGAAATAAACCCCCACTTAATTTGAAAAAAAAATGATACATGTTTAGGAAGTAGAATACATATGAAAATGTTTCTAGATTATAAAAAATCCTTCTAGAGAGAAAGCACCTTATGTTTATGTGTTATATATATATATGCACAAGCATATATGCACATATATGTGTATAGATACATTGTTGGGTGCATATACACATATACGTTGTGCCTGTGTGTATGAGGATGAAATACATGTATTAGCTTGCAGTGTCAAATAATAGCAAAAATATCACTACAGTTAAACACAGAGACACACTTGTCACTGAAGTCTAGTGACTTTTCATAAATACTTCCCAGATTTGAATGCAATGTCTGCTGTACTAGATAGATCATTTCCCTTCTTCCTTCCCTCTGAGTTTGCCATCTGACCTGCTTCTCAGAACAATGCAACCCATGTTGCTGTAGTTTCCTAGTTACAAAGTTTGATTACTTGTCCCTCTTTTTTAATCATGTGATCCAGAGATAACCCACTCCTTTTACATGCATCCAAATATTTCTGTGACAGTTTCCATTTCCAGTTCTCCATTTATATTACTTATCCTTTGACTACTTTTCTTTCTTGTGCTATGAAAAAAAAAAATAACCTTCCTGCTGAAAATCCCTGCCTTTGAATACTCTCCACACATTAATTTTATCTTTAATATAATTTTCTTCTTTCTTCTCCAGCTGGAGCCATGTCCTAATTTTAGGTTATTGAACTTATTCTACCATACTTAATTCTACAAAGAAACAGTCCTCTCCCACATCATTATCTTTACAACATCTCTTTTACCTACAGATCTATGTTTTCATTTTGGTTCTGTGTATTTTCATTCTATATGTAGTTACTGATTTTTTTTTTCTTCACAAAAGGGTATTTATTTTACGATGATTACCTGAAGATGGGCTGAATGGTTTGTAATACTTCTCCCATTAAGATAACACCAGAAAGAAGGCATTTACCTCCTTGTGCCCCAGATGCAGAAGGATCTGTGGAAATTAGAGGAAGTTCATTCATGCACTGGAATGAAACTTAGAGGAGGAATATTTAAGCCAAATGCAAAAGAAAAACATCTCTCAAACTTTCTGCCAGAAAATGGGTGCCAGAGAAGGAAGCTATGACTGTGAAAGAAAAGACAATTCATCTATTTCTAATTTGCATGTCCTAGTTTTTGTCTTAGGAATAAGGCATTAGGCATTACCTCTGAGGTACCTCTCTGAGGTGCTGCACAGCATTGAAGTACACTTCCTCTGTGCCTTCCCTTCAGTCTAGAAAGTAGCAATTTAGGATGCGATCCATCTCAGGGACCTAAAATTGATTAGGTGGGGTTTTTTGGATCACTCTTCTGAATCTAGGTGCCCAAATGGCAATTTGGGTGCCTAAGTACTAGTTTAGTGCTGAAGTAAACCTGTTGCAAATTACACAAACCCACAATTACATCATTCCTGACATGCCAGGTAGGCTTTGTATCATGTGGGGAACGATAAGGCAAGACCTTCCACCCACCTTACCACTCCCTGCTTAGCTGCACCTGCTCCCTTTTGTGCACTCAAGTCTGTGTTCTAGGGATGTATGAATAGTAGGTGATACAATGGTGTAAAACTTGCAGCCACAGTTAATGATGGCCAAATGAGCCCCAACAAGTCCACAAAGAATTGTTAGAGTGTGGGTGAATTTACAGGGGAAGCAAAAAATTTCTCAGTGAAGCTAAAAATGTCCCGGTGAGTCTACAAGGAAGTAGTAGATCTGCCATGCCTAAACTAATTTTTTAAAACTAAGATACTAAAGAGAATTCACAGACTACAGTATTAATAAGATAGAAGACACAGATTTAAGCAACTAAGAAATCCTAAAGTTTCTTTCTTAAACATATAACCTTTAAAATGCAAAGCTTTTCAAAAGCAAATCTGGGAAATGCAGTAGTAAATCTGTGTAAAAGTAACAAGGCTTTCATATTAGAAAGTTTTTAAATATATTAAACACAATCTGTAACCATGCTGGGGTTGCTTGATGTTCTGCACAGACCATAAGTCATGAGATATTAGTTTATATTCCAATATCACTTCACAGCTAAGAAACTCTTTAAATGTTGTGAAATTTTTAAGCTAATTCAATAACAGTAAATTAGATTGTCCTAAATGATAACTCCAGTACTCTTACTAGTGTATCTGTGTGTGGGCTTAAAGATCATTTGCATAGTACAATCTGTGTTACAGCAAGATGGGGCAAGCATAATCTGTTTACTTTGGTTCAACAATTGCTCATTCTGTCGCCAAAAAGTAAGGTGGGGCTGGTTTCTCAAGATTCTCTTTGCTTAGCCTGGTTTTTGCACCATTCCTACATCTCACATTTGAGGCATAGAAAGTTGTATTTTAAAAGCCAAAGGTTATTTCTTTGAGGACTATCTTTATCACTCTTAAAATTTCTCAATAGGGCTGATTAACTTCAGAAGGCACCGCACTAACAGAAGAGGTCTAATTTCCAGGTAATGTGTTGCCAGTTTGCAGTGTGAGCACTGCAAGCTCATGTCTTTGTTACAGAACTTCATGTAGACCTACACTCAGTGTTTGGGTAAATATAACAAATGAAGAGCTATTCCCTCACTCAAAATGTTGTTCCTCACACTTATGCAGGTAAAGCCTTTCCTCTTGCCTTCAGCTATACTGTGTGTTGTGAACGGCATGTTGCCTGTGCTATGTCCTGAAACACACTGAAATATGTCTGGGAAAGTCTTAGCAAAGTTTTTGTGCTAGGCAGAAAACTAACAATTAATGAGTCTTAGTGTGGGAGACTGCTTGGAACTGTACACTGGCAAAAGTTGGGGTGAGGAGATGTTTGTGTGTTCTTTTTTTAAAATCATGGAGTGAAATGTGAGAAAAACTAGATGCCCCAAGCAAACTTAGCAATTGTTAATATCAACATCTTCAAAAGCAAAGACATCACCATCTTTACATGCACATCCTGGGGTCCTTCATTCTTTATTTACACATATGGAGTAGATATGCATACCTGAAACACCATTTGGGTTTTTTAAGATGACTCTTAAAACTAGGAAGAGTACCTCACAAATATTTGGCCAGTGTCAAAATTTTGTTTTACACCAAATATATATACCCTCAAGGACCTTATAAATACAAATTAGTTTTAAATGGCCTGTTTCATAAAGTTAGTTGGATTTGCCTGTGATAAGCTTATGGCTTCCTAATGAAATTCTTATTTGGGTTTCTTCTCTGTGGAGAAATGCCCTGTGGCCAGTCTGTGTAATGTGGTCATCTGTTTTAAAAGGTTTCACTCAGGGGACCTCAGAACAGTTTACAGAAAGGGTGTAATCTCCTTATGAACTTAAGGGATCAGTTTTTAACCTCCTCTATTGATCATGAAAAGGTGAAAGACAGTATCCAGCTTGTGGTGGATGAGTCCTGAGAATTTCTGCATTTGGATTCTCAAACTTATAAACCATATTTTGCTGTGGAGCAAAGACATACAGCATGAAAAAACACCATTTAAAGTGTCTCTAATGTTGAAAGCGTAAAATGTTCCCAATGTGTATTGTGTCATCAGCTCTGCTTAGGCTTTACATAATCAGAATTATCTCAGATGTACACTACAAAAATTTTGAGGCATTTTTCACAGTTTTGCTCTACTGCTTAATGTGGCAAATACCAATCTGATGCTGCTGTGTTAGGTAATTTTATATTCTAAGAGTGGTTTTGATTTAGACAGCACTTATAAGTTCATTTAGACAATCCTTGCTCTTTTTTGTCTGAACTGATGCTTAGAAATCCTATATTGATACTGTAAATATGAATTCTGTATGCCCAAATACTATCTCTCGTACCTTCTAGGCACTGGACTTGGTTAAGACACATCAAAATAACTGAAAAACGGGTGGACAACAGAAGAAAGGAGCAGCTCTTAGTCACCACACATTTGCTTCAGGACTGTATGGTCATGGACATAAGTCTCCTATGAAATTAATCAGGTTTCAGTAAGTTTACATAGCAACAGTAATTATTCTAGCTTCAAAACTTGCATCAACTATATATTTAGTAGAAATAAATATATAGAGATACATCTGCATTTTTTGTTTCAACATAGATTTTTAAAAAATTGACAGATAATTCAAATATTTTAGAGTTGAGATGCTGAACTTGAATTTATTTCAAGATGACTGAAATTTGCCCTGCCCATTATGACAGTGTGAATTAGGAACATACATGCTGAAGATGGGCATATTAGATTTCTCCTGGACTACTATACCCAAAAGACAGCAGGCACCCAGGTGTATTTTAAAACAAGCTTGAGGCTGTCCAAGCAAGTTAAGTATAATCTGAGCATGCCTGAGATACCAAGGTCCCTCTGGGATGTGCAGAAATATCTCCCCACCCTTCATGAGCAGGATTTCAGCATACCCAGTGCCTGGGTGGCATTGCAGGGGCCTCTATCCAGGTTGTGCTGCATATTCACCCAAGTCCATTAATGATATCTGACACTTTAAATCTAAAATGTAAGGCACCTAGGGCTATTATTAGATGTCAAAACTCATTAATAAATGAAGACAACTGTATTCTGGTTCAGTTAAAACAAGCAAGTGTCCAAATACTGTCTTCACTCATGAAAAACGTTTTTTGGACTTAAGAGGTGCTCTCTGTTGGAAGCAGTTACACGATATTTTGTGTAAGAAAATTTCCATTGCCACCTGGGTTGGGAAAAATTTGGACATAAAGACATAAAATACCTAACAGAAAATTGCTATCAATTAAAAATGTGTTTGCTGCTTCTGTACAGGACAAAGAATAAGAAGATAGGATAATGAGATGAGAACAAGGGGTAATTACAGAACAAAATATCTAATTTTCTGTGTTAAAAGGAGCAAATTACTTAAGGAGGCAATAAAAATAAAAAGATGAGAAAGAACAGTTACTTGGCTTTTCCTTATCAGCGTGCACGGCAGTGGAGATAAATGCTTACATTACCCATTGTTCTGGTCCAGTTTCCTTTTTGACTGTCCTGGAAAACTCTTAGTAAAACATTGACAATTGATGGAAGTTCAAAGAACAAGCAACTTGATTTTTTGTTTGAGAAATAAAAATAAGAAACCATTTTAAAATGTTATTAATATAACTTCCTTCTTGGATTGTTAGGTCATGTTTTGCCTTGCCATTTCAAAGCAAACACTGAAGAAGGCAGCAGTCAAATACTCCCCCCCAAAAAACCCAGCCAGTCATTACATTCAGAGAGAAATGTGCTCATTTTCTGTGTAATTCAAGGGTTTGCAGACACAACTACATGCTTCATCACCACTTCCAAATACTTGTTTCATTAAATCAATAAGGTCTTAGTTCATAATCAACTGGAAAAATATTACACTAAATCATATTGATAATACAGACAATTGTGCTACTTCTGATCCCAGTTGTGCCACAACTGCCATTTATTTTATCTGTGCAAAGAGCAGAATATATTAAAGTCTTGACCAAGGATTTTAGAAGTCTTGCAGCGGTACTGCTAGCCGTATTGTAGCTATGTTGTGCAAGTTGACCATTTTTCTCTACTTCTGTCTCATTTCCTTACCTAGCTTAGTTTAACAAAGCTGGCTAGATTATCAAAATGAATAAGAGAGGCAAAGTGCCACCATGTTATAATTTCTTTAGCTATAAATCATTACGTGAAACAGTTCTTTAATGTCTTATGAAAAGACACATTTAAAACTGCCACATACCCCAGAGAAGACAAAATGTGCAGTAATCCTCCAGTTTGCTTACAGTCCCAGACAGGGAATTAAATGCTGGCACTTACTGTATTATTTACTATGGACTCGGAAATACTTGCTATTGTTTTATAAGAATGGGATTATTAAGTGTTAAAAGTGTTCTCAAGTCTACCTGAGAATTTGGTGGATAAATTTCATGGTCTGACTAATAATCACTATTCCTCACAAATTCTTCTCTAGCTACAATTCCCTTCTGCACTTTGGTTGGCAATGCTGATACCATCTTGAAGAGTTATTATTTCTCCTTTTACCTTCGTACCATCATGCTTAGCAAGGGAAAAAGGTGAGCAGCCTGAGGAATTAAATGTGGAAATAAAGCACAGTTTTCCAACAGAGGGATTGTTTAATTAATCAAACAACTTATTTGGAGAAGCTATGAGATCTTGAACTTCTGTTGTATTTCTTTTGGAATGTTCATTTTATTCAAGCACATCCTATTAGACTCAGAGATGTAGAGGGAGACTAAGTGGTTCATTCTTAAATTAGAGGTTAAAAATCTAGATGTGAAAGAGATTCTGAGACTGTAAACTTTCTTAGCAGTTCAATATACCCATGAAAGTTTCCCAGGAAGTGGAATCTTATACCTGTGTGAAACATCCATCATGAGATAAGCGCAGTTTTTACCACTGTGCAAGTAGTGACCCAGCAATAGGAATCCAGATGTCTATCCCATGACTCTCTGTCAAAGCAGAGCAAGTGGCAAAGCAAAGAGCAAGTGAATGCAAGAGGGCCTGCTACTGATGGCAGAAAGAAAGAATAAAGAACACTGTATGCCTGAAATTGCAAATTATTCATAGCTATGTTACTAGTTTCATCTCAAATATTGGTTTGGCAATTTCTTTTTTGGTTCTGAAAGAATATTCATAACAAAAAAATCACTTTTCTATATTTTTTTTTTTTTTTTAATCTATGATGACGTAGAAGTATTCTGAATCTTTCCTGGAAATGAAGATTTGACCCTAGCTGAATATCTCCTGTGTAATTTGTTCTTTCTTACTGTTTCTCATTAGAACTATAAGATTAAAAGGGTCTTTCATCTGTGGACTGCATTTGAGCTCGGCCAGAGCTGATGCTGGCCCATATTGGCATTGGCTTTTAGATGACTCTGTTCACTATTAGCTTGCTATTAGTATCCCTATGTCCACCAATTTTAGGAATGGACACCAAGAAATCTTAGGTCCACTCTCTGGAGTTAATAAGCCTTCTTTGGCATCCTACCCATACAGAAAGAAGAATTGGATTACGCAGAATTAATTTAAAATCGTATCTCTACAATATATACATAACCTTTATTTAAAATTATAGGCTTTCTTGCCAACAGATATACTTACATGACTCAAGATCCTAGAATGGGATGTGCTTTTCTAACATTGCCAATATTTCTGTACCCAATGACTTGGCTATAGATCTGCACTGTTTTTGCCCAGTGCTGACAAATTAAGACTGCATGTTTTTGGAATGACGGAAGATGCAGTTAATAGCGTAAATCACTGGCTGGTCATGGTGGGTTGCATTTAAAATATCCTACGTTTTGCTGGCCTTATTTTTTTATTACTATTTATTTATTTATTTATTTATTTATTGGAGCTCTCTTTGTTAATGGGAATTACTGGAAGCTTGTCCAAACCAAAATGCCTTTGCAAAAATATAACCAAGCTTTTGATATCTCAGATCTACTCAGAGACAAGAACCACAAGCATATTGGGTTCTTTTCCTGTGGCCTGACTCAAGCCTAGACACAAAGTCTGGGTGATAGTAATGATACATAGCTTTAGTGTTGTCTTACTTTGATAACTTCTGACTACAAGGATGAGTCCTGGGCAGCTCTGATAGCCTAACCTAAATCAAGAGCAGCTCAGATCTTGGCTTTGGCAGAGCTGGGAAACCTGGTAAAACATTAAGGAGGGCAAAACACAAGAAAAGATTATGAATATGATAATCTCCTTAGTTACACTCTGCAGGTCTGTATGTGTCTCTTTACAAGGGAATATCAGGAAAGGAGTATTTACTGAAGCGGAGTGCGCATAGCATCTATATGCCTGGAAAAAAACTTTGTTCTACTACAGACTAAAGTAGAGACTGAAATTTTACCTGTCAGGGTAGCAAGCAGCAAAAATTAAGAAATTAAGAAAAAGTCTCTGCTTTTTATGCGGTGGTGGGTGGTACCAGTCTGTGATAAAAGAGACTGGAAAATTTCAAAATCTAGCCGCAAACCACAGTGCCATGCAATATATTCACTGTATCTTTCAGTTTGCATAACATAAAACTAAAGGGTTAATAAAACACTCAAAAAAAGCTTTTTTTTTTAGTTCAGTCCTTAGAAGTAAGCATTGCGTCGGCTTCTCTTGACAAATATCTCTCTGTTGAATCAAGCGTGGAAAAAAATTGCCCTCACAGCAGCATGAGCCAGATTCTTTCTGACTATTAGTTCTGTAAAGTAGCTGATTGCCTTGGTTGCTCCATCTAATTCAGTTGAGGTGGAGCTAAAATGTAAATGAAAAACAAAGCTTCTGCTTTAATCTTTGCCTTGGGCTTGACCTTGAATTCCTCGAGTTCCTACTTGTCTCATTCATTCCAGCACAAAATCTGGAACAGCTTTCTGTGCATTATTTGGGACAGCTATTCAAAAGTGGTGAAAAATGGGAGAAAAACAACAAAAGGAAAAAGTAATTTCATAGACCAAATTGTGCTAACCTATTCCTGTTCTCAAAAAATTCAGGGAGTCAATGGGATGTTTATCCTCTGTCTGCTCTGGTACTGTCAGTACTGCTATTACAGATACTTGATTAATGGAGTAAATTTCCCATACCAAATGTGGCCTGGCAAGAGTAAAGCTCTTTATCCTAGTAAAAAGCTGTATCATCAGACCTGTTATGGATGTTGATGAGGATATGTAAGCCTTATTAAATGCCAGGTATATGTTTTAATAAATAACCAGAAAGTTAATGCTCAAAGAAATAACACTGCTAAAAGAATTTGCAAATTGGGTTGTGAAATGCAGGTTTTTAAAGGAGTAAGATAAATGATGTGTTAAGGGATTAAAATGTGAAGTCATTTGTTATGTAACGATGCCTGTCAATGTTCTATATTAACTAATTACTAGGTCTATTGTTAATAATATGGGAGGTTATGGCTTTCTCATCCCCTGATAAATAAAAGAATATGTGGATGACAGACAGGAAAGAAAAAAGACAAAAAGGAAACGTAGTTCAATTCTTTGTGAAAACATAGTCAAGAAAACTAATGCGGACACAATGGAAAGAAGGTAGCAGAAGCCCAGGAGTGTCATCTTGGCAGCAGATGGAGCTTGCTGTGGGTGTTACAGGCATTGTTAATACCCTATTACCATGTGCTGGTTTCACAAAAAGCACTCCCTGTTTCTAGCTACTTGAGTTAAAATGAGTTTTGACTCCCCTGGCTTGAGTAAGAGTTATACAATTAGAGAAAATTTGAATTTCTTGCTAAGCTTTCATTCAGAACTTTTACATCTGATCCTAAGAGTATGCCAGGTTCAGTGAAGGAGGTGATAGGAAAAGCACTCTGCAGCACAGAACAGCCTTCTACCACTGCAGAAGTCAAGCACTGTCAACTCTTTTAGACGCAAAACAAAACAACTATTTTCTGAATGGAGAAACTCATAGGAAAGGTGGTGAAATGAAGGAGCATTTCTGTGCTCAATGTTTGAACTTTTTATATGGAAGAAATGTGGCACAAAACATCCAGTAATTTCCAAGAACACAAGGATCAGCAGCAGAGGAAAAACAAAGATATTATTAAAAGAGAAGTAAGTAATTGACAAGTGACTGGGCAAGAATGACACCAGATTTTTGGCACAAGACCAGTGGAGAGACACAAAATGGTTAGGGGACTGAGCTCTTCCAGGAGGAGAAATTGTTCTGCTCAGTCTTAAAAAGTGAAGGTTAAAGGGAGATCTTATTCTTGTGTGCAAAATACACAAAGCAAAGATGTAGGGAACACAGAGCACACTTCTTTGCAGTGTCTAGTGATGTAACCAGAGGCAACAGGTGGCAGTGTAAGGAGTAAACAAATGCTTCAGTTGCTGCTCATTTGCATTTTCCAGTTTGTCTTGGAATTAGGCTTGTTTTCTAAAGGAAACAGGCCACATTTCCTAATATTTCATTGACCCATCAGTAAGCAACCTTTTTAGCAGCTCTCAAAACTGTGTAATATCTTAAATTATGGGTTTATGCCGTTCACGATCTGTGAAATGTTCTTCACGCATTTTACTGATGAAAGAATACAAAGGGAATGAAAAAGATTTTCAACTACCAAAATTCTGGTGACATTTTTCCAAAGGAAGAAAGTATAAATTGCTCATTTCCTTGAGAGAAAGATTCTGACCCACTAAAATAGGGCTGGAAGCATATGGCAGCACTTTCTTACTCCTTGGAATTGATTATTTAAACTCTGTAGAAGCCATGACACCTCTTTTCAATACTTCTGTTACCCACATCCAGTCAGCACTTTGCTCATGTTTGGGATATTAATCCTGCTAGCTTTTTCCATATATTACATTGGGAAAGATTTTCTGGAAATAGTAGAAAGATTCGATGCTGGTGAAGATCCAGACAAGACTGGTGCTACCTTTCAGACATCTTTGTCATTTACTAGACTAATTACTTAATGTTTATTCTGTGTATTTAGCTGCACACAAAAAAAAAAAAAAATCAGGAGCTCATTCTGTTCTGTCTATGATACCATATAATTGTTTTATAAATCCCATACTGTGAGTCAGGCTCCTAAGTGACTGATGGGTTCCTGAAGTGTGATTTTAAAGACTGATTTTTTTAAGACTAATATGTTTCAGGTTCTTTTCTGTTTACATTATGGCTTTTGAGACTCTATTTCATGCCTGCAAACTTTTCTCTCAGTTAAAAGGCTGGACATTTCTTATCTTTTTTATACAAGGGCAGAGATACTTTCCTTAGTTAGAGGTATAAGAAAAACATATTTTTGCCAAGCATAAAAGTCTCCTGATAAAACTATTTATATAGATATATATTATGTATATGAAAAATTTGGGGAGTGTGTCTACACACTTCTTATGATGCTATACTTGTTTTATATCTTTGGTTTCATTTGTCATATATATTTTGAAACTAGGAAGATCAAGGGTGCTTAGTGCTATTACTCTTCCAGAGAGAGTATTGCATGACATTTTTCATAGCTGTAAAGCCTTTACTGGAGACTGGAAGCTTTTACAGAACATAATGTATTTGTTACACAACAATGTGCTTTATATAATTTGTCCTTTGTCCCAGAGAGAAAAGTAGGTTAAACTTAATATGGTTTGTATGTAGATAGGTGTTAACAGATAACCACATTTTGTAATCTAATGTTAAGCAACGGACCTTGCATTTCAGTTTGTAAGCAAAAAAAACCCTGTAACTCGGGTAGCATTACACTTTTAGAACATTAATTTACTTTTTTTTTTTAATTCTTTCTGACGCAGAAGGAAGGTCAGATTCTTCTCTCACTTAGAAACTTAGAACTTAGAAACACAAAACACTGGTAATTTAACTGGCTGAAGAAGTGGGTAAAAGCCATTCATTCATGAGTCATTCAGGGCTGCTATTGCATATAATAGCAATCACTCCTGCTGCTATATGAGGATTATATGAGGATCACAACATTGCTTACAAATAGCAACTACATGTCAGACCACCTGTCTTACGCAGTGCAATACATAGGAAGATATAGGTGAGAAAAAGGAACCTCAAAATTAGAAGAACCCAAGCTTTTGAGCTTTTAGAAATTTTAAAATTGAGAAACTGTTATCTCCTTTCTATGCTAGCAAAGAACTTGGTAACTGTTATTCTTGAATTATATTCTAACAAGATGTCAAAATATAGCAAAAATATTCAAAATTATTATTGCAGGTAGCAAATTAATCTATCACAAAAAATGTATGGAGCTTTCATTGTGTCAATTCATCTTCCCATGGAGGACCTAAAGACATGTCATTTCTTGATTTCCATTCAAATTACATGAGTCCACATTTCAGTGTAAAAACTAGAGTCAGAAGGAGTTGATTCTTTTACCATTAATGGAGTAACTACTTCCTGAAAGATCCCTTAACTGCATCATTCTCAAAGCTAAAAAGGCAATCTAAAAATATAATGGCAGGAGTCCAGTTGTAAAAGTTGTCACTGTACGGTTAATATCTGCAGAATGCTATATAATTGAAGTTCAGCATTTTTCGGCTGTGGTAGATTGAATAATATTATAAAGTATCTTCCTTATTACCTGGAAACTTCAAGTCACATCTCACTACCAAAAGTTTCAGATGCAACTTGAGTTAATAAAGTGTTTGCATAAAATTATAATATATATGTTTTCTGATCTGATCATTGACTATAGAATCTGAAAATCTATAAATTTAAAGCAGTGACATATCAACATTTATACAGGGAGGAGGGAGATAGATAAATGATGTTGAAATTATTGTTTGACCTGCTACAGCTGAAGCCTTTAACAACTGCCTGATTAAGAGAATATTCATTCTTGAAAAAGAATATTCTGTCCACTAACTGACTGCACGTCCTTTATCAACAATCATACCATATTAGGAAAATGCAAACTAACCTAGTTCTCATTAAAAAAAGAAAAGACCACTCTCACTACTCTGTCTGATAGTCAACTGAGTGGCTATTTGGTGACTTAACAGGAAGGGCTAGCCAAAGTTGTTTAGCATGCTTTTATAGATAGCTCAAAGAATACAGATAGCTAAAAATTACTTGCAAGTACACTATGAATGCTTCTGAACATATGAACAGACAGAAGTACATTGACAGAATATATTTGGATAAAGGCTTAACAATCTAAATTCAGTGGAATGAATCCAAATGTAACTTGATCAGACGGGGACTAATGATATCTTAAACTTACACAACTATTTGTAGAATATAAGCAGAACTGTTTACAGGTAGTTTAAGGAGTAAATTAATGAAACTTGAGTTCAGAAAAACATAGGTAAAGCTAAAGGTATCTGTTAAAAGAATCCTTCTTTCTTATTATTAAGTATACTATAGAGGGGAAAAAGAAAGTCTAAAAGTACATGGAAGAGAAAAACTGGGCATGATACTGCTTTCGACTAAAAGGCAATGGACTACCTTAAAAGGAAATGCACTATCCCTGGGAGTCAGGGACAAATGCCTTTTGTATAGTAAAAATGCACACATTTAGTGGAAGACCGAAATGTTACCCTTGTGAAACAGACTACATTACTGTAATGCAATGCCTGAATAACAGTCAAAACCAGCTGTAGCTTGGTTTTGGTCTTGTACTCCTTGAGTTTTGTGAATAATAAAAACACCTCACACAGATTATCTGCTTAGCTACTGCAGCCAGATTAATGCTCCTTGTGAAGAAAAATGATTCATACAAATCCCCGCAAGGAGTCACTGACTGAATCTGTATGGCAGATGCTGTATGTTGAATATTATGCTATAAGATTCTGGATAAGTGGGGACCACTGCCCTTTTCTCCTTCTGAGAAACACCTCTGTTCCAGAAAAGACATCAGGATCACATGCTAACACATGTCTGACAGCTTTTGTAGAAAAAACACTGAATTATACAGAAACAGAAATACCATTCATTCATGACCTGGAGGTCTGGGAACAAAGATTGTCTTTTTGCACCTAGTTGCCAGGACTATGTCAAAGATATGACATAATTGTCTTTTTTAAATAATGTTCACTAAAATAAAAAAAAAGTCACCCTTTTAACCTAAGAATAAGTATGGAGTAGGACAATATTTTTTAAGTCAGCATCATGCATGACTGAAGCACATTAATTTGAAGGGGTTCTCTGAATGCTTTGCATTGACCAAGCACAACCGAATTCTTTCCAGAGGGCTAGAAGTTCATTGACAGCTTTCTGTTACTGGGGCTTTTAGCTATTTTCTCCTGTAAATTAACTACTGAATTGTGTCTTCCAAAAGCTACCAGATGTGTCTCTGCAGTTCAGATTCCAATGAGTCAGAAGAGAAGGAAGAACTTAGCAATGCCAAGCTCCTTCCTCCCAACAGCTCATGTGCATTCAGATGCTCCTTGAGCTGCTACTTAGATAGTTAGATACAGCCTGAGTAACATATGGCAAGGACAAATAAAAGCTACTGAGAAGCAAATGTTCTGTTAAATTCTTCCATGGCTATGACTGACCCTGGGGGTTGTAGGTCTGCCTTCACTATTAGTGTCCCTCTCCCCTCTGGCCTCTGAGAGATTCCACAGAGCAAAAGTTTCCAGCATGTCTGAAATTAAAGCTTTTTCTCCAAATTTCTCCCCAGCCTGTGCTCATCTGTGCCTTTGCAATCCATGCCTTATGCCTGTAATTGGCACAAACAGCAAATTCCCATGTGTTTCATTTTGTTTCTGTATTCACTAGTTTCCCTTCAGAGAAAGATGTATCCCCTTTCTTATTCCTTTGTAATCATCCTGAAAAGTTTTTAATCTCATATTGTGTTATTCTAGGGTTTTTTTTCTACCAGTACTAAGCACAGTATTTCAATAATCGCCTTTTCAGCAGTTCCCATCAATGTGGGAGCCACCTCCCCAGCCACAAGCTGTGGGGACACAGTGGAAGCAGGTAAGGGTAGCTACAACACACACCTCCATATCATGTTTACTCAAGGGTACTTTTTGGTGATGTGAAGGCAATTTTTTTTCCTGCTCTTGGAACATGATATTCAGGAGATGTGAAGTTGGCAGCCATGCTGTCACAGTGGTACACTCAAGTCTATGAAACAAGCCATACAGTAGGACTTACTAGCTTGGCCACAGCTCTCAAACAATTCAGCTATATGGTACTAGGTATGATTCAAGCTTAGTGTCAGAGAACAGCAAGCCCACATATATGAACCATGGCTGTAAAAGATTGTGTGGACATGGCCTTTTTTAAAATAACAGCAAAAAAGGCAATACAAAAGTCTGAATTGTCTGTTAGTGGCAATTATGAAATAGGCAGTCCCTAACCATTATTGCTATTTAAGTCAGAAATTGACTTGGGAATTGGTTAGATTTCATACTCCCTGTACGATCTGAATTTTAGGATAGTAATTTTGAATTATTATCAGCTCACAAATCTTGGAGAAATAAGGAAAGGGAAGGGTGGCACTACACTTCCCTTCTACACTGCTATAATTAAAAGGAGAAGGAAACCCAGTGATTCGTACACCACCCTCATTCCCTATGAATAGGAATCAAATGGTAAAATTTGAAGGAAGCAGTTTTAGGAGACTTACTTGTGTTATCTATGTAAAATTACAGTCATTTCTTAATGTGTTCTAATTATGGTATAGGAATAAATTTTTATGGAGACCTTTGATCCAGCTGTTTTATGGTGAGCAAAGTTCAGGTGCTATCAGGTGGGCCCAGATTTTTCCATTAGCACTTCATTTGTCATTCAAACTCAGTCACAGTGACTCTGTTCACTGGACATTTCCCTGGGGTCAGTGTAACTAGCTACCTAATTAAGTGAATTGTATATGCAAATATTGGGTATAATGAAGTGCAGATTCAAAATAGTAACAATAAAACAGGAAGCCATTTTGAACAATCTGGCTCATAAGAGTATAAGGACAGTTATCTGTGTTGACAGTTGTATGAACCAGAAAAAAAAGACTGTAATAAAAAACAACAACATAGCTTAATACTGCATCATTTTTCACTTCACATCAACCTTGTTTTTCTTGCTTTTTTATCTCCTTTTGTCATATGTTCACAGCACGCAAGAATTTACTGCAAGAATATCAGCATCACAATAATTTTTTTTAAGTATGTCCCAACAGCAGACAAATAAAGTCTGTCCAAGAGAAAAATAATGGACTCGGGACACAGAGCAATAAAGACTGCTTTAAGGCCGATTAGCTTTTTCCTTGGGGAAAAGTAATGACTTCTAGTTCTTCCATACAAATGAGAAAATAAGGAATGCGCAGTGGGGAGTCACTAGCTGAAGTTATTTAGCAAACTAATGTTGAAATCAGGCTCACAAACTCCCTGTGAGTGGTACTTTGAGCACTGGCAGAACTCAAATGACTTCCAAGGACTTCTGGTGTCTGCAGATATATAGTTGTGTTTAATAGCTCAGAGGATACCATTTATAAATCTGTATCAAGCTAAAGCAATCACTTGTTCAGGATTCGTACTGCAGTAAGGTTTTTTTTGCTAGAATGTATCAGTAGTCTCCTTATTGTCTGCTAATGCTCATCCATTAGCAAATAACTGATAAAGCTCCACAGGTCACAACTCATGTTTGTTTTCATGAGGGCATATGTGTGAACTACAGCAGTTATTTTTCAAAGCACATCTCTGGAAGAAAAACTCAGATCTCTATTTGCTCTTACAATGAAATACTGATCTGATGACTGAAATATCAGTGACTGCTCTGTTCTCTGATATTTCAATCATCAGATCATTAAACTAAGCTACAAGTTAAGGGCTGGACTCTGCTGAGCCAACCTGAGCTGTCTACAATTCATCTAAACTTAATTAGTCCTTCATATTCTTCATAAGTAATTGGAAAGGGATATGCAGTGCTGAGAACAATCCACGATTCCTATCTTAGAGACCTTTTTTAATGTGGAAATAAGCATCCTCTAGAGGTACATCTCCCTCTTGATAATAAAGGACATATAGGCAGCTGATTTAGAAGACATAAATACACATGGCTAAATCTTGTGACAAAGTCCTACATAATTAAAATATTCCACCACATAGATTGTTTAGATGTTACTCATAGATTTCTACATTGTCAGGTAAATCCTACTTGTAGTAGCCTGTGACCCTACCTTAAACTAATAATTATCTCCTATTTTACTTTTCCACCTTGTTTGTTACAAACATCTCCTTGCTTTCTGCTGCTTCTTGACTAATAATGAGATTGTAACCATTCTCAGAGCTGAGACCATACTGCCCAGGGCCAGGACCATGCTGCCATCACATCTCTTCAACAATCCTGTCCTAAAACTAGGAGTTTTATTGCAAAACCACAAAACACAATGAAAATCACATTAACACATCATGTTATTGAGAGGTTTAATAAGTATACATTTTAACGTTATCTCACCTTATTGTATTATTACTCACAATACAGTAACAAAACACTTGAAAATGGCTTAATGGTGACAGCTTCTAGGCCAGTATGGCAAATTTCTAACGCATATTCTCAGCTCAGTGTAGAGAAAGCAAGTGTTTAAATGTCTTTCTGAATCAGTGCTTCAAAAAAGTTATGGGCATTTCCTAGTCCAGATCCTTCACCAGCTTTGTTGTCCTTCTCTGCACCCGCTCCAGCACATCAATGTCTTTCTTGTAGTGAGGACAGTTTCTTGTACTGAAAACAGTATTCAAGTTGTGGCCTCATCAGTGCATGGGGATGATCACTGCCCTGACCCTGCTGGCCACACTATTGCTGATACAGGCTAGGATGCTGTTGGGCCTTCTTGGCTGCCTGGGCACAAGCTGGCTTATGTTCAGCAGCCATTAGTCAACATCCCCAGGTCTTTCCGCCAAGCAGCTTTCCAGCTACTCATCCCAAAGTCCGTAGTGTTGCACAGTGTTGTTGTGCCCCAGATTCAGTATCCGGCACACTTTCACTGTAATTTATTGTCTCTTTAACTTTGCATTTTTAGTGATCTAGACTACTGAAGTAAATTAAACAGACTGTGAATGAAATTTGTGTGTGCGCAGCTAAATTGGTTGTTAAATGTAAAATCCATGTCATAATCAACAGAAAATATTTATATCTTTTTCATTAAAGAAATTGGAAGGGGTGACATTTTTAAAGAGTTTGCCTTGCTCCTGACAGCACTGTAATTCTCGAATAATTGGAGCCTGTATGTGTCTTCATTCCGCCAGGTGATACTATGCACTGTTCCACTGCCTGTTATTACTCACAGTAAGACTTTGAACATTCACATGCCTATATTTATTCAACAGATGGCAGAGCTTGTGAGAGGATCAAACATCTTCCTGACAAGACTGCAGCTCATTTTGCGCAAGGAAACTGCCAGGTATCTTTACTGGCTGGTAAACAAACTGATGGCCTGCTTCTTTTCCCAGGAGGAATTAGCTGTATGCAACAGCCACAAATAGGGCAGAGAGGCATGAGCTGTTGAATCCTGCAAGCCTTAATTCAGGGTTTGGTAAGAAGACAGTGAATGTACCTTGCAGTAGGGTGTAAATTTATGCTAAGACAAAAAGTTCATGTTCAGACTTTGTAAGTATCATCTGGATAATAAACACTTATGGAAACATTCTCTTAAACATAATAGGGAACGAAAATCTTTCTGCAGTTTTCTATATGAGTCTATATAAACAGAGTTCTTAAGTATCACAGTATCACAGTATCACAGTATGTTAGAGATTGGAAGGGACCTCAAAAGATCATCTAGTCCAATCCCCCTGCTGGAGCAGGAACACCTAGATAAGGTTACACAGGAACGTGTCCAGGCGGGTTTTGAATGTCTCCAAACAAGGAGACTCCACAACCTCCCTGGGCAGCCTGTTCCAGTGTTCCATCACCCTCACTGAGAAGAAGTTTCTTCTCAGGTTTAAATGGAACCTCTTGTGCTCCAATTTGTACCCATTACCCCTTGTCCTTTCATTGTTTGCCACTGAGAAGAGCCTGGCTCCATCCTCGTGACACTCCCCCTTTATATATTTATATACACTAATAAGGTCACCCCTTAATCTCCTCTTCTCCAAACTATAGAGACCCAGCTCCCTCAGTCTTTCCTCATAAGGGAGATGCTCCACTCCCTTAATCATCTTAGTTGCCCTGCGCTGGACTCTCTCCAGCAGGTCCCTGTCCTTTTTAAACTGAGGGGCCCAGAACTGGACACAATATTCCAGATGAGGTCTCACCAGGGCTGAGTAGAGGGGAAGGAGGACCTCTCTCGACCTACTAACCACCCCCCTTCTAATACACCCCAGGATGCCACTGGCCTTCTTGGCCACAAGGGCACAGTGTCGGCTCATGGTCACCCTGTCGTCCACCAGGACCCCCAGGTCCCTCTCCCCTACACTGCTCTCTAAAAGTAACTCCTAAAACAACTTCAGTATGCTTTATGGTGTCATCAGAATACAAATGGTAAATAGCAAGAGCTACAGTGGCTGTCTGTATTCAAAACATCTGCTTTAATATAGTTAGGAAGCACCATCAGAAACTGTTATTAGAACTGGACATTTTTAACAGTATAGCATTTTTTATAGAAGCTTCTTTCCACCAGAGCATATAGTTTTCGTTTCTGACAGCTTCTCTAGGACTTTTCATAACAGACAATACCCCAGCATGAACTTCTCACCAAAACTTTCAAAAGACAGCAGACCTAACTCTGTTGTTCCTTGTTCCAGCTTTGAAGTTGGATAGAACAGAATTGACCGATTTACACCTCCCACCTCCTAAAAATGCTTTCAAGATGAGTGAAATAATGACGAAAATACAAGAATATGAATTACTGGAACCAGCGTGAGTTGGTGGAACACAGAAGCAGGGGAAAGTCTGGTAGGAAGTCCTTTGTAACAGAGCAGAGGCAGCTTTCTGAAGTGCCCTTGGAAACAGAAATATGTGCTCTGTTGCCCAGGTGACAAAATCCAAGTACATGGAGCCTACTGTGCATGAAACAACTGACATTGCCTGTTTATTATGGAGTGGCTACCATTAGTGATGCTACCATTTTAAAGGAATGTAAGAAACAAAGCCTATTTTTATGGATATGTTTTTATCACCTTCCGGACTAGGCAATAATAAATGTATAACTTCTTCACAGAATCACAGAATCAGAATAGTTAAGGTTGGAAAGGACCTTAAGATCATCTAGTTCCAACCCCCCTACCATGGGCAGGGACACCTCCCACTAAACCATGACAAACAAAGCTCTGCCCAACCTGGACTTGAACACCACCAGGGATGGAACATTCACAGCTTCCCTGGGCAACTCATTCCAGTGCCTCACCATCCTTACAGTAAAGAACTTCTTCCTTATATCCAATCTAAACTTTCCCTGTTCAAGTTTTAACCCGTTACCCCTTGTCCTATCACTACAGCTACTACTGAAGAGACCCTCTCCAGCATCCTTGTAGGCTCCCTTCAGATACTGGAAGGCTGCTATGAGGTCTCCACGCAGCCTTCTCCAGGCTGAACAGCCCCAGCTTTCTTAGCCTATCTTCATATGGGAGGTGCCCCAGTCTTCTGATCATCCTCGTGGCCCTCCTCTGGACTTGTTTGAACAGTTCCATGTCCTTTTTATGTTGAGGACACCAGAACTGCACATAATACTCCAAGTGAGGTCTCACAAGCGCAGAGTAGAGGGGCAGGACCACCTCCTTTGACCTGCTGGCCATGCTCCTTTTGATGCAGCCCAGGATACAGCTGCCTTTCTGGGCTGCAAGCACACACTGAAGCTAGCTCGTGTTCAGTTTCTCATCAGCCAACACCCCCAAGTCCCTCTCCACAGGGCTGCTCTGAATCTCTTCTCTGCCCAGCCTGCAGCTGTGCCTGGGATTGCTCTGACCCAGGTGTAGGACCTTGCACTTGGCATGGTTAAACTTCATAAGGCTGGCGTCAGCCCACCTCACAAGCTTGTCAAGGTCCCTCTGGATGGCATTCCTTCCCTCCAACGTTATCAAGCAAACCACACAGCTTGGTACTATCAGCAAACTTGCTGAGTGCACACTCAATTCCACTGTCCATGTCACCAAAAAAGATGTTGAACGAGACCGGTGCCAACACTGATCCCTGAGGGACACCACTCGTCACTGGTCTCCAGCTGGGCATTGAGCCACTGACCACAACTCTTTGTGTGCAGCCATCCAGCCAGTTCTTTACCCACCGAGTGGTCCACCTATCGAATTGATGTCTCTCCAATTTAGAGACAAGGATGTTGTGCGGGACAGTGTCAAACTCTTTGCACAAGTCCAGGTAGATGACATCAACTGCTTTACCCCTGTCCATCAGTTCCGCAGCCCCATCATAGAAGGCCACCAAATTGGTCAGGCAGGATTTCCCCTTAGTGAAGCCATGCTGGCTGTCACCAAGCACCTTGTTGTTTTTCATGTGCCTTAGCATGCCTGCCAGGAGAATCTGCCCCAAGATTTTGCCAGGCACAGAGGTGAGACTGACTGGTCTGGGATTCCCCGGGTCATCCATTTTCCCCTTCTTGAAAATGGGGGTTATATTTCCCTTTTTCCAGTCATCGGGAACTTCACATGACTGCCACAATTTTTCAAATATGATGGACAGTGGCTTAGAAACTTCATTTGCCAGCTCCTTCAGGACCCACAGATGGATTTCATCAGGTCCCATGGACTTGTTTACGTTCAGGTTCTTAGGATGGTCGCAAACCAGATCCTCTCCTACAGTGGGCCTAGGGTTTTCATTCTCACAGTCCCTGTGTCTGCCTTCCAAGGCTTGTGTGACGTGGTCAGAACCTTTGCCAGCGAAGACCGAGGCAAAGACGTCATTAAGAACCTTAGCCTTCTCCAAATCCAGGGCAGCCAGTTCTCCTGATAGCTTCCGGACGGGACCTACGTTGTCCCTAATCTGTCTTTTATTCACTACTTACCTATAGAATCCCTTCCTGTTATCCTTAATGTCCCTAGCCAAGTTTAATTCTAAGTGGGCCTTAGCTTTCCTATCCGGGACCCTAGCTTCCCAGACAACATCCCTCTATTCTTCCCAGGCTGCCTGTCCTTGCTTCCACTTTTTATAAGCCTCTTTTTTCCTTTGAATTTTTCTCAGCAGCTCCTTATCCATCCAAGGAGGTCTCCTGGCCCTCCTGCTGCACTTCCTCCTAATTGGGATGCAACACTCCTGAGCTTGCAGTAGGTGATCCTTGAATATCAACCAACAGCCTTGGCCCCCCCCTTCCCTCTAGGGCTATATCCCATGGAACCTTATTAAGCAGGCTCCTGAAGAGGCCAAAGTCTGCTCTCTTGAAGTACAGGGCAGTGAGCTTGCTGCACGCTCTTCTCAGTGTCCTGAGGATCTCGAATTTGACCATCTCATGATTGTTGCAACCAAGGCTACCCTGGAGCATCACATTTCCAACCAGGCCTTCCCTGTTGGTGGGCACGAGGTCAAGCATGGCACCTCTCCTCATTGGCTCCTCTATTACTTGCAGAAGGAAAATTGCCTTCCACACAATCGAGGAACCTCCTGGATTGCTTGTACTGGGTCATACCATCCCTCCAACAGATATCAGGGTAGTTGAAGTCTCCCATGAGAACAAGGGCCTGTGAGCATGAGGCTATTCCTATCTGTCTGTAGAGTGCTTCATCCGCTGATTTCTCTTGATCAGGCAGTCTGTAACAGATCCCCACAGTAATGTCTCCCATCGCTGTTCTCTCTTTAACACTGACCCACAAACTCTCTGTTGACTCATCACCTATCCCCAGACACTGTTCCATACCCTCCATCCTATCCCTAACATGAATAGCAACTCCCCCTCCCCGCCTGCTGGGCCTGTCAAGAGTCTGTAACCTTCCATTCCAACACTCCAGTCATAGGAGCCATCCCACCATGTTTCTGTGATGCCTATTATATCATACCCCCATAGATGTGCACACAACTCTAATTCCTCGTTTGCTCTCCATGCTACAAGCGTTTGTATAGAGACATCTGAGCCAAGACTCAAATGAAGCCGGCTCATTGGCTGGAGCAGATGGAATATCTCCACATTGCTCCGAGCATTTATTATAGGTGCTGGCAATTGACTGAGTGTGTTGGGATGGAATGATGTCCCCCTCCCCCAACACATCTAGTTAAAAGCCTCCTGAGCAGTCTGGCAAGCCTCCTACCAAAACTGCTCTTCCCCTTCTTTATCAGACCAGCTCCACCAGCCCCCAACAGACTTTGGTCCCGTGTTCAAGATACCCAAACCCCTGACTATGGCACCACCCTTCTAACCAGTTATTAATCTGGCCAATCCTCCTAGCCTTTTAGGGTCCTCCCATGTCCTGAAGAATTTACAAAAGGACAGTCTGAGCTCCAGAGCCCCTAACCACCTCTACCAGGGCTCTGTAGTCCTTCTTCATGTTTTCTGGGTACTGCTATATCTATATCACTAGCACCCACATGGATCACTAGAAGTGAGTAATAACGGGACTGGCAGAAACATCTTCTTTATCAGTGCATCAGCTGTTTTTTTTCTGGTGCGAGTGTGTTTCCTCATCAGCCCCCTGCAGGACAGCGAAGCGGTTCTGGGTGGGGACAACAGATTTAGGAGGAAGCCCCTTGCTTTTAATTGTCCTCTTCCTCCATTTTTGTTGGGGTTTTTTGTCACTAATTCCCAGCTTCGCAGGCTAACGGCCTCCTTTCCTCCATGAGCTACAGGGGACGCTTGAGGCCCCTGCACAGTTTGAGCCTGGAGCAAGTAGTCCTGCTTCCTCTCAGCTTCCCCGACATCTTTCAGCCTATTGACAGCAGCCCGCAGCTCAGCCCCTGCTGCAGGAGGACCTGCACCAGGGAGCACTGAGTGCAGCCCTCACCTCACAAGACCAGTGTAGGCACTCTCTACACTCCGAGCTCTGCCCTGCCCTGCCTCCTCCCCCCTCATCGGCTCTGTCTGGGTGCCTACGCTGCCACCGCTGGGGCAGCCTGAGCAGAGCTCCCAGACCGGGCCCCTGGTCATAAGGCGAAAGCCCACTATTCCGCCGGCCTGCCCGCGCAAGCTGCCTCACTGCGCCCCCTGGGGCAGGTTTTTAACTGGTCAGGGCTAGTGCCATCCTCCTGGCTCCGCCCCCTGTGAGTCAGCTGATCGCGTCAGCTGAGCTGTCAGCTCCTGGGGAAGTTCTGTCGAGGACGCGAGGCTCCCTCGTGGCTCTCCCCGCTCTGAGTTGAGGCTCCTGGACACTGAACTTCCCCTTGGTCAGGTGTTGAAGGCGTCCTCTCTCGAGCTACTCACCTCAGCCTTTACTTATAAACTGCCACTGATGAGGTTTCTTATACCTTTTGTCTCTGGCATTTTCCACGTTATAAATCTTCTCTTGAACGTTTAATGTTACACTTTAAACCAGCCAGTTTCTGTACTTACAGATGCAGAGAAAAGTTTATTTTCTACCTTTCACTTGTATTTACACTTCACATTTGAAGTTTGTTAGCCTGCTTTCTTTCAGTATCTTTCACTTCCACAACTCAAATCTTGCTGTAACTAAAACCACCTTTAGATAAAGGGTGCAATCTTGATAAATCACTCCAGTTGTTCTTTATTCTTCAACCAAAAAAGTGAACTATCTCCTATAATCGGATGTAGAAAGCTTTTAAACTCTCTCAGTTTTCAGTTGTGACTCTATTACAGACTGTAATATTGCATTTCTCACACCTTTCCAAAGATAAGCCTACTGAGAAAATAAACTCTTCAGGACGGCATCAGAATGGACTCCTGATACTAGAATAGGTCGCTGGGCATCCTTGTGATGCAAGTGCTAACAGCATTTCCTTTTAACCCAGGCTGGGGTGAACAAGCACTGTGCAGCTCCCAGCCATTTAAGATGCTGTGGTCAGTCATAGGCATCATGCTGATTACAAGCAGAATCTCAGCTGGTACAAACCAGTATAGTTCCTATCACACATCACACTCTACAGTTCTCGCCTTCTTTGTGATGTGCCTTCTGACTGCCATAGGCTTTTATCAGCAGCATGCTTTGCATAATGTGTCTGAGGTCTGTAATGGCACATTGAGCAACATGATAGGCATCTCAAAAGGCTATCTGACCTTTTAAGGTCTGGACTGAGTTGTAACATCCCTGAAGCATTCAACCTATTAATTAATAAGTCATTTCTGTCACAGCTACCAACTGAAAGACACATACCTAGCTCTCCTTCTCAAGCTCCTTCCTGTCTTAGCTTATCTGTTTTTATAATAAAAACTCCTCTTAGTTACAGAAGACATAGTCTTTTCATTAAGAAACTTTTAAGAACAATACCAGTTCATGTTTAGTGGGAATGTACATCCAAAACCTCTTTGTACCATTTACAGAAAACTCCGTGTTTTTCATGTTGTTACAGTAAATAGCTCTGCAATAGAGGATGCCATGCTTTAATATAAATACACACCCATAGTTAGTTACATTTACTGTGCTTACTTTACACATGAAAGAAGCCCATGGACTTGAGCAGGAAACCTGAGTGTGAAGGTGTGCTGGTTTTGGCTAGGACAGGCTTAATTTTCTTCACAGTAATTAGTATGGGGCAATGCTTTGTACTTGTGCTGAAAACAGTGTTGATAATTCAGGAATATTTTTGTTACTGCTTAGCAGCACTCAGACAGAGCCAAGGCCTTTTCTCCCTCTCACCCCACCAGCGAAGAGGCTGGGCATGCACAAGGAGCTGGGAGGGGGCACAACTGGGACAGCTGACCCCAGCTGACCCAAGAGTCCATAGCATTTAACATCATGTAAAGCTGGGGGAAGAAGAAGGAAGGGGGCAGGAGGGATGTTCAGAGTGATGGTGTCTGTCTTCCCAAGTTACTGTTAGGCATGATGGAATCCTGTTCTCCTGGAGATGGCTGAGCACATGCATGCCCATGGGAAGTGCTGAATGGATTCTTTGTTTTGCTTTGTGCTCATGCATGGCTTTGCTTTATCTATTAAAGTTTGTCTTTATCTCAGACTTTTCTCACTTTTACTCTTCTCATTCTCTTCCTCCACTCTGATGTAAGTGAATGCCTGTGTGAGGTTTAGTTACTGGCTGGGGTTAACCCATGACAGCAAGAAATGCCATTTGGAGCTCATTAGGTAGACATTGTTTTTATTGCTTCTAAAGGATGTCTGCTCTTGTACTCACTCATACACAATGTGGGGATAGTATATGCACACATTGTTTTAAAGGTTCTGTTCTTTCTTCATTTTAGACAATGACTGGGCAACACTCCAAATTGTTCCTTATGAAAATGTATTAAATGTAATGGTTTTGAAAGGCAGGTATAGCATAGGGTTGGATAAATGCAAAACAGTTCCACTGGGTAACAAAGCAGTAGGAATAGAAAGTGTGTGAATTAATTTTCCTTGGCAGCTAAAACTATTTAGTGCAAAATTTGTTCAGGGTTTGTTGCACAACTTAAATACTTGAGCTTTTTGAATTCAGATGAAATATAAGTTTGTTTTTTCTAAAGCTGTCAGAGGCATACATGTGTCAGTTTTCATTAAGAATAATTTCCCTTAGGATCTTTGGCTTAAGTTAACCTTCAGACCTCCACCGACCCCTTCCAAACCATCAGGGTTTCTTTTTGTGTGCTGTTCCACGGATAAATGTACCTGCCAAAACATGAGGATCTTCAGAGGATGTTGACTGAATGTCTGAGCAGTTCTCAAGTCTAAGGAATGTGCCCTGCAAACTACAGCAAGAAATTCTCCTCCCCAGTACTAATAAGACAGGCACTTTGGTGAGTGTATATAGCAGAGACACTTAACAATTACTGTCATCTATGTTAAAGCTTCTTTCTGGAAGAACCGTGTTGCGCTGTATATGTTTAAGCCAGATTGCCACCCTGAAAAGTTATAATTGCAAACTAATGACAAAACACAGCTCTGGCAATTCTTGAAATGCATGAAAAGGAATCCAGTTAAACTGACAAAACATCATAACAATAATATGCAGCCAAGGTAGCTCCTCTGGGCAAACTGGTTTTCACTGATTGGAGGGACTTCAGAGAATATAAGCCCTGCTAGTGCACTAGGGGCGACATACATCTGAGCTCCATTCCACTCTTTGCTGATGGTATAGGCCACCCATTTTCCTAAGAGTTAATTTTGTTCCCTGTCAAATGTAGAAAATAATTTTAGAGTTAGGTCACTGTTGGCAAATAGAGGAAGACTGTTGAAAGTAAGGAAGTTTCCAGGGAAAAGCAGAAACTGAAATATTATTCAAGGATCCTTCTGCCTAAAAATCATGAGGTTATTGTAACATAGCGTTCTGGTTCACACGATCCACTGATATTCGTAAGTAAGGAATGCTGAAATGTTTTGATTTGAAGGCTGTGATGGAAATAAATAATTCACTTCAGTTCTGCACCCATGAGTTGAGAAATACATTTGAAATATGCATTTCTCTTATAGAATGCTTTACTGAAAGACTTAGCTTATTTTCTTTCCCTTAGGTGAAATGCCATGATTACCTCTTTGTAAAGAGGTATCAGAAAGTGCTTTTGCTGCAGGACCATGGCAAAGGATCAGCTCACCAGCTTGCAATAAACCATACTAGTAACTGATGTTTTAATGGCTAATGGTTAGCAATATGAAACCTTAACACAGATACACTTTTTAAAACATATCACTCAGAATGAGATTTGTCTGAAGGTATTGTTACAGATGCAATAAAACACTTTTCATTTCTGCATTTAGTAGTTGCAGAATCCCCTGAAAGTGTAAACCAAGTTATACCCATTGAGCTTTTTGTTGTGTTATGAGAAAATAACTTCAGAGGATGTATGTACTCAGTGTTAGATGTTTTCCCTCTTCCAGCTCACTCCATTTGCCTTTTTGCTGGCCTGGATAGAGTGCAACCCAAAGGTGTGTCAAATGTGGCCCTTATCATTCATAGTTTTCACACCAGAGATAACCTGAAACCATTCTTAGGAAGATGCTGTTTCTCTTCACTGTGATTTACTATTATGTTCATTATAATGGTGACATTGCAGCTTTGGGCTTTACCAAAGTTTCCAAAGGCTCTCCATATTCTGCAGTGTGATATGGCAATAGCCAAACTAGGGTTAAACAAGCTTCCTCAGAAACATGAGCAGGCTTGGTCATGACAGCAAAGTATACCACGGTAATTATGTATATTACTGTTTGAAAGAAGACACCTTCTTAGAACTCTTTAAAGTATGTTCATGAAATGCTGTAAAAATGGTTCAAAACTGACCATAGTCTGCTGGTTACCCATTTGTATCTAGGGTGACCTTATCTGTAAAAATTCCTAAAGCAGAGGAAAAAATATAGAGCACGTCTATGTGGTCAGAAGATGCATGTCGTTCCCTTGCCCTCTCCATGGCCATTAAGATGTTATTCTGGATATTTTTCCACAAGGCTCAGGGCCCGATCTTCCTAGCATACCTTGTCTAAAAGAGATTTCAGACAATCTCAGAACTCTAAAATTCACCCTCTTTCCCTGATTTCTTCTATATTTGTCATATGGACCCCATTAGAAATTAACGAACAAGATCAGTGACTTTCAATAAACCTTTATATAGGCATTGAAAAATAATGGCCCTCAGTACAGTATTCTGGACTTCAGTCACCAGTTTTCTGTGAAACATTTTCTATTAAATAGCCAGGCGGTTTCCTCTGAAGCAATATTGTTGGAGTCATTGCAAAATTACTTGGACCTCTCTTTAGCTGAAATTTGGCTCTACACTAATAGTTAACCTCAAAAATAATCTTTTCCTTTAGAAGAATTTAAAATGAGAGCAAGCAATACTGGTCTGTGCTAGTTTGTGTCTCCAACTGTTACTAATTATTGGACAGCATTTATTTTTAACTTGAAATTCCCTGTCTCCAACTCTCCTCACACCTTTGCTGGTCATTATTTTGCACATGAAAGGATTCGCTCAGTAAGCCTAATGTTGTAAAATGTGTCATCTGTTATAGGTTATCTGCCAAGGATTCCTATAGAGCCAATGAAGACAGTACAAATAAATGTATAAATTTATACATTCCACCTACATTATTTAGCTAGCTCAGTCTTCTGGAGAAGACTATATATGCAAGGGAAATTCAGACTATCAACCTAGAACAGGCATGTGACTTTTAGATGGCTAAATCTGTTTGGATAAATCCCACTCTTTGTGTCCAGAGAAGACATTGTACAATAATGGTCATAACCTAAAACCATGCAGATACATTTTCGCAGAATCAAAACTTTCAGCTTGTCTGAAATGATCAAATATGTTTAGCATTATGTTATTTATTATTATTACTTATAGGTGTTCAGTACTGTAAATATTGATCTATTTCTGTAATACTAAGTGGAACTGAGAGTCCTCATCTTCGGAAACAATGTTTATTTTGTTTTGAATTTAATATCACAGTATCACAGTATCACAGTATGTTAGAGATTGGAAGGGACCTCAAAAGATCATCTAGTCCAATCCCCCTGCCGGAGCAGGAACACCTAGATAAGGTTACACAGGAACGTGTCCAGGCGGGTTTTAAATGTCTCCAAAGAAGGAGATTCTACAACCTCCCTGGGCAGCCTGTTCCAGTGTTCCGTCACCCTCACTGAGAAGAAGTTTCTTCTCAGGTTTAAGTGGAACCTCTTGTGCTCCAATTTGTACCCATTACCCCTTGTCCTTTCATTGTTTGCCACTGAGAAGAGCCTGTCTCCATCCTCGTGACACTCCCCCTTTATATATTTATATACACTAATAAGGTCACCCCTCAATCTCCTCTTCTCCAAACTATAGAGACCCAGCTCCCTCAGTCTTTCCTCATAAGGGAGATGCTCCACTCCCTTAATCATCTTAGTTGCCCTGCGCTGGACTCTCTCCAGCAGGTCCCTGTCCTTTTTAAACTGAGGGGCCCAGAACTGGACACAATATTCCAGATGAGGTCTCACCAGGGCAGAGTAGAGGGGAAGGAGGACCTCTCTCGACCTACTAACCACCCCCCTTCTAATACACCCCAGGATGCCATTGGCCTTCTTGGCCACAAGGGCACAGTGTCGGCTCATGGTCACCCTGTCGTCCACCAGGACCCCCAGGTCCCTCTCCCCTACACTGCTCTCTAACAGGTCGTTCCCCAGCCTATACTGGAACCTGGGGTTGTTCCTGCCCAGATGCAGGACTCTACACTTTCCCTTGTTATATTTCATCAAATTATTCCCCGCCCAGCTCTCCAGCCTGTCCAGGTCTCTCTGGATGGCAGCACAGCCTTCTGGCGTGTCGGCCACCCCTCCCAGCTTAGTGTCATCAGCAAACTTGCTGATAGTACTCTCAATTCCCTCATCTAAATCGTTGATGAATATATTAAATAATACTGGTCCCAGTACCGACCCTTGAGGCACTCCACTAGATATAGGCCTCCAGCTAGACTCCGCCCCATAGACTACAACTCTCTGGCTTCTCTCCTTCAGCCAGTTCACAGTCCACCTCACTACCCGATCATCCAGACCACACTTCCTCAATTTAGCCGCAAGGATGCTGTGGGAGACCGTGTCAAACGCTTTGCTGAAGTCAAGGTAGACCACATCCACCGCTCTGCCATCATCCATCCACCGTGTTATTTCCTCATAAAAGGCTACGAGATTGGTCAAGCACGACTTCCCCTTGGTGAAGCCATGTTGACTGCCCCTCATAACCCTCTTATCCTTGATATGCCTTAAGATGGCACCAAGGATAAGGTGTTCCATCACTTTCCCAGGAATGGAGGTGAGGCTAACCGGTCTATAGTTACCCGGGTCCTCCTTCTTGCCCTTTTTGAAGACAGGAGTGACATTTGCTTTCCTCCAGTCCTCAGGCACCTCTCCCGTTTCCCAAGACTTGGTAAAGATGATGGAGAGCGGTCCAGCAATGACCTCAGCCAGTTCCCTCAGCACCCGCGGGTGCATCCCATCTGGACCCATGGATTTATGGATATCCAGATTGCTCAACTGGTCTTTAACCCATTCCTCATCGACTAAGGCAGACTGCTCCGTTGACCTATCTTCATCCGAGGTCTCAGCGGTACAGGGCTCTTCAGGACTGCCTCCGGCAGAGTAGACAGAGACAAAGAAGGCATTCAGTAACTCTGCCATCTCTGTATCTTCTGTCACCAGGGCACCCGTTCCGTTCATCAGCGGGCCTACATTGCCTCTGGTGTTAGTTTTACCTGCCATGTATTTGAAAAAGCTCTTTCTGCTGTCCTTGACCCCTCTCGCCAGCTTTAATTCCAAGGAGGCCTTAGCCATCCTAGCAGCTTTCCTACATCCTCTAGCAGCAGCCTTATATTCTTCCCAAGTGGCCAGCCCTTCCTTCCATGACCTGTAAACTCTCCTCTTCCACTTGAGCATACCGAGCAATTCCCTATTTAGCCACGCAGGTCTCCTGACCCTCTTCCTTGACTTCCTACGTGTCGGGATGCTCCGATCCTGAGCTCGGAAAAAGCAGTCCTTGAACGTCAACCAACTATCTTGGGCCCCTTTCCCTTCAAGCAGCCTAGCCCATGGGATTTCCCCTAGCAATCGCTTGAAGAGGCCAAAGTTTGCCCTGCTGAAGTCCAGGGTTGCGATTCTACTTGCTATTCTACTGACCCTACCACACAAGATCCTGAATTCTACCATCTCGTGGTCGCTGCAACCAGGGCAGCCCTCAACCTTCACTCCTTCAACCAGACCCTCCTTGTTAGTGAGGATGAGATCCAGCAGCGCTCCTCTCCTGGTTGGCTCATCCACCATTTGCATGAGGAAGTTATCATCCATACACTGGAGGAACCTCCTGGACTGCGGCTGGGTTGCCGAGTAGTCCTTCCAGCAAACATCAGGGAAGTTAAAATCCCCCACGACGACCACGGCCTGTGACTGTGAGGCCGCTCTCAGCTGCCTATAGAAGGCCTCGTCAACTTCCTCACCCTGATCCGGTGGCCTGTAACAGACCCCCACAACAGTATCGCCCCTGCCAGCCTGCCCCTTAATTCTCACCCACAGACTCTCGACTCGCTCATCATCTGTCCCCGGACAGAACTCAACGCATTGTAGCTGCTCTCGCGCATAAAGAGCAACCCCACCACCCCGCTTGGCCGGCCTGTCTTTCCTGAAAAGGACATAGCCCTCCATGACTATATTCCAGTCATGTGAGCTGTCCCACCACGTGTCTGTAATTGCCACCAGGTCATAATCTCCCGACTTAACACAGGTTTCTAGCTCCTCCTGCTTATTTCCCATGCTGCGCGCATTGGCGTACAGACATTTCAGGGAGCGAGCCGAGCACACCGATTTCACCCTAGGATTACAGGAGGCCTCCCAGTCTTCATCAATTCCGGAGCGCTGTCCCACTGAGGCAAGCCCAGCTACAACCCCATCCCCCTTCGAATCTAGTTTAAAGCTCTCCAAATGAGCCCTGCTAATTCGTGCCCCAGCATCCTTTTACCTCTGTGCGATAAACCTTTCCCACATGCCAATGTCCAGGCCGGTGCCCTATAAAACCAGCCGTTATCAAAGAATCCAAAGCCCTGCTTGGAGCACCAGCCTCAAAGCCAATCGTTTATGGACTGCATTTTCTCATTCAGTCCCACATCATCAACAGAAGATGGAAGGAGTGAAGAGAAGATCACCTGAGCCCCAGAGTCTTTCACCATCCGCCCCAAGGCCCTGTAGTCTTTCTTTATCTCCCTCAGACTGCGGGAAGCAACTTCCCCTTCACCCGTCTGGAAAACCAGCAGCGGGTAGTAGTCTGTCGGGTGCACCAGGTTGGGGAGCACCCTGGTGATATCCCTGATCCAGGCTCCAGGCAGACTACACACTTCCCTATGATGAGGGTCAACTCTGCATATCGGGCCCTCTGTTCCTTTCAGAATGGAATCACCTACTACAATGACCCTTCTTTCTTTCTTACCAGAGGCAGTCTTGAGGTGCGAAGTCGACCGCTTTTTCCTATGTGGCCTTGTAGGCGGGCCTTGCACCACATCCTCACCTACCTCTCCTTCCAGATCCAGAGCCTCAAATCTATTACAGAGGGACACCTGGGGAAGCGGGGCAGGAAGGGAGGAGGGCTGCCCACGATGCTGAACCGGAACTCGCTTCCAACCCTCATCATCTTTTTGGTCCCCTACCTCTGGGCGACAGCTACAGGGCAGGGGCTGTCTCGGGCCATCCCCCTCTGTCTGAGAGGGCAGGGGGTCCATCCCCTTTTGGGGGGTATCTCCCTGGAGCCGTTCCAACTGGCCAGCCAGGGAGTTACTCCACCAGTCGATCTCCCTTTCACACTCCCTGATGCTCCTCAGCATCTCAACCTCCTCCTTAAGTTTAGCCACCAAGCTAAGCAAATCTTCCACCTGCTCACACCTCCCACAGGTGGAATGCTGTCCTCCCTCCCCCGGCAGTAGCAGGCTCTGGCACTCCCTGCATCCAGAGACCTGAACAGCCACGGTTAGGGCCGGGGTCTCTGTCTGCGTGCACAAAGCTACACTATTATGATTTTGTATCATTCACTAGGCCAGTCAAATCCTATTTAAGGTAATCAAAGTCATAATGGAAAACGTATCACAGTTCCCATAAATTCAGGGGCTTTGGCTTAGAGGGATTGGACTGTGACACTTGAAAGGACCTCAGATTGTGATGAATGGTAAATAAATAAAACCCCACTACCTAAACAGAAAACTCAGCTTCACTCAATCCTTTTGGAATATTTCCCTTAGCATATCTTCAGAAGACATGGCCAGACCTCACCACAGCAGGACACTTCTTTACTGTGTGACACGGGGAGTGTTAAACCAAACATGGCATCAGGTGTCCCTGGAGTATGTGTGTTTCACTGCTCCCTACTCTCCCTTCAGCTTCATTCACCTGGCTCTTCAGCTGACACCCATGCCACATCTTCAAAGAACAGTGGCATTTTCCTTAGCCATGCAAACAGAAGCTGCTAAAAATTTGTCCTCGTATGCAATCCTTGCATGTTGGAAATGGCTTACCTGATCTGTACTCTGATGTACTCCATAGCTGAGTAGAAATATACCAAACAAGTTACTTATGGATTGGATTCTAATTGAAGTGCCTCAGCAGCTTACTGCTGTCTGGAAGAGTGCTGAAAGAGAAATACAAATTGTAAAAAACAGCCTTATTTCACACTATTCTGGTTTAATGGGCAGCTGCAGATTGGAGGGTGAGCCATGGGACTGCATTTGCAAGTGTGTTTACAGATACAGTATTGATTTCCTTGCTCACTAAGAGTATTTCTGTGCTGCCACTGCTTGCAATAAACAACCTGCAAGAGCATGGCTGTGAAGCCATAATGCATTATTTAACAGGAGCTAATCAATATAAAACAAGTATTCCCTTTGTTACAGGAGTGCTATTGACAGAATGCTTCTCCCTTTTAATTTTTTATTATATTACATTGATTGCTGAAGACCTGCATAGTCTTCAACAAAATATTCTGAGCCAGGCCTAACCATAAACCTCACTTTTTGTATAAAAATAGTGTCCCATTTTAGCACAGAATTAATTTGGAAGTATATCCTGCATTCTAAGAAATCGATATCAGCATAGCCATTAACTTCAACAGGCCTTTGATCAGATACAAAAATCAGTCCATTTAACCATCTCTGTAATAAAGATCGACACAAATTTCAAAAGTAATATTTTCTACTCTGTGCCTCAGATTTGACCTGCAGTTCTATTAATGCCATGCCTGCAACATCATTCAAATAACATTAAACAACTGCAAGATGGGGTCTATAAAGTTGGACTGCCTTGCACATATGTCGTTTATCCTCTTTTTAAAATTTCCACCCACTTCAGTAGGAACAAGGATAAAGCAGGCAGAGAGGAACCTTCTTGAAAATTCTGCTTCACTTCTTGGACCTTTCTTTATAGGAATAAACTGAATTAGTGAAGTGTTAGGATCTTCACAATGAAACTCATGGGCATTAATTGTCAGGTATTACATTCTAGGCGCATGCTCTCAACTGGCGTTCATCAACTGCCAATATGACATTTAGGGAATCATTTCAATTAGGTGATTTGCCATTAAAAAGTCTAAAAAATCCTAAATTAACTGCTGAGCACATTTTGTTTCAATTGTATAAAAGGAAAAATACAGGCTTTTTCTTGGAGTCTAAAAGCTAAAACTTCGCATTAACAACTGAATTCTTAAACTAACAGAATCTGATTTGACCCTTCCTATGTCTGCTTCAGTGAGGATTTTCAATATTGCTTCAAGTTGGATGATGACTAATATGTCATTCAAAACTGCAAATCTTTATGAAGAAAAAGGTGAAGAATGCTACGTTTGACATTTTGGAAACTGATGAGACAGGTAAGTAAAATGATTATGAAACATATAAAGGCAAGTCCCAAACAGCTTTTTATCTCATCCTCAGGGAAGATACTTCACTATTATCTGAAATTTATTTCAAAACAGAGAGAATAAACTGGGCAAAGATATATTTTGCTGATTAGGAAGGGTATATTGTGGGATGCTGAGATGGAGGAGATTGGAGCAGAGGACTTAACACTCTTTTTTTCTGTAAAATACACACTATTCATTGCTGAATGTAGAATGCCTAATTGTCTCAAGATGTTTCCTGCAAGTCACAGTTAAAATTATTTATAAATTATAAATATTATAGGTGACTATCCAAAGATTACAAATTGTAAAGGAAAAAAAAAAAAAAAACATGAGAAAAGGAGATACTTTGCAGAAACTCTAAGCTTATACCTCATAGCATCAATGCCAGTGAAGAGCACAGATTGCCAGAGGCATTTCCTTTGTAATCTAGATGACCATCATCTGTATGGTGTCATGAAACAATACAGCAAGCAGAAGCTTTCATACTGGTGTCTGTGCCTCTGAGTATATGCACACCTCATGCAAAAGCTGAGATAACTTCTGTCCAGTATACTGAGGGTAGAATGTATCACTGGTACTCACTTCATAAATAATACACTAGCTATTAATCATACAAAGTTTACTATGTGTCCCACTAGTCACCCTTGAATGCTCATCAGTCTGCCTGCATGGATGTACAGACTGGCCTCACCAGAGTTTCCAAATTCAGGTAAGGAAGACAATGATTCATTGGCAAACTGAGGGTTTTTTAGGAGGGCCCGAGGTGCATCTCATGAGGGTATGTGCAGTGACAGGGAGCATCTAACTATGAGTCTGCTCTCTCTCTCGTAGCCCATATAGAGACATTCCAGTTTTAATTAAATTACTGGGATTGCAAATGATTTGCTTAGTGAGGGAGGTACCTTCTGGGGTCTGTAGAGAGATCCAAACAGCAGATAAGCCAGAAGCACCAAATGGGCTTAGGTGGTTTGGATTCTGGAGTGAGATATTGATTTATTTCATCTCCAAATTAGACAGTAGACATAAGGTTGTGCAGATCTTGAGAGGTGCATGATCACCTCTCTGAAGAAGAAAGAGATCACCTGGAATTTGTGAAGCAGGAAGGCAAACCCATGAAGTAGGCTGATTGCTTCTGCCAGAGACATGCACTTTGTAAGCTGCTATACCTGGCAAGAGTGGAGAGCAGGAGACAGATTGCAAGACAAGCCTCACAGCTACCAAAGCACAGAAACTCTGACAAAGAAGGCATCAGCAACTTAAAAGCCTGCTGATAGCTTTAGAAAGAGAATTGACCTGCTTGAACAGGTTAAACCCAGCTAGAGATTTAGTACAAAACTTGTGCAATTTTGCCATTTCAATATTCTTTCTCACATCACGAACTAGAACAACTTCTCTCATGGAGTAAAAAAATATGTACACATGTAAACTATTGATTTACTTACACTATTTTCTTATTTTAAGAAAAATCGTATTATTTCATCAGGTTTTTACCCATTATTTTTTCCTTTTCTCTGCTTGTCATAGGAGCCATCCAGTAAGAGCTGTCGATACTACTATATATCTGAAAAGATAAACACTTGACAACTTGGCAACACTTAGGCATTCTTCATCCTTATTCTTTTATGCATCATAAGAATCTGCTCAGAACACCCACATACATGCATAAACATTGTGTCACTCACACATAATACACTCCTTTTTCCAACCACAATTTTTTCCTTTCCCAACAGTTCCAACTATAATTCACTGGCAGAGGAAAATCTTGGAATAAGCATCTCATTTATCACTGAACAAAGACAGGGCTTTACTTCTCCTCGACTCTAAAGGCCAAGGTGGAACTGGCTGTATCTCATTTGTCATAAACTTTCACTAGATGAATTAGTTTATATCTGGGTAGACTGAGACAGGCTGGAGCTTACTGCAGTGGGTTTTTTTATATTTTAGTCAGGATGGGGCCAGAGCTCGCAGTTCCGAAGCTTCAATTCCACCGCTGAGCAAGACTGACTCTATCCTGCCTACAAGAACTAGTACTGTGGTCCAGAATTGCTCCCTGGAGTTCTCAGGCCAAGTAATTACAGTAACTTGCATAACACCTCTCATCAAGAAACTGCATTTTTGCAGCAAGAAGAGGAGCCTTGTTCCATTCACAGTAGAGACTTAAAAATATAAATGCCAGACTCCAGTACTAGACTGCTTGTGATCCATTTTACCTTACCAGCAACAAGTAAGGGCAGCAAAACAGAAAAAAAGAAACAAACTGAAAAGTCTTATGTGCAGCTTACTGGAGAATCAGAAAAGATACTATTCTTTTTGTGTCAGTATGGTAGAAGTGAGCTTTCAGGAAGAGTTTACATAAAGACTGGTTAACAACCTCTGAGCAACAGAGCTCTCTTACAAGATATCTCACAGTTCTTTACTTCCAAATTCACAGGCTACCACCCAAGGAGGGATTGTGCCTGAGGCTTGCTGTTCTGTTCCACAATTGCTTGGTACATGTAGACACCTGCATATGTTACAAAAGCTGTTAAGTTTGTGCCTCTACCCCATGCCAGGCCTTCCTCAGATAGGGACACATCCATGACACTCTCCAAAAGACACTCCGCAGGCCCCACACAGTCCATGAAGTCCAGGACTCCAGGAGACCAAGGCTCTCAGGATGCCAAGGGAGAGGCAAGAAGAAGGAAATAATGATTTAAGCTCTTGTTTATAAGGCTGGAGAATGCTTAGTAAAACAAAAGCTGTATCTTGAGCAAGTCAAGACTATTTTAACAGGGAATTAAAAGAAAAATAAAAATAATTCTTCCCCAGGATATTTCCTGGGAGATAGACAGGGTTTCTCCACTGGCAGAGGAAAGCATTTTTTCCCGACCCCTTGGGCAGCTTTCCTAATCACTGGATTACTGACTGCAAGATGGACTGCATCACCTGCTGATTTTATAAATGGTGTTCAAACCTGGCATGCCATTTCTCTAGCTTTGCTTTTAATGGAAATGTTGATATGTAAAATTAAAATGCTTTGTTTCATATAAGAAGAAAAAAAAATCTGATTTCTCCCCCCAAAAAACCTCTACTTCTAACCAATCTAATCTTTTCTTCAATAAGCAAAAACTAGGATGTGTTTATTCAGATTTAGCACAAGCCAAGTTTGTTTTCATTTTTTAAAGATCATCGGCATTTAAAAGAGTAAAATATGCTTTATTGTGTATTAATATTTATTCCATTTGCTGCTCTTTATGCTACAAGGCTTAATAGATTAACAACATGGGAATTTTTACTGGGGCACTTAAATTTCTAGACAATTTATTTTAACTACGGTGAGAAAACTTAGTCTTATATATCTCTTCTCTCTACCTAAGATACAGTATATTTATATATATGTACACTTTCCTCCACAGAAAACAATTGGGCTTTTTCTCCTCCTATTTTAACCTTTTTTTCCTCAAACTCAAGGTTGCCAAGGTTCTGCTTAGCACATAAAGCATCTGATATTTTGAAAGAATAAAAAAAAATCCTTTTCTTTTCTTGGTGAAGCATATATTTAAGGATGAATAGACCATTTTAAAATTTCAACAACAGCACTTAGCCAAGAATGCAGAGATTGATAGTTTCTCAAAAAATTAAGATTATTTTAGGACATATTTGGTTAACAAAATATCTCAGGTTTCCCACCCAGCCTCAGCAGTTGGCTTTTGCTGTACTAACCACTGCTGTTAAATTATATAGTGCACACTACACTTATGATGGACATGGTTATAATGGACAATTGGTTATAGCGGACAAAAACAGATCTCCCAAACCAAACATATTAAGTTCAAGACATTCTTCTCTGGTTATAACAGACAAACTTTGGCCACAATGCCAGTTTCTGGGCTCTTTTCTGACCCCTGTAAGTGGACTGAATAGAAATGGGAGCTTGTGAGGAAAGTTACAGGAATACTATATTTTTAAAATAGATTGTGCCTTAAACCAAAGACTGATCAAGATGGTAAGAGAGGTTATGCCAGACTGGCACTTTCTGCCAGCCTGATTGACTACTGCATACCAGATAAACCCAGAATTTTCTGTGTTCTGTTCACTCCTGCTCTGAGAGCCAACATCAGTGGATGCAGTACTGTGGACATGTAAAGGACTCCGAGTTATGACTCCTTCCTTCGGAAGGCTCTTTCTCAGGTGACACAGCCTGTCCTTCCCATGCACAAGGCCGGAAACTCCAGGGTATTCCAATTGACATAATAATTTCCAAGGCAGCCTTTTACATCCTGTCTATATCAATATTGCCAAGGGCACAAGGATTGGTGAGCAAGTTAAAATGTACCCATTTCAAATAGATGAGCCTGTGAGCTGTCAAGACGTGTATTATTTATGATCCACGGCTCATGAAAGGATTGCATGTTAGGTTCAGTCAAAATAATTCTGAGCTCTCCATGACACTCACCTAACCCCAACAGCTATTGCAGATCAAAAATATTTAAGTGACCATTCAGGTCCACTTCTTACACAGCATCTTTTATGGCTACATTTCAAAAACTAAACTAACATTGGTGGGTGTAAAAATGAGAGTTATTTTTCAGGTCTGCTTTTGAAACAAACAAACTGACCTTAGTTTTCACATCTATTAAAAGTAACAAGTTTGAATTTAAACCTTTTGTTCCGAAGAAGAGTAATATCTCAAGTGTTGGCAAAGCTTATTCACCTGAGTTCTTCACTGGGGATCTTAGCAATAAAACATGTGACCCTTTTTGAAAGGCTTCAGCACATGTTTTTCCTTAGTAGCCACAGACTTCCTTTTATGGGCCTTGTGGCAGACCTTTCCTGGCCAGCATCTGTGTCACTAAGTTCTGCAGGATACTTGTCTGTCTGGAGCTCCCACTCCGCTTTACTTCTTTAAAAAAAGTAACAAAGTAGGACATAATTCACACTTGTACATCCACATGTATTCACTTCCACCTGTGAAACAGCACTGTTGTCAGAAATAGGTTCTGTATTCGTATGACTAAGGTCCTGCAAGAAAGCACCCTGTCAGCTGACACTAATGGACAAGAGCTGACCCAAGATGTAGTTCTGTATTTCAACAAAAAAAGCTTTTTATTCTAGATGTTCTCTGGGGTCCAAGTCTACCAAGGCAGTCTTTGCTTCCTATAGCTACTACAGTTGGTAACACAAAATGTTATCTGTGCATTTTATTCATGTCCTGTATGTTCTCCTTGCAAAATATAGGTGAACATCTCAAATCAGCACAAAATACATTGGAAGTTCTTTTACCTAATATCTACATAAAAGACCCAACATGCCTCTAAAAATAAATTATTACATTCTCAGAAATACAATGGTAAAATGCCTGTGACCGATGATAGACTTCTGTGACACAGCATACATTGAAAAAACTAGAGAGTTCACATTTTCCAGGCAGTGGAGGTCTGTTTCCGTCCATATGTTTCTTCTCTTCTTGCCATAGAAGAAGGGCATCACAACACTTTGTGATTGTCTAAAGATTGCTTCATTTCAACAGCAAAACAGATATCTGAAGTCCCATTTTGGAGGAACATTGATAAGAAAAAGTGGTCAGTGAATTATCGTTACAGGAAGTCCTGTGACTGGAAAGTGTGTAGGGAATAGATACTGGCAAACACCCTTACCATCTAGAATTATAACTAAAAGTGCTTGCAAAATGCATTCAAATGTACTGTTGGAAATATCTATTAAATTAGGGATTTTTGTTTTGATTTTTTTTTTTGTTCTGAGTTTCAATATTTTAAGGACTATTTTCCAGTTATTAAGTAGATGCAATCTGTGCTTAGGCAGTGCACAGAATTTGATAGACAACATGAAGCATGACTGGCTGCAAAACAGTTTTCTGTGCATTTCAACAATCATCTTTGCATCAAGTAACCACTGGAATTCCTTGTCACTCTCTAACTGACAACACAAGAATAAAATACAAATTTGTGAAAAATGTATCATTTCCCTTGAGAGTGTCTTAACTAAACTGGGGTGCAGGTTGATCTCATTTTACCTTTTTTTTTTTTATTTCCTTGGTTAAAGATAAAATGGGGGGGGGGGAGGGAGGAAAAAAGAAAGAAAAAAAGTGTATTAAGACCCCATTTGGCATTTTGAATACAACAAAAGGTACCTATAGCGCTGCTTTATTGTAGAGTCAAGTAAACTCCAGCTGTCAGCCCTGTGATCACTTCTTCAATAGGCAAAAAAGGACTCAGCTCTAGCCTGGCTACATGCTGGTTCTCACCAGTATAACAACTGATATTTTCTTCCTTATGAATTGCATTTACAATTATTCCTTGGCTTTCTAGCAAAACTTTGAAATAAAAATGTGACTAGACTTCCTAAGTAAGTGCTTTATTTTTTTTCTCTTTTGTTAAGTAAAAAAGCTTTATATCTGTCTGGAGTTAAAGCTGGAGTTAAAACCTTTTGCCCAAGATGAAAATGTCTGCAGGATGACTTGCAAAATCTTGAGGTTTATTGGCATTCTCCTATTATATTCATATTAAAGGACCCAAAATATGCTAAATATGACCCTGTGCCTAGAGTGAAAGACCAACTACTGCATATATGGAATCAGAAAACTTGCATTGCTGAAACTTCGATCACTTCTTTAAATGTGTCAGTAAGGGGAGATCCTGACCTTCCAGAAGTGAATAGAATTTTTGTCATTGACTTCTCCTGGACCAAGGCTTCACTAGCTGTGAAGATAAGAATTCCTAGATTTGCTGTGCAACTTTATTCAAGATCCACACTTCACAGGAAGAATAAACATAATTGAGCACTAGATTAGATTTAAAACTTTGAACATTTTCCTGAAAACTTCTTTTTTATAGGTTCTCTTTTGAATTCTTAGAGGAGGAAAATGATGAAATATAACAAACTTAATCCTGAAAATATTTTTCAGTGTTACTTGAAATGTTTGATATTGTGTGTTTTTCTGATGCCTCCTCATTTTTTCTTCATTAATTTCTGTCTTTCTTCAAAACTCTAAAAAGTTAAAAAGCAAGAAGTGGGGAGAAAAGGGGAAGAATGACAATTATTTGAGAAGAGAGATAACTTTATTCCATATTCCATTTTTTACACTCAAAGCCAAAGATAAGTCAGAGACAAGTGTCACAGCTTCAAAACTACAAAATTCCATTTTTTCCCAGAATGGCTTGCTATACCACTTTCAAAATAAACCACTGTATTTTGGAAGTTAATTGCATGTTGTATGTTGTTTCTTTCATGAAATTTTATTTTTCATTTCCAAGTCCATTCTGTTAACAGTTTGTCAGAAACTCATTAAAAATGCTGTTCTAGATTGTTCCATCATGTAGATAGGCAAAACACAGAGGACTAGGACAATAAGCAGTCTGTGCAAGGCTAAGTAGCATATGACCTTAAGCAAAAATGAGCCCTAAATAATTTCAGAAGAGTTGTTTATTGTGGCATCTGAGAAACTATATTCCAGCAAGCCAAAATACTGACAACTATTCAGTGAACAATTTCTTTTCAGCAAAATGCTTATCCAGGTGGCTGAATGCTTTCTTTTTGGTTCTGATGTTGGTCAGCTAACTAGTCTGCTCTTTCAGACTTCACCAAGGTCATTGACCTTAAGACTTCATAAAATTGACTTAATTTGTTTTGCCATCATTTCTTTATCAGTCAACAGTCTATATGTTTATATGAAAGTATTTTTTTCAAATGTCTGAAATTGCCATCTGTGGGCCCTTGGGTAAATAGTTAACTATTTCAATGACAAGTGCAAAGCATGAGGTGAGCTATTAAAGCCATTTCTTTTCTTCCAACAGTAACATTCTGGTCACTATTGAACCATCTTAATGTAAAAATATACCAATGAAAAATGAAATATAGGGAGTGGTGTTGCACAGAGGTTTTCTGTTAAAAATATTCTATGTAATATAAAACAAACAAAAAAAACTAAAAAAGTTGCATATTAGGTATGTGAAGGTACTTACTTCAATCCCCACCAACAGGTTTCCAACAGATGTGTAAAAAGAAAACTGTATATATATGAAGGGTTTTCTAAGAAAAAAATCATTTCAGTTGTAATACAGATTTAATCCTGTCAGCTGTATACTTGCTCTGTGCACTCAAGCAATGAGCAGAACAAGCTTCAAGTTCTCACTCATGTTGTACAATGTCTGTATGACTTAGAAAGACTGTTTGATATAGTGAAAGTTTACCAGAGATCCTACCAGAGTTGTCGCACAAAGTATTTTGATAATTTAACAAAGTTTCTGACTATGCCATCAATAAGAATGGCACAGGAAAATGTTTGAAATCTTTAATATCTGTACCTGAGGATATCCTGTGGTAATCAGTGGTAAAGGTTTACTTTTGAAAATCCTTTTATCTGGCATATCTGTTAAATACATGCAAGCTCCCTACCTCCAGGGGATTCATTACCCCATGACTCTTCACTCTTCCCTCCTAAGCATCATCTAGCAGGAACAGCAGCTATAACAATCACAGTTACTAGGTATATCTGTGAAGCTTCTTCCAGTGGGTAAAAGAATCCTAACAGTTCCAGGTAAGACGGAGGGAGTTCCCATAATATGCCATGTTTGTAAGGAGATGGTAAAAATCTCATCAGAAATTATTACAAAGCCCACTACACAAACTATGCTGTGTTATGGACTGGCAGAGCCATTTAAAGCCTTGCTGCGAACATTTACCTCCATACCATTCTATATCATAGCATACACTCCTCTTTTTTTACCATTATTGATAGGCAACTGTGTATGAAAAATCTGAATTCTTTCTTAAACTATTTACACCTAACATCCTCTTTAAAATGGCAGATCTCCAAAACCAACATCCCAGTTACTCATTGACTCATCATGCTGTTTTGATAGCAAGGGCAACACTGCAGCAGGTATTCTGAGTGGTGCTTTTACCCACTGGGATTTCTGTTGCACCACAGACCTTTAAGATTCTTAAAAGCACTCCAAGGACCACAGCAATCTAAAGCTTTAAAGCAAATTAGATTTAACACCTATCTCCTCCAACCCCTTCCTTTCTAGAACTGAATTCATTATATTTGGTTTACAAATACTCACAGAAAAGCCTTTCTACGAATAATTTATAGGCTGAAGTTTGAAACAATGAATTAAATGAAAGCCATAATAATGTGTTCTGGTAATTCAACCAGTTTAAAGAAAAAACAAAACAAAACAAGAAGATAAATTATTATAAAACGAACTACATTATATTGGTACTGAAGAGCACATCAGAATGGAAGCCAGAGTATGACATGTAGGCAGCTGTGCACACAGATGTGTAACCCTGTTCCAAAGGCTGGAAAACATTCCAGTAAAATGATATCTCTAGGTTTCCAAACTTCAGTGAACTGAAGATTTTATGGTTTTCATCATTTCATATTAATATACAAGTCTTAATAATACATAATGTGAATTTGAGTAACCAAGTGAAAGTAAGCATCCATTTTGCATAGGCACTTTCAACACACCCTTTTAGACAACTTTAATCTTTAAGCACTAACACCAGCAATGAAAACTATTATCCTAAACAGGCACTTTAATATCCACGAGTACCATAGTAAAATGTACAATATAGTTCAGCCACTGAGACATGAGCAGACAGACATCCTCCTGGTGGAAGCTTCCATGACTAAGGGTACATTTAAAAAAAAAAAAATTCAATGCAGACTGTTCAGTATAGACTTGGTATCTATCAAGAACGTTTCCTGCTTGTCATTCCTTCCCTCCAGGTGAGAAAGCAGCCTTTCTGCAAAAAGGACACAAAACCTTCACATTTGTGTCACTGCCATGTTCCAAGTTCATGCAGGAAACCACAGCCCATTTGGCAGGAATCTACCATTTTGCAGGATGAAGTAACAATCTATTTATTTCTGGACTTCCTGCAATTGCATGCTGATTTCCCAACAAGGTGGTTTGTGCACAGGTATAGTTCTCAGTATAATTAATGTGTTATAAGAAATTCATTGTGCCCCCTGCTTTCAAACAGCTCTGTGGTGGCAGGGTTGCATACCACCACTTCACTGGGGCTGTCAGCATCTCTAGGAGGGCTGGGAGAAGGCCAGCACTTAAATGGTTGGGGGACAGAGCCAGCAATCCCGCTGTGATACAGATTCATCAGGAAAGGACATGTCTGAGCAGCACCCAAAATCACAAGAAAGAAAGAAGGGAGCCAGCACCATGAGAGCTGGTGCACTCCCATTCTGCACAACATGGTGCATGTGCTAAACTGGAACTGGGTTATTGCATGGTTGTGCTAGAGCAGCAGTTCATTCAGGCTACCTGCAAATGGGCATGTCTAGTGCCATACTGATGTTGCCATACCGCTTTGAGTTTCTACAGTAGTTCAGCCTACAACAGATGAAAGCTGTTTGCTCTATGCTCCCATGTAAGGATCAGAAAGGTTCTTAGAAGTGATGTCTGGAGAACTGTTTTTTCCCCATTGTTTGCTTAAACCAACACGTAGACCATAGCAAATATTTTCAATGGTATTCGTTCACTATCATTAGCATTCAATGATGCTATGGAGCCTCTATAAACCTATCCTCTGTATTTATGAAATTCTATTTTTTTCTAAAACAATCCGATGACAGTAATTGGGATCTAGATATAGTAAATTATACAAAGTCCCTCCAACGTCCATCTCTCAGAAGTGAACACTGAGCTTTCAGTTTCACAGCAACAGTTCTGCAATTCATACAGCCACTTTGGATAACAGAAAGCTTTCCTTTCCTTTTTCTTCTCTCAGTGAAATTGGTACCTGCAAAAAACAGCCACATTCAGTCACTCTAGGTAGACAGCTTTGGCAAATACAACTGTTCCACATATGCACATTGTGTAATAGCTCCTTGTGAGGTCTAAAACTGGAGGAGTAATAGAACCATCTTCAAAATAAGGAAGATTGGTTTAAGTCAAACACAGTCCTCTGGGAAATTATTTTAGCTTTAAAATCTCAGAAAGACTTGTACAGGTAAGTACTAACAAGCGTATTTCTTCACTATAATACTTGTTAAATAAAAGTAAATTTTTTTAACAAACCCATTCTTTCATTATAGCAAATGACTCCTCCTTTAAAAGTTGTTCTAGATAAAGACCAGCTTTTTACAGTTTCTATTCTGCTGTTTTGTCAATGTTTGGTTCATCAACCCCTCAGTTCTTGTAGTCACCTCTGAAGAAATATAATGAAAGTTTCTTAATTTGATGAAGAAATTTAATATGATTGCGAAAGCTTAGTATGATTATGGTACCCTAATTTTTTAAGACAGACACATTTTTAACTTATAAAATATATCCTTAAAAGCTGGCGGAACTTATTTATATTGTTTTAATTCCAAAATATTTTCAAGTCAGTGTAGTCAGGTCTAGCTTTGAATTTGCTCTTGTGTTTAAATAATGTTCATGGTTTAAATAATGTTCATGTTATTGAAAGAAAAGGTGAAACATTGAGTATATATGACAACACTGGCTGTTCTATGCAGTTTTAACAGCTATATCTGCCCGTGAAGCCAAGTGGAGGTAGGGGGGAAGTATTCCCACCGGTTTAAGTTATTTATTAACTGGTACTTAGTACCCGTATAATGAACTCAAGTACTTTCTAAATTCTTTCTAAGTAATTTATAAAATCTTTAACAACTAAAAGTGAAATAATTGTCATTTGAACCTCTGCCATATCAGAATATTACGTAGGAGGTTATTGCAATCTGTCGAAGCTGTGGAAGGAATTATTTTCACTATTCATCTGGGGTAAGAGTAGATATAATACCTCATACACATTAAGAAACAGAAAGAACCAAAATCAATGCTAGAATACTATACCATTTTCTAATTCAAGATCCAGAAGCACTCACAACTAATAAAATGAAAACTTTGATATACAATATTCCTCATACAATAAACTTCAGCTTTCAGAAACAGTTAAAATTTTCTACAAATTCACTATATTTTTTAGGGGAAGTTAACTGAAAGATATTAAGATATTTCTGTGTGCTGAAATCAGAGTGAGATAACAGGCAATTAAGAACTAATACATAATACTGAAAAACACCCTTTTTCATTTCCCCCACCCACTATACTGTGCATTTTGTTCAGTTATATTTATGTACAAAAAAAAATCATCTATTTTTTTTGCTGAAAGCTTTTCTCATTGAACACTTTATGGCATAAAACTTCCTTAGAAATTAGGTCACATTGTTAGAACTATACAATAGCAACTTTTTGTGAGAATTGTCATGGCAATGTAAGTGCTAGGCAGTTGTTGAATCATCCTTAATATTTTGATTATTTAAAATTTGAGAGAGGTTTAACTGATTCGTATTCACCTAAAGTCCAAAGCCATTCCTAATAGCTCAAAAATATTTTAAGACATTTCCAGTTTAAATCAATGCAACTTCTGAGTATAGTTATTTCCCAGAATTAATAAATGTGCCTGACTGAAAAAAGCTTAATCACTTCTGAAATTCTAACACTATTATACTAAAGGGGAAAAAATTAGGTAATTGAAAACTTATGTTACAAAATCTATTGGTGATCAAATAAAGATCTACCTATATTACAGTTTCTCATCTACTACATACTTAGCTCTTGTCAAATGTTCCTTTTCACCTCCAGAAACAAAAGTGCATCCCTTGAAATTACCATTTATATTATATGGAGCAACCTATATCATATGAAGAAAAATAAAAATTATTTAAATTTTCAAATATTTTTACACAATTATCTTGACATCTTGAAAGTTGAGTACATAATAACTCAATTCTTTTAGGTTGTGTAGTAAGAAAACACAAATCTTCCCATTTTTTGAGTTATTGGCAGTCATGAAAGAGTACTTTCTTCACTGTCAGTTTTCTTAAGTGAGAAGTGAGCTAACTATTATTGTAAATGCATGAAGTTTTGGTCCTGTAATAACTTTCATTGTTTTGCATTTCAGTGGTGGTTGACTTTTCTTGCATTCGCAAAGAAATGTAAGCTCTTTGTTATTTTAGAAATGATTCTTGAGTGCACGCAATAATTTTCTGGTCTTACTGTGCCCAGTTCCCAGTCTTTTAAACATTAGCCTCTTTTCAGGATATAAGGGATTCCCAGTTTGGGATTTACAGTCCCACTTGAAACCTTCATCCAATGTCCGAAGAAACTAATTTCTTGTTCTTGCACCATTATAGATCTGAAATCCTTCTATCATCTCCTTAGCACCTTAGACTGCCACAGTAGCACACAACACTGAAATCTCATGCAAACAGATGTTCTGCTCTATGTATAGGCCTTTACACCTGGAGAAATGTTTGCAGAGAGCTCTGAGAAGACCTCAACCTAAAACCTGTCAGGAGGAATTTGCTTGGAAATACATTTCAAAGCCTTATCTGGAATCTTTGCAATAAAATATATCAGCACTCAGACTCAGCCAGAACATTTATTTTGATGAATGAGGAGTTCAGAACATGTTAATTTTTTCATGACATCACCCAACCTGGGTTGCAGAATCCTGGGAAAATATCCTGTTTGCTTGAAGAAAGTATAAAACGTTGAGACTCACACCTCTGTCACTACCAGGTGAGGACTTCACCTTAGATCAAGAATACCAAAGAACCTTCTTCTTCAGCCAAGTTCTGTGATTGATATCTTTTAAAACCAATTTTTACTCTGAAAACTGATTTAAATTAATGTGACACTGCTTAATGTTGATCTTCAAAGTTTCAACTGATTGATTTAGGTTTCTCTTATTTAGGTTGCATGGACTGAGAAATATGCCCTATTGGGTCAAGATGGATGTTATAGGGGACAAATGAGACACAGCACATATTGTCTTCTATGAAGCCATAGCCATACTACTATGTTTTCCTATTCTATTTTATCAGTCTTTTGCCTAAATGTCTTTCTGTGTCATGCAAATTAACTTCATCAATTTTCTGATATGATCTCTGTCTCGGTAAAAGATGAGAAAATAAAATTAACATCCCCAATATACATACTCCAGTCTTATCATTCATCCTTCTCTGCCTTTCCCCTGAACATTATGCATACACATACACACAAACCCCAAAGAAGTACAACTTTCAGCTTTCTACCCCAGCTCAGTTCCTTCTTTCCAGGATCACTATCTCCTTCCATCTCTTCTAAGCTGTCTTTTTGTCCCGCTTCTTCCTTCCAGCCTTGTTCAGCTTACAGGTCTGTGCTTTCTTCCACCAACCAACCGTTTTGTTTCCGGTAGGGATTTTGCTCACTTTTTATCTCATTAAACTGTAAAAAGACATCCAAGCAACCTGATGCAGAAGTGATTCCAACCAAGTTCTTCTGTAGCCATATTCCAGATTGAGGTTCAAAGCCATAAAAAATGTTTGATATTGATGGGATTTAGGAAATTAAAGCCAAACTTGTATCTCTCAATACCTGCAAGCAACCATTCACTAATGGTCAGAACTCCTAAAGTGTCTGAAGTTCTGGTACCTTAGAAAGTGTCTGAAAAGGCTCTTAGGGCTGTGCTTTGAAGAACAGGTTTGGCTATACCTCCACTTACTAAAAATAGGCCAGCTGTTCTGAGGAAAGCACTGGAAGCCAAGAAACTGGAATGAGAGAGAAAGTGAGCTCTGGCAGTCTGCAAGGTTAGACACCTAAATCCAAGGGGCAAGACCAAACCAGTCCTTTGTCTTCAGAAGCATCTCCTGACAGAGCGCCGTTGCCCCTGTTAGGATTCTTCCCTTAAGTACACATGGTGACCTATGAGCATCCCTGCAGGACCAATGGCTACAGGCTCATGGCTGTGTCACTGCCCTACCTTTCCTGGTGGCTCCAGCAGCAAATTTTATCTGGAATCATGCAGCTGTAAAATAAAGTTTCAAATGTATGTCTATACAAAACATTCCCTTATTGGTTTTGAAGTACCTACCTAGTATTGTCCACTGTTAGAAATACAAGAATTTAATCCCAGGATTTATCCAGACAGTCTAGCCCTGACCAAAACACTTCGCATGGCTGCTTTCTAAGGGGTTAGAAATAGCATCAGTGATATTTATTACAGACTTCAGCTGGCACTTAGCTTGTCAGGCATTCCAATCAATATGTGATGCTTTTGTTTCTCCACATCCCTATCACAAATTATATTGTTATTGTGTTTTGACTCTGCTGAACACTTGAAGGCTGTATTGCTCTGTGCTCCCTAGGGCACCAGGAAAACAAACAGAGAATTTCAAACTTCTCACGACATCATGCTGCAATGACATTTTCAGTTTACCCTTGTATTTTGAAGACTGTCTCCAGTCATCAGGATTATGATCATGGGGTACACTTTTGCTGCACAAGATTTATTTACTGGCAAGTTCTGCATAGTTGTAAATTACCCAAACCCCCAACACTGCAGATTATAATGTATTTATAGCTCAGGGACACATTACTTCTTATCTTTTGACTGAAAAGTTTATTTACCTGGTGAGAGGGAGAGCATCAGGGATCTTAGTAGGTAAACAGTGAAGATGCTTGTAAAAGAGATAGGGGATTGGAATAGTATTGACAGTACTAGTATTAGTATGGCTTCCAGTATTGACATAAAATAAATCAAGCAACTTCAGAAACTTTCAGTTATTTCTGACTTCAGCTTTATCCTCTGGTTTCTTTGCTCTGCCCTCGAACAGCCTTCACTACATGCCTATCTGTCCTCTCATGCTCCAGTCCTTCGGTGCAAGGATTGTTTTTTCTCTTATATTTGGAAAGTGCCCAGGCCATTTTACACATAGTCACAACATAAATAAATCTTATCCGGCCTGCTGGAATGCCCACTCAGTGTGTTAGCTGCATGGCTGCACCTTCAGTCACCTCTTGTTCTCTCCCAAGGATTGTCCCATATTTCCTGCAGTTTACTGCCAGCAGCAGGGGAGCATCTATACAGTCAGATGTCCAGTTTCAGATATTTTTCCCCCTTGTTTTTCTAGGAAAATTAGATAATGACAGTTCTAATGAACTCATTAAAAGGGGTGATCTACACAGAATTTACCAACAGTGAGGGTGCATGCACTACTCAACAAGATACGCTGCAAACACAAGTATAATAAACACTGCTGGAGAGGGCTGCCTGGTGAACTCGTGGTGCAGCTGTGGAGTGCTGCATTGAGAGCCAAGTGACCCCAATTTCAGAGCAGTCCCAGAATCCAGAAAACTGAGTTCATAACAGTTATGTGTTCACAGTCAGGGAGAAAGAGTCAGAAAAACAAATATTTCTTCTTGTTTTAACATTTGGGATTTAAAGTACAAGACCTGTCTTTATATTACTGACCAGGCTTTCTAGCTCTCCAAAGCACCAACTGCTCTGTGTTGGCATAAATGTTGCTCCATGGAGGTCGATAGGAGTTCCAGCTGACCTCTATGAAATATCTGTTAAATAAAATACATCAAAGAATTGGATTCTTTAAGCAATCTTTTCCTCAAGTTTCCCTGCTGTAAAGGAATGGAGAATGTTACTCACTCTGTTGCATAAATCTCTTTAAGAACTCTAAGCAGAAAAGCAAGAGATTAATTCAGTAACAAATTTTGGCATCACTGCAGAATCTACACCTATAATTAAAGCGAACTTACTTCATCTATAGTACTGTATATATGACTAAATGCTATTCCTTGTGAACTAAAGGGTATGTAAAAATTCCTAATCAGACAAAGTCTGCATTTTTATTTGAGGGTTATGTAGCTAATATGCTGGAAAGTGAAACAAACATTTCTCATATTATTACATCTTTCACAAAATATGTATAACTGTGAATTTTGCACAGTCCATAAATTAATTCCCTCATAACATTAATTTGCTTAATTTTATCTATAGAAGTTATATATGTAAAATATTAAGAATGGCAATCTGAAAACATAAGAAATAATTATTAATTGTATATTTTACACTTATCACACTATCCAGAGTAATTGGATAATAATAATTACCAATAATCCACCCTCATATATATAGCTTGTACTTTTAGAACAAGCTCTGCTAATGTAGCTCCATGAACAGATTCACCATTATTTTACCATGTCTGTCATTTTGGATTTAAAGATATCTTCCTATATAATGCAGAAGTAGTGCATAGACAGCATATACAGTATGTACAGATAATGAACTACCCAGCCATTCAACAATCATGCTCAAACTATGATTGTAAAGTCATGGAGCAAAAATTAACTTTCCTTCATTGCGACCTGTGTTTAGGCTGTATTATCCACAGACCATGGTAAGATTTCTGCAAATTAATGTATATCAAACCTTTATTGACACACCAGGAAATTCTTAATTCCTCTGTTTTTCTTGTTCGGCATGTCAACTAGACTGATATGGCCCAGATTTACATTGCAAGTTCATATGATTTGCCTACAGCAAACAAGTAAGAACCATTAATGTGGCCCTTGTAGGTACATAGAGGGAAAGAGATTTTAAAGTCAAATAATGGTACAAGATATACAATTTTCTGTGTAGAATACTGTATCAGGTTACTTAATAAAGAACATTTTTAAGCATATCTAATCTAGGTAACAGAACAATTGAGCTTTCTTGCACAACCTTAATTCATCTCATTAAAGTACATGCATTATGAGACAATCTTTAATTAAGTGATTATGCACTACAAATTCTGTACTGCATTTTACAAGACACACAATAGACTTTTTTTTCTGGAAATGAATTAAAATTATCTAGAGCTGACTGAAGAAACCCCTCTTACATATGCCCATACAATAACAATAGGAAGTTATAACTCTAGTTATCCAAAACTAAATAAAAACAACACTTACCACCGCTTTCCATCTGGCTTTCTCAAAGAGATTTATGAAGTTGTACCAGAATATTTATTTTATAATTTGCAAATGTAGTAAGTGGAAACACAGCAAAATCTTCATCTGCACTTTGAAGACTCTTCTGTATTGTTCTTCGTAATGAACAGAATAAAATAACAGACCTCAATTTTCTTCTTTCTTTGAAACTACTTAAAATTAAGGATTACATGGCTCACAATGAACTTTTATAATTACTTTCTAGAGCTTTATACAAATAAGTATTAAAAGCATAGGTCTTGCTGCATTTTTTAAAGACAGGAAGGGTTCTACCTGTATTTACATATTTTGATTCAAAATCTCCTTTATTCTCAGTTGGGAACAGAAAAGCCTTTATTATTCTCAGCTGGGCCCAGTCCCACAAACATTTCAACTCTGCCTTCATCAGATGCAGATCACACCAGCATTTATCCCCACTAATCACCACTCCCTCTGGCACTGACATTATCCTGGGGAGTTTCCCATTCACCTGACATCAATTACCCTAGACCCTGCTGATACTTAATTCATATCATCATACTTAATTAATCATTAACCCCTTCACTGCAGTCAGTGTTCTGTAATTGGTGTTCACAGCATCTGCAAAGTATTAAGGGTATTTGAATCTATATTCATCATGAGCTCTTCTATTAAAGCATGAGGTACAGCCTACAGACTTCAGCCATGTTTCAGGACATCACACAAACATATTAACACTAGGAAAAATTAGTACTCCTGATCCAGCAGGTCCATAAATCTAGCAGCTGCATATCTGCCATTCAGTTCTCTTCAGAGCCGTTTAATAAAATCCTGTTTTCACAATGATATCAGGAGACCTGAATGATCACTTACCTAGGAAAAATGTTCATGCAAATAAACAGCTACCTTTGTAGAGCTTCACGTTTCAAAATATTTAAATAAAAAAGACAGATAGATTTAAAGGAAAAGTCTGGTTTAAAATTTAACTGTTGTCAGGTCACTCTAGAAATTGGGATTTTCTCATGATAGAAGTTGGTGGATAAAATAGCTGAAAAATTCATGCGGTCAAACCGCAGGTAGCTATGCATGTCTGACAATATTTTATATTGTTTAGGTGATATCTTATTTTCTTTATAGAGAAGTTTGAATTCTGTTGAGCTTCAAAAATCCATTTGCCCAGACTAATATTCCACCTTTTCTTTTTCATTGAAAACCTAAATGAATAAAAGTCAGTGTGCATAGAGTCTTTGGTGTAGGACTCTAAACATGCAGTGAGAAATGCAAGGAGGTTGAGGAATAAAACAAGTACTAAGGATGGCTTATTTCAGGAAGAAACCACCTACTCTGAATGTGAGAAAATTATCCATTAGTGTCAGTGGATTGGATTATTAGATTTAAATCCTGTGGCTCTTCATTAGAACTCATAGCCTCATTTCATGTTTATCTTTTAATGGTAAGTTTGAACTGAAGATCTATGAAATTATATTTATCTGAAACAAAAGAGACAAAGAATTGGTATTGAGGATATCAGTGGTTCTCAAGTTAACAGCAAATCTGGAGGTCCATATTGTATGCTTACTCTACTGAAAGACAAATAGCACATCACTGATGAGATGTTTCCCAGGTCTTTATATCCTGCTTTTATTTTGTTTTGCTTTTAGCTTAACAGAAGAGAAATATTTAAAGAGTGGAGTAGCTAACAAATCGCATTTCACAAGCATCAAGAAAGAGGTTAATGAGGTTTAAAAATAGGGTTAAGTGGTATCACCATCACAGGAGCTGTGAATGTTTGTAGAAGATGCACATGAAAGAAGACACATTTTAATAGTATGGAAGATTCTCACTTTTATTTCTTCTAGCAGGCTAATGTCAGAGAGATGTTTAAATTTTTACTAGAGGTGCAAGATAAAATAGAACAAAGCCACATTTACTGGTTGCATATCTTTACGAATCAGGTGGCAGAGATCAATTAATACAAAAATAAAAATTTAACTATTTTTTAATATGTAATTCTCTTAGAAATATCTCTAGCCAATACATCAAAGTTATACATCAGTCCATGCCAGACTGAAATCAAACAGTTTTTCCTTGTGGACAGGCAAAATACAATCATATCTGTAGATCAATGCTTATTACATTACTTTGAAAATTAAACAAAACATAAATAATCAAGCATTCTATTCCCTCCACTTCCACAGAACTGGTAGTACCAATCTTCAGCTTCTTACAAAGACCTGTGGTCAAAATCTTAGTGATGTAAAATCATCCCTCCTTATTACAGTCACAAGCGTTATGTTTACTTTCAACAAATAAGGAGCTTGTTGAGTATTACCAAGGAAAAGTGTAATACTGCATGAATCTTTCCTTGCATGAGTGGAAGGAGCTGGTTTATTTCTAGTAGTTGGAAAGAGTCCAAGCTCAGCCAGTTGAGAGGAAATTTCTTTAGCTAAATTATTTTTGTTGAAATTTCCCTAAAGAAATTTAGCCTGAGGCAGTCAGTGAGTATGGAAAATTTCAGTCCAAACAGATGAAGTATGATGAACACATTAGCATTTGAAAATGTGATTTTATCATGAGTTGTGTCAGGCCACTTTAGTAACAGAGAGATCTTTCTGTCCCCCCCTGTAATACTGGTCTCCTTATAGGCATCAGTGACTGTTGTTAATTCCAGGCCTGGTTTTAATGGATGGTGTCCTTTCCAGTCTCTTTCAGACTAATTGAAAAAACTGAGTCAGTGTATTTATGGAATCCAGCATCATGAGAAACAGAATCTTTTTCACAAAAGACTTGTCTCAATGGTAAAAGCTGCACAAAGCCAGGCTTCAGAGTCTAATAGTTCTTCTAGTGGCTGGTTGTATATACACCTTATGGTCCTTATAACAGACTAACATATACACCTAGATAAAGAAAATTTCTCCTGGAGGGATTGCCTGGAAGGCAGATGGACTAGCACACTCTTCTGACTGTTATTGTTGTCTAACAGTTGACGATAAGTACAGACTAAAAACTAAATTTTAAAGTAACTTTTGCTTACCAGTTGAGCAGAAAATAGCAGGTTGGTATAGAATAGAAATAGTAAATGGGAGGCCTACGTGGGTTTGGAACTGTCAAGATCCCCTGATAGGATTGGGCAAGCTGTTTCATTCCAAGTCCAAACAACCTGAACTCCAGCTGTATAATTATGTTTGGATTTGGGGATTTTTTTTTTCTGCCCATAATATTTTGTTTGGCTTCTGGACTGTTTGGAAGTTAGAATTTCTTCTGCTGCCTATTTACTTATGACATTCAGTGCTGGCAAGGCTGGTGCATTTCTGAACTGTGGAATTCTCTAAATTCCCAAGGATATTTGAAAACCATCATTGTCAGTAATAAAGTTTAGATATTGTGGGTAATAAGAGCAATTTCAGTAATAAGAGGCTTACAGTGTATCAGTCTTGTGACTTTGCTTGAGAGCTAAGGGGTGGGTCAGCAAGTATGCGATATGAAGTAAAAAATATTTGTCCTAATCGTTAGGAAGATACATTAGGAAGATACAGCCTTACTAGTGGGATGTGCTCTAAAATCAGGGTTTCTAATTTACAGAAAATGCTAGTTTGCTTAGTATTTGGTTGCAAATGCAAATCTATTACAAAACTTTTCAAAATGCCTTATAAACTCAAGACCCTGGAACAGCCTACAGTTTCTGTCAGACAAATCACTGTTTTCACCACCAAAATTACCTCCTGTAAAGCAACAATACTACTTATACGGCCTGGCATGCACTGCATAATCAGAATACCAATCATGACTGGTGAATCCAAAAGAAAATAAGATTATACTGTCACACATGCATGTAAAATTAGCCACTTCTCTAACAGTAGGTGGAAGGGTTGCATAAGTGCTTCTGTAAAGTATGTTGGACATTGTTGTAACTGCCTGAGTTTAGTTGATCCCATTTCCACTAATTTGTTACAATGCATTTACTAATTAGTTGGTCATCACATACTGACAGTTTTTTCTCTCCCACTAGATGTCTCCTAAAGCACTCCCTTTACTGACCCAGAATCCCTGTTCTTCTACCAGTACTTCCTTCCTTCATGCTCTGCACTTGGGGCACAAAAACTTCAAGCTTCTACATGAGATATTGACACCAGTTTTACCTGAGTCCGAATATGAATCAAATTGCCCTTGTATGAGTGACTCAGCTTTTCCCTCACTTGTTACTTTGTTATCAATATAAATTTAAAAATGTTTTAATAAGATCGATCCAGTAGTATGACATAATCTGTACATGGATTGGTACCTGGTTGGTGCAGTTTACAAAAGAAAACTTAATAAAAGTACATATTTTTGAAAGATTTCAAAACTTCAGCCAAGCATCTCAAGGATCTCAAAAACTGGTCCACCATTTGGAATTAAGCCTGCTAAGTATCTGCATCTTAGTAAAAGTCTACATCCATATATTTTAACCCCAATTTAACCATACAAAGCTGGATGTCTCAACCAAGTTAATTCTGTTTATGTCTGATGAGGTACCTCACAAAACTTTCAGGTGGTTGTTGTATAAAACTGAAATTCATTCTGTGAGGACGTATTTTATTTGTCTAAAGCTCTAGTTAGGAAAACTGAGGGAACTTTTCCAGGACATTACACAACGATCCTTCATTAGAAGACTATAAACTTTTCTGAGTAAAAAAATTAATTCTGATTTCCATAGTGTGTAACCCCACGCAACGCTGTAAAAAATCCTCCAAAACTGGCTTGCACAGAGGCCAGATCTTTTACTTTTGTCATCCCTCATTAGTCACCAATATATTTAAATCTGTCTAAAAATTTCCACTGACAAATCCCATCTTTGAGGGCTTATGATTCAGCTGTAAATTTTTACTGTAAATTGAAACAGAATAAAGACTTATCCCAAGAGAAAATTATAATAGTATTAATTTAAATATATATTTATTATATTTTATGGTTTTAAGCTATTAAGATTTTCATGCCCCCAGCACCTTATGTGTCTGGGATAAGTTTTAAAAGAAGTTACATTTAAGATGAGCCTAATTGGTGGTACCCAAACCAGCCTAAACTGTGCTTCTCTGACTCGCCTCAGTTCTGCCAGATACACTGAGTACCATACCATATCTGACCCCCTATACAGAGGGCCTTAGCAGTGTGGATATTCAATTCAAATATTCACACAAATATTTGATTCCATCACCACTGATCTGGAGATGAAAGCCCTAAATTACATCTCTTTTAGCTGTTAGACTCAATGGTAGATCAGGGCTTTTCAAATCACCCTTACGCAAGAGCAAGCACCTACACCAATGCAAGGCAGCTTGTCCTCAGCTATGCTGAGCTGGGCAACCAATACTCAGCGGTTGCCCACAGCTCCCAACAGTCATAGAACTCTTTGGAGGAGCTCAGCATGCATTTCCCTGATCCCAGTCATCTGCTATTCTGACTGTCAGGCAGCTGGTCCCCTGCCTTTGGCAGGGTCCTACAGAGCTGAATTCACAGCAAAAATTCAGAGCCAAAGCTTTGCACAAAGGTAAGATTCTTAAGTGTGTTATGCAGCTGTTTTCTCAATGTCTGTACTCCATGGAAATTTGGAGCTGCTCCCCAGTGTACATGGAAGTTGCTGGAAATTTTCAAGGTCCTGTAAGCAAGCAAGGAACCCTGATTTCTTTAATTTTTCTCATGACGAATGTAGGCTAAAAATGTATTGCTTGACACTGAATCTTGCTTTCATCTGCTGCTTTTTGTTCCCTACGATTTATTATGTTTTGTAGTCTTTTTAATATATTCTGTAAAGTATCTAATTTTTTAGCACCATTTGTGCATCATATATAGATCTGAATTTCTGTTAATAGGCACAATTCACGTTCATTGTTAAAATCAAAGTCTTTTTTATTTTTCTCTTGCTTTGTAACTTTCACTGCAGAAATAAATGGTTAAAGAAACAAGGTCCACAATCGTCATAAGAATTAGATGCACTATTTCCCTTCCACACAAATATGTACATGTACAAAATTACATAAACCTTAAAAAATGCATTAAATTTCATAATTTTGAAAATGCCAACAACAAATAAATTTTAGACTACTTCATAAAAAATAACATGTTTCATCCAGCACAGCATGTCAAATCTGAGAATTTTGCAAAAAGATTTTGGGTAAACAGCATGTGTCTTTTTCAGCTAATAATGCTGCCTTTCCCAACAAATAATCTCTGCCTTATTTACTATTACTTGGTAAACAAATCCCCAGAATTTTAAGAAACATCAATGACCTTATCCAGAATTCCCTTAAAAGAACTTCCAAGCCTATAAATACTCTGAGATCATGAGTGAGAAGGAAAAGCTCCATTAGACGTGCAAAAAAATTAAACATCAAGCTGAGGAAAAGTAGCAGAGAAAACCTAAAACACCTTCTACTGCTGCATGAGCAGAGGCCCACATGAGGCTCAGCCACCAGCAGGAAGAGTGAATACTGTGTAATACTGGGCCCCTCAGTTTGTGGACTCACTGTGCTGTCTCTTACAGGCACAGGGTCGTAAGTCTTTAGTTAGGTGTTTCAGGGTATGCTGCTGGCACTGATGTGTGCTCTTCATCAGACCACAGCAAAAAACCTAAAGAAGACGACTTTCTTAGTAAGAAAGAAGAATACCTTTCTTATTAGTAGGTTTGAATTTGCAATCAAATACCAAAGACCTGAACTTTACCATTGTGTGATTTAATAAATTGTATCTGCTTTCTGTGAAGCAAAAGATACACTTTGCAATTGTGGTTCAACAGATCAGATTTTTAAAACAAGCATTTTGCCTTTTAAGTTATTTTGCAGGGATTCAGTTATTAGTCACTTTCCTAATAGCATGTACCAAACCTGTCATGTCTGAGCTGCACTCTGTGGGTAGGCTGTGTAAAGACTTTCACACCCCAGTAATGTGCTCTGAATTGTACCTCATGCAACCCATACAAGAGGGCATGTCCATGTCCTCCAGGAGCAGTCCACACGGGCATGACTCCTAACTGCCACATTAGATAGAACCAAAACTAAATACCTTTGTGAATCTGACCTTGAACATAAATTTTGCTATAGTAAACCCAGTAGCTTTCTTTGAGTTTCAGGATCTTAAATCTTCCTATTCAGTGATAAATGTCGACCTTAAGTATTTGTATATGTTGCTTATGGAAAAAGATGGTTTAATTTTGTTTTTAAGCCAGCTAATCATCTCTGTCTACTTTCTGAGCACTATGCCTTTGTAAATAGAGCACCACTGTCTAATTTTCAGTCTGCAAGCCTGAATGTTAGTAAGGTATTGTTGTTAGCATTAAGTAAATCCTTCTCTTAAAATGCAGGTCTGGAGAGTACTCCTTGCATACCACACCTTTTAAAAGCTTCAGTAATGTCTAAATCATGTTCAGGCCTGCCAGTACCCAGCTCCACATTTTGCAAAGTTGCCTAATGTCTGGGAACAAGGTTCAATTATACCAAGAAAATATTATAGGCAGACCTCTAGAAATATTTTTATGTATCCATTTTTCCAAGGAAAAAGCGATTGAATTGTGTAAGCTGCCCCTCTTCCATTTTATTGTAAGAATTCCCTGGTGCTGTTAGTTCACTCAAAGCCAGAAGTATCACTTTACACAGTTTTTCATTGTACTCAGGGGAAGTATATGGAAATTTTACAGCAATAAGCTACAAATGGGGAGCTGGACTACAGCCAGTCTGCATCCTTCTCATGCCCTTACAGCATTTTTGTCCAGCATTCAGCGTTCTCCACAGTGTATAGAATATTTACCCTGAGAGCCTATTATATTTGTTTTGGAAATGAAAAATGCAGTAAGTAGGTCTTTAACAATGATGTCTAAGCAGCACAACTGACGTTTTCTTTTTGTTTCAAGAAAAGTTCATTAGTGGAGTTTCTAAACCCATAAAATCAGATTTTCAATAATGTGCAGCTTTTCTGTTTCAGTTTATTCTTTTCTAAGTGGTCAATAATTACTGTCCTCGTGTAATACAACCTGATTATCATTGCATCTCTTGCACAAATTGTTATCATATGCAACATGAAGGTGTGTTAGCCTGACTCAGAGCCTCATATGTTTTTTCATTGTACATTTGTAACTGAAGAGAGGAGATAGCCAGAATAGTGTTATAATTGCTACAGGAATATAAGATAACATGTTATGAATATCAGAGGCATGGAGCCTCTCTTATGGGGACAGGCTAAGATAGTTGGGGTGGTTCAGCCTGGAGAAGAGAAGGCTCTGGGGAGACCTTAGAGCAGTCTTCCAATATCTAAAGGGGGCCTAACAGAACTCTTGAGAGGAACTTCTTACAAGGGCATGTAGTGACAGGACAAGGGGGAATGACTTTAAGCTGAAAGAGGATAGATTTGTATACCTATTAGGAAGAAATACTTTACTGTGAGGGTGGTGAGACCATGGAACAGGTTCCCTGAGAAAATGTGGATGCCCCATCCCTGGAAATGTTTAAGTCCAGGCTGGATGGTGCTTTGAACAACCTTGTCTAGTGGAAGGTGTCCTGCCCTTGGGGGCTGGGGGCTTGGAACTAGATGATCATTAAGGTCCCTACCACCCCAATCCATTCTGGGATTCCATGGCAATGAATATCCTCAAGGAATGAAGCCTATAAGATCATAGGAAAATTGCTGGTTTAGACTTCTCAAGGTATGATGAAACATGCATCAATAACATGCATTAATAGCAGGCAAATGTATTTCATCCTTCGTATACTGAATATGTACGTGAACATAGCTCAGTTAAGCACCCCATTCACTCCTCAGGGAGTGGTAGCTCCATAGAAGATAGAATTTTACAATTGAAAGTATCATATATTCCATAGAAACAAGTGGAAGTTGATTTCTTCCCAGTGTACGAAATTCACTGTTGAGCAGAAGCCTGTAGAGATTGTCTTTATAATGAAAACTTTGTTTTCATAAATTTCATAGGTCTTAGGTGGGAACTACTTTATTCACTTACATTTCAGACCTCTACATTTGAGCCAGATACTATGTATGATGCTCACAGTCGGTGGAAAGAAGTTGATACTCTAAAGACAAGATTCAGCTGTCCAATTTTAAAATCAAATTTAGGGTAAAACAATTAACACTAGAGACCCTATTAACCCAATCTCTTCTCTGATCATAGAGGGGGACAAAAATGATTGGTTCTGATAGGACTTTTTACATTATAGATTTCTACATTTAGACAAATGAATAAGGCCAGTGGAGCAATGGCAGGAGGCATGGTATAGGCACAAAAAGAAGTGGTACCTGTTTGAAATCCAAAGACTGTCACATCATAAGACCTTACCATAATGCCATGCCTCCTACAGCTTCTGCGTACAGCAGCCCAAAGCTTTGCTCAGGATAGATGTCAAACAAACTTGAAATCAATAGCAGAACTTGGTCAGAGTCACACTTTGAATTAGAATTGGTTCCTAGAAATCCATTCCCAGGAGCTTGATAACACTTTGATGATTTAATAGGATAACAGCAACAAGATCCTAACATGTCTTGAGAGGTAATATATGAAAATAATGCCATGATAATTAATTATTAAAACAATGAGAAGCTCTTGCCATATCCAGGGCTGAAATAAAATTCACCATACCTTTTTTCTGTAATGTATTCTAGGAATAGCCATTTAATCTTTCTGTGCCTCAGCTCCCTATCTGTTCAGTAAAAGGCCAATATTCTATTTCTCCCAATTTCTGTGAGGTCAGAGTGAAAGTCTTCGTTGCAAAGACTCTATAATGATTTCATAGAATCAATCATAGAATCACAGAATAGCAGGTTGGAAGAGACTTCAAGTCTCATCTGGGTCAACCTGTCAAGGTAAAATGTGACCTAGACTAGATGCCCCATCACCCTGTCCAGCCAAATCTTGGAAGTGTCCAGTGCTGGGGAATCCATCATTTTCCTGGGGAGATTATTCCAATGGCTGATCTCATTGTGAAAAAAATTCTTCTTGTCTACATATCTTTATAGTTCCTAACACAATGACAGCTCAGCTGGGATCTTTGCGTAGAGTTGGAATATACATAACAGTGTACAAAACCCATACTTAATGAATGTCAGTTCCTCACTGTTAACATACATATATATTACAAAGTTGGAAATACTGCATTTTACGTAAATGTATTTCTAGAATATTATTACTACTACATATTCTTCTATTGCAGTGTCTACAGACTATTTCTTAATTTAGAGGCTAACAGCAAGCATATTTGAGATTGAGAATTCATGCTTATGGCTCTGTGTTTCTTTTACAGCATGTGATTGGTAACACCTAAAATTATACTGGGAGCTATATTTCCTGCATCTTTATACAGCTTTAGAGCTATCATCACCACCAGACGGGACACAAAGATTTTTGTGTAACTACAAGATTAACAGATGGGGAAGGGAGGAACTGATTTTCAATTATGTATATAAAGTAATGTATTGTATATTCCATGTTTATTTTTAATATGACAGAAACATTCTGAAAATTGTACAAGATTTTCACCAGGTTACTTTCTAATACTCTAATGCTCTAATACATAAAGTGTTTTACCACACCAGTCTGTGTGCACTCATTTTTCGTGATGATTCTTCAGGAAGATGTGAACTTTCGACCTCCCACCTTCCCAACACAGGGTCTATTCATTAATAAAAAAAAGAAAAAAAAAGAGAGAACAAATAGCTTACACACATGTATGCCTAATACACATCTTGGTGGCAAAAAGCACTTAATGTGCTAGCTGCTCAAAGCTGCTCAAGAAGGCAACCCAGCAACAAGAAAGCTTTCAATGAATTAATGTGGAGCTTTTGTTAAGTTTGTTCTTTAAAAAAAAAAGAGTGTCTTAGAGGTATAAAATACCAAATATTCACTAAATGTGATATTTCATGTTTATGTATGTCATCAATCCAGTTCTTGACATTACAGACTCATGCAAAAAAATACAAGTGGACAGATATTTCACCAGGGACTATGATGACGTATTATTTTTTTTACAATTTTGGGGTTTTTAAGTTTCTGATTTTTTAGTTATACTTGGTGACCACAGAGCACTTTTCCAGACTGATTCTGTGATTCACTTAAGTTTGAACTCTTTCCGTGTCTGTCTATACAGCCACCACAGTTCTGAAAAAAATTTAAGAAGTTAGGCTCTTCATATTTGCCACTGACAGTCTCATAAGAAAATGGGCCTTTGATTTCCACTGACTTTAAGGGGTTGATGACCAAATTTATTCAAAATCGGTTGAGATTTTGGACTATAAGACCGGAAGGAGCAATAATTTGTTAGAGTAAGGCAATAGTTTCTTAACCAGCAAAGATGCAAGCAGATGATGAACTTTGCAAATGTGAACTCCATTTCTGTCTATGAAGAGAGACACAATACTATTTGACACACACTAACTTCATGAAGCTACTGTTAACTATGCCTGTTAAAAGGGAAGATATCACTGTTTTTCCATAAGGGAAATTAATTCTTGATTGTGCTGTGTATCAAATCTTCAAACCCTTTCACTTTACTGTGTACCTGGGTGTAAAGTGAAAAATAAATTGATGGAGAACTAAAAATAAGTTTCCTTCTTCTAGCCCACTGACACTGACTCCCCTGCTCTTATATGAACACCAAAAAATGTCAGCATACCAAAACTGCATCTCAAATTGACTGGTAATCACCAAGATGTGTGTTACATATCCAGATTGTCACTTTCTACCGAGAAATGTGCTGTCTTTTCCACAAATAACTGATATTTCAATCCAACCCTACATTCTGGGCTCAGTGCAGTGTTATAATCCAGATAATCATAAATATGAAGTACATTTGATCAAAGCCACTTAAAAAAAAAGAAATAAACACTGTTTTAGTGTCTTTTTGCTCACTTTAAAATGGCTTAAAATATATTTGGGGTAAATTAAAAAAAAATGTGTTTTATCAAATCTGTGGTCTGCTGCCTTTCCATTGTTAATAGGCAAGCCAAAACTTGCTGATTTATGCAACATAAGCAAAAAACTGAGGTCAAATTTACATTTCATAAATCATAGAACAGACCTGCAGATGCCAAACTGCAGAATTCTACATAATCTCTGCAACTTCTAAACTATGCTTATTATGACACATAACAAATAATATCAAGTTGTATATAATTTTTAAATTGACTGTTTCTCAGATAGTAAAAATATCCGTAGACAATGAGCTTTGTAATTTCCTTTGTGTTGTACTCTGTTAAAGAAAGGTGCTCAGTCTGGGAATACCATACTGTAAGTGATAGCTCTAACTGCTGATATTATTTATATCCCTGACTTCAGCATGTACATTTGCCAAAAGACTCACTCAACTTCAAGACAGGGCCAAAACTTGTAAACCCCAATCAGACATAGCTGTCATTCTCTGACATGAATGTTAGTGCTGTAGATCAATGAGACTACTTGATCAGTGTAAGATACTCTAGACTGTGTGCCAGTACAGTATCAGCAGTGGAGAGAAGTTAGCACAAAGTAAGCTAAAAAATGTGAAGCCAGATGATGGATCTACCGCTCCTCTTGTGCACATGTTGACCTGCCCTGTTAGGCTGCAGTACATCTCTGTAGCATTTAGTGTAAATTACCAACACATTTAAGTCCACCTTGTTCACCTAACAGAAAATCCTAAGGGTTACAATCTTTAATTTCCCCTAGAACCAAAAAATTGGGATCACTGATACTTAAGGGTCAATCTACCAATGTATGCTAAGAAAATTTCCTGCACCTCCCTTATATGTGATCTGGAACACACATGTAACTGGGACATCCATGAGTGACATCTCCTCCATCCCTCCCTGGCTCTCAGAAAGCCATACCTATAAATCTGTCCTCTATAGCAGTCAGTGTATTCGGTTCCCATGCAGGAAACTAACTGCCTAGGAGCTTTATGTGTTAGCTCAGTTAGTGCCTGCCTCAGGGTGAAAACTCCTACTGAAAAACTATAGTCTACCATCGAGATTCTGAAACTTCTCAGGGCTTCAATTGTCTAAGTCATTATGTAGAGTTGGACTGGAAACTTTATCCATTATCAGCTTCCTGTGAGTTTCACTTTTGTGAATGTTGCAAATCATTCTTTTTTTTTTTTTCTGTTTTATGAAATGCCATAGAAAAGCTTGCAAAAGGAAAAAAAAAAAAAAAAAAGCAAAACCCAAAAAACAACCAAACAAAAAAATCCTTCTCTCGCTCACAAACCCAGAAAACTTGATACACAAGCTGTGGATGATTAACCTTGGTCTCATAATCCACTATCTGATTTGTTGGTCATTACATATTGGATTTGTGGACTCACTAGCTGACAGTAGGCACTAAAAGGTACGCACTGGTGGCTTTTTAAGCATGGTCTCTGGTATAAGAGACACCAAAGGTCAATTAACAAAACGACTGCTGAGCTGAGATAGTGATGATGTGAAGAGAAGTTATTACCTTCTTAGGACATGAGGGAGTCTTCCCTGCTAAAGCACAGTAATCTATATAGACAGGATGGCCTAAGTCTGAACAAAGGCAAAGTAGTGCCTTGAAGCCTCAGGACATCATTTCCCTTGTTCTCAAATTCAGTACTAAGCACTGGAGGCAAGGTTGAAATGTTAATGCAGGAGGTAAAGAGGGTCTCCCTCATTCTCTGGCTTGTCTTTCAAGGGATCTTCTCCCAGATTTCCATTTGAATTCTGGGGAGGAGATACATCAATACAGTCTTTCAAAAATAAATGAGGCCACAGGCACCCACTGACTACACTCTATTTAAAACTCTCTTGTAATGCTTTGGTTTAGCCAGTCTATAGGTTCTTGTACTGTATAAAATCCCTACTGAGTAACACCAGTGTTACTTAGAGAGGTGCTATATCAGCACTGCAGGGATCCCAAAAGTCATTGCAGGCCAGCAGGTGACTGACAAACTACCAGTAATGATCCATTTGCTACATACAGGTCTAGATAGAGATGACACAGATACACAGATAAGACAGAGGGAAAGATCTGGAGATGATAGAGATAAATGGTGACACTGACAGTAGAAGAAGGAAAATCAGAGAAATCAGAGTGAATATTTAAACAAATATATCTGAGATTCATCTAGGGAGAAGCAGCAGAGTCTAGCTGCTCAGACACTGTTTTATAGGAACCCTGAGACTAAAATCTTGCAGTAGTAAGCAAGTGGGTTGTGAAAGCAAATGCAACCACCTGAGATCCCTCTCAGTGCTACAGGATTTAGGGGTCCTGGGCTCAAATATCTTCTCTATATTAGAAGAACTAGAAAATTACTTTGAATCCAAGCTTCATGTACAAATTCCTGGTACCCAAAAAATAAATATCGTACCCCATGTCCATTTTTGAAAGAGTAGGTCTATGCATACTTACAGGTATGTTTGTTGGTTTGGTTTTTTTCTGAAAGGGCAGATTATTGCCTAAATGTCCATAGAACTTTGTACTGCATTAACTCCAATTAATCAAAAAAATCTTGTCATAATCATTACAGACAATGCTATGCAAAGTCCTACAGTCAGGCATTGCTGAAGGCACCACTCTGGTGCATGCTACTTTGCATTCATGCCACTATGAACTAAAGCAACATGGGAAATTCTTTCAGAATGGCTGAAATATTTGTCAGCTCATAACAAAAAATCTTGCCTTTTTCTAAGACAGGATTTTTTTTGCATCACATTAATAGTAAACGTGACTTATGAAGACAAGTCATCATAAATATATGAACTATGTGACTATGTTTTAGGAAATAACTTTCTTCCTTTGCATATATTTACAGTTCTAGCTTAAATCCAGTAACTCCCCACCTCCCTTGAAAATTAGTCTGATGATGCAAACTAGGTCTGGATTTGGGGGGAAGAGGGGAGAGATGGGGAATCAGAACATGTTAAGTTTTACAGGTTGATCCTCCAAAAGTCACCCTATCTCCCTAGAAGCTATAGCAGGAGCCAAGATTAGCTCCATGATCTTTAGACAGTTTAACGTGAGAGATCCTATGAAGTCCTCTACCTGTAGGAACCTGACAAGTTCCTTGAATGGCAAGTGAACCAGTTACCATTGGCTGTGTATGCAGTATAGGAATAAAATCCTACTCTTATCAGAAATGGGTTAACTTCTTTACTTTTAATTGGGAGAATATGTTTTTTCTGTAAAGAGGCAAAACAGAATAAAAAGTCTAAAACCCAGAGGAGCCTGGCTCATTTACATTTGACAGCCCCAACAAAAACCTCTTCACATCAGAGGCTGAGTTCTTCCTTAGCAGCAAGACTTGACACCTGACTGTAAGAGCAGGGGAGTTAGGAGATAAATCCTGTTCCCTGCCAAAGGTGACCCAGGGATGTACAACAAAACACCCAAGAAACATCAGTGGACATACCTACTGTGCCCAGACAGCGTTCTTGCCGTGGAAGCAATTGGATGGATGGACGGACGGATGGATGGATGGATGGATGGATGGATGGACGGATGGATGGATGGATGGATGGATAACCAGAGCTGTTGTCCTGAGGACTATTCACAGAAGGGAATATGGTGCTCTTGGCCCATTTCTAATATCCACCTTTATGACCTGTGGAGAGATGCTGTTACAGATGTCACTCAGTGTTACTTGCTTGCTCAGATGTTTGCCTATGTTCTTGGCTCATCTCTCTACCACAACAGCCTTGGAGGACAGTAATAACCTGTGTTTGCTTGAACCATCTGTTACCGAGTTCAGAGTCCTGTTGTCACTAAGGCTGTATCTCCCAAGATAAAGTTTTTTCTTAGCTTTCCTGTCTCCTAGTACCAATATGAGCTGAATCACAACCAGCTTGTCTGGCATTGGAGCAGTCCGTCTCCTCAAATGGGAGGAATTTTCTCTGAACATACTTACAAGTCTTTTTGTCACATTCTAAGTACAAGCAGTTTACTAAATTTTAATTATACAGTCCTTTGGCAACTGCACTTAAAAATGCACTAAAAAAAAATAACTACCACCAAATTTATTTATAGAAGTGAAAAGTATCAAGAGGTTATCATCTCTGTTTAGTAAGTCCCATACATGCCTGGCAGACAGCAAAGCAGAATGTGTGTAGTGGATGGTTTCTCAGATATGTCCTATTTCTGAAGAGCTTGCCTGCTCTCACAAGATTGTGTGTTACTGACATTTGACAATCTCGTTGATTTAGAATTATTTATCACCTGCCTTTTAAAGCAATGGCAAGTGCTTTCTAGCAATGCATAGAGTCATTATGATTATTCTCCTGCTGGTTAATTTTAACAATACTTTTCACAACCATAAATCTTGCAGCTAATTTGTACACTCAGATGAAAGTTATAATGATCTCATTCAGAAGGTTGTTATGCATCTCCATATTTATACATCTCCAGTCTTCATACACATTCATGGGCACTGTGTTTGTGTAACTGAGGGTATTCAGTGGTTTGCCAGTTAATAGCATTCCTGAAGTGTTTCAGGCAACACACAGTGTAGAGATTTGCTAAAACTGATTTCCAAAATCTGTTTGGTTTTGTGGGTTTTTGGTGGAAAAAAATATATTGGGACTTGATTGTTTTTTGGTGGGGTGGAATATAACAGGGAGTTTATTTTCTTTGAAAAAAACCTAAACAGTTAACTCCATGCGCAAACTTTAGCTTCTGCCATGCCCTACCCTTGGCTTATTAACTCTTGTTTACTGAGAATTCCAATTCCTTTTCTTTTTTTTTTCTTTCTTTCATGGACTGTCCCTCTTCCCACTGTTTTCATTATCACATCTCCATCATTTAAATTTGCTTCCAATTAAAGAAAGGGCTGTAAGCCTACAAAGAGCTGTTAGCCTAATGATAGAGATTTTGCCAATTGTGGAATCAGAACTCTCATTCAACCACAAATCTGGTAATATGACTTGACAAGAATTTTCCTATTTATTAAAAAGGGTAATTTTTAGTATTTTTCTATGGTTATCATATAATTCTGTGATTTTTTCATGTGCATTGGTTGAAGCAGCCCACTGCCTCTGCAATCACTCAGGTAGCTCAGATTTTGTTGTTATTATATTAAACCCTAGTTTGAAAGGGATTATTTTACTTCTATTTCAGTTCTACGATACTTTCTGATGAATCTTCCTAAAGCGATTCTTGCCAGAAGGTTGTATAATTCCCCTATGATTCAGTATGTATTCCTCCTTCTTTACAGCTTACCTTTTAAGTTGTTTTTACAAGTTCTCTAGATACACCAAAGGGTCCACCATTTATCTACAAGTCCTTTTAAAGCATCCTCAATATTGTTCATTATCATCTACTCTGTGCTTGCAGTTTTTCAGATAGCACAAAATTTGTTGGTTTTTCATATCTCTGTCATGTGTCATCTCTTTTCTCCTGCTCCCGTCTCCTAAATTCTGTAACAGAACAGATCAGCTTACAAACCCTGCATGCTTTACAGCAAGGAGATACTGACACCAGTCAATTTTAAATACTATTTCCAGTTTCCACAGAGGTCAGGATGGCAGTGACGACCTTGATGAGTGCTGCTTCTATTGAATACTAGCACATTGGGAAACCTGAGCCTTCATTTTCTTTCCACACTGGATATACTCAGACAAACTGTCACAGCACACTCTATGACATGGAAACAAAGAACACAGAAATTAATGAACACAGTGAAAGCAAAGTCTTCCTAGGTATCCAGTCAAATTCTTCTTGTTCTTGTAGATGGTAAAGAGTGAATGTTTTGTTTGACAACAGTTGCTGTTTTGGAGAGTAAAAAAAATCAGGGCAGGGAAATTATTAAATCAACCCATATCAATTTTCCTTCTTTAGTGGATTTTTCTGTTTGGTAGCCAAAGTAAAGGTCAGTTAAGCAACACGGTCCTACTTTTAACCTTCACTTTTGGATTCTTGCAAACTGACTTTTGCAAATCCAGGCAGACCAGATAGTGTGTGGTAACTTGTTTCTGCTCAAGATTTTTGCAGCTTCATTTGCTCCTCCACTGTTTGTTCCTCAGAAAAATGAAGCTTTGAAATGAGGAGACAGATCAGAAAATGTACAGGGTAGGAACATGGGCTGGGAGATGGATGAAACAAGCCCTCTCCATTGTACTGTTTTCAGTCTTAAGGTAACGATGTGTCTTTCTTTAAAAGCATGTTCACGATACCACATATAATGTTTTCGAAGTTCAGATGTTGAAATTTTAATGTATTTTGTTGGGTTTTTTGAATACTAGAAACAATATTTGAAACATGTTTCAGTATGGTTCTAATGAGGAGTAAATGGCTACAATTCCTTATGTGATTCTTATTCAGGAATACAGAATTACTATACTGAGTAATTGAGGAATACTTTTAAGGATGGGAAATAGAGCTTCCCAGTTAACTATTTAGAAAGTCACTTAAGTTATCTTTTCAGATTCAAGGGATCAATAAAGAATTTATAATTCAACCCTGTGTCCGAGTTTTGATTTCAGTTCCCTCCAGAGCTTTTTTTTCTTTTCCATACTGCTACCTAACTTTTCCTGGCAGGTATTTCCCCTGGCCTAGGGTTCTCAGCAATCATCCTGGTTTCCAGTGCTTGGAGAAAAGTCTGCAGGAGGAAGCGCCTAATTGCTCTTTACCAGCACTAGCTGGTTCTGGTAAAAGCATCAAGTCTCTAAATCCCACTGAAAGTTGCAAGCTTTTTTGAAGGAGTTTGCAAGAAGTGACCAGCCTCAGAATAGGCTCATAATGCTAGGACAGGGAGAAAAATGAGAGAGGATACTTTATCTGACTTTTCAGTGTTCTGTGGGCTCTAAATTAAGAATAAAAGAAAAACAGTCATGGAAAGCTGACTCCGTGGGAGGTCTGAGTGAAATAGCCCATAGCAGAAGGCAGAAGCCTTTCAGGAAATGTGCCATTCCATCTGCATTAACTCTAGCCTCTCTTGAATTATTGTTATTAAGCTCTCTCTCACTGATAAAATGAGCTACTAAAAGATTGTTTTGTCCAGGACCATTCCAGGAATGGCAGTGCAAGCTGTTGAAGGCTCTTGTGCATACAATGGTGCTTCTGTGAGAAATATATGGTATAACACTGGTGGCATTTTGAAGTGTTGTTTAGCATCAGAGTAAAGGTTTACACAGCATACATAATATATAGCTCTGGTTGCTAAGTGCCTGCTGCTAGTGCTTCCTGACGTCAACAATGGCTGCCATTGTTTAGCTAACTTAAAATCTTTACAAATATAGCTGTGAAATTATTTCCTCAAATGCAAATTGAACAGCCCTAATAAATATGCTGAGCTTTTCTGACATATCAAATTCCCTTTAGGATTGCAGGAAGCTGAAGAGGTTTGTTAACATAACACTCAGTGCTATTCAGACCTAGTGAGGCAGGAGGAGATTTAAAAGTACTCAACCTGGACTGATTGTGTTCCTGCTAAATTCAGTCTCCCATTCACTTTAATGGCCAAAATAGAAATCACTTAGTAGCACACACTGAAGTGATGCATCTGATGGAGAAAGTTCTTGAGAGTTGCCCTATAGAGCTAACCAATACTTGCTCATAGCTGTGCCTTTGGCTTTGAACCGTCAAGGTTTTGTTTTTCACTTCTCTAGTTTTCCAGTACCATTACCAGCCAATCCTTTTAGAAAGCAAACACCATTTGGTTGGTTTGGGATGGTGCTTTTCTGTTGTTTGTTTGCTTGTTTGTTTGTTTTCTAATGCTGTGAGAGAATATGATAAGTTTCCATCTGAAAGGATGTTCCTCTGACTTGTTCTTACAAAGCTCTCTCATTTCTTGCTGCGGGTGTTTGATATTCAGCAAATAAATGTCATTGGGTAAAAAACATTTTATAGAATAGAATAGTTTATAGAGTGCTTCATCCACAGATTCCTCTTGATCAGGCAGTCTGTAACAGATCCCCACAGTAATGTCCCCCATGGCTGTTCTCCCTTTATCCCTGACCCACAAACTCTCTGTGGACTCATCACCTGTCCCCAGACACAGTTTCATACTCTCCAGCCTATCCCTAACATAAATAGCAACTCCCCCTCTCCGCCTGCTGGGCCTGTCTTTTCTAAAAAGCCTGTAACCTTCCATTCCAACACTCCAGTCATAGGAGCTATTCCACCGTGTTTCTGTGATGCCTGTTATAGCATACCCCCATAGGTGTGCACACATCTCTAATTCCTCTTGTTTGTCCCCTATACTATGGGCATTTGTATAGAGGCATCTGAGCTGAGCTCCAAATGAAGCTGGCTCATTGGCTGGAGTGGCTGGAATATCTCTACATTGCTCTGAGCATTTATTATAGGTGCTGGCAACTGACTGGGTGTGTTGGGATAGAATGATGCCCCCCTCCCCCAACACATCTAATTCAAAGATTTCTTGACCAGATGGGCAAGCCTCCTACCAAAAAACACTCTTCCTCTTTGTTGTCAGACCATTTTTGGATTTTTTTTTTTTTAAACTTCACCTCCAAAATTCTTTTCAGATTTGTCCAAGATATAAAGTAAACAAATGTGATTTGGGATCCTGCTGTTGATTGGAGAGGGTGATGGAAGAGGAGAAAAGGAGACAAAAGAGAGTATCCTATTTGCAAGAACATGTGTTTTACCTTTTTGCTTTACAGTGCAAAAGAAACAATGAATTATATATGAACTAAGCACAAGAGCTATACTACAGTCTGCAAAAACTATTGTTTTCATACTTCTTATTCTTTTCCCTCATACAAACATATTAGGCACAGTCAAAACTGATGATTTTACTGCAAATTACTGTGAAGTGGGACAGAAGGAGGTTTTCACAGTAAACCTTCAGTCTGTCCTGTTGTACATTTTATGGGCACAGCTTTTTTACCTACAAAGAACTTATTAAATCTAGATTTTGAAATATTACATTTAAATAGATTGACAGTATTACTCAGTAGTGAATCTTCCATACTATTTCTTCCCATAGAATAGGTATTGAGTTTTATCACTCCTGATCAAGACTAAATCTCCTGTTATCATAATGACAGTGTTACCCCCAGAGTTTAGTCCCTCAACTCAATCATTTTATTCCCGCATCTTAAGTCCTTGGGGTTTGTAGCAGCTTTTTATACTCTGCTTCTTAGTAACATAGTCTGCATTATTTTATTTTATTTTTCAAAAAGGTAACACTATAATAGTGCATTTTTCTACAAACAAGACAAGTGGAAAAGTGTACCAGAAATGTGCTGATGGAGGACATAGAAAAGTCTCTTCTCAAAAGATTTAGTCTTGGAGGTGAGGTCTGTCTTCACCAGTGTTACCTCCTTTGCCACATGCAACAGCCACATAGTTACATTCCATGGCTGCCACTCTGGTTCCTCTGCCTGAAGTGGCAATTCCCTTTTAAGTTAGCAATCACAGCACTACAACCAGCAGCACTGGTGCAGACAAGCCGTACAGATAACGAATAGCTGTGCTTGGGTGATGTGTGTGATGCAAAAAAAACAAAACAGCATGGAAAAGGGTGTATGAAGTTTAGATTTCATTGTTCAAGTTTACAGGTTTTGGTAACAAATCTGCCCAAGGATGTTGAGCTTTGTCTGTACAAAAGCACCATCTTTAGTTATCATATGTGGAGCAATGCCAGTCACAGCACAATAAAGAAAATCTTTAAAAAACAGCTCAGTGTTGGTAATGTTTGTGAAGCCGGTGGGCAACAGTGCTGCTCTTGCACATACACATCCATACTTCTGGCAGCGTTTTGTAGTGTTGAATAATGTTCTAGTCTCACATCACTGAAAGCATAATTTATCTCATCATATTTCCACAGATTTAGGCAATAACATGATTTAAATAGCATACCACATCATCTACAATTATTTCTAGTTAGCTTTACACTGTTTATTTCAAATGATCCTTAGAATAAGATACTCTCTATATTCCCTTCTTCTTTCTCTGAAACAAAATAATTCTGTATATCCAAATTTGGATGTGTTTGCTACTGATGGAAGTAACAATAAATACACTAAGCAGCAACATATGCTTTCTTTCAAGTGGAATCTTATCAAAGCCATAAAATTCATCATTCATAGTCAGTTTTGGACTCATTTTCATGTATTTGGAACTTAAAATATTTGTGAGGTTTTGTTAACTGAAAGCCTAGTGGAAGCTGTTCACATGCGACTTCTAAAAAAAAGTGGTTTATTTTTTAGAGTGCTTAGAGGGTGAATGTCAGTAATTCTTTAGGTCACTCTGAACACTATGAATGTGTGTCTGAATCACAACAGATTGTCTTGGTATTAACCTTGGTATTGTCTTGGATTATAATCCTCTGGTTTTTAATAGGAGTGTTATAACAAAGTGGAAAGATGTATTCCAGAATTAAAGTTAGCAAACAGGTTCTCTCACCAGGAGCATATTTTGTTTGCATCTTTAAATGGATACTGTCAAATTTGCTGGAAAACTATTATATCTTGAATAGTTTCCAAGTCATGTAACTATAATTAACTTGTAAAAGAGAGGGCTCTGATGAATAAATCATTTACAGTAGAGAAATAGATTTCTTCTAGAGCAGTTCCTTAATTAACATATGGATTTCTATAAAAAGAAACCATATTTCCTTAACTTTCAAAGGAAAGCATTGCATCCTTAACAGTCAAGAAAATAGTCAGTAAAAGAAAGAAAATCTGTTTGGGTTGGTTTGTTTTTTTCTTTTTTTATACATACAAGCAAGGCAGCCTACAGCTTTGGTGATAATGTAAGAACTATTTCTCAAAAACGGAAGCACAAAAGAGAAGTCAGTGTTGGGGCTGCTGTGATTTTGAAAAGTAACCAGTTAGTTACTGCTAGAAAATACCAGCTCCTCTAAAATACCTAAATAGTGTAAGCTTTACAGGAATTCTGCCCATTAACAAAAAAGGGAAAAACACAGAACCAGCACCCTTTTAGGACAACCATTCTTCCGCCTTATGTGAAATCTATAACCTTTCACATGAAAGCCATTTGTTGAATCTTGCCTTGCTCAGTATTAATGATTCAAGCCTACAATCATCAGATAGTTGTTTATACGTAATTAACAGGCATTTCTTCTCATGATAGAGTTCACAGCTAAGAGATATGCATTGCCCAATATTGCTATCTAGTTTCCCAGGTGGTGAGCAGCAGTTCAAGGACATGAGATAAAGTCTATTTATCTATACAGCTTCATTTGTGCTCCTTGTTGATATGTAGTGTGGGCAGGTGTTAGTCTTCCGAATTCAGGGACATGTTACATGGCCTGCATAGCAAACCTACAGAGGAACTACCTATTTTATAGAAGCAAAAGCAATAGGAGTTGTTCAGCTACTAAGCCAACATTATACTGAAATGCCTATTTTTTGTTTGTTTCCTTGAAAGCCTTTGTAATAAAACTGCTTTAGGAACAGAATTGCCCCTGATATGGCCCTCTTTTCCAATATTCTTGCAATCATTAGGATTTTTTTCAACATTATCTGTTTTGTTTGCTTAAGGCTTTGGGGGAGAGTTTCTTGGTGGTTCAGAATTAGCCTAAACAAAACAGAAACTGACTTCTGTCTACTTTGGTGGTTTTGCTAAGTTAAGAACTCATGAAACCAGTGGTTAGCTACATTTTTGTATCCTTCACTTTAGGAAAAAAACTATTCCTTCATAAAACACTGGGTTGTTTTTTTTTTTTGCTGATGGAGGTTATGATCCTTTAAAGGCTCATATATTAAGACTCCTACCTTTGAAAGTAGCTATATTTCTGTTCCTGTGGTTCATGTGGTTGTCACTTCAGTATACACCTAAATATTATCTTGCTTTACTGAAGGAAGTAACACCGCAGAGAAGGGGAGGTTGAGCTATGGATACCAGAAATTGGCCATTAGCCACAGCAGTTTATTAATGTTTATTTAGCTATCTCTGAATTGCCTTAGCCATTAGGTGTATGGTTTTTATTAGATTCACCTGCAACACATATGGAGTTGAATAATTCAACCTATTCAGCGTATGGGTTTGTAACAATAACACAGGGGAACAGAATTTAGAAAGATAACAATTCCTATGTAACTATGCAGGTTCATGTAATTTTGGTTTTTGCAATTTTGGCAACCCCATGTCTGCTTCCTTCTGTCACCAACTGTAAAAATCAGCCTGTCATTAAGGATCTCTCACATACCTGAAGGGCCCAAAGCTTTGGCTATTTAGGATAATTTTATTTTAATAAACTACCTATAAAGATGTTTTGCTATTGAAGAAAAGTTAGAATCGTAAAGAAAGACCACCTCTCCTTTAAAATTTGTCTTAAGAACAGCTTTCATTTTTCCATATGTGTTCTCCTGGCCACTTCCAGTTTATGAGTGCCAGCTGCAACACTACAGACATAGAAAGTAGCACATGGGATTCTTATAGCATTATAGAATCATAATCATAGAGTCATAGAATAGTTAGGGTTGGAAAGGACCTTAAGATCATCAAGTTCCAACCCCCCTGCCATGGGCAGGGACACCTCACACTAAACCATGTCACCCAAGGTTCTGTCCAACCTGACCTTGAACACCACCAGGGATGGAGCATTCACAGCTTCCCTGGGCAACCCACTCCAGTGCCTCACCACCCTAACAGGAAAGAATTTCTTCCTTATATCCAATCTAAACTTCCCCTGTTCAAGTTTTAACCCGTTACCCCTTGTCCTATCACTACAGTCCCAAATGAAGAGTCCATCCCCAGCATCCCTATAGGCCCCCTTCAGATACTGGAAGGCTGCTATGAGGCCTCCACGCAGCCTTCTCTTCTCCAGGCTGAACAGCCCCAACTTTCTCAGCCTATCTTCATATGGGAGGTGCTCCAGTCCCCTGATCATCCTCATGGCCCTCTTCTGGACTTGTTCCAACAGATCCATGTCCTTTTTATGTTGAGGACAACAGAACTGTACACAATACTCCAAGTGAGGTCTCACGAGAGCAAAGGGGCAGGATCACCTCCTTCGACCTGCTGGTCACACTCCTTTTGATGCAGCCCAGGATACAGCTGCCTTTCTGGGCTGCGAGCGCACACTGAAGCCGGCTCATGTTCATTTTCTTATTGACCAACACCCCCAAGTCCTTCTCCACAGGGCTGCTCTGAATCTCTTCTCTGCCCAGCCTGTAGCTGTGCCTGGGATTGTTCTGACCCAGGTGTAGGACCTTGCACTTGTCATGGTTAAACTTTGTAAGGTTGGCATCAGCCCAACTCACAAGCATGTCAGTGTCCCTCTGGATGGCATTCCTTCCCTCCAGCGTATCAACCAAACCACACAGCTTTGTATCATCAGCAAATTTGCTGAGGGCGCACTCAATTCCACTGTCCATGTCACCAACAAAGATGTTGAACAAGACCGGTCCCAACACTGATCCCTGAGGGACACCACTCATTACTGGTCTCCAGCCAGATATGGAACCATTGACCATAACTCTTTGTGTGTGGCCATCCAGCCAGTTCTTTATCCACCGAGTGGTCCACCTATCAAATTGATGTCTCTCCAATTTAGAGACAAGGATGTCATGTGGGACAGTGTCAAACGCTTTACGCAAGTCCAGGCAGATGACTTCAACTGCTCTACCCTTGTCCATCAGTTCCGTAGTCCCATCATAGAAGGCCACCAAATTGGTCAGGCAGGATTTCCCCTTGGTGAAGCCATGCTGGCTGTCACCAACCACCTTGTTGTTTTTCATGTACCTTAGCATGCCTTCCAGGAGAATCTGCTCCAAGATTTTGCCAGGCACAGAGGTGAGACTGACTGGTCTGTAGTTCCCTGGGTCATCCATTTTCCCCTTCTTGAAAATGGGGGTTATATTTCCCTTTTTCCAGTTGTTGGGAACTTCACCTGACTGCCATGATTTTTCAAACATGATGGCCAGTGGCTTAGCAACTTCATTTGCCAGCTCCTTCAGGACCTGCGGATGATTTCATCAGGTCCCATGGACTTTTTTATGTTCAGATTTTTAAGATGGTCTCAAACCAGATCCTCTGCTACAGTGGCCCCAAGGTCTTCATTCTCACAGTCCCTGCATCTGCCTTCCAAGACTTGGGTGGTTTAGTCAGAGCCTTTGCCAGTGAAGACCGAAGCAAAGAGGTAAACGCTGCTTAGTCTGATAAAATGTCCATACTTTAAAACTAGGTACTTAAAGAGGATACATAACCCTTACAATAAATACTTCTATTTGCTGGACAGAAACAACCTTCTTGGATGAATAAAATGTGATGAGTTGTACAAAACTTACTCAGTTTCTATATGTAAAGAACATGGAATACAAACAGTGACAGACACAATTAATGTAATCCAAGGAAAGCACATAAAGAGGAGATACTGGTATTTTTAATGTTCACATGAACGAAAAAATTTTGAAGCAAACTTCTCAGTATATCCCTAGGTTCCCATACACAGCTCTTACAGTCTTTGAGCACTGACCAGCTTCCAGCAGTAAGCTTGCAAATGAAATCTGCAATGAAAATCTGACTTTACTCCCCAAGGAAAGATACAAGTTAGAGCAATAAAACAAATGCAAAGTATTTCTGGTCTTGACAGTGTCTTGAACCACCAGCATCCAAAAACAGAAGACAAAATATTCAGTACCCATGAGCAAGACTAATTAAGTAGGTGAAGGAGGTGGCAGAGCAGAAAGGATACCCACCATGAGGAAACCACTCTTTCACTTATGGAGCTGGAGGAGTGCCAAAGCTCTGCTCTGTCTCTGGAAGTGCACAGGTTCTCTCCAAAAGTGGGCTGCTTCATCATTACCAGACACAAGCATACCAGTGTCATGCTTCCCCAGTGCAGGATGCTACCATGGATGCATTGGGAGAGCTGGATGGTTTTACTGCTGCAGGATATATGTCAGCGCAGACATCAGTAGGGCCGCTCTGAGCTGACCAAGTGCTTTACCAGCAGCATTTGTTGCTCTTCTGAGTCAGTCCAGCAGATAAGAACATGGTTTCTCTACTTCATCAGTGCTCTCTCCCTGTTTCCTTATAGAAGTCTAGTTTCCATAGGAAACCTGCCTATGGGAAGCTGATTCTTCCAGAGATCTAACCACAGGCCGCTCAGGCAGGCAGGCAGTGTAGAGGGTCCAGTGAGAAGAAGCAGATGGATAGAAAAATTACCTGCTCTTCAAAAATATTTAGCTCTAAATGCTCTTTCGCTGTGGCTCTGTAAGGGCCATATAAAATCAAGGAATTTTTGATCAAAAAGAAGGGTCACAATGGAGAAGTATGGGCGAAAAATAATGCCAAAAGAAAATGAAAAAAAGTCCTTTGTAAATGTAATTATAAACCTGATAAATGTGGAGGTAAATCTGTGTCTCTGCCTTGAGAACTGTGAAGCAACACTACTGAGAATGGTATGTAGGGAACAGCTAGAAGGGTAAAAGTACACTTTTTGGTGCTGATTTCCTGGGTATGAGTCTTGTCTTTCACCATGGCAGTCAGACATATTCTTAAGTACAGTTTTTTCCTTGATTCAGCTCAGGACTATCCCTGGATGAAAACAGAACTTTCAGGTAATACCTTACCATCACATAACTCATTAATTTTCAAGTAAGCTGAAGCAGATAGTGATTGTATGCAGTACTCCCCTGGTTTCCTTCATGGCCTATTATTGTATCTAACGTGCTGAGGAAACTGGTCACTTTGAGAAATCCCCACACTACTATTAATGATTAACTTATCTGAACACAAACATGATCCTAACTGCCAAAAACTCTTAGAGTGTGCCTTGAAATAAATTTGACACAGGACTAGCATCATCTTAGACTGTCAGAGTAATAGTGTAGGTAATAATTTGCATGTTTGCAGACTGACACATGAATGAGATAGGGTAAGCATTAAGGTAGACATTTCAGTAATAATATGCCTACAGACAAATTTCCCCAGGAAGGAACTATGCTTTAAATATTGTTAACACAGATATACAGTGGATTCCTTCTCAGTGGGAAAGGTGGATGAACAACATTCAATTCCATTTGTATAAAATTTTAAAACAGTGAGATATACAGTAAAAACATAAAGAATTAGGATTTTAGACACCGTTATAATAAAATTAAAATAAAGATATTTGTCTGTGGTATAAGGTTATGGATACCCCCAAAAAATTCTGAGTTTTTTGTGCAAAGAGCATGATGAATAAGGCAAAGGAAAGAAGTAATAAAACTTCTCTTTGGTATTCACCTAAAAATACAAAAAAAAAAAAAAACCACAACAATATTTTCCAAAGTGCAGGTGCAGAAATGAAACTTCAGGCAGCAGGATTCAAACTTGCAGTGATTTTCAGTCCTTTGGTTGGTCTATTATACTTATTATATGTGCAGTGTTTTATTCAACTGGCACTATGAATGCTCTGCTTGGAGGTATATTCACTGTAATTCACAACAAGCTTACTGGATGAGGACTTCTACAATGTATTGCCCCAAGTCACATTAAAATATGATGACCAAAACCAGATTATTTATTTGGAAAACCTTTTTGACATTTAAATCCCTGCTTACTGGTCAAGCTAATATTCACATGTTGCTAAAGGCCGTCAGAAAAGAAATCCTGTCAGTTTAAATGCCAGCAATAACACTGATTTCCCTGTTACACACATTTTCAGTTGAACATCAAAGACTCCTGCAGCAAGAAAGGGAACTACGTTTCCTGGATCTGACAATTTTTCATACAACCAAGATAGCAATTCACATATCTTTGTAGTATCAGTCTGTTGCCTGCTTCAAGATACACAACAAAAATACAAAATCTTTTCTCTCCACTCCTGACTCCACCTTGAGAATTGTCATCTTTTGCTGAATGCCCAGTTTGTTTAATGGACTGAACTATGGCAAGCATTTTTGCTCCAGCTTATAAAGAGAGTTTTCTGTAGGTCTGTTAGAGCTCTGCAGTTACTTGAGTCTCGTAACTGTAAAGCTGACACAAGAAGGACATGTCTTGACATGAAAGGGAGCAAACTTGGGATTCAACTGAATTTCTTCCAGAACTGGGAGAGACTGGATGGTGATGCAATAAGCATCAACAAATGCAGCATCCAGTATCCCCATCCCAGATATAAAGAGCAATTGTAAAATACATGATACAGCAGTTAAGGTATTTTATGGCAGAGACTGTTACATGATATGGCTTAGATAATTTGAGAATTCTATTTGTGTTAAGTATCAAATGTCTGAGACAAAATGTTGAGAAGTCATTTCAATAAAAATGTATTTACATGCCAAAAGTGAGAGGGCTTATGCAGTATTATGGAGCAAAACCAAGGCAAACTAGGATCAGAGGTCATACTGGAGAAGAGGTTCATCAAGGAATCTTCAATGAAAAATACATCCAAGCATTTTTTTTTCTTGTCAATGTAGATATCATCAATAAGCAATTTGCCATAGTCTTTTCCATGTTTCTGTTCACATACTGGTTTTAGGTGGGTGATGTGGAGCTATGTTTATCTGTGAAAAGTGGATAACATATCCACAATGTCCAGAGATAAATGTACCTAAAGCATGAGTAGCTGTGTGTCTGAGAAAAGTTGATGGTATATTAACAACTCAGATGCAGGACTAAATCAATAAATGCAAAAAAGCCTCACAGGAGAAGGAAGGCATAGGTATCCCAGGGTTAGAAATGTCTACAAACTACTGCCTACCAAGTTTGTGGTAAGATCACAAAGGAAAAAATAACAATGTAAAATTAGTAACATTTAAGAAAAGCTTAGATGCATCGTGACCTGCAGCTGACACTAACTTTAACTTATGACAAACAATCAACTCTGACTCTTTTATGCTACGAAAACACTTCCTCCTCCAAAGAATTTCTACAAAGTTCATCCAGACAGACCCAAAAACCCTTTTTTCACCTCTGGGATAGCTAGATAACTATGACTTTATGTGTATATGTATAACATGACTGTGTGTGATATAAAAGCCTTTACTGATACAGTCTGAACATACGGATTAATTTACAAGGACACCCCATGGCCACTATGGGCAGGGGCATCACCCTGCGCCTCCTGGGCACAGGCACTGCCAAAAGGCAAGCACACCAAAGGCCTTTCTCCAAGGCACGCTGGGTGAAGGAGCAGCAGGAGCAGGGCTGGCGTGGGCAGGGCTATGGGGGCCCCATTACCCCCGTGTCATAGTACCACCACCCACCAATGGAGCATCACAATACTCTGGGCCAGTATAAAGCAGCATCCTCCAGTGTCATACTCACAGAATGCCCAGCTTTGCCATCAGGACAGAGCTAGCAGACTGCGAGGAATTCCTTCAGTCACTGGTAGAATTACTTGGAGGGGCAGAGTGGGGAAGACTGCCTGAAGCTGCTGGAGGTTCTCTGCTGCAATTCCAGCTCCTGGAATGGATGGATAAGCTCATCAGACGGATGGATATCTTGATTCAGTCTTTCAGGAGATTCATGCCCTCATCTCCTGGGGAGATACTGGGAGCAACCATAATAAATAGGATCCACAGACTGGCTCAGGAACCTCCCGCAGTATCCCACTGGAGCTCCAGTACCAGGCACTGGAAGGATTCTTGCTCTCAGGCTAGGTCAGGCCAGCGGCACTTGGCTGCTGTTGGAAGCCCCTGAGATGGCTCCAGGTGGAGGCAGAAAAGGCAGCGCTAGTGTCCCCTTAGAGGCATAACCAGCCCATGGACCAGGAGCAGGTCTTGCTGCCGTGCTCAGGGAGTAGCCGATCGCTAGTGCTGGGGTCACTTTGAAAGTGTTTCTGGTGCTGAACATCCCTTGGCATTTCAGGTAAATACTGGTCACATCATCATACAACTCATCAGGAGTGCAGGGAATGGAATGGAATGGAATGGAATGGAATGGAATGGAATGGAATGGAATGGAATGGAATGGAATGGAATGGAATGGAACAGCTATGCTGTGTTATGCATCTAGTTCTGCATGACAAGCTCTGACGTGGGTCTGAGGGGCTATCTGTAGTGCAGGTCCCAAGGGAGGCCGGTCCCAGGCATCAAGGCCTATGAACACCCTCTGGACTCTGATGCAAGTAGACCTGCACTCCTCATCTACTCTCCTTCAGACACATATGGGGTGCCACTGGACAGAGAGCATTGGGCCAGGTGGACTCCTGATAGACTGCTCCTGTTCTGTCTTTGCTTTGTCAGGGTGCTAGTGATGTTTTCTCAAGCCAAAATTTACTGAAAATTAACTAAAGTAATCTAAGCTATACTAAGATAAAAAAAAAATAACTTTACTTACAAATAAATACAATTCTGCTTCCACCTTTATACTGATTTGTGGCAAATTTGTTTCTTTGAAAATATTTTTGGCGCTGAAATTCCCTTGGCATTTAGGTAAATAAATGTCTTAGCATTATACATCTCATTATGTGTGCACGGAATGGAATGCAACAGAACAGTAGAGAATGGAATGGAAAGGAATGGAATGGAACAGAACACAGTAGAACAGAACAGCTATGATACCTTATGCATATGTTTGTTCTTCCAAGTATAGAAAGATCCTCTGGAAGTTCAGTGTAACTTGCTACATACAAGGATTTGAGCAACCTTCATTTCATATTTATAAGTTGAAGTAATAGCAATGGAATATGTCTCTTGAAGAAATATACGAGTTGTTTTGTGTTACCAGAAAAAAGAAAGATGTAACTTGAAGATATTAAAGAAAATAGTGCAAAATACACCAAAAGTCCTAAAAGAAAGTATACCCTACAGACCCTCTGCTCAGGCAATTGTCTCTTGCCCGGTGTTCTTGTTCTGAGAACCTTACTCAGTTTTTAAGTGTTTTAAGTGAAGGCTTCCTTGGCTTGTGGGTTTCTACAATGGCTTCAGTCCCATGCATTTCTTAGTTTACATCCTTACATCACAGGTGTCACTGGGAGGTTTTTTGCCAAAGAATATTCCTGCCTTTCAGGTTATTTGGTATCATGAACATGCCAAGTAGGAGGATGCCCTGGTATTACCAAATGGGAGATCAGAAATAAAGTTTAGCTTCTCAAAGGCAAGGTAATGACTGCAATTCTTTTGCTCTACTGCTTGTCTGGACATTAAGGCAGCATGTCTTTCCAAAAGATATGCTATAGTGGCACAGGAACTTCCCCTTAATGAAATATTAGTGATAAAGAGCCTATTAGACCTCAGAGCAGCCTTCCAGGGGACTACAGGGATGCTGTGGATTCATTAGGGATTCAGATGCTAGTGACAGGACAAGGGGTAACGAGTTCAAACTTAAATAGGAAAAGTTTAGATTAGATATAAGGAAGAAGTTCTTTACTGTAAGGGTGGTGAGGCACTGGAATGGGTCGCGCAGGGAAGTTGTGCATGCTCCATCCCTGGTGGTGTTGAAGGCCAGGTAGGACAGAGGCTTGGGTGACATGGTTTAGTAGGAGGTGTCCCTGCCCATGGCAGGGGGGTTGGAACTTGATGATCTTAAGTTCCTTTCCAACCCTAAGTATTCTACGATTCTATGTGGAATGTTATACAAAGGTATAGATTAGATATCACCAAGTTTTCTTTCTGACTTCAGGACAAGTGAACTTGTGAATGTTTCATCAAGGAAGGCACACATGCCAAAACTGAACTTTTGAATGGATTTTATAGAACATTGACAGAAGGAGATATGCCTGTAAAATTACTAATGCTCTCACAGTAACTGTAATTTTAATTTTAATTATAATGCATGTCATCATAAAAAATATATGCTGTGACCTTAATATTTTATTTGCCAATTTGAATTTTGAATATCACATGCTTTCTAATGGCTTCATAGGAGCCCAAATCCATCTACAAGTTGCTTTGGAACTTGAAAACAAAGAATCCTATTGTAAATTAATTAAAGAAAAAAGTGAATGTTCACCCAGAACACTGTTAAGCATATAGATGAGCCACTGAAAGAAAGAGAAAACTAATTGAAGGGGGTTTTATTTTTTATGAGCCACTCACTTATGGGTCTAGATGTATCTAGCAGGCACTAAAATTTATGGTGCTAATGTGATCACAAGTGGGGAGCTAAACCCCAACAGTTTTTTTATTCCCTTCTGCACTCCATGACGGGTTATTTGCCATCACTAAGTCTTAGCTGAAGGAACCAGCAGATTACGTTTCTCTCAGCCTTCAGAAACACCACCATATCATGTATTTGTTTGAAATCAGTAATACTGAATTCATTCTCTATTTAACTGGTTTTCTTCAAAGCCCTAGCCTTTCACCGGTATTTCTAATCTATATCTTGAGAGACCGGTGCATCTGCAAATCTCCTCGCTGGAGGAGGTGCTTAAAACAAAACTCCTTCTAATTCCAATGTTTATCAGTCACTATGTATTTCTGCTAGAAAAAAAAATAATAAAAAAAAAAAAAAAACAAAAAACAGATTCACAGTTTAGTCATCTACATGTCAGCCTAGAAATAGCAAAAACCTTTTTTTCCCCCTCTCTCACTCACATTTAACAATTTTTAAAATGACTGTTCTGGCAAAAAGCGAGGAAGGGGGAAGGGTGTCTCTCCAGCTGTTAGCGGCAAACTTAGTGCAAAGAAAGGCTCATATCCAAATGCTGCAGACTGGAAAAGTCGAACTGAGGGCAATGAAGCCATCCCACAGCAGGTCTAGCTCCCATCTGCCCCTGATTTTTTTCATCAACGCTCATCATTGTTTGTGCTCTGTCTGGGGGGTTCCCTTCAGTAAGGATGCAGCGTTGGAAAGACTGAAATATGTCAGTTTTAAAAGCAATTGCTGAGTTGCTTTGCACATCCTTCAAGTCCTTCACTTATTCTCGTTCACTGTCCCCTGCTCATACTTTTGCAGTTAACTGTATTGTTGCATCTGTCATAATTTCATTTTTGTCACTTCTATGTATTTTAATTTCACATCCTAATTTTCTAGTGTGATATGCATTTGAGAAGGCTTAAGGTGACAGTTTAAAAAAAAAAAAAAGAGCAGTGAGTGGCAGAGTGTATTGACTTCTCTAGATTTACATTTCCCTTAGCATTCACAAGAGTCTAATTGATTTGTGGACCTTGTGAGCTTTCTCCCTCCAAAAAAAATAATTGTGTATGCAGTCCAATTATACCCAGGGCAATTAAGAGCCACAATTTCAGTTATAAATAAGAACAGAATTCAAGACAAAAAACAATAAACTTTTTTTGGTCTGTTTCCTTTCTAAAAGAGATCAGAGCCAAGCCTTGCACTGAGTTCAAGAGGAAAACTTCTCTTGCCTTTATTGTCAGGTAAACACAGTTAAAATACATAAACCGGACATATACAGACAAAATGCATGGACTGTTTCTTAGGCCAAATTTGGTAACTGATCACAATGAATTCACTGTTTCTAAATGAGGGATGAATTTGTCCCTACAAGATATTTTCTTTTATTTATAAATTCAGTAAGCTCTGCTAAGCTTATCAAGACCTGCTTTTATGTTTTGCGTACACACAGCACCCCATACAGTGAACTGCTGCTCCATGTCTGAGCCTGTATGACAGTTCTGCAGCACAAAACAAAACAAAACAAAAAAATCCCAGCATGCCAGAAAATTCTTTCATCTGGCATCTTTCTCCAGAATATTGCTGTTTATGTCAATATTGCCATTTTGAGACCAAAGGCCATCTTTCTAAATGTTTAATGTTTAAATAATTTAGAACACCTGCACACAGGTGATGGCATCTTCCTAAAATTTAGAAGAGAATCATGAAAACAAAACGAACAACAACAAAAAGAACAACATTGAGCTGGGTTTCAGTTTAGTTGGAAAAATCATCAGGCTTTGGAAGCATCCTCTGCAGAGAAGCACAGAGAACCTAAAGTTTGAATATTTTTCCAAGCTAAAAGAAAGAACCCACTGTTGCTAGTATGCTGTTAACTAAAGGTTGCTTAGGGATGGGAACAAAATTCGGTCCCTTGGAAGCGAGAGCACAAGAGCGGCCACGACTGAGCCAACTCTACAGTCTCTTGTACAGCTGACAAATGCGCCAGGGGAAGACAGCTAAGGGATCAGACCCAGGTCTAGCTGAGCTGTAACTGCTGGAAACATTATATTCCAGAACAAAACTGAAGCAATTATCAGCTGGAGCAGGGGGCTGACTACACCCAGAGTGATTAATATTTTCATGTGTAAGGAGCTGAAGGAAGGTTCCCAGACTGCTAAATTCGATCATTTCTTATGACTGATAATATCAGGGACACAAAGTACAGGAAAGTAGTTAAGGAATTGCTCCCATGGGGCCAAATCTACACACCTTTGCCCTCTTCATATGTAGGAAATTTGTTAAGGAGCTGCTGTTGCTTTCAAGGTAAAAGGTCTTCAAAGAAGCCTCAGCTGTTCTCTTGGTGGATCCTACATAACCACAGGCTCTCAGTTTTCTTTAGGGGAGATTTTCTGAGGTACAGATGGGAGCTACGTGCCCATTTCCCATTATCTCCTAAAGAGAATTACATGCTTAACTGCCCTTTGTGCCTTTTATAACCTTCACTTTTAGAGTCAGATGTTCATGATTACATAGATTATCTACAATAGATTTCACAACAGCTGTACTTTGAGGTACTTCTTTAAAATGCTATTGGAAGTTTTGACAACATGCACAAAAAAACAGAGTAATGACCATGTAGTCTATGGATTGTTTGTTTTGAGAAGCTGAGATTTTCATGCTAAAATAGGACACATCTTTAAAGAAACATAGCCTAAGTCTAAAATATATGTAATTATGGTTTATTATGTTGCTCCAGTGGATTAAAACATTCATTATACAAACCACAGATAAGATATAATCTGGGAGGTTGATGACTTTTTGCAACATCACATAAGATTAAAGGGGAGATTTTGTTGCAAACTCGTTAGGTTTGCAGTAGAAAATGATGTCCACTATGTGGTAAAAGGGCTGCTGTCGCTTTCAGCTCTGGCCTTGCTTTATTTTGTTTTTTCTAGTCTATCTGGCTGTAAATCTTCAAAATTGCATAATGCCAATTAAGAAAAATAAAGAGCAAACTGAGATACCAGTATTCATAGAGGAATGCTGTTGGCTGGGGCCCCAGATATTTTTTGTGTCTCCAGTGATTTGCCTGTAACTGTTCCAGGAAGTTTGGGAAAATTTTTGCGTTGACATAGTGTTGCCAGTGCTGGAAAAGCTTTACCCTGGGAAAAATCTGAGGCCTAGTTCAATGTCCTGGGTAAACTATCCTATGACTCCTATAGACATTCTCAAGGTTAATGAGTTTTGCAGAAATCTAACTTATCTCCCCTCACCACCCCCTTCAAAGTTGTTTTATTGAAGGTTAACAAATTGTTTAATTTTGTGCTATTTTTCTCCTGATTTCTCTCTTTCAAAAAACAAAAAAGTTTTGTTTTTCATCTAGCCAGGGAGGTTTGGTTTGGTTTGGTTTGTTTTCCTCTCAAGGCAGCTGACAAACTGTTTAAGGGTAAAGAACTTTATACTACCTTGATTAAAAAGAAAAAAAAAGTATTTTTAATGCCCACAGGAGTTTATTTTCACTACCAAAATAAGGATGACTCTTCTCTTCCTAATTCATGGGCTTCAGACTTGTTTTTTTTTTCTTTTTTACCAATAAAGAACAACAGACAAAAAGACAATAGACACAAATAAATAGCAGTTAGAGAAAAGAACAAAATCAGTTGGCCATTTAGCATCAGTTCAGGAAGGTGGTCACTGTAGAAGAATAAGCCCTATAAGAGTTAGCTTCTGAGGACGGGAGAAAGCACACAATGTTAGCTTCAGTGCTTAATCCCTTAGTAGAATATTCAGTGGAATTACTGTTTTGAGTGGGGTTTTACTTTTTTAGGAACTCCTGTATTGACTTTCAATTGTCAGCAACCTGTTGGACTCTTCTGACCTAGACTGTGATTCAGAAGCTAGGTCATCCAGTCTCTGCAGAGGTATCAAAGACCTGGGAGCTGTGCTGCTCTTCTCAAGGTGCCTCTTTCTGTCTGTATACAAGAAACGCTAGTTGAATAGCTTGAACTAGGAGCCCTATTTTTAGATGGCCAAATTTAGTCAAGGAAAAGGTCAACTAAATGAATTCTCATAATTGCATTGCTCTTCATTTCTAAGTTAAATCTAGCAATACAAAAGGTATATAAAAGATGTAAAAAAATAAAACAAACCTGTGAGAAGCAGCAGTCATTTTTTTTCTGATAAAGGCTGTGGAAAAAACAGGAAATACAATGACCTTGAATGCTCACAAGAAATGAAATCCTATTGCAGTTTTTTCCAAATGTGTCAGTTTTTCTGAGTTCTTTATTCTGACTTTATCCTTCATAAATAAGCTTTGTGGGAAAAATTGTTTCTATAACCTTTCACATTTGGCAAATTGAAACCCCAATGTCTCATTTTGCTTTGCTGATATTTCACAGACAAGGTTAAGTAACATCTTAGAAACAATGCTGAGACTATGTGTACTTGTTGTTTTTAATAAAATTGTCAAGTATTAAATCCCTGTGAGTGTATAGGTATATTTACAGATATCCCTCTCCAAATAGATAGGAAGAATTGCTTTTAAAACCACAATCCAAAATGTAAAGCTAGGGAAACAAAAATTAATTTCATAAAGTTAATCATAATGAAATGGAAGCAGGTCTTAAACAGAGATAGAAAAGGACATGAACTATTGAGTAAACTCAATAGAAATATCCAAAATTTTACTTAAAGAAAACCTTTACAATGTATTCTAAAAATAATATGATTCTAAGCAAGAAAATAAAACAAAATAATCAGTAGAAACTATTTAATTTCCGTTTGGATTTGATGTGGTTTTTTAGTGTTGTGTCAACCTTATCCAAGACAGATAATCTGACAGAGTATATCATAACCTTTATTGGACTTCAAAAATACAGGTAAGAATTAGTTATTTCTTTATACAGGTAAGCAAACTCAAATGTAGACAGATCATGACCAATATGTTAAATTCAAGTGCTTGCATTTAGTGCAAAAGCACTTAATATCACTTTCAGAAGTACTGACTACAAAACCTTCAGTGAATTTAGGCAGGAGTAGAGTCCAGGGATTACATCTGTAAAAGTATTTAGGCCACTAAATCACATCAGCTATTTTAGTAGAAGTTGTGTGCTAAAATACATATAAGGACATGGCTATAAAACTGCAAGAGCTTACCAAGTTTTGCATTTCTTAAATGTCCAGATAACTTGTAAAAATAGCTTGTCCTAATTGGTCACTTACTCCATAATTCTGCAATAGAAGCAACATTTTTGGACAGTTTTTAATTGAGGTACAGAAGGCATCAAGTTAATCACGCATTACTTGAAGCTGCAAGAGTCAAAGAAAGGGCCTCTCAGTCCTGTCTTTGAAGCATAATTTAGCTCATATCTTAGGACAAGACTTAAGGTTTGGGTAATTTCTTAAAAGTCAGAAGTTCTAGTCAAATTAGCCCTTTGCCTTCCCACAACGAGGTTATTTTCTGCATTTATAAAATCTGAAAGGCACATCTATACTACCATCCTTGTAGATATCCAGTAAACCTACACACCTTGTACACAGGCCTCAGAACCCCAAGACATGTTTTCTTGTTTTATATCAACTCTACAGATGCTGAGAGAACTTCACTGTGGTTCTTCTGGAAGTATCAACTAGTATCTCAAAATGCCCTTTTTGATATTAGCGACAATGAGAAACTGAAATTGTTCAGTTCAAGGATAAAGATTCTCATAGACTTTAAGGACACTTCAGCTTTAAGAGTAGAAATAATCTGGCTCAGTGTAGATGTCAACACAATTAATCACCCTGGGTTCCCTTGACAGTCAATGGAGATCTATTCAGTGTAGACAGTGGAGTTCAGGTTGTGATTCATGTCATCTTAAAGTACACACTTAAAATAGGTCAGAGAAATCATGCCCTAATAAGGCCTGTTTCTCTTCATAGACTACAGATGGAGCCTAAGATGATGAACTCAACTGAAGATAGCTAAAGTTAAAATTAATCCATGCTTGTATTATGCAATGCAGACTTTCTGGATGTAGTCTGTGGTACCCAGTGTCCTGCTTTCCAGAGAATAGAATGAAGAAAATGCGTGTTCAAGTATAAATATTTTAAAGCTTAGACTCTAGCAGATTTACCTGTAAAACATGTCCTTAAACCTCCATATATCTATTTTAAGGTTACAGTAAAAATTAGTGTAAAGAGACTCTGAATAATCAAGGCCTTTAAGTTAAAAAGAAGTAGGAATTAGACATGGAATTTCAAAAGCAAAGGGATTTGAATGTCTAATGGAAATTAAGCAATCATATCCCACGGGTTTCTTTGAAAGCCTAAATATTAGTAAAGGGAAAAATAGATCAATAAAATGTTGGCATTTCTTACTTTTTTCATTGAGAAGGGAAAGCAGCAAAAATAACAAGGTCTCTTTTAGCAAATCTGTTAATTTAAACTCATTCTTTTATTCATTCCCTCATTTACTATGTCTGGAGAAAGATGGACATTCCAGTAGCCACATTTTATTCATTTCAGGGGTTTTCTCAGTGTACACAAATCCACACTTATGCAACCTCTGACCACTGATTTTGAAAATTAAAACTCACAGGGATACTGTGAGCATAGCTCTTTTTCAAAAGCACCATTTAAAAAATAATTTCTTGGTTCCTACTCCAGCTACACAATATTAGGCTCTATCCATTAAGAAGTTTCTGAAGAGATTTTGATGGGAAGACATAATAAATACCTTGACTAATAATAAAATTCAAAAGTGTATGTATTTATCTTTACATTAGTCTGTCTCTTTCAACAGGAAATGTTATAGAACCATGATTACCAGCACTGAAGGTTTTTTTTAATGTTTAAAATAGAGAAGAGAAGGAACAAGCTGTGGTGAGGAAAATGCAAACATTGTACAACTCACCAGACCTCCTGTCCCAGAGAGATTTATTTATTGAAAATTATGGTGAGAGGAAAAAAACTAAATAACTTTAAGTCCCTAGTTATTATGTCATCTGTAGCTACATAGTACAATATAGTCCAATCTGCTATTTTGTAAGCAGAGCTGTCAAACACTTGTTATTTTAAAGCTGTAGCGTTTCAAGGTCCTCTGACAGCCAGTGGTCCCAGCTCTCAGCCTGATTCATGGCTGGCTCTGAGACACAGGAAGTTCGCGTCTGCTATAATCTAAACACTTTGCAAATGGAGCATTAGAACAGTGGTGAAAGAAGAAAATAGCCTAAACCCTATAACCCAGACAAGTATCCTGCAAAGCTTCTGGGGGGAAGAGAAAGGAAGTGAGTACAACAGCAGAGTCTGCAAGCTCAGCAAATGCATTCATATGATTTTATTTCAAAAACTCCGAGAGTTTCAGGCAGCGGGAAGAAGTTGATTTTAAGCCACTTAGCTGAAAAACAGGGAAAATTAGTCTCTGTCAAAAATATGGAAACAATGTCCCAGATGTGTACTTCTGCAACATCTGTATTTTCCATTTCAAGTGTAAATACAAAAAGGTTGGTTGTAGGAGGATTTTTCCTTCTATTCTTCCCACCCCTGAGAGTTGTGTTTAGCCCTTAAATTCAGATCATTGGAGGATTATAAAGCACAAAGAGGTATGGATAATTTCCACTCCACTGAACTCCAGATCTACTGTTTCAGAGTCATCATGAAGACAGTAAAGAGGAGATGTAGTCCTGGGCTTTAATAATGCACCCCAAAAATACCGAGATAAGAAAATCTAGACACACTTACTGCTTACTCTTTCTTAAAGGAGCAAATGTCAAATCCAGTGAAAAATATTTTAAAAGCTCCCTTGTTAATTAAGCAAAAGTACATTTATGATGTAATATTACCCTAGAATTCATTTCCTTTTTTTTGCCTTAATTTTCCCACATCTGTGGTTTTCCTTTTATCTAGTACATGAGTTTGGTACCTATGTCTCATTCTCTGTGCCCCTCCTACCAACTTGCATAGAGCAAGCCTTACCAAAGCACTCTGCTAGGACGTAAAAGAGCCCTTCCTCTGTATCTTCCTGGTCTGGCCAAGTGCAGAAGATGCTTATTTTGATTACTTATATATAACTTGTTAGACACATATGTAGCCTCAGGGTAGCATTCTAGCTACAAGTTTCTCTAAACTGTCAGGATAAAATATGTTTCTGGATCAAAACTTGGTAATTCTGTCCTACCAGACCTCATGGCAACATAATTCAAACGTATCTTGTAGTTTGGTGAGTTACAGCTCACTTCTTTAGCATTCATTTTATAGACAGTAACACAATACAGATAGAATTGTTGCAAATGGGAAGAATTTGTGGGAAGAAATAGTAGTATCATTTGTATACATTCTGTGCAGAAAGACACCATACTGAAGATTTTGGCAACTTACTTGAAATGTTTATAGCAGCCATAATACTTGCCTTTCAAAAAAATTATTTATGGGCAGCTGCAATTCACACACATTGCTTGGAATCTGTGGAACAGTCTCTGTGGTGGTTCACGGCCTTCAGAAAGCCGGATGCCTTAAAACAGAGCTATGGAGAATATGGGAAGAACGCTTACAAAGTATCTGCAAACTTGTGCCTGCATTTTTGCCTTTGTCATCAAGAATGGAAAGGTTTTTCTAGTTAAACTTAAGTAATTAAATCTCCTTGTTCTCATTAAAAAAAAAGAAAAAAATGTAACAGTCTGCTTTTGGTCTGAAGAATGTTGCCAAGTAAATGTATATACTAATTTCATGGTGTGAGTGTTAAATTATTACCATATAAGCTGTCTGCCAATATTACACTAAATCCCACCACATTTTAATAATTCTCCTTTTGTTTTGGATGGAAATACCACATGTGTTATGGCTTGGAAGTTTTTATGTGCAATTAGAGCCCCGAGAACTACAACAACACAACCACACTGAGTTCACCTAATTAAACTGAAAGGAAACTTCAGTTTTCCTTCATTCTGTGAAATGGTTTGTGTCTTTTTGTGTGTCTGTGTGCATGTGCACCTGCATATAAAAAAAGAAATATATATATATATGTTCTTCTTCATCCAGTGTTAAAATATGAGAAATCCCTATTTTAATTTAAATTGTACATATAACTGTGTGGTCTGAATTAATGTCAAAACAACTGTTTAAGTGCATGTAAATACAAATCTGAACCCAAAACTCTTTTCTTACATTTTCTTTGTTATCACTTATAATGCTAATATGGATTTGTTACTGATTCCCTGTTTTTACAGTGCATTGGATAACCTTTTTAGATCCCCAAACCATACGTATCAGAACCACTCTCTTTGCTGTAGAAATAAATACTGATTTTTCTTTCAGGAATACAGAACATGAGTACAGGAGAACATGAAAATGTTCACAAGATCATATCACTGTAAGTTGATTAGCAAAAATAACCACATGGAGATGTTTACAGTACTTAAATGTGATTTAAAATGCGTTTATAAACTCATATAGAGAAATGGAAAAAGCTGGGAAAAGCAATATGCAAGTCTAAAATACTTACGAAATTATCAATTTCTGTTTAGACATTTGGGGGGAATAGAGAGGGGGAAAGAAGTTTTTAATTTCTCTTCTATAAAGCCCATTAAGGTATGTTAGAAAATGCTGCACTGACATTTCTACATGGCCAGTGGCTCACTAGCTGTTCATGGTCCCTTGCCTGGGGTGGCACTGGACATTCCTAGCCAAGAAGTTCCTTAGAGTATTTGTGTCAATTCTGCTTGAACAAGCAGGTCCATTCTCTCTGTTCCCACAGAATTTGCACTGTCATAAGTGCTAATGAGATGAAATCTAGCCAAGTCAGAGAAATGCCACTAACTGCTTTTCTCTGATTTTATGACTTCTGCCTAGAAAGTAAGCTAAGAATTCCAAATCCAGCCAAAGGCATGTTCCTGAGTCCTGTTTCAGCACCTAAGCTTCTATCAGAGCCCATGAGCAGGGCACATAGAGAAGATACAAGAGCTCAGTGTATCCTTGGGAGTCTGACATTTCTTTCAGGAAAGCAGAAATAGAGACTCTGAGGTTCTTTTCTTCTATGCCCTCTTTTGCCAAGGAGTCCCACCCTATATGCTAATAATATACCTTGAACAATCTGGTACCAAAATTTCACCAGTGGCAGCACACCCTCCTGCTAAAGCTATTCCATTTTGCAAGGACACACTTTTTTTTTCTCCTGCGCAAAGACTGAAACTGAATGTCTCTAACCATGACATCAGTAAGTCTGTTTCTGAGAGATTATCCCCTTTGTTTCCCTATGAGGATTTAATTGTACAGTGAGACACTGAGAGCAGCTGAAACCTTGAGGTTTGGAGAGTCCTCTCACAGCATAGAGGAGATCATCTCATTGCAAAGGTACTGAAAAAATGTTGAGATACCACAGTTCTCCTCTGTTCCAAATGTCTGCAGACATGGACAGTTCTGTGCATGCCTAAAAGCTCCCTTATGGAAATATTTAATGACAGAAAATTAAATATTGATAGGATCAGATACAAACTGGAGTGAAATTCTGGAGATCAGGAACACTCCAACAAATTCCTATCTGTCTTCCCTAGACATCTGAGATAACTACAAGTATGCAAGATTTATGTCTTACTGAGCCAGCGTTGTCCTTTCTCTAGGTCTGTGCTGACCACGTATAGATGCCCACTCTTGGCAAGCCAAGCATTTCTCTACACTCTTGTTAACTCTCAGATTGATACTTTTGTCTAAAATTACATTCTAGTGACATCTGAGGCACACATAAAGCTGACAGAACAAAGGACTCCTCATGAGATTTCCTGGCTTGTCATCCAAAGGCAAAACAGGTAACCTAGGACATTTCAGCTGGTCTTGTGTTTCGATAACCTATCTAAACCCTGTATGAGATTTAATCCACATATAGATACTCCAGAGGCATACACCTAAATTTGGGGTTCAATTGGTGACAGTGAATCTTGGGACCAGTATTATTTAATATATTCATCAACGATTTAGATGAGGGAATTGAGTGTACTATCAGCAAGTTTGCTGATGACACTAAGCTGGGAGGGGTGGCCGACATGCCAGAAGGCTGTGCTGCCATCCAGAGAGACCTGGACAGGCTGGAGAGTTGGGCGGGGAATAACTTGATGAAATATAACAAGGGAAAGTGTAGAGTCCTGCATCTGGGCAGGAACAACCCCAGGTTCCAGTATAGATCGGGGAACGACCTGTTAGAGAGCAGTGTAGGGGAGAGGGACCTGGGGGTCCTGGTGGACGACAGGGTGACCATGAGCCGACACTGTGCCCTTGTAGCCAAGAAGGCCAATGGCATCCTGGGGTGTATTAGAAGGGGGGTGGTTAGTAGGTCGAGAGAGGTCCTCCTTCCCCTCTACTCTGCCCTGGTGAGACCTCATCTGGAATATTGTGTCCAGTTCTGGGCCCCTCAGTTTAAAAAGGACAGGGACCTGCTGGAGAGAGTCCAGCGCAGGGCAACTAAGATGATTAAGGGAGTGGAGCATCTCCCTTATGAGGAAAGACTGAGGGAGCTGGGTCTCTATAGTTTGGAGAAGAGGTGTTTGAGGGGTGACCTTATTAGTGTATATAAATATATAAAGGGGGAGTGTCACGAGGATGGAGCCAGGCTCTTCTCAGTGGCAAACAATGAAAGGACAAGGGGTAATGGATACAAATTGGAGCACAAGAGGTTCCACTTAAACCTGAGAAGAAACTTCTTCTCAGTGAGGGTGACGGAACACTGGAACAGGCTGCCCAGGGAGGTTGTGGAATCTCCTTCTTTGGAGACATTCAAAACCCGCCTGGACACGTTCCTGTGTAACCTTATCTAGGTGTTCCTGCTCCAGCAGGGGGATTGGACTAGATGATCTTTTGAGGTCCCTTCCAATCTTTAACATACTGTGATACTGTGATACTGTAATCTTACTCAAGAGTCACAGACTCTGAATCTAGGACATAACCGGGTGGAGTCTTTTGAAAACCACCAAAGAGTGTTTTCTTCGCTCACAGCAGCTGCTTATGGATTCAGCAGCTACAAGGAGGAGAGAATAAAATTCCAAAAGGAGATACCTGAAAGCATGTTCCCTACCCAGAATACAAGACCAAAGTGGTTATGGCAGTGGTACTTGAGGTTTTGCATCAAATCAACTATATTGTTTGGTTTAGATGTTTTGTAACCAGCATTGCCTGTGATTTCACATGTATAGCTTGAAAATCTGTGTAATCATAATGTACATTACAAACAAGGTTTACTGGTGAAGGCCTAACCTTGTAAACAAGCCTTGTTTACACAAAAAGACAATTGGATTACTCTTTTTTTTTTTTTGAAGTTTACATGTTCAGAGGCTGAGATCACTATTTCTCAAATGTGATAAGACACAGTAAGTACCCTTGTGAAGATTTTACAATGAGTCCTGTAAATAAAGCCCACAACACAAATGCATAGTGTCTGCAAAGAAACAACTGTCATGTATTGTGTTTGAATAATGAATCACAATGTTTTATCATCATCTGTTTACATAAAAAGTCATAATAGCATTTCAAAACATGGTGTATGCATTTTTATGATTACCTTAAGTGCACAGAGGGGAATTGCCACAGCCTAGCATCATAAACTTTGTAAACCTTTCTTGGAGACTGTTTTTTCATCCCCATCCTCTTCTGCTCAAACAAAAATGTGGAGGAAACAGAACACACAAATAAAACTGCATTAAAATAGTCCCATGCGTCTGACTAAAACAAAACACAGGAAATTCTTAAAAGTGTGGTTATAAACTAAAAAATGCATATAAACAGGGCTTCCTAGTGTCCTACATTTATGTATTCATAATTATTTCACTATCAATATTCTCATTGTTTATAAATATATACAAATTGTATTGGTCTAAGTGCCAAGACCACATTCTTAGTCTGAGATTTAGAACAGAAGCCCTGCTGCTGCTGGCTTCTACTTCATCATTAAAGATGGAAGTGAATGAAGTCTCTATATTTCAGCTCTTGGAAGCTTTATGATTTAAACATATTTCTAATCTTCAGCCATATTCTGACATGGAGACTGAGATCCAGATTCTGCTTTCAGTAATTACATGGTAAATCTCAATGATCTCCAAAAATGTCAGGAGAACAAAAGGTACTACAACTGCAGCAAAAATTCTCAGCAGTTTCCAAATGCTCCAAGGGACCTTGTTGCCTACAGGAAGATCAAGAGGGACTCGTAGATCCAGGCAATGCAATATCTGTCTAGGTTTCAGGCATCTAGCCCACAAATTAGAATCCGAACCCACGATTAAATATTTGTTATCGAAAACACAGCTTAAGTATCTGAGCGCGCTGACTCAAAGGAAAAGACCAAACACTGCAGAGGTGTCTAACCCTAACTCACAATACTGAAACTCAAATAATGTCACCCTATGCAGTTTAGGCACTCAGTGTCACAGCTGAAAACTATGGTTGTTCGAATACACAGGCCATTAGGGACATCAGCTCTTCTTCAAAGGCTCAAGCTTTTTGTAAAACTGACTAAGATAATATGGTAACAATGCCACATAGGATTATTCCTAGTTCTACCATTTAATGAAAAACAGACATTAAAGTTTTCTGGGGCAAAAACAAACGCTAGAAAACAGCTCGCTCCATACATTTTCTTTCTTTCTTATCCATCTCCATGAATCTTACTAATTTTTGCAGCTGCAGTGCACACCACCTGCCCAACTATGTAGGCTAGGCTGGGACCCTGGGGTAAGCTGTGTTTACTCAGAAATTAGAGGTTTGAATGCCCAAGATCAAAGCCAATATTTAACAAAGAAACAAACAAACAAACAAACAAACAAACATATCTACTTCTGAAACATTCCCAGATTTATTGGAGCATATTCATAGAACAGTTTGGGTTGGAAGGGACCTTCAAAGGTCATCTAATCCAACCCCCCTGACATGAGCAGAAAATATCTTTCATCAGATCTGGTTGCTGAAAGCCTTGTTTGTCATTACTTTAAACACTTCCAATAATGAGGCATCCACAAATTCTCTAGACGACCTGTTCCAATGTGTCACCACACTCATAGTAAAAGTTTTTTTTCCTTATATCCAATCTAAATCTACCACCTTTCAGATTAAAAACATTGTCCCTTGTCCTGTCACTACAGGGCAACTCTTTTTCCATCTTTTTTACAATCCCTTTTTTTATATTGAACGGCAGCAACAAGGTCTCCCTAGAGCCTTCCATTCTCCAGGCTGTACTACCCCAACTCTCTCAGCCTGTTAAATTATGTAGGTGTGAGCACACTTCCCAGGTCTCAGCTACAAACAAGGCGCCTCACTTATCTTCAGGATCCCCAGAATGCTTAAATTAGATGACTCTACCTGCCTGGCTAGCCTTTCTGAGAATGGCCAGAATATCACATACCCTGGAGAAGCTTCAGAGAAACAGGGAAGTCAATTATTTTTAAATGACACTGAGGTCAAGCAACCAATGAATGCAAGGTTTTGAAGTCACCATTTCGATGTGGCACCTGAAACCTAGCCGTGTTCTATTTTAGTTTAGTAGTTTTATTGACCCTAACCTGTCACTGACTTGTGAAATGCAAAAGCATGCAGATTGGTCTCCCATGTCTGATATTGCTTCTGCATTGCTTATGAAGAAGTTCCAAAGCAGTGCTCTTTTTTCATCGTTGTCACGTGGAATTCTTTGCAGATTTTTTTTTTCCAGAAAGACTTTCTGACATGTATCGTTTTCTTTAAAGTTTATTACTGTATTTCTCATGCAGTTGCATTCTTAAGGCAAAAAGATCAAAAGGATGGGTAGGTTCAGAGCACAAGCTATAAACTCATTAGATTTCAAGATGATTGACAATACTTGAATCCTGTTCTGACAAACTGTACAAATGACTAAAGAAGAAGGATTCTTCCGTCAACTCTTTTCTACCACAGGACTAGACATATCCTTTGGCAAAGGGCAGGGCTTGGGCTCTGCACAGCTATACAGCCACCATCATGTCTCACAAAGTAAAGTCTTGTACACCACCCCGAACACAGCTTCCTTTTCTTCCCTGCAGTAAATCCAGGTGCATGGCTCTACAACTACTTTTTTACCCCAATTCATTTTCAGTCTAGTAAGATTCCCTGTGGATTCTTTCTGCCAGCCATATAATCCTAATAATTCACAGCACAATTAATCTGGGCAACAGAAGTACCAGTCATGTCAGTGAAGTCTGTGCACAGCACTGAAACACATAATTTATATTTCCTATATGATAGCAACTTTCTTGATACAGAGGTTCCTTTTGCTTAATTATTAAAAGCTGCATGTGTCAAGACATGCAGCAATTCATAAGTAAACCATTTTTTTGCCAGCACTTACTTAGATACTTGCAGAGCATCCAATTTATAAATGAAAAAGAACTGGTTTGTCTTCTTAGGTCAATGAGCTGATCATTTCACCTGCCAAGATCTTTCACAATGGTAAATTTCATTTTCTTGTGGGAAAAGAAAAAAAAAAAGCAATCACAAAAACCAGAATCCCTCATCAATTTAATGCTGAGTGTGTCATTCTGTAGTATTTTATATGGTGGTTCAAAAGGTTACACAGCTCTTACCATTCAGTATTTAAACCTACAGTGCTTTTTAACAATTTCGGTGGGATACTTTCAGTTTCATGCTTCTTACAATGTGTTAATCTTACCTTTCAGCTCTAGCTCTCTTGCAGTGCATAGGTCTTCCCTGGAAACATCAAAGCAAGACAATAACTGACTTTAATGTCAAAATATTTTCCCCATAGAAATTTACCCAAATATTCATTTCCTCTCTATTCTTGGTATTTACATGCATCACATATTTGAAGACAGTTATCATGTTCTTTTGTATGCATCACTTAGTTGACTTAGAGTATACATATTTCGCTCCCTTAATCTTTCTTTATAAATCAGTTTCTCTACACTCCTTAATCATGCATATTAGTCCTCTTTGAATGGCCTCCAATGTAAAAAACATTTTGTTCATACCTTCTGATCCTTTGCTTTAAGAAGTTAGTAATTTTAAATTTATTTAGGCTCATGAGGGAAATGTCAAGAAATTATAACATTTTAGATAAATAACAATAATTACTCTTAATAATATTTCATGCTATCCTGCAAGTTTTAGTATATAGCAAACATACACAAATAAAACTAATGTATATCAAAAGTTGAACTTTCATAGTGCAACACAATGTAACTTTACTTCACTAAAATTCAGGATGGTGTTTATTTCACCTAACATTCAGATTCTGCCCAACTAGCCTGTTTTAAATTGCTACCTCAGAATGAGATGAATAGCAGGGTTGACTACATTGGCTATGAAGACAGAATAAACATTCAGAACCCAACATTTAGAACATGAACATATACTATCAGAGGTCTACATACAAAGATTTTTGTATCTAGTCAGAGGAATCCCCCCCCCCCCCATGTCATCTTCTCACCACATTGTTTGAGAAAAATGTGAGGACCAAAGGAAGTTCACTACTTTATAACATAAAACAGTTCTTCCTCCAAATCAGGCTGTATTTATCTGGGGATATTCCAGGGTTTTTTGGTGTCAGATACACCTCTGTGTCTAACTGCAGTCTAGACAATGCAGAGAAGGGAAAGTATTCAGTAATTAGATATCAAAACCCGCAAGGCATTCAATCATTCTCTCAAGGAGCAGAGTACTTGAGAAGTTAGCATCAGAGTCAAAATTTACACACAATATAATTAGAAGGTTAAGGTAAAATTAAGATACTGCCTTTGGGAAAGTCTGTTTCTTAATTGTAAGAAAGATGATTAAACCTGCCACGTGAGATACTTTTGCTAAATCGAAGGTCTTAAGAGGATGGGAATTATAAATACTAGTACATTTTCCTAACTCCTAAAGAAAACCGAGCAAATTGATAAATTTCTTGTCAAAAGAACCATGATCAAAAAACATGCAGCTTTTTACTCAGTTCCTCCAAAAATATTAAAATAGGCTTTCGTTCTTAAGATAACACATTGTTCCTTAGGGAAATATTTACCTCCCAGAAGCTTCTGTCAAACATTTTTTTCTTAACCAGCAAGCATGAAAATTGTAATTGGAATTGATCTACAAAACATTTACAGATGTCTTGCAATGAGTGAATGAATGTTCACTGTCTCCAATTAGCAGAACCACCTCATTCCAACCTCAGCCGTTTGAAAGAGGCTCCTCTACAGGGCTGTGCTCCTGGAAGCACAGAGACACTGGAAAAGTCACCACATGACCACAGGACTCAAGAAGTAATGCTACCTCCTCTGTGCAGCTCAGGGTCAATGCAGCACTTCCTTGGAAGATCTGAAACATCACTGAGCTTCTGAGAGAACTGCAGCAACATAGTGAAAGACACTCAAGTCATGCCTATGAATAGCGGGGAATAAGCTCAGCACAGGATGGTAGGCCTTATTTTCCTGGTAAAATATTTTCCTACAAGAATAAGGTTTTTTTTCCCCTCAGCACTCTAAGACTATGACTTCTGCACATGATAAAGAAATCAGCAGTGCAACATAGCTCTGAATTCAATCAGATGTTTGTACACATAATATGTGGGTTTCCATATTCCTTCTGTTGGACCTAAAATTAGTCCACTATTCTAACAACTGTGACAACCAGCAATCTCTCTCTATATGTAAGATACTTCCTTTATCTTCTTTTTTTTCTTTTGTAACCTGTGAACCTGTTTATGTAATAAATGACAGCAAGCCAGACCACTTAATTAAAACAAAATGGTAGCATTCTGTGTTTTTAAGTCTTTCATAAATAGAATGAACATAACATTTTGAAATATAGGTTTGTGCTCCTTTTCCATTTCTGTTTTAAGACTAAAGAAATAGTGCAGAAAGATTGGAAACCCAAGAAGTAAAAAATGCTAATGCTCAAATATACGTAAGAGCAAAAAATTCCAGAAAGTTTCACAAGCACATTCCTGCTCTTGTAAAAATATAATATTATGGAAAAAATTGTCAAAGAAACATAACCTACTATAGATATTTCCCCTTTTATTTCACTATTTTCTATCTTAAAATCAGGATCTTTACATTAACCACATGCCTTTAAATTGTGTCCTATACATTTGCTTTGCAATATTTTTTCTCCCACAGCTTTGGAGCTGAACAGTTTTTCACCATATCAGCTGGTTTCAGGCAAATCCTCAGTCTGAAATACTTTAAAGACACTCAATTTCTCTCCTACATTATTTAATTTGCAGTTTTGTTCTTTCTTTTAGTGTCACAGCAAGAGCTATGCTCTGTGCCAGTGCTGGTCACCCTTAGGGATAGATATGTGACCAATTTTGAAGTGTCCTTCGTGCCGGCATACAAAATGTCCTACACTAGGTGTGCTGCTCCATGCAGTAAATCTGGGTTTGTACTAACCCAGTGAACAACTTAATTTCATCTGTCACTATTTGAACAAGAGACCATTTTGACGGTTTTGACAAGCCAAAGAATTATATCAAGTGTAGCCTGTGAATATTAGAATATACAAAAAAGTTTGTAAAAAATTTATTTTCCATTATCTCTGCAGTGACAACACACAGGAATTAAAAAAAAAAAAAAGAAGAAATCAAACTGCAAACATGCCATTCAAATGGAGTTTTAATAAAGAGAATAAATGGACCCTCAGAGTCAGGAATTGGTTTTCTTTGCTTTCCTGCAAGAATACGGAATCAGATATGAAAAGCAAACTATTTAAACAGTTTTTAATTATCATTATAAAAGGTTTTGTAAAAATAGAAGTAGACTTGGCTTCTGAGCAGGGCACAGCTAGCAATTTACAATTGGAGCTATGTTGTAGCATACCATAGCAGTGCATACTACAGTAAAGAGAGTATAAAGTGAGCTAAAAATACATGTTGAACATACATCAACTATACTCAGAATTTCATTACGCCTAATTTTAAGTATTCAAGAACAGTAAATGGTTAGCAGTGATGCAGAAGAAATATTAGAAGAGCAATAATAAAGGATTCATAGAGATTTAAAGAAAACAAAAAAGAAATTACAGGCTAACTACCAGATAAGAGCAAAATAAACACATAACAGAAGATTATGAAATCACGGAAAATGCTTTCAAAAATGTGAGAAAAAAAGGTGAGTGCTAAACATAATAATGCCTAAAGAGTATCACTTTTTAAGAGATGAGGCAGAAAGTGCTTATTTAAGTTATTTAAGTAAAATCTTCATATAGCTTATCAAGAAGAAAAAATATAGGCGTATGGCAGACTTATATAGGTATACCTTTCCTAAGGCAGAGAGAATGAAAAAGCACTAAAGTAAACAGAGAATCTATCTGAAATATTACTGGGTGACAATCTCAGCATGCACCAAATGAAATAGTGTTAAGGCATATCCACTTCAGAATTCACAGAAAGGGACAAAAACACAGCACTCTTCATACAAGTAACTTAAATCACTTCACTGTACAAATAACTTTTATCATATGCAAGATGTTACTTTGAAATTAACTGTGCTGTTCACATGAGTGACAGCAATGGGACTATGGAGAAAAGGAATTTTTAGTGGATTAAAAGAAGAACTAGTGGAGCCATGCAGGAAAGGCCTGGTGTAACCCTTCTCAAAGCATGTCTCTGAAGAAGCAAAGACTGTATTCAACTGTTTCTTTCTGGAACATTTTAGTGATATCCTTATTGCTTAGGAAAGCAGTTTTCTTCAAGCCCAAGCAGAAATACATGTTTATAGGAGAGATGTGTTACAAAGGCAATAGAGCATAACTAACTTCAGCAAATTATGGAGCAATGGCGATTCTGGTGAGAGTGAGAAAATCTACTAATGAAAAACAGATGTCTCAACTCTGAAGAAAAATTATGAACTCTGGTAGCCTGGATTCGAGTTTAAACTCCTCCAATTATTATTTAACATTAAAGGCAACAATCTGTCATGTTTTTAGCTACATCTATAAGGGAGTCCAGTAACTTCAGTCTAAAAACTCAAAACACAGACACATATTCTCAGCCAAAGCAAAGTCAGAGCCAGCAGTAATTTTAATTCTCTTCACTGAATATTTTTTTGGCCATGAGAATATGTGTAAAATGGATGTGGTTGCAGCCACAATGGCCCAGGGATATATAGGGTTTATAAAGCAAACAAGTTGCTAAGGAAGAGTTTGCATTCCTAAAAGATTGTGTTTTCTTCCAGTTGTAGCACTTGCTGTAGCAAAAGTATTTTTCTCTCCTTCCTGATCTTACTTTTCCCTAAAAATCTTAGGTTGCAAAGAAACAAGACATTTCTGAAGTCTTTCATGAAAAAGTTCAATCAGTGTGTGAAACTAAAGCAATTCAACTCTGGAGCCCTAAGAAGGAGATAGGAGTTCTTGAAATGCCTCCCTGCTCTGCACCTCTGCAGGAGCCCTGTTTTCTCTTGGCCTAAGCAGGAGTTTCAGTTCCACCTTCTAGCTGAAGCCAGACCAGGAAAGGCACATGGATATTTCTTCCTGCCTGTTGCCTGAAAGCCTCTGAAGAGAAGAGGGTCATATTGGCTATACCTCTGCACCTATGGAAAGATTCTGAAAGAGGCTGTCTGGAAAGTACCTTCATGCTAGGAGGTGGTAAACTCTCTTGGGCTTTTTGATTTCACCTTTGTTCAAAGAAAAAGGGCTTTAAACTTTCCTATAAACAGAGTTGCCTCAAAGAGAGATGACTCCACCATCAGTCTTTCCACCTGAGGAATAACTCAAACTTCCAAACTTTTAAATACACAACTGCAAAAGGGAAGCCCAAAAACAAATGGTAAGGCAATGATTACAAGTAACTGCTAAGTTATTAACTTTACACAAGGTCTGCCAGCCTACAGGTGAGTTTTAGCTGAAAAATAGACACTTTTCTAGAGTAAATTTCTCTGTATCTCACCCACTGCAGCCGATTCATTTTATACAAACAACTAACGGAGCAGAAAGTTAACGTATGTACAATAGCTTGAAAATTCACATGACCAAGAGAATGCTTGGCTTTTTTCCTGGGGACAAACAACATTTTTGTCCCTATAGAAGGTTACAACTTCCACACAGGTACAGAAAGATATCCTCAGAATTCATTGTTTTGGGGGGAGTGAGGAGAAATACATATTTGAGTATAATTCACCCAAACTTTATGCGAATTCCATCATGACTGGGCTGTGAGACTACTAGCTGTTCCTCCTCTTCTTTCACTAAAATGTTAGTGAAATTTGCTTCACCCCACCCCATGTTATACACTGCCTCACTGCTATCTAGTTGTCTGTTATTTAACACAATAGTTTCTGATAGAATTCACTTACAGTTTGGTTTTGGATTTCTTTAATTTTCTGAAAACCTAAGAAGGTATCATTTCAGATTAAGTGTAAATAGTTTATGCAACCCTAAATGAACTGAAAAAGAAAGATGCTTTCTAGAGAACTAACCTCTTCTGTACCATTCCCCTTTCTTCATCTTAATCTTCCTGTTCTACTGCAAGATTTTAGTAAAAATACAATTAATTTAAAATTAGTATATTGCATAAAGAACAGAGGTAAAAATCTGTTCAATTAGAAAGCTGCTTCTTAACCCACACGTTACTGTAGCTCTTCATGAACTCTTCATCCTATGCTGAAAGGGAAGGTTGAAACTGGGAGATAGGTTGCACTTGTTAGTGGGTATTTGTGATCTTTCCATTAATTTAAAAGCTTTCTATATGCCTAATTATAGCAAATAAGTACCATTTGTGGGGCACAGCAGAAAAGCTGGGATTTTCTCTCTCACCCAATGGTCACATAGTTCATGGAGACCAAAGTCTAGAAGGATGTCTGTGATTGTGACCCATTCTCATTATCTGTTTCCATTCTAAGTAACATCAGCACAGAGTTTTATATTATGTGAATGAATATTTAAAATGAAATTATAGCTTTCAGTGGCAAATTACAACTAGATGTGACCAAGAGAGGATTAAGCCCATCATTTTGCTTAAGAGCTCAGATGGTTGGAGTAATTGGATGATAGCTGTAGGGCATCTTTTTGGACTATAATTAGGTCATTTCTTTCTCATCCCCTCATGGTGTGTATAATTACAAATTAATTTGAAATCCCACTGTGAGTAAAGAAAATCTGTTTAATATAATGGAAGTGCAAAAGCCACAGGATATTATTTTTTAAAGGACTTTTAGTGTTTATACCAAAATACTAAGTCTGGCCCAAAGTCACATCTATACAGACTGCCGGTCTCATATTTGGTTTCTTTCTTAACTTTTATATGGAAACAAATAAAATTCTCCCTTAAAATAAATGATGTTTCATGACTACACTCTGCTCTAGCATTTGTCAGCAGGTGTCAACAGCACAAAAAGTTGGGGAAAAGAGTGAAAGACAACCATAAGAGTTCTCATAGACAACAGTATTGTCAGAGGACTTAAAGACAGCTCTAAACAAGGTGATGTAGGCAACTATTTTATTCTTTAGTCCTTCCATTATTTGATTGCCATCTAAAATATATTTTCCTGTTTTCAATCTGAACCCCCGAAAGTGTTAAGTGTTGCACAGCCCTGTTCCTGTGTGCTGTGGGAGCTCACCTGTTTCATCTCCTGGCTGAGGTAAGCTGCTGGCAAGTTCCGCTTCCTTATCACAATGATGTGGTCGGATGCATTAGACCTCCTGCCTGCCTTAATGCTGATACAGGTAAAAACATGCACTCCTGACAAATGGATAACCCCAACCATACCCACAGAAGCAATGTTTTGACTTGCTGAACTTCCTGTTTCACTCAAGGGACAAACACGTTTTTATCTCTCCCCAGAAATCTTGAAAGAGGTCGGTGAGAGGGTCCCAGGTGTGATCTAAGCACTGGGGATGTCAATAGTGAGCCGGGGGGCCACATGGGGTGTGCAGTTAGGGGGAAGAGAAGAAGAAAAGACCGTCAGTGCAGAGAACAAGGGTAGTGAGATTTGATCATATCTGTAGATGTGTTGCAAAAAGTGTAGAACATCCCATGCCTTTAGCATGATAAGATTAGACTTCTGGCAGAAAAGAAAGAAAAAATAAAAGGGGAGGTGGGGTATGGAGGGGGAAGAAAGGAACTGCTTAGATATAAGTTCCAAAGATCATTAAGAGGGTTCTTTGTTGCATAGCTCCAACGTTAAGATGTGCTGGGGCATGTATTAAAATAAGGAGGTGTTAAAAAGCTACCAAGCTTCTTAGTTTTTAAAATCAGTTCAAAGTCCTAGTCTTGGATTATTCACATTGTGACCTCCAGGCCTATTTCAGATGCCATAAAATCTTTGTTCAGGAAGGAAGGAAGAAATTATCAAAAAGGAAAGAACTTTTTAATTTAGTAATGTCTCAATGGCAAGAATATTTTTCTTTCAAATAAAACCTTTGAAGAGCTCAAAATATTTTCTAGATTAAAAAAAATAAAATAGAACTCAGCAACACAAGAAAAACCTGGAGCAACCAGCTGGAAAGAAGAGCTAGAGAAAGAGACTTATCACTCATAGGAAAGATATAAGACAATAGGGTAACCCAGTCTTCTCATCCCAGAAAAAAGAAATAGACATGGTAATAGGATATATTCATCATGGTGTTCCTGTAGTGGTAATGTCACTTCGCAATTTTTGAAATGGAGGTACTTTAAAATTCCCTGACGAAACTGAATAGGAGGAACATTTATTTTAAAATTTTTGTTAGATTTTTTTATTAAAAAAATCTTTTTTTTACTAAACCTAATTTTCTAGAAAATTTTCAACTTACTCTATGTATCCTGTAGACCAGAAGGTGAAAATGAGGTTGTATAGAAAACAAATAATATGTAGAGGACATAATTATCTGCTCCAATTATATTTTTTCTGGTTGTTATAATTAAAACATTATATTAATTAAAAATAGATTTTATGTCTTCCATACAAATACTATACATGAGTGATTAGTCTTCTATAGGAAAAATTTACCATACAGATCTATTACTTGTAGGTATTCATTTAGCCTTCTATGACATTTAGAAGTGAATTATTCTGATTAGCTGGAGGCTATCAGTGATAGTTCTTATACAAAAATAAATGCAAGGGCCAAAATAGGCTAATTATTGGGTTGTTTAAACTCAATTTCTTAAGATTTGTTAAACTTTCTAAACCACAATTAAAAAATTGGTGGTCTCAAATTCTAGATAATAGAGTTTAAATTATGAGTTGTGAATAACTCATTCTGCTCTAAGTCTTTACAACCCTTTGTTTGCTATGCAAATAATTAATGACATTTTATTTATACCAGATCAGTGGGAAATTTAAAACCATAATATGATATTTTTCTCCTTTTCTTATTATTCTCTATGCCTTAATGCTAACAACAACAAATACTCCATTGATATATGCATTTATAAGATAGAAAACCACTCATTCCTACTGTAAAGTTGCCCTATAATCATTCATCTGTTGAGGAATATATTAAATGCACTTAGAGCAAATAAATCCTGCTCACAGTTTGCCCACACTCCACCCTTCAGGATGCTACCAGAGTGGTGTAACATTTACTTCAAACCTCAAAACCACTTGAATAAAACTTTGGTTTGATGTGTTCTTGACCCTCAGTCCATGCTTACGACAGTTTATGAATGCAACTTGAGTTTTTGTACACATCTGGGAAACCTGGTCTCACAACCAGGCGGTATTTCCCAGGCGGTATTCTTCCCACTTCCTTCCACCTTTGCTTGATTCAGATGCATGGGGAAAAATGATGATGATGGCAATTTAGAAATATAGTTCCTAAAAATGTTCTTATGTGGTAAGGAGTAAGAGGATATTACCAAAAAAGCTGAATCAAGGATGGTGATTCCACTTGCAGCAAATATGAAACACGTTAGATTCCTTTGTGTTCCACGGTAGACTTAAAAGCCTTATGAACATTTTTCCTAAAATACAAGATTGTGGTAGGTATCTGTTTTCTTTTCAACACCTAATATAAGTGAAAGAAGGAGGTCTAAAACTGTGGGAGGCCCAGCTACAGGTCCCTGATCTGCTTGGTATTAATACATTAATATCTGCTTGATATTAATTCAGTGTATATCTGAACCAGAATTTTTTCCATTCATGGCACTGCCCTAACCACCCACCATAAATCCTGGGCATTGATCCTTGCTTCAGTGGCACCTCCTTGTCAGAACTATTTTATTTTTGACACGCTACTTTCCCAGACACTTTCTGTGCTGTTCTAAGCCAGATTTTTTACAGTGTGTTCTAAGGCACATTTTCTACACAGAAACTATTCAAAGATTTACACCAGATTTTAAAAGAGTAAAAGTGATTTTCCAATTTAAAAGTCAGGATAGTCACCTCTGTGGCGATATCCTGGAGCCTCAGTAAAAGTTTGACTCCTTAGTCTGCAATGGAACAGAATTTACTGATCTAGCACTAAAGATGCTAAAGGTCCTAATACTTTCCTAGGAGATTAGTGTTTAAGCACACATTGGCATAGCTGGCTGAATTCCCCATCCCAGAGCTGGTCTAACCTTGTGTCACTGGGTACAGCTTTCTCCTGTTTGAATTCTGATGGGTTTTTTCTCCTCTGCTTTTCCTTCAAGTGTCTGAAATTCAATATTTTTCATTGGTTTATGGGGTAATTTCCTGCTGAAGTATTTTTGGTTCAGTTTTACATTGCGTTAACAGAATGTTATTCTTTTTCATTAAGATATATATATATATATTTTTTTTTTTTGCCATGGGCCCCTTAACTTGTTCTTCTATATCAGCAACACAAAGGAGGAGACCCTCTCCTTGTGTAATCTTCTTGCTGGTGGTAAAAAGGTAAATTGTATGTGAACCCTCGTTACTCCTTACAGAAAGAAGAGTCCCTGCCTGTTCCTGCACTTTGTAACTATGTATGAGTCCAGTCTACACCAAGAACCAATACATATTTAGTAAGGATAATTTCATATATCATGAATGTAATTTCAGATAAATTCTTAATCATTTCCCCTAAGATTAATACTCAATCTTTTCTCTGAGGTAAAATTTTAGGTATATTGTGCTATGATGTAGTACCCTAATATTATTTTTAAAATTATGACTAAGAATTTATATTCAGAACACCTCTGCGATTTCCTCCAGGCTTAGATCTGTAAGAGTAGCTTTTCATAAGTACAAAATTGGCATGTTGGTGTTTGCAAACAGGAAAATTTCCATCTTCTATGTAGGATATTTTATAAAGAAGTGAGAGTTATATGTTCTGTCTTTAATTGTAAAAAGCATTAGTACCTAGGCAGTACCTGGACATTCTTGACTTCCAACTGTTCCAGTACTGTTCTGACTTTAAGCAGGAGTGCCTTTAGTTTCCAGATCTTGTGGCTGCATATGAACACACCTCAGCTGTAATCTTGGGATTAGATTAAGGTTTGGAATGCAGCTAAAACTTAACTAAAAATTTTCATAAGTGTGTTCTTCATCTCCAAAGAGAATAGAAAGAGCTTACTAGAAAAAGCAGCCTGGATTGGGTATACTATTGTTTAATGAAGTCCAGTTTGTAGATTTAAACTCAAAAGTGACCGTTCTGTCTGATCTCTAGTATAATAAAAGCCATGGATTTTCACCCAAGAATTTTATCCTTTCACTCAGTAACTCACAGTTGAGTTGATTTGATCTTTTACAAAAACATGCAGCCTTTATTGAAAGCGATGAGGAGTTTATCCCTCCTCACCAGCAGCCTTACAGGTAATATTGCATACAAGCGGTTGACACTTCTCAGCTTACTCAGTCACTGACAGGAAAATCCATTTAAGAAACAAATCTATCCTGAACAAACAGGCCTTTAATCTCTTGCATTATGGTCATCAAAGCCGATTTTATTTTGGGATCCTAAGGAAAAAAGGCTTCTATAATTGTACCGCCTGCATATGAATGTGTTTAATAACTTATTAATCCATTAGCCAGCCATGGGATAACAATCTCAAATAAATGTTTTCCAGAAATAGGTAGCTAGAAAAAAAAGTCTACTAGTGTCCTAGTAGACTTGAATATTAGACACTGGAAAATCTGCATAGGGAAAAAACACTATACATATTCCTACAAAAGTAAAGATCCAGGTAAAGACTGCAATTTCATAGGTACCACAGAACTGCTAACCCACAAAATCTGTCAATGAGAGTGTCTGACCCATTTCTCTGAAGGATCTAGGAATATGGACCACCATCAGAGGATGCTGAGGACCACAGCTCACCTTGGCTGAGTCCTTTTGTCACTGAGCTTTTGGTCAGGTTGGCTTTGCTTTGCTTCCAGTTGTGTGAATCTGCCCTTCTTTTGCTTTTTTATTTCCTCCAGTTCTCTAAAAAAAAAAAAAGAACCTACCCAATTCAGTAAAAGGAAACATCCTGCTGAATAAAATATTATTTTCTGCAATTTTTTTCAGTGTAGAAAGATGAAAACCTGTAAGCTTGATTTAATTTCAACTGGTTTTTGCCTTCATGGCTCAGCTGCTGGCCAAACACTAATCATTAGTTGCATAACTTCCCCTGTGCAGTTGGACACTGAACAAATGTCAGAGAGAGAGAATCCCTCTGAAAGAACTGTAACTAGTAAGAAAAATTAATCATGCATGGAACCGGAGGTGTAGAGAAGTAAACATATGAAAAGCAACTTATGGAAGAACAGGAGCAGGGAGAGGGTCTTCTAAGACCATCTGAACTTAATCTCTCTGTAACTGGCACACTTAGCAGTAATACCGTTGGGTTCGTTCTGTAAGAGTTTTCTTCAACTAAACCAAACACGTCATAGCTCCAAACAGTAGAGTTCATTCTGCCATAGCAGGAGCCCATTTGAAAGATGCAAGGCCAAATGATCTAACCTCAGTTGTATGGAAATCAAATAGTAGGTCTAATTGTACTCTTTATGGAGAAGAATATACTGAATTATTGAGATTTTAAGCAAGATAGTAACTATTTACTATGTGTAAATAATAATTCAGGAAAGACTTCCCCATTTATTTATGCCTAGTGAGAACAACTAAACCTACTGAGATGGAGCTGCCATTGCTTCCCCTCCTCACTCCATGACAAACCAGGACCCATATATATAAAGGAAATTTAAAATAGTGCTCTCTTCATGTGAGGTGATCTATTCTGTAGGCCTATATCTAAGGTGTGAGATTTTAATGGGTAATCAGCCAGCTAGAGACATTCCCTCGAGGTGCCTGCATATTTTGATTACAGAAAAACTCAATACTACTGCTCAGGCTGAGATCTCTGAGCCTAGTACCTTATAATATTAGACATATATTTTGTATTAATTTATACCTTGGGGAATTATAGCACATTAGTTTCCAACTTGAAGAAATCACATGTCTCTTTAAATTGACATCAGGTGAGGCTCCTACAGACACATAATAAAAGCTTCCTCACATACATGTATAAGAAAAGGTCCCTCTCAGGGACCAAATGGTGATGAAAATGGCCACTTATAAGCCTTTCACAACTGCAGTATTGCTAGCTCTTGGCATTCAGGTCTCACAATTTAAACTTAAAAATAAAGATTCTGAAAACAAGATTCATTCTTGTTTGTCTTTTGTTCCTTTTTTTTTATTTCATTCCAGACTTTCCTCTCTCATTGTGAAGACTAAAGGAATTAAGAATCTAAATTCCTTTAAAAGTGAACTTAGTGATTTTCACTCAACCACGTTACTCCTGTACATGATGTTTTAAGAAAACCATCAAATATTGCAATCATCACTAACAAAATCACAGCAGCTGGCAACATGGTTAAATGAATCGTTCTCCTTAGGACCTTTGAATAAACCAAACTTGCTGGAATGAGCAACTATTCTCTTCAAATAGAAGAGATGGAGCCAGAAAGAATGACTACAGAACATAAGCTATGACCTGTCTTGACTAAGCTCCTTTTGATATCTGTCTTTTTTGGGATTTGTTTACTCTTCTGTGAGTATAGTCAGCGTATGTGTCATCTTTTGCAAACAGTCTTGCATTCTTATTACAAACCTGCACAGACAGACAGATAGCCAAACACAAACCAGCTGCAAAACAAGTAAGTATTGCAATATTATGCTCAAGATGATAGTAAGTCTAACTGAGAAGAACCCAGCCTCAGTGCCTGGATTATGTGTCTGTTTGTTCATCTTATTCACTGAGCAAGCAAAAAAAGCATCATGTTTCCATCCATTAATAGCTGCAAGTGTGTAGCCCAATGTTATCTTTCATTACCCTGCTCCTTTCAAAATTTCATGGCTAGAAATAGAGTCCATCTGTTTGCTCTTGGGTACCATTGTGGAAGGCCATCTTCTAGTCCAAACTGTACCACAACAGAGTTAAAATGATCTCTTTTAACACAGCTCAGCCACAATTCAAAGTGTTCCCCTCATGACTTAAGAAAGGTACACATACTCCAGGAAAAAAAAAAAAAAACCAACAAAAAACTACATACAGTTTGAGATCACATGTGCTCTATGGCTGGGATTCAAACCAGGGATTAGAGCAAGGCTTCTGCAAAATCCAAATGCTATGTCCAACACTGACTTTATCACAGCTACATGTTTGCTGTACTTAAATAGGGACATATGTAGACTCTTACCATAAAAATTTTCCAGGTGCCTTGAATTTCTGCGTCTCTGTGTGTATACAACCTCTTAAGTCCTCTCTCATTCATTAGTTTGATGGCAAGTGCTTTTATTACTGAAAACCGAGGATACTCAGCTCTATATATCATCTTTCAAGAGGTTCTACTAACTTTAAAGCTATACAAGAAGAGAAAAGCACACCCAAATTCCCCCCACCAAACATTTTCCACCTTCCATAAAAGTATTAGAGATCTTCTGGAGAAGGAGGAAAACACCTCAGCCTGTGGTTAGAATACTCACCTTGCAAAAGGCGCTGAAAGTCCTGGTTATTTTCTCAAAGTTTCTTGTGGATTAAACTGCCATGGGATAAAACACAGAAGCAGGCTGTGATGCAGGGACTGCAAGCACCATTCCTCCTCCAAAGTGAATTCTGTAACTGCCTAGAAAATCAGTAGTGCTCCCTTTCCCAGTGACTCATACTCAATAGTCATCAACTCACCACTAGATTCTATTACTACTATCTATATGACCTGTTACTTTGGAAGAACAAGATCTCCATTTATTTACCTTCAGAGAGCTGAGATATGCAGAAGGACTGAGCATCCTGGAGCTTAACTACAGAACTAATGGCCCAATTGATTGTTCCACCTCCTCTATTCTATTATTTAAAAGAAAAAGCATGATTTCAGTTGCACTTTCAAAAGAAATTTTACAGATGCTAACATGCAGGAGAAGCTTCCTTGCTGTGAATTGTTTGCGTGAGAGAAGACACTATTTCATAGTTCTTAGCAAAATTCTTAAAATTCAGGGAGAGGGAGTTATGTAAAACACCTCTCTCATTAGTGTTTCTTTGCTATGAAATTAAGCGTTGCCACTCACTCACAGCTCTGTTTTAGGCATAGAGTATTGCATATGCTCAGCACTATAATCAGAACTTCTTTGGAAAAGATTAGACGCGCATGCCAGACTGCAACAGTCAGGGTTTTGGTGTCCACATCCCTGGCCAGAAACTATAAACCAGTCTTCCCAAAGTGAAATGGTTGTCTCCATTTCTTGGAACCCTGTTGAAACACTGTAAGAGTGATTTTCAAAAACCTATGCTCAGTCCTTAGACATCAGACCCTTTCTCAATTTAAGTCTACAAACATGCTTACATACAAACCAGAAAATACAGGCCTTATGTTTGTGGATATTCTTGTCACATTTGCTTGACCCTGATAAATTTACATTTATTGTATGCATCTTAATGTTTAATTTGGTTAAAGGAAAGATTAATTTTGTATCAAACAGGTATGTAGTGAAATGCACTATAGTATTTCTTCTTGCATTTGCTAAACATAATGGGTTGGATCCTGGTACTGAATTAAAAGTATCATGGAAGAATTTGGATCTAAATATTAGGGAAAACTCTTAGTTCATAGGTCTAGTAGATATTTAATTTAATAATTTGGGAAAAAGAAGTGTAACTATTTCAAATGAAAGTTTAATTTAATTAACAAACATCTCATGGCTATTTTGTGTCACCACCTCTAGAAAAATCATACCACACTAATGAAAACACATGCGAAGACTGGAAATTCTAGACCACTGAATAGTGGAAAAATTTAAGCACACTGGGTCCTGAAGGCAGTTTTTCCCACAGGAAAGGCAAAAAACTATACAGAGGTGAAACAAGTTATGACAGGCTGTGCATGGACATTGCTAATAGTCTGTGCCTTTGACTGTACATTTTCTGAAATTAATTCAGCCTTCATTTTCCAGCTTTCTGGGGTATATTCAAGTGGTGTATTTTTTCTCTACATTGCTAAAACTCTGCCAGAATTATCTAATACCCGACTTTAAAAAAGAAAAAAAAAACCCAACAAATATTTTCTGGGCAGCTGCTAATAGCTGTCTGCATCGAAACCTTATTCAAAAGCTGCCAGAGTGTCTCTGCAGGCACATCTGGCAAGGGCTAGCCCTTACAGCAAACAGACTATTGCTGGTTTGAGAAATTGGGTACACTCAGGGTTAGCTATTTCCCTTACTCCCAAGTAAGCACAGGCACTGCCATGCTTTCAAGCCCTTGTCGCTTGTAGTCATGGTGCCCTGTAGACCCCAGAGCGGTTACTGACAGTGGGTGGTGCATGTGGATGTGTTGTTCAAGCTGCAGCTAAGTCACTCAAAGAGGTTACTGCCTCTTCTGCTACTCTTCCCCAGCATGCTGAAGGAAACTAAACCTCCACATGCAGCCATTTCCTAACCTGCCAAAATGATCTTTCTTGCTTAGCCTGACCACATTTAAAAATGGCGGTGCTATTTACAGAACCAGCTTAGAGAACAAACATGCTGGCAGAGCAAGAGGGACAGTATAACCAGGTATGAGGATTATAAAGCTCCAGAGACGTGGAGACTTCAATGTCTGAAAGCAGCTGAGCTGTGGTTGGAACAACATGTTGGACTGCAGCTGGAGAGGTCTGCAACTACGAAGACAAGTAGCAGCACATCCTTATGGAAATATTTAAAACCACTCAATTTCAAAATAATCCTAATGATCTGTGATTTCTCCTGGGGACTTCTGTACAATTTAACTGTGGTTATAGGGGACTGGCACTGACTAGGGATGGCTGGTGTGTGGTAATACCTGTTTGTTCGTGGTAAGTGGTAGTGGTGATTCAGCCTAATGTCTAGCATATGCCAAATAGCATTAATCCCACAAATTTGGAAGGAAAACAACATTTGGAGAATAGATTTAAAATAGGGTATCAGTTTTCTGGAGGGAGTGTGGTAAACAGAGAAGTAAATCTGAAGAACAGAGGATGAAAGAAGGTAATCTGGTGAAGCCATTTAATTCACAGTATAGTCTCAGCTGACAGGGGTAAGTGAAAGATGGGAGAAAACACAGCAGATTGGGAAAGAAAAGGAAGCAGGTGACAGAAAGCCTGTGGAAAGCCTGCTGACCAGAAATGCTACTCTCTCTGGTTCCCACCCACAACTGCTCAGCTGCCCCACTGCTGCCTGAAATGACTGATCACACTGTCATTACCACACTAACCCACCTCATTCAAAATAAGACTAAATTGATCTTTGCTGATTGGACTCGTGACTGAAACTATTTCAGAACTATTCACAAAAACAGTTCACCTTCTAATTTATCCCAGTGACACTAAGATAATGAGGGCAGTAAAGTTATTATTTGGTAAAAATGTAACCAAACCATGATGTGTTTCTAATCACAACTATCATCATTCAGCAGATATCCAGCTATGCCTGCTTAGTGAGGTGTGGCTGCTCAATGCTGCTCAGAAGCACAGCCAGATGACTACACCATATTGGCCAAGGACACAACTTCTCATGGCATTGCCCAAAGCAGAAACATATGAGCTTGAGCTATAAGTCTTCTCACTAATGTATGCTTCTTTAAAGGAGTTAATATGTAGAGAGAAAAGATTGCTTCAGAAATCCTGACAGATTATCCAGAAGAATGAGAAACAGGAAGGATCACATCTTGTATGCCATACTTCCCATACGCCTACTTGAGCATATGCTACCAGTTTCAGAAACGGGGTCTCAGGCCAGATGGACTTTGCACACATGAGCAGGCTTGCAGGCTTTGAAGTTCTTGAGGGTCTGGGTGTACTCATATGAGACAATCAGCCATGGTAATGCAGGCAACATCTACAAGCTCCCTGTAATTCTGTGATTGTAAGTGTGTTCACAGTAAGTTTCCACACTATTTTCCCAAATAAGCTAAACAGAGACTTTGCTTTTATAATTACTTTTGAGAATAATTTAACAGTGGATACTAACAGTGGATTGGGCAGGTGGAAAAGATCCAAAACCTGGACAGCTAGATGAAGTACCAGAAACTAGTAAAACTGTGTACATGTTACAGAAAGATGGTTGTTAGACAAGCAGAGGCAATGTGAAGCCACCCAAACTGTGCGTGATATATGATACAATCCATTAAGCTAAATTGCTAACACCTTTTTAGAGGTTGAGGATGACATTCTTCCTAGCACTAGCATTGCTTCTACCTGCCTTACCTCTGACCTTTGTGACTATGGCTTTTCCTCTTAGAGATGAGCCATGAAGTCAGCTGTCAGCATAAGCAGCTGATATGGGTATAGCACAGAAATGTATTAACTACCTTCTTTCTACAACTATCTAATGGATTTAAGGGGGAATGTCTGCCTTTGCAGATCACAAAATGGTAGATTTTGAACCACAGTCTTCTATCAACCTCTCATCTATCTTCAACATTTTGGATTATGTCTGCATAATTTCTTATATCTAAATAAATTTCAGCTCTCTGGGGGAGCAAGATTTTGTATAAACAAGCAAACGCTCCATTTCTGACCAAATGTGTTCTTTTTACTGACATTATAAAGGAGTGAAACTGCAAGTAACAAGAACTACTGCAAACAGAAGAATACAATGAAGTCAAAAGAAATCACTGCTGAGAGGTGCTATGACTGAATGAATATAAACTTGTAATAAATATGTAAATATAAAATAAATACGTCAGAGGGTAAAGCCGCAGGAAAGTACCAGGTGTCTCCAAGTGCTGACAGACAGAAGCTAGTGGGCTATGCTGTGATGTGACCTTGGCTGTGGCAAATAAGACCCATCCTTCAGCCTAGCATGTCAGCACTAATGTACTCCAGCAAACAGTCTGTATTGTATACCAAACTAGAGTGACTAAAGTGGAAGAGTGCTTTCTGCAGTGTCTGATGCAGTGGACAAGACTCGTCAGCACAGGATGAGGTGAATATCCAGATACACTTGCCTGAATCATAGCAGCAAAATCCAGGTATTCATCATTCTTACCAAACCCTTTTGTTACGAGTATGTGGGGGCAAAAAAGAGGCCACCTGCTCCTCTTAGTTTTCATCTCCTTTAGGTTTTACACACAAAGGTCATATACTCTCTCTGTTTCAATTTTAGTGCAGTTAGTAGGAGTGTCCTCTCCCCACTGGCTGGCATCAGCAGCACTGTTCTCCTCAGTAACAGGTATTATTGGAAAAAACGTAGGAAAATGCAGCCTGTACAATAAAGACTGTAAAACTAGGTACTTAGGTTCGCTGAGTCTAACTATATAGACATCGAAAGGGTAATAAATCTTTAGCTAATAAATGTTAATAACCTCTAAACATGACTTAATATCTTCAATTTAATTACTTTGAGCTGTATCCAGTGAAAGAGTTAGAGTTTTGGGTGACTGGTCTCCAGCATGGAATCTGATTTAGGTGACAATGCTCCCAGAGCAAGGCTTAGCACTTCAGAATGGGACCCAAAGAAGCCAGCTCAGCAGGAGGCAGCCCGGAGCTGCTGTAATCCAAGTGGAACTGAGGAATGGGTTTCCTTCTTCATGAGATGCACAGCCTGCCATCCCCTTCTAAACTTAATATTTTTAATTTGAAGGAACAGCATGAAATTACTCTTTGTCAGAACTGTAAAGGAAGCAGAAAAAAATATCTATCTTGAAGTCTAGTGATTGCCATCTTTATGTAAGAGGTGAGGGCTGATATCTTTAGAGTAACTGGTTAGAGCACACACACAAGCATGCCTGAACCTCAAGACAGTTGAAGAGGATGGAAAAGTTTTCATTGAAAAAAGCAATTTCGGGTGTTTGGGGGGGGAGTTTTGGGCAGTTTTAGTTGTTTAGGTTTTTTTTTGGGGGGGGTGTTTGTTTTTCTATAGTAGAATACATCTATTAGCTATAATATTATATATATGACTGTTAAATAATTGGTTCTGGTGGAGACAAACTTGTGAGAAAGTTCAATTCAGGCAGTCAGAGGTGAATGATATGGCTCTGCAATATATTACATGGCTCTCATCACTTTATGTGATATATGTGTGAAAAATTAAAAACTTGAGGCTGCTGTGTTTAGGTTAGAAATGGGAGATTTGATTCCTGATACATAATATCTAAAAGCAGATACTTATGAGTCACACCAAAAATTACTGGTGCACAATCTATGTAAAGGGAAATAATGAAGAGCACAAGCTGTAGCTCCCAAGCAGGCTCAAGTTAGCTCCTTTATTTCCACTCTCCACAAGTGTAGTTGACAATACAGTTAACTCAGTCAAGAATCTCCCTTTTTTTTTTTTTTTCCTCCTTTTTATTCTGACAGGGGCTTTCACTCTCCCCACTGAAGGAAACTAAACTCGGAGAACTTTACAGGCATTTCTATTGACTCTGTGAATAATCTTGACTCTGCGGATTATCCTCAAGCAGCTGTGGAGAGCACAAAAGCTTCCCCCAGAACACAGGAAAAAGAATACTGATGCAGCCTGGGGCAGATTTTTTTTTTCCTCTCAGTTCTCAAGTGATTTTTAAGAGCCAGCTGGTCTGGAAAACGATGAATTTGTTTGTAGGAGAGGTAAACACTGCCAAAATCAACAAGTTCCTTCCTTAGGGGCCTGTAGAGCAAATTGGTCTGCAGATTAAGACAGTTCAGTCAAGTCATGTTGGGGCTGACATGAACCCTTCAGGCTCCCTAGCCTTTACCCCCAAAAATATGAAGAAAAGCGATACATTTCTTATAGAGGAATTATATACTGTAGGGTCAGAAAAATTAAAAGTGGTCTCCTCTGTAAATATCCTAGCACAGGATTTCTTAACTGAGATGGATGATAGGTTTACTAGTAGTTGCCTTTGTACTGGGTCAAACAGGCTCTGTCTTGACTCCCCAGACTGGTATCGGTGAAGGATTTAATGGTGATTAGAACTGTGTAAAATGATCTCATATGTTGTCACCTGCCAAAGAAATTTCAGTGGGTGAAGCCTAACTCTATTCACAAGTCATTTTTCCAAGCTAAGGCAGGAAATGTGTTAAACAAGCAGAGCCAGAGTGTCTCACAGAGGTGCTTATAAAGGCATCTTCATGAATGTGCAAGATGTGTGCGAGAGACAAAGTAAGATGGGAAAAAACACAGCATTTTACAGTCTGCTTTGCACTTCCCCAGCACTTTTTTGTTTCAAAGTCATTAAGAAAAACTGGATTTTAAACCTGGTAAGACATAAAAATGTGCATCACTTTAGTTTCATAGATCAAGAAACAGAGGGAAATAGAAACTCAATTTCCCTCAACAGAAGGAAATAGAAATGTCAGTTCTAGTGACATAAATCACAACAAAATTTTATCAGAAACAGTGTAATGGGAAGGTAAGGCAAAGTTTTCAAATTGCTATACTACAAAGAGGTGCCTAAAACTTTAGCAAGCAGTTCTGAATACTTTGGCTGGCTGTAGCTAACATGGCCAGGTCACACACAGTTCAGTCAGACTTTATTGGCATGACAACATCTTCATACACAGCTACAGGAAATCAGCAATACAGCTGGGAGGGAACCCAGGTCTCCTGACTAGCAATTCTGTGTATTAATGACAATACTCTGCTTCCTAGTCCCTTACATCCTCACAGCATTTTTCAGCCATTAACTAATGCATCAGTGGGGTTTATTTGAGATGGAGATGCAACAAGCAAGCTCAAAATGGAAAGCATGTAGGGCCACCATTTCATTGGGAAAAGGTTAACTCACTCTAATTAAATCCCACAGAGCCTCTCTATTCAGAAACCACCACATTTTAAAAGCAACAAGTGTTAACATCTCATTAACGGGGAGCTAGGTTGCTGTAAGTCTGCTATAAAAGATTTTTGATACTTCTGCTGGAAATCAGTGTAGGGGAATATTATATTCAAAATTCTTTGTCAGAAAGGCTAAGGAACTGCTAGTCACTGCAGTAACACTCTCATTTTCACCTAAATTAACATAGCTCTTCAGACTTCTCCATCTTATAAACATCCATGCATGAGGCTCTACACGCTGTGTGACATAACCAGAGGGAGCACAAACGTACATCAGGTCACATAACAGACATGCTCTGTCTTAGGGCAGAGTTGTTGCACCAGGAGGGAAACATCGAGCCTGCTCACAGTGGGTGTAATGATGCACTACACAAAAGCCCCTCACTGTTCAGTGTCCTGTGCACCCAGCTCTCTGTCCTGCTTCAGGACTGCAGACACAGATGCTGAGCACCAGTGGGTATAAATAACACAGAAATTTGTTAGTTGCATGAGACATAGATACCACAGTGCCAGAATAACCTGAGCCTTCTTCACAAGGGATGCCAAGTGTGGATCTGGCATGTAGCAGCGATCTTGTCTTTTTATTGGTCCTACCATCATAGGACCTCTCCTATGTTCTCCATTTTTCATTGCCACAGAGAGAAAGTTTCATGCACTCTATATACGTGGAGGTAGTGAAACTTTGTGTACTCTTGGAGAGATTATTAATTTATATTAATAAAGTGCTATTAGGTAGTGAGTGACTGCATAAGAAATGTTAATCAGTTAAAGGGAGACCCAAGGAAATATATGCTTCATATATAACTCAGAGCCAAGAAAGAGGAAGAACTTAAGCCAGCTAGAAGAAAACAGCAAACAGTGTATGAGTTGTAAGCAATTCAAAAATATATTCCACAACTTTACCCATTGAAGCATAAATTTACAATGTCTTCCATGGTTAGATGACAGAAGGGCTCATTTCTAACACAGTCAGAGGTTAGTAAGTTTAGTTAGCTTTTCATACAATTGAAAAGCAGCAACAGGCCTCATTATTGCCACAGGGTGGTAACAGAATTCAGTGAATTCTGGAAAATAAAGTAATACTTAAAATGTCAAAACATAAGCTTAACTGAATAAAAAGCTGAAGTGTAAGCCCAACCCTGAGAATGGAAAAGTACTGGATACAACATTGGAAAATATACTGCAGGGAACAATCCCACTTTGGCAGTGGGATAGACTAAATGACCTAATGCAACTTTTCCATCCCTAATTTATACGATTCTGTGATTCAACAAAAACAAACTGTGAAATTAAAAACTGAAGCAAGTTTATAACCTGGCTACCATATTTTATAAAGACATATATACACATTTCTGTAGGTATTTAAAATAGTGACTCTCTTGGCACTGGTACTACAGGAGATGTATGCATAATGTCAGATCTCGTCTTTAAACATTCATCTGGCTGCCAGGCTGACAAGATGCCAGCAGCCTAAAAGATAGACCTAAGAATAACCCTGAAGACAGAAAAAGAAATAATCACTAAAACTGAAAAAGTCAATGTTGACCACTATGGGCTAAAACTCTGGTTTCACTGCGAAAATGAAGGCAAAGAGGCCAAAAAAACCCTCCAGGAACAGCAAGAAAGCTGGGCCCTCAATGTAAGTGGTTCTGTTGCAGAATGGATGCTCTTAGGCACTTACTGTTCTTTAAAATGTGCTTCTTTTCTGGAGGGAACAGTAGCAGTGTTAAATGGCTTAGGAAAGTCACTGTAGTGTGTTGTTTATAACCACACAGCCCAGACATTTGCAAATAAAGTTCAACACCTGAACAGAAAGTTCCTGTAGGCTGATTAGAAGACATAACATTTAATTCCTCTCCTTACTGGGTAGATGCACATCATCAAAAATGAATAAAGTATGGAATACACCCAAGGCCCTTCTCTCTCTCTTTTTTTTTTTTTTTAATCTTCTTCTAAAGGAAATCACTACCCTCAAAATACTGCAAAGTGAGATTTATATGTTTACGTTCTCTTAGGTTAGTATAAAAGTATTCCAAATGAGATTATGTGCTAACAAAGATTGTCCTGTTTTCTGAGAAGGGCAGTACTTACTTTCAAATATGCTTCCGCATGCAGATAATCCTGTGAGTGACCACAGAAGTTCCTGCAGTTGTAAATAATTTGAGACCACCTGGACATGCTTAATACATACAGCCTGGGGAAATAAGTCATTCAAAAAGAAAAATTAAGTCTTCTCTTTTGAGTCCTTCAGTACAGATCTGTAGCTCTAAGGCTAATCAATTAGCTCCCAGAAGAACGGATGGTTCTGTCCTGGAGTATCAGCTTCAGTGCCTCTCCAAACAGTGGAAGAGGCCTGTCGTCCTGCTTTAAATAAGGAACAAACTTCACAACTGAGGAGAACAAAAAACATGGTTTAAACAAATAGTTTATTAAAGAAAATATCCATCCTTCTTTTTTAGTATTTGTTCCAGCACAACAGTGAGCTTCCAATTATTAAAGATATTTTTTTCCTCAATGAAAAAAAAATACAAAAATGGAAACAAAAACACCCACCACTAGAAGTGTTGAGAAAAGCAAATGATGGAGAGACCATATTCAAGGAGATAATTACCACTGGAGATGATGAAAACAAATTTACCTGGGAAAGTAGCTTTCTTGGTAGAATAGAAACACTAAGTCCATAAAACTGCAGGCTACTTCAGCTGCTTTTAAACCCTATTAAAACTGTCTTATTCACTGCCCCCCCACTTCTCACATCTGCTTTAGACTTTATTCTACAGCAGATGCTACATAGCAGTCAAACCCTTACGGAATCTCACATCTCATGACTTAAGAACATTTTCAAAAGCCTCTGAGGGATTTAGGAGCCAATATTACTGATTTTCAGTGAGTTTTGGACTCCTGGGACAAGTCTCCTGAGTTGGTTTAGAGAATTTCTATTCTGAGAGTCAGAGTTCCCACTGCTCCGTCCCAGCTGCTGATGGCCCTGAAGGCCACAGTTCTCAGTAGCACAGGAAGCATTACTGGCTGCACAAAACCAGCAGAAGCCTCAAGAAGGAATTTGATGCTACAGATGGAAATGCCATAGCTTGTCCTCTCAGTTACAGTTAGCTTGGTTTGTCTATCTGCAGCCTGATTCATTTGTTTGGCTGCTGTAATAACATTCTGATTCAGTTGCAAATATGTCGATACTGTAAGTTATACCTAGATTTACAATTTCAGACTTAGTGACCATAAATCTAAAATAGCTGCTTGACTTGTACAATTCCTTTATATAATTCATGGAACAATGTCTAAAACAAATGCCTCCCCAGTTAATCAGCCATGTAGAAGAGAAATGATCCACAAGGCTGAGCCAGAGAACACTTTGTGGGTTGAGCTCTAACTCACAAGGTGAGAGCAAAGCTCCTGGATCCACTTGTGTTTCACAGCCACGAACTCTGAAGAACTAGGGAGCTAAGCCATCCACAGAAAAATGAAGAAGAGAAAGGTAGAAACAAAAATCCTTCCTTATAGTGCTATGATTTGTTTCAAAGATCCACACTCATATCCTTCTTTGGGTAATTGAATTTGAGCTTGAGCCTCTCTATGCATATGCTTTGGGGTATCTGGGGACAATGTTTCTCAGTTCCTCAGATCTTTCCCTTTCCGTTAATTAAGTAGCCTGCACTTTAGGGTAGAGGGAGGAAAGAAAGAAATTAAGTGAAGGAAAAAGCTGAAGGTAAAAAACACCCCCTAACTTGCCAAACAGAAAATTTTCCTGAGAATTAGGACACCTGGAGCTGAAACAAAGTTGGACACATCTTCCTCTCCAGGGCTACATTCTCTAATCAGGCCATTCTCCTGCAGCTGAGAGATACTAGAAAACATGTAGGAAATTTGAGACTGGACTGAGGGAATCTACCCAGCAGAATAAATAAAAGATATATTTAAGGATGAGCTACATGGACCAAAGTACTACTACTGCAAGGATTTTAAATATGTCTATACTGGAAGCAAAGCCAGAGAGGATTTTCATAGTGATGCATAGACAGCTAAGATGGTACTTAGTCTTTGGATTTAGAAGAAACAGACTGATGACATGGATCTATACCTTAATCACAGAGGTTTAGATGAAGTCCTTTTGCAAAACGAGCCTCCAAGTACCCAAACTCTTTTTGAAGTGGGACATGGGTGTTTCTGAACTTACTGTCACTGTGCAGCAGTGCTGTGCAGATATCCCAATGAATGTTAGACTTGTATGTGCTATAGCTGCACTATGTAGGTCCAAGGATCTTCAGTTCTGAGGTCATCGGACTTGGTGGATGGCCTAACTTGGACCAACATAACTCAAATTCTGTTTTCTATTTCTGATAGTTAATTACTGCTTTTTATGCCTATATCTAAAATCTAGCCCTCAGGTTCCTCTTAATTATGCTTCCCCATTGAAAATATTAACTACAGTCCTTCAGTCTTTCATACCCATCTTCCTTATAAGTTGTTTATGGTCATTTGGTGCAGTATGCACAGCTAGTCTGAGTAACTAGTAGAAAATTTAGAGAAAAATGCAATTCCTTTGCAAACAAAACATTTGGTGAAAATAGGGATAACTTTCAATGTTGTAATATCTTATTTCAAACAAAATATTTGTATTAATCATTTTAATAGCTAAAAACATAATAATAAAAAATACCAACAGTGAACTGATTTTTTCCCTCAGAAAACTGTAAAACTTTGAGAGTTTTACCCCATTCAGAATAATGCCAAATTTTTGAAAACTTTATAGAATAAAAAGTCAGCTTTCCTCCTACTTACAGTAACATGCAATTTAGGCTCCTAACTAGTGAACTATCTAGTTTTACGGGGTCTGTCCAGATAGTCTAGATTCCTTGATCTGTAAATGTTTTTCCCCATGCTCAACTTTCCTACTGTGTGTGGTCCCACTGAAATCAATAGGACTCTTCACAGTGATTAAATTAAACATGAGTGTGAGATTTTGAGTGTGTCTTATGGCCCAAGACTGCATATTCCTAAGGAAAAGCACATGTTACCTGGGGAGGGGGAAGGTCCTCTGAATCATCTTGCATTACCTACCACTCTGTGTAAACTATGAAATGAATATAATAGTGTCATATTTTCAACCTCAAAATCTAGAGCTGGAGGCTTCCTTATATGATGCCAAGAATCATAATAAGTCAAGAACCTTAGAATCAGCAATGAGTGTTTTAAATTACTCCCCTATTTTCTTAAGTTGACTGGACAGGATATTTTACATGGTCCTTAATTTATTATCTTTCATAATAAGGAATGTTACTTCAGAAATACAGCATTATGGGATATTGCTAAACTTATTATTAAATCTAATTGTGGTAAATGGGTTTCCTTTCCAAAATTGTACAGTCCTGTCTATCTCTCCCCACGATTTTTTTGATGACTAGCAGTTTCATTCTTCATACATTTCAAGCTCTACTAAATATGTTATAAAAAGATTTTTACAAAGTGGGTGCTCTGGTGGGTCAACACTGTTTTTTCAGGGTGGAGGTTAACTAGTGCTGAAGCAGAGGGACCATAATGCTGAGAAATACCAATGGTCCAGACTTTTATGTTCATCTGAAATGAGACAAAAAGTCTATTTTTCTAAGAATTATTAGTATCAAGAATACTGTTCCTTTTTATTAGTGTTTGGGTTTTAAATAGTACCAGTTTTAAAAACAGTCATCCTTTTCATTTTACCATTGGAAAAAAAAAAAATCACAGAGAATCACACAAAATCAAGTTTAGTACAGAGTAATGACTGGTCCCAAACCTCGCATTATACAGGGGAAAATTCTGTAGTCAAATAACAGCTGCCAGATGTGATTTTGAGCCAGAACAACAGCTTTTCTCAGCAATGTGCTGGGAGGTATATCCAGAGTGTGTGGGATGGGGTATAGGGCTCAACGGGAACAGGCTGTGTCACTTCTGCGATGATCTAAAGCACTGTGAAGGAAAGTGGAAGCAAAAAAGACAAGGACAAAAATAAGTACCTGTGCCCTGGCTTGCCTCAGTGTAATCCAGAGAATGTAAATCATCTGCATTGCAGCCATTTTTAGGATTTTTGCCTGCCTTCCACTACCAGGCTGGAGCAGCAGCTGATACAAGTGTGTCTTAGGTCTGAAAGGAGAGAGGAGTGAGAGAAGGGGCAGCCATATCGGCCAGCCACTAACAAAAGTGCTTCCAAAAGTCCCCATGAAATATTATCTCTCGCAGGCAGCTGTTCAATACCTCATGATGTGTGTTAGGCAGTGCTTTCCTGCCAGCCTACTAGACTGCACAGCACGTTCACCTCATATTACTTTATTAAATTGTGAATTAAAAAGCATTATTCTCATTGCTCAGCAGACAGCTTCCTTTACCAGTGACTCACTGCTGCTTTCCTAACCCCCATGTACCCTCAGCACCACCCAGGCCATAATTTGTCTCAATATATACTAAGGAGTGTCAAGTGCCTGGGAATGTGGTGATCCATTACATCCAAATAAAACAAAGTTTTGTCTTATGCATATATATGTGCTAAACAGAGAGTAGATCACTTTGATGAGATGACAAAGCTAAATTTGTCACCATTTTAGTTGGAAATTTCTTTTGTCTGCCTGAGTGGAAAGTTTCTGTTTGGTGACATTAGGACTTTCAGGGATTTAAAGCCAAATGGAGAAAGTAGATCCTAGATGACCCTGCTTATAGAGAGCAAGCCCCTCGTACCATATCATAGCCCCAGTCTGATCATGACCTATTACACAAGCATACAGCATACAGAACAGTGCAAGTCCAGCAGAATACAAATAGCATCAACAATTGTTAATCTGCTGGGTTTTTTCACATATAATGAAAGGAAAACAAAACTTCCATGTGAGCAAGATGAATAGACAAATAAAGCCCATGAGGAATAATTCAAAGGAAGTTTGCAATATTTTTCTGCTGTTTGGATTAGTTAGTCCAAATAAAAATCTCTTTATTCACAATCTTAAATCCAGGCTATCAGTGAAGGCCTGTTTTGCAAGGCTCAGTCTCACATATAACTGGGTTTTGAGAGTGGGTTGAACAGATCTGAGAGAAAATTTTATTCCTCACCCTTTAGTATGCCAAGCATCAATACAGGCCAAATCTGCAAACTCTCCTTTGAGTAGCCTATTCTTTTACTGACTATAATGCAGATTGTTTTCACTTGTAGAACTGAAAATAGAAAGCAATAATTCTTTAGTTAGTCAAGCAGAAATTCTCTGAATTATTAACCAGTTATTTAGCCAAAGTCCAAGACCACCTCTGAGTTCAGCAGAAGCTCACAGATAACAGGGAAGAAGGGCATAGTTTTTGAGATCTATGACCTCCAGGTTTTAGCTGCATGGTGTAATAGTTACACTTGCTGGTAATGGGGAAAATGAGTGTCCTGAAAAACACAGACAGCAGCAGCTTCTCTTGCCTGTGCTGCAGCCGCTCACCACATCAGGGGGTCAGAAAGGAGTCCTTATTTCTGCCACAGCCACGACGAATATGGGGAGACACATACCAGTCTTACCACACAAGTCAAAGCATTAACCAAAAGATGACTATGATGAATGTCAGGAAGATTAAATTAGGGTCAAGATAGCTACATGTTCTGCTTGCTCACTGCTTACTCAGAAATAATTTCCTCTTTATGTGAGTTATTTGTTCAAATGAGGTTTGTAAGAACCCTTATCTGACTCAGTTTCTAGGCAATAATGTCTGCTTTGCTGGGTCAAATCGTTCAGCCACTTGAAACCAATGGGAACATTCCTTGTGATTTCAAATAGAGGCAAAGCCTGAGTTACCATCTACTATAGTACATATTTTGCTATACAGTTACCATATACTAGGTACAGACTTCATTGATTTTATGCTGTTCTCTTCCACTGTCTGTGCAATCCTTTTCCTATTTCATGTTTTGAAAGTGCCATGCTTTTACAATAGTCATGCATGGTGGAATCCTTCACGGGGAGGGACCATACTATTGGATCTTTGACAATACAAGAGCAGAAAGGAAAGCTGCAAATGCAGATACTGGAAAGCTATGTAAAAAGTGCAACCTCGGTAAGAATTCTTCTCCTCTAGGAGGGTTCTACATTTCTGCCAGGGCACAGATAGCAGTACCAGCCCAGTTCACCTGATCCAATCAACCTGCTGTCCTGGTTTGATGCAGTTCAGTGAGTATTTAAATGATACTTCATAACTGTTTCTTTACCCAGAGACAAAAATTACCACCTATTAGAACCTCAGTCCCTAAAGTGTTAATATAGAACAGATATCAGAGAAATCTGGCATTTCTGAATTTGTTGGGGTTGCTTGTTTTTTTTTTCCCCTCAGTGACTAGCCATCACTGCAGGAAAACCTCAGCTCCTTTTAGCCTCAGAATTTGATTCTTTACCTATCTTCCTCGATAAATACGTTTATTTGGAGTGCTAGTTTTATCCAGCTAATACCCAACTACTGCTGAGTTAATCAAACAGAAGCAGCAAGGAGGCAAACACATAGAACAGACCTGCTACTTACATGCTTTGCAGCCAGTGATGGGGGGGCAACCAACCTTGCTTCAGATAAACAGCTCAAAAATTACATCCTTATCCAGACTACATTTCTGGGGAAAAAAGTCTGGGGAAAAAAAATAAATAAATAAACAGACTGAAAAACTTGAGAAATGAAACTTTTACACAATAGTTTAGAAATATGTTTTTTAAATAAAATAAAAAAAAAAAGACAACAAAACTAGCAAATGAAAGCTATCTATCTCCAACAAAGTGATGCAGAGATGCAAGAGACATATTTTTTGTAAGTTTTCTACTTTGCCTCTCCCCACCTTCCCTTCATTTTCACCCAACTGCCGAATGATTTTGTTAGAGGTAGAGCAAAGGGAAAGGAATTTTCCATAGAAATGGAATTTCTTAGGGAAATGATTACTCACTGACCCAAAATGTGTCACAGGAGGACCTCTCTGGGGATGAAATTCAGCCTGACTATGAGCACACTTGTGGAAGGCTTGAGGCTTCCTGGGGCTCTGCTGAGACTCACAGGTTACACTGTTTGGGCAGCCCTATTAAAACTCATGACAGTTCTTTGGTGTTCCCTGGCCATCTGAATCTCCATCGCACTCAATTTCTAGAATTCTTCAGAAAAGAAATGAAAAAGGCAGTATTTCACTCAACAATTGCTACAATCAGATGCAGCTGAAAGAGGCAACTTCAAACAATGTTGCGGTCACTGTTGCTGAAGGTGCCTCCTTCACAAGCATCATTTTTGAAATTATCTTCAAATAGGCCTGGAATAAGATGCACAAATACTGAAGCTTCCTCTGAGCCATAAATTCTAATTTTTAGTCATCTCTAGGTAGAACAATTCATAGTCAAATGCAAAATCTGTCTGATCTAATTAAGTGATTTTGACTCCCTGTTTCACCCTTTTCTATTCGGTACGGTGAAAGATGGAAGAGAAAACTTAACTCTAGATGTTGGAGACCAGCAAACTGAATAGCTGTTAAAGAAATCAAGCAGGCCACTTAAAGCCACTGATTTTCCTTCCATCAGACAAACCTCTATGAAATAGAGAAATGGAGACCTGTTAAATGAATACCTGAGGAAGCTGGTCTCTAGTGCATCCAGCACTATGGATAAAAGAACGCCACTAAATTAATCTGTTTTCAGCAAATCAATCCAAAATATATTTCTATGATAGCCTGCTTAAATGTGTATCATTCACTCAAGAAAACTGCTAAAGTATTTTGGTGCAATGTGGATGCATATTTAACAGAATTATACTTCAGATGTAATAACTCTGTAGAGATTTACCATGCTTATGGCTTCAAAATCAGGCCTTAAGACTACTGACTACTAATAGGGACATTATTGATGTCTTTTTCCTGTGTAGAAGAAAAACTGTGCAGTACACTGATATTGACTTTCACAGCTCTGAATACTCTGTGTATGTAATTTTGTTCTGATTTTGAGAGGAATTCTGACCTCACCGAATGTCTTTTGCAAAGCCAGTAGAGTTGTCTCCAAAGGGAGTTTGGGTAGTCAAAAGGTTATTTGAAAAAGAAACCAAATATCTATTTAAAAACCCATTATTTTTCGTCTTTTTTCTTCCTGAATGAAATTGTTTGGGATAAAAGCTTGATTCTAGTGTGACCTCTGTAACATTATTGAGTTTATTAATTTTATAAAATTTTGAAATTACAAGTTCCTTAAGCTCCTCAAGCTCCTCTGCAATGTCTAAAATACATTGTGTAAGTCAGGAATCAATATGTCAGCAAACATTTCACCCTCTACAAATTATGTGCATATCTTTCCTGAAGAAAGTTGTTGAAAATAGAGATTCCCTGAACAGGAGGACTAAGACTTGCTGGAGGACAGCATTCAGATCCTTTCCTGGAAACCCCCACTGCAGTCATTTATAAAGCAAGTCACTCAAATGAAACAATGTCAAGTCAGCTGACCTCTACTGTCAAGAAAGAATAAAAAAAATAAGCAGCCTCTTAATTAAGGAGTCTCCAAATCATATACAAATTCATAAATCAATGGCAATCACTCAGAAGCTGAAAGGGAACCAGGCACTTATCAGTGAATTAATGTAACTCACTTCATTCAGCTGCCACTCTTAAACAATTTCTGTCACACGTTTTGTACCAACATTCAGGTATAAAGCATATTGCATGATGCAGTTTGGAAATCCCAGGGGTGTGGATAACCGTAGCATCATTAGAGATTGCGATGCCTTTCATACATTAATCATTCTTTCTCCTAACCTTAGCACAATTAAAGGATACAGTACTTTTTAAAAGGTAGATCTCTCCAACACAAAACTTTACACTTGAAAAAACCCAAACAACCCACACACCAAAAAAAAAAACCACAACCAAACAAATATATATATATAAAAAAAGAAAATATTTAAAGCAGAACTAAAATTTAAAATATTTTCACAAGAAGCAATTTCCTGGAAAAATATATAAGCAAAAAATATGTCTCTGATTCCCAGTTAATAACAATTTTCCAAAGAAAATGAAAATGCCAAAAGCCTGTTCTTATGGGAAGTCCAAGATTTCTGACTTCTTTTTTTTTTTTTTTAACCTGTGAAATAATAGTGGCTTTGAAAAAAAGAGCAATTCTCCTCCAGATAGTCACTTCCACAGAAAATCCCTGCTCAGCCCCTGTTAAGCACAAGGAGCTTTCTAGATTCTCTAAAAAGGTGACACAAATCACATGAAAAGGTGCCATGAATTATATTTTGTCCATTTCATTGTAACACAAAATGTCTTACTATCTTTCTACAGTGGCTAGCAGTACCTTCTCATCTTACTGGGGAAATGCAGTGGAAAAGGCAATTTGCAAACATCTTCAGAAAGTTCTGATACCATGAGTTGATGTTTCCTAGATGTGCTGACATAAAATATAGTGGTAGTGTGAAACTTCCTGTTTCAGCAATGTCAGAAATTTTTCCCTCACAAATGCTGAAGTTTCAGGAAAATACATATGATTTTGTAGTGTGTTTGCATTTCACTTGAGAAAAATAAAATGGGTACGATGAGTGTTTCCAGATAAGTTCTGCTAAAGAGTGAAAATGGTTGGCAGAAGCTCATTTCTAAGACTATTGCTTGTCCCCTTGGGACATACATGTACCACTACAGAAGCAGACACACTCCAGATCCGATCTGGGAAAGCAGTAAAATTTCATCACAGTGAGAATAATCTGACTTCGCTCCCACAGAGAGAAAACACAGATTTACCAAGCTATATACCACCTGGAAGGGCTTTACAGGTCAAACTTCAAATATATTAAATGAGAGAAGAGTTTATTTTCTTTTTGCCTCCAAGAAGCTTCTTATTAAAACTAGATCTGTGGAATTTGTTGCATATATACCCATTGACAAAGTCTGCACAAAGCTACTTGTGTGCTGAGAGGCCATTAGATATGCTGTGAGATGAAGATACAAAGAAAACATCACCCATGCAATAGATTTCTTCACCCAGCTGACGGCCTTTCATTTTTCCCCCATCTGGAGACAGAATGAATACACCAAGGATCTCAGGAAACAACTCTATGAGATAAGATATAAAGGTGCTTTTGCCAATTTTAGCCAGTACAAGGTGCAGTGAGATTTTCCAGCTGAAATTTGCTTTTTCTGCCTCTTGTAGGAACACTCATAGCCAATGTGTGAATTTGTCATCAGGCTCTAACAAATTGATATTTGTTTTGCAGACTGCCTCTGTCATCCCCAGGAGGAATGAGCAGAGTGCAGAGCAAGAGGCATTGCAGCTGGTTCAGCAGCCTTCACTGACAGACATGAGACAACTGCTGGGATTTAGCACTCCTCCCCACACAGGCTGGTCCTGCGTTGCAAACTTGCTGCCAGCTCTCTTCACATTGTTTTGCATGTATGTGCACTGTAAGCCCAGCTTTGGAATACATTTACACTCCCTGGTTATTGCCGTAATTGCTCAGCCGAGCAGAAAGCTGGGCAGTGTACCCATAAATAACCTGTGATCACCAAAATCCTCAGGTAAAATCACCCCACATGTGACAGAACTGTGCTACTCACCCGACACACATGTAATCAGTGCCAATTATTCATTTCTTTATAAGGAAGTATTAACAGATTGTGTTACACAGGTCACAGGGACATTGTCATTCTTTCAGTTCCTCAGACTACATTGGGAGTAACCTCCACTGGGCAGCAAATGATGTAGATGAGTAATCTAAACTAGGAGATTTCTATGTTTTTTCTTGAAGATTACTGGAACAACTTTCTCTAGCTATAAAAGTATAAGTTGATTTTTGCTGTTTCTCTAGAAATACATACATTGTCCTTAATATGTTTCAGAAACCTCACCACAAAAAGGAACTCTGTCGTCTGCATACCATTCATCTGGCAGTACTCAGCAGTCCTGTCCCATCTCGTTCTGTCCTCTCCTCTCTTCTTTCCTCTCCTCTTCTCCTCTACTCTTCCTCTCCTTTTCTCTCCTTCCATTTCCTTCTCCAGCTCAGTATATGTACTTACCTAACAAGCCTCCCCATTTTTAACATTGAAGGAAAACTTTATCATGGAGGAGTAGAGAACTAAAAAAGTTAATAAATAAGCTATTCCTCTCTCTTTTTTAAAGTTACCAGCTCCTATCTCATATAGGTGAGCTATGATGATGTCCCAGTCCAGTCTGTAACAGCCAAATCGCAATGCCTCAAGTGGTCTAAACTTCACCACATACATCTGACACACGGAGAATGAAGTAGGCGATGATTTCCGCATCAGAACTACAGAATAAGCACTTACAGACAGGGCCGTGGGTGGAAACCTTCTGAAGGTATACTTCTTAGAATATAAAAAAGAAAATATGTTCTGTTTTTCTCAGAAATTTAGAAAATACTAAGGTAAATGAAAAAAAAAAAAAAATCAGCGTGAGTTTCCTGGTGCTCAGGACAAGTTGAAATTAGAGAATGAACCCATAAGCACAAACATACTTTTACCATACCTTTCACTGACTATCAGTGAAAATGTAGCAGGAGAAATAATCTGCTGCTGCAAATTAAAATGTCCTTTTAAACTAACAGTTTAGCAAACAAAATTATGTCACCAATATGAATCATTTCAGTGATTTCCTTAGTGATCCTGAAAGGAAAGAATTAAATCTGAAAAATGAAATTAAAGTTTTGCATACACCCCTGAAAACAGCCCTCTTTTTCTCAAAATGCCTTTCTGCCTTGTCTCCCCAGCCCTCAGGAGAGAGAGGGAGCCTCACCTCACGTTTGCATCACCAGACAAGGAAGCTGTACAGTAGATATGGGAAATCTGAATCTCAGGTCTCTAATAACTTTCTGAAGAATGAATCTATAGACAAACTCAACAATGTATTTTGAGAAAATGCTTCACAGCAGTTTTTATCCCGGAAGATTTCCAGGCAGCTGTAAGATGAATTAAGGAAATATTATCTGAGCAGCTAAAATTACCTTCAAGGAAATACAAGGTACATAAGCAGCTTTCTTCTGGCTGTCCACAGGCAGCTGTGACTCCCTTGAGTTGCGGTTCCTGCTACGAGAGAACTGAACACCAACTGGACCCAGCTGGGTAAATGCTGTGTGTAGGAGTAACCTTCATCACTTGACCAAAGAGTGGAAAAAATACAATGTGTAACCTGCCTGCTCCCCAATTAATGCAGACTACAGCCATCAGTTTTATTGTCTCATATCCCACTCTAGAGGAAGGGAGAAGAAAAATATCCAGATGCCAAGTAATTATATTTCTTCTTAGAAGAAATTAACTGCTGAAACTCAAAGAGGTGTAAGCAAGTTCTCTTATCTGCCTTTAATGTGGCTATTTTTCTATCTTAGTCATCGTCTTGTAGGCTTTTTTTATCATTCTGAGCTGTCAGAAGTTGCTTTAGAACATGACCAGTTCCAAGTCTCTGGGTTTTGAGCGGTAAGAAGAATCAGAAAGGCAGAGGTTAGGTCACTGGCTACTATTGGCTAAACCTTCCTTCTGAAAACCAGAGAGGACTTTACCTGGACATAGGACTGAATGTGAGAGCCGGCAGAAAGTACATCTGTATGTATACTACATGGATTAAGAGGTAGGATTACCCTCAGATGGGAGCCTGCATATTGACTAGCTGCCCTGGCAGCCAAAGAGCGCTGGTGCAAACAACAGGCTGAGTTGTTTCAGAGTCAAGAGATAGAAGAGGGCTTCAAATTAATTTCCTTTAAAGTCAGGACATCCTTATACCTTGGTCAGGTGAAAAGATGTTATTTCTTACCCAAAATTTTCTCTTAATGAACCAAGTCATCTTGTTTCCATCTTGATTCTCCAAATGAAGGAAAAAGACTTCTGCCTAAAGGCTCCTTCCTGAGTTATACAAAATGAATCACAATCTTATGCAAGAAAAAAAGTTATTTCTTGTCAGAAAAAAAAAAAAAGAAACAATGTTAAAGATTCAGCAAATGCAATGTATGGGCTTCATGACTGAAAATAGGATAAAATAAGAATAGAACAGAATAGAGTAAAATAAAGTAAAAATCCAGGCAGCACATTGTATCTTGGGGTCATCATTTTCATTCTCGGTTATGTGCCCTGTCCTGAAGTCACAGTAGCTGTTGTCATGGATGTTTGTTCTTAAATCTCTGTGAAGCATTGCAAAGGCAGATGCTGCTCTACTTCTCCACCCTCACTGCCTTCAGTTTCCTTCTCCACCCCTCACTACTATTTCTCTTTGGAGTTTTTTATCCAATTCTTGCTTTCCCCTTGAGGTCCCCACTTCTTTCCAGACATTTTCAGCCCATCCACAGGTCTCTGCTCCCCGCAACTCTTCATATTTGTATCACTTGTCTCCCCCCTTTTCTGTCTTCTCTGTTGCTGGAGGGAAAGAATGCCATCTAGAGGGACCTTGGCACACTTGTGTGGTGGGCCAATGCCAACCTTATGAAGCTCAACTATGCCAAGTGCAAGGTCCTACACCTGGGTTGGAGCAACCCCAGGCACAGCTACAGGTTGGACAGAGAAGAGATTCAGAGCAGCCCTGCAGAGAAGGACGTGGGGGTGCTGGTTGATAAGAAAATGAACATGAGCCAGCTCAGTGTGCGCTTGCAGCCCAGAAAGCCAACCGTATCCTGGGCTGCATCAAAAGGAGCGTGACCAGCAGGTCGAAGGAGGTGATCCTGCCCCACTACTCTGCTCTTGTGAGACCTCACTTTGAGTATTGTGTGGAGTTCTGGTGTCCTCAACATAAAAAGGGCATGGAACTGCTGGAACAAGTCCAGAGGAGGGCCCTGAGGATGGTCAGGGGACTGAAGCACCTCCCATATGAAGATAGGCTGAGAAAGTTGGGGCTTTTCAGCCTGGAGAAGAGAAGGCTGCGTGGAGACCTCATAGCAGCCTTCCAGTATCTGAAAGGGGCCTATAGGGATGCTGGAGAAGGACTCCTCATTAGGGACTGTAGTGGTAGGACAAGGGGTAATGGGTTCAAACTTAAACAAGAGACGTTTAGATTGGATATAAGGAGAAAGCTCTTTATTATGAGGGTGATGAAGCACCGGAATGGGTTGCCCAGGGAACTTGTGAATGTTCCATCCCTAGTGGTGTTCAGGGTCAGGTTGGACAGAGCTTTGGGTGACATGGTTTAGTGTGAGGTGTCCCTGACCATGGCAGGGGGGTTGGAACTAGATGATCTTAAGGTCCTTTCCAACCCTAACTATTTATGATTCTGCTCCATGTTGCTCACCTGTGCTTTCTTGCTCCACAACAGCAGTCTTAATTGCTGAATTAGAACATTAGCTAACACTGAGTTATATTTCACATGGAGAGTGGCACAGTGATGTCTCACAGAGACCCCAGGACTTCTGATATATGTACAGCCTCGAACTACTTGTGTGCAATTTTGCTCTAGTAGACTGTAAGTGGAAAATAAGTTAAAAATGAGTCATTATAACATGTCAAGGAAACAATTAGGTGTGAGACAAAGAAAAAGTGTGGAAGGAAAAGAACAGAATGCCTGGACATCAGAAAGGAAAATAAAAATAGATTTTATAAGACTATCTTTAAACAGTGGTAAAAAGGATGTCAAAAGAAAAGGGTACAAATGGGAAGAAACAAAGAGACAGAAGAAAAAGATGATACTGGAAAAGAGTATTTATTTTTTAAAACATGAGAAAAATCTGCAAAAGAGCAGAGTCTCAAGAAAGGGTTCCCCACAGCATCACTATAATAGATTGAAACTACTTAGTCTTCTTAAAGGAAGCAATCTGGTACAGAGACAGCCATACTGGTATCACAGTGACAGGGCCAAAGAATGAAGGTGAAAACCCTTGGCACAGAGGATTAGATCAGATGGAGATAGGGGAAGGAAGGATAAAAGTTACTGAATGCAAGTAAGAAGACAGAAAGCAAAATTCATCAATATCTAGGCCTAGGGCTGATTTTATGGGACATTAAAGCTTGAATTTGTCAGCCATGATTCTAAAAAGTGATGGATTTTCTTCCTACTAGTGACTTTTGAAGTCCAACAACTACCTCAGTTTCAGAAGAGCAGTTCTAACAGGCAGAGTACAACAGTAGGTCCCTAATCCTGACCAACGCTCATGGAAATCAGATTATTTTCCACTGACTTCTACAGGAACCAGACTGGACCCTAAAAGAAAGCAATTTGTGGTAATAGTAGTACTGCTGGTTGGGTATTTTGCATGGAAACTGCTTTTTTCAAAGAATGGTGATTCATCAGAACAAACTCCTTCTGCAACAACACTGAATATTGAAAAGGGAGCATTTCCAAGATGAAGAAAGAGAAAAATATTAATAGATTGTTGATTAAGACAAATGATCACCATTTCACTCATCCAGACTCAGCTCTTGCCTGACTGCTCAAAACAAGGCATTTGCATCCTCATACATACCATATCAGGAAGAGCTTGAACCTTCATTTTACACATTCAGGTACACCCAGGTAAAGGTGTTTTCAATACCTTGCTTCACAAGCTTGAAAGAACATCCAGGTCAGGTGGCTGCAGAATGATTGAACAAGAAAAGAAAGGGACAGATTGAACAAGAAAGAAAAAGGGGGAGATAATCTATGGTAGTATTGGGGCAGATTTCAGAGGTAAATACAGCAGAAAACTCTTGAACTGTCAATGAGGCTGAAGTTGCAGGGTATTCACCACTTATTCACCACTTGCTTAAATGTGCTGTTCCTGCTTCAAAATATGCTTATATGGTCACATCTTTGAGAGGAAGCACACTCAAGACATGCGTATCTTCCCTTTTCTGAATTATCTTGGCAGGAATACTAAAACCACCTCATTACAAATAGTTTGCTTGTTCACATTTTCCATTGACAGCATACCTTTGAAGTTTTCCCTGTCATACGGATGGGTTCGTGTAAGTAACAGCATTTCTTGCTGGCTAGAAGAGTATCACAAACCAAAATTATCTTCTCTAATTACAAAGATGCCTGATCTTGTGTTCCTAGTAGTACCAGTAGCATAGCTGCTTCTTTAAAGACACTTTTTCTCATCTTTTCAATTGAGTGTTATGGCAGATGCCAGAGGGAATGACCCAGAGGAGGAAGTTCTCCATTTACCTACCGTCAAAAAGGTGCAGGGGACTGTAGGCTTCCCCACTGTATTTTGCAACCCTGCACTTAGAGGATTACCTCTGGATGCAGGGGCCCATTTTAGTATTTGTGCTTATAAACTTCATGACCTGTTTGCTGAGACAATGCTTTGGCTGTAGTTACTCTAGCAACACCCAAGTACAGATCAAAACCCTCATTCACTTCCTCCAGCTTCAACTGAACTGTAACCAGTAGGATTCATTTTGAATGGAAATATTTGTGAACTAGTGTTTATTTTTTATTATACTTCAGATTAAGTTGACATTACTCTGGGGAAAAGCAGTTTCGGCTTCAGGTTCATTGTATAGCACAATGTCACTGGCAGAGTTTGTGAGGAGGTACAAATCTCCCATTTTCAATGTTAAATGTATTCTCAGTGTCTCTGTTAAATTCTTTTGATTCATATTGGCCATATACATTAATGCTTGACCACACAAACAGAAATTAGTCAATATAATACTGTGTGCGTACACACATGGGCTTGGAAAAAAAAAATCATGCCATGGACTGTGGATATTTTTCTTAATCCAAATTCAGCATTTTTGATGGGTGATATGTTCTGCCTTTCATTTACTGAAATTAAACTTAGAACTTAAATTTTCAAAAAAATCTCATTGTGGTCTGAATTTCCTGACACCGGCCAGTTCTGACACTAACTGATCCTGAGGGAAAATCATGCCTGTTAAAAAAAAAAAAAAAAAAGGGAAAATAAAAGAGTCAATTCATATCAAATTATTGAGAAATTCTCAAAAAACAAGGAGTAGCACTGAAGTCCTGAAGCACATATATGACTCACACCCCAACATAATAATTCTTGGGAAAATTTACAAAAAAGTTCTCTAAAACTAGCACATGCTTCCTATATTTTTCTTCCAGAAAAATACAGGGAAATGATGACATTTCCTTTGCCACTGCCCTTGATTCACAGTTCAAATTTTGCACTACTAGATGTGTCATTATGTTAACTTCATTTTATACTAGCAAAGACTTTGGCCAAACATGTTAGAGATTCTTATAGTTCTGATCAAATCCGCTGCTGCTGCTGGAGAAATATATTTTTCTGCGTAAGTGTATGCATTATGCGGTGTAAAAAATAGCCTTGCTTGTTATTCAGTACAGAAGGAGTTAAGCCAGGATAAAAATGTAGTTTCTGAATCAGAGAATTATTTTTGGAGACACTACTTTGGAAAAGGGAAAGCTTGCTTCGTTTTTGTTTAAACTAAACCCCGTGCTGTACTGACATGTCTGGATTAGGTTTTCAGTGCATTTTTCCAACCTGTTGGACACCTTCCACAAATTATAAAAAGACGCCACAAACAGAAGTGAAGAGAAAGAGAATGTTACTTTTGTTCACAAATTTCTCCCCAGGGGTTTATAAAGAGGTTCCATACACATTTTTGTGTAAAGATACACAACGAATTTATTGCAACAGAGAGGAGCAGTAAAAGCAAATTTATTATCATTTTTATCATTCCTGGCAGTTCTTCCAGCAGACAGCGCAGGTCCATGAACTGTGTATGGCTTTGCTGTAGCTCAGAGCTTTTGCATCTGAGTAGGTTTGGGATTTACTGCCCCTGTCAAAATGGTCTAAAAGAATCGGCCACCTCTTCTGGTATATGCTGTGTTCCTGCACACAAAACCTTAGGAAGAGAATATCTAGGGGAGGATTGCTTTTTCCACAAGTGCAATAAATTTTTATTTATTTTTATGAGTTTAATTGAAAAACTATATAGTTTAGTGTGGACTAGTAACCTTTCCTCAGATTAAGGATTTTTTTTCGTATCTGTGTTTTTCAATGCCACTGACAAATTAGCTCAATGTCTTAGGGCAGGTGCTGGGAGATAAGAGCAGCTTCACAAAAAGCAAAATCCTCTTAGTACATCATTGTTTCAGAAGAAGCAATCCCATTGATTCACACTGCTGTATTCACAGTAGTTCTGCAACATATTCCTCATCCTTGAAATAAGCCATTAACCCATTCTCTAAAAACTGAAGAAACATCTTCTGTCCTTGGAATGAGAACAATCCAGAAAAAAAACAGTATTTTTCCATTGCAGTTATAGTTCCTGATCTGATCTGATCTGATGGTATTTCTACCTTGTCAGTCTAATGGAAAGCATGTAACAGAGTATTGCAGCTCATAAAACTGCATTGTTATGCAGTTCAGGAATAAGGGTTTTCATTAGAGAAGTAAAGTGCATCTGCATTGGAAAGTAGTATCTTTCTAAAATCAGAACTGTTTCTGTAATAGATCAGAAGATTCAGTAGTTTTTTCCATTGACAGATCATACTGACCAAATTCTGCCCTTTTATTTGGAGTAAAAGTTTTCCTTACTCTTTATCATTAAACCTCATTCCATGTCAGATTCAGTGCCTCTAAGTAACCACAAAGTATTGTCCAGCACATCCAGCAGTTGTCCCTCCCACCCATACATCCACAGTGCCTAGGGAATGACGTGGTGGATTTTTATCCGCATCCACAGGCAATGAACACTGTCACATGGGATTTTTGTCACAACACACAGTAACCCTAAAGGAGACACAAAAAGGCCCCCAGGATTCAGTTGCTATATCCCTTCCAAACTACAAAAAAGACAAGCCCTCTTTCTGTCTTTTATAGTTATGCCCCGCAGTAAAACACCCCACTTGATGCTCAGATCCCAGATTATGTCCATAGCCAAAAGCTGGTGTGCCAGGTGATGCTTTAAAAAGGTGGTGTGGGTCTGAAAGTAAGGGAAGGAACATAAATAAAGTAACTAAAGCTATTGCTAAAATCTGACAATTCCAGGATTTACCCAAAACTCCTAAACTTAAGGTGTGCCTTTCAGTTAGCTTCAATATTCTTTGGATATGTCTGTTTACAAAATATATTATGTGAGATTCATTACAGTATTCCCCAGCTTTCCTGAAAAGAAGAAATATGTAGAAGTGAATGGCTTCTGACTTGAATCTTCACCAACACTTTCTATCTTTTGGTGGCCTCTGAATGCAGTCCTAATATTACAAAACTGTTTTCAAGTTCCCTTTGAATTCAGAAACTATTATTTTTCCACAGCCTTCTAAATCATCAAGAACTGAGTAAACACTTATTTTTCAAAACAAACTCTACTAGAGTTCACCGAATAACACAAGTAAATGCACTTAGAGACATGACTTTAAAACTTCACCTAGAAAATAGGGAGATAATGCTGGCAGAAAAATCATAAAGCATCACTGGTGCCTGGATATCATGGTATTTTGATTTCAGCTACCAAACCACTAAGATCACAAAGATCTCCTGGATTCATAACAGTCATCCCCTTCAGAAAGCATTTGACTTTTCTCACAGGAATCCAATTCCCTTTCCCTAAGGGTGAAAGTGAAGACAGTGTAGTACCTATCTGCATTGTGATACTTACCTATGACAACTTGGACTCCCCCGTGCATTTCCTTGCACCTGATAAGCATCCTGAATTAAATTTTGGGACAACAGTGCAACCCCATACGTGAGACAATGCTTGAAAATTATGATGCACACTTTACTCCTTCTTCAGAAGACAACCTTTGGTAATAAGTAAAGTGTCTGTGAAGGAGAAAACAAAATCAAATAAGAATTAAGAAAGTGCATGAGTAACTGCTGAGTTTCTTTTTATACTTATCACCACGATTGCATGCTAATTTATGCACCAGATATGCAAATAATTCATACCAGTAATTTTATGAGAGAATTTGCAAGGTCTTTAGAAAAGCTTAAAAACTGGGCTGAATTCCGGCAACAGTGAAAATTGCCAATCTGAAGAATTTTTACAGGCAGTTCATGCATGGAAGGAAAAAAATCCCCCCTATCACTTGCTGAAAACATTCAAGGAGAATCCTTATTCTTCTAACTAATTGCTATTTTTGTCAGAAATGTAAGCCTTTGTCATGGCACATCATAAATTACTGATAACATATCACCAGTGAACATTTGTAAGTGAGATAAATGCAGAAAGTATTTACACTGCTTCCAGACCAGTTAACACTCTGCACCCTTCACCACCCAAGTTTGCTGGTATTTGAGTTATTGACAAACTGAAGCTGCTTTTCTTTAAATAATCTTTGCTGTTGTAGGTTATTATTATCCCAGATGCACTGCAGAATTCCAAATCTGAGCCAGTGATTAAATTCTCCCCCAACTCCCTCAAAAAGGGGCCCTTGTTGACTTCTCAAGTACTTCGGCAGTTGCTCTGTGGAAAGACATGACTCATGCCCAATTCATTCATTTAAAATTCTCTCCAGCTCAATAACTTCTGGCAGTCATTCCAGCTCGTTCTCTGGGTGTCAGAAACACAGGCTGTTTTAGCTGGATGTTCTCTCTGGCTTGTTAAACAGAGGAGGTGGATTGTCATTACATTCCTATCAATCAGGTGCTGTTCACCAAAGATTACAGATGAGCCAAGAAAGACGTGTGGGCTTATTTATTTAACACTGAAAAGAAATACACTATTTTTACTGCTGTAATGTTTTATACTGGCTGACCATTCAGCCATTATACAGTAATTTACCGGAAATGAGGGAATTTTAAGGCACAGCTTCAGCAACTTCCTATAGCACAAACAGTTTCTGAACTATTCTGTTCTAGGGTCACTCAAATCAATCCTTGCACTTGCATTCCAGGAACTCCCTTTTCTCTGGCAAACTCAGATAATGTATCAACTGACATTGCCCAACAGTGCTTCTTGGAAAGGTAGGTCTGTCCTCCAGCAACCACACTGATTCTTAAAACTTTCTTAATGTACACATGGCTTCTCCCTGAGCAATGCCAGGCAGTGAAGCGCTCTTTCATTTATGTTCAAGAGCAACTGTCTCTGAACATAAGAGAAGAATGAATCTACATCCACAAGGCTGGAAGAATTAGATCTACATCCACAAGGCTGGAAGAATTGAATCTACATCCACAAGGCTGCAGACTGGACTGTCTTGAAAAGTTCCCTGAAGACAAAGGCAGTGAAGATCAGCCAGGAACTCAAAATGGAGTAAAACATGTTTTCTGATATCCACACTCTCATCCTGTACTACAAGCCTGTAAAACTGCTCTCTGGTCCAAGCGACATTAGAAGCAGACACGGGAAGATGGAAAGATATCTGAATGGGGAGAGAAGGGCAAGCCAGAACTGTTAGATCTGATTCAGCTCCCACTGAAACCATATTCCTATTCTGTTTGCAACACACATTGAAGGACCTCAAAACCAGTCTATACTCTATCATCTACTACAGCAAAATGCCAGACTCCCACCATCTTCTAGATTGAAAAAATGGCAAAAGAGCATTCATTCAAATGGCATGCCTTTAAATTTTTACAGCCTTTGAGACAGCGTGTCCTGAAGTCCTTTCTCTGACCCAGGAAGAGGGAATGTTTTGACACTACTTTGAATATATTAATAACAATGTTATATTAATAACAATGTTATATTAATAACAATGTTATATTAATAACATTATATTAATAACAACATTATTTTGAAAAAATACATAAACTGCAATTTTATTGTGCTTTCTGCTTTCCAATCCTTCTGCTCATCAGTCTGCTAAAAAAATTTTAGTAGCCCAGGCAAACTTCAAAAGCAAGACAATCTCCCATATTCAAAATGCAAGATATCCTTAAGGGTTTTTGTAAGACCTGCATATTTTTACATTAAAAATAAAACTGTGGGATATATAAAAATAGGACTGAGTTGACTTGTCCATTTTTTAAATATTCTTTGCAAAAAATTACAATGTGCTCTAACCCTCTTACGATGATCCTAAAACCTGACACAGATGGCAGAACACACAACTGACCTGCAGCCATCTGCAGCCACCTGAATGTTATTTTGATAATTTGTCAGCCACACTTTTTTTTTTTTTTAGTTATTTTGTAAGGCAATATTTGGAAATCAATCATTAAATCTAGGTCAAGTGACAGGAGAACTTGTAAAAAATTTTGCAAAACACCTTTTAAATATTTGAAGTTCAGCCCTCTCTGTACCTTTAAGCCTGGATTCAGCATTTCTCTCCATCTTTAGATGCTCAGAAATTGAATGTTTCACCAAAGCTAGGCATCTCTTCTCATTTTTTTTGGTTAATGAAAGTATAACTTAGGCCTACATTTCAGTTGCAGATTTTGTATTCTTCAGAGGAGTTTTTCAGTGGATCACAAAGCACCTGTGATTCATAATCCCAATAAAATTAAGTGTGAGCTGGGACCCAACTCTATTTATTGATAGTCAGTCATTTAAAGGCCAATGCTTCCTTTCAAAATATTCCCTTTTTGTTCACTGTAGTTTTCACATTGTGATATCAGAAACTGCCCTGCTAAAAGACACAACTTTCTTTAAAAAAAAAAAGTATCCTCTTAAAAGGTAGCCTTAAAAGATACCCAGCAATGCACTTGCAGAGTGCAACTCCTTGATCTCTCACAGACAGAACCCAGTAACATTATGTAGAAACACCACCTAGTCACGCAGTTGTCTGCAACTTTTCCCATAACAACCAAAACAAAGCTTCTTACTATGCAAGAGCTACTCAAGATCCACTCATGGTATTTGCATGGCAACAATGATATTGCACTTCAGGGTATTGTTGAGATAGAAGTAATGTTCAATTAGTAAGTCACACTCAGTACTGCTTGCTATTAAGCACTGGCTTCCTCTTTCTTTGTTTTTTTACAGATACATACCATTGCTTGCTCTGCCACCACTCACGTTAGCATGTAGATGTTTGCTTGGTATTAGACAGGTGTTAAAACCACCTAAGAATCAGAGCATTACTAATTAGGAAATCCTAGTCTGTGGGCTGATTTTGATTCCTATGGATCTTGGGTTTAACTTTCCTCCTTTTAGAAGAAACCTGGGTTTGTATCTTGGGTGCAGACATGTTACAAAAGGCAATGAAGAAAAATCAGTAGTGAGTATTTATTGTTCCTTCTGTACTTTCTCAAGAATGAGCTCAAATAGATTGTTTGGAAGAAGGTTAATGAATTTATATCAGGGTTTACAACAGCTGCCAGCAGATGGGGAGAAGCTGGGGGAGCAATCTGCCCGAGGTGAGGAGAGGTTCTTAAAGGAGCAGGAAAGCACATGCTGAGAATTCTGCTTTTTTGACAGGTCAAGTAAAGTGCAATTTATGAGATCAATAAACAGACCTGCCATTATTATGGATTAAGCAAGCTTTTCTTCATCTAGAGACTTCTGCAGTGCCGGAGAAAATACACAGGATCTCTGGACATCCTGAAATAGGCAGTTCTAGGGGTAATGCACAGGGAAAGGGGGGAAAAGGGAGGCAGAGAATAGCCACAGAAATTAAGCTTTTTTTTACCCTCTCTTTCATGAAAATATATACTTAAGTCTCAAAAGGAAGGTGCATTTTTTTTCCAGTACTAAACTCATTCATCAGACAAAGCTCCTAATGTGACCAGCCCACAGAAAACAAAACAAAATAAAACAAAACAAAACAAAAAATATTAATTGAAGGTCTGGGGCTTTAACCTCGCAGAATTTTCCTGATGACTCTTCATTACAGTCTTTTCCACCTAACACTTAGACATGTACCAGCCTGTTCAGCTCTACACTAAAATGACAAAACAGGCAAGGGCTTCATGCATCTTTATTTTTTATGGTGCTGTGCTCTCCTGCAGGTCTGCTATTGTCTGGCTGGGACCAGTTAGCATGCCCTGTCAGAGAGGAAATCATGCTCCTTGGCAAGCTTAGGACATGGTAGTACTGAAATAATGAATCTGGAGCAACAGCAGTGCTGAGCAACCAAATGATGAACACATATCAAATTCCACTAGTATATGTGAAAGCATGATGTTAAAGTTCATACGAAGGCGGGAGGTTATCAACTTCAATGAGAAGTAGCATATATGGGTACTGAAACCACTTACTTACTACTGAAATTATAAACTTATAAAAATGGCCTACCGTTTGCCTGTTTGTAAAACACTAAGATTCACATAGCATCAGTCGTGACTGGAGTTTCTAGGAGCTACAATAACACTAATAATAAAGAATGTTATTGCTTAATATTTTAGAACGTATTCCCATATGAAAAAATAATGCCGCCTTGCCTGAAGCCGACCAAAACAATTTATTTGGAGGATAGGCATTATCAGCACAAGCAGAATAAAACAAAAATGACAGCTCTTGTTTCAGACCAGAAGACAAACTATTACTGCTTATAAGTTTGTTGCTAGGTAGGACAAGACATGAATATCATGGCAGTGTTTGATTTTAAATGTGCAATGGGAAGCTTTTTCTTGTGAAGAAATCTTGGTTCAAGAAAAAAAACCAAAGCCTTCTATAAAAAAAAATAAACCCCAACCTTGAAATCCTTTAAATTGTATCTTTTAGGTGTGTACATATATGTACATATGCACAGATTTAATTTTGTGTTGTGATATACTTATCTATGTGTATCTATGGGGAAAATTCTACTTCCTGAAAAGAGAATGACAGAAACAACATGTAAATATCCATATGCATTTTTACAGCTATTTTAAATAAGTATTCTGTGTTGCTGAAATGTTAATTTTCAAGAAAAGATAGTAACTTATTTAATGAAATAAATTTAAGTTTCAAAAAAATCAAGATCACACACACCCACTGGCTTGTCTTACTCAAGTATCTTGTTCATTCATTTTTATCCAAATTTATCTGAGAGATCAGATGGCACTATAATCTGAGTATAAAGATGAGTATATAAGAATATTTGCATGTTTGCATACTTTCACAACTATTGTGGGCATCTCGTGGCCTATACAGTCCTTAATTTTTGGCCCTTCTTGAGGACTTCAAGAGACCAAAGACCAAGAAAAAAAAATTGCAATTTGAAAGGGTCACAATAATTTTATGATGTAATATTTCCTTGCTATTTTTACAACAATAGGCATGTAGGCTACTGCAGCCATCACAAGGTGCTGGAAGGAGGCTTCCAAGCTTATAGACAGGAAATATACTTTTATACTTCTACTCTAGCCCCAAGGCTCCTACCTGCACACACTCATATTCCTGCATCTGAGATTTTGGATAGCTATTTTCCTTGTCTAGTGCAATATTCATGTCTCCTACCTTCCCCACAGAAAACCTTTCCACAAAAGCCTTTCCACACATCAATCCCCAACCCTGAGTTCTTTCATTCCCCATCACCAACCTAATTATTTCCTCTATGGACTCACAGCCATATACAGAGCACAAGTTTCTATCATCTAGAAAGAATACATTCGGACAAGAGTGGACGTGCAGAACAGAGGAGACTCGAATGGGTTGCTGTCCCCAAGTCAGATACAGTTTGTCAATGTTTAGACAGTTCTCTAGTGCTAGAAGTGGGACAGTGGATTTGAGACAGCTTTAATCTTATCTCAGTATTGTAGTGACAGTACGGTGACATAAATTTGAGTGTAAGCTGGACACCAGCTAAATGTCTAGAGCACTAGTGGCTATCATATCCTTGTTTTAATGAAAGGAATGTCCTACACAGTCTGCATCATATTCTGTTTGTGGTGTTACACACTTTGCAAAACCCAGTTTGCAAGCATCATGTCTCTTCAACTTCCTGCAGTTCAAATAGTGATTTCTGTGTTGCACAGCTTAGGGTATGCCATCATACATTCAGAACAGCGCTACACTTGTACACATATTTAAACTTTGTTCTTGGCACAAAACTAATTGTGGTAATACAGATCTTAGCAATCTGAAAACTACTCCAAGTTATTTGCCTCTCCTGTGTCCCAGATCACTACACCTGCTGCAAGTATCCCAGTGAGCTAATAATCACTGTGAGACAGACCCTCTATCATGCACAGTCTGGAAGCCTACTGTAAAACAGAAAAAAAGCAAAACATGGTTTATTCCACAAAATACTTCTCAAGAAAAAATATATTAGAAACTGTACAATAAGAAATATATATATCTTCACAAATAGCACTGGTCTCATCATAAGTCATGGGCACTTATGTGTCCCACAGTTTTAAAAACTTGGGTTTAACTGTATTTGCTAGAAATTCCACATCTCAGGTCACTCAAAAATAGGCTCAAGTACAGCTGTAGCAAAGTACATTGTCATCTTATAGATGGGAAATGGATGTGAAGAAGCTGATAGTCTTTTGTTTTAGTTGTGGTTTTTTTGTTTGTTTTTTTTTCTGCTTTGTTTTGTTGATGGGGTTTTTTAATAATGAAGACTAAATAATAACCTACCTCCCTACCTATGCTGGTACTTTATATCTTTCTGAGATCTCTGCTGTGTTATATTCCCTGTCTTTTCCATGCAGTTATTTTAAAGGTGAGTCACTTGCAAATCACATTGTTTCAAGTGCAGAAATATGATATCAATTATATGTGTTTTCCTAAGTGGTAGCTAATGTTGCTCTTAATTATTCATGCACATGTTTTACAAGTTTTTCTCTAAGGCTGAGGGCTGCAGGCTTGCCTGTTCTTCACAGTATAAAGCCAAAATCCTTCAATGAATGATCTTATAACACAGTTTGAAGGACTAATGAATGGTGAAGAGGCAGTGGGTGGTGTGAGAATTGGGCTATCCTTCATCTAAATATGCAGCACTGCCTGTCTAATAGACTTCTGAATTATCTATTTAGACTGTTACTTCAAACCACCTTCCAAAACTCATTTCAGTATGTGTAATTTCACCAGGTTATGGATTTTGGAACTGTAGTATAATGAGGAGAATCTGTGGAATGTCCAGGTGGGTGGGAATCCCATTAGAAATTTGGTGGTGGAAGTTGTCTTGCAGCACTGAGATACTAATGAACAGGAAACAAGTCACTTCATCACAGGCTGCTCCTGTACTAGAACAGGCATCAGGAAAACAGTTGCTGCCTACTTAGATACCAAAAAGGTCTGACAATTAGAAGGCTAGAGACCCATTCCTCTCTTTTCCACCATTATTTTACTCTGCATTTAGTTTCAACATTTCAACATTTTCAGAAAAAGTTTTCCACCTTCAGAATTTGAAATAGTTTTCCATTTCAAAATTAAGCTGCATTTTAAATGGCTTAAAAATTGTCAGTGTTTCATTTAATCCAAACCACTTTTCTCTGATACGATGTTATATCGTTCTATTGAGAAGATTTTTAAAGATTTGTTATCCAAATAAAAAATCAGTTACTAATAAATATAAATACATGTGGAACTAAAAATAACTAAATGCAAGTAAGCAAAGACCTTTTTGAGTTAAAGAATAAATTTTTTGCTACATAGTCTATAAAGTTTTGCTACATAATCCATAGTTAAAACTACAGCTTCAGATAACATTTCATAAATCTAGGTAGATAAAGGAGGACTGTCTTTATTGGTTTACTTTTTTGCACTCTGAGAAGCTAGTATAAATAAAGTTTCCCACTTCAGGGAGCTGTTTTCCCATTATTATTGCATTGTATAACTTTGGATAGTCTGCTTCTCTAATATTATAAAATCATAGAATCATAGAATAGTTGGGGTTGGAAGGGACCTTCAAAGGTCATTTAGTCTAACCCCCCTGTAATGAGCAGAGATGTTTCCAGCTAGATCATATTGCCCAGAACCACATCCTACCTTGGACTGAATGTCTCCAAGAACGGTGCACCTATACACAATCTTCCTACCATGCATAGTCTAAGATGTGCGAGATTGAAAGAAGGTGGATTTTCTCACCAGCAGGGAATGGTGCTCCTTCAGGCTTCATTCTCCTTTTTTAGGCATCTGGAAAGTCTGAAGTTACTCAAGAGAGTCCCCCAGTACTAGTAGAAACATCTCTGGAGTAAGATTCACCCATTTGAAGCAAGAAATCCAAAGCAGGTCATTTGAATTACCCTCCATTCATTATAGAGGAGCCTAGATGATACACTGTGAACTTCGAGAAAAACAAACTCAAGATGAAATTGTTTCTTGCTATGTAATGTTTATCTTCAGCAAAATTAAAATAAGCATGTGATATAAGCAGCAAAATCCCTCCATTTTCTACAGATATTTAGAGTTCCTGGGCTAAAAACTGTTGCTAAAAGTTAACAGAAATATTTACCAGTGTTGCTCTGAAAAAAAAAGGGACCTTTCTATATATGCAGTTTATGTCAATGTCCAGGTTTCCAGGTTCAAAGTGGTAAACTAAACTATTCCCTTTATTATTATACCTGATTCTTAACTGCAAGATTTTTTCCACAATTCCAAGAATTCAAAAAGTATTACTAACTTATCAGAAACATAAAACAGTGTTTCTGTTCTTACAAATTTTCAGTGACAGGATCTGTGTGTTGCATTTTCTTACAGTAAACAAATGCACAAAAAATAGTCTCCTGGTACTTCACTTTAAAACACAAATTTTTCCAGGAGTCTTCATTTTAGAGGCTCATAGTGTTACTTAGATCAGCTACCCTGTGTGGGTTCTACATTACCTCTCTGTCTACTCAGAAAAAGTCTGCTCTGCTCATTGAATTATTAAGACTTCCAGATCTGTCCTTTATACTTACAACATTATTACATAATTGGAAAATGATTTAGCAACAGGCTGTGAGTAGAAAAAATCAATATACCTTGATAATGAGATCTGTCCTCCGTGTTCCTAACCAATTACTAAAAAACAAAGTATATTACAGGAGGTGCTGCACAAGTTACTAATCTTGCAAGCCGATGCTTTGTATTCCTATTTTACTAATAAGGTCTTGTGAGGAACGGTGAACTCTGTTTAAACTATCATTCATCTTCATTTCATATCCTGCCAAGTCCCTAAGCAAGGCCAGAAGGGCATGAAGCTTTTGTGAAATAATAAACTATTGCTTACTCAGAGGGCTGATGACATTATCTGGACTTCGCTGATAGAGCATCTGCTTTCTACCTCGTTAATCATAAACATTAAAATGCCATAACCTGTGTTCTGGAATCTAAAAGAAACAATATTTAGCTTATTTTGGTCTTACCTTTTTGATAAGCTCTGTTCTGCTTACCACAATGGCAGATTTCTTTCCTTTCATGTCTTAATTCAGTATATCTATGTAAAATTCAACAATTTATGCAAAGTAATTTTTTGCTCATCTTTTGATCAGATTATTTTGCTTTTGAAGAAACAAACTGCACTGACACTCAGATTAGACAGACTCTGTGATAATTATTTTCTTTTTATTTTTGCTTTGTGAGGTCTTTTAATACACAGGAACACCTAGGGTAAAAATAGGTCATCTAAATCTTGACCTGTGCTGGGTGCATTGTAACTGCACTGCCCCAAGGGAAGCAACAGTGGAAGGAAATTAGAATCATAGAATAGTTAGGATTGGAAAGGACCTTAAGATCATCTCGTTCCAACCCCTCTGCCATGGGCAGGGACACCTCTCACTAAACCATGCCACCCAAGGCTCTGTCCGACCTGGCCTTGAACACTACCAGGGATGAAGCATTCACAGCTTCCCTGGGCAACCCATTCCAGTGCCTCACCACTCAAATTCTGAAACCTCAACCTGAAAGTTATGTCTGGTTCCCCTTTACTTTGGTGTCCCCAGTAACAAAGTAAGAGTTGTAGTATTAATTTCTGCATTCCACAAGATATTTCATCTTCCTTTCCCAAAATGATAGTAATTTACAAGAATTTACAAGACACACAGGCAATTACCATGATGAATACAAAGAGAAGAGACTTTTCTAACAATTCAGTACTTTTTTCTCTCCATTACTCTATATTAATGCTTTTTTTAGTCATTTTTCATCAATACAAGTCTTCATGTACGATACCTGTGTGAAACTTGATGTAATAGACAGCATGGCAGGTTTCTGAATAGGTAGTAGTGTTCATTCAGATGCATAATATGATTTTAAAAGTTCTTAGTATGTTGAATTCGAAGCTGTTATTCTTCACCAGCACGACAGATATTTTTAAAGCTTCCTTAGAGGGTCAGTGATAGGGTTTTTTAAATGCCTTGAAATGTCTATTAATTTAAGTTGCAATCTAATGTCTAGAAGTATTTTATTACTTAACTGAAAGTTATAACTACTGTAACAGTCATGTTGTCAGTGATCACCTCATACTTCTATGAGGCCTATGTCTTTTCTAAGGGAAGGCAAATGATCATTGGTAAAGGTGAACAGCTGGAGAATGAAAGTTTTGTTTTCTTTTGGGGGAACTTTTTGCCTTTTCTTAAACCATGTTTCTTCACATTTGTCTTTAGGTCAATGCTTTGGATACAAAGATACACCAACAAAGACATAAAAGATATAGAGTGATCTGAAATTAATGGCAGCCATAAGAAATGCCATTAAAGAAGGTGCAAGGTCAGACTTGAGAACCAGAGAGACTCGATGAATAAAACCAAAACCACAACTAAGATTGTAGATGATCAAGCAATTGCAAAATCACATGACTGATGCTGGATGTTTTGGGATGGTTTAATAGAGATCACATTTTATTTGCCTTCTGGATTCTCAATTATTTGCATGGATTTGGATGAGTCTTTTGAAGTTTCTCCACAAGAAGAGGACCAGAAATAAGCTTTGCTAACAATATCTGCAATTTAGCATATGCCACAGGGGTTTATAAAAACCACCAAATCCGAGAAGACCAGCAGGAAAAAACAAATGAGTTTGCAGTAATCACCTACAAAGAACTGATCTTCAAGTGACCAAAGCTGGTATTTCCATTTAAAAAAACCATCAAGTTCAGAACTATCATTTTTGTGGAGTCATTCTCACATACTCAAAGTTTTATAGCTAACCCTTATTTCATTTACATCAAGTCTGTTCTTGTCATTTTGACTGAAATGAACAACTGACCTCATTATCTTTATGATCACCGGTGTGCATATCATAGCTTGCAAAGTTCACAGCAGTGCTCATGTCAGTAACTACAGTTGATTAACCACTTTCAGAAGTCATCCTCCTTGTGCTCTTATCTTTCTTTTTGAATGCTGGCCTTCTTAGTTAAGTAATTAGGAACTTTCTGTAGTCACTGACTGAACTAGCCACAGTAAGTTCCTAAAGTAATTAAAGATGACCAGGACAGGCTAAGTCGTTCTTTCAATGCAAGCAATCCTGTTTCTGAAAGCCAATCCAACCTCAGGATGTGAGTCAGAAGGACAAGCCAGGGGGAGATAAATATGTATTGATTTGCCCATCTAATGTATTAGACAGTGATAAGCAAAACTTGTCTCTGTAGCATAGTCATAAACAGGGCCCAATATGCCATTGAGGGTAAAGGGAACTCTGTTCCAGTTCAGATCCTCACCTTGTGCCTAGTATTGCGCTTTATAAGAATCATCAATGATGAGATCAATTGCTACAGTATATCCTCTCTCATGCTTGGTTGCTGAGACTGTGCATGGCCAGACCAAACAGGCTTTCATATGGGATTGATACCATTCCCAACACTTTTAAGCAGAGAGCATACAGGTGCCATAATAATGCACTAAGGTGAACAGTCTAAATTCAGGTGAGTTAGCTAAGACAGCTACCACACTGCTGTGTATTATGATGCCAAATGAGTTGTATCATAATGAAGAAAGAGGGGGCTCCTTTTCCTGCCTGTGTGGAAAACAAATAGAAAGGCATAGCTTTACAAGTTAGAGTTCACTTACAGTGTTGGACCACACAAATCCCTTGTTCACACCATAAATTATCAAAACTGAGCAAACAGCTCATGGTGCCTTCAACCTCAGAATCTTTAAGAAAAGCTCCAGATGTCTTATCTTTGGCCTTTCTTTCAGTCTATGTCTCTGTCGGCATTTTAACCTCACAGTGTCATCTCTGCTTTGAGGAAGGCCACAGTAACACACCTGTCCACAAGCTGGGAAATCCTTGTCCGGTTAACGATTACCATCCTACGTTTGCTCTCTCATCCCACAGTTACACCCCAAAAGAATTAGTACACGAACAATTGCAGAGATCCTGAACATGTTTGATTAGCTACACACCCCCCAACCTGGCTCAGGAGCCCACAGCTGAGATAACACCTTTAAAACTTCTGAGTGCTGTAACTGTGGTCTGTGATACAACGAATATGATGGAAATAACTTTTGCTGATAGTGATTTTGATTATCATTGTCTTCAGGCAGGTACCTAAACTGCTGGGGACAAGAATAGGTTGCTACATAAGGGAATCATTTTTCAATTAATTATAAAGCCAGACAGGAAGATTAATGGACTTTATGTAAATATTTGACCAAGGCCATTCAGAAAGCCCCAAGGTATCACTGAAACCAGTGGCTGGATATCATAAAATCAAAACTGTAGAGTGCAATTGATTTGGTTCTGGAACCATTTTCAGTCCTTCCTTGAATAACAATTAGGTGTAGCTAATAGCACATGTTCATACAGTGGTTTATAGACTAAGAATGCAAAGCAATAATGAATTATCCTTTCCAATAGCTCAGAAAAGTGAGCAGCTGTTAGGCTTATAAATACTGATAGATTGAAAGGATTGCCCAAAACCTTTAGAAAGATATTGAAGAAAGCTTGGGAAAAAGTTCCATTCTTGACACTCAAGATTGGAACTTTTAATATAAGTTGATCTTTTTTCCTTAGCTAGATGTAAACACAGACTCCTTTTAAAACTCTAGTATATTCTAAAACTCTTTCTACTCCTTTAGGCCCTCTGTTAGTCAACATTGAAGAATACCTCTAAAAGCACTGGTTTTGACCACAAACTGCAGGAACAGTAAGGCAGGATTGTTTGTGTAAATCTGCTCTAGAGCTGAATGGCCACTTTAGCCTAGCATTACACCATAGCAAATCTCTCCTTTGGTAAAGCTGTCATTTGCAGACAAGACGGCTATGCTGCCAGTAGCTCACACTGGAGGATTTCAAACCTGCTCTGATCCACATGCTGTTCAGCCACACTGGTGTGTTCAAGCTAGTCTGCACATCCTCCCAGTAGTGCTTGAGCAGCAGGCACAACTCTGTGCAAAAATGACCACAGTGTTTCTAGTTGAGTGCTGTCTTATGTCTTGAGCTGCCTGAGCAAGGGTCTACACAGCTGTGTGGTACCTCCACTTTGGACAACCATATGAGATTGTGCTAACCACAAGGACAGTGCTCTCTAGATCATCCTTTAGCTCATCATACACAAAGCTTTCTTGTTTCATTAATGCTTTCTATACCTGTCCTGGGTTCCTCAACCTTTTTCTCTTCCATTTGTGTCCTGGGTTCATTTTTCTCCTTCTTAGTAGCTGGTACAGTGCTGTGTTTTTGATTTTGTGCCTGGGAACAGCACTGATAACACTGCTGTTTTTAGTTGTTGCTCAGTAATATTCACTATGACTAAGGACTTTCTGAGTCTCATGCTCTGCCAGTGAGGAGGGGAAGCTGGGAGGAAGCAGAGAAAGAACACCTGACCCAAACTGACCAAAGAGGTACTCCATACCACAGCACGTCATGCCCAGTCTATAAACTGGGGGCAGTTACCTCGAAGGGCTAGATCACTGCTCGGGTCGGGCTGGGTATTGGTCGGCTGATGGTGAGCGGTTGTATTCTCTTTCCTTGTTATTTCCCTTATCATTATTATTATTGGTGGTAGTAGTAGTGGTTTGTGCTATACATTAGTTACGGGACTGTTCTTGTCTCAACTTATGGGAGTTACATTCTTTCGATTCTCCTCCCCATCCCTTCGGGAGCTGGGGAAGGAAGCGGGAGGAGTGAGAAAGCAGCTGTGTGCTTCTGGGTTGCTGGTTGGGCTTAAACCACGACAATTTGTTAAACTAAGGTACTATTAAAAAACTGTGACGTCCAGGATCAGTATCCTTTGAATTGATAATCTCTATTATATTCTTTATTAAGTAATGCTGAGCACACCTATAAAAGTAAGCTCATGAAAAGGGAAGCTCCTGCCCCACTATGTATATACAGATTTCTGCAATGCTGTCATTATCTCACTGAACATTTCACACTGCAACAAATATTCCTGGCTCATAGGAGTTTCTGGAACAAGAAACAACACGTAGGTGTTGTGAAAGTCTCTCAGTGTTTTGTTCAGCTAACAAAGAAATGTGTCCTCTTACTGAAATCTTTATCCCATGCCTGGACAAACAGCCCTTGCACTCCAAACATTGCAACAGCTGGAATCCCACAGTATTCCTGTAACCACCAGCCCTACAAACCAAAACCAAAGTAAAAATGAGCCTCCTCCTGGCTACACTATTCTCAATACACAACTGACAATCAGTAGTACCCAAATGCAGTAAAAAGAGTGCCAGTAATAACAATAGAAATAATAATAATTACAATTCTAATAGCAATGATATAGCTACATACCTCAAGCTGCATTTACAATAGCTTAAACAGAATAAAACTGATAAAACTAGATTCAGCATGTCACCATCAAATGCATCCACCCAGGAAATTCAGAAACACTTAGCTCACCACAAAGCAAGGAGAAAACAATGAAAATACTTGCAACAGATTCTTGTTAATGGGATATTTATGGGCAGTATTTAAACTGGAAAAAAAAGAAGAAGCTAGAAGTACTGATTATCATTCTTTAAAAGTTGAAGTGTTGTTTTTCTGTGTTTCCAAATTATGACACAGAAAAGTTTAGAGAAAGCTATAATTCAATAATGATCACAGAAATAGGACATTAAAATAAACCTGCCAAGCTGAGGGAAAGCCTCAGCCCGTGTGAACCAGCACAGTTACACTGACATCAATGGAATATCAAGTTACATCCACTGAGCATTTGGCAAAAAGAGCAAGGAGGAAAGATAATGTGTTTGTGCATACAGGGGTGCCTGAAAGCTAAAGACAATGAAAAAATACTGTATGGGAGGAAGATGTTGTAGGATAAAAGTAAGGGAAACAGAAATGGCACCCAGGACAGTTAGACAGAATGCAAATTCTGACCTTGGCTACTAAGGTGTGGATAATGTTTTCTACTAGATTAAGGTTATCTAGTTCTTTCACCAAAATATACAGATTTTCACCCAGATGACTCAGTGGAACTGTTTTTTATTATTCTGCATGCAAGCTTCTGGGCCCCAGGAATCCCAGGATCCACTCTTGAGGAACATACAAACAAATGTTCCGGAGAATTAAAAATAGAAGAAAAAGAAACTACTCTATTAAGCTACTTATGCAACCACTATCAAGACACAGTATCTCTTAAGCTTGAAAGACAGCTTGCTTCTTCGGAATGTTTTTGTCAACAATTTTTAAAGCACTGCATGCTCACTTACTTGTTTTTTCACAAGATTATCATCAGGCTGAGATTCATGCCACATGACTTTCAATGTCTATACTTTATATATCTAACTTGCAGAGTGTCCCACTTAGCCTGATATGGTCAGTCCAGAAAAGTACAGATCTTCCAGAAATACTCGGTAATATCAACCAGCCTCATGTGGATGTTCCAAATACCCTACAGCACCTGAAACAGCACCTAATATTTATGTTTAGCAAACTAAACTGCACTCCTATGGTCAGATCTAACTTGCAGATTCAGACACCCACATTTACGGGTAGGTGGGTGGGTTGTGCACCTAAGCCACGACAGTCTGAGGAGAGGTGGATGCTCTCAGGTAAGATCTGATACTTAAAGATAGGTACCTAATACTGTTTGAGAGGGTATAGTATACCCCAGGATTTCCCTGCATGCACAGCAGATTTGAGAAAGATTTCAGGCAGAATAGCCTAAGTTTTGGAGAAGCACCTTGAAGTCAGGTAAAGCATTCTTTTTCGCTTGTACATGCCATGAGATGCTATTTCTGCATGTCTGAATCCTAATTCAAGCCTATGCAGTCAACAGAGACTGGAGGGTGGTTCATCTGACAGTGTGTAGGATTCTGCCTTGTGATTCTGCCCAAAGCTCCATATGCTTCAGATTAAAATTTCATTGTCTGTAACCAAAGTTTATAAACTGATCTTACAGGTGAATACACACATGCATCTAAATTTTGGTGCCTGAATCTGCAAGGTCATTCTCATCCTACACTCCACAGCTAATGAAGTAAAACAGGCATGACTCCATAGCAGCTATCTGTTCTCCTTTAGACTGTATAGCAGCATTAAAGGGAACTTTTTCAAGCAGAAACATTTTAATTGGAAAATCTACTCAGTTAAAAAATCAACATTTTCTTTTTAATTCAGAATGGAGCCAAATTTCTAATTCTCAAGCCATTTTCCAAAATTGAACTAATCTTAAATATTCAGTGCATTCATTTAAACAATACGCTTAAATGTTCCATACATTGTTCGATCAGATTTTTCTTGTTTTCAATTTGTTTTTCGTAAGGGGACATATACCTCCAGAAATGTTAGAAATAGCTTTCATTTTTGTGGACAGATACCTTTCAAGTCTCCCAGTATCTGTGAGAAAGAAAGAACATATTTTCACAGGTAATGGGCTGGCACTGTGAAGAGGCAGCCACTTAGGAAAAGTGCACAAACACTATGGCTCTCAAAAATATGCTTCCATTTACATTTGACTGAATATCCCATTTGTCTTTTTTTCTTATCCCATTTGCTCTTTTTCTTCTGACATATTAAATTCTTTACTGTGCCTCAATGCTTCGGATCACAATACCTTTTAGCATTAAAAATAAAGGTGTCCACAGATGGCTTTTCTTTTGTGCCTTTCTCTGAATTCTGTTCGCTTCCCTCATCCGCCTTCTTCATTTTCCCCCAAACCAAATCCTACCTAATGGAGCCTCATTTGTTTCAAATGCTGCCTCCAGAAATATGTTTCACACGGAAGGTGAACAGAAGCCAAGTATAGGTATCTTCCCCCTTTACACAAACAATGACATAAAGGCAAAACTTGTGTGTTTTGTAGTGCCTATATATCTCGCACAGCTCTAGCTGTGGTATGATGGAGTTCTCCATACCCTTGTGCTTACACACTGTTTGAATGACACAAAACTTAATAATATTTCAGCACTGCAGATGACTGGTGCCTGAGGGTTGTTTTAGTTTCTTTCTCTTAAGCACTGTCACACATCCTGGCCCTCACAATCATGACACTGGGTTCTGATTTTATGACACTAATCCTCTTGGACCGTTTTGCCTGTTTTCCTGAACATCAGTGCTCCTCCATGCAGAGGTCCTTACCCCTCTCTGAGACTGGAGGAAAGAGCTTGCTCAGTGGCTCTGGTGGCTGCCCCAGAGTCTGCTGAAGCTGACAGGTCACCAGTGATCCATCACATCTCCATGCTGCCGAGTATCCATGCACCACACTGTCTGAGGAGCCCAAAAGTACTGCAGAGCCAGACAAAGGTATGGTGTGAGTTTCCTACATCAAGGTCTTACCTAATGGAGTCTGGGGTAGACTCTTAAGTCTACACTTCTTTCACAATTCCTCTGCATCAAGTAACAGCATATACATAACTTATTGTGTAACAAGCAAACAGGTCACTGAACAGAGTCCTTCTTCTGAGTCCGGCTCCACTTCCAGAAGTCAGTACAGGTATTCCAGAAGAGTACAGGTATTTTACTTAAACAAAAGAAAGAGAAAGACAATTCACTCCTTTCTTCTTTTACATCTGCTTTGAATTGTCATTATACTTGTATCATGCATATTTTTGTCTCCTGTCACCACTTCTTCCTGGTAGTTTGCAATCCTCATGACATGCAGAGGCTTAGTACCAGCACTCTCCAAAATGTTAAGGTGAGCTAAATTGACTAGTGTTGCTGTGGTTACACACTTGAATCATAAATTACAAGTAAGTCTTTCTTGTAAATATCCTTGTATTTCCTGCTTTCAGTCTTGGCTGCCACCCAGAAAAACAGAGGTGTATGAGAAAATGGAAAAATAGACATGTTTAGGGAGAAGGAAGGATTATTTTTCTGTATCTTAAACACAAAAAATTATGAAAAAATCTATCTTTAGTCTCACATTTTGCATTTTTTTCAAACTGTTACAGAGTTCTTTAATGGGAGATAGCTTGTTTTTCTCTCAGGACATGCCACAGATCAGGAGCTTAAAAACCACAGTCCTGAAGCAGTACAGTTTGTGCTAGGTGATGTAAAATCACTTCCAACACACCTTGTCCCAGCAAGATCGTGAGGCAGGTTCTCCTGAAAACTATGTTCAGGCACATGGAAAATGAAGAGGTGATTATGACACCTAAGTGGCTTCACTAATGGCAAATCATTCCTAACAAATCTGATGGCTTTCTGCAAGGGGGCTGTGGTGTTGGTGGATAAGGGAAGAGCAACTGACATCATCTACCTGGACTTGCACAAAGCATTTCACACTGTCCTGCACAACATTCTTGTCTCTAAACTGTATGGATGGACCACTCAGTGGATAAGGAATTGGCTGGATGGTTGCACTCAAAGGAAGAGTTGTAGTCAATGGCTCAATGTCCAGGTGGAGAACAATGATGAGTGGCATTCCTCAGGGGTTGGTATTGGGACCAGCACTGTTCTACATCTTTGCTGGTGACATGTCCAGTGGAATACAGCAAGTTTGCCTATGACACTAAGCTGTATGGTGCATTCAACACACTGGAGGGAAAGGATATCATCCAGAGGACCGTGACAGGCTTAAGAAGTGGACCCATGTGAACTTCATGAAGTTCAACAAGGCCAAGTGCAAGGTTCTACGCCTGGGTTGAGGCAATTTCAAGCAAGGGCAAGCTGGGCAGAATTTGGATTGGGAGCAACCCTGAGAAGGAGGACTTGGGAGTGTTGGTTGACAAGAAGCTAAGAGACTTGGTAACACATGCTTGCAGCCTGGAAAGCCAACCATACCCTGGAGCACATCAAAATGAGCATGACTTGCAGGTCAAGGGAGGTGATTCTTCCCCTCTGCTCTTCCACAAGGAGTACTGTGTTCAGCTCTGGGGCCCCAACATAAGATGGACATTGACATTTTGGAGCAATCCATAGTCCGACAAAGATGGTCAGAGGTCTGGAGCACCTCTGGGGACAGGCTGAGAGAGCTGGGCTTGCTCAGCCTGGAGAAGAGAAGGCTCTAGGAAGACCTTAAAGCATCCTTTCAGTACCTAAAATGACCTACAAGAAAGATGGAGAGGAAAATTTTACAAGGTCGTAGTGGTAAGACAAGGGTAAATGGCTCTAAACTGAAAGAGAGTAGATTTAGATTACAGACTAGGAAGAAGTTCTCTTCTGTGAGGGTGGTGAGTCACTGGAACAGGCTGTCCTTAGAAGCTGTAGATGCCCCATCCATGGAATTGTTAAAGGGAAGGTTGGAAAGGGCTTTGAGCAACCTAATCTAGGTGGCAGGGCGATTGAAATTAGATGATCTTAAGGTCCCTTCCAACCCAAAGCATTCTATGATTCAATATAAATAGCAAGGAGTAATGTAGTCAACTTTAACTGCTATTTTAGACACTCCATAAAGTAGCACAGAAAAACTCATTGATGATAATTACCCAATTTTAATCATTTAATAGTTGTAAAGGTAACCTAGAGTGACAAACTGATTCCCAGTCTGTGCTGCAAAGGTGAAGACCCATTCACAAAGCCATTCCCTCTTTCATGGCACAGATTATGCTATAGCAGGTGACATTAGTGCACAGAGCTTCATAGATAGCCAGACAGATGAAATTAAATTCCTCCTTTTCTGCTTTAATTTACCCTAAGAAAATTAAGTTTGTGACCCATTATCTTTGATAGAAGCTTTTTTTCAATTTGGTCATTTGGTAATCTATGTAACAGGTGGACAACTACAGTATTTATCAGCACTAAACCTCCGAGTTGCAGAAGTTGTAAAGACAGCAGGGCAGAAGACAGGGTAGAAAATCTGATCACCATGTTGTGTTGGAGATACTTGTGCCAATGATCAGAGAAAATCCTCCTTTGCTTAGTGTAAAAAGAAGAGGCAAAAAGATTGGTTTCTGTTAAAGAGCCATCAAAAAATACATTACATACAGACAGAGAAGTCCTTCCAAACATTCTGCAAATTACAGTAATTTTATTTACTATCTATGATCCAGTGGTCTGGGTCATCACTCCTAAAGCTTCTTCTGATAGAGCATTTGCTATTAATTTTGTTGTATGTTTACTAATAAGAGCTATATTTAATCATATTTTCAGTCACATTGTTTTTCTTTTGGGGACTAGTCTTAAAGAAACTATTTCACCTTGGTCTGAGAAGGCTAAGTTTGTGCAGATTCATTAATTTAATATCTTTGAGGAGAAAAACCTTTTGTAACATTTTTATAATTTCTTTTCTCCTTAGTAGCTTCTGTGTTCCTGTGTGTTTCCTATGCCACTTACACCTTCTTTTACTGCATAAATCCTTCTTTAAAATCCCTTACTCTAAATTTATTATTAAAAAGAATTATATAGAGCCTGCTCTACCAGTCTTTGTGATGTGTGTCTTACCAGCATCTATTTTATACTTTCGTATTGCTGACAGAAGCATTAAATAATATGTGGCCTAGAAGCGCGTCACAGGATGATGAATTCCCATACATAACACTTGGAGCTCTACCAGTAAACCAGTTTTCTATTTTGTTTACAGAGTACTATATTATTCTAACAATTCTTTCCTTCTTGACACTTTCCATACTTCTGCATACTGTCTACTTCACTTTCACCTTTTGTGGCTGGATAAACCTATAAATAACTTCTGTTTGAAAGCTCTGAGTCTAAAAATAGAGTGGTAAAAGCCTAGATGATTAGCTTTTATTAAGTAACTAATTGTTTATCAAAGTTGAGATTAATACATATGTAGGTGCTTAAACTTTGATGGGTGACAATTCCTGCCAGTGCCTTACAAAGAATTCTACCTCTTTCCACTATTATATAGAGAAAACAGATAGGTGCTCAGTCTTCACCAAGCATTTCACTACATATACCTGCACAAATGAGACACCTACATTAGACAAGAAACTTGCTTTTATTAGGTATCGCTGCAATGTGATGAAATAGATTTCAAGTTTTACACATCCTGTTTTTCATGAAATCCTGCTAATTGCATTCCTTTATTATCACTTATTATTATCCATAGAATCATAGAATCATAGAATAGTTAGGGTTTGAAAGGACCTTAAGATCATCTAGTACCACTCCCCCCAAAGCCATGAGCAGGCACACCTCACACTAAACCATGTCACCCAAGGCTCTGTCTAACCTGGCCTTGAGCACTGCCAGAGATGGAGCACCAGTTCTGCCAAAGAGCAGTGACTTCTCTCTCATTACCAATCAATACCAGCACATTTTACTGATTTCTGAAGGATTCTTGAAGTTCCTCAGTGTTGCAAGATTTACTAATCAGTGAAACAAATTCAGTCTCTTCACTCTGACTCCTTTGGCACTCAAGGGTTCCAGTCCTGCTGATTTCAGTAAAGTATTTAACCTCCATTGTTTATGTTTATGGTCCTCCCTATCTGCTGGCTCAGTAGAAAGTATTTCCTTAATACTTTATCATAGGAATACATCATCCTTTTACTCAAGGAGCAGATAAAAAAATATTTGTTGAACACTTCCTTTTCTTGTTGTCCTTACTACCCTTATCTAGTGTCATACTGATACTGTTGCTGAACTATTGTTTGTTCCTGACACATTGAAGAAATTCTTTTCTGAGTTTCCCTGATTATTTGTCTGCTTTTTCAGTGATATCTATTTACATTTATTAATAAAACAGCTTAAATATATTTTCTTAACCTGTCTAAAAACAAGAATATTTTGAGCCATTGAATCTAAATATCTGTTTGCATGGGCACAGAAATGGTAATGTAGGGAACCCCTGGTAAATACAGATGTAACAGCTGAAAAATAATCAAAACACAGAAGAGACAAAGGGACCTACGTTGTAACTCAGCTACTCTGCAATTTTCTGTAGTACCTCATTTGGTGAGGGTCCCTGTTGTTCTTTTGATATAAAACCTTGTGGCTAGGATTGTCTCTCTGGATTTATATAGCACATACATATTTGTTGCATAACTACAGTTGAACTTCAATTGCAACCATAAAATATAAGTAGCCCAAAAATATAAGAGTCTTACTGTTGAGCCTCCCTTAGCTTCCTCTTGCTGCTTTACAGAATCTTTCTTGCACACCTGTATATTACAAACCTGTTATTCTTTGACTTTTCAACCAGGTTTTTTTGTTTGATTTTTTGTTTGTTTGTGTTTGGGTTTTTTTTCACTTTTGGCCATGGCTGCAACAAAATAGAACACTGGTTTCTATTCAGAACACTGAATCAGAAGTTTGTAAAGCTCTGACTGTTTATTTTTTTAAAAGCAGTTTTTGCTGTTATAACAAGCTGCTGCAATGCGAGAAACAGTCAGTCAGCAGTTTGCATTTCAGTTTTTCCTTTCAGTTTATCACAGCTGATCAAATGACAATCAAAACCAATTGTTATGAACAGATCTGATGCCTGCAGAGACCAGCAAATCCAGACCCCATGATGAAATCCTGAAACCCAAGTGGAAGGATGTAACATATGGAAGTCAGGTTTTGGTGAACCATGTTAGCTCTGCCTTCTCCATCCAGATGTTTGCAGGGACCCAGATATGTCAGACTCTTCCATACCTCAGAGCATCATATTGTCAAAACAGAAAAATCAAAAAATATGAGAAACACTAGGCCCATATGCCTGCAACCTTTACAAAGCCAGATAATGCCAAGAATACACAGACCCGCAGCCCATTTTCTAATTCAAACGCAAAGGATAATGCCATTCATTTTACTATGTACGACTACATGAGAATCTGACTTGCATATTCCAATGACAAATGAAAATGTACATGTATTTTTATGGGACTGATTTATAAACAACCCCCACCTGCAGAGTTACTTGTCCTTCTAACACTCTTTCTCCTGTGCAAAAATCTTTTTTTTTTTAATTTTGAAACTTTCATATTCAGAGAAACAAAGTGACAGCAAGGAGACAGGGTAGTTGCATTACAGAAGAGAATTAGGATGCTTTTCATACTACTTTTCTAATTAAAAAAAAAGAAAAAAAGCTCAGCTCAATTCTTTTCTAACCATGATGGATTTATTAAGTTTAAAATATACTAAGAGTAATGTAAACTTCTGATGCTGATGTGAGCCTCTGTGGGGAAGTAGTCTGCACTTAGACTCCTGCGTTTTACCCATCACGCTTACACTGAAACTCAGGCAACTTGGAGCTGAAGATGAAAGGCTTGTTTATTAACCTGCAGTGGAGTGCTAGGAGTAGACAAGAGGGTGGTTAGTCAGGGTTGGATGGAGATTTATCAAAAAAGAGAAACTATAAATGTTGCTGCCCACCATGATCTTAAACCCAAAACTAAACAAAAAATTTTGGGTTTGGTAGTAATCACATGGAAATGTTCTCGGGGGTTGGAACTAGATGATCTTAAGTTCCTTTCCAACCCTAACTATTCTATGATTCTATGATGTAGATGCATCTTACTTCCACTACTTCCAGGAAGACCTCATTGCAGCCCCTATATAAAGTGGTCTTATAAAAAAGATGGAGAGAGTCTTTTTACCAGGGCCTGTAGTGTTAGGACAAGGGAAAATGGTTTTAAACTGAAAGAAGGTAGATGTAGATTGGATATAATGAAAAATTTCTTTTATGATAAGGGTGGTAAGACACTGAGGCAGCTTGGCCAGAGAAACTCTGGATGCACTGTCATTGTAAATATTCAAGATCAGACTGGACAGGGCTTTGAGCAGTCCCATTAGTGAAAGATGTTGCTGTACAGTGGGGCTAGACTAGGTTATCTTTAAAGGTCCCCTCCAAACCAAGTTATTCTATGATTTTATAATTTGATGTCAAATGATAACAAACTCCTGGTAGACCTATTTTAGGTAGTAATGGTAGGTTTATCAGCTTGACCTGTGTTGCCCACCTGTATGTCTCAGGCCTTCCAGTGACCAACTGAGCAGTTACAGAGTTTAGAGTTCAGGTTGCCTATTTGCCCTCAATTAGCTGCTTTATATATATGTCTAATGACAGAGTCTTGAGTGATATGATTTCATAACATTTTCCATTCAGTGGATGAATCAGCAGTATAAATGAGGCAATATTTTCTTTTTCTTCTCAGCATTCATAGCACAGTTTTAAGCCTCATTTACTGGGAATCATCCAAACCTTGCACAGAAGTTAGAGTCACTCATCTTATGAGCATTGTTATGGGCATGCCTGCACCATACAATGAAGGGTGGTGTTCAGACTCCTGGAGACTGCTGCCTGGGCCAGCTCTTGAACCAGAAGCTGTGTTGCCACATCAGCAGGGTGCTGCAACTGAACTAATTACCTTTGTTGGAGCTAAAACTAACTAGTATGGGTGCAGTATTGTATCAACACATATTTTTTTAGTTTTGATACCTGCATGGCTATCCACAGTCTGGCTATTTAGCAAACTCCTGGCTAGCTGGAGCAGCTCTGCACCATACTCTGTTGTGGTCTAAATATGCTCAATGATACTCATCACCACAACACTAAATAAGATATGCACAGGCACAGGGGCAAAGCACTTTCAAGCCTGCATCTTGCCACTTCACCATTCTTTTTACCTAATTATTAGAAGCAATAGCTAATTCTTTACAGTTGCTCCTTGCCACAAATGAACCTTAAAGCACTTATTTTCTGAAACAAACAAACAAACAAAACCTAATTTACAAAGTCTAGCCCAAGTCATCTGCAGACTAAAGAGTAAGTTAAGATCATCCTCAGAAATGCTAAAGCAAATTTTTAAGACATGATGCTTTCACAAAAACAAATCTTTTCCTTTTAATTCCTTATTGTAAGTAAGATTAATTTTGCTTTCAAAAATTTTAGTGGTATCATTTCTTTTCTGAAAAAAGTTGGGGTTCTGAGGACTGTAGTGATTGGTGCTTTAACTATCACTACTCTATAAGAAAACCATATGGTCACAGAAAAGAAGCACTAGAAAGAACGCCTGTACTTCAGATTTTAGTACTCATATGGCAGATATAGTGTGAATAATAGACTATGCCCATTCCATATACTAGCAAAACACGTTAGAGCTTTTCTATTGCAGACACAAATTAGTCATGAGCCAGCAGGTTTGAGAAACACAAAGGGGTAAATTACAAAGCAATGTGCAGGGACTCAGCTGCATGGCTCCCATTAACATCAACAGGATTTAACTGTGTGACTCCCTGTGCAACACTTTGCAAATTTACCCTAAATTGACTCGCATGGTAATTCCTGGACAGCATGCAGTAGGGAAGTGACTGCTTCTGTAAACACAAGGGACTGTTGATTCTCAAATGTCTCCATGCTGCACTCAACAAACATTCAAACAAACATTTTATTCCCTACATCACAGGAGGACAGGAAATAAAGACACAAGCTCAGAACTCTTACTCCACAAGGGACTCCATTTCCAGAAACGCCTTTTAGAGAGAACAAAACTCTATTAATGATCCCTGATACTGTCAGATTCCTGACATGCTGAGCCTAAAAAGTCTGATCTACTGGTACCACATAGGAACTGAGGCAGCAGATAAGAGTAATTCCATCGTTCCTGTTCTGAACTGTGCTGAGAAATACAAAAAATTGATTCCAGTATTCTCTTTGATATTGCTCCTCCTGAAAAACTATTTTTTATTTGATCACATGGATTTTTATTTGTTTTCTGCAAAAAAAGATTTATTCTTTTGCTTCCTTTTGCTCTCATAAAACTTTTCTCTCTTTCATTATTAGCTAGCTAAAGGCTTCATTATTAGGTAGCTAAAGCTACATTTTATTATCTTTGCATATTAACTTGACCAGATGTATTCCTGTCTGAATAAAAGAGTACAGATCTCATTTACATTGTGTATTTCCCAAATCAGAGCGCAAAAGTTAAATAAATACAAGCAATGCTGTATGTGGGACAGCAGAACATTAGCATGCAGGTGCTGTTCATTCAGGAGTTGAGGGAGATAAAGGCAGTCAATGGAAAATTCTGGAAAAATGTTAGAAGTCATGTTAGAAACAAAAATTATGTCTCTCCTTACTGAGCAGTTAATTTCAGATTTTCAGAGCTGGTTTTAGTTTTCTGTTCTATAAAAGCAAAACCATGTCCCTCCTTGTCTTTTCCTTCACCTCCAGTAACAGCACAGATAAAAGCAGTCACACAGCTGTTTCATTCCTCTGGCTTTATGTTTTCCAAGTGTTCAATGGTAGCTGGATTTTTCAGGTTTGGCTGTTGGAGAGGCACAAGAGACTTAAAGCATGTGAAAGACCTATTGGCATGGTAGGTCTAGTCAGACGTGTATATGCCTGTAATGTCACAGTAGTAGATGTATATCCATCTGTGTAAAACCAAAGTTCAAATTAAGATTGTGGCTTTGCATATATGAGCTGGAAGTGACCATAGCAGCCATTCAGTTCAGTATGAGTCATAGAAAATAGTTTGCCAAGATAGTCCCTGGTCCAAAATTTCTCTTTAGAAGAATGTAGTAGTTGAAAGTCAAAGCCTGAGCTAGTATAAATTTGCATAGATTCACTAACTCTTGCTGTACTGCAAATCTTCCCATGAGCCCTGTATTTGACTCATAGTTCATGCCAAACCACTGTGCAAAACCCACCCAAATATCATTGTCAACCTGACCATAACAACTTTCTGTTCCAAACATCCTTCTAGAAAAAACTTGGTTCCAACTAACTATAGCACAAAAGGCTTTTAAAAGCTTTCACTTCAAAAAAGAGTGAACTTGAAGACTGAGGGGTCAAGCAGACAGAATTAACTCAGATAGCATGAAATTTTATTTTTTTTCCCTGAAATTATAGTAAAAGAAGTAGATTTTGTTTCATTATTTGAAACTTATTTTAAGACTTGTGAAATTATATTTTCAAGTAGATGCAATTTGTCTTCCATATGTACTCTTTAATTCATTGCTAGGCAATACCCAGGCATTTCAAACAAAATCAAATCAGCACCTACTTTCTCTGAGGAAATCTGGATCTCCATTTTCTGTCTCCAGTATCCCTGTCTTTGCTGTGATACAGAAGGAATATGAAGGAAAGATGTCTGAGTGAGGTGGATATTCATCATTTTCATGTGTATCTCTGACCATTCCACAGTGCTATCACAGCTTTTCAGTCAGCCTAACCTGCTTCTGCTTTAAACTCATTCTTCTTGTCACAAGATAAACCAGTGATTAAGAACTAAAAAAAGAGTAGAAAAGGAGAAAAAAAAATAAATCACATTGAATATGAAATAGAAAACAGGTGCTGCATAGTTTGTGGTATGCAAATATTCTTTGAGGGAAGAAGGAAGGATACGAAATTGATGGCACCTCCCCATCTTTTAGCATACAACTTGTCTGATTCATATCAAGGACTAATGTTTTACACAAAGTGAACCACATGTGCTCTTCTGCTCTAAGTGTAAATGTTGTTGCTGCCAATGACGGTGCTCCTCAATAGGTAATCTGATAAAAGTCAATTTGGAGATAGTACTGGTTTTGGAGAGGCAGTATTGTAAATAACCAAGAGGAATAAATCCAATATTTCACATTATTTATTTTAAGAGAGCATTTTTAATTTCATTACTTCCCAAATGCAGATTTTTTAAGGTCAAAATTGCCCAAAGAAAGCTTCAGATAAGACTTTTTTAATTTCTTTTTCTTTCTTTCAGTAGACTTTTTTTCAGCTACTTATGCAACATAAACCACTGCCATAATTCTCATTCTATATAGTGCCTTGCTGAATACTTGTGAACTGTGTTGGGTACTTTCCAGTACCCTTGGTATGAAGCAGCAAATGTCTATGAGAACTTTCTGGTAAGTTATCAGTATGTTGCTGTTTATATTATACCAGTTTCCAAGAATCCCAGTAAGAATCTGGGTCGTCTCTTGGGTGCAACATTAAGACAGGTGAAGCAAAAAATAACCAAAAGTGTCTAGAACTGTGTAACAAAACATACAGATGTAAAATGCAACAGATATTCAGACACATACAAGCTACATCTAAGCATGCATCATCACTAGCTAGTTGCACATTTTACACTCTACAATCCAGCCCAATAACTTGGTTCAACAAGAAGCCCCAATTTTCTCTTACAAGCAATTTTGTAGTCCTTCAATATTCTCAGAGTTAGAATATGGAGTTCAGGTTCACTGGAATGAATGAAGAAAAGCTGATAACAGTCTTATATGGCATCAGCTTCCTCCCATACTCTTCATTCAGTCCTTCTTGGAGCCTAGGGGAAGATCAGCAGGTATCTGTTTCCATCCTGCATTATCTAAGGATTCTCATTTCATCTTTCCATTTGAGGAGTAAGTAATACTTCTGTATCACTTAACTCCTGTATGAACACTGAATCTCCTGAGCCCCTTTAAAGTGGATTCTCAGATTAAAATCAGCTGTCCTCACAGTCTCTTCATTCAAAATGCACTGAAAAGCACTGAGAAGGAACTGTATGTTGGATAATTATCCTGATAGCACAGTGAAAGGATACATGCAACCCTTTCATGTCTGTGTCATTCTGAGGGGTTAGCAGTTCAAGACTGCTCGCTCTGATTCAGATACTAAAAGCAAACCTATCCCAGACTTCCTGGTTTGGTTTTGATTTGGGCTTGTTTTGGGTTTGGGTTTGTTTTTTTTCCAAAAATACTAACAGTGTATTTTTATTAGGATAGCATCACTGAGAAAAATATATAGAAACAAAAACAATTCATCCATCAAAGTACAACTCCTGTTGAAAGAATACTCCCTTTTTCCCAAGCATCTTCCTTTCCCAGTGAGAACAATCCAGCTCATACTGGAATGACCAGTATAAACCTCTGTGGTCACTTCTGCTGATGAACTAGGGAGTGTGGGATGTGTACAAGCACGTGCACACACATCTGTATTTATGTGCATGTATATCCAGGGACTTCAGTGTCACTTTTCATTCTGAACCTTACAGTGCAATACTACGAATATTTAGTTACTCCCAAGGTTTTCTACAAAATCAAGCTGATTGCCACTGTCAGCAAGCCCTTTTGCTGTCCTTCACCTGGCCCAAAATATATAGAGAAGTGTATTAGTTTTAATGGCAAGCTTCATTATGATCTGCTTTTTATTTAGAGCACCCATACCTAGATTCATGCAGTTAACAAGACATTCTTCTGTATTTCTTTATTTTTCCTGTGTGTTTCTAGTCCTCATGCAAAGAACAATTAGCAGGAAAACCTGAAAATATGTTTTCAAGAGGTTGAAAAACAGACATGAAAATCACCTACTTAGTTGAAAGTAGTCTTTGAAACACTGTGATTAGTTGCAATACTTAAACAATTAGCTTGTTATCTTGAAAGACTCATTCTTCAGCAATGCTATGATCTCTTGAGAACTTGGTCTCTGACATTTAAACACCTGGGGCTGCAAACTATATAGAAAACTCTATGGAAGCAACATTAGTCCAGAACATCTTGTGTTAAACTGGCAAGCAAAAGGACTCCTGAATTTCAGCTGCACTCAGCTGTCTAACTGATGAACAAAATCTATATTAATTTCAAATGTCCCTTCTTTTCTTTGCCACAGCTTACTTCCTGTGTAAGAAATATGCCCACCTAAATCTGGCCACAGAAGAATAACACAAACAAAAATAACTATACCATCACACTGATGTTTTGTTACTTGTGGGGGGAGCACTTGCACTGCTTACCCGGGGAGCTGAGGTACAGTTAAAGAATACTTTTCCATCACATGATCAGCATCAGGTACAAGATAAACTAGCTCCCTACCAGCTTCTTCCTCTTTATTTGCTGCTTCCTTCCCCATTCCCTCCCCTCCCCACTTTCTATTGTCACAAGGAATTGAGTAGTTTCCAAAAAAACAAGCATAGAAGTTTCCAGCAGGAACCGAACTCAAGCATGGGTGAAAGCTTGAGCTCCTGAGGACACATGGATTGTCAACCTTACTGCAGCAGAAATATGGTGGGGACCTTACCTTGTATCAGCAGCAGATAGCCCAGCCACTTGACACCTGGCTTTGAATATAGTTGTATAAAAGTCTTCTGACACATAGAAATATAAAGTGAATATATAGTTAACTTACTGGTTGGAATTAGCAATAAAGATACAATGAGATACCTTCCCAAACACCACTGCTCCTAGATCTGCCGACCAAAGTCTTGTTTCTCAGTCAAAGCTGTTGACACCTAGAAATTACATATATTTTTTAAATGTATTTGGGAAAGCAGGACTGATTTCTACAGCCAGGCACAAAAAAAAAAAATATAGTATGACATAAATCCATCCTTGAACTATTTATCTCTCAAATTTATTTCATTCTTCACAGGATACATCTGCTTTCAGAAGTGAAGAGTCGAGTCTGTTATTAAACTGTGAAAGTATTTTATATTTTCCCTAGTAATACTACCATAAAGTACAGAACACCATGTGTGGCAACTGTGTTGAGGCACAGAGACTTGTTAACTAGAAATTCAAGTAAAATATTTTAAATTCACTAATCTATAAATTTCAGATAAGAACAAGAATTAAGAATAAAAACAAGTGGTCAGTATTGTCAATAGATTTAGCTCTCTTGCCATGGATTTACCTATTCTTTTATTACAGCTATGCTGATCCCTTACCAAGGACTTAGAAAATCTCTTTCTCTTCAGTTCCTGGAGGCTTTCAGTAACATCATGAAAGCACCAAAACACAGATATCTGTATCTACCTTTTAAAAACTTATTTGGAAAGCATCTTTCAGTAGCAGGAAATAACTGTTAGCTGATAGCAGACAATCAAAATGCCTAGTGTTCTGGTCACAGAAATTACTGTAGTATTTATCAGGTAGGAGAAAACGAACTCATTTGTGTTAGTAATGATGCCAAAAAGAGTTGATATTGTAAAGTCTGAGGGAACACATACTGTATGCATAGCTTTTATTTTCCTGGAAAAGTTACAATCAGATAAAATACATTCATTGGCTTTAAAGCTCAGAGAAAGCTATCCAAGGCAGTCATTGTAAATCTATCATTCAGGGATGTCTGCTAGATTTTACTGAGCCTTTGATTTTCATTTCTATATACAGCTTCAGGTGGAGACATTTTGGCTAGCATTAATGTGATAACATTAAGAGCCTTCTCGCACCATTTTTGACTGCCTAACAAAGTAATTTATTACTTAACTTCAGGAAGTTATAACACAGAGAACAATCTTGTAGGTTACAATCCATTATAGCTTTGAACAAGTGTTTGGATTTCTCAAATGATGGGCTGAGTATCCACAGCAAGGAAAAAGACAACCTAGCTGCTTGAAACAGGAGAACTTTTATTACTAGAATGAGGCTGAAATTTCCAGCACTAACGTCTCAGATCACTGTTCTCTTCATGCATTTCTGTCCAGAAAAAATAATGAGAGTATGGTAGGAAAATAAACCAAAAAGAATATTCCTTGACTGACACCCATAGTAATAAAATGATATATAATAATGCACTGAGCATGTTGACAGATTCCTATAATATGCAGTGCCATGTATGCTGCCTTTAGCATATAAGTGGGCCAAAAGCTATGAGGTGCAGTGTATTGGTAGCTGAGTATTTATGTCCTGTGCTATTGATGGAACTTTGGAGCTCCTTCCACTGCTTTGAGACAAGCTTTGACAGATGCAAGCCACAGCTGTACACAGAAGTGCTGCTACTGAGCTTGGAAATTTTTCTAACACAGATTCTGCAGCTTCAAAAACACAATGTTCATTTATGGACAAAGAAAGCCATCTGTGTCGTGCAGTGTACTCAGGCTGGTCTGCAAGCTTCCTTCCTTCAGCTACCTCAGTACAGAAGTTTTAAACTAGTCTCTAGAAACACTAACCTCCTTGCCAGGGTTACATCTTTGTAAGAGAGAGAAAGATTTCTTTCACTGCAAACCGTCATGTTTTGCAATTGCTAATTTATGACTCTCCTGGGTATGTTGCAGTAATTCTTCCATTCCATATTTGCCTAATTTAGCACTCCCGACTTAAGCAAATGTTCAGTTCTACTCCGTATAGGAGTTCTGCTCCCTGCAGGAGTTCTGCCTAAGAAAAGAGTAGGTCCCAGCAGTAAAAAACAAAAATAAAATAAAAAATAATTAAAAAAGTCAAACTAAATTACTAATAAGGTAAATCACCCTATAGTGGAAAAGCTACCTACATTCCTTCCACACTAAAACTAAATCAGCTGAAAACTATTTTAGCGTGCATTGCACTTGAGGGGGTTTCATGTGTGAACTTGAAAAGCTGCCTGACAGTGGTCAGAAATATGTTTTGAGACATCAGCTCAACGAAGTAACAGAAGTATGTGAAATTGTGGCTGGAACAGTAAAGCAGATAAGAATACCCTTGAACTTGGCTAGCTTTTGAAGTAGTTACTCATTCCAAACAATCCCAGCTGGTTTTACTGCTCCAAAACTATTATAAAATGTATATTTTGAAAACTCTTCAATTAGGGAAAAAATCCAGCTAGACAATGGGGTTTGAATTTCTTGAAGTTTAAATCTTTTGGTGGTGCTCCTGGTCTCTCAAATGAATAAATCACCAGCATATTTATATCTGAGAGAGAAGATAATTTGGGAGCTGCCAAATTTTAAGTTCATTTTCAGTTAGTCAATAGTTTTCAAAGCTTATTTTCACTTGTTTAAAAAAATTCAAAAGAAATCCAAGGAAAATTAATTGTATTTTAATTAACTTGGTTCTGATTCTTCAAGACAGCTATAATGTAGATAAAAGTTATGGATTTATTCTCTAATTATAAGGTTGAAGACAGCATTTTTTTCAATCATGCAGAACTATTGAAAAGTTTAAGCAAACAATTTCAGTGACATATTCACTCTTTATTAAACCCTTATATCTCATCAGGTTATAAGCAGACAACAAATACAGCCTCTGCCAAAACAACAACTTAAAAGCCACAAAGTCACATTTCAAATCTAACAATGTCCTTCACAGGAAACAGTTCCTGTAACAGCCTCTAACAGCAGCCAGTTGGCACAGGCTGTAACACTATGCAGTGGCTTATTTTACACAATTTTGAATGAAAAGACAGCACTCTCAGACTCCCAGACTCTGAGTGATTACTTGTGGGCTCAGGTTAAGGCTGTCTGGTCCTCTAACAATTACCAGGAGGTTACAAACCGCTAGAAAATTATTTCTTACAGCTTGTGTTACCATTAACTCCATCTCAGGATATGAGAAAGATAATAATATTGAGGCAAAATAAAGATAGGTAATGTGGAGTATGCATAAGAAAAAGCACTGGAGAAACCAAAATACTCATTAGGACACTGATATTAAATTGATGTAAACTCAGAACAAGCTCACAGTATATTTCAATAATAGTCTTTTATATGCTTAAAGATTACACTAGGAAAATTTTAAATACCCCATATTAAAAAAAAATAAATAAAATTGAGTGTATTGGAGAGCCTGTGAAGTCTCTGATTTCCACATCCACATTTACAGATGATTGCAGAAATGCTTGGTTTGGTGTTGCTGGATGTGTTCTTTTCCCAAATGCTTTCTTTTTCAACTGAATAAGATACCTTTTAAAAAGAAACTTTTATAAAGAGCACATTGGCTACAATTAACTATCAGTCAGGACTGTTGAGTCCAGAAGGAAATTCCATTGAAGAGTGAGAGACTGTAGGACTGGCTAGCACATAAGAGGTGTCAGCTTTTTCCACATAGTCAGTTTGCACTTTTATTTGCCTTACTTTCCAGTATATTTACCAAAAATATTTTTGCAGCAGCCATTTTCTTCTAACAAATCCTGAGGAAAATGACAGATGTTCACTGAGGCTTTATTTTATTATCTTTTCATTGTTTTCCTTAATTCAAAATACATGTTTATCATGAGAAAAAGTGAAAGTGTATCACAGCTCATGCAACATACCTGAGCTCCATGGCAAATGCTTTTTACCATAGCACTAGAGGCACTAGCCAAATGTTAAGGAAGTAATTGATGCCTCTGTGGGATACATACATTAGACATCCCTCCAGGAACAACTGGAAGGCAGGTAACCACCACTCCAGCTGGTTTTGACTGGTCATAGCTATTTCAGGAAACAAGATAAAACAAGAAAACTCTTCATTCCCAAACTTCCCCCAGAAAAAAAGATTGGCTATTGTCTTCAGACAGAAGCAAATATTTGGCTTAAGATAGGGCTATTACCTTCATGAGGAATAATGACTGCTCAAAACCACCTACAGGTCTACAGTTATTATCTACATAGTATGAAATGATGCAACACTGGGTTTTTGCAAGTTCTTTTCCCAGGGAACCAAGAACTGTGACTCAGTAAATTGCCACTCAATTAAACCAGTCAAAATCACAGCCACTGAATATTAAATGAGAGATCTGGCTAGGATCTTCATACCTTATTGGCCTTTCCTTGCTTTCCTCTCAATTTCCACTGTCACCCTTTTCATTCTATATAAAAATCCATGAGAATGAAATTCATATTTTTGCATGCTTATCCTTTTTAAGGAACTGATTTTAAGTAAACTTTCCACAGGAGCAAGATTTTAATACTGCCAGTGTTTCTGAGGACAGACACTGTGACATAAGGGTAGATAACGACTTGGCTGCAAGCCCACCCTGTCTGGGTGGTGAGAGGCAGAACTGCTAAGCAAACATACACCCTGCAGTGTGATGAACAGGAATACATGATACAAAGATAAACTCAGCCAGTCAAGTATGCAGACACTTGGGGTTGCAGGATTTGTTCAGCTGGGGTCAGAATCCTGTCCTTGTTCAAATGTATTCACTGGGAACAGACTAATACAGAGCACCAGAAAGTGATCTATCTGTGTAAGAATACAAAACCACAACATTTCTCATAGGCATAGAGACATTTATTGAAACAGGACTACCATAACTACCTGCCAAGAGATACAAATCTTTCCTAAGGGGTCTACCACCTTTTCATACATACAGAAAGAGCCATTTTAAATAATACTTCCAATAACTGCTGGAGATCCACAGTGCGCAGTACTGATCCACCCACCCTCTGGCATTACAAAGCATCAGTTGCCTGAGGTTGCACCCTCTACTTTTTATCTCAAGTTTACAGTACTGTGGCTCCTTATAATTCTGTTCTATCAATAGCATGGAAGTGCTGAGAGTATCCAAAAACCATAAATGACACTGGTATTAACATATTTATATAGTGATTCTAATGTGCAAGTCTTGGATACACAACAAAGTTGTAATTGCATGCTCTGTGGTGACTGACCCTAAGCATATTCTTAAAACAGAAGAAATAATGAAGTTACCATAGGTTCCAGCATATTATGCTCAACTAAATCACCTGACATATGCTGGAGGTTTTGATTTTACAGACTGTTTAGGCTACAGCATCCTCACCTGATGAATGTTAGTTAAGCCAACTTTACTTCATCATGATCCTTAAAACCTTGGTTACAGACTATGTTGTGAAAAAAACTGCTATCTTACAATATTTAACATTTTACTTATAAAGGCATAGCAATAACACATTTAACAATAAAAAATAGATTTTTATTTTGTGATTAGTCCCCAAAATTCATTATCACAAAACACAGAGCAAGATACTATAGATAGCAAAGTGTAGCAGAATCTAGCTCATTAGACAAACCGACCAAATGCAACATCATTGTAAGTCTGCTCCAAAGCCATCTTAAGAGGGTTGGATTTGCTGACATCTGGCAGACGATAGCTTCTACACTCATGAACGTAAGCCATGGGTCTTTCTGTGATACTCTCTCACTAGGAGTTGTCGAGAGCACTGCCAATCCACGCTGTTAGCTGATTCTCATCAAGCAGCAGCCTAACTTTTTGTTCCTTTCCCTCCTCCGGGGAGCATCTCTTGTGCCCCCATACAAAGAAATACAGGAGCCTAAAGGACACAAATAACAAAACATCCTTATTGACCACAGAAGAGGAGACATCAACCTCACACAGTGGTCACCTCCCTTTGATCACAGCTTCATGCACCACTTATAGATGCCTAAAGCCAGTGTGTGTTTCTGACCCTCATTCCTTTTCAAAATTACTCATCAGCACAGTTTTATCCTGCAATGGTCAAGAGGACAACACATGTTTGCCCACTTTCCCTAGGTTGGGCTTTTGCCTTTATTGATTATGATCAGCTATAAAGCCTGTGAATTCTGGGTGCTCCGGGGGTTTTCTTGACAGCTAACTAAGCCTGAGGCAAACACAGACTCATGCAGCTCCAAACAATCCTACCTGGGTTTCTTCCTCCTCCCCCTTCCACCATGCACTGCATTTAATGGTAATTGTTTATGATAAGGAGATTGTAATTAGGAACATGCACGGGCATAAGTGTCCAGCATTTCATATGCCAAGCATGTGCCACCAAAGCAGTCAAAATACCTCCAAAGATTTGTTTAATTTTTTATGATTTTCTTACAGCAGATAAAGAATCCATTCCCCCTATGCACACATATATTTATGCAGCTAAACTCCACTTTCTTGTGACAGCTGATTCAAATAGAGCCCAAGTTACTAACGCTGCACAAATGAAGTTGTTGGTTCTTTCCCAGAAAGTAGGAGACAAATGTCACAGAAACCAGTGCAGTGAACTTTTAAAATGGCACTCAAGCAGAGAGAAATTTAGGGCTAAGCATATGCACAGAGGGCTAGCCAATCTCCCATTCCCAGCCCAGTGAGAGACCTTGCCTTTGTAATTGCTGCTCATGCTGCATAGATTATGAAAGGATTTCAGAATGTATAGAATGTAAGAGTATAAGGAGAAGGCATGTAGATTATAAAGTTCACTTGCAAGCACACACAGCTCCACGTAGACCCGGAGAAGACAATGCTCCTGTGAGAAGGAGAGTTTTGCGTTTGCAAAAGACAGCAGTGCAAATGGTAATTTGAGTCTTATGTTAACATTCTTTCTTTAAAATTTGCTTATTCATTCAGGCTATCAACTATTCTATGATTCTATGTTGACTCATTTCTGTGTGGCTAGAGGTAATAGCTGTACTCACCCATGCATTCAAGTTTCAACCAAATTAGAGTGCAAGTTAGGATTCTTAGCCCCTGGCTGACAGTCTTACACAGCTGTCAAGACAGCAGAAGGCTTTCTCCAGGTAAATGAGAGATCTGCATTGCTATGGCACAGTTCCTGCTAATCCTTTTATCTGGTGCTGCAATCAGTGAGACCCACCAAGGAAGAAATTCATGCCATGCCCACAATTACACATACTCTTCTAATTGAGTTTCCTTGTAAAACAGTAGGTTGGGGGGGGGGGGGGGGAGGAAGGGGGAAGAGAAAAAAAGAAAAAAAAAAAGCTTTACGCAATTGACAGAATCAATGCTTCAGCCTCTTGAATCTCATTGCAAATGTAAAGAACAAAACCACTCCAGTTGCATATTTTACAGGACTTAGAGATGGAAAAGAAAGCCATTTTCTGAAATACAGGCACTTGTATAAACATTTTTTACAGTTTAGACTGATTTGAAAGATGGCTACTCCCCTTCATTAAATGGAGATGCAATCACCAATTGGAAGGGGATGGATTTCACAACAGATTTTCCGGCAATTACAACCTTAAAGTTTTATCATTCTATCCAAGTAAATGAAGCCTAGTAAACAGATGTGTCTGAGAACCTCAAAGGCTGACCATGTATTACTCAGCCTTTATCCACCAGCCTATTACACATCGTATAGAGCAGCATGCTCAAGAGTCTAGAAATGCGAAGAAGCATTTTCTATTCTAGAAATGCAAAGAAGCATTTTCTATTCTAGAAATACAAAGAAGCCATTGAGGCTTGTGATAAGAACAAGAGGTTTGTGATATTTAAAGACCAAAGTATATAGAGAAAGGGGCCAGAAAGGTTTCTGGGCACATGGCAATGGCTCAAATAGCAGGTAAGCACACTTCTATATATTATCATCTTCCCAGTTCCATCCCCAGTAGGGAGTCATGACCAAGCAGTTGGTTTTCAGATGACTTTTCATCATTCATGAGTTTGGAAAAATGCTGAAGTAGAAAAACATATCAGAGATATGCTTATTAATTTCATGATGATTACATTTTTCCTCCAGCAGTTACTTAATTCCTCAATCAGCGTGCTGCAATAAAAGGTAATTTTCAGGGTAGCAAAAAGCACACTCACCTGTGGAAGGTTATGAAAAACACCACATTTTTAATTCACTTATATACAACTCAAGACATGAGAGGGGTATGACACTGAAATAAGCTGCTGTCATCAAACTAAAAGTTTTGGTCAAAGCAATTAAACTATCAAACCAATCTTCATACAGGATATTTGCTTGAAGCAAATGAAGTGGATTGCTCATCTTGCAGTGCAGGGTCTGAGATCTCTTAAAGTACTCTATTGAGAAGAAATTGAAGTGCGCATAGGCATAGACTAACACACTTGATTTCAAACTCCTAAACTACATATCTAAATTAAAAATTCAGTTACCCATAACTTTTACTAAGCAAGGAACAGCAAGAAAGTAATTTCAACCTTGTGTCAGCTGACTTCATCTTCTACAGGTACCTGTTTTCTACCCTAACAAGACTCTAATTTAGGCATCTTGTGCTTGGAAATGTATCAAACATCTGGAAACAAGGAGGATGAAACTTATGTACATTGAACTCATGTTAAAATATTACAAAACTTTTCTTTCCAAGCATGTCTTTTCTGGTCCACATTATACAACTTTCTGATGCCGTGTTTCTCTCAACTTCCAAGACATTAACAGCATTTGCTCCTCATTTCAGAGCACAGATGCAGATCCCTGCTTCTCTCTGTGTGCCAACATAACAATGTCAACCAACCCAGTTCTATACAGCAGATTGTTTCATCTGGTCAGTCAGTGCACATTTGCCCTCCTTCCAAAAAAAAAAAAAAAAAGAGAAAATCAATCTTAGCTATTATGCAAAGTAATGTCTAAAGCATGATAACAAGCATTAAATAATAGAAGCAACTCTAATGTTTAGGTTGCTCTTCAATTACGAAAAATTATGTACTTTTCCTGTGATACCTTTGCAATGAAAGCCTCTGCTGCAGACCTTTGAAATTCAGCAGAAAAGCCCTTGAGCTAAAAAAGTGCTTTCCCCTTTGTCTTATAAAATTCCATTCAATTTTAGCTGCAGTTTCAACTGTTAAAAAAAAAAAAAAAAAGTATCACATTTCCTTTCTTTCCCTTGCATTCCCCAGAATATAAGAACAGCTGCACTAAGTCAGGCTAAAGGTCCATCTAGCACAGTTTCCTGCCTTTCTGACAGAGGCCAGTAGCAGATGTTTAGGGAGAGCATAAAAATACAGGGCATACACACACTGATATTTCCCTGTAAACTTCCCAGCTCCTGACAGTCAGCAGTTTATGGACTTCCTGCATCTAATTTAAAGCCCACCATTCTATATATGTAATTAGATGGTGTATTCCCCAAGCGCATTACTTTGCATCTATCAACATGAGTTTTGTCTGCCCAGCCATTCAGTATCATCAGATCAGTCTGCAGTTCTTTAGACTCCTTTTTTTTATTTTTTCATGACTCCGAACAGTTTTGTACCATCATCAGTCTTTGTCAAATCACACTTCACCCTTTTCCCACACTATTTAGTAATACCTTAAGTGGTACAAGTTCTGGAACAAGTCCCTGTGAGACTCAACCAGTAATACAATGCCATTCTAAAAAATGACCATTTATGCTTATTCTTAACTTTCTTGATAATATTCATCCCACAATAGCTTTATTTCTTTAAGGAGATTCAGTAAGGACTCCTGGTAAAGCTTTTTTTTTTTTAAATCTTCATACACAGCATCAATCCGGGCAACCCTAGCCACACAATCCTTTGTTCTTTCAAAGAACTCAAATGGATCTGTGGGGACACTTGATTTTTGAAAAGCTGTGGTGGCTCTTTCTCACTGTGCATGTACTCATTCCCAGTTTTATTACCATTTACACCAGTTTTCCTAGTATGGAAAACAGATTTAATGACTCATAACTGCTGCCATGTTTTCATTCCTTATCTGAGCTCCTTTAGAGGTTGTGGGTGAATGGCTATGACAATTTCCTACTACTGTTCTCCCTGTTCCATAGTTAAACATCTCCTGTTAATAAATGATTTTCAGGTATTTTCTCCAAGTCATTTTGCGTACCTATCCCTTTCATGTGATTGGTCTCCTGCTCTCCTCTAGTCCTCAGTGAGCAGGATCCCAGGTTGCACACATGCCTCCACCTGAAGATTCACTTAGAATAAAGCAGAGTCTAGGCTGTGTCCTGTGAAATTCTATGATCTATCTCACTTCCAAAGTACCACTGGGGACCAATTTAGGAGCACCAAGTTCTGAAGGGTATTTAAAAGCTTTTTAATGTCATTCTGAAATGCACACTCTGTGATTTTAAAGTCAATTACAAATTAAACACAACTTTTTCAAATTCTGCCTAATTAGGGGATCAAAACCCAGGGATGTCAGTTTTGTAAGCTACGATTAATGTTCATAAGCTAGCAGCTGCTATTTATACCCCTTTCACATTGCAAAATGACTCCAGCCATTTGATTCAAGAAATACCTGTGCAGTTGTTTTGTGTTTGAAAGCAGCTGGAGGGTGAAAGTCACTTTGGTTTGAGCATGACCGGCCTGTTTAATCCTGCTGCCTGATCAGTCTGCAAAGTACTATAAATCCTCTCCTTTTTACTGAACAGCCTCTGGACACTCATAATAAGGCATCTGCCAAATTAAAAGACGCTGTTTGGCACTTCTTGAAGGGGACACAAAACTTGAATGCAAAAAATAAAGAGGATATTATTATTCAGACTACTGAGCAGAGGCACTACCTACAGTCCTCCTTGGCTCTTTCATTTGTACACTAAACAATACGAACTGCACTATAACTAGTGAGCTGATGCTTAAGCTTCGCTTTAATGTGTCAGCATTTCAAAACTGAATTCATGCACATGGATGACCTTGCAACCAGCACAGGAAAATAAATTATTATTTAGAACTGCATGTCAGTGAGCCCCATTAAAATTCTTACTCTATCATTTAATATTTTCAGCTTACTACATAACCTCGCATTGAAAAGTGTGTTTGTATGCAGAAATTGTCTAGGCAAAGCTGTATGTTTCAGAAAGTCAACAGAGATAGGAAGCAGCAGGAACTCTTGATTTAAGGAGTATATGATTACTTTTGGCAACTAAAAATCAAATGAAGCTTTTTGGCAGACATAGGGGCAGCTGTGTGACTGGCTTTAAATTTAGAAGAGAAGCACCCATATGTGCTACATCTCACACCTATGACAATGCATTAAGTTGAAAAATCTACTAAAATAAGTAACTGCTGAATTTCTAAAGTCTGAAAGTTCAAAGTAGGAATCAAGCACTTTTTTACTAAAGTGTCAGCAAGGTGGATAATTCAGCACTTCTCAATCCATAGCTATACTGAAAACTGTATCAGTCCTTGCAACATAAAGGTCTGAGCATGCACGGTTTGCAACTAGGGCATGGGTTTTGCTCAGCTAACACCTCTAACCTAGATCCTCAGTCTAGGATCACACCTATCAGACCCAGACTCTGCACAGCAAGCACATAGGTAGTTATGATTCTTGATTCCACATGTGTTGTTTCAGCATGTAGTGGAAATCTGTGATGTCAATCTGATCCTTCTCTAAAATAGATAAAAATTCAAAAACCTCTCCTCCTTCCCAGGTGAAAAATGGTGGGAATGGTGGCAGGGCTTAGGCATGGATGGGAAAGAGAAGAGACTATCCTTTTTTTTTTTCTTCAGAAGGAGCTGGTCTGCTCAAACTCCTTAAATTCACCAGACAAGTGGGGATAGCTAAAACTGCAATCTTACATGAAGTCTCCAGGGGTTTTGAAAGACAAGTAGCTAATTTATACATGGGAACAATTTTTTCTTATTGTTACCTAGGAGATATTTCTACAACTCTTGGTTTCCTAGGCAAAGATTTCACTAGTAAGCAAGGCAACAACTGTAAGGTTCATCAATGACTCCTTATGCCCAGAAGTCAGGTTGAAGCTGTTGGGCAATTGGTTGCCCCGTATTCAACAATCACAGAACAAAAGTCTTCAAGGAATTCAGGCAAACACTCAGAATCCAAGCTGAATGAAGATCTGTCCAAATTATTCCTTATCAGGTGCTGCAAAATTAGGGAGCTGATAAATAAATTCCAAATATAGAGTCAAGAATGTTGTTCTTACTGTTTAGCTTTATCATTTTACCTGACTGCAAAAAAAAATAAAAATAATAAAAATCTAGATCACCTAATTCTACATCCATGATCTCAGAGATATCATATGGCACCAGTATCGTTCCAGTCAAACCCCACCTGTGTGCAAAAGAAGAAGGGATAGGACAGCAAAACCTACATCATTTCTGAACCTGTTTTGAGTAATGAAAAAAAAAAAATCAGTTTTTGTACCCAAATTTTACTTTTCTCAAAATATTAATTAAATGAATTTATTTAAGTTAGTTGCTGAGGCTCCTAAATTTTTATCAGCATTATAAACTTACCTGAGTGTATGGTATACAAATAACAGTCAAAAAATGTTCTTACTCCAAATGATAATGTGCTCTGAATTTGCTATGTTTATATACTATAAGTTCCAACTGTCAAAATACTGGGTTGCTGGAAGTTTTGACAAAAGTTTCGCTGAGATTTGTGTTACTGTTCACTGTGCTTAAGTATATGAGACAGCTTCAGTAACAAAAATCAGTGAATACATAAGCAGACAGCCCTTGCAATACACCCCACTTACTTCAGAAACTCTGCATGGACTTTATGTACCAAACATACACCAGATCCACCATTCATGTGCCAAGCTTCTCCATGCGATAGTGAACTGCTGATCTGTTGCATTTAGGTCACATTGCATGACAGCCAGACATCTCAATGGTTAATGTCCAGTGAAGCCTGCACTGGCCCCAAGCTCCTGGGCTCCATCAGCAGCAGCTGCAGTTCCTGCTCCCTTCCAGCCCTCTCAACACAGCAGATCACACTGCACCAGTCCCTTAGCCAACAGTCCCCTAGGTAGAAGCTAGCTGAAATACATACACTATGCCTGTGTGCCTGTCTTCAGCATTTTCTAAACACTACCACTGGCAACCTCACAGCTCCTTTAAGTCCCACACTGAATCACTAGTGGGCAGGCATGGTATATATATGGGGGATGGAGGTACTTAATTAGAAGCTAGAATTCATACAGCACAGCAGCAGACACATTATAGCATGCCCAGGCTTACAGATTTAGCTTAGTGTCAAAATTTAAGAGTAATTTTACAAGGCTTTACATTTCATATCTCTTCGCTATTAAATATACAGTAATTGGATCACCTAGTAGCTCAAACAGGTGGCAATGCACAACTGCACAGTTTTTCCAAATTGCTTTGGAGCCCCAAGGTTAGAAAAGATTTCACTCAACTCCACTTCCCCTTCAGTGAAATCCAAGTTACTGAAACACAGTTATGCAGCAAATTCAGAAAAGTAACAATATATGTTAATGAGTATTCAACACTGACTTCCTTTAAGCTTAACCATTTAAAAATAAATACCAGAGAATTATTTACATTATGTTTTTTTCAGAACACCAAAGAGAAAAAGTTAAATACTCATACATTCCATCCCCATTTTCCATGGAACACTTCCAATCTTTGTTTTCATTGCTTCTTTAATGCTGGCAAGGAGAAATTAATTGCATTAATTCCTTAATTCTTCAATAAAGGAATCTAACTTTGATTTTTAAGATACGGCAGTTTCCTAATTAATTTTATTTGAGAACTTTCTTCCTGAAAAAGAACTTCAGGCAAGGTTATATGTAACTACATATTTTGCCTTTGTTTGGAATCCTTATAGCATTAAGTTTTTTAGCACCTTCAAAGCAATTAATAAAGTCAAAAAGTCTCTCATGATATCACATTCCAGCCATGCTAAAGCCTCCTGCTTTAATCTCTGTTCTCTGAGCCTGAAGTAAATAAGTGGTTTTTAGCTTAGCTCAATGAAATAAATTAGTGCAAGAAAAAACAGGTCGATGATGTCCTTCATTCTGTAGTCTTACACACTTTAACGAAACTTCATGCCAGTGGTGTACCTCTCCCAAGATAAATGTAACAGTATTCTATACAACTGCAAAAATGGTAAAACGAAGTGAGGCAGAAAAATCTGGCTTTTTGCCAATTTCAAACAGCACGGAAATATGTTATTCTCATCCACCCCAGGTTTACAAATTTTGCTGTAAGCAAAACACATTTTTGCTGCATCCTTCCCTAAGTAATTTTCCCAAGGTAAAATATGGTTCTTCCTTGAAGAATTTTGCTTTGGGGAAAAAAAAAAAAAAAAGCTGTTTTTGTTTTTTTTTTTCTTTTTGTCTTATTAAAAGCAGCTTTCTGGAGTACATTACAATGAAACATCCCCTCCTAACCACCTAATTATTCCAGCTTCTATAGAAATCAGAGACAGGTAGTGCAAAAGTAGCAGTTCTAAATTCTTCCTTAAAGATTTCTTCTCTCTGCACTTCCTCAGCCTACTTACTGGAGTGCACGTTAGCCATGTTGCACAAACATTCACCTGAGGATGCCAGAAGATTCTTCCTTTTGGACTGGAAATGAGTGAACAAACTGTAATTCTTTTTGGTGAGATGTAAAAATTCTCAGACCATCTTTCTCAAGTAAAAGATATGCATTAGCATTGCGTAGTCTCAGCTACTATGCTATTCTTTAGCAACCCTGAGACTAGCTCAATGATCTGGGAAAAGAGAGAAAAAACCCTGTCTGTCTCCTAAGTGCTAATTCACTGCAAAGAAGGCACCTTCTAGAGCAGGCCAGTTACTTGACATTCCTTATATAAAATAAGGAGCAGATGCTTTTGTCACTCCTATGGGAACAACATGAGAAAAGATCCTCCTCCATGTTACTGAGGTATGTCTATACCACAGATCATGTAGTTATCTTCAAGTTAGCTACTTCAGGTAGTCCAAGTAGCATAGGCATGGTAACACGGAGCTCAGTATTGGCAACAAAAGCTCATGAAATAGAAGCTTAAGAAATAAGGTAAGTATTCCATAATTAGCCCAAACAAAGCTCTTGTAGCTGCTATGACCAACGTGCTTCTGGGTTTTGGGCTAGGTTACTTAAAGCTGGTAAGGAATGTCTTAATTTATGAGCTACACCCATAGCATTCCTTAAAAGCTCTTTTTCCTTTCTTCTCCACCCTGACTGCATGCAGATCCAACAAGGCATTGATGATTTATTTTTTGTGTGAAGCTGGTAAAATCATGTATGTCCAGTAGCTAGATTTCTCCTCTAAAGTTCTTTCATTCCGTGCCAATGAGGAGGGGGTTTTTTGCTCCCTGATCTGATAAGCTGAAAGGTTTGTTTTCTTTGCTTTCTTTGTTTATATTACAAAAATTAAATTCAATCAGTTCTCATGCTTGTGATCTAAAGTGCTTACCAATATATAACTTTTCTGTGTATAAAGCACTCTACAGATGCAGAGAGAGCAGAAAGTGATTGTTGTTATGAAGGCCTGACCTTATAAATCAGTGGCTTAATCTGTTGTAATATAAAGATGCTTTTCTATGCAGTCCTCAGTACACAGACTGAAAAGCCTCACTACAGGAGAGGAAAATAAAGCATAAAAATAGGTCTTCTCAGCAGAGCCGAGAGGATAATCCTGTTGCATTTAGGAACAAAAAAAATAAAAATAAAAATCAATTAGTTTTTCCCCAAGTGACCACTGAAAAATAGCACATGCCAATGCATTTCATCAAATGAATAAACATAAAGAAAGTATGGCTAAAAGAAGGGTCGAGGGCCAGGGCTCCAAAGCTAACACTGATTCCTGGTTGTCAGAAAAGTGATCAACGCTGGTGTGCAAGGATTTGAACTGCTAGAAGAGAGTTGAAAGCCAAGTTATGTTTTCTGTTTGGGCACTGGTCTCACAGCCTTCAGAAGATGTGTTTGGGTTATTTCAGTGTCCTTTTTGTGAGCTGTGAACCTTCTAAGAGTTATTTTTACCTAATTCCACCTCCAACACATGATTTCAAAGGTTTGATCTCAGGCCAACACAGCTGAATGTGCCCGTGCACTCACAAATATCACAGCTCTTTATCTTAAATATAACCTGAGGCCACCAGAACATCAGGCATGCATCTATACAGTTAGAAGAACTGGCAAGATTACGAGGTAGAGACAATTATCAATTTAAACACCCGGAACAGCCAGAATAGGATTGACTCTGCACTTCCCTGGGAGACCACCCACAGACATGCAGTAGTATCAGATCTAAAGTCTGAAACTCATGGCCAACCAAGACATTCTTCTTCTTCCACATGATGGAAACCCAGACATACCTCACACGCATATTGAATCCCAGAAGTAAATCCTTTAAGATACAACATTACTGAAAATTTCAGAGTTGTCTATACTCTCACAAACAAGATACACACACTATAGGTATACTGAACTTTCTCCCCCTGAAGAAGGTCATGCCTTCCAACTATTTTAGAAACAAAAATACCCCATACAGGTTATACTAAAATATGCAAAGTGTATAAAATGTATACGTAGTCAAATGAAAAGTCTAGCATCAAATGCAGCATTGAGGTTGCTTAATCAATCACTCAAATCAGGAAATTCCAGAAGTCAATGGCCCATGGTCTTCTGTTGTATAACTCCATTGATGCTATTTTGCATTCCCAGAACTTCCTATATTTTATTACATAAAATTTATGAAGCATTTCCATTCATTTTAATTTATCAATGTTTGTGTTACTTAATTTGTGGTTGAGACTAGTAGGGCATTCTATCTGGACAAGTTAACATCATGATAAAACTGAGCTAAATCCAATCTGGGTGTATAATGTTTGCATGAGATACCCAAAATAAATGGTCCGAAGACCATTGAAACACTTAACAGCTCACCAGTTACTTTGATTTCCTATCTCTCCTACAGGTTTCCATGCAACTTTTAGCAAATCACCTAAATCTCCATGCAATGTTCATTCATTCTTATGTTAGTGTATTTAACTCAGAATAACTTATTTTCAGCTTGAGCTACATCATTTCCTTCTGCAAGGACAATGAAATAAGTGAAGATTGAAGTTGGCATCTGTCACATTTTTTTATTAGTTCAAACATTTATTCTTAAATCATATCAAAAGGAGGTTACCCTTCTCACACTGTCATCATGTAAGTAGCCCTATAATGGTTTATGAAAATTCAAAACAGACCCACCAATCATGGAAAGCGTTAACTTGAAAGGACTTTTAGAGAGCCAAGACTGACTTAAATAGGATTAGAACTGAAGTTTGAATGAATAAAGGAAATTTGGACAATTATCCCATTGACTTATCTGCCATCAGGATGTCACCTAGCACTTGTGTTATGTTAGCAGTCACTGCTACATTGCACATTCATCGGGAAAAAGTACACATTATTTTCCTGAAAAACATTGAAAATTTTTATATTGGTCACTTCCATTGATCTGTTTTCAGGAAATAAGACATGAAGGTACCCTTTCAGTTGCATTTTAGTTCCTACCATTCTGTTCTGTTACATTTTCCCCTACTATTGCAAAGTTTGAGTGGGGAAAGCTTAAAGGTTTTAGATATTTTCTTTAATTTAAAATATATTTTAAATATTATGTAAATTGTGGGTTTATCTATTTGGAAAATACCTTTTGCTTTTCCTATAACATGGTTTCTCAGTTAAAAAAGCTGAACAACTCTATTTAAATGCGTTAACTCTATCTAAACAAGTCAGTATGTGAACTGCTAAAAGATACTCTCCTAAAATTGCAAATTCTTTGGTGTTTACTTACAGAGGGTAACCTGAAACATATAGGCATTGCTGAAAAGCTTTAGGCACAGTTTACCTATATTATAATTTTTCCTAGAATTTGTATATTTGTTTTCATGTTTCTTGTTAAATATTTCATATACCTCCACATATTTCTTTTCACCTAAGAGGTAAAATATACCTGTGGACTTCTTAGTGTAGACACCTACTTTTCCAAAATGCAGAATATACTTGCTATATTTAAAGATTGCATATTACCTTTCATATGTACTTACAGCTTTATTGAGTTGTATTGCAATATTATTACATGGATGCATTTACTACAGGGTGTGGTTTCACAGGTGTTAAAAATATACCATATAACTGTCTTTTGAAATGTGGCTAAACTTTGATATTGTGTTATATACTAAGGTAGCCAAAATAAGCATATGACAACCTTCTTCATTAAGTATATGATGGTGGTTATAGTTATAGATGTTCCCCTTTCCTTTTCAGAAGACATTTCCATTCTAGTGTGAAAACAAAATTAAAAATGCTATAAAATAAATGAAAAAAAAAACCCAAACACTGATATTTCTCAGCCTTGAAGTATGAAGTTTTAAAGATGTCAGATTTCATATTCTGTTTGTGCTGAGAGAGATTTTCTCATCTTAGAATTGTCAACATGTGGCTAAATAAACATGAACATCATTTGCAAGGCTGTCACATACAAATATAACTTGCTAAACTCTGTTTTGCATGAAAATAACTGGTAGAAAACTCCCCAATATATCTGTGAAATAGGGCTTATTTCACTGGAAATTTCATATATGCTCTGCAACTGAAGAAAAAAATCAGGAATGAAGACTGCTGCTTTGCAGATCCAAGTTGTCCCAAGAAAGTGCCACAAATACAAAGAGTGCTCCCCTGTGCTACATTTTATACAGGAATCTCTAATTTAGCAGACAGGTGTCAAAAAGCACATGTAGAAGGAAAACTATGTAATGACAATACAGGGGGATCAAAAAGAGCATACATATTACAGCTGTGGGCAGTATTCATTTGTGCTTAAAATTAAAAACTATACTGAAGAATAAAAATGCATATCATTAATCAAATGAACTTTATAAGAGTTAAGAAGGTTGATCATCCGTAAAATAATAGCCATAATCAACACTATTGTTATCAAGGTTTAGAATCATCTGATGTATAAAAGCAACTTTAACTTGACCTTTTATTTTATATTTCCTCCTAGGCACTTGTGCTATGCTGTGATTTCACACCCCCAGACTGCCCCACTCAGAGGTACCTCTGTTAACATAAGTCTTCTGATGCTGCTTCTACAGAGTGGCAGCTAGGATGGAACAAGTCCTCCTGGTTCCCAAGCCTACAGCAGTCCACTGGTTCCCGCTACATGACTTAAAATGTTCTGAGAAAAGATTGTTTTCTAGCCACAAAGGAAAAGGCAAAGTAACCCACACTGTTTGGAACAGGACCAAAAGTTAGAATTTCTTCTTTCCAAGGAAGTGATGGCTTGAGCTGCTAGCAGAGGTAAGTAGCCATTGCATGCAAACCTTGTTTCAATGCAGGGACATAGCATCCTGGAAATTCTTTAAAATGCTGGGATATAACTGTATGTGTTGCATGCAAATCACAAATAAGAAAGATCCAAATTGCCTAGAGAGATGGAGAAGTGATAAGTGCCAGGTCATTCCTGGCAAATTCAGACATATCAGTGCTAGAGAAAATGCTTCGACTTCCCAGATTTTCTCAGCTAAAACTACAGTCAAAGTTACATTGCTGTTATCAAGATGAGAGTTGACTTACGTAGTTCAACAAATTGTCTTCCTTTGAATTAAAAATGCTTTCCAAGAAATAAAATAACATTTTTCTATATTTTTAACTTAAAAATAACAGCACTGAAATATTATGACATTCTTTTAGACTGGCTTTTTGTTTGCTCATTTTTGTGGTTCTTCAATTATGCAATACATGGCAGTCCCTTATTCTTTCACTATAATATACTGTCCCTCAGAAACAAACATGTTAATTGGGTACACACTTCTGGTTTGGGCATCATGTCTAGTCAGCTCCCAAAGCAGATGCATATACCACAAGTTTGAGTAAAAATATGAAAGCTATAGTGGAGGGTATTTACAAAGGCCATCTTTGGCTTCAGGGGCTAACCTGCTTATGCAGTGCGTCCTGGATACTGCTTTGAAATAACCTCTGCTGGAGTATCCTTTGCTACCAAGCACAAGGACAACTTCAGACAAAAAAAAAACCCCTAAGGTTAAATTATCCATTCTGAATATCCCACTTCTAAACATGCAGGATTTACTTTAAGAGATTAAAGGGCAGACATGTTGTAGATTTATCATACACAGACTGATGTCTTCATATTACCTCCAAAACCTTCTGTAGCTTGTGCTCCTCTCACTAAGCTCCATGCAACTACCTACAAGACCCAAGTGTGTCAGTAGATTTTACTTGGCTTCAAACCCCAGCATCACACAACCTTCCTGAAGTCTTCAGGATTAGCAAATACTGTAAAGCTATGGCTAATCATAGAAAATGTAATGCAAAACATATAACGTACAGATCCAGTGGGTGCTATAAGAAATCACTCACGGGTCCACCAGATGGACAGACTCATACTAACTTCTCATGATAGCGGTAAAATGTTTCAGCATTCATATTTTGCGTTCACATGCAAGTACTCCATAGTGAGAGTTATGATCGTTGAAGCATGAATATAAAATAAAGAAGCTTTTGGTGGAAAACATGCACATTTTTATCAGTATTTTTAATTGAAGTCTTCTTGCTGGCTATTCAGAGCCATAATTTAGAACATAAACTCATGCTTCTTTTAGCTCTCAGTTCATGAAATCTGCACAGAAAAGATTATGGATTTCATAAAAAGCATCAGACCAGAAATTGCCCCACATGGGGTAAACTCTGATCTTCAGTCTGGCTCCCAGTAATATTAAGGGAGTTTTATAACTACAGGCATCTCAAAATGTGGGGGTGATAAGTCTGAAAAAAAAGATCAATATTTAGGCTAACTCTCTGGGGGGCCAAAAAAAAAAAAACTATGCAAAATTAATGAACTTAGTCTAAAAGTCATCCAAAGCAGCACACAAAAAGCATTCTTGAGAGACAACAGGAATATCTGCGTGGACATAAACCACAATACATTGTGCCAAACGTCTGACAACTAAGGATAGGAAGAAAAAACATATGCTAGAGTTCAGACCACATTTATTATGAAAAGTTCCAAAACATGAAAGCCACAAACTTCCGTAATATCCCAATACCCTTATTTTTTGTCATGTAAGGCAATATTATCCACAGCAAAAGGGTTAAAAAGGGTCTTATCTCATTCAACACCTATTGGATTGCCCCCTGATAAAGTCACTTTAGTCCATGTATTATAATATTTAAGAAAGCTATACTCAATTTTCTCTGGTACCTGAATGGAATCTGGAAGAGGGAAAATACATATTTTTAGAGACCTACTTTTTGAAAGTTCATCTAAGTAGAAGTACATCATGTTGCCTTCTAATTTCTCTGAAGAGGATTAAAAAAACAGAAAATTCCCCAGAAATGCCCAGAGATACAAGACAAGATCTGGCAGCCTTACTCATAGGCCACCCACGGAGTAAAGGCCTACTTAACGCAAGTATAATATGTAGCTTCTACCTTCATAAAGTTAATGGAAAATTTGATCATTTTATTTGCACTTCAAGAAATGTAAAAATGGTGAATAGTAGAAGAAAAGTTTTTATGGACCTCTGTGTTTGTTTGTTTCACATTGTTAGTTAACACAAGGAGATGTTAGCACTCTTATTTTTCTAAGAGTGGAGAGTCCTAGGCACATACAAACTGCAACTTTTGGCTTAGGTTGATTAACTTCTCTATTTCTACTATGTTCATTCTTGCTGTTGTATCCAAATCCAGTTTTCAAGAGCATGCCAAATCCTTGGTGAAAACAGTCCTTTATTATATCCTAACCAGTGGACTGGCAGTTGACTGGGCTCATATGGGGATAATCAATCACGGTTTACATTTAGACGATTCAGCACATTTAACACTCACTCGCACACAAAGCCTATAAAAAGATATATACTATTAAAAGCACTGTTTTGACACAGTTCAAGAAAATATAGATTTTAAGTATTTGAGGTCATTTGGACACATCTTTCTTCCATTAATTTTAATGGATGAGATGGACCAGATTTGTACTTGGCTTGCATTGATACAATTTCACAGAAGTTAGTTGGACAATATTGATTTATTTTTGCTAATAATCAGGGTGCAGACCTCCCAAAAATTGAATCAATTTCTGAATCAAAATGATACTGTGTTGGAAAGGTTCAAAAGTACTCTCTTTGGTGAGGAGATACTGATTAAAAACCTTGACCTACAGCCTTTCTTTCAAGCTACAAACCCTGAACTACAGACTTTCTTTCTAACTAGCTTCACAATTCATGACCAATAAAATGTTTAGCTCCCTTTCAAGCTGAAAGAAGTTTCATAAATAAGGGGTCATAGATAAGCAATTTGCAAGTTAACTCACTTTAAATAATTCTAAGAATATTGACATCCTCAGAAAATACTACTGCTAAAAACCAAACTTCCCTCAGAAATGTGTTAATTTTGGTAGCACTTTGTTTCAGCAAAATATCTGAGCAAATATGTTTCAGAAGTATCAAATTGTGCCAATACATTGTGCCAACGTTAAATTATTTTTGTTTACTTTCTATTTAATACATTATAAAGTACACTATAATACAAAAGAAAGACATCAAAATAAAAACAAAAAAATCTTGATACATGAAAAGAGATTTTTTTAATGCATGCTTCTGTATGCATAAATGTACCACAGCATAAGGTATTTCTTAAGATACATAGTTCTCAACATAATTAGTTGCTATACATTTCAAAGTATTTCACCACTACTGGTTTAGGTTGATTAACTACCCGGATAACACATATTAGCTACTCTATAAACATAATACATAGGTATTAATTCATTACATGATGCAAGCTATCAACAAATCTATGCTCTATTATTCACAGTAATTTTCTGTCAGAAAAGATGATTTCAACTGCCCAAGCAAAGCTATTGTGAATAAAACCTAAATAGGAATATAAACAAGATCTTCAAAAAACCCACACATTTCTATCATCTTTTTTCCTATTTTATCCTTAAATACCATGCCTTGAAAAGAGGGAAATTTAAAACATTAAAAAAAGAAAAACAAAACAAACAAACAAACCAACAACAAACACCTTCATGCCAGGACCACTTCTCAAATTACATGATGCCCCAAGAGTGGACTACTAGGCGACAAGCAGTTTTTTCCAAGACACAAGGCAAGATGATTTTTATAAACTCTTCTGTCAACCAAACATGGTAACAAGATTTCTGAATAAAGGAGTAAACTACAGGAGAGCTTTGTGACTGGCTTTTAGATCTGAGCTCTGGTGAGTACTGAACTAATCCTTCCACAGTAGGCACATTTCAAGAGGAACCACAAATACATGTATATTAAAAATACAGTACAGCCTACAAGCACAAAAATCTCTATTGTTCTGGGTACAAATCCTTCACAGTGAAAATTTTAAAACCTTCCTAAAGAATCTTCCTACTCAAAACCTCTCTTCACAGCTATGAGAGTATTTTGATGCACTGTTGCCTAAACCTACATTGAAGTTTATTAGAACAGGGTATGTAGATCTCCACAGGCTTTAACATCCTCCCCTGATCACCTTAGGTACAATTATAATACAGAACTGATGGCAGAAACCTAAGAATGCAAAGGCTTATGTCACCATGTGCTAGAATTTGGTAATTATTAGTAGTATTTTGTTAACCCAGTGTGATTTTAGAAAACAGAACGTAAGCATGGACTTACTGTTTTTCCTTCTAAATGTCTAATGTGTGGAACCATTCATGTTTTGTTTTAATATTTTGCTGTTGTGCTTCTAGCAACAGCGGATGGATAATCTTCCTGGAATACCAAGCCTGATTATATTGGGTAAAGGCTGATTTTTTTTTACAATTAAAATACAAATGTAAATATAAATCTGTGTGTAGGCTAATCTGGAGACAAAAAGTATTATTTAATTGGCTTGTGCTGATAGCTTGTTATTTTTTATATTTTAATAAAACATCATAACACAGTTGTGACTTTTCATCTCAGTTAACTGGAGAATAGCACATGCTTTAGCAGACTTTTTTATTGCTTATAAATCCATGCAAGCAAGAATTTGCAGACAACACAGTCAGATATTCTGCCTGCTAATAACAAGTTGAAAAGCTTTGTAATCTGTAAAATAAGAAAGCAAAGAAAAAAAGTCCAAAAAACAAAACAGCAAAAAACTGCAGGGTGCTTCAGAAAGAGGGTTTTTTTTTTCAGTTTACAGCTGTAATCTTTTTATTTTCCTTTTCCCTCCTACATTTTACTATACATTCCGGTGGTGTGCAATGATTATCTTTTATGGTGGCTACACCAATGTATTTCCCTTTTTCTGAGGACCTTTGTTATCTTCTGCATTGTAAAGAAGACCCCTCTGGAGAAAAGGGCACTGAGAGGTGATGAATTTGGCATGGAAAAGACATCACAGAGCAAAATCATGATATTGGGATACTGCTAAGAACACTCATTATTGTCATCTTGTTATAACTACTTAAGATACTTCATATAAACCTAGCCTTGCACCCATTTCCTGGACTATTTGCTTTTAACACCTTGCTGTTTTCTGTGTGTACCTCCAGCACTCACTTTTTATCTCATCAACCATGAACTCCTTACCTTTGCCTTCAAGAGCCTGCTCCTGCTAGCTCTCAAGGACTAGCAAAAATATTGCCCACATCTTAAATTCACCCACAAGCATTTTCATATTTCAAGTCCCTGACAGTTCCTGGCTAGGCAGCCGGCACCCAAAGATCACTGCCGCACATGCAGCTCTGTATTGCCTTGCTGTTTCTTTGTGCTCCCTCCAGTTACAATAGACCTATCATTTGTGTCTGTCTTGTGATTAAAAGTTGTTAATTGTATGGTGAAGGATTTAGTTCCTTCTGGGTCTTTACAGAGCGTGTAGTACAGTTTGGTCAGGGACCACTGGTAGTGCAAAAGTAACACACAACCAAGGGGTAATAGACAAATATTTCCTCACAAAGAAGCCAATAAATGCATGTTTATCACTTATCCTTTTCTGTAAAAATAATGAAAAGTACTTAAGACAACTAGACTCCCTTTGAATACTTGCTAATAGAATTTAAAAAACTGATAGGGCTATCATTTATTTTCTAACATTCCCCTGAATCAAAAAATACTGCCTGTTTACTAATGGTTTGGTGAAGCCAGCCAACTGTTAATTTATAGGGTTGTATAGCTTTGGATAGGTTTATGTACAGAAATGCTTAAAAAAATGAAGAATATTTGCAGAAATATTGCCCATAAAGTCTTTATTTGCATAACATTTTGTCCTCTATGGGGGACGTGCAGTGTGTACTCTGATACTCAGTGATTTATTGCTGTTCATTTAAGAGACACTCGCTGAATTCTGAAAGACATTCATCTGACATATACCATTTCTTTTCTAGTCCTTAAATACATGCACATTCACACACAAAAATGCATTGAAGAAGACAGATGTATTTACATTTCTTAGCGGGTCAAACTAAAACATTATCAAGGATGCAGTGTTCTCTTTGACCTGCTAACACTTAAGCAAACTGCAACAGTCCTGTATAATTCAGACTGTAATATGCTTTACTTAACCTTTGTTAACTAACACATGAAGGAACAGCTTTTCCTTTTAGTGAGGACAAAGCATGGTATCTCAAAAGGGCTTATGTGACTTGAGAGTAAGGCTCTGTACACAGCTAAATCCTGTGTTTGACTGCTGGACCCATTCTTTCCCCTTTCCAACCAAATCCATATGAAACAACAACAAAATAGAAAAAAAAATGGCTGAATCGAAACTACTTTGAATTATTTTCCATACCAAAACAACAAAAATAAGATATCTTTTCCCATTTGTACTACATGTTCCCTAGGAGACAAAATGAGACATCTAAATACACTTGTCAGGAAAGACCAAGGAAATGAAGGACCAGGTTCATAACTCCGTTGCAAGGTAAACTTCACTAGCTTATCCACTAGCTCAGTTACTGGAGCACATCCTGTAATGTCCGAACTACAGTTCTTGCCTCTGCTTCTGGAATTTGAGATCAGACTTTTCTGACTGTCCTCAGTAGATCATGCCTTCACCAGAGTGCTGTAGAGTACTCCAGAATACTTCTGCAAAGTACTTCAAGTACTCAGAGGCACAGATGAGTATCTTCATCACCTCACTGTAGTGGAACTCCTCTCCGGGTTCTGTTTCAGGGGTCATTTAAGCACAGTGCAAACTGTTCAGCAGTTTCAGCTGCAGGGATTGTCGGAAACAACAAAGTCACCCTTTCGGAGGAAAAATTACTTCATTTGGACCTACTCTTTGCTTAAAACAGGTCTCTTCCATCTTGATTCAGTAACCCAGTCAGTGCTTATGACTTCTAAGCCTTTTGAGCTTCTTAATCCTTTCACTGTGCTCTATGATTGCACTTGACCTTTTCACAGGAAACAAAGATAGAGTGGGGGAAGGGTCCTGCCAGACACAGGCTGTCCTCTACAAAAATATCAGTAGAAATCAAGATACCTTCACCCTCCCAGCATTGTTCCCCTGTGTCCAGGAAACAGAGTTTTTTCTCAAAGGCTGCAGAAGTGAGTGGCCAGTGAGTTAAATGTCTCTGAAAAGGATTTATTAAGTGACTGACATTCTACACACGGAAACTCTAAACACTTTGTTCAGTGTTGAAAAAGCTGTGCTTCCAAAGTTTATAATTATGTCTACTTTAACAATACAAGGAACAGTACAGTTCAGAAATAGATTTTAATTTTCAAATCAGTTCAGCCACAAGCAGGGTGACCTTACACTTATTCTTTACTTACCTAGCTCTCCTATGATCTCAGACAGATTCATGTTCTCAAAGTCCACTGCTGTTTTAAGGAAACATTTCAATTTAGATAAAGTATGTGTGGTTTTTTTTCAAAGCCATCTGAGTTTAGACAACCTGGCAATTAATTCAAGGATTGTAGCAATTAATGATCCTTCATCCTGCTGCACTGGAAGGTCTTCAGGAAGCCATCTCAGCATTTATGATTAAGTGACTGACCAATAGGAGCAGGCACTATGTGCTGAAGATCTTAAGCTTATAAAGGCTTCAGCTCATAAGCTTTTCCATGCAGAAATGCTGTAACATGCATGAACAAACTTCCTAAGGTGTCAATCAATGTTTTCAAACATGGCTCTAAACTATGTGGCTAAAACCACACAACATCTTACCAGAGATTGCATCAGTGCTAAAACAGTATTAAATCCACACCTGAACAAAGACCATCACATCGCCTCCAATAGGTAGAAAGACAACTACCCAGGTGAGTCAAGTGAAAAATTTGACATTAACACTAGCAAATGAAACAGCGCAGGGAGAGCTCAGTGGCCCTAGGCCAGAGGGTGTAGTTTAGCTCACATCCTTGCAGCTCTTACTTGTTGGTATAGCCATGGAGATGAAGTAAATTGCCAAACATAGAGATCCATCAGCTTAGAGCAAGCATAGATAAATTTGGTATCTGCATGACTTCTGCTTACCTGACTACCTTTCACCTCCAAGTCACCCTATTTCATCCTTCTTTTCAGGAACTCAGTATAAGAGCCAAAGGAAAGTAGAAATTCCCTGCAAAGCTCATGCTAAGTATTCCCTACAGGCAAGGAGGCTGACTCACTCACTGCAGGTGGAAAACATCATCCTGGTGAGTACAGCAAATTCTGGGGAACATCAGAGATAAAAAGCTACTATCACAGAGCCCTGTATCTGTCAGTAGTCTGGGGATGTTTTTCCACTCTGTCATTGCAGTCACCCAATGTACAGACTGCAGATGTGGCTTTTAATTCAGTTCTACAGTCTCGTAGCTTTCCAAAATCTTCTGTCCCTGCACTTGGAGGTAAATCAGTCTCCCCTCTTAGCCAAATCAGAAAAATGCAAAACAAAAATAGGTCTCCACAGGGTATAATTTTGAAATACAAAATGAGGGCTAGAGGGTTCAAATTATCTAACTCGAACAATATAATGCCAGTAATTTACTTGAAGAAATTTGTAAGAAATAAACCCCCACATTTCTGATTTTAGCTATACTTAGTTGCAGGACTGGCAGCCCTGGATGGCTCATGGCACTGGGCAAGAGGACAGCTGAAGATATTTGTGTCTTGTATCACAACTTTGGTTTTCGTATCTAGTCTTGAACCATGCTGGGACCTCATACAAGTTTGCTGACAGGGACAAAAACTGCACATATAACTGATATAAGAACTAGCCCAAAGCATTCCAGCCTTGTAGGCAAATTTGATTGTACAGTGCCAGTAAAACTGATTCTACCAGAGAGGACCTCAGACAAGCAGTGAGATTTCTGGTGGGAGCCTCAAAACTGAAATACTGAGATTTTAGGCAGTAGATGGGAATGACTGCCTGGGAGGAGATCTTTCTGTTTAAAAAGGTTCAGGAAGCTGTGGGCATGACCTTTCTTTCTTCCCACTGCTCACTCCTTCCCTACAATTTTCTTTCTGCATACAGTCAAACCACTGAAAAGTTAATAAAAAATCATTTCAGCGTGGACCAGAATTGTGAAATAGTCTGAGAAACCACCGTCTTATGTTTCTCTGCCAGTATTAGTCCCCAGGAGAGCTACAGCACAATCTCGCTTTGCGATGTAACCTGTCACTGGCTTGAAAGTAGGCAAAATGAAGAAGGAGGGGGAGCTAACAGTTGTCTCAAGACCCTCCTCTGGAGGCCCTGGAAGGTGCTAACATAAGGTCTCCCAGTGGCTAGGGCCCGTGCTGGAGGGAGATTAACAAGTATAAAATAATTTTACAATAATAAAAGTTGAGAGAGCTTATGTAACTCATCATGTCTCCATTTAAAAAAATTCCAGTATGAAAGGGCCACTAAAGAAAAGGCCTTCAGTTTTCTTATTTAAATAAATGACTTACTTACAAAATATATCATTACTAAAGGGACACCTGTTTTATTGCCCAAAAGCAACATTTTTCCTAAAGGACTTTCTAAAGTGAATATGGACGTTGGGGAATATACATTATTGTTCTATGTGTGAAAATTCTCATTCATGATGGGCTTAAAACACTCTAGAACACAACTGTTTTCTTCCTCAGGGTGTTCAGAAAAATGGTGACTGCATGCAATGAGAAGGTTTCAATATCTGAAATGCAGTCTGTGCTCACAAAGCAAATAGTTTTCTTGGTGTCTACTACCTCTCCTTCCCAACTCCCTTGGCTTACTGAGGAAATAATTGGCAAAACTAAGCTAAATGAGGAACACTTAAGGGAGAAGACAGACTATCTAAAACCACAGCCTAAGAAAAGTCTTTTCAGGTAAAGACTGAAATCACTGATAGATCTCTGATATTCAGCATAGCCGGAATTTCCTCCCATAGGTTTCAAACCTTCTTCAGTATATATGGCAACTTATCAAATACCATTGAACAAATTACTTAATTTCTTGGTCCCCATATGTGACATGGGGATAGTGATAACACCTATTCTTATATATTACTGTGGTGGTTTTTTTGGTACTCCATGTAACAACATCTATAACTATTTAGTCACTGTTATACCCAGTAGATTACAGTCTGAGATTCAGGAAGTATTTTCTTTGACTTTGTTGGAAATTACAACCAATGAAAAAAATAAAGTTCAGGAAAGAAAAAAAAAACTTTTAGCCCAGCATATCATAATATTTATCTCAATAAAAGCCAACAACTTGCTTTTTTGTTGCTGCATTGCAACAGCTATTTGATATTCCCAGGTTTGGGTATGAAATGAGATCTCTTATTAATGTTTTCAGCCCAAACAAAAGCACATGATTAAAAAGATATTGTGTACACTAATACTCACAAGATTGATAAGTTTGTTTGGCTTTTTAGGTGATAGGGGTTTTTGGTGTCACTCTATCATATTACTAAATATTCAGGACCTGAAGTTTTTGAAAGGAATATATTACCCCTAATTGCCTCTCTGCCACCTTCTCCATGGCTGAATATGCAGAAACTACTATATGCTAGCCAGCATTTTACCTTACAACTGTACTGTTAAAATACATTTAAATACTCTAGATAACACCTTAATCTCCACAATGTGCTTGAAGGAGATCATGAGAGAAGTGGAAAGGTATTTTTCTAATATTCCCACCTTCCCCTTTCAAATGCATGAAAAAGCATTTCTGCTTTTGAGATGTGTGCTGTGAATCACTGTTTTAATTCCTCAGCAATCTACTCCAGGATAGACAGGCTGAGCTCAAGCACTCCAAGGACACTATTAACAGTCCAAGGCAAAGCCCTCAGTCCTGGCTTTCCTGTTTCTCCTCCCTGTGACTGTGTCTACTAGGAGCCAAAGTGGTGGGGAGCACCCCTCCTATACAATTTTGCCTGTCATGGATTTGGCCCCAAGAGCTACAGCATCTCCAGCCTGAACCTAAGACTTTCCAACAGGCTTTGAAACTGCACGTCAATAACACTTTCTCATAAGAAGACACATAATGTTTTTCTTTGGGGTTGGGGGTGGGGTGTCTCTGTTATTGTATTAAAGTTAGGCTATTGCAGAGTTTTGATTACACTGTGTCTATTTTAATCAACTGTTTCATGCTTTGATACTGCTCAAGGGAAGGAAAGAAAAAAAAAGAAAACAAAAAAAAGAAGGCATTTTCTCCTTAAATCTGTCAAGAGCACCAACTACTGTCTTAATAAACTTTTGTTGAAAACACAAGTTTTGCTAATCTCAAAGGCTCTCCTCTCTGAGGTGCACTCAACTAATTAGTAATTTAGCAGGAGTAGAGGGAAAAAAGTTCACTTCAGGCACTTTTGTAGACAAAGAACTAAGTTCCTTCATCTGTATTAATACTTTTAAAAATAGAATTAATGACCTGAAGCAAAGAAAGTACCTGGGATGATTTTATGGAGTCAGTGTTTAATTCAAAATATTCACACACTGAAAACATTTAATGAAACTAACTAGAAACCAAAATGCTTTCCTTTCAAAGGAAGGAAAACAGTATTACTAAATAAGTAATCTTAAAGTATATATAATGACACAGCAAGTATTGGAGTCATCAGGAACCCAGACAGAGGCTACAGCATGACACTGTCTCCCTCCCATCTACAAAATAGTTGATTCATACTGGTATGCGTCATAGGCAAGTCTTTCTCCATCCACATCCCAACTTCAGTTAGCAACTGTGTTTGCCCTGGAGTCGATTTCACTATTTCACTTGTTGCTATCTTACTGGCTGGGATTCAGCTTATTTTGCTAGGGAAGCTGAATGATCCCACTATCAAAATATTTTGTTTTCACATGCAAAACACAGGTCTGTGTCATTTCCTAAGCCAGGGTGGACAAGTCTTGGGTGTTTCTCAAGCAGAGCTGAACAGCATCAACTATTTCAGGTATATTCAAGAGAAAAAAATCCTCATTTCATATATACCCACCTCCCAGATCTAGCTAGTAGCCCAGAATTGTGACAATCTGTGCCCTCTAAATCAAAGTTGTATCAAATTAAGTATCTATACCACAGCCCAGAATTGTACAACAGACACTGACACTTCACAGTAGGCTACAAGTCCGGCTAGCTTGAATTTCTTGCCTCCAATGGTCCAGTTGCATTGGAAGTAGGGTATTTTCTGTAGTAATATTTGTGTACATTTTGGATTTTTATTGTTTTATCATACAGAAATAAATCAAATATCAAAAATCAGTATCCAGCTAGCCAATATTGCCCGTGATGTGTTAGGGGTACATGCATAAGGTCAAAGAAATAATCATGTAGAGAGGGGGGTTTATGTGATCAGAAAGAAGGGATTAAGTGTATCTTTTATTTTTTATGTTTAGCCTTTCCAACAAGCAGTTTGCATGATAAGATCTTTCAAGCTTTCTGCAAAATCCTAGAGAATTAGTAAAATATTCTGTGAAATGACAGATTTGTTTGGGCTTAGTGACTCTGTAAGTCTATTGGTTAAACATTACTACTTTGAATTACAGAGGAAGGTATCTTTAAATAGAATGAAATAATAGCTATTGGTGTTTTGGTGACACTTGATAAAAAAAATGATATTACAGGTTCACCTTTGCATGGCTCAATCTTTTTTTTGTTTGTTTGTTTTAAGTATCAAAGCCAAATATAAAATCACTGCACAATTCCCCCAATCATACAGTACAGTTCACTTCTTACTTACTAATTTTTAAGGTATTTTCTCTATTTTGATGTCATAATGCTGTTGTTATCTCTTGTAGAACCCTAAATGTCAATGGCAAATTGTGTATGAATGTAATGAAAACATTTCATCACTTTTTTCATATCTATATGAGGTTAATCTCACCTCTGCTAGATGCTAATGACTGTGTATAGAAGTCCTTACTTAATAGATGACTGGTATAAAATTAATAGTCAGAATGGAATTTTTACTCTTGAGGGGTTTTTTTACCACATAACCACAGCATAAGGCATTTTTGTTCTAATTGCTTGAAGTAAAAATAGACAAAGCAAAATACATAATGAAGGAAAGAAAAAATGTTGGTTTCAATGTCAAAACTTACCATGTACGTTGGAGCTGACAGTCCTCAGGTCACAGACCCTTGCAACACCTGTAATCCAGCGATGAGGGATAATGACTGCAAAAAGAGGAAGAATCCTGTGAGTTTTTGCAAAAACACCTAAATTCCTAATGGTGTTTCATGAAACCTTACTGCCAAGTAACTTGACTAAAATGACACAGGCACTTTTCAGAAGAAGAAGGGGCCCTCTAAGTCCCAGGAAAAAATGTTTTGATTACCTCAACATTCTTCCTTATCAAAACTTATAAGGCAATAGAATAATTTCATAATAAATGTGTTTTAAAAAATTATCATTTGGACCATCCAAAATGAACTGAAGAATTGTAAACTGACATATGGAAAGCTGACCTGAATGGAAAACAATTTTTTTAGTCACTTATTCTCTGAGCAGGAAAATTTAAATTCCAATCTACAGATAAATGTAACCACTGGCAACAATTATTTTTAAAATACTTAAAAAAAGATGAAGAAATGAATTTTCTGCTGGCTGGGGATACTAGTACTGAAATAGGATGGTCTAATTTAAAAACACTCTGAAACAAGGAAAATCACATCTTATTTCAGTTTCTTAATTTTACTTGTAAATTTTCACCAACATGCCATAGAGTAAACTACTTACAGGATACTTTAATCATTTGCCAGTCATAGTCAAATAAACGAAGATTTCTGGATAAGCCATTTGCCTTGGATTTGAATCCAAATGACAGAATTATTTGGATGTAACACAATTAAGTCTGTCCATTTATGATGGCCATTTAATGAGCTTCAGCTAGGCAGAAGGGAGTTACCTGTATCTGTCTAAGCAGGGTTTTAATATGCCATAAAGCTAGCATAATAAATAATTTAAGTGCTGAAATATTACAAAGCTAAGACTTTCCTACTGACTCGGTAAATGTGGATTGTCACGCGTGGAGACAGCCATTAGAAAACCAACCACTAGCAAAGTGAAAAGGAACAGTCACAATATTTGACTGCTAAATAGTTACAAATGTACTGTCTCTCTTCATAGGAATGCATTACGGTTTGAGATAGTTGTAACCTGCACTTGACAGACATTTTTGTGGCTCTGCCTATAGGTCTGCCATCCTGTGTCACGTTGCTAGAAGGTAACAGTCCTGGGGAAGACTGAATGAATGAACAAATGAATGAGTGCATGAATGGATGGGTGAAGACAAGGAGCATCTCATAGAGTTGTATAAGAAAACATATGCTGCCCTATTTTAAACAGAAAACCCAAATGATTCCTATCAGACACTAAATTAACCCAGTGGGGATTTCTGGCTGTTCCAGGCAGAAAACTTCTTTATTCATAAAAGTATTTTGATATTTGAGAGATTGTCATGTTTCATGTCATGAGTTGTAAATGTTGGCTCATCCACAAAGGATTATCATGGGGTCTGTGTGAATTACCAAGGCAATAATGCAGTTGGTTAAGTTCAGCAATGCCCTGAAACCTAGCTTTAGGACAGAGTCAAGGTCCTAAACCAACAGAAGTTGGCCTGTTCAGTGCTGAGTGGGAAAAAAGATGGCAGAACTGTGGTAGAAACCTCCTCTGTCACTTATGACACAGACCAGCTAAAAGGAAATGGAAATGATGCTACAAGTGGGGAAACACATGGAAGGGAGGGATAAAAGGGCCATCCACTTTTAAGAAGGAAAAGTGAAAATTAACCTTGAGTTAAGGTCCTCCAGGAATTAAGGGAGGGCATAATTTTTCCATCTGCTAAATTTTCCAAGTCCTTTCCTATTTTTTGCTGCAAAAAAAACATAATTCAAAGACAAAACATTTTTCCGCCACTGTGAAGAGTTCATAAGTTATGAGGTAATTGCATTAGCATGCTGAGAAAAGAGTATGCAAGAAATCCTGATTGGCATTTCTCTGTTTAAAAGGAATTATTTTCCAATACCTGAGCATGCCCAGAGGAGCTAGTCTCTGAGCAGCTGTGAAACAGAACCTTTTTACTTCAGGGTTAGTGCAGGGAGCTCATTAGCACAGCCTCAACCCTCAGCTAAACAGCCTTGTTTGCATATTGAAGCTATAGAATGTGAAGGTGTTAAAAAGGAAGAATTGCAGCCGCTACTCCTGACTGACATGTCTATCTGGGCTCTTGTGTTTACAAGAGAATAACGAAGCTGCCCCAAAGCCCCTACTGGGCCTGATTATTATGCAGAGGCTTCTTAGATTATGTATAATTGATATCCATTTTCCCTCCAGCTAACCAATGGCAGCTCTCAGGAGTAATGCACACTCTCCTGCATCTTACCAACCAAGCAAACACTGGAAATTGCTATCTTTTACCAGGCTTAATAATTTTTAAAGACCAAAATTGACATTTACATTTTTCAGATGTACGGATGACTGCACTGTTGGTGGGGTTTTCCTACTAATAACAATCAAACAGTGGAGATACTGTATTTCAGGGTGATGCTGGTCTGGGAATATGTTTGTGTGTTATTTCTATATATTTATACACACACATATGCAGTGGACTGTGTATATGATGTGTGTGTATGTCTGAGTTTTTCCATACATTAACAATATGGTAATAAAAAACAAGGGCGTGTTCTAAAAGCATATTTCCTGCCATTTTTGTGAAAGATTTGCAAGGTGAGTTATGCAGTCAAGGGTATTCCTTCAATTATATTTATTGGCCCCTTTTCTGTACTTACAATACTTATCTTCATCCTTACAGTTTAGACTAAATGTTCAATTCATAAACCTGACACAGGCATGAAACTGAGTAGTGCAGTGCTCATTTCTTATTGCTCAAACAGTTCTCTGTTCATCCAAGAGAAAATCACATTGAAGTTTTTCCTCGAAAACGAGATATTACATTTGGCCTTTAAATTACAAAGCAGTTGTGAGACAGGGTTTTTATTTCACTGGTCAATTTTTCTTAATTTTTTTTTTTTATCTGGTTCAGAGCTTTTGAGAGAAAGTTTGTGGAGGAGGACTGGGCGCAATGACTTTTAAAGTTTTGGCAGTAAGGAGCTGATCTTGAATATGAAATGTTAATAGCTTGAGATAAACAAAGTCTGTATAACCCTCTCAATGTACTGTACTTCAAACCTGACCTTCAGCTTTTTTGCTGTTTCAGTCCTGGATATCTCTTCCTCACAAACTGTCAGTTGCATGGAGATTTTTTTATCCATACAAATAGTTGCTAGAATAAGGATGTGTCCAGTCCAGTCATTTGCATATCACCTTTTTCTCTAGAGGTGAAGACCTAGCTCACTAATCCTTTCTGCTACCTAACCTTGGCAGAATTTTAATTTTAATCTGCTCTCTGAGGAGATGCACAAGAAAATGCAAGGAATATTAATACATGAGCTGGACTGGGTTGAATGTGAAAAGGTGATTCTTTTTCCAGTCACTCAGACGTATACCCATGCAAAAGTATAGCCATTATGAATACACTAAACCCACTCTCTGCACAGAGCAAGTCAAACCAGCAGAAAGGAAGTCCCTGAATTAATTGAACCACTTATACCACCTGAACCACTATCAAAAATCTACATATTCCTTCTGTCTACTGAAGAGCCTGAACAAAACTAAATAACAATAAGCAAGCAGCATACAACCTTCATATAGCTGATTTTTTTCCAGCAACTTTTCAGAAACCAGAGGGTAGTCCAAAAAGCTGAACAGTTTGCAGCTGCCCTTCCCTTAGCACAACTGCCTTTATGGCATGGAAACATAAATAGACAGAAACCGGCTGCAACAAAAAAATTTCTGCCTAAAGAAAAGGCAAGTCCCAACAGGCAGTCATTCACAGAATGATCTCCTGACCTGTATTTAACAAAAGCTACACACAAGTACTGAAAATGAGTGAAGTCAAACAGTCATTTCAGAGTTGCACCTTTGGCCAGTGGACCACAGGACTGCAGAATGCACTCTCACACAAAGATTTCAGGCCACATAATTACATTCCAAGCAGTATTAGTCCTGCATTGACCATGTAAATCAGTTAAGAGAAGCAATGGGTCTTTTTTTATAATGTAAGCTGCTGCTTTTTACATAAGCCCCTGCAAAGTGGTCACTGCTGTTCTGCAGAGAGCTAACTGGTCACATAGGTCTGTCTCTCCACCTCTTCAGGTGCTTTCATTAAAAGAAGCTTTAATTAAATATTAATTTATTACTTATTTATTACATAGTACTTTTCCATGCCAAGAACTGCTGAGCTTGCTATACAGATACTATTTGATCTCTGGGAGGGAAGGAAGAAGGCTCTGTGCCCATGGATGAGAGGGGGGAATGATCTGTACTGAGATGAAGCCCACATTGTGAAAGACTTGGGTCACATACAGTATTTACTGTAACGCTCAAGAGTGTCTCAATTATAAGGCATATTTTTTCAGTTCACACATTTCAGTATGTGATTTTGAGAAGCTCCTTGAAAGTATTTGTGGCATTTTGCAATCACCTTTCCTTGAAAAACAAACAAAACAAAAAAAAAGTTGTTAGGACAGTTCAGTCTTTGCTTTTATATTTACTCTTACAAACACTGAAGCACAAGCAGCCTTTGACTTCCACCAGTGTCCAGAAGAGGCTATGATACTTCCTTTTTCTTTCTTGTTTTGGGTTTGGGGTCATCATCTGCTGGTCTCTGTCATGAAGAGGGAGCTTGCCTGGCCTGATTTGCCAAGTACTTGAAGCTACCAATAGAGATACAGGCTGGCTTTAATAGCACAAAATCTGAACTCTCTCTTAAATGGGTGCAACACTTCTCCTTCTTTCTTTTGTTCCATAAGTCTAAAATAAAGACATAAAGCCACCTTTCTGAAGAGCAGACCCTGTTTTCCAGTATACTTTTCCTGAGGAGTGATATAATGAATACTGAATGATTTTCATTTATAATGTGAAATACTTCCCAAAGCCCATTTACCATCATCATGGGGAGGAAAACTGTGCTATCTGATAAGGACTATAATCAGTAAATAAGCAAGGTGATGTAAAGGCTACAGCTTTGGTCCAGTTTGCTAGATGATCTATCAACAGTAATGAAGAAACAATCATCAGTTTGGTCCAGCAAAGCATTTAGGTATTAACTTATATAACTTACAGACATGCTGAGTTTAAAAAGCTGACTGAGAATCTTATAAGAGGTTTTTGTTTTTATTTCTATTTGCTTCTAGTTTACACCTGATTCTTCTTACCCTGTGTTGGTAATTCTAATTCCAGATCCAGCAGAAACCAAGGCATGCAGCCATACATGAAAATCTATATTTTAAATCAGCTCTGCAACACATTTTTCTAGTTATTCTCTGCTTATCATTTTCCTTGGTAGTAACAGGGGTCTTTTGAGGCACAGCTTCTGTGCCACACTGATGGCACATGGCACACAAATGAAGCCACAGCATGAAAAGGACTGCAGGACATGATTATAGCAAAGAATAATTGAAGGCCCAGGAACCTGTGGTCCAGAATAAATTTTAGCCTGCCACTCAAAGTCTTCTGCATTCATTACTATTCAGTGTAAGTGCTGTACGCAGAAACAACAAAAAGTTTACTCCTGGCACTAGAAATTCTTACCCACAAGAAGGCAAAACAGTCCAACCTGGAGATAGAATAACTGCTGGAATGAATATTTAATGACTGCTTCAAGAGGTTAACACAGGGAGGGAGGAGAACAAAGTCTGCCCTTCAAAGACAGTTCTTGTGTAAGGTCAGTGCAATTTGTTTTACAACTCTATTGAAATAGAACATAAATTCTGTCTTTATTACATGGATAGGTGTCTGCTTTAATTTGTTGCTGCTACCAGACTGACACTGTGAAACATCTGAAATTTTCTGTATCCTAAAGAAACAGACTGTATTTTACATAGATTCAGAAATACTGGTAGTCTCTTTAGTAACCAAAGCTCCCATTGCTCCACATTATTTCCTACTTCAACGGAAGAGCTTAAAACAATTGGCTCGCACAAGTCAGTGCTGAGGAACTACCTCAGCTTTTCATTCATTTTCTCTATACCTTGCTGGGCTATAGCTATTGTATGTTGATTTGAATATCACTCCTGACAGTGTCTTGCAAAGTGTTACTTCAAAATTAAATGCTTCAGAATTGACATAATTTTGTGGGCAGGAATCACAAAGACAATATCAAGATAAAGCACATGCTCTTTGGAGAGACAATAGAAGTACCACTAGGTAAGACCACCACCTTCCCCAGTTCAGTGTCTAAAATTTCAAGTCCTAAGAATCTGATTGTCTCCATAAAAATATAAGTACAAAAGTTTTTGAGATTCTATAAAGAACAGTCTCTTATTTATTTTTTAAGTCTGTTAGTCTTTCATGTCTATCACTGGATTTCCTGCCAGACCAGCTAGATGCATAAAATACCACAGAGACAAAAGATAACTTCTACAGCCAAGCACCATTCGCTTTGGCTGCTTTGCTCCTCAGAAGCCCTTCTTCAGGCAACACCTCATTGCTGCAACAAATTAATCACCAAAGCCCTGGTCCAGTAATGAAGTGCTATGGATTTACAAAAGCTCAAAAGGCATTACATCTATTACCTGAAAGAAAAACGAGGTGAGTGCTCAGCAGAGGAAAATCATCACAGCAGCACTGTCAGGGGCCAGTCTTCCTCTGGAGCAGTTCCTAGAGAGGTTAGCAAAGTCCCCAAACTCTTGATGGTTCGTTTCTGACCTGGACCAAATTGTCATCTCTTGTACTTGAAATCCAAAGAGTAAGTACATTTTGCACTAGAGCTGCACGCATCGTGGGTGGTTGCTGTTTTCGAAAGGTTTGGTGAACCCAACAGGTCTCAAAGGCTGGCATCAACCTGACATTTGTTAGTATTCACAGAGTCTTAGATTCAAATATAAATTACTCATTTGCCTGTTTTCATCCTTCCTCTTTCCAAACCTACAATAACTTTTAATATGTTCTGAAGGAACAATCTTGATCTTTATTATTCAAGTGGGTAAGTTGTGTTCCACTATATCAGAAAACATTTTTGCATTTTGCCACTGGTAACAGTTCTGTAAAATAAGACAAACAGCATCTTCAGTCAATAGGACAGACAGATGTCTTTGGCTAAGCTGTAAGAGAGATGGGAAAGTACTACAAATGCATAAATATGGTGTTTCCTGAGGCCTACTGAAACACCCTGCAGAAACATTCAGCATATGTCTCCTAAGGCTAAATCCAAGCCTGTTATGACAATCAGTCTCTTAATGCTACTCTGAGAGACCTCCTCTCTTCCAGCTCCACAGTGCTTTGGAAACAGAAAGTCAGCAGCCCCTCAATGTGCTGTTGTTGGTCCAAGCTCTTACTCATGGAGATGAATTAAGCACAAGAAACCACCCACCACCAAATACACTGACTCAAATACACTTGCAGAATGGGTATGTTGAGACTGAGCCAGGGCTCAGGTGATTACAGAGCAGGCCCATAGAGTTGCCACAGGACCCCAGTCATGACAATGTTGCTCTCAATCCACTTAAGTGACTCTGATTTTCTCTGATTTTCAATTACTGCAGCTGAAAGCATAATCACTGCCAAGTAGATTGTGTTGTCCACACACAGAGCTTGGGACCTCAACAGCAAAAGCGCATCCCCTGAACTTCTATTGAAGATTTATCTTCTAGCAAGAAAGAAGGGGAGAAAATGAAGAGCTTATGATCAGGTCCTCGTTAAAGCTTCACCAAGCCCGTCGTGCTGAACACGTATTGTACATAAACACAAAGAAAGACAATCTTTTCCCCTCATCTTTTCTTATATCAAGACATTCTCCTGTCTCTCATGACAAAATAGAATTGTCTAGAGTCCATGGCCTTTTTCAGGACCATAATATGACCCATTAAGCAAAACATACCCATTGTAGGTTTCTTAGTTTAAAATAATTTTATAGCAATATCAGAACCATGTCTCTGCATAATTACAAGATATCATTTAACAAATTTTAGCTGAGAAAGCAAGGAATATATTTTATTTGGTTTCCCTCACATTCCAGATACCTGTAAATATACATACAGAAAAATTATTAAACTTAACTATTTTTGTCATAAAGCATACTGTGGGAATTCATCTCAGCCATTTAAAAACAGAGTCTGAAATTAAAGTAGTCCAAAATACAGCACACATCATCCTTGTCACAGGTGTCTAAGACAAGTGTAATGAAGCTGAGATGGCTAGGTCTAAATGTCTAATATTAAGGTGACTGAAATTAAGGAAGACAAAGACCTATTGTAGTGATATGTGGCAGAACAAGGCAGCACAGGATTTCCAAAAGAATTTGGGCCATTGTGGGAGCATTGAAACCACCTGTATGCACCAATGTTTGTTACAAACTTCAGAGGAGATATCATTCTTCCTGTAATTCATGGAGAATGAAGTTCTCCAATCACAGGTGACAAAAGGTAATTGTAACAGAAGAATATATTGTTGTACATTTAATGAAGTAATCAATTTGAGAGATCTTGTGTAACACTCTGGTGCACTGATTCGTCATCTGTGACAAATAAGCTACTGTAAGAAATTTAGAAATGAGGCTCTCTTACATCTAAAGCACAGTGCAAAGGGTAATTTGTTGGTATGCAGGGCAGTAGTAGACTTTCAGTAAAAGACTTATCCCATACCCCAAACATGAGAACTTTTCTTCATCAAACTCACCTTTGCATATCACAAGTTCACCCAAGCCTCACCGTACAGACCTCAGTATCCCTCATTTTGGTGGTTAGAATTCATTCATGTGTGTTAAATCAAAAATCCATAAACTTTTGCTATTAAAAAGGCTGAGCTGGACTTTCTCTAAGCCTTTTGGAAGAGTCTGGGCATGATCAAGGATCTGCCAGTTGTGGAACGTGCACTCCATGGGAACTAACAAGCAGCCCAAAAAAGAAAATTAAAAAAAAAAAAATCCTAAAAAAACCCCACCCAAACATAAATTGTAAGGCTTCCCCTGAGTTCAAGGTAACAAAACACCTTTATGCGGGGTACTAGCAATCCTTTTAACCATCAGTCCTCAGTTCATTCATAGCTGCCATAGCAGAAAGCAACTGAAGCATTTCAAAGAATGTGATTTCAGAATTTCTGCCAGAAACTGGAGATTAAGGCTTTGCATTATCAGCACAGAAAACACAAATCTGTAACAGACCTACTGTAAACAAACAGTAGCAAGGAAAATGAGAGGCTGAAGTTCAAGTGCCTTTTTTTTTTGTCCTATTACACCCTGCTTTGCTATCACAGTTTCTAAGTTTGAACCACTTGAACACAGAAGTTTGGTCCTTGACTTGAGTCAGGATTTGTCCGGCATCTAGCAAAAGGACAGTGTGGCTTGATTGTACACTTCTAGGCATTACAATACAAATAAGCAAATAGCAAATATAACTATTCATTAAGGGGATAATCTTTCCATAAATGTTTTCTTACAGAATAGGTCTTTTTTGCAATAAACTTTCCTGTATCTGTTAGCCAGGGACTTCACTAAAAATACAAAATCTATGAGGAAGATTAAATCAACAAATACTTCTGTTAAAATACTACTTTGTAAAAAGAAAAGTTAATAACCAGCTCCAACTGGAAGTTTCCACCAATAAAATCTGTACCTGCAACACAAAAAAAATAGAAGTTTCTTTTTCCATATTAAAAAGCAGTTAGACGAGTTGTGCTGGTGAAGTTAGGATGGTCTATCTACATATGCAAACATGTCAAGTTGCGTAGGGGGAAATCATGTTTTTCCGTTAGATCAATTTTAATAATTAGAAAAAAAATAGATGAGTTTTCCTTCACACAAACTTCATCAAGTTCTGCCAGAATGCAGTATACTCTTTGTGGCTACAAATCATATTGCATTATCATCTCCTTTTCTACTTCCACAGAGCACAAATATTTTATCCCATTGACAACTCCATCTCCCTGAGAAAGAATATCATCTACCACGTAGAACATTTTGTTTATGGAATATGTTTTGCTTCTAACAGCACAGAAGTCTCTTTATAGCTCTGTTACAATAGGCATATTATGTCTTTTTTATACTGCTCTTTCTTAATGAAATCCTTCCCAAAATTGTGCCATGCACTCTAAAATCACAGTAAAAAGCATTCTTGCATTAAAAGCTTTGTTGCCTAAATAAAAACAAAGAAAGAATGAAAAAGAAAGCATGTTACAGTGGGAAACTGAGACACTAGGTGATTTCTTCAACAGTATTTTCCAAAGACACAGAATAAATCAGTGGCAGAAGGTATGATTCCTCATTCCCTGTTTGGTGTCAAACTTTGCTTTCTTTCATTATTTCCTCTTCCACATATTACTTCCTCATACACATGAGCAAGATAACTATCACAACTATGATGCTATGCTATTACACCGCAGTGAGGATGAATAAAAATGCAAGCTATGGTGCTTTCAAATGGCACAGATCTCCACCCATAACAGTCCCGCATCACTGTTTCCATGGTAACAAGATAACATGAGACACTTTGGTGTATGTCACTGTCTCTGAAAGAGTCCAACCTCAAGATGAGAATACCATATTGGACTTTGTAAATGAATTCTGCTTTGTGCTTTTTTATGTAAAATATACCCGTGAATGATGCACTGACTTGAATAGTGCAGTTATTTAATTGGATGATAGCAAAGACGTTACAGATAGAAAAGAATTTCTCAGGTGTGGCAATGAGCTGAAAATTCTTTTCTTTTTTGATAACAAGAGCTACAAGGCATGGGATTCTCATGCCAAATTAAAATATGTTTATATTAAATTGACAGGAAGGAATTACGGGATAGTAGTGGCATACAAGGCCCAGCAAAAGACTGTGTAGAATTTCAAAAATAGAATAGCCTCCAAAATACCTGATGGCTGAGGAAAAGTTGTGATATGAGCTCATTACTAGTACAGGTAGAATGGCAGCAAGCCAGGTGTCCGCACATTCCAGCAGAGATGCGGTGAGACCTGGGGGATGATAGACAAGGGAAGTAAAAGAAGCTGAACAGAGAACAGCAAGCTACAGTGGAACCAAAAAATAGCAGTAGGATCAACGGACAAAGATCTGACTTGTGTGAAGTGATCAAAAACCCACTGGGAGTATGTCCATGGAGACTGTAGGATGAAAGAGAGAGGGAATGGTACTACAAAGATGGGTAGAAAAATCACATACAGGGTCTAGACAAATCACACCCATCCAGTTCCACGAACCATTTCCAAAACTCCTAAAAACTTGACTTCAGGTAGGACAATCACACAGAAACCTCTTCGCACTGCCGAGCTACAAAGCCCACCACATAAGCTCATTTCCTTATCTCATTTTTTAAATGTTTTTCAGGTTATCAGTTGTTTCACAGAACAGTTTGAAATGCAAAATATATATAATGGGTTGTAAAACATGGGGAATTTTCCAACTGACTCCCTATGTGGCAGGAATGTGACTGAAATACTATAACATGATGCATTCTTATAATTCAATTACTTTTTTCATATATTTTGCCTGTTTATATATTTTGTCTACCTTTTGACGTATAAAAAGTTAAATTAATTCAAAAGGTCTGTGCAGTTAGAAGAGCCTCCCTCCAACTTCTAGAGATGTGCATGGCTGGGCTTGTATTCTCCTACCATATGTATGCCTTTCAATGGTTCAGACTTCAAGGGGGCTGACAACATTTCTTCATTTGGTCAAGAGCCTGAACAGTTTCTCTGTGCTCTAGCATGTACAATGGAAGGGTCTGGCAATGTTACTTCTCTCAAAGAAAAGAATTAAGATAAAGTCACTCCTTTCCACAGCAGTCCTCCATGCCAGCCCTTCATTTGTGTTGAATGTCACTAAATCCAGAAGGCAGCTCCATGCTGCCATGCTGAAGCGGTACTCCCTCACTGGTGAGGTCAGCAGCCAAAGGAGAGCACAAAGGGGGTCTTTCATCAGTCAGCCCATAACCAGTCAAGGAGCAATAAAATTGCCTCCACTGGCCACATCTCACTGCGAGGTAGGACTCCAGTTAAATGGTCTTCTCTCAAAACTTTTTTCACACCATTTGTGAGAGGAACTTGGGGAAACATTTGTAAAATCAGGAGAGCAGGGGATAGACTTGTGTGAAAGTGTGGAAGTGCAGTTGTATAGTCTACTGCGCAATAGTTTTGCCCATAAAATATCCTGTTCTCTTATTCCTGTTTCATTCAGGCTAGTGGGGACTCAAATGGCTCTAATGAGACAAGCATGAGCAAAAGACAGACATGTAGACTGTGAACTGAGTTTCAGCAACCATATTTCTCAGGGGCTGGTTATGCTTCTGAGTTTTAAACACCACTCACTTATTGAAGGAAGGTAACTGAAGTAAAGATGAGTATAAACACATACTTGAAAAAAAAAAAGAGATTTGCACCAAGTCATCCAGTGATCTCACTCCTTTCTCAGTGAACCAGTCCTCTGACCTGCCTCGTGAGAGCTTTTCTTCTTCCCCCATCACTGCCAGCTCTGAGCAACCTTTTCATCTAGAGGTCTCTTCCATTTCAGATCACCTGGTCTACAGCTGGGTTTTGCTATAGCACTGCTTAGGTTTCTAGGGAGTTCAGAAATGACCTTATATTTTATAGAATTCATTCAGGCTTTCAAAACCAGCATGAAATTTCAGCAGCTATTTTATACAGTATCTGTTCATAATATGACATGCCACAAAACTTCACAGCCTATCTGCAGAATATACAGCTGAAATGTATTTAACTTTCAGCACATACAGGAGCAATAAACAACTAGAATTTTGCCTCATAGTAGGGCCATGAGAAATGTGAAAATCTGGTGAACGGTGATGGAGCAAACCTCTCAGTAGAAAAGTGGCATACGCAGACTTTGTGGTAATGCTGACGAATAGACTATTAGTAGAGGTGTTGCGATGTGTTATGGGACTCTTCCTCCTTTCCCTTGCAAAGGAACTTCCTAGAAAATGCCATCAGGACTCTGGCCTCTACTCCTAAGATTGATTTACCCCCCACAACAAAAGAAATATAACAATGATCTTTAAATGGAAACTACTCAGGTTTGCTGGGTGAGATAGGTTAAACAAAAGCTTTGAAAACTATTTCACTCCTTTACAGTGAGAGTTTGAAGGGGATGCTTTCGTACAGTGTTGTGCTTTACTTAGAGGGGGCTTTTTTGAGAATCCTGATTCACAAGCCAACAAGTTTCAGTGACTTTCTGCATCATATTGATGTTATATCACTTTATTCCCAGACAATTATTCTTATCTACATCATCTATGAACGCTGTTTTCAGGTCTGCTCCCTGCTGCAGATCAGACCCCTGCACTACTGCCCCTACTTCCTTCTTGTTTATTACTTGTGTTTCATCCCTTTCTGTTAGGGAAAAGTACAGTTTTTGTTTTCTTCTCAAATGCTCCAGCTGCATGCAGGATAAGATGAAGTAGCTTTCCCCTTTACTATTACAGTACATAGGATGTGCCCAACAAACTGGAACAAACAAATCAAGTGGCTGTGCCAGAGACCCTGGTATGAAACAAGATAATCTTTTTCTTTCATCAGGATTCCCGCTTCTGACTTTTGTCTATGAATTCTGGATGCAGTTTGCACTGTTAGATGTCTGCAGTGCAGTGGTGTGAGATGGATACCATGAGGTTTTCTTAATAATCAGCTAAAAAGAAACAGGCATCTTAGCGTAAAATTCATTTCACAAATTTTACATGCTTGTTTTAGGCTGAGATGAGTACAATCTTACTTTTCAGGGACTGAGGTTTTGGGGAATTGGAAGGTTGTTTGGGAGCACTACATTGACTTGTTTTTTCCAAAGCAAGCCAGACATAAGTGGATCAAAACTGGAACATAAATGGCAGACATTCATTTCTGGAAGACTTAAAAAGTTGGGGGTTTACTTCCTCCTCTTGATCATGGCAGGACTGCGCCCTAAAGAAACACCATGTGATGAAAAATACCATCATTAAGTGAAGAATGCACAAGGAAACACATTAAGAGAATGAGAAAAATATTTTAGGGCACAGTTTAAACCCTGCTCTTTATGGAAATCAAACTACTCACAATCTTTATATGCCTCATGTTTTTCTTCAATAGTATAATCTTATCATCTAATCAGAACAAGCAAAAAATCCAAATAAAGCCAACTAAAAGTTGCCTACCCAGCTCTTTTTCTTTAGTCTTCCTGAAACTGCAAGTCAGTGTTGGATAGCTGGGAATTTCCCACTCACTAAGGGCTCTGTAGCTTAATGTAAGTAATCCTCTACAGAAAATGGAATAATTTCTCACCAAGATTATGTCAGTCCTCATGTTACAGAAGAAGCCACATGTGTATTTTCCTGCAAGTCTGTTGGAAATTAATATCTATCTCGTAGGTGGATTTAATGAATAAGGAAGAGTAGAGGAACATTTGTATTGAATTTCTTGGAAGTTTTGCCGGATAGAGTTTATAATTCTTTGTAGATCTTGTAATGTAATACTAGGATCTTCCTAACTCTGTACTACACAGAAAGCTGTCATAAGTCTGATGCTATCACAGTATCACTTTAAACTGCTATCATACTTTCACATTAAGCTGCAAAGAGAGAAATACAAGGAGATATAGATACTCTATATTCCTGCTCCTCTTGTCTCAAAAGTATCAGTTTCAAAAATCTTACTTCAGAAAAAGTCTCAAGCATGATGTGCTTTGCCATGTTGATTAGGAAAGTTAGACTTACACCTAACCAGCTCTTTAGCCAAACATGTTAGAAACAAATGTTACCTCATTAACCTACCAGTTGTTTGAAGAATATGGTCAGCTTGCAAGTGGGAGAGCTCCTCTGTGGCTCTAAAAGAAGCTCTGTTTCCAAAATCTTTTAACATGTAGGAATACTCCAGAGTAGTAAATGGTCGAAGTGTCAAAAGAGGCCATGCTGTCCATACTTGGCACTGGATGTGATTTATCCCCAAATCATCTCTGACAACTGGGAGGAAAGCATTCACACCAGCCCTCAGGACTCTGCAACAATGCCTGAGAGCTGGCAGCTCAGGGGTAAGTCACACCCCTCAAGTCATCTGCTCATTTCTCCCAAGGAACATAACTCCCTGCAGTTATCAGCTCATCCAAGACCACCCTGACTACTGGCTAAGACAGAAAAAAAAATTACTCTTACTTATAATATCAAGATAAAATATTAAAGCAAATGCTTACAATATTGGAAAAAATAGAGCAAAAAGTAACATTAAGCATCCTTCATGGCTTGTATATTGTGTCAGTTACCACAGAGGGCTAGAAACCTAGTCCTTTGCCCTAGAAAAAGCTACCCATGGTTGTTGCGCTGAAAGCAGCATTTCTCTTCAGCTATTAGAACTTAACTGCTTGAATGGCTCTTCAGATCAGCCCCAGTCCCTGCACACTCAGTTCTCCTTAATGCCTGCTGAATTTGTAGATTTCCCGTGTCTTTTCTAAAGATAGTTCTTCACAATATTGGTAGGTGCAGTCTGTGCTAGCTTCTTCGCATGGTGTCCCATCGTCTGCACCTGGAACCTGCTGTTACATGACTCGGTTTTCTTCACAGCGTGTAGGGAAGAACGGAGGGTCGCAAAGAGCAAATGAGCTGCTTAGGGAAAGAGTATAAGAAATGGATCAAGAGTAATCCTTTGATATGTCCTCTCAGCATCTGGCAACTAGAGGTTTAGAAACTTCCTCTACTGAACACTGAATCAGAACAATCACACCTAATAGCTATAGATATATGTGGATGAGTATGTGCACACACACATATATATACACACACATAAATATATTTTTGGTCTCTGTAACGCTTTGTGCCAAAGAGTTTCATGTATTGTTTTGCCTGCTTCTTGTTACATGATAATTTCAGTGCTTATATTTGTTCTTGTATTGTAAAAAATGGTGGAAGATAATTTCCTATCACCTTCTCTGTTCATAACTTTCTAGCCCTCTCTTGTATCCCTATTGCCTCTATTGAATGTTTCTTCTCTGAAATAAAAGCTCTTAGTCTATTTAGCAAATCTTCACAGAGATCTGTTTCATATTTATTGCCATATCTCTTGCTCTTCTGCCTAAATATTCTTGCTGTTTCATATGCTTTTTCAGAGTGGATATCAAAACCATTAGCAGTTTTTAAGATGTGGGCTCACCAGTAATTTACAAAAAAAACACCACATACAGCTATGTTCTGATCTTCTGGTCTCTGCTACTTCCCTGACAGTGTGAAATCATCACAGTGAGGAGGATCTGCTCAGAGCTAGCTGACAGGAAACGCTCAGAGCAAGATGTTATAACTAAATCCCACCCTTCTCTGGGATTTTACAAGCTCCAGTTCAGGTTTAAAAAACTGCAAAACCTTCTCATGAGGAGCACTCCTTGGCATCATACACAATATACTGCATTGTGTACAGAACACTCGCTAGATCTGGGAGAACTCTGATCCAATTTACACCTTTCTGCTGGTGATGACTCAAAGCCACCCTTCTCAGCTCCAGAGGAGCACTCCTAAAGATGAACTTACAGGTAGGTCTTCTCCCAGTTGAGACCTTGACTGGTGGGGGAAGCATCCAACTCTCCTCTGGTTCAGTGGGTCCGGGAGGGGGTTTTGTATGTAGAACAGCATTAAAAGAAGGGTTAGAGAGTGTCTTCTCTTCAGACTAGTGCACTAAGAGCACATTTTTCAAAGTTAAGTAACATGGATTTAAATCCATGTTTTTCCGCATGCTGGTCAAAAGCTCAAATTAGTGAGCTGATATACAAAGGGAAAAGAGTGGTCATACTTTCCAGCTTTGTTAAAAGTGGGGGGAAAAAAAGCCAAAGTAAAAACAGTTGCTCTGTTTTTACAGTTATCACAAATAGCCTAATAGATCAAGCGCTGTAAAAACATGTTTTTACAGCCCTTGATCTATTAGGCTATTTGTGATAATTGGGTCTCCATAAGACATCTTAAACTGAAATGTTGGAGTACTTAAAGTTATTCTTCACTCCTGAAATTTGCAAATTAAAAGCCTAATTTTTGTAAATGTGGGAATAAAAAACGGGCAATTGTACACTGTGCAGTGACACCTTCAAGAACAGAAAAGTAAGACATTCTTTCCTATTTTTCCTGGCATACATGGGCTTCAGAACTGAGATTTTTACCACAGTACAGAAGAAAGAAAATTGTCCAACGTGACAAATTGTAGAGTCTAGCAACAGGGAAAGACAGGAATTATTTTTTTCCTTTCTTTTCCTTTGCTTTGTTGGTAAATTTTTCCTCTTGATGGAAATGAACAGAGAAAGACATGAGGCTTTGATCTTAAAGGAGGTAAAAATCAGAGCACAGAGAGTACACATCACTAGGTGAGGGGAAGTGATGTCACACTCATAATGAGTAACAACAATGCTTCTAAAAAAAAAAAACCACCTCACTTCAAAAATGCCTTCTAGATATTAAATCAAGGGGTATGTTTGCATGTTAACTGCCTCCAAGCAATCTTTTATATTAAACTACTTTACATTCAAGACTTCCAGATCATTTACAGGGCAAGTGCTTAGGAAAATAGGGGCTTTCCAAGCGCCTGAAAAGATTGTCTGACTGATTGTCTGTCTACAGGTTTTCTTTTAAAGCTATTTTAAGTACATGATCCCATCCCAGCTATTTAACTCAGGAACCTGTCAATCACATGCTGTCTAATTGAACTCTCGGATACTGTAGGATTGCAAGCCACAAAGCATACGAACCAAAATGTGAAGAAAGGGTTTTCTGCTATGATTTCTTTCTTCAAACCAAATTTGAAAAGGTCAAATTTCAGATTGCACAACCCCATTGAGACTTAGGGACTAAACTGGGACAATCACAAAGAAAAAAAAATCTAATTTTTTCTTTCCCTTTTGAAAAGCAAGAGGAGGTCTTCAATACCAGTTACTTGCTGGGGCTGATAGCAAGGTCTGAGGGTGGGGAAAGGACAATGAAAATTGAAAAAGGGAAACATATGAGTCAGGTTTTGTACTGCTGAGCTAGTAAATGGATGAATGTGAATGAAGTAGAAAGGACTGCCTGTGTGACATCTCCTTCAGAGATACTCTGCGATCCTGCTTGTTTGATTTTATTTTTTCTTCAAAGAGAAAATATGGGATACCAAACACATTTAGGGGCTAAATAAGGGAAAATACCTGTGGAATAGATTTAATAAAAGGCTAGAAATAAATTGTGTATTTTACAACAGTTGGACTATGGTTCTGAGAGAAAGCCCTCTGAACTTAAGTGAAAACCTCCTTGATTTCAACAGGCTTCATGTCAGAACCTAAACCACAGCATTTTACAGAAATGAGATTAGCAGTACCTGTCTTGACATATATTACACAAATTTAAACTACTTATTTAATCAGTAGATTTACATTGTCTTCATGTTTATGGACTGACTCCATAAACAAGTGTGACCTCAGCTGGTGTAAAACCTTAGGACTCCACCAATTCCAGTGGGGCAGTGACAGTTTATGTCAGCAGGGAAATCTGCACCATAAAGAACAAGGGACTTTACATAGTATATGGCCATCCATGCTCCCAAACAGTACAAAATATGACTGAGCTTATAATATTAACTGATGAGCAGTTAATCTGAGGAAGAAAAAGCATCTAGCTATGTATGTTCATGTAGCAGGTGGTTTGCAATTACGATCACCCTAAATGTCAGAACTATGCCCAGCACCCTTTTTGATATTTAAGGGTAATTGAGTGTTAATTCTATTGACCCTATTTGCAGAATCTCTTCCATCCTGGGAGCATTAGTGACTGTAAGGCAGCACATTTTACATAGCTTCTACTGAATGTTTTTCTTTTAGTGATTTTTTTTCTTACCTGAGGCATTTCAGTCATGTAACTTCAGCAATCAATTTTGGCCGAAAGCAGCATAGGCCTCAGTCACTGAGAAGCAAGTATTTGCATGCAAGCTTGCTATTAAAGCACCAGGGAGAAGAGACAGTCTACAAAAGCTTAAGAAATGGGAATCTGAGTTGAATCATCACACAGTCAGCTAAATTGCTGGCCCTGTAATTAGCCTTTTTGGAGGTCTCAAACTGTTAATCCCTTTTCTGGTTATAATTGGTTTATTGAATCTAAATTAACCCAGTGTTTTAAGAAATAATCATTCCATTCTAATGGCTACATAAAATAAAAGAAATATGGAAGCTACTTTGTTTGAGACCTAATTTAGATTAGACTGCTGAAACAATTAGTCTTGGGAATGGTATTTTTTTGCAGAATTTTGTTGCATGAGGGTTGAGTTTGGAAGCTGGGGGGAAGGGAGGGTAATATTTTATTTACACAGCATATGCAAAGCAGTTGTATTTAAAAATTCACTAGATTGAGAGTATCCACTGCATATGGAGAGTGAGTCAGTGCCAAATCAGAACTGGACTCATGCCAGGAAAGAGAGCCGGGGGTTAGACATCTGTAAAGTGTTGGATGGAATGGAAGACAAATCTAAAACGCTTCTGTTCACTACACATCTAGGCTATTTCCTAGCCATTTATCTAGACCTGAATTTCCAGACCAAAACCATTATATAAAGATGGACATTTGCATGTTTTGCAGTGCACATAAACCTTATTGAGTCCCAGAAGAACTAACTTAACCTGAACATATACCACTGAAATACCCAAGGGTAATCAGGTCTTATCTGACCCAGTCTGGGAGAGAAAAAAAATACATCATCCAGGTGTCTGGGACTTCCAACACTACCAGGAATTACCTCATTATCCTACAGCACTAGCCTCATCAGATAGAGGATGGGGGGAAAGACGTGGAAACATGAGAAGGAGAGCAGATAAAAAGGAACTAGGGAGAAGGAAAAACATGTTGAGTCTTAATTGAGCTTGGAGGGAAAGCAGTAGGAGAAAAATACAGTTGGCTGGGTTATGATTTATTCTCTCTAGTGATCTGTGTTTTCAGTGGATTGAAACATGCTCTTGTTCCTAATATATATTTTATACCTTGTTTATCAAGTATGAAGTCAAGGATGAATAAGTTTAAGTTATGGGCAAAGTATGATGCTTCTTTAGAGCCAATTTCATCAGGCATAACTTTGTAAAGCCCAGTGAGCATGTTAACGTTTTCCAGGGTGTGACAGCTGATTCTACTGTAAGCCCCAGCGCAAGGAATACATTAATGTGTTACAATAAACATTCAAATACATTACATGTTATATAATGCCTTATATGCATAATGCGCAATCTTGATCCCCAGGGCTTCACCAAGAAATCATCACTGAGCACAAGATGAGAATTTGAAGTTAAATTTGGAAAGTAGAAGAGGAAAAGAAAAGCAGAACCAGATACACAAATCCATGAAAATACAACCCCCTTTCTTTTTCTTCGTTCACCTATAAAAGTAAGGATCGATGGCCAGGCTTGGAGCAGTAGCAGGAGAGAACCGACACAATGAACAGAGATCAAGGGTAGCAAGTCTCTAAGTCTCATAACTGTTGACACATACTTTATGCTTTGGCTCCTATGTGAAATATTTTGCTACCTTTAAGAAAATTTCTGAGGATTCCACACTTATATATACATTTAAAATTTCACATTCATATGTACAGATATGCAGGGACATCTGTTTTACAAACTACTTTTTGGATTGTTGATGTTAGAGCAGTATACATGAGTTATTTAGAATATCATTGCAGTTAGCCCTGATAAAAATGAAAGGGGTGCTCAAAACTAGCCTAATGTATTTAAGTATCCAGTTACCCTTGGGAAAACAAGTGTGTAATAAAATGTCATCTTTGAAATACAGGTCCATATCTCTTACACACAAATGAATAACTGCCACTTCAGCAATAACGCATGACAGCTCCTCAGAAGCATACTATGACTCTACATGTTATCCTCTTTACTTGGTTATGATACCCTCAGTGACATTGCCCTTATGGAGCTTTTAGCCAAAAGTATTTTAATTTGTACACAGAGAAGAATTTTATGACACATAGCTTCCAAATGATCCATTGCTATAACACACTTTTTTCTTTGCCACGATCACCAGTTTTGTTCAATGATCTTTTTGCTCGAGCCTTTGCTTAAAAGATCAGGTTTAATGTCATAGCAGCCCCATTTAAATCATAAATAGAAGGGTGAAATCAGGTTCAAAAAAGTAAATAATGGTAAAGTCTACACAGATAATGTAGTAGTTTTCAAGTTGGCTAGGCCGATGCACTGAGCACACAGAAAACAGTTTTCAGAGCCAACAGCAATTATCTTTAGAAACTTGAGAAATACAGACTCCAGAAACTAGGAAGAGCAAAAGTTTACTTACTTTTAAAACATCAAAAAGGAGAAGAGAACCCAACTTCAATCACCAGAAAAATATCAGAACAAATAATGAAAAGGTTTATTTTTATCTGGAATACAACCAGGATGTAAGCAAAAGCAGAGACAAATTTTTAATTAATACATCATTTCAGGACAAATTTCTTTCTCTCTACAGCAGATAACAAGTTTAAGGATGGAGAGAATAAATACTGTCTTGCATTTGGATTTTTGCTTTTGACATCCCATAGGACATTCCCACAGGCAAATGTATTTAATGTAGTTAGCTCCTTGGGAAATCCCATTCAACGAATAGTTACCAATGATTCATTTTCAAATGAGCAAGATGTATCAGGTCAGGTTCTGCAAGAATCTGTCTGTATGACATAGTCATTAATGAACTGGTAGATTAAGATGTTTTTTGCATTTGAAAACTGCACTAAGCTTAAAAGGCTTCAAACCCTTCAGAGTGCAGAATGTACATTTTTAATAATCATGGTGAACAGCAGAAACCTGAATTCGACTAAACAATTAAATGAATTCCTATGCATGTGCACAAGCAAAATTACCTGCATAAATATAAGCTAGAGAATGAGTGGCAAGACAAGCAGTATAGAAAAGAATTTAACAATTAGAATGGATGTAAAGAAGCAATAAACTCAAACCATTGCATAAGAAGCAATCATGCTGAGTTAGGAAAAGTGAGTACAGTTTTATCTTAAACACACAAAACATTTCTTCCACTCATAGTTGGCAATTCTTTACCTGGATTTCTATGACCACTGCAGGTTATCACACATTAAGGAATACATCAACCAGCTGGAGAAACTCCCAAAAACAGAAATAAGAGTCAACGTCTAAAAAAAGGGATCTAGCCTAAGGCTTTGCCAGAACTGGGCTTCTTAATCCAGGAGGGGGAAGACTACTTGGGGATCTGATAACAGGGTCCAAATTTTCAGAAAGATTCTTTGTGAAAGAAGATAACGAATACTTTTCCATAACCTCTGAAAAAGACAAAAGATTGCAATAAGGGAGAATTAGGTTAGAGATAAGAAATATTTCCATGTGAAAGGCCAACTAAGCAATGAGTAACAGACCTATGAAGATTTTTCTGCTGGTTAGAAATGTTAAGGAGAAGTAAGAAAGACAAACAACAGCCATGACTGGTTTTCTGAATCGATCCTACTTTAGACCACACTTTTGAATTAGTGGATTTCATAAATATTGCACAGAAAGTATCATTATCAAACAGTATGCAACTTTCTATCCTTGCTCTATTATATAGACTGTGATGCTAAACATATATCTCTATTAAGGGCATTATAATTTGAATATGAAAACTGAAAATAACATTATTGCCATAAACAAGGATTCAAAATTCTTTTAATTAGGTAGCATGCTTGTGACTACAGCGGGAGAATGGAAACTGGAGATATATATATATTTATTATATATATATATATATATATATACACTTTTCACAGACTTTTCACAGTAGACCTCTACTTTCTGTCCAAATATTTCATTCTTTTAAAAAGATCAGAGTTTAATTATTAATTATGCCCAGAAAATGTGAATGCCTTTGTGAGCAGTCCATATTGCATTGGCTTCTAAGGTTACTGCACGCTTTTCTGTTTCTCCACATTAAAAAGTAAATAATATAAAATCAATTCCTGTATCCTGCAGCTTTTAGTTCTGAAATGCCCATTATTTCAGAAATATCAATTCTTATCACTTTCTTTTGCACTCTGAATTTTTCAGTAGGTCATTATTTATGTAATAGTGATGGTTATAACTATATCATACCAGCATGACTATGGACAAATGTGTAGCCTTAATATATGTATCAGCATACCATCTGGAGGTAAATCCTTTAAGCATTCTGGATGATACTCCACTAAACTGAGAGAGCTGAAATAATGAAAGTTGCATCTTGGGCCATTAAGAGGTAGGGTGGTCCCCAGCCTCACTGGCATAGCTAGATCCAAACATTCTCTTCTTTGCTGTAGCCTCCAAGTCTATCACTTCTTATCTTAATGTTTGTGAGAGGAATAACATAGGGATGTTTAATTAAGACTGTGATGTCCTCCATCTTACAGCTCTTTATAGTGACTGTAGCACATGTGCATTGTCAAACAGACCTCTCCATCTAGGTGGAGAAGTACATTCAAGGACAATTGAAATTCTGCACATAAAGCTGGGGAGGACCAAGTCCAGTAACAGTGACAAGGCAATGTGCTGAGCTTACCCTCATTACTCAGAAGTACATCTGAAAGCCCTTTTCTTTCTTAAAACACTTTTCTTATTCTTGAAAATAATGGAAAATAGCAAAACAACTGCTGGTGAAAGCAGCTAATGTTTTACCTGTCCCTGTTGCTGTAAACTCATAAAACTCACAAGTCATTCACACAACTTTAATTATATTGGTACAGGTATACTAAAAAAAACATTCACAAAATCATACTTGTCAGTATGGATTCCTGTTCTTAGAACAAATTTATGTATATACATCTTGAGCTACTAGGGACTTACTTTCTCCTCATAAAATGTAGCACTATGAGAAAAGGAGATTTTGATAAATTTTCTTTACTTCATTGACAGGTTTTCTCCAAAATCAGTGACATCAAAAGTAATATTTGAGAGATGTTTTAAAGTTATTTTAAAAAACAAATACACATACTTTCTGAAAGGAAAGAGAAAGCTTGTGCGGAGCTGCACAAAACCACAACCTACTGCTACTCTGATCATTATTCCCTGCTCTCAGTTACTGGACAATATGCCAAAGCAGCTAAGATGACAGGATCCAGGAATAATTGTGTTGGAGCTTTAGAGCTGCCTCTGGGTCTGTCACTTCCTTAGACTGTCCATGTGCTGCTTGTCTTCCTCATCCTACTGAATGCCATTTCCTTGCCTTTCAACATTTTTTCCTATAATTTGTCTCTATTTTACCCATTCACAAATAACATTCACTCAAACCTTGTATACATTCTGCTATACATAAGGTGCATATAGCAGACCTCCAGACTGTGAGTGCAGGTTTTGCCCAGTTGGGCAGATGGATTTAAGAAGCTCATGCCTGCTGGCCACAGAATTGCATACCTGGAGCCTTTCTGCTGGAATGGATTCTGCACACAAAGAGCATGCTTGGGTTTCAGCCTTATGTCTTCACAAATACATACCACACCCTGCTAGTGAAGTACCCATTTCCTATTTTAATGAACACATTCCTTTTTTCTCTAACTAGATCCTCACCCAATCTGGAAAACTCAGGCTTGGCTTCAGATTTCACACACCCTGTTCGACTCAGGAAAGTTTAGTCTGCTGTCTGGAAGCAACTTAAGGATACCGAGAGTTGGATTCAGTTTAAATGTTGTATTCTGCCACTGAGATAAAAATGGAACTGTGATATTTTAGGGGGTGCCTGAGTCTACACTGCTCTGACAGAAAGCTCCTGAGGGTGTCCAGAATATTCTGCGTGCCTCCGCACCAAAGGTGTTTGGGTCATTCCCAGCACATCTATCTGTACACCTCCTCTGGGTATGCACAAATTAAAACCTGGGCTACAGGTTTTGTGGTATGAACTAAGTCATCTACTACTTAGCCTCTTTTTTTCCACACTCTGCAGACGTTATGATCCCACCATGCAACCGTACATCAGACAGAGGGTCCCATAGAAAATGGCAGAGGAGGAGCGGAAAAAACAAGATCACAGCCAGGTGCAGGCTCCACGGTTGTCAGCCCTCCACACAGGTCCCCCTATGCTGATGTAGTCTGAATTTGCAAATGAAAGCTGCACTTTTGCATGGAGGAAGGACAAGGCGGCACAGAGATGCTCATTGGTGCAGGGACCTATCTCTGCCATCACTGCCAGCCCAGCCACAGAACGTCCACAAGCCTGATGGTGAGCCAGACCTGAGTGCAGCATGAGCGTCCCCAGAACAGCAGTGATACATCCCTTGCAGGTACCAGGCATGCCTTGGAGACACAGTCAGGGTTGTAACCTCCCATCATAGGGGGTTTCAGCACCCTTCAGAGGGTGCTTCAAGATGTGGGATGGTGGACAGTCAGGGCAGTTAACCTTGATGACACCTTCAACATGGCTACAAAGCACTGGGCTTTGAAGTCCAGCTATCATAACAACTATCTCAATCACCCCATTTGTAAACCAGTATTACAACATCCTGTACAATTAGGGGCTTGTCAGCAAAAAATAAGATCCTTTAGGGCAAAGCTGCAGCTAGCCTTGCATGGTGTGCTGCAAGCAAGGTGATGGGCCTTCCTCTCTTGCTGTCCTTACATAGTGCCTTCTCAAAATGGACATTGGTGCCCCACTGGGAATACAGGCATTGTGTACCAAAGGGGAGAAAGAACCCTCAGGTAGGCAGGAAGGAAGAAGGAGATCTAACACAGCTTCCTACCCTTTTGGCCTCAGTTTTGATCCATGGATCACAATGTGATGTGATTGTTGGTCCACAGAAGAACCAGCCAGCATTCTCCTTTATTTGTACACACATCAAGAGGATCAAAGGGGAGGTATTACATCTTGCCAAGCTCCACTCAAGTAGCTCCACACTATCCATTGCCAACTTGTATTTCACAAGCACAGGCTTTCTCCAGTGACAAGAAACATTTATCCCATCAGCTCCTTAAGGCCCTTGCACTAAGAACGAAACTGCCTTTTTTAGGAATGCCAAAAAATACTAAGTATGCATCGATAGATTGAAAAAATAGTAACAAATTGCCTTCCTAAAAATACTAAAAATGCATAGTAGGAACCATTATGAAAAGACACTAATACCACACAATACAGATGACATTCTTATCTCCAGAACATCCTGACCTGAATCTATCTTTATTCAGTACTGTCATGAAGATGGAGTAGTCTCTGGGGACTTCAGTGAGCACAAAGAGGCAAAGTCCAGAGTAGGGAAAACAGTGATTCAGAAACGTCCTTCCTCAACCCATTACAATTTCTCTTAAGCAATATTTCTTCGCTTTAACAGGCTAAGAGATCATGAGAATTAACTCCTGTATTTAATTGTGTTTATAGATAAAACAGATATCACAGATAGTGTTTATTACATTTGGGGTTGGGGAGAAATCATACATTGCATTGAATGATTGTGTCAGTTCTCCTGCAGGCCCATTTCTTGCTTCTCAGCTATAAATAGTGCTCACAACACATGTGAAAAGGATCATGCTCCATTCCGAGGTGGGAAATCGCTGAAGAAAGCTGTTCTGGTAAACAAGCCCTTCCTGACTGCTCTCTGAATAATTGGCAGTGAGCACAACTCCTGGATTGCTCTGCTGACAAAAACTGCCTTGCTCCTCCCTGCTGCTAAAGCAATGCCGTGTGTCAGGGAAAAGAAGGCTGAGACCACTAATATGGAAACTGGGGAGTCTTGATGCCAGCATTAGAAAAACCCAGACAAAACTGCACTCTTTAGCAAACCACCTCCTGGGTATGGCTGAGGTCTCAGCTCCCATCTCAACTCTTGATACCAGTCTCCCTGCCAGCACTCAGCACAGGCTCGTTGGTGCCTCACCCCCACAAAGCAGACAAAACAGACATGTTTTGCCAGGTCAAAGATTCTTGTGGATGAGAATTTCACAGCCTCCATGCAGCCTCTTTCAGCACTCCTTAGACGGGTTTTTCACATATCTGACTGAGTCTTCTGTGCTACAGCTTAAGCGTGTGTTTTGTTGTTCACCAGGAACATGGAGAACAAACTATCCCCTTTTGCATATTTCTCGGATTACTTTTGAACATCCTAGACAAGGTTACTATAACTGCTAACAATATTTTTTCATAGATAAAGACTGTTAAGTGTTTGCATATCATCCTGTTCCAGAAAGTGCATGGGATGAAAAAGTACTACTGTCTTTACTCACTAGATGGAAAGTACACATAAGGGATCACAAACCCCTTCTCTGTTCAGCTGTGTCACACAACATCTCCAGTATCTGCATCACACAGCATTTAATGGTCTATTTTCCCTCTTCACCAATCGCATGCACAGTGCTAACTGCAGCCGTGCCTGAAGTCCCATTGAGTATCCTTGCCAGGGAGCCTGGGAATTCTTTGCATTTCATTTAGTAAGCCATATTTGCATGAGCATAAGGCATGCCAGCTGACTTTGCTTTTACTAAATATATCATGAAATTGATAGAAATGTTCTTTGCTGCAAGCAAACACACTGGGGCATATTCATACCATCCCCCTTGAGAGTTTGCACAAGTCACCCTTCAGAGATGCCCACCACTTTCCACCAATTCTATAAGGAACACAGGCTCCTAAATTTTGGTGCATCTGATTGTATCTCTGATATCTAAAGTAGGCAATGAGTCACTCTTGCAACCGCACCAACGTAGGTGCTTATCTCAGCATAGCACTTTTAGTGTATCCAATGTTTGAATAAGATTATGCACAACCAACCTTCCATAAGCATTTAGGCTAGCAAATCTCAATGGCTCAAATACTTCCAAAATAAGCAGCCCAGTCCTGACTAAAATGTAAGTGAAAACACAGGAAATATTTTGTAGTCTTCAGTCTAATAATTATGATGAGGCATCTAAAGCAAAAGACTTCATTTTGAGTCAATGGTCAGCATATACACCCTTTACACGGTTAATACTGAGTTTCACAGTATAGATTACATATTCCAAACTTCTTTGGAGATATCCATATCCTCACAGAGAGAACCTGTTTAGTTACCACTGACATTTAGAATATGCTATTTGTTTTCTTTCTCCTTTACATTTGACAGTTACTGCTTAAGAAAGGACTTTGATATAGCCCACGACATGCCTGAGGGTATTTTTTAAAAAGCAGGTTGGGGGAAAAGGAAGAGAATGAATGCATGAAAATAAAGCCTGATCTAAATTAGTAAGTTACATGTTCCCAGGTGTTTGCTTCTTGAGATCTCGCATAGAGCAACTATACCAGGACTGCTGTAGTTTGAGCTTTTCAGTTGTCACTAAATGTTTCTTCCTTTTTCATAAGCTGATCTCATTCAGAGTGATGTTGTTTTCACCTCACATCATCTGTACAAACAAATAAAATCTTCCCTACCCAACAAACACAACCACAAGCACACACATACTCCTCTCTTTGGTCTGCGTACAGTAGCTTGGCACCAAAAAGATAAGTGATTAAGTTTTAACAAGTGTCAAAGGCAAGTGGCTCACAGACACTTACCTGGAGATCAGAATGTGGTTTAGGTGCTTTCTGAAATTCAAATTAGCAAGTGTCATTCTTCCTGCCTTCTACTACACTTCAGGGAATGTTTGATCTGCAGAAAGAGAATGAGACCCAGAAAACGAGCAAGAGATATACCCCCAGGATTCCAGGGCTCAGACATCCCACTCCCAAGCACTGCCACTCTTTCTGGGAGCAGATGAATAATCAAGGTTACTCTTGCTTACATGGCCATATTGCAAGGTGCTAATGTAGTGTAATGTAGAAATGATTCCCTCATAAATATTTAGATCAAGGATTTCAGCACAGAACATTACAATTAACAATTCAAAATGCTACCGTTGAAAGTTATTTTTGACACTATCAGCTGGAAGTGAGCAGACATGCCTTTGTTAAGTTACAATGTAGTCTATCATTTGTAATACAATATCAATGCAAAAACAATCCCTCAGAGCATCGATCAGAAATTTCCTAATTTTTTTTTGTTTGCTAAAGCACATGTTTTGTAAAGGCCCTCATGGTCCTATGCCAATACCATCGTCCTCTGAAATACAAGACTTTGCAAGGGAAGGAAGGAGATCTAACATCTCATGACATACAAGTTCCTTATTGTTAAATATGCTAAATTTAGGTAGTTTCTACACAGTAAATAATGAAACAGATTGGTATATAGGAAATGTATACATCAATTCATAGGAATTTTACATTACACATAATGTTTGGAATTAATGTATCAATATTTACCTACATCCACCCCTCACACCTCTCTAAAACACTATTACATAAGTGCTTGAAAAAATTCACAAACAGCCACAAACACAGAAAGATTTGTAATTGCAGATTGCAGTGTATAAGCAAGCTACCTCATTTTTCTTTTTTTAACTGGAAACTATTAAGTGCAGTGAACTATAAGAACCTGCATCCCTTGTCCACCTGAGTATCCCATCAAGATGCAGTTAACATCGCAAAGAGAAAAAAAAAAAAAGATAAAATAAAAATTAAGAAAAAAAGTGTCAGGAAAATAGGAATTACCCAAGAAACAAGTTTTTATTCTTGCTTGTGTTCAGTCAGTCCTGTACCATCAGTCTTCTTCTACCTTTGCAGCTTCTGTGTTTGCACACCCAAAGCTGAACAGCCCATGCTCCAGCCTCATACCAAGATGGGAGCTGAGTTTTAACCAGACTGCAACAAACTGGCATTTTGTCCATTTGCACGGGACAGAAAAAAAAGTAACAACTATATTGATCCTGAACATTCTAGTTTCATACTGAGTTGTTAAACTTGGGATTAATGCTTTCCTGGATATTGATGTAATCTTGGATACTGATATAAGCAATGTAGAAAGTACAGAGGACAGGGGAAAAAACCTTGTAAGACCAAGGCACCTTGAAATCTTTTTTTCTGTGTGTTTTTCTCATAGTTCTCCCCTTCAGTTTCAATCCCTCACCAAAGTGAACTTGTAAAGAAGGCAGTGGTGTGGGTATGAAACATGCACACAGCACATGGAAAAGAAAACCCTTAGCAGTGACTCTTCCAAGGTTGAAGATGGACTAAACACAGCCCTGTCAGAGCATGTTGTTGACTGCATCTAATTCTCTGAGTGACCTGTTTTCCTACTCACAGAGCAGTGCAAGGCAAGGACAAAGGCAAATTCATACATTTGAAACCATATATATATTATATATACCATTAATATATATATTATAACCATTATTATTATTATTAATATATATGTATTATAACCATTAATAAGAGCCCACTTATATATACGGAAGATGTACAACTGCTAAGTCTTATTAACAAAGGATCAGACTACCCACCCTGTGACTTGCTAATCAGTTATGTACCTATGGGTACCGGATGTGCTGTGTACTTTAAAATCTTTGCAATGATCCCCTAACTTGTCTTTAAGTGCTGCTAATTTTAATGTGGCTATTTTTTGCAGGCAGCAGGTAAGAACTGACTGTTTTCTGAAATTTCAAGGAGATTTAAAAGGATATTATTTTTATTTTATTTCTGTTCTTTGGAATATTCAACAGTCCAGTCTTTAGACTGATGCAGTCAGTTCAGAATAGGTATCATAGCAGCAAGCTTGAATTTCATTGTAAAAAGCAACAAAGAAATCACTCTGTTCAACTTGTCCTAAAGATTTTTTCGAGAGATATATATGTGTGTGTCTATACATACTTGTATATATATGTGTGTGTGTATGTATATATACACACATACATAAATATCAATTTATAGTTCTGTTGAACAAAAGAAGTGAAAAAAAGGGAAAAGCATTGAATAATTCATGAAATTTTCTTCCTTTACCACTCAGGTCCAATTCACCCACATAAACATAAACCCAAACTGGATTCTATCAGACTACAGATATTACAGATACAACTGCAGGATTATATCCACTTCCAAAAAAAAAAAAAAAGAAGTCTTCCTGGTCAACACTGGAGCACTGGTAGGGTTTCTGACTTCAGCTGGAGACAGGCACCTAGATCTGGAGCAGCTCTCCTCATCTCTGTGCACAGTCAGTGTAGATGACAGAGTCCAGGGATTAAGACATCTGATCCTCAGCAGAGATGTAAAATAAACCATCTGAATGAGTTACAGAAGTATCCTCTTCTCCCACTGTTAATAAGGGAAGCCCAGAATAACTAGCTCAGGTACAGATATCTACCCCAAATGTTTAGTCATGAGACATTAAACATTCATTGTGTCCACTGTCTAACAAACCTTAAACAACCAGCCTATGCAAGCTGAATTATGACCACAGGTACTGTGTCACACAATGCATATCAACATATAAAAATATTCTAAATATACTGTTACCTTCAAGTCACTGCAGTGAAATCCAGCTAAAATCTGCTCTCCAGGAATACCAAACCAGATCCATTGCAGAGTTTATATGTCAGTAAAATACTCTCCTATGGCAGCAGAGCTTTGACTTTAGTGAAACTGGGCCTTATGCAGAGAATATTCTTCCTATAGCGTTGACTAATTTAGATTGCATGGCTGCATTTAGAGGGATGTCAAGAATTAACTAGCATGTTCTATATTTGTGAATTATGTATGTAATTCCCCAAACTGAAAGATGAGTATATATATATATATATCTAAAAATAAAACCCTATACATAGTTTCCCAGTAGACAATTGCTTACTCATTTAAAATGTATGTTTACTTAAAATTTTGTTCCCTGTGATGGCCTTATGAAATATACATTTCATTTTAGCATGGATTCCCAAAGGAGTCAGCTGCCAGGCAGCGTTTTTCTAGGTCCTTCAGTACAAACCATGTAAAGCAGGACACTAAATCTGCAATAGCAGGCAACACACAGGAATTACAGTTTCAGCTCAGTTTCTGCTGACAGTGCCTGAGGAGTACCTAGATCTGAACAATTCTGTTAGCACACTGGATAATTCATTCCCAGCAATTTGTTACCTGGCATTAATTTCCTACACAGCCACAATATCTGAACATGCTCCACATGAAATCTTTTTTAGGAAGGTCAGGGGCTAATAGGAAATGAATGCCTAAGTAAAAGTTCCATAGTTATGAAAGTTTTCAGCATTTTTGCATCCCAAACTCCTACTACTCCCAGCGTAGTTTTAGCTGCTTTTGTATTAGGCAATGGAGATATTAATTCTCCCAGCTGGAAATCTGTCGTAAATTCTGTCCCACATTTTGAAAGTATGAGGAAAGAAGAAAATAAAAATGGAGCTAAGAAAATAAAAAGTGCATATAGTCTGTAACAAACTACCAGTAAATTCAACCAAAAGACTATATATGTGATACTATATATCACATTACACAAAGTCACATAGACTATCCTCTCCATTGTTAGACATAGTCAAATAATATCTGCATACCAATGAAAGCATATGTTCACAAAGAAACATTTACTGGAGCAGTTTGTCATATTTTGAATGAGTATAATGTTTTACTGTATATTACAAATCCTTCAAAATCAATGTCATAGCCAGTCAAAACAATAAAACTGCATTACGAAGTTTTGGCTAAAATAAAGGACAGAGAAATAGTAGCATAGTTCTTGGCAGGAGACCTAGAGAAGTTTATATCAGGAGTCATTTAAAACTAAATCAAAAGGGATTCAGGCACAATTGCCTACAAGTAATACCAGCCAGAAAAAGTAACCTTTATGAAATGATACTTAAAAAAAACTTTTAAAAGGTACTGGTTTGCATCAAAACCTTTCCCAGAATAAATGTCTGGAAAGAGTTTGACAGATGTGACAGACAAATCTGTTCCTTTCATTCAGCAAATATAAATCGAGATGAAACTACAGATGGTTTTATAGAGAAGTGAGGTAAACTCCAGAGACAGCTATGGTTTGTAGTAAGGAAACAAAGATATCTAACTTTGAAGAAAAAAAGTTATGAAAACAAAGAGCTAGAGAATATAAAAGGTGAGAAACTCTGCTCAAAGCTTTTATATAAAACTAATAGTAGAGGTGAGTGGTACTTACTACGAAGAAAATGGAAAGTGAGCTGCTCACATATTATTAAATGCAGGCTCAGGTCCTTCTCAGTCCTTCAGCCCTACCAGATCTGCTGCATAGCACTGAAATATAGGATGAGAAAACATGGCATACTTTTAGACTTTTCTACAATTAGTCAGGCCTTATTACAAGGAAAATACTAAAAATAAGTATAAATATAAAGGTGTAGGAAAGAAATAGAATAGAAAAACAGGGAAGAAGGAAAATGGCTAAAATGTCTCAACTGTAAGCAATTTTTTTATTTTTAATTACAAGCTAACTCTTTTAAGTCTAAGTAAGTTATTTACAGAAACCGTAGAGTTCAGAAAAATTTGACATGTAAACAGGGAATGAACTATTAGTTTTGAAAGAAAACACAAAATCCAACAGGCAACATGCTCCATCATGAGAAAGTTACATAAGAATCATTTTACAGAATTGAAATGTTGAACACTGATATGCACAACAGCACCCTTTTGTTTTCAGTAATTATTAGAAACTTCCCTGGCGCATCTACAACCAGATAGCTAAAGCAGTACTAGCCCCCAGCCTTGCTACATGTCATATTCCATTTGCTACAGAGATAAACAGCAATATTAACTATGCAACTTCAGGCTCAGAAAAGAAACAATCCCTCAAGCTTCAACAGCAGGTGAGTAGATATCATACCAGTTTCACCCAAACTAACAGCTATCAGCAGTCACATCTTTCCCCAGGACAGCACACAGAAAAATCAATCTGTCTCCCAGTCAGAGTATTTACCACTTCAGTAAAAAGATGCAGATATTTTGTCAACAGAATTGTTACCCTTCCAAGATTTTAGAAGACTGAACTGTAGTTGTTCCATAGACACACGTTCCTTATAATTTTAGTACCAGTGTTGTGCTCAGTTGAATGAAAACTCTTCATAGAATCATGCAACTGTTTGTGTTGGAATGGAACTTCAAGATCATTTAGTTCATATCCTTTTCCATAGTCAGGGACACCTTCCACTAAACCAGGTTGCTCAAAGCCCCATCCAACCTGGCCTTGACCACTGCCAGGGGCAGCCACAGTTTCTCTGGGCAACCTGGTCCAGTGTCTCACCACACATATAGTAAAGAATTTCTACCTAATATCTAATCTAAATATATGCACTTTTAGTTTAAAGCCGTTGCCCTTGTCCTGTCACTACATGCCCTTGTAAAAAGTCCCTCACCAAATTTCTTGTAGGTCATCTTTAGGCAATGGAAGATCGCTATAAGGTCTACCCAGAGCCTTCTCCATGATGAACAAGTCCAGCTCTCAGCCTGTCTTCACAGGAGAGGCATTCCAGCCTTCCTCCGGACTTGCTCCAGCAGTTCCACGTGCTTCTTATGTTCAGGGCCCCAGAGCTGAATGCAGTACTCCTGGTGGGGTCTCAAGAGAGTGAAATAGAGGAGAATCACCTCCCTGAACTTGCTGGTCATGCTTCTTTTGGTGCAGCCCAGGATAAGGTTGAATTTCTGAGCTTCAAGTGTACATTGCCAGCTCATGTTGAGCTTCTCACTAGCCAGCATCCCAAGTCTTTCTCAGGGCTGCTCTCAATTCACTCTACACCCAGCCTGTATTTGTGTTTGGGATTACCCTGACCCAGATGCAGGACCTTGCATTTGGCCTTATTGAACGACGTGAGGTTTGCACTGGCCCATGTCTCAAGCATGTCTAGGTCCCTCTAGATGGCATCTCTTCCCTCCAGCGTGTCAATTGCAACACACAGCTTAGTGTTATTAGCAAACTTGCTGAGGGCACACTCAACCCCACTATCCATGTCACCAACAAAGATGTTGAAAAGCGCTGGTCCCAATGCGACCTCTGAGGAAACACTATTCATCACTGATCTCCACTTGGACATTGAGCCATTGACTGCAACTCTGAGTGTGACCATCCAGCCGATTCCATGAACACTGAGTGGTCCATCCATCAAATCTGTGTCTCTTCAATTTAAAGACAAGGATGTCATGTGGAACAGAGTCAAAAGCTTCACACAGATCCAGGTAGACAATGTCAGTTGCTCTTTCCTTATCCAGCAACACTGTAACCCCCATCATATTTCCCCTTAGCTGCAACCAGTCCATTTTTTTTTCTCTGCTGAGGATGCAGACTGACAGTATTGAGGTGACACGGTCATCAGAAAAAAGAGAACCTAGCTTCTTCTTCCCTTCCTTTCTCCTTATTCCCAGCTCTATACTACCCCAGGCTGTACAAATGCTGCCACGACTCATTTTCCCAAAGTATCAGCTCTTCAATCCAATTTACCAAGTAGCCGCAGCAAGTCAGAGGGTGCGGAGCTAATGGGGCTAGCGAGAGGAAGCAGGAGGTAGTCAAGGCAGGTTTACTCTCTCCGTCAGCCACGATGCTTCTAATGCCTCGCAAACTATGCCTGTTCACCATTATACCTCAGATCAGTTTTATGACGCTATCCCATAAGAGGCTTAAATACTCAGAGCCCTGAGATTCACAGTTGCATACGCTAATTGTTTTGTAGAAATACAGGTAACAAAAGCTGCCACAATAATTCATCTCTAAGTTTATTCGATTTATGACTAAAATTTCATTGAAAGACCAGACAATGGGAAAAGTGTTGAAAGAAGTATGCCTACAGCTTTGCTAAATAAATATGTACATATCTACTGTAACAATGTATCTGCTGGTCACTAAAACTGCCATGGTATTATTATGTTGTCTTTTATATTAAAATATATATATATTCTGCATTTCTAGCACTTTTTCTTATCTTAATAGATGTATAAACACCGAAGTTCAATTTGTTCATTAAATCACTGGTCAAAAAGAAAAAAGTTTCTGCCATTAAGCTTTACCCTATTAAGTTTTGCTGGATTTCTGTACTCTTCATTACTGTTGTCTCTCAAAATATCACCTTCACTTCAGCTGCAAATAAGCAGGGAAAATAGTTCAAACCTTAAAGGGAAACTTCCAAAGAACAGTGTTTTTTTTCCCCTCATAGCTGACACCTTTCCCAAGGGAACAGGCCACTTTTGGAGGTGTTAGTGCTTCATGTTTGCAGCAGTGGGAAAAAAAGTATATAGAAATAATGGGTTGGCAGAGTATATTATGAAAGGATTGCTCCTATTAGGGGATTCAGGGCAAATAAGAGTCAAGATAAAACAAAGTTATGGTGGAAAGCTTAGAGAATTTGTACTAGTTTCAATATCTTTGCTTCCATCTTCTAAATTGCCAATTGTCAAATGTCATTACTGGTCAGGCTGTTAGCTGCTTATTTGATTACAGTGCAACCCCTTTCTGGAGCATGAGCATGTCCATGTGCAAAATCACAAAATGTGCTTGTGCCGGTGCAAAAACTCAGGAAAGCATGAAGATGATAATTAAAGATATTTTGTTGCCTTTTTTAATACATAGATAAATCTACAACAAAACACGGAAATACCAAGCTGTTTGCCTCTATTCCATAAAGAATTTGTGGGTGCGTGTACTTCAGTAGTTGCCAACAGTTCTTGCACAGTTTTAATACTAATTTATGATGAAGCATACCAAATGAACCACAAGTTATTTAAGAAAATGAAATAAGGAAAGTTTTGAGGGTTTAGCGGGAAAACAGACTGGAGTGAGAGTAGTCTGATGTAAATGAATAGACGGCTTCAATGAAAATGAAAGAGAAGAAAACTCCCTCCTGGGGTTCATTATGCCTCTTGAGCTGTTGGTAGTAAAGTTAATTTTTAAATGCTTTGAGGTGATTAAGAACTCAGGCATCACTCTAAATGTAAATAAGTCCTGTTTCATTTCCTTGCAGCAGTCACCAGCTACTTAGCTTGCTGATGTATTTGAGATCCGTAGTCTAGTTCATAATTAACCCTCTTCATATGGAGTGAAAATGCCAGCAAGCCTGGTTTAGAATGTATATAACCAGGAAGTGACATACTCACTCACTAGAGAAAAAAAATGTTTATATTTGTAAATAATGAAGACATTATTTGAAGCAAAAGTATCACAGAATGAAAATCAACATATAAATGAAAATGTTGCTTCTGCTCACACCGAATGCAGCTTAAAAACACAGGCAGAATACATGCAGTTTAGAAGCTTAATAGACTAATCATGCATTGTAAAATTTGGAAAACAATTACAGCTGGACCTCTTCCTCCCCATCAGGTCTAGTTAACAGAAAATTTCAACAATCTGTATATGAATATCACATACAAATGAAAAATCTCAGATGATAATCCATTCTTGTACTGTATATATACAAGCAATTAAGATTTAACAGCAATAACCTTGTTCAAGGTGGTATCTGGGACCTCTGAAATCTGTATTTGCATTCCAAATTTGTCTCAAAATTGTTTCATGGCTATACAAATGTTTCAGAAGTAACTAAGGCTGTACACCAGTTTGTAATTACCTAATCAAGGACATGCTTAGCTGTTGAAACAGCTTGAAACATTTGAAATATCCCTCTTAGATACTAAGGTAACCAACAACCACCTCTGAAAAAGCTGACCTTAAAGTTTCCTACACTTACAAGAAGACAACTAGATCTCCCTTTCTTCGAAGACTGAGGTTAAATTCTTTCTCAATTCTGAAATATTTTAGTAATCCATTTTTAGTACAGGTTCTTTGCATCTGTCCTACTTCAAACTTGATCATTCTTGTACTAAACCTTAAAAAAAAAGCATGCCAATAAGACCTGAATTCAGGAATTCTGCACTCACAGACTTACTTACAAATCGAACGAAATTACATTTAAACAGCACTTTTATTTCCTCACACAGGTCAGTCTTCCAGGGATTCCCCACAACCCACCAGGTAGATGGAGACTGCCATTTGGTCCAAAATCTGCTTTCTGAGTGTCAGCCCAAGGGTGGTTGGTATCGAAATCAAGAAGGTGATTTGCTCAAGGATAACATCTTTCCTACCAGGAATCTCAAATGTACCTGGTTGCAGCCCCCAGTCTGTGCAGGTCCATTACAATGGCAGGAGAAGATGCAGTTTCTCAAGAAATTAGGTTTAACCCTTCAGAGGTTTGTGAACCTCTAAACCAAAAAGCCAAAAACATCTCACAGCTGTTGGGTATACCTATGCCTTGCAGAAAGACTGTGCATCTGACCCCAGCAGAACTAGAAGGAGCAAAGAAGAAAAGTATGATTCATCTGCCAGTAGAGTAGCAAGAACCTGACCATTCCTAAATGAATAACAAAATCCTAAAGTCATTATAAATAAACTACAAAATGCAGTAACTCTTTTTGCCAGCACTGATATTTAATACCAAATAGCTAAAATGAAGAAAGAGAAATGTCCTAAACTGATTGAGATAAAGACTTCCTCAAAGAGCTGGCAGTCTGAGTTTAGATCAACACTGCCCCAGCTAGAATCTTATTTCTGCTCTGCGATTGTCATAAATTATTAGTAAATTTGCTGAAATAAAATTGACTCCACCTATTTTGGAAAGTCCTTTCCAGCTGTTTTTGCTCCCAATCCCCATTCTCACACTGAAAAAAAGTTTTACTCAGTGTTGTTTTCAGATCAAATATTTCATTACATTTTTATCTTACAAATATTTTGAATGCAAATGAACAGCTGGATTGCTAATGCTTTCCCTTCAGAGCAGACAGCACAATCTAGTGATATCTGGCTAATGAGTAAGTCTTTCACTACATTTTAAGCCTTAGCTTTTATAGGAGAAGAATTTCTCTTCTCCCCTACTCCTCTTCAACTTTTAAATCAGATTACAACAAATATTACTCATGTCTCAGTTTCTGTAATTCACAGTTGTATCTGGAAAAAGATAAGGAAGTGAGAAAGGTCGATCTAGTCATTTATTAATGTCAGGGAGCGTCAGGCTAGATCTATTCAGTGGGGGAGAAACATTGCTGTTGCTCTCAGTAAATTGGGGCAGGTCCCATTAGTCTTGCAAACAAAAATTTTCCAGTTGTGCACATTTGCTAAATAAAGGTTCTCTGGTCAGCTGCCTGCTGACAGCCACTGAAAGGCAGCAGCAAGAAACATTGTACATCCCCCAGGCACCCGCAGGGAAAGCAGTGTTGCCCCATCAGAAGGTTCACGGAGTTTCCAAGAAGCAAACAAAAAGGTACAGAGAAACCACTAGAAAGCACATATTGAAACAGGTGTCTGATTGAACAGTTATATACATACATTATTTATAAGGAAAAGCTGGCTGTAGCATCTCCAGCAGGCAAGGTCTTTTTTTTTTTTTTCTCCATATTCTAAATATGGTTTACTTCAGAATTTATCTTTTTAATTATATCAAGCTTTGGAAGTTAGGCTTGAATACTCCTGTACATGGATATGTGCATTTAATGATTATGAAGATGTAAATTAATCTATGATTATAACTTGAAATTAGTCTTTGGAACTAACTCTCGAAGAAAGGAAATGCCTACCGAACAGCACATTTCAACATTCATTTTTGCAAACACAGCAGATAACTACTTTTATGTTTGAAGTTCAGGCCCTCTGCGAAGTATTTTAACCGTCACTTAAGAATTCCACATCAATGGCCTTATTTGAATTGCAGACACATTATTAGAAGGTGGAAGTTTTCTCAAAGACCACGGCCATAACGAGCCCAGATATCACCAATTAATAAAAGTGGATTTAGAAAAGCAGTTTTCTAAATTAGATCCTGCTTATCAGCGATCTCATCAGAACACCTCTCAGCAACTCTCAGCATACTGTTGTAGCACCCCATGAGAAGGTATGCAGGCAAAGACCAGGTTATTTTGTTCCTTTTGTTCTTAATCTTTAATTGTGCTTCACTTTCTTACACCAAATGAGGACAGATTCTTTGCATGAAAGTTCCCCACACCTCAACAATCCTCCACCCACCACGACACACATCCCAGAGAGGGCAGGTGGCCATCACTCCTCTCTTTCTCTCTGAGGCTGCTCACTCAGGCAACAGGGAAGTTAAAAGTCTCATTTCACTGAGTGCCCACGATAAAAGTATCAGAAATCCTCTCAGGCCTTTCTACCCATCCCAATGATCAGCCAAAGGGAGGAACAGCCAGGAAACCACACAGCAGGTGGATGGACACAGGAAGAGCAGGGTCCTCTCCATGTGGTGGAGTGGGTGATTGCAGCTTTTATAGCAAAACATCCAGCAGGACACAGCCCCATCATGACTGGAAGCAGGGAACTCTCTCCTCACTACTTGCTAAAAGCAAATGGTCACCCCAAAACCAATACATTTATTTTAAGCCTTCATATTTTTAAAATAATCTCATATTTCATAGAGGTGAAAAGAGGGCTAACCAGTTTTGAACATTTGCAAATGGCAACCAGTATGAAGTGTATAAAACCACAGTGTTAGGACCTTGCTGTGGTTGAATAAGTGGTTCTTTCACAGTACTCAGGCACGGATTACAGTTTTCTTCGCTGTGCCACTTTATTACTGCAACCTTTCCCATGCCTTACCTGTCTGTGATAACAAGTGGCTCTTCAGAGGAGTACTGCAGAAATTAATACTGAAATGTACACAGCAACACTAAATATAATGTCCCGCTAGCAGGACAGAAGTATACTGTCTTGATACTGTGCCCAAGTCTGGCTTCCTCAGATGAAACTGGAGGAGGCTCAGACTTAGCAACCCTGAAGTGCAGAGCATTAGCGGGTGCTCAGTATCCCAGAGTATGAGTAAAACTGAGCAATCCCAGCCCATGTTGACAGTCTGAGTGAAGATTTTTCCCATGGTGCTCTCAAAGCTTTTCAAACCCTGATCCTAACAGAGGCCCTAGGAGACTTTTTAATTTTCATACTTCTCAAACTCAATTTAATTTAGTTGTCCTTCTCTCTCAAGTCAAAGATTTAGAGGGATTTGAGGAGAAATACAATCTCCTTTCTTTAAAAGCAGGGTCTTATCACAGATCTCCATGATTTGCATTGTCCTAGCAATAGGGGAGATCACATAACTGGGAGTGTTTATTTTCTATGAGGCAATTAAAGTTGAGAGATATGATTGTAATTCTAAGTGCTTACTTGCAAAACTATGTACTCGCTTACACCTGGGCTGGGCCTGGTCACTCTGGTATCAGTTGGCAAAGTTATTTGTGTGTGCACATATCAAGGGCTTTGTGAGGTCAAAGAGAGACCATTTAATTGAGACTTGAACAACGTTGTCAGTGTAATCAAAATTCTCATCAATTCAAGAGAAATTTGGATTTTTATCACATTTCTCTTTTCCCAGAAAATATACAAAGATGTAACACGGAAAACTTATATTTTAAATGCTCTGCAGTCTAGAAAGATGTCTTCTTTCAAGTTTTTTTTTTTTTTCATGTTAAATAATTATTCACCTGAATTCATATCTCTTTTCATCCTTGATCGTGCTGGTCCACCTGAACAGTTCCAGACTGGGTTGGAATTGATTTTCACTACTCAAATTACCCAGCACATATTTTCCACAGGTTAAGGAAATGCACCACTTCTAGCCACTGACAAAATACTACAGCCATTTTAATATCTCCTGAATAAATAAAAACCAAAGACAAAAATGTACAGGACAGAGAGAAGCTTGCCTGGACACAGCTATGAGCTGCCAAGTAAGGACAGCCACAACTGCTGATTACAAACATGCAATTTTCTGTTTTGACTGGAGACAAGCCTTTCCAGTAAAATATGATGTCAATTAGCTTTTACTGTAGATCAAAAAGACTGGTTCTTAACCTTCTCTGACACCAGAAAGAGCAGAGGATGCCCAAGTTAGTCATATGATACAGGGATCTTCATTTAATCATCCAGCACTACCAGCCTCCTCAAGTAATCACCTAAGAACTGCTAATTAGGAAAAGAATAGATTATACTGAAAAAAAAACCCTATAATTTTTAACTTCTCTCCTGGAAAGGTGATTTCTTCTCTTTCCTTATCCCTCAAGCAAACACTGAATGTAATAAACATTGGTATTTTCTTCCACCAGCTTGCTATTCTCAGCTACATCTAATCTCTCACACCTGTTCAGACTCACTGATCCTCAAGGTTAAAAATCTTGCAGAATGATACCTCTCTTAATTAACTTCACTGCTTGTAACTGAAATTATAAAATTAAGAAGGATTTGATATGAAAGTTGATTCTTAATCACTTTGATTTATACTCCCTAAAATCTGATATAGACTGACCCATTTCTTTCCCAGTCACTGGCTGGTTCCTGCTTACCTGAGTTCTCTCACTCTCAATAACTTATATCTAAAGACCAGCCAGATGAAGTTCTGGTGACAAGAAGAAGCAATGCACCCTGAAGCACTTTTAGCCCTAGTGCATTCTTCTTAGGACCTATACTACTGCTGAATTACTATGTCCTGAATTCATTAGTGTCAGTAAGCTCTCATTTAACCTCCAGCTTCTCATTTAACTCTCATCTTCAACATAAGTACTTAAACCTGACCAGCTGCAAGTTGTGTACAAGCTCAAGTACCAGTATTGTCTTGCAGCATCAGAAATATCCACAGAATCTAAAAATCTTGCACTATATTTTGCAATGTGTAACAAGAAATGCTACACATATACCAGATTTGTTAGCCAGATTCTACAATAGCATGCCAGGGAATACTGAATACAAGTGAAAATATTAAATGCTATGTTTGAGGTAAATTATGGCTGATATCTAGAAGACTGATTAAAACTTCTGGATAAAGATTATGGCCAAAATTATCACTCACCTGGCACACTGGGACTTCTACCATAAGGGCAAATTTTGAGGGCTAACACAAGACTGCAAGAAAGAATTCTCACAAGCCTGACTTCCTCCTGCTACCTTGTCTTTTCACACAGGTAGCAACATATGTATTTATGTGTAGGGATGCCCATACACTCCCAAAAAAGAATTACAAAACACCTTATCACACAAGCTTACCCCACTTTGGAAAAAAAATGAATCCAGTTCATGAAACCAGTTACGTTGGTTAATGTAGCTCTGCAAGGCAGGATGCTGTGTGGTATAAGAAACCACAGGATGCAAAGACTAAATGGAAATGAGATTAGCAGAGTCTGTCTCTAGAGACAAAGTGATTATTCAGTCAAAATGATTATTCAGAAAGAACAGTCTCTGACAAGGGAGAAAAAGATAAAATGAGGGTCATCAGGAGACAGTTTGCACTGTTCAAATATTGATCCACAAGCAGCACGGAATGTGGTAGACCCTAAGGTATGAGTCATAGCAACTGAAATTACCTATTTACTAGATGCTGAAAATTACCAAGGTGAAAATCTACTAGGAATGAGTAGGGCACAAGAAGTCAGGAAGACAGACCCATGCAGTAAACTCAGGAAAATGCTGACAGGGATGGAGCTGCAACTGCTGTTTCTAGACTTACAGGCAGCATTAATGGTCAGAACCCCTTCTTACTGATCAAATTAAGGGTTAACAACTAGGGGCTGGGGCTAGGGCCTCTAAAATGAAAGGCGATTACATAAGAATTGCTGTTTGTTTCTTAAAGTTAGAAAGTTGGGGTTCCATTCCTACCTACCCCAAGTTTTCCAGCACACTGTTATCTACAACTACTGGTGTGCAATTACATGTTTCACAAAGTGGCCCAGTTACAGGAATCATTACTAAATGTTCCTATTAAATGTTCATACATGAAAAATGGAGCTTAAGTCTTCTCTCGTGTTTACACCCATTGTGAATTGATGTAAGTCTTGCACCTCACTGCATCTACATGTGATCTACCTTTGCAAGTGGGAGAAGACTCCAATCTGCTGTTTCAATCAACCATTCAGGGTACATCTTTTCCTCCAAATATTAGTGATACGCAGAGCAAAAAAAAACTACTAAGTGTAATTTATAATGCCATATTTCAAAAGAATGAATGGTTTAACTAACATAAGCATAAGAATAAATTTTGCCTATTTAACATAATGCAGGAATATGAAGAAACTTTCCTCTACTCTGCTCTTGTGAGACCTCACTTCAAGTATTGTGTACAGTTCTGGTGTCCTCAACATAAAAAGGGCATGGAGCTGTTCGAACAAGTCCAGAGAAGGGCCACAAGGATGATCAGGGGACTGGAGCACCTCCTGTATGAAGACAGGCTGAGAAAGTCAGGGCTGTTCAGCCTGGAGAAGAGAAGGCTGTGTGGAGACCTCATAGCAGCCTTCCAGTATCTGAAGGGGACATATAGGGATGCTGGGGATGGACTCTTCGTTAGGGACTGTAGTGATAGGACAAGGGGTAATGAGTTAAACAGGGGAAGTTTAGATTGGATATAAGGAAGAAGTTCTTTACTGTTAGGGTGGTGAGGCACTGGAATAGGTTGTCCAGGGAAGTTGTGAATGCTCCATCCCTGGCAATGTGCAAGGCCAGGTTGGACAGAGCCTTGGGTGACACGGTTTAGTGTGAGGTGTCCCTGACCATGGCAGAGGGGTTGGAACTAGATGATCTTAAGGTTCTTTCCAACCCTAACTATTCTATGATTCTATGATTTTTATGTATATAGCATTACTGTAAATAATAAAACTTTTCTTCTGAACACAGAAAAGAAAGAAAAAAAAAGGTCAACAAAATATTTTTCCTCCCTCCCCAGCCCAATTCGATCCCAGCAAAGACAGTAAGAGGGGATGGGTAGAGAACCTTATTCAAATAGGTTAGAATACATACTTTCTTTTAATATTGTTAACTCTTACTATAAAATTGCCATAAAACTTGTCAGCTGCATACATACTAGCTATAGAATGTTCCCATTTATAGTGACATCATTATATTTATTTGGAAGAATTTTGCTGACCTCACCTTTGTATGAAAATTTTTCTTCTTGCATGGGAATAGGTGGAAGTGCATGGTCCACACAGGAGAAGACAGAAACACTTGTATTATTTTGTGTCTGCACAGCACACTGGAGTCATTACCACTTTGCAAAATGTCAGAAAGCTAAAAGAGATTTCTCTTTCCCCCTCACAGTAAAATGAGAGCAGATTTGCACCACCAGATTACATCTTTCCACTGGCCAAGGCATTAAAAGTTTTACTCAGCTATTGTTTTTCACATAGGAAAGATATTAAATGGCACGGCTGACTGGAAAAAATTAATGCCATAGGACTTTCTTAATGACAGCAGGGCAGACTGAACTGTCATTATGACATTGCAGTGTTAGGATATTTTAAAAACTGCTTATGTTAGTCAGATACGTCAATGAAGGAGGAAAAATATGCAAAGGACTATTAAGTAAACTCACCTGTGAAGGTTTTATATTTACAGGGTACATTGTTCCCAACTGAAGTTTTGAGCTGAGCATCATCCCTTACTGATATTCACAACATAACTCTAGGCTCCCTCTCTTTTCATAGGAAAACAATGGTTTTCAGGGTTCATCCCCTTCTAACATCACTGGGATCTCACTTTACCCTATTTCAGAATAAATAGAGTTCATTAATGTAATAGCTTGTGCTGTGACTTCAGATTAAATGAGCACCCAGAAAGTAGGACTCGAAAAAATTAGACTTCCTCTAACTGCTCTTTCTTCCTTTCTAAGATAGTGATTCTGCCTGAGAAAAAAAAAAATTGAATAAATGAATATAGGAGAAAGACAGTTGGTCTTCTGTGCATGTAAGTTGACTTTACTGATCAAAAAATGTTTCAGAGACCTTGAGTGCAAGCCTTTGTTTATTGAGAATAAGTAATCAATCAGTCAGAGTACACAACAAGACCTTATTCAAACAATGCATAATGATGAGTGCCTCAGTCACACAGCTGAGATTGGACAAGTAAACCTGACATTACCAGCAAAAAAGGCAAAGTCAACAGCATAAAAGTCACAGAATGAGAGTTCAGGGAGGTCTCAAACACAGGAATGTTAACACATTCAAATGGACAGAGGACTTTCTTGAGATGTCTTTTAAACAAAATGCTGATTACCTAAAGTTATCAAAACTCGTCTTGGAAACTAGATTAAATAAATCCCCTGCATTTGAAATCTCTATGACTTAAGGCCCACTTCTGTTATACTAATTTTCATGAGATTAATTGTAGCAAGATTATTTTTTCTTCCTGTATGTATTTGTATATATTTTCCAGACTTCATTTACAGCAATCTCACTGTTCATAAACTTCACTGAAAGCAGGCCAAATGTGAACAACACCACAGACAAGAAACAGTCCGTATCATTAAGAAAAAATTAATGGAAAATCTAGTGCAAAACAAGAACTAATTATCCTATGAAATACGTATCTTTAAATTTCCTTTTCAAATGTTTCTCAAATATGTCTTTCCATATTTAAAATGAAATTATATAAACTCCCAAATTTTGCAGCATGTACATCCTGACAGTCTTCTGATTACCTGGTGATGGATAAACTTGCACTATTCACGAATGGGGGGGATGCCTGGTGAGAGAAAAGAGACCAGATATGCAGAATGATTTCACATCCTTGGGTTAATGAACAGTAACAAGATAAGAATGTCATTTGCTTCATCAGCCTGCAAAGTATATTTGAAAATGGAACTTGGTTCAACATAAAATTTATGGGTCTGCTTTACTTGCTGCTAACTGCAAATCCTGGCATGTAGTCTTCACTTTCCCACATTTTCTTGAAGGTTGTGCAAACCTTCAGATTAGCAAAGCTGATTGTGTGAGAGAGTTTACAAGACCAGAAGACCACGTCAGCTGTGGTACAAAACTTCAGTTGATAACCCAGGCTGGTAATGCTGGCCATTTCTGCACTGCATTCCATCAGCCCATTCCTCAAACCTTTAGCTGGTTATGTAAGTTGATTTTCCTTGAGCCCTTCCAGAACTTTTCTGTTAAAAATTTCCCTGTTATGCAGCTACTGAACTTCATGCATTTATCTTATTTATATTTAAAAAAAAAAAAGAGTCAACCAAGAACTTAGTTGTTGCCAATGGAAATTTTTCAAAGAGAATCTTAATACATCGTCTGGTTTTGATAAACCAAACATTCCTGCAGCTACACAGAGAGCACTACATCTCCATAAATAAGTATCAGTCTTATCTCATTTATTTCCACATGCACATGAGAGACAAATGCTGGAAATGGAAGTCTGAGGTATATTTCACAGTGGACAGAACCAGGATGCATTTCCTTCTGCTCTGCACTTGGACAAGGGCCCTCCAAGCCCTCAGCCTCTGTTGGGACTATGAAATATTCATTTTGCACAGATAGAAAGGAAAGGAACTGAATTACATGCTGACCACTGTATTCAACTGCTCATTTGCCCAGTAGGGAAAACACTGGGCTGAATTTTGAAACACATTTGGTAAACTTTCAGAGTATGAACTGTTTGATGCCCTATGCACCCCAGGGGCTGCATAAAGACAACAGGTTTGAGATTTCAGGGAGTGAAGGGCAAAAGCAATGAAAACTGACTTTGTGCTTTGCTACTTTTCCTCCATTTAGAAAAAAATATATATACATAAAGAAGTTACTGCTTATGACAAAGTCTAGGAAATGTCTTATTAACTGTACACTGACCTCTAGTTATTCTGAAGCATTTTATGAATTGAAAGACAGAAATACAGACACGTGGAAGGTTCATTCAAGCACTAAGGATACACATATTTTCCTAAAATACTATTTTTAAGGGAAATTGTTATTCTAAACTTTTCATTATTATTATTCTAATCAGACTGATTTTGGTGAGAGAATATTCATCTGATCCATAATCAACTCTCCAGGAATCTTCCACAATGATAAAGGAAAACCTTGGTTAAAATAATCTCAAATTCAGCCCTTTTTGCTTCTAGCTGACTGTAGAGCTTCCTCAAAGGATTAGCAAGTGGGTGACCTACAACATGGTCAATGAAAATTTGGCTAGACTAAAAGGGTACTGGCCAGAAGCTGAAAATCTAAGTGGAGGCTAGTTAGGGGTGATGTTCCTGAGGAACCAGTACAGGATATGACACTATTTAATAACTTCATCAGTGAGCAGGTATGAAGGAATGGAAGGCCTCATGGCAGATGCAAAGCTAAATGGAAGAGTACCTTGGGGACCAGCACTGCCATGCAGAGGAACTTCAACAAGCTGGAGGAATGGACAGGCAGGAAACACACCAAGTTCAGCAAAGGCAAATGCCCTGAGGATGGAAATGCTGCCTGTGGTAGTACAAGCTGGAGATGGATTGCCTGGCTTGTAGCTCTGCAAGACGGACTTGGGCAAGGGGTGCAGGACAACAGCATACAGTGATTCATTAACAAAAGGTCATAGCCAGGAAGGCAAGGGGAATATTGCTCCCACTCAGCCCTTGTGAGCCTGCATCTGTGTCCAGTTTGGGGCTTACTGATAGATGAGATGTATTTGCAAAGTGGAAAGAGTCCAGAGAAAGGCCATTTAGATGGGGGCTGGAGCATCTGAAATCCATGGAGAAATTGGTGAACATGTTTATTCAGCCTGGAGAAGAGTATGGGGGAACCTATTTGCAGTCTTCTGCAATAGAAAGAAGTTCTCATGAGGGTGGAGTCAAACCCATCTCTGAGGTGCTCAGCAAGAGGCAACAGTCACAAGTTGCAGCAACACAAGCTCTAACTGGACCTAATAGGAAAAAAAATAGTCTGAGAGTGATTAAGCACTGAAAAAGGTTCACCAGGGACATGGCGAAACCTCTGTCTTGGGAGGTTTTCAAAATGTGACTGGACAAGGTCCTGAGTAACTGGATTTACATCTGAATTTATTCGCACTTTGGGTTGGACTGCATCACCTCTGGAGGCTTCTTCCAACTTGTCTCTTTGACCCAAACTTATACTTACGGGCACAACCATATCAAAAGGATAGAGCTGGACTGTGGTCCCTGTCATGTCGAATTAAAGCTCAAGAGCTGGTTGCCTTCAGGAGACAGGGCACAGTGGCAGCACACTTTTGGAGGATCAGCTGGGCTAGTCCACTCCCATACATTCACTCCCTGAGGCATTATCTGCAAAGCACTGAACATTGTTGGAGTTTGTGTAGAGCCCCAAAGAATCTACTATGCACAGAGGAGAAGAGAGGATAGCAAAGTAGTTTGCCCAGGAGACCTGTACTCCTGTATCCTGCCCGGTTGTCACAGGCTTCTTTCAATAAACTCACTGAATCTCTCTGGGAAGCCAAAATGAGACAATCTTCACATCTACTCAGAGCACAGCCCACTGAGGTCCAAGTCCTTCGGACAGCTTTATAAGATAAATATTTATTAATCTGAGTTACTATAATAGCGTAAGTGTTTACTGTCGGTGAGAATTGCTTCCTTTTGGTCTCCTCCCTGCAATTTTCTACAGCTGGAAGTTGTTCTTTCCTTCACATTCCCTGACTGCCCTCTGAACTCCCCTTCACCTCTCTCCATCCTTCCTGTGCAACTGGCATTAGGCTCTAATCTCAGTTCACTTTTCCATTCTGCTACTACTTTATCCACTCCCTTCTCAGGGTGGCCAGCCTGGGAGACCACTCGCTGTTTTCATGGATTTCAAATTGCATGTCATTCCTGTCATTCCTGCTACCTCTTTCCGCATTGTTTTGCTTTGTCTGTTTGGATGTTGCGTCAGGTGCTTGGATACTCATGGGAATGGGTGTGGTGAATAAAATTTATAGCTTATGGTAACAGGAACTTCGTAACACCACTTTGAATATCTGGGGTTAAGTGAGTGCAAGCTCAGCAGGAATTCAGAGCATCAGGCAACAATCCATGAAGAAGTAAAAGTAGGGAGATAGATATACCTGTGTTTGCAAATAAACTATGCTTTCTGTGAGTCTGACTCCCTGCAGCTGGGCAGCACCAAATAGCAGTGGCTCACAGACAAATGAAGCTCTACCTTCTGCAAGCTACAGCAGGACAGACACTGACACATATGGGTTTTCTTACCTTCCCCATATTGTAAGCTCCTCTAATATGCAGTCAAACATTGCCACATTTGAGGACTTTGTTGTGTTTTTTAAGGAAAAAGAAAAAAACTGTATCTGGTTACTTAATACCAAATTTGTGGAATTGCATCTTTATTAGCCAAAAGATGAATCCAGCAGTTCTGTGAGTTTCCAGATTAATTCAGGCTGGTGGATTGTTGGAACTGTTGGAACAAATCCAGAGGAGGGTCACAAGTATGATAAGGGGGCTCAAGCACTTCCCATATGAAGACAGAGAAAATTGGGGCTGCTCAGCCTGGAAAAGAGAAGGCTGCGGGGAGACTTCATAGCAGCCTTCCAGTATATGAAGGGGGCCCATAAGGATGCTGGGGAGGGACTCTTCATCAGGGACTGTAGTGACAGGACAAGGGGTAACGGGTTCAAACTTAAACAGGGGAAGTTCAGGTTAGATATAAGGAAGTTCTTTACTGTGAGAGTGGTGAGGCTGGAACGGATTGCCCAAAAAAGTTGTGAATGTTTCATCCCTGGCAGTGTTCAAGGCCAGGCTGGAGTAACCTGGTCTAGCGGAAGGTGTCCCTGACTGTGGCAGAGCTGCTGGAACTAGACGAGCTGACTGTCCTTTCCAACCGAAACCACCCCTAAGATTCTATGACTCGAGCACCACAGCTGTGACTGACATGTGCTTAGCTAAGCATGAGTTGCAGCTGAAGCTTTCTGTATGACAGAGACATTTAAAAAATTACTTTTTTGATTTTCCTGGTGTTCCATGAGGAGTGTGGTTTTCTTGTGATATGCCAAGGCACAACTACAATCTGTCCCTTTCCTGTCCAGATCCACTTCGTTTCACAAAACTGGTAGAAATTTATTTGGTTTTGACAATTTTATTCTCTGGCCAAACTCAGGTGAAATTCAGCCACCACTGTAGCCCACCCAAATATAAATGCATGTGGTGCACACACACATACATACATGCATGCATATACACACACAATGTGGATGAATACCTAAGCCTCTTCTTGTTGGGAAGTCTGGATAAATGAAAACAAAGAGAACAGAGAGGTATTTCAGGAGCCAAACCTGGTGTCTGGGTTGGGGTTTTTTTTCATGAACAAATAGATTTCATTCTACCTGTTTTTGGCAGCAGGTTATTTTCGACACACATACCTTTACTCATTTTTTTCTACTTCTCTACAGCATATGTAGGTAGCTACCAAAGCTCAGGAATTTCCCATTTTAACTCCAGGTTTCCAGTGAACATGGCATATAAATGCAATAATTTAAACTGCTTTATATAGCCCATGAATGTAGTCAACTGTAATTTGCACCTATCAATCTGTCAGTCGTTACAATTACAGCAACTTTGAGGAATAAACCTCTAGAAATATCCATCTTTTACAGTTTTAAATAAACACAACAGGATGTTAATAAACTCCAGGAAAAAAAGAAAAATCACGCTCCTAAGTCCTACACATGTTCACAGTTGTATTTTTAGATTACATATAATAGACAGCAATCTTTGTTCGGAAGCCAACGCACACTTCCCCAGTGAACTTCAGGATACACATAAATAATCAGGGCTGGAGAAAGGTCATCACACGGTTAGAACTGGGGTTAGCAACAGCACCATGCAAACCAATTGTTCAGAATGCCTTAAGCAAAGCAAATCAAGCTAAGTGTGACATGACTGACTGTGCTAAAAGCTGAAAAGACTTAATCTTAGGGATGGATGAGCCAGCCTTGAACCTTATTGTTCACCAAGTCTTATTAAGAATCGACAAGTAGTGGGAGAAGTTACACAGTTAAGCTATAGCTGACAGGTATAAGAGTCCAAAAAAAGAAGCATTTATCAGGTTCAAGGACCACCACTTGAACACACAATAATCAATAATTGGTCCCAAGGTCTCCTTATTGCTGCAGTAGAGAATGTATTAATGGTACATATTGACTTGCAATTAGAGATTCCTGAAAATGTTTCCCTTTTAGCTTTTGCAACATAAAATTTAGTTAACAGAGGAAAAATAATATACTGATATGATAAACAGGGTCAGCTTCCCATCAGAAAAAAAGAAGAAAAAACAGATTTCATCACGAGCTACTTGTCTGAAAGCTCAACTTTTGTATCTGAAAAATTATTTTCATTTCAATGCACTTGAGCACTATCTTGTGGTCATGTCATGATCTCATTTGCTTTCCTGGGCCATAATCTCTAGACAGATTTACCTGCACTCTACTTTATGCCTAGGGACTAACATGCTGCAAGCAAGAGTCTCCGCCTGAATGTGGGAATTGTCTCATGGAAGACATAGGTATTTCCATAGAGAATGAGCTCCTCACAACAGCCCACAAATTGTACACAAAGTATTTAGCATGCTAAGGGTCACTACTTGTCAGAAGAGAAGGTAGCAGAGGAGAAAGCAGAAGATTCAGAGATGTTACACACTTTGCAACTGAATTGTTGTATGCTTTAAACACAGTTTCACAATACTAATAAGGGAGCTAAGTCCTGTGATTTCTTGATAGATTCCTAAATATCTCAGAAACTGCCTCAGAGAGAACTGTAAAATGCAGGAACTCTACAACTGGACTGTAATGAAACAGACCGAGTTTTGAATCTCAATCCAATCTCCAAAAAATCTGTTTTCTATCTGAAATATCTTCTGTATGTTCCATATGAAGGAAATATACTTGCTTGCATGTTTGTTTTTCTTTTTTCTCAAAAGCTTCCTGTAAATGAGATATTGCATCTTGTTCTTGAAGGCATTGTAAATTAATACTGCTTACTTAATCTTGTCTCCACATGATTTTTGGTTTATTTATTTGTTTTATTTTGGTCTGAAAGCTCTACTTGATAGGATGGAGCAGTTGTGCAATCATAACCGGTGCTCACTGTTACAGAGATATTATGAAACTTAGTTAATTGAAGTTTGTAAAAGCTTTTCAGAATCTTAAATGAAAGCTGCTTAAGTTTAAGTAAGAAATAGTTATTAGGAGTAGAACTTGGAAGAACATCTGATGAAATGATGTATAAGAAAACTACAAAACAGAGGATCTACGCAAATCTTAGCTAGATGAACATCCATCTGTAGCTCTAACAGAATTAGAGTGGAATACCATGTGCTGAAGCCTGACCTCATTTACCTGAACTGCACTAATGGGAGCTGAGTTACTCCTGATTTACACCAACATAAACAAGACCAGAATCAAGCCATGCAAGAGCCCTAGGGGTATGCTTAGAACAAGAAGAAAAGGAAAGAGCTCTGCACTAGACAAATCCACCAGCCCAAGGGGATTCCTAGTTTGAGCTAGTTGCTATTTGACAATTGCCAGTCCTCTGGCAAAACTGTTTCTTACTACGTATGAATTTTTTCAGTCATGAAGAAGAACATTTTTTTTTTGCAGAGAATATATAAAGTCAAGTATTTCAGGAGGGGCAATGACTAGTTGTGGTCAAAAAAAATTATCTGATAAAACAATTCCTCCTTCCTCATCAAACAGATACTTTTCCTGTATGCCTGAAACAATTCTACTCATTTTACTCACAAAAGAGGCTATTTTTATTAGTTACCTGCAAGCTGGTTATTTTCTTGAGCCAAACCTGAAGTGCAAGGTGACTCTTTTTCTTACATCCCCAGAAAACCTCTTGCTGGGGCTTCACTTGCAGCCCACACAGCAGCTGCAGGAGTTATGATGGAATTACAGCATAGCTGGATATTAAGAACATGATTGCAATTTAAGGTGCATTTGAAGCTCTTGAATAAGAACTCACTCAGCACATGCGTAATGGAACTATCACTCAGATGTAGACATATATGCTAGCAACATAGTTTCTAGGGTTACAGCAAAGTATATTCAGTGCCATGCAGGACAGAAGCTGACAGTTGAGGAGCTGTGGAGAACAGCAAGCCCAAGCAGAGAACGCATGCTTACAGCCCACACAGGTCCAGCTGGTTCTCACAGCTCTCAGCATCTAATCTGCAATTTTCAAGTGAGTATTCACTTATTTCTTATCACCTGTAGCAACTTCCTGTTTCATATTACAACACTGAATAAAGACTAAGGCCATGTTCAGTTACGCTTGCCTTATACGCCAGATCCCCATTTTAAGGCTGAGACAACATTAGATACTAGAAACATATCCACAATGACTTGTCCAAAAAGTGTACTAGAAGTCTGGGGAAAAGCTAAGTATTAAAGTTGGTTCTGCAGAGATCTGCTCTAGTATCTATCTTACAGGGCTATTACTCTTCTTCAAAGACTGCCAAAAAAAATGATGCTCTATTTCAGATGCCTGACAACTGTTGCACGAGCGGATATAATATGCCCTCTGCAATACATTTGTTCCCTCTATATCTCTACGTGGCAGAGAAAGGTATTTACTAATTCTGCTCATTGCACCTGCAACACTGATTCCTCTGCCAGCAAAGTTACCAGCTGGGAAGAATTCTTGAACAAGGGAGTGCCAGGACCAAAGACCAAGTGACCAGACTAAGACCAAGGTAGGATTCCCCACTTGGCATAGTTTTATGTCCTCTGTGTCAAAAGAAAATTGTTTTTCCTTTATCTCTCTTTAAAAAAAAAAAAAAAAATCTAATGCAGTAATTTAAAATGTGGTGCATTAGACACCTCAAAAGTGCTGAAACATAGATGGAATTATCAACAAGCGGTCCCAAAACTAAGCAGAATAGCTAGAGACAGGATCTCCAGATTATTTCCCTTGGGTTACAAAGTAAGGTTTCCAATTCTTTCACTATTTGGATATTTTTGTTTAATTTTTCAGAAAAATTCCCCAGTTTGTCATTGGCCTCACTGAAATATGAATACAACTGGATAGAATATTCTTGAGTTGAAAATACAAACACCACATATGATGATTATTCTGCTTACATGAAGGCCATGTTAGTCCTGTTTGCCAAGGAATCTTCCTGGAAGTTAATACTTAGCTTATCATTAGCCAGAATCTCCCTCAGTTATCGTAAGGGTGACTGTTTCTGGGACGTTCTCTCCTCTAGTACTTTTGGCCTCTATTCTTTCTTCCAAGATAAAGTTGCCTGTTTCCAACTCTGAGATCTCTTTGTATTGTTTCTGTTCCATGCTTGGCATTTTCCCAGTCTGAGTTATCTGCAAACTTTATTTGTGATAATATAATTTATTCTTTCAGAATATAGCAAAACACATAAACAGAATGGGGCAGGAATTAATCCTTGCAAGAGACCAATTCAAGCATCTTTATCTAGCAAGGATTTCTCATAGTTATAATTTGAAACATAGTATTTAAGACTAATAATTTCGCACCTGTCCCCTTTCTTCAACAAAATATCATCATATACTAAGCAACACTCATTTCAGAAATCTATCAACCCAAATTGTAATCCTATTCAAAAGAAAAATTATTTTGAGAGGATTTCCAGGCCACCAATCCATGCTGGCTGCATTAATTGCATTATTTCCCCAGTTTATTTAACTGATGCACTCTAGCAAATTCATGTGGTATTGAATACAGGCACTAAGTAACCCAGATTTCTAAACACCAAGAAATGGTACTTAAATATCATTTTAAAATATTTCAGATCTTGAAGTCCTTTGAAACTTACCCCGTAGACTAAAACACATCACTGTGAATGACTGTAAAACCTCCTCAGCCTCATCTTTTACAAGTCTCTGACATATAACAAGAGTTCATAAAAAACAAACGGAGTAACTACACTCCCTCAACATCTTCCAAAATACTGAGAAAATTGGAAGTATTTCTTATTGTGAGATGATATGAATTCATTAACCCTCATTTTCACCAATATGGACAATTATATCTTTTCTCTCCTGTGCCACTTTTCTGTCATTGGTAACTGTACCATCCCACCTAGTAATAGACCAACAATATTTTTCAGGATTTTTTTTTTTTGTTATATAAGTGGAAAATTTTCTTACAGTCCTTAAATGTACCAGCCACTGATTTTCCCTTTTCTGAATTTTGCCTCCCTTTTCAATTTTCTATAACTTGATATTAACTGTATTCATTTATACCAGCTCCTTTCTTAGTAAACATTACTCTTTTTAAAGCTGTATAGCTACTTTCACTCTCTATGCCATATGGGATTTTTGTTTGGTTTTAAGATATAATCGTCTTTCTAAGCTGTAGAAATATTTTAAATCCCTCAGTTCTCATAGGCTTATTTCATGGTTATGACTGGAAAGTACCTTCAAAGATCAATCCAGTCCAACCGCCCTCCCATGAGCAGTGACATCATCTCCATTAGCTGATTAGTGGCCCCTTTTACACATTGAATATGCACAACTGCATGTCACAATGTGTACATTTCCACTTGTTTAACATACTTACTTATCTAAATACAGTAGTAAAATTTTATTCTTTTCTCATACAATAAGTGCAGCTGTCTCAATCACATCAACTTTAAAAAAAACACTGATTTTGAGATATCATCATTCCTTGTTCAATATTTAGAATAAGGTCTAATATAACTTTTCTCTATTGTGGGTACAATATATTTTTGATTTTGAAGTGTCAATTAAAACTTTATTTTAAAATCAGGTTTAGCACTTCTATATTGTAAAAAACCCCAACACATTGCTCACACTAAATTCTGACAGGAAAATACAATGTGTGCCTTTATTAAAAAAGTACTAATTAGGGACACTACTTTGTTTTTTTGTTGCTACCACAGTAGATGACAATTAAATTAGTAGTCATGTTTTTCTCTTGTAAGACCCTGACCAGCAAACTCCTAAGATCACTTAAGTTTTAATTATAAACTTTAACCCTATCCATCATGCTTATTTCCATCTCATGTGTATAATGAGATGGAAAACATCTGAAGTCTGCTACTTCTCACCACAGAAGGTGGAACACATTGCACAAACTCTCCCTCCTGCTTGTTCAGTACATCACCTTCTGTCTCCTGCTGTGTATGGTGGTACCTGCTTCTCCTGCCTGGGGTGATTAATAGCAGACTACTTTCATTGTGGTTTTCACTTTCTTTGGTTCCTCACCAGCCAGATCCCTTCTTCGTAGATCTGGAGAAGTGCTGCCACTCATAGTAAGCTTTCCAAGAACTCTTGACCTTCTCTGATATGCCACACTACCTTACTTACCCTTTCATTTAATTCCCCTTATTGCTCTTATCTTCTAGACACAGCTAGGCCAGGCATCTTCCTTACATATCTTGCCTACTATTCACAAAAATCATCTTTCTTTGTATCTAATCTGCGATATAATATGGCTTGATTACACTTTCACAGCTGTAAATTTATTTGCTTAAATTGAGTTAGTCCTGAGATTACACAAATGTCAGAGTGTAAGCCCCATAATTACATAGCAACTCACTTTAGCTAAAATAGGATTTTATTCTTTACTTGTAAAAATAAGATGCTTTCATTCTGACCTAGATAAGAATCTCTTTCCCCTCCCTCCTTAAGAAAACTATGAAAATTAGATTGTAAATCTCCTGTGGAGACGAGACTTGGACAAATCAATAATTTATGTTATGGTTTTGAGAGACTTTCACCTTGAGGAAGTGCCAGCCCTATCATAATTCTGTAGATCTTGTTTGAAAATGTTTTCCATTACTAATGGGGAGAATCAGTTAGGGGTTTCAATATTATTATTATTATTATAGTTATTATTATTATTTACACACAGCTCCTTTGATTTTCAATGTGTGACACTTTAGAATAATAGTGGTGTCTGCATTAATTAAAAACAAAGATGAGGATTCTTACTTTCCTTTCCCCTCACCAAGTAAAATGCTGGCAGGCAACACTCAGCATGTAGTGCTCTACTTCCAACCATGAACCCCTTTTATAGATTTCTGTCATTTTAGTTGCTCCTTTAGTTGGCTAAAATTACTGGTTATAACAGTGAGTTGGAAAGACGAATGAGCAGACAGTTAAGAGCAAAAGGGTACGTGTGGCAATTAAATCAGCCTTCTACAAATCTCAGGCAGAGGAGATAGACAGATAAATAGCCATACAGCTCCTAAAAAAAAAACCCTGTCAGTGCAAGGTTCATGCTGAGGCCATTGGGGAAGGAAAACTTATAAATTTATATGCCCAGCCATCTTTCTTTTGACCTCAGAGCTTTTTCAAGTACAGACTGCCATGTCAACAACTTATTTCCCCAAACCTCCCGTTGTTTCAAGAAACCTTCATTATGACTTGTAGCAGCATGTTCGAAACATTTGCTTGCTTCCTTCCACAGGATCTCTTAGAGATTAGATAAGATTATTAATGATCACCTACTCTTACCCATAGCACTGTAAGTCAAAACCACTCGCTTGAACTTTGGTAGCATGCTTAATTATGCCCACACGAAGTGCATATATAACAGCTTCTAGAATGGAATAACCAACAGCAGGGCTGGGTCATGCCTCCTGTAGAAATTCCACATTTCCATCTCAGCCATTGCAGGCAGCTGTGACAGCTGAACCCAACCTAGAGACAGCACATGGAAGTTGTAGAGCTTGTGCCTGACTGCTATATGCCAAGTAAAAGTATTCCCTTACCTCTCTAAAGCAAACCAAATCTAAGACATGCCAAAGGGCTAAGAAATCTGACAGAATAGGAAGTATGGAAAACAGAAATGAAAGGAGTAGCTCTTGCACCAACACAGTGTATTTAGCTTTTGTTTAAAATGAAATACCATGCAGCATAATTTTTAGAGATTTGTGGGATGAAATCACTTGCTTTTAGCAGACATTTGCCTATGATTCCAAATACCCGTTCTCATTCACTGCTACCACCATGAAAAAAGATTTCCTAAGCTACATGATGCTGGAAATATTAATCTGTCTATCTTGGTTCACAATCTGAAGAAATAAGCCCATACTTTACCAAAAATGAAAAAAAAAAAAAAAAGCCAACCCAACAACATTAAAAAAAAATAACCACACAACCACGATCATTTAACTTTCCAAGTCTTGATAAAGCTTTATGCTGCTGTCTTACATTCCTAGCATAACAGTATCAAGCAGGACACAAATCTAAAACGAACTCCAGATATACAACTTTTCATCAAAACAGAAAACATGGTTTTATTTAAATATGCTCTTTTTTGCTGTTGGGGTTTTAATAAACTCAAAATTTGATCAAAACTCCCAGTACACATCAAGAGCTATATTGAGAAAGGAAATCCTAGAACCTCTAAAGATTAGGATGTATAGACAGGGAACCATATAGCTAAGACTCTCTCCCAACTCCTAGTTTCACTCTCTTCATTTCTCATATTAGGTTTTTTCCTTTTTCCTTGCCTTTCCTTGTCTCTACAAAGCAGATCAGATATCCACATATTTACACAGCATTCATGGCAGCATAAACAGCTATGACTAAGACAAACTGATGAATATGTAACATGATCTTAAAAAATGCATGTGAATTATGCAAAGGCATCAACTTAATGAATACATTCATTTTGTCCTTTTATTGCATGGAGAGGTCAGTTTATCTAACAAAGAGCAACACAATAAATCACTCGGATTCTGAAACCGAGCTAATTCATCTAGCTAAATAAGGTGAGTTACTTGAAATTGATCAAGTGACTGAAATTCTCCTACAGTAGAATAGGATTGGATGTTCTGCTTAAAATGTCATGGTATCCAGGACATTTTGGTATGCCATCAGAGGTCTAAAAGATGCGACCCAAGAAGTGAGCTTCCACCTTAGCAGTCAGCAACCAGAAACTTTCCAAGAATGTTCACTGCCTTTAGAAGATTTTTGTAACAATATCAGTTATTTGATATTTGATAGATGAAATAACAACATCGATTTCTGCAATCGAAGGGATAATGTGACTGCTTTGTAGAATGTAAAAAAAAAAGAAGTGCCATAATTTCTCATACCTTTGTTATTTCACCTATCTGTTCATTATCATAAAAGGGATTTTTGTGCAGACTATTTGAAGGTCGTAGAGACAGGTTTTTATTTGTGCAGTGGCACATGATGAGTATTCGTATAGAAAACTAAGGTATATTAAAAATATCCATTCAGAAATCGCACACAGGTTGCAGTATAAAAGGCAACCATTAACTCAAAACAAAAAAATCCCAAATAAACAAATAACAAAAAAAAATTTCAGACAGTCTGAAAAGATAGACAATACCACTGAAGTTGCCAGATATCTCGAAATTTCACCATTTGCAAGTATCAGATTTCAGAAGCAGTACTCAGTGTAAAATCTGACTTAAATTACATTTCAGGAAAGTGTTCAAATAATTTTGAACTAACACATTCCTAACAGTTCTTAGCCATGTTTGTTTGGAAACAATTAAACAAAACTGATACAAAAAAATAATCTGTTGATGCATTTGCTCCATTTCTTCCAACCAAGTATTTAACTCCAGAAGTTGCATTGCTATTTTTGTAATGGATGCTTTTTTTTTTTTCACCTGGGTCATTTTTTACCCATGTGAAAGTTCTATCTTACTTTTTGTCTTCAACAGTTTGAAAACTTTGGAGAAGTCATTAATATTAAGAAGAATGCAAAAAACGATAGTTTTCTCATCTTGTCTTTGTTTCTCTTTTCCTCTGGGCCACGTAAAGATGTTCAAGCCAGCAGAGACAGCATTGCTCTTTAAAAAAAACTGCTGATTTAATATTTAGTAGGTGATGGATTCCACCTCAACAATCAGACTCAGGAATAAAAATAGTCTGAATCCCACTCAGTGCCATGCACAAATCCATAGATAGAAACCCAAAGTATTGTACAGCACAACATTTCCTGCTCAGTAAGCTAGAGACAAGCTGCTATGATTCCCTATACATACACGTATATCCTGAGCTGATGCCTGTCAAACCAGCCTCTGGTTAAGTGGAAAGCATAATATAGCTTCCTTTCCCTAGAGGTAACTGTCCTCATTACTGAAGCGAATGAACCCCTAGGTGTATAATAGAATCTTCTTTAAAATATTCATCATATGACAGCTGATATTTCAGCCATATTTGGCTGAAATGCTACATTTTGTGGAATTTAGGACTCCATAGTCAATTAACCTAGTATTTTGCTCACCATCTATTTTTATTTTTTTTTATCATAAATCATTAAACATTTATGTTAGTATGTGGTTTGTTATTCTTCTATTCTGGGCTGAGTAAGATGTGCAAACAGGGGTTTCTCTACTGCAGCATGTCCATTAAAATATCTAACTTGCAAGGCTGAAACTTTCCACTTCCACTCAGCTGGAAAACACCAATTTCTCCAAGGTGAGTCACATCATTCAGCATGGTTTTGTTTCCTTCACACTTCTCAGAATCAACAATGCAGGCTGTGAAAGCTTCCCTCTGCCAGCAGGTCTCAGGAAGCCCATGGGCAGGCAGGGAGAAATGAAACAGAGGCCAGAATGCTTCACAAGAAATCAGAACAAAGAGGCTATGTAGGGAGAGAAAGAGAAATACAGCAGCAGATTTTTCAGCCCAGACATTTCCATCTTCAAACACCAAATGACCATTTTCATTTTGCCTCTCTCTAGTCTTCCTTCTTTCTTTAAAAAATACTGCCAGATGCCCTGCCACCTCTTCCCATTTGTTTCCCTACTTGTTCTTAATTACTGCAACAAACTTCAGTAAGTCCTATTCCACCTGCCCTTCCACTCTGTCTCCTACAAGCACAGGTACCTGCTGCCTCTTCAGTTTAACTTTTCACCACCCTTCCTGGTCTTGGTTTCATACATGGCACATAAGGCAAGTACTGTAAGGTACTTACAGTAAGAGCTGTTCAGAGCTGCCTGTGCAGAGGGAGGGTGTCACCGACACACAAGGCTGTGCAGGAAGTTTGCACAGCACTTGCTTACACTCTGCAAGCATTCCCAACACCAACACAGCATTCCAGCACACTGGTATCATTTTAAAGTGATTTCTCATGTGATTAGGACTGTCTCTCTGTTCCCACATGCTGCCTAAACACTCGTGGCAAAAAAAAAAAAATCATCCTTATTCTCACTGGGACTTGTTTGTCACCAGAATCCCTCTTTAGTTTAAGTCATTTGCTTAGTCTTAAGATACTGATCACATTATGCTGGTCTAATTAAAATCATTTGCTGATGAATATTGTCAGTAATGTTACAGTTGACTAAATTAACACTGGTTTAGCTTTACCTTTTTTATCAGATTAGCTACACAGCACTGATTGATGAGCATTTAAAAACAGGAATCCCTTTCTTCAGGTCAAAGACATAAAAGGAAAAGCTGAAGATCTGAATACGATACATCAACAAGTATTACCAAAGAAAGTCTGATATTATTGTGCAGAAGGCAAACCAAATGCACCCCTCTACCACTTCCCTGCATGCTAGGCCATAACAGCAAAGATGCATTGGGCCCAGCCTGTTAAAAGAGCAGGAGTAGAGCTTAATATCTTGCTCTAAAATTGCTGTTATAAGCAACATATCTTCTTGTCTGACTCTTATTTACCATTTTGGCATAAATTATTTCTAGACCACAAGTATTCCTACAGACAAAACTTAATTGCAATATTCATCACCATATATGTCTAAATGATAGGGATGCTGGAGTGTTTTACTGTGAAAACACATCCAATTTTAATGAAGTTCAAAAGAAGAGATGTTTATTTATGGATTAAAGTACACAAAGATCTGCTGCTCACACTTTCTGAAATACTGACAGCTTTTTTTCTTTTTTTTTTTTTTTTAAGAGAAAAAGAGAGAGAGAGTGCAAGTGAAGGGAAGACTTCACATCTTGCACGTAGTTGTGGTGAGTAGATCAATGTTCCCAGAAGACAGGCGGAAAGCTCCTGGGTCTTTTGACACTAGCTGAGAACAGACGATATACAGCTGAAGTCTGAAGACAAAGTTGCCTCTAAGAAGTTGCCTCTGGTGAAAGGGTGGAGATGTGCTGATAGCCCATCACAGCTGCAGGGGTATGTCTCAACATGTTTTGAGAAAGACTGCATATTTCTCTGTTTGGGGCTCAGCTTTGTTACTGTTCAAATTCAGTGACATCATTTTAACACTCTTAAAATAATTAAAAAAAAGGGGGGGGATATAATCCAAATTATAAAACAATCCTGGAGAAATTTCTTTTCTATTTAGTAGGTTCTTGAGAGAAAAGGGCATAATTTCATATCTAAAATTAGACCCTCTACTGAAGACCTAAATAAAAACACCTGTAAAAGATGTGAAGGCCTCAGACTGACTGTAACTATAACAGAACTATGAAAAAAAAAAAATTGAGAGAAAAGTCCAGCTCTTGGATAAAGTTCCCAGAACACTCTTCCCCACTTCAGGAATTTGCAACCACTGCCTATTGAATGAGAATTATTGAGTGAGATGGTCTTCAAATGATCCATTAACTGATGGTGTGCAGAAATATCTCTAGGGGAAATATTGGTCTTCCCAAAATACAGATTCAGCCTGCTTGGAGTCAGATTTTGGGAGAGAAAATGCTAACACCACTAGAAAACTGTGGCTGTGCATGGCCTTTACGGTACTCCACTGGATCAACAAGAATCCAGGTTCACGCAGGCTCCAGCAAGTTAACTAACACAAGAAATCCTGACTGTTTTTTTTTTTAAATAATAAAGTTTTTCTTTGATTTCTCTGTTCAGGCTGGCTGGGTGCATAATTCACTTTTGGGAGGGGCATAAAGGGTAAAAAGAAACTATGACAGGCAGGTAATCCTTACTGCTCTGAGAACCACTGCTAACACTACATGTTGTCAGACCATCCAAATATGCGAAAAGTTAGTATCTGTTACCATTATTATAGTCCAAATCTCTATGGATTCAACCACAGGAAAACAATAAATCCAGAGTTAGATTTTAGCTTATACTATATGGAAGAGAAAAAAAAAGAAAAGAAAAGAGAGAGAAATCATTTTTGCTAAGCCAGCTAACAGCATGCTGCTTCAATACTCTGCCTCAGGCCATGCAGCCTCAGCTGCACCATCTGCCCTGGAAAGACTCCAGAGAGGAAGGAGCAGCTGAGAGTGCAAAAAGACAAGGATCCGGTATAACTATGACTGTTCTGTGCTATGAGTTCACCTCAAACCTCATCTCCCCAGATTCTATTTCTTGTTCTCAGATATTTAGAATTGTAATTTTTGATGTGGCCTACTCTATTCAGGTGTCTTAATTACTTCATTTCCCTGTAAGTACTGGCTTCATATGCCTTTCCAGTGTACAACCTTCACCCTGAATTCACAAGAGACAGCATCCTGGGGTAACACACACAGTGAAATGCCACTTATGATGCAGATATTAGGCACCAGGAATAAAACACAAGATCTGAACAGTGAAACCCCTCCAAAGCCTTGGTGACACGATTCATAAGAGATAGAGGTAAAATGCGTTTTCCTTGTATTTAGCAGAAAAATTCCTATTGACTACCAGCATATGTCTCTATGCACTGAAACAAATCACCTGTATAAGAATGCAGACAGGAAGAAGGGGCCTTCAGCAAAGCAGTGTTTTATCTTTCAGTTCTGAGGAGTAATAGTAAAAAAGACTCTCCCTTAAATCTGTATCTCAGGGAAGTCACCCACAAAGAGATGTAACGTTCTGGATCACACTCTTGTTCTCCTTTCCTTGACATCTTACCATGCTTCCCATTTTGTTTACGCATTTCCTTTTTATTCCTGACATGCAAAAGTGACTGACTTCCTATGATGCCATAATGCAAAGACATCTGTGCTTTCTGAGGGTACATAGTGTAAACTGAGGAATAAAATCCAGTGGTCTCCTACAGGGAAGAAAAGAAGGGCAACATGAATCATCTGCAGACACTGGTGTGAAAAAATCCATTTTGGCTAACAGATCCAGGAGCAGATTGGGGATATTTAGGTTGCAAATAAATTTGAAGTAAGTCTACAAATTCAGCTGGAGAGCATGACTATGTTGCTGGCAGTGCATCAAGACACACACCCTTTGCAACTCTGGTTCACAGGAGAGAAGGAGTATGAAAGAGCAACTCTTGAGCTTCGCTGCCTCACCTGCAAAGCAGTGGCTGTCCCCTGGTTACATGCCAGTACAACTCAAATCCCTTTCTGTCAACTGCAGAGGCAGCACTTCCCATGGGGAATCTCCACATCAGGCCAGAAAGCACTCTGGCAGTACAGAGACCTAAAAACACTTCATGCTCCTGCAGCTGTACACAGATCCATGTGACAGGAATGGAACCCTCATACTGAGGGCTGAGTGTATGCAATGACTGAAATATTTGGCTACTGTCTTCATGACATCAATGTCAACTTCTACACTGCCTTTAGCAGAGGCAGGGCAGTGATTTTGCACCACATCAGATGAGTTGCTCAATGGAAAACGCACATTACCTAGAAACTGCCTTCAATACTCACTCTAAAGAGAGACTTTGGAAAAATCTGACATTGTTTTCACCTTTACAGCTGGATTTAAAAAAAAAAAAAAAAAAAAAAAAAGACACCTGCAAATAATGTAGAAAGCTCCCTGTTTTTTTATACATAGAAATTATTTTCTGCTTATGCTTTGCAATACTTCAATCCTGATTATTTCCACCAATCTCACTGCTCTACAAAAACACACTGCTTCTCTGCTGCTAGCTACATCCTCAAGGCTGGGGCAGGACCTGTTCTTACTTGTTGAAAATGAATCTGTTGTCTCAGAGCACAGAACAGAATTCAATGATCAGAAAGGTACACATTACCCAGGCAATTGCAAACAGTCCAGTACTTAGGATTTTGAAGGAGGTTATTTCTATAGCACAGTTTATGTGAAATGTTTTCTGAAATATCTATGTTTGAATCCATCCTTTGGCCCTTGGATGTACAGCAGATGGATTACAAAATCTGACCTGCAACTGTTTTATTATCACTACTTACTACTGCCAAGGACATTTCCTTTGATATCTCTGATATAATCCCATCATCACTTCTGGGAATGCAAAGTGATACCAAACAGACTAAGAAAGGATAGAGGTGCTCAAAAACTGCAGGAGAGGAAGTCAAATTTCCTCAGCCAGAAAAGAATGTAGAGAGAGGTGAAGAGCAAAATGTCTTCACTCACTTCAGTGGGTCTGCACGTGTACATCTCTCCCCTGCATTCATGTTTACTTTTCAGACTGAAGCCACTATCTCCTTTCTGCTCATGCAAAGACACATGCTGCTGCACATGACCTCTGTCGATGGACGTGCTGTGAGGCTCAGACAGGTAGTTGTAAAAAAGGAAAGAAAAAGCTGCATAAAAATACTCTCTAGGGATAGAACAGGTCAGAAGAGTAGCCATGGGATTCAGATCCAGCCATCCATTGTCAGTTTTTACCCAGTGCAGTATTTACTACCTAAGGACCCTTTGACAGCTTAATTTGAAGTGAACTATGTGTTGTAGTCCATACCCAGGGATCATCCAGTGGTGCCCTATTACCAGCTGGAAAGATGACTTAATTTCCATTCCTTAAAGGTAAAGGACTAAGACACATTAAGAGGACAGAGAGGAAATGCTACCTGTAATGACTCTCCTTAGCATAAAGGCTTACAAGGCTATCACTTTCCATTTAGAGGGAGGAAGTTACCTGTTTGGAACATATTACCAGCTGTGTGACCTATTTATATTCCATTGTGTTTTCCAGAAGTGCAAATGTGCAAAAGGCAAACTGCTGTCCATCCAAAGACATTAAGACAGAGCTGTCCCATGATATACCACAGGATACTCCCCAACAAAACCTATAGTAGGAGGTTCAGAGGCAGTAAGGAGGACACCCATGTTTGATTTCCCCCCTTGCGGTCCTACCAGAACAGTGCATATTTTGTCTATGATGATGTCTTTCCATGCATGGAAAAAACAATGCCAAGGGATCTTTTAAGGTAACAGCCTCAGTTATTGCAGTCATGACCTCCATGAAGATAGCTTTCACAAATCAAGGGAATTGCTCTGGACACAATCCAAAAAGGATGTTGGAAAGCAACTTACTGTGCTGACAATAAATTGGGATCCTATGTCCAAATTTTAAAGTAACTGCATTGAATTTGTGGCTATTTACCTCTGCAACAGGTAAGAAAGATGAAGGGAACTCTGGAGAGAAATTTATGATAGTTGCTTTACAAAGTGTATCTGAAACTCCAATTTTGCACACTTGCATCCTTACTGTTGAGATTCACAGACCTAAATCCTTCTGTGAAATTACTGACAAAAGTAATGCTATTGCAATTAATCAGTGCAACAAACTCTATACGAGTTTAGATACAATAAAAAAAATAGTACATTTATTAATGTGTACCTAATGCTTTTTAACTTATCTAGTCATCTTAAATATTCAGCATTAGTCAACTACCTATATTTAAAAAACAGTATCCATGACACAAATGGTAGTATCTGGGCTATGGTAGGCACTGAAATTTATGATCCAGGTTTCCAGGTTCTTGAAGGTGGAAATCACTGAGGTCAGCCAGACGCAGCAAGATTTTGCACAGAATACAACCACACGATCAGTAACATTTCCTCTTCTTCTTTGACTTTTTAAATTTGTCTATTCCTTTAGCATCTACAGCTTTTAAGGACCAACATTATTCTACTGAAGTGACAAACTATTCTTTTCCCTAATGGGAATAATTTGTAGCAACCATTTGACACCTTTTGAAGAGCTGTCCACTCAGAGGTATGTTCCAGAGGCTCACATTAATCATATGAAAAATACATTCTGTAATAGGCTGTGACATATTGCAAATGCACTGAATGCTTGACATTTTTATGATTATGCTAATATTGTGACATTTGATGTGCTTGTTTTTGAAAAAACATAGTGCAATTAAGTTCTCTGAAAGAAAAGCAGAAAGAAACAAATCAATCACTAAGAAGGCATGAAGAATGAAAACTGCTTCTACCAGCTTTGGAAACAAATGTCTGCTAGTGAATGCAAACAACATGCTTGAACTAGATATTCCAAGAGACATGTCAGTTTTACTCTGAGAATAAAAAGCACTGATAGGGTGACTCGATTTTTAGCACAAGCACTGGCTTGACTTTCACCTGTTCCCTCCACCTTTGAAGTATATTAGCATTTGTCATAAAATTGCTCCTTCCATCACTGAAAGAATTTAAAGAAATCTGGTTCCTCTTAGACAACTTTAAATTATGGACAATCCAGTTAGGTCATGGAACCTTACTTTTAGCTTCATCCTCATGTAAAACATGTTGCCTGGTTCAGTTATAACACAAATTCAAGTAGGAGAGTGATAAGATTTATAAATACCAACATAAATAATTTTATAATTCCTTTCTCCCCCACCTACAAATCAAAATATTAACAGGAAGAACCGGAGAACTGAATGACATACTACTGAACAGCAGAGTGCTTGAAGGCAGGAAGGCTAAACAGATAGATCAGTGATGTGGAGTCAAGAAGAAACACAGAAGAGCATCTTCAGCAAAGGATTCAGAGAACAGTTGATCAGAGAAGTACCTGAGGGTGTTAGGGTGAGAAATCCCCAAATGCCTGGAGAATGTGCTATTCACCTTGTTAAGTACCCTAACATTAAAGTGTGGATGGAGAAATCTGGGGATTCCAGCAGAATCTTCGGAAGAGAAAGAGGCAATAGTTTCTGATAAACAAACCACAAAAAACATTTATATAAGAGGTGACTGAAATCCCACCAACATCTGATCTTAACAGTGCAGCAGACCCTGGAGAACCAAAGAGTGAGCCAACAAGCTACAAGGGACATAAGAAATGGCTACAGCTTGATTACAGCAATTCTAAGAAGCGAGATCCATCTCCCCTGCCGGATCCTTGAAAGCAGTGTCTCACTGAAAATACTGAAGGAACAGTAGGCAACTCTGGAAGCAAATTAAAAGAACATTCATAACCTCAGGGATTGTATACATTTAATCTCTTGTTAGACACTATTGATGAAATCAGAATCAGCTTAATTCCCAGAGATCCAATTCCTCGCCTAATAGTCAAGGCAACAATAACAAGCTTAGGAAAATGCAGAAAGTGATTAAAAAAGGGAGTTTGATCAAAAATATTGAACTCAGTCAATTATTGGCAAATCCTGAGCTGAACTCTGAAAATAAAGTTATAAAGATGAAGAAGCTAGAAAACTGTAGAAGTTTCAGCTCTTTTCCCTCAGACAGTACAAGACAATAGATATAAGTTAAAGAATTGGTCTCGAATTCAAGGGAAGAAATAAAAAGATTATTCAAAATGAAAAGGAATGAACCAGCCTTATATAAAGCATAAGAAAATAATCCTTTCAAAACACGCAGAGACTCCTTCAGCCTTTTCTGTTCCTAATAAAATGTGTACACCTAAACTTTGTTAATGTTCGCAGCATTTGGCTTTTTTCAGCTACATGCACTCTGGGATTAATAACATAGAGCTACTTGACCTACGGAAAGAGCTCCTTATATAACTGGCATGGTAACAGATGCAGCATTTCTTTAACAGGAGTGACAATTAGTGTACCCATTCTGCCACTCATCCTGTATGACACTAACACTTTCTGAGTTATTTGCCTACACTGTAAAAGTAAATCCAAAGCTTCCTGAATCAAACAGCCTTCTATTGGGATCTTTTAACTTGTGACAGCTCAATACCCCACATATTTCTTTCGTCAGGTTTAGTCTCTTAACAAACACTTTCTGCTTTTGCTGCCTGCAAAGCCTTTGAGCAAGTCAACCCATTGGTCAGTGATGATCAGAAGGGAAGCAAAACCTGGAGGGAGACGATAGTGTTTCTACTGGACTAAGTTCTTAGAGTAGCTATATGCCAATGTGTTAACCCAACCACAAACACACAGTGTACCTACAGGTATGCACCTAGATAGAAATGTATCCCAAAACCTTAAGCTTTCAAAGATGACAATTAGCTTTTCAGTCCAGACTATGTCCTACAAGACTAAGGCTGAACCATACCAAACATGCTGGTCTATTTTATCCACCTGGGATCAACTGGCTCTAAATTGTGACTATTTTGGGTAGGCTTAATCTCACCTTAATTTAATCACCTAGTCTAGATGTCTGTACCTGAGCTAGTTAATTTAGGGGTTTGCTCAGTTTAAAAAAAAAAAAAAAAAAAAAAAGGCGTTTCAAGATGATTCATCTGACCTGTTTTGGTTGATCTACATTACAATGAGATTGATCACACCTTACATTTTATTAAGTCAAATGACTCAGACTCTGACTTGGTAAATGGAGCATAACTACTGGCTCAGATATTTTGAACATAAAATGCAACCTTCTGCTGACAATGGAGATGAGACAGAAACAGGACCATTGGCTTTCTCTATCTTAGCTTCCATAGGGGTTTTCATAATGCAGAGGAGTAAAAATGTATTTGGTTTTATGATTTTCCGCAACCTTTGTAAATCCAAATTAGAAAAGGAATTGGGTCTAAGGCATTCTCTGATGAATATCTGGATGTCCCAATTTCTACTTGATACCGAAAAGTGCCAAATTATGAATCTTGTTTTGAATTAATTTTCCTAGCCAAGCTCTACTAGTAGAAATAAAATGGGATCTAATGCACTACAATATCAGTCTTTAGACCCACCATGAACTGATGTGGGTGGGGTTTTTTAAAGCCAAACGTGACTAACAAGTCTTTTTTCCAAACCCCAAACTCATTATAATTAAATGCAATTACAATCCCCACAGCTTTAAATCGAAGTTTGCTCAAAATGAAAACAGCTTCTGCTAAATTAAATTATTTTTTCCCCTGTTGGTGGCATGGTAAAAGTTGAACTAAATAAGGGAAGCATTTAAAATTACCAAACAAACTCACAGATTTTCTTAATCCAATGTAAACAGTAATTAAGGAAGTAGCCTTAATTACTACAATAAAGTCAAAAGAATTCATTTAAAATACCACTGATATTCTCCAAACTGTCCAAAATTTTGACTACCTCTACTTCTGCATTGTGTGAAAAGCCAGTTCCCTTATTTCAGTGCGCTGAATTCACTACCATGAAAGTTAATAAAAGCTGGGGTTACCCAGCATCTCTGAACATTACATCCAGAACACCTCATCTTCTTCCAAATTTGACAATATTTGCCAAAGTAGTTTCCAGGTATACTGTACAATTCCACAGACTACTAACAAGGCAGTCCTTGGACCAAAAGATTAATCCTTGGTTCCACTGAATGCGGAGGGAGTTCTGACACTAATCACAATGAGGCGAAAATTAGCTTCTGTTGCAGAAATAAATGGAGGGGATGTATAGGAAGTTATTTATTTCATTTCTTATAAGGAGTCAGCCTTACCTTTGAGTCATTCTATAATAAATGCCACATCATTTGTTCAATTGTATGGAAATGGTGATTAGTGGTTCTGCAAATGTTTTGTTTGGGATTTGCATTTTCTCATAGAAGGATACTCCTCTGCATTCGTACGCTGTCAGCCTCTTTCAGATGAGACAGCTCAATACAGAGATGCCTCAGCTATATCAGGAAGAGAAGAAAACATTAAACCACAAAAAACATGTAAGCTAAACACAGAGATTCTGAGTTCAGCCACAAAGGTTCAGAAATGGAGGGAGCTGTGGCAAAATATTTTGGCTTGACTAAATACCATGCCCCAGAATTTAAGCTACTGTCAGTTCATAAAAAAAGCAATCCCAGAGACTAAGGCAGAATGAAAACTAGTAGGGAATTTTAGCTTCCACTCCAAGCTTATGGGTTTAAAATATTTTTACTTTAAGATATTCTGGTTTTACTTTAAGACATTGCTGGTTCATGATCAACTTGGCATCCACCAGAGCCCCAGGTTCTTCTCTGAAAAGTGTCCTTCCTGCCAGTTAGCCCCCAGCATATACTAGTGCTTGGGTTGTTCCTCTGCAGGTACAGGGTCTGGCACTTCTTGTCGAACATTATAAGGTTCCTGTTGACCATTTCTCCAGCCTGTCAAGGTCCCTCTGGATGGCAGCACCACCCTTTGATGTATCAGAAGATAAACTTGTGCCTGAAATATAAAACTTGGGACAGGTTCCTCATCATTTCTTCCAGGATCTACAAATACAAGGCCTCAGGACAGGTCTTCAGGTGAACTAGCAGACCTCTCCTTCTCTGGGAAATTATGAGATACACAAGTTCACTAGGTACACCCACCCAGTTCTGTGTTCACTCCAAAAGCACAAGGGGTAGCTGCATTTTACAGATAACCTTTAAATTAGGCAAATTACATTCCTCATTAGAATGTCATCTTTAAGGCACTGAAGTAAAATTAAAAAAATAATAATTTTTCCTCAAAACTAACTCTTTGACAACAATTTCTGTTCTATCAAAAAAAGCCTCAAAAAGACAGATTCTTTCTCAAATGTGCCAGCAGTTTTTAAGAGAAAACAAAAAATATTTAAACAGGAAAAAAAGAGGTAAATCTATAAGAAAAGCAAGGAGCTTTTCCTGTGGAAAAAGATGAGTGTCAGAGGTTTAAATATTTTTAAATATTAAATTTATAGCCTGCTTGAAATTCACTATAAAAACAATGTTATTTAAGGGAACTGATAAAAACTCTTGCCAAACAGTATTATAAAAAAAGAAAGCTTAGATTTTGCTAGCAAACCAAAAAAAAAAAAAAAAAAAAAAAAAAGTGGCTTAAGACTACTCTAAGGCTCATTCCACCTCTTTCTTTACAGCTTTTCATTAAATTTCATTAATTTATGATCAAATCCTGAAGTATATTTAAGTTTACTGACTTCAGGAATGATTCCAACAGCACCAGACTAATGAGAGAATCAGGCCCTAAATGTCACTTGTATAAATACTGTCACACCTTTACATAGCAACTTTTTCTGGGCTTTTTTTAATGTTATTACATGTAAATAGCATGGCTCTTGCAGGCTGCATATTCCTCACTCATCACCGCTACTTTTAAAACCATTTGTTTAATGAGGCTGTGATCAAAATCAGTTTTTCATGTTTGCCTGGGTATCGTAGGTAAAGACCTTTTGGACTACACTGGTGTGAATGACTATAATATATCAGCCTGCAAACGGCTCTGAAAATAGGAAGACAACCAAATACCCAAAAAGGGGTGGAACTTTACAGGGCCCCAAAGAGAAGTTTTTATGAGGAGACACCCTATCAAGGCAAATCAAATTCATTCAAAAGTTTTATAACAAGGTTGGACTGATATGAATTTTCTACAGTTTTAACAGCTGCTAATCATTAAACACATTTTAGATAATCATCTGATATTCATTTAACATGCAATAACTTTTTTATTGAAGTTAACATAATCATACATCTTAAGAACTTTGTTGAAAATGTTCCCTTAGGAACAAAATTATCTGCAAAGTAACACCATAAATTGTGTGCCTCCTGAGTTAAACCAATTTTGTAAACACACATTAAGTGAACACAACATTATGACATTATTCTGATGCCATACATAACCCTTGCTTTAATATGCATAGTAAATACTTTGCCTGGGTATTTTTTTTCTCCGTATCACTGATTTACTCATTCTGGAGAGGTCAAGAGAGGAAATACAGACACTGCAGGCTATTCTTTTACAGTTACCTCGTTCTTTCCTATTTTGAGAAAGAAAGATTTTTTCAGACTAGACTTTCTTTCTGGTCCGCTAAGATCCTTCTCTTGACTTCAAGGAAACTCCTCCCAGAAAAATTACTTTGGCTCTAATCCTCGAAGCTGATCTGTGTCAATGGACATACACAATATCCCATTGAATTAAGTGGAGATCAAGATGAAGGTTTTGTGGACTTATGAAGAGCAAAGCAAAATTCAAAAGTTTTCCAAGGTAAGGTCTATACTTAGGTCTACAGTGATTAACTGGTTAGTGTTTAGCTTCTAGTTATGCTAACCTACTTTCATAATACAATATGACAGGAATCCAAAAAGAACAATAAAAATGTTTTAAAATATGGAATTATATTCATTTCAGTGGCTTTCTGACAATTTTGTTTCTAAAAAGATTTCAAAATGAGCTTATGGAAATAGACATGCTTGTAAATCTTTTTTTTCCTCCAAATTACACAGTATCACAGTATGCTAGAGATTGGAAGGGACCTCAAAAGATCATCTAGTCCAATCCCCCTGCTGGAGCAGGAACACCTGGATAAGGTTACACAGGAACGTGTCCAGGCGGGTTTTGAATGTCTCCAGAGAAAGAGACTCCACAACCTCCCTGGGCAGCCTGTTCCAGTGTTCTGTCACCCTCAAAATTACTCCATTTTAAGTTACACAAAAAGAAAAACTCCTAGTTAATCCTTTGCCTGAAAATTGTGGATATTTTGGTGAATAACATCATGAATCAGAACTGCAGTGAAAGTGAATTGCACATACCTACCCAAAGACAATACTTGACAAAAGCTTCCTTAAGTAGAAATCTAATGAACTTATAGCCACAAAAAGCTGAAGTTTTTCAAAGACTTTACAAGCTGCTTGGAATTTTTTCTGACTTACTGAAGGAAAGAAAGTCAAGAGAAAAATTCCAGTAAAACTGTATGTAAACCAAAGGTTTGTTTATGTTTGTATGGATTAGCATTCACACATTTCCTGTTACTAGACTTCCTATTAGTGATGTTTAACTTTAACCACATATCCTGGGTTAAGGAATAACTCCTGAAGTCAATTTCCTGATTAGGCTAAGAAAGGTCAAAGGTTAATTTTACAGCCACATGGTTAAGCTACAAACAACTATTGCATAGCCTTGTTTTAACATATAAAGTTACTGCAAATATTAGCTAAAGGAGGTGGCATGCTCTGGTGATTACACAGAAGTATTGGGGAAAAAATGAGCCCTGTGGCTTATTCACTCCAAGTGAAATTTACTCCCTTCACATGCACACACAGAATACACAACAGTGAAGACATCTCTCAAATATGGTGAGGCCAACCTGCCAACTACAAATGTGTACATCCTTTTAAACATGACTGTGTGACCACTGCCAGAACCCAACATTCACCCAAGAAACTTCCCACTGCACATCCTCTCATAGACTTTCTCCATACACTTGCTACAGTCCTTCAAGAAGAAAGGTGAATAGTAACACAAGAATCCACAAAATTAAATTTATCGTATTCTTGAACAAGAAGGCCAAGGATTTCTGCTTCCTTAGGAAAAAAGATGATGGATGATGAATTTGCAAATAATACCACAGCAGATACTCATGTTGTATGAAATCAACAGGAATTAATGGATCAGTGTTTCTTCCATGTAAATACTAAAGAGAAAAAACCCTTCCCCAAACACTGTGCAAACAAGAAGTATCTGAAAAAGTTGGTGGAATTTCTGTCTGGAGTGATACTTGTTTTGAACATTAAAACCATTTTTTTTAATAGAGAGATGAGTAACAATGGCATATTGGCACATATCAAAAACAATGAGGAAATCCAGAGTCAAAGATGATAATCCAGACTCATTCACACTGTACAGCATTCTCCTTCCGTGGTGAATTCTCATCTACAAATTACTTTGTTCTGATTCAGTCTTGGTAACAGAGCAAGCACAGAAGATGCCAGTCACATGAATGCAATCACACATACTGACATTATTAATTTTTTTTAGGTCTGTGAGACAAATGGTGGAGAAATTTGACATTTGATTTAGTGAAGTGAGTCTTGGTATTTACTTACCTCATTGCAACTATTGTAGACTAAAATAGAGGGTTCCAAACTAAGTAACTTGGGTTGCAAGCCACAGTTTTAAAGGGAAACTAGGTTACACTCCCACTCAAGGCCTAACATTGTTAATAGAACCACAAGTCTTTTGTGATGCATTCTCTGTCCCTCTCTCATGTTATTATTTATACTTGCATCAGTGTGGCAGCATTTTACATTTGTTCTGCACAGTGAAGGCCTCTAGATAATATGCAAGATATAGGAGGCAGTCACGATTCTTTACTCAGGATTTCCTGACTGCTTGTGAACAATAGCAAAATCTATCTACTTAAAAAAAAAAAACAAAACAAAACAAAAAAAAAGCTAATGCATTTGAATATATATATAAATAAAGAATATCTGTTTCTTACACTTAAATCTGGTCAAATTCCAGTCACAAGGAGTTGGCTCAATTTGCACGTTTAGGCTGTTTGCGAGTAAGACATTATTTTTGTGAATCATTCATAGTCATTCACTGCTTATAAACAAAGCAAATATAAGTGGATGCACATGAGCTGTTCTTTATTCACTTCTGGGCTTAACATTTGGAATTCAGTTTTCCAGAGACTTGACTGGTTCTACCAATCAGACAGTATAACTTCTGTTCTCTGAATAGATTTCTTAAACTTTGTAAACAGGCAACAAACTTGAAAAACATGTTCCATCATTTAATAAAAACAATGAAGATTACCTGAGAAATAGCAACTTTGGTCAGAAAGAACAGTCTAATAAAATTTGTTATATTTTAAGAAATCTTCATTCTTTTGTGTTGAGTGATATTTCTATCTGGCTAAAGGTATCCACTGCAGATTTTAAAATACACTTTATTTCCTAACATGCAGTGAATGGGGAGAAAAGGGAAAGACATCAATCAGATTTACTGGCTGGATTTCACTTGTCATATTTACACCAACTCATCACTAAAAATGCAACTTTCCTGTCCACCAGGAGCTGCCACATTACCAACCAGCTGCTCTTTCCATATCTTCCCTGATTCAGCTTTGGCATTTTATCAGATGATTTTGGTTAGTTATCCCAAATCATGAAGTTCTAGGACCATTTACTTTTTACACTGTAGACTCTTATGTAGGACATGTGATGACTTCTCAGCAGCACAAGCTCCTCTGATGTAAATCCTCCTGTCTCAGTGTTTGACTATATTGCACATACAAATTCCCTGTATTCTCCAGCTGGAATACAGCAAGGTCTATGCCCAAGGAATCTTTCTAGAGTGCCTTTGCTCTCTTCTTTTTTCTTATTATTGGGATGCCCATACTATGGCGCCTCAGAAAAACCACTGAATTTTTTAGTTTTTTGTTTCCTTGTTTCCTGCAGCCTATAATACCTGCATACACATACCCAGCACATACAGACTAATTGGGTAAATGACTCTGGCAAAAATTGTCAGTGCCATTGCTTTAAATAATAGTGGAGCAACAAAAGCACATAATCAGATCCTGGAAAACTTGGGTAATACGTTCTCCTGAAATGGGGCTTTCAGCAACCTGGTCTAGTAGAAGGTATCCCTGTCCATGGCAGAAGGGTTGGAACTAGATGATCTTTTAGGTCCCTTCCAACCCAAACCGTTCTGTGATTCTATGATTGCCTGTTTTCAAAGAAAGTGCCTTAACCACTAAATTAAAGCTTGATCAAAGTGTTCTAGTATGGCATTACACTGCATCACACGACAATACATGAACATCTCCAGAATGCACCTAGAACCTGAGTCTGATTTTAGTTTCCTAGTTTCCTATTTGGAGATGAAGGGATACATCTGGCCTGTGGTTAGATATCACTATTCAAGATTTCCTAGAATATATATTAACTACTTTCCTCATTAATCACAGTCTACTTCTGTCAAGATAATACCACAGTAACTTCAGTGATGTTACAACACACAGTAGTACAGCTGATAGCAAAACTTGGCTCAATATCCTCAAACATAAATGGATATTTTATCTTTTTAGTGCATGCTGTCTCTTTTATTGAAACTGAAACAGTGAAACAAAAGTCATCCTGAAGAGACCAAAAGAAACTTAAATATGTATTTTTTCTAAGCATATGAATATTTTATGATCTGTGGTTTCCATAGCGCTTATTTACTTTGTTTGTTCAACATTCTGAGTTGTCAGAAAAAACTTTATGCAGAGCAACAGCAAAAAAATGGAACATAAGTCTGTAACAGAGTTCGGACATTTTTCTTTGAAACACAGACATAAGGACATGCCCACTATCAATGCATTGCAAATAACACATTAATTGTTCCTTTGCCCCAAACCTAAACCTAGACTTCAACAATTCCAGAAAGTATTTAATATATAATTGTAAAATTATATAAAATTGTGGTCATAGTAACATGTAGAAAAAAACTCAATAAAAATAATCATAGAAGGAGAAATCAAATTTGGGGGGGGTGAGAGAAAAAATGTGTCTTCAGTACAATCAGTTTACAAGATTAGCAAATTTCTCACTAAATTCTACACTGGGATATTTTCAAGTCATTTATTTGTGAAAATAGTTTCAGGAAAGGTTGAAGTTATCAGGAATCTTTTCTTTTTTAACCCATATTATCATAAGCTCCTCCATTTATCATTCTTTCTTCATCAGTATTAAATCCCTAATTGCACGTAGTTATTTTGTTATTGGCTTTAATTGTATCCAAATTTGCTTCTTCCTTTCAGCTGATGACGGAGTAGGAAATAGCAAAGATCAGCTTGCTTGGGAGAGATGCAATATTTTTGACTGTGTCTTTTCCAAACTCTGTGTTGCCTTCCAGTGAAAAGCAAACAGAAATATTTAAATCACTTAATTGCCTCCCAAGGCTGTACTAAACTCTTCCTTCAGTCACACTCTCGGCTTTCAGTGAACCTCAACAAGGCAAACTGAAAGCTTTCTTTGTTATCCTGGTCTATAGCACCTGAATAGTGCCAAACAAAACTAAGGTAATTCAGAGCTCTCAGGGAAAGAATTTCTCTAACTCCTCCCCAGTACCAAATAAAGAGAACACAAGCCTTTTTTTTTGACTCTCAGTAGTAACTAACAGCAGAGACAATAAAAATATCATCTCCTTTAGTAACAATTTACATACATTCATCTTCCTCTTTTTTTTATTTCTTCTGAGTCTCCACTTGATTTCCCCTGGTTATTATTCACCTACATAAAGGCGTTACCGCTTATGGTATGAAGTGGTTTTACATGGAATCTTTGTAATGCAGCAACTCATAACCATAACCTGGGCTAAAATGTGTTACCTAAATTGCTGTGGTTTCAAAATTTACAAAAAGGCATTTCCTAGAGCAATCTAACTTCTCCTTTTACTACAACAACAAAGTAAACCCATTAGAGAGACTACAAGTTTGAGCAATTAATTACACACTTAATAATATTTTACAGTTTTCTAGAAGACTTTAAAGTTCTTTCCAAACACTATGATTCAGATCCTCCCACCATTCCTCACAGACTAGGGAAATAAATGCAACTACTCTCAAAGTAAATTATATTTAGGTTCTGGGAAAATTTGGATTCTGATTCAGTATTTTTTCACTAACAATTCAATGAAACAATTTTGCCTGTATGCATTTTGCAGAACAGGAAAAAGACATTAAGCAAAATGGTATAAAGACAAGGTTTCTTTCTTTACGTATCTCACAAAAGTGAAGAGTTCCAAAGGCACAAAAGGTGGTCAGCCACATAACTGTTACTGAAAGCCTCAGAGCTGCATCCTACCTCCCATTTTATTTCTGTAAATACTCCCCTTGCTTTTTACTGCACATAAGAACATAAAGAATTAATAACTAACTATTGCTTAGATTTTCATGTTTATTACATAACTAATGCCACAATCACATCAAGAAGATATATAAAAGAGTATGAGCATAATATCAAAAAATCTTAAGCATTTTGAGTGTACCACTGACATGACAAAGACTTCAGCAGCTACTCAAATCACACAGATTGCAAAGGCAATTTCTTTGTCAAACAAAACAATTAAAATTTGGGTTCGAAATTAAAAAAAAAAAAAAGGAAAATACTGGTTCTGATATCCCTGAGTTTGACTTTTTAAAAAGCATTAAACAAATATTAGTGATTTAAAGATATTGATTTGGAGAGTATTAGCTATTTACTCAATGTTTAATAAAGTCAGGTAAAAATCAGAAAGCTCAGTATGTGTTTCTGAATTCTGCATAGAAATCGTCAGTTTGGTTGTTGGAACCATGTCAAATCAAATTTTCACTAGGTTTAAAACAACCTGCATATATTCATGGTTTCCACAGACTAGTCAAGAGCTTGAAATATTGGTCTTGACTATCCAGTCAAGACCAATTGTATCCACAGAAAAGTAATTCTCAGAGGAAATTATTTGTCACGCTACTTCCAATCTGAAGATCTAAACACAGTCTTTCCTCTAGCCTTTGGCACAACCCATAATAATTGGACCATAGGAGAGAGCAACAAAAAAGTGGATCCACAAGATGCATGCCAAACATCACTACCAGCTCAATCATTTCCTTTCTCACCTTTCCCCACCCCCCAGCCATCAGGAATAATCAGTAGCTGAAGTATTAAATAACATGTCATACTCATTCACTGATGGAGGAGCAAGACAGAATGACATTTTCTGCTGATCATTTATAGCTATCGGTTGTTATAGGGTATTAACTTGCAATACACAGTCCTGTTTGAATTTCAGATAAGCAGATGGCCAGACGGATTAGCTTGTAAAATTAATATTCCAACCCATACGCAGCAGGACTTTGTATGGATACTGACTGCTTCAAAATCCATGAAGCCATTTTAGTGGATTTCATATTTCAGGCCTTGCTTATTATTTTCTCCACAAATACTGAATCCTGTAACAGCAAAAAGTAATTCTGGAATACTTCAGAATTTGGATGCCACGGCTTCATTGAATATTTCTTTCGTAGTGCCAGGAGTACTAATTTCCACCACACACCTGGTGAAAAGACCAAATCCATTTATCTAGCTTACATGTAAATATCTGCATATTCATATTGTACAACGAGGCGTACAGTGCATGGGAGCTAAAGGTATTAGATGCCTACCTTTGGCAACGGGCTTTAGCAGTCCCAATAAACTTCTCAGTGCTTTCCAGACTGATTCATGGACTCTCTTGTTTAGCCCCCTAACAACTGTGTGTGTACAGATAGCTGGTAGATGTCATCTGAGGTTCCCAAACCGACTAGAACACTAACACAGACATGCTGAAACAGGAAGAAGCAAACTCACTTGCTAGCATTCATAGCGAGAGAGGCTGCAATTTTCAACCAGCCTCAGAGAAGGTGTCAAGCTCCAGCAATTAAAAACTGCAAATATGTCATCTCAACTGGACTTTTCTGTAAAGCTTTCCTCAATTGCAGCCAGTCTGCCTTGGCCTCTGACCCGTTGCAGACTAACATAATGCAACTCTTGAGGGAAACTGATGTATTTTAGAGGCACCAGCTTGATTACTATTGATTATCTACTTGCCTCAATGGTAATTTCCCTTTGACAGTAACAATTCTGCCTGACTGCTCCTTCTGGGACTTGGGTTTTCTGCTCTCTTTATTTTTTTATTTTTTTCCCAGCTGGTTCCAAGAAATATATTTTGATTTTGGACAGAGCAAGGGAGGTAACAGAAGGGAAGGGCTCAGCCCTAATCACAGCAGGAACTTATTAAAGAAATCCCTTATCGTGCCAGGGTAACGGAGAAGGTAACTCTACTTTTGAAAATTAGACTGTCCCATGAGGTAAGTTTTCCTTTTCCTCTTTGATGAGGGGTGAAAAAATCATTTAAAATAAATAATATATGAGGCATTAGAATACTCCCATATAGTTATAATCTCTCTAGATAATGTGAGACCTGAAAGGATTCCTACAGTTAAATTACTGTGTGGTGGAAAACTAAGTTTAGAGCTGACTCTCAAATATGACGACCCAGTTGAGTGGTTCAGTAACAATGACGTTGGGCCTCCAAGTGGCAGATGAGGCTTTTGTTTTATTTGTTTGACAGTAAATATCTGGCCTGTTGCTTAGCAGCCATACACAGAAACAAAGGCGTTTCCAGACAAAATAAACTACATTACAGCAGGTAAATCTTTCACAGCAATTACCAAATGGAAATGAGAACTGATCATTGAAAAACAACCCAACACCTTTGTTTCCTGCAGATGTTTTAAGCACACAAATGGCAATTTGGGATTTCTTGACAGCAGTGTGAGAAGACTTCATACATTAAAAAAGAATGAGTGCACTGATTTTGAAAAATTATATTCTGAAAGTCCTAGAAGTGGAGACCAAAGTTTTCAAACTTCTGTCAGCTGTTAAATCCATATTTAAGACTAGATTTGCTCTTGAAGACAATGAGCATTTACAACTGCTGCCGAATTTCAGGGAATTTTCACGTGCCCTAGGAGCACTGCACTCATCTGGAACTGAAATGCAGATAACAGCGCCAAAGACTGAAAACCTTTTGCAGATGCTTTAATATTGGTATTAATTCTGCCAAACCTTATTTCTACCTTTGTTGTCACAAATGCATCCCCACACCCCAAGTTCTCCAGCCAAAACTCCTGTGTGACACTAACCACTATATGCTTTATTTCCATGCAAAAGTCTGCAGTTTTTGCAGGACTCACCTCCTCTACAGAAAAAAAAGGAAATGCCAAAGCTACTCTTGCATATCGCAGCTGTACAGCTTCAAGGCAGGTATTTCACTGAGAAAGCAGCACTTAGCCTCACTGAGCAAACAGAAAGGGCCAAATTCTGCTCTAAGTTACCCTGGGGCATTCCACCACAAGAAGGAATCCGCATGTGAATAACCTAGAGAAGAAATGAGTTTCCAGACACTTGAGCTTAAAGACCAAAAAAAAAACCTGCTGTTGTGAATTCTGTCATCTTATATTTTCATTGACGGGTTTTTGGGGGGTGGGTTGTGTTGTGGAATGGATTTTTTTTACCCTCAGAGTTGATCCATAGGGCACTGTCATTATGTTGCTGTCTCACCTTTCAGTTGATAGACAGACTTCCTGCTGGAGAGACATTATTATTTAACCGGATCCACTCATCCTGCCACTGATTTGTTTTACTTTTGTTCCTGGCAAAGAACAGCAGCTCTAGGTACTGTTTCTTTTCTCATTTGGCTAAGTCCTTCAGAATACTTTAGTAAATTAACCCCATGTAGTTCACTTAGTAAACATAGGATCTCCTGAAAGGATTTATAAAACTAAATTACTTCAGAATTTCCAGACAATCTTTGTTTTTCTTTGTTTGTCTGAAACAAGCTTAAGAAAAGACTCAGGAAGCAAATGTGAATGTTTAATTCCCCATCAAATAGGAGCTGTAAGCACAGCACAAGAGAATCAAATAAAAAAGGAGGGGCGTTAATAAATGATACAGATTAAAATATGCTAACTCTGATTTTGGAGTAGAAGTAGTATCCATGTATCTGCAATAGTCTGGTTTAAATTACATCAGTCTTTTCTAGCTAGTGTTATACTTTAGCAATTGTGATCCCTCTGGAAATCTACATCTTCAACTTGACCGCAATCAAATTCTCATTCATCAAATCTAATCTGAATGTATATATATTTGTGTATATATAGATATATATAGGATACATCCTGTGCTGTACACCACTGCTTAAAGAGAATTAATAGGCTTCCTAAAAATATTACCAAACAAAATTTTGTCATCTCAGTAACATCAAGCCAGACAATTATAAGAACGCCTCACAGTCATCTACAAATCTATTAGGAAAACATACTCAGTATAGCTGTATTCAATGCAATATCCTCCCTCCCACACTGAGAGAGTTTAGAAACTTTTATCAGACGATAAAAAAGGTTTAAAACATTAGGTTGCAAATAGCATTCATAAAGCCTACCTTGAGGATTCAATTCCCAACTCATGTAGTAAACAAGAAAAAAAATCCAGTTCACCTAAACAGGCCCTGGTCTGAACTGTAAAGTAACTACTCAACACTAATTTCACACATATTTTCTTCTTTCTAATTACAATTAGGAACATAGCTCGCTCAGTGATACCTGCATCCTAAATGAAAGATTTCTCTTACTACAGAGAGCCAAAAGGATCTCAGACATATGAAGGAATCACAGTACAATAAAATGACAGTGCGATACAACTGGCTCTGCAGGATGCCAGCCCATTCAACACCTCAAGCCCCCACTAGCATGGTAAGCAACAATACCACAGCAGTACCACAGTGGTTCCCTGGCAAAATTGTGTACACTTTGGCTGGACTGCAATTCCTTTATAGTTATTGATATATTTTCATTTGCAAGCAAGTTAACATGGCTGAGTCTTGGGAATGCTAATCAAAAACACATCCACACAGCCATTTTGAAAGGACTTGGATTTAATTCCTCAATCAACAGATGAGTCAGTTATTCTGTCAGGGAGAAGAAATAATTTGTTCTCAAGTAATTAACAGCAAGTAAACATACAAAATAACTTGTGAATAAGCCATAAATTAAAGTATGTTTGTAAAAGAAGTATTTGCATAATTCAGGTAATAGTTGACAAATCAGGACATACTGGAAGACAGGAGGTGAATACAGTAAAGTGCAAGATAACCTGAATGTGATAGCTCTGAATCCTTTGCATTGACTGTATTCAGGCTGGGGAGCTGGAGACCCAACAATTGGATTTTTGTAAGGGAAATGTGGAAATCCACAGAATGAACTGAACTGGAATTATCTATGGGGAAAATGTACGAAGGTCTGAGAGAAACATACACATCACTTTCTTTTGGTCTCCCCACTCCTCAAATTCTCAAAGAATCACCAAGACAACAGGTCACCTTCCAAAGTCTTCATTAAGACATTAAAAAAAAAAAAGGGGGGGTTGTGCCCTAACCCAGAGCATTGCAGCAAGTAACAGATACAAAGGCACAAGGGAGGAATCTATCCCTGGCAGGCTCAAGGATGTGAAAAAGTGAGATGCCTCTCACTGTTAGACATTAGGCAGGAATACTGTGGGGCATCCTTAAAAATCCTCCTTAGGATTTAAACACATAAAGGGGACAGGGGAGGACCACAAATGTATATCTAACCTACTTGCAGTCTGAAAATATACAAAGCAGCTTTAACAAACCTAGTACGAGTACCAAGAACAGTCTGGCTCCAGAGCCCAGAACTCAGCAAGCTAACCTGGGTGATGAGAACATTAACCTGCACAAAGCTGTGATGGATTAATCCTTGCATAGAAATTAGCTCAATTAAAACCAGTTTAGATATATCTCCTACAGTCCATCTACCGTGAAGACCCTAAAAGTTTCACCCAGCAGAGGTGGAGCTAAACATTCTGTCCAGATAGTTACAATATGGAGAGAAGGTTTCCCAAGCAGAGCTAATATGCTTATGTTAAAGCAGTGATAGTCAAAGCAGAGTAGTGGGGCAGGATCACCTCCTTTGACCTGCTGGTCACGCTCCTTTTGATGCAGCCCAGGATATGGTTGGCTCTCTGGGCTGAGAGCACACACTGAAGCCGGCTCATGTTCATTTTCTTATCAACCAGCACCCCCAAGTCCTTCTCCACAGGGCTGCTCTCAATCTCTTCTCTGCCCAACCTGTAGCTGTGCCTGGGATTGCTCCGACCCAGGTGTAGGACCTTGCACTTGTCATATTTAAACTTCATGAGGTTGGCATCAGCCCACCTCACAAGCGTGTCAAGGTCCCTCTGGATGGCATTGCTTCCCTCCAGCATATCAACTGAACCACACAGCTTGATGTCAGCAAGCTTCCTGAGGGCGCACTCAATCCCACTGTCCATGTCAGCGACGAAGATGTTGAACAAGATCAGTCCCAACACCGATCCCTGAGGGACACCACTCGTCACTGGTCTCCAGCTGGACATTGAGCCATTGACCACAACTCTTTGCGTGTGGCCATTCAGCCAGCTCTTTACACACCAAGTGGTTCACCTATCAAATTGATGTCTCTCCAGTTTAGAGACAAGTCCAGAGGGACCTTGACACGCTTGTGAGGTGAGCTGATACCAACCTCATGAAGTTTAACCATGCCAAGTGCAAGGTCCTAAAGCTGGGTTGGAGCAATCCCAGGCACAGCTACAGGCTGGGCAGAGAAGAGATTCAGAGCACCCCTGCAGAGAAGGCCTTGGGGGTGCTGGTCAATGAGAAAATGAACATGAGCCAGCTTCAGTGAGTGCTCTCAGCCCAGAAAGCCAATCTGACAGTTTTTCCTGGCAGCACCCGTAGAGATCTTCTTTAGCAGTGCACAGCTGGTTGTTTCTGGTGCCAGTGTGTTTCCTCATTACCCCCCTGCAAAACAGCAAAGCAGTTCTGGGTGGGGACAACAGATTTAGGAGGAAGCCCCTTGCTTTTAATTGTCCTCTTTCTCCTTTTTTTTGTTGGTTTTGTTTGTTTGCTTTTTTTTTTTTTGGGGGGGGGGGGGTACTATTTCCCAGCTTCCCAGGTTAATGGCCGTCTTCTTTCCTCTATGAGCTACAGGGGACGCTTGAGGCCCCTGCACAGTTTGGGCCTGGAGCAAGCAATCCTGCTTCCTCTCAAATTCCCTGACACCTTGCAGCCTATTGACAGCACCCCGCAGCTCAGCCCCTGCTGCAGCAGGACCTCCACCAGGGAGCACTGAGTGCAGCCCTCTCCTCACCAGACCAGTGCAGGCACTCTACACTCCGAGGTCTGAGCTGCAGCCTCGTCTCGCATCGGCTCTGCCTGGTGCCAACGCTGCCACCGCCGGGGCAGCCAGAGCAGAGCTCCCAGAGCGGGCTCTGGTCGTACGACGAGCACTCACCTGCGCGCTCAGGCTGCCTCAACCCGCCCTGCTCATCTCACTCCTGACAACTTGGGCTCCCTGGGGCAGGTTTTTAACCAGCCAGGGCTTGTGCCGCTCCTCCTGGCTCCGCCCCCTGTGAGTCAGCTGATCGCGTCAGCTGAGCTGTCGGCTCCTGGGGAAGCCCTATCGAGGCTCTCTCCCCTCTGACTTGAGGCTCCTGAGCTTCTGCCTGGTCAGGTGCTGAAGGCGTCCTCTCGAGTTACTCACCTCAGCAATTGGAGTAGCTTGGACGTGTTGTCCAAGACCTCCCATAATCTGTTCAGAAAACTCCTTCCCCTTCCATACCACTGCAAATATTTCTTCCAGTTGAGCTGAGCTTCTTTGCAGTGACCAGTCCAGAGCTGAGCATCAGCACTTTGGCAAGCCCAGGATGTGGCAAATCAGGGCCAACAATGCATAGTACTAAAACCAGTGTGAACTCCCAGCCAAAACTGGTGTGCGGGTAAAACTGTTTAGGAACCCACCCAGCAGTGGATAGTCCTTCAGCCTCACTACTAAATGCTGTGCGTATCCACACAAATTCCAGTAGTGCAACTTAACACCAGTAACTCACTCTCTGCACATGGCAAAGTAAATCCATACAGCTGGTTGGGATTTTTTCTTATAAATACTCTGCCTCAGTGTATTTAAAGCTGTGAATACTTGAATTTAATAGCTTTTGACTTCAATCCATAAGCAGTACAGGATCAATTTCCTAATTGCATATATAAAAATCTGTTTCCCCTCACCCGAAGAAAAAAAGTAATAATGAGCTAAGTACAGCCATAGTAACACATAGACATTTATTTATAATGAAGTCAGGACACCCAAACAAGTGAGGTTTGCAGCAAAATTTTTTGTTAAGTATAAACTCCAGTTCCCTTCACTTTCATTCTTCCTGCTGCAGTTAACAATTATTCCACTTAAAGCCAAAGCTGCTCTGAGGGAGAACATGAGCTGGAACTGCCAGAACAGAGGCTTAGCTATCCAGTTAATGATTTAGTAGAAGCAACCTATCAGGATATACTAGTTCACGTTCCTCTTTTTCCTCACAGAAATGTCTTCTTTGTAAAGGAATTTCTTTGGGAGGTCACTGCTACAGAAGACAGTGGACAGCACTATCTGCAAGCAAATGCCTATTCCAGGCATTAATGCCTATTCCAAGAACTAATATGGATAACTTGCATGACTACTTTAAATGAATGGCAGTAGCATTTTTTAAGATATTAAATCCTCTATACAGAGGTCTTCTGCCACGTTGCAGTGGTTTATCTGATTTGAAAATAACCTAATTCTTGCCTTTTTGCAGACCTATTGAGATCCATATAAAACATGCAAATGAAACTGAAGAAGTATAAGTGCTCTTGACAATCTAAATTTTAAGTGTAGAAAGAACTAGATTGAGAGTGATTGAAGTATGTCCAAAATTTATTGTCGAATGTTCGGCTGCTGAAAAGAGCCCATTCTTTTCTTTTTATTAAAGAATGTTTATTTGCACGCATTATTATTGTCAATTGAATACAAAGTCTATATATAGGGTTTACAGCTACAGTGCAGGTAAGTAGTACCATTACTTCTGTTTCTCCTGAAGAGAGTCATCCAAATCAAACAATACTTCTGTAGAGCATAATCAAATATGATATACTCATCAACTATGATATACTCATCAGCTATGATATATAACTGGAAATTTCTAACTTCAGACTGTAAAGTTATGCTTAAACAAAATAAAAGTGGTACAAATGAAAATCAGCTAAGGAAAAAAAAAATAATTCTGTGCTTTGACTCATCTCCTTAGCTAAGCAAGGCAAGGTGCTTATTAAAGTAAGTTTTAGTGATCAACTCTTCAGATTAAAACCACACATTTCTGTTTAATTTAAATGCTCTTATGTTCTATGTATTTTTTTTTGCTATGTACAGAAGAAAAAATTGAGGAAGTTTTATTTCACTGAGATCCAAATTCATCTCAGTAACTGCAGGAATTTCTCCGGGGTGCCTAATTAGGAGCCCCATCAACAAAGGTTGCCTATATAAGTTAATGCTGAGAGACAGCTTTAAAGGATAATTCAGTGTTGCCACTCTAAAATTGCCTCTTCTCATGGGCTATAGAACAGGGCTGCTAATCTCAGCTGGGTATTACAATTAGTTGAAATTAATTCTGGCCCCAGTTGCTAGGGTCCTTTCAGTAAAAGAGTTTTCCTTTTTTCTCTTCACTCTCAAAAAACGTTTCTACTCACAAACCTGAGAAACACATGGGACAGATGATGCTGTCTTTCACTTGGCCCTGCAGGCTTCTGGTAACCTATGAAAAATACCATTCTGGCTGGTGCAGTGGCTTTGTAGAGTCATAATCATTGCCACTGCCTTAGACTGTGCTCAATGTTCCTGGTAGACACTTATAGTTAGCTAGCTTGAACCTGAAATTCATTCCATTTCTAAATCACTGCAATCTGCAACCCCCAGGAAGGACCTTCAACAGTCTAAATTAGAATAAAATGAACAATTATGTGGCTCCTCACTGCAAACCTCCAGTGGTTTTGAACACAGATGGAAAAAGTAAACCAGCCTGGAGTAACTCTGCATTCACGACCCAGGAATCAGTCCCCCTTGGAGTCCTGAGGATATCCAGGGCACACAGCTCTCCCAAATGTACACTGTTCTGTAAGTAACCTGCTGTGAATTTGACACAGGAGAATGAAACAGGATGTTTATTATCAGATCCAAGTATTTGTATAACTACTTCTCAGGATATACTTTACCAGAGACAAGGGACACAATATTCTTTCAATAAACCAGGTAAAAAAAAAATCCAGGCTAGTGACATACCAACAAAGCAAGGGTTACTCTAAATGAGAATATTCAGCTTTGTAGGGGTAGGGGAGAGACAAAACTATATTTCTTCATGCTTCTTTCCTTTTCCTTCCTGAAAAAGAAAGATGCCTTGCTAAGGAAAAACCAAGATTTCTTATTCTTTCATACTGATCTATATGACATACGAAAACCTAAAAGGGAAGAATCAAGAAGGTGGTTTAGCTTGGTTTTACAGTCAAAATTCATGTATGTGTACTCTGGAAAGGCTTCAGTGACTGAAAAATTTATGAAATTGAAATGTGAGAAAAAAGAAGCAGAAAACCCTACAGAAATAGAGGTTGTGTTGTCTAGTGTCTTTCAGCCAAGATTTTCAAGAATGACTAATGGTTTTGGCTGTTACAATGCCTCGATTGCCTTTGTAGGGATTCATTTCCAGAAAGTGCCGAGTATCTTTCCTCTGAAAATCAAGCCTCTTAAAAATGCATATAGCTGGGGGGAAAAAAAAAAAAAAGAAGGTATGGAAAACTTTCTTTAAATTTAGAATATTTTTTTAAACACCCACTTAACTACAATGTCCAAAAATACACTTGGAAAAAATAATGTCATTGTTAAGGGATTGGATTATCTGCTATATAGTTGCAGTATTGCAATATACACCCCTGAGATATTCAAGCAGCTCATGAGGAAAACTAAGGATGATAATATATTATCTGAGACATGTAGAGTTTAAAAATAGGAAGAAATAATGCCTCCAGTCATTTTTTCTTTGCTACACCAAGACCGATATTTTAAAGTGTTTGGTACATTTGCTCGTCATTAAATTTACCACACTAGTGATTACCCATAATATAAACTATTTCAGAAGAGGTTTTTTGCAGAAGTTAGTGTTTTGATGGTTTTTTTTCCAAATACAGACTCTCCTGCAGTTATAGATACACGCCTTAAATAACAACATGAAGCCTGTGGAAACATCTGATTTGCATTTAAGAGTTCTCGTAACTATCAGGCCAAATGGAACTACAAAGATGACTTCAATGAAGCATGTGCTTGGCTGTTTTTATAGGATTAGGACCTTACCCATGTTGTATGACCTTCATTTATATTCAAACATTTAGATATTAGAGAATCATAGAATGTTTTGGGTTGGAAGGAACCATAAATATCACCTAGTTCCGAACCCCCTGCCATGGGCAGGGACACCTTCCACTAGATCAGATATCCTAATATCTGAACATTTACTACAATCCACTTGAAAAAATACCGTATCTCAGAGAGCTATTATATGCTACAGGATACCATTACCTAGTTTGCGAGTTCACAGGAATTTACAAATTCACAGCAAATTACAAAACACAAAAAGCTGCACACAAGATTAAATCCCCTGCCTCCAGCAGTTTTACCAAAGTTTTGTGTGATATATGTTCATTACACAAAGCTGTGTGCACCAATCAAACTGCTATGAATGCCTCCAAACTGGTTATCTCTTTAGAAGGTAAAGCGTGCTGTTTATATAACTTATTAAAAATTGCACCCTTGCATTCCTTTTTCAGATAAAAAGTGTGAGGGCACTGCTTTATCACTTTAACTATGTGTTTCTTTGAACATATTTGTGCTTTAAAGTAAACACCAATGCTAGGTTTTTTACGGCTACTGAAATCAAAACACATCGTTCCAAACTAATCTGTACAATGGCTGGGAAAAGCCTTTGATTCAGTACCGTAATTATAAACAGGCACTTAAGTCAGACATACTAAAAGAGCATCAGTCATTTAAAATCAAATTAACAGTTTGATTAATCAAACACCAGACTGTCAAGTCAGATAACATACCTGATGACTTTGTTCAGTTACCAAAGAGGGTTTCCACTTTAAGCACCACAGATTTCATCAGCAAAACAAAATTTACTCAAGTAGAAAATTTTGGTTTCCTTTAAATGTGCTCTACAGTATTACTAGGAAAATTCTCACAGCAAGCCGAATTCTGATTCACTTTCATATGGTCACACGGCAGGAACTGAGAGACTTTGCAGATATATGTTCTGCATCTTCGAGGGCCACTTTTCAGGCAGAAAAGTGCAGCGGGATTCAGGAGGATGTACATTAATAGAATCAGGTCATGCTTGTGAGCTATACCAAAGTGGTAGGAAAATAGTTTATTGCCTTATTTCTGAACGTTGGTGATTATTTACAATCACATTGTAAATGTGAGGCCAGGACATAACACATGAAATATTGCATGCATTTTCGTCCCTTTCATTAGAGTATTTTCTGTTCGTAATATATGACATGGAGTCTGAAGATCAGTCTTTTCTATGAAAATTTAGAATGAACCTTTGCATTAGAGACAATATAATTGCTGCCATGACTTTAAAAACAAAAAATAGGAAAGGTCATGTTATGTCACTACTCCCCCAGAGTAACAAAATGCACAGACTGGAATATATCATGCTAAAACAGCCACACACCTGTAGAAGAATTATGGAAAACACCAGCCCTGTGTCACAAAGCAGAGTATTCTTCTGTGCTACTGGATCAACCAAAATCAAGAAAGTGTAATGGAAGAACAGTCTTCTGAAGTGAAGCAACTCATCATTGATTCACTGCAAGAAAAACACATTGCAGCAAGTCTGGCAGGTTTCTCCAGATGTGCTGTACTTGATTTGTGAAGAAAAATTATGTTAGTCAATACACAAACAAGGCATACACTTCAATTAACCAGAAAGGTCTCAAACAAAAAGAGAGCCCTTTTTCTTCGGCAATACTCAAATGATCCTGATGTTGGATGGAGGCAATCAGGCAAAGATTCTGCATGATCCAGAATCAAAGTTTTCAATCCCTTGGCCTTCCCAAATAGCCTGAAAACATCTAGAGAGTTTCTCACTCTACTAGTTCATCCACTATTATTAGACACTGAAAGATTGCACCTATGGCAACCACTCTGAGTTGTGAGGCAGCATCAAGAAGCAGATGTGTGCTTCTGGGGATAGGCCCATTTTCAAAAGAATGGTTGTAAATGCATGTACTTCACAGTGTCTGATCTGGAGCCCACTTCCAGCATGGTGAGGAAGGATAAAATGGAAGTATGCCAAGTATATCAACATAAAACCTCTAAATTCATAGCAGACAATTAAACGGGAATAGGGACCAATTTCAGATTAAATAGTAGCAAAAGAAAAACTCAAAGAAACAAAATGCACCACCTCATACACCAAAGATATTACTGTCATGATTCAGTAATCAGCCTGCATAATATCTATGGATGTGTATCCAAAGAAAAATCAAAAATGCGTCTTGTAAATGGCGTTTTTGAAAAACTGATAAATTCTTGGCTTCATTCCACCACTGGTTTTGATACTTGTTCATTTATGATTATGATTCAAACTTTAAATGCCTTCATGCTTTCAGCCTAAAATACATATTCTTTGCTAGCTGCATGCTAAATGACAGTTCTTACTAAGTGTTAGTAACTTACTAAGCCTAACCCCCCCACCCCCATTACAAGACAAACTCCTAAAACTGTATAAAAAAAAAAGCCAAGAAAAAAATCTTAGCCCACTGCTTAAGTGTGTTAAGAGTGAAACAAAGATCATGGGTTATAGGAAAGTGAAAGGCTTATGGTAAAAGCATTTCTCTTGCTTACATTGGCATAAAGACAAAAGGTTTCACAGAAAATGTATATGGTTTTTGCCAGTTCATTACAGTATTTCTGCTAAAAAAATTTTCAGCACAGGTCAAAATCTAGTGATATATTAACCACAGTGTCTTCTGAGGTTTGGACCAAGTATGCCCTAAGAATTATGGGCTTATCTAATCCCTGAAGTTTCCTTTCTTCCCCTTCCCTCCAGTCTTGATCTCTTCCTCCACAGCCCCTTCACAATTTACTACTGCTCATACAGTTGTTCTCACTGTTTTTAAAATATCATGTGTAAACCCACCAAAGCCTTTTTTTTCTTCTTTTGACCGCAAATATATCAGTTCTCTGGCTGTTTCAGATATCAGACCTCAGGAAGACAAGTGGTGATGTACTGCAATAGCAAGATTCAAATCTTGTATCTGGTGGGCTGAGTTCTTTTTCATATTCACAGGCATTTCTTCAGGATTGGATGAACTAGAACCTCCATCCCACAACCCCACTGCAAAGATATGCCAATATCTACTCTTTACACTATACAAATATTCACCTATGTACTTGCACAACTGTATAGGCAATTTGGACTTTATTTTTTTTTTTAATTCAAACACATTACACCTGGAATTGATACAGTTTGCAGCTGAAGTTCCTTCATGGGAAGAAGTGACTTCTTTTTAAAGCAAATGCTTGCTGTTCGGGCTAGATGGATCATCAGATAATGATGACTAATGATGGCTATGTATTGTTTCCCCTTTAACCCTCATTGATATTAGTGGAGGCCCACTTTTCAAAATGAGGCACCTAATACAAGGCAGCAACCTGTTCATTTCATGTATGAGATACCTACCATACTGATCTAAGAGCATTTGAGATCAAACAAAATTTGATCAGGTACTTTTTTTTTCCTGGAAAAAGAAGTTTTAACAAAGCCCAAAGATTTTATCGATTTTGATGAAATCTTAGAGGTGGTAGTTTCTAATGAACAATTTTTGGTGTATTTTTTTAATTTGCATTTAATTTCTACTTTATCTCTTCATTTATTTTATGACTTTGTCCTAAAATACTGACATGTAGATTGCTTCAACGCTAACAGAGCAAAATCACTTAAGGATCAGGTTACAATGATTCAATGTTTTAAAAATGAAATTTCTCAGAATTCCTATCCCAGGAAAAACACCAGCTTTTGCTACAAGTTAGAACAAAAAGAGGAGGCTTCAATGCACTTTATCCTGAACAATGGAAAATGTCAGTTTCAATCAGCAATACAATACCTAAATTGGGAATCTTATTTTAATGGCCATATATGAAAATGAAAATGCTTAAAACTGATGCAAACTTCATTTTCAGAAAAACTCAGAAACACAAAATAATTGCTAAGGAGGACCGAATTTTTAAACAGTTAGATTCCTTATGTTTATTCTCTCTTTTTGCTAAAAACAAAGAAACACAAAAAAAATACCTTTTCCAAAAGTATAGTCCCAGCTACAGCCAGTGAGGAATCATTCTCTTCCACATCCTATTTGACATTTGGCTCTGTCACTGACACTCCATCAGTACTGGCACTTAAATAGGGAATCTGTATAAAGGCAAAACAGGGATGAACTAATCACTTTAAACCTTAGCATCTTGACCACATGAAGATTCAGAACAACATATTTTATCAACTCTTTCAGAATACCTCCCTCTCAAACACAGTATCCTGAAAAAAACATACAAAGACTGCATTGCAAAGTCACATCTGTTCATAAACTGAAAAATGTTATACCATAACAGAATCCCTACATAGGAAGCTATGCTGAAATAACTGCAATAAAATAGCTTATTTTTGTATATGTTAGTCAGTCAATTTAAGCAAATTCCGTAGAGAAAGTTGCTTTTAACTGGTGTTCAGCCAAATCGTTACCACACTAACACCTACATGGCCCCTAACAATCTGCCAGTACCTGACAGTTGGGCCTCGTATTTTGCCAAAGTTCTGATAAAAAAGAAAAAAGATGAATATTTATCACATTTCATAACTTTTCTAAATCATGCTAGCTTAAGTACAAGCATCTGAAATGAACAACAGAAAGGAAAAGTTCAGGCAACTGAGTAAATTCATGTCCGTAATTAGCTGTAGACAATGATTACTCTTAAAGTCTGTTGAGAATCCAGATAAAAGTAATTCAGACTAGTGCAGTCTCTTGCTGTCAAGCACCTGATCAATAATACAGGTTTTAAAAATATAAGAAAAACAGCTAACTTCTCCAGAAGGCCATCTCAGCTGAAATCTACACTAAAACTTCATTTGCTTTATTCTGGCATATATAACATATATATATCATCTGGCACACTAACGTATATATTCCCCACTATTCGCAAGAGTTGTAGGAGTCTGGAACGTTTCCTTCATAAATCTTAGGGGTGTAATAAAGAGAAGCCTTTCACAGTATGTCACTGTGATTCTAATTCCATTAACAACTTCATTTCAGCAGAAACTGTGGCCCTCTAGATATGTGCTCCTGAGTGCAGGATTTTCTTTTCCCCTTTGCATTAGTTTTAAATACAGGCTCGTACAACTGCACAGAATAATAGCACTCAAAGGAAAAACAGAAGAAGGAAAAATACCAAACTGTTATAGAAGGAGTTGTAATCAGCAAAAGTCCAGAAAAAGGGGAGAAATGGGATTATGTTAATAGCTTTTTCATATTGGAAGTTGCTGTATCTTTAGAACAAACATTCATGGAAATTAAATCAGGACTTTCTCAGACTTCCTGCTTCCTTTGCAATATTCTCTTCTCTTTGTCTCCGTACTGCAGAACAGATTTAGCTCCCTGTCCACTGGCCACCTTTAGATCAGAGTATCCAAAGGGCATTTGAAGGACAACTGCACCTAATTTGGTCAGCCGAGCAATACCAAACTGCATGGGACAAGCTCTTCTCACAGAAAATAAACTGCACCATATCATTCTTTATATTTTTTATTTCGGCTGATATTTACCAGGCACTAATCAAACGACAGCTCAGACATCTGCATGAGCAGTTACACTGTTGTAGCATTGTTTTAAATAACTGAAAGGTCAATACCCATAAAGGTACATGATAGCAGTAAAAAGTTCCCTTATTTGACTTCAGCTGCCCAACATATCTTGCTTCTATCCAAACACTATCCAGTCTGGAAACAGCTTCGTTGCTGGCTCAACAAGTATAATGGTTTTCCACCTTTTTCCAATTTTTTCCACTTTTTGCTTACTGCTTGGAATAAAATCTGAATTTACTTGCCCCCTTTGAGGGCTGTTTTCCCTAACTGAGGGCCTGAGGAAGGCAACTTGACAGACAGTGTCAAATTCAGGCCTCTTTTGTACACTCACCATGAGATAATAAGCCAGGGCCAAGCCTACTTTTCCTGACAGCAGAGATTCAGGAAAGAGAGTATATTATTTAAACAAAAAAAAAATGAATTATTTATTAAATTCTTAGCAAAACTCTAACTTACACTTTTACAGCCTTACATAAACGCCTATGATCTGAAAAAAGAAGGTGCATCTCAAGCAGACTGCATAACCTCTCAGAAAATCTGACTCCTACCACCTCAGCTTAAAATACTAGTCATGTGTGGAATTCAGAAACATCTAAAGACCCCAGATAAACACGGGAATCCTTGTATTACTGGTTGCTTCAACCATGAATGCTAGGGGGTAATGCTACATTGATACAAAGAATGTACTATTTTAAAACAGAACAAAACAGACAAGGAGAATGAGAAAATAAGTTTATTGTCTCATTATTTCTGTAAAACCAAGGCACACACATATCAGGCTATGCTGGAAGGATATAGAGGGTTAACACCCATCAGGGTATGTCATGTTCTTAAATCACAAGGTAATGATTTTTTTGTTACTCCAAATCATTTTAGAACATGTGGACACATATAATTTACTTCTTCTGAGTAGGACTGTATATCCAGTGGATTTTCATATTTTTGGACAGCACGAAACTCCTTGAAATGACTCCAAACCCGAATAAGAGTGTTTTAAAATTAACACCAGTCACAGTTTCATTCATCCTCAGTAATGGTCCAGCCCTGGAAGGGGCTGGAGATCAAAACCACATATGATCACATGTATTCTTACATAAGGGTGGCCATGGTGGGTCAGACTGAAGGTCTATCTGGTTGGATATCCTGGCTCTGACAGTGGCCAATGGGAGATGCCTAAGGAAAAGTAACAGAGTAAGACAAGCACCCAGTGATCCTTCCCCTAGTTATACTTCCAACATCCTGTGGTTTTAGGGCTTCCTGAGCCAGAGGTTCTGACAGCAGTTTTATATGCTGAATTACAGGATTAAAAACCCCAGTCTTTTACTTTGAGTAACAACAGCAGACAGAAATGTTTTGCCATTAATTAATTCATGTGATAAGCAAGATCTGTTTTTTTTAGCCTCAACACAAGTTAAGTGCTCCTGCTGCAAAATTACATTTGTTTAGGCACATTTCCGTGTCACACATCTAGACACGAATTCCATCCATCTTCTCATTTCATTTGCTGTTTGAAGCTGCAAAGAATCCACAGTTTGTCCATAACGGATGCCAAAAGCCTAGCAACTTATTACACACTGCTCACAGTGTGGGTTCAGATACATTATCAGCATAAAAAGAAAAAGGCAAATTAGGCCACAGTAGGAGAACACATTTTTAATAATACAGTCTGCAGCTTGCATCTCTAATTTAATGCTGCTGTTTCTCCAAAGTTATTCTGCATCATTCTAGGTTGCTGAATTGAAGAGATGACAGTAAGGTACATTTTTACAAGTGACTGGGCAATGCAGATAGGCAGTGTACTTGATGAATTCCAGAGAAACCTTCAAGGCCAAAGTGAATGAGATATTTTCAAAGAATTCTTTAGGCATTCATGTTGATAGAAATTAGTTATGAATATGTTCAGTGTATCAGAGTTGTGAAAAAGGGAGATTTTAGTGCATTCTTCCAAAAGAACAGAAAGGAAAAACAAACGGCACCCGTAAGCAAAAGGCATATACCCTCTTTAAGCTGTAAATGCTCAGTCCTGTTGGTTAAATACACACACTACACATAAACTTCACATAAATCATCATCTCAGAAAATTGTTGCTTACCAGGAGGATTATCTGTGCTATTATAGCTTCTCTCTGGAGCCATGTTATCTATAAAAGATAACAAGAGAGTTATCTTTTACATCAAACCTACTGTTTACTCCAGCTACAGCAGAAATCTTGAAAGTAGATATTGAAGAATAGCAAAGAAATACAGTCAGCAAGGAAAAGTAAGTTTTGCAACTTGTAGTTTCCTAATGCATCTTTCCTAGATTCTGGTCATTTGGGGCAACTATGTTTTGCTTAATTTGTGCTTCCTTTTGTGGAGAATCTCCTGACTAAGGATTAGATAGCTGATATTGAAGGATACCTCAGTTATGTTATTTTTACGAAGCTATAGATTCTTCACTTTACAAAGAAAAAAAAACTTATGGCTCATATGTGGCTCATATATGAAAAGTTTTGACCTGGTCAGATGAAAGCAGAAAGGCAGAAGAACAGCACCTGTTGACTCTAGGCTAAATACAAGTCTTTAATATTAGACAGGCTACATTTCAGCAGTTCCAGTACCCTGAGATTTGACAATACTGTTCAGAGGAGATGGGCTTATCAGAGTTTACCCAGTAAAATTACTGCCAAAGGATGATGAGTTCCTGCCTTGAATGTTTAATTTGATAATATTCAGAGGATGCACACACATGCACCACAAAACCATTCATCAATGAATACCATGTCTACTCTGACTGCTAGCTACCGAGTGTCAGGCACTGTAGAAAATGATTCAGATTTGTAATTAATCTCATGATTATTCAGGCAGCATTTCATTTAAGATGCCTATAGCAGGTCATTTTACACTGTCCAAAATAAGCAGTCTGCTACCATTAGATATTTCCCTTATGCAAACTAAACAATTCACAGTACAGGAGGATTTCAAAAGCACTACATAATAGTCAATTTTCATGTCAGCAAATTGTTATCAAGAAATGGCAAAAAAATAGCTGGTCTTCATGATGGGTATTCAACATGTTTGGGCCTCTTCTGCATTTCTTGGATTGCTCTGGGGAATGAACGGCTTGAGACCTTTTGGTCTCTATTATAATCCAAAGTATTGTGTTACTTGAGCAAACAAATTAAACAAAGCAATTAACTGAGAGGAAGGTGTCTGTGATCCTTGATATCCTGAAGTGGAATTAAGTTAGCACTGGCACTCATGTATTGAACTTATTATTACTGCTAGATGTTTATTCAGCGACACTGCAGGGCCTCAGAGCCTTTAACTTTACGTGGCCAGTTTTTAAATAGAGAAACAATGGTGCATATGTCTATAGTATTTGAGATATATATGGTTTGCTGGGTGGAATCATCAGGCAAGATTTTAATTGCCATTTTTATGGTGATTTTTTTCAGGAAAACTTATAAGAAGATAGGAAATGTTTAAAGATATCAGGCCTATTTGTCTCTCTCGCTTGGGAAGAAATCAGGATCAATTCTTGGAAATACTAGATGTAGGAAAAAAACCCTATCCAGTTGTTTCAGGCCTAAAGTAATCTATGAAGAGAGCTTCCTAAGAAGTGTATTTTAGAGTTACCAGCCTGAAATACTGCAAAGTTGGTGAGCTCTGACAGAGGAAATAGTGGAACAGTGAACTGGCAGTGTACAGCAAACACTGCCAGACAAAACGTCCTGTTAATTAATATGTAAAAGTCTCCATAGACTCCAGATTGAAACAGGCTTTTTTCCCCCATTTCAGCAGTCTAACAAATCAAGGAAACAGGCACACTTGACTCATAAGAACATAAAGCAAGTTCAGACTGAAAGTCTACCACATACCCACCAGAAGGTGGGTAACACAGGATGCTAAAGACTATAGAAACAAACCAAGAATTTCTTCTATGGCACCCTTCTACTTCTGGAAACTTCCAGTTTAGGAATAGCCTGACCCAAAAGCTATATCCACACACTCCTTCATGTTTAGCAGTTCATCATAAACTTTTATTAAATTATTTATAAATATGCTGATTATTTCAGGTTGTACTCTGGCCTCAATGGGAGAACATACTGACCACCCTTTATGAAAACCCATCATTTTTCCTACCCCCTGATTTTAATCTTCAAATAGTTATTACTCTATAAGAAGGCAACACATTCTAACATTAGTCATTCCTTTAATAACGAGGTTGATTAGAACATAAATTACACACTATAGCTAATAATTTAACAATTTGAGTTCTAGAACTTCTGCAATGGCACTGTGAACCTTGAGACACAATTCATCTCATCCTGCTGATCTGTCATTTGCACTTCTGAATAGTATCTTATTGCTGTATTGCTGGCCAAGATGGGTTTAGGAAAAGGTTCTTTTGAAAATTTTTTCTTTATAGGTGGTACACTTACACTCTGAGCCTCTCATGTAGGGGTTTCAATCATTTTATCCTGTCAACTGCTCTTTTACATTTCTTTTCAAGAAGCTTTCTCATTTCTACCTGTTTTCCCTTTTTGAAATTAAATATTACTGTACTGTGGCTTTTATTCGTTCCATGGAACGCAAACTTTGAATTTGTCCTGATCTCTGCTGACATCCTGAACTACACTGTGTGCCATGTTCAGGATTTATTCAGACATCACTTCTTTTTTTTTATTTATTTTTTAATTATCATTAATAAAGAAAAACTTTCTAAAAAATACCAAAGCCCAGTACTTCTTGGTGGCAAAATAGCAAGCCTGAACTGCTTCTGATGCATTACAGAAATTCCTGTGCCACTGAGTCAGCCTCTGTGAGTATAAGATTGTCACAAACCATGAATCATAGGTTGCTGATGAGTAAAGTTCATAAACTTTGGGGAACCATGGGGAAATATTTTTTTTATCTAGAAAAACCAACAATTGTTTGAACTACTCGCTTTCGCTTGTAATCATGATTTTGCTGCATAATACTAAAATTTCCTCAATTTGACAATCAAAATAAGCTCTGGCAAAATGGTTCTCATTTGCAGCAGTAATTATGGAATTTGAAGTCTTAATTATGGAAATTTGTAAGCATAGGACAACCAGTAAACCTTGTATAAGTAAATACAACCTTAGCCACATCCATAAAACAGCAGTTAGCATTATAGTGTTTCCTAAACGTGAGTAGAGAAAAGGCTGATACTGGTTTAACATCAGATTCAAAGCCTTACATGCATGAAAACAAGCATGATGTAATCTGCATCATAACGACAACTACTACAAATTGATTTTGAGACATTCTGGAAGGACTAATTTTAAAAATCAAAAGCAACTTAATTTTCAGAAACGTGTGGTGTTTAAATCTAATTAAACATCAGATCTTACTTATTTGGAACAGACCTACACTTGTGTGTCTAAAGCCACAAAATAAACAAACAATTACAGTGGCCCATGTGTTATTTAGTTCGTATTAAAACCCCCACCTTAAAAATGTAAATAACATGTAGGATCAAACTAAAAACACTGACTGAATGCTTCTGCCAAACTGACTAACAGTAAAAATTACCAGGATTGATGCTTGAACGCTAGATTTTCAGGAAAACTCAGCATTCAACACTTAGATACCTAACTCACAGACTTTCAAAAGAACTTTGTCCTCACTTTGGCACTGAAATGTATTAATTAGATTTCCAAGGACTCAGTCTTACAAGGCATCAGGCATTCTGGCTCTGCAGCAGTGAAGCTTTTCAGCACATGTTTAATTTAAGCATGTAAATAGTCCCAGCGAAGTCATGGGGCTATATGCACACTTAAAAGCCGTGACATAATCTAACATGCTGTTGGCTCAGAGGCAGAGTTTTCAGCACCTCACAGGAGTGACCCCAAAAGTAGCGATGGGACCTGAGCATGTTTGAAAATCTATCATAGGTACGGAGGTTTGATTAGATTAAGGAAAGTTTGTTTCCCATTTGTCTTAGAGTTTGCCAGTAGTTGGGTCCTTGTTCACTTGCTTCGAGGAGGAGGAAAAGAAGTATATGAAGTCCTGTTTTATTGAATAAAAAGAAAAAAATGCCATAGGTGAACATAATTATTTTGAAATCTAAGTCTGCCCTTCCATCAAGCACTGTACATCTAAGCTCTGCAAACATCTCCAAGTTCCCTGTTGCCATCTCTGCTTCTCTTTAACTTTCTGTTCACTGATGTCCCTCATCCATGAATACCTGCAAATCATCTGAAATGACAAGCATTCTCTGAAATTTCTTATCCCATTGGTTTTAGTTTGTGTTCAGCTTTTCCACAGTCTTGAACACTGATTTCTTACTGTTTCTACCATCGCTACATAAATGCAGAGGTGACTGTTCTTTCTGTTTATCTTGAGTGAAAAGTGATTATCACTGGTTAAGAACAGCTGGGCAGATGCCACCTTTAATAAACACAAGATAAAATGCTGCACAGAAATTGCCCTAAGGGTTGTCATAGCTTCAGCATAAACTATCAGTCATAATTGGATCTGTGATCACTCTACAGATTAGAGATGGCAGCCATTATTGCCAACATGAGTTGCCCACTCCAATAGTACGTGATCATACTTCTTCCCTCAAGTCTCTATGGCCACAGTAATTCTATGACAATGGGACTACTGCATTGCTCAACCATATCCATGAGACCTGTGAGCCATACCATCTGGCTTTACAGCTTACATTAGTAGCACTGTAATAAACAGCATTTGCAACTGCTTCTGTGGGACGTTCGCTTTTGTTTCTGTGAAGCCTAACAGCCTCCCAGCTGCAGTTCTTCTCTAATGTACACTGAGCACTGGATGTGCTCTGCCAGGATGATAATGTCAGCTCCAACATTACATCTGATGGCATCTTTCTGCTACCATGTGCAAAACTTCACATAACCTTTTATCCCTAGTCTGCGCTTTTACAAACATACATACACAGCTGTTAAAATTGCCAGCATTCTCCACCAAAAGGATGTTAACGCCTATGAATTTATCACTTTTACAGAAAGCTTTTTGGATAAAAGGGAATTAAAACTGTTCTGCAAAATGACGCACATTCCTATTATATGCAATAAACATCACATTGAAAGGGGAAAAAGAATTAAACAGAAATGAGCATTCCATGCAGCCAGCAGCTGTCAAGCATCAAAGATTTCATTTGAACAGTATGTCAAAAATCATGATGCTTTAAGGCTCATCAAAACATGAGTACATCTCCAAGGCAGATGTCTTGACTCATGAGGCTGTTGAATGGCTGGATTATATAAAACTTACCGAAAAAAAAAAAAAAAAAAGAAAAAGAAAAAAGAAAACAAAACAAAACCCTACCTATCCATCTAAATGTTTTAAGAAAGAAAAGACATCCATACAAACACAACAATAACAGTTACTTTTGGCTCTCTTTCTAATTTGTCATCTGCACCTATTGTATCTGGTACCCATTTTCTCAGATGCTAAGGCCCTTTTGAAGTATCTTGGTATACTTTCTTGGTTCTGATTCCACTTGCTACCCAGCTCTACACATTTATTACTGCTTTTTAGTGACATTTTTCCTCATTTGTCTCTGTGTAGGTCATATAGATTTTTATATACGTTAAAATACACATTAATAGGCTCTGCAAGAATATGCCATGCTGAGGATAAAAAGTTCATATGGATAACAAATAAAAAAAATTGTGTTAATTGTGTTTAATTTCATGTTGGTCTAAGCTAACATGCTACCAAGCATACTGCTTCACAGAACCTCCTATAGACCTGTGCTCTAAAACTAAATAATGAAAAAAATATGCTCTCCAGAACCCACTGAGATTCAAATAGGTGAACTCTTCAAATCCAGTGGCTTTAACTTGGCCTCAGCACCACTTGAAACAGGTAAAAAAAAGCCAGTAGCTGAAGTATTAAAGGTACAAAAGATGTATAAATTCCATAAAGATGTATAAAACCAGATCATATTGGATTTATGAACCAAATTATGTCTAAACATCTTATCAATTTCAAGTTTCTATTAAATATAAGCTACCCTAAGGAAAATTTGAGACTAGATAAGGAACATTATAAGACTAAGTATTTGATTCATAGACAGAAAGCAGAAGATCAGAATTTAAAGTACCCATTCCCCATAGTATAGCAAGAATGTTTTGCATGGGATTTGTATCAGATAGCTGTTCTTAATATTTTGATTAACAATTTGCAGAAAAAAAAGTGGAATATTAGATCCGTCTATTGTCATCAGTGTCAGAGGTGAGGAACTGGTTGAAATGAGAAGAAATATTTACATTTTGATTAAAATATAAGCTCAAGGTGATATCGGAATTTTAAGTTCCATGTTTAGAATGATGCACCCAGAAATGGTAATTCCTTAATTAAGTACAGGTCAAATAACAGGAAAACAGGGTAGTGGAGAATGTGATCTAATTAGGTATGGTCACAGTTTTTATATCCACTCTCTAACACAAAGCAGAAATTTATATGTATTTTGCTTTTCTCATAAAGGTTATTTTGTAAAAGAGAAATCCTCATGGAAATCCACAGGAGTTTCCCTACTACTTTCAGTGGGTCAGAGTTTCACCAGAGGTGTCTACAATGTCACATGAGTAAGTGGTGAGGTTAAATACAACAGGAAAGCCTTTCCACATAAGAGAAACCTGGAACAAGTGCAGATGTGGTGAGTAATTTTACCCTGATGAATTTACTTGACTAAGTTAAGAACTTACTCTCTGTAAATTAACCACAGCCAGACGCATCAGATGCAAATGGGCCTGTCTGAAATGACTTAACAAATGGTTCCTGTGAATATACATTACGCTCCAGGAAAGCTCACTTTTTCTAATGTTTCTGGCTCACGCTTTTAATCATATGGATCAGTGTTAGGTTGTACTGCAAGGAGCAGGGAGCTGGACTCAATGATCCTTATGAGTCCCTTCGAACTTGAGATTATGATTCTATGACTCCTTATGTCTACAGAAATAAATGGCTATCACCTTCTGGATTCTTTCCAGAAGGTTAATAGATAATTTAGATGAGTCTCTCAGGTTTTGTAATGCTTTCTGCTTGAGCCTCAAAGACAAAAATACACAGAAGGTCATTAATTTATAAGTATGACTGGGTTTTTTAATTGCACTGGAACTGCTGCTGAAAGCCATACCCCTATTAACTGGGGAGGTGGTGAGCTTGGAAAGGGAGGGTTATCTCTGAAGGGTATCACCTTGAGGTATATCCTCACAGACAAAAAATGGTTTTCATACAAAAAGACAACAGATTTCCTTGGAAGATATAGTTCACTGCTACCCTAACTACGGTGTGCCAGAGGTAGCGTAGGAACTGCAGTCCGCAGATGACTATCACTCATTCTTCATGCCATGTTAGATCATGATTAGGTTTTCAGCTTGCAAATTCTGTCAGATTCAGGTATGGAATCAAAAGAAATTACTGCCTCAACTTCACCTACAGCAGGAACAGAACTTGCATGAGGTCACTCAGCTACCACAACTCATTATCCAGCATATTTATGTGTAAAACTGCAGTCAACTTCAGGGCACTGCCTTTGTCTTTTGCTTCTTTACTCTCCTGAATCAACGCCTTGGGTTTCCTCTTGCCTGCCTGTATCTTAGGATCTTTCCTCTGTTCTTCATCTACAAGACCTTTCTTTCACATATACCTTCATTTTCCTTACACATACTCGCCTGCCCCATTTGAGATACCACATACTAACCAGAAGTTTAACTAGATATGAAGAATTATGGAATTTTGGAAACCACACTACAATGAAATTGAAAGCGGCGCAGAAATCACTGCTTCAATGATATTTAAACTACACAGTATTCCCCCCTTAAAATGTATAAAGAGAACTGTAGAAAATAAAACAAAGAAAATAATGCAAAAAAAAAAATGGAATAGAAAGGATATGATAGCATTGTGAACAGAGGAATACTGGATTTCCCAGAAGTGGCAAAATTAGGTGTTAGTGGCATATGTAAGCACAAAGTGGATAACATGAGTGGTGTTCAGTATGTTTGAGGAGTGTCCATCAAGTCAGTATCCACAAAAGCCGTTTCACCTTTCTAGGACTCACTGGGAATTTTGGATTAGTCATATATTTCCTGTGCAATACTGGCTATGAACTACTCTGGTGTTCCTACATTCTTCAACACTAGGTCTAACTGAGGTGCACCCTGCTTCGAGCAGTGTTTAGACTAGATGAATGCCAAAGCTCCCTTCTAACCCAAATTATTCTATGATTCTATAATGGTTGTAAGACTCACAGTTTCACAAATAGATCAGTTTGGGAAGTTTATCTTACCTCACCAGAAATTACAAGCTCCTTGGACCCATTCTGTATAGGGCTATTATAATGTACTGCCCCACTGAAACCAATGTTCTCAATAAAGGACAATGGCTGTCATACATCCATTGCTCAGAAGGTACAACCAGGCCCATAAGAAAGCTAACCACGGCTGTGGAGTCCAAGACAGGACGAAACCTCCAACCTAAAGGCTCTGTCTCAAGGACAGAAGTTTTTGAAAACACTGTTTCTCAGTAAATGCCAGATAATCCCTTATGTGATACTGCATTAATCTGTTTTGGTGCAAAAAGACCTCAAGTAATCAATTCCAGATCACCTATTCTTCTCACAGAAAAATGGTTATGAATAGATTCTGTTACCTGAAAATAGCCAACAATCATTACTAAAGATTAATCAGAATTAAAGTCTGCACGTGTAATTTTTCTGCTCTTTTTTCTTTTAATATTAGACGTCTCATGTAAAATGCATTGATGCTGGCAACAAATTAATTTTTGCAAGACAGAATAAAAATTAAAAAATATTTAAAATATTTTAAATAATATATACCTTTTCTTTTTAATGCTAATCCTATTATGTAACAGCTCTTACAATGTGTCCCTAGAATCATCTGGGTTAGGAAAAATTTCAGTCTGTAGGATTTCAAAGGCTATCTAAATCCAAACCTCCTGCAGCATAATTTCACTAATCCTACACCACTCCTGACAGATAAGCATCTTGTTGAGTCTTGCATATTCCAGTGATACTGGTTACAAAAGAGCCCTTGGCAGCCTTTGCTCTTGCATAATTGCTCATAAGAGGGCTGAGTTGACTTTGTAGAGTTTGAAACTTGGCAAATATCTCATCCTCTTTTTTAACGAGTCACAAAAATTCAAATTTGGGATCCATTTTTCTTATAACTGAAATTGATTCTTATCAGCCATGAAAAATGCTGCCTTATTTTGGTACTTAATATTTTGAACACATGGAAGATGTTTTGCTGTGAAATCACTGTGTTCTTCCACTACACTTTTATTTCTGAAAGCAAGACATTCCTTGCTTTTTCCTGCTCCAGTCCTCCCTTCATAACTTATCCATACAGAAAACAGATTCAGCTGTTGAACACTCAACCTGACAATGGATTCAAAACTGGAAGGGATGAATTTGTTTATTCATATTTCTTACCACCAGAGTGCAAAGTTTTCTGATTATTCTTAAAATAAGTGCTTTCTCCCTCCTGCTGAAGTTTAAGGCTATTCGTTATTGTTGTTTTCTTATTAAGCAGTAGGAGTAATTGATTACAGGAATCCACAGATATCCCTTTGAATGCTCACAGATATAATCAGGTCTATTTCATTACTGTGATGGGTTGACCCTGGCTGAATGCCAAGTGCCCACCAAAGCTTCTGTATCGTTCCCTTCCTCAGCTGGACAGGGGAGAGAAAACAGAATAAAAAAGCTCATGAGTTAAGGACAAGGAGAGATCACTCACCAGTTACCATCCAGGGCAAACCAGACTGGACTTAGGAGAACTCTTGTTGGCTCAACTGCACTCCCACATTGCCCACCTCCTCCTCCCCCAGTGGTGCAGGTGTACATAGAATCACAGAATGGTTTGGGTTGGAAGGGTCCTCTGGAGATCACCTAGTCCAAGCCCCCTGACAAGACAGGGCCACCCAGAGCAGGTTACACAGGAACATGTCCAGGTGGGTTTTGAATGTCTCCAGAGATGGAGACTCCATAGCCCCCCTGGGCAGCCTGTGCCAGTGCCCTGCCACCCTCAGTGTAAAGAAGTTCTTCCTCATATTGAGGTGGAACCTCCTGTGTTTAGTTTATAGCCAATGCTCCTTGTCCTGTCATTGGGCACCACTGAAAAGAGTCTGGTACCATCCTCCTGGCATCCTCCCTTGAGATATTAATGTGCATTATTGAGATTCTCTCTCAGTCTTCTCTTCTCTAGAATAACAGGCCCAGCTCCTACAATGTCTCTTCATGAGAGGTGCTCCAGACCCATGACCACCCTTGTGGCCCTTCTCTGGACCTTCTCCAGTAGCTCCTTGTCTTTCCTGTACTGAGGAGTCCAGAACTGGACACAGCACTCCAGATGTGGCCTCACCAGTGTCAGTAGAGTGGGGGGATCACCTCCCTTGACCTGCGGGCCACACTCCTGATGCACCCCCGGGTGTGACCCTTGTGGCCACAAGGGCACGCTGCTGGCTCATGGTCAACTTACCATAACCAATACTGCCAGGTCTTTCTCAGCTGAACTGCTCTCCAGTAGGTCAGCCCTCAACCTGTACTGGTACTTGAGGTTTTACCTTCCCAGGGGCACTACCCTACACTTAACCTTGTTGAACCTCACTGGATTTCTCTCCAAATAGGCATTGTGGTCAGTTCATCTGCCACTCCTTCCACCTCAGAGGAGGATTCCTCACACTCTTCCCCTGCTTCAGCATGGGCTCCTCTCGCCACAGGGGCACAGGTCCTGCCAGGAGCCTGCTCCAGAACAGGCTTCCCAGGGGGTCATAGTATCCTTCAGGCATCCCCCTGCTCCCCTGTGGGGTCCTCCCTGATGGGTATCTGGTCCACCATGAACCTCCATGTGCTGCAGGGCCACAGCCTGCCTCACCATGGGCTGCACCATGGGCTGCAGGGGAATCTGCTCCAGCACCTGGAGCACCTCCTGCCCTCCTTCTGCATTGACCTGGGTGTCTGCAGGGCTGTTCCTCTCACGTATTCTCACTTCTCTCTCCCACTATAGTTCTTTTTTCCCCTCTCCTTGACTATGTTATCCCAGAAGTGCCACCGCCACCACCCCCACTGATGGGCTTGGCCTTGCCCAGCAGTGGGTTTGTCTTGCACCTGACTGGCACTGGCTCTGTTGGACACAGGGGAGGCTTCTAGCAGCTTCTCACAGCCCTTCCCACTACCAAAACCTTGTCATGCAAACTCAATACATTTACATATCTTTAGATTTCAACATGCAGTGACAGCATCTATCACATTTTATTAGCTCAGTACATATGATTTATTTTTCTACTATCAAAGCAATAAGCACTTTTCAGGCTAGAAAGGGACAGCAACTTTCATATTACATATACTCATTCAGATTAAACAACAGGGTACAACTGATGAATGATTTGAATTAATAACACTCTCAGGGGCAGAAGAACTAATGCCCCCCAGAACCTGCCTTCCTACTATGAAATATATTCCAGTTTTACCCATAGCTTTAATAACAGTTGTTTGACTGCAGAAAAACATTTGATTTGTATTTAAAAGGTTTAAACTCCAGTGCTCATAGAAACTAATTTTACCCCTCTGTAGTGTTAAAAATACCCAATGAAAGCTCAGCTGCTATTTGTAATCTGTAGACTGTGAGTGAACAAATGCTTCAAAGTGGTGTTGGTAAACTTCAGTGAGCATCATTAGGAAGGAGCAATGGGTAAAGATCCAAACAAAAAAAGGCTGTTGCTCTGATACAACTTTTTTTGCTGCCCTTGAATTACTCACAAACATTTAGGAAGTTAATTTTCACCTGACAAGGCTGAATGTCTCTCTGCTGATCATCTACTTAATGCACAGTGATGCTGTTGTTCTAATAGTGCAAAACCTGTATAATAAGATGTCCATATCAATGTTGATTATACATGAGGGAAACTGAAGCAGAACCAAAACCAAAATATTGGAACATTTCTTGAAGAGTCTACAAAGTATTTATCAAATTCCACAGAGGTAGTGGGATCAGCATGTTTTTGCAAAATGCATTCTTTAAAAACCTCCTTGGTCCTTGACTCAGTAACAAAATTAAAAGGTGGGAGATAAGCAGTACCTGAAACCTTACCAGGATGACCCAGTTCTCTGTTCCATTTTCAGCCATCACAACCAGCTCCTAAGTCCTGGTACAAAACTAAGTTTCATCCTGCTTCTTCACAGAAGTCAAATATATTCATGCTCTCAATGAAATCAATAAAGCTTTTATATTCATGGCAAGAAGCAGAACTCTGCCCTACATCACCATACTTTAACATACCTATCTATAAATAAACATCCAGTAAGCTAAAGAATTCAATTAAGTTTTCATTTCTCTCAGTCAACTGCAGATCACAGAGGAAGCTCCAATGACAGCAAAGACAGATGATGAAAACCTGATCAATTGCTATCACTTCAATTTAGATAAAAAGTCACTCACTTTTCAGCTCTGCTTGGTGCCCAGAAGAGATTAGATAAAACTAAATCAAGAGGAAAAACAATCTAAACAACAGCCAAAGAAAATTTTTTCCAGCTCTTATAAGTGTCCTCACTTAATCCTACCATGTAAAGTCAGGCTACCAGCAATGACTAAAAGCAAATTCCAGAATGCTTCTGAAAGTTATCAGCACTACTGAGCCTTCAAAGAAAACCAGCATGAAAAGTTAAACTACCTGTTTGCTAAAGCTGTCTCCCTCTATACAGGATTTGGACTGTATGATAGAACTTTGCAGAATACGATTGGAGCAAACACTACAAATTCTTGTGTCTGCATTATTCACTATTGTGTACGGCCATGCTGTGTGTGACTCTGAGAAGTTCTGGTGTTACCCAATTGTTGTGAAGTCAGTGCAGAAGTTTGCTAAGATCTGTCTATCACACCCTGATTTATTTCAGTTTGTGAAATGCAGATCAAGCACTGAGATGCAGGATCAGCTACTGATACTTTAATTTGTATTGGATAACAGTTTTGCAAGTGGTTTCATGAAGCAAAATACGAAGAACATGAATTCAGCTCACTGTTACAAATAGAACACAAGAAGTAGAGGGAGAGCTCATCTATTTCACCACCACAGTGCTGTCATCACGTACAGGAGTCTCTAAAGCAACAGAAATTTAAAAAAAATAATAATTTTCTTTTAATCTGTGCTTTATTTGAATGCTGAGGAATTACACTCAATTCGTCCTACCAAATTCTGTGTACGGCCACAGTTCAAATATGAATAGCATATCTCAGCAGACAGAATTAACACCAAAGGAAACATTTTAGTGGGAACAATATTAATCCTAGATTTTATCTTTCTCCTATCAACATTTGTCCTAGCACAAATCACGCAGTCAATCTATTGTCTCGTGATGCCAAGCCCTGTAGCTGCAACACGCATCAAGGCCATCATGTCATTTGCCCCCCCTTTGGAACCAAGCATACTGCCAACATATGACCATGCATCCCACGGTGAGACCCTCAGAGAAATATATATATGTATCTCATCACATAACTGAATAGTTCCCTCTTACATAGCTGGGCTTACCAACCCCATGTGAAGAGTTACTGTACATCGCGCACGCTAACACAGCTGCACAAAGGGCTGCAGCAAGGGGCTGCAGGCACTCAGAACAGGTTACATATCGGCACCCAGTACATTCAAGGGGCCCTTGGAGAGTCAAAGATGTGCAGAGTGGATCACAGACCGTGTCAACCATTCTGCCAGGCTGTACCAGGACTGCTACTGCCACCTCCTCATGATATGAACAATCCTTTGGCTTAATTTCTCTTTTCTAGCTGGCAACAATCAGCATAGTACAAGATAAACAGAATTTTGCAGTAACCAAAAATGACCAAATTTTTTAAAGTACTATATAATACCTTTCTTCTTTGAAAAGTCTTGTATAGTATCACTTGGCCAAATTACCTTATATTGCCCCACGCTGGCTCAAAGCTAGAGGCACTGATAAGCTATGAGACAGAAAAATTTGAATGCTTTTCTGCCTCTGCTGCTAAAATAAGACTGATTTTCCTCCAAGCCTTCTATTATTTAACTCATGCAGTGTCACCATCTTGGTCACCTATTTTTTTTTGAGAGTAGCTATACAGTGTCAGAGATCAACAAGCACATTGCTAGAGAGACACCACACAAGTGCAAGTACCAGCTGTGTACTTGCATATTTAAAGAGAATTAAAATGGTAGAGAAAAATTACACTAGACCAAACAAGCAAAACATTTTTTGCCTAAAAATCCGGCAGATAAAAGATACAAAATAGGATGACAGAAGCCATCACATCTCATGGAAGACACACACCTTCCAAACAATTCAGAGGGCCTAAAGCTGACCTGAGTATTAAGGCAGCCCATTCAGAATCCCTGTTCCCTACTTTACACTGTCTGAGCCCATGTTCATTAATCATTTGTCTCTTCAGCTCCATATAAGCTGCTAATTAATATTAACATTGCTAACAAGCTTTCTCCTTTTGGGATAATAAATTCCAAATCTTAGCTCAGGACTGAGAACTTTTGTGAAAAAAAGAAAAAATAAAAGGCTTGATTGCACAGCATCCAGGGCTTACATCCCTCTCCACACCATCATTTATACACAGAAGTTATCTTGTTATGATAATCACTGGACATTAGGTGGTCACACAAGCAAAGAGTAGAAGCAGCCCAGGATATCCCTGGGAAAACTGTATAGATGCACAGAAAAGTGCTTTTAGTAGAGATATCTTTATACTTCACCTAGTTTCATTTAACAAACATCTCAACACTTCCAAAGCTGTATATCACTTGACATGATTCCCAGAAGTCAGCTGGCTGACATGCACAGCACTAATGTAAAGGGATTGAAGTCAATGAGCTACAAGTATGGACAAGCCTTAATTTCACAATTGTACAGACACTTGCAAAAGCATTGTCTGGCTGTGGGGCTTTTGTTGTTGTTGTTGTGTTTCATATTCCTGTATACATTATTAGTCAGTTACAGCAAGAACATCTAACTTGTACAACGAGTAGCATATCTCCAATAAGGCAGGAAAAAAGGGTTGTGAAGGCCCAGTGGTTAAAATCTCCCTGAAGCACTTCATTCCAGAAAACATCACTTTAGGAAACAGCTGCCTTTTCCCCCTTTCCCGGCCACCACCACCCCCACCCCCCCCCCGAAAACCATCCCTATTAAATAACATTCCTTACTAAAAAATGCAGTTTTAGACATTCACCCCCAAGATTGCTGGCATTATGTTCTGAGATTTACTTTAAATTTTCTACTGTTATTATTACTCTAACATGAATTCATAAAAGCACTGCACAGTGCCATGGCTACTAGAGAAAAGTGAGGAGATAATTAAAATGAAATCAAAACACACATCAATATAAATACTAATTTGGAAATGAAATTACAAATTGTTCTTTTGGAAAAATATAGTAACCCTACCCTCAAAGACAAAGAGACACCCGTCAACTATATTCTCATTGTTTCCATTCCAGAGGAAGACTGGGGAATTATTAGTGTAACAAGAAGAGCCAGTCCTCCCCACAAACAAAATTTATTATTTTACCCAAACCTGCACCTGCAGCATCCCCTCTTCAAACTACATTTTCTCACTTTCCTCTCCCCTCCTCTCCACAGATATATGTGAGAAATGAAACCTATCTGCAGACTTCACCATAATCGGCAACTTCCTTATTTGTGAAGACCCAGAAGCTAATGTAAGCTTATTGCTGAGATGACAGTTGTGTCTAAGCAAGGGAAATACAGGAGGGGAAAGAAGGGGAGGGGAAGAAAAGGGATGAAACAAAACACCCGAAGTAGAAAGCTCAGTATTAGCTTTCTAGATCTTCCAGAAATTATAAATGAAGACAGAAGGTGGGCTGATTAAACCCTGTCTAAACTAAGGCTGCTCAGAGAATACATAGTAGCAGGCCTGTGAAACTTTACCTTTTTACAGCAGTGATGCAAGGGGCACACACATCACAGTACGTATTTGCGGTACGAGGAACATCTAACACATAAAAAAACAGTTTCTCTGGGTTGTGTGACTATATGTGGAATTCTGGGATTTATTCAGCTTTGCTACAAATTTACTGCTGTTACTTTTCGGGGACATTTCTTTTCCTAGATGCCCAGAGCCAGCATTATGATTGATTAGTGTGGTTTTTCTAGTTTACCCACTAAGTTGGTTTGAACAATTAATTTGTTAATATAGTGAAACAGACGTTCAAAATTACAAACTGTTTAACTAGTTTTGACAAACAAGTCCCTTGGTGGTCTTGAAGTTTCTCAGAAGCAGATGGATGAGGTACAATTTTACAGATTCTCTTTCCTATTTGAGTAAAGCTGCTAAGGTCTGCAGTAGGCTTTAGTGCAAACAAGGGGCATTGTCAGACAATAAAGAGACAATTGCCTGTGTTAGCACAACAATTAATTTATTTGCAGAGAACCACTCAGTCTATTTGTTACCAGAAATGTGCTAATTATTCCTGCTAATTACATGCAAAACCTTCATTATCACCTATATGAGGAAGAGGACCCCTCAGGTTTCAGTGACAAATTAATTACTGTGTTTTCCTTCTGAATGTGCTTCTAGACAGTCCCTGTTACCTCAAAAATAAATTGGCTGGCAGGAAGCTTGTCTCTCAGAGACATTCTGCAAACTAAAAGCAAACATACAAATATCATATCAAGTTATTATTGCTATTTTTTTAGGCAGGTATACCCTGAAGCTCTTAGAACTACTATATTAATTTACAAGCTCTTAATCCTAATAAAATATACCATGCACTGTTAAATTCCACTATGTAACTGCTTTCAGAGCCCTTTACACATCTATAAAACAACCGAAAAGGCAGCAGGCACTAGGTTTTAAAAATACAGCAAGTAAGATCAATGGTAAACTACACAGCCAGTACAACAGAGATACCATGTCAGTAAAGAAATATGATTTTAAATTCGTAATAACTGAAGTGAAAAGGACAGCAAAGTGGCTGAATTACCCAGTCTTTCATTATCACCATTCCAACTCAACACACAGAACACCTGACACCAAGACCTTGCAATGCATGTCAGGGGGAGAGGAAGTTTCATGCAGAAGGGTGAGGAAGAGGAGGCACACTGGATTAAAGTCTTGATTTGGAAGGTAGGAAACATGGTGAGTGAAGGAGTTACAGCACAGTGACTATTGGAAAGGAATGAGTGGAGAGCCTGCACTGAATTCAGTGCAGGTAATTGACTATTTCAAAGAAAAAAATCAATCTCTTAAATTTTGCTTAGAACCTGTTTGGTAAGTTTCAGCCATTCCTGTATGATACCTGGCCAAGAGCCTGCCTCTGCTTCCATTAAAAGGTTCTTTGGAATATGGTGCCCACTGTCCATCCTCCTCATAGATACTCAAGGTTTCTTCAGTTTCTGTGTTTGGCACGGCAGAACATCAATATGTTAACAATTCAGAGTATCATCAGCATCCATTAATGGGCACATGATCATCAGTGTACAGTTCCAGAGTGTGGATTTGAATCACAACTTTAGCAGCATCAACAACACTACCTTGTACAAAGCAACAGCTAATCCTGTTGTCCCAAAAGTACGATCATTACCAGGTGACTGGATACAAATTGTGCTGTCTTGGCAATACAGAGAGATGGTATAGAGTATCTCAGACAGAGCTACTGAAAGGCTGGAAATACAGTTTCATAGTGAATCGGATGACGACTTGCACCCACACAAAGTTATATTTCAACAGCCACTCCACTTGATGAAGATAAAGCAGGAATGGAGGAGTGGATTCAGGATCTAGATGTCTGCAAGACACAGCCCCACCTCTCCAGACCATCAGCACCAAAAGGCAATGCCCAGGAGCACTGAACCTAGCTCTAGAGACAAGTTTGTCCATGACCTGTGCCTTTCCTTCACTTTAATCTGGATACTACTTGCTGTACAGCCCTCTCTACTACATAAAATGTAAGATACTTACCTTCATCTTTACTTGTATCTGTAGCCTATTCCTCAGAATAGGGTATCTATTTTGAGTATCAAAAGACTGACTTAAGCCCTTAATTCACTCATGATACCTCCCATGCCTACATGTTTCTGCTTTTAAGTGTGTCGGTGTTTTCTACAATGTTCTCCCTCAGAGGCAAGTAACCCCATAAATAACTATATGGCAACTTCATTATTATTCAAGTTTACCTTCATTCTCATTCAAGTCTACCTTCATTTTCTCAATTGAGGCCTTCATAAACTTCAGTAACAATCATGTTAATGGTATGCTCAGCTTCCACTCTGTACTACTGAGTACAGAGTTTCACTGCAGTTTCCATTTGTGTATCTTGGTTTGTCACTTGTGTCAGAGGGCAAGATATTCAAAGCAAGAACTATCTCTTTGGTGTATTCTTGTAGTAGCTAGCATGTCTTAAGCACAGCTTGGCTATAATTAATAATAATAGAAGTAATCATAGTAGTAAGAGGAGGATGAGGAAGCACAGTACAAGTTTAACAAACCAGTATTACAGGGAAGGATAAAATATTTGTAGGCCAATACCACTTTCACCATTATTACAATGAAAATTTTAAAGGTTACTGGCAGACCAGCAGAGAAGACATGCCAACTGGCATGTGACCACAACTGCATGCACTTATAATTGTTATTTTAATTTTAGTCTATAATCCTGAGGTTCTGGCACATATGTATCATCTATATTTGTGTCCTCTAACTCAATATCCACCCCCATTCAAAATAAATCAAAATGAAAATAAGTGGGTGAAAAGGAGGAGTACTGTACCACACCTGAGTGCAGTAGAGGGTTTTTTTTAAGTCAAAGCCATTCATATAAAAGTAAGAATGTGCTGCGGTTTATTTCCCAAAAATTGTAACCCATAAAATTACACCTAATGCTCAGACCCCTCCAAAGCATAACTTTGTTGATTGGATATTAGTCCATTCCATGAGGATAATAAAACTTTTTACATATGAAAATTTCTCACCTCCAAATCCTAGCTTATTACCAAGTCTTCTGTTCCAAAGCACAGGAAGGTTTCCTTGGCATAAGCAAAAAAACCCACCCCTGAAATTTAGAACATACTTTTTAACCAGTGTATCACCCTTTACAACTGAAAACCCAGAAAGATAGAAAAATTATCGCTGCTGCTAGACTAACAAGTGGCGTCCAACCTACTGTACCCAAAAGCAGTTCAGATCCAGAAAGTATAAAATTAACCTATGATAAATTCATTGAAAATTGATCTCAACAAGCAGGAGTTTAGCAGCAGAATGCAAAAGCAGGGCATAACTTACTTACTTGATGACAGAAAGAGCTTTTTCCATTTATTATATCCATGTTGCTCACCAGATTCTTTTAATCTGTTAATCAGCTACAAGAACAGCAACATTTGACTGACTTTGAGAAGCAGCTGGCAACTGGGAGGCTATGTGGAAATGAGAATAGGAGGGCAATTTGAGGTGAAAGTGATGGAGGAAGGGGACTGACCTGAAAAACTAAAAGAGTGCATAAAGAGAGCTGCTTGGCATCAAAAATTATCAAGAACTGGAAGGGGAAGATGGAAAAGCAGGTGATTTCAGCCTGGTTTTACTATGACACAGAGGAGGAACAAGACATTGCTTGAATTGACAGTGAAATATTTGAGCAAAATATGAGTTTGCCTAGGAGGCAAACCCTTTCAGCGTGGGCCTTAATATATTCTAATATGCCTAGACTGAATTTTGAGGACATGTTTTTGGCCTGGGCTATACCACAAAATATGAGCAGGATTAAGAGCATTCAAAGTAGTTGACAAGACACTGAAGCAAGAGAGTGTTCCCACAGAGACTAGAAAGTTAGGGTCAGTACTGGATTAGCTAACACAGAGACTGCATCTTGTGTTCCAGTGGCTTAATCACTTCACTTAAACCTATCAGCGTATAAAAATAGCAATAAAAAAATATAAACTCTTTGTCACAGCTGGAGATGGCAACCATGTGACAGAGAATGACTCAGGAATATTTCTGGCTTCTTCACTATGTATGAGGTTTTTAGAGTTTAATTCCTCTCTTATTCCTTCCCATCTAATATTAAGATAAAATTTTCAGTAGTCAAAATTGTTACAATTATAATAGTTTAGTAGGAAGGGCAATTTTTTTCAAATGTAGAAGCCTAGAGACTTCTACATCTATAGCTACTAAGGATATGGATCTGCTCTTCCTCCCAATACCAACGCTAGTCTATTAAATTCTCCAAGAGAAGGAGTAAAAACTGAAATTGGAAACAACGGATTAAAGTCTGAATTATAGTACTACTAACACTTATTTTATGAACATCCAAGTGCACTAAAATACAAAGTAATTTTAAACTCCTTTACATTCAGTAGAGAGGGGGAAGCAGTTGCTGGATATGGGATTGTTTTTAGACCAATATTTTCCTTCAGGTTTTCACATGCTCCCGGACAAACCTTTCCTGGCTCAATATTGTGTTTGCTCACACCACAGCTCTTTCACAGAGGCATTTACTTCCTGCTGCAAGAAAGGTGTAGGGAGGTAGTGTGCAGTGGAGCACCATTTATCCTTTTCAGACAAGGTTTGATTTAGAAAAGAACCAGCCACAACTGGCTGGGTACCAAAAGCCAAATAAATGATTTTACTGTTTGATTATCCACATCATTCAAATCCAGTGTTAGTGGCAATTGGCTTGCTTCCTATTATACTGGCACCTGGGTTGCACAAGTTTGTCTCGCACAGAAACACTAGGTTACTGGAGTTGAGAGACTTCTGGAACTGTCAGCTTTCAATTATTTTGTCTTGGACTGAGCACCTGAACTCCTCCCTATTCTCTGGCATAGCAGCTAAAATGGAGCCATCCTGCTGGAGCCTGTAGAGCCAGCAGCTTCCCTAGGGACCCCCACACCCTTCCCTTCACATTAATAAGTGGCTAACTAACAGAGTAAATAGAAATAAATTAGCAATTAACTTATCCTGGAAGATGTCAAGGAAGAAGAGAATCCCAAAGAGGAATTTAAACAAGGAAAAAGACATATGAGCTTTACAATTCAGCATAAGAGCACTTGCATAAGATACTGCATATAAGAAAATAACAAAGTGGTTTTAAACAAAATAGAGAGGAAATCTCCAAGGCTTACACGACTAATGGAACTGAGAGGAGGGATGAAAAATGTTAGTACTATCTCTGGTTCAGGAAGTCCCAAAGCCATGATTTAGTAGAAGGTAGGAGAGTACACCAAGAAAGGATCATTGCATGCTTGACATTTTCTCATACGCTCCCCCAGGCTGCTGTCAGAAACAGCATACCCAGCTAGACAGATGTTTAGTCTGATCCTGTATGACTGTTCTTACTTTGTGATACTAAGACATAAATGTGGATAGGAAGAAAGTTATGTGCAACTCCAGGATTACATAAAACTTGAAGTTGATACAGGCAGAGATGCTGACAGTGAGGGGAATCAAACTGAGAGGTGTCAACTCTGGGCAAATTCTGATCACTATGGACCTCACCCCTGGAAGGAGTTCATACTGTCCAAAATCCTTCTCATACATTTCAGGACTTGTCTTCAGGGCATGGGGCACCTATGTAGTCAAACTGGTTCCCCTACTCTCCTCTGGTCCTTCAGTTAAATATTTCATTCTTTAAAAAAATGTTAAATGTTTCTTTCCTCTGTCTGTGAAGTAATATCTGTCATTATGCTATTGTCAGTGTGGACATTTTCCGCACTGCATCTTCTAGGTCTTTGCAAGAAAACAAACACCACCAGTTCTTCTCATATAAAAGTCAAAACATGTTCACTGCGTACAGTGTCCATTAGCCCTCCAGCAGGCGTGTGGGAGCAAAAGCAGAAATGCAGAGGTAGTTTGCAACACAATAACAATGTCACAATGTCAATCATGATTTCTAAGTAAGTTGTACATAGATGTCCCAAATCATCACAGTTCAAACACATGTGAAAAAAGGGTCAGGAAGGGTTTTATTTCCTACTTTAATACAGACTACTGCAAATGAGAAGCAACAATCACAAGAAATATTCTTTCAGCACAGCCATGAGGAAGACACCTTTTATTGCTCTTAGCCATTTGAATTCATGCTGTTGTTACAGTCAGGCAGGCTTGCTAAAGAAACTGTTTATAGAAAATGTTATAAAACAGTTGCAGCAAATAGCCTATACATCAGCTTATTTGCTGTGACAAATTACACAAAGAGTGCCACACACCAATACTCCATATTCTCTTCTGGGTCACTGAATTGATTCTGGTTCAAATTCCAGACAAACGATTTCATACGCAAAGGCATTAAAGGACTGGAACTATTTTCTTTTCCTAGCTCAGCCTAGCCTCTACTCTAGAGGTAGGGTAGTCTGAAAGGCAATATGCAGCAATAACGCAAGCCCACTCAGGCATTTCTTGCAAGACCCTCTAGCCACTGTAATGCTGTATAAAAGGGAGCTGCACCACCTTTTTCCCAGCGGTAGTAGCTGCCACTGCATTTTATGAGTAGATGAAGATGTCCACAGTTATTGTGTACTCTAGGAACATTTACCAGATCAGCTCTCCCAGGTAATTCTGAGTCCAGAACATCTGCTTCCTGGATCCCAGCCAAGCTTAAGGAGCAGGGGAACGAGAGCTGCGGAACACGGCTGTTTGTGCACCATGGAATGGTAATGTTGTTCACAGAGCTTAGGTGTTCCCAGGGCTAGACTGCCATTTTGGATGCAAATTGTTTTCTCGACCAAATCTATTCCTCTCAGCAGTACATATTTATTTGTCAACTGATTGAGAAAATTTCATACTGCTGTGTGCACCACAGCCCGATCCCTAAGGTGAGTCTTCAGGATAGAAATGCTGTATAAATAACACATTAAGTAGTTATAATGGAATGATTTTCACTATGGAGGTATTCCCCTCACCTCATTTCAGACATCTTTTAAAAAACAGTTTTTTCTTAATTAATTATCCAGGACCTCTTTCACAATGGGCGGGTGATTTGTTGACAGTAACAGTTTAAGCAGCAACTTCGATAACATCAGGCCTGCCACTTAAAGAATAAAAATACTCTTGAAAAAAGTTTAAAACAGATGAGACAATTGGCTGCAGTGCAATACTTCTGCTCTGTTCTGACAACCAATGAAGCATAGATAACTAATTTAAATTAGAGAACAATGTCCATGTGTTTATGTCATGATAGTCAATGTCATCTTGTACCAGAAGAAACAGGACATATGCAGATGGACTTATTTAAAACTAATGCACTTTAAAATATGTTGATATCACATTTTTAATTATCAGCTATAAATTTTTTCGGCTCTGGGATTCTTGCAGAGTTGAGACGTGTGCAACAGGCCAGGTAGACCAGATAAGACTCACGTTATACCATGAAAGAGGAAAAGAGAAGTTCTCATAACATCAGCATTTGTTTAACCTACCTTGCCCTACACTGTCCATCAGAGTAATGCTAATTCTTATTGATAAGTAAAAATATATGTGTATCTATGTAAGCAGAAAGGGAGAGATAAATGTTTTGATAATTTAAAAGAGGATTAAAGACCTTTAATTAATCTTTGCATATTTTAAGGTATATGTATAATTTCCATCGTAACACCTATTCAAGTCATACCATTGTGCTCTTATGGAAGACCACAATTAATCTGCTGCCTTTCCAACTAATATTTCAGTAACTTTAGAATTATTTAAGACCCCTTCCAGATCAATAATCCCCCACAGCTGAACTGGTTTCAACAGGAACACCTTTACTGGGGGCAGGGGAAGGGGAAGGTGATTTCTGTTATACCTATAATACTTATCAGAGATACTGAGTAGCAACATTTTTGATGCTGTCTGATACCAGATGAAAAATCATTTTCTAATTAAATGGAAAAGTAGCATATATATGAGGTAAGAGCCAATTTCTGAGTGCAGAACTAGTACCATTTTCTCTTTTTGCTGGTTAGTCTACCCTGCTTCCTCAAAAAGAATACACAGTAAAGCAAAACATGACCTTGGAAAGATTTGCTATGTATGGCATACAAAAACTTATTCCCAAGACTCCACAGCCCTGAAGTGTTTCAAAAACAGGCAGAGAAGAATGAAAAAACAGATGGGTGACAACGATGGCATCAGCAAAATAAATAACTTATGCCTCACTCAAGTATTTTGTATTCAATGCACAAGTTACAAGTCATAAATTTCATTAAATCTACCTAATTTATACCAGAATCCATTGCCTCTTTGTATTTCAAGGGAATAGAAATACATGAGATATTGTGGACAAAACTGATATTTCTTGTGGGAATAAAATCCAAACAGAAAGAGAGAGACTTAGGCTTAATCTTCCTTATTATTTGATAAGAAACATTTTAGCATTTTCTGAGTAAAGGTACAAGTAATTTATGGTTCTGATCACTCCAGTATGCTATTCCATACCTAAGAGTAGAAAATGTTTCAAATATTTAACAAATCAGAGCTAATTATACAGAATAATTGAATCCTTAATATAAAGCCTGAGAGACTTTATTCTTCTAATGCTACATGCTGCTGATGTGAATACCATGAGAAAAGATAAAGCTCCAGACCTGTTAATACAAAGAAGACCGTAAAAAATTACTTTCAGTTTTGAGAAAAACACTAGGCTCTGGGTATAAGTTAATTATTAAAGTTCAATTCCCTTTTTTTTCCTCAGAAAAAGTTATTTTAATTACTGCTTTTTATGCCAAATGTCTGTTTTACTTAAGAGAAGAAATTACTTTCTATTTGAAGCAAGGCCTACTAGAAATAAGTTACTCGATGGCAGTATTTTATTGATAAACCTTTTTTCTTTATAATCATCCTATGTCATAACATTTCACAGGATTCATGAGGTTTATATTTTCTCAAAGGCAGAAACAACTGGAAGTTCTGATCTGGAGCTAACAATCAAACCAAAGCACTGTCTAGTGTTGGAGTAATTTTTGCTTTTTAAACCCTAGATACAGTAAGAGACAGGGCTTCATAAAAGTAGGGAAGGTTAGTTGTTACCATAAGATCTACTACCATTTTTTTTAACAGTTATGAGTATTTGCATACATTTACATGCACTGAAAGCACAGCCTTTCAGAACAAACAAGGTTCATTATGAAGACAAACATGTAGAGTATGACTCAGTGACAATCCACACAATGGCTGATTTAAACTTTTTTCGGTCTCCTCCATTCAACTGACCATTTCCTGAGGAGGAGGAACAGCTAAGGATGCCTTACATCCCTTTAGCCACTTCTTATTTTTGATAAACCCTGGGGCTGCCTCTGTTATGGTGAGTGAATACACTAAGCAGTTTGTTCCGCCTGTTGAAACCTCCAATATAGTCTCTGACTTCTAACAGGCAACCTTAACTCAATCCCTCTCAAGTAGTGGAACAGGTAGGAAAACTGGTTTAGCAAAAAGACATACACAGTTCCCTTAACCAGTTCAACTTTAAGCCATGTCCGCATGCATTCCTACTGCCTGTGACAATAGTAACACTTCCTTTCAGCCTAATAGGTCCTGAGCCCCATCCTTTGTCTGCTGATTAACTGCTCTATTCATTGACCAGGCCACTAATTGCATGCTCCTTATAGTTACCCTACATTACTGTAAGAATTAATGAGACACAATTACAGCTCCCAGAAATCTCAGGCCTAGCCAACTGCAAAGCACTCCAACTGAATAAGAACTCCCCAAGAATAAAGGGAAAAATTCAGCCCATTGTTCACAGGAAGCAGAATGTTTTTTGTTTAAAAATTGTATTTATTTGAAGCTGTTTCATAATTAGGCCCTGGAGAGGGAAAAAAAAAAAAAAAAAGGAAAGGAAGAAAAAAAAAAAAAGGAGAGAATAGAGAAAGAACTTGGGAACCAGCATTCACTGAGAAATTGCAGTGGATGCAAAGAAACACACAGACAGTTCAGATATAAGAGGAAAAAGCATAAGAGATGGAGTGAATGAAAAATTAGTGTTGTGAATACTACAAACATCTAGAATCAATCAGCTGTTTAAACAGAGCATGTCCCACTCTATGGGAATTGCCCCTAATGCAACCTTCTATTTGACTAATATAGCTGACCAGTTTAAAATAAGCATATGGCATGCTTCTGCACTCATGTCTCTACTCCGAGATGGAGGAAGAAGATTTTAATTTCCCACTCCTGGAATTTAGTATGCATTAGAAGTCAGTGTCATTAGCCACAAAAGTCAAAAGGAAGGACAGAAAATGAGGGTTTTTTGAAAATCAGCCATATTGAAAACTGCACTCATGTTTAATCTGTGTAATCAACAGCCACAGCTATTCAAAGTCTTAGTGCCTACAATCACTACCTATTAGCCTGTAAGTAGTTCAAAAGCTATTATTCTCACTTGAACAATTTTCCAATGCACAAGAGACAGCATTAACCTAATGAAGTTAATATGCAAAGTCAATATTCTTTGTTACAAAATAGTCTTCTTCCATTGGTTCATCTTTATTTTCACCACATAAATTTGATTTGAATTACTTATATAGTTTGACAAAGCCACTGGTACTTAAAATAGATCTTGAAATGCAGCACTATACTTTACAGTCCTAGTAACCATTTTCCAGGGTACAATTCATAGCAGTCACTGAGACCCCAAACTAAGGATGTCAGAGGCTGGCACTGCTACACTCCACAGTCAACATCTTTGGACAGAAACAACATTTTTTTGTACAACTCTACAGGGATTCTCGATAATTGCACCTAACTGTGATAATAGTTTAAATTCATGGATGTTCTTCTGATACTACTGCTCACTGATATCACAGCAGAACACTTTCCTGCATGAAGCAGACAGTTACCACCATGTGGTGCTGAAGCTCAAGCAGAAAACAAGGCACGAATATGGATCAGAGACCTTTGTGTTCAGTGTATAATAAGACCAATACCCCTGTTACAGAACAGCAATCATTAACTCGGGGATCTTTTGTTAACTGGCCCTTGTGGCTGGACTGGTAACAGCAGGGATTGAATTTGCAGTCCTCAAGACTAGATTCGTCTGTCAGAGAGACTGCAAACCTACAAATTCGTACATTTCCAGAGTCTCTAGGACTTGAAGCGAAAATACAGACTTCTATCAACCTTGGCTGGTTAATCAGCCACAGTGCAGGACCACAGAGCTTACATACGACTTTGGCAGTGTTATCAGAAATGGGCTTTCCTCATCTCCTGAAAAAAACCTTTGAGGAAAAAGGAAACCTTTGTCTCAAATAAAACATCAAGTAGCTTGTCCAAGCTATTCCTGTTGCAAGCACTGAAATAGAACAAGTCCAAATTCCTGCAAACTATGATGTGAAATTATTTCCGCTAGAGTAAATAATGTATTCTGGTATCTGGTCCAGCCTTCATTTGGATGTTACAAAATAACTTGAACAAATACAAGGTGCATATGCTTGAGGTTAGTTGTAATTTCTGGTTAGGGTCTTCTCTCTGCATAAGAGAAAAGGGAGTCCTTCCTGCATACAAACACTAAGAACCCACTCCTTAGGTCATAAATTCCAACTAAGATAGAACATCTAAATGAAAGACAATAAAAGGCACACAGGAACTGCATCTCAAGAAACACAGGAAGGTTTCAAGTCACAACCTGAGTTCACTCACACCATTTCTACTCTCCTGTTCTACCACAAATGTCTTTAGAACTACTTGTGATTTATGGTGCTGTATGTAGGGTAGCAAAGGACAATCCTGATCCAACAAGTGCTTCCACATGCCTGTATTTTCTGGGAATGATTCACTAGAGGAAGCTTCCACTTTTCTAATTCTCATCCTTTAGTTAGTGTGTTGCACATCGCAAGATTCACTGCTAGGGAGTTTCCTTCCTTCCTTTCCATTGTTCTGTCTGCATCCAGCCTCTTCTTCATGCAAGTAGTTAACTTAAACAATGGTTATGCCTATACTGGCTCCTAAGTGTGGTCCCGAACCTATCTTCAAGACTAGAAACACCAACAGGACAGGTGCTAAACATGAAAATGCATGCATCACCAGGTGTTATTCATGCAACTTGCAAAGATAAGACAACTCAGGAGACAGAAAATGAACAGGAGACAGAGATCACATACTATTCTTAAGAGTTGCTCTAGAGGTCATTCTTCAGAGGTATCTAAGCATAGACTATGATAGAGTGTGCAGTGCTAGACTTGCATATGAGTCCCTATAGGATGAGGCCTAAAGATGATTTACACTAGAAAGGTTAATACAAAAATTATACTAACAAGATTCCTCTTCCCAAGCCATTTACACCTATCTCTCAAGAGAAGTAAAAGGTACAGGTAAAAAAACTTCTTACACAGCTGCTGCACTAGGGGTTTTTTTCTGGCATAACTGTGTCAGCAAAAAATTCATATCCCTCCCTGACAGGCCTCCTTGACAACACTTTTAAGTGCAAACCAGGTGTCAGTATTTCAGTTAAGACAAGAAAGGAGTTCTGCACTAGTCATGAGCTGCATATGTAGCCTTTCGTGGCCTGGAATAAGCCCCTGCTTCCAAGGAGGTCAAATCCCATGGTCATGTTTTCTACCACCATAATCTCTTACAAGCACTGGTTAATCCAGCACTAATATAGCATTGTATTAATACACACAGAGTCGATGAAAATATCATATCAGTCAACAAACCATTTATATTCCGTACTCCATCTAAAAACATTTATTTGTACTACATGAAAGCCACAAAATAATCAGTGCATGTGAGGCAGCAACACTTCTATGTAAAAATGTGCTGTGATCTTTAGATTAGACTAAAAATAATTTTAAGTCTATTAATGTCTGGACATTTCAGTTGGCTGCATTTGTCATTCAGAAAGATTTAAACAATTCTAGGAAGAGATTCTACCCAATGAGTTCCCCAGTGCATTTGATCATGAAACGAGATGGCCAAGTCCAACCATCTTTCATTTTAATCAGCATCATTAGGTAGAAAGTTAAGAATACTGGTTTGAGATAGCTTTTAAATAAAAAGATCATAATTAAATACATAGATCTACCCTATGGCATTAGGCAACAACCCCTCAGCTGAAGAGAAGATTAGAAGCAGCCATGATGCCACAGGCAGAGCTGCAGAGTGCCCCTCAAGAACCACCAACACTGTACCTGTTCCTAACATAGTTTACTATATTCTCATCATCTCCAGTTCAGTTGCTCTCTGATCCTGTGTGATTTATTTATGGAATACATTTAGGCCTTGCACTGATGTGGCAATTGATAAGGCCCTTTGAAAGCACCCCTCACTGAGGAGGAGTGCAAGTGAGGCCATGGTCCACCTGGGGTGTTCCTCAGTACAAGTGATGATGCCCTGTGATAAAAATCAGCATGAATAGAACAAAGTGTTTCTAACTACTTACACATGCAACACTCATGGCTGTCAATTAGCCAAGCAGCATGAGACTCTGAGCTACAAGAAACAATCAATCACATTAATTTCTTTAATTAATTAATTAATGCTCCTTTATTGAATATGCAGAAAGAAAACAAGTTTCACAAGCAAAAAAAAAAGCAGTCTGTGGTATCAAAAGCATTTAAATCACTACAGCAAATTGTACTGTACTCTTAAACCTTTTTTTTTTTTTTACTTATCATTTTTTATAGTCCACTAATATTACCCATGGCCAGAAGTGTGGTGAAACTGGGATTGTATGAAAAGCGCTCACATACCACCAGCTGAGAAGAACACTGGTATTAGTCTAGAAACCAATTTATTCTCAAAAATCAGCTTTATTCTTTGCAAACAACACTGAAGGGAAACAATATTGCAATGAGGCAACAGCAGCACAGAGCACATGTCCACTTTCATTCTCACCTTACTGCCCTTCCAACGCAGTTTCTTCTGTTCATTTAGCTAAATACAAAAATCCTATCACCTTGGATACCAGTCCTCAACAGGGTGATTTCCTCTTTTCTATGGGGTTGGTAACCTGTGTGCCCTCAGGATCCTGTGCTCTTAGGCTTTCTCTGTCAAAGTCCATAAGGTACAGAGATAACATCCCACTGAGTGGCTGGGATCCACTGTCTGCATCCTCCTTCCCCTCCTATAACTTTACTTACCTTTTAAAAAGGGAGCGTGGTACAATACCAACTGTGTTGAAAGAATCAGGACCCCCACACCTCTACTCGTTCACCCTTTCCCTGCTTCTCCTAGGCCTAAAAAGTTTTATCTTTCCCTCACTATCCTTCCTTCAGCAGCTGCTGACAGTTGCCTAGCTCATCATTTGGGCAGCGTCAGAAGCCAACCTCTGTAGGTTATCTGCTTTCTTCCAGTCACTTAATCTACCAGGACGCAGGGCAAGGGATCCCACTGTGCTCCTGAGGAAAACTTGGTTCATGACGACATGGAAAAAAATGCACTGTGATTGAAAAACGGTTGATTTTTCAGAGCATTCTTTAACACTAGAGTCCTTGCTTAGGTCTGCTTTCATTCCTTTCCACTTATGCCACACATTAAGGAAAATTGTACTGTAGAAGTTAAAAACCTATAAAGGGTAGAAAGCATTCTGCTTTCACTGTGCACTTCAGATACGACAACCTGAGTAGTGAACTAAGGAACAGAGAAGTCAGATCTTACACAGCTAGAGGAAAGATTGATTTATGCCCTGATTTACTATTACTAGTTTCATAAGAGCAACCAGCAGAGTCATTTCAGTGACAAAAGCACTAGACTGACATAAGGTTTTACATTATTTAACTGCTGCAGCACATACCCCTAGTCCAATCCTCTTTGTCAAAGTAGAATTTGGCTAATAAGCAACTTACGTATTGGGCATACATTGGTCAAAAAACAGACTGAGTGGGCAAAATAGTCAAATCCCTGACAATTTTGAGCCTTAATGATTCCTTTTATAACATCATTACAAGGTGGCTAGCTCTATTAATACCAAAGGTCTTATGTTTCATACATGCAATGTGAGAGGGAAGCTGGTCACTGGAAATTAAGCGTGCTAGTGCCTTTATTAGGCACTCAAAGTGTAGAGGGGAAAAGAGCTGAAAAGGAACAGACAGTCCAAAGAAATACAGGTTAAGACTAGGAAAAAACATATCCCAAAACAGAAGCATAATTAAGGAACCAAATTGCCAATTAACAATAAATAGCCAATGAGGAATGTGTATGGAAGAATGTAGGGTTGTATGGAGAATTAAAGGGCAATACTGCAACAAAGCTTTATTAATGGAGGATTCCAAGGTATTTAGGCTCCTAAATCCAACCTAGGAACTTAAACTCCCACTCAGTTCTAGAGGAAATTAGGCATCTCCATATCTCAGTGGATTCAGGCTCAAGAATCATTACCATAATGCATCAGTATACATACCTCTGGTGCCTTAGGAACTGTCTTAGGCAACCATAAAATATTTCCAAGAAACCCCTGATGCACCCGTGACTAAGCACAAACCTCCCACTCTACCATTAATACACTGAATGTTCTACACATAGGACCATTTAATGAGACTCAGTAAAAGCATGAGAAGAGCAGTTGCAGAAATGCAGAGTATGAGGAAATAAAGTTACACGCAATTGCTTATCCTGAACCTACCTAGAGGTTCAGAAATTTCACCTGTAAAGATACCAGCCTTTCTTCACACACAATTATCATGTACCATTTGTAATACCATAGAACCTACAAGCTCATACTATTCCGTAACACAATCTACAGGTCATGGACCAGTCCTACATAGACCCAAAGGAAAAAAACAGCATGCGTACACATCTGATGAAAGTCGTACCATTCACATATTAGCCACAACACAATTTTTTTTTTAATTTATTGGCTCAGAGTAGATCTAATTACTACCATCTACTGTAGAATTATCATAAAAACATTCTTCATATTACAGTAGAAAGGAGAACTACGCATTGAACCACAGTGAGGAATACAGTATTACATATACTCTAAGGAAGCAGGAGAAACTCCTTCCTTGTATGCAGTATTAAATATAGCTAGCTAGATTAAAATGTATTCCATGTAACTGACTTACAAAAACTGAAGAAATGGGAACCACTCTAGCAGTTATAATCTTAGAGAGCTTTTTGTTACAAACATGAGGATACGTTTGTAAATCATCTGTAACACCTTCCACTCAGAACCCCTGTGTAGATACTTCACTGTTACTACACATAAAAATCAAAATAACTTATGAGAAAGCAGCAAAGAAAATTTATCAGGCAACCTGATATTAATATCTTCATAGGATAAACTATGTTTTAATGAAGATATTCTCAGCAATACATGTGTTATATCTTTTTTTCCTTCACATTCGGATTCTATATCATTGACGTCATGACGTACATTGAAGTTTAAGAACTACATCATTTGTACATGACCTCTACTCTCCTTCAGACCCCCTCAGTTATGCAGTTGACCAGGTTAAAGAAAAATCAAGTGGTTTATCTGGTAACAGTTAGTGTCAAAACAAAGCACATATATTGTGTTTGTTAGCTGAAGTCATAATAAAAATCAAAATATCAAAACCAATCCAAAAACCAGTGCTTGCTTTACTTTACCTTTTTTTCAGAATAAACTCACATAATTAAGCTTTCCACTTTTCCAAGTAGCTGAGTATGTATTCCTGCACAGCAGGAGGTTTTCTCCACAGCCATATTGACTTGGACAATAAACAAAGCAGAAATCCCTGACTGAAATTTACAGCTAAATTTAACCATGCATATTATTAGTAAAATTTGCATATCTGTCTTTCAACATTAAGAAAAAAATAAAAGTTTAAATTCATTGAATTTGAGCACTGCACTGCTTTGCAAGGAAAGAAAAAAAAAAGATTTAATTTGTAATTTCCATATTTATTGAGGCTGTATGTCAAAGGAAATCTGTGTAAAAAAATCCTGGTGCTGCCTTGTTGAGATCTGAAAGATGACAGCATACGAATAGTAAAGGAGCTTCTCCTTAACAAAGATGGCTTAAACAATACCTGTAAAATTCTGATGAAGGCCCATTGGATTCTAGAAAACATTTCCAGGTTCTCTTACCTCTCTGTCCTTCAACCACAAAATACATAGAAGCGGTTGACATGTTTTGAAGAAGTATCATCCAGCTTTTCCCCTCTGTGTTGACTTTCCCCATAAAAAATCAACAGATCAGTCAGCACTGGCTTCTTACAACTGAAGATGGCAGAAACTTCCACTGATGCCTTTTCATTGATTTTTTGGTCACACCACTGCATCATCACGAACACTCCAAAGCCACGAGTCATCAGTAGCAAATATTCACCTTCTGTTTTCTGACTTTTATGTCTCTTTTCACAGCATCCTGGACACCTGGATGTCTTAGAAATTTCATTTAGAGGAATTAGGGTTTCCCATTCCTTTAAAACTAAGTTACTTCACCTGGGTCTGCCTACCCACAAAAACGAGGTATTTGGATGCGATTGTGCCAGCACAAAATGTTTTAGATCAACACAAATACTTCCATAATGAAGATAGAGCATCATATTACTTTGATGTACTTTTCCAGTATAAAAGTTGGGGGTATTCCAATGTATTACAGAGATTATACTCTTGGTTTGATGGGTTGGGGTTTTGGGTTGGGTTTTTTCTTTTTATTTTTTCTTTCATTATTATTATTGGGTTTTTTTTGGTTTTTTTTCAACTGAAGTAGTGAATTTTTATCAGTAAAGCGCTCATTAAATTATGAGCATGATCACAATACCACAGTGTATACTTTATGGCTTTCCATACTTGCATTTGCTCTGGGCAGGATTTCAAGGTGCCTGCAACCTATCCTTAGGTTTTCAGAGCTTGGATAATACTGAACTGGAGGATGGAGAAGAAATAAATTGGCAAAGTGAGGAACTTAGTTATCACTTTAAGACATCAACAACAGTTGACTGTGCAAATAAGTGGCCCAGTCTTTCTTTTCTTAGGTTTCAGATGAAACAAACACAATCATTAACACTGAAACAAGATTTCTAACACCCCAGTGAGATGCACAGATCAGCTCACACCTCTCAGAGTATTTCTAGCATACCTTGTGGACTTGGACAGGAGATCTCTGAATCATGCTCCTGATTTTTTTCCTGCAAATATAACCACAAGTTGTTTGTTTTCTAATAATGAGCCACGCTGGGAGAGAAGTGCACTGCAACCACCAACCCTAGAATTCAGGCTATGGCTATGAACAGCAGCTTTCTGTCATCACAAGGTCTAACTGAGGTTGGTGAGACTCTCTAACATAGTATATGGCTCCCTAGAGAGTTACCTCCTTGTGAGATACAGGCATTGCATGGTTACATTAGATTTCTTGCAAAATGTTGCATTCAGCATTGGAGGAGTAATTTTATTCTGCAAGAGTGCAATCAAAACTAAGTAAATAACCTCAGTGATACAGAGCATTTACCGGGAAGTCACCAATGAACCATCTGCATTCTGGTCCAATCATAACAAACCAAAAGACTAGAAGAAAATATGACTTCCAGTGAGGTAACTACAAGATGCTGAGAGCTCACCAGGATGCGTTCATGACATTGAAGTCAATGGGAGTCAAGGCCCACAGTTCTCCAAATACAAATTGCTGAGTAGGAAACCAAGCCAGTAGTTAAACGTTTCAGAATCAAGCACTGAAATGAATGAGTTAAAGATTAATTCACTCACAGACTGTGTGTACATGGTCACCTCATGGGGCCATCACCAGGAAGACAAGAGATGATTTTAGAACTGACTCTACCAGAGGCTAATTAACAGATATGCTGACTGTAAATAAAAGCAGGAGGTGGTAAACAGAAACGAATAGGAAGTTTGATGGGGCTCCCAACTGATGCTGTGTGTCAATAAACATCAGCTGAAACTTGGATAATGCTTTTATACTCTCTTAAGGAAATCGTTATTATCATACTATTCTGTAACACAACCTAAACTAATCTCCATCTATCATATCAGGGAAGATATTTTTGATCAACTCTACATTTGTTAATTACAAAACCAAGCATTTTGAAGTTATTTTGGTTTACATATTGAATGAAGTAGATTATTTTAAAGGGCAAATTATGATATTCAGATTTACTATCCATAAAACAACTATTTCTTATGTCCTAATCTAAATTAGTGACCCTTGTAAAAATACTGTTTCAAAAACACCAGTGAGATGGCACAAATGGCTATATAAAACAGAGAAGAGACTAATACATACAACGACAATTAGGCTTTTCAAGCACATGAACACTTTTTCAGTTTACCCCCATCATTTCCTAAACCTGTAGAAGATAATCACTTAACTCTCTGGCTTTTGGCATGAGATTTATTGTACATATTTTTCCATGGCATTTTCCTTCAGTTACTCTTTCACAGGTTTTCTGTCAATAAAGGGATACCTGTAAGAAAAACTATTTTGATAGTACTGAACATTGAAAAGATGGTGATACTCATCCATTCACTGCCACACACTCTCAAAAGTTAACTCCCAACTCAAGTTGGGGTTTTTTTATTGCTTCCTCATCCTCTCTCCCATTTAAAGACCTGATTCAACAACACTTTTCTCAAGCAAGCAGGCACTTTAAAGTAACCAGAATCACTGACATAAGGATAGACTATTTTGCATGAAAGATTTTACAGATGCAATATTCTCTTTTCCTTGAAGTTTAAGTAGTTACTACCTACTACTTAAATAGAAAAAAATTTATAGTCTCAGTCCAGTTACTTGTGAACACATATTTATTTCACACCCAATTACTTCTTACAATTCTTCCAGTTTCTGGAGTGGATAGATTTGGAAACTCAGCTTGCTTCTCACTTCCTGTGAAAAGAGCATTAAGGTTCTGATTAAGGCATACTGATGATGTGAGAGAGGTTGTACTACTCTTGCTATTCTTGATACACTTTAGAGACACAATTACAATCTCTCTTCACAAAATTTCTAAGTTCTTTTTAAAAGAATTTACATCATTTTACTGCATCTTTAGGAAAACACGAACATAATTTCTTTTGCTACGCTTTTCAACTCATGAATTCTAATGTACTAAAATTTCTTCCTTCTATAAGGATTACTTGAGGTTAAGCTAACTGACTGTGTACCATTACACTTCAAAAAGTATTATTTCTATTCCACACATACGCAGCTGGGAAGTGGTACCATAGGAGCTCAATCCTACACTTTCCTTTCTTTCTCCTCTTTCCCAACACAATTTTGGTACTAGAATGATGAATCTCTTTCTCAATGATATTCTTCAAACTTTTGTCTGGCTATTATCTTTTCTTACAAATGTTTATTTAAAAGAATTCTGAAATAATAACAGGGAAGAGGGGAATTACTGTTCATCTATGTACTATAATCCAATTCTGCTGACAGAAATGTGAAGTAAAAATGTATATCCTGTCAGGAAAAGAAATAAAAGAGACCCCACCTATTTTGGTCAATATAACTACCATGTAGACTTAAGTACACAGGCGTATAACTAGATATATCTATTCTGAGGTAATCATAACACTTCTGAAGAGTTTATTAAAAATATAGAAAAAATTAGCTGCTGTCTTAAAAACTAAGCACATGATCATTTATGGATTTAATCATTAATGCCTGTGAAGGCTAAAAAAGCATAGTATTGCTTAGCAGTCATGAAGCAATATGAAACTGCCATGAAAACAAAGCTAAAAATGTCTGGAAAAATATTTCTGTAAAAGTGCTAAGATGCAAACAAGTAACAGAATAACAATCAACTTTTGCTTAAGAAACACCAAATGCTGCCAGTCGCTGATAGAATCTGGCTACAAGCTGCATTCTAACACTGAACTAATGACAGAACGTAACACATACTAAAACTAATGTAGGTCATATTAACAATTTTCCTCCCTGAATTTCACTGTTCACTTTGTTTTCTCTTCTTGTCTTAATACAAAGCCCAGTGAACACTGCAGGAGTCCTACACTAATGTTCTACCCTCATACTTTGGAAGAACACCCAAAAAGGCTCACAGTTACAATAAAGACACATTTGTAGCAAATTCGTACTGCTACACAAAGAAATAAAAGAGAAATGGAAGCTGCAAAAGACAAAAAAAAACCAACCGAACAAAACAGCCCAACAAACCCATATAAAACAACCAAACAAAACCCAAACAACAACAAAAACACAACAAAACCCAACAAAACAAAATCAACAGAAAGCCTGAGACTCCAAATTCACAACTTACTCAGCTGCAGTTCTCTATGCCCATGCTTGTATCTTTTATGACTGGCTTACACTTTTCTTGGAGGAAGGAATTTCATTTATCAGAAATTAATTGCTGAATTCTAGATTGCCAAAGCCCATACCTACTCATTTATCAGTGTACTTCTCCTTACCTAAGGATGGCTATGCCAATTCAGATCAAAGGTCTGCTTAGCTCAGTATCCTGTTTCCAAAAGCAGCCACAAGTCAGAGTCAAGACAGCATGAGCAAAGAAATCAAATGCAGTATTTTCCCAGAATAACTTCCCAGCCTCCCACTATATTCAACTCAGGAATTACTCAGACTGATGTGATTTATCTGTTTAGACTGCCCAATGGGTCTTCCCTTTCAAGCACTTAGCGCATTACCCCTTAAACTCATGTATACTGTTTGCATCCACAACATCCCCAAAAGCAGGTCTACCTTGGAAAAAGAACTGTATCGCAGCAATGCTATGTTTTGCGCATATTCAGTGTTCATTGGATAGAGCTACTAACGTTTGCTTATTAAAACCCAGCCAAAATAAAAAAAAAGGAAGATTGATGCACCCCTTGAAAGAAACTTTGAGCTTGCACATATCCCAGCAAGATGCATCCAGTGGGAACTAGCATTCCAAGCACAGTAAAATGCTGCAAAAGCAAGAATTATAACAAGGTTGAATATAGCTGGAAAAGCAGGCAGATGTCGTGAGTGAAAAAACAGACACCCTAACAAAAGCAGCAAGAAACCTCTGTGAGCCTCCCTCAGTCCAAAAACTGAATTTTGATCCAAGAAGGTTAAATATAGGGCCGCTTGAAAGTTTTCCACTGCATCTATTTTCGATGGGAAATGAGGCTTTCAGCTAAACACTTTTTGGTTGGAATTTTTTTTTCTTGGCATGCTTAAGTATGTGCTTCTGCAAATATACTTTCCTTACCAAAAAGCCAAACTTACAAACCAAATATTTTGATTGAAAACAAAAAAAAATGTTATTAAGAAATGCCAGTGTAGCATCTCACTGAATCTGTGGCTTACCTGCTTTATGTGGCAGATCTCCTCTATCAACTGGACTTACCATGTAAGTGACAACTCTGATAACAGATAACTTTGAGGTATTCCCTACTTCCAGCACTCCCTTCAAAGAGGAAAGATCATGGCACAGCGTCAAAGGTGGTAGGCAGCTTCAGCCTTGCAGAATAGGACCAGCAGGCATCCAAGTTACAATGTTGGAGGAATACTACAGTAATACTTTTCAAAACAGTAAGTTTCAGTTTTCAGACAAAGCCATCCAGTCTCTGGAATTCTGCTAAAGCATGTAGCTTTTCCTGGAAATTTAAAAATGAAAAAAACTTAGTATTTTTTATCAAAAATCCATGCAGGAAATGTCACGGGTCAAGCAAGGTCTTATTTGTTAATCTGCAGATTTAAACCTAGCACCTAGATCCATCCAAACACAAATAAAAAACTTTAAACAGCAGTAAAACATTTCAAGTTTTCCATAGCAGTCCTGTTAGGAGGACTGTTCAAAAGCCAAGGAGCTAAAACAGATACAAAACAAGGACTTGTTAAATGGGATAACTTGATGTATGAGCCCTAAGTTACAAAAGACCAACCAGCCTAACATACAAAAGCAAAGGATGAAGATAAGATTAGACCCATAGAATGGTTTGGGTTGGAAGAGACCTTAAAGATCACCTAGTTCTAATCCCCCTGCCAAGGCCAGGGACACCTTCCACTAGACCAGGCTGCTCAAAGACCCATCCAACCTAGCCCTGAACACTTCCAGGGATGGGGCAGCCACAGCTTATCTGGATTCAAACAATGTCTACACTTACTAGGTGAGAAATACGTGATACAAAAAAATTGTATAGGAAAATCAGCAAAGTGGAAAGAAAGTGCCACATTCTAATTACTCCATTGCAGGACTCTCTAATTCAGTGAATTAATCATAAGTAATACATTTCATCAGGCTAATGCAATAAAAAGTGACAGTAACAGCTATCCCATTTTGGCTGTTACCACCCCTCTCCTTAGAACCTCACAATCAACAGGAAGAACTGAAAGCCTCTCATCCAGAAACAGCCCTGAACAGATCAAGACAGAGAAGCAACCAATTAATACTACCAGGGACTATAGTTAGAATGTTAAAACTACATTTCTAATATCCATCTCTTCCCTTGTGGCTGTTTCCTGACAATAGGTTGCCCCACACACACACCCCAAAGGCAAAATAAATTTATGAATAAAAGTAATAGAAGACAAGAAATCAATTGAGAATTCATCTTTTGTAACACTGTTGTAAGACCACAAAAGACAACTACAAAAAATCTCATGCCAGTGGGATACTATTTTCTTCCCCCTCCACCACATACACACAGGACTATTACTGCATCATTAGCACCAACTAAGAACCAAGAAAATTCAAAGGAACTGGCAAAGGAATATCCTTATTAAAAACTCAGTGGGTAAAATGAAAGGAAGGACATTTTGCTGTGAGTGAAATTCCTCTCAACACTTTGCTTTTCAATCACACCATTCTTTTACTAAAACAAAACCAGAGAATGGTTTTTAAGAGTGAGTTTCTGTGGAGACCAGGCACCTGAGAGTTCCCTGTAAGCAGTCCCAAGCACTGCCTAATGCCGATTCACTGCACAGAGTTAACATCTTTGACTGCCTAATGTTATAAAGTAAAAAGTGCTAACATGACTTGTCATTCTTGAGGCCAATTTACTCATCAAAATTAGCACAAGCCCAAGCCTGTTGTCCTTATTCATATTTGGAATCATCAGCCACTTACGTGGTGTCCCAGCAAAATTAGCACAGTGAAGGATTAGTCAGGATCTCATCCTAGAGATAAAAAATTTGTTTAGAGTAAGTGAAATACAAAGAATAAATATTCAAAATGAGTGATGAAAGATATGTTTGTTATTTCCATTTTAACTCCAGGGCAATGAGTAATTTCAGTAAGAATTTCTGAGTGTGATTGTTATCATTTAGCATTTTTAAAATTACTACTGTGCATCCTCCATACAGAGTTGGAAACTGTGAAACTTTAAAAAATGCCCACTTCAAACATGTATGCAAAACATTATTCCCTAAATTATATTCTTCAAGGATTTAATGACACACGTTCCTCTTCAAATCAGTTATACAATGTTCCTCTTTCTCATATCTGGGTTTTATCCTTATCCATGCCTTTCAACACGAAGTGTCATTTTTTTCTTCAGTTCACTTCTTACTCATAAGTGCATCACCTCATTAATTTCTCAGTTAATTTGCAGCATGTGAGAGGGCATACACACAAGCTAATGTCTGCATATACTTTACACCAAAGTTAGTAAGTCAAAGTGGAAAAGATCTACGCTGCCTAATCTTGTCTCTGCATCAACTCAGCCCAGACAAGCCTACTGTGGATGGGGCATCCACAGCCTTTTGTATCTGCTTCTTCATGTCCACTTCCTGTATCAGCTAGTAAAGAGCTATGCACAGGCTGGGCTAGATCTCTTGCCAGGAGGAATGATGGTGCACATGCCATTTGAGAATATAGGACCATTGCAGGTATTTTGATGAAGCATGAACAGAGAATCACAAATATGAGTGCAGAAGTCACTGGTATGCTTGAAGCCTGGACAAGCTTTGACTTCTAGGACAGAGTACTGCACCAAACCTCGCCTTGCCAGCCTGGATCCACATAAACTTCCAGAAATTCGAAAGTGCATTTACATACTAATGTTCTAGCAGTTGTCAGAACATAAATTAATGGTTACCTGGGCAATCGGAGGAAGACAATACAACTCACTATGTCCAAACATACTTAACATGGTTAGCAACTGCTGATAGTTGCATTATTCTCCAAATACCAAGACAATGAATCAACAGACAGTTTAACCCAGGACAATTCATCTTCATGCTTTATCATGTGTGAAACATCACACCATGAGATATTACAATCTGTAGCACAGGTAGATTATTAATAAATCTTGATAAATAATGGGAGGGGGGGATATTAAGAAAGATGAACAACATTGCCCTTAAGAATACTTATTTTGTTTCATAATCCTTACAATACGTTATCTACTTGCATTCCTTCTCCCTGCTCTGCTTCACTAATGAAAAATGAAGCAATATACAATACACTGAGTGAGCCAATAGACTGCAGGCCCATCATCAAATGCATAGTATGGAAGAATATAGGTAAACCCTTTGCAACACAACGATTCTGTGTTGCCCTCATGTTAAACTGCTGTTTCCACTGACTTGTTAATGCTCATTCTGCTGCTCATGCTGCTTCTCTAGCAAAGCCTACACATCCAAAGCAGGCTCAGAAAGAAGTCTCATCTTGGTCTGCTCTTACATTCAACAGAAAATGTCCCAGCCACATTCAGGGCCACAGCCTGCAGCTTCACTGTTTGGGCAATCCTCAGAACATAGCACTGATAAATCACATTCTTGTTCTCCTTTATGGTACACCCGAGAGCAAAGTAGTCTTTCAGCAGTTACTCCTTCTCTGCCACTTGCTCATTGCATTCCAGAAGTAACTACTGCAGCAGACTGTATTCAGCCTATTTCTTTTTGCCTAAAGGCTCTCTCACATCTCACGGACCAACAGTATCATCACAGTACTGTGCCCATCCACAATCAGAGCTGAGGTCCCTGAAAAGATGTAAGCAGAATGTTGTTCTTCTCTACAAGAAGTTATCACAAATCACAACAAAATATAGACTGCCTCAGAAGATGTGTCACTGCCTTTTTTGTGTGTGTGTGAAAGGAAAAACCTCTATCAAAACATAAGAAATATATTCACACTGTACTCTCCCATGCCTATGTCTCTGCAGGTTCACAGTGCTGGATTTCTACTCACAGTTTTTGCTTTGCAAACTTGCAGAAGTACAAATCAACATGTTCATTCCCACACTTGGGGTGCCCATCATGTTGCTCAGTTCTGGACTATATGAGGCATGCAAGAAAAAAAAGGATGGATTGGAAAAAAGAGTTTCTCTTTAATTGGTATTTTTTTGGTAAAAGTTGAAAATTGCAAGATGCCACAACTCCAACTTTCGCTACTAACTTGACTGTAAAAATACTCTTTCTTCCTGCTCCCATCTACCCTTGTCATCAAAAAGTTCCATAGTTTCTAGTTTCATGGTGGTGTTCAATGCAGTAGCCCTGCAAAATTCCCTGTGTTTTGTAGCTAATGAGTATTTGTATAGTCAGTCTTTGGATAAAGCTCTGTGGCCTGCAACAGGGAAGAGATCAGCCTAAACAGCCCCTTCTGTGTTTAACCCATGAAATTACTGCCTTCAGTCAAGGCTTCATTCTGTCAAGATTATTTGAACAATTTCCATGGACTAAGTTCTTCTTTTCACACATCTTAATAAAAGCACCATCCATTGACACATCCAATGCCTTCAATGCCGCACTAAAATTTACTGGAGAACCTGAGGAATTAAAAAGACGTTTTTCAATCTTATAAGCTAAACATCTGTATTTTTAAAGACATTAAATACCATTTTAAATCCTAAATTTTCCCATAGCATTTTTATTCCCATGTAAAAAAAAAAAAAAAAAAAAAAAAGAGAGAGAATAGTCAAGAGCCAATTTACTAATCCTGAACTAAAATGCCCTGTTGCTATTACCTGGTTTGGTGTGATCCATATAATTCTGAATACAAAGTCTTTGATGCACACTAAAAATAAGTATGTGTTAGAAGGTATATAGGTAAACCTATTGCTTGAATAAAAGAGGCCTGAATATCTGTGCCAATAAAGACATGTAGAAGTGTTACCTACTTGTTGTCAAATCTATAGGTTTGCAAAAGGTTGTAGTATCTGGAACATTCTTGCTGGCTTTCTATTTCTGCATGGTTTGATGACTGGACATCTGTTTTGAAATGCCTGCAAAAAGTGCTGTAAAGTAATATGTATTGCTATAGCAAAGCTCAGCCTTTCAGAAAAAGCAGCTGCTGCATTTTTTGGAATAAACACACAAACTATTTAAAGGCTTGACCCTCCATTCCTTCATCTCAGAATTTCTACTGACTTCAGGGAAGTCTCAGTATATGAGGAACACACAATGGGCTGTGATTCCACAGCCTTGAGCTATCCAGGCTGCTTTTCAGTCACATAAAGTAAAGCAGCCTCCCCACAGCTGTGCTGTTTTATATACCTGAAAGACAAATTCAAAAATTATCATGGTCTTATTAGGGAATTTGGATATACACTCATTACTAAATTGCCATAAAGCTCCACATTACCAACTTGTCATTACTGAACAGCTTCAAGACACACAGTATCTTTGTGCTGCATCTCTTTTCACACTGCAAGAAAATAAGAGCATATGAACGACAGTAAAAATGAAGCCAAGTGTACTGTTGAGAAACTTGGTATTCTCTTATTTCTATGAGAGCTATAGTGTAATTCTAAACTGTAGCATTCAGCATGTCTCCTGAGTTTCCTTGCTGAAATATTGCAATGGAAATTTTACAGCATCTGTGTTGCTTTTGGAAGGCATCACCTCACATCTGCTGTCTCTGTAGTGTAGAGCTTAAGTTCAGCGTAAAAAGGTACTTTGTAATAGGCAACAGGAATCCTGACAGAGCAGTAATTTACAGACTCACCCAGCTCTCCTGACTACACTCACTCGTTTTTACATCCTGTAGACATTTTTTTAATAAGGTTCTCTCCAGCAGGCACCGGCTTAGCAGTCACTTCTTAAAATGGAGCATCACATCTAGGACTGGAAAGAGACTTTTCAAACCTCTGTCAGTCATGGGGAATCTCAGCCAGACGAGAAACTTTTCATTCCCCTTTTTTCACCGGGCATTGTTGGACCTTCTAATGCTTTTCAGTAGGGTATTAAATAAACTAGCACTAAAATAACGTTCTGCTACTTCAGGAAAAGTTCTGCTTTTGACCAGAAGTGTGTGTATCGGCGGGCCTGACCCCACTGCCTGGATCGTGGAGTCCGGACAGGCACGGCCACGTCCCCAGAGCCCTGCTCAATCACTCCTGAAAGCGAACCCCCCCTCCCCCGGGTGGGCGCGGGGGGTCGGCAGAGGCGTTTATCGCCCCATTATTGCCCATTTCCTCCTATCGGGGTAATCCGTGTACTCGTTTAAAAGGGGACGAGAGTGGAGGGGATCCTGTTAGCACAGCCAACAAACTTGGGATTGCTTTTTTGTTCTGCCTGATGTGTTTAACTCCCTCCTGGCGCCTCCTCCATCGCCCCCCGCCCCGGCTCCGCTTCTCCCGGTTTAAACCCGGCGAATCACATTTCACGCTGCCGAAAGCCGAGACCCGCCGCGCCGCCACCCCGCCGGCTCCCCGAGCGGCGTGTTCCCGAGATTACAGTCATTACAGCCCCAGCGTGAGCTCCACACAAGCGCGAACCGCAACAGCGCGTCAATTAACAAACAAACGCCCCGTCCTGGGAGGACGACAACCCCCCGAGACGGCCCCGCCGCGCTCCAAGCCCGCGCCCGCCGCCAGCCGCCGCTCCCTTAAGGTGGTCCGAAGTACAGCCGAAACCACCCCCCCCTTTGCCTTCCCGGGAGCGGGAAGGGAAAGCAGCGGGTTTCCTCCGGGCAGTCCCCGGCCCCGGGAGGGGTGGACACCGCAGGCGCCGGCGGAGGCACCGCTCTGCGCCTCAGCAGGGAGCGGACCGGCTGCTCCACAGAAGCCGGCCCCGGTGGGTCGCGCGGCCCCCAGCGGCAGCACTCGTCTCCTCGGCGAGTCACCGCCCCCGGCGCCGGGCTGACGCGAAGGCTCGGAGAGCCGCGGCCCGGCCGCAGTCGGCACCGCAGCTCCGGGTGGGCTGCGAGTCACTGCCCACGGGGGCGCCTGCTGCAGGCCGCCGAGCCAGACCTCGGTGTCCCCCTTGACTGGAGTGGCACCAGCTCGGGCGCACCCCTGCGGCGGAAGCTGTGCGCCGGCCCCGCGGGGAGCGTTCACCTGCCGGGGCGGGCGCTACTCCCCACGGTCCCTCGGGAACTTCGTCCCGGCTGCTACCCGGTGCGCACACAGTGGTGCTGCGGCTGCACGGCAGCGCGTGGGCATATGAGTGTGTACCAGCGAGGTGAGCCGTCTGAGGCGCAAAGGGCGCGTTTACTCGCTGCTGCCTCAGCTGTAGGGTCCCTGGTTCTATCAACTCTCTGCCTCCTCCCTGCCGTTGAGCCTTAGCCGTTACCCCCGTACGCCAACACTGCGTTTCACACTACACGCTGCGCACGGGTGCACAGCCAGCTGTGCCACGGCTGGCTCCGGAGCCGCGGAAAACACGGGTAGACGAGGCCGGTACTGGCCAACCCGACGCTCGGTACCACCGGGCCCCGCTTCACGACGCTCCTGCCTCCTCCAGCCGCACGTGCAGCGACGGGAAACCCACCGCAACATTCAGACCTGAGGGGTACTGAAGTCCTGCGGGTGAGCAGGAGTTGGCACAAAACCGCTTCCGAGGAGACTCCGGGCAGCTGCTGAACTGCTGCTGCTCCTGGAGTGAACCTCGCCTGACCGGGAAGCCTTGCAAGGGGCAAGAAGCTCCCTGCAGCAGGCCGACCGCACCCGAGCACCCAACGGGGAGCGTTTCAGCGTGCAGAACTGCTGCCTGAAACGTACGGACAAGAGCCCGGGCAACGCAGTTAAACCTCGCAGCCACGTACCACGCACCCTGGGCCCCGCTGAGCACCCACCACGCCGCACTTGGGGTGCCAGCTCCACCTTAAGGAGGGCTGGGGACACCCCCCCGCCACCCGCCCGGTCCCGACTGATAGGCGGCCGAGGCAGGGAGGCGGGGCCCGGCGGTGCTTTCTATAAATATTCATGAGAGCGCGGCGGCCAGAGTGGCGCTGCCGGGGCCGAAGAGACGCAAGTTCAGTGGAGCTGCTGTCGCGGTCGCCCCGCGGATCAGGTGGCGTGATCGCGGCCAGGGGTGATCGACTGCGCTCCATCGGCGGAGAAGGAGGTAGACGCAGAGTGGGAGTGAAGACCGGCTGGCTGGGGGTCGCCTGCAGAGCCGGGCGCTACGCGGACGGCACCAGGAGCCGCTCCGGCCGCCTCAGCAACGGCCCCGCTGCTGCCCGCCCACTCGAGTCGGTGGGATCCCGGCGCCGCGGGGAGCACCGCCTGGTCCGTGGGACGCCTCAGCCATCTTGACCGCGCTGCCCAAGAACTGACAGCGAAACTTCGCTGCCGCTCCCGCTCCGTGCCCGGCAGGCGCTGGAGCAGCGGCGACCCACGTTGCACAGCCAGCGAGGAGCGATGCGACGGCGGCTGAGGGGCCTTCCCTGAGTGGACCCATCTCACCGGGTGCTCGCGGGGCCGCCTCCCTCCCGGGCGACGGAGGCCTCTCACCTGCGGCCGGCACGGAGGGGGCTTCCCTCCGCCCCCCGGAGGGGTAGCCGGGGCGGGGGGGTGCTGTGGCACCGCGTTCCCCGTGGCTGCTGAGCGGGACAGGAGAGGAGCCGGGGTCGCAGCCCGCCGCCGAGCATGGAGTGGAGTTACCTGTTGGCAATCACCTCGCTGCTCGCCACCCTGTCCCTGCTCCAGCGCGCTGGCTGCGCCGCCGCCTCTGCGGCCGCCGCTGCGTCGTCTTCCTCCTCGGCCAAGGAGCTGTCGTGCCAGGAGATCACCGTGCCCCTCTGCAAGGGTATCGGCTACAACTACACCTACATGCCCAACCAGTTCAACCACGACACGCAAGACGAAGCCGGGCTGGAGGTGCACCAGTTCTGGCCGCTGGTGGAGATTCAGTGCTCCAGCGACCTGCGCTTCTTTCTCTGCAGCATGTACACCCCCATCTGCTTGGAGGACTACAAGAAGCCGCTGCCGCCCTGCCGCAGCGTCTGCGAGCGGGCCAAGGCTGGCTGCGCCCCGCTCATGCGCCAGTACGGCTTCGCCTGGCCCGACAGGATGCGCTGTGACCGCCTCCCCGAGCAGGGCAGCCCGGACACGCTCTGTATGGACTACAACCGCACGGACCTCACCACGGCCGCTCCGCCGCCCGCCAAGCCTCCGCTCCGCGGCGCCAAGCCTGGCGGCCCCGCCAAGGCGCCGCCCGCCGCCGCTGCGCCGCCGGCCGAGGCCCCACGCAAGCCGCGGCTGCCGCCGCCCTGCGAGCCGGGTTGCCAGTGCCGGGCGCCCATGGTGTCGGTGTCCAGCGAGCGGCACCCGCTCTACAACCGCGTCAAAACGGGTCAGATCGCCAACTGCGCCCTGCCCTGCCACAACCCCTACTTCAGCCCCGACGAGCGCGCCTTTACCGCCTTCTGGATCGGGCTCTGGTCCGTGCTCTGCTTCCTCTCCACCTTCGCCACCGTCTCCACCTTCCTCATCGACATGGAGCGCTTCAAGTACCCCGAGCGCCCCATCATCTTCCTGGCCGCCTGCTACCTCTTCGTCTCCCTCGGCTACCTGGTGCGCCTGGTGGCCGGGCACGAGAAGGTGGCGTGCAGCGGCGGCGCGGCGGCGGGCGGCGCGGGGGCAGGGGCGGCGGGGGCCGGCGGCGGCGCGGCGGGTGCGGCGGCGGCGGGGGCGCGCGGCGCGGCGGGTGGTGCGGCCGAGTTGCAGCCGGAGCTGGCGGTGGCCGAGCACGTGCGGTACGAGAGCACCGGCCCGGCGCTGTGCACCGTGGTCTTCCTGCTCGTGTACTTCTTCGGCATGGCCAGCTCCATCTGGTGGGTCATCCTCTCCCTCACCTGGTTCCTCGCCGCAGGGATGAAGTGGGGCAACGAGGCCATCGCTGGCTATGCGCAGTATTTCCACCTGGCCGCCTGGCTGCTCCCCAGCGTGAAGTCTATCGCCGTGCTGGCGCTCAGCTCCGTGGACGGGGACCCCGTGGCCGGTATCTGCTACGTGGGCAACCAGAGCTTGGAGAATTTACGGGGCTTCGTGCTGGCACCACTGCTCATTTACTTGGCCATCGGCTCCATGTTCCTGCTGGCCGGCTTCGTCTCGCTTTTCCGCATCCGCAGTGTCATCAAGCAGCAGGGTGGCCCCACCAAGACCCACAAGCTGGAGAAGCTGATGATACGCCTGGGGCTCTTCACCGTGCTCTACACGGTGCCAGCTGCCAGCGTGGTCGCCTGCCTCTTCTACGAGCAGCACAACCGGCCCCGCTGGGAGGCCACGCACAACTGCCCCTGCCTGCGGGACCAGCAGCCTGATCAGGCCCGCCGCCCAGACTATGCTGTCTTCATGCTCAAGTACTTCATGTGCCTGGTAGTGGGTATCACCTCCGGTGTCTGGGTCTGGTCTGGCAAGACCCTCGAGTCCTGGAGGGCCCTCTGCACCCGCTGCTGCTGGGCCAGCAAAGGTGCTGCCGTGGCTGGGGGCACAGGGGCAGGAGGAGGTGGGCAGGCTGCAATTGCTGCAGCAGGAGGACTTGGGGCTGGAGGTGGTGGCTCCCTCTACAGCGATGTCAGCACTGGCCTGACGTGGAGATCAGGCACTGCCAGCTCTGTCTCCTACCCCAAGCAGATGCCCCTGTCTCAAGTGTGAAGAGGAGGGGAAAGAGGCCAAAGGTTAGGGAATGAGGGACACTGGCCTTCATAAAATGCCCCCTCACTGTTTGGTGCCATTAATGAACTCCTAATGGTCCTTATTAGCCACAGCTTGTATAGAACAATGCAGCTGGCAGAGGCCCTAGGCTCCAGCCCCCTCCTCCTTCCCCTCCATTCATATGCAGGGAGCATGTACTTCAAGGAGCCAGCTTATTATTTTGCTGGCAGAGGAGGGTAGAGTGTCACCCGTGTCTTGCAGAGGGCAACACACTGCAGTTCTGATTCACTCTGGACTAACAGCAGCTCATGGGAGGAAGGGTCTCCCTCCATACCATCCTGAGGTAGGAGTCTGCTGGGACTGCAGGTTTTTGGGATGTTGATGACCAGGCAAATGCCTTACAATACAGACTGAATCAAAAAATGTCTTAATTATACACCCCAGCTAAATACGGGTTTCCTACATTAAAGGATGTATTTATATAATTATTTGTTACCTTGTACAGATGTGTAGATATGTATATATCCAAAGCTATACAGTCTGTAAATTTTTTGTAAAAAAGTTTAGAGGCTACCCCTGTAAGAGCAAATACGAGTATTCTATTTTGTCAATAAAATGACTTTTGATAAATGACTTTTTCAAGCTTTTCCCCTACTCCTGCCCTGGTTATTCAGCTGCTCTGGCTTTAGGTTCTACAAACTAGGAACTACATTCATGCTTCAGTCATTACTGTGTAATAGATGGCTGCTTCTTACAGCAGTGAGATACACAGACACAAGGAAAACAAGTAATCCAACAAGTTGCTCTGAAAAAGCGTTTGCCAAAACTGGGAGGTGCCTTACCATAGTTCTCTGGTTTGTTTTTTGTTGGTTTGGTTTTCTTTTTTTTTAAGATCGCAGCATCTTTAAACTGGGCCTTTACAAAAGAGTCATCTCATGGCATGTTAAGTATCCTTTTAAAACGGGTGTTATTTTAGGAATGTGCACACACGCCTCTCCTATCTGTTGTCTGCAGTTCTGTAAGCACCTGCCTTTCTGGGGATGCATGCTGAAGTGTAAAGGTTAATGTTTTAAATTCATAGATCATGTATGACAGCAGAACAGCAAGTTGAGATTTGTTAGATCAATCTCTTAACAGATTAAACTAACATCTTAACTTTTGTATATCAAATATGGTCCTTTTTCAGAAGAAAAGGTATTGTTCTTCTGTCAGGACTAAGCTAATTTATTTGAGCAGAAGGCTGTTGAATTAACAGAAGAATGCTTTGGCAATTGTTGAACTTTTTACCTGTCTGCCCAGTGGCTCAGAACATCATTTCTTTAAGAGGAGCTAAATGAATAGGGTTAATCTGTAGGGAACTTGGTTTCTTTTGAGTTTGAGAAATCTTTGATCTTTTCTCTTCACCAAATGTGATGTATAGTCTGAAGTTTCTTTCCCTGCTGCCTGGTTCCTCTTGTTGCAGACCAATTGGCCACCATGGAGCCTTAAAGTTCTTCAATTAAAGGGACATGGGACTTTTTTTTTTCTTTTTTTTTTCTTTTTTTTTTTTTTTTATTTTAAGAGGAAGACTTGTAACAGTTAGTGAACACCAGAGGGAAAAGGGAGAACAGCCTTTTAAACAGCTTTTCCCTGCATTGTTAGCCAGACTGCAGGCAGCAAGGCATGGCTTGGAGCATTATAGAAAAGAGCTATGAATGCCCTACAGGTGGTCTGCTCACATAATCTCCCCAATTTAAAACATTTTCCTTTACAGGACAATTGCATTACAAAACTCTCTTCTCTTTTGCTCCTAATTGAACCAAAGAACAACTACAAGATTTTCTTTAAAAACTAAGTGCCTAAAAAATTTTTTAAGATCTATTAACTACATTCTAATCTGTTTTCTAAAATGGGATCACTCAGAATACCAGGAGTAGAAGCTGCATTAGACATTATTCCAGATATTCTCAAGCCTTATATTCTGTCGAATTGGCAATCATTTAAAAGCAGTTGGTTAGGTTGTGTGCTAGCAATGAAAAGATAGCCCCAGGTCCCTTATTAACCTGTCAATCATGGTAAGAGATGGGCAGCTACCCTACTAATGACATAGATATCGGTCATGATTTGTGGGAAAAACCTAATTCCATGGAGCACTGATTGATTTTTGGTGTCCCTTTCAAAGAACCTGTAACTTAATAGACTCCTCCACTTCTACAAAGTTACCAGGATCATGAAAAGGAGGAATTTAAAATTCCAATCTCTAATTCCTTAGAGGGAAAAATAATTTTAATTTCTCAGATGCAAAGGATGTTCCATTGGGATTTACGCATCATGCCTATTTATACACCAGTTGGCAAGGATTGGAATACTGACATTCCTGTAAGTTGAAAAGGCCTTAGTGTTTTCCTGTCTTGCTTGAAACATTTTGTAACAGTCATTGAAACATTTAAATCAACATGGCAATTCTCCCTGCTGTCAGTGGGACTAAGGTAGAGGGGAAGAAACACGTATGGAAGCGCAATCACTTGTTCAGATAAAGCTTTGTGTTCCTTCCCCTCCAGCAGATTCTGGCAAGCAACAGGACAGGTATAGCCACAACTGTTCTGAGAATTTATAGTAGACTGATGGTACAGGTTGCTAGTGCTGAGATAAAAGCACTTCTAGTAAAAGACAGTAAGTAGCCCTGTGTTTCTTAATGTACCCTGGAGCGATCTGAGAGGTGCTGTAGGTGGACTTAGGCAGGAAAGAGGTTTTATCGCTAGTTAAGTCAACAAGATGTCTGCTTTGGAAGTGACTGAGCAATAATGCAAAGGTTACACAGATAAAAATGGGATAAAATCGGAATCACTAGGAAGAAACCTGGAGAAAAGGGTACTAGAGAACTTAATTTGTAAGTGCAGATTTTTGTGAATCTACATAAAGTTTGTGTATAGGGAAAAAAAGAAAATAATCAGGAAACCCAACAGCAAGGCACTTAGGTGTACAAGAAATAAAACTACAGCTACATAGACCTTCACATTATCAGATAAATTTGCTATGAAGATCCAAAACCTCTAAATTGGTAGAAGTTACATGTTAACTTTCAGGGTCTGATGACAAACTGCCATCTCCCTAAATTTGCCAGACAGCTGTTAAAACTAGTCCCAGAAGAACTGTGGCCTGCAGAGCAAGAGTGCTGCTGTTGTCTCTGTTGGCACAGGCTCACTGGTTGACAGCAGCCATGCACCCAGCAGCCACACTGGGTCTGGAGAGCTGAGGGCAAGCTTTAGTATCATCAAGGTGGCTTCAGAGCACAGGCTGTAGCAACGTTTGGAGAGCTGGATAAATGGCAACTGGGAGCCTCCTGCAGCCAACAGAAAGGCTTAATTGTGCTGTTCAAAAGTGATTAAGCTAGCAGAGAAACATGGTTTGGGACTTCTTTCTTCTCTAGTAAGCAACATACCTTTAGAGTGTTCCTTTTCTTTCCATAACCCCTCCTGGCTTTACATGTTCCTGCTTTTCAAAAGGAAATCCTATGGATTATTCTCCTCCTGCTGTAATGAGTGAATAATCCTGCAGCCTCCAAAGGAGCTGGCCGAGCTGCCAGTGAGCCTTTTAAAAAGAGGCAGAGCAGTGCAGGAGCTTCAGGAGGGACACCACATCTCCCCTGGGCCGTGCTGCTGAGCCCCTGGGAGCTACCTGGCATTGTCCTGCAACCAAACCTGCTCCAAAGTTTTCCCTGTGTAGGAAAAGCTTCCCTGGAGCTTTGATAATCAGTCATGGAAGGGAAGGAACTTCAGACAGGGAGGAATTGGGAAATCACTATATATTGAAATAATATGAATATGACCAGGCTTCCTGGGAAGGCTGGGAAGGCTAAGGCACACAAGGAGTCTTTTTTCTTTCTTTCTTACACAATATTTTAAAATCAAGCTATTGAGGTGCTTACCCATTAAAGAGCTCTCCAAATGTGCTTGACTACTCCTAAAAGGTCTCCCAGGTTGGGTAGGAGAGCTGGAGGCAGGGTCGTCTCTGCGTGCATCGTGCTTCACCCCAGCTTCAGAGCCCAAGCTCTTTCCAGATTCACCCGCGCAGACACCTCAGTAGACATCTGAAGGTGGCTTGTAGGAAAAATCTACAGCAGGTTTTCACTAGAGGCAACCAGTGCTGGGAGCCAAAACAGGATGCCCGGATTTAGAAAGGAATCAGGAGCTGAGAAAGAAATACCAGAGTCCTTGGAGGAATCCCAGGTCTACTTTGAAATATGAAAACTTCAATACAACTTGTGCTTTATCTCAGTGACTCTGCTCCACATACTTCTTTCGCAAGCACTACATGCAATACAAAAGCCAAATCTAACCTGCCCAGTTAATCTTCTTAACCGATAAAGACATGGAATTTTAAATAGGATAGACAGGCCATCTATATACAGGGAAAAATCGAACTGGTGGTAATGGATGATGAAAAATGACAAAAGATGCTCTTGGAGTAAAAGTTCACTTGCAGTCAGGATCATGCTGGAAGAAAGCTCAGTGTGGGCCAGTCAAACCAGCTTGTAGAATCACAGCCAGTTTCCAAAATGCCTGTTACAACCTGCCTGCAGCATGCCCTGCTCCTGCACCCTGTTTCAGACCCACAGGGCCTGTGTGTCTTGAGGCACACACTTGTTCCACCCACTGTGACCAGCCTAGGTTCTGTCCTAACACGGAATTGAGGAACAAACTGTCTCCATTGCTCATCCTAGCCATGTTTCCTCTCTTTTTGCCCTACATACCAACATGGGATGGTATAGAAAAGATAACACACCTCTTCCCAGAATTAGAGGCTCAGCAACAAAGGCCTCCCTGAAAACAACAGCAGGAGCCTAAGGAGAATAAAGGAAGTGATTTACAGGTGATGGTCCAGGGAAGAAATACTAAACAGGGCAGACACCCTGCATGTGATCATGATGAGCTCTAAGCAGCCTTTAAAAGGACTCAATTAGAATTTTCAGACAGCTCTATTTATGTAAGCTTTTATAAATGCCCATCATTACTGTAATCAGGTATGTTAATTTCCCTAGTTCAGCAGAAAAGGATCACACATGATAAATGCTATTCTGGTATGGAAATGACTAGTGTCTGGTATTAAAATGTGGAGCCATAATCTGAGTTGACTAAGAATAGTCAAATCACTTCAGAAACTAATACCTAAGGTCAAATGATGAACCAATCTTTTTGAAGGCTGAGGTAATACATTTTTACTCCTGTCTGTCTTTTATCTATGATCTCAAAACACTTTACATTCACTCGTGAATTAAAAATGAAGTTTCTTCTTGGGAGACAAAAATTGCAGTAATAATACCTAGGCTAACAAAACTTCAGTGCAGGTCTAGGACAAGAACCTGGATTTCCCATCTCCATTCTGTATTTTCAGTAACACTTTATTTTACAATCACTTCTTCACACCTATGCCCTCCCCACCAATTTCCCTTCACCAGCTTTCCCAAAATGCCACAGTCCCACATGCCCAGAGTGCACGCAGTTTCCCAGGCACAGCACCAGATCTATTACCAGTTTTCAGTGAAGTTGGTGTTCTCAGACACCAATCAAACCACTGCCTTTACAGCTTATGGAGCACTCTAGCACTTACCTGGGGCCTGGGTGGGAGATGTGGTCCTCTTCACCAAAGACATTTGAGGGAGTTAGGTGAAAAGAGACAGACCAAAGGCCATCATGTTAGGCTTACCAAGCCAAACCTGGGCTATGTGTGCTGATAGTCTGAAGTTAAATTGGCTTCTAAAAGACTGGAGAAAGAATTACTCATTCTTCCCATTCTCTAAGATGGGTAGATGTGGAAAAGAGGGTTTACAAGTGTTTTGTAGTTGGATCAGGCAAGACATCTCTTTCAGACAGATACCCCACTGACCCCCTCTCTGCAAAAGGATGCTTGCAGCACTTTTCTCAGTATCCCCTCTCCATGCATGGTGAGGCTGCAGCATGGGTGTGCCCATAGGGTCCCATCTTGGTGTGCTGGGGTCAGCACACCTCATGGACCAGCCCACTACACAGGGACCTTGCACGTATGTACCAATGTCATCCGCCAGGCAGGGGTTACTATCACTGCAATTAGATAAAACCACAGTGCTAGGGTGTCCTTTTTTAAACAGAGCTTCTCAGGAAAATACAAATTTAGTCAGAAAGACATGGGCACACCACTGTACATACCCAATATAGCATAAAGGAGAAAGCTGGACTATCTCTGTCTTGATACTATCTGATATTTCTAATATGTTGCAAAAAAAGCCCCAACAAACCCAGTTCTTTCCCCCCCTTTTTTTTTGCCTGATGTGACTTGTTAAATGCTTTTATGTATGTTTTAAATGCATTATCTAACTATTCTTTCCTCCAAAAATGTGTCATTCTTAATTATACTTAGCATTATTTAAAGAAGAGTAAGTCTCAATTATTTTTTACTTGAATTTTTGGCAAAAAATAAACCTATGACTAGAATGCCCCATTTTCACATCTTCTGAAACAGAAAGAATAATTTTCATGGTATGAACTGGCTTGATTCAAAATGCCCGTTAGACATTACACCCTTGTCATTTCTCAGTGGTTGCAATATAACAGTCTCTTTTGATGTAAATCAGAATATGTGGCAATCTGGCTTAAGAAACAAATTATTTACTTTGGCTTTCTGTCCAAAAGTAGAGTGGGAATGAAACTAAATCTGACTTTTTGGGAAGGGAAGGGGAAACGCTTCCCATGCAGCTAGACAACGTGCAGCTTTGGGGCGGCACGTGTTCTGTACATTCTGTACATTGCTGCCATCTGGAGATAGGGCCTCCCAGCGCTGCACAGAGCCCAGAGCAGCCACTCGGTGGGGAGCTGCGCTGCTTTCCTTCCCCAAGCCTGCTGTGCAGAAAACGCTTTTACCACTGTGATTTCTTTTTTAAGCTGGAGTTTTTCACAAAACTCCAGTGATGAAGAAAAGTTTTGCCTATAACAATGTGGAAAGTCACAGTTTTACAGGATGTGGAGCAGGGCATTAGGAATAGTGAGATTGGGAAACTGCAGAGACCCACAAGGAGCTTCACTGCTGCCATTCTCCAGCTCATTAGTGTACAAGAATTGTGTGTGTTGTTTTTAGCAGCTAAAGAGTTATTTATGGCTTCTATGTTCTCAAGCCAAAGTGAGTGAGGGGTGCAACCAGGGCAAACGCATCAGAGCAATGCAAATCACTGACAAGGCATCATGAATGCAAGCTGAGCAGAATTTAAATACAATCCATGAATGAGAGGAAAGATTTGCATGAGGGAAAGAATCATTAGAATCTGATTTAACAAGCAGTATATAAAATGGGCCTTTGCAAGCTTAAAATGAAGCAAAGCACATTCACGTTATACATTCTTAATGAAAAAAAAAAGGCAAAATCACAAAACCCCTAATTTATTAGTAGAGCTTGGAATAGAAATGGTTTTCAGAGAAAACCTTTAGATCCTGATTCAGAAACTTGTGCTTGATTGCTTTCTTGAATAGAAGTGGATCATAAGCATGTCGGGTGGTAGGGACTATTTAAATGCATGCCAAAGTCCTATTGATTTCAATGAGATTTTACAAGATGCTTAAAAAAAGCATATGCATAAATGTTTTCTCGAACAAGACTGCTTTTCTGAATTAGGGTTTAACTCATGAATTTCTACAGTGCTGTCAAACATTATTCCTTCTGGGAAAACAGAATAGAATAGATGAGAATAAAAATCATGTATATATTTCTGCATGTCTTAGAAGAAGGTAATGGAGAATTATCCTGGGTAGAAGTATTCAGGGCAGAATTTTCTATAAGGTCCAAAAGCCAACAGTGAAAAAAATCCGTGGAAGTTGAATGTGAATAATGTTCACAGAGAAACTTTCATAGACCCTCCACTGGTTTCATCTCAGCTAATTATGGAAGATAGTGAATATAAGGTATTACATAGATAATGACAGTCTCTTGGAAGAAAAGGGATATATTATTTTACATTAAGTAGTATTGTATTCTGTCTTTGAGAAAAGTGAGATAATAGTTGTTTTCATTTCCAGTCAGTTGTCACAAACACTGGGCAGAACAAACTATTTAATGCCTCCTATAATGCAACATATCTACCTCTAAATATCTTGTCTTTTAAAGTGGTGGCTGAGGTTGCTGATTCTGATGTGCAGTGTTTTCTGATAATAAGAAATCATATATCTCTGTCAACACTGAACAATCTTTTTCTTTCTATTGAAGCATTGGTCCAGCTATGCATTTACATCTCCTAGCATATTCCTGCAGAACTACAGTGCTTCATTTTCAGCAATTTTCTCAATTAAGTTGTTAGTAACAATACGCACAGTGCTCAGTCTACAGCTGTGTGGCCATATTGACTGTACTTGTGGAAGACTTTAGTGCCCGTTTTTCTTTTGGCATTTGAGAGGATTTCAGAGTGTTGCAGTGGTGACTTGCAAGGTGTCTTTCTGAAATCTATGTGACCAGTGTTTGGTTTTCCTGCTCTTTTTCTGAAGAATCATACCATGAAAATGTTTGACATAATATGGTATTCCAGGTCAATAACAATTGCTGTTTTCCTGACTTTGCTTTCTGTCTCTTTTGTTGAGCAAAACCACTATCACATTTGGTGAAAGGTGACATCCTTTACGGTAGTACTTCAGCTGTGATAATTGCTTAAATATTTCTTGATATTTTCATACTTTAATTTCTTCTTCCTCCTCCTTCCCCCCTTCCCCTTCCCCCCCCCCAGTCCCATGATTGAGGTTCAGCTCAAGACTAAGGCATCTAAATACAAGTAGGGATCTAAATATGGTTAGGGTATTTTTTTTTGAGGTAGGCTATTACATGAATTCCTGTTGTCGTCAACAGAGTATTAGTAACATCATGTGTCCTGGCAGATGAGTCCGTTCCCTTTAGAGTAAATCTGTGGGCCTCAATTCGATTGCTCAGACACAGGTTCCAGGTGGTCCGGGAGACTCCTTCCCAGCTTTTACCTGCCTTTCCAAAGGAGCATGTGTCTCCTGTAATTTTCTGTCATGTCTGAAAGCCCCAGGTGAATATCTCAGTTACCTTCTGGTAGCTCTAATAACATGAGATAAATTTTGTGGGCAACTGATTAGAGCCCATATCTGGATTTGACCAGATCTCTTCAGAGAGTAATGGAAGTTTGGACACTTACCTCACAGCTATGTGACAAAGTGACTTAATCTTGAGCTGAACCCTGCCAAGAGAGTCTGGTGATTCTATTTATCATGAGTCACATCTCTGCGCAAGATTTCAGTATTGTCTTTGCTGAGGTCTAGCATGTCTTTGTAAAGCTGGTACAACTTATAGTTTTGATTGTTTGATAGAAAGGTTATTTCTTAGCCACTAATCTTGCCTCTTCAACCCACTTAAAAGCACTCTGCACATTGTCTGCTAAGGATTTAGGAGGAGTTATTCCTGACAAGGCCTTTGATTAGTATAATCATAACTTATTCAGTGTAACCATAATTTACTGAAAAGGTGTTATTTTAGTATTATCTCTTTAGGCAGTCCCCTCATCTATAATGATACCTCTGTGCCGCCTTCTACCTTGTTGCAGTACATTAACTTCTCTGTTCTTTACTCTAAAATCTATTTTATTGCTACTTTATTTCATGGCAAAATTTTAGAGAAGCTTTTTTTTCTTTTTTTTTTTTTTACTTTGGTTTGCGTCTTTTCTTTAGTTTTCTTCATTATATTTCTTCATTTTAGGACCACTTAAACTGCATAACTGTGTATCCTTAAGCCATGCAAGTTCCATCAGCTCCTCTAGAGAGCAGCAAATATGTTCAAATAAAATAGTAGCAAGATCCAACCTAATGTTCCCTGACACACAAGTTGTATTAACTAATCTAGGTGAGTACTGATAAAGAGCAAAGAATTATGAGGAATGGAGGACCTATCCCCAAGTCTGGCATTTTCAGACATTGTTTGAGAACTGTCCTGGCCCTGGCGCTTTGTGTGGATGCAGCCCACTACCGTCTCTCAAAGCCCTGCTTGAGCCCAACCACATCTCACCAATGTCTTGTGGCAGAAGGGAGAAGGAAGGCAACAGGGGTGCCTGGCCCAGGGACCAGACTTGGATGCCCACCAGATCTGTGGGCTGCAAAGCTTCCTGTCCTTATTCACTCAGGACTGTCAGCCAAGAGGAAGCTCTCACTTTCTGAAAAACACCCACGAGTTCTCCATTCCTCATGGCCATCAGTGGGCGTTTGACAGATGGGGTTTTGTCTCCTGGTGTGAACTAGGATTTAAGGGAACTTGGCACCTCACAGCGAGCCACAGTTACTACTTTTCTAAAGGAAAATAGACTAATGAAAAGTCTTCCCAGCTGTAGACCTCTTCAGACTAACACCACCATGTCCTTGGACCTAAGTAAAACATGGATCTTCAGAAGGACAAAGTTCCCTCTGTTCCTTAGGATCAGTCTCCAAAGCAAGATTGACAGCTGACTGCCTGAGCACTTGCACAGCTGACATCAACCTAACAGAAAGGCAAACTCATTCTAATGGGGAGATACATTAAAAAGAGCTTTCAAAAACACACTCATGTTTGCAGGCCTGTCTCCAGGAAGGTTTTTCTGCCAGTAAAGCCTGTAGGCCTACGTCAAGAAGCACCATCCCTGGAAGTGTTCAAAAAACGTGTAGATGAGGCCCTTAGTGACATGGCTAGTGGTGTCCTTGGCAGTCCTGGAGTAAGGGTTAAACTTGATTATCTTAAAGATCTTTTCTAACCAGGTTGATTCTTTGAGTCTATGACTCTGTGTTTGAGTTTGTATCGACTTTCTAAAGCAGATTTTGCAAAGGTTTTTCTCTCAGGTGTAAGCCTGGCCAAGTAAGCTAATATAAGTCACCCCAGATGTGCAGAAGGCCTATGGCTGCAAGCAAAGCAGGTTTTCCTCAGTTTTCTGTGACCCACACACTGCATTTCACTAGCACTACCACCCCTCCTGGTGGCATTCACTTCAAATTGCCAGGTCCCAAAGTACAAATGTGAACTGCCTTCCTCCAAATAACCACCTGAGCTCTATTAAATGAAGAGCATGAACAGATGACTCTGGATGGACAGAAACCATTGTCAGTGTAAGAGCTACTGCCAAGGCCACACCAAAGCAAGGGGTGTGGAAAATGGACTTACCATGGGTTGGGTCACACACTTTGCCAAAGGTCCTGGAAATGGTGGAAGTGGCACTCCAGGGTCAGGTATGGAGGCTGTACCTTGCTGCATTTGAGATGCATAGTGGCAGCTGTGGCAGCCCCATGTGGGGTGCAGCCGGTGTACTGGAAAACCACAGCCTCCTGTACCGTGAGACCTCCTGGTGTTGAGAGAGACAGGATATAAAGAGGCTGGCAAAACCGGCACCCACTAGCACTTTCTCTTTACAAACTAATTCCTGCACACACTTACACGCACATTGCATGGTGGTGTGCCAAATTGCATAGGAGACTCAACCAAGGGGTCTCAGTCCACACTGAGATGCAAGGTGAGGCTTTCTGTCAGGTGCTGACTGAGGCACCCATACCCTTATGATATGCTTTATACAGTCGAGTTTCAAGGAAGATCCTGCTGCTTCTCCAGTGCAAATAAATTTATCTATAGTTAACTTTGCGGACACAGAGGCATACATGCAGCTGTATCAGGTATCTACCAAAGGGTTGCTCTACAAGGTGGCCTTAGCTTTGCAACAGTTTCTCAATGTAACCCTTCATCATAGCATTCCTTTCAACTGATCTACTAATCTCTCATGAATCAACAATGTACTGCATGTTTAAGGTGCCCAGTTTGTATTGGCAAGGCCTGCAAGCTGCAGGGATGCAGTGGGCAGCTCTGTAGAGACTGAAAAGTCCTTGAAGCTGAACACTGTTGCCCCAGCTGAACTGTTCTTATGCTGTCTATGCATACACTCCAAAACCAGGGCAATATTGTACAGAATTTGGTGTCAGAAGCAGTGTGGGACAATATTTAAACTGAGCTGGTCCCCAGCTTCTAGTACAAAAGCCAGAAGTGAAAGGACTTACTTCTGATTGCTGACCCCAAATACTCCATCTTTCTGGAGGCCACTGTAATAAACTTCAGTTTCCAAAGAAAAGCTCAGAATCTGCCATCATCTTCATGCTGTAAAGTGTTCATCAGTGAAGGCTTTTCAAAGATAATCTGCTGCTCAACTTGAAGTATTAGCTGCAGAACCTGAATATAGAGACAGCTCTCCACCTCCTGGCCTTTCCATGTTGTGAATGGCACAGGATCGTAAAAAGTCTTTGGATTTAGCACTGTATGTGTACTCCCATAAATTATAGTTGTGGAGATGGCTTGGGCGTCCTGCCTGTCAAACACAAATGGATGAAAACAGAAGGGAAAGTGGGAGAAGGCAAAAGCTAGCGAAGTAGTTTGTGATTATAATTCTAGCTGCATAGGTGCTGGGTGATTTTAATTGTAGAGATACAGTTCACACTTCCCAATCAGATTTCTTCCTTGATGAACTTATTTTTCAGAACTGGCATAGCCGTGCATCACAGGCCAAGAGTTCGTGCTATGACTTTGAACAGAGACCATCTAATTTGCAGAACATTTTAGCAACTCAGTTACAATGTAAGAGCATTACATTGTAAAATTACTTCTCTATCAGTTGAACATCAGACTGTTAAAGGCAGTACAAAAGACAGAAGTTAAAGAACAGTCTTTTAAACTAATCTACTTTCCTATTTTTATATATGCATTTCTTTATTATCCTAAAATGCTACAAGTGGTAATAAATTCTCTGTTCTCCATTGTAATAATGACATAAAAATAAAATAATGTGCAATTAATATCCTCTTCAATGATCCCTTCTAGAAAGATAATCACTGCAACAATGACGTACCACATAAGGACAGATAATTTTAATAACTTGAAAGACTACACTGAGGATCTTTCTGCATTGTTAACTTCAGATTTAATACTTATTCTGGTCTGAACTGAGGAATACATGGAGAAGAACAACTGCTAACGGGAAATTATGCATTCCCTAGACACCTGTCTGAAGTGTATTTCACAAGAGAAGAAAGTCATGGGTTTCCATGGGTTTCCATGGGTTTTATGCTGATGGGAGCACATAAGGTGACTGAACAAGGAGTGTGAGGTAAGAGGATAAAGTGGTTATAACTGATTGAAACTTGGAATCTGGCTTGTTTTTTCATTTCTTTCCTTCCTTCTCTCCTTCCCCCCTTCCTCTCTCTCCTTCCCCCCTTCCTTCCCTCCTTCCCTCCTTCCTTCCTTCCCTCCCTCCCTCCTTCCTTCCCTCCTTCCCCCCTTCCTTCCCTCCTTCCTTCCTTTTCACCCTCCCTGCTTCCTTCCCTCCTCCCTCCCACCCTCCCTTTTTTTTTCTTTCTCTCTATCTCTCTCTCTTTCTTTCTTTCTTTTTTATTTTAAGTGAATTCCAAACTAGACCAAAAGAAATGGAAAATTTTCTTATTTTCAGGGAAAAAAAAGTTTTAAAAAATCTGTCTTATTTAGGCATAAGAAAAAGTGTTTTGTTTTTTTTTTTACTTTTCTTTAAATTGTGCTGCTGCAGAAACTGCCAGTGTTACTTGGTTTCGCTGCATGGAAAACACAGAAATTCCAGGTTTCCAGCAGCCTACTTAACAAAAAGAGTGCCATGATGCAGTAGAAGGTATTAAGAAACCAACATTATTTTAGGGATTTTATAATTTTCCAATAAAAAATTTATTTCTCCTGTGAAAACTATTTTATCACAGATTTCATGATCAGTTCCAACTCTGTTTCCAGGGAGCTCAATTCTTTTCTGTATAGTCTCATGTTCAGTACCACACAAAAGTGGATGAGCAATATATGTATCTTACGCATTGTTCCATGAACCACCTCAGGGTGCTAGTGGCACCTGCTCTGCTGCTGTGACAGCCTTGTCAGAACCCAAGACAAGGCTCCCTGAGGGCAGTGTTAGGAGTATTGTGTTTTCAACCCATCTTCTGAAACACTTCTCTGAAGTGCACAGGTTAAGAAAAGATTTAAAACACACTCTCAAATGTTACAAGCAGCTTTTGTAACATTTTTCTGAATATGAAATATGTTCTGGAAGGACTTCTTAAACCAATACCCAAATTTAAAAGAATAAACCTTTGCTTCAGCAGCAGAAAATCTTGTTGCTTTCTTGCTCCATATCTATTATTTCTTCTACTCACTCTTTCCAGGACATTTAGATATCTTCACAGGACCTTAACATTCAGTGATACTGAAAATAAGCAGAAATTAGAGGTGGTCCTCTTTGTTCTTTCAAAGAGATCTTCTTTCCCATTTTATCCTCTCCACTGAGGATCCCCTTACCAACAATCACTTAATTTGCTTGAGCTGTGGAAGCTCATAATAGCTCAAGAACTTCTTCCCTCGGTCTTCTCTTGCTGATACATCCACTCATTTTATAAAACCATGTCTTTGTAATTGATAAATGTACCTTGGAAAGAGTTGCTAGAAGAGACTTAGAGACATTTCCTTAGGAGCAGGTTGTTGATGCCAGAAGCTTCTATTCAGTTGCCAGTGAAAAACCCATATAAATCCTGCTTTTTAAATATCCAGTTTTTGTAAACACATTAAGTGCTTATTACACTGACTCTGAAATATGAGTCAAAGGGTCCACACACCCTGAAAACAACCAGGTCTGCAGTTGAGCAACACAAACCAAAGGCCACAGTTTCACAAGAAGAGACTGCAAACAGAATAAGGATTTACTGATTTCATTTTCCATCTTTCCATTTTGAAGACAAACAGGATCTTTCTGATTTGAAATGAGGCTTCCCAGTCATTAAAAGATGTCTGACTGGAGACGCAAAAAAGCAAACTGTGCCCAGCCACAACACATTTATTATTTATCCTACCCTATTTATATCTTATGCTGAGGGATGTACGCAATAGACTGAATCCACATTTGTTCCCTACATTCTTTCTCACAACTGAGAAGATGCAATGAATCATAAAAGGTCTCATTGTTGCAATGTTTTGTCATGGTATGCGTAATCAGCACAGACCCTGTTAAAGAGGCTTTGGAGGATGAGAAGTTTAAATATTTAAGGATTTTCTGCCTTTGATAAGTTTAATAATTAATGTTGCTCCTACCCTGGAAAAGACAAATCATACAACAAGCACATGTGATAAAAGAGACAAACACAGCTAACAGAGAGGAAAACTTTACTGAGAAAGTAGTAATTAAAAACCTCCATAGCATACCACAGGATCCCAAAATACTTTGCTGGCAGAAGTAAATTCTGCCTTTCCACCCAAACAGCAGTTCTGTCTATCTGTTAAGCTACCTAATTTTTGAGGGGATGCAGAAGATGAGGGATAATTAAGTGTTTACTTCAAGTCTTTACTTTTCATATTGAGAAATGATACTCGGATGTAATGAGTCAAACTGTTCTAAAGACTTTTGCATTCACAGGAGAGAAAAGGAAGAATGGGGAAGCTGTTGCCCTTTTATGTTCTGCACAGAGGAGCCAGCCACTAAGTCATTACAGAAACTTGTTACGTGGCAGGCTAAGAGCAATACTAGATCTGTGCCTGGGTCTAAACAGTGTGATAGCTACTCCAGCTCCAAGCAGTATCTGCAAATACTAGGTCTTGTCACCTTCTGAATAATCTGTTTTACAAGATGCTACCACCAGTACCTTTCTCTGAGTACATGCTCCTTCACATCCACTCCCACTGGTGATCTGCAGGTATATGCAACCTTCAACCCCCACTGGCTTGTAGCTAAAAGAAAATTCATCTTACACACTGAGGCGCTTCATGCTGGACCACGCTTATGTAAATGCAACAGAATTAACATTGAAGGAAAGCACAAAGCATGACAGTAATAAAATATTCTGTGACTCACTCAATTTAGAAACGTTTTCAAATGATTAGCATAAGTCTGTCAGACAAAGAGGGTGAGAACTTTGACACAAACATTGCCACTGTATCCTTCATTCAGGGTAGGAACCATTTTCCCTAAGCCCAGATCTGACATAATCATGTTGTGGGAGAAATAGGTATATGCAGAAAGTGACTCACCTTACCTTCAGAGATGCCTAAAAGAGGTCAGGTGACTCATTCCTCCTACTGAAATCAAGACCCAAGTGTGACTATTTCAGACTGAGACTCATTAAACCTTGTAGATGTGTCAGTCGTACATCTACGTGAGTGCACAATAAGTAATGCCAAGACATGGGCACTGGTGCTCAGGCCCCTGCACTGCCAAGCTGATGGAGCACTCTCTGATACCCTTCTGGCTGATACCCATCTAGTTCTCTTCTGAGCAATTCTCAAGCACAGGACTATTCCCAACAGGTAATCTGGGTGAAGCAACCTTGCTTGGGATGCTATTAGAGTTGAATAAATCAGATGCGACCAGACCAGGCCAGCTAACACCAGGGGCAGAGAAAGGTACTTCCATGGCATTGCTAACAAGGTTAGGTATAGCCTTCCATCAGTAAGATACAGGGGGTTTTTACACATTAACACTTTGCTACAGACCATGTGTTTTTATTTTATTCACTGTCTACTCATCTTGCTTGAATATCCTTTCTTAGAGTGGGCTTTGAGAATATAGTATGAGGAGATAAAATAACCTTGTGAGAGCAGACAACGTACAACTGTGTTTGAAAGTCACATCTTTCATAAGCTCAATCTTTTGCAATAAAACAAGGTCAGGGTAAACAAGCGTTCACAAGTACTTCTGGAAACCAGGTCAGTCAAATCAGTGGCAGGCAGCAGCATTTTGAATTCACACTCAGAAAAAACAAAAATGTGTTACATTTTTCAAAGAACAGTTCCCTTAATGTAATATCTTTCCATCTCCAATCCAAGGTTTTTGCTTCCTCATCAGTGGAGGAACACACCATAGTAGAGTGTCTCTGCAGCATAACCACAGCCAAGAGATGTATCTGAAACTACCTGAAACCTTGTCACAGTGATGCAATGACTTGTCCTGCCAGGATCATAGGCCAGTGGTTGCTCAGGGCTTTACACCCATTCTGACTTTTTTGACCTCAAGCAACTAGTACTGCTGTAATTTGATTGTGCATCAGAGGGTTTTAGCTCAGCTGAAGGGTAGTATCCTAAAAGCTTACTCTGAACTACAGAGGAAGAAACTCCAAGGTGAGACTTGATCTGAGGCCTCAAAGTCAGGGGAGTATCTTTAATGAAGTCTTGCTGAAGCTTGGGTCTCACTTGTCCACATGTAGTTCCTTGGTGGTCACCAGCACACAAGGGTACTTCAGCACTATCTTGTTTAACAGCAAGATCTCTTGGTATACAAGGCTTATTGCTGTTGCTGTTAAGGTTAGTGCTAGCATTCTGCTGAAAGACCACTTCCGGATGAAGAGCAGCCACTTCTTCCTCTTCAGAGAGAAGTGAGCAGGAGCCATCACTGGTCTGGCTGCTGTTTGATACTGGATGGTCCTGATTTTGAGGTGGAGAAGAGCTACCATTCTGTACTGGGGGAAGGTTTAAAATGCACTCGTTCTCTTCATGCAGGTTTGCCAGCAGCTTGTTCTTTTGGTTTCTTACTGTCAGTCTGCGGAGAGCACAGCAGAGATCAGCAAGGCTAAGCAGAAAGGTTAGGCTGCTGAGTCCCCAGACGAAAATCATCATGATGGATTTCTCAGTGGGCCGAGAGATATAACAGTCAACCGCACTTGTGCAAGGTGAATGGTAGCAGGAAAAGCGCTCAGGAACAAAAAATCCAAAGAGGAAATATTGCACAGCTGCAAAGGCAGCCTCAAGTAGTGTCCTAAAAAGAAGATGAACAGTATATGCCCCAGAAAAATTAAGGACACTTAGGTTGTGTGCACCACAATCCAATCTACTGACAACAACACTTGTACAGAGCTCTTTCAGGTCTTTGGGACTTGATAAGCCCTTATTCTCTTTGCATCCATGTGCCAAACAGTGCATTTTTACAAGGTACATAGCTACTTTGTGCAGAACATAAATACTGAATGCAGCATAAGGTAGCAGGATAGACACAGTCTGAATGAGCCAGAATCTAAAGTGAGAGACAGGAGAGAACAAGTCATAGCAAACATTGGAGCATCCTGGTTGAAGGGTGTTGCAGACAAAGCGCTCCTGCTCATCTTGGTAGAGTGGATAGCCTGCTAATACTACCACTGCCATTCGCAGCATAATTACTAACATTAGCCAGACCTTTCCTAAAAGGAAAAAAAAGGTAAGAAAAAGAGTCAGAGCACTGAGATTGAAAGGAAGGCAGGTACAACAGTGATATGCTCTCTATACACAAAACATTTGAAGAACTAGCCTCTGTAACCCTCCTTAATAACTTCTCTTGAGGTTGGTTTGGACTTGGTCTGAAAGTTGTGTGAAAACGTGTTAAGTGACACATTCCACAACCTTCATCTAGACTCAACAGTGTAGGAGTTTGATGTACAATAATCCACGCCAATGCAAACCTCAGCCTAATGAAAACTACTCTAAATATGTCCAAATCTAATGAAAAGAGTTCACAACTAAGTTAATAATCCCATTTCACTTACGGTTCTTCCTTGCTGTTGGGTTCATACCTCCACACCCAAATTTTGTTTGATTTTGGTACTATAGGTCAGCTACCACAGTATGAAACTTCTAGATACACAACACTGTTCCATGACATAGTATTTGTTCTTGGTCTTGGTCATGGAATTGTATGTAAACTTTACTACAGTAAAGAAAATACCTCTGTTGTGTCTACACTGGCATGTACTAGTGAGCTAGTTAACAAGTGCTACGAGGAAACATATGAAAGATGTTCTACAAATGTACATCTGTGTGTGTACATGTGTAGCCCAATCATTGCTCTCTGCTGTTTCTTTAGGTGCCTCACCTCGATCATGTCTTTCAACCTTGGTGCGCAGCTTCTCTCTCCATTCAGACCAAAAGCTCCCTTCTGTCTTGATACCAAGACCAAGTGAAGCCTTACAAGCTTGGCATTTTCATATATTGCTTATTTCATCTTTCCCTGAATTTTTTCTTATGATTGTAGGGCTTGGTCTCATCCACTTTGATTGGAAAGATCAGGCCTTACACATATTCCATTACAATAACACTGAAAGATCAGACATCGGTACACGACGTGTCATATCTTTTGAATGAGACTATATTGTTCATTACAGTTTATTGGAGGACTTTGGATGAAGTAGGTTTTTTTATTAAAAGGTGTTTTTTTTTTTTTTGTAGTTACACGCACACTGCTGTATTACTGACAAACTTATTCATTAAAAAAAAAAAGAAAAAAAAGAAAAAAGGAGAAAAAAAATCTTTTTTTTGGACAAGACAGGAAGGCCTAAAGATACACTGTTACATTGTCAACAAATTGAAAATTTACTCTGTAGAAATGCATGGAGAAAAGCCAACATCTGAAGTTAAGTTTAGTGCTTGGATTTCTCAAGTTTCCTTTTGAGTCCTGTCACAAGCTCCCAATATAGTTTTGAAAATTAATTTAATTTAATAATCTGCTGCCTTAATTTCACATATTTTTAAAACATGCCAAGGTAAGTGGAAAAAACCTAACCAGTTAGGAATAAAAAGCAAGCATACAAAACGGGGAAGAGTGATAAGATTAATTCTGCGCTTTAAGGAATGGTTAAAAAGCCAGTTGTAACCATAGACGGACAAACAGCAAGAGTCAGTGACTTGAAAGAAGAACATTATATGGAGTTAATGACTGAGAAATGCACTGAAAATCTCAAGTCATTAATAGTGATTGCACATCTCACATGCAGACAAGGTTTTAAAGGCAGTTTGAGAAACAACACCAATGGACATTCTAAAGGTTTTTTAAAAATCCAAATTTTTTAAAAATCCAAATCCCAAAGCATTTTTTCTTATAAAGTATATGAGTATTTACAAGTATTGTCTTGAATAACATTCTTTTCTGCTTTCCATAAAGTTATTTCCCTGTAGTGGGTGTGGATATTAAAATACTCAAACATTTGCTCAACACTGTATGATAGCTGTTGTTTCACTGAACATGGAGTTTGGATGCCCTATACAAACCATTTGTGGCAAGTAGGCTGATTATGGGCTAGAATAGTAAAACTGCACCCTGAAGCGGAAAAACTTCAGCTGCAATAAGGTTAAGGATATAGCAGCCATATGAGAAATGATCAGAAAAAATTGCTGCTCCCAGCAAAATAAGATATTATTTAACCATAAATAAATTGAAGCGTTTCCATTTTATCTTTAATCACCTGAACTTCAGTGGTGGCTTTGCTGTGCTTTCAGCTTCCTGCATTGGGTGATAGGCTGTATTGCTACTCTCTTTCCGACATTGTGTGGGTCAATAGAAAACACCATCTGCACAGAATCAGTTATCTTTAGTATGCAATGTTTCATCCTTAGGTAGCATTTTTTCCCTGCAAGGACCTCAAAGTGCTTGAAGCACATTACTTAATTAAGTTCAAAATACTACATGCTATTTCACTATCAATTTTTAATTAGAACATGTACAGTAGGGAGTGCTGCTTAAGAAAAATCAATGGCTCCTTAGGAAGTATAGTATGACATACATTTTAGAGATAACCCCTCCACATATCACCTTCCCTAATGACTCAGTCTTGATTAAACATACAAGAACAAGCCCCTTCATCCCCCTCCCCTGCGCCTTAGTTGGATACTCCCTGCAATGCACAGCACAAACTACAGCAGTTGTCCATGACTGGAGGCAAAGGGTCTTTGAAAGGCCCTTGAAAGTTTTTCTCTGTCTCACACTTTGCTCAAAGTAGCCCACGAAAAAGAACAGTGTCTTATTTAAATATGGAGGAAAAAGGGAAAGTGCTCAGTTGACTGCTGAGGAAAAAACAACTGTATTTCTTTTAAATCATATGAACTTTTGTAAAGCCTGAGAAGCAGTGGTAATTAACTACAAATGGAATAAACCAAAAACTTCTGCCTGTAAAAGAGAGGGTTTTTTTTTTCCTTCTTTAAACTTTTTAATTCACTGCTAAAGCTATTGTATACATTCTACCATTCACTTTCTATGGTATAAATAAAGCATTACTTCTGTGTGTTTTCACCATGACCCCTACAGCAGCCATTAGAGCTGACTGGAAACTCAGGCACCAAGAGCAGACAAATTTTAAAACCTTGTCAGAATACTGTACATAAACTTCAGAAAAAAAGAGTCTGTGAGAGAAGGAGTAGGAATCTGTTTTAACAAGAAAAGAAAGACATTAACCACTCATATCATTTATCTAAAGAACAGTTTCTTATTGTAAGGATCACAGAGGCGTAGCTAGAAATTATCAGTAGGACATTTGGGCGGCTTCAGGATACAGAGCAGCAAAAGAAAGAAGAGGCTCTTTTAAAGTACTTACCCACAATAGTCACATTATAGTTGAGTGTGACAATCAAAAATCCCAGTGAGTCCCAGTGTTCCATCTTTGAACAGTCTCACAATACCTCCAGCTTCTGATGTCCTAACAATTTTGGCATTTCCAAAGGAGATGAGACTTAGGGAAGAAAGAAAATAAAAAAGAAAATTAATTTTAAGGGTAAAGAATGGAAATGAGCAACTTGGACACAAGGACATACTGATCATTATTTTGATGATCTATCTGTTAGTTTGGGATGCTGAAATAAATAATCTTAAAGCTTTAACACTTTGTCTTGCAAAAGCTCTAGCTTCTCAGGTCCATTTGTTCCTACCTCTTGTGTGGATCCTCTGTCCAGACAACTGCAAGCAGACAAACAACAACAGGAGTTATCTCTGCCATTGTAGGCTATTCTTACCCTCCGGGGCATACCAGCCTCCTGGCATTGCTGAGATGCTTCAGTGGTGAAAGACAGGGAGAGGGGAGAGAAGGAACAGAATCATAGATGAGGAAAAGAGACCTCTCTGCAATCCCCTGAGAATGCAGATGAATAATAGAAGGAAAAGGAACAGAAAAGGATGAGCACCCCTATGTTTGAAAGGCACTTCCAATTTAGTTCACTAGAGCTATCTTTTTGCAATTTCCCAAAGCAATTTTGTTTCTAAAGCACAGCCCCCCTGACAGGACACCATGGCCCTGTCAATCACAGCCAGACCAGCTTTTCTCCTGTGTGCTGAGCTAGCCAGCAGGTCGAGTCCCCCCAAAGGCAGGATGAAAAACAGGGGAAGCTTAGGAAAATAAAAGGAAGAACCAAGAATAGGGCTGTTTTCCAAGATGCACAAGTCACTTACTTTTAATCTGTATTAGTTCTTTCTGCCTAAACTGTTTGGTACTCTGGGCATCACTCAGAAAATCTTAAGGCTGTTTGCCCACCTTCCTGAAACCCCAGCAAGCCTCTCCAGCAACAATGGAGCAAGCCACCGCCTCAGAGCAGGACACCCTTGGGCTGAGCACTTCTGGACTGCTTGGTGCAATTGCACAGTATGTTCTTAATGTCATGCGACTGTGCTGTACCCCACAAGTACAAAGCATGGCTGGAACCGAGAATCTCAGCTTTTCTTTCCTCACCCCCACTGTACACAATTCCCTTGCAGAAAATAATCTACTACCATCTTCCACCCGCTCTTCAACTACTTATGTGATGTTACTCTGTCCTTTTTTAGTTTGTGCTGTCCACTTAATGCGGGTACTTATTGTCAGGAAATAGTAACTAGAAAAAAATCTGAAAAAGGAGTCCAAAAGTGGCATTGAGACTAACTGACATGTTAACAACCATTCCTTCTGCTACAGTTTTATTCATGGTGTGTGATGATGGTTTTATCTTCATTGCCCCAAACACACACAATTTTATTTTTTCTGAGTTGTGTGTGTGTGTGTGTGTGTGTGTGTGTAAGAAGTGTGGAAAGGGGGGAAAGCTGGAGGAAGGGAACAGAGAAAAAGTACAAACGGGCAGGATATAAATGATGCTAAGATATGAAGGTATTCCTTGTTAAATGTCCTTTGTCAAAAATAGGGTCAGGAATGCCAAGATGGTGGCAGGATATGAATGCTCAGCAGCTGCATGCACACAATAGGCTATAAATTGTCCCTGTCAACATTGCCAGTTAAAATATCCTTGCTCGTTGTTGCTGAGAGACCTCTACCATTTGTGAAAGAAGGACAACAGCTAGGGACTTAAGCCCCCAAACTGCTGCCTGCAGAACTCTATCAGACAACAACATCTGATCCCACATCATGGACAAACGGAATTAGGATGGCTCGTTTTCTTCTAAAAGAAAGGAAGCACTGTTACTCTCCAGGCTCACTGTGTGCCTAACTTAGGGCTGGGATTACATAGGAAAGCCTAAATTTTATTTTAGCTTTTCCAGACAACTTCAGGATTGTTGTGGTGGTTTTTTTTTTTTTTTAATTTAATTTTAGTTTAGTTTAGTTTTTCCTAACCGCTTGTATCTTACTTCAATCCAGTACTTCTTTCTGTGGTATGTCCTCTTCCCCAGATCAGACTGGAAAGGGACCCAGTCTGTCTAGCAGTCCATGACACCTCAGAGCCAACAGTGATTTATTGCATCTTGAACTCTCCTTTGGCTGTGATCTGGAACACTTTCATAAAAGAAAGGCAGGGAGCGTAAACATAACCAATGTCAGGGCATGCACTGCAGTGACAAAAACTGCCGTTGAAGCACAGCCATGTCTGTAGAAGGACAAAAACACAGGCAATAGGCCTGCTCTTCAAGTCACTATCATCAGTCTGACTTAGGGCTGTGGGCTGTGGGGTCATTTTAAAGTGTTTAGTCTCTGCAAAAGCATAGCCTGTAGTTTCTTCATCCCTTGACTCAGCACTATCTTTCAGGCCAAGCTTCCCATCTGAAGATACTCAATATTGTATTTGAATATACTCAGCATACAAGCCCCCTTATTTATTATTTTTCATTAGCTATTCCCTGTACTCCCTGTTTGTTTGTAAAGACTGTAAGTAAATAGGGAGAGCAGTATTACAGACATGGTTATATTAAAAGGGACTCACTCCATCTCTGCAGTGCCACCAGTTGGTATGGCATCTTCTTCCACACCAGAGGACAGGCATGTGGCACACACAGACCCATCCCTCCATACATGTTGGATACTAAAATCTCGCAGACAACTATTCCAGGCTATAAAGTTGCCAAATGAATTGCAGTCAATTCCAGTTAAATGAGAGAGGCAGGTAGAAAAACTGACATGGTTTGAGTAAAGCTGAACTTGGGAACCCAGCAGTATCTCATCATGTCTGATTTTAGAAGGGGTCCTAAAAGCTACTGGAAAACTTTCAGAGACCAACAATGAAACATAAGAAGTTCTAACTGAATCTATTTTAAAATTCACAACTGCTGCCCACATATCTAACCCCTTACCACAGATCCAGGGTTTGATCCTGCAGAAATCCACAGATGTGACTCTGGTACTGTGTGAGTGACTCGATGAAACTCTCTGAACTACAGGGACTGCATCCCAATGTGGACCTGTGTCACATCCCTAGGCTAAGACCTGGGTTACTTGGCACAAAACAAATACACCTCACCTAGATCTCGGATCAGAATGACATCCAGAGGTAATTGCAAAGGTTGCTGGAAGCCACTTCAGGGCTTCCCAATACAGGATCCAACCAGTTCCCTGAAGGGTGCCACAGTCTACACCATATGCCAACCCCTGCCCCAGACACTAGAGACATTCCTCTGGTAAAGCAAACCCCAACAACATCTGTCTTACGCAGCCACCATCTACAAGTGTAAGTGTAGTGAAGAGGGAGTTTCTACAAGAGGTTGTGCCTGACAATAAATCAGTCTCTCTCTACCAATTTGAGTAACGTTAAGGCAAAGTAGGTCAGCAGCATAGCAGCTTCCCCAGTATAGAAGGGGGTCTGGCATTTTGGTCCAATTTCTTTAGCAAATTACTATTTAAGAAAGAAAAACCACAGATGTATATCTAATATTTTAAAGTCTAAATTTAAAATCTATTTAGAATTCTTCTAGTTAGCAAAATTTGTGTATTAGTGACCAGTTGCAGTAAATCTAGCTCTTCTATAAAGTGATCTGTAAATCAAGAGGAGAAAAATTCTATTCAGGAGGGACAGTAAATATCAAAACTCAATTAATCTTCATGTCCTTATTTTTAATCTTTATGAAATGCAGCAGAAGGACAGCAAGCTAGCCATGAAGGAAAATAGCAAAAAAGGAGCAGGAAGAGCTGCACAGAATAAATGTTCTTTTAAAGACATACATAGTATATATGCATGCACATAAACATGTCAGACAATCTTCAAAGTAATCCCACGGTGTGTGTAAAAGCCTACTATAGCATACACATAGCAAAGGAGCCAGCATAGCGTGGAAAGCCCTTGCTTTACACAGGCACATGCAGTGTTGCACACTTCACATTCCTGGGGACCTCCGTCTGTCTGCTGCTTGGATATCACTGCAGGCAGAATATGTTTAAAAGCAGCCTCTCCCCAAAACAGCTACTGTAGCTACACAGACATGGTGAAAGCAAGAATATCACAACTCCAGAATTAGGGCTATGGACCCTACACACATGGAGGCAGGAGAATGGTGAATGTTCTCCATCATCCAATGGGGAGCTTAAACAATGTGTACCTACTCCCCAGCCTCAAACCCACTGGTCCCAAGAAGTGGCATAGTTCCAAAGGTATTTTAGGAAACTTACAAAAATCATGTTCCTCTCCCCCTTCCCTTTCAATCTATCTCCCAGGAAAGGATACACATCCACTCATGCTCAAATATATTTAAATGTCTATGTGTGCATGCGTGAAGCAGTTCAGAAGGACATCCAGAATAGCTCATTTTTAACTGCTCATATTGACTGGACTTGATAACTTCCACACTAGCTCAGTGACCTCAGATGCTTAAGCCTGCTGCATATAGTGCCTTGCATATGTCTTCTTGTCTCTCTCTTCCCCTGATAATTTAGTAAATCCAAAAAATGTCTGTGTTCTACTGCATGCGCTTAAGGAGTTAGCCTATTCTCTTCCTTTGCCTCAAACAGATCCCCTCACTATAAATATTTAAAAGGTCATCTTTCTAAAGGGAACCCACTTTTAAGAGGACACAAATGGAAAAAGCAGCTCTCCTTCAGACTTTGGCTCAGCAACATCAAAGCTATTCAGCCAGGAACTTTAAATATTTCAAGAGTAATCTGAAGGGAAATTAAGTAACGGGAAGTATACCCTCATTCAGGAGCTCAGGGCCAATCTCTTCAAAACTATTTAATTTTACTAAGTAGTAAAGGTACAAAGTGAGTCCATGGAATTTCCAAAAGCACATTACTAATATCTGCTTGACTCCCACTGGACTAGGTAGGATGACATTGTTACTCAAATTTGCTCTGCTGTAACTCAAATCTGGTATACCAGAGGTTCCAGCCATTTTTTAGGATTTTGCAGATGCAAATCTGAAGGTTTGGAAAGTTCTGGGATCCTGTATTTTATGATGATGCTGGTGATTTCATGTTTCATTAGTGCCCAACAACTGACACTAATGGGAGGCTAAGATCTTTTGCTCAAGCAGGTCCAAACCTTTAGACAGGCAAAAAAACCCAGCCCCATGGTGTGTTCATATAAGGGAAATTGTTTAAATAAGAAAAATGCCTTAAGTAATTGGGAAATAGATTTTATAATAAACAGGGATGGCAAGAATATCTTCGTCTGGCTATGCCTTAAATGTAGTGCTTATATGCTATCACTTTTCAGTATGAACATTGCGGCGTTTGTGGAGAGCAAATGGATTCCTGTTTTCAACATGCATAACAAAAGGGGTTATTGTGCAGATTCTGGGTATCAGTAAATAAATCTGTCATCTCAGATTTAACATACAGACAGCCGCTGTGGAATTAAAATAAGAGTTCTTTACACCTTCTTGTATTTCGTATCTGATCATTTTAAGAAATAAAGCCTATACTGTTGTGTCTGTTTTGGACACTGACACTGCTTTTTCTTTCACTATGGACACATGAATTGTAACTATGTGGTCATTCAAACCAAGCACTGGGGACCATGGGGAAAAGGCTAAACTAACACAGAAATGAAAGAGGAGAGCCAAAAAGAGAAATGGGGGAAGTTTCCTCTGTTTCACATACAGTTTTAACCTCAGGAATCACTGCAGGCAGTCTGGACTGTGGATTTCTTCTCAAATGTAAAGAAATGTTGTTTTCAAGTTAAATTCATGTCTGTGCAGAAGTTAAAAGGTACATTCTTTTAAAGCTCATCTACATCTTGAAAATATTACTTTAAATCACCCCCAAAAGCTGTACTCTGCATAATAAAATCCTTATCTGGAGGAGTATTTCTGTCTAAAAAGAACATGTACTTTTATTACACTGTTTCACAATGAGAGACTTTGATCTTCAGCTGTGTTTAAAGAACAAAGAAGGGAAAATCTAATACTCCTCATAGTTGCTACTCACAATTTGCTAGGAGAAAAAATTGCAGATTTCTTGCCTTAATATCAGGATCTACAATTTACATATATACATCTAACCACAGGATATCATTTAAAGGGCAATACATGAGTTATCATCTTAATTTTATGAATTCATGAATTTGTTTTGACCTTAGTCTGTGACCTGCCAGTAATCTGTTTATAGAAGTTTAATATGGCTTTGTAAAAAGTACTTTTTGCCTCAGCAACACCTTTCAGTTCACATGGGTAAAGGGATTTTGTTCACTCCAAGATGTCAGGTAGCTTCTGCTGAAAATGCTGTCAGCACTGATAACAGAAATGAAATTTCATTGCTACAGCAAGACAAAACGGGACAATTGGCTCAATCTTTCTGCCCCTTCTGCATTACAACAGATAATTTGCTATTTCAATGTAATCCACAGAAGTGCTACTAATTACTGTGCTCCTGACACATTTAAAAATCATGTTAGTTCTTTTAACTGGCCACAGATATTTATGGATGTATTCCCTTGTGAACTTCATTGTGCCTCCTGACTGCTGGTACTATTTCAGTTTCACTATTTTTTTTTGCCCCCAATTTATTATATTTTGTCATTTTCTCTTTTTGCTGCCTTCATTTCCCTTCATGGGGAAAAAAATATTTAGGACATCCAAAAAGCCTTTGGAAGCATCTCAAAGAACAGGTGTGTAAGTTCTTGAACAGACTCAATTTTCCCATGATGCTTTCATTTCTGGGAAACCAATCTTATATATTACCAAATACCTTCATTCCTGAATAGATTTGTATTCTCTTATGTACATGATGAAGTTATGTCATGTTTATCTGTACCTAGACATTTAATCTTTCTTTTAAGGATCAAGTTCATTTATCTGAGAAAAAAACAAACCCAAACCCCAAACACCTCCTAGTTCCCCCCCCCCAACTACCCCAAAATACAGAAGGCTATAACATCCTACAGACTGGAAAATCAGCATGCATCCTTCAGGACGTGTTTAAACTGAATTCTCCCATAGTAATACTGTTGTTTCTCCATCCTGAAGACAGTCAGGAGGACTTGAAGTTTTTCATTTGCTATTTAAAGTTATGGTTACTTACATACTGACTATTGCTCCATTTAGTGGTTTGTGGCAGAATACCGTAGGAACCTATCTCTGATCTGCAGGAATTCCTGTCCCAGACTGCAATACTCAGGTAGTCAACAGTAATTTCCCCTCCAAGTAATGTGCCCCTCTTCCTGCCTTAAGCAATTATATGATTCACCCCCCAGGTTTAGAGTTTTCAACTCCTCTAAGGGTGATAAAGTAACTGAAAGTATCTAACAGGGCCTGATGAACTTGGTGTTCCAGTTCAGCTCTCTCTGTTTTTGGGGCAGGTGACTGGTTCCTAATTGTACTTGATGAGATTTCTGTATTCCCTAGACTTTCACTGATTTAGTGGACAAACCCCACTACATACACTGTGGCGTGTGCAGATGAATAAACCAAAGAAAACCCACCGGCTAACAATCCTGCCCTGCTATGCAAAAGAAAGATTTCATAATTCTTGACATAGCCTCCAAATTCATTGTTATCAATGATCTGTGCAATCTAACACTAAGAGCAGCATTGCTGTTGATGCAAACATCAGCTACTTGAGCAGGGAGGAGACCAGATTAGGTCTGCTTAAAAAATGCAAGGAGCTCTGTCCTGCACGCAGAGTCCTCAGACCCAAGCAGAGCATCAGGGACATGTACGGCACCGCAGGAGGCCGGGTGTGGGCAAGAGGATCCCTGCAGACGGATGCAGAAAGAAACAGTTGCAAATATGTGTTAGGTCAGAAATGCACAGGAGCTGTCTAATTGTACAGACAGATTTCACTTAAACGCACTGGTACATATGTGACAATGCAAATTCGATCTGCAGAATTAGCTGTTTTCAGTGCCCAGGAGAGGGAGCTGAGCAGGAGCTCAGGATTTCAGCTCTGAGGACAAGGGTGAGGATTTTGGGGCATGGCTGCTGAGGGAAGCTCGATCTGGACATCAGCGCTCAGCCTGTGGACACTTCCCACTGCCCCAAGCGGTCCTCTTCCCCCTCTTCCCTGTATTTCTACTTTAAATTGCATTCCAGCCTGACTTCCCTTCAGTCAAAAAGGATTGATGGGGTTGGCATTTTCTGTTCAAATCCTGAGCAATTCTGCATTCAGAAAACAGAAACACAGAATCCTAGAATCACTTAGGTTGGAAAAGACCCTTAAGATCATCAAGTCCAACTGTTAATATAGCACTGCCAAGTCCACCACTAAACCATGTTCTGGAGCACACCTAAACATCTTTTAAATACCTCCAGGGATGGTGATGCCACCAATTTTCTGAGCAGCCTGTTCCAGTGCTTGAAGAAATTTTTCCTAATATTCAATCCAAACCTCCTGTAGCTCAGCTTGAGGCCATTTCCTCTTGTCCTATCACTTGTTACTTGGGAGGGGAGACGGACCCCCACCTCACTACAATCTCCCTTCAGGTACTTACACAGAGCCCTAAGGTCCCCCCTGAGCCTCCTTTTCTCCAGGCTGAACAACCTCAGTTCCCTCAGATGCTCCTCAGGATACTTGTTCCTAGACCCATCACCAGCTTTGTTGCCCTTCTTTGGATATGCTCCAGATGCTGAAACTGTATTCTAGGACACGGTATGAAGAAGAAAATCTGAGAGGGGGAGGTATTAGCCTGCTGAAGAAACCAAAGTTGCACTTTTCTGCTGTTCCACATCCCTCACAGTCCTCTGAAGCTTTCAGTTTATACTGTAATTTGTAAAAAGTTCATTGTCCATGTGTTAACGATATGAAGGGGACAGTGCCAAAACCTGCACTCTTGTATCACTAGATTTACCTACTTGTAAAAGTCAAAGAATATACACAAATGCATTCCTTAGGGGGGGAAACAAGAGATTCAAATGATATTTAAAATGGCTATTTTCCATTGCGATTAGACAAGGAACATAAATTCCTTATCTGAAGCAATTAATAAGAAGAAAATGCTCACACGTGCACTCACAGACTGAAATTATCAAGGAAAATTCAGCTCAATTCTGAGAGTATTAAAAAAAATAAATCTGAAATGGAAAAATTGGATGCTGATTTGCAATCTGTGGATTTCAGAGAAAAATCACAACTGATTTCTTGCCCTGAAACAGCAAACTGTTTCTTTTTCTAACAAATTCTTTTAGAAAAGTTAAAATGTCACAGCTGGCAATCAGGTATCTAAGCACACAGACGTAGCACGGTTCAGCTTTCTGCATGCTTTAAGGAGCAGAACAACTTTGTTCTGCCACGTCAGCAAAACAGAACAAACAACAGAACAAAGAAAAAAGCCTTTCTGATGTACAGCAGTGGCTGGCTACCACAGAAAAGCAACGGTTTCATGGTCTCGATTTCTCACAGATCAGAAACACTGAAGAGGTTTGTACTGAGATTCAGAAGTAGGTTAATTATTAAATGGGGACGCAGAAGAATCAGCCCAGTCCTTTGTTCACTGGAGTTTAGTGTCAGGGCGACATGACCATAATTTCTCTAGATTAAGTCAATACTGCTGCTTTATGCTTTGTAGTATTTATCTCTGTCCAGCTGAAAAAAAATCATTGATCCAAAACCTTAAACCCCAGCAGATCTGGAAGGTCACTTTACCTGCCTGTACGCAAAACCATTGAGATATACCTAGCTATTTTCCTATGTTACAAGAATCATTCCTCTAATTTCCTAGAGGACAGGTTTAGAATTGGTGCTCGCTAAAGGACCACTAAAGTACATTCAAACTGTGGACACGTTCGTATGGTAAAATGTAAGGTGCACACCTGCTGGCAGCAGCAAGTTAAATACTTAATGTTACAAATGCTCGTGGTGATTTGGATTTTTAAACCATTTTCACTTTTGTGCAAAGCAACTACATAAATAAATTGGAAGATGACTTTCCATCTCTGTTCACAACTCTGCTAGAACCAATGCAGAATTACTGTAACTACAATGGACTTGGGGCTGGGGTTTTTGGGGGGTGTGAGGGTGTCTGCAATTCTCCTTACCCCCCTACTCTGACTTCAGAAGTGCTATTGACATGTACAGGGAGGTCTCACAAACAGGGGACTGGTTTTACCCCTCTCTTTACATAACGCTTACACTGATGAAGCCCAATGGGACTGCCAAAATTACTGCCAGCAGCTTTTGTTCTTAACAGGAGCACTTCTACATTTCTTATTTCTTTAAGTCAACCTCCAAATAGTATTGCCTATATTCTAGCAGTTGGTATCATCAGCTAAGCTTCTGCATACACAGGATGACCTTTTAAGGCCACAAAAGGAACAGGATACAATTATGTAAATAAGGTGACCACCAATACTTTCCAAACATTGCTAGAATGTGTGTCAACACCAAGACAGTTCTGCAATTCTAATGTACAGTATTCAAGATTACTTGCTGTATGTATTTTACATGCTGCTTTTGTACCATTTTGCTCAGTACAACCTGGTCTTCATCCTTCTATGATTTATGGCAATACAATCTGCATATCCTGTCCTGCTGAAGGGAGACAGTTATCCCTCAAACTCCTTTCCCAAGAAATTTAACATCCTTTTGCTACTGGAATTATCAACAAAGCCTTTTGGTATTAATACCACAGAAGATACAAATACATTTTCTGGTCTTTATCTCCTGTCTTATTTTAAAACAGTGCATAGCTAATTATGACTTACAACCCATCTAGCACACCAACCCCCATCTTTTTGGCCTCAGCTTTTTCCACAGAAGACTGCTTAACTTGCCTGAAATATGTGAAAGAGAAGTATGTGGCCACAGGATGATCTGTATTGTCAAAATACAAGGCAGCAAGTGCATCAAAGCTGCCAGCTTCTGAGATATTGTTTCCATGGAGAATAATTTGTACTAATGTCTAAAATAAAAGAGCATGAAAACCCCAAGGCAGTGAAGCAAGACAACATAAAGATAACAGAACTAGCACTAGACTTAGGTGTGCTGCAGGATCTCTTACATGGTGTCTTGGCTCTAAATCCTGGTTAGTAGTTTTCATGTCACACGTAAGTGCCTTTTGAGGATGTGCTTCATTGCCAGTGCATTCAAAGCAGGCAGCAGTGCTAGTTCCGGAGATTTTCTTGCTTCAAAGTTACTGCATCAGTTACCACAGCACCAATGTCTAAGTGTCAGAGATCTGAAACTGTATTATGTAAGTACATTGAGTAAGTAAATTATGGGAGTACATTGTGAAATTGTATCTCACAGATAAAACATTTGACATTTTGTTACTTGCTGCTCTCAGTCTGTAGAGACCATTGACATCTTCACAAAGATACTGAGTGCCTTGAGTGAGCACTACAAAGTCTTGTACAGAGATTCTGGACAACTAATACGGATAATGTAGGTATGGTGTCACCTATCACCACACCAACAAGCTTGCTTACTATATCATCACCAAAGAATATTATCTCTAGCTATAATAGGTGAAAGCCTTCACCAATAATCCTGAAACACATTACACATGGTGTAAAGGGCATGAAAGAACAACTTTTTTCATATCAAATCACATCAGACCAGCCATTCTAGAAAGAACACAAAAAATACACTCTATTTGTACTGTTGTCACCTTTCTTCAATCTGCCACCCTTTTGTTTCTTCCTTTAATGGGAAGAGTGTGGTGACCCAGCCCAGGCAACAGAAGTAAACTCAAGCATTGGCTTTCTTAGCTAATGCACTCAGTCATTTTCATGCTATGGTTCTGGGATTCAACAGTCAGTATTTTGGATTCTCATCTGCACTATCTCGTTTCCTTTTCTAAAGCATCTTCTCCTAGCAGTGGTTGCTACATATGTTCTGTCATTACCTTTAGTTTGTGCAACTCAAAGTCTCATCAGTTCTGTGGTTTCCTCCAAATGCAGTTCAGTTGAAGAGAAAAAACAGCAGGGAGGCACTTACCTTAATCTGGGCACAGGTATTAACATTTTCCTATACATACAGGTCACATTCACACAGGTATGTTTATATTTGTTTTCTCAGAACCTCTTAGAGACACTAAGTGGGACCCTGCTGCAGAGGTAGGCAGATGTTTCCAACAACTGTCAATTCAGGTAAAAAAACCCACCTTACTACAGAAATGTGTTCAAAACAGAAGTAAGGAAAGTGCCAAAAGCTAAATAGAGTGAATTCCTTACGAAGACCATACAGAAGCAGAGAACAGTATGAGTCTGCAGTGGATGTGCAGCACTCCAGTTGGTAGTTTAAACGTGCCACTGGAAAATGCAATGTTCATTATCAACAAAGGATGACTGTGAATAATTTGTTGCTTCAGCTGTTAAGGCTTTGGGATTTTTTCTGGTTCTGCCCTTTCAGTTTCTCTATCCCCTCCCACACATTTCTAATTTTATATATAGCCAACACTACCAGATGTCACTTTGTCATCTGCCACCAATACACCATCACCCTTTTTTGATGAGGTTTTTGCTACTTCTAATCATTAGGTTATACCTAAAGGTTTCTGGCATTAGGAAAGCTTGGAAGTAGACAGAGGTGTTAAAAAACAAAGTCTGAACTAAGACTCTATAAATGTAAACAGTTCTTTCATCATGGTTTTAGTTTAAATGATAAACAAACTAAGCTAAGGGAAACTAAGCCATATACACTGATCTCTCTCCCCCCCCTACACCTCAAACAAAAAGATCAATAAAAAGAAAATACAATTCTTGAAAAGCATACTGCTACCCTGCTATGGGACAGGATTTTAGTATTTTTCTAGCAATAGAAATCATATCTTTTGAAAGACTCATGGTGTTTGTGGAAGGTGGAAAAGATGATTTGACTTCTTTCTTCTTTTTGCACTTCATCTCATGACTCAGCATTCTCAGTCCCAAAGAACAGTGTCTGTCAGAATGGTATATATCACTGACAAAAAAATGAACATAAACAGAATCCAAAATATAAACAAGTCTGCAGATGGAAAGAGGAATTAGGAAAACATCCCTGGGTTACAGAAGGATGCACGGACAAAACCCCTTACAAGATACCTTTTTCAAATATTTATCCAATTATCAATGCATAAATGCCCAAACAGATGATCCACTGGCTCAGCATATAAAAATAATTAAGACGATGCTTGAAGGGACAGGTTTATTATACCTCCTACACCTTTTTGTTTCTGAGCCAGTGACCAAAGCAGTAAGAAAAACCTTAATACAGAGAACATTTACAGCAAATATAGTTTCAGGTTCTGAAATGAAAACCACAATGTATTTGTGCTGCTATTTAAAACACCATTTGATTCTCCTCCCTTCTTACCTTCTAGAGATGACTCTCTGGCCTTGCAACGGCATTTTCCATACAGTAATGTTTAAAGAACTACACTGAACACAACATAATCCTAAATAATAATTAATTTTTAATTACATGGTATAGAATACCTTGCAAACAAAAGACACTCATTAAGGTTTACTGATAAGTACTGTATTTTTTGGCAACCCTGGAACATACCAGAAGAAAAAGCAAAGAATTATTCTATAACCATGAGGGAAAGAAACATCCATCTAAATGTAGAGGATTCATCTGGCAAAACTTAAACTAAAGAAAAAATCCACGCAGCAGATTTTTTGTTTGTTTTTTTAATTCTTAGTGCAAGAAACATAACCAAGTTAATCACAGAATCAGTACTAATTAAGAATATGGAAAATTCTCCTATACAGAGGTAGAATCCAGTGCACAAGGCTAAAACGATATTCAATAGTCTAAACAAGACTGAGCCAGGTTTTACGGAATCCACTTTTTAAAGTATCAGACTGTATGTACATACATACAATAAATAGACTATACAATCTTTAAAGTAGTTTAATAAACTTCACAAAAATTATAGTTGATGCATTGAGATCTTTACATAATCCAAAGTTCGTATCTCCATCACCCAGAAATGGATAAAACCAATATTCCTGATATCAAGTTACATGGAAAATAGTTTAGCAAAGTGTTGATAAATCAAAATATTTTACATATTTTAAAGCCTAAATTTATGCTTATAAAGGATGAGTTTCAAATGCTCTGAAAATGTTCCTTTAGATACTATCTGTAAAGAGGTTTCAAATGCTGTAATTTGCATTTGTATTGTTATAAACACTTTCCTTACATTCCACATTCAAGGGGAAAATGGACTTGGATACTCACAGTTCTGATGCATTGGCACAACAAGAAGTGATGAGAATGAGATTATTTTAAAGGCCCAAAGGATGTCAGGAGAATTTATGGACAAAACCTTCATGTCTCAAACTACACAAATCACATTAGAAAGTTAACAGGAAACTGTTTGGTATTACTACTTCAATCCTGTCAGTGTCTCTCTGCCCGGAGGCATCCGATTAGCATTGCACTCAAGTCAAGTGTGCAGCTCTGGGCCCCTAGGTTTGCTACAAGCCCATAGGGCTTAATAAAACAAATATGGAATCTTTATGGTTTACCACAGTAGTGCATAAATCAGGGACGTCTGTTGCCATTCATTTCAGTGATAGTTACCAAGAAAGGATTTCAGGGAACTGAGAGTTTTCAGCTGTATCTGTCTAAACTGTGCAAAAGAAAAGAAAAGGGGGGGGGGGGGAGGAATCACCCTGGGAAATTATAAAAGCAAATGCTTATACTGACAAGTTATTTCCTATGAAAGGTTCTTACAGATTCCAAGGGCGCAACAGCCACGGTAAGAGGGAACTAGTAACAACAACAGAAGAGCATAACAATCAGAGTTGGAAATTATGTTCACAGCTCGTTTACTGTTAATTTCTATAAGCACCTAGGTTGAAGAACATGAGGGTTTGTATTTTAGTTTCAAAATCAAATCTATTTGTGACAAGTATCTTGTTAAGATTTGCATCCTGCTCTTCCACTGGGCTTCTCACTGGAACAACTGGGTTTTTTTTTTATTTTTTATTTTATACAAACAGACTCACTTTGATTTAAAGTAAACATATAAAAATTGAGAATATTGCTTGCAACAATGGACCTGGAGGTGAAGGAATGAACTAGTCAGGCCATACAAAACCAAAATAATCTCCCTCAGAATGAATTCTGCTAAACTTCTAATGCTATGAAAATCTGCAAAAAGGATCACAAGATCTGTTGCAAATTTCAGAGATTTGGCCCAAGTCTTATCATCATCATCTGAATATTTTAATAACTGTATCTTTATATTAAGGAAAAATAAATGATTCCAAGAACTCAGGAAGGCACACTCACCCAAGTATACTATAAATAAAACACATCATGAAATTATGAAGATCTTCTGATCCCTGTACACACTTTTGGTTCAGCACTATGGTCAAGTTGTCTCTTTTGAAATAACAATAAAAGGCATACAAGAAATATAACATATGCATAATAATTATGAAGAATAATGCTAATAAGACAGCTTACAGAGAAAAGTGCAGTGAAAAAACCCAACACTATTTATTCAGGGGCTTGTGCTACTGTAAATACAGACTTCGTATTTCTTGCTGTGCAAAGGGAAGAATTTATCCTGGGAAGCAGCAATGAGGAATGAAAAAAAAAAACCCAACAAAAAATAAAAAAGATATTAAAGAGAAACCTTTATGATGCAACGCTTGCAATTTCATTCCTCTAGTGCACAGTCATCTGACTACATGGTTTTTTTTCATGCTGCCATTTCTCTTCATGAGTACAGCTTATTAGAAAATGGCACAGTTCCTATATGCATTTCTGCCTCTACTTCATTTTTTGTTTCTTCTTCCAAGCACCCGATCTGCTGTTTCCTCATAAAAAGGTTAAAGCTGTTAGCAAGAGTGAGAAAAGAATCGTTGCCCATCTTCTCTCCTGAACACGGCTTTCTCCATTTCTCCTTCCACTAGGTATGTACTCGTGTGCTACACAATGGGGAGGCACTGTAAAGGTAGCTTGACAGATTTAAAAATAAAAAAAATCAAAAGTCTTTTTTCTTTAGCCCCCCGCCCCCAGCCCACCCCCCAAAAAAATGGATGGATGAAACAGTACGTCCATAGGAATATTCCAGTCTCCTCTGTTAGGAGATAATAGCGGGGGACCATCTAACCACAGTCAGATTGTCAGCACTGACTGACCGTTTCTTTGCGGCTTTCCTGAAGTCCTTATATTTATCTTCACACAAGCGGGAAATGGCCTGTAAGATAAAAGAATGAAAAATTGCACTGACCACAGCTCTGCAGGCAAAATAAAAACAAATACAAAATAAAACTAAACACAGGTTTCTACCTACAGGTAGAATTACAAACAGTCATTTCATTAAGCTAAACACGTGAAGAGCTTCTCCCCATATCCTCTTTCTCATTTCATTAACCTTAAAAGAAAGGAACATGCTGACGTTGCATTGCCCATCACAGCTGCTTCTGAAGGACACTGAGCATATTCCAAGCCTGTTCTTCACAGGTTAACCTCAGAAATCTCATCGAGGAAGCTGACAGAGTTCACCCACTGCTATATGGAAACTCATACGCAGCACTTCATTGGGACAAAAATCGTGGACAACTTAACAAAACAATGTAAACATATTGGAGAATGCATAGAGAAGGCAACTTTTAATTATTTTATTTCCTAAAAGTAATTATATTTTTCTCTACTGATAAATGGTCTGGCAGAATACTCGCCCTACTTTCTTACAGAAACATTACAAGATGTTTCCTTGCATTTCAGAAGGGGTGACCTCTGTGTGATCAGGCTATCTTTTAAGATTCCACTGGGGAGTGTAACTCATATTCAGAGTTAGAAATACACAGAAATTTAAAAAACCTTTTAGAGACACAAACATTATTCAAATATTAACTCCTATTATACTACACTGGAGTTCACATTTTATGTTTCTTCTACTGTTTTTAGCTGAGTTTAAAACAAGTACTTATTATAGACCTCATATGCACAAGTATACTGTGCCCTAAAATAGCAGGTCTATTAGAGTTCATATGGTTAGGACAGGCTATGGTTGGCATCAGTAGGAATGCTAACTGGCTTCAAACACACAGAACTGCAGAGAAAGCTCACTGCAAGGAGCACTCAAAGTCAAATACAAGAAAATAAGATTAACTAAACCAGTACTTCTATTTACTCAGGAATGATTTTAAATTGTGTTTTAAGAGAGGCTGTTTAATAAAAAGCACTGTACAAACAAAGCCAGTACAAGTGCCAGATTATAAAACCCGGCAATACAAATAAACAGCCTGACTCAACTGATCATCATTTTCTTTCTTGATATTTCCTTCTATAGCACAGCAAGCTGCAGCAGTGAATTTAATTGTAATAGTCCTGCATAAATCAGAGGCAGGTATGACAGAAGCATAAAACACATGCACCTGAGAGCAAATTCACCTCATGCTTTGGTCAAGTAGGCCACAAAACCCCATTATATTAAAAAAAACCAACAAAACCAAATCAACATAAAACCTACCAACAAGAAACCAGTTGCTACTTTTTAGTTGGAAAATGGATTTCCTTTTGTTAAAGCCATTCTTGAACATTCTTGGGTCTTTTTTGTGCACATGAAGAGAGCAACAGCATAACACAAATATTCCCATTGCTATGCAGAACATAACTCACTTGAAACTGCTTAATAACATTTTAGTAATTTAATCAGGGACTCAATAAACTAAGAAAGTTCATGCAATTCAGTCAGATTTGAAATCCAGTAGACAAAAAGTGTTTAACCACGAAATAACGTGCTAAGGCATGGCTTGGCAAATAGGTGTACTGGGGTAGAGCCCAGCTTCTTCCAGCTGCCAAATCAGGCTATAACTTTAGGCACCAAACAGCCAGAGAAGGTAATCACTTCAGAATTGCCTGTTTCACAGGAAGATTTCTATTCTGGCACTTGGTCAGACAAAATGAAATTTTGCTTGGAAGTGGCACTTAGTATTTGGCATCTCTAGGCTCTGGTGATTAATCATATGGATAAGAAACACACTGACTGATATATCCTGGATCTAAAGATGCTTCTTCATTTTCAAATAACTTACAAAATTGACATTTGGAGCCTATTTGGCAAGTTACTTAGTCAACTTTAGTGTAACATATGGGGAAACAAGACAAAAGCAGAAAATTGTAAATATTTATTCCTGTTTTCCAGTTAAAATAAATCCAAATAGCTTATAGACACTTTTCTGTCATGGGATATTTCTGTTGCTTTTATTGCTAGAAAAATAAACCAATTTTTGCAAGGGACCATTTCTTACATGAAATCGAAAGATTCTTAAAACCAGATCACCACTCAATCATGTGAAATTTTATTGCCCTTAACTGTTGTATCTGTAATTAGCTAGAAAAATGCATACATATATATTCTTCCAAAATGTATGTGTATACAGAACTAAAAGTCAGTTCCTCTACTGAGTTATATGACTCTAGATAAGTCTTTGGAGAAGTAAGAAAGGCAACAGTAGTATTAGTACAAATTTTGGCTGCATGCATATGTTTGTGCAGGGCAGGAAAGCAGCAGGGCTGGCTATGGCGTTGCTGCTGGGAATGCAAAAAGCCACACAACTGTGAGTGCTACAACACCCCCAAAAAAGGATAAACCAGAGAGAACCTAGCAGGGACAGACAGCAGTAAGTTGGGAAGGGTTATACATAAAGTAAATGTGGGGAAAAAATAAATACAAAGAAATCTCTAGAACAACTCGAAGTTGTGACGATGTGGGTTCTCCTTTATTTATGGAGAATGAAAAGAAGAGCAATTAGGTTACTCCTGGCAAAAGAGCAGGGGAGTTTGGCTCTTCACTTCTTGGCTAAGAGGGTTGTGAACACACAACAGGCAGGCTTGCAATCAATCACTGCAACAGTAAGAATAGGGAAGCACGTCTCTACCTTGTAACTTACGTATTTTTCTCCTCTTTTTTGTCTGTTTGATCTCTGAAACTGTACTTGCTTAGGGTCAAGAAAATACAGCACACAGTTCAAAGTCTGAACTATGTGCTCACTCTCACTATCCTAACAATAAAAAGCTCAGACGACATAGTTAAATTGGGAGGGCACTAATGAATGCTTACAAAATCTAGCTTTGAAACAGGCTCAGTGCTAAGATCACAAGCAGAAAAAGGGTAGGCACGTTCTGTGGACTTACCATAAAGAGCAGAATCTGACTCATGGTTAGTTCAGTACATGAGAGAATAACCAGGTGCAAGAATAAGAAATTACAAAATAGTGGATTAAGGTTGGATATCCAACAACTTTTTGGTAGAAAAATCTCCCATATTAGAAAACAGTTCTCAGGAGAAGCAGCAAAGGAAGCCTTGACATTTGAAATCATTAAAAGGAAGGAGGAAATATGCTACTACGTATGCTGGTTGGAACAAACAGCACTGGCAGGTGGACAGACTGGATGTCCTAATGAAATGTTATTTTCCATTTTTAACTGGCACGATTTCACACAATGAGGTAAAAAAAAAAGAGGGGTCATGAAAATGGTTTCTGGCTACTAGGTGGACTGGTATAACAAAAATCAGGACAGGCCACAGGCTGGTGAAAATGAAGAAAAAAATACTTTCTTTTAGTTATTTAAAAGACAAAGCTGCTGCTTAACTGTTAATTGTGGGAACACTGAATAATGAAAAACGTCCACTGTAGATGCTCCAGTAAGTGGTGTCATTTTTAACATAAACTATAATCTCTTGTAACACCTCTAAACTCATGGATTTTGTCCAGCATTTCCATTGGATAAAGAATGGTATTTACTATCCTTGCCCTTGGTCTTCCTGGGATTGTTTTTTTTTATCATAGGTATGCCAAGGTCATGATATCTGCAGAAACAGCAGTACAGATTCTGCCATGCCAGATCTAATACTCCTGCTTTAGATACATAAAATAGCTTGAAAAATGCAAAAGCTGCAGAAATGTGTTATATTATAACCATTCTCTATGCAAAATCTTTTGTGATCTCCAGTATCAGTAAATGTTGTTTTACGTCTTAGGACTGAGGAAGGTCCCTTCCGTTTACCACACACTGTATACACACATTTACTATGAGTGTTGTCTTCCATCAAGGACTGCAGCTTTTCTCTCAGTATCAAAAATATCACAGCCTGTGTGGTACTACATCTACTCCACTTGACAATCCAGGCAACTGTTTTAAAAACAGAGAACTCTTGGGCTGAACAGCACATGAGAGACCTAGAGAAGAGCAGCAAATGCATCTTGATAACTCTTGGCAAGCTAAATGCTTAACTGCACTCAAGGAACGAGGCTATAAATTATGCTGTCAGCTAGTTTCAAGGGCACACTACTGACAACCAAATATTGCCAGGGAACATGGCAGTTCCCTTCCTTCTGGCCACAGAATGGAGGGAAGGAAGTGGTAGACAGAGTTGATTTCACAGCAGATACTCTTTCTCTTCCCTGAAGAAAACATCCTCTTTGACTAGCAGGGTACTTACAGCCAAATTTTGTTGGCAGCACAAAGCATCCCCAACATGGAAAAAAATTTAATAATACGGATTTACTAAAAAATATTCCTTTCTTTCTTTTTACATATGCTCAGTTAGTAGAGAAGAACCACCAGTATTCTTTGGGTGTTTACAGTAATTTCATATTTTCTTTTCTTCAAAGGTTTTAGGCGCTATCATTCTTACCTTCATTTGAAACCTGCTGTTATACACAGTATGCGACATAGACTGACAGTGCTGGGAAACTGTGCACTAAATTTCTTCTAGAAGTAATTAACTCAATTTTAATATGTGTAATGGCACTTATTATCAAGACACCTATGACTTAGTAAACCAACTCTTCTCATTTACTGTTACAATCCCAATCAATTTTTTTTTTTTTATTTTAATTTTCTTCAACAGAAATAAAATCTGATGCAAATTTACATCATGCTCCATACACAGAATTAAGTTACATCCTTAACTGGAGCTACCTGTGAAATTTAGAAAGAGTATTTAGAAAGAATGAGAAACACAACTTACGAAAATATGCTTTGATTCTTTCTCCACCACTTTCTGTTCCCACTACAGTCACAAACAAGTCAATTAATCTTCCCACACACCATTTCCCCCCACAAAAACGTGTAGAGTACTGCCTGCCTGGTTTACAGGAGGACTCAAGTTTCAGAACATGCAAAGCTCACTCTAACCCACAGGCAAACAATCTCCAGTGCAAAGCTGTTACATTAAGATGTGCAATGTTAAAAGCAGTTAGCATCTAATGACAAATTTCAAAGTCAGTAACAAAATGTGGATACACTCATGCAATAACGCCCTTTTTTGGAAAATTTCATTATCAGAAAGTTCAGGAAAACCAGATTCCAGCCTTGCAAAGTGCTCACAATTAGCCCATGATTTTAAACTCCTCCCGTGTCTGTGGAAATACATAGCGCCCTGCATTTCACAGTCCACACCATCTGACATCATGCTTTCTGCACATGGTATATCCAGGTCTCATAAGCATTCATGATTTATCCACTAAAGACATGTGCTCATTTCTGTTTTCCCATTACTGAGAAAAATGTCACAGGAAGTAACAGACTTAGATCCATCTGAAGTGGAGCAACAGCAGGTAACAAGCACATGAATAGTTATTTTCAGCAATGCTTGTTAACATTCTGTCCTTTAAGGTAGACAACCAGTTTTAAGAAAGCAAATGAATACACAAAACCAGGTTGTGAACAGAGCCATTGTAAAACTTGTGGATACTTTAACAAGGTCTATTCAGACAACTAGAAATGAAAAAGAGATGGAAAGCAAGACATGGTAGGAAGCAAATCAGGCCAAAAACCTGTCCCCATGTCCACGAATACCCAAAGCATTAACAAAACATTTACAGAAATAGGGACACGATATTTTAATATCTCAGGGTAATATTTCGGAAGAGACGGGAGAAGGGAGATACAATACAAAAATTCCAAATCGCCCTATATGTTCATCACTGAGCAAACTAAAAAGAGTTTTACCTCAAGTTTATATGCCCTGTCCCTGCTGAGGGGCTCCAAAGGAAAACTCAGGTTATTTGCTTCTGCCAGGGAACGCAAATCAAAATAATACTTGGCATAAACACTGGAGGGAACATTGATATTGAACTGCAACAGCTCAAGAAACTGGCGTTCCAGCTCATTCCTGTAGAGAGAAGATAAAATGTGAAAATATTTCAGTCTGTGCATTCTGAATGTAATTTACTTTAAATTGCAAATGATATAAACCAAGTTAATTTCTTATTCTTGCCAGACACAATAACTGTAGCCTAAGGTTAAACCTAGTCTACCAAGTTCTAGCAGCATACAGATGCCAGTGAGGCATACAAAACATGCAGCACCTTGCAGCTGCTACTGTGGTTCCAATCCAATCTAGACACAAACTTTTGCTAGTGGAAGAGCACCTTTATCATTTTAGCTAAATTAATCTCGGAAAGAGAAGTTAGCAGGAAAAAGAATTCTTGTCATTTCTGCTGTACCTCCACTAGGTGGATCTGCACACACAGCTATGCAAACACGAAATGCAGACATGCCCTAGATTTGTCAGAGATCTCTCTCATAAATGCTGCAAAGTACTCTAACACCTAAATTACTGGGGAACTTATTTACTCTCCTCAGCCTTTCATCATCAATCATTTAGAACTAGTCATGGGAAACCTGAATTTTTCAGCATGCTGTCTTATCTTCATGAACAGAATAAAGCTATTTTTCCCAAGGCCACGCAACCAAAACTCACAGCGGTGATCATTTACTCTTCAGTACCTAAAACAAATGTGTTTGTCAAAATATGTGATAGGAACAGAGGTCCTGTTTGAGCTCCCACCCCGAGAAAACTTTGGTATAGCAATACCAAATACACCATTACATTAGGTGCGTATGTTAAGAAATTAGCAAATCAACAAAATTAAGCATTGGAAGTTTTCATAAATTGCATGGTAACTAGAAATCCTACATAATACTTATGCAGGGACATATTATATGCTCAAAACAGCAATTTCAAGATGGGAGAAGTGAAAAAAATCAATGGGTGGTAAAAGCTGTACATGTCTGCTGAAGAGTAAAGGGACTGCACAGCTGTGCCACCAGCAGGTATTGGCTTACTACAATATTACATTTAAGTTACATTTTGACTGCAGTGCAAGCGTGCAGGCACTTGACATTAGAAAAGGAAGGATCTCAGGATAACAAAAAATGTACTGGTACAATAGTTTTTCAGCACTGAATTATTTTTCTTATTCTCACTTTTTACTTTTACATCACTTAGAAAATAATCATTGTCCTTCCTCACCTTCACACTGTTGATGAAATTCTATGTTTACATAATGATAAATATTAATTAACATTAAAAGACTAACTAAAAGCTGGATACAGACTCTCTGGCACGAAATCACACTGTTGAAGATTCAAGCTTTTAAAAAATCCAAATGAAAAAAATTACATTTTAAGATGTCTATTAATAAATGCAGAAGATTACCTTTAAATGTCCTTTTATACTGCCAAGATTTTACTTTCTGCAAGCTAAACCTAAGGGTCTATGTTAACTGGTAACATAAAAGCTATTTTAATGGAGAAAGATACTAGCTGTACCTCTTTCGAAGAGCATCCCCAAATCTTTAAGAAAAACACATTGCCTCTGATTCTTACTATACCCTAACTCCCAGATTTGAAGGTCAGATCAGCAGACTAACTACAGCTGAGAAAGAACAAAAGAATACAGGTATTTCTTCTTCGAACTGATGTAACTTAACTAACCACCATATCCTTCTTCCCCCATACTTTTCAATAGATTCCTTTACATATGCTTTCCTCTGACCACTTCCATAATTCACATAGAAATTCAAGGTAATACTTGATACATGAGTACAGATACTGCACTTCAGCTCTCCCAAGTCCTCTGTTAGCTTTTAGGCACAGTTCAATGTACTACTGGTGAATGAGAAAACACTGAAGGTCTGCATGATGTTTTGCAAGATGCACTTATGCTGAATGATTCACAGATGTTGAAGATTCTGACCTAGAGTTTTTCCTGCCTTATTAATAGAAAAAATGAATGTACCCATCTTATGTAGAACTAGACACTGCAAAAATCGTAATACTGTATTGTCCCAACTACCTGAAAAATTATAAAGGAAAAATCCAACCCACACTAGAGGTAGGAGCTGAGGGAAAGAAAATAATTGTTAAAACTGGCAACAAGAATATAACCATCAGGTCAACAACCACCAAAATCTTTGCTGGAGAATTCACAAGGAGCCCCAGACACAAAGCCCATGAGCCGTATCACCAAATACCACACAGAGAGCACAGGCTCCTCAAAGGCTTCTGGTTTTGCAGTTTGTGAGAACCCTATGATCTTTTAAGAACAGATTAAGAAGCTAAAATCTTTGAGGCCAGGGACTCATCATAGTTTGTCTTAGGGAATGTGGAGGGCAGAAAGAGGGCCGATGTTAGCATGGGTTTGCCACGTGAGTAACGGTGTTATATAGCTCAAGTGCAACTTCTAACAGTAGCACCATCTCTGTGTTCGTTAAAAACAATAACCTCTTCTTTTTAGTTTCCTTTCACACCATGACAGTATGCCTCATCACCTGCCTCCAAAAAAACCTCTGAGAACCAGCATTTCAAAACTCGTATTTATAACCATTCCTGATTAATACTGTCATAAGGCACAGTCAAACCTGTCAGTCTGCTTCAAGATGTTCAGCATTCTACCTCAGCTCAGCTCCCAGCTTCAGAAACCCTTTAAAAGCTCCCACATTTGCCTTAGAGGAGCAGTGAATGGAGGGAGTCCCTTACTGCCACTAAATACCCAAAAGCATGAGAAAAGGATCAAGGGAAACGTAGCTTAGCAAAATCATTCAGGAAACACTCAAAGCAGTCAAGGAAGAATTGTCAAATCGTCCTGCATGGAATAACGTAGCAGACAGAAATGTGAAGGGCCTGATTTTAGCTTCTTGTCATCTTTACTGCCCCTTTTGTTTTGGAAATCTATTCTGTTGGTGTTATGTCAGAAAAGAAGCAGCATCCTTAAAGCAGATTATGTATTTTAAAACAGAAAATGAAATGACATTATATGGTATTTCCTACTTCTATTTTGAAATGACAGTTTTCCCCAAAACTAATGAAAATACCTACAACATACCACAGCAATGCAGGCTTTGCATTTTTCACTTTGACTCAGGGAAAAAGAACACACCACCTTATCACAAATTGCTTATTAATACAAGATTCAGAGATAACTTTTCCAATACTTGAACAATGACAGCTACTCACAATTTATAAGTCCTATCTAGCAGTGTATGAGCATGCTTAATTTAAAGCTATCAGCTGACTCCTAACATTTGACCTTTCCCTTACAGATCATTTTAAACCAGCTACAAATCTGACAAATAGTGAACTATTATGAAACAAAATGAGGGCTGCTTTAGCAAAAATACTTGGCCTTTCACTGCTTTGAGACGGCAAGCTGAGATTCAAAGAACATTCTGTCTGCCCAAACATTTATTCTCATCTACTTCCCACCTTCCCTCCTCCCAGAGTGGTTATCCACAGCAAACTCTCTTCAGTGGCTGTGGTACTGACTTAAGTGACTTAAAGTAGGTACAAATCTGCGTACCTCTTGTTACAGATACTTAGCCCTGCTTAGAAGAGCTCTGAAACACACAGATACTGTGCTAAAACAGCTTTTAAATAATGCTGTTGTTAGTGCTTATGAAAAAGGGGTGCACCAGCAGACTGAAAATGTCACTCTCCGAATGCACAAGCCACAGTGGCCTGTCAAGGTACCTTGAGCTCCAGCACCATCCCACCAGCAACAACTCCAAACTGCATCCCTTGCAGTACTACTCTTGCACACACAACAGCTCAGGTAAGGGCACCTCAAAAAGCACGCATGGTACGTGACTCAGCCCTGAATGTACAGATGATACAAACCCCAGGCTCTTCAGCCAATATATGCAATACCTGCTGAGCAACTGACCAAAAACATAAGCACTAGAATATTTAGTGAAATTAACATTCATTTTAGTAAGTATTAATTATGTTTATTCTTATTACAGTTCTTTTTCTTACTGTTGGAATATACTCTATTAAGACTTTGGAGTATCCACACAGACGTCACAACTCTCTACACTGTTACAATATGCACTTCTTAAGATTGCCATCAGATAACAGAAATGGAAAAACTGAAAATTCATCTTTGCAAATAAAAATACTACATTTTTTAGGTCCTGGAAATGAGCTTAGCAGGATTCAGTGGGGAAACAAACAGCCCAAACCCCAAAAGTACTACTTTTGAATAACTAGATGAGAGAGTGATCATCTAATGGTCATTAGGATCACAACATGGTGTGATAATTAGGATCACATGCAAGCTCACTGGATGTGTTTGGGTTTTTTGTCAAGTCACACATTTAAATATTCTGCAGGTCTTTTTTCATCACCATGCATGAACATCCAGTGGCAAAATATACTTCAACCAGAAACCAAAAATAATTTGTATCTTCTATGTAAGCAACTGTCAAGCAGACCTCATGCCATCTATCAGCATCCACCGTGTTTGATAAAATGCAAATATACAAACTTCATATAATTTATGAGAGGAATTCTCGACCCTCTCATGCACACAGATCTTGGCATGCATTCACAAAGATAAACATACAGCACTCACATGTCTTCAACCGTGATATCTTTCAGGATCTGGCAGTAATCCACGTTCCACACTGCCTGGTCATCCCAAACTTTGGATGCCAGTAGAATTGCACCCAATACAATTCGCTTCCAGTTTGCTGGACAAATATCTATCTCTGCATAAGTTAAAAGTCTTTCAAGGTATACCTGTGGAAAAACATTAAAATTGAAACTCAAATTTATTTTGCTATTAAGTAGAAATGAAAACTATTCTCATAAACCCATTCCAGTAATTTTAAAACAGTAATCTGCTCTCAAGAAGATTCTGTTATAAAAGCTGTAGGTTTAAATACATATGCTTATGCCAAGCTCAAGACTGGATGTGATAAATTTGTATTTTAGTTGGCCTTTGCCTTCTGATCATCTTACAAGAAACAAAACTGTGATTTTTCTATCTGTAACTGTTGGTAATAAAGTCACACATTGGAATTAATTCAAATGATAGCTTAAATAAGTTATTAAAATATTAATGTAAACAAATAAAATGCTAATTACTAATGAGGAAGGCAAGGGTACGTTACCAATAATAGTTACTAGCTATCATACAAATAACTATACAGTCAATCGTTTACGAGATACAGCATCATGTCATGCTGGGCCCCTCTGGTGAGCCTGTCTGAAGGTTTTATAGGCACCTATAGGATGGATGGAGGAACAGTTACCACAGAAACAGCAAGGTGAACAGAGAGGAAAAGTATGTGTTAAGAAGGCAATTCATAACGATTTCCTCTGGACCAATAACCTCTGGAGATGAGTAATCCTCTTGGACCTGCAAGAACTGAGAAACTTAGGACACCACACCCTGGCCCAATCTGCCCAAGACCCCCAACACAGGCTAGCAGCAATTCGAGCTCACCTCACCCAAGAGATCAGTGTTATTTACAAAGACTACATGATCATACACACACATCTGATGAAGCAATGGACCTTGGAGGGACTCTCTGAACACCCACAAAAAGCTGTTGGCGGGGTGTGGGATGGTGCAGTTTGATCCTTCTGTTTCCAAACATAGAGGTAGGTTGCCCCCACCAACTGATGCTCCAGGCAGGGAACTATGGGTGAATACATAAGGGATCACACATGCTGTGTGAACAGCCACCCACTATCAATAACAGCAGCTCAATTACATTAACAATAACAGACTAATAAACAAGATGTGTTCTAAGAAATACTGTTTGTGGGTTATCTGTGTGACCCCTTACTCTATTCCCTTCTAGGGACAAAGCAACCACAATTATGGATTTACATGTGAGATGAACAAAACAATAATTCTGCAATCCACAACACTTAATTAGTTTATATTACATATACATTTTTATACATACATAAAAATTTAGCTGAGAAGACACATAATACATTTCCTGCAGTTTGCCTAAGTTAGTATTTATTAGCACCTAATCAAAGACTACCCAAAGAATAGCTAACAGATCAAAAAGTCAATGTAGGATCCATGCTGGTAAAGAGTGTAGGGGAGGGGAAAAGGAGAATGCAGTGGGAAAAATTTAAAACTCAGGACAGCTCACTTGTGATTTTCTATAAGGATGTGCACTCATACAAGCACACAGGATCTTCTGTGATTTGTGCTTCTCGAAAGGTCTAGTATTAGTAGAAATACGTTTCCAGGGATGGAGCATCCATAACTTCTCTGGGCAAGCTGTTCCAGTTGTCCTGTCTTGTCAACATCCTCACAGTCAAGAACTTCTTCCTAACATCTAATCCAGCTACCCTCTGTAAGTTTAAAGCCATTCCCCCTTGTCCTACCACTACATGCCTTTATAAAGAGTCCCTCTCAAAATTTCTTGTAGGCCTCTTTAGGTACTGAAGGCTGCCGTAAGGTCTCCCCTGAGCCTTCTCCAGGCTGAACAAGTCCAACTCTCAGCCTATCTTCATCTGGTAGGTGCTCCAGCCCTCTGAGCATTTTTGGCCCTCCTCTGGACTTACTCCATCAGGTCCATGTGCTTCTTATGTTGGGGGCCCCAGATCCAGATGCAGTACTGCAGCTGGGGTCTCATGAGAGCAGAGCAGAGGGGTAGAATCACCTCCCCTGACCTGCTGGTCATGCTCCTTTTGATGCAGCCCAGGACATGGTTGGTTTCTGGGCTGCAGGTGCACACCGCTGGGCCATGGCTAGCTTCTCATCAACCAACACCCCAAGTCCTTCTCCTCAGGGCTGCTCTCAATCTGTTATCTGCCCAGCCTGTATCTGTGCCTGGAATTGCCTCAACCCACATGCAGGACCTTGCACTTGGCCTTGCTGGAACTACGTGAGGCTTGCATGGGCCCACCTCTCAAGCTGTCAAGGTCCCTCTGGACAGATGAACTTATACATAAGTAGAAAGGGAGTGTAAACTTGCTACTGCCTTCGACCACCACATACTTCAGAAATCAGCTTTAAAAATTAAACAGGAGCTTGATAAGACAATATTCTTATACCACCTGCATTACCATATTTGAGCATCTTCCAATAGCATGTTGAGAGGTATGAATATTGCTCTTGAGTCCTTGGTGGTAACTTGGGCTTAGCTCCAAACATCCTACTTGCTGGAGTGAGGCTCTGTATCATCATATGATAAAACCAAAGATGATAAATACCTCACCAGGAGAAAGGTGCTTAGTGTGACTTCTTGCTTCTTTCTTGAAAATGCCTTAGAAGAGAGCATTTTGGTTTCTCCATTTTCCATGGCCTCCCTGACTCAGTCTTGGGATTTAAGTGTATGTGTTCAAGTAAGAGAAGACAGAAAAAGAACAAGAGTTCTTTTTGCAGCAAACATTTGTAAAAGTTTATTGAGATCCTCAGCTAATGTGGGAATCCACTGTAATCTAGGACTTGTCTCCCAAATTTAGACCTATGCTGTCACATTACTGTAGTTCTTCAATTTTCAATCCAGCTCACTCAGTTACACATGCAGTTTTTGTTCTAGCTCTCTCTAGCTCTAGTTTGGACATAACCAAGTGACTCTGCACAGTTAAATTTAGGCAGAAGAAAGGCTGGTGCATACTTGAGTTCCCACCATACTGACGTAGAGCACCCTTATAACATCAGTATAGGCACAGTCAAGTGAGCTCTGTCTCCTACACGTATGTGAGAAAGTTCATTATTCCTGACAAATAGAGCTGTCAACCACTGGTTTAATCTCAGAACATTTCAATATACCAGGCCAAGGCCATGGCAAAAGCCCAAACATCAGGAATTTGACATTGATGGAACATCAGAGTAAAAAGGAGAGAGCGAGCCTGGCATGCACTTGACAGCCTACGCCACTGAAGGGGGATGCTTCTGGCTGCTGTAAAGATGTGCTGAATCAGTACAGACTCTTGGAGAAGGGCCAGGTGGCTCTCAGCCCATGTGAAGAGGAAGGCTGGTGGGGTGGTTAGTCACTACGCTACTCATCCCAAACAAACCCGTGGCTGGTGGGAGAACACCACCTGCTTTTGCTGGCAAAAGCAAGCGAGTCTTCCCACAGGCAGGCAGGCACGCAGGCATACTCCACCTCCTTATAAAAATAAGTAAAAAAAAATGCATCACTGAAGAAAGTTGACCCTGTAATGGTAAATTTCATTTCTATGCAATTATGTCTATACACTGAATAGTGCCTTAAACACAGGGGTCATTTTCTTAAATAATGGGATTTGCATCATACAGACTTGGGATTCTCTGTGTCTACTATGCAATTCAGGATATTCATGTGCTGTAATTAATTCCACTGGCTTAATTTTCAAGGCAAAACATTTTCTACACTTTCTTTAGGACTAGCTGCTGTAAAGTTGCATAATAAAGGTGAATTTTACAGGCTCACTGTAAAGAATAATGTAACTTGTATGCCAGAATACTGGAAGAAATTTACTTATGTGTCATAAGACCAAAAAATGCAGAAGAAACAATGTGAGAATCACTTATCCTTAAAAAAAAAAAAAACACACCAAAAGTCTGAAATCCTCATCTCCTCCAGATTATAGAACCAGAATCTTTCAGAATCCAGAAGATGCAAGTCAAAATAAATGCCACATATTGCCTTCAACAAGTTTTAACAGCTGTATCCATGCTTAAGAATGGAACTAAAGCTTAAAACAAATTGAAGCTGTTATCTTACTTCAATTTAATTCATCCTTTGCAGGGCTTCTTCTGAAAGTAAGCTTCTGTTGCAAAACTTTAGAGCACTTTTCCATTACACACTCAGAAGCTGAATTCCAAAATGGCAGCAGAGTTATTCTGCCTTAATTCAACACCTAGTTCTCCTCAAAAACTTCAGTAGCTTTCACAAGCCATCTTCATCACATCTATCATTACTGACTTCGTTCTATGATTAAATGTTTATAGATTTTTTTACAGAATGGTAACAAGACTATTTAAATAAAAGATTCAAGTTACTGATATGACCTCAGCAGAAACTTTCAGTGGCTTCAGTCAAACAACATATTCTGGATTTTTCAGAGCTTGCAAGGGAAAAGTATGACTCGATGCTAACACCAACACCAGTCTTCAAAACTCATTCGTAACATAATTCACTTCCTAGTTGAAATGAAAATGCAATTCTGATCTGGAAAATATCAATGGACATTGGTCCGTCAATAGATATTTTACTTACAAACTCAATACCTCAGAGTCTGATACCTCCATTACTAATCTACTCTCCTGGGGAATGAACCGCATGGTTTTACATGACAGTCAATCTAACAAGCTTTGATGGACAACACTTGCACTTCCACTGACGACATTTTTAATAACTTGAGCACACGTCAGAAGGTACAGTGCAAGAGTTAAGATTTCAGAAGAGCAATATTGGATCATTATTTTCCATCTCTTCCCACAGACTTGCACCAACATTTTGCAATTACTGACCTTTATTCTTGGAATACCAGCAAATTATTATTTACTCATAAATGAAACCAGTTGGGTGATTTGCCTTTGTTAAGAATTAATTTATCTGAATTAAAAAGAATTAAATTTTATTAATTAAATAACATTACCACTCCATGGGTATAGATAATCTCAAATCGGATTTGAGTTCAATGAACTCTGGAGAGGTTCATTAGCTTAGATGCAGCACTACAGGAATGTAATTAAATGGCTTCCAAAGCCATTTCAGGTGCAGCAGAGGTACAGAACTGACTTATTTCAGAACATATCTTGAGCTCATAAATCCATAAGACTGAAAATGATTCCATGTTGACCTATTTTGGATGCTTCTGATCTCAACTCTCAGGACTTGGATGTGCGATAGCATGGTAGAGAAGCATTTAACCATCCGTTATCACCACTAGTCCTGGTTTGTTGTTTTTTGTTTTTTAATTCAGGCACAGGACTGTAACATGGCACTAACTAATAGATCAGCAACAGCATTCAGGCTCCAGCAGGGCTCCTGCTGAGTCAGAACTAATCCCCAAGGTGATTATTTGCAGTTGGGTGAATCCATCCTGGATTGGCCGAGTGTCGATAGTAACCACAGCATCCAATGTTGTTCCAGCTATCTAGGATGTCCTGCTCTCTGTGATCCTGGATAGCAGAGAGTTGGTTACACAACATCCCAATCAACAGAATATAAATCTGTTTGAAGAAACTGAAAACTAAAGATAGCACTGAAGAGTTCAGTTTTAATTAGTGCAAAACAGCATCTCATTTTTTTCCAACTTGGAGGACATTATAGCACACTTTGTATATTACATAATACTTTCAAGTAGAAAGGTTAAAATACTGGAGTATTTTAAAAGTTAAAATTACTCCCTCTTCAGAAGGATATTTCATACCAAATACTGAAGTGTCAAATAATTAAATTTCAGTATTTCATAATCTAAAAGAACATCCAAATTTTTTAAAAATCTTACTATGGGGTTCTTAGAGAAGCTTTGTTTCTCTTTGTTACTTCATTTTGATGCTGTTTAACCTCCAACACCCCATGGATACCTTTTACCACACTGGAGTTGCAGTCTCAGCACCCCAGGTTCTGTAGCTGTTTTTTTAGGCTTCCCTGAAGCAACACAGCAGGTTTTCTTTGGAGGTTATGCAATTTTCATCCTCAGAAATTCAGAACTCAACTGGTCAGGCCCTAACCAGCCTGACCCAGCTGGCCATGCTTTCTGAAGAGGCCAGGCCAGACCAGATGTGACCTCCAGAGGTCCCTTTCAACTAAAATTATTCTGTGATTATATCTACTTTCAGTACTAGAGCTTCCTGTGGTGCAACACAAAGAGGTCAGAAGTTGTGCATTGCCTCCAAGGAGTCTGAATGAGAGTCGCAGCAGACTAGAGAAATGGGCAATCACCAAGGAATGCCACCGACATTACTAGAATAATTCTGAACTTTGAGGCAGCACCATGAGCAAAGCATTACCTTTTTTCATGCTGTTTCTACATTGCTTTATGTGAAATTCTATCTCTATTTTACCAATAAAACTCTAGTAGCTTTAATTTTTTCGCACTCAATGTACATTGACAGAAAGAAGACAATGTTTTTGGTATTTTAATTACCATAACTGAGAATTTGCAAATGAACATGTATTTGCAAAAACCTCATTCTCTCTTTCTCCCACTTAAACTCCATATGAACTCACTAGCTAACCCATATTGTAAGTTGCAGGAGCACAGAATAACTAATGAAGACAGTTTCCATTCCTACACATCACAAAGAAATACACAGTCCTCTTTCTCAAATGACACAACTTCAGTATGTCACAATGCCTAGAAACTTAAAAGATATTTGAACAAAAAAAAAAAAGAAGTATAATTGGTATTGGGTCCCATATAGCCAAATTACAGCTGTAATCCAATCACTAAACTGCCATATGCTCTGTTCTAAGGAATCAGCCAGTTCCTTACTATGACTTTCCAGAAATAACTCTGCTTTGCAGTTGCCCAGCTGGGCATTTAAAATGTTTCACAAAGGTCTCGTGTCATTCATTTGGTGGAAAAGGACATCACATAATCATAGTCCTTGCAAATTCATCCAATTTTTATTTTTGAGACCAAATGTTGAAAGAAAATAACAAACGTGGTCACAGGACTCTGGAAATGTGAGCAACAGCGAAGTCCCACTGTAGGTATTTATAGGAAGTAATAATGGAACCTAGAGAAAAGTCACACATTTCCAGGTTTGCCCCTTAATTTACTAATTTCAAGACAAATATCTATAATACATATAAAATACACTCAAACTATCAGGCAACAGCAACTTTCCAGTCTAAACCTGGGATCAGTATTCATTCCTTGCCCACATGGAAGCCCTTAGAGATGCATCAGGTAACAGACACCCATTCTTTGACAGAATGTCCTCTTAGAGATTTCAAAAGAATTCCCTCCCAACCCCCAGGATGAACGTTCTTTCTATGAAGTGTATATCCCAGCAGGCCTAAAGCAATACCAGACTAAAGAGAGGTATAAGTATTAATTGATAATCCAGTCAAGGGCTATTCAGGTGTTGTATGTTAGACTGCAGTCAAAAGATGAGAACAGCCCTAAAACCAGGGAAGAATCTGAGTCTTTTGCTCCCCTCAGTGCCTGGAGCAGAGGTATAAATTCCCTGTTTCTCTTGGCCTTCTCCAGAGTGTATCCTGACACATGGCCAGCTCCCAAGGGACTCTGGATCTACAGCACAGGTGGAGAAACCTTCTCTCTGTGCCTGGGAGACCTTCAGATGAAGCAAAGTGATGGCTTTCAGCCACCTCCCAGGGAATGCTTAAGGCCCAGGACAAAGGTGGACACCAACAATGTTGGATACACACAACTCTTCTCATGGGTTTCTTACAGGAGAAAAAGCCCAGCTTCAATGCTTTGCCTTGCTCAAACAACCACACTCATGACCCCTTATGGTCAGTGGATGAGGTGTGACAGCATCAAAGCAGGCAACAAACACTGCTTTGCATTGCACTATGAGGTCTTTGGAGGAATCTGCATCTTCCGTTAGTTGCATAAGGACTGGTAGTTACACTGGCCCACTTGAAAAGGACTCCTGCTACAAATCTAGTGTCTCTCAGGGCCCTGGTCACTTTCTTCTATGTTTATGTTTTCTTTTCAACAAGTATCAGATTTTTGATACTTCAACTGAAATATGGGGGGGGGAAAAAAAGGTATTTTATCAGCATTTAGAAGTAAAAATATCCCAGTGAAAGGAAAGCAATTGAAAGCTTTCTCCTTCCTTACAAACACACAGAAAACAGAATTCTCCTCAAATACTGTAATTTTCACAACACAGTTCAACAATATCTCTACCTAGTTGCTTAAAATGTAACTGAAGAGTACAATAGGAACTCAGGAACATCTGGCTGGATTAATTAAATCCCTGTTTTTCATTCTTATGTACTTCACATTTCCCAGTATCAAATCCTCTCCCCGTCACAGTATGAACTTTCGAGCATATTTCAAAAGCATGCTCCTCTGAACTTCACAGAATTAATTCAGCTCATGTACTATATGTATTTACATATCACCATATCTGATCAGTCTATAGCATAGAAACCTTGCATAACTGTCTATCTGTATATCTGCACATGCAAAATGAACTCTCTCTGAAACCACTATGAACATGGCAGTATATTAAGAGGCTTAGATTTGGCCTATCTGCAAAAAGCTGAGGAAGTCATGACAAGACAAAGCAGAAAACTTACACCATACTCCTCTTCATGTTGAGTTAATAGGATTGTTTTACAGGACAAAAGAACAAAGCATAAATGTTTAATTCTCAGGACATGCAAACACTGTATTGTTTCCTGTTAGTAAAGGTGACAATCCTGTTCACACTTTTATTTGCTATCCAATTAGTAGGTTAACACACGTACAACTTGCCACCTCTGCACTTGAGGAGACAGTTTAGATGAGATGGGCTTTCTCAGCTTTAGGAAGGGTGAGAATACTCTGGGTTGCAGGAGAAGCACATATTTTTTTTTCCCACAAAGTCAGGTCACAAAGTATAGTTCTGCTGTTCACTGGGACAGAAAACATAATTTGCAATTTAATAATTTAAATTGGCAACACAATTCTTAAAGCTAATTTTATTCTTATGGTATTATTTCATAAATAAATACTGAGAATTAGTATTAAATTGTTTCAACTTGAGATTTTAATTTTTCACCTATCAGTATGGGAAATCTCTTGGCAGCTCTGGAGGCTGTATGAAAATTAATTTTTTTGTTTAATTATAAACTGATTTAACTTTAATAGTGGAGGCTTTAATTGAAATATTTTAATTAAGTGCTTGAAGCAACACAATGCCAGCTTTTTGCTGGAGACTAGCTTATTTAACAGTGTGGAGTTTCACACTTACCCAGCTCCTGGGCTGTAACATACAGACTGCTATAGAACCAGTTGTAACTGCTGTTTTGACCTGGCTAATGGCATGTAAGAAGACAACAGTGAGTGCATTCAACTACACATCTTGTTAGACCATGTTAAAAATATGGCCAGTAAAAGGGGGTGGGTAGCACTGGTTAAAAATAATTAGAGTGAGTGAAATAAGGATAATAGCTGCAGCATCTTGTTCAAAATGGGATCTCCACAGATAGCCTTCCTGCTTTCTGGCAACCCTCCCTGGAGGAGTGACAGACAGGGCTATCACATTGTTCTCTGACGGACAGCCAGACTGTGGCAAAACATAAGCTCCAGCAGGGAATGCTGCTCTCTTCTTTTCCAGACAGGGTATAAAAAATTGAAAGCACTTGGGAGGTTCATAAATAGCGATATCGACACTATCAAGATTTCAGGAGTGCAGGGAGGAGCAAGGGTTGATTGCTTTTTAACAGATTAATTTCCGCCTTTGAACATTTCAGAAACAACACAGTCTGTCTCTGGGGCCCCTCCTGATGAGATGAACAAATAAAGAAATCGGATTTATAAGCAGAGAGGAAACTAACAACAACAGCAGCAGCAGAACTTCATACTTGTACAACTATCCAAAACCTCTGAAGCCTTCTCGAAAGAGGAAGATGCTATTATTCTGAAAACGAGGGCAAGAATAGCAGAACGGTAACACTGATCACCTGCACAAATCTACCCACAAGTATCTGCATGGCTGCTTTGAGAACTAGACTATGAAACAGTTCATCTGTTATCATTGTGTTGGCTAAAAAAACTGAGCCACCTAAGTTTTCAAGTATTAATAACTATGGAAACTGACTCTGCAGTATAACAAATGAGTTAAAACGCTTATACTTCATTGTAGATCACAGCAAAAGAGTTGCTTGTGGAAAAACCACACGAGAACCAGAAGAGGCAAGGAAGCTGTTACAAATAAAAAGACACTACAATATATGTCTAGGTTAACAAGATTTGTGGGGAAAAACGTTCCATGCATTGCAGTAACAGGAAGATACTGTTATTAGAAAAGCCTTCTTCCTTTCTACTGAACAGTGCCCCCATTGATCAAATAGCCAAAGATCAAACAAGAGATAACTACAACAAGGTTCCACTGTATTTGACAGTGGATTAATTAAATTACAGAAGAACATACTGATTCACACAGCGTATCATGCCTCCGGCAGAAAACACTTAGGAAGAAAAGGGAGAAGGACAAGTACTTAGTGCAATTATGTAAAAGAGACAGACAAAATGTCATTTGGGAAAACAAGTAATGGCTGGGTCAAGTAACTAGGTGAAGTAACACTTGAAAATGCAAGGGTGGAGCACTGCAGGGTGTTTCTTGCCCTATTTCTCTCATACTCCTGTCCTCTACTGGTTAGTACAATTCATTTTGACTGTTTGAAGGAGAAAAGCCTGCCAACTAATCTTAGAAGCCAAGGAAGAGAGATTAACAGAGGAAATGAGTAGGTCTGGGCTTCAAAATCCACCTTCTCCAATATCCCCTTCTTCCATCTAAAGTGCGTAACAGAGCTGTTATAAAACCACATGTTGTGGTGGTAAAAAAAAAACATTCTCTTAAAACCCCTGAGTGAAGAACATGGCCAAAATTGTGCCTGAAAGCTGAAGAGGCTTGTTGGAATTGGCAGGATAAAAAAATCAGGAAAATTAAGAAATTCTCAGCTGGTAGAGATCACTTTAGCTCCTTTAATCCACATTGCTATGCTGATCCAGACCAGCTGAAAATCTGAACCTTCTTTTGTGTTGTGCTATTTTTAAGTCGCTAAACTCCAGCCTTGAGTACAATTGTTCAATCCTATTACATGGTCCTGAAAGACAAGTACAGTGCAAGTGAAAAAGAGCCATCACCAACATGTTCCAGCCACTCACAGAATCCTTCATGTGCCTGTCAAGTCTTATCAGTGCTATCAAATTACCTACAGCTGTTCCCAAGCCTCTGCTGGGAGCTACACAGCAAACCCCACGAAAGTGGAAGCCTTTCAGCTTTAAACATTCCCTCCTGTTCAAAGCTCTTACGCCACCTGCATTTTCTATTAGTCACATTGGTGGCCTGTAACATTATCACTCTCGTGAAGGCAAGACTTAAACCCAGCTTTTCTGCTGCATGTCATAACCTCTTCTTCCATTACTTACTCTCCTTAAGGAAATGAGATGTAGCATTTCTTGCCATCAAGAAATTTTCCTGGTTTCCATGGTGAGAAAAAATTCCCTGGTAGCACCTAGATTTGTTAAATCATACAAACCCAAGCTCTGAGAACAAAGCTGGGTCTGTCAGATGGCTGATGTCATCTCTCAGGCACTCACCAGGGTGACAATGGCACATTCAGCAGTCAGTTGAGCAGCACTAAACAACGTCCGAACGAAGCGGTAAATCTGTTTCTGCTCTGGGTCATGTTTGTCATAGTCTGGTGGCACTTCGGATTTCTAAGGAAGAAATACTTCCAAATAGATGACTGAAACAAAATGAAGCAGACAGAAAGAAAGACAGTTCACATGAAAGGGAAGAAGAGGCAGGTGAACTTACCGAAAGAGGATGAAGGTTTTCATCAAAAATATCTAAGAGCATTCTTCCGTCTGTATCCCTAAAAAGCATTAAAACCAAAGTAGTGTCATTATCTGAACATGACAGCACGCAGCTCTCATAGAAACAAATATATTGCTAAAACTCCAGTACTCTCAATGCTGCAAGATGCTTAGAAACACTGCAGAAATACGGTTTTCAAATAGAAGTTGGACCTGTTTTGCCACAAAATTCATATGTAACATGAAATCCGTATTATAGAGTTGCTAAAATTTTACATTTTCAATGCCCAAGACACATAGCTTTTGTACTCTCTACTGTGAGGCCTGTTCACTGTACTAAGTACTACTGTAAACATAAAATCAGCCCAGCTTACTCTCCTTTTCTTAACTATTTTTGCAGTTATTTTTTAGTTAATATATACATAATTCACTTTTCTTTTACTTGGAAAATCCTATCCTGTTCTCATAATAATTTCTGAAAACAAAAAGGAGTATATACACACAAAAAAAGAAACCCAGACAAAATAGCGTTCCTATTCATTGGTTTTATCTGCTATTTCTCTCTCAGATCCCTGCGGCTCAAAATCAGCATTCAAGTTTTTGCAACTTCACAAGCCTAACATTCAGTATGCAATGTAAGATCTTGCTGCGTGTAATCTTGGCAGGAACACTGACAATCACAGAAGTGAGTGGTATAACAGTACCAGTTAGAACTGGACAGTGGACAGATGAATCCATGTGACCTCCTTAATACAATCCCATCTTTCTTTATAGCATCCTGGTACTCTGGTCACAGAGTTCTTAAGAGAGAAATCATTGAATATGTCTTCTGTCTTTATTCAATAGCGTATGTGTCTCAGAGCATGCAAACACGAGTTTTACAGTGGATTCATGTCTACAAAACATATTCATTGGCAGTTAACATTTAAACTTCAACATCTGAAGATGACATTTATTTCTGTCAAAATCAAACTTGAGTCTTCATAAGAGTTACAGTGGTTTCTTACTCCCCACCCCCCATAACGATCCAAAATCTACCACATACGTCAACAACATCCTTTTAGCCTATAATGGCAGGAAACAGAACATATGTTTTGCTATTGCTGTTTCATCAGCAAGTACATCTGAATGCTGTTATCACATTGTCCCTCCATTCCAAAATCAGAGATAACTGAAGACAGAACAGTCATTTCACGTCCTTCATTTCAGAGTCATTAATTGATGTACACGAGCCAGCTCCAGCACTGCTGCCGAGATCATTTGTCCCGACTGCAGCAGAGGGCACATTTACAACACACCTTCCCACCCTGGGCAGCAACCAGAACTGCCTGAATAAATCACCTCTCCATCCTAAAAGCACAGGCAGATAGCAAGTTTCCCAAGAAGGTAACATTCAGAATGTGTTTGTCTTCAAGACACTGTCTTGGGACTCTTTATTTTATAAAGTTTAACCTCTCTGTCTACTAGTTGTAAGTTTACTGCTTTGGCTCTGGACTCCTGCTCAACTCTGTGCTCTTACTGATGTTCCTCACCCTTTGTAGTCCCTAATCTGCTTTTTTCTCTTTTATACAGTTGGCACGAAACTTAATAGAGCACTTAAAAATAACTTACTTCCACATAACTTTAGAGTCTGATTATCTTTGACATCTCTCATTTAGTCAAGCATAGTAAAAATTTACTAGTTAGCCAAACTAACCAAGGGATGATGGAGGAAGGGGGAAAGAGGGAACCACAGATGGATAAACAAGTAATCCAAGCATGATCACTGATGCCTCATTTCCTGGGAAATGAGATTAAAAGTTTGCATAAAGATTTCACTCCAACTCCTGCATTCCATTTTGCCATGCTACCATCCAAGGCCCACTGACATCTTGGAAAGTCTTCCAAGTGCTTTCAGCAGAGATCAAGCTCTAAGCCCTTCTGCCCCTGTGCACTTCTAAAGTCTTCTCTTCAGATGTCAGCCTTGTTTCAAGTGTGATGGGTGCCAGTGACCTGAAACGTGGTCCCGAATGACGTACCAGATTAACTTTAAATTTATGAGTAATTCCTTTTGTTCTAGTCTGACTTCTTACAGTCCAGAAAAAAAACGTGTAAGTGGGTTGTTAGACTGAGATCTAAGCCAAGTTCTCTGAAAAGACACATTGAAAAGCCATAGACAAAAAAGTCACTTGAAGTATTTATACAATCTCTCCTTAGAAATGCCAGGAAATATTATCTTATGATACTGTGATATATCACGAGGACAGGGAATTTAAGATACAAAACCATGATTCAACATGAAGAAAGCTAAGTTATGCATCAAGTTACTTTTTAGAGAATGTATTTTCTATTCAATTTCAATCAACTTGACTGAGCAGAGATCTAAAACGTACTGCAGCAGAAGAGATAAGCCATGACCTGCTCTGTTTCTGAGGCTTCTTGAATTACGTCGATTCACAACGTCACTCTTCCTGTATATTTATTATCTTTTATTTCAAAAACCATCAACATTAAGTGATCGATGATTTAGTTACCTTTACAAAGGTGTAGTAAAAAAATCAATAAAAAAGAAAAATCAATCTGAAAGCCACTATTCCGATTTGCCTATATATAATCACAACATATGCAACCACACAGAAGTGCCCAGTACACATAAAACCAAAAACTGATCAAAGTTTGTCAGCGATGAACTGTACTTCCAGATTTTTACGGTACATCATCCTCTAATTTCTATTTTTTCTAAGCAAAATAATATACATAAAACATACAAAAGAATACGTTTCTCATTTCTAGCACGGGACATAAAGAAACTACTACTCAAAAATGTTTTGAAAGAAACACAGCATGGATTTTTAGGGTTTTATCAGTTATTTTTTTTTATTAGATAACTTCAGTACAAGATTTCATTATTCACATACCTGTTTTTGATGTGGTAATATATTGCAAGAGCTACACTGTAAAGAAAAATACAGAGTTAATATCTCAGGACTGTCAAATTATATTACTTGTCATATTAACAGGCAAATTTAAAACCCAGCACAATGCATGACAAAAATACGCTCAACAGCCTATTTTATTCAGTTCAGTCTTAGATACCAGGAAGACTGCTCTAAAAAGACCACTCTATAATATCTGTTCAGCACACTCCAAGTGCCTCCCTTTCACTAATAATCAAGTATCTTACAAAAATACTCATACTCCATATACCAAGTTGCACATACCTTCCATTTAATGCCCTATGCCACCAAAGTCAATGATAAGACTCCTACTGACTTCTGAGGTTGAAGATAAAGCATCACAGATATTGAACATTCTGTTATTGTTTGCTAATGCTTCCAGGTTAACATGAAATGTTTTAATAACCTTTGGCTTATGATTTTATGTTTAAATCCATTAACTTTTGGCTGTCTTTCTATGTAGTTACTCACATACCAGATTGAAATACCAGGCTTCTACAGTTTTATGGCATCAAATTGTTTACTTTAACTCAGGAAAGACGACTCCCTGAATAACTTACTGCATTATGCATTTTCCATGTTCTTAACCACTCATCAGAGTACCCCTGTTTATATTCTGTGCAAAGACAAAAAGTGTCCTTACATTCACAGAAAGCTAAGATTTTAATGACATACACAACTAACTGATTCCATTAACATTTGAGACCAAAGAAAATTAAGACATGGCTTCTCATGGTTATTCTCCAGTTTCCAACTCACAACTCCAGTGTTATCAAAGGAAACATGCTCTACTCATGACCTCCTACTTGCTCCAGCATCACAAAACCCAGTCAAAGCTAAAGAGGATGAAGGAAGGAGTTTCTGTTTGTTGACAATTTGTCTTGTCAGTGATTCACTATAAGATGCCTGTGACTTACACTGATGCAAAATTCCTTCCTTCTCCATAAAAGGCCTTTTGAAAGAGTCAATTGAGTGTTCTGTAATTTTATTCCAGAATTTTTACATGAAAACTGCTATACTGCGCATTAGGAAAATAATATGTTGGAGCTATGCCATTAGTAGAATTTTAACGTATTTCAGGTTTGTTTGTTTTTGCTTTATTTGAACAGCCATGCAGTGGAAAATACTTCTTCTTAGTTGAAAGTAAAAACATTTTTCTAACTCTGTGTGAGCATTACAGCTTTTACCCGACTGCACTAAAGTTTTTAGCTCATAAGTGCTTTTAAAATTTGATTTTTTCTATAGATACATATTTAAGAAATTAAAAGGTACTGTGTACCACAGACATTTGAAGGGCACAGTCCTCACTGAACACAAAAAACACATTTATGAATGAAGTTAGTCTGACTGAAAGCTATTCAGAAAATGAATTAGTCCTCAAATTTAATTTTAAATTATGCCCCAAGGAACACACTTGCAGCTCCAGTTCACTTTATGAAAGCAGATGCAAGAATCTATGTACAGAGCTCACTGCTTGGTGCCCATATGGTTCCTTTTGTAACAAGATGTCAAATTATGTTTAGAAAATATTTGCTATTTACAAATCCGTATCAGAATCTGAAAGTCTTTTGGAGCTGTAATAGATTAACCCAGACTCAAGTTTCACTCTGCTTTTCATATGCTGGTTCAGCCAGCTCTTGGTATGCAGGAAGGAAGCTTAGGGAACTTTCCATCACCCTACCCCAGCCACCCCATTGATGCTGCAGATCTCCAGGACATGCACTAATATTTTAAATACACCAGTGCATAAGGTGACCCAGAAGAAAGAAATAAGACAGTCAAAATACATCCCTCATAGATATACCTACATGCAATAGCCATTTGTCAGCAGAAGCTGCCAGGGTGAGGGCAAGAAATGAAGGTTTACAAAAGCAATAATCCTGCAGTCTCTCTACCCTTCAATCTGTTAAATGTGCAGCCAGACAGCAGAGAAAAGACTCCTCACCCAGAGGTCTTATGTGCCAAAGTCCAGTTTCTCACCCCACATAACCCTTCTCAAACCCTCTGACCCCTTGCCACACTGGCAGCCTGGCCCCAGCCCTGCACAACTCCTTCCACCTCGACCCAGCAACAGCTCATCCAACCTGACATGGTCTCTCTCCTCCTTATGGCTTTCCCTTCTGCCTTATATCCCAAGTGTTCCCCAAACATCACCACTTTGCTCCCCAATCCCCAGTGTTTCTTTCTGTCTCCTCTTCAACAAGGCTGCTGCTGACCACTGTGGCCTGCAGCAAAAGCTTCTGGGCTGCTGTGGCCAACTGAGCCCACCTCTTCTTTCCATAAGCAGTTTTGATGCAAAAAGGGGCCCGAAACCCAAAAGGTTGCACTTAAAAGAAATCTGCATGCAAAGCATTTTAGAGCAGTAAAGTATGGGATACCAGAAGGGGAAAAAAAAAAAAAAAAGAAAAAAAAGAAAATCCTTTTTTCAGTGTTCATCTGAATTATTAAGTTACTAATTAAAGAAAATTGAGGAAAAGCAAGACTATTATTCAGGAAGAAACAGCTGATGAGGAATTAGGTGTCAGTCTGACTGCAAATCCCTTCTCCATTGCCTTCTTTTTCCCTTAATCAGAAAAATGAAGAACATGCTTTACTATGGACATGTTATTCTGAATATATTTGTCTCTCATGCAAATATTTCTGTAGCACGGATTTTATCTTAATAAATTTTTGCATTTGAGTACAGCAGGTAATCATCCTATGAACAACTCAAGAGAGTGTATCAGCAATCATAATGAACAAACAGCATGAAATGCCTGAGCATTTGTTCTCTCATTTTTTCCCCTTACTGTACAAAGTGTGAAGAACAATCCTCTATAAATAACAATTTCATTTCTCTCCAAATGTAGAAAAGCACCAGTGAAACCTGAAATGATTGTCTGAGGCAACACCCAAGGGTAAGCCCGTGTATGCACCACACACAAAGCTCCCCACTGCTGTGTAATAAACTACCAGTGCCCTTGTAGTCAATAAGGAAATGAATCTGCAGACAATTCATTTCCATTTCCAACAGAAAACAAGAAGGAAAGCTCAGCAAATGTTCATAAGCGTCATCTCATGAACAGAAAAGAGGTCTTAAAATTCAGGTAATTCCAAAACTCTGAATAAACAAGTACCCAAGTAAGTTTTGAGAACTCATCCAAAGCAAGTAGCCGGTTGAATGTTGAAGCACAAAGGTTTCAGCTGTTGGAATCTGTGAATCTTAAGTGTTGCTTTCTGTTGAGATATGCAGTATTGGGAGTTTGACTCTGCACAGAGCTAAAATAAGAATGTAAGCTCTTGCTTATCCTATTCACTGCCTCTGCAGCATGATCGAATTACATAAATTTTCTCCTTCAAAAACTAAAACCTTTGAAGCTTGCTTAGTAATGGTTCAGCAATATGTATGCATAAATACACATATATAACGCAGGCTCTAGCAAAACAAAAAACACAATTATAAAACCCACCATTTGATGGTATACTTGAGGTTTGGCTGACTGACTGTGCTGTCATCCAGAAAAATAGTGGAGCAGGAACTGTACTTCCTTCTCAACTGTCCAGGAGGATGCTATGAAAAACATGCAAAAGAACAATGGCAATTATGTAATACCAAAGCATTTTTCTGAGGAGATGTAAGAATTCAGAAAAGACACTTCTGTCTCTCTCAACGACGCACACAGTAATGGGATCATGTTCTGAAGCAGCTCAGAAAGTTCAGATATAATTACCAGGGCAAAAGTCGCAACAATCCCTGCCTGTGCCTTGACTAATGCTTTCCAGTCCCGATCTGCCCTCTGCCCCTCCTTCCCCAAAACCATGCAAAAATTTTTGTGCAGAATTATTCAAATGCATACACATATTCGGAATGCAAAGATGAACAAGACCTATGTTTCTGTCCTCATTCCAAAAAAAGTAAGTGGAGAGTGAAAAACAAATCATGTTAACAATGAAGACAGATTTAGAAATAGATACAAAACCATGCTTGGAGAAAAGAGAATTTAAAAAAATCCAAACCCAAATAAACCCCAACAAAATAAACTAGGGGACAGAGACCTTTACAGTAAGACTACTAAAACACCTAAAATTTAAAAGGGAAAACTCAGAAAAAATAATTCATCAATAATAGTTTGTTATTAGACACAACGAAAATACATCAAAGTATGTAAGAGAAAGTGGATATGCAAATAAAAAAAGAAACATCTCTTAATAGAAAGTTTTCTACAGATTTTAACTGTATTTCTGCACTACCACATGAAAACATTGAAAAGCTCAGCCACAAAATGACATTTGACAACACTACTTATTTCTGAAGATATTCTGTTGAGAGAGCTTCTCTTTCAGCTCCTTGCTCCTTCAGAGCAGCCAACGATCCACCAGCCTGAAGAGAATAGTTTCTTCACACTAGCTAATAGCCGTCACAGTCATTAATGCTCTTTGATTTTATCCTGGCTTATTTTACCTACGCTAGTGAATAGCTTGAACGAGAGCCTGTGTCAGGAAAGTTAAGACCAGTCAAATTGCAACAAATTACATGTTTAAGTTACAACAGAATAGGTTTAAAATTCAGCTGGCACACTGACATGGAAATTTCATGTGCCTTACAGTGAATGTTGTTTCTACTGTTTCAGTGAGGCCCAATGTCAATAACATCGGTGGAATCCACAGGCATTTACCAACTGAGAGCAACTGAGTCTCTAGGCTACTCCTGCGACTCCTACCTCAGTACATTTTCCCCTAATTTACAGAACACTTATTATTAAAAGTGCCAGCACTCCCATCTTCTCACTAATGCTTAATTTTCCATAGGCAGCAGACTCCTTAGCAGCATCCATTCGAGAGAGAACAGAGAGACTCCTGGTAAAACCTACATGCATCTGAGTCATCTTTCTATTTTTCCCAGCTGTGAGTGAAAGAGCATGCAAAGTCTTCTGTCAACTGGAAAAAAAAATTAATCATTTTCTGAAACTATCACAATTGTAGAGACACAACGTTCAAATTATGTGAAATCTCACCAACAGATTCTATCAAGGTCGCTCATTTGACCAATGGAATCATAGGCTGAACTGCTTTTCTTGAAAGCGAAAAGTTTACTGGGAAAATTAAAATTATCCCCTCTCAGAAATTCTCCAGGACTTTGGAAAGGTATTTCATGATACTATGGAAGCTCACAATCCATCAACCTACCAAGCTATTATATATAAAGCAAGGCATCAAACAGAACATTTAGAGGCACTGGAAGTATTAATGACAAAATGTACTATCTAGCATTGATGTATACAGAGAAAAGTACTAGGAGAGTGGTGACTTACAGCTTTTGTTCTACCACAGCTGAGTTTGAATTTGTGGATTAGACTGTTAAGTACCTTATGCAGGTAAGATAAAGGCAAAGCAACTTAAAACAGCTGAAAATGAGACTTCAGTGGTTGAAAAAAAGGGGATGTATAGACATAAAAAAAATTTTTTTAAAAAGGCATATGGAAAGTTTTAATTTTACATTTTAAGTATAAACATAGTTTAAAGGTTTAGATAAAATAGAAGATAAATGGACTAGATTTGTTCAAGGCAAACATGAGTTAAAAAACAGAAAACAACTCTGTAGCAACACCATTGTCAGATTTAAATCTTCCTAGATAAACAGCACTTACATTTGACACATGCCAATAATTGCAGCCACACACCTTATTTCTGAAACTACCATATCACAGAACTCTCCACAGTTTTCAGCCCACATCACACTCTGTTAGGCTGAGAACTTTTCACACTTCAGAAAAATACGTGGTGTCTCATGCCTCACTTTCTGTTCAACAACTTGGCAGGAAGGGGTACCTCTCCCAGTCTGAAGAATGGTGCCAAGTGTAAACCTACTATCTTGGATATATATACACATTCGTGACATGTGAATAACTAATCTATCCATAGATCAACATTCCTAGCATCTACTCTGATGTCCAAGTACAATCATATGGTATGCCAGGTAAGAGATATTTTGCCTTTCCCAAATTACTGGAAAAGACCTTCAGCTTCATAGTCTAGCTTGAGTGAGCTGGAAGAGATCTAAGTCTCACAGTTCAGCCAAATATGCCTTTCTGAACCTCCACAAAATACTGCACAGGAACCTTCTCCATCCTTGCAAAGGACCAAATTGGTTTCTGAGCATCATCTCAGTATTCAGCACTGTCCTACAGAGAACCCCCCCTTTCTATGTCCATTTCAATGGGATAGGTCCACACCCAAAATTGTACAGGAGCTTAATGCCTTCACACTTCAAATTCATCAAGGCAGACCACAAAGATCTGCCATTTAGACAAGTCAGAGAGGATCTAAGAGAAAAATCAGAATAGCTGAGAAAGAATGTTTGGCTAATTTCTTAAAGGCTCTATATTTGAATATTAATGGGAAGCTTCTCAGGTTCTGTCCTACCATGAAGGCTGACATGGGGGAAGAAAGGGCTGGTATAGCTCCTTTTGTAAATCTTCGTATGCAAACATGCCAGTGAGCATAGCACATGTGTGGAGTCTTGACAATCTCTGCCATTAACAAATATTTACAAATTAAAAGTACCTAATTAATATGAAGTGGGATTCACTTTGTGTGTATTTTAACTTGAAGTAGTAATATGTTTGCACCCAAGCTGAGATTCAGTAGACATCACAATTCTCAACTTTAGCAAGACTCCTGACTTCATCTGAAACACAATTCCTGAAGGACAAGATTCATCAGAGGTTTGAAAAAACTCGTCTAGAAGGAAAAGATGAAAGACCGGAGTGGTCTTCTCCAGAACAACGCAACATCAATGGCCTTAAGTTATGCGGAAGGGAATTGCAAAGAAGAGATTGCTGCTCTCCATGACCAATGTGGATGGGATAAGAAAGAGCAGGCTTCTACTGAACTAGGGAAAGTTAAGATTGGACATGAAAGTGAGAGAGGAGGTGATGGCAAAAATGATCCAACCCAGCCATCACCTTTTTTCTAATAGCAGGGATAGCTTGAGTGACTTGAGCAGTGACAGAATCTCCATCACTGAAAGTTGTAAAGAAATGGTAAAACAAACATATACCAGGAACAGCGTAGATGCAGGATTCTGCCCTTAAAAAAGAAACCACACTGACTGACCTCTTGAGATTAATTCTGGACCAATTTTCTATCATTTTACGATTTCTTTTGGAGGGACTATTTGTAGCTCTTTATTTCAGAAGCAGCTATTTTTCTCATTTCAAACAAAGACATTCATTAAGAAATGCTGACAGTATAGGTTACAATGAGTACATAACAGCTGTTTTGTGAAATTTCTTTCTTTACAGGAAAAGATGTATAATGGAAAAAATTGCTTTATAACTTGCTAAGCTTTTACAAGTCTTAGAGAACAAACCCTAAGAGATCAAGATTCAGTGTACTTGTGTTAATGCCAGGTGTTTCTAGCTCTTAAAAACATCAGTTTTCCCCTCTTGCACAAGTGCTAAGGAAATATCACTGCTTTATTTTTCTCTCAGCTTCAACCTGAAACTTATCAACTTTCCAAATCATGTTTCTTTCAAGATGCGTGAACAACAGGCTTTACTTGAAGTTTACATAAAATACATCTTTTCAGAAGTAGAATGGGTTAGTTTGCCATCAAAATCGTGCAAGCTCTGCAGAACTGCTTCTGTACACCTGCTATGATATGAAAGGAATCACAACAAATTCGTAACTAATTGGCACTGAGAATGAACAAAAGGATGAGTTTCGCTCAGCCTTCATTTTAGCATCAGTCAGAAATTAAAACTAAATTTGTGGGGAAAGGGGAAGTGTTACTGTTTCTTTTGTTAAAATTGTCACTCTGGGGTGGTTTGGGGTAGAAACATCTAACAGGTGAGTGCATATTGACCAAACCCCATACTCAGAACTGACTAGAAAAGGACCAGCCAGCTCTGCCCTGGAAGCTCTTTAGCAACACTAGTATGGCACTATGCCCCGAGGCTCAGCAGGATGTGCTCATCGGGCACAACGCTTCCCTAATGAAGCTATACAGCTTTTGTACCAGAGCTGGCTGTCAGTCAGTCAGATTCCAGTCTGGCAGAGAAGCTTCAGCCTTTTTCAGTCTTCTTTTGCACTTGTCCCATCAAAAGATAATTTGCAGCTTCTGTCCTAAATAAAGACAGTACTGTCTCTTCTTCCATCAAACCAGGTGTAAGTTATTGCATGATTTTAAGAGGTACTGTAAAATAGTATTTCACCCCATGGAAAGATTGAGGCCTGCATGCACCTGTCTGTGGAGACATGCCCATTAGCTTCCAGGCAGTTAGAAGCTAGCCAAAATCCTAATAGGCAAAACTGGAATGCAAAAGTACACATGAATCCGAATTTCAACAACAAGCAATATACCAGGACTGCTTCTGACCTGGAAAAGGGAGGTTCTTATCTTGGGGAAGGATCTTCTACCGCTTCAGGACATGATTTAATTCTGATGTCTTTCACAGAAGAAACATGACTTTACAGGTCACCAAAGTGCTTCCAAAATCAAGCAAGCCATGCACACAGTTCTCTGCATGGCTCTGCAAAGCTCTGCATTTATTTCCATCTTGCATGATTTGATACTACAGTATAACTGTCTACATTTAATGGCTAGATATGGATATATTCACCTGAATCAAAGCTAGTGGAAACTGCTTACCTTTCTCTGCCAACATCTACAGCAATAAAAAGATCCAGTCCTACCACTCTTCAGTAATACTCATTGTACCTCATTAGTCTACAACATTATTCAACCTTGATTAGTTGATTCAACCAGTTGATTAGTTTCACCAATGATTGATAATGTCTAAAAATGACACCTTAGACTAGATCTCTCAAAACTTCTCCTTACTCACATCAACTTCAGAAAATTATGTCAGCATACCACTAAGCTCTTGGGCAGCTTAGCAACCATTGGTAAACTCTTCTGTGGCACACACAGGCCCTACAAAACCACTGATAAAGCACCCTGTTTTACAAACCTGAAAGATTAAATAGTTCTTTGAACACTAAAAGCAGCTCAAAGGCTTATATTTACATAGCACATAATTGCTACTGTTGTGCAATTTGACCAGAGGGACCTTACTAGGCTCCCAGCACAGCAAGTATTGTACAGCAACCTTGTAAAAGAACTCTCCTGTGTGCTCTCATTCTACCTCAAAAGTTATCTTTTTTCCTCCTGCTACAAAAGTTTGTCATTTCATATAACTTACTGCCTCAAGGCTAATAGCAGAGGTGAAATTCATCACCCTCGAGGCCAAGAAAAGAAGCAAGGGCCTGACAGATACCAGAAAAAAAAATAATAATTTCAAACTATAAGTTTAGGTAAGCCATTAAAGAAAACCTGCTCATTCTAACTTCCTGGAAGCATGAAAAAGCTTGAACAGCATCTGTTAGAAATGGCATAAGTATAGGGCCAGATGGCATATAAAGACCCTCTCTAGACCTGCTTTTTTGTGATTTTGCTATGGAGGGGAGCAAAGCTCACATTAAGCAACCTCTAGGAGAGCTTCAAGAGCACCTGAGAAGTCTGTAATCTATCTTCCAGTTTCTCTTGTTCTTCTCTTTGAGGAAGGAATGTTAATTAAAATACCTTAAGGAATCTGGACAGCAATTTTAAGCCTTTATAACAGCCAGCCTTAGGCAGTCCACTTTAAAACAACATCTCACATTTTATGTTTTGCTTTGCATGTTTCACAGAGTAAACTGATTTTCTGACTATGCTCCCATTTCAGAATGCATTTTACTCTTATAATCACTGGTTGAAAGTGTTTGATTACCAGTCACATGTCTAGTGACAATAGGGAAGCAGGACACCCTTTTTATGCAATCTGACATGAAAATTTGGGAGCTACACAGAAGTTAATACCATACCTCATTTCAAGCATGCAAAAAGGCTCACAGAAATTGCTTCTGCCAGACCATGTATAGCAAAGTACCCCTCTGCTCTCCACCAGTCTCCATCAGTTGGGCTGCTGCTGGGAAGAAACTTCCCCTGATGTGAATCACTACAGTGTCACTTACATGGACTGGGGTTCAGACATGAATGATGCCCAGGAACTTTTCCCCAGAATGTCTAAAAAATTTTGGTCTATACACGTTAGATTTTGCACTTGGAATGATAAAAACAGTATCAGTCTGCTGGGATCTGAACATCCAGTTGCTGAGTAGCAGACAATGGAAGTCATGTCCAGATCCCTAAAGATGATGCTGAAAGGAAGCAAGCTTTGTTGCTACAAGGTTAATGAAGTGTCTCCAGAATTAAAAAAAATGTAAAAATATGCAGAAAAGAGGTATTACTTCCTTTTATCTTTCTTCTCTTTTATCCTTCCCACCCTATCTTCCCCCAGAAATATTCCAATGTGCAAAAAATATCCCTTATTTTTACAGCTCATTAATGGAGATTCGACATTATGAGCACATCTTGTCAAGAAGGGAGGAAAGTACTTTCTGAAAGGGAAAATTTCTAGAAAAACTTGATAGAGAAAACAATTTTTCCACCCCTACTCTGCTCCTTTCCCCTGAAAAAAGATAATCACAAAGTATGAAGAAGCAGCTACTGCAAACAATAATAATAAAACATTCACTCTTTTCTCCACCCACACCCTCAAAAAACATAGAACATCTTCCTGTTTGCTTTCCTTGTACAGGCAGAGTTACTGATGCAATCTCTCCTCTCTGAAAAAGGAAACGCCTCTATCTCAGTCTGCATCTTTATCCCCATGAGCAGCTTGACTAAGCATATTAAAAGAAAAGGCAAGCGCACACTGAAGCAACACTAAAACCGAAAAAAACCCCAGCAACTGCCAGTTCAATGGGAAGAGGAAGCAGAGTCTGCTGCAACTGTTTAGAAATTAAAATAGAATCATAGAATCATAGAATGGTTAGGGTTGGAAAGGACCTTAAGATCATCAAGTTCCAACCCCTCTGTCATGGGCAGAGACACCTCACACTAAACCATATCACCCAAGGCTTTGTCCAACCTGGCCTCGAACACTCCCAGGGATGGAGTATTCACAACCTCCCTGGGCAACCCATTCCAGTGCCTCACCACCCTCACAGTAAAGAACTTCTTCCTTACAGCCAATCTAAACTTCCCCTATTTAAGTTTTAACCCGTTACCCTTTGTCCTGTCTCTACAGTCCCTAAAGAAGAGTCCCTCCCCAGCATCCCTATATGCCCCCTTCAGATACTGGAAGGCTGCTATGAGGTCTCCATGCTGAAAGAAAACAAAACCACCAAGTACATGGTAGGCAGGTAGGTAACTGCCAGCACCTGCAAGGATGCAAAGGATCCAGCACCATCCCCAACCTGCCGTCTTTCTCCCTGGGCTCTGTGGAAAGACTGAGAGTTGATGTCTTCTTCACAGCACCCTCTCACCCCCGACTTTCCTTTCCCCTTGCCTTCCCCATGCCCCAAAACAGACAGCTGCTGGCTTCTTCCATCACACCTACTGACAAAGTGAATCTGAAACAGGATAACTGCCAGCCCTTGACAACACACAGTAAATCAAAGCAGGAACCTGTCATTTGTATTTGGGGATCAAAGCAGTCACCCAATTAAAACACTACAAACAAAAGCAAGCAAGAAAGGAAAAGAACAATGGCGTGATCATACGGAGAAAGTGGACTTGTAAATGAGGAACAGCTGAGATTGTTTTCATAGGTAACATTTCAAAACTTGTATAAATTACTCTTCTCATCTGTTGCTACACAGAATTCAGCAAGTCGCTAAAAAAGAAAAAGCACAACTTTTCTTGATACTTCTCTTACTAGCCAGCCTCCCTGATCGCCCAGGAAATGACTGCAAAATAACCATAAGATACTGCACAAAAGTATAAAAATGTTTTGCTGCTTATCTTGGTTATTTATCACAAAAGAAAAATAAGTATATAGGACTTAGAGAAGAGATGACATTATGGAAAAACCATAAAAGAGAACAGCACTGCATTATGGTGAGGACTTCTTGTAAAAAGAAGACAGAACAATGCTCCAAAATTTAGGTCCTCTTGGCTTGCTTCCTCTAGAGCAGATATGGGGACCAAGCACTTCACATCAACAGGGAAATAAACGAGTAGGAATAGCTCCTGTTACACATGCACTCAACACATGCTGAAAAATGATGGAAAAGAACTGATCAACTACTAGGGTATATAATAAATTCACTTATCATGCAAATACTCCCCATCGTTTGCCACACACAATTGCTAAACTGAACTATTTCCTCAAACAAGGCTGTCTAGGAAAATTACAATGGTCCCCTGCAGTCTACAAACCTAAACACAGTTGCCAGTTAAAGGCCACAGCAACCAGTTCAAAAATGATCACCAGTCTGGGCAACACCTTTAGCAGACTGAATTTTTCGGAGGTGCTGAATGAATACTCACAGGTTGCTGAAGTAACTTAAATATCACAGGCCACATTTGAAAATATACCTTATCTATGAGCACTGGCTAAAGAATTTAACTGACTAGTACAGACAGAGAGAGAAAGCCACGGTAAGGACTTTGGCTTCGTAAAGGGTATTTTTAGCTTTGTAATTTAGAAGTGCTTTGTAAGTAGAAAGAAGTCAGACTTAAGATAGCAGTAAACCGGACTAATGAGGGAAGTTTACACTGGTGCAACCTTAGCCAATGCTTTGAATGATACTTGGGAGAGGTTTAGTGCTTAGGGTATCAACAGGATAAGCTCCTACACTGAGCTCCCAACAACACAACATTTCAGTAATATGATCTGATCATCCTGTCCTCTTCTGCACAAGCCAGCATTGCCTAAAAATATTTTATACCAAGGATTGCAATAGTGTGCTTCCAGCAATATGTGTAATAGCCATCTTTGTTCAATCCACCAGAGGAATCCACTTGCAGTCTGCCTAATGCAGAACACATCTTTCATATGACATGAAATGATTCAGGACCTCTGAGAATTTCATCCATGACACAAGGCAGATTGTGACAGAAATTCAGTTATTACCTTGCTTTGCAATGTCTAAATATTTATTGTTTTTGCATGGAACCTTTCAAGTCAACAAACCTTTCAGGCTACAAAGCATGCTGGAAGTTCCTGAGCACACATTATTAAATTTAGAGGAACCCGGTGCAATAACTTTACAAGTAATTTTATAGCAATACAACTGCACTGCTAGCCACCCTCACAGGCACCGTACACAATGGAAGTGTTTTACAGGGGAACAGGAGGTGAGAAGTACTGAGAATATCTGCTAAACTTGTGGGGCAAGCCTTAAGGCTTTTATAAGCCTTTCAGTATCTCATGACTTCTCAAAATCTTAACTCTTGGGAAACTGAAAATCTCAGCTTGCTTTTGAAGCCAGGCAGTAACTGCAGACACACTCAGCACAAACTAGTTCTGCCAACAAATGAAGGAGTCCTGCCTTCTCACCCCTCCCTCCCTTTCTGAGGGTGCAATCACATTCAGGAGCAGATCCATTTTTGCTTTTAGCCATGCCTGCATTTGTGCTCCAGTCCAGTTTACCTGGAGCTGCACACATTTGCCCAGCACAAAGGGATGCAGAGCCTATAAATCACATCCTTTTCCTTCAACAACTGCAGGGGTTTAAAAATGATTCATGAAATGATGGCCTATATTTACAGATAGAGAAGAGTTTGAGAACTCCCCATTTCACCCTAAATGCAAATACCACTGGGAGACAATTAGTTCTTTCCCTCCTAAATTTTACTGAGGTGTAACTCCAGACATTTCAGCACAAAGTTTAACATACTGGGAACTGCACTGGTTCCAGGTGCTTCTTTGTACTAACAAACTATTGTTTGTTAGTACAAACAATACTAACTGGGGCAAAGACCTTGGTCCAAAGCAGGCTACAGGGGATTTGCTCTCAGCTTCACCATGAATTTGATTCAAGCAGAAGAGAACTGAACTGAAAAATGCCTGGGTTACACAAGCATAACAAACCCCCATCTTCATACTCAGCATGTAGCACATGTCAGTCCGCATTTACATTGCATCAACACTGGTCAGGCACTTCAGAACTTCTGTGTAAATATGAAATGCTGCAGCTCTCTGACAAACCAAACTTGCATACAAATGCAATTTAAAGTTTTGAGAGCTTTGTAATAATTTTACAACTTACACTGATGTGTGCAGCTTTTTGTCCCAAGTACCAGTTACCTATGTACACTGGTTGTGAGCATGATATTGTCTTCAAGACATCCACCATTTCACTAACTCAATAGCCAAGACCTGTACTTCTGGATCCTGATGCAGAACAGACATTTGAAGCACCAGCACCCTCTCACCAATACGGAAATCACGTGTGATAACTTATTTACTGTATAATATAGACAACAAGGAGAAAGCTGCATAGCGAGGCATTTTCACTTACGTGGTTTATATAGAGACTCTTGCGTTTTTCTCTCACTGCAAAAACACAAAATATGATAGAAATATTACATGACTATTTTTCCCGATTAAGTTTCTTATATACCATTTATAACAAAAAGAACAGGAGGCTATCTATGTGCAACATTATAATTGCTTTTACACTAACCAAGTATATTTACATATCAAACACAGAAAGAACATGTATCTGCACGCATAAAGGCATTTACGCTCACTAGTGTGGTGATGGATTAAAATTCTCATCCGTTTGGGTACTTCACCAAGCGTCAGTCCGCATGGGAAAGTTAATATGCAGTAAGATACAGTCCCAAGTTAGCAATGGATTAGGCATCCTTCACCAGCTCTCTTGTATGTACTTCTGAGCCACCACTGCCTTCGTGCAAGGTACCTTGCTGCAAAGTGGCCTACACTACAGGCATGAAAGCAGCTAAACATCTACACCATGGAGTTTGCGAATTCTCATCAGAGTCTACTGTGCACTAACTCCCATAGAGGAGCATTACACCACTGCCTTCTATAATTATTAGGTGCAAACCTGAAACTATTACTGAGGGCACATATAACCATGAAAATACATTACTTTGGTGAGTATGAACCAGTCACCACAAGCAAGGGTTGCAAGTCAAAGCCACGATTAGCCAAAATATTCAGAAAGTAAACAGCAACAAAAGGGAGATAGATATACAAACTCTTAATTGTCAGGCAAATGCTTACTACAGCTGATTAAATATACTCTATTTAATTTTTTAAAGCACTTTCCCATTAACTCACCCCATAGAGAGCCTGTGGAGCTCTATTCCAGTGAAAATACCAAAGCATTTAAGCTACAAGTCTGAAGGCGACTAACACAAATGAAACTTCAGGATTAAAATGGTTTCATGCTGTAGGTGATTAAATGCACTTTGGCGCACCATGATTTGAAAGCTGTGCAACCCAATACACTTAGCAAAATAAGAGTGTTCATAATGGTGGGATAGCCTGTCCATTCCCTGTTGGATGAGAAGCAGTTATTCATGATTTACTATAAGCAAGCGATCTCACATAAACAAGGCTGTATGTGTGAATACTGTGAAATAACTGTATTTAATGCAGACATAAAATGAAAATATGAAAAGACTTTTAAAAATCCTTACATAATTTTCCTCCCAGGGAGCAGAAAGGAGAATCACACATGACAGATGTTAGCCATGTCACTTAGTACATGCTCAGATCCACAATTACGGACATTATATAAGAAACAGAATTAAACAGGAACAGCAGGAAAATTCTGATTGCCTAGTAAATAGTTAAACTACCTTAAGTCCTGTAAAACATTACACTACACTTTAGTTCCCTTCACAGCATTTATTACCAGAAAGGGACAGAAGTAATTGAAAAGGAAACACCAAAATGATGGTAGATACTAATTTCTAAGGAATAGCCAAACTATTTGTCTAGTATTGTATGCTGCAATATACAGGCAATTCTGATTCTGATAAGCTGCGTGTAAACCTAATAGGAGTACATAACTGAAAACTAATACCTATTAACCATGAAATTTTGAACACAGATAAGTATTTAACAGTGTTTTAATCACAATTATACCGCATACAAAGTTCTAATGGACAAAATCCTATAAAGATGGGCTACACATACACTCCAAATTCCATTTTTCCCTACCTTTTTCCCCTACCTTGCTTTTTCTTTACTGTATTTTCCCTTGTATCCATTATTCAATTCCCCATGAAATCATGTATTTACAAAAGCAAGAACATCACTCAGCTCATTCTCATTTGCTATTTCCAATCTCCAGAAGCCTATAGTAATGCATTTATACACACCCCTCACTTCTCCCTGCTCAAACACTGCTTCTGCTGCACATTATTCCAAGCAACATGTTGACCTCCTTTCCCTTGTTTTCCCCATACAACAGAAATTCAGCCTGGATTCCCAGGTAAGGCACTACAAGGCAGCAGCTGTGCTTTTGCACTTCTGGCCCACTCTGCCATAGTGTAAGGCTCAACTCTTTCCACAACATAGGCCAGTGGGAAATCGGGCATAGCAAAAACGAATTTTGTCACAGCCACTGTCCCTTGTGACCCCAACCCTCTCTTTAAACAAGGGAAATAGTCTTTAAACAAGGGAAAGACAATTACTGTACAAGGCAAAAGGCCGTTTTTGTCAAGCTAAAATGAATGTAAAGGGGTAATTCCATCACTTGGCTTCAGTCAGTTTAAAAATACTTTGCATAACTCACACAGCACAGTGTGGACTTCAGCAGAAAGGACCGTAGTGTTATAACTAACCATCATTTTGTAATATAAATTCCTATCTGCAACTTCAAGCTTTCAGCTTTCAAGCACAGGGTTTTGAGAAACTGAAGCTAGACAAATTTAGAGTCAGTTTAAACAATTAAACTTCTACTTTCTTACTAACATTTTAAAACTTGAAAGTTTTGGAATGCTTCAAGTGAAGCTCAAGATGCTGCCAAATTGTCTTAGTTTTCCTCATTTAAAGGTCAACAACCTGTTCCTATTCTGCAGGCACTTTCAACTGTTACTAGTGAATTTCTGCAGTAGTAGGAAAATGTATTATCTTAAAATAAAAATGGGTCCGAAAATACACACACATATACACACGTACGTATGTGTATGCGTATATTTATGTATATATGTGTTCTTCATTGAGCTGTAATAGGAACTCTGTGCAATTTCTATATACCACCTTAATGCTACCCACATCAGAATCAAAGACCAAAATCCTTGAGGATTACATCAATCAAAATGTCTCACATTTTGGGAGTTTCAAAACATTTCTTTTTGTTTTATTCAAGACAGGAGACTGTTCCCAGTCAACATGAACGAGTAAGTGCAGCTTAATTCACTTCTATCCACTATATAAATACAGTTTCAAAATCCTCCTTGCCTGAAACCCATCGTTGCACCAATACTGAAAAATTTAGCCAGTAAATTGTGTGTGTAAAGCCTGATGTAAGTTAGGAGAGGTGGGCGGCTGTAACCCACTTTCAGGAAAGACCATTATTGGCACCCTGAAGTAGCAACCATTGTGTTCTTGCTATTAAAAGGACAGGATGTTACATTATTAGAGTGTTAAGGTTTGTAAACCCTGGGTTAACCACAAGCACACACTAAATAAATAGCGCACAGCTTCTCGGTACCCTAGACCACCCCCGCTTACAGGCCACAGTCAGCAAACAAGGGAAAACTTGCATAAAGCACTCACAGAAGTTAGACAAAAAAGGGGAAATTCTTTACTAGGTCCCTGAACCTGGAGAATTACTCATGATGATTCAGCACCTAGAAAATTCCCACAGAGTTGGAAACATTTAGAAAAGCTACTTTAGTTAGGAGTCAAATTAGTATTTATTGTGTCTTCAACTTTTCTACAGATTCACTGAACTCTCAGGTAATTAAGGGTGCAGACTAGTAAGAGAAACAGGACAAACTAAGATGCTTAGCATTGCATCTGAGCTTCACAGGACAATGGGAAATTCAGACCATTCAATATCCAGGGAAGCCTATCCCATCTGGGGTAGTCTGTTCTTCACCCACCCACATGTTGATTACAAGCAGCTCAAGCACAGCTCCTATTCCAGGACACTACTGTGTCCAGTGATTACCAGTGCAAGAGTACAGGGCTACTAGAAAGCCATACACAGAATTGCCTGAAGGTAATGTTGCCAAGTTGCTTCAGCATGTAGCGACAGACTTGGCCGTTTCCCACTTCAAAAACATGAGATATACACTCAAGAGTCACAGCCAGATCCTGGACAAAACCTTGAGACCCGATGCCCTTCAGCTATCCATTGTGTATTTCAAATGTCTGCTGGTCTTACCTATAGAAGTATTTTCACTCACAGTCAACAGGAAGGTTTGCCAGGCCATAACTATACATGATGGAGAGTGGCAGTTATATGCCTACTAGGTGTTTTCAATATTGCCAGCTCAGCTCTTCTCTTCTATATTGTCTTAAGAAGTTGTAGGGGTCCCTTAGACTCCATCTGGCTGTCAGCATACAATCCTACGCATCCTAAGCAACCCTTATATTTGCCCCTTAACAAGCATGTTATTACATTTTGGTGTCAGGCAACCTCCATGAATAATGCGGTAACTCCAACAGCTCACTTGGTTCCATAAGGGGCCCAAAGCACAGCTAAGTAAAATACCTGCTACTGTGAGTTGTCCCGGCAGAATGGGATGTTTTATTGACAATACATCAGTAGAGAAACATTTGCAGAATCTTTTTTCTTTCGTACAGGCAAAATAGTCTTTGGATTTTTTCCACTGTTATCAAAGATAGCTAAACAGATCTTATACTCCTGTTGATAACATTTCTATATTGTTTCCCTAAATTCACTCTTCTTGCTCAAAAATGAGTTGTTCTTTGTTCTTAAGCTAGAGCAAAGCTTCACAGACCAGCTTTTGCACGGCTGTAAACTGTTATTTAAAAAAAACCTTCTGGTGAACCCCATACTGAAATAAATTAACCATTATTATTACTACAGGTGAGAATAATCATCAGGTGTGGTCAAAATTTTAATTATTGGACTTGGGATTTCTTTTTGTCCTTCTCAACAAGCTGTAACAAGAAACAGCATCTATATGGGATTATACAGCCTCAAAACACTACATAGAAATCAGTGTTCATAATACAGTGTACTATGGAAAAATTATCATTAATTTACAGACTACCAAACCATGTTAAAATGGCATATAATACAAAAAAACCTCTTTATAAGGCACTGACAGAACCAGGGCTGAATTCAGAAGTACAACTGAAGGGCAACAGAGGTACTCACATAATCAACTCTTCAACTAGGACCTAAATGTATATCCTCTTTGTTCTAGTCATGTGCAAAAATTAGCAAGAAATATACAATCACTGAAAACTACATTATTTGTAAGTCATATATTTGACACTGCAGTTTACTATGTAAATCAAAATGGCATTTCTAGGCAGCAAAAGAAGTACAAAGAATTCACACTGAACAATCAGAATCACAATGTAGGAATTGCTTTGAAAGTCTTGGTAGAAAATAATGTGTTTTGCATTGATTATTCATCTACTTCTAAAACAACATGTCATACCTGTCCAACAGGGAATCAATAAACCAGAATAAATGGCTTCTATTCTACTAACTCTACCAAGAGGCTTGCTTAGCAGATATAACTCCAGAGACATCATTTTGTCTACAAGTGAAAAAAAAATATTTCCAAGCAAATATATGACTATATCGAATCCATAATGAAAGAAGAAGACAGAAAGTTTGGGTGGAATGTTGTTCTGTTATTAAAATCTAGTACTGAGCAATTTATTTTGTATATTGTACATTTACAATACCAGCTACCTCGGAGGAAACTCTGGACTGTCGTCTTAGTCAATGTAAACTGGCATTTTCTGAAGAAAATACTTTCCACACATTTCCCAGAAGCTTTTCCTAATGTTTGGAATTTTCAAAAATAAAAGAGTTACACAGGAAATTTGGGATTCAGATTCAAGGAAAACATTTCTAAAATATTGTTATATTGGGCTTTATCCATACCTGTAGTTCTGATACCATACCTACTTGGAACTTACAGTTTCAGTGCATGACAGAACTCAAACCTGCACCTTCTACTACTGGTCTGACAAAATAAATAATTAAAGGTGTGACTTCTTTAAACTCTTAACATGATGCCTAAAAGCCTCTTTTTTGGGGGAAGACAATTATATATTAAAAGACAATTCCATGCATTCTAACAGAGGCATTAGAGATAACTACAATAGCAAATACAGTAATAAATTCAGTAACCTACCATCTGTTTGTGATTTACTGAGAAATATCGTACTGGCTCGTGGATGATCTGATGGGTTGAACTCCATGTTCAAATCTGGAAAAAAAGAAAGAAAAACACAAAAACATTTATGATTTCCAATGGCATACGCAGATTTTCTCATTCTTTTTAATAAGATCAAATTTACATACGTAGGCAGCTGTTGTAAAACAAAACACATCTTGAAGCCAACTTTTTTATCCTTCGTCACACAAGTGGCTCTTTTTGGCATGCAAATCATTTGCATCAACACAGCTTTGGGATTAGACTTCAATTCTAAGGGCTGCTTTTGGATTAAAAGAGACAAAGCAGTTTGATAAGTTTGTACACAGGAAGTCAGGAATTATCAATTTACTGTCAGGTTCTTCTCACCATGCCCCAAAGCCATTGCTAAGCACAGGAACAGAGCTTGTTATATATAATTATAGAAGAATTAAGTATCACAGAACAAATATGCAACCCTCTGTAGATATATAGGTTTCTAAGATTAGATGTGGTTAAAATAAATAGTTATTGCAGCTGAATGTTAAAAAAGTCCAGGCCACACTGTTTCAAATGGTCAAGATTACAAAAACTTGGAACTTTCCTCATAGTTCACAGATGAACATACTCTTTGCTGCAACAACTTCCAAAAAAACCCCCAAACCAACAAACCAGTTCTAAAAAACATTTACCAGGTTAAAGATTCAAATCTATCAAACTTTATACAAACTTCTATGAATATTTTCCCTATTGAGGTTAAAATCATTGAATTTACTTGTTCATAAATTCCATGCCACTACCAATTTGTCAAAACTTATATGCCTGCATCCACTTGAAAGCATGCTACTAAAAACAGCACATCATTTTTGCACTTTCTTGCTCTCCCAGTGTGGCTGTCTCAACCTTAGTTCTCTTATGTTCTCTTGCATTTAATGCAAAATAAATTCTCTTGCAGTTGATACAAGCATTTATGTGAGACTACATATAAGCACTGATATGTTTATCTTCTGTGATTATCCCAGGTTTTCTAAATTTCTCTGACTCTCACATTTCTGTAAAAGCTCAGCAAAACTGTAAATTAAGCCTTCAGTTTTATGAAAATAAAAAGTAAGTCTTTCTGCTCAGGGGTCAAGTTCTTCTGTCTACAGCTTTCCCTGTTCCTTCACCATCCATCACCATACTCTCTTTCTCCTTTTCCCTTTCATTTACCAATTTATGAGGTGTTCCACTTCCCTGCTTTTTTCTCCTGATCAAATACCTCTCTACAAACACACTTTGTATTTTCCCCCTTATGCTCTCTTGATGTCCTTTTCATCTGCCTGCATTCTGCAACCCATGAGATGAGCAGCCTGACATGCTGCTGCTACCTGGATGTAACTTCCAGAATAAACAAGATCTTCTTACAAAGAACAACCCAGAAACACAGAAGAGCAATTCCTCAGTTGGAAAGGGAGCTTATTATTACTCTTATCAAAGCCACAAAGGAAAAGAAATCTAAGAATTTCAAGGAAAAGTCATTTTGATCCTCCCAGAAACCACGATTTGCAGCCAAGTTTGGAGAAGATTCTAGGAATATCATTTTACTACTATGAGTTCTGACTTGAAAGCACTGCGAATAAGAAAGAATGTTTTCCTGGTACTTTCTGCATCTTATTTGGTTATAGAGAAGAATAAAAAAATCACCCCTTGAGATATATAGTGCTGGTAAAGATTGTTTTCCATTTCAGGATAATTTTTCCATTAGGTTGAATTCAACACGCAATTCAGTATGTAATCAGCATTTTTAAATGGCAAAATGCAATGTCTTTTATCATCTTCTTTATCTTCTATCAAACAGCAAAACACATTACCATAAACAAAAAATGCCTTTTTTTTGTTTTTTAACCACTACAGATTATTTTTCTACAAATCTTTTGAGGTACAGCAATGCAAATTCAGTCATCAAAACAGGCTTAGCAACATGAAGCTGAACTCAACTTACAAAACACTGCCCCTAAACAAGAGAAACATTCCTTTCCTTCAGGCCTAGAAAACTGTCTGCTCAGAGAGTCGTAACAACCTGGTACAGGCTTACAGCCTGCTTGCAGGGCTGAACAGAAAACCGATTTCCACATCTTGCAGTCAAGTTGCAACTATTAACGATTCCTGTGTTATAAAAGGCTATTATGCAAAAGCAGTAAACCAACAGAGGACTTAAATTCTTTCTGGAAAAAAAAAGCAAGAACTACCTAAAAGCACTGCCTCTTGGATAAGCTGTTAGTCTTCTGACAGAAGCTGACAGGCTGGCAAAACCCAATCTCAGAAGCTGCAGAAGCCAGACCAGGCATTTTGAACCATCTTGGGAGAGGCAGCTACCTACTGACAGTGACCATGGCTCCTTCCCCGTGCTGAACCACACAAAGCACCACGTGTCCTCTTTCCACATCCCGTCTCTCACATCATCCCCAGTAACAGTAGCCATCAAACACATCCCTCTTTCTCAAATTGTCTGGACACAAATCAGAGGGTCTGGGCTGTGGCAAAGTCCACTAGGGCACGTTACCCAGTGCGAGGTGGCTAGTAGAAGAAAAGTGCTGCTGAGAGAGGCTGGCTCCTCACCTCCCTCTGAGGAACAGCATAGGCCTCGCGGCCTTGCAGGCAGAAGAAAGCACTGACTGTTTGCTGTACCTGCAACTCAGTCACTCCCAGCTACTCCAGGTAAAAGAATTAGGCAAATCCAAGCATCCCACAGGCCACCTGTGGGACCATATGACTCCAGGCCACCACTGCTGCCATACAGAAGCATTATAATGGATGAAACTACACAACACACAAGATTTCTGTCTCCGGTTGATCTCAGATGTCCTAATTTATTGTACAACTTGAAGACAAATGCCTTTTTTAATATGGCAACAAATTCTCACAAATCTGTCACTAGAAACCATGTTACAGAACAAAAAGATCACAAATATCTGAAACTAATAACTCATCACCAAAGGGCATTATCCATCAAAAGGTAACCTCTATCCTAAAGAAAATAATATATTCATACTGCTTTAGTGTTACCAGTAGTTCCTTCTAGCATTTTAAAACTATCATGAAAACCAATCATAATATGAAAGTTTTACCCATTTGGGAATGGAATATTCAAAGATTAAGAGAGACTGAAACTCAGAAAAGCAACATCGACTATTCAAGAGAAAGGAAAATGAGACCCAGAATTTCAATTACTGAAATCTGCACAAAAACTTTCTCCATTGCTAGCAGTCTGCTCTATGACTCATCACAGCATTACAAACGATAGGTTTAAAGTGGCTACTTCTTCCAGCAGTTACCCTGCACTCTAAAATCAGCTTTTAAGAAAAAGTCACTGCCTCGCAGACAGTCCAAATCAACAATCTTTCACTGCACATGTTCCTTCCAGTTAAATAAATGTGGAACGTTTTCCTACAGATTTTCATAGTTCAAAGATCACATTTGCTTTTTTTCATTACTAAAGGGCCTTTGAGTTTGCAAACTGTAACTCCCATGTTGTAAACACCTAAATGCTGTGATACACCTTGAAAATCTCAGGAGTTTCACTTTCTCTGGGTTACAAACCAAAGGTGTGTGTCTATAAATACATGTATACATACGCATGCATGTATCTATATAGATGAATATTTAAATGAAACCTAATTTTTGGCTAGGCAAAGGAAAGTCAGAAGTAGATTTTGCATATAACTTAATTTGGTACATAACTGTGCTGAAGTTTAAGTAGTTTAAGACAACCACCAGAAGACCACAATGAGGTTCACCATGTACAATGTGAGAAACTTAGCTCCTAAAGCTACAGTAACTGCATTCAAATATAGACATAAAAAGAAATGAACAACAGAACAATTCAGCTTCAGATCTGGGGTGTAACTCAGGCAAGATTTTAAATCCCAAAAGAATATCTTAAAAAGCGTTACTGAAACCAAAACTACTGAATATAGCTTCAGTATGGATTTTTTACTAGGATAAGAATAAAGTTCAGATGAGTGTAGGGAAGAACTACTAGAATGACTGGAGGACTGCAGAAAATGCCTTCAAATGATAGTCTGAGTTCAAACCATTTAGCTATGAGAAAGGAAAACTAGGAGGCCTCTGCAGTTCACGTGTTCCTTCACAGGGGAAGAATCAAGTACTAAAAACCCTCTCTAATCTAGCACACAACATAACAAAACCAGTGGAAAATGAAAGCAGAAAGATCTTAATTATGAACTATGTGTGCATATGAGTGTGTGTGTGTGTTTAAGGGAGGATAATTAGTCACTGAAGCTCCACACCCAAGGAACATGCACTAAACTTTTTTTGACGTTTTCCCCTTTGAGAAGATTGCTTCTGCCAAACATCTTTAGGCTTTAGTCCAGCATGAGTATTTAGGCTCAATTTAATAATAACTACATGCAAGTTACTGTCTTATGATTCATATGCAGGTCAGATCAGATGATCCCAGTGGGCTCTAGCCCAAGTTCTATAAAATCTTCAGAAATAGCAATATTTAAATTATTAAGCACAAAACCTCAGCAAATTCCAGTGGCACATCTGTTGTAATTCTTCAGAACAAGCTGTATTTTCAGACTTGTGGTCAGAATATGTTAGGCAGGATAAAACCAGAAAGGATGAGACTAAATGTTTCATGGCAAAATTTTAACAGAGAAAAATAACTGTTTCTCCAACTCACGAGCCTATTGAGATAGAAACAGACACCACGAGAGGATGAAGGATGGGTGCTGTAGCAACTAACTTCTGAGCAACATGCATCAAAGCTTCTGCTGTGACACAAACAGGAAAACCAACACAGTTGCTGCTTTTGTAACAGTGCATGTGGGCTGCAGCGCAGGGAGCAGGTCTGAAATGCGTTTATCAGCAAAGAAAGATGTTATTTCCTTCCTTTTGAACAATGAAAGTTGGGTAAGTTTGCACCGCCAAAGCTCTGATGCCAATTCACTAATGGACTAAAGTCTGAACTAAGTAAAACTCTTATTTTAGGCAGCTCTGAAATAATCTGGTGGAATTACTTTCCTTCCTTCACTTCACCCCTGGGACCATAGGCTATCTATCACTGCCACTGCGTAACCACCACTATCATTAAGGAAAGAGATAGCTTCACTTATGTTTCATTATTTAAAGGGTGGCTACAAAGAAGATGGATACTCCCTTCTTACAAGGAGTCACATGGAAATGACACGGGGTAACAGGTACAAGTTACTCCTGGGGAGATTTTGATTGAACTCAAGAAGAAAATTGTTTATACTGAGAACAATCAGCCATTGGAAGAATCTCAGGGGCATGGTGGATTCCCCAGTGTTTGACACTTAAAATTCAGCTGGAGAGGGTGCTGGAGCATCTAGTCTAGGTCATGCTTTGCCTAGAAAGACTGGACCAGATGATCCTCGAGGTCCCTTCCAACCTGGTATTCCATGATTCTGTGATCAGTTTAATGAGATATCACATCCTTTTTTAGTTATTTAAAGGGAATTCAGGTAGGAACAGACTTGTCCAGGGCATGCCACAGGGGAAACTGCAGCTGACCAGGCACTACACAAATCACTTAACTACTTTATCATTTGTCCACCCGCAGCCTGACATTACAGAGCAACTGCCTGGTATGGCCTGGTGGGTGTAAGACAACAAAAACACCACACTGGTGCTTATCAAGGAATTAAGAGAATTCAAGCAACGAACAGTGATTAAGCCCTACACCCTTCCATGAAGCATGTTAAAAGGTAAGAGAAAACAATTGCCTGGAAAGCAGAAGGAAAGGGAAGCACAGGTGACTCAAGGGAAGCAAAGGGCTTTCAAAGAGATGCTAAGAGCAGGGCTTTGAGTGTGCCCTGATGCGGCTGCAGAATAGCACATCCGTGCCACCTCCATGGTACCAGTAGGACCTGAAATGTTACTTCTCCTGCTGGCAGAAAGAATGAAGTTATTGCTCCAGCTTCCAGTGTATCTCATGCCTTTCCGCTTCTCTTTTACTCTGGTGGCTTGCTCCCCTCTATTAACAGCAATCAGCCATTTCAATGTACAGTAACAAAAATTTTCCCTTAAACACTATTATGTTGTTATAATTCCCTCAGGAGCTGGTACGAGTTAAATGGACACCTCAGCTAAGACAATCTCCCTCATCTGTCTCTAGTTAAATGAAGAAAAAAAGCAAAGATTAAAAAAGAACAGAGAGCAAAGAAACAAGACTGAAGAAAGCAATCTCTCACAATTATTATCCATTTTCTTAGACTTTAGTTTACATGACCATAATTTATGCAAAGGAGCCATGATACAATCCTACATTTGGGAAACCATAGCACTAAATCTAGTACTGAAGTTTCCATTTGAGACTTCTGTACATTAATGTCTCTAAAACGTGGGATGTGCCAAGCACTGGGACTAAAATAATTCACTGGGATGAATAAATAAATAAAGCACTGGGATACTTTCTGTTCAGAAGTTTTTATAGCTTTCAAGCCAAAATAAAGACTGAATTGTATAGGCTGACTCCACTGAGTAATAACAATAACTGCATCTGCTTTTACACTAAAGCTTCCAAGATGTGAGATCCACTACCAGAAGTTTCAGATTATGCCATTCTAACATCACACAATCGCAGCATGAAGATTTATCAGTGTCAGACCACAAGATGCTTCTGTACCTTTTTACAGTACTTCATGTCTAGTGTGAGCAGCAGCTAACCTACCCCAAATGAAAATGTCTCTCAGCTGTGTTACTGCCTGCCGTATTCTTGTAAGAATGAATGTTAATGATAACGTTCCAGTAAACTTTAAGAGTGATTATGAAAAGAAACGAAAGTTGGAAACTGGAAGGCTTTCAAGAGGCAATTGGCTGGAAGGGTAAACTCCTTCAGGTTTGGCTAGGTCGCTGGAAAAACTTGGATGTGATCTTTGCTACCCTGGAGCTACAGTATTCTCCGAGTACCATTCCAACCAAAGGACAGGCATGACATTTCTCAGCAAGCTCCAATTACATGGTGACTCCGTTCCAGGCTCTGCTCTGATCATGGCTTTTGAGGGAGACAGAGATAGTTCACCAATAAAAGGAGCCCTCTGTGGCAAATAATGCTTGTTTCTGTACAGTTTTTCCTGACCAGTCAGCCAAGTTACAACAGAGCAGTTCTCATGGACACAGCTGTATTTATTTTCTCTTCTAGAAGGAAAAATCACATTATAACTTTTTGCAGAACAAGGTTCGTATCCAGGATTTTTAGTTCTGTATCATTTCTGAAGATTTGTATCCCTTTCACAGGAGTCTTTCCCAACTAACTAGACACATCTCGAGAGCAAATTAAATCATTTGACATTATGCAACATGTAAGCCTCTTTAATATCTCCTTATGTTTAGAAAAGATACCAATTAATAAATCTTTTCAATCTCAAGTACATCTCACAAATGTCTTTCAGGTATTTCAGTACTGCATTTACTCATTTTTGCTTTAACTGGAACCAAAATGAAGTTTAAAAGTTTTAGTGATATAACAGAAGTTAAGAAAACAAAAAAATGCATCACCTATCCACCCACACCACCACAGCGTTTCTGACTCTTTGGCATCAAGTAGGATGCAGGTTTTAGCCCAGCAGATTGAGGTGGCCAGCGCAAGACCAAGCAAACACTGCAGCCTCCCTCAGAGAGGAGGCTCATCTGGATGAACACAGTGTCAGAGAAACAAAGCTGAAGCCAAGTGCAGCTGTCCTAAAGCTTCTTACCAAAAGGCAAGGAAATGCACGTTTCAGTTCTGCTGCTGGAATACAAAGATGGGGCAAGGCTTGACATCATATTTTCAGAAGCATGGTCTGCTCTGAATATTGTAAATAATATAAACAATAATATGAAATCATTCCCACAAAATGTTTTTTTCAGTAACCATACCTGTTATGGCTGCCCTCAAGAAATGCAAGGTAAAGACAGGAACTACAGTGCACACATAAAAAGTGTGTATCTTACTTTGCACTTCTACACTTTGCTGTGCATCCCCCATCATTGCTCATTTTCTCACTAATGACCTTTCCATTTTGTTACTAAACACCACTCTATGGCACTTGAGAACACAGTACTCAAGTTTCGCAGTTCCACCTTCTCTCCTAATAGCCTTCCTCCATTCAATGACACCGAGCCAGCCAACACACGCTAGCTGTGATCATATCAGCATGCATCCCTTTAGAAACACCTCTCCATTCCAAGTGCATTTCTACATAAGGCAGCAGAATGTTCCCCCCTGGACTGCTTCATCATCTCTTTCCAGTGGGGCTTATGAACACCCTACTACTGCCTCCTTAAGGCATGTGTATCAACAAAAGGAACAAAGCCACTGTCCTATTAACCTCAAAATGAAATTCTGTATTTCTCTAATGCCCCAGTGTGTGAGTACCACAAATGCTTTTTCCCTAATGCATTTTTACTTCACATATATACACACCCCTTTAAAATTAATTTACTCTCCCCTATTAGATCTAAAGGTAGATACAATGGAATGTAAACAGCTGTGAAAGAGTTTAAAATAAAATTATTAATAACTAAATAAAATCTTATTTTTCTTCCCATAAATATATAAAAATACATTATGATTCACTTACAACTCATTACGATAATCATGTAACATAATGCATGCAACATCTTTTAGAGATGTATAAAAACAGTACCATTACAGACCTAAACAAATGACACCCAGCTGTTGCCATACCACATTATTTTGTTTGTCACTTCAAAACATTCAAACAGTACTACTATGCTCTCCACCAAAGAGGCATCAAGCCATCAATGCCTCAAGTGAAGCCTGCTGTGATCCCACGCACACTTGCCACAAATTTAACCTGGCAGGGAATTACTTGTCACTAAGCTAAACACACACTAGTCAGCAGAAGCGTTGAGTTAACCTCCAGCAAAGTTAACCAGTTTTACTTGAAGACACAGATCAATACCAAGCCAGCAGCATAATCATCATCATTTCACAGCTGAGTTAACATTATAAATCTGAATCTTCGACTGAAGCATTACCTGCAGTTTTGCACCAACGTGTATGCATGTCATCATTCCTCAAAACACAAGCATTATTGCCATGTGGATCAGTAAGAAATGGAATGACCTTAAGGATGTCTTACATTCTGCAAAGCACAGCATAAGAGCTTGAGCTGGACCTCAATTCTTCATCTATAAAAAAAGTAACTTCATAATGGTGACTGAAGTTCTGAGGAGCCCTTATATCAACACAGCAGAGCAGGACAGGCGTACCCTTCCCCATTCCCTTACAGAAATGACTCTAATAAATGCCAGTGAAAATGGCATTTTTCCAGGATCTCTTCTTTTTCCTTTTGCTTCCTTACAGAGCTGTGTGACCTAAAGTAGGCAGGTAATCTGTGAAATATAAACAGAAAAAAACCCTATCCTGCTCTCTCAGAAAATCTTGTGTGAGTGTATTATAGAACACTTGTAAGGATACATCTGTAACTTCAAGGGCTTTTTTTAATATACAAAAATACAATTTGCAATCTTTTCTGAGGAACACCACAGGATACTTGGTAAACTACAATAATAGGCTTTCAATTTTTCCCCTGCAGATTTGCATTCACATGGCAACCAAATTACCATGCTACCAAGACACAGTGTTAAATCAGGACTAAATGCAGCTTGCCACCTAAAACTGAAAAGCAACTGACATTAAATTAAAAGTCTCATCACTGCACTCTCACATTCGTGAATGTATGCAAAAGCCCATAGACACAGCTAAAATGCATGTGCATGCATATACACATAAGTGAGCCACTGAACACTTCCACTACTGAGTTGTAGAGCTGTCCCTAAGCCCAGGAGGCTCAGCCTCCTTATAGTCATACGGTACAGCACATACAACAGCTAGCAAAACATATACCCACTTCAGAGGGAGCCATGTAATTCTTGCCCATACTCCAGACAGCATAGCTTTTAAAACCCCATTATCTTGCAGTTCCTTCATCTGTCATCAAAAAAACCCCTTAACTCACACTCACGTACCCTATATACCAGGCAAAGAAAAAGGAGCAATAAAGGATAAAAAGGATACATTAAACTCTGAAGAAAACAATCTTTAATTGACAATTATTCTCAGTCTTTGATTGAGTTCTTTAACTGACACTTGATCTCAGAGTCAGTTCAGACTCATTAAGTGCTGATCTTGAAGAAGCACCTTCTAACATCTGAGTATGCTGCAAAATTGTCACTATAGGAGACACCATTTCGAGAATGATAAAAAGCAGAATATTGGTATCTTATTTGCTGTGAATTTATAATGACCTAAAATACTGCCATCCATCTTCATTGTGATTTACTGTATTAATCTGAATATGTGATTATCTCTAAAAAGCCACAGAAAAGCCTTAAATTTACTTTTAAATCAAAATCATACACAAACTCATCCCAAAGATGGGCTTATTCCCAAAATTACGTTGGCTCAGTGCCCAGGATAAGTAACATTCAGTCCCAGAGCAGTAATTAGCTTCAGATCCAGTATCTTGCAACCCTCTAGCTCTTAATGCATGCTCTGGGCAACTGAAAAAGGGATAAAAGCAACTTCCTATTTGTTTTCCAAATCAGGTATACACAGCCACTGCATGTAATACTGAAGTCTTGAGGCTAACCTGATCTGCTACAAGTCATGCAGAAATTCTAAAGCCAGGCAGGTATCAGATCAAAACCAGAAAAGTGATAACTGCACTATTGGAAAGAAAGGGGAAGGTCCAAAGATGTCACAGAGAACACGTGCAAGGTTAAATTATGCAGAGTACACCCCAAAACGTTAAAGGGGGTGCTGGTAATTCCATTACAGATGAGGAACTGAGGGAAAGGAATAAGGTCAAGGCATTATAAAAATTACAGTGCCATTTTGCACTTACTCCACAGCTCTCCAGATCAGATTGCAAGCCTCAGTCAAGATAGGCAGAAAAAGAAGAACACATACTTAGGGGTCACAATGGCATTACGTGGTGCTTATTTATTAAGCAGCAGTATCTTATTTCCAGATTATGGGAATTGTTCCATGTACCAAGGCTATTGGAAAGCTACATGTAAATGTCAGACCATATGTAACATAACATTTTTGTTACAAACACTTCATATTATTGCCTGGCAGGAAAATGCTAATTTAACTAGCCACATTCAATTATTTGAGCTTTTACTTCATATTAAATATCTCAACACAATACTGCTTTCAGAGTTGCTATGACAAAAGAGAATCAGAAAAAACAATGGATTAAACCAGAAAAGATAATACCTAAGGCAGCATACTAATCAGGATGATTTCACCCAGTCTCCTTCAAGACAATCTACTGAAGGAGTCTACTGACAGGGAAGAACAACCACATCACAAGTAATCTGTACTCTTGTCAGCAATGCATTTAATCACACCATAGATTAAATGTTTAAGCAATTGCTAAGCAGACATGGAATTTTCCAATCTGAAGGCCTAGGTCAAATCTGATAATAAAAAGAATTAAATATAGTGAGTCATTTCACTCAGGACCATACCTCCTCACTTCAAATCTCACCAGAGGTTCTTTCATTAAAACACAACAGATAGTTGACACTGCAGCAGAAGTTTTACTGGCAAGTGATGCGGGCATAGAAGTAGATATCCAATCAAACCCTAACAGCCCTTTCAAAGCAGAAAAAAACCCACCTGAAGCCAAACAACAATTTCATACATTCAGGAATCACCACATAAGATGAACATGTGATATTTGCCTGAAGGTCCTACTCTTACAAAGAACCTATTTTTAACAATAGTGATATTTAAAGTACATACATACACAGAGGGAAAGTTGAGCAGGCTTTCTGTAATGGGACACCATGTCTCTTAGATTTTCTGAATCACAGAATCATAAATTGTAGAATGGTTTGGGTTGGAAGGCACCTTAAGCTCATCTGCCAAGGGCAAGGGGGACACTTTCCACTAGACCAGGTTGCTCAAAGCACTGTACAACCTGGCCTTGAACACTGCTAGCGATGGGGCAGCCACAGCTTCTCTGGGCAACCTGTGCCAGTGCCTCACCACTCTCACAGTGAAGAACTTCCTCCTTCATACCTTATCCAAATCTCCCCTCTGCCAGTTTAAAGCCATTCCTCCTTGTTCTATCACTACATGCCCTTGTAAAAAGCCCTTCTCCAGATTTCCTGTAAGCCACCTTTAGCTTTGGGAAGCCTGCTGTAAGGTCTCCCTAGAGCTGCCTTTTTTTCAGGCTGGACAACCCCACCTCTCTCAGCCTGAAGTTCCTTAAAGGAATGATATACATTTACATAACAGGGATCTGAAAGATATAACCTATCTGGCCTTCCAAAAGTTTTAACAAGGTCACCTGCCTCTGAAACTAAGCAGATATTCAGCACTCAGAAAAGCCAGACACAATCTGCTTAAAATATGGATAATGAAGCACAGGATGAAATTACCACTTTTCAACAACTGTTCTCTGTTGGTTTTCAACAAATTCAAAACCATCAGGTTAATTTAATAAGTCGGCAAAGTTTGCAGATGACAGGACTTAGCAAACTACCATCAGCTATGAAGAATGTCCTAGTTACTGGTCAACAAAATGGCAGATATAGATAAATGCAAAAAACTGGGGGACCTAGGAAAAAAACACCTAAATTAATCTTCAAAATTATGAGCTTTGAATATTCAGGAAATATGTCATAGAAACTGGGAACAGATGCAACTAGTACAGACAGACTCAAACCACACAAGAGGAGGTGGCCCTTCAGCAACATTAACACTGTGGAACTACTTTTTACCCAACACTTAAGTCTCTACAGCTTCAAAGAGTTCAAAAGGGATTAGACAGGTTCCCAGAAGACAAACTCATCGAGAACTGCAAAGTACATAGTAACAGCTCAGGAAGTTCCCAATGTGCAATTGTAGGGCAACTAGGTATTCTGAAGAAATATTTATGTTTCTCTGTTTCATATTCTGGCATCAGCTCCTGCAGGAGACAGGACAGAGGGCTGGTAAAACCAACAGTATTCGTATCTGTTATTGTAATCTGATACATTAGAAAAATGAACAGTCTAAATTAAACCAAATAAATCCTTTACCTACTGAAATATCTGAATTAACTAAACCCAAAGCAGAGAATTTACTAGATCAGCATGCTTTCTAAGCAAGGAGAAAACCTGTCATTGCCTAGCAGTTTAACATTAACTAGCTTTTCTCCACTGCTCTAGTTTTGTCAACTTTCTAGCATCACATTTATTGCAGCATATGGACTTTCATCCTCAGAGAGCACTGACCAGACATGCATTTGTCTTTGTGGTACATGATGTTCTGGCAAGCACTGGGAAAGGAAGGTACTGCATGCCTTGTGCATTGACCACAGGAACCAGGGTACAGACGAGTCAGAATTGAAATAAGTCCAAACCAAATTTTCAGTAAGGGCCCAATTATTCATCTCCTACCAGCCATGCTACCCCCCAGTTAACCCTCAAGTCAGGGGATTGCCATGTTGCAATTTTTCTGGTTGAACTAATGGTCACGTCCCATCTACTACATACAAGTCACTGCACTGCAAATTGCCTAAGGATCTGGACGAATCCAGGAAGAATCAGTCACTAACCTTCTTTTTCCTACTTGTATATAACTAGACTGAAGCCATATATTAAGAACCATGCATCTCTGATTTGTAAAACAACGACTAGAGTTACTAGTTCTGAAGGAACTGTACTTTTGGGTAGAGAGGAACAGAAGCTTTAGGTTTTGGGTTTGGTGTTTTGAGTTGTTGTCTTCCACATGCCTCTGAAAATGGATTAAATTCAGAAGATTTTGCAGACCCTTGCTGTCTGTGAAAGGAGCATAAGAGGCATTTCAGCTATTATCTGGGTTGCTTTGCCTACTATGGTCCCCACATTTTTCAGTGGCCAGCTTCTTTAGGTATGTGGAACAGCATAAGAAACAGGGTGTGAAATAAAGCAAAGAAGATGAACATAAAGTCAGAAATGGGAAGAAAATGAGGTACTATACTTGCCATGCAACACTGTATAATGAACAGGGAAAAGAAAGACAGTGCTATGAAGTATATCTAAATATCTAAAATACTAAAACATACTCGGAAAAAGGCAGGGGAGACAACCAGACCATGGGATGGCAAAGATATGGCTCGTAAGTTAAAGTCTAATAGCTTTGGCTGAATGCTTCTGATATTTATTAAACATGTTATTCAACATACAGCTTGTAACACATTTATACAACAAAGCGAGGTTTTGAAAAAGCCCTGGCTGTAAGAAGGGACTGGATCCTGACCCCCCCAAAGTGCCTAAGCCAGGCTGCTTGCTACACCTGAAGTGCACACTGCCCAGGGAGAGCCAGAGAAACTTTCAACACTTCAGTAAATGTAGATCAAAAGTGCCACTGCTTTTTACACACCCCAAGACTTTGGTGGAATTGGGCTTTGTCAGTATTTTTCAAAATACCACAAGTTCACATTTCTAAAAATTAACAGGTTTTGGATGGAGAGAAATGTTCAACTGTAGCATTTTCATTGCATCACACACTTTATAAATCATGACCATTGCTAGCTAGACAGACAAATAACAAATGGAACATAACAAAGCAAATAAAAAATCCTCTTAAACGGTGACATTTAAATGTTCCCTCATTGCCTTATAGATCTTCAAAAATCTGTGAAAGTACCATGTTGTTTCATGATTTCAAGACCCAACTGGCCTCTTACCACCTGCCAAAAGGGAACAGTCTCTTTGCCCGAGCCTCATTCACATCTCAGTTGTGCAGAAAAATCATTTGACTGACCAGTTTCACCTATTGCTGGTGTTCAGTTTGGAGGCAATCTGTATTTCATTCTCACCACCCCCTGCACAAACTCCTGCTACTTTTGCTGTAATAATGCTGCAGAATTTGGCAGCTCATAGCCTCCTTTTATATAAGGGGAAGAATTAATTTCACTTTGCTGTTTGTACTTTGTCCTAGAGACATGGAACACACAGAGGATTTGATTATATAATCTGCAGATATGTGGGAGGGATTTGGAGGCTTGCCTGAAAACCTGCTTCTTACACATTTGAAAGCTCAACAACATGTTTTTCCGAAGTACACATCCATGTAGCTGAAATCTCAACTGAGTTCCTCCGCTCTTGTATCACCAAAGTCATTACCAAAAAAAAACAGAAGCCACACAGGCAAGAGGGTAAATTAAAAAAATAAATAAATAAAAGCACACAGGAGGTCTATTCAATAACTTGGACTTCTTCCTGTTGTAAATGAGAAAAGCTCCAAAAGAATCTGGCGAATTTACACCCATTTATACTATCTGGTAAGTTGAGTGGTTTCAGTCCAAATACCAGCAGATCAGTCAATGTAAAATACAGCTACCAGAACTGACATTGACATTACTGTTGTTGGCAGCTTTTTCTGAGAACCTGTGGACTGGCTGAACCTTAGCCTTTTTTTCAATAAACGCTCAGGCACGTAACACATCAGCAGTTCCAGTGACAGCAGTGTCACTTCCCATTCCTTTTATCTATCACTTTTCAACATGCCTTGGTCTTAAGGCAACTGGAAGCCTTCCAGGTATCAATGAAGTCATTTTGTCTTCATTACCAGCAATAGGCTAAGATTTTCAAAAATAACACAGAAAAGAAGTTTTAAAATTCACTTTGCAATGTTAAGGAAAGTTCCAATTATTCTATTTGAAGCCTTACAGAACTGGAAAACAGTGTAGAAGACAGACAAGGTTTAAGCTGACATATTTTTACCGCACAAGCAAGTCCTAGCAAGGTGAAGCTAGCTGAAAGGTATCAGCCTTTGAGAAATCATTAGCATCAGTTTTGTTTTCTCTTTTTCAACCTTTAAAATTTGATGCTGTCTCCAATCTGTCTGACTTCAAAAGCAGTAAATGATTTGTCCTCAATAAAATAATATCTTTACACTGAAAATCAGTTTATGAGTGGTTTTAATTTTGATGGGTTTATCTTACATTTCTTCTTTGAGAAATACAGACGAAACTCCCATAAATGGACACTAATTTGCTCCCATATAAGTAAGTGGAAAACAGCTAATCTATTCCTGGAGTCTTTTTAAGATCTTAGTCACTTTACCAGTGCTGACAAGAGATACCCAAAATTATTTTATAAATCAACTTTTATATCAACTTTTTATATTAACCAAATATGGAAATATATTCTGCAAATACACAGTACTCCATTTCTTCAAAATACCAGGATGACTGAATAAACAGAAACAATTTTTGAGACACCCATCTCAAAGGTTTGCCATGGGCGGCAGACCTTGGCTTTGGGAACATACGTTGCACTCCTTCACACCCATGAGCCATGGGCTACTGGTATTTCTGGCATTGTCTTTTCTTCAGCACGTTAAGGAGAAGGTTGGCATTACAGCTGAGGCAAAAGGCTGGGACTCCTGAGATTCAGGTTAAGTATTCAAGTGCCACAAGCTTACTGTGGAATTGCATGAATCATTCTCCTAGATTCTTAACCTTGGTGTATTGAGTCACTCACACTTTTAAACCTTTTGGAAGGATGATTGTTTCTTGCTGTAAGTATGCTACTCAGCACCTCATGGCTCATACAGCAGTCTGTCAGAGACTGTCTGCACTAAAGCAACACGAATTAATTTCAAATCAATAGCTATGTGTGATTCAGGGGAAGAAATTACACAGAGCTTATGAAAACTTTCACATTTTGAAGAAGCTGCTACTAAGAAAGCTGCGGTCTCTTGGAATGCCTTAGTCTATCCTTTCTGAGAGGACCCTAGCAGGTGCTCACTAAATTAAGACAACTAAAGGATCCGTTCTTATACCAAGTATTTGAAAGATTAATGACAATGGCTGAAAAAAAGCTACTTTTCTTAGCTAAGAAAATGAGTCTGGGGACTGGAATATACCAAAGGAGGCAAGAGGACAGTGATGACACAGACAGGCTTTGGACAGGTTGGCAGGGAGAAGAGTTGAACGTGGGGGCTCTTGCAAAAGAGCCATGGATCTTGCTCTTGCGCCCAGACTGTTCCAGAAGAGGAAACAGAGCAGAGTGCATATGATTTGCCTAATCTTTGTGTATTTTATACTACTAAGTAACTAGCAATGATGTCTTAAAATTCCTCATAGGGTAACACATAACACACACCTGTACACGCAGTGAATACCCCAGAAAGCAATATGGACTGACATCTGTGACACTACAGTGTTTAAGCCCCAAATACCCTGGAAGTCAGCACATATCTGAGAGTCTTGGTAGTCAAGATGTAAAGCTCCATTTTGTTACAGGGTAACAATAAGCCTAAAACCAGGAAATCTTTCTGATGTGCCAAGAAAGAAACAATACCATGGCCTCGAGAGACACGGAATGCATAGCAGATGCCCCAGCACTGCTGAGACCCTGAGACTGAGAGCAGGCTGAGAAGTGTTGAAGTAAATTGGTGTCAGAAAGTTCTGCTGAAATGTTGGGTTGTTTTTTTTCCCCAAGCAATTTTTTCTCATTATTTTTAACTGTCATGAGAAAATCTTTCTCTATGCACTCCCTCCCACTTCTCATCACTAGAAAAAATTCATATCCATTCTGTAATAAATTAGGATGTCTCCAACTGTCATACAGTAATGCATATATAATCAAGTGGAAAATTGTTCCCTTCAATCCACCACAGAAAGCAATAAGCAACAGAAAAAATAAAGGCATTATTAGCACAGAACACGAGCTTGCAAAGTATCTTTATTTACCTCCCTTTCTCTTACTAAATCAATTTTTATTATTGGATTTCTCCGAGGAAAAAAGAATCAACACCACCAACAGCGTTTTTAAAGCCAACTTTGTATTTCCCGTAACACAAGTTTTTGCCAGCTATGTATAACCTTTGTAGTACTATAAATTCCACAATTTACAGACAGATGATTGATTGCACATTAATTTTCCTGAAGACGTATGCTTTGCTGTCAAACAAAACTCTCTAAAGAAGTTTAAAAAAAAAATCACAAATGAACACATCAACAAATGAAATGCAGAAGCCTTAAGACAGCTAATACTGTTGATTCACATAAATGACACTTACCATTAATCCAGGCTGCACTAGTCTTCACTGTACTCACAAAATCTAACCCCCATTCTCCATTTACTTCATTTGTGACTTTCTCATTTCAACACTTCGATTGTCTTCTATTCATAAAGGAGAGAAAGACATACAAAATGACAGACCTCTGCAGAGAGAACTCAATTCTACCACAGTCAGTTACCTCAAGCCCTTATTATTTGTAGGCAGATGAAGGGTCATACAGCTTATTTGTAAATGCCCTTGATTAAATCTAGATTAAAAGAGAAGTCTATATTGCCATTATTATTTGTTTTCTCTCAGACCAAAACCAGAGCTTGAAGAAATATCCTGCTATGGAATACCCTCTTTCTAGTTCACTCCAACAACTCTGCAAATACTTACATTCTCAACACCACTGGTGCAGTTTGGTGTCCCCACAGCTGCTATCCTCCATCTAGAGTCTGCTCTATTCTCTTGAGGAGATTATTAGTCTTTGAGTTAAGACATTTGTATGCACACATTATTTTGGGAAGTAGAAATATTACCATACTGCTGGAAAAAAAACAACTCTTCTGCTCTCAGTAGTGTAAAACTGAACATTGTGACATATTTGGGATAAGTTACCCTTCAAACAGGACTTCATTACTACTTGGTCTTCCGTAAACCAAGCAAAAAATTGAAAAAGGATGATCTTATTCAAGTCATCAAAAGTATCCCCTTCTGCAACCAATATGGTAATTACCCCATGTCCAATTACAACTAAGTTTGGCTAATTAGTAGCAGCCTGTGATCATCCATCACTTGCTACCCTACTGCTTCTTCCAAACACTTAGTCTACTATTCTCCCCCCTTACACATGTCCCATTCCATCCAAGCATGTGCTCTAGTACATCCTTTTACAATAGTTTCCAAAGCTGCCTGGCTTTGAATGTTTTTTCTGATCACATCTCACTCACTATCTAATAAAACATTAGGAGAATGTCTCTCTAAATACTGTCTAGATCATGATGGGCTAGAAAATCCTGGCCAGAAGATTCCATTCTCTGTATTAAAAAGTGGAATATGTGCACTTTGCATGTCCCCATGCCTCAACTTCAGACATAATTGTATAAGGGAAAACCCTCAGAAAAATAAACCAGTAAACAGTTACAAGTTGGTAGAAAAAACATTTTCAAGATGGTCAGAGGGTGCTCAAAACCAGCAGATGACTGTATCGGGAACAAATTCAGTGTAGGTTACACTGCATCCTGGAAGTTTCTACAGGAATTTCTACTCAGCTGCAGTGGGGAGGCACTCATGGCTCCACAAAAGGGATGCCTGCATGATGGGAGGCTCCAGCACAGGCCATCACAAAGACCTCCTGTAGAGAACACACTTGAAAAAAAGGCCCGAGATCCTACCCCAAATTCAGTGTGATGTGCAAATGAGAATAGGAGGGAGAATAACAGAAAGGAAAAAAGTCTAAGCCAAACAAAACCTGCTCCGATCCAGTGCTAGACAGAAGTCTAGAAACACAGCTGTTAATACAGCTCTAAATCCAGGGACTAGTGCTTGGTGAGAACAAATTTCATACTTCAATTTCCAAGAATCTGGGAATAATATTATCCTATGGTCTCCTCTGACTGCCAAAGGTATGTTCCACAGTAAAATCCTGCATTGCTGTTCGCAGTCAAAGCTTGGGCAGAAATCTATGCAAGATGAACGGAAGGGAAGTAAGGGTCAAAGGAAGGTATTTAAATTAAAATTTCCCTTTCTTAAAAACCGACCATTATATAACTTGAGAGTTTTGCCTGTCCTAGGCTGAGGCCTCAGGGTGCTTGCTAAAGTTTTCCCTTACATTTTCAACCAGTGCTTTAAAAAGGTTCAATTAACGTAAGCTGCTGGCCAAACATTCAACCAGTTTGTGTCAGTAATGGCTTCTTCTGTAAGTGCAGAAGCTATTTTCATTAACGTAACTGAGTAAGAAGTAAAATTTGATTTGAAAAAAAGAAGGCTAACTTACACTATAGATAAAGCCAGTAGAGATAAAACCATCAGTTCAAAAATTCAGAGAAAGGCTCTAGAAACAGCACAATAGTTGCTCTATCTAGCTCCTTAAGAAGTTAAAGAAATACATGAATACTTCCCCTTTCCTTCCATTCTTAGTACATGGCTTACTTTATCCAATAAGACATTTTTAACTGTTTTTATACATTTCTTTTAAATCCTAAATCCCTTGAAATTAGAACCTGACATATACCACATGTAAAAGTGAGTTGTTTGTAGCGCAGTGTTTCAAGTATGTATTTTTTATATTTATCAAGCACAACTATCCCTGCTGGCACCTTGGAAGACGGCATGAAATGTCACTAGTAGTCATCCTTGCTATACATCAGACAGTTTATCATTCTGAAGCAGTCTGCATATTGTTAGTGATACATACATTTGGGCAACCTTATTTTATTGTAAATAAATAAAAAAATTGCATCTTATAACAACTATAAAGAATAATCTTTGTAATCAACTACAGATTAAACTGTGGAGTTGCTTATCTAACCTGTAGATCTTTACCCTCTGGTCAACAAAAACTATTACCATATAAAACAGACTCAACCTATTCTCATTGAGAAAACTGAAAATGTAAACATGAATGTTAATCCAAGTTTCCAATTTCCTTATTTGAATAAGGAAAAATATACATCCTTACCCAAAATAGAATCTGATTTTTTATTTCTTTCTTCTAGACTTTGTTCAAGCTTTGAAAAAGCTTATGGCAACACAGCTGCAATGATCACAACACCCCTCTTCAAAACTACTACAGGAAAGCATATTCAACCATTTATACCACTATCTACAGTTGCTACTAGAAAAGACGTTTTGCTACAAAACTTCTCCAAAATCAAGTTTCTATTAATAAACACTTGAAAATATAAAGTAAAGATTTAAAACATCACTTCTTGTACTGCACCTTTGAAATTTATCATGCATTACAACAAGTGCTACACAGGTAAATTCCCTATTTAATTTGAATCAGATGAACTGGCATTCAAATACCACTCTGCCATACTACAATGCTGGCTAGAGAACAGTCTATTGTTTTTAATCTACAATGATCAATAGCACAAATGACTATGTCAGCAGACTGGCAAATAGTTCTATTTTTAAATCACAAAAACACATGTTGTGGCCTTGTTATTTCATAGCGAGATGTCACCAATCATTAGTGAAAGAGGATAGGAATATCTGGCTCCCTCACCTTCTAGCTTTGGTACCTTGCTCTGTTTTCATGTTTTTTTACTTGACAAGATGTTTTAGACCCACCATGTATTGGTGAAAGATGTCCAATAATACCTGTTTGTTTGTTTTTAATGGAAGTATCGTTAGATCTTGGAGTTAGTTCAGGAAGATTTTAAATTAAAAGCTATAGTCTCACTGTTAGGTGTTCTCTTTTTCATCTTGCTTGAATTCCCACACGTCTATTATCTCTGAGGAAAAAAAGTATATTACATTAAAAACAAACTAACTAACAAGCAAGCAAGCATGGAGAGGGCTTTTTCCATTCTGTTTTATATTTCACAAGGAGCATGCAAAGGCAGCTCAAGAGGAAAATTATGACAAGAGTCTGCAAAACACAGAAACAGCAGAATAACAAAATCAACAAGGAGCAGAGACTGACTGGAGCATGTGAAGGAAAACAGGGAAAAAAAAGAAATAAAAGATGCTCATTTGTATTTCTCATCAAGCATTTCTCCAATAATTGATTTTTAGCATAATCCTGATAGCTGGCAGTAGGCTGCAGTGACTGAAAATGCAAATGAAATTAAATGAAAATGCAAATTGCTCGTTCTCCTGATGTAATGAAAAGCTTTGCTCTTAGTTCACTCTCTACTAGGCTGAACAGCAATGCAAAGACAATTCCCCACCAGACAGAGCATTGCACTGCTCCCAAGTCATCCTCTCAGTTCTGCCAATGACTCTCACTACAGGTCTCACTACATTTAAAGATTGAAACACATCTTCTCAATGCCACAAAAGTAAAATGTTGCCTTTTTTCATGAAGGCTGAGAAAATCTTGCATCCCGTAGCTCGGCTTCTAAGAAAATACAACCTTGGAATCTGGAATGCAAATGCAAATAAACCAACATTTACTGAATCTCAGTCCCCCATTTCAGACAGTGGAAAACAGCAAACGCAGCACCACCGGAAAATATCAGAGGACCAAGACAGGAGAATTTACAAGTAACTTAGCAATAGGGACAATCAGTCACTGAGGAAAGGGGTAAACCTGGAGGTCTATCAACATTCCCTCTCTTCCTTATTTATTTTCTTCCCTATGATACGATACAATGATGGACAAATGTAAGAAAGCTAAATTAATCTAATTATTTTCAGTATTGAAAGAAGTAAAGATGTTGAAGATGCTAATAAAGACATAAGGTGTGCTAAAAATGAGAGGAAAAAAAATATTACTAGGAATTACCATTCTAAGGGACAAAGTGTTTTTTACCTAACACAAGAAACCACAAGGCTATTTCGCTTTTAGTGCGACTTCTAGTTTTTAAGAAAAATAAAGAATCTCAAAAAAATCTCAAAAACTCTTTAGCCGCCAGAGAAAAATTTTATACTAAATAACAATCTCAGCACAGTCATTCCAGATTTATACAGATTTGGTTGATTAGTTGGAAGATCAGAAAGCTAAAAGTCTAACAGTGAAAATCATTACAAAGCAGATTTCAAAAAAATGACAAATCAGACATCCAGAAAGATCCTGGGTCTTATTTACCACAATCATTCTTTCTGGAGCTTGAATGTGTATAAATAGAACCTTTTCACCAAGAGGTTTATTATATTTCATTTTGAAATAGCAGGAAGTCTGACATTTCAGACAATGAAGGACTTCACATGAATATAGTCTTCATGAATAATTAATAAAAAGTCATTCAGTTAGTTTGGCAGCTTTAAAAGTAACTTGGTTCTTTGCTTTAGCTGCTACCCTTCTACTTGTAATTGTAAGGCTCACAGCAACACTTTTTCCTTCATGCCACATAAGGATAATAAATACTCCTTAAATACACAGGCTCAACCAACTTTGTAGATTACACAGGTACATGATATGTCACAATTCTCTCTGTAATTTTTATCTCCGTAAGAGAGTTAAGATTTAACAGCTTGACTTAAAACGTATTTTTAATAACGATGCAAAATTATTTTTTTTTGCTCAGTATTGCCAAACTATTTTAAGGCAACATAAACTAGTGATGAATACTAGTAATATTTTTAATACCTTTGCATAAAGTAAGGCAAACTGTCAGGGGGGGCGTGGGGGGATGTACAATAAAGTAAATAAACACAACTGGTAGAGCATGTCAGACTCAGTCAAACCACATACATTTGTAAAAAAACGTGTAATACAATATAATGTTCTGTTCTAAAATGAAAGATGCAGTTGACAGACTAAGGGAAATAATGCATTTTATTCTCTCCCCCCCCACACATTTACAGAGACACCCCTGGATGCTTTTTTGCCTTTAGAAGCTGAAATACCTCCAATATTTCCAGAGATTTCTCCATACATATTCTGTGTTCACTCTAAGTAAGTAAGTGCTAGTTTGCTATTACCAATATAAATTTCACTGGTCAAAAAGAAAAAGAAGTTAGTTTGCAATTTTATATAGCCCATAAGGATAATTTCACTATCACATTTAATATCTGCTACTGTAACAAAATATCAAACACAATTAATCCTCCTAATGCATGATATAATCGCTAAACGGATATATTTTCTATTTGAACTAAATAAATGCAGCACAGCTCAGGCAGATGGAGTACTCCGAAAGCTAATAACATTTACAGTTACGAATGCTATGCTGGAAACATAAGCACCACACTACAGGACATAAATTTAGGAGAGCGTTCCCCTTGACTTACCAGATATTCTAGCAAGAAGACCATTCATTCATCTCACTCTGAATCCTGAAGTACTAAGCGGATGCTGTGGAAGAAGGGTGCACAAGCTGGCAGATTGAGGCAGATTGATGGCATGACATGATACAACAGATTTTGCTCTCAAACATGCCAGGTGGGGCCAGTGATATGCTACTGACTACTCAAAAGGTCATCATTCAGAGGTCCACACCACCCCAGTCAAGATTTCTGTTCTGCAATACAGAGGCCATAAAGAAGTAATATTATACTACTGAGTGTAACCTTCATATGAATGCTTTTGTTACTAAAGCTATGTTCTGGAGTAGAGGGATACCCAAACATCATAAATTCTCCTTTCCATTATGCTTTCCCTTCAGAATTTCTTTACCTACTTCCTACCATACTTTCCCATATTCCCTTACTGAAATTAGTATTTTCTTTATGTGAAATATTAAGAGAAGCAATCTAGAGCCTAAAGAGAAGAAAGTCCAAAAGAGCAAAATTCTATCATTCTGTGACTAGAGAATTAATGGTCAGTTTACTTGTAGCCAGTTATGACACAAGAAAGGCATGTGGAGTACAGATGGTAATGCACAACTCAACTTACACATGATTATCAAGAATTCAGGCGTAACTCCCATGCCGCCGACAAGGGGGATTTAATGAACTACCTCTATGGGGTTGTCCTCAAAAGGTTCATCTGTGCGTCTGCAAATCAAGGCACACAATACAACAGGCTCTTTTCTCTGAAGGGAGCCAAGAAAATGTACAGTAACACGACTGTAAGTAACTGGCATATAACACTACAAGTGAAAGTTGTAAAATACGTAGCAGGAGCTCCCAGTTAATCTCTATTATCCTGAACTATCCTGAATTTCTATTATCCTGAAATATTCTGAATCATTATACTTACTATTATATTCTAAATGATTACCCTAAATATCCTGAGGTATCCTGGTATTCCCCATTTGTTGGACTAAGGAAACTTTTACCACTCATGCAAGTGAAGGTACAGCCTCACAACTGAAATCAATACACAAAGTATTATTTTACATATGACTTTTTTTTTAATACACTGTATTCCAAACGATCTTTGTTGCCTATGCTAATAGTCTCTCCAACCCCCTCAGCTGATCAGCTTATGTTTCCAACATGCAGACTTCGACCTATTAGTTAAAACTTTGGAAAACTTTAAGTGACCAGAAAGCTTTCAGCACAGTTCTCAGACTTTGGGAAGTTCAACCAAAGCAGTTTGGGCCATGTGCATTTTTAATCAAGTCTCCTTCATTTTGACAGCTTTTACTCATCCCAAGTGTAAACTTCCCTCTCCCCAGGTGATTACAGAGGCACTAGACACAATGCACAAAATACACTAGCTGCAGGAACAAATCTGCAGCACTGAATTAAAATAACAGTTATTTGAAGGACCTCTCCCTTTCATCACAGAAAACAGGTGTGCAGTAGACTGTAAAAAGAGAAACCAGTCTCTCATGCTGGCAGAAAAAACCAACCCTGGTTCCTCTGCCTCCAGACAGTGCCTATTTGCTGCTAGGAAAAACCCTGACTTAAGAGGCAGTCCTTGGCTGCAAGTCCTTCATATTCTGCATGTCCAACTCTTCCTAAGGCCCGATTAAAAGGCTGCCAGAATAATCAAGAGTTGCAACCCTCAAACAACAACTTACCAGCTTTGCTAAGAACATGAGCCACTACGTAACGCTCAGTACCAGGAAAAATTAGTTCAGGAGTACTTATAAATAAGCATTAAATTAGCAGGCCTTCCCAAAATTACTCTGCATATCAACCCACCATCGGCAGTGCTAAGGATAAACCTAATAAAACTCCCAAAAGGCTAGGAAAAACACTTGTGCTCACAAGCACCATTGCATAAATTGCCTTGGAACAAGATTTGAATAGTAGAAGATCTGAACCTACAGTGAAAGACATAGAAAAGCTGCCCTTTATGTGACATATGCTACTGAAAAAGGTAGGAAAGAGTCTGTGGTTCTGGAATTAGCATAACAAGGGGGGAATAGTAAGATTAACTATGTTTGAAAGGCAGTTTTAATTCCTGACATTTCCTATTTTTCAAGTGTTCAATTTTTGGATTGTAATATTCTTTGAATGCACCATTTATAACACAATTCATACAGAGAATGCCCACTGCCCATCTGCTTCATAACATGTCCAAGAAATGTTACACTGTATTTGCTTTATGCAAAATATTTTGAGGAACAGGAACTGTGCTTCATAGCTGACCACATACAGATAAACATTTTTTTCTTATTGTCAGGTGCAATAACATGTTCAAGAGAATGAATGGTTCCTGCTCTAGAATTCAGGGGGAGAACATCACAACAAAAGCTATTTAGCTGTCAGCTTCCCAGGCATGCAATAAATGACACGGTCCTTTAAAATGTCTGTGAAATACTTGTCTGCAAATGACAAAGCATACTATGCTAGTAAGCAGCTACGATTATCCTTATTCTGAATAAACACTATGTAAATCAAGCCTCAGCATCAACTGAGATACCAAAATGCTTGCCCAATGTCATTTGGTCTGCAACAAAGAATAAAAACCATGAAGCTGTCCGAACAGTTTTTCATGTTCCATTTTCATACCCATTAATGTGTGCCCTCATACACTGTGTGTTTACCAAGTAAATAAAGTAGCTAAGCTGCTGGTGTCATTAATCTCCAGTTCTTCATTAAATATCAAGCAGCACTCATTTCCCTGTGAGCTCTGGTCTACTGAAAATTGCGCTTACCTACATAGAATATTTTATGCAGGTGCAAGATTGCTGAACCTCATCTCCAGGGACCTTATGACTATGTCAGCATTCCATCCACTCACAGTACAGCAGAGCCTGCTATGCTGCTAATATTACACCACACAAGCACACCTGTAAGCCTACCAAGATCATCACTATTTTGCATCTTTGTTGTGAGTGCCAGACTGAACAGCAACATGCAAAGCGTTCAGTATTTCATCCAGTTCTATAGCAGATATCTCTAATCAACTGGAAATCTGTTACCTGTAATGGGGTTAAAACATATCTGCCCTATGCTTACACTTAAGCATAATTAATAGCAGCTAGAATATGTAAGACTGACATCAGAAGAGGGATGAAATAAACAACTAAGTGGTTCTTCTGAGAAGACAGGTGTTATATTTCTGCAGATTCCAAGGTGGAATCACACTTTAAATCACAAAACACTATTATCACACTGGTAAAGAGCAGGAAAAAGAAGAAAGGGAAGGCAGGAGAAAATATAGGATGTATTTGGGTAAAAAACAAAGTACAAAAGTATGGAGAGTCTTACTGTCGAGGTTAGGAAATTTTTCTAAACTGACACACAGAGAAATGCTGTATTTGCTTATTTTTATTGTCCGCAAACAGGGCTCACAGACAATAGATGAGGTCAGTTTCTTGGCTTGTAGATAAATATTAAAGCATAATACTATTTTTAGCTAACTTCCTAAGGAAATCAGGCATATGCAACTGTGTTAACAGTCAGCCCTGTCCTGTAGTATTTTTTGAACCCAGACGCAGCTTGAACAGATTTTGGTAAAAGGCTAAATATCTCAAAAGGACAAGCTGCCTGCACACTTTGGGAAAGCTGGCAGGCAGGTGCAGGAAAAGCAGTATATTAAGACCTCATTAAAAGGAAAGAGGGAGTGGTGGTTCACTCCAGGGGGTGGTGGCAGATCAGCAGCACCCTTGAGATTTCCAGCTAGGAACAGCACTCATGTCCAATAAAAGAGAGAGGAAAATAGGAGGAAGATGGGGCAGAGCAGCACAGGGCACAGGTAATACAGACCTATGAAAAAAATAAAAAAGAAGGAAAAAAGAAAACAAGAGAGACTTCATAAGACTTGCTGCTTATTAAACACCATATATACGTCTGTATATAGCATGCTATGCTCTGTCTTGGCAGGAAGGTTAGCTCAATTCTTTAATGGAACTGATTAAAATGATCCTAAGTGGTCCTCATAATCTTTAAAATATGTCCCTTGGCACTAACAATTTTATGATGAAAGCTAAATTATGGTCAGACTGAATTAAAAAAATTGAGGTAAATTGCATTAAGCTATTTAATACAAATGTTCATTCTGAACAGCAACTACATGTTTATTCTCATATCCTGTAGGAACAAGGACATAAAGGTGATCTGTCTTAAAATCACCAGATGCAATGAGAAGCAAAGACAGGAAGACTTAACTAATGGCATCTGGGTTTCCTCTGTGCTGGTGGCCTTACAGCTGCTAACCAGCATAAATTATTTTTCTATCATCAGCCAGGAATTCACACCACCATGTGTCTACTCTCGCTAACCTGTTACTAGTGCTAATTTTCTTTCACCTTCCAGATGTTATATTTTCTTCTACAACAAACTCCAATGTTACAGTAACATACAGCATTATCTATTCAAACATCTCTTTTCTGGAGTTTAGGTTTCCTGTCCTGTATTTACAGAGTTCAATTTTTTCCCCTCCAGATATACTTTTATCAAGGTTACATTATTTATCTTTTCCCTTTTTTGTGTTTATTTCTCTTGCCCCAGGGCTTTGTTTTTATGTTTACTATGTTTTCACTCTTTCCTCTACCTTAGCAGAAGAGAAACTGGTGACAACTTTACTTCTCTCTGCTCCTCTAATATCAACACTGAGCACTCAGTTATTTCTTCACTAGGTTCACTTAACTTCCTGTGTTTGCTTTACTCACTGTTATCCATGCAGAAATATATGTAGCACCGAACAAACAGCTGCATCAGTGGTGACCCACTCTGCAACACCTGAGCTACCTGTATCTCCATTATTCCAGCACCAAAATCAGAGTCTGAAATAAACTGGCAGGGCTCACTCGGGCTCCAAGATTGGGAAGAACAGTCACAGTATGCAAGAGATGACCCAAAACACCATGATTGACTCAGAAGTTGATAGGAGCTTTTGTAACTTTGGAGAGTCACATGGATGCCAAAGCTGGGTGGCAAAAGCTTTATCAATTATTTCACAAGGAAAGGCCACACTAAATTTATGTTTTCAAAATAAGAAATGTAGCTGCTAAAATAGAAGATTGCTATGTAGGGAAGTGTGCTAAAGCATAAAGCAGGTTAAAGGAGGGCTGTGGCCTAGAAAAAAGGAGAATTAAAGGGGTTTGCATGAGAACAGAAAACACACTATAATACTGAACTGCACTTATATATCACTAGGTGTCCCAAAAAAAGAACAAAATCCCTCTGCTAGACTCACACTCAACCCATCTTGCTAAATAAAGCCTAAATTATCAGCTAATCACCTCAGCCTCCAGGCGCAGCTGAGAGAGATGAATCTAATGCCTATGTGTTATTTTGTGAACATTTCAGCATGGAGACACAAAACAGAAACTGACTCCACTTGAAGAAGAATTACCTCAAAAAATCCAAACCAACACAAACTTCCCTTTTCCCCTTTCCCTCCAATGGCATGCAATTAAACCACTACATTTTTCTAGTGTTTGGAGAATGGCAAGACGACGACACTGAGATTTTTAAAAGTGTGTTTAAAACTGAAATAGTATGGTGCTGGAGATGGGATTTGCTCTCACCCTTTCTAAGCACATTGCTCTCAAGATATGGTCTGCAGCTTCTCTGATCTCCCCATGCTCACTGCCCTTCAAACAGTTTAATTCCTCCTAGACAGCTGGCAACATCCTCACTTGTCTTCCCAGCACATCTGACTGATCCTTGCCTCCCCGTCTCCAGTTTCTCTAGCAAGCTCCCAGGCTTCCCACACTGCCTGCACTCTTACCATGGATACCTGACAAGTTAGGAGAATGCACCCACCAAACACATTTATCTCTTTCACATGTTCTGTGCCTTAACTCAAACAAAAGTGCATGAGTACATTAAAAAAAAAAATAATGTATGATAGAGACATGTATATCTAATTTAATAATGTGTATATTATGCATATATAATTTATACAATTCATAGATCTCACACAATGGAGCCAGGCACCAGAATTAATATAACCTGATAATATAAATTTCATTACGGGTCTCCTGTCTTGGTAGAAACTTCACACAGATGGCTCAGGAAACATTTCAGTTGCTTTTCCCCTCCTTAAACATCTCATAGACGCTAGCATTAAAAATTTCAGGGGAAAGTGAAAAAAGCGGTAGACAAAAGACAGAAGAAATAAATAAAAGAGTAGGCAGATGTAGGTTCCCCCTCTGCAGGCATCACTCAAGTTACAAATGATGTCAAAGAGCAAAGCATTAAATCTTTTTTCCTGTCTAAAACTTTGTCAGTTTTCAGCTCACTGGTATTTTGTCATCTTATCAGAACCCTCCTGGTTTTCTTAGCATAAAGCCTAAGCAATAGTATTTTCCTGGTATTCTATATTCAAGATGAAAGACTAAGGCTAAATTAAGGATGTTTATACACCACTGAGTGCAGAACTAAGTGGTTTTCTGAGCGATAGGTACTTTTGCAGAATACCTATCCAACATTTCTAAGGCATCTATCATTGAAGGATCTTCTGACAAAAAGGCTTTGTTCTATTTAAGTCTCCAAAGACTTTCGTTTTCAATGCTGGAACAAACTGAACAGACGGTGGAAAAAAAACCAATAAACTGCCACATAAACGCAGGCGTAGAAGGATCCTGCAAGTCCCATATTATGTTACTGATCTCTCCTCTGCTTTGTGCACAAATGACTGGTACAAACAAGAGAGAATCACATGCACACAGCAGACAGCTTGTGAACTCATCAGGGGCACATTTGAAAAAGGCATGTACTCAACAACTAATTGCTTTGGGAAAGAAAACAGTACAGAGGGCTGCACCTACAAGGATTCTAAACTAATTGTAGGGCCAGTAACATTAGGCCTGTCGTAATCCAGGGCAGATGTTTATTGCAAAGCTCCAGAAACTTTCTCCTGTTCTGTACCACAAAAAATATGCAGAATTAAAATTTATACTTGGGCAGAATATTTCAGCTGTGTATTATAATGCCAAAACCTTCAATCATAAAAACAAATTAAGAAACACAAGTCTCGGCAATAAGTCTTTTGCCATCTCCTGTGCATGCTAACGCATGCATCATCCATGCTTAGCACAAGGGAAATAAGCATCACACATGCCGCCTATGAACTCACAACTACTCTCTTTATGTGTTTGCTAGTGATAAGAAAAAAATATATTTACAGAAGCTCATTACACATCACTATAAAGACAGAAGAAGAAATATCATAGTGAGATTTAAAGCTCTTCTGGGGACAGACCCTCCTATCCCTGATGAAATAACCACTGAAGCACCTAAACACAGTTAAAATTTTATTTCTCTTTAAGACTACACTGACACTCCTCTAAATAACTAAGATTGAGTCACAGTATCTTCATTAGAAAAGGTACACATCTTCATAAGGCTACATTCATTATTAAATTGGTAGTTAAATTTTTAAGACACATACGTAGATGCTACATAATTCTTTGATACTGATAAAAACAGCAAAGGTTCTACAGACTGAAATGTTTGCTTACATTTATAAAGAGACACGAGACAAACTCTCTGAACAAGAGAGATGTGCATTTAAAAATAAGTAATACTAGGGATGACAGAAGCACCTGTGCAACTTCATTAAGTGGGATTAATACAGGCCTGATGATCGCTTGCAAGGGTACTTTCCACAACTTATTTCTAAGAGACAGTTATGAATTTCAAACTCATATATACTGATTGCCTTCTGTATACAGAAGGGTGGATAAAACAATGTTTAACATTGTATAAAAAGAGGTAAGCTTCAGACCTGTAAGAGGAATTGCTGTTCTAAGCCATTTTTGTCCTATAAATCTCTCTTGTTGCTGGCCAGGGAATGGGTAAGTTTTGCATTATGGTGCACAACACAGGCATAAAAGCTGGAGATCTAACTGCCACTGGTTTCAAAATAATAAATTCAAAACCAATATGTACAAGCACATAAATGTCAACTGCATTTTTGTGCTAAACAGGGCAAAGCTTTGGCTATTAAAAAAAAAACCAAAACAAAAAAAAAAAAAAAAAAAAGCAAAAACCACATAATAAATCCAGCCTTTACAGATATTCTTCTAAAAATAAAAGGGCTTTTGGTTTTTGAAGGGGGGAGGGGAGGTGGTTTGGTTGGTTGTTTTCTTAATTTTATTTTCTTACCCATTTATGAGGGAAATAAAGATTTGGCTTTCATTCACATTCAATCCCAATTATTGGCTCTGTTGTGCCTGGTCAGCAGCTTCAATGAAACTAGAACATTATGCCATATACACTGAAAAGGAGCCTGTTTACTCAACTAAAGGGTTAAAATGAAGCAGCACAGGGAACTACAAGAACAACATATCCCTACTGAAAGGAAAAAGTAGCCAGGAAATTAGCTCTTAGGCCAGTTTTTGACAGATTGAACATTCACATCACAGAATGGCTACTCTGCACTGTCACCCTTTTACCAGAGGGCACAGACAGAGGTGACGAGTGAGTGACAGTGCTGCCCCGCAGGTATTTCTGATGTGGAAGCCATCGTGGGCCAGTGGGAAAAACTCAGAAGTAGCCCTAAGTGACCCTGAGACTGACAAAGAGCTGATAGCTCCAGAGTCCATCTGCTTTTTTCTTTTTGCTAGAGGTGCATTTACGTACACTGCAATAGGCTGACAGATGTAATATACATCCACACAAGCCTAAGATGAGTCTTTATTCTACATTCTTCCTCCTGGGCTGCAAAAGGCTACGTCAGAAATCATGCCTGCTCATTTAGGGATTTTACGTAACTGCCCCAGCCAGGCACACGTCAGTACACGTGATGCCTTCCCAAACAGTCTTCACTACTGGACCTCACCTGAACAGCATCACTAGGGGAAAAAAGATAGAAAGAAAACCAAACCACTGGTTGGAAACCTTGAACCCAAATATTCCACAGAAGTTTAAGGTACCGTAAACGTGGACCCAGATCCAAGTTTATCCAGAATACATACCACCACTCAGGAAACAGAGGAAACTAGAAACGTCACTGTGTAACAGCTTGTTGACAGACAAATTAAATACTTTAACAGGGTACCATGGCCAAACAAGGAAAAAGAAATGTCTCAGTCCTTTTCCCTGTGCCTAGCCATGTGGTTTTAACTGCTCTTTTCAACAGGACCGGGTGCAGGGTTACTCTCTACTTCTGGAGGGAGTTACAATCCAGCAAAATAATCTAATGAAATTTAAAACTGCATTTTCATTTACATTGGATGCAGTACACATGCAGACTTGGCCTGCAATAAATACTCCCTCCAACAGTGAGGAAGCTCAGCAGATGACTAATGCCACTGCAGATACAGCTGTGCCATCCAGGTGCTGGGGCTGGAAGCAATGGGCATCAGCACCTCCTACTGCCAACCACAGGAGGACACCCTGGGGCCCACACGATGAAATCAACCCGACTTTTGTTTAGAAAAGGCAAAACATGACCATACAGCAAGGCCTATAAACCAAAAATTGGTACTCAGCTCAGTCTGCCAACTGAATTAACTAGCACAGCCTGTACATGAACCACGAAGGACAAGTAAGGGCTCTCCACCAACACCCTTCCACCACCTGCACATGGCAGATGGGCATACAGGGATGCATATCCACAGCTGGAACTTGCACAGCTGTAAGTGGAAGGGGGAAAAGCAAGGAAAACCCTTCAAAGGGCAGATGAAGGTGAGAACAGGAGAGTAAATACTAGATAAAGGCAGAAGCCTACTCTGAAAAGCCTGTGTAACCTGCTTTAGATGGCCCTGCCTTGGCTGGGGGGTTGGACTAGACAATCTCCAGAGGACCCTTCCTAAAAAAATAACAGTGTAATGCCATAAGCTAGTATTTGCTACTGTAATAAGCTAGGTTACTGTTATAGTATGCCTTGAACTATAGTGCCCATTTTAATACATCCATCAAAAGATTACCTAGTTCTGCAAGGATTTCCATCTGACACAGAATACTATTTTGCAGCATCAAATACATTTTCAGCAGTTTTGATTCAACTTTTTACCTTCCAGAGCAACTGTTGAACGTGCTGAGATTGAATAAGGTTACCTCTCCACTAGAGCTGACAAAACACTTTACTGACAGCTGTGTCTCGTAAACAGAACTAAAAACTTCCTCTCACAAAACACTTCAAGAAGTTAGTTACAATAAATATAGTCCTGAACCAGAACAGAAGCCTTGAATGTAGGCATTTTGCAGATCATATTAAAAAGAGTTTCTATTAATATTTTTGTTTTGTAGTGCTCTGACTTAATTCTATCCATCTTCTGTTACCACTTTGCACACGTCACCAACTGTTTTATTCCCAGTTTTTCTAACAAAAGCCAGGCTGCCTGCTCTCATTGTTCCCCAGGTACTGAAAACCATGGAAAGGGGGGACAAATCTACTGCTTCAAAGAGCTCATCTTTGGACACTCAAGCCTTGAGTGTACTGAAGTCCAGACAAGTCCTTTTTGAAGTATCTTTTAAAAATCATTTCCATTGCTGCATTAAACAAGCAAACAAGTTATTGAATCTACTCTTTTAACTTGGTTCTTATACAAAGCTTCACTTATACTTGAAACGGCAAATTTGTTATTCTTCAGACACTAACTATTGAACACAAAACATGCTCTTCTACAGAGGCAAGAACCAATGCTACTCCAAATGCACGCTCTGTATGCTGGCTGCTTAAAACAGAGTAAAAGGGCAAATGAACCACGATGTTTAACCACTGAAAAGTATCCCTAATGAGCTGACAGTGTCTCTAAAGTTGAGAGAAAACAAATTTAATTAGCTCAGTTGTTCCATGATGTCAAAAGTTTTCCAGCTCAAAGTGGAATACACAGAAATCAGGTACTGATTTTAAGAGAGAAAGGAAACAGGTCATACCAGATACAAAGATGGAGACCACAAATTTAAAATTATTAAACAGACCTGGTTCGTCTCTCTGCGGTACTTCAGCAAGATGCACTGACTTTGATTCAATCTATACTGACCAAACAGAAGGCAAAACCAAACCATATCTAAGGTATATGTAACATGCACCTCATAAAGCAGGCATAAACTCCTAGGACAAGCCCTTGCTTCAATGAGCCAAACTGAGGAAAAAGATATATTAGCCCAGCAGCAATTCCTCTTGTTTTAGTTCTACTGTTTTCCTTCTATAAGCAGACACTTTTTTTTTTAATATGTATATATTTCATCTTAAGTATCACTAAACCTCTACAGGTCTCTCCACCTAGCAAGAATCATGGCCGTCTACAGGACACCACAGCTTGCATTAAGCAAACAGGCACAAGAAGGTATACTCAAAGGTCTACTTAAGACTGAATAACAGACAAGCATCTCTGAATATAGTAAGATGACAGATGAAATAAGCAACATTCTCTTGATAGGTTTTTAAAAATAAAATATTGAGCCTTGCACAACTGAAATTATAAAATGTAACAAAACATAACAACACTACAATTTGCCATTTCAGATCTTATGCAAACAAAATTATTACTAATTGCAAGAAATCAAACAAATTCATCAGCAGAATGTGGTGCTTATTTTAGGAATAATCTTCAACCAAAATTAAAGATGTCTTTGTTAAGGAAAAAAAAAGTAGATAAAAACATCTGGTGCTATTGGTAGGAGAGATCATTTTCTGAGTAAAATGGAGCTGCATTACCAAAATGAATAAGCAAATAGTAGCAATGGGAAAGCTAAGTTAAAACAGAGAAACACAGCACAGAAAATTTCAGTGAGCAGAGAGTTTAAACCTTTTATTACTAAAACCTGAAGAAGGAAAGACACGTACAGCTTCCAGATATAGCAACTTCACCAGAAGAGGACAGGTACTGTTTCCCATTAACATTCTAATACTGGAAAAATGCCCAAGGGAAGCAAACCCATAATGCAGCAGAAAGCAAACATTTCTAAAAGTACTTGTGGCAACGAGCTGCAGAGAGCCAACACCCTCACAGTTCTTTCCAGCTTGCTCTGCTGAGCCTTGCTCCACAGAGGAGAGAGCACCAGTTGGAAAAAAGAAGAAAACATGAGACAGAAAGGTGTAAGGGAAAAGAAATTTGGAGAGGGAGGGTGTCAGATCACTGACACCCCTTCTGAAACTGCTAAGAGCTGTGGGCAAAGACGGACAAAACAAGACTGACGTTTCAGAGGCTTTGTGCTGCCCTGAAGGAACACGTCCATCTGTAGTTATCTGCTGGTTGAAGAGGGGATAAATACACTCCCAAACTTCAGAACAGTGGGAAAAACACTCGAGGGTGGTTTGGGTTTTAGGTGAGGCTTTATTCGGTTGAAATATTTTCAATAACTGGCACCAAGAGGAATCCTGAGTGTTTTGTCTCATTCTACCAGCACAGCTGGTTATCGAGTTGTGTAGCTTTTCCCTGAAGCAGTGCCCAAACACAGCCTCTCTAGACAAACACACACTTCTTCCACAAGGAGCCCACGCTAAAGAGAAACATGTAAATCACCCCAAATCCATAAGCCCCAAGGCACAGACTATCCAATCCTATCAACACTGCTTAATCAAGTTTTCAAGGAGACTCCAAATACATGGAGACAAATAACAAAACACAACCAAAGTAGATAAGCAGGTTTTTCTCATGGCCAAAGAACGAAAAGCAGCTATAAGAAGAGCACTGGTTGCACACAACATTTTTCAGGTATTTATAGGAAATAGTTGTTGGAAACCCACAACAGGCACACCTATCTCAGGAGGGAGGGCTGGAGACCAAAAAAACCCAACCACCAAACCAAGTTCCAGTAAGTTCAGGACCTCCCCCCAGGTCCACTTCATCCCTTGGCAGCGTGCTGAAGCTAGGCGGCAACACCACAGCTGATCTGCAACCAGTACACAAAAGCCAATGGAACCAATCTACTCAGGGGCATACCTAATGTATAAAAATATCTATTTATGAATGGCAGGTAAAAATCACACTTATTTTGGGGAAAGCAATACTTCACAAAGTGATTTAGTCAGGGAGAAACTGATAATGAAAATAATTTGAAACATTTAATTAGAACATAAAACCGAACAAATTAACAACTTCAAACTGTCAAAAATGTGTAAGAAAAAATGGGGAATAATTATTTTAGCTGTTTCCACTGTAAATTATTATTTCTAAATATCAAGGATTTAATGTAATTATGTTGCCATTAAGTCAATTTTCTTCAGAGCAACAGATTCCATAACCAAGTAAGTATATGTTTTCAATCCTCCAATTCTAGATTTTCCTTCAAAATTTTAATAATAACAACTACCAAATTAAAAACGTGGGTTTAAATAAGTCCCAAGATGCACAGGCAGCACATTACACAGTCCACTTCAGCCAGCATTAGATTAATTTTAGAGGATGGAGAAGGAAAGGAAGATCAGTTACCTGAATAGCCCTTACAGAAGGTGAAAATAAGCAGACTGCAGAATACAGAACTAAGGTCTGTCTTACAAAAATAAATATAATGCTTACATACTTACCTGCACTTTATTCTGAAGTACGAGAAGGCATAAAACTACCAATTTTAGAGACTGTTTAAAGATCTCATTAAAGGTTTTTAAGGAATTTGAAGGAAATTTAAAGAACTGGTTTTTTGAGAATCATCCTGGTAAGATGATCCCATGAGATTGGTTGCTGGCATATTTTGTTGCCTCAGGTTGATTTTTCTTCACAATTCAGTATTTTAAAACAAAACCAGCTTCTTTAGGATGAAGACTTCTTTGAGATTTTTGTAATCCAGCTAAATAATCTCCACATCAGGAGTTCCCAGGTGACTTAATATTCTTGGAGGCCTAACACAAACACAGTGGCAATATTCACAGACTGAGACTTGATTAGCAGATGTCAAGGTCCAACACAAAGCTGCTATAAAAAGCTATGGCTCTTTTACAGAGTAGACAGAGCACAATGGCAGGATTCATATAACAACACTGTTGTGTGTTATTACATCAGAAAGACATCCACTAACTGTGATCTCTGTCACTCTGTTTCATCACTAACTATAAATAGCATCAACCCCAAAGCATTAGGAAATACAACATAACCGGACCCTCTGCTAAAAGAAATCCATTCGACCACAAGCCCATATTTTAGTGTTAGCAAGTAGTTTCTCAAGACAAATACAAAAGCAGACACATTAACACTGTACACACTAGGAGCTCCAATAATCCAAGCCTGAAGAAGCAAGTAGAAGAATCCAAGCTTGAAGTAAATAATGGATCTTAGTCCCAAGACGTAAGCAGGTAATATGCTGTTTACTTGGTCTCATTTTGTAGTGAACAAGCCTGATTAATTTTCAACATCAAGCTTCCACCTACAGAAGCTTCTGCAGTAAATCTAGGTCTGAGACGGTTACCAATGAGGATTACAGTATAATTTATTACTTCAAATAAACAGAAGCATAGATTTAGCATTGGCCTCAAAACCTCCAGTCATGCAACCTTAGAAGCCCTTGGAACACCCACCCAAATTTTTGAACTGTTACATTAGTGGTGTTCATGCAATGGGTAGTATTTGTCACCTGAGAAAAGGCTTGTAGTAGCTGGCAGTGATTGAGGTGAAGAGATCACTACTGACATAGGGTGTAATTCTTTAGCAATTTTAACCAGGAAACTGCATTACAGAAGTTGATAACTGCAATAATAAAAGTAGATAAGATAGAGGAAGAACTGTAAGAATTATTTTCCCTATATAATAAAGAGCACATCTAATATGCCACTGGACTTATTTTTTGCAAGTTTAATAGTGTTAAAAAGTATCTTACTGTGCAAATATTTCTACCAAATAAACTGTATAAACTAGTAAAAATGTTACACATATTGAGAAAACAAATTATTCAACAGTGAGGGGTGGATTTATCAACCTTGCAAAGTAAAAATGTATTATACATCTACACGGCTAAATATTTTATTTAAAAAAAAAACTAGCCAACAACAAAAAATACAGTGAATCAGGAATACAGTAAGCTAACTTCCAATGAGAATGCTGCTTTGATGTGCATCTGTGTTATGGAAGCAAGGACTTCTTCCCTGAACAAAAAAGAAATGATATTGAATGTCATCTAAGAACAAATCACATGCACACACAGGCACATGACCCTACACCCTCAATCACCTTGTCTACATTTCACAGGACCAGTCAATGTGAAAGCAAAAAAGAAAAAAAATAATTGGTATAGTGCCTTCTCAGACTTTGAAATCACATCCTGCAATATTTCCTATGCCATTAAAGGTATACAGATATCTAGTAATTCTCAGAAATCCATTTTCTTGTACACTGAGCCCCAAAGAAAATTTGAGGGCTACTCATAACACGAACGGTTTGGGTTGGAAGAGACCTTAAAGATCATTTACTTGCAGCCTTGAAACTAGATAATCTAGTTCCTGCCATGAGCAGGGACACCCTCCACTGGACCACGTTGCTCAAAGCTCCGTTCAACCTGGCCTTGAACACTGCCAGGGATAGGGCAGCCACAGCTTCTTTGGACTACCTGTCCCAGAGTCTCACCACTCAGAGTAAAGAATTTTTTCCTTATACCTGATATAAATCTACCCTCTTTCAGTTTCAAGCCATTCCCCTTTGTTCTATCACTACATGCCATTATAAGAAGTCCCTTTCCAACCTTCCTGTAGGCCCCCTTTAGGTACTGGAAGTCTGATGTAAGGTCTCCCTGGAGCCTTCTCTTCTCCAGGCTGAACAACCTTAAGTTACAGAAGATGTGTTTATAGGAAAAGCTGGAGAGAATACATTGTGGAGGAAATAATTTTGAAAATCTTGAAAAAAAAATTTCCTTAATTATGCTCCAAAATTATGACAAACATCTCCCAAGGAAGATGATACGCACACCAATGCCTGAAAGATTTAACATGCTGAACTAGAGAAGTTTCGGGGGAAAAAAACACCAAAGCCCCCTTTATTAGAAGTTCTTGTAAACAAGCTAATATTAGTCTGTGTATCATACATATCACTCTTCATCTAAAGCCATGCAAAGTAGAAAATTAGCAGATAATTCTACAAAATCTATTTTGATCACTCAGCCTTTTAGACAGATTTCAACCACCAGAGGCAGACACTGTTAACCATTCCCTATGTCAAGTATTCTCCATACGAGTCATCCCACTAGAGAAAACCCAAACCAAAACAAAAAACCCCTCCAAAATCTCAGACTCTGACTCTTTCTCTCAAGGCCATCTACGGTTTATTAGGGAGAAGGAGGAGAAGCAGGGAAAGAACTTTACTATTGCTTACTCAGATGAAGAGTCCCTATGCTTCCAGCAACAAAGCTGAGAATGAAAGCTACTTTGAATTCTTGCTGTGAATCCCATTAAAGCTAAAATCTAAAGTCCATACATACCAAAGAAGACAAAGATCCATCCTTCCCTTAAACAATTATTAACGTGAACAAGCTTCTGAAATGAGGGCTTAGGCAATCATTGGTGTAAAACAGTCAGGACCTCCCAGCAAGAGCTAAACCAATGCCATATGGTAAGTAATGGGCGATTCTTTTTTTTCTTGATTTCCAAGGATACTTAGAAGCCTTTGTTCAGAACTAGATGGAATTTATGATAGCTTTTGTTCTTCTCAGGAATCACTGTCCATTTTATTCTGTCTCTACCAGAAAGACAACTGCTACTAGAACATGATGTACCAGGGTCTAACATTTTCAGCAGAGGAACTGAGTATTTTTCACAAGTTAGGTACTTCCTTAGTCTCAGGCATACTCAGCAAAGCAGGACAGAAATTCTCAGCATGGGAGGGACAGTATTCCTCACCCTTCTCATCTGCAGTGCAACAGGCACTGCACACTAAGAAACTGTAAGAAAGAACTCCAATTCAGGTGACCCTTACAAGTAAAGTAACAGAAACCACAATTATGAACCACCATTTGCAGTTTATGTACATCTTAAAAACAGCATGATCACAGGCCACAAATTCACATCATATTAGAGAGATCACAGAATCCCAGAACAGCAAAGTGTTTATGTATCATGATCTCCCAAAGTAAAATCAATAAACCAAGACATTTACAAAAATATTAAACAGAAAAATAAAAGCATGTTCAAATGCAGAAGTATGCTTTAACTTTCAAGAAAAACAGCTTTTATTTAAATTCTTTTTTAAATGAAAAAGATATAGCCGATACAGCAGATCCAGCTTGCATATTGCCTTGATCTATAGCTCAGCCCTGTAAAAGCTGTATTCACAGAAAACATAGCAGGGCCAGACATCAGAGATGCTCTCCTCCAATGCCTCAGTCACCTTATTAAAATGAAACCTCAGTGCAAAACTCAAACCTGGTGTAATAAAAATAACTAATTTTCTCTCGAAGAAAACTAATTAATCCCAAAGCTCTATCAAAGCTTAATATAAGCTTCTATAGGGTTAGGAAAAGCAAGAAGCTCTGTGCTTGTCTGTGCTACATACTCTTCATATACAGTTCATTAGAAGAGAAAATAAAATGAAAGCATCTCAAACCAATAACAAGGAAAAAACCTCAGGCCCAAGAAAAACAAAAAAATAAGGTCAAATTAGTATTGCTTATTTCTTCAATATTTTCATTGCTTTTTAGTAAAGCTGTGCAATCTCAATATTGCTGCATTTAATGGTGCGGTAATTCCCACCTGAAGTGCAGTTAAAAATACAACCTCCCTCCAGAACAAGGCACAAACACTGTTAAACTTCCCTGCTGGGCAATTTGCCAGCAAACAGATCCAAATGCCTGGATTTCTTCCCAGCTATGTGAATGCCTAGCAGCAGAGGAAGAGCCCGCTGCCTGTATTCCCCTCTCAGGACTACGGAACAGTGGCATACACAAAACCACGGATGAAACGTGCTGTGCAGCATTCATCCATGACTCTGTTTCAGCTGCAGTCAGGGTAACAGGGAAAGACTATGGATGGCTTCAGGCATTCTTGGGAGGTATGACTGACCCTGTCTTGTCTTTGGCAGCTTGCGTTACCAAGTCATTTGAAGTGTTGGTGTTTACTGCTTGAACTAAGCCAACAGCTCCCCAAGGCAGAAAGGCACAGCTCTTTGCTCCCTCACTGCACCCCCAGGTTTGGTTGCCAGAACCCCGCTGCTGAAGGCTCACCACACATGGAGAGAGATGCAGGTGCAGATAACACCTATGACCAGGCATTTTTAACAGCATGCAAGAGTTCTTCACATAACTTAAGTCCAACACCAGAAGGCAAAACCCTTACAGCACCAGCCCTTCCAGCTGTGTCGGTGGCACCCATGCCACATGCACATCTTTCAGGGCGCGTCCCTCCAAAGACATTTACAAGCAGTCCTCTAGAAAGCCATCTTCAGCTTCCTTTGAGAACTAGAAAGTAATAAATTGGACTGGTTTCTTGCTGACAAGGCTCTCACAGGTTTTGTTGTTTTATGGCATAAAAAGTATACGAAAGATCTGGACCTGCTGGAGAGGGTCCAGAGGAGGGCCACAAAAATGATCAGAGGGATGGTGCACCTCTCCTATGAGGAAAGGCTGAGAGAGTTGGGGTTGTTCAGCCTGGAGAAGAAAAGGCTCAGGGGAGATCTTATTGCAGCCCTTCAGTACTGAAAAAGGGCCTATAAGAAAGATGGGGAGAGACTCTTTAGCAAAGCCTGTTGCAATAGGACAAGGGGTGATGGTTTTAAACTAAAAGAAGGGAAATTCAAGATGGTTGCAAGGAAAAAAAATTTTACAATGAGGGTGGTGAAACACTGGCACAGGTTGCCCAGAGAGGTGGTGGATGCACCATCCCTGGAGACATTCGAGGGCGGGCTGGATGTGGTTCTGGGCAACCTGATCTAGTTGAAGATGTCTCTGCTCATTGTCAGGAGTTGGACTAGATGAGCTTTGAAGGCCCCTTCCAACCCAAATTATTCTATGATTCTATAATGCACCAGCATGAAGTCCAGGCTCAACCTACAGTACAGACTAGCATTACTGTGACTAAGTTATGTCCCAAGGGCTATAGGACAGACAGCTTCCCCCCTATTATAATCAGAGCAGCACACAAACAGGACAGAAAAAGAGCAGAATACAGCCAGAGCATTTTGGAAGAATGGGAAAAAAGAGCAGTGGAAAAATGGTCTGCATGGAGAAGACTACTGATTGTGTTTCAAACTGATGACTGATTACTTAATGGAATAAAAGCCTAGGAAATAAAAATATAATTTATCACTCTGGTAATGATTACACTTACCAGTCAGAGCTGATATGTGAGAAAGCACAGTGCCCAAGAACCACTGACAGCAGTATTTGGATGAGCACTAAATTCTTAAGAAGAAAAAAATAAAACTAGAAATTGTAGGGGCACATAAGTACATAGTACATGTGATATAATGTATTATTAAAGCCACAGTAAAACCTAATAGCTGGAAGTAGTGAAAAATACATTAAGATAAAACTTGTATTTAACTGGGAGAGTAATTAACCTTTAACAGTGTATTTATTGATGCAGTGATTCTTCTAAGTGTTCAAATTAAAGCTGAATGTCTCTAAACATATTTTAAGGGTAAAAACTTTCTTCAGTTTCAGTTTGCTACAACAAAGCAAAAAGAGAATATATAAGAAAACATGCTTGGATTTGCATAGTAACAAAATAAATCACTTTCTATGAGCAAGATTCTTGCTCTGAACTCACCTAATGCAGTGTTTCCACAAAATGCTTCTGCATCAGGTAATGGGAACTTGGAAGTATTTTTCTATATTTGTAACTGCACACTGGAGAAGTATATCTGGGGACAGTACAGGTATTTCTGACCTCTCAGATGACGGAGGGATCTCCTACACCGCCTCAAAGTATCTGAGCCTGCAACATGGTATGGGACGCCTGAAGAAAAAGCACATCAAAATGCCCAAGCTATCTGCATAGCAACAGTGAATCATTAAATGATTTGCAGTGAGTCATCTCTATGTCAAATATCTGACAGAAAAGACTAAGCAGGGGTGGGTCTCACAGCCAGCCTTCAAGATTTTGGAAACACAACAGCAGGACAGTCAGCAGACACTTTCAGGAGGTTCCTTGCCATGTACTTGCCACTGACATGTTTCACTGTGCCACATGGGTTCAAGCCCTTATTTACTAAGGTAGGAATTTAGAAACTGATTTTGGAAAAATAATAAGCAAGTAATGGATATAAAGAAATCCTTTAGGCTATAAACTTAAACTGATGTTTTATTTTATTTGGGTAAACTGGGCACATCCCTTAGTGCAAATACAGGACCACAGCCACTGACTTCCACGACACTGGTGAGGCACTGGAATAGGTTGCCCAAGGAAACTGTTAATGCTCCATCCCTGGCAGTGTTCAAGTCCAGGTTGGACGAGGCCTTGGGTGATATGGTTTAGAGCGAGGTGTCCCTGCTCATGGCAGGGGGGTTGGAACTTGATCTTAAGGTCCTTTCCAACCCTAACCATTCTATGATTCTAAATAATAACCTGATTAATAATCCAACGTTCACCTGCAGGTTCTCTGAAAATCTTTGCAAACTTACAGTAGCATGGTTATGTTTCAGTTAAAGGCTATGGAGAGTCAGCACGGGTGGTAAATTCTGCAGCACTTTTTTCTTCTTGGTAAATTAACATCAATCTATTCTCCATCAAACGTAACTCTAAGGCCTCTGCTCAGATGGATACAGACTGCAGAAATTCCACTCGAACTGCACAGGCTCAGAAAATCTTGCATCTTAATTAAAAATAAAGAAAAAAATGTAAAGGAGAGCAGAGTCATAGCAAGAAATGAAATTATAATGGAGCTGCTTTTAGCTGGAACATAATAAAATGATTGAGCAGCTACAGGGAATCTCTATTTAGATATACTTCAGTGTAACAACTTACCCATTCTAATACCATTAAGAGAAACAACCCACTGAATATTGATTTAAGGAAAGATATCTTTCAGTGATCTAGTCATAACCGTAACACATGCAAATAGTCTACAGATTTAAGCTACTCACAACACTGTAACACACTGTAAGGCTTACAACACACTGTAAGGCTGGTTTTATTTCACAGTCTTTGTATATTTACTTTCCTCTTCCTCAAACCCTAAAAATATTAACTTCAGAATCATATGTAAAGAACAGACTAGACTGAAGGGGCTGTAAAGAAAAAGTATCCTCTAATGGTGAGACAAACTTGCCATGTACTTTAACTCTGCGTAAGTTTTCCAAACTGCAAACTCCCAGATTAACAAAGCCCTTAAGATCTGAGCTCTATCTTCAAGCTTTTGTATATGAGAGGTTTTAATAAATACTTAAAGTAATGCAAGTTATTTTAGAACTAGTTTCTTCTAGAAAGAAAAATCCCAACACATTTTTCATTTCCAGAGTCAAGGAGAAAGGAAGGCTGGAGAACTGCAAGCAACATTTTGCTTTCTTATACACTACCATGCATGCTAGCAATTGTAGTGCAAAAAGACTCCTCAGCACAGTGCAGCTATGCACCCACACCGGCTTTCTCCTGCTGTTCTAACAGACGTATTTCTGAACATACCAAAAATATTCTGAAGGCAACACTTACAATAAACATCCACCACAAGCAAAGGAAATTGTTATATTGACATGGTTTCTTTCATCCTGATTTGAAACCATGCTAAGATCCAAGGATAACAAGAAACACAGAAGGCAGAGCTTGTCACTGTTCTTAGCTGCATTTTTTGACATCTGTTTCACAGCTCTTGGAAAGCCCATTTCCATTAATCTATCATGAGAAAAGACAGGCGATAAAATTCCCAGGCTGCAGAGGGCATTAGGAGATTTTTCTAGCTGACTGTACATTAAGAAAGAACTGTAACTGCCAAATTATGCTACTGTGAATAGACGGAAGATGCTGTAATTCTATTCCTCCTTTTGTCTTAATGGGGTTATTTATGTTGCAATCCTGAAGGCAGACCACTTACCAAAGACATTACCTGACACAAAAAAACAGCAGACTAAGAACAAAAGGTGACATCCTGGTCTCATTCAGCAGAAGCATATCTGTGCTTCCCTGACTTAGCCTACAAATTTTGATTTGTAAAAGTTCACATGTATTACTCCTGCTGCACATTAACATTTAAGAAGATTGCATCAAACAGCCCAGAGACACATTATCAAATCTAGGTAAAGTAAAGGAAATGATTAAAGGTATCATCACAGAGAGAGTTTCAAATGACTTAAAAGCATAGCCTTTGTAGTATTTATGCAGTTTAAAAACAAGAACAAAAGTGTGTTTGCCATTCAGTACCAATAAATATAAACATAACAAGATTCTTCAAAGTTGAATACTTTCTTAAGATTAGTATCCTAAATCAAAGAGAGATAACTTGCTGGTCATATACAGCTTCCGCAGAAATAATGTACACTCAGCACACTGTTAATAACTGGGCTGCTTTCAAATAGGAGATTCATTTCAAGTACCAGGCCTTGAATGCATGAACCTCAATTTATATGACAAGATTCTAAACTGGCTTCACACGTGGAAGCAACACTAAAAACGAATACAGGATCTAACAACAACAAAAGCTTGTGAAGGAGGAGGAATGAGAACAGGAGGAGAGGGAAGACTGTTGTTACAGAAGAAAAAAAAATAATTAAACCATTCATTACATTTATGTAGCTCATGGCAGATTTAAAAACATACAAGAAGTTTTTTATTTTTCTGTAGGACACTCACACTCTGTACTCATCGTATTTGCTACCGAGGAATAAAAGACAGGTTACTAAAGAACATCTACCCACCTTATGTAATGTTGAGTTACTAACCCCAAAATTCTAAGTGTACAGAAGTAAAAGCTAGAAAATCACCTTCAAGCATGAAGCACAGTCTGCAACACAACAGTGTGTTGGTAACTCACTCTGCAATCCTGACTAGAGAAGCACAGCAGTTAGACACTTGAAAGAGAAAAGTAATTGGAACTAGGTCCTCTGGATTAACTCAACAGTCAGTCAAAAAATCCCAGTGGTACTGATCTATATGGTGGGATCTACTTGGGTTGAAAGATATTTCACTGCTGAGAACTTACTTTGAAGTCTTAAATAGAGTGAGCAGGGTGGTCCCAACCCAGGTCCCTCCAAACACTGCTAAAACTCATTTCATTTAATCTGGAGCAGCTGACTTCCTCGTAGGACACACAAGATCGAATTGTGTTGCTCTGAACAAGGCTGGTGGTAGGAAAAAGAAAGCACCAACAACTTTACTGCACAGTTAATGGTCATAGAGGTCTCCATCTCCTTTGGTTTAAGGAACAGACAATAGCCTCTGGGATATTTATTATCTAATATCATAATTGTGCCATCTCAGTTTATGGGAAAGCAGCAGAAATTAAGAGTAAATACCAAAACTCCTGTCAGAAGTAAAATTACTTCAACAAGCTATGAGTACTTGTCATTATCTCTGTGGCTGGCTTTGACTTGCTCTTAATATAGTTTTCATTCAACCTCAGACAGCACAATAAACAAGACTTCAAGTTTGTTCATTTTCCACAATTGAGATGGGGCAGAAGATGTTCACATTTGTAGAGATTTATAGAAACCATTCTTTTCCAGACAGGATTTAAACACAATCCTGCAAAATACTTCCCGTTTTAGGCTGTTTTCAAGGAGCAGGAAAGGTTTGGGCAGCCAACACATCTCTTAATTTACAAGCTAGTTTTTTAGGAGGTAAAATATTCACAGTACATTTCTGCAAGTATGAGATCAAGAGAATAGTCCAGTTTATCACACACTTTATGGTTTAACCAGAATAAAAAGTAGTTGACCCACAGGAGAACATCTGTATGCAATGGGTCCATGCTTGAACCAAAACCATCCCCAAGACTGCTTTAGCAGTTTCATTCTAGTTTGTCAAGTTATCCTGATGAAGAAGAAAGAAGTTCTTTATCCATTGTCGACAGCGTGTTTAGCCAGAGAACCAAAGGACATAAAAGAGAAGGACAAGGAGGGATGAGTGTTTCAGATGCAGGAATCTAAGCAAGAAATGATTTGTTTTTCTCTTTTGCCTGCAACACCACACCACTGCTAAAATTGCATACAAGAAACAGGAGACAATGAACTGAAAAAAAAAAAAAAAAAGCAAGCAAACAAAACACCCCAATTAAAAGACAGCCAGAGCCAAATCGCCACTTGGCTTTATTTCAACTCAAAAGAAAAACTTTAACACAGGGAAGAGCAAACAGTAGGAATGGTGACCATTTGGAGGCAAAAGAAGGTCAGACATCTGAACAAACTTGCTGGAGCAGGGGAGCTCTGCAGGCAACTTCCTTCTGGCAAACCTCTTCCCACTTACAAGACACTTTCCCCCATGAAAACACAATATATTTACAACCTTCCAAGTGTAGGTAACATACCACTGGGCATTCAATGTATTTTTATGATGTTACCAGAAGTTAGCTCATAATAGCAGTCTCCAAGGTTTGCGTCAGCACTGAGCACATCCCTAAGAAACAGGATACAGCTTGCTCAGGCTACAGGTCCACTTTGGTCAAGCACGCTTCATCAGCCAGACACAAACATGAAGGTTTTCTTTCCTGTCACAAAGTGCTCAGTCAAGGGAAGCATGACCAGTAAGCTCAAATATATCAGTACTGTCACTGTAGCACTGAAATATTATTTCTTACAAACCTTGATATGAAAAATGAAGTTAAAATGCACGAAATTTGGAAGAGGGGTTATTTGAGGACAGGGAAAAGGAGGAGGATGCCTGTTTAAAGACACTGGGTAAAATGGTAAACTAATCTACATAAAGAAGACAAGTATTTCTGCAAACAGAAAATAACTCTAAATTATTCTTCCCCAGTGATATAAACATGTAGGATACATAAATTTAACAAATAAGCTATGCAGAATTCTCTGCTGGATGACTGCTGAAGTCCAACTATAGCACTTCTGTTTTCAGAAGACAGAATGATTGTGGGAAAATAAAGTAACAGATGACAACAAACATGATTCAGCATTTCCACTGATTTCCATTGATTACATTTCAATGCAACAGCAAAAGAATCAGGGCAAGTGTTTTATTTCTGTTACTTCTGCCTTTATATCAAAGGAAAAAAGGGAGACAGAACTCTTGTCAACCAAATTAGTTCAGAGAATATTAACTCTTATTAATTTTGAGTACAACTCAGTAAATATGTTAGAACTATGTAATTTGATTTAAAGCATCAGATATGAAACAATATCTCAGTTTTAAATCACGGAGGACACATGTAGTATTTCCTATTTCTCTACACAGGTGCAGAACAACGTTCCTATATATAAGAACACCCCATCTGAGGAACTCAAGAGCACAGCTCATGTGGCCTTAACCACTACATATTCAAACAGGTCAAAGTCAAAAACTGGCAGAGACTTTCACAAAGCCCTCAGAAAAGAGAGCAGCCAAAGGCAAACCAAGACTTAACATAACCTGTCCCATCATGCCTGATGTAACTTGACAGGTGCTGAGTTACGCACCTCTGAAATGACCAAGATACAGAAAAGAGTTAAAATCCTCAAATCAGAAGATAAGTTTTAGGACAATTAAGTAAAAGCAATGGTGAATTCATTACTATCAGGTAAGACAGTATATTACACTTATGCAAGAAGTTTGTGATTTTCAGTTTTCTTACCGCTTGTACAGTAGTTGCCCATGCGTATTTGCAGAGCTGAAAAACCAGTTGTTACAGGGCTCCAACATTCCTCTTTAGTGCCAGCTACACTCAGGTCTATTTTACAGCAGTCTAAGCTGTAACAAGGATTACTTCAAAATACCCCCTTCTCGTACCCAAGCCTCTGATGGCAGTTTTCAGCCCTCTCTGAACATGCCACAACAGACGCATGATCAACTGAACCATGAAAAATTTCACTGATGTTGAAACTGAAAGGTTAATGGGGTCCTGTTCCTGAAGTATCTCAGAATTAAACAAGTTCTGGCATGAAAGAAGCTAACTCCACAAGCCAGACGGGAGATTACAGGAACTCAAACTCAAGTTTGCTGCTTCTTCCTAACATTACTGTAGAAGAAACTGCAGGTGTTATATAGCTCTGGAAAAGGCCTCTTAAAAAAATCCTCTCTAACACACAGAAAACACACAGAGATGACAAAATCCAAAGCAGATCTCTTCAGAAAAGGCACACACTATGGCTCACTCAGAGTGCTGTTACATACTAAGGTTTTGGAAACCCTTGGTTTTTTTTCACAATGCCCAAAACAAAACAATAAAACCCATGAAAAAACATATTAAAAAAATTATACAAAAAACCCAAACCCAATAAAATGTTTGAAGAATTTTTAACACCTGGTTATCATATCTGCCATATATTTTAACGGCTGTTATCTATTTTTGCCCCTAAGCAGGTCATTGCAATTCTCCTCTATCTGAAAGCTATATAGCTGTCAGAAATGATTTATTCACCCCCTGTTAGACAAGTGTGTTGCTTTACAACATAAAATACAGCCTGTACCAGTTATCCATTCACCTTTCTGAAAAGGTATAACTGGTTTAGGATTTGTTCTTGTTTCACTTGAACTTTAGAACTTACAGAGTTCCCTTCTGATAAGGACCCAGATACAGGGAACCCTAAAGGTGGACATTCAGTGTCTTCACTTAAAAGTCCATCCCCAGCTGATTCCCAAAAATAAAGCAGCAGTAACTCAACATTCACTGTGGCAAGAAAAAGGGAAAATAATTCCTTTTCCTACACCAGCACAGTGACTCCATAGACAAATGTAAAGGAGACTTCAACTTCAAAATAAGGAAACACAATCCAGTTTCTGTCTTAGACCACACCAGAGTCCCCTTTCCATTTTGCCAAGATTTTAAGGCCAGCTCTGATCACTTAATACTTCTAGGGACTGAAAGACCACTACATCTCCAAGAAGCAAAACCAACACACAGAGAGGATGCAAATATGCAGCATTTCTATCCTACCAGGTCTGGCACAGGGAATTCTCCATGGAGCAGACTCTAAGCCCATCATCTCATCCACCTCATAAAGCTCTGGGAACAAATACACAACCTGAATCTATAAGCACTCTCCCAGGGCAAAATCAAAACATGCTGTACATTTTATGACCCACAGTACCACTGCTTGTTAAACAGCACAGTCATTTCACAAATACTATAAAGTCTTTCATACATTTCTTCTTCTTGTTCTTTTTTTTGGTAAATATTAAATGGGAGCTTTCTAGCAACTGCACAGAAACATTATTTTAAAATTATACTTTTGTATTGGTAACCAATATTAGTTTCTTATATTGGCTCCACACAAAATAACTGACTGATACAATACTTTAAAAATAAAAACATAAAACTATTATACCAGAAACTTTCCCTACTATAGGCACATTATGGCAGAGAGATAAAATTCATCAGGCTCCTGCCTGCCATGGCTTCAGATGATATCAGCAATCAACTTCAGTGCACATATGAGTGGCTTTGGAAGGAGACACTGTGACATGAGCCTGCAGATAAAAAAGGAAAATTCAAGCCCTTAAAAGGGATTGCAGTGTTGAGATAAGCTGGTGACACCTGTGCTCATTTATCTGGAATCAGCATCAGAACTTGAGACTTTCAAGAATTTAGGATGTTTAAAAGTCTGTAAATAAATTAGTTGAGGGAAAACAATCTATTAAAGAATTTCATTACTCAGGGTTTCTCCATCACAGAAGCAAAGATTAGAGCTAGACAAAACACACAAAGATACTCCTTCCAAGGGATCAATATGCCCACAGAGACTAGGGTTAACCCTCAAGCACACTTGCAATTCTGTTCTGCCTTCAGTTTTTCTAGGAAATGAACCATCTCTGCACTACAGAGTCAAGCAAAAGGCTAGAGCAACCTTAAAGAGAAAAAGAGCAACTACTTTGTGAAGGAAAAAATACTTCCCAGCAGTTTTGTTGATCAATACAAAACTAATGCTTTAAATACTTAAATGCTAAGGCATACAGATGTGATTCAGTGTTTCCCTAAAAATAATGTATCCGAAATTCTCTGAAAATAAAAAGAAAGGCCATTCAGTTACATGTTCGAAGTCTACTGAATCATTCTTCAGAGGGAACAGGAAAATAACCAAGTCAAACCTTTCACATACTTAAATGTTAAAACAGAGGTTTTAAAGATTCCACTCCTGTATCTTAATTTCACACTGTCATCCCAGCAAGTTAGTTAAACTGAACAACAAGCATGCCTCTTAAGGCAGCAGGTGCTCTCTGACTACTGAGAATAGAAACTTGTATAGTTCTTGCTGCTATACTGAGTGGTGCTCCTTACAGAGAGACTTTGATTGCTCTATTCGTGGATGTCTACTTTATGAACTGAGAAGCATAACTGAGGAAAATGAAAAAACTCTATTTGAACAAAGGAGACCCCCATTACTCTGATTTAACACTTGTTACAAATGGCATACGTACCTGGCCTTTTCTAACTGTGCCAGAAGTCCCCATTCAAAACTGGCAATGTAAGAAAGTATTTTCAAGTTTTAATTTCAGATAACTCATCACACGAAAATTATGGTCATGAAAATAACTGATACACAATTATAAACTTAATTTGCATGATTAGACATCAATTCTTTAATTGAAATTAAAAATATATATTTCTTAGTTTTTATAAGTTTCTTAATGACATTTAAACATTGGTCACCTCTCTAGCACACTTACACTTCAAGGTGATGCATCGTTTATAAATAAACATCCATGTTAAATTCCTACAGCAATCATTTAATAAGCAATGGGTAATACATAAACAGAGAGGGAAGGGAAGAGAGGGAGGGACAGAGACGCTGTATTTGCTTAGAATTTCCACAACAGTGTATCTGGCTTCTGTACCACTTTGCTGTGTTTTGTGTGTATCCTACAGTTCCCAATATCCTGCAGTGTATAAACAATCAGAAGTCACAAACTATTCTCCATGCTTTTAAGTATATGCATATATATGCAAATAGGTGTATGTGGGAATTGCCACTGTTTCTAGAAGGATTACTCAAACTTTAAAAAATTAAGAATGAGCACATTACTACATACCTGGGCCTATCAGGCAACTGTGAATTTACCCCACGCAAATGACATTTTTCACATAGCAAGAGAGAAAACAGAATAAATGTCCAAGAGGACTATCAAGGATCACTTGAAATGGAAAACAATGGAATTAAATTGGTAGGATTTAAGTTGTAACAAGAAGCTTCTGAAAATATATTCATTTCAAAATGAGAACAAGGAAAAAACAACAGTCAACTAGAAAGCAGACAATTCTTCACTAATCTACAGGAATTTATAACTCATCAATCAGCAGGAGGTGAGGAAGCCCAGCTGAATCAGAAAATAAGCACAGTTTGTGAATAACAAACTTTTCTCTTAAGCATGAAAATCTGTAATGAATGATAAAGAATATTTCAATGGCAATACAAGTACGCCAGGAATTACTTACTAATATTCTAACAGCTAACTTAATCTTTTCAAAATGACAGAAGAGCACCCTCACAGAGAAAATGCTTACATACCCTGGTTAGCAGATACAGCTGAAAGGATAAACACAAACCAGAATTAACGATATTAATGGCGCTTGCAATTATTTTTCCTTAATTAGAAGCATATTTTTCCATTTCCTAAAGACAAAGTTAAAACACGAGAAAAAACTGAGATAATAAATGCCAAAGCAAAGACACGCAAAGCCTCTGCTGTCTTTCAGTTGCCTAGCTGTAGTTTCAGTGCCCATCACTGCACATCACTGCACAATACTCAGTTTAAAAACAATAGTAGGACTAATGCTGATGGTGGACTTTGACGCTGACTGTTCATTCACCAATTAAATAGAACCACCTCCAAGCAGAAACACAACATGTGTTTGCTGAACCTTGTCCCCGACACAGCTACTGCTGCTGAACACATCTAGTGAATGGAAGGTACAGAAGGCAATGGGGAGACCACCACCGGGCAGGTCACATACTCTGCTAAAATGCCCATTTTACATTTAATATTCCATAAAACACTGTACACTTGCACTGGAGGTATTTAACTGCTGGTTTTCTCTTATCTTCAGATACAAGAAACTGCAGAACGCCAAAGGGCCGTTTATTACAGCGTATAAAAGTTTTACTTTCGGGAAACAGAGGAGCATCTGAGAAATCGGTGAAAACGCAGACAGTAGCTAGAAGTAGATAACAGCAGGCGGTAACAGAGAGATGGCAGAATAATATCACCTTCTGTCTGTTTACTTTCATATCCAATGTTTGTAAAGTAGCATCAGACAACATGGAGACTATTGCAATTTCAGAAATGACTGTGGATGGCTCTAAAACAATGATAAAAGTTATATTAAAAATGGCCAAGATTTCAAATCTCAGAATTTGACCTGGATAAGGGGCAGTTTTCAAAATACTGACAATGTAACATTTTGTAGGTTTTATATGCCACATTTCTCATCAGACTTCAAATCAAGATAGGCAAACAGACTTGTACAGAAATTAAGTCTTTTCTTTTTTCAACTAGCCCAAAATTCTTGAAGTAAAAGATGAAAGTAAAAGTGTTTTCTTAATCAGTGCTCTGGATAAGCTGTAGATAAAATACATTAAAATTATTGGCTAGAATGTCACCTGTTGACTATCAGAAACTAAATATTCTGAATACTAATCTTTTGTGAAATGTAACCTTTTAAAAGGTTCTTCTATTCACTGGAAATGAAAGGGAACCGGAATAATAATGCCACAAATGCTTGAGCACTTGACTGCAGTTTCAAATTGCGATATTGCCTCCTCCTTCAGCATCTATCTTGTAAATAAGCACAGTACAGAATGGGGAGAGCAGAGAGGAATGTTACAGATTTGTCCCCCCCACACACATATGTAATTTGATATGCACATCAATTTTCACCATTTGGCTAGCTTTCAACTTTAGTTTAACCTCTGAATTTTACTTGCTTATCTTGTATGTAATTTCTGCAATTACTAAACCTGCCTTAGTTTAGTAATCAAGTACAGTATATTCTGGAAGTCACCTTTTCCAGAAGAAAACACTTCCTCTTATCCAGTAGTAATATATGTCCTGATACAAATGTAATTCTCTTTTCAGTGTGCTAACAATGCTCTCCAACACACAGAGCAGCAAAATTTAACTGTTAACAGAAGTTTCATATTTCAAGTTTCTTTTCCCCTTTGTGCAGCGCTATCAGGCAATGAAAAACCAGCCTACGAAGCACAGCTGACAGCTTCACTGCATTCCGACCAAACAGTATTTATTGCCCATTTAACACTCAAATCACCCTCAGCACTCAAACTAAAAGCTGAGAACTACAGACACTGTAAGGCTGACTACAGCTCCTTCAGAAAGTAGGAGGCCAGAACGGAAGTAAACTAGCAACTTAGTTTTGAAAAGCTTATGCCATTTCTGTGGCTGACCCTGGGAAAGCCAAGCCCTTGCTCTTTCCTTTAAAGCAAATATCAGTCTGTAAGGGCATGACTAAAACCGTATTTCACACTGCAAATCTAACTTGTTTTGCATGTCTGTATAAAACGTATTGGTATATGGTAACTGTTTTTCAAAATTACATAATTTTGTTAAGGAAGAAAAAAAAAGTATTTTTCAACATTCTAGTTGTATGAAAATTTGTCGTGGTGTGCTCATAGACCCTCAGTGTAGCCTAGGCCCGGCAAAATTAAACTACCAAGTATCTAAGGATGTCTGCTGCTCATGTACCAGCATATTTCTGTAGGACTGTGGCATGTACCCTCTTGCCTAGGAAATAAAGGAGCATACTCTAAAAAAATCCACAGACAAACTTACTTTCCTGTACGAGAAGCAATCCAAATCTAATGCAGAGGTTCATATACAAGAAATGTCAACTTATTTATTCTTTTAAGGCTAGTACTATCATTCCTTTAAAAGTAAGGTCACATCCATAGAGTTCTATTTCTTGTCTCTGTCTTTTATATGCTTACAGGTATTCAGTTCTCTATCTCATCTGATACAGCTCAATATACACATTCGCTGAGCAGCCACTGCTGTCAGAGACACTGACTTGACCAACTGTGGGATTTCTCAAATTCTCTGCTGCATGCCAATACAACACTTGAAGACAAGTATGTAAGGCACTTTTTGGAAGGAGGCAAAATTTAGTAAAGGCCTATTTTGCTCGTTTCTTAACCTTACAGAGTAATCAAGTGGTTCATCTTTCTGAAAGTTAGTCATACAGTGAATACCTTAGCATAGTATATACACAGCAAATACTCACCCGAAAATAACACTGGCAGTAACAGACCCTTAGTCTGAAGGAGGGAGGGAGACAGGAGTTTGTCAGCTTACTTTTTAAATACAGGTTCATGGAGAAAATTAAATTTTATTTTTTTTTTGTTACAATAAAAGACCTATGGTACAGTATACAGACAAGGAAAGAAATTAGGTAAATGAGTCTTTGGCTGTTATCAGCAATATTTGGTTTACATGCTCCTGGCAGAAATCTATGTGGAATGGCTCCTACGTTCAGACAGAAACCCTGATTTTTTCTACAGAAAGGTTTTAGTTGGGGGGTCTTTATATATATATATAAATATATACATACACACACCAATCCCGTAACTAAAACTAACCTATTCTATAAACATTACAGTATAATTTTACTTTCAAGGAAGCAATTTTACTACAAGAATTAGATTAACTTTCTACTTGTTTTGAACTGGCAGAGAACATCTCTATTTCTTTTTGTACAGTCCTCAGAAAACTGACACAGCCTAAAAGAGCTCCCAAAACTGGGATTTGACTTTAAGAGTTGCCTCAATACATCACCTGGGAAAGTAAAACAGGTACGTTTTCCTAAATGTAGTTCCACTGATTTCAGTTATATCCACTTATTTACAACATAAAGTTATATCCAGTTAATATCCGCTTATTTACAACAGATTAGTATTTAAATCTACTTGAATTTTAGAGCTGAGAAAAGGGTATTTAAGTGAGCAGTTTGGAACACTGAAATTACTACTTCAGTCTGTAGTATCAATGAATAAAACAGTATTTCTCTACCCATTCACCATATGTCTTCTGATGTGTTTCAAGGGCTTTTAATTCTCTCACAAATATTATTTGGTGACATGGAGACTGCTTTGCTTGAAAGATGCCCGCTGTTATTTTTAATTCTAGCTTGCAGCATCAAGATACTGTCTTTAAAAACTAAAAATCTGTTGTAAGGGGGAAATAAAAGAATTTCCGTTAAGGGGAAGAGGACATATATTAACTTTATTCAAAATAAATTCTGTTTTCAAGAATCCAGCACACTATTTGCAAGATTATTTAATATCCAAGTTGCTTTAGCTTTCTTTTTAATAAATGTCATCAATCCTTTTTGTTTAATTCCATCATTCTGGTAAACAATGAGCTGAGGACATTTGTTTGCTGCTGTCTGAGCTTGAAAACACATTAAGTCATCCAGTATTAATATAATATACTATATTAATAAGCACAAGCATGAATACATAAAGAGTGTTATTTATCACAACAACCTTCATTTGCAAGTAATTTTTGATTCTCCTTTGTTTACTAGGTCAGTGTTCCACCATGGAGATGATAATGATCCTTTTTAATCAAGAGAATGAAACTAATGGAAATAATTAATGGTAACTACCAATGTATTAACTATTTAAGATATACAGGCAAATGCCTGGGGCTAACACCTATATATTATCATAAGGAAACCATGACTTTTTCCTCCCATCTGGTTTAAGATCCGTTAAGAAAATGCACTAACCACAAGTTTATTTATGGGATCAAAAAATGCTACCACGACCCAGTCCCAGATAATTACTTCAGTCTGCTAGGATAAGAAAGCTTACTTGTTGCAAAACAAATAAACCCTGTCACAAAGGGATAAACAGAAGACAGAGTAGAGAAGAACGCAACGAAAATATCGTGGGTGGACAAAGAAACCATACCCAGACAGTAAGACAGACAAGAGGTAATGCCATTTAGCAGTGACACAGAACTTTTTTCTTAAACTAAGTTATGGGTTTCTCTCCAAACAGTAATTAAATATTGTCAGACTCCTACTTGAAAAATGCTGCAGAGATCTTTCCAGAGATCAAACAGGCTCCTGGGTCAAATATTTTCCAGATTACAGCTAGGTATTACCAGAAGACATCAACAACAAAGCTTTATCAGCACATACTTTTCCTATTATTTTCTAACAGATAAAAAGTACCCAAGTTACTTGAGGAAAGAGAACTGCAGCAAGCAGTAGGAAGTCAATAGACTATTTATAAATCAGATGCAATATACCCTCACAACAAGTGCTTTGAATACACAACTGAATGTGAAGCATCTTGCAAGAGCATGCTCCATGTACTGAATTAGTTTAACAAGCATTATTCTCACACAGGTCCTGTTTAGCAAACTTATCATAGTATTGAATGGCAAGACTACAACAAGCTCAGATGCTTTAACATCACCGCAAACAGAAGTGCTTTATAGCTAGCTAGCAATGGACTTGAGTATACAGTTTACGTGCACTTACTGAAGCTTCACAGTACTGAATCATCCAGTACTGCACCCCTGCCAAAGTAGTTGTTATATCCAGAGTTATCTTCTTTCACACACACCATACCCCTTAGTTAATAGGATCACAGAATGGTTTGGGTTAGGAAGGACCTGAAGACCATCTTGTTCCAACCCCCCTGCCATGGACAAGGACACCTCACACTAGACCATGTCGCCCAAGGCTCTCTCCAACCTGGACTTGAACACTGCCAAGAATAGAGCATTTATCACTTCTTTGGGCAACCTGTTCCAGTGCCTCACCACCCTCACAGTAAAGAACTTCTTCCTTATATCTAACCTGAACTTCCACTGTTTTAAGTTTAAACCCACTGCCCTTGTCCTATTGCTACAGTCCCTGATGAACAGTCCCTCTTCCCTGTAGGCATCCCTGTAGGCCCCCTTCAGATACTGGAAGGTTACCTGCATCAAAACTACTTTGCCTTGATGAAAAAAAGGATTGAATTCCCCATGTAAGTACTGACAATGGCTCAAGCAAGTCAGCACATTCTCTTAAGATCTAGGTGCCTCCACTAATTTTTGTCACATAAATGAGAGAAATGCAGATACAGCAACATTTAGCAGTCTGCTGACTTAACATGTGACATTCCCTACAGGTTTGATTAGCAAAGCATGATTAGACTGAAGGAGCTGCGTGTGGAGATGATGGCATGGCCAACAAGTATTGCACAGGAAGCACTTGTGACTATTTCAGCAAATTCCTGCATAGCAGTTTTAAAGAGAAGAAGTAGACAACGTGCCTGGAGAGTGCTTCTGACCTACAGAGCCATAAACTAACAGCTTCACTTGGACAAGAGCCACAGACCAACAAAACCAAGGGAAGAAAAATACCAGACACTGAGCTGAAACCCCCTTGGTCCCACCATTCCCCAACAGGACAGGACTGGATGGCATGTGCAGCTGGATCCCAGGAACCCACCAGTGGCAGGACAGCAGCCCTTTTTGCCCTGCTAAGCCTCAGGGTGGCACCTGGTTTGCCAGGTAACCTTGGCCAGAACAGGCCCATCACCAGTCCCACTGACTGCCTCTGAGCTCAGAGTCACACACATTCCCACTCCCTGACAATAGAAGGAAAAACCTTTTGCAGTAACAGATACTGCCTTTCAATTAGGAGATGCCAAGTCAATCAGATTTGAGTTCCCAAACAGAGACCAAAGAGATTCCTCATTTACATGAGGAAAGAAATGCAAAAATAGGTCGTTAGAGGAGATTTACATACAGCTGGACACACTGAAGCAGGGCACAGTATCAACTACAAAGATGGTAATTATCAAGAATTTCTTTCCATGAATTGCAAATCTTAACATTGCTATTAACTCAATCTCTTTTCAGATTTTTATCTGGAAGAAAACAGTGCATATGCATTCCATGCTCTTCAAAAAGAAAAAACCTACACAGTCTCAGAACCTATTTTAAGAATTACAACTCATGTGCCATTGTTTACTTGTAATACCAATCTGTAACTCAGTGCATAAAGTGCACATTTCCAAAAATCGTGAAGAAAATTATAGAGATCAAAACCCACATTCAACGATTCAATGCTACTTAAAAGTCCAAAGGTACAATGGGGAAATAAAGAAATCTTACCAGTATGTGGATAACCACACAGATCTGAAAGAACAAAGATTATTTTATCTGCTTGACTATAAAACATGCAGGAGAGGTAGGAAACTAGGAATGTGCAGCAAATATTGAAATGCAAACATGATGTAATCTAAATCAGGGTTTTGAAATCTACATTGAAAGTTTGATGCCATTCTGGAATCATTACACAGACTGTGCTCTAGAATATGCTGTGTGTATTGTGTACTCGTAACTCCCAAATCACAGCAAAACAGAAAGAGTCAAGAGGATAGAGATGAGATGAGAGACAGGAACTTCTGTATGCTGTGGGTAGAAAAAGGTTGGGCTGAGAAGAGCAGGCAGGTGACAAGTAAGGCAGACTATGACAGAGATATACAAAAGAAGAAGGGGAAAGGAGAGAAAGAACAGTCCAGCCAAACCTACAGGGATGGAGGAAGGCAATGATCAGAAAGGAATGTATCTTCATCTCAAAGCTAGTTTTAACATTATACTAGCAACATGACAAAAAAAAAAGAGAAAATAACAACATTTTACTTCAAAAATCCTGTTGCCCAAAATATGTGTTAAATATAAATTTTTATGTACAAAGATTTCATTTGAGAATACATACATTTAAAAAGACAAAAAAATGGGGGGGTGGGTAGGGGAGTCTGCTGCCTAATTCTAGCCTGTATTCCAACAAAGTCAGGAGGTCTGGCCTTCAGTTCTGGAGCTTCCTGAAGCTCACAAATATCCTAAGGACAAATACCATGCTGGGTTTACATTAAACAGTTATCCAGCCACCCAGTAACAGATGAGGCCCTCAGCTTATCTCAGCCACCAGGAACTGAAGAAAATTAAGACATCAGCTGTACACACAGGACCTTTCTGCACATGCCAGTTCCATCACACAGTGGCTTACTCACAGTGAGCAACTCTCTTTAGCAGACAGTGCTTAACAGAAGTCACAGCCTCAGAAAGTATCATGCTTCACTTCAGTAGCCACTGTGTATAAGCTGGTGGTATTACACCTTTTTCCATGAGAGTAACAAACACATCGATATGCATGTGAAACCATTTTGAGATAATCCACACAAAATTAGAGACAGAAGAATTTGCTCCCTTAAGTTCTCTTCTCGTTTTCTACCCGCACCCATGCATAAATTCACTGCTGTTGAACTGCAAATTTGTATTAAAAAACGAAAGCATGCAGTAAGGATTAAAAAAAAGGGGCGGAAAAATAAAATTACCAAAACCACACTATCAGATGTATGCAAATATAAGAGGTCACACTGTTTTAAGTTCAGGTTCTCATGTAGTAACATAAAGCTTCAGTGTTTGTATTGCATAAACTGCGATTCAAATGCTTGTTATAAAAATAACTCCTTATTTTTTTTTAAGAAATATGACAATGTCAAGAGCTTATTTTTCACAAAACATTCACTTCCAGTTAAATTTAACTTGGCAATGTCCACTTCACTTAAATACCCATTTTGCCAAGGGGAAACAAGTTCCTAGATGTAGAATATACATCACTGCTTATATATGGAATTTTAAATTATGTTTTTATTGTTGTTTGTTTTAGCTTTCAAAGGCAGTATTGGTTTGCTTCTTCCACGAAACAACAGTTAAATCTCTCCTACTGAACATTATTTTTATCACAGACAGGATCTCTAGGACCATCTCAGTTACAGGAATCCTTCTTCCACCCTCAAACCCTCAAAAAAAGTATGCATACACCTCCGCAAAACTTCAATTCTAATTTCTTTCTATGTCTGACAGAGTGGATAACTGTATATTGTCAATGCAGTTTACTAGACACTTGTCATCCCAAATGAATTATCCTAAAAGGAAGGAGGACATTTAGCTGCAGGAAGCATGATTTCAAAGCTTAAAATACAGCTGCACTTCCCAACTCTTCACGCCCTTTCCACCTCCGCTGACTGACTGAATAAAATGCACATGGATTTCTGCCAGGTAGGGACAGTCACAACACAAAGCTTCAGGCATGAAGGGCCACCGAGAGCTATGCATCACAGAGAGCATCAGGTGGAATTGACATACAGCTCATAGTAGCAGCACATCCTTGTTATTCACTCGTGAAGCTGGGTTTAATGTTTATTTTAACATCTGAAAAAATCTACTACATATGACCACATAAGAAATATCAAAATACTAATTAGAAGAAAGCTTCCATATCTTCATTTCAGAATCCCCTTTTAGGAACTCCAAACACAAATTAATCTATCAGTGACTACTATTTAATAGTCAAAACACTAGAATTTCAAACTATATATATGAACTATGTTAAGAGTTTAACTACATTCCCTGTTTTAAGAGGGGTGTGAATAGGGCAGAGAATTTCAAATTAAAGTAAGATCAGCAGCAGCAGTCTTTACTGGGCTGGGGCTCCATCAAATCTAAGATCTTTCCTATAGCTCTAGTTGAAACTAGAGTTATCAACTAGAAATAAAATTCTTTCTGATAAAATGTTAATCCGTGGGCTTTTTCCTAAATACAAACACACCAGAATAATGCGCTGAATGGTTAGGCAAAACGTTCTGTGATAACTGGACTTACCATTATGAATTTTATCTCTGTTAATTTCAGTTACAGTTTCATAAACTTAACTAATAAAACCAACATGAGTCCTCTGAAGTTCTCCCAAACAAAAATAAAACAAACAGGTACCAGAACAGATTTATAAAGATCCTGATTCGTAACAGTTATGATAATATCTAACAGACACACAGGAGACTTCAATCCTATTACAAGCAAACCAACCAACTGCCTAGAGATAAAAATTCCTATTAGGATTGTCTACATGTTCTTGATCATAACTTTTTTTTTTTCCTAACTTTTTTTTTTTCTAACCAATATTTGACACTTGTTGTTTTAACAGCATTCTTTTAGAAGAAGGAAGTTGGGGGTAAACACACTAAATGAGTAGAGACTATAGCTTACTGAATGTAAACTGTGTGTTATGTGATACAATACACAGACAACTTTTTTCAAGCCAGAAAAACAGCTGAGATCAAAAACTCTGACCACCACCCTAGGAATCAAGAGGTCTAATTAATTTCAAGTGCAGAAAGACTTTCTTCAAGGTCTTTACATTACTTGCATCGTTTTACAAAACAACACAGCTCACAAAGCACTTTAGAGATGTAATTACTGCTTGTAAAGCTCACTGACCACAGCCTGAAAGTTTCTTTTAGCCAAAGCAAGGAAGCGTGTCCTGCCTTGTTCACAACAGTTATAATTCCCAGACTTTGGATCTTCAACCAATGCAATCTCCTTCCTCAGGAAGGTCAGAAAAGAGGATAAAGAAACAACAACATATATATGCATAAAATAGAACTACTGATGAACACTAAAAAAACCTCATCAAGTGCAAGCACAGAAGCATAACTATGAACAGTCGTTTCACATACATAAACTCACATAAACTCACAATTCCTGAATTATCACCTCCTTAGAGAGTTTGCAGAGCACCGAGAAAGCATAGTATTTCAAAACATCCTTGCTGATCAAGTATACTTTCTTTCTCATACAGTATTACTTCCAATATCTTAAATCAATGAATTCTTTCCAGGAACAAAGACAGTAATAAGTTTCTTCAGCCACTGAAAGCATTCAGTAATAAATAAGCATTCATAAATAACAAACAGCAACAAGAAGGTACCAGAATACTAATGTGCAGGGACAAACTGCATATCAGAAACAATTTTAAATGTGCCAATAATCCACTAATTTTTTCCAAATCTAGGAAATGATCCCTGTACTACCAGTCTTGCATGTTGTCGTGGTTTAACCCCAGCCAGACAGCTTGTTCACTCACTCCCCCACTTCTTGCCCTCCCCCTACTCCAGAGGGATGGAGAGGAGAATCGAAAAGAATGCAACTCCCACGGGTTGAGATAAGAACAGTTTAGTAACTAAGGTATAACACAAATCACTACTGCTGCCACCAATGATAATAATGATAAAGGAAATAACAAGGGAAGAGAATACAACACCTCAGCACCAGCCGAGAGATAACTCACCCCCCCAGCCCGACCAAGCACCAACCGATACCTCCTCCAACCCTGTAGTCCATGCCCTTCCGGGTAACTCCCAGTTACATCCTGGGCATGACGTGCTGTGGTATGGAATACCTCTTTGGTCAGTTTGGGTCAGGTGTCCTGTCTCTGCTTCCTGCCGGCTTCCCTCCTCCCTGGCAGAGCATGAGGCTCACAAAGTCCTTGGCCAAACCAAAACATCATTGTTTTTCAGCTCTGTTCCCAGCTGAAAGTCAAAACACAGCACTGCACCAGCTACTGAGAAGGAGAAAAATGACTGCTACTGCTAAACCCAGGACACATGTTCACTGAGTAACAATGTACCTCATCATGACAGTTACGACTTTCTTTGTATCTTCCGGAACAGTTTTTTCTCCTTACAATCCACATTTTGGGTTCAGGAATAACATCAAATATCACTTTTAATGAAATACCAATACAGCAAAGAAAATAAGCTTTTAAAATTTCAACACAGTCTCATGCCGGTTTCAATACGGTTGAAAGTAAATTTTTCCACTTCCCATCTGATATCTTCTGGATCTCAGCCACTGACATGTAAGAATCCTTTTGCAGACACAGAAACAACCAAGCAAAAAGCCTGAGGTACAATTCTTTTAACTACAGTTGGGTGGGGTCTTTCCAGAAGAAAATTATGAACCATAGAAACACAGAATCATCTAGGTTGCAAAAGACCTTCAAGATCATCAACTCCAACCATTATCCTTGCACTGCCAAGACCACAACTAACCATGTCACTAAGGGCCTCATCTACACTGGTTTTGAACACTTCCAGGGATAGTGATTCCACCACTGCCCTGGGCGGCCTGTTCCAGTGCCTGAGCGCCGTTCCAGTGAAGAATTTTTTCCTCATATCCAATCTAAACCTCCCTTGGTGCAGCTTGAGGCTGTTACCTCTTGTCCTATCGCTTGTTACTTGGGAGAAGAGACCAGCTATCTCCATCCTCCTTTCAGGTATTTGTAGGGAGCAGTAAGGCTCCCCCTGCACCTTTTCTTCTTCAGACCGAACACCCCCAGTTCCCTCAGCCGCTTCCCATGAGACTTGTGCTCTAGACTCTTCCCCAGTTTTGTTGCCCTAATAAGTCACTGAAGGCTGACTGGTCTTGCAAAGAGAGAGGGTATCGCAGGGATACCAGTGCACTCTTCCCCTCAGTGTAGGTGGTTGTGGGAGATGTTATGCAAGGTGGGTGAGAATATACTTTGAATCTTAGGATTAATTCTACTCCATAAGCATGTCTAGGATTCAAATATTACACTTTTCTGCAACATTTTTACACAAAGGTAGTAATACAGTGCCACTCACAGCAACAAAAACATTGGTTTTATCAATGCATTTTGCTCAAACCATGAAAAGCCATGAGACAAGAGCACAACTTTTGCAGTGCAAGCTACATCTATGGTGGCTAGCTAACGTATTTCAGTAGAATGGTTTCAGCATTAGTTTGACTTGAGAGAAATAGAATTATTTTGCAAAGAAATAAAGAGAGAAGTAAGTTACATCAGTTAGAGCATTATGTACATTCTTGCTGACCCAAGAAACTTGTCCTAGCGGGACGATAGTCGGTCTAATAAGTCCTTTACAGCTTGAAGGCCCAAAATGTTACAGGAGTGATGAGAAAATAAACAAATAAAAGCAAACTGGGAAAAACAAAAAAAGGTTTTCATGTAAAGTCTCCAACCAGATTTCACTAGCAATTTCCCATTAACACCTATCACAGCTCCTTGGCCAGCTTCTATACTAGTAAGGATTAGTCTTCAGGACAGTGCTGCTGGTTTTAAGTCCTTTCTCCATCCAGTTCAGGCTAATGAGCACTCTAAATTTAACCAAGTCCTCACAGAAGAAGCTCAAGAGCTACTGATGCTCAAACTGAACTGGCTGGAGGAATGGATTGTGATGATGTACAGGATCTACACATTCATTAAACCCACGTCTGAATTACGGTCAAATTTCTGAAAAGGGTTTCAGCTTGGGAAACATGAAAATCCCAAGAGTTCCGTTTCAGCAATTCTGGAATATTTGTTTTTAAAGTTGGATTGTAAGGAGACAAAACTGTCACATAAGATATGGAGGAAGCGGCAACTACTCCAATGAAGGCACTACCTTAGCATACTGCTGGCAGTATTCTATCTAAATAACAAACTGCTAAATTTACAAAGTTTATTATCACTTACTAGCTCTTCACATACATTTAATTCACCATAAATTAAATATTCTGCAGGATGAAGTAAAAATATCACTCCATATGTCAGAATGCACACAGAAAATTAATAGTTTTTAAAAGCTCTAGTTATTCAAGTTCAAAGGAAAAGAAGCAAAATTAATGCCGATTCAGTTCTACACAGAAGGCTCAAAGAAATGCTATATATTGTGTATGTTTCCAGTTTGTAAAGTGTATTTTATATTCTTGCAAAGATACTAAACAAGGGAGGTATTTACACTATGCCTCATCTGCAGCTTGCTGGCAGGACAAGGACAGGCATTGGGTAGCGCTAGGCACTGCACAATTATCCCCTTCCAAGCTCCTGACATGTTAGAGAGAGCAGCCAGAAAAAGGCATTCACGGTGTCAGTAAGCTGCTAGATACGCACAGCAAACAGCATCTTGCACGTTTCAGAAAATGGTGTCACACCATGTGGATGCTTTTTGTACCATCTGACCTTGAACAAGGCCTGAGATGAAGTAAACATATGGTGAAAGTTTGAAAAATCTTCAGTAAGCATAGAAAATGAGGTCAGACAGCTATGGCCACACAGCTGAGAGGTTTGCACTCTTTTAAAACACGTTATAGAATCGTAGAATCATAGAATAGTTAGGGTTGGAAAGGACCTTAAGATCATCAAGTTCCAACCCCCCTGCCATGGGCAGGGACACCTCACTCTAAACCATACTACCCAAGGCCTCGTCCAACCTGGCCTTGAACACTGCCAGTGATGGAGCATTCACAACCTCCCTGGACAACCTATTCCAGTGCCTCACCAAGGCACTGGAATATACTTATTACATGTAAAATCTAAAGAAAAGCAACCTACCTCAAAATACAATAGTCCTTCCATTTTCAGAGACCTATAATTCTAAGTCTTGTCATTCTGCTTCAAGTACCAATTTACCCAGGCAATATTGTTCATCTTGTGTAACTCACTTGCAAAGAAAACCTTGATCAAGTGGCACTACGCTAATGAAATCCATCAGAAGTAAGTTTGAATATGATTAATCTTACCATGTGTGCCTCTGAAAGCTTCTACAGCTAAATATGGAACTACTGACTTCATAAAAGGTGTAAATTTTGTGATTTGATGTGAACAATGTAAAAGTGAGGTTCTACGAAGGCTTTGTACAACATGGTGATGCCCCTGGGGAGAAGCAGGGCACAGCACAGAATAAACAGACAAAACTGACAGCGGAAGAAAAAAAAGCAAGCTGAGAGGTATGCACCACTAACAACATGCAGTATAGTACTAAGTTTACTCATGCAGGCCACTGCAGGCTCTATTTTTAATGTTTTGATGCACAAGGCTGCAAGCGGTACCTTGATGCATGATCTCTGATATGCTTAGGAAGGTGATTCAAACAACAGTACTGAAAAGCATATGGATCACTTCTGTGCAGGAATTCTGGCTAAAGGAACAAGAAATTTTTCTTAAAAAGACTTTTCTGTAAAACAAATAGACCATTTTTAATTTTTTTTAAAGGACTATCCTTTTACAATCCAGATGTTAGCAGGCATGGCTGTGTGCAACATACTACATCTTCAATTTGCTTCTGAAGTGCTTATAGCTTGACTTTTGTGAATGTAGGTCAGCTCCTTCACAGGGTGCAACCCATCACACCCTTGCTCTTGAAAACACCAGCATTCCCTTTCAGCAAAATTTCACTGAGTATATGGGGCAGACATTTTAAAACTTCCCTGTATTTTGCTAAAAATCTCAAAATTCCTGTAAAACCCAGTAGACGGATACACAAATACTAACTAATCTCATTTCAGAGACTCCCATATGTCAGTTTCAAGAAACTGGAGGAAAAGATCTATAAACAAAGAAATGCCTTTTTAAACAGCAGTCCACTCTTAGGAGCCTGTGCATTACACAGCAAAAAAAAATTAACATGATTCACCCATTGTGAAAAGGGCTGAAGAGGTTTATCAGTGATGTATAGTTGCACAGGATGACATTATCTGAGCCAGCAATGAAAAATGACCTTGTAACATTAGCATGAGTTTAGAAAGGGGGAAAGGGACAACCTGATTTTTTGGGGGAAGGACACAATATGGGAGAGGCTCATTATTAAGAATAGTCTTTCCTTCAAATAGCCTAGGAACTCCCTATCTAGCCTCTATTTCAAGAACAACCTTTTGACTAATTTCATCATAAGGCATCAGCTTTGCTTCATGTCATCATGTTTGTGGTAAGACATTCCCTTTGTCCCCTCCCCACAGCTCCATACTTGAAAAGCTTAACTACAGAAATCATGCTTCAGGGAAATCACTTTTGAGCACATCAGCACATGCTGCTTTTTCACAAGTTAAACTGTCAGCTTGTGGGTCTGACTGTGTGACTTGCTGATGTCTAAGCAGTGTCCAGACTAGGGTCAGTCCAGCTGGCCAGGGCTTAAACAGTGCACACAACAAGATGCTTACATGGCATGCACAGACAAAAGTTTATGTGTAAATGTGATACAGAATCCAATACGTCAAGTCTTCTACTATTTTTACTTATTGCTGTCATTAACACTGCTGTAAAAAAAATGTCTGGACTGCAAACAGAGCTAGAAATCTTCAAATCTTGAATCCACTGCCTGAATTTTCCTGAAGTTTCAAATGTGAAGCACTGAAAAATGTTGAAGCTCCCCCCTAGAAACAGATCATCAAAACCAGATGGTAACCTCTGTTCATTACAATTATCCTCTTGTTCTTTGTCAAAAAAAAAAAAAAAAAAAGACAAAAAAAAATATCCAGAAGTAAAACTTTTCGTATCTGTAGATGTTTATAGAAGTTTGTTACCTTCTTTGAATTTTTGAGGGAAAAAAGGCAAGAAAGAGAAATTCACTATTATAATTCTCCAGAATAAGTAATTTGATAAATCTCTTCCACAGACCACTTCATAAACACTTGCAAAATATTATGGAAATTGAGATTTTCTAACAAGGTACCAGTGACAGGACAGAGAAAATCTTGCTATAAACCCACTCCTACTGAAGTAGAATTCCTCCACCACACTACTGTATTTAGTATTGTATTTGAATCATAGGAGACAATTCAAAGGTGTGATCTTGAAGGCAGATCTGACAAGTTACCTCCTTATGATGCATATAAGACTGGCAAACATCAGTCCCACCAGTACTAAAGCCTCTTACAAGTTGACATCCCTCCCTCTCTTCCCTTTTCCCTCTCATAGTGCCAGAAACAGGGTCAGCAACTGCTGCAAACCATACATCTCCTGTAAAAGCTTAAACAGGCCACACTTAAAGGTTCAAATTTGATTTAAATTTCTGATTTAAAGGTTCTTAATGTTGTTTTATTCAAACAGCTTTACCCATTAAAAAAAATTAAATGTTTCATTAATTTCCGCGAATATGAGCATGATAGCAACTTCCACATGAAGCAGATTAACTCAGACACTGCATATCATGATTTGTTACAGTCCCCCAAAGTACCATTCACAAGGTAAATGCTTGCTGCGGACACGGATTTGCCCTTTGAGAGCCTGACTGCCACAGCCACATGTATTGAGTTCGGTGGAAGGGCTCTCATTTGAAGGACAGTGAGAAACCCAAATCTGAAGTACAAAAAAAGTCTCATTTCAGTGCATCAGTCTTTGTCATCACTTACTTAAAAAAAATGAAAACAAGAAACTTTTTGAGAAACTCATGGGAAATGTATCATGACTTGTGGGAACACTAAGGAATCAACATCCAGAATTTTCTCTTCATGACACAGATAACCAGGCTATTGTTCTTTCCTTGTGAAGAACACCATTGTAAAATGATAAAAATATCATTAGAATTCTCTACTGCAAAGGAAGGGGCTTTCACACCCTCATCTGCAAACATCTGTATGCCATCAAACTTCAAACAACAAAAGCATAATATCTAGTCTAATAGGAAATAAAATATCAAAAACACGGTATCACTTTATTACATGTAGTAATCAGTCTATCACCTCTGACCAAGAGACCTTCAGAGAATATGACTCCCGCATGCAACAAAGCACACTTCAAAAAAGCTGGTTTACCCAAAGTATGTCCAGTTGTTTTGTGTGTACAGATATTTATCATCCATCAGTCTCACCAGTGAAAAAATATTTCTCAGACTCTATCTATAAAGAGGGACAAAATCAGAGTTAGGCAGAGAAACGAAACCCAAAACCATTCACTCTTTGTCAGAATTAAGGCCATCTTGCCTATCTGAACATGCAACATCATACCAACAACTGTCCTAGATCAATACCAGCAAGATGTAAAGATAAATAACACAAAGCTATTTTCTGTGTTCTAAGCTGCAGTTTAAAGGAGCAGAGAGACAGAGCACACAGTCCTTGATCAAACAAATAAAATGATTTCTTTTTGCAAACAAACGTTAAGATGCAGAAACTTATCTGCAGTATATGCACACTTCACCGAGCACACAAGCACTTACTATTTCCACACAGAGGAAAAAAAAAAGCCCAAACCCCACACATCTCTGACCAGAAACTTTACTGCAGATTCTGCTGGTATAGATAGAGAAATCCGTACCATCGGAGACAACACTGGTGTTGGAAGAATTCATCATTCACAGATCAACAATTGGTTCTTTCATCTCCCTGGCTTTCTCAGACCAGAGCATTATGCATTTTTTTCCACTTACTGATCCTGTTATGCTCCAATTTTTCTGTTGCACATAGCAAAGACAGCTAAAAACAATGTTTCTGGAATGGGTCTCATTAAAAGAAATAATCTTAATCAGGGAGGGAACCTATCTCCTTCTATGGCCTCATAACTCTGCCTGTGTCAAGAACTGACAACATAAAACTCTGTAATAAAATCACAATCCAGTAAGCCATGAAAAAATGTGGAAGGCAAACTGAAGTGCACCAAAGTCCCCCTTTCTGGCTTTCTACCAAAACCAGTTCATGTAAACTAATCCATGAGATAGCTGACCTTTTACGAAGCAAAGTTTTAGGACTAAATACTGCAACTACTCAAAAACTAAATGACAAGTATATATTAACCCACATCTTTAAAATTAAGCTGTATCCTGACTAACCACAACAGCAGCATATTTAGTCACTAGTAAAGGAACGGGAATACAGCTTTTCTGACTATCACTGCAGAGAAGGAGAGGGTGAGGAGTTATTCGTGATTTCATACAGCAGTGCCTCATCACGACAGTAACGGGGGTAGATAAAGTCACTGGAAGAGAAGGTTGTTAATGTATAACGTTTCTCCCACTTGCACTGCTGGCTGGGTTTGTCCTTTACACCGCCACCGCCTGGCAGGTGACATACCCAAAGGTGACGCCGGCTCGGTACCGCAGGGACGCGCTCCCAGCCCTGCCAACAGCGCAGAGCCAACAACGGACCCTCCGGTTTGCCTCTGGACCAGCCGGACCTCCGCGGAGCAGACGAGTGCCCATAGTGTCTATAACGACACTTCACGCCGCCCTGAAGGGAAATGGGTCTCGGCAGCGCAGACCCCGGACCGAACACTGCACCTTGCCAGAGGCTGCGGCGGGGCAGTGTGTGTGCTACCCAGCCCTCGCAGGAAGGGTCCCACACAGCTCTCCCTGGGGAAAGGAACCGCTCCGGAGGCTGCATCCCACGCAGATGCACCGACACCGCCGGCAGCCCCGCAGGGGCGGGCATGGGGACACAACCGAGCCGCCGCGGCACTGAGGGGCGCGGTGGCGGGGCAGCGGCGGGACCGACCGGTCCGGCCCCACCCGCGGGGGGAGCAGCCCGGAGCAGAGCCGTGGCCTCACCGCGCGGAGAAGGGATAGACGGGAAGAGAAGCAGGGGGTTCCCTGGCCGCCCTCACCGTCGATGTTCTCCCGGTCGCTGATGTGCTGCAGGTTGCAGCCCGTGTCCTCCCGGCTCAGCTCGGCCTCGGGGCGGTAGGACTCCAGGCGGGAGTGGGCATTCCTGCGCAGCTTGGGGCTGGAGGAGACGCAGCAGGAGGTGGTGTTCCCCATCTTATCTGCCCTGCCCCGGCCCGGCCCGGCCCGGCTCGGGAGAAGGCGAGGGGCGGCCGGTCAGCAGGGGCGGCGGGAAGCCATGGGCAGCGCCGGAGACGAGGCGGAGCGGCGGGGGAAGAGGCGGCGGCTGCGGCGCCCTGCGGCTGCACTGGCCGGCGGGTCCCCGCGGCGGTTCATCCGCGGAGGCAGACCCGCAGCGCGGCCCGCCGGCGTGGGCTGCGGCAGCTAAGCCCTCCTGAGCGGGCAGGCAGCGCAGGGCCCGCCGAAGCACAGCCCCATCGCCGGCAGCGAGGCCGCCGCGCTCCTCCCCCGCCCCGCGCAGCCGCCGCGCCCGCTCCGAGCACGCACCCAGGCGGCAACGCCGCAACCTCCGCGGCAGTCGCAGACAGCAGCAGCAGCAGCCGCCCCGGGCGGCCCCCGCTAACCGGTTCCGGTTCAAGCGGGCGGTAACGCCTCCCGCCAGGCGGGCTGCGAGAGCGGGCGGCCGGGGACGCTCACGGGGGCCAGCAGCGCCTGCATCGGCCGGGCGAGGGGGTGCCCTCAGGGGGCGCCGGCCGCGCTGGGCCTTGGGCCGCCTCAGTGCTGAAGGGCTGCGGCTGTACTGCAGGAGGCTGGAAGCCAGCCTCGCAGTGCCGGGCGTCCCCGGTCACCCCGCACACACCTCCACGTGTGCATCATCTCACAGCCAAGCGCGTTGATCGCTGAGGGGGTTTCCCCTGATCTAGGCCCAACCAGCACAGGCCCAGAGGTCGGGCAGGCACCGCACCGCCGCATGCATGCCTCTCCCAGAGCAGAATTTTCACCCGTGTTCCTGAGCTTTTTACAGAATGTAGGAATGTTTTGAGAACTTGTTAAGTTCTAGGCTGCTGGTGTCAATAACTGGCCCAAGAGGAGGGAGGGTGTGTTAACATGCCACTACGTATGACTCTCCATGTGTTCAGAGCTTTCCTGGTCAAACCCCCCACTTTTTCAGTATCTCTGTAGTGCTAAAGGTGGGGATTGTGCCTGTTTTCATTAGGGGTTTGGGTTTTTCTTTTTAGATTTTAAAAATATCTATGCGAAATCTCGTGACTGCTGGAGGTCTGAGTCAGGGAGGTTGAATGGTTACACTGATAACTTGATAACAGAAAACCACACTGGGTGTTTATAAAAACTGCTCTGACTTACAGCCCCGTTTCCGGGGAGCCATTACTCGTTATTCTACCAGACATCTCATGATACCAGATGTTTCCATAAGATCTGCTCAAGTCAGATGATCCCATGAAAGACTTCCAAGTTTCCATCCTACATTTCTTTCAGATCACACATTGCAGACAAAAAAAAATTTATTTTCAAATATCTGTTTATTTGATGCAAATGTGCTCTAGTGCCTGAATACAAACACAAGAAAGAAAAAGAATGTTGGGGGAGAGGGGTTAAGCTATTTTGAGTCCCTGGCACAGGTTGCCCGGAGAAGCTGTGGCTGCCCCATCCCTGACAGTGTTCAAGGCCAGGCTGGATGGGGCTTGGAGCAACCTGGTCTAGTGGAAGGTGTCCCTGCCTGTGGTAGCGGATTGGAACTGGATGAGCTTTAAGGTCTCTTCCAACACAAACCATTCTGTGATTCTGTTTTCTGTACTTAATTTTGCAACACAGACCCCTCCCAAGCACAGATGAGGAGCAGTTTGAGTTCCATTGTTGAGTAACTCAAGGTAAGAACAGATTTAGCATCTTTTAGTGTGTTCAGTAGTTTGCATCCAAACCAAAGGAAATTAAATATTTGATGGTGCTCTGGTTTAGAAGTGTTACCTTGTAGGATGTCACATTAACTAAGTGCTTTCCCCCACCATGGAGGTCATTGCTTTCTGAAGGGTACTTCAGGTTCATCCTCTCAAGCACAGCCTGCTGGAAGCTCACTCTTCTGCTCAGACTGGCCCTGGGCATCAACTGTGCTCTTGGCAGCAGGGCTGATTAAATCTCAGATGTGCATAAGCAGCTCTCAGAACATTTCAAACACAATTTTGTAAGAACCAAATCATCTTCGTATACATACAATAGAAAAATAAAATGGTACCGACATGCGTAGCTTTCCACATCAACACAGGAGGACCTCAACAGAGCTATAGAGACCTCTGTGGAAAAATTACCTGTTTGATCGCCTGCCATGGCTCCCTGACGTGCCCTGTTAAATCCTACCTTACTGTAGGGATCAGGAACACTTACCCATTTATGGCCTTTCTGACCCGTACCCCCACAACATGACTGCCCTTAAGGTGCCAATGCCATTGTGTTTTAAGTACACGCTTGGGTAATCTTATGTGTTGCCTTGCCCTGCTGTACCAATCCCATTATATTTGTGGGGCATACAGCAAATATATCTTAGCTCTCCATTATTTAGATATTTTTTAACAGCTCTAAAGCTATTATAGCAGATCCTTAGTAAAATCTTGCAATTTATACTTATTCCACAATTTTCATAAGCTTTGAAATGGAATAGGCAACAACAGAAGTATGGCGATGGTTAATTGCGATGTCTCCTTCAAGTAAAGCAGCAGAGCTTAAAAATACATGTTTTCTTTATTAAAAAGGAGTTATTTAAACTTCAGTCTATATTTAAAACTAATTTTAAAAGTAAATTTCATTTTAAATTAAAACATTTAAAGAGTTTTTAAACAAAAAGTGCTTAAAACTTACGATCATCAGTTGTGACCATATAATCACTATGTAGCTACCCATTTTCTTACTTGCAGTCTTTTGTTCTGAATTTTTTATACACCTTTATTCCTCCTCCTTTCAGCCTAAAAGCTTGCTGAACTACATTAGAATGACAAAGGTACTGCAATACGTATTTAAATATAAAGTCAAAGAAAAGGAACACTGCTCTAGAGTAATGGTCTCCTGCTGGTATCTAAGAGCTGAGAAAAGTACGTAGGTGAAACGTATGTCAGGAAAGCACATTTGGTTTTCAAATATGATTATTTCAGCTATATCAAGTGCATGATGCAAATGTAATTGTATTATTGGATAAATATTAGTACAGTAAAGCAAGAGAAGTTTGCTCCACCTTACTGACATGCTTAGATGTCATGTATGTCTGATTAGAGACCATTCTGCTCTTGCAATTTAAGAGTATGTATTTTAATGAGTTTGCCCTCCTGAGCAACTTCATGCATCAGCTGAAGAACACCACAAAGCTCCTTAAACTAAGGCCAGTGCTTTCAAGATTGGTACCTCTGTTTACAAAGGACTTATTCTTGCACAAGGATAGTTTTAAATGTGAAGCATCTCTACTATACAGAAGACAATGAGTGTTCATTGGTTAAATATTAATGATATGGCCCATTACATTTTGTGCTTGAAATCTTCCTGCAACATTGTTGAAAAATGCATTTGAAACGAGGTCACTGTTTTGCTTAGGTAAAATTTGTATCTATTTGGAGTACATAAAAATTATAAATATTGTTTAATCCAAAACTACTTTCTGTTTGCAAAGCAAATGATGTGGGAAGCACAGGGTTGTTTGTTTGTTTTTTTTTTTGGTTTTTTTTTTGTGGGTTTGGGGTGTTTTTTTAATCCTTAAGATAAATGGTGACAACCAGATCTTTTGATTTTACTCCTCTTTAAATTTCACGCTGAGGCATTTGTGTCACACACTACCTTCCCCACACCGCCACCTAATGTTTCAGAAGAGTCCTACTAGCGATTTGGGCAAGCATTCACTAAATTGCTATACTGTCAAATTTATCGCAGAGCTAATCATTGTATGGCATTTAAGCAAAAGCTGAAAATGAACATTCCTATGTCAAAAGTCATCTGGCTGGTCAGCTGAATCATAACCTACACTCTGTTGGTTCTAGTAGCTAAATTTCTTTTGACTGTAATATTAAATTCCAAATCAACTAAAACTGCAGTGATAAACACACCTAAGGAATGTTAATTATTATCCTTCTGGCAATTATATTTGTTATTACTTATGTTTATTGTTACAAGCCTAAATTCAGGAGCAGTAAAACACTTTATTCCTCAAGGCAAGTTCAGAATGCATCATACTTCATCCTCACCCAATCCCTATGGCAAAGCCTGTCACTGTGCTCCTTAAGAGGATTAATTCCTGGATCATGTCTTAGATTCCCACCCCTTATGGAGTTGAATGGAGTGCTCCTGTGGCAAACTTCCTCTATTTACAGTTCTGATTCTTCTAGGATTAAGGCAGTCTCCTCTTTCTTGGAGTGAGAAATCCAGTGCTGGCCAAAACCCATCCTTTCAGTCTTGTCACAAGTTGCCTGAAGCTCTTTCTGTGCCTGCCCCAACCCCTGCACTGTCATCAGAGGTATTTGGAGGTTTCTGTGGTACTTGATAGCTGAAGCTACTCTTCAAAGGAAAGACATCAAGATCTAACAGGACCTATGTAAGACAAGGCAGTTACTGCTTAGTGTCACCCAGCTTAAAAAATACTCAAATGGTATCACTGAAGATAGTCCTTTCACAGTATCACAGTATCACAGTATGTTAGAGATTGGAAGGGACCTCAAAAGATCATCTAGTCCAATCCCCCTGCCGCAGCAGGAACACCTAGATGTGGTTACACAGGAACGTGTCCAGGCGGGTTTTGAATGTCTCCAAAGAAGGAGATTCCACAACCTCCCTGGGCAGCCTGTTCCAGTGTTCCGTCACCCACACTGAGAAGAAGTTTCTTCTCAGGTTTAAGTGGAACCTCTTGTGCTCCAATTTGTACCCATTACCCCTTGTCCTTTCATTGTTTGCCACTGAGAAGAGCCTGGCTCCATCCTCGTGACACTCCCCCTTTATATATTTATATGCACTAATAAGGTCACCCCTCAATCTCCTCTTCTACAAACTATAGAGACCCAGCTCCCTCAGTCTTTCCTCATAAGGGAGCTGCTCCACTCCCTTAATCATCTTAGTTGCCCTGCGCTGGACTCTCTCCAGCAGGTCCCTGTCCTTTTTAAACTGAGGGGCCCAGAACTGGACACAATATTCCAGATGAGGTCTCACCAGGGCAGAGTAGAGGGGAAGGAGGACCTCTCTCGACCTACTAACCACCCCCCTTCTAATACACCCCAGGATGCCATTGGCCTTCTTGGCCACAAGGGCACAGTGTCGGCTCATGGTCACCCTGTCGTCCACCAGGACCCCCAGGTCCCTCTCCCCTACACTGCTCTCTAACAGGTCGTTCCCCAGCCTATACTGGAACCTGGGGTTGTTCCTGCCCAGATGCAGGACTCTACACTTTCCCTTGTTATATTTCATCAAGTTATTCCCCGCCCAACTCTCCAGCCTGTCCAGGTCTCTCTGGATGGCAGCACAGCCTTCTGGCGTGTCGGCCACCCCTCCCAGCTTAGTGTCATCAGCAAACTTGCTGATAGTACACTCAATTCCCTCATCTAAATCGTTGATGAATATATTAAATAATACTGGTCCCAGTACCGACCCTTGAGGCACTCCACTAGATACAGGCCTCCAACTAGACTCCGCCCCATAGACTACAACTCTCTGGCTTCCCTCCTTCAGCCAGTTCACAGTCTACCTCACTACCTGATCATCCAGACCACACTTCCTCAATTTAGCCGCAAGGATGCTGTGGGAGACCGTGTCAAACGCTTTGGTGAATGGCACTCTTGCTTCTCAAAAATCAAATCTCTTATTTGAATCAGAGAGAAATGTGTAAACAGTAAATCTGGATCTTTTCTGAAAATAAAGGAAGAAATTTGGGCTACCCAGTTCATGTATTTAACTTTAGTGCATAAATTAGGATATCAATCTCATGCTAGCCAATGAAGAGGTACTATTCTAGGCAGTAATTCAGAGCACAAAGTCAAGGTCCTGCTCTGAAGTGCCTGGCAACTACAGGATCCTATCCTAGAGCAGGTGTTAGAATACTTCTGTAAACATACATATTCCAGATAAGTGTATATTATAGTATTATAACTGTTATTATTGCCATATTATTCACCAGCTTGAAATCACTACAGAAAGAGGCAGTTTCCCCTCAACTAGGGAAAGATTGTTCATTGTTTTAGGTGAAGCACTTCAAGAACAACTATGCTGGAATATTAAAACATACATAAAAATCTGTTCTTTTTTTTTTTTAATCACTATTTATTCAGAGATGGAACAAGATTAGATCTGCCCTCAGAAGCAGCCACTGGATATGTATTATGGATATGAGGGAAGATGACCCATACAGCACAGATCTGCAATGAGAACTAGGAGGGGAGGAGTAGGTTTAGCAGATTGTCCCATAGATGCTCTTGCATTGTGGCACAAAACACAGGCAATTGGATTTAACCAGCTGGGTGGAATTTGATTGGATTAGCTTTGGCACAGTTTCACATACTCTTAATTCATCAGTAAATGGAGTAACTGTGTTGGAAAGCTACTGGGAAAAAACAACATTACCCCTGATGCTGCTCTTGTTAGCAGAGAGAGCACAATCCCATACAGTCTCTCTCTGTGTTTTTCGCTCTTTATTGTCTCCCTAGTTAGTTTTTTTGTGCCAGTGTGTGTCTTCCTATATCAGGATTGGCTGCCTTTTCTTGGTCTGAGAACTTGGCACAGAAAGAGCAATAATTACCCAATACTATGGCTTGATGACTACAAGCAGGGGTGGAAGAGACCCCTCTTGAACAATAAAACCCCTTGTAGAGCAAAGCCTAACTAAACAAAGCAAAATAATGCATAAGGACAGGCAGTGCTGCCACAGAGCACTTTGCCAGCTAGAAAGTCTATAAGGAGTACAAATAAGAGCCTACTGTTTTAGTCGTTTCTGCTTGTGAAAGACCCCATTCTCTAAAGAGGTAACTGTTAATCTCTTCTGATTTCATACAAGTCTAAGCAAATATAACTTGTTTAGTTTCAATGAAGCTACTCCTAATTTACACATAAGAATGAGATCTGAGCCAGGACCAGCAATTTGGGATAGCATGTTCAGACAGAACTGCTCTCCTCAAATTAATCTTAAGAAAATAACCCCCACACACTTTTAGCCACCTCTTAATACCTAGCAATTTTGAGTATCAGTCAAGGCAGCTCACAGTTTGAAACATTTATGTGTAGTATGAACTCACAAAGTCCTGTAATATGAGCTAATATAGGTTAACGTGCAAGGGATTTAAGTATTCAGAAACACAGCTCACCAGAAGAGCATGTGTCTGTACATTCATTTCTGAGGCTGATCCATCCATATGAAGAAGAGCATCAGGGAAGTTTATTACTTTAGCCTACAGGTCCCTAAAAGACCAGCCTTTCTAATCAAATCAATAAATGGCTTTCTTTAAAGAACAGATTTGAAGAAAAGTTAAAGGTTTCAGAGATGGGGAGCTGTAGAGGCTCATCTCCAGAACTGTTCCTGTGAAATGCATTCTCAAACCAAGTAAAGTTCTGCTATGGAATAACGTCTATATTGAGTGAAAATAGACTTTCCTCAGTTAAATTTCAAATCAAAAGGTGAAATGAAAAAGTAAGGAAATTCTCAGTATCAAAATTAAAGCTCTTGAAGTGTCCAGGCATGAACCTTGTTGATTTTTAGCAAGTATCATGATTGTAAATACCTGCAGAATACCGTTTAGAATTGCAGAGAGGCCAAAAAGCTCTCTTCTCAAGACAAATCCCTGTGTACCTGCCTGGAAAATACAGAAAATGGAAATACGGATTTTAGAGGTAAAGAACCAAAAGTAATTAATGCACTTAACAATGAACAGCATATATATATATATGTATATATATAACTTTGAGTGCATATTTAAAGATTGTGTTGCACTGTCTCAGGTCCTGTATGGTGTTAGGCACTACCCTTTCCTTTGAAAAATAATGCAAGATTGAAAACTGTGCACCTAAATAGACCAAAGTTTTTCTTTATTTTCTGTTTGAATTCTGTCCACTGTCAATGGGCATTGGTATCAGTGTCCAATGAGTAGAAAGGCTGGCCTGCAGGAGTTATAAAAACATTAACCTCTTTGGATGATTTCCAAAGTCCTTTCCCTCCCAATGGAAAAAGTACCCAGGATATAAGCACACCTGCAGAATTAAATTCAGGCTCCCATATATATATATGAACATCTGAAAGATTTCCCCTCAAACACAGCAAAAACTGGCATAACCATTAGAAACATTTTCCATTACTTTGGGAAAAAAGGGAAAAGAAGGCTATCTCCTTCAAACCAGGTGAAGCTCCCTTTCTTTTACTTCAGTTACTATCAACAAGCCTTCAGTCAGACACACTGTAAGTGGTCTAACAGGAAGGCTGGAACTCTTGCTTATTCATTTACTATATTTCAAACTCAGTAATCCCAGAGATAGTAGTGCTGCTTGCTTTATTTTTGAGAACAACACCCACAGATTCCCAGAGTCAGGAACCCAAATACAGTTTTCTGCTCCACCGCAGACTGTGCCAGACTTCCAAAAACCCCTTCACCCCTGTTTCTCAGACACCTTTCAGTGAAATGGGAATATCATCATCTCTATATGAAAGGGTATTTTTAAGACTAAAATCCCTAAATCAGCACGCTGTTACAGGAAAGGGGACTAAATAAATAAAATACTCTGCAATTGTAGATACTCTACCCTGTTGTGGTACTTCTGAGGCACAGGCTAACATTGCTCCATGCAGACAGTGCCTGTCATTAAATGTGAAACACATTCTTGTATGTTATAATGCATTTTGCCACTTGTGTAGCTTATTAACTTTGCTGTCACCATCACTCAACAAGCAGATACATCACTTGATAGAAGAAATGCCAACATGAGGATAGGAAGTTCATAGGTTAAAAAAGTCATCTTTCCTCTATAAATAGAGTTGGTATAAATCACCAGTGTCTGCAAAATGAGCCTGGGAAAATTAGTCACTGACCTACAAACACTTCCCACTGGATGTCTGTTAATCCATTTCACACGCTTAAAAGTCACAAGAACTAAAGCAGATAAAGAAGTAGGACCATATGGTAAAATAAAAAACACTGTGTCCTAGCAAACATGAAAATAAAACCAAGAAGTAATAAAAATACATTCATACTATCGTGTGATTATTCTAGATAATCAAAAGGCAAAAAGACCCATTTAAGGCTACTTTTTCATAAAAATAAAGATCAGGGAATAGTTTTTAAACTCTCAATGAGAAAGTTATTAAATATTGTAACTGTTCTGTAGTCCTGGTGGCAGGCCTGGAATTTTACCAGCTGGCCAGCCAGGCAACCTTGTGATCTGCCATTCCATCTAGTGATGTGTAGTTACACAGGGAGCTCAGCACAGCAACTTCTATAGAAAACTGCTGACTAACACTGGGAAGAATCTAGTCAATTTGAATTATACTTCAAATTAAAGAGAATATAATGAATGAAGACATTTCTATCTCAAAATAGGATCCAGATTGCAGTTTTTCCTTCCAAGTTAATGCTGCCCTTCACTGCTGGAACTCTTCAGGTAATGCTTACCAAAGTTTCAGATAGACCTCTGTCACTCATAAAATACCCCTGGGGGAATCTTACAAGAGTGTCCTGGTTTCAGCTCGGAGAGAGTTGATTTTCCTCCTAGCAGCTGTTTCAGTGCTGTGTTTTTGCTTCTGTCTGAGAACAATGCTGATAACACACCGATGTTTTAGTTGTTGCTAAGGAATATTTACTCCTATCAAGGACTTTTCAGTCTCATGCTCTGCCAGTGAGGAGAGGCACAAGAAGCCTGGAGGAAGTAGAGACAGGACACCTGACCCAAACTAGCCAAAGGGATATTCCATACCACAGCATGTCATGCCCACTATATAAACTGGGGGGAGTCACCTGGAAGGGACCGATTGCTGCTCAGGTTGGATTGGGTATCGGTGGGTGGTGAGCAATTGTATTGTACCTGACTTGTGTTTATTTGGTTTATATTTCTGTCTTGATTTTTCTTGTCCTGTTCCATTACAATTTTTTTTTCTTCTTTTTTTTTCCCCTCCCCAATTCTTAAACTGTTCTTCTCCCAACCTACAGGTTTTACTATTTCTCCAGTTCTCAGCTGTCCTCCCCATCCCAGCAGGGAGGATGGGTGATAAGGAAGCAGCTGCCTGGTATTCAGTTGCCAGCTGGTGTTAAACCAGAACAAGGAAATAAAGATCTGTGCATTAAAACAGGTATTTTCTTAGGCCAAATTCACTGCATCATAATGTTTACTGCAGCATTTTTTGTTGTGCTCCTGAGTGTGACACTTTAAAAGCACTGACTAATTTGGTGAAGAGTGTCCCTTCTGTTAAAGCTACTGAACTAGAAAGGATTTAGAGACACCAGATTTTTACATTCCAGGAATTTGGAACTGTCACATATTTAAACAATTAAGTTCTAGGAAACAACATAAAAGCATATTACAACATACGACTATAAATTGCAGCCCTCCTAGGTATGCTTGGTTCCAAACTGCGAAGATGGTCTCTTCAAATTAATTTTGAAAACCAGAAAGGTATCTTGTATAATCCAGGACAGAATATTTGTCAAGAGGTATATGCACATATTCTTCAAATTTTATTATAAAAAATTTAAAATACCAATAAGAGCTTTCCAATAAATAGCAAAAGCACAGTTAAAAAAAAAAAAAGAAAACAAAACAAAAAAAAAAGATGTTTTTGCTTCTGCAATCTCTGAATTAAAATAATTTTGAACAGTGAGTGAATTACATGAATTGTGAAATTTGGTTCAAGATTACAAAGCAAAATTTGTTCTTTGGAGTGCTTAGGCAAGTCAGATTAGATGTTTGTAGTTGTCCCTTAAAGCTTTAAAGCCAATGAAATCTAATCTTTGGACTTTATTTATGTATTCAAGAGCCTCTAATCTCAACCCTCATTGTCTTAGCCCACAGTAAGATTGCTAAAGCTACATTTCACTGTGTAAATATGGTGATTTATCCATAGTGATGATACAGCATTTTCTCCAAGTGTTAACTGGTTTCATAATTTTCCCAATTGTTCCGACTGAGTTACATTAAGAACTCCCAGCTGGTGTGGGCCTGTCTACATAGCTAAAATGTGTCCTGGTGGTGGCTAATACTTCTCATCATATACATGCTGACAAAGTGTTTAGGTTCAAGATAAGTCACGCTGCTCACCACAGCGTAGCCAAGAAATGGAGAAAAAAAAGTAATGCAAATTGCATTTACTATCATTCATCTGGATTGTTAGGGCTCACAGACTCTTTGAGCTTGATCTAATCCCTTAATCATGCACAATCCTAGTGACAAGAGTTTAAAAATAGAAAGAAAAAAAACCAACAAACCCAAACCCAAAACTAACTCTACAGAGGAAAAGCAACTGGAAGGGAAGGAACAGCAACACAACCACCGAGTTCAGTGTTGCACTGCAAGTGCTCACTCCCCCAAATATCCTGCTTTTATCTGTGCTTAAGCTTACTGTACAAATCTGCAGATGCCAGTAAATGCACCAGGGGCCCTGTAGCACAATGGATCACTAAAAACTGAATGGTAGGGTCAGTCACAGGGGGAATCCCAACAGCTGCAGTTTCTTAACTTTTGTACTCATCTTCCCCAAAAGCCAGTATATGATATCTGAAACTCACTCTAATCGTAAGTGTTCACTGTTACAAATCCAGCTGTCCTGATCTCTTGCATGCATCATCGCATCAGTTCCCCTCTACCAATGTTAGTATTTGTGTGACTGTGTAGAAGCTACATCAAGAACCTGTTCTGATTTAAATTAAATCAGCCAAAAAAGGTTTGCAGCCAGTTTCTAACCCAGTTTACCATGTAGTTGAGCTGACATTATTACTAGCTGAAAAGAAGCAGTGGAAATATTTGACTGGGGAAAGACAGGACTGGTTTTCTGGGTCATGGTTTCATTTAAGGGGCTTAAGTGACTTGAGACAGCAGCCTAAACTTGGGAATCATTTGTGAGAGCACATGTATTCTCAACAACCCTCTCTATTACTGCTCCTACACTGCCTCTTCCTTTTGGAGGACATTTCAATGTTTTTTTCTAAGAAGCTGAAATAAAAGCAGAACAGTATTTTTAATCAAGTGAATTTGACTACTGCCAGACAACTGTAGCTTCAGACATTTATGTGAAATCTTCCACTGTGCTGTTCTCTCTGTATTGGTTAGATCATTTGCTTCCACTGCAAGAACATGGAACATCAGACAGCCTTGCTGAGCACAGACTGAGAATCAGAAGTATACAATATAGCTATTGAAACAGGCACTGCCTTATTATAAATCTTATTATCTGTCTGTCATGCTGGAAATCATAATTCTGAATTATTTCACAAGCAGAATTGCTGGATCTCTGCTTGTGTCATTTTGAAAAGGAACGAAAATTAGAGCCACAGTGTTCTGTCAGAGAAGGTGTTACATATTTTTGACAAGACAAAGTTCAGCTGGAAATGAGAGGCTTGTGTAACCAAGTGAAACTTAACCTCTTCTGATGCCACTTCTGAGGAAGAAAATACTAACAGCTTACTGCACAGTCACCCACCCACTCCAGCTTACTATTGCTTAGACATGCAGAAGTTACAAGCTGTGGGATTCTACTTTTCAAGTTCTGATGACATGCTAGTCCTGACTTCTAGCAATCTTCTTCAGTGCTGGAGGAGGTGATGCAATAGAGAAGGTTGGAAAGGATATTATTTGGCTGCTCCCTACACAAAACCTAACAAAAACATTACGTCAGGCAGTAACCAATTATAATCAATTTGAGATAATTTACCCTTTGAGGAAGGGCCTACAAAGGCAAAGCTTTCTCAGTTCTCACTACCACCTTTGAGCTTATGCAATATTCTTTTTATGAGAACCATTGGCATGGGAGTCCTAGAAGAATAGCTTTCACACACTTGTAGAACAAGCAAAGCCTCGAAGAATTAAATATTAGTTTCCTTATAGTTGTCTCCAAGTTTCCTGAATTCCACATGAAAGAAGAGAACGTTTCCCCCTGCCTCCTTCCTTCTTCTCCCCACAGCTTTATATACTGACCATGACAACATATGATCTGGAATATCCCTTGAGTCAGTTGGGGTCAGCTGGCTGTGTCCCCTCCAGCTTCTTGTGCACCCCTAGCCTGCTAACTGGTGGTGTGCTGTGGGAGGCAGAAAAAGCCTTGACGCTGTGTAACTGCTGTTCAGCAGTAATGAAAACATCTCAGTATTAACACTGTGTTCAGTACAAATCCAAAACATAGCCTCTGGAGAAAATCAGCTCCATCCCGACCAAAACCAGCCCATTTTCCACCCCTTATTCCATACCATTTACACCATCCTCAGGTCCCACACTATCCAATATATCTTCACTAACCACCACTCCCCTTCCCACCCTTTGATGTAATACACACATGTCATTCCCTTAGTCTATGTATCAGCCCTGTAAAATGTCCGAGTTCATTCAGTCCATGACTTGGGACTCCACCTGTTGTGATGGTCATTTAGGACAGGAGAGACTGCGTTTTGCATGGAGTTACTGGGCATGAAAACCAGCTCAGGTCAGGTCACTGCTGCACTTCTACTGCTTCCGTAAGGCTTGTCTTCACTGGCTCAGGTGGCTCCTGGTATAGTAATTCATATAACATGCAACTCAGATCCCAGGTTACAACAATTTAAAGGTATTTCCATTACAACCTTCACCCCTGGCCTCTCTGGGCCAGATTATAAGGTTTAAAATTGCAGTGAAGCCCTCCCCCTTTCTCCTGGTCCATCTTGGACTTATGCACACACTGCAGTTTCTTAGAGTATACCTGCTCTGTTGTGGACTTATCCATGGCCACATGCTTTGAAGTGCTCCAGCATGACCTCATGGGCAGGCACTGATGCTTCAGGGCTGCTGAAGAATGGACTTATCCACAGCCATCGATACTTCAAGTGTACCTTCTCCAGCATGATCTTACCCTTGTGCAACAATCCCTTCAGAAGTATGCCTGCTGCAGCACAGACATAACCACAGCCACAGATGCTTTGAGATATACCTGCTCTCATATGGCCTTATCCACAGCCACAGACACTTTGTGGTGTGCTACTGCTCCATAGGCTCATCCACATGTCATAGTCCCTTTGCCTTGAGTTCACACTGGAATTGCATTCTGTCCAGTACAGCAGCACAGAAACATCGCATCTGTTGGTCTCTTCAGGTCAAAAGAGGCCAGTGGAAGGTGTCACAGGGAAATTCAATGTTATAGGCATTCCGGGATCTCATACTTCTGGGCCGTCACATCAGAAGCTTTCACTGGCAGTGTATGCTCCATTTGGGGCTTCTTATATGTTTTTGTTTGTTTTGACTTTGGGTTTTCTTAAAAGAAAAAGGACGAAACATTATTCCATCACAAAACAAGTATTTTAGCAAGCCATAGAAGGAGGCAGCTGCCTTCGTCACTGACCAATTTCCTCTACGTAACAAAGGGAAAAACTGCTGAGGAAAGTGCTGATGTAGAGGGTGCCAGTAGAGACTAAGTCAGTGCCTGTGGGATTTTCTGAGGGAAGAATGTACAAACTCATCTCTCTTTGGCAACTAAGGAGCTCAGTTTTGTAACTCTATACCAGGGTTACTTCCACCCTGATCTTACTGAGTATCCTAGAGTCCTATAGTTACCGCTTATGTGTTGAAACCGTATTATGTAATTTAACTGTATGAACAAAAATGACACCCACTTCTACTGAAAACTTCTGGAACAGTCTTATTTTAACAACTGCTCTGTATTTCTGTATCCATATGTACTGGGCATCACCAGTTAAAAGCCTTTGCTATCCTACCTACTATTGAAAATCAGTGCAAGTAAACAGAACAATGAGGTGCAGAGGATAACACACAGAAATTGCAGAGCATAAGACAACCACTGGATTCCAGGTGGGATGGAACAGGTCACAGAAGAACTGCAGAAGCAGATCCATAACTCTGTAAGTTAGAGTTCTTTTGTAGGTACTAATTAAAACTGAATGCGTACACTTAAACACAGGATAACAACTAGGCTTCCATCTGCACAGAGAAGTAATCACACGTGTCTTACAGCTGCCAGCATCAGTGACAAGTGGTACTGCAACTGAAGACAAAAATAACTTCAAACATTCTCAGATCTGCACTGATTATTAATTTATGTTGTTCATCTAAATAACATAACTTTTGAAGTTGACATATGGAATCTAAATAAACTAAATAGCTAACTAGGTTAGACTAGAGACAGGGGTTGGGGAACTTCCTTACGGTATACAATTTGTACAATGTTCGATTTTAAACCTTCCTCCCTAACAACAAAAAATATCTTGTGAAGAGTTTTGAGTTTTTATTGTGAGACTGTTTCACAGGTAACACCTTATTCTCATTTACATACCATTGCCAACAATGAATAAGTGACCAAAATCCAACGCGTTTTATTCAGATATCTCCACTTCCTTACCATAGCTGTTCCTCTCACATTTTTTTCCTTCAAGATGGAAGTTGCTCTCTCTTTAGAAAGGTCAGGAATTTATTACCTTGGTGTTGGGTGTATCTTGACTAAGTTTAGCTACTGCAAAGTCAGCTCTCTCTTCCTAGCTCTTCTCTGAACTGCTTATATATTCAGTGGAAGGAAGGGAACTTCATCAAGGGCAAGTAATTCCATCCTCAGAGAGTTACGGACTGCACTGTGGAAACACTGCCTGCTATCCCACTGAAATAAAGAATTAGACTACAGAGGAACACCTAGATTTCAGATGTCCATTTTTAGATAAAACAAATACTACTTCAGACAATTAACAAACTTGTCAAAGAGTCCAGAGAAAGAAGTCTTGGACTCTCCATGTCTCCTCCTATAAACATTCCCAAATTTTCATGTAAGTACTCATGTACTCATGTACTGAGTAGACAGCCTATGCACACTGAGAGATCCAGTTACCATACTCAGATATCTAGGTGAGCAAAAATTTACTGAATGACCTAATGTCTAGCTTTTAAGGTAATACTATTTCCCATTGTAGTACCATCAACATGGGATGCTTTTTAAGGTTTTGCCCCCTTTAGAGCCTCTGCAGTCACGGGGCACAAGTAAACCCACAGTTCAAGTTCCAGATGTGAAGCCCTCTGTTCTTCAGGCAGTTCTGCTTCTCTCATCATTGGACACAGTCTGCTTCAGGAGCACTGACGGAGAACCAGACAAAGCAGACTCATTTTGTCCCGCTCCTATTGCCTACAGTAGGCACTACTATTTTTCCCATCCCGTTTGTTCCAGTACACATCTTAATTTTTCCTCAGGTATCTACTGAGTAAAAAAAAAAAAAAAAACAGAAAAACTTTGTTTTTTTTCTGTTGTTGAGGAAGGTCTAGTTGGTTAATGTTTTTTTTGTTAGGGTTTTTTTTGATGTTTGCTGTTTAGCTGCTTGGTTGTTGTTGTGTCTCACTTAAGAAAAAATAAAGATAGATTACAACAACTTCAATGTATCATCCGTGGGTTTTCATGGAAAAGCTGCTGCCAGGCCCAGGCTTTCTGCTACAGTTATTGACTGACATGAGCAAACAAAACCTGCTGATTTGGTTTCAGTGTCACATACCAAGTGTCACCTGTTTGTGTACCAGCTACATTCCCTGGATTCTTAGTACCTTTTATCTTGCATTACATTGCTAAAGATTCAAAGCAGATGAATTCATCCAGAATATAATCTTTAATCACATTTAAAATGTATTTAGTCATTGTGCTTACAAAGAGATTTTATTCATTTGATAAGGAAATTAACCTATCAAGTATGTATTTTAAAACCAAGATGGTGTTCTTACACCGCTTTTCTATATTACCACAAAGTTAATGTTTTATTTTAATAGGATTATTTTTATATCAGCAATTCCATTAAATGTGTTTCACTTTACTGGGCATCTGCCCAAGATCCCAGATAACTAATCTCTAAAATGTGACCTACATCTCTAAACTAATCTCTAAAATGTGACCATTGTGCCTGTTCATAAGGGACACTAATTTTAGACTCATATTTGCTGTTTGATTTACACACAGTTGATCATGTGCAATTGCATAAATCCTTATAAATTAGTCAATTTTTTTCCGTATATGAAAGATTTTTCCAGGAGTATTTCAGACAAATGAAATTGCCCTGTACCCTAACCAAAAATTAAGTTTATGTTGACACTGTTAATCATGTTTTCCTCTCTCCTAAGCATAGTCTTTCTGTGGTGCATAATAAAGCCATGTATGCACTAGATTTATTTTCTTAGAGTTTCAGCATTCTGGAATCAGACTTTTTACATAACCTGCTGTAAAGTGATTCTTTCAGACTCTTCAGACTGGCTGTACAGTTGAAATTTCGTATTTTCAAAACCATTGCAGGAGGCAGAACAGTGGGTAAGGAAAAGCTTTGACCAGATCTAAAGTCTGTTACAAAGCTTTAAAGCACAGTGTTGGTGATTTTATTACTGGGGTACTCATCTTGCTGAGGGGAAGCTTCTCCTACCTTCAGATTTGAACATATGCTTTTATTTTACCTTAGTACACTTGAAAAAGCTCTTTGACATCCCTGTAGCCATTCCCTCAGCATGAAGTGTGTACAAAGAAGAGTAACGAGTTCCATTTCCAAAGGTGGAAGCTGGCAATCTTTCTAAAGAAAATTTCAAACTTGAACACTGTTACCTAGAAGCAGCTGGGTCAAACTCCGCTACAAAAGCCATCAATCCCAGAGATGTCTTTGGGAAAAAAAAAAAAATAAAAAAACCACAAAACAAACAAAAAAACCCACAAACAACCCAAAGGAGTTGATAGAAAGTGATGCTTGCAGAAAGAAGAATAACCTGTTTAAATTCCCTTATATTAACTTTTGGGCGAATGTCCAGAGGTTCTGTTGTCAGTCATTTACTGAGTATATTTGGTATAAGTGTGCCTGTGAGATGTCTCTGACCTGAAACCTGCAGATGCTGTGGTATTTGCCCGAGTTGTTTCTCCTCTCCCCTCCTATGTTTTGAAGTCAGACAGTGAGACCTCTGCTGTTACTAAAAGAGCCCAACTGTGGGAAAATGCATTTCAGATTCCCAGGGCACTAATGGCAGATGCTGGAGACCAAGCAGAAGACTTAAAGCATTTGCAGGGCTAAAATACTGGCTAAAGAAATGTAGCACGTACTTCTTTTATTCCAGGAAATGGGGAGAAGGGGAGGCATACTGGAAACAGAAGGGCTTTGTCTGTGAAACAAACTGATCTACTCAAACAGCAAGAGCTGACATTAAATGTTGTTAGAGCATAACATTTCTAAACTCAGGAATGCCCCAGTCTGGGGAAGAGATATACAACCAGGTCCAACATAGGCCAAACCACCTTCACTGGAAAAGCTGGGACAGCAAATCTACTTTATAAACTTTGTAGTCAAACGCTACAATGAAGGTAGATACTGACCCTCTCAGGAGCGACTCAGTTGCAATACGAACTCTAAGAAGAGCTTTAAACTGTGACTTACGTTAATAACTTAATATTACTTAATTAATATTACATTTATGTCTGGAATTTGCATGGTATTAGTAACTATTTTAACTGTTAATTAGATTATATAAATATTTACATGAATCTCACAATAACATTAATTCTGAAACCATGTATCTTTTAATTATTCATAGAGCAGGCCCATTAACTTACCATATGGAAATTCACTTGCTCTTCTAGATCTTGAGATCACATCTCATGTATGTGGCTAATTCTCTTGAATGATGAAAAATCAGTTTAGGTGCTCTGTTCTGACTTCACAGAAGCTATCACAAAACACTGCACAGTCCTGAGTATAACTTGTGTATACAGCCAGACGCTTGCATATGTGACTATGGGGTAGAATATTACATATTCATGGTTGTAATGAAGAAGTGAGCAATTAGAAAAGTGAAATCTATCCAGCCTGAAGAATGGATTTTCTTCATCACTGTGCCTTTATCTTTTCGTATTTTCTGTATTCCCACTTTGTATCCCCTCTTCTATTTCCAAAATTATTAGACCTTCTGCTGTGCTTTTTGTAGCCGGATTTGCCTATCCCACATTGGCCTTCTCAGTCATCAGCGCGCCTGTAGTAAGCGTGGGTAAAAGCCCTTCCCAAATCTTCGTTCGCGAAGTCAAGCCATGATGATGTCCATGTGACTGAATTAAAATTGCATTACTTCCTTTTCCATTCATACCATTAAATTTCAAAACATTGACAATTTGTCAATATGATTTTTTCCTGTTAGAAGGCTATCAAATTATAAATAATTACTCACTACATATTAATACAGGAACAGCAGGAAAAATGAGGTTTTGTTCTCAATTAGCCATGGAACACCCCACTTCCCATCACCCTCCCCTTGTATCACAGTATACAAGAAATACTTTGCTTCTGTAATATCACTTAGTTGCTTAATCAGTTTGGAAATAAGTGTAGACATTTACACTCCACAAGGTGTCACTCTGAAACAGCTGGAAAAAACATCTTTTTCCTTTGAATTTAACCCAAAAGATCAGAAATTACCAGCATTTCAAATTTAACAGTGAACTACCACCAGACTCTCTACTCAAAACTACTACAATGCAACTATAAAGGCAGTGAGCATTTTTTATTGTAAATACTCTATTTCAAAACCAGACTATTTTTAACGTACTTTACTAGCTGAAGTGCGCAATATTGTCAGTAACTGTTCAAATCTGGGACAGCATCCAGCAAGTGTTCTATCTGGGTACATTCCACTGTCCTTTAGTTAACTACTATTGGTTTAGTGAACAGGCAGAGAACAACTTCAGACCCAGTAGCTTAGGTCTGCAAGGTATTTAAGCTAACGAAATACACTTTTTCTAGAAACAGATTATTCTTTTAAATAAATACAGTGTATTCCATGGAAATTATGTTCAGCCCCCCAAAACAGAAATAGTTTTCTGCAATAAAACTAATGAAACCTCATTTCACTTACTATCAGTGAATTAAATTCTCTGAAATCTAACAGGAGAGAATTCCATGTAGGTTTTCTTATATCTAACAAAGCTTACAATGTAGCTTTTCATTCTCTAAGTCCATGCCCTCTTTGGTAACCACCAATTTTCATGAGCTTGAGAGATCTTTCACATATCTATCAACTTCAACTGAAATTGACCATCACGTTCAAAATACACTAGAAGGAATCAGACACAGATATGAGTGCGTAGCTGTCATTTCACAGGAAACAAGATTAATATGAAGCAAGTGAGAACTTCACTGGTAAAGAGGCAGTTATGTAAGGATTTAAGCATTTTCTTGTTTGTATGGCATCTGACAAAGTTCTGAAAACTGTTAGTTCATACGACCAGGGCCTTTGAGAATCTAATTCTTCAGAACTGATTTTATCAAGCAAACACTTCAGTATACATAAATGTAAAAACGTGTTTGGAGTTCTCTTGGTCTGTAAGAATTAATGACAGCTGGAAACATGATAAATACCTTGCTGAAAACAAACAAATAACTAAATTAAATCTTTAGAGATCTACTTTTAAAAAAGCAGGCACTATGGTCCCAACTCGTTTTGTTAAACTCCTCAGCAGCTTCTACCTAGTATAAGCACAACCACATTTGGCGGGGGGGACGGGAGGGAGGGAGGGAGGAAGCGTGTGCGCAGGAATCATGAAAATGAGACCATTAAAAGCCTCATTCAAGGCCATTTGGAAATTGTATCTTTGAAACCACAAAACTAAAACAATGGCTTGGCTAAGCAACCAGATTTCTGATTTGTACCATTTTTATAGTTATAATTCCATTCACAAGATGTATTAATCACACCCGATTCCACTGATACGGCTATTAAAGGAAAGGAAAAACCTCAGCAGTTACCATAACAAAGACACTTCCTTCGCTGTTTTTTCCATTCAAGTCATACAGAATACAATAAACTTGCGTTTTTTTCCTTAGTCTACACACTGCATTCAACTCTCCTATTACCCTCTCTCTCTTTGAGACTTCATGCATATCCACAGCTTCTGCTTCATAAATGTATCTACCAAGCAATTTGCAAGAAGAAAGCTCTACCTCTGCAGTAGAAAAACACCCAGAAACCTGAGAAAATTAACTGAGAAAGATTCATTAGAGACAGAAGAATTAACTGATTTTTGCTACCTGCCATTGCCAGTCTGCATGAGATAGTATCAAACTGCCCTCATTTTCCTCATTGTTTAAAGCAAATATTGGGACTAACATAGTTTTTGCTGGAATAATGAAATTATTGTTATCCCTCATCCAGAAGAGCCTCATAGTGCCTTAAAAAAAAAGATAAAAATCCTAAACCAAATTAAACCCTCTCCCCATAAGACGATGTTTTATACAGAAATGCTAACAATCAAAATGCAGCAACTTCTATCAGCTGCTGAACTGCTCAGCATTCAATACATTTCTGTCGTACACCCCCACATACATGAACACCAAGTGGATTTTAAACAGAAAAGTGGGCAAAATGAGTCAATCCAAACCAGAAGCTGAGCAGATCCTTTTGTTTTCTTTTAAGTGATACTTCATTCAGAAAAAGATCACACTGGATTTAGCTATTACACTGATGTCTGCAGGGTAATGGTACTACATAAGCAATTATGTTTGATAAGGAAAAGAAAACCCTGGAGAACCAAGTGAGACACAACAGAGCTTGCACTCCTTAGGACTGCATCAGTGCAGGCAGAAAATGCTACAATTATTCTTGCAAACAGAAAAATCCATGGGAAGTGACAATCACACCTCCCACTCCCCCAAAAAACCCAACAACCAAACCAACCAACTAACCAAAAAACCACCAAAGAACCCAAACCCACACCTACTCACACAATATACTTATTTTAATCCCTTTTTTCCAGACCACAACAGCTGAGGCTATTCAACACAGTCAACAGACAGCTCGGCTCAGATAACCTAGAGGTTTATCTTAATAACTCTGCTCCCCACTCCATTTAGACGGGGAAGAAAACAGCTGTGACTCAAAGCTGTACCTTAAGAGGAAGCTGACTATTACATTCCTCATCACCCACAACTCTAGGACATTGAAGACATTTTTCAAGAGACCATTTCCCCTGAGCACTGTGAAATTCTATTTGAAAAACAAAACAACATCCATGCAGTCTTGGATACAGCTTCCTGTAAAGTAAAAGCAGATCCTCCAGCTATCTATTACAAAGAAATCTGCAAACAGCTGCATGGCTTCAGCAAGGGAGAATGCAGGGATGCAGTTTTCTTTCAGAATGAAAATCACAAGAATGTCAGTCTTTTCTTTCCTGGTACTGAAAAAAAATAAAATCCTGGCTCTGATAAATCAAAGCTTGGGCAGTGCTCAAATTCTTTTGTAATAAACAAACTCAGATACATTTAATGTTTTTGTATTAAGAATAATACTGTGTTCAAAAGGCCTTTCTCCTGAACCATACCAGGGACTCTGCTTCACAAATATGAACTGGAATCAGATTCCTCTGGAAATTATACTGGTATCCAGAGCTCAGAGCTATGTTTTTAATAGAGAAGTAGGTGCTTCCCAGCCTTGTCAAATGAGACTGTGATTGAGTAAGATAATTAAGACTGAACACCTCTTCAGCTGCTATTTGCAGATTCTCTGCAACCTCTGAGAGCAGAAACAGCATCAAAATGTGGGAAAAGGCATTAAAACACCACACACATGCAACAAGACAGAAGGTGGGTTTTGATCTTATGGTTGAGAAGTTCTTTGGAAAGTACACTGAACCCAGAGCCTGATTTGACTGGGAACTGAAGTAGCAAAATGAGGACAAAGGGCAAGTCTCAGTACACACCTGAACCACAACAGCCACTGGTAACGTTTCCTTGGGTATGTGATTGACAGCCAGATCACAAACCTTGCACAAAAACCAACAGTTTGCACACTTGCACTGTACAATTTTAGATGATAGTACTTCTAGGATATAGAAGTATAGGAAATATAGATCTGTCATATAGAAGTACAGGAAATATAGATCTATCATATCTATATCACAAAGAAGGAGACATGAGTAAAGTCAAAGGGACAGTTTTTCCAGCCATTGTCACTGAAGGAAATACTTCGAGCTCAGCGTCTGATCCACATGGTAATTCTCTGCAACAAGATTGTTTGGCCTTTTGGTAAACCAAAACTGGTCACAAAGTGAAGAGACAGATCACATTCAGAAAGCAGTTTCTCCCATAAAAATATATCCTCAGTAAAAATAACAGTAACTGATTTAGATTAAGATTTACTCTAAGAAGTTCAATACCACCAATATAAACTGACCTTTTCTTGACCTGGTATCCAGAAAGTGGGTGCCATTATACAAACATAAGCAGTTTTGCCCAGACTGTTAGGCAGCACAGCTTATAAAATATGTGTCACCTCCTAAGAGCTTTAGCAGTTACAGATTCAGCCCCCAGTCAAACTTCAGTTTCCTTCATGAAGAAGCAACAATTTCACCTTTTCTGCCCTGCGAGAGGAGCATTAGCAAGCACAGGACTTACATGCACAAATGCAAGCTTAGTGGACACCAAGTCAAAAGGAAAATTTTCATTCATAGCACATGCATCTACTTTGGATTCCAGTGCTGATACACCTTCAGAAACATGACACTGATGTTGAATGAAATGAGTCACACACCGATCTAAAACTTGAGGGCTATACTGACCCTTAAAAGAGGAAACAAAACTAAGGAAGACTTAGTATGATTTATTTTCCTTTATAATCTAAATTAATTTGTGTATCCTAGCATATATCCTATTTCTTTAATCTTCTGATATACTGATATACAGTGACCCAGGCTCCTGCAGTCCCATCTCACTTAAGCATTTTGGTATTATTTCTCTGACAAACCCTGGTGGTACACTGACTTTTCCTTCTAATCTTCCTTTACTCTCAGGGAATTCTCTCACAAAGTTTTCAATGTACATCTGTCAAACCAACTCACTACTGGATTTGTTGTTTTAAGTAGTAATTTCTTCAGCAGCAATTTGACAACAGGTTTCTTGGCATACGTGCAGATCTTCTTTTGCTCATTTTCAAGTAAGTTATTTCCTTCACAAGACACATCTTTGTTCTAATTTACTGACTTGAATCTTAAATGTTCTTACTCACCAACAAACTCATTTTCACTTTACAGAAATGTCTGCTGCTAATTCTGTCAAATTAATACTGAATTACCGAGCATGGAAGAATTATGTGCATCATAAACTTTTTTTTCTCCCTAGTCTCATCTAAATGAGCCAGGTTCTGTGCAGTTGGCTTTTCTGAAGCAGGATACTTTTCCCTCATGTAGATAGATGGATCAAATGGGAGTTTTCCAGAATGACCAAACACGCACCAAGAGCAGTTAGCTCTCATTATTAACAAAGCACCACCCACACTCAATATTTAAATAAAAAATAAACATTAATCGAATTCTGTAAAAGAAGTAGCAAGGGAATGACTGTTGACTACACAGACGTGGAATAGACAAGGATTTCTCCTATAAAATTTCTAACTACAGTTAGTACCAAATACTGTTGTGAAGATACAGAAACACTTTTACTGTGGAGACATGCACTACATGCCCAAGTTTCTTCCTCTTAAGTTTCCAAATCCCTTGAGAGTCAGGTGCAATGCCTATCTGTAACAAAAAAACAAACCAACAGATTCTGGTGACAGAGCCACTACAATTTGCTGGACACCTGTTGCTGTCTAGAGGCTGCAGACTGTACTTCTCCAACTTTAACAGAAACTTTGACTTCTGCCGACTTTAAGATGTATTTTCACAGTGATGCAGATATTTCAGAGTTGACTTTACTTTTGTTCCAGACCGGCAGCAGAGCCTGTGGGTCCAAAAGGCAGTCAGTTTCCTTCTAAATCAACTGATGGGGCTGTGGGAAGTTAGAGAGAACACCTCTTCCTGCAAATGGTCTCTTGTAGGTACCTAGTGGGATTTTCAAAAAGATTCGAGAAAATTATTCAATTTCAAGTAATTTGGGAAAGCAAAACAGACAAATTAAATAAGAATTAAAAAAAAAAGTAAAAACCAAAATATATACACACACCCTATCCTACCAGTGTCAGAGTAAAGATTGGGTTAAATGTGAATTCAGTTTAAATTAAGTGAAGAAGTCTCAGTGACTTCAGTGATATGATCCCATCCCTCCCCCCACTCCATACACACATACTTCCCCCCCCCCGGAAACCGATTAAGTAGGAACTAAGCCTTTCTTCCTACAACATCAGTAAGGGAATGATGCTGCTAATTCCAGCAAAGCTCCCAAATACTTTGCTCACAGACTGTACTGGCCAACAAACAATTAGATCACTCCTGAATTAAAGGAATACCCAGAAGCAATTCTGCATAAGCACTATTTTCTTTCAAAGCACAATGGAAAGTTGGCATGTATTTCATTCACCAGAACTGTAATTTGGTTTAAGCAAGGGTTTATTTTAAAGATCTTCAGCTCTCACCTACAGGCACCCCATGGAACCCCATGAATCAGCAGATAGTTACTGTTTATTAGAAAGCCTTCCTCTTTCAGTCATCTTTACTTCCTCTCAACATTTTGCAGAAAGTGTAAAAAGAACTATACCATCAAGCCTTTGCTATAGGCAACTGTCTACAACTGGCCAGAATCTAGAATATAAAGTACTTAAGAGTTCAATACTGAATTTTGATATTCAGACCCTAACAAATCAAACAGCCTACATACTAAAAGAAATTTAAGTAAATAGCAGCCCTACAACAGACAGCTTCTTTTAGGTATTTACACTATACTTAACATCATGCCAGTGAGATCAGGTATACTCCTTTCCTTTAACCTCTTCCGGATACTCATGGGTTTTTAAAGTATCTTCAATAACCAAGTCTTTAAAGGAAATCAGACACTACACAGGTTAAACAACATGGTTCTATTAAAAACTATCTTTAACCATGGCACTCAGTGACAGCAATACAATACTTTTTCCACAAAGCAACTAATATAAAAATATGCCATAAAATCATCTGTAGACTAGTATGCTAGTACATATATGTAATCATAACATTCTTTTATAAACTCTTTCCTGAGATACCGTGGGTTGTTTGATTTTCTTTGTATTACTGGATGCGTTATCTTCACGAATCATCTAAAATAATTGTACAATATTTTTTATGTGCAGGTCACTCAGTTAACACGTAAAAAGTAGTATGTAAATATATGGCAAAAAAACAGCTCTTAAAAATTATGCGCTTTTTTACTTTCTTACATTTCTTCAACATTTGGCTCCTTGGGAGATGGAAAGGAGGAACATGAAAAACCTGAAATTAGAGCTATGAATTGACAAAAAGCAGGAAAGCATTCAGGAATGTTAGGAGTTGGAATATAATATAAATGACACAAAAAGAAAGCCATAATTCATGTTGGCTATGTATTATCTTATAAAGCAACTGGTCATATTTTAGTCAGTTCACAGTTTAATAAATATGTTTACTAATCTGTTTTGGAAGAGCAAGTGTCTTTTAGGGATTTAAGCTCCCTCATAAGTTTCTTGTTCTCATCTTCTAGCATTGCAACACGATTCTCCAGACGTTTTATGTATTCTTTCTTTCGACGTCGACATTCTTTAGCAGCTTCCCTGCAAAAAGCAGAAGTAAAAAGTGCAAACAAAAAAGCCATTTGCATGCCATTAGAAAGCTCAGCAGATTACGGACACTACATCAGAACTCCAAATTTTGGAATTTCTCCCAAATCACTCTGAAAACACTAAGCAAAACTGGGTTCCACAAGGGCCTCAAGTGTCTCTCAAGTTCATATGGCAATCTGTAGAATTGCTTCCTCTCATGCCTTGACTAAAGTTCATAATAAACGAGGTCCAAATGAAAGACAGTTATTCTGCTTTATGACAATAAAGATCTTTGAGGGCCTTGAGTTCCTCAATGAGAGTCTTGTTTTGGTTTTCAAGCACAGCCACACGATTTTCAAGACATTTGACATATTCTTTCTTCTTTCTGCGGCATTCTCTGGCAGCTTCCCTGGAACCAATACAAGGCAAATGACTACAGGAACAGCCACAATATGGCAAAGACTGGATAAATGAAATTACCTGCAATCCATGCTCTTCAACAACAACAAAAACCACCACCAACAACAACTGTTGGATTGCACAAACAGAACAGCAGGTAACAGCCATAAGCAATAACACAGTTAAAATACAATTCCAAAAAACTAGAACTTGAAAAAAAGTCATCATCAACAAATACAAAGATGGAATTGATACACAGAAGAACCAAGCAAAACAGTGAGCAAATGACAGTGTATTGACTTGAATTGTACTAAACATGAAGACTGAAAGCAGCGTTTCTTCTTCCAGTCACATTCCATTTTGTGTGTTTATCGGTACTGTCTTCTGCAATCAGAATCTTAAAATCAAACCAAAGAATATACTTTCAGAAAATACAAGCATAACACTACTCTCTTCAGACAAAAAGCTAAATGCCAAGCTTACAACCTGCTGTCATTTCTTTACCTTAATGTAACAATCTACGGCAAAATTTAAGTCCAAACAAGTACAATTTACTAGCATTTTAGAGCTGTCCACCTGGGCACATTTCAACCACATGCATCAGCGATGTCTGTGTTTTTGCTGCTGGCAAATGGCAGCATGGAGCCATTCTCATAGCTCTGCTAAGAATTCTGTTATATTGAAGCTGAACACTTTGGGCAGTATTTTCAGAAGCATGTGACTGAACAGGCATTCAATTCCAGAATAAATTTTAGAAGTACTGGGAGCTTGCTCCTTTAAGATCTTGGAACATGATAAAGCGTCAAATAATGAGAGTAAGTTTCCAGCAAGTTATACGAGAGAGAGGATGGATCTAGTAATAAAACTGAAAAGAGGAGAAACACAAGGAAGCACAATGCAGCGATCTTCATGGGTAATTTAAAATAAAGGACAGGCATGAGAGCAAAGCAATACCATAATTTAATCATAAAGCAAGTGGCTATTCAATGCATTAGAGATCTGCATGGCAGACTATTTCTTCCACTAATCTAACTGCCACTGATTGCAGTAGCTATGCATTTAAAAAAAGGAGAGTCCCCTAAAAACGGCAAGAAGAAAGCACAGAGAACGATTGGCAGTTACAGCACACAGTCAAGCCCATGCCAACTAATTAAAAAAAATACAGCCACCTCATACAATATGCCTCACAAAATGACAGAGGCACTGCACAGTAACTTATCCCAGTAGCCAATTATTTTGGAAAGCCTATAATTATCATTCCACCCTAGAATAAGTCCTCTTCAGAGCATCATTAATGGCCAACTGCTAATGAGATCCTCAGATATTTTTCTAACCAGTTCTTTGCTGGGATGTTTCAAGATGAACAAACCCATACTGGTCATTTCACTGTTGGTGGATCAGGGGGGAATTCAACACCAAGTACACCTCCAGATCATCACAAAAATTACCAGAAAGGGACAACAGTAATACCGATTTCTGAATTTCTAGAATATTTTCAACTAAAAATCCATGGTGATAAGGTCAACTCTAGTTTTCCAAGAGTTAACAGCCAATACACAGTGCTATAAGGATGTGGGATGACTGACAATTTCTTGCCTTCACTTTATCACTCACAGGCAGAGCTCATGACCTTAAGAAGAAAGTTTCACTAGAATGTTTTGGGGTTGAGGTTCTTTTGCAACACTGACTATTAATTGTGATACAGTCTTACCTATTTTTCATAAGTCTCAGCTCTCTCTTGCGAGTTGCCTCTTCTGCCAGTTGCTGAGGGCTATGCAAAGTCCCCGGTGAGGCTGCCATTACCACTCCCTGAGGTAAGGTAGTAGTGGGAGTTCGAATCTGGTAAGCTGGCATGTCTCCAGTGGCAGCTGTATAAAAGAATATTTTAAAATTTATGGAAAAAAAAAACCAACAAACTACACAAAAGTCACAGAACAACAGATTTCTGTTGATGAGTTCTCCAGGATCCCTGCTACACAAAATATTTCATAGGCTTGTCATGTCACAGCTGCGTTTGTTATTTTTCTAGCATTTATTTCCACACTATAAGTTATCTAAACTGCTGTAGCACATGGTCCCACTAGTCAGCCAGACTAAAGCCTGTGAAAGCTTCCACACAGCTCTTTTCAGACAAGACAGGGAAAGCTGCTTGAAAAACACTGACAGAGTGTCCATACTTATTTCCTGTTCACACAATCCCACAAAAGTATGGTTCTGCTGTTGCAGCCACTGAAATTTATATGTCACCCTTTGTCCTCCAACAGAAGCTTCAGAAGTCAACTTTCTCCTCTTTCCCTGGGATAGCAACAGTACCAGCCTTACTGCCTTTCCTCCATTTAGAGCAGCAGCATGGAAACCTTTGGAAAACAAGTGAGAGCTGCTGTTGCCAGAATGAAAATGAACAGCCAAGTGCTCACAGTGAACTGGGATATGCTCTTTGAGAAAAAGGACCACAAATAGGATGCTGCAGAATTAGCAGGCAAGAGACAGTAGTGGCTGCTTCACAGGAAGGGGTATAGTTACACAGTAAGCTGGAGTGCAAAAGTTCATATTCAGCTCCTGAGCCTACTACCAGTTTTGAGCTCTCCCCAAGCCAAACACAGATCTCAAATCTGACCTGTTATTTGGAGCCAATACCTTCCTGATGGTCTCCCTCATTTCTGTATTTCTGAGGTACTTCATTCCTACATGATGTACCCCAACTTTAAAATACTGTTAAAGTCCTAAATACTGTGTCTTGTCTGTCACAGGGAAGGGAAAAAAAAAAAAAGTATCTCTTTTCAAATGACAAGCAAGCATTTACCTATTCCCTTCCATAAATATTTTATATTATCACACACCAAACTCCAAATTTTGTCATTAAAGCGACTGAACATAATACATTAAATTTCAGAGGCTTTTATGTTAGAATTCATTTATACTTTAATTCTTTAAAGCAATATTTAGATAATGGAAAAAAACTGGTGTCGCAGTTTAACTCCAGCCCGCAACTAAGCGCCACAGAGCCACCTGCTTTCTTCCCCTTCCTCCCAGTGGGATGAATAGAACCAAAAGGGTAGAAGTAAGAAAATGTGTGGGTTGAGATGAAAACAGTTTAATAATTGAAATATAATAAAAAGAATAATGATAATAAGAAAAAGAATTGTAATGAACAGGAAAATAGCAAAAAGAAGTAAAACACAAGACAAACAAGTGATGCAAATGAATAACAATTGCTCACCACCAACTGACTGATACCCAGCCAGCTCCTGAACAGCAGCCCCCAGCCAGCCTTCCCCCCAGTTTATATACTGAGCATGATGCCATATGGTATGGAACATTCCTTTGGTCAGTTGGGGTCAGCTGTCCCAGCTGTGTTCTCTCGCAGCTTCTTGTGTTCCCCCCGAGCCTCCTGACTAGCAGGGCAGCATTAGAAGCTGAAAAGTCCTTGATTTAGTGTAAGCACTGCCCAGCAACTAAAACATCAGTGTGTTATCAACATTATTCTTATCCTGAATCCAAAACACAGCACTGTATCAGCTGCTATGAAGAAAATTAACTCTATTCCAGCCAAAACCTGGACAACTTGGAAAAACAAAATGTAGACAAAAACACCTTGGGGAGGCTGACAGATACAGGAGTAAAGAGAAATCAGTCAACTACAGGGAGGGAATAAACCTAAACAAAAAAAAAATAATTACTATCATTCTTATTAAGTTAATGCAGGTGCTTCACTAATTAAATACAAAAAATAGGCTCAAGCTGTGTTTAGACTACAATTCCATAGCCATGTCCTGAAATCACTATCAGCTTACACTTTACACCTCCCCCCTTTCTCCATCCTGCTGGTAAAAGTGTTTGTGGAATTACAAGATGAACAGGACCAGTGAACTGGCCTGGGTTACAGATAATCCCCTAGGGATGGGGGAGGGAGAGAGAAATCAGCTCAGGACAGCCTTGTGAGCACTGAACAGGCAGCCACCCTGAACACAAGGCTTGGTGGCCTTGTACATATAGAAGAAAATTAATTCTTTCTTTAAGTTCTCCACATCTCTTAGCACTATTTTTAAAATGAAATTTTATAAATCCTTCAGGCTCACCTTTATGCTGGCCATATTACATACATTTTACAGACCTTATGGTAAGAACTATCTTTTTTTATCATTACTATCTAAAAAAAGAGATGTTATCTTGGTTTGCAGTAGCTACAATGAATCAGAAGTCCAGGTGAAGCATTTTGTAGATCAAGTAATGACGAAAGGCCCATAACCCAGGTCATCTCAGCCTGGCAAGACCAACTATTTTTTTGTCTTTGATTTACAGTCAGATATTAGCTAATAGGACTTACTGCTGCTGTTGCACTCAGCCCGGAGAAGACTCACTATGATCATGTACCTGCAACAACACTTAACAAAAGTGACTCCCTATCTCAGCTGGGATCAGCAAACACCACTAAGCAACACATTGCATGAATAGTTTGAGCAGGTTCCAGCAGTGTCTGTGCCTTCCTAACAGTTGACTCATTTATGAATCTAACAACATGGTAACAGAGATAAATAACCTTTTTGGTGCACAGACCTTATAAACCCACACATTATTGCAAATCAATTATTTCAAAGTCTGCAATTTTTCTGTATAATATCTCCAGAAAATACAATAAAATACTCTTTCCTCCAAGAAAAAGTCGTGGGGAAAGTTGAAACAGGCTTTAAGCAGGAGATGAGGGGTATGTGGTGGTGGTGGTGGTGCTGTAAGATACCCTTGAAAAAAAGATAAAATCATGGTTTATGTCTAGTAATGTATCTGCATATCACAGGGAAGGGTACCTTCCACTTCAGCATTTGAGACAAAAATCCCACTGACAAACCTCTGTGACTATTTCCAACAAAGATCCATGGAGAGTTAAAGTAATTCCTGACATACCATACATGGGACTGAAACAAAGCTAAGCAACAAACCTGGAGATGGTGTATTCCCTAACACATTGCTCCAGGTAATTTTTAATTTTTTTTCGCCTCCTTAAAATTGCAAGGGAGTAAGAAGCCACTGCAAACCTGAAGCTTTTGAGTTGAGACTTACATAAAGAAAATTATTAATAGGAAGACAAGCGAACAAACAAAACCAAACAAACCTCATTTGAAAAAGTGTGTAAATGCAGCTCTGAGAAATTAACAAAAACTAAAATTCACTGTTTTTTAAATCAACTACCTCATATCAGCAGGACCTTGAAAAAAGTAATATGCTGAACACTAGAGAGCATCCCAGCACTTAAGTTCTTTCAGTAACTATCCAGGAGAAAAAAAGCCCGATGCATGCCATGTATTAGTGCCTCTATTCTTCTGTAAATCATAATAATGGAACTAGATTATCAAAGGGTTTTCAACTTCACCACTAAACTGGCTCAACAAGGCATGAATCATTATCTCTTTGAGCATGAAAAACCAAAACATCGACTTGGAGAAGATGCTTATCTTTAGATTAATGAAACAGTAGGTAGCAGCAATGAGCAGCAGCACGTAGGTCCCGGCTGCGAATCAGTTAATATTACAGATCTGCCAGAGGCAATTGACGAAGCAGAAAGGAACTGACTAAATCACAGCGTGACTTGGAGCTGACGTCAATGTGTATCTTGTTTGGAGTTTAACTTTTCCAGTTCCCTACTTCAACACGATTCCAGGAAATCTAATGACGTCAGCCTTTTGAACTCAATTAGCTGAGGAACAGACCATTTTAACAGTGGAGGAGACAACAAGCAGGCACTGTAATACTTAAAATTTATCACTCTCAAATTTGTTTGCATTCAGCATTTTCTTTAATAATGAAAGCACAGGGCTTATTTACAGTACTGAAACTTCACACTGTTTCTCTCTCAGCTCTGCTTAAGATTTTAGAGCTGAAATAGGCTTAAGAGTTTATTACTAAACAAAAAGCACTGTCATTTGTATAAAATAAAAAACAGTTATAAGCGTGGTAACACATATGACCATCTCCACAATAAAATGAATTTAAGTGGTGGATTTCTCAGCAAAATCCTGCATCTAATAGTAAAGATTAGTTGTTTGAATCAATCTGTGCAAGAACTCATGTACTAACTATGATTTGCTTCCCTCCCAAACAAAACTGTTAAAATTGCCCTGAAATCCTACACTAACTACATATAATCAGAAGCTATTTGTGCAGTCTGAAAAACGAAAGAGTTATAGAAACAGGTTCTAAAGAAAATGTCACAAATACCAACTAAGCACTGCTTAGACAGCCAAAAAGATAATGGAAAAGATTAGCAAAATTTTTACCTGTTTCATCTCCTGTTACAGCCATGCTCAGCGTCTGCACACACGATTCTCCTGTTCCTCTACCAGAGCTCAGCATGAAGTGTTCCAAACTAGCCAGCATGTGCGGGATTACAAGCAAGAGCACTGACATCACAATGACCTCACTTGCTTACCATTGTCATTAATATGCTCTGTCACTGGAACAGCTCGCTGAAACTGCAGCCCAAAGAACTCCTTTTCCAGTAAGCCTTTTTTTTTTTTCCCCTCCTTCTTCCACATTTCTGTAAGCCTAGCTCTGTTCTTTTCCCCTGAATTATTCACAAAGCTAGAGAAAGCACTCACCACAAAGCTGCCTATAAAGCAAGACCTGAAAATTCACAGCACCGACTGACAGAAGTTAAAAGATGGCTCTAGCATTTACAAATGAATCCAAATTAAAGTCATGATCGGATAGAAGACAGTGAAATTTTAAAAAGACATGCAATCGTTTTGATTGAAGCAGTTCTACTAAAAGGCTGCCTTTTACTAAAGGCTGCAGCTCTACTAAAACCTCTGCCAGAGAGACATGCAAGACAGGAAAGCTTAGTAAGATGTAACAATAAGTAAACGAAAGGCTGAAACTCCTTGCTTGGGGGGAGGGGGAGGGGGGGGAACCACAACCCACTCATTTAAGTTAAAAGCTTCAGAAAAGGTAGAAAAAAGCTCCAACAAAGTCAGTCAACCTAAAGCTAGTGATTCCAGTGTAACAGTAATTCTGGGTAAGGGCTACCTCTCCCCCATTCCCTCCTTTTCAAATGAAGTCCAGGAGATCTGGTTGACTTAGGGTTTTTTTAATTAATAAAAATAAAAAAATCAAAAACTCAGCTGTAACAGAATTACTCTATATTTACACCAATTTAAATGAAACCTGTTTCAGACCAATAGCCCAGGCTCTGGTCTGTATGTAGGGCATAGCAAACTTCTAAGGCCTTTGAAATAAATTCAGAGCGGTAATTCATCAGCTATGAAACTATGCCAAGGACAGAAATAATGGAAGCATCAGTGCAAAAAAGGAGCACCCTATGATTACAGGACTACTTCAGGATCAGATAAACACAAGATCAGAACTGAAGCACGCAAGAAATACAAGCCTCAGATGTCAAACACCACTGTTCATATCACTGAACACATCATAAAACACACGTAGATCCCAACAGAATGATTTTTGAGACTTTTTTTTTTTTTTTTTTACACACATTCTCACTAGTAATTAAACTCTTCTGCTTCAACAAGCAAAAAAAAAACAACAAACAAACCAACCTTAAAATGTAACAGAAAACTGTCAGGACATAAGAACTGCCTCTGATATTGCCTGTGAATGTAAACTTGGAGCAAATGGAGTATCACTCAGTGGATCAACAACTTTAGTGCTTTTATACTAACTCATTTTCCCCATCAGAGGTTATGAAAAAATATCAAACACAGGGTTTATGTGATTACTGCACATGAGATTCATCAATAAATACTTTAGAAAAAATATAAATACACACAATATCTTAAACAGATCTTTCCTGCCCTACTATATTCAGGGGGGTTGCCTAGGATATTGGGGGAAGGGGGTTGTCTCGAGGGGTGTTTGTGTGACTTTGTTATTGTTGGTTTTGTTTGGGATTTTTGTTGTTGCTTGTTTTTTTGCACAGTTTGTTTGTTTTAGTTGCTTGGTTTTGATTTGTTTGGGGTTTTACTTTCATGACAGTTAAAATTTATATACCTAGAATCATTATAATAATATATGTAAGTGGGAATATTACCAAGCAGAATGTTTCTTTCCTATTATAATATTTTCCCATTATAGTCACCTAATAGCATAGTACCAGGAAAAGAGTCAAGTACAAAGTGTACATAAGTGACAAATGGACTACAGACTTTCTAGCATGGGCAAGATAAACACATATTAGAGACGTATGTATCAAACTAAATCCATTGTCTCACTCCATCCTAAATAACTCAGGTTTGTTGATGACACACAATTATTATCGAAAAGAAATCTGTATTACCATAAACATCCTCAGGTGCTTTCATACTCTTTTTATGTAGTTTTTTAATTAAAGATATTTTTTAAAAGACTTTCTGGTATCAACAGTGTATATACTAAGGTGAAACCTTTTACCTTCTCATCATCCCTGAGTTCCTGGTCACTTACTATTCCCTTTGTATTTCCCTTTATATATTATACACCATTTTTCTTGTGTGTCAACAGCTATGAGCATCATTAAAGCATTTTGCTTGGGCCAACGGAAGAGAGAATTGCAACAAGTCAGCTTCTCTGAGCATGTACAGAGAACAGATCAATTTAGTTAAAAGTATGTAGAAGCTTCCAGAAACAGGATATAGCAAGTATTCAGTAACTGTCTCTGAATCCATTTTGGAAGTTTTCATCACAGGCAAGACACTTGATGGGCTACACTATCAGTAGAGCCCATCACTGAGACTTACTAGGGAGGTTAGAGGACAGCCCTGTCTAAAGACAACCCTGCAACAAATAGTCTGTAAAGGAAGGAGAGTCAAATGAAATTCCCAAGAACTGAAATGCTGCCAGATATAATCCCTAAATTCTGTGCTGCTTCGCAGACTGGGGAGATTCAAGGAAGCAACTGAGGAGCTGCTCATTCTGCCCCACCCACGCTCCACCCCTGAAGCTCTGAAGACTCAAAGCAGTATATACAAACACTACAGTCAACCTGGAAAGACAAAGTCCTCTAATTTAAGGGATGTTTATGCACATATAGAAAACATGTTACTCATACTCAGAAAACATTAACTGCCAAAGTGGGAAATTTGTTTGTGGGACAGCCAAATGTGGATCTTAAGGCTTCCCTAAATATGTATTCATAATAATATTTAAGAAAGGTATAACAGTACTCTCTGCATGTTGAAAACTAACATTTTGGCCAAGATTTTTTTTTTTTTTTTTTAATATATTACAGTCCCAAAACTCCCTTGAAATGCTTCTGCAATGTTTTGGGAAGACAGTGTATTTCCGTGAAGAATTAACCAGAGGCAACAGAAGAATTAAAATTTGGTATCATTATTTAGCATTGCCTCAACAAGTTCAGGTATCTACAAACTATTAGCTTTATTTACATCCTGGACTTCCTTTACAGAAAAGGGAGAGAAACAGACATAGACAGAGCTTATTTCAAATATCCATATTAGGGCAAAAATGGCACCTCAATCTGGACTTCACCAACTATCTCAGATACCTCATCAGCCCCATGAACATATTTAAAGCCTTACTAGCTCTTTTCATGGTTTATTTCAGATAGCTGTTCTGGCTTAAGAAAGCATTCATACAGCCCTCCCCACATCTCTGTACCCATTAAAAAAAAAAAAACAGGGAAAATAAATTCCCTGTATTATCCATGGAAGCCATTCATTTAGCGTCTCTGTACAGAAATCTCTTCCACATTTTCAAAGGTTTTCCTCAGCATAACCCAGATACCAACCCTACTTTCCTTGGTATTGGTAAGAATCCAAGATACCTTTGGTTCTCAGTCTCTCTCAGCATTTCCAAAAGGCTGGGAAAGTAAGGTTCCAGAATTCACTATTCACAGTTCATTTTGCATGTGTGCATGTTATAGGACCTACAAAGTGTTCTGCTGTGAGAAAACTGGATTCAGTAAAAGATCTCCTTTCTACTAAGAGTCGTAAATTGCAAGGAAATTCTGCCTTAAACATATCCAAAGAACTTCAGGTTGATTAAATGCTGAAAAAAAAAACCCAAATTAGTTTCATATTATCAAATAAGATGCATCCTCAGCATCTCATTTCGACCTGTAACAGTGCCTTTACTGCAATTAAACATCTCTCTCCAACTCTGGACACAAGAACTCAAAGTAGAAAGTTATTTTATGCTGTTATTTCCTCCTGATAAAACTTTTTAATCAGAAGTAGCTGCTTTACTAAACAGAGAAACTGAGTCTCCTTCTAAGGCTGCCTTTCATTTTGTTACACAGGTATAATGTCAACACAAAATAAAAAGCCTTTTAAGAAAAAACTGGTTTGCATAAAAAAACCCTAAAATGCAATAGCCTAATAAAACATACCTTGAACAACAACTTGGCTTCCTGGAACAAAATACTGTTGTGTGCTATGTGGTGATTGTCCTGCATATTGCACAATGGTAGCACCTGGCTGAGGAGCTCCCGAATTTGTCATTCCTAATGTCTGTAGTCCATGGACACCATCAGAGGCTGGATTAGAAATCTGGATTGCACCACCTTGAGTTATAGTAACTAAAGATAAAAAGCAGAAGTTAAGCAACAGAAAGAGATATTACCTAAACATTAAAAAGCACATCTTTCTCTTTAAAATAAACACTGTCTGATAGGACTCCGGCTTCTCTCCTTGCTTAAAATCAATTGTACAGTACAACTTGCACAACGTTAATACTGCTTTCCACAAATATCAAGTCTGTAATGTAGTACATGCCATGTGTGTAACAGATAAAAAGCCGTGTTCCACACATTTTACCTCTACACTTCCAGAAGTATTAACCCTCCTAAAACAGTTTTAATACAAGAAAAAAAAATAAAAATAGTAACTTATAGGCATATAAACACAAAACTGAAAGTTATTAAAGAAGAAAAAAATTTAACAACTATGTTTAGCAACACCCACAAAACAAAACCCAGGACAAAGGAAGAGCATCTAGGCAAAGAGCTAACTAGATCTGATGTTCACAATCCTTTGCTTAGTGTGAGAGTAACTCTAGCCCAACAATGTTTTTCCAAGCTGCAAAGAGTTCAATACTTATATAAAAACAAAACAAAGTTTGTGATTTCCCCCCCATATAGTCAGCAATATGAAAGATATAAATATACCTTCCCCATTAAAAACAAATAAAATCATACTTTGTTGCTCATTATAATTAAATATTTAAGACAAAAAAATTCCCTACATAGGTTATTAATTGTATATTCACTTTGAAATTGGCATTGTCCTTCTTAAGAACAGAAATATCATAGAATGGTTTGGGTTGGAAGGAACCTTAAGATCATCTAGTTTTAACCCCCCTGTACAAGCACGGACACGTTCCACTAGACCAGGCTGCTCAAAGCGCCATCCAGCCTGGCCTTGAACACTGCCAGGGATGGGGCATTTACAGCTTCTCTGGGAAACCTGTTCCAGTGTCTCACCACTCTCACAGTAAAGTATTTCTTCCTAATATCTAATGTAAATCTATACTTTTTCAGCTTAAAGCCATTATCCCTCATGCTATAACTATACTCCCTGATAAGAGTCCCTCCCCATTTTTCTTGTATGCTGCCTCTAAGTACTGGAAGAATGCCATAAGGTCTCCCTGAAGCCTTCTCTTCTTCACGCTAAAAAACTCCAGCTCTCTCAGCGTGATAAGGTTCATAAGGGAGATATTCCAAGCCTCTGATCATGGCACTCCTCTGGGCCCTATCACGCAGGTTCATGTCTGTCTCACAGTGAGGGCCCCAGAGCTAAACGTAGTACTCCTGGTGGAGTTACATGAGAGGTGAAGAATCACCTCCCTTGACCTGCTGGTCATACTTCTTTTGATGCAGCCCAGGATGCAACTGATTGTCTGGGCTTCAAGTACATATTGCCAGCTCATATTTAGTTTTTCATCCACTAGTACCACCAAATCCTTCTCCATAGGGTTGCTCTCAATCCTCTTATCACCCAGCCTGTATCCATGTTTGGGATTGCCCTGACCCCTGGGCCAGGACTTTACATTTGGCCTTGCTGAACTTCATGAGGTTTGCATGGGCCCACCTCTCAAGATCCCTCTGTATGGCATCCCTTCCCTCCAGCATGTCCTCCACACCACAGATCTTGGTGTCATCAGCAAATCTGATGAGGGTGCACTCAATATCTGTATATGTCCTCAACAAAGATGTTAAATAATACTGGTCCTAGTACAGACCTCTGAGGAACAGTACTCATCATTGGTCTCCACCTACACGTCGAGCCACTGAACGCAACTCTTTCAATGTGACCACCCAGCCAATTCCTTATCCACCAAGTGGTCCACCTGTCAAATTCATGCTTCTTACATTAATTAAAATAGTCTTAGAACTTTTAGATGAGAACCAATTCTCAAGAAGTAACAAACTTTCTCCCCCAGAAAGGTATTTTTGAACTACAATAATTGTCATTGTACTTAAAGTGGTCTGAGATAGTACAAAAGTCATATATAAGTATAGATCCAGGATTGCCAGCTCCTGATTTCACTTTCAGATTCACAGCACTGGCTAACTTTCTTGAAGGTTCAGCTTTGGTTATGTGAATGCATGATTCATTACACACCCATGTAAGTTTTGGAGATAGTTAATTTCAAAAGATCTGTCTTGACAAGAGTAAGTTATCTTGAAAGTGAAACATAGATAACACTTCGAAGAGCACTGGAAATACTAACAGTTGATTAGTAAACTGTTATTAGTAAATTAGACAACATTAACTATTAGAAGCTCAGCTAATATTTTGAGAGTGTAGTAATCTATCGAAATTGCCAAATCCCAGCATCTAAATTAACTTCTTTTTGGAAAACATGGGGAATTCCTCTCATAGTGGAGCAAGCAGAGCCCTATTTGCAATACAGAAAAAGGGTCAGCAAGGACCTTGAGTCCTACCTTAATAATGGGGAACATGTGATGTCGGAAATCCTGCATACAGGCTCCAACATCTTTTGCATGGTTAGGCTACCACCACAGGTGAGGCAAAACACCTGTGTTTTGTCAGTATTCAATAACTAACATGACAGAACTACAGCAAACACAATAGGTTTCTAGTCAGATAAGGCTACAAGGCTCATACACAAGACACCGCCTCATGCCAAACTACCCATTTCCCTTAGAGAAAGATAACTCATATGCTAATGAAGGTAACAGAGAGGCGTTTTATCTAGGTGGTCATGCCTGTCAGTCTTTCTGCTTCCATAATCTAAAGCCAAGAAGCTCTGGGGACAAAGATACTTGGAAACCATGGCAACATACTGTTTTGGCTGGCAAAAAGTAAGCAAAGAACAGCCATCACTGCTGTTAACAGAAAAAAAATGTATTTGTTTTTCAGAAAAATTTACCTATCAACATCTTCCAAAAATAGACATCCAAACACCAACATACAGTCAAAATTAGCTTTTCAACTAAACTGCCTTTCCTATGCAGAGATAGAGAGAACAGTAGAGAAAATAAGGAATGAGCAAATAAAGGAGCATAAGGGATGTGTGAAACCAGGGCACAGGACAGATGGCTGTAGTGACACTGAAAGACCAACTCTCCAATTCTTCATTGTCATGGACACTTTACAAGCTTAATGCATGAACTGCTGGATGCCTGTACAAGAAAACCCATGCAACTAATGCTAGTCAAGAAGAGACGAGTACTCATACAATAATTAAAAGCAAAAGTAAAGAGGTATTGACAGAAGACATGAAGATAACAGATACATGTAGTGACCATCTGAACCACATCCAGATTGAAATCAACACAGGTAATGCTGCATTCCCACACAGTGTTCTGGCTTTAGCTAACAACATTTCCTGAGAATCATAGGACGGCTACTCAGAAATGCTGTAGATCTGTGCCTTACACATTTAAGGACCAGAAGTGAACAGTCAAGCTCTTTGGTAAATTCCAGATTAAGACCCCCTCCATTACAAAGAGATGACCATCCTAGCTACCACTTGGAAACAATTTTTCCTAACCAGAACTGGAGAATGCACACATTTGCTGGAGGAAAAAGATGTGTGAGATTTTAACTTTAAAATTTGAACTAATAAAAGAAAAAAAATTATAATGAACAATAAATTGGGTAAGAAAAAACATTTCCCTGAAGACAGAGCTCTCAAAAGTTTTGAGCCAGAATCAGGAGAGTCTATAAAAGCTGACACTGCATCCTGAAGCAATGCCTCATTATGGATGAGAACCTATTTAACAAGTTAAATTACCTTAAATACACAGCACATGTTTTAGGCTATGTTTATAATTTATTCCAAGGAAAAGCAGCAGAAACCAGAAATCTATGCTTGGTTCATGCAAAAGCAAAGTTTAAATTATGATAAATGACATTTAATCAATTGTTTGTGGACTGTTTATTTAAGCATATGGTTGGTGATGTTCCCTGTTGCTTGAGTTTTCAAAAGTTAATGTCTGATTGAACAAAAAAGCAAAACCTATAAATTTCATTATTCTTTTATACACTTCCCTGCCACTGTGATTTATAGCTATGCACGAATTGAAACATCTTTAATTAAGAATCACCTCCTGCATGACATTCCTAGTATAAGTACAATTCTTGTTTCCTAGAGGAAATTACAATTAAAAACGCTAAACTCTAATTTCTTACAAATCCCTCAGGTTTGAAGGCTCACTAGAACATAGTACAGACAGTACAGCATTTCTTTTTAAGCCTTGAAACTGCAAATATATTTTTAACTAAACCTAAGCCAAACTAAAAATATAATTCAAAACTTGAAGAGTAATTTGGTCAAGAATACGTGTCACATTCTGTACCAGATAACTGCAATTTAGCATGACCACAAGTCCACTGAAGAGAGCACTTAAGATGCTGAACAGCATGAAGCAGACACCTATTTAGGTCTATAGGTTACAGAAAAGGTAAGAAAAGCAGCTTAGGAACTCAAGAAAAATTACTTTCTATGCTGAAGAGGTAGATAGGGAAATTCTGCTTTCTTAGAGTTGGTAAGTTGCATGAATTAAATAACTGAGCAATTGTAGGGGTGATAAGCCATTCCAGCCTCTTTTATATACTACTGCAATGTTTTAATACATTTCCTCTGTTCTCTTGTTTTTTTTTTGGGGGGGGGGGGAGAGAAAGAAAAAAAACACACCAAAACCCAAACAAAAAAAAAAACCCAAAACCCCCAACAAAAACCCTGTACAATCGAAGTTTTGTTTAATACATAATTGAAAAAAGAGGTATTAGAAAGTTTTCCCTTGGATAATATCTGATGAAGCCCAAAGAAGCTGTGAGAGAGTTATCCAACATTTTTAAATATGAGAATTAAAAAAAGAAGCAATGAATCCACAGAACAGAACTGTGAATCTAACTTTTAACTTGAATTTGGATGAAGTACCAAATGTTGGAGAACACGGTTTAAGTTAATTCTGCAGTTAGTGTTCATACTTGACAAGTGGACAGGAAGAGACATAGTTCTTTTAAGAAACAAAGTCAAAGTTAAGAAATAATTTCATACTCCAGCCTTAGACTTCACAATAGTTTAACTCACTGTCATTTCATGTAATGAATAGCACTAATAAAAAATAAATTACAGCCATTGGAAACCACAATCATTTACAGCACTGAATATTCACACAAAAGTGCCAATATTTTTCATTTCACGTGAGCCTCATCTCCACATTTTTAATGCATAGGAGTTCTAGAAGGACAAAATCTAGCAACCAACAAACTTTACAAGAAACAGACTGAAAGTTTATAATAACCACGTTAAGAAAAAATAAATAAAAAACCCCAAAATTATTTAGAAATACAGAAGCTCTGATTCTTTTTCACCAAAATCCAACATCTACACTTCATTATGGAACTCTTAGAAACAAAGTTGTTCCTACATATGTTCTGCAACTTCACATAGAATCTTTGGAAACATACTGTATTGCCCTGTGTTAGAGTGATACAGGCCGGCTGGCATGGCCATTGCAGGAATTCCAGAAGGCACTCCTTCATCATCTGACTTTTCTTCTTCAATCTTTGGTATTGCAGGAGCATCTGATGAGAGTTCATTCAAAATTTTTCTAAAAAGAAAAAAGAAGATAATTTTATACATATAAATTCCATATCCATGAGAAAAATAAGGCTTTTATCAGACAGTTTTGCTGTAATATACAAGCTGCCTTTAAAAATTCAAATTAAAATTCCTTACCGGTATGAAGGCCTTCTTGAAAGTATTTCCCTACGCTTTTGAGAATCAACTATCCCTTCTGATTCTGCAGATTCATCTGCAATTGATGCTGCCTGTAATAGCAAAGTTTCTGAAATTCATAACTTCATTAAAAAAAAAAAGCAACAGAGTAAAATACTTTTAAAAAAACCTTCTATGCTTGCATACATGAAGTTTGTGCACTTATTTGATCACTATTCATGTGATCTTGGACTTCCTTTACCAAAGTAAATCATAAAATATGAGGTTAGCAACATACAGTCATTTAGATGACACATTCTATTTGAAAGAAAAAAATCTAAATAATCCAGGTTACTTTTTTGTAAATGACACCTAGCAAAAGTACTGAAGATAGATTTCTTTAAATATAGTACACGTTTTAATTAGCTTTTAGAGTGAAATTAAACATTTAAAATACAGAATATTGCACTGATACACCTTAAAGAACAATATACAATACAAAAGCCTCTTCACAACCACACCAAAGCTACTTAGAAAATGCATTTATTTACACATTTATTACACTTACCAACACATATTCATAAATACAAATACACTGCTTAGCAATACTCTGCAAGTTTCAGAACCCTCTGACAAGTTCAATCCCTCATTTTCTTAGACCTTTATTAGTAGTATTTTCACAGGTTCTTTTTCTCTTAAAATTACCTGAGACAATGTTAAGGCCCAGAGTTGAATCACACTTTTTACCAGCAACTATCTTATTATACAGAACTGAAAGTGATTAGTGTACAACAAAAACACCCTATTTTCTTGATTTTACTACTCAGAACTGCTGGCATTTAAGATTTTCAAACTGAAAGTGCAGTAAAAGCTAGTTTGGAAAATGACCTTTTCACATAAAGACAGATCAGACTTCAGTTTCAGACTAAGCACTATGTTAAGCTAACAACAAATGAGAAGGCTCAAGTGTTTGACCTGGAATCGCTGCAGGCAGCACAGGGAAGACAAAGAAGAGCTCCAGAATTATTGCAGCTGCCAGACCTGGGTGCCTGGTGCTAGAAATAAAACCTGCATGACCTCAACAGAAAATAGGTGATTGGAAGGTTCTGGAAATGTATAGGCTTGGGTCACAACAACTTGAATCTGTAAAACTACACCTTGAAAAAACTACAGGTTACTGCAGAACAAAATTCTCTTCACTGGTTAATTCTATTACTTTCCAGTTTTATGTAAAAATACTAAATGTAGCCTCATTTTGCTGGGTAGTATGTAGGAAGCTTCATTAAAACTCTTAAACTTCCATCCAGAAACTAACCATCCAGAAATAATGAGAGGTATGTACTTCTGCCTGTCTACAGATGTAGAGCTCAAAACCAGGCTTCAGAGCTGACTGGCAGAAATAAGAGAGCTTCAGGAATTTTGTATCCATCCTTCTGAAGAATGGACCAATGCTGACCAGCAAAGAGATCGTCTGAAAGTAATCTCCCCCCAGTACCCTACAGTGATCTGCTTGTCAACTGACCTTCAAGGCTCTGGCACAGAACTTCAAAACTAAAACAGTATTACATAGCCAGGAGCCTGGACATCCTATCCGAAAACAGAGCTCTCATTCTGCCAGGTGAGATGGAAGGGAGACAAAAAAATATGTATCTAATTGCTTCAGGACAAACAGCAAGAAAACAAGCCCCTAGTGCCTTTAAACCTTCCCATCCCACTAAGGGTTACCTATAGCCACCCCTAGTTTGTGAAGATGGACAAAGAAGTCAAGAACAATCATACTTTGGGAAGAAGGTAAGGAAATCAAAAGGCAATTTAAGCATTTTAATGCGTAAGAGGGTATTTTGCAGAAGAAATGTCAAAAGTTCTAATTTTCGTCAAAACAAATAAATTTAATGTTTTGGTTTGCTCTAATAGCAAGCAACAACGTTCGCAATGCTGACCAGTGAAAAACAATGTCATTTTTTCCTGGACATCATTCAGACCTCAACTTTACTAAACTGCTGTGTTTTTTGAACAAACTTAACTTAGTCTGCCAATAACTGACGCACTACAGAGGGGATCAAGTAGAAAAGTCAAATAATAATCTTAACTTCAAACTTTCCAACAAGTAAAACAACATTAACAAAATAGTAAGGAACATGATATAGATAAGCCTTCCCTTAATCCAAAATACAACATCATTACAAGAAAAAAGGTTGAACATTTTCTGGTTTAAAGCTGCAGGTGTTAGAGGGAGAAGTCAAGCAAAACCTCAACAACAACTTTCAGCATACATTTTTTTCCTCTTGTAAAGTAAACTGATACTGTTTCCCAAGTTCCCTACTTTCTGGCAAAGATACAATATCAAGTTAAAGCCAAATGATGTGGAGGAAATGCCAGATGGCAGGATAAATTACTTAAGAGGATCACGAAAGGCTAAACAACCTGTGTAATGGAGTCTTTTACAGCATCTTCAAACCCTTCTTCTAGAGTCACCTTATTTGCCATTACCATGCTCAAATGGCACCAGAGCAAAACCCTGGAACTGACTAATCAGTATTAATCAGGGCACAGCTTTCCTGTCTCTACTCCTTTGGGAAAGGGAAAACAGACAGAGTTTACTCAACACAACAAATAGTCAACTTTCACTCCCCTAAGACGACACAGCAGCTGGCAAGAGATTCCAGAGAAATTCCTTCTGAGCTTTGGAGCAAAATGCATCCTGACTACACTGACTTAAAGAAAAGCAGACAGCTACCTGGAATAACTGCAATATGCTTACATAATGAAGTTTGCTCTGGTAAATTACAGTTAGAAAGAATTCCATTTTAAAAAATACTTGTTTTGAATACTTTACTTTGAGTTCAAGCTTGACCAAACCCAAGTGTCTTGACATCTACTGCACCTGTTTCAATAGCTAGAAATTCAAAACCTTGCAAGTCCCATCTACACCTACTCCTTACAAATAAAATATTCAGTATCTTGCCAAGGTTTTATTCTTTTTCTCTAAACTCTAAAATAAATCATACTTACGTATGCCTTCTTATTCACTGCACTTGAAAGCCAGTAAGTCTGAAACATTAAAGGTGGCTTCACAAGAAGACCAACAACGCATGTTTTTTCCTTAACACATTCAATGACTACAGGTCAAACAGCTCATGCGTAACAGGTGTATACAGCCTTTCTTACCAGAGATACCAATTCTATCTGCAAAGAGCAATTCAGTTGACATTTCACAATCAGATTTTAAGAAAACTAGAGCAAAGGTATTCTTAGCTACAAGAAAAACACCAATGGGAGGCCAAGTCATTTTCAAAACATTGCAAGTCGATTTTCTCTAGCCTTTTTCCTATTTAAAAGCTCAGAAATATCTTAAGCATTTTGCACTGGTCCTTGTTTTTCAACATCAGCAACTTTAAATATGTGAAGATTTGCCAAATACATGTTTACATTGAGGCTGCCCTTATTTTTGGTCTTTTCATATCCATACCCACAAAAAGCAATACCAGATGCTCTAAAAGGGCCTGCTAAAACCAACAAGTAATCATTTCACTACAACACATTTACTTCCATTACACTTAGATCCTTTCCAAAAATAGTGTATGAGATATTCGCAAATTTATGAGTACATAGTCTCATTAGAAACATGATGGTCCTAGAATTAAAAGAAAAAAATCCACAGAAAAACTGCAAGGTACACTAATGTAAGGCCACATTATTACATAAATTTGCTGTTTCATAAGTTCAGGGTTCCAAGACACAATTTCTTACCAGTTAAACAGGAAGCATTAAGGAATCACTACACAGTGCTGCAGAGCTGCTACTGGTTGGCAGCTTGCCACGTACCTCCCCATTTCCTGCACCTTATGAGTAAATCTTACAGCACTGGTAGGAATGAAGAGAAACTGGAAATGGAGTTGGGGGGAAGAGTTATCAGTTACCAAATATTCATGAAAATGTAACAATAAAAGAGCTAACCTGAACAGCTTGCATGTGTGGTGACTGAATGACTGAGGGCTGTGTGGCTTGAATGACACCCTGGCCATGAACTGTTTGACCAGAAGGCAAATGCGCTAGAGTAAGAGCTGGAGATCCTCTTCCAGCACTTGATGCAGCTACAGAAACCTGCAAAAATTACAACCATCATGTTTAAGTAACATGTCTTAAGACTTCAGCAGATGCTTTTAGAAGTGATACTGAACAAACTTGTTTTGATGCCATATTTAAAATAGCTTAGATGTGTGTAGTTATCACACACAGAAAGATACTAGTTTTATTAGTAAAAGTTTGGTGGATGTCTTTCTAAATGGTATGGAAAGCTTAAATCTGTCCCCTAACAAATTGCAAATCTTTCTTCTTTTTTTTTTTTTTCCTGAGACTTCATGGTTTTTTTTTAAGTGGAAACAACCCTAAGGTATCACACACTAAATCTGCTGTTGTTAGCATGAAGGTTAGGAAGAAATGCAAGAATAGTATCAATATTTGCTGAACTAGTATGTCACTGCAACAACATACAGGGCAGAATGTCTTAATCAGGAAAAAAATAAATTAAAAAAAACTGAGAAAAAAAAAAAAGCCAGAACTGTTTTTGTTTTGCTTGCTTTGCTTGGCAAGAAGGTAGGCTTTTCAGATAGATGTCTCCCCAAGAGACAAGAGAACTATTAAGACAGCAAAAAACCACCAACCCTGTTAAATAAAGCAATACACTGATTTCTAAATTGATTCAGTTTAATAAATTCTCTTTATATATATATTTAGATATCAATATTTCAATATGACAGCAAAATTAGATATATATATTTCAATATGACAACAAAAATTAAAGAACAGCTGAATCTTCTTTAAGCATAGCACAGCTGAAGAAACTCTTTTGTTTCGTAATAATTTGATGCCTTTTCTGGATGACATATTAGAGCACACACAGCTTTCTCCATGCCTTGTTTCTAAACCATCAGTAATGAGGATGAATGGGTTAAGAAACAGTTATACACCTACAGGCCAAGAAATAGTTCAATATTTATGTTGTTCCTGTTAAGTCTACTAACAGAAACAAATCCTGAAGCAAAGGGAAAACACTACGATGCCAAGTTTTGTGCGATGAAGCATCTCTAAACTCAGAAGAGAATGACAAACATAAATCATATGACAATAACAGATCTTGTGTTTTTCAAAGCAAACTGCACTGAAAAAGCCTTGTTTCTATATTCTGCATGCACAAGAATAGACCCTGACTCGTATCTAAAATTCTGGTATTATTCCCTTCCCAGCTTTGTTCTCAGACCCAAAAGGTATCTGGTATGAGAAGCAAAGGTAAGAATAGATGACAATGAAGAAAAAACCTGATGAATGCTGAATATTACAAAAGTTAAAGAAAGTTTTCTATTTTTCTGTGTTCACACTGAAGGGATTTTTAAATACCAAATATGAAAGAAGCTTTCACTCCTGAATGATTGCCTTGTCTGGGAAACATTCCTTTCTTTAGAGAAAGTTTTTAATTGCTATTAAGATGCACTACTATCAAAAAGACCAGATGTTGGCTCAAATTATCTTGAAGAAACAATGTTTCTAGGAAACAGAGACAGGATCTTGTCGACATTTACTATGTGATTGTTCAATTGTCATGGGAAACTGAACCACTTTTCAGGAAATAGAACAATCGAGGGCATTTCGAACTATGAAATGGAAACAATTATTCTTTAAATGGCATTTAATGGCAACATGTAAACAGGACATACGAACCTTCTTCCAATCTAAAAACCAAATACTAATATTATTCTGAGATAGGTATTTGAGATTGAGATCTAAAAAGTCTCCAGAATCTGAAGAATATGACCTCTTTTGTGTCAGAGCTGACATCATCCTAAACCTAAGCTTCAAGGAAAGACAGATCAGGTTCAATGCTTACAAAATATGCTAACTTTTCAAACTATTAAAAAGGTAATTTCATCAAACCTTTCCACTTACTACTATCTTCGCAAGAGCTGAAATCTGATACAATACTCTGTGTATCAGAAAGAACATTTTGAGTACAACACAAAAAAGTACAAGGTGAACAGCTTATGAGTTTCTTTTCAGTACACAATGGGTCAGGCACCTACAATCAGGCAGTAATCCAGTACTCAAGTTTAAAAAACACTACATTCATTTAAAAGCCGCTTATTCAGTAGAAACACACAAGGAAAAGAGAAAACCACACTCTTTTAGACTGAAGTTTACATCATGACAGATGGAAATCGCTTTGTTCCCAACAATACAGGGAAGAGACTAAATGGGGGATAGAGACGAGGGAAGAGAAGACAGTAGCATTTTAAAACTGGATCAAACCAAAAGCAATTTGCTTGTTCATTTACATTTAAATCCATTTTAAACAGTTCCATTTAATTTAATTGCTTTTTGCTGAGTTTCCACATATATCTAAAGGTTGCATAATGTGTAACCTACACATTTTTCTTTAAAATGTCTGCAATTATTTTGTTTTAAATTTGTTTTCTATGACTAAGACGGAAATAAAATATTTCCAACTTGTGAATCAAAATTGTTTTAATGATTTCTAACATTTATAAAAATGCACATTTCCTTTTGCATTGTTTTCAAATTGAATATTCTTGTGTTAACTAAAATACCAGTACTTTTGACACTATCATACATAAATGCTGACTGAAACAGACTTGGCAAAAAAATTACTTTCTGACATCAGTGATGAGCAATGCTACCTTTAACATCATTACTTCACGGGCTGTCTGGCACAAAAACTGAAAACAGTCCACAGAAGCAACTCAGGAACTCAAAGGGGAAGAGGAAGCATAACACATTAAGCATCTGGTTAAAGAGTTTAAGGGTTATGTCCCTAGCAATGGCAAAGAGACTTAGATCTTGTAATGTCCTTTCGGATGCTTTCCTCTTAGGTATGCAACTGTTAAGCCTAATGGTTTCAACAAGTATCAACCATGTATTCCATTGGCAAAAGAAGATCATGAACTATCTTCACACTGAGGTTCATAACCGTCATAAAGACATTACTCATCATTATCTGATTTCAAGATGCACTGTCCATCTGAACAGCCATACTGTGGATATACACACTCTCATTGCCCAAGGTCAGATAACATCTCCCTACATAGTACTAGAGGTTCTAGAGGTTACATCCACACTCAACCCCTCATGCCTTAAACATTGCTGATATGAAGTGCACAGTACTTGAATATGCTGATATGAAGTACACACAGAGCTTCATCCGAGTACTGTCCCTGCTGCAGAAACTAAACACTACAAGGACTCCAGAAGTGAAGTGAAAAGTACTTGTGGGAAAAGACAAGGCAAACCCATCCTGAATTCACCTAATTAAAGATTAAAGCATTCACTGCACTCAGGCACTGAGTAGCCTCTATGAGTAAAAGCTGAAGGCAGGGATGTTTTGGTCAATTCCACAGCTAACGTCAAAAAAAGCAGCATATGGTTTTAAGGAAGACAAGGTTAGGCTGATTTCAGCCATTTGGTGACATACCTTAAGTAATCATAAAATGGTGACAAGGCTGCAGGTTTACAGTCCTCTAACATCAGCTTAACTAAATATCCTGGAGTTGCATTTGGCAGACTGATTTTATAGCCATACTTAAAACAGTCTGTCAGAATTCTGCAGGACTCAATCTGTTGGGAGCAAGATTTAACACAAGGTTTGATGGCAAGAGGCCACAAGGATAATACCCCTTAGGTGCTAAACCTGAGCAGTGCCAACCTGGAATGGCTATGCACTCCAGGCTCTGGAAAACTTCCTCTGCTCTCTTCTGACAGCAGTTCTCACATTGTAAATCTCTATCAATATCTAGTCCAGAACCAGCATGGAAAGGTCAACAGATGGTAATTCAGACCAAGGCAACAGACAACTCTACTGACAGACAACAAGACAAAGGTCACAAAAAGTGATTCAAAGAACCAAACAAAGATGTAGGATTACAGGAAAAGACCACAACTGAAAGTACTTTTGTCAAATCTTAAAAAGGTCCAAGTACGTTGATCTTACATTTTTACAGTTAAATTTAGTGTAGCTGAGCACAGGACAACACAGAATGCAATAAGTCTTCTAGAAATGCTGCAAAAGGAACATATAATTTCTCTGTGAATACCAATGAAGATATAACTGCTCCAAGATACAAGTTTGGCTACCACAGCATTATCAGAATATTCCCGAGTTATCTTCCTTTTAAGAACAGCCCTGTATGTATTCATGTAAGATCTGTGCATGTGAACAGGGACTTATGGAGCCCATCTAAACACAGGTGGAGAAATATTCCATCTCACACCTTTGTTCTTCACTGAAAAAAGGCATCAAGCTTCTCTACAGGTTTTTTGTACATGTCCAACAGCTTCTAAAGACAATCACCAAAATTTTAATGAATTAATATTTTCTTACCCAGTTCTTTTGGAGGCTGGAGCTTATTGAAATGACATTGAAAACATATTTAAAACAATACTCTGTCAATTTATTAACTGGCTGAAAGTGAGGGATGCAAGAAACTCAGCTATAAATTATTTCACACTACTTATTTTTGTAAAAAAAAAATAAAAATCCTTTCAAGACAGAAAAATGACAATTTTGCCACAGTGGATGAAAGATGCATCTCATTTTTTATATTTCTAATTCACTCATTTTTGCTTTTGCAGAAGTAATTTTACTTTTATCACCAAAAATGCATTAGCAGTATCTATTACACAAGATAGGGAGAAAACAAAACAAAACAACAAACAAACAACCAAACAACAACAAAAATACCCACAAACCCCCAAACTATATTTTCTTTACTAATAAAGTAAGAAAATAAAACACGTGAAATTCTATCTGAACATAAAAATCCTACCCCTTTTTACTGTGAGGACAGTCAACCACTGGCACAGGTGCCCAGAGAGGTTGTAGAGACTCCATCCTTGGAGATGTTCACAACCCAACTGGATATACTTTCCTGACATCAGTGATGAGCAGTGCTTTATCACCACTTCAAGGGCTGTCTGGCACAAAGACTGTCTGGCACGGTCCTGGGCAACCTTAGCTGGCTGAACCTGCTTGGGCAGGGGAATTGGACCAGATGCTCTCAAAAGATCCCTCAACTATTCTGCGATTCTTACAATACACAGAAAACGATAATTACAGTACTTAAAGATAACATATTAAAATGCTTCACTTTTGACTTAACAAAACCAAGGCTGAACAAATATTTGGCTGAAAAACCCCCCAACATAAAACAAAAAAGAAAACCGCAGAGATGTCTGCTGGTTTCAGTGATCATGGATGGAGCACTACTCCTATGAAGAAAGGCTGAGACAGTGGCGGTTGTTCAGCCTAGAGAAGGCTCTGGGGAGACCTTATTACAGCCTTTCAGTACTTAAAAGGGGCCTATAAGAAAGACAGGGCCTGTTGTGACAGGACGAGGGGTAATGGCTTTAAACTAAAAGAGGTGAGAATCAGGCTGGATATGAGGAAAAAATTCTTTTCAATGAGGGTGGTGAAGCACTGGCACAGGTTGCCCAGAGAAGTGGTGGATGCGCCATTCCTGGAGACATTCAAGGACAGGCTGGATATGGGTCTGGGCCACCTGACATAGTTGAAGACGTCCCTGCTCATTGCGGGTGGGTTGGACTAGATGAGCTTTGAAGGTCCCTTCCAACCCAAACTATTATATGATTTTACCTTTAAGTAAGAACTCAGTCATTCTTTTCTCACATTTCCATACATCTGCAGTAAATTAGTAGGGAAGATGATTGGAAGCTAGTCCAAGGTATATTTCAGTCACTTTAAGTGGTTGTTTTCTCTTAATTGCACTCCTCCAGAGGCCAAAGGGAGAAAGAACTACCTGCACCCTTCTGTAACAGTTAAAATACACAAACTCTGGACCAGCAGCACAGCCATGAATTCCTAACAAACACCCTGATCTTCCCACCCTGCACCAGCAAAAGCAGACAGATGTCCCACATGCGGTCCCTGCCTTGAGCAGGGGTTTACCTCCCAGTGTCTACCTCCAACCATCACCATGACAAAGCACCTCATCTTCTGAGCTTGCCAGGTAGGAACATAAGCTAAGAAAGTCCTCCTCATCTTAAACCAAAGAAATGTCACAATAAAGTCTTTCAGCAATAAGCTTTCTGCCTGTTTTACTGCAGGAAATGCTGTGGCAGTTCAAGCTCAAGGCTCTAATGGGAGGTCCGGACTCCCAGCTGCGGCCTGCAGGCCCTGGCCTGGGGAACAGCAGTGAGGGGGCAGCCAGTGAGGTTTGGAGCACTGCTGGACAGCTGAGGGGGCAGGGCTGTCCCCTGGAGGCCCCCTGCTTCACTGCTGGTTAGAGTGGCACAACTGCATCAACGCCAGTTTTCTGGCATTGTCCATCCCAAGGGAGGGACATTGACTCCAGCTACAAGTGCAGAGCAGTGCTGGCTCCCTAGGCTGTTTGACCAAAAAGAGGGACTCCCAGATGTAAACTCTCAACTGTTATCCTGAGCCTTTAAACTGAAGTGCACGTTTCATTTTACTGCTGATGGACTGAGATCCATTGGTACTTCAGTTACTAGTTTTAGTTGAAACACTCGAGGCCTATTGCAGTATGGCTGAAGCTTCACATGTGCTCAAGCATTAAATGCAGATAAACACAAAAAAATGTATTCCCTGACCCATCAGAAGCCTTCCAACAGCATTAGTGACAGCTTTGTCTCTAGATCATCATGAGAAATCCCAAGTGACAGAATTGACAGGTATTTTCTTCAGAGACTACTGCACATGCCAATAGATTTTACATGTAAATCACACTGTGAAGTTAGGGCACAAAATCTGAACTGAACTATCGAAGAAATATGGGGATTACATCTACAGAGCAAACCAAATAAGCTTATTGGTTTCATGTTCCATTCTTAAAGGAAAACAAACAAACAATCCCTCCTACCCTCCCTCCAAAAACCCTGCAGTATTCCTAATGCTGCATGTATCAAAACCACAACATATGCCATAGGTTACAAAGCTAACAAATAAGCACTCATAAATAGTTTGCAGTTTACTTTGTGTCTGAAAGAACCCATAAAAAGCAGCTGCATTCAGTCCTGAAAATGCAGATCAATTATCTAACATACCAACACATGCATCAAATCTTACCGAGTAACTTCTGACTTCCAGTGATGAAGAAATTCTACAAGATGTCTTTTAAATCAGTTCCTTTCTTTCATAAAGTGTTTTTGAAGATCCTTCTAAGGGGTCTATACAGTTTCCTGAAGTTATAAATCTTAGTACTGGCAAGAATATTACCTCTCTTAAGCACTGAACCTTTCAGTACATATTTTTAATGTTTGAGGGTTATTACTATGTCATCTTTCATCCATTAACTAGCAAAGAATAATCCAGGTATGACTACCATACAGAATATGTATATTTTTAGTACTTCAGACACTGTCACTGGATGCACAGGATGAAATAAAATAAGCATACACTAAAAATGTACTTCCGAAAGAATTAAACACATTCTGTACAAAAATTAGAACTAGGGAAGAACCACAGTTATTTTTAATTCATTTTTCATTTTTGTTACACCACTTCTTAAAGATACAATGTTTTAACTATGCTAGATCTTGCAAACACCTTAACTCTTTAAGACCCTATCCTCATCTCCGTAACAAACACAATCATCTTGGAAAAGTAAAAAAGAAAAAAAAAAGAAGTGCCTACCATTCATTCTGAAAAACCTGGTCTCCTAAAAGTGCTACTTTATAACAGACCTCGTGTTGTACTAGCTCTTTGTTAAATACCACATGCACAGTTTTCCATATACCTTTGCTATTTTTTCCTATTTAATAACAAGACTTACAGAACAAGAGAACTCCATATAAATGAATCACTCAAAAATCATAACTATTCTGAATACCTCTTTCTTGACCCTTCTCATCTTTCCATGTTTCAGCTTACCTCAGACCCTTGAGAAATATGACTTCGGCCTGGCTGATTCTGAAGACGAACAGCATCTCTCTCTGGCATACAATCCCCTGCACTGTCATCCTGTTGTGATTCAACCATTTCCATGGTCATCTGTCTAAAAGTAAGCACATGCACATCTAAATAATGCAGTACAGGGAGGTATATCAGGCACATAGGGAGAAAAATGCAATTCCAGACCATTTTATATTTGGAGCAGACAACTAACAACAGAAAATAAAAGATTCCTTTAAAAACTCCAGACTAACTGAGGTCCTTCCAGATTAACTGAGGTCCTTCCTTCCTTTAGTATGAGGTTCCCCCATATTAAAATATTGATTCATATAGCCAGAAGCCCTAAAACAAGAACTTTGGAAAGCTGCAAGGAGAGGCAGTACTGGAAATGGCTTGGAGAGGGACAAGCAGAGAGGCCTAGGCTCCCCTGCAGTGAGTACTCCAGAGAAGCCCCAACAGCACTGCTCACAGCAGGTCCTTTGTGCCTCACATCTCCCCATGGCCAAGGCTCAAGTTGTCCAGCAGCCATGTGCTGCTATAGCCCTCTCAAACCTTCCAAGATATCAAACCTCAGCTGGGATCTACAATTGAATTGCCTGTAACTACTTGCAGCTTAAGACACACAATTCTTCCCATTTTGCAGCTTTAGAAGAAGGGTAAATTGCATACAAGAGTAAGCAATTCCTTGACCCTCAATTTAAACTATGAGTTTAAATGCCACAGAGAAAGCTTCCAAATATATCTGCTATATAAAAATGCAATTACCTGGCAGTTGCTTTTCTGTATTTCTTGGCATATTTAGTCATACCGGAAGTTGTGAGTTTTAAAACAAGAGCTTGGTTCTCTTCAGCTCCCTCTCTCTCCTACCAAAGCCTGCACTGAAGGTGCAACATTGAACAGGTGATGTCACAAACACTGACATAGCAACAGGTCAGTTTACAAACAGAACAGACAGGACGGGGTCAAGCAGAGAACCCTGCAGCGTGCTCCCACCTACACCTACTTAAACAAGAAACTGAGGCCGCAAAAGGAAGATACTACAGCTGTGGGATTTAAGAGGCAACACATCTTGTTTCCTCTCTGTTGGTTACTGTAAATCAGGGATGGCAAGCCCATCTGAACTCAAAGTTCAACTGTTTAAACTGGCTGCCAGTTACTGCAGTTTCTGCTCAGGTCCCACACTGAGAGATGGAAGAGATGGGGAAGGAAGTCTCCCACGTGCCTGACTCCAAGTTGCACATGTTAAAAGTTAACTCCATTAAAATTAATTACATGTAAACCCAGCTCCATTTGCTGCACTATTTTACAGAATATTCCACAATTTTTTAGGAGAATAAATAATTAGTTTTACATCACCCTTTCTGCATAGAATAAATGCATGGAAAACCAAAAAGGAATTCAGTCAAAAGATGCAGAGAAGCGTAGTTCAAGCTTATATTCCTCCAATGGTATTTTGCGGACCAGACTTAACAGCTGTAAGCCAAGCCGTACACATTCAAGAATTTATGGGTTAACATTAGTGTTTCTGCCAAAAGAACTTACATACTCTATGTTAGTATCACTTCAGAGTAGATTCAGGAGACATTTTACACCTAAAATCTTTTTACATTCCTGTCCTGTTAGTTACTTATTACCTTTTTCTTTAGATACAATCTAATTAAAGATCTACTGAAATTCATCAAAGTTGAAAAACTCCGAGGAGAATGTTTTCACCAAGTTTTCCACCATAATTTTTCATAACGAGATGTTTATCTTACTAAATCATTCCAGTTTCATGCATCACAATAATAAAGTAGAAAAAAAAAAAAATGTTCCTCCTTAGTAACCTAGGACCATCCAGAGTGTTAAACATGAAAGCTCCACCTGATTCATGTACAAATGCCTCCATAAGCTTCACAACATCTCACATACCAAGGAAAATTAAATCATGCATAGGTACTGGCAAAACATTAATTGCAAAACCTCTCTTCCTAAAGGTGAGATTTAGTCAGAATTAATTCACTTTAGACAGGCCCTGAAGTATTTTCTTAACCAAAGCCATCTGTCATAGATAACCTACTGTTAGGGAAAAACAAAACAAAACACAAGTGCTTTTATTCCCATTGAGTGCATTGCACAGAAATTTTACATAGAGAGAGAGTGCCATTTTTCATGTTCTAAAATTAAATGAATAAATAAAAATAGGGTTTCATTTATAAATTTTAGCATTATTCCTCACTGATTGCAGAACATTGTAATAAAAAAAAAAATTAATTTTACTACATTGATTATCAAGATATTCCTCTCCAAGTCTTTTCATCTGCTATAATCCAATTACTGAGTTATTAAATAACTATGAAAAGAGCATCAGTGCAGCAGAAATAAAGTTATTCCTAGTATTTTAAAAAAATACAGTAAAAAGGACTATTTTTTTAGATTATCTATATTAAATTAGAAAAACAGCAGCAAGGGTTATACACGCCAGTGAAATGACAAATGTAATTAGTATTTATGACATACATGAAAAACTCAAGAATTTAAATAGATTTTCCATTTATAATTTTATAATTTCTCACTCATAAATGATTCCCTGTTTTAAATCTTAAGCAAAATGGAGTAAATTTTGAAAATTTGTATACTGTTTTTAATTAGCACTTTTTACTACCAGAAAATGCAACTGTTGCCCTAGAACACAGCAAAATACCCTTTCTAGACAGCCTAAAATACACATCTTTTTGACAATGTGGTAAATCTAGTATGCTTGTGAACAGAGGCTCGACTAAAAATGTTGATCTAACTATAGGCTATAAAACCAAAAAAAATAAATAACAAAGGGCATAAGTAATTTTAAAACAGTTATCTTGTTACACAACTTCAATGAGAAAGATGACTACAGACAAAATGTAGCACATCTCTTCGGTAGACATAATATAGGGGATTATTGCCCCTGGAGGTGAAGCCCAGCCAAAGTCATTTGAGCCCACCTCATGGAAGCAGTACAGCCACACACACCCGTGTCACTTCCCATGGGCCTGGGCACAGCTCAGGACCAAGCATGCTGAGAAACTCCTGAGTTGCATGGTCCAGGTTAGCACCTTGTTAGTGCACCCTCATAAACTCAGATTACTGTAACCTAAACAGTACAGATTTTCCATTTCCTGGGTTATCTCATAAATAATTTTACTAAATATATCAAACTGTTTTTAATAAGCATACAGAAAAACACAGAACAAGACTGTAATTATGGTTGGGTTTTTTTCTAAAACACCAGTAATACAGACTGGTAAGAAACAGTTAATAATCTGATACAGAAATTACCAAAATAAACAGTTTCTGTATGTACTGCACTCAAGAAGTCTCCACTGAAACTGAATTGTAACATTTATTGCTTTTAAGGTTCAAAGAAAAAAAATACATATTTTGACAATCACTTAAAATACTTTATAAAAGTGTATTAGTAGTATACCACACTTTAAAGGTTATCTTCTGTTTTAAAGGAAAACCAAGCAAACAGTTACAAAGTATATGCTCTTAGGTCCCATTTAAAATTACATAATGCTTTTCTTCACTGTATAATTAATTATATACAAGCTTTAGTCCTACATTCGGTATTAAGTCATTTCTTACATTTTGTACCTTGGCTGCACAGCAATTTTAAGTATCAGTCAGGATTTTTAATGAGTTATGTCTCTCCCCTCGCATAAAGAGGGGGCAAAGGAATGGCATTCCAGAATGCAGGCAAACAGCTGCTCCTTCCTAAAAAGCAGCAAACCTTCAGGATCAGGCAGGTTTTAACTGTTAACTAGCTAGTAAGGTTCCAATACGTATTAGCATATGTTTACTGCAGTCACCAAGTCTAAGGTACAGTAAGTCAGTAGCAGGTAAACACCAATTATGGAGATATATATAGTGCACATTGAAAGCTTCTTCAGCTGACAGCAGCAGCTGAAGAAACATTTGTCCTGACAGGACAAAACTGGCAGGCAGCATCAGCTAAAGGAAAACGTTGCCCAAGTGACCAAGAAAACGGAACGTGACTTATAGCTAAAGATGTGAACCTTTTATACTTCTGTCTATAAATGAAAGCTGAAGAATAGCATCCTTATCAAGGTGTGTTCTTGTGCAATAAAAAGAGAACACAAAAAATCCCTTCACTTTCCCCCAATACTCCTCTTTGGTTTAAATCACTGAATCTTAATACAAGCAATGCCTACTGGTGAAATTAGGCTACATAAGCAAACTGGTATAACATTTTGCAAAACTAAAAATGTGCAACTGTCTAATTAAATACTCAAGAGACATTTTAAAGACAACTTCTTTATTTCAACAACACTTTATACATTAGAGACTGTTTACAAAGGTAGCTTATTACAAAAAATATTGTAAGGGGCTATGAAATACATTTCAACCCCTGCTCCAGATCTCTTTGTAGGCTTTTATTCACAGGGAAGTTACTAGAGAGCAAGGATGTGAATTTACAAACACCTGTTTTGCATTTATTGATGACCCAACGGTGAGTGTGAAAACTCAGAATGTGCTACTTTCAGAAGATTGTTGTGGTTTCAAGTATGAAGCCTGTTATATTTTACTATATTGCTTTGCAAAGCACACTGGTTGGTAAGGTGGTCACAGCATTCAGCCAGGCTAAAATGAGCAACAGCATAACAGACCTAATTCTTAAAGTGTAATCTTTCTGTTAAGTTTTCAGTATCAGCAGAACACGAAGTTTTTTGTGCGTCCTAAACTCTAATGTTTCCTCATTTTCTTCCCGCTCCTTTTCTTCTAAAACTATTTACACCCTCAAAAAAAAAATAATTTAAACCCAAGTCTACGATGACTGTAAGTACAAGCATGCTACCTCTCAATTCGCATCTGCCACCTCGTTAATAGACAAGGCAGCGCTGAGTCTGCTGTGAAGAGGATGAATGGCCCTCGTTTAGAAGAGTCCAACCAGCCCCTGAGTAAGTAAAAAGATGATTTAAGCACCAGTACCTGTGGAATCTTTTAACATGCGGCTCCACGCCGCACCAAGGAAGATACTGATAGGACAGTGGTGGATTTAGACAGAACCCTCAAACCTTTAACAGGACCTAGGTATCACGAAGCCCACTGTGACCATCTCCCACCCGTTTTCCTGCCCCAGCTTGGGAAACCTTACGGGCAAGGATGTAATGAGGCCTACCTAGTTAAGAGAACGGCCCCAAGCACCATGGCTCACCCCGCATGGGACAGCAGTCTCCCCTCCGCCGGGGCACCGGCTGTCTGACCACAGCGGGTAAGCACGCTGCCCTGTCCCCTAACTCGCCGAACTACCGACAGGCGAACCGAACCGATCTCCCTCCCAAGCCTCGCTCCGGAGAAAGAGCCCGAGACGCAGCTTGCCGGCTCCCGGGCTGTAACGGAGCAGGAAACTCCATAAGTCCCCTTCCCGAGCTCCTCACGTCTCGGGGCCGTCAAACCGAGCCAAGCCAGGGGCACGAGAGAGGCAGGCGCGCCCTGCGCGGCCGTTCCTAAATGCAGCGCGCTCTCGGCCGTGGCGAGGACGCGCCTCCGCCCCCTCCTGCGCGCTCCCGACGGCAGGGGCTGAGCCCAGCCGCACGGCAGAGCGCCCCCCTACCCGCCTTTGCCTTGCCTTGCCTTGCCCTGCCCTGCCCTGCACTGCATCGCACTGCACTGCCCTTTGCGCTGCCGGGGCTCGCCGCTGCCCACTGCTCTCCCCGGCTCCCGGCCCGCGGGGGGTCGGGCTGCGCGCACACGTATCCCCGCCCCCTCCCGCACTCACCCGCCGCCCTGTACGTGGTGCCCCCGTCACAGGGGGTGGGGGGGATTGGGCCGGGCGGAGCCGCACGTCGGTCTCACGTCAGCGCTGATGCAGCCGCGCCGCCGCGGGGGCGCTGAGGAAATGGCGTCTGCGGTGACTCCCAGCCCCAGCGGCCGCGGAAGGAGGAGGGGCCGGGGCTCAAGCTGGCCGACGATTGGCTGCGGGACGACCAACGGCTGGCGCGCTGGCCAACAGTCGCAGCGAGGCTGCCGCAGCGCCTCTCATTGGCTGAGGGGTGGGACGAGCCGTCTGGTGTGGGGGAAGGGCGGGCCAGCTGGGGGGGGAGGGTGTGGGGGGTGTGTGTAGGTTGGAGGGGATACTACGCCGGTTGTGTGGAGCTGGCTAACAGCCGCGGGCGCCGGGCTGTCACGGCTCGGGATGGGTCGTGTGTCCTCAGTGGTACCACTCCATAGACCGGGCTCGCACTCCAGGTGTGCGATAGCAGCGGCGCGGTGCCAGACGCTCCCTGTCCCGATAAGGGCGGGCGGCCTCCCCGCAGGGCACATCCGAGGTGAGGCCGGCGCTTTCCCCGAGCTTCCCCCGGGAAAGGGGGCGCCGCGCAGGCTGCTGATGTCTCCTTGGTGAGGTACAAGGCTGAGGGAGCGGCCAGCAGCCGGGCGGTGGGACAACCGTCCGCGAAACCAGTGCCCACAGCTCATTTATAACTTCTGGTTGCTGAAAGCACGTCCCATGCAGCAGTCATTCGGAATACTGCGTATTGACACTGTGTTTTGTGTTTATTCTGCTAAATAAATCAGAAATTGTCAAGGGATAACCAACGGGAGCTGCACGCGTTATTTCCCCCTCGCTGCCACCGGATACGTTCAAATGTCATGAGTCATGTTTGGTTTGTACTATATGTTTGAGCGTTTCTCGTTCCAGGAAGTGTAAAGCCCGTATTCTCAGTTTTAATATTAAATGGCATAAATGCTTGTGCCCTAGACCCTCTTACAAGCGGTGTTTTAACATCTTCTGTCTTACTGCTGTTCAGTATCTCACAAAGCAGTGTCAGAAGGAATTATACAACCATATATTTTAGATTGTGTGTCTATACATCTTTCCACTTAGATTCTGAAGTTACATATTTACCTATTTTTACTTTTTTTTTTTCTGTGAGAAGCTATTCAATAGTGTGCTAAATAAGAATGAAAAAAACAAAGTTAATTTCACATGACTCATTGTGATTGAAGAATTGGAGGATGTGTGTGTCAGGCTTGGTGATATGTCTGTGCAGGTCTTAGTCATAGAATGAAGAGAACCTGGTTATTGATTTCCTGTACTTAAAAAAAAAGAAGTAAAGGTTTTTGCCTTTAAGCATTTAAGCTTGTTAATTTGACTCACAGAAGTTATTTAACACAATCAGAATCTCAATGTAGTGCAAAGAATACAATATTTTTCATGTCACTGATACTTACACAAGTTTTCAGTTTTCATCCTACATTTCCTTTGTTGAAATACTGAACAACACCCCCTTCCTGTTTTCAGTTCTGCTTCCCTCCTTTTGTTTGTTGCATATACTTTATGTGTATTGTCAGGGGTTTAAATAGGAGTTTCTCTTCCCGTGATTAATAACTTTCTGGTTTGACAACTAACCCATTAGGTACAACATGCCGATTCATCAAATGAACTGCTTTTCTACAAAACCTCTGGTCAATTAGAAAATATTTGATAGAACAATAAGATAACCAAATAAGCATGTAAGTCTAAAACTACTGAGAATAACTGCTGAAGCCTTTGAAAGAAATTCCATCTTTGCTTAGTATACTCAAAAAGCCAAAAGTAGCGGTTTTGATAATGGTAGGACCTCACAAATGTTTTTAAAGATAAAGTCTGATTACAAACAGGACAACATTTTGAAAGAGTGTGGTAAATAATGGAAAGCCCTGGAGTGATTTTTTTATAAACAAGCTGAGAATTTTGATTGAACTCTGACAGTGTGGATTTGGCAAAGTAGTTCTTTTCTATTAGTTTTGAACTCATAAGCCGGTTTGAAATGTGTAACTAAGAATGCATTACTATTTACTCCTTGTTTCTTGATAATTTAATGAAGTGTGTCAGAGGAGTGAGTGAACTGCAAAGGGGTTTAGTCCTGGTTGGTAGAAAGACAATTGACCAGCTTCAGCTCTTGATACAGCTTCTAGAAGGTGATAGGCTCGAAGAGGAGGGCAGTGAAGAGGAAGTGTTGCATTCTGGCTGTGGCAGAGTTGTGGTTCTGTATTTGTTAGCTTAGGCCAAAACAACTGCTACAGAAGTGCATCACTACCTAAAATGGGTTCTAATTAAATTGGTATCAGTCCCTGATATGAACCAACTTAATTTCAAACACTAAGACGAAACACAATCTATAAGATGACTGCACAGGTCAGGATTCTTTATGATTGCCATGATTTACATAATATGGCTCAGAACAGAGGTTTGAAATCCAGGCACTTTGCTGCCATCAGAATGACTACCCAGGGTCATCTTCTCTCTCTAAACTGAAAGGTCCAACCTGTTGATATGTCCTGCAGGTTCAAAGAAGTATCTAATGGTTCAGTAGCAGTTACTTTTTAACTGGTTTGGGGTTTTTTTGATTTGGTGAGCAAGATCAGAAGTTCTGTAAAGAAAAGTGAAACTGAAAGAGCAATGTCAATTTAAGTAGCCCCCCCATTTGCCTCTGGCACCTCATTCCCAAACATTCGGTTACACTGATACCACTTCTTGGCCAGATCCCTGCCAGGGGAAGTCATTCTGCTTAGATACAATGTATCAAGAAAGAAAGTTTCTTTGAACCTGTGTCAGTTCTTAAGTCATACCTGCTGCACCATCACACTGAGAGAATACTTCAACTGAGGGGGAGGGTGAGTGTAATACATAAGCAGAGAGTTGGAACAACTTCAGTTGGCAGTGACACAAAAAGAAACATGATTCTCTTCACAGGGAACAGAAACACTTCACTAGTGCATATTACATCGATATGAATGCCATCTATGTCATCTTCAGACAACTGATTTTACACACTGGGTCTTCACAGCTATCTTGAATAGACTTTTTTACGCAATAGGGTTAAAAGAGCTTGGTGCATTTCAGTTGTAATCTTAAGAAACATCTATGTAGTTTTCTTGTAAAAAATACATAGATTGTCATGGGATATGCAAACAGAAAAAGGGATATGCTACTTATATATGGTTTGTTAATCTATTTTCAATTAGAATTGAGACATTTGGAAGTAATACGGGTTAAACTGACAGAAAAATATACTGGCATTCTATTTGAAATAATACTGGCAGTTAACTGTTTTTGCTTTGATTATGCACTATAGCACTGCTCCCAGCATTGCCATCTTGACTGACGTTGAAATGTTTGTTCTGTGATTTTTTTTAATTCCAGAGCCATTTGGTGTGTTACATATGACTCTTCATCCATTCCACACCTACACATCCTGAACATTTAGGAAGGATGAAATCTAACTTAGGTTAAAGAAAAATCTTTATGTCTAATTTATCAAAATCTTATGTCTATCAAATTATGTCTGAAATGTCCTAAATGCTATTTATATGAAGAAAATGATAACTTATAGGTAGTTTATTATGCCAGAAATAATTCCCACTGAATGCTTAGCTGAAATATTTCCAGTAAATATAGCCTAACATAATGCTTAATGAATGCGCTAGGCTTTTCTAAGAGCATTATGGTTTTCTGCACTTAAGCAATTTGGTATTTGATGTCCACATCTTTATCTTCTTAAAGATTGCATGTTTGTAATTGTTGTCGTATGTCATAAATGAATTCCTTACTGAGTATATGATCCTAGAAGAGACTGAATTGCAATAAAATAATTGCCCCACAGATTTCTTTGTGGACCACTCAAGCTTTAGCTGGTCATTAAATAACTCTACCTCCACCTTTACATAGCCTCTAAAAGAATAGAAGGGACAATTGTAGAAGTTGTAGAGCAGTCACAGGAAAGTGCATTCAACACACAGCCACAGTTTTCATAACTTATCTTGTATGTGTGATGAAAGTCACAAGTAACCAATACCTTCATGCTGCAACAGAATCTTTATCTTTCTGAAACACAGAGCAGACTAGGGAAGAAGCACACTGTAATGAGGATAAACTATAAAATACTGCAATGAATATAAATATATAAATTGTAATTTATTTTACTTTTTTTAATAAACAGCTAGCAATGACAGAAAAACATACATTTATGTTAGCTTTCAAATAGAAACACCCTTAAAAAAGGCATATATTGAATAATATTGTAAAAGGTAAAAGCTTTGTAAATAATTTTGGATTTTTTTTCAAATGTATATAGGTTTTTTAAAAATGTCACACATCTGTAGGTTTATAATTGTTTAGTTGTTTCCTTTCCTAAACTAAGATGGAAGTAAGACGGAGTGACTGAATGAGTATGAGCAAGTTACTGATCCTTTTAGTTTTTGCTACTGCAGTCACTGGAACCTCTGAAAATCGATACTGTGTAAATGAGTGGTGTGCTAAGGTTCCACCTTGACTTTTGTGGGTTGCAGAAGCCAAAAGCACAGGAAGGGATAGCCTTGAGGAGTCCCAGGTACAGCTTAGTAAGAAGTCTGGCCTAACAGCTGTGAGACTTTCCAGCACCTCTGCTAGCTCAACACTGCCATATATATAACACGTAATGTAAATAATACGGTATCTTTATTTCAATGGCTTGAAGGTTATAATTGTTGAAGGGGGTATTGAGTACTAATCTAGTTCAATTTTTTTTAAAATATCATTACTTGGATTTTCTTTGGTTTGTAGTGATTTGATTTTGGATAATAACTTGCAGTAATGCTACAATAGTTTCACCCCAAAGCACAGACGTACAGTCTAAAATACAACTTTCCATATGGTCTGTTAGGAGGGGGAATTTACTTAATTATTTTTTAGGTTTCGTAATTAGAAATCTAATTTTATAAATACTATACAGGAATCCCAAGTGATATGTTAATAACTGGTATTTGTAAGAAAAGCTTTATGAGAAACAGATTTACACAATTCACAGTGTCAGTTTTCTCATCTACCATTCCTACGTCAGGTTCCTCTGCATGCTGGAGCCAGAACAAAGAAATCCATGGGGAAACTCATAGTTTGGCAAATAACTTGGGATTCTCTGAATTGCTGTGTACTCATTTGTTGCTTATTTAATGAGAAATTATCATAGTGGAAAAATCATATTCTGGCTAGGTAACAGTGTGAAGTGGCTGAAATGTTTAAAGAATTGACTGCTGAGTTCAGGATATATTCATGATGATATTTCTGCTGCAGCCGAAAAAGAGAATGGCAACTGAGATCTCTTGCTTGAAATTTTCTCATTTACTCTGCTGTATGGCTGTTTTGTCACAACATGAACTTAATATGTACTTAACAGCACTCTTAGCTGCTTACAGTTTATTACTGTTTATAGAGATGTTTGAAATTCTTTGGTGAAAAGTATAAGGTTTGTATAAAACATTATTTTGTAGTTATGAATATTAACTGATCTCACTTTCCAAACAGATGTTCTATTCCCTGACAGTGTTCAAGGCCAGGTTGGATGGGGCTTGGAGCAACCTGGTCTAGTGGAAGGTGTCCCTGGTTGTGGCAGGGGGATTGGAACTGGAGGATCTTAAGGTCCCACCCAACCCAAACCATTCTATGAAATGGAGTATACTAGATGCAAAGTAAAGGTGTCTGGAAGCTGTAAAGGGAAGGAAAATGTACAAGTGGAAAACAATTAAATGGAATAATATTCACTGTAACAGGAGATTATCAGGCTTTTGACAATGTCTGTGACAGAGCTTTTGTATTTTTTTCATGTCAAGAGCTATTAGTTCTTAATCTACCAATAATACAACTAACTGGCTAAAGCAACATATTTTTCCTGAAAAGGAAATCTCTTCCATCAAATGCTAGCTCAACTGATCCATCTCCTTGATGATGCTATTTTGCCAGATGGCTTACTTATGTACTGTTTTTTCTCATTCTATTCATCTGCCACTTTTGCACTTTACAGGAGGTTTCAGTCTCTGGTAGGTATGAAAAATGTGTTTTACTGAACTATTTGAGGGACAAATATTTATAAAACTCAAATAAAAAAACAACACAACAAACCTGAGGGAACTTTCAGTGGACTGATGTCTAGTTTAATTTGGAAAATGTTTCAGAAATGGGCAGTAGATGTTTCCTATTTATCATACTTTAGTGAAGGCAGATATTGCTCTTTTTCCTTTTTTTTTTTTCCCCTGAAAACAACAGCTCTGCAAATTCAACCTAGTCTCAAAGCTAAGTTGTATTGTCTAAGATTCATTGCCACTAATGTTTGTGCAATCACTGAGTAGAAACATTTTCTTCCATCTGTGTGTATTTATACATACCCCCCCCAGAGATGTCAAAGAGCAGTATGCTGGGGTTTACATTTTCAGTACAGTGGTAGACCCACTCAAGATTTATTGCAGTGACTGTTTTCTCCAAACCACTGTGCCCAGCAAACAGAAGCAGACTTATTCCTCTCACAGCATCTGTTGAGTAATAACTTTTCCATTTTGCTACCAGCATCTATGAGGACTATTTTTAATATGCTTTTACTAGGGTGCACATGATTTATGAATTTTTTATTTAAAGTGGTCATAATGCTAAAAAGGGGGATCGAATCAAGGCAATTACACAGTTTCTGAATTAAAGGGAAAGGAGTTTAGAATAATATTAGCTAGCATTTTAGGAGTTTAGAATAATATTGGTTGTAGTGTTTTGTTTGGTTCATTGTTGATAGTGTAAACAAATGTATTTCTTATTCATGAATAGGTAGAGGTGAAATTAACTTCCCGTGGAACTTACTGACTCTCCTTCTACTGCATACAATGCCCTCATGTGGATCTTTTGTTTCTTAATGCAACAGACAGAAATGATACATAAGGTTTTAACAGTTCTGTGTACTCAACTCTGTTACTGCACTTTTGTAGCACATACTATCTTTGGGATTTCATGCATGAAAAATTAAACCTAGTAGTTTATGCACTATAGTAAGTTCCAGGAGCAGTTTCATATTCAAATGAAAACCCTGAAAGCAAAACCCCAAGAATTAATCTAAACCCAGCTGTGTAATGACCCAGTCAAGAGTCCTCCATTTTCAGCAGGTCAAGAAAAAAATTACATAAGAGCTTCACTGAAGCTCTTTTATTTTTTTTCCCCCAAGTTTGCTTAGATTAGCAATGTGATAAATAGGAACACTGAAACCTTTTAAATGCCCGATTACTTTTTTGTGAGTAAATTATTATGCCTAATTCCACCAGCCCGTAACAACCTGAGCTGTCTGCACTTTATACAGTAACTGAACAGGAGGGATATCCAAACTTGTAATGCAACAAAGAAAAGCTCCAAAGCTTTTACTATTTTGACATCTCAAATATAAAGCTGTTTTAGATCTGAGAAGTCGTCTAAGTAGAATCATTTCGATTCAGCTACTGCATTGTAAAGTTTTACAAGTCATTGACCTTTAAATATAAGTTCTAAATACAAAATTTTACTTGTCAATAATGTTAAACAGCAGGTTTTTTTAGCAAGATTTTTTGGGGCAAAAAGCATAAGAAAAGAAAATTATCTAGGTTTGCTGATATATACAAGCATTTTAACTATACCTAGCTACAAGGACAGGAAACTAAGTTGGTGCCCCTTTTTCATAATGAAAGAAAAAAATACACTGGTGCTTTTGGTTTTATTTTTGTGGTTTGTTTTTTTTTTGCTTGTTTGTTTGGTTGTTGTTTGTTTTCTTGGTTTTTGTTTTTGATTTTTTTTCCCCAACCAATCTCAGGTCCTGGGGAAGGACAGCACAAATCTGGGTGCTGCACTAAGCGGTTGATGGGCAAATAATGGATGCTGTTTGGGAGACCTCGGCTTCTGTTTATTTTCCTGTATCATGAACAAAAAAAGATGTAGATTTTGCTATCTTTTGTGTAGGGTGTGCAAGTTTGAACTCTTAAACGGCTATTGATATTTATTTATTTATTTATATTATATATTCGGCACTGCCATCTAGTGGACATGATTGCAGTGGGCTTCTCTAAGAATTAAAGGCGTTTAAGCAGATAAAATGATCACAGAACTTGAATTTTTCATAAACTTAAAAAAATTAAAGCTACAAATACTAAAGCTACTTTATTACTATGTGATTTTTATAATCTCAAAAGCTACATTCAATTTACACTTATATTTTTTACATCATACATAAAACTGACAGCCACAATAAAAGTCTGGATTAAAAATAGCTGTAATGAAATAAAGGTTCATCCTTGCTTTCATTTTTCTTGTTCTTATAAAAATATTTTGAAATTATTGTAATATTAGCTGCACTGATAATGCGGCCTGATTCATTTGATGAAATTTTAATATAACATAAATAATCCAGCCTAAACCCTGTGCACAAACTAAAGGGTGTAGTTGCAAGGGAAGGAGGGACAAATAACCTGCTCAGAATTCAGCAAATACTCTCTTTTTCTGCATGAAAAAGGCCTAAAAGATCTGTTACTGTAAAAATGGGATTTGAAATCAAAGGCAGGTAGTAACATGGAAGGCATCTGCAAATGAAATGGTGGTGGTGAGGCACGTGGACTATTTACTGTCAGTTCCAATTGCACTCAGTAAAATAGGTTTTAAACAAAGCAGTAGGTCATATAATGGTGTGTTTCATATAGTGTTTGTGTTACCAGAGACCTGTGGGATTCCTAATTTTAGACCAGAATAATACAGTGTTAGACGTAGCATAAACAAAAACAAAATAGACAGCTCTTGCCAAAAGAATATATTATGTAAGAGAAAACAAATTAATACAGAGAGAGAAACAAAAGTATCAGATAACAGCAAACAAATCTTATAAACAAAGGAGGATTTCAGGAAATACTTCAACACTGTTTAGAACAATGACCAGATGTCAGAGTTTTAAGGTGGCATATGAATATACTGCAAATGAACCTGCGTAGCTCATTCCTGTAGTTGACACCTGACAAAGAATCAATAGGAATTTACTGAGAAATTAAATCATTTCACCATAGTGAATTTACTTCACCATAGGATCATCCTACATCAGGAAAAACTTCTTTACTGTGAGAGTGACACAGCACTGGAACAGGTTGCCCAGGGGGGTTGTGGAGTCTCGTACATTGGAGATATTCAAGGCCTGCCTGGACAAGTTCCTGTGTGATGTACTCTAGGTTACCCTGCTCTTGCAGGGGGATTGGACTAGATGATCTTTCAAGGTCCCTTCCAACCCTTGGGATTCTGTGATTCTGTGATCCTACAACAACTAGAGTTTTCACTTGTTACACCCACTTTAGCTCCGCTAGCCAAGGTAACAGCTTGCCAACAGGTAACACTAAGCCCAGGTTAAGCAGGATTTAAAGTAGGTCTGGACAGTTGACATCATTAGGAAACATGGCAAGACATGACTACGGTTGCTGAACACTCCATTAATTGATTAAACTCTGTCAAATGGCAACTTTCTTAGCTGGTATTTTTTGGGCCTCTCTGCACAGCAGCCTTAATTCACCACATCAACATCTGTGTTTCATCAAGCAGGAGCAGGCCCACTGTAGAGCCAGCACTGAATTAAACCTATGCATAAATCATGTATCCACTCAAGTAAAGCATTGGTACACATGCTCTAATGATCTGAGCAGATGCATCGGAATTATTTCTCAATAGACTGTAAGAGAACTTCTCTGTTCTTTTGGATATGGAGTCAGTGGTGTGGGAGGAACAGGCTGACTTCTGCAGCACACACTGCAGAACTCACAGTTTGCTCATTTCCAGCTCCTGGAATATCCCATTGTGTATTTTCAGGTGGTAATTCTCTGGCCAGCCTTGTCAAAAAAAATTGATGAAAAGCATGTGCAGATTTTACAAAATTTGGGGATTTAGAAATTGTTCATTCCTCAGTACATTTAAATCAGACAGTAATTTTTAAATGCCTTGTGTAAAAAGCAATAATGAATGTTCATGTTCTTCTTCCTAATTGTTTTCTTAATCGTGGCTCCTTAACTGCAGTCTTCTAGAACAGAGTGTGAAGAAGAGGTAAGGATTTGGTATCTAATGTAAAGTATCACAGTATCACAGTATGTTAGAGATTGGGAGGGACCTCAAAAGATCATCTAGTCCAATCCCCCTGCCGGAGCAGGAACACCTAGATAAGGTTACACAGGAACGTGTCCAGGCGGGTTTTGAATGTCTCCAGAGAAGGAGACTCCACAACCTCCCTGGGCAGCCTGTTCCAGTGTTCCGTCACCCTCACTGAGAAGAAATTTCTTCTCAAGTTTAAGTGGAAACCTCTTGTGTTCCAGTTTGCACCCATTTCCCCTTGTCCTTTCATTGTTTGCCACTGAGAAGAGCCTGGCTCCATCCTCGTGACACTCCCCCTTTATATATTTATATGCACTAATAAGGTCACCCCTCAATCTCCTCTTCTCCAAACTATAGAGACCCAGCTCCCTCAGTCTTTCCTCATAAGGAAGATGCTCCACTCCCTTAATCATCTTAGTTGCCCTGCGCTGGACTCTCTCCAGCAGGTCCCTGTCCTTCTTGAACTGAGGGGCCCAGAACTGGACACAATATTCTAGATGCAGTCTCACCAGGGCAGAGTAGAGGGGAAGGAGAACCTCTCTCGACCTACTAACCACCCCCCTTCTAATACACCCCAGGATGCCATTTGCCTTCTTGGCCACAAGGGCACAGTGTCGGCTCATGGTCACCCTGTCGTCCACTAGGACCCCCAGGTCCCTCTCCCCTACACTGCTCTCTAACAGGTCGTTCCCCAACCTATACTGGAACCTGGGGTTGTTCCTGCCCAGATGCAGGACTCTACACTTTCCCTTGTTATATTTCATCAGGTTACTCCCTGCCCAACTCTCCAGCCTGTCCAGGTCTCTCTGGATGACAGCACAGCCTTCTGGCGTGTCGGCCACCCCTCCCAGCTTAGTGTCATCAGCAAACTTGCTGATAGTACACTCAATTCCCTCATCTAAATCGTTGATGAATATATTAAATAATACTGGTCCCGGTACCGACCCTTGAGGCACTCCACTAGATACAGGCCTCCAACTAGACTCCGCCCCATAGACTACAACTCTCTGGCTTCTCTCCTTCAGCCAGTTCACAGTCCACCTCACTACGCGATCATCCAGACCACACTTCCTCAATTTAGCTGCGAGGATGCTGTGGGAGACTGTGTCAAACGCTTTGCTGAAGTCAAGGTAGACCACATCCACCGCTCTGCCATCATCCATCCACTGTGTTATTTCCTCATAGAAGGCTACAAGATTGGTCAAGCATGACTTCCCCTTGGTGAAGCCATGTTGACTGCCCCTCATAACCCTCTTATCCTTGATATGCCTTAGGATGGCACCAAGGATAAGGTGTTCCATTACTTTCCCAGGAATGGAGGTGAGGCTGACTGGTCTATAGTTACCCGGGTCCTCCTTCCTGCCCTTTTTGAAGACAGGAGTGACATTTGCTTTCCTCCAGTCCTCAGGCACCTCTCCGGTTTCCCAAGACTTGGTAAAGATGATGGAGAGCGGTCTAGCAATGACCTCTGCCAGTTCCCTCAGCACCTGCGGGTGCATCCCATCTGGAACCATGGATTTATGGATGTCCAGATTGCTCAACTGGTTTTTAACCCATTCCTCATCGACTAAGGCAGACCGCTCCGTTGACGTGTCTTCATCGGAGGTCTCAGCGGCACAGGGCTCTTCAGGACTGCCTCCGGCAGAGTAGACAGAGACAAAGAAGGCATTCAGTAACTCTGCCATCTCTGTATCTTCTGTCACCAGGGAACCCGCCCTGTTCATCACCGGGCCTACATTGCCTCTGGTGTTAGTTTTATCTGCCATGTATTTGAAAAAGCTCTTTCTGCTGTCCTTGACCCCTCTCACTAGCTTTAATTCCAAGGAGGCCTTAGTCATCCTAGCTGCTTTCCTACATCCTCTAGCAGCAGCCTTATATTCCTCCCAAGTGGCCAGCCCTTCCTTCCATGACCTGTAAACTCTCCCACTTGAGCATACCCAGCAATTCCCTATTTAGCCACGCAGGTCTCCTGACCCTCTTCCTTGACTTCCTATGTGTCGGGATGCTCTGATCTTGAGCTCGGAAAAAGCAGTCCTTGAACGTCAACCAACTGTCTTGGGCCCCTTTACCTTCAAGCAGCCTAGCCCATGGGATTTCCCCTAGCAATTGCTTGAAGAGGCCAAAGTTTGCCCTGCTAAAGTCCAGGGTTGCGATTCTACTTGCTATTCTACTGGCCCTACCACACAAGATCCTGAATTCCACCATCTCATGGTCGCTGCAACCAAGGCAGCCCTCAACCTTCACTCCTTCGACCAGACCCTCCTTGTTAGTGAGGATGAGATCCAGCAGCGCACCTCTCCTGGTTGGCTCATCCACCATTTCCATGAGGAAGTTATCATCCATACACTGGAGGAACCTCCTGGACTGCGGCTGGGTTGCCGAGTAGTCCTTCCAGCAAACATCAGGGAAGTTAAAATCCCCCCCGACGACCACGGCCTGTGACTGTGAGGCCGCTCTCAGCTGCCTATAGAAGGTCTCGTCAACTTCCTCACCCTGATCCGGTGGCCTGTAACAGACCCCCACAACAGTATCGCCCCTGCCAGCCTGCCCCTTAATTCTCACCCACAGACTCTCGACTCGCTCATCATCTGTCCCCGGACAGAACTCAACGCATTGTAGCTGCTCTCGCACATAAAGAGCAACCCCACCACCCCGCCTGGCCGGCCTGTCTTTCCTGAAAAGGACATAGCCCTCCATGACTATATTCCAGTCATGTGAGCTGTCCCACCACGTCTCTGTAATTGCCACCAGGTCATAATCTCCTGACTTAACACAGGTTTCTAGCTCCTCCTGCTTATTTCCCATGCTGCGCACATTGGTGTACAGATATTTCAGGGAGCGAGCTGAGCACACCGATTTCACCCTAGGATTACAGGAGGCCTCCCAGTCTTCATCAATCCCGGAGCGCTGCCCCACTGAGGCAAGCCCAGCTACAACCCCATCCCCCTTCAAATCTAGTTTAAAGCTCTCCAAATGAGCCCTGCTAATTCATGCCCCAGCATCCTTTTGCCTCTGTGCGATAAACCTTTCCCACATGCCAATGTCCAGACCGGTGCCCTATAAAACCAGCCGTTATCAAAGAAACCAAAGCCCTGCCTGCAGCACCAGCCTCGAAGCCAATTGTTTATGGACTGAATTTTCCCATTCAGTCCTACATCATCAGTGGAAGATGGAAGGAGTGAGGAGAAGATCACTTGAGCCCCAGAGTCTTTCACCATCCGCCCCAAGGCCCTGTAGTCTTTCTTTATCTCCCTCAGACTGCGGGAAGCAACTTCCCCTTCACCCGTCTGGAAGACCAGCAGCGGGTAGTAGTCTGTCGGGCGCACCAGGTTGGGGAGCACCCTGGTGATATCCCTGATCCGGGCTCCAGGCAGACTACACACTTCCCTATGATGAGGGTCAACTCTGCATATCAGGCCCTCTGTTCCTTTCATAATGGAATCACCTACTACAATGACCCTTCTTTCTTTCTTACCAGAGGCAGTCTTGAGGTGTGAAGTCGACTGCTTATTCCTATGTGGCCTTGTAGGCGGGCCTTGCACCACATCCTCACCTACCTCTCCTTCAAGATCCAGGGCCTCAAACCTATTACGGAGGGACACCTGGGAAAGCGGGGCAGGAAGGGAGGAGGGCTGCCCACGACACCGAACCGGAACTCGCTTCCAACCCTCATCATCTTTTTGGTCCCCTACCTCTGGGCGACAGCTACAGGGCAGGGGCTGTCTCGGGCCATCCCCCTCTGTCTGAGAGGGCAGGGGGTCCATCCCCTTTTGGGGGGTATCTCCCTGGAGCCGTTCCAACTGGCCAGCCAGGGAGTTACTCCACCAGTCGATCTCCCTTTAACACTCCCTGATGCTCCTCAGCATCTCAACCTCCTCCTTAAGTTTAGCCACCAAGCTAAGCAGATCTTCTACCTGCTCACACCTCCCACAGGTGGAATGCTGTCCTCCCTCCCCCGGCAGCAGCAGGCTCTGGCACTCCCTGCATCCAGAGACCTGAACAGCCACGGTTAGGGCCGGGGCCTCTGTCTGAGTTCCTACAGCCCTCTTACTGCTAGCTCTCTTTCTGGAGACGACCATATTGGTCAGCAAAACGACCTACCTGTTCTTCCCTGCACCTGGGGGACGTGTCGCTGCCCTCTCAAAGGCTTTTTCAAGTCAAGGGGCAGGGGGATGGTCGTCGTCATGGTGGGAACGCCCCCCGCCACGTCAGCCGCTCTCTCGCAAGGGCTGCTGGGACTTCGGGAATCAGGAAATGTCGAGAAATGTCGGGAATCGCGATGCTTCTCCGCTATTCCCTCTGATTTTCCTACTCCCGGTAGAAGCTCGCGGTTGCTGTAGCATGTTGGCTGCGGCTCTAGCTGGGCTAGCTCCAATCAGCTGACTGAATGCGAGTAGCGAGTTTCAGCCGAGTTTAAACCTCCCGCCGTCATTGTGGGAACGCCCCCCCGCCACGTCAGCCGCTCTCTCGCAAGGGCTGCTGGGACTTCGGGAATCAGGAAATGTCGGGAAATGTCGGGAATCGCGGTGCCTCTGCGCTATTCCTTCTGATTTTCCTAATCTCGGTAGAACCTCGATATCGCCGTAGCGTGCCAGCTGCGGCTCTAGCTGGGCTAGCTCCAATCAGCTGACTGAATCATCCACAAAGTCTGTGGAAACTGTGGATATTCACTCTTTCCAATACTCGATTGTACCAATACTTCTGGTATTGGATAGAGTTTTGTACAATTCATACATTTGCACAGCAGGACTAAATAGTGTAACTTAATTGTGCCAGCATGTATCTTAATTTCTAAGAGCTTAATTTTGCAAGCTTGTTGCTAATGCTACCACAAAAAAGAGCTTTCAGTCCTACAAAAAGTGCCACAGATAAAATCTAACACTTTTTGCAGAAAATAACAAGCAATGAAAACCTGGAAGTTACAGACACACAGACCCTGCAAACAGAAGAGAGTTACAACCAGCAAAACAGAAAAAGAACTTTTTTTTCATTGAAAACAGAGGCAGCTGAAATGGTGTTTAAAATGTCTAGAACAAGTTAATAAAACTAATTAAAACCAAGAGAAAATTATTAAGGCTTAAAGAAAAAACTGAAAGCACTGGAAATGAAATGGGCAAGGATTTGGAAAAGCAGTTACTTTGATATGAGTTTTGAGTAATCTGAACAATTGAGAGCTCCCCCAAATAAATGCCTGTTTTCCAGAAAACCGCGTCTCTGTAGATACTTAAACAGTATACTCTAAATGTATCCTTTTTTTTTTTTTAGTTTTAATAAAACATAAATATTGATGCAGAGAAGTTTCTGGACAACCTCCTTAATATACATAGGGTTTATGTAATACCTTTCACATAAACATGCTTTTAATTTTTCAATGAAATGCTGCAGAAGCCTGTGTATCCTCAACATTCCATTGGCCCTGATTAATTTTTCTGTGTCACTTAGGCACTTCTAGAAAAGCTGTCCCAAATACATTTTTAATTTGAAATGCATATTTTCAAAGATGAAATGTAAGATTCTACTCCACTTTGACTGGAATGAAGTTGGACCAGCTATATTTAGCAGCAGGTACTAGAGTGTCCTGAAGTCTGGCCAGTATTAAGAAATATATTCACAGCAGCCATCTCTAGCCATATTTAAAGTTGGTACTATCCATGTTGTAACAAGGTGATCTTAAGGTCCTTTCCAACCCTAACTATTCTATGATTCTATGATTCTGTGTTTTAAAACAAGACACTTAAGGTGCAGTTTATCCGAACCAATCTCACTAGGTTTCCGTTATAACAGACTCTTGGATGCTATTTATCCCATCCTAATGCAGGAAACTACAATGAGATAAATGACTTGCCTGCTTCTCTCGATATAAAAGGGGGATCCAAACTGGATAGCTTAGCTCTAGAAAGCTACTTTGTAGATGCAAAATTAGCCTATTTTAGAATGTCCTTACTGCAAAAAAATACTTTTACTGGAAAAAAAAAAAAGTATGATGTCACCATAATATTGCTCACTACCTGAAGGCAAGAATACTGAACCATATCTGCAGTAAATGCATGCGAAAGATTTTGAGAAAACACTCTGGGTGTTTATCACATTATATTTTTCCATTTTGATGCTCTTTGGCTAAAACAACTGTTGGTGTTAAGGACTTGATATCCACACTACATGATTTTCAGAGGGTTTACTTCAGACTTGTGATCTCATGAACAGTAACAGTGGATTGGCTGGATGACCTGCTGATGTAATTGCCTGATTATTATATAATTTTGGGCAACTGTCCATGTGGAGACCAATACCAAATTGAGAGCCTCAAATATTCTTATTTTTGTCAAAATTTAAGGTCAATTAGATGCGGTATGTTTTTAATATACATCAAATTAAGATAATTTGGAGTACCCTAATTATGTAAACTTGACACCTATATAAAGTTTTAGAAAGATACAGAAATATGCATCAAAAAGGTAGTTAAACATTTGAAGTCAGGGGTTTTATATTCATATATAAGCCTATCATCCAGGCCTGAAGAAGTTTGTTATGGAAATTACAGGGGAACTCTAAAAGAATTTTGAGTCACTTTTCAGAACAAAACCTAACTGTACCAGCTGTAGAGTTGCAGTATTGCTATTTTCAGTTGGAAAGGGAAAAAAGGTGTACATGAATAGCATGTAAAGGAGAAAAGAGGCATGAAAATTCTTGCATTGTGAGAGCAGCTGTGTGGCATGTCCATAATTAAACAAACAAACGGGCTGAAATCAGAGACTTCTCTCTGGCAGAAAACATCCAAATAACAGGAAAAAAAAAGAAATTAGAATTATAAATGTGTTATAATTTGAGTAATGCAGCAATTATATTAGTAATAACTATACTGAATTTGATGTATTTTGAGTGGCAGTTAATTTTCATATTGTCTTCCTTTCCCTCACACATCTGAACTTCCTAAGAGAAAAGAAAAACAAATTTAAATAGCTAAATTTATAATGAGCTGGTTTTAAGACTTTTCTGGAAATGGATACCTTATGAAGGAAATAAAAAGCATGTACTTACAAGTAGTTTGTGTGATATAACTGTACTCATGAACATATCGGGAAAACCAGCAAGGAGATTATATAACACGCTAAGGAGATATTATGTATTCCTTTGCAATCCAGTAGATGTCTGTTGGAAGATCTCTGAATACCAGTCTTTCTTTACCCACAGAAGGGATACAGTTATTAAAAAGTTGTGCCAGTGTTTAAGAATGGATGGGTTCAGGAGCATTAGATGAAATCTGGATTTCAGGGGAAGATGCAAGAAGCTGCCACAAGAAAACTCAAGTGTGAGTTTCTGTAGCATTTCAGATGAACCTATGGTTCATCTGGAGACAGGGAGAAGAAACAGGCTTAGGGAGTCAGATGGTTCCCCTGCTCTTAGGAATTACAGTGGGTACCCCTGTGCCAAACAGCTTGCAGAGCCATGGTAAATCAACAATATTGATACACTTTTGCCCTTAACATTTTGGTTTTACATGTTTTCTGATGTACTTTGGAACTATTCCTCATCTGTCTGTCCCACAGTCTGTCTCCCATGAAAACTAAAGACAGCTTTAAAGCACACACAGTTTTTGTCTCTGGGAAAAGGCTCAGGAAAAAGGCCCACTTTCCCGCAAAACAGAAGGAAGTAGACTAGTTACTGCGAGTAAGACGCGAGAAGAGACGGAATCGGGCGCGCCCTCCGAGCAGCAGATCGGTTAGTCCTGTGTTGGTGCAAGTCCCAAAGGTGTCTCCATCATCAGATCTAGCCCACTTCTGTAATGGAAATCACGGGTGCCCAGGGCACGCGAAGACACTAAACTACTTCGTCTCCACAGTGATTTTACTTAAGTTATTTCGAGTTAAAAACCTGTTGCTGTTTCCAGCCAAGGTACTGACGGGTCAGGTAACGACAGCGGCGGGCGGGCGCCCCGCTGAAAAAGGTGAACGGCCCGGGACGAGACAAGCTGGCCCCGCATAGCGCCGTCATTGCAAAAGGCCTCTTCCACTCGGGCGTGTGATGGAAGTGGGTTAACTGTGGTCGGAAGTCCCCACGGAGACCCAGGCGCAGACAGCCGCCCGCTTCCTCTGCGCGGCACGACAGAAACACCTCCATCTTCTGTGGAACCCGGATCTCCTCAAGAGACCCCTGGTGACCGAGGCACCCCGCACCCGGGGGAGGTGTCTCACACAAGGCCCAGCCTCCCGACGCCTGCAAGTAACTGCCCACCGAGGCACTACAACTCTTATTTCGGGCAGCGCGGTAGCCTGGGCGCTCGGCGCCCAAGAAAGACGGCAGTGCGCATGTGCCGGGGGGAAACCGTCACCAGCAAGAAAGCAACGCGTGCGCGGGGACATGCGCCATGCGGTCGCAGGGTGATCCGCCGCTGGGAATTGCGGCCGTCCGTGCTTGCCGTAGTGTGGGCTGTACCAAGCCCCCCTCCTCAGGCGGGGGAGCGGGAGTCGGAAACTGACAGCTCGTCGGGGCCTGTCACCCCACGTCCATCGCGTCGCCGGCGGGGAGACCCTGGGGACGGCGGTGCGCAGCGCAACAGCGCGGCGGGTGAGGAAGCGGCGAGGCCCCGCATCCTTCCAGCTGCCGCTGTACCGCACCCTCCCCCCCGGCAGTGGCGGTGCCGGCGGAGAGGCGGGGCGCGAGGGGCGAGTGGCTTGGGTAATGGCAGCGCTGTGAGGACAGAGCGGGGTAGGGACCGCGGCCGCAGGGCAGGGAGCGAGGCAGGCCGGCCGGGGGGCAGGCGTCGCGGACTCGGGCCCCTTGCCGCCAGGTAACCTTCCGTGTCCGGCCCGGCCAGGAGCGGCGCCGGACCAAGGGGAGGGAGACCCGCGCCCAAGGGGAGGCGATGGTCCCCGTGTGCTGCGGGCTGCTGGGCCGGGTGCGCATGAGACGCGGCGGCCCTGTGTCCAGGCCCCCCAGCCTGCCGCCCCGCGGAGTCGTCCCCGCTGGGGTCCGCCGCTCCGCCCGGAGCACCCGTCCTTCAGCTGTGCTGGTGCCGCGGCAGCGCCCTCCTTCCGCGGCTGGGCGCGGGCCGGGCCCTGCCCCGGGTCGTGCCCTGGCCCGGCGGGGAGGGCGTGGTGCGGCCGCTCGTCCCTCCTAGCTGCGCTCTCGGCCAGTTTCGCTTTTGTTTTGGGGGGGGAGGGGGGGGAGGAGGAAGCGTGCGTGCCCTGCCCGCGGCTTGTGGGGGGCCGTGGGGAGCGGGATGCTTCCGCTGCTGCTGGGCGGACTGGGATCTGAGGGGCAAGGGGTGGGGCAGGCAGCGCTGTTGACATGTGTGGTATGGGCGCTCCTGCCCTGGGCTTTTCACGCACCACTGGCTTATAATATTTGTCGAGATGTCTAAATGGGCTGGAAATTCGGGGAGTGTTTTGGGGCTCGCTAAAGCTCTGCATTTATTTGTGTGAACAAATGTGTGCAGTATGACAGGGGTATGTTTTAAAGGACGAGGTGATGGAAGCAACACCTCTGGATAGTCTCTTGTAAATATGTTTCAACAATGTCAGGTTACTGTAGGGCTTGTCAAAGTAGTATGGTTTTCCACCGGCTGAATGGTGTAGATACTCTGCTCTGCTGTAATATTTATCACGGCAGTTGCTTGCATCAGTAGAAAACATTTGAAGTAAGCTGGTGAGCTTGTGCATGACACATGTTGAAGCACAGCAACCTCAAAACCCCAGTGTCTTGCAGAAAAAGTTATACTGTATTTGGTAACTTATCCATAAAACACATTTTGGTGTGAAAGCTGTAAGAGAATGCCAAATAGCAACCTGATCTGTCTTAAACTATTTAATACCAAAATACCTTTGTGAGTATATGGGTGCGTAATACTTTACATATTAGTAGGTTTTGATGATACTAAACACGGTATTACTGATTCTGTGTGATGTGTGGTGGGGAGGACTTTTTCTTCACCGTTGCTTCGTCCCCTCAGATTTGCTTATCAATGATGGAATGGTTCTTTTACCTTGGAGGTACCAGGTGTGTTTTGGAGAGAACAGACTATAACATAATGCTCAAAGAAGTATAACTTTGTTACCACAAGAATTTACTAGGATTCTCACAGGTTTTGTAGACCATGATTATTTTCTTCTTGGGGTCAGCTGCAAATACTCCTGTGTTTTCTGAAAGAAGAATATTAGAGCTTTTGGAAGACTGCTGCTTGCTTTTTCCCATCCTGGAAGTGAGCCCTACTGTTGTTTACTTCTACCGAGGTTCATGTTTCTTTGAAACATAAATCAGTTTGTGTTTTTCAGCTTACTTTTTGACAGGTATCTATTGGATTTGTCAGTTCTTACTGATTTTCTGTGTAGTAAGCTGCTGCTGACATACTGACATGAAGATTTCTTGTGTTTCCAAAAGCGGTAATAACCATGTTGCAAACATAACAAATGTTCCTACTGAACTGTAAATGTGCAAGTACCACTTTCTGACCTTCAGTTCTTCTTGAAGAAGTTTCCTGTTCATAAAACATGGGATAATACCACTTCCTTGATACTAGTTAGTTACTCCTCAGTTTCTTCATGAAACCAAAGCAAGTGTGACTTGGGTGATACATTGATTACATTTTAAACAGAATTTGTTGAGTTGCAGGTAGAAGAAAACAACCCTTCGTGGCTCCTGAATTCATAGCAGTTGAAGAGCTTGCTTAGTCAGGGTGGCATTTTATATGCCCACAGTGTAAAAGTTACACCTGATGTTTTTTGGGGATTTTTTTTATTCAACTGAGAAGCTCTATATCCTGCAGTTTGAGAAAACTAATCTGTCTGAGAAAATTAAAAGCCAGTAGTGGTTAATGTAGTGAGCTGGTTGCTAAATGGCTTTTTAGCATGACACTTGATCCTTTCCCTTGTAGAGGTGTCCCTCTTGTGCCTCAAATTTGTCACTAGCTGTATGTTTTTTCCCTTCTGACCTTGGAAACTTGGGAAAACAAGTTAGAAGTCCCTTGCCCATCTATTTAAAATGGAAATATAAGTATTCTTTCAGTTCTTTATTTTACGCTTAAAATGTCGTGTGTCTGAGCTGGAGCTAGACTTGTGCATGGAATGTCACACCATGTCCCTTCCAGAATAGTTTATAGGACAGAAAAATAGAAACAAAGAAGAAAACTCCACAGTTGTTTCTTGGGAACTCTCTTTTTAAAGTACCTTTTGCTCTAGTTTTAGTTAGTTTTAGTTAGTTCCTTCAATACATCTCTTCCAGTATCTTTTATATGAAATTACTATATGGATTCTGTATTTTCAAGCCATATTTTCTGTCTTCTTTGAAAATATTGATGTATTTATTAAAAATATTCTGTATTTTCTTTCCTTTTTGAAATAATTCACCATTTGTCCTGCTGCAAAGTGCAATAAGCTGCATTGCAATAAGCTCAGCATAATGCTCTGTGTTAGATGTGTTGTCTTTTTGTCATCCTGATCAAAGCTTTTGGATTTTGTGGCTTTTTAAGTATAACACCAAAAATGTCTCATGAAACCTTGAGGTGAACGTACTCTACAAACTGACAGTAGTAAATTCACATACTCTGGTAACATGCTTAGTGTGTTCCTGAACAAAATTTTCTTGGATACAGCTGAAATTATCTTTGTATAAAAGTGAACAAGCTAAAATCTACAGGAAAGTTGTTTTCTTCATATGACACTCTTAAATGGGTGGCTTGGTAAGGAATTTTGAGGCACAATGTTGTTAGATTAGTCAGTGTTATCTTATAGGCTGTTCATGCAACATTAATGTTCCATTCCATAATGTTTAAAGTAAGGGCTTGTGAGCTTGATTTCGGATGGTGAGGAAGCAGATGTGGGTGTTCTTCGTGTTGCTGTATCATGGTGGAGCAACAGTGTGCAAAATTTAAATTGAAAATGTCAAAGGAAAGTTTTTTTTCTTTTTAAATTATTGTTTAGTGGTGTTTGACATGTTTAATTCTTCTGCAGGTTAACACTAAAGCCCCACAATGTCCTTGAAACCACGAGTAGTTGACTTTGATGAAACATGGAACAAACTTTTAACAACAATTAAAGCTGTTGTTATGTTGGACTATGTTGAAAGAGCAACGTGGAATGATCGCTTCTCGTATCCTTTAAGTGAAGATCTGGCTTAATGTGTTTACATGATATGTTTAGCGTGGAGTAGGCTTGCTTTATTATCAATCTCAGTGGTCTTAATCAGAAGCTCTTCGTAAGGTTCTATCTGTTACTAAGCTTGTGGGCCAGTGAATACGTTGAAAGGGATGGGAAATGATGTATGTTTGGGAAGTTTTCTATGTGAATGTCATGCTGGTAGTAAAACGTAAATCAGTCTGAGTTTTACTCACTTTTAGTAGCTCTAAACCTTAGCTTTTGCTATAGCTGTTCATGTAAGTACATGGATTGAATTTCCCCAGTTCTGATAATGATTTTTTTTTCTTGTATGCTGACGTGTATGCTTAGGAGGGGAAGCATACGAGACAGAGAATGCACACCTTTGAATTTGGGGATGTGGGGTTAGTGAGGTTCTGTTTAAAGATGTCTCTCTCTGCACTTCCAAATGTACTGTACCATATTAGCCATTTCTGTAGCAAGGGTTTATAAAAAACCCTTCCTTTCTCTCCACTGTTATTATCCCTGTTCCTGAGAGCTAAGCTGTGTTTAAAACTTACTGCTCTTTCTAGCTGTGATCATATGTTCTTGCTGTTCAGGTCACAGCTATGCCTCTGTTGTAGTGAAAGGCTTGCATTTTACATGTAAAATGGCCTTGTAGTTTTTTACAAGATGTGAGTTTCAGTGAACTACTTATTTTAAAAGAAGTGTAACTATTTTGCCATGGCAGGGGGGTTGGAACTTGATGAACTTAAGGTCCTTTCCAACCCTAACTATTCTATGATTCTATTTGGCCTGGGTTCAGCTGTAACAGTTATATTTCTCCTTCTTAGTAGCTGGTGCAGGGCTGTGTTATGGCTTTAATCTGAGAACAGCGCTGATAAAACACTGATGTTTTCAGTTGTTGCTCAGTAATGCTTGCCCTGATCAAGGACTTTTTCAGTCTTGTGCTCTGCTGGTGAGGAGGGGCACAAGAAGCTGGGAGGAAACAGACAGGACACCTGACCCACACTAGCCAGAGGCATATTCCATACCACAGCAAGTCATGCTCAATATACAAACTGGGGGGAGTTACCTGGAAGGCCCAGATTGCTGGGCATTGGTCAGTAGGTGGTGAGCAATTGTATTGTGCAACATGTGTTAATAAGCAGTTAACTTTAGAGCTTAAAGCTCTAAACCTTTCATGAAGGACACCTAAAGTAGATTTAAATCTCAAATAATAATTGAATGGGATGTTGGATTGATTCCTCTTGTCACAGTGTTTCACTTAGAAATTTTTACATGGAGGCCTTGTACACAAGTCTGCTGTTGAGCCTCTTCTGGGATTTACTTCAGTTAATTGAACATCAGAAAAGCAGTACTTGTCAATAGCAGACTCAGGAAGCAGTCTTGAAAGAATCATTTGGAATGTAATTCGTAAGACCTTACTTGCTATCATCTCTTAATTATGTTCCTTGGAAAGTAGCACTATCTGTGCCTGATTTAGCGCTGGCAAGAGCCTTTTGGCTTATTCTTTGTGGCTGAATGGTCTGAGGAGCTTGTGTAACTTGTAACTCGCAGCTTGAATGTTGATTGTTTAGTACTTCTGCTACCTGTAACCAAATCTAATGTTTTAACATGAACTATTCACTGAGTATTCAATAACTTGGTGAAACTGGCAGCTCTATACAGCAGGTGTGAAAGCTTTTACCAGCTTAAATATATAAAGAAAATATAATGATATATTTTAGGAAGATGTGACATTTTAAAAATACATTTTCTTGTTCTTTGTTAGCTTTCTAGTCTCTGTTAGATTCAATTTAATCAGAGTAATCAGTTAACTAACACTACAGGGATTTTAAAGAGATGTCATATTAACTCTGTTTTTCTTGCTGCTTAATAAGCAGCATAAAAAGGCGGTAAATTATTTGAACTGTGTTAATGAAATTCATATGGGTTATTTAATTTATAGTACCATGTGATCTTTGTTGTCTCTCTAGTTGAAACAATGGTGTGGAAACAAAGGATAAGAATTATTATTTCAGTCTGCAGCAATGTAGTCTACAAAACGTTTGCTTTCTCTTGTGCTGCTTGAGATAGCTGAGATCATATGGTGTATGGAAACTAGTAGAATTTTAGGAGTGAGAGGCTTGTACTGTGCATGTACCACTTCTAGAACTAATTTTTGCCTCGCTACTTCCCCAGAACTTGTCTGTAATAATGTTTTCTTTGTTATTCTGATGGTAATTTTATTGTTAAATATAGCTTATATCTCAAACTTGAAATGCTAGAATGGCAATGAGCTGGGAACCACAACTGTGTAAGAGTTAAAATCTGCAAAAAGATCCCTTGGAAGACCATATGTCACTTTATTTAAACTGTGAGTCATCTTGAACCACCTTTGTCCTTCAGATTTCCTTTAAGTGTCTCTGTAAAAAAAAAAGTGTTTCTGGAGTTGTTTCATTGTCTGGTAAATAAGTGACAGTTATGTCTCTCTATTTGAGATACTATTTACAATAATTTGGTTGTTATGAATGCTTTGTGTAACTTTCAAGACATTGCCTCTAAATATTCATTAGGCTAGGGAGTGCTCTTTAAGAGGCTAATGAAGCTTGTTTACAGAGTGGTAGTTCAGCTGTACTTTGATAACTACCTTTTAGCAGCAGAACTTCTCTGAACAGGTAGAACACCAGGATCTTCCTGTTACTGTCTTGGGTTTTCCACCAACCAAATAAATAAGATAAACAGTACCCAGGGAGGAAGGTAGCCGTACTGCAAAATGAAATTATGTTTAAATTATACAACATTGTCACCTGCTGCTTTTTCCATTTTTCTGAATGTTTGTTCTCCCTCCTCTAATTCCCCATTTTACAAGGCTCCAGTGAGGAACCAGAAACTTACAAACATGTATGTTTAACGTAAGAACTAGCTCAAAGAGAAGGAAGAGTAAATAAAGTTCATATAATCATAATTCTTTATGAGTCCTCAAGTGCTCTGTGAATTTTGATTCTGTTACAGAGGAAGAGTAACAGTCACGTAAATTTTCCAAAAGCTCTACTTTAGGCTCTTAAAAGAAGGTTTTGAATAGATCTTCTGTAGATACAGGGCCTTAACTAGATTATTTATTTTGTTTTAACCCTGAGGACAGTATTTGTGAGCTTTTACGGCTTGGAAGCAGTATTTTGTCATTGATGGTAATTTGTTGGTTTGTGTGTTTTTTTATGTTCTTAGTTTTGAATCACTTCAGTTTCTTATTGCTGGGTAATGCCCCTTGTGTAGCAACTACTGAAGCGATTATATCGCACAAGGCTTTTGATGTTCTCAAGACAGAGTGAAAGCCCCTAATCAGCAGTTTGGCTTCAGCTTCCCTTGACCTTTATCACCCTGCAAAACTCTGTGCTAAACTGGAAGGACAGATGGCTTTCACCATTAAAGACAAAATAATGAGAAATAAAAGCTTCTTCCTGATCTTATTAAGCGACAGCAGCAAAGAAAAAAATGTGCTTTAAGTTTATGGACTAAAATATCAGTGATGTTTAATTCATCACTGGATAAATTAATCTCCCCTCAATGACTTTTTGTTAAGAGATTTACAGCATTTTGAACACTCTTCTTAAATTTGGATTCTAGGCCAAAAGATGCTGTTAGATTAACAAACTAGTACATACTGAGCAAGAATGTGAACTTTTTGTGGCAAAGCTGCTTTGTAATGTGTTTTTTTTTTAGTCATGATAGCTGCTTTTTGTAGAGAATCCAGAGAAACTTATTATCTAGCAAGTAGCCTGGTGTTGATTTTTATAATTTGATACAGGAAAATGTGTCAGGTGCCTGTGGAAGTGCTTCTGTGATTAAGCTGTTAGTTTAATTTCAGCAGGTGTGGAAACTGGGTGTCATATGTCAAGGAAGAATACTAGATTAGGCTTTCTTCATTTGCAAGAAAGCTTGACTGTTCTCTGGAGTAAGGAAAGGCAAGTTTAGAAGATGAACATCATCATGGAAGAGTAGAGAGACTATTTTCATTCTTAAATAGATTTGTTGCAACTAAAACTAGTTTGCAACAGTCGAGTCATCTGTACTCCTAACTGAAGACTAGATGAACTCAGATGTTTGCTGCTTTTATCAGATTAGCTGCTGTTATTATTTTCTTGTGCCATTGCGATGAAGACCGTTTGTTACCTCTAACCTTGAAGTAAGTTGCTCTTGTAGCAGAAATCTGTAATAGTTCTGGTGATTCAGATTGTGTAGTTATAGATCTAAAAAGGAAAAAAAGAATCATGTCCCCTTTGCTTGTGAGTATATATATATATATAAATCTAATTTTGAAATTTCCATTCTCAGAAATATCTTATTTGCATAGTGAAGAGGCTTCCAGTCTGAATGATATTGATGATGTGTTCAACTAGAGACCTTCCTTAGAATGACAACATTCATTTGAGGGGGGGAATGTGTGAAAAACAATTGTTTGTTACAAGCTGTTTAAGAAAACTTGTAATTCTTCACTAGTAATATAAGAGTTTGTTTTACTATTTTATTGGTCGTAACTTTGTAAGTTGATGTAATGTAGGGCTAGCCACTGTTACAAAGCAGTGACTATTGCCTAATTTATTTGTTGGGATTTCCATTTAATGCTTCCTGCCATTCCAAAGCGAACACATGTACAGATGATCTATATGGAGGAAAAAAATGTACTCAAAATTAGACTGTGCTTAAGCGTAAGCTCTCTGAGATTCCAGTTGCCGTATAAAGGCTTTTTTTGATTTAGTTGTCCTGCATCAGTATCTTCACTGTTTTAAGTAGTACTTCTATATAAAAAATGAAACATGCTCTTGGGAAAACTGTCTGATGAAAGCTTGACACTATTCTGTAGATGAAGCAGGTGACTTGTTAACTGTCCTTACGTCTTCTATCTCCTTTTACGCAGCTATATGGTTTTTTAAGGTAGGCTAGAGGAAAACAGTTCTTGTATGTTCCTTTAATTAAAGAGCTTACCTTAAAAAGTAAACCATACTAAATCCTTATTTCCAGCATGACTGGTTTTATAAAGTGCTCAAAATTAGTTCTTAACTGATTTTAGCAGAACTAATTTATTTCCCACAGTTGTTCACCTCAGGCTTGACTTTTCTGAAAACAAAGTTCTTAATCATAAATTCTTTTCCTGACAAAAGTATAAAGTAACTTTTTTAAAACTTGATATAAGCCGTACAAACCAAAGGTGTAGATACTACAAAACTACCTTAAAGGCTAAAGCTGCTGCCTAATTAAGTGAGCAAGTACAACTGTTTTTCATGGCTGTGATCTAAACAGGATTACTGAAATGGTAATAATGGTTAAAAATAAAACAAAGGTTTTACATCCACACAAGGATTGTGATGACTTAATTTCCAGTGTCCTACAAAATTGTTTTACCTGTGGAGCTGGGGGGAAAATGCAGGAACAATAAAATGTTTTAGGTTTGGGGGAGGAAAACTTGAAGTCGATTTCACTTCAGGTTTGTTCTGCTCCATAGCTGACTAATCACACTCTTGACCTAATGAGTGCTTCTTTCCATTATCCAAAGAGTTGCAGTTTCACACTGGCTGTGTATTCAGAGGAAGAATTTTTGGATAAAAACTGTTTTTTTTCACTTTGAGATAATCTTATTCATAGATGGCAAGCAATTAAGTTGTAGAAGCCATGTCCACATGGGGCTGACAGAAGTTCCAGGATTCTAGCTCTAACATTCCTTTGCCTTCCACTACTTAGAAGTTATTATTGATGCCGAAAACTTTAGAACTTAGGTTCTTTAAAGATCAGGACTTGCACTAATTTCAGAAAACAATCCATTTTATCCTTTGTGCTCAAATGTTAAAAAAATAAAAAAAAAACTAAAATGAGCGTGTGGGAGGAAAAAAAGGTACTGTATGTCTTAAATTTCGTTGATCAGTTTTCACAGTTCAAGCAGATACAAACCTTGACTCTGAGCCCAGAGACATTTATGCTTTGTGTGTGGCCTATCCTGAGCCTCTTGGAGAGAGACTTTATACTGAGACTAAAATTTTTTTGGAAAATCACGTACGCCATTTGCACAAGGTAATGCATACACTTACTGATGTACATGTAGATATTGTTTGTTCTCTTTTGACTTCAGTAAGGGGGTTTGTTTGTTTTGTATGCATGAAGGTATGCAGGTTTTACGAGATTAAATTACAGACGACAGATTTCCAGAGACGGAATATATGTGTATCTGATATATCAACACACATCACATGACACAATGTAGACAATGTTTATATGCTACATGAAATAACTTTCTTTTTAAGCCAGTAATTATGGTTTATGCAAAATATTAATTGGCTTGAAAAGTTCTTTCTTTTCTTTTGAATGCTTATAACGAATCAAGTTACAGAAATGTCCTCATTTTCCAAATGTGCTATAGTTCGTCTGTTACAATGTGAAACTATCTACTGTAGTAGATACCAGTTGTATGTAGTCTACCAAAGAAAACTTTTGAAATACGTGGGAAATAAAATGACAAAAATGCTTGCGAGGGAAGAAAGTAATGTCAAATTACTGTATTATGACAGATAACAATACTTGTATACCTGTGTAGCTGTGCATTAACTTCTGTCTCATCAGCTAAGCCAACTTCAACAGAATTATGATTCATTATCTGTAGTATATAGGATGGATGAACAGTGTCACCTTGTATTTCAGTAAAAAGAGAAGTAGATTTAAACAAGATGTCCACCTGTCTCTGGTGTCTCTATAAGGAATCAAGAATTGCAGACTCTGGATAGTTCTGCTTAATGTCTTTATGCTGTATTTTGAGCTTAGTTGCCTGTGTATTTGACAAGATAGACTGGGTATTTTAATGTTTAGTTTCACTGGTTGCAAAAAGGATACCTCTGACACTTTGGTAGACTAAATCAACTTGTTAAAATAACAGGTTGGCCAAAAAATGTTCTTCCTCATTTATTTAGTGAGCTGAAATGAGCGCACTTATGATGATTAGGCAGATGTCAGCACAGTAGAAACTGTGGGAAGTAGCAGAAGGCATACATCCATACATTCTTCTTCTTTTTTTTTCTTTTTTCTTTTTTTTTTAATTGACTATCTACCATTTGTCTTTGAGGTGATTTTGGGAAACCTTTCCAAAATTCTTACTGCGGAGGAAAGCACTCCTGACTGTGTTGTCTACTAGATTACCTCTCTTGCATTGTTTTTTGCATAAGATTCTTTGCTGCTTGAGCCTGAGCAAACTCTAGAGAGAATTCTAGTTGAATTCCTAGGATCTCATCCTCCTTCACAAATAGTTCTTAAGTTGTCGAACTTATTTCCTTGAAGTGTGAATATAATTTGAGAAGTTCAGTACATCGGCAACTTTTTAGATGATGATTTGCTTAAATTCCAAAGGATTTGGGCCTAGATTTACAGAATTTAAGATTTAAGTGTGTACATATCTGCTTTGTTAAACTTATTTTATTCCAGGATTCTTGGTAAGTATAAGGGCCTGTCTAACCAGTAAGGCTGACTTTAAGTGGTTACAGTCAGGCAGCTCCTCCAGAGTACAGGTGGCTGCATGAATTTAAAATTGATCTGAGTCCAGTGGGGAAATAGTTATTTGAATTATCCCACCAGCATGAGAGTATGAACCATGCTTATTCAAGCAGGTACTTCTGCAAAGATAAATGGAAAACAATACATTATCGTGTTTGTTCTTTTTAAATGTAAAATAAAGCTGTTGTAGCTGACGTACCAAAACTTCTGTACGTGGTGCTTCATACTACAAAATTTGTAGCATCAAGACTTCTTGTTTCCTGATCATTGCCACAATGTTATTTTTAGAGTGCTTAAAGCTCAGGTGTGGTTTTAATTTTGAATATGTGTTTGTTATTCTAAAATGATAATCCTGTTACAACTGTCTATGTATGTATGCTGTTTTCATACTAATTTCTGTGAGGGGTGTGTGCCTTCCTTCACAGAGAGTTCTGGAAGCTGAAGAACAAGTACTGGTTATGTATCACAGATACTGGGAGGAGTATAGCAAAGGGGCAGACTATATGGACTGTTTATACAGGTAAGCTTTTCAAATGAGTTAACCTTATCAAATTACTGCAAATTACAACATGATTTGCAGTTCAAGTTGAAGAATGTTGATTAGACAGCAATAGCTGAATGTTCCCAGAGTCAGTTTTGGAGAGAATGTAGTTATGGTGATCGAACACAAGAAAAAGAGGAATAATGCCTCAACAGGTTTTTCTTGCCACTGAAGTAATTATGTAAGATGATTCTTACTGTTCTTCCATTACTAGTATATTCTACCTCTGTTGTTTCTGATGTTGTAGTATGTTGGTGCTAATCAACCTGCAGTGAAGTAGCTCATAATCCTAGGTGTTCTACAAGGATCTCATTGTACTGAAGTGTCCAGTTGAACCAGCATGGTTTGTTTCAAAGCTTAGCCATGTGCCTTGGCAAAAACACAGATTTCCCTCCTAGAAGAGCCTTTCAGACAAGGTTATGTGCTTTTTGGGTCCTTTCTTTTCAGGTGAATGTTTGGACCACAGGGATTGCAGAGGGCGTAAAAATTGCTCCTTATTTATTTTCTGAGAACTTCATAAACTAATAGACTTTTACAGGCAATCAGTTTTACACATTGTTTGGTTTGGTTTCTTTTTTTGTTTTGTTTTGTCTTTTAGACAATTAGAACCAAGTCTATAAATAAAAACATAACTAACCTCTGTTATTTTTGTACTTCTACTGTTTTCTTCATCACAAATACGTTTTATTGGCACTAATAATAGCTTAAGCAGATGAAACTTACTTATTCAGGAGCTGCTAAAATTGTAAGTGTATTGAGATGGCTTCAGATTTGCTAGGATTTGAATTTTAATTCCACTCTGACTGTAGGTGGAACATTCTAGTGCCTGTTATGCATATGATACTGAGTAGGTAAATATAACTTACAAGGCACTGTTAATATGGTACTTATTTGATGGCATGATGTGAGGATTTACAAAGGCTTTGAAGACCTTTACTATTATGTTAGAGATATGTATGTGTGGTCTTGTAGAATCATATTAAATTATCACTAGCAGACTGGGAACAAATGTGGTGGCCTTGCAAACTCTAGTTCCATAGTGTGTCACTGACTTAACTTGGAAGCTGATAAAGGGGGGAAAAGAAGAATCCTATTTAATGTGTTTAAGTCTTGCTGATTCTGGTTTCTGCAGCAGTTTTTCTCAGTGCTTGAGTGCTTCTGGTCATAAACCAGCAAATTAAAATATTTCTCCAGCAGCGTGACCTTGACTTTTTGTTTTATTTTTAAGCAAACCTAGGGCATTTTTTCCCCCCAGACAGTTATTATGCGCATGAACTAACCTGTATGTAGATATAAGCTCAATACAGTGGCATTCATATACCCACAAAGCCAAGCTCTTAAACTCTGAAGTTATCTCATATCAGCTTTGCCCATTCTAACTCTTCTTCCTGCTCTGCATATTGTGTTTTGGTCCAGAAAATGTACTTGTTAGGTGTTCTGTTGGAAATAATTTTACTTCAATACTATATGTTTTTTCTTTGTGTTGAAATTCTGAATTTTGTCATATACCATCTTTTAAAAGTCTCCAAAGGTCATGACTTTGTGAAAGTATGATTTTTCTGTAATAAAATGTACATTCTAACGGGGACTAAAAGACCCTCTCACATGAAAATAAGAAATAATCCAGTGCTTGATTCATAGGGTCATAATGCACTGGACACACTTCATTAAGTGTTACATCAATTTTATTGTTTTCTGGGAGAATGTTTTGGTGAAAGTACTTCTGAAGGCTGTTTTTTATAAAGCAGTTGTAGTTCTTTTCTTACTTGCACACCTGCTCTCAAAAAGGTTCTATAAATTAGTTGATTCTGTTGCATCCCAGGTTCTAATTTGCATAATTCTTCCAACAATGAAAACTGATTAATCTTTACAGCTGGTAATCTTAGTGTTGTTTTTTAACTAGATTCCTTTAAAATTTAAATAGACTCACATCTGTGCTTCTACCCTTATAGGTAATATTTGCAGTGTTACTAAAATGTGGCACACTTTCCTTTTGAGCAAAATTTATAAAATTCAAGACCAATCATGTGACTGGCAATAGAGTTAATGTTTTCTTTCTTTGGTGTTGATTTTGGTTTGGGGTTTTTTTACCTACCCCTCTGATGGAATTTTACTAGGAAAGAAATATGTAATCATTTTGAAAGCTAAAATCCTATACATGCATGTCTAAACCAAGGTGATAAAACTGGTGGAATAAGGAACACTTCATATTAAAAGAGCTTCTTCAGTTGTTTTTGTAAGTTCTGATGATAAACGTGATGGATAAAAACAATGCAGGACATGGGAGCTTATCAGTGTCTTGGTGCTGTAACTGTTTTACTGCGTAATTGTACTTGTAAAACATCTGGTTTGTGTACCTTTATTTCAAGTAACCTGGAGAGTTTTCTTGTATTTTTTTAACAGTTGAAATTTTAAAATCTTCTCATAATAAAATCCTGAAAAGTAAACACGAGTAGTGCAACTTTTGCTTTGTTCCATTTTGTGTTTTGTTTTTTTTTCTTTTCTCCAAGCACTTGTAATAATACTAGCATATTAATGTATAGTAATTTTTAGTCCTGCTGGCTAATTTTAGTTCCATGTATTTTTGTACTTTTTATGTGAGACATATTCTGTCTCTTTCAGGATTAAACTTCAGCCAGTTTTGTCATGATAAGAGTAAATTGTATTCTGATTCAAATAGTATCAACAGTAAACTGTAACATAATTGTTAATAGTTCCAGTACTGTTCTCCAGTCCCCTTTCTTCTAAGTGTTAAGAAGCTGCAGGTCTTAATCTTGTTTACTAATTATGTAACATACTGTAACATACTCTAACATACTGTGATACGTAGCAATAAATATGGGGAAGATTTAAACAAGAACATTTGAGTCCCAATGTTAATGATATTTTTCCACTGAAACTTCTTCTGTTGGCAGAACTATCTTCATTTTCGCCTAGAGCATTTGGTAGCTGTGGGAGATTTATTTCCATATCAGCTATTTATTATTGGTCTCATCATTTTGATACAGCTGTTGGGTTAATAAGGTTTTAGTATCTGCAGTGCTTTGTAATGAAATGGCTTTCATTTATTAGCTAATCTTCAAATTGTGGTAAATTACTTTAACACTATTTTACAGATCTGTAAACCAGTGAGTAATGTTTTAAGAGTAAATCAGAACAGATACTGGATTATGAAAACTTCCAGCACTGAGCGCTTGTATGTGCATGCTACTAGACACATTAAAGCATTCTGCTTGTATAAAGCACAGTGGTTCTGGTGCTTTTCATATAGCTCTTGTGAAGTCGCCATTGCATGTTTGCATTGAAACATTAGCAAAAAAAAAAAAAAAGTAGGTGTGAATGAACCTCTGAAGGGCATCCGTTTGAACTTCGTGCTCAGAGTAGGGCTAGCTTCAGAAGTTGAACCAGGTGGCTTAGTTTTTTGTTGAGTCAAATTCTGAACTCCTCCAAGGACAGAAATTTTGCTGCCTTTGTGAGCATCCTGTTCTAGTGCTTGATTACTCATTCTAAGAAATTGCCCTATGTGTCTCTTTGGAATTTGTCATGCTGCAGCTTGTGTCCATTATGTCTTGTCTTTTCTCTGTGCTCCTCTGAGTTTATCTTCATCTTATGTATGTCTCATGCTCTGCACTGTAATGTACCTATTTATCTCTTTATATGGTTGCGTATGCTTTCTGTAGCTTGCAAAGCAATTTAATTGTGCAAGTGATAGGTTGAAGAAAATCTTAAAAACCAATCTGAAAGCTTCTGAAAACAAACTGTAACAGTCCTAGCTAGTTAGTTACTTTTTAAAAATTGCCTCCTGTACATCAGTAGGGTGGATGATATTGCCACATAAGGTCTATCCATTTCTTTGCCCCTGAGCACTTGCAGTGGAGTGGCAAAATCATTAGCAGCATTCTCTCGGTGCAATTTTCCGAAAGCAATTTCCTTAACACTTCAGTTTAGGTTTATTCCTGTATACTGTTCTGGTAGACCCATTTTGGGGACCAGTATAGCAGTCTGACTATGGGCAGACACGGACACCAAAAAGGGTGGCTATACAGAAGTTTATCTTTGGAGAGCTTTCAGAGGAGGAAAAAATCTGAATACAGGGTGTTTATCCTTTTTGGTTAAAGAAGTATGGTACTTCTAGGCATACAGATAAATATGTGTTGTTTTGTGGTGTCATATCATGGATGCACAAAGACTTAAAGGAGGTAGATTCTTTTGGCTTTACCATGGGGCACATAAGAAAATAACCAGGAGCTGACTTGAGATAGGAACTCTCTTAGGTTTATTAGATTCAAGCCGAATTTCACAATGTCTATTTTGTCAATGCTAATATTGGTTTCTTATCCAGGAGTGTGTAATTCAAACTACTAAAACCAAATAAAACATTACAAGAAATAAAGTCTAGTCCATCTGACAAGGCTTTTGAAATCTGACCCCTCAAGGACACAGTGGGCTATTGAGATGTGTAACATTGCTTTGGGAGTGGTCACTGTGCCTAGAGCAGTAACCTGTGATTACAGTTTTGTTCTTGGTTGATCTGAAAGTACCAGATACTTGAAAGTTACCAAGTAACCTGTCCCAAATAATTAGCTACCCTTCTAATTCTTAATTTTTTTTTGCAGTTTTTTTTTCTTTGCTAAATACCTAATTTATTTTAATTTGCTGTATTACAGAGTCCCTTATCCTTGAAATAAATGGCCCACAAAAATATTAATGTACCAGACATTTTCCTGATACTGCTAGTTTAGATGGAACACCATCTTTCAGTATTCTGCTGTAAAATAGCTATTTGTTTTGAATGAGTCTTGTCACAGTCTTCTACATTCCAAACTTTTTTTTTCTGGAGTGGAAGCTTTGTGGATATGTTTTGAGGTGTGGGTACCGAAAGGTATATTGCTTTGCTAATACCATGAAAGGAAGCAAACCTCAGTTTTCTCATCTTGTTGCTATTTTCCCTATCAGATAATAAAGCATAAGCCAACACAGGTGCACTTTCAAGTAACTGGGCCTGAGTGTATGATCAGGCATTTCAAATTTTCGCCTGAAAGTTTTATCTCAATAGTAGCAAGAGTCAGTGGGCAATTTCTGATATTATCAATCCAGGACCAACTCTTTGTCTTCACAGTAAGTTACAGATGAACATTATGGATTGTCTTCCAAAAGTAAGAAATACAGATGAAGTATTTGATGTAGTTATTCAAGGTGAAAAATGGTTAATGACTTCAGTGGAGAACTTTATTTCAGATTATACTGTTTGCATATGTTTTGAATTTATTTGCTTGTCCTTGATTCTGGAAGCTGATGGTAAAAGTAGGGGAAGGAGAGAGGAAATGTGGGCAAATTTGATTTTGAGGCAGAGTGTGGTGAAGCTCTTGCCAAGAGTGTTTCTGCCTGCCTACTTCTTGCCATCCCCTTTTTGCTTGGGCTACCTTATCTAGGTTAGATTTGTTTATTCACTTGTGACTGTGTTAGTTTTAAGATGAATCAGTTGCCTGATCTGGATTTGCTGAGAAGACATGTACTGGTGGAAGAGGGTGTGAATGAGGAGAGCATAGGGTTTTTCTTTTCAGTAAGCTTAACAGGGAAAAGCAGAATGGTATCTGCTGCCCTTGTTTGCTCGTGGGGTAGGGGGGGATGAGTATCATTAAGGAGCATGCCTAAGGCTTGTGTTCCAGCTCTTTGGATGTCCACGCAAGTTGTATATGAAGTGGTAGGCCTATAATCTTCTACGCAGACTTGCATCTACAAGGCTAGGCTAGTATTCCAGCTTGTCACCACCACACAAGTCTTCCTTAGTTGGACCCTGTTCATTTTTAAACTGAACCATTTTATTTCTTTTAAGGGAATACTGAGAATTAAGAGGGATGTTTTATCAGGTCTTGCGCAGAAACCGTGTTCTGTTCTTTATAAAAACTATACATACAATAGTAAATACTAAATTAAAGGAAAGCATTTATAACATTTTTTATAGCTGTTAATTAAAATAATTTCTTCAAATTCTTCTCTTTAAAGTTTGTAATACAGCTGTTTGCTAGTTATCATGACCTGAGTAAGGGATCCTAACTGACAAATATTGGCCCTGTAAAAATTTACACTATTTTTGTGTCTTAGCCTGAGAGAAATGCAAAATAATAAACATTACAGGTAGAAGTAAATACATGTTTACCTAGAAATAACTGATGTTTGGGAATGTTTTTCTATCATTAAAACTAAACAGATTGCTATCACTCTAGTACTAGTCAACTGTCCAGAATTTAGCAGTTACTTTGCATATATGTGTATGAATAATATGGTAGTGTATGTTGAAAAGTTGAATTCTTACACAAATATATTGCACACCAAGAAAGTGGTGACAGTGCTGTTGGGTATCTCAGTTACTAACACTTGTTTTAATATGATGTAAGTTCTTTGAATGGAAGCAATTTGTGTTTTAAGAATTTCCTACATATAGCAGTGGCATTGGTTACAAGAGGTTATCTTTTGTGATGTGGAACACATTCCATGATTCCAAATTTATTAAAAAAATAAAACCCCACAAGCTTAATTTTTGCCTGCTTTGATTAGAATATCTTTATTTCTATAGGTACCTCAACACACAGTTTATTAAGAAGAACAAATTGACTGAAGCTGATCTTCAGTATGGTTATGGAGGGGTGGATATGAATGAACCATTGATGGAAATAGGAGAGGTAAGTATCTCTGAAAGTGGGAGTGGATATAAACTGTATTCAGAAGTTCTATATGTTTGGCTGTGTCCTTTTAAATTTGACTTTTCTGAGTCACAGAATCTGAATACTTAATACAGTAGAAGATATAAGCACTGAACCCTTTGTAAAATGAGGTTACAGTTTGGATGCAGAAAAATATAATGATGGGGGCAAATATGAAAACTGCTGGAGAGCTTCAGTTTAAAATATGATAATAGATACCACTTTGCAGATGTGAAGCTACTATCTAGAAAATAATTGAAAAAGCACTGCTTTTGTTTTTTGAAACCCTTGAAATACTACTTTTAGGCTTCTATTTCTTGATGTCACAAAATGTAACAGCTTTTTCTGAGGTTAGACTTCTGTACATCTTATTTTCTAGGGCAAGCTGTTTTGTACTTCTATTCTAGCAACTTGAGTAGAGATTTTGAAAGAAAAACCAGACCTAAAAAGGCTGACAGGCTGGGGGCTGGACTGAAGAAAACCACCGGAAACATGATGTACTTTAAGTCAAGGCAGTTCAGCACTGAAAATTCTCTCAGCTACCCATACTCTCTCCAAAGCTTGCTAATCAGTGGTGTCTGTAAAGGCTTATCAGAGCTTGGAAGTACATATTGCTGCACTGTTTGTGATATCTCAGAATGGCATAAATGTTATTCCTTATTTCCTCAGACTGAGTCTTAGCCAAGTCTGTTCCTACAATTGTCAAAGGTAGTCTTTAGCTCTGTTTGAATCACGGTTAGTTCAGCTGCTTTGGGGGCTAGGAATAGGTCTAGGCTTGTGCTTGGAGCCATTTCATGCTGTTGTATTAATGAATTCTTCCTCTGTTTCCATATTCTATGCCATTCTGAGGTATCACCTGAAGGATGGTAGTGGCAGCCTTTGTCCATAGTTTTCTGCCCTATGATATGTTTACCAATGAAGAACAAAATAATTCAGCTTTTTTTTCGAGTATTTTGTTTTCCTCATGTTGATGGAATCTTAAGGAAGGATAATGACTCACAGTTTTCTTCAGGCTTCCCAGCAGTCGTTCCTAGGATGGTACATCCCTAGCTCATCCCTTGGGCAGGTTATGGGGAGGATCAAGATTCTCAACCTATAGCTGGCAGCCTTTGGGTTTTGATGAAGATGTTCAGATGATGATATCTGAAATTCTGCTAAAGAGTTTTTCATTATCTCACTCCCTAAGACTCCCTTGCTCTTTAACAAGTACTGTCTTTGTAATTGGTGGTAGCGGGAGGTGAATTTTGGATCTTGAGGCAGTAAAGATAATATGTCTTCATTACTAGTGTAGGATTAGGTTTATGGCAGTTACTCCTTTGCCCAGAAAAGGAACGGAGGCTTGAGCCTTACACTCAAGTAGGTTAATGCATTGTATTGCAGCACTGGTTTTGGTGATTTCATTGCCCCAGAAATAAAGTAGTTCACATTTCTTAACCTGCAAGGCCCTCACCAAGTTTGTCAAGTCTTTTTTTGAAAGCATTTTCTCCTTATGATCTCTGTGTAGGTTTCTATGTTTTATTCTTTAGATTTCACTAGTGCCTTTGATAAAGGTCTTTATAAAGAGATCAACAGTTGAAATAATGGAAGGAATTATCATTTATTCCTCTTTAGATGACTGAAATGATTTGTCCTTTATCTACCCAAGAGCAAACATGTTTCTTTTATATGTAATTCTCTTCAGTCTCAGCATGAAGTTATTTCAGCAGAAATAATGCCCAGTGTTTGTAGAAGCAGAACTGTACTCTCTATGTACTGAAGTTTCTGTCCCAGCTTCACTCCTGTGTGTTAATAAAACTTTGTGAGGTTTTCAGTAATCTTAAACAAGTACGTGCTTGCTTAGTTCTTCTTGGGCATGTAATGGTAGGTACGTATAAGACACCTGAATTGTGTGTGTGATGTGTATGGGCATGGCTTCAAACAGTTTATCATCCTGATAAACATTCCAGACACTCAGTAATTGTTGTACTAGGAAAAATACAGGATGAGATGGGTTGATGAAAGTAATGTGGCAGTGCTTGCAAGAGATTTAAATTTTTTTTCTGTCTCTGTTAATGAATGCATGGTGAAGGATGCTGCTTTTCTGAGTTGGGCTGCTATCACCGTTTTTGGACTCCTGAGTGTTCAATGATTCTGAGAGCCCTGAGCTAGAAGGTAGTGAAGATGTGCCTTCTGTTCCCACACCACTACCCTCTCCAACTTCCCAAACCAGGTTCTGGAAAATGGAAGAAACTGCCATGTTCTGTATTGTCAATCTAGGTTGATGAGTAAGATCAGTCCCTCTCTTCGGGAGAAAAAGTCTCTTGAACTAGTACATCAAGTTGCTGTATTGACCTGTCTGCAGTTTATTTGACAAGAAAATTCCAGTTGGCATCTTGAAGCTGTTTCAGATTGGTCCCTCTCGTAAGAGGGGCCATGATGCTAGAGACTGCATTTCAGGGAATACATTGCAGAATAGAGTTACCTGAGGCAGTCCCCTTTACCTCATACTCACAAAACATGTCAGTCCTTTTTTGTTTGTTTGGTGGTGTGTTGGTTTGGTTTGGTGGTTTTGTTGTTTATTTGTTTGTTTGTTTTTTTCTCCAGAACTGTTTTAGTTCAGCATTGTCTGAATGAGTTCCTGTCTTAGGGAAACTGTTTTTCTCTAACTGTGCAATTGTACCGTCCACAAGGCAAGGCGGTGAAAATCACTTCTGTTTTGATTTATAAGCAAACCTTTAGCTCTTCTTTGAGCCTGCTGCTGCAGTTGGGTCAGCTTTACCTCCCAGACTTCTTTACCCTGTATTACAGCAAGGGTGCTGGATGATAGCTATGGTAGACAGCAAGTTCATTTGTCTGCTCTTTGAAAGAAAGATTCGTTCCACAAGGTGGATCAGAGTGGATACCTAGTTGATAGGTAGATGCCTACTTTAAGTTCATGCATACCTGGTAAATATTTTTATTTTTACAGCTGAGGTCCTGTTAGTTGTGTCAAAGCTTTCTTAGCAGTAATATTCCCTCTGTCCTTACTGATTTTGGTAATTTCATTTTTTTCACAGTGTTTTTTATAAGTCTCAGACATGTGTAGGTATTCCCACCATATGAAGGATCACATTATCTCCTTTGGGTTTTAAATTTGATTTTAACTTAACCATACAAACTCCTTTGAATGATTGCAGTTGTATTTTCAAAAATGGTATGTTTTGGAAGCAATTACTTCAGCCACAGAAGTTTGAGATATTTTGGTATATTTGGTTGACAGGGTGACCTATCCCTAATATGAAAGTGATTTAAATTTCATTCAAGTCAAGTATTAGTTTGCAACACTTTGCCTAAGCTGTATGCATGCTTGGGGATGCTGTCTGTGTGTTTGATGTAAGGGTTCTGTATCTTTTACTCTGACCTCTAACAAATTGGCTAAGAGACATTCCCTTTTGGCAGCTGAGGTGTGGTTTGCTATAATTTCTAGAAATAGTGGTGTCTGCACACATTCAAACACTTCAGTTAGGCATGTTACTTACCTGTTACTGTGCAGATGTTTTGTTTATATTTACACTCAAAACCTGTCCTTGTAACAGATTTGCTTATGATCCTTATGTGTGTTTGATAATCCTTGGTAGAGTGGAATCAAGGAATAAGTAAATCAGTCCTATTAGATATGTAGGCAGAATGCAGATTGCGAAGTGTGCATTCAGACATTTCCTGACCAGAAATTCTGTCTGATGCTGCTGGTATACAGATCTGTGTGACCTTCATCCAAATGCAATCAGATGTTCTAGAAGAAAAATGCTAAAATAGCATATTGACAAATTGTGTGTGTGAGGCAAACAAAATAATTTAGAAAGGAGAAAGAAGAGGGTGTCTACCAATTTAATTTTTGATATCCTGAATGGGAATTGTGTCATCTTTGGTTTTGTTTGGGTTTTTTGGGGGTGTTTTATTGGCATTTTTGTTATTGACATAAGCTTGCATTGTATTCTGACAGCTAGCTCTTGATATGTGGAGAAAATTAATGATTGAGCCACTGCAGGCTATCCTTATCCGGATGCTCCTCCGAGAAATAAAAAAGTGAGTGCTTGTCTGTTTTTCACTTTTACCCAGTGTGTGGGGGTATTGCACTTTTTTACTTTGAAAAGCCTGGGGACTTTGAACAAATTCTCTTATGTTTTTTGTTTTTAAATGATAGCTCATTACCTGTTGATGATGGTCTTCTATCGGCTTTTCTCATTATAGCTGCGTATCTGTGATTTGCGTGTGTAGAAAAAGACTCTGAAAATAATTAATTTGCTGCAATCTGAGGGTAGTGATCTTTAATGTTTCAGTAATGTAACCCTTCTAATGAATGGAATTGGGGAGCAGTTAGAATAATTCTTCAGGTCTCATAGGATGCCTTTTGCCTTTTTCTCCAGCTGATGCTGACTGTTAATGGATTCTGTGCTGTCAGTAAACTTAAGGACCAGGACTTACAGAAAGATTTGCCAAAGCTAGAAAAGCTATGTTGCTTTGCGTGGGACCCAAAATGATTCTTGCTTATCTGCCAGGGAGACTTAAGCTTCTGTTTTTCTGTTGTTTGGATGAGTGGCTTCACTTAACATTATTGGTACCTTACTGGAATGAAATTGAAGTAAATTTTTTGCACTTTGAGGGAATTTCCTATTTTATTTCTGAATACTTTCGTTACTCTAAAGCAAAGACCCTGGTAGTTACAGGGCTTGGGACTTTTAAGCTTTGATTTAAAACTTTTTTACTATTTAAGTCCTAATGAATCTCTTTATTGATGAGTAAACAGAAGTTCTGAAATCTATTGCAGCCCTTATGTGTAGTTGTAAGTTCCATCAGTTTCTACGCTTTTACTGCTCTTCAGGGTAGCTCTAGGGTTGCCTAATGGCTGGCATTCTTTTAAGTGATTGCATGCCTGACTCAAGTGACCAGACTAGTGTAGGTAAATTGAGTGAGACAATTTGTCTGACTGAGGTTCCTCGAACAAGCACGTGGTCAGAAGAAAGCTCTATTTATAAGACATTCAAGAACTGATTTTATTACTACAATTTTATTTTTCCTTCCTGAATCAAATTTTTGGCAAGTAAGTAACTGACATGATACCTCTGTCTGAGATTTCTGAAGCCAGAAAGCATTTACTTGTAGTTGTTGACTCATGTTTGCTTTGTAACCAGTGTTAATGCTGCTTTATCCTATGTTTACTATAACAATTTATTTATGCTAAATGAAGATTCTCTAATACATGGTGAAGAAAATGCTGCTCTGGTACATCAAGCACAGCGACACGGAAGATGCATTTTAGTCAATCTGTGTATTTCATTGGTGGGTGGGAGTAGAAATCTGTTAAAACCTTTTTCAACAGACATCTGATGCCTCTTAAAATAATGATATGTGTTTACTGTGAGGCTGGCAGCAGATCTCAGAAGGATATTTAGATCAAGACTTACTGGCTTGTGGAGCATAAGGTTTTGAGACTGTAAGAAATTTAAATTATTTGTTATTAAACCGTTTGGAAAGTTTTAAATAAAACATGAGTCTGGATTTTTTTTTTTCCCTTGGTTATTAAGGATTCTTCTATGTGATCTCAAAGAAGTTGATTCAACTCTGTTTCTTAAAATACACATCTAACAATTCATATAAACATCTAGCCAGGGTGATCTGCATATCATGTATCGAGCTAGATGGGACAGAACTTATTATAGCTGTTCTTCCTAGTATCATGAAATGTAGGGCTTGCTATGGGTATTCTGAGGGTGGCCTTTCCATATAATGGGAATATGGGCTCATTGCTGTTCTTTGCTGTAGTTCTACTGGTCAGTACAGTTTGTAAGAGGCAATTTTGAAGACACTGCTGCAAGTGACTGTTAGATGTATTTTAGCATTGAGTTCAGCAATTCAAGGATTAAACAACGTCTTTGAAGAGTTGGGTATTGCTAAGTTACATCTGGCAGAGGTGCAAGAATATGCATGGGAAGAATATTACTTAAAATAATAAAATTACTAATACATATATATATATTTAAACTTCTCTGCTAGATGCTTCTGTAGTACTTAAGTGTGTGCATGGTGTAAAAATGTTTTACAAAAAAAACCCCAAACCCAAACTTAAATAGGTGGGACAGTTGAACTCCTTGTAACCAGATTTTTCATAGTATGTAATGATATGTAGAATTGATAACCAATATTGTAGTCAACTGGTTGCGTATAAAAGTATGTTTATTACTCTACTGGAAAAGGTAGGGGGGAGCAGAGCCATAAATTTTGCTTTCGGGTTTATTTATGTATTTAATAAGAATTTTAAAAAGACAACTTCTGACAAATCTTGAGCGTATCAACTTTTTAGAAGCTATAAAGTTGTGAAATACACTATACATTACAATAAAATAAAATAAACCAAACTTTTTTGGTACATAAAAATAAGTAAATACAAGTAGTGACTTGTGGTTCAGCTGAACAAGATGGCTAAACTGGTCTAAGACTTTGCTGATGCCAAAAAGGAGCAAGCTGTGCTCTTCTGCCTTTCTTGTGCTGAACTTGGTGCTCATCTAGTCCCTTAGTGAACCAGCTCAACTGCTGATATGACTGGACACTATCTTGGCTATTATTTCTCTCAGATCGGCATGGTCAGTTGAGCAAAGAACTAGATGAGTGCTAGAGCAGTGCAAGAGAGAGAGGGCTCTGACTGAGCAAAAGGGAGCAGAATTAGCCCCTTTGAATAGCAGAGAACTGTTAAATCATTTAAGCCTGTCTTGTGTGACTGCACTCTTAATACAGAGTTTTGAATATAACACACTTTCTTCCCCCTCCCTCTAGCCCAAGCACTCCTCCTACAAGGCAAGCTGAATCTCAACTTACGCATTTTTGTTTCAACACAACAGGAAGCCGTCAAGATCTTGAATTGTGAGAAAATTCAATTATGAAGTTCTTAAACAGAAATAATTTGGAAATCATTCAGGTGCTATCCCAAATGACATGAGTGCTTAGTTCAGACTAACCAGGAGAGGCTTCTCTACTAAAGATAAACTAACACTTCCTAACTAACTGAACCTATTCCTGTCTAAGCTGATACATCATTTACACTATTTGTTTGAGAGGAAAGCTATTGGAAGTTAACTTTTTAGTAGTATTCAAAACAGGCTATTCAATTCACAGTGAATTCTATAGTTAGTTGTTCTCAATAGGCTGTTGGTCTGACACAGCAGAGCAGTTCCTTTCAATGGTGGAACCTTCTTTTAATGAGTACAGTATTTATTATTGTACCTTTAAATAGGTTCTGTGGGGGCTATAGCAGTACACTGCAGTACATGTTAAACTTCCACTGTTAGCTTCATTCTTATGGTAAGAACAAAGTGGAGTTAATATAAACTAGCACAACTTCCTTGACTTTGTGTTTTGTAGCTTTCTTCGTTTCTTTTGAAAAAAGCTTATCATCATCCAACTTAGTGGAATTTGCATTTCTAGCATTTAATCTTTTTGTCCAGATTCCGCACCAAATATCATCTTTCCCTTCTGCCCTCCAAGATGTCCTGTGACATTGCTAACTCAAATTGCATGCAGCTGCTCTGTAGTTGTATGCATCCAAATTGCCTGCTCACTACTGCCAAGAAGGAAAATGCACATTTAATAGACCTCCACCTTGGCGGGATTCGTTTTAGTTTAGTGGATGCTTCTACTGCTACCACTTTAATGAAAATTACTCTCAAAACTTCCTTCAAATTTTGTTGGCAGTAGTCATTTGCATTACAGGTTCTTGGGAGCAGAGTGCCATTGGTGTAAAAAAAACCCCAAACCCTGAAGATGCTGCTGGAGCAGCAAAACTCAGTCCATTACTGTGTTTCTTTTCATTTATTGCCTTCGTGCTATTAGATCTCTGCTTGAAAAGCCTGTCTGGCCCATTGCTGCTCTTCCATGGAGCATCTACCTCCTGCACTTTTAAAGCTTTTTCCTATTGATACATTGACCTTTAAATCCCCTGGGACTGACCTTTGCTGCCCCCTTTCCTCCTGCATCTGCAGGGGGGAAGTCTGTGAAGTGGCCTGTGAACCAGGAAGTGGGGAGCTGAATCTTCATCTGTTACTACAGTAATGCTTCTTGTGTTTGTGTCGCTGGTATCTTTCTACATCCAAACCCGCATGTACATGTACCCCAACCCCAGGTGCACTGGCCTGTCTCTTGACAGAGCCCTACTTCGTAATAGGCTGAACTTTTAGTTACTTAGCTTTCCACACTGAAGGACATCCTGCTGTGTTCATAAACTGCATGCATCCTGCATCAGACCATGCTCCTGGACCTCCCAGGGTGGGCCTGGGTCCAGGCCCTGCTCTGATGCTTCAGTTCTTCCCTTCTGTGGCATGCTTCTGCCTCTGCCATTGTATAGCCAGGCCCAGCAGAGGGACTTTGGCAAGAATGCAGGATATGATTATATGTACCTAAACACAGATTTATTTCATTAGTTCAGCTACCAGAACCACAGGAAACCTTCCTATTTTGGAGGAAATGAGACCATCCCCTCTAAAACAGTTACCCAGTAGGTCAGCTCATTTGTAACAGGTGACCAAGCTGTGTAAACCATACAGTAACTGCTTGTGATCTGTTAGAACGCTAGTTTTTTTTCCACCCATCATGGGTATATGGTAGTATTTAAAAGCAATGTACATTAGTAACAGTGTTGTGAACACATGGCTATGTTCTGGTGTATGTATGCTGCTGAGGTTGTCCTGGTAAACCTCCATAGCTTATGTTCTTGGGCATTCTCTAGAGGTTTTACCAATTTCAAACCAAAATGAATAAAATTTGCAAAATTATTTCTCCCCTATTCCACCCCAGCCTAGATGGGTGTATGGTAATGCTTGGGTGTGAAGCATTTTTGCTAGCTTTACTTCTTTTTTTTTCTTTCAATTTTTTTAAATCATTCATATTAATGACTTTACTATATCGACATAGGTTTCTAGCAGAGAACTCATCTTTTCAGTGCAGTCTGGGTAATATTAAAAGTTCTATATACATGTATGTATGTGTACATTTGAAAATTAAAACCTTTGCAATTATAACGGCTGATGCTTAAGTGTAAATACACCTTTGCAAATCATATTTTGGTATTACTTAATACCTGAGGAGCTAAGGAATGCTTTTTACTTCTTTGTAAAGTGTATGTCAGAGGTGGTCTTTTTCAGAACAGTTGATGTTTTAAGTAAGTTGCTGCTGCTGCTGCTGCTGCTGCGCTAAGTCTGGGTCCATTATTTCCTGTCTTTGCAAAGGAATGAACACTAATGGTTTTAGCATGCAAAGCACTTGTTTTGATTACTTTTGTTTTCAACTGAATGAGACTAAAGATAATATTTTCTTCACTTGAACTCGCTCATTTGAAGCTAAGAACTTGGCTGAAAAATGTAAGGTTTCCTTTTCAAATGTGTGATTAACAATTGTGATGATACTTCAAGTACGGTATTTGTTCCACTTGACAACTATGTGTTGAATAGTAGATATTCAGAAAAGAAAATAGCATGCTGCTTGCTCTCATGCTGACAAAAATTATTACTGGGGCTTTTTTTTTGCTTTTTTTTGGCAGGGGCAGGAGTGTAAAGGTAGTCTATTTAATAAATGCTACAAATGCAAGATAGAACTTAATGCAACTCTGAAAGTACTTGCTTAGAGTATGTAATTTGGAATACTTGTATCCTTAGCAAAGACTTGGAAATTTCATGACCTGCAAACGCTTTTGAACAGTTTATGAATTGTTATCTCAACAATTTAAATGGAGAGAAAGAAGAGTGCATTTTTTTCTTTTAAGATTAATCTTCAGTTTTGCCAGTTTAAGCAGAGGAATTTATTGGAAAATGCTTTCATCCAATTTTATTTCATTTGGCTATCAGAGGAGTTACACTAGATACCTACATTCTCATGAGTGTTCACTTTGCCTATTTCAGTGATCGCTGTGGAGAAGACCCAAACCAGAAAGTAATCCATGGGGTTATTAACTCCTTTGTTCATGTTGAACAGTATAAGAAAAAATTCCCCCTAAAGGTAGATACACATTTCTGATTTATTTTTTTAATTTTGAATTTTAACCTAGTATATGCATTGTTTGTCCTTTAAAAAAAATCTCCCTTTTAGTTTTATCAGGAAATTTTTGAGTGTCCTTTTCTGAATGAAACAGGGGAGTATTATAAACAAGAAGCTTCAAATTTATTGCAAGAGTCAAATTGCTCACAATACATGGAGAAGGTAAGAGACTCTTCTGTACATATGCAATAACTGAAATCTGATGTTATCAGCTTACCAATTATGCATGTTTTCCCGTACAGCTCCCATAAATCTTTGTTGTATGCTTTTGTGCAGTTTAAACTGTACTTTTTAGTGTCATGGTTAACCTGAGTATAAACTACAAACTTTGCCCATGGATGGACTGTCAGTTTTAAAATATTTTGTAATAAATTATAAATCAATTTCATTAAAAGTAAAAAAAGGAAAACAAAAAAAAAGGCAAAACCCGACTCATGTATCAAAATGATGAGTATTGCTTCCTCACTTCCTTATTTTCCTTCTGTTTGTAGTAGCATGAGTTCTAGCAACATAATGGTTAGAGAAGGCTCTATGATAGAGTTGTTACAGAGCATTGTTAAAAATTACATACTCAGCGTGAATTTTCTTTTGTTTTGCCTTGTGGTGCATGAGGTCAGGTTGTGGTTAAATTGCTTGTAATTCTTATACTTTGCTCATGAAAGCAAAGATTAATACAAGACTAGGAGCCAGTCCTCAGTGCTGTGCTGGCCACACTAACAAGATAAGTTGAGAAGGCTGTGAGACTGCTTTCAACCACAAGAAACAAAAGCTAGTGATTGCACACCTGAGGTGAAATTCAGGGACAGGCTAAGACTTCAGCTAAACCAAAAGAAATGCAGATTCAGTTTGTCTGTCATTAGCAGCCTACAGATGCCCTTCTCTCCTTAGGTTTCCCTCACTTTCACCAGATATAATTACTTTTATGTCAGTATTCATATGACTTATTTTATAATAATGCCTATTTCCTTCATTAAAGTTATAAAGAAATTTTTTACTGATAGCTCAGATGCACTCCTATACCTTTTGAGTAGATGTTTACATACAAGCCACGTGAGTTTGGAACAGTGAAGTGACTCTTACAATCATATAATTAGGTGTTGTGGTAAAACTTTCTCAGGAGGAGTAGGAAGTGAAGTAGGAGAAACTGGGAAGGACAAAGTTGAAGGGAAAAAGAAGTTTTGACAACTACTGACTGCTGTTAGCCTGATTCAAAAGAGCAAATTTAATTTTTCATCATCCTGGACAAATTCTTTTTTAAAGGGTGTTACTTATTTGTGTGTCTCATTCTACATACATAAATTGCTGTATATTCGTGGTTCTGTATTGGTTGTTCGTATTTCATCAGCTCTCAGTTTCCAAACTTGTTTGTAGGTTTTGGGTAGATTAAAAGATGAAGAAATGCGGTGTCGGAAATATTTGCATCCCAGCTCATATGGCAAAGTAATTCATGAATGCCAACAGAGAATGGTAGCTGATCACTTGCAGTTTCTACATGCAGAATGTCACAATATTATCAGACAAGAGAAAAGAAGTGGTAAGTCTCAGTGGTCACAGAAAGTGGAAATCGTTTTTGTTTTCTTCTTTTAACATTGTTGTGTGCAGTCTTTATTTAATGACGATGTGCTTAAGCATTTTCAGCTTGTACTAGTACTGTTACCTAGAAAGCCCAATTAAAGCCTGAATGACATTTTTCTTTTACCATGTAATACATTCTTATTCTTCTAAATACCTAGTCAAAGCCTTCTTTTACTGTTAACAACCCTTTTTTTTTTGACCAATACTCTTTCCTTGTCTTAGTTGCCTTAAAAACACATTGAAGTCCTGTGTCCAGTAGAACTGATCATATTTTATGCTTGTGTCTTCATTTGTAAACCAGTGACTCTGTCTTTACAGATTCTTCATCATCATAATCAGTTAGGATTATAAAATACTTCGGCTTCTTTTCATAGCCACTTTTTATTGTCCTAAATCTTTTGTGACCTTTCATCCCAGATCTTTTTTGTAAGGGGGGATGCTCTTACAGTTATATTCCATGCCTGACTAGAAGAAATTTGCTTCTTGATGACTACATGCCTTTTACCCTTGAAAGAATGCTTATTCTTTTATGGAAGATGGTATCCAGTCTGTGAAACAAATTATTTTTCGCAGTCAAATTGTATCCAGTAGTAGCATTCAATTTCCAAAGAGTTTGCCAAATTTGATCAGAGCTTGGATACTTAAGAAAGAAAAACCAAAACTCATTTTAAAAAGTTGCTTATTTACAGCTATTCTAACCTGAGAAAAATTTTAAGCCACCACTAGAGCATAACAAAATGTCAAGAAGTTACATAATTAATTTTACTGAGCTAATGCCAAGGGAGATTTAGTGAAGCCAAGGATAAAAATAAGCTGGCACAATACTTTTCCATACTAGCCCACATCTCTTGGAGTTTCTCCTAAACAAACAGTATTGGAAGAGTGACTTTATCACAATAGCAATACTCAATAAATACTGACATTAGCCCTACTATTTCCCTTTTTGCTTTTGTCAGTGATCCAGTGTATGTTAATTTTTTATTGTCTATTTTGTTTTCAGAACAGTTAGTCATGTTTCAGTCTTTGGAAAGTTCTGTGTAAAATGGTAGTACTGTATTAAGTGTTGATTTTTAGCGTTTCTAAGCATATTCTATAAAAATGTATCTCTGTTACAGACATGGCTAATATGTATACTCTGCTTCGTGCTGTGTCAAGTGGTTTACCTCATATGATTCAGGAACTACAAAACCATATCCATGATGAGGGCCTTAGAGCAACCAGCAATCTTTCTCAGGAAAATGTGAGTTTTCTCAGGCAGCTCGAGTTACCTGTTTGATTAACTTTCCAGATGAAATGTTTACCCTTTTCTTTTTAGTTTATTCTGGTTTGGGTTATTTTTGTTGTTTTTTTTTTTTTAAATTTTGCCTATATGAAATTGGTTTGGAACATTATGGATAAATTGGGTTATAGTCAGCACAGTTAGCTGTGTGACACATACCTATCCTGAGAGTCAGTTGTTGTGACACAAACCCAGAAACAACTACAGCTAGGAATTTCTCATGTTTAATGCTGTCATGCCAAGTAGGTCCTTTTGTTCCATGCATGTATTTTTTTTTTCCTGAATTTCTCTAAGTCGGTGACATTTGCCATTCTTGTACATAAGGAACCAATGATTCCATTTAGTTTAATTGCACGTTATTTGTAAAGGCTTGACATCGTGTCCTCATTTCAGTGTGGTGTTTTTCACTAATAGCTTTTTAGTCTCATATTTTTATGTAATTTCTGAAAATTCTGTAGCTATATTATTTTACTAAAGTGTTTTACACTTTTTTCTGTTCATATGTATTTAAATTACTGTATTCCATTTTTCGTTCCTCCAGCATTGCTGTTCAGAAACAGCCAACCTTTCATCTGGCATTACTTTTGTACATGTGTACATCTTGCTGTCTGGATCTGTGATCACTTTCAGATGCTGACTTTATCCACTCAGTGTTTCTGTCTGTAATAATATATAGATACAAACTGTTGTAAATTCACTCTTTCATTGACTGCACAGGAGTTCTTACTCTCCTGTGACTCCTGTGTGCATACTGAAAATGGGCTAAACTCTTCAGTAGTATATTTTGCTTTGAGATTTTTTGTGCATTTATTGAGTTTATTCTTTCAAACTAAAGGTGTCTACATAGGGAAATGAATGCAGAGCCATAAGGGTGATGCAGCTTCATAGCTTTATGTAGATAAATACAAAATGTGAAATACTTGCTGCACTGTGTGGATTAAGTACTTTGGCATCAAAACATTTTTCATGTGTGATCTGAGAACGCATTTGGGCTATCATGTGATACAGCCAGTGCATTGCACACTGCTGCATTGCTGCCTACCTGCTTTTCTGTGTAGGGACTCCTCTACGTCATATTGGTCATTTCTGTACAAAAGGTTATGCTGAAATGTGGCACACTAAATTAGATTGGTAACTATCCTACATAAGAAAATTCAAAGGGTTCATCCAGATTTTCTGTCTCTGAAGTCAGTGTGTAGGAGAAGCAGCAGTTCACTTATTTTGGTAGCTTTTTTGGCTTGATTGCTGTATTTCACAGCATCATTATTTAAGTGTTAGTGTTGATGGTTTTTGAAAGGTCTAATAAAAAGATTTTGGGATATGACGGCAAAGTATAGACAGCATGAGAGCAGTATAGACTCAAACGTCTGTAAATGTAGCCATAGACGCTTCTTTCCAAAACATAATCAGAGTAGTGTAAGAGGACAACAATGCAGGATCAGTCCTCTCAAACATGTAATCACTGTGATTTTAACTTTTATCAGAAAGAATAATTAGGCAAAAATGTACAACTAATGTAGATATATTTATGTGTAGATAATATTTTTCTTATTAACTTGCTTTCTGTTTTTTCTGCCTTTTTCAGATGCCAACTCAGTTTGTGGAGTCAGTTTTGGAAGTACATAGTAAATTTGTTCAGCTCATCAACACTGTTTTGAACGGTGATCAACACTTTATGAGTGCCCTTGACAAGGTAACTTAAATAAAAAAAACATTGGAAAACAAAATGTGAGGCCCTGTTTCAGGCTCACCAAAATTCTTCAGGACATCAGCACATTCAGAGGTGGCGTTCTTATGCAGTTTTTCTAGTTTAGATATGTAATCGAACAAAAGACAGTCCAGTGTTTAGGGAAAAGATATGTACGAAGGAGACCACTTTAATACTTAAATGTGTTCTGAGCAAAATACCTTCTTTTCATCATAATTCAAAATACAAAAATGGAGCTGACGCTTTTAATGTAAATTTAAGTGCCAATAATAAATAGATAAATGGAGTGGTTTTGGGTAGCTTGATAACGCTTCTGTGCATTTGAACTTCAGTTTGCTTGCTGCCATAATGTTTAAAATCCTATTTACAATTTCCTGTCTAAGGATGCATGCATACATTTCATTGTTCTCTTGTGGTGTTTACAGTAATTACAGTTTTAAGGTAAGGTCATAGTGTAAGATTAGATAATTTTCAGCCAAGGTTAATCTGGAAAGACACACTGATGAATACATCAGTAATAATAGTAGTTATCCATCTGTATTTGTGCTTTTGAGAAAATAATTGTTTATTATTTTAAAACAAATACTTATTTTAATATCCTAATACATTTCTGTCTCAGTTGCAGCTAATGTCATGTACCAGAAGGTGGCGTAATATGAGATTGCCAGGTGTATTTGCTGGCACATATGCAATGTACTTTTCCCTTAAATACGTCAACTCTTCATTTCAGTGATTTTATTACAATAAATATTTAAAAACTTAATCTGCTGTCCGTTTTTCATGGTGGATATCAAAACTGCTACTGTCGTCTTTAGTGTTATTGCAAAAGAGTGGTCAGATCTTTAAAGAGTTTGCTATTTCTTGACAAGCCATGCATTCGTTTCTCACAGGGGTTCTCAGGACCTGTTATCAAATATTGGAATGTTGAGGCATTGTACAAAAGCTGCTCAACAGTTTTTCTTTATAATAACAAAAATAATGTTTGTTACTATAAAAGAACTATAATTCCTAGGAACTATGGTCATACAGTATTGTTGTTTCAGTATTGGTTTAAAATGCTAATTTAAATATGATATGTAGTTTAGAAACTACATGATTTTGATATCATTGTTTACAATTTCCAATTCTAAACTTCCATTCTCTCCTTCTTTTTCTTTTTCATTGTATTCTGATTTTCTTCAGCTACCATACTTTTTGTACTGCATTGCTTTGAATTTCCACTTTTGACAATATTTTTTCTCCTCTTTAGTCTACCAAAAAATCCAACAACCAAAAGATCTTTCCATTCTTACTGTTGTGAGCACACCATGTATGTTTTTCAGCTCAAGACACATGCTGTTCATGTAAGCTGCTCTTGAGGTGCTGCTGCTCAAATCTCCTTTATCTGAAATTATTCTTTGGTTCCTTTCTTTGGGACCATACGTAATGGTGTGCACCAAAATCTTCGTACTTCTATGTTTAAGTTTTTAACCAGAACTTAATTGGTTCTGCTATTTCTGTAATTAACTTCTGTTCCTCTGCTTTTTCCACTTAGAAACATTCAACATGCACATTCTTACAGAATAGTAATTCAAACCCTTTTATTAATTGTTTGTCTTTGATTCTGTTTTGTGTAGTTCAGTTTTATAGGGTCTGAAGTTTGTTTATTTTTAATTTCTTCAAATTTCATAAATTAAGAAGTTCTAAGCAATTTACATTTTTTCTCTTTGCTCTGTCTTCCTATGTAGGCTTTGACATCAGTAGTTAACTATAGGGAGCCGAAGTCAATCTGCAAAGCACCTGAGTTGGTAAGTGATACATAGAAAGTACTATTTTTTAATGCTGTCAAATGGATTGGCAGGGGGTCCATCGCACAGATGATTTCTAACACTAGTTAAACTCAGTGGTGTTTTTCAATAGTAAGGAATAACTTAACCTGTGTGCACATTTTGTGGGTTGGTTTTGATGCAGTTGTTATTTTTTTATACAGATTTTGTATTCTCTGTAGATACATGTATTGTTCTCCTATGAATACAGCCCTTGTAATAGAAAATGAGGCTGTAGACTGTGACTTACTTCATGCTTCAACTCTTGTGTAGAAGTTTGGTCTACCTTGGCATTCATTTGTTCTCAAGCTTGACAAGTAGGTTTGTGTTTGTTTTTCCTTTTTTTTAACTTGAGCTGGCCAAGTACTGTGACAACTTGTTGAAGAAATCAGCAAAGGGAATGACAGAGAATGAAGTAGAAGACAAACTTACAAGTTTCATTACTGTTTTCAAATACATTGATGACAAAGATGTATTCCAAAAGGTAACTTTTGATACTCAATAAACTTTAAAATGTTACACTTATACTTGAAAAATGTGGTTATGGTTTTAAAAATCTTCATGTCTTCTTTTTACCTAGTTCTATGCCAGAATGTTGGCAAAAAGATTAATTCATGGTTTGTCTATGTCTATGGATTCTGAAGAAGCCATGATTAACAAACTAAAGGTAATGTAATATTCTAATGCAGAATAAGTGGACCTAGCAGTATGTAATGTTGAGAGGAAGCAGCAGATGGTGCCAGAGATAATTGAGCAGTTAATAGATCTTGTTTCCAATAGCTGAAAGGAAAAACTAATTTCTTAGTAGTCTGTGAAAGATATAAGCTAAGTATCACCAGTGCATTTGAGATTTTTATGAGGTTTGGGTATTTTTATTAAGTATATTCAAATAATTGATATTTGCATTTAAAAAAGTACCAAGGACCTTCATAAACTATCTTTCAGTTTTATAAAATAATGTTGTTCATGTAAGTCTATAGAAAGTTAAACTGAAATAAATCTTATAATCTTGGTTTTTAATGTTTGTTTTCTATTGTAACTAGTGTTCTTTGTAAATTTTATAACAATGCTTTTGCTAACTATTTTTTCCATATATTAGTAGTGAATATGCATAAGTACTGTTTTCACTGTAAAACCTGTTACAATGTTTCTTCACAGCAAGCCTGTGGTTATGAATTTACCAGCAAGCTCCATCGAATGTATACAGACATGAGTGTTAGTGCCGATCTCAACAATAAATTCAACAACTTTATCAAAAACCAGGATACGATTATAGATTTGGGAATTAGTTTTCAGATATACGTTCTACAGGTACTAATGTATGTTTATTACTATTGAGTTATTTGTACTTAATTTTTATATTTTGATAACAAGTGAACCATTTTCCATGAATAGTTCTCATATGGAAACTAACACTTTGAGATTTTTGTGGAATAACTAATTTTCCTAGTGTTTCTTATTAGAATTAACCCAATGGTACAGTAAAGAGTAATGACATAAAATGCCTTGTTTCTTGTCTTGAATTAATACCTCAGTGGGGCATGCATAATGAGCAGTAAAAATTCTGGTGGATATTGCTAGACTTATGGCATAACATATAGAACTGTCTAATAGTGGGGGTTTTTTTGTAGTGTATATGTTGTATGAAAACATTAATACTTTTATTTTTCCTGGTACCTTTAGGCTGGTGCATGGCCTCTAACTCAGGCTCCTTCTTCTACATTTGCTATTCCTCAGGAACTGGAAAAAAGTGTACAGATGGTAGGTTAGTAGGAGACTTCTTGTAAACGTGGAAAATGTAAAATAACTCCAAATAAAAGATCATCAGTCTAACAGAGAAAAACCTGAACTGCTTCATTTTGTTTGTAAATCATGGCTATCTTGTTTCCAGTCCATATTAAAGTTGGAGAGTTCACCTAAATGATACACTGAATTTATATATGTATTTGCATAGCTTTTCTTTTTCACCTCTCTTCTACGCTTCATGGTTGATGAAGGGGATACTACTAAATACCAGTCAAATACTAAATACCAGATAATACTAAATACCAGTCGAAAGAACTGGGGTGATTGTAACCTTTGAAACCAATTCTTCATATTTAGATAAAAGAAAGTTTTGTTTCTAATATTAAATTGGATCAGATTTAATAGTGGATGAAAATGTAGATGCGGGTTTCTTGTCCTGTCATCCGTAGGAGCCATTCAAAATTGAGCTTTGAGCGAAACTTCTTTAAAGCTAATTTTACAAATTCTTAAAGCAGTGAAGGTTTTACTTTGGCCAAATGTTCTCTTTGTATGTGATGATTTCTGCTTTGTGAGGTGGAATATTTTATTACTTTTCATTATATTATGGTGCTCTAAATGTTACCTCTGCAATGTTCGTGTTAAAATACAGAATATATGTGTTGATCTTTGCTGAAGTGTATTTAATGTTGAAGTACATTTTAGGTAATTAAAAAATATATTATTTGATATACCAGATTTTTTTAAAGCATTTCTTATACCTTAAATTGGTTTAAATTATAGTGGGAAATTCCTGTTTCTGCAGTGAAGGAGCTTTTCAATGTATTGCTACTAAATATTAGAACTATTTATTCTGCTTTTATTTCCACTGTATTAAGTGGCACTTGGTTTTAGCAGTGTAACAATTTCCAACCCATGCTATGGGATCCACAAAAGGTGATTGATGGCATTTTGCTGTTCTTTGTGAGCTTAAAGTAGGATCATTGTCAGTCATGCCTCAGTTGGAAAATTGTTATGGATTTGCATATCAGAAGCAGCTCAGAGTCTGGGTTGCTCGCCTAACTTCACTATTGAATTTTGTTTAAAGGAGCAATTCATGTGTTGCCTATCTAGAATGAATGCTCTAAATTAATGTTCTTTCTTATTCCTTGAGGAAACAGAGCATAACCTTGGGGAATCTTTGAAAAATCAACAATGTCTGTCTTTGCTGTCAAATTTGATCATTGATCCATCAAAAGAGAGTTCTCTCAGTATTCTAGCCAGGATACAGAAAGAAGAAAAACCATTCTGCAGTTGCACTAGAAATCACCTCTGTATCTGGGCAAATTGTTCAGCAGCTTTTCCAGGCTCCAAGCCTACTAGAGCTTCCTGTAAATATAGATTTATTTGAATGGTATACAAATACTAGTTTTCATACTATGTAAGCTTGTGGGTGGAGAAACACCTGAATTTTCAAGAGGTCAGAAGTCCCCCTTTTTGGATTTTTCTTTAATGTTCAAGTTGCCAGACCAAATCAGAGTAAACCAAATTGATGTGTACACAGGAATTTCTGGATTGATTTTAAATAAGATATCAAAGCTGTGGAATACAGAATGATTTCACCAAGGTGAAAAAATAAAAATACACTTGTTTTTATATGGAATCGGAAGGAACAGAATAATAGAACCTCACAAGATTGATTGCTAAAACCTAGAAATTCTTTTAAGTTCAGTAGACTTGATACGTCTTGGAACATTGTTCAACTACAGTATTTTACATTTCGAGAGTATGAGTGTGTCAACAATCTTTTTGATTTAATCATCAAGTGCTATGTTAATCTGTTCAAGTGTTTCGGTAAATGGCTGATGTTTAGTCATCACCCATCTTCTAAAGGAAAATTCTGTCAAGAATTGATCTGCAATGTTTGCATCCAATATGGTGTACATAAAACCAGTATTTCTTCCCTGGGGTGGTAGTGTGATAATAAGCTGTTGTAAGTAGTTATATGTGTGACAAATTTAATTTCATTTTGTTTTGCAGTTTGAATTATTTTACAGTCAACATTTTAGTGGAAGGAAGCTTACTTGGTTACATTATCTTTGTACAGGTAAAAATAAGTCCTTTGCTAAACGTATGCTCTATAGAACTGACAATTGTTTGTTAAAAGTTCTTTTCAAATGGCAACAGACCTTGGAGTTGGAACATTATGTTGCCTATAAAGTCAATTGACTTATTTTGAACTATAAATAATTATTTGCTGTTTAGTATTTCCATAATTTGTTTTGTAAACTTGCTTATGTTGTCTGTGATCTACTAAATCCAAGTAAATCTAGAATTACACTTTTTTTGTAACTGCAAAACTGCAGAGTTAAAAATGATTGCGCTGGAATTGTTTCTGTAGCATTAGGTGTCCTTTAATTGAATATTAAGTAATGCTGTGATAATATTTTAATCAGATATGTAAGTATTTATAGTTATGTTTCTATTTACTGTATAGAAATACATGTTAAAAAACATCTTAGTATATAAAATCGTTGTTTAGTTTAGTATCAGTCAATTGTTTTTTATTCCAGGTGCTTTCAATATCAGGTTTTAATTACTGAGCACCAAAACATACTACCTGGATGTGAAAACCAGACTAGCATACAACCATATAATATAATGAAAATTTAGGTCTGATAATAGAAGTTTGCCATTCATTCACACTCACCTTCACACAGAAAATATAAATCTGCTTTCAGGCAGATTTCTTCAGAGCTTTTTGCTTTTCCTCTTTTCTTTATTTTTTATTTTTTATTTTTCCTTCCTTCCTTCCTTCCTTCCTTCCTCCCTCCCTCCCTCCCTCCCTCCCTCTTTCTTTCTCTTTTCTCTTTTCTCTTTTCTCTTTTCTCTTTTCTCTTTTCTCTTTCACTTTTTTCTCTTTGTTCTCTTTGTTCTCTTTTCTCTTTTTTTCTCTTTTCCCTTTTCTCTTTTTCCCTCCTTTTTTTTTTTTATTTATTGTGGAGGAAAAAAAAGTAATGGACAAGTCTTTTATTCTGTTTTTAAATCTTACCTTCAAACAACTTTCATGTAATCAATTATTCTGTCATTCTGTGTAAGGTCTTACTAATTGAAGTTGATGTGTTGAGCTATTTGGAACTTCCTTTTTTATTTTTTTTTTCTTACTATAAATTATATTGCATTATTCAAATTCAACACCGTAGGCTTCCCTTTCTAATTGAAAACACTGCTGCTCAAGTATTCGTTAAAAGGGCTTTTCTGTTGCAGACCATATTCTGTAGAATAAAACCAACATCAGTTTACATCTTCCCATTAGAAGTGTTAAATGCGTACTTAGGTGTGAATTGACTGTCTAGAAACGTAGGAAGAGCTCTAATAGTTAGGCTTCAGATAACTTTTTAGCACATTCCATTGCTTTATAAAATACTGCTTGTATCATTACAGGTGAAGTAAAAATGAATTATTTGTGCAAACCTTATGTAGCCATGGTCACTACATACCAAATGGCAGTGTTGCTTGCCTTCAACAACAGTGAAACTGTTAGTTACAAGGAGCTTCAGGATAGTACACAAATGAATGAGAAGGAACTGACAAAAACCATCAAATCCTTGCTTGATGTTAAAATGATCAACCATGACTCAGACAAGGTAATGCAGTAATGATATAAAAGAGCTTAATCTTTTCAGTCTTGTGATTCTAATACTTGCGGGTTTGGTGGGGTTTTTTTGATATAGAAGAATCCACTGTTTGCTTTTTCTTTTTTCCTAAACTGTATTATTGACCCTTGTGAACAATTAGATATCTATTTATAAGGAGGAAGTAGACTTATCTGTGTCATGTAGGTTCTCTGTGCCTGTAACAGCATGGTATGTTGAAAAGGTAATAATTATTTATTTGTTTCTGTTGCATTTCATCCGTATGTCTTTAGACTCACTGCTGTTGGAGAAGATACTCTTCGACTGCACCACTTTCAGAGTTGTACTGGATCATGAAAAGGAGCCAGAGTAGTAAACCAAAGAGTCTTAAGAGACATTGTAAAATAAAATACTGTGGTATTAGGAGTCTGAAAGTAATGGCAACCATGTTAGAATCATAGAATAGTTAGGGTTGGAAAGGACCTTAAGATCATCCAGTTCTAACCTCCCTGCCATGGGCAGGGACACCTCACACTAAACCATCTCACCCAAGGCTCTGGCCTTGAACACCACCAGGGATGGAGCATTCACAACTTCCCTGGGCAACCTATTCCAGTGCCTCACCACCCTAACAGTAACGAACTTCTTCCTTATATCGAATCTAAACTTCCCTTGTTTAAGTTTTAACTCATTACCCCTTGTCATATCATTACAGTCCCTAAGGAGGAGTCCCTCCCCAGCATCCCTATATCCCCCCCTTCAGATACTGGAAGGCTGCTATGAGTCTCCACGCAGCCTTCTCCAGGCTGAACCGCCCCAACTTTCTCAGCCTGTCTTCATACAGGAGGTGCTCCAGTTCTCTGATCATCCTCCTGGCCCTCCTCTGCACTTGTTCCAACACTTCCATGTCCTTTCTATGTTGAGGACACCAGAACTGTACACAATACACCAGAACTGTACACAATTGTACATGTTGTACAACTGTAAACAAAGCTTTGTTTGTGGTTAAGGCAATAGCTGATAGAGGTTCTGTTTTTGACTCTGCCTCATGCTTCTGTATGACTTACATGAAACCACTTACCCTTTTCCCATACAGCAGAGGGCACAGATGTCTGTCATGTAAAAAACACTGCAGAAGTGCCTGCACATGCCACACAAACTTTAGCATGAGTTTCCAGCTAGCCAAGAATGCCTGTTACTTAGACAGTATCAGGCAGAAGAAACTGAGATAAGCTGTTCACTTATGAGGAAAAAATCCAAAGCTGCTCTGATAGCTGCTTTTTTTTTTTAACCAGGAGAATATTAGAAAATAGAAAGTGAGATCACAAGGAAGATCTGATGCTTGGCTGAAGCATAGGACATGCTTCCAATATCTAGAAATGAGCTCAGGTTGGAACAGTGGCTGGGAAGATGTCTGTTAAACCATGGGTGAAATATAGCACTGGGAGCTATTACAGAAAACAGTGAGATTTTTTTCATAATCTTAGAAAGTTGCCCATTATTTAAAGGATTTGCATTTATTTGTGTCTGTTGTATAAATTTCTTTAAACTTACGTCATTGAAGCGTGAATGGCATGGCTTTCCAGCCCTTTTACCTTTTAGTATCTGCCACTGCATTTTCTGGTTCTTTAACTTCCAGGCTATTGTATTCAAACATCTCGCTAATTCTGTTTGCTTTGCACTCCATCCAGCAATGTGAAAGGAGATCTGTAGACAGTCTATCAGCTTACTTATTGAATAAGCTAGTGAACTTCAGTGGCTTAAGCAGTGAAATTAAATACAGTAACTTCTCTTTACCTGTATCTGAGCCAAATAGAAAAGTACGAACTATTTATGTACAGTTTACAGTTTTGTTGTAGCTTGCTTTTGTTTGGTTGTTTTGGGTTTGTTTGGTTTTGGTTGTTTTTTTTTAATAGAAGGAAAACAAAAGAAAACGTTGGAGTCATGCTTTTTGAGTTCATGCACAACACAATTTATTTTGGTTTATATTCAACCATGTGAGCAGAATAATGCTAAAATTAGTGTTAGTTTATATTTTTTTAAAGCTTTTGATCTTTGTCCTTTGTTGAATTTTCTATGCCATTCTTGGATATTATAAAATATTGTAATGCAGAATATAAAATTAGAATTAATATTGGTATGGATATAAATTTAGATAAATATTGACTGTGTTCACTAAAGAATTTGCACTTGAGTTTTGGCAAGATTCCAAAGTTTCAGAAGCCCAGTACCTTTATTCTGCTGGGAATTGGTAATACTTGTCACGGTTTAGGGCTAGCCAGTAACTCAGCACCACGCAGCCACTTGCTCAAACCCTCCCTTCCCCCCCCACCCCAGGCAGGATGGGGAGAACTGAAAGAATGTAAAACCCCATGAGTTGGAATAAGAATGGTCCAGTAACTAAATTACAATATGAACCTGCTACTACCACTAATGATAAGGGAAACAACAAGGGGAGAGAATATAAAACCTAAAGGGAGAGGAAAAAACCCAGTAAACACAAATGATGCACAGTACAGTTGCTCACCACCCATTGACCAATGCCCAGCTTGACCCGAGCAGCAGTCTGAGCCTTCCAGGTAACTGCTCCCCGTTTATATACTGGTCATGACATGCTGTGGTATGGAATACCTCTTTGGCTAGTTTGGGTCAGGTGTCCTGTCTGCTTCCTCCTGGCTTCTTGTGCCACTCTTCACTGGCAGAGCACAAGACTGAAAAAGTCCATGGTCAGGGTAAGCATTACTTAACAGCAACTAAAGCACTGGTGTGTTATCAGCATTGCTCTCAGACTAAAGCTGAAACAGCACTGTACCAGCTGCTAGAAAGGAGGAAAAAAATAACTCTTACAGCTGAAACCAAGACACTTGTACAGGCTCTTGCCGGGAAACTACAAAGATCAGTTGAATATAAAGGTGTTTGGGCTGCAGGGAATAATTGTCATATATTGAAAGAATTGTACTTTTCATGTGGAATAGAGTTGAGATTCTGATAGGAAAAAAATAGAAATGTACACATAGTTGTGGAGCTGTACAAGTTGCAGTTTGTCAACTTTTTCTTCTATAACATAGCAAAACACTTAGATGTTTTTCTGTAAGTTCTGGAAGGCAACATCAGTAATGGTTATGAAAGCAACAGCTCTCTCTTGGGCTTCTGCTGTAAATAAATGCAAATCCTACTTTCCTTGCAGGGAAAAAAATGAGTTTAAATGGAGACCGTTTGCAAATAAGCTGTTGAAGTATTAAAACAGAAATTACTTTAATCATATTAACTTGTTTAATAAAATTCATGTATGTCAGAGTTCTTTATAATGTTTTCTCAAATAGACTTGATTTCTAGGTTAGTTAAACCGTAGCTTAAAAAACTGACCTGGTTCAAGTGGCATTTTAGAATTCCAGCTACAAACCTGAAATTGTTTGTGTGTATGCAAGCCCCTAGCTGCGATTTTTTCAAAGTAAGTTGTTATTATTTTCTGGTTCCACTCCTGATTTTTAAAAAGGTTCTCTATTGCAGGAAGACATAGAGGCAGAGTCTACGTTTTCATTAAATATGAGCTTCAGCAGTAAACGAACAAAATTTAAAATTACTACATCAATGCAGAAAGACACACCACAGGCAAGTATTCTTTGGTGTTTCAAGCTTGAACAGCCTGGGAAGGTTATTGTTCTAATACTGAATTTATTGTAGTAGCTTGGTGTAAGCAGATGTAAGAGTTCCCATGTAAGATTTAAATTTAAAGCTTAAGCAGTGGTGGGTTTTCTTGTACTTAAAATATAGGCAGGAGAAGACAGAATAGGGAGTAAGAAAGTGGAAGAAAAATATAAACAAGAACTTGCCTTCTTGTACCAAGGGGGATTGACATTTAGCTTGTCTTACCTAATGAAACTTTTTTTTGGGTGGTGTTTATAAAAGCAGTTTATTCCAGGAACAGCAGAACCAACGAAGTCTGTTTTCCTATAATTTTATGTCCTTTGGTAACTAAAATTAACTCCAGTTTTGATAATCCATGTTCCCTCTGTATCTCCTAAGACGTAGAATTTTGTACAAGAGGTGTATGTGCTGCCAAACTCAATACTTTATAATAAATTCTGCCTGCCTTTCTCCTTAGCAAAAACACTGGTTTGGATGTCTCTCTCCTACCTCTCTAACTTTCATGAAACCTGCTATTCTTGACATATAGAAGTACTTTTCCTGGAATTGAACTTCACCTAGATTTTTTTTTTTTAATTAATTCACCACTTTTAATAAAGGAGAAAGTATGCATTCAAGGTATTTTTATGAAGTGTTTGTTGATCTTGCTATATTTTAAGCACTACTGTTCTTCCTGTATTGCAGGAGATGGAACAGACCAGAAGTGCTGTAGATGAAGACAGAAAAATGTATCTTCAAGCTGCTATAGTCCGTATCATGAAAGCACGTAAAGTGTTGCGGCATAATGCTCTTATTCAGGAGGTAAGACAAAATGTTCTTTGTATGGCATCATTAAAATCTTCAGGATAGTTGGGTAAAACATCTGACCAGAAAACATCCCCATGTCAGAGCTGGTACCCCAGTGAAATTAGTGAGAATTTTACTGGAGTCTACTTTGAACTGGAGCACTGTACAAGACCCTCAGTCTTGTAAATGTGTCCTAGCACTAAAGCATTAAGTGTCCCTTTGCTTGCTCTTTCCCATTGGCTGGTTCTTTGCTGACAGATGTTCTGTCCTGTAAGAATCATTGCCAGAGCTGTAGGTTCAGTTGAAAACCTGAGTATGTATAATCTAAATATGGAATTTACACAGAAGAACGTAGGCAATTTTGAGCTCTAATTGTGATTTTTTTTTTCTTTTTCTAATTCATATCTTAAATGTTTAAAGTTGTCTGAATATGGAGACATGTACTTCTTAATCTCCCTTTTCCATTAAACAGTATGGTTATCTAGGTTTTTTAGTTTCTAGGATAATTACCTGTGAACTATCACAGATAGGCTGGGAAAGAAGTGCTATTTCTTTCAGTTTTCTCCCACTTTCCCATCTGTGCTAGTTGCCTGCCTAACTGTATTTCTTATTCCAACTTAACCTTTGCTCCTGCCAACCAGTTCCCAGTTTTAGTTTCCTCAGCATTCCAAGGTGTTCGTTCTCCAGTTTAATTATTTCTTATGTCTCCTGAGCCTTGCTTGGAGAGCCTCAGAGTGGACTGGTGAGAGAGGGAGTAGATTCCTGCTGTATTCAACCATTCTGAGCATGTGGGTGGAGAAGCTTTCAGTCGTTTTGAGATATGCTGTGTGCTTTCTGTCTTGTGGTGAGGGACGAAACAGTTTACCACACCCACCACTCAGTGTTTATTTGCTAAGAAAAAGACAGCTGCAGAGAGCTAAGCCCAGAACTTGCAATGTGAGGCATCTTAAAGGTTTTGGATATTGAAATAGTTCTTGTACACAGATACTCTGAAAGCTTAATTTAAGAAATCTGATTTTGAATATCTAAAAGATGAGGCAGTGCAGGTCCCAGTTATTATCAAAATCTTTGGTTATTTTGGTTTCCTGTTACTTAAATCATCCATGCAATTATGATAAAGTCCTGTAAGAATTTATAGCTAGAAAATGGTAGGCAAGCCCTGTTCCATCTTTGAAAATATTTCTTTTTCCTTACTCTCAAATTCTTAGAAAAAGTTTTCAAAGTGTATTTTGCTTGAGATCAGTTTGTAAGGGTGGAATAAATGACAATTTTTTTCGTTTTGGAAACAAAAGATCTTTTCTGGTTACTACTTCCTTTGTTTAACTCAAGGGACACTGTCTGACATGCCTCTACTGCATTTTTCTCTTGCAGAATACTATAGTCTATTAACATCAGGAGCTTGATGTCTTGCAGGATAGGTGGACATTTTGGTTGTTACTTGGTTAAAAACTGAGCAGAAAGTAAAGCTAGTGCTTCATTTATCTATTACCAGCCACATCCACCTATATTATTTTTTTCTACCTTTGCTTTTAACTAAATTTCTAACAATTTTGAAAAAATCATGTCCTTTATCATTTAGTCTTTAGCTCTCAATTTTGAATACTACTTGCATCTTAGATGGCTTAGAGAATTTAAAACTGAAGGCTAGGCTTCTAAATAATTGATATCTATTCTGCAGTATAGTGTGGGGACCTTGATGTAGCCTCACATGATCAGTTGTGAAACCTCAAGCAATAAAGAGAAGCAGTACAAAAATCCAATAGCAGTAATTTTTCCTTTTTTTTTTTGCATTCTGAATTAACTTGTGCCAGTTCCCATGCTGCCTCAGTTAAACTGCTGCTGAAACCTTTAAAATGTTAAATGTCTTCTCTACAGTCCGTGATATAGATGTACTTTTTAGGCACTTCAGAAATTATTGCCAGATTTTAGAGCAAATTGTGGCGATACAAGTTTTTATATAATTATTGCTTTCATACAAAGATGAAAATCTCATGTTAAGCGGAAATTTATGTCTGCACTGAGCTCAGTGACTTATTTTGCTTCATGTTGTATGAATAAGGCCAAACTGCCATGTGGTTCTGAGTTGAACATGCTCAGCTTTCTCACTAGACTGACCTTTATTGAAAAAATCCGTTACTGTCACTTCCTTTTTCTCCCCTGTTAACCTTGTAGTAAGATTTGATTTACTGTCAAGAGCCTTTTTTTCTTAGTGACTATTAGTGATATTGTTACTAATTATGGTGACATTGTTACTTTTATCGTGATGTTTATATACTTACATATAATGTATTCACTTAAAATTTCTAGCCTTATTTCTTAGGAGTAAGAATGAATCATTTGAAAGGAAGTCTGTTTCCTATGAATGGTTAATATTTTCTCACCTCATTAAGGTGTTTTTCTGAGATACAAGGTCAGGAGTATACTGGTTTTAGAGATATGATTGAAAGACTTCTTGCCTTAATGTAATTAGCTCTAATTGTAGCAGTTAGACTACAGAACTACACATTTCATTTAGGGTGAGGTGTCCAAGAAAATACTCAAGGTTCTCGGTAGACCTGTGTGTGTCAGCACGTTGTCTTTGCTGAATTATTAATTGTGTTAGATATGCCCTGTTAGTTTTACTTTTAGCTCCATGCTGTAGTATTTTGCAGGACAAGGTAGCTTTTCCCTTAAGATGAGTAAGGTCAGTGGGAGAAGTGGAGGGGAAAGGTCCTTTCTGGGAATGCAGTCATTCCCAGGATATTTTTTATTCTGACTATCAGGTATTTGTATCATCTTTCTTATTTGTATTATCTTTGATAAAGCAAAACCTTACCAGTACAAAATTTTATCTTTTGTTCTCTCTTTCCTAAGTAAATACATGAAGTATGATGATGGTAATCAGTATGAATGCAGGGCTGAAGTTAGGTGAAATCTGAGCAGATCTATTAGCTTGTTAGCAGCAAGTTTCTTCTCATTTGTACTGCTGTGGAACATACCAGACCCTTGGCTGCTAGCCCAACAAAACTCACTTGTTTGAGCTTTTTGTTTGCTTTGCTGGGTGAGCTATACCTGGCGAGTGCTATTGGCTCATAGAGGGCTCCAGCAAGCTCTACAGCTGGGACAAAGCCAGCCATGAAAAGTGGTAAAGAGAACGTGGAATCCAGCTGAAATAAAAATTACTTCCTTTACAGAACAAATGAGAAACTAAAGGCAAAATATATTGTGACACTTGATTAGTAAGATCTTTGGTTTGAAAAATTGTCTAAGTTAATAGAAACGCATATTCTGTTAACTACACATCATTTCCTCCTCTTCTCTACAAGAGAATGGGCAAAACTGAGAAGTATTAAGAGACATCTGAAGTATTGCCTGCAGTGGCAGTTTCTTCCACAATGCATATGTAGATTTTTATTTTTCTTTCCCAGTAAATAACTTTTTACTGTCTGTATTACAAAGTTCCAACCAGATTTCACCAAATCGTAGGTCTGGCTTCAGTGAACAAAAAGAAGTTCATCTTGATTGTCTCAAGTTGCCTACAAAAGGAGGTCAGTGATAGGGAACTCTGTTTACACCTTCTGAGCAGCTGAGCAGTTCAGGTGACTTCCAGGATCAGGTGTACAGCACTACATGGGCTGGAACTTCAACAAAACACAGCAAATCCAGCTCACATCTCATATCCTGGCAGCTGCAGCAGCAATGAAGTAGTGTAATTTTGCAAAAATGATTACTACTTGAGCTGCGTCTTCTGTGATGAAAAGTGTCATCTAGGGCTTTTCAGCAAATTGCTTGATAAAGTGTTATTCTTTTTTTTCATGCAGATTTGATTGTCTAGTGCAGTAGAATCTCAGAGAATAGGCTGCATTTGTAATATCGTTAAACCGTGCTATTTAGGAATGGATAAGCTTTTATAACATGGTCAGATTTTGGGGGTAATTTGCTATTTATCTGCTTATATGTTCTCCTAAACATGACTTTTTAATGATAAGAAGAAAACACAGGTTTCACAAATCTTCATTAAGTGAAAATGTCATCTCTTTTTATGATAAAAACAGTAGTAATGGATGAGGAGAAAATTGTGTTCAACTTTAGAGGAAGTTTTGAAAAATACAATGCAATGAAATTTAACCGTTCAGAATTTTATGAGTTATCATAAAAGCGAAGATTAGCACATTCTCCAGGCATTACATTTCCAAGTAAGACTGCTGTAACTCAAAATTTGCAAGTCTAGGACTGTTCCAGAACAATGAAAATACATAAACAGAAGTAAAAGGGATCTAGTCTAAGAAGGGAAATCAGTTACCAAGGCCAGTATGGAAAGGTACATACAGTTTTACAAAATTTTCACTTTGCTTGAGCTGTGATAACAATGAAGAAGTGTGTTAATATTTGACTAATTTTTAACCTGAATATCTGTCTACGTTTGTACGGTGTGAATATTTCTGTAGCATTTATAGCTGTTGGGAATAAAAATAACAGAAACCCCATGTCTTTCTCTTGCAGGTAATTAGCCAATCAAGGGCTAGGTTTAACCCAAGTATCAGCATGATTAAGAAGTGTATTGAAGTTCTGATAGACAAACAGTACATAGAACGAAGCCAGGCCTCTGCAGATGAATACAGTTATGTAGCATGATGTTGCTATCCTGCAGGTATGACTGTAAGGAGATCATTGCTGTCACTGTTTGGTGTGTTCCTGTGGGAAGAGGCAGGCCTGTGCCTCCATAATTGGTCACTTGGCAGCCCCTGTTTTTCTGCTGTTTACAACATCACCAGTGCCATGTCATGAGCGTCAATGAAAATGCCTATAGATATTTCAAGCTCATGTCATTATGACATTTCTTAAACTTTACTAAAAGAATGAGTGAAGTATTGCTGAAATGTGGAAAATTGGTTGGGTACCATGCTTTTTTTTCCCCTCCCTCCCCTTTCACGTTTGCAGTTGATGTTTTTTAATGTATCTTAAGACAAAGTTAAAAAAAAAAAAAAAAAAACCTAAATATTGTAATATGACAGATAACCTAATAATTGTATCTACATTAAAATGTAAAAAAAAACATGACAAACATGATACTGCTGCTTGTCAAATAAAAAAATAAAGTTATATAATGTGTCTGGAATGATTGTAGAAATGGATATAGCATTAATGTTTGTAAATATTATTCAGACTTGGACGAGTTAAAATAATGTTGTATGTTTGGGGTTTGGATAACCTCAGAAGTAGATCTGACATAAGAACTAATTTATATAAAACTGAATACAAGGTTTGTTATGTTTGATGTGATTATAAAAAAAAATATATATGGTGAAGCGCACATCTTGTTTTCTTGAGATTAGGGTAATTTGCATTCTGAGTGCCTGAAGGCCTACTCTGTGTCTGTTAATCTCACACTGTATGTTACAAGACAAAATAAACAGGCATTTGGGGGGATTTCAGTAGTGTAGTGCGCAAAGAGTTGGGAATGGTTATTATGAACATCAAAGATATGGCTTGTGAAACCACCCTGATAATGGGAAAGAATATAGCAGACAGGCAATTGAAAACTGTTGTTTCACTAGTGCATTGGGCAGAAACACTGTGTGGATAGGTACCTGTGTTTGTTTCCGCATAAGCCTATACTAGTTTTTTTTTTTTACCTTGTTTTCACTCCTGACTCATGCAGTTGTGTTTACCGTATTTTGTTTTCCTCTGCACCAGTTGTATTTCTAGCTATTTGGACAGACAAATTCATGGGCTGTTCCATGTCCTGTGTTTCTCATCACGGGTGGTATGGTGACTACTCACTCTCAAATAGGCAATGTATGACTCTAAAAGTTACTAACTCTACCACTGGAAGTAACTGGAGTTTAAAGAGCATTAAGAAAGTGAACACACTGAATGCCTGCTGCAGAAAAACAGCTTCCTCGTAGCTATGCCTGCAATTATCATTGACAGGATTTAAATGTTCTATTTTTGCCAGATTTTATTAGTGTGCATATAAATATATATATATGTAGATATATATTATTTGCAATATTTTTTTAGATTGTGTGATATTTCATCACCTACTAAAAGTCCAGAGATCCCAAACTGATTTTATGGGAAAAAGCCCTCTGGTGGGAGCTTTTTCCTTCTTCTTTCTTTTTCTAGCTTTTCACTGTATAAAGATTTATCTCTGACTCTCAGACTGTTGCTGTCTCATATTTCTTAAGTGGCATGGCATTCATATGTTACCTGGAAGGTACAGTAAACTTTCTGTATTTATCAAGGAAATGCATCAAGAAGTGGTAGTGTTTTCCTTACATGGCTTTTGGTGAGGGCAGATAACGGGCAATAAACAATGAAGGGCACTAAACGTTTCTTCCATATTTATGCCATTTTATCCCATGATGCTAAGATCTAGGTTTTTTAAACGGATTTATGTCTTAAAGAAGTGGGGTTTTTAACTGAACATAATATGGTTCAGTAAGTCATTGTCTAAAGAGGTAGTTCAGAGTTGTGTTGGGAGACAGCAAAGGTGCTTATAGTGTAAGTGTAATAAACAGGAGACACGTTAGCATAGATTTTGATGGGAATTGCTTCTAATCTATTTTGGTGTGAAACATTTCTGTGCTTTATAAAAAGGAATTCATTACTCCTTTTGGCAGAAAACAGAATAGAGATAATGTTCTGTGACACAATAGAAAAAAAAATATTTGCCTGAAAATTGAATTGTCACATCCTTTCTCCAGAAAACAAACAAAGAGTGACACCAAAGCTTTTGGAAACAAATGTGTTTTATCTTGTAATTTGTGTATGAGTCAACAGATTTTAAGCTTGTTTCTTCATAAAAGGGTTAATAAAAGCTTTATTTAAATACAGATTGCAGTAGCAAAATTTTAAGACTGAGGTTTAACAGTCCTTAACAGATTTTGTTTCAGAATCACTTTATAGACAAAACAAAAACTTTATTCCTCTAACCCAAATACGTAAGGTTTTAGCATTACCTTATCTCTGAATTTTTGCATACCAAAACCATCAAAAGTACTATTTTGCTTTTTAGATAAGCATGCTGCTGAGTTGAGACATGTTTAGCAAGTTAAAAACATTCATCTATTTCAGTGCAGTTGGCATACCCAGACAGTGTCTTTCATAATTACACACAAACTCAGACTTTTCAATGCCTCTTGGGAAACATGGCTGTAGCTGGGAAACATTTTGTATTCTCCTTTATAACTCACACCTTCCCCCAAGGAAAAAAGTAGTGCAGAGATTCAGCCCTCTCTAGCTGGGTTAGGTCACTGAAGTCATTGCTGGCACACAATGGTGCAGTTTATAGATGATGTAGTTTATGCTACAGCCTGACAGCTCAACACATCTGGCAAGTACCATTTAAAAATACAAAGTGCTAATAGGTATTACCAGGAGAGGCAAGTTATAGAAAGATAAGACATCTAAAAATGCTGTGCATTTTTAATTTTTCACTAGAAGAAACTGCTGTAATTGTATAGATAGTTTTATTCCTTATCAGCCTGTTGACATGTATGACCCACTGGTTTCCTGGGAGCCACAGGGCTGACTCTGGAAGCATAATGATTTCATACATCTCATACATTTATAATGTCAAAATGCGTTTTACCTCTGGTATTGTTGATAATTCTTATGCTAACTGAAAATGTATTTCTGTGATGATTTGTCTTCAGATTGCTTATCTTATTCTAGGAAACAAAAATGCGTACCTTTATTTACGTGTGTTCATACATACAGGGCTGCTGGAACTAGGAAAGGTACTCATCACCATACCATGAAAAGCAGTCTTCAAAGCGGAGAGAATCGTTACTTTTTAAGAAACCTTTCAATGAGTATGGCACTTTTCCAAATATGGAACAAAGTACAGAAATTGGCTAAAGGAAAAGTACATTTTATAAGCTGATACCTTTATGCTTAGAAAGCTATTTCTTAAAAAAGTCAATTTTAAAAGCAAATCTTGAAGCATAGTATTGATTTTTGAGCCGAATAATTCTTTGTACTTTAGAGCAAATACGTTAGGACTGTCCATGGTTTCCAAATATGGTAAGTACCTAGAGTTAATTAAGGTATTACAATCTATAAAAACATATTTTTCAAAGCAATTTTTCTTGCACTGAGTATTTTCCCTTATTACAAATCTGAAGTTATCCTTACTTGCCTATGGTAGGTTTTACTGCACTTCCTAGCTAATAACAAAAGAGAGGTTTTGCAAGTTTTCAGGCAAAAGAGGAAGAATCAAAACATTGCTTGGGTATAGTAATTTTAAAACAATGCAAGACTGCTAAATGCAAGTATGTGCATTTTTCTAGAAGGGGGTAAACAAGTATGACAGTAAAAGTAACTAGGCACATGTAGCTTGGATATGGATTTTTTACTGTCTCGCTTCTGCAGAATTCACAATTGCATCAATAAGGGGAGAAAATAACAGGTCACAAAAGGGACGAGGGGTGCATGCCAGTTGATCTCCCTTGAGAAGTAATGGAATTGTATTTTTGTGTTCTTTATATTTGAATAGTTTAAACATTTATGTGTTAATTAACAAGATTACTCTTTAGTTCAGTGTTGATGATTACTTGGCACCCATTTGAGGAAGAAGTGTGCTGGAGTATTCAAAGCAGTAAGTAATGCATTTGACATAGCTATGTGTTGGTGGTGCTCCCAACAACTCTCCCAGGAGCATGAAGCACAAGACTGCATGAAAACTCCCTAATCTGCCCAGTAAATCTACTCTCTGAGAAGTGAAGACTCTCAGCCTCAGGAGTAGTACTAAGCAAATCAAAAGGTACTCTTAGTCACTTCTAAAACAGTTCTAGCAGTTTAGGGAGTTACTTCCACCATGCATTTCTACACCCTCTTTATGACCTGACCCTGTGACTGAAAGCTGTCAATGATTTAAGCAAACCTGAAATGCTCACTTGATTGCTTTGGCTGGAGTGACACACAGCTTGTGTTAACTCCACAAGAAGTGGAGTTAATGCAGTGCTCAGATGGCGAAAGTGATGGGTGTGTGTATTACTAGTCTATGACAATATCAAGTGAAAACTTTGCATGTGAACCACTGGTGAACTTGCTGTTGATGAATCCTTTCCAGAGCTTCTGGTGTAGCCATCAGTCTCCATTGGTATTTTATACTGAGAAGCATTATACTAACTTTGTGTGTCCTTCCACTCTTCCACTGAGATAAATCATACACTAGTGTTTCTGTAAATAATGCTCTTCTAATCTTCTTTGATGTAGTGTTCTATACCAGCAACAGAAAATAATGTAATTTGGGACTACAAATTTGGGACAGAAAGTAAAGTAGGATGGATGAAACATTTCTGAATGTCTGTATAGCCAAGGCACCAATTATTTCAGACTGACTGTTCTTCAACCAGAAGTTTATTAGTGTTTACAGGAGCAATAGATACATAAGTAGATTGTTAGCTGTGTTTTCATCTTAAAGAGGCCTGTTCTTATCATAATCATTGAAAGGTAAACACTGCATTAACTCCTGTTTGTGGAAGCTGGTAGTTCTGATGTGTATCAAGCTCTTTTCCAGTAGCTGTGAACAGTAGCAGAGTAGTTGCCAACAGTTATTAAAGATGAGTGGTTTGAGGACAGTTTTGAACCTTGGCAGATTGCTGTTGCCTGTCTTTTGTTGTTGGGTATATCATCGATAACTTACTAGGTATGTATGCTAACAAGTAATACTTGGGTAATTTTTCATATCATGCTGAACAGTTTTGGTTCAGTTTCATAAGATATACTTAGGCTGCTTTCTTAAAAACTCTATGCATGGGTCCTTTCTTCTTTTGAACTTTTTTATAGTTGTCGAAACTTGAGTTTGAACAAAAAAAAAAATCTGAAACTGATATTTTGTAGCCATCTGGGTATTTGAAGCCAGTTCAGAATGTTTTGTGGCATTTGTTTTAAGCAGTGCCAGGCATTTGGCTCTTTCAGAGTGGTAAAATACACGGAGTGAGGTGCTGCCTAGAACTAGTCAGGAGGACACTCAGTGGAAGGGTACGAATGGTCTGCTGGCTCTTATGCTTTGGAAATTGACCTACTGTGTCTGTGTGCACAGGCTCTAGCACATCACACTTTCTTTTTAGGGTTTGTTGTGTTTCAAAGAGAGGGCATAAGCACTGATGCCTGTGGACATTCAAGAAACGAGAGGCCTGGCCTTTTTGAGCCTGTCTTCATTCTTTCCTTGACCAGGAGAGTGCCCTAGTCTTAACCAGTAAGACAAGCACAGCCTACTGCCTCTCTTGGAAGTACACAAACTTAAGTTGTCTTGAAGGTAAATCAAGTCAAAAGGGTGAACACTTACCTGCTTCCCAAGGCTTTTGTGTATTTTTCATTGCAATATTCAAGGGAGTAAAAACCAATAATTGGGACAAGGAATGTGTAACTTAGTCATTAAGTATTCCTGTGGGAGCTGGAGCTGTGGCTGTGGGTATGGGTTCCAGTCAGTGTGTTGGTACACTAACGATGAGCCATCTGATTTCTCAGTGCAGGAGGAAAGCAGCACTCGCCAGAATTCTGGATGAAAACTTCATCCTCTGCGTTTATTGACATCCATAATAGACTTAAGTGGTAGCTAGTGATCTAGTTACAGGTAATGCGTATGTGAGCACTTAAAGTTTAGGGGTCATGTCACCACCTGGAGACTCAGAAAGACTTGGAAATTAGGCTTTCAGGACTACGTTTTAGGATCTGCACATATGTTCTGCCTGACTGCCATCTAAAGCCATGAAAATGAGTCATGTGAACCTTACCTGTAGCCTCATCTTAGCGATTCCAAGTGAAATTCTCCTCTCCCTTCCCCCGAGTGGGTGTCTGCTGCCACATGTTTTCGTGTACGGGTAATGGTGTATCTAAGGCTCACTGAAGCCTCAAATTAGGTAGGTCTGCATCTATTCCCTAAAAGGGAACAGATGTACACCTACAAAGCATGCGCTCCCTAAAATCTGAGTCATGGTTGTGAATCAGAGATGCGCCTGTTGCAGCTGGTGAAAGATTTGGGAAGATGAAACGTTGCTGTTGAGAACTGGCAGTTGTCTCATTTTGGGCTAAGGAAAACTTCCATCTGCATGAAAGTAGACTCTAGCCTCAAGAAACCTCTATCCATTAAGAAGACTCCACAAATTAGTACCTGTCATCCATTGCTGAGTAAAGTAATGGAGGAACTGTAGTAGCTGCTCCTTGTCTCTCTTTCCTCAAGGCAGCAGCCTTGCCTGTGCTGGATGTGTTCCCTCTTTCTAGCGATCAGGCATTTAGTTTTTAAAAATGTGTATTTTAAAAGGCACATATGTAGGTTGGCAGATAAAATGAGAGAAATAGAGCTTGTGTCACTGCGTGAGCTTGACATTAACTTAGTGGGAAAGGGCAAGTAAGAACACGTATTCAGGTCCTGAGTGGCAGCCTCGCAGTTGGGGCAAAAGTGTGGGGTTTTGCACGTGGACCCACAGACCCTCTTTATTCTTTCCCACACCCAGGCACAACCTTTGAAATGCAGACTTGACAGGCAGAGCTGGAATATCTGCTCTTTCCCTTCCTGGTGCAGCTCCTCTGAGCGTAAGGGCTACATGTCTGGACAAGCCTTGCTTTTGCCAACTGGTTCATAGGGAAAGGCAGTGCTGTCGCCTGCTCGCAGGGGAGGAAATGTTGGGAACACAGTGGGCAAAAGGTACCCTGCTAGTGGCAGCACGCTGTGGCCATGGGGATTTGTGGGTGGCAAAGGAGGGTGTGATATGTGTGGACTTAATTCTAATATAGGGACAAAGATCATAAACTGTGTGTATTAAAATGCCAAGAAATGTGGGATAAAGTTCATAATAATGTATTACCTGAGATAGCTCAGGAAACCAGGTTATAGGGGTCCTATGTAATGACAAAGATTAAACTATCAAGTAAAGGGGATGCTACATGCAGGTATGCTTTTTTTTTTTTTGATTGCTTGATTGATTTCTATGTCCCTTTCTAAAATAAAACACAGACTTGGGAAAATAAGGGCTATCAAGAGGTTTATTTTGGAGGTTTTCTGTGGGATGTTTAAATTGCATGTCCTGCTGATGCAGGAGGACTCGGGGCTTTGCATCTCCCTGAATTTCCTTATGTGCTATCTAAAATGGCCTTCGAGTTGTTCCCCATCTGTAATAGTGGTTGGCTGGCTGAGCTCCAGGCACAGTGAAGTCGTTTCTCTTTGCAGAGGCTGTTCTTGTACATCTCATTGCATCAAGCTCTTCTTTCTTGCCGTACACATACCCAGGTTTTCTGCAGGAGTCTGCCATTGGTCATGGCTAGTTTTAACACCAATTATAAAGCTAAAAATCACATCAAATCCTGTCCATGCAGACTAGAGTTTTGATACCAGTCCTACGGAGCACTGCAAACCATCAGTTGTTTCATGTACTGGAGAGAAATATCTTGAATTAACTTCTTTTGCCCTTAGAAACCCTTTGGGAGGTTATTTTATTCATTTTTGCACGTATAAAATGCTTGTGAAAACCTCCAGTTATCTACATAGTAGTTAAGAGTGTGGACAACTTAAATGCAAACTTCTTTTCAAAACATCATCTGCAGTGATGGAGGAAGCAACTGTGATGGGGTGTCTTTGTGTTCATCCTCTGCTGGAGGCTAAAAGACTTTCAGAGATTGTAGAGTAGTTACATTCAGTAACAACTGCTCTAAAATCACTGTTTCTAAAAGAAGCGGCAGCATGGAAGGAAGAGATCCTTCCACTGTTTTATTTTCACACAGTGGGATTGTTCATTAATCAACAGAATATTTGGTTAATTGGGAATATTTGGGGAGGGCGGCAGAAAGTTATCAAACCTGCTTGGGGCAGGTACTGCTAGTGGGCTGTCCTCATCTTCCCTGGAGCTGCTCTCATGTGATGTGATTCCCCTGCTAGCTCTGCAGGAGCATTACTCTTAATTTAATCACAGCTCTGTGGAAACATGGGTACTGTCTTTAAAATGCATTGTTACGGCAGAATCTCTGCTGCTCTTGGAGGCATTCAGCCCTGGTGACCATGGGGGAGCAGAGCGGTGTGACACTATATTCAGCTGAAAAGGTCAAATACTGGGTTGACAAATATGAAGAAATTAAAATGCATTGCTTTTCCTTTGGTAGTGTGATGACATTTTAGGTGCATGAGCCTGTTCTACAGCAGAGGCCCCACTGCAGCCTTCTGCCAGTAGAGGTAGCTACGGGAGCTGAGCTGGGCAGAGGCACTGACTCTCTCCTCCCTGCTCTCACCACGTCCTCTCTGGTTTCTTCCTGCTTGCTAGGATTCAGCAGTCCCAAAGCCAGCTTCTCACAGCAGCAGCGTCCAGTATGTTTTAACAGTACGTTTTAGGAAAGGAAATAGTTTTCACTGTGGAGCCAGTATTTAGCAGATGCTTTAGAAAAGGGAATGGGGCCAGGGAGAGCCTAAAGAGCACAGTTCATAAAGAATCAGTGAAACTTATGCATACACACTTTGGAGCTGGGAAGAGATAACCCAGCTGATTCCATGCTCTTATGATTTTGGGGGTGTGATTGAAAGTTAGGACCCTGCCTGGGATGCATTTCTGCTGGGACAGCTGCAGCCACTTAGCAAATTTGAGTGGGAGGGTAAAAAGGGGAAGATGCTTTTTTATCTCAGCTGAATGCCTTTTCTGAGCAAGGATACCACATCTTGCAGAAAACCCCTTTTTTTGCCACTAGAATTCATCTGGGTGGAGATTACCATTGATCCTGAGGAGGCCTGGGAGCAGTGCAGCTCTTGAAAGGTATTGATACTTCACTTGCCAAGACAGGGAGAGAAAAGGACTGAGAAACAAGATTGGTGTGAAGTTGTTTTAACAGCCAAATCACTGTTACAGTAGATGGGTTCTAAAAAGGTGGAGGAAAATACAGTTTGGGGATTGAAGGGTGTATGAAATAGAAGGACAGACACAGAGCTAGTGGTATAGAAATAGTTTCTGTGTTTCAAAGTGTGGTGCATTCAGTCTAGGATGGGAGAAAACCTCTAACCTAGCTCTTCAGCTGGGCAGTTTGTAAGCACAACTTCAAATTAGAAACTGTGTGTTTGATTCCCCATAATCTACTACTTTTGAGTTCCCAGTAGCTGCTTTCTCAACTCCAAACCTTCTTCCTGTGAGTTCTGTGTGGAGTATCTGATGGCATGAAATTTTAAACCCTTGTTGAAAACAAAAGGCTCCTCAGTTTTCAGGTGCTGAGTGAATGAAATACGGGATCTAAACTTGATTTGGAGAAGAAGCTAGAAATAGCAAAAGCAAAGACAGCTCCAGGTGCAGATACAAAACTTTCTTTCCAAACTTGCAGTGTTGTAGCAGAATGGGAGAAGCCCTGAAGCAGAGGAACAGACCATGAACGTATACCTGCTTTTTCATTTGGAGCACACTGCAGTAAATCATAATGGGTGGGAGAAGGTGTGACAATAGAAAACAAGTATAATAAATCCTACCATTAGGAGGTTAGTGCTGTACTACTTAATGCCTCCTTATTGTTTTGAGGTTCCTGGCTCAAAGCTGTTTGCTTTCTCTTTAATGTCTTTATGGGTTTGGAGTCTTTTTCCTATTTTTATGGCAGAAACAAATATTGAGAAATAATTTTTAATTGTCTGGTTCTAGCCATCTGGTTGGAATACATAGGACAACCTTGTGGTGAGAAAAATTATAAAATGTAACCATTTATGTTATGATTTCTTGTTTTCAGAAATTCATCTGCATTTTCAGCACACCAGCTGAAAGCATTTGCCTTGGCAGTGGGTTGGACTAGGTGAGCTCCAGAGGTCCCTTCCAACCCTAATGACTCTGTGATTTTAAGTGTCAGCGTGGTAAGGTGAATCAACTTAGCTGCAGGATTCTTGCTTCTGTGAAGGAGAGATGAAATAAGTATGGCTAGGCAATGTGACCCTCTGATGGCATTGTGAGCCTTTTGTATCTAAAGTCAGGGCCTAATCGTTGAACTTTCAGATAGAACATGAGTGTATATTTTGCAAATGTCTTTTGGTTTTGCTAAGGAGAGGAAACCTGACTTTGCTGTCTGGTAATATCTGAGTTCATAGAACATTGATCTTTGAGATCTAAAGTAGAAAGCAAGAGTTACGATGTTTGAAATTAATTACATATAAAATCTATTTAGTCAAGACATGTGTTCTTCAAACTCAATGAAAAAAAAGATCTCTGCTTCAAAACATTGAAGAGCATGGTCCAACTGGAGTGAAGTGCAGAGATTCTGAGAAGTTCTGGAGTGGCTTGTGGCCAGTTAATTATGCAGGTTTTTTTAGGTAATAGACATTGTGTTGGAACAATTATTAGTTACAGGTTTTAACTGTGGATTGCCCTTTTCTTTAAATGGTAGTTATTTCTACTGACGGGAATTCAAGATACATGTGTACAGAAGTAGAGCCAAGAAGAGATCCTGGTTTGGTGGGCTGGTCACTGGTGCAGCAGTGGGGAGGGCTGAATGCACACTTTGGCTCCCAGGTAATGTCTTTTGCTCCACTTGAAACAGTCCTTGAAGAAATCATAGAATGATTTATGTCAGAAATGACCTTTAAGGTATTGAGTTCAACTATAAAACTAAGGCTGCTGAATCTGCAATGAAACCTTGTCCCTCAAACCCAAGAACATGGTACTAAGCAATTTTATGCATACACCAAGGTAGACAGTGCTGTGGATCTGGGGGAATACAGAGAGGCTCATCTGGGAGCAGGAGCTAAGAAACGGATGTGCTTTCTGTCTGGAGTGATGGAGTCCTGAATTCCTTTATACTCAGCAGCACAAAGTAGCAGCAGTGGAGAGGGCTCACTTCCAGGTTAACCTTTAGCTAGGTGCCCCTAAGAGGCTGCTTTGAGTTACTTCTAGTCTTAGGGAATAGAGCATGGTTCTTCTCCTTCCTGGCTCTATGTTCTAACCATCAGGCTATTAAGTAAAAAGGCTAGATGAGACGGTTGCTGCCTTCCTTTGGTTCTATTTTAAAAGGAAGTATCTGTCATCAGTGCACTTCAGAGGGCACCTGTCTTGTGTGCTCTGAGAAAAGCCCTTCAGACTGAGTACCTCTGGGGACTTATGATTCTGGAGCCTGCTCTGGCTGCAATGCTGAGCTGTTCAGCCCTGTTGAGACTGAGGTGGTTGTGGGCACGCACACAGGTGAGACACCACCTGTCTGGAACATCTGGAAATCAAAATAAGTACGGTGCCTCTATGCATGAACTTTTAGGATCACAGTTTTTGTCACTATTTGGTTTAGCTTGGCAATATGGTATTTTAATGTTGAATAACCTTGGCCTAATAAAGTCAATCCTCATCTCTGTAAGAAGCAGAGATTTTAATTTTCTTCCTTGATAACATGCGGCAAAGGTTTTGAACAAATTTTCCTGAGCAGCCCCACTGCTGGATTAGTTCAGTCAATTCAATCAGAGTGTGCAAAACACAAACCCTAGGCAGAGCTGAACTACAAAGCAGAGATTTTACAATGCTAAATAAAGTGAAAGCACCAGGGGAAAAATATCTGAAATCCTCTTATATGATTATTAAGACAAAAACATACACATGAAACCAGCAAAGTCTTAGACTGGGGTGGCACAGAGAACTGGCAAGGGAACAGCCTGTTCTAGTTGGATGCTGTATTTGATGTTAGCTGGAAGCTGTAACAAAGCAAATATTTCAGGACTCCTTGTAGGTCTCTGCATGAGCTGACCATGAATGCACTGGCTGCCTTCTCCTTCCACCACACTGCTGATACCAGCTATCCCGCACATCCTTGTACTCCCCCTCTCTAGTCACTGGTTGCGTTTCTCTCTTCAAGTTCTTAAGAAACTTCATTCTCATTTCTTCTTCCCATCCCTCAACCACTGAACTTCTCAGCCTTTCCACCCAGGCACACTTTCATCTACAGTTGCACCCATGTGCTATGGATTCCTTTGAATTGGCATACCCTCTCATTTATCTTGTTTGCTTGCACTGGCCTTCTGTGCGTGCATGCATGTAGTGCTACCAAGAGATAGTGGTACCTGCATCTTCACTAGTGTATAGGCAGTGCTAACAGTGCAAACTTTTAGAAACAGATTAAAAAATCTTAAGGAGTGCAACCTCGTCTTCAAGCTTCTCATATTTAGCAGCTCTGCAATGGCACCTGCATCCCATTTCAGCAAAACATTAACATGTAATAGCAGTAGGCCCCCCAGTAGGAAACTAGATTGCTGAAGTTACATAAAGCTGTCTGAGAATACTAGATGGGACAACACACAGTTTACTTTTCAGGCTGTTCCAGTTAATCTCATTTACACTGCTGTGTATAGAACCTTACAGGTGAGAAATGACTTTAATTATGGGTAAATTGCATCTAGTTCATGGGGCTGAGGCCAGCGATTATACTCAGAAGACCTAATGAAATAAACATGCATAAAATTGCATGAGAAAGTTAAAACCTGTGTGAGAGGAGCTAATGTGAAAACAGGTAGCATGAAGCTGAATGGCACAATGAATACCATTAGATTTGCCAGGCCGGGTTGTTATGCATTCTCATTAGCAAACAGGCACACATAAGGAGATGAGAGAATTTGACCTACAGGCTTTAATCCGAAAACTTATTAGGCAAATCACAAAGATTTGATAACAAAAATCTACCAGATACCGCAGTATGAATGACCTTGCTCTGCTGGGTACCTGCTGCTGGCTTGGAGCATGGTGGCAACTCCTGAGTGTCTTTACTTCTTAGGATGTTTCCATCAGATGATTGTTGAGCTCCCTTTCAACCTGATATTCTATGATTTATAATTTCTTTTGACTGAGATTCTGGGGCAGAACATCCACAGAGCTTCGAGGAGCTTTGTTCTTTGTCCTTTGCAGATATTAAATACAACAAGATCAAAAAGAAATTAGATTATTTGTCTTAAATAAAATTACACTTGTTTGTGTCTTTCTAAATGAGCTGCAGAATAGTTACAGTTGGTTTATAGCACTCAGTTATTTTCTAAATCTCTACTGAAAGCACAGGGCTTCTGGTTTAATGATTTAGGTTTTGTTTCACTGAGTAGGCAGTATATAATCATAAGCTTTTTTGCATTTAATAACAAACTTTGAAACTCAGTGTGTAGGAATTGTTAAAAATCTGTATTTGTTGAATTAATATATCCTTTTATCTGAATAAAGTGTCCATTATTTTAACAGCATAAATAATCCTTTTTGATGTTATGAGCTGTTACACTTCAGAAGTCTACGGTATAAATGGTTGCACCTGAGATACTCATCATCTGTTTTTCTACAGTGACTAGCAAAAAGTAGGTGCTTTGTAGTTTCCTCTGAGCTACTCTGGCTCCTTGCAGAGAAGAAATGCTCCAGAGATGCTTTTGATGCTATTGACTGGATCTCTACCAACTGTGAGAGGAACTTTGAGTGAGTAGATTACACATAGATACCTACATTTACGTAGGTGAATGCTGTGCTTGGAGCTTGGCCATAAGGAATGCTATGAGCGGAAAACAAGGATGGGCCCAAAATTTGTCAGGAAAAGACCTTGCAATTTCTCTGTCCTGAATTTGGGAATATTGAGGGTTTGACCAAGACCCAGGAGCAGCTGTGGGAAATGAATTACCCAGGATGTTGTAAGCAGAGGGGTCTTACTGTGGTTGACTTTAGTCTTGAAGGTTGGTTGTCTATGAAGAGAACACCAGGCTGACAGACATAACCTGTTCCTCCCAGGTTGAAGTCAGTGATCATGAGGCTCAGGCTGTTGGTGCATCAATTACTGCAAGATAAAGCTCTGTTCTTTGAGCTAATGGAATAATGCAATTAGGATGAGGCAGCTAAAGGAAAAGTGACACCCGCTGTGCCAGACGCAGCGTAGCCACGCTTTAAAAACCTGCCCAACCAAGCTTTGTTGTGGTAAAGAGCCATCATATTGTACCTGCCCATGGCTCTGGAGTGGGAAGGACAGCTTTGCAGACAGAAATTAGGGAAGAGGTGGGAGCAGAGGGGAACATGATAAAGGTCACAGCTGTGAATGGTGTGGAAATTATGAGTAGGGAGAGTTCACTGTCTCTTTTCATTAAAAAACTGGGACATCAAGTGAAGCTAGCAGGAGTCAGGCTGAAACCAATAAAAAACAAAATGAAGTGGATTTTCATATAGTGATTAATGGAGTGGTTGGACTCTTTGCCTAAAGGATGTTGTGACTGCTAAAGGTTCCTGTGGCTTAGGAGCAGACAAGACAAGTTCATGGAAATCTGTTAGGGGCTACTAATACAAAGAGGCCACATCCACCCAAGAAGTCCCTAAAAATGGCTGGAGACAGAAAATACTGACAGAAGTACAATATGTTCTTGTGCTGTTCTATACTTAAGCTAATGCTTAAGGAGAGAAGATACTGGTTAGATTGCACCTTTGTGCTGACTTTTGCAACCACTCTTGCATATTCTTTCACTTCCATGAAACGTGTTAATCTTCCTTAAGTCGTTAGCTTTATTCCAGAGCAACCTTGCATGTTCATCATAGCACAGAGCCATGTTTTATTTTCCTATTATGTTATAATAGTGATTTCTTTTGTTAGCTTTACTCATACTTATTTTTTAAATGAGATATCTCAAGGGAACAAAACTAATAAAATGTATAAAAAAACCCCCAAACTTTATTTATGCCAAAGCACTTCTGGGAGATCTGGTTCTGTATTAGAAGATGCAAAAACTAATTTAAAATGCTGAGGTCAGACTTTCATCCAGCTTTCCAGAATAAGCTACAAAGAGCTGTTTGCATCATTGCTACAAAGCAGCGTGTGCATTGACAGCCTTCAGCTTTCTGTCTGCTGTCCTGCCTACCAGGACTCTTGCTGCTATCTCCATGAAGAAGACAGGGGGGTGGAGAGTAGAGGTGGTTGTAGGCTTGTGGCAAGTAAGGTCTGGTAGCACAGCTACGGCACATTGCCCAGGCTGAAGGAAGCATGTCAGATCAGTGTCTGTTTTCACAATAGGAAGAGCTAAATTGGAAGATCTGGTTTTAGTATTTCTGAGTATGCCATGTAATTGTCATTATGCAACTGCAGTTGTATAATCCTGGGCAACAGTCTCAAAACCAAACTGTTTCTGGATGTCCTGATTTAAACCCACATTACAGGGATGTTGGGTGCTCACAGAAAGCACTGCAGTTACTGGGCTGTATATTTTGAACATGCAAATGCTCTACCAAGTTCAAAATTCACTGACAAATGAGATGCTCAGAATCTTTGGGCAGGAATCTGAAAGCTGACGTACTGTCAGCAGTTTTGGCTTCCATCTTCCTCTGCTTCACATATTCACTGTGAAATAGGATCATGGTGTCTGCTCAGTTTAGAGTTATTGAGAAGAAAAGCACTGAGATGCTGTAGTAAAAGGTTCATAACATTTTCAGAAACTTACACTTGGTGCAAAGGCTGGGTACCATGCTAGAAGTAAGGCTCGGGAGTATGCGCAGGGTGTCTATTTTGTCAGTCAATAAGCAGGAATCCTGGGAGAAGATCAACCTGCAGTTGTGCATTCTCAACTCTACCTGCATTTGACTTCTTTTGTCATGGTACAGCTACTTTTCTTGACTCTGTCACCTTTACAGGATGGAGATTGTATGGGCGTTTTTAAAAGGCACCAACTTTCCCATGAACATGTGTGCATAGAGGCCTTTGCTCAGTGAAGCCTTTAGGGTTTTTAAATACCTCTTTAATGTGAATGATGGTGCTCATACAGTTGCGATGGGAATGTATTGCTTTTAGCAGCAAGGGAAGCTGTATAAATGCTTAGGCAGCATAAGTACCACCCAAATTGGAAAGAAATAAACCACAAAAAGCCAACCTAAACATATACTTATTACAAGTTAAAAGTTGTCCTTGAAGAGTGCAATGAACCTGTGTCCTTGGTGGCAGCAGGCAGTAACATTGGTGATCACTGATACCTTGAGAAATTACCCCGTGTGTAAGGGAGGTTGCAGAAGAGCGTGTATGCTAAACTGTTATGTTATTGCCTGCTACCACTTCTCTACACTTACTCCCACATGTAATGTCGTATTACTCAGCCTGGAAGTCAGGGAAGGAGGAAGCAAATGTTTATTTTCCCTTTTCCTGTTGGAGAACAATTTCTGCCTTGTCAGAAGTAGATGCCAAAATTAGCAGTGAATGTGTATGGTGAGCTGATTAATCTTCAGAGTAAAGTGCCTTCAGTGTGACAGCAGAAAGTCAAGGTGAAAATTAAGGCTAGCCCCTCATGTCAAGAACCAAGAGCTGTTGCCAGTACTGATGCTTCACCAGTGTCTTCCTGGCAGGAATATAAAGCTCTCAGGTGAGGGAGGGTGAGAAGCTTATGCAGGTTGTAGCTCCAAATCTGCATGTGTAAAGCTCCCATTTATGTTATTTGCTCTTGCACAGTGCTTAGTTTGTACATACTGAACCAATTATCTATAAATTCCTGAAATTAGCTTTTGAGAAGATCTGGCTCATCTTTTTTTCTGTCAAAAATAGACACGAGACGTATTTCAGTCAGCTGAATGTGTTACTGAAAGGAGTAGTTTGGAATTAATCCAAACTTTTGAAGAGTAAAAAAAAGACCCTTTTTTCCAAGCTGATTGTCCAGTAACAGCAGTTTGGATCAATATGCTAACAAGTTTCTATTCATCTTCGTAACTTCTGGACTGCTATTTTTCCTGATTTTGAAGTAGCAATCAATGAGACCTGTTTGTAGATGCCATGTATACTATAGGCCTGACCTCACACTCTTTTCCCCGGTTTGAGGTATCTGGGGAGGAACATGTACTTGATACCCAGGGACTCAACAGATGCCATGATTACCTCATGAGACCTGCCTGTGTCCTGCAGAGCCCATACTTTCTCACAGCCTTTGTTATTCCTCAGACAATTATATCAGACAAGTTGACATAACAAAAACGGATCTAAATCCAAGAAATGAGATTCCTCGGTCCACTGAGCACTCTAATTCCTCTTCACCACATACCCACCTACTACTTTTGTGTCTTATGTTTTCATTCTGCTGCACAGGCCAACAGGCTGAGGTTCAAGCTCAGTCCACATAAAATAGACATAAGCTGAGCATCCCTAGAAAATACCTCACAAACTTGCCTAAGCAGGCCCCTATAATCTCAGTAGCTTTATCACAGAGATATGGGGTATTCCTCTAGGCTGAAGTGATGCAATCTAGTCCAAGGACATCAGTCTTCTCTGATCCATATCTTTCAGTCAAGTGCATTTCTATCTGAAGTGTGTCCTGCTCACCGACTCATGAAGCACACACTCCTCACCAACACAAGGTTGGCACCAGGCAGCACCTGGGAGTGACCCTTCAGAGACAGTTTGGATCAGCAGTCTGATATTTCATTCTTTGAGAGAGCTGGTGAGTGTTGTCTGACTTTGCACAGGGGAAAACAAGCTGTACTCAAAGGCAAACCAAGATACTCTCTGTGTTTAAAAAGGCAAAGCAACATAAAAACAATCTCTGAAAGCACTAGAGTAAACAAACGAGATACAGCAGATAAGGTGTAGTAGGGCAACCCCCATGGGGGAGATCAGACCTCTTTGATAAAGTCAGACAAACAAACCATAAAACCTGTCTGCATTTAGGGAGTACAGGTTCAGTGATTACTCAAAAATATTTAGTATTAGAATTCTCTCTGCTACTGTCATTCTGCTTATGCATCACTGTGAAGCCTCAGAAGTCATGAAAGGATCTTACATCAAACGCAAATGGGAAGCAGAAGGTGCTGTATTTACCTGCTCTACTGCCATGTTTTATCCTGAATTACCCTGTTTTATGCCTGATTACCCCGAATTCCTCCGCAGGGACCCTGGAGCTTGCAGTTCATCGGATCTGATGATCTTGTTAGCCTGCAAGGAATTATTGAAAATATTCCAATTTAAAGATTTGTGATTAATCTGAAAGTAAGCACAGTTGCCAGCTGGATAATTTATCTTCATATCACTTGTATCCTATTGTCTCTAGATTGTAATTTTTTCAAGCCTGCTGCCTATGTGTAACCACAAGCTTGGTGTACCTGTTGCTGTATGCAGGGTATAGCATAAGGGAAACTTGATTTTGGAACCTGGATTTCTGCAGGGGACAGCCCACAGCACAAAGCTGTGCTTGGTAGCTGGTGGATTCTGTTTAAATCCAAGTGCCACACGGTATTGCATAGTTTGTGTTATCTGGCAATAACAGACAAAATGCCAGAAAGGTGATGTTGCAAGCTGCTGCTGGCTTATGGGCTTCAGGTTCTTCACAACCTGCTGAGAGATCAACTGTGAAATAGTTAACAATTTTGGTATACACCAGTGGTTTTAGGTTTCAGAACAACCAGTAAACAAACGTGTAGGTCCATGTCTCGTTTGCTCTTGTTTATCTATGGATGCAGGAATACATTCAATCAATAGACATCAAAGTTGGTATTTTAAAAAAATGCCCACCCCTGTTTTTATGTTGCAACACACTATTGTTGGAACCTTTTCCATTGTGGTTTCATGACCTAGTCCTCCTCTGGTTTCCATAACAGGTGCTGAAGTTACAGCCAGTGCAAAAGCAGTCAGGAGGACCAGTTTCTGATTGTCTCATCTTTCTTATGCCTGTATTCATCATGGCTTTCACTAATCATCAGCTACCCCAAGCTCTCCCATTGGCTTCTTTTCTTAATCTCTTACTGCTACTGAAATTTGAGACTCAAAGTAGAGCTGCTGTTGTTGGTTATCACTGCTGTCAACTTTGCTATGGGAGTCTAAGAGCTGGGAGTGTTTTTTAAGTCTTCTGTCCCTCTTGAAGGTGTGTACCAATCGTGCATTAATTTTATGAATATTTACAAGTCTCCTTCTTTGTGCCCCAACTACCAAAATCCTCATCTGAGCTTCCTGTAACTCTCCTCCCCCCACAACTGAGTTAAGTGTGACTGCTAAGCTAGGCTTAGATTTGTTATCACCAAGATGTGAAAGTTTTTCTCCTGCCTGCTCCCATCTATTTCCTTCCCTCCCTTGCCCTGTTCTGCTGCCTGCCAGACCCTGGGCTCGGCCTGGCAGAAAGCTCTCCCTTTCTCATTGCAGGATTAGTTTTCTGCCTTTTTAGTAAGGTGAATATTCTGATGGTGAGGTCCAACAAGCACCAGAGACAATGTAAAACAAGAGGCAGAAGCAAGAAATAGGAATACTATCCAGTGGGAAACTGGATGGTTTCAGCACTGAGGATTATGGATGCAGCTAGAACTCTGACATTGAGCTTTTCCTTAAAACCTCCATTAACTTGACAGAGACCTTGCATAGCCTCAGAGTTTGTAGTTTCTATGGCAAGCTTCCTTGGCTGTCATTTCAGGGATGTTCCTTCCTGATGTGTGAGTCTCATTTCAACATACAAAGTTGAAGCTTCTTCTCTTCACCTAAAATGCCTTTCAGAGTTCTGCTCCTCTTTGTTACCTTCTCCTGTCTTAACCCATAACCTTCATTTTACCAGTAGTTCTTTCATTTTCCACCCACTTGTTTTCTTTAAAAATTCAGATATAGAGATGTGTGTATGTATTCATATACACACATTTGTTTCCTATTTACCTCTATATGCAAAGATCCCTCCCCCATTTCATCAGCAAGATGAGAATCCTCACCCGAAAATACTCATCTTTGTATGGAAACAACGAGTAACGATAAGTGGCACAATGGAAAGAAGCTACTATTTATGGTTTATATGAGGAAAGAGAGTAATGCTTATTTGGTTTAAATACTCAAGTCACTCTTCTCAAATCTCTTTTATCTTAGAAAGTCAGCTTTGTGCAACAGAGACTGCATCGCATGTATATGTAGGACCCAATTCTGATGATTGTGCCCTCACAGAAGTATTTCATAACAACTGTAAGTGGATCATAGAATCACAGAATGGTCTGGGTTGGAAAAGACCTCAAGATCATCCTGTTCTAACCCCCCTGCCATGGGCAGGGACACCTTCCACTAGAGCAGGTTACTCAAGACCCCATCCAACCTGGTCTTGAACATTGCCAGGGATGGGGCATCCACAGCTTCTCTGGGCAACCTGTTCAGTGCCTCACCAACCTCATAGTAATTTCTAAACATAGGTTAGAATATCTAACCTAAATCTCCCTGTGTAAGGGGAAAAGTAGAAAATCATCAAAAGAAAGTGTTTTCTGAAGTTTTGCTCTTCTGAAATACTATTAAGCATTTCCTTGGTCTTCATGTCTAACCTAGGCAGCAGCAGCCTGTGCTGGCAGCAGCGGAGGCGTTCCCATCAGACACGTTTTCAAAATAGAACTGCTACAGGAATTCCAGCTGTCACCCTGCTCACGACGTGGCCTTTGCTGGCTGTGCTCAGGAGATTAGCTTTCTGTTTCAAGAGAGAGGTGGTGGTTGTCAAAGAAACCCCAAACCGAAGTATTTTTTCACTGCTTGTTACATAAAGTACTTTTTTTCAGCATGTATCACAAATTGAAGTGGAAGCGGTTGTCAGGAAACTTAAGATGAGCACAAAGAGTCTGAAAAGGAGTTCTACAGGTACAGCAGACTAGACAGGCAGCATTCAGATAATCTGAAATTCAGCCTGGCCTTCATGACATGGCACAGCAGCAGAAACATGGGCAGAAGTTGAAGAATTAAAGCTTCCATTAGCAGAGCTCATCTCCAAGCTGCCTGTACTTCTGGGAAGGGACTGGGTCATCTTAATAGGCTGGCTGAGTCTCATGGCTCTCTTCTGTATATCTCAGTGTAATACAGTATACACTATCCAGCAGTTAGTCTTCTGTGTGACTTTCACTAGGTGATTGAATGTGAGGGGGTGTCAAATGTTTGAAAACATACATCAGCTTCTTTCTCTGAGCAAGGTAGGAGTAGAGTATAAGCAGGCAGCTGCTCAGCTGGGGGTTCCTGTTCCCTCCTCCCTGCTCCCCTTCACTGATGGAGCCGGCTGTTTATTTCCTGGTGCCTGTGCAGTTTTCCTCTTTGCTCTTTTGCTTTTTTACAGCAATTGTGTTGCAAGCTGTGATAGTTAAGGTTGCAGAAGTAGGAAGGTTTGTAAGGAGAGGCAGTATGTGTTATTAGACCAGCTGATGTGAAATGTGGTCAAGCTTTCCCATATGCAAGCATTTCAGCAAGTCTGATGCAGATATCACTGGAAACCATTACTCCCAGGCTTCTGAAACATTTGTCTCAGCAGCAAAACAAACCTGGGACAATTCCACCCTGCCGGAGCTACTCATTCCTTATCACACCCCTGGATTGACTGTTTCCTCAGAATGGGACTGCTCCATAAAACAAGTGAAGTTCTGCAGGTCATTTTTAAGTAACCAAACAAAAGTAATCTGTAATTGTGTTAATTACTTAGCCCATCTGTGGGAGAAGTGATGCTACCAGAGGGCTTTCAGTAGCAGTAGAGGTGATGGATGGAGACAGAGAAAAAGCATTTGTAGAATAGGGACAAGTCAGAAGATGAGGTGTTGAGAGAATTGTAATGAACATAAACCCAATGCCTCTATTTGTTCTGTTACCATTTAACACTAAATGGTATCTATTTAATGCTAAATATTATAATATTTAAACCTAAATATTTTGTGAATCTTCCTTGATGACTGGGAATGAGATGTGAGAGGGAATTATTGTTTTGCAAGGGTAATTGATAATGGTGCCTTTTTATTTATAATTCTTGTGAGCTCGTTCTAGTACATAGTAGTTGGCAGGTTTTGCCCACATCTACTCTACACGAGGACCTGATACGCTGCATGACATGCATTACGTACTGGGTGTCTACGTGTAAACTTTGATGGTTAAGGAATTAGGAATATTTCTCATAGACCTTCTATGGGCAGGTTGGTAGCTTTTGTATTTCTGATTCTGGCAAGATCTGGCTGTATTCAGTGGTCAACTTCTTTTGAAAGACTGAGGGTTTGCTGGAAAGCTGTGAGATTGACTTCTGGAGAAAGATTTGGCAAGGATGACTTTCTTCCCCAGTAGGCTGTAATTCTTTGCCAGGTGACTGGCAGTTTAAGGCCATATGTGACAAACAGAAGTGTATTGTTAATGGGAGTTTTCTTATTCTATGTGATGTTTGCTAGAGAATGAGCTTAATTATTTCTTACATCTCTCATGCTCTGACATGAAGGTGACAGTTATGCCTATCAGCATTAGCAATGTTTAATACAAAACCTGGTGTAATAAGACATTAAAATTAGAAACCAAAGTTTATCATAGTTTGTTTTCTTCAAAATTTATTCCTTCCTCCACTTCTACCCACCCAGAGTCCGTAGCTATCTAAAACGTGTCTAAAATTGCGACCTTCGCAGCTGTGCAAACTGTGCAGCTACCAACCGTTTAAGGTGGCCAGAGAGGAAAGCTACTTCAAGAATGGAGGCTTTCCTCAGAGTTAAAAAGGTCATATTTAAAATTCTTTTGACCCTGTGTCATAGCATGAGCAGCTGTCACCACATCTGACTAGGAGCCTGAAGGATTAGATGGAAAAAAACTTCGTTCACTGCAGAAAGGAAAGTTCTTACAGTGGTTTTAAGCCATTGTGTCCAATGGTGGAAGCTCTGCCTAATTCCTTCTTATCCTCCCTTGAGCTTTCTGTCATCCCCAGCTCTCACCCTATCTACAGAATTTTCTGCCTTCATGCTTTTGTTGCTTTTATGGAGACACTTTGGGGGTTTTAAAATGCTGTCTCCTGACAGTTATTTACAAACCTCTAACCCTGTCCACATTCAGAGCTCTGTTAAACATTACAGCCTAACTCTGGCTGATCTGTCCTACCCTGCACTGCTGCATCTCCACACTGCGATTGCCTCATGGCTGGGACCCCTTCCACAGAGCAGGACCCACTCACCTCCTCCTGAGTGAGACCAGGACAAAGAAACAATTTGCAGTAATACACATAGTGCACAGAAAATCATTGTATTAAATATGTGGCGTGTGTATCCATTCAAATCAGTTTTTAAATGTCATAGAGTAAAATGTATTAATACAGGATATGTAGTGCTAGTAAAAGTATGTGTTGCATCATGAAAGATATAACAGCTCAAATAATGTTTAAGCCATTGTATAGCAGTAAAAAACATGTATATTGTTATGAAAAACGTATTAAAGCAAACTAGATTCAATCCTTATGCCTTTTTAAAGCATGTAACAGGAGTAGCAATGAAACTCTAGTTTTCAACTTCCAGACAAAATAGCAAATTAGAAAGAGGGGATATTAAGTATATACAAGATAAAGAATTTCAGGCTCGAGAGAGAGCAAGTCTGGTTCTGCATTGTTGGGTGTGATGCTGTTTTCTTGGTTTCATTCTTGAAAGTTAGCCATGATAATCTGTATTTCCTTCCATATATTTTGCTAATAATGCCAGTGGGATTATACTGGGGATGAATTTCACTGACTGCATAGGAAGAGTATTTCCTTGACATTTTCTTGTGAAGCTTTAGAAATAATGTTTTTGTTGAAGTTTAAACTTGCAGCTTGAACAGTACTGCTATTTCTGCTCCTGAAATCAGCTGGTGAAACTGGCTTTATAAGAGTGGACAATATTCACAGGTGAATCCATTTTAATTGTTCAGCAAAATAAAATGCAAACCCTAAAATATCCAGAAGCACACTAAATGTCTTAAGATTCAGAATTGTCTTTCAGTGCTGTGAAAATACGTTAACATTGATAACACTGACAGTCAGTAGTCTCATTAATAGTAGCACAAGATGTTAATGCTTAAAAATATTTATGGATTAAGTTTTCCTATAGTTAATTATTTGATCTGGGCACTCTGCTTTTTTAATCCTGTATTTAATATATATAAATTCTAAAACCAGTACTTTCATACTGTACCACATTATTGACATTTTCTTTTCTCTGAGTTGCTGATTGCTGAAAATGTGGACCCATAATGCTCACCTAGTCAAATCCTCCAGGGATTTGAGATGGACTCCTTGCCAATACAGAATGGTACTTTAGGTTAAGTGAAGTATTACAGGACAAAAACACTAGACAATTGATCTGCTCATCCACCTCTGTGAACTGTCATGCTCCACTTCACCTGTCTGTGTTTGACTGAATTCCCTTTAAAATGATGGCCAGAGCCAGTGAGCAGAAACCAGGCAGTCCGGTCCAGAGGAGGCAATGGCAACATCAGTCTAAATATGGATATGCAGTGTAAATGTCATTGCTCCACCAGGTCTTTTTTACACAGCTTATGGGATTGCAGTCACTAAAGGCAGGAAAGCTCTTTTGATAGATGAACAAATGCCTACTTTTCTATTTTAAAGGCAAGCCAGAACAACTCTTTATTTAACAGTTGAGACATAAGTATCATATAACAAATCAATCAGCAAGTTTGCTTTAGCACCTCACCTAGATCTACATGGGCATTTCAGAGTTCTTTGGTTTTTTATATATAACCTTTGAGGGAGGTCTTGTGCTGCTTTCCAAGCAACAGACAGCCTATCAAAGCAGCAGGCAGCAGTTGAACTTAGGCTGGAAAGGCTTTGCAAGCAATTTTCCTGCTGTTGGTGTGTTCATCAGTGTCATTGCATAAGGTCTGTTTCTGGAACGTAAGAAGATTTGCCACTGGGAAGTATATTCGTAACACAGATGAAGAGAGCAGCTGGTGCTTGCCTAGGTCCCTGTAAAATTTACTGGCGAGGGAGTGGCAGTGAAAAACAAGTTTCATTCAGAATATTTGTTTCATAGAGTCCATACGTGTCTGCGACACTTCCTTTAGGAAAATACATTCACCTGCAGTCATAAAATAGTCTTAATATCAAATTGCTATAGGTTTTGCATGCTTATTTTAACCAAATAGTGCATTGTTCTCCAGGATTAGTAAAGAGAATCGATATGGATCAGTACATATGGATTGCATGTAATGGTGCCATGGGGCTAGCTTAGCAGCAGCACTGAGCAGCAGAGCTACTACCTCCACCCTCCCTTCAGCTGTGTCTTTCAGAGAAGGTGTGTCTTCATATGGAGATACCTATCTCAGGGCAGAACCTAACAGAGGCACTTAGTGTAGCTAGGGTCAGCCAGAACTGGTCAATTTGGATCTGCATTAGTATTTTACAACAGGAGTGATACTTTCATACAAAAGCATGAGCTCTTTGCATTGAAGACAAAGCATGGAAACGATCATGCAGCACAATAGTTAATTGGCATTTAATTAATTTTTTTTCAAGAAAATGTGCTCTCCAGACACTTCTACTCTGATGTTGTTATAATGTGTAGTAAGCTGAGAACTGCGTATGAAGACCTTGTCCTTCCAAGAAAGCATTTCCTGGGAGCTGAGCAGCTCATTACAAAACGCGAGGTTGCACAGGTATGTATAAAACCCAACCAAACAAAATCTATGCTTAACCTATCTGTGATTGATTTGGTTCCAGTAACCATGTCCTGGGAGCAGACTCGTGATTTTTACCAATGGGTAATCCGTACCTCCTTAGTGTGTAGCATTTTCATCCCAATCTGCAAGAGGTGATGTAAATTTGCGGGGGGAAAACCTAAAGCAGTGCATAAAGCCCATATGATTTCTAACTACATATCTTAGTGTCTTTTGGGAATTTTCAGGCACATTCATTCACAAATAACTAGGAAAGACAAAATACACTCCCTACTTGCAAATTTATTGGACTTGCTGTTTACAAATTTATCACTATATAGTTACCAGTTCTGTCTAATGTAGTGTGCTGTCCAAGACACTAGAAATGACTGCATGCTTGTCTAAACTGATTGGAATTACTCAAGAATTTTCTTCCAGATTGTATTGATTGGTGATGTTTTTATTGCTATACAGCATACTGGTTTTTATTTCCCGGGGGGGATGGGGAGGTCTGCCTAATTTATTTGGCAGCACATTCAATACGTAGTCAACATTCAGGTTCTTAGCTTTTCCTTCTATTGGAAATGAAAGTAATACAAACTACATATATTTGTGATGCTATTTTTTATTTATGAAAATAATGTCTGAAATAATGTTCTCTGGAAGACACTAGGAATGAAAAAACAGGAGATTGTTCCTTTTTGCATCCTTGGTACTCCTCCTCGCAGCCCCCTGGTCTATATGCACTTCTGTTGCTTTCTTCCTGTGCTAAGTTAAGAGAATTGATACATGAGAAACTGTAAGAAAGAAACCCCAACTGGCTGAAGAAACTGCCTGACCATCTGTACAAGAAGGTGTAGGCATGGCATGCGCCTTTAGAAACGGAGGTAGGACTTGCCATTAGGTTCAGAAGAGGTTTATTTTCAGTCTGATTTTTAAACTTCCATATACAACAAATCATTTATGTTTGATAAGGGCTGTTGGAGGTTATTATAACGTGTGTGCAATGTTATACAAGTTTAGATAGAATCAGTTCCAGAGACAGGAGCTGCTTCATTTCGTGCTTTCATTTCTCTCATTAGAAGATAATATCAGTATCTTTTTTCATAGAGTAGGAGGGCAGTTCCTCACAATCACATTCAATCACAGCAAAATTCTTATTCTGTGTTCCAAAAAGGCAGATGATATTGAAAAGTCAAAGTCTGTAACAAGTCTCCAGGGTTTAAAGAGCTCATTGGTGTCAGATATTTTCACAGGGTAATAGGAAAGAATAACATGATAAAAATACAAACAAAATATTACAAGAGAAAAATCCAAGAGATTTGGCAGAAGACATTGTCCTTGTAATTTATTTATGTTAGGTTCACTAGATTTTGAGCCTTTCAGTTTCTTTCTGGGGTCATCCTCCTCTAAATTGGCTCAGGAAAGCAGGTGGTCAGAAGCGGGGTCAGCTCCATCAAGGCTTTGGCCCCACCAGGTTTATCCCCAGCCTTTCTCAGCCCTGCAAAAGAGCCAGAGATGTCTGTAACCTCAGCCTGCAGAGAGGATGTGGTGGGAACATCACAGGGTCCTGATTGAAACCTCTCCAGGGAGGTGGCATAAAGGGTAAGAGTGCCTCTGGGTGGGCAAGCAACAGCATGCAAGTGTATCGCCTGCCACGAAGGCTTCCAGATAAAATCAGAGAGGCAATGGCAGCAGCCAGAGACAGACAGATTCAGGTTCCATGCAGAGATAACGGCTGGGGGAGGAAGAGGAGCTGAGCAGACAGGTGCCTGCTGGAGCCACAGGGGTGAAGGAGGGGGTGCAACGTGTCCTCCTCACCTCGAGAAACTGAGCCGTGCTCTTGGGTTATCTGCTTTAGTAGCACTGAGCATTTGTCACAGCCTCTGGTGGCAGCGAGGCTGTCACAGATTCACACGCTCACGCTTTGCTGCTGGGTGTTAGCTGACAGTGCTGCTCCTACAAAGAAAACCCAGGGGTTTGGAAAGTTTGAATTGTAATCCCACTTTACTGTAGCTCTTCACTGCCAGCGCATTCCTAGAAATGTGCCATCACAAACAAACACATGGTTATAAACTGGCCCGATTCCTGTCTTTGTTTTCCTTGCTGAGATTGACAGTATTTCCTTGAAAAAGAGAGAGCATTACCTCTACAGGCTAAACTTTAGCACTCTGAGACATAAACACAAGCTTTGTCAAAGGACTGAATAAAAAACCAGCCAAGGGTTTCACCTCCTGGGCCCTGGAGCAGAAGGTCACGAGGCTGATACTTGGTACAAGATGCCTATGTGCAGGGATAGCTGTGAGGTTTGCATGTATAAATAATACAGTAACTGTGACTGTGCCTGAGGATCTTTTTTTCTAGGGTTTTCTGAGTTTTATGAACACTAATCCAGACTCTTAAACAAGTTTCTTTGATGGACTAAAGAAAATGAGTCCAACAACACATTCTGGTGGTGAGAATGACAGTGGATGGGCTAATTCAAAACAGCCTGAAGGCTTTACTCAGCGCTAGAAGGTTCTTTTATCCTCTAACACTGGGACATCCAGAAACATGGAAATATGTAATATCACATCAGTCAGATAAATATTTAATGTGGTGCTGGAAGCTGGGAAGAAATACCATGTGGAGATTCAGACTAAAAATACTCTGTCTTCTGTAGCCTTTCCCCAAAACATCTGCTACCAGTTCTGGAGTTACAATAGTGAGCTAGATGGATATTGATTCTTAACACAGTATGGCTGGTTTTATGTTCTTATACATATGTATTGACTTAGTCTTGCTTGTTATAGCAGTATATTTCCAAATTGCTTATAAATTAAAAAATGAAGAAAAAGCAAAATGTGTGCATTGGAGGCAGAGCATCCAGTGTGAGAGTGCTATTTAAGCAATAACATAAATGATGTGTGCAACACAATAACGAACAAAACTGGGCAGCCAAAGGTGCTTTTTGACTATGAAATATTTTCTTATTCCTTATTCCATTTGTACCTAGTTGGTATCATGTGTTGTTATCTTGTAGCCTGGGCCACACTCTGCTTGCAGGTTCCTGGTAAACAAGTATTCTGATTGGAGTACAGGTTTAAAGATGGTGCTGCTGGGAACAGAAATGCTTCCCAAGTTACTTTTGAATTAGCCAGTTTAGAGCTACTAATGTTATCAGGTTGTCAGTGAAGAAAACATACCAGATCACAGCCATTGATGAAATGCAGCTAATGGAAAAGATACTCAGTTGAGATCTGAGTCCTAAATATGGAAACGTGTAACTGTCAACATGTACCTTTATCTGTAATATTTACTTATGGTAGTTCCATAAATTTGTATTACTTTATTAAAAGGTGAGCCTTTGTTATGGCTTGTTAGTAAGCAAGATGACCACTTTCTAAGAATTCCCTGTGTATTGGTTATTTCCCCAGGCAAAAAAAAGGTAAGGAAGGCAGTATTTATCTGCAACAGGATCACTACACACACACATTAAACCATTTCCTCTAATACAGTATAGCTGATCTGTGTTTCTACAAAGCTGATTTATTTCATCCTGGAAAACTCATTTCTGGGAATGTTGTCTTGTACGGATTTGGCTCTTGGGTATTGTTGGTCTTTTGCTACCTGCTGCTTCTGACTGAAGTGGGGAGAAGGCATGGAGATCCTTAGGACCACCCTCCAAGGATGCTGTTCCTGAGCATCTTTTAGGTTTATAGCACTGTGAGACACTCCCAGAGCCAAAGGGAAAAGGCGATTCAGAAAATAACTTTGAGATTAAAGTGGCAGAAAAGTGATACTCGCACCACCTTCCCGATCTCTGACTTGCAGTCTCCGGTTTTGCTACACCCAACAAACTGGCCCACTGTTATGCTTTGGAAAAAGCGTTATTACAAGTTGAGGCAGGTTAGTTTAGGCAACACTCACTTTAAGAACTCATTGCCTTCTAGACGCCCATGCACATGCCTACTTCTTTGTCCGTACATAATTATATGTACATTAGATTATTCTGAATCCTAATTATGACATAAATTTAATAAATTTGAATATATTTTGGTGTGCATATTCAGATTTTTTTTTTTAAGTTTAAAAACAGGCCTGGGAGAGTCTGATTTCACTGATAACTTATTTATACAATTCTCTCTTTCATCCGTCTGTTTGTGTCTTCTTGTAACACGTATGAGGTAGGAGTTATTTCTATAGAGTTTGGAAAGCTCCCGGGGCTGCTGATCTTGAGCCATAGGCACTAATGTGAGTAGGAGACAGCTAAGGTAAGAACTGGAAGGAAAGCAGGGCACTTTATGAACACCTCCCTGCCTTGTGTGCCGGCTGTGACAGTGAGACCAGGACCTCCATATCACCTCTTCCCATTTTTCCTACCTAAATAGGCCCCCAAATGAGAGATATTCTGTGTACTGCCAATTAGCCACAATACTCTGATGGCTGCTGTGACATTGTGGAAAAGGTTATCCTGTTCTTACTGATAATGGAAGAATATCCTCTGTCTTCCCTTGAATTTTACTGAGAAGGAGGCATTTTTCAATCTAATAAGTTAAAAGGCAGTGATCTTGGAGCTTACAGTTCTTAAAATGTAGCTCTAGCTCTGCCAGTGACTCATGCCATGGCCCTAAATACCCCCAGACTTCAGCATCCTCCTTTGTCAAAGGGGACATGAATACTTACTTGTGATGATGCAAGACTTAATTAGCTGTGTCTGTTGAGAGCTCTGGAAATGTGGATATGTCACTGCTCTTGATCATCTTGAGTAGCTAATGGCTTGGCTTGTCAATGTATTACTGTCAAGCCCCCTCTTCAGAAGTGAATGGGACATGTGAAATCTCCTGGGTTTGCTTTCCTGCTTTGGTGCACAGCTGGTCTCTTCTCCTGAGTAACAAGTGATAGGACAAGAGGTAAAAGCCTCAAGCTGCACCAGGGGAGGTTTAGACTGGATATTAGGAAAAATTTCTTCACAGAGAGGATGATCAGGCATTGGAACGGGCTGCCCAGGGAAGTGGTGGAATCACCGTCCCTGGAAGTGTTCAAAAACCATGTAGCCCTCAGTAGCCTGGTTTAGCAGTAGACTTGGCAGTCCTGGGGTAACGAGTGGTCTTGATGATCTTGTCTTCTCCAACCTAGTTGATTCTATGATTTTATGAGGTTTGGTCGAGGCTTTAGGTGTCTAAGTAGGTGAACAGAAACTGGTGGTTTCAGAAGGTAGGATCACATCCCACCTGCTCCTGGGTACACTGGTTCCAGTTTTCCTCTGGGCCCATGTTAGAGAAGGTGCTATGAGCGGCTGTCTCCTTAGCCTCAGGTTACATCTTCCTGCTCTACAACTAAATTTTCTCCTCTTCTGTTTTGTTAACATGACAGCTCATTGGTGGAGGCTATTAAGAAATTATGGCTCCTCTGGCAGGCCTCTGGCAGCAGCTGTACCAGCAAAGAGCTGCCTGAACGTAGGAAAACAAATCAGAGGAATGTTATCAGAGGAGAAAGTCTTCCATGCAGTGAGCAGGATCTTTCAAAGTATGGGTTTTTCAAACCTGTTTTTTCAAATGAGACTGCTCATCTGATATCTGTAGGTGCAGCTCATTCAGAGCTCTCTCTTCCCTGGGACATGAGCAACCCCCGTGGAAAACCCTTGCTCAGGAATGGATGTTAGGCAGGCAGCGTAAGGAGGAAGACTCACTCCCATGAGCTTGTCCTGCCATGCTGCAGTCAAGTTTCATACAGCCAGGCTGTAAAACGATTCTCGCTGAACTGTCGGGCCCAAACATATGCAGTTCTTCGTTTAGATGTACAGGAAGGAAAGAACTAGAAATGTGAGTTTTGGATATAGCCATAGACCTTGGCATTTCTTCGTACCTCTATTATATAAAAGCCTATATACCATTTTTGTAAGCACGTATTTTATATAGCTTATGCACTTAACATGTCTCATGCAGCATACGTATACTATTAGTACATTGCCCACAACATTGCCCACAACTTCAGTGTTATTTATTAGTATAAGGTTAAAGTCAGGCTCAGTTGCAGAACAGGTGGAGTAAGTCTGTGCAAATTATGGAGGCTTGCAATAGCTTTAAGTTTGTGGTCCATGGACCTCTGAGGAGCAGAGGACCACTAAAAAGCAGCAAGCGAAAAACACCACTTACTGTCAGCTGGGTCCGATTTTTTATGTAAGTGTCAAAAGACCTATCAGTACTTTTTCAGGGGTCTACACCCTGAAAAGGACTGAAACCACTCAACATCAGTTACCCTTAAGAAAGTTCAATGAGTTGCGGGTATCACACTATCAAGCACAGATGGTCCACAAAGAGGAACGCCCAAGCAAGATGAAACAGCAACAACCTAAAATGAGTCTTTCTGTAGTTAAGTTTATGTAATTTTGTGGTCATTCAATTACTGAATAGAAAGAAATGAGGAAAATGCCTGAGGACAAAAGTACAATTTTGTTGATAAGCAATTTTAGAATAATAATAATAATAATAAAAAAAAGTTTAGTATACCCACCTAAGTAAAGGCTGCAAAAATTAAATTTACTGCCTGTTAGATAAATTTTGACAAATTTAAAAGTACATACACATAATGAATTGTCTTGGAGGTTTTAGTTAAGTGACAATAATGAGACCAGCTCTTTTATAGCTTTCCTTTTAAGTTGTATCAACATGTTTGTACTTGAAAAATGTTAATAGTTTAGTTGAAAAATCTTGCTATGATTGGCCAGATTTTTATGAGCTGCAATCTGATCTCCAGTTTGAACATCTAGATACATATTAACCACACTCAGGCAGTTTTGGTTTGGGTTATTTTTTTCTTCACTCTGTGACTAGTTTGTCACAGGTAAGTCTCTCAATGCTTCTTATCCGCCTCTGAAATTCATCTTTTCTTGACAGCTCACAAAAGGAAGACTTTTTACAGTGACCTGGCAATTCCTCCAAGGCACAGTGCTACATTGTACACACAAAAGTCCAGCTCCCAGACTCTGTGGAAAAGAAGAGCGGCTTTTCTTTCACAGAACAAACCATCATTACTCAATTTTGTTTTCACAAGGCTGCAATACCACTGCTACTGCCCCTGTTCCCTCCTCCCCAGAGGGCTCAGTTATCTCTACATTGCTGAAGAAGAGCCTTCCATTTCCACCTTCCCCATCTCTTCTCGATACTCTCAGGCTGCCCTCAGCCCTGCTCTGAGCTCACTCCCAGGCAGCAGTTGTGGTGTGTGCTTGTATTATTTCAAGCTCCCCAAGCTGGAAAACTTTGCCAGAGTGAATCACTTTGCTTTCTTATTACTGCAGTTAGAAGCAAGCTGAAACTTGCCATTCACGAGGTAACTTTCATTTTGTTCTCCACGTTGTTTCTTTGCCCTTGGCTTCCAGAGCTGAGGTTTGTTGGTTTTTTTTTCTCTCTTCTGCCAGCTCTGCTTGGATCCAAACCCAGGCTGAGTGAAGTAGCTACTCATCTTTTCAACTAACCTGAAAGCTGCCTGAATTCAGGTTACTGCTTAGGATACTTACTATTCGCAAAGTTATCTGTATCTTAAACTTGCTGGACTCTTCTCGTTGACATGAACAGTCAAGTTCAGTGCTGTGGGTTATTCCATGGTCTGATGAGAAACTGGTGATGATGAAATCAGGTGTGTCTGTGGCACAGACCTGTTTATTTATAATCAAAACCTTGTTTTCCATTAGTACAGGGTAGATCTTAAGCAGCAGCAGTTTCTCAGATCTAAATCCTGTTTCAGGCTCACTCAAGCTTGTTTGTGAGGCTTTTTCTCAGGGCCATACATTTTTATGTACTTTGATTGTTTGTTATCTCAGCTTTATGAACTTCCCATCCCTCTGTTAGATACATCCGACATCGCAAAATAATACTAAGGAAATTAATCCTTTTACCCAGGTCTCTGTTTTGAGTGGTGACACAGATAATAGAAACTGTTGGTCACAAAGTGGAGTGAGTTGCAGCTCCTCTACATATTGAGCCCATTTGGTTACAGATGCTAACATGGTCAGGTGGGAAATCATTGCAGTGCCAGGGAGAGGTGGGAGTAAACAGGTAGGGGAGACAAGGGGAGTCCAAAATCTCTGTCCATGTTGCTTTGGGCAGAAGAGTTTTGGCCAGAGAGACAGATGTCAAGAGGAAGAATAAAACTGGTCCTGTCAGCTTCAGGGATCACTGTTCTCTAGATTGCAGGAGCAAAAGGAGATACTTGAGATAAGAGATTGGGATTTGGGGCAGGGAGGTGTTCTGTGGTATTTTCTCAAGGACAGCTGTGCTTTACCAGGTCTCTTTCATCATCAGGTGAGAATAAAACAGCGAAAAGCTTTTATAAAATGACTATACTGATGGAAGTTGGAAGCATGGAGAGGCTTAGGTAGCTCTTCGAACAAATCATGGGAGTCCAGAGGAACGTCTGCCCCCAGGCAGAGCAGGACTGCCTAGATATGTTAGTTACTCCTTGGGAGGCAGTGTAATCCTCAGAGCAGATACTTAAATATGGATATGAGCCTAAGCCTCCTGACCTGGTGACAGTAAGCCAAATTCTTCTGCAGTGTGGAGGCACATCAGGCTCACGATGGATCCATTCCGTTCTACCCTAGACACTAATGCACAGCTGGAAATGTATCTCTGTGCAAGCTCTGTTATAAGCCAAGGGTGCTGGGCTGAAGGCTTTGTCCTGTGCATACCTTTTTCTGGAAACAGCCACCAACATTGTCTGCTATGACTGATGAAACCAGTAGTTTTGTAACGTTTCCTATTTCACATTAGAAAAAGCTTTGATTGGCAATGCCAAATAGCGCCAATGGCTGGATGGTGTTGTTTGACTAGCGAAAGCCACAGAGCACAGTAACAATATATTGTCCTTCTGCTCTAAAATAAATCCAACAAAATAAAAATATAATGCATTTCATGTATTTGTTTTAGGATTTCACTACAACTGTTAAAACACTGTGGGGCAAGCCAAGAAATAAACAGGGTTTTAAATAACTGTCATGTCTCTGGTTAATAAGATAAAACAATATGCATTTTTTTCCTAAGTATTTCCAGAGTCCATAAATACTAGAAAGTATGTATCTGTCTCCAAAGAAGTACAGCACAGGACAGTTCAGAGCTGTGTGTATGTGCAGTGCTCTCCAGTAACAAATTAATGGCTTCCCTGGTTTGATGCATAAGAAAGCTTGTTAATTTGCTAAGTTGTGGTACCAAAGATATATTGAATAATTTTGCATCCATGGAAGTGCTGACTCCACAGCAGAATAAGCAGACACCAGCAAAATGATGCTGTTAATCCTTCTGCCTATACAGTACCTGTTCTGTAAACAGAAAGCTTTGCCTAGTCATCAGTGCTGAAGAACAAGCATGTTAACGATTATTAAATCAGAAGTCCCCAGCAGCAATAGGGTTTTACAGCAAGTTAGCATAGGTATCATGCACTGTACAACAGAAATCTAGAGCAACATCTTCCATGTCTGATAAGTCCGGCACCTTTCACCATCACTAAAATTACTTGCACCCTCCCATGCACTACAATGTTGCTTTACAATTAGTTCCACTAGCACCAGTGAGAGAAGTCTCCTGATGATGCTGACAACTGCAGCCCAGTTTATACAGATACAAGGGTTGAATCCTGCCTGCTGCCACCTGAGCAACCTCAGAGAAAGTCCTTGCTCAGGGTTTGAATATTCAGTTTCATGTCCCTTCTGTGGGCACCCTGATTAAAAGGGAGCTTTACCTTTTCTTTAGTGTCTGAAGATATCTGAGACCAGAGAGGCTTGCTCCAGTGATAGTTATTTCTCAGCTTTGAAAATTCTGAGAGGAGAAAACTGCCAAAGGAGAAAAAGGCTGCATTAAAAAAGATGAACAGAAGGAGATATCATGGTAGGGATGGGAAAACAGAGAGGTAATGTTAGGGAAAAGAAGCTCCTTCAAGGGCTTTATGTATGCATCTTTTGCATCCCTCAGCTGGGCATGTGTTTGTGTTTGCATTAGGGATAACAAGAATTTTTTAGTAAGCAGCTGTGAATTATTGAATTTACCATGGATCAGTATACATGAAGAGGAAACACAAAAATAGAAAAAGAAATATCAATATTGCATAAGCAATTCAGAAATTCACTATAAAAAAAACCTTAAGCCACTTATGGAACGTTGCTAAGAGAAAAAAGGTAAGAAATTGTCCATATGCTTTGCTTGCAGTTATTCACTCAGCAAAAAATAAAGCAAACCTCAGAGAACAGGCAAAGGCAGAGGTCAAGAACACTTTAGCAAAATATGATAAAAATTCCTAGTAGATCTAAACCAGGCTGAGATCTACAGATGGTAAGTGGTGAGTATTTAGTGTTTCAGAAAATTGGATAGGTGGAATTGGGTAGATGACTCTTAAGTATTACTAACACCTTCTCTTTTGCCTGAACCATGCAGTTCAAAGCTGTGTGAAAAGCTCCAGAGAATCCATCTGTGTAATGGTTCTCTGTACTGCTGAAAAGAGCAGGGCTAAATATCAAAGCTATTAATCTCAGAAGACAAAACCAGGGTAGGCAGCTCTCACAGATAGGAGGGTGACTCACGAAACAGGCAGCCCAAAGCTATAACCAGTGACCACTGCCTGTCCTGCTGTGGACAAAGACAACTCAGCAACATGAAAAGCAGTTCTTGAACTGCTATGGTTTATCGGACAGTATTTAAAAGTACATTGACCATTTCAGGTTGCCTTTGGACACCACAGTCTAAACTATAGTGATTCACAGTGGGTCATCTGGCCATTTGCAACATGAGGTCAGGAGCTTCCAGGGGTGAGGCAGAGAAAGGCTCCAGGCGGGGTAAACTGTTTCACTCCAGCTTTGATGTGTGGTGTCCATTGCAGCTTCATTTGGCAACAGTAAAACATGGACTCCGTCCATATCCCTGCGCAGTAGTTTTAGACTTTAAAATCTATTTCAGGTGGAGAAAGTACAGAGGAAGCCGCATTCAGTGCACTCTCATTTCAAGCTATGAGCTGGAGCAAGTATTGAATTCTGTAAAAAAAATCAGTAAACTTCAGCAGCATATTGATGAATCTTGCAAGGAGGAAAACATGTTTGCAAAACCTCCTGTCCAATGAATCACCTCTATCTGCTGTGCTATCAGTTTAACAGTTTAAGAAAAAAATGTTTTCTCTTATAGAAAATAGTTGTTTGACCATGGTAGATTTTAATTATTGAACTCTTGCAACAGCCTATCTGTAATTAAACTCATTGTTGGCTTCCCTGGATTTTAGGTGAGGTTGTGCATTTATAATTTTTGTGGTGTTGGAAACACAGCCAATTTTTCAGTCCTTGAGAGTGATTATAGTTTCTTTAGGTATAATGCACTTGCATACCAATATTCCGTGTTTTATTTCCACTGTCTTTCTGTATTAAGCAATATCCTGGACTAGTGATTCACTGCACTTGAACTCATCAACTTGAGACATAATTTAAGTTCTGAATAACTTATTAGTAAAGAAGCTTTGTTTATATTTTTTTTTTCAGAAGGGTAAACAAACCATAGAAAAATATTACTGAAGCATATATAATGCACATTTACCTCCACATGAGGGAATAGCTATTAAAGCTGGCATAAATTGAAATCCTACAACAGATGCCGTGGTGTATGTTAACTGTCAGATGGATTAGTCTGGAGCTGCAGCGTGAACTTCTGTCAAATTAGAAGGCTCCTGAGTTGGTAATTCCGCAGCAGCAGGAAGATCGATAAAGCTAATCTTGTCCATCTGATCTATCTGTTTTGGTCTGGATGTGGAAGTTAATCTGCTCTAAATTCTGCTCTCAAACCTAAGCAACACAACTCTGCAGAAGGCAGCAGGATTCGTGCTTGGGTAGAGTCCAAGAGAAGACCATTCTGTAACATTAACGTGAGAAATCCTGCTTTAAATATGTTGCTAAGTGTTTCCTTGTGTCCTGGAATGTCACTTGCTGAAGGGCCTGTGCAGAGGATGTCTTTTTGCTCAATAAAACAAGATGAGACCTGAGTGAAGACTTTTCTTGGCATTGAGCAGTGTCTCTCAAGCTGCTTTGCTGCTGCTCTCCGCAGAGACACTCCTGTGGCTGCCGTAGTCCTTGCGTTAGCATAGTTAACAACAGATTAAAAACCAAAAGTGATCTTATCAAGTGATTTTGTTGCAATAGATTTCAGCTCCTCTTGCCTGTTGCACCTCAATGGACTTGATGTCTCACCTGTACTAAGGCTAGTTATTCGGCTTTATACTGGAGGAGACAACTTGGTTTTGATTACAGATTTTAAATCTTTGCAGATCGACTTAAGCTCTTGGGCTGCTTCTGTGAAGAATGATAACATTTTATGCTGTAAAACATGCACTGAATTTTGGAAAACTTATTCATTTACTGTCATCATCTTTTCATTCTGGAATAAAATAGATTACTGGTGGTATGTGACAATCTGTCATGTATTTTAGCTCATGGAGATTCTCCAGTTTCATCTGAGTCTTCTTTTTACTGATTTCAGCAGCTGCAAGTACTTTTAAAGAAGACAAGAGGAAGGAAAAGCAGTAAAAGGATATGGGATGAAAGAAGTGGGATTGGGTATGAAAAAGAATAGAGAAAGAGGAGGAGAAGAAAGGGGATATTGAGGTTCATGGGAGGAAAATCGGAGAAATCAGAGCGAAACAGAATGTGTGTCACCTCTCTGATTCTTTTTCTTCGTATATCATCTTCTCTAAGTAAGCCAAGAATGACCTAAAAAACAGTGTCCAAATGTCACCTGTCTGCTTTTGTCCCATTCCCCTTTAAAGGAGCTACAGATGCTAAGAAGTCCTCAACTCTGGTCACAGAATGCATCTGGATATTGGTTTTGAAGTTGTCAGAGAGTAGTTCTGGAACAGCAGTGGAGGTGACCATGTGTATCCTGGTCACACGCCTCACAAGGCATTGTGTAATTCATTCCCTGTTGTGCTTTGACACTTGTCTACTGGCTTATGCACTAGAAAAGGCTTTCTGCAGGTGCTACAGGACTTTGCTTAGGAGCAAATATTTATGCAGGAGCAATAAATAGCATGTGTTTTCAGCATGAGCAGCAGCAGGAGTGCATTTAACTCCATGCGTAACAGAAGTGAATGTGTTTCAAGTGCATGTCATATTTACAGCCCTCTAAATTCCTGTGCAAAATGGCAAGGTTCTGCTGCAATATCATTACCCCATGCAGTCCTCCTGTTAGCACCAACACAGCGAGGAGCTGAGCAAAGGATCTGTTTCCCTTCATGCTATCAATATTTTCCTGCAGCCATCCAGATAACTTGCTGTCCAAAGCTGTGACAGTATCCCATTCCCTTTTAGTCCAACAAGGATGAGAATGGAGAAATTAAACAGGGATCCCTAAAGAGGAACACCAGCTGAGAAATATATTCTTAGTACGTTTACAAACCACATGAATAATTTGTATGGTGAAATATATGTACTATCATGTTTTGATAGGCCTTTAGACTAACATACCCCCTGGGTGCTCCTCATCATGTCACAGGAAAGTACTTTTTCAGGAATGCTCATCAATAGATTAAAACTGATTGTGGCAAATAATTTGGCATAGCTTCTCTTCAGGAATTGGTTTCCACCATCAGTATCTAAATTAGTTCCAGCTCCGGCAAGTACCTAACAAACAGAGCCCCATGCTGTAGCTCCTGGCAGACAAGGCCCCAGGGTCTTATCCAAAGCCCACAGAAATCAGTGAAAAGACTCCACAAGACTTTCTAGTCACTAGAATCCTGTATTTTGTGTTTCAGAGATGGGAAATCTCTGCCAGGAACTTCATCATCAACTGAAATGCTGGAAGAAAAGCAAAGAGCAAACTTCTGGACAGGCAGAAAGAAGGAAAGGAGAATGAAAACATCCAATAAATTCTTAGCAGAGACAAAATGACTCCAACCAGCTTTTGTAGATGAAGATTGAAAAGATAAGTAACCTCGGATATTTTTAAGAAAGAACCAAGTGTCTAAAAGCCTCAAGACAAAATTAAAATGAGCATCCTAGGGTCTTAAAATCACTTACTCTACACACATCCTGTAGTTCAGTCTTCTGTAAATTAGCCACACTCACCTTGACTTTTTGTGGTGGTCATCAGTCCTTCAAGTTCTACTATTTTTAACAGCTTCATTTTTGCCATTTTTAATGACAATGGCTGGTAATTGAGAAGTTGCTAAAAACTTAAGTTTACTAATGATTTGTTTATATGTTTGTGTTCAATATCATAGGAGTAGGCAGCAATGATCCCTCTATCTAGATTATCTGGTACTTTCTATGCTGAAAGAATTTGTGATAATCTTTTCATTTGATAGTTGTTGTAAGCTCTGATGACTGAATGTCTGGAGCTGCCCTTTGAAATTGGTCAGGGATAAAATTCCAAATCTGTAAAAGTGCTTTTTTTTCTTTGTCCTGTAAAATTCTGATGGGATTTTCTGGTCTCAGCTGCTGACATTCACCACTCCCCTTCTTCTTTTTCCTTTCCTCTGGAAAGATTGCTGAAACTATAACTGATGGGGGGACTGTGCTCACATTCCCAAGGCAAATGCATTGGTCACGCTAGCATGGCTGGTCTGTAGAACAGCTTCAGTAGAAGGGCATGAGAGAAGGTGTCAGTTTATTCTCCCCCTGTGGTGGCTCTCCATCACTTGCAAGGACAGAGCTGAAGAATCTCTATGGCCCTAAGGGTAAATATAGAATGGCTCCAACATCCAATTTAGAGACATGTTTTGAAGGATGGGAACATTAGAACCTGCATAGTTATGTGAATAAAATTCTATTCAGCCCATAGAATAAACATGGTATGTGATACAAGAGCTGGGTAAAGCTAATTGCGTAAATGTTTTCCTTAAGACAATTCATAGTTCTGGGTGTAGGTCCATAACACCCTTAGCATGCACAAAGACTGTATGTCCCCTGGACACCCCTGGTACCTTTCTGTACTCTTCCTGCAGTATTCTTTCTGTATTGATCATGCTTTTCACTTTTTAGACCTCTGATTATTCTGCTTCCTTTCCTGTGGATTATCTCCAAGTGTCTGCACAAAAAAGTGGTTTAATATTTTAAGTTTTCAGCACAATGAATATGTTATTTGATATCTCTTAGAGAAGCACTGTCATCTAAACAGTTTGATGGTGGTTGAAAAACACCAGAGAATTATTAAGAAAACTATTAAAAATCTTTGAACATAGGTCTTTTTAAAAGTAGCACAGGATCAGTATAGGTCCAGGCAAAAAAGGAGTAAATTTAACCACAACCACCTTTTCTCTACCTGAAGTTGCTTAAGGCACAGGTTGGAGCCCCCAGAAAGGTCAACAGTCATGTGGCTTTTCCTCAAAATCATGGATTCTTCTTTACTACAATTTCTTCCTTTTCTTATACCACAAAGAAAGTCCTTTTTTGTCTTCCGAAACTTTATGTGCCTGCATCTCCTAAGACTGGCATTAACATGTGTGTGATTCCATAATTACTTTTTAATGATTTGAGGACTTTCCATTCCCCAAATCCCAGACTCTTTTGAGAAATTGTAGAAAATATTTTTTTATTCAGCCTCATTTTTTTTCCAGGCCAGAGCTAGCTACAATTGCTTAATGAGCCTTAATGATTGTCTCATTCATAAAACATTGCCTTGCCCCTTTGAGGAAGTACTGTCAGCTTGTGGGAAAAAACGTGATTTTCACAATATAATGGGAGAGAACCCAATCCTACAGCTAAAATGCTGTCCAAAGAAAGATCTCAAATAGTCACAGACATTTTCAATTTGATAAGAGTAAATGTAAATGATTCAGAACTTTAAAATTCAGAGTTTTGAAGGTATAAAAACCAAGTTAAGGCTTTACCTAATAACTGAGTGGGAGTAGAGTTACAGCAGGTAGGTATTTTAAATCATCAAAACCTGCAATGTTTTGTATACTCCTCAACTCATTTTTCCTAATGGCACTATGAACTCACATTAGGTTCCAGGGTGTACTTTTTCGTCTGCTTGCTGCAACTTAGCTACCTCAATACTTTTTTTTTAACTTTGACTTGTATACGATTTTGATAACTTTTAGAAAACTGTAATTCTTTGAGGAATACTATTACTCTTCATTTTGGCGCTGGTCTTCCCACAGTTCTGAATTAACCCTACTTGGCTTAAGGAAATGACTATATTTAAAACTGAGTAAACTTCAAACATACTGTACACCAAATCAATGTTTTCTTGTCATACCAGGGAATATCTGTATGTCATGAACAGACTACTAAACCTAACCACATACAGAATTATTCCTTATAAGAAAAATCCTTTAATATAGAATATGAAGGCAGGATAAACTGTGAAATAGCTCTGGAAATCATCAGCATTCCACTGCCTGAATATTTTTAACATTCAGATAAAAACGACTTTTGGTAATCCACATTGAGTTGCAAGATGCTCACTCCTTGCATGTTTGCAGTGTCTACTCTAGGGATTTCAACCTGGTGGCCATTTTGAACAGAACTTGAATATTAACCATTAGTAACCACAAGCTCTGGTTATCTCCATTCCATGCTCCATCCCTGACTTCTTCCTTCCAGACAAAGAGTTGCTTCTTCACAGGAATCTTCCAACAATGTACCGGTTAATGAAATAATTGTCAGGTTCTATGGTATATTAGCCCGGAAAAGCTCAACATCCAGAACTATATGTATGTGCCACCCATATTGCAACATGGTGTCCTCTGGTTAAGTACATGGAAAGTAGGTGTAATTTTTGTAAACTAGGAACTCTTGCCAATTTTTCTCCTGATTAGTATAATCCTTTTCTCATAATCTCTTATAATAATGTTTTATACTTCATTTGCCTTACATAATTAGACCTTGAACAATCTCACAGCCTTGTCCTTTTCTTTGTTAAAATTCATTCTTCCAAGACATCAACAAACACTACATTGGTAAATTGTATTCAAAACGTTTCCAGAATGATGTCTGTGTACCTTGTGTGCGTGTATCTAGTTGGAAAGAAGCACAAATCTTAGAGGTCCCTTGTTCCTGTTAGTGCTATCATTATTGGTGAGGATCTTTAAGGTCTGGCCTTAAAGCAGTTCCCAGGATAAACTTGTTTTCTTTAAACTTAACTATTGAAGTTTGTCATTTTACACCTTTAATGGGAAAATTATCAATATTTTTTCCTAAACTGCTGGATTTTTATTTTTTTTTCCCCTCTAGGAGGCTGTTAGAACAGCTGGGAAAGCTGCCAAGAAACTTGCTAAAGACAGTAAGAGCAGGAATTAAATCACAGAAAAACATGAAAAACCTGTAACTGCATCTGAACAGTGAAATAATTAGTCGACCAGGAACCGGTACCTAATAGTAAGTTTTATAGCACTGTGTTAAAGTTCCTGATATGCAACATTATGTTTCAGCAGATAAATGCAAATGACAACAAGTATAATGTTGAATGTTACAAAGTCTATGCCACTGTAAAACTGCTTGTTAAAGACAAGTCTTGGAACAGCCTCTGTTGACTTCACATTATTTCAGTTCTTTCTGCAAGTTTTTCAGGTGACGTCCATTAGACAAAGGATTTATACCTCTGTCATCCTCTCAGTGGGTTCCCAGCTGCTCTTACAATCACCTAGAAAGTACAGAAACAGCAGGTTAATGGAGATTTTCAGCATTTTCCAGTAATAAATTTGATGAGCTATGGCCACAAAATTATGGAGTGTTCTCAGTAGTCTCAGTCATGAGCTGTAAGCTATTTAGTACAATTTCATGTAATTTCTGCCTTTACTCCTGCATGCTGCCTTCATTCCACACAAGAGAACACTGGGGATATGATAAAAATATTATAACGTGGCAGATGTACTTGTTTCCTGCTTTAACAGATTTAACTGTTTCTTATATAGAATTCAGACCCTTGTCTGTATTATTAGTTCAGATAACTCAGGTGGTAATAAAATTAACATCTAAACTTAGAATTATCTGTAGATCAACTGTTTGATCTTGTGAGTGTCCCAAAGCTTTCCAAAACTGCAATTAACAGAAAAAGTTCTATGGATTTCAATTAAATTGGATGAGATACACATGGGACCAAACTAATATAAACTAACCTTTTCTTCACTGGAAACTCTTAGCTAGAATTCAGAGGGTTAGGGATGCCATTCTCACTTTACCCTTGACTTAACTGGGCAATAGTTTCACCTTTGATGTTTTAGGAGTACCATTAATTCTGCTCCTTAACTGTATACCTACTAAACTGCAGATAACTTTGCCATTTGTGCCAAGTTTGAAGTTCTTAAAGTTACTAATACATTTGCAACAGGAAAAAGAGTGCTCTGGGAGCTGAGACAACTGCAGGGAGCTCCAGAGGACTCATAGTGAGGTGCCCTGTGTAGCAGAAGGATGCTGATGATAATGTGCTAAAATGCTAACTTGAACTTCACGTCTCTAGTACCGCTGAGGGGAGGGAGGGGGGAAGAAGTTTTTCTCCCTGCCTTTCTATCCTTCAAACTCTGCCTCCACTCTGCAGTTAATTAGAATAATTTCACCATTTCTATCCAGAAGAAATAAACGTTGTCAGGCCACGGTGAGCGCCCAGTGAACTGTGCAACTCCACTGTCCTCAGTGAAATCTATACAAAAAATGTGAATGATATCTGTAAAATCTTTTGACTTCTGACAGTTTTGAGTGGGAGGCTGCTCAGCAGTCCCATAGATGCTAATGTTACTGTTGATGCTCCACTTTTCACTCTGTGCTGGTTCTACTGTGTTAGCAGACGCCCAAAGGACCACAAAGTCCATCTGATTTTGCCTGCTTACCGTGTCCCTCCACAAACATCAGGAAGGACAGCAGAAACCTTCTGTTTCCAAGAGCGCACATTCCCTTTGATACAATATCCTGCTTACCCCGTACTCACGTATTTGAGGAGGAGAGGCAGCAGGCAGCTCCCCGAGTAGGAGCACAAGCAGTGCTCCTCCACACCCGAACTCATCACCCGGGCCGAGGATTTGCGGGGCCCTTTGTGCCGGTTCGGCCCCGTGTTCACTGCCCGGGCCTTCGGCAGGGCAGAGCGAGGAGGAAGCCGCCACAGTCCCCTGCTATTGGCCCGGATACCCCCCGGGCTCGAAAGGGGCACCCTCCAGCCCCGCTCCGACCAAGCCCAGCGCGGGTCGTGCTGCCGCCGGGTACCGAACCCCTTCCGCAGGGCCCGTTCCCCGGCCCGGCCCACCGGTTCCCCTCCCTGTCCGCGCTGCCCCACGGAGCCGGCCGGCAACTCCCACCCCGCTGCACCGCCCCACGCCTCCGGAGCGGGGAGGCAGAGCCGCCACCGCCCCGCCCGCCGCTGCTGCGCGCCGGGGCAGGCGCCGAGCAGGTGGCCGCAGGCAGCGGGCAACGCCGCGGCATGTGAGCGGCCCCCGGCTCGCCGGTCGGCCGCGCTCCCTCAGGAAGGCAGCACCGGCCCCACTGCCTTGTGCTGCCCACCCCTCTCCGAGCCGCCCGCGGAGGCAGGGTGCCTGCGGCTGCTGCCCAGCGGCGGCCAGGGGCTGAGCGCCGCTCCCCGCCGGGGGGCGGCCGTGGTGGAGGGCGGAGAGGAGGAAGAAGAGGAGGAGGAAGGGTGCGCGGGGCCGGAGGGACGAGGGAGCCCCCCCGGCTGCGCAGGATGAAAGTCACGGTGTGCTTCGGGAGGACGCGGGTGGTCGTGCCCTGCGGGGACGGGAACATGAAAGTTTTCAGCCTGATCCAGCAAGCGGTGACCCGGTACAAGAAGGCGATTGCTAAGGTGAGGGGCGCGGGGAGAGGCGCCCGCAATCAATATGGCGCTTCCCGGAGCGGGGAGGGAAGCTGGAAGCTGGGGGGAAAGTTCGGGCTGCCCCGCCAGGGCGGTGGGAGCGGGACCGGGGTCAGGGCGGGGGCTGGGGTAGGCAGCAGCGGAACCCTCCTTGAGCGCGGCGCCGCCGAAGACAGTCGCGGGGGGGCGGCCCCTCCGTGGCGGCCAGAGCGGCCCCAGCGCAGCTCCCCGCGGCCGCGGGCGCCTGGCGGGCCTTGGCCCTTTGTTCGCCGGTACCTAGCGGCGAGGCGGCGGCCGCCGGGGGTGTCAGCGCTGGGGCCGCTCGAGCCTGGCTGAGAAAGCGGAGCGGAGGCCGGTGGTGCCAGGTCTGCCCCGGGGCGGGCGGCGGGGCCGTTGCCGCGGAGGGCTGGAAATCCAGCCCCAGGCTTCCTGGCCCTCCAGGCCTGGCGGGGAGGGCGGTGGGAGGGGACCCCGCCGCAGGGGCGTCCTGCAGCGCACCGCCGGCGGGCCCCCTCCGCCCCGGACGGGGGTCTGGGGAGGCCCCGCAGCAGCGCTGCCTCCCGCGAGCCTCTGCGCCTGCCCCGCTCCCGGGGGGCGGCCGGCGGGGGGCTCCGCGTGTGCGTCGGGCATCCGCGGTGCCGGGAGAGCCGGCCCGGGCCGCGGCGAGGCTGATCCCGAGTGCCGCCTGCGCCGGCCTCTCGCAGCCCCATGTTGAAATTCCTGGCTGTGGGTGTGCAGGCAGTTGCACACTTGGTCTTCCTTCCCTCGCTCCATAGGCTACTTGTTGGGGTTTGGGTTTTTTGATTTGTGCTTTTTATTATTTCCACCCCGTGTACTTTCTTCTTGTTGCAGACTTCTTTTAAATCAACTGGTTTGTTGCGACTGTCGCAGGCTGCAAACTTAAGCAGTGTCCTTCTCTTTTGCTGTCCCTTATCCATCCAAGCAGTTGAGTGTACTTTTTCCCCTTAGTCCTTCTGACATGCTTTACACTTCTGAACCTGGAAGTTTTGCTGTGGTAGTGCTGGGTGCCAGGCTCTCTGAAACAGATGGAATGCTGTCAACAGTGTATTGATTGGCTTGAAGTGAATCCCTAGCAAAGTTTTAAGATCAGTTTTCTCAGAAAGGATTACACTTGCTGGAAAGGGGGAATAGTAACTGAGGTTCCTGTCACCTCCCCGCTTGATTTGTACAGAGCGTGGTTTTGGAGAGGAAAAGCACAGTCTCACTGTATTTTTATTACTCCTTTTGTAACACAGTTGGGATTCTGGTTGGAAGAAGAGTAAAACGATTCACTAGGATATGGTGGTGGCTGTGTACTGGCTGTTATTTATATAGGTAGTTAATGCACATGGCAATCTGCCTGCACGCAGGAGATGGTGGCCAAAAGTGCCTTTCTGGTTAAGGTAAACCAATGAGCAGTAAAGTGTGTCCCTTGGGGAAGCACCAAATACCTCACTGGGCCTTTCATTTGGGAAGTGCTTGCTGAATTTGCTCATCAGCATTACAACATTAAAGAAATTAATTATTTTGATGTGTTGTGTTCCACAACTGTGGCTGGTGTAACTCATGTGCCAGTGGACTGTGTCCTGCTTTCCAGCTGTTAAATTGCATTGAGGGATGGCAATTACATTCTGCAGTTTAACACTGGAAAGTGATTGCAGTTCTGCGCATAGGAGAAACACAGGTCAGTTACCAGGTGAAAGTTAGTGATTGCAAACAGTGTGGGTTTGTTTAGGAAAGTGGCCCACCTGTGGAAACACAAAAAAATTACAATGTAACTCTTCTTTGAATAGCTGTTATATTTACTAAAAAGAGAATATGCCCAGGTTCAGCCAGACTTTGGCCCCTGGTCCCTAGAGCTCCCAGTCCTGGGTTTAAAATGACACAGTGGTTTTCTTTATTAGTCTTTATATGGTGGTTATGCTATATGCCACTGGTATGGACTTGAGGTACTTGCAATTACTGAGATTGTTTCTATTACATGGAAATACTGTGGTTGAAAACACAGTAGCACAGAGTCCGTAGGCTTTCTCTGAGTGATTTATGCAATCACTGTCATGTGCTATTTCTAACTTAAATTCACTGAAGGTTTTCTGTGATTATGTTCCGGTAGTACGAAGGTGCGTCCTCAATGTCTTGTGAGTAAATGTGTAGGTCTCTTTGCTGAGTTTGCTCTAGGGTAGCACAGTAATTTTACTGTTTCAGTGACAGAATTTCATAGATAACTGTGTTTTTATAGCAGTTAGGTTTCTTTCTGTGCAGGTGTAACAGATCTTCGCTTCAGAAAAAGGCAAGAGAAGAAACAAAGTAATTCTTACACTGAGAGGATAAGAGTGTGTGTGCACATATGAATGTATGATCTGGCAGCTGGTATCAAGCTGACACTGAAATCTACTTCACCACTGCTGTGCTGTTATGGAAAAAAGCGTATCTGGTGGAAGATTATTCAAAATATTTAAGTTTATGGGAAACCAGCATTTCTCATCCTGCAAAAATGTGTGTGTGCTGAATGCAGCAGTTCCTTCAGGATAACTACTTGAAGCCTCTGAGAATTGAGTTGTCAGCCCTTCCCAGATTACCTCCTGCTTTGTCATGGTTTCCAGGTTGTGATTAGCAATAAGTGATCTGCACACTGAGCACTTGCTATTGCACTACCTGTGCAACTGTGATGAGGCACCCTGGCATTGTGCTTGCAGAGTGCCAGGAGTGAGTAACTTCAAAACCTGACCTTGGTTTTCTGGCTTGGTATAATTTAGGTTTAAGAGACACATCATTAATGAAAAAAATGTTTATGGAAAATATCCACGCAGCAGTAAGGTTTTCCTTTCCATAAAATCTTAAGGCTTGAAAAGCATATAGATAACATAGCTAGTTACTTCAGTTAATTCAGGATGCAGTTGTCTTTGATTAGGATTCATAAATCTCAAAAAAGTCATTATGGATTGACACTGCTGTCAATACTGAATCATTAGGTGTGGAATAAATTCATAGTATGACAGGCTGTGCTTGAAGGTTGGTCTGTGTAGTGTGTATAGGAAATCTTTTCGTTCCTTTGCTTTTACTCCAAAAGAAGCTTTGTGTCTGAAACATGATCCATTTCTTCTGCAAGCTGTGTTTGTGGGGAATGAACAAGCAAATGAGATGCTGGGAAAGTCCACCGTGTCCAGGTCACCTGGAGTCAGCAAAAATTGATCATGCTTATTGAAACCTTGTTTGTGTGGTGGCACACTAATGATACTCTGCTTGTGCGGCTGGGATGATGCGGCCTCTGGTGCAATTTCTGAGTGAGTGTTAAGTGAGTACAGTTTGGGCAGGAGGCAGCTGGCCTGGGAAATTGTGTGTTTTCCAAACCCTGTTGCTCAGGGGCTGTGCGGGTTTTGTGTTGCTCTCATTCTGCTTATAGCTTCTTAGCAATTAATTTAATGATAACAAAGTGGTTGACTATAACCTAGTGTTAAAATGTGGAAAATTATTATAAAAAATGGTGTCTCATGTAGCCTTTAATAAAAAAGAAATAATTGTGCATTCTGTAGCTTTGTTTTGATCTGCTTGTAGCTAGAGACGTTTATGACTGATGACTTTCGACTAATACCATAATCTTTGTGTGCTTTATGTTTATTGGGATATTGTGTTTCACCTTTTATCTTTCTTTTCTTGCAAGTATAAATAAGCATATATAAGTAATGGGTAGGGGTGTGTGTATACATATATATAAATTTTTTAGAGTGACTATGTTGTCCTTTTCTGATGTAAATGAGCATGGTAAACAGGATTATGAAAAACAGGAAATTATTGATTTACAGGAGTTGTTCAGTCTCATGTTCAGTCCCTACAGGGATTGTTTGGTCTCTATGATAGTGAAGTCTGATGTCCTGAATAATATGGGCTTGAAGTGATGTTCCTAGGCTTTATGTATAAAACTGATTTTCTAGATAAAACAAGTGAGTAACAGTTTTTCTGCTGAATCTGAAAGATTTTTGTGACTGTTTTGAGAGACCTTTCCCATCCCCCTCACCAAATGCTGTGGGAAATTAAGTTTTCAGGGGTTTGTGATGTTGTATGGAGCAATGTTTGAATTGTTAATTAAAAATATGGTACTTTAATATTTATGAAAATAAAATGTAATCTGCTTTTGGATAGCATTTGAAGTCAGCTGCTGCTAAGAGACCAGAGCTCAAGGTAGGTTGGCTGTGTAAGCAAAGGTAACAGGTGTCAAATGACCATATTCTCACTTAATTTGTACATTGGAAGCTTAAGCCACCCAGAACTCCACCTCTTTAGTAGGTCTGACATTCATCAGCAGGGAGGTGGGAGAGGGGAAGGATGTATTCTCAGTGGATGTGTGAAGCTTTTCTGTACCTGATTCCATTCCTCCCCCAGGTGCCAGGTAATTCAGACTCTGACTTCTCAGATGTTTCTCTCCACCCAGAAAAGTCCAAAAATGAGTCCAAACCCCCCAGAGGCCCTCTTGCCCCTGTTGCACAGTTAACTGTTGGTTTACTTATAGCTGACACCACCAGGATGAAGTCTCTGGGCTCTGTCTTTAGTGTTGGCTGTGTAATATTTCAGTGATTTACCTGAGGTCAGCTGGGAGATCCCAGATTCCCTGAGTAGGCAGCAATTTTTTCAAGCTGGCCTTTGACCTCTTCACTGATGTTGGGCTCCCAACAGTGGCAGAGAAACCCGCTGACAGGTGACATCACTGCTGCCATTTGGTGAAAGCTATTGACAGCAGTGGAGAGCTGCTAATTTAAGGAACACTACTACTGAAATGGGTCAGGATTGTTTCATGTTTAGAAAGCTGTTGTATGATCCTGCAGGTCTGGGAGCTGGTGCTGGATATGCAAGGCTATGAATTGCATGTAGTGATTTAATTCCCTCCACTTATGGTAAACTTCCTTTTTAACCCCTTCTCTCCAGCTCCCTCTGTGTTTTCAGCCAAATAAATGTTTTCCTGTTGTTGTGCTCATCTGTGACTACAAGTTACCCTCACACATTGCACAAGATGTTACAGGATGAAGGTAGGAGTGCACCTTTGGATTGAGCATGGCAGTGCCTATGTGTGGTACCACTGTGGTCAGCTGATGGGAGCCCTACCTATCTTTACCTGGATAGGATGCATCGTTGCTTTCAGTTTGGCATTATGTGGTTTCTCAGTGTTACTTAAGGGTGATCAAAGTGAAGTGTGTGTTTGTGGAAGACAGTTCACTTGCCTGGGGACTTTGCTGTACAGCAGTATTATGTCTGAGGGGCCTGTGGCTTGGGAGGTGGGGAGCTGCATGAGCTCTGATGTGCTCTGAGCAGGGCTTTGCTGTGGCCACTCTCTGCCAGGTCTTGCCTGTGTTCAGCCATGCATGATACAAAGGAGGAGGTTTGTCTTTCAAAGGCCTTGAGAGCCATGCTGCAGCTGTAGCCCTGCTGCTTGAGCAAACAGGGGAAGTGCTTTTGGGGTTATTCAAGGCTATTAAAGAGGAAGATTGACTTCTGTAGTAAGGAAGAGGGGCATAAAAACTGGACAGAATGCAAGCCCTTTGACTTTGAAGGTGTTTCAGTAAAGAGTATGTGTGGTACTACTGTGGTTGGCTGGTGGAAGCCAGTGCATATCTTTACCTGGGTGCGATGCCTCATTGCTTTCAGTTTGGCATTATGTGGTTTCTTAGTGTTACTTAAGGGTGATCAAAGTGAAGTGTGTGTTTGTGGAAGAGAGGCTTGAGAGTGATTTCCCTTTGAGTGATTGCACTGTTCGGTTGCTGTGAGCAATTCCTGTAGCTCTGAAGAGATGACTGCTGAGGAGCCTGTGAAAGCATTCAGTGCATTTGGAGAGCAGGTCCTGGAGGCAGTTTGGGGTTTAGAGAGTTGCCAGCCTTTCTTCTCCTGGGCAATAGCCTTCCACCAGTGGAAAATCATCTGATTCTCGTAACTTTTTACACATCAACTTTGGTTATAATGGTCGCAGATGTTTTAGTTCTGTTATAAAAACACCACTGGAAATAACACTTTCTCAGTTGAACCAGACTATGACATCTTTTGGTCATGGCACATTTAATCTGGTAAAACAAGATGGAGTAAATGGGGGGAAATGCTGGTGGTGTTTGTTAGTTATATGAAATATAGTTCATGTAGTTTTAAAACAATTTCCTGGCTCTTCAAAGGAAAACAATTCTTTTCATCCAAATATAAATTGAATGGATAAAACATGCAACAATGCTGAACCAATGCTTATGTATATTGAAAATAAAGTGGAATTCTTCAAACATCAATCTAGAGTATAACACAGATGTTCTCACTCAGAAATATTTTGTGAGCAGTAAGAAAAGAAAAAGTGGAACAAAAAGTATTAAAAAATTCTGCAAGATACTTGAGAGAATCTGTGCTGTATTTTTTTTTTCTTCCTCCTTTTTAATATACATTATATATTTTGCTTGTTTCTTTGAGGTCATTTTACTGTAATGCTCAGCAAGTCTGGTACTGAAAGACAGATTAAAAAAACCACCAAACTACCTTTGAGCTAAGTTACATAATCAGGTGGTGCTGTTTCAAAGAATGAGAAAGAAAAAAGACATATGTAATACTTGACAAAATGACTAATATCTTCAGTAAAAGATAAAGGAGTCAAATTCTAGATTGGGCAAAAATAAATTTAGACTAACAGTCAACATTAGGGCCTTCTTTTGAGAATCACATTCATTCTACTTGTTACAATACTTCAATATTTTCCTACTGGTAACCTTAGTTATTTCCTTATTTTTTCCAGATATTTGTTAAATTAGAAATAATTTTAATAACTATTTTGTTGCATTATTTGTTGCTGTTCATTTTAGTCAGGTAACAGTTACACGACAGTAACTTATTTCCTATTTTAGTTTCTTATTGTAAAGTAATACACATTAATAAACTATTTAGTCCCCCCAGAATGGAGAAGTGTAGCCCTACTAAAAGCCCTTGGGCTAGATCTCGCATGCTATGTGTCAGGGCTGGCGTCTCCAATGGAGGGGAAGAGCAATAAAGACCAAGCGTGTTTCTGCGTGACGGGGTGCAGCTCTTGCTGCTCAGGAGCAGAGATGAGCATCCCGTGGAGCTGGGCCCTGGTATATGGCTGTGTTCCTGCCAGGCAGCATGCTTGGTTGCCAGAGCTCTGGTGCTGGAGCAACTGGCTGGTGTTTTCTTCCAGTTCGTTGTGTCTCCAGCTCATGAGGACTTTTATGGTAACAGAGACAGGGCTGACAGAAGGGAGATGACTGTGGGAAGAAGGGTGGTCCTCTGTAGGGGAGGAAAAAAAGGATGGGATGTCCTTGGAGTCTAGTGAAATGAAAAGCTTTTGAGGTAATGATAGGCATATGTAACTCCTGTTGCCTCTTCTTTCATATGAGTGGGAAACAGGAGTTTGCATGGAAGCAAGACAGTAAATGAAGTACTGAAAAATGTGAAGAGCTGAAGATAGGAAGAAGCTGGTTAACTTGGTATCCTGGAGGTATTTAGGAAGACAATACAAAATTGACCTCAGTGGCACAACAGATGTCACCCCAAAGGCTTTCTGTTTGTAAAAAAATAATTATAGAATTTTAAAAGAATAGATTTATAATTTTATGTATTTATAAATATAAATAATATATAAATATATTTATTTTAATATATAATATTTATTTATATATTTAAAGAATAAATTTATTACAGAAAGCTTCCCTTTTGGGCTATAAACTTAATGAAAGTAGTGAATCTCTTATTTGGTACGAAAAATAGACACTATTTTGAAAAGCAGTGTCACGTTTTTTGGCCATACATCCCACATTTTCTCATTCTCAGCCTACTGCTGATAAAGCGAGATTTTGAATCCTTTACAGGAGGTCCAAGCTGGTACATTGTTAGCAGTTTTCTTTTTAAGTGGCCACATTTATAGGATTTTTGTTCCATGTATGCATCTTTACAGACTCAGAATGGCAATTTCAAATGTTTCTGGTGTTTGTGTTGTATTACTAATAGGAGAAAAAAAAGTTATATGGGTATAAAATGTTTTAGATGGAGATAGGACTTTCTGGGAGTACCTGTATGTTTCTGTGTGCACCCACTTAGGTGTTTTCATTTGTTTGAAGAAATGTGGCCACACTTAGTAAATGAAAAAATAGTTTCACCTCAGCCCATCTTGTTTGCATATACTTTCAATGTTGAGTTACTCTATCTTCCCCTTAGGCAAAGGCCGCATCATGGTTTTGTGTTTGTTTTGGTTTTTTTTTTTCTTAAACATCAGAAACAGTATCCTTTTAGAGATACACCTCTTTGTGCATATAATGAGAAGAATGACTTTGTTCCAAGCTCTCGGAGTCCTTCTAAACAGGAAGGAGCAGGAGCAAAATTTAATGGAAATTGGAAAAATTCCTTCTAGGGATGGTGGAGTGTCTCTGAGACCAAGTAGCCTGAAAGTTCTTTTGCTATAACAACTTAAATGACAGTAAAAAAAAAAAAAAACCCTAAAAAAATAAATGGGAAGCTTTAGAGCCTTTAGCTTTTTTAATAAACCACTAAGTGGAATAACAAGGCTTGATTTAATTTGGGCTCTTCAAGAACCTGTTGTACCAAATGTTATTTGCCTTTTTTTAAGTGTGCATTTGTTTGTGCTGTCAGTTTTTCCCTTCTGCCTTCCTGTGAAGACTGCTTGCCTGCAGCTGTGAGTGCTGGGAAAGCGGCCAGCTACCAAGTACCAAAATAAGAATTTAGGCAGCCAGGCTGTGATGGCCAGCCACTCCTGGCAAATGAGCCTCTGGCCTCAGCATCTTGTGAGGATGCAGAGGGAAAAGGTTTTACCCTCCTTGAATTTGTCTCTTTCTTTTGGCAGTACCAGGCTGTTAAATGACTGCTAGCCTGAAGTGTTAGGCTTTGCTGAATGGCAAAAAATATTGTGCAATTGTAACGTTTTTGCCAGTTGGAGAGTAGTCATCCTCACACCACCCACTTGTTCTGCTAGGTGTTTCTGCCCGTCATTATATAGAGATGAGTGCTGGGCACGAGGAGTAATACCACTGCTTTCTGAGAGAGATGAGAGGACCCTGGCCCAGCTGTGGATGTGGCTCTCCCAGGCTGACCTTTCTGCTTCTGCAGGGCTTCTGCGAGGCACATGTGAGGGGGCTTGGGGCTCAGGTGACAGTTTGGGTTTGGATTAAGGTGATGGTGTGTCCTGGCTGGATGAAGATGCTGTTACTGTTGCTGCAGTAGAGGTCTGAGATGATTGGAGAAGGGGGGAAAGGAAGAGCCCTGGCACAAGAGGCTCCTCCTCTGTCCTCAGCGCAGTCAAACTGAGAGTCCTGTCTAATGGGCAAGTTCAGAGCATCATTACCAAATCCTGTATTTTTTACCTGGCATTCAGAATACTAATTTGAGAAGATAGGTTGGATGTTTTCTGCTTTCACTGAGTTTTCTTAATGGCAGTTTTTATTGCTTTATCTAGGGGTTCATTTTTTTCTTTTCCAAATGAAAAATAGCACAAATGTGGTCTGTAATAATTCTGGAAAATTTGGAGCCTGAAATAAGAAATTGCAAGAAAAAGTGGGCTGGGTGAAAGAAGAGCTTTTAAATTTAGAATTGTTTGTTAGCGTAGGCTCTATGTTGTAAAACAGCCAGCAGACATGGTTTTAGATGTCTGTATCTGTATGAAAAATGTTTGTATGTTTAAGTGCTGCCATTTTTTTTAAAGAGAAAACTTATATTTTCTAGACTTAGCTAACCTGGGCTAAAAAGATGTTAAGTTCTGTATGTAGAACAGTGTGTTTAACTTGTGATTATATTAGGCAATGAAGTAGTTTCACCCTGTGCCCAGCAATCACTCAAGAACATAATGCTTTGGTAAACTAAACCCAGATGTTAACTGTAATCAGAAATGTTACTGTAGTCAGTGTCTTATAAATCTCTCCTTTATTAGTATAGTTGTTTGAAGTAAATTCCTGATGACCCTTGTGTTGCTTTGGCATTGCCACAAAATAACCATTGTTAGCTTGAAGCCCCCTGCTAAATTGAAAGTCACAGATAATGAGGATACAGTATTGCAGCTTTTGCGGTTTATGAAATATTTAGCTGAAAAGGCTCTTGGTCCTCACGCTGTCTGTGTGGTAGTAAGAAGTTTCCTTCACTGGTGGAATTCCCTACTTGGGGAATGAAAACAGCAGGGAAGACGAGCTACCTTGTACGAAAAGCTAATTTGTGCTGAGTTAAATATTCTTTTGATATTTGAATGTGAAGTAATTAGCTTGGATGTACTGCTGTTTACCTTTCAGCATCTGGAGAAGCCTAAACAAGCTGCTGAAAAGAACTGTAACATAAATCTACTTCTGAAATTTTTTTTTTGATGATCACGTATTTCAGACTGGGACTAAATCTGCTTTTTGTGGTGGTGTTTTTCTGGTGCCCAGTGACTCATGAGAGGAGTGCAGAGCTAAACTATTAAGGAAAGGTTTGGGCAGTGGTCTCGTGTTTTCCTGTGGGCCATATGAGTTGATCAGAAAGACCCATGTGGGAGTCCTCAAGGTGGGCTTATAATTGCTTATGCATGGGTGTTTCTCTTCTGGTATTAAAAAAATAATGTAGTGCAATGTTTACCATAGCCATCTACTCTACTTGACTGCAATTTGTAGCGAATGATCCGTTCTGTTCTCAATTGCTTCCATTTCATAATTCAGCACTTGCTTGGTCTCACAAAAAAAGGGATTTTTTTACTTCTTTGTTTTATGTGAATGTGATTGAACTATTCTGAGTCCTTAAATCATAATAGATAATTCTGTGAAATGTATGTCCTGTTTAATGAATGGTCCATATTTCCCTTTATTAGACTGCATATTGTTTCTGTGATTACACAGTGTGTAAAGACTGCTCTAACTTTAGCTGCCTTTGGAAGATGCTTCTTATTCAGGGTGCCAGTGTTCTGTTGCCTTTTGAAAGGCTTTGTTTCCAAAGGTTGGTGGATGCCAAAAATATTATTAATAGAGATCCGTTTAGAAACACAGTGAGTACGCATTTTTTCTTGATCACTTTTGGAGAGTAGGGTTGTGTGTGATACTGGGGAAAAAAAAGTTTTCTGTAATTAATTAGTGTTTTAGAAGCACGCTGATTTTCATGCAGAATTTCCCTATAGCTTTTTCCCCGAATGTGTGTTGTTCCTTTCTGAGCTCATGTGGAGTCTAATAATTTACTTTGTGTTTTGTGTTATTCTGCAGTGTAAGCTACAAGCTGAGATAGGAATCAGAGATCTGAAATCAGTTTATAACAAGCAGCCCTTTGCAGCCTGCCTTTCACCTGATGCTTTGGTCCAAAAGCCAGCCTTTGGTGAAGACCACACAGCTTCAGATTTGTAAACTGTGCTTAGATGCAATAAATAGGAGGGTCTGGTCTTTGCAGTTGCCAACTGTGCCTTTCTCAGTATTAACAGCAAAAGGGAGTCAGCCCAGTGCTGATCATCTGCTTGCTTTATAGCGCATGAGGAGCTGTAAAATCAAACACTGAGCACAAAGGTGCCAAGATTTATGTATTTTAACTTTGTAGCTTCCCTCTCCCTTTCTCTGAATGAGTAGATGTGCAAATCCAACATGATATGTAAAGCAAACTTGTGAAGTCCTTCCTCCACCTTTTGCATCTTTATATATACTTTGTTCTGCAGACCAGATCATCACACCTGCTCCCAGCCTCCTACAGAGTAGATTGCAGACTGTAATTAAGTGCTTCTAACATCTGCTGGTTACATGCCAGGCTTTTAACTCTGATTGGCTCTATTTTTAACATGGAGGTAAGATTGTGCATACAGTTTTACAAGTTGTTAGTAAGGACCAAATGTTTTGTGTCCCTGCAGAGTAAAAAAATTCACTAACTCGGCTGAAATATCAGATACCAGGGTGTTTTCAGAGAAGTTTAGTGAGACTTCAGTAATATGTTATAAACAATTGAGGGGTACTTTTTTGTGACAACTATTCCTTACTCCATTTTAACAGATTTTCAAGTGTGCAGGAACCTGAGGTATGGAAGGAGGTGTATGTATAAATGAATAGGGGAGACTATAAATGCCGTGGTCAGGATTTAAGAAAAGGTTGCAGTGTCTTTCGGTTCCTTTCCAAAGCACTGGCTGAATCCAGTGGTGAAGATAGAGGAAATAGTTTTGTTTCACTGATGCTGTGATTTGAGAGAGGAAGTGCATCAGTCGGTGCCCTGATTTTCTAAGTGTGAAGTGGGGACACAGAGTAGGAGTGGGCTACTTTTAATCACTGCTCTGGCAACTCAGCCCTGTATTAACTGTGAAGCTGTGCTGGGAGAACCGCGAGTGCTCACCTGAGAGCAGTATCGTGTATTCCCCTGGCTCATTCGCTTCAAGGACCTCATTAACTGTGTTTCACAACAGTACGATGTTAATTGCAGCGAGCGGGTACTTACATAAAGACCTTCTGTGGTTTTTCTCTGGTTCTTTGTGTCACCTTAGGAAATACAAAAGTACTTTGCTGTGCTGGTCGTCTGTGCTGCAGCAAAGCTGTGATGCACTCATCAGTTAAAACAGCATGCAATTTCCAAACGAGGAGCCAAGGAGATGGCTCTCCAGCACCTTCTCCGCTTAACAGGGTAATTTACTTTGCCACCTTCTCCCTTCAAAAACCAAATCCGCAGACAAACATCTTAATGTGAGTTTGGTAAGTATGTAACTCTTTGAGTGCTTGGAGAAGGGAGGCAGAGGAGATTGCTGGCTGGTCCAGGACCACACAAGCAGTTAGGCACTGAGCTGGAAATAAAGTGCCGACCTGCTGACTCCTTAACTGCAAGACTATCTTTCCCCTCTAGTAAGGATGTGGTAAAATATTGCTGTATTTAATCATTCTCCTGTCCTGTAGCAAAGCCTCTGTATGAAAAGGCATGCCACACTGCCAAGCTGTTGGAAAAAAAAAGGTCTCTTCCTCTTAGAATTCTAAGTGTGAAGTCTTGTCATGTTAAACTGCATAATTTATGTGATTTTTTTTTTTCAGTTTACTTGCACTGAAGTTGAAACTTTCAGATAGTAGTCTGTACTTGGCAGTGAGAATGTTGATTCCAGTATTGCACCCTTGTTTAAATGTTTATAACTTTGAATGAAAGCAAAGGAAATGCTGATGTTTGACTTTAGTATAGCTATCCAAGGTGATTTATTATTTTAGAACTAAATGACACACTGAAGCCAGAAGGAGATCAGTCAGTGATACGTTTGGTTACAATATGAGAAATTTAGGGAGAGAAGAACACTGATCCATGCTAGTGGAAATTAAATTCCCCCCCCCCCGAAGTGCAGAATTGTTGTAAATAAGGTGGTCATGAGCAAAACATCTGAGGTAGTCAGTAAGTGCTCTAATAGTGTTCTGCTGATGCTGGTAAGAAAGAACTGTCTTCATGTGTATGCATTCATTTTAGATTGATGGGGTTAATTGCCTTGGTCTCAACTTTGCTTGTAGACTACTGTGCTACTGATGCTGATTTAAAAGGAACTCAATGTACCAACACTTTTTAATCCCTTCTGCATGCAGTGCTGAAGAAAGTGTGTTTTTCCCTTTTAGATGTAGGCTTTCATGATTATAATGTCATATTCAGGGTCTCTATATTAGGGCTAAAGAAATATGCAGAGCTGCAGTAGTGCCAGAGAGAGCAAACAGGAGAATACTTGCTGTAGTACATATTAAATAATAATTCTAAGTCCTGAAAATGAGGATTTTGCAAATTACAATTCCACCCTAAACCAGCTTTTTTAAAATGGCTGGTTTGAGGTTAATAAGCAACAATTTATTCTTTTGTGTTTTAGAAAACATGCTACAGCACAACTGCCATTTATTATTACCTCTTTTGTTGAAGCCTTCCGGTTCTGTTTATCGCTGTCATAGTCATCATCTTATCTCCAGCATTTTGCAGAAATGCAGCTGGTGGACTATGAAAATGGAAGCATTTGCTAAATAATTTTAGATGACATTATAACCATTGTTCATCTTTCATCTCTAAGCTTTGTATTTTCAAGTGACTCTGTATGCCTTTGACAAACATGCTGTTATTAGGCATGAGGACATATGATGCAAAGCACTTTCTTGAAACAAATTTCAGGGAAACATAGCAAACATCTCTAATGATTTACATGCATTATTTTGTGTCTCTTCCTTCTTGTGGCATATTCCTCTTATTCTGTCTATCACTCTTCATTAGAAAGTCTCTGAGAAAATAAAAGCTGCTTGTGTTTAGATTTTACCATCCTGAAGTTAACAGTGCTGATGCTTTGCTGCCTTTGGAAATGGCTATTTCTGACCCATCCAGTATCACAGTATGCTAGAGATTGGAAGACCCCAAAGCATTGGTGTTGCTGGCTTTTTCATCAAACTTAATTCTGTTGTACTAGTTTCCAGCCTCTACTATTTTTTTCTGATGCTGTTTCCAATTCTTGCAGTTGATTGTTGAATGACAGTGTCCCCTTTCCTCACACAGACTGCATGCATATCGAGGGCTCTAGTTTAGAAGGTTTCTTGGTCCTTGTGTATTAATGAGGTATGTAAAGATGCTATGGGAAGAAGTTGTAGGGAAAGTTGTGCTTCGTTGTGGTTGTTGCTTCATCTACTGTGTCCTGCGGGAAAGGATAATGTGGTCTGCTAGTGCTTATAGATCATCATTCTCTTCCTTTACTCTGCCACTTTATATATATATATATTTGTGTATGTCTATCTTATTTTTTTGTTTGTTTGGGTTTTTTTTTTTTTTTTAGGCTGTCACTAGCTGTCTTTTAGGCTGTCTTTGAGGTTCTTTATGCTGTCTTAAACTCGGACTCTTCCCTACACCAGAACAGTAATCAGGGATTTTTGTACTGGCCTGTTAATCTTGCATCCTGATTACATGAGCTCTTCCTCAAGGCATTCAATACCAAAATAAAAGCTAGTGAGCAGGAATGACTTCAGCATTGTGCTTTCTGTCCAAACTCTGTCATTCTTTTATGTGCTTCGCTGTAATCATATGGCTTGAACTTGCCATGTGAGGAGGATGCAGAGGGACAGATTTTCAGCCACCAGCAGTACTGTTGTGGGAATCCTGCAAATGCTACTGAGCCAGGAGTTTTAACAGAAAGTTGAGTTTTATTGAAAGCAGTTCAACTGCAATGCTGAGCTGAATATGTAGTGTTAGAACTTTGTTCAGATGTTGCTTCTTTCAGTTTGCCCTGTAGTTAGTAAGTGGGATATGTTTCCAAATGGAGATTATTCTGATAATGATTTAAAAGGATACTCAATGATCCTTATGGGTCCCTTCCAACTTGAGATATTCTATGATTCTATGTCTGTTTTGCTCCAGACTGTATTTGTATTAAATTTGTATACCATTAAATAACTTTAAAATCATGTGTATGTTTTTATAACAGCTAGTGAACTTTTTTTTCATGTCAACACTTTTACTAATGTTAAAAGGGTGTATAGTCAGCATTTCAGCAACAACAGACGGAAAATGCATTGGATGAGCTTACTGCCAAGCAAGCTGGATGTAGAAATCAATACTAAGAAAAAACCTCCAAATGATCATTGTGAAGGAGGGAAAATAATTTAGGTAAAAATTTAATTAGATAATTGTCTGTATTATACAACTATATACTTTTCACAGAAGTACAAAACCTATAAAATGAGGTATGTTGACTGATTTACAGGTTGCTCAAACATGACTTTGATCTGAGTCAACTGTACTTCTTTCATAAGAGAAAGTGGCATAACCTGAGGATCAGACACACTGAAGGACACTCCTTTTTTGAATCTTGGGTTTCCAGATGGAAAGGGAAATGCTCTTGTTTTTCCCTCACTCCCCTGCACCACCCCCTCACCCCCTGAATTGGTTGTAGCTTTAGAGCTAACAATGGTAGACTATCTGCTTTCACAAACTAAGCACGCTGCTGTACAGATGTGCTGTTTGCTTGCTGCTCTATCTCTCCAGGGCAAACTATGCAATCTATTTTTTCTACAGCACCTCCTTTTTATTACACTTGCACAGAGCATGGGCTTGGTTGTTAACATTCATCTGGACTGTGTACAAAAAAATGAACAGCAGTCATCCCAGCTCAATCGGCCATTGAAATACCTTATCTGCATTTCTGTTTAAAAAAACCTGTTTGCATTTTTTCCCCCCTGTATCTCATCTGGAAAGCAGATTTGCAAACATCCTATAGCTCCTGCTGTATGAATGAATGGAGAAAATAGTCTGCTCCTTGTCTGGAATTTGATATTTCCATGTCAAATCTGAAAGGTAAAGCATCTGAAAAAACACACTGTCTTGAGCCAGCTTCTGCTTTACTCAGTGAGATAGCCACACATAATAAGTAGAAATCCAATTCTGAGTCTTGGAATATGGCATATATGGCACCAGTTCCATATGGGAGAATGATTGCTCTGTTGTGACGTGTTAAGTGATCAGGGTCATGTTTGATTAGAAACTGGGTAGAAGCTCTGAAATCAGCGGAATTGTGTCGAGGCAGAGGGATCTGCCATACAGCTACTTGTTAAATTTTGGAGCTAAACTCTAAATGGTATACATTTAACATTATATGACTTGCAATTTCTTTGTGTTGCAGTCCTGTGGTTGGATACATGGAATGTCATGAAATCATAGGATCATAGACATCTGTGCAGTGCAGCCACCCTACCATGAGCAGAGGTGGCCTCGATCCAAAGGTGACCCTGCAGTTACCAGCTCTGAGCAAGGCTGGTGCTTTGGGTATGGCTGTATCACTGGGGATTACTGATATGCAGAGACAGCAGGCAATGGGGGTGGGAGGGAGAGATAGAATGATGTATTTGTATGAAGGCATTACATGGACTGTTTGTGTCTGCAAACCTGCTCTTTGGAGGTGGTCAGTGTCACTGATGTCAGTTGCTTGGGTGACTCTGCAGGAATACCTGTGGAGGGGGGCTGCTACATGAGTGACTCTGGCTTTCAGGGCCATAAGGGACTTTACACTTTGTTATCCAGACTGCCTATCATTACCCTTCCCAGAGTCCCTGCGGGGTGATGTGCTTGAGCGAACAACAGCCCCTCCTGATTGCCTGTCGATGAGGTTCCCTTTGAGCCTGGTGTGGGCTCTGCTGTGGTTTGAAGGATTTCTTGTGGAATCAAAGCCAATATTTTTACAGGTACATGCCCTGCAGAGTGATTTTCTTCCTGTTGAGAATGTGCACTGTGTTTCCTAGAACACTAGGTTTCAGACTTGCAGTATATTGAATCCAATGTGGTGGGCCTTAGGTTTTCAGGAATGGATTATGTTTGAACTTTTCTGGTGTCACTGTAGGTCCCTGTGAATCAAATTGTTCTTTACCTGTGGATACTTGCTTTTTCTATTTTGTATAAGTAGTTTGAACTAAAGTATCATTGATGTGGACGACCGAAGAGAAAATGGGTAATGTGGTAAGAGACTACATTTGATCTTGGAATGGCTTCTCTTGATGCAGTCTCACTAGCTTTATTTGGGCTTCATATAATCACAGGGTTGAATTTCACTGGATTTCAGTTACAGGTTTGGAGTCCATAATTAAGGAGTTAAGTGGATGGTCCCGAGAGTCAGATTACTGATGATTTGAGTCATTACTTAAGTGGCTCTGCTTAATTTTTGTTCAGAGATTGAACTTCTATGGTGTTTCATTCATTTATTTTGGTATTTTTTTATTGTCACTCTCACACTTGTACACACGTAACAAAGACCTTTATGAAGTAGAGGTGAGTTGCTGTCTTGTCAATGAAGAATTTTGGTTTTGTTCTCAGGAAAACCCAAAGTTTCTAGAACATATTTGGAGTGGCCTACTGAAATGTGTATGTTTTCCTGACTGAGTGCCTCTATATGGATAGCATTTCTCTTCAGGGGGGAGGAGCAGTGGCACATGAAAATGCTCAGTTGAATAACTTGCATAACTTGAGTAAACTGCATGAGTGTAAGAATCTACAGAGTGTTGCCTCCTTTCTACAGAATGAAATCCACAATGGTGTAAACCAGTAATTTTTCATCTAAATTTTATTTTCTGCAGTTCTGCTGGATTGCTGTTCATGCTGAAGAGCAATGCCTGTGCTTTCTGCAGTGTATCTGCCTTTGCAGCTTTCTGCCTGCAAATGTTAAAACTCTTCCTCTTTGAGAGAAGCCTGTTCACTGGTGAATGGAATCAGTGGTTCAGCTGGTTGCAAAGGCAAAAGAAAACCTATAAAACCTGGTCGTGATTTGGTGGTGTTTGGCAATTAGCTTTCACACAAGAAATGAAGCTTTCTTACCATTCACAAACATTGATGTCTTTAGGCTCTCACAAATGCAAAACACTTACTGCTTTAGCAACATGTGCTTCTTGAGCAAGTGAGACGACGAATGGAGCCAGCTAGGCCTGAGTTTGGGATGAGAGATCTAGGAAATCACAGGTCTTGTAACTCCATGTGCTCAAGAGTCAACACAATGGTTGTTTTAGTACATTTATCCATTTTGTATTTTAGATTCAGGATGGTGAGCAGCAAGTTCTTAAGTATTGTACTCATATAGCCTTGCATATTGGCAGCTGTCTCTCAGTACAGGGACTCTATAGAAAGATACAGAGTATGTATCTTTTTAGGTGCCTGGAAGCCACCTCAGATACTCGAGTTGCCTTTACTCATTTGCTGAACAGAAGTGCTGTGGTAATTGTAATAGGACTAGCTTTGGATAATCAAGTACTGGCATATCTCTTGCTCTTTAGTCTATTTGCAGCAGTAAACATGGTTCTGACGATTAAGCAAAATGTTCATTTTAACATGGGACATGCTATGCTTCCTGAGCTAAGTCTTGTTAAAGAACATTCAGATTTCTCCTGCTGCTTCTGTTTCACAAAATCAGTATTAATCCCTGCAAAATTCAGTAATTTTAAATAATCTTAATAATCCCCCAGAACTTTACTGTCTTGTGTAGTATCTCTTTTTATTTAATGAAATGATGCCAGACACCTAGTGAGTGCTCTGAACTTATGTAATACAAAATGTGAGTCACTGTGAAAGAAACCAAACCCAGTATCATTGCTGAGGGTAAAGACACTGCTGGTTAAAGGTGTATCTGTGCAATCGGAAGCCAACAATAAGTGAAACAGTGAATTGGCTAGCACTGTAACTGAGTCAGGCTGGCAGCCCTGCTCAGGTGAGTGAGTTCGTGTGTAGACTCTGAGCACAACAAGGTTGTGTGGAAGTTGCAGGTGTGTATTGAAAGAACATGTTGAACTTGCACAGAGGTGTCCATGAGAAGGACCAAAAAGGTCACATTCCCCTCAACAGGGAGAAAGAGGTGTTGAATTTTTCACTGAAAAGCCTTGTACTTGGCAGGATTTAGCCATAGTGAATGTTTACCACTATTAGGTATAATGTCAGTGTGTGAGAGCTGTTACACATCACTAGATGTGCATGCTACCATCACTACAATCTTTAGCCTTCTTTTTGTTTCCATACTGATATTTTAGTATTCCATACCGAGAATTAAAAAAATAAACAGTTTGAAAGAGTTACCCAGGTTGGTGTAGCTGTTGGCTTCTCTTGCATAGGTTTGAGATGGCTGGGGTGAGGGAGATGAAGATAACCTGATATGTAGATGTTGATGTGTAAAGCAGAGTTCACATAGCTTGTTAACTTACAAGGTTGGTGTCTCCAGCTGGTCTGGGCACCACATGCTCTGTTTAGAGGCAGCACATCATTTTAAGATGTGATTTGCCTTGTCTGGAAGTAGCCATGTGAAACAGTTCAGGTTTTAGACTTTGGGAGCTGGCTGCAGCATGCCTGCAATTACTTAGGCACACATACTTACAGTGCAGACTGCTCAGCTTGCTCCAGTGGATCCCATCCATTACATACGTCCTCCTATCACACATCACTTTTTACTCTAGCATGTGACCTTGCTGAATGGCTGTTTGCTAAGTGTAAAAGTAAGCATGAGCAGAGCAAAGACCTGAAGCTACCTCCCTGAAAATCTCTGCTGCTAGCTCATTGTGTGACCATAGGTAGGCTGCACTTTTTCTTTACTTTGTATAAAGATGTTTGTGCCTCGCAGGATGTTGTGGGGACTGGACAATGTCTGTATGACATTGTACTTAACTCGCTGCCAAAGTACAGTCTTCTCTGTACTCTGGGGAGTACTCAGCTTCATTGAGCTGAACCATGTTGAGAAAGGCTTATTTGCATCTGTTCTTGGGAGGGGAAGGATGGGGACTCGCCAGTTCCAGCCACTTGAGGCATTTGCTCTTACTTTATCAATAATTTGATGACTTTTTCATTTTTAAGGTCAGCCACTTATGAATCAATATGTTTAGAAAAATAAATACATATATTTTCCTAAATAAGCTCAGATAAACTTTCTAAACTGAAAAGGTTCAGGTTTAAACAAGGGACATAAGAGCCTGTTCATATCTATGATCTAATACTTTTTTCTCTTTGCTGCTTCTTTTTATCCTGAAGTTGGTTAAAACTTCATGCTGATTTTGTTACACGTTAAAGGAAATAATTTAAAATTGCTTATTTCAACCAATTAATGTACTGAATTGAAATGTGTTTCAAGATCTGCATCCCTGCTCTTTCTGCAGCTTTGAAACCAGATAGCTGAGTGGTTATTTGATAGAGGCAAATGGGATTTACACATGCCTTAGTCTTACATACGAGACGTGATGAATAAATATTGGGAGTCCTGGAAAAAAGTGCAAGAGAAGTACCAGGGTTGTATAACCACTTCTGTGTAGTGAAAAGTGGTGTCAATCAGATATGTAGGCATGTTGCAGCAGATCTAAAAGTTGTTTGAAAAGAAATCAGGGCAATTGTTCCTTCTACTGTAAACATTTTGTAACTCTAATTAAAAGGTTTAAGAAGAAAACAGTTGTTCCTGCAAGTAGATAGTTGTTATATAGTGTGTTGGTGGAAACAAAGTGTATTGTTTTGCAATTTATATAATGTGATTTTAAAAAATAAATTTGCTCTTAGTGAAATACCCTCATGGATGTAGTCAGTGTCAGGTAACCTTGATCTACAGACAACCTGCTACAAAGAAAAGCAGGTCTGCAAAGGTGCAGGCTGTTGCTTGCACTGTTCTGCAGTAAAATATAAGCTAACAGCTTGGCAGTATTGGTAAATTCTGTAATAAAACTTTTTACAGCTCTTTATAAGACTCTAAGAAGGAAATCTTTCGTAGCATAAATACTACCACACAGAGTCAAGTTGTCACCATATGGTGAATTTGAAAATACTGAGAGCTGCAGTACTTACTTGCAGTCTTTAAAGTGTAATGTTTCCAGTTCAGGATGGACAGACAGTGGGATCGTTGTACCACTGCTAGTGTTTTTCTTGAATAGAGGATTTTTTGTAATCCCTATTGTTCTAATATTTATTGCTTGCCATTGCTCTGCAAAATACTGAGAATTGTTTCAGGGCTGCATATATGTTCCTTTCCAAGGCTGCACTTCACCACTGGAACAAAGTTTTAACTGCCAGAGATGTACTGTGTGTTAACTTCAGATGTACTGAAGTTAAAGTCTGGAAGATAAAACAAGGTTTCTGTTGGTTGCTTTGCAAGCCATGTCTTTATTTATATGAGTGGTGAAAAACCATATTGCAACCTGGTGCTTCTTAGCCAGATGATCATAAAATCCTTCTAGAAAGACTTTTTTTTTTTTTGGTGGGATTAAAAGACCCCTTCACTAAACCCATCTTCTTTCTCAGGGCTCGGTACTGGTATCAGGAAGTTTTCTCTTTGGTTCTGCATTGCTTCTCACTGTAATCCTCATAATCTTCCCCAGTGTATCATTATTATAATAATTATTTTTCACTGTGTGGGTCCTTAACCAGTGTTTTCCCCTACAGTGCTTAAGTATGTGTTTGTCTATTCAGTTAGCAGATGAAGTATGTGCACTGGTGGGTACTAAGCACTTGGGAAGAGGATGGGTATTTTAAAGTAGTTCTGCTCCTCAGTGCAGACGGGCCTTGTGGTCTTTATCTGTTCATCCTCAGTTTCCATTTGGCATTTTCCTGCTCTGTCCTGTGAATACCGATGCTTATACGTGCATGTGCTGAAATTCAGGTACGATATTGTGAAACCAGAAGAGCTGCTTTCATGATGCTAACAGCATGGGTTTTGAACTCAGGGATGCTCATGTCCTTAAAAAGGATGTTCACAGCTGGGAGATCTTGTTTCTGTGGATCCAAGTGCTGAATTAAAGGTGACAAATCTGACTGTACAGCATTTCTCTTCAGGGTAGTGTGAATAAATATGTAGTATCATGAATAGTAATTACCAGGAAACAGTAAACTTGGGTGTAGTGAGTTAGTGATCAAGTGCTAGAGAACCCATTGGTATGGCTAAATGCTGTTGAAGGGTGAAAGATGTTTTACCACCTGCAGTGACCTGTGAAGTAATCTGGATGGTATGGTGGGTATTCAGGGTAAAAACCGAGCACCTCACCACTGCACAAGACTTGCCTGGTGAGGCCTTGCTAGTGTGTAAGTTCACACCAGGTAAATCCTAAAATTCCAAGTTTAATACTTACTTCCTTGAAGTTTTTAATTTCTCAGGTTATTCACTTCAGACATTTTCACAAATTTGAGGTGCTTGGCACTCTTGCAGTGCCAACATTTCCACGCCAATACAAGTGGGTTTGAACATCTTGAAGTTAATACTGGTTTGAAGTATTCAAATTAGCAAATCCCAGCCTTAAAGCAGACTGATCTAAATCTTTTTTATGTGCTGTCTGATGGGTGTTCAACTTAGAATTTATTATGAATTACATTGGATGTCTTTGCTCATTTGGAGAATGAAAGGAATACTACTATCTAATATAGTAAAAAATGTATACCAGTATAAACGCTAGCCAGAAGAAGGAATTATTCCTTGGAGGGAAAATTAATTAGGTGTATCTCTTCCAATTACAATGCACTGAGATGTTGCTTATTTTACTGTAAGTTAAAATCCTATGAGGGAAAAATGACATCAGGAAACTCTCAAAAACTGTTAGGAGAAATCATATACTTCGTCAGGGAGGTGCATGTACAGTTGCTGCCGTGACTATACAGTTTAGCTTTCTCATTTTCACCATTAATTCGAGTGTTCCTTTGCTCTCTCAGCCCTCAGTCCTGGGTTATGAACTGTGGATTGGAGAAGATTTATAAGAACTGCCATTGCTTTCTAAAATTGAGTATACATTCAGAATTAGTAAGTATTTGGGGTGGGGGATCTTTCAACTTTTAAGGGTTTGGGTTTTCTTTTGGATACCATCACTGGCAGTGAAATCAATGGTAGGTCCAGTATGAATGAGTTTGTCGTCTCTTAAGGTGTTTTTTGATTGTAAAATGTGTTGATTTTTCGTCTGCACCAGGAACTTTTTGCAAGTCTTGATGCTGACTCTTGTAGAAGTAGCAGAACCTCCCTCCTTGGTACATGGGACATGTGCAGCGATCCTGTACACGACTCTCCCTATGGGGCTGCAGGGATGTTGCTTGTGGATGGGACAGAGTCTTCTGCTGAGAATGGGTTGGAGCCAGAATGGGGAAGAGTTTGTTTTGGGGTGAGTTAAGCAAGTGGTGGCTCTAGGAGAAGCTTTGGAAAATGTCAGCAGCATCAGGAATGGGGAAGAGCCTGACAAGCAAGTAGGGTAGCTCCCAAATGGAGACGGGTAGGAGATTGTAGCCAGAGGCATGGAATAATAAGGCCAAGAAGGATAATCATCCTTCCAGTAATGCCTATGCTGAGCAGAGAAGAAGGTTCAGTTATGGCCCTGCCAGCAACACTTTGAAGTGGACCAGAAACTCCTGTAGCCTTTGGACAAAATTTGTGAGAAAAAAAAGTTGTGAAACCTTTTTTCTTTCTTTTCTTTTTTTTTTTTTCTTAAAAGTTTATTGGAGAAAGGAAGGGGGAGGGAGAGCAGTCTGCCTGCAAGGAGCAGGGCTAAGGAAGCATTTGTGCTGTGCATGGAGAAACGAAAGGAACCAGGAAGGGAAATGCTTGAAAATTGCAAGTTTGTGTGTAATTATGGGAAAGCTGGAGGAAAGTTAAAGTTGCTTGAGTGTACACCAGGGTGACTTGGAGTTAAAGTCCACACGTGGTCAATTTGATGTCTTCCTTGTGGTTGTCAAGGAGTTACTGTGCTGATGCTGTTATCACTGTGGATAACAAAAATATACACCTGGCCCAGAGAGCAAACTCCCACGAAGTAAGGCTGTCCTTCCCTGCAGCCAGCTTTTTATTCCATTTCCAGCACGTTCTAGTACTTAGGGCACCAATGATGCTGAATACTTCCACGCTTTTTCCCCCTCCCCTATCTAATGGGAATGCTTGATATTCATGTTCCTCTTTCTGCATAACTGGAAAACCAGGGCAGCAGGATGTTGGGATTCTGTTTCAAACACTGTGCACCTAGAGGTCCCAGTGAAATCAGAAATAATATGTAGAGGTTTTTCCAATTCTGAGCTGTGAGTTATCCATCTACACTTATTTTAATAAACATTTGACCTGAAATAAAAAGAAGTCTGCTTTTCTGCTCGTTGTCTTCTGCCTCCTTCAGCACAAAAGCCAGTAGGTCTTCCCCACCTCCCATAATTTATGCTTGTCTACTCCTTTATTAATTATTGGCATGTTCTGTAGTTAGTTCTTTGATGACAACAAAAAGAAGCTTGTATCTTCTTTCAGTAGACAGCAATTTCCCTGGGGTGAATATCTCATTGCTTTTACATTGCTGCATTGTCTTGGCTACCATGATCCCTGCTTCTTGCTTTGTAAATGGATTTAAAAATAAAATTATGAAGGATAGAGACATAATGTTTTGTTCTGTTACAGGCATTATGTTATCTGAATGACACAGCTGAGAACAGAAGGACAAGGACTGCTTTTAAGAAAGGAGCAGAAGGGTTAAAATAGGACTGGTTTAAAGGATAATAAATAGGACAAATATAATCCAAATGATGCAGAAGATGGGCATGTCTACTTTGGGGAGCGGGTGCCCTTACAATGGTGATAGCAAACAGATTACAAGCTTTGATTTTGAGCAGTGGTGATGATATTTACTGAAGTTTAGTTAGCATGCACCCTTGCTTTTGCTGTTAACCTGCTCTAGTAGGGAGATATGGACTGGAGTGTCAGTGTTAAACAAGATAGGGATAGTGAGATAAATGAGGAACAGAAAGACCTGACTTAAATGAATCTGCTCATCTCGAATTGTGTGTTCATGGTGCATTAGAATGTGGAAGTCCTGCTGTACTTGAGAGACACTCAGTGGTGTGACCAAACTAGTACACAGACTCTAGAGTGGTAGGTGGTAGGGCATGTAGTAATTGTCTTTAATTGAGATTTCTGAGCTCTGTCTATATGAGCTGAACACTGTCCCTAAGGTATCAGGAGGTGGAGGATGAGACAGTGACATACGCCACTGCAGAAATCAGACTTTTCTACTTGGGGGTTGTTTATGCTGCTGCCTGCAAGCCTCAACAAATGACACAAAAATGGGTATTGCTAGATCTGCAGATCAGTCTGATGTGATGTAAAAATTTCCTGGTTGGTTGGCAGCCATCTCTGCAGCAGATGCCCAGTAGTGTGACTGCCCCTCTTAAAGGGAAGAAATGGGGTTTCATTGCATTGCCCCACTGAAATACATACACAGTGTCTGGAAGATGGGGGCTTTACCATGCTGCCATAGTACAGTCATGCTTTGCCTATCTTTCAGATCCAGGTGTTTATTGACTTTATATGTATTTATTTATTTATTCACAGATGTATTTAAGTGTGAGCAATTACGTTCAGTTTCACTGTTAATTATTTCTTTTTTGGAGGGAGGCTTTCTATTTGTCTAGTCACTTGCAGGGTTTGCTGCTGCTTCTGAAAAATTTAAGTTCAAGATCTTGCTGATAAAATATTTTAGTATGAGATCTACTCTTGTGGTATAACTTTTTTTTTCCAACAAAAATGTGAATTTTTTAGTAACCTTAGGTTGTGGGAAATTGCAATTTCAACCACTGAAAAATTTCAGGAGACTCTTCTGTCAATAAACAAAAATAGGAAAATCCTTTCTGCAGAGTAGTAAGGTCTGTTTACTAGGAGTTTTGCTGTGTGTAAGATTTGCAATTAATTTCAGAGCCCATTTAAATCTTGTTGAGGCAGATTATGGTAGCTTTAAGGTTACCCTTGCATGTGTTTCATTGCTTTGTTTTGGGCACCTTGTTTGAGAGGCCTGTGCTTGCAGCCTTCTGCATCCTATTGCACCTCTGGTTTCTGTTAACTACTTCTGAAACCTGTTATGAAGAAACCTGTAGTGACCACCAAAGAACTGTATTGCAGAGCAGATGCTTGTAGACATTCTAGTTTACTGAGGAAGCTCAGTAAGTGGTACGTCATCTTCTCTGGTGTCCTATGCACCTGCAGTGGGTCTTTCCTTTGGCAGTGCTCTCTCTGGCTTCCCTGGGCATGGTGTGTTGGTTGGTCACAGGCACAGCAGTGCTCCCTTATCTTTTGCTCTGTCGTGGACTGCAGCCAGCATCCTGAGCTGAGCATAGCGGTTGTTGGAAGGCTTCAAAGTGTTGCCACCATACATGTGCTTGCAGGTGTGTTTGATGTTTGGTGCCCAGAGCAGCTTCTTGTGCAGCCCTGCTGCCAAAAGTCACGTGCAGCATTTAAGAGTATTGGTATCTGTGACAGGTGGTATAGGTGCTCATTTAAAGTTTGTAATGTGCTGTAGACATTGCTTGTGCTTTTTCACTGGTACCATATATGTTTAGTAAATATACCCATTGAGTTGACAGAGATACACAGTGTTTATAAGAATGCCTAATATTGGAAGATTTTGTAAAGCTATGGAAGGCACAGGATTTCATGAAAAATTATTTCTTTTTGTGCTGTTTTACTTATTCTGCAAAATTCTTCTCACTTGAGATTATAAAAGTGAGAGTATTACTCCAGATTTTCCAGTAGCAGTGTTCCCATCGGATACTGTAATAACAGAAGGTGATAAGCATCCTGTCCCTTTCATTAGAACAGAGCTCTCTAGAGTTCTTACGGGGCAATTCCTACTGTATTTATACAGCATTATGCTAAATGTACTTTGAAATGAAAAGCAGGTATTCCCAAGATTACTGCTCAAGTACTGTTCTTGCAGAGAAATTACTTTTCCCCTCTAAATCTTCCGACACTTGAGGGTAGCTGTGCAATATTTTTTACTTTTTTTTAAAGTTTAAAAAAAAGCACAGCAAAAAACAACACTCAAAAGCAGAAGCCCGAACCCCATGAACGTATTCCCCATAACCTCCTACACTCCCAGGCTCCCACTGTATTCATAATCTTCTTTTCCCCCCTTCTCAAAGTAAAGGAAGCATGTTCTTTCCAGACAAGGTGGGGAAGACTTGCCCGTAATAGTTCTCTCAGATTTTAAAAATGGGCATTTCTTTCAGTCTAAATCAGTAAAACAGAAATGAGAAAGCAAATTGTTTGCATGTACTTAAGTTTGCTAGCAAGTGAATAGTGTGCTTTTAATGGAGGCAGGAATTTTCAGAAAATGGAAGAGACTGCAGAATATACGTGGCTGTTGCAGAGTCTTTTTTTTGCAGTGCATCATAGAGGGTTTCTGGCAACAGTTCTGAACAGTCTGTCTGTGTTTCAGAGTGAGCTTCCTTTCTTAAAGCTCTGTTCAGGAGAGAAATGATACCCTGGCCAAGTACAAATGTGCACTGAGGGATTACTGGGAAGGGAAGCCTGAGCCCACTTAAGTGGAATGCACATCATTGATTCCTGCAGAAAAATTGATTAATCACAACCATTAAAAAATAAAAAAAGCTGAGTTTGTTTAAACTGCAAGCTAGTGAAACCAAAACTGGGCCAGAATGCAATACAGGGCCTGTAAAAATAACCATATGATATATGGATGCACCAGACTTTAATCAAAGGAATACATTTATCCTGAAGAAAACACCTATGGGGAGCAGAAGGAAATTGGAAGAACAGAGGTAGCACTTCACTGTTGCCCATTTTTACTTCCTCTGCTCATCCTTGCTGCCGTACTTCAAACTGCATTTGCAGTGAGGTGTTCATGTTCACAGTCTTGTGACTCTGGGTGTGGACATTTACTTGAGTTTTATTTACTTTTGTAAAGTCCTGCTAACTTCTGGTTTGTGGGTTCCAGATACGAGAAAAAAAACAACAAACCCAACAAAAAAAAAAAAAAAAAAACCCAGACAAACCCCAAGATACCCAGGCTAGTTGTTAAAAAACCCCAAACAACAAAGTTGCAGAAGTTTTTAAGAGCAGACATCCATAACGTCAGAAGCTGGGGCAGTCTGGGTGCCTGCGCATGTGCTTTGTGTAGAGGGGAACAGTGCCTCAGCCCTGCTGGGTATCTTGTTCAGTTGATCAGACTGGGATGAAATCTGTGAAATGCTGCTGAAGCATTTCTCTTAGCCAGCCTAAGATGATTGTCTTAGCCAGTAAACTCAGCCAGCTTACATTCATTTTGGGTTTGTCATTTTTGTCATGGTTTCCGTATTACATGCTGTGGCAGCTAGATTCTTGGGTATGGAACAGCTTTCTACACTGTGCAGCAGTAGCCGCATTTTAGTGTACCAGTAGCTCCATTTCTTCAGCTAACCTTTCTTATTTGTAGGACTCCAATAAGTCTGATACTTTTCTGATAAGCGTTTTTGGAATGTACTTAGCTTTATAACTTCTGTGCACAGGAAAAGATACATTAATAATATTCTCAGGAGCTGGAGCAAGGCAGACAAAGTATTTTATTTGCTTTGTCCACAGATTCACTTCCTGTCATTGTAGAGTAGTTGGTTAATTTCCTCTGAAATTCGAATTTGATTGAACCTGTCATTTGTTGATTTTGCTGTTTTCTGATCGTTTAAATAAATAAATTCCCTCCTATGATGTGTGCTATGAATTCCTTTAGTTTTGGGGGGGCAAATGAATCATTTCCTAGGCTGCTGTTTCTGATTTTGTTATTTTTAAATTTATTTTAATATTTAAGACATTGCAGTACTAAAAAAGTAAGTCACAAGACCAGTTTAGTGTTCTGCAAAATTTCTTGCAAATTGTGTAGCTACTTATTTTGTGTAGTACCTGTTTGCCAGATGATCAAGGCTTCATCAGAGCTAGTCAGAACATTTGCAGGGCTCTGTGTGAAGTGACACAGATGCTTGAGCCCATTGGAATTTATGTGGTGACTGCCAAAAGGCTGCTGCAGGTGTGGCTGGCTTGGGCATGTAGTGTTGGCAGGAGAGAGGGTGTTGGAGCTTGTGTGGTTGGGGGATGCTTTGTGTTAAGAATCACTGAAATAACTGGGTGCTGAGTGAACTTCCTTAACTCTCAGAAGGCCTGCCTTCCCCCTCTACATTTCTTGCCTTTTCAGTAATGATCTGTGAAGAGCTGCTTGTGGATGTGGTGGATTCATGCTACAAGCCCCAACAGTGAATTTTTTTGTGAATTACTACTGATCTTCTTCAGCAATCAGGAAGAATATAATAGCATAGCATAACATAGAATAGAAACAGAATGGAATAATCAGGGTTGGAAAGGACCTTAAGATGATCTAGTTCCAACCTCCTGCCATGGGCAGGGACACCTCACGCTAAACCATGTCACCCAAGGCTCTGTCCAACCTGGCCTTGAACACAGCATTTACAAACATTGCTCATCAGCAGTGTAGTGTTTGGACAGTGTATTTCTGAGTATATTAAAGACAATTTTTGGCCTGGTTATCTACGGTTACCTGGTTTATGGTAGCTGTGGCATACACTTTTTTTTTCCTTCCACAGGAATAGATAGTATGCATCCATGATTTCTGCTACAGTATGTTTTCCTTGGTCTGAGTGCTTGTACTCCCTCCTTGGCAGAGGGCTTGGAAAAGCCCTTACATACTTGTACTTTTTTTCACTAGGAAAAGGGAGGGAGTTGGGAAGGTTCTTGTTACCCTTTGCCAGTGTGCAGTGAATTTGTCCGCTGAGCTTCCATCCAGCACAATAGGGTACAGCAGACCTAGGGCTGCTGGTGCTGTTGACCGAAGCGCCCATGGGTTAAATTTGAGGCTACTTCGTAGCTGTTGAAGCCAACCTGAGCCATAGTATCGCTAGTGCTGCTTATCCCAGGGTGTTTTTCCTGCTGTATGTTGCTGCTGCAGACAGCATTTGGGAGCTGTTTACCTGCAAAGCATGTGAAAGCCAAATGGAAAAGGAAGACCCAGCTTGTACTGGGATGCAGGAGCAGAGCTTGTGGAGTCCTGGGGACATGAGCTTGCTTAATGTGCTTGTACTGCCAGGGGCCACCCATCACAGCACCCTTAGGGGTATGTTGCATTGGCTCTGGGTCAGAAGTAGGTGTGTGGAGAACTGTGTCCCAGTGGGATCTCTGGGTTGTGATTTGAGCCTTGCTGATGCCATGCTCTCCTGAGAAGAATGTGCTTTCTGGTCCAGCCTGTCGGGTATCTCTGCTTCCCCTCCATCCCCTCTGGCTTGTGACAGCTCTGTTGCTGTTCCTTATCTCCATCCATATGGTCATCTATGCTGCCCACTCCACAAGGCCAGATGTATGCAGGTGGTGAGGCATGAATAAATTACCCCAAGTATGTCAGCATTAGCATCTTGTTTTGAAGACTGAACAGGTAAATACTGTTCCTCAGTGTGGCTCTGTTCTCCTTTCTGCTTTCTAAAAGCAGCTGGAAAAAAAGTCTCTATTGTGAGTTATAAAATAATTCTAGTCTAGATTTTTTCTTTTAAGCAAAACATTTTCCAATATTAATTAAAACACAATAATCAAAATGCTTTTATCAGCATAAACAGGAATACAATAAGCAACAAAGTTGTACATAAAAGAAGATGGTGGGTGCTCAGACCTTTATAATGATGTTTTTCCAGGGCTGGGCAGTATTGTTGTTTTGGGGAACATCGTGTATGACCTCCATTTTTTCCTGTCCTGCATGTTGTAGCAGACCAAAACTTCTGGTAACAATATTATACTGAAATTCCTTAATTTATCCCTGCTGTCCCCAAAGTCATGTGCAATATGTCTGAGAGTTTTCTTTTAGTTGTCCTGTGATGTAAACTGAATCTGTTCTCAACTGGTGAAGGGGGGAGTCATATAAACTAATGAGCTGGCTGTTATATAGACATGTATAATGACACACTTTCATTACTTATTCATGTGTGCCAAGTGCCGTTACAGCATAGTAATATACATAAAATACAGCACAGTACCTGCTTTATAGCAAAATGACAATTCTTCCCTCTACTCATCCCGTGGGTTAGGAATCAAATGTGTTTCTGAACTTCGTTTATTTGCTTTGCTTCCTGAGTGTACTTGGAGTTTGAAATTTTGCAAATGTTTGTTGACACTGACCCACTGTAAAGACATAGCATGCAAGAATTTCACTAGAATTAAACATGGTCCCCTTGCCAAGTTAAAATGCTTTCTGAGGGTGAGCAAGAAAATGCAGATGTGCTATAGACATGTCTTGGCAGAAGACAAAGGCTATTTATGGTGTATGTACCATCACTGACTGAGCCTGGCAAAACTTTCCTGCAGCATATGCATATGGCTTTTCAGGCAAATAGTAAATGGGAGTTGAATTTTGTGTGTTCAAGCACAGGCTGAATCTCTCTGGAGTTGGGGGCACTTTCTCCTGACTTCAGTGCCATCCAGGCCACACTAATTATGTGGTTGCACGTTTATGTTGGCCTTTCAGTATGGTCTCTTTTGGATTTAGTCTGTAATCAAAAGAGAATGTAAGAATGAGAGGTCTCAAATAACCTTTGCCTTTTGCCTTTAAATTTTGAAACAGGAGAGGCTTGTGTAGACAGAAATATTCTAAAGCTAAATACAAGTTAATTACACAAAACCCTACACTTATCTCCTCTGTGTCTGAGCTGCACTGTGAATAGTTGGGCTGTGAGTTGTAGTCCAGAAACAAGCTACATTTTTCAGCCTTTAGCTGAAATGATGAGTTTTTCTGTTCAAGTATGGAGATTTGTTAGTAATGACAAATTCTGATTGGGTTGTGTGTTGTCCCCCCTCCCTCCTCCCCCTTCTCCCTTTTTTTTCTTTTCCTTTTTCCTGTGCCACTTCTCTGCTGAGCTTAGAGCTGCTCCTGCACATCTTCAAAGTAAGGCTGAACATTAGCCACTGAACTGCATCATCTACCCTTGCTTGCTCTGGCTAACCCATGTGTCATCGTCTAATTTTTTGACTCTTAAGGCTTCTCGGTGAGTGACAAAACCCCCAAGTCTCTGAAGGGACTTCAGTGGCAGTGGTTTGTGTAATTTCTCCAAACTCTTTTGCTGCTGGTTAGAGTATACTAATGTTTACTTCTGGTCTGAAACCCTCTTTTATTTTCTTCTTTTGACTTCAGAGGCAGCCAGGAGAGAGGAAGACAAGAGGGGAAAGCCCTTCTCCCGTGCAGTTCAAACAGTGAGACAGGCATGAAGGCTGTACTTCAGCCCCATTAGAGAAAGAGGAAAATGTTTCTCATTTCATTGAGCTTGCACCAAAATAAGCTGTGAATATATCTGTTCCAGAATTATAAGAATCTTAACTTTGCACTGACAGGTTACAGGCACCTCTTGTGGGGCACCCCTGTCCGTGCACCATCTTCCCTGGGAATAAAGAGATCAAATTTTAGGGAATTCAATCAGGTAGGTCTATAATTTTAAGCAGATCAGCTAGGAGCTGTAAGTTTCCCAAGGCAGATGCTCCCTCTCTGGGAAAGCAGGACTCCAGTTCCCACTGGAATCTCTAGCTGCTGTGGTAATGTCAGTAATAAGCTGGTGGAGAGGAGAAGGACATCTCACTGAGCTTCTCCTTTGTGTCACTGCATCACCAAGAGCAACACTGCCTGCACTGCCTGTGCTGCTGCTAATCTGCAGTTCTGCTGCCTGCTGCACCCCTCTGGAGCTGGGCTGGGTGTGCTCTGTGCACCCTACCTGAACTCGGTTTAGTTAAGCATTTTCAGTAAGTACCTGTAGCCTTACCAGTTTTTGATGTGTACAAAAAAGGTGAGTTCAAAGTAAAGGTTTGCATCTAAATATCTTTGGATTTTGAGGTGTGAGAATCCTAAAGCAAAACTTACTGTGTTTGGTTTTTTTGGGTTTTGTTTGTTTGTTTGGGTTTTTTGTTTTTGGTTTTTCTTTTTTGTTTGGGTTTTTTAAATCCTTCTCAGTCATGCTGGTGTGAAGTGTGAATCAAAATGCAAGCTTCTTTTCAGTTGTGACTGAGATCCAAATTTTGCATCCTGAATATCTCTGTACAGAGTAATATACGCAGCCATAATTATTTATAGAAGTATTTCTGATGTCTGTCATAGAATAGTTAGGGTTAGAAAGGACCTTAAGATCATCTAGTTCCAACCCCTGCCATGGACAGGGACACCTCACACTAAACCGTATCACCCAAGGCTTCATCCAACCTGGTCTTGAACACCGCCAGGGATGGAGCATTCACAACCTCCCTGGGCAACCCATTCCAGTGCCTCACCACCCTAACAGGAAAGAATTTCCTCCTTATATCCAATCTGAACTTCCTCTGTTTAAGTTTTAACCCGTTACGCCTTGTCACTACAGTCCCTAATGAAGAGTTCCTCCCCAGCATCCTTATGTGCCCCCTTCAGATACTGGAAGGCTGCTATGAGGTCTCCACGCAGGCTTCTCTTCCCCAGGCTGAACAGCCCCAACTTTATCAGCCTATCTTCATACAGGAGGTGCTCCAGTCCCCTGATCATCCTCGTGGCCCTCCTCTGGGGGTTCCAACTGTTCCAACAGTTCTATGTCCTTTTTATGTTGAGGACACCAGAACGGCACACAATACTCCCAAGTGAGGTCTCACGAGAGCAAAGGGGCAGGTGTTGGTGTATTGAGCATTGGTGTATTGTGTTCTGAGCACATGTGAGTATGAAAGTTTAAGCACATATTTTGTTGTTTGTTTGACATTTGGAAGAGTAGGTGTTTTGAAGACACCCTTTTTCAAGGTGAAGCATAGGTGTAGCTTATCAAAGACCATGTGGCTGGCTACTAGAAAACCTCAAGGAAGTATTTCCTTTTTAAATTTCTTTAAAATTGCTTTCTATCAGTAATCCAAGTAAGACTGATTTAAAATTCAAAGTATAAAAGTTTTTATTAGATTTACTGTGTATGGAGATACACATGATCACTTTAAAACATCAGTGTGTTGAATTCAGATTGATATGTTTCAACTTATAATATGGCGTGTTCTGAATTAACAGCCGAATTGTGTTTGCTTTTGCTCTTACTTTACAAAGCAGTACAGAGAATAGCTTGAATATGTTCTATTGCATTGTGCAATGAGTTTGTACTTCTCATAGGAAATATAAAAAATTCCAGAGTTCAAGAGAATGCGCATTTCTCCTCCTACCCAATCTTCATAATTTAGGAGAATGGCTATCATGGTTTTATGTTTGATCTCATCTAATGTAGTCTGAAAGGAATGTTTTTCTGTAGTCAGTCTGAAAAGAATGTTTTGCATGAGCTTGAGAATTCTGAAACTTTTGAGTCCAAGGCAGTTTTTTGTTTGCTAAAGCTAAGTAAATTTTGAAACAACCATAGTTTTAAATAATAGAACTCACCAGGGAATGAATTTTCTGCTGTGTGAAAATAAGCAAGGCTTTAGTTTTTTACAGCATTTCAATGAAAGGGACAGCTTCTGTAAAAAAAAAATCCCTAAAATGCATGAAAGCAGCAAGGCCGTATTCTGCAGTGTTCCACAAGGCTTCACGTCTTTCAGCCCAAATGTCGGGTGTCTTAATCACTGACACTAGTGTTTCTTCTAGAAAATCTTTCTATCAAATGGCAGTTGATGTTTTTACTTCAAGTTTTGTTTTGAAGAAGCTTGTATTTAGGAAAGCTTTCTCCTAAGGGTGACGATTCCTGGTATCTCTAAGCTGTCTAAAATATTTCTCTTCTTTCAAATGCACAATTTTGCTTTAGTGCTAATTTTTGTGTTGTACTTTATAGATGGGAAGGGAACGGCATTCCTAGTGCAACAACCTACATGTTACGTGAAAGAAGAATGAAGTGAAACCAGCCTTTTAGAAAATGGGAAGGGTAGAAGAGGTGTGAGTTGTCCAGCAAAATGAAATGTTACTAGGGCTATGTTTTACCTTTCAGTGCAAACCTCCTTGATGAAATCCATGTATCTGAACTTGGAACAGGAGTTTGGCCTAGCAGAGGGTGTTACTGTGAGTCAGTGTGTGATTCACAAGAGCCAGGAGAGTGTAATCCGTTGTCCTGCATTTCTGTGTGTGTATGTGCTGCATTTGTGTCCCCCCACCCACTTTATGGTCACGCGGTCCATTACACCTACTTGTATAAACAGTCTGGTTTGTAAATCGAGGACTAGAGAATAGGTTTCTTGCATCTCTCCTTTTTTCAATATTGATGCATCAGAATCCAGCAAAACTTTGATTTACTCCCCTGCTCCCTTTAGTTTTGAAGGGTGAGGGGCTGTGAACTGGAAACACTGCCTACTTGAAGATAGCAAAGGCCCCCAGCCAGCTTTATCTTGCAGCCAGTAGATCTTGCTCTTTGTCTTTCCAGAGGAAGAAAGTTCATGACCTCTCCATATCTTAACAGCTCTCTATATATAGACTAGGCTTTTCCCTGGGAATTCTCACAGCAGCCCGTCTGGTACAGCCATGGAACATCCCAGTCCGCAGGTGATAGCTTAGGTGTTGTGTATAAGTGACTTTGTGTGCAGTTGGCTTGGGCTGTATGTGCCTGGATTTTCCTCTGTATGTAGTTGTGAGTTACTTGCCTGTAGGAAAAAGCATGTAAAAGCAGCTTGGAAAACTTTTTGCTGACTTGAAGAATTCTCCACTAGAAAGCAAGCCCACCATTCCTGGAAAATGAAAATGCATGTTCAGGGTCTTGAAAATTATTATTTTACTTAATATTTTCAGTTCTGGAAGCATACATAATTATTCTTCTGAATTACAATAGAGCATGACAGAAATCTTAGAATCCAAACCAGAAAATCTTTTGTGGTAGATATCTTTAAGTAAAGTATTCTGGGCAGTAAGAACTAGAGAGTGTGCTTTATATATAAGAGTGGGCATGTATATATATCTGTCTATATATATGTAGATATGCAATGCTGTTATTATGATGCGTGCAAGTTTCTGTCAGTCCAGATATATTGCTGTTTAAAAAAATATGAGGGATTTTTTTATAAAGATGTATTTTTATCCCAGTTATTGAAACTTTCGTTGTATTTTTAACAGTGCTGTTGCTATTGATGTAGAAGAGACAAAACAAAGGCCTGTTGGTTGCTAGGGGATAACTTGCAAAGTTACATTAATTAATTTGAAGTGTTTTGCAAAAATACATGGTTGGAGGCTTGTGGTTAGATTAAATGTTTTAAAACTTAAGTTAGCTTGATGCAGTGTTGTCTGGAGAGCTGTTAGCACATCTAGTTAGGAAGAGGTGCTCGCACCTTCTTCTGTCTGCATTTTGGTGGGGCACCAACTGGAGAGATCTCAGGTGAATAATATAAACATGTTTTCTGTGAAAAATAAAATTTTTATATCCCCCCCCCCCCCCCCGATATTAGACAGGGTTTGCTGCTTGGTCTTCTTAGTTTCAAATATTCTGTATTTGTTTTAAAGGAGTTAGTTGCAGGCACCAAAAGTTGTACTTTAAAAAATACTACTTTTCTGTGAAAATTATTTTTGACATTAGTTGTGAAGAATTCTCAGTTTATGTATATGTGTGTTTGTGTGTGTGTATAAAACATGTAATTATGCTGTTACATTGAAAACATTTTCAGTAAACTCAGTTTCTCAAAGCACATGAAGAACTGTAAACTAGAGGTCTCAAACTCAGGTTTGACCAAGTAGAAGATACTCTCTAATTTGTAACAGAAGAGAAGAAAGATAATTACTTGGGTTTTACAGGGCCTGAAGGTATAATTTTAGGTGTATTTGAGTGTATTTCTAACATTGTTGCTCTGCACGCAGTTGCAGTCTTTTCACTGTATCTTCTGCTAAGTTTGACTTTGTTACAAAGATAGGAATTTCTAGTTTATACCACCTTATAATTTATGTCAGAGAACAACAAAGTATGAAACCAGTCTTGTATTAATCTAAACTTCTAGAGATACAAATTGCAACGCCCTGAGCTGGAAAACTTAAGCAGTTTTTTTACAATTTCCTATATGATACAGTCACAGAAGACTCGAAGTTTTACCTTTTGTTCAGAATAGGGCTTGGCATTGCTTCACTGGTTTTAATGGTTATTTTTTGTTGCTTTCTTTTCTGGTCAAGAAGACTAGCTGGTTTTGCTTCTCTCTTAATAAAGTCTTCTGCTTTAATTTTGACGAGTGCAGGCATGCTGTTAGAGATTTAAGCAGTTTTGAAAGATGTGTAATGGGTTAGAGTTCAGTGTACTGCTGTTAGCTTCTCCCTATCGCTGGAGGTGACAAGGATATGATAACTAAGGAAGTAAAAAGGAGGGTTTTAATGCTAGCCTCTGTCTTCCTGCATTAGTGGATTAATTTTCAGGGCTTAACTTGAAAAACTTGGCATATGTTTATGGGCACTAATGTAGCTAGGTCTGTGAGGGTATCCCAACGTCAAGTTGAAAGGATTACTGGTGTCTTAGGCTCTTAAACAATATTTTTTTTCCAGCAGTTTTCTGTGTTTGCTGTAATATCTTGGAAATGCTCTCTGTTTCTACTGCTGGCCAGGTATGGAGCTGATGGTGAGCCATAACTAAATGTGGAAGATGGAGGAGAATAGTGGGTTTCAAGAAGCCAGAGGAAGAGGGAAGGTTGCAGGGCAGCTGCGGGGGCAGGTGATTTTTGGTTTTCATACCAAATTTGGGAACTGGAAATAAGATTGAGCGATGAGTTTAAAAATGGGGAGAGTCACTGGTAAGGTGAAGGCTTAGGGCAAGGAGAGGAGTTATATTTTCCTGTTATGGGTTCTCTTTGCTGCTTAGGTGTGTGGGAGTGGGATTCTAGTTTCTTTCTGGGGCTAACCTCAGTCATAGACCAGATCTGAGCTTACTTGTTGATTTGAAAAAGAGGATTATTGCTGATTTGTGAGGAGGAACTGTAACCGATGACTACTGAACAAAGCACAAGTGTAAATTGAAATAGCAGCAAAGGTAAAAAATGTTGGTAGCACTCAGTGTTCTGTCTTTATGTTCCTGGTGAGGTCTCCAGCCTGCTATGGTGCTAGTTGCATTTCATCTTATATATGGCAATACCCTGCAGCACAGTGAGATAGTAGGATTACAGCCATGGTAAACCTAAGGTACCTTAGGGTCAGTTTTTAGAAAAAAAGTCTTTATCTTTAGAAGTTTTGAATAAATTTGACAACAAAACAAATTATCCTTGAGATTACTATTTTTCCCTAACTTGGAGTGCTGTGTCAGAACCCAGAATTCAAAGAGACTGATAGATCTGTTGTATTTAACCTTATAAAATAATCATGATTATAGTAGTTGAATTCATACAGTGATTGTTCTCTAAGTTTTAGAAAAACAGTAGACACGTTTAGAAATGAGTGACTGCACACTTAAATCAGTACCACATGAAGATACTGCTATTACACTGCTCCAGAAACACTGAGCAGTTTGGAAAAGTAATAGTTAAATATTGTTACTAAAAATGTTTTCTGGAGGTGAAAAGAAAGCCAATTTTGGTTAAAAGATCTTGAAAAGTATTTAACAGATAAATTAATATAATACTATGGTTATTTCCACATTGCTTTTGCAAATGCTAACAGAAAGCCCATTTTCCTTGGTGGGTTTGATCCAGAGGCATCTGCATGTGTGTGCACAGCCATATGTTAAACAGAGATAGTGCTCCATTAGTGTCTGATCCTCAGAGGGGAGATGGAGTGGTGGTGTGTGGGGCTCCTCCAGCCTCACATTAGCCTACTTAGGTGGTATAAAAAGCTTTTTGTGTGAGCTGTAATGTGCACATAGGTGTGGAGAACAAAGGAAGGGAATATAGTTATAGTCTTGGGAGTGGTTTTATAGGGCATAGTAGAAGCTCCTGAACCTCTCAGGCCCCCAGTCACTATTAGTAGGATTTTCCTACAACAGTGATCAGTAGAAAAGCTCTGCATATCTATTCTGGGTCTAAGGACCCATTGTTGATCTGTAGATGTTTTTCAGCATATGTTACTTCGTTACTTTTTATTTGCACCATATACCAGGTTGATACAACAGATGTAGGTGACACATTGCTTCTCCTCTGAACCAGACGAGGAATTGCTGTGTAGGCAGCAGGCAGTGCTAAAGCAACCTGCTGCTTGTGCATACTGAGGTCCAGGAAGCGTGGGAGTTCTCTTCCCACATGCATCCTTCTTACAGCAGCTTCAGAGGAGCTAGGGAGAGCTTTTGGGTGCCCCTATGCACAGTAGATCAGGTGGCCGGGGGGAATAAGGCATTTGGGATGCTAAAACTCTAAATCTTAGCAGAAATGTGAAGATATCATAGCTGACCTAAATTGAGATAAACTTTCCTGTGATTCATATTACTTGTGCATTCCTTCCACGTGGTTCAGCAAAGTTGTTTATATTCCAGAGTTCTAACCATGAAGCCTTGACTTTGAAGCCCCCAGAGGAATAATACAATCATCAGTACAGAGAGTGGCATTTTATGTTTTTTTCTTAACTTCATAGTTTACAACATGTTGGAAACGTGAGGCACTGTATATAGTAATGTTTTTGTATATTAATCATCGGTTAGACTTCATATACTACACGATTAATTGATGATGTCCATTTGGGAGCATATATCAAAACTGGTTGTTTCCATCATTCATGGTGCTTGATATTAATGGACCCCAAATGGAAATCTTATTTCTAGTACATTTCTGAAATAAATTAGGTTCTTCATCTCACGCTGTGTACCACTAGGGTAGACAACTGTATTTCTACCTTCCTAAATCTTCCCTTGAAACATTTTGCCAGACTCACTTTTTTTGTTGTTTGTTTAATCAACATAGATCAGTCATGCACCTGCCAGTCTACAGCATGTATGTCTGTATGTACAGGCATACAAATGTGGCTGGCTATTCCAGTAAAATCCATTATTCCAGTCTAACTCTGAATTTGAAGAGCTAGCATAATGGCTGAAATCCCCCCCCAATGAAAGCTTATTTCCAAGCAATGCTGTAATGATGAGTGGAGGTAAGAGATAAGCTCTTGGAAGAAACAGAAAGCACTTCTCTTTCATCAAACACACTCATCTTTCAGTCGTCAACCTGCAATCCAAAGGTGTTCTGCATTTCTTCAGCATTTTTACCCTATTCTAATGCTCCTGCATAGAAGATTGTGCACCATTATACCCAGTACATTTGACTACCTATTCATGAGCTACGGACTTGGTTACTATAATTTGTATCTGTGACCTCAAGTTAATTACAAATTGTAATTGATAAATTATTTTGTTGCATTATTTGTTGTATTTAAATGAAGATTATTGGAGTGAGCTCTGTGTTAATCCGAAAAGGGCACGTTCTTCTTACCTTACATGTGGATTTAGCATACTTGGAGTTTGTGGCAGTGCTTGAATAGATGCCTTGGATTTTCCTGCAGAGGAATAAATCTCACACAGAAGTTTTATTTTACAGTTTGGGCAGGACAGTGTTATTTAGTGCTCATAGAAGGGACATGAGAGAGTTTAGAGATACGTCACTGAATATATTTTTCTCAAATATTTTATTCCATCCCCCCCATTCCTGCAAACAGAACATAATTGTGCATACCATAAACACTCAGTAGTCATGGTGAAAATGTGTTAAGCTTTCATAGCCAAATGTAAAGCTTTATTCTTTCTTTATTAATTCTCAAAGTTGGTTGCTACGTGCATTATAGTGGCAGCACAAAATAACTTTCCCTTTTCTGGCTGGTGTCTCACTTGACACGAAGAGCAGAGTCCAGGCATTGGTGGGGTGCTCAGGAGCCTGGACCTGCCCTTTGGTAGGGGCACCTCCTAGTGGTTAGAGGGCTGTGTGCTGTGAAGAAATGTCACTAAAGTAATGAGTTTTGACAATGAACAATGTTTTTACTGCAGTATTTTCAGAATAGGATTCCAGGAGTCATGTGAAATGCATCGAGGACCCCAGGACCACAGTGAGCTGGTTGATGACTGGTGGAATATGAGCCAACAGTGTGCCCAGGTGGCCAAGAAGGCCAATGGCATCCTGGCTTGTACCAGAAATAGTGTGGCCAGCAGGGCCAGGGCAGTGAGCGTCTCCTGTACTCAACACTGGTGAGGCTGCACCTCGAATACTGTGTTTAGTTTTGGCCCTCCCAGTACAAGACAGACATTGAGGTGCTGGAGTGTGTCCAAAGAAGAGCAATGAAGCTGGTGGGCTAGAGCACAAGTCTTCTGAGGAGCAGGTGAGGGAACTGGGGTTGTTTAGTCTGCAGAAAAGGAGGCTCAGGGGAGACCTTACTGCTCTGTGCAACTACCTGAAAGGAGGTTGTGGTGAGTTGGGGGTCTGTCTCTTCTTCCAACCATCAAGTGATAGGGCAAGAAGAAATGGCTTCAAGTTGTGTGAGGGGAAATTTAGACCAGATATTAGGGAAAATTTTGTCAAGAATTGGAACAGGCTGCACAGGGAGGTGGTGGTATCACCATCCCTGGAGGTATTTAAAAGATGTGTAAATGTGGTGCTTAGGGATACGGGTTAGCAGTGGATTTGGCAGTGTTACATTAATGACCGGACTCCAGGGTTGTAAAGGTGTTTTCCAGCCAAAGTGATTATAGGATTATCTGCCCAGTCCTGCACCAGTGAAGGAGCCTTGTGCAGTGACACAAGCTGGGGCTGGAGATAGAGCTGCCCTGGGGCTGGGGGCAGTAAGTGGCCAGAATCCAGCCCTACACCGAACAGCATCCTGCACTATGTAAGCAGGGCACAGCCAGGAAATGGAGAAAGGGATCATCCTCCTCTGCTCAGCATGCACCAGTCCATATCCAGTTCTGGGATGTCCTGAGGTCTTTTCCAATTGGAGTTATTTGATGTTGTTAGGTTATCGGGGCAAATGGAGATGCTGTGCTATTTTGTAGATGTTGGAAATCTGAAGTACATAGGAAAGTTGATTTAAATTAATGATATGATTTTTCATGGATTGGTATAGATTGCTTCTAGGTAAAATGGATGAACTAAAAGAAAATAAAAATTTAAAGAAACAGATTTCCAGGATATCTGGAGGTAGCGTATTAATAAGAAGAAAGTGCATATCTAAGGCATAGTATTTTGGCTAGAAAATTGTAGGGTAGGAAAACAGGAAGGGTAGCTGTAGAGCATATTTCAGTGTACTTTCCTTACAGATTTAGGAAGTCACAGTTTCTTTTCAGAACAGCAAGAGATTCATGCATATATATTTTTCAGAAGTTCACGCAAACTGTGTAGTGGCTAGCAGCCAAAGTAAATTTGACTTTTTTAATGCCAAACTTTTGCTGTTAAAAGAAAGAGCCAGTAGTTATTTGGAACTTTTTTTTTTTTTTTGTTCTCCAGTAGTAATGCAGAAAAACTTGGTAAGTAGTAGTGTTCTGCTGGTTTTAGTGACCATATTATTTCAATTTAGTGGGTTTAAGGAGACATTGAATTTGTGCCTCTTTGTCTCAAATTGATGACTAATTCGCTCAGTTTTTGGGTATCGGACTTCTATGCTGAGGACTGACAGTGTAATGTGATCATTTTTTAAATAAACCACTGTTATTTTTGAAGTGGATGTGCAGGGTACATGCAAGACCTACCATTACTTTTTTAACTTTGTGAACACCTGTTTCAACATTTCATTGTCTCAAGAAGAGGGATACTGCTCAGATGTTCAGATTTTTGTCTTGGATGGATTTCTAATGAGTTAAAGCCCTTTTACTGAGGCTGGGAAAGCATTGGTGAGTGTAAAAGTGGAACAAGATGCTTTGGTGATCAAATTAGCATGTTTTTTTTCGTAACTGGTTGATATCTTTGGTCAGTATGTACCCCTTTGTGGAAGACATTGAATATATACTTGTATGTCCAAAAAAATTGAATCCCTGACCAAATCCTCTTCTAATGGCATGATTTGCAACTTTTTTTGGGGCGTATCCCTATTTCTCAGTAATACAAATTACCAAGAAGTTAAATATAGTGTGGTACATCCCCAGAACAAAGAGCGGTTTTACAGGTTAAGGAACAAAAAGATGAAAGGGATGAGGCTTATTTTCTACTGTACAGCATTCAGCTATTTTCTGTAGTCTTCCGTACCTCTGTTTTTCTTCATGGGACACAAGACAAGGTGGAGTAAATGTGGTCTAAAATTGATAGGAGGAGAGTGCTTGCAGATGAAGCACAGTCAGAAATGGAAAAAGGTAACTGTTCCTTCAACTCAACACCTGGTAACGTAAGCTGTTACAGGTATCAGTTGCTTTCTGAGACCTACAGAGCTACTTTCATTAATGTTAAGTATTTTGCCATCTTGTGCCATTGTGGAGAAAGTAAATGTACTTCTGTTGTATTGTTACCACCAACTGTTTGTGGTGCAGTACCAACATACCTTAGAGAGCACAGTCATCTTTGAGGCTGATTTTTCCCCTGTTGCTGCTATTATGTGTTAATGCATCAGGTCTTTGCGCCTGAAATTTGAGGAGGCAGGAGACAGGAAGAAGGTGCAATTCAAACCCAGGGACATGTTCTTGTTGGCTTGTGAGGCTGTGAAACGTAACTGGAATCCGGCTGACGCTGAGCATTCGTGGCTTTCCTTTGGCACCTGAGTGCTTGTTTTGACGGTTCTCTCTTAAAGCACAGAGCTAGACAGGGAAATGAATGGATTCACTGGCAAACCTTCAGATATATTAGTTTTTTATTAACCATTATTTTCCTTTCAGACTGTGTTAACATGCCCAAGTGCATATGCTGCTGAACAGACAAGTCCAGTACACACCCCAGCCTGATGATTTAGTTGGTTTTGATCTGTGTGTACTTTTCTGCAACAAAGGCTTTATCTGTTCTCAAAGGACTCAAAACAGTGAAGATAGCCACACATCACCATGTTACCTTAGATTCTATATAGTTTTAAGCTGAAGCTAAAAGTGTGTACTTAACTCCCCTTTATTTCCTCATTTATCACTGAGAAGTTAAATTAACACTTGTATCTGCTTCTGCACTTTCACTTGTCCTAGCACATTCATTTCCTCTGAGAGTTACACTGAAATACTTGTGCATGACTGCCCAGTTGACAGTGTATTTCAAAAAGCATATAAGCATCTCAGTACTGTAAAAGATCTTAAAGCAAAAAACTATAGATGGTATCTAAATTATTTCAGCTTTAGAAGGATGATCTCTGATAGGCACAGAAAGCCTCAGTGAGCTCAGCTCGGCAAAGTCAGTCTGTTTCTCCAAATACTGCACTTAACTCCAGATACACTTAACTCTGCTAAGAAACACTCTTAATGTTTTGGCCTGAACAGATTAGAAAATACAGGGGTGTGTGAGGAGAAAAAAAATATGCTTTACTCGTTTTCAAGATGTGTTACAAGTTGTACTGGCAACAGCAGTTGGCCTGTACCTAGCTTAAAGCTGTAGTTGGGAAACCTGAGTCGTTATGGTCAAGGTAAGAAGTACAGACACTTCTTGGGGGGTGCTTGCTGTCCTCCCCCAGTTGTGCTCTCTGGGTGGGCTTCAAACCAAACACAAGAAGTTATCTCCCCACACATCCCACCCCCAACTATGTAATTGTTGACATGCAGATGAAGTAGTCTTCTAGAAGAAGTAGTCCTGAAGATGCTTCAGGACATCCTCCTGGTGGGCAGGTCTGATTAAATCACAGCAGTGGGTGTAATTTGCAAACAGTAAGCATTGTAAGTTGGGCTTTTTAGGAGCTTGATTGTTTGCTTTCTGTTAAATAGATGGCTACTTAAAAGTTTGCGGTGCATTCTACTTGTGTGATATGGACAAAATATTTCAAAGCATTTATTCTAACTTTTTATGTTAAACATTTCTATAAATTTTTGGAAAGGGTGCATTTGCAAAAAACAAGACACCTATTTAGATCTAAAGGAGTAAGAAATCTTGTTATGGCATTAATAAGAACATATTGCAGTTTCCATTCCTATTTCTAGATAATTTCCACATATGGTCCTTGTTTCCATTATGTGGGAACATAAAATTGTTAGCTACAGAATACTGAATGATATTACTTAAACTGTTTTCTCAGTTTTTCCTTTATGCTTTTAAGAAGTCATGTTTTATGAAATAAACAGAATATGAATGGCTGCATTCTTCCTGCCTTTGTAATGTGCCCTTGCTTCCCCTCTTAGTGCTGGTGATTTCATAGCAAATATTTATCTTCCATTATAGAGGACTTTAGAGCAGCAAATGTAGTGCTCATGAGTTTAAATTATAAGTACCTTTATAATCATAATCAAGTAGAATAGTTAAATGGGTGTACACAGGAAACAGGAGATCTGACTTGCTTAGACTTGAGCTGAGTGATGCAATATTTAAATGAAGATATTATAAATCAGGTTTAGCATTACTTCTATCTTGTATTCAATGAAGTGAACTTGCTTGTTCTTCTGCATGAACTAATGACAAAGGCATCTATACAGCTTTTACAAAATAATTGCATATTGCTAATTTACACATTGGTGGAGCATTGTAGCTAATGAGTTTTCTATCAAAGCCTGGCTTTATATCTCTAGATGTATTGCAGATTTGCAGAGTGCAGTACCTTTTTACACAATCACAACAGTGAAAGAATATAAATGTGGCTTTGTTTCATCAATAAAATGTGAAAAATCTATTTGTAATATGCAAATTACAATTTTGAAACAACAGCAAAGCATCTGACTGTGATGTTCTCTTAAATCAGAACAACTCTGAAGCAGGTTTCTTATAAAGTTTCTGAGTAATCTTTTATATTTTTTTAAATATTTTTTTCATCTTTACAGAAATTGACTTTTGTAGACTCGATAGTTTCTGTACTTCTTTTATAACTAGAAGGCATTCTGATTTTCACTCATGTAAGCACCCTGTTGCATGCACTCTGACCAGGTCATCTCTCTGTGGGTAAGTGTTGGGAGTCCGTCCCTCATTTGTGAGATCTCACTTGAGAGCTCTGTGCTGCCACCTGGAGAGGGAGACCCTAAAGGTGTTTTGGGTGTCCTGAAGGAGTGATTGGACCAGTTCATCCTGCAGATGAAGTTGTGTAAACTCTGGTAATTGCCGATTTCCACTTTATGACTCAGTAACTGGTCTAAGCCAAAACAGTATTTCTGACTGCTTCAGAAAGGGCTTGAAGATTTATTACTGCTATTGCATAGGGAATTATGAATTTTGTTGGCTGTGATTGAGAAATACTACTTGACCAATGTAGGAATAAAGATGCGCTTGTAACTTGATGGAGTAGGACTTGAATTTAATTAAGTGTTAAGTTGGGTCCACTTTCTTTTGTATTTAGCAAACACTGCGTATGAGCTTGCTCTTCTAGAGGATATGTTTGGTGTAAACAGAATACAGAATAAGAATTTAAATGTGAACATTTATGCAGTTCGGGTGTTTCCATGTTGTTTGGTTTGTTAATTCATAGAATTAGTTGTGGATTTTCTTAAATCAGTAAAATCAGTAGCTTCAGTATTTTGTGTGGTTGGTGGTTGTTGTGTGATTTTTATTTTTTCTCTACAAATGTGTACTCCTCTCTCCCATAGATGTCTCTCCCCTCCCAAGCCTCCCCCACCAATCCTTGATTTATGTGAAACCTTTAATAGAGTAAAAGGGCCTGGAGTAGAACTGCTCTGTGAAGTTTGGAGAGGGTTTTAATGAAAAGTTTCATTGTTATTTCATATTTACTTACCAAATCCTGCCAGAGTAAATTCTTGCCAAACTAGTTTTATGTATTTCTTGTCTGGTCTTGCTAATGTACTGTTTTGTATCAAGATCTTGTCTGACAGGAAAAGCAACCAGAGCAATTCAGGCTATGGCACAACAAATAGGTGATGCGGGAAAAATTAAGACTATCTAAAACTTCTTAAGCAATATCGAGAAACATTTAAAGGAACTAATTAGCAAAAGTGATGGAGCTTATATAACAAAGCTATTTTTAATGTAGATTGTACATGCTGAAATAACACCATGGTGCTTGAGGAGTGGGTGTTTCTACTATTGATTCTGTAATCGTGCATATTTTCTTAACATTTGCCTTGGAGGTGGGAAATACTTCTGGTAGGAAGAAAAAAATAAGGATACAGGAATATTGGAGTGGTAATTTCATTTTGGGCGATGTTTGTTTTGATGGATGTAGTCAAGTCACTGAGCCAGTGTTGCATTTATTTGTTTTTAATGTTTCTGTTCTTAAGGGATGCAAACAAAAGTGAAGTGTGTGACATAGGAGGGATCAGACTGTAATAAAGGCTAACTAGGTTTTCAATTTCTGATTTTCCAGTGAAGACTGGCTTATGGTTCAATTCTGACTTGGCTTTGAGATGGAGAAATTAGCAAAGGAAATCTGAATCAAGTCCTTAGACTTCATTCTTGGTGAGGAGGTGCTTCATAGCTTAGCAGTCTGGTTGTGTCTTCAAAACCTGTGTCTTCCCCAGCGTTTCAGTTTCCAATGTACATATGAGAGGTAGAGGAGATTTTTGTGATGGGACAGAGGATTAGGAAGGATCGTCTTTCCTCTTAGTTTGAGAGCAGAGTTTACAAAAGCATGTCTTCAGCAGAGTATCGCTTAGAATTTTTTTATTGAGGAACTTTAAAGGATTCCTGGTGTACATAGAAGGCTTTTTTTCAGCCCTGTCTGTAAGACCTATTGGAGTATTCAACCTTAACAGAAAAGTTTAGTATCTGCATTATGTACCATTTTACAGAATAAATTTCTGTATAATGTAGCTGTGTGTGCGCCTCTGCATGCATGGCAGTGAGGATAAGGTAGTGCTATTTTTAATTATTCCTGAATTTTGACCTAAAAGAAAAGAGTGCTGAATTATGACCTACCATGTGCTACAGCAGTACGTTCTGTTTGGTGAAAAGCCATGTCCTAGTAAAATCAGTTAATTATATAATAAATAGCTGCTTAGAAGAAATGCAAGCTAATGATATTTAATAGTTGGAGAAATTAGAGAAAAAATCTGTAATTTAATTTGTGAAATGGCTAGCCTAGTGGCTGTAAAATGTAATTCTGAAATCTGATCACCTGATGATGATGATTTACAGCAGTATTTAAGGTGGATGTACTGTAAAAAGAATGAAGTAAGTTTCATGGTTATCAAATTTCTCCAAAAACTTTGACATACCCATATATATCACATGCAAATAAACAGCATTCTAGCATATTAAAACCAAAATGAATCTCCCTTAATGTTCTCTCATGCAGCAATGCTGCTGAAGTATGTCCTGTCAAGATTTAAAAACATACGCATTTAGAAGGATTCTGGTGGCCCCATTTCTTGTCCTGTGCCGTCATTTAAGAAATCAAATTATTTAAGGGTGGAGTGCTGGGGTTTTGTTTTGTTTTGTTCTGTTTTGTTTTTTTTGTTCAGTTTGTTTGGTGGTGTTTTTTTTTTTTTTGGTTTTGTTTTGACTTCTAGATACTGGTACCTGAAAACACTGTGATGGCAATTGCTAGTTTTAGGAAGTCAGGCACTTTGCAAGATGTTGCAAGTTGGTAAGTCTTCACTGAAATTAGTGACTTTCTGCAATGGTGCTGGCTCAGTGAAAAGCAAGGAATCTCTTTTACTGCTAGACAACCTGGGGCACTGTCACTGTTATGGGGGAGTATTTGAGAAGCAAGAAAAGATTATGTATCACATTCAGGTCATGTATTTACAGTGGAACCTTCTCCTGTTAGAAAACAAACCTTTTAAGAATAACACATTGAGGACCAAACAGCACTCAGGTCATGTAGTGATATGTAGAAGACACTTTGTAGAGACAGCTTTATTCCTTATAGTTTCCTTTTGTATCAAAAGTAATAAGACTATAAAGCCAGTCTTCCCAGTTGCTGGTAGACATATTGTGTATACAAAACCACGTACACATATATATGCATATATATACGCACATATATATGTCTGTATGTGTGCTTATATGTATCTTTTTTAAATCAAAATGTGGAAAGTGTTCTTTGTATAAGGTTTAGATATCCCATCTACCAACTCTACCAAAGCACAGGTAGAAATCTCCTTGATATAATTTAAATATAGGGTTTTATCCTTTTATAGCTGTCCTATAAATGCTTCCGCACACTTTACAGCTGTTCTGTAGCGTTTTGTGCCTGTTGACCACTGTCTGAGCTACTTTATTTTGAGGGCAATGCAGTTTTCCTTTTACATAATGCATATATTCAGTAACACTGGGAATGCTGTTCCCCTATGTGTCAGTGGTGGAACTGGGACTTGTGTAGAGATGATAAAAGTGAGAAGAGTACATATCTAATCTTGGGCAATTTAAAAAAAAACACCTTTGGCTTTATATATCAATTTACATTTATTTACAGGGATATGACCTAAATGGCTGTTTTCATGTCAAGCATTTGTAGGACTGTGATGTTAACTATTTGGTGGAGTAACTTTTTATGTTGGTATGTGATATCTGATATTATTTTCTTTTCCTTTTATGCAGGATCCAAACTACTGGATACAAGTACATCGACTGGAGCACGGGGATGGTGGGATCTTAGATCTCGATGACATTCTTTGTGATGTAGCCGATGACAAAGACCGTGTAAGTACACATAGCTGTGAAAGCAACTCAGTGCACTGCACGTGGTCATATCAGTGTTCTGTGTTTCCTGCATGTGCCCAAAAGTAGGAGCCAATACAGAGGTCTTTTTTTTTAAAAACAGTTTTCTTGACAAATGTGAGAAATCTGTTGCTGTTATGTTTGGTTTTTTTTTTCAAATGTACAGGAAATCTTTCATTGAAATAATGGGTTTTCATCCTTTCTGGTTCCTTAAAAGTTCAAAGGAGAAAAGGAGGCTGCAAGAATAGACAAACCTCATATGGTGAAACAATAACATAAAAAAAAATGAATCTGTAAGTTAAGATTTTAGCTTCATGTTGCTAGTTGAATATGAGCAAAACCCCCATGCTCTTTCTAAACTGCATAGGGTTGGTGGATTGTTTTTCAAAAAACTTACTGGGACAAACTGCTAGTCACGAAGAACTTGAGAAAATAATTACACACTGCTTGAGTATATCTTGAGTATGCTTATTATTTTTTTAAAGTGGAGATTTACTTTGCAGTCAGCTTAGAGTTTTTTGGTTACTGGCTGTTTGAGGTTATAGGTACTACTGTCTTTGAATTCCATGTTGAAAAAAAAGGGTATGTAAGAAACACTGTGGCAAACTGCAAAGACCTGTATAGAAGACATTTTTCTCTGCAGAGTTGCTTGTGTTTGCTCAAGCTCTTGAGAGCCTTCAAGCTTGATACAGACTTCAGCCTGGAAATGTGTTTCAGGACCCTGCTCCTTCACAGACAGAAATCTTAATTGCTTCTCTTGGAAGCAACAGGCTCTCTGAAGGCTCCTTGAAAAGTGTCCAAATGATGACTCTTAGACTAATTTTTCAGAAATAAATACTTTGCCTGAAGTTATTTCTTGTGACAAAATTTAATTGACATGGTTATTTCAACCAGGACTTTATAAAGAAAAATTATGTGAGGAGTCTTGGGACATGGAGACTCCTTGCTGTCTGAAATGTTGGGATTACTCAAACTCTATAGGGTAACAGTGCTGAGTTTAGAGGAATTTCTTCCATAAAAATAGTGCTTGGCTAAGATTTCACAGAAAGCTAATTAAAACCTCTAGTTAGTTATGTCATATTGAAGTGCTCAGCTGCGTGATTAGTTTAGCTTTTGCTTACAGGCCTCAAGGAGGCTGGTGCAAGTTGTCACTATGTGTGTATATATACACACATATACATATGTGTGTATGTGAGTGTATATATATATATATATTTTTTTTTTTAACTTACTTGAATCATGCACTTAGCTCCTCATGTGCTCCTCCCTTCAGAAGGAGAAGTTTGAATTCTGGTGACTTCAAGACCTCATTCTTTGGCTGTTTCCTTGCTGCCTTCAAGTGCGGTAATTCCTCAGAGTGAAACTCCGTGGGTGTTTTTATGTGCGTGACTAATAGGTGAAAAACTCTGACTGCAACTGAAACAGGCTAAGTCATTATTACAGTATTGTTTTTGTGTATAGATGGACAAGATACCTAGTAATTAGTAGTATTTATTTCTGCATTTACCAGGCACATATCCTCTGATTCTGCAAATCCAGGATGTCTCTACTGATAGCGCTTAGCAGTTAAATTTCCTTTTTTTTAAGGGAACTTGTAGCATTGATTAGGAAGGTGCAATATAAACATGCACTGTGCTATGCTCATTTATATCCTTTAATCATTATCACTTGACCTTCACGTTTGATTCTTTTTAAAGCATTGCAGTCATTAGTCACTGTTTTTCAGTTTCTTGTCTTATATTTTACAGTTGACCTTCCTGCTTCCCTTTAGTTTTGGATTGCTAGCTTTGCATTTGATGCTTCCTTCTTGGCAAGTGTATCAACTCATTTTGTGTTAGCAGAATCTGATATAGGTCTCATTAATGCATTGTTCTGAATATATCCCCAGTTAGTGATATTTTGTACATATACATGGAAGCATATCTTGTTAAAAAGCATTTAACAGATATTGTCTAAGTATTTAGTTAATTATTACTGAGGTCTGTAGGATTAGTTATGCTTAAAATTAAACATTAGCCTATATATATATATATTTTTTTTTTCTTTTTTACTTGTGGCAAAATTATCTAGGATATTGCAAAACTCTTAAGATGTAGGGATCATTCCCATACTGATAAATGTAGTTTTTGTCTTTTTTTATGTTGCTTTTGTGCCATAATTGTACAGTGTAATATAAATACAATACAGAATGCAGAGCAGCTAAGGATGAGCTTGTTCTCTTGATGAATTTATTACGCTGTATAGTCAACTATCTTAGTAAAAATAAAACTTTCAGTAATGTGAAGAATATATTTACTCCTATTCTACTGTCTCCATGGAGAAAATGTTCTCTACTATAACAGATACAAAGACCCTTGGAGACAGCAGCTGTTCTGAGCGGACTAAGAGAAGTATCTTTAGTGTCCTTCACATTAAAATGCAGCATGGTAGGGTGACTCCATTTAGCTTGTTGTGTCTCTGTATTTTGGTATTCTCTTTGTCACTTACTAAACCGGAATGAATGAGTAAGGGTTAACCAGCTGCTGTCTGGAATAATTTGTGATGTTCAGTGTTGTTCCCCCTTAAAAAAAAGGAGAAAAACATGGAACAAACTACATGGAAAAAATGATTTTGCCAAGCTATTTGTTCCTTTCTGAAACACCTTTTCTTATATCCTTTAAGATAATTCATTGAGAAAGTGCATAATACTATCTATTCTAACTTAGCTGGCATGCAACTTCAACATTCATATTACAGAATATTGCTACATATGAAGTTGCTGGTGAAAACTTGGTTAATATAGTTAATGGTGGTAACACTATTAAAAAGTAATAAATGCTTATTTGGATAGTTTTTTCATGGAAATCTTCTTTGTGATTGTTTGTTTGAAGTACAAATTTTGTCCAGGTTTTATTATGGAAAGATAGTTCTCAATGGGAATATATCAGTGTTTTCTTATATTCATCTTTCTGTATACATGAATACAAGTGGGTTGTCTTGCTTTTGTTGTTTATGAAAAATATTTGGCTACCAAAAACCAAGAGTCTGTTTTCAACTGCTGGCATCCATTTCAGTCCTAAGTATGAGCATGTTTGGTACTGTTTGAGGAAACTCATGAAAAACTTGGGCAGATGAATAGCAAGTATCTCTTTTCCAGAAATAAAGAAGTTGCACTTTCGAACTTGCTTTTAGTCAACTGCATAACCTATTTTCATTATTTTAAAAGTGTACATTTCTTGTGCATTCCATAATTAGAACACTATTTTCAAGGTAGGTTAACAAACTGTTTTGCTTGGATTCCTGTTACCTGTGCCACTTTAATGTCTCTCAGAAAACATGTCAAATTGACAAGTTTCCAGCTTGATTACAACATAGTTGATGACCTCAGTTCAATTCTTAGTAAGCAGACATTCCCAACAACAAAAAAACCCCAAAGAAATGATGAATAAAGCCCACCCCAGCCATCCTTAACCATGGTTTCTCTGGGCAGGTTGAGGCACTCAGACACTTCAGCGATCCTCATACTTTGGGTGCAATATGAAAGTACTTGTTCAGGGATCTTGCAGGCCTTTGTTTATCCATGGGAAAAAAATATTCAGGAAATTGCTGTGTAATCTTCCATTTTAGAAGTACATATATGAATATAACCTGCTCCCAGTTGGATTCTCACTGAAATAGTCACTCGTATTTTGTACAATTAAATATTTCATGTGTGCTTATATATATTTTTCTTGCATAATAATGCTCAGGCTGCTCTTCAGAGGAAAGCTTTGGAAATCAAAATGTGTTTTGTGTAGCTACATTTCTGAAAAATAAGAGGCTTTTCTTCCTCAGGGAAAAGGGCTCTGACATTAACAGCCACTGGTTTTGGTGAGCAGCTGGGTGAATAAAGGTAGCTTGAAACAATGTAGGTTATGAACCTGATGTCACTCATAGATTCATTTACCTGAGCATAGTTTTTTGGTAGCTTGGAGATTAGCAGTCTCTAAATGTTAAAAGTATTGGCACTTACCATTTCCTTCATCACTGTCCTAATAAATGCAGCACACTAGTTCTCAAAAATAACAACTGTATTTTGGTATATGCTTAGACTTAAAGCGTGGATTTATTTCTCTAAACTAAGGAATGGCTTTCTTTACTTGATTTGCTGTTTTCAAATACTTGGTCGGCATTTCACTCTGCGTAATTCATAGTTATGCCCACTGAATGCAGAGATGAAAAATAGTGGAATATGGTTTGGTATTGTCTGGAGTGAAGTTTCATGCTTACCACAGTGTTTGTGTGCCTGGTGTTAGTATCTGACCGAGGTCACTGTAAGTTCAACTCAATGTTGGTGCATATTGCTGAATAGATATACTTTGCACCTACCAGAAAGACACAAGAAGAAGTTGCTGTTTTGAGCGGAGTAGTGTTGGTGACAATGGGATGGAGATTATTTTCATAGATTTGTGCTGAAATGGGAGTTTGTAAACATTCGTGATCTAGACTTAAGTAATTAAATTCCTGCTGAAAGTCAGTGAGGTCAACTGCACTTCATTTGCATCTGCTTTTAGAGACCTATAGAGATTCTGTTAATATTATTATCAGTTTAGTTCCTGCTTGCTTCTAGTGTGATGTGAGAAAGTCTTTGAGCAGCTTCATCTCATAACAAGAAGGGATATTAGGAGCTTTTCCCAGTGCAGTGGAACGGAAATGAACTTTTGGTTTCTGTGTTAAACAGATGGTCAATTCTAAATAATACTGTTGTTTTGTTTACTTCCTCTTGGAAAGCACTGTTGAATTACAGAGGCATGTGATACTCAAAATGTGGGTTTGGAAAATATGACTATATTTTGTTTGTAACAAATATTAACTTGAAACAAACACAAAAATACATCTATTTTGAGCAAATGCATTATGATGTTAAGGTTAAAGGTTAGATAGGGATTGGAGAACAGTGATTAAAAAATTGTGCTGCTGTTGATTTTTGTTCTGTCACTCTCTCCAAAATAATGAAGAGCTTTTGAACTTGATGAAAGTTGCACAGATAAACTTGTGTTATCTTTAGATTGCCATCAGCACATAATCACAAGTAGTAGTGTTTGTTCTAAATTTAGGTGTCTCTCTGCCTCATTTAAGCAAACTTAGAGCTGAATTTACATTTGAATTCCCTTTGACTGTGCAGGTTAAGAATTTAACCCTAAAACCATGAACAGAGAAGAATAACTTTTTATTTTACTTCTAGAGTTTGTTTCTATCATTAGCAGATTAAAACCCTGGAGTGAATGAAAGAACATCTCGGTCCAGTCCAGCAAATCTGACAGGAAAACCTAAAAATGCCAAAACACTACTCAGAATGATTCTTAGTATTTACCTTACCCTGCCCCTCTTTCTTTCCCCTCAAACCCTTTCTATCAAATTAGATTTTAACTACTTCCATTATTGTTGTTGCCACAATGCAGCTTCTCTCATTCTGTGACTGCCTTCCCTGTATCTCAGGAAAACAGGATGACCTTGAACAGTTTGTTGTTACTCATAAGTGACTTGGCAAAACACATTTTGAGCATAAGGCGTTCTTTTCTTGTAGCAGCTTAAAATAACTGAGCCACTGAGCTTGGGAAAGTATTGATACTAGGAAAGACCCCTTACTATAACAGCTCCATGATGATTTTCTGTTAAGAAAAATCAGAAACTTCAGTTTTTGAACAATGAGCTCTGGATGTCATCTAATATTCTGCAGGTTTTAATTTTAATTATGTTTTTAGAGATTGGCAATTGATATTACTTAAAGTTGTGACAAGTAAAACGGAACGTCTCTGTTTTAACCAGGTTTTTTTACATTAACACTGACTCATTATTACCGTATTTGCCACATCATTTTTAGATCCCTCTTGTTGATGGTTTTAAAGTAGAAAATAAAAGTTTTCAGGTAGATGTTATTCCCAGTTGCTATTTAATGAAGACGTATTTGGAAATAACAGACTCTCTATATAAATATTATCTTCTGTCAAAGAATGGAATTAAAATTCTTGTAGTATTTCTAAGAAATAAATTCTTACTTCACAATGTTTATGGAGGAGACTTAAGGGCCCTGTAAGTGAGGAAACACTGGGCATAATACATTAGTATTGAAACATGTGCATTTTCCAGTCATTAAGAGATATTAGGTTTTTATTTTCATCTCTTTCAAGCACTGTTCTCCAAATGAGAATCTCATAATCATTTAGTCCTCATAGCTCTGTGAAGACAGCACGTCCATTCATGATTTGTTGTTTCCTGTGGGGATAAACTGCCATATCCCAGTTCCTTTCCTGTATTACTGAAATTACTGTATTATTGTACCAGTAAACTGAGAATTCTCAGGTAGGAGAGAAGTGATATTTGTAAATTTATTTGTCAATTAGGAGAACTGAAGAGCTGCAGGTCTATCTGATTTCTGAAAATCGAGTAATTCGGTAAAATCTATTTTCTGAGGAATAGCAGGCCCATGTGTGAATATGATATACTGAGGAAGATCGTGACAGAGTTGTGAAGAAAGTCATGCCTCACAAACCTGCCTATGTTCTTAGCAGAAAGACTGACCTAAGCAACAGTGACTGGGGTTAGTACAGTAAAAAACTCCCCAAACTTTCCATGGGATGAAAGAAAAGATATTACGGGTATGTAACTGATTGGAAAGTGGAAAGCAGTGTGTGTATTCATTTGCAATTGTTCTGAGAAAATGGAAAGGGGATTTGAATAATGGAGTGACAAATTCCATTCTAGTGTGTGAAACTGAATGTTGATGGTAAAAATGCTGATTACAAAGGGCTGCAGAAGCATCCTGTGATACAGGGGGACTAGACAATTACATGATGGATGAAAGATCATTTTGGCAAATGTGATTTGCTGTCAGAGTGAGGCTCTCTCAACTGAATGCAAATAATGAGTTCTGAGCTAGCTATTACATTTGGGAAAATGTTTATGGTTTTGTAATAGACCTCTGGAAACACTGGATTACACTGCAAGGTACAGCTCTGTGAGAGATAATAAGATCTAAGGCGGCTTCCACTAGCTTGCCTTTGTGTCTGCCTCTCCGCCCTGTTGTCATCCCCATCCTGCTCTTACTTCATGCAGGCTTGGCACTCTTTGGACCCCATCTTGTAGCAGATTTATTTACGTAAATGTCAGAAGGCTTCTTGCAAAAATAACTGAGTATTTCTCTGCTATTTCATGAGCATCGTCGGTTCACTGAAAGATCTGGGAAGCTGAGGAGGAAGGGGAGACTTTGCTGCTGGAAGTGGTTGAGGAAGGAAGGGAATGGTTGAGTTGTGAAGGAAGAAGAGGGAGAGTGGCAACGTGAGTGGGCTGAGACCTTCCTTCTCAGTGCAGCAAGGCTGCCAATGGCCATGGAGCTACTGGAGTGGTGCCTTCGGTAAAGCAAGGGGTAGAGAAGGGAACGGGTAATGGGATCTTGCTGCTGTTCATGTTGTTGGTTAGCCCTCCACTTCCTCCAGCCACAAACCAAGCAATTGAAAAGGATTTAAAAAAGCAAAAGCCAACATTGATTGCATGTGTAGATTAAAGGCTTCTCTTCCAGCAGTGTATAAATGGGCCAGGACTCTCAGCCTTGAAAAAAGAATGGAATAAGGAAACTGTATATGACTGGAAAATCAGAGGTGACATTGTGTCTTTTTTCAGTGCAGAATGAGAGAAAATGAGTTAAACATCAGTTTTCATTAGCAAAGTAAATGAAAATAGGTATGTTTTTAATGTAAAATACTACCTTTTACTTTCAAAATTAATTCATTCAGTGCCACAGATTCTTGTATTTAGGGGAACTGTGAATAAAAATAATCATTTTACTATCTTTAAAGATTTTACAGACTTCTGTCCTTTTCACTTTTCTTTCTAATTTAATTTCTCTCATTCAGAAGTCCTTTCATTAACTGATAATTCTTGTTACATTTCTTGCACCTGCTTTAGGTCTAATGAACCAGGATTGTGCCTGGTATTTGATACAAGGTCAGCTGCATTTTAATGCATGTGTTTTTTCTGTTTGTTTGTTTTTAAAGTTTATTTGTGCCTTTGTCAGTCCTAATTGCCTTTTTTTTTTTTTTTTGGTGCAAACAAACATGATTAGAATATATCATAACTAGCTATCTGCAAAAGGTTTTCAAACTTTTCTTGACCTTAGTTTTTATGATATATCAGAATACCTGTTACTTAATCAAATGCTGCAGATGCTTTGCTTCAACAAGCTTTTTAGGATGTATATTTTTCTAGAGATGTCTTTGTTTAAAAGCATGTATAATGCTGAATTGTCTGCTTATTTTTACTCTTCAAAAAGGTGATGCTTGTAATTCATGAGTAATTTAAGTCAGGTCTCAATTTGCAAGAGTCTCTTTAAACTTTGGTGAAAACCACAGAGAGTGGTGAAATGATGATGGTCTCACAGTGTCTAATATTAGTAACACTGAAGGTCAGTATGTGGCTATGGATAAAGACTGCTACAGTATTATAAACCCATCACAATTAAGAGATACTTTGTCCTAGAAGTATTTAATAATGGGTTTTTTTCTGTGCCCTGTAAAAATTACAGATTCACTGTGTAGATGTAGTTGTAGGTAATATGAAGCAGCGCTGTCTAATTCTTCATAGTGTAAATTTCCACAGAAATCTGCAGAGAATATAGAAATAGGCCATTATGGCTAATAAGTGTATGACATTCTGATAGCTTTTCATTAATGTTAGCAATATCACTTTGTCCTAGAGGTATATTCTTCATCCTACAACAAAGGAAGAAGTAGCAAAAAATGTTGGCTACAGGAACTCATTAAGCACTAGCCTCTTACTCCTTGATACCGGCAGGTCTTGAAAGAAATGCTGCTCCGACTTCACAGATATTTCCTAACAGAGGTGGTGAGACTGGTACGCTAGAGGACTGACCCATATTAAGGCTTAATTATAGTAATGGATAATCCTGCAAGTATAAATTATTCACAGTTGTTTTTATGCGAAGTAGCGTCATGAATAAAGTAAGGAAAAGTTTCTGGAAAAGACCCTGGACAATGGCATAAGTTTGTCAAGGGATAGTTTTCTTTCTTGTATCTTAACGCAGATTTAAAACTGACAGTGTTAAGTTTGCAGGCACATTCCCATACGCACAGCTTTGTGCTTTGAATATGTTTTGCTTAATGGAAATCAATAGCAGCAAGTCTTGGGGCTCTACACCCTTGTAGCGTTCCTTGACTAATATGTTATGCAAGGGAAACATTCCTACCTAAACACAGTCCTGGTACAGAAGTTGCAATCTCAGCTGTCTGATAAGATTCCCACACTGTCACTAGGATGAGAATTCATTAGTGCTACCCTCTTATCCGTTGATACCAAAAGGTTTCAAGAGAGTGCCGTAACTTCATAATTAGTTCCCAGGAAGGATGGTAAGATTTGTGTGTAGGCTCGATGTTAGTTCCAGTTGGCTTAGTAGTTAAAAGTACCTCTTAAGTTTGTAACATGAATAGTCCTTCTGACAAAGAGAGAAAAGCAAGTATTTGAATTAGGCTAAAACAAGGCTTCTAATGAATGAGGCCGCTATCTCATGCTAAAGGCTTTTTCAGCAAGTGCGTTGGATCCAAAGAGAAGAAAATAATGCTTTTGGGGGGAGCTCTCACCAGTTTAACTTTTGAGATACCTTCTTAGCAGTAGCCCAGAAAGGAAGGAGTTAAGAAGATGCTTTGAACCCAAAGTCTTCTGCTTCATCCCCACACCCTGTTGGTGTATGTCCACACCCTCTTGGTGTGCAGGGAGCTACCTTCTGTTCACCTTTAGCGTGCTCAGCAGGATAGTCACTACATTTTTCAGATTAGCATCACTGCTGAAGCCTGTTTGAGTTTATACAGCAAGAGGGAGATCTGCCTGCTCTTCAGTGTCGTACAGCATTGCAGGACCATCGGCTTTTTTCATCTGTGCAACTGGTTGGAAGAACTGAAGTTGTTCTTACGTGGGCTCCCTTCCTTGTAGGATGTTCCACTTCTAATAGGATTGAAGACTGTTCACTGTAAGCTTGGTGGAAGCTTGATGATCCTGAGTTTTTATTTTCTTGGGACACTGTTTGCTTGAAGGTAACCATACTTTGGTGGATGAAATGGCAGACACACCTAAGAGGAAAATTACAAAGAAGTCGTCATCTTTTTCATATGATCGCCGGAGAGATTCGGTCAAAGTTAGGAGACAGTCCAAGTCACTGAGCTTCAAATCAGCTACACTGGGTGCTCAAAAGAGGCAGGCACAGAAAAAGCAGGTTTGTATTTGGATATTCCTGAGAAAAATATCCTTGCTTCCTAAATTCTTAAGAAGAATTTAAAACTTGCTTAATGTTGTTAATATTGTTATGTTGATGTTAATGTTGATATGAAGTGGAAACCAGTATGTTGATTTGGAGTCTGTGTGTGAGTACGTGTGTGTATACATGCAAGCTTGTGTGTAAGTAAAACTAGATTTTTTTTGCTATAACATTTCTTAAGATCTAGCTAAATGTGGAGTGTTAAATTTATTGCAAGAAAAGCCTGCATTGTTTCTGCTTTTAAGACTTGTTTTATTTCTGTTTCATCTCAAGGAGTTGCTCCTATAATGTAACGCATGCCCTGCAAGCTTTTGGTAGTGTGTTGTCTGTTGTGCTGAAAAACACATGATGGGTACTGAAACATTTGAAATCATTATTCAGATTACACCTCTTTTGCTGCTCTTCACTATTATTATTATTATTATTTTTAATGTTGAAACGTACCAGACTGAGAGCTTTAGGGAGTGAAATATTTTACTTATTCCAGAACAGGTAGTGCAAGTCAGCAGCAGCACCTGTTCTGGTGGGACCAGTTCTTAGGGTTAGAGGGCAACTTAATGCCTTGGCAGTGAGGCACTGCCATAGTAAAAGACTTTTTCATACACAGGTCTTTATCGTTTGTAGTTGGGATCTAATTAAATGAAATTTCTCCAAAAAAGAAAATGTAAGGTGCATGGTAGTAAATGGAATAAACACAGTGAGTCAGTTCATGAAACGTCTTTGTAGATTGATCTCCAATTTAATTTAATATGAAAGGAGCATAGGATCATTATCAGCCTTCTCTCGCTCTGCAGTTGGGTGCACAGGGTGCCTTTTTGAAGGGTTTAAAGGAACTTTCCAGGGAATTTTTAGTTAGCATTGTAGAACATAAAGTATTTTAATACCTTGTAAATAGTATTTCAGCAAATGCTTTAAAATAGATTAGATTTTCATTAGCAGTATAAGTGAGTTTTTCACCAGCAAGTAGTTTTCAGGCCCTGACTGCCACATCTGCTCGTAAATGTTGTGAGCAGTATATCTGTTCATATTTTAAAATAATTAAGATATTGTGTCCAGTATAAACTTTAGTATTAGCTTAAAAACATGGTGAATTTGTTGTGTGGCTTCATATTTGTTTTTATGATTATTTCTGTTGTTCCTGAAAGTGTAATGTCTATTTAAATAGCAAAATATTGACAAGTAGAATACTAGGATAGTCCAGCTTTATTGTGTTTCTGTAGTGTTAATTGTGGTCATAGCTGAAGCCCCTTTGAAGTTGAAGGGGCTGGAAACTCCTGGAATGGATTTTCCAGAAGTTTTAAATGAGGAAATATTTGAAGAAATTGGGAACACTTTTAAAAGGGCACCAACCTCTGAATATCCCCCCCCATTATCAGAAGTAAAAATCATAAATCCAAATTTTACGAAGAAGTAAACTACTAAATGACTACCATGAGAATTCATGTTCATTGGATCTTTTGGGAAAATGGAAAGACTACTCAAATTAACCTAATAATTTCATTTGTAGGTGCAGATTAGTGAGTACCCATGTGTTTCAATTTTCCCAGAATTTAAGGTTCTTGAGACTTCTCTTTTGGATAGCTGCCATAGTTATTGTGTGACCTCTAGTGGTTAGTGAAAAATATGCTCAATTACCAAAATCAAGCTGATGCTTAAACAAATCCAGAATGTGCGTTCTTGTTGGTTTAATTATTTAATCCTAAAAGTTATTTTTTTGTTGAAAGGAAAAAGAACCCCAAAACATCTGCTTCAACTCAGTCTTTATGGTGTCACTTCCAGAAAAAGTGTCTTCCTAAAATCACTGTTCACATGGATGTGTTTCTGAATCTGAGTACTCGTAGATGCAGAATTGTAGGAGTAGCTTTAAGAGACTTCTACTACTTCAGCTTGGTTACAGTATGTTAGTGACTGAAACAGCTGAAATGAAGCACTCTAGACAAAGCCCTATTTTGATTGACATGCATATTAGAGCTGAAGAAGGACTTTTCTGCCTCAAGAATGTATGGGGTTTTTTTCCCCTCTTGAAATGCTCCATTGAACTGTAAAAAAATATATTTTCTCCTACAGGCTTAGTCTTGTTTTAATCTTTAGATCATTAGAGTTGAGACAAAACCGTCCTTACTTTCTCCCTGCTTCTCCCTACCCTGCAACGGCAACTACATGAGCATTGAAAATGCTGTTGAACACAAAACACAACTGCTTTTGTTACTGTCAAACTTTTAAAATACCAAAGAAAATTACAGGTTTGCATTTACCAGAATCTGACCAGTTTTCAGCCAACCAGACCTAACTGCTCAGTACAGTGTAACTTCTGTCATTACGCAGGCTGGTTCCAGGCCCGAGTTACTGACTGAGCCATAGTAGTTCAGTTACTGCAGCAGAAGAAATATTACTTAAAAATGCCTTTTTTTTTTGTTGCTTGAGACTCTCCTTCTTTCTTCTTTCCTCTTCTTCTTTCTTTTTTATTTTTTTAAATATTTTCCTATTGAATGTTTGACATCTGAGAATATTTAAAACTATGCTTTGGTGTTTGTTGTTATAAGAGACAATAGCAGACTTTGCTGCTCACAGTATATGCAGTTGTACTTGGGTAGTTCCCTGGAGGAATAAGACTCTGCCTGTGCTTATACAGGCAGGCAAGCCAAATTTAGTTTCTTAAATATTTTGGTAGATTGATATTAATCAAAGTCTGTTAAAATCATAATAGTCTACACAATCCTTTTCTACTTCCTTGGCCTTTTTATTGTTGACCTCCCTTTCTTGCAAAGTTTGATTTCTTTTTTCTTTTCTGTGGTAAAATTCCCATTTTGATCTTTTCTTCATAAAAAAATAAGATTCTTAAATCACTGGTAAAATATTAATGAGAATCTGAGAATATTTTAAAAGGACATTTGTCACAGTTTCTGAATGACAATGCTATGGCTGTGTTTAAAGCAAATTGCTGTACTTTTTTGTTTTTCTTGTTTTTATTTTTTTTGTTAGCTAATTTATTAGAAATTGATAATCCTAAAGGTTTAAACCGAACAATTACAAATATCCCATCTAATATAAAAATGAACATCTCTCAAGGTAATCTTCCCATCAAGCTATTTATTACTACAGTTCACTTTTTTTATTCTGTTGATTTCTCTAGACTGATCTGTTCTGAGGCAGAAAATCTGGTGGTAATTATTTTCACTGGCTGGTGATATTGACATATTCACTGATCTGGATGGAAAACCACATTACAGAAATATGTAGGTGGTAACTTCTCAGGTGTATGAGTGTTATGCAACACAATCTATGAAATGTTTGATAGTTTTAGGAGAAGGGAATGCTTTTTATGTTTTGAATGAAGAACAAGTTCAGTTACATGAAGTAATACCTATAAATAAGTTTAAAAAAAAAAAAGAGATCAAGATCCTGATGTGCAGAGAAACATAAAAAAGAGATCCAGTGCTTATTTTTAGCTGTTCTGTGAGACTCTCAAGTCTTACTTCTCTCTTGTCATCGCCAGCTGACTGATTACCGTGACATGGGCTGGGGCCTCAGTGGATAAATTAAGTTCTGAATCTGTTTTCCTGATAACTTACTTATGTTTTGGATACAAAATTTTGGAACTTGGCAGGGTTTCAGGCTTATTATACAAGAGTATAAAGAGCTTGCATAGACTGCAGATTTGTGGTTTCTTCCCATATATGCATATTTTTGTCCATGGAGTGCTATAAAATTGAACTGAATAAACTTTTTTCTTTCTCTTTTTTTTTTTTTTTTTGAGTCTTTCTTTCTTTTCTGTTAAACTCTGTGATTCCGGAACTGTGTAGGATGCACCTTCCGCTATCCCAGATGAGGAACAATGCATACAAAGAGGGTGTTGTTAGGAAACCTCCAAATCCCTGTGTTTAAATATGACTCAGCTAATAGGAGTGCTCCAGATTGCTTGTTATGAGCATCTGAGGGAAGCTCAGATGAAGCAGACAAAAGCCTGTAAGTTATACTTTCTGCTTTCCTATTAGAAGGAAACACTGGGTGGAAAAATGTCACCAGGAAGGCTGGTGAAATTAGAAAATGGGTTGCTCCAAGACAGCAATGGCTTGTCACATTAAACTTTGTGGTAAGGAGCATACATTAGATATGCCAGGGGCAGTGCTACTGGTGTGTGACAGTTCTGGTGAGCAAAAACCATAGTACCAATGCTATCAATCCAATTTATTTGTAATCTATGAAGATACCTAAGTAGAAAAGAAAAATTAGGGACAAGAGGAATCTCAAATAATTAATTTTCGGACATTACTTTTGAAAACCAGGGTCTCTGATTGTTTTTATTCCTTTTGCATGACCTTGTTTTGGGAATCTTGAATGTTGTCTCTCTGTAGAAAACCTGGAGTACAAGCTTTCAGGATTTGTTGTGAAAATCTGATCCTGTTTCTTTTAAAATGAAACCAGACAAACATGATAGGAGAAAAAGCATGTGATGTATGTACCAGAGAATTGGGAGATAGGGGCGTGCAAGTTCCTCTAGAAGAAGCTTGGCCTGTCAAAACTCATGCACTTCGAATCATACCCAGCAGTTAACTGCGGTAATTAGCCGTTATTATTAAAACTGTGATTGTAGCAAGACGAGGTGGGATTGTGGTGAGTGAAGTAATACCATCTTGATTTAAACACAGAGTAAAATCAGAGTGGTGCGTGAAAGGCTTGGCCATCGTGAACCTTGAGTTCCTGCTTTCCTTCTCTTACTGAGGGTTGTTGTAGAGATTGTGGTAGATCTGTGCATTAGAGTGCTTCCTACAGCAGTATAAATCACCATGCCTCGGTGGTGTTTGCTATGATGGTTTGGGTAATACCCTCCTTTGTGCTGATTTCCAGTGCCCTGAGACAGAAGTTGCCCTGTCTGAGAGCCAGAGAGTCCCTTCCCTTGGCGTCTTGTCGTGGCAGTTAATATGGCATCGTGTATGGCCATACCATCTCAGGAAATATTTTGTTGTGGTGCTGAAATAACAGCACGTTGCAAGGAGCTTTTCAAATGTAGTTGGTGATTTCTTTAATGCAAACATAATAGTAGGGTTTATTTTGACAATTTAACAAGTTCATGTGACCCAAATTGAGCAGTTGTTTTTAATTCTGCCAGAGTAATTGTTATAGCTCATGTAAGAGCTAACATGAATAAGCACACTTTTGGATTCCTAAAGGTGTGTCTTTGTGATGGATTTTAGCTCATCTAAGACCATGGTGCTGTGAAGGAGGGTGGCCTCATGCTCTTCCTGGCCATGGCTGTGCTTCCCACCTCTCCCTCATGCCAGCACTAGGAATTGTTGGCTGTTCTGAGGTAATGCGCTGATCGGTGTGAAAACTAACAATGCCACTAAAAAAGGAGGTCTGCTATGAGGAGCAGTCTGGAGGCCAGGATCAGATTTGCTGTTACATGAGCCGTAGATGTTACGGCAGAACATTAGTCTCCCTCAGCAAAGCCGAGTGGTAATGGCTTTCAGGGGTCCGACCTTACCTGCTGATGGAGAACAACAGCACCCAGTGCAGAGCAGGAAGGAGGTGCAAACGAAGGCAGGTCCTTGGTCTTGCTTTTACCCACAAAGAGCTGATGGTGACCCACAGAAGACTGGGTTAAGTTTGACCACATGCAGTGTGCTGAGCTGATAGGTTCTGAGTACATTCACCAAACTTCTTACAGCTGGAAATACCCACTCTGCCTTGGCTGATGCTTTTGATCTGCTGTTGAAACATAGGCATGCACCAAGAGAGTGAGAAACCTTACAATCACAGAATTGCAGAATGATTAACGCTGGAAGGGACCTCTGAAATTGCCTAGTCCAATCCCTGCTCTAAACAGGGCCAGTTTGTGCAGGGCCAATGCAATCTGTATCTGAGCATCTCCAGGGATGGAGATTGTGCAGCCTGTCTGGGCTGCCAGGATGAAAAAAGTGTTTCCAAAGCCCAATCTGAATTCCCAGTGGTGCAAGTAGTATCCATGTTGCTGTTCCTCCCACTACCAGTCCCCTCCCAGAAGATTCCAGGTCTGGTTTCTCTCTGCCCTTCCATTAGGCCGTAGAAGACAAGAAGAAGCTTCTCTTTCATCCTCCCCTTAAAACCGAACAAGCCCAGCACTCCTGACGTTTCTTTCTATATCCTGTTTTCCACTCCACTATGCTGGAGGCTGTTGCTGGACATGCCAGCTACACTCATGCTGTCACACCCCATTCTGCAGGCAGCTGCCCTCACCATGAGGGCACATTCCTGAATCACTGTCCAAGTGATGTCCAGGAGGATCTGCTCATCCTTTTCTACAAACCAGCTCAGCGCCTAGCTGGCACCCAGCCATTGCTGCTGCACATTGATGATTCATTTAAAATTCTTGGTGGCATTCCATGATTAACAAGTAAGCAACATGCTTTTCTTTATAAAATCCCTGCCTGACTTCTGCAGTTTTTCATATATATTTTTCCTGCTGTTTACTTACTATTTGTGTGGAATTATATCCTCAAAATGAGGATGGTGCATTTCAAAAGACACTTTTGTCAGCTGCAATCATGCCAGTAACTCCAGCTACCGAGTTTGTCACTTTTGTAATAGCAACAAAGTTTTGCCCCGTTATTCTGTGCAAGAGTGAGGGAGTGTTTTGCTTTACAGCAGGTTGATGTTAATGTTTCTTGACAAAAGGGAGCAAAATGAATTTAATTATCTAAAAATATGTCCTGGCTCAAAGTATAGTTTTTGGACAGAAAGCATGCAGTGTTTTGCTTTCTCAGCAATTTCTGTCACTTGAAGCGTGACTTGATCATGGAGGTAATAGCACATGGGGAGAATCCAGTGGGAGCTGTCTGACTTCATGTGTATTTCAGTTCAAGCACTTGCATTCTTTTGATTTGTGGACCGTAATTTTCACTGACAGTATTAACGGCTTTTAGAACAACAGACCCTGACAGATGACGTCCATCTAACCAGCTGCTGCCTAATTTCACTTCAGGCTGCTGATTGCATAATGTGATTGATTTAAATAATAGTAAATATTAATGACTGTTCATCTGTTATTTAAAATAAATAGAAAGTAGCAAGACAGTGATGGTCACATTTTGCGCTTCTGAAACTAGCTTCTTGTCATCTGTTGTGATAATATCAACTTTCGTGACTGACAGCTTTTCTGCTAGGATAATTTCTTTGGGAAAACTTAATGTTGTTTTAGTTTTCTCCCCACAGTCTTATTATTACTCTAGTTTTCAGTGTGGTCAGATATAGTAAGTTGTTCCATGTGGTCTAAGTTTGAAACTGAAAACCATAAGTTCTTAGTTAAATTTTAAAACTTATGAAAATTAACTTTCAAATGAATTAGATGTAGTCAAGAAATGATTAATAAAGTTAAGAAAAAAAGTGTATTACAGACTGAGAATCATAAATTGTTGAGGTTGGAAGAGACATTTGCGGTCATCGAGTCCAACCATTAACCTAATGCTGCCAAGTCCACCACTAAACTGTGTCCTTAAGAGCAACTACACATCTTTTAAGTACCTCCAGGGATGGTGACTCAACTACTTCCCCAGGCAGCCTATTCCAGTGCTTGACAACCCTTTTGGTGAAGAATTTTTCTCTAATAGCCAATATAAACCTCCACAGGTGCAATTTGAGGCCATTTTGTCTTACCACTTGTTATGTGGGAGAAGAGGTCAACTCCCACCTCACTACAACTTTTAGGTAGTTGGAGAGAGCAATAGGGTCCCTCCTGAGCCTTCTCCTCTCCAGGCTAAACAACCCCAGTTCCCTCAGCCGTTCCTCATAAGACTCATTCTCCAGATGCTTCACCAGCTTCATTGCCCTTCTGTATACTCTCAGGTCCTTCTCTACCAGCTAGCTTTCCAGCCACTGTTCCCAAAGCATTGCATGGGGTTGTTGTGACTCAGGTGCAGGACACAGCACTGTGCCTTGTTGAATCTCATACAAATGGCTTTGGCCTGTCCAGATCCCTCTTTAGAGCTATGCTACCCTCAAGCAGATCAACACTTGCCCCTAAGTTGGTTTTGTCTGCAAACTTACTGAGGATGCACTCAAACTCCTCATCCAAATCATTGTTAAAGATACTAAATAGAACTGGCCCTGGTACTGAGTCCTGGGAAACACCACTTGTGACCAGCTGCCAACTGGATTTGACTGTACCACCTGGCCACCCAGCCAGTTTTTTACTTGTCAAACAGTACATCCATCCAAGCCACGAGCAGCCAGTTTTCCCAGCAGAATGTTGTGGGAAATTGTGCCAAAAGCTTTAGTAAATTCTAGGTAGACAACAGGCACAGCCTTGCTGTTATCCACTGAGTGGGTCACCTTGTCATAGAAGGAGATCAGGTTAGTTAAGCAGGACCTGCTTAACCTTCTTCTCCATTGGCTTGTCTTTTGGCACATGGAGACAGCCTGTTCTTGTACCTTCAGTGTTTCCTTCTTGAGACTATCCAGCCTTCCTGGACTCCTTTGTCCTTCAGGGGTGCCTTCCAAGGGACTCTGTCAACCAGCCTCCTAAACAGGGCAGTCTCTTTTCTGGAAGTTCAAGGTAGCAGTTATGGTGGCCCCTCTCCTTACTTCTCTGGGAATCAAAAACTATCATTTTGTCACTGCTGTGCCCAAGACAGCCTCAAACTATCACATCACCCACAAGTCCTTCTCTGTTCACAAAGAGCAGGTCAAGCAGGGCACCTTCCCTAGTTATCTCACTTACCCGCTATGTCAAGAAGCTACCTTCCACACACTCCAGGAACCTCCTAGACTGTTTCCTCTCTGATGTATTTCCAGCAGACATCTGGTAAGTTGAACCCTCATGAGAACAAGGGCCAGTGATTGTGAGACTTCTCCCAGCTGCTTGTAGAATATTTTGTCTGCTTCTTCATCCTGGTTGGGTAGTCTATAGCAACTTCCACCATGATATCTGCCTTGTTGGGCTTCCCTCTGATTCTTACCCATAGACATTCATCATTACCTGTCATCATTAAGCTCTAAGCAATCAAAACACTTCTTAAAATATAGGGCTACCCCAGTGCCTTTCCTTCCTTGTTTCTCCCTTCTGAAGAGTTTATAGGCATCCATTACAGCACTCCAGCTGTGTGAGAGTCATCACACCACGTTTCTGTGATGGCAACTGTGTCATAGTTTTCCTGCTGCACCGTGGCTTTCAGCTCCTACTGTTTTTGTAATCAAGCAGAACTAGGACTTCTTGTAGGAATACAATGGTTTAAAAAGTCTTTCCTTGAGCAGTTTCTGTAGCACAGAATAGAATTTAGGACCAAAAGTTGGAAAGAAGTTAAGGAAGTGCACAGCAGGATAGTGTTTATGGTTCTTCCTAATGATCAGAATTCAGAATTGCACCAGGGTTTGGGCTTACTTCTGTCATATACCTTATGCATTAAAGTGGATGTTTAGAAAGTTTACAATAAACTTAAGGATTTTTTACTTATTTTTGCGTTGATCATCTTTAAGGTAAGTTATGGAAAGTTTTCATAATGCAGTTTTCTGTTTCATCTGTTAATACTTTTAAAAACCCCATGAAAAAAAAACCAGCAAACCTCCACGAAACCAAAGAAACCCCACACAATCTTTTTCTTGAAAGGAAAACCCAAGAAAATTGGAGTAGCAGTGACTGCCATTTATTTGTCTTTCATTGATCTCTTTCTGTTTTTCTTGAGAACAAGATAAAAAATGAAGTGTCATAACTTTGTGCTTGTGAGAACTGCAGTGTCCCATAGGCTGTCTGTCTTGAAGTCAATCTGTTCATTAAGGACCGTTTCAATTTTTTAAATATTTTAAACTTGAAACATTCTGTTTAAGTTTCCTTAGATTGTCTTCTACAATCCTTGCTTTACTGAATTACCTTCTCTTCCTCTATAAGTACTTTGGCATGTTAAGGCAGGCTGCATTGATTTCTTTGTTTTGAATATTACCATCCTTGTCACACATTTTTCATCAAAAATAGCTGCCATAAATCTGTCAGCTGTCAAAAATAGAAGCCAGCTTTGAAAACTTTAAATATTGCAACACATTTCGTTAAAACAAGTTGTCAGCAGAGAACATATTTCTTTTCTTGATACTGTCATATTGCATTGATGGATGGCACTGGTCAGTGGTGTTTCGCTTTATGACATCAGTTGAGTACAATACCAGCATTGCAGATGCAGGACTGAGACATCCATCTCTTCCCTATCAGCCCACTGCACCTGTTTGCTTTGTGGACAGGCGATGGAGCACTGACACCAGCAGTTGCTCATGAACATGGGATAGATTTCCATTGGGGGAAACAGTTACAGAGCAGCAATGTAGTTAGTTTCTTGTCTTCTTCTTTCCTGAATCATTAAAAATGTTGATGCTTGTTGTTATTGTTTAGTACTATGCATTTAAAAATGTATTCACTTTTTCTTACTCCTTCCGTGTTCTGTCAGAAGTTAGGTGGACTGAATGTAAACATTTACTCTGATGCAGGTGGATTGAATAACCTGAGAATTGCCTTTGGATTAATTCTTGGAGTTAGATGACTTTTCAGTATTTCAATACCTGAACAGCTACATTTGGATTACAGAAATTTAACTTCCCTCCCCCCCTTCATACATCATAAAAGAATAATAGCTAACATTTACTAATTAGTAAAAAACCAAGGCTTTAGTTCTTCCAGATGATAAAGTGGTGGTTTAGTAAGACAATAAACTTTACAGTAAACTATTTCATTCTTTGGTATGTAGCCATCCTTGTTCAAGTAGGTTGCACATCAAAGGTTTGTGACTGTAGGCAGCAGGGTTCAAGCAGAGTAGGGCATTTCAAGACATTCCTATCTTGCCCTTTGCCTCTTGAATCTCTGGTCTCCATTCAGATACCTAGTCTTGCATGGCCATCAGATGCAAAAGAGTGGGTGTATTTGGTAATAATTTAAAGGATTATTCTATAAAGATGCTACAGTGTGATGATGCTTAGTGATGCAGAGATCAAGAACAAAGATCTTGATGTACCCATTCATCCCTTTCCCTACCCCTTTCCTTTTTATGGCTTCCAAAAAGTAACTATGTTTTTGTCTGCCAAAATAAAAACCAGGCTGTTATGCATATGCACATTTTACTTTTATTGGGAGGAAAAAGTGCTTGACTAGCCCATCTGAAGGTATGGCATTTATCTTACAGAAAGGTCAATGTTTCCTTCAGATTTCTGTGTGACCTCCTAGATAACATACGGATATCAAATCTAGGTTAAACAAATATTTGGAACTGCTTTTGCCTGTTCTTAATTGTTTCCAAATGTAGCAGCCTGGTGATATGGAGCCCCAATAGGCTACTTCTAAACTGCTTCTGAAGTCAATAGGTACATATTTATATACTCCATAAATTTACATGTTCATAACTTTGCAGAGATCAACACATTAATCTTTTGCTGTGTTTTAGTAAACATGCCTTTAGTAAACATATCCTGAACGCTCATACTGTTTAGATCAACATTTCGGTTGGACTCATAAAATGTAGCAGCTGTTATTACATGCTTTGATCAACAACAACAAAATAATCTTTAGATTTATGAATTTTATTTAAAGTTTCTCTGTTATAATCCTAAAACTGTACTGTAGGAATCATAATCTCAACAAAATTGTCCCTTTTGAAAAAGGCAAGTGTTATTAATTTCTAAATGGAGCCTGAATTTTTAAGTAATTTTTTCTTTCAATTTGTTTTCGAGTTTATCTTTCTGTCACTCGTTATTTTCTTAATTCTACTGCTAGAAAAGCGGGTTTTATAGAGAGACCAAAGTGGAAAGGCATATGGCTTTTTATTGTTGCAGCGGGAAATATTCTTGGAGTCATGACAAAATTAGTAAGGGGAGGGAAAAAAGGCAACAGGTTTTTGTTGTTGTTGGTTTTATATTCTGTCTCATTATGTGTTTAGTTCAGTGGATAGATCAATAGCAACATCTGTAACACAGTGAATTAATTTAATTGAAGAAGTTTGGGAGCAGTAAATTAGCAATATGGCAACAGGCTTCAGTGTAGTCTAAATTAAGGCCGTATGTTTAAATTCTTTTTTTTTTTTCATTAAATAAAACCTTTAGGATGATAGGTGATTAAAGAAATTAAGAAATAAGTTCTAGATATTTAAAAAAGAAAATACCAGTACAGGATATAAACATAATTCCCAGAAATTCCAGTGATCTAACTGTGGTAAGCTGTAGATACTTTATGAGTCCAAGCATAATTTTTATTCAGTTTGGAAAGTAAATCTCATCTATGTAGAAGAAGTTATTTTTAATTATGATATTCTGGTGAACATTGTGTGGAAGAAAACAAGGAAATGAATCCTCAGATTTTCTAAGTTGCAAATAGGACTGTCCTTTCAAAGAGCAGCAGACCAGTGTTTAGCAGTAGATCGTGTGGCAAATAGTAGCCTGAGTTTGTTCAGTAAATTCCTTTTTGAAAGAGAAAGCAGATCAATTTTAGAAGTGAAGTCTGTGTCAGGAGTAATTGAAGGAGAGAGGACAGGAAGATTTCTCTCCTGGAAGTCAGTGGAACAACCGGAAGACCTCTGCAGAAGAATGATGTTTCACCCCTTCTGTGGCTGGCTGCGTTTTGACTGTTAACAGGCATCCTGTGTGACTGAGGGCACGTCTGTTTTGGAGAAATTGTTGGTGTGACACACATCGGTAATGAGGAGAAGGAATGTGGTATGGCCAGCTCCAATTTTGTTATACAACTGTGTGTGAGCAGGGTTTGCATTGGCAAAGAACAAACATGAAGGCTTTCCAATTGATTGCTCTTCTTATGTACTGATGTTTTTATGAATCCAGTCTTGTGGGGAGGTGTTGACATATTTTCTGTCTGATAAGGGAAGATATGTTTGTTTATTAACAAGTTATATTTCACAAGTCTGTTGGGCTTCAGCTGGTGGGATTAGGATGATCCATTTGATATTTCTTGCTTGGATTTCTGAAAAGTGTTTGACAAAGTGTGTTTCCAAGGCTCTAAAGAAGATGTAACAGCCATGGTATAAGAGAGAAAGTTTGTCTATAGGTAAGGGAAAAAAAAAAACATATTGGGAAACACAGGGGAAGGGTAAACACCAAGGGTTTTATTGTCAACAGCAGAAGGTCACCAGCATGTTCTTGTGGTGGTATTTATTTTTTATTTTTTATTTTTCAGTTTTTATTTTTTATTTTTTTTTTCCAGAGGTGACTGCCTGAGGCTTCTGCTTTTAAACTGAATTATAAATGAGCTATAGAAAGAAGCAGGAGATGGCAAAAGTGAGGGATGATCCTAAACTGTTTAGAGATGTAGTCTCTACAGGTCTGCCACTGTCTTTCATATTTGGTCCTCAGAAGACTGAGTGATGGGCATTACAGTGATGGATGAAACTGAGTTCAATTAAATATCAAGGATTTATAGGTTGTTTTTTTCTTTTCTCCCCTTTCTAATTTTATGTATGAAGCAATGAACTTTGAGATAGGTGTTACAGTTAAGGATTGAGATCTTGTGATTACAGTTGGTAGCTTCAGAAAAATATCTCCCTGCTTAGTAGCAGAGGATGGTATAGTTAACTTTTTTGTGGTATCATAGATTGATGCTTTGTAATGCTGACTTGTTTTGTAGGTTTCTGTAGAAAAAAAAATATTTTATTTGCTAATGGAACATTAGGTACATTTAACTTCCCGTATCAGCATCAATAGATGAATATGTGAATTATCTGTTTATTTGTAAAAATGTACTATTCTAAGATTGTGCTACTGAACTGGTTATAACTAGGGATTTTTAAATGCTAAAGATATTACTTGTTTATGGCTTTACAGTATACGACAATATTCATCCTACTTTTATTGGCTAGTTTATATACTACTTTTTAATCTACTGATGTTTACAGTGGTGTGAATTTTTTCATAGCAGTTTAATATTTTTCTAATTGTATTGCAATCATAATTGTTGTCAATAAGATAGAGTGATGTTCCTACTGATTAGTGATGTAGCAGCATATAAATGTATTTACTGAGTGTAAATATGAGCACTTGTTTGTATTCTGTCTATAACCTCATAGGTGGAGTACTTCTTTATGTAGGATATTTATAGTGAGGACTAAATGAATAGTAAAGGAGGACTACAGTAATTCGGTTTTATTTTCTTAAAATTAGAAAAATCTGAAATAGGCTGGAGTTTTATTGGAGTAATTACATTTGTGACTCAATGAGAAGTATGTCCCTGTTCTAGCTGTCCATTTTGAACCCAACATTTTTAATATGCCCATCTGTAGTAGTGTTCTTAATATAAAATAATTCTTAATATAAAAAAATTCTTAATATAAAATAAAAATAAAAATAAAACCTTTTCAGACAGTAGCAAATGGAATAGTAACACACGAGTATGAGATGTCCCTTCCTGAAGGCTTACTGTAGCTAGTATGAGGCTCCTATTCCCACTCTGGTGACAGGATTTGGCTCTAAATCCTCACAGAGGAGCAGCCATAATTTGGCCTCCTTGAGCTGTGCTTTGGTGGAACCACTCTCTGGTTATCAACTGCAGAGGGAGCGTAAACAGATGAGCTAGTGAAGCTTAAAGATAGCTTCTGCAAAAGCCTCTGCAGCCATGTTTCCAGATGTTGTCACAGTGTTTTGGGTACCTAACTGCCCAAACCCCTCTATTTTGACAAAGTCCAGACATTTTACCCAGTGCTTTTCTGTGGTTTTCAGAAATTATTAAATTGTAGGAACATGCTTGTTTATCTGTGTGGCTGATTCTCTCTTCCACCCCTTCCTCGTAGTGAGCCTGGCCCTGGCATGCCATCCCCACTGCTCCTTTTGTTTGCCTTTGTCCCCATTGGCAAAGGAGCCTGAGGAGCCCATGCAAAACTGGAGACTAGAATAAAACCGTTTTCATTAACAGCATGCAATTAAGTGGGGAATGATGCAGGTCCTGGATTAGGGCTCCTGTTGCTCTGGGCCTTTTCTGTTGGCTCTCCAGTCAGGTTGCCTGTGTTTTGTTTTGCTTGAGTTCAGGCCAAAATAAAATGGTATCCAGCTGCTCTAGCTGATATTTAATCTCCTTTGGTGCTCCAATGTGTATGTGTTCCAGGATCAGAATCCTCCGGTTTGTCTTGTCAAATAACCTCGTTAAATGCTGATGTTTATGTAAGAGTATTAGCTGAATTGCCTCCTCCATGTTAACAGTGTAGCAGTTCATATGGGTAGTGCCAACAGCCAACCTTGTCACAGGTACCACTTGATTAAACGGGGAAAATTTTATTTTCCATTGGTAGGGAGCAGCTATATTGAAACTTGAGTGTTTTGAGCTGCTTAGGTTAAATATTTCACTAAATCTGCTGAAGTTATTTGAATAGAAATTGTTAGAATGAATCATGGCTTCGGATGTTTTTAACAGCAACTGAAATGGGTACATGAAAAAATGACTGTAGAATAGAACAAACTCACAAATTATGAAAGGGATGCTTTATTCTTATTCTTTGCCCTTTAAAATTTTAATAACGGCATATTTGTATGTTTAGTCAGTGAGCCCTGAGAGGAAATCAGAATAAAAACTTAAGATCATACTTATTTTGTTTTGTATTTCAATGAGCATTGGGAATGACTTTTTTAGCTGAATGTATGTGTTTCTCAAGAACATGATGCAAAGTTAAGTGGCATGGGGTTTTAATCTCAAAATATGTGCTTATCATGTATTTTTTTTTTCCCTATATAATTCAATATTTGCCCTTTTAAGGAAATGTATATAGCTGTGTTTCTTTACGCTTTGGTAAATTTTATACTGTAGAAATCTGATATGGAGTTCACTGTATACCATGCATTAAATTGCTTTTGGATAGATAGTTTGTTTTTCATCCTAAAACATTAAGTGCTTTGAGACCTATTACTGAAAGGTTCTGTGCAGGAACTGGGTACTGATATGACAGTAAGATTTGATTTGTTATGGCACTGAATATTACACATTATAGTAACACTTAAGAAAATCTCCCTCACTGCCATTTGTTCCAAAAGAAATCTCTTGTTGGTGAAATTAGTTTTTTTGTCAGAGTACAGAGTTTTACACAGCTTCTAGCTCTGGTTTTGTGATATTAATTGGTAAGTTGCAATTTGATCTTTTATGTTTAGAGAATTTATTCATTTGAGAAATGTTAGCTCAAACAGGGGTCCTGCCATTGCAGGGGCATGCCTGTTCTAATGATGCAATCCTGAAAAACAGATGGTAGTCTGGAATTTTTATAGTTTTGCTTGTGTAAATCTGTATACACAGACAGGAGAATGTTGCATCTTATTCAAGTAGATAATGCTTCAATTCCGCTACTGTTCATGAGAGATTCTTTGTCCAAAATTCACCCCCAATTACTTGTTGGGTAAGTTAGGAGTTTACCTGTGATGTACTACTGATACTACTGACATTTTTTCTTTTGTTGTTAGCATTGCAAAAGACAAAAAGTCAGTTTTGCAAGATGTTGGGCGTTATTTACTGATGCTTTGGGATTTAAGCAACAGGTAAGGAGTACAAAGTGTATAAAAATAAGGGTGGCTTGTATTTTTAGACAAGCCTGAATGTTCTTTATTAAAAGCCCCTTTTTTTTGCAGCATGTTTACTTCGGGCAAGTGGGCATCAGCTCATCTCTCTCACAACTGTTCTGTAGCATCTGTTTGGAAACCTGAGTGTGTGCGGGCTGCCAGGGATCTAGAGGGCACTGCGATGGGGAGCTGCTCTGGCTGTTTCAGACAGCTGTGGCCCGGAGTTGTTCATAATGAACATTCTCTTTCTGCTCTCAGGGTGTGTGTAATTAATGGGAGAAGCTCTCTGAGAATGAACGGCAGACAGGTATGGGCCATCGTAGCCAGGTGTTTAATTATTGTCATTAGGAAGCATTTGGAAGTTCCTGGTGTGTACTTTGAGAAACATAACAGTAACTGAATCCCTTTGGATTTTGATGGATTTGTCCATTGTATTAAAGGATGATTAAAATGATTAGATTCACAGTGTTAAATCATTAATTTTGTGAACATCTTTATCAAGACGAGGTAATAATTACAGTCTACTTGATGTGTTACACATATCATATTCCTCTGAGTAGATTATTTTTTTCTGCCACTGTGACAGATTTTGATTAACATACTTGAAAACAAGTGTGAAAACTTGTGCATTTTTAATTATGTCTTCAGTAGCAGTGTTACTGTTCTTTTGGAAAGGTGTATTTATCATAAAAAAAGAGCCTAGAATTATGGTCAGTTATAAAGATACTCAAGAAAGTACTGGGGTTACATATGAAGCAGACAGTGTTCCATTTAACTAGGGGGAAAAGGGAAGTAGCCTGAATGAAAATAAACTTTTCTGTGTGGACTCAGGGCTTTGTTACGAAATGACTCAGAGTGAGCAAGGTGCTTTCCACGGAGGTGCAACTAGAATTTACCTCTCACTGCTCTTTGTGCATGGTTTGAGCCCAGAAAACTTCTGTTTTTTCCATCTCACTTTTAAAACACATCTTCATTGCAGCAGCTGTATTTGGCATTCTGTTCTCTTTCCTGTTTGAGTAGTATGTGAGAACATGGAGACACCAGCTACCTCTTGTGTTCAGTCTGTTTAATTACATTCAAGAGCTTTTACTGAGTTTGTTGTTTGTTTGCAAAAGGCTGGGTAAATGCATTTTTTTGGTTTGGTTATTATTATTATTATTAAAATAATTTTTTGAAATGTTAAAATTGCTAGAAGAAATGTTTTTCTACTATGCAGAAAGATAGATGAAGCAGTATTTCTACCTATATATGTCTTTCGGTCAGATACATAATTTTTTAAAGACCTGTTTATGTTCTTTGTTTTGCTTTGGTAAAAATCAGTAAATCTTAAGGAAATAAAAGCTTGGAATTCATTAACCTTTTTTTGATTTTCAATTAGAATATTGCAAAATCTGTAACTTAATGATACGTAGGCTGCCTATAAATGGAGTTGGATAAAATAACTGTAAGTGTAGTTTAATGTTTGTTCAATAGAAAATATAAATTATATTGCAAATGCAAGCAAACTGCTATGGCTGTTGGATCTTCCTGTCCCACAGACATTTGGGAAATCTTTCTGTTAAATTAAAACCACGTTTTGGGAGAATCTGGCGTGCTGATTTTTACCACTAGTGTATCTATTTTGTCTTAAAAGATTCAAACCTGATTAACTTATGTATAAGGAAAGCATATTACAATGCTGCAAGCTTTTACAATGTATTATAGTCTGATCTAAGCTATTGAAATCAGATCATTACTTGAAAATTAAAAGTTCTATTTTTCTTTAGGAAGATGCTGTTACAGGGTGGAGCTGTACAACCCTTTTTGATTTGTGGACTTCTAGATATCCTCCAGTTGGAGGCTCTATACCCTTTATTAATTTCTGATTCACTTCTTTCTACTTTTCCACTTGGAGACAGTTTGAATCTGTTTTGTATCTGAAATTAAAAAAAGAATTCAAATTTTTATAATTTTTGGAGGGCAAAGACTATTAATTCTGAATGATTTGGGGTGATAGCAGTATCATTGCGAGGTTAATTCTGTAATGTGTCTGCCTTGTTAATCAGCCAGTTCAAAAAGAAACAAAAATACTGTTTCATTCCTAAATTAGTTGTCTGCATAGCAACAAGGTGCAGGTTTATGACTGGCATCAAGTGCAACTTTACTGATTGAGTTCCAGTGCTGTTCTTGGTACAAACCAGTAAAGCTGCAAACTTGTGGAAGCTTACAAATAAATACCTGTAAGGTCGTGTGCCATAATACTTCGCCCTGCAACTCTACAGTAACACATCAACAGAAAGAGGGAAGCGTGCTGATGTTGCCTACATATTGTGTTTGGGGATTTCTATTCAGCTTTTGTTCATCCACATGTAAAAATGAAGGATAGGCTTTCTATAACTAATTTTGATTTTTGTTTTCCAGTGGATATCTAGTGTCAGCTGTTAAGAGGGAACTCAAAATATTAACAATGTGTAGGGAATACCACAAGTGTAGGGACTTCTGAGTCCTTGACTGCATTCTCCTGTATGACATTTTAATATTTTTGATCCCAGTGGTTCCTGTTTGTATATAAGATGAACTTCTCAGAGGTCAAGAGCTGCCTTTATCAATCATTTGATTCCTCCTTTATCCTTAGATTTCTTTTTACTCTTGGATACTTTTGCTTTCTTGTTATCAACAGGTAGCTGGAGAAGATTTTTCATTCTCTTAGTAGTTTAGTTGAGGCCTGAAATGTTATCTAGGGTGTAGCGGAAATGTATTGCAAAATATTTCTGCTGAATCTTAGTGTCTGTGTGTTTTAAAACACCAGAGATGCTTGTAGAGAGACACAAGGAATAGTCTGTTTCCCATTTCAGTAAATGGTGTTCCACTGAGCACAGTATTTACTTTTAAGGGATCTCCCTTCTAGAGCTTTATTTCTTTTTATATCATTTTGCATATTTCACAGATTTATATCATCATGCAGACTTGTATATATTTCACATTGCCTTGGAATATGCTTCAAGCGTTATTATTTTTTTAAATGAAAATGCACTTTTCTTCCTGATGTTATCGCAACAGCTAGTGAACCCAGATGCCATTCTTTGGGAGTTTTGGTTTTCTGGTAGTTTGTATCCTTGGCTCATATTGCACGGTTTGGCTGAGGGTGCCGGCAGTTGAGCTGTCTCACTTGTTAGTTTTATCTGGATACAATTTGCTTATGGGTTTCTCATGATTTGCCTGATGTGTGCAATTTTTGCAGATTATTTGTGCAGAAAATCCAGTGCAGATCCCTTATGAGACTTGCATGTGGACGTTTATTTAGATGAGAGAAAAATGCTTAACATTTACTTTCATCTGGGACGTGGAAGCAGTGAGCTTCCCTCTGGTGCTCTTCAATTCAGTCTGTGGCAGGCCAGGACTGAGATGCCTCATAGACGGATCAGATCGTGCAACTTCTGATATTAATACTGTTAAATAACACCAGTTTTGGTATATATGAATGTTCAAACACATACATTTTCAAATTTTTATTCACAGTGAACAGTCTACACTTGGAGATAGTTAGGAGTTTGTTTAAATACACTGAGCTGCAGCCTTAGTGTTTTTCTTCACTTAAGAAATTCACTCAGGTTTTAGTTTGCTATATTAGGTATCTTGGCTTGAATTTAAGGGGGTGAAGTCAGCAGCTGCTGTGTGCACGTGGCTCTGTTAGGGAGGCTCCTGGCCAAGCCTTGGGGATTGTATTTATGCTCCTATGAATCTGGCTGTTTCCAGTAAATGCTGCTCATCTCAAAGCAATACCTTTCCCTGGAAGACAGTGCTTTTGCTGCTGAGCAAGTGGGTAAAATGACATCAAAGGGGCGAAAACTTTTCACTTTTGTTTTACATATTCTATGATTTAGAAAGCTACCGCTGCTTGCTTGCTAATTAATTAATTAATTAATTTAGTTTTTCCAATTTCCCAGTCAAAATATTTTATCTAATTCAGGATGTTTCAAGTTACTATTCTAGACAGTCACTTAAATAAAAATAAACATTTAAAAATATATCATTAAAAAGTATGTTGTGCCCAAAATTGAGTCAATGATGGGTCCCACAGGACCAGAAAACGAACCTTACAGTATTATGGACAATTTTAAATGGGCAAATTTAATTATAGCAGGAGTGTGCAATTATTGAATGAGGTATGAGAGACATGGGAAATGTTCCTATCTAAATAATGACCAGAATGTGCTTGTTCTAATAATATTCCATAACACATTTAGGGCCCTAGGATTATAACACTTTCAGGTTATTAGAAGATGATGATAATGGTGTGTTTTATTGCCAAATTACTACCATACTCTCTGAGGTATGAAGTGATATTAATGGCCATCTTCAATAAGGAATAATGTTTTGCAACATCAGTAGCATTTAACCATATTAAAATATGTTGTGTTGTGCAGTAGAGCCCCGAGGTACAGAGATGAAAACTAAAGAGTTTAATTTTGAGATGCAATTGGGAAATTATTGGGATGTTCAAAAAAGCTCTAGGGTAAAAATACATTAATGAAGTAAGTTCTTTAAGTGTTTGCAATAAATAAAAAAAGTACATGTATATTATCTGGTCATAATTTTGGTTTATAAAGATGTTAAAATTGGTGCATGACCTACATTCTGTTTAGTGTGCTATATAAAATTTTAATTATCTAAGTGTCTGTTAAATCTAGAAATGAACCAATAAAAGAGAAAATTGGTACATATATGTAAATGAAAGCTGGTTGGAATGCATATTAAAATATTTTTCAGAATGTAGACATCTTTATAGAATAGGTGACAAGATAGCGTTTAGTTTCTCTAGTAACATATTCTTTTAATGAAGAGCTCTGTGCTCATGCAGTTTACCAACAGCCATCCTTTACAGATTTCTCTGCCTCTTTTACTGTAAATATTGCAATATTTGTTTTGCCAAGGTCAGATGCTCAGACTTGGTGTCATTATTGTCATCGATCTAATCAACTGTAACTCTCATACCATCTGGTTAAGTTATTATGTTAATTCCAAGTAAATAAGTTAATTCCAGTCACTCAGAACTGCCAAAGATAAGAGATTTTATTATGTCAAAATATGTCTCTGAGGCTAAATAAGCCCACTGTACATATTGTATGTTATGGAATGTTGTAAAATATAAAGAAACATTTTCCTTTTGCTTTCATTCTTTCAAAACAAATCTGAATTTTATTTAGAGCCATAAAAAGATGGGAATTGTATAGTGGTTTTATAGTCACTGTAAAATACCATAAAATATTTGTAAGTTATTATCTTGCTGTTGAGTCAGCAATTAAGGAATTGCATGTGATATACATACTAATCGTATATGATATCATTTTATATTATACAAGTATTATTAAATGGGTGCAATAGGACACAATAGCAGTTTTGCAGCCATGACCTTGTACTTAATGGCAGATGAAGTGTCAGAATTATGAAGCTTGCTATGGGTCTGTACAGAAATAATGTGAAGAACTTGCTATATGTTGACTTACAGCTTTAGTTCCCCTTGAAGATATGAAAGTTAAATCTGTTATTTAATTCTGATTTAGATCATGGGGGGCTTCAGTTCTGCTCTCCCTTAATGTTCAAAAATCTTGATTTGAGTGCTGAAAATTCAAGAGGTTGCCTTTTAAAAATACTTGAGATTTGGTAAAGTGAATGTTGGTGATGACATTATCATTCTCATGGAACTGCATGAGAGTGTGTCTTTGAAAACTGAAGGATTTGGGGTTTAAGCAAAAGCCTGTGGTTCAAAACTCTGGATTAAAATCACAAGATTTTGGTGAAATTTTGAAGACTGAGAAATATTTAGGACTTGAATGAGTTCTGATTTAGCTCCAATTTGATGTGTATAATTTGTTTATTTTCTTTTTTATTGCCGTGCTGTTTTGAAATGTGTCAGTTTGTGGCTCTTCCGTGATTTGGGACTACTCCAGCCATTGCTCTATTGCTTAGCTCAAAATTGTTCTAGTATTTAAGATTAAAATGATAAGTTTTGTTCTAGTCATCAAAAAGAAACATTTTTAGACTATGGCAGATAAAATCCAGAGTCCCATGAGTCTTCATGGCTTAGAGCTGTAGGGCACAGAAGAGGTGGTGTCTGATAGCTTTGATATTGTAGCATGGCCTTGGGAGCAGTTGTATCAAAATGAACTGAGTGATTGGAAAGTCTCTCAGGGAAGGATTAGTGTTTGGTAGCACAATATGCAAATTTCTTACTTGGTAACAAGGCGTGTAATGCAATTTGGGATAGAGTTTAAACTAGTCCAGTTTTATGCATATGAACTTAAAAGCAATATGGAGACATATATTAAGCTATTTATGTTGGTCTCAGTTTAATATGGTATATTTAACTGGATACTGTTTAAATAAAATTAAGGTGTCATATGGAGGTGTGCTTTTGGATTTAAATGGCTCTTGTAAGCACTGATAAAAACCTGTTATTGGTAAACATTGATAAATCCAAAATATGTGTGGTTTTCTGGTGGCAGAAACCAGCAAGTGAGCTCCTTCTTTCTGTTCTGTACTGAGAAAAAGAGCAGTCGCTTGCTGTGCTGGACACAGGAAAGAGCTGTGGGCCATCTTCTTGCCACCTGACGGGCCATGCTCCTTTGGGAATGCTCTCTGGTGGGGCTGTCATAGTCTTTGATATCCTCTAATGGCACAAGGGATGTTCAGAGAGAGCTGTGGTGATTGTGGAGTGCAAAGTACTGTTCATTTTGTAAAACGGCAATTGATGGCAAAATTGTCAGTTCACTATATGTTTTCCTTTATTAATGGCTTATAGAAAAGGTATCAAGTTTGATTTATCATTTTCTAATGAATTGTTAAAAAAGAGCCTGAATTAGCATTTAGGAATGCTCAACAAATGCACAGGCTGTTAGATATATGTATTTAGATATCCATGTTTATATAGACATTTGTAATGTTATTCTATAATTCACTATCTGCCCTGTGCTTATGTCAGTTCTAGCCTTACTCTCTTGCTCTGCTATGTCTTCAAACTCTTTCACTTTCTAAGGGTCTAAATCTACCAGGGATTCAGGTGCAGATTTCTCGAGGTGAATATGGTAAATTTGAAAAGCACACTTAAATTTAAAAGATTTTAATTGTGTAAATAATGAAAAGTATCAAAAATTCTTTAAACTAGAAAAATATTTTTAATGCATTTAGTTGGCTGGCACTGAATAAAATGTGCCATATCTCTGTGTACATTTTCCTCTCCATATTTCACAAAACCAGAGGTATAGTGACCAAATCACTGTTTATTGAAACCTGAATACTTGAACCATAGCTCAGTTGTGTGAGGCACGGATGAAGTAGCTGAATTAGTCTGGACTTCTCTAAGGGTTTTTATCATGGTCCCTCTTTTTAAGAGGGACACCACTATCTTTATAGAGGATAGATTTTGTTGTTGTTTGCTTGTTTGCTTGTTTTTAACTTCATGCAAAGAGGAACGACTTTCTCACAACTCCTGTTTGGGCTAAGTGCACTGAGAGCCCTCTGTTCTTTCCAGGTCCTGCAGAAAATGCTCTGGGATATTAGGCATTTCAACAGAGTCTCAGCTATACAGTTTCTAACAGGAAAAGAGAGACGATGGACTTAAATCTGTGTAGATAAAAGGAGATTGCCAGCAGGAGATGGTTGCTGTGCCTAGTGAAAGGAAGAAAATGGGATCTATAGAGAGAGGGCTTGAAGTGATATTACTCTTACCCAACCTGAGGAACAGAGACCAGAAGCAATTTGAAGAGTTCTTAATTTTTTGGGCTTCTACTTTTTAACCCTTGCCCCTGGACAGACAGAGCTGTGGCTTGGAGTTGCAGTTGGGCTTTTCTTATATAACAGGCAGTGTGGAATACTGCACAGGGAGAGGGTAGGAGGGTTAATTCCCTTCTCACAATCACTGCCACGCAACATGGAGTCCTGGCTAATGCCAGAGTGCCCAGGGCAGCTCTCTGCTTGCCCTGCTGTCCTGGAGGTCACATCTGGAGAGAAGCAGTAGTCCAGGGTGACAAGGCTTATCTAAAAAACTATATCTAGCATAGGAAAAGGGTATTGCAAAAATGGAAGTTATTTTCTATAGTCTTAAAAACATAACAGGCAGAAAATTCTGAGTTTTTTTATTTATAAAACTTAAATATTCTTAGTTGTACTGAAGCCAGTGCTGCGCTCACCACCCTGTTTAGACCCTGGGAGTACAAGCAGACTTGTTGTTTTTTAATTTACTGGAATAAGTGTAATTCCTTAGTGAATAGTTGAAATTACTAGGTGTGGCCAGTAGCATTAAATAGCTCACAGAGTGACATATAAAGCTTTTGTCCAAAGCTTATCATTTTGTTTTGGGTTATAAGAAGGTTTGTTCTGATATTCTGCATAATATTCGATCTGTTTAATATCAAGTAGAGCTCTGGGTTTGTAGCGTAAATGCTGACATTCTTTACAGAATATTGCTCGTGTAACTGATTTGCAAGTGCTGGATTTGGCAGTGTAGCTCTCATTTTCAGTCTGTGTGGAAGATGCACTAACTGTTCAGCAGAGGTCACTGCAAGTTTGTGGTTGAGACGTTTTCATGCTACTTATCAAAATGTAGTAGTGAGAATATTAACATTATGACTAGGAAATCTGTGTGCTTGCATTAGCTTTGAAATGAAACACTATGAATTTTAAGATGGTTTTTGTAAAGTAGAAAGTGGAAGTGATTATAAGTTTTCAAGGAAACTTGAATAGCCTTAAGAAATATGACATATACCCAGAATTTCATCTTTAGTATTACTTATGAAGATTCATCCGAGTGGTGACTTCTATAGAATTATGTCCTCCCCCTTCCAAAATGTGTCACTCCTCCCATCCCCCTAAAGCTAGGTGCTAAAAGGAGTGTGGCCCTCCTGTTTGTTTTGTGCTTTGCTAAAGGCAGCATTGAAATCTTTCTCTTTCATAATTCAATGACTGAATTCGTTTGTAAAGGTATTGCATTTGATATTCTAAAGGCAGTGTTGATTTTCTGCAACTTTTTTGGGTGAAACAAAAGTTTACTCTTCCAGAGGCAATTAAGAATCTGTATTCTTTATTACTGTTGTAGTTGCCATCTTGCAGAAAGGTGATGCATGCTCCTGGCTATGCACTAATGTGATCTCTTCAGTAAAGGGGATGTCTGCAAATGAGCAAAACACCTTTCTCTCCCCATCTGTATTTGTCCTATCCATTCTTTTCATAACTGAGTCTAATGTGAGAGCAATGTTCTCTGACATTGTCTTACCCCAACTGTTTGAGCCACCTCATGGTGCTGCCTATACTTACCACAAGCCGTGTGTAATCTAACGAAGACGATCGCTGTGAGCTCCATCTATTTTCAAAACTCTGTACATTTTGTCTTTTGTCTTGTTCCCTTCATCATCACAGTAAGCTTTTTAAGCTGTATGGCAGCAAAATGACCTTTTACTGCTGTTTTTTTTCCTGGACTGTGTACTTCTTCCCTGCTATTGCACTGGGGAGGATTGGTAGGAGTCCTCATCGTCTGCTCCTTGAGAATGTTTGTCCATTTTCAAACAAACTAAACCAGCCACAGAGCTTCTGAAAAATGCTGATTTAAAGCTTTTTCTATTCCTGTTGCCAATTATCAATTATAGCTGTGAAAAGTAGTCCTTGGGAGAAATCTCAAAAGTCACCCTTCTTCTAAAGACACCTTCCGATTTTGATTAACCGGGAATTTAATGAGGCTTTAGAGTCTTTTGGATTTTTTACTTTATCTTAGTTCTTCAAGGGCTTGTGTAATCTTATTATGCAAATACTGCCAACAGATGTTTGCAATTTTGCATCCGCTGCAGATCTATCACTGCATAGGCAGGAGAGATTCTAGATGTTGATTAGCAGGGAAAGGCATGTGGAGTTAGATCATTGCTAGGTGCTTGGATGGAACAAGAAACTTGTTTTCAATGAAGAAAATGTAGGAAGGAGTAGTTCATTTAAGAAAGGGCACAGCATGGTTGACATGATGTTTGTGAACTTTACACTAAGAGAAGTCCTAGTGTAAAGTTCATCCATGTCTGAACATATCCTCATTTTCTGCTGTCCCTTTGTCAGTTTGGAAATAGTTTTGTGGTTGCTCTCAGATGAGACTGAGGTGATGTAAACTGGAAACTCTGCATGGTGAACCTTACAAGAAATCGTGCATGTATTTGTGACTGATGGAAGTGACTGGTTTTGCTATGAACAGGAACCGTGTTTTTAGTCATGTGCCTCTGTATGCTCCTATGTCTTTCCAGTTGTATTCCAGTTCAGTCATGATTCACAGTACCATATTTTGAAATGCAAAGAAACCAAAACCATAATCAAAGACTGCATTGGTGCTGGAAGGATATAAAGTGTTCAATGGCATTTCTGTGTTTGCTCTTGTAATGTTTCAGGTGTTGCTGTGCAGATGCAGTTTAAGATTCCTGGTGCAGATATTTCTGAAGTCAGTAACTGCTGCTAAGCAGTTGCAAACAGCTAGTCTGCTTCATGGTGAACTGACAGAAATTGCAGGGTTTGTGGCTTCTTTCAAATCCCCCCTGATCCCAACCCCAGCCTCAACTGCAAGCAAATGTTGGTATCATCTCCAAGAGTGGATTTGAGCATGGTAGAGGAAAGTGCGTATATATGAAAGGCTGCCTTAGTGATCTTGAAAATGAACAGGCAAGTGCTTTTTTAATAAAGAGCCTTAGTTTTCTGTTGAAAAAATAAAAGGGCATAAGGATTGGAGGCAGGCAGCAGCTCATCATTCAGTCTGAGCAGTGCTCACCTTCGTGGCAAGAGGGGCTCATACAGAGGAGATTCTCCTTTCAGTCATTTCCTGTCAGCCTTTGCCAGTAATTAGAACATTTTCAAATAGTAAAATGGAAATTGCCAACCCATCCTCAACTTGGTGATACAGGTTCTTGTATCAGTTTTCTGGTCTGATTCCTGAATTTGGTAAACAAAACAGTACCCCCCACTTGCGCTGTATTTCTGAAGAGTGGCCGTGATGTTGGCTCTTTCCCAATAAGGTTGATGAGAGATCATACTAATTTAACCTTTTCATGCTAAGGTGTGGATGAGTATTTTGTAACAGGAATATAATTTTAGCACCTACTGTTGGGAAAATAAATTGAAAATGTTTAATACATGACACTGGCAGTAAATAGCATTCTGCTTGTTGGAACTAGTACCTATTGTATGTGTATTATATACGTATAAGATATGAATGTGTTTTATAGAAAAACAGATTGTTTGCTATCTTATTGAAATGCATTTCTTATAACTGTTAATACTGGGGTGCGATTCTGCAGTCCTTTCAGTGAGTATCCATATTTCTAAGGTAAGTATGTAAGAAAAAATAAGAAAAGCTTTGAAAGTCAGCAATAGCTGCATGCTTCAAAAGACAGTTAATTGTTGATTACCCAAATAGGTGAATCCTCTTCCAAACTCCGGTCCTGTAGGGACTGCAACATTGTGGCTTGCAGTCTTTTAACACAAATAAGGCAGAGAGCAGCATCAGAGTCTCTCAGACCTTGTCAAAATTCATGTAATTGTCAGACTTCACAGTGAGATGTCCAGTAGCTTCCAGCTGCTGCTGTTTGCACTGGTACATGAGATGTTCCTAATCCCCGTCTCTTCCTCTCCATCTCCTTGTAATTCGTTATTGTTGTTATATGTTTATTCTCACTTTGCTTAAAAATAGATTATGAGGGGTAAAATAAGAACCCCACCTCCCCAAGTATTCAGTGTCCAGGTACTGCCCAGTATTAAGCTGAAGTGTAATTGGAAAAGGTGATGAAGCTGCTTGCAGAGAAGGGAGACCTAATCTGCATGTTTTCTTGCTTAAATCCCGCCTCCTTCTACCAAACCAAATGCTTTTTTCTGAATCGTGCATTTAGTGGCCTGTGATATGCAAAGTACTGAAATGGTCATAAACAGTGAAATAAATCTCATTTTCTTTCTACTTTGATTAGTTATTGACTGTTGTTGCTTAAGAAAAAATATTGACCAGTTCTTAGCACAATTAAAGGGGCAGCTCCTCTGGAGACCTGCTTCTGTACCTTAGGTCAGGTTGGTTTTAGTTCTTCGTAAGTTAAGTGATGTATTGGCGATATCACTGAGTGTCTTCTACACGACTTCAATATGTGGGTACTGAACTGGCAAGGAAGTTAAGCTCCAAGCAATTACTTCTATACTTTTATAACTAAGTATCCCTTTTGTTGCCTCTGTTTCAGAAGTGTGTCCTTATGCATTTGCATGTATATATATGGATTTTGTAGTAGTTTGAAAGCAGTGTCTCAGCTTGTGTTTTGTAGCCATTTATAATCTTTCCTGAAATAGTCTTCTGAAAGAGGCTTTGGGCGTAACAAGTATTTACCTACATTGGACAGAATTTGGCATCTTTTTCCTGTCCAAATTGGGTGTGGGAAAACTCTGCTTCCCAGTTCAGTGTCACTAATCCGGTTTGTTGATTTAAAAGATAAGATTGCTTGACTGTAAATTTAATCTAGGCAAGGTCACTGGGAAGATTTGGAATCAGCTAAGCTGAGCAAAGGAGGAATGTCATTGTGCAGAGCACAAGCTCTATCTGCTGAAATTAATTTTCTCAGTGGAGAAGACAACAGTTTTATTTCTTTATTTCTCTTCCCTCACTTTCTCTTCTGAAGTTTGTTACATTACTGCATGCAGCTTGAAGCTTTCAAGACCATCGTAAGAGAAAAGTGGAGGTTCTTCTGAAAAACTCACACTGTAGAATGGAAAACTGGCTGATCTTACTGAGTGATTAATGTACAGTTAAAGTGAAGATAATAAATAGCTCAGCACTTGGCTGGCTTAGACCATGTTAATATTCTATGACAGTGTTCTCTAAAAAACCCAGCAAAATTCTCTTTGACAAAGGATCACTTTCTCTGAGAAGGCTAGGCAATTTATAAAAGTGTCTGTCACTTTACAGGATGTACGTACTCTTGGTGTGTCTGGTAGTACTAAATGGATTTGCTTTTGAACAAGCTAGTATATTTGCAGCTAAATTTATTTGTTCTGCTGGCTTCTGTAATCAAATGTCATGTCTATACAACATCATAAACTTTGTATGAGTGATGAGTTGCACTGACTGGCACCTGTGGTCTTGAAGTCATTAGTCATATTAAAGTAATAGACGGTCTACCCCAGCCTTGGTGGGAACCATGCCTGTGAACTTTCAGCAGAAGGTGGAAATTCATGTTTCTCCTTTGATTCTGCTGAGGTGCAGCAGGAGCCACATGTCCTATGGCATCTCCTCCAAGCTGGGAAACACACACACCAGGAGTGATACAAAATTTTGGAGGTGTTTACAAAAATAACTGAGGAGCATAATTCAACATAAGGACTGAATTATTGGAGATGAGAGCAGAGCAGATGGCTTCATACTAAGATTTATGAGTCACCTGAGATGCTGAACATTAAATACATGCATATTTCTTCCTCTTCTTAGGGATCTGTAAGTTTTTAATTCCTCTGGTACTGCTGTTTGGTACTATCTGTCATTTTGTGCTGTGTATTTTTAGAGTAACCCAACGAGGTAATAAAATATTTTTGTTATAAGTTTACAGCTGGAGAGCTAATGAAAGGTCAGATGATCACTGTAGAAACTCTTTCATTTCTGTTATTACCATTCTCTCGAAAATTACTATCTCAGTTAATCCTCTGTCTAGCAGAAGAAATCACATAAAGACTTATCTGCCTCAGATGAAACCAGCTGGCCTCAGTCTTGATCATGGGTGTTTGCGGGTTCAAATGCAAGGGTGCCAAGGATCAGGTCTGAAAATCACACTCCAAACCTCATGACTTCACTGCACTTTTAAGTGCCAATTCAGCTTCCTACAGGTTGGGCCATCCTTATCCTTTTTTTTTTTTTTTTTTTCCTCAACTATAAGATTTATTAATAACTTTCTGGTTTATAGCATCTATTTTTAGTTGAGTTTAATAGCACCTTAATTTAACAGAAAAAAATATTCATTTTCCTTTTTTTCTTTTTTCCTTTCTTTTTCCATGTCGTGGCTTGTTTATTTTGAACAGGGTGTGGATATATTTTCATTTCACTTGGCTGTGTGCCTTTCCCACCCAGCCATATGAACAAGAGGGAACATCTTTCACTTCAGAAGTTGGCAAAAATAATGGAAGAGCAAAATTCCACCCTTGGGAAAAGGTTAGGTATTCTTTTAAGAATGTGAGAAAAGCAGTAGGTTTTGCCTTAAGGTACCAGGATGAAAATTGCTATCTGTGCATGGGATCTTTCATTAAAACATGGAAGAACATAAAGAACACATGGGAAGATGTGCAGAAAAGTGTTACTGGGAGAGAATATCAGCTTTTTTTTTATTTCTTTTTTTTTTTAACTATGGATTTGGGGCATTTTGGATATTCCTTATGAATTGTCACCTGGAGTTTTGTAGCTGGTAGTGGATGATGTCCCTGCTTTTCTAAAACTCACCTTTCATCTCTCCTACCTTTGTCCAGAAGCACTGACATCACTAGGAAAAATTACTTCAGTCTGTTATAGTTTAAATTGAAAAATTAATGATCAGTACTGTATATATCTGAGGAGGCATATAAACAACATGTATCAGAATAGCTTCCTATTGTCCTATTTCAAGAATAATAAAAAGGAGGGTAAATGATTCAATTATAAAGGATTGAAGAAGCTTTAATGTTGATTGGGATGTAATGATTTATGTCATTAACCCAACTCATGATGGTAGCCAGCACCAGATACTTAACTTGAATTCATCACAGATCACTTGTGGCAGCTGGAGGGTCCCAAAGGATAATTTGCTGAACTCAGTAGGAGGTAAAATATAGTTCGTGATGACATGGGCAGCAGCAGGAGACTAACATGGGGAGTAACATAAGAAGAATATGAGCAGCAGTTTTGCATGCTGTGTTCTGGAGCAACATGGGGTTTTTAGCAGTGTGGTTCAAATTAGTATTAAAGTTAATGCTTCTGTTGCAAGGTTTCTATTGCCTGCACTCTTTTACAAATCATGTAAGATAAAGCAGTCTTGTCTGTAACTGTTTGCTGGTCCTGAATTCAAGTTTGAACTGAAGAAAACTTTTTCTTTGAAAACATCCGGTGTGAAATTTCTTAGTTTAGCAAACTGGGAGCTGTGGCAATCATAGATTCAGAGAATGGTTGGAAAGAACCTTAAAGATAATCTAGTTCCAAATCCCCTGCCATGGTGAGGGGCACCTTCCGCTAGACCAGGTTGCTTAAAGCCCTGTCCAGACTGGCTTTGAACACTGCCGGGGATGGGGCAACCACTTCTCTGGGCAGCCTATTCCAGTGCCTCAACACCCTCATAATGAAGACTTTTTTCCTTAATGTCTAATCTGAATCTCACCTGTGTTAGCTTAAAGCTGTTACTCCTTGTCCTGTCACTACATGTCCTTGTAAAAAGTCCCTCTCCAGATTTCTTGTAGCCCCTTTAGGTACTGGAAGGCTGCTATAAGGTCTCCCTGGAGCCTCCTTGTCTCCAGACTGAACAACCCCAGCTCTCTCAGCCTGCCTTCACAGGAGAGGTGCTCCAGTCCTCTGAGCATCTTTGTGGCCCTCCTCTGGACTTGCTTGAGCAGGTCCACATCCCTCTTGTTCTGGGGGCCCCAGATGTGGATGCAGTACTACAGGTAGGGTCTCACGAGAGCAGAGTAGAGGGGGAGAATCACCCCCCTCGACCTCCTAGCCATGCTCCTTCTGATGCAGCCCAGGATACAGCTGGCTTTCTGGGCTGCAGGTGCACACTGCTGGGTCACATTGAGCGTATTGTCAAACAACACCCCAAGTCCTTCTCCTCAGGGCTGCTTTCAATCCAGTCTCTGCTTGGCCTATATTTGTGCTTGGGATTGTCTCAGCTCAGGTGTAGGACCTTGCACTTGGCCTTGTTGAACTTCATGAGGTTCGCACGGGCCCACCACTCAAGCCTGTCAAGGTCAATCTGGGTGGCATCCCTTCCCTCCAGTGTGTTCAGTGCACCACACAGCTTGGTGTTGTCAGCAAACTTGTTGAGGGTGCATCAATTGCACTGTCCATGTTGCTGACAAAAAAGGTGAAAAACGCTGGTCCGAGGAGCATCTCTTGTCACTGGTCTGCACTTGATTATCAAGCTGTTGACTGCAACTCTTTGAGTGTGACCATCAAGCCAATTTCTTGTCCAGTGAGTGATCCATCTGTCCAATCCATGCCTCTCCAGTTTAGAGACAAAACTGTTGTGCAGGACACTGTCAAATGCTTTGCACAAGTCCAGGTGGATGATGTCAGTTGCTCTTCCCTTATTCACCAACGCTGAAGACCAAAGCAAAAAGTGGCTGAGTACACCTCAGCCTCCTCCATGTCCTGGGCAACCACATCTCCCATTTTCCTCTGGAGAGGACCCACATTTTCCTCTAATAGTAGCTGTGATACTCCTAAGTGCCTCAGTGTGTGTGCTGTCTGTATAGCTACTTAACTTGTGTAGAGAACTGCTGTCAAGCTGTCTTGGACAATATCATAAACTTCCATTGTAATTTTTACACTGGTTTCTAATTTATTGATCAGAAATTATTTAGGCTGCAATAGTAGGAAATCCCAGTAGGTGCAGCAGAGGTTGAGAAATGGTAACTTGAATGCTCTGAAAATGAAACCTCTATTATTGCAGAGGTCACCAAGTTTTCTAAAAATGTATGAAACGGCTGCTTTCTGGAGGGTGTATTTTTCACAATATCTAAGGTATAATATACTGCCTGTGATACCTTTATTCCCAGAAGAATACAATATTCTGATGTTCTAATGTCACTGTTAATAGTCAAGCTGTCATCATTTATAGGGCACAATGACATCAGCACCTTACAGAAATGAAGTTCATGGTCAGAGGAGTTTTCATTCTAACTATGTAATTAACATGAATTAATTTATTGCAGATGAATGAGGATTTGAAAAATAATAAAAGGTGAAAAATATTAAATTATTCTATATTATAGTTGGTTTATTTATTTATTTATTTATTTTTTTCTATGCACAAACCTGGACTATACCATGTAATCGGACAACTGTTTCACTGGCAAAGAGATATATTTACATGCTGAGTTTCCTGGGTGGATAAACCTATTCTTCATGATAGGATGAAACTTAAAAAAAGCTCTAAAATTGAGGCAGAGCTAAATGACATACTGTGAGTGGATAAACTTATAAAAATGAAGTTTCAGGGAATCTACATAGTCTATAACACATATCATGGTAAAACGTTTAACATCTGTTTTATATTACTGGCAGTGACACCACTACAGTACTTTCTTGAGGAACTTCAAATTGCTAACACAGTTACAACAGCTTTAAGTTACTCATCTGCTTGTGACTTAATTCTGTCATTATTGAATATCTCTGGAGAAATCGTTTTTCTGTGATTTTTTTAAATTCCTTTGCCTTATGGGTTGGGTTTTGTTGATATTTTGTTTGATATTTTTTCATAGTAACAGTTGTAGTTAGCTACCTAATTGCAAAGTCATTACAAATCTTCCTTCAGAGGCTTGCTAATGGCAGTAATTGAGAAATTGAGCTGCGTTAAGGTGTCATTATATAACCACTGAAACGTTTCTTTCTATTTCATGGTCAGTGGCTCTCATTGACCCTACTGATTAGATCATAAATGAAGAAATGTCCTACTGGAAGTTCTGAGGTTCAGCTAAGGGCAGCAAAGAGGATGTCTTTAATATAGTATTATTGTCAGGCCATGTTAAAAATAATAAAGAATTTTATTGATGCATTTGACGTCACAGATATAACTTGCTTGTTGAGAAAATATTGCCCACAAAAGTAATGTGGAATATAGGCCCAAAAGAGTATAGTTCATTCAATATTTATTCTCGGATTTCAAGAACAGGTATTTCTACTTACCTTTCAGAATATATAAATTGTTTGTATAGATGTATATATATACCTGAAAACTTCAGACTTTGGCAAAATTAATCTTCATTACTGATTTTATTGCGTATTTGCCTCCTTCACGCAGTCTCAGTGGTCTCTACCTGTGTGTGGAAATAATCCATAGGTGCTCAAGGAAAATCTTAATAATTACAAAATATGATTAAAATAATAATTTAGTGATCCAATGAAACACTTCCCATGAAGCAATGCTAGAATTAAAGCTCTATATGTACACTTTTAATTTCCATACAGTAGTTTGTAAGTCTTTTCTTGTGCAATTTCTTGTGGCTATGAAATGCAAACTGGAAACCATATTTGGCTTCAGCTGATTACTGAAAGTTTAGTTCTGATGTTCAAACCTCTGCTAATATATAGAAGTAGGATATTTCCCTCAGTCTCACTTTGCATGCAGGTAAGTGGGAGATAATCGACATGTTTAACCACTACTGCACAGAAAAGGGATTTCAGATTTTGGCTATGGGAGAGCATGAGGGTTGGCTGGTGAGTCTTTTTTGCCCTTTTCTCCTGAGCTGCCTATATTTCACTTACTACCTTGCAGCTTCTCCCATCTTGCCTTGCTTTTGTCTCAGTTCTGTGTATAGTTTCACTTCCTTGTTCTTCTTGCCCAGTCCTGGTCTCTTCCCTCCCTTCTTCTTCTGGAAAGATTTCTTTCTTTTTTCAGCCATGCTGTCATGAGCATAAATTTAAATCATTATTAATAAAAGTGTCTGCTGTGCTTGGTATAAGAGGCAAATAGAAAGAACATGCTCCTAACAAATGGATGATCCTTAGGGAGGCAGTTTAAAATCTAAATTAAATAGGGTGCTAAAAACTTTCTGTCCTCTATAAAGAATCAATTTCTATAGGTTCATTCAGTGCAGGTAGTTTATGGTAGCTAGCTGATCATGATATTTTTGCTTGTATTCATTTTAGCAGAGGTCTTATTCTGGAATATTTAACTGTTTCAAACTTGATTTTTCAAAAAATGTAAGTCAAACCCCTGCAAGATGAATCTGTTTGGTCTTTATGGCTTTTCTGCAGCCAAAGTCAAATGCGTTTAGGTTAGCTGGTTCCCATGTTGCCATCCTGTCTAAACTTTCTTCCGGGCTACAAAATTGATAAGTATCTGATAACCACTGCGGAGACAAAACAGAAACATAAAGATCATATGTTTTGTAATCATCCTGATTACTCTAAGCAGTACTATGCTGCAGGTTTCGCTAATCAAGATTAATTGTGATCTAGGCTACGTGAACTGCCATGTAAAGTGGATTGTAATTAAATAAAAATATAATCATTTTAACATTGTGCCACTAATATGTTTTTACAATAGGTAGTACTTTTGAAAAGACTCTTACTCCCTGCAGTGATTAGGGAGCTGAGTTATATTTTCTAACTGCACAGATGTTGTTAAAAGCTCATATTTCAGGCCATAAAGACTTATTATATTTGAGTCTGTACAGCAACAGAAAGATGGTTTGTACATCTGTCTATTGTGCGAGACATTAAAACTAAAAAAAAAAATCCCGGAACAGTAGAGATTTATGGAAATCCTAACTTGTGTGTGTATATATATGTTTCAAATATGTGGTAAGTAATTTATAGTAGGGTATTGCTAACAAAAAATATTGCTTTGACAGGTCTTTACAACTCAGAAGAAGAAAATATTTAATACAGTGTGTAATAAGAGAATCGCCTCTGCTTCAGCTTTCTCAGCATGAGCTGACAGGTCTTAACTTGACTTCTTTCACATGGTTTCTTTCACATGGTATCTTTGAATTTTTATCTCGAATGTATCGTGCAAATGCTTTTCTTTGAGACTTAAAGAACTGAAATGTATTGGGGTGTGTATACTCAGGTTGAGTTCTATAGGGGCCTAAATCTATGTTCCAGAATATTCTGTCGTGTATTTTGACAACTAAAAATGTAATAACCATAAATATTTCTTATAATAAGGGAAAAGGAATGCATCCTTGGCAAACATACAAAAGCACAAAAAACTTTAAGCATGTGAGTGGATTTCTGCCCACATACAGAATGTTTTTTTTAGTTGACTTTTCTCTCTGCTGCTACTTTTTCTGACTCATGACCATTAGAAGATAGTGCTTTGCTGGGTGCCTGCTCTTCCATCCTCATGCCACTCGGGGATAATGGAGTATACCTCAGAAGATAAATAAGCTGACCTGTTGAGTGCTCCACTAACCGAGGGCTGTACTGTCCCATGGCTTCCTGCCCAGGCAGGATATGATTTGGAGAGGATGGTTTATTGACCTTGTGTGGGTTTGGTGGGAGCTGTGCTGGTGTTGGGAGTGTATCAAACACTTGCAGAGCGATTGCATTGGCACGGGGGGGGGGGAAAGCTGTGGTGTCATGAATAGAGCTGTTTTGTCTGCTCAGCTGAGATTTTATCTGTGAGCACCAGATACAGTGGGCTTTTTCTAAATGTGATTTTCTTTTAGAAGATGAGCTTGTTAAAACCGAAGGAAATTAAATTCAAACGTGCTCTCAGATAATATTGAGTCAAGCAAATAAATGGATAAAAGCAAGGAAGCTCTCACTAGCAGTGTCAGAGGTCTTTCTCCATCCATCACAGGCTGGCCTTGCTGCTGCAGGTATAGTGCCTTACATGGAGCCTGTAGGATCAGGTCTTCCTCTGTGGTACCCAAGCTGATATTACTCATGGTGCAACCTTTAATTGAGTGACCTGGAGTAAAGACTTGCTTAGGGCTTCTGTTCTTCCACTTGGAGGAAGCATTTCTCAATAGTTCCTCACAGTGCCACCACCCCACCAGGCAACACTAGATATGGATGCAGGAGGACTCTCCATACCCGCTATTTGCAGCCTCAGACAGGCCACAGTACATTCCTGGTAATCTGTCACTTGAGACTAGGCAATCAAAATATATTTCCTAAATAAATTCTCTCAGAAGATATTGTATTAAAAAAAAAAACAACAAACCTAACACTTTTTTTTTTTTTTTCAGCTTTTAAAGAGAGATCGTACATTTTTACCCTTCTCAGGGCTGGAGACAGATAACAGAAACACTTTTAAAATAGGTCATTTTCATTTATTTCATGTTCATATGAAAATGTATATACCATGCTGTGTCAGACAGTACCATACCTGTCACTTGTCTCCAGCTCTTCTCCTTGGAAGTGAGTAGCTGCACACGACTTCTGAAAGTGGTCAAAACAGTCTTGTTTTGTGGCCAGCTCTGAAGGAGAAGTGTCATTCTAAATTGCTTGTTCTTTGAATTCTGCAGTGTCAGTAGCAGAGCTCTAACTAGAGGCAAAATTCTGTTTTGTTTTGGTTTTGTGTTTTTTTTTTTTCCCCATTCCTGAGCATTTATCATCAAGTGGGTCAGAGGTGTGGGCTACACAACTAGGGGAGGTTGTAGTATAAGATGGAAACGAAAATCATTGCTGTGATAAAAACAATTGTTTGTTCGACTGACAACCACACAATATTAAGGAAATTATGTCTTTTCTAAGCAAATGTGCAGTGACTATTTTTTATCCAACTGTGATGAGGCACTTCTACTTTCCCAACTAAATATAATTAAAACATATGTTGTTCAGCCTTAGCAACTTTAGTTTTGCACAAATTAATGAGACTGTGAACTTCTTAACCAGAATTTAATATTCTTAGCTGACACATAGGCCCTTCTGTGGCTTCTAGTACTTATGTAATGATTGATACTTTTGGAGGGTACCCCTGAAAGATGGGCAGTTTCTGTGCTTGCTTCTGCCTATTCCTGCTGTCTTCATTTTTATAGAGAAGGCTTCCATCCTTTTCTGTATCCACAAAAATCAGTCGTTTCCACCCTGTAGACACAGTTCAGTAAAGATCTTGGATAGCGAACAGTTACATTCATTTCATTGCGACTATTTAAACTGAAATTTAACCGTGAGTACTAAATGCTTTTTTAGTATGGATTTTTGTGGGGTGAGATGGTTGCAATAGGAAACGGATCCATCTTGGTGCTTTCCCAGGATTGTAGAGGTGTTGCTAATGTGTGCAGTTAATTGTTGAGGATTTTGAAAAGAGAGTAAAGCCACCTTATCTGCTTCTTTTTTCCACTTTCCCCTCATTGAGGAATACGAGACAGTTAAGGGATGTGTCTCGAAATCTTCTTAGCTCTACCTTATGTAGATTTTGGATTGGCAGGAAGTTTTGGTATTACCAGTCAAAATAATAGGCTGACAAAGGACTTATTGCATATTGTTTCAGAATTCTAATTGTGGCGGGAAAGGAAAAAAAAAAAAAAGAAAAAAGTTTTCCAGCATCCTGTTTCGATCTTTGAGTACCTGATGTTTTTTGTACATCTGCTTAACGTTTCTGGCATTCCAAATGTCTGTCTTCTACTTCCTTTTTATAAAATTGGATGGAAAAAAACTTACCATTTCCTTGCTCCTTATGTTTAAATAATTTCTTTTTTAATTGTTAATTTTGCCTTGTATTTGAACTTAAACTGTTTCCTTTGGGCTTTTGAAACTCTAAGGAAATCCTTGGTTTTACAAGAACAGCCTTAACTGAGCTATACAAGTATGTGTACAATGGAACTTCTTTTGTATCATTCTGTTCCTATGTATGTTAAAGGTGAAGTTTCCCCTTCATCTTTAAGTAGGTGATAATAGTGCCTATATGACATGTATATATACACAGACACATAGACATGTAACTTCTAACTTATGTTACTTTCTCTTAAATTCTTACATGAACTGTCAGTCCTGTTGTTCCCTGGGAGCTGATTTTCTTTTAAAGCTGAAGTCTTTCTAGAAGACACAGTAAAATGAGATTACAGTTAGATTTCCACTAAGTAATCGATATCGATTGACTATTGCTGAGAGCAGTTTTATTTCCTGAACAAAAGAAATGTGACTTTTTCTGTTTGGGTTTATTAATGTGACTAGTGTAAATCAGAAAGGCTTAATATGCCAAATGCAGCATAGCTATTTAATACTTAGATGGGACATACTGGAACAAATGGCAACAAAGCATTTTACAAAAGTAACCATAACGCTGAAGTAAAAAGTCTGTGTTGTCTCTTGGTTAGGCTTTGATATTTTATGACCAGAAGAGATATTCTGATCTCCAGAGATGGTTATCGTTTATTTAGAAAACTCATATGTGATCTGACGGGGAGTGTATATTTCAGTTGTGGCTTGATTTTCTTTTACTGTCACCTTCATAGATGCTCTGCAACTTGCTGTCATTTCTTCTGGCATAGGGAAATGGGGTAAGGAAGTAGCTGAAGAAATCTTCTGAGTTCAAGGAGGTGAAGTGCAATAAGCATTTCAGTCTAATCTTAGCACACTGGGAAAAAAGAGTCCAAATCCTCAAAAGTACATATTAGGAGAAAAAAATTGTAGTTTCCGTAATAAAACTGCTTTGTGGGAGTTGTTCCGATTAAATCAAGCTTAAACAATTGGAGTTTTGGGTTTCTGTAGAACAGGCTACCAAAGGGGATTAGAGAAGGTCTGGTTTTAACAATAGCTCTATTGTTCAGATACTTATTTAGGCTGGAGACAACTGGCCAGTTTTGGCAATACAGGACATCACTTGTGGACAGTGGGCACTGGAAGCACTGGTCCTGGACTGAAATACACTGACTCACACCACTTTTCCCCTATCAAGTGCCTCTGAAACAACAGATGTGCTGGAACAACGGTAGGAAGGAAAGTGTGCTGGCAATCTGGATGTATGTTTGACAAGGGAAGGAAGCTGGATAATGAAAGAAGAAAAAAGACTCGAGGGAAGTGAACAGTGGAAGTAAACAATAATAAAAAGTTAAAAGAAATGAATCTTGGCTTTCTCACAGAGCCGTGAGAAAAAGCTGCAATAGAGTAACTTCATGAAAACCTGCATTTGCCAAAGGTGTTATTTTTTTCTCCTCCCCTTTCTCTATTTAGTGTGATAACCTTATTCAAACTAGCAAATTTGGATGAAAATTATAGTTCATGAGTCTTTGGCTTACCTATTAGTTTTCCTGTAATGGAAAACAGACAAACTCTTAAGTTCCTGCTGCAGCAGGTCTTTTAAACCCTCTACAACAACAGAAAATGGTAGACTTTTTTCTTATCTAAATAATTTATTAGAGGGTGGCTCTTAGCCAAGGAGTCAGTGAACAAAGTGCATCACAAAGAATTGTTTATGCTTGTAATCCTTTATCAATAACTTCTTGACAGTGGTCTGATTGAACAGAAATATGTGGTTGCGTGAAGAGCAATTCAAATACAGACTTCTTGATCTGGGTGTTCAGGAATATAGTAGCATACCTCCTCAGGGTTTTATTTTGGGTTGTAGACTGTAATGTTAGCACTTCACAAGGGCAAAAGAGATGCTTCCTTCCATGTTTAGCTACTTTTTTGAAAAGTGTCTTGTAACAGAACACCAGCACCAACTTGATTAAAATACAGTTCACAGCTGGCTGAAGCATGTCAACCAGATCTATCTCAGATTAGAAAATGTGAAGAAATTAAAAGTACAACTTTTCTCACCAGCTTGTGACAGCAATTAGTCAAATTTCCTTATAATTAACACAGTCAAATCTAACTTCATTGGTTCTGTTTCCTTCTTCCAGTTCCCCCATAGGCTTTCTTAAGTAGTCCTTTGGAAGAAGGAATTTTAGAAGTAGGAAGATCAACTCAACTGTAGTGTTGTTTGAAAGGGGATGATGCTTTCCATGATTATTCTCTCTCCTAATTGATTTTTCTTTTCTAACAAGGTCTTTTGCATTGTATATGAAATACTTTGGTTGAGAACAGTTTACTTTTTGCTTTAGAGAAGTGACAAGATTTGATCTCTGGTTCCACTGAGGGAAGAAAATGTCAACAGAAATTTTACTGAAAACAAAAATGGTGCTTTATCGCCTTGTTGTAGCAGCTGTCTGGACAGAAGAGTCTGACATTCTCTTCTGTGCAATGTTACTCTTGGGTGGGGAACAGCAACAGGAATAGCCACACAATTTGGCATAATTGTGTTTATTCTTATGTTGGGAGATGAGTACAGGGTAAATGGAGAACCTAGGAGTGCTGAGTCACCTTTTCTGAAAGTTCTGACAGAAGAGGGAGCCTTGGTTCAGACACCTGAATTACATATGTACGTTTCAATTATGCCAATACCAGTTACAAATGAATTTTTCTCTGGCATGAATATACTGGGACTGTTAAGGAGTTGTGGCTGGCAATAGCTAGCATCAACCACCAGATACTGAGCCTGCTAGCTTGCAGACTTAATTACCAATCCATGGTTTACTTTTGCAATCTGTTCTGCTCAACAGTGCTGGGACTGGTGATAAGTCTATCAGTTTTTACTTGGTCACTAACACAGTACCAGCATTAAATTCTAAATGTCAGTCTCTGTGTTTGCTGTCTGTACTATCTCTGATAAAACATTAATCATTTCCAGGTTCCATTCAAACCCATTGATAGAAATTGTGAAATGTAATTTAGCTTTGAGAATAGAATTAATGTTTTCTAATAGCTCTAAGCTATTCTGTGATTTATTGGTTCCACTGCTTGAGGGTTTTTATAATCTAAATTAGTGATTACAGATGATACACAACATTGTATATAATAAATAGGAATTATGTGTCTGGTGAAAATGATAATGGGGTTTTATACCTTGTATATATATTAGTACATTCAGTGGTATATAAAAGCCTGTTTTAGAATTGAAAGATAATTTTGCCCACGTACAGATCTTCCCAGCTTATTCAGTCAGTGAATCTGCTGCTATTTACTGTTTTTCTCCTAATTTGGTGAATACGTATTGCACCAGAACATCATAAAATCAAAGGTACACCTGTGGAATCTCATTTTCTATGATGCATTCTCCTTTACAGCATGCTACTTATTTTTTGCTTGGTTTTGAGGAGGCAATTAAGACTATAATACTATACTGTTCATGACTTCTGAGGGAATTTTAGTCCAGTGATGAATGTATCCAACAGTTACATGTGGGAGGATTATGTTAACATAGCCAAGTCCACCATTGGAAGACACCTTTGTAAACATGGAGAAAGTAAAGTGAACATCTTTGTGTATAATTGAGGTTTCATATGCTTTTCTTATTTTAGCGTGCTGTTACCTTTCTTTCCTGACCCGAATTTCTCAAATTTCTGCCCTGGAGAGTAGATGGACAGTACTGGGCTGCTCTTTCTGTCATCACTGCATTAGTAGGCTTCCATAATCATTCTCCAAAACCAGTGGTTTTGAAAGGATCTTGTTTTCATAGAAATTTAAAATCAAAGAATGGTTTGAGTCAGAAAGGGCTTTCAAAGGCCTTCTAGTCCACTTTTTCCCTGCCACAGGCAGGAACACCTTCCTGTAGACCAGGTTGCTCAAAGTCCCATCAAACCTGACTTTGAACACTTCCAGGGATAGGGCAGCCACAACTTCTCTGTTGCCCCAAAGATGGGGTATCCATAAGTTCTCTGCAAATAAGCATAATTACTTTGGGAAGTTATCTGAAGCAATAGGCTTGTAATAGTGATCTGTAAATTCTGCCCCTAAGCCTTCATTAATTTATTTTAATTTAAGCCTTAGGAATAGCAGATGTTGAAGTCCCCCAATTATTGATTGTTTTTCCTTTTTTTCTTCCTAATGTGAAGATATACAATAAAAGTAAATTTAAGTAAAATTAATGATACAGTGATTTTTTGATAGAAACAAATTATACTGTGAAAGAAAGTATTTCTTATCAAACACTGCAAATTGGCATGTATTTCTTATTTATGGTATATGCATCTAATTATAGAAAAACTCATGTTAGAGAAGGCTTTCAAGGAAATAAGGAAGTAATTTATAACCTTCCTCTTCGAATTTTTAAGTCACTCAGTGTGCATGTTGATGACCATTTATTATTACTTTTACCATATCAATACTTAAAGAGAAATGGGTGCCAGCAGTGAATTGAATAAAACCCCCAATTGATCAATAATTCAATTTACTTTGGAATTTCTTTAGAAAATACAGTAGTATTAATCAGGAGAGAATCCCTCAAGTACAGAATTTGATTTTCTTAGAGGAAAACCAGTTTGTTTTATCAAAACCTTAATGTCTTTTCCCCCCTTTCTCTCCCAGTCATACAATTTTTCTTTTGCAGTAAGGCCAAATCAGATTTGTCTGAAGCAGTAATTGGTGATTATCTCCTAACTGCAAGATATAGTTGAGCCTCTTCGGTTAATCCTATCTTGCTTGCCATCTATAGTGAGTCAGAGCAAGGCAAGGAAGAGAGAAAACTTGAAATGTGATTTCTAAGATCATTTTTCCTATGAGGTGTAATTATGTCCAAGAGCTCTGCAAATTGCGGAGAGAATGGCAATTGGACCTCATCAGAGAGATGTGAAATGGTTGGGGTACAGAACGACTTCCTGCTTCAGCGTAAATCCTTATTTCTGTGGCATGGCAGGAGGGATCCCAGGTTGTGCTCTTTTAGCGTGGAAAAGTAGAAACCCTTGTGGAAAAGCTTTTTATTGCTTTGTAATCTTTCTTCTGCACTATTGCATAACATGTTCATTATTTGGACTAATGAAGTGTTACAAGATGAAATTTACCTAATGGAAAAAAATCCCTACTTTATTTTATACAGAAATTTAAAATGAAGAATGAGGATAATTTATATTTATGCAATGTTCTACATTCTATTAAAAGCCTGGGTTTTACTTCACACTTGAGGAGGGTTTTATGTACACAAAATACTTATTATTACTCTTAGTAATAATAATTATTTAATTTTACTGGGTACTCTAATAAAAATTACCCATCTCTCACTTCGAATCTTGACTTGGTTGTTTTAGTCTTAGCATCACTTTGTCACAGATGACAGTTTCTGTCAAAGTAAGTCTCTTCTGAGAGATGCTGGGAACCTTTCAAGTCACCTGAGTTGGAGCCAAGGGAACGATTTATAATTTTATTAGTGAAGTCTTCTAGAGAGCGCTTCACTGGATGTTTCATGGGAAAATAAATGCTTTAGAAGTTCAGCCACTAGCTTGCTCTTTCACTCATATGTACCAGGAAACCCCTGCACCCTTCGTGCCAGGCTCTTGGCTCTTGGCCAGAGCCCCACTGCTGTCAGAGCAATCCTATGCAGTGTGGGAAGAGAACAGCAAAGTGGTAATGAGATTGTGATTTCACAGTCTATGAATTCATTATGCATCCTTTAGTCTGTATTGCTTTCAGTTTTGGAGAGTATATTAACACGATAACTTATATATCAATCTCTAGGTAATGTTGCATGAAACTAATAACTTTTTCATAAATTACAGATGTTTATGCTTTGTGTTCTTGTAAAGTATTTTTTACAGGTGTTTTTTTAGGAATACTGTGGTGGAAGGAATATTTTTTAAATGTAAGTCTTTCATATTCAATTTTGTTATTGAGAAAACCAAAACCCATAAGCTTCTTCCAGAGCTTTCTCATTTTCAATTTGCTATACATTTGAAATGTTTTCTTAGTCTTACATCAGCAGAATGCTTTATTGTTCTACATATTGCTGTAGAAAAGATACTGAAAATCTCTGCTACCTGGTAAAAATCTATTAGGTGTTTCTAAAAAGGCAGCTGACAGATTAGGACTGTATCTCTTGTGGTTGTATAGTACAGTAAACTGAATTTTCCAGCCACTGGCAAATCTTGTGTATGCTACTTTGTGGCAGTCCTTAAATCCTTTCCGTTGTCAGCTGAGCAAAAGCAAAGCCTCTAAAAAAGCTGTAGCACAACTTTGTGATTTGACCAAATCTTGTACTTTGTGTGTTTGGTGTGTTGCCTAAGAATGCTGGGATGCAGCCAGCCTCAAACACTCTTAGGTCTGCAACACTAACATAGAAACATTCACATCATCAAGGTTATATTAAACAGAAAACACTTAAGGGAGTTTGTGAAAAAAACAAACAAAAAACCACAAAACCCCCCAAACTTTTTGGCTTGGAAAAGTACCAGAGATTTTTTTTAGTATTAAAATAATATCACAATTTATTTTTTTAATAACTGTTAACATTTTAAGCCTAAATAAGTTTATATTATTTTCTTCCCCTGTTCTTTTGATCAACCGATATATAATTAAATGTATGATATACTGGAGATCATTACAACTCTAAGAATTTAGGCAATTTTTGCACATACAGTTCTGGTCAGTACTTATATTGCTAAGTTTGCATTAGCGTTCACTCAGGTTGTCATATAGTAACTATTAAGTTATGCTCAAAACTGGACGAGTAAAATATCAATGCAAAATAGTTTTTAACAAGGATTTGCTGCTGTGTTTTTTTGTTTTGTTTTGTTTTTTGCTTGGCAGGGGAGTGGGTTATGTCAACAGAAGAGGTTTTACTAACTTTTCTTGTCCATTCCTAAAATATGAACGGTGTAACTGACCAAAGGATACATGAACAGTGCATGCAAGATGGTGCTTGCTTTAGCAGGCACTTTGTTTTCACAGTTTTCTGAATTATATTTGAGAACAAAATCACATGGAGGTTAACATCTCAGTCTATTCAAACTTTCCCCTTATGGTGAAGATCTTCTTTTAGCCATGTGTTTGGTGGTGGCAAGCAATTGTCAGTTTGTTGTGCGGGATGGTACAGTGGAGTGAGCACTGACCTTGTGCATGCCATTCTCTGACTAAATGCTTACACCTGATGAGCTCTAGTCAATGCTGTGTGCACCATAATGTTCAGGTATAAGAATGAAAAATGAGTCTAGGTGTCCTTAATTTTCAAATTATTAGTGTGCACTTCTTGCTTTTCATATGTGACAGTAAGATTTCGGATTCCTTTTTAGAATCCAGTTTAGCTACTGATTGTTTGCAATCTATTTTCATTTTGTCTTGGACAAATTGCAGTAGTAGAGAGGAGGCTGCAACGTAGGTACAGTGAAACACAGGTGTTTTATCCTTAAAAGACAGAAAATAGTCAATACATCTTGTTTAGGCGAAGAGGCTATGCCAGTAGTCATAATTTTTTCTGATTTCTAATAAGCAGGAAACTGTCAAAATTTGCTTAATTTTCTGGAAAAATATTTTCCTTCTCGGGTGACATTTTTAGTGCCTAAACAATATAATTACTGCTCTTCAAAAGAATGGAGTTTTGTTAATTGAGTAGTTGTACTGAGAATTGCTATGTGCGATCCTCCCACAACCACCCATATGGTTATAAACAGACACAGGGCTCCCCCCCCCCCCCGGTATTAGATAAAATTTGGAGTCGATGGGGGAGGAGTAGCAGACAAATTTCTAATCTTTTACTGTATCTTATAGTTCCTGCAAGTCTGTCAAAATGAAATCTTTGAAAATGAGTAACCATTATAAAACTTCAAGCTAATTTTAGGGGTAGAATAGTAGAATGCTGCTTTCAGCATTTCCGTTTCCAGTACTACTGTGTGATGATGCATCTACCTTGTGAGGTCAAAGCAACTAATTTTCTGTTGATGGGGGTTGTTAGGTTGGCTGTTCAGAAGTAATAACAGGATAAGTTGCCTGGCCAAGAAGTGTTGCCATTACTAGTTGTGTGTTTGCAGATTTGGGGAATGGATATTTGTGCTGCAGAAGATATACATGTGAAAAAGTAATTACCTGATTTAGTTATTTGAAATCTGCATTCTTATTTCTTACATAGTTACTGAAGATGCACTTAAATTTGTTTGAATTTTCAGTTTCATGTAATACAAATCTCAGTATTGTTGTGGTTCCTTTATGTTCCATTCAAAAATCAGTGATGAGATGTCTTTTTTTTTTTTTTTAAGTTAGTCATTGGTATTCACAGCTCTATCAGACTGCAGTTCAAACTCTTCACTTGTTTTTGTCCCAGAAGATGTTGAACAAGGTTGCTAAGAAACATTTAGCCACACTCACAATGGGACATATCAGTCTGTTCTCTGTATTCACCTGCACAGAGGGCAGAAATTTGAGTTTCTCTATAGATTATGTTAATCCATTGCAAGTTTGTTTTAGCAGTAGTATGCTTAAAAATATGAAAATATGCATTTTCTTTCAGTAGATGCAGTAGGAAAACATGGAGTAAAATAGGAACAGTTTTTAAAACAGTGATTTCAAAATATGAGAGGTCAATGTGCTTGTATGTCCTCCAAAAACAAAATTTAACTGTTGATAGCTGAGTTAGCATAGGGATTGTTGCATAAATTTGAGATTATTTAATGATCTATTTAAATTTTTGTAAGTTCCTAGCTTTAGTCTTCTGTTCAAGATAATATGTCTGTTTGACTAGCAACAGCAATTATATTTTTCACTAATCTAGTGAAATTCTTGATCTTTTGAAGACTGGCCTAAAAATAAACCAAGTTACTCAAGTTATACATTTTTGATCAACTGTGAGTGTCTTGGCCTATTTTTAGGCCAGCTGTAATTGTACACTAATGTTCTGGAAAAGATAAGTGTAGCTTTTTATCACCCTAACCTCTAAGCACTGTAATTATTATACTTATTAAATATGCTGGAAATGCATGTATTTCCTCATGTGAGTCTGGAATAGACTTTAGTAACTTTTCAAGAGACCTAAATATTTTATATCACTGAGATCCTACCACTCTCTTTAACACACAAGCTGTTGTATTGTGGGTTGTTGACGTGTGACCCTGCTTATCTGCCTTATGTTATGCTGAACATATCCTATTATATCCCAAAGAGCAAGAAATTAGGTTAAAAGTAAAAGCTGCAAAACTGTTTCTATAAAGCTGTAAAATGCTTATGGTTGACTTACACAATAAAACAATAGAAAATAATTCCTATATCAGTGTCAGTCTAGTAACAGAGCAATAAAATGGCACTTGTGAATAAAGAGGAGATAATTTAATTCTCACTTTAGTTTTCACTATAATTTTAATAAAAATCAAAATCAAGTAATATAATTTCTTAAAGTATATTATATGTTGCTAATGAGTTAATTATTCTGATTACTATAGACATAGATATATTTAAACTGTGTCCTTGTCCAAATTTGTTGCATGCTTAAAGAAATTGAATCTGTTTTTTTGCATATAAGATAGGTAAAAAAAACCTTCAAACAAAATAACCCCAAACTACAATAGCTTAATATAGAATGCATCCTTTGGAGTTGTTAATGGAAAATGTTTGGCAGAGCTTTTTTTATGTATTATGAACATAGCATAGAACTAAATAGGAAATGGTATCTCTAGTACTTTTAACTTTATGGTGTCACCGTTATCTTCTGTAGCTTCTCTTTAGATTAGGTATGGGTCACAACAAGAAATGAAGATGAATTGTACTATCACAATCGCTTCTATATTTTTATGTTGAACAGTACTTCACATTGTGAAACAGAGTGTTATTTTAGTTTGACTATACATTGATTTCCTAGTCTGTACAGGTGGTTTCTTTTCCCACCTCGTGTCACTGTCTGATCATTGTTAATGGCTAAATTACACCAATATTTGTATTCTGCAGATGTCTGGACAGTTTTCAGTTTCTTATTAGGAAATAATATTTAGGAAATATATGCTTATGATGCTACAAAAAAAATACTATCAGGTCAACCGGGTAGCTTGGTAAGGATCCATATTTCCTGAGAAACAGCAGGGAGAAGAGGTTGCAGGAAAACAGGTAGGCTGTATTCCTGTGGTAAGAACAGATGAGCCTTTTACAGTAGCAGAGTAAAATGTGTATTCTTAGTTACACCCTTATAGTGAAATTTAAGTATTTGTAGCAGGCAAGGGGTATATGCTTGGTCAGTAAAACCAGTTCATCTGTGGAGTTCTCACTCACTTGCCTGCAGTAGTTTAATTGTGTCCATAGCTAATGCAGCCCTTTCTGTGGCTGGGTATAAACGATTGGGGAGAACTAGAGATTTCCTTTTTTCCATTCTTTAGTTTTGCAAATATGCGAGTTATCTTTGTGCTTAGCAGCAAATGCTCCTTTTCAACAGAGTTTTAGTTAGATCTCTGCTTATTGGTTCTGCTGACTCCTTGCTACTTGCTGGGCTAATTTTGATTCAGACTTTCTAAGTTCTACAATGTTTGTAATACTTCAGACCTCCCAGAGCAGGAGGGCAATTGCCTCTTAGAAAGGATATAAGAATTGAAAATAGTAGTAATTTATTCTTAATAGTATTCTTTAATATCAGGAATTCCAGATTAAAATGAAGCTAAATTGCAAATTACTGGCATTTTCTGTGTAAAGGAGACCTTAATGTAGTTCTATGGGTGTTAAAAGAAAGTATAGTTTATAGCTGTTAAGAGTCTTGAGATAAATTCCTGTGTCTTTTTCTGTAAAAAACTATGTTAGGTTGTTCACCTTGTGTATGAAAACAATTCAGGATTAAAACCATCCGTATCGCTAACTGCTAATAAAAATTCACTGAAAAGTTGTGTTCGGAATGAGATCCCAGCAGTGAATACAACATCTTCTCCACTTCTTAATAAGATGAGTTCTTGAGGGAGAGCCTATGCATCAGATAAGGCACAGACATGGGGAAGCAGCAAAACCGAGAGGGAAGAGAGTTGAAAGCTCTGTTGTTTTCTTCTGAGTTGTCTGTTTGCCTCCGTTTCTTTCTGAGTAGAAGTCATGATTTTTGTGAGTTCCTCTGGAAGGTGGGTGGTAGGTGATAAATGCGGGAGAGTTCTGTGTCTGTTTTAGGAATGAGAAGCGTCCATTGAGAGCTCAAGAAACCTTTTGCAGTAGGAAATTTGTGTGTAAAGACTACGTTTCTCCTGCTGAAGAGGAGAAATCAAAGGAGTCTAAGGTCTTAAAGAATGTTGGAAAGGTTTAATAGGTTTTTACTGAATGTTTTCCTCTAACTGAATGTTTTCCCCTTAACTATAATCTAGTTAAAAACTAGATTATAATGTTTAAATCTAGGAGGCTTTATATTGCTAGTTAGAGATAGTCACTGTCTTGAGCCCCAAATCATGTATTTGTGCTAGAGAAGCTCTCTTTTTCATGTGCACACTAACACCATCTTTTTTTTTTTTTTTCCCTCTAATGCATAAGTTAGTTTGGAAATGGAGTTTATTTTAAATGCTAATTTGGTATCACTATCAGTCAATATACCATTGTGAAGTAGCTTGTGTATTGGTGATATTTGGAAGCTTTTGCTGTAATGTGCCTCTGTATAAAACATGTACATCTTGTTCATCCAAAAAGTTACTTGATTCACTTTGTTTTGTGACACATTATTTTTGAGGGAAGCCAGTCTTTGTTTCTAAAACAGTATATTGTTTCTGGATTGTTTTTTTTTAATTTCTTTTTTTTTTAATTTATTTCTTTATTTAGCAACATTATAGTGAATATGTTTTTTTTTTTCCTTTTTTTGTATCCTATTTGTTTAGGAGAGTGGTAAACCAATAAAATTTGCTGTAAATTTCCTTATGACATGAAAAAAAGGAGCGTTAACTTGTACATTTCCCCCTCATACACATTTTTCATTGTATGGAAGATTTATGGTTGGTAATATGACCCTCTGAGTTGAGGCACTTGCTGCAAAGCATGATTTCAGCACCTAAAGCAGTAGGAATGATTGGAATGCATGTTTTGCATTTTGATTTCCATCCTATAATGTTGACCTTTAGTTTCTCCTCATTTTTGTCATGTTTGCCTTTTTTTGTGCTTAATGGGTATCGCTGTTGCTTTTTCTTCATATTGATAATGGTGTTCAGTTACGTCTGCCTTTGTTCGCTGGGGAGTTAAAAGCTTTAAACCTTGATTAAATGCCATGTTAGATGTTGGATTATTATTAATAAACCCACTGCTCAGAAGTCATGCTTAAATCTAAGTATTCTTTATGTTCCTCTGGTACCATTGACTGTATTCAGTGTGCATTTCTGGTGCTGCCTTGATTGCACAGACTGAAACGGAAAACATTGTGAAAAGAGGGAATATTGATTTTTCTTCTAGTTAAGTGATGGTTTTCCAAGTGACAGAGCTCAATTATATTATACTGGTTATAGGACTATTTAACATATGCCTTTTTAGTGAAGTGATTCTGCCATTAATGTCCTGTATCTTAATTAAGCCAATATTGTGAGGGCAGTTGAATAGAACATACATTTGAAAATGTAAATGTCAAGTGTATTGTGCCAAGGCTTATCTATTAAATACTGCAGGGTTACAGCCCAGATGGGGCTGGTGGAAGTAATAACAATTGTTCAGCCCTTTTCTTATTCTGCTGTTGCTGTGTAATTAGATCACAATGTTGTTCGTTTAGTAACTACTGGAAAGCGCAAATTAAAGTAAGTTGGAAGCGAAGGTATGAACATTAAGTTTTTCATTCCTGAGTTGTGGTAGTTGCTCTGTGTAAGGTCAGCCTGCAGACCTCTCACAGAAGCCTTGGCAGAAAATTCAAGTTAATGTTAAGAAAAATGCTGAGCGAGAAGAAGCGTCTTTTAAATGGCAAAGACAGCTCAGACACTTAAAGAAATTAAAAGCACTCTTCAAAACAGGCAAGAAGCTGGCAGTGTGTAGTGCAGGCATGGCTTGCCTTTACATAAAGTTTGTGCCCTCTATATTCTTTACATTTTGAGGTATCCTGACCTGGCGCTACGTGGGCATGTGGGGCTGTGTGTGTGTGTGTGTGTGTGTGTGTGTGTGAAGGGGAATCTCCACACACTACTCATGCAGATTACTCACGCAAGCAGTAAGTAACGATACATTCATGCCCCGGTTGGGAAGTACTGTATAGATTTAGTTAGGTGGGTTGCAGTTTCTGTATTGATCTAAAATCATTGCAAATAAAAATAAAATTAAAATTAATGGCAGTAGGATCTCATTAACCATGTGTTTTTGCATTGATTTATTGATGTGAAAAGCTTCCAGCTCTTACTTTCCTTCCCTCATCCACAAGTAGCTATCAGTGCTACCAGTGCCAGGTAGTCTGTGCATAAAGCAAATGTACATATAGAAATGAACAGTCACTGATGTTAACTGTATTTGTGCAATGCAGTCATGCTTCTGTATAGCAGGAAATATTTCAGTAGTTTGGGAAGAATATTCTTTTTCAGTTTTCATATTTCTGCTCCCATTAAATAATGAGCATGGTTCTGAGTTTTAAAAAATGATTAGGACAGTGCTTTCTTCATGCTAAAGGTACCATAGGGACAGTTTACCACTTCTTTCAGAAATGTTTTAAGATTAGATAAGAACACACTGGTATCATGTGCTGTTCCAGTCCAAGGTGACAACGAGATGGAAATAGTGTGCATCTTCCACAGCAGCAGTTTTGTATTCCACTTTTTTTTTCCTGCCTTAGTGTAGACAATTCTTAAATGTAGAATATGAAAAATTTCTTTGAAGTTAACAGAAGAAAGGAGCTTACCTATAGTTGAGCAATCAAGATAAAAATATGACATGCTTTGTTTGAGGGATAAGTAAGGGGCTGTCCTGTTATCTCAGAGCTTCTGTGTTGTTTTGCAGGATGTGACCTTTTGGTTCTGCAAACACATGATAAGGGTATCTGTAGCTGAGATTCTTTCTTAACATAATGCATAGAGACTAGAGAGAACAAAAACCAAAGGCTTCACCTTGTAAAGTTTGATGGCATTTGCCTTCATGATAGCAATACTTGATTGATATGTGTGTATGCCTTGGCTGCCAAATGCTGATGTGTTTCTCTTTTGGCTGCTGCACATACTTGACAACAGTTCGGACTTCTAGGGTTTTTGTTTGTCTGGATTGGTGAAAACTGTCAGCTGGGACACGCTTGTTAAGTGATCAGTCTGAGTGTAAACCTTATATTTTGGGAAAAGGTTAAGAAACCAAACAAAAGCCACTACACCTTAGCCCACAAAGTTATTTTAGATCTTTCAAGAAGTTCTGTTGAATTATATGTGAAAACAAAATAGCATTTTCAGGCAGGTTAAAACCAGGCGTCAGCAGGATTCTCCTATCTCAGAAACATTAGTTAAGAAATTTTTGGACACTTGGTGATGTTTATTGAGTCCCTATTTTATTTATTTTTTTTTCAACAGAAAATTCCTAAAAATAAAGCAGAAACTAATGAAGGTCCACAAGTTTATTGCTGCTTTATGATCATTCTTCTGAGAAAATGCAGCCAATTTTTTGTCCCTTGCTTAACCTAGGATATGGAAATATGTCCTTTCTGTCCTAAAAATGGGATTAAAATCTATTTTAAGTATTTTTTCTTATTTAATTAATGTAACTGGCTGTCATAAATTGATACAGTTTCAATATTCACAAAAAAGATGATAGAAGCCAATTTAATGTCCAACTAAGATTATTTTTATGTTTTGACATAGTGCCATCAATATTGATGTTATAAGAACATATGCTTCCCATATAGCTATATGAGCCACTGCTGAGCCATGGTGGATGGAATATTGTTGCTTATGCTCTAACAGCTCTGTGGTTTGTAATCTGCTTCTAAGCAAGATTCCCACCGATATCTTGCTACTCCACATTCACTTTGCACTGAAGATGTAGCTCTGCAGAGACAATATTTCAACACAAACACGTTATATGAAAGACATGTACCAAAAGTAACCTTTTAGTCTGTGGACTGATGTGGTGCTGTCCCATGTGAAGCACATGCCCAAACTCTGTTGACCTTTTTGCATGTCAGGAGCTACCTATGCTAGGTGTCCTATTGGACTTGAATTTTCTGCACACACGGTATTCTATGTGCCCACATGCATCAGGATTTTTTGCTTACTTTCTTGTAGGAGTCATACTTTGTATGGTTGAGTTCTCCTCTCAAGAAGGAGTAATTTTCAGATTTTGAACTGGACTTTGGGTTCTGGTAAGTTAATATTCCCACCAGAATTGAAATCTGAAAGACATAGCTCCTGTAGCTTGATCCTGCTGGCAGCTATGGTGGTCTTTGTTTACCTAGAAACTCCTTTAACACTTACACCTTGGTAACTGAAGGCAAAAAATATTATTATGACATTACCTCATTAGATTTTTGCAACAATAACTTTCTTGCCTATATCCTGGTGAGTTAATGTTGTGAGGATTCCAGCAGTCACTGTTTCTGGGGAAAGAAGGATGGTGTGTGGCCTGAAAGGTTAGGGGGAGCAAGACAAGGGCAGGGGGGAAAGGGTGCGAGTCCGTACGTGTCCCTGTCAGTGTGGCAGTGGGGAGGTTCTGGGCTGCATCTGCAGAGCTGGAATCAGTCAGGAGAAACAGCAAAGAGAATTGGTCAATAAATTTTCCTTGAAAGTGTTTCTTCTCATTTGCAGTTTTTGTTTCTCCTGAACATTACTGAGGATACCAGATTTGTATTTCTGAGAATATTTGCACCTTTAAATTACAGAGGTTTAATTTTAGTCTTAACATTAATGAAGTTTTCTCTCTAGGGAGGTTTTGGATAGTGAGAGTAAAGAGCTAGTAAAGCTGAAACTCACATCTCTGTTGATATATGGGGATAAATGTCCTGTCTGGAAAATTACAAACCCATGATCTATTGTAAAAAGCTTGAGGGATGCAATTTAAACTGAGTTGTTCAAGAAATTGCAGATGGAAACAGCGTTCATCCCTACTGAGTGTTGTGTAGAGGGTGGCAAAGTAAAAAAATTGGTCTTGATCCATGAACTGTTGGGCAGTATGCCCTAATGTTGGCATTAGCTCCTGTCTATAAATATTCTTGTCTTGTCTGTTCATGAGATTTAACTGGGAGATGTTTGGTCATTGTTTAGTTGCCACTAAGTGTGGAAACCAGCCAGTCTGAGTAAAACATAGAACACTTGTTAGGCAAACTAGAAACGTGCCAAGCTTCATGTCTGATGGCAATGGGAAGGCAATTGTTTCAGCTGCCTTTCACTGATGATCTTGTTGAAAAATTATATAGAGTATTTCCAAAGCAGTGTATGGTTTTCAGGAGATGCCAGTGTTTGAAAACTTGTACCTTTGCTTTTTGTCTGGTATTAATTTTATAGTTATATGAGTACATATTATTAGAAATATAAATATTTATTTTTGAAAAAGAGTGCTGGGATTTGAGATAGTTGTGTCCCACTGTCAGTTGTCATCTCTCTGCTACTGTTGTTTCTCTAACAAATGCCTGACTTACCTGTGGCTTACTTTCCTGTTTTATGAAACCTGGGCAATACCTTCTAACCCTCAAAAAAATACCCCCAGGTTGAATCAATCTGCAACACACTTTTCAGGCTCACATACTGAGAGTGTCCTGGAAGCATGAGTTGTACAAATTGATGCCATGCTGCCAGCTCTTAGTTATCTGCAATGCATATTAGCTGTATTTTACGTACAAACCCATCTTTGCGTACATATGGCCAACAGAACAGTTTGTTTCTGTAAAACAGCTGAACTGTTACTGCTACTTGCTGAATCTGACCTAAGAAGTCTTCTCCAGCCTCAAATTAGAGTTTCTTCAGACTTGTTTGTGCCTGTGACATCACTTACCCAGACTGTAGGCTACACTGTAATGCCAAGTATGAAACAGCATCTTGCTAAGAATTATTTTTGCACAGCTAATTATAACATCTCAAGTAAAAAATATTTCTATTAATTTTCAATGTAATCTTTAAAGTTTCACATCTGTTAAATTGAATTTTATATGCAGATCAGCCCTGGCAATAAATACTTTATTAAACTATATTAATGCGACTTCTGATCTCCCTTCCGCAACCCCCCTCCCCATTCACGTGTTTATATTTTGATGATGCTGTCAGGCACTTTTTCATCTATTTACAAACTTCTACTGGATGGAAACTCTAAAGAAGTGTTTTGGAGACACGTTGTGTTTTCTTCTGGTTATTATGACCTAAGAAACTTTATTTTTTTTCACAGTTCTTAAAAGAAGCCGTACTAATTTTTTATCAAGTGCCTCTCTGTTAACCTTATTCACCGCTTGAAAACAGAGTGAATAGCTTATGTTGACTTGGAGATAATGACTGATATTCTTCTGTACTTTCTTTTTAATGCACGGAGGGTATCCTATGAATTTTGAACTTTGTAAGCATTAGAAGCAGTTTAAAGTTTGAAATGTTTGCACAGGATAAGAAAGTGGGGACCAAATTTCTGACATGCTGGGGCACATGGTGTTGCTGTTTTGTTTTTCTTATTAGTGGTTTAGGAGTGTGAAAGGTAATGTTCCCACTGAATAAAATGTAGGGCTGAATATGAAGAATCCGTGTTTCTGTTCTAGCTGTTACAGGTTCCCGGAGCCACTTGCATGGGCTTTTAGTATTAATAGCCTATTACAGGCACTATCTTCCATCACAAAACATTGCATTGCCTTAGAATGCTAAATAATATAGTTTGAACGTTTGTGTGGAGATGCAAACATGCTATCAAATATTTTTATATTAAAGCTTATCTGTATGAGAGATGGAACAGATATCTTTGTGGCTTTTCAGTTGCTGCCTAGCTTTCTGTCAGCAGCAGTTCACATCTGAGTCCCATTAGTGCTGGGGTGAAGTTGCACATTTACACTGGTGTGACAGCAGTTACAATTATTTGGAAGCAAATATAACTGTGTTTGAGAGATCTTAATTTATAAGTTGAGTTTCAATGGGTTCTGTCAGGAGTCTTATGTTATTCATTAAAAATTAATAGAAAACCAGGTCTTGGTTGGTTAAAAAAAAAAAAAAGCTAGTGCAAACAAAAATGATAGGTAGCCTTTTTATACAAGCAATCTTTTGTGATTCTTTAGAACATTTTTCCACTTTCCTTACTGTATAGAGAACTTTGGAGCTTCCAAGTGAAAATGCAGACCGCTTGGCAGTGAATTTATGCACGTTAACACTTGACATTCATGGTTCCTGTTTGTGGCCATATTTAGGGGTGGTTCACAGACCACCAGGTGATCCAGGGCTAGAGCTGAAAGGCCATCATTTTAGGCAGATTTTTTTTTGAGTACTTGAATGTTACTGTAGTTTTGCTAAAGCAAAAAATGTCTGAAAATTTGCTATGGAAAGAATGGGGTATGTGCAAGGAGAAGACAGGGTGCTATCTTGGTATGTTTTTATGAGATGATCAGCATACATGTTTCTCAAGTCCAAAGCTTTTAAGAAGTGTTTGATCATTATAGTATTGAAAAGGTCATAATCATGTAGCAGATCATGTACTTATGCCAAAATGTATTGCTGTAGATTTCCGAGTACAAGATTTGTTATGAGAGAAGGTGGACTTAGAATGAACTCTAAAAGATGCCTTACGGGAGAAAGGTAAATAATGGAGGATTTTCAGAAGCACAGGAGGAAGCCAGTCTTCTGCCACATGCACAAAGTTCAAAGTCCTGTTCTCAAAGTTGTTATATTATTTTGACTCTTTTATTTTGGAAATTATTGACAGATAGCATAGAATGAAATTTATTGATGGAAAAATTACAGCCTTCTTTCATAAATTCACTATAGCATTTGTCATGAATATGCCAGTGTTTGATACTTGTATAAGTTGCTTTCCTGAAATTTTTGACTAAAAGCAAAGTAAATCTGGCATTAGGATTGAGTATACCTAGTAAAATGTTGGAAGTATGTCATCCAAATCTTGTTTTCCCCTTTTTGGCATCTTAAAATAAAAAATTACCATGTGTGATTTACGTAAAAGTGGTATGAGAAATGGCATAAAGGCTTTTTATTTCAGTTTTTATTCCAGGAATATGATCAGGGTCCAATAAGTAGCCAGTGGGGAGAATTATAATGGAGGAATGAGTAGAAGACTCACATTTAATTCTTTATATGTAGCACATTCTAAACTACATCTTTCTGGAAGGTTCCTGAAGTCAGTGGTTACAAAGCTTAACTGGCTAGTAAGCAGAAACTGAGTGTTTGACAGCCTGTGGACCACATCATGTTTGGCTCTCTTTGTTGGCTTCAGTTTTAGCTTCTCGACCCACACTCTAAAGATCTTTTGAAGGTATCTTGAACAGTGCATTGCTGCATGCTGTGTCTTGGGAAGCATAATGTGAATTACATGTTGTCATCTTGCGTAAATTGAAGATAATTACATGCTACTTTCCTACAGATGTGGAAGTTTTCTGGATGCTTTCCATCTCCCTTGCACCCTATGGTATTTTTGTTGTTTAGTAATTGTGGATTTCAACCTTTGTTTTACAGCTCTTGGCATGTTTTTTTTTTTTTTTCCTTTGTAGAGAAACCAAAGAGCCATTGGTTTAATAAAAGCATTTTCAATAATTATACACACTGATGCACTTCCTTTTATTGTGGTATTAGTGATACATAACTCCTACTGAGTTTATCAATCCCAGTCAACCATAAAGATAAACTGAGGAGTTGTGATTTTTAGAAGAACATTTTGAAACATAAGCAAACTGAAAAATGACTGTTATTACAAATCATACTTCTCTGCAGAGTTGGTATAAAGCCCTACTTTAATATATAAAATCATATTGTGGATCATATGAGAGCATTTATAAATGTTATCCACATCTGTTGTATTTTTCTGCTAGTGACATTTACTTCAGAAGTGCTTTTTTGTTGTTCATATGTGCGCTTTCAGTAAGCGAGCAAAGTCAAATTATATTGCTGTCTTTTTTTTTTAACCATTTTCTGCTTTTTTGGTGGATGAATGTCTATTAAACTATAAAGTAACAGTTTAAAGAAAAGAGTGCACTTCTTCTGTTAGGTGCCATAGGAAGTGTATCTTTTTCTATTTGGCATCTGCTAGGTATGTTGAGAGACTGTACTTATTCCTTTGTTGAGCCATTTTCATTCACAGCTATACTGTGTTGATGCCATAGAATGAGCAGCAATCCTGTACTTCTCCCTCTTATACTAAACCAAAATACAAAATAAGCTTGTTTGGTGTAGTGTTTTTATTGCTGCATTGCTCCTTTTAGATGCAGGTCCATTACAAGCAGTAAAGCATTAACCAGCCAATGGTATGTGCCAACACTGTTGGCTTCTAGCCACGATTTGGACGTTTTTGGTCTTGTTTTAGAATTGCTATAGTTATACGTTTTCCATAAATATAGAACAACAGACTTACAGACTTGAGAGGAAAACCTTTTGTGTGGATGACCAAAGCTATTGCTTGTGTAAGGCCTGTAGGAATTATTGACTTCTGGACGTTATGATTTGCACCAGCACTGGGAGGTGTCTGGACCTTTAACCTTCCCCTCATGGTGTGTAACAGCCCCCTGCCCAACTACTGCAGTCTTTCCTTGCTGTTGGGTGGTGGGTTTGAAGACAACTAGGCTTCTAATACTTGTCTCTCCCCACTGTAGTTTGCAGCACAGGGAGTTGTTTGTCATCCTGATAGCTTTGGATGTGCAGCCTGTTTTCTCCAGTGAGTGTTACCAATGTGGGAACCCAAGACAAGGCAACACTGGGTAATCCAGTATTTGCAAGAGACATTGTAGCTCTTTTGTTGAGGATGATGAGCAACATAGATACTCCCTGTGCTAATGCCTCACTTTCTAAATCCTAATTGTAATGTTACTCACTAAAAATAACATATACATTTATGCTAGTGGAATACTGATGAGGGAAGGGGTGATGTGTCCAGAAGCCTGTCTTTTTTCAGTGTGTTTGAATTGTTATAGTAAGTATGTTACCTTTCTCGATAAACCTCATTTCTTTAAATTTACATGTATTAAACAATCTCACATTGTAGAGTGTCTTTTCCTAGTTTTTTTAGTTTGTCAGGAAGCATTTGTATCGACTTTCATGTTTCTCAGTGCAAAATCAATTTAGGGGAAATAGGTTGGGCCAGAGGTAAGCAACTGTGAGAAAAGTTTAATTTGGTGAGCTTTGATGAATATTGTATTGCTGTTTATGGCCCGAAGCAAACATCATTCAATTTAATAAGTCTCATTCAAGTGTATAAAGTGGGATGTGGTTCAGTTTCCTGTTTTGTTCTTTTAGAGATGCATAGAGTTCAGTGTGTCAAATTGCATCTAAATTTAGGGCAACACTCCCAGAATAAAAAGTATTTTTTCTTCCTTTGGGCTTTCAAACAGTTCATAGTTATCTTGTATTTGTCCACTTTTCGTTCGCGTTTTGTATAATATACCACTTTTACCCTGGGATTGCTTCGCAATTCTCTATTATTCAATCACTACACTGAGATTAAAATCTATTCTTTAACTGAAAGGTATTTCTGTCTGTGATACTTGCTTTGTATTTTAATGCAGCCCATATTTTAAGATGAAAATATGGTTGCTTTTCACTATATTAAAAAAGCCTTAATAATACCAGAGTTGATGATGGGTGGTGCTGTTAGGAATTGTTAAATAACTTGTCAGCATATCCAAGAGTATCTGTTAATTGTAAAATAAACCATGGTTTTTTTAACTAAATGTCTGGGCATATTATTTCCGGGGGAGGGAGCAATAAAAGGTGAGGGGGGGGAGGGGAGAATGTTTCAAAAGCTTATGAAAAGTCAGCATTCATAGAAACATTAATATCTTCTTTCTTTCTTTTCTTTTTTTTTGGTGTCACAGTCAATACATCACCTTTCTGTTTTCAGACATCTTATTCTTGCTATTTTGTCTTGTTTTTATCTAACAGTTGAAATCCTTCGTCTAAGAAGGATGGATGCATGCAAAAGGACTATGTGACTGCTCTGTATCAATGGGATTTCCATTTGGCTTGTTTGCAGTGGAATACTGAAAGTGTTTTCAATATTTTTCTTGAAGTCGCTGACTGTTTATTTGTGATAAGATGTTTTGCTTGTTTCTTGTACATCTGCAAAAGGCAATTTGGCTAGCTAGCTAGAGGATAGTATGCCTAGAAAAATTAGGGGCTTAAAGAAGTTCCTTGTTTTTTTTAAGTAATCTTATATTTCTAAAGGACAAAAAACTTCCATGAGAAAAAAAATATGGACATAAAGTTCACAATTCAGTGGAAGATGGTGAAACAGAAGAAGAAAAACTGTGTTGTTTGCTGTTAGTTGAAAAGTTTCATCAAAGTTGATTTTCTTTGGCCAAAATAGTTTAGTTTGTTTATACAGAAGCTTAGAATAGCTGCATTTGTTTTGAAATTTTCTCTTAAAAGTGTGTGCAGGGGACCTCGTTACATGTATATGAATCCCTGGTTATTTCTTACGTTTAAAAATGTTCTGAAATAGGATGGCTGCTTAGATTCTTGTTAAGTTTTATCTGTGAAGTGGAAACAGTAAACTAGAACCAAAAGCAAATGATTTTTCTAGAGCAAGTGTGTCACAGAAATTGATATTCAGAAACTTCTGTTGAGCTTCAAGTGGACTCCTGTATTTAATCTGAGCAATAAACTGCTTGGTTATGGATGAAGGTTCATCAGTTTTCTCCAAGTGATTGAAGCCATTTCTATATTGTAAATATTGAAATATCAAATTGTGCTCAAAATGGAATTATTCTGGGATATGAAATACACAATGGGTCTCTCTCCTGTTTCAGGTGAGGAACATACTGGTGCTGATTAATTTACTTGACCATTAGACTGAGTGCATTAATCACTTCCCTGTCCTGGGGGCATGATTTGGAAGCTAGGGAGCACCCATGGTTGGGGACCTCCACTGGGCTGTAGGCGCAGCTTCCTGTTGTGTGTGGATCACTGCACAGAGGCTTCTTCTTGGTACAGACCAATGTCTGATCTCATCCCCTGTTGCTTTTAATTAGATCTACCTTTAAGTGTAATATTGTTCTGGTGGGAGGGACAAAAGAGAGGGTATTTTATTAAGTTACAGTGTAAAAGTGCCATCTATCATGTTACTCTGCTAAAATAGAATTATCAGATTTTTAATGTTCATGTGTCTAGCCTGTCTTATGAAACACGGTATAGTTTTATAGACCCTTTTCTTGGTTATGTGGAGACAGAGTGGAATGAGCATTCTTTGTAAATATAAGATAGATTTGAAAGAAGTCAGTTTATTAGTTGTATATTGGTATATATGAGGTCACCCTAATTGTAGTTTGGATTGGTAATGCCTTGTCTTGCTCTTTTGTTTTTTGTGTGTAAGGTTTGGGGAAAACTCATGAATTTTAACTGGTTGTGAAAATAGATTTTGCTGTCCTTGCACACGGCTCTACCTTTGGATCTGTTTTCCTTCAGCGTAGGCTTTCATGCAGTGGCGCTGTTTTTAGTGGCTATTTTTTTTTTTGGACTGATTTTGGCTTCTCCAGGTTCTTAAGCTGACCCTTTCTCTTCTTCCAAGAAGCCTGCAGTGGAGGAGACTGACATAGTCATGAGCATGACAGTCTGTTGTGAGAAGGGTATGAATTCACCTGGAAATATGAGGAGATCTGGAAATAAATGTCCTCATTTCTTCATCTATAAATGTAGGAAGCGACACTGTGGTGTATGTTGATTTCTAAATAATAGGAAACGTAGGTGCATAATGTAGAAGCAAAACCATTGTGTCTTTATTATTGAGTCCCCTGAATCTTATGAAGATATTTCTAGGAATCCTTGAGCAACATCTACGTTTCTTAAAGAACTAAATGCATTTAAAAAAATATTATAAATGTGTAATTTCTAGGTAGTATTGGGGAAATATTGTTAACATCATTAGTTAGGAGCTTCTGAGATGCCGTTTACATTTCTTTAATTTAATTTGGATTTTCCTGACTTGGCTCATTAAAGTCCCTGAGAGAGTTTTACATCAAAATTAATTATATCAATGGTTGAATTGCTCAAATAACTCAGAACTCTGTTTTGAATAGGTTGTAAGATGCTGTTTTAATAGTATGCTTATGTTTCCCAAAATGAGATGTTATAAACCCATAGACTCTTATCCAAGATGGTTTTTGCAGAAGTGATGGCCTCTGACAAGGACCATAGAATTACTATTGTACCTGTAATATATAATTGCCTTTTTGTAAATTTAGTTACTGAGTATAGGAAATTGTAATAAAAAAGTAGGCACTGTAATAAAAAATTAATAGTCACAAATAGGGTTCTGTGGAAAAAGGTTAATTTTTATGAAAAAAACCCCCAAACTTGCTAGAACAAATACTGATATTTCACCTCACTATGGAAGAACTGTTCAGAAAAACTAATTCAATTTCTACTTTCATAATAGACTTAAAAATGTGTATATAACAGAAGTAATACAGTTGCCAGGCCTTAACGATTTTGCTGAATGTGTGCTTTAGCAACTTGCTTTGATACTGAAGGAGAATTTCAGTTTTCCAAGACCGTGCTGTTGTGGTGGGAAAAGAAACAATTTCTCTCTTCCCCCCCACCCCCTCCCCCGCCTTTTTTTTTCTTCCTTATGCTTTTGATTACTTTTAGACCGTATTTCTTGTATGCTTTTCACTTAAAATCACCATAAAGCCATAAATGTGGGGTTTGGGGTTCTTACATGATTCTTACCCTTACCTGCTCCTTTTTGTGACAACATAGACCTATAAAAATAGCAATTGATAGCAATATATCTGATGAAGTACTTGGTTGAAAGGCATGATGCAATTACAATACCAGAATTTCTGGGCTTTATATAAAGACTCCTAGTTGTGTCATAGAAAGTGGACATGTAAACCTTTTTTGCAAAGTAGTTTGACATTTAGAAGGTTTTAAGATCTTATTTAAGTTTCTTTTTTTTCTTTCCCCCTCAGAAAGTAGTTCAAATATAGCATAATATGATTTAACATAATGAAAACCAGAATCACTTACAAGACAGAATATAGCAGTGCTGTGCTCCTGCTGTTTTATTTTTACTCTCAGTAGTTAAGGGCAGAAAAACTATTTATCACTTTGCAGATCAGGAGAAAATGCTTGATGATCCTACCATTGCGTGACTGCAAAATTTATATTCTCACAGGAGGGGGTGCCTTCCTTCCTCTGAATGGGCCTTAAAGTGCAGAGAAACCCATCAAAGTTCAGAGCAGCTCTTTATTATTCTTGTCAGTGTTTCCACTGTGCACTTTTCAGGAAGGCCAAGAGACTTTTTGGAGAAGGAGTGAAGTGAATGCATTGCAAGTGACTTGCATTCTGGAGGTAACCTGACCTCTGAAAATAACCTCTGTAATTATCTGTAATTCTGAGAAAACGAGGCTGGATGTGAATACTCTTGCAGTGTTATACAGTAGAACTGACTATATTAAAGCACAAATATTGTGAACTTTTAAGAAGTTCCTTCAAATGACTGTTGCACGTGGCTGATGATGCCAGTCCTCACACTGTCAGAAGCTGCTGTCCAGGATTCTGTCAGTCTCTGTAACCCAGAAAGGGGAGAAATTCAGTGAAAAAAATTATCTTACTGGTATAAATAAATAGTTTTTGAATTTGAAAATAAGGAACAGTGAAGTCTTTAGAATTAAATAGGGCTCCTAAGGTTATTCCTGAGATTATCATACATGTTGGGTGGTCAGGCTGATTTGGAACACGTTTTGAGGTTTGCACTGATCAACTTGATACAAATTGTTGTAGAAAAAGCACAGAAAAACTTGTTAGGTTTAAAATTTGGAAGTTTTACCTTGAAATGCAATGCCTGAAAAGAGCAGATCTGATCAGTCTGAAAAAGTGGCACTAAATTCAAAAGCCTGGATTTAGATAATTTTCAAAATATTTGTATAAAATGTTCGCATTAAAAATTATATTTAATTTTGGCTTAAAGAGTCTAAGCACAAAGATAGTGTGGGTGGCTTAGGATATCACTGGGGAATGCAGATAAGAAGCATTTTTGCCCTGATGCTTTGGTTTCTGCTGTTGAAGGTTGTTAGAGGCAGAATACTGGGATGGACGGATCCAGTACAACAGTGTGTTCCAGTGGGTGTCTGGTTTTATGGCTTTTTTTTTTAATAATAATTTATTTAGTAAATGTCTGTTTTCTAGAAAGATCTGAAAATTGCTATTCCACATGGGCCTAACTAAGGTACAGAGAAGGTATCAGTGGATTTAGCTGCTCAAATGTCAAAATGGCCTGCTGCTGAATGCTATTACATAGTTAATTTGTTTTAATTCCATTTTTATGTGCATGCTATCTAGGGATGTGATTTCATTATCAAACAGTATTGGTCCCTCTGGATGACTTTGGAAAGTAAGGATGCCCAGAGAAGCCCTTTGGAGACAACTACAATTGTCAGTGCAATTCTTCTCCCGCTAGCTTTTTTTGGGAGAGATGAGTGTCACTGATCTTCAATTTCCACCTTTTACCACCATTTGGGTGTGCAGAAAAAATATGTCTCTTTTCTTCCTCACACTATGCTTCTATATTTCCAGTTATTATGTGCTGTCTAATTACAGGTGAACCTGGTTAAAGTAAGCAATCTTTGTATATCAGCGTCAGCCATGGTGTGTGTTGTTGGCTTTATTTTTAACTGCACCAGGAAAGAGATTTGAAAGGTGACTGCTTTTGTTTAGTGCTCCTAGGTTTATCTGTCATATTGCAAATCGTACTTTCTATAAATTTACTGTGCACTAAAATAACATTACCTGGTTGATTTAGGACGTGTAATTCAAGTTATAAAGTTTAAGGTAATTTTTTTTTTCCTAAGGGAAAAATAATTACTCATTTATCAGTATATTGATTAAAAAAGGATATCCTGCATCTCCTTAGTGGAACAGTTAAGGTATTTCAACACAGAAGAAAACCTCACAACCCAAACCTAATTCAACAAGCAAAGAGCATAACCCAGTTTTCCCATAAAAGCCTAGAAAAATAGGGAAAATATTTTTGCTTCCCTTTTCTATCTCTAGCTTGTCTTCTGAACATCAGGCTAATAACTTCTCGCCATGTTCAAAATATTTCATTTGAGTTCTGACAGTAATAACTGTGTTTTATTTGGCAGTCAGGGGCGCTGTAAGATGGACAGATAATGTGTTTATTCTCTGTCCAGTGGGAAGGGAATACATTAACTGTCTAAAGTGATATGAAAAGAATTAGAGATAGTTAAGTTGATTTTAGGGAAAATAAAAGCAGTATATTTATTTGCAGTTGTACATGGCAAGTTGTTGGCTAGATTGGCATTGGTAATCCCTTGGGGATGGTATAAATTGAACCAAAACAAACACAACTGTGTCTTTTTGTGAATATGGAGATCCACTTGTTCTGGAGATGCTGTCACTTGAGATGCTTCCCTGTTTCCTTTATTGTGAGAGGTTTGAATTTTTTTCCATCCACATTATGGGAGGTTTAAACTGTAATGAAAAGTCTGCAGTGGAGTATAGCCTTTAACGGGGAAATACACTTTCTGGGACATCTGGTATAGAAAACCTGGCGATTCAAGCCCAACATGGTGTGTAACAAATGGTAACTGCGTGGGCATCCTAAACCTGCTTAGCGTTTTGCTAACTCTGAGGAGCCTGACTTGGGGATAAGGAATAATTCATCCTGAGACTCCAGGAGTATCTGTCATATGTGCAGAGGCATGCAGAGGCTCAAGCAGTTACGTTTCAAGGGATATGGCTACATCTTCATTGTGGGCACAGCACTGCAGCAGTAAGGCACACGTACCCTTTTCAGCGCTTTCTGGGGTTGGGAATGCGGTCTGTTTGTTTACACTCATTTTTCTTCTGTTTTCTTGCTGTCCAGTTGCAGAATGTCAGGCTAGGCTCCTGATTTCTTGCCTGGTGGCAATGGCATGGGGAAAGGAATTGCTGCCCCTATATATATTGCTTTTCTTCTTGTCACTCTCAGAATGCCTGAATCTGTTCTTCACCTCAGTCATCTAATTAGTCTAATACTTTTGACTATAAGGCTTTAATGGAATATAGCCTGTGAGTGGGATTTCAGAGAGCTTGAAAAGATTCATATTTCAAAACAATGAAGTAAATGGGTCATTAATAATGGACAGACAACTCTGGAATCCTGAATCTAAACAGCCACCCACTTTTGCCATCCCTTATGTCTCCCAAAGGCCTGTGGAGGCAGCTCTGCCCCAGGTTAAGATAAGAAATTCTTTCCTGGTTAATTGCCAGAGCGTAACGGGGATGCTGAGTGGATTGTTCACTGAGGAAGGCAGAGTTATACTTGGTTGCATTACTAGGTTGTGTCTGAAATGACCTGCAAAAGGAAACTGGGCTGTGTTCCTAGTAAATGCCTGGGAAGGGGCAGTTCCAGCCAAGCGTACCATGGGGCTCAGTGGCTAAAAATCAAATCATCAGTTTACTCTCTGCTTGGGGACAATTTCAGGGAAAGAGGGGAAGCAGCCCCTTGTTATTTTTCAGCTTTTGTCTAGACTGCATATCATTCCTGAGGGTTAGTACTTCTGCGGATCACACTAGGATCTGCAGGCACTCAGTGATTACAGTCACATGCCATGTATGTGGTTTTGAGAATTATGAGTACTTTTAACAGGAATTTTTCCTAACTTGCTTTCACTGTTTTCATTAAAATGATACTGTAGCTTTCCACATAGTCCTCTGTGTGACACTAATGAACACTTCACTGATTGCCTGTGTGACTAATGCAGCTGGACACTTGTCAAGATGATCTAAGATCTTTTTGTGTATACAAGAGTAAAGACGTCTGACCATCCAAATTTTTGTAGTTAGCCTATTCATTTTTTACTTGAGCACAGTCAACTCTCATTAGATTGTTGAGTCAAAGATGTGAAAATGACCTGTAATGTTATTGTGATGCAGTTTGAGCTACTGCTTCAAAAGAAAAATTGGATTATAGAATACATGGTGTGTTATGAGCACTTCATAACTTTTTGTGTCTTGCTTTCAGATTAGCTTTAAAACATTAGCCTTGATCTAGAAAAAAAATGGTGGACACCATTTACAGCAACATCAGTCTTATAAATTACATTTTTGTAACCTTTTAGTCAATTGTTCCTTGATTTTGACCACGTGGTTAAGAGGATGCATAGCATGTAATGTTACTGTGGCTGTTCCTCTTTGAGCATATGTTCTCTAGTTTAATGTTGTAAATGATATTTGATAGCAATTCTCATATTTGTTAACATCTAATAGTTTAATAATTGGAAGTACAAGTCTGGTGGATTTTTACAGTGTTCTTTTTATCTCCTCCCTGTTTCTCAAATACTTCTGTGGTCGAGTTACACAGATGGGTATTTATGTTGCCTAATATAGGCATCTGATTTGTGCTAAAGTTAAGTTGGTGTCTTCACATCTATACATCTAGTGGAAGACAGCTACACCCTTGAGAACCGTTTGGTATCGTGCATGCTGAATTCCTTGCCGGTATGCAGACTGGCTTCTCAAAACAAGAATCTAAGATTGATGCCTGAAATTAAGCAACACTTCTCCAGGAAAAATATATTACTGAAAGATGAAGTTCATTCAGCTTTCTAATAGTTTAATCTTAAGGTCAATTTGCAAAGTTAAGTTTGCTGCATGACAGGATCTAAATGGAATGAGCGTAGCGTGTGGAAGACTGGTGCACAGGGTGTAGGAAGTACGTCTGGCTGTTGAATAGGTGCCAAGCAATTTAGTACTTGGTGCTCCTTGCTGGCTAGCTGTTCTGCTAACAGCCTTGCAAAATCCCAGACTTTGGGGTATCAGAAAAGCATCTTATAGAATATCTGTGAAATGCTACTTTAGGTTTAGTTGGCATGGACAACCGGGTTCTGGCAGAAGCAATTGATATGTCTTGGTGAAGCAGTATAGCTTGAATATAGTCACAACCTGTATCTTTAAAGCATATGAAACCTTCTAGTTTCTAACCACCAGTATTGGTGCTTATTGCAGGTAAATGACTTAACACAGAGAGTAAAATCTTATGCATAGTCTGACCAGTTACCTGGTAGGCTCTGTGGTGCCCACTGGCTCCATATTGCATAGTCCTCTAGGAGAGTTGCCCCATGCTGAATCTGAGTGGTTGTGGTGGAGGGAGCTGCAGTTTTGAATTTGTAACCAACCAGTTCCCATGTTTTAGGTAGCAGAGCAGAGCAGACAGGTGATGCATTGATCTGAAATTTTTCTGATTTGGTCATTGGTCTTAAATTATTTTATTATCAAAGGGGCAGAAAACGAGGAATGATCCAAGCTTTCCAAAGTCAGTTGTATAGGGATTAGAGGAAAGAGGAAGTGGAAGCATCTCTTCAGGTTCCACCCACCAGGTGTGTTTTGCCAACACTGAAACTGTGCTCTGCAGGTAAATGGTGCAAAAGGAATTAAGATCACTGTATTCTCGATCAGCTCAGTTTGAGCTGTTTCTACCTGACATACTTGCATGTGAGATATATTAGACTTGTAATGAATCAATTAAAAATACAAAAACCTTTCTTAGTTTCATGCTATAAAAACTGTGTTTCTGATGAGAATTAATTACAGCTTCAGTGCCTTAGTTGAGTGATTCCTTCCCCGTCTTTTTTGTCTCAGCTTTTTCAATTATAAAATATATGGGAATCTTACACTGAAGTGTTTTACTTGTGCTGTTTTTATTTAAAGATTTTATTAAGAAAAGAAAATTGGAGGTCTGGGCAAGTCTGGTAAATTAATGTTTTAATGGATTCTGATAGTTCTGTAGGTACCATTTTTGGGTTCTTCTTTGTGGCTGTATTTCTAGGATCAAAATGAACTCATGGAAAGGTAAGTCTGCAGTTAAATATCCTTAATTATTTGGTGTGTCTCAACATAGTTTTATTTCACAGAATTTAGAAAGTGATGGAAATAGGAATTGTATCTAAGCATGAAACTCAAATTCAGAGCTTTCTCCTAGGAAATGTTTCCTGGAAGGTAAATGGAAAGGGACTTATGTTTTAAGTGGAATTTCTAAGGATTGGCAAAGTGTAAATTAGATTCAAATGTGCTTCCAATATAATATTTAGAGCAGCCTATATTGAACTGGTTATTGCTTTTGCTCATAGGCCTCAAAAGTTATTTTTGCATTGTTTCAGAGGTGACTGATCCAAGCTTTTTTGTGCTTTTGGAAGATGAGCATGCTTTGCATTTCTTCACCCACTGTTCCCTGTGGTTTTCCACTTCTGTGCAGTCAGCTAAGGGGGGGGCAGCCTCATTCTCATACAAAATATAAGTGTCCTCCTGACCTGGCCATATCCCATGGTCCCAGAACCTGTTCCAGGAAGCATCAAGCCCATGTTGCGGCAAGGTGTGCTGTGCCAGGACATGCACTGTATTTGTGCTCAGAAGAGCAGTGCAAAACACTGAATTGAGTTACTAAAAACATTTGTCCTCTTGAGCACCCAGTGCTTCAGCTTTGAAATGATTCATACCAGGGCCACAATTTCTTCTCCAAGTTATGAGTAGCTTCACCTGCTGCTCCCTGACTGTAGGCATTTGAATACTCAAGGAAGTCCTTTTACTTGGCATTGAGTTTTAGGGATGGCAGTGGAGTGGGACCAGTTCATAAATAGCCCCAGGTGGAGCTTGTGGAAGGTAGTATTGGAAAACTAAAGTGATGGTGCTCAGTTATTTTCTCAGAGGATACTTCACATACCAAAACCTTGCTGAAATCTGCCTGGGTATCTTCAGTATACAATTTGCTAAATTAGAACTGAAGGCATATAGCTGATAACAGACCCAAAATAAACTCATAAACTAAACTGCCTTCATGTGAGAAAATAAACTCATAAACTAAACTGCCTTCATATGAGACAACAAATGAAAAATGAACAGAAATGTATATAAAGATTGCAGCTTTCTGGGAGTGGTGAGGGGGGAATAGCTGCAGTGGCTTTTTGGGGGATAGAATTAATTGGCCTCAGAAGAGACAACTGTCATGCTTGTTCCTCAGCACAAGTCATTCCCTATAATTTAGCTATAAATTACTGACTGCTAAATCCCACCATGGAAGAGGAGGCCTGCTTTGTATGTGCTGGCTCTGAGATACATTGCTGTTATCTTCTCTGTGATGGTAGCATGTGTGAACTTGAATCATGTGCTTTAATTCCAGCACTGTAGCTGCTGTATGGTACTTCTGAGCTGGTCCTGGAACTCTCCACTACTGTGCTCCATGGCCATGAGGCTTCCCCTTGCCTTGGCATCATTGTCTGTGCTGCTTCCTCCTGCCCCCACCTTGAAGCCCCTCATTACCTTTTCATTCTGTCAGTGTACAAGCTTCAGAGAGCCAAGTTTATTACCCATCCATTGACTGGTGCATGGAGCCAGGATACATGTATGTTCTATATGAATGCCTACGCTCTTCTTTATATAAATGCATGTGTGCTTATTTTTCACTCATCTGAGCAGTGTTGAGGATGCAGTCTCTGAACTAGCATCTGAGGTTGTAAAATATCCATATTGAACAGTGCTAAGATGTCAGTGCTGAATTACAAATGCCATGTGTGATACATCTTTTTTAATCATGTACCAGTACAGTGTAACTTCTTTTTCCCTTCTAGTTTTTTTTTCTTTTGTGGTGTATTTTTTTTTTTTTTATCTTCTATCTCCCCATTACATGTGACTGTGAAGGGATGGCTTCCACAGGCCAGGAAGTATTTGCCTCCCTGACAATGTTATTTATCTTGTCCAGGGGCCAAAACCATCCTCAAAAACACTGACTGCCACCCTCACTTACTTTCCCCACATCAGAAATACCTGTACCTAAACATCAGAAATAGGGTGGTTAGTGGGAATACGGAGAAGTGAGTCTGGCTTTGGAGCACAATAAGACGGTCACTGGTTGGTTATGCTTTTTTCTCAAGCTTTAGCAGAATTTCTGCTTTCCTGTGCTTAGCGTTAGGTATATGTTTGAAAAGGAGTTTGGCATTTTAAATTTTTTTCCCTTCTCTGCATGTGGAATTTTAAGTCTTGTTGTTGAAGTTTGTTTTGAAAGGCAGTTGTGTGGCTAGCAGCGAGCGCGGGCGGGCAGGGTTGGGGAACCATGCAGCCCCTCAGCTCTCCTTGTTGGTTTCTCTTTGCTCGCTGCTGCTTTCTCTGCCAGGCTAAAAGAGCATTTGCTCTGGCAGGTAGCAGGAACTGATTTTTTTTCCTGCAGGATTTCTGAGGAAACTTAGTAAAACACCAGTTTGGGCTGAGCCAAGCCATGCGATGCCACTAGCTGGGGCAAACACCTGTGTGTGTCCTGGAACAAGCACCACAGTGTGACAGACTTGCACTGCTTGTGTGCATTTTTAGGTAGATGCACAACTCCACCTCTGAAGACTAATCTCCTTTTCTTCTTTTCTGTATTAGTTATTCTGGAATTATGTATAAAATGGAACTATTACATATTTGAAACCTGAGGATTTAGGACTTGGAGTTTTAAGGGACTTAGCATAGGATTTGAACCTCAAACACACTTGGTAAACTAGCAGCATTTGAAATTTTAATTTATATCAGCTTTAGCACAAAATGCTCTATCAGTAATCTGTAAATTACATTATCTACAACTCAAAACACTAAAAAGCTTCCTCTTCAGCCATGTGCCACTTCTCATAAAGGATTTCATAATGTGGTAAGGAGGTATATTGCTTAGCCCTCTGATAATATCATACAGTAGCAGGACAATGCTTTCAAATATGTGTGTGTTCAAAGTCATGTCTAAGCAAGATATATTCCAGTACCCTGTAGCGGTTTCTGTTTTAATGGAAGATGTTAGAGCCATTCTGCATGTCTGAAACTTGGGTCACTTTTCATGAGCCCAATCTTTACACCAGCTAACACAACAGTCTTTGACATTTGAGACAACAATAAGAATAAGGAAATGAGAATTCATTCCCTCAAATTGTTTTAGTATTTTGAGATTGTATATATACACACACACACCCCTAGAGCATATCTAGAGCTAGTTAACTAGCTAGTTTTACAGGGAAAGACATGTATTATTTTACTAGTGAATGCAAGTGCTTCAGTATATACAGAAAGGTGAATCTCAGATTATTAGAGCTGTGAACAATGGCTGGAAGAGGAAAAAAAGTGGGCAAAAAATACCTATCTTTCGCTGCCCACCCGCATCACTGAATGTGCAGTCTGTACCACTGGAGCATAACTAGGAGCCAGCAAGCAGCAGATCAGCAGTGATGCTGCCCATGCTCCACTGCCTGGCTGTGCTGCCAGAGCGGAGGATGAGGTTGGTCCATAAGCCGCCAATTTGTAAACTGGTTGTGCTGGAGTTTCATGATGAGGAGGCTTCCCCTTGCTTCTGGCAGCCAACTGTTCTGCTATTATTCTTGCTCATCTGCTCCATCAGACATGTGCACGTCCTGCGCTTCTCCTCTCTCCCACTCTGGCACTGCGCTCTTTGCATTTTTACACTATGTCCCATTTTGCTCTGTCTTCTCCCTAGGATGTTTGAGGTTCCCATCTCAAGAATTCCTGCCAAGTTCTGATCCCAGCATCTGTTTCCAGCATTATCCAGATGCTGTAATTTTGGAGCCTCTAAAGACTAGACTTTTCTGATTCTGTGTTTCTCTGAAACCCAAGTAATTTGAAGCACAGATATGATTGCTGAAGTGTTAATCTAATTGATAAACTATAGTAAAGTTGTTCTGGAAATGACACTTTTGACCATAAGAGTTTTTGTAATTGTTGGTATGTGCTGAATGTAAATTAAATCATTCTGTCTCGGATAAAGTTACTTTTGTGTAGCTGTGGCTAGATGGAGCTGTCAGAATGTGTAAGGCAGTTTGATTTATGTGCAAAGCCTACACCCATTATACTTTCCTGGTATGTGCTATTCATTTTACCTACTTACGGGGTTCGATGTTGATGCCCTTTTACTGTTCTAGCATAGATGATTCAATGTTTGGTAATTATTTTCGAAAGTAGAGAAATCATTTGGGATAGAACAATTAGGCAGAGAGACTGTGAAATAAGGTTTCCTTTCAGTGAGGGGCAAGATTATCTTAAAGCAAGGACGTTTGAAAAAGTAATGAATGCATAAATGTTTCTGATTAAATGTGTATTTTTTTTTTATTTGTGTAGGCAGAGTTGTTTTAATAAGTGAATGGTCTCCAGTGAGGCAGGTAATTTGAAAGGGGTCTTGCACATCAGAAAAGGTGACCCCCAATGAAAAAACATAAACCCTATTCTCTTTAGAAGCTATGCTTTCTCTCATTTTCAGTCTCTGCCTTTTAATATTAATTACTAGGGTGTTTTAATTAAAAACAGATCTTGGAGGTATTATCTGCTTCCTCTGTTTAGTCCTTTTAAATGTTAATCACTTTTGACAGCATAATTTACCCAGCTACCTGTGTTAGCCTTATGCAATGCATTTGTGTTGTATGGTGCTGAACTACAAATTGCACCCCAAAAAGGTTTTCCGAAAGTTCATACAATCGTGAAGATTAATTCTGTCAGGAGGAATACAAAGAAAGAAGAAGTAAGAAGACAGTGAGTCAGAAAAGTTATTTCAAGATGGCTGGATTTTCCTAAGAAATTATTTCCTAAGAAATGCTAGAGATAACCAGACCAAATACACTTCTGTTTCTGATAGAAAACATTTAGAGAGGAGTGGAAGGTAAGAGGTGTGGTTGAGTCTATGAATAGTTTCCATCAAGCGGGATTGTGAAGTCTACAAAGAACATTTAAAAAGAGAGGAGAAAAAAATAATCTTAACTATCTCCTTAAAAATACCTAAACAACCTTACCCCCATAGTTGCCCTAATACTTTCCATGGTATTACTTTTATCCTGTCTTGCTTTCCCACTCTCCAACACCAGGCAAAGCAAAGCAAGCTTCCTCAAGCTGCCTTCAGCTGTGGCTGTGGTGATATTTTGCTTTAAATATTTTTAAGCTGGTAATATTTTAAAGCAAAATAGTAATTTTTAAATCAGCAAATTAGCAGAGGATCACCAGATCTTACTCAAATGGAAGTTAACTTAATGAAATATCTAACTATGCCAAAAGTATAAGAGCAGAGGAAGTGCTCCTTTAATTTGCTTTGATTGTATTTTCCTGCATAATTTACCAAGAAATGGAATTCAGCAACAAAGCCCTCCTAAATATGTGCTGATTTTCAGGGACTTAGGTAGCCATGCCTCCCTCAGCTATTGAAAAAGAAAAGCAACTTTCTTTGAGCTGGGCTCTCAGAGACTTCCATTCTTCATACTTTTAAGGGTGTTTGAAGGAGAATGTTGGGTTTGGAAAGATTTGTTTGTTTTTTTTTTTTTTAATATGTAATAGTAAATATTAAATGAAACAGAACACCATTAGTTCAGTGAGTACTACTTAGAAAAATGTATTTGTAGGTTTAAAATAAGTAGTCTTTCGCTGCACAGGTCAAGCAGCTTGTTTTGTGTGGTGTTTCTGAATGGAGACTTTTGGTAATCATATTCCACACATGCTTTAACCTTGTGCAAAATTTAATGAAAAACAGAGTTACTACAGAATATACTGTTTTGCCAGCTCAACAAAAGATGTTAAGTTCTGCATATTTTTGCATAATAAAGATGAGTGTTGACAGTGTAATGATCCATTTGGCACAGATAAAATCATGAATGATTTTAATAACTTTACAACAATATTTGAATTCACTATGAAATATAATATAGGCACTTCAAATAGAGACAGGCTTGCTGCCCTGGCATGGCTTGCCAGCTACTTATAACCTTAATTTTTCTAGGAGAGAAAAGAGGAGAAACAAAGAGGAGCCCAGAGGAGATGGGGAGGAATTGCGGCATCTAAAGGATGGAAGGGATCTGTTTCAAAGTTTTCAGTGCAGTCTTTGTCCACCGGTTGAAGCTGATTGCTTTTGGCAATCCTTGTATCACCTTCCCTAGGCTGGGTGACATTTATAGTATGTGTTGAAAAATGCATTCATGGATATGGGGTGAGTCAAGGTAAAATCTAAGATAGTGTGTTCCCAAGTTGGGTAGCTTGAAATGATTGTGCATATGAATGTAATTTCCCTTTTGAATGCTTATTTTTTTAGGATACATCTAGCTGATGTAGCTGCATTCCTCCTATTTTCCGCAGTCATTTAGAGGATTAATTTTCAGAATGAGTTCTGAAAATGAGACTGGAGTCTTCGAAGCTTTCATACTAAATGATTTAGGAGTATATTTCCATCAAAAGTCCCTATTTATGATCCTGTCTCTGGTTATAATGCTTGAGTGCAGCATCCCTATGTAAAGAAAGAGCGCTGTAAGGCAGTGGAGGCTTTGCAGCAAGTAGTCAAGAATCATGGACTACTGATGAAAACTACCATTAAAGTAACATCAGAGATCTCCTTTGCTATCCATTCCTGCCTTTCCTAGAAACAAAAGCGTTTGACTTCCAGTGAACTTGTTTTGAAGATTAATATGGTGGTATTAACCACTTAGTTTCCTTCTGAAGTCCTCCCTCCTTGCTTTTCACTTGCTGCATTTTTTTCCTGTTTGTGTTTGCCTTCATAAGCATTTAGAGATCAGATCTGAAAAGTTGCCAAGCAGCTTTTAAAAGCAGAATTTAAAAAATATCTTGACATTTGGTTTCTAATGATTTTATGGGGAGAAAATAAACGAGATGTCATTCTACAACCTATCTGCCAAATTACTGTTGTAAATGTGGCTCTAGATCATTCTGAAAAAGATTTTGGTATTGGGAGCCTAGGTTTTAGTGAAAGTCACTGGTGCTAAGTTGCTGTGTTGTTTAACACAGTGTTTTCTGGGAAATAAACACAGGCCCCATCTCCTCCTAGCAGATTACAGTGTATGGTAGGTGGATAACCATTGGATGTGGATAAACCAGGCTGTTTTTTCTTCATACAGAGATCAATATAACCCTCTTGGTTGCAGAAAACCTAAAGGTTTTTAGGAAGATCTGTAGTATGGCTGTTTTGGAATCCTCTCCCTTTCTAGATTATCACATATTATCTAATGGGTGTCTTTTCCTTAAGACCAGAGCTTCTTATCTGGCATAGGTTCATGAACAATTTTGGCGAGTCAAGTCCCCTGTGCCTGGAGCCTGCTACAGGGAGGGGACAACCTCCATGGATCTCCCAGTACATGTCGCTTGACATCAGCCTGGTGCTGTTGGACCTCTACCTTTTATTCTTTGTTTTGTAAGGATAGTCCTAACGAACTGTAAGTTAAGTTGCATTGTTTTCACTATTGTTACATTTGAAAATAATATAAAATGTTAGTCAAGAGGGAACAATCAGTCGTTTGCATTTAAGATTTTTTTAAAACCTTATTTAAAGAAGGGGAGGCATGAATTATTGCCTAATGTGCTGATTATTTTTGTCATTATGCACAAAATGAAGAATATTGTTATTGTTATTTTAAAATGCCAGAGGTAAATGTCTCTTTCTTTGACATTTTTAAATACTAGATAATGAAGTTAGTTAAAAAAAAATAAATCCCTATCTTGTTGTTTTTAACACCTCTGATAAGTTTCTTGAGTGGAAAAAAGAAAGTGCTATACCAAAGGCAAAAGGTACACAGAGTTTTACCTTTTGAACAGACCTTGACGTTGATTTAAAATAAGCCCAATTTAATAGGTATTGTATTGCACACCGAAGATAATTTAGGCTAATGTCAAGGACAAGTGTTATCTATTCCTTTGTTGTAGTGAGGTATTGAAATAATGAGTGGAACAGAAGGGAATCAGAAAATGTTTGAAGTTTTTCATCTGTGTCTCTTGATGGGTATTTTTAATCACATTCTTCTGGCTTTTGCATGCAAATTACACTGAACAGCACACACTATACAAAATGAAGAGCTGTATTTTACAAAATCTATTTTCCTGAAGTTTAATAACCTTACAAAAACTGGCTTGTGCTTTAACTAACTAGGTATCTTTTTGTACCTCAGCTGAAATTCAAATCTTAGGTTTTAAATACTGCTGTTTTGATCCTGTAACAGAGGAATGGAAAGCCTGGTCTTTTTGGAGGTTTCTGAAACCATTTTTTTTCTTGCTACGAGAGTCCTGCAGCTCCCAGTGACAGATGAGGCAACTGTTAAGATTTAATACATTTTTATTTCAGCAATATATCTTTCTGTGTGACACCAGCCCCTCTAATAACCCAGTGTCTGGATTACTTACTGCATAGCGTCACTACTTAACTGCTGACCTCTGTGGCACGAATAAAATACCGAACTCCCGTATGGTCCATGCTGTTGACTTGGAAATCTGCTGACCTTTAGAGTAATCCCATACCCACGAGTTCAGCTGCATGGAGAACAATTGGTATCTTTTTTGAGCCTTGTCCTTTGAGAAAAGGAGACAGACTTTTATAGAGCACTCTAAAAATGTAAAATTGCTTCCAAAGTAACATTAACAACATTGTCCTCAGTATGGTTTGCATATACTCATTTGTGCTGAGGGATCAAAAATGGGAGATTAAATTGGATTATTCACATGCTCAAATGTGTCCCGTCTACTTTCCAAGCATAGCACTTTCTCTTCCAATACCATGCTTTCTTTATGCACCTCTTATAGCCAGCGTAGATAATTTTTTTTTCCTATTTCTTTTCAAAATGAGCTAAGGGGATACCATGGAAAATCATATATTGTAGTAATTTTGCAGAGTATGTCCTTAGCCTTGAACAAGAAGGCTGTTTTTACAAAGGGATTTTGGAAGAAATCTTTTCTGAATAAATTGAGGATTTAAGGAAATAACAGGGTAGCATTATACTCTATATGCTTTCAAAGAAAGAGCTGGTGAAGAAACAACCCGTTACAAAAATCCCATAACAAAAAAACCCTATGATTGAAAAACTTTCTAATTCAGGACAGAAATATTTGCCTCAGCTGTTCTCGCAGCCCAGATTAACATGGAATTAAACAATTTAGTACCTGCAATGTGGAGAGACTGTAGCAGTTGAGGAAAGCATATTTCTTTCTAAGTGTAAAATCTTCATTTTTGCTGAGAAACATCAAAGAAAAAAGTTTGAAAGACAAAGTCTTTCTTTATTCCTGCACTCTCATTTTAGCAGTACTTTTGTGTTTAGCTGCAAGCTCTGGAATCTCTTATCCCCTTATCTTGATCAAACCATTTTTGCACTGAAATGTGTCAGCAGTGTTTCTGCATTTTGGGTTTTACACAGCTGCCCCTATTGTCCTAGAGACCAGAGTGCGGCGATGGTACTGCCTGCCCTTTAACCATGGCTTAGCTTAGCAGCTGCAAGTACCAGTGCTGATTAATGCATTCAGTCATTATCTCTCCTGAGAAGGCTGGCATCACTAGCTAATTCATACTGCTTGTGGAGCCTTCCTTGGCATGATTAAAGTTAACAGCAGAAATGCAGCATTCGGAAGTGTGAATTAACATCATGAACTGAAGCTTCTATGTTTTCCTGGCCTAGCTGAGTATGCCCTACCAAAAAGAAATCCATCTACTGACATCCATGTCCTTCTACCCATGTCTGTCAGCTTCATGAAATGTTAACTGCTTATACTTTTCTTTCTGCCAGCAATGCCTTCTGGCTTTGTTGGACAGGACTGATGGGTTGTCTCTCTGCAGGAGATGACAAATGTAGATGTTTTCTTTGGCCGTGGAAGTTATCAGGTTGTTAGCTGGTGATGAAGTCCAAGATCCCGCTCTGGTGTTGGACTTGCTGTGTCCATGCAGTTAATTTGGCCAGGTTGGCATGTCAGAATGACTTTGAAGGATAATCAGTTTGTACATGCTCTATACATACTTGTGTCTGTCAGGCTGCACACATGGGCTGGTGGCCTAGGTCTTGTTCAGTACATTATGCAGAAGTAGTATGTCTGGTAGATTCAAGGCCTGAGGTCATGAAGAAGCAAATCGAGCCAACCTTATAGGAAGCTCAGTGGCAGCTACCTCTAATAGCCCTTGTAATACTTTTAGCACTGCTTAGTTATTGTCTTATTTCTTGGTCTAAACTTTAGCCTGACTTAACCCATAGAGGTCAAGTCGACAGCAATTCAGACAGAGTATAAACAAATTACTTTCCAGGCTGCCATAGTCATGCTTGCTTTTAGTCTGCTGCTCAGCAATAAAGAGGAGAAGGGAGAAAAAAATACTGCAAATATATATAAAATTAAATTAAACTAATATTTTAAAAATATTTTAAAATGTGACATATATTTCAAATATATTTAATAGGAACTTACAAGATAATACCTAAAACTGCATTTAAATCCTACTGGAAGAAGATTAGATTGCAATTTACTATTGATTCTAGAATTTCTCAGATCAGAGTGCTGTAGGAGATGAATAATGAAAAGCGGTTTTAATAAAAAGCTTGTACATTTGCTTCAGAATTGTTTCTTAGATTTAAAGGATCATGAGAGCAGAAGGGTTTTAAACTACATGCAAAACTAAAGTGTCCTTTGAATCGATCGATGAGTCCTGATCTCGCAAATATGATTTTACTTGGTGTGTTATGTTGAGCTTTGCATGATAAGGATGTTTATTTAGTCAGCAGATTTGAGAATGACTTCCAGTGAGACTTATGATCTGTTTTCCAGCAGTAGTTATTTTAAATCATGGAGCTTTGAAGGGGTAGGTTATGTTCAGCAAAGGCAAATGCAGAGTCTTCTGTATGGGCTGGAATAACCCCACACAGCAGTATGGGCTAGGGGCACACTGCCTGGGTAGGAACAGAACGATCTGATGAACATGCGTGAGCAGTGTGCCCTTGTGATAAAGATGAACAGATCCATCCTGGGCTATATGAACAAGCCTGTAGCCAGCAGATTGACAGAAGTGAGTATTTCCCTCTGCTTCTCTAGTATTTTGGCCTCCTCAGTACAAATAAGACATTAACATGATGGCCCATCCACATGCCACCACAGTAAGTTAGGGGGCTGGAAAACATCACAGGGAATAGGAGGCCTTCAGGGGTGCTGTATGGCTGTGCAGTTGCGTAAGGCATAACATTCTTGATATAGCTGCTCTCTGTCAGGTATGGCAAAGATGGAGCTAGACTTTTCTCTGAGGTGCACAGCAGTAGCTTGAGGAACAGCAGACATAAACTGCAATAAGGGAAGTTTCAACATGCAGTAGGGAAAAAAAAATATTCTTAAACCCAAGAGTGGCCACTGAGTGAGATTTCCTAGAGAGGTTGTGGAGTATCCATCCTTGGGGTTATTCAGAACACAACTAAATGTAGCCCTGAGCATTCTCCTCTCACTGCCTCTGATCTGGACAAGATGATCTCCAGAGGTCACTTCCAGTTCAGGTTTTTCTATGATTCTGTATGAGCTTACATATGTGTATAATAAAAAAAAAAATCTATTGCAAAGTGATAATTTGATAGTAGAATGTGACCCAAAATCTGTCATTCTTATTTTTCTAAAGCCAGTAAACTAGTAAAATCACAAGAATATTACTTGGTTGACTTCCTTCTAGATACATTACTGTGAAAAATTGTTACACAAAGCTAGTTTTGTCTTCATAGAATCATAGAATGGCTAGGATTGGAAAGCACCTTAAGATCATCTATTTCCAACCCCTCTGCCATGGGCAGGGACGTCTCACACTAGACCATGTTGCCCAAGGCTGTGTCCAACCTGGCCTTGAACACTGCCAGGGATGGAGCATTCACAACTTTCTTGGGCAACCCATTCCAGTGCCTCACCACCCTCACAGTAAAGAACTTCTTCCTTATATCTATCCTGAAGTTCTCCTGTTTGTTTGAGCCTGTTACCCCTTGTCCTATCACTGCGGTCCCTGATGAAGAGCCCCTCCCCAGCATCCTTATAGGCCCCCTTCAGATACTGGAAGGCTGCTATGAGGTCTCCACGCAGCCTTCTCCAGGCTGAACAGCCCCAACTTTCTCAGCCTATCTTCATATGGGAGGTGCTCCAGCCCCCTGATCATCCTCGTGGCCCTTCTCTGGACTTGTTCCAACAGTTCCATGTCTTTTTTATGTTGAGGGCACCAGAACTGCACACAATACTCCAAGTGAGTTCTCACGAGAGCAGAGTAGAGGGGCAAGATCACCTCCTTCAACCTGCTGGTCATGCTCCTTTTGATGCAGCCCAGGATACGGTTGGCTTTCTGGGCTGCGAGCGCACGCTGAAGCTGGCTCATGTTCATTTTCTCATCAGCCAATACCCCCAAGTCCTTCTCTGCAGGGCTGCTCTGAATCTCTTCTCTGCCCAACCTGTAGCTGTGCCTGGGATTGCTCCAACCCAGGTGTAGGACCTTGCACTTCTCATTGTTGAACTTTATGAGGTTGTTCATGGCTGAAGCTGATGAATTAGGACAGGTAAAGATTTCATTGAAATTATAAAGGTTTGTTGTTTGTGTCACAGTTTGTCTATTGAAACTTTGTTTGCCCTTTTTCTCCCTTTAAAATGTTGAGTAATCTGTAAGTCTCTTGGAGCGGAACATTAGGGTTAAACATATAGCACAGAATGCCTCCTAGATGCTATTTTTGCTAATTGATCTTTTTTAAATATCTGTGGGTAGTAGTGCATTATTTGTGAAGATGTCCATTTTTTTTCTGTGCTTTCTCTTACCAGCTCATTGAAACAGTAGTTATATTTAAATGGGTTTTTAATGAGCCATATAGAAAAGTGAGCTCAAGCAGTAATGAGAATTTGGGTCTGCCATGGGGCTATTAAAGTCAGTTCAGTCATCAGAAATCCTACAAATTGATTTCATATTTAGTTTCTTTCATATCTAAATAATTATTGGCTATTCCCTTGCTAATTAGTTTCCTGAATTTATGTGTTTTTCCCCTCTTATACTCATCTGTTCATTCATAAGCAACTTGTATTTCAGGATGTTTTGGAGTCTGAGGTGCCAGTAGCTGAAATCTGATTTACTGCTGGGCATTACTGAACAAGTGCTCTTTTAACTCTGCATTGTAACACAGACTGTTTTTTGCCAACCCTGAATTACTATACCCCATGTTACTATAGAAATCTGCTTATATTCTCTTGCAGTCTACTTCAGTTGTGCTCCTTGCAGTGGAATTGTACAGTCAGTTTTGTAGTTGCCTTGTGGGTTCACTGTACTGCCTTGCTTACAACTGAAAAAGCTTTTTGCTGAGGAAAGGAGGCCAGTGATGCTCGTGTTTAGATTTTCTGCCAGCCTTCTCCATCATATTTTTCCAGATACTTGCTGCACACATCTGAGAGTGTATGGCAGTGCTCTGAGTGATTAAAATCTCTCACATCAGCAGATCAGGTGGTTGTCAAAAAGTGTAGGCAGAGACCTGTACACTAGGACAGGGCTGGGCTTAACACCCTGCCACCAAGTTTTAGGGGAAATGCTGGAACTAGCTGTTTTAGGTGGAGATGTATTGATATGGCTAGTTTAGATTTTAGAATCCCATTTGGACCATTACAGTCTCTCCTTTCAAGGACCAAAGTTTCCTGTGAAAACATTATCCAGTTCGGTTATTAAGTATAAACTGAGAACAACAGTTGTTGCTAGTGTGGGTGCCTCACCTGTAGCCAGTGTTGAGCTGCTTCAGCGCTGACAGCTGGCTCAGAAGGGCTGTGATGTGATTGACAGATGGCACAGGGATAGCATAGTGTAGTGAGGAGAAGCAGCATGAAGTATGATCAAATTTGCATCAGTCATGCTGCTCCACTTCCCCCCCTCCAATTCCCACACATCAAACAAAAAGTTTGAGTTTGGAAGTCTGCATGTAGTCACTGAATTGGTGTTAGTGCTGGTCTTGTGTATGAAAGGTAGTTCTGTACATGAATGGCCATCCTGCAGGAGAAGATGTGGAGCATAAATGCCAGAAGACCAAACCAGCTGTGAAAGGGAAGATTGCATCTGGAAGTTGTGGTATGGGTCAGGAGGGAAAGTGCATGGTTCAGCCAAGGTAATAAAGATACTTCTGGCTGCTCAACAGATCAACTGCCAAGCAATTGGTCACTGAACAGTGAAACCATTTTGGAATGTCATTCTTTGAAAGTATCTTGATGAGTGTCCTTCTGGGGAGCAGAAATCAGATATTTTAAATGGCTCCTAATCATTTTAAAAGATAAGGGATTTCAGTTTGAGTCTGTGTTAAAAAGTGTGCTCTTGGATTGCAGAGATATGAAGGATCTTCAAATCCTGTTTTTCACATCCTGTGGTCACTTGCTGTCTTTCTAGCAAGAGAATGGAGGTATACTCCTAACTGATGTTAAAATAAGTCTGAAATATTTACTGGTGCCTACACGTGAGCTGATGTCAGACTCATCAGTAAGTATTATGAAAAAATTAACAAAATTTAGGCTTACACTCTAGGAATATACAAAATTCAAGTCATCTTTTTGACACCCTTATTTGTCATAGTGGGGGAAAAATACAGCAAAAGTTTCTAGCCTTATGAGTTTCTGTGGGGTGGAGGATTTCTGGTGTTGTGCTGGATAGAGATGACCTAGCTGATGATTTGATCGTATTGAATTGTTTTATGAAAATGTAAATAACCATTAATGGTGCGAATAGTTTTTTTAATCCAGTTAATTAACATTAAAGTACTTAGTCTAGTCTATTAATTAAGACTGCATATGTGTTTACTTATTTTTAATTACTTTTAAATAGATAGAAATTGTAATAATTAATGTTGGAACCCAGACTGCTGTGTCAATATTAAAATAAATCAGTCTTCTTGCATTTTATTTATATAAGTAAATATAACCTGGTTAGTATGATACGTTGAATCGCAGACGGAGTTATAGAGAAGTTCATCCTAGTAGCACTTTCAGCTACTTTCATCTTTTCTTAGAAAGAACTAACAGTTGGAGTGCAATTAATTCCATACATGATGTTGTGGAAAGTCAAGTCAGATGTGCTACAGAGAGCTGAATTTAGTGACCTGCTGGAATGCCTTCCTCCTATCCCAAAGCCAAAAGTGTCTCATCAAAACATTGTTTTGATATCTCAGGTGTAGAATCATTTCTTGGGACTCTGCTTGATAAAACCAGTATATTTAGTGAAAAAGATTAGATTGCTCCTCATTCTTTTTCTGTTTGCTTTAGAAACAGTCTTTACCAGTCAAACAAGAAGAACATCAAGTTAGTTGCTGTTTTTTAAACTGTACTATATATATATATATTATATTTTTTGGTCTTTGGAGAATGATGGTAGCAGTAACACCCCCCGTCCCTGGACTCTTAAAATATACTGAAAAGTACCCTTTTTCTCACTGGGATTATTGTTGAGGATTACTGCAGTTCTTTGTATGTTTTTTTTAAATTGCTGTTCATCAAACACTGAATGCTGTTTTTGTTGCTTTTGAAAAAAAATCATACCTTTTGCTGATAATTTATGTTATATTTCTTGCTCTAGAATTAATTTAGAATTTAATAAATAGGTGTATTTTAGTTTATGGATATCGACCTTTCAAAGACTTGCTCAAATTCCATTTCTGAAATGGATGAACCTTTCCGTAAGTTATGATCTAAGCAAAGCTACTGTGTTTATATTTGAAAGTGCTGCTGAATATTTGAAAGTTCATTTTTTTTTTTTCATTGTATGCTTATATAGTGTAAGCATACAATGGGGACCACATTCTTAGTTGGTCAAAGTGATGATTCTTCCTGTGCCAGCTTACATGGATGCCGCATATGGATCTGTATTGAAATCTCCTTTCCGTTGCTTTTGCAGTATTATAATTAGAAATGTAAATATGCCAGTCTAAATGAAGCATATCACTTATTATTTTTGCTTTGTGAAGACAGTGGTTTGTTGCTACTTGGTTTTATTTCCCATTTCCAAATTTGTAGTTCTGTGATTGAAAAATGCAAGTAGTGTATCCTATTACCCTGTTACAGTGATTAAAACTGCTGTAACCTGTTTAACCGCATAATCGTGTCTTTGATGCGTTCAAGTTCAGGTCCCATGGAACAGGGGGGTGGACATAACTTATTATTCTAACTACTATTATTATTTATTAATTGATATTGTTGATATTACATTTGATCTTTGCCTGTGGGGTTGTCTTTTTTTAAAAACCCAACTAATTCAAACAAGACAAATGGCTTTGCTTTTTGGTGAATTTTGGTAGAAGATCTTTTAAAGAGCTAATATTGACCTAATAATGAACAGCCAGGCTATTTTCTTCTTTTTTTTAATGCATTGTTATGGTTTGTTCAGCACTTCCACTGATCCCTTCCATGTAATAATGGATGGTGTGGTGAGTTTCTCAGGTCACTGCAGGTGTTGGGATCTAAAACTGAAGGACAGAGTACAGGAGGCACAGCTTATGTCAGCTACTGGAAATAATCATAGAGTGATTCTGGAGAGTGCAGTTCCTTGCATTTGAAAGCTGGTAATGCGCATAGTTATGGTAATTACAGTAATTCATTTTTTCTTAAAAAGTCAACATGGAAGCACGTTCCCTACAGCAAAGATGTTGCTTCTGGAAAAGGTAGTAATCTTTGTGTTCTCTTCTCTTTGTGTATCTGATATTTAGCGCCTAGCAAAATACCATAGGTTTACCATTGACTTCAAGGCTGACAAAACCTGGTCTAGTAATCTGTGTTCCATGGTTTGCCAAATGAAAAACATCACTTTGGCCTGTAAACATGGCTGGCGTCTCACTGACAGGCCGTTTGCTTCCCTGGCATAGAGCAGTGCTTATTGCTGTGGATTCTTGCTGCAAAGGATTCTTTGCAGGTCCACTTGTGTAGCTTCTTTTCAAGTAGCTGTAAGGTATCTCTTCATATATTATTTGGTTTATTTCTTGGTCCTGCAAAGGTGGTAGTCATGGTGTGATTTCTGGGCCGTCAGAGGTACGAAAGTGTGTATTTCTTTTCCTCAAAGAATTTCCCTTGATTAAAATAAAATGTGTTGTAGAAATCAGAAATGAATGCTGAATATCAGAATACAGTAGACAATGTTTTGGCTCTCCTTCTTTCCTGTGAGCTTATCATCCACAGTGTGGCATACCAGGCTCTGGAAATCAAGATCCAACATTGTTCACATAAAGTCTTCCAGTTGCGAATAACTCCTGGCTTCTTGTGAGGAATGAGTGTACCTTTGTCATGCTGTTTTACAATGAACTTCCCAACCTGCATTCCTAATGCTAATCAGGTTTGAAGAAAACTAATGTGGCTTGTGTTTCTTCACGTGTATGCAAAAATGTTGCAACCTCGTATGCTTTTTAATGGAACTGAAGCCATTTGAAGGCTTGGTGCTGTCAAAACGGCGAATACCTGTGGAAATATATATATAAGATCAAAAGCTAAGCTTGAAATAAACATTCAGTTTTAGATGTTCTGAAGTCCTATGTTGTACACTCTCTGGAATGGTCAAAAAGCTGGAGGCAACTTACAGTAGAAAATAGGTATATAGAGATTTATATGCACATATCTATTTGCATGTGTATGATATATATATATAAAATACTTGCAGCAGCATGCATGGGGTAATATTTTTCAGTCAGCCTCAAAGGAACAGAATATAATTTGGGGATTAATCTTGAAATGTGCCATGCAAAGGAGAAAAAAAAATGATGTTTCATGCCTAGAATTCTTAAATACATCATTTGTGTTTTGCTCTAATACTTTACACATCTTCACTTGTGGATTAATTTATCTTCAGTTGCTTGAGATTGGTAATTAGCTTGTTATAAAACAGTAAAAATGATATGAGTAAGGTGTTTCTTTGGAGAAATATGCTTCAATTTTTTGTAAGCATTGGTATTTCACAATGTGTTAGGAAATTAAATTTCCAGTACTCCTGAGCTACTGACATTTTAGATGTCACTTCTGTTGTGTGTATAGATTTCTCAAGCATAAAGTAATGAATTGTATGTTAAAACATGTTCTAGCTGTCTGCAGCTGCAGCCTGGTTTTCCCTTTGCTCCCCACCTTTGATATATCACTGAAGAGAGCATGGACATTTTGCCCATTAGCGATTTGTTCTTTCTGTTTTGTGCATGCCAGAGCCTAAATTTGTATTAGGTACGGTATTACTGGCAGAAATTTGCTACTCTCTGCAGTTTCAGAACTACTCATTAGAAAAAGTTAATGCCTGAAAATACTTTCAAAAGCTGAATTCCCAAATTGTTTCCACTTGGGCTTACAGTTGCAGTTTTAATTTTTTTTTACCAGTGTTTGTGTAGGTTAGATTTGAGTCAAGGGACTAATACAAAAATCTGTAGGGTGAGATGATGTCAAATTCACTTAAAGAAATAAAAAAAGAGAAAATGACGTCTCTGGTTCCTTCAGATCATACAAATCTTTAATTGTTGTTATAACAAAATAAACAATTTGCAGAGATCAGTGTAGGTATAAGTTGATTTGCTGCATTTATCCTACCAATTTGGACAGAAGAATGTAATGTTTTCTTGGAAATGTCTTTCAGACATTACGTTATAGGTTAATTTATGGACTGCAGAATGCTGTTATCCGTAAAACTTTTTTACCCATCTTGAAAATTAAGTTCTAAAATGAAATGTGTATAAGAGATGGCCATTTCTAGGAGGTCACCAAAGATAAATTGGGATAAATTATTTATTTCAAATAAAAACATTCATTTACAGCAGAAAAAGAACTGCTCAGATTTACCAAAAAACCCTGATGTTTTTCCTCGTTCCCTTGCAATGGTGAACACAGATTTAGTAAATCCTTATTAAATTGGTGACTTGGCCAAGTTTCAAGTTGGGCTTGAGTTCTTAGGCTTATTTTGGAGAATTAGGTTGCAAATAAATGCAGAAGTATCTCTAAAAATTTGAAGAAAAAAATTTTGCAAGGGAAGCCCACAATTAAATCATATTAATAGGTAATTGATTGGTATGTAGCAGATTACTAGATGATTACTTGCAGTGATTATAACACTTTTGGGTGGCTTTGTATTTTGTCTGTAGCTTTCAGTGTATATTAAAATGATTTCTTGTTGGATATTTTTATTCTGTAATAATTTGGTTTTGCTCATGATTTGGTTTTGTAGTAATGATTCACATAGAAGTATCAAATCACAAGTGATAAATTCCAGTGCACAGATACCAATTGGCACTCAGACAGTTTTCTGCATTTCTGAGTAAGATCAAGTTGTTTGATGGGGAAGGTGTGACCCTTCCTTTCCTGACCTGGTGCCATTCATTCTGTGGCTTGCAGTGATGGGTTTCATCTTCCATCAGAGCTGTCAACCCTTTGCACTATGCAATGCAATTAATGGCTGCCTTTCCTTGGGCTGATGATGTTGTGATCTGGGCATTGATCTGTGTCTCTGTTGATAGACATTTCTTGGTCTTTAGAGGAAAGAAATGATGAAATGCTGATCTACAACAGCACTTTGATGTTGCTGAAAGTTGTGGGGTTTTTTTAACAGTAGATTAAATTGTCGTTTGCAGCTCGTGGCTGTATTTGATGAGCAAGATCCACATCATGGAGGTGATGGCACCAGCGCCAGCTCCACAGGCACGCAAAGCCCAGAGATCTTTGGCAGTGAGCTTGGCTCCAATGCAGCATCAGCCTTTCAGCCTTACCAGGCAACAAGTGAAATTGAGGTCACCCCTTCAGTCCTTCGTGCAAGTAAGTAAATGTTCTTAACATCTTGATGTGTTTTGTCTTAACTTCTGAGGATGCCAAGTGCTGTTATCCATTAATGCTGCCAGGGAAATGATTCATTATCTATCCTGATTGAATGCTGATCAGAGTTGAGAAACTACATAAATACTTGTTGCGTGCAAGTAAACAAACCTTTCTGGTTTAATAAATTATTTATAAACTGCTTTTAGAAGCATTAAAGTCCTTCTGTGCTGTCAGTTTAAAATTGTCCTCACCCTGAAAATCACAGAAAAATTTCCGAATGCAGTTGCTGCAGTATAATTCTCAGTTTTCCAGTTTTCCTACATTTAATGAAGAAAAGGATAAAAAGAAACTAAAGATAGAATCACTTTCTACTGAACCTGTCAATGTTGCTAGGTTATGCTTGTCACCTTTCTATAAAAACACCTGCTGATACATGCATTTACTGTGTTGCAAAAATACACTTCTTTAAAAACCAGAAACCAGTCAGGAACATCCCTTCCTTTATTTCAACATGAGGAACATTTGTTGCAAAGCCATGAAGCAGGAGTTACATATCACATTTCTTGCTTAGGCAGGATCTTTGAATATTTCAGCTTATTGAGAAGGTAAATCATGCCACTAAATTTACTGTGTAATTTCCATTGTTGTTAAAAATACCATGCAAACAAGACAATGTTGGATAAAGCATTGTTCCCTCTTATGTGTAGTGTCTATTAGTTCACTCAGTAAACTTCTGAAGTAGTGACTCCAGAAAATTCATAGCAGAAGTTAGTAAGTCAGTTCTTTGATATTGTACAGATACAGTTTTTAAAACAACTATTTGTAATTATTAAGAGATTAATTTTCTGTAGGTGTATTTTTAATGGATAAAATCTGTGTTTAAATAATCAGGTATATTGCAAATGGAAAAGTTACCACTCTGTTTAAAGTTTTGAGGGGTTTTTATACCAGGGTGTTTTCTGTAAAATTAAAGGAGCAACATTTAATAATTATGTTATGTTTTGTTGAACATATGTTTTTTCAAGCTATAAATATGCTTAATTACAACACAGAACTAAATTAGGAGGAAGGATTAATGGCAGGATAAATAAGTATCCTGGCATTTCAGGACCCTTCCATTTGACTGTCACTAGGGTATGCCACTGCTAAGTGCATGTCTCATTTCTGTGCATAAGCCAAAAAGCAGCCCTCCTGGGTTCTCAGCTTGGGGGAGGGGGCGTGGTGGTGGTGCTAGAGCAGGCGAATACATACACATTTTCTCCTTAATGTGATTATCTGGTGTGTTATACAGTACATTGGTGTTAGTGCATCAAAATCATATACTGCAGATAAAATTCAATGATATACTAAGCAGCTCACTTATCTTCAGTATCATTCTGGAAAATACATGGAATACTGAGCTAGTTCAGTGGTAGCTAAAATGGCCAAAAAGTGCTTTGAAGACCCTATGATACAAGGTCTATAGAAATGCAGAAGACTTTTAAAACTGTTGGTAAGAATTATAGCTCTTTGGACACTCTTTATAAAAGCATGCAATAATGAAATGGGTGAAAGTTTGTCATAACTAATGTTATCTCAAATCAGAGATGTTCTTTTATCTAGCAAATTCCTTCTTTCCCCCTCTTTTTAATGCTGACAATTAGATATATTTTGTTTTTAAATGTTCCAAATCACAGGCTTAGAATCCCAGTCCAGTAATATTATCCTGTATTAAACATACCTATTTCAAGAATTTCATTTAAATATACATTGAAAATGGAAATAATATCCTTATTGTATTTCCTTTATAACTTGTGAAGTGAAGCATAGCATACAAATGGTATTCTCAATATTTCAAATAATTATCTTCTTACTGTGTAAGTTCTATTCAGCAAATAAAACCCATCCAGTTTTGTGGTAGATACAGATCCTGATTATCACATGTTGACAAGGTCATATATCTATTAATTGGATTGGAGATGGGATACAAAATTGCTGTAATTATTGTAATTTTCTAGCTAATTGCAGGGTTGGCGGTGAATATTTTACTTCTAACAAATGAAAAACAGTATTCCATCTGAAATTGGTTTATAGCATTTTAGACATTTTGTTTTACATCTCTGGTGCTTTTTGCTCGCAAGCTGGGCTATGTTCCCCAGCAGTTCCCTGGCTGTAGCATAGCTTGGTCCATTCTGCTACCGCTCACCTGCATCTGAGGGGTACAGAGGAGCAGTCTCCGTTCGGTGGCAGCATCTCAGCACATTAGGCTGGGGCTGAAGGGCCTGCTGAGATTTTCGTTTCTTTGTTCTGGTTGCCATGCTACCCTTTTGTTTGTTTATAGATCACGCCATCGCTCCTCTCCCAGCAAGGGAAAGGTTAGCTAGATCAGGTCCAGCTGGAGAAGTAATATTCATCTGGACTCCTCTTTTCCCATGCACAAACACAGCCTGTACTTTGCACGTGGGGGGTTGTGTCAAATTGAATCTTCCCATCTAAATGTGGAAACAAAAGTGAGGCTGGCCCATACCCCCTGTGTTGTTTTGCAATCTGAAAACACAATTCATCAATACAAACAGTTGATTTATTTATGTTTCTTATCTAGCTCTTTCTTTTTTACTGCTTTTCTGTTACTCAGTTTAAACTTCCCCTTGTTCTATTTCATCAGTTGAGCTGCATTCTTTTTTTTAAGCATAAGAACACAAGGCGTTTTTTGTGTGTGCCTGCGTGCTTTCCGAGAAGAGGTTGGAAGCTCGCTGCAGAAGATTGTTAAAGCAGACTGATGTTTATTCCCTGCTGAAACATAAACTGGAGGCGCAGGTGAAAATTGCTAAACCTAATGAGCAATTTGGCAGATAAGACAGGATGTCAGGCGGTGACAGTTCAGCAGCGGGTGCACTGCCCGTGAACCAAGTTGTTTGTTTCATAGTACAGCATTTAAATATTGTAAATAAAATCCCTTTCCAGCTCCATGAGATATTGTGAAAAGGGTCATCTCTTTGTCTAGTTTTCCTTTCCTAGTTATTTAGTTCTGTAAAATAACTAAGGGTGCTCTTGGTCTTGGTGTGATTACATGCTACAAGTCTCTCTGTTTCAGCTGTTACAGTTAAAAGAAATTTTAATATATAACATTATTTGGAAAACAACATTAAGAGAGATTTAAATTACGTGTTGTGGTATTTTAATTTGTTAATTTTTTTTCCCTTGGTCCAATGTAGAGAAGAGTGAGGGGCTGGGAAATCTTTCTTTCTGTAGCTGTTTAATGGTGGGGGTGTTGAGAAGATGAAGCCAGCCTTTTCTCACATGAGCACACTATTGCTGGAGGCACCACAAGCTGTAACAAGGAAAATGGCTGTTAGATATTAGGGAAACAGTTTTCACCTGGAGAATGAAACAGGCTGCTTAGAGAAGTTATGGCATCTCCATCCTTGCAGATGGATAGAACCTGACTGAACATGGCCCTGGGCAACCTGATCCACCTGATCCGGTTTTGTGTGGAGAGGTTGGACTAAATGACCTCCAGAGAGCTCTTCCACCTGCTGAAATTACCATGTGATTCTGTGACTCCAAAGATAACTAATAAAATTCAAGTCTTTACTTCCTAAAGCTATTATTTGTAAATGCAAATGATGTTCTTAGTGAAATACCTAACAGAGACTTGTGCAAGTGTATTGTGCATGTACAGATTCCCACCATAGTCTAGCATTGTGCTAGTTTGTGCCAGTGGGGCACCGACCAGTTGACCATGCCTTCACAGAACTGCTGTTTTTGTTTTCAAAATGTCTTTGGTAGGTGTGTCAGCTCCTTAAAAATGAGGTATGGAGTAACAGTAAGGTTCTCCTAAAGACTGAAAGTAGGCATCTCCCCGAAACACTGGCCAGAGGAGTCTTAACAAATTACTAAGAGTTAGCTGGAACTGCTGTACTCCAGTGACGTATTTGCTCAAGTGATCTTTATAGATTTTAGTAGGACTCTCAGCATCAGTTTCATATTCTTGTCATAGAAGCAGACTATGGGACTAGGAAAAAAAGGCTCTAGATGAGAATATTATGAAGTGAGTGCATAGTTGAATGTGAAGATGTACTCAAAGTGCAGAGGATCAGAGAACTTGCTGCAGCTTCACATTTGTTTACTCAGCAGCACGGCTGTTGCTCCGAGGTTCCCTCTGTGCATGTGTGTTTTTACCCTGCCATAAGCACAAGTTTATTCCTCACAGATAAACGCATGCATGCAGAGACTCACTGGGAATCATTGCTATCTTAAAGTTCATGACCTTGCTTGCCTTTGAATTTGTGGATCTCTGCTTTTTGAGTGGTGTTCAGTAGTTTGCTGGTAAATTAGTAGAACATATCAAGTATTGTATCTGAGGGCTCTTTTAGGTTAAGGGCCATTCACTGTTTTAATAAATCTGGACTGGAATATAGAGTGTTGCATAAAAAACTAAGATGCACTTTCAAGCACTTTGGATGTCAAGGTTTCAGTTCAGCATTTCACTTCATACATTTTTAAAAACTGTTTTGAAATCAGTGAGATATGTACAGTCACTGCATCTAGAAAGAAAATTGTAATTTGTAAGGCAGTACTGGGAGAAGGATCTGGGCATTGAGTGCATTATTGTAGTGCATCTGGGCATTATGCTCTTCCATCAAAGGATCAAAGGCAAATGCTGCTGTAAGCTCACTAAAGTATTTGTCAGCATAAGATTTAAGCTGGAGTAACCAGTTGTGGTGCCAGATTTGGAGAAATTGTAAACAAGTTGGAGAGCACAAAGAATAAGATGCTTTGGAAAATATAACGAGTCATCAGAAGGACTGGTGTACTTGGTTAAAAACTGGTGGGGTCCAAGTCTTCAGGTGTATTATTTTTTCTCTTTCTTCACGTCTACTAAGAGAAGGGAAGTTGGTATTTCCTGGGAAAAAAGCTCCTTTTTGTAACCTGAAGGGCTAAACATTTTTACACCTCGTGTAACAAAACATTCTTCTGTGTGCTGCTGAGCACTGACCTGTGCTGTAGGGCAGGAGGATAACTGGCTGGTGGTGGTGGATCTGTCCTGTTTCTCGCTAAGCCAGTATTGCTTGATATCCACAGGTGGGCCACTTGCGTCCATTGCACGTATCTTTTCTTAGCATCTCACAATTTGAATGTTTAGAAAAATCCAATAGTAAGCAAACCAGTTAAATGTGTGAGCGCATAAATTAGTGTGTGAATTTCAAGTACTTTAAAATTGCTGTTTTAAATATGGCACTTCACAGATCTGATACAGGTGTTTATCTAGAGTCCCAAATGCATAAGCTGAGAATTGCTTTGTTAATATTTTTAAGTGCCTTTGTTTAAAGGTTTGGAGCACTTCATGTTCATATGTTGGTAAGAAATGCATAGGTGAGTTCATATTTGTTCTGGTTTCAAAAAATGGTAATGGCTTCGGCACTCTTTCTTGCATATGTCCATTAGAGATGTTTTCATTCTTACTTATGTCTCTCTGACTCCATATTCAGCTGTGAGTCAGCTTTATATATGGAAATAAAGTAATTTCAAATGTTAAAGAACTAGGGAATTTAGAAATTAGAATTATTGTAAGTATTTAATTATAATGAAAGACTATGGCTTTACAGGCAATGCTTGCTAATGTCAATGTGAGGTTTTTCACTAGCACCAGTGAACTTTGGGTCATGTCAGCTTTCAATGGTGGATCTCCTTGGTCAGAAAATTTCATTGATGACCAGCTGGTGTTCAAGTGCCATTGTTCCAGTGCAGTTCCAGGAATGATTTTCAAAAGATTCCCTAACCCATTTCTCCTAACCTGTTCCCACTTTTATTTCGTTGCCAGGCTCTTTCTCAGATGTTTCCTTTATTGTGTTGAACAATATGAAAAGAAACTCAAACTGAAGGCTTTACATTGAGCTGTTGGCAGCTGAATAAGGAAGGTTTCTCATGCATCTGAGTTTGAGGAGAAGATTTAGCAAAGTCTGTTTCCTCACCTTCTGGTGCTCTCGCCCTTCAGGAATTCGTATCGCATTTATCCCCATAGCTCTATCAAGGATGTGATTGTTTTAAAGCCAGAGTTATTGAATCAAAAAATCAGCACCAGGTGTTGCTTTCTTCCATGAGACTAAATTTGCTCATTCTGCAGCACAGTTCTGACTTGAGTGATCTCCAGTTGGTGTTTTCTGCAAGCATAGTGCTCTGCTGTTAATTTGGGATTGTTAAGTAGTTTAAAAAACATGTGTTTTTGATGAGGCCGTGACACGTTTGTAAAAACAAATAGATTATGAGCTGCTTAAGTTTCCAAATTAACCTTTAATATCTTCAATCTTCTCAGTATACCATCAAACAAAATACTGTTTCTTCTAGTAGGATTAAAAAATACCTGAAACCAATAAAATAATGAACTTTAGAACTAACTGAATTCCCTACAGGAAACCTAAGTAATCATGGGGCATTTCCATATGGTGAGGGCTTCTGTCTTCGGGTACTGATAGTGGGTAGTCATAAAAATATGGTATTGTGTACAAATACCTAGTGGTATTTTGTACCATAGCTACAGAATGTAGTACAAGAGAGATAATAAGTAAGGCTTATGAAGATATAAAGTATTGAATATGAACAGTTTAAGAAGTGAGGTTTGGATATTAGTCTAAATTGGACACCTTAAATAGATTTAATGATCACTTGAAAAAGAAGCTATTACGGAAGTCGCAGCTGTATTCTGAGAACATTTCAGTATGCGTGTGTGGTGATGGCGGTTGTGTTTGCTGGGTTTTATTTTCCCCTCTTTAAATGAAAGGTAAAACTTATTCCTTAAGGGAACTATATTTTTATGTATGCAAAAATGTAATGCCATTTTATCCAATCAAACATTACAGTGTAGCTGCTCAAGTCCGTTGTACTGTACCATGGGTTAAATCCCATTGTGATAACATTATTTGTTTATTGAGTTTGGCATCTCACGTGTCAATAAATGTAATATCACTCACATGTGTCAATAAATGTAATATCACTTTAGATGATTTCTTGACTACTCCTCTATTTCTTGTTATTGCACTGTAAGCAAACAAGAAGGAGCACAGTGAAGGCAAGGAGCATGAATGTGAAATAGTAGGGAATGTTTTTTCATGGTACAGACAACCACTCTGTGAAATTTTTTACTTCATAGAGGCATGTGTACATATTACACTTTTTTTTTTTTTTAATCCAACAGTTTCAAAAATTCTCCTGTGGTATTTATAGGTGCTAGTTCTGAATGTGATAGAACAGTATGCTTCAGGGCATCCTTAATACCCAGAACCACCAGTCCATGAGAGTAACTGGTATCCCGCTCATGTTTTACTTTGCTTTGAGGCAGCAACATTGGTCTCCGGTGGGGTTGGGCTGCTGACAAAAATGACTTGCAATTTGCCAAAATGAGAGGACGCAGACCTTGTCAAATGTACTTAATTATTCACTTAGTCCTAAGTGGGGTGATCTTACAGGAAGGGTGTTGTAGGGCTAGTGAAGAGCATTGTGAATGCTGGGGTCTCTGTGTCATGCTGTCTGCAGGGTTACCCTGTGTTCAGTGCAGGAGCTAGTGCATGCACACTTCTCCCTCCCCCCCAGTATTTTTGATATTTTTGGCCACAAGCTCAAGGCTGTAAAATATTATACTTTAAGAATATCCTTAATTAGGCTAAGCTTGTACTTCAGTGAGAGCATTGTTTCTTGCTTTTGTTCTTAACTCACAAGAGATCTTCTTGCTCCCTTCTTTACTGCATTTGCAGCACATGAACTCTTTTTCAGATGGGTATGTGTTTTGGAGACAGACCATCTCTTTTGGTGATTACTGGGAAAAAGATGCTTTAAATTATGTGTTTTTTGACATGTTCTTTTGAGGGGGATGAAACAGGGACAGATGGCTGCTAGTTGTATAGGCTTGTTTTTTAGTTTCTTTTTTATTTACTCTCTGATGCACTGAAAAGGACTGAAAGATGATATGGAAAAAAAGGAGTGGATGAGAAATAACTTTGCATTAATTTATTGCCTTACTTCCTACTTTAAAAAAGATAAAGTTTGTTCTTTCTCCCACCCATCTCTTGTAAATCTTAAATGAATTGTATAGTTAGATGAGCTCCAGCTTCAGAAATGCTGTGGGTTCATGTTAGGGGCAAATTAAACATTTAGAGTGAGAATCAAGCCTGTGTGTTCAGAAGAACTTTCCTCCACATATTCTGGCCCCTAACATCACTGGATGCCATGGAAGTGACAAACCTGGCTTGAGCCGCTGAAGCAGGAGCCTGCTTTCCTGTGTCATGGCTTGGCTCAGTGCAGCTCAGTACCTAGGACCGCTGGGCAGTCAGGGCTCTCTCTGTGACACTGCAGGAGCAGCCAGGGTCCCCCTCTGGGACATAGCAGCCACCTTGCTGCAGGGGCTTTCACCTCCTGGGCTGGTGCCAGAGCTCATCTCTTTAGGACTGGAGGTGGATGTGAGCTTGGGCTCCTTGGTGTTCCAGGTCTGCGTTTCTTGCCTCTGTTATGGATTTAGGTAATTAATTCTGTCAACATTTTTGGATTTATGGAAACTGGAAGTGATTGTATATATGGGAAGGGAGTTGGGGACCAAGTGGGTTTACAAACAAAAGCAAAAAGTGGTGCTAGGTTTAAGATAAAATATCTGTATTGCTACTTGCATGCAGAGTGTAAAGGGCTGTGCAAAGGCAGTAATAGCAAGCTATTGTGTTAGCTTCTGGAAATTGTGCATATGAGTACGGGTCTAGGCTTCTCAAAGCAAACTTTGATCAACCATTAAAACCTTATCCCAAGGGGTTGGATGTGATTCAGGTCTCTGTACAGCACTGTTCACAACTGGAAGTAAAACTGGGACTCCTGGCAGTTGCTAGGAAGCAGCAGATTCAATGCAGGCACCATGGATGAGGTTAGTATCAACAGACTTCAGGTTCTGCATCTGAGCTAAATACTTGAGGCAGCCTACTTTCTGATTCCTCAAGAGGAATGGGCACTTTTGGGGTGAGTTCATCTGACCCATCTCATCTTCAGGATTAGATGGACTATGGCCTAAACAGTGCACTGTGAGAGAAGCGTTGTTGACCTGTTAGGAAATAGATGTTTGTGAATCCTATTCTGTATGTGATTTACCGCACACTGTAAATTTGTATATGACAAAATATTTTTCTTTATGAAATAGGATGTTGCTTTCATTGCCTTGAAAAAATGACCATTTGTATATTTGGAAGAGAAAGGCTAAGTGTCGTTGTACAAAGCAAATGGGTTTTTAATTTGACCCACAGAGCCATTTTATGTGTCCCAAGGAAGTATTTACACAGTCATAATTATGCTAGGTAAGTATATTTGGGTTATCGATGGTAAATCATGAATGCAGATAATCCCATTTAAGCTTTTTTTAGAGTAAAATTGTGTTTGAGAAACTTCCATGAAATTTTATGGTTATCCAACAGCATCATCTGCCTTGGGTCTGATGCTGGTACCTAGTCACTTTCTGTGGTCCTGTTCCCAAGTTGATAAACCTCTGCAAAGAGGCAGCTGCACTGTTTCTTGCCACATGTTCTCAGACCTTGAAGAATAACAGATTATGTCATGTGACACTGAAAAGCCAGCCTAAATCTGGGGGAACAAGCATGACATGGAGATAATGAGCACCAAAGGACTTGAGTTGTCTTTACTGCTTTATTCAGTTGGGTGCCTCTGTACCCCATTCCCTCATGCACTGTGCAGTGTCTGGGAGTTATGGACATCTTGCCCTTACTGCTCTTCAGAGGATGCTGGCTCCCTGTGGACTTGGGAAAGGAAAGCTCTCTGTATTTATGCTTCCACTCTGAATGGGTGGCTGGGGAAAGGAGCCATCCCTTGAATATGGCTATTAAAGTAAATGCCTTTGCAGGTTTGCAAGCAGAATAAATGTGAGCAACATCTGCTGAGACTGTTTCAAATGAAATAACATTTGAAGCAATGCTTGCAGTTCATTTTCAGTGAATAACTATTTAGAGAATGGTTACACGTGCCTTGTTAACCAATATTATATAATAAACAATCTCTCAATGGTTTTCAGTAAGTTCTCTCTTTATCTCTCTGCTTTTGGGCTGTTTGGAACAAACAGAACTTCAGAAATGTTTTCTGCATACACAAGCTTCTCCACCAAATACAAAAGTGATATTATCTTCTTCTATTCCAACCCATTTTAAGGTCTGATGTTCAAGACCTTCATTAGATGACAGAGGGATTTTAGGTCAAGCGCTGCCGGACTTTCACAATGATTTCCATCTGAAGGGTCTTGCATAGTGAAGTCTCTTCATGTTTTATGTAAAATTTTAGTTGGGCTCTTGACTCATGGAAAATAAATAAAAATGAAGGGCTGACTAGGAGTGCTGCACTGAAAAAAAATTATGGAACTGTCTTTTCAAATGAACTGTGTGACATTTATTTGTGAGAAATATCCATTAAGTGGGTGAATAAAGTTACTGCTCTAGTTTGACATAGTAGGCAATATTTCTGTGAGTATTGTGCATGTAGGTGATTTACCTCTACCTCTGTTTTAAGTTCACCTTTAAAGTAATAAAACATAAGTGGGGAAAATCTTCCCGTAATCCTGCTTTCCCATAGCTCTTTGCTATGTTGCTTAAAATGGAACATTACAATGAAATAAGTATTTTCACTTTGTCCACCCATCAGGGTTGGGGGAAATCTATTTGCAGTTATTGCTGGTTCTCAGATAGTATTTCCAGTTTGCTCATCAGCAGTGACCAGGGGTGTGGGATGTGTAGTTGAAGGATCAGGGAGAGGGTCTCTGTCAGAGCTCTGGCTCCATGGTGAGCAAGGCTGTCTACAGGAGAAGTAAGCGAAGAAGCCATGTGTAGGAAGTAAGGAGGGAAAGAAGAGAAAATGGAACTGTTTTAAAACCTAACCTCCAAAAAGTGAAGGGTAAAAAAGCTTCAGTGAAACTGCAGCTGGGAATATGCATAAATGTTTATTACAGCTTGGTCTGCGTATTTATTATGTTAGCTGAAGAGTTTATCCTAAATTGTGTGTGTCTTTTGGCAGCTTATCTGTACAGTAGTATGTTGTGGTGGCAGCAAATCCAGAAAACCCATGGAAGAGGAGAATACCAAACTCTGGTCTAATGTGAGGTGTCCCTGCCCATGGCAGGGGTGTTGGAACTAGATGATCTTAAGGTCCTTTCCAATCCAACACATTCTATGCGTCTAAACAAGTGTGTGTTTGAGCCATGTTCATGGTGGTGCTAGGGGAGAGCAGTTGCATTCCTTAGGGTGCAGGCAGCAGGTTTGATGCATGGCAGTAGGGTGGCCATGCCCAGGAGAATGCCCTGGGCTGCAGGAAGGGGAACGGGTGCTTTCGGGGGTCTCACCCCTCAGTCTTCCCGTTGTGGCACAGGGCTGTCCAGGTACTTTCCCACTGGAATGAGCTTATGGAGGAGCACAGTGTATGCGCATGTAAGCATGTTTGTGCTTTTGTACTGGAATTTCCTTAAAGTTCTCAGTAGCTGCAAGTTCGTGGTAGTACTGTAATACCAATATTTACGCACTGTTTACCTGATGTGACTGCTGCTGTGCAAGCAAGCTTCTAGGATTCTTACTTCATTCCTCAGAATGATACTGTGGATGTGAATTCCTTGCATGATATTGCTATTACAGGCTGAATTGAATATTAAATTACTCCTCAAACCCTCAAGGCAGTACATCAGCTTCACTCATACTGAGCAATTTGTGCCATGTACCATCTTCAGTTTTTGAATTCTCCCAGGGCTAGGATTTTGCTCCATTCACTTCCATTTTTCTTTTTCAAAGTTGGAATGTTTCACTAAGGGTGAAAAATATTTTTAATGAAGTATTGTAATTTGATCTTATGTTATGGGCTTGTATTCCCCCCTCCCCTCATCCATGTTTCACCAGATGTTTTAAATATTTTCTGAGTACATGTGCTTTCAAGGTTTTTCTGCAAATCCAATCATGTTTTTAACAGGCACCGAGTCCTTGTGTATTAATGTTGTGTTTTTCTCTACTTTATGTCTCCTAGATCTGACAGATGTCTTGAGTTCTAGGTCAAGAGATTTTCAGAGTTTTCTGTATGAAAGGAGATAAGATTTGTACATAGTTAGAATTTCCTTGGAAAGGAACAGTTTCGGACCTCTGTGGGAGGAAGGCATTTCATTGACCACATGTTTTGTAGAATTTAATAAGTTTAGTAAGTAATTAAATCAAATAATTCATCTTACACTGCATCAAAAGTGATGGCTTTTGTAAGGAAAGCTGTACTTGTGTCTTTTCTTAACTTTTCGTTCTTAAAGAAAAAAAAAGGATTTGTGTATGTAACATGTAAAGAAAATATGGTGTTTGCTTACTTTGGAAAAAGATCTTGATATTAAAGTCAAGTGTTTAGCAAGATGGATGGCAATTTTCACTCATAGATACATGTGCTTAATTTAGTTTAATTTTCACCTTGACCAGCCAAATTAAAAAGGTTTGTTTGGTTCATTTTAGCCATAACTACTTTCTTACTCTTTTTTTTCACTTGCACTGCAATGCAGATTGTTTGTTCTGTGTTTCCTTACTTGATCTTTTTTCCCCACTATTTTTTATGTCATTTCTTTAAGACACCTGAAGGGTCATTTTTAACAATGAAATGTGAGGAAATATCAAAGGAAGGGCTGCTGATTAAGGCTCTTAATTTGCTGTGTGCTTTGTCTGTAGTTATCAAGCTGTAGAATGTGAGATGATCAGCATGTGTGATGGGGATGAGGCTTTAACCCCAGAGAAAGATTAGCTGGTGACTTGATGCTCCTTCCTCCTGTTTCCGTTTGCTGAAGTCCAGATAGAGAACCCAGTGCAGCTGGGCTAACTTGGTTCCTCATGGAAATTTTAGAAAACGGACATCCACTTCGTATCATAAGCCTGTGTTCAGAAACAGAAGGAGAAAGGAAAGGAGAAGGCATGAAGAATTAGAAGACAAAGAAACAGATCAGAAAAGAAGGGGCAGTGGGAATGGGAGAAGAAAGGAGTTAGTGGCAGGGGATGCTTACCTCGCTGGGGACAACTACAAATCCATAAGCGTTTACTTGATATGATTTTGCCATATAAATAATTACCATAGGAGCCATATAAATGATGCATGATTACGAGAAAGAAGTGAGTATGTTTCTGCTGCTCTCTGTTTTCTCCTCTTTTTTTTTTTTTCTTCTTTTTGCAAAACTGTCTGTGGAATCTGAGACCTGGGCCATGTCAGAAAGTGCAAAGAAAAATGTTAAAGGCATGAAAAGGAAGGATAATCCCACATGATTACACTTTTGTTATTTCTCAAGTGTTAATCACAAAATGAAAAATGGTATTGTGTGTAATTTTAGATTTGTATAAGTGCATGATGACATTTTGAATTACCTTTCCTGAAACACAAACTGTGGATGTCTCAGACATAGAAGACACTCACTGAATTGCAGAGCTTTAAAAATGACAGTCCTGGGGCTTTGATGGATTCTCTGTCTCCTGAAGTCTTGAAATTAAAGTCAATATTTTTCTGTATTTCCAACAGAAGTTAAAAGACTAAATGCAGACATTATTGCACAGTGTACCTGGGCTTATATAGGTGTTTGACAGGATGATCACAGGGTGTCTTCAGAATGTGAGTTATGAGTCTTGTTTGCAGTCTGTAGTGCTGCAGCATGTGTAGCGAATGATTATTCTCATACTTGGACTTGTACTTTTATCATTTAACATTCTTCTGTATTTGTTTTCTTAACATTTTCTTTTCTGGTGCAGTTTTTCCAGCTGCACTCTTTCTCCCTGTTTACAGTGTCCATTCCAGCTGGTTCCGTTGCCTTCCCATCCCATCTGCCACAGCCTTTCCCTAGCTATACTGCTGTAATCCCTTTTCTCCTACAAACCCTCCAGCAACCTGATTTCTCATTCATCCATACGCTGTTTTGTTTATAAGTGGAGAGTGTGGTTTTATGAGAAAAAGGAGAACATTCACCTTAAAGGTTTTTTGCATTGTTTTTTTATTCACCTCTTCCTTAGTGTGGAATAATGAGGATGGATAGCATCTGGTTCCATCACCATGGCTTGGGCTTGTGTCATCTCCTGCGAGAATGTCTGGTGACTGAGCTGCTACCCAGGAAACTGGGCCTGTGTAAAAATTCTGCATTAACTTTGTACACTTTCTTGGCATGTTGAACAGAAGTTGTGTTTTGGCTCAGCTAAAAAATGGATGTCTTGTGCCATTTTTCCCCCAGCGTATTTCTCCCCTTTACCATACCTCATGGCATAGCTGTACCACAAAAAATTCCCGAGACTGTATTTTGCAACAGTGGCTTCAAGTCTGGTCTGACTTAGGAAAAAACAGCTTATATATCTAGCTGTATTAGGGGGCTTCATGCTGCTGTGGTGTGCCTGCTTATTGTTGAACCTGCAATGAGGAAGGCAGTTTACCTTACATGTTTTTTCTTTTTTTGAAAGAAAAATAGGTTAAGTCTGTAAGTCACCACATAAATGCTAAGTATGATTACAAAAATGCAAAAATGATGATGATATAAAATTCTGTGAGGAAAGCCATCAATGCCTGTAGGCTTAGGTTTTTGTTCCTTTGCTTTTACAATGAGAAACTAAAAATGCTTATTCAATATTAATTCAGGATATACAGCAAATTGGCATTTGGAAGCATTCAGTTTTCTTCATGATTGTTCTGCATTCACTTGGCCGATTATCAGTAATTTCAGGGAATTAGAGATGCTCCTTTTAGAAGTTTCTAGTGAACTCTTTAGAATTGTCAAACAATAACAAACCTGCCACTTAGGCAGCAATTTCCCCGCTCGCTGTCCTCACACTAATGTTAGATTGCTCTTTGGGAAGGCTAGACAAGCAAACTGCCATATAGTAAATCATGGATTTAGGAAAATTTTTTCAGCCTCATGCTGCTGGGTGAATTTTGATCCAGTAATTTTTATGTTTGTTTTATTAATGCAAAGACTTATCCTCCAGTTTGCATGCAGCTAGGTTGTTTTTTCTTGATAACAGTATCTGCAAAAGGGTATTTTGTTAAAGAACTTAATGTTATATTTTTGTGGATTAAGCTTATGTTTCTTTAGTCATCTCCCAGTGAGTCCCACAGGAAGGTAATTCACAGCATGTGATGTCCAGGTCTTCACTTTTCCTCTCCTGTAAAACAAAATTGTTAAAACCCCTCAGGAATGGGGTTTGGAAGCACCAGTTACTGAACACTGTCCCCTTTGGTCCTGAATCACAGGACTTCCTAAAGCACAAAGTGTGGGAAAGGAACAAGAGCTGCAAACCTTTTGTGGTCAGAGAGGGGTGCTGGGAGGGACTGTTTCCTGGGTATGTCGGTGACAGCAGGATTCAGTATGCACCTTCCTGTAGGTTATGGATGTGCTAAGCATGATCATCTCTCTCTTGATCTCTGTATCTCCCTGTCTCCTGGAGTTAGCAGGTGAAGGGGGCCAACACCCCACTGCTTGTCTTTCTGCCAACTAGGAGTGAGGGGTGTGAATCTGAATGAGTGTGGGCTAAGGTGATTTGCTCTGCTGCTTCTCTCAGTGTAACTGCTTCCCAGCCCTGCTGAGGTGCTGCTGCTAAAGAGGAGCAGCAAATGTCTCAAAGATGTTTAACTGCTTTTCTCTCCACCTGTCTGGGAACACCAGAAATTATTGCACTTGACTGGTGTTTTTAGTCCAGTAGTCGTATTTGAGATAACCCAGCTGCTTCTGAGGAGCATGAGAGCGGTCTTGCTTTATACAAACAGTTTTGGAAACCTCAAAAAACCCCCGAATATACCTATGTGGTTTGTTTTAATTTGCTCTACATTAGTAATCACACAAAAGTACAGTGATAGTTGTATTCTGACTGGGGGAGGTGAGTGAGGTATGCTTGATGCTGAGCATGGGGCAGGGAGCCATCCAACCTGTCCCCTGGTCCAGCAGCAGTGTGTTTTGTAATAGCTGTGTCTAAGAGTCTTTCCTTCATGAGCGGCCTTTCCTTTTGCTGTCTTTTGCATGATGAAGAGCCCCTCTCTTAGAAATGTACTGTTGTGGAGAGGAGGGGACATACTCCCTTGCTAAGACTCAGACTTGATTTCCCACATATACTTAGCTTTGGCTCCCTTTTAAAACTTTTTGAGAGGTTTGCTTTTTGCATATGTGCTGCTTGACCAACGGATAAGTTATCTCTGCTTCTAAATTTGAACTTGAGTCAAAGAGAAAGAGTGATAAACATCCTTTGGAAATAGTTCAAATGCTTTAAAAATGCATAAATCCAAATCTCATTTGAGACACAGAAGTGAACTTTGTCATGAATTAATAACTTTTAAAATAGTTTTAAAAATCCCGGAGAAGAAACACAAAGTAATGAACTTGTTCTCAGGAATCTGTTTAGTTTCAGAAACATTTAGGAAATATTTTGTGTTTATGTGGATGATATGGAAGATAATGTTTTGGTTTCTGTAAAGACAAGATCCCATCTGAAAGTAGTGTGTGTCTGTATGCATACAAATTTACCATTGTTCTAGGGTGACCTTTAAAAACCTCTGCATGAGTGTTCTCTTTTAAATAGCCTTTTTATTGGTAGGGATGAGTAGTAGCTAACTTACATATTATTTAATGCAGTAGTTGTTTTGGCGTCTTGCATGAAATATAAGCTAGCTCTCATCTAGTTAAAATACTCTGCCTTCAGAGGTTGCATAAATGTAACTAACAAAACAATAAAGAGCTATTTTTCTGCTCTCCCATTTTAGATGACATTCAAAATGGTTACTTTTATTAAATGATAAAGTAGATTAAGTCAGAAGCACTGTGTTTAATGTAAAAATAGTCTATCTTGGCAAAATGTATGTGAACACATTCTTAGAGTTAACTTTCAGGTTTTGAGCTTAACACTTTGAAAAACAGAGGCAGTTTCCTGCTGGAAGCACATTGATTGCTTGATGCACAGAGAACTTCTACAGACTTCTACAGAGAAGCTATGGATGTTCTACTCACAACTGTACATCTTCCCGTGTTTACTCTGTAAATGTCCAGGTGCTGGGAACAAACCTCATAAGGAAGAATGGATTGAAAAATCAATATGGGAGGTCTTAATACCGAAGAGCTTTCTAAATTCTAATGTAGGATAAAAATGATGGTACTAAGCCTTGTTCTCTAAAATCCCTTGCTCTTTGGTGGGTTAAAGAATTAAGTCCATCAGTACAGGAGATGGCTCCCTTCTCCTGTGGCTTTCTTTTAGTGGTTGTGCAAGATAGCTTTCTTCCTTTTGAGGAGTGAAAATATCTGAGTTGCATTTTGCAGAGCCTTTCTGGAGAACTTCAGTTAAAAAGTATGATTACAGTTAATTTCAGTTTTGGTTGTAGCAGCAGCATCTTACAGACTTGGAGATACAAGCTGAGTATGGAAAGCCTATGGATGCTGAGGATTAGTCCCGCAGTGATCTTACAGCTGCCCTTTACATCCTAACTGTGGCATCAAAGGGCAGCTTGGGCACCCATTCAGCAAGGTAGCTCCTTTGTACCTCCAGGTTTACAGTGGGATGGATAGTGACCCTTCCATCTTCCTGGTTTACTCCTAGATATATTTTCTCATTGACTGAGGTTGTTGAGCCTTGATGCTGCAGAGGCTGTGTCTGAGTGTGTGGCACTTGGGGAAGTCAGTACTTTGTCCATCAATCCGCAGGCAAGTAGCACTGGCCATAGCCTTATGTGGACTAGAGGAAATCAAGTTCCTTTGCTTCCCCAGTTTCTCTTCCATCTGTCCTCCACAGAGATTTTGACAACTTGTTATCTTTCTACAGGGAGAACTGAGAGAAAGTAAGGTAGTAGCACAAGGAATTTAGCTGGATTCAGGTGCAGAAGGAGGCATTCAGTTGCTAGATCAGCTGTAATAGCAATTTTCTTTTGCTTTGTGGAAAACGCAATGTGTTTGAGGGATTTTGCAAACTACTCGTATCCAACTGGCTGCTTTCAGGGCATTTTCTGCACAACCTGTCCAGGGCTATTGATTTCCTTTGAACATGTTCGGATTTCTCATGTTCAAGCAACAGCCTCCAATTATTCATGCTAATGGGAGAGGACCAAGCAATACATGATGTCTGTCCCCTCCTTTTCTCACTTCAGTGTTTCAGTGCATTTTGGGCTGCAGAACAATAAATGCCTTATTGATCTCCTTTGAAGAATGAAAAAGAATGAAAACTCTTTAATAGTATATTTTATAGGTTTTTAAAAATATTAATAATTTTTGTAAACTAAAATTTCTCCTGTTCCCTTTCTGTGTGCACATATTTGAAATCGCTGTAGCACATTCTAGGATGAGACAAGGAGGGAAGTTTGTGGTGTGGAGACAGCTTGGAAAAGTTAGCTGCTGGGAACCTGACAAATTCTGGCACGGAGTATATACCATAGTATTTCAGTAAATATCTTCTGTTAGTTCTGGCTAAAGCTGTTTCTCCACTAAGAAAGATGATCGTCATCTTTGGGCTAGAACCAATCACAAATTCTAATGAAAATTGGCAACTGCAGGCATGAAAAGTCATTGATCCAAAATTTCATGAACTGTCTTTCATGTAGTGAGATTTTTTTTTTTTTTTTTTTTTTTGAACTTCAGCTGAGGCTCTTTCTGTTTGCTTATTCTTGGTTTTGAACTTTTAGGAGTAATTTTTGACTCTCTTCTGCCTTGGCAATGTGAAATTAAAAGAAGGAGTGAGAGGTATGTAGTTAAGCATGCAGCGTAACTGTGTGTTTCCAGGGTTGTAAAAGGAAGGATAGAAAGGGATAGGGGGAAGATAGGGGAAAACAAAATAAATGAAGAGATATAGCTTAAGTTTCTCCAAGGCTTAGAGTTTTTCTACATTTCCAGAAGAGAATAATTCAGGCTTCTGTTGTTGTAAGGGACTTTTTACAGTGCATGTAAGATAGACTGGAAAGCTGACTTCATGTGTTTCAAGCAGCAGCTAGTTTCCTACTGCTCATTAGGCATGGTTTTTAAAAAGTAGGGAATATAGTTTATTGTTATAATCTATTTCTAGTAAAGAAGAATTATTCAAGATGTCTGTTGGTCTGTCACCCCTTGGAGAACAGCAGATGTTCTGTTTTGTTGTCCCATTGTGGGCATTATCTGAACAACTTAAGACTAAGTAGTCTAAATTGTCTTCCTCCCTATTTGGCTACTGGGAACACCGGAGTTTTCTGCAGAAAATGATCTTTAACCTTGAAAGTTAATGAGACGATTTCAGCATGTGCTGATAGGTGGAACTTCTTATTTCCCACTCAGGTAATTGGGAAGAGCTTGTTTGGATGTTGATAGGTTTGCGTAGTCCCCAAACTCCACAGCTTCCCAGACCATTCTCTGACCTACCTCCAGTGAAAGGTCATACAGAGCATTGTGTCTTCTTCAGAGAGCTGCACTATCTGCCCTTCCATGTCATGGGCATGGCAGTTCTGCTGCCGTGCATGGCCTGTGGATGAGGAAGGTTGATGGCATTTCATCTCATTACTTGAACACGCAAATACTTGATTTTTCGGTGGGGATTGAGCTTAATACTTGTACCTGAATGACAGAAAATAATATTCTTGAGATCTTTATGCTCTCTGCTTTGCCTTTAAGCTATATTAGTCCCTGCGTGCAGAAATGACTTCTGCTAAAAATTGTCTATTTGAGCACATGGGGTGGCATGACGTGGCCTTTTCCCAATTCTGCTTGAGATCTTTTACTCTTCTTGGTCATCCGTGGCAGATACAAGCTCAGTAAAACATTAAATTGCGGAGATTTGATAACACTTTAAATGACAGCGTGTTTCCTGAATGTATCAACGTGTTTCTAATAATCCTAGTAAATGTTTCTGTCATGGAAACAAGGACAAGTGCCATTAAAATTGCAGAAACTGTTAGTATTTCTTAATAGTTGTTCAGGACTATGTTCAGTCTATCTTATTAACATCTTGGAGATGTTACTTGTATTTCCTGTTTTGCTGTGTCTTAAACTTGGTAGCGTTCATAGAAGCTGTTCCTTCCCACACATTCTTTTTTAGTTCAGTTTTGCTGCATATAGCTATGAAAATGGATGCATGTACGATTTCTGACAAACCCCTCCTTCCGCAGACTCTAAATCATAGAATCAAATGATAATTTGGGTTGGAAGGGACCTTCAAAGCTTATCTAGTCCAACCCCCCTGCAATGAGCAGAGACATCTTCAACTAGATCAGATTGCCCAGAACAACACCCAGCCTGTCCTTGAATGTCTCCAGGGGTGCTGGTGTAGTCAAGTTTTATTTGCTATTATAACTGTTATGCTGCAGTTAAAAATCTGTCTAAATAATTTCTGTAATGGAGCTATGTGGATTTTGGGCAACGCTGATTCAGATCGATCTCCAGGTATTGATGACCTGAAATCGTTGCCTTCTTCATCCTGACAGTGGCCTGTGAGCTGGATATAAGCAATCATTTTTATTTCTCAGGAAAAGCCCCAGCTGGGTTTTTGATGATTCCTGTACTTTTCTGCAGTGGAGCAAGGCTGGAGCTGGCTGTGCTGGCCCCGGCTTTGGGCAGCAGAGGCCAGGTGCCCAGTGCTCACTCCCTGGTGAGGAGGTTCTCCACAGAAATGCAGAGACATGCCAAATTAACAGCCAAACACTGTCAAAGGTGGAGTATTCATCTGATGGCTGGCAAATATAGACCTCTTCTCTCAGTGTTTCAAACATAAATGAGGTAAACAATCATCATACATAACTTGTTCACTGTTCACGTTGTTAAGATACTAGTAGCATCCCTGCTGCTATCCATTATTTACCATACCCTGTGTACACACTCGTCCATTCATGCTATTGTGAAGTCTTTAGTAATGTAGAATGTAGAAGTTTGGGTTTTTTTTTCCCGTTCTGAGACCCAGCAGAAATGCCATAGGGTTTTAATTTCCTTGTCATTTGCCCAGGAAATGGCCAGTGGGTATGTATTCCTTCACTGGCCAGGAGCCACAGAGGCAATGCTGGTGGGCAGTGTGGAAGCTCTGCAACCCTCTGGGCAGTGCAGACCATTTCCCCTTTGAAAAGTCAATTAGTGCAATAATTATTGAGCCAGTAGATGCAGCATTAGGATTTTATAAGAGTAGGGAAGATGAGAGATTCCCATACCAGTTTTGTAAGGACTTGTGTAATAACAAATCCCTCGCTAATTGAATGCATACATGTGGAATTACAATTAAGCATGTTTAACTCTTTGGAATCTGGATGTGATCAATGTAGGAATTCCCACCTCACGTGTGAGGTGATGTAGTGATGTATGAGGCTGTGTTGGCAACAGATGTTCAAAGAAAGTTTATTCTAGTGTAAGTCTGAAATGGATATAGACTGAGAAGTAGTTCTGAAGCAGATATTTCTGGTGCTGTGGGGAAATGTCACTGCTGTCTACCCTTTTTCTTCCCCATAGAAAGGCACAGTGGTGGCTTGGGGACCAGAAGGGGGTCATGACATTGCAACCATAGCAGGTTTTGTCTGGCTGAAACTCTCTGATGAAAGAACTGTAATGTGTATTATTATACTCATTATATCATTCCTGCTTCTTTCCAACTGAGCTCTACAAGTTGCAATCTAGATCCTATTGTTGCCTCTATATATCTTCCCTTCTGTCCAGCCAGAAGTTGCAGACTTCTCCCTTGAAGTATTTCTGAACTTACCCAAAACATCTAGACCTTATGCAGTATACAGTTTTCACATCACTGCATCACGTTCACTACAGGACCAATTTGGCCATTCAGTTTTAGGGGATTTTTCAAAGATGTAGGAAGGAAAATATCTGCCAGCTTCCTGCCTGTGTCTTATACCAGTGAAGCATTATGAACTCAAAGCAGCTAGGAATTCGTTCCTGTCACTGCAAACATTTGCCATCACTGAAGATGAAAATGTGAATGAAGATGCAAAACAGTCTCTTCATTATAACTAAATATCAGTGAGTGTTGTTAGGAAGGCATGATCTTTGATGTGCGCAGAAAAACTACAGCAGCAGTAAGTTGAGTAATCTTCTACTGTTGAAAAACAACTGTTTGAAGAAGGAAGGACCAAATTTTGCAAAAAAGACCATAACATCTGGGGGACTAGAAGTGCATCTTTCCCATGTTTGTAGCAGTAGTGTGAAAGCAGGTTAAGAAGTAATCCAGCATGTTTTCAGGAAATCCATGAAGAACGTACCCCCAAAACCCGAGACTGCAGCTCATTAAAATATACTGGAACATAATTTTTTGACAGAGATGAGCAGAACGTTTGTAACATGTGACATTTTTGTCTTTTCTTTTGGCATACAAAGGTATTTGCATTTTAGAAAAAAGCCCAAAGAAAGACAAAGAGGGTGCAGGTAATTAAATTTTAATTTTGGTTTTAAAGCTCTTTCTCTAATTAGCTTTAAAAGTCGGTGTCTAAATTGAGTTTCAAGGTGCAATCATCTTTTTCCTCCTGGATCTCAGTATTCAAAAGCAAGAAGAAAGGATATTAGAGAAAGAGAAGGAAGATTGTTATTTTAAAGGCCTTTCAAGATAAGGATTTAACAGTATCTCATTATTAAAATATAACTGTGGCAGGTTGATGTTTTCTTATTTCTGAATTTCAAAGTCATTGAGCAGTCATGGTTGGGAAAATGGAAAACTTGGATTCTATTAAAAGAGACTGTAAATAATACTAAGAAGCTAAGGAAGGACTCTTTTCTTTTTCTTTGTAATATGACATTTTGGTGGCTTGGTTGTGTTTTTTTTTTTCACTGTCATCCATTATTCCAGAGATGATCTTAACTTTTCTATCAGTTTTTAATTATAGACATGCTAATTCAGTGTCATGCATTTCTTAAACATATGCTAGCATGCAGTGGTTTTTATTTGTACATTTGAAATAGACAAGTGTATTTTCTGTGTGTTTATGTTATGCTTAGGGACATATGCACACCTGTCAGATTTTGGAGGCAGAATCTAAAAATCCCATGACCTGCCTCATTCATCTGCTAGAACACATTGTGCATTCTTAGTGCAGTGGTACAGCCTCCACCCCGATCCTGATGTGGCTGCCTGCATGCGAGGTCTCCAACTGCATGAGACAGTGGTATGAGGCAAAGAGAATAATCGTGCTTTCTCATGATTTTTATGTGGGAATGCTTATAAATGTGCTGGTTTAAAGCTAAAGAAATAAGAAAACAGAGAACAATATTTGATAACATTGGAAATATGTCTGTGAGGAAGTATATAAGCTGTTGTTTGAAAATTATACTGGAAGAATAACTGAAAACAGTTGGGCTTGTATATGAAGTAATTATAAATACCTGGAAATGTGTGAAGTTACTGATTTATTTATTTATTTATTCTCTGCAAGAGGGAAGGCAGTCTAGTTATTAAACCAAGTGTTCTGAATGTAGAAATATTAATTTTGGAAGCTGATGTTTTAAAGCATAAACATATTTTCAAGGAGAGAAATGCTAGTTATTTGAACTATGCCATCTTCAGCTTTCTTGTAATTCTGAACGGAGAGTCATGAACACTAGATAGTTGTCATTTGTAGGTGAATGATGCACAATTGATGTATATTTGCAAACATTAAAGCATTTGATAGAAATGTGTGTTGGAAATTCCAAGTTAATGTGACCATAAACACTTCAGTATGGTTTGAAAATCAGTGCAGAAAAATTAAAAGTTGGAGGTAATCTTAATCTAGCTAGACAGTGCTGTCCAGCAGGGTGTCACGAGGATTCCTGTTAGTTTTATTTAACCTCTTTAAATCTGGGAGGAACAGTACTGCAGATAGTATGTTAATGAAATTTCCAGATGTTGATAAACTAGGGAAGGAGAATAATACAAATGAGGGAAAGATAAATAACCCAATAGAAATGTAATAAACATACTGGGGAAAAAAGCAATTTGATTCAGTCTGATTAAATAGAAGCTAATGTATAAGAATATTGATCTAAACTGAACATATACTGCAGTTAACAAGACAAAGATGCTGAAGTGAAGCTATAGACAAAAAAATAATGATTTCTGTGCATGCTGTGGGTTGATACCATGATGGTAAAATACCCAAATGTGGTTATTGTTGACTATGTACCAGTGTCAAAGTTAAAAAAAAAAAAAAAGAGAGGGAGAATGCTACTTGTAAGGCAGCACTGAGGGGATTTCATAAGAGAATTCCACTATTCTGGGTGTCTTTTGAGCAAGTTAAGAGCAGAATGATATTTACAATAATGAACATCAATGGAGAAATAAGAAGGCAGAGGTGAAGTTATGTGCTGTGTAGCACTGTTAGGGGAGAAATGCTGTAGTTGTCCGTTGCATGTGAAAGTAAAAGATAGTTATATAAGTGAAGGGGAGATAACTCGTAACAGGAGGGTAAACTTAGCAAAAATGATGGAAATTTAGAAAAAGAAAATTCTGAAGATTTTGACCAAGTAAAGAGCATTTACTTTGGGAAATGCTACAAATTGTTTTAATAACTAGTCATAGGTTGAAACTGGAATAGATTCTAGGGGAGAGAAAAATACTGCTCTGGGCTATGAAGAGAGTTGGTAGTGTATATATATATTTCTCTTTTGCTGTCATGACCAGAAATGTTTTTCTGAAAAGATCTGCAATTGGTGGTAGCTTTGCGGTGCTACCCTTTTACATCCCTTCCAGCAGCCATCTACACATGCATCTCCGCATGCCTGTGGATGCTTCTGCAAGACAGGCAATACAGTTGTCCAGGGACTATTTTCTTTACCTCTTGAAACTGCTAATGTTTTTAATGTTTTTTCTAATTTGAGATTCCTACATTTGATTCTGACTGTTTCATTAATCTTGTAGGGAAGTGCTGGCTTGTATTAGCTGCTGCTAGGGTTTAGCGCAGTTTGTAGATAAGTTCCCAGTCAGCTGGTTTTTGTCTCCAACTGTTTTTCTTCTGTTGTCCGTCTCACAACAGTCTCAGTGGAAGTCTTTGCAAATTACCATCATCTTGTCTCTGGAGGTTTGCAAGAATGAAAAGGGATCTGTGGGATTTGAGTTTTCGAAGGTCATAGGAACGTTTGGCTCTTGCTGTGTCTGAGTGGAACAAGGAGCTGAACTGAACCTACTGAAATTAGAACCAGAGCCTTGGGAGCTGTGCTGGAGCGTGAAACTTAAGGCTAGTCTAAATATTTTTAAAGAAAGATTTCAGTTAAATATAGACAAAGTCTTAACCTGTAGTTTCAAGTACGTCAAGCTGAAAGAAGCAGTCTGCTTTCCTGAGCCCCAGGATGATCCTGATTCATCCTTTCTCTTGGACGGTAGACAAGTATTTGAGTGGTATGATGAGCTGGATGGGAGACACAGGCAGTAAAACTGTTGAGTCTTTGTCTCCCATCCCCAGACTTTTTTCCTGATGCTGAGGTAGGATCTAATTGTGTCTTTTGTACACAACACACATTCAGGAACTCCTAACCTGAGCAGCTTCTTGTTGAAAGCTGCTCTTTCCCACAGATTTTTTTGGTTTTATCGAATCACCATTTTCTCAGAGAATAGCATGTGGAGAGAAAAAATAAGTCCTGTTCAGGTCTACTCACCAGTCATGGGCCTGGTTGTCAGTGTGAGGTGCCTTAAATTCACTGTACAACAAATAGTGCAAACTGTGAGTGGCACTGAGGAGCTGAAGCATCAGTTGAAATCTTCACAGAATAAAATTTTCTTAGCTATGCTATATAAATAAAGGTATGTATTTTTCTAGTCAAGCCCTCTAAGCTGCCATCTGAGAGGAAATTGGTATGGGAAGGTATATATTAGCTCTGCTGTGTGAGAGCACAAGCTTTTCTGCTGAATGCCTGCATGTAAGATGACATATTTAGCTTTATGGATGAAATTTGCCAGAACCTCAAATACTTTTGCTCGTGAGCGTATTTGAAAATCAGAGAAGGTGATGACCCTTTTAAAATAAAAATGGAATTGCTGGCAGGAAGGGAAGGTACAACTCTGTGTTCCTAACATTTAAAGATGGTTATAAAACGTGTATTGGCTGTTTTTATAATTTATAGTGAAACTGCTGTTGCTTTTAATAAAATGAGACTTCCAGTCAGAATTTCATGATTATGAATGTGAACATTTTGTTACTGAGCTTGGATTTATCCTACAAATAAACATTTTCTAGCAGAACTGTGGCTATATACATAATTTAATGGGATTCTCTGTCACACGTAATTATTCCTGGAGTTAGAGTGTTGGACTTGTGGTTGAATGCTTGAGTTCCTTGAATGTGGCTCAAGAACTGAGCTAGTGGTAACTTCCATAATTTTTAATTTAATTTTTCCTTAATTCTTCAACTTAAAACTTCCTGTAATTCATTATTAGATTTACTGTTTCAAGCACTTATTTAAAAGGCACCTTAGCTGCAGAAGCAAATCAATATTTACAGTGCATTAGTGCCACAGAGAATTTGAAGCCTTGTGATTAGAGTTCATCGCTGTTTTATTCACTCTTCAAAGAAACCACAGACTTCAAACGGTATCAGCCATCATCCTGGAATCAGTGACATTGCGTTGGTCCCATGCGTACTTCATCTTGCGGTTTAATTATTAAGTTCCTTTCCTTTGATTTTCCTTTTCATATTTCAGAGTATATCCTCTTCAAATCTATAAATTCAGGTAAACCAGAAGATTGTAACCAACAATATATTAGAAAAATCTCTTCAGTAAATTCTTTTGTGTAGTTATTTTAATGGAGAATATAAAAACCTATTTAGAACAGTCTCTAGGAATAGAATTGAAGGAGGGAAGATTGTATGTACAAGTTGTGGTTAACACAGTGTGAACAAGATTTAATTCTTGGATAAATACCTGAAGTGGTATTGACCATATTCAAGCAGTGTACACTAGCATTAGCTTCATGAGCTTGTCCCATTCCAGCAAAAATTAAATAATTACCATATGTTTAGACTTCTAGTTTAACTGGGAAGTACAAAGATCCAACACACCGAAGTTATTGTCTTTTATAATTCTCTTTATTGTGAGGTTTGTTTAGTAATGCAAATCACTTATCTATGTAATCATTTTCATATAGAGATGGAGAGATTAAAATTGATCACATTGTGTGTCAAAATACCTTTTTTTTTTAAGGTTTGGAGAGATGCTCAGTAAATGTCTGACAATGTCTCAATAACAAACCTTACTAAAATGAGCTGGGACATATTAAACGTGGCTCATCAGTGAATAGATTTTTGTAGAGAAACTTCTCATGTTAATGTTTTCTCTGGGGCATATTAACATTTGGGAATTCTGTTGCATAATTAACTTCCAGTATTGTGAAAACTCTTTACTGCTGTCCGTGGTGCAAATTATCAGGTTTTCACTCCAAAGCAAAAGGCAAGGTAGTGATCACTGCTTGCATCTTCCCAGAAGTGCAGAGCTGTGTTCCAGTTTCTTTCTTTCTTTCTTTTTTGGCAGTTTGGCTTCTCTTGTACAGAAGTTCACCCAACTGAACTTTTGTTTTCTCAAGCAGTTTGAAGAAAAAGTGTAAAGATACAAGAACATTTTGCTATCGCCATGCTTATATATAGATGCACGAGCATAAGGAACAAGTGAACTCATGTTTGAAAATCGTAATTCTCTGTTGTAGGGTGGGTAGCTGAAGCAAACAGGATAATATGCACTGGCTGCTGCTTGGAACAAATATAGATTGGTACTTTTCTTAAGTGGCACTACATACTACAGAGCCACTTTCTTTCTCAGGCTAATCTAATAAATGAGAGTGTATGTTCGGGGCTGCGCCAGCAGCACAGACACTGCTGTTAATGGGTCACTTCATTACGCACCGTGGGGCTGTCGCTGGGACTGCAGCTGTGCCACCTTTGTTACAGAGATCTCTTGCAATTTGATAGTGCACTGTTATTATGTTTGCTATCTAGGGGGAAATGAGAGGCTTTACCTTCAGCTGCTTCATGAAACTTGAAGTAGTTGAAGACAAGGCAATCAAAGAAAAACCCTCTATTATGCATTTATGAGTATATACTGAGTAATCAAAATCTCAGTAGAGTTGACTCAGACCATAAATACTTTTCTGCATAATTAAAGTGATCTTTCCCAAAAATATTCTTTTAATTACTTCTAGTTCCATTATACACACATGTATGTATGTGTATAAATACATGTACACATAATTTATAAAAGGAAACGTTTTATTTGCTGGAAATTAACTATTGTGAATATCTTTGGTATGAAAATGAAAAAAAAAGTATTTTCCTTTTTTCAAAGGAACGAAAAATACTACAAATGTGATGGAAAAACATTCATTAATTCTTCACTATTCTTGTTCATCAGAATGAGCATAAAATAGAGTGACTGTTTTGGTGTTTGGTCATGTTAACACTTGTGCGTATCTCAGCAGCACAAGTCCTGTTGATAAAAAAAAGCCTTACACATTTTCTTTGTGTAGCATGGCTTACTATTTCTCAGTGTCTTTACAAGGCAATGCAAAATAAGAATCTTCATTTTAATATTATTATACTTAGCATTAACATAAATATATTGTAAAACTTAAGACCAGTTGTTTAAGAAAATCCCCTCGTTGTGTTTTCCTGCTGGTATTGTGAGACATGCACCTTCATCTTCCTGGGGAACCATTTCATCAAACCATTATATTCCTGGTTTTCATTCTGTTGCCAATTGTGCCTTTGCCACTGATTCTGCTGCTTAGTGCCATAGTTTTCACCTTTTCCTTTTCCACTTTGCATTCAAGGTTCCCAGTGCAGCATTAAAGAGAAATACAGTGGATAAATCACGTCCCCTCCATTCTGGTGCTGAGTGGGAGAGTGCCAAGAGGTCACAAATACAGGCAGTCTGTTTGTGCAAAGAGACGATAGATGTGTGGATACTTGTTGTAGGATAATAAATGAAATTGGAAAAAATTAAGTTATATTTCAAGAGAAACTAACTGTAATGTGCCATCAAACTTTCCAGAATGGATTTGACCTCTACATATATTAAAAAAACCCCATCTCTTTCCAAGCAGTCTATCTGCCTGCTGTATTGTTTATTACTAATAAAATATTTTTCTCCTGTCAGTCATGTCAGCTGGAAGGCTAAGAGAATCAAGGTAAATCAGCACACGCCTTGTTTCAGCTGTCAGGAAGAGGCAAAGTAAGAATGCAGAATAGGAAACAGTCACTTCTGTAAGTTTTGAGGAAGAAATGGAGAGTATATTTTAGAAGGCAAGGGGGCTGTCTTTTGCTGCAGAGAGGCAGCTTCTTGCTGTATTTTGTGTTGGCAGTGACCTTGCTGTAGTTGTGGCAGTGCAGTGGTAGAAAAGTCATAGTATCAGAGAATAGTAGAATAGTTAGGGTTGGAAAGGACCTTAAGATCATCTAGTTCCAACCCACCTGCATGGGCAGTCATTCTAGTCCAGTTCTTTGTTACCGGGTTGTTGACTTTAGGCCTGTGGCTGCTTGCTGTTTAAAATACCTGTAAATCACCTTAGCCTCCTAGTTGTTCAAGCTTATGCTAGTTTTTAATTTTACACAACGCACAGATAGTAGCAAGGCTATGTTTATACTTGGAAAACCAACAAGCTGTGCTAGGTTCAAAGAGCTGAGGTTTTGCCCTCATTTTCTCCTCGTGTGGTCAAGCGGCAAGGATGTGGTTTTGAGGAAACAGGCCTTGTCCTTGAGGAGCTATGCTGAGGTCAGTAATTCCTTACTCTGTGAAACCACATTTGGTCAAAACCACCCATCCAGAGCTTGAAAAAATATTTTTTTTTCTGTGTGAAAAACATTTTAAATCTAGTCAGTGTTTATTTACTGTCTGTTTTATTCTTCAGATATGCCTCTTCATGTCCGACGTAGTAGTGACCCTGCACTGATTGGCCTCTCAACCTCTGTAAGTGACACAAATTTTTCTTCAGAAGAGCCTTCACGAAAAAACCCTACAAGGTGGTCCACAACAGCAGGCTTTCTCAAGCAGAACACCCCTGGCGTACCCAGTGCTCATGAAAGAAAGGTATATTTCTTTCCCACTCTTTATCCAATAAGTGACAAATGCGCATGAATCTTGAGTTGTTATTTTATTCTTCTCTCACCTGCTCTTGGTTTAAACTTGCGTTTTCTGACCTTGTCCACCAAACTCCATCATTATCTGAGGAGTGTATTTAGTTGCATGTGTATCCTGCCCTTTGGAAACTGGGTGATGCCCACAGCAGGGGCTCCAAAAACTTGATTTTTGCCATTAACTGTAGCTGAAGCTCTGATTGCTCATTACTCTGCAAAGCAGGGCCTAAATGCTGTCACACGTTTTCTTTGAATGCAAAAAGGGCATGCCTATAATGATTTTTCTGATCTCCATAGAAGTCCTAATGTCAATGAATAATTTGCATGCCAGCTGGTCTGGTCTGTTTTTCTGACACAGCATTGCCGGTTTTTCCTTTCTGAGGAACTAGTCAAGTAATACAAAATACAAATTGCAAATGCTTTCTCTTCTTGATAACATTCTTAAAACTAAAACAGTGAAATGTAAAGTGAGCCTTTTTTTCCTTAATTTTTAAAATATTATTTCAGTATCTCTTCGTGTATTATATTATTAGCTCAAGAAGTCAGCAGGAAACTCTCTTCTCCATGCATTATAAAAAAAAACCATTCCCTTTTGTACAGCCCCTGACATTGCCCATGATTGTGATGGTAGCTTGTGGCAGACTTAAAATGAAAAACATACGTATATGTTCCAATAGAAATGAGTAATTTTTGAAGAAAGTTGCACTTTTGGTTACCATTCTGACTGCACAGGAGAAATTCCTCTTAGAAAATATGCAGTTTATTATAGCTATTTTTGTTTTTTTAATGCTATTCAGACTAAGACTCTGCATCCATGACTCACACCCCAAATAAAGAAGTTTTTACATGCTGCTAATGAGCTCAACTGTATGCAGTGGTCTTTTGGTAATTTCAGAAGCATCTATAAAAACACAGTACTACTAGGCACTGAGGTCCATGTTCTTACAGAGGTGTCAGTTTAACATGGTATTGTTAGGTCTCTGCTTATCAGGATTTCAGGTAGGTAGTGGTGTATTTTCTGTCACTTGTACTGAGGTGACCCAGAAGTCATGTTGTTTTGAAAAATATCTTTTATAGTATTCTGATTTGGAGAGTAAAAATGGTAATATAATCCATTTGAAGTATTAACATTTTCAGTTAATTTTTCTGAAAACCTAATGAGACTGCACTTCATTACTCCGCAAGCATAGATATGAAGGGCCATACATAGCATAATCAGATTTCTTAGAGTGTCTGGAGTTAGGAGAAATTGGAGAGAATTGAACAGCAGCAAAACTTTCACACTAGTCTTTTTGCATCATTAGCTGTTCAGCATGTACTTACTCTTGATTTTCATGAAAATATTTCATGACTACTGGAGCATGGTGACCGAACTGGAAGGGAATGCATGTGATCTCATGTAGTGAGGGAGAGGCAAGGCACAAGAGAACATTAAATCAAAGACATGGAAAACAATCAGTATAGGTTAGTTAGTACAATAGATACTGATAATTTCTTTTACTATTTTTGCACACTCTATGTCAATCCTTTGAATAGAGGAGATCACTTAGTGCGCTATTTTTAATAGATAACTGGAATTAAATAATAATTGCTTGTGCAACATATGTTATGAATTAATCTCAAATTCATTTATGCTAGACTGTTTTTTCAAGTTTTCAGCATCTTGATTTCTTCATGTAAATCAAGATTTTATAGTGAATCCTATTTCTCTTAGGAATGGATATTAAGAATTCTCCTTTCCAAATATTAGGAGCAATTTCATTTGTAGTAGTATTCTAAAACATGCATTTTTGAAGTATCTGTCAGCAATCATTTACCAAAGTATTAACATTGCAGTTTTACAAATGTTTTTTGGTTATTTGGACTGTATCAAGTCCTCACTACTTTTCTTATGTTAGGTTATTTTCTTCAGCTACTTGAATAACAAAAGGAGATGGCTGTGCTTTGTTCCAGACTGTTTCATTGATTATAGATGACACAGACATTTCAAGCAAAGCAACGAGAACAATCTTAATTTTCTGCTCAGTGCATTGGGCTTGAGCACCCATATATCTTTGTGGGCGGTTGGCACTATGTAATGTTTTCTCTGCAGTTCTCTTTCTTGACAGCACAAGAACATATGTTCTTGGGCTGAGATTTGCAGCACAGTTGTAGATTAGCAACTTTGCCCCAGCAGTATCTTGCAGAAACAAGAAAAGGGTTTCTGGGAGTGTTGCCAAAAGCTTCATCCACCTACTGACTCTAAGAAGTGACATTGCTTTCAGCCCGTCACCTCTAAAGAGAAATAATTGACAGGTAGAAACCCTTTCCAATTTTTGGAGGAATTAGCAAACGGAAACTGCATGTATCTGGCAGAAGGGATTTGTTTCTCAGGGGCAAGCGAGAGAAGACTCCTTATTGGTATTTGTTTCATTTTGGGTAAGAAGAATTTGGAATGGCAGGAAAATGGGCAGATGCCCAACTTGAGATGAAATGAAGGGGTGGAGTGCTGCCATGCACCAAAGGCTGTGAGGAGCCAGGACATATGCCAGTACTTCTGGGCAAACAGAAAGGGAAAAGGGCATTGGAGAGGGGGAAAAATGTGGGATGTATGAAGGATCCTGTCGAAGAAACTGTAGTGATACCTATAGTTATTAGGGTAGATGAAGCAGGACATGAGGAAGAGACTGACCAGAGAAGGAGAGTTTGCTGTGAAGAGGCCCGAGTAAGTCTTGCAAGAATTTGAACGCGTGTTCAGTTTGAGGTGCATTCCTATTACAGCAAGTGGGATGTTTTGGTATGAAACCCTTGCGCTAAACTGGATGTGATCTGTCAGCTATCTTTCATATCATCTCATCATAAGGAAACGTCATATCTACTGTCAGGATATCACAATACACTCTGTTTCCTTAAAATTGGAATCTCACTAATTTCTGGTTTCTGTGTTACTAACTTGTAAGAGCAACTTGAAACCAGATGTTCTGTGTCCCAAAATACTTATTATTGATTATTTAGAAGTTATCGTAATGTTGTTAACTGTATTCAGCAAAGCAACTCCTGACCTTGTCCTTCTGTATCCTTCCCATGAGTGGTCTCAACCAAATGATTAGGTCTCCTGATCTGTGCAGATATTCACCAAATTGGCTCGTGATTATCAGCAGCTTTAGTAGGCAAATTTATTTATTGGCATTTTTCTTATACTGAATATTCAAATCACTTTCAGCTACTTTTGTGTGTATGAGAGATGTATCTGTATTACCTGGTGACTCATGGCTTGACTTAATCCTCTTGCTTCCTTAAGCCATTCTAACGAAACAAGGAGAAATCTCATAGTAAAAATACCTTCTCGGAGACCTGCAGTAATACCTGATTTGCCAGCTGTAATTTTGTTTGAATTGTGTTGAACTGTACAGCTAAACAGATTGTATGCAACTGAAGCGTATTGTGTGTGCTTTTTTTCCACTGCAGTAAAATGCTTTTTTGATAGTCTTAATTTGAGTCACTTTTTTAACGAAAGTACCAAAGCCTGTTGGCGTAACTAGCTGCCCTTAATAGGTGTGAGCTGCATCACTGAAAATTACCTTTCTTTTCCCTTAGATGTTTGTGTTACTGTATTGGAAGAATATAAAGACAGCCACCCAGATACGTTGCATTTTATAGTAACTGTAAATTAGTTATCCCATATATCTTCAGTGTGTTTTTTTTTTTAATGTACATCTCCATTTGTGTTGATGAATTACAAGTTAGTTATCTGCTTTGATCCTGCTTCTCTGAAAGACACAAAGCCTACCTAGTTAACCTGCCTTGCTTAATACGGCGATATGCCATGGCTAACCGGTTCATAAAAAACTTTCCGTTGTGACTTCTCTGAATTTGATTCATATATTGTTGCATCAGAGGAAACAGCTTTGGTACAATAGAATAAAGTGACAATGTAGAGTAAAAAAAGAGAGCTCAAAAGAGAGCAATGAAAGGAAAAAAAGATTGTGCATGGTCTTCTGTGCCTCTTATTCCTGGGTTCACCCACCTGGAGCAAAGCAAATGGCATGCAACGTGTTCTGTGGGGTGGATCAGCAACAGCAAACATGTAGCTGAGTGTACTTGGCACATAATTTTTACGTTCTCTTTTTGCCTTTTCCATTTAGTCAGCAGCCATGTTTTTTGCTTGTTTGTTTTTAAATAGGTTCACCCATATATGCATTTTCAGGTTGAAAATAGACATGCCTTGTAGGAATAACTATTCTTAAGAGTATGCTTTCTTCCTACTTGGAAACCTAGTCTTTTTAGGCTCTAAACTGCAGAGGAAGAATTTGAAACTGCATGGCAGTCTCATCTAGTGTCAAATCCCTTATCTGTGAAGAACAGATCTCTTCTTGCAGGTATTTTGCTGTTCCTACGGGTGGAGACTGATGAGTACAAAATTGCTCGAGTGTAGGTTTTTATATTTTTGTGAAATACAATGCTTCCTAATCCTCTTTGTAAACAGAATGAAAAAATACTTCTCTAATGAAGTATGTCTAGATAAAAGTATGCATGCATTATATGAAAAGCTTCAACAATAATGGTGTGTCAGTGTCAAATTCAGATTTAAAGTGAAAATTAGTTTAGTTTAGACTTGGGTCTATTTAAACACAGCTTAGTGAAGTTTCCTTTGTCGCTGTCACTATGGCATGGTGCTTCAATAGATTGAAATTCAGAGGGTTGTAGAGCCCTGTATTATAACTCTGTGTATTAGTGTCATTTTACAGCCAGGGAGTCTGAATTGCACAGTGTAAATCAATTAAATTGATGAAGGAAGACTGGACTTAAAGGATGAGCATCATTCTGGATGCTCAGAGACTGAAGTGTTGCTAATGTTTCTTGGGAACCTTTGGTTTGTACTCCTGCAGAAGGGAAGTAGCATGTACCAGATGAACAGTGTTGTTAAATTGCTGTAATACAAGAGAATCAGCTAAGGAGAAGTACATGGTAAATGCAAAGATAGGTTTTAAACCCTCCCACATAATGAATGCAGCTTTCTTTGTCATGATAGGTTTTAAACCCTCCCACATAATGAATGCAGCTTTCTGCTTTCAAAATAAAAATGCAATATTTTAAACAAAAGTTCTGAAGGATTCAGCAGCCATGAATATTTCTTCATCCAAGTTTATTGAAGCAGGGCCTTTTTCAGTGAGACAGTCACAATTTTTGTCATTTCACATGTAATGTCATATAGACTGAGAGGAAGGGAGAATGAGAGCGTGTTATCCACAGGTGATGAAACAGAGTGTTTTAATGCAGAAAATATTGTTATAAGAGATAGATTAATGAAAATTTAAACCCCCAAATTTACATACATCAGTTTCTTTGTAATAGTAACTCACTGCTGGCAGGTTGTCATGTGATGATGAAGTAGTGTACAGGAATCACACCCAAACAGAGCACAATATAAAATAAAAATCATATGTGTTATTTTTGTCCTGGGTAGTCTGTAAAATTCATTACTTTCCTGGAATCACAGAACAGCTGAGGTTAAAAGGTACCTCTGGAGGGCATCTAGTCCAACCTTTTTGGTCAAAGCAGGGTCAATGAGAGCAGGTTATTCAGGTCTGTGTCCAGCTGGGTTTTGAGTATGTATATCTCCAAGGACAGAGGCTGCACAACCTTTCTGGGCAACCTCTTCTAGTGTTCGATCACCCTAATAGTAAGAAAGTGTTTCTTATGTTTTGATAGTATAGCTTGTATATATTCATATTCTTATTTCCTCTTGTGCTTTCAGTGGATACCATGCAAGAGAGTCTGACTTTCTTCAGCAGTGCAGCTAGTGAAACTTTAGTGCAATAAAAAATAAAATCTCTGTGAAAGAACTCAAAATTCCTGACTTTCAAAATGTGAAAACAAATACAGTATTTCTTAACATCAGCAGCAGGTTGGGAATGAGAGGCCCAAAGTGAAAAATCCTTCCCTAGTGCACAAAGAGATAACAGCCAATATCTATCTATCACTTGATGCTGTGCTCATACATTTGCTGAGTACTGTGCACATGGACAGGATACAACTGTTTGCATCCAAAAGTCAGTGTTGACCAAATGTGTTAAGAAGCAGGGGAAAAGCCGACAACAAAACCAACGAATCCAAAGTGAAAGTGTGATTTTCTTCATCTCTTCTGTTGTTTTATCTCTTTTTTTCTCCGAGTCTTTCATCTGTTGAAGCTCATCTATCAAATTTCCTCTCTGTTCTCCAAAAGCAACAGATCATTAGAGCAAGATACTAGAGAGCTGGGAGCTGATGGCTTTCTTACCACTTCTGCTCAGAGGCTGAGCAATTCTGTTGATCACTCTCAATCTTTGTTCTCCATCAGTAGTGCAGAAGGAATGCATATTTTTCTCCCAGTGTTGTGCTATCACATTGCTCAGTGTGATAGGTGAGCAATGTCTGGATGAGCAATGTCTGATCCATAGGTGAGGTGATGTGCTGCTGTATCATGAACTGGGAGTGCCAAGGAAGTTCTGGATGAGTAAGTCCCTAGTGGTGATAAAGGAGTGATAGAATGTGCGCAAGTTGTTTGTCTTTCACTTCGGTAAGACAGTGTACAACACCTCCCTCTGAGAGATGATGAAGGCTCCACTGAAAACAATGGTCTCAAGTATATTGTATGTAATAGTTGAAATTCTAACAAATTGCTGACTTCTGCCATTCATCCAAGTGAATGTGTACTTTGCAAATTCCCATATTTAAATGCTCATCTCAACTTCCTTTATCATTTTTTTTATGTTCTTGCAGTTCTCCCTGGGTTTGAGGGTGAAAAACTCTGGGATTGAAAGAGTAGGTTTAAATTAAGTTAAACAAAAAAAAAAGAAGAAAAAAGAAAAAGGTTGGATGTTCAGGTTTAGTGATTTTATTTTAAGTTTAGAAACATATATTTTCACTGGAAATAGTTGTATCTGCATTTTTACCTTCTTTTGTCTATTTAGTTGTAACACACAACTGTGCATTTACAGAAACACTTGTGGTTCAAGAGCTTCTGCATCTTGTTTTCATATTATCAAGGTTGTGTCTTGGTGCAAAGCATACTTTGATTTTGGCTGAATGTGTAGCTAGGAAGAGAAATGGAAAGTACAGTCCAGGTTGCAGTCTGTGCCTTCCCTAGAGTGTTCTGACATGAGTCTACATGGTTTAAATAGCAATTATTTCAGCCTTTTTTGCTGTATTTGTTGTATTTTAAATCTTGCAGTGAATATAAGTTACACAATAAGATAAGGAAAGACAACCAGGCAAAGTAGTCTCAAAATAAAATGAAGAGCCGTATGTGGAACTAACCTATATGAAGAATGGTTGGGGAGGAGGTGGTGAACTTTCATTAGTGGGGAAATTCAGCTCTAGCAAATACAGGATTTCAAACCAGGAGCACCTAGTCACCTTCTACGTTTATTTCTGTTATGACTAAATCTGGGGCTGAAACAGATGTCACTTAGCTTGGTTTTGTTTCACAGCCTGATGGAAAAGCAATGATCATTCTGTGCTACCACCCAGTTTAATTGTCTCTATAAATGAGCTCTTCAGCTCCTGTGTACAGATGTCCAACTTAAAAGCATTGCCTGATGAGCACATGAAATAAAAGAAATCTGGATAAAAGCTAAAACCAAAAGATAGAGCATGACGGGAAGCTGTTCAGTGTGAGAAAGGCCCATGAGGCTGCAAGGAGCCGAAGGTGACTGTTCTGCTGTAAACTTTAGATAAAAGGAAAACAAGCTGCTACAAGCCACCTGTCTGGTACCTATTTGGGCCTTTCCCCAAAGGCTGCAGGAGAGATTCTGGCCAAGGTCTGAAATGAGTTTGCAGGTGGGATGGGGTGATGTATGCTCTGCTGGGAGCCTTGCAGGGTTCCCTGTCTGCATTGTTATATATGGAGGCAGGCAGTGGTTTGGGTAAGGACAGACAGAGGGGACAAGTGTCTGGCTGGCAGCACATGAAGGCACGGCCCCTTGCCATGGGTTTGGGGCATGCCTTTGTGCTTCTGACCTTAAGTCACTGCTCTTCTCCATGCTTGTCAAAGTAATTAAGGAAGGGGGGAAGGGTGGAGATGTTTAGTTAGCCTAAGAAGGCAGAATGATTTCCTTATGCCCTGTCCTCCTTTCTTCATTGCATCACAGCAGATGTAAGTTTCTAAATGTATAAACAGCCACTTGCACAATTTTAGAGCTATGGCCATCTGAAAGCATATACCCAACACTTAAATGAGTACTCCTGGTGGTTTATAAGATATTATTAATTTAAAGATCTAAATATAAGATCCTTGTGAAGTTTCCTGTACCCCATTGTTTCTTCTTTCCTTAGCTTCCTAAATATATTTACTATTAACATTCTATTTGTTAAATCTGATCTTCAGAGCATACTTTCAAAATTAATTCATTATCAGCCTTTTTTCCTTCCTGCAAATTAATTTCTTGGCTTTCCCAAGGAATCAAATAAAAGTATTTTGACATTTAAAATACCCCCCCCCCCCAGTTTACAAATTTTATTTCATCTAAATCCAAATTGAACATGAAGCACTTTCAAATTTGGCTACAAAAGCAAACATCTGATGAAAGTGGCAGTATTGTGCATAATTATATTATTGCATTTAAGCACATAGCCATATAGATCCATATATGAATCTGGATAGACGCAGAAATTCTTTAGAGGCCTCTAAAGCGGTGCAGCAAAAAAAACGTATTTCAATTTAGTGAAAAGTAGTGGAAGGGGAAACTGGTGTCTAAGTATAATGTGTAGGTGAATCAGTAGTGTAGCTTCATAACATTCTAAGTGAGCTGGTTAATTTATTTTTCTTTAAAATGCAACTGTGGAAAGCCTTTTTAGTTAAGCTTACAGAAATAAAATCCAGCTTCTGAATTATACATACGGAATATCAACTGCTGTATGTTATTTGGCTTGTTTTGCATTATCTCTTGTTTTATTTTGAGATTAATAAGAGTGAATGGAAGAAGCAGCTTCTTTCCTGTCCCTCAGTCTGAGAAATAACAATATACACTGCCTTGTAATTTCTGGCTTTGCATGTGTACGTGCAAAGATCATGACATTTTTGATTTTTTCCTTTGTAAACAAGAGAGGTCAACAGAATGTTTTGGATAGGCAGTCTCATGTTTTTTATTTACTCTTAATTTAGCCCATATTCTTTCACACTAAATATTTATATATAACACAGCATGCACTGAAAACTGTCCCCTAGTTATTGCTTTTTTAAGGTCAGGCCTTGCTTGTCAATCAAAAGAGAACATAGTGTATTTGAATTGGAATTGGACAAATCTGGAAGTTTCTGAGCATAAGGTGATAGAACTTTAGCAGAACACTGGCTTTTCAATTGCTTATTTAATGAACTATTGTCCATGCATAATACATTAATTCCACTTACGGAGCTATAAAGAGGGTCATTTCTAAAGACAAGTCTTTCTGAAAAGGTTAGAATGACTACAGAGTGGTGATTCTTCTTATCTTTCATCATAAATAGGGCACACAAGTTCTTTACTAGACTATTAGATTCACATCTTCTGCATCCTAAGACAGTTTATACAAGTTGCTGGAAACGACTCATGGTCCGGGTCAGAGCTGAGAGGAGGCACAAAGCTGTGGTAATTCCTTAATGTGGAAGTCGGCTTTTACTTTACTCCCAGGAGAACAGCTTAAGAGCAGAGAATCCAGATATCTGGAGACTGGATACTACTTATATGTGTTAGATGGTTGTGCTGTATCTGGATTATTGTGGCTGTTGGGATCATATTCTTCAACCACAGAAGAAAGCAAACTGTGACCTGAAACTGTAGAATAATAAAGTAAACTGAATCTACTGAGGGGAAAAGGAAGCTTGCCGAAGCAGTAGTGTCAATTTCCTAAGAGAGATGGGTATTTATAAAGAGTGACCAGTACAATTGATTTCAAGGTAAACTATTGAAATTTGGTACTCTTTCTTGTTAAAAAGCTGCTGTTGAATAGAGAGAATAGTTCCAAATCTGACCTCTGTGTACGAAGGTGTTCTTTTTTTACCAAGGGGATTTTCCATTTATTCACACCTGTTGGGTTAATTAATTGCCCATGTGTATTTTCCCTGTAAAATAGACATTATTTGTGCATCCTTCATCCTTTTTTAAAAATTAGTTTTATATGAGGAATAGGTGTCCAGTTGGTCTTATCCCTAATTTATTTGTCTTGTCATGATTTAAGCCCACCCACTAACATGCAGCCATTCACTCACGCATGCGCACACACACTGCCCCTTCTCTTCTGGGCAGGAGCAGGGGGGAGAATAGAAAAAAATGTAAATCCCACAGGTTGAGGTAAGAACAGTGCAGTAACTAAGGTACCATAAAAAGCTACTACCACTAATAATAATAATGATAATGGAAATAAGGGGAGAGCATATAAAGCTAAAAGGTAAAAGGGGAAAAAACCCAATAAACACGGGGGATGCACAATATAATTGCTCACCACCTGCTGACTGATACCCAGCCTGACCCCAGCAGCAATCTGGGCCTTCCCAGTGGCTCCCCTCAGTTTATATACTGGGCATGGCAAGCTGTGGTATGGAATACCCCTTTAACTAGTTTGGGTCAGGTGTCCTGTCTCAGCTTCCTGGCAGCTTCTTATGCCCTTCCTCACTGGCAGAGCATGAGAATGAAAAGTCCTTGATCAAGGAAAGCATTACTTAGCAACAACTAAAAACATTGGTGTGTTATCAGCATTCTTCTCAGACTAAAATCGAAGACACAGCACTGCACCGGCTATCGAGGAGAAAAATGACTGCTAATGCTGAACCCAGGACAGTCTAAAGTTTAGTTAAAGAAACCCCACAACCAATCAACTAAAAAAAAATTCCAGGAATCTGGTCACTAGAGCTTCAGACACCATAGAAAATAGGTATGTGTGTATACTGCATTTATGAGCAGGTGTTTGCATCAGTCAGAGAGGTATTTACACAATAAATAAAAGCCCCCCATTCATAAACTATACGAATGTTTTGTTAATTACAGTATTTAGCAACCCGTCTGAGAGTGATAACAAACTGTCAAAGACTGTTTAGGATCTAACATGGGCATAGTGGAGCATAAAAGCAAGGAAGAGCAGACTTTATAGCGATTCAACAATAATAAATACACTTGTAGACATGCATTTGCCTGAAGTGAAATGAAATTATAACCCCCTAAGACTAAATGAAATCTCATCTCTCATCAACATGAACAAATCCTATCTCAGTCTGAGGCCATCACAAGGAATCAAACCCAAGCAAATGAGAAACTTTTCCCAAAGTGCGCAGTGAACAATAAAAACAGAACGGACAGTAAAAGAAAGTCAGTGCAGTGTTAGTGAAAATCCTAAATGAGAGGTGGCAATTTGCAAATAATTAAAGTGAAAACTTGTTTATGTTTTTGTATCTCCTTCCAGAGAATTATGTTGAAGAGGTCCTCAGTCTGTTTTACTCCTGATCTGTTGCTATATAGTATTAAAAAAAGCATACCCAAATTTTCCACAATTTACAGTAACCACAGAGGAGATAAAAGCAAACAGAAAAACCAAATTTCTTCATTACCGTAATGCGGCCTAGTGGCAGACAGATGTGAAACTGTTGTTGTGCTATGTGGAGGATGTTTTGCTTGGGTTAGTGACGCTGGGGGTCCGTAGGAGTACAGCTGTGGGTTAAAGTCATGATTGAATTTATGCACTAACAGCTATTAAGTCAAATGCAGAGATCATTCTAATCCATCATTTCATCTACAAGCTGCAGTGTCTTTGATGAGGAGCTTATTATATATTGCAAATCATCTGAAGTCAAAACTATAGCAAAATTGTTTCATTTCTCCTGTCCCCTTTTACCCAGCCCTCCAGCAAAGCTCTACAGGAACACCATGCTGAACTAAATCTTAAGGTGTTAGAGTATGTGTCTTCATTAAAAATACTACAAAATACTGCTGTTAAGTGCAGTGGTGTTACTGTGACTTGGCACTTTTGGTGTTGTATTGATCAATTTCCATTTCAAACATGATAAAGCTGACATAGCTCGTGGTCCCCAAAGATGTTTGGGAAAGAAACTTTTTTTTTTTTTTTAAATTAGAGCATTTAATTGTAACTGATGATACATGTCAGCCCTGATCCCAGGAGAGCTTACAGCTGCAGCTCCAGAAGAAATGCCAATTCCCTGTGTGACCCGGATGGCTTCTGTACCATGAAATCTTTTTGTTTATGGTATTGATGTTAAAAGCAACACACACCTTTTCTAGTCGGATGTTTCGAGCATGTGTTAGATCTAATGCTAGATTATGCTGAGTTGGAATAAAGATTTCTGGGTTAACACATATTAAAAAAAACCACAACTAAACCTATATATAAATTATGTAATTTAAATAGCAAACAAAGTGATGGATGGTTCAGTAAATCCCAATGTTCAAGGCGCAGCCATGTGTTTTTCACCTCCATCTCTGTATTTTATCACCACTTCTACCTTTGAATTAGATCTGGCAGTAGCAGTAGTGGAGATCCCTGCATAGATGGGGTTCCATGTCACCAGCAGCATCTTATGGTTTTGTTGTGTAGCTATCTGCAAGAAGCACCATGCGACAGTGTTGAAAGTGCCAGTTTCTCTGTGCCTTGTCTAGCTTAGTGTTTATGTCCGTGCCATCACACAGGGATAGCTGTTTGCTAAAAAGCAATGGCAAAGAAAGGAGGAGAGAACATGTCTGTGGCCAGTTGTTTTTCTAATGTTTCATTGTTTGTCTAATACCAACATGACTCTGTGTGTGACTGCAACACTGGTAAAGTATTTATTCTACTCCAGTAGCAGCTGTATTTTGAGCCTCTGAGCAGCACTGAGAAACACAAGAAGGAACCACATCTCTCTACCATTCCAGCGTTTACTTCTGCTGTCAGAAAAATCACTAAGTGTTTGAATGATTGAAGAACAGCACATCACTTGATGAACTTTCTTCTCTCTTGTTCTTGCAAAGCACTTTTGTGCATGGGTAATGGATGCTGTGTGGAGAGAGATTTTTTTGTGTAGCATAGGTAAAATGTCTTTTTTAAAAGTTTGTATTGAAACTTGTAAACAGTAATCAATAAAGGATTTGAATTATATACAAAGTACAGAAATACAGAAAACATTTCATTACATAGGAAGAAATTTCTTTTCATTCAGAGTAGGTGATGGTCTGTCAGTGAGTTGTTGTTAGATGACGGTAACTCATGTACCAACTGCATGGGGTTTTTTGTGCATAAAATGATCTTTTGTTACTTCTTTGTCAGATTTTGATTTTGTTGTTAGAACTTCCTACCACTTTGAATAGGAAAAATTGTTGTTTTGGCTCATAGGAACTGTGCCACCTCTGTCACCTGAAGAGAAGAATTAAATAAGAAAAGCAGCAGGAAAAAATCAATTTTTGCACACTGTTTCCTGGCTTTTATGGCTCTCCTAAGGAACAGTTGTACAAAGCAACGACTGACTTCCACTGTCCCTTTCGAAGCAAGAGATTAAACAAGTTTCTAGTTTGCTGTGAGGTTAAACAAATTGGAAAGCTTGATTTTTTTCATTGCTAAAAGACGCAAAGTTCTTACTCATTTGTGGCGGGGTAAACTAATTTATGATGCTGATTTGTTGGGCTGTTTATTTTTGCAGATATATTTTTACAAGGTTTTCTCGTGCTGGTTGAGTTCAGTTTTTAATGTCTTGAAATGGAAGTCTTACACTACAAAGTCTCTTTCAAGAGAAGAAGTTGTCATTAGTTAAGAAAGCTTAAATTTGATATGTCTGGGAAAAGACTGCTCTCACACAGGAAGCTTTTGAAGACTGTGCTACATATCACAGTTATACTGAGACCTGAATTTCCTAGCAAAGCCTGTCATACATTTACCAGAAATAAAGTTGTGAAGGACAATTGTAAGGGAATTGATGCTACAGTCCATATTTTAGAATTTGGACTGATACTGTGACACGCCAGAGAAATATCAATACAGCAAGTAGGGAAGGGAGAAATACTCATGCTGATGGAATAAAGTATTGATTTGAGAAAGGGTCAAATATCTGCTGTGTGCTATGAATACAAAAAAAAAAAAAGAAAAAGAAAAAAAAAAGGTTTCAGCTGTAAATGTGACTGTATTTGTATACCTTCAGGCAAACCAAGCAAAACATTATTATGTGGAATAATAAAAGCAACTTTTAAACTCTATAGCATGATGCTCTGGCCTAACATGTTTGGGTGTTTTTTTTAAAGAGATTCTCAAAATTCTCATAAGTCATAGTATAGCAAAATACGTAGCACTGCAATCCTATTTTACAAATAGATACCTGATTTGACATGAGGATAGACAAACATTGACTGGAAAAATATTTTGCTTCTGGAGGAAGGATACTTAAAGCATAGTTGTAATCTTCTTTTGAAACCTAAGCAGAATTTCAGTTCCATATACTATTTTGATTGGAGGGAACGAACCTCTGTAAGTTATCAGTAATTCCTTGGCTTTGGGCTAAGGGTAACTCCTGTCATTAAGGATCGGCCTCTGTTTTTACTGGCTTTTAGTGATCAGACTGAGTAAGGACTAATAATCTTTAGAAGCTGAAGAATTTGTACAGTTTGTGGGAAAGATGTGCAAAGAAACTAATCAATTAGAAAAAAGAAGATATCAGTCTCAATGGGATAAATGTATCTCCATCAGGGTAACCTGCATCTGCTGCTGTTGTACAAATGTGACTGTATTTGTATACCTTCAGGCAAAACAAGCAAAACATTATTATGTGGAATAATAAAATCAAGTTTTGAACTCTATAACATAATGTTCTGGCCTAAAGGACAGTACCTGGAGCAGTGAGACAGCTTTGATTGAAAAGGTGATTACATACAGCAATTTGGGAAAATTATGTAGTGGCCCTAGCTGTTACTGAATGTACATATGCTGGATGAATGTTGTATGGTGCATTTGCTCTTGGTAAGAATGAAACCAGGGAGCTCCAAAAGCCTTGCAGAGTATGTATATACTTGGGAAGACTGTGCACTGGAGGTTTGAAGTTGGAAAAAGAGAGGTAGTGAAGCCCAGGTGGGTGCAGGAGCTATAAATCCACCAAAGGCTTCACTGGCATTAAGTAAGGGGAGCTCTTGCAATTGAGTGGCGGGGCAGTCGTGTCTTTGAGTCCAGCCAGAGCTGCATTCTCCTTTGTCAGTCTTCCTTCTGTATTCGTTTAATAACCAGCTGCATTGTTAATGTGCAAGGACTGGTTGTTTTTTATAAGACACTTTTTTGTTTCTTTTAAACTAGAAAGATGAAAACTACAGAAGCCTACCACGAGATACTAATAGCTGGTCTAACCAGTTTCAGAGAGACAATGCTCGTTCATCGTTAAGTGCCAGTCATCCCATGGTGGACAAGTGGCTGGAGAGGCAAGAACAGGTAATATATATGTGTATATATATTACTTTATCAATCTAATCTTTATGCTACTCCAAGCTATTATGGAGTGTATTCGTATGTGATAGTGGCTCTCTAAGCATGATACAAGCACCAGCAGTATGCTGACTAAATTTTTATGGGATTCCTTCTGCTTCCAAAATAACTGCATTAAGACTGAAATGGACAGCTGAAAATTGTTTAATTTTTTTAGTCATAAACATTTATATAGTATGTGAAGTGCTGCTGTTCTTCACAACTGATACCAATAGGGTTATTTTAATTAAAGGGCATTATTTTAATAAACATTTTGCCATTGAATGCTAATAATATTACTATTAAATAGCCAACGTGAGTCAGTTTTCACACTGCACTTATAAATGGTTGTTGCTAACATTGTAACACATATTAATTATAAATTTGAAGACAGTGATCTTTAATATATCAGAGTTAATATATTTATTTAGTGTACATTTATGCTGCTTTTGATCTTGGACTTTTTGGCACAATTCCAACTTCTTTTTATTTATTAATATATTAGTAGAGGTTTAAAGAGGTCTGAAATTAGAATTACCTAGCAGTCACTTTATGTATTTGTATGCGTCTGAAATTTTCCAAGAGGTGTCCTCATATGTATAATGAAAATGCATCTGTACTATGGACACTGGAAATACACAGGAAGCCCATATACAGCATTGTGCATATGTAGGATTATTGCTTTATTTTTCTTCTTTGTACAATGTAACATGAAAACACTGAGGGTTTTCATTGAAAATAACTGTGCAAATTTTGTGTTTTCATAAGGCATCAAACCAGAATTTACTTTATACAGAAGAATTTAGCACGGATGGGTTTAGCTGCTGTCTCTGTATTTGCCTGTGTTGAAATGAAAAGTTGATGCTCAGATCTGAAGGTATCTCCTGTGATGGACAGTTCTGCTTGTTTGATGTTTCCAAGGCATATTTCCATACCTCATTAGATTTTCACCATGGCAGTTAATGAAACTGTTGTCTCAGCAAAAGAAGTTGGATTAGAAATCTTCATAGCAATCATCTTATGAAATGTTGGGTACATGAATATTTTAATATGTGATGTTCTATAATATGTTTTGTGCTGATTTTGGTCTCTGAACAGCTCAACTAGTTCCATTTATTCACCAATTAGGTAAATGATTGGGCACTAGTGGTAGTCTGGAAGCACATTTGTTACTGACTGAAGTCTGAAGTTGCAAATATTTTTCTTTTGAGCAAATTTTCTACTTCTGTTTGTTTGTGGTAGTGGTTTTTGAGAAACCGTTTGTTCTTTAAATATGTTAATGAATCTGCATGTCCCTGGAAGACCAGGATCCTTCTGTGATTTCATATTAGCAGGATAATTAATTAAACTGAAGCCCATTTAACAGGGTATGCACCACAGGTAAGGCAGTGACAGTGTGAAGAAACCTCTAGGGCAGGACTTATTACAGATACCAGGGGTAATAATAATCCTGGTCTAACCTGGCTTTATGGCTCTTTAGAGAAGATAGCTGTAAACCCTGAATTCATCTTGGAGACTGCAGAGGTTTATTGTTTGTTCTGGCTTGGATTGAGTTACTTCTCTCAAAGCTTGTCTCATCTTTTGCTTTTGAATAGAAGATGAAAAACATTCCAGGATGATCTTTGTCAGCATCTGACACATGTGAACATTCACTGGAATTGCACTTTGAGGAATGAAGGTGTGATGTGCTGAGGAAGTGCAACTAGTTTTGTGTGGACAACACCTCATTTTTTATAAACAACTATGGAACAAACCATAGCAACATCACAGCCAGTTCTGCAGATGAAACTGAGAAAGACCTTGTTTCTAGAAAGTCATTATAAGCTGTTGTAATAGGGACTAATAACAGCACAGAATTATATATGTTCAAGTAGTTATTAGAAAAAATAGTTCTGTTAACTAAAACTAGGTTTTAGTGCCTAAAAACGGAGGAATGCATGAAGTCTGTTGAAATTCCTGGAAGTAACTACTTTTGCTCCTATCTGTTGTGCTTTCCTAGGACTCTGTCAAATTAGAGTGATACATCGAAGAAATGGAAATGATTAATTCTGCTTTCTGAGTCCTTTAAGGTATTCTGGCTGTATATGCTGGTTAGCTTGCTTTTCCCACCAATTGTTCCCAGTTAGTTCCAGAGCCTTCTGGTTGTCCACAGAGCGAATGATCTGTGTATTTCTCAGAAAGTTCTGGTATTTCTCAAGCCAATAAAGTAAGTCAGGTGAAACTTCGTACCAGAGAATCATTTCACCATTATGAAGCCAAAAATCCAAATACAGTTTCAGAATAGCGTTAGAAAGTTAAGGATTGTATTTTTTACTCCTTTGCTCAACTATTTAATTAATTCTTTCCCACAGATTGACAATTTTTAGGAACAAATTTTACAATATTTAATTTAATTCTGAAATATCTTAAAAAAAGAGTTGGGTTTTGTTCTTCACCTTTCCCTCCACAGTACTTTCTTTTCCCCCACAGCAACCAAACTTTGAGGAATAGTTGAAAAATCTTATTCCCTCTGAAATTTATACATATATATGATAATGTCACTTCTATTTGAGAACTCAAGACTTGCTCAGGCCCTGATCAAATCTGGACTCATGCTGTTTCCTACCAGGGAGACATGAAAAGGAAGTGTGTGAGCGAGTTAAAATTTTCACCAGTTCCTGAAGTTTAAGTACACAGAAACCTTCTCTTGGGTGGTCATTTTAGTTTCTGTAGTCAAATATTGGAACCGGCAACAATCAAAACACCTTGAACTGAAATAGTATATTCCTTGCTTTGCTGGCAAGGCCTGTTTCACAGGAGGATTAAGAGCATCCAGCTGTGCTGTGCACTGGGAAAGTGTGCAAGAGCAGCAAGGGAAGGAAATCCTCCAGTGGCCCTTAATTAAAAAAAAACCCTTATGAAGTGGTTGATCACATTGGCAAGTGCAATTAGATTGGTACCATTAAAATTAGATGTAAATCTATATACATACATTTGTATTTGGTATATATCTGTATTTGACAGTGCATGAAAGCAAGGTAGGAAATAGAGTAAAATTTCATGGTTATAACAGAAGAGCAGGTTTGATTCCTAAATCCCCAGCAGCTTTCTAGTATCTAGCAAAAGCCAGAGATTAAAGCAATTCAAATGTATTCTGAAATGGGAAGAGAAGTTGGTTACTAATGCTATCTTCTTGAGCCAAAACGTGCTGAATGGTACATTCCTGAAGTTACTCTTGTTCATGACATCTGTCCATAGTAATCTGGTACGGTTACTCTGGTTCCTTTTTTAACAAGATCAGATGTGCAAGTAGCATATGGTCTTGTATCTCCAGCTGTAGAGTACCTGCGTTCAGCTTGTACTTTCAGTAAAATAAGACCTGCTTTCAGTGTGATTGAATATGCTTTCTTAAAACATTGGATGCTATAAATTAGTGTGATTCAGCACTGTCAGTTGAAAAAAAAAATAAATCAGAGCTTTTAGAGGTAGGTTGGTGGTGAATTTAAAACACTAATTTCTTGTGAATTCTCATGCTCCAGCTTCCCCATGTTATACAATTTTTCGTTTAAAACAAACCCTGCTTCTGTTTTATGCCATAACATAGGAATAGAAGGCAGAAATGCAGCTCATTCATTTTGTTTATATTTTTGGTTTTGCTACCATACTTTTTTTTTTGCTTATCCATGTCTGAGAATTGTATTTTGGCTTTTGTGTCTAGGTTTTGTTATGATGGTAGCTACAGTGGAAAAGTCTTCAACTTCTATGATTCATGTCCTGGAGATGGGGAAAGTAAGGGGGTAGAGGCTTTTATCTAAAACGCCTCACATGTAGAGGTTGAAACTGCAGTAAAAATTATTGTCATTAGTAAGGAGTTGTGCTTTAAGATTTAGTAAAGGGTTAGCTAGGTTTCAGTTGGAGGAATCATTTTTAACTGGTTATCCATTACTCTGTACAACTCCAAGGTAAGAGTCTCATTGCTCTCTTCTTTCTTTCTGAGTACATGTGCTTAATAATTTCTCTTGTGGTAACAGCCTTAATGAACATAGAACCATGACAGTGTATAAATTATAAAATACAGAGATGGTTTTAAAGCTTGTAATATTCCTTATAAAGAATTTCTATTACAGAGATATACATATATTTGAAGCTCTAGGCCTAATGCAGACGCCTTTCTCTTTTTGAGGGGTCTTCAGTGGATGTTCCCGTACAAAAGGTGGGGGCTGTATGGGTGTAATCAGGAGACTATCCAGGGTTTATGAAGCCAGGCAGGACTACCCTGCGGCTGATCATGGGAGGAAAAGGTATTATCAGCCGGTGAATAAGGCCATGGCTCATGTGGTTTGCTTGTTTCTGTAGGTAGAGGTGTATGTCACAATTGAAAAAGGCATGGTTTGTCAGCTGACTTTGGATTAAATAATTAACCATAACTATAAGTATGCACAGATAGAAGTAGTGACCAGTGCGTCGGTAAAGAATTCACTAAAGGTTTATGCTAGTCAAAGAGCTGATAAGACCTCAAGATACCCCTGCAAAAGTTCAGAATCTCCCATATTCACTTGCAAATTCAGCTTTTTTACTGCGTGAGGTCGTTTCTTGGCCATGTGATCTGGCTTCTACCTGATGGGGTTGTCAATACTCCAAGTGCTCCAGCAGTTGCTTGTTTTTGCTTTTGTATGATGAAGAAGGTGAAAAGCTTGATTTGGACCAAGAATATTTTCTCACAGATGTTGCTGCTATGGGTAACTAGGTATTGGCTGTTCCCTTTATTTCTTTATATTGGCAAGTTGTGAGGGTCTTAGCTCATGAGTGAAAATACTCAGATAAAATGTAAACTGTAAAGTGCTGGCTTGACCCTCCAGTCAGCAGGAAGAAAGGCAGATACATCTCAACAAGGGCAATGGTTGCATCTAGCTCTGAGACAGCCGAATGCCCTGTCTGGCTGCCAGAAGAGCACCTTAAAGCCATTACTAAATGCAGGTGTAATAATATTTGTTTTGTTTTCTTTTTCTTGTTCTTGGACTAATCAAAACTGGAATATTTTTTGTATATGTAATATGGTCAGAATTGTTGCGTAATTTCTAATAGCCTTTGAATTCCCATAGGAACGTAGTAGTTTTGGGGTATCACTGATCAATACATGACCATATATAAGTGGTTATTCTGTTAACTTGTTTCAGCATTCTCCCTGTGCTCTCCCTCCATTTATTATTATATTAGAAAAATATGCATAGTGTAATTCTGTGTTCTCCCAGCGTTCTCCCTCCATTTATTATAATATTAGAAAAATATGCATAGTGTAGTCCTGTTGTGGTTTAAGCCCAGCCGGTAGCTCAGAACTCACTTGCCCCCTTCTTCCTCCCCCAGCTCCTGGAGGGATGGGGAGGAGAATTGAAAGAATGTAACTCCCACAGGTTGAGATAAGAACAGTTTAGTAACTAAGGTATAACACAAACCACAGCTGCTACCACCAATAATAATAATGATAAGGGAAATAACAAGGGAAGAGAATACAACTGTTCACCACCCACCAACTGATACCAAGCCTGACTCGAGCAGCGATCTGGGCCTTCTGGGTAACTCCCCTATTTATATGCAGGGCATGATGTGCTGTGGTATGGAATACTCCTTTGGCTAGTTTGGGTCAGGTGTGCTGTCACTGCTTCCTCCTGGCTTTCCCTTCTCCGTGGCAGAGCCTGAGACTCAGAAAGTCCTTCATCAGGGTAAACATTACTTAGCAACAATTAAAAGCATCAGTGTTATCAGTGTTGTTCCCAGACTGAAAGTCAAAACCACAGCACTGCACCAGCTACTAAGAAGGAGAAAAATGACTGCTACTGCTGAACCCAGAACAACTCCAAAAAAAGAGAAACCTGTATTTAGGTGTTTATAATGTAAGCACCTACATAAAAATATCCAGTCTCCTATTGCGTAGTACTGGAGTCTTGATCAGCATCAAGTGTGAGAGCCCAGCTGGGTTGCTCCCAGGCTGGACCCTGCTGAGCTGCTTCCAGCAGCTGAGGCTCTAGTGGTAGTCAGTGCTTGGCTCCCACAGATGCATTTTAGTCTGGGAGAGTTGCTAGAAGTGGTTCTGTGTTTTGTGTCAGAATGCTTAAAAAGGGGCATGGGAAGGTAAAACAAGCTCTTATGATGGCATGTAAGTTCTTTATTTCTGTATTTAAGATTTATGCTTTATGGTTAAAATGTTTACCACGATTTCCTATAGTGAAAATCGTAATCACAGGCCTTTTCAACGTTTAAATCTGATTTATCTGGCTTCAGATCCAGATTTCTAAATCTAAACTGAATTTACATGTTTAAAAGCCTTTGTTTCTTAGTTCCTTACTTAATCTGTTTCTGATTTTATGTAGACTCTAATTCCTACCCTTTAGAAGAGTTGTCATGTCTTCTGAATTCAGAAGAATCTCTCTATTCTTCTGTATAAAGTTTCGACAGGAATGGACTAATACGCATTTATTAAATATTTCTAAATGTTTATGTATAGTCACAGTAACAGAAAAGAAGCCTTAAAGACTTACCTTTATTCTGAATGTATCAGTATGTGCAGAGACAGAATCAAATTTCAAACTACAGTATGCATTATTTTTAAGAAAATATTAACATGGAATTTAGAAGTCTGTTCACTTTTATGTAAAATGGACATTTGTATATTTTGGAAAGACAGTTGTCTTATTTGTCATGGACTCATGAACAGGTCTGAAGTTGTTTTTCAGTACCGACGGTTCTAGTTTACATGAGGTAGGAGGTTGGAATAAACAACTTTATTGCTTGGGGACAGCTGTAGTGGTGATGCTTTTGTAAACAATGTTTCATGCTGGCATCTATCTTGTTCTCCTTTGAAAAATAATCTGTCATTTCATACTGTGTATTAAATAGGTGAGATGGTTTGGGGGCTACATTCTACTGTCAGTTACATGCTGCTGTGTGTTTATGAATTCAGTGGCAGAATGTAACTCTGTATGTGTCCAGAATTAAAAATAAAAAATAAAGAAAAAAAACCAAACCAGACCAAACCCAGAAAAGGTGGTTTTACAAAAATACTTATGTTTTAATGATTATAGAAAAAGACATGCATCATGTTCAGATGTATGTACACATAGACATAAGTAGGCAGAAGGACTGGGCTGAAATTCAAAGAATCATATAACAGCCCAGGCTGGAAAAGACCTGGTTATCTGATCCAGTGATTTTTGGGGAAAGAACTTAGGTGAGACAACTTAACCCTGTCTCCAATCTCATCTTGAAAACCTCCAGAAATGGGGACTCTACCATATCCTTGGGGAGGTTGCCCCAGTGATTGATGAAGCCTCTCCTGGTGGAACTTGTACCTTTAGCCCCTTATCTTCTCCAAGTGGATCGTTTTGAAGAGAGAGCCTCCATCTTTGTAGCCACCCCTTAAAGTACTGGAATACTGTGATGATGTCTCCCCTGAGCCTTCTCCAGGGAGAAAAGACTCAACTCTTTAGTCTTTCCTCCCGGAGCAGGTTCTCCAACCCTTTAATCATCTTCATGGCCCTCATTGGTACCTCTCCAGTCTGTCCATGTCTTCCATGAATTGTGATCACCAGCACTGGATGTAGCCTCACAGGTGCTGAGCAGAGTGAGATTATCACATCTCTGTCTCTGCTACTGTCTGCTGGAAGACATACTCTGTTCTGCAAAAATTTCTGAAGAGTGGTGGCACACATGAAGGGCATTTCCAGACTTGCTAGTAACTGTACACTGCTGTTTTCCTGCACTTTTGGACCCAACTCTTTAAATAATCCTGTTGTGATGGTAGTCAATGGTAATGAATTAATGATACCAAGGATATAAGTAATATTCCTTTAAACTGCATGGAGATGCTATGAGAAGCTTTAAAAAAATTATTGCTGTTAATTTTCTGACTATTTTCTAAATATTTTGCATAACAGTGCTATCTGTGGCTTTTCTGACTACTGTCTATGGTAGCAGGTCAGATAAAGACACCTGAAATATCCCTTACTAGGCCTGGAAAAACATTTCATATAGAGGATCTTAGGTTTTCCTTTTTTTAAGAACTTGGTTTCTTTCTTCATGCTGTGAATAAGGTTTATCTTCCCCCTTATGTTTACTTTTCAGTCCAGGCATATATAATGTATCCCAACTAGTTGTTTATAATAGAAAGGCTGTTGCTATTTTCATAATGTGCTTATTGTTGCTACCATGCCATATCTTCAAAAGCCCCAGTGGGAACAAGGTATGACTCAGTACCAGGCAGCCCTGCTCCTGGTGCTGATGGTCAGCAGTGCCTCTGCTTCCCTACCTCGGTTCCAGGGGCTCCATGCAGCCCAGCTTGCCTGGGCAAGTGTGTGGGGCGAGGTGGCCCATGACAGCAATGCAATTACAGTGTGCCAAAGTAATGCAGAAGTGAAATACATTAGTAAAATTAAAATTTGTCCTCATTCCCTCAGTGGGTAATAGAGTTAATGAAAATAGATCTAACCAAATTAAGATCATTTCTTTCATTAGTTTACAGCACTGTAAAACTTTCCAGGGCAGTGCAGCCCTTCCGTACAAACCTGAAATAGATGCAGTTTCACTATTTGCTTCAAAGACCACAAAGGTTAAGTTTTAAGTATATTAAAGCAATTCTGCTAATTGTGTCTACAGAGGATTCTCCCTTGCCCTTGGTATGCTCAATTTAAAATTCACATTATGCTCGTTCCGCATTCTAGCCTTTTAACCAGAGTGTAAATATGTAGGTGATTACTTATATCTTAAAAAGAAATTCGGCATTTTTGTCTCAGAAGGTGGTACTGATTGTACATGGTATTGATATTTTACCTTTTTTTCCTTTGTGTTTCATGTTCTTCTCATTTGCTGTGCTCTACCTTTCTCCTTCTCCTGCGTACCTGCTTTGTGGTTTACAATAAGGGTTTCTACAGGACAGCAACCAAATTCTTGGAAAGAAAGAGATGCCACCTTTACTTCCCATCTCCCCAAATCCCTTCTCTGTTGTATTTTCTGGAGGCATTTTTATGTTCTATCAGAAAGACACCATTCAAAATCAGAAAGTTATCCTAAATACTGGTTTGGGTTTTTTTCTTGTTTCTTTGAAATTAGAAGAAACCCCAGGATTAATGATTTGCTTTGTTTTGTTGCTAAGCCAAGCTTTTATAATTATGCATTAGAAGTCAGTATGGCCTTAGCTTAAGTTTCACATTAACTTAATTTTCAGCTAACTTAATTTGCATTGTAGATTTTGCTTGACTTGGAATGGAAATAAGTGCTTTTGTTTGTTTGTTGTTGTTGTTGTGTTTTGTTTTGGTTTTTTTTGTTATTTTTGGTGTTTTTTTTTTTTCTTAATAGTCTGATTTTCTTCCAGGCCCCATTTTACTTCAAATGGTTTATGTTAGTTATTTCAAAAAAAATCTGTTATTAATTTGTAGTGGAAGTGGAAGAACTTACCTGGACAGGAGCATGGATTTGAGTGCTTTTCAGTTTTTGCTGTAGTTTCTATGTGAAGTTCAGGTAATTCACTGCTTAGTCATGCATGCCAGTTAATACCAAATAGAACAGACCTAAAATCAAGGTGGTTATATATTGAGCAAGGGAAAAAGAAGGATTTTATCTGAAGGAGAAGTGTATCTTTATCAAATATATAGAATAATATCAGGATGTTTTTACACTTTTTTCTTCCTATGAATAATTTATTATGAGGAAGATGCTTTCAGAAAAGGGTCAAGTTTATCCTTTGTGTTGTGGAAGTAATAGTTAATTTTTCTTCCATTTATGGAAATAAGGTGCTCATTCTTAAAAATCCTGTGTGGACAGGTGATTTTAATGACATGGTTGCACATAGCTGTAATGGCAAATGGTACTGTGTAACTTACTTAGAGTTAATAATTGAGTTATGTGGAAGTAATTTGTCTGGGTTTTTGTTTTATTTTGGGTTTAAAATTTAATCTCAATTTTATTGCTTAAGTACGAGCATATCATTATTGAATGTAGTACTCTGGCTGTATTAGGTGGTTACTGTAATTTATAGGATACTTTGAGAAATGTCATGATTCTCATGAAGTGACACAGCAAGATTTAGTGAGTGCAGCAACTGAGTGAATGGAATTACTTAATATGAACCAGTTGCTGTGATATACCATAAGATTTTAATTTATTTCATCAGTATAACTGGACAAGCCATGAAGATAATAGACTAACCTTGCCAATTCATTCATTGACTGATATGAAAAGAAGTCCATTCTAAATATATTTTGTAATTACTTGGAATTGCATTTGAAATGGTCAACCTCGATAGTTTAAAGGACTGGAGAGGGAGCAAGCAGGGAGAATAAGAATTTGGTTGGTTAAGAAATCAGGATGTACAAAAGTTATTTACTTCTATATTTGTCACATGCAAAACAGAAGGAAAAACAATCCCTCTCTCTTAAAAAAAAAAAAAACCCAAAAAAACCAAACCCACAAAAGAACCCCAACACCCAACTTTCTTTTTATTTGATCTGATTTAATAAATAATTAATAGTGTTTTCAGAAGACCCAACAACTAACTGCCAACTGCCTTGTGGCATAAATAAGGGTTTATGCTGAATTCCTGTAGTAAAGAAAGAAAAATGATTTGTAACTGATGCAGTTACTGTGTTTGAGAGATATTCCATACTTGGGGATTCACAGAATTGAAACAACTATAGCACAACTAGTATTTCCATGAGGAAGCAGTCAACTGGAAACCCGTGAACCAAATGGCACTACAAATATTAATGAACTAAAAATTTTCTGTAATATGCTGCTGTACAGATACTAATTTTGGAATAAATACCACTTTCAAGTTTTAATCTCTTTTATGTGATATTTTAAGAATAAAAATTGTTGCCCCGATTCCATATTAAGATATCACTCTCTTTCATGCCATCTGCATGTGATTACTTAAACTTCATTTGGATTGTAATTTTTTATGCTGCTTTTTCCAGCCCAGAGGTAACTATTCATGAATTGAGCAAAATCAGTTGGCTATTATTTTTTTTTCAACACATTTGCCATTTAAAATATTGTTTGTCTTCGCAGTTTAAAAATTAATGCTAAGAGCAGCACACATACACAACTATTTCCAAAATATGTGTGTGTGTGTTTAAAATTATTCTTTAGGCTGTATATTGCAAACATTTTTACAGACTGTGGAATAAACACCCAAGGAGTGAGATATCCAGTATGAGCAAACCTCTGGTCCTCTTAGTGTTACTTTAGAATACTAGGCAGGAAGACAGTGTTCAATCACTTTGTATCAAAGCTTAACTTCCTTTTTCTTTTGGATACTCTCATTTATCTTCAGAAATCTTTACTTTCCTAATATGAAGGAATTAATGATTGCTTATAATTTCAACCCATTTAGCCAAAGCAAAGACTAAATTGAATGTCCTAAAAGAAAGCGGTCATATCTGTGAGCATCTCTATTTAAAATTATTGAAAGTCACATTGAGTATTTCATCATACCATTTTTATTTATTTTGAAGTTGTAGGCAATTGTTACAACAAAGCACACATTTCATAAAGCAAACCCATCAGTATTTCTTTCTTGTAGTTACACTTTGTCACTATTAATAGCTTTCTCTTCATGACGACTCTTTTAACTCATTCTCTCATCAGAAATGATGGATTCTGGTGGTGATTTGAAAGTCAGTAAAGTTGGTCTCTGTGCAGAAGCAGCATCTTATAATATTATATTCAGTAGGACAGTGTGTATTTAAGCATTCTGGATAGGTGAAATTAATGGAGTTCAAGGACTGAATTTTTTCCCTAAATTAGCAAATGTCAGTCTCACTGAAAAGCTGAAGATTGGTAGGAGGCACTTTAGCTCCATACTGGTATGTCACGAGACAAGAAAATACTGGGATGTATGCTGGGAAACATGTAGGAAAGACCCCCAAAACCAAAAGGAATTAGTATTTCGAAGTCCATGTGAACCCATACTCCTACAACACTGTAATGCAGTTCCCCGATGACTTTTTCTCATTTTACAGCTACCTGTGTTTGATACACTTTGTGCATGTAGGTGTAAAAGGAGTCACAGTTGAAGATAAGTGGTGCCCTCCTGTGCCGCACCCTACGGGTCTGAGCACACTGCTGTCAGGCATGCTTTGACTTGTCTTACTCTAAAGCCAAACCTCAGCAACCTTGGGTGGATTCAGAGCAGTTCTTTTGTCTGCAGTATCCAGCTGGGATTCTGTTTAGAGTGCTGGGAGTCATTTCAAAACCAACTCCTGGGCTGTTGAGCAGGGTAAAAGGCAGCTGATGAGGCTCTGCTGGCTGGAAGGTAATGGGTGTCCTGGTGAGAAGGGATACCTTTCTGAACCATCTGAGTTTGGAGCCTCTACAAAAGACAAAGTTTTTCATTACAATATGTTTTTGTAATAAATACTGTAATTTCAGTAATTGTTTTAGAGGAGAAAGTGCCCAGTGTGAACTTCTGCATACTGAAAGATAAAAAAAATCTAATGTAGTTTTCTTTTAATTTGCCTTTATGCTTTAGCCCCCCAAAGCAGTAGTCTTCGTGGTTTCTACAGCCAGCCTGAAATCATGGGAATGGCATAAGATGCTGGGTTTGTTCAATCTATTTGCAGCAGTATCAGTTGAACTAATTTAACAATCTGGAAGATTGGTCTTAAGTAATGCATTTTAAAAGTACCACCAATAATTATTAATTTCAAGTTCTGATTTTAAGAAGATTTTCAGGAAAGGCTGAACTTAAGCATACAAGTACTGCACACCAGTTCCTTAATTTTCAAATCTTGGATTGTTTTTCTTTTCCTGTTTTAATACCAGTAGTGTGAACTGTGATAGTGTTTTAGGTAATTGTGGTGATTTAAACCAAGGAGACCCTAAATAAAATTGGAGTCCAGCAAAGAAATCAGTGTGGCAAATTTTGACAATGCATAATATGGGAAGTATGGTCTTGTTTCTATCTGATGTGAGAAAAGCTTGAATATTGTTTCAAGAAGGGATGTTTCAGAAATGCTCAAATAACCAATTCATGCTCAGTCCTGTAAAATTATAAATCTTAAAAATGTAAATGGATTCTTGCAAGTCATCTCTCTTATCTCATTTGCACAGTTAATTCCCTCCTTTTTTTTTTTTTCTTTTTTTTTTTTTCCTGAAGACATTAATTTCACAGTGTTGGGTAGTTTAATTTTCTTCCCTTTTATTTTAGTAGACTGGCAGTGCAGATATCTCTGCCTCTGACACATCATTTTCTCTCTGTACAATACGGTGTATTTTGTGGCTCTAGAGCAGCAGTAGACTGCCCCGGAAATCACAATCTGGGATTATTGTCTTTGTGTATCCTCAAGGAGTAATATTTTAAAGTCACTGCATCTGTTGGTACTTAAGAGCATGATTTTTACGTTTTATTTTTGCCAGTTCTTACCATCTGTGTGTCTGGTTTTTGGCTTCTTGATTTAATTTTTCAGTTTAATTTCTCAGTTGCACTGGGATTTCTTTCTCTTTCTCACACATGCTCTTTTTGACTCATCCATGAACTTACATTAAAAAAAAAAAAAAAAGAAATTATTTACGGTGGTTGCATAGTAAAATTCTTGGCCTTCAGAATTTGGTTTTCTTAATGATATCTTTTTATCGAGTCTTTTCAAGTAAATGCATGTAATTTTTGGAAGTGAAGTCACTTTTATTAGACTTTGTTTAAGTTTTAAAAAATCGTTTGGATTAAATTGAAGCATCTTGGTGGGAAGAGCTATCTTAGTCACATTAAACACATTCTAGTCTTTCATACTCATTTAGTTTTTAATGCCCAAGAGAGAATAATTTTCTTGAGAAATCTGTGTTATAATCATAAACAGACATAATTCAGTAATTTTCTCATGAAACATTGGCTGAAGTTTTGGCACTAACAACTTGAAACTCACACAAGTGGAACATTTTTGTTTAAATTCCAAGAAAAATACTAATGAAATATATTATAATAAAAAGAAAATATACATACAGCATGTTTCAGACTGTTTTCAATAAAAGGGATGTATCTTCATCAATTGAATAAATGTGTGATGAATTCAGGCATGTTCTAGCATTTCAAGAATGTTCTGACAGTACTTGAGTCATTTTCTTTGCTTATCCATGAGAGTTTTTTACAAAAAAATGTATTATGTAGATGAAATTTTAATGTAGAAGGGTTAACTGTATAGTGCATCTACCAAATACTTTCCTTCTGTATCTGTGAATATGGAAAACCATTGCTGCTCTGATATTTTTTCATTGACATGCATTTTGCTTCTCTCTTAAAATATAATACATTCCTTAAGGTTGAATTTAATGGCTTTTTAAAAACAAGCTAGTTATTTCTTTTAGTCTCTTTCAAGTATTTTGTAACTGAGGATTTTAAAGTTTATTTTCACCTTCTGATGTACTTGCTTGTTCATAATTGAATTTCAAACTGAAATATGGACCTGCTGTTTTGTGTAGTGTTGCGTAATAAGTAAAGAGTTACATTAAAATACCAGCACTGGCAGGTAAAAGCATGTTCCTTTTGAAATAAGTGGTCTCTAGATTCTGTAGTAACCTTTCTGTTTGTGTGAGCTGCTTTGAATTATTTTTCTTAACAATGCTGCAGAATATCAAAAGACCAAGAGAAATGTTTTGTTCACTTGAGAAGGCATTTTTTGAAAGGAAGCCTTGCAGTGAAATTCCAAGGAGCAGAATTAGTTGTCTTCTGGCTATATATGCATATAGTTATTCTTAAATACTATCTGTAACCATTTTTGAGTATGCTATAAAACTGGGAGAGAATGCTAATTTTCACCAAGTGATTTGAGCTTTTGTTCTGTTGTGTTTTGCTGGAAACTTTTTGTTTTTGGGGAGTGTTAGTGTCTTGAAATATCAGTTATCATTGAAAAAACAAATAGTGGGGTTTTCCGGTTTTACTAGAGGATATTCAAACAGATCCTATTTCAGTGGTACCAGGAATGATTGAAACTCAATTTTTCAAAATTTAAGTTCCAAAATTTTCCCTGGACCTAAGAATTTGATGACTGCCTGAGTCTAACTTTCCAATTTCCTGATGAAGACTTTTTTACTCTAAGGAGAAAGCTGAGTGAACAAACCAGCATGCATTTGCCAGTGAACTGTGCGATGTGCACCTCGTTACAACACTGCAATAACATCCATGCTGGAATGGAATTGTGTTAAAGCTGATAATATGTAATTACAAGACTGCTGATCATTTGTTTTTCTGTGGCTTTAATCTTAAAAAGCTGTATGTTTTCAGTCAGGTATATAAATGAAGAATAAAAAGTAGGATGCTTTCACTACTGCATTATATTGTCTGTAGGGTAACTTAGAAAGTACTGGTGAAAATGATCACCTCTGCTGTTGTTTTATTTTGCCTTCCACGTGGAAAACAAGTTATTCTCACAAGATTTAATGGCATGTAAGCAGAACCATTTATGCATTGGTCTTTCCTTAGTGTTGGTTTATGATGGTCTGAGATAATTCAAGCAGTATTGGGAGGGGATTCAAAGTGCAGTGATGAGAGCAATATGTCTATTTCCAGCAGCATTCCCTCTGAACTGGAGCCTTGCTCCTACCTTGAATCTGAACTGTGTAACTCTAAGGATAACCCATATTTGAATGCCAGATATAGGTGTGCTTTACTATATATTTTAAACGGTTTGTGGGAAGCTAGATGTAAACTTTCATGTTAGATAGTTTCCCAGCTGACTGGTACATTGAATTAGTTGAGAATAGGAAGGGCTGGTTCAATTCATTTCCATCCCTTGTATCTCAGTCATTTTCTGCAATGACGCATATGGATTGATTACCATAGCAACAGTGTTTTAGCTTGTACTACTGTGAATGTAGTTAATGATAATAGAATTACCTAGTCATTTTAAATCCTGTTATATTACTAGGTCATCTGAACCATTCTCTTGCTATGCATTGAGTTATTCCCTGTAGCCTGTCCACTCTGCTTGTACATGTGTTGAATAGTGGGGATTCTGCTTTTTCCCTTGGGAGACTTTCACAACCTGATATATCACCCCTGAAATATCTTCTGATATTTAGCCACATTTTACCTTCTTTCTCCCAGCTACATGGATTTGTACCACATGGATGTTCTGTTCTGATCTTCGTTGTCCAGAATTCGCAATTAATTGTTCTTTACCTGCATCAGAATGTAACAGCTCAGTGTTTGTGCATTTCAGCATTTTTTAATTAGGAAAATGAGGTTTCTAAACCTATCTTCTCTTCTTCTTCACTACTTCATTTTGATAGTGACATGCCTAATACTTGTATTACTATTATATGCTTTACTTAGATGACCTAAACTGTGTAGACATTTTCTAGCTTTCCAGTGCTTATATGCATTCGCTTCAGCATGTACACCACTACATTCCTGGTTCTTATGCATGCATCTGTACCTCAAATCATCTGATGTAAATAACTGTGTGTATAGCCTTCTATGAGGAAGTGACTAGGTGGAGGGATGATGGTAGAGCAGTAGATGTGGGTTTTCTTGATTTCAGTAAGGCATTTGATACTGTCTCCCACAGCATTCTCATAGATAAGCTAAGGAAGTGTGGGCTTGATGATCAGGTAGTGAGGTGGATCAAGAACTGGTCGGAAGGAAGAAGGCAGAGAGTTGTGGTCAATGGTGTAGAATCTAGCTGGAGGTCTGTGACTAGTGAGTCCCTCAGGGGTCGGTGCTGGGACCAGTGCTGTTTAATATTTTCATCAACGACCTGGATGAGGGAACCGAGTGTACTCTCAGCAAGTTCGCTGATGACACTAAACTGGGAGGAGTGGCTGACATGCCAGAAGGCTGTGCTGCCATTCAGCGAGACCTGGACAGGCTGGAGAGTTGGGCGGGGAGAAATTTGATGAAATTCAACAAGGGCAAGTGTAGAGCCTTGCATCTGGGGAAGAACAACCCCATGTACCAGTACAGGCTGGGGACTGACCTGCTGGAAAGTAGCGAAGGGGAAAGGGACCTGGGGGTCCTGGTAGATAGGAGGATGAACATGAGCCAGCAATGTGCCCTTGTGGCCAAGAAGGCAAATGGCATCCTGGGGTGCATTAGAAAGGGTGTGGTTAGTAGGTCAAGAGAGGTTCTCCTCCCCCTCTATTCTGCCTTGGTGAGGCCGCATCTGGAATATTGCATCCTGTTCTGGGCCCCTCAGTTCAAGAAGGACAGGGAATTGCTTGAAAGAGTCCAGTGCAGAGCCACAAAGAGAATTAAGGGAGTGGAACACCTCCCTTATGAGGAGAGGCTGAAGGAGATGGGTCTCTTCAGCTTGGAGAAGAGGAGACTGAGGAGTGACCTCATCAGTGTTTACAAATATGTAATGGGTGGGTGTCAGGATGATGGAGCTAGGCTTTTTTTCAGTGATATCCAGTGATAGGACAAGGGGCAATGGGTGTAAACTGGAGCATAGAAGGTTCCGCGTTAACATCAGGTAGAACTTCTTTACTGTGAGAGTGACAGAGCACTGGAACAGGTTGCCCAGGGGGGGTTGTGGAGTCTCCCACATTGGAGATATTCAAGGCCCCCCTGGACAAGTTCCTGTGTGAGGTACTCTAGGTTACCCTGCTCTTGCAGGGGGGTTGGACCAGATGATCTCTTGAGGTCCCTTCCAACCCTTGGGATTCTGTGATTCTGTGATGAGTGCAAAGGTCTATTTTTTTTTCTCATAAGCTTGAGAGGTGCTTCTTAACACTTGCCACAAGTCAACAGAAGTAACCTCTCAGCCTGCCCGTCTTGTGTGACCAGGCTAAATGTGGATGGGCATAACCAGGCAAATGTGGAAGGTTGCTTCATTCGCATACACAGGTTGCTCACTTTACCTCTCTTGTGATTAACTGTTTTTTTAAATCCTATCTACCTCCATTGTTTTTTCATCTTGAAGAGAAATAATATCCAGGCATGTCCAAAGTGACATACAAGTGGAAGTCCAGTTGCCCTGCCCTTCTTCAGTCATTGCAGTTTGTGCTATGTGTAGGTTGGCTAGACCAAGAATTAGTTTAAACCAGGTGAAATAAAGTACTTTTCTGTATAGGGAGGCCATGTGTTACCTGCAGATTTTGTACATCATTACCATACTTTGTGTCTGCTTTTTCAGAAGTTGTTTTGAATTTCATAAATAAAACAGATGAGTATTGACATCTCTCCAGTAATCTGCTGTTCTCACTGCTACTCATGCTTTTTGATTAATTTTCTTCATTAATATTTGATGTCATACAGTTGCCCATTTCTTTTGTTCTTTTTCATCTACAGTATAAATAAGTACATATTACATAAACATTAATCCATACTGCTGCAAGAGGGTAGAAGACTGGGAACTGCCATTGAACTTACTTCTAGAGCTAACTTTGCTGCAAAAATATTTGCCGCTGCAGTAAGCAACAGGTATATTATATCTACGTCAGTATTGTCATTGGCTAATTCTTTGTGGTGATTTTGCTGTTCAGTTTTTGGTTTTTGTTTGGGGTTTGTTTTTTTTGAGATGATGCTACTTTTTCCAGAATTCTTCCCTCTGTGGCTTAGACTAGATTGCATTTCTCAGAATGCATTATCTTACATTTATTAAAGTTTCCGTTTCCTCAGTCACCAGGCTTCTTAGTCCACCAGTGTGAGATACATGTATGTGTATATATATATATATATATATATATATGTATCTGGAAGGTCTCACAGAGCTTGTTGATCATGTTTTAAAGGATTGTTTTAAAACCAAGTTGTGTTTTACTGGCAAATTTCATCACTTTTTTTTTTTTAACTTTCTCTTCCAGATTATTAATTGTTTTAGTGATGTTATCTTGTTGTCAGTCCCTTAGGAAAGTATTAGCTTTTCAGTTTCAAAGATTGCTTTAATATTCTTTTGTTTCTGTATGTATATACTCTCTCGTTCTTTTTCTCTGTTCATTATTGCCTTCAACCTGAGAAAAAGACAAGTGCATTTCATAAATTTTAAGGATTCTTCTTGCCTACACTGTCTAGAATATGTAAGTTTTGTTCTTTGGTTTATTTTTTTTCTTCTTTTTTTTTAATTTAACTGCAAGAAAGGTTATAACTATTAGTATTAAAGAACTACTCTGAGCTTGTAGGAAGCTGAGGATAGACCAAAAAGAAAAAAAAAAAAAAAAAAGAGTGGGAACCTTCTGATTTTAGTAAATGAAAATTCACAGGATTGAAATGATTTTTTTTGTTTCTCCCCATATTTTCTTCAAAGTGTCTAGTCAGAAGTATTGGTAGGCCAGTATTACCCTTTCTCAAATTTTGCGGTGTTTAAGGAAATACAAAATACAGTCCAGTTCTAATGACGTCCTGAGGACAAGATAAAAGCCTGTTAGCAAATTACTTATCTACTATGCGGCTCTTGCACTGTCCTCTGAAATAGCCAGAGCTGGCCATAACAAAGTACTAGTCTAGAATGGCAGGATAATAGTGCTTGCTTTTCCCTGCTTATCTAGAAGTAGAATTTTTCCAGTTTCAGAAAACAGGTGTGAAGAGTTAAAGCAAAATAAGAATTTCATCAAGGAGGCCTTATCTTGGTTTAGGTTGACCGGCTCACCTAGGATTCAAAGGTGGCTTATGGGAAATTGATAACAAGCTCCTGTACATTTTGAAACCTTCTGCTTGTCTTTAGCTAGTTTATAACTCATTAGGTGGCAACTAAGAAAACCTTATGTCAAAATCAGAATGCTTAAATGTGGCGTTTAACAATGTCTACATCCTTTTAATCCTGATTTATACAAGTTGTTCTGGTTCCTTATCAAATAATGTTCCCCAAAATGCTGTTCTTAATGTTAAAATAGTATTTACGTAGATATCTATGTATAAAGTGCTATGACTTTTTGATGAAGAGAAATGCTTGGGCGCATGTCTCTGTAATGTGTATGACTTTCATGCTTTCACCTTTTTTTTGGTGCAATGAATGAAGAGGAATTCAACCACAAAATGTGTGGGTGTTTTTTTCATTCTGTTTCTGCATCTTGGCTTTTAGTGAACTCACGAAATAGTACTTAAAAACATTGCTGTGCCTCTATCTTAATTTGGTCTCCTCTAAGGAAGATGGTGAAATTAGAGTAATTTGCATAAAGTATACAAATGAAGTTCTGCTGTAGATTAGAAACTGTCAAGGAGAAAAACAAGTGATGGAAAATAGGTCAGCAGTATATAAGGGCAAGAGGGATTTGTTCCTGGAAATCCTGCTGGTTTTGAAAGAGGGAGAGTGCTGAGATTGCAACTAGTGAAAAAGACACGGTCATTTAGATTACTTGAAAATTGGTGGGATTTTGAAGGAGGCAACAGAAGAGGGATGAAATTGGGCATAGAGCAGTGCAAGTTACTGAATGCTGAAATAAGTGCCTTGAGCTGTATGTGAAACTACAGACGAACAATATTCTTGCAAACAGCAGTCTGAGGCCACAGTGTTAGATGGCTTTTCACGTAATTTCTGCTGCTGGAAGAAGCAGTCTTGGCCATTGTTTGCTTCCTCCCTTGTGCCTCCCTAAGCTTTTATGAGACTGTTAATTATACTGAACTGGACCAGCCTGGGAAATATAACCAATTAAAATTGTTTTTATTAAACATTAATTTTGATCTTTTGTGTAATGATACAAATGCTTGAATAAGCAGAAAGGAGGAGGTGGACAGAGGGATCCAGTGACGAACATGGCTATCTGGGGAGGGGAAAAGGTGGGACTGCCTCTTTCAACAAACCACATCTGTGGTTTCCACTGGCCTTACAGGATAATGAAACATGAGGCTGAGGTGTTACTATGGACAACACAATGGAAACACAATTGCTTGGAAATACTGTATCTCCATCACATGTGCTGAATTCAGCCCCTACTGCATTGACTTGGGTGAAAAAGGAAGGGAAGGGAAGTACTCACAAATGGAAATAAGGTTTCTGAGAAGTTTTAAAAAAATTAATTACTTTGAGAAGCTGGTACTTCTGGAGCAACAGATAGCACTAAATGAGGTATTGAAATGCCTTACTTTTTGTATAACTTACAGTTAATTTGCAGAGTGCTTCTGGAGCTGTGATTCTAGCAGTTGTGTGATGTCGTACACTTTGTTCTTCAGTGCATTTTACACAAAGTTCTTTGGTGGACCCTTTGTAGCTTAGCGAGTTAGGTGGTGGTGGTGATGCAGTTTGGCTGTTGATTATGTTTCATCACGAGTCATGTAAAAGTTTTGTATGGCAGTGAGTGGTGTGCACATGCTGATGCAGGCTTGGGACCAAACCATTCTGAGGGATTTGACGCTTTCCCCAGCCTCTTCTCTGGCCTCGAGTGCTGAAGGGGCCTGTGGTGCTGTCTGCTGCCCAAACGTAGAATGCCTTACTGTCTGCAGGCATGAGTTTAGATGGCTTTTTTGATGTTTTCATAAATTTGTTTAGTGCTATTTTATTTTTAAAGGGCCATTTTAACCTTCTGTCTTTTTTGGTTCAGTTCAGGAGTACATGGGAGTATTTGACAATTTTTTCTGAAAGTAAGGCTCTGTCTGTTTCAGAGAGATCACCCAAAACAAAAAGCATCTAAAGCTGGAGATGAACCTCAGAAATTTTGAAAAAACCTTCTGTGCCTCAGTTTCCTCCAATAAAGGATTTCTAGAATAACTTTCAATCTTCTTCCTGAGGGTACGGTGGTACTAAAGTCATTATTGTCCATGAAATGCTTTTGCCATACTGTGCTGGAGGGCACTACAGAAGTACTGAGCACTATTTATTTTAAATTTGATTTAATGCTTTTGATTAAAAAATGAATAAAATTGTCATAGAGCAGATTGTAACCCTGTAGGCGCTTGGAATGGAGCATTTGTAAATGAAGCATTTACTGAGAAGTTTGAAATTGTTTTTCATGTTGACTTCAGCAAAACAAATTGAGCACAGAACAATGAAAAATGCTATAGTATTTTCCATTATTAAAATGGTGAATTTGTTTGATGCCTAAGGTAAAATTCATGTTGTGCAAAAGACCAAAAATGAAAATGCTGCAGCATAACAGGGAAACCCAATTGAAGCAATTTTAGTGGTGTTTCTCAGTGAAGGATGAGGTAGAAGGCGGAAAGTGGCATGCAACTGTGCAATTTGGCAAGAGAGAAGTAAGATATGGAACTGTAAAATGGTAATGTCTCATCTCTTAAACTGCACAGAAGCCAAGAGCAGGCTTGGGTACCTCATGTGCCTGCAGCAAGGCCAGGTACCCTGCATTGCCATGGCCCCTTTTGGAATCTTCCTCCCCTGGGACTTAGGGCCTTAGATCTTTCCTGGTTTTGTTCCTTTAAAGGAGGAAGGCCAAAATGGGAAGAGTTAACTTTAAGCAATGCAAGTTAGGGATCCCTTATCTTAGGAGTGTTTATCCATCTCCATGGTGTGCAACACGAAAGATCTGTAAAACAGATACGTAGTAGGTATTTTTATTTTCCAGCAGTGGGAATTTCAATCAAACAAGTCATAAGTAAAAGCTATATGTGAGCAAATCCTAGCAAATGAGAACTGAAGATAGACCACTGTCTAAATGAGAGGAAACCCATGTATTTTTCTTTAAGCAAGACAATAAAACTGTATGATTATGTTTTTCTAGTTCTTTGGGCAAAATTGACAGGGTGATTTTTTAGTAAAACAAACCCAAAAACTTTGAAAATCATGTTTTCTAAATGAGCTGAAATTCAAAATTAAGTATGTGCTAGCTTTAAACTCCCACCAACGTATGGACTTCTACCCTATTGGAAACAGATATTTTAATTAAATTTTAAGAAGCCAAGTCTTCAGTATGCTTTCTAATGTCATTTCTATACAGTCCTGAGCCATGCCGAGAAAAATATCCAGAATCGAATTTTGTGATTAAGATGCCTGTGTAAAGTAAAATGATGTTTTGTGTGATAGAGAACAGACTGCTATACTTTTAGCTTGCTTCTAAATTGACTCTTATGTTCAGTGCTCCAGGGGATCGAACTGTTCTGTACTTGGCTGAAACTAGTGAAATCCTCACATGCTGATACAGACGTGCAAATCAAGCAACAAGGGACTATTTCAGATTAAAAAAGAAAAAAAGAAGTGAATAAGGATAAAAGAGCTATGACACCTGTTTGAAAATTGCCTAATGACAAATTCAAGTTGCTAAATAAGAAATGCTTTTTTGTATCTAAAAAAAAAGAAAAAAAAGGAGAGAAAAAAATCATCAGAAGGATGAAAATCATGGTCTTTGAAAAGGTGAGGTGAATAATAATAATATATTCCAGGAACATTACAGGAAAATGTGAAGTGATTTATGCAGAATTTTCTCTTTTCTTTGTCTCCATATCAAAGGAAAACTGTGTGGCTCATCTAGAATACATTTTTTCAGAAGTCTTTCAGATCTCTAAACTTATAGGTGGAGGCATGTATGTTTAGTTTTCTGCAGGTAAAAAAGTGTGTGTCCCAATTTCCTGTATCCATTGTCATTTCTTTGTCTTTTAAAAATCACACATGACTTAATGACTTATTTTTCCTTAATATGTACATACAGAATAAGCTAACTTGTCTGATTAAAGGAAAAGGTATTTAAAATTCTTTTCCTCTACATTAGTTACAAGCAGGTGAATTCAGTGTGGAGCTATTTATAGGAGAACTAATGGATATGCCTAACTTGACCTACTTTAGACTACTCACCAGAAGAAAACAAACACAGTGTAGTTGTACCACCACCATGTAATTTATTTTTTTCTTATGAACAAAATAACGTCTTTGCTGTTATGGCCTTCTATATAAATATGTATATTTAGAAGCATACATATTTATTTCCTGAATGTCATAGTAACACTCCATGTTAAAGTATATTGTGGGATTTTTTTTTTCCCATCCATATACATTAACTTCTCCATATAAAATGAATGTTATTTTTTTGGTCTTTGCTGGTACAGAAATCCCAAATCTGTATAACCTTGAAATGTGGGGTAGGAAGAACTTAAGTTCTTGAAGAAAATTAGATTTCATTTTGTAAAAAAACACTCCTGTTGCAAAATAATTCAAATAAAGTATCTCCTGTGAGTGCAAGGGCAATTGTTTCTTTATAAATAGGTATGAGTTAACAAGGGCTGATGGCGGTATGTAGGTGCATACGTATGTATCAGTTAGCACTGTGAAAGGGAAAATAAATGGTATATGAAGTCATTCACCAGAATTTTGTTTGTTACATGGCAAGTGCCACTCTCGTTTGGCTTGCCATATGGGGATGTGTCTGTAATCAAGCTATTTCCTGCATTATTCAAGGCAAGGGATAAAAAAGCCTGCAGGAAACCAGGCCTGGCCTTTGGGCTAAACTTTGCAGGAGAATTTAATTATACATTGACCTAAATTTGTAGCCACATTTCAAATAAAGCTGATAACTGTTTCCATTAAAAATATTTCCCATGACTCTGACATCAAAGCATGACTTTGAATCTGTGTTTAATATGAACCCTAATATTTGTTTTAGATTGGCAGATCCTGGTGGTCTATGTGTCAGACTGTGAATCATATGACAAAAGTATAGAATATCAGAGATTTGAACGTGGAAATAGTCTGCAGATAAGCCTTATTTAAAATAAATAAAAAGCTTAGATTTTTGCCTGTGAAACAGACATGTTTTGGATCCTGAGGAAAAACAGAAAGCAGAATAAAAACTGTAGCTAGACAGTTACACAAAATGAACCCATATTATTTTTAAGGCTACAATCAATTTGAGGTAATTTGATATAGTTGTACGTAAGCCCATAAGGTAAGTACTGCTCTCTGTAACGCAATGACACATCTGTAAATTGTTATTGATTAGATCTTCAGAAAGCTCTTGATGATTTGGTTAATACTGAAAGTGTGTCAGTCCATGCTTTACATATTTTAAATATTTAGCACCTGAGAGATTAGTACTTTCATGTTATACCTAATCTTTTAGTTGACTTCCTATATTACATTGCTTTTTAAAAACTCAGCTTAGTAGACTAAACAGGTGGCACTGTTAGTGCTTGGGTGCCCTGTCCAGTAATACCAAACCTTCTCTGGCTATTCCTGTTGGATGTGACTGGTTTTGCTAATAGGTCGCTCTGTTAGTGAACTGTCTTACAAATTCATCATGTGATTAGATGTCTTGAGTTTTGGAATACTTCGGATACTTTGCATCTAATAAAATGTTTAAAAAATTGGTTATGGACTGCAAGCATTACAGGTGATAAGAAAGAAGCAAAGCTCATCTAATATCTTTGACCAAGAATGGGCATTTATGGCTCATCTTCCTTAACTGCTGCTGAGACAATTAAGATACTTTTAAATATTACTGCTTTTCAAAGTGTTGTATCCAAGTGTCTTATCTTTATTTGTCTTTGCAGACATGGAGTATTAGCCTCAACATAATAACAGAGAAATGCATTTTTAAGTGATTTTTGCAACTGTTGTATTGTAAGTCAGTGTAGCAATTAAGAAAGGACCCAATGTTGTCTTCATCTTAAGTCTCTTTCATATAAGAAATGGATCATTGAAGTGTAATCAGGTTCAATTTGGCAACAATTTATCCCTATGTTAATGAACAGAAATGTAGGGGGCTAAATTTAGTATGGTAATTATGGTCACTATAATATTTTCTACTGTGCTATGAGCATTGTGGTCATACATACTATTTGTAGATTTAGAGCTGTTGCAAAATGGCTGGACATGAAATAGTTGTGCTACAGTGATGTTTCAGTCTTCTTTAAAATGTCCTTTAAATATGATCTGGTGGGAAGAGCTACTTATTTTTGTTACCCGTTTGATATTTGCCATCTCTAGAGGAACCTTGATGTATAGATTTGTATGGTAGCTATCAGTTTGTAGCACACCTCCTCCCTCTGCTTCCACCTTGGGCTGTCAGTAGTCCTGGAGAAGCTGTTGAAATGGTCTGGAGTGCGGTGTCCTCAGCTTGGGGAAAACAAATGTTTTCATTTTCACTCACAGTGAATACAGTCTATGAAATATGATTAGGCATTGTGAAGTGCTTGAGAATCCGCGCTGCTTTAGACATTACAACAGTTTTATTCCTCTATCAAATCCCATTTTATGTCATTTCCCTTGTTTGGGAGGTTGCTGAGTTGCTAAAGTATTTGCATTTCTTTTATCTTTTTCCTTCCCCCCCAGCCCCCAGCACTATTCTTTCTTTGCTGAAAGACCATTTGGCTACATTAATTAACAAGCATGTTCGATCAACAACAAAAAACCCTTTGAATTTTAATGCATTTCATGCTGTTTGTTGGCAAGCTACCACTATAAGGTCATGTTTGAGATTTTCTTTACTGTAAAGAAGCAGAACCTGCAAAACGTCTCCAGTTAAATTCACTAGCAAGAAAAGCTTTTGTCTAACCCTCTAGAACTCTTAAAGGGCTCATGTACTTCTCAGTGCTGTCTGCAGTGCCTACTATAAAAAAGAATTAACTGTACCATCATCTAGTAAACAGTTGTTTCAGTGGAATTTCTGTTAAATGGATGAGCAGTATTTGTGTTGGTCTCCTCCAGCAGTTAGCTGGAGTTAGCCTGGCTAGCTGTGTGATAGAGGTGTATGCCACCGAATTGTTGCAGAATATACTTGTGTGATTTCAGAGACATAGCACAGGTTGTTGAGCTCCTAAAGATTAGGTACCTCAGTAATCCTCTGAACTATTACATGCTACAAAATAATTGAGAACTATAGGGCTTGCTCAGCTTTTATTAGTATTACAAGGCTTTTTGGAGAAGAGCCTGTGATAGTCAAAACTGAATGAGGTGTTGTATAGGTTTCTCAAAGGAAAGTTGTATCAAATTGTATTCCTTTGCTGTCTGGTGTTCTGCTTTTTGGAGAATAGGAAATCAAATACATCTCTTTTTAAATCTGTAAAAACATTTCCTGTCAAGATGCTTCACAACAGAAATAGTGCCATCATGAAGCCAGCCAGATTTAAGGCTCAGTTTGATCAGTTTATTAAATGGGAAATAAGAAATGATTGCCTGTGATAGCAGGGGATGAATTTGATATTCATCAGAGACCTGGGAAATCCCTTCCATTCCGCGCTTCGCTGTGTCTATATGATATCTATTCGCTGATTTGACTGAGCAAGGCAAATTTCATTTTAGAGTACTGAGGCATATAGGAACTATATAAATATTGCCATTTTCAACTGTGGGATGACCATCCTGCACAAGGAAATGAATAGCATAGGGGTGACTGACACATGCAGAGAATATTAACTCATATATATGTATAAAATTTAATATTTTTTGCGGGGTTTTCTTTTTTTTATGTAAATGGGTGATGATTTAAAGTAAGGGGTTTTTTTCTCCTCTCTCTTCCTGGGTTGCTCATAATAGCAATGCACCTAGTATAGGTAGGACTGATGAGAATTACACAGATCTCGTATCTAAATATTTGTGCATATATGTGTGTTCAGGAGGGAGAAATCCTATTTTTTTTTTATTCAATAACTGTTGTTTTTTCCCCATGTGATCTTTCTAACTGCTCTTCAGATTTGATTGAAAATTGCCATTCTCTGGAGATTTGGCCAGTTAATCAAGAAGTGAGAACATTAACACAAAAGCCTGATGCTGGTATATTTGTGCTAGTTAAGACACAGGAAAATAGGTCCCTTAGGAGTTGTTTCCTATCAAGTCTGATCGTACAGAGAGAGAACCTACTTTATATTGCAAGGACCAAACAGACATTTATAAACACGGCTGCCAGGAGACTAATAGCATATATGGTCTCTTTCTATAATCATTACAGTGAAGTTCAAGAGAATAAAAGGGGAAAGATGAAGGGAAGGGCAGATTTTAATAACATAAACATTATTGTTGTTGTATCCCAGCTGGGGAAAAAAAATACTGATGTGCAGTTTTTTCCGGAGCTTGTTGTTGTTAATGTGGCCTTCGCTACAGTAGAATCTAAAGTACTTGTTGGGCTTTATATGCTATTCCTTCTGTTTGGTATTTACAATGATTTCACTCATTATGCTAAAGTTAAATGCTAGAAAACAAACTTGAATTCTTCCTAAACACAGTGGCTGTGTATTGTCAGGCTTTCATTTGCAGAGGGGTGTATGTCTGATATACTTACTTATCATACATTGCTCACACTGGTAGCTCTGCCTGTTTACCACCGTGGTTGCAATTGCTTGGTATTTCAAGACTCTGCTTTCTGTTAGTAATGTTACTAAAAATGCTGTTGTGTGATGAGAGCTTCCACCTCATGTGAAAATACTTTGCTGTAGTTACCTTGCAGACTACTAAATATATAAAGGAGGTTTAATAGTTTAAAAAGATGGTTCCTTTGTATAGCTGTTGTGTACCCATGTCAGCCTGTCTTTCTGCTGGGGCTGGATCAGTTAACAAGTTTACAAGTCAGAAAAATACTAGTTTTGGTGGTTTTTTTTGTACAGTGCAAACAGATGTACTACAGTTAACAGCTAGATTTCCCAGACTTTATGTTTTTTACTAAATATGTTAGATCTCAGAGTGGATGAACATGCTTTCCCAGGTGAGGGCTTCATGGTGCAGCTGAGCAGGCTGTGATGCAAGTTTGCACCTGCTATGCGATGCGGCCGGGTGCGAATGCTGAGCACCCGTGCCCTGACTGTCCTGGCTTTCCATAATCCCCTTCCTGGCTCTCAGATAAAGTGGAGGATTAAGCTCTCTAAATTGAGTGTAAGTTAACAGCAAAGTCAGGGCAGGAAGGTGGAGGTTTCAGAGAGGAAGCTGTAGTTGCTGTCAGAGGTGCAGGTAGAGACAAAAGATGAATAAATTTAACATTGTGGGTTGCAGAAGTGAACAAGGAGAAGGTGCAGAAGGGAGGTCATTGGTGAAACATTAGTACAGCTCCATGCCCTCCTGTATTATGATGAACTCTACTTATAACCTGCTTTTTTTAATGTTAATTTGAATCTACTCAGTGGACGATATTTTCTATTTACATAATAAGTGACCAGTCAGATTTTTTTCTTGTGTTGGTCAGTGTAGCAGATCTTGCCTTGGAGCATTTAAGTCATCTGAAAGCAGATTTACTCTGTTTCATGTAACCACTGTCACTAAAATATGCAATCAGTCACTTTCTGAACAATTATTATATCCTTATGAATATAAATTGAGTTGAAAAAAAACCCCACCCAAAGCAAACACCTTTACTCCCTTTTTTTTTCAGTTATTGATAGAATAGAGATCTTGCTATTGAATTTGAGAGATAGGATTACGTTTTCAGAGAACACAGGTTTATACATAACCCTTACATGCCTTCAGAATCCATTTCCCATTGTATCTGGTGGAAGTAGATTGTAATCAGCACCTTCTCAGGCCAGGCACCCAGAAACAAATACTGCACAAATGAAACCTGTAGGAATTAAGCAACTGCACTAAATTTATTCAGACTCCCTGGCTGCTACTGAGTTTGCTGTAGATAATCATTAAAAGATAAAGGAATGTGAAGAAGTTCTGCTTATGTTTTTGGGGAGTTCATTAGAAATGTACTGAACTGCAGAGATGAGTGGGAAAATGCTTCTTTGACGATGAAGTAGTGACTGGTAATAATTGTGGATTAATCAGAGGCAGGAACTGATATTTTGGTAATGAAAGAAAAAATGCCCAGTAAGATAGGAGGCATGGCTGGTTTTGAGCTTTGGAAGTGACATAAGGCAGTCTTTACTCAGAAATAATCTGAGGAAATGCTACTGTGTACCTGTGCACAAACTTCTCTCTTAAAAGACACAGGAATTTTGTACAGATCTATTTAAAAGTATGAATAGCTCTTTGAAATCCCCACTTCTCTTGAACTAAAGCAAATTTCAAGAAGTCTCCATTCTGTTTGATGCCATAGCTCAGTGTCATTATATCATTTAATCTCTGCATTAGTTACCTGTATACATTACAGACAGCATGGATGCCTTATGGACAGTTACATCATGTCTGGTGGTGGGGGTGAGAAGCCCTGGGTGAGCCATCTCATCAAAAGGGAACTGGGGGAATTTTACACTGAATACACCAGTATATGTAGAAGTACATTGGAAGAGGTGCTTTAAATTGTCCTCCCTGCTGTAAAAATGAAATTATCTTTTATTTACTCTATTTCAGTTTTGGAAACAAAAAACATTCTGTCTTTAGTGGCTGTACATTAAAAGCTGTATCTTTTGATATAGTAGGGATTGGTCTTTACAAGCTTGGGATTTTGCTCATGTTATTTTTTTCTGAGGAATATCTGCAGTAATGCACATTTGGGTTCTCAGAAACTTTCTTGCTCTTCTAAATGGCCTTTTCTTCATTTTACTTCATTATAGCCTAGCCAGGTGGAATTTGCCTTTCAGAAGAAAACTACTTTCTAGATAAAGAAATAATTGCTTGATGCAGAGATTTTCACAGCTAGTTACTTTTCTTAGTAAATCAGAATTTTAAGTCAAATCCCTCTGCAGGTGTCCGATTTTTCTCTCCATTCACTTCAATGTAAATCAAAATTGTGTTATTTGGAGAAGAGAGCCTGATTACTGTAATATTAAAGATTTTTAAAAGGGTACATCATACGTATCCGTTGATTATGGCAGTAAGGCTTTTGTTATGGTTGTGATTCCCCTTCTAAGCACCTATTTACAGGCACATGCATGGTTTTGATACAGATCTGTCTGCTGTCCGGGAAAAGCCAGACAGAGGCGTGTGGGATCTGCTGTTTCTTAATTGCTTGGATAACTGACAGTGAGTCAGGTTCCAAAACTTGCTGTGTTTATAATTCTCAGTACAAAAGGCACAAAATGTAGATGTGATGGTGCCAGATAGCATCTGTTTTACATAGCTTTGGATTTTCAGTTTCTGATGTGTTAAATCCTAATATTAAAAGATACAGTATAGACAGGAGGAAGGTAGGTTGGCTTTCGCTTCATCTTGAATGTACTCAGGGTCAGGCAGGAGGATGCTCCTTCTGTTGGTAGGAAAACCTCTGGACTACTGGGTAGGACAGAAAGAAAGCAAGTGGGATGTGCAACAGGTGTGGAGGCTTAAGTGTGAGCTGACATTTGGAGGCTCTGGGAATGAAAGCAAAGGTGCTATCAAGGCTGGGAAGTGGCAGAAAGAAGAATTTGCACAAGGAATTAGCTTGAGTCTTGCACAGTGGACTGTATCTCAGGGAGGCACTGAAAGTGGGTTTTATCAAGAGCAAGTCCAAAGGAACTTGCAGGAAGGGGAGTGTTGTTTACAGACTTACTTTAAACTAGTCAAGGGGAAAACTTATGGGGATGAAAGATGGTGAAGTGTAGGACGCAAATGGTACTGGATGAATGGTGCTTACATTTTGTATGTCTGCTAAAATGACACAGCATAAAGGAAGACGGAGGCATATCTACTAATAGGAAGGATTGTTATTATTTCAGTCTCTTCTTACATATGTAATTGTATGTTTGCTTGAAAAAAGCACACATGGAAAATTGCCAAAACCGTTGCATTAACAAAGTCACATTCATTTATGATGACCTTTTATCATAGCTGAGATTCAAAACTGTGTTTCATCAGGACCTCTGGTTTTAGACTTGCAGATAATAACTTCAGTGCAATATAAATACATAGTTTTCTACAATCACCAGGGTCCCTAAGTTCAAAACAAGAAACGTGTAGCAACAACAATCTGCAAGATGTAGGAAAAAAGGTGGAACATTTCTTTTTAATGTGAAGCAACTCTAGATGTCCTGATTTTCATATACATACCTTATTGCATGTAACTTTAGAATTATCATGGTGATTTGAATACTTATTTTAAACTGTGTACTGATAAAACTGCAGCTGAAATTGGTAAATATAGAAATGTAAACACGAGCTTATATTGCTGAATTATATTTTTCCTTTATGTTTGGCTTACAAGCAACTTTTACTATATGGAAAATATTTTGAGTTCTTGTTTATGTTCATAATGCAGTTCTAGGCGGGTTCAAGATGCTGGTTAACCTTTGAAATGTAGTATTTGCCTAGTGCTTAACAGAGGTAGATGACAAAGAAGTGCGCATTAAAGCCTCTCAAAACACAGGATCATCAGTCTTTAAGTGGCTTGGCTTCATGCAGCATGCTGCTACCCAGGATGCAAGAGGCATATCTACAGACCATGGAACCTTGATGCACCCAGCCTCCTGCTTTTGCAGATTCTTAGTGGAAATGTCAATTGGACGTTACCAACTACCTCTACCTGCCTTTAATACCTCTTCAATAATTTAATAAGTTGTCTGACTCTGTGTGCTAAACTCATAATCTGTCGCTTATTTTAATGTTCTGATGGCTCTGGCTCTAGAATCTAAGTTCATGTTTGAAGCCTAGTGTTCACACCTGATAATACTTTCTGTTTGGTCACATGGATAATTAAAAGGATAAGCTTCTAATGAGTAACACAGGTATAAGAATAGTTTTAGATCTTCTTACTTTTAGTCCTTAAATTACCTTGATCTAAATTTGAAAGTGCAGCATTACAATTTTGACAGTAAAATTATGCATTTGGTGAATAATGTGTGTATTTTTTGGAAAGTCAAAAGTAAAATCAATTTGTTAGTATTACAGCCCCACGTACCTCTTTGACATCGGTTTTTCTGGCATGCTATTAATAAACTCCTGTGATAAAATGTTTAAAAAGGTTTTGGCATTTTATGGAGTAATACAAGCTGCATTTTTAATTCTTTACAAATGACTCTCAGGGACTTACCTTTTGTGTTTGGTTGAGTCCTCAGTAACCTGCCCAGAGAGAGCTTGGAAGGAGTTTGTTGATTGGCAGCTGATTTGGTGCTTATACTTGTCTACCTTTTAAAACAGTGCTGGCTGTGAGAACCTCTGTAGTGTTGTTGTAGTAAAATTATTGTCTAAAACTGGCTAAACTATAAATACAATTACAAAAATTCATAAAGTGACAAAAAGCAATTTACAAGTTTCAGACAGCAACAGAAAAGATTTTTGTCATTGCAGAAGCACACATTTTCACTGCGCATGTGATAAATCCAATAATATGAAAATGGTAAAATGGCATTCTTGAAATGAGTTAACCTATTAAACCTAGGTTTATTTTTTCTTTGCCTTTTTTTTTTCCCCTCTGTTTTTTAATATCTAGGATGAAGATCGAACTGAAGAGGACAACAGCAGAGTTGAGCCTGTTGGACATGCAGACACTGGGTTGGAGAATGCTACCAATTTTTCCCTGGAGTAAGTTACTGGCAGAACACATTGTTTTAACAATGAGTCTTGAGATTGAACATATACTAGTAAATAACTCAGAATAATGTTCTTAAGAGCAGTCTTTTTTAGGTCATATGTCATTTTGATTTTAAACAATTTCCTTCATGGACCTTTTTAAAGCAGATTTTAAACAGTTTAGAAAAAGCCTGTGTTAAAGGTGAGCATTGGAAATTTGACATTTATAAGTGCTGATGTTACAGTAGATTTTCTCCCTCAAAGAAGATGCTTGTTTGTCGAAACTCTGAAAACTTGACTGAAAGAATAGGGTCAGTGCTAGCACTTGCAGGTCAGCAAAAAAGATTTTCGAAGTGGAAAAACTTAATTCCTGTCAGCAGTTCACAGTCTACTGGGAAGATGTGGCCAGCAGATTGAGGGAGGTGATCCTGCCCCTCTACTCTGCTCTCATGAGACCCCACTTGGTGTATTGCGTACAGCTGTAGTGCCCTCAACATAAAAAGGACATAGAACTGTTGGAACAATCCAGAGGAGGGCCACAAGGATGATCAGGGGACTCTAGCACCTCCCGTATGAAGATAGGCTGAGAAAGTTGGGGCTGTTCAGTCTGGATGAGAGAAGGCTGAATGGAAACCTCATAGCAGCCTTCCAGTATCTGAAGGGGGCCTACAAGAATGCCAGAGAGGGACCTTTCATCAGGGACTGTAGTAATAGGACAAGAGGTAACAGATTTAAACTTAAACAGAGGAAGTTCAGGTTAGATGTAAGGAAGAAGTTCTTCACTGTGAGGGTGGTGAGGCACTGGAATGCGTTGCCTGAGGAAGTTGTGAATGCTTCATCCCTGACAGTGTTCAAGGCGAGGTTGGACAGAGCCTTGTGCAACACGGTTTAGTGTGAGGTGTCCCTGCCCATGGCAGGGGGGGTTGGAACTGGATGATCTTAAGTTCCTTTCAACCCAAACCATTTTATGATTCTGTGTGCTTGAGGGTCACATAAGTTGCTTGGTCAAAACCCTCATACACTGTGCATGTACCAAAACTGATGCTGTTTAGGACTGGGAAGCTCCTCCTAATTCTAAACAAAATCAGTAAGGGATATTTTATTTCCCCACAAGATACAGCAGGCTTGACCTTTTGCATCTCACTGCAAAGATCTGATCCTTACCTTGCTATGGAATTAATGAGAAAATATCCCTTCTACCCTTAAATTAAACTATTCAAATTGATTACATTTATATTTAAAAAATAATTCTTCTGCTCTTATTATTTCTGCATTACATTATGAATTAGGTGCAGAGGATTTAGAAGTCAAAGATCATGGTGACAACTATTAGGCAATACATGCTGAGCTTTACTCCCTTCCATTTACAGAATCTGCTACATTGCTAATTCCAAATGCTGTTTTGCTAAATAGAGTTTGCAGAACTTCTGTCAAACTTAATGCTTCTTGGTCTTGCTTTTAAGTAACTTACTGACTTTTCATCATATGCTACTTAATTATTTTCTGGTTTGATATCATATTCCTTTCTATGTTTGAAGTAGTTGGCCTAAACTTCTGAGAAAATCAGGAAGCAAAATTGAAAGAGTCTCTCATAGGAAGGGATAATTTCCCTTTGTCTTCTGTTTTACAGAGTATAACATTTACATTTGGGGTGGATTTTTTTAAAAGAAGAAGTATGAGAAAAATGAGTGTCTTGAAGTTATTTTTTTGTGGAAAAAAAAGAAAGGTTGCCAACTCAAGCAGTAGAACAAGTTAAACAGTGTAGGCTGAGTTCGAAAACTGACTTTCATGTTTTGTTAAAGCTGAGTTTTTCCACTTATGTCAGTTCCAGGTGAATCACACTGATTTTCACTTGTTCTTTTCCTCAGCCCTCAATTCTCTTTTAAGCTAATAGGAAAGTCAGAAAAAAGTTAATCATAGGGAGCCATAAACATACCCCAATAGCAAAAAATGCACTTGAGTATCTTTTGGAGGTGAAAGGCCTTGTTTCATTCCTGTGAGCTGCTTTGCACACTAGTTAATGAAAACATAGCCTTATTGTTCAGTAAGAGTGAAACGAAGTTAATCCTTAGAAAAACTGGGACAGAGAACATTACCAAATTCTGTAGTACTGTCAGTGTTAGAGCATTGACCTAGGCCAAAGAATAACACATTTTTGGCTTATGACTCCCAGCCCTCCTGTTGCTTCAACACTTTCTTGAGTTAAATGATGGCATAAGAGGTACAGACCTTCCATTTGTGTTGTTTAAAAAAATGAGATAAAAAAAATCAGACATGAATCAAGGTGTACAACAAAGGTAAAATATATAAAAAAAATTAATGTGGAAGAAATAGAAAACCAACAGTAATGCAGGATTTGTGTTGACTTCCAGTATGTGGTTTGTTTATTCTAAAATCCAGATAAAGTGCTGCAGGCATTCATGATGGGCCGCCATATGATCAAGAGCTTATTGAACGAAGTACTGCTGTCATAGGGCATTGGTCCTACTCTGCTCCATTTCTAGATCAAATTTGATTTGTGTGCTTATGAGAAACAAGCTTCTCAAAGATCTGTGTTTATATATATGTAGTGCCAGGAAATATGGAAAAAGTATGTAATACTAGAGAGAGGCATAAGCCACAAATTTAGATCATGGCTTGCATTCAGATCTCTCACTTCCAGATTTACTGAGAGGTTTGGCCTTCGTGTATTATTTTCTCATTTGGGTAGTTATACTCTTTATGGTTCATGGGCTATATTCCACCTTTCCAGATGTGGGCATGTTTCAAATATATCAGTAGATTTCATAGAAATCTATTTCTAGAGTTTTTGTGTGGCTCTTTCTGAACCTGTACTTTCCTCTTTCACTTCTCTCTGTACAGCAAACATATAATTGAAAACTAGATGTATAGTTCTTTCAGGAGGATGTCTGGTCGGTTTTGAATATTACAGTTAAATCTTACTTTGGAAACTGCCTAGTAAGGAGATACAGCAATCTTCCAATAAAAGAAAATGGAATTACAGTAAACCAAATTAATGTGGTTTAAAACTAGAAGAATTTAACCATTTAAAAATTAATAATTCTCATTTGATTATGGGGTAGTTATGTGAACACTAATGTTGAGGCTAAGTGAGCTCTCTCTAAGAAAAAAGTTAAGCGTGCTAGTGCTATGATCAGCTTTTAGACTTCTGAGGAAAAACTGTATGCAGTATTTAAGGTATTTCTGCTCAGTGGTCCCAAAAGTGAACTGAAATTTACCTTTAGAATAAAGAAGAAATAAACAACATGCATGAATGAAGATGATACCTATTTTTATGTAGCAAAATAAGTTTACAGAAAAAGTCTTTGAGCTTTGTTTGTTTTATTAATTGAAGTATTTTTGATGATTGATCTCCTTTCATGCCATCAGTTTAATCTTCAGGTACGTAGCATTCAACAGTGCTTTCATCACCATGACTTGATTTCTGGAATGGTTTTGTTTTTCTGTGTATGTTTGTGTGGGATTTTTTGGTTCCTTCACGGTACATGTTCATATTCCCTCATTCGTCATTGTCTCACAGTGATATGGTAAAGCTCGTAGAAGTCTCCAATGACGGCGGGCCTCTGGGAATCCATGTAGTGCCTTTCAGTGCCCGAGGCGGAAGGTAACGTATTGTGTAGGATTTTAATTGAATTGTAACTTTCTATGTGTTATCTTGATTGTGTTAGTTTTTATATTGTGTGCCTCTGCCTTCTATAGAATATCGTATGTTTTTCAAAAGTTAGTCTTGCTGATTAAGAAAGGAAGAAATGCAAATTTACTGACTCCATACTTGGAATGGACTCTATAATGGAAAGGCTCTGCTTAAAAGGAGTTAGAACTGTGGGGTTTTAATAGAGGTCCTGTTGTTATCTCATGGGAAATTGTAGTATAAAGACATTTCCTTTTGGACTCTAATATTGTAATCTCCTGCTCTAGTTCAGATAGATATTTATGCAGCATTTCCTTGCTGACTGTTTAGAGCCACAAGTTCCCAAATAACAGCAGGAGTGGAAACCAGCAGCATCCTATGCCTGTGCTTGATAAGAATAGAAGAGAAAACAATCATCACACTTTCAATATGTAGTGTTGTCCCATCTGCTGAGGTTAAAAAGAAGTAGCAAAACCAATTGAAACATTCATTTTGGGAAAGGTGAACTTGTTTTGTTATATGACAGGCTGGAACTTCTGAAGTTGAAATGTTTACAAAACCAAAAAAAGTGTAAAGAAAGTGTTTGCATTAAGAAGTGCAATGTAGGAGATTATAGTAATAAACAGAATGCATAATCTCCAATGCTTACTTTGCTAAGGTAGAGTTTTAGCATTTAGGGCCATTAATATTGTCTCAGAAAAATAGCTTAACTTTTGTTATAAATAGTGATGGATTTGAAGCTTTTACGTAAGTTGAAAAATGAAAGTTCTGCAGGAATACATGCAAATTTTATTTTGCTGATGCATATTCTAATTATACACTGTATTTTCTTTCTAAGGAAAAGGGGCACATATATATTTTGAAAGTAATCTTTGATTACACATGAAGGTGTTTTATACTCTCACATGCCTGCTGCACAGCAACAATATCAATTTAGTAATTAAGAACAGAAATTACTTGCTATACATATATATATATCAAATATTAATTTCCTCTTTTCAGCTAGGATAATTTTTTTCTTCTGTCTATACTAAATATCTTCATAGGATTTTAAACAAAGTATAAGAGTTTTATTTGCATTTGTTACTTGAAACCCAGTGGCTTCATAGCCATACTCTCAAGTATTAGGAGAAAATGTACTTTTGTTAATTTATGGCTACTTTTTCTGAGGACTGTAAGTATTAATAACAAAATTCTGTAAAGTGGTAAATTCTTCTCTTCATAATCTGAAATTCAGTAAATTCAGTGTGGGGATGGAAAGGGCATGAGTGAATGGTGCTTCAGACATAAGCTCGAAGTAAATCCCATAAAGTTGGAAATGATTGAAATGTTTGTGCAGTTATCTAGGATTTAGACAGTGTGAAGGCCAAGAAAAAGATGGGTTTAAGATGGGTTTACTAGGCTGGTTGCCTAGTAAGTACTTGTTTAATAAAATTGATGTTAGGTAAATTTTGACATTTTAAATAAGAATTTTAACTAGTAAAATTCACTTACAGGCTGTTAATGTGGTTTTCAACTCTGAGGTGAAGCTTAAACTGTTTATACATAGTGAGAGCATGTAAAATGAAAAAGTCGTTAACACAGTAATAAAATATTTGACTTTTTTTAAAGGATGCTATGTTAAGAGCTGTGAAGGACTTTTAACTCTTTTTTGTCCTGAGTTTATGTGATACAGTTTTATTACAGGAAAGCCTGTTTTAGATACAGATGTTTAGAATTGACACATTTAAAAATCAATTCTGTTACAAGGAAATAATTTTGATATTAAAATTTATCTCATTTTCCTTCATAATACTAGCTCTCACTCCCCTTGTTGAAAAATTGATGGTACGTGCAATTGCTCTCTGAGGTTTTTTTGATGCCCCTTAAAAATCAGCTGCTGGAGAGGGGAGATTCTTAGGTCAATATCTTGAAAGTGTGGTGGAATAAAGTTGAGGAGGACCTTGGATATAGCTAAAGCATTTCTCCTATGCTCTTTGCATTGTAGTGGAGAAAGGTATAGTTCATTGCTTGGTATTTCTTATAAGCACTTCTGTTGTACTGCTGCTTTGCTGTCAGCTGTGCCCACACCTCTACATGGTTTCACTGAGAGCAAATATATTTTCCCCAGCTGCCTGCAGCCAGCAGTGTGGGCAGGGAAAGGAATGTGGCCAGCTTCAGGTTTGGAGTACTTGATGAGGAGTTTTGGTTTATTTTTGCTTTGTTGCCTTTTTGACCTTTTATTTATTTATTTATTTATTTATTTAAAATCCCTCCCACCCCCAGCTCTTTAGAGCAGTAAAGGTATGCTTGCTTCTCCTTTTGCTAGAGTCAGAGGAAGAGCAGATGCTTGGCAGGGATTCTCTCCTGCCTGCTAGTTTCTCACTCTAGCACATGGCTGCTCTTTGTTCCTCCTCTGGCTGCAAAACAAAACGTTCCCTTCTACAATGAAGTATCTTACCTGAGCAGATCCCCTTCTCAGTAGAAACCTAAATATACAAAGCCAAACACAGTACTCAGTAAAGACGTTGAGGAGTATCCAAAAGGAAAAGATCCAGTGTATCACATACTTTAGTCCTTTGGCCTACCATTGTGTCCTATAAGTTTGGTGGTCAATTCCAGTTATGCTCTGTTTCCAGTTACTTTTCTTCCATTTCCCGTCTTTTGCTTTTGAAAATGTTACTCAGTAGGCAAATGATATTAAATCAATAATTTTAAAAAGTGAAAAAGTGTAAAAAAAGGCTAATGCAATTCTCCCTTTTTACCTCTGTGCAATAAGGGACATCTCCCACCAAAAATCTTCCCTCTCCCAAAGCAAACATCAGAAACCTTCAAAAATTACATCCCATAACTCTGTTCTTTATTTATATTGAGCAAATGCTTGATTTTTTTGTGATCCTTTCAGGGTTTGCAGTAAGAATCTGTTTTCAATGTTGGCTTTTGATCTTGAACGAAAACTATAAATATCTCTGCCTTGTCTATTTAGATGTTACTAATTATTTCTGTTCCTAGTAAAACACAGACTTTTTTTAATGGAAAAAAATCTATCTCCATAATTCTCTGGGAAAAGTACTGTTGATATGTACAGACATGGTCAAACTTTCTTCTGTGGGTATATTTCCTTATTGTCCTCCTATGTTTTCTTCAAGAAGTTTATCAGTCCTTTTTTTTTATTGACCTTTTTGATCATATGCTTTTAATAACAGATATTATTCACCTTATCAAAAGGGAGGAGGGCTATACATATTTATCACCTTATGGTTGTGAAGTTTTTCAATATTAAAGTTTTGTTTGTAAGACTGACACATTTTTGCAGTGCCATAGATGCAGTGCTAAGTAGCATGGGAGGCATAAAAGTGAAAGCAGAAGGAAAGAATAGAAAGTTAACAGAAAAGTGTTTAGATGAAAGTAGAACAAAAAGGAAATGAATGAGAGGAAAGCATAAATGGAAAGAAGATGTTAAATTTGTACAAAACTGCCTTTAGCACCAATTCTTCCTTCTTGCTAGGTGCTCAGAGAGGGGGGCAAGCACTGGGTTCCCTATGAATAGCATTTGAGCAGTCCTGGCTAATGGGAGATGTTATGTTGATGCATAAATGGGGTTACATTGAGTTCTGCTCCGCAAGCTTCATAGTAATTATGGCATAATATACTGTTACATGGTCTCTTCTATTTTAAAGTCTTTGAGATCTTCTCAAGCTCTATATCCTAGTTGTTCCAAATCCTGCCATCTCTGTCTTCGGAAGGAGATCCAACTAACACAAGAATATATGAGATAAAATCAGAAATCTCTGTGAATAATGACATGGAAGTCATAGTCCCGTATTCCCAAGACTACTATGAATTCTACTTAGTAAAAGAGAACAGAAAAGGATTTGGATATTCATCTGAAAACTCCATAAAGAACATCCGTTAATAAATATCAGACATGTTACTTTGATGCAGAGCAGCATGTAGGCCTCTGCCAGCTATTTGAAGCAAGCCATAAAATCCGTGATAAACCACACAGCTAAAACCTGGCAGCTAAAAATATTTGAGTTTGTGCTACATATCCTAAATGGAAGGAAGTCTCATGAGAATGGGAAAAATAAGAGACTGAATTTTATTGCCTTTCTTTCATTTTAAATGTCAAATTTAATAGATTTTATAAAAGAAAAAATCCCCAAACCAAACAAACAAACCCAAATGAAGGTAGACATTGATGTGTACACGATCTGTGGACTCGAAAATTGTTTATACATGTTTCTGTTTTGTAGTTCTGTCTTTTTGCTTTTAGAGGAAATTCCCTTTGTTTTCTAGAATTCATAAATCACCTCATATTTCAATGTAAAAGTTTTAGTCTTTTACTCGACACACAAAGAGAGCTAAAGTAATATCTAATGGCCATTATCTATACCGAGAGTCCTTAATTCTGCCTTCAAGGTGTCTCTCTAACAAAGATATTCTGTCTGATCATCTAGGAGATACGTGTTACCTGCATCCCCATTTATTCACCTCCTGCATTTCCAGCCTTTTAAGTCTCAAAGATAGCCATGGTTTTCAAAACCATATGCATTTGGAGAAGATTCCCTGTGGTGTGAATGTACCATTCCCTCACTCTTTTAGCTGAATTCAAGTCCTTTCTTGTCTGATCTCAGCTTAATTTAAAGTACTATTCAAGCTAAAAAACTAAGGAGTAGTTACCAAGGACTGGAAATTGGTTCCGACTACAGGCATGAAAGCTGATAAAGTTATTTTAGTGCCTGCACAGTAGTGCTGTGACGTCAATGTTGTGCAAAGAAGTTTATGTCTAATTTAGCACTGATCAGCCACAGTAATTTAACTTGAACAAACAAGCTGATTTACCTACTGAGACCTACGAATCTCAGGAAATTTATACTGTGTTTACGTTCCTGTAGACTTTCTTTGAGATCTTTCATTGCATGAAACTGTTACACATCAGCTTTCCCATCAATGATTATTTTTGCACCTTAATCTAGTTTTTGCCTTTTCAGGTTAGTGATTTTGCATAAACATCTAAATTGGTTATTTTCTGTTCTGTCTGATTTGAATACATTACAGTTAGCTTGCAGGTAATAGGTAAATAACTTCAGTGTGTATGTACAATGGGCGGTGATGGCCAAATCATATTCTAGATGCTCAATGTAATATTTTTATTACTCTCATAGTATTTACACTGTCAGTTTTTATTAAGACAAATTATCATCATTTCCATACAGCTGGATGGCATGTGGGGAGTTCACAGTTTCAAAGAACTAACCAGACTAACTCAGGCAATTTAGATGTCAATAAAACATTTGCTGCTTGTTTCTAGTTTTATCATTGGTTGTAATTTATACTAAGAACTGAAATGTTAACACATGTAGCTGAGTGTATTTTAATTGCATAATTAGAGTAACGAACCTAGTGGAAATACAGTGGTGAAAATGCTAATATAATCTAAGTTGTTTACATTCCCAATTAGATATTTAAAGCAAATACAAAGACTGAGCTCTGTGCTTTGGTACTGTTTCCCTTCTGTCCCTGTGTCAGCTAATGTTAGTCTAAAACAGTGCAGGTACCAAATTTCCATTTGTAATTATTGTTTCAATAGAGTTGTAGAATTGCAGAGTATCTTGCAGAACAATATTGAATCTCATTCTTGAAAAGTTATAGTTTAATACGCATACAGTGGAAGAATTTATGTTAGAAAACATGTTGACTTCCTTTAACTGAGAAAGATTAAGCAAATTCAAATGCACCCATATGTTTCTATGCTATTTGGTTGTACTTAAACAAATATATAAACTGGCTTTTGTATTTTATACTAGATTACTTTACAGGCTTTCAGAATTTATGTTTTCCTAATGTGGAAAACAATATAGAAACTGTAGTAGAGCTACATTTTCACTTACCAGGATTAATGATGGTAGCATACAGCAGGAAAAGAAAATCTAATTAGTCTTTAAGTTATTGCATATTTGCAATATCAAGCCTACTTTGTTTTTCTCCAGTTACTGCAACAAACAACATGAATTCCCATAATGCCTTTTTTTAGAGTCATATTCTGACATCTAACCACAAACAATTTTCATGAACATATATTTTCTGCAACTTCTGGAAGAGAGTTCTCTCCTTTGCAAGATTGCATTTGGGAAATTGTTTCTGGAACTGTGTCTAAAGGATTTTTTTGCTGTATGTGTTTATATATAAAAAAATAAATAAGTTAAAAGGCATTGTGGGGATCCTGGTTTCACATTTGACTCAGGTTATTTGTCCAGCCTTAAACCAGTTCTCAGTGACTTTAGCTTTATATAGCTTGGTTAACCTAACTCTAACATTTGTTAAAAAGCAGAATCCTCGTGAGCAGCCTATGTTGTGTCTGAGATGAGCAATGCTGCATTAATAGAACTTGTAGCCTTTGTTTAATGAGATTATTTGCAATTTTGACTGGTAGTTTGTATGTTACATTGTTTTACTATTGATAAGGGTTAGTATTATTTTTCGTAGATTTGAAAGCTTAGGTGAAGTACATTTAGCAAATGAAAAACTATTATTAGTATAATTTCAGAATGCGACATAATAGCAACATTTCAAGAAAAGTGCTATGCAAAAACCACTGATAAACCAATTATTTTGTAATCACAAGTATGTAGAGATATTGGGATGAAAGAATCATATATTTTCTATAGTGTATTATCATAGTATTAACTTGGAGTGTTGTACTTTGTGTAGAATATGTTTTGATATTTAGTATACTGATATTTTAGTATTTTTCATATTTAGCCATATAAACAAAATACTGGATATGCTCTCATGCAAGCATTGCATGCACATCCAAATTCTCAATTGTCTATGGTCATTACACAGGAGCACACCTGCATCCAAGAGCTTTTGGGCATGAAGTGAAAGAAAAGCAAGAGTAGACACAATTCCTTCTTCTCCCCCTCAAATATTGTGGTTGTCTTCTTTTAAACGTAGCATTCCCAAGTTCATATTTTCTTGCTTATTTATCCTTTCCCCATTTAGAGATAATCCTCTTCAGGAACTTCACTTTGGGGCTCCTCAGAGAAATTCAATAACTCACAAGTGAAAAACTCATAAACTTGTTTTCTAACCATCAGTTTTATATGTATGAAAGCTATAATTCTGATAAAAATATGTTGTGAAGCCATAGAAGTATTTTTTCTTTTTATCATTAACATTCATAACTTATTTCAGTGCTTTCTGCAATTAGTAATCTATAAAGTTTTATTTTTTATAATTGTAAGTTTTAAAAATCAGAGATTGTTATTTTAGTGAACAGAGGGAAAAAGAGATTGAATCAATATTTTTAAAAATAGTTTTCTTTTGTTTCCTGTGACAACATACTTTCATAATTATCAGCAAATGTTAGTAAGAAAAATGGAGCACAACATGGTAAATTGGGTTAGTGTGTGAATGTTGGGGACATTTTGAATTTTTGTCAAGCAAATGATTATAGGATTGTGGGAAATGCAAACAGAAAACCACCTAAAATGTCTAGTTAATACAAGGTATTTCACTAGAACTAAAACAAAACCCATCAACAACAACAAAACAAACATGGAAGAACTGGTTTTGTTTTGGGAAATGTTGGGAAATTAGTTTTGCTTATATTATTTTCCTTTTCAGTGGGAAATGGTTTGGTGGAAGGAATCTACAAAAGGTTGAGCTTTCCAAACCAAAAGCATACCAGCTTGGAATGGGGAGAGATAGAACTAGATACACGCTGGTATTTTCTGAAATGCATGTAATCTAGAGAAGTGATACATTAGATTTATAAAATTTTTCTGGTGCTTGTGCTCACCAGTGTTATTGCAAAGAGACATTGCTTATTGCAGCAGCTGAGCTAAAGTCAAGCACAGGCACAGTTAACAGCAGTGACTGCAACCAAGCAGTCCATTGGGAACCAAATGAAGGTGGAAAATGTTTTCCTCTGATGGGACCCCTGGTGAGGTCAAAGGTGCAGTATGTTAAGTATTTGCAAAATACTCCATATCAGTTAGAAACAGAATAGTATCACTTAAATGTTAATATGTTAATCAAGCTTCATTTGATGATTTGTGTTGTCAAAATGCTTTGTGTTGTTTTTCTCCTCACAGTCTGTTTACATGTATGTAAACATCATATCTTAATGTCTATAGGTGTGGACATACTACTAGGATCGTTTCTCTTACTCCTTTATCTGCCTTGTAGGAGAAAGCGCATGACTGTTCTTTAAAATAAATGTCTTCTGTTCTTTAAAATAAATGTCTTATTTGCATATATTGATGATATATTGGTAAATGAAAAATTTAAAGTGGAAGAAATAAATTAGTTTTGTTTTTCTGACCCTGTTGATGAAGTGCTCAAGTGCATAGATAACTTTTGAGCATATGAAGAGTCCTTTCAAGCATCATTGACCGCTCATTTACTTTGAGGTATGTGTGAACCTGAAGTGCTATGATCATTGAAAGTTTTGTGCTAAAAGACATGGGTGGTCTTGCATATCCTGGCAAACAACCAAGTATTTTTCATGCTGTGCCTTAAAATGACACCTGAAAAAGTAATGCTGTTGACTTGGATGATGTGAACCTGACCCACTGATACATCCTGTGGGTTTTCAATGTAAAGCTGATCTTCTTGAAAAAAAATCAAGCTCAGTGTAGATGCAAGAATAATTCAGAAGACTGAGTCCTTCTTCAAATCTAGAATTCAGGTATAGAAACATCCAATCCTAAGAGTAGCTCAGAAATCTTTTCAGGATCCATTGAATAAACTCAGGTTGAATATTTCTTTACCTTTTCTCTCAACAAAGTCTTTAAGATGGTGACCAACTCACTGCACAGAAGCTGTCAAATGGTAATTGTCTTCAGTTATCACTTAAACAATTTAAGATAATATGCTGAGTTAAAAATGGTATTTACATTTTTAATTTCCTCTTTGCCCTTTAGTTAAAAAAAAACAGGTTTAAAAATAGAAGCACCTGGTTTGTGTGAAGTTCCTGAATCATTTCTTCATCCCTTCCTTATAGGCTGCTTATTATGTGAGATGACCTCACCTTTTATTTGCACAGAAGCAGTAGTTAACTGTGGTATTTTCTGCTAATTTGGAAATCCAAACTTTAAGTAAAACCTGTTCAACTTCAGTTAACTAGCAGAAAATATGCTGGCTTTCAGGTGTGTTCAAATTCTTGGAGCTTTTGCTCAGAAATCTCGACCTTTGGCAAGAATGGATATGTGATCATCATGCTGTTCATTCTTTCTTTTAAATTACGTGCTTGATTCACCTAGGCCTTTTGTTTCATTTAGAAAGGATAATAATTCAGGTAATGCTTAAATTATTTGAAACTATGGTATCCTACTTCCAAGTAAAGAGGGTTTAAGATTTAGATGTTACTGTGATAAAATATTATTTCAGTAGGATTTTCTCTGCTGCAAATTTTTCAAACAGTAATAATTCATAATCTTAATGTTCCAGAACCCTTGGGCTGCTTGTGAAGCGATTGGAGAAGGGTGGAAAAGCTGAGCAAGAAAACCTTTTTCGTGAGAACGATTGTATTGTCAGGATTAACGATGGAGACCTTCGGAATAGGAGATTTGAACAGTAAGTGTACCTGCCACACATTACTTTGCATTATTTAACCTTTTTACACTGCACCTTGCAGTAATTTGAGGAAAGTAAGAGAATATTGACTAAGCTTGCCTTTTGGTAAAGAAGAGTTACACTAAAGGACATTAGAGGCTTTTAATTAGCCAAACTTTGAAGAAACCAGGATAATTATTGTCATTAGAGTATAAGCACTTTTTCTTTGATTGGTTTTGCACATTACAGATGTCTTTCTTCTTGCATTGGTAAACTGTTTATCCTGAAATTCCCAGATGACTTTTGCTCTTATGCTTGCACTGCATCATGTTCAACATAACTGGACACCATGGAAATTTTATTTTTCACATTTTAAAAACACCTGTGGTATTGTGTGCCTGAGAATTAAAGTTACTGTTTAGAAGAAAATTCCTAGAAAAGTTTTGAGAGATCATGAATATTTGCTCAGTGGATGCCTGAACTTGATATAATCCCACAGTGGTGAATCAGAGAGATTTTTTAAAAGTGAAATCAGGTTGTAGTTCACACACAGATAATTGAAAGAGAAAGTAGAAAAGAGGTATGCAGAAAATTAGGGTTTTCAAAGATTAAAATATTGTTCAGAAAACCCTAACGTGTTAAGGGCCAGAGGAATATAATGTATTCTGATTGTCTTTCGCTCAACACGTATTTGAGGTGTGCTTATTATTTCTTTGACAGTAACCTGATTGGAACATGACCCTGTACCCTAGGCTTGAAAGTTGTTTGTCTCTGCTTGTTTTATGATTCTGTATCACAGTTCGTAAAGTTTATGAAGAGAGTTGTTAACTTTTTGTACTTTAGATTGTGACCTGGAGCCCAATGTCTGTTTGTGCAGGGTTAAGCTTTTTTTCCTATTCCTTTATATTTTATTCTGAAAGACTACTAAAAGTGTAAACTAGACTTCTTGCAGACTGCATATATGCTCAGAAATTGATGGAAATATATAGTCTTTGTATAAAGGGTAATTTCATTTTAATAATTCTGTTGTCACTGTGACTACTGTTATTACAGTTATCACAATTATCAAGTTTCAAAACAAAAGGACACTGCAGTCCTGCCATAGAACTCTCTGCATTTGAAGATTGTGGTTAAAATCTTTGCTTTTCCAAATCCAGTGTTTGGTGTGTTAGTTGTTAAGCATATTTAACCATTGTGTTGCCCTATGGCAATAAAACTTAGCCAAAAGCATACCAAGTAGACTAGGGAACAGATTCAAGTTTAATGCTTTATGCTTGAGTGCAGTGTGTCTGTCAGCTCATGTTGCTTAATTAACATTAGTAATTATGCTTACAATGTCTTGTAGTCTGCAGTCCTAATTTGCCAATTTTCTGTTCATTTTTAAACCTAGAGCACAGCATATGTTTCGCCAAGCCATGCGTACGCCATTCATTTGGTTCCATGTGGTCCCTGCGGCAAATAAAGAGCAGTATGAACAGTTGTCCCAAAGCGAGAAGAACACGTATTACTCTAGCCGGTTCAGCCCTGATGCCCAGTATGCTGACAGCAAAAGTATTAACAATTCTGGACTTCACACATTACAAAGAATGTCTCGAGCGGGCAACCAGTCCGATCAGACAGACTCCTACTCGCAGCTACCTCATAGTGTGAATTCATCAGGGAAACCACCCTCTGGCCTGGTACCATCACCTCAGAAAGTTCTTACGTCCACTGCAAACAGTGGGTATAACACCAAAAAGATAGGGAAGAGGCTCAGTATACAGCTGAGAAAAGGTAAGGCATTGGTGTGCTCCTCATAGAGCATGAGGTATGTGTGCATAGTTTATGTTCATGTGTCCAGTGTGATTGTATTGGGCAAGACAGCTGGCAGTAGTATGGGGAATATGATGAGTTGATTTTGAAGCCACGAGTTGAGTTGTCCCTGATAGCATGTCCAGGAGTCCAGCTGTGCATTTGGTGTGTGTGGTGTGTTCGCAAAAGGCTGTTTTGAAAAGTGCCTTAACATTGTCTCTCAAGTAACAGAGGAGTGCTGTAAGTGCTATAAATTCTGTTGGCCAAGACCCAGGGAGTGGTGAACTACTTAAATATAAATAAGTAAGCTAAAATGGCCCATATTCTGTACTTTACAGTTACCATGACTTTTCAAACTGAGTAACTAGTTTTGCCATTAGATTTAAAGAGTGTGTTGGATCCACTTGATAAATTGGACTTCATAATTTCCAGCTAATGCTTTTCTTTATTCCACAGGGATGTGAAAGTCTTTGTTTAAATGGTTGAGATGTGTTATTTCCTATTTTGGCCTTTATGCTAATGTAATTTAAATGGGGTGAGAGACTATTTAAGGACAGAGGAGGAAGTAGTGAGTGCCTATGTCAATATCTGTGTTATATGTGCATATGTAGATGCATTGGTACATCTGTGGAATTTTTATGATGTGTTAAATGTCCTATGCGAGAAATTTGGTTTTTTTTTTCTGTAGTTATGATGTAGATGCTTTTAAGATAATTTGAAGTATAACAAAAAGCCATTAAGATGTAAGTATTTCTTAGCTCTTGAGAAATGATTTTTTAAAAGGATTATGCATGCAGTAAGCTTTCTGGTATTAAAATGAACATGTTTAATGTTAGATATAATTTGACCTCTGGCAGCAAGATTAGGCTGTACATTACACAGCAAAAAGTTTACCCATTTGCCAGTATTATTTATAAACTCAAATACATTCCCCTTACAATATTGTATGTCCTTAGTGTTAATAATTGTTATTAATTAATCTTTTTATCAAAAGGTATTTAAGATAGTACATTGAATGGTAGAGATTTCACAGTTTCAGAGGTACAAGGCTACTTGTCCCATTATCATTACGTGTTCCTTTCCATGAACTTCACATGAGCCACCAGATTGCTTCTTTCTGGTTGCTGAATTTTGAGCTCTACAAACTTGGGTGACATAAGGTTGAGTTGACAGTTTGCTTCTGTTGTTGATGCTCCTTCAAGAAATTCTTTAGACCATCAACTCATATCAGCATGCTTGGAAAAACTTACTGGCTGAGTGAGGAATCACTGTGCTTACAAATACGCTCTCAGTCACTACAGTGATTTTTATCTAATTTTTGTGTCTGCAGAAGCCTATAGAAATACCACTCGGACATTACATAAAAGGATTCTTAACCAGGAATGGAAATATGTATTTTATATAATTTAAAAGCACCAAGAAATGAATTCAGAATATCAAAACAAAGTATTTTTGAGCTAAACAAATGTGGCATTGTAACCGCTCACAAGATGCGAGAATGCAATTTCATACGTTATGGATCCTTTGACTGTGATATGAGGTTATGTTTTGGACATCTTGCACTGAATGGTGTTTCATAAATACTCTCCCCATTTCTATAATGTAATTTAGCTTTGTTGGTAGCAATATATTAGATGGTTTTGGAATGAAGGAGATGATTGCTAGCTGTTGATGGAAAGTGATCTATATGGTACTTTAACATCTAGTTCACACCAGAGGAGCTTGATGGCTGTTGCACTAGTAAAAGCTTTGAAATACATATCTAGAATATATTTCAGAAGTTTAGAGGGAATATTTGTGCTTAACAGTTTTCTTACATGAAGATACTACTTATAAAGAAATGGCATCTAGCTCAGCTTATAGACAGACAGAAACTATTTAGTGTACTGTGTTTTGTGCATGGTAATTTTTAGGGTTTTTATCACTGATGTCTTTCATTTGTTAATATCCATAGTAGAATGAGACATGTCCTCCCAGTCTGGCTGTCATTTGACAACTCTGAAACATACATGTGGAGAAACAAAAGAAGTGAAACACTTAAGGATGCCCCCAAGTAGTTGTTATAAATATGAGTGCAATAGGGATGTTGACTGTCTTTGATTATTTCTAATGAAGGATGTTGTAATAAGACAGGCTTTATAGATATTTAACAAACGTGCTTTCTCTGTAGCTAACAGACAGCAGCTATTTCACCAGTTACCATCATTAGATTAAAAACTCCTTGTAGGGTACATTAAGGCATACCAGCATGTAAAGCTTCATCTTGAAATTCACTTTGGATTTAACCTGTGCATTCTGATTACTGATGTACTGTATAAGAATTGACTTTTTATCAATACAGACAGACCTTCTTTATTATAGCAGTGTTTCTGTATATTGCATGAGCTTTATTATACAAACTGACATGATAAGATAACCCTACAGTATGTGCTTCTGTAATTATGATTTCTTAATATTTATTGCTGTTTTGGCATTTTAAAATAACCTGATCTTTCATAGGATTTAGCTGTTTAATAAAGTCAGATGAGAAGGTCAGTCATATGTTTCAGTCAATGCAGAATGTTTGTTGGCTTTTCTAAATGAAAATGGATATCTGTTTATCTTTCCTTAAAGGTCAGGGCCTGAACTTTTAGCATATAGATGTAGGGGTTATTGCTGATATTCTAATGCCATTAAGGCTGTATAACAGTCTGGCTTAATAGCTCACACAAATTAAGATAGTGCAAGACATGACAGTGAGACTGTGTTTGCATGTGTTTTGGTGTAAGCTGATACACAGTAAGTATAAATAAATAAAAACAGTTCTTTACAGCTAATATATAGAGAAAATAAGACCACTGATATAACACACAGAGTGTTAGAACAAATTTTAACCTCATTTACACCAGGACAATTCCAGGGTTTTTTTAATTTGACTGCAAGGGTTCAAGCCAATGCAATAGAGAGAAATTTAATCCAGCGCTTATTAAATAATAAATAACCAATTATACAACAAATGATTCTAAAGCTTAGTCTTTGATCACTGCATAACTCACAGTGTTTAGCCTGATACTTGCTAAAGGATTGAAAAGACTGCTTTTTAATTGCACAATGTGTTATAACAGTATATATGAAACTAAGTATATATGTATATAATAAGTTTATATGAAACTGCTGTACTAAGATCAGCCTGAAGTACTCAGTTTTAAAATTAGCTTAGTTTTATTTGTTAGCCCTTAAGTATAATGTTCATTACATCAGATGTTTTCTATCTATAACTACATATAAACATATTACATATGTTTATATATATATACACACACACACATATATAATTCTTGAGGTAAAAGGTGAAAACCGAGCTTTTGTTTTTTAAGTTGGTCCTAGTTCCACAGAATATAATGCTGTTTTTTGTCTGAAGTATTGAGTGCGTGAGGACTTCAGTCCACATCTCCCGCTTTCAGAGAGCAACTTAACTACCAGTCATGGGAGTTGCAATCGTCTCCTCCTTTATGGCCCAAAGAGTTTTTGTCTTCTGCAAAATAGCGTAGCTTAAAGAGAAAGAAAAAAGTGACACAGCTGCAGGATACCGTACAGCATGAAAGCTGTAGGAATCCCAGGTGCATCACAGAAATGAAATAGGAGCTGTGTTCTAGGAGATGGTGAATCCTGAGAGGAGGGAGACAACTTTGTGCAATGCAGCAGAGAAAAATAGTTACATTGTAGATAGGAAGAGGATTATGACACTTGTTGCTCTTCAGAAATTCTTGTTGGATTGCCATTTGGCTTGAGGATTTAATAATGCTCCATCTTATATACAAAGCTAAGCTTAAATGATGCATGTCCCACCACGTGACTGGGCATTCAGGGTTATGGCACAGTGATAGTTAGCCCTGCGGTATCTAAGTTGCTTCCTGCAAGAAGTCATTAGAAACACAAATAATGTGCAGTAGAAAGTCTGAAAGTACACTAATTTAAAATTGCATAATATTTGTTATGGAGTAAAGCATATATGTGGATGATTACTTGTTTTACTTGTGTTTATGTAGCAGAGCGTATAAGACAGGACCCTGAACTTGTCTGTATCATGTATCTAAAGTGTGCAGATTTACATGCATTTTTCATCATATTCGCCTGTTTTCCCATACAATTTCTTGAGCCAGACTTCAAATTGACATTCTGAATTTTATTTAAAATTTGTTTTGAAGTGATGTGTTCTCTTAGACTGATTTTAGGATTCCTGTTCAGATGCAGTAGGGCTTTTTGTCACTTTTGAAATGAAGCATTCCTAAATTACTGAAGTGACCTTGAGAAATGAGATTCAAAAGGGGAAGCAAACAATTTTGGGTGTTATTAGCCTCTGAAGAAAAGTAAACTGCATCAGGTTTCATCTTCCCGTTTTTTAGAAACACTTGTGATCGCTTTATTAGTAGGCTGTAGCAAAAAGGGGTGAATGTTTCTATTGGGTTGATCAGCTTTGCTGGGAGAAATAAAATTGTTCCCAATCACTTAGCTACATAAAAATGTGTCACTTAGGAAAGACAGAGTGTGTTCTTTGTCTTTCGTAAGTAATCTGCACTTGTCCTTTATCTGCACAATCCTTTATTCCCTTGGAGGACTGTTCACCCACATGGATTTTCCATATTTAGATTGTTCTGAAATGTTCTCTGCTTTTCTTGCATAAGTACTAACAAATCTGTCGCCCAGTTGTCTGGTTATCAACATTTTCTATTGTTTTAGAAGTGAGATGATGATGGTGATGATGATGATGATTATTATTATTATTTTATTTAAGGAGATCTGTACTGAAGTACCTGAGAACTCATCTGCATTTTCTTAATTTAGAGGAGAGAGAAAAGTATGACTTACTTCTAGCTCTGCTTGCAAACCTGAAAGGGAAGAAAACTGTATGAGATGTATCCTAATAAGTTGACAGTATAGGTCCTAAGAAGTTGACAGTGTAGGTCCTTCAAATATTCCTTATTTGGTCTCTGAACTGATGTCACTTTGAGAGGGACATGAAAGCACTGGAAGTAGTGTAGAGGTTATGCTTGATTTTTCTCTTGTGTCCTGACAGTGTTTCTACCCAGCAGTGCATTTTGCTGCTGAGAATTTCGACCTGTAGCTGGTGCTGGATGAGGAATACAGTTTTTTGTGCAGACAAGCCTTAGAAAGATGGAAACTTTATGCCAGAGACACTCTTTCCACAATCAAGAAGATAACCCTAGCATTAGTGAGAAATATAATACTTCTTCACTGGGAGATAGCAGAAAGTCTAGCCACCTCTAGTAAGATTTAATGCGTTTTTTAACATCCTATCAGTTTGTGATCAGTCTGATCCCAAATAGGATGACGATGTTAATTTTGAATGTATGCTGTTACATGAAAGTATGTCTGTCATCTCCCCTGCCTTAATGCTACTAGAACATTTTTCATCTAAAACAGCAACTGAAACCTCAAATATGTCCCTCTTCTGTTTGTACAACATAGTTCTTTCACTATCGTAACTGCTTTTTTTGTTCACTTAAAACTACTTTGTCTTCAGCTCAGCTGAGCTCTTGAGGGTAATGTGAATTTAGAAGGCGTGCTCAGCATCACAGTCAAGAAAAAAGGGAGCTCTAACTTGTCGAGAGAGCTACTGATTTATCAAAGAAGCCTAAGAATTTGAACTACACAAATTAGAGGGTAACTTAAAAATGTTATTGTCAATCAGTGTTAGCTGATCATTGTCAGAGGTGACAGCTATAGCAGAAGGAAGATGTTTTCTACTCTCTCTCTTTTTAAAAATCTCTAAAAGAGAAGTTGAACATAGCTTAAATAATCTAGACCTTGCAAAGTAAAGCTTCTAGATTTGAGTAGAATGACCCCTGTGTTTTCAGAAAGATGGACATTCCTTCTATTTTCTACTCGTGTTCTGGTTCAGCCTGTACATGTGTCCAGTTTCTCTCATATTGCTAGTATAAATCAGGTATCAGAGGAGCCTGCAGTATGTTTGCACAGTTCTATCATTATTATAATGGAGTTTACACCCTAAGAATTGAAAACATTTTAGCAGCAGGGAGATACTAAGTTCTTATATTCATTTCTATCAACAGGAGAACTGAAATGCATAAAGATAACTTAAATCAGTTAAGTGTATAAAAAGAAAAAAACTAAGATCAATCTAGTCACAGAAGTCATATTTATTTTTTTGCCTCGGTTGAACGTATCTATTTCCCAGTATTGTGAACTTCTAATTTATATATGATAAGCATAGGAGTTTATAAAGCTGTATTATACAGCTAAGGGCAGCTAAAGTACATGAATAGTAAATTGAAGCAGAAAAAAGGCAAAAAGAAAATGACACTCAAAAGCTGCCTCATGCAAAGCTGTACAGAACAGCATAACAAAACAGAAGAGTTGATGCTCCTTCTTTCCACAGAAACAAGTAATTAGAATTTTCTTCTGCTAATATCTGGGCTCAGTGTGGATTTGTGGCATTCTGCTGGCTTTGGTAAAGGCTTTCTGGAGATTTGACAGCAGAAAATGCCACAGCCCAAATTTATATCCTGTGTGCGTTTGTAATGTGAACATTTCAACTTCTGTTTTTTCTGTGGGGGTTTAAAGTGAAGTGTGTGAACCAGACATTTGTAATGATGCCATAATCAGGCTATGGGGATTAAGCTTATTAATAATGAAATACTGTCCTGGGTGTGCAGTTGTGTTCTGATATTACTTTAGAAATTTTAGCAGACAAAACCTGTACCCAAAAAGCAGTATTCAACACAAATTCTAAAAAGAAGAAAAAGATAAATTCCATAAAAAACTGAGATGTGACTTAGAAAAGCAACTTACATGGATTATCTTTACATTTTGCAAGGAGCTAGAAAGCTCTATGAACATTTGAAGCATCTTTAAAATTGTGAGGTCTCTAAAGTAAAATATGGATGTTATGAGATCTAATATTTTTTTCATCTCTGTGTAATAGCACTGATAAAATTTATATCAACCTGAAAATGGATGAAGACTTTCAAATTCAAATGTGCTTTTCAGCTATCTTGAATGCTGCAGAAGGAAGGGAGGTTGTCTCACAATAGTTAGCCTGGAGGATTTGATCCAAATTTCCTGAACAATACGAGCTGGATGCACATGCTGTATGTATGTGAGGATTTACATATGTTTAAAATGCAGATTTTGAAAGGTTATGTCATCCCCAGCCTTGTTGCCTATATCAGTTTACTTCTTAGTATGATTACCATCTTGATACTAAAATATATTATACTAAATTTTGACCAAATGTAGTTGTGTGTTTGTAAATCTCTGTGCAGACTACTGATGACTGTAGTGGACTCCAGCTTCCTTTTCACATGTGAATTTTGATCTGCTCAATAAAAACGTAGACTTAAGACAGAAACTAATTCAGGCTTTAACCTTGTAGTGGGTTGACCCTGGCTGGGCACCAGGTGCCTGCCAAAGCTACTCTGTCACTCCCCTCCACAGTTAGACAGGGGAGAGAAAATATAATGAAAAGCTCATGGGTCAAGATAATGACAGGGAGAGATCACTAAGCAGTTCCTGTCATTAATAGACTCAACTTGGGAAAATTGATTTAATTTTTTACCAGTCAAATCAGACTAGGATAATGAGAATTAAAACCAAACCTTAAAACACCTTTCCCCCACCCCTCCCTTCCTGGGCTCATCTTTTCTCCCAGATTCTCTACTTCCCTGCTCCTCCCCAGCAGCATAGGGTGATGAGGAATGGGGACTGCAGTAGGTTTATCACACGTTGTCTCTGCCGCTGTTTCCTCCTCAGGGGAGGACTCTGCACACCCTTGCCCTGCTCCAGGCTGGGGTCCCTTCCATAGGTGCAGTCCTTCAGGAACAAACTGCTCCAGTTTGGGTCCCCCATGGGGTCACAGCTCCTGCCACCAAACCTGCTCCAGTGTAGGCTCCTCTCTCCATGGGACCATAGGTCCTGGCAGAAGCCTTCTCCTGTGTGGGTTGCCCACAGGGTCACAGCCTCCTTTGGGCATACCCCAGCTCCAGTGTGAGTTCCTCCATGAGCCGCAGGTGGATATCTTTGTTCTACCATGGGTCTTCATGGGCTGCAGGGCATAGCTGCCTCACCATGGGCTGCAGGGGAATCTCTGCTCTGGTGCCTGGAGCACTTCCTTTCCCTCTTCCTTCATTGACCTTGGGGTCTGGAGAGCTCCTGTTTCATACATTGTCACTCCTCTCTCCAGCTACTGTTTCACAGCAGTTATTTCCCCACTTTCTTAAATATGCTATCCCAGAAGCACTATCACCATCACTGATGGGCTTGGCCTTGATCAGTGGCAGGTCCAGCTGGCATTGGATCTATCAGATGTGGGGGAAGCTTCTCACAGCTTCTCACAGAAGCCATCTCTGTAGCCCACCTGCTACCAAAACGTCATCATGGAGACCCAATACAATCCTCAAATGGTTCTGTAGTTGTGTATTTTTCACATAGGTTGTTTTTAGCTTCTCAGGGCTCATAGCTGAGGATTGTTGCATAAAAGCTCATCTTCTGTCTTTCCCTGTGATTTTTATGCAAAGGGGTATGTTGTGCAACTTTCAGGGACCTTATCTGATATTGCTGAGTCCTAACTGCAAGTTGCCATAGTAGATCAGATTAAATGTAGGCTGGACATGCATATGCCTAACTAGTGAATTTGAACTGTAGACATATGTTGACATATGATGTCTACATGAGATGTTTCATGTTGAACTTGCAGATGCTGACACTGTCAGGGATGTTGTCCACTGAATGGCTGTCTGGTTTCATGCTAGATTGTGTCCTACACAATACACCTAATATGCAGTGCTGGGGGGATGGGTGTTCAGTGTTGAGTTTCAAAGGTTGTTGATAACACTGGGTAGATCGCATTAAAAAAGGGATCACAGATGAGCTTTCTGCATAGTAAGAAAGGCTTGATTGTCCTCTCAGCTTGTGCATCCCAGAGTTGGTAGGGTTCTAAGTTACACTTCAGTAAATAGTTGTGGGCATAATTTCTCTGACCTCTTTTCTGTATTTCTCCAGGTCATCTTAAATGTCTCTGTTTTGCCTCAGTCAGTCTTAGCCAAGCATAGGTGGTCACCTGGATGCACAGCAGTACCTCAGAAGAGGCAGCCTGGCTCTGCTCCCTGTGTGACAGAATGTGGGGTGGAACACAGTGAGAGCCAGGGTGAAGCCCCAGGCAGAGGAGCTGTTGACAGAAATGGTCAGTCAAGGACAGTATGGTCCCTTGGAGCAGGAGGAATTAGACCATTGATCTCTGGTTCTGACTGTCACCTGCCCATAAGTGTCCACGGTGTCCATAAATGAGCCAGAAAAGCCCCATGGCCAGCAGTGTTGGCCAACTGACATTGCTGAAAGGATTGCAAAAAAGAAAGGATCACTGATGAGATGAGGATTGACAATGGGGAAGACAGTGATAGGATATCAGATATGCTTTGTTCTGATTCCTTGTCACTCAGCTCATCTGAAATAGAAAGTTGGAAATATGGCAATGGCTTGAAAATCGTCAGAACAGCAAGTTGCAAGGAGGGCCTGCTGAGCCACCTGTGCCAAGACTCAGTGCTTCAGCTATAGCGTTCCTATATATGCCTTTTTTCTCTTTTTTTGACATGCAGTAATTCTTACATCTTATATATGTATTTTCATGGATTGTGTCAGTGAGGTATACATACATTCTGCTGGATAAAAATAATATGTAATATTAATGTGCATTTAACGAGTAATATTCTACATTCTTTATGCAGGTACAGAAGGCTTGGGCTTTAGCATTACTTCAAGAGATGTCCCAATTGGTGGCTCTGCTCCAATTTATGTGAAAAACATCCTTCCGAGAGGTGCAGCTATTCAAGATGGGAGACTAAAAGCTGGAGACCGATTAATTGAGGTGATGAAGTATTACATGGTGTTTGTCTGTGTTTTGGCATGAGCCCATGTACTAGTTCACTTCCAAAGTCTTTTAGTAGTTTATGATTTAGGAAAAAGTTTCTCTCTTTTATTTTTCCTTATTTTGGCTTTGGGGTGATTTTTTTCAGCTTTGGTTTTCTTTTTGGTTTTTGGTTGGTTTTTGGTTTTTGGTTTGGTTTTTTTTTTTTAGTTACAGGTCAGGGGTTGGGCATTTTCAATACGTAACAGAGCTGGACCCAGACATACTATAAAAACTTTGAGTTTACCTGTTCATATGTGAATAGAGTTTCATTGTCTTGCATTGCTGTTAGGAATAAGTTGAAGCAAAGTGACTGTTACCTAATAATTAGCATTAAGTAAGCATGGAGTGACAGACCAGAAATTTTGAAGATGTTGGCAAGTATGGAAACAGTACCCTGGAAAGTTTAGTGAATAAACTGGATGGGTCAATATAAGAGGAGGGTAGTGCTACAGGGGATCAAGGCTACTTCCCTTCTGACAGGAGGTCGTCCTCAAGGGAATGAAATTTCTCTTAGATACAAGCACGGCAGCAATCTTCCTGCAAATCTGGCTGGAGTGATACGAGATGTTACCACCAACAGCTCTTCATTACCATCCCTAAGCCAAACAACACTGGAGGTGCAGCTGAGACTGTAACTGCCTCTCAGTGCCTTAACTTCACTTTACTGCAAAATTGGCAAAGTCAGCCTGAATTGTTGCTGGAGGATAGTCTCCTGTAATTACTGTAATTCGAGGTAACCCAGATGACTTGGGTAGAAGGGGACTGAGAATCATTTAAGATGACAGTTATGGCATCTGAACTGTGTAAGCTGTGATGTTGTATGAGGGGAAGAAAAAAGATGGTTTGCTGACCTCTGATCATCGTGCTCCCTTGCTTGTTGATTTGCCTTGCATTTCCAGAATGTTTCTGAATAGGTAGGCTTGAGAATACTCTATCTTTCTTTGGCTTCTCACTTGATCAGGTTAGCTTATATAGTGGAAACTTACCTGTGTATATCTATACCTTTCTGTCCTGATAAGTGATATGTGGAGGCCCAGGGACTGGGCTGCTGAAAAAAGGCAAAACGAAGAGTAACTACCCCAAAGTTATTTGGGGGGAAAAATATTTTCTACTTTTGACACGATTTGTGGTGCATGATATATTTGTAATGCACATATAACACTAAGATGTGGAAACAGGACCAGTTTTAGAACATACATTGATTTGCCAAAGGGCTTTTATAAAGAAATTCTTGTAAAAAATACTGGTAGGTGAAATTAGTTGGCTTTAGCGTATATTGGAGTATACTGTTGCTGCTAAAAGGGAGGGAACTATAACTGTCTTGCTTGTATTTGTGTTGGTATATGAACAATGCATCTTTAGTTCTATTTAGTGGAAGCTGTACTGGCAATAAGCAGATTGCTTCAGTGAAATTTGTTTAATGCTGTCCAATATGGTTCACCTGAGTTTTTGGTATGAATTTCTACTTTTTTTCCATTGTCACAGGTAAATGGAGTTGATTTAACAGGCAAAACTCAAGAAGAAGTTGTGTCCTTGCTGCGAAGCACCAAGATGGGAGGGACTGTCAGCCTTCTGATTTTTCGACAGGAAGAAACATTCCATCCAAGGGAACTGGTGCGTAAAATAGAGAGCAGCTAAGAGATTTAGATGAATATAAGCAAATGATTTGATCTTGTCACCTGCTAGTACGTGCCTTGCCATGCACTGAATATAGGAGAAAGAAGACATTTTGCTTTATTTATAACATTTTACATGAATGGTTTTTATTCTCTTAAAGATCTGCTGATGGAATTAGCAGATAATGTTGATAATGTATAAGTGAGAGTTTTATTTTGAGTGAAAATGTTTATTATAGAAGAAGTTATAGGATGGACTTTGTTTGGATGCATGCAGACAAGTAGATTATTTCATATCTTTCTTATAGACAAATCTATGTTTGAAATCCTACCATTTGTCCCACTACCTGCTCACCAAATTATTTTATAACATATACTATTATGCCAAAACAGGATATATAAATACCTTTCTACCTAAAACTAGAACATATAGAAATAATGGCCTTTTTTGAATATAAATGCAATCTCTGTGGAATGGAAACCCTGCAGTTATTAATTTAGCAGGGTAATTCAGAAAATGTTTCTGAGAAACTCACATGAAATGGAAATAAAATGTTTCACACTGTACCTGCTTCACTTTCATAGTATATACAGATATTTCTCTGATAATTATTCAAGATAAGTGCTGTAATGAAAAGGAAGACTGTGAATGTAGCAGTCTTACTTTGTTCTGTATTCAGTTAAACTGCTGAAGTTATTTATTATTTGTATTATCATAACTATATAATAGCTCTAAAAATAACTTATTTGGCTGCATTATCCTGAGATAGACAAATATAAGTAGGATGAATTGATTGCTTCATTTTTCTGTCGGAATTGTGTTATTTTGAATGCAAAGGGAATGAATTTTCATTTGGCCATTTCATAACATTCAAAATTAGCCTTTTACTTTTCAAAACTATGATTAAACCTAGGAAGTCAAAGTGTTGGGGAAGTTTGCAAACAAAACACACTTTAATATTCTTGGAACATGACTTAAGGTACTTAAAGGAAAGTTGTCATCAAATGAAGAGAAATGAACAATTTGAAATTATATTATGCCCTACCTTATTACTGGAATTGGGAAAGCAATCGGTTTATAAGTTCCTGTGATGTAACTTTCACGGTATTGCTATCTTACATAAAGGTGAATGAAAATGCTTTTAAAGTTTTCTAAATAAACTTAGAAATAACAAAATGTCTTAATTTTGTGTATATTATTTCTGTAGCAATATGAAGAAGTTATGATCCATAATTTAACAGGATATTTTAAATAATTGTAAAAAAAAGATACATTGTAAGTAATGGAGAGATTTAATAATAATACTGGATGTAGTTTTAAAACTAACAGCAAATCAGCCCCTTTAAATGAGTTCAACCTTAGTAGCCTCCCTGCTGCTTCTGCTGCCTTCAGGCTCACCCTGACTTGGAAAAGAGGCAGTAGCTTCTTGTGGAGGAGATGCTGGGGCCAGGACTAGCAAAGTGGAGTGGGTCCAGAAAAGGGCAACGGAGGTGGTGAAGGGCCTGGAGCACAAATGTGATGATGACCGTCTGAGGGAACTGGGGCTGTTTAGTCTGGAGAAGAGAAGGCTCAGGGGAGAATTTATCGCTCCCTACAACTACCTGAAAGGAGGATGTGTCTGATCTCTTCTCCCAACTAATAAGTGGTAAGGGTAATGTCCTCAAGCTGCACCAGGGGAGATTTAGATTGGATATTAAGAAAAATTTCGTCACAGGGAGGGTGCTCAGGCATCAGAACAGGCTGCCCAGGGCAGTGGTGGAATCACCGTCCTGGAAGTGTTCAAAACCATGTAGATGAGCCCCTTAGTGATGTGATTTAGTGCTGGACTATGCAGTCCTGGGGTAAAGGTTGGACTTGATGATCTTAATGGTGTTTTCAACCTACTTGGTTCTATGATTCTATGATTTTATTTTGGCAACACCAGGATAGGGAAGCCAGACCTCATGTCTTTGTCAAGTAGTTGATGGGCTCTTAGCTATGTAGTCAGTGATCGAACAAATGATATTGTGAGGATCTGACAGTACATGTGTATGATCCTCTGGTGCATAAGGATTTGTTTGTTTGCATTTTGACATGAAGAAATGTTAGGTGTGTTCTGCTGACAGCTGTCAAATAGCAGGAGCAGAATTGCTGGGGAAGTTGTTGGACAAATACTCATCATAAGGGCTGTTCGATCTTCTCTGGTAAGAAATAATCCTAAAAGGAAAGAAAAAGGCTTTTCAACCAGCTCCTCTAATCACCTTTTACTAAATTTATGTAACAAAACAAGCAAAAAAGTTAATGCTGAAGGAGGGAGGGAAATGATCTGAAATCATGTCTGTTCATCATTTTCATACGCAAGCCTTCTTTGGCCACTTAAGAGCAATTTGTCGTTGCATCCTTCCCTATTTCTGTCATATTTTCTACATTTGTGTGCTTTAAATATTAACTGAATGAGATGTGTCTCGGAAACCATATGCATAAACCCACGTTATTTGATATTATACATCTCCTAAAGGGCAGGGCTTGCTGTTGCTTGCCGAGGAGCACTCAGTATTAAAACCATTTTATATTTGCCAACATTTGTACAGATAGTAATCCCAATAAAAGAGGTGTTTGGATTTTATGTTTTGGGTTATGGCTTGTTGAATGGCTTTTGAAAAGTTGCTTATCCTTGGGTTTCTTTATAAGTAAAACAAAGACAGTCAACTTTCAGGAGAGTTGTGGAGTTTAATGTCTTTGTGAATGTTGCTGTTATTGTCTGGAAGCAACCTACAAAACTGTCTAGTTGTATCTAAAACATACCAGAATGTTAAGCTGAGCCCATTTAGGTTAGTATAGAATCTTTGTAGCTTATGTGGTCAGGTTAGGGGGTGTGTGTACAATGGAGAACCATCATACAGGAGATTATGGTGAAAGTAAAATGTGGAAGCAGGAAGTAAAATGAAATTGATAGGAGTCAACTTTTCTCACCAGTGAGATCTCCAAAATACAAAGTATTTTATTGCTTCCTGAGTTACCTAATGAGATATAGGTATAAAAAAAATACATCAGATCTTGTCCACATCAGTGTAAGGCAGATTGTATAGGAAAAATCTTTCCTCCCTGCCCCCCCGGGTTTGTGAAGGGGGTGAGGATTACTGTTATTAAGTAGCGCTCCTGTAATACTGTAGTTCCCTCACATATCTGTACATAACTTGCTGTGAAGGATTTTCTTAAAGCATGCTACTGACTGTGAATCCACTGAAGGACTGACTTGGGTTATTTAGCTTTTGAGCTGTATTCTCAGTATCAGCAGAGACTATCTGGCAGAGTTTAGCCTCCAGTACACTAAAAGTTAATATGCCCATCTGTACATGTAGGTCCTTTATATGTGGATAGTAGTTAGCTCCTCATGTTTTTATTCTTGCTGGTTGTTGGCAGCAGGTTAAAGATAGCTGGGTGTTCTTGTTACTCCTTTGCCACTACATTTTTGTGCTTAATCATTTGAATCTGTAAAAATCTGCAATACAGCCCAAAGCAAAAGAGTCCAGTAAACACCAGCATTTTATTTTGGCCCAGCTGAATGGAAAGAAATAGCTGATTAACACTCAAGTGCTCATTCAGCCAGCAGCAAGGTGGCTCCCAGGTGCTTAAACCGTTTTTAATATGGGTGGATGGGGGCTGGGAAGAGCAGTAGTTCCTTATGTGTGTTTCCAGAATTAGTTGGGGGATGAAGAAAGGTTTTCCAGTTATTTAAGTTTGCCTTACGTGCCCTAAGGCACAGGTGAGGAATGCAAGGTATAGGAGAATCCCTTCTGTGGGGGACTGAAGGCACCCTTCTGACCTGGGGTGTCCTGTGCCTGAATACACTCAAAAGGGGAATCCTTGTAAAAATGAGAATGGATGCTTTAAAAAATAGATACTTGCTTAAAATATTTGATAGGAGTCATCTGGATTGCTAAGGTCATTCTCTGAAAAATTCAAAGCAGAAGGGAAAGGCCAAAGGAGAACATCCCTGAAGGAGAGTGTTCCACCAGTCAGAAAATGGTGAAAGCAGCTGTGATTCTTCCTTGGCCAAATAGCCACCTCCCTCATAGCCAGATAAAGTCAGGTGCACTGCCCTAAGGTCACTGAAGGTTATTTTGTTCACCTCTCATTTACTGCTTTTTTTTACTCATTTACTTCAAATTTAGACAAATTTCAATCAGAAGTGTGACAAACACTCTTCATTTTGCCATTACTACTTCACATCAGAATTGGAGCCTTTGTTTATCCCCCTGCTGATAGATAGTATATGTTGTATGTAGTCGTGTTCTTATTTATTTTTTTTACTTCCTTTAGAATGCAGAACAAAGCCAGTCACATATTCCAAAGGAAACGGTAAGAGCTTTGTCTTTTCCATACTGGAAGACTCCCAAATGTTTTTAAATTGATATGGCAGTTCTCCATCAAAGTTTCACAGATCCTCCTTTCACCGTATATACTGTAGATGGCTCTCTCTAGCTTTATAATTTAAATGCGATTTTTGATGTAATTTCAAATACTGTTTGAATATTATATACTATTCAGTTATAATGTATGTTCAAGTGTTATTTGAAATTACATTTTTTATACACAGCTAAAGGCCTAAAGTTGGAATGATAAGAGTAGACTGTTAGCTTGGGTTACTTGTTGAAACTAATTGCTTAAATGATGATGATATGACTGAAACATCAGGTACAAACACAGAAATTACGTGGTTTGGATTTAAGTCTCAGTTGTATCCTCATAGCAAACCACTGTTTGTTAGTTATTTTTAAGAAACTGTACGGAAGTAGTATCGAGTTTAACCCTTTGAAGGCTGTAGCAGGTTTTTATGGGGTGTGTCAGTGAGGCTGTATATCGAGGTCGTATACTGTTTCTATACCTTGTTTTAGTCAGTGGGATAGGATCGGTCTTAATGCGCATTATATTAATATATGTAATTTTTTTAAAAATAAGTTTATTTTATGAAATATTAACAAATGATATAACAATAACATATTATCTTGAAAATATACTGTATCTTAGTTAAAAGCATACTTCAGGAAGCTCCATCACATTAGGTACCTAGCTCAAACTATATAATGAATTGGATAATGAAGAAATTTTGAGGATTTGTGCTGGGATTTGGAGTTAGTTAGGGTGCTGAAAACCAGAAAAAGCTTGTCAAGATGGTTCAAAATGTGTTAGCAGCAATGGTGAGATGGTGTTTCAGATAAAGAGAAAGTCAAGACTAGGTAAAGACATGTAACAGCCATTTCAGTGAGATACTCGAGTACATTGGTTGATGCTTTTCTTTTTCAGGCCAATAGAATGTAACTGAAAATGGGCGTTTGAGTTGAATGTAGCATTCTTCACTTTTATCCCTCTGGCTTTTGATGTCCTTCTAATCTGAAAGTTATCTGTATAAGGGCTCTGCACAATCTGGAGTGTATCATTTCAGGCATGCCTCAGAGTATCTTTTTAGTACATCTCATTAGAGTATGTATGTTTTTGTTTTCGCAGTTTCTTACCACCTACTGCTGATATGTGAGGAGATTGAAGATCAAAGCTTAGGACAGTGTTTCTGCCTGTAATTGAATACAATTGAGAATAATTTGTGGGTGCAGCCTTATAAAAGTATCCTGGGTTTAGGAGGTGAAATTCTGCACCAAAACCTCATTAAGATTAGGGAGATTGCCTACAAAGTGATTATATAATCACTTGCTTATCTATTGCAAAGTTAATGTTTTGTAGCAAATTCCACTGTCTCTGTCATTTTTGGGACCAGCATGCTGACTTCATCTGAGGAAAGAGCAAAGGAAAACAAGTATCTCTGATTTGTTCTCTACAGATGCGAGATAAAAATGGCTTGTTAGTCAGGAGATCGTGCAAAAGGGATGGGGAGTGTATGAGCAGCTAGGGATTTCTAAACAACCAGAAAGACCTAGCAAGCCTTGGAAATAAGGAAGTGAATTGGGAAACGTGGAAGCATATTTGATAAGTGAGGGAATGAAGCTAGAAAGGTGGTTAATACTAAAGTGGGTTTTTGCATAATGTCTTGGGGTTTTCATTCATTATGGGGTGGGATTTTTTTTGTTATTTATTTGAAGGTTTAGAGCAACAGTGATCAATAGTAGGAACAAATTTGCCTACTACTAGGTGGGAATAAAAAGTGAACTAAATGTGAAAAGTATGAGTATGATGCACAATGCTTTTTCACTTACCTCCCTTCTTCCAATCTACTTTGCTTTGGATAAGTGTGATACTCCAGTTCTACAGAACTAATTTTCCTCAGCTGCACATTAATAATAGTCACACACTGGGGGGTTTTTATTATTATTGAAAGTATTTTTCATTGCTTTCCTTTATTCTCCTTGGTTCTGCTCAATCCCTGTTTATTCCTCCTCTGTCTGGTTTTCAGGTCTTTGAGATTTCTAATCTTGCCATTTCTATTTCTGTGTCTGCTCTGATCTTTGTGCTGTTAGTTGTGAGGTTTTAGTCTCCCAGTGTCAAGGACTTGATAGTAGAAAGCAAAGCAAAAAAGTAACAAAAGACCCCACGATGAAAGCATTGCAAAGCTATAGAAATGAGAGAGAGGTGAAGAACAGGTTTATTTTTAATTTAAAGGCAAAATGGTTGTATTTTTTGTTGTTGGGTTTGGGGGTTTTAGATTTGTTGTTTGTTGGGGGGTTTTTTTGCTATTGTTATGGCTTTGTGGTAAAATGGAAGAAAAATTTGCCTTTGAAATTAAAAAAGGAAAAAAAACCAAACAAAAGCGGAAAGCCTAAAGCAAAGTTTATATGTAGATCCTGAAATATAAAGTGTAATTTATCAATACGTTATTACTACTCAGGAATTACTTTCGTGTAATTGTTACTTTGAAATGGTTTACACTAATATGCCACTTGGATGCAGTTGTTAGAATGTTCACAGATGCAATAAAAGAAAACATTGAAAATCGGGGTTTTTTTAATTTATTTACTGACCTGAAATCCTTGAGAGAGTTACTTCTTGCTACGCATATAGAAAGCATATGACTTAATATTTTGCACACTATCACAGAGTACAGATACTCAAATTCTCGTTCTTCAACTTCCATATGAGGAATTTCTGTAATTTGCTAAGCTTGCAGAATTTAAGCTTTGCTTTCCAGATATCCATAAGAAATGCAAATTGCTAATGCAACTTCAGCTTCTATCTGATAACTGTGCCCTAGTGAAAACAGTACTGCTGGCTTTACCTTCTGTTTTGCTGATGAATGGAACAGGCACTCTGTTTAAACCTGGAGCAAAGAAATCTCTCTATCTTGAGTGAAAGACTGTTTCACCCAGTCACGAGTTTTTGCCATTTGTACGTCTGATGACAACATGGAACAGATGCACCTATTTCTAAACATGGTGTTTATTTGGAATGTAGGAGATTGACCGTAATATGAAAACTAGTAATTTATCATTATGACATTTCTGTTTCTAAGCATAATTATCTTAATCTTGTTACAGAGCATTGAAATGAACTGTTAATTACGCTATGTAAAACATCTGCCAATTAATTTTTCCTCATACTCTTTGAAAGTCAATAGTGTTTCAGTAATATTTAGCTTTTACAATTGTCATTCACTGTTTTTTTTCTGAATTTGGAACCAGCAAGTTAACTGTCATGTAAGCATAATGCTAGAAAAATAATAAGTATGTATTTTCTAGGGAGTTTTGTCTATAGGTAAACAGAGATTCAAAGTTAGGATTCAGGATTTTATTGCATGATTGTTGCACTTAACAGCATGGAAAAACTTCAGTTTTCTGTTCTCATTTGTTTTTCTGTCAAATTGCTGTAAGTGAGCAGAATGTTATGAATTTTAGTGAGTGCAGGATTTGTAACAGTGACATAACAAGAGCTGTTGGTATGTTGGAACAATATCTAAATGTTTAGCAGCCCTGAAAAAAATTGAAACTGGGATTGCTTATTATTTTCTCCTGAACTCCAATATCTGATACTCCTGTTATTATCTAAATTTCATTTTGATCACTGTAGTTTCAGATCCAATTGCTGGTTTTGCCATAAACTTTTCTGTGTGATTCTGAGTAAATTAGCTAGCTAAATGTTTTGTGCAGGAATTCATCACCTACAGGAATGGGGTGATTCCACTGTGAACTAACGCATAATTATTTTTATTCTTTTACTTTGCAACTATTCATGTTATATGAGAGGTATACTAGCAAATTCCTAAAAGACATCATTTATATTGATTAATAGGTGAAAAATTCTTGGAGCTTAGTTTTGGGGAAAAAAAGTTATGTCAGTGTTGAACTTTAAGATGGTGGTGGTCTCAGTGCATGTGTGCTTATTTCTTATTTTTGGTGAAAAGCTGCTTGTGTTACTTCAAGATGTGTAGTCACTGGGTATATACCCACAAAGCTTTTTCAAAAGCCATAAATTAAGTTCCCACCACTTTGTATTTAGCACTTACATAGAACTTCAGTTTTTATATCAGCTCTGTATCATTCAGTTGATGCAACTCCTCCTTCACACGTAACCTTCTTTGGAGCACAGTTTAGAGCATCAATTTCCATTGCTGCAATAGTTAACCCAAATGTCTAAAAACTAACCTCAGACCATGCATAGACTAATATCAATCTACACCAACTGCAGTGCTGATATCATCAGATATGGAATGATTTTATGAAGAGAAGAGAGGTTTGATGATTAAGCTGATGCTGCTATTCCCTCCATGGTGTTTAGGAACAGTGCAAATAACTGGTGCCAGTTATTTTTATACCTTTTTATCTTCCAGTGGTGTGAGGCACAAGGGAGATTACAGTGTTTTAGAAGCCTTTTGTTTTTAGTGCTATTTTGAGTGGTTTCAGATTATATTTTTAATAAAGTTGTGACATAAAAAACAGATCACCGGACATATGAAAGAAGGAGCTAGCTGCGGGAAATTGTTTTGTTTACAGGCTTTTGTCTTAAGAGGTACTCAAGTATTGAATAGCATGTTCTGGGGCATTAATGAGTAGAGCTGAGAGATTAATGCCTAGTTAATAATTAATACAACAGTTGAGTGACTGTGCGTATGAATGCTCTTTGAGTAGTCTGAATTTCCTGGAATGTTCAGTAATAATCCTCATAAACTTGTGTAACACTGTTTCTGGGACTGACCCTCAGGCTCATAGTTTTGACTCCATTGTCTGCAGTTTATTTACCCATGCTGCAGTTTGGCAGACCCACACTGGCTCTGTGCAGCACTGCACAGCAGCTTTAGCTGTTTCCCAGACATTGTGTTGATACCGCTTGCTGACCAAGTGCTGGTTTCATGGAAGGCAATGTACATGTTTCTCCACTGAGGTTCTGTAACAGGGTTGCCTCAGTGCCACTGCTGCAGGGTTGGTGTGTACATTAATATTCACCATTATTACACTATTTCCTACGTACCAGCCTTACACTATTTCAGATAATAATAGTTGACTGTGTGAGGCATTTACAGTTCAGATAGCAAATACAGGGTGTGAGACTGAAAGAGGCTGCCAGGTTCCTTTAGTAGGACATCTGCTATCACAGGCAATAGGTTCACATCAGGTTCTTTCAAACACTTTTCTGACTTTGTGTGAGTGGAAAGTTCACACTGTTGCTTGAAATTCTCATTTAAACCTCTGAAAACTCATTGATTCTGTGCAATGCTTCTTTTACTGCACTATTGGCATTAGACTCTTGGTGTTGATTTTTCCTTGTTGTAAATCCAGGGAAAATAGTGAGATGAAGTGGTTTGCCATGGTTGCCTGAAAGTCTGCAGCAGCAGTAAGACACAGGTCAGTCCCAGTGCCCCATAGGGGCCCTACCTCATGCGGAATGTGTTTCTTACCGTGGACTTCTACAAAGGTATTATTTCCCTTTTAACCTTGTTTTTCTGTCTGGCTTTCCCAGACGCTCTCTATCTGTTACTTTAGTCTTTCAGGTCTTGTATATCCAATAGGCCAGTGAGAGAAGTATAAAGATTTTTGTGGAGCTGTGTCAGTAGTGTTGGGCATTGAAGTTTTCCTTAAACAAGGGATAGTGCAGGGAGTTGTAGCTTTATAGGCTTCTTTGGCAGAGCAGACACCTGCTGTGTATCGAATCCCTTGGTTTTCACATCTCCAGGATGTAAAGAAATGGGGTTAGCATTAAAATTGCATATTTCTTTCAGAACATACAGTGGGAGCACAGAGTTTGAGTAGGAACAACAGTTTGGAGCAGGGTATGTTGGCCTGAATAAAGTACAGTCGTTATGGTGATGGCAACAAACTAATCCCTGTGTTAAGCTCTGAGATGCATAACCAACAAAATACTCTTAATGGTCTGATCAGTTGATTTGAAATGTAGAATCTCAACTTCTTAAAACAGATCAGAGTGCTAGCATTAGAAAGAATAATGTTAGCATAGACAAGCAATGGCCTTCTTATAAATAACAGCCATGTGGATGTACTTAAATATGGGCTTTTGCAAAGCTTTGATTTTCATGCTAAATGAAAATCACATGATAGAGTTTTTGTGCTTTGGAAAACATTTAATTTTTTCCTAAACCAATTTTTAATCCATCAAAAACAGTAAACAGAAGATGTTTTTGAATATAGAACATGGTTTTTTATATTAAATTAAATCTTTAAAATGCACATAACTGGAAATGTAATGGTCCTGTTTTGTGATGTTTTCATGAGCTAGCATTTCTGTGTATAAATACATACCAAATTTAATCCACATATAAGATGCAAAAAATATTTCCGTGATGGGATTAAGATTAAAGCAGACCACATTTCCCATAAAAATCTCAGAATTCAGATGCAGTTTTTGATATTTAGCAGCTGTTACTTGATTCGAATGAGTGCAGTCTTTGCCAGATGTGACATACTAAATTAGCTAATACGAATAATGAGTCTCAGTGTATACGTGCAAATAAGATTCATTATTATTTATCTAACATATGGGAGATATTAAAATATTTAACCTAGGAAGACTCAGGAAAAGAAAGCAATCATAAGAATTTTAGTTGGTTAATTGACTTAAGCCCTCTATCATTTTATAACTAGGTAAGTAGACACTTTAGGCCCTTATAACCTGTAATACAACATACGGTTGATTTAAACAACAGCAAAAAAAGAGATTAAAAAACGTTGAATTTCAGGAGTAAACTGAGTTGAAGTGTGCATGTCACTATTGGATCAATAGACAGGCTTTTCTCTGCTGGAGGTCCAGTTTTGAATCTGGTTGAGCTGCTGCAGTTGTATTTATCTTTAAGGCCTGCCCGTAGCAGGATGCATCAGCTCTCAGTTATTCTTCCCGAGTAGAGACCTCAACTGAAGTTAGAGAGGCCACCTACATTGCTCTGTTTTCCGTACCCCCAGCAATAATACATCTACATTTGTATAAGTACTAAATGTCACCCCCCACGAAAAAGTTGTTGACCAAGGAAGCTCTTTTGGTGCCTTAGAGCTGTTTGATTTACGTGTTCAACATTTGTGTATGTGGTGGCATATGATGAAAGTGAGTCATCATCTTCTTGTGTATCTCAGTTTCAAAGGTGGTCTGCTATGACAGCAATGTCAACCCACCTAACTTGAAGGACAAGGCAGCTTGAGTCATCTCTGACGTCAAGTGTGTCTTTCTGCAGTAGCTAAGTGAAATCTCCTTGCACATATCATGTGTGTTTTAAAATAAGATTGTTTTGTCATAATAATACCAAGACAAATTTTATTGGCTTCCCCATATATAGGAGTTATGATTTCTTAGTATCATGGGTACCTGGTGAGAAAGAAGATAATAGTGAATGCTGTGTTAAAATCTTCTAAAGAATGAAAGCATCATGGAAAAGGCTGTGATGTTAGGTTGGAATTCCCCATTACTGGAACCAAAGGACTAAACAAATTTTGCAGTTTCTAGCCCTTTTACAGCCTATGCTTCCTAGAGCTGGTGAGCTAAGTCCCTCGGACTTCAAGCTCATCTTTCAAGAACTTAAGATATTAGATGTGGAGAAATTCAAAAGAGAGGACACATTGTAAGGCAAAAGGTTGATAGGTTAGCAAAATAATAAGCAATGGCTAACATGCTTAGGTCTGTGCTGTTAAAAGGCTGGACACAACAGGATTTGGGTCAGGTAAAGTGAGTAGTGTAGATGGGGTCATTGGAGGCAGGGTTTGTTTTATAGCTATATGATTTGTCACGTGATTTTCACTGTGTTGTGTAGGGGGGTGTGCTTGTGTATGTGCAGGCATATACTTGTGCAAAAGAGCTCTATAAAAGTTTTCATGTAGATGTTTTCATATCCATAGCTTAGAAATATAGGTTACCCTTTAAAGGGGGGATACAGAGCTTTATCAGTTGTTCCAGTGAAAGGAAGCAGAAGTGCATTGGACTTTTGCTGAAAGTCCCATGGTTAACTTATTTCTTTTCTCTATACATAATCACAAAGTAACTTGTAGACAAGTTTCAGTGACTTAATAGCTTCTGAGAAGACAGCATGTCGAAGCTTGCAAGAGAATGAACTTCACTTGAGAGAATGCAGCCAGATTTGTAGCTGCAGCAAGCCACTTGGGAAACTTGTCCCAGCTTGATTGAAAATTGCTTCCCCTATGAAGTGGGTGGAGATTTTTCTTTGCTGTTAGGTTCTTTCTTCACCCATCTCAGGCTGCTTACTCACCAGCAGAAGCATGATGAGATTTTATAAAGGGAAGAAGTCCCAAGCAAGAAATTTCTTCATACTATTTCAGTCAGAAGGATAAGGAAGAGATGCTGTTATTAATATGATGAGATAAATTTATTGCACTCTCAGCATCATGGGCCATTTTAACATTGTTTATAAAATTAAATTAGGTTTTGTGGTTTGATCAGAAACCAATGTTATGTAAAAGAGAAAAATAATTTCCCCCCTGTTTATCTTACGGCTTTTTAAAATCTGTTTATAGATCAAGGCATTGCCATAAGTTTGCTCTAGTCAGGAAGTTTAAAATTACAATATATTTATGTTGTACTTAAAAGTGAAAAACTTATCTCAAATTTCACTTAGCATAAATTAATGCTAAGTATAAATTTGAAGCAAAAAAAGTCACCTACATAATTTATCACCAATTGAATTTTTATTACAAATTACATACTTGGGCAGCTTCATTCATCCAGCCGAAATCATTTCAGATGACCTTTTCCTCAGCAGATTCTGTCTGAACAGAATATTGTTCTGCTGTTAATTGTTTTGGACGTAGTGTATGAAAAATCTTAAGGGAGTTGAATCTTGTTGTTCAGGGCTCACCGTACATAATTTTACTTGCATGTTTACTGCTGGCCTGTCAAAGCATATGAAGGAATAAATTTCTCCCACAGATCAACTAATCATGAAAACAGCGTTGAGGTGCTTGATTGACATAGTGAAGCTGTTAATTTAGAATGTATCAAGATCAAATGGAAGTTATTGCAATTAGGATGTGATTGTGTTCTCAGTTGAAATTTTTTGATGCTGCATTTTAGATTTTTGTGCATTTTTCTGCTCTCAAGGATGCATTGGGGAATTTCTATGATTTGTTACATTTAGACATTTAGTGTTCAACATAATTTCAGTGCAAATTTTACTTTTTTGCAATAGCTGATATTTAATTATTTGGGGAGAGTCACTGTACATATAACACTTCTCTACTGTAAAGGCCTTTGGGTAACAAAGGATTCAGCCAGACTGTGGTTTTATTGGGGTTTTATTTGTTTCATTGGTTTAGTTTTTACAACTTTGGTTCAAAATATTGTGGTATCAGGCTAAAATCTTCCTGCTTATTTCTCTAAGAATGGCTCCTTTATAACATGCTTAGAGATTCCTGATCACTATATAGTTCTGTTGCAAGGTTTGTATGTATGAAGTTGTATTCAGTACATCATATAAAGCAGGATCTTCTTTGGTACCATGGTGTGGCACAAATTTTAGACTTGGTACTTTCATATCCATAGCCATTGAATCTTAATGGTTCAGTTATACTCAAAAGCCACATTTTTCTCCTATTCTTATAAAAAAAGTGGGATATCAAAAGTAACTGTTCGTTCTCTCTCTTTCTCTTTTAAAAATCTACATGCAAGCATATGGTACTGAGAAATGACACAGATACTAGATAAAGATCAAAAGGCTTCTCATGTCCCTAAAATTGCAGACACGGGTATGGTGGTGAAACAATTTGGGCTAGTTAAAAGCTGTGGATACCCAGTGAAGTCCCTAAAGCAATTTGCCTTAGCCCAGTAATGTTAATTTTTTTCTTTGAATGAGTTGAGCATTTTTCTCATGGCTTCAGTACTTCTGTTCCAGTGCTGAGGCTGCTGTATCTCATTTTTTCATGACCATGGTCTACTCACTCTTGTGCAGTTGCAAAGGATTATTTTGCTCCAGGTTTAGGCCTTAAGTTTCACTTGCACACTCAGGTGTCTGTAGCTTGATTTTAGCTTATTTCCTTATTCAAGACTGTATAAAATAAGAGAGCAGAAGCCTTACATTAGGAATAGTGTGGAGCTGATGATGCAGCTCTTTGGCTCGCTGAAGAGAAGCAGTATAGAGGCCATTAATCAAGTCCTTAGGGATGCTTACAGAGACACTCTCTCCCATTGACCCTTACAGAAGGCATATAGAAGACATATAGAAGTACACTCGATGGGGACAAGATGTGCAGGAAGCAGTTTGGTTCTCTGCCCTAGAAAGGAGATTGCTATGGCTGAAGTACCAGCAGGGTTTTTATGAAGATTAGAGAATACTGGGGGTAGGGAGGGTTGGTTGATTATAAATTTATGGTAGGACTAATAAAGAAAAATCTAATCTTGCGTGCTTCATTGGATTACCCATACATCCTACCTTGACTGTATTTCCCTTTTGGCTTACAAGCTTTTATTCCTACTGTAATTTATTAAGGAATATAAAAGTGATCAGTATTACAGAAACAAAAAGATAACATACATGTGTGTCAGACTGGTTTATTCCGCTGCCATCTGACGAAAGATGGATTCGCACATGTATGCTGTAACTACTGCATCTGTGACCCAAGCAGGAAAATTAGGGTTGTAATTTTCCCCAAATTTGGGAATTATTTTTTAGATCCAGTATTTTTCCCACAGACAGAGTGCATCTTTCCTTTCCTGAAAGCTAGCACATATTTCCTGAAAGCTAGCACTGTTTTGCATAGCTAAGAGATGTATTTGGATAATGGGATTCATAAGTGAGCCAACCAAGCTATAGCACTTAGATAGGGGGTTTGATTATTTTAAGTTGATGAAGCATTATGCTTTGTTAAAAGGTGGCTAGAGATGAGCAAATAGTGTATAGTGTAAGGGAAAGGGCTGATGAACACATTAAGGTTCACGCTTTTAACCAAGTGGGAAAAGATGGAGCTCCTGGTTGTCTTCTCTCAGCTGTTTCAGTTCTCTCAGCATCTGACTGCCTTCCCATGTGACATTTTCACATCGCATTTCTAGGTCAGTGATGATACAGCTAGCATGCTTGTGCCCAAACTGATCATCTCAGTCTGCTGTACTCCACATACCTTTCACATCCATCTTTGTCATAGTCTGTGTTTGGATATTAGAAGAGCTTTGCTTTTCCTCAGGTCTTCAGAAATAGGGACAGCTCAACAGGCACACATTAAATTCTTAAATTCTTACATATCTTGTCCTGCTTAAAGTAGCTGGGAGTAGGAGAAAAATAGGAGCAAGCTGTGCAAGTAGATGAGAATGACATGGAAAATGTTGGTATAAAATCAGTGTCAGTAGGGAGGTGACATATTTGCTAGGATTATGAAAAAATTGGCCAGATTAATTCTTCCAGAGAAGAACTGTCAACTGTTGGACATTAGTGTGCACCTTCTGCTGGACATTCTCTTACTCTTTCTCCTTCACGTGGGTGAGAAAGAAAAAGCACAGTTTTTTTCTGCAACACATAATTGTCCTTCTGGAGGCCAGACCCTGGGCCCATTGCACAGAACTGCCTTTCAGAGCATGCCTTTTCTCTTTTATTGAGGGAAGTTATAACCAAAAGTTATTATAACCGCTTTGTTATAACTGAAAGATAGTCAGAGACAAGTGGGTAGTGTCTACTGCAAGGGACAAGGCTGATGAACAGCCCATTCGTCCTTTTGGGAGCAGCCTCTTGTGCATGAGCCCTGCTCTTGGGGCCTGATCATTTTCTTTCCTGGGTGCTGTGCCCATGCCTGCTGCTCCCAGAAGTGCCACTGCTTTGTGGGGACACCACAAGGCCCCCACTCCCCACCCCTGGACCACTGCCACTGTGAGCTTGGCAGAAGATGAAATGAGAAGCCGACCACCTTGCATGACTCTTGTGTGCATGAAAGGGTGTTTCTGAGCAGCTACTTGCTGGGGATTCTGGCAGGCCTGGACTATAATTCCAGGTGTTCAAAACCCACGATTGGCCCAACCAGGCTAAAGCTGGGTGTGGAAGATAGCGAAGAACCAAAGATGTGGGTAAGGTGACAAAGGTAAAGGACAGAGCCGGGGAAGGACAAGAAAATTGGCAGAGCTGGATTTGATGCTAAGCCTGGCAACGACAGAGAGATGTGCTGTTGCAGATCTCAGATGTGTAATTTTCCGTGTTTCCTAACACAGCTAGTTTTAAATGAAATGAGATGAATGAGTAATTTTTGGATTTAATTTTCTTGCACAGTTTCTCCCAATGACTGCAAAGCTCCCATAGATGATGATGGTATTTTAAAAATTCTGTAGGTTTGCAAATAAGAAAATATTTCTGATACAGCTCTCTTTTGGCTAATGAAATAGCAGCTTCTGTGTGAGTTGGGTTAAAAGCACATTCAGTAATGACATACGATTCAATTATTTTACTAGACAGAGAAGCACTTAGACACAAATGTAAGGTATGTCTGAATCTGTGCATCAGCTGGAGGTGATTGAACATACACTATCTGTACATGTTTCTTCAAGTAATTACTGTGGAAAATATTGTGGCACTGTAGTTAAAAGTGGGGGAAGGTGGTGGTGGGGTTTAATGCTAATAGCTGTAGAGGGAAGAGAATTCCTAAAGAGAAATGCTGTTCTGTAATCCCATGCTAATCTCCCTCACAGAAAGCAGAAGAAGAGGAGCTTGTCCTCACACCTGATGGCACCAGGGAATTCCTGACATTTGAAGTTCCACTGAATGACTCTGGGTCTGCTGGGCTTGGTGTGAGTGTCAAAGGTAACCGGTCAAAGGAAAACCATGCCGATTTAGGAATCTTCGTCAAGTCCATTATTAATGGTGGAGCAGCATCCAAGGTAAGAGGGAACATCTGCGTACTGTGGTCTTCCTCAGTTTTCGGTAATAAGGCTGTTTTGAAAATAACCACAGGTTTAAGAAGAGTGAGATTGCTCTATAACTGGCTTTTTCCAATTACACCATCAGAGGTGACATTTAGATTTTCACTCTGATTCACATGATTGCGGGTCCCAGGATTTAAACAGCCCTTACAGATTCTCGGGAAGGATACGAAGTGTCTCTGGTACAGTTCAATTAGTATGCTATTTGTGCAAGCAGGTTATGATAATAGCTTGCAGTACAAATCTATAACTGGAGTAGACATTTCCTACAGAGGCTGCAATGGAAGCTATTATACCAGTGTTCATTTGGCCATGAACTATTAGAACTAAGCATAATTGATTATTTTGCTTTTGTTTTTTTCCTCTCTCCAGCAGACTAAACTATTTTTGTCTGTGTTTTATGTAACTAGCTATAATCTTTTCTTTTCCAGGATGGCAGGCTTCGAGTGAATGATCAACTAATAGCGGTAAATGGAGAATCACTATTGGGCAAAACAAATCAAGATGCTATGGAAACCTTAAGGAGGTCCATGTCCACTGAAGGAAACAAACGGGGAATGATTCAGCTTATTGTGGCAAGGCGAATAAGTAAATGCAATGAGGTAATGCGCTTGTGATATCGGGACTGGATATTTTCACTTCTAAAGATTTTGTGTTATAGGATATGTCATGTTTCTTCTGAGACCTGAAAAACAATATTTAAGAAGCTAAAGAAAGAATTACAAAATGATCTGAGTTTCAATGTTAGACATGCTAACCTTATTACTGATCAATAAAGTTTTTCTTTTGAATATTTTCATCAATGAATAACAGGAAACACTGAATAAAACTATATTGATTTTGTAACTGCATCCCACTGTTTACGTAATTTTTGTTCTTTGGATTTTTTTCATGTAGGTCTATTGAATCTTTCATTTATAGACTTAGTGTTAACTGACTTGCTTCTTTGTCACTTTCAGTTTGTTTAATTAAGAGTGTAGAGTATTATATTTTATCTAAAAAATTGAAAGTTCCATGTAACGATTCTGCAAAACTTGATGCAAATAGTTCCATTATTTCTGATTTTAAATTTGTTGCATCTTGGCCTTTGTTATGAAATACTGAATTCAGGGTGAAGTGGTGATTCTTTGTCTGCTAGTTTTGCAACTTCTGTCTCTTCCACTGCAATGTTAAAATGTGTTGATGTTTTGAAATATATTCATGATTTCTAATAGTTTATCTTCTAGGTTAATGGAAATAATGCTATATGGTAGGAATATGTAGACATATGATGCCGAAAAGGACTGCAGATGTTGTGGAGGACTGAATTAGACTTCAAAATGATTTTGAAAAATTAGAGAAATGCATTGAGTTAAATAAGCTGCAGTTGAATGGTGGGTCAGAGAAGCATCTGTTCTTAGGACATCTAAGTCAGTCAGTCTTTCATTCTTGTTAACAATGGTAAGGTCTTATCAAGAATGTTATTTCTTGATGATCATGCTTCAAAAATGATGTTCACAAATTGTTTTAGTACTGCAGATCCTGCCTGGGGGAAATGGGATGGTTTATTTTTTAATGCATAAAATCAATCTTTAAAAAATTCCAGTCCATGATGTATTATAAAATCATGTTTGAAAAAGACACTAGCCTCTCTGAAAGTATTAAGCTTCTCTTGATTAACTGCTTATATGTAGCTTTAATGTACATGCATACGTTTATATATGCACACTGCTAGAAAGCCAGCTTGGATGTACACAACTTCTCACTTGGTGTTTGAAGGAATTCTGATCTTTTTATATTTGGTGATGTCCTACCCCTAATTCTGAATTTGGACTCCAGACCATCCTTTGATCCTAATTATTCCCACCCATTTTCAGATGCATTTTATGTTACCACATAAAAAAAGGGTGAAATATTTTAGACTATTTCTGTGTTTACTATAATTATTTTTTCAAAAAGGATGTAGATTTTCACTCTTAGTGAAATTCTTCTAGATCATATGTATCAAGACAGTGTTTGTAAACATGATGCAGGAAATCCAGCAATGGTGAACCAAAGACATCGCTCCTCAAATCCAGTAGAGTTTTTACTCACTCAAGTTTAAAATAGTTTGGTGCCCTACATCTGCTTGACATTTAGTATGATTAATTCTGCAGAAATCAGATGCCAAAACTGGGACAGCTCAGTCTACAGTATATGCACTCCAAGATGAAGGAGCTGATGTTAGAACCATATTTATATAGACTGAAATGGAACTGTACAGTGGCAAGATCGGGAGCTCTGTCTGCCCGGGCTTACGTTACAGTTTTTGTGCATTTTCCCAACTCCTTAGTAAGCTGGTGAGATGAGCCATAGTGATTCAGGAAAGTGGTGATATGGTGTAGTGATCATCACAAAATAGTCTGGAAGACTGAAAGTCTGCAATGCCCAGACTTCAATGAAATAAAAAGCAAAGAATATTTTTTGTTTTGGTATTTTGCATTGTTCAAGAATTGGACAGATTATTAATATTATTAATTTGATATAATACTGAGAAACTATGATAATACTATTTATGTATCTTGCGTGAAAGCCATATGTGTGAGTATGGTATGCAGCTTAGCCTATAAATAATGGACATGTGGATTGAGACCCAGCTGAGATCATCATTGTGCAACTGAGCCTTGCATTCACTTCCCACGGAACACCAAATATTGGCCATGTCTACAAGCCTTAGCTATATTACATTTAACTCAGCAACGCGGATTACTTAGACACGTTGGTACACAAGCTGTCCCCTTAGAATATTCCTTTAACTGCCACCAGCAAAGATTTTTAGTATTAGAACAAAAAGTAAACAGCGTCTGACTGGTGGTAAATTCACAAGCTTGCAGATTAGAAGTAAAAGCATCAGAAGGGCAGACCCAATCTTGATAAATCACACATTTTACCAGCACAGAATCCCAGAATCCTTTATGCTGGAAAAGACCTTTAAGATCAGCAAGTCCAACCATTAACCTTACACTGCCAAGTCCACCACTAAACCATGCCCCTAAGCACCATACCTACACCTCTTTTAAATATCTTCAGGGATGGTGATTCCGCCACTGCCCTGAACAGCCTGTTCCAATGCTTGACAGGCCATTCAGTGACTTTTTTTCCCTACTATCAATCTAAACCTCCCCTGGCACAACTTGAGACCATTTGCTGTCATCCTATTGCTTGTTACTTGGAGAGGAGACCAACCACCCACCTCCTGCAAATTGTTTTGAGGGAGTTGTGAAGAGCCTCTTTTTCTCCAGACTAAACAACCCCAGTCCCTCAGAAAGGGGGTTTAGTGGTTTTTATTAAAGACAAAAATAAATGTTTACCTTTTGAGAAGGTATTTCCCTGGTGTTTTCTGTGTTCCTCTTCCTCTTTTGATTCTCCAAAGGAATCATCATAAAATAATAGCAACAAAAAAGTTCCTCTTCAGATAATTTGTTTCCTGTGTGGATTCAGCATGGTATGTGCCCATTTTATGGTAAAAAATACAGCTTGCAGTCTTGTTAGTCTTGCAGAGCGACAGTTAAGTGGAATGAACTCAATTATATTCCCTTTTGTGCATTGTGCATTGCACATTGAAGTGTTCATTCTGCTCCATCCCAGCAGTGTGGTCATCCTGTACCATGGAGTGAGGTCAGGACTCTGGGCCCTGGGATTCCCCACTGTGCCATGGAGCACCCTCAAATGTTTCAGAAGGGGAATCCATACAAAGGATGTTAATGCCAATACAAAAAAGATTGCTCGATGTATGATAAAAACATGTACTATCTGGCTTTTAGACAAACAACAGCAAAGTGACCCAAACTTTCTTTCCTCCTGGCTTTAAGTCCACTAATGGTTTTGCATTTGCAAAATCAAACTGAGATCTTTTGAGATAGATAGGCAATGGAGTCTGCTTCTTTTCTTCGGTAACACTGAGTTTGAATTGGATTTTAAGAAAGTAGTATGAATACATTTCCTCCATTTTTAAGATCCATTTTCATAATCAGCCCTAAGAATTGCAGTGGGAACTCATTTGACAGCATGATTCCGCAGTGCCATTCCAGAAGAGGGATGGCTCAACCCCTGCTTTCTTGGGTTTAAAGAGGCAGGGACAGTTGCCTCCTGTCTGCTGCAGAGGAGCTTTCACTTTGTGAGAAAGCTTTCTTAGGCTTCAGAAGGCAAAAGTCATACTTAACTTGAACATGAAACTGTTCCAGAACTTTGTGAAATGACTTCTGATGCTCCTTTTTTATGCCAGCATTAATCTTATACAGCTTCAGCACTTTTCATGTATAGAGTAAGCCTCCAAGGCAATTATAATAACAATAAAAGTGTACATAAACATCTTAAAAGTATTATCTTGTCTTCAGAGAGGTAGTGAGGAGATCATCATCAGTGCTTATGTAACTGTAATGTCAAAAGAGACCACAGACTTCCCAGACGGTAAAAAGTATTTTTATGCTGTTGTAGTTTTACTGAACTGAAGAGTTTCCTGTAGTTTCATTGACTTGCCAAGAGACAGAGTATAATCAGTCCAGGTTTTTCAAGTGAATTACCTTGTAGTAAATATTGATATAAGCATGGGGTGAGTGGCAGTTAGGAATGAACTCCAAGCCAAAAGTGTGTATCTGTTTGCATTACATCTATACAATAGTGCAGTAATGTAGTTCATTCTGTAAGGAGCACTACTACAAACCTTGCAAAGATTTGTCTAATATCTGAGCCTTACCAGGGAGTGAATAGATACCATTAGTGTTAGAAAATTTAGTTTGTGATTTGGATATGTCTCAGGTACCCTCTACTCCCTTTCCCAAAAATGTTAAATACGCTGTTCTAATCTATGTTTTCAACTTTCAGCCTTTCCCAACTCATCAGATTTCCTGTATAAGCATAGAGGAACTTTAAGGTACCATTCCGAAGTTGTGCAGACAGTGGCAAAAGTGGGAACAACAACAATAGTATCGACTTGATATTCATACACGGCCAGTATTTAGCACCTCAGTTTTCAGGTGTGGCCATCAGCTTTTAGATCTTTAATTCAGGGTTGACATTTTTCTTCAAATTCTTTTCTGTAAATTAAGGAGAAACACTGGCACTCCTTGCACCATGTCCTGTTAATTAGTGATCTTATTATGATTAGGCTGTATGGGCAAACAGCTGCTGGCTGTATTGCCATAATGCATAAACAGTGCTTAGGCACAACTGTGAGGCAGATCCGTGCAGCTGGCGGCACTATGTGCTGATTCAAGAAAATAAAGGTAATTGTTACTTTTGGAATTCTGCTCTTTTCAGTCCTGCAACCTGGACAGCTTAGAGGCACAGATTGCTCATCTGCACTCTGTTTATGTCACAGGCAGGCAGCACTTGTCTGTCATTAAGAAAGCAAGTATCACCATTTTCCTTCAAAATGAGAGATTTCAAGAATTTTTCTTGTCTATTTCCCTTTTTGGACAGAATTAATGTCAAACCTGCCTGAAATGAAGATTTATAAATGATTTGCAGATCCCCAAATTTCTTTCTGCATGCCTGTTCATCTTTGCTCCAGTTGCTGAGTTGAAAATGGAATAAACCAGGAATCACAGAAACAGTCATGAATCCAGACCATATAAGGACTTCATCAAGTGTGTAAATAAATTGACTGGTAGACAGATCAGTGAGAGAGACTGCAGATGGGTGGAAGTATAAAACATTCAGCAGCGTTTTTCCATACATGCATTACTTAGTTACCTACTTTGAAATGAATGACAAGTTTGATTTTTTTTCTTTTCTCGCTAGATTAGTTTTGTGGTGACCTTCTAAGTTCATTTAACAATCAAAAAGGCTTTAGCATCTTCTCCAAACCCAGTGATTTCACTCCCTTCTCCAAGTCATGGGTAAAGCTGATCATCAGCCTAAGATGTTCTCAGCTCTCATCCCGGGGGAACCTGCAAGTGGTTCTTCTCCATCCTAAAGACTGATTTTTGTGTCCAATCCTTTAGCCAGACATCAACCCAGAAAATGAAAACAGTCCAGCCGCATGAAAACTTACTTTCTTTAATGTCTTTGAAGCCTTGGTAGAGGCTTTTTGTAAGTGCAAGTACATCATGTCAGTTTCATTGCCTGAGAGCTCAGAAAGCTCAGTGGCACCTTTGTGCACACCAGCAGCCCAGTGAGGCAGGATTAAATTCTTCCCTCTTCTTCTCAATTTCTGGGGCCATATTGATACTATTATTATTTCTTAATAGTGGCACATTTTACTTGAACTTCTAATACAGGACTTGTTAATGGTTGTCTTTTATGCCTCTTGTGGTATTTTTGCTTTATGATTTTTGGTGTCCTTAGGTAAACTTCTAATAGTAAACATCCCAAGATATTTTAAAAGTTAGTTGTTGGGAAAGTATGTACATGGTTTTCTGTTTTGTAGTGGTTTGTGTCTTCTGTTTCGCCCTTTTACCTGTCCTTGCTTATTTTGACTTTTTTCTCTTTTATCTGTTTTCTATCCTTGGTATCAACTTACAAAGCTCCATCTTGGCACAGGCTCCTCCTCATAGCCCATAACCTACCATCTAACTGCAATTTGCAAAGCTGTGTGGGTTCCCTCCTACCATACTGAAAGCATTTTTGTCTTCTGCTTGTCCTTTGACATTTTCAGAAAAATGCTGTATTTCTTAGAAAGATTGTACTAATTTTACATTTATTAGTGCATGATTGTACATGTGAGTCAAACCTGACCGTTTTACTGGCTGTTTACCTGCATTTTTATATCTGGCAAAGTCTGGCCCTAAGACAGGATCCCAACTTTGGTGGTAATAAAGAAAAATCATATTTAGCATTGGTAGTAGTAGTATAAAAGTATCTCTATTGAAAACAGGAAGCTGAAGCATTTTGGCCATTTTGGCCACGGTGCACAGAAAAGAAAGGGAAAAGAAAGCCTGGAGAATCATTCTGTGCGACAGAAAGAGCTTTGGTACCCTGGATGCAGTGTAATATATAGCAAATTTGTATGCTGGCTGCTTTAAAATCCATAATGCTTGCATGCCAGTGTGTGGATAATTTACTTTTTGAAAAAAGAATGGTGGCTGATTATTGTTTTGTTTGTTTTGTTATTGGTTTGTGGGGTTTTTTTTGGGGGGGGGCATATTTTTTAAAAAAAGCTTGTTTATGCTTTGAATATTTTGGCAATGTTCTTGTGGTGTTTAAGTAAAAAGGACCACATAAGTTGTCTTTTTATCATCTAGATAAGCAGCAGCTGGACTAGCTAAGTACACGCAGTGCTTTAGCAAACAGCTGGTTCTTATCTGAATGAGAAAGGGCCAGGATAGAGACCTTTTTGATTGGGGGAAAAAATACATTTTGTTTCTATTTTTATTTTAAGAGAATGGGGAGAAATGGAGCTACAGGCAGTCTGTAGGATGTGAGGCTTTATTGCGTTTTTATGAATATAATCATTTATTACAGATCAGCTCTAGCACCCAGAGAGGAAAGTCTTTCTTTTCAGCCTGGAGAGGAGAAGCCTCAGGGGGATCTTACCAGTGTCTATAAATACCTGATGGAAGAAAACTGATCCAGACTCTCCTCAGGGCTGCCCAGTACCAGGAGAAGCAACCAGCACAAACTGAAATGCAAGAGATTTCTTTAAATGTAATAAGAATACTTTTGAAAGTGTGGTCAACCACTTGCAACAGGTTGCCCAGAGAGGTTGTGGAGTCTCTGTCCTTGGAGGTATTCAAAATCCAGCTGGACAAGACACAACCTGCTTTTGCTAACCTTGCTTTGAGCAAGAGGTTGGACTAGATGGTTCCATCCAACCAGTGGTTCCATCCAGTGGTTCCATCCAACCTCAGCCAGTCCATGTCTCCAAAACCAAGAAGTGATACTGCTAGGGGCAGCTATTGATAGAAAGTACAGGGGGCAATTGCTTCATAGCTTGCTTTCCTTGCCAGGCCTTTAATAAAGGTTAGGAATTTGTACGTATTTGTATTACTGTTTATCAGCTAATCAAATTAAGTTATACCAGATAACATTGATACTGGCTAAGGGAAGAACTGGAATGTGTAATTCAAGCTCCTTATTAGAAACACATCAGGAAGAAGTCTTTATTTGAACTGCAGCCTTGTTTTGGACTGTCGATCTCTTTGTCTTGCTCACAGCATGGTTTCCAAATTCAGTCTATTTTTCTTACACAAATTTTCTGTTAACAATGTAAGGAAAAGACTTTTTATTTTTTCCCCATGTGAAAGTCAGTTGTGTAATTCCTATCTAATTTTTGCTATTTTATAAAAGGCATTGTATCTTTTGGAAAATACTTGTGTAGTTGGCTGTCAATGCCTTTGTTTAAATCCAGCTTTTGAGCTGCTAATTAGAAATGGAAAAAGTTTTCCTCATGAAAATTATAAAATACATGATTCACTTTACAAAACATGGCCATGTAAACACGGCGCTCCTGCTGTTTCTCTTACTTACCTTGTACTTTACTGCATTACCAGGAGTGAATTGCTACGTATTTCTCTGATTCAGAGCTTTCTTCTCGTCAGTGTCTTTCTCAAAATCTCTTGAGGTGTTCCTCCAAATGAGTTTGAATGTTGATGGGTTGTCACATGAGGGACTGTGTGATATGGCTCACTAAAACCTGGACACTTGTTACATAAAGTCATCAATATAGCACTGGGAGAATAAATCCCAAAGCACTTTGATATTTTCACACCTTATTTAAAGTCAGTGAAATAAAGGTTAGTTCATCATTTAATGCCTTTATCATGCAAGTTTAAGTCCTCAAGCATTCTAATGTTGCTGTGCTTTTTTTTTTTTTAGTCTTTCAGAATTTAACATTTATATTCTTTTTGAATTTGCCTTAGATTCCTTTACAACAGAGGCTACAAATATTGTTTAATTTACTTTTTGGTAAATCTGTCATTTGTAATCTGCAATTTAAAAAACTAATAAAACAAATCCTCATTTCACAATTTAAACCTTATTGAGTCTAATTCACTTGCACTGCAAGTTTATTATTCTCCTGCAGCTTGACGTGCCTCGAATTGTAATAGTGTTGACCCTCTGATGTAGTAAATCTCCCCAGTGCTTATCAAACTGGGAGAGATAAGTCTACAATTTGGAACTTCATTAAATATCTCATTTATATTAATCAGATGATGTCTTTGAACAGAAATAATAATTTTTACAGACTCTGTGACCTCCCAGTCACGGTCTCCTTGACTTTGCAATGCAGTGTTTCGCAAACTTCCACCCCTCCATGTACCAGGCGTTGGGCCAGGACCCCAGTGTCAGAAGTCATCAGACGATTGGGCTGACTTCAAAGCCTCTGCTGTGGAGACTGTAGCTGAGTGCTTTGCAGCCTTTGAAACAGATTTTTTTTTATATCTTTCATAGCATACATTTTTAGTCATCTGGCGGTTATGGGTAGAGTGATTGATAATGGGCAGCTGTTTCAAAAACTAAAAACAACCAACAGACACTCTGCTTGTTATTGTAATTCCTGAAACTATGAACTGCTACTCATGCTCATTTAGAGACCAGTCCTTGGAATAAGCGTGGCTTCAAAAAGTTTGCAGCATGCTCAGTATCTTGCAATATCTGGTCCCTGCTGCACTTCAGTACATTTAAATATATGCTGTGGGATTTGTGTAAAGACATTGTTCTTGAGATTTAACTATGCACTTCAGTATGAAGAGGCTTGTTGGCGAGAGCAGCTAACACTTTGATGTGTGAGTTTGTATGATTACCCTGCAAAGTATGTGTATTTTTTAATATTTGTTTATTTATTTTAATAGGGCTAGATTCAGTTCTTTCTGCTTAAGTGATTTGGTTTAAAGACCTTGGTGAAACCCCTTTGGTAACATGACCAAATAGCCAGCGGAGTGCTAGAGCTCAGGTGAACCAAGAGCTGTAGGGGCAGGAGAGCTGGATGGCTTGAGGGGTGGGTGATGTAATGGGGAGCCTTGTATCTGCAGTGAGGGACTGGGTGCCAACAAACTGGGTATCCAGCCTGACCAGTGAACGCATGGGCGCTCATTCCTCCCTCTCACAGGGGCTGTGTTGACAGCAGCAGCAGTGCTGCCCTCAGCTAATGTGGTGGCTAAACCCAGCTAGATGATATCAAATTGCTTGCTTTCTTTGCCTCATGCGGATGCTCTCCACTAAGCTCTGATTCTCTGGGACTCACTAAGGAAAGCTCAACGTTTTCCTCTCTTTTTAAAAAAAAAAATCTGAGAGGCATACACAGGAAAACAAGGGATGACCAGCTTCTGGAAAGAAAAAGCTGAGCTGGGACATCACTCAGGAAAGCCTTCTCATGACTAGCAGCTTTGGTGGGGCAGTCTTCTTTCCTGTGCATGTGGCCAAGCAGCCTATATGTCCATCACTTCTTCCACCACCTTCTTCATCCATCTTGTGATGCCACAGGGATATCTGGCTGGAGATATGGTGGGCAGGGACATGGCAGGTCCAGGGGTTGGGGTCTGAAAGGGCAGGGGGGTCGTTTCAGTTCTGGTTTTTGTGGCTCTGCCTGGATGCTGCAGGAGTGCCAGGGATGAGGGAAGCTTCTAAACTGTATGAAGCATACAAGGTCCCTGTACCCTGCAGCCAGGAAGGGCAAAGCAAAGAACTCATCATAGCTAGGAAAAAATAAAATAAATAAAATAAAATAAAATAAAAAATACTCTGTGAAGTTTGACTTCTTTTTTTTTTTTCTTTCCCTCCAAAGTGAGTGTTTGTGTATTGATTACTAATATGTGTGGTGGAGTTTCCTGGGGGCTTCCATGATGATTACATTTGAAAGCAAATTGCACCACTTCAAAAACCAGCAGCAGCCCGCTTCCAAATGGAGTTCCTGCTCCGTGCTCCTGACAAAGGCCTTGTTCTGACAGGCTGTCACTGTGGGAAAGATGGCCCAGCTGTCTGCCCAATAGCATTGCAAAAAGCCAAAACTGTCTGTTTAAGAAATGATTCAACAAAGAGACACCAAAATGCAATTATTTTTTTTTTCACCAATTTTCTGCTGAAGGTTTTAGAATTTGACAGGACACCATAGGAGGTGCAGAGTAAAGTGGCTTGGAAAGTTGGTCATTAAGCAGAGCTGTCATTACAAATCGTATTTGTCCAGGGTGAGAAGTTCTAGCTCATTTGGTGCCCAGACAGGTCTAGGCCTTAGGCAAGTTATTACAGTTCTCACATGCTGCTAAATGGACCCTGGGCACTAATTTTCTTCTCTCTGTGCAGCTGGAGTCACCTGGGAGCCCCTCAGGGCCAGAGCTGCCCATAGAGACTCTGCTGGATGAACGGGAACGGAGAATTTCCCATTCCCTCTACAGTGGGATCGAGGGTCTCAACGAGTCGCCCACAAAGAACATGGCACTGAGTAGAATAATGGGTGAGTCAGATCAGTCCTGCTAATCAGGGTGTGTTTTTATACCTTTTTGTGATTCATCAAAGGGTGATTAATGTATAATGTGGGAATCAGGGAACATGGGTGTTGCACCAGTCAACATAAAACATGCCTTCAAATTGCTCCACGCAAGCCTTTGGGATAGTTAACATGTGAAACTGAATCAAATGGAATTATAAGGTGAATTTTATATCCTGTGGCGAGTAATAGAACAAACAACAGGAGCATTTAACATAGTTTTTCAGTGTCTGATCTAGGCCAATAAATTATTGGTTGGTTTAGTCTCCATGTTTCATTCACATGAAAGTCAGTGACTCATGGGAATTTATAATTGATTTCAGTATTTCTTCTCTGTTTCAGTCATACTAAAGTACAAAAATAAATAAGGCAAACTTGCATCAATTTATGCTTATTAGGGCATTTTGTTAATTTTTTTTTTAATTTCTGCTTTGCAGGAAACCAGTTTTAATACCTCATAACTAATTTTAAGCACCACTTGTATACATTCTGTGCCGTACCATCTGCATGGTCCCAGTGGATAATAAGGTTATTAGCAGTTCCTCTGCAGCAGTTCAGCTTTTGATGCACAAAGCTAGGTAACAAAGACTTGCCGTGCCACAGGAGTGATTGGATTTACTGACTAGGATGGGATTAGCTTGAAAGGATTTTCAAATTTAAGCACAAAAAACGGCTTGATGAAAATAGCACCTGACAGAAGACGCGACAATTGCTTGCTTGAGTTGCAAGTTTTAAGCATAAGATGTGGCCATTAAATCTAAGAGTTTCTTAGTGTGCTTGACACACAGAGAATATATTAGAAGATGCTGCTATAAACCTGATATGAAGCAAGGCTGAACTTGGGTTTTAATTGCTTCAGATTGATTTTTCAGCCTTAGAAAATGAAGGTCCACCACTTAGCTTCCAGTCAACAGTTTGTATATATATTTCACTCTGTTTTGAGGTTGTGGGGTTTTGTTTTTTTTTTGTTTTTAGTTTGGGGGTTCACCTTCGTTTAACTGTTGTTAAACTCTAAAAATCCACAGATGTGCTATATTTCTTCAGTTAAATCCTTTTTGTGTGTGTGTATGTGTGTGCACTTGTGCAACAGTAATTAAAAATAAATATTCTATTCAATTGCATTACATTTTGTTCAGCTTGGAAGAAAAATTGTATCTCTGAGAATCAAGAAAGCACCCAAAGTCAGGTATTCTTAAAGAGAACAATATAAAGAATTATTTATTTGTTGACAAATTTAAGGAGTGATAAAATAATTTGAAGTCTTTAGCACTACTCTTTCAAAGAAGGGTCTAGTTCTTGTGCTGTGAAGGCTTTAGATACAACATTTGCAAAGCACTGCCTTCTGCTTTTTCCATCAGGGTTGCAAAGGATTTACACATAGAGCTCATATAAGTGTTAACGAGTTATCAGTTAAACACCTTGTCCATTGATGGGAGAAGAAACCCTGAGAGAGTCTGTGTGCATGTGCGTCAGCAATGCAGTTTACTTCCACATCAAAGGGACATAGGACTTGCATGCGAAAGCATACTGATTCATCAGTTTGGTTTCATCCCTTTAGCAGGAGCTAGTAACTGATGTTTCAGCAAGAGAAAAAACATCTTTCCAAAGCTCTTAAAATCTAATGCTTTTGGATACCTCTACAATGTAAACATAGGGAAGAAAATCCATCCTGCATTTTTTTAAGCTTTTTATAACCTGAAGTTGATGTTTTCATTTCCTTTTTATCATTTTTTTCTCTATTGTTTTCAGAAACCAGTAACTATGTAGAAAATTGGTTGGTTGTGACTTGAATCCATTGATGCTTTTAGTTGGAAGCACGTGTAAAATGAAACTGTGCCTGAACCTCATAGTAAATATGATGTAGTCCAGCATAAATGAAAACTGGTCTTGCCAGTACTGGGTCATTCCCTTCTTAAGTAACAGCAGCTTCACACAGCTGTCATGTTTAAACCCAGTTTTTAGGTGGCAGTCAGTTTTCTATTATGCTATTTTTTCTCAATTAATCATCACCGCTCAGTTACAACTGCAGTGATATTGTATGCATGTTTTCTTGCAGTGCTATACAATGGAGAGATATTATTACCTGTCAGGATAGATAGGTACAGTTTCTTGTTTCAGAGTAATTAATGTTTGTAAGACTCGATCATTTATTATGCATTGAAATTCCCATCCTATTAGCATTGACAATGACAAAAAACTCATACATTTTTATTTTCTTGAAAATGTATATGTGGTACTACATAACTCTTCCAGAGTTTTTCTCCTCTCTTGAAAATTGGCCTAAAAGTGAGGATATAGTCCTTAGAACAATCTGGCTAAGGAAGACTGGAGGTATTTGCATGCTGGTCCTGACCATGAAAAGAGTGCTTTATGCAGTGCTGATTCCTGTGAGCACTCCACATCGAGGAGCCCTCTGACTCATGGGCTCTCTGAATCCCCTGATGTCTACTCAATGGATTTAGCCACGTAAACTTTTAGTTCTCTTGCTACCTTGTGGTGAGGAGGTCCTTCATGTGTAAAGGAGTAGGTCTTTCTGCTTCTTTTGCTATTTAATAAAATTGATGGTTTTCAAGTTTTCTTTCTTCCTAAATTAGACTATTCAAAAGTGATAATCTCAAGGTCTGGAAAACGTCTGCTCTTTTCAAGTCATTGCTTAAGGTTTGAACAAAACTTTGAAGAAAGTTTTGTTTCTTTTAAATACATATAATGTAATTTTCAGGAAAGGTGTGTAAAACAATTTCCTTACTCTTTTAATTCATAACTGACAGCAAGAACTGGTTGTCAGAGCCTTGCTGTGAGAGTGGGAATAAAATACCAATTTTAGAATGTGATTTAAATTATGAAAAATGTTTGCTTACTGCAAAAAAAGTTACATGAATCTTTTAGTGTTTCTGGTGATTCTCGTGTTGGTCTCTTTTTCCAAGTAATTCTTGTTGTTACAGATTTTCATATGCTTTTTCATGTGATAATATTTCACTGAAAATTTCTGATGGAGAGGAGATACCACTTCCTGTATTTAGGGAATGGTATTTGTTTATTTATACAGATTGGGCCTTCTAAAAATCAGATGTCTATGGTAAATGCTTATGTTTCTTTATTTTTAATATTTTCAGGCTGCATGTTGTTCATACATTCAGAACAACTGTGTTACACAGGTTTGCTTGGCTCTGTGATTAAAAATTCAAGTCTCTTCCTCTGATACACCATTCTTGTATGTCATCTATTATGCTCCTGAGTTTTTTGCAGTATGCAAATATGTAGTTGCTGTCTATATAAACTATTCTTTTTCATCAAACAACTTAGTACAGAGTCCTCTTTGATCTCTTCTAGTTGCTGATATTATTTTTATGAGCATAGTGGGTTTTGTTGCTTCTGGTGACTAAGCAGAAGTTATTTACCAGGGGGGTACACAGAATAACAATAGCTTGCCCTGAGTCTGCTTTTCATCCTGAAGGATCCTCCAGAACTTTGCAAAATTTGATAATTTCTACATAAGAGGAAATACTTTGTTCTCTATGTAAATAATTGTTATCTTAAGCAAACAGGAAAAAAAATAAAAACAAAAGGAAAAAGCTAGAGATGGAAAGCAGGAAAGCATGTGTGTCAGTGAAATGCAACTAGTCCTTTACAAGCAGAATGCAGTTCTCTGGCCAGGAATCTCATCAGGATGTGGTGGTCTGCTACCATAGTCTTGAGAGATCTGAGTATTCTCTTGAAATCCAAAAACAGGATATAGTGGAGAAATGTTTTGTCCTTAGACATTCCCCAGACATTTTTTTCCCAATTCCACCTTTATGTAGCTTGGAAAATTAGATGATATGATATTTATGGGAAAATTGTCAAACTCAGTTATGTTGCTGGGGACAAATATGCTGTTAGGAAAAAATAAAAAAAATGAAAATCTGGAGAAGTTCTAATTTCTCATTGCACAATTCTCTGTATCTCTCCTGTATGAAGACTCATCACTATTATCATCATCATCACTAGTTTCTTTTATTATTATTATTCTTTCTATTATTTATTATTCTATGACTTTGGTTAATACTTCATTCTTCATCACAGAGTAGCTGATGATGATTTCTTGATAAGGCAGGTTAGGAATTACTTGCCATGTCAGAGTAAATAGGCCATCTACTTGTGGAGGAGGCTTGAAGTATACCATTGGTCTGAATTCCAGGATATCAAAATGTTCATGAGAATCACTCATAAAGTAGTACTTGAATTTGAACATATTGTGTGTTCACCAGATGTTTTAGATCTTCCCTGGTCTACAACAAAAGCAATAGCAAAAGCACAAGAACCAGACAGATGCAGTACCATGACAATAACAGTTATTGTCATGGTACTGTATATTTATGTACATATACATATCTACATGCATATGCGTACTTGTATGTAGCCAAGTTACAACAGCAAACACATTAACCAAATTTAAGAGGTTTTCAAGATTTAAAAGGCTCTGAAGTAGTTGTGTTCCTCATGAGGAAGCCTGTTTTTCATTTTATGTACTGTGTATGCTCAGAATTTTGGGTTTTTTTTGAGTGCTTTATGTTGGTGGTTTAATTCAGGCCCAGACTGTTTTCTGGTCTGTTATAGATCTCTGGTATTATAGGTTTCAGGTGTTGCTGTTTGGCATAATTTTCTTCCTAAACTGAAAGTCCTCATAGACCTGGAGATCAGTCATTTCATGCTGGAAGTCTGAGACTCCTTTTTCTGCACAGACAGATGGGAACCGTCTTCACTCATAGCTTGGCGTGGTCCTCGGGCTATGCTTGCTCAGATTGGTAACTTGTTCAAGAAAACTGAGCCTCATTGTCCTGACATGAGACACATTTGAAAGGGATAATGTTTTCCCTTCCTTTTTACACCATCCAAAACGTTTTATATTACTACAAATTACCTTGTTGAAGCAAGGTTGTTGGGCTTGAGGTGTATTCAGAGTCTAAATCTTATTAGCACTTTTCTAGCCCAGGGGAAAATTATTTTATTGGAGTTTTGCAGACAGCTTGAGCAACATCTTAGATTTGTAGATCAGTCAAATATAATAATTACTAGGTCTGAAATTTCTTTGATGTTTCCTTGTAGTGTTTCTCACAACACTTGCAAAGTTGCTTTCTCCAAGGTTATTTTCTGTCTTCTTCAGCTGAACTTTCTACAAGGGACATATTGAGTCCATTGCTGAGGTCTCCGTAACCATCTGCTGGAGGTGAAGCCTTTCACCTGTTGTTAGCTTCATCTGCAATGAAAAGCATAGGCATGTCAGATGCGTTTTCTCCTTAATTCCAAAGCAACTATTAAAATGTCAGTCTTCACTCTTGTCAGATATAAAGAAGGGTAGTGAAAATTTGAAAATGTTACTGAATTACTGTAGCCTCTCAAATGTGAAGTTCAATCTGCCGAATGCCATAAGGTTATACCTTTTCACAATCAATTCTTTGGAGACGTTATTAACTGCAGAGTTAACAGTCCTGTAGGCATTATGTTTGGAAAGAAGTACATTACCAGGCTAAACATTAGCCTGTCCATCACAGAAGCTATTGCCAGGCAAAGAATCAGCTGTTATGCAAACTGAACACATTCATTTCAGTTTGACAGTGATGAGATGTTCACCATGAAGTACCTTTTTCTTTCAGCCACTTCTCCAGCCTTCTCTAGTGATCTCTTTTGAAGCCCGTTTTTACTCCTTTGGAAAGCTATACAAAATGTATTATGTAGTGCAGTGAGGATTTTAGCTAGTTCTTTATGAATAAAATTTTATTTATTCATTCATTTTTTTAATAATTGCATGCAAAGGTAGTGATGTCAACTGAAACCTTTCCAGAAAAGACAAAAAGATTCTTTTCCTCCAAGTCTACACAATTTTTCCATGCCTGTAGGAAAAATAAATTGTGATAATATTTGATATGTCCATAGAAGCAGTTTATGTATAGAAGTACAAGTTTTCACTGCAGTGCATCACAGTTCTACAGTAATTTACAGTTTGTTCTCAGATTAGCAGTTGATTAAAATAGTTTCTTCTCATGAGATGTGACAATTTTAGTAATTGTTTTAGTAAAATAATACGATTCAAGGAATAAAAATAGTGTAATGTCATGATTATTCATTAGAAATAATGTTGTGTGTAGTAAGAGTTAGGACCAAGCAATATCCAGGAGGAAAAAATATTTTTAAATATATCCTGTCACTTAAAAATAATGAGCAACTAATATGAACGAATCAAACTTAATTATTACCCTTTGCCTCAGGTAACAAAATCCTGTTCATCCGAATTTGCAGATCTTTATTTTCCTTAGAGCAATTTTTAGCTTAGTGTTTCTAGATGCTGAAATAACGTTTATTCCAAGTTAAAATTTTAAATTGTGATAATTCTTTATTTCACTGTCATCCAAATAATATTATATAACTCCCATGCTCCCAACTCTGTATCTCATGCACGTATCCAGAAAGAAGGATGATTTATTGATTTTCAGCCACTGTTATGTTACAGACCATTGCAATTAAAATATTCTTTCTGTTTTTTTTCACAGCTTTTTAGTCTGTTTTGGTGGCATAAAGTTTTCTCTAGGTTTAAAAGCTGCTTCTGCTTTTCTTAGCAGTTTGAAAATTCTTATACAATCTTATGCATTGAAATTCTTACTGGAAAATATAATTACGTGTATATATTTAGCCCTATAAAAGCAGGTGGTAGTGGGCTTCAAATATTTATATGCACATTAAAACTAATTTTTACTTAGAAACAGTGATTTAATAGCTTGTAAGAATCCTCTAAATAGCATCTTTTAACTACTTTCTCACAAATTAACTGAATGAAGTGTGCTGCTTAACAAAGAATAATGTTGAGTCCTTATTATGTCTCTTTCATTTATGTAATGGCTCTAGTTTAAGAATTTTAACAACAGCGTAAAAACTTACTTGAATTTAGTGCTAATAGAATTAAAGTGGGTTTTGGGGTTTTTTTCCAAATTTTGCACGTGTGCATCTGGATTATTTTTTAAAGGAGCGAGAGAATGATAATTTCAAATTGTTTACCTTTAGCCATGAGTTCCCATCTCTTTTCGCAATTATTTTGTTTGTGGAGGCATTATTAAAGGGTTGTAAGTTCCCAACAACAGTCAAACAAGTTTCAAATTTTATAAAGGCAAGATGGATCAGAAGAAGTGATGAGTTCTGTTAGTCCCATTGTGTTCATTCTTTGTTTCTACTAAATGATTTGGTGCAAGAGAAAATACTTTCTGCTGGGTCAGCTGGTTCCTAGTGAAAGGACCAGAGGCAGTGGGCACGGACAGAAACACAGGAGGTTCCCTCTGGACATCAGGAAACACTTTTCCTCTGTGAGGGTGAGCAAGAACAGGTTGCCCAGGGAGGGTGAGCAAGCATAGGTTGCCCAGGGAGGCCGTGGAGTGCCAACATTCAAAAGCCGTTTAGTCAGAGTCCTGAGCAACTGGCTGTAGGTGTCCTTGCTTGAACCAGGGAGAGGGGTTGGACCAGACGCAAAGTCCCTTTCAACCTCAACCCTTCTGTGATTCTGTGATCCTTTTGCAGTAGGCCACAGATACAGCTGGTGTGTATTACTTTTCAGACCTCTGTGTAGGAAAATGCATGTAAAGTAAAATGTAGTTAGTTGTATTAAGGGTCACTTTTATTAGTAGCATTGCAGTTGGATGTGACATTTTATCAGCTCTGATTATATATTATTCAAGGCACTTTCTGACATTGTTAAAGTTTTGGGTTTTTTCTCCCTTTTGTTTTTCAGGTAAATATCAGCTCTCTCCAACAGTGAACATGCCTCAAGATGACACTGTCATTATTGAAGATGACAGACTGTCAGTCCTCCCTCCTCATCTTTCTGACCAGTCGTCATCCAGTTCCCATGATGATGTTGGCTTTGGCACTGTTGATACTGGTGGATGGGCTAAAGCTGCAATTAATGAGTCAACAGACTGGTAAGAGCATGGTTTAGTGGAAGGAAAAAGAGAGATGACTGTTGTTATGTCTTTTCCTTTAGTTTATTTTTTGGCTACTAATATTAATCTTTTTTGTTGGTTTTTTTTGTTACATTTAGATTTCTTTATTTTCAAACTGGTAATTGTCCCTGTGTTAGGAAGGAAATCTATACATAATTTAGACTTTCTACTTCTTGTTGCAGGTGTGTGCTCTGTCAAAGCACATTTGTGGAAATGTTACTAATTGTTATTAAGACCAAATCAGCATTTAGCTATGTTAATTTGATGACTTAATATTAATTTAGATGTCAACTGATCTAGCTTTGGTAAAAAAAAGAAAAAACTTTGCAAAATTTAAACACTTGTGTTTATGGAAGATGAAAGAATAATTCCAATTGGAATTTTTTATTTATAAACCTCACTGTAAGTACTTCTAAGTCTACAAAACAAAGATTTTATTTTTATATTCCAGTGTATATCTAGCAGCCTTTCAGTATTTTTATCTGCTTTCTTGTTTTTCCTAGTAATATATAGTAATTAAAATCTGTTTAGAGATTAAGGTAGCTCTTTTATTTTGCTTTGGTGTTGATGTTTGTGCAACAGGACCTAGATAGGATTTCTTTATTATGCGTGAAGAAATACCTTTGATCTCATTATATGATTTTTAATTGTCATGCAAAATGTAGCGTAATAACTACCTATAAAAATATGGAAAGTATTAGCTGCATATTTGAAACTATAGAATCACAGAATAGCTTGGGTGGGAAGTGACCTTCAGAGGTCATCTAGTCCAGCCCCTCCTGCAATGAGTAGGGTCATCTTCACCTAGATCAGCTTGCATCTGATCCAGTCTGGCCTTGAATATCTCCAGGGGTGGTGCATCCACTCACCTTCTGTTCAGGCAACCTGTACCAGTGTTTTACCATCCCTCATTGGAAAATATTTCTTCTTTATGTCTAGCCTTGTTTAGTTTAAAACCATTACCACTGTCCTGTCATAATAGGCTAAAAAGTCCCTCCCCATCTTTCTTATGGAAAGTAACTTTGCTTTCTGTTTACCATTTAATCCATAGTAAAAATAATTTCTATGAATCTTAGCTTGACTCTCCAATTACTTTTACCCATTTTAATCTAAGATTCTTAGTGAGAAATGCACTAAGTGCTATTATTGACTTACTTAGGTTCCTGGCAAAGAAATACTGTTTATTGCTTAGTGAGTACAATTAATAAAGATCTAAGATTTAATTTGCAAGTCCTGTAATTATCTATAGTAATAGCAAAATAAAAGCCCACCCCTGTACACTGCCACTTCCTGAAGCTAGATAATTACCACAAATGGTGTGAAGTATATGAATTTTCTTATTTTTGTTGTCTCTTGAGCCTGTTATGAATGTGTCAGCAATATCTTAATAAAACAGCAACAGCACCTGCCAGCTGATACGCACCTGTCAGCTTCATCTTTGTTTTATATTAGGTTATTTCATCTTGTGTCCGAGAATTCAGTTGTGTGTTTTAAGCACTGTTTTAATGATTGTACAAAAGGTAATTTTATTCATCCTCATTTGTGTATGTTTTGGATTATTATTTTTTCCACTTTTTTTAATAATATTTCAGCTCTTCTCTTGGACAAATCATGCCTGTAGTTGAGTCCCCTGAAAAGTCCGTCTGTCTTTTGTAAAAGCTTTTAGAGCTGAGAATTTGAGACGTTTAACTAGACTAGTGCTTGAGGCTGCACATAATAGATTATTTATGAGGGACTTTTTTTTAGCTGAATATGAGCAAAAAACTACAGCATAAAGTAAGAGCCCATTTGAAACTTGCAGGTGCCTTTGCATTTACTTCTGCAGCTTATCGTGCTATTCATATACTTCTTGGAAAATGAAAGTAACAGTAAATAAAATGGGGATTAGATATTTTGGAATTGATCATGCTCAAAACCTTTAAATGTGTATGAGAAATTGTAAAGGTTTTTGGATACAATTGCACTTAAAAGTGTAGATCAGTGCAGCGCCTTACTATCTAATGTATTCTATTTGTAAAAGAGTAAATAGCAGCAGAATTAGATTGTTGCATTAATTTCCTGCTGCTAATGGATGAAGGAAGACTTGTAAAACGAAGGTACATTGTATGATTTTGCTGGAAGGCACAGAGGGTAAAACTAAGAATATGGATGAAGGGTTATCCAAACAAGAATGGCAGCTGTTCTGAATCACAGAAGAAAATGTAAGCTTTTCCAGCTTCACAATATCTCCCTAATCCTTGATGAAAATGTTATGAAAACAAAGGGGCAATAAGACAGGATTAATAAGTGGAATTTTAATAACATTGAGGGTCAGAAGACGGTTACATTCTTTTAAGGATCAGCTGTCATTCCAGAAATCTTATTTGTTAAGTATGCTAGAATATAGTAAATTGTATTTGGCATTGGTTAATGACTCGCACTAAAGTCACCTTCTGTCTTTTATTAATGTAGTTGGAAAATATTAAAATGAGGCATTTTTAGGGGCATTAGTTCCTCCTCTGTGCTCATTGGCTTTTCCAGTTGTGGATCTTCATGGGGGCTTTTGAATACTTTCAGGCAACGTACTGGCATTCAAACTCCTGTAATCTGCTTTTTCCTTAATTACTAAAACACAGTCATGTGTCATTAATAATACAAATAAACCAGGACATGAAAACTGATGACTCTAGATAGGGCTCATATATTAGTACAGTAAAAAGGTCTGAGATGTGATGCCAGAGAACAAGGAATTCTTGGTGCTAAGTAGTGCCTCTAATAGGCAAGGTATTAAGCAAACACAAAGGAATAATCCCCTTAGTAAGTGTGTGTGTGAAGTAGGTGTGATAAGGGTAGGTAAAGGAAGCAGAGAGAAAGTCTCTAAAGGAGATGGTGTGAGTGAAAATGCTGAGATCCAGTCTAGAATTCGTGGTTGCTGACACCATGTCCAGACCTCATTGCTCTCTTTTTTCATCTGAAAAAAGGAGCATGCAGCCAAAACAGTTTTACAAATTCACCCTTTTTGAAGAAAGTGTTACAGGATACATTTTTGTTCAGCAAGATGAAGCCGGTCATCTTTAACCAATGTGAGCTGTGTTAACAGATGTTGATAGAGAAAATTCTCACTTAGTAAAACCACATTTTTCTGGCCTTCAAAGACAGGGTTGACTAGCAGTGAGCCAGAAACTCCTGTGTGGCCTGGGAAAGTCATTTATGTTCTGATTACAAAAGGCGTTGAAACCTTGTAAGTTCAGTTGAGTCATTTGGAGGACGTTTTCAGACTTAGGTGGTTGTTAATCAGCTACATGCTGTAAATTCTAAAGTGTATATTGGCCTTGTCTGTTTTATCTTTCTATCATGTGGAGATAATTTTTCCCTATTTTGTGGGAGTGAATGTGAGGACTAAATAGTTATTTTTGAGTTCAGGCTCTGATTCATCAGAGCTTTTAAGCATATGCTTCAAATGTTGCTAAATTGTGCAGACATCTCTGAAATAGTTGCAGTAATTAAATGTAAAACATTATGAGCCTGAGCCAGAAACATTAAAGTCAAAAGGCACTTGACATTGACTTTATTCATATAAGCTCTGATCCTGCTCTCACTTAAGTATTATATGCCTGTCACACACACATATCTTATTATTTGTAAATCTGTCAGTACTAGGCTGAGTTTCTTCTAGGCGGCTGGTAATGCAGATTGCGATTTTCATCCTTTATAGTACTTGATTCCTTTAGACGCTTTTCCTTACCTCTCTTCACTGTTGTGCCTAATACCCAGGCGTTGATCAAAGACTCTGCTATATATTACAGTACATGGCACAAATAAACATATGCATGCTACAGAATTTGAAAGTATAAGTTGGTTTCTTCAGAAATTCACTATTTGCCTGTTTATCAATAGGCATGTGTCTTATTCGTAGCCCTTAAAGCCTTAAAGTGGAAAATAATACCTTTGAGGTATATTACTGAACACTGACATGTATACATACAGTATTTTGAATGATATTGTTTTCGAGGTTTCATTGACAAGATATTTAGCTTTTTATTTAATTTTTTTTTTTTTACCTTGAAGTACAACAATAATCAGAGGGAGGATTTTGAGGAATCTTTTTTCCTATAGGATAGGTAACAGTGGTGCAAATACTTTTCTCCCCTCAGTATTTTATGCTGTTGATTTCTTTTTGTGCCAGCTGAAGTAGAAATCAATATTCTTTGGGCTTGTCTTCAGGCTTTCTCTAATATTCTCCCCTTTTCCAGGAGCCATAAGATCTTTGTGTGAATTTCCCTTCATATTATTTATTAGCAATATGTAATCTTGCATTTTTTCATTTTTTTTCTTTTTTAACCTGAGTTGTGGCCATGGTGACACATTGCAAGCTTAGGGTTTAGCTTGCACACCAAATTTTACCTGTATTCTTGCATTCGTGATCCTGTCAACATTTGGCCAACATTAATAAATCTATCACCAGCATGCTTCTGATGAAGCACAATGAAACACCGATCACTGCTCACTGAAGATGTGACTCACTCGGCCAAGGTCATGCAAGAAACCTGCAGAAGAGACTGAAGCTCAGTCCACTTATCCCAATTTCTGATTCGGTGGTGCAATCATTGTTATAGATACTTGCACTGTAGAGAAGTGATGAGTAAAAAATCTGTTTGCCTTTCATAGCTAGGTTATAACTAGGAGATGGTATGAAAAAATCAAAACAATTTCGCATATGGAGAAAAATTTTCATATGAAGTCTTTAAGAAGTTTAAAGCTCTGTGGGCTTCAGGCAGGACAGTTTCTATTTATGCTTTACTAAAAACACTCCGTCATGAAGGCAAATCTAGTAATTCACTATTAACAGAATATATTTGTTTCTCATGAAGAAAAAGGAGCTGGTTTATTCTCCATCAAATTATTCCTGTGTTGGGGCTGTGCATTCTGATGGTATATGTATAGTACACCGGATATGTATATCTTTCATTAAAAGTCATAAGTAAAATTCTTGATACTTCTTAACTAGAATTGCTCAATGCAGTAAAACAAATCCATTGTGTGTGTAACTGACTACTTGCAGTGGTTTATTTTAAAATGTGTACTTTATTGTTGGTAGAAGTCACATGCTAAATTAATGCTTTTCTCCACAGAGTGAAAGGTTGCGTGTTCTTGATAAATGTTTGCATGATTTTTTTCCCTTCCTACAGCACTCTTAGTCCAGATGTTGATCCAGTGCTTGCCTTCCAGCGAGAGGGTTTTGGACGCCAGAGCATGTCAGAAAAGCGTACAAAGCAATTTTCAGATGCCAGTCAGTTGGAGTTTGTTAAAACACGAAAATCCAAAAGCATGGATCTAGGTAGTGAGTGATATTTTTTCAATTGTTTTATTTGAACCTGATTTTCATGTTGTAAGTATATAGATTTTGTAATTCCAAACACACTGTTGATGTGCAGTACTACTGCACACAAAGTCTAGTGATTGGGAAGTAAAGTATTAACGTGAGTGGCCAAGTGGCCTGTGTATTGTCTGTACCACTTTGTAAATGCCCATACATTTAAATATAGTAGCTCTCTGGCTGTATGGTTATACATGAGCACCAAAGCTATTTATTAAAATGGAGCTGAAACTGCATAAAATTGTACCACACTGTGGTTCTGGGTAAACAGGGTAATTCTCAGTTCATGATCATAATGCAGTTAGCCTTGAAGACCCTTCATAGTCTCTCAATCTGTCGATGAATTCAGAATTAGAAAATGGGGCTAGTCTGACATCTGCTTGAGACTCAAGTTTTAATATTTATATTAGAAGCCCTATAAAATAGCAGTGGCTGAGACAGGCAGTCAATTAGAATAATTTTAACTGATAAAACGACTGAGAATAAGTAGTCTCTAACAAGCCCATCTTTTTTTCTGCTGTCGAATTGAGATTCTGAAGTGCAGGCTCTAGTAACCTTAAACAGTGACTTTGTTGAAGACACCAAATTCCCTACTCAGAATAATGAAATATAATACAATTCATTCCTTTACAATAATTGTGAATATCTTCACTCCAGTCCCTAATTCACCAACTTTCCCAGGGGACAGTGAGGTTGGTGGTATTGACTTGTCTTGACTAGTTGTGATGTGCTAACGTGTAAATAACATATTGTACCTGCCTGTGATGTGAACATGACTGACATTGCATGAAGGTTACTAGTTTGCTGCCACTTCTACCCAGAATGTTTGCTTACTGTTGCAGTTTATTTGCATGAAGTATGACATTGCTAAGGTCCCCTAACTTGACCAAAAAAATATGCAAAACAAAAGGAATGTTGGATGCATGTGGGGCATGGGCACTAACTGGGCTAACCGTTATACATTTACCTTTTAACAGTAGCTGACGAGACTAAGCTCAGTACAATGGATGACCAGAAAACAGGTAAGAATTGACAGTAAGGCTGTTGCTATAGAAACCTTGGTCAAAGCAGCTTACCACAATTACAGAACTGCCAGTCAAATTGCATGAAAACATGAATATTCCAGTACTTGCATGGCTGCTTTCTATAGCTGTGAAAAATCAAGTCACACAGAAAAAGAAAATTCTCTATAGAGATAAGCATCTAGGGTAGTATGCTCCACCAGGTCATACATGTATGTGAATGTAGGAAGACACCTGTTTATACACTTTGAACTCATAAATATTCACAGTTTGGGTTTTTTTTTGTCCTTTCAAAGATATCTTGGAAAATCTCCTCCCAGGTTCAAGCTCTAATGTACAGAGAGATGATGTAAAAGAGTTGAATATTTGGGTATTACAGTGCTAACACAGTACTTGGAAATAATTATTTTAAGCAGAAAACTGCTACCTTTGCCTTAAGTGGGCATCAGATACATGTTGTGAGTTGGGTATTATTTGTGTGAGTTGATTTGCATTTGGAGCTGAAACCTGAGCATCTCAGCAGAACAAAAGAATATGTAAATAGAATGTTTTTCACATACATTCGATTGTAATGTTTCACACAATGAGAAATAGCTTTCAAAGCATATTTTTATTAGTAATTAAAATAATGCACCAACTGCAATTATGAACCTTTATGATTTATTAATATAAGTTAGCTTTTGACCTTTGGAATTCTATTTTAATTAGGCTAGATGCAGAGGACACCATAACATTACTTAGCTCTAATTGGGAACAATTCACCTTTTTAACCCCAAAATATTATTTATTTACTTTATCATTTGGGGAGTAAGAGAATTTACAGAATTTAGAACTAATAATTCACAACTGCATCTCTGTTTAAGCACACTTTACGAGTAGGGATACTGCAAAGTTGTAAGTGATCAAGTGATAAAATTATAATTTTTATTTAAACAGCTAATACTTTTAGCTCTTAAAATGTTGCAGAATTTGGTCACAGACTTGCAGCTTTATACATTGAGAATGAGTACACAATATTAAAATGTATGGATGTTTTAAAGTATTAAAGCCATTAGAGTGTGAATATATGAGTTGTATTAATGGTTGTGGTAATAATCAATGCTGAGGAACTGCTTTCACCCCTGAACATTATTCACATAAAAAAGAGTTACAGATCAAACTCAAAATTATTGTAAATTATTTCTCATTTTCCTATTAGCCTGCCTATTTGAATGCCATGTGATTAGAATGGTGTAAAACCTGTGTTTTAGTAAAGTACAATGCTTAGATTTTGAACGTGCATAGTGGCTTTGATGGTAGCAATAGGGGGAGGTATTAATCGAGTGTAGTTTTTGTCTATGTGTAACACCTGGATTAAATTCCAAAAAAAGAGACAAGTCAGACAACGTGGGTGAAGGTGCATGACCATAACCATCTGGACTAAGCAGTTATATACTGCGTGTTTAACAAGCCCAGTGGCTGGAAAAAAGGAAAAAAACCTTTTACTGTACTTTAGTTTTATTTATCTGGTATGCTTTTAACCAAGTTTTGTATATAAACACTGGATATCTCCCATTACGGAAGATGGATGTGGTTGTAAAGCAAGCCACTTACTGTAGTTTGCCTTAAAAATCATCTGGTTCTAAGAAGAAAAAATGCTTCAAATGTGTGGTAAACTATGTTTTAATGAATTCTAGAAGCCAGAAAGCTTCAGCATATATTTACTTTAGAAAAAATGAAAACAAACTGTTACAGTTAAAGTTGTACTTAATAGTATTGGCTGAAAAGGAGAGTGTAAAACTCACCAGCCCTAGCTACTGTAATAGTTTTTTAGTTATTTTTCTTTCTATAGTTCATTTGAAGTGCCTAATCCTTGCAGTGTTTACAGATCATCCTGGAGGTTAGAAGTATATTCAGTAGCAATTGAGCATGGCCTATTTATTGAGTCCTGGGCGTACTATAGTTCTAGGTGGTTATTTTTCCAGGTACAGATTGTCAAAATGAAAAATAAATAAAAAATATCAAAGAACATTTATTTAAATAGTTTATTTATTTATTTTTACACAGTGCTTTTATATTAAATTGCTTCATTAAATGCAACCAAAACTGAACTATTATGCAGTTGCGGTTGCTTGCTATATTCCTCCCCTGCTCTTACCAAAACGTTACTTTTTTAGTGTAAGGGAACTAGAAATGGAAATTTATCAGATCTAATGGAGCAGATGATAGTAAATACACTGCTAATGTCATTTAAGAAAGTAGACTTTGTGACTTTGCAAAATTGGTTTGCTCAAATTGAAGAAAGTTTTTGGCATCATTTGCTGGTAGTATTTAACCTAAGAGCTAAAAAAATAATGTTTCAGTAAGAAACAACATTGTCATTTTAAATCACTTGAAGTACTGATGAAAACATTACCTTATAGTCTTTAAAATTATACACGGAAGGAAACATCATATATCCTTTGTCACTGCTTTTTGCCTTTGCAAATCGCCCAGATTTGTGCCACAGTATAATATTGAGAGAAGTGGAAGCACAATCGTCTGTTAAACAGCATGAACACAAGGGAAAAACAAAGGGCTTGGAGCAGGGAGCAACATGTAGGCTTCATGTGATTGTATATGTATTAATGGTCTCATTGGATCTGTACATGCTATGAAGTTACGTGGTGGGGGCTGTCTGCCATGTGAGAGCAGACGCACACACTGCCAGCGCAGTCATGCATGAGCACAGAGTGGTTGCATGGCCTGGAGGGCAAAGCTGAGCTGTGGTCCCCAAGGGCTGGCTGGCTGGGGATGTAGGGATTGGCAGTGCATGTGTGGTGGTCAGGGGATGTGCTCAGGAGGGTAGTGGGAGCATGTTGCAAAGCCATTGGGGGATGGATAGGGGTGCGTGGCATATAAAGTAAAGCTATGTGGCTGAGCAGAGAGCTGCTGTCATACACAGGGATGAATCTACCTCAAAGGATATTTAAAAAAAAATAAAAATTGTTGGTAAGGAAAATTTTGATAAACTTTGAATTTTTAAAACCATAAAAGAGTCTGTTTCATCCCTTGGTTATATAAAGATGCTTTAGGTAGATGTGTCTTTCCTCTTTTTTTTTTTCTTACTTTACATTCTAGTGTCAAAATAGAACTTGTTCTGTGCAGATAACATTTCTGATGATTACCACCAGTGCTGTAAAAGCTACGAGAAAATGCTGACATTTTTGTATTTAGAAAACAAGGTTTTGATGTGACTCATAAATTTTAAACAGAATCTATTTTAAAGAAAGTTTGCTGTTTCTTACCAGATTATGGGTAAACAACTCACTTTCTGACTGGTGAATTCTAGTAATAAATTCTGAACTCAGTTTACAGGGGGGCTTAACTATGTATTTGGAAAATAGTAGACTTGCTATGAAGTGGCCATAGAAGTTAGCAAAGGTATTAAAATATACATAGCTTTATGATCACAGTGCTTAAATTGCTTGCAAAAGGACATTTCCCTCTTTCAGATTCTGCAACCTGTTCACATTTGTGTTCATAGCCACCCAAGTTCAATAAAGATTCCTATAATTTCTGTAATCCATTATTAGTTTTATAGTACTCAAGGAACATTAGGTCATATCCCATCTAACTTTTCCTTTGGGAAAGCACAACTTGCATAAATACAGTTCTCACAAAGATCTGTATTGGGTGGCAAGAAATAGAATGTTTTTTAAATGTTCTTTATGAACATAAATGGGCACATAAATGCCTTTTTATAATTACTGTTTACAAAAAGAGACACTCAGTAATTAGGAAAAGATATATGAGCATCTCATTTAGAAGGTTGCAAAGCAGAATGTGGAATAAGGAAGTTTACAGTAAGTTGCCGTGTAAGAGGATACCCTTTCCTTTTGTATATGAAATTGAATCTGTCAGACAGCTGGTTTATATATGATTGTCCTGTTTCCTCATTATTTTTCTTCAAAGTGTTGCATTCATTTTTCCTGTCTCATGCTTTTAACAAAATGCAATCTTGAAAAGTAAAAAACAAAATCTTATTTTTTGTGTGCTGAAGGCATTAGTGGAGGAATAGCAAATTTTGGTGTATGCTACAAAGTGGACAGTGCTATAGGGCACTATCTAAATTAAATTGAAGTTCTTTTACTTGCTAAAGAGAGTGCCGTGTAAAAGTACTTGCCTTAGAATTCAGCCCATTTTCAGAAGTTTGGTGAACCTGGTCTGCAGTGTGTTTGCACAGCTGGGAAGCTATCAAACCTTCCTTATCCCAGCTGGCTGCTGTTGTTCATCCCAGCAGCTGCGCTGTGCCCCCAAACCATCCTCATGACCCTCAGCCCTCCAAGACGTATGGGCTGTGAGTGAGAGTGTAGCTTCTTCTAGGAGATGCAAGTTCATCAAGATAAAATCTTTATCTGTTGGGGTGTTTATTTCTGGCCGAGGGTCCAAGCAGCGGGACTGGACTGCTGGGGGAGCCAAACTGCAGTTGTGTAGACCGGTGCAAGAGGATTTCTGTTTTGTTTCTATTTACAACTTCATCTTGTCAGTAGGGCAGCTGAAAGAGAATACTTTGACAGCTGCTGTTTGAATTTATTTGATCCGAGGGATTTCAGTTTAATGTAATTGCTCAGACTTTTTAATAGTTGAATAGAAAATGAAAGTGTTTGCTTCCTTGCTCCATCACATACCAAGTTAACAAATGAAATGGAGAAGACCTGCTATGCTGCTATTCTGCATTACTTCTGTAGGTCCAGCAGCCCCCTTTCTCCCCACTCAGTACTGAATAGTGAAAAAAGCTGTTTGTTGTAGTGAAGTAGCAGTTTTCCCCAGTTAAAGATAACTTCACATAGCTTTGTTAAAGAATGGTGACAGATACTGTCCCTCCTAATGTCTACCAGAAAGGGAATCAATTGCAGAGCTTTTTATTATTCTGAGATTAAAAAAAAAAAAATGCAGACATTTCTTTATTGCATTAGTCACACTAGACCTTGCTTACAAATGTATTGTTCATTGGTTTGATACCCCTGAGAGTTCAGTTCTTGATGCTGTCTCTCAGTGGTCTTTCTGTGCCTCTGTCAGATGAGTATACAGGTATCAACTCAGTACCAACCCACCACCTATGACTGCTGTGGTGCCACAACACTCTTCTCTATTTCACTGCATTTAGGTGGAGAAAAAGTGAGGTTTCTGTGTTCTAGGTGAGGCCTCTGGTCTCATAACTTCAGGAAATGTAGTTATGATGATGATGTCTGACCTCATCTTGCTCTCCAGGCCCAAATTCTATGGAAAATCTGGCCATGACTGTACTGCACTTCTGAATAAAATAACTTCAACTAAATGCAGTGATTTCCTCCTCCTGTCCTCCCCCCGGCCTGAAAAATTTCTCCCAGTTTTAACTGTGAGATCTTATTGTGCAATTGTCAGCTGATTTGCACTGTGAGCGTGTGTCTTTAAAAACAGAAGCTAGACATTTAGTCCACAAACCTGAGAAGAAAAGTTGGGATGAGGAAAAGCTTTTGCAGAATACTGTCTGGGCTTTCTTGGCACACCTCCGGGCATGCTGCAGTGGTAAGAGCTGCCCTCAGCCCCAGCTGTAGTGCTGCCCAAACATCGACCTGAAGACTGCCAAGAATGTGTTTCTTTTCCAGCTGAATAACTGGTGTTGTCTGTCTAATTGAGTCCTTTCCACAGATTGTTTTTAAGCAACTTCAAAAAATCCCAGCAAGAGAGCTGATATTTCTGAGAAGCATTTCATTATGAAATTGTTAGCAATTTGATGGAAGTCTTTGAAACTCAATTAAAAGCAAACAACATGTTTCTTGAAGCCAGAAGTCAGGCTACTTTGCAAGACTGTTGCTCTAAACACAGTAGGATTCATGCCCATAATCTGCTCTCTGTTCATCAGTTGCTACGACTGATGAAATTTTCTGCTCAAAGCAAAAATAATTAATAATGTTGTTTGATACCATTAGATATGTATCTCTGCTGGGTTTATGGGCTATGTTTATAAAGCCCTGTGATTACTTTATCATTCAGATTGTTTAAAATAATAGTAATGGATGTTGGTCTCTCTTCACTGACTTGAAAAGGCAGGCATTGCTAATGTTGTCAGTTTTGTTGCCTATGACTTGACATACTCATTCACTACCGAGACCAACAACTCTGTGGAGAATTCCCTACAGATTATTGAGAGATGATGTGAATAATGTTAAGTGTGTCCCCAAAGACTTTCAGGATGGATATGCATAATCAAGCATGCAGTTCTCAATACTAATTCTAATTGCTTTTCTTTTTTTTTCCTCTCCTTTAAATCACTAAGGTTCCCCAACCAGAGATGTGGGGCCTTCATTAGGTCTGAAGAAATCCAGCTCATTAGAAAGTCTGCAGACAGCCGTTGCTGAGGTGACTCTGAATGGTGATATCCCCTTCCACCGCCCGCGCCCACGAATTATCCGAGGACGAGGCTGCAATGAAAGCTTCAGAGCTGCCATAGACAAATCATATGACAAACCTGTAGCAGATGATGATGATGAAGGCATGGAAACTTGTAAGTAAACTATTACTGTACATAAAGAATGTTAACATAGGATAATTCCTTTAGAAAAGGATTAAAAGAAGTAGAAGATAACTTTAGGATTTTAAAAGAATAGAAATAACTTCATCAAATATTTTCCAGGCTTTTTCCCTCCATATGTATTAACAGATTGCAACACTCTGTAGCTTCCTTCCTTTCTAAAATAAGAAAATAGGACTATTAGGAGTGAATTTACTTAAATTTCTCTGAAAATTTTCTGTAAGACACCTAATTAATTTACTAATGTAAATTAGAAAAAATATGCAGAAAGACAAAGAAAACTCTGAATTTATATTACAAAAATATGTGTATCTAACTTTGAAAGAGTGTATCTGTAGATGTACATATCTGGGGGAGGGGAAAGGGAAGAAATCACTGTCCTTTAATTAGAGTGAGTAAGGCTGGCAGATCTAATGCAATACAAAATTAATGATCAGCTATTACCCACCGTAATGGGCATCCATTTACATTTTCAGTTCTTTAACCCGAAATATGACCCAACATGTGGAGAATGTCATTAACATAAAAGAATCACTTCAAAGCTAACCTTATCATTATTGAACTGTGTAAGAATGGGATGGTAAAATAGTATGAATGGTAAATTACCTCAATCAGGGGTTGTATTAAAATCATTGAATTTTTAACCTTCATGTTGTACTACTTTCAACTTGTCACACACCAGCAGAATTTTTTTTAATCAGCCTCCAGCTAGTTAGAAGTTTATGAATGAAGATGGTGGTGGGGAAGGTTGAAATAGTAAAATATTTAGCCTGAATGCTAACAGAAAAAGTTTGAAGAGAGATTTTTTTCACTCTCTGCTTTTTCTAACTTTCTTTCGTTTCAGGAAGTCTGTTTTGTAACAGTCATTCTCTAATAGTCTTTTAGAGGCTACTTGTGTAATCAGTCTTTGATTTTTTTTTTAACTCTTTGATTTAAAAAAAAAAAAAGTCTGCCTCTTTCTTAAAGTGTTCTGAGACTGAAAGGGAGGTCATTTTGCCAGTCACTTTTCTCAAAGGTAGTTACAGGCAGAATTAATTCTGATTCACTTTTCCAGCACCTAGTAATTTCCTGCAGCAGTGAGGCTAAATGCTGGTCTGGTGCTGCTGGCTGTCAATCTATTTCTGGCCAGTGGAAGCACAGGTATGATAAAATGTGTAGTGATCCTACTCATTCTTCCAAACTGCATGTCTATGGGCTTTTCGGACTTAAGACCATGTTTTTCTAAAAGGTCTTGTTTTGTTTGAACCCACTGATAGTAATATCCTGTTTTGAGCCATCAGATATAGAAAGCTTATCCAGATGTTACAGATGGTTTAACTTCATTTGATCAACAATATAGTAAAACTGTTGTCATGAAATGCTTTCTAGGTGAGTATAAGTTTATGAGAATACTGTAAGGGTTTTTGAGCTTGTTGATGCAATGCATAGAAAGTAGCAAGGAACTACTTGGTGGCCTTGTATTCTTTGCATGGGAGTAGCAGAAACCAGACAAAGCCTTCTGACTGAAAACGAAATACCACGGGATGAGTCTGCTGGCATCTCTCTGTATGAAAGAAGTCATCTAGCACTGGTGAAACAAAAGCCATCTCAGTGTCGTAGGAGAGCAAGAGCAAGGATGTTCTCAAATCTCATGGTAAAGAAGGGTGAGAAAGGTGTGACCAAGTGGTGTATGTTGAAGTACTCGTTCTGCAGAGTTATTTGTGTTTTAAGAGCTTTCATATGTTGTAATAGAACATCTGAGAAGTAATACAGAGATTTTCAGTGCCAGGTTAATAGAAGCGTTTAAGTAGCAATGCAGATAGGGTCAGTTGATTGGACAGAATCCAATCCTCAAGGTCTGTCATGTCCTCCTTGTCATGGTGGCCATAAGAGCTTAAGAGCTGGCCTAGCCATTTTGTCTGTCTTTTTAAAAGCGCATCTGTATCTGTGTTAAAACTGAAATCACTGCAGTCTGCTCTACTTTGTGTAAATTACACGTGGCTCTAGGTTCCAGAGAATTTAACAAATATGTTAAGGTGGACAAATTCTGGGCACATATGAATACATAGAAGTCAATTTGACAATCTGGTCCTAACATAACTAATATGCAACTGCTGCCATAACAACCTCACTAAGTTGTTGGGGTTTTTTTTAATTGTATTTAACTATTCCATAATTGTTTTAAATTAAAATGTGGCTTTCTTACATTATAAACCCCAGGCAAACATGTTGGTGGTCAATTTACTGATGCCTTTGGAGTTGGATCCATTTGTCTTTAGCTTTTTTGACCTTTTCTCCTCCAAGTGTTTCAGTGTTAAGAGTGCTTCTTTTTTCCAGACAGTGACCCTCTTTGAGTAGCAAATAATAACACTGCAATGTATTTTATAGAGGAATTCTTAACATGTTGTCCACCCCATGTACAAAAGCCATAAGCATACAGGTAGCATATGTGGCAAAGGGGCTGACTCTCTTCTGAATGTACCTGCTCTTCTTGGAACAACCTGCCAATAAATAATTAAATGTAGGATGTAAGTCAGATAGAAGTGACCAGCTCTGGGGTAACATTTTATAGAATATTTGAGAAGATGTCTGTGTGAGTTTTAATGGCTGTAAAGAAGTAACATTTGTGGAAAGGTGTGGGTGTTTGGCTTTTATAGATCATTTTTCCTACCTTTTCTTGTTGGGTTTCCTCCTTCAACCCCCCCTTAATACTTGAAATAGCTGACTGGAAACAAAATATTTATCTTTAGTGTCTTGAATGAGAACAAGGCATTTGGATAGGGAGAGATAGACAAAGCTTTCTAATCTTTTTCTGAATCTTAATTGCTAGAATCTAGGGCTGTATTAAATATCACAATATGAAGCCTAGAAGCTCAGTGGCAAAATAGCTTCACATTAAGTAGCTTTGATTCCTCATGTGCATCTTTTCCATTTTATGGGCTAATTAGGAGAATAGCTTCATACTACCTGTTTGTGTAGTTCTCCATAGTACAGTATGGTTCATAAAATGGCACTAGTTTTGAGGTTTAATTGACGTTTAAAGTATACTCCAATTTAATTTTTTGGCTTCAGCATCCTGAATGGGGAGGCAGGAGGTTGCAGGAAAGGAAGGAAATAACACCACCAAAACAAATGCATTCTGCGTTTTGCAGTAACCTGATGTCATTACTGCAACTTAAAAATTAGAAGTTTCATTTGTAGCCTGGGCTTGAATTTTAATTGAGCAGCATTTGCATTTGTTCTAAACACTTGCAATTAGGTGTTTGTTAATTGCAGAATGACTGTGCTGCATAAAAGTGAAACAAGTTTCTTCATGTTGAGTCCTTTTAAGAAATCTGGAAATCTGTTTAGTCCAGTACAGACACCAGTGTTTACTCCAGGAAAACAGGCATCCTGGTTCACAGGGCTCAATATAAGCTATGGAGTTAGTTGCAAGCAAACTGTGTATGATAGATAAATATTTATTGTAGCACAAGTGAGGAAAGGAGGCAGTATTCTCTCCATAGAGTATGCAAAATAAATAATAAGAGGAAGCATTGTTATGACAAGTTGTTCAGCAACTCAGCATAGCACAGTACACTTAATACATATTTAGGGTTAATTTAATACGTTGTTGCCTCAGTGTGAACAACTATAGATCAAAATTGACTCATCTTTAAAATTCTAGCAATGAAAGTACCACATAACCATTTTACTTCAGAATTTGTCAGAAATTTAATGCTTTTTTTTTTTTACTAATTATATCCGTTTGCAAGTCCAATCTTTAAATGTCTAGTTGTTTTTTACTGAAGCAGATTGTAGCTATAAATTAACATGCAAAAGAAATTAGCATCTCTATTCTAAAATGGTTTTCCACTACTCTTTTAATAATAACTAAATATCATCCCAGACACTGACTAAGAAACACTGTGACCAAAAAGAGTACAAGTACAGCTGTTAAAGGCATGTATAGGAGAGGCTTATTAATTTTCTAAAATAGAATTACCCAAATACTAGAACTGTACCTACAATTGAGAAGCTTCATCATTCACTTAATATCAGTTCTGGAAACAAGTTAACATGAAATGCCAAGACCGGTCCTCCCTGTCTACCCCTTTCCTCCCCCTTTTTTATTTCCTGATTGTCTTTACTTCATACTACTAGTTGAGTTTCAGAATTAGTTATTAATGTTGAAATTTATCCATTGTGGTGTGTTTTCTTGAAATATACCTTCCAGGGTTGGAGAATATTTATAGAAATCTTGGGGTATTCAGGGAGTAAGTGCTAAGTCTAATGGACAGGTCTGTGTATTGTAAAATTGATGAATAAACAGTGTTTTGCAGGCAAGTATCTGAGAGAGAGAGAGAGAAGAGAGGATATTGAATGGCTTTCAGTCAGTGATTTGTAGACTTTTCAGGTTCAATGAATTACTTGTAAGGTGAATATGAATGATGACTAAGAAAAGAAAGTTGATATTCTATGATTCTACAGTAATCTATGAGAAATTTCTGAAGACTTACATACTACTGCTGGCTGTAGAAGAGTCGCTGAGGCCTAGAAACAGTAATATTGGCAGGAGCAATTATCAGTAGTAGTAAACGTGCTAAACTGAAAAAAATGATTCCTTTTTCCTCCTATAAGGCATAGCCATTTCCAAATCTTACTGAGCACAAAAACAAAAAGAAAAAAAAGTCTTTTCCATAGACTGTGTATATGTAAACCAAGCTTTTTCAACTTCTACTGCCAAGAGTTGTTTGGAGCCTTTGTATTCATTAGAGTTACAGGAGGCAGCACAAAATACGCATCTGTGATCCTAATTTCTGCTTTCAGCTGCCTGTTGGAAAATTGGGAGGTGGTGTATCCCTACTTATGATGTGATGATATAAAATGTTAATGCTCCTGGAAGGTCACAGTTTCTCCAGCCATGCAGTGTATTTTTTGGACTTAAAATTAAGTCAAAATGATTGCAGGATTCTGACCCACAAGCTTGATGTGTTTCTTTTCTTTCTCACTAAGTTACTGAAGGAGTATTCAGGTTTTTAATATATAGTCTCTTTTCCTAATTTTTTTCTCAGATGTTCTGAAATGCATGTGGTCTGTTAAATCTAGCCTTGGGTATATTTTAAAATTCTCTGAGTCTTGGTTTTGGATTAGAAACAGGAAAACTATGTTATCTGCCCTTAAAGGATTTTACTTGTTTCACTGGATAGGATTTCCCCACCCGAACCTCCCGGACTGCCTCATCTCAACCAAGAATAAAAATCATGGTGCATGATGTGTTTTAAACTGCTCCGGGAAATGAAGTAGCATGACAAAACCATTATGCTACTTGCAGCAGAAGAAAAAGTCTATTAAGGCTTGTATTGAGCGTTAACAGTCCTTAATGGCTTTCATATTGTTATGAGAATATTCCTAAGAATTTTCTGACAGAATTTTCTGCTGCACTGCTGTTGCTTCTTCTTTCAGTTATTTCTAAAGCTCTCCTCAACTGATTTAGATACTGTGACAAAAAGGTCCAGCTAACATCACTTTGCTAATCCTCTTTATTAATCCATACATTATTCAGAATACACACAAAGCACAAATCATGTTTTGCAGAGTATTCTATGAAGGTGATTTCCTTGCTTTAAAGAGTTTAATGGTGCAAGTAAACATTCGAGGAGACCCCTACATGAGCTGATACTGATTAAAAGGAAAAAAATATATTGTTGTGCATGTATCCTTCTTCAAAATACATTATGGAATTTACCAAAAAGCCTTCTGACCTTGTTGTTTGTTCTTATCCCACTGATGTTTCTTAATATGTGCTTTCAGTGGAGGAAGACACAGAGGAGAGCTCAAGATCGGGTAGAGAATCTGTGTCCACAGCGAGTGACCAGCCATCCCACTCATTGGAGAGACAGATGAATGGAAGCCAAGATAAAGGTGACAGAAAAAAGGCTGGAAAGGAAAAGAAGAAAGATCGGGATAAAGAGAAGGATAAAATTAAGGCAAAGAAAGGAATGCTGAAAGGCTTAGGGGACATGTTCAGGTAGGTCCTTGCAATCAAATGTAGAATGAATTATAAAAAGAAATTTCATCTTTTAATGACTCATTTATATTGTGACTGTTTGCTGAGGCAATATTTTACTGTACAAATAAGTTCATAATGTATATAGGCTAATCTCTCATTTTTTGAGGTGTTGAGTGGTATCATGAAGGGGAAGCGGCTTAGAATGGAAGGGAACAAGATGGCGGGCAGGCTAAAGGGGCTGCAAAGAAAAAAACGGTTTTAAGCAACAAACTGCTTTGTCTTGGAAAAAGTCTTTGGTGACATCAGAAAACATATCCTTTGACAGGTCAAACTATTTTGGGGTTTGTTTTTTTCTTAAACTGTGCTGTCTCTAATACTGTACCCAAAGCTTGTGTGTTAGTGAGTGTTTTTCTTTGGTCTGCTTTGCTATTAAGACTGTTTGGTATCATGAGGGCATGAGATGAATCGGTTTAGAAACCAGCATGCTCTCTCAAGGAAAAACAGGAACTAAATAAGGCTGTGTGCTTTGAGAACCCACAGTCTAGAGAAGGGGTCAGTGAAAGTCTCGATTTTTATCAAGCACTGAGTATGTTTGAAAGGAGTGGTCTCTCCAGCAGTCATAAGTGATCTGAAAGGAGCAGACTGCTGAGGGACACCCTGCTGTTCTGGGTAAATGGTGAAACATGACAAACACCTTTGATCATTTGTGGGAAAGGATCAGAGAGCAAGAAAATCAGTCTTTCTTTTAGCTAGCTAGAGTAAATAAATGTATTTCCAAGAAAAATAATATTAAAGCAGTGTTTTCTATTGTGTATGCAGTGATTCATTATTTCATTTTGAAGTGAGATAACAGTATTATTTTAAAGGCTAACTAACAATGATTCTGATCTGAAAACACTTAAGTGAGCTTCAGTTACCTTTCATCCTGTTACCTACTTTATACTGTAAAACATTAATTGAACCTATGTTGTAACTACCTAGGTTCTTGAGACTTGTTCAGTGTCTGTGAATCCTATTACAAAATTAGTTAATAGGAAAAATAGTTAATTAGAAATGTTAATTAGGAAAAAAGTAGTTACTAACTAGAAAATATTAGTTATAAAATGTGTTTAGAAAACACAAATTAATACAAGGTTTTTAGCACTTGACACAGAACACCAAAAGAGTCATAGGTGATAGTCTCATATGTCAGGAGGAGAGCACTTCATCCCGATCCCTTGTGAGTCCCACAGGGATGCCCTCATCTTCTGCGTGTTTGACTGCCTAAATTTAAGCCTGGAGCAGAATGTTGCATCCCATGCTGGGGAGGGTGAAAGGTATGAGATACCAAATGCTGACTGTTTTTTTTCTGCAGTCTTTGCCATTTCTATACACCAGAAATAAAAGGTAAAACTGAGGTGCATGATAAAGTCTGTGGTCTGTAAGTAGCTTATTGGATATCACGGATGCTATCTTGAGCTCAGGTACAAAGTGTTTACAGCATCTAGAAAGTTTGGGCAGTTCCTTGGTCCTTAGTTTCCTCCTCCTGTGTAATGTTCCCCATACCCAAAGGGCCAGTGAGATAGCAGCTTCATTTTACAAGCTCTGGGATGTAGGCAAAGGGCTGACTTGGAGGGGGTCCCATCCAAACAGAGAAAACTTACATTTCAGAAAGCCAGCTTGGTGTGGGGCTCATCAGCTCCTCTATGCCCTTCAGTCTTAGAGCCTAATGTCTGATGTTCCTCTGTGGCTTTGAAAGCTCTAGATGGAAATGCATGTGAACGTGAAAATTAATACTATTTTTAATCAGGTGCTCCCAGCTAAATAGGTAGTAACCTCATCTGTATGCTTGATATAACACTTCTGAAATCTTTACTGTAGAAATAACAGTAATTTGACTGATAGGAGGATCTGATGATCACTTTGTTGTTTGCTCTTCGTAACACTCAATGTTTCCTTGAGGTGTTTTTTTCCCTCACTGCCATTTCTGAGTGAACTTTACTTTTCAGTTTCCTCTTAATTAACGTGGGAGCAGTGCTATCTCGACGCAGTTGACTCCTTCTGGATCTGTAAATTAGCTTGCACCTTGTCAGCCCACCAAGAGAGGTGCTTCTGGCAAGCGGGAAAATGCTGATTGAGGGAATTAAGCATTATGCCTTATTTCCACTATGTGCTTGATTTGCTTTGTTGACAGGCTTCTCAATAAAGTTTGAGAGATGGGCTTGATTATGTCTGCAAGATAAGCTACTACTCCTGCCTATAACATGCTTTGTATTTATGTACGTCTGACATATATCATAGATATCAAGTAATCACTGAAAGAAATTGTGAGATGGAAAATAATGATGGCTGTGACATTTAAAATTCAAGCCATGATCAAAGCATAATTGGATGTTTTGGTTCTGTGCAACACTGTGATTTTTTTTGTAGTTCTTTTTCTTTTCTCTTTATTCATTTTTTTTTCTTCCTTTTCAGTGCTCTTATCTTACAATAATCTTTCTTCATTAAATTGCATGGAGAAGAACACTTGTGCAATGAAATTAACTGTTAACTGACACTTTATTCCAATGTCTGTATTTAGCCAAGGGGCGTTTTATTGCCTATATGCAAAGTGGCAGCTCATACGGTGGAGTCTATGCAATGTATAAAAATGAATCTCCTTGCCTTCAGTTAAAATCTCAGGATTTGCTAGTGGGATCTTCATTACTGTACTGTGAAATGGAAACTCCCACTAGAAAACCCCAGGTTACGTTTATCCTTCAGCATCTAGTCATCATTTCCAAGAAATCTGTGTGTGATTCAGATAGCAGGTTAAAATCATAAGTAAATTCGTTAAACACTTCCATTGTTTTACTGCTTGCATCAAACGTAGTAAAGAGGATGGGCATATCCAGGAAGGAGAATTGTAGAATACAGGGTGCAGCCTGCATGGCTCTGACATGCATACCCCCTGTTATTTCTAGAGGACCTTTGCTGACGCTGGGCTGTGGATAGTCTGAAAGTTCACTCTTCTCATGCGACATAAATCTGTCTGAGCATATGTGTGTTTCTTTTTTCAAATTGACATTTCAGGGCAGACAAGAATAATTTATTTACATTTGTCATTTGGCTGAGAAGTCTCTATCTTCACAGATGAATATAAGGAAGAATTTAGCCCATAAAAGTGTCGAACAAAAGTATAGGTATATTGGAGGAGATGCAGGTGCTGTAGAGCTTTGCTTATACCTGAATGCATTTGTTTTACCTGAATAGTTGCATCACTCTTTTCTTATACCTCAGTAGGATCATTTGCCATGTCCTGTGGCTGTAATAACATACCAAATGAGAGGCTGTGTGGTTCCTTCTTCTTCATTACTGGCATTTAGCGGGTACCTGGAGGGCCGCTGCCTGCTGTCAAGTATTTTACTACTTTGTTTCACTACTAAAAACACTTGAGTGGATACGTATTTTGCCATCAGGAATTTTTAAAAATATGTATGCCTCTCCAGGTACAATCTAAAATATGTTTACTAATTTCTGAGTCTGCTTTTGTTTATTTTTAAGTAGAGATTTTGATTCTTGATAAAAGTCAACATGAGAAAACCAAAAATTTGATAAATAAGTAATTGCAGTGCTGCCTTAAGAAAGAGTCTTCACAGTTTCAAAGCGTGCATCTGCAATTAGTGCTGGCAGGGATACATTCATTTGATGGACTTCTACTATTCTTTGACCTTCCTCTCCTGAGAGAGAGAAACTGTATATGCTGCTGCCTTTTCCCATCCTCTTGCTCCTGTCACACACAGGGTATCTTCATTTATGAAAGTGGATCCTCTTAGGATGTAAGATAGGGCGATTTGAGATTGTTCTTATTTGTAGGTTTTGGATGATGATGAAAGACAAGTCTGCTGTGCTGCTGCTGCTCACTTATGAACTGTGTACTTCATTCATGCTTATCCCCAGTGTACAAGCTTGGATAGAATTTCTAGATGGGTGACTGCACTGGTGAAGTGACAGGTCATAGGCAACTGAAGTAGTAGCTTCACCTTTCCCCATCTCAAGCCATATATAATTTTCCTCTATGATCAACCTTGTACCATGATTCTCTAAGACAATGGCATCACTATGGTTATGTCACTTCTGGGGAGAATCAGTTTTGTTTGAAAGAAAGTATACAGCCATGCTCTTAATGGGGTGTTTGTATGGGAGGATTCTCATTGGTAAATTTTATAATAGAAAAATATGTGCAAGTGATCTGTTGCAGGGGAGGATGTGTCTGAGGAATAACATCTTTAGAGGAAACAACTACCAAGATGCTGAGAATGAGGGTTAAAAAGTAGCTCTGGGTTTCGAAATGGTGGAAGGGGAGTAGCAGGGAGACTAAGCTATCTAGTCATGTTTTGCTGGAAATATTGGAGGGACAGTCACTCACTGCCTGATAATAAAAACCTGCTGAAACAAGCAGACCTTTTTTGCAAGTGGATTTGCAAATGCAAGTGGTATGTTTGAGATTATCTGGGGAACTGCCCAGAGGAAGAAAAGACAATGTGGAGGGTATGCACATTGTATCTTAACCTTGAGTTAAGCAAGAAAATATCTGCATTGGTTTTGGAGGTGGCTTATGTAATAGGTGTAATGTAATTTGAAGCAACTGTGGATAAATATGTTACATTTCTACTATAGGAATTAATACGTCAGTCCCACATAAGCATAACTTTTCAGGGGAGAACATAAGCACCATGTATGGAAGCTCATGGAACAAGACAGTATGCTTAAAATTAAACGTGCATAGGTGTTTTTAGTACTAGAGTTGAGTATTTCAAGATCTGGCCTATAATGTTGATGGAGATCTAAATCCGTAACATATGGTAACTGATCTTTAATTCCTCTGTTAACTATTGTAGCACACAGGTGGGTAAGTCGATACACTGGATAGCCAATGCAAATGTAATATTCTTAAATTACCATTAAAATATAATCCTAATTAGATTTAATTACATTTTAAATGATTACTGGGAGCCTTGCACTGTTGTATCTTCCAGTTCAGTGAGAGGAAATAGATAATTCAGTTTGCAACCTTGTTTAGCTGAAATCAGATATACTGTTCTCTTTCTATTTTTTTCCCCACACAGCTGCTTCCAAGGTGCACTGGACATGTCCAGATTCATAAACATATTATTTGTAGCTTTGAATTACACATTTCAACCACATTAGCCATCTGAGACCTCTGGCTGGGCATTTGAGAGAATAACCTACATGGATTACTATTGCTTGTTACATTGCTTACTTGTTTTGCCTATTCTGATTTTCATTGAAGTTTTCTCACCGTAATGTCTATGACAAGATGAAAAGCAAATCACAAGGGTTATACCATTGATTTAGTAATTACCTTTTTTCTCTTTCATTTAATAACAACCTTCAGACTTTTAAGCAGGCATTTGACAAAAAGGTATCTGAGTTGTGTAAAATACTGTCGAATTATACCCTAATCAACAGGACTGACAAATACCTCAAACTCAATAAAATCATAGAATTCTTAATAATAATTCCTAATCAACAGGACTGGCAAATACCTAAAACTCAATAAAATAAAATCTGTAGTTTGATTTTTATCATTCAGTACCTTAAGAAGCAACAATAATGGTATTTTTGTTGGAAGCATGACTAATAGAACTACTTCGTATTGGTGAATGACACTGCTGTATGGACTTAAAACATGGGAACGAGCTCTGAAAGTTAGAAATATTTTTTTCCTTTGTGCTCTGCTGATGGCACAAAACACCATAAATCTTGAGCCTTAGAACATAAAGAAGGAGGTTATTGTGTAAACACCTGTCAGCAGTATCATTTCAAACTTGGAAGCTCATTGCTGGCACACTGAATTGCGCCTGGGTTTGCTAATGTTTGTCTGAGAATGTCGCAGACAGCTTGCACTGCTTGTACTGAGACTTTCATCAGAAACACTAAGCTGGGTCGTTGCTCAGGTAAATGGGATCTGGGGCCATTTGTGCTCTGTCTTTTGCCTGCTACTACTATGAGCCAGCTGGCACAACTATCATTAAGTCCACATCTGCTTCTCCTGCCACCAGCTAGAAAATGTGCAGCTCACTACAATCCTAGATACAGGGTCTGAGCATGATGCCTTTTTAAGCTTCAGATGAGGAGCACAGTCCTCATCCTGGCTGCAAATTGGGTACTGTTAATGGCACTTTATTTTTCTGCTGCTCTGGGCTACTTTGTCCTGATCCATTTTCAAAGTTTCATCCAGCCACTGGGACACACAGAATCAGAAACGCCTTTCAAATGAAATCAGCCATGCAGCAAATTGTCATCTTTGATGCAGACTTGTGAATCTTAGAAATGTCTTTCAAAGCATTTTCATATTCTTCACTTCCTTCTTTCCAATTAAAAGTAAATAAGGGACTGACAGAGATAAGCTTGATTGAAAGTAGCTTTTCTTTTTTGGAAAGGCAAGCTATGCTCCTTCCTTCCTCTCTGCACTTTTTTGCCTTCTTGTTTTCTGCTGTTTGGTGCAATCCATTGCTTTAAGGAAATGTGTGTTCCATTGCCTCTAGCTCCAAACACACTAGCTTTTGACTAAGATGTTATTGGGGTGAGGGGCAAATTTGTATTTCTAAACCAAACTTCACATAATCTGTCAGGGGTTTAAGGAATGCAGCTTCATTAAGTGGTTAGTAAACTCTATGACTTTTAAATGAAACACAGAAAGCAGTGGTATGCGATTGTGTGAAGGAAATTTGAAGTGAGAGATTAACATAATCGTATGTGGCTCTCTAGTTTGTCATTCTGACAGAAAGCAGGGCTTAGCTGTATGTATTCTTAACACTGGATTTTTCCAGAGTAAGTCTGATGAGGGTATACAGTTCAGGGGTTTCACTGTTTTAATTTCTATAGAATCAGGGCTTTCATTTCTAACATCCATAAGTGAGTGTCAGGATGACTTGTTACTAGAGACAAGTTTATAGTGGCTGATAACATATTCTCCCAGTATTCTTCCTCTGCTTGTCAGCAAGTTTAAATGGAGAACCTTTGACACCTACAGCACTATCTCTGCCTGCAAAGCAAGCGAGGGATGCAGGCTGCGTGACAGCTGAGCCCTCTGCCATCCTGCCCAGCGTTCTGCAGCACTTCTCTTCCAGGCCTGCTGGATGAATATAGAATGCAAGTGTCAAGGATGACACCTACTTTATAATCTTTGCAAAGCAAGCCTTTTCAGAGAAGAATTTGTTGACAGTTCAGAGAGTCAAAGTCAATTTCAGTTTTAGCTTGTATAGAAATAGGGTTTTTTTCTTCCACCTGATGTGATAATTAAAGACTAACTAGGCAGTGTGCTAGTCCACAACAAAGTGTGGTAAGTAAATACTGTTTTGAGACGTGAAGGATACATTCAACAAAAACCTATGTTAATGACATTTGTTTCGTTACCTGTTGGAAATGTTCATTCGAAATTTAATTTTCCACTGATAGTACCCATGCATCAGCATACATGAAGGATGCAGCGAATTATGTTTTTAAAACAGTCTTCTTTGAAAATCCTTTTTAAAAACAGGAATAGGAATGTTGTCTTAGATGAAAATTAATGCAAACTGTATATTTTTCTAGCTGAAGATGACATAGGCTATTAAGTCATGGTTACTTGAGGTACTTAAGTTGGCAGCTGCAGGACAGCTGATCCTATTCTAAACGACAAAGCTCCAACTTACTACTGTCTTTCAGTTCCCAGAAGCAGTGATCTGTATTCACAGTGATTTGTCAGGCTGATGTCTCCTGTTAGGATTTCCACATTTCCTACTGTTGTGTAGAGAGATAGTCATTCAAGACAAAATTATAAAGCACTTCAGCGAAAATGGCAAAATGGGCATAACCAGTATGATTTCTGGAATAAGATATACTGGAATAGAAATAGGCTGTGAGCCCCTGCATTTGCCTGAATGTAGTAAGAATATATTGGTTATAAGCTTTGTCCTTGCATTTCCCTGAATGCAGCAAGAAAATAGTGAGTATAAGGCACACAGAGGACATATTTTTGGCTTTTAAGTTCTTGTTTCAGGGAAAAATAAGAGTCACAGAAGTTTTATAGAAAGAATAAGAGAGAAGGAAATATTAGAAACAATGCCAATGGGGTATGTCAGTAGTATCTCCCCCTTTGAACCAATTGTTAACTTCTGGATGGAAATATAGAATTAGGAGGAACTGAAGATATTGAAAATACTGCACTCTTAAGAGTGATTCAGGCAGGAAGGGATCTCTTCTTGGTTCAAATCCTGCTCACAGCACTTCAGCTTCAACATTTCATCAGCTGAATTTCACACCAGTTGAGTTTCAAATATCTCCAAGTATGGAGACTCAGAAGCCTCTTTCAGAAACCTGTTCCAGCGCTTAACCTCTCTCATGGTGAAAAATATTTGTCCTCAGTAAAAGGAGATAGGAACATGATACATCAAATAATCACTGGTACAAAAGTCTGACTCAATCAATATGTACTTATCCTTCTCATGGGGCAAAAAAACTGTGGATGTACAATACATTTGTAATCAAAAAAGTTTAATTTTAAAGTATTTTTGTGATTATGTGATTACCCTCAGGAACGTACTGTCCCCACAGTTCTTGAAAACCAAGAATATGGGAAATAATGCAGTTAAGCATGCATTTGTGACTCTGAACCACCCATTGCATGGTGAGAGTTAAGGATAAAGTTATCTGTAAACAGATTATTTTTACTGTGCTTCGAAGCATCTTACTTTCAATTGTCCTAGACTGTCAACTATTAGGGTATCAAACTTGATTGGCTGATATGATACCTAATAGAAAATACCCAACCAGAGAAGTTGTGGGTGCCGTATCCCTGGAATTGTTCAAGGCCAGGCTAGATAGGGCTTTGAGCAGCCTGGTCTAGTGGAAGATGCCCCTGACTGTGGCAGGGGGGTTGGAACTAGGTGGTCTGTAAGGTCCTTTCCAACCCAAACCTAATGCTATATGATGCTATGAATATTATTTGATACGACCCACTGGGCTTGAAAAGGTGATTATTTTCTGTGCAGTTTAATGTAGGAACATAAGAACACAGCTGCACGGTGTTGAATGATACATAGTAAGTCCCTGTACCGAATACTTTGTTTCTGACAGTGATCAGGAGTAGCTCCCAAGGGTAGGGTGTCAGGACAGGATAACTATAGCAGTATTTCCCAGGTCTGTCTTCCAGGCTTTCAGCAACCCACAGCTCGAGGATTTCTTAGGGCAATGCCTTTGGGCTCAAGTACAAAATACAGTGTCTGTGTATTCTGTTCTGGCCATTTTGTCCTGTTACTGTCTATTTGGGGTATATTTACCTAATTCCAAAATACTAACAAAATTTGAAGTCTGTCACATACAAAAATGTCTTTTCGATATTGTGTAGAATGACTTTAATATCAAGGAACCGCTTTTACATTACAAGTGCAAAGACCTGATTGCAATGCACTACAGTAGATCTGACTCATGTTAGTATTTTATCGCACCCAGGTAAGCGTGTTTGCAAGTAGTAGTAAATCTTTTTGATGCGCAGTAATGTTTCAGTAGTTAATGTAGTGTTCCACTGCATATTAACTTTTACTGCTTCTCTGTAAACTTAAAATAGGCAGGAGTGCAAGAAAAGGCTGTAGATGTTTGCAAAATAGACCCTGCTGGAATGCATTCAGTTCATGAACTAGTTTTACATTGTATGTTTGGGCTAGCTGATGATATGATTAAATTTTGAAATGTTTGCTTCTGCAGAAGATAAATTCGTAATTTCTACAAATGTTAACACCTTTTTGGTTTTCAAGGTTTACTTTTTTTTATATCAGTCTTGTAGCTCCTAGTCCTAAAAGGAAAAAGAATATGGCATGGTTTCATGGGACTACTTGGTGGTCTTAACTATTTTCAACAAATATAATAAAATACTACTGATATGGCTGTTTTAAAGGGGTTTTATTATATGTTGAAAGTGTGTTGGTAATACTGCATTATTAGAAAAGTTCTCCATCAAAAATAACTAATTCAGTAGATTTATTAATTTCCTAAACCTGGCTTTGTCAATGGAATCTGCAGTTAGTCTTTACATTGTTTGTGCCTGCAATATGGAAATCTGGAGTTTGGCAAGTTGCTTACACTTCCAAAGAGGAACTGTTTTTATGGTTTAAAAATGGGATAGTACCTTGTCTATGCTAAAGTTTCCAAGGGGTTTGATATCCTATGATGTTTCCTGTGTTGTAGAAATACAAAATATTTGTATTCTAGAAACATATACTATCTATGGCTTCCAGATGATGCTGTTGAGCTTAGTTTGAAGGTAGATGGATGACTGAAGATGTATATAGATTTCCTTTTTTTTCTGCTGTGCTGTTACAGTTAGTAAGAAAATGTCTAATCAGAAATAAAGTTTATGGATTAGATCTAAAAGTTCTGAAAACCTGAATATAATAACAAAAATATATCTAGAATTTTAGCTATGTCATCATTTTTTGAGTATTACCATAATGGAAGTAGTTTATTTTTATACCAACTGCAAGTGCTTCTAGCATACTCAACACTAGGTATTTAGTATGCAAGCTGAATTGCTATTACACATTTCAACAGCAACATACCACAAATAAATCTCAAATGTTTCACAATGTTATTATAGATGTTATCTTTCTAAATTCCTGAATTTCAGAATGCAACCTGCTTCCACAAGCAGGAGTTTCAAATATAGTGTTACAGTTAAAGTATTCTTTTTCTGTGATGTTGCAGAGCAAGTAATGATACCAACAGTATTATCATCTGTAACTGGAGTCCTGTTATCATCTGTGGGTCTCCTAATACTTTGCTAATTCTGTTTGCCTTTTATAACTGCAAAAGGAAGAAAACTGCTTGCTTGAGATGAGTAAAATACAATGACTCAGTGACAGTTTCATCTGGGTTTTTTGGGGTGTTTTTTTAAGATTTGTTTTATGCTATATATATTCAGAAGAAATAGTGATATGGCAGTGATAATCACTGTATACTGTGTGCAGTGACAAGCATGAGCAGAGCAGATCTCATTTGGAGGCGAACATGTCAGGAACTGTATACCTTTGATGTTTGGGTTTCTTTTTAACATCATCTGTGTGGGTTTCTAACTAAACATAGGCCCAGTCACTCACAGTGCCTGAGCATGCACGAATGTGTAAATAGCAGTCCAGGTCTGAGACTTTCTGTGCTAGTAACTTACTTGCATGGGGGCGGGAACGTAAAAAATGTGCCATCACTCCATATGTCTTGCCTCAAATTAGTCCCATGCAAGTCCTGGTTTGTGCACCTTTTCAGTCTGAAATTTCAGCTCCCAGCTTGGCCCATCAGCAACTGATACAGTTATTTCAACTGTAGTTGTCATGAAGACAGCTCAAGCTCTGACTACTGGCAGCAGCAGGATGTTGGGTGTCTCCAGGGCTCCAGGTAGCTCTGGGCAAGCCCCTGTGCCAGCTGCTGTGGGGACTCACTGCCAGACTGACTTCCCAGCAAAGATCCACCTGAATATTGTTGCATCCTCTCCAGAGATGGTTTGTTCCAGTGGTGCTGCTGCAGTGCAAAGTCTCACTCTTCATTTTCCACCTAGAGATCCTGTGGCTGTAAACTAAATTTTCATGCCACAGGGCAGAATATTGGCTGATAGAATAATCACAGATATGTGAAACCAGCAGTGGCATATTAACGTATTCTAACCAGAGCCTTGGGTCAGGCTACATCCTGTGTCTTAGCCCTGTCTTGTAACAAACTTTCAAAATAATGTACCTGTAATTCTTTTCTCCCTTTTTTTCTTTTTTTTTTCTTTTTTTTTCTTTTTTTTTTGGTGGCAATAATGATTCAGGGGTATTCAATGTAGCTTGAGTTGTGCCCTGAAGTGCTTTGTAGAAGTATCCTATTGACATTATTTGTTTATTTTTATAATTAAAGGAATTTGATCTATCTCCAAGGAGACTTAAAGGGCCACGTAGGTGGCACTATAGAACCCAGGATGGGACAGTGGCTCCTAAACTGTAGTCTGCAGCCACTAGCACTTGAATGCTGCAGCTCAGCAAGGGGAGTTACTTTTTGGTATTGTAGGCATCCCCTGAGAAGAGAATAGCAGCTGTACGTTTGTCTGGGTTTTAAGTATGTTTTAGTTAAGCTTGCCTCACAGATTCTACAGTGTCTGTTTTACTTTGCTGGAAATCACCTATGCCTTCACTACCTCCTGTAAGTGTAAATATGTGAATGAGGCTTAAGATATAGACACATCACCTACCTATTGCTGAATTTACCCTACAGAGGTTATTTTCTAGGAGATGTGTATCAACAAAGATTTTCAGTAACTGACAGAAAAAGTGCTGACTGACATACTAACGTTTGTAAGTAATGAGATCTGTGGGGAAGTTTTAATCTTTGGAAGGTTCCAAATGAACTGCCAGTATGTTAACTTTTTTTGTGTTTGTGTTAACCTATGCTGATTTTATGCATTGTAATTGCAAGGCTGCAAGCCTAAGTTGTTGGAATAATGTTACTGCAATTTCCTTGTCTAACTAGCTGGTGTATTACATTTGTGCCCTCATTTCTTTCCCTGTTGCATGAGCTTAGTGAGCATCTTTAGTGATTTTCTTGTTAAAGCTCACATTTACATGAGCCAGGCCATGCTCATATATATATGCAAGCAAGCCTTTCAGTTGTAAAATGGAGTTGTGAAGACTTCCGATTACTAAGGTTTGTTTGTGTGTTTTTTTATCTTTTCTGCCAGGAAAGTGTTGAAGCAAATTTCCCTTGCAAGTTCTCTTCCCCCTCCCCCACCCCTATCTCTTGAGTGCCAGTAAAATGTTGGTTTGGGGTTTTTTCGTATTTGATGTTTCATTAGCATTTCTTATAAGGTCTGCCTTTAGACCAGTACCCATTTTCTAAATTGTACTTCTGTAGGGTTGGAAAAAATCATGGTAACCAGATGCATTATTTGTCTCTGGCCTGGCAAAGTGTTAGATTTAACAAAAGAAGCTAATAGGAATGTTCAAATTGACCCTTCTCATCATTTGGACTTCTTGGAGCTCAATCAATCGCTCATTATTGTGTGAGTTATTCACACAGAGGCAGAAGTGCTAGTATTTCTCATAATCAGCCCTTGAGCCAGGCATAATTTGCAATTTTGAAGCATTGTATTTTGAAACAATAATGCATTAAAGTGAACAGAGCAGGAATTAGAAGTATAGTTGAGGAAAGAACGCCTGGAAGAGTAGCCATGGTTTAAAGGGTCTCTGTAAGCACTCTCAGTGGACACTGGTAATTAGAAGCATACAATATAGCATTATTAATACCAAAATTAGTACACAGTTCTTAAACTAATCTGTGGAGTACGACAAATGCAGTAACAGAAGTGTGCCCATCTTGCTGTGTGGCTGTAGGGCAGCTGCTGTCAGGCAGGGAGCTCTGGGGTAGGGGTTTGTGACCTGCTCAGTACAGTGTGAGCTGGGCTTGGCTCTCAGCACACGGGGAAGGGACGATTTACTCAACTTACATAAATTGATTATGTTATAAAAGAATAAGTACATTCTAGTTTAGATAGGCACCTGTTAAAAGTAGACTGCTACTGATGCTTAGAATTTGGGAAATTCTTTTTAATTCCTGTATAAGGTATTATGTTATTGCAAAGCAGAGGGTTGTACGTCTCGTTCTATGTATGTAGTCTGTGAAAGACAAGTTGACGCACTGGAGGCCTTCACTCAGACTTTTTCAGGAGCCTGCTCTTTACTTTGTAAGTGCCACTTTTTTCCTTGGGGTTTTTTTGTTTGGGTTTGTTGGTGTTTTTTTTTCAAATTTGTATTTACAGTTTTTTGATTACTGTTTAACATCTTACTAACCAGTACTGAATTACCTAACGGGGTGCTGCAATCTTGATGGGCAAATTTTGTCTGAGAAGGGGGGACAGAATCATTTGTAAGTACATTATACAGCAGAAATGAAAGGATACATTGCCCATTAAGATTATATTATCTTTTAAAAGACTGAATTAGCTCGGCTGTGTCACATGTATGAGGTACTTTCTTCAATGACAGATAACACACACTTAGTGTGTCAAATTTAATTTTAGGGCAAGTAACTTTGTGGTCAACAACCACTCTCTTTTTTTAATATATACACAACATTAAAGAGTTTTTGCCACACAAGCAAACTTTATAATGGTTAGACTGTTATGAAACATCCATTAAAATGTCATGTATTGCTTCTGTGGCTGCTTCCATCATTGATGATTACTAACACAATTGTATCTAAGCAGAAGCTTTCTTTTTCATTCCTGACTCCTTCAGGGATGCCGCAGTCCACAGTTTAACAGGTTTTGGCTGACCACCATGAAAATGAGTTATTTATGGTGACCCTTAGTACATTGTGGTATAGCTTGCTGAGTTGATTTGGCCAGACAGCAGAAGAATCTCTTGTCTGTCTGCTGACTTGTTGTTGTCTTTCTGATAGTATCATTGTAAAATTATCCCCACTTCCTTCGTCCTTCTCAGACAGCTTTTAAAGTGCAGTAGTTTGGATTAGTAGTCATCTTTTTTCTTATTTCTTGTGATTTACTTGGGTTTTTTTTATTATTTATTAGACCTGTCAATGGCTCTAGCTAGCTTTAGGCAATCATGAGCAGTAATGCAAGATTATCTTCTGTTTAGAAATTTGCAAGCAGATGGTATCTCTTTAAGAGAAATCTGTTTTTAAAAGTTTCACCATTTTATGCTTGAAGTAAATATTACAAATGCTTAAGTTGTGAAAAGAGAGCGACTTGGTGTGAATAATATTCTGCCTGTTGTGTCATGCCTTTCAGATAACGTTATCAAAACTGTTTATGAAAATAATTGAATGAAACCTCATGACATGTCTCTTGGTTTGGCATCATAACCATTTTCTATGAAGTTGGGCTATTGACTCAAAGACAGGCAAATTAAGCTTAAGTGGCTGGAAACGGTTACCGATGCCATATGTTGTTTCCACTTGTTTCCAGGATGTTGTTGTGGGAATCACCAGTGACGTTGCACATGAAGTGTTGCAATTTATGTGCCATCCTGGCTGTTGGGTTCTAGTAGCCCTAGTTCGGTGAGATGTACTAGAATCTCCACCTGAACAGTGATGAAAAATGGTATTTAATGTTTGGAAAGTGAGGCAGAAGCTGTTGAGAGAGAATGTGTAAATATAACACAGAAGACCTTCTCATGCTTTACAGTACTCATGCACAGGGTGGTAACTTTGGAGATAGATAGATGATAATTTGAAGTGGTAACCACTTGAGTTCTCCTGCTTTAAATTCCTATATGCATGGCTGAGCACGTGAGTTTATTGCTTGAAGGCAAACATCATTGGTCTGAAGAGGTATGAGTATACCTTTTCAGAAGTGATCTTTGTGAGTTAACTACGTCCTTTTGTAATACACTTTTCTTGGTTTGGGACAGCAGCGCTCTGCAGGAACCCACCTGGCAAGGGTCTTCTGCTGAGTATTGCACCAGAAGGACTGCTGCTTTATCAGTTTTAACATAGGCAAGGAAACTTGTGGAAAATGAAAAATTACAAATGTCCATTTTAACTACTTCCCCAAGTTCCTACGTCAAGATGCCTTGCTCCTGCTGCCTGTACATCAGTGCCTGTACAGCAGTTGTTCCACCCCCTCATAACAAGTAGAATTTGATCTAATATTTTGATTACATGTGATAACTGGCTGTTTCTATAAATCCAGTGCAAATACGTACATGTTTGAACTCACAAGCCTGTTTTTTAAAATAGCACTTTTACAATTCTGCTTGGAGAGGCAGGCTTGTAAATCCTCAAGTCATCACTAACCAGGGTGATTTTTGTTTGAGCGCCAAGTTGAATCCTTGTTTATGCTTGTTAATGCTTTTTTAGCAACACAATGGTTTTGTGTCACCATAGTCTTTTGCAATATAAATCTTATGATTTTGCTGATACAGCAGGGTGGGGGGAAGATTACAGAAATAATTGCAAAAGCCTCTGAGTAGTGTTAGATTGTATGTATGTGAATAATATTTGCTGCTATGGAGAAAGGAGCATGCCTTGAAGACAGAAAGCACTGGTAGAATAGCTCAAGACACTTACCATTTGTTAATTTTTAATGATGGTCTTTTTTCTATTAAGGAACATAATGCTGCTAAACTTCTGTCTCAATCAATTTTTGTGTTCTTTTCATTAATCAAGTAATGCATGTTTCTCCTGTAGCTCTTTATTCTAATGAAATATGTGGATGATTTGGCAGACGACAATGATCTCATCAGTAACGCATCAGAGTAAAATCCATTTAGCAGATTATATGTATTATTTTTGTTGCATCAAGGATGCTGATATAAATTGTTTCAAACCGGAGCTATTTTTGTTACAAGTTGTAAATGTGGAATTTCTGTTGCTATCACTTCTACATCCTCTTTTCTTCATTTGTTCTATGTATTTATGCAAAAACATTTACATATTCTTTTTCTCAATGTGTATCTTACGTACATTTCACATATATATATGGCATCATCTTGCAGTTTGAGCTCATTCTTTAAATGCTCTGCTACACTCTCTTGTCTTCTGAGTCTTGTACTGTTTAGTTGCCCTGATGCATTGGTCTAAAGCCACTGTAGGCACTTGCTAGTCAGTGCTGCGCTGTTGAGTGTGATAGGCTTTGGATTAGGCCACCTCCTAGTTGGTGACAGTCATTCAAGCAAGTAAGCTTGAAAGTAAGCCAGCTAGGGACTGACAGAGAGGTTTACATATGCATTTTAGTTCGATGAGATTACCCAGAGCTCATGGGATTTTCTGTTTGAGGGTCAAGCTTTGGTCATAGAGGTCTGTGTTCTCATCTTTTTATTAAAAATAATGTGACAAACTAGTATCACAGGGTCTGAGGATGGTCCTTTCCTCTGATGTGATTTGGCTGTTATATTCTAGAGATCATAGTTTTAAAAAATGGTCTTCCTACATTTTTCAGTTTCTTAACTTACTGTGATTGCTATTGTTGGCTGAATTTGAGGATTAAGTCTGTGGATCTACGAATACGACTGAGCATTTGCACTTATCTTGAAACTTTCTCTAACCCTTAATGTAAAAGGACAATTAAGAGGCTATAAATTAAGTAGAACCCTGGAGTATCTTGGCAATTAGAGTGAACAAGATTTCAGCTGCTCTCTTTCATCAATTTCTCACACTCTTGGATAGACAGGGTATTTTTAATTTACAACCTGTATTTCAATTAGTCATAGAAGGTTTTTCTTGAAACGTTTGTTTATGCAGTTAGAAAATAAACTACTTCTTAGCTATAGTTCTTAGAGCAGGGTTTAGATGAGATTGCTACTGAATAGCTATTATGTGAGGTAGTGTTTCTGTATTTATTACCGTTGCTACTATCATAAAGATTAGTCTATAACCACACAGTGTGTGTCCTCAAAAAAGTGTTAAGCTCTATCTATGAAAGAACATATTTATGAACAGGATGGTAATACTATTATTATTTGGGATTTGCAGGAAAATGTGCATTTTCCTTTTGCTCTTTATTTTCCACCATGAGTAACAATATCCTTTGCTCTGTTTCTAAGAACTGAGTCTAGGGTATGTGGTGGCTGCTATGTTGCAGGTGCTTCACAGTGTCTGGCGTTGCTCAAGCTTTAACATTTGAACTTTTTTGTCATAAAAATATTAACTTGATGAGGCAATAGTGTATGTGATTTTGCTGCACATCATGCAGTAGTTTGTGCATTGGTATCTTGTGCACTGATTTAGGTAGGGCTCTTAGAGCTCACGAATTGTTGGCACTGAATTTAGCAAATGACAGGAGCTTGGAATTAGATTCCCAGGATTATCTGAACGTCAGTGTCACAGATGCTCCTTTTCTGCACTGCTTTGTTTTTCATTTCCAACAGTAGTCCTTACCTTTGTTTTAAAATGCTGTCCTCCTTTTTACTAATGCAAGGAGCATTTCTGTGCACAGATCCTGAGCCCTGGAGTTCTCTTTTCTGCTTCAGAAGGAAAGTTGTCATCTCATTTGCATTTGTAAGAACTGCAACAAGTATCCAGCAGCCAGCTTCACAGCAACAAGAATGATACCATCACAGGTTCAGACAAGTACCTGAAAATCTCCAGGTGCTTCAGCCAGTTGCTAACCAGCTGCACACAGTGGAGAGCAGCTCCTAGATCTGTGAAGGGAGCAGCAAGGGCTGGGTGCAAATCACTTGGCAGTATCTTCAAGGCCATGTCCTTTCAAAAGTCTGACACAAGAGGAATGGATGGTGATTGCTATTTTACAAGGGAGATATCATTAACAATTGCACTTTGGGAGTTTCCAGCCTGAGGTGGTTATCATTAAATGAGCAGTCACTTCAGCAGGGGAAGTTATTATGTGGGTGTGCCAGAACATTCAATGTATGCATTATGGAAGAAACAGTATTGGAAGCAGCAAGATTCCAAAGTTGCCATGGGTCATGCATGGGACATACATCCTAATTCCATCTTCCCTTCCTTTTGAGTACCTGAGCAGTAAAGAAATGAGCTTTACAATGGTCCAAATTCTGGTGGGCTGTGGGGAAGGTGTCACACACATGAATGTTCATGGGGCAAGTCTGTTATTTGCACATTTAAGAACATGAAACTTATATAAAGGTAAGCCAGATCTTTTCAGTGGGCCAATGCATTCAAATTGGGCTGTTTTAAATACTGGTAGTAATTCGGGGACCTGACCCACACTTTGCTTCTTTTAACTCACACAATTACACAAGGGGTACTGGACAGCAGCAGGGAGGGGGCTTTACCACTGGCTGTGGGACGTGCATTTGGTATTTTGAAAGCATGTTGCATAGACTGTTAGAATTTCAGTGGTCTGAATACTCTTATTTTTTATTTCTAATTGTCTTGTTTTATTTAATAGTCATGAAGCAGAGTAGGAAATATCTACCTGAGGAAATTAGAAGCGCTGGTGATTTTGAATAGCTTGACACAAGTGTAGTCAGTACAGTTGAGGGAGTGTTAGCAGCTCGCTTTAATGATGTACCTTGGTATTGCTGGATGTTGCTCTTCTGTAGTTAAACTTGGCCTGAATATGAATGTTCAGTAATTTATAAATGTCTGTTATAAGTTTGGTGGAGAGGATGCTGATTTGGGTTGTTGGGTTTCATTATGACTATAAATCATACTTCATGGAGCAAAAACTTTTAATCGAAATAAATATCAAATACACTCATTGTTAGCAAGAGTAATCTTACCAAAACCTTTGACTGATGTTTTGAGTGGAAAGTGTTGACTGGTCCTACAAAAACAAAAGGGGTGTTGGGGGTGAGGGGTGTGTACATTTGTATCCCCATCGTAGTTCTTTTAAACACCTTTCTCAAGTGCTTCATGGAGCCTGGAAAATGTTTTTCCTTTGTTTGTCTGTCACTTCTACTGTTGTAAGCTGAAGCTTAACAGAGATGCTGTTAGACTTGCAGTCTCGGTGGAAAAGAGAAATCTTGATTTTGTAAATATTTTTTTGTACAGAGGTCTTGCTGAAAGTATGCAGACTTGTTCAGAGCCAAACTTCTTTAGGGCAGCGTGTTTCCAAACTGTTCTGCAACTCCATGACTTATGAGTATCATGGAGATGCTATTTTGAAGATGATGGTGTTAAAAACACAAAGTCTCAATCAGGGAGGGGGGAGGACAGCGCTGATTATTCTAGGTTCAAGCATAGGGACAGTGCAGTTAATGTTGCTGAACTTGTTGCAGGCAGTGGTGATTATGGCAGATATATCACTTCTGTGGGTGACAAAGTCCAGAGAAGGCAACTTTGCAAGACCACCGTGGTTCATATTCTGCCAGGCTGTCCACTGCCAGGATGACTACAGAGCTTGTTGGAGATGGGCACTGGAAAGTCTCCGGTCAAAGTGGGAACAGTGTGGCCGCCCTTTGAAATGCCTGGGGAAGGACCAGAGAAGTCTTCTGGAGACTTGATCAGGATGGTCCCCGGGGGCAGAAGGAAAGATCAGAAGAAAAACCTGAAGGAGAAGTGTTGTTGACACATCTTGCTCATGAGTCAGAGCAAACTGAACCCTCCTGCTGCTCCAAGTGCTGTCTGTGTGGTAAACCTACCAATGCTTGTGTTGAAATGCAGCACAAGCGTCGTGTGTTCTAGACTTGGGCGGTTGGATCTGAAAACTCAAACCATTTATTTTCGCTAGGTTTGCATTACATGTTAACTTTAGAAATACTCTCCCCACAATCATGCAGCCTGACCAGGCATTTATTAGATTGCTTACAAGGATTATTAGAAGTTTCCTGTGTACTGGTGTTTTTTTTAATAAGGTATTGATTTCAATATATTTCTGTTCATACTTGCAATGAATTGATTTACGGTGGTGGAAATTCTGTTTTGCTGCCAAAGCCTAATAGGTACTCATTTAATTTAATCTTTTTTTTTTTTTTCTGATCTTTTAACCACTAGTTCTTTTTTTCCCAAAATAAACTGGCTACTCCAGAATTTGGTTCTTTTGCTTTGCCTGACATTTTGAATGGGTCAGGGAAGGACAGGAGACAGAAACAAACACAGGCGTCCCAGAAATGCTGTGCTACTGAACCACATATGTTATGTGTCTCCTCACGGCTCTTAGTGTTCCATCAGTCAGACCCCTGCCACCCCTGGCACTCTCTGTGTTTCAGGGTAAAATGGCTCAGTTCCGCTGTTTTTCTGCTAAACCTCCTCTCTTGGCTAGAGGATTTAGGGCAATTTTAAATTAATCATTCTCTTGTCTGGTGTACAGCATCCAGAACTTGATTTGAATCTCTTACGGCATATATGTAAATGTTTTGATAATGATTTTGACTACTCTCTAATAAATAGCTGGATGTTTTAAAAGATACATGCTGGTGTTTCTAGTCACTGATTTTAAGTATGGCAGTTTTATGTGTAACAAATTATAAAATTAGAGACTTAACTTTATGTGCTATTGTGTGTTTCTTAACAGTATCATGTCCTCTGCCTCTCCCTTTTCAGGTGGTTATTAAGGAACAATTTTAGCTATCAGATGCCTGAATTACTTTGGAAATATCAATGTGGAAACTGTGGAGAACAGCCACCCACTTTTGTGTACATTCTCCTATGCTGGTTTTTTGTGTAGTTGTGTTTTTCAACAGTTGTGCTAAGAGCTGTAAACATGGTTATGAAGTATAATAATATCTTTTGATTGAGTGGCCGGAAGTTAATAATTCTGCAGGGTTACTGTGTGATATGTCTTTAACCCATGCAATAGCTTTGTACTAGAATCAATAAGAACAAATGGGAAAATGCTATAAATGCCTGATGGCCTCTAAATATTTTCAAAAGTTTACATTCATGGGTCAGAAGAAAGTTTAAAGAACTCTGTGGTTTATTTACTGTTTGTGAGCACTCGGGTTGTCCTGTCTGCACCACTGCTGGACTTTGCACGTTTCAGTGCTTTCGTTTCCCTTTTGATGTGAACCTGAGCATGAAGTGCCACACCTGTCAGTCAGCTGTCACCTGAGTGTTTGATTTAAAAGAGTAAAATTCTTGCTGCTTTTGGTATCATAAATGATCCCACATTTAATAGGTAGGTATTACAATAAGGTACTGTTTAATAGACACTTTGCCTTAAATAGAAAATTGTCATCTAAACTGTAGATGCATTTAAGGGCTATATTTAAGTGTTTGTTTAGTTTGCTCTATATAAAAGTAATTCCTTTCACAGTAGGCCTGAAATGTCTAAAGAACACACGCAATAGTGTCCTAATAATAACTGAGTATCTGTCTGAAATGCCAGACTGAAATTTTAAAAGAAAACAGTGGAATGTGTAAATATGGAAGAAACCTAAAATACTTGAAATGTAGCTGGCAGAGGGGATGAGGAGACATGAAACATTGGGTTGGCAGGATCCTGCTCTGTCTGGGAGACCCCAGCCAGCCAGCTCCATTTCTCCACTCACCCTCTTTGCACTGTAACGCCCAGGGCAGAAAAGAGTCATGAGTAATAAAGTTTTTAAAGAACCCAGTGCTGAAAAAGAATAAATTTACATTCTTGGATGGCGTCCACTGTGTGGTGAAACTGCTCTTGCAGGGTGGGGGTGGAGGGTGGTACTGTGCTCTGGGCAGATGTCAGATGTACAACGCTGTGTCTCTTGCAGCTCACATGTGAAGCCTTAATGTAAAATTGAGTTGTGTTCTTTGGCAGTGATAGTGCTGAGTAACTTTGAAAATGTTGTTTGGCTGTATGTTTAAGAATAGTCACCCCAAAATACTGGCAGAAAAATAAGGAACGTAATCCTATTGTTTTGGGGTTTTTTTCCTGTTCTAACATGAGGAATTGTATAAAATTTTAAGAGGAGTGATATAAAAATAATTAGAAATAAAACCAGCCCTACACAAAATAAACCCAAAGCAGCCAGAAGATACTAAAGATTGAGATTCCGAGGTCTTTGCATTTACCCTTCCTGGTTTCCAAGCAACCCTTCTTGGAGGACTCTGTCATAGGAAAAGAAAAATACAGTTTTGTTCATTTCACAAGTTAGATTCTTTTTTGTGTGTTATTAACAGGTTTGGCAAACATCGCAAAGATGACAAGAGTGAGAAAACTGGTAAAATAAAAGTGCAGGAAGCTCTTACTTCAGAAGAGGAGAGAATACGAATGAAGCAAGAACAGGAGAGGTAGACTTCAGTATTTGCTTAAACCTTGATAGAGAGAATTTGTTTTTTTTAAATTAAATAACTGAAGTTCAGTTTTCATTGATGAAAATTCCCAAATGTTGATATGTTTATATACTTTAAATAACAACACAAAGCTGGATTTATTTTGAACATTAGTATAAACAGCTTCTTTGGCTGAATTAAGCGTCTTTTACAGACCCAGACCTTCTTTCCTTATTGAGGAGACTGACGTAATGAAATGTTTTCTCTATTTATTCTATAATTGATTTTATTGAGATTTTCAGATTACAAATATTTATATAGAATGAAATACATTTTGTATTTTTCTTGAAAGTCTTGCATATCTATTTTTTTCATTTATATATTTAGAAAAAAACCCTAAAAATTATACTTACCAGTATATTTGTCACTGGAGTTCAGTCTATTTATATGTCATGCAGTCTGTTATGGAATGATATGTATATTAAACTGCTAATTGTAAAAATGAGTGGTGAGTACCTCTATTTTTCCTTGTCAGCTTCTCTTAACATTAAAACCCTATATAATATATATGTCACATGATTTTCTCAATATTTCCAATCTACTTTTCATTCTGTCTCTTGCAGCCCTAGATATCTGGGGCCTAGACTGTCTTATCAATATCTCCTATATTAATTTGGTCAAAATTTTGGAAAGCTTAGGTCAGAAATTAACTGATACTCAGAAATGTGTGTGGAGAGAAGACCACTTTTAGTGGACATCTCTTCAGTAAGGGGACAAACTAAAGGGTTTCAAAGTTTGAATGTTGAGTGGTAAATAGATTCAGACACATTTAGCAGTAAAAATGAACCATGAATTCAAATGATTTATCTAAAAATTATGCTATGGCTCAGCCATAAATTGAGGATTGATGCAGGAACTATGGAGGGCAATTTTGTTGTCCTTGTACAGAGGGTGTGACTAGTTAGTCATAATGATCTCTTTAGCCATCATCTCTGCACCTTGGTCTTCTGCGGTCAAGAGCAGAAGTTTATAAGTAATGGCTTCATCACTCAAACAGCTCACTGGAATAGCAGAGCCACAGTAACTCTTGTGTAGTGTCCTCAGTTAAACCTAAAATGGTTTCCTTTCAGTTCTTTTAAGGTTGGGTGATTTATGTTACAGTTACGGAGGGCTATTATTAGTTAATGAAGATTATTAGTTACTAGTTTATTTGTTAGTGTTTCTTAGTTAATGAAGATCAACAGTAGCTTCTTAAACTGCAGAAACTATAATTTGTGACCACCTGTTTGGGTTACATTATGGGAAAAATTAACTCTTTAACTAGCAGAAATTGATGTAAAAATTTATTCATGTCTGTCTTTAATCCATTCTGACAGTAGAGGGTGGCTGGATCACAGTGCTTGGTTGTTTTTTACTTATCTGATTGGTTTTTGTTTTCTCTTTTCTAATAAAATTAAATTTGTTCCTGTTTTTTAAAGTAATGTTCTTAGGGGTTAAATGATAAAGGGGAATACTGGAACTGAAGGAAATAAGTGACTTAGTATATGAGGGTGTTTCTGCAGTCAACTTCCTTTACACATGGGCAGACCAGCCATTTTGTGGATGAACTCATGCCAGGGGTGCAGAGCCATTGAAAGATGCCTCCATCACTCCAGCTGGCTCAGGGCAGGGAAGGGTCAGCTACATGTGCACAATGCCAATCCCTGGCTTAAGATGCTCTGCTGAACCAAGCTTGCCGAGCACTGAGGGTTTCTTAGTAACCTTAGGTCCCCAGAAAATCAGCCACATACATTTATTCAAAGAAGAAAGACTTCAGATTTGAGTTAGTAATGTTTTTTCTCTCTCCATTCTCTCTCTTTGTCTCTCTGTGTCTCTCTGTCTCTCTCAGTAAGAATGGTGAGAGTATAGACTGTCCATGTGGTGATGTAAGAGAGGTTGCAATAGTCACTCTTGGTACCAAGGTAGAACCATGACATTATTTGTACAGCCCCCAATGCATGAAGAAAATTCCTAATCCCTGTCCATCAAGTTCTGCTAACCAATTTGAATCTTTCCTGGAATCTTACTCCTCGTGTGTCATAAAAAACAATTTTATGTGTCCAGTGAAACTGCAGAAAGTGCATGTGCTAGAACTTCATCACACCTTGGTGATACCATAACACGGGTCCTCCTCCTCCTCTTTCCCTAACTGTGTATATGCTTTCCTTTGTGTTATGTCTATAAAAGAATGCAAGTTCTTTGGGGCAGTGGCATGTACAACTAATAAAAGACAATAAAATAGCAACCAAATGTGTGAGGTGCTTACTTATGTTTCTGAAAAAAAATCAGATGTTGATTTGGTCCATAGAGACTAAATATTTTTGCAGTTAGATTGTAGAGTTTCCTTTTGATCCTGTAAAAGAATGATGTTAGAAACATTCTATTAATGATGAGTACTCTTGCAAATTAACTGAACAATCCCTCGAAATGCTTACTAGGAGATGAGTAAAATGTTACTGTCAGTGTTGATTCATAATGGCTGCTATTTTAATTTTGTTTTCTGTGGGTTTTTCTTCCTCAGTCTTTAGAAGTAAAATTCACTTGCTCTATTTTACTTCGTATTTGATGCTATATACCTCTACAATGATGCAATACTTTGGGGAAATAGGTTGGATTTAATGAATTTATTGTGTATGAGAGGCTAGGAGAAAAAAAATCCTTAGGGGTTCAGAGAACAAGTGAACAGTCCATTAAAAAATCAATCATGCCCACAATTTTATGGGATTATTATGCTTTGACTTGATAATTTAAATAGTATTTTATTTAAAATCTTAAAAGTAGTTTTCATGTTGATTATGAAACAAATAAGAAATTAATGTTCTTCAATTTACCATGATTAAAATGAATAAAATTGCCTTTTATAAATATATTATTAATAATAATTTCTTATTAAGGAGCATATCTTTTAAGCTGTATATGGTACATGTTTACTAACAAAAAGTAATTTTGAACAGAAAATTAAATTACCTAGTTGAAAACACAGACAGTTATCAATGAAATAAATGGAGTACTGGAATAATCAGGAGAGTCATCTGAGGAGACCACCCACCAATATTACCAAAATTTCTGTGAAATGCTTGCTATTTGTAAATTCTCCAAATGATGGATTAATAGTTCATCTAAGGCCATAGGACATTGTCCCCATGTCACTATTCTTCAACACTGGTTTACTCCAGAAAAAAATGTCTGCTTGCATTATGGTTGGGTATCTGCCAAGCACTGATCTGAAAACCCAGATGGACTCTGATGTGCTGATAGAAAGTGTGCTTCTTCCCAGCAATGGCACCAATCAAAACCTTAAGGCAAAACTAAGCAATAATTTGTCTGAACTTAGCCTTGTGTCTCCTAAGAAAGTGATTGTACTGCAGTCTCAAGAAAGTCAGGTAAGACCTGAATTCAGTTAGCTCTATTCCATTGCCAGGTCACAGCTGGTTTATATATGTGCTAACTTGGAGCCTCTCTTTGCCGTGCTGTCTTTAACCTTGAACTGACTTCCTCAAGCAAACCCAAACAACTTTACTATTTCTCCCTGGGTAGTAGATAACAGAGGAATTAAATAAGCATACTTCTTTGTGAAATCCTCAAGAAATTCAGCTGTTTCCACTGATAGATAATGCTTAAAAGATGAAAACTGCAATGTAATGAAATCGCATGATTCAGACTATGTGATCCCAACTATAAGTGAATAGCGCTTATGCTTTAATCTGCCTCTAGAGGCACTTCCTCCTCTCCAAAGTTCTACAGGATATTTTCTCTGGTTAATACACTTGTTTGAGGGCTTAACTAACGTTCAGTCTCTGGGTTAACATAAAAGTGTTTTAATCTTATTTATTGTAATCTAGTCAACTTTCACTGAAATTGGTACAAAAACAGATTCTTAAACACCTGTGTTGTGGGGATCAGTCTTGAGGAGATGAAGAGAAACCTTTGGAAAGGGAATAAAAGATGGTCTAAGCACTGTGACATATGATGATGGGGGCTTTTGGAGGGAGGGGCTTCCCCTGCTCTGAAAAAGTAGCAATACGATTCCAGTGTCTCCTATACTTGTTGGAGGGCAATTAATGCATAGCAAAGCAATACCGTGCTTGCCATGTATATATATGTAGTTATCATAGGAAAAAAACCCTCCTGCTTGGCTAGTGTCCCCGCTTTCTGTTGTGGAAAACAAAACCTTTTTTTCCTTTAGGCTACAAAGGGAATTCAATTTACATCATTCCGCTGTTACTGGTATAAGTGTCTGTGTAGATGTCACCAGTGCTGGCACTGGGGTGTCATAGGGCTGCTAGAGGAGCTCCCTGGGCAGGGTTGCAGAGTTCCTTGCCATGGAGTGCTAGGCTGGACACCTTGGCAGGGGTTCTTCAGGGCAGAGTGCATCTTAATGCCCTGCCATCAACAACGGGATATCTCTGTTCCTAATGGGGACTGGGGAGTTGCTGTTAGTGGTTGGAGGGCGGAGGCGATGCTGCTGCAGCTGTGCAGAGTGAGAGAGGTGACAGAGGATCTGGGTCTTGCAGAGGTGCCATCTGGGAGAGGTGGTTGAGGCATTTGTCTTGGTATTGGCAGATTTGCTGTTACTTTTGGAGCTCAATTGATAGGCTGACAGCATTTTTTGTGTGAATGTAAACAAGGCTACGATTTCAGTGAGTGTTTTTCCGGTAATGATTTTTTTTCCAAATTTAGAGTGAAACATTCTTTCTGTTCATTAGTAACTAAAATAACACTGCTTCTTTTTTTTTTTTTTTTTTCCTGAAGGATTCAGTCATTCCATAAAATGCTTCCTGTATTCTGTGTTTCCTAAGGGTATAAGGGTCTTCATCTCCAACATATAATAAACATCTCTTCATCTTTCTCTAATACCATTAAAGCCACAAGCTCTTTGTTGTAAAAGTATACTAATGAATAGAAATGTTACAACAAGAACAGAAGTCTTGTGTTTTCCCTTCATCATGCATCATCCATTTTAATTAGACGAAAGGGTGGTGAGTACTGTGACAAGAGTCTGGAATTAAAATCATTAATTGATGTCAAGCTGACGAGAGACTGCTAACATGAATTTACTGACAGCAGGAAAGAAATTAACCTTATTACTTTATTTAGTACATTGGGTCTATTTATTATATTTTCCTATGCAAGTCCTGCATGTTTCATTTATGATGATAAAGACAATTAATAAAGGCTACATAAAGTTTTATTACCTCCTATCAATGAAGTTTGCATGAAAACCACATCAGTAACTTACAGAAGACAAACCTACCACATCCTTCTGATCAGTGTAACTCACCAAAACTGTTACAGCAATATTTTTTGTATTTTGAATAAGTGTAATGTTATGCTTTCTAGCCAAGTAGAATTGCAAAAGTGATCTGATTTAAAGCCATGCCTTAGTTTCTTAATGTCAGTGTTGCAAGAAAATGAAACAGATTTTCTCCAGCAATGACATTGATTGGAATAACTGTCTGTTTTGACCATCAATTGGAAGGTCAGCCTAAGAAAGATGAGTTTTAATGTTAAGCATCTTTATTCTTTAGATGAAAGAGTACAACAGAGTCTTACAGAATGACAGCAGCATCCTATAGATAATTTGTGACCCAGAGGTCATAATAAAAGAATAGAGGGGAGGTCATCCTGTAGTAAAGGCCATCTGGAACTGTTAAAGCATCAGATGGAGTAGGGGGCTGAACAGCAGGACACTCTTGGTGTCTTTCCAGATTTCCCAGTGAGACCATAATATTTTTATTGGAAAACCCCAACTTTTTTCCCCTTAAGCAAAATATTTTCATCAAGCAGTTTCAGCTTACTTTTAGGTAAAAAGACAACATACCATGATAAGGAGAGGAATTTGTTTCTTACGTAGCGTGCTATCTGTGCCTTTAAAATAAATACAAAGGTTCAGGTTTAGTTTTGCTGCTGCTGTATTTTGATGCCACTTAACAGCTTTTACAAGAACTATTACCTTTAAACTCATTATTACTCCAAACATTCAGAATATAAATATTTTCTAAAGTGACTTGTGTAAAACTTTTTCTGATAAAACTTCCACCCCCTTCCCAGCCCATAAGTGAGGAAAGAAAAAAATTCTTGTGTGAAACAGAAAATTAGAGCAATGTGTTTCTCATTCTCACTTATTTTGAGATGGGGTCTGCTTGTCAAGGGATATTCCAGTTTCACTGAGATTTGTAGCATTGTTTTTGGCAGTGGTTTTTCACATAATGGATGCGGGTGCAGGACGTGAAAACAAATCAATGGCAGTAATTTTTGTAAGAGAACACAGAAATGAGGCATGACAGTATTGAGCTTTGGAAAAACATTTCAGACCAGTTCTACTTCATAAAAATTCTGGCTTCGGGAGACATGTAAATTGAAGCTTTTGTGGAGTAATAGTTGCTGAAGTGGTTTTATTAAAAGGTTCCTCACATTCTCTATCTGCATCTTGTCAATATAGGGATTTTAAGACAAAATGTAGTTTCTCTATTACTCCTTTACAGTAATTCAAGACATTGAAGTTTTGTGCATGGCAAGGTCCAGCCAACTCCCCTGCAGTATAGTTGAAATTATAATTGACGTGGTCTTTATAGTATTCTGAGTTACAGATTTGGTTAAGGTGTCTTGCAGATCATGTGGGTTCAGTGCTGTCTTAGAAATTTCAGTTCTAAATAAGAGCAGTGATATGTTGTAGTTCACTTTAGAATGCCAAGAACTTAATAAGGCATCAGTATGTCCCCTGATGTCACATAAACTATGCTCTTAGTTGTAGAGTTGCTGTAGCAAATACTTATTGAGAATTAAAAAATGTATACCATAATTATTAACAAACTGAACTTACTGTTGCTGAGTTTGTCACCAAATCTGGGAAATAAACTCTCTAGCCAGAACAATAGGTTAGAAGTTGAGCAGAACTGAAAACCCATTGATTTTCCAGACTGCACTACAAGAGTCTAACAGTAAGGCAAAGCACGAAACCCACCTTTTTTTCCTTATATGCAGCAGCAGGTATTTGGCTAATCAGAATGGTAGCTAATGATATATTCACATCAGGCAGATAGCTTCCCCCTCCAGACCACAGCTGGAACCTTTATTTTGCAACTAGTTACTATAACAAACCTTTTAATGAGTTATAGGAAACCTGGCTTTGTCTCTGGCCATGCTGTGTATCTATGCTCTCACTCAGTACTGTGACCCAGCAAGGTTTTAGAAATTAATCCCAAAAAGTGTTGTGGGAGCTATTTTTTTGAGTCTTGAGCAAAGTTATATTCTCTATTGGTAGAAGGTTGTTTCTTTTCCTTTTCTTTCAACTTCAGTGTATGCGATCCACATAATCCATTGCTTTGTTGTGAGGTTTTTCCACTGTATATTTTTGTCACTTCAGACTGTTTCATTTTGCAACTTCAGGATTAGGCTACTTTATACATAGTAATCTAGAAACACAGAATAATGGACCTAAAATAGAGCTAGCAGCAGAATTTTTTACCAGACTTCATAATTTTGTTACTTGACTTCAGCTAAAGTCGCGTAGATGCTGGATATGCTCAGCTCAACCAACTGATGACAGTATTGTAGCTGGACCTCCAGTTATTTTCTGCAGTATCTGGGAATGAGTGGTTTGACATATGGTACCATTTGATATATGGTATTGGTCTATATTTGGTATATAGCCTCTGTCTTTTATTTCTTGCACATACAGGAACAGCTGCTTCTTGCACATCTAACTGCAGAATTCATATGTTACCGCCAGTGCTGCTTTCTGGCACTGTTCTCCAGTTGGAAGAAAAAAAAAATAATAGGTGAAGAAATGGTCTAAGAAAGACCTTATGAGAGCAGAAACCAGTGCTCTGAAAGTGAAGTGGGATGGAAGCAGGAGCTCTCCCAAGTCATGTATCAGCAGTAGCTGAATCTCATTATGTTCTTCCTCTCTACTTCAGTAGGAGATTAGAGCTAAATTAATCTAACAATCAGGGATCTGTTGTCATAGGTGTAAATATCAGCTCCTCTGGCCAGTTTTGTAATGCAAAAGAAACACTAGATTCCATTTTGATTACAGACATCAATTATGTTCTTTGACGCAACATGGTTCCCAGCAGGGTAACGGACCCATCTGGGTGATCCTCCACTGCTGGGGTGACTGACCCTTGGATCAGACGTGAAAATAAGGAAAGAAAATTTAAGTCATGAAAATTTAAGTCATTTGTTTCGAAAGCAGGAGGACCTATACCTCCTAAATACTTCATACATTTACCTTTGGTTGAAACATATCCTTAAGAAAAATCGGAGCACATATCCTCAGCCCTGAAATGATGCAGACGGTTAACTGCACAGTAGCCTAAAAGCTCGATTGGAATGTGAGGTGGTAATTTATAAGTTTTTTTACCAAATAAGCAAGTATTTTTGCTTGTTTATTCCAAGATCTAAGAAAGCAGATACTCTGTTGGGGGCATATATATTCACTTTGGAAAAATAAAGGGAGTATCAAGAAAGTTAGGGAATAAGGAAAGGTAGAGATGAAATACAGGGGAGATTCAACCAGGTTAGAAGGAATTATTCTAATGCCTTCTTTAGTATCATCAGTATAACTTGATTTCAAATTGGTGTTTGCACTTCACCTGTTCATATGCATATTTACTTTCTCTTCTGTATTTTTTAATTTCTTTACATCTTCATTTGTACTTTGCTGCCTTCTTTAATGTAACTTCTCATAAAATGAACATGTTATTCTCTTCTTAAGGTGTTAGAGCACTTACAGCCATTGCCTTCTCACCTTTACCTCTCCCTCCCCTCCTATTTAACTACAGCCCTCCTGGGTTGTAGCTCATTAAAAGTTTTTGAAATTCTCATGCATCTCTTCTGCATGTGGGATTTGAGGGGAGGAGAACTTCAGAGAGACAATAAGTGCTATCACGTAGTCTAATTGACAGATAGGCTGTGATTGTTGAAGGAGAAAGAAAATTAAGACTGACTGATTGTGTAGATGCATTTCTTTAATTTCAAGGTGGTGAGCAGCTGGTGGGTTTTTTTTTCTTTTTATATGTGTAGTCCCCATTATGCTTCTCTGTTGTTGTAGTACCAAAATATAAGAAATATATGTGTGTAAAATGTCTATGTAGGTGCAGAATTATAGATCTAGAAGAAAGACCACATCACTTTTCCAACGTAGGATCTCCTGGGTATGTCATTCCTGAAAGATGTTTATTTCATCTTCCTTTTTTTCCAGTTCACAATGACATACACACTACAACTTCGCTTAGCAAACTTTTTTGCTACGTTTCATTAGAAAGTTCCCCTGCCCACAGTATCTAGTCTCAGTTATTCTGGCTTCAGTTTAAATACTTAGTACTTAATGTTAGAGATCAAAAACATTGTTCTTTTCCTCCTTATCTATCAGGAGACTGCTGTTATGTCCCCACTCTGTCTTTTTCTTTTCCCCAGCAGCTTGACATTGCTGACTTGTAGGTGTCTGTTATCCAGTAGAACATCTGGATCCATTCCAGAAAAAGCAACGTATAGATTTTCCTGCTACTTTTAATTTTGTACTTAATTATTCCAACTATGTAAATTACATTCCAGTTGCTGTTATTGAAGTTAATTTTATTTTTGAAGTCTACTCTATTTTTTAAGAACATTTGAAATGTTAATCCTTTCCTCCAGAGTTTTCTGCAGATTCAGTAGCAAAACCCTGGGTAAATTCAGAGAGAGATCCTTGTAGAAAATGTCTTGATACATCCATCTATCATGACAAGGAATTACTGAAAGCTACTCTCTAAATACTCAGTAGGAAGTGCCTGGTTCAACCTGTTGCACCCATCCTGTAGCTGTTTTCCTTAGCCTGGGATGTAGTGTTTCTGCTCTGTTCACATGGCCATTTACTGTGTTGTAGAAGGAAATCTGACTGACTTGACCATATGTTTTTGATAAATCTATGTTGCTACTTCTTGTCCCATTATCTTCTCTGTGCTTACTAGTAGTTTGTTTCAAAGGGATTGAAGTTAAACTGATGAGTAATTTTCCTTCTTCTCTGAGGGATGTTTGACTCTTTCTATCTTTCCAGTATTTCAGCTGCCCTTAAGTTCTCCTGGTTACAGAAAAAGGTCTGAAACAACTCAGACAATTGTGTGTGTTGGATGAAATTCAAATAGCTTAACTAGCTTAACTAGTTTCTTGGTACTTCTTTTGCTGTTAGATTGGAGATCTTTGTGTTATTGGTGGCAGTTATCAATTGTGCTGGCCACCTGCTTGCAATCAGCAAAGACAGATGCAAAGAAAAAAGACCATTAAGCCTTAGGTCTCTTCAGCATCATCTGTCAATATCATTCCCTCACTACTGAGCAGGGGAGCAACCTTTTCTTTGCTCTTCCTTTTACTGCTAATGCAATTACGCAATGATTTATTGTTGTCTTTAAAGCTCCCTGCTACTTTTCTTTCAGATTGTGCCTTTCTTATTTTCTCCCCATATGCTTGTGCTTATCCATAGCAAACTGACCACATTTTGTATGTGTTTCTTCATGTGTCTTGAGATCAGAAGACAGTTGTATTTCAGCCAGCTGGGCATACATGTATGTACACAGGAGATAAGGCAGAAATATTAATATTTTTCTTTTAATGATCGGGAAAAGGCTGGTCTCCATCCTTTCAATTTAAATATATATATATTTACATAGCAGTATTACCTTTTTGTTTTGTTTTGTTTTGGTTTTTTTTTTTAATAATATGCCAAAGTTTTGCATGAAATGAGGGAAGAAATGAGGAAGAGGAGTCGTCCTTTTTTGTAAGCTACTGCTGTTGCTGCCCATGATTATCCAATGCCCACAGTGATTCTTTAGAATGATTTTCCCAGGAAAGCAGATGGCTTTTCTGAAAGGTAGTTATAACTGTGATAACGGACCAGGTCTAATCATGATAAGAAAAGCTGAGTGTCATATGCTGGTTCAGAGGGAAATCACAATAATGCCTATAATCAAGGTACCCTCATTAGAAGAGTAGTTGTCAGAAAAATTCTGCTTGGATCCAGAGAAAGGTCAAAATAAAATGCAGGAGAGGGCAAACTCCCATATTGACTTGATTGCCAAAAATTAGAAAAAGGGCCATTAAAGCCCTGAAGGCAGTCAAGGAGAGGGGGAGGAGGAACAGCAAGACCTGGCTTAGTTGTTGGCGCACTGTGCCTGCAAGGTATTTTTCACTAGCAGAGGAGGAGGGGACAAGTTTGTCAAGGTTTGGCTATTGGCCAGCACACTTTCTGACCTCTTTTATAAGAAACAATATCTGGCAAAAATTGGACTAAATGTGTTCACCCCGCCTGGCTAACTTAAACAAGCTGGCTGGCTTTATAAACGTGTCGTTGTTTTTGTCTGTTTTCAATCCATCATCCCAGCGCATACCAGTCTGATGGCAGAAGAACTGAGAACTGGCAGTGGTGAATGGCTTGTCATTTAGCTTCTGTCCTTACACAATGCTGTTTCTATCCTTAATAAACATTGTCAGCCATCTCACATATGTGGAACTACAAGCATTCAATACTGATTTTGTAAATGAGTGAGCCTCCATGGAAAAGATGAGGTTGTGGATTATCATTTGGCCAACAGTTGAATCCTGGCATCAGCAGCAGGATTAATTGAATTGACCAAGCAATTGTACACCAGAAGCAGCAGCCAGCTTTGTTTCAGCTCTTAGGGGAGGACATTGCTGCCATTGCAATGGCAAATATAATCTACAAGCCATGAATATCCTTTCCATGCTGTGTTCATCAATTAAGATAAGTAGGTGACTTTTTTCAAGGATTTAAATCACGAATATGAAAAAATCCCACAAAGGAGACTGAAGCTCCCAAGGGATTTTGAGTATGTTTACAATTTCACTCCTAGTACCACATGAAATTAGGGTTGTTTCTCTTCTTTGCCAACTTTGCTTATTCACTTTTACTCGCAGCAGCTCTACCAGCACCAAAGATTTAAATTTTCTGCTGCTGGGAAAAGTTAAAGTTTAGCTCAAACAGAACTGCTGTGTAGACATTTAGCTCAGGGTGGGGTTGAGCTTTCAGGATTCACATAAGAATTACATGGCTTATTGCCCTTTTTGGTCAAGGGAGGGGGACTCAACACAGTTGGAAGAGCCTGGAGAAAGGTTTAGCTTCACCTTGAAATGGCCATCTTACAAATGTTAATTGAATTGCTCTCTAAACCCTGTGGGCAGCTGCCTGATGTGACTGAATCTTGACCAGTTCTGGGAGTCCAAAACATATGTTGACACCTACATTTATATGTCTAAAATGGTAGTTGCCTTCATCTGAAAGCTGAATCTCACAGCATTTTGAACAAGGGAATGAGGTGGCTGCTGTTTGCTGGGGACAGCAGCACATAAATATTTCCATTACTTTTGTGGCCATCTCATGTGCATAGGAATTGCTATAGGATGGGTATGTCTATCATTACTGGATTAGTTTGCAATGAAAAGCTCTTATAACAATTACAGGAAGTTCTGCAGCTAACAATATTGTCATTTGAAGCAGTTATTAGCTTTTGAATTGAATGGCACATGAATACATGAGGATAGTTTATACTGAACATTATAATTTGAGTTTCAAAAGCATGACAGTACATTGTTGACATTTTCAGTATTAACACTTCAGCAAAAAGGGTTTAGAAACTTCTTGGGATAGCTTTTGTATTTTCAAAAGTTCAGTTTCATTTAAACAGTGCAAAATTGTTTAGACGTTTTTACAGAATTCTGTGAAGATTAAAAGAGCTATGTGAATGCTAAGCATTGTTATTGTTAAACCCGCACAAAATCTGTAGGGAGGCCATAAATCCTCAAAATTAGCTAATCTGAAATTTCAGACATATGCATTTTTATTGTGCCATGTCATGAAGAAATATAATTCAGTCAAGACAGCTTAATACACATATCCCTGTTGTGAAACCAAAACACTATGGTCAAACGCTTCTACAGACTTCAATAGTGGAATCACTGCTGATTGTGGCTGAAGTACAGAGCAAATTCCATGTTCTTGTCTGTGCTGTTTATACAATCATGTTAATCTTTCCCACAGTAGTCTGCACTGGCATTTCCCATATGTATACTTAGTGCAATATATGCTCACAAATAGTTTGAGCCATATCATGCATATACACACATGCACAAGGAGGAGGGTCAACACAAAAAATAACATCACATTAAGTTTAGGTTCTCATATGAAAATATATTCAGAGTTAAAAACTAATATAATTGCAAAAGGGATAATGCAATATTCAGCTGATTGATAGCTATCATTACTTTCAAGTATATGTCCATGCATTTTTCCCTGATCATTTGGTTCCTTTGGGTTTGGAGACATAATTTTAAATGCAGTGTGTCTTGGAGACAGCAAAAACAAAGCTGTATTTTAATCAATATTGATAAATATTTTAAGTAGTCATAATGCCTATACATTTGTATTGTGAAAGTGATAGGACTTGAACAGTGGTTTAAAAAAGCACAGAAAAATAATTAAAAGAAAAATATCAGAACATTTTTAGTGTCAGATAGAAGTTTTTCTTTAGGGTTATTCTTTGTTAAATGTTACTACAAATGGTTACTGGGTACTTTGGTTATAATTAACATGAGGATTTATAATGTGTTTAGATTATATTTTTTACTATTACATCTGTGTATTAACACACTGTATTAGCAATTGCAGAAAATATACCAAAATTTTTCTTGATGGATCTGAACATAATTACTTGCATAACACTTCAACAATCAGTTCTTTCCCACTTGAACAGTAATAGGCAGCCCTCTTTGAACCATGCACAGAAAAATCTTACTGTTCTTGCTGCAAATGTTGCTGCATCCAAACATATTAAATAGCTGAAAGTAGATAAATGAGAAAAATTGGTAAGCATGAAATGGGGGACACTTCTCTCTACATCTGTGGAAAGCGATGTGATGGTCAGAAGTTAGATAAATTCACTAGCATCTCTCATAGCTGTCAATGTAACACTAAGACCAATATCACCAATTACCACGAGGTAATTCAGTTTTATAAGGACTTCAGATGTTAATGTTTTCTTCTGATTTAGTCTGTGCCACATTATTGCTATACCATCAGATTTTATATTCTGAAATTTTGGTTATCTGAAATACATGGATTTCTTTTTTTTCCTCAGTGTCAGTCAGTGTTCCATTATCTGATGATACATTGTCTGTTGAAATTAAAATTTAATCTACCAATGTCTAGGAAATTTCTGATATCCTTTGCTTCTCCCATTCAGAGGACAATTATCAATAGGAAAATGCAATCCTCCACCTGTAATTAATACATGTGTCTTGGTTTTGGCTGGGATAGAGTCAGTTTTCTTCCTAGTAGCTAGTACAGTGCTGTATTTTGAATTTAGTGTGAGAATAATGTTGATAACACACTGTGTCTTTCATTGATGCTAAGTAATGTGTATATTAAGTCATGCCCTGCTGGCAAGAAGGCTGGAGGAGGAGCACAAGAAGCTGTGAAGGGACACAACCAGGACAGCTAACCCCAAGTGACCCAAGATATATTCCATACAATATGGCATCATACTTAGCATATAAACATGGGAGAGTTGGCCAGGAAGGGCTGATTGCTGCCTCGGGATGGGCTGAGTATCAGTCAGTGGATAGTGAGCGACTGTGCTGTGCATCACTTGTTTTTGTCTTGACTTCTATTTCTCTTTCTCTTTTTGTTATCTCCCTTTTCATTACAATTAGTTTTAGTACTAGTATACTTTATTTCAATTATTAAACTGTTCCATGGGGTTTACCTTTTTCTGATTCTGCTCCCCAACCCACTACAGGTGGGGGGAGTGAGTAGTCAGTTACATGGCAGTTAGTTACCAGCTGAGGTTAAACCATGACAACAGAGCTACAAATGGGAAGTGAAACCTGCAGAGGAATTGACAACCACAGGTCATTTTCAGGCCTGTTTTTCCTTCTGCATAGATACATTCCAAGTGACATTTCTGAATTGCAGCTTTGGAATATAGGACAATGTAAAAGTTATATTTTTATTTTTAAAATAGGCATGCAGAAACACAGTTTAATATTGAAATGGGGTTTGGATTTAAACTTGAGTCTTTCTTCACTGTAAATTAAACAAAAGAAGTTCCAGTTTGGTGTGCTGAAATTGGTGAAGAACATGCTGTAAGCTGAACAGTGTTGCAGTTTTCATTTCCATTTTTCTCTATTGAAATAAAAAGCAACCAGTAAATAAAATATTTTTTTACTTGCAAAATTGTAAAATTAAAAATTTATGTTTAAGTTAAACTTTCTCAGATTTCTTCTGTTTGCCTTTTTGTGTGTGTGTATGTGTCTATTTTTCTTTCCACTGTGACTGAGTATGAGTGGTGCACAAGTCAGTGGTAGCAGACATAAAAAGAGGAATTATGCTCAGGTATAACTTAGAGCATGTGAATGAATCACTGAACCATCAGTGTAGATTGTACTGACTGTTGAAGGGAACTCGGCCAGCAGTCGTCTCCCAGATCAGTATCCTTGGTCAATACTTGCAAGATCTGGGAGAGAAAAAGGACTGCCTATCACTTCTCCTATTCGTTTCTTTTGTTACGATGATCTTTGTTAGTATAGAAAGAACAATTTGCTTGGGACCCAGTCTGATGAAGACATTTAAATTTAGATGTTCATATGGCAGCTAAGGGCTGGATTCACATGCTTGAACACAGATGCCTTTTGTCATTTTAGTCATTAGAGCCTCTAAGATGTCATCATGGGCCTGGCAGATGTGACAAGGACCTACAGGGGTCTTTCTTGCCCAGCAGCTGGAGGTCCAGCAGGTTTACCTGGGGATGTCAAGGGTCCATAGCTGCTTATGTCTGAGCAGCTGAATCAAGACTGGGTGTCCAAGCTCCCAAGGAAGACCTAAACAGCATCAAAAGCACCTACAGAGTGACTCATCTCATGCTAGGACACACCAAATAACATGGCAGCTGTGTGATTCTGGAATCTGCTGACTTACAGCTCCCTAGACTGTAAAGGGCACCTGCACATGTAGCTGGCATGGCCACCCCTGCTGCAGGCACCTAAATTCTGATGGCTTTATCTACAGGCTGAATCCCACCATTTGTGTATCCTGTTTTCTTTTTGCAAAGATTAATCTTGAATGGGACTAAGTTTAAAATTTCTGAAAATGTGAAAGTTACAGTAAGGCTTTTCTATTTTCAAAAGAGACAAGGCTTAGAGTAGTCTGCTCTTGTTCAAAATTGGTGAGCAAGCTCTTTGGAAATGTCATGTAACAGAGGTACACAGAGCTGTAGTCTGAATGGATGGATGCTGTCACACTGTGTAGCCATGGCTGTATTAGATGAAAAAAGAGCACATTTTACTAATGGAAGGGAGGAGACATCTGGGTGCTTCATTTTGCAATGATGACAGAGCATTAAATTGGTCTGGGGAGACAATGTTGAGGGGGTTGGAGTTTTTTTCTGTTCACTGTGCATGTGTGTGTGATACATCAAATTTTCTAAAATGACAAGAAACTTTGAAGCCCAGATTAAATTTTAGTAATAGCTTTGCGTGCTTTTGAAAATACAACCAGCACTTAATTTGTGTTTGTCAGGTTCCTAAATGTCATCTGGTTTTATTTGTTGCTTTCTATTATACAACTAAAGAAGCGTACCTAGACACAAAACCCCTGCATCACCTTTCATTTGTAACATTAACAAAAGGCACATGTTGTTACTTTATGAGAAGAAACTGCCTACTTTGGGGAGATGCCAGATTGTTTGTTTACATTTTAAACAACACATGCATGTTTTAAGTGATTCACACAAGAATCTACTTCTGCTCTTTGCTGCATCTATGCATATATAAAGGTACATGTGTCCCCCCCAATCCTTATGAAGTTTTTCAGTTCCAAAAGAAGTATGATTTCTGTACTAGTGGCCCAAGAAAGTACATTACAATTCCTATCTAAATACAGGCATTAATTCTGATAGGTTTTGAGGGAGTACGAGGCAATATGAATGGTGTTTAGCCATTGTCAGACAGGTCAGATAATAGCACAGGCATACTAAGATGCATGAAACAGCAGGTAAACTCTGTTTACCAACACCTATGGCTAGTCATTATTTAACTTAATGAAACAAAAGTGGATAATCAGACTTCGTCCTTAAAGACCAGTGTTGCTTCAATCCAGGCTTCCATAGCTAACACAAACCTGAGACTCCATGACAAACTGAAACTGGAAACACTTCAGTGGTTTTTATTAAGATGGGATACCAAAAGTGTCTGCTAACTGCTGTTTTCAAACTATTGGGGGGGGACACACATTAGTTTCAGCCTGCTTTTAATTTTTCAGAATTCAAGCAAAAACCCGAGAATTTCGAGAGAGACAAGCTCGTGAACGTGACTATGCAGAGATACAGGATTTTAACCGGACATTTGGCTGTGATGTGGACCCAATGTACGCTGGGATTGCTTCCTATGACTCTTCTTCAAACAGTGGCACAATAATGCTGAACGCCCGACCACAGAGCCCAAGGGAAGGGGAGACAGTGGAAGCCTTGTATGCCCAAGTAAAGAAACCACGGAATTCAAAGTCTTCACCTGTAGACAGGTAGGCACCAGACATCAATCAATATGCTCTTTCAAAATCTACCCTTGTAATGCTTTTGTCATGGGAAATGACTGTACATCAATTGGAAAGTCAGAACTGCTTTTTTATTAATGGGTTTTTAAAAGTCTTTATGTAGAAAAGTGTTGAACTCACACAAATCAAACTCTAATAGAATGGGACACAAAAGTTATTTTCTGCAGAGCAACTGCTTTTCTTCTCATTCTTCAGGAATTTTGGAGTCACTGTTTGCTACCATTCAAATTAAATCCCAATTGTAACGTCATCTGGTTTATTTATTAGAGCTCTAACTGATCTGGTTGTGGAATACAGCACTGCCAACCTGTTCACAGCAGTTACAAAATCTCTGGAAAGTTCTTGATATAGCAAAAGTGGGTGAAAACAACTGGATTCTAGTCCTGCTGTAGTCCTGAACTTCAGTCTAACAGGTTGAGTATTTTGATTAAATATAGACTGAGTAAACTCCAAGCTTGACTCGTTAATTACTTTCTTTTCTCAGGCTTTAGCTTGTAAGTTATGCTCTTCATGTGGCTACACTTTCTGAACTGTGTCATGCTTGTTTTTATGCTGAAATTGGGCAAAATTATGGTTTCTGTTGATGGAATTTTGAGTTCATTTGAAAACCTTTAGCTAAAACAGGCATATAAACTAACATAAAGTAGAAATAACCAAAGGCAAAATTCACAGTTTTTTTGTAATTTAACAATGAAAATACATCTGTTTTCTTGGCTTACATCTAAGAACTTGTAGTTCTGCATTTTCTCAGCTTTACAAAAGCTAACATTAAAATCCTAGTGCAGGAGGTATCGTTAACTCATACAGAGGTTATTAATGTAACTCATAGTAAAACCATTCATTGTTTTGTTTTACACCCCATTCTTTCCATGAGAAAAATACTGGACTTCCAGTTAAACCAGCAAAGCAGTGTCTTTGGTTGCAGTGTTTAAGATCTCTATAGCTCTACAGGAGGACTAGCATTCATCTCATATACTCTGTTCTAGGCACTAATGGAGTCATTTGTATTTGGTCTTAAGAAAAGTTGTTGTTGTGCAGAGTTCAGTTCTCTAAAACTCTTTTTAATTGAGGACCAAGAGTAGTGTATTTAACCCTCCACTAGATCAGTTTTGAAAAGTCTGTTTGCATAATGTGGGTAAAAATATACCTTCTAACATGACGAAGAAATCTCAGTTGCATTGTGGAATGCATAAATTTTCACTAAAATTCAGTAGCACACCTGCCTTTTTATTTTCTCAATCACACTGTTCTCTTGTTCTGCAGTATGTAAAAGGTCCAGTTTCCATATTGAATAAAAATAACTTATATTTTGTGGATAACTACATTATTTCAGTGAAGGAAGCAAAATAATTTTAAAAGACAACAGCTTCATCTGTGCCCTTAAAATTTTCTGTTCCTTAGCCTTATATTGACTGGTGCTGGTATGCCCTGGTGCCTGACATCTAAGCACTTTCGTGCCTTTGGAAATCAAGGTAGCTTGGTTGGATATGATTGCCACGTGGTGACTTTCACGGCTGGTTTTGTTAGACCAAAGGCAGTGTTTCATGCTGGAGTTGAATGGCACCAGTGTCACATCAACAAAAAAAAAAGTTCTTTGATGCAAACCTGGCACGGTGAAATATAAGACCTGCATGACCTAGCTAACTCTGTGTGATTGCTGATAAAAGAGCCAGGAGAGAGTGAGTCGAACTGAAGATAATGGAGTACTGGGGGAATCTGATGTTAATCACTTGGGCAGGACTGAAGAGCAGTGTGGTAGTTTTGCACTTTCAGGCTGCTCCTGAAGCATAGAAGGGTCCGTCTCTCACAGCTGGATCACACTGCTCTCTGTGAGCAGAGAGAGAAGATGCAAGTCAGGGACTAAAACAGGCAAGAAAAGCTCTCCCCCCCCCCCCTCCCCCCCCAGTCCCGTGATAAAAGGGAGATGCATTCAGCAAGAAATATCTGGAAAGAAATAGGCAGTTTAACATGGAGAAAGATTGTTAATTGCTGTAAATGTGAAGTACCTGTTCAAGGATCTGATGTGTAGGGTTTTCTTCCTGTCTCCTCACACCTTTATATAAATAGCCAAACTGTGGAGCTGGTGAATCCAGTGGCAGGAGAGCTTTTGGTAAACATTGCAGCTGCTTGCACAATTTCAGGCTCAAATTTAACTCTCCAGAAGTCAGGCCAACAGCTGACAGTGCATGTCATAGAATCATAGAATGGTTTGGGTTGGAAGGGACCTTAATGATCATCTAGTTGGGCACAGAAGAGATGATATAACAGCTGTGAGGGAGCAGTTTTCAGTCTTCCTTGAGGTGTGTGAAGTACATCTGTGAGCTTGAACATATGTAATGGTCAGCAGGAGAGCCTGGATCGCCACTAAGCCATCTTCCCAAGGCTGCCCTGTGTTTTACAGGCTTTATCTCAGATGTATGAAGAAAGTATCATCTGAGCATCATTTTTAAAACTAGTTGTGGCCTGAGGTGCTTGTTAACTGTGTTGTCTCCCCAGCTATAGGATACCTGGCTCCTCGCCCTTTATGCACTGCAACTTGTCTCTTGCTGTCCAACAGTTGGTTGCAGTTCTGCATCCTTAAAATGTTGTTTACATTAATGTTCACCTGTGGTAAGCATTATTTTGAGTGTGTTTTTCCCCTTTGCCCTGCCATCCTTTCCTCTCCTCTGGATGTTTCAGAGGTTACCTAAATAGAAACAGTCGCTTCCAGCCTTTGTGGATGGGAAGGGAAATCACAGCGCGCTACCCTTGTGCTGAACTGCCAGGAGCTGGTAACAGCCAGGCTGTCTCAAATCTTTAGCACGTTCATATTAAAAGCAGCATTGTTTATATGGGAAATGTTATTTCTATTAAAGTTTGGTGCTTAGTGCCAAACAAAATTTGACATTTAAGTATGTCCAAAAGGTTATTTAAAAGTCTCTTACAAAGAAGCCTATAACAAAATGTCCCATAATAGTTTGCATACCATTGCTGAACACTTATGACAATTTTTTCCTTAACTTGCAAGAGAATTACTGCGCCTGTGTGTGAGGCCTTGTCAGGGTTTGTTTTTCTTTAATATTCCTTCAACTTCTCCCTTACTTTTATCAACACAGGCCACCATCTGATGTAAGTTTAACTGTGTCATGGCATATGAATGATAACAAAGAGGAGGACAAGTATGTAAACTGTTCATCAAAATAATGGACAATTTTATTTAATTTTTGCAAATTTAGGGATATTATGAAGATAACTATTATAGTGCTTCAACAAATGATGGTATTGTTGTCAGGCAGAAATCCCCCACGTATTTTATAACCTAACTTGAAACCAGTGTTAAAAACAGGCTTGTTTCTTCATTCTGCTTCTTGGATGTATTTTATGTTTGCATGTATTCCAAGCACTGCAGTTGTAGACAAATAGTACAAAACAGTAAGGAAAACATAGTCCATTTCTCTGTATTAGAAACTGGATTGTATAACGACAGAGTAAACAAGAAAGAGATGTTACCTTACATTTTGGAAAATCGCACATCTGTATGTGTATGAGTTACATTCCTTTATCCACTTTATCAACGACTGTCAAAACCCTCACACTTCTAAATAGCAAATTTTACTCAAAAATACCCTTACAGGAAATGAATCTGTTTTAGAAATTTTTTAGTGCAGATTTATGTTGTATCAGAGTTAAATCTTCAATGGATATTGGTGTGGTTTGGAGGGGGTGTTGGTTTGGCTTGGTTTTCTGTGATAGTGTCTGTTAAATATGTAGGTGAAATACGGGAGGATCTTTATTTTGGGCTTCCTACATAGTCTATGCATGTGAGTAGCTCCTGTGAATCTGGAAAACCTAGTAAGTCTCTCCAGTAGCACACACACACAGAGAAAGTTTGTTTTTTGTTCTTGATCCTGGAGAATTAAAGCAGATTCCCTTTTTTAACAGAGGAGGAGTTTCTTGCTCAGAAGAAATGAAGCTCCAGCAATAAATACGGATGATTAGTATTGCTGCATGTACGTCATCTGCCCTTGCAGTGTTAGCTCCATCCTATGTATTGATAGCTTACAGAGACAGGCTGCTAAGAAGTTTTTCACTTCTTATGCTAGGCATCAATGGAGGGAAATCAAGTTGGAATGTATAATCTATGTTTATTTTACAGTTCAGGAAAGAAGTGTCTGTTTTCTTCTGAATAAAGCTTTTAGCTTAGCTGAAAAATGTCTCTAGTATGTTTTCCGTCATACAGGAGAGATGCTGCACAACTGATCAATAGTGTTTTTCATATGGATGACAATGATGCTATACAACAGGGTTTTATAGCAATCACCTGACATCCATAGCTAAGCAGCATGTAGAAAGACAACTCCTAATGGACGTTTACTGGCTGTCACTCTGCAATCATTTCCCACCAAGAGTGCATTGTCCTGAAATATAATTGAAATAAAATAGGCACTGTGCTGCTGTAAAACTAAATAGCTTGAAAATAGTAGGTTAGACTCCTCCAGCTTGCTGAAGACATTTTAATGGAAACATAAATACCATAATCATATGCTTTTTGCATGCATTTTGCCATTAAAAAGAAAAAATGTTCATTTTAGAAGGGAGACCTTTATGAACTGGTTTCTTTTCTATCAGAAGTGAAATCAAGTTATGTCAAAGGAATATTTGGGAACTGAAAATAACCCCACAAGCTTTAACTGTCATTTGTTGGGTGTAAAGAGGCAAGGTACTGTTTTTAAGGCTGGACCACATACTTTGCTGCTGCTCTTCCAAAAAAAAAGGGGGAGAACATTTTATTAAGATGTTAACTTCTATTCACTCAGTAGTATCTTTGTGCCTAAATTGGCACAGTAGTAATGAATCCCAGAAGCTAGAAAGAAACACTCCAATATAATATAGATATATGTAAAAAATTAAATAAGCAGATCCTGTCTTTCTAGTGTGTGTAAAATAATTCTCAGCAATAGTAGAATGGGTCATGAAAGCTATAAAATAATATATTGCCATGCCTGGATAAATATTTCTTAAAAGAACAAGGCGCTTGTGCAGCTATATTAAACTTCTTTATTAGTAGTGTCAGTCACAAGAGGGTTCTTAAATCTGTCTCATAGGAATCTGAGCTTACTTCCAGGTCCACCAGAGATGGAGATAGGAATTATTACTGAGGGTGTTAAGCTTTCCCTTTCACAAAGGGAACGGCCATTGCACTGAAAACCATCTAACTAATGTTAAAACCTGCAGAGCTGTGCAGAAGGCTAACAGCCTAGACTAAGAGTATGAATAAGCTCTTCCCTCCTACCTCTGTTTACTTCACTGATACGGAATTGTTTCCCTATGCTTGGATCCCTCGTCCTTCACTGTTTATCACCCTCTGCTGTCAGATCCCTAAAGATGACATGCTATACCAGGGGAAGCTACCATTCTTATGGATAAATAATGCTGTAAATACTCCATTAGGTTGCAAGCATTTCAGAGCAGGGACCTGTTTGTTTTCCATGCTTCCTAAATAATCAGTAACATTTCAGAAATCAATAGTAATTTGGTTTAAATTATTATCTTCCAATGAGCATCACCATTTTGTGGCATAACAGAGGTTCATTCCTGTGAGAATTTGGCTTCTGGAAGTACTTTCCTGTCCTAGAGAATGGCACATATGCCATTATGAGACAATCAGACAGACTTTCAAAGGCAAGCCGCTGGAGAGCAGTGGGGTAATGAACTATTTGCAGTTCTCTAACATGTAAAACTGAAAATAATACTTGGAAGTATGGTATTTTTCCTCCTCTGTCTGTGATAACCTGGAGGAGGATTAGTCAGGGCCTCCGTGAGACTCTTCATGGGGTTTAATTTTCCTTTAGCTCTAACACATTGGTTTTTTTTGTTTCTCTACCATTCATCCTATAAGCCAGTAATCCTTGCCCCCAGGACTGCCTAAAAATTAGCTTTGTCCCTCATAGACCCATATATTTAGAACCCAATAGATGCTATTAGCATTGGCATTTTATTATCTTAGGTTGGTTGTTTTCTTTTGTTCTTCCATCTTGATAGAATATAAGACAATTTTTAATATAAATTCATGAGGATTTATGTAGGCTCCCTATTGTGAAAGTATGCAATTGCACTCTCCTGTTTGGGTTGCCACTTTGGTGGAATAAATAGAAGACTTTCAGTTAACTCTATTCAGGTTTTTCATTTTAATTACTTGAAAGTCCTGCTTTCTTTCTGAATAGATACCAAGCACTGATACTGTTGTGAGAACCATGTCTTTTTTCATTTACCACAGCCTCAGTCTCACTTAAACCCTGGTGGTTTTGCTTCCTCTCTCTTCCAGTCAGCTTGCTGTGTAATCTGAAGTCTGACAGCTATTTGTTTGTTTTTACAAAAGCAACCAGATTTAGTACCTCTACAAATGGTTGCAGTGGGAAAATGCATAGAAAGATAAGAGAGAGATGAACTTCCCGCTTTGGGTTACAAAGCAAGGGGGTGAAGTGAGGCCTGCCTAGATCTGTCCTTAGTGCCCCTGTTCTGCGTAACTCCCAACAAAGTTTCCTTTGCTGGAAATTAGAAGTATCTGTTTAGGTGTGTGATCTTTAAGTGCAGCTACTGCTTATGATGAAAGGCTATACTTACAAAGAGCGGATCAAAATCTGTAAGGGTATAATATGTATTAGGATTTAAAATACATTGTAACTGAGTTGTGTAGAATATTTTTAATTTCTATATTAGTGCAATTTGCACACACATCTAGGTCATCTGGGCATTTTGTTGCTTGGAGAAAAAAGAGAACGACCTTTACTTTTTTTTTTCAGATGGTAGAAGGCAACAAAAAGGAGATTTAACTTATAAATCCAAGTATGAAACAAAGCATGATATAAAAACTAGAAAAAGCAATGTCTCAGACATAGAATGGTTATTGTGTGGTTTGCGATTGCAGTCCAAAAAACCAGCTGTGTGTGTAACATGCACATCTTTATTTCCCACTAATGCCATCAACACAATTTCAAATTCTTCATCCTGAGAAAATTATGGGGAATATTTGTATACACAAAGCTGAAAAAGCAAAGGCTCTCCCATTCATTAAATAAAATGCTTTGATCTTACCAGTGTAAACTGTTAAAATCTGTTCTTTGCTAGTCTGCTAACCAAAATTTGGATTGTGAACTGATGTTATGCAGCACTTGAATACCATAATTTAATCAGTTTAATTTTTTGTTGCTGTTGAATGTGGCTTTTTCTAAATAGAATATTAAATTTATGATTCCTCTTTCTTTTATGTCCCTCCAGTCAACCCATCTGTTCCTCTTTGGTGAAGGATTCAGGCTTCTCCTCTCCAAGCATTTAAAGAGCAGGGGGTTTTTCATTTTAGAGGTTTCTTACAGAAGAGGGGTGCACAGGCCTTGGAGGGAGTGCTGTGTGTTCATTGAATCTTGTGTCTCTGCTTGCTAAAACTATATATATATTTTGAAGTTAGATTTTGAAGTTAATGTAGATTTAATGGTTGAAAAGTAAAATTATTATTTTTTTTAATTTATTTATGTCCCTCTAATGTTGGAGGATTTGAAGGGATTCTTGTTCTGTTCATTTTTTATGAATGAAATCTCCATCACAGAGGGGACAAAATATATTTAACTGCATTCTTCATCCTTATGGCCAGTCTTGTTTGTTTATATGACTTAAAAAGCATCCTGCTTACAGTTGAAGTAGTTTGTTACTGATGCAAGTGGTGGAGTCTAATTGTGGGAAGGAATCCTCTGCAGTAAATTTTAGGAAGGAAAATAACACCACTACATGTATGTTGGGGGGTAGTGGTTAATTCCTTTTAGCATCTTGTAAACTCATTGAATGAGTGCTTATGAAACATACCACATCAGCAACCCTGGAAATTGAGAAATTGCCAGAAGATCTCATTTCAGTTTGTTCTTGGTTGGGAAGTTGAAAACCAATGCTTTTCTATTCATCACTCACAAAACTGCATATTACTGCAAGCTTGTACTTCATAGCATATTGTTAAGGAATTGGTTTATAAGGTGTTTGAAATCTTATTCCTTAAGGCTCAAAGAAATGATGTGAGACATTGAAAGGTTTCTTGCATGAGCAATTTTATATGATTATGTACTCCTGAAAAATGTTGTTCTTGCATCAAACTTATTTACTTAATGTGATTTTATTTTATTTTTTTTTATTCCTTATAAACTAGTGAAATTTAAATAGCTTTTCAATCTGATGCATTCATAGAAGTCTTTCTTATGTGATGGATATATTGAAATGTTATTGCAGGAAATAGATCACATATTTGTAACGGAGAGGTAATTTAATCTGCCTGGAGTTTAGGTGGTGATATAAGAATTTATGAAAGAAAAAAACAAAGGAGCAGATTTTTCTTCATTTTAATTTTTGTGCATAGTTTGCAACAATAATGTATGATACACCTGAGTTGCATTGGATTCTGTAATGAAATGTTTTCTGTGTGCAACAATTCAGTCTCAATTACAGCCTTCCCTCATTCCTGGGTTTCCCTTTAATGGAAGCACAGTATAAACTGGGATGAAAAGAGAATTCAGAATTTCTACTACCAACATTTTAAAAAGTAATTAGAGTCTGTACAACTGCAATGTCCCTCAGACTTCATTTCCACTCATCTTTAGGAAGGAAATTTATTTGCAGAAAATTGCAGTACATTCAGTAACAAGCCTCCTAGGTAGTAGGAGTAGTTGTCCTAAAAGTGCTCTGACCTGGCAAACAAAGGAGATAGACAGAAAATAGTAGCATTGGTTTTTATTTCCTGACACATAGTTCATGGCTCATTAATAGCTGTAGTATATATTACTGGGTATTGTATGCTGCAGAGGAAACAAGCAGAAGTTATCTGACATTACTTTGTAATTGTGTTAGTAGATAAAGTGTTTAAAGAAAATAAAAAAAAATAGAAAAATAAAAAGAAAGATAAAGTTTAGCTATGTATTATTTTGTACATAATTTTAAACTGTACTGTGTCTGCTTGCTTAAGATAAACTCTATGCATATTTGCTAAAATGTTGTCAAATTAACCCATCCGTTTATAAGGATTCCTAAATGCCCATCAAGGAATGGAAGGATGAATTGAAGCTATTTTAATTAGCAAAGCATGATTTAAAGGTTGCTAAAATCAAAAAGAGCTTATTCATTTTTCATCAATAATAATTTTCCTTAATATTTCATCAAAACCTGCTGATTTAGAGACCACCTTCTGGGCTTTGATTCATTATGACTGCAGACATAATTTAATTTTTCCCGCTTTACTTATTCTGAGATATGCTCTTTCATCTTTGAGACATTGTTGAGATGTTTCTAACATTCACAGATTGCTAATTGATCCAACTTTTTTAAAACTGTACTTAAGATAGAGGCTTCTTTTCTGTGGAAGCAATTTTAGCAATTTAGCATTTGCTTTTACTAATGACTTTTTCTCAATCTCGATCTGGTAGCGTGTAAATTCTCAAATAAACATATTGAAAATTGTGGATATGTATGGTTTTATGTGTGACAAGTGAGGCAAAAATATTAGAGAGATGATAGAGGAAAATTAAGAGTTGGTACAGTCAGTAAGATTGCACAGTCACTAAGTTAGGCCTTTGTAGTTCATCTAAAACTAACTTGGAATTAAAACAGTGCTGTAAGTAATGTTTTTTTATCTAAATCTTTGGAGGATCATGAAGAAAAGCAATTATGGGAATTTATGCAAACGCATTTTGTGAAAGGATATACAATTAAAAGAAATTGCTCTGTTCACTTTAGTGGGGCTGTTCATCTAATTTTTGTCTACACTATCATACTCTGGTAATTTCTAGTCCCAAAATACATTTGTGTTACTGTTTTGAGATTCATAACCTGTTTCTTCTTGGAAGGTCTCCCTGTAAAGTAATATCCAGGAAACTTTCCATTCAGGTACTGTGCTAAAACAACTAATGTTTGGCTACTCAGCACCAGCAGAAGCTAGTGGATTGAAGCAGTCCATGTGTTTTGGACCGTACCCTGATCCTTTTCTGTGGGTGGCTGGAAAACTGTTACAATCTTTATTTTCGTTTGCGCATCTTTCACTCATGAAAAGCATGTCACACTCAGTGGATGCAACTGATGTCTGTTCTGTGCATGCACACTGATTTAGGGCAGAGCCATCCTTTTCTTTCCTTGTTTGCAGCCATTTTCTTTAATCCAGTCTAATTAAAATGTCAAAAATATCCTCAAAGTCTTGCTTAGGTGGTCAGAGCTAAGTTGTTGTTTGTCCTCTTAAGCCACATTGAGCAGTTCACACTGACTGAATTTCATTAGCTTTCATCAGTTACAATATTCTGATGTAGTTCAAATTACTGCAGCTTAAAATGTCAGGATTTAACAGGAAAATAGGTAGAACCAAGATAGCCTTCAGTGTCAGGAATAATCTTGCTTTATTGGAGCTCATGCTTATGTTTTTTAATATTCTTTTTCAGACTCAGATACCTCCATCATTTATGTAGCATGTCATGTGTGACTGTGTGCCCATATTAAGTAGATCACATTCACCTGTGCAGAATGAGATGCAGATACATGAATGTATTTATCTATGCTAGAATTTTATGTGTGCATGTTTATGTTTGTCTATATGTACTCATAGAAAAACCCCCAAAATCTTCTCTAAAAATTTCTCCACTCTAGAGGAAGTGACTTCCAGACCTCATCTAATCCAACCCCTGCTCAGAGCAGTTTTGATCAGGTCAGGTTGCTTAGGGCTGCAATTATATCCTGAATATCTCTGAGGATAGAGATTTCACCCAGCTCTGTCGGTGCCTGTTCCAGTATTTGACCAGCTTCATGCTATCTAAAAAAAAACCCCAGCAACCAAAAACCCAAAAGCTTCTCTTATCAGAATTTCCTGTGCTCCAGTTTGTGTTCATTTTCTCTCACCCTGTTAATGTGCAGCTCTGAGAAGAGTCTGGTGTTGGGGGGGGAGGTGAGGAAGAAAAATTTTCAGTCTTCAGGCATCAAAAGACATTTTTCAAATATTGATTACCTTAGAAAATAATATATCATTGTTATCATTGAACTTTTCCTAGAAAGATTGCCAATGTGGCTTTTTTCTTAAATCACCTGTTGTATTTCCATCTTTCAGAGTTATACTTAGGTACATGTCTTGTTTCTCAGAAATTATTTTTAATACATATGTTGTCTCTTTTGCCACTACACTATGCAAAACTCGAAGAAAAAAAAAAAAGAACGAAGTCTAACTCTTCATTCCTCTTAAAGCGTAAGAAACTGCCTTTTCTCCTTTATTTCACAGGTTTTCTATTGTGCATACAACATTCAGCTCCACCAAAAATGATGCATCTGAAAGTACCTTTAAAAAAGGACTCAGACGTGTGCATGCTGTTGTATTGCATATGATTGTTATACATATTTAGTTCTTGCTTTTCAATTGGTCTTATTTTGCTGGTGGAGAATTGTTTTGTTCTCCTGCATGGGCAGGATTGCTGTCATGTGGGACCTGCTGCTCTGACAGCTTCTCTTCTGCTAAAGGATTTTCAGTATTTCTCTTTTAACACTGAGGTTCTGCAGCTCATCTGCACTATTTCCTGGACAAAAAGAGATCATAACTCCCAGGGGAACTGTACCGTGTTGGAATTGTGACACAAAGGCTTCCGAGCATTTCTCAAAGTCCTGCTCACCTACATTTATTCATGAGCTAAAATCTGCAGATGGTGAGTGCTGTAGCATTGCAGGAACAGAGCCTCAGGAGACACGAGTGCCTCCTGCAAAGCTGAAGGGCTGCACTAGAGGAGAGGAAGGGGGAAATGAAGCATTTCTTCTGTGTAGATCAGGAGCACTGCAGGATGGTGATAACGGGAGGAAGCTGCCTGCTGAGCTTGCAGTGACAAAAGGGAGACAGCCTCAAAAAAAAAAAAGTAAAAAAACCCAACAACCTAAACAACCACCCTCCTCGTAAGCACAGATGGAGCATAGGATGGTCTATATAGGGTTGTCTTTCATCTATATAGTGTGTTTGCAAGGACCCTAAAGAACTTCATAACCTTTAAGGGGAGCTTGTAGTCAATATAATGACCATTTCACTCCATGGCTGATCCCCTCAGCCCCTCCTGCACTGTGCAGTGAAAAGCTGCTGCTGTTTAATTGAGTATAAATAGGGGCTGGGGAGTGGAGACAAGCCGGGAGAGTCTGGGAGGAGAATTTATGTGAAAAAGGTAATTACCTGATCTGGAACGTGGACAGGGCACCAAGGTTAACACCTGTACGCTTGTGAGAAGTGCCTGGTGATATTCCTCCATTTTCTACAGAGTTATAGAAAAGGCTTTGTTAGTCACTTGGTCTCACTCCCTCTCTACACAGAATTGATTCCTGCTGAGGTTTGTTCCATCACTTGTGTAGTGCACATTCAGTCACTTTGAAATGGGGTTTGTCCACCAGCTTTATGCGGACAGATAGCCTACTCTTTTTCTCTTATAGCTCTTGTTTGGGAAGGCAGTTGCCTGGTATTTAACCTTAATTTTTATTTTATTACCTCCATGTTTTCTTAAATGAACTAGGGTCTAGGGCAGAAAGACATAATAAAGTGGCTGAAAGCTGTAGTACCTATCTGAGGGTGCCCCTTGAGATGCTAAGGGAAGAGGAAAAAATTATTTTGTGCGTGTTCCTCAGTCACAATACAGGGTAAATTAGCAGCTGCTGATACGGTGTTTAGACTGCTGAAAAGACAAAAGATAGCTCAGATTCTACCACATCAAACCATAGAAGAGACAAACCTTTACCACCTGTCTTTCCCTCTATGAAGACAAATGCAATGTCTTTCCTTTTGTGAGCGTAGTTTAATCACATTTTTCATATTGCACCTTCAGTTCATTACTCCATCTTCTGTCGACTTATGTTCTCTGTGCAGAGCACAGTAGTACGATCTGAAGCAACTCAACAGTCGCATACTCCAGCATTCTGCCTGAGCTACTCAAACCTGCTCTTCATTGAGGATATGGAGAGCAGAGCTGTATGCTGCCTCCCATCATATAAGAACTCTGAAAAGTATTTTTCAATTTATTTCTCAGTAAGATATTTATCTCATCTTAAACTCCCCATACTTTCATCTGAAGGTGGCTAGCACTTGAATACCTATCTCTCTAGTAGGAGGAGAAATAAATTCTGCTTTGCACTTGAACTTGCCTTTGATTGGTGTTTTTCATTTGGAAGAAACCTTCAGTGTTTCACAAGGTTGTGCACCATCTGTCCTAATTTTACGTTATGCCTCTCTTATCTGAACGGCTCTTCAGAGGAGGTATGCAGGACATTGTGTCTATTTGATGATGAGACTGAATGAGTGCATGTAGGGGGAAAACTTTCTCTCCTACAGGTTGAACTACATTTCAGTAGCTGTGGCTTCAATATTTGTATTCTTTACAGATGGGCACTGGAAAGGACTTCTGCACATTCAGCAGTTGCTTACACAGTCTCCACACATTTAAGCTAGGTGGTGTAAGATCTGATTTTTATTTTTTTATTGCTATTTTTACGGTTGATGGCATAGTGATCATTAATATTTCACTGACATTTATTATAAAAGAGAATTATATTGTAATATTAGAGTGAGATGTTGAAACTTGCATGTGATTTTAAGCCACTGTGTACCCATACTGAAAAATTGTGCTAGCATACAGGAAAGAAAAGCTGCTAAGACAAGTTTAAAATTGTATAAGCAGAGGAAGACAATTTTATACAGTAAATAAATAAGATATTTGGAAGAATGACATGAGGGAAGTGGTAGATATGAGAGGAATATGTCAAAATCAGAGGAAATGAAAGTTAGAAGCATCAGACTGAGAACTAAGACTGATAATGAGGTGGTGTGTCCAAGGCAAAAAGAGATCCCAGATGGGGACTTGGAGATGGCAAGGAGTGGGGATGAAGATAGCTAAAAGTTAGGGGGAAAAGAAAGGTAATTACTGACATAGATTAAGGACTGCTGAAATGTAAACTCCATGGCGATGATATAATTCACACACAGTTCACCAGAATACAACCAGTTAAATTCTGTTGTAATACTTTTTTCCTCCAGGATTCACCTGAGTTTAGGCAAAGACATCTAAGCTCATTCATTCCCTCCCTGTAACTTCAGCAGTGCTGCAGATACAAAAATGAAGCCTTGACTGTTGCATTCTGTCATCTAAATTCAGCTGCTCTTCCCTTTGGTATCACATCATAACAATTTAAAGAGACATGAAACAGCAGGAGCCGCAATGTAGGTGTTTGGGTTCTCTCTGCTTGGTCACATTACTACCCTGCTGTAACTGCAAGGGTGTTGCATACTTGATTAAAAAAATTAATGACGAGAAACAAAGGGATGAACAAAGCGAACAAAAGAAAAAAGCGAGGAGAGCGTGGAAGAAGTTTATTGCATGCAAGTCATCCAATTATCCCTCAGAGCCCAAATCCATTGTCTAATTGCCTAAATTGATCCTTCAGGATGGAATGGATTAAACGAAATAGCAGGGCTGGTGGAAAGCAACCTATGGGAGGCATTTTGTGAATAGGCTTTCATGAACAACAGAGTAGAGTTCCTATTTGCTTCTGTTTGTCTGGGCCTTCTGTTATCAAAAGAGTAGCAAAGAATGAAAAATTTGAGGGCTTTTGATTAGAAAATAGTTCCTTTGGCTCAGAGTTGAGGGACCGGGGGGGTGCTGGAAAACCTACCCTGGTGCTTTTATGCTATGCTAGTTTGTATGGTGTATCTCTCTCTGGGATCATAAAATCTCACTTTACACTCTATTAAGTTCATTTGGAAAACTGAGGGAAAAGAAAAACTTCTTTAAAATATCTGACTGCAAAATCAGTAGATGCTAGAGAATGTCAGGATTGAGCTGGCATTAAAATGTGAGCAAGCTGCAGCCCACATCGTTGTCTCATAGCAATCGTGTGTGCCAAACTCACACCAGAGGAAAGAAGACTGTCAGGCTTAATATGTCTTAAAGGCCTTCTGTTTAATACTTTTCTTTGCATATGCACCAGATAAGGAAGAGTCCTGTCTAATAGTCTAGTATCTCATTCTGTCATGAAAATATCTCCTGCAATTATCCGCTTCTAGACAACATTAGTCCTCACCCCCAATGCTGGGGGAAGAGATATTAGAAAGGGGAAGAAAACAAGACACACAAAACTTTTTTCTTTTTTTTTTTTTTTAATCTCCTATAAAAGGGTGGAAAGCAGAGGCAATCAACCTTCTTCCAGTCTTGTTTCCTGTTGGCCAAAACCTTCACTTTTGCGCAGTACATTGCCCTGTGAAAGGGGACTTTCAGAACATAAACAAATCCTCAGAGATGCTATCTTACTTTTATTTATATAATGCCATAGAGTATGGTGCAGCACCTTATAGAGTTTGTAATAAGATCAGGTCGTCTCCCATAAAAATCTTGCAGTTGTTATGTGAAATGTTAAAATGTAAGACAGCATTAGAAGGAAAAGACTCATCAGAAATGTTAGGTGTTTTGTTTGGATGTCCTCAGGTGACATTCAGCTAAGAAATTAATTTCCTGAGAGAAACCTGCAGCAGAATTGAAACATTATTTGAATTGGAAAGAGATTAGCAGCAAAAAGAGAAAAAAAAACCCAAAGCCTTCTAAGCAGTCCTAAACTTTACTTATACCTGCTTACACCTTCCCTACTTATACCTCAAATTTTAGTTAAGAATGGTAATTTTTAAAATTTCCACTCAGTTATTTCAGGAAAACCTTACTCCAGATGTGTTCTATGGTGAACACTGAAATGATTCGTGCAGTCGTACAGTTCTGACTGAATAATTGATACATTTTGACAGGCTGAATGTACGATGGATTACTTTTGCTTCTCAATATATATATGATTATTAACCAAACTAGGTCTTACATGTGCTCATTAAGGGGAGAAAATGCCCCAAAGAGAATATTATTTGATGGTTCAATGAACTGAACTTTGATACTGCACTTAGGCTGTTGATAGCATTAAGATAGTCATGATGGTTTATGGATCTAGCTGTCAAATTCAAATTAGAAAATTTCACTGAGTTAGAGAAGACTTGGTGAAATGTAGAGAATTTAAAGAAATGCCATTGATATGTTTAGATCCAAAATTCCTCTTTATGAATTCTTCTCTTAGCTCCTGGAGGATGAATGGATATCTCCAAAATACTCTGATTTAATGTGGTTCTAGCAGACCTAAATCTGTCATGATATGTCCTAGACAAAGCTACAGCAGTTCCATAAAAAATAATTCAAAGCTTTAAAAAGGAGCTTATTCATGCCTAAATTAGAATGCCAAGCTATCTATATAGTCAGAGGAGAGAACTAGTATCCTCAGGAGGGCAATTCAGAGCATCTGAGTGAGATAGCTTTAGGCAGAGTTGTAAATGTTCCCTATCTATACATATTAATCCTGCCCTGAGGTCAAAGTTACCAAGTTGATACAAACTCATTAAGTCTGAAGTCAACCAAGCTTTCTGTGCATGGTGCAAATGGAGGTCCATTCTCGAAGGCTTGGCCATGCATAGCTCTCCAGGGATTGTCAGTTTTGCTCTTAAGAGGTTGTATATCCCTGATGTCATAGTGAATGAGCATCAGTTTGCATCTAGCTTTACAATATTAGAATGAAATATAGAAATGCGGAGATTCTTATAAAAGTCACTGAGAGGGTGTTCACACACAGTTAGTATGGGTATTAAGAGAGAGAAATTCATATATAGCACATAGGTAGAGATCTCTCCACAGGGTAAATAAAAGCACTCTAGGAATACGTCTTTCTCTAATGCCTAGTGAGGAAATCTGGTTTTCATACCATATGCTCTGAAAATTAGACATGTGAATATCCCATGAAAGGCAAATATAATGCCTAAATGTGAATGTTTGGTCCAACTTTGGATGTCCTAAAGCATGCAAACCCAGCCTATCTCTAGTCAAGAATGATGGGGCTACTGTAGGCCCCTTTCATGTCTGCCATTCCTATGGAAATAAGTTTGGATAACTAAAATGACACTTAAATTTCCATGTTTAAGTGTTTTGAGTTGCTGATGCTCACCAAGTGACTTAGCTACAACAGCAGTAGTCTTCAGTAGAAAGTTAAACCTGATTCAGACTGCCTGTCATTTCCTGTTGGTTAGATTATTCTCTGTCCTCGTTCCTGTGCATAAGAAGGCGAAGGATTACCTTTACCAAAGTCTAAATATCACAGTGTCTGGATGGCTACTGTGTACTCTCAAATACCGAAATGCATGTAAAAGTTACATTGCTTAAATACGTGGAAATGCTAAATGTTTATATGTCAAACAAATGCTATCTGGAGGATTTTAATCATGAATTATCTGGATCTTTCAATTACTTCTGTCTTCATTATTTGGAAAGGGAACTTAGATTCATCACTGCCCTCATGCTTTTTTCAGGAGCACGAATATATGCAAGAAGACAAGTGGTGAAGATTCAGCTCATTTAATCTGGACAGTTTTAGGATGTTTCTGAGCTGGTATTCTTATAAAAAATGTTAGCTAAACACTACCTGTTTCACTAAATTCACAGCTTTCTTTTTTTTTTTCTTTTAAAGTGCCTTAAACCCATAAATGTCTGTTATATCTCACCAGCTACTTCTTTCTGATGGTTATTTAAATATCACAGAACCATAGATCTGATTACTGAATTGCTAATTAATGGGTTTGGTTTGTTTTTAAGAAAGTTGTTGTTTCCATATTGTTCCGTATAATTTCACATGCTTCAGTGAAAATAATGCTTTAATTGTTGACTAGTGTTTATTTGCAGCTTTTGAGTAAACTCTGCTGTGCACTCTACCTACCCAAACTTGAGTCTGAAAAATTAAATGGTGTCTACAGACATTTCCTCAGTAAATTCAGTTGCATATGGTAGGTTCAGCCCTAATTTGTGGCTGAACCTCTGAATGGTTGCTAAAGAAGAATTTGCTTTTCAGGGGCAAAATAGAAATTGTATGCAGTCATTTACGTCTACATCTTCCATTAATACCATTTATTCAAGTAAGATGAGAACCTGTTTTATAAAGTATTTTGAGACTCTATAAGACCATCTGACTTTTTGCTTTATGTGGACATTCTCTTTTCAGAGAATAATTTGAAACAGAAGTATTCTGATATCTCAGCAATTGTAATATTGCAAAAGAAGTCATGGCATAATGTAGTTGATCTCTTAAAATGCAATATGAGATTATTTTAAGATTTGTAATGTAATTCTTTTCACTTGATTATTATAATGGGCTCTATAAGTAACACAGTCTAAATATGTTATGTTGGCAATGCAAGAATAGCAAAGGACTTAACAGGAGCAAAATGCAAATAAGCATGTAGCTTTGTTTTACTTCATATGCAATAATTATTAATGGAAAATTGGTTCATAAATGATTTTCAAAAGGATACACATCTTTTCAAGAGCTGGTCTTTTCTACTGTCAAACTCTGAGAGTCACCCTGATATGATGCAATAGGTTTCTCAGAAGGAAATAGTCTATTCTCCCTTTTACTAGTGCATGGGGCAAAAATATTAGATTTACAGTGAAAATTAAAAAGACATTTTTGTCTAGTGATAAGGAGGATGAAGCGTCAGATGTAGGTTGCCTGTAGAGGTTGTGGATTTCTCCAACACCAGAAATCCTTATGGTCAGGTGAGGCCGGCATAACCAATTATAGCTGATTCTCCTCAGAGAATATGACTTCCAGGTCTCTTCCAGCTCTGCTCTTCAAAGGACGAAAACCATTTGAATTCACTGAGCATTTTTTTGTTTATTGTTTATGGTATTGTATAGATTTTCTGATGGAAAGTTACTGATTTGATTTTGGGGTGGGATAACAAGGGGCTTTTTTATTTTGGTAAATACACTATTTTTTTTTTCTGCTAGTCATGTAGAATTAAGTGATTTTTTTTTTTTATGAACATTAATCGCAGTAAAATCTTTTTTCTGTCATGCTAACATATTTACATACTGAGTTTTGGAGAATGTTTTGCTAGGTCCAAGAGGAAAGGAAAAAAAAAAGGAGAGCTATTAGGGGTAATGGCATTTATAGCAAGGAACCTTTGAGCTGAATAGCTCAAAGTGGAGTAAATTATTCTCCCTTTAACATAAACTCGTTATGTTACAGGAAGGTGCAACTGCTTCCTATAAGGAAAGAGCCGATGGTCTGAAAACTTGTAAAAAAGTAACTCTGCCAGAGAGGCAAATGTTTAGGTTTTGTGTCTCTGAAAAATAAAAGCTGAAACTGCTATGTTTAAACTGCTGTTATAATAAATACTTTTTAAATAAGTATATTGCTTTGGGTTCTTTAAGAAACACCTCATTATTACTGCAGTGGTCTTCAGGGTGCTTTTAATCAGAAAATCATGTAAATTGGTACACTGGTTGGCAGCTAATAGACTTCAAGCTTTGGATGAATTATTTTGTGCTCATAACAGTAATAGGCATATTAAATCTGAGTATTTCATCATCAAATCTCTAATACAAGTTTAACACATTGAATCGTGATACTTGGCACTTGTAAAATGTTTTACTAGCCTGAGGCATTGAACAGACAATTGTTATTGAAACCCTATGAGGGCTAAGTTCTTATCTCTGTTTCAGGACAAAATAGCAACCCAGCTAAAGAAGTCTGTAATGTAAATTTCATTGACTGGAAGTGTGTATCAGAGATGTTTCTTTACGTGCTTATACTCTTCTCTAGATATTTACTCTTGATCACTGTTAGAAGACAGGGAGCAGATGGACTTTTTCTGTGATCCAGTCCAACTGATTTTGTTTCTTTAAGGTAGAAAAATTAAGTCAGAACACAAACCAAAGGAAAACATAAGTAAGAAATCTATAGTTTTGTGAACTTAATTGCATACATAACTTACTGGTTTCTTAAATCCACTTGTAGGCACTTTGTGAAGCAAATAGGAATCATCCAATTAGATGTAAACATGCATTGAGCAAGTCACCTGAACTTTGCTTATAGAAAATAAAAATCTATTAACATTCAAAGGGATCTACAGTGCAGTTTACCTCATCCTAAAGGAAAAGTCTAACTAGGCCAACTGAGTATGTCCTAGCAGTCTTTGTATGTTAACTTACTAAGATGAATAACACAGATACAGATGTCTTTATTCTAATTGGTGAATCCCACTTTCTGTCTGCCTCAAGGTACTCATGAATTTGCCATTTAAATCTGTCAAATATGCCCTTTACAGACAGTAGGGAAGACCAGTGCTCTAAAGCTGCATGTAGCCAAATTTTATTTGGGGGCTGGTGGACAGGTGTTTTTGTTTTGCAATTTCCACTGCTGATGAAGACAGGTGGTATAAGATGAAGATTAGCTTTTGGGTTGGCTCTGTGGACTCCCACTTCCAGCGGGCATAGTAAAAGTTACCCCCACTCACAAGCTGTCTAATATTTTTTAACACCTCACCTACTACTTAGTGTAGTACAATTTAGGGCTATGGAGGTAAATGGGAATTATGCAACTTCTATACTATTTTCTTCTGGTAAAATATTTTTTGGCACAGTTTTCTGACTGTTCTATATTAAACTGCTCTAGCCTCATTTTCAAGTGCTTGCACCCTTGACTACATGACTACATACTATCCTGCATCAGAGAAATATTCTTGAGTCAAACATGCGAAAAGCAGGGTGTTCAAAAATATAAACCACATTTTATCCTTTTTTCAAAGTGTAAAGTGCTGCTTTGAGCTGGGTGTGTTGCCATTCCTGCTTCCAGATTGCACTGAAAGTTCAGGCCTTATGTCACACACATATTCTGTAGAAGAATGTAAGTGGTTTGCTCTGGTTTAGATTAAATTACATTCCATCAGTGCTGTAGATTTTATTATCACCAAAAGAAACATTCAATTCACCTCCCATTTAATCTCCCCTCTTCCTCCTCTCCTATTCAAGACTGGGAACAAATGAATGAAATTATTTTAAACCCACACATTTGATATATATTAAACTGAATCTTTCTTGTTTTAGGATGTTTGAAGTTGTCTCCTTTGTCAATTATCAACACTCTGCTTCTGCTGGACTTTATTCAGCACTCCTCCGTTTCATTATAGAAAAGTAAATTAAAACTGTGGGTTGAGCATATATTTTCTCTTTTTCTATGCAGTCTTTCTGAGAAATGTGTTATGTTTTTAAGTATTCAGATTTTTAATCTTCAGCCTAAAATTTGTCTTTAGAATGCATTGGCAAGACACATTTGCTCATGGAACTCTGCAATATTTTTTCAATAAAATACAGCCTATACCCTAGTTACTTTCTCTTGATATCTACCTATTATATTTCTCATATATTTATTTACTGTTTAGAAATCATTTAAGCATTCACCTTGGGTTTGTTTTTTTAAATAATGCATCTAAGAGCAGACAAGGTTATTTTTTCTTTCACAAGCTTTGCACATCCACCCACTTCCTTTTTGCCATGATAAATTTTCTTTGTAGTTGATTATCCTGATTTTCTGGTTTGACATCCCTCAGGCTCTGCCTACTAAATCAATATCATCTTTCAGTGAATATTGTTGGGATGAGCTTTTTTCCCTTATTTAAAGAATACTTTAGAATAAACCCAAATGAAGATTTTTTTTATGATATGTCAATTTGTTTGTTCTTTGTATGCCTGTTTCTCAGTCAAATCTAAATCAATTGCTGTCTAAAGGTTTCTCATTTTCTACTCTTACAAATTGCTATGGTCCATTTTTTTCTTTCCTAGGCTGGCATTTATCTTTGTCATGTAGCTCTCCACATTTTGAAGTATACAAATACCATAGACCTCTTATGTTCCTTCATTAAATGTACTTGAGGTGTTGACCAGATTATGGAACTCATCAATTCCCTCTCAAGACACAAAAGGCATCTCCAGTTCTGTGGAAGGGAGGGGAAAAAAATTCTTTGCTTACTCATCTGGGAAACTACAATCTGTTGCCAAAGCCAGTTACCATGAGCTTTGACTGGAAATCAGCAAAGACAGCTGCTGAAAATAATAGTGAGAAAGGTTGTATCCAGTTAGAAAAGAGCTCCTTTGGCTTTGGAAGAGTGGAGGGACATCACAGAGGGAATATGAATATGCATTTCTTTTAATATGTACATAGCTAAGGATGTAAATATTCTTGGTTTAAGTGTTTGCTGTCATTGTTGTTGTTATTACAGTGTCACTCTCTCTCTCAAGACTTCTGTATGACCGGAGGATGCTTTTTACTCTAATTTTAATACTTTGTGTTGCATCCATATGTGTAGGCTTTTAGTATATCACTTTTTGTAAAATGTCCCCATGAATACATTTGGCTTTACCAGAATGACTGCCAGTTTGCTAGTATAAAGTTTTCGTAACAGAAGGAAGGGGGAATTCTGTACCATTTTAGAAGTGCACAGTTAGTTGCTACACTTCTGAGTGACTTTGTCCTTGCCATTCCATTTATCTGGTTGCTTCTCTTCTCAAAACAAACTTGTGCCAATGAATTGTTAATTCAAAATCTTAGAAACTTTGCTGGGAAAGCTTATAATCCTATGAAGCTTCCAGACTAAAGCAATTTTGGAGGTTTCCTTGGTTTTGCAGTGTTCCCAATTTGCTGAAGGATTTTGTACGCAGAGACATCAGTGTTGTTGAGAAGGTGAAACTGAGGATATCACCACTGGTGTTAGCATCTCTGTACAGAGGTCTCATTCCCAGACCTCTTAACTCTCTGCTTCTGTAAACAGCTGAGCTGGTGGGTGTTTCACAGCCACCAAAGAAGAGGAATATTTTGTTGCCCTGTCAGTTTCTTCCATTTCTGATGATCTGACCTTCTCCCAGTGCTAGCTCAGTAATCACAGGTCCATTTGCTGAGCCGGGTCCATTTGCTGAGCCAGGTCTACTCACTGACTGCATTGAAAACTCAGTTTTCTACCCAGGTTAATCTTCTGCTGAGCTACTAGCATCACTAGTTACATGAAGAACCTGGGGGTTACCAGAGATGGAGTTAGGTGAAAATGGTGTTAGGTGATAAGCATGGAGTTGGGAGAGGGAAGAAGTGGCCATGAAAGGGTCATGACTGTGTAATTTGGGTGACATGGTTTAGTGTGAGGCATCCCTGCCCATGGCAGGGGGGTTGGAACTAGATGATCTTAAGGTCCTTTCCAACCCTAACTATTCTATGATTCTATGATAATGCTGAACACTTGGATTGCATCACTCTTTTTTTTGTGAGCCAGCAGCCTAGTGCCAATTTGTGTCATGCTGTGCCTTTCCCACTTTAACCTAGGATGATACAAAGGGCTTCAAATCTGGGAGTCAGAACTGGCTTCTTTCTGTTGCACTTCCACAATATTTGTATTTATTCTGTTATGTTAATAGCTGCTCATTAAATAAAATATAGGGTAATACTGTTTCCAATCCTTTAAGTTTTTCTTATATTAAAGGGCTTATATGTTTTCGATAGGGTTTTCATTCTCTGTCATTACTGTAATTGAAAATATAGCCATTTTATAAAGCTTGTTTCAGCATTTCAATTCAAGAAGTCCATACTTAGAGCAACATTTTCCAATTTAGATACTTAAATTTGGTCTGCCATCCATTTTCTGTAATCCAGTAAGACTTATTTTCAGTGACATAATATCCATGATTTTAAAATATGTATTTAGGGTTTTCTGCACTGAATTAACCTGATTTGATTTTGGTGCTTAAGAGGAGGTTCCAGCATTGGAAAATGTTGACCATATGGTATGCAAATATCTCTAGACCAAGATTAATAGATATGGACATGTTTTTATCCTAGGAAGCAACTTCAGGTGGTTTAAGCATTTGTGAAATGGATGACCTGAAAAGACATGAAGATGGCATGAGAGCTACTGTAGTAACTAATCAAAAATGTTCTTCCAATATTACAAGTATACTTTATACACTGTGAAAGCAGCAAAATGAAAATATGATGATCATCTTTGAGAGAATGACTAGGAGCTGTGGGAAGTACAAAAAGGTTATTGATATTCCAGACTAAGAAGGGCAGCCCAAGCAATGTCGGTGATCCCTATGGGAGTAGGTATCAAGGGAAGCTTTTTGGGCTCCTAAACTTGGGTTGCTCAGGCAGAGCAGATGCTTTTAGCTCCTCAGAAGGCTTCAGCTCAGGATTGGCAATGTCCGTGGTGTAGATGCACAAAAATATCTAAGTAGATGTAGTTGACATGTTTTTCTTCATTTATTGTAATTTCTTGATGTCCTTTACTCTTTTGTTTGAAGCACCGTTGTTTAGAGCAGAACAGCAGTAGTGCAAATTCCATTTTTAATTTTAAAGCAATGGGATTAAATTATCAGAGGATTCAGTGGCCAGAGTCTTGACACTTAAAATAATTTATTTTACAGGATTAGGCAGATTTCTTAGGCTCTGGGAGCTCAAATACATTCCTTTCATTGACAGAAAACCCACTGACTATAGAGTGTTTAAGTAACTCAGCCTCTTTCATGATACCTTTTAATTTTGTAGCTAGGAGATTATGATCCACTTTATAAAGAATTTCTTATAAAATTATATTTCTATTGCAATCAATTTTGGCCCTGCCTTTCAGTGTCATTGGCATGAGCAAACAAAATACATTTCTTGTAGGGTAGTGAACAAAATGGTATATAGGATGCTGCAATACAGCCATGAATGCAATGCCCATGTATTTTGAAGTTAAGTCATAGTGCATGAGCTGTGAGTCAGGGGTCTCTCACTCCAAATAATAAGTTTTTCAAAACACACCAAAAGCTTTTGGAGAGGAAAAGTTGCTGAGAGATGGAGCAGTATATGTGCCACATTGTGTCCCCATATCCTTTGCAACTCAGACTTCCCTGTGTTCAGAGAGAGCTGAATTAGCCTTTTTTTTTGAATGCCTTTGCCTACACATTACTACTGTTTGATCTTTGATTTAATATGCATATTGGAGAAACACTGTGTAGGTCATGCCCCACTGTGCTGGGCGTAACTTTATAATAAATAACTAATCTTGATCCCTTGCTGCCTATAGTTTTTAGTAAAGTTCACTTAAGATTATAATAGTGTATTTTGTACTGAACTATGTGCATATATTAATAGGGTTTATATGTATTTTGTAATTATGGGGTGTGATTATGTGATACATTTTGTCCCTTACAAGGACATATTAGACATTAGATAATTATACCGCAGTGATACCAAATCTGACATTAAAATTAGTACTTTGAGATTTATGCCTCTTATTAAAAAAAAGACCTTAAACAGTAAGGCCTTCAGGTATGTGCAGTGTTTACTGACTTGTTAGGCATTAAGATGTTATTGTGCCCCTTCCTGAACCAGCTCATTTTAAAAGCTTAACCCTTTAAAATATTCCATTCAGATCATTATGTAGCAAGCTGTGACACTTAAACAAAACAAAGATAACATTCTCATATGAACAACAGATCACATTTCTTTCATCCTGGCTTCTAACCATTTGTTTAAAAAAGTCACAGGAAGCCAGTCCATAATCTGTGGTTAAGAGTTTAAAATCTCATGCCTTATTGTGACACATATGTATAGAGTGGTACAATAGTTTGCATTAGCTCAAAATTTGGGTGATTTGACCTTGACATCTGTGAGATATACCCAATCTTCTCACAAAAAAAAGGGGGGGGGGGTTCCGTTTGAAGCTCACATATGCGAATGTGATTTCACTTCCCTTGAAACTACTTCCCCTCATGTACTATGTATTTTAACTGCTGTTTTCTTAAAACCATTCACATATATTTTAATGTTATTTTCCTGTGTGATAAAACTGTTACATATAACGTATATGCATATTTCTTACTTTTTGAATAATTTTGGTGTGAGAAGTAGTATTTTCACACTGATTCCTGAATGCCTTCTGTAGGTAGTCTTCAAACCTAGAGTGATGCTTTGACTGGTAGCTTCTAGATGGAGATTGACCAGATCTCATGCAAAAAATCTCATGAAATCCTGCAGCACGCAGGAAGGAGGAGAGAAAATTGTTATACACAAATTAGGCTGCAATATCTATAGAAAAATATGTAAGAGACTTATATTAGTGTCTGTTACAGATGGCTGTTGTCTCTGCAGCATTGTTCTCCGTATCATCATCACCAGGGTAACTTAACCAACCTAACATTGTAAGTCTCAATGGATTATACCTTCTCATCCTATGTAATTTTTCTTCATACTAAAATGCAGGTGAACCACCTGATTTTTTTTTCTGAAGGTGATTGTATCTAGCTTACTTTGTATGTCAGCATAAATACCTGCAAAGCTGCATGAAGCCCAGTAAAGCTACTTGGGGTTTCAGTAGTTGTACTTGCACATTCTGTTCGGTTTAGGCTTTTGCTGTTTGGGAACCATTGATTTCAACTTACTTTATAGAGATAGAGGGAGAGGGAAATATGTCCATAAATACTGTAGGCATATTCCAGCCAATCTGAAGATAGCGTCTTGACCCTGGAGAATGTTCTGTTAACATCTCTATTTTTTTAAGTGTTCCTTTAGCTAGTTCTATTTCAAGAATACTTGGTTTCTCTGAGTGAGGGTGTTTGTGTAAATTTTATTGATGGCCTGCAGTGACACAGAAATCACGGGTAGTTGTTGGCTTCTTTATATGCAATCATACATAAAATAAGTATGTTAAATCTTAGGATGAAACTAAGACATTTCAAGAAGTAAATGTGTTAAAAAAAATAAACTGATTCAATGGTGCTGTGATTTATATATCACTGGTGGGAGGTGACATGTTTAATAGCGTGTTGATGCAGAAAGCTCTTATTGACAGTGGTAGTATTTGAAGTGTATTTTTCCCTTCTAAATTTGCAATACACAGCTATAGCAACAAATAAATATATCAGCCACATTTATAACACGGTTATTGTGTTCTGCAGTTGCTATAAAAGGTGTATTTTAAAATAATTCTCAGAAGATAGATTATAGCAGTTTTACATTGGGGTTAGCTTCCTAATAGGTCCTCAGAGTGAAAAATGTGCAGCATTTGCTGTTTACTAAAATGAACCACTATGTTTTCTAGGCCTGGTGTTAATGCTATGAATTGCACTAGGAATTAGATTTTCAGTGTATGCTTGTGATTGTATTTCTAAATACTCTGTTCCTTTTTTATATCAACTATCTCAGGAATTCCATGGTTAACTACAGCTTGCCACAGCTATAAAGCAGGAACTCCTATTTATTGGTCAGGCACTATTTTTATGTTTGAACAAAACACCTATTCTTTTGCTTTGCTTATCAACAAGCACTACTGTTTTCAGCTAAGGTTACATTTAATAATTAGGTTTTCTGGGGCCAAGAAGTCAACTATAACTTTAATGAGTTCAGTGACATCAGTAGGGCTGCTTATGCTCCTTGGCAATAGTCTGCTTTGTGTGAGCAGATCACATTAGCTTTAAGAACAGTGGCACAGATGCCAAGGTCAGGGCATTGGTAAGTAAGAGATCTTTGAGTAACATAAAGACCTAAAGCTAAAATTATCTAAGGCAAGAGAACAATGAACTGCTTTTTAGCAATATGGTAGCAGCACTCTTAAGAAGTTATTTTGTTCCATGTTTAAGTGTATGCATCCTCTCCCTGTGACAGTTGCATGAGGAGCAAGGAGGATCCTGAATGTCTGGGCTAGGAGTGGTAAAAAGAAAAAATATGCTGATGGGTACTAGTGCCCTTTATGCCATTTTTTTAATGTTTGAGCACTCTAAACATGGTGGCATTTTTCATCTATAAAGTGACCCTCATAATCAATTGAAAATATGCAAGAAGAAAATTTGGAGTAGATTTTTTTAAATACCTCATTGAGAAGGCCTTCCTTTTGTAGGTAATCTGTGATTTGTTATTGTTAGACAGAAGTATAATACAAATAGGCTATTGCTTTTTCTCTTTTCAAAAGGTAAAATTAGCAAATTTTCATTCATTCCTACTTCAGAATAGAGGAAGAACAAGACCTGCTTTTTGCCTTAAGTGAAAGAGAATACACGGAGAGAACAGAATTAGTACAAAGAAAATGAAAAGGAAGGCAGTGAAACAAGACACTGAAGAGAATGAGAGCCAGTAATGGATGTTACAGCAGGCAGAGAAGTTGGGAGAAAACGCTGAAGAAAAATAGTTTGAACTGGAAATAGCCTTCAACCAAAACCATAGTGTTCAGGGAGAAGTGATGGAATAGTGCACAGATATTTGTATGAGATTTAAAAATTGTGCATCCCGTCAGGCTGAGTAACATTCATCCATGTGTTGCATACTGTTGGAAATGTTAATTTTTTTCATGCCACTTGCTAGCTTGCTCTCATTGATTCAAAATGCAGCCTCTTCTGGTTGTATTAGAACTAGCTGAGGAATAAACGTGCCCAATTACTGAAATATGTCAGACAAAAAAGATGCTATATGTAGAATGAGTGGAAGGGCAAGACTGTTTTTCCCTCAAGGGGATTGGCAATAACAGTATAAAGTTAACTGCATGAATGTGTTCCAAGTGATTTGAAAACTTAAAATGTCATACCATATTTTTAATGTGATGGCTTTATCTCATTGCCAGGGCAAAGTACTTTTACTGCTGGAATATACAGCTATGAAAACACTTAAACTCACAGCACGACCTACCAGCTTGAAAACTCCTTAATGACTTATGCCTAAAAATTGAGGTGCCTAAGCTGGGGAGGATGTTTCATGTTTAATTTAGGATTCTTTGGGTGCCCTAAGCTCTGCTTCTGTGCGTGACCAAGACCGAGCTAATCCAAGTAGCTTGACATTTCTCTGCCTACTCCCATCTGTGCGTGCAGAGCACAGCGAGCGTGTACTGACTCAGCTGGAGGCCTCACACAATGTGTCACGGTAGCTGCTGAAACAAAGGAGAGCCAATCTCATCATCTAACACCAGAACAAGGAAGGTGGCTTTTTGCAAATGAAAGGCAGCAATTCAGTTTTCATCTTTTTGCACCACATTTCTCTCTCTGTGACATCTGTGCCACTGTAGAGCAAAAAATTCCTTGGACCAGGGGAAGAAACCATGAGTCTTTCCCTGAAGGTTATGGCATCTTGTTAAGGATTCTTGGCTGTTTGTGCTCCTGCCTTTCTTTATTCTGTCCAGTGACTCTTTCAATACGTATTGTGTAAACAGATCTCCAAATAGTTTTAACTGTATATTTTATTAAATAAGTCCCAATTCTACAAAGCAATGGGTGGCAGAAGTGGAAAAATTTCTCCTGTTATGTAATGTCAAACTCATTTTTTCAGATGCTGCTGCCTTGCACAGTTAGAGAAACAGCTACTTTCTAGGAATGGCTTGGAGGGCAGAGAAGGAAAATGTTTTCCTCGGAGCAGGTTTATAGGAGCTACTTTGCTGTGATTGATCGTGAGAGTCTAAATGAATACCAAAACAAAGGCAGGAAGAAAAAGGTGGGGGGAAAGGAAGACAAACTGAAATCTGAGAAAACAAGTTGTTCAATAAATTCAAGCCGTAAGAGCTCCTTTATTTCTTATATGGCTTTATCAGGTTTCCATGAGAAAAGATTGAAACAGAATTTCCCAGTAGGAAATGGCAGATTTTAGTGCCGCATGGAAAAGTGACAGTGCTAGATCGAATGCAGCACAAATGCCAACAGGTTGCTGTCTTCTGGCTCAGAGCTTTGATTATACCAGTTGCTGTCTTCAGCCTCTGCTCCCGGGCTAGTCCCCTCTGCCAGTCACAGAAGCTTGTGCCTTCCCATGCAAAGTTTGTCATCAGTGCTTTCCATTCCTGCCGAGATGATGCTTTTCTTCTGTATGAAACATAAAATGCAACTTGTACCTTAAATCCCAAATAAAAGAAAACAAACATCTTGGAGACTTTCTCATTGCAAAGAAGTCTTTCTTGATTAGCATTATTGACCCGAATATGGTATCTCAGGTCATCACTTCAGTCATTCTCCATGAGGTCTTAGGATGCTTTCCTGAAGCTTGCCATGTATGAAGGTTTTCCTGCTTGGTATCCTTTCCAGTCAGCCAGAGCTCCCTATGCTCTGTCTCTGACTTTGTGCCTAGGAGAAGCACTGCAAAAATCATATGCCATGGGATAAGGAAAGAGCTATAGAGCTATTTCTGTGTTTTTGGCTCTTAATATGGTATATGGAATGCTCAGTTAAGAACTGTAACAGAACACCTTATTGATGCTGTTGTATTCAAATAATACATCAATGGGGTAAATGTGGATCTGGCCTAGCAGGCAGCGCTGCTATTTAATGAGACCTCAGTACTTCCCTGTAACTTTGTACCTCTGTGATGAACATATTATCAGACATTGTTATGTTATCAGATGTTAAATATTGTAGTATTATTAACACCTAGGCTTTATTCAGGGTTTGCTCATGACTCAGGCTGATGTTTTAACTCCAGTGCAGGAATCCCACTGCTGGAGAAACAAACCTCTTCCTGCTGTCGCATATGTGCAGTATCTCTGTGCCAACCTAGCAGACCATAAGTGTTCAGTATCTATGAAGTCCAGTGAAAACATAAACACAGCAGTTTTCTTGGTTTATTCTGTTTTGAACTATTAGAAGCTCAGATCTTTAAAACTTGGTGATGCATTATCCTATACTCTGTTACTGAAAAGCAGTATTAAAAAAGTTGTTTGCTAACGTTTTAGAAATATGCTGTCAAATAAGCCTATACCTCATCTAAGATAGGCATTGGATTAAAAGCCTCACAAAAATGTAAATTAGTATTTGACTTCCTTCTAGATAGAGTTCACTCCTTAAAGGTATATCTTTCCCTCAGATGTATTCACTATACTTCAGGTTGTTATTAGACCCCTTGATCACAGTTTCCCACGTCTTCCCTTTATGTTTCTAACCACCTAGACAGTGTGGGCTCTCTGGTGAATGATCTGGTGCTGAGTTTGATAGATAATCTTGGCAAACCTGTGAACTGTACCAGTTTGAGCTGGGAGAAGTTCAAATTTGTCCAGACTAGCTGCATGTCTTGACACTTTATGCCTGCATATAGCACCAAACACAGTTATGCAATGGAGAAGAATATCAAAGATGTTTTGAAGGTTGCAAATAGGTTTTATGAGTGAGAATCATCCTTTCTGTTGCTTCCAAAGATGAAAGCGCTCAATTTTCATGCACACGAAAAAAAGACTGTCAGATGTTTTAAGTGTAAAAACTGCATAATGTGGCTTCTTGTCATATCTGTGGTTCCCTTGTGGATGAAAATTTTAATCAGATGGTTTTGTAGTTTAAAGATTTTTCATTTGATTTACAACTTGTAGGAGTGGAGTAGCAGTAAGCAATCAGGGAGAATGCCATGAAGAGGACAAAAGGAAGGTGAAACACAGCGTTAATAATTTAGTTTCAATAATCTTAAAAGGTTTACCAGTCACTTTTAACCTTGCATCAGAAAAGAGAAAAGCACAGAAAGCAAGCTACTGCAGTGAATCATAAAAATGTTTCTTTTAATTTGTTACGCATTTATCTAAGTCCAGATGGAAAGCAACCAATGCATTTGTTAAAGAAAAGGGTCAGAAAGACAACTACCCATCAATCTGACTTAGTCCTTTTGAGAGGACTGCCTGCATTTTCTCCTGGGTCGGTAAAGTCACGAAGTAATGGCAGTTGTCACTTTGAAAATATAGAAGTGGTATGAGTATTTCAGACTAGCTAAAGCAACATTTTAAGCATGCAGTAGGATTTTGAGAAGTGCTTAAGCAGGTTAGGCATCTAAATGCTATTGATCTCAGTAAGAATTAGATACCAACCGAAGACTCACTTGAAATAAGTAAACTGGTAAGCACTTATGTTCAGGTTTCCTATGAGGCAGGGTAACACAAAAAGTGACACTTTTCAAGATGGTGCTGTGGGAGTTTTTAAAAAGTACTCTGGTTTTGTTTTTTGTTAGGAAGGATCAGGATGTCATAAAAAATCATGTGGCGTTTGTATACATAACTCCTCAGCTGAACAGTTGTATTTTTAACACGCACATTTCAAATTCTGCCACAAATGGGTTACATGTATTTCGATTTTTGGCACAAGACATTGAAACTATGTTTGTAACTCTCTGTTTTCATGGTATTGGGCAGTTTGTACAACACTGTTGAAACTGAAAGTGTTCCTAGGGAATTAAACGCCTGAAATTTGAGATAGGGAACCCAAACTTTGGGATCTGCTATGATTTATTTTCATAAAAATGGTTTAACACTTAAACATTCAGATAGCTGGGCAATTCATGGAATATGGAGTATTTTTGTATGCATATGCCAAATATGGCATAATAAGAATAATAATCTTTCAATTGTAAAGTTCTCCGTCATTTTTATAGAACAAACCTTAAGCACTTGTCTCTCTTCTAGACAATACTTCTTTATACCGTCAAGTTTTAAAACCTCAGAGCACTAATTACTCCACTCAAAACTGCAAGATGTCTTTTTTTAAGTAGACTTGTTACCATTTGACAGCAATATTCTATACTTGCATGTCAAAGCAGATTCCCTCCTCCAAAGAGATTACTTCTTCATTTATATTGAGAAGCATCATGTAAACGTGGAAATAGTAAGGGGCAGGTGCATGATGATTATATCATTTTCACTGTTACCCAACCTGATGATTGTAATGAATCAGATTTTTATTTTTTATTTTTATTTTTTCTTTGAATACAAGAGCTGGTAAAATGGATTATTTCCAGCTTGGGGCATTGTTGATTGGTTAATTACTGTTTACCACTGTACCAGTATTGTTTCTCTGAGATGAAGTTGAATGAAAAGTGAGAGCAGAAAATTCACAGCTTAATCCAGAGAATGGGCAGGTTGCATTAAAGCGAAATTGAAATTACAGGCACTGAGACCTACTCCAATGAAGATCTCCACGAATGGGTCACTAGGCTTAGAAATGTGTTGATGTTCTTAGCTGCTCTTTGGCATGAATATTTTGTTGAGACAGGAAATATGCTTGTTCTAATAGTGGTTTATGAGGGATTAAAGTAAGGTCTTTCTGATTTGTTTGCATTTTAATGACTATAATTTTTCAGTCTTACATCCATGTAAACTCCCCACACTGTCAGATTTATAGGGATATACATGGATTTAAAAGGAATGGTTCTTAATTAGCATTTGGAATATTCTACATCTTTGAAAATGTGGACTGGGGGTGGGACAAGTCTGAAGCCAAAATAGACTGGCATGCCATAGGTTTCTATTTGAAGTGCACTAATTGAACTAAATTAGTGCTTTTGGTATTCATGGATAGTCTGTTTCCTTTGATTTTTATTATTTTTACTAAATTGCTCCTTATTAGAAATGGCTGTAGTTGAGTCCATGAATTGTTGACAAAAGAATCTCTTTAGCTCTGCCTTTCATTATTCATGGTATGCTGTTGATCTTTGGAATAATGTTCTACAGTTTCAGCTTTTAGAGCAAAAGAGTAAAACTTTTATAAACAGAAGGAAGGGAAGTTTGAAGAGATTTTTGGGTCAGCTATGTAAACTCTTTCCATTTAAGTCTTTATCCAAGGGAGTTTTGTTCACAGTAAATGAACAAATAAGCCCATAGATATCAAACTGATTTATTTATTTATTTATTTATTTATTTATGTTACTCCAGGAGACATTTGTGCATACTTTTTTTTGCAAAATTTCCTCATGTGAGGTATGCAGTGTTGTAAGACTTCCAGTAGCAAGCAACGAATGCACAACTATCTAAATTATAATTATGTCTTTAATATTTCTTCATCTTAGCCTCAGCTGTACTGTTCCTGGAATCTTTGCTAAATTTATTTCCAAGGCAGTAACTCAGGGGAGCAGTCCCATGATTTCAAGCTGAAGGTTTGAAGTGGGTTTTTGTAACATTTTATTTATGGCGTTCCTTTATTGACTTTTCTGTAATGCTCAGCACTGTAGCGTCAGAACACCTCATGGACACTAATGCATTGAGCATTTCAGCACTCCGGTGCAGTTAGGGAAGTTTTGTTTTATGGATGGAGAGTTGAAGCACTTAAAAACTGGCCAGCAGAAGTGCACTGGCACTTTGTGTCAATGTTACAGAAAGAACCTGCATTGTCTAATTCTTGTTCTAGTACTTTGAGTGAAATGCCATCTTTCCTCTCTGAACAAGTTTTCACTTGTTTTCCAGTGACAAATAGACTGTCAATGTAGTTTAAAGGTCTGTCATGGTTGGAAGCCATCAATGTGTTTCCAAAGTTAATCAGGATCTTAAATTTCCCCTCCACTGGCAAAGGCCCCTGCCCTTGAATTGTGTGGCACCATAAAACCCCTGGGGATGCACCATGACTTCATCATAGTTCAGATGGAATTGAAAACTGAGCATTTTGGGACATGGAACAGGCACCAGTGAACTGTGAATTTTTTATATATATATATATATATATATATGACTGTCTGTATTTTTGCTGTGAAACCATTGATAATGCTGTGACAGGCGCATGGCTGGAAGGTGCTCATGGAATGATATGGAGCCCAGTCAGTATTACATCTGTGACAGGAGTGCTCCGTCTGTCCAGGCGCTTCTCTGAGGCTTCTCTATAGTCAGCTCTGACATGTGGGGCAAAGCTCTACATTTCTGATGTCTTTTTTCCTTCAAAAGGGAATGTACCTATGCTCTCAGTGCAGTAGGAAGATGAGAAAAATGTGATCAGTTTAATTTCTTCCCTATTCCTTTCTGAAGGAGAGCCTGTGTCAGGTTTCTTATTACCTGATCTAATTTATTGTCAGAGATTGTATTATACCAACCTAGATACTGAAGTTACTGACAAAAAAAATGTTATTTTCATGTGTGTAGAAAAAGAAGGGGGGGGGGGGGGAGGGAGAGAGAGAGAGAGAGAAAGAGGAGGGAACAACATAATTGCCAAAAAAAGTGTTTCCATGTGGGAATATAATCAGGGTGGAGGAGGGGATGCTGGGAAAATTATTCTGATCTTCAAAGTTTGTTTTAGTGTGTTACATCTACACAAATGCAATTTACCTTTAAGCATAATTGGCTGTTGTGTTAAGCTCCCTGTCCACCGTGAGGAAATCACCATTATAGCTTTCATATGGGGAGGAATTCAGGAGTGCCTGTTTATATTGCTACCATTTATAAAACATTTAAAGCAGCTATTCTGCTGAATAAACATTTGAGAGTCTGAAGGATAAGCATATCGCTTAAACTTCTTAAGACTAAACTTTCCAAACCATTTCCTGCCAGAGGGAACTAGCAGTAAAATTGCAAACTCTGTGCTCCAAGATGAGATAGGCAGAATTAGATTAAGCAGCTTACTGTTGACATGTCTATTGATCTGGGTTCAGCACTGTTTCCTGTCTCTGCTAGCAGTTAGATTGCTGTGTACAATAACACAGTGGCCTGGTTTGTGTGGAACTGGGGGACTCCAAGCATCAATTACTCCAGGAAGGCAGTGGCACTGGGAGATAAGGTTAAGCCGCTCACAGTGTTTAAGACTGCTGAAACCCAAGCAACATATTTGCTGTCTAAATTGCTGCTTATAAATTTGACAGTGTTCCATTTATGTTGTTGATTTTTTTTCTCCCCTTCTCCAAAGAGAGATCATCCTGTATTATTCTGTGCAGGTAGCAGTTCAGTTCTCATTATAAACACATATTGTTCATCAGTCTTCCCTTCCTATCAGCCCTTTGTTAAAAGTTCCTAAGCATCACCTGGATATTTGAGTAAAAAATAGTTAGGAGGGAGAAAGGCATGAAATGTTACAGAAACTACTCATAATAAACTAACAACATTTTCACGGTCATATTGGTTCTGGTACTGCATTAAAGGGATTCTTTTTTTTCTTTTCTGGTTTTTTTTTTTTTTCCTCTCTCTGTGGGAACACAGCACTGAGTAACAGTGGCAAAGAAAAAAGAAATCTGGTACCCTTGAATTTCTCATTTAGTCTTCTGTTTTTCTTCTTAAGCATTTCTATCTTATGCCATGTTACTTTTTTCTCTTTCTCTAAGACTGCTAACAGGATCACTTGAAAGCAAAATGATGCTTTTCGCGTTTAAAGAAGCCTAGAGAGAATTCTTTCAGGGTCTGCTTCTGATGGACTCAACCTCTTTTTATTTTGTCCTTTGGAGAAGGGTCACGCAGAAGAGTTTTTCTCCAGGGGGCACCTTTTAAGTTACTTTACAAGTGCCTATCTCAGTTTTATGTCACACACTTTGCAATTGTCTTAAATTCAACCTTCGAAAAAGAAATTCAGTATTCCCATAGAAATATTGATAAAGTTAAGTCAGTTCTGGCATTGCAATGGGAGATCTGTGCTGTGAAAATGATGAAAGGAAATATTTTAATAGTGACATTTGAGTTCATTTATCATGACATTTTAGGGACTTGGTGGTACGTATTTTTATCTTTGAAAAGCCTCTCAGCAGTCTGCTGGTGTTAAAGTGCAGGAAGGCACTCCTTCCACGCAGAGCACAATGCTATAAAAGTCCAAAACGATACAGCAGTCAACTGTGATGAACAGCAGTAGGAGTTCTAACGGGCATGCGACAAAAATGAACCTAAGTCTCCTTTTATTAATTTATTTTTGAATAGCTTGTCATGCTGTAATTAACATTACCCTATGCTAAAATTACAACAGCGTCTGAGCTTCTGTATATTGGCTCATACCTTGGTGCTATAACTGAATATAGGAATATTGAAAGGCTAACAGAACATATAAAACATATGTTTTAACGTTTCACTGGCATATTTTTTGAGTTTTATTTTAATGAGTTGCTGATGGGTGTTATTGTTAGCTTTTGTATAAGAGGCACTAAAGTATTACTAGCAGGTGGACAAAATAAATACTTTATATTGTCTAAGATTATAACTACCAATACAAAACCTATTCCAATTATTGGAAGCACACTGAACCCACAAAGTCTGGTGTCACTGAGATTTATAACTCATCCTCATCTAGTGCTATTGTGCAGGTACATGTGTGATCTTTACAGGGAGTATCCACTTTCAGACGCTGCACTGCCTCATCACAATAGGATTCTGTCATTTAGTAATTTAAATTACATCCTTTTATTTGTTAACTCCTTTCATAAGTGTTTTTAAACTGCCACCTTCTGCTCTTTCTTTCTTGCATCTTCTCCCTCTTGCAGAGTCTCCTTGCAGGTTTGCTAATTCTGTGGGGTTTTCCTAACACCTTCCTGTCCACAGTCCTGTCAAGGGAACCAGTGAGCATGCAGGGGTTAGCCTGGAGCGGAGTTTGCTTTGACTTAATTGTGCCTATTGTTATAGGTGAAATAAGCACATAGTGCAAAGCGGCTGGTGTTGCTGATGGCTTGACAGGCTCAGCTTGCAATATAGTGTACAATATGGTGTACTTCCCCAGAACTACTTCTAGTAGTTAAAAAACAGTTCTAACATTTTTGCCTAGAAAGACAAGAAAGTAGTAGCTTTAAAGTAGATATCTTCTTAGCCTGTGAAGAAAAATAAGGAGCAAATTAACAATAACCAATGCAGATATTGTTTCAGACTGCTAAAATTCTATTACTAGCAAATCGGTTGCAGCACAGATATATATATACATATATGTATATATAAAACTGTGAGCATCCTCTAGCGTATCTGTACATCCTCTAGCATAGCCATTTAGTAAGAAAGAACTATAGAAAAGTGATGTGGAGGTGCACATATCAGTGTCTGAGGATATCAAAACCCTGTGTTTTTTTTAAGGACCGGGACAACTTTATCACAGAGTACCATTGACTGTAATTTGGCTCTTTTTCCACTACCCCCCCCCCCCATATTTAAATGCTAAATTCCCACTGAAAGTGAACTCATGTTATATGCAGAATAGTTACATTCTTTTTTACTTTGATTAAAAAGCAAGCCTAAGAATAAGGAGATCTGGACAAAATTAAGTCTTTCGATTGTTGATTTGCAGATGCTTAGATGACTATGGGCCTTGCTATAGCTCTACGGTTGTGTCTGTTTGATGGTGTCAGTATTACAAAATGAACTCTTACACAGTGAAACATAAAATAAGACATGTCAAACCACTAAAATCCGTCAAAAAGTAGTATAAAACCCAGAAAAATCAGAAAATACTAGAAATGGGTCTGCAGATGCTGTCAGACAAGTTGTTATCCCGTAGTGTATCAACAGAAAATTACCAATTCATTCTTACAAATCACATTTTTATGCCACACTCTTTTCACAGACTCTAAATTCCTTGTGTTAATGTAAGATCCAGGAGCCACAAAGCTATATGTGAAGTACCTGTTACAGTGTGATAAATAGCTCAAGTACACTGTGGGGTTTATGCACTTTCTCTTTTCGTATCAGAAGTATCCTCTATGTTGGTATCATTGCAATATATTAGTAAAGAGAAAAAAAATCCCATGAGATTATTATTTTCCATTATTTAACATTGTCTTCCTAGCTAAGTATGAAGGGAATGAAATCTTTTTGAGGTTTTCCAGATGACAAACTCCCAAATGGTATCAGGGTTCTTACCATTTGGAGGAATGTATTGTAAAAGGTAAACAGGGCTTTAGTAAATCACCGTATTTTCTCAAATTAATTAAAAAATGAATTTAAAATTTCCTAAATAATGAAAAGAAACACCCCTGGAATTATCTGTGTTTTCTTCTTGTTGATTTCATGTGACCACAGCTTTAACCTGGAATAAACCCTTTCTCCTCAGTTAAATAGATCACTGTTTCATTACACATATAAGTCTTCAAATCTAGTGCCATTTTCTCAGTCCTATATTGAAAATATTTTATTTAATCTGTTTTTAAACCTGTAGTTATCATACAGGTGTAATTATCAATGTATATATTTCTTTAATTTTAAGCTGTATTGTTTCTCAAGTAGAGAGTTTGATCACGGAAGAATAGCACATAATGACAGTCATGTTCATGCTAGCTATGCACCAGGAGCTCTCATGATGAAGTCATTTACTATTTCAGTTCTTCATTGATAAGCCATTATCTGTACACTTCTTTATAACTGCAGGGTTTTGCACATTGCCACAGAAAATTAGCACTAATTCACTGCAACCTATTTCCCTAATTCCTCCACAACGCTCCGTGACCTTTTCCAGGATGGTGTTTTTTTGTGGCAAGGTGAAGAGGAAGGAAAATTAGAGTTCACCCTTTCCAACTAATTAATTGATGTTTTGTTTTAAAGATAGTGTTACCTTTTTAATGCAGTTGTTAGAAGACAAAATTTCTTCATGCCTTTTTTCTGTTGACTTCTCCAGCGCTTTGGAACATACCATAACTTCATTCTAATGCTTATAAAGTAGAAATTACAAATAGAGTTTGTACTTGCTAATAATCCCAGAAGATGTTTATTATAATACAGTAGTAACAATTACAGTAATTGTTTATAAATTTTTTCTCAAAAAACTACTGTAGCATTTTCATCTGTAAAGGATGACCTACAGGAGAAGGAGTAGATTTTCAAATCATATGTTAAGAAAGAATGAAAAAATCCTTTATTTGTAGGCAATTCCTTTTGTTCTTAAAAATTAAGTAAAATTCTATGAAAAAAAATGAAGTAAGCTGTAAGAAAACTTTTGGGCTTTTGTGTTTTCATGAGGAGGCCTTCTTTTTGTAAAATGTTCTCAGGAAGATCTGTAATCTGGATTGCAAGTGCAGTTATAAAGTGAGACACAATGAGCAAATAAAAGAGCTTTGCGTTTACTGTTTCCTCACCCAAGCCATATGTTTTAACATGCATGGGGTTTGTTTTGCTGTTTTAGGGCGGAGAAGCAGTAAAAGCAAATATTCACATATACACGCACAGCAGACTCTAAATTCATCATCTCTTTCTGAGCATAAATTTGCGATCTTCCAAGTAGGAATGGAAGGTTCCCTGTGATGTGGCAGAAGCTGCAGCACATAAGGCACCATCGTACGCTGGATAGACAGACATTCTCAATACGTCAGACTTCTCCATGCTCAATTGGAAAAGCTATTAAGTGGTGACTGCAGGGCAGTGTTTTTACTTTTTCCATGTCTTGGCTTGTTTATGTTAAATCAGACTGCAGGAGGTCTGTTGCGATTCTCTGGCAGTTATTGCAAGGCTTGCTGTGGCAAATTCTATTTATGACATTTGCTGTATGCTAGGTGCAGTGAATCTTGGCAGACAATCTGGAAAATTTCCCATCTTTGTACTTGCAGAATATAATATCTCAGTAATGGTGTGACTGTGGTGACTCACTGCGAAGGTCCTAAGTTCAACTACCACAGTAGCCTAAAAATCTAGACACACTTTAATTGCTGCCATGACATTTGAAGTATTTCCTTCACTACTAGATGTAAAATATTAATTTGAAACTTCTCCTGTTTTGGCTAGAGTATATTCAAACTGAAGATAAAATCCAAAAGTGGCATTTTAGAGGTTTAGGATAGCGGCTTCTGGACAGCATTTTTTTACCAATGTCATGTCTGTTAAGAGGAATTAATCTTACATGTGTGCATTTTCGTACTGCAGCTATTCTCACTGACGAGCGCACTGCTAATCTTGCAATTATCCTACACAAATAACATATTGGTGATTATAAAGATTCAGGATTCTGTTATGCTTCTGAACAAGGGTAAACATGTTGTCAAAAATCATTTATCCGTACACTAAAAGCTGTTGTTTATTCCATTGTTAAGTCTCACTTTAAAACTGGTGCCCAACTTTTCTTTATGGAAAAGTATATCTTCCATATAAAACCAGAAACCATTAAAACTTTTTGGGAGCATATTTCATATTCATTTAGGGCATCTTAGCTTCTAAGAACAAATGTGGTTTATTTACAGAGTGAATAAAGCTAAGTGACAGTAAATGATTGAGCTTTCTTTTAAATAAGAATAACATATAATAATAACTTTCTTTGGGGTGGTTACAGTCTTCTGCTTCTTTTAGTTTTGAAATCTGTACTTCACGGTCAAGCAGGGGTAAATTAATCTTTCTATCTGTAAAACAAATCAAGTTGGGGCCTCAAGACCCTATAACTTAAGTGAGAATGATGATTATATAGATGGCCATCAAAAGGCCAGTGCTCATATGACTGCTGGGTGAATAATAAGTCTTCTGTGAGGGTTTTGGTGTCTTGGCTTTATCCTGGGCTTCTGATGTGTTTTGATAAATGTGTAGAGCTAAAGCATCCATGGGATAATTGGTTCAATCCCCGAGATCTCTGGGAGGTTGCCCAGAGCATCTGCCCATAAGGTATGGCCCTCAAGCTGGGAGCCCATGCTTTGGCAACACCACAGACTTATTTGTCATCTTGCCATTAGCTTTGTGTCAGTGTAATGACAGAGCACATGGGTTAGCTCGGTTGCTCTGTGAAGGCTGCAGCAGCATGGACTAATCTCTTCCTGGCATCTCCTTCTTTTGTGCCATATCACATTTCCAAATTCTTATGCAGTTTCATGTGTCTGTCATTGGCATGGAAGAGTTGACAGCTGCTACATGGTGGCAAAGCAAATATATCCTTGCCTCCTTGCAGTCCTCCTTTTTTCTCACATAGTTTTTCTAAAGGAGGGTAAAAGGACTTTAAGGACAAAGAATTTGTTTTGTCACTTTGGGAGTCTTTTGTTTTCTCATGCTAAGACCCATCAGAATAATACCTTTTGCAATAGGAGACGTACCTGAACGATACCTACGGGGTACCATAATTAACATGCAAGTCTGAAAGTGGTAAGAGAAGACAAAGGAAGTGAAAGAGAGCTCAGTCTTGCACTTCCCAGCTGCTGACGCTGGTGACTTCAGTAATGAATGCTTATCATGCCAGAAATGTGAACAGCATGTGGACAGGGGTTTGTTTCCATTGTAAAGAGATAGCATACTTAATTAATTTCATGAGGCCTCTAGGCTGCTGTTGACAAAATGTGCTTACACCACAAAGTTAGGTTGTGGGTTAAGGCTAGGGTTAGGGAAGGTTTGAAGGGCTGATCCCTAGGCTCAGATTACTTCCAACATTTTCTTTAATGATACAGATACAATAGTTCTGCTTAATTACACTTTGCTGTCTCAACCAATCTTTCCCTTGAGTCACTGAAAAGTTTATTACAATGCCTTAATCTGATTATGAAAATTAATGGACTTGTACTATCTTTTAATTTGCAAGAGTAAAATCTCCTTTTTCTTAAATTTCAACCATATTAAAAGTATATAGTAGAGTTGTGAGTTTGAACTAAAGCCTTGCAGTGTTATAATATGAAGGCAATATCATAAAAAGCAACATTTTACTGACCTAGTGCAAATCAGCACAGAAAAGTGTTTAGCAGCTGAAATCATGTGAGCAAAATGTAGGAAATGCACAGGAACTTGGAGGATGTATAGAAAAGCATACACGTGAGAAAAAGCTGGGAGGGGGAAACCCGTAAAGTGAGTGTGAAAGCCTGAAAACACACATTTTGTTTCCTACCACTTGTATGTTTTGGCTTAGCTAAAGCAGTTGAAGTGTATCTAGCTTCCCTTTTACTGTTAACTTCGGGTAACCCTGCTTTTAGGACACTAGGCTTCACCCACAGTAACCCTGAGCTTTCCCCTCTGCTACCGTGCCTCAAAGAGAAGGGAATGCCTCCTTCCAGCTGCGGAGGCAGGAGCTTTGCTTTGGAGGTCTTATCCTAGGGCCATCGTAGGGATGGGGTCACCAGGGGCTGCACCAAGCACATGCTTCTGCTGGCTTTCCTTGAGCTGTGTTGGAATCTCTCAGGCGTGAGCTATTCCTGATACCACACCGTGAGTTACCAACACCAAGGGTATGATGAAAGCCGATAAGGTTATCACCATGGCAGACGGCAGGAATTGTCGCATGTTTTAGCAAAACACACAGTTATTTCCTGAGACCACCTCTGCACTGCAGAATTTCCTAACATGCTTCCTTAGAAGGCTCAGCTGTAGTGCAGTGTCTGTTCCATGTTTTTATCTTTTTTTTTCCCTTTCTAGCAAGTTTGTGACTTGACTTTACAAGTGTGTTACAGAAGCATGGGGATGTAATGGGAGACAGGTTGGTGTGATGAAGAAATACATGAAGAGTCTTTGAGGAATCAGAAGTCATTGGCCATCTGAATTCTGGGAATAGGTATGATTTAGTGCCAGCTAATTAGAGATACAGCTGGAAGCCAGGGGGAAGGTGGCTACACATGAAAAATCATAGCTTGAAAAGACTAAGAAGATGCACTGAATGTAGGTGTGAAATTACTGAGAATTTATTTGAACACATTTTAACATAACCTAAGAAATAATCCACAGATAGCACAGGACCTAAAACAGTATCAGAAACACTTAAATTTGTATATGCATGTTACACCGTTTTTTCATTAACGGTTCCACACCTCCCTCTCCTCTCCCAAACCAATCTGGTAATGATTGAGACCTATAAAAACAGTGAAATAAACTCAGAGAAGACCCAGAGCATATCAGGATGGTGATTCACTGTGTTAGGAAATTAAATTCTGTTAGGGGGAAATAAATAGGGAGTTGTATTTTGCATATGTGTACATCAGAAACATTGCTGGATTGTTTTTAAAACCTACTAGGTGAAAAAAAAAATGCCATTTCTGAGAAGTGTAATTTGATACCTATTAAGGTATTAAAAGCAATTTCCTAAGTAAAATAAGAAAATAAACATTCAAGATGTTTTTTACAGAAATAATAATTTCATTTAAAGTCAAAATGATAAATTTCCTTGCTACTTTTTTTCAGCTTTTCCTGCAAATTGTATGTAAATGAATGCAAATAAGCAGTCCTCACTACTAAGTTGCTTAGAAGTATAGAACTGCATAAAATTAAGATGGTCAGACAGAGCTGTGCATCTCATTTAGGTATTTAAATTTATATTTAACATTTCAGCTTCAGGGTTTTGTACTTTACAGAGAAGGTGCCTAGAAATGTTGTTATCTTCTGAAGACCTCACGGTCTTTGTGGGATTTGGTCCTGTGTCAGCCAACCTACCAAAGAAAAGAAAAATCTAGGAAATAACTGAAAGGTCAGTGCTGCCATTTTGAGGCTTGCACGAACATGTAGACTAAATTCCACCAGCTTTCATGACCTGCTGTCTGTCTGTCTATTCAACACTTTTGCAGTAAATAAGACTGAAACCAATGGAAAAGGAAGCACAGAAATGGTCTTTTTAATTCAGACCCACTTAAAATCTGGCACTCCACCCAGCAGACTCCCCACCCAACTCTAGTGTTGCTATATATCATGAGAAAGGAAAATTCTCTTTGATTTTCAATATGATACCAGGCTTGAGGAACGCCTGTTATGCCATCAGGATTAACGATCTCTGCGCTGTTTATAACCATGCAAACTAAATAGTAATTTTTTTTGTAGAATTACCAGAGTTATATTGTGCTGTGTGGACAAATTCAGCAAGTAGGACTTATTAGTGTGTAAAATAGAGTTAATTTATACTGAGTATCCACCACCTTTGGATCGGTGGCTCTATGTAAATCATCTATTGTGGTCATTAGTTTAGGTTGTTTTCACTGCCTTTGCTGCATGAGCATAAGTATGAAATATTGACTAAACTTCCTTGGTGAAAGTGCCCCCTTATGCCTCATACTTGGTGTGGAAAACATTTGCTCTTCTTACAGACCTCACATGTAATTGAAGGGCAAGAACTGTATTATGTAGCTGAAATGCCTAGTGGTAATTGGGATTTAGAACAAATTTCTGTAGCTCTAGAAACAGAAAACCAAGGGATGTCTAGGAAGCCATTCAGTGAGCACTTCTGAAATACTGGGAAAAGTGTAGTGAATCTTTCAACAGTTGATTCCATCGTGATTGATCTTACGGATTTTTGAAGTAATTGATGGTATTGCTTTAGTTCAGTCCGTTAGTGCAAATAATTATTAATCAATATGCACTCAGCTCTTACTTTAGAAGATAATTTTAACACATGATTTATTCTGAACATTTCAATTGCTACCTTTACAAGGAGAAAATCAATTGGCTAGTGGTCTAAAGTACTTTAATTATCTGAAGAGCTACATTTTTTTTAGGCTTCTTTTAGGCTTTTTTCTATGCATTGTCCCATTGATAAACCCCTTCTGCTGGGCACTACTTTTCTGCCTTCAGAAATACACTAATTCTCAATGTCAGGTTATTTTGTCTTAAAAGCTTTCAGTTCAATACTGCAAGCATACAAGGATTAAACCCCAATTTTGGGAATTCAGTAACATACAAACTGGAGAAAAAAATAGAGCTTTATCCGCATGAGAAAAACATTGGGTTGTGGGATGGGATTTTTTTTTTTTTTTATGAATTTGTGAGCATGTTTGTAATTTCTTTGTATGTTTGCTCATTCATAGCAAGCACAGCAGTGGAAAATTACAGTTAATTTGAAAGGATAACATGATGCCAGAACTTAGACAGAGGTTTGAAACATTATAGGACAAAAGGTGAAATCATTAATTCATTTGCAGTGGCTATTAAATTCCTGAAATATGCATTACTCTCTCATTATATTTATATTTATGTTTTTTAATATGCCTGTAAATATTATTGTCAGTCTGAAGCAGCATTGGTGCAGTGTCCATGAGCATGTCAATACAGCCTTTCAAAGTAATTTGCACTTGGACTGAGGCATAAGGTTATGGAGCCATCTGTCATCATGAAAAATCATTAGAATAAAGAGTGTGATATAATTTCATTCATGTTCATGATACATTTTGTTTCAACTATAGCAGTACAAAATCTTCTGTCAGATGCCCTTGATAGGCCTAACAGGGAAACATGAAAAAATTCTTGTGTCCAAGTAGATCAAATGCCAGTGGATTCACACCAAACGAAGACTTCAGTCTGCAGTCTTATGGCTGCTCTTTGGGAGGTAGTGTGGGATGCCCTGGAAGTACATAGGTAAGAGTTTCTGTCTGTAATAACAAAAGGAGCTCACATCCTTGAAATAGGCTGAATTTAATGTTTTGTTTAATAGCTATCCTTCATTGTATTTCTTGTATTTCTCCTTAATTGGACAATGAACTTATAAACTCCCAATTTCCTATTTATTGAGATTATAGTAATTTTTTCTAAGTTCTCATGAGTTTCCACAAAACTGTAAAAGATGAATCAGTTTTTCTTTAACATCTTTAAGGATGTTAGTAATGTAAGATTTTTAGAGTCAAATAATAAAGAGACAGCACTACTGTGTGAGGACCCAATTACAGAAACACTTGTACATATGTTTATTTTTAAAGTCATTAAGTACTGTTCATATGGAAAACATCATGTCCTTAATTTCTGAGCCTTAATCTTCAAATGTAAGTGTTGTAGAAACAGGGCTCTTGAACCTTTTCTTATTAGGTGCTGAGTGACTTATTTGCAGTCTGAGCTAGTGGGAGATCTGCCTGTCTGATAGCTTGTAGCAGGTAACTGTTATCCAGACAATTAGAAAGGAAGGAGTGGTTTTGCTTTAGGGTGTAAAAATATATTTTACTTGATATTAGTTCCTATGGCTGACTAAACGACTGGGTCTGAATGACCTCCCAGAGAATGTCTTGGAAGGAATAATATGGCGGTGTGTATTTTCCTGCTAAGAGGCTGTGACTGATGACCATACTTTAAATTATGTTTTTAGATGAGACAGATAGAAGTAATAATGATGTGAATATTAGAATTAATCTTTGTTCATTTCAAGTGGGTGATTAAGGTTGTCAGTGGCTTGATTTGGGATCAAGACTTCTATAGGAGCAAGAGAAGGGTCAGTCTTTAGATATATTTACGGCTCTTGCTTGGTGTCTGAGAGTCTGCATGCTATTGCCCCTTCTGCAGAAATAACAGCTCTTTTGTTTTCCTCTGTGACAATGCTTGTAATCTGAACTTTTGCCTTAGTATGTCTAGCTAAAGTTATTAACAAGAATCCTGACCTGTTTTAAATCAGTTGGAGTTTTTCCATTCAATTCAGTTAATGGCCTTTCTACTTTAACTCAATATCCTTTTTGAAGAACAGCTTTTAAAATCATGGGATTGGAAGCAGTGCAATATTCTCTGCCTTATGAGAAAATATAGATGGAGAAGATGTGTTCATATTGCTAATCGATATTTTTTTAACTTAACTGTTTTAACTATACCTATTTTTGGAGGTGATTATCTACACCACCAGATAGTCTGTCTAATGGTTACAGTAAAGGTGATCTGTTTTAGCTTGTTTTGTTTAACTTCCAACAGAAGTGAACTATTCAGGAAGTATATTTAGAAAAGCCTATTTTTAGAGTTCTAACGCTAGAACAAAGGACAGGAGATCATGAGAATGTGCTGGTAGGACTGCCACATGCAGAAGTACAATAGTGAGCACCTCTGACTGCAGAGGAACTGTTGAAACACTGTAAAATCTAGTTGGTATGTGTGAAAGATCAAACAGGTTAACTCCTGGGATTTTTCTAGCAAGATACTTTCTTCCTTCTATTCTGTTGCCTGCTGTCTTCAGAGCGCAGTGGTATTGAAGCTCTGCAGATTTAAAACATCTGCCTCCATCTCTAGTGTACTACAGAATGATAGCTCTCGAATTCAGCAGTCACAAAAGGTTTAGCTGACATATTAAGCTGCCCTTGTTTTTTAGGAATTTTTATCCTCTGTGAGGCTACAGGCTAGGTAGGTATGCCAGTATTTTCTACAATGTGACCCTACTGTTAATTTATTTTAAAGAATTCCATAATAAATAGCCCTTATTATGGAATTCAGCTAATTAACTCAGGATTAGAGACCTAAATTATTTTGTATTGCATGACTTAGTATTTTCATCAGTGTTTGGATTTTGTTCTTGAGATGCATAAAAACAATGGCGGGCTTGGTATTGTTGTAAGGAAAAAGTTCATCATTTTATATTAAAATAAATCTGTAAATAGATGAATTTTATTAACTCTAAGTAGGTGATCATGTACTTGTATAAAACACTGGAATTTTCATATTGCAATGAATTTGATTGATTTGTCTTATTGGCTGCAAATAAGTATGAACTAAAGATTCTTATACACTTATGTCATATAAGTAGTGTGCATTAAAACCCAGTCTTGAGAATAAATGACAAAGTTATGTTTTCAGGTTTTAAAAGGCAAATTATAACACCCTTATTGGTACTCACTACAGGCTTAAGCTTTCAGGTTTAAACTCACATAAAACTGTCTTAATTTATGAGCTATGTCATGTTAGTGTTAGATAACTAGCTAGAAGATAAATCTGTACTTAATACAAATCTGTCTGAGTTGATGTTGGGTATAATTTATATAGAAAGTCTAGTTTTGTTATGAGAAAAAGAGCAGTTTTATGTGACAGCTTTAGATGTAGGCATGGTTATTAATCCTTGATTATTGCATATTTTCTCAGGAATATTTTTGCTTTTTGCACCTTATTTATTATTTGATTTTTTTTTTCTTAGAGCAAAATTGTGGTGTTGTGCCAAAGTTTGGAGGTTTCTATTGACTAAATTAGTCATTTTCCGTTATCTCTGCTGGGAATTAATTTTGCCATTTTTAATAAATGCAAGGGAGCAGGTCTCAGATCTTTGTTTAGATCTGATATGTTGTCTGCTGGTCTTGAAAAAGGGGAGAGTAACTCATTGTGCCTGGTGATCATATAGTGTAAAGGCAGTTATATATGAGACATGTTGCATTTTGGGGAGTGAAGGACCAGAGACACATGGCTTATTCCAGAAGAGGTCTTGTCCTTTACTAACTGGATGTAGCATGAACCACTCTCATAACTGATTAGCATGGTATGCTATTCATAAATAACATGCAATTAGCATATGATAATAATAAACAATATTCAGCTGAAATGTCAGCATCCAAGCAGCTTAGGCAACATCTGTTTGAGCAAGACATGCAATACAAATTATATCCCTATTTTACAGAACACCACTTAACAAAAATTCTTGGTTAACCAAAGTTTGTTTATATCCCCCAGGGTTGTACAGCATACAGACTCTAGTAAGCTTAGCTGAGCGTAGTCCCTGTAAAGCTGGCATTTGGAAGCCAGCTGGCATCTTTCTGCTGTATTCTGGGACTGAGAACATGAAACACAGCCTGTTTGGAAGGAGATGAGTCCAGTGAGCCTAGGAGAAGCTGAGAAAATCTTTTCCTTTCTGATAAAATAAATGAAATTTTAGCTGAAGGTTTTGATGGTCCCTCAAGACATTTGACTAAGCATGAAGATGGAGGTGTAGAAATGTGTCATCATGGCGTATCTGCAACTTTCTATATATGATGCATGCATATGTTTCTGTATAAACACTGATGTGTGAGTGAAAATAATGCAAGAAACTAAGAATGCATTTTTAAATATAATATTCTGCCACAATATGAAGTCCCTTTTTAAAAAGGACCGTAAGCTTCTTTGCACTAATGATTTATCTTAAAAATTTGATAACTCTGCTCCATCTTAGTGGCCCTGTACAAGCATTTTTGTAGGGCCTGGTTTTAAAAGTCAGCCTTTGCTTCTGATTTAAGTCCTTCTTCCTCTCTAGTGGTCAATGACCAAAGTATTTTTTATCTGTTCTTACTGCTCATGCCATGGTTTTATAGAGTGGTAGCTCTTCTGCAGTCAATAAAACAATTCCTTTTATTACCAAGCCTATTTTTCCCACTATTACCTTGACTTGAAGAATGAATTTGCTTCATTGTATTAGACAGAATATTTTCTGACAGCTTTTAAGTACAGATCATTAAAAAATTACCAGTTTGAAATGTTGACTTTTGTATCTTTTTTGTCTCCTTATACCTCAAAAATAGCTTAGCACATCTTTCAGCTTTCTAAATAATTAAATCTCCTTGCAAACTCATGCATATTTTGTGTTGAATAGAACAAGTTGTAATTAAGCAGAGTTATTAATGATTTTGTTGTTGATAAATTTAGGCCCAACTCTGCCCTTGCTGTTATCAGTTAACTATGGCCTGATCTTTCTCCATAGAGGTTACTGTTGTAAAAGTGGAGTAACAAAATAGAAAAATATCAAAATCATGTGTTTGCTATATGAACAGTAGAAAAATTATGGTATCTTCAGCTTTACCTATAGCATCTTCTCTTCTGTAAATGATGAGATAAGCAAATGCTTCATTGCCATTTGATAATCAGTTGTTTAAAAAAAAAATTATATTTACTCTTGGAATACAACATGAATACTGTATGCTCTGGAGTGCTCCAGGTCCAAGCTGTGCTAACATCAAGACCAAAGTTTTGTTTAGGAACTATTTTGGAGCTTTCTTTGAACAAAGGATATTTTAGGATGTGCATCACAACTAATCAGTATTTAAAAAAAAAAAAAAAAAAAAAAAAGATCCTTGCTATTTCCTGGCTGTACTCTTAGTAGTAAGCTCTTAGTAATGGATTTCCAGGTAAGGTGCATTTTGTTGTTTTGAAGTTTATCCACCAGCTACCTAACCCCCCCAGATATTTGCTTTTTAAGTTAGCTTAATTTTGTTCTCCTTCTCACAGACCTTCTTTCACTTGATTTTGCTTGTATAAAGACTTTCCTACATCATAGTTGAAATCACTGAGTCATGTTTTCCTGTGACTGTTTTAAGGATGATATTTTGTAAAAGGGCACTGCTGCTAATTTTTCCTACAATGACATCCCTCAATTATATCTTAGAGTTTTAAGAGGAAATAACCCAACCCAAATCACTTCACTAGAGCTTTGCCTACACCATATTCCAGCCTAAAATGATGCTTCCCTAAAAGAAATTACAAAGGCTTCAGCCCTTCATTTTTACATTGTTATGCTTTGTTTTTCTGTCAAGGTAGATCCAGTATATAAACCAGAAAGATTTTATTCTTTTTGAAAGGAGAGCATTTATGCAGTAGAAATGTGAGCTGTAATTAGAAGTGTGCACTTACTGTGCAAATTAAAAATGTAAGTAGAGCTTCATTGTAACACTTGGGGCAATTCTTTCATCCTAAACTTTCAGTATGCAACACTGATGCACAATTTAGCCTTCCCCCGCTGTTTACTCAGTAGAGAATTATGGTCTGAATTTTGCTTTCCAAAAAGCCTGTTTTACCTTCTATTAAAAGCAGCCTGCTAAGGAGCCTGAATTGCCTAATCTGAGTCACATACATGTTCCCTCTCCTGTATCATGCTCTCCGTATCTTGAGGCAGTAAAATGGTGTCGGTGTAGCTCAAGACAGTAATTTAAATGCTCTGGCTGTATCACCGTGAGGGCAGAGAGAGGCTATCAAAGCACCTCTGATGTTCAGTTGAAAAGATTGACTTCCCACAATTTAGAGGGATCTCGTTGATCATGACATACTGTTAAGGAGGGAGTAGCTCGATTGCAGTGCTTTGGGTTGTTCCAATAAAACTTGCAGAGAATGAATGAACAGCAGAGGAAAGAACAGAATTAAGGGAGAAGAAGAGACTGTGGGAGCTTCTAATAATTTAACTGAATTAAAATCCATCTGGTGTTTTAACTTTTTTAAATGCATTAGACATTTAAGAGTTAGACAAAAAAGAGTTTGTTTGTACTTTCATGAATTTATTTTTCTGCTACAGTGACCCATAGGCTTGTATTCGATTATTTATAATGATGTGCCAGTAGCTGGGGAGGGTTCATATCCAATATACTAATAGCAGTATTGTATCAGGATACAAGCTTAAGAATGAGGTGGAATGAAACATTTTAAAATGATGTTTTACTCTCTTGCCTCTATTAACCCTTAGTACCTTCAACTCTTCTGTTGAAAATGTAGTCTTTTTAAGAAACAGTTGAAAATAAGTTTTTAAAGGTTGGGGTTTTTTTTCCGTAGATGCCTTATAGGGTTCTCAGAGACAAACTCATGAAAATGGCAAAATATTTCCATTGAAAGTTTGCATGTAAATGTTGCAAGTCCGCGTCCTGTCCTTTATGAGCAGTACTGCAAATATCTTTCTGATTCCCAGTGTGCTTTGCAGTGAATCAAGACTAGTAAATGAGGGCAATTCCAATAGCATCCTCAGGTCCTTGTTCATATTCCCTATGGAGAAATTCCCTACCCGTATTTCTCTAAGCATTGCATCTCAGATGTGTTCCACTTTTAAAGAAGGATTTGGCCCTAGCATCTTTTTGATGTAACTTCTTACAGTATTATCAATGCTTGTCATCCCAAGATCATGAGGGTGCTTAGAGAAGTCTTGAGATGAAAATTTTTCTGTACTTCAGGCTCGCTTTATTGATTTTTGAGCCTTTGGAGATTCAGTGGCTTTTGTTTGCAGGCTTCTCTGTGCCAGCCATGTGAGTAGGTCTTACTTTAAAGGAGAAAAAAAATATTTTTTTTTTTAGCAGCAGAACTCAAAGTCTTTTGTCCTACAGATTTTTGTCCTCTATTTTCTAAACGTTTTGTCCCCAGCAAAAGACCGTAAGCTCCCTTGCTCTTAACGTTCCCACCAGAAAAGAGACAGCAACTGCACAAAGCTCAGCATATCTAGAGCTGTGTAAATGTCAAATTGACAGGACAGTGATGTTGGTCAACCAGCTGGCATCTCCATAGCAGTGCCTAAGGGCTGAGTTATGGCCACATTTCCAATGGAGAGGCCAGCAATTTCAGCTCCTGTCCTAAACTCAGATGGTGATTTCTTTAAAACTCTTAGAAACTTAATTATCTTTGAGACTTTTATTCCTAATTTTAACTTAAATCATCCTCTAGGTTCAGAAGTTATTAGGAAGCTCTTCATAGACTGAAGTACAGACCAGTGCAATCATAAAAACTTCCTTTTCTTAGGAAACTAGATTAAAAATGTAAGGAGTGTGTGACTCCCATCAGTTGGTACTTTGGAAAAATACATAAATGTCATAAGATTAGGAATTAAATCATAAGACTTAGATAACAGAACTGTTACATTCTGCTCATAAACTGATCTAATTTCTCAGATGCAAAATGTGTGATCAGGCAGTGCAATTTTGAGAACATTTTTCCTATTTACCATGGCAGGCTATTGGCAGAAGGAAGCAAAACTGACTATTACATAGGCATGATAAAACTATAGCAACTAAATGAAAGGTGAGGTGAAAACCCCAGACAGAGGGCTTTCACTGGGAGAGTAACAGCCTCTGTTCTCCACCAGCATTGCTAGTCACTTCCTACTGATGATTTTATAACCACGGAAAGCTCTGTGAATTTAATTGCTGGAAGCTACCTTTTTCTTTCTTTTAACAGCATCTAAAATTCATGCTCAGGGACAGCAATCAATCAAGAACCAAATTGTTGCTCTGAGTTAGCCTTTGCAGGTGGTTTAAAGAAAATTTAATTCCTTCCCACTTGGTTATGTGCAACGCCTTTATCCTCTTGATGAAGTCAAAGTGAAAGTCTCCTCTGAGCTCATTGTCAGTGATGCTGTAGGTGACTGGTAAGCCTGGGGTGTTAAAGTTGTGCAGGTGGCAAGCTTTGCCCCTGATACAAAGCCCATCACCTCTGTGACTATTAGTTTGCCTGAAAATACATAACTGAACCTTTCCCAGAAGAGGCAGCAGTAAATACTTGTACCACTTCCAGCATCAGCAATTTTAAATGTGGTAACTTTCATACTATTTCTACTCTGTGGTGTATTTTCTACACTTAACATGCAACTTTGCAGTATCTTCCTGCTTGTTTCCTCCTGAACATATGTCATGCCATTTGTCAAGTGATTTAATAGCACCCCTTGACCTTAAAAATAAAATAAAGCTAGATCAGTATATAAAAACATGAAAAACTTTGGAAATGGCTTTTACGGCACCTTTTCCCACTCAATCCAAGAGCTATCAGACAGCATCATTCATTACTCACTGTTCCTGTAGTAAATGAATTGACATAGTGTAAGTCTCCTTATTTATAATGTTTGATTTATATAATGAAAGATTTAAATTTTGGTAAAGAGATGTTGTTAAAGAAAGGTACAGAGTGTTCTGTTACAGTACTGAATTATTTATGCTATACTGTTTGCCAGAAACACTGACTTCTTAGTCCACTGTAAACACCTGTACCACTACTTTTATGAATGGTGGTCTTTATCACTGAACAAACTGAGATCATGTTTACATTACTGCTAAAATTCAGTGGAAGAAAACAATGTGGCATGCATATGACAGATGTACCATAAGACCTTAAACACCTGTTTTCTGTTTAGCAATTTAAGAGATTTGGAAAACGCAAGCATGCTGCAGACCTAGGGCAAGTGCAACAAATATAATTTTTCTTTAAGATTCTCAGTCATTGCATAAAAGTGGTTGATTTAAATGTGGGTGTTTTTTGTAATATTGCATTTCTGTTTTCTGCTGTTGTGAAGCTGACAGTTGTTTGCAATGTCTCAAAATTTGGGCAATTCCTCTATCATATAGAGTGAAATATTGCAGTGCTTCAGTGCTAGACTTTCCCAGCTCAGTAATTTGTGGAGAGGGGCTGCCCTATCTGCTGTTCAAAGGGGAAATTCTTTAAACCTATTTGCAAGTGTGAATCCAGAGTGGTGTCACAGAGGTCAATGTATTGCCATTTGTAAATGTATTTCAGTTTACCTTTCATCCTTTATGCTTGTTCCAGAGTGTTATGTATATAAGAAATGAGAGCCGGAAGTGCAAAGTGCAAAGGAGGAAATAAAAAACTTACCATACCATTGATGTAACAAAAGACTCTAGTGCATCATTTTAAGAAAGCATACCCTGCTGTGTGTGCTAAAGTGTCTTTTGCTTAGCATCTGAGGGATCTTAAAGTAAAACTTGCTGAAATTTGTTGTTTTGTTCAATGATGATATTGACCTGCCAGACACAGTTTTCAGAGCAAAAGTCCTTGAGAAGGTTACATAGTCAAGTTCCAGAAATAGTCCTGTCTGTGGTTCATCTTTATTTATTTATTTTTTGAAGATTTCGCTCAGTAAAAAACAGAGATAAATATTGCTTGGGGCCAACTGTAATGCCTGAGTCCCTGAGATACCAAGACTATGGCATCCTTTTCCTCTCCTCTTCTCTCCCCTCCCCTCTTCTCCCCTCCCCTCCTCCTCCTCTTGTCTTTGTCCTGTCTTTTTCTTTCCCTCTCCCTTTTTTCCATGCCACTCCACATACTCCTTTGGAGAAGGAGGTTCAAGGGGAGTGCCAGCAAAATCAGACTCCTTGCCAAGGATTCTGCTACACTAGACAAAATTTCAATTTACTGATGTCCACCACAAAATGGGATAGCACAAAGCATCTGCCTCATGTCAGTTTAAAAGTTCTCCTGTTTCTAAAACAGACTCCAACGTGCTGCTGGAATTGAATAGACCTAATTGTGTGTATATACATATACAGCCAAACACATACATACTTTGAGGAAAGCAATTACAGCACCTAGTGAACAAAACATTTTAATGTATATTTTTTAAAGTATTCCTTTCAGCTCTGTAGTTCATTTGTTCACTAAAATAATGTGTGGTGTTTTTTTTAATGAGTGTGTATTATCATGCAAATTCCACAGCTATTAGAAAACCTTTCAATCAGCACAAAAAATTAACTCTTACTTACCTTGTTACTGCTTTTGGTTGATTCATAGGTAAATAAAGAGGGGACTTGCACAGCCAAGTCCCTTTTGGCTCCAGAAATATTGTACATTTGTCTGTCATATCTGGGAGCTCTGGGAGTAGTCCAAACCAGCTAGTTTTTAGAATGTAAAAGTGGAGGGTACAGATTAGTTTTCTAACTGTTATACAAAGCAGACTTAGGCTTGTAGCTACTGTTATAGTCTCATTTACAATTTGGATTTCAATACCTCATTGAAGCCGCAGGCTGTGTTGGTCCCTGATGATGTCAGATATCATTTGAACATAGTCTTCTTTCAGACTCAACAGAACTAATGAATAATGTTGAAATGTGGGCGTTAGAATCAGTAAACAGGGAAGAACATGAGTTTATTCTCTTATTTTTGTCATCAAAATAGTTTTACAAAAAGCATTAAAACTAATTTCAGCCCCTCAGCTCCTCTGTGAGCTAAGGCAACATTATCCTCACTAAAGGGTTCACACAGATGTTATTTATCTCTGTGCCAAAAGAGACCAGGTTTACTGGTCTTTTGAAATTACTTCATACTTTTCATGTGGAATTTCTTCATCTTTGCCATGTTCAATTTGGTATTTCTAATCCATCTAATTTCAATTTAAGGTTTCAAGTGAGAGAAAAATATAACCACATGTATTGTAAATTATTCCATATTTTAATCACCCTTATTGTGATAATATATACTGTTCTTTTACTAGACATTCATTTGAAAGTGTGGTGACAAGAACTGCAAATTACTTTCCTTTAATGTTACCAGTGTCACATGCAGATATATGTGACTTTTCCAACCCTACGTGGCACATCCAGGTACAAGAATTCAAAAGATACAGAAGTTCCAAGAGCCACAGTGCGATATTAAGAATGTATTTTCTGTTGCTTATTTATTATTACTACTAAGATATTTTTAGTTATCACTGCTGTCCACAATTTAGTTCTGAGGTATTTAGGTTTTCAAATGTATCTTGAGTCTGCTGCTCAGTACTGTTGGCTCTTTATAATTCATATCTTCAAAATATCAGCAAAGATATTCCCATGTGTTGGTTCCTCATTTACGATTTCTTTTTCAGATTCTCAGTGTTCTTGAATATGTTTAATATATACACCATGTTGATTTTGTGCTGTGCTACTTTTTCATCAGTGAGATAATAGGGAAAGATATTTATACAGAAATTAAAGCAAGTATTTTCAAAAGTTATCTTCATCTACTGAATTTGTAATATCATCACAAAATTATATGGAATTTCCTAAGAAGACCTGTTTTCTATTAAACAGTGTTGATTGGTATTAATCATGCTACCACTCAATCCAACTGATTGCCTCTTTTTCATATTATTTTCACAATTTTTCCTTATGATGACGTCATGTTGAGATGATCCCACTTACTTCCTTAAAATGTTGATACACTGGGTTTTTTGTCTGAATTTTAGAATTTCTTTTGTGTTACAGTAAATATTATACTTTAAAATTATTGTCCAGAAGAAACCCTTAGATCATTCTGTAGAAATTATAAACCCCAAATAACCTGGTTTTACAGATTTGAAAACCATTATAGATAGATGTTCACTCTTTAGTAATTTCCGTATTTACTTTTGAATTGACAGCAATTTTTCTCCCCAAATATAACAAAAAAAAGCATTTCTTTAGATTATTACCATTATTTTTTACATTTATTTACATTACTACATAGAAAGGGACATGGAGATATTTCTCATTTCATTTTTTCTATTTCTATTTTTCTATTTCTCATTTCTAATTTTTTCTTTTTCTATTTCTATTTTTCTATTTCTCATTTCTAATTTTTTCTCATTAGAAACATGTATCTGTTACATAAGATCACAAAATTCTCTTTTCTGTGCTTTCGTGAGCTGGGGCTTAGGAGGGAATGAGTGTGTTGCCATGGACTGTTTATTCCACCGTAGAAAGCAAAGCTTGTGTATTATGAAGTTTAAAATTAATGCTACCTCATCATAGTTTTTCTGTATTTACTAACAACCATTAGTGCAAAATTGATCCAAATAGTTACTACTTCGTATCTTTAATCAAACTATGCAAACATCAAGAAAATGTTTCAAATTCATTTTTAAGCTGTGCAGCTGAATGTTTGGTAACAGTGGAATCTTTTGTATTTCAAAACATGTGCCTTATATCTGGGGTATAGTTGGGTTTATTTTTAAATGGGTTTGAGTCTATAGTTCTGCTTTTCCGCTTCCCTAATATCTTCTTTAAAATTTTATTTTGACATTGACAAACTGAATATACAAATACCAACAGAATTCCCATGTTGTGCTGAGAAGGGTTTTAGTAGCCCAGACAACTGTATACCAGGAGTCTGAAATGCTGGAGGCTTGTTTTTCCTATTGAGCAGGGACTCTTATTTGAAAAAATGTAGCATAATTATTGCTTGGTTTTAAATAATGGTCCAAAACATTTGAAGTTTGTATCATAAATTCAGCTTATTTTCTTTACAAAATTACCAATATGAATTTTTCTTCTTGTCTAGATTAGAAAAGAGTAAGTTATCTGATACTCATTTGCTTTGAAGAGCTGTCTGGATTTTGAAAAGGCAACATTTCCAGATTGTCCTGTCTGAAATAAAGGGTTGTATGGTCCTGCAATACTGAAAAAACAATCAAGGCAAAACTAATACTTTTCTTGTTCTTTTAAAACATAATCAAATGCATACTTTGCAACATTTTGCCAGTTTCCTTAAGGCTTTTTGCAGCATGCATTGATTGTTGATACTAATTGGAAAAGTAGTTGAAACATGCCTGCTTCTTGTGTTCCAAAGCCATGCACTGCCATTAGCAAAAGCTCTGTCCCTTGACCCCAGCAGCTCTCAGAGGACAAAATATATCATTCTCTTGGTGTGCAGTATTTCATAACAAAGGCCACAGCAGTAGTATAGCTTAAATATTTTGGGTTCTCTTTTTTTTTCTCTTTTTTTTTTTTTGTGAAAAGAATAGATTATCAAGGAAAAGAATGACCTGCTAACTATATTTGTCGTACACTTTGAGTAACTGCTGGCAAAATAGAAAGTCCTGAGATGTGCTGTGTAAATATTTTATGAAGGAAGCTACTCCAGCAGAGATGTTAATAATTTAAAATATGATATACTACATACTGAGTTTTAGGCATAGACATTTAGTAATAAATTTGTATTTTGTATGAAAGCCTAGTAAATGACTCCCTTGCCACGTATTTTGTGTTACAAGTGTGTTTGCATGTCTTCCTTCATAAATTATGCCTATATATGTATACATGTCACAATAAACCTGGATTTTGAAACCAGACCCAATTCCAGGGTCCATTTATAAAGGATTATGAGTCACACCTAAAAAAGATGCAGCCTCCAAGTCAATAGTGTATGCCCCCAAAATGCCAAGATTTTGTTGGAGATGCTCAGTTATTTTGTTTCTCCTTCTGAAGCTTCTTAGGCAGTTAATAGGGCAATTAGAGGAAGGATGGGCCCCCAGAAATGCAACTGTTGTTTTTGAGTCAGGTTATATTCTGTTAAGTGTGGCTGCAGTGAGGGCAGCATTCATCTTTGACTCAGTAGCCAGTCAGTTAGTAAAGCTGGCCAGGAAACACAAGCCTTACTTTGTAGATTCTTTTCTGTATACATCCCAGTTTAGGCACATAAATACCCTGGACTGAGCTTTAAATGCACGTTGTTTAGAAAACTAATTTACAGTATTTTGCATACTACTTGAACTCTTTGGATTGTCTCAGAATAATGTTGTGGTGGTAAGTATTCATGTTATATTTCCAATTTTCGCAGGATTCATGCTGGGAAACAAAGTAGATAGACCACACAACAATAAATCAATGCAAAGATGGGCATATAAATGCATCAGTCAAAATATCTTTTAATTCTTCAGGTTTAGTATTTTATTTGCCAATTTTGCTGTTTGTGTTTTGAATTCTTACCTTTTTGTCCTTAGTTGCACTTGCTGTTTTATTATTTCATGTTTTTTTAATAGGAAATTAAGTCTCTGCTCTTATGTAGAATTAACCAGAGAGAGCACCCAGAATAAGCACCTATATTCCTGTATGTCAGAATAGGTTTGCCGTGCATGGTATTTATGGTGGTAATACAATACAATATTTAAAGTTCAGATTATATCTCTTCAGTACTAAAATTCAGAATATTTCCTGTCAGGTACGAGTATTACATCTCATCATTAACTCTGTTTCTCTGAATCAGATAATGCTATTTGTATTTGTTAATAAGTGCAGACATTCATATTTTAGTACGTGATGGGGACGTAAGAGACAGAATATAGATTTTTTTTTTCCCCTAAATTAGAAAATTATCTGAGCGCATGGTTGATTAATAATCATTCTAAATTAAAGTGCTTTCACAAGCTACCACACAGAACCTCACTTTAAAAAAATCAATCTTTCAAATCTGTCACTTTTGTCATTTGTTAAGCATTTGTTGAGGAAGAAAGAGAATATTTGTCCTAATTCCGAGCTCCCTAAGCTGTGCCAAGAAAAGGAGAAAAAAAAAGCCATCCTGCTAATGCACTGTAGTGTGACAGGATTAAATTGATCAGTCTGCTTAGGTATTTCCAGAGTGTACCATGCTGTAATATCTGAGTTCTCTATTGATGTGCTGTACAGTGCACTAATAGGTAATAGAAAGTATTTGAATAGCTAGCAATATATCTAGTTCCACAAATCACTTTTTTTTACCATGGTGGATTATAAAAATCATAAGCCTAGTGTTTGAAAGGGCCAAGACTTTGGTGAAATGCTAAGGAGAAAGGAGGAGCAAATTTCTCAACTTGCATTAGCCTTTTCTGAGGACATGATGGCTCTGAGCCTGCCCAGAGAACTTTCCCACAGACATTTATTGCAGGGCTGGGACCAACACTAAGGGTGAGAGACAGTAATTTATGAGTACTGATCCTGGATCTGTCATCTCCTCTCTGAGTGGTTTTAACACAGAATTCTACTGCAATTTCCTCTTCTTAATGAGCCAGTGAGGGTGAATCAGTTAATGTTTGAATATATCTTTGAAAATGTTACATGCTGTTCTTGTTTGACTCTCGTTAAGCTTTTATTTAAATCTAGGAAGACCAGTCAAACACAAAAGATATGAAAAGTTCTTCATATTTTGGCCAAAACCTATTTAGAATATTGTACATGGGTATCTTAAAGAGAGAGAGAAACTGGATAAAACTGCATTTAATTTCATTTACTGAGCTCATGTCTCCTGGTCTGACTGACCTGGAATACCTAATGCTGAAGCCTGTTGCACAAAGTCTGATCCTGCATCTTGCACAAAGCCCAGCACACGCTGTGGTAGAAATCTGTAGTTTTGCTGCAAGTGAACATCGTATCATAATGGATGTGTTCAATAAACTCTAGTTATACGATTTAAACACAGAGTCTCAGCTCTTAGAGTAATTCAAGGGGTTTTGGACACTGGGACCCAGCAAGTGTCAGTTTTGACCTCTTAATAAATTATAAATGCATGACTTAGGGGCTTAGAACGTGGATGCATTGTGTTTCCTCTCTCTTGAAAACAAGGAAGCAGACTCAGGGAAGGAGCACTCAGCTGGGCAGCATTGTTCTTTGTTACTTTCTTCCTCTGTAGTTTCATTTATTGCTTTTGGACATGCTGTAAACAAACACAAATCTCTCTCCTCTATCACATTAGCTCGAAGGCTGCTCAGCAGTCCTCAAAGTCTTACAAAGGTCGTAACATTTCTTTAATCATATCTAGTTTACTTTTCCTGTGGCTGCCAGTTTCCATGCTGTTGTCTTGAAAATAAACTATGTGATATTAACCTTTGGGTATTTGATTCACTGATATCCCCAAGAGGAAGTTGAAAGCAGACAAGATCACAGGTTGTTGATTGTATTTGGTGTTCTGAATTTATGTTGTATTTAATTAATCCCAAGCTTCATGTCATCCATTAGTCACCTGAAAGGGCCAGAAATATTTTGACTTTGCAAGGCAGATGGTTGGGGAACCGGGTCTTCATGTGAAGTTTCAGAGCTTAGTCACATCTTGTGAAATGCTGACACTCCTCAGTGCAATGACAAACACTGTTTCGGTACTTCACAGTCAAATTGAAGTATGAGCTGGACATGCCTTATGAAGTCAGGACACTTTTTCCTAAGGTCTTTGTGGTAGAGACATGGAGCTGCTGGAGCAGGTCCAAAAAAGGTCTGCTGGGATGATTAAGGGTCTGGAGAATTTCTCATATGTGGAAAGGCTGAGGGGGTCAGGTCTGTTCAGCCACAGGAAGAGAAGGCTCAAGGGGATCTGATCAATGTATGTAAGTATCTGAAGGGAGGGTGTCAAGAGGATGGGGGCAGACTCTTCTCAGTGGTGCCAGATGACAGGACAAGAGGCAATGGGCATAAACTAAACCACAAGAAGTTCCACCTGAACATGAGTAAGAACTTCTTGTGAAGGTGCCTGATCATTGGAATAGGTTGCCTAGGTTGCCCAGAGAGGCTGAGGAGTCTCCTTCCCTGGAGATAATCAAGAGCCATCTGGACACAATCCTGAGTAATGTGCTGTAGGTGACCCTGCTTGAGCAGGGAGGTTGGACTACGTGACCTCCACTGGTACCTTTTAGCCTCAGCATTCTGTGATATGAAAAGGAAAGGTTTGTTTTCTTTATAATGTGAAATGTACTCCATCTGGGACCCATGTAAACATTTAATGTAGCCTAAGTCTTGGTGATACCTGTAGTCTCTCTTTTCATGACACAGTCAGTTTGCTATGCTTTCATTGCCTTTGATACCGAGAATTTAGATTTTTTTCTCTTAGAGTATTTGTAGCTTTTGAGCTGTTCCTGGTGAGAGGGTGGAAAAGGAGCACTCTTCTGAAGTACAGTCTTGTTAAGCCTGCAGCTACAAGGAGCAGAGATGGGTGGACTTTGCTGACCTTCCAGTCCTGTGCTGTTACTGAGATGTTCACCTCCTGAAAAGGCAAAAGTACCTTTGTGCACCTACTACATTTTCAGACTAAAAACAAAGGAACATTAGGTTTCTGAGTATAAATCCTATGACCTCAGAGGTCCAAATTTTGTTATTTCCCAGTGTACTCAAAAGTTGAATGAAACAAACTTTCTATTAGCACTCGACTCCTCAAGTTTTTCATTCCTCCTGTGACTTTTCCTTCTCTGCACACTTGTGTGATTTGTCCAGGCTTTCTTCTCATGTGGTTTTTCCTCCGCTCTGCTTTTGCCTTCACTTACCTGAGTCTGGTGCTCCCTCAGTTGAAGTATTTGTCTTCACCTTCTTAGTCTCATTCTCATAGAGTGGGATTCTTTCCTGTATTTTGGCATGTTCAAGTTTGACTTCTGCCAAAGTCCTCTTATATCCAGTAGAAAGAAAGAAGCCTCTCTCAGGGTCATATCCTCTGGGATCCTTAGGAGTCTAAAGTAAGTTTTCCAGCTATCAGGCATTGTGTCGGTATACTGATTTCTCTACTTACATTAAAAAGTGACATGCTTTCACTCAGGCATTTAACTGAAGTTGTCTAAAATTTGTTAGATGATCCTCACCATTATTACCTAGTTTCCACTGCCCCTTTGAATGTTTTTGTTTCCTCAAGATTTTTTAAACCCCTTTCTTCTTTCCATCTTTTCATAGTATTTTCTCTAGTAATACTGTCACATTTTATTATCCTAGTCTCTATTTCCCCTTCGGACTCTTGCAGAAGTACTTCATCAGACTTTAAATCTCCTGACATCTCCATAAACATATGTTTGTTCTTATTCCTCCCCCTCAAAGTTCCCTTAGCTCTCCTCTATTTTAAATGTACTCTTCCAAAAATTGCTTTCACCCACATGAGTTCTCCACACTCCATTTCTTTCCTAGCTGCTCTGCAGAAGAAAATGACAGCTGAGAAGCAGAGGTGTCTTGGATAATGTCTTCTTTCTTGCTTTTATGCCAGCTAAAATACAATCAAGGAGTGTTTAGCCTGTTTTCACTGCTGTGCTCTCCTCCTCCCCATTCCCCCTCCCTAGCATCCTACAACCAAGCTCCATTGACTTTTTTGCTGCAGGTGGTTGGGTGCCCTGAAGGGCAAAACCATGGATCTAACCCATGAAGAGCAGATGTGTGTATTGGCCTGCAGTAAACAGCCTAAACCCCCTAGAAATCCTTTCCCTTTACTCAAAACAGCTCTTTCATACTACTGTCATTAACATTTTCCTCCTGCAGTGGTGTATTATTGTTTAACATATCTGACACAAAAAAACAAAGTCTTTGGTTGAGAGGGAGTAAGCAGGGAAAAAATACGCATTCCATCCAGCAAATCTGCTCTATTGCCATATGTTATTACTCAGCGGCTTCTTTTCCTGACTTTAAACACCACTGTAGCAGCAGCAGCAGCACCTGCCTCTCCTAGGCTTCCCGTGAGTGCTCTTAATCGGTTCTGCCTCAACCCTTTCTCATCTCAGCTGCCCTTAACTTGCTGCTGGAAAATGAGGGGGAAGGTGTAACATTTCTTTCTTGTTTCTCACCTCCCTTACATGGGTTTTACTTGTACCAAACTCTCACCTTGTTGGAATGGAGGAGTGAAAAGTCATTGTGAAGGGATCAGATCTTAAACAAATTTCTTCTTTAAATTCTGGTTACCAGACACTGGCCTCGTGGTGCTCCATGTCACCGAAGTTGAGGGTTGTAGTAATTTAATCGTATCACACTCCTTTTACCAACTTGGTCAATAAATGAATGATATGAAGGGTCAAGGTTTACAAACTAGTGAACTCTGCTCTTGGATACTGTTGTTGTCCTACTTGCTTTTCCCATTGAAAAGTAATTGCTTTGAGCACCAGAAATGATTACAGAAGATTACACCTTCTAAAGCAGCCTCAGCATCTTGTTGTGAGGAAGAACACAGCCTGTAAACCGTTGTATACCTTGCCCAGCAATTACTCTGTTGTAGCTAATTTCAGAAAGCATAAATTGCCCATTATTTCTGAAGAGGTTGTTTTTGGGGGTTTTTTTGACCAGCAGTACTGAAAATGAATGCTTTTCCAACAGATTTTCATATGGCTTCAACATAGTAGGACAAATCAGAAATGAAATATCTTGTTTCTGTTTCTCACATTCTTTTTTAGAATTGAAAACTTTATTATTTTATGGTAAAATTAATTGATGAACAAAGTCTAGTAAACCATTGTAACTGGCAAAAATATAAGTTTTCATTTTTCCATATTAAAAATATTTCACTATGAAAATGTGAAACAACATGCTACCATAGGTCAGGCAATTCAATGCACAATAAAATATATTAATTTGTTGCTTTTTTTTTTTTTTGCCATGCCAATATCACCAAATAGCATTGATATGATTTTCTGTGGCTATTCATTATTAGACATTGTTTCTCATGTAGCAATATATTCTTATTTCTAGTTACATTTTTGTGGCGTACATCATGAAATACCTCCTTCCAGTGAAAAAAATCCAAGCTGTGTTGGAGAATAGCTGCATAAAGAACTTCAGCTGCAGTTGAGAGCCTGTAGCAATCTGGGAGAGCACAGGTGTTCATTGAAGTGACCCCCAACTGTAACATGTAGAGTTCAGGTGAACTGAAATTAATGCTTTGATTTAAGGAATAGTGAAGTATTTAATTTTGGTAGATAATTTTAGAACAATATTTTTCAGCATTTCTGTATCACTTTTTTTTTTTTTTTCCATGGCTGCTTCTTTCATGGAAGAATTGAATATTTTGACTTTTCTGTGCAATCTGAATTTTGTACCCCATAGAAATTACAATTTTAACTTTATATATAATTCAGTAACCTCCTGTGAATATTTTAGAGGCAAGAGTTATATTGGAAGCACTATCTTGAGGAAAATGGTGCATACATCTGTCCATGTAAGCCTCAATATCATGCATTATTAATACAATGTAATTTTAAGAAACTTGATTAGATTATGCAAAAGAAGTCCCTTAAATTATTACAGCCAACATAATTGAGATTGGATTAAGTAGTTGTAATACTGTATTGAAATATATAGTATTCTGCCCTCTTGCACGCTACATGAGGATGTAAAGAAGAAGGAGTTTCTCTTACTGTCTACCACATGCTGCTCCTATTTGTACTGCTGTGACTGGCTCTCACAGAATCCATGTTCCACAGTGAAATACGTCACACTTGGGATGTTGTGGGGTATGTTCAGCCACACACACTAAGAAACTGCAAGGCAGGCTAATTGCATTCATCACTGTTTTCTTCTTAGACTCCATCTGAGGTGGTCTGACCTCAGGGCTTGTGGCAAAACAGGAGTTTGAGAGTGCGGTATACTATTTGCTAGCTATGCTCGTTTAGATAAGAGGCACCATTGAATCTTTGTGGATAAAACTAGAACAGTTATGATGACATTTTTTTACAACAGAAAGGGGTCTGTTTGCCATTCGTGGGATATTAAAAGGGAAAGACAATCAGTCAATTTCAAAAATAGGTATATTTGAACAGTGAAAAGACAGAGCACAGTCAGATCCAGAATACCCGGAGAACAAGAAAATTAAATAGCAGCTGAATCTAAAGCACCACTGTTTTAACACTGGAAAAAAGCAGCGTCTGAAATGAATTTAGAAATAGGAAATTCTAGGATGGCTGAATATCTTAACAGTCAAGTGCGACAAGAGCAAACAGCTTGGTGTTTTACACACCAAAGCCTCATCTCTTTTCTTAAACAAAATGCAATGTTTGTCCGAGACTCTCAGTTCTCTTCCCATGTCACAGAGTGGGTGTGCATAAGCTCACACCTATATGGCACTGTGCATTTCCTACGTTATTATTGAGATCATCCCATTTGTTTGATCTGTAACCCCACACTCCAACATAATAAAAGGGGAGTAGCAATGCTTGAGTCTCTAGGGTGGTGGAGGAATCAAAAGAAGTTTATTCCTCTGCTCATAAAAATAAATCTACCTAAGCTCAATAGTTTTTCCATAATAGGAATTATTAGGAACTGACTGATCAGCAATCCTACCCACTGACATCTGGCATTTAATTTCCCCAAGACAGAGCTTTTTCATTATCATGAAAAAAAAAAAAAAAAAGTAAATCATACTCCTCTGGTGCTCCATTCAATATATAATCTTCTCTGTCAGCTCCTTACACTGCAGCATCAGATGGCATGGATCTAAAAAGTAAGTCCCCAAACCCAAAAAAAGAGAGAGCCATAAGAGATACCTTCAAGTGTGGCCAGTGCCTTGTAGAATAATTCAGTTTAAAATTAATGCATAACAGCAAAACCCAGATGGACAAAAAATCACTAGAATTCTATGTACTGCAGTGACCATGATATCCAGAGGAACGCTAACAGCAGGGAAGCTTTGATTTATTTAGTAAGATGTATTAAACAGATGCTTTTCAGAAACTGGGTTTCCTGTTTGTGGAAAGAGCGGCAAAATACCTGCTGCTTTTCTTCCAGTTCCCGTATGGAAAAGGGAAGAAGAAGGCAGAACCCATAAAAGGTGACAGCTCATGTGAAGTCTGATCCTGCTGGTTTACCACTGAGGATTATTTTAATTTCCAACTGCCAATGGCATTTACATATATAAAATTACCCTTAGGTGGTATTTTTTGACTGCTAATAAGCTTTATTCCATTATTGCTGGGTACTCCCAGCTCCTCTTGATTGCTGGGGGCACTGGGGACACCACAGCTGTTAAAATGCACTCCTTAAAACATGTAAATGCAGGCATGTGAGTGCTGGTTCCTGTACACTGCTTGAAGTCAACTTCTAGCTTGGTTGATTACCTGGGAAACAGTTGTCAGCACAGTGGAAAGGAATCTATTTAGTGTGGTGTATAGGTGATGGGATTTTTTTAAAAAAGAGAAATAATAAAAAAAAAAACCATCATTGCTCCATAAGTTAGCTTTTGATGTGTATCCTGAAAGAAACAGGAGATAGGGTGTACTTTAAGGATTTTTGACAAGAGTTAATTATTCCCCAAACTACATAGTCTGGAACTGCAGAAGTGGTTCAATTTATAGGAATGGTCTTTTAATAAGGGAATTAAATTTCAGTAGTAGCTCAAAATTTGTTTAAAACAATACTGAAAATAATATAATTTTTGCCAGTTATTTTCAATTTGTATGCTGCAAGTATGCCATAACAGAGATCAGTTAAGCTGTTGACAGTTTTTATCTTCAGGGTTCTTACAGAAGCATTAGTTTTTAGATCACCCCTTTAATGAAGTTAAATATTGTTGGATTTTTCAGATAGTGGTTCCTAAAACTGCAGCAGATAAGGGTTAAGAATGGCGTTTCCTAAGTTGTCAGAATTAAGAATTCCTGGCTTCTGGTCTATGCTCAGATTTACTGACCTGTGTCACATCCCAAAGACAAAAGCAGAAAAGGTATGAAAAATCTATGCCTTGGCACCAATTATCATGCATTTCTGATGACCCATTGATAATGGCACTATTGAAGCTTCAGTTATTACCTGTGCTGCTATGCAGTTTCCCTCTTTGTAGAAGGGCTTTTATGCTGCTGTTTTGACAGAGTAACCAGATCACTGTATAAAATGTGTGTAAAAAGGACACACCTATCTTCCTTAGTCATAACTCTGTTTTAAGTGTGGTTAACGTTTCAATTTGGGATGAACTCCTGAGTATCTCACCACTGATTTGTCTTCCTCGTATGACCAAGTAGGCTTCCAGAGTTTCATTGCAAAGTTAACTTACTTAAGTTCCTCTTCTACCTTAACTATAGCTTCCTTAAGGTTGCCAGAGGATTTAAGTACCCACCTTCCACTGACGTATAGTGGGCATGTGACTCCATAGGTACCAGATTCCATAGAAAAAGCCAGACTCCTGCCTTTTCCCGTCCCACATCACATGTCCCTGTCAGTCCTAGTGCTTATGAAGAGATCAAGGATCTGATCTTCCTGAAAGAAAATTCAGCAGAAGAAAATAGAAAAGAAAGAAGAAAAAACAAAGTTTTTCATTCAGGTCCTTGATTTGGAAAGCTGTGTGACTTCATGAGTGCTTTGTGGCTCAAAGTTTGGGACAGGAATGTTCAGCTGTGGAGGGCAGAACTTCACAGCAGCAAGCACTTGCATAGGTTCAAAACAAGTGTGAAATGCACTGCAGTTGTTTTAGACTCTTTTGAGAATCATAGCCTAAGAATGTCATGAAGTTATTTTACAACAATAATATCATAGTAATTCAATTTAATCCTCTAACTAAAAGAGTTAAGAAATTACTCTTTCCAGGTGTTATCAATAGTGATATTCAAGTTAACTGATGTGAGCATCGTGTCAGTTAACTGAGAGGTGTATACGTAAAGGCAAACATAGTACAAATGTATTAAAATGCAGGAAGAGTTTCAGATATTGTGTAAGGTATGTTTGTGTAAAAGTGACAAAATTGAACATGGAACAGCTTTGAGCTATTCAACAAAAAGGAAGCCCTCAAGGAGTTCCCAGAGTAAAAGCAAATAACATGTTTGTACCGCCACATACGAAATTATGATTGTTTTGGAACTGTCTTTTGGAAAACTCCGTTTTATCTGTTTAGTCAATCAACTGGAAAATTATCATCTCAATTACCCATGTATCCTTGTTTCAAGATGTAATATTTCCCAAGCTTCCAATATTAGGAAAGGTATCATATACCATTAGTCTGGAACACCATTGTTCCATAATGCTCAGTTTCCACTGCTAGCCTTGCTAATCAATATCGTCTAAACCACAGTGCTTAGCTTTAGTTAATTATAATTGTCCTGCAGGAAGAATAGAAAGGAAGGAAAAATATCCTGGAAGCTATTTGAAGGCAACTGAAGTTAGCCTAGAGCAAGTGATGAGAGGAAGTGATGCTAGATGAATGTAGTTTATTTCATGAGTTTGGCATAAGCAGCTTTATTTCTAGAACCATAAAATAAGCTCACCTAAAGGAACTAGGCTGTATCTATTGCTGCAGAAGGAGAAGCCCAATTTAGCACATGAGGTGTCTATGAGTAAAATGATGTGTCATGAAAAGGTGCCTCCACAGAGGAGGAAAAATTCACATTACTTTAAGCGTACATTTATGTTAATTAAGAACACATCTAGGGTTGGAGAGTCTTGAGAAATTGATATTACTGTACAGAATATATATGATCACTCTTAAATATGTTGTGCCTGTAACTACATATTACGATATGCTCCACGCTATACTTAGCAAGTCTGTCTGTCAGAAGGCTCTAATTGCTTTATGTGTGAGAACATTAAGCTTCAATAAATTTATATACACAGCTGTTCCATTACTGTGGAACAAGTTTTATCTCCTAATAAATTGATGTTTCTTTTTAGTGTCAACTCAAACCAGAATTTACATCCAAGAATGTGAACCTTAACATCACATAATTAGTTCAGTGACACCAGTGGTAATAGAGGGTACACACTGTACGTCTCTTAAACATATTGATGGAGAAAAGTTTTGACTTCTGATAATTGTTTCTTGAAAGCTTAATTGTGATTAAGAGCAGCTTTAATTGGAAGAGGAAAAAAAATCATGACCTTTAAACATACACTGGAAATGGCATGTCTACATTTACAAGGAGTTGCACCATAATGGGAAAAAAACCAAAAGCCTTCTTTAAGATAGGGTGAGGGGGGTTGGTAGGAAAGGCATTGTGGTTCTGTATGGAGTCACATTTAGGTTAATGGAACAGAAGCTTAGACTGCCCTGGACTTTTTATTAATATTTAATTAATCTTCTGTAGAAGACTCTGATTTGAATTAAACTGGGTACTAGTAAAGGAACCAATTCACCAAAGACTTTACATAAATTTGACCTGCCATTATGAGAATTTAAATCAAAATAGCCAAAGTTTTGTTTTCTGCTCATTTTATGCCTGCTCTACGTCAATTTATTAGCAATAATAGAGCTGGGAAAAATAAGACCTGAATTGGGCACTAGTAATAGAGCCGTAGCTGTAATATAAGAAATGACATTTGGTTTACTTTAAGTAAGTACCATGAGCTAATGACTTGCATTGTTCTCTCAATGTAGGCTTTTACAGCCCTTGCAAAAGAAGCAATTACCAGTACAAAACAAGAGGAAGAATAGTTGCTTAAATGTAATCCGATAACCAGACTTAACGTCTGTCTTTGGTAGACTTGGGTTCAGTCAACAGGAGAATGAAAGCAGGAGGCCTTATGTGAGTCGTGAGACTATTATTATTTCTTTGTGCCAATGGCTTAAAATCATTCTATTTTGTTAAAAAAAAAAAAATCCCCAAAATGGTTTTGGGGAGCTTCTCATACTTCTACATTGCCTCTTACTCAAAGTGGAAGTAAAAATAATGCAAATGAAGGCTATTGCCTATTCTGACTTCCTTGACTCCCCTTTCTATTCCATGTAGGGGTGGCTGGAGTCAGTATTGCCTCCTGCAAAGGTAGGGAGGGGCTGAAGGGGGTCTTGCAGGATTCTTCTTTTTACAGTCCTGATGGATATTTAACATCTACTTGACCTCAACATAGGAAAATGAGTTTGTAGTTATTTCAATCACAATTTTTTGTCCTTTGGTTTATTTTGTATCTCTTTTTATAGTCATGGTAAATACTGTGTGGGCTAGTCAGCTCCTCTCCTAGTAAGCATCTTCGACATGGCCCTCTCCATAAGTTTGTATGATACGTAGATCCTTCAGAATTTTCCCAAGTATCATTTGTAAGGTGATTGCTGTCACTCAGATGTTCAGACTTTAGAATTCTGCTCTGTTACCTAATTAATCTGTTTTTCTGTGCCTCCAGTGTATTCCAGTATATCTCAGCTGCTTTTGCAATTCATAGAGGTGCAGGCACTGAGCTGATCACCTACTACATCCATTTATTGTGAGGAAAAAGAACATCTGACAAATGTGCGCGTACTCCATTGTGCAAAAGCCAATCTGTTCTTTAACTAAAATCTTAGTTTAAGGGCTGCTTGTAAGGCAGTCTGTGCAGTGCCTGCTGCAGATAGGTTCCTGCTATTTGAGTAGTGCTTAACGATGCAAAAATTTGGCAAAAATAATAAAAAGTAAATAGCAAAAGGGCAGCAAAATCAGACCTTTGTGGATCTTGTTTCCTGGGGATATTTATCATTCTTTTCTTACATAGCCTCTAATTTCTGGTTTTGGTTTCCATGAAAAGCAAATTACTGTGCAGCTCAAATGGGAAAATTCACAGGAATTGAACTTTATCTCAGCAGCATAGCAATATAAACTGTTTCCTGGAAGCCATGTCTTGCCTCAGTTAATTCTGAAAATTCCCACAGATACTCACGGAGTTTCTGTTACCTTTTGTAGGGAAGTTGTCATTTTCAGAGAATGCTAGTGCTTCCGCAAGTGAGGTGCAATGTCTTCTCTGCTGCCCTCTTTACAGGATCATGGCAGTCACACATGGCAGAAAGTGAAATGTGACCTGTTACAACATAACCTTTTAATTAGAGACAATAATACACTATTAGATTATTTCAGAGATTAATCATAAATACTAGGGCAGTTTTGTGCTGATGTTTCATTAGTCTGTCAACAGCTAATATAACAGCATTAATAAGGATCATTGTATTGAAAAAGATAGTAAAATTTATTTCATTTCTTATTTTGTAAGGTAATTGAAGGAGATACACTTGAGCTTTTAACCTCAAGACATAAAAAAAATACTTTTTTAATAAATACCTTTGTTAAAAATAGCATAGTCTTCTCTGTAGGCCTCTCAGTTCAGCCTACTTTAATTTTTTTTTTGCTAGTAAAGAATAGCTAATGCCAGTAGAAACAAGTCTATAATTTGCATTAAATGGAACTGGCTTTGCAATGTGCTTATGTTAAGAGCTGCAGTTACTAGCTTGTAATATTTCACCTCGTCTTTTGGGAGCATGAAAGAGCATTTTGTAGGTATCAAATTCTTTGGGTCAGCTGTGTTCATAGTTATGCAGGCTCACAGTTCTATAGCTTCCTTTACATCTCTGCTGACAGAAGTTCCTCTTTGCTGGACATACCCAAAATAAACTAATCTTAAAGAAGATGTGGAGAGCTTTAGAATGTCAGGATAGAGTTTAGCCTTTTGTCATTTGTTTAAGAATTATATTTTTCTGTGTTGTCACAATTAATTCTTTTTACTAGAGAATAGTTATGTATGAACTTTAGATGGACTTATTAGTGTTTCCCCAGAATATAAATTGCTGCCATCGCTTGTCTCAGATATTTCATTTTCATCTCAGTGTGACCCTGTCATCCCAGCAATGCCTTCAGTGTCTTAATCCTGAAATAAAAGAGAAAGGAAGAGAAAATGTATTAAATAAGAGTAAAAATGGCAATTTTTTGTTTTGGGGGGTTGTTTTTCATAGACATTTGTTTACTGTAGAGATCAAATGCTTAGTGTGTCCTTTGACAAGTACAGTCCATTAAATGCTTTATTCATGAACTGGGATCAAGGGATGGTCTCAGTTCTAGCCTGCTCTCTGAAATAAGATAATACAAACAATTTCTATTAAGTATCATATTTTAGGACAGTGGGACAAAAAGAAGAAATTCTTTAATCTCTTTGATCAGATTTGAATGGCAAAGAAGTCTTATGCATTAATGTTTAAAATTAGAGATTTTATCAGCAATCATTTTAGTAAGTAGAATTTGGGCTGCTGCGCTGAATAAATATACTTCTTAGTACATGTAATATGTTGATTTCCCTGGAGCTGCTTTTTAATTCATTATAGAGAAAGAATAAAGAACTAGTAAATAACAAAAAGAAGAAACTGAGTGATACTGCTGTAAGCAGACATGTTCAAATTGTCATGACATGCATCTTTCTCATAGCCCACGGATAACTTGCCAGATCATTTCTGTAGCAAATTGCTTCGGAGTCAATCCCTGAATTTCATACTGGTAACAAGAAACTTAGAGTTCAAAATTATTCATTATTTCTTCCCCTAAAACCTTTTCAAAACTCTTGATCAGATCTTCAGATGCCCATAAACTCTCAAAGCTCATTTGGATTCAGTGGATCTAGGCAGGTTTGCGCTAGTTAAACCTCAAGCACAGCACTGCGGTTTAGAGATCTGTACAGGAATTGCATTGCTGTTCCTTAGTTAGAATTACATATGTAGCAATTTCCATTTCAGTGAAGCCCTATGAATTAGAAATCTCACTTTTTTAATAGCGTTAAGGAAATAATTTCTGGTTTCTATACAGGGACTCATGAAGCGAGTGCATGTCAGATGCTCCAAAGGCAGCAGACGGTTCTGGTTTGCGACAGCATTTTCACTGCTGGGCCTCCTGCCTGAAGTGTCTGAAATAGAATTACAGAGCAATTTATTACATTTATTATCATGCTGTAGGAGAAAAAGCATTTTCATGGTTTTATGATCTGATGGAGGATCTGTACCATGTGACTAGTCTGTTCTATTTTGTGATATCTGGCCAGTACAAGTTTGAACGGCAGTAATGCCTGCTACATAACCACACTTAACATCTTCAAAACTTTTTTTAGCACTTGCCACTTGGACTGAAATCTTCCTAATTAAAGATGTCAGAATAAAGCAGTATCTTACACATCCAGATGAAAGTAGGTAATGATGACAAAATAAAGTGGTATCAGTTTGGATATATTTTAACATGATGTCAAAACACATTCTCATCAAAATCCCCAGAGACACCATTACAGTGTCAAAATGAAACATTATCAACCCACGACTACCAGAACAACAACACAAGATACTACTATAGTAACTTTGTAATGTAATGCCAATATCATGAAAATGAAATTGACATACTAAGTGGAATTACTTCTTATACATATTTCATTTCTTTCTGTTTACTAAAACACATATGGCAATTACATTACTCAAGAAAAACCTTACAACATTTGCATAGCATTCGCTGAAGTAATGTGAAAGTTGAGATACAAATTAGCCACACAGACGAAATCTTAACCACAGAAGATTGTTATTTTGCAACCCTTGGCTTATCTCACGCGTGGCTATATAGGCCTATATGAGCTATATGTTTCAGAAGCTAAAAATCATAGGTTTGGGGTTTTTTTTTCTCTATAAAGGAGAATTACAATCAATAGCGAAGTGTACTCTGTAAAGAGCCATTAAAAGTATTTTAAAGTAAATGAGAACTCGTTGTTGTATAGACTTTATATAGGGTCTCAAAAAGCACTTCCTAAAGAAGGCTGTTGTTGACTGGTGGATATATGAATGCAAACACAGAGAGTTTGAGTGCTTTGCCAGTTTTATTCTAATAGGCTTTTTCTGCCTCAGGATTAAACTTGCGTTATACTGCCATGCCAGTTGACCATCACTTTCTACCAAGCATTCCTAGTACTACATTTTCTTAGAATGATTCTGTGATTCATTCCTGGAGCCCGAGTTCCCCATATAGAGTAAGATTCATCTACCCTAATATAGATCTCTAAAGCTGCCCATCTAAGCCTGAGCTTTTCCCTTTAGTCTTCTTTGTCAATGAAGAAAAGTAATAAGCTCTCAAGGATAATTGCATCCTAAGTGATGCTCTATGAATTGTCCACTAGAGTAACTTATTTCTCTGTGTTTCCCTTAGAAACAGTCTAGGTGGGTAGCTTTAACTACACACCTGGCTTTTAGATTATTAAAATTGGTTGAAAAAAATCCCACCTTACCTTCTTCTGGTGAATAAATTTGCTTGTCTATTGCCTTTATCAGCCTAATTGTCTTGGTAAACCACTAAAGTGTTATAAGTAAATTGTGTTTCTTCTGCAGCAAGAGAAATGCACTTTCTTACACATGCGAAATCTGCACTTGGGTTGAGACTAAGCAGCCCAACAACAGTAAATATTAGAATTCAGGATTTCTAATCCAGTTTTTCAAAACATAGCGAGACCCTCAGCAATTACTGAGCATCATGCACAGTACATCTGAAAAACAATTCCTGAGGAAAAGACATTTTCAATGTTTTCAAGAGGAAAATTAAGTGAAATAACTAAGTAGTTACTTAAGTAGTAAAAGTTGAGTTCCAGCTGACTCACGACATTACAAACTGAATTTCTGGATAAAAAGTAAGTGCTGTCCTTGTCTGTCCATGCCTGGAATTGTTTTGGGTTTTTTTTTTGTTTTGTTTTGCTTGGGGTTTTTGTTTGGTTTGTTTTTTTATGTAAGTGTGGTTTTATGCTATTTTTAGTTTTAAAGTTAAACATGGTAAAGCATGATTAAAATATCTATTTATTCAAACTTAATCTTTACAATGAAATGCTGAAAGGATTTATCCATACACCAGTTGGCTTGCAAAATATTGTATCACAATTTTCTTAAGCTTCACATGGAAATAATACATAATTAAAAACCCTAATTCGATTTTGTGCTAATTGGTATAAATCTTAGTGACCAACTTCATAAGAAGGCAACAGCCTTGTGAACTTAGGCACCAATTCAATTCAATGCCATTTTTTCATGGTTTGGTCATACAGGAAACTGTGTGCACAGGCACTAAATGATGTAATACTTAATAGTAAACTCAGATTTAAAGTTTTATTAGAGGCTGCAGATTATTTACTGCCAAAAATAGAACAATGATTCCACATCTCTCTGTGTTTTATATAGAATTTCTGATCTACTAATGCTTCTAGCAGAGGGAGTCTCCCTAATTTTCATACTTCAGAAAACATGTGAGGTTTTGACCTAGCCTTGCTTTCCTTAGACCAGTCATTTTTGTTTGTTTTTAATGGACAACTTGTCACTTTACAGTTGGAAATTAGCCTATAGTAGAATAATATAAAATGTAAAATCAATCAAAATATTATTTGGAGATTTATAATGCAATAGCCCCACTGTCAAAGGACAGAAATAATTATACTATAATTATATTAGTGACTGGTAAGGACTGTGGGAGCCATGTGAACTTCGTATAATGTATTATCTTTTTAAATGTTCAGGCATTTTAAAGAGATGACTTTGTCTATACATCACTATTTGTGTAGCCTTGTACTTCATCGACACTGTAGTTTTATTTATACTTTAAGATAAGTCATTTCTAGAGAGGGTAAGTGTTCACAAGCATCAAAAAGTTCTGTTGTGTTTTGCTAGTTGCAGCACCCTGGTACCTGTTTCCTATTTCCTAAGCATTTTATGTGGTTAAAGAGAAACAAAGCAACATAAAATATTTTGGGGGTTTCCAGTATAAGTTATGTCAAGGCATTAAGCAAGATCTAAATGCCTTTTAAAGTAGATGAGCGGTTTTGCATTGAAACAGATAAATTTTGCCATTTACACAGTGTAATGGTGCATTATTTGAATAAAATATGACTCAGTTTCGATGAGTCCTTCAAATCAAATGGTACAATCAGTATTTTTTTTTTCCCTCATTTTTTTAATGTCTTTAGACTCCTTCCATTAAAAGATGCGGTCTTTTTCTCCACCCTAGTGTTGTCTAGAGTTTGGCTCTGAAGCAGGTTCTATATCGTAAAATATAGTGTCACCCCACATCCGTAGCTGAGTCGTATAAGGTGAGGTGGAGCGAGCTGGGTTATACGTACGTAACAACATTCACACTACACAGGTGGTGTTAGCTATGGACAGATGTTCCTTTTTGCAAATAGCCACTGTGCTTTAAGAAGTGATTGCTCCCTAGGTGCTTGTTGCAGCCCCTCTGCTGAAGATTTCTGCCCCCACTTCTCATCCAGAGAGGAGATCAGAGGGAGCTTTCCCTCAATAGCTGCCAGCAAAGCAGCTGGATTAGCTTAAACAGAAACAAAGGCTGACATGGCCTGAAGCCCACTTGGGATCTCTCCGATGATCCCTTCTGCTGGCACAGAATTACCAGCTAGGTCCAAGAGAGGATTGCTTCCCTGTGGTCTTTGTTAAATGCCTTTGTATTACTATGCCAGGCAATCCTCATGTTGACACAAAACAGCCCATGGTGGCTAATTGTGGATGTTCATCAGACCTAACAGCACTGGAGTCATCATTGTCTGTTTGTTCCAGTTAGGATAGGAAGATACTTAGAAGGTCAGAGCCAGCTTCTCCCTGCCTGCCTTTGAAGTAATTTTGTATTTCATTTACCATAAAAAAATGCAAATTTCTCCTTTGCTTGCTCACCAATAGTTTTGGTTTATTTTCTTTTCCCATGATTTATTAAATATTTGCATTTGCATTTCTGCCATTTCCATACACCTTCACAAGAAATTCACAGTGAGATGTCATGTATTTTCTTTCAGGTTACATGTGGTGTTCACTTTTATTTTCTTTTATTCTTTACAATGGCTGTAACAAGTTGTGCGTGGCTGAAAATTGGCTTGGCTTATATCTGCAAAATCTAACAGCTCCAAAGTAAGGCTTAAATTGTGTGATAACCCAGTAGCTGAGTATCTGTTTTCAGATGTTTATAGCAAGCTCCTAAAATCTCTGCTTTTCTTTTTAGTAGAAGAATTCTCCTGAAAAGTAAGACTGGATTTCTGTCTCCGGTGTGTAGGCTCTGACAGGCTAATAAGGAAGAGTGATGGTGGCAATAAAAAGGGTCTTGGGTACATTCTTCAGATTTCACTGGTTGTAAAATGATGGCCCTGCTACAGAATGGTCACAGAGGGACTTGAAGTGAAATCTAGTCTGGAGAGTTTGAAGAGACTGTTGCAGTTAAGTGACCTCCCTATCAGCTCCAGCTCTCCGCATTGTTTATGGCCATTGCATCAGAAGTAAGTGCGGAATTAAGAGCATTTGAGATTACCTATTTAACCCAGAGAATAGAGATGGTTTTGATTTTTAATGATTACTCTTTTGAAATCAGTGTGAAATGATCAACAGATCACAATGTCAAAATTTGGAAATTAATTGGTGGACTTGCAGAACTTCTTTGTGTATTGAGGTTGGTGATTATCCCTGTGAAGGTAAACTGGGAATGACATAAAACTTCCTGATGAGCTGATTTCATGTGCATACATATTGACGTAAATCCTAGGGTTTAAATCCTTGTTTTGATGGAATTAATATGCTGAAGTGTGTAGGTATGTGTACAGGTAACCTGTCACATCTTGTCTGTCACATTAAGCCAATCCCTGAATTGACCTGCCTTTAAAACCTGCAGACTTTAAAGGATATATAATGCCCTGTGTTCATTCAGCAAATATGAAATGGCAAGAGGAAGGATTTTTATAACCCTGTGAACAATAGAAATGAGCCAAGATTGAAAGAGATTTTGGGGGGCAAAAGTTCAGGTAGGCTCTATACCCTTCAGCATGCAAGAAGCTGCCCTTGTTAGAAACTTTGCATGCATAATTAATTTGAGCAGCACATTCCATTTCTTACAACTAGAAGAGAAATTGAATTCAGGTGTTTGGTGAACATATGGGGGATTTACTGTGAATTTATGACCTGTGGTTTGATTGTAAAACCCCAAGATACGAGCTGATAAAACTTAATGAAGCTTGTGCAGAGAAGCTATTTTTATTTGCAGTTTTGCAATTGATATATTTTTGGGGTTTTTTACACCTCTTCCCCACCTTTCAATGACTTATTCACAATAAATTCTTTGATGCTTAAGAAAAATGAAACTAGTGTTGGATAAACTTTTCTATGTTTTCTTTCAGGTTAGAACTGCACTGTGCTACATTTGTAGTCTAACTAATTTGATCTCTTCCTCTGCTGATTCTTTTCTCAGACTGTAATAGCACAACAGCTCTTTTATGTGACGTCCTATGTGGCTGCTCTTCTTTGTGTACCATATCTATATGTGTTACTATCCTTGTGCTTGTGAAAATTGTATTCCTTGATGTCTCAGAGAAAGACTGTAGGTAGGGCACACTGGGAGGAGAGGACCAGCCAAATCAGTTACACTAATTTAAGCTTGAGGATGTGTATTTAGATATAAAAAAATAAACCATAGAACAAAGTAACAGGAAAAGACGAACCTGCACCAGCAAGCTGGTTGCAGGTAACAGATGGTGCGGACTCCTGTGTGTGTGCACAGTTACCTGTGTCACTGACAATTAACAAATCTGTTTAAAGTGAACAGACCAGAAATCCATGCATTGGTATATGGTGCTAACTTTAAACCTGGTAAAGGGCATACTTTCGTTTCATTTTGTGTCCATGACTTTTTGTAGCAATTTGACAGTTTTTGCTTATCCACCCTCAAGGGCCATCTGAAACAGACAAATCCATCTGCTTGGAGTTAAGCACCGTGGCAAGAGGGTGCTCGAGTTTCAGTAAATGTAGCAGAAACTTTTATATTCGATTATCATCACTTTCCTTTCTGTTTGGCTGTTTTCATCCTGCTCAAGCTAAGGAAGGGGTCCATTTTGTAGACACTCAGGTAGTCTTGAACTTTGGCATGGATGCATGCTGCCAACTACGGCACAGCCACCAAAGGATATCATTAATTCTCAATGGGATAGAAATAAACTCTTTTTCTGCTCTTTTCTACCTGTAGGCAAAAGTAGACTCAAATTCAGCTCTTGATTTTCAATATGGAGTAATCTCTCTAAACAGAAAGGAATTTATTTGATACAAATTGGTGATAGTTATTTGCCAGCTTGAAGTAAGAACCCATCTGTGTTTTATAACTGCTATCCAGAGATCTAAGCAGCCAGTCAGGCCAGCGAGTCCCTGGCAGCTCAAATCTGTATTAAAAGATTTGAAGGTGTAAAGAACATTGTTTGTTTACTAACCTTTCGGTTATTCTAGTCATGTTGCAACTGCCTGGTGACGTTATTAAGACCATTCTCCATGCTTTTGCAGGCCAGTTTTTCTTCCTCCCCCCCCCCCCCCCCACTTTGCTCATCCCTGTTCAGTAGCATGTTTGTATCTACTTTATCACACTGAAAATCTGTCTATTTTGAAAGGATTACAACTCTGTACATCAGTGCATGACATCACACTGAGACATTGCTTAATGATCTGAGACTCTGATGGCCATTGCTGTGGCTGCTTGTTTCTGGAAATATGTGACAGCTCTGGCCTATCTAAGCCTTGCTTACAGTTGCATTTTTAGTCTGTGCTGGTAACTGTGTGTTTTAAAGCAGCACTCACAAAATAGCTGCTTGTGAAATGTGCCATCTGCAGATGGAAGGCAATGGGGTGCCAAGAAGAGCTGTGATACAAGGAACCCCAGCCGCTTTGCAACCCAAGTTAACTTTGGTCCTAAAAACCTTTTCTTGATTTTTATTTCTTTTAAGAACATTTAACAATGATAGAAAAAGATAACTTGCATCCAATGCTAGGAGGTGCTAATTGTCTTCCGTACGTTCACAGCCATTCTGTTATTAAGTAGGCATAGTGAAAGGTTGTCTGGACAAGCTGTGGTTACTGTACAGAGCTGAAATTGCAGTTTTGCTAAAAAGTTTAAAATTAGCATAGGTCAAATCTTCGATAAACTTTGGATAGATTTCAAGTTGAACTCCTTTCTTCCTGCTAGTATTTTTAGAGGTGAATTTACCTTCAGATTTTCAGTTCATTTGAATGAAAAACTCAAACAAAACATGGCTAATTAATTAAACTTTTGAGATGAAAAGGGAGTTTAAGCAGCTGGAACACCTGCAGTCCTGATCCTAGTAGTCTGCTGATATGACCCTACTTGCCATGGATAAGTTCATCCAGTAAGTCAAAATTCATTTTCCTTTAGACTGTCTAAGGACTCTTCATGCTGGATACAATTTGCTTAGATCTGTCCCAAGGGATAATGATGTGACTTACATAAAGAATTGTAGCTAAAACAACATCTCTGGACCTGAAAAGAAGTTAGGTTTGTCCTTTTGACTCCAAAATTTTATTTGTGACAGTTGTTTATCAGGATTATTACTTTTTGCATTTTGCTCTTCTGAAATCAGTAACTGTGGTCAGGGAATTGAATGATATATCAAGCAGGTGTACCAAGTGCTCATCGAGTGCACTGGGAGTGCCATTAGAGACATAAAAAACATTGCAAAAAACCACGATGGTAAAATTAACTGGATAAAGAGAGGCATGAAAAGAAACAGGACGTAGCATGGTGGGCCAGGCTGGAGATGTGCAAGGCTTCACTAGTGGGAAGGTTAGAGCAGCTATAATTAACTTAAAGAATCAGAGAAAGGTTGAGAGGAAAATGGAAATGAAAGGAATTCAACCTGAGCTATAGTCTAAGTCCTCAAATAATCTTTCCTTAAAAGTATCTTAGACATTCTTTAGCAGTTTGCCTTTTCTTTTTTTGTCTTCTAAATAAAAACGTTTTGGTGGTTTTTTTAGTGATAAAACTGCTGAGTTGACTTCACTTTCTGTGTCTCACAAACATTTTGAGCACAACAAAATCTGAGTACATACAAAAGTGTTCTATTTTTCTTTAAATTTAGTTCTTTATTTCCTGTGAAATAGTCCTTATATATATATATATCGGTTCTTTATGCAAATTTCTAAGTTTGGGTCATGCCTCTTGCCTTTCAGATAAAATAGAAATATTGTTAAAAGATTTATCTTCTCTGCCGTTAATAAAAACTTCTAATAACTTTTCTTAAATTAGCCTGACTTCTTTTTTCTTTTCTCTCTTCCTTTTGGTTTTTGGGTGTTGGTTTTTTGTTTGTTTGGGGTTTTTTTGTTTGTTCATTTGTTTTTGGTTGGGTTTTTTTTTGTGGGGTTTTTTTTTGCCATTAGAATAAGTTCTTCATAGGTCTGGATGCTGTTCATCTCTCCAGTGTAAGGGTGACAAATTCATGAATCTGATTTTCGGGAGCAGTCATGAATTTTGTCTTCCTGGCATGGACACTATGCATTTATTTGCTCTTCCTCTGCTGATGTAAATGTTTTAAGGAATAACAATCCCAAAATGTGCAGAAGGTCTCAGATCTGTAATAATCCTTCCAGTAGTCCATTTTGGGATTAGTAGTTTCTGTTCCCTATAATGCACAGGTTTTAGTGCAGTACTTTGTGGGTTTACCTAATGTTTTTTCTTTGCCATTGAATACCTGCTCCAGTGTCACTTCTGCACTGTTATCCCTTAGAGTTTGAAACAACTTTGATAAAGGAAGGCTGATTATTTACCAGTCATCTTCAGTACCTCAAGGTGTCTGTCTATATATAGTGCTTTTTAGTAATTTTGCAGTGAAGCTCAATGGCATTTCTCTTTCAAATGTGTTCTTATACCTGAAATACTAATACTTAAAATACTTTGATACATTTAATAGCAACATACAGAAAGCACTGTGTAGAAAGTCTTGGACTACTTGTTTATTAGATTAACAACACCAGTTTTAAAAATCAGCAGACCATTTAAAAGTATTTTGTATGTCTTGTACTGGATTGCGTTGATTCCATATAAAATGTTCAGTGTACAGCAATGTGTGGGAAAAACAAGTGGTTGTATAGTAAAGCTGTGCAGAATTTGACAATAAGGAATACATTTAAATAACATAAGCTGTTTCACAAAATTAAGTTGAATTAAGGAAGTAGAATTAGCAATAAACCTATAATGAAATGGAAATTATGAAAGAGCCACAATGTTTAATTTCCACCTGTTCTAAATAAAGCTTTCCTTTAATTGCACTTTTCAAAATGGAAATTTGCATTTCCATTGAAAATAAAGTATTTCTTAAAGCTTCTGAGGAAGGGAGGCAGGAAGACAGGCAGGCAAGGCAGGAAAGAAGGAAAAGAGAGAGGGAGGGAGGGATGGAGGGAGGAAGGGAGAAAGGCCTTCCCCAAATTCATGCTTTCTCTCTGTTCTCATCTTCAAAGACAAGGAGAGGAAAAAAACCCACAAAACTCAAAAACAACTTAAAACAAACCCTAAACCTCTTCAAAAATTAGCCTTTGCTAGAACCATGCTAATTTTTCTGTTTGGCTAACAAAGCATGATAAGCTCCATTTAATGGCACTGAAAAGAGTGCTAGGTAACATCTCGAACATCTACCTCCTCCAATTCACTGCACCTACCAGTTTCAAAAGACATGTAAAACAGTCACAATTAGATTCCAGAATCATCTGTTTTCATATGATGGAAGACATGGGATATAAATTCACTGTGGTTTATTGTACCCTGTGTCCAAGAACAGGAATCTGTGGAATTGCTTTCCATTGTCTCCCTGCAGATTTCTGTTTTGAAGCAAAGTAATAGCTGTCCATTCTTCATTAGGAAATAAACAATAAAATACAGGGCTTAAGAAGGCCATAAGAGATTAAAATGCTTCCAGTTAGACTTGATACAACATATTTGTTTGTCAGGCTTCTCGTGATGCCCATATTAACATGCATGAAATATGGTGGGGGTTGTAGGCCTCAGGTGGGAGCCGCACAGCTGGGAAAACTGCAATGATATAGATAAATATCAATTTTTCCTCCACCCTATGAAATAAGTCATTCCTGTGCGTATTTCATTATGGTTCCACATAAATGTGTACTATAGAGACCTGCAAGAGGAATCATAGAAAAACTGGTGGTTTTGAAGAACTCAAGGTTGTGGTTGTGCTGGTACATAGTGGTACATCCAGGACTGAGTCTTCTCCAGCCCAGCCAGTACCCATCTGCTACCTCGTTGTGTTCCTGCCTATGACATTATCAAATGGATTTGGTTTTACTGGTCCCCAAGCCTTTTACTGCTTTCAGACTGATCAGCTTAAAAGACCTGTTAAAAACAGAACTAAGGGATGATAGGCTTTTATTGATTGGGGAAAATAATAAAATTTTATATAGGTAGAGCCTTCAGACTTTGCAATGAATTTCATATGAATAAAGTTCTGATAGTGCCATAGTTTATTGACTGGGAAAACATATCTTTCATGTTTCAGTAGCAGAGATCATTAGGACTTTTAACTTGCCTTTATGTTAAGTCTGATACTAGCACGTCCATTCCTCTTAATTTCTAGCAGTAACATTCACTGAGAAGAGGCAAGCAATATTTGATGATTTTAAGGAATAGTCTCATTCATTTTACCCTTATACGCCCTGAGTCTCTTTACAAGTCAAACAGCATTAATCACCTTTAAAAAACTTTGTACTAAATGCTTGGAAATTATTTTTGCACCTGTAGTCCTGCACTGTAATAGCAGTCCAGTGCTAAGAAATTACAATCATAGATGGCAGCTCCCAAGTATATTGATCTTTTCCATCCTCCCTCTTCTAGCAACAGATCAACCCCTAACAATCATGACCGGATACAGCGCCTGAGACAAGAGTTTCAGCAAGCAAAGCAAGATGAGGACGTGGAAGACAGGAGACGTACTTACAGTTTTGAGCAACCATGGGTAAGTGCACACAGCCTCTCAAATCTGGGAAGGTTGGCTGACTCCTGCCATTCCCAGGCTGGTTGGGAGCAGACTGATAGGATCACAGGTCCTCTCCTTACACACTTTTGCCCTTTCTGTTATCCTAATCTTTGGTTCCTTGGTGGTTTTTTTCATTTTTGAACTTTTTCAGCCATCTGTCCTCTGTGCATCTAGCATTATTTCCTCAATGTTTGGACCCTTCACTCTGTGAATTATTACTTGGAATTTTTTGCCTGAAAGGCAATATTAATTATTCTGATATTTTGGGGTGTTTTGTTTTTTGTTTGGTTTTTTTTTTTTTTTAAATCAGAGTAAAATACATACTAACAATAAAAAATTCACAGACAACATGTTTCTTTGTAAATCGTATTTCCTCTGAAGATAAATCACTGTGATTAGTTCTTTTCCTTGAGAGGAAGAGCTATGTATTTTCACAGTAAAAAAGGAGAGATATGCATAATAACATGCTTCACAATAGTACCCCTTCACTACTTGTATTAGCCAAGACAGTTCTGTCTTAAGGTATACATCCTAATTAATAATTTAAATCCAGTTCAATCTGGTCTAACAAAGTGATACAATTATGTAAATCCATGTGCTTACCTTGTATAACATGATTGAATGAATCTGTGTTGCTTTTTAATCGATTACATATTCTAAATTAGGATCCTTTAAATATGGGACAAATATTTCATTGTATTTTGGTTAAAATTCCACAATAAAGACAGTGAACAATTGGCTTGCATTCCCAAAAAAAGGGAGCTGTATGATGACAGCAGTAGAATCTCTCACAGCTTCCTCTGACGCAGGTGTAGGTGACGGGTTATTGCTACTTAGCATTATGATGCACATGAGACCAAGGTAGAAATAGCTGAAGACTGCATCCGTGTGTCACTGTGAACAACCATATGCATCATAATACATATGTCATCCTTGTTTGCCTATTGTGGTGGATATAGATTTTTTTATTTCTGTTGGGTCTTTGTGTCTTTGTCAGTTTTAAACTCACTAATTTGAACCTGTGGTATTTTCGACATGCAGCATGGAGAAGAACAAAGGTAAATGTATCCCTAAATGACCTAGCACTGTTTAACATAGTGTATCAGGATATAGGTTTCTCTTTTTCCATGTTAGAAAACCTCTAACTTTCTCTGATATTGAATAAAAAAAAAAAAAGCAAAAAACCCAAATATACATATTTTAATTATTAGATATTTTCGATTTGATGTGATGAAGATAGTGTGATAGCTCATCACAGTTATAGTGTAGCAGTTTGGGGGTGAAAGAGGGCTGGGTGTAGGAAGTACTTTCCATTAGGCACATCAACTGCTGTTTAGTTCTTCAAATTGAGAGATTTAAGCAGCATTCTTGGGAAAACTATGCATGAGAAAAACTTGCACCCTTGAAGACTTGGGAACTTAACTACTGAAGGTCATGGGCCAAATTTTTGTATATCTAAATGCCATAGCAACTTTAGACAGGCAACTTGGCTTTTATTATAGTTTCTTGTAATGGGCGAGGAGGGAATTATTTGGATGACAGGCAGATTACCTTAGGAATGGAATAATTTCCTAAATTGTGGGTCAGAACACTGACCTTTCCTTTTTCTCTTATTCAAACAAATGGGATCTCTCTGTTTACCCCACTTCTACAGATCATGCAAATGAGCTCAAAGTGATTAATTCAGCTTAATGTATTAATATTAATTCTGAAGCTCATTGTTGCTTTGTAGAAGCTGCTCTGCTGTTAAATACATAGGTGACCAAATGTTTTATTTCAGATAAGTACCTAAAAAAAAAAAAAAAATTTGGCCTGGAGCATATTTGAATCTTTTTTTTTTCCATCATGTACTCCAGCCTTTCGAGATCACAGTGCTTGGAAAGGATAAAACAATGATCTCATCCATTTCAGCAGTTCACAGTCATTTCAGTGTTAAGGAGCCATAACCCTCTTTCTTAAGGAGTGTGTATTACTTTAACCCATTAGTCTAAAATGATGGACTTTGTTAAGATATCCTCTCAAACCAGATCCAGATGTATCATTAAATACCAGTGACACAAAAAAATGCAAAAATAGTTTACAATAGGCATGCAGGAAAATACTTAAGATACATTTATCAACGTCTTTTCAGTCTTCACCTGTTAGCTGTTGATTACAAACCACAGCAATGAAAAGTGCACCTGTGTGTGGACTGTTGTTGAAAAGTGTGTTTTCACCTGAGGGAGATGGGTTGTGCAGCCGACATAAACAAAAGGCTTTACATCCAGAGAGGCGTCTGAGCTGCAGGACAGCAGCCAACTCTGACCTGGTTTAGATAGAAAGAGAGGAAAAATCCATCCACAGAGAAGTGCATGCTATGAGGTGATAAGTAGTTTGCATTTCTCATTAACAAGCTGATGGGAGGATAGGGAACAAAGTGCTGATGTGATGTGGGACTATTGGTTACTTTAAAGAAGTGTAAATGAACACAAACTTTGCAGTATAAGTAATGGATACTGATGGAAATCTGGCAGCTCTCAGGATATTCACAGGAGCTCAATAGCTCAGAAACCTGCTAATATATTATCAGAATGATCCTGTGAATATCACTAACTCCAATCTATCCCAGGCTATTAATGGCCTGTGACACAGGAGTCCAGATACTTGTGACAAATACTTCTAGTCTCCTCTATGGGTTACAGACAGATCTCCATGCCATGGAGCACTACATCATGCTTGCTCTGAGCGATACCTGTTGCAGAGGGACCGCTGCCTGACCCCATCCTTTTCTGGCTGTGCCCATCAGGTGAAGTCTCTTTCTCTGTACATGAGCAATGTGATACAGCTGGACTTTTTTGCCTGGCTGTGTTTGCCCTGTCAGTAAACAAACCACTTGACTGCCTATGAGTGTTCATACACATGCAGTTTAACAGGCACAAGAAGTGATAGTGATGGAATGAGATGACACCGTATTAAGTAGTGTAACATTTCTGCTCAAGGCCATTTGAATGACACACTGTTAAGGTTTAATAACTGAATAACTGTTGCAACATCTCTAAAATCCACTAGTTCTGCAGCTGATTCAAAGCTTTATTGAAGCTGCTTTTGCATTTATTTTAAGATAACTTTCTCAGGCTTCATATGTTTTTTTTCTCTTACATTGCTTTTTTGTGTTTAGTGTTTCAAAAAACAGAAAGGTACAAGAGGATTTCAAGGGCAATGCTATATGCCTGATGCTACATGGGAGAAAAAATAAAGAAAAATAACTTAAAATATTATTAATCCATTTTAATCCTGCTGGTGTTAATTCCAGTCAGAGTTTGCAAAAAGGTGTATCTAGGCATGCAGAATTGCATGGAATCACAGTATGTCTGTTAATATTTAAGGCCCTTGCTGTTGCTATGGTATTTTATACCAATGCAAGGATTCTTGTGTGGCTGATTCTTCTGTTTGGTTGCAAAGCTGAGCCTATGGTTTTGTTCTTTTCAGGGTAGTATTGGCTCTGCTGAGGTTTATCCTTCCTTGTACCAGTCCTGGGGTTGGGAGGATTTTGATTGTACTTTGTTTCACATCTTGGTATTTTGCCTAGTCCCATCTTAATTAGCAGATCCCCACCTTCAATAACAAAACCACAGCATTATAGCCCTAAATGTCATGGGAGTGAACAATCCAGTTTCAAAACAGAGCATATTAAATCCACTGAAAACATTACAACTGCTTACATGTCCTGCTTGTAGAAGCACACCAATGATCAAAAAGACCCACAAAGATGCTGGGGGACAAAGGTTGGTGGTTCATTTCTTCATCTTTAATAAAATAATCGGCTCTAAAAATGGAAAGCAGCAAATTCAATTCACAAATACATTCTGGACCTATTTGGATGGTGGGAGAAAACAGGAATTGAGGGACCAGAAACTCTACTTTAAATATTTAGGAATCAAAAAGATTTTAGTTTTTCTAAAGAGAAAAGCTAACTGGGTCAAAATAAATCTACTACCTGACTTGTCTGAGTATAGCTTTATTTATATGCACAAAATTTGTGAAACATAAGTCATTGCACAATTTTCATAGAGGAAAGACCCAGAAGTCTTAATAACATATTTAGGCATGGCCTGATAGATAAATGCTCAGAAAATATAGAGACTATGTGGGTTTCTGTAGCTGTTGGTGTGCAGATCTTGTCTTGAAGGCCAATTTAAAGAAAAAAAAATATTTTTTTTAAATCTGTTTAAAGTACTTGTTTCTTATCCCGCATGACATCCTTGTCTGTAAAATGGAGAGACATCAGTTTGATAGATGGACCATTCAGTGGATAAAAAGAACTGGCTGGATGGCCACACGCAAAGAGTTGTGGTCAACGGCTAAGTTTCTAGTTGGAGACCAGTAACGAGTGGTGTCCCTCGGGGACTGGTGTTGGGACCAGTCTTGTTCAACATCTTTGCCAGTGATATGGACAGTGGGATTGAGTGCGCTCTCAGCAAGATTGCTGATGGCACCAAGCTATTGGTTGATACGCTGGAGGGAAGTAATGCCATCCAGAGGGACCTTGACATGCTTGAGAGATGGGCCACTACCAACCTCATGAAGTTTAACCATGACAAGTGCAAGGTCCTACACCTGGGTCGGAGCAAGCCCAGACACAGCTACAGGTTGGGCAGAGAAGAGATTCAGAGCAGCCCTGCAGAGAATGACTTTGAGGTGTTGGTTGATAAGAAAATGAACATGAGCCAGCTTCTTGTGTGCAGTTGCAGCCCAGAAAGCCAACCGTATCCTGGGCTGCATCAAAAGGAGCGTGACCAGCAGGTTGAAGGGGGTGATCCTGCCCCTCTACTCTGCTCTCATCAGACCTCACTTGAAGTATTGTGTGCAGTTCTGGTGTCCTCAACATAAAAAGGACATGAAACTGTTAGAACAAGTCTAGAAGAGGGCCACGAGGATGATCAGGGGACTGGAGCACCTCCGGTATGAAGATAAGCTGAGAAAGTTGGGGCTGTTCAAGCCTGGAGAAGAGAAGGCTGCATGGAGACCTCATAGCAGCCTTCCAGTATCTGAAGGGGGCCTATAAGGATGCTGGGGAGGGACTCTTCATTGGCGACTGTAGTGACAGGACAAGGGGCAATGGGTTAAAACTTAAACAGGGAAAGTTTAGATTGGATATAAGGAAGAAGTTCTTTGCTGTGAGGGTGGTGAGGCACTGGAAGGGGTTGCCCAAGAAAGTTATGGATGCTCCATCCCTGGAGGTGTTCAAGGCCAGGTTGGACAGAGACTTTGGTTTAGAGCGAGGCATCCCTGCCCATGGCAGGGGGGGTTGGAACTTGATGATCTTAAGGTCCTTTCCAACCCTAACTATTCTATGGTTCTATGATTCTGTGATCCCTGTATTCACATCCTTGACCTATTCAAAGCTATAATGAATTCTTTCAGAAAAACAAAAATGTGGTTTTTATTGCTGTACCTTCAACTGTAGCATATTAATTTTACCTGGAAAATTAATAGCAGACTATATTCAAAACAAACATTTTAAATTTTATATCAGGCTGTAAATTATGTAAAATTAGTCAACCCATTAATAAGAAAGAAAAGTAGTATATTAATTCTTTCTATTATGAATCCATTTTAAGAGTCTCTTTCAGGGTATTTTGTTCAAGATATTAGGTCATACCTAATGGAGAATTTCAGTAGACAAAGAATACCTTAGGACCTAAATTGCTGTTTCTCCTACCCCAATAGTTTCAGAGGGGAAACCAGAGTTTAAAAGGGCAGCCTCTGCACAGGTAGTTTCTCTTCAGCTGTGTGGTTAATATCCATTCTGTGTCAAACCTGCAAAGGATTTCATAAAATACCAGCAATTTCTTGCCAAGATTTAAACTCTGACTCTAAATTTCATATTTAAAACTTTTTTCCACCACTAGTTTCAATCTTTTTTATGAAATGGAAAATGAAGATAGAAGATTTTAAAAAGAAATGAAGCAATTTTAGTTTGTAAACAAACAATTTATAGCTCACAGGCATGCAGTGCGTGTAAATACCTCAGGCAGAATTTCAGGGCTAAATGATTTGTTTCTACCATGCTGAAGATTTTCTTTCTGCTGCTGCTATACACAGAATGGAAATCTTTATCCCATACCACACCATTCAGCTTCCTACATGTGCACCATAGAAAGATACACAAAGGGATGGGATTTTTCTTATTACATGGTGTTTGAATTAATACACATACCTGTTGACAAGTTTTAAAAGAAATACTGCTACATGTACTGTTCACCATAGCAACACAAACAAAAAGATGGAAGTAAAAATAGTTTTCAAGGACATGTCCCAGAACCACTGAATGTTTTTTATCACTCTGAATTTTGATATACACAGTTACTGGATTGTCTGTCATCTGTGCCAAGTACATTTACACATAAAGCAGGCAAGGTCATTTAATCTCATCTATGTCTAATTAGTGCTGAACTGTAAGAACCATGGATATTTTGGGGACCTTGAATCTGCTGACTTCCAGGTGAACTTGAAACTCCTTGGTTAAACACAGAGCTTAATCTGGAAAAAAATAGCATATTTATTTTATATTAAATAATGGTCTTTTTAATAACAGGGAAAATACTAAGGGACTTGTTGCTTTATTAATCTATCTATTAACTGCTTCTTTGTCAACACAAAGGAGTTCTATGATTCTGAGTAAGCATTACTCCCAGTTTGTCCCTTTGCCAGTAGGCTGTTGGATAGGTGTGTCACCTCAAGTGGTGGATCCCCTGTCACCTGAAGTGGTTGAATCTCCCTGAAAATCCAGTGCCCTGGATCACACCCATGATCTCCTCTGTAATTCTCTGTGGCAACTTTGATCTGTGCTAGTCCTGGAGGATCCCTGCTGCCACCATGCAGAGCTACACTCCATGTGCAGAAATGTCACTCTGCAGGGAAAGAAACTGCATGGGCAGCCACTGGTGTAGCAAGGAAAGAGAGGAGGTACCTTAATCTGTAAAATATGCTGCCCTTGACTGCTGGTAATGGTGAGTGCAATGGGAGACTTGGGCATACATTCTCTGTGAATTGAAAAAAAAATGTTACTTGCATAAAATGAGAAATCTGTAGAAACTTCTAACTTTGCAGTCCTGGTTTTAAAGTAATGCCTCTGAGAAAAGAGCTGTGTAATTTCATATATCTTAAAGCACAGTTTTACATATTGAGTATTGTTTAACAATGCTGAACACAATAACTATCATTGCCACTTAAATGTATTGTGGAAGACATGAACATACATTTATTTGTATAATGCAGCCTTGGTTGTTATTGTGGCCTTGACCGCATCCTGATTTAAAAGGTCAGTGCTTGTCATACAGCTCATTGCAAACAAGGGCAGAGTTCTTATCAATCTGTGCTGTGAAGACTGAGCTGTTGCCAGGTTTGTTGGATGATTTCAGATTGTTATAATTATAGTTAGCCTTGTGTTGATATCAGTGTTAAAATTACTGTTATGTGTATTCCTTATACATGTTCTTTGGTTACTGTTGAAAGATGTGAAAATAATTCACCTTTTTTTTTAATTACCTCCATTTTGCACTGACATAAATGGGGTATACTTTTATATAGATGTGTGTTTGTGCATATATTTTGTATAAATATGTATGTATAATAGAATACTTTAGGGACTGAGACAAAATACCCATTTAGCTTTTGAAGACTAAAGTTACTTATGATACAAATATTTTTGGTTTAGATTCTTTAATTGAAAGCATACTAAGAAGACGAATCACTGTATGGTGATTTATATTTTTCTGAACAAGTTAAGGATCCAAAAAGCAGTATTTAGACTTTAAGTCTTTGTATAATCATAACCATATACCAAGGGAACTCATTATGGTATCACTGAGGTTTTTAATGCAAAGATTTGAAAGAAAGGTCTTTTCATTAATAAGATGAATATACCTATGTGTTATGATATGGAATATTCGATTACAAACATAGGGAATTTATGTCTCATTGTTATATTTTTTGGATGCTTGAAATCAGATAGCAGATTTGATTACATGGACGAGTTACTGTAGATTTGAACAACATGCAGACAGGACTCTAAATAAGTATCCTTTTCAGATTAGTTAAGTATTGCAAATCCATTTAGTTTAACAGGGCGTACAGGTACTCATACCTTCAGAAAATCAGACAATGGATTTTAGATATTTGCTTTTAGACCCATCAAATTATAAATGCTGTCCATTAGATTAAATGCTTTGTGACCTGCAGAGAATCCAGACCTGACTCCTCAGGTCCAGTTATTCTGGGCATGCCCTACAGTGGCCAGACAGGCGTGATAGCCCCTGCCTCTATTTAACCACTGGTTCCTTTGTGCATAAAAAAAAAAATAAATAAATCTCTGAAGCTACATTTTGATCTCAGTCCATTCATAGTCCATTAGGGCTTTGAAAGCTCTGTCACTTTAGCAAAGGCTTTTGTGGCAGCTTCAGCTCTGTGCACATCTGTGCGCATGTACTTGCATTTCTAGATGATGTACTTTAGTGTTTTCTAAAAACCTAAATTGAGCAGCAGCTCAATTTCCACTCCACTTGTTTGGTAATTTCACCATTCCCTGTACTGTAAAATTCTTTAATATGTTATATTTACAGTGAAATAAAGAAAAAGTCAAATCTGTGTTTTCAAATAAAGAGAAGCAATTCTGATTTCATGTCTTATCTGTGAAAACTACCGTCTCACATATGACACAATGTAGCTGCAAGCTTTCCAACATTGTTAAATTAGAACCCATGAAATGAGGAGATTTTCTCTAAAATCTTAGTTTAAACTTTTTCATTCCCTATGGAGAAGTTGAGATGGAAACTTCTGAGTTTCCCTATGGTTCTCTGTAAACTGCTTATAACCACACTGGAGAGAATTCACAAGTAAATCTTGTGATTTTTAGGTAATCACTTGCTTCCATAAGCTGAGCTCTTCAATAAAATACCAAATGTCAGATGACTCTCAATAAAGTCAAGAAAGTTAGAAATGTTGACATATGCAATAACTGAAACACTGCTCTGTATGTGTTGCCCTCATTTAATACAGTAGGAAATCTCCATGGGGGTTGTTGGTTTGGACATACATATGTACAGCTTATTCATCTCAAAGAAAATTTCTCATGAGGCTGACACACGATTCTGTTTTCTCAACGTATTGCTTCATCACACCATTCCTAAAGCATTTTTTGTTAGAACTACTGTTTTACTGAGGTTTTTACAGAATAAATCTATTCTGAACTAGACATCAATGTTGTACTAAGGATTCTCTTCAATAAGTTCTCCATTACTCATAGTTTATGCTTTCCCGTTCTGATTCTTTTGCACAATAATCTTTTCATAATAGGAAAGGCAGTTGTCACTGAATTGTATCTGTTAAATTCTGAGCCAAGACTTATGCCCTGTCAGAAGTTTATTTTTATCAAAAATGAACTTTCTAAATGTTGTACATCTGTTTCAAATTTGTTGTGTTTCTGGCTACCTGCAGGCAATTTATTGTATAGTGTGACAAAGGAGAAGTTTATGTCACAAATGGCAACTTTCTAGTTTCTAAAATTTGACTTCATTTTATGAAGCTTTTGCAAAGCCTTTTATCTTGCAGATATTCATGAGCCATTATGATATCTTTCTGATGCAGAAATTACAATGGTTAAAACAAGAGATGTTTGTTTTGAGGGAAGGTACAAATGAAAAGCTGAAAATGCTTTAAAAAAAGCGAGTCAGAGACAAGCTGTTTCAGTTCCAGGCTCACATAAGTGGTTATGCTCCCTAACCTCCGAGTGGCTTACATGTTTTGAATAGAACTGGTAATTTTAAGGAGATAGATAAAATAATGCTCTATTTCTTTGTTAGGTGAAACGAAATTATTAAAGCAAGAAAAACCCATAACATTTCTATGACTTCTTTAGCACCTTATTTGGAATTTGAAATCACAAAATCTGAAGATAGTAGTAATGTAAAGTGAAAAGTGCTCTCTCTACAGAAGCAAAACTTTTTCATAATCCAAAGTTTGAATGAAGCCATTCTTTCAGATCCTGATAACTAATGCTGTCTATTCCCAGAAAGGCCATCCATTTTCACTTGCTTTTAGTGTTGGCCTCAAATTTTCAAATTGTCATCTCATTAAAATGTTATCTAAAATCCTTCTCAGAGATACAGGATTCCCCAGTCTCCACAAGAGACTTGCTAAATCTATCTACTTGATCATGTTGAACCAGAAAATGTTCCCCTATCTCTCGGGAAAGCAATAGGTGCATGTCTGGACCAACAGCAAAATAGGATGGCTTCACTAAGAGAGAGCGTCGATTGATCATAGTGGTGAGGTTTGGAAGAGCTGGTGTGCTCCATCCTCCCTCAAATCCTTATTGGGGTAAAACTTAGTATTACCATAGCTAGGCTAATTTACAGTGTCTGAAGACCTGTTCCACCAATTTAGTTTAAATTTCAGTGTTATACCATAATCCATAATCCATTCTGGACCAATATTTTCTTGATATATCTCAGAAATGGTATGACAGCCCAGGACACTGTTATGGGTCAAAATTTAGCCTAATTAGTGTGAAAAAGCTACTTGAACCACATGTTGAAACAAATGTAACCATATGTGTACAATAACAACTTAAATGGTAGCTCTTTTGTGGGTATTTTTCTACTTTGCTGAAGACTTTTTCATTTTCATTTTGTAGCCAAGCACCAAGACGTACTCACAGAGTGGCAGACACTCAGTATCAGTAGAGGTTCAAATGCAGCGGCAGCGGCAAGAAGAAAGGGAGAGTTTCCAGCAAGCTCAGCGGCAGTACAGCTCATTACCCAGGTATGGTAACTGTCTGAATCTATTCAATATATATAACCCTAGAGCTAATTTCATTTGTGGAAGGAAAATGTTGTACTTAGTGCAGACACTTTTGTTTGGCATTGATATAAGGTGGAATGTGTTTGGTGTGGAAGCGGCATAAAATTTCTTAAGTGAGAGCATGTGGCAGCTGTTTACTTTAGGAGGATTACTTCAGAGCTGATTCCAGTGGGATTTCAGCACCCAGCAGAACTGAGCACCCAACAGAACTGAGACACTGAAACAAAGCTATTCTTTGTGACACACAATCCAGTTTAATTTTCTGCAATTAGAAAACAGCATGACATGGGTTGTCCCTTTTTGACATGTCAGACAATTTTTTTTTTTCTGCTGCCTAATTCTTTACTGGATAGAAATTCTATCTTTGTGATGCTAATACAGAGTGAATATTAAAAGGAAAAAAAAAATTCTCAAGACCTCAAACAAAAGAATACAGAACTGAGAAACTCCAAAATCAAGGACCTTCAAGTTTCCCATATATATATTTCTTCCAAATTACTGAGTCATTAGCAAAGAAATGCTGAAAAATAATATACTTTTCATCTAAACAAATTCGTATTTTTTTTAAATCTTAGATTTGCTGTTTGAGAAAAATTGGTATTTACTTGATATTTAGCTTTAAGAATTATTAAAATTTAGCTCAACTAGTATTGTAAATTAATTATCATAGTCAAGCACTGTGCAAATACTGTTTTTATTTTCAAATATCAGTGGCAATGGTTGAATGAAGAGCCCTTAACACCAGAAGTTAATGTCAAATTCCTTTCCAACAAGGTCTTGTTATTTTTTGTGTCCCATGTGGAAATGGTATATAAAAAAATTTTATGACAATGTGTTTTAACAAGCATACCATAACTCCCTTTTTTCTGGGGAAGCAAATAGAAGCTTCATAATCAAAGTTTTCTAAGCATGAACTCTTATCCTACCAACATCTTTGAAAGTAAAAGATATCTCTCAGATTTTTACATGCTATAGCACCTTTTGGTGTAAAATCTTTCTGTTAAATTTGAAAGGTGGGAAAGGAAAATGTAAAGTTAATGTGTTTTCTTAGATTGTTCCTTAGTCATTCTGAAGATCTTTTGTATTCCCTTTGCTTCTTATCTCTACCTTCCTCCTAAAGTGACCACACCTATTAATGCTGTATTGTGTTTCTGGAGAAATTCTCTTTAGGTTTTGCTAGTTCCAGCAATGCACAGATTGGGTGGAAGAGCACAGATGCTAATATGTCTCTTTTAAGCTGGGGAGGGTATTTTTAGTTTTAAAACTATGATTCTTAAAACTCGGTTACCCTGTTCTGCTCAATCACTTGTAGCATGGAGGAGTTGGAAGATAGTTGAATACAGTTCCAGTGGCAGAAATTAAGAACTCTAACGAGAAAATTAATTTACAAGAAATTTGTAAAATAATGCTTTGGGTCATAGAAATGCTTGTTTAGACTGAGAACTTCCTTCAGTGCAGTTTTCAACACGAGAAATTATAGCAAGCTAGCACTGCATGTTACTGAGTAATTAATGATAATTTGATGACTTTAAGCACTCTGTGTGTTTGAGCTGTGCTGAGAGAGGAATGAATTTCAGGACCTTGGGCTAAAGTTGAGTGCTGTAAATACTATGATACTCCTATAACAAGCTGGGACAACCCATTATCTAGCTTTACAAACTGTGACACTGTGACTTATCTTTAAAAAACATCTTACTGTTACTCTGAAACTTAGGTCCCAAGCTTAATGTTGCAACTGTGGCTTTGTAATGATTAAAGTTTCTACACTGGGTTCATTCTTGAGCTTTGTTGCTTTTCATCTTGTATAGTCTCTAGGATCCTCCTTTTTTCCCCTTTGTAAATTCAAATCATTAGTAGTGAAGGCAAATAAACTCTTGAGTCAGTTTTAAAGGATCTTCCCAGAAAGACAGGGAAAGCGGGCCAACTAATTCTGAGCAAGTACGAGAAAACAGTCAGAAAATTAAATCAGTTCAGCTAGTCATCCTCTTGTCCCATGTGAAACTGTAAAAGCAATGTTTAACTCCAAGTTAATTTTCTAGCACTTAAGACTTATCTTGCTCTAGATCAGAAACCTGACAGTTTCGTAGCCTACAGAGGTTCGTTCAATTTGCTCTTGTTCCAGGGAGTGATAAAACATGGCACAGAAACATTTTTTCCTTGGCGAAGTTGGATATGCAAATATCAAGACCAGCTTTAAAAATTTGCATAAGAACTTACATTATGTTATAATTTATGCTGTAATAATTTACATTTGTCCTGAATAACAATTTTCATCCAGAGGTCTCGGAATCTATTATGAAATAAGGTGGATGTGGTCATTTTCAAATTACATGTGTGGAAGGAAGATTGCAAAAACATAAGGTGACTTCTTGTTTTTACTAATGGTAGAAATATTCTCTGGATCTCCTATGTCTTCATTTCATATTCATTGGATGAGGCCACATTGAGTCATGTGTGTTGACATGAGAAACCAAGCCACATACAAAAAACTAAATGAATTTCTCATTGATTAATGTCACAATATATTCTGTTTTACTGCCTGATTCTCATACACTAATTTTAATCTCAAAGTGGGTATCTCTTTTGCTGCTGCACAAAATTGTTTTGCTTTATCATCACCAATCTATTTTAAATTCATAAAAGCATCTAGAAGCTTGATAGTAAATTAAAGCTATTTCAAAACCCTAATCTGTCTTTAAAATAATGTGATGGTTTATTGTGAAAAGAGATAAGAATTTGTAATTCCTATATATATTTGATTTATTTGTCTACCCCCTTGGAGCCAAAAAAAAAATGAGCAAAAAAGGTTATCTCTGCCTTTTCTTTCATGAAAACTATAGTAAACTGGGAAACAGTCCTGATAGAACAAAATTTAGTTCTGGAAATGGGAGGAAGAAACTCTCATCTGTGTAAACTACCTATCAATAATGAGCTTTATCTTCTGTCTTGTGCAGTGTTAGAACAAGATCTGCCTGTTGCATTTTTAATCAAGTGTGAGTCCAGATTCAAATCTTTCATGAGTGACTTTACAAGTGTTGGCTGTTACCTGGTTTCTTAAGAAGCACAACGTCTTAGGTCTTTCCTAGTCTGCAAATGAACTGTAGCACTTTTCTTGAGAATATGATTGTGGTTGTAGCACTGGATGGGTTTTCATGACATATTCCTCCTGGAAAGGCACAGAAATACAGTTCAACTCTATAGGAAATGTTCTAACAAAAGAGGCAAGATGCCTCTGATGCCTCTTTGCAGCAGAAGAGAACATGACTTCTGGAGAATGCTATAGCTGGGTGAAACCTGATGGCACTGCGGAAGCACCCTTCTTTCCAGGAATTGTTTTTAGTAACAGTAGAAGTGGAACCAGAACATTTGTCTTAAAAACATCTTCTATTTTTCTTTCCAGGCAAAGCAGAAAAAATGCCAGTTCTGTATCTCAAGACTCCTGGGAGCAGAGCTATTCCCCTGGAGAAGGATTCCAGACTGCAAAGGAAAATCCCAGATATTCCAGCTACCAGGGATCGAGGAATGGCTATATGGGGGGACATGGCTTCAATGCCAGGGTAATGCTAGAAACACAAGAACTGCTCCGTCAGGAGCAGAGGCGGAAAGAGCAACAACTGAAAAAAAAAACTTCTGAAGGGCCTAGCAACTATGACTCTTATAAGAAAATTCAGGACCCTAATTATACACCTCCTAAAGGTCCTTTTAGGCAAGATGTACCGCCTTCACCATCTCAGGTAGCAAGGCTGAACAGATTGCAAACACCAGAAAAGGGAAGACCATTTTATTCTTGAGGTGAAGAAAATGAAGATCAACTTACCATGCAATAAGGAACATTTTCATACAAAGACTTATATTTTGAAAACTTTTTAAACTGATGGTACTAAGGAATATATCTGTTGTCTGTTTCAGTGCCTTTAAAAATACAGGCAAAGCATTGGTGGGCCTTATGTCTTTGCCGTTCTATCTCAAGTGTTGAATTCATGGAAGGATGTTCCATCATTTGACAATCAAAGTGGAAGTAAGCAATGCTGCCCCTGCGTACCGAGTCCCATAGCCCAGTCAGTAGTTGTCGATGGCTTATTACTAGGATTTGTTGTAATGTGTTTTATTTTGCGGTGACTTATTACACCAACATGCAGCTTTGTGGCATAAAATTAATGAATTTGAGGTTGAAGGAAGCATTGACATGTTCTTTTTTATTTCTCTTGGGTCAGGAGGAGGGTTACATATCACTCTTGGGTGGAGGAAGCTTAGCTCTACTCTGGATTGCAGTTGCAGTTCTAAGATGTTTTATGGTGGAGTCATTACCAGCCTTTATTGATCAATATTTAAGTGTCTATATGCTGAAAAACTATCTTTTTCCTATTACGCACATATGCACTCTTTTTCTCTCTCTCCCCACTCTGAGCTTATTAAAAAAAGCCTTTATCCTGACTCATGAGGAAAACAATATTAAGCTTTCCGTTATCCTGAGAATCCTGTTACAATTGCCTTATAATCTTAATATACAATCCGTTACAAATGAAATAACTGGAGAGAGACTTTTTATACAGTCACAGCCAAGCCCTTGATTAGTATATTTTGCTATTTTATTGAAGATGGGAAATTACGAACAAACATACAACTGAGCTCTGTTTTGCTTTACTTCTGAATTAATTTTGTCTTATGACACTTGTGTCCAAGAAGAGAGCTAGGGAGGGTATCGTCCCGCGGTCATCTGATGCACAGTTGTCTTTGGGCAAAATTTGGAGATAGCTTGAAGCAAGAGCAGAAGAAATCAAACATTTTATTTGGATCAAAAAAAGTGAAAATAAAACAATTCCTTCTTTTTACAATTTCTTCTTGTGAAGCTTTGTAGACAATTGTCTTATGCTTCCATATACTGTATTGTTGAATCATGATGCTACATTAAAAATAAACCTGTAAGTATATGAATGAGAGAGAAGTGGAGACAAACTGTTACACATCATCCTGAAAACATGTCAGTATCCAAAAATTACTAAAGCAAAAAAGATTGCTCTAGGAGTGAGTAACATTTGAATGTGCATATGGGATTTGAGAATTTCTTTTGCAGCAGCTGTTTTTTTATGTTTGTTGGTCTGAAGTTCATGTATTGTAAAAAATATAGCTGGGTTGCTGAAGTGCCTGCAAATCCTGATGTGAAAAGGCTTGAGAATGGATCTCAGCATATCATGTACAAAAAGGAAAGAAAGCAAGAAAGAAAATCATGTATTGTGTAATTTTAAATAATGCCTATTTTTTTTTTTTACTGGCACATTTTATTTTTGCGCCAACTTGTTTCTAGAATATATGTGAAATATCAGCACACATATCTGTGTCTTTTATGCCTGTTTGTTAATGTTTTTGTTGTTAATAATGTACTCCATGTTTAAAAGTTGTTATTAGTATAAGCACAGTGACATTGGATGACAATAGCTCTTTTATGCAGAATTTACAAAGCTGTGTAAAACGGCTTTCCTTGTACATATGAAATTTAGAATAAAAGGCTGTTTCCATTCTTGCCTTGGTGTTGCTTGTATACCCTTACGAGAACTCTGCAGACATTGAGTTTAAAAATATTTAACAGACGTTATTTTACCCTATTCCTAATGGTTTGCGTGTGTCTTTCTGTATGTGCTGATAAACATCAGCAAAAGAAAATGATTTACAGCCCAGCTGAAAGCCTGAAGACTATCCTCAGAGGGGAAAAACTACTCAGTTTAATGTCTTCTGTTATTTTAGGCTATACGTGTGACATTTAAAAGGTACATTCCTAAGACTAACCTCTGTGACAAAAATCTTTCATGTTGTAGTGGAGTCCTCTCCCTGAAGAAAATACTGTCAGGAGGGCACCCACTGTCCTCTGGCCAAATCTAGGCACATTGTGAAGAAGCCCCCTCTGCACTGAGCATGTGTTTTGGGCTTTGATGGGAGGCCTTCACAGGAATGTTGACATGGTGAAAAGCAGGAGAAAGCAGATTTATGAATGAAGCAATATTTACGGTTCCAGTGATACTGGTTCCCCCATTAGTATTGGAGCTGTGTCTGGTTTTCTCCCTCTTCCCCTTGTGTTGGATACTGCAGGAATGTCAATCGTAATTCTGTATATGCATGACATCAGGCTGTTGCCATGGTGATATTATTGTCAAATTATTCACTGTGACTTTAATGTGGGACTCAAGGGGAAGAGTAGCAGAAGCTGCTAGGTGGACAGGCAGCTTTTGGTGCCCAAATAACCTAAAGGCACAGTTTTGCAAGAGACCTAAATTGTGGTGGCTTCAAGCTGTGAGTGAAGAAATAACTGCATTTCCAGTTTTGCAGGCCTTGCTATCTCATCTCCGGACTGCATTCCCAGATTACATAGTTTGGTGTTTCTATGGAATTGTTGGGACAGGCAAATAATTGCAAGCACTAAAAAATGCATCCACAGGAATGTAAAGCAGGTAGAAGTCCTTTTCAAAATGAAGTCTTTAATAAATTGTTGTAGGAAAAAGTGCATATGTTTGGAAAAGGATGAAGTACGGGATGTTTTATGTGTGAGGATAGCATATGTTAAAGTTTACCCTTCTATGAAACTTCTCTTCAAGGTGTTAACAATTTGCCATAATTAGATGTATTCATGAAAAAAGACAGATGTTCTCTTTGGGCCATGTCTGTGTTATGTTAGTAAAGAATAAGGTCTTTTTCTGGCTTTGTCATCATGTCTTCTTCCTGACATAGCATGGACAGGATTTATAATATTAACTCACATAAGTTGCAAAGGGCAATAAGGAAGTGGGAGGGAGATATTTTAATAGAAAATGACCTCTAGTTCTGCAGAGTGAATAGATTAAAAAGTTAATTGAGGCAACTACACTACTGCAGCAATTTGTTTGTCAATGCATTGCCATTAATGAGATTAACTCTGTAACATTAGTGTATTTAGGAATGGTCATAGGGCAGACTGTAAGGGAGTTTACAAAATCAAGGGGTGGGTGTAAAGCATGCATATTTTTCTCTGTTGAAATCCCCCCAAAAAAATCTGCAAAGCCTGCTGGGTTTTTAGCAAAATAATTTGCTAATGCTATTGAAATTCCATGGGAAAGTTTAATGTTACTAATGCAGAAGACTGCTGCCTTTCTAAAAAAAAACCTACTTCCCCTCTTCTTATAGGGCCTCCTTGGAAACAAAAGTGTAGCCCCAGTGAGTTATTACATGGGCCAGATAGTTTAATATATGTCTTTGAGAACTCTGCCATCAAAAACAGCAAAAAATGGCGTAGAGCCCAGCTGAACACGGTCGGAAAGTACAATTGCCATTAATCCCTGGCAAACAGCAGGAAGAACAAGAAAACAAAATTTGAACCCATATGACTGTAGATATATGGCCTGCCTTTCATAGCTGTGCTGATGTTTTGCTCATGTTCTCTCTGCTTATGAGTGTCTGTAATATTGCATTTATCTCTGCTGGGTATATTGAGAAGGGAAGGGAAGGAACCTTGGCCAGACAAAGAAGAGATGCACCAGATTAGCAGTGTTGGCTAAACACAGGATGTTCTTGAATAATTCAAACCTTTGAACTTGTGTTGTTGAGACTTAAAGTGAATTTTGCTATTGCGTGTCCTGGCTTGCAAGTCTATTTTCAAAATATTTCCTAATTCTATTTGCTGTGCCTGACTGTTTCTACATCTTTCTCTCCCGAGTCCTTGGTCTTGTTCATAGGAGTCATGAAGAATGTGTCAGGAATGCAAATGCAGAAAAAAAAAACACATCTATTTTTTTATGCTTCTGTTGTGGTACCACACCCTGGCCTTCCAGGCTCAGTTTAAAGTTTATGCCTAATGTGGCAAAGGAAGAACAAGGGTCAGAAATCCAGGATGGCGAACTGACTTCATGAAAGTGGGATTTGTGTGTGCGCATGTACGTATGAGCGAACAAGCAAGCTGCACAGATTGGATTCATTTGTCTTTAATTCATGTCCAGCTTGAAACCCTCTTCCAAAAATCTTGTAGCATTTCTTCAGAGCTTTTTCCATCTGTGAAGAAACCAGACGATGATTTGACGCACATGGTTAATGTTTCATGCCCTCTCCTACATCTATTTTGTATCAGCATCACACTCTCTTTTACATCTGCTGATTAATTCTGTTGCATTTGTTTGTTTCTCTAAATGGCATGCAATTCATTTGGATCCTAGGCTGCTTCTTGCCAGTGATTGATATTTCTCTCTTAGCTTTGCAAACTTATTTTAATATTTTTCTGTCCTTGGGAGTAGTGTTATCTTTTGTAATTTACACTTTAATCACATTTTAAAAACTGAGACTGGAAACTTGAGTTGGAATTACACAAAAGCAGACTACAGAATATGGCTTTGATTTCTATTCTGTGTGCAGCGCACATTTTGCAGGCAGTTGTAGGGACTGTACAGACTACTGTCTGAATGAGATGAAGAAGAACAGCAAGCCCAGGAGCTTTGGAGGAAGGAAAAAAGTTAAGGGAAGTTTTGAAAATATTTATGCCCACTGCATGCTCTCTACTGTGCAAAAAAAAAAAAAAAAGTAACTCCTTAGAAGTATCACTCTCTGACTGGCTGATGGTTTCAGAGCTCAGACAAACGTGACTGTGGTTTAAAGACAGCAGGATGGAACAGGAAGCTGCTTGTGCCCTTCCAAAGGATGCCAGGACTTACTTTCCTTGCAAATTGGCTCCCAAAATACTGTTTTCAGCTGCACATCTCACAGCAACCAAGGTCTGGGATGGGCTTACGTTTGCACATTGAGCAGAAAACTGCAATGACATCTGTCAGATAGGGAGGGATGACAGCCGTGGGTGATAATAGCTTCAGTTATCCAATTTTAATCTGCTTGTTTGTTGAAATAATCTTTGTCTTAGGAAAATAAGGAAAGAAACGAAGACTGATGGAGAGGAGTAAAAAGCGAGAAAAAAGTTCTTCCCTTCCACTACTGTCCGCATTATACCCACGGTGAGTAGTTGCTTTTTTATTCCTCAAAGGCCTCAAAGACATAAAAAGGGAAAAACCAGCTGGCAGTAACCCCAGTGCAAAACTCATGGCCCTCCTACAGATTCAGTCTATACTGTTGCTGCTAAGATATGAATTAAGATGTTAACAATGCAACAAATAAAACAACTTTACTGCTCCTCTGTTATTTCCTCTGTGGGTTTCCCTGGGGTGTGTTTAGATTGTCAGTCCTTGGGGACTACTGGCTTTGTTTAGGTTTTATCCTGTATAGAACAGAATACTATTGTTGGCAGTAAGAGCTTGTAAATATTTGGAGGCTTTCTTCAGAGTGTAAGAATTTTTTTTTAAGTTGTTTTATATGTTTTTTTTTTGGAACAGGTGCATGACAGTTCTGGTGTCTTCAACATAAAAAGGACATGGATCTGTTGGAGCTTGTCCAGAGGAGGGCCACGAGGATGATCAGGGGAGTGGAGCACCTACCATATGAAGATCGGCTGAGAAAGTTGGGGCTGTTCAGCCTGGAGAAGAGAAGCCTGCGTGGAGACCTCATAGCAGCCTTCCAGTATCTGAAGGGGGGCTATAGGGATGCTGGGGAGGGACTCTTCATTAGGGACTGTAGTGATAGGACAAGGGGTAATGGGTTAAAACTTAAACAGGGGAAGTTTAGATTGGATATAAGGAGGAAATTCTTTCCTGTTAGAGTGGTGAGGCACTGGAATAGGTTGTCCAGGGAGGTTGTGAATGCTTCATCCCTGGCAGTGTTCAAGGCCAGGCTGGATGAGGCCTTGGGTAATATGGTATAGAGCGAGGTGTCCCTGTCCATGGCAGGGGGGTTGGAACTTGATGATCTTAAGGTCCTTTCCAACCCTAACTATTCTATGATTCTATGATTCTATGACTGTCCCATTGTAGAGGTATTCCTTTTTGTAGTAATATCCTCATTTATAAGTAGAGAACATATTGCTGGAAACAATAATAGCTGGGGATTTGCTATATTTAGCAGTTAAAATTAGTTCCTTAGGTCTCTTCATTTAACTAAGGAAATACTTCTTTAAAGCTTTTCTAGAGGGAGGGAGAGAGGCATCTCTTCCTTATGGAAATAGGAAAATCATTCCCATGGACAATCTGAAGCTAAAGAACTATCTGGAGGAATTTTAAGAGATTTTGAGGAGTTGCAGCCTTCTGCCAGGAGCCCAGAACAGTTATCACCTTTGTGTTGAACAAGCTGGAGAATACATTAGTATTCTCTTCTCCACTGATATAATTCTTATTCTCAACTAGATCTTGCTGAAGTCTGAGACCGCCTTCTGGTTACCCATCACATTTTATATCTTTCTTAGGGGAATACGCAAAACTTTGTTATACTTCAACTCTAGCCAGGCTATTAAAACCCAGTAGGCTCTTAGGAACAGGAATGTCTTTGCCTAAAACTGCATGAGTAATGGTAATGCCAGCCATCTGTTGGTTCTTCTCCATGACACAGGTCTTCCTTAGTTTTCTCAGCTCTGCTGCGGTCCAGCCTGAACTGCAAGAACCATTTTAAAAAATAAGTGTTTACAAATAATAATTTATTAATACCTGATCAGTTTTTTTCTGGCTATTGGCTACAAAGGAAGGCAAATTTATGCTGGAGGAACTACTTTTGCATTTGCGGAGGAATTTTAAGTCCAAGAAGCCTTTTCTCACATTAGCTTCTGAAATTCTCTATAGGTTAATCTAATAAACTGTGGCATAACAGGGATTGGAAATGCCTGTTTCTTGTTTTAGTACCTGGTTCATGATTTGCAAAAGTCTGTTTTATAATCTTAACTGGTTTCATTGTAATTTTTCACATTTCTCACTTTGAGAACTATATAAATTCATACTAAAAATAGAAGCCGCTAAATTATGCAACCTGTTGCTGACTGAAAGCTCAGTTAATATTATATCCAGCAAAGTAAGAATAATTTGTGTTAGAATATCCCTTTCTTTGTTTAAAAAGTAATGTACAGAAATTTTTATGAATAGTAGTATGAAGAAATTTACAACTGTTCATTCTTGGTTTTTAAAGTCCGTTTGCATTAATAATTTTCTCATCTTTATGCAGAAAATTTCTGCATTTTTGTTGACAAAAATATTACTAATCTAATTTCCTATTAAAAAACTCATTTCCAGCATTGCAGAGCTGAAAGGTGCTACCAAGCATTTAGTCTTCAATTTACATACAACAAACCCTGTAATCTGATGGGGGATTTCACACAAGGATGGCTGCGTGCAATTAAATAGGCAAAGAAAAAATTTCTTCCAAGGATCTGCTATACAATAATTTCATCTGTTGGTCTCCCATTGAGAGTTCTCCTATTGTTAAATTGCTTATCGATGTGGACTTAAGAGTAGAAAAATCACCACAGTGTTGTCATACTAGGTTTTCAATGCTGTTTGTATTTCTGCTTCTTTTTTTTCCTTTTTAATTATAATTTGCATTTGTTAGAAAGGGACAAAGTAAACAGATTGGAATAATTCATTTGAGTTAACACTCATTGACAAGAAAACATTAAGCATTCTCCAGATGAAGCATCAGTCATGAAAGACAGAAGGATAATCCTAACATTACAACTCAAGTAAATTAGGTTTTGAATATATATTCCATCATTGCATGAAGCTGTACCAATTTTTAATACTGGCATAATAATATGCACTTTTAAATGATGCCAGAAATCATCATTACAACAGAAAGAGGATTCACTGTTTGTGTTTATTAATGTGGGAATCTTGGAAGAGTATTTAATATTAAATGTCACAGTCTACAGTGATTGGAGCTAAACAACTGTAAAATTGATTGAGAAGATATGGGCAGATAAATACAAATGGCAAACAGATCTCCGCATGCTGCCATGGTGGAAGCTCATCCCAGTGTTACACTTCTGGTATCACAGAATAAGTAGAATCTCATGAACCTAGTGCAGCCCCTTTGGAAAGGTGGTGAAAGAAGGTGGAAGCTGTAGAACCATGGTGAGCATGAACCTGAAACAGGTTTGCTCCTTCCAAGTACCCAGGAACCATGTGGAGATTAGCTGGCCTACACTGTTCCTGCTTTTGAAGACTTAAACAACTTAGCTGTGTTTGTCCATAGCTGGACACCTGAAGTGTGGGGTTTTTTAATTGCACAATGATGGATACAAAATTCTGTCCCATCACACTGTGCCGACAGCACTATCACAGCTGCTCCTCAGAAGCTTTGACTCAAAGGTGGTATCTCACGGTCCATAAAGGCCAAGACACCTTTTCTCCAGACAGAGGGTACAAGGAAAGCAGGGCAGGGAATTCCCTTTCCTTGTCTGTAGGGTATGCTGCCATCACCATAAAAGAAACTGTTCCAATAATGTTAGTTTAACTGTTACATTTCTCTTGAATTATCTGGCATGCTGTGAATATGACAGTAATGTCCTCTGCCACAGGAGGTTTGAGATGCACGACTCAGACCAGGAAGGAGCATCCGGAAATCTGACTTGGTGCACTGCAGATCTTAAGAAAAACAAAAAGAAGAAAAAAGGTAAGTTACAGAGCAGCTGAACAGCTCATCTATTTCCTAGTTATATCACGTGTGTTCTCGCAGTCCAAACTAGACCATAAATGAAATGTGGTTAAGGCTTCATCTCCCTATAAATATCGTGTATGTTTATTAAATGGTGAGTGATCTGCGTTATTATGACATTTGATCAGTGATATTTGGATCCAGCTGGTAAAGTTTCAGCAAGGAGCAACAGTCCTTCTATTGTCTTGAGTTGGAGTTGTGAGACAGCAGAGAAAGCAATACAGCCAGCGATGCAGTAATCTAATACAGAATACAGGCTCCTTCTTTTGTTAAACATCTTCTCCTAAAAATTCTGGCAAATACACATTGTTTCCTTATCTTTTTTTCCTCTTGAGAGATTTCAATTCCATTTACCCCACAGGCCCAAATCCTTCCTGAACACGAGTTAGGCAGCAAGGAGGATTACTAGAAACAGCATAGACAATGACCAAAAGCTGTCTTGCATGCCTTTTCTTTCCAGCCAGCCACCCACCTTTCATTATCAAGGGGATGAATACCATATCTGACTGCATAATCAAAATCCAGTGACCTGTCAGAGCAGGCAGTAAAGTAAAACTCTCCTGCTGCTTTCCTTTGACTAGGCTTCAGTTCTGGAACCCTTTGAACCCACATTTTCTGACATACTGTAACTTGTAGGAATTTAAGGATGCAACTGCTGAGCTAATATGCTTTATTAGATTGTGCCCTTGTAATAAATGGCATATTTAGTGTCATGATTTCTGGTAAAATTGGAGCACTCCAATGCCAAAACAATAGCCTTTAATTAAAAGAGCTACAGCAAAGAACAGTTAAAGCATGTTGAACAATACAGATCCCTGCCCAGTTTTTTCCAGCAATTTTTCTGCCTGTGATATTTGCCAGCACATTCCTGATTAATGTCTAAGGTAAAAACAAATGTTCCTTTGGATCTTGAATACCATTCAACATATGGGAAGAACCACTTACTTTTTCTTTAAATACAGTCTCACATAGCCACCAGCGAAAACAAACCCTTCTTGTTTTCTTTTTTATTCCCACTAATTCCTTACAGTGCACTTAGTTGATTAATGCTGAGCGAAAGTTCAGAGAAGGTTATATGAGATGCCAAAGGGGCATATTCTCCTGTTGCAAAGTCTAAACCTAAACTCTGTCCCTCAGCGACAGTTCTAGATTTTGTAGAGAATGGGGGGAGCTTACTTTTAAATGTTTCTTTTTTTTCATACAGTATGTTTCTCGTGCTCCCTCTTTGCTGAGTCAAAAAAGCAGCACAACTCAATGCAATGATAATGCTCCTTTTTGTGGATTGGTGAGGGAAAAGAGAAGGGCTGGTTTCACACCTCCAAAGGGGTTCCCAGAGTGGGTGCCCTGGTAAGCCTCACATGTTTCTATGGTCTCTTTGTCTCTGAGGTTACAAAATAGGCAAATTTCTACGAGGAGTACTCCCAAGATCCTCTCAGAGGGTTACAGTATAAAACCCCTCCGTAGTCATTCCAGATTTCCATTTCTTAGGCTAGGTAGTAAGTAATGTGCTGACCTATTTTAACAATAGCTCTTCTGCACTTTCAGAGAGAGCAACTCAAGAAAAACTTCTGGGATTCCTGTTTTTTTTGCTTTTCTCTCCTTTTGCAAAGACATTAAGTTGGTTCCCTACCAAACCATGTTGCCTAAAGAGGATTAAAGTTTTTCCTTTTGTAACACGTAATCTGAGGCTTTGAAAGTGAGAAATGCCATTTGACCCATTTATTAGCAAAACATGAAAATTACAGAAGTCAGCCTGTGAGCGTGGTACCGAACTCTGCAGCAAGCAGCAGACTGCCTGATTGCATTGTGTTAACACTAGACCTAGATCTGTTCAAAAGCACTTGACAAACTGTGTTTTGGCGTCAGACTCTGGAGTCTATAGTTACCATTTTTGTTATCTTTGAACTGAATGAAAATTTAAATTTTTAATACTGATAGCTTTCTAATTGGCTGATTCTTTGAGTATTATCAGATTAGGCTGTGCTCCTAGGCAAGTAGACTTTTATAAAGAAGATCTTCACAGCCAGTGATTCATCTGTACTTAGTGTGCAGAATTAATATTTCCTAGACATCTATTTTTGTGACAGAGAAGAAGTATCATAACCTAGTGGAAGATATTATTTTTTAATATTTTATTTCAAATTTTAAGGTGAGCAGTTGCTGCATAATGAAAAATACTTGGAGGCAAGCATTTTGGGAGAAAGGTACATGAATCAGAAGGATGCTTATTTTGTGTTTTTCACTTCCTATGATCTTCAGAAAATGCTGACTGCAGCCAGCAATGTTGGCAACAGTCCTTTTTCACAGAACCCTTGAAGTATTGCAATACCTCATTGCCCACAACAGCCAGCCAAGCTTTTAATAAATTAGTTCTGAATGTATAGATAGATTCTGGAGAGATTCTGAGGTCAGAAGAGACCACTATAATAATCTAGTGTATTACCTAACTTCCTTCTTAACACCAACTGTAGAATTTCGGTCAATACTTCCTACATCAAACCCAGTAGCTTGTGGCTGAAATCAAGAAAATCTTTCAGACAGACATCCAGTGTATATTTAAGATAAGGGATAGAGAATTCACCACATCCTTTGGCAATGTCCTTAACTTTTAATTGCTTGCACTGATAAAAATTTATGTTATCGTTCCCCTGAAGTCTTCTAACATCATCTTTGATGATCATGCTGTGCCTTTCTGTTTGCCCAGTTAAAAGTAGTATTACATAGATGTAATTTTACACACTGAGCACGCCATGCCTCAGTAAGACCTGTGTTCCAAATGAAAAACAGTCTGGACTCTCAGAAATTCTGAGAATGGAAAACATGAGCACCCAGATCATACAAGAGGAGGGAGGGAAAAAGGGAGGGTGAAGCCCATAGCAATGTTATGTGTTGACTTTCCACCTGCAAAGGACACAGTCAACAATGAAGACCAGTTTTCAAAACCTGCCCTGTAAATACCACAACTCAGACTCAGAAACACTTTTTCAAGATAGTGTCTGTTGTTGGCTTAACATTCTCTTGATGCTTCAATATCTCCTTTAAATATTTTTTTATGTTTCTGTAACAACAATCAGGTTTGTTTTTTAAAAAAAAAAGACAGTTTGCAGACTATCAGCCAGTACTGTGACTTGGAGATAATTCTTAATGCTACTTCTGTTTGGTATAAAGTCATGATGCATTGTCACCTTGAACATACCGTCCTCTCCTAAAGGGCTTTAATCTTATTCTCCCTCTTGAACAGAGGCATTCTCAAATTATTCTGTAGTCAAATCATGAAGCTGTTTCTAAATAAAGCAACATATTTGATAACTGAAAATGTCAATTTAATTTGAAAGGCCAAGATAAATATTTTGTACTCTAATAGATTTTTATTTTTGTATTGAGAGCAGGAACTTCAGCTTGAAGATAAAAGTCTGTTGAGGAAGCCTAAACCAAAGCCAGTACTCCAAATCCATTTTTTTCTTTGCTGATAATTTTTTTCTCCTTTTATTCCTCTAAACACAGAGGGATATTTGTCATTGTGGTGATAAAACTGTGAGCAGCATAGAGTTCAGTCATGCCAGGGAGAGAATATGATACTTTACATGAACATGTCAAGATAATTTCAATTAAAAAAAAAAATGCACAGACTGACTTTTTAAGTCTTTCACACAGATCTTATCTATTCATAACACAAATCAAAGCAATTCTGATTGCTCTATCAAGTGTAATGTATAATTCAGGCAATTCAGTCCTAAGGTTTGAGGTTATTGCAGTTCTTTTGATTTGAGTTGCTGATTGTCTTAGTGAAAAAGGTGGTTGGGATTTTTTGAGAGAGGTTTTCATCTTAAAGCAAAAAACAATCTGTCAAAAGGAAAACTTTATAGGGAGGACAAAGTCTGCAGAATAATCAATAGCCCACGAACTACAGCACTCACAAGAACATGGTGGTGCAAATCCCCACTCACAGGGCAATTGCCTGAACCACTGGGCTGCTGCCTAGCTGAGACAGAGTCAAGCACTCTGTGCTCTTGTCTTCACTTAAATTGTATTGTAATAAATTCCCTAACTACTGGGCTGTATATTCAGTCCTTCTGTCTTCCTGGCTATTTTTGACTTGGCCCTGATATAGTAGTGAGAAAGGTTTGAAATGCTAAAGAAGCACTCTTTTATGATGCACGTCTTAGTTCTGAGATCTTTGTGAACTCACCTGCCCTGGAGTTTGACCTCTGCAGTGTTTCTGAATGTGCATATACCAGAGACCAGAGCATACATGGAACTTCAGCATTTGTCTAACACCCGTGAGACTGAAGGAGACATGAATATGCTTGCACTTCCCTGTACTCATAACCACCGTCATGAACTAGGGTGTGAGCAGCTCACAGATTTTAATATTGTTAATTACGTGGTTGCACACACTTTGACGGAGACTGTGCCCAGATATACATATACAGACCACACTAAAGCTAAACGTTAGCAGGATACAGTTAGGCTGAAAGGTGTTAGCGGCTGCCAACAGGGATGTCCTGGCTCCAAAGAAAATAACAATCCTTGTTAAAATATAATGGTTGTGCCAAGCAATCAGCCAGGCTCAATGAACAAAGCAATCAAGCCCCTTTATGAGGTAAAAGCAGCTGGTGGCTGAGGAAATACCAGTGGCACTTGGATGTAGCTTTATGACACAGGAGCCTTGGCAGCAAGGAGCCGAAGGAGTCCATTCTTCCCTGTGCTCCCTCCTGCCTCTAGCCCATAGATTTCTGTCCCTAAGCCCCAGCTGCTTACAGAACTCTGATGTGAGTACAACTGGACTTAAATGGGGTAGAAAAAGGGGAGTCAGTGATGGCTGGAGTGGCTGGAGAAGTTGTAGGAGAGGGTCTTCCAAAGCTGTGTTACCAACACCCCATCAACTGAAATAACATAGAAACTGCAACTTTTTTTGTTCCGTTGATTTTTCTTTTTACCTTTTTGATGGTTTAATACGTTGGGGTACCTTAGGGTGTTTTTTTTTCATTATGAATAAAAAGGAATAAAACAATAGTTTCTGCATCATCTTTAAAATAAGAATTTAGTGACTCATAACACATACTGAATGTAAGACCAAGAAACAGGAACCCATAAATTCCTATCCCAGCCATGCCGCTTTATCATATGCACTTCACTCAGGGTGAAATTTATATAATTTACCTTTGGCTGTCTAAGAGTTAAGTGTCCAGGATAAGTTACTCCTATAAACATCTTATACTCCTATAAACAGCCACCTACAGAAAGAACTCCTTAATATGCTAAAAAGGGTTCAAAAAGTGGGTGCTGAGCCTGGCCCCAGCCTTAAAGAAAGCCTAGGTGTTTGGTGGCTGTTTTAGAGTACTGAAGTTGGGTGTGATGAATTCTGCCCTTTTAACATCAAAATCCTGTCCCACTGAAATTTAAAACAAGATTCCTGTGTATTTCGGTAGGATGAGGATGTGTCTTTTATGTCTCTGAGAGAATGTCTTTCTCATATTTTAAGAGGAAGGCATGCTAAAATCCCTGAAAGTCCAGGTCTAGCTGAATACCATTTGGAAACGTAATTAATATTTGTAAAATGCTTCCTAGGTGGAAGACATGAAAGCTTCTCTGTTTATTAATAACAAACTTCTAAAAAGTGAGCACTGAATGCTTAGTCCTAATCCTAGACACTACTGCTGTATTACAGAGACGAGAAATCCAACGTAACTAATCACCAACCTGACAAACAGTGCAGCTCAAATCATAGAAATTACAGAATTCCAGCAGGGAGCTGTCTTTTTAAAAAAATTAATGTTAAATAAAGGCTTCATTCCAAAAATTTATATTAACATGCCCACCAGCTGCATTAAACTCACAACAGAGAGAAAATTTAGTGTCTAAAAATCTCTCCTTAACTCATCCCATTGTGCCCCATAGATGAAAAACCTATTTGCATCTAAGAAAACATGGCATGCCAATAGAAATCTCATCTCCATTGGCAAGTTGTGTAATTCTTTAAAGCTGTATACTAGATCCAGATGCTTTGGCAAGGAATATCTTCCTTCAAAAGTACTGCTTGAGGAAGCCTGTACTGATTGCCTTTGCAGTTATAGATCAGACCATAGCAATCACTAAAGACAAAGAAACATTTTTATTCTTCATTATACAGGTTTATTCTTGCCTTTAAAAGCAAACCAAAAAAGCCATCTTTTTTACTGTCTGTGTATTTTTAGCAGTGCAACATGAAAAAAAAATAATTAAATGAGCTATTAAGGAAGCTAACCCATATGTCCTGTGGATGTTTCCAGTTTTCACATGAGACATTCAACTATTAAAATATTACAAGGATAGCCCAGCCAAAATTCCAATAAATAACTGCAGATCAAGACACTGATTTTCACTAGACACTTCTCTCAGATCTTGCTAATGACTCTGGCTATCTAAGGTAATCAGCAGCACAGCTGCCACTTTGGAGCAGAGCAAGAAACCTGCAAGGGTGGCTGTTGCTCCATCACATACACAGTTACCTTTGTACTCAGAGCCTGTGACTAGAGACAAGTCAGACTAATATGTCTTAATTCAGTTTAGTTAGATGGGGTTAGCTTGTAGGTGGGCTTATATTTAACAAATCAATTTAGAATGAACTTGTGGCTTTACAGGAACATCTTAAACTGGCATAAGTAGATTTGTACCAAAAGAAGGCCTACGCTGTGCTTCTTCTGGCACACCCAAATCCAACTCAACACATCAGTGTAAAGTCACATTTGGAGATACTTGTAATAATCTCTTAAATTTTAGGTGGCATTTATGATACTTAATAGTCATTTAACCTGAAGTTTCAGATTTCAGTGTACAGGTAGAACAGGGTTTGCCATGAAGGAGATGTTTGGGGAACTGGTATTTATCACAACAGAAATGCTCAAGGGAACCACATGATCACCTGTGGACGTTTCTTATCTATTGCCTCCTCATTCTATTCTACTTGCTAATGTATATTCAAAAACTTTCATGCATTCGTTGATGTCAGAGTTTAGTGGACACAGTTACTTTAACTTTGCCTGCTGCTTTTCTTTTTTGGTAGTATAATTAGCATAATATGCTTAAAAGCTATCAACTCAACACTTCTGAGTTATTTACCTTGAGTGTGCAGCTGCTGTCATGGTATAAACCCAGTCAGCCACGCAGCCTCTCTCTCAACCACACCCCCTCCCACCCACACCCCCCCCCGAGGGATGGGGAGGAGAATCAAAAAAATGTAACTCCCACGGGTTGAGATAAGACCACCCCAATAACTAAGGTATAACACAAAACCACTGCTGCTATCACCAATGATAATAATGATAAGGGAAATAACAAGGGAAGAGAATACGATACCACCTGCCACCCGAGCAATGAACTAGCCATTCCAGGTAACTCTCAGTTACATCCTGGGCATGACATGCTCTGGTATGGAATACCCCTTTGGCTAGTTTAGGTCAGGTGTCCTGTCTCTGCTTCCTCCCAGCTTCCCCTCCTCCCTGGCAGAGCACGGGACTCACAAAGTCCTTCATCAGACTAAACATTTGAGTAGTAACTAAAACCATTGGTGTTATCAGTGCTGTTCCAAGGCCAAAAGTCAAAAACACAGCGCTGCACCAACTACTAAGAAGGAGAAAAAATGACTGTTACTGCTGAACCCAGGACAGCATCCACCCCTTATTCCATACCATTCACGTCATGCTCAGATTCCACATTTTCAATAAACCATCACTCTTATCTCATATATATACATATATATACATCCACACATACAGAGAGAGATCATTCCTTAATGCGTGGACCAATCCCTATAAACCTGCTGAGTCCATTTGGTCCATGATGTCAGGCTCCATCTCTTGTAACAGTCTTTCAGGGCAGAAGAGGCTGTGTGCAGTGTTCACACTCGTGCATAACCTGGGCAATAGTGTCCATTGCTAAGTCCACCCCTCGATCATGAGTCCATCTCTATGTTGCATCTCTGCCTTGATGGCCTGAAGTGTCATGGGCCCACCAGGCTCAAAATAATTCACTGTCCCCTTCAGCAGTTTCTGAAGCTTGTGCCTTCCATCTCTGACGCTTCCAAAGCACTGGAGGGGCCCAGTGGACTAGATACTTGCCCATACTGTCCCACACACCCTGCCACTCATGACTGTCCAGCCTTGGGAAAAATCTCTTGGTCCTCCCATATCGTCGTCTAACCCCAGACAAGACCCAAACCTGCCTCTGCTTAACTCTTGAAATCAGATTAAATGGTTGTGGGCAAAACACACTCTGCATGCATGCCAACATGCTGATCCCCATCACAATCAGCAGGCAGGACCCAAGGGTACCCAAAGGCCATTCAAAATCTTCAGAACTCTCAAATGATGCTGCTGCACTTGTCACTGGGACTGGTGTAGCTGCTGTGCTTGCTGGTTCTCCCAATATCAGCTTCTCTTTTTCTGAGTCCAGATCTTCCTCCTCTGCCTTGCTGGGAAATACTGTGTGGTCTCCTGCATCCTCCACTTGTCCCAGGTGCCCGAGGCTGGACCCAGCTGAGGCTCCCAAAGGTGATACTTTGCTCTCCACATCCTCCTGGGTCTCGGGCTCACAGTGCTCAGGGGGTGGCTGCTGGGGGATGTTCTCAGCCGCCGCCAGGCTGGGCCCCGCCACAGGGCTCGGCTCCTCCGCTGCCTCCTCCCACTGCTCAGCAGCTGCCTCCTTCCCGGCTTCCGGCCCTGCTCCCGCCACCACTTGGTCCCCAGGGCCGCTTTCCCGAGCTGCTTTGGCCACTGCCGGCTGCCGGAGCTGCTCCCCCTTGGCTCCCTGCAGCCTCACGCAGACGGAGGGGAGGACGAGGGCCAGGACGGTGAAGAGCAGTGGGATGGCCAGGTACAAGTCCACGGCCGTGTCCGTCCCATCCTGCTGCCGGAGCCTGCCTGTATTACAAGTCATTACCATAAAGTACAATGAAACAAGAACCTTAGCCCAAGCCCCACACTTGATAAACACTGACACGGCAAATACCGGCTGTAACTAAGGTACAATATGCCGAAACTCTGAGATCAAGAGAAACAACTTTGAGAGCCAATAAATCGGCATTGTGACGAGTGACTATTAATCCAAAGCAATGAATGATTATCACAAATACAATTAGAAACACTCCGCTCAGATCTGTCATTATCTCAACCCCTCAAGCCCCATACTGGGTGCCAAAAAGAACTGTCACGGTTTAAACCCAGTCAGCCACACAGTCTCTCTCTCACCCCACCCCCAACCCTCACACCCCGCTCCCGGAGGGATGGGGAGGAGAATCGAAAAAATGTAACTCCCACAGGTTGACATAAGAGCAGCCCAGTAACTAAGGTATAACACAAACCAGTACTGCTATCACCAATGATAATAATGATAAACGAAATAACAAGGGAAGAGTATACAATACCACCCGCTCACAGAGCCCGACTGAGCAATGAACTAGCCCTTCCAGGTAACTCTCAGTTACTTCCTGGGCATGATGTGCTCTGGTATGGAATACCTCTTTGGCTAGTTTGGGTCAGGTGCCCTGTCTCTGTTTCCTCCCAGCTTTCCCTCCTCCCTGGCAGAGCATGGGACTCACAAAGTCCTTTGTCAGACTAAATATTTGATCAGTAACTAAAAGCATCGGTGTTATCAGTGCTGTTCCAAGGCCAAAAGTCAAAAAAACAGCGCTGCACCAGCTACTAAGAAGAAGAAAAAATGACTGCTACTGCTGAACCCAGGTCACTGGCACAAGATATTTTTGCTCTAACTTGCAGGTTTTGCAAAAACAACAAAAAAAACCCCAACCCAGTGGAGAACAGTATTCCCAGCCTCACGAGAACGTATAGATTGAAAAAAATGGAAGGAAGAAAAGAAAAACAGGGGTATTATCTCTTTTACCTGGAGAAAAACTCCCAGACAAAATGTAAGTACCACAGCTTTGATACTTTGAGTTTTGTCTGCATAATATAAAATTTAAGGTCTTTCCCTTAGAGAAGATATGGGATATAGATGGGACATAGAAACAGAAGCAATAATGTAAAGAATTTTTTTTTCTGTGGGAATTCCATATTTTGAGTAAGCTTGAGTTCTGCTGGGTCTTTCAAAAAACAGGCTGCTACAGGGAAAATACTGAATTCTACAGGTAATCACAGGGTATGCTGGATGCAGTATGTTAGCTTGATTTTTCTTATTTAATCGTTATTTGCTGTGAAAATAGAGTTCAGCCAAGCAGATGGGAGAAAAGGTGTGTTTTGCTGCACTAATTTTACTTTTACAAGCACATAAATTAGCCATGTGACAGTTCCATTGGTTAATTTCATAGCCCTGAGAGAACCTCAGTCTGTTGGGGGGGGGGGGGTTCTTGCTAAAACTTCACAATCATAAATAAAATTGAGTTTTCATGCTTTGCTAGACAGTCAAGACGCAATGAAAGCCAGCTACTACTGTGTGTCTTGACCATGTTGCCTTCATTTTCCCTTGGGCACCTTTTAGCCAAGGTGAAATATTGTGTCCCTGTGGCTTCCTCTTAAAATATGATAGAGAGAAATGCTTTTCAGTTAATTCTTTTCTGTTACAAAGACGGTGGTGGTGCTTTACTCTATAAAAAAACACAACAGCACAGAATCACAAAGGAACAGGGCCAACACCATTTGACGTAAATGAAAAACTTTCTCTTCAGTAGGCTTTAATTGGACCAGTATTACCTTATTTCCTAGTTTTGTTTTGAAGTATCCTTTACACTTAAAGATGAGAACTAAAGCTTTCTCCCCCTCACGCTTCATGTTTATGATCCAGGCTTTTGTAATAGTAGCATTTTCCTGCAATGCCTGTAGAATACCGATGAAATATTTCTTCCCATAGTGACACATACAATCATTCTCAAGTGGGAGGAACACTATTTACAATATCCTACTAGATTCCCACTTTAGCTCACTAGATTCTTTCATCTGTGTCTTATGGGTTATTACCAAATGCTGTGAGAACACAAGGAACACCTACACCTCACTAGAAATACAAACTGAATAGTTTAAACCACATTCTTTCAATGACTGACTCACAAATTTTCCCTTGGAGAACACAGACTTTATTGCACCTACACTGTTGTGCCAAATTGTAGTTGACAAAGTGACATAGTAGATAAGTTCAGATGAAGGTGTTTACTGGTAGACAAGCCAATAAAAACTAATGGCTTAAATGTTTTGAACTCCTGGACCTTTTCCCAGCTTCATTTACTTTTTAAACACACAGCATGGCAGAGTTATGCAGCAGACAGCCCAGTTCTATATGGGACTCTGTAATGCATACTTGTGTGGTTTTAAGCATTTCTAATCCTGTAACTCTGATAGCAGTCAGGGTTTCTGGAAATAATCAGTGAATCCCAAGTCAGAACAAAAGTGCTAATGTGGTACCAAGATCCTGAGTAAATAAACAATTACTAAACAAAATCTTTTCAACAGCATTGTATGTCTGTGTCAACATTGTGTTTCCTCCGAGAATCATCTGGTCAGCAGCACCCCAGCTACATAGAAGAGGTCATCCACTTCCTACAGCTCTAAGGCGAAGACTGAAGTTTTGTTACAGAAGACGCTACTCAGGGTTTCCTGTGAGCTGCAGGAGTTGCATTTTTTGGCGGGATTAGAGACAAAAATCAGAAGGCAAGAAAATCCTGATGGGCATATTTGAGGGGAAAAAAAAAAAAGCAGAAACAAATGCTGTTTGTGCCAGTCTCAGTGGCCATTATCTAGTCAGAGACATGGGAACATATTTGTTATCACCCAACCATACAGATACAGAATTTTAATCCATGGAAGGATGCCTCAGATAGTTTGTATACTGCAGATTAATAGGAAACAACTAACAGAGGGGGGAAAAGAAGACATCCTCACAGGTATTCTTTTGTTTCAAATATCCAGCACAATCAGTAAAAATTACACAATTTGTCCATGTTCAGATCCAGAAACAGGAGGTGTCTACTTTTTAGCTCAGATGTAACAGAGTAGCCACTCCCCCAAGATTTTTTTGATCAAATGTGGGAAACCCCACAGAACTCCTTGATTTCATGTGATTGCTTCTAATTAAGCGATGTAAAAAGCTTGTGATATTCAAGTCACCTGATGGAAATTTTGCCAAGGCAGTTTGAAAGAACTTTCAAAAATTTTGCAATCTGCATGTTGGTCCTGATTAAGCATGAACCTAAACTCCAGGGTCTGCTTTTTAATGTCTCCTCTACTCATGTTGAGTTAAGCTTCTTATCTCTCGTTGTGGTGCTTTTCAGAGTCCAAGGAGAGATACTCAGCCTTTTTCTAACACAAATACCATTAATCTCTCCTCTGTCATCATAATGTAAGATTCTCAGATTAATCACTTCACAAATTTCAAACTAGTAACTTATTTTTCACCAATATAACGCGTAGGTGGATAACATTCCATCACAAGTGACTGTAATCACCTTCAGCCCCAATTCAGCATCCCAAGTTCTGGCTTGATTAAGTATTTGTCGCTTCTATTTCATCCTCTCCTGACAGAGATAACTTTGTTTTAATTCAAACTGTCACACTCTGGAGTTCAGGAAGGACATGAAAGTGTCAGGTAATAATCCCTCCTCAATCTTATGAGTAGTTAACACCACTAATATGCAGAACCATTAGTATGTTGGCATGATTTTAACTTAATCATTTGCAGCAGCCCAAGCTTTATTGAGATCCATTACAGCTGATCTGGATAAGCGTTGCCCATCTTTACATGCTTTACTCCGCTTTCAGTGCTTAACAAAAGACACATTTAATCTTGCAACTTTTCCTATATCTTTGTAACAGTCTTCATTTTAAATGAGTTTCACCAGTAATTTGAACACTTCATAAAAGCAAATACACATTTTTCTTCAATGGAACAATATTTTGGAAAGTAATCCAGCCCAAAACAGGGTCTCTATGTGGATATTGTCATATTGGGATGTTTGCGACTATCGTGCTAACACAGGGAATCATGCAAATAAAGAGAAAAACTGCATACATTAACACATTAAACAGATAATCAAAAGCTATTTTTTTATTAGAAAAGAAAAAAACCTGAAGGAACTGATCTCACATAAATATTTTCTGGTTTTATGTCCCTACCTTTACAGCTGTCTATCTTCAGTAGGGTAATATCTAGTACCTCATTCCTTGATTCTCTTTCCAAGTGGAAGAATTAAGAGGAATAACATTCACCCCAAGAATTAAAACTTGGGAGACGGGGAAGAAGCATTATCTTTTTAACAACTAAATACTTTACATGTTTATACAACAATGGAGATATATGTAAGGTCTCTGAGGCCTTTACCCTTTACAAGATGAAACTGAGTTTTTATCTACATCTTCTGTTAGATGATCCCAACCATTCTACTTTAGCAGGATGGGATTATTGGTGTAGTATACACATCCACCCACCTGCCTGTCTTCTCTGACTTGTTTTATCCTTTGACTGATTTGGTTTCTTTTTTGTTCTATAACATAAGCAAGTAGCAATATTCAACATTACCTCACCTTCTTGAATGTACCTGCTTGAAATGCATGCCACCTGCCATCTCTGTACCTTTAGTAATAATGACTAAACACAGTCAAAGGGCAGTTTTGTACCTGATGAGTCAATTTATCAGCAGGAGTAAATGACACACTCTTGTTCATGAATCTTTGTAAACAGTCAGAGCAAGCACTTCAGATATGAAGACATTTTCTGCACTGAGGATTGCAATTTGGTGTATGTTACCCAGTTGCTCTGTAATGTGGCTGCAAATACTGCATACTCCATATTTCATACTTTTATTCATGGAGCATCTCCTTGTATTTCCAAAACCCTTTAACGTAAAGTGGATCTCTCTTGTAAATTTTGATCTTCTCTCTTCAGTTTTCCTTATTATGTTAGTAGCCTGCCTATAACAGCAACACATTAAAAGCAAGTATTTTACTTTCAAGCTCACCATCCATAGGAAACTAATGGTTACTAACTCATAGCTTGAATGAATTCAAGATGTTACCCTGAGTCCAGGTTAAGACAGAATAGGTGAGATAACAAGTTTTCCTTGTGGAAAATCAGACCAAGATCATAATCACTGTTCTCTCAACAACCTTTCAAGGTGACCTGAGATCCTGCTCTGAAGGATTACTTTCAGTATTTAATTCTGAGCTTTTTGGCAAAGTTATTTGGTTTCCCACTTTCTTGCAGGCAATCAAAATGCATCAAATTCCTTACACTAGGGGGAAAAAAACCTCAACATTTTGAAAGTAAGCTGAGGTCTGCTACAAGTGCCTATTGTGCCCAAAATGTTATTCTTTGCATAGTGTGTCTTTAGTTTAAAAAACACTTTTCTGGCTATCACTTTGAACAACTCCCAGGTATTGTAAGGGGTAATTCTCTCCTCTAGACTAGGCAGCAGGCATGCATCTTTCTCTAAAATTCAAAAGTTAGGAATCCTTGTAAAAGCCTGAATTCATTTATTTGGTGTTTCTAACACATCTTTTTTCTTGCAAGAACATATTTTTTTCATTTCCCTTTCTGGTGTTATAAAGTCATTAGTATTTACTCATGAAAAACTATTTATCAAAGATAAAGTGTCTGGAATTCATGAAGGGTCTGGTTATAAGGGACCAAATTTAATATCATTGAGATTAAAAGTTTACCAAGAACCAATTCTAGCAATTTCTGCTAGCTTTGTAAAAGAAAGAAGATGAAAGGCCAAATTCTCAACTGGTACAGATTGGCACTGCTTCATAGAATGAAATGGAGATGCATTCTGATGAACAACAGCTGAATATCTGGCTTTGAGATCATCAAAGCTAGTGTGTATTAACCCCATGTGGTTATTGGCCATACATTTCCCACTACGATGTGCTGATGTGAATACATTAAATATCCTGTTGGGAAATTAACTATTCATATTATTGGGAGACATTAATCCTTACAATATAAGCAATTTCCCTGTTGGAGGTTGTTGTGGTTTAACCCCAGCCAGCAACTAAGTATCATGAGGCAGCTTGCTCACACATACCCTGCTCCGGTCACTGGGATGGGGAAAAACGGTAAAAACCCTGGGTTGAAATTAGAACAGTTTAACAACTGAAACAAAATATAACAACAACAATAATTATTATTATTATTAATAATAATAGTAGTAACAGTAAGGAAAAATGAGATAAAAAGAGAGAAAGAGGGAAAAATCCCAAGAAAGACAAGTGGTCCACAATACTGTTGCTCAGCACTCACCGACCGTTGGCCAGCTTGTCCCTGAGCAGTGATCACCCTTTTCCAGCACTTCCCCCAGTTTATATATTGGGCATGATGTTCTATGGTATAGAATATCCCTTTGGCTAGTTCAAGTCAGCTGTCCTGTCTTTGCTCCCTTCCAGCTTTTTGTGCACCCCGTAACTGGCAGAGCATGAGAGAATGAAAAGTCCTTGACTTGAAGTAAGCTCTACTTAGCAACAACTAAAATATTGGTGTTATCAATATTATTTTATTACTAAATTTTAAAACCACAGCACTCTAACAACTACTAGGAAGAAAATTAGCTTTATCTCAGCTGAAACCAGAACAGAGGTACAAAAAAAAAAGAAAAACCAACAGAAAAAAAAAAACCCACACAAAGCAAAAGAGAAGAAAAGAGTGGAAAGTGTACTAAGAATCTAATGTACTATTTTCCAGAGTTTCTCCAGGTGGGAAATACACTTAGTTGGATCAGTATATTTGCTTTAATTGGAAGTGATCAGTATTTCTGAATCAGTTTTCAGGAGTATGTCTGAAAGTAAAATTGGCTGAAATTGAACATGTATTTCACAGCACCAGAAATCTACATGTACATTATCATATTCAATATGAGAACAGAAGTAGATGAATCCTCAATGGTTAATGCCCTTGGAGGGCTGTGAGTATGAGATTCAAACATATTAAAAACCTTGGTGGCCCCCATAAGGGAAAATAAATGACAAGTGAGAAGAGAAATGGAAAATAAAATGGGTGTATTTGCTTTTCCTGTTATTCCCTTTTTTTTATTACACTTTTATTTCCTGTTCAGATAATCAAAAGAAAGCTATATATAGCTTAGAGCAAACTTTATGACAAAAGGAGCTTGGTTTGAGGTTGTCTTTATTACCATCAGCTTTTTAAAAGTAGTTTTGAATATCATGGACTGATATTATGAAAGAGTATGAAATACTGCAGTGGGAAGACATTTGCTTATTGCTATCAAAGGGGAACTTGATTTGTCGTTTGTTTTTATTATTTTGTTTTATTCTTCATGTTGTAATTATATTGGTTCCTTGATACCATTTGAGGAGTGAGCTGTAGGTACCTATATCAAAGTGAGAACCCAGGATACCTTTAAGAGGACACTGGGTAAACTAATAATTCCCTATTGTTTCTTCCTGTGACTGACATATTTTAAGATAAGAAGAAAAAAAAAAGTCTTTAAACTATTTGCTAAGTCCTGGTGAGTAGTGTAGAGCATTGTTATGTGTGCCTACGTGCAGCGGTTGGATGATTCAGGCTTATTCATTTTTCTCAACCCAAATTTGGTTACATAATTAACAACTTAAGAGAGGTGGAATTAATGTAGGAAACATTTCTATAGGAACTATGAATGGTTCAGCTCTGTTCTCACTAGAGTTATGTATGATAACACTGCTTCTTGGGTGTTTTGGATTTTGCTCGCTTACAGAGGCAGTGTTTTGAAAGAAGAGTTTGCACACAGTTACTAAACCCCATGAGCCAATGTATTCCCCAAACTAAAATTCCCTAGACTATGCTGATGCTCTCTCCTACCCCTTTCTAAAAGGGTGATTTATAAGAATAGAACCACTTTTCACTCTGAGAGAGTTGAATTTATTTTGAACGACGTAACAAGTCCTAGCTGTTTATAGCAGATTTATTCTGCAGTACGTGTCCTTTTTCATGTAACTCTAATAAATAATTTGGTAGATTTTGGAATAATAAAAGACGAATTAAATTATTGTCCTAAAGACTAAAACATTTAACCTGAAAGTCATTTGACAATTGCCAGGGACTGTGTTTGGAGGTACAGAGAAGGAAGTATTCCTTTAGGAAAAATTGAGATTTTAATTATTGACTTCTAGGAAGACATGATTAACAAGGGCTTCTCATTCGCAGTTATCAAATCCCAAGTTCCTACTCCTGCATCTAATGTTTCTTAAGTAAAATCCCCAAACTTCTTTCCAGTTCTCAGAGTAGCCTCATTAAATCAACTGTAGTTAAATCTTCAGTGGATTAGAACTTGTTAGGGGAATGTAGATGTAACACTTGATTACTTTTCTAAAGCTGATGACATGAATTGATTTTTTAGAGATTGGTCAGCCCTGCCACTGCCAGCAAGCCACCTCATCCCTACCCCCAATTTTTCCAAGCACAGGATTTAACCCCTTCATTTAACAGGCTTGCAGTAAATGAGCTCTTCTGCTCATAGGTAATTGCTGAAGTTTTTGCTCCCAGTAAGAAAGCCCCACAGATTCTGTAATCCACTGACCCGGTATGTCTTGTGTTATCTTTAGAAAAGATTCACTACCAGGGAAAAATGTTGTATATCATCTCAGCAGGAGACTTTGAGCTGTTTAGCACTATGTAGTTGGATCTAGGACTAGTCCAGGAAAAGTCCTTAACTTTTCTGAGGGCAAGAGGAGTTACACCATTTCTGTTTCCACTACAATAATAATTGACAAAAGACACAAACACACTTGCCTAAAACCTGATTGCTATAGACTGCATGCCTTTCAGTATCAAGTTTGGTTCTGTAATATGCTTTTATATATTTTTTGGGGTTTGTGGTTTTGTCTTTCTTTGTTTACTTGTTTTCTTGGGGTTTATTTTGTTTTTCTTTACACATATGCTTTCTATCATTTATAGCACACAGTAATTTATCAAGAGTAATAAGCAGAAAATATCTCCTAAGATAATAATTTTATTGAATCATTCTGTAATTGTCTGCCTTGGCTAACATATGAAGAAAGGGAATGCTTAAAATATTGTCTGCTGCTTTAGTACAAGGTAAAACTATATCCACTTTGCAGAATTTAATATTTCTTCCATTGGCTGCTCTTCTAGCCATTGTAGAATATTATTGTTAAGTAAGTTAGAGGAAGCAAAGTATTATCCCTCTATTCCTTACCGTCTGCAGGATTAATTACTGGGTTGCTTTTAAGATTTGGTCACTAAGAAGGCCTTACATGGTTTAACTCATCCTTCCAACATCATTTTTTGATTGCATATCCACAGGTTCTTTCTTTTGGTCATCTTCTAAGCTTTTTCATTTGTTTCATATGCAGGCTATAAAAATTTGATATGCATTCACACAGTATATGCCCATGGCAATGAAGATTCACTTCAAATTTAACAATTTCTGAATCGATCATCCGATTTCTATGTTGAAGTTACAGTTGCAAAATCTTATTGTCAGTTTATTTCGTTGTAAAAGCTTCATATAGTTACTTGAATTTTCTGCTTCATAAAAGATGCCTTTAACAAACACAACTTTCTCTTTTTCTTGTAAGCACATTTCATACATTTCTCAAATCGTATTCATACAGGAATTTTCTTCACCCACTCTTGAAATTCAGTGCTAGAAGAAAATAATAATTATTTGGCTTCAATCAAAAATGTTTAGAAACATCCCTTTCTCTAATAAAAAGTGTCATGGCTCTCTACTGTCTGTGAATTGCACACACAACTCAGCTTTACAGAATATCCTGACTATGAGATATTTTGTCCTAAACTTCATAAAGCACAATTTGGAACAGTAAGAGTAGGGTTACTAGACTCTGCCAGTTTTGAACCTACAGTTCAAGGGAGTCTAGTTTTATCTAACTTAGCTTGGAGCACTGGAACAGCTCCTCCCGTTTTTGAAGTGTCAGCTTAATGAATCACTCCCCACAAAATGGTTGCTTCTGACATTTCAGCCAAAGCCCTGCTGCTTTTGCAGGAGACTATATGCTTTTATCTTGCACATCGGTCTGAGCTGCAAAAATGTTCCAGTTTATCACATACTGTTCTGTACTGTCAGTTAGAAATATGCTTGTGCTTGCTGAGTGAATATTGATAACTTGAGTCTGTGATAAAAATGGGGCAAAGAGAAGATATATTTTAAATTTGATAAATAAAGTCTTTAAAACTGTGATAAAAGACTTCTAAAAGTCCATTATTGAGAATGAATTCTCAGAGGTGTACACGAAGTTGGGGGCTTATTGTTTGGTCATGCTCTTTCAAAGGTTTAGGGCTTTTACTCTGTGTTTCTAAGAAAAAGCTCTTTGAAGGTCACGTTTGAATTCAAAGCTGCACTTATTGTCTGTTTTTCCGTGCTATCTACATTACTGTTGCATATCGTATTTGGGAGTCCAATAGCTCCTGAACGCAATATTTTGTAATTCCACTTATCCTACCCTCTGGTGTAGCATTTGTCAGTGCAGTTTTGTGTCTGCAGGTGTTGATAAGGTAGAAAAAGCTACCTGACTAACATTATTATATTGCTTATTTTTCCTAGGTAGTTTGAAATGATTATCACTGCTGGCCCATAGCCATGTGCTAAAAGATAGCATGCCCTCCTTCTGCTATACCACCCTCAGCAATTTAAAGCAGTGGTAGTTGTGCAGATTACCTGGCAGTGAGAAATCTTACTGTAACAGAGAGTGGGTGGAGGGAAGAGAGTGGGAAGGAGGGTGACAGGGAGGAGCTGCTTTTCACTGCCGGTGTTATTCTTGCACCGAAGCCCGCGGCTTCTTGTTCAGGTCCCTGAGTGGGCAATTAATCTCTTGCTGTTAGAGAGCAGCACTGAACATAACCACTAAACTACTGATAGTAATGGCCATAGAAAAAGAAGGGAACACTAAAACTAGCCATAAAACCTTCTGCAGTTGACTTTATTCTGTGAGACATTAGATTTCCCACCTGCAATCCTCAGGAAGTATAATGTGTGGATCCCCCAGCCCTAAGAGAGGTATGCCCGAGCATCCCCCAAAGGACCCACAAGGCATGTGGGGTGCCTGGCTGTGCTCCCTGGAGCTCCTGTTCTTCTACACCACCTCAGCCTAAAAATTATTTTTGTTCCATCAATATTTTTCTTTGAATGTGCAAAAACAGAAATAAGCGCCTCACTGAACTGAAGTGAAACAACCAGCTCTTTGACTGCCACATGATCTCGACCTGGCATGAGAGGTTCTATGAGAGGCTAAAAAGATTAGCTGTGTGCTCAAATCATAACAATACAGTAGACATGCTCAGGAGCCTCTCTCGGTCGTACAGACAGCTCACCTCCACTGCCTTCACTGCAGCTCTTTGTGCTTTCCTCTGCAGAGCATCAGGCCAGTGGTAGGCATAAATACAAGTTGGCATATCTGACCAGACCTTCCTATCAATACTTCCCGTGTGGCAAAACATTCCTCTTTTCTGTTTCTGTAATAGAAACAAGGTCCCTAAAACACATCTAGCTCTAATGGAGACAGTTTAGTGCAGTCTTTCACATCCCTTTTTTCCCCAGGCTCAGTAATAACATTGCACGGGATCAAAACATAGGTGGCAAGCACACTGGGAAAAGAGCATGTATCTGCATCATAAAAGAAAAGTTTCTGTAATCTAAGCACTTTTTTCCCCCTCATTTTTGTTTTGTCTTCTTTTTACTTTCTTACTTTCACAACTCCAAGAGCTGGTACAAGATATTCTTATCCATTTACTCTGCATACCACCCTGTTGACCAGCGTCACAGCACATAGGTTGACAGCTAGCCCAGCTTATGTGGGTTGTCAGTTTATGCTATGAGAATCCAGTATTTCAGTGAGCCATGTGTGTGTGAACAAGTTTCTTACTATCTAAATTTGGGTATGAATACAACATTCCTTTTTTTCGCCTATGATGAATTTTTGTGATAGCACCTGTAATTGTAATTATCAGTTCCAAACTGAATTGGGCAGGGGAGAAGGAAATGCTGTTTCTTTTATTACGCACAATATATATTATCCTAGATTGCTTTTTAGGTAATTTGTGGTATTTGTTTCATTTTGCTTTTTAAAATTTTGGGTTTGCTAATACTGCCTAAATTTTATTTTTAAGCCTTGTTTTAATAACTTACTATGTTTTTGATTAATAACAGAGATTTACAAATCCTGCTGTTTCATTAGAATACCCAACATTTACACTCCTTATAATAAGCATAGATATAAATAAAACGTATGTTCATTTAAGCAAGACCTGGTAATTTTTTCATAGTAATCATCGCAATAATTAACAGTTGATTAAATTATTGATCTTTCAGGATACACATTACCTAAAAAAAATGTTGAATTAAACGTTTAAAGCTGATGGAGTCAGTTTTTACATTAGTGCAAGTTCTCACCCACGAGTATAATGTGCCCCATCTGCTGAAATAATGCCTGTGTACATACTGCCCTTCTCCCCAATTTTTTGTATTCAAAAATGAGGAAATTATCATTACTTTATGGCTATTCTAAAACCAGGATAATCATTAGCTTTTACCTGGTATTGCCATTATTCATGAATGCCTCTTATTTTAGGAGAAGCTGTATTTCATAAAATTGAATGTCCATTTATTCCAAACACACTTGGCAGTATGTGGAAAGCTGAACGTGCATTGTTTTCATTTCTGACAGAAAATTATGCATGACACATGTTTTTTTAATGTATTGAACATATGCAGTACTTACCCTATTGGAAAATGTGCAAAAACAATTGCGGATAGCTGTTCATGTGAATGCAGAACCGATACATGTGCAAAACATACACACTTTATCGATATAAGCCATTAAGATTAACCCATCATTCCTCATTCTCAGTGTAAAGAGGTTTTCAGCTGTGATAAGTTAGGTGAATTATCATATGGTACTACTCTTGATCCCAGAAAATGTAATAGTGACTCAAATAATAGCAGCTTCTATACCTATATATCATGACTTTCCACTGTATCTTTACTGCAAATCTGTGTAAATCTATACTTTATTCCCCTTGCATGAATTTAGGCTGAGAGAGTAAACCACTATTGCCATGGCAATAATAACAATCAGGGAGTGAAGGTTGTGCCTTGGTACTTTACATCAGACATAATAATGAGCATTACTCAGCTCATTAAACTATTTGGTTTTAAGCCTTTCTAAAATGGGTTTAGAATACTTTGAGGTACAAAATACTCGTTCAGTACAAATCTCTAGCTGGAGTAAGTTATTATCACTGAGCAGGTCCAGAGAGGAGCCTTCAGCACCGGAGCCAGGGGAAACCCCGCGTCCAGGAGCCTCCGTTCTGAGCGGAGGGAGAGAGCAACCGAGGGCACCTCCATCCCTCGCCAGGCCTTGCCCAGGAACCAGCGGCTCCGCGGAGGCGAGCAGGGACCACAGGGGGCGGGGCCAGGAGGGACGGTCCCGCCCAGAGCGGGGAAAAGCCGCCCCAGGAAGCGCGGGAAGGGCGCGTGGCGCTGGAGGCAGAGCGTGGCGCGGAGGTTGGCGGCGGAGCAGCGAGCGAGATGGGGAGCGATGGGCTCAGGGCCAGGGCCCGCTCTCGCTCTGGGAGCTCTGCTCTGGCTGCCCCGGCGGTGGCAGCTTCGGCACCCGACGGAGCCCATGACAGGGGAGAGCTCGGGGTATAGAAAGTGCTGCCCTTGTCTCTTGTGGCGAGGTGCGCAATGGGCAGGGCTGTGCTCGGTGCGCCCTGGTGGAGGTCCTGCTGCAGCAGGGGCTGAGCTGCGGGACGCTGTCGGTAGCTGGAAGGTGTCAGGGAAGCCGAGAGGGAGCTGGGCTGCTTGGTCCACGCCTAAACCGTGCAGGGACCATGAGCATCCACCCAAGAGGGTAGTAATCCAGGAGGCTGGGAGCTAGTAACAACAAAAAACAACAAAAAAAGGAAGGGGACAACTAAAAGCAAGAGGCTTTCTCCAGATTCCGATGTCCCCACCCAAAACTGCTTCACAGTTCTGCAGGGAGCTAACAAGGAAATTCCTATTGCACCAAATGAACAACCTGCTGATGCACCAGTAATTAGGATCACTACTGATGCCTCCAGGAAGAAGTAGCCGGTCATAGTATAGTAGTAGGTGACTCTACTTTGAAGGGCACAGAAGCACTCATCTGTCAGCCTGACCCATCCTTGAGGGAGGTGTGTTGCCTACCAGGGGCTCGGATCAGGGATGTTGCTGAGAAGCTCCCTGGATTTGAGAAAGCTGAGGCTGAGTTTCTCAATGCCTTCTTTGCCTCAGGCTTCACTGGCAAGTGCTCTGACCACACTGCCCAACTCCTGGAAGGCAGATGCAGGAACTATGAGAATGGGAGACCTTGGGCCCACTGTAGGAGCGGATCAGGTGCAAGACCATCTTAAGAACCTGAACGTGCAGAAGTCAATGGGACCTGATGAAATCCATCTGAGGGTCCTGAAGGAGATGGCAAATGAAGCTGCTAAACCACTGGCCATCATATTTGAAAAATCACAGCCAGGTGAAGTTCCCAACAACTGGGAAAAGGGAAATATAACCCCCATTTTCAAGAAGGGGAAAATGGAAGACCAGGGAACTACAGACCAGCCAGTCTCACTTCTGTGCCTGACAGAATCTTGGAGCAGATTCTCCTGGAAGGCATGCTAAGGCACGTGAAAAACAACAAGGTGCTTGGTGACAGCCAGCATGGCTTCACTAAGGGGAAATCCTGCCTGACCAATTTGATGGCCTTCTGTGATGGGGCTACAGAACTGATGGACAGTTGACATCATCTCCCCGGACTTGTGCAAAGCATTAGATACTGTCCCACATTACATCCTTGTCTCTAAATTGGATAGACATCAATTTGATGGATGGACCACTCAGTGGATAAAAAAAACTGGGTGGATGGCCGCATGCAAAGAGTTGTGTTCAACGGCTAAGTTTCTATTAACAAGTGGTGTCCCTCAGGGATCAGGGTTGGGACCGATCTTATTCAACATCTTCGTCGCTGACATGGACAGTGGGATTAAGTGCACCCTTAGCAAGTTTGCAGGTGACACCAAGCTGTGTGGTTCGGTTGATACACTGGAGGGAAGGAATGCCATCCAGAGGGACCTTGATATGCTTGAGAGGTGGGCCAGTACCAACCTCATGAAGTTTAACCAAGCCAAGTTCAAGGTCCTACACTCGGGTTGGAGCAATCCCAGGCACAGCTACAGGTTGGGCAGAGAAGAGATTCAGAGCAGCCCTGCAGGGAAGGACGTGGGAGTACTGGTGGATGAGAAAATGAACATGAGCCAGCAGTGTGCGCTTGCAGCCCAGAAAGCCAACCGCATCCTGGGCTGCATCAAAAGGAGTGTGACCAGCAGGTCGAAGGAGGCGATGCTGCCCATCTATGCTGCTCCTGTGAGACCTCACTTAGAGTATTGTGTACAGTTCTGGTGTCCTCAACATAAAAATGACATGGAGCTATTGGAAGAAGTGGAGAGGAGGACCGCGAGGATGATGAGAGGGCTCAAGCATCTCTTTTGTGAAGGCAGGCTGAGAAAGTTGGGGCTGTTCAGCCTGGAGAAGAGAAGGCTGCATGGAGACCTCATAGCAGCTTTCAGTATTTGAAGGGGACCTGTAAGGGTGCTGGGGAAGGGCTCTTCATTAGGGACTGTAACGATAGGACAAGGGGTAATGGGTTCAAACTTAAACAGGTGAAGTTTAGGTTAGATATAAGGAAGCAGCTCTTTACAGTGAGGGTGATGAGGCACAGGGACAGGTTGCCCAGAGAAGTTGTGAATGCTCCTTTCCTGGCAGTGTTCAAGGCCAGGCATAATGGAATCTTGGGTGACATGGTGTAGTGTGAGGTGTCCCTGTCCATGGCAGAGGGGTTGGACCTAGATGATCTTAAGGCCCTTTCCAACCCTAACTATTCTATAATTCTATTGTGTTGGGTTTTTTTTGTGGTTTTTTTCTTTTTTTTTTTTTGTTGTCATGACTACTGTGGTTGATAAACTGAACATGTGATGATATGCTTGTTCCTTCTGTACCCACAAAATCTGCTGGCACTTTAAAATATTCCTTCACCTTCTGAAGCTTGCTTAGAAAAACTTTAGCTTGCACTAGGGGATGGGATATAAAAGCAAATTGAAGCATTGATTTCCCCATTTTGTCACCTCTGGAGAACAATTCATAAAGCACGGAAGTTCTAACTAGTCAATCAATAGTTGCTACTTAAATCAGAGACTGCAGATAGCCTTTTGTTATTAAAAGTGTTCTTTAGAAGACGACAATAAATGAAAAGAGGAGCCAGTTCAACCTCTGAGTTCAAGACTGACCCATTGAGGGAAGGAAAGATGTACATACAATTCAAGCTTTTTCCCACGGGCGAATGGGAAAAATATATTTCCCTAATGACTTCCCAACTCGTAAGAGAAAGATAATGCAAAACACCAAAATGTTTTGTGAAAACATTCTGACTACAAAATTACATGGAGGTCTCTGTCAGATCCCAAGTCCAATCCAGAGGCCTGGGTCCTGCCTTGCAGCCTGCCCCTGAGACGGACACCCTGATGTTCTATGGTTCTATTTTCCTGCAGCAGGGGAGAGGCCTGGAAGTTTCAAGATGTAACAAACCAGTCTGAACAGACAATCTGAGCTGTAAGTCTCTGAGAAACCTCAGGGCCGAGTGGTTTTGAGTGTTTGATGCTCCTGTGAGATTTATGGAATAGGCTGAGGAGACATGGACTCAGCAGCAGCCGTTTCATGAAAGTAAGACAAGGTTTTCATTTCTCTGTAAAACTGTAAGGATTGCTGTTTCATTCTGGATGAAATGCAGGGGTTGGGGTTTTAGTAAAAAAAAAAAATCATATTATATGGGACTTTTAAGCTTCAAACATTTCAGCTACAAAAGATTTCACAATGCTCATGCAAATTGTGCAGCTGACAGACGTGTTCCTCCATGTGAAAGCAATGAAGGAAACTAAAATTACAGCGCAAGATGCAGTTCTGCATGATCTTTTTCTGAAACTGAACTTTAGAGTTGTGAATCATATACACTTCAAATTCAGTCGATTAGGCTGCTTATCAGCTATTGAAAATCTTGTTTTATCACACCCATAATAAGGGTGTACTTCTTGATATTAGTTTGAGGACCCGTGCACATAAACAAATAACAGCAACTCTGCTGTTATTTGGGTAAGGTGTGATCTTGCTGCCTTTTGACTGGCTGACAACATTGAAGTTGCCTGAGCACACAAACTAGGGCACAAGCAGCAGGGGCCGTGGTGGCGACAGGAAGGATGACCATGGGACAGTCAGCCCTGAGGCAGAGGGATATAGCAGAGGATCCCCACTTTCCAGCAAAATTTAAACATTGCATGCATAGATCAACCATTTAACAACAAAGAAATAAATGGTGAACATGTTCAAAGGTATATGATAAAAAACCTAGCAGCTACTGGTAGGTGGAGGAATCCACTTGGTGACAGATGCTCAACACTAATGCTAGGTTTTAACAGCAGCCCATGGGTGACTTACAATGGCACGGGGACAGTTCTCTTTGCAGTTGTGTCTTAAGCACTAGGGTGAACTTTTCTCATACTGTTTCATCAGGAAGAGCTGAGAAGCAAGGGGCCTGTGTCTGTGCGAAAAGACTCATTTAAATTCACCATCCAGTAATATTTGAACAAATAAAGCTGGGCTTGCTGCCTCTTTGTTCTTTAATAAAGAGGAAAAAAACCTCTGTTAACCTGTGAACAGTGAACTGCAAAATGAGATTTAGTGTTTAAAGATATTTCTACAGTTATTATTAGGTTTAGAGACTTCCAGCTGTATCAGTACCCAAACATCAGTGGCAGGGTCAGTGCTGTGCTGCTTATCCTTCTTAAGAAAACATTCTTTTTAGTTAATAAAGTTTTCTGATTCTGTGATTCTTCCTCTGTTGTTCAACTTGGTGCGCTTCTGTTACATTTAAACCATATTAGATTTACAGTAAGATGCCACTGAGACGGCATCCAGTGACCTGTTTGCATTGGCTATCTCACATGCTGATGTAATGGTGCATGACCTATCAGTAAGACATTCAAAAGTGCAAGATTGATTTAGCGAAGTGTTAATTGTTCTATTAAAGGGGAAAAGAGATGCAGTACACCCTCCTCTTAACCTCAAGTCTGACTCTGATGCTGTCTGTCACAACTCAACATATCCTTCCTACTTCCACACCTATACAATTAACCCTAAATAATTACAGTCTCTAATGGACCCAACATGTCAGGTTAAAATGAGATTCTCCAAAGATACTTGATAAAGTGGGTTGAGGTAATTCTGTTTCAATGTGGCAAATGAAACATACATTACTATTAGAAGATGTGAGATGATGCTGAACATTCATAAGACGGCTGTGTCTGAGAGAAGCGGAGATAATATGTCACCAGGAATAAGAGCAGTGTGGTAATGCTTCTGATGTGAAAAACATATTTTAAAGTATGGGTGTGAAACAGAGTAATTGTGTACTTTACAAACCTGATGTATTGGCACTGGGCTGAGTCCTTTGAGAAGGTTTGCCCTGAAAGTGGGTTACTCTTACGATATGACTAGATTTCTCCTCCAGTGGGTACATAAACAGCAAGTGTGTGATTCTGCTCAGTAGAACACTGAAACCAATGTCAGAAACAGGAGTAATTTCATGAGGCACAATGAGCAAAAGCCAGGCAACTTACAGAGTGAGAAGTGACAATCTGAGATTTTTAGTTTGTTATTACTTACTTTCCCTTGGGAGTTGCTAGTTGGTGGGCTAAGCCTTGCAAGACATGTCTGGGCATAATAAACAACTGTATTGTTTAAATACAGCAGTAGTACTCGGAATAGCATGGGAGATCCTAAGTTGGTAGCCATCTAAACCTCAGATCCTTTCCAAAGTAAGCCAGATTTCAAGTAAATTGATCATAGTCAGTCTGTGTCTAGTATTATGTCAAAAAAGAGATTTGTTTTATTGCAAGATACAGCTGTTTGCATGGCACCTTCTCTGGATGAGCTTGGTGACTTTGCTGACTGACAGTGCTCTATTCAAACACACTAAATCCAGTGGAATTACATTGTCTGAAAGCAGTGCAAGGCTCCATGGAGGAACAGAAGACATCAAAAGTGACCGAAGGGGAATCAGTAAGTGATTGTTGGGAGTGCTGGCATCAAAAATGAACATACAGCTAGAGTCACATTGTATGAATTTTATCTTCTCTGTGGCAATTCCCTCTTTCCTGAATGTGAGTAATTTAAGGCTTTCTCAGAATACGTCCCGGAACTACTGGTAAAGGGCAGACGTAGGCAACTGTCAGGCACTCTTAGCAGAAAAGAATAACTGGAGGATTCATTCAGCTCCTAAATTACCCACTTGAACCTCATGCTTTTTAATAAATGTCAAAAATTCTCACAGATTAAGCAGTGTTGTTGACCACATAAAACATGCCTGGCATTAATAGTTATCTGTGTGCATCAGCTTCCTTTGAAATAGCTTCAACATAGACCAAAATACCACTGTGTGAACCTACACAACAGGGTGTAAAAGAAATACAAGTGATTATTTGAAGAGACTGTTTTTCCTAGATTAGCATTACCTTTAAAATTGTGTCCAATTTGCTAAACTTTAAATAGGAAACAGATTTGGAAACATGAGTAATATTTTACTTTGGTGTATGTATGATAGTGTTGGTTTGTAACAGCTGCTCATGTGTGTCCTTTGTTAAATGGAATAGCTAATTTCAGTGTAGATGAAGTGTTTAGAGGGATGCTTTAACTCCCTGATTTCATTCAGGATGTGAAGGCATCTTACTGCTCAGAGGAGCAGCTCCAGGTGTCAAGTGTAAGTCACTGCTGCAACAGAGTGGAGAAAACAATTTTTCAGAAGTAAACTTTAAAAGCACTAGAAGGACTCAAGAATATAATTCCAACTGTCTGTCAGTGGCACAGGTTCGTAAACACTCGATGACCCAATTTGCAGAAGTATTCAGAAATCTAAAATTTAGATAAACACCTCCTGCCATTTCAAGAAGCATCCATTCCACTGCCACTGAAATCTGCATCTTTAATTGAAGAATTACTTTTGAAAGCATGACTGAAGTTGCTTTAGAAAGAATTACACTCTTGCCAGTGAGATATTTGAAAACTTTACAGGATAATATGTGACAAAAGCAGGAAAACAAATCTCCCAATTGCTCCCTAGCTACTCCCAAAAATTAAAGGAAAACAAAGCATTATCCGTAAGCTCTTTAAACTCGCTAATTAAAAGCACACTGCATTTAGATCAAGTTTAAATTCAACTTTTTAAAGTTGACAGTGTCTCTTTAAGGTAAGTGCTTTCAAATGGAACAACTGCCAATTTATGGAAATTTTAATACTTAACAACCTTGACAGTGTCCCTTTGAAAAGCCTGTAAAAAAATCAACTTGCTTTTGATAGGAAAGTTTATTCAGGTATTTAAAGTTTTTACATATTATCCTGGATAATTGAATATCAGCGTTTTGTCATCAGAAAAATTTGGTAATGCATGCAATTTTACACCAAAATTTAACCTTGAGAGAAAAAAAACCCTTAAGTTGTCTTCTTTCTTAGGCTGTTCTAAAACATGCTTGCATCCAAGTAAAGATTTTTTTTTTTTTTTTTTTTTTGCGCTGCACACAGGAAAATTAAATAGAAAAATAAATGTCACATTCAGGTTGAATCACACATGATGACCTCTGGCTTAAGGATATAAAAGTAATTTTATTATTTCAGAATCATGTGTTCTATTAGTTCCCATAGTTCTAGCCAAAATTAGCCAGGTGCGAATATAAAGCATCATATGTAGTTAGCCATAATTTCGTCAAAACAAATTAACTATACTTATAGAGAGAGGATGTAACAGTGGTATAAGATATTAAGATCAGATCTTTTTAACAAGTAAGGAGGTGGCTGGCAGATGCAAAGAGATGATGTCTGATGTTAAAATAAGTCCAAGGACTGCATTCTGCCTTCGCTGAAGTCTTTTTCCCTGCAGTTACGTTTAATGCCTAAAATTTGATCTTTACCTTGGTTTGGCTGCCCAGGAGCTACCTTAGGGAAATTATGACTTTGTCAGGACTGGAGAAGTGAATGTTGAATGACTGAGAGAGAACAGGATTTTTAGTGTGACATTTTGGGGTTTGGCTTGCTTCTTCTTTACTGACTTCGTTGATGAAATAGCTGCCTCACTTGAATAAGTGGTAGCATTTTGCAGGCTCTGTTAAAAGAGTGTAGTGGAATATTAAAGAAGCATGCCTGGGATTGACACAATCGGAGTATTTCCTTGTGCTCTTAGACCTCTTACACTGCTCTCTCCATTACATTATTTTTTAAAAAATCAAAATCGGAGCTTTGAGCAGAGTTACAGCACCCTTAAAGAAAGGAGATATTTTTGACAAAGCTACTACTCTTGGTATGTACTAGGATGAAATTCTCATATCCATTACTGTTAACTAAGCATCTCTTATTTTCTCCTTCCATTTTAGGACAACTGTCTCTATGTTCTGAGCAATTACCAGTCGTCTTTGTTCTCACTCTCTCACTTTTCTCCTCTCTTTATTCCTTCTTATCACTTTTTTCTTTGCTGACTACCTCCTCTGTGATTTTCTGCCCCTATTGTTCCCTCCCTGTTCCATGGCTGTGTGCATCATTGTGGCATCTCTGCCCGCTGTGCTGAGGGCAAGGGGCAACAGAGGGAGAGGAGGGATCCTGGACCTGGAGCTGCAGCTGAAGTTGTGATTCTCTGTGGGTAAGTTGCATCTCTTTAACTTGCACAGGGAACAATCAGAGAAGGCAAGTGAGGAAGAAAAGAAATATTAAAAATAAAGCTATGGGCTACAGGATTGGTTTTGCAGTTATTACATGTTAATGACTTGAAATGCAGAAAACTTCAATAAAGGTAGTGATAAACAGCGATGAGAACAAAAACAGATGGTCTCCAATCCTTAATGGTTGTGAAGCATCCTCATGAAAGTCTCTTCTAGGCTCCTGATCTGAGCTCAAAGCTCAGTAGAACTGCGGAAGTGTTATAAGTGCTAGAAATTATATTATGAATAAGAGTGATATGCTGATCCTTATCTAGCATTGTTCATACAAGATCTGATTTTTTAAGTTAATCATGTTACTTTCAAATATTTATCTTCAATTTTTACGTAAAGTTTTGCTTTTCTCAAAATTGACAATATGTCAAGTCTAGAACTGTTTTGATTAGTTGTTACTGTTGTATTGTTTATCCAATAGTAGCTTAAGCTATGTTAAAACTCTAAATGCATGATTTAAAAGGGAAGAAATGATGTTTCCTGAGGAAAGGTTTTAACGGAAGCATTGAGATTATCAAGTCCACAGGGTCTTTTCCAAATAATTCTGAATGAGGGAAAACAATGAATTATATTAGAGGCCTGACTGAAACATTAACTATAATATTTGCTGCCATGAACAGTATAAAATGAGACTATATACTTATCTGTCTAGTATATATAGATTTTTTTTTTAATCTTGTTTTCTGAGGGAATAAAAGTAGGAACAGTCACAATGCGAATTCCGTCTTGCATTTTAAAAAAGTGCCTTATGATTGCAGCCATTTAAAATTGGGATTTTACACCTGGCAAAATAAAGTATGTTTAGCTTTTTAAGGAGTATTCATTGTTTAAATTGGATTAAAAAGAAAAAAAAGCCAAAGTGAGAGTGCAAAAAAACCTAACTGCCCTAAAAAGACAGCAGTGGAATTTCAAACTGAAACAAATCATTAAAAATAAAAAAAAGAAAGTTAAAATAACGGTCTACATGCCAAGCCCTGGTGAAGATTCGTGCATTCAGCTGAGCACGTTTATCCTGCTCTGCTGAGACAGACTGGTAGGGTAGAAGATTTTCAGCATTTGTTCATTTAAAGATAAGGATAACTCTGTGCACAGAGCACTGCAAGCAGAATGCAAAGAGACTCCCTTCAAAGTCTGCTCAAGTCAGTAAACAGAGTTCTTCAGCTTTATAAGAATTCTTGCCCATCCTCTTGTAATTCCACAGGCAAACTCTGCCAAGGCAGCTACTTCTAATTTCTGTTAAATGAATGATGTCTTATTCAACTCAGACTGATAAATAATTCTCTCAACTATGGGTCTGAACTTGCTATCTCACAGAGAAGAGACTGTGATGTGTTTGGTATTAGAATCAACAGTATGACTCATCTGAATTATGTTGCAGCAAAATCCTCATTTGGTTGATACAATTTTTTTTCTATCAAAATGAAACATAAAGTAACTCTTATGATTTCTCTCTCTCCCCATTGTCATTCATTTTCTTGTGCACACTTTTATACAGAAAGTGATTTTCCGAGAATATGTTTTCCTAGGGCTCAGAAAATGACAGATGACCTTACTTGTCTTTCAGTATTTCCTGTACAGAATTTTTTATTTAAATATTTTTTCAAAACACGTGAGCACAAAATAAACATGCCAATACTTACCATTAAGGCAATCATTTCATTTGGAAGGAAAATCGGGTTTAGGATCTGAGAAGACAAAGTGGAATATATTCCTTTTGCCTGTAGCTTTGGAAGCTTGGAAAGTCCCATTATCCTAAGAATTAAATTGGCTTATTCTGATGCATACAGATGGCAGTGCCTTGTGCTAGGTACAGCTGCCATTTTATTTTCTGTCCTCAGAGGAGAGACACAAAATTCTAATATGGCCACCTGCAACAATGAGTTTTTGTAACATGATCTTAAGGCCCTTTCCAGCCCTAACTATTCTATGATTCTGTGATTCTGTAAAGGGAGGTTTGAGGGTTTATTCCATGTGGTCCCATATGTATGCTTTGAGACATCTTTTTTACATTTAATAATATTTTCAACAAAGCCATTTTTGAAAGTAAAACAAAAGTAAAACATGATGCCTGCTGAAATGTTAAAAGAAGTAGCTGCTGAACAGCTACTGTTTTTTACTGTTTTTTTGAACACGTATTCATAATATGAAAAGGGAATCACTATAATCTTAATTAGATAATCTTTGAGAAGCCTATGACATCAAAAAAGGAATTTTCATTTCAGTTCATTGAATATACATGCAAATCCATTTCTAACTTGGGGTTTTTGTGGGGTATTTTGGTTTTTTGTGCATAACAGTTGGTGATTTTATTTGAATTGATATTTACCACTCTAACGGCAAACTCAGCATCATTTTCAGGCTCAACACTGAGTGCAAAAACTTCTTATGAATAAAAAATTCAGACTTTCAACTCTGATACAACCTTTGTTTCCAGTGAAAATATGTAATATGCTCATAAGGATCCTCATAGAAAGCACAAGATTCACAATACCTGTGAATAGCTGCTGACTAACCTGCACAACCAACTGAAATTCCTGTGATGTTCTCTCAATTTTAATAATATAAACAACTGTCATCCAGTTAGGTGAATTGGTGAGCATTAATGAGGTGTGAAGGTGCTTGTTCTTAGAAAATGTGATATAAGTTGTTCATAAACTACAGTAAGATATAAACTGCCTTTTTAATATATATATTTATATATTTTTATATATATTATTATATTCTTTTAGAAAACTTTGGAGTCATTAGGTACATATGAGTACATAGATACGTACGAATACACAGACTTTGCTTAAAAAAAAATCTTTGCATGTCAAATATGGACAGAGAGAGTTTTCTTTAAACTGTAATAAATGCTAAAATGAGTTCCAAGTTATGAACTGCCCGGGCTGTGGGGTTCACAGGTTTTCTGTCTGGGTAAAGTTTAGTCTAAGTCCAATACTCAGAGAGAGGACTTTGGGGGTCAAAATATAAACATTTTATTGTTATTGGACCTAGGAAAATGGGAGTCCTGAAGACTGTATTTCCTAGGATTGTAAGAGACTTCTTTCAACAATGTGTTGCTAGTCAGATTTGAAAACAACTTTTTATATTTTTTCCTGCCTTTTTAAATACATACTTATACTTCCTGCATGTTGTGCATGAATAAACCTACACCAAATGAAAGTTTGCTCTCAGCTTTTAAGTCCTTCTGGTCCCTTGACATTTCTGACTGATGGAAATGGGATGTAGAGGCAAGGCAAAGTACTCTGGCTAAATGCTTCTGAATAGGATGATGGTCTGCTACTACATAAATCCTGTGTACTGCCAGATCTCTGGAGGATTCTTTGTTCTGGCCTTAGAGATATTTCTTGTCAGCCCACCAGACAGTAAGAAAAAACTGCAGTTGATTCTGTCAGAACATCAACCTAAATGAATAAAATGATGATTCTGCCTGCACGTTCATGCAAACTTATTTTCAGAGCTGTCGCCCCCCCAGTTCTAGCTCAGTTAGAACAGGCTCCAGAACAAAGAGAAGTCACCTTTTAATTATCCAAATGTTCTTTTCAGAGAACAGCCATCAGTGTAATTTCTTTGGAAGAGATAATTTTTCTCTGCAGAGTATTGCAAACAGGGAGAATACAGATGGGGAAGAAGAAAAGGTGATAAAAGGGACAGAAATATTGTGCAACAATTCTTCTAAATCTTTCCTTCCTAATGTACTGTGTTGTAATCGTACACAACTTACGCCACTTAACACTTGAAACTGCAAGCAGTAGAGATTAAACAATAAGCAGTTATTGAGGAAGTAAAGAGGGGGGTGATAAACCTTGCTAATGGGACTGTTATTCAGGGTAGTAGAAATGACAGCCAACATGGATAAAGTATTGTAGGAGGACTTTATGAAACTGAATGATTTGACAATAAAATGGCACATGGATTCAATATAGTTGATATAAAGTGATGTGCACAAGAAAAATTTTAACTTCACCTATAAAATTATGCACTCTGACCTGATGAGGAATTTAGGGATGAAATTGTGGGGTTGTAATAGGTCCATGAAAACAGCAGGTCAGTGTTCAGTAATAGTCAAAAAACAGATCAAGTATTAAGAAATGCTAAGAAAATTATAGACAGCAAAATGGAAAATATTCCGCTACTGAATAAATTCATTTTTTATCTGCATCTTCAATAGTATGGGCAATTTCAGCTGTCCCATTTAAGGTTTCACTAAGTACCCAATATAAATAACTTTGAAATGGAGTGAAGCCACCTGCAATGGACTGTGACCAATGTGTATAAAATTGTGAAAGGCATAAAGAAGGTGCACATGGATCTCTTGCAGCACAAAAACCAGGAGAAGAGCTATACTTACAAGCTAGTAGTGGTCGTGTTACTAAAGAGGAGAGGATGAAACCCTAGTTCTACCAATACAAGAAAAATCCACTGTCTTCAAATGAGTTGTAAAACAGTTTCAAAAGCTTTTTTTTTTTTTTCCCCAACAAAGGCCTCATTCATATATATATATATATTTGCAAATGAAGTGTGCACACAGTGGTAAATACAGAGTTAAGTATAGATTTCAGCTCTCAAAGAGAATTGAATTGATTCATCACATTATAGAGATGGAGGAGAAATGTGCAAAGTCTGGCATAGAGCTACTTTGATTTGGTGGCTTAAACTCAGGATTGCAATTTACAGCTTTGTTTTCATTTTGCTGGAGCCAGGACCATGGCGTGAGACATGGTCAGGTCAGGTCATTTGAAATATTTGGTATTGAAGCTGGGATATTGATTCCATTTGTCTGAGAAGAAAGGCATTTGGGGGGGGTTGTGTCTGTAACTACAGTTTACTGCTTTTCTTCTGCCCATAGGATGCTCTTTGCTTTATTTCTTGATGTTAATTTACTGTACCTTAGTGAATCTAACATATGAGCTTTTTTTTTTTTTTATCTTAGCAACTGAAATGTGATTTTGAGAACTCTGACAGAAATCATGACCTAACCTTTCCCAGCATAATGGTAATAATGATACCATTTACAGGAAAAATCGCTTTAAATTGGCTAGAAAACACTTTAAAAGACACCTTATCAATTTGAGAGAAGAAAACCCAGAGTACATTTTCATAGTTAATTTTGGTTAAATAGGCTAATGAATGTTTTCTGCATGGCAGCCAAGATTGCCATGTGGCTGCAATCGCTGCCGGGAGAAAACGCTTGTTTTTCCTTTTCAGTTTGTTCTTGGATTCTAAGGATGGCTCTGTATGGATCTTGTGCATGGTGTCAACAAATACAAAAATGACTTGAAATAGAGCACCTAATACCATGCCATGTGTCTGGCCTATTCAGAAGGTGCGTTTGCATTTACTTCACTGATGTTTGCGTGCTATTTTCTAATTTTGAGTGGACAGTTAGAGTGCAACATCTCCATAATCCACCTCAGCAGATACTGGGTTCTGAATAGCAAAGGTCTAGAATGAGATTAAAACCTCATAGTACCCAGAGTACCAAGCCCTGCCTCAAGCTGGTTGCTATGCAAAAGTTAAGCTTGGAGCAGGCTCAGGTGCATGGATGTGCCATGATTGTGCCACCATCTGTGGCAAAACCTCTGTTTTCAGCACTTACGGAGTGACTCTCCCTACTCTTAAACTTTTAGACATGAGATTTATACTCTGCTTCATTCCTTGTACGTGCCCATTTACAGTCCAAAGTCCTTCCAAAACCTTGAGTTTTGCTTAGAGTAAGGTTCTCAGAGAAATAACTGCTTGACTCTTTTCCCTTGTCTCCTTCTTGGAGCCCTGCAGGAACACTTCAGTCATGTTTTCGTGACTTTTCTCTGTAATTGTCACTGATAATTTTTTTCTTTCTTTCTTTTTTTTTTTTTTTTTAAGAAAAAAGGAATCTTGTCTTTATAATTAACTGACAGCAGGAGCTGAGGTTTCCGAAAAAGCATCAGAGACATTGAGATTCAAGGTAAAAACCTGCCTCAGGAGAGCTGCTTTCATCTTTTACGCACTCTGTCTTTTTCCTTGCTTACATGTTGCAGCAGTGGAACCCTGAATAAGCCTCAAATAATACAGAAAAAATTACTTTGAATCTGACCTATCACCACTGCAGGCAATACTAATGGATTGTCCCCAGTTTGTCTGTTCTTGCTGCATAGCTTTTAGATTTGAGCTGTCCTGCAATAGAACCTACACATGATGTGAAGCAGACTTTGGTCTGAAACTACAGGGGCTGTAATTAAACTTAATTGAAACCATGTCTGTGAGACAGAGGGACAAATGTCTCAGGAGCGTCACCACAGCTGCATCTCTTCTGAGTAAAGACATCACTATAGAGGGGAAAATAAAACCCAGTACCAGATACTGTGGGTACGCTAATGCTGTGTAATGCCCCAGATCCTACTGCAGGAACAATTTATGGTAGAACTATAAAGCTATTGGTTTTTCCCTAAGTATAAAAAGCTATAAAGATGAACAGTAGTTTTAAATATATGTATTTCCTTGCTATTGGATCTTTACAGGTTATTTCACTATATTTTTTATTGCTTATGTCTTGCAGAGGGGGAAGCTGATTAAGTGGTCTAATTTTTTCTTATCTTCACTGCTTGACCTTCCTGTTTGAGTGTATTGGGTATTTCCAACCGCATTTCTATTATGAAATCCAGATTGTCTTCTGGAAATACGTTGTTTTTGATGAACTACAAGAGAAACACAGGTGGATTTCTGATAGCAACATGTCTGAGTTCTTGCCAGCTCATTTTATGGGCTGCTAGGGGTTTCAAAGCAACTGTGTTACATAGAATCTGCCATTTTGAGAAACTGTGTCAACACTGGTACCCTGGGGCTGGATTTCCTGCTAGTCTGCAGACTCCCTGCCATACATGCATGAACCACAGGAGCCTTGGATAGTTTTTACAGGTGGAATCTGAAGTCTTTAGGCTCATCTTCTTTTTCAGATGAGATTTTTCAGGCTGCAGTGGTTCCTAACATGGAGCAGGGATCCCAGGAGACCCAGGAGCACCACCTCATCATCAGCTTTGCTCTCCCATGTCACACTGACAGTCAAGAACAAAAACCCATTATGCTACCCATTGATGTAGCCAAAGAGAAAAGAGGAAACTGGGAGTAACAGGTTCTAGCACACTGTGCATTATTACTGTGATGAGCAAGGGAAGGCGAATCTTGCTGCTTTAGTCTTGTGCCTCTACACCAAAAAACCTGAAAGCCCTGGGGACTTTGGCTCTGTTGTTCAGCTCCTGGCCCTGCAACAGTGTGTCTGACAGCTGTGGATGTCCTCTTCCCAGCTGGCAATCTCAGCCTCAGACTTAATTGCTTGGGGGAGAGAGAGCAGGGAACAATTTTCTGAACTCAGCTGTAAATTGCAGCACTCCTGACTTCCTGCAGTCAAAGGAGCCATACAGGTAGCTCACAGCTTGTACTTTTTCCAGACAGTGTCATGAGTGTTCTGGGTACCGAGCACATATGGTTGTGCTGCAGAATTTCATCCCAACTTTTCACAACAAAATACTTTGATTCTTTCAAGGAGACGCTTGCTGTAATTAATTTTCAAGTGAAATCTCTATTTCCTACTTGCCATTTCATTCTGAAATGAAAGGCCATTTTTCTCAGAATTTCAGAAGTATCCCTAAAATGGAAATGCTTCCTTTAGAGCAGGACAGCATTGGGTTTTGAACAGAAGGGACCTGGGTACTGACTCCTTTAAACCGTTGCTGATAGAATCTCCTTGGCTTCTCCCAGAGTGTCCCTCAGAATACTGATGTTCACCTACACAGTGTCTCATACTCAGTTAATCTAATTCCTGTCTAAAACACTTCACAAATTTTTGTATTATTACCATTTTCAGTCAAAAATATTGTATCTAATTACGCTAACCCTGCAGCATTGGTTTCAATGAAGAGATCAGCTTCTATGTGTTCCATTTTCTTTTCCCTCAAATACCATCCAGTCTGTCCCTTTGGGATGAAAACTTTCACCAGTCCAGTCTTCTGTTAGTTGTCCCCTTGTCAATCACTTCCACCCTGTTGTTGCTCACTCCTATTGCTTATCAACTTTTGTAGTTATCCTATAGTGTGCATTTATAAAATGCACATAAGTTCTCCAGTTGTGTAACTATTTGGGGTTTTTTTAATATAAGTTATAACTACCACTTCTTCCTTTTTCATATTTTTGTGCCATGCTAGTTGTTGCTTCTAGGAGTAAACAGACTCCATTTTTTTTCAGGAAAGGGAACACATTTTCTTCATTATCACAATGGGTCCCAATACTGACCAAGACCAGGAGGCAGTGCTATAACATAAATAAATAATAACATGTCTAAAAATCTTTTCATCACCTTAATGGCTATGTGATTTCTGCATTTTTGTGATTGCAGTAAGTAGTTGTAGAAAGCATTGTGATAACGTCAATAGAAGCATACTATGGTAATGTAAAATTAATGAGCTAGATGGTAATCTTTTTAGGCAAATCGTGTTCAGTAATACAGCACACCCTCTCAATTAGTCTGTCCTCAGGAGCCAAGGAATCAGTGTATTGTGTGTGAAGTGCACAGTAAAATTGACTGCATTACTTAGGAAGATCAGTGTAGCTGATAGTGAAAGTGCAGTAACCTCATGTGGAACGTAATCTTATAGTGAAGAGCATTATAGAGGCAATTCATGGTACTTTCATGTTTACCTTTTTAATGTCCCACAGGTATTTGTTAGTAAAGGGAAGGAGACTTCAGTGACATGATTCTGTGATTCTACGACATTTATTATGGAAATCAAAATAAGGAAGATGAGCTAATGTCTTCTGAAAACTTGCATTCTGCTCTCATTAATGAAAGGTATGACTAGCAGAGGATGTCATGTTCTCCATGGCAATTACCTTTAAAATCACTAAGGTTAAGATTCAGACTTTCTTACCAAGTGAAATTGATATCTGAATCACTCCCTAATAAAAACTATGAAGCATGATGCCAAATAGAAAGGGATGTGTCGTGCAGTCATGGCAACTGACCTCCCAGTAGACTCTTAAAAGCGCAAAAGGGCTGAAGAAAAAAGGTTCCTTGGTGGAGGGAAACCTGGGGGTTGTGTAACAATGACAAGGAGTAAAATGATGCTGCCTTATCTGATACTTGCTGAACCCCAGGCAGAGTTTCTTTTTCTTTTACCTCTGTTGTTATTGTTGCCTGTGTATGATGGTATGCTCTGAACAACATGGTCATGCAAATATCATCAAGATCGAGGAGCTATAAGCTGATGTGTAAAACTCATCACAGTAGCAGTGATATAAGGAACCTATAGTTCACTCAAAGAAACTTCAGTTTCTTTAATGAGCTCCACGAGAATTTGATTAAAGATTGTCATATTGGGTTCATTACTTCTGATGAAGGAATAGGGAAGAAATTCATTAATGGAACAATTTCTAGATGTTAGAACGTAAATTCAGTTTACATCATGAGAGAGATTCATTTTGTCTCAAGCTATAGCTCAGTGGGCATTAATCTATATTACAGTTCTGCAGCCAGTGAAAGTAGCAGTTTGTGTTTGGAATTAGAAACTGACAATATAGCCAGTCATGGGTCAAGAAAGAACTAGTACAAAAAATATTAAATTTTCAGAAAATTTTAAGCAGATGTTGATTTCTTGAAGATTTCAACTTATAGTAATAACTCCAGTTTGGAAAGAAGGTGGATTTTCTGGTGTCTTATTTTATAAACCAACTTTAAATATGTCCTGATTCATTTGAATGCTTGGGGAAAGATATCTTATGTTACAGAAATGAGACACTGATGTTGACTGTAAAGGCAGATGAAGTTTATCTTCTATTTTCAACCACTGCATGCTAAGATCTCATTTTAACTCTTACATAGGAAGCATCTTCACAATGTTGAAATAATAGCCATGTTAGAACAAAGTTAAAAATATATCGACCCATATTTTTCATTCTGTGTCTGCAAACTATTAGAAGAAAAAAATACACCCTCTCTTTGATAATTGCCACAGAGGCCAAAATATAATGTTTTATTTTCCCTCATGTTGTTTTATAAATTTTCTTTTCTGTTTTCTCTTGCATCAGATGATTAACTCAAAATGTGCTTCTACTGAAATACAAGTTACTGCAGAGACATTACTTAAAGAATATACCGTATTGGCAATTCAGGAGTGTGCTTTCATTCATCGCAAATAGCAGACATCCCTTTACGTCATAAACAGTCGTAGTCAACACTGTTAAGGGGGTCTACATTAGTAAAGTTCACTTTATGAAAAAACTACTGGACTGTGATTTATTTTATCAATTAATATTTTTATGGAGTCTATTTTCATTCAGGTCTTCAGCAGTGGATAAACAAAGGAGCTATTGATTACCTGCAGAAAGGCTTCTAATAGCTTCAATTAGAAAAATCTTCCTTTGTTGAAATGGCAAATCAGATTCCTGGAAAGTTTCCTACCTCTTTGGGTTTTGTCTGCAAGTTAATTTATCAGTTGGCATATTGCTGGTTCCAAACTGCTTTTACTGAAGTAGGAATGTTGCCACTAGCTTCAACAGGAGCAGGTGCACACCCCTAATGAGGTGTGTCATGGAAATGGTGTATATACAAAAAAAAAAACCCTGGATACACTCAGCATGAGAAACAGCGGAGAAGAAGGATTTCTCAGAATCCCAGAGTATATGAACAATGTGTTGCTGTGACATTTAAGCATTGACAAGAAAAGTGAAGAGATCAAGTGGAAGAATAGAACTAGACAAGAAGATACTGTCACACTGGAACAATTCGCCTCGTGCTTCAGAAAGTTGATAAAATCCTTGAATAGGGAGAGAAAGGGCATCATGATAAATGGGAGCACCTAAGCCACATTAGATCAACTGATAACACAGTCATCTTCGCCAAAATCCCTGAAGATCTTGAAGCACTGATGAGAGAATTAATTATGAAGAGTATGGCTTGGGCAATTAGGATAGGAAAAGCTGAGTTGTCCTCAGTGAAACTTGAGCCCCAGCATTCACCCTGTATTGAAACCAAGTGTGACTTTGCTGAAGTGTGAAAAAAGGCAAAGGAAGATTTTTCCACCTCATTGTTTCTCATTTTATTCACCGTATCCAATATAGTGTGCTATGGATAATCTCAGACTGGTATCAACTAAAATAGCACCGGAACATCAAGACACTATGACTTTACTATGACTTTATCAGCCAGTATTGCATCCACAGTAATTACCCTGCTTCTTGGAGGTGAGGAAGAGCATGTTAATGAGGCTGAGTGCAGTGTTGCAATCATCCCATGGAACCAATTCTGTGAACCAAAGGCACTTGCTTTGTGCTCGTCTGATCCCATGGTGTTAATTGGGGTCTTTCCAGCATAGCAGGATCTAGTGCACAGCAAGGTTCGTGCATGTGTACCCTGGACAATCCATGTGCTATCATGATGTGGGAGAGTTTGTGCTTGAGGGGGTTCCACATATTCAGGAGAAAGAGGGACAAAGGAGGAAGAGGAAGACTGTGCAACTTCATGCTGCAGTCTTTCTGCAAGTTAAGTGTTTCAGCCTTGGGTGAGTTATCTTATGCAGAAGACAAAGGAAACAAAGTGTAGAAGCTACTGGGTACACCGCTGTTTTTCTTGTTGATCAGCACAAGGTTTATTTCCCAGCTGTGATGAAAGGAGCAGGCTTGTTTTGTCAGAAACTGCTATTGACTGTGTGATGAGTGCAAGGACTACTCATGTCTTACTTCCCTGTCTGAGGCAAGAGTGGGCGTTTGCACTACCAGAGCCAAGTTATGCCTTGTGCTTAAAAGCAGAGGCGTTTTGTGGTCTGGGCTTGGAAGGGTTTTTCATACATTTGATGGCAGGTTTGGGAGTTTTTGCCAAATGTGGCTCTGAGTCTGGAATGAATCCTAGAGGGGCATCTTTGTTGGACATAACTACTGTTTTCCTACCCACTTTGAGTGTTTTATCTTGACCACAAGCTGAAGCACATATAATGAGGAAAAGAATATCACTCATTATTTGTCTTCTTGATTGGCAGAGTTGCATGGGTGAAGGCAGATGTGGGTCTCTTGGGATGCTGCAGCTATCACAGCAGGAAGTTTTTCCAGTCAGATATTAGAATGAGATCTGGGAGATGAATGTAATTTGTCTCTAGTTTTATTTTTAGTGATTTCACTTTTCTGGCTTAAGTATTTCATTCCCTTTTATTGTCAAGATTTATTACCAGCATTGTTGTGAACTGCAGCCAGTTCCAGTCCTCCAATTCCTTCTTCCTAAACTTAATTTTTGTCAATGGAATAGTTTCCTGTAAAATGTCTAATTGTTTGCTTATTAGCAGATTACGTCCAAGAGCTTTTTTAAACCTAAGGCCAGCACCAATTAAGTGGCTGGTGCCAAGTCCCTTAGTTGCTGATGGAATAAATGAGAATTTCATTTGTTTCAGAGCTGACTGTTTTTTTGGATGGTGAAAATTCAAGAACATAAAGTTTCTAGTTCATAGCTACAGTATTGGTGCTTGTGTTTCCATCCTTTGACATCTTTAATACATTTATTGACATAACTTTCCTGTTGGGTAGGAAATGTTATTATCATTATTTTTCAAGTGCGAAACTACAATCCCAAGAAAATACAGCATGTCTGTATTAGAAAGTGTATATGCAGGAGAAGAAGCACCTTTCCCTAGAGGGTACAGTAAGTTATACAGGAGCACTTTTTGGTAATGAACTTTTTATTGGGCCTGCTGAGAGATAGGCTAGACTGAAAAAAATAAGTAAGTCCATGCTGTATTTTTGCATCTATACCAGGAGATTGTTTTTCATAACAAATCCTTGGAGGAAATCACACTTCAGCCAAAATATCTTTCCAGGCCATGGTACATGGGATGGAGAACAAGGCAGATCTGATATGAGAATCCCTGGAAGTGAGTCCTTTCTCCCATAGCCCTCCATAACTAGGACTTCTGTTCTTGCGGACAAAAACGTCTGCAAAAACAGTTACTACAGCCATTCCTCTTGAAAGCAGTGGCTTCTACTGAGTAATATTTGGGTCCAAAATACTGATAGGAACATTTTTGTCTTCCTTTCACAAAGACAGCATTTTCAGGACCTCTATATTTAGGTTTCTACCAGCTGGCATGTGTTTTTTCTGTACTTATTCTTTGAAAGCAGGAAACACACCACACTGATTGAGAGTAGGCTGTGATGAACATCTTAACTCAAGACAGTGTTTCTGTGTAATGTGCAAAAAATTCACATCTTAAACTATGCCTTAGGGGGAGGTTCAGCTCCTCACCTATGCCTAAAATTTATTGCTCAGATTTGTATTTAACGTGAACTTTAAATTATTCTGTACTCTAAAGGAAATGAATAAGGAATAAAAAATAGGGAAAACATGGTGTTTACTCTAATTGCAAGTTATATCAAAATATAAAATTTTGTGTGTTATTTTCTTTGCTTATGTACAAATGTCATCTAATTCTTTGATAAAAGCTCATTTTAAGTATTTATTTCCTTTAGATTTATTCTCCCCCTCCAAAATGCAAACAAAAAGGTTAAGAAGTGAAGTTTGACTTGTGTTTTCCTGAGTTTTCTTTAAAAGTCATGCTAGAGCTGACAGGATGATGAGTTATTGGTTGTCAATAAAGTAACTATTGATTGTAAACTTCCAAAATTCATCCTTCATACGTGTGTAAAAACAGAATATGCTGTGAACTGCAGATCAGAATTTATTACTTTGTTCCTGAGGGAAGAGCAGATAATTACCAAATAACATTTCTATCAAAGCAGTAGATAAGTCCTGAGTGTTACGTGAGGCAAATTCCACACTCCTACAAAATGAATAAACTTGTCGGTACTTTTGCACAAATTAAAACTTGTAACATTTCAGTAAAAAAACTATTAGGAATGTCCTCATTTTTATAATTAATTTGAATTTCTTTAAGGGCAAAGGAAAACAGATGTTGGAAAGAGTAAGCCTATATGCATAAATCTTGTGCTCTCTTGTCGATATTTTTAACATTATTGTGTTATGTTTTCAGGATTCTTTTATCACTTGTTGATCAATACAGTTTTAAAGACTTCCTGTTGCTGAGGTCTGTACTAGGATGTTTGCAATATGCATTTTGGAAAGCATTAACGTAGTGAAAGGATAATTCATGCTTTGCACTAATTCCCTCCTATCTATTGACATAAATTACAGCTTTGAGAGAAGGGAATGCTTGAAACTCTCATTATTTTATGTACCAGCCTGCACTCAAAGAACAGGGGAGATTTTGCAGCTAACATTTTGCAGGAAATACAAACTATTTTATTGAAACTTATACTACCCTCCAGAATTCAGTGGAGATGACTTCTGCCAGTGAACAAATACTTCACTGGGAATTGTTTGTGGAAAGTCTGCTCTCTGTTTTAGAATGCTGCACTTTCTATTGGAAGAGGTTGAATTATTTATTGAAAATAAACTACCCAGCAAATGTAGCTTTTTTTTTTTTGGCCTTGTTTGCAAGTTAAGATCTGATTCTGGATTCCACAAGTGTATTTGTTATTCAGAAGTCTTTTCCAATAAAATGAAATATGTTGCTCTGCAAACTGTCTACTGGCTGTTTGTGGTACAGGACCAGTCACCTCCATAGTGCATGGCATAATTGCTGCCTGACTATAACTTGCTGAACAGAGGTGTAAATGCACTTCCCAATGCACCTACCTCAATGTGTCTAAATTGTGGGAAGTCAGATTCCTTGTCAAGAAATGGAATCCTCACAACTTCACAATATGACCTTTCCTCTAAGTGTTTTAATGAACAGTGAAATCGCCAACCATGAAAACATCTGAAGTTGTATTTGCTTGGTATTTGACTGATTGCGTTGCGGCTAGGTTATAAGGACACTTATTTTGTGTTGACTAATGCAGACTTCCTGAGCTACAAAATTCCACTGCCTCCATCTGGTGAGGCTTTGTGGTGAACAGGCTGAAATTGCATCTAGAGGGGAAGGGAACAAATATGCTGGCCTACTTGCCTCCTGCTGATGCGAGAAGCAGATGTTATTTCCCTGACCTTTCCCCCGTTCTGGATCTGGAATCGGGGTCTCAGGACTTGGGAGGTTTCCCACTCAAGAGTTATGAAACTGTCAGGAGAAAAACAAACACAGACTGAGAAAAGTAGAGCATGGGAGAATGAGTAGATCAGAAGGGTATTTCCAGACTAACTTTTGCAGGTCTGTAGAACAAGCTCTGCTTTTGCTCCAATATGACTGTAAGCTCTGAGGATGTGGCTAGTCCAGAGCTGAAGCCAAGCAAATACATTCTGCTATTAAAAAAGACAGTAGCAGCAGCAGCTGTCTTGGGAGTCCAGACAGCGTGAGTCCATATCTGTTCTCAAAAGTCTACAGAGCAGGACCATGTGAGCAGTAACTGTGTCTCTGGTGTAAGCAGGACTCAGACCTGAATGTGTTTTCCTGTGTGTGTACTGGAAAAATGAACTCACATGTTGGAAGGAGAAAGAAGATGTAGAAGGTGAAGGTTGGCCACATATTTTGAGAACTTAGGGAGGCTGGAAGAAGTGAACATCTTTTTGGTCCTCTGGACTTGACTCCTATCATAGTGTAGAATTATTTTTCTGTACATGCAGTCTTGGTGCAGAGGTCTCCAGTGGAATAAGAAGGGTCTAGCAACTATTTCCATTGTCCAGATCAGAATCAGGGATGTGCTATTAAAATAAAAATGGTGGGGTCTGGGATGGGTTAGGGGCAGAAACAGAGCCAGCAAATGTTACTTTCTCCCTTTCATTCTTGTCTTCTGGGTGCAAACCTGGAAAAACAAGAAAAAACACTACCTGCCCAACTGAACATGGATGGTTCCTGTGAGAAGAAAGGGTAGGAGCTGCAGGAGTTTGCTGGAGGCAATTTTCAGTCAGTTCAGGAACCAAACTGCCTCCAGCACAGCTCTGCAGTGAGATTGTGATGTGCAGCCACTCTAATGTGACAGAATAGGAGGGAAAAAAAAAAGAAAAAAGAAAAAGCTATTTATAAAAAGTATTCTTTTCCTGTGGACAACTTGGCAGGTATTTCTTTTGGGGGTTAGCAATTGTTTAGCCATAATAAATGGTACAGTAATATAACCTAACCTAAGGGTACCGAGTTTGTGACAACAGGTATGTTTTAGGCATCCACATCTTTGTTTGAGATAATTTGAGAAGGGAAAAATATAATTGTATCCTTTGAAAGCTGCAGAAATGGTCATATGTTATAGAATGCAGTATTACAGTTCTCAGGCCACTCTTGGCTCAACCAAGACTATATGGGACAGTTACTTTTGGCTGGGATTTTTTGGCAGTGAAGTGCTTGTTTATTCAGTAGTGCAGCTACAGCTAGGAAGATTGAAAGCATCTTTAGGCAACAAAACATACGATTTAAGAATTTTATGCATCCCAGGTGGAATGGTGGATACTGGGAAAGCAGAATCTTGGTGTCCTCCCTCTGTTCTCTCTCAGGGTATTTGTATGCAGAAGATTACAGTCAAATATCATGTGAGTGATCTTCGTATCCAGGATCTTTAAGCCAGGAATGTGTACACATGAATGTCTTTAAGGGAATAAGGAAGGAAATAATTCCATGTTGAAGGAGAAGACTGGGAATCAGAAAATTTACAAAAAGCTTGAAGACAAAAATAAGGGCATTCTTCTCTGCTCTCTGTTGTTGGTGAAGTATTCAACTTCCTTTGGGGCAAACAGTTGACAGCAGAATTACATTTTCAGTTTTATTGAGCCCCTCTGTATGTTTTTCAATTATGTCTTTGGTAGTGGCATCTTACAATGATTTTTTATTACAATATAATAGCAGTTGATATGACTTAGAACCACTTTTTACTCTGCTTATACTCACGAAGAATGATATTTTCATGGACTCAGACAGAATGAGACTTTATTTTCATATTTGACCAGGAAGTATTGTAAAGCTCGGTGAGAATAAACACAATTATTCATACTCTATTTTAGCTGTAAATTGGAAAATCTCTACCATATTCTTACAGATTCATAGAATCATGACTGGCTTGTGTTGGAAACGACCTCAAGATCACCTAGTTCCAACCCCCCTGCCACTCCTCACACTATACCATGTTGCCCAAGACTCTGTCCAACCTGTCTGAGTTTTCTCAGCAGCTCCTTATCCATCCATGGAGACCTCCTGGCCTTCTTGCCCATGTCCTTCTTGTCAGGACACAAAAGCTTCTGAGCTGGGAGCAGGTGATCCTTGAATAGCAACCAACAGTCTTGGGTCCCCCTGCCCTCTAGGGCTTTATCCCATGGAACCATCCTGAGCAGGTTCCTGAAAAGGCCAAAATCTGCTCTCTTGAAGTCAGGGCAGTGATTAATAGATTAATTAGACAGAATTATTAGTGGTGGACTTGGCAGTGCTAGGTTAATTGTTGGGCTCAATGATCTTAAAGCTCTTTTCCAACCTTAATAATTCTATGATTCTATGATTCTATGATGATGATATTATTATTAGTGAGTTTGAAAATGGGAAATATGTTTCTGTTACATAAAGTTTTGGCCATATAGTGGAGAACATAACCAAATGCAAGCAGCCTCAGGTGATTATTCCTACCATATAAATAATATTATGATAAATTCATTGGGTGTTACCTCTAAGGAATAATTCAGACAGTTGCAGATGTAGTTGCAGATATAATGGAGAATATAGTGGATACTTATCTACTGAACATGTATTATGAGGTGTCTATTCCAACACCCTAGGCAAAAATTTTACCAATCTGTTTTTATTTCTTAGGGCATTCTGTCATGGAATCTTCAGTACATATATATATATGGGAGAGATGGAAATGGAATTGGTTGATTTTTAATTTTATTTTTTTTTGCCAATGTACATTAATCTGCTTCATTTAATTTGACAATGCAGCATTGTAAATGATATACTTGAAATATTAAACATTTTGCTAGATGCCTGATCTTGCAGTCTCTCTCTGTGCTGAACTAATTCACTTTGATGTCCATGTGATTTTTGCGCACAACATAATTACATGATCAGGTCCTAAATTTTTAACAATTTGTTATATCAATAACATAAAAACCACACAGAGATAATTGACCTTGACTTCTCAGACATGTGCACCTCTTTATCTTACCATGTACAACATCCAAGATGGTTAAATCTTTTCCCTTGCAAAAGCAAAAAGGACTGATACTTGAGTGGATGCTGGAAGCAAAGTGACTGCACCAGCAAATGTGAGCTGTGAGTCTGTTGATAACATACAACCTATGATAAGAAAGGCATGCTTGTCTTATTAATTATTTATATTTGGAATGTGTTTATAATGTCCTAGCAGAGGCAAGGTTTGTAGGGAGATATAATTGAGAATCAGTTGACCTAATAAATGACATACCAAAATGAATTTTAATTAGATTAGAAAAACATTCCAGAGAAGTCATTGTATAAGAGAGGAAAATGAGTAAACACACACTATCTCAACTGTTCGTTTTCGTAATATTGGGTTAATAATAGAGGAGACTCAGTAGCTATTAGTATTTGTGTAGTAGGCTGCTTCTTCTGCATAAAGGTAAGCCTAACACTCCCCCGGTCTAAGAGTGGCCCTTTGCAACTGTAACCTTGGTAATTTTAATACAAAGTAGATTCCCAGGTTACATTGAGAGTGTCCAATTGTTCCGGGGAAAAAAGTTTATGTTGAAAAATGAAGGAGAGTAAAAAACTGGAAGTTGATTTTTTTTACTAATGCCATGGAAAGGTTACAGAGTCCACTCCTGCTCATAATGGCATTCTGAAGTGGTGTAGGAAACGTGTGCTAGCTTCAGCTGTCAATCACTGTTTAGAAATGTCACCAATAATTTGTGCTCTGGAAGTGCTCAATGTGCGGACCCCCGGCTCTAATTGGATCCACTGATTTCAGCTAAATCTCGTCCTGTCAGCAGCTCAGTAGTAGGTAGGATATTGAAGCTCTTAATGAATCCAGTAATAACTTTAAATTACCAACCTGGATTTTTTTTTCTTTTTCCTGGTGAAAATAGTTTTGCTTTCCTGGGGAAAAAAAAAATATCTTGAATTAGGTCTTAAATAATTATGCTAAATTACTGACCAAGCAGGTGGGACATTGTTATTTTTCACGTGTGTGTGTATCTGTATTGTTATTTTAATAGAGAAAAAGAAAATCAGGAGAGAATGATGTCCAGATAAGTTGGATCAGAGAACAATGATTTCATGCTTTAGTCTAGCAATCACAGAACTAATTATAGAAATAAACCCTGTTTTATTCGTGAAAAATAGGGATGAGGAAACCAAAAATCTGTGCAGCAACCTCCTGTATTATTTCAGCTGCTTTTGTGAGGTAGAGACAGTGTTGCTGTTTCTAGTCCTGACTTTCTTACCATGCTTGTCTAAAGAAATTAGATGTATGCAATAGTGCTACTCATCTGTGTCCACTTGTCTGTCTGCTCATGTCTTCTCCCAGGAATTTCAGAAACTGTGACAAAAGTTTAGCAAATTCGATGAAGGATTAAATGTCTCACAGACATAAAGTGCAAACAAATGTTATGTTTACCAATGTAGAAAGATCCTATTCAGCAGAGAGAGTTTAGTCTCTACTGTCCCCATCAGCCTGCTCACACCTATGCAGTGGCAGCGAGAAAGCCAATCTGCCTGTTTGGGCTCCTGGCCACAGGGGTGGTGACAGGGAATGAGTATGAAGCCTGGCACTATCAATCCCTTCATCCCCTGCCTTGTTGCAAGGTCTGGCAAAAGCCCCTTGGTGATAAAAGAAAACATCTCAGGCTGTTGTACTGGGGGTGACAAAGGCAATCCGCATTTTGTGGGGCAAGGATGGAGAGACACAGAAGCACCAAAGGGGGCAGAGAGAATGGGGAGGGCTTCAGGAGGCACTAAGGAGATTGGCAGGTGAGGGGACATGGGAGGTAGTGGCAGCTAGTCCATCAACATGGTGTGGAAGTATTGGGCAATACCACACACTGGTGGTTTGGGCTGACACACGTGGGGAAGATTTAGGACCATACAGTTGGGAGATTAGGAAGAAATGCAGAGTTACTAGTGGTGCTGAAGAACACAGGATACAAATCCAAAGGCCACAAAACTTCACTAGCTATGTGACACATGGAACAGTTGGGTTTGGTTTGGATTTTTTTTGTTTTAGAACTGACTCATTTCTTCCTTGATGTATCCTTGAAATGACACTGCCTTCATTTATCAGGCAGCAGGAGCTATCACTCAGGTGCAGCATGAACACTTGCAAGAACACCTGAAAGTATGGTCTTGTGAATCTTTCTCTAGGCTAAAGTAAAAGGTGTTGTTCAGAAACATGGATCACTTTATCATCCAACTACATAAGCGTATATTGTGTATCGTAAAGCTGAACAAGGTATACACCACCCATAACTACAATATCATCATAACTTCCTTGTCCTAGGAGCTGAAAATATATGTATCAAAAATATATGCTCTGTCTGAAGACAAAAGTCTCAGCTATTTTTGCCTCATTCATAATAAGATCAATGAACTAGATCCAAGATCAACTTTTAAGTCATTGACTTTGTGCTTTGGTGAATTATGGACCTTATTCTGTCTTTCATATGGAGTAGTTTGCATGATCACTCTGACCTGTAGTATTTTTCCACACTGCCCTCTCTTTTGCTGTTAAGAACAATAGTAATAGTTGTAAAGTAATAGCAAATCCTATCTTGTATTTTACAATTCCAGTTTTTCTAGTTTAAAACTTTCTGGATTAAACATTTTCATGACAAGCTATAGCTGTGCTTGATTATTATATTGTTATGAAGATTAAGAGTGTAAAAAATTGTTTTAATGATAATTAATTTAATAATTTAATTTTATTAAGAATAAAAACTTTTTTATTATGTTCTTATGAGATATTAGTTTTGTTTAGTCTAGCCCCAGCTATATCTTCATGTAGTAATTTCAATACTTGTTCTCCCTTCTGAATGCTTGCAATATTTAAATGTAAGTACACTTCATTTTCCTATGGTCTCAAATATATTTTAATCTGGTCAGCTGAATTTGGTCAACTCTGGCCACATTGAAGAAGACCTGTTTGGCAGGATTTTTAAAAAGAGATAAACATGTATTTCCCCGGCACTGGAGAAGCAGAAGGAAGGTTTTGTGTGTGCTTGACTGACTAAGCTTTCCTGAATTGGTTGTTTGAATACATCTGTGATTCAATTGTACTGCTAATAGTGTGCTAAGACACCGAGAGTCCAGGATAGAATCTTTCAATTATTATTGCAGGTCAGATAAATGAAAATTGGACAATATCACATTCCCCTATGTAATATTTTACCCAGATTTGAATGTGACTTCATTCAGATTCTCAGTTCTTTCAGCTTGTTTTCTCTCAGTTCCCTTTGATTTACCCACATCCTCCTGATGCTGAACTATCCAAAAAAGAGGAGAGGAAAGTGATTGCAGAAGCAAGATAAACTTGGAATGTAGGAAGCTGCGGTTGAATTATTTTATGTGTAAGCGTAGTTGGAAACTGCAAGCACAGTACAGAAAGAGTATATTCAGATTTTGGCTTGCAAGAAAAGGAAGCAACTCATATGAAAAATGACCACAAAAGGAAATGGGTAGCTGAAGAACAGGAGGACGTTAAGCTTGACACCTGCCTCCTTTGGAACGAAGTAGCTGGTGTATGCATGTTTTGCTTGGATTAATTTTGTTCCAGCTTTCTAAACTTCTGCTTTCCTTAATCTTGGCTCCTTTCATGGTAGGATCTCCCCAAAGATCCGTTATTATTTTGCTTCAGGTAATTCAGTTACTCTATACTGCTGCATCAGCCAGAGCTGCACTCCTGTGAGCAAACGTATAAATTATGAAGAGGGGAAAGGAGAAGGAGAAAAAAAAATCCATTAGCAACACTTAGATTGTAAGTGTCTGATAACTGTTTTAATAACTCCACATTTGTCTTAAGGATCAAAGACTCCAAAGGAAAGCATGAAGATTTGCAGTTTGCTTTGTATATCTGTAGATGGAAAAACAAAAATAAACATAGATAATGCAAAATGGAATGAGTGACTGGAAAGCTAAACTCTTTACTCCTTTGAGATATTTTATCTATCTATCAAAGTTTTGCTAGAGATATGTAGTAAAAGTTGTGTGGGGTTTTTTTTCAGTTATTTTATTTAATTAGCTATTAATTGTAATGTAAATATTGATGTATTAGTTAATGGGCTGGATTCCTTCCCTGCAGAGGGTTATTAAAAGGGACAGTCTTTGGAAGAGAGGAAAGGCTGCAGCATAAGGTGCCTGCGGTTTCTCTTCTGCCTTCACTGGAGAAACAGGGGGCAGCTAACATGACAGCAGTGTTGGCTGAAAGATCAAACAAGGAGCAGTCTTATCTGCTACTGCCAGTCTTCCAATTGAGTTACCCTAGTAGGAATTACAGGAAAATGGGAAGGGAAAGTGGAAAGGAAGCTTCCTTGAGGTGTGCATGAGGTATATGGAGGTAGCCTCTCACTGGAGGCTTGGCAGAATTTGGGAAATGCAAAAAAATATGTCAAGAGCTGGGTGTTGTGAGTGTGCGACAAAGTTATTCAAATCAGAGAGGTCTGAACACAAAATGCTCCCCAGCCATGGTCGAGGTCTTGGCAGGGAACCTTGCTAGCTGGGGAAGCAGGAGAAGTAGGTGAGGCTAAAGGCAAGATCCGATTACAACCATGGCAGAAAACAAGCAAAACAGCAGCTAGCACTATATGAATGCCAACTCCTGTATCTGTAGTCTGAATAGCTGTCTGCATTTGGGGATCATAAAAATGTCTGAGTAGATTTCTTCTGCTGTGCTATAGCAAAAGTTCCATTTTGGAGCAAAATGTACTTCTGCAGGTGCCTTATCCAAAATGCAAGTGTTAAAACAGAAAAGCTACAACAGAGGAATGTTTGGGACATATAACTGGAACATACATTACTAGTTTTTCTAAGGTCAGATTTTCAGCAATGAGTTCTTTTCTTGGAGATTGTAGTTCATGCCTGTAAATAATTGCAAACACATTTTTCATATAAGCAGACATAGTGTTTTCATTCAAGCGAAACACTAATATTTACAACTGTTAATCAAAGGTCAAATCTAGAAGTACCTTTACTAGACTTTCAGTCTACGTAATTTCTGCAAAAATCCAAACATTAGGATATGATCTAGTTTGAGGTGTCCCCGCCCATGACAACAGGGTTGGAACTAGATGACCTTAAGGTCTTTTCCAACCCAAACCAGTCTATGATTCTATGATTTGCTTGTCCCATTTAAAAAGTGACAAAAATTATTACTATTTTCGCAGCAATAAGAGCAGGGAAAAGCCCTCAGATTATTTTCTAATTAAAACTAGCAATTATTTGACTATAAAACCCTAAGTTGGACAAAAATTAGAACATTTCCATGAAGAGATTTTTTTTTCCAAATATATTATTCTTTTTGAGGCAGTCCTGCCTCAAAGTACTTATACTAACTTTACTTCAGTGTTCTTCCTTTCACGCTTATTCCAGGGACTCACCTGTTCTTTGACAATGATTGTTCCAAGATTTTTCAGTGTCCTTTATACACACAGGAGCAACTATTGCTCTTTCTCTTCTATATATAGGTATCTTTCTTACTGAGGGATGACTGTCTACTTCTATATACATCCCATGCCACCATGAGATGTATACTGAAGTCAAATACACAAGCATGGCAGTAACAGTTGTTTTGAACAGCTGATTGTTCAGTAAAGCTCTCTGTAACTGAGGATGCTGTAAGAACTTTTTGCCCTGAGTTCAGTTTCTGCCAAAGGTTGGTACCTTCAGCAAATGGTGTGAATAAGTTCACTATACTGAGCACAGAACTGTGAGCCTTTTCTCGCCTCATAACTCTTTGGTAATTTGGACTAGATTTCTCCTACATATCATGTCCTAAAGCTGAAGAGGTAGCTGTTCTGTCATTCAAATAATTACAAAGTCCCAAGCCGCTTCTCCAGGACAGGCTGTGCCATAGGAAGGGTTAAGCTGCTCTTGCTCTCCTTCCTTGCCTTGCTGCTTTGGCTAGGACTTTTCTCTGCCGTCCTGTCAATTGCTTTTACTCTTGAGTTCTCCACCTCTGCAGCACTCGCCTGCCACTTCTTGAGTTCACAAACATCTGCTCAAGCCCTGGAAAAACCCAAAGTGGCTGCTGAGTTTTAATTCAAGTATTCACAGGTACCTGGCAATTAGCAATAACTTGTCTAACCCTGCCTACAAAGACAATGAGCTCACACTCCTTCTGCTTGATTGTGATTGCTAAGAAAGGCTGGCTAGAAAGTGTTTGAGCTGTTCCTTTCTTTTTCCTCACCCAGCTGGCTCTATAATCATCGTCCCTTTACAATCATCCCGTAAAATAGCAGTTAGGTGAAGAGCAGAGGTTGAAAAACACCTGTCTCTTTCATAACCGTATGGTAACCACATTCACTGGGTAGCTGTTAAGGTCTGTGATGTTGCCACACATCTGTAATTTTTCTGTTAAAATGTGGAAAACCACAGGTACAAATTTAGCTTAAGCCATAAGCAGGTTTGAGCATTTTTTCTGTCTCAGGTCAAGCTGTGGAGCAGAAAAATGCAGATGTATTCATACTTGTGAAGCAGTATAAAGAGATAAGACTGATCTAAGGAAAGATTCTGATATTCTAGATGTTGAAGGAGCCATCATAATGTTTTTCCTTTTTGCTTTATGTTTACTTTTAAGTAGCACACAGTATAGCATATACAGAAAGAAAGAAAAAAAAAAGCATAAAATGAGACTTGAAAGGAAAGATCTTTTCCACCTCATTCCTCCCTGAACACTTTACTCCTTCTTGCTCCTTGCGTTTTGTTGACAGTAGCACTTGTGTGGTGGCAAGGTGAGTTGGGTCAATTCACTGAGCCAGAAGATGGATAACCCTGCAAACAAAATTTGCTTTTGGGGATTGTTACATCCTCATGCAAATGGGACAAAGCAAGAATACCTGGGATAAGGGACAAATGCTGTGACCATATCCTGGCCTCTCACGCTGGACATAAGAAGCTGGTGATTAGACATGAGAAGCAGACACTCTGCTGAGGGGCATGGTATTTTTTATGTCACCTTCTGCATTCAGTGATTTTGCGGTCTTCAATTAATTATCAGGTAGCTGACACATTTTAATAGAGGTGTTTCTCAGACGAGGATATATATCCTTATGTGGGTATTCAAAGCTAGTGTAATTAGTAAACAAATTGTTTACTTGACTTCAACAGAGGCAGTTGGCTGGATGTCATACTGGGGTGTTTTTAGAAGTATGAATTACCTACTTTGCAGTAGAAAATGTTGTAGCCAGGCCATTCACACTACTTGAGACTAGAAAAAAAATTCTTGACTGTTCCTCAGCCTGAACTAAACACTTGAGGTTTTGGCAAAGTCAGTGGCTAGCTGGAAACACTGGAAATACATATGCAGAGATTCTCATGCTGATCTGTGCAGTGTATGTGGTTTGAAAGGTTTCAGAGAAAAAGTTTCAAAATCTTCCTGGTTAAATATGACTAACAATGAGGTAATGGTGGCTCAGAAGCATGTTGTAGTTAAGGTTGCACTCTGGAGACTGTGGTTAGTTTCCCAGGCTCTGCAATTAGGCCAAGAAAAGTAATTGCAGTGATTAATAATAATGTTTGATTTGCCAGTCACGTAGTCCATTTCTCAGAGCTGGTTAGTCTGGAGAAGGGGGAGTAAATCGTAGGAGGGAAATTAGAGCAACAAAGTACAGTTCTTGCAATGTCTAACCAAACACTGCTGGAGCCAGCTGAGGCTGGCAACAGTGATTTTTTTACAGCTGTAAACCATGGTTATGGTTTTGTGCTGTACGAGGAATTAACTTACGTATCTGTATATTACTGCTATGGATGTGTTCAGTACAGTATGGGATAATTCACATACAGTACATTACAGCTGTGGTATTGTGCTGTACAGAAGAGGCTGTTTCATGTAACTGTATACTACACAGATGATGCTGTGCTTTGTAGACAAACTGTTCTGTGAGTTTGGACAATACAGCAAGGATAACATTTTGAATTTCTGATAATGAACAGCAATGAGTACCTCACCTTTCTGACGGGTATTTACTGGGAATGCATCAGTAGCCAGTGATGCATAATGGGGTGAGAAAAGGGCGTTTTGGCTGTAGCAGTAGTAATAAACCCTTAATAATGTCTCATCACGTGCTTCCTACCCTTGCCTTTGGGTGTGACTGTAGGAAAGATGGGACAGGCAGTAGAAATCAGTGGTGCTGCTAAGGTTTGCAGTGGCAAAGCCAGGGTAGGGGGGAAAGGCAAAAACCGATGCCATGATGAAGTTGGGCTTCCTGATTACGGGAGTCCTTGATGTCACCACAATGAAAAGGAGTTGCTATGGAAACTATTGCGAAAGATTAAGCATATCAAGGAAACCTGATTTTGAGAGAATGGGTAGAAATAGGAGAATTGAATTAATGTAGAAATTGTATTTTTGTTTCAATCCTCAAGTAATCGTAGAAACCTTTACATTCACAAACATCCAATTAAGAGAGAAGTTATAGTGAAATCTTCAAGCTCTGTTTCAGATAGCATGATTGCTCTATAATTAAAGGAAAATAAATAGTGTTTTACTATCCAAAATGAAAATACAGTGGTGCAGACTGTTATTCTTCACTTTCCCACTGTAGAATCTGCCGAGGGTTTTTTGGACATTTTGAGGCAGACAGGCCACAGTGACCCCCTGGGATGTACTCACAGGTGCAGTGGCTTTCAGCCATGGAGTGGCCAAATGAATTTCAGATATCTGAGAGAGGAAGGGAACACTTAACTCCTCATTCTCTTTTGTCACATGCTGGCCAGGCTCCTGGACCAGCTAAGCTGCGCTCATTTGCAAGTTATGAGAACAGAATGGCAAAGGTCAGCAGTTTTTTCAGCCTGTGTTGGGCACTGCCTATGCCAGTCCTTGGCATAAAGCAAAGCAGGCTTCAGGCTGTTTTATAGTGGTGAGAAATAGCTAGCACAGCTGGCTTAGGCAACTAGGAAGAAGGTGAACATGGAGTTCATGAACCACTCCTCCCTCTCCTGATAATGCCCCAGGGAACACCAAGACCTTGGCATCTGGAGGAAAAAAGGGAACTAAAGCGAAGTAACAAGTTAAAGCTTTTATGCAGTGCCAGAAAAACACAGAGTATCATGGGCAGACTGGAGAATCCAACCCTCTGACTCCTGTCCTTGCACCAGCACTTCGATGTGCCACCATCAGCAAAGCATTTGTCTCCTAAAAATAGATTTCTAGCATGGCATGAAATTAATGACATTGGTTTCACCCTGCTACAATGGGAATATTTATAGCAAAAGTGGAGATTATGCTTCATTAGAGCAAGTGATAAACCTTGTGTCAAGAAAAAACAGTGAAGCAATAACACAAGGCACCCGAAGAATGACGGTGTGTGCAGAGGTTCTTTCTTGGTTTGGAACAGATGTCTTCGACAGGCTATGTCATTAGGTCTGTCTTGCTCAGCTCAGAGTCTCTGAAATAATGGTGTTGGAACATCTGAAGAACAGGGTTCCTCCATCTCTTCCTTGAACGGAGTTGTGCCCATTCATCTGTATAGCTGGCCAAAGCCAGGGAGCTGAGGTTTTGTCCAAGAGATCTTCATTCATTTTAACCACCTGTCACAATCCAGTCTTACGTAAATAGAGTTCTAATTGCTCAAACAGTGCTAGTTTTAAATGATGATGTCTGGGAAGATAACAGAACCATTAAGTTTTCTTACCATGAATGAGGAAGTTGAAAGCTGCACATTTTTTTATTGCACCTATGTGATGACCAATGCCTGCGTTTTGCTTAGCGCATTTCATGAGATGACAGAAACTCATGCAGGAGAAGAGAAACACAGTCCTTTCTGATTAATTTTATTACTGAACCCCAAAATAATTCAGCCGTATTATCCTGCACTGCACAAACCCTTCATGTTCATGAAAAAAGGCCTAAATCACCGCCACAAAGTGTTTATGGCATCAATGCCATACCAGCAGGTGGTAGGTGATTAAACTTCATGACCGTGTCACTGAATGACAGAAAAGTGTTGGATGTTCCACATAAGGTCCAAGGGGTCAGGTGTTGAAGATGGCTTTGACACTGCAGCTGGCTTCTTTTCATTTACAACTGTCACATAAAAATTGTGACACTAGGCAATATTTGCCTTGATTTTGCAAGATCCCAGACCTGATTACTGCTTAGTGCTTTCCCTAAGACACCTCTGAGAGCCCTTTGGAAACTTGAGTTGGTGCAGATGACTGTTTTAGATGCTGTGAGTAGAAGTGCCCTGATACCTGTGTGACAAATATAGAATAAAACCCCAGATAAAGAAAATAAGTACACAAGCAGACATAAACAGCTGTACCGATTTCCTGTTTGCATCTGGCTTCAAGTCAAGCTGCTGAGATAGCTCTCTCAAGTCCTGCATGGCTGCAGTCCTGTTCTGCTGTGTCTGCTTCAGCCTCGTGGTAACAATTTTGCAGTGATATTAAAAGCCAGCTGGGATATCCATGCTCATATTTTGTTGCTGGGGGCAGCCAGGGTGGAGCTGTCATCATCTTGTCTTCCTTGTTCAACAAGAGCAAACAAGATGTTTTCAGGGTCTGGCATCCAATTCAGCTTTCCTCTCAGGTTTTGTTAGAAGGAACTTGGCATTTTGTTTGTTGTCTTGGTGGGTTTATATGTTAGCACTGATCAATGGCACAACATGCATGTTACTACTGCACATGGATCCTGAGTCTTGTATGGATCAGGAAATAAAATAAAGTACATTGAAACAAATCCATTAAAATGTGGGTTTTTTTCATTCTAGCAAACAAAGGAAAAGTATGGAAGAGAGAACACTTTCAGCTCTTGTACTTATTTAAGGTTATATCTCAATGTGAATCTCTGTTAAGAATATACAGTGCTGTAGTTTTTTCTTTCTACTGCCTTTCCCACACTGTTGTGCTGTGTACTTTATTATTGCTGTCACAATCTGCTCTCTGTCCAATATGATTGCTATCCCCAAAGGTTTATTCTACATAGCAAACATCCTGTAATAGTGACCTACTCTAATAACAGGAAATTTATTTTTAAACTGCATAATGCCTGCTTCATATTAATCTGTTTCTTTTCAAAAAAAAAAAGGTTGACATGAAAATCTGCTAATATTGCCTAATGCCTGATTGGTTTCCACAGAATTTCATATCTTCTGAAGTCCACAGTGTTCGCTAATTCAAGATAACAACCAGGCATTTTTTTCTTTTTCCTTCTGGTCAATAAATGCTAAATAATAAATATCAGCAAACAATATCAAATCATTCAAACACCAAAGGTCAATGCTCATCACTCACAGTCTTTTTGGAAGCAACTTTATTTCCTTCATTTCAACCAGTAGCTGCATAAGGAAGTTAACCCTTGGTGCGCATAGCTCATGGTCTAAAAAGGCTCGTGACTCTCATCATTATGGCATTCTAGAACAGGTTAATATTTTTCTTACTGCATACCTCTTCCCTCCTTCTTTACCTACCCTTGCCTTTGCCATGTCACTTAGGGTTCAATGACACCGTTATCCAATGGATGACAAGACATCGGTGTTGATTTTTCTGTCTGTAAGTGATTTTCCTGGGAAGCAAGAAAACCCACTGTGTCAGACACTTTTTTAAAGGACCCAGAAAGTTGGCATTCACTACATCAGCTGAAATATCTAACGAATAGGTGTAAGTCTTTTGGTTTTGCTAACACAACAAACTAATACATCTTCCATGTTTTAATAACCTTAAGCTTGAAGTGTCACATTATCAAATTGCCATTCTATCAAAGTATTTTCAATTGTATCTTTTTTTACTCCCTTTAAACATGATTTTGCAGTACCTCTTCCAGATAGATACATTTTATGTTCTGCATTGCCTGCATCAAGGTTATCATATGCTTCTCTATCTTAATGAGGATGAGTTCTGTATCTACTACCTGGCTATTTTCTACCAGATAAATCATGTCTGCTTCTGTCAATTAATCTAAAGTAACACACAGACAAGAACACTACCTTATTTTCAGTAGTCTGTCTCTCTTCCTCATGTATCATGGCACTCTGTACTACGTAACTAGCCCCTAATGCTTCCCTCATCACCACTCTGACACTGATCACCTTTATGTTTCATGGTTTTCCCTTTTAGATTTTCAGTGGGGCCTCCTGCATTCAGACTGGTTTGCAGGAAAGAAAAATTCCTGTATGTGTTAGACCCTCTGAGAATTCAAACAAAAAAATTAAACAAAATGTAACAAAACTTCAATGTAGTTTTCATTCCCAGCTTGGCTAAGTCCTTCTTCAGATAAAATGCATACAAAGCTGTCATTGATTCTGACAGGAAGGATGTGCTTAACACTTCACATTGGTGCTTTCCCATGTTAGCGTTTGACTTGGACAACATTTAATAAAAGCCTAACAAGTTATGTCTTAATACTAGTACTGAAACTGAGTGCAAAGTCATTAATTTTTTGTATCTGGTGCCAAAATAACCTGGGAATGAGCACACTGCTACCAGTTACATTTACTAAAATGTGTATGCTTTCCACTGTTTTATGGGCCACCGTTCTTTTTTTAAAAGTTTTGAGTCATTAAAACAGTAACAAGGTGTATGGTTGGCTGTGCTTCCAAATCTCTAGATGGATAGTGACTTTATTTGACTTGTGTCTAATTAAACTTCTAGATAGATGACAAATGTCTCTTCCAATTCTTTGATGTATTTGTTTTTTAAATGCCAGTTGCATTTATGGAATCCCTGTTGAGGAGTGGATATGGTTGAAGCTGCTCTGTCTGTGTAATGATGAGCTGCAGCCTCATGGTGCTGTCACAGTGACAACTGGAAACCAGTGTGCCACGTCCTTCACACTCCCATGGACACAAGTGATATTGCTAGGCAAACTGCTCTTTGCATAAGTTTGTCTCACCATTTTTCTCTTCTCCTTCTCTCTGGCTAGGAAGAGATTAAAAGTGTGTTAAAAACAATAACAACAACAAAAAAGCAGCTCAGTCTGTTCCCTGAGTGCATGGCTAATTTCTTTCATGTAAAACATTTTCCTTTTTACTTGTGTTTTGGGTTTCAATATTTCTACTACATGCAATAAAAATAAAAGATAGAAGCATATCAGAAAACGTTGATTTTTTTATTGTTGTCAACACATGCACTTGCTTATCCAAAAGAAGAATATCTGTGTACATGAGAACCCTGCAAACAACAAAAAATGAATAAAATGAAAACTTTCAGAGACTTCTGTAAATAATTGGGAACTGTACAAGTCCTGCCTTGTGGACTATTGGAGTAACATCCTATTCAGTTTCCTTAGAATTACTTTCCATGTAAGCAAACACTCTTTGATATTTTGTTTTAAAAGAAATACACCAGTTCAACACAGTTTTGTAATAAAATAGCAAATGGCTGACTTCTAGAGAAAAGTCTCTCCTGCTGGAATGGCCACAATATTTATGTAAAAGTAAAGATTACGCCTGTTATGATCACAAGTGTGCGTGCTTTTTAAACAGCACAGCAATTTTTCTCTCATATCTAGTTCTAGCATTCAAACTTTTTACAAAGGCAGCTGAGTACTGGGGTCAGGTAAAGTGTGGCAGATCTTCCCACTTTCTGGCATGAGCAAATTTCTGTATTTTTATACTGAAAAAGCCAAAGCTTATAAAAAATAATTTATGAACTTGGATAGGAATCTGCGCTTGAAGAGAAGACAGTGGTATGATTATGAACAATAATGCCGAAGGTGGTGGCATGCTCTTGAGTTTCCACTGAAAACATGCAGTAGGTTATTAGAAAATAAAACTTGGAAGAGCATTTTCATTGGCATTTGCATTGTCAAAACTGTTCAGAGCCTCAACTGGTTCATCTATCATCTTTGCCTAGACCTGTGTCTGGTGTATATTTTGTTAACAAGAACGACTTTGTAATAAAAGTGCTATGCTCATAGCTTTCTCTTGACCACTAGCTGGCCCACCTAAAAAATATCATGGAGGCATATCAGAACTATTGATTTCAAAGAAAAATAATGTATTGTAAGAGGAGCAGCAATAAAGGGGTGGAGGAAATGAAGGCAGCAGCACTGAATTAGGATCACAGAAGAATTTGAGTTGGAGACCATCTGGCCCACCTTCCCACTCAAAGCAGATAGCAGGTAGCATCCAGCCATATATTAAGCAGACTGACATTCACTTGCAAAGCAAAAATTTGAAAAGAAAACATTTTTCTACAGCAAGTTGTTTTCCTTCTGTTTATCTGAAACATAATGAGGCACATGAGGTGCAAATAAAACCCTCTGTGATCCCATTCAGTGACAGATTACTGCATTAAACAGACCACCCTATCAACTGCTTTTAGTTCCAATTACTGCTTCCCAACCCAGCTCCTGCTCCCTGCACAGACTAACTGACCGACACTGCTGAAGTCACATGAGTGCTGATAATACCAAGAATTTGTCCTGCACTTTATCAGCAGCCCTCAAATCTCATTACCAGGTGGGTAGACATCATTAATTCTTTATCCCATTGGGAATAACAGTGTGCAGAGAAGTTTCTTGCTGAAGGTCATAACATCAAGTCACTGAAAGAGTCTCAAAGTGGATTTAAGGTCAGATGTATCCTCATCACGGACACTCACATGTTGATAAAGCTGCTGGCATTGCACCCATGCAGTTATCAGGACCATTAACTGAACATCCTTGTAGTGAGGATGAGAGGGCTAGTGACCAAGAACTGTCAAATGCACCTGTTTAGAAAGATGCTCTTTGTCCTGAAAGATAAGAACTGAGCTAATGTTCACCTTATGTTTAAAATTCAGGCTTTTCAAATGTTCCTTGTTGATGCCACATTTTACTTTTTGGTGTATAGTGGGTCCATGGAAAATGTTTCTTGTCCTTTACAAAAATAAGAGTACAGGACACCTAAATCTGGAAGTGTTGTTAAAGCCAGTACATATAACCTGAACTAAAATGAGTATTTCAAGTGTATCCACTATGGAAGACCTATGAAGATACTAAGGCTACTGAGGCTTACCTGTGCTATGATCGGTGATCTAGCAAACTCTGGTAATTTTTTTACACTATTTCCATTGGGAAGTCTCATTTCATTTCTTTGTCATCCCTTCATAGGATCAGTCAGAGCTTTCTGTTTATCTGTGCAATTATTTTATTCATTTAGTCTTTCTTTTCTTTGCTTCTTTCCCAGGAGACATCTATATTCATCAGATCTCTAAGTCTTTTTCTTTAAGTTCTCTAGCTATGAAATACAAGATATAATCCCTCAATTTATTCCAGTTAAAAAAAAAAATCAACAGAAGAAAGGTTCAGGATATAAGATTTATTTCCACTTCAGTATTTTAGACAACAGATGATCCATTTACAAAGCAGTGATTTGTGTCCAAGACTGGACTTTCCTGACAAATGGACATACAAGGCAAAGTTACACATTCTGAGCATGATTTCTGATTACTTATGACAGGTACCTGAGGGTGTCTGTCCCTTTTATAGTTTGAGAATCTTTGTATGGCTCTTTATGTCAAAAATAAAGTCCTGTTGAATTGAATTGAACCGATAAACTTCAGGGATGAAATGAGCTCCTGATTGTTGCCAAGAAAAATGGTAGGATGTTTGCATATGTTATTAATCTTGAGAAAAGGCTTTAGGGAAAAGAATTATTGTTTCAAATATATGTGAACATTTTTGAAAAAAAGTAGAGGAGCTGAAAATAGTAGAAAAAAGGCAACTAAAAGGAACAGAGAACATTTTTTTACGTCAAGCTGTTTAAAATAAATTTAAATGTCTATTCCTAGCGTAGTGTGTAAGATAAGCTACAGATATTCACTGTTGCCAAGAAGGTGAAGGTGCATGGAAACACCACTGGGGGAATTAATTTCAACCTATTATTCTTCAGAATGTATCTTGTTCACAGTATAATTCTATTACCAGATACTATACTGAAATGGAGCAGGCAGAGCCAATTGGAGTGTGGGGATCTTGAATAGATGCTCACAATACCACATTCATTTTCAGACACTATACAATATGCAAATGTGTTCACTGTGATTTGCAATTGACCTTAAAACTTACTTACCATCTACATGCCATAATTCCCGTATGGTGAGTGCTGTTCTGTTTTCCTGCCGGTATGACAATAAAGCAACTCATGGCAAAAGTTTCTCAAATACAGAATTCAGTCATCAGTATCTTGAGAATTTTTTTTCCTTGCTATTTCAGAATTAGCCCTATTTCAGGCTAATAATTACATGGGGCTTGTGACATTCCTCAGCTCAGGATATATGAATGACTTAATAAATAGAAATAATCCTTTTTTTTATGAAATTTTATAGACATGATGGAAATTTTATAGAAATAAAGCCATTAGAGTGGGCCAATGAGATTCGTGTGATGTGCATCTGATGTACATAATATTTGGTCATAGTGGGGTAGGATGAAGTAGAACTTGGGTTCTGGTGAGATGCAGAAAGGGACAAAGATTGAGAGACTTGTTGCCATAGGCTGCCATGGGGTGACAATAGTTAGTGCCTGAAACAGTCGACGCTGAATATCAGGGGAGTGATAGTGGACTGATTGCCCTAATTTGATCAGGGAAGTTGTTCAGGTGCATGGCCATAATATGATCCTCTGCAGAAGCACAGGCTATGTGGATCGGTGCTGAATGGAAGAGCTACGCCTCTTCATCTCTCATCTTCTGTGTGCAAGACTGGAGTAGAAGAAACACTGTGATGGATTTCCTGCTTTGATGCTCCTTCCTATCCCATCCCTAAATACTTTCATTTCAACCCAACAGTGCTAATGGGAGTAGTAGAAGGGATGAAAATGACACCAAGCCATGCAACCAAGACACTCCCTAAGCATCATGAGAGCTGGAGATGGGATCAGCTCAATCATCCATTTACAGTATACCCTTGTCCTTCTCTGCCTCGTCCCCTCATCACTGAGTACCAACAGTAATTGAAGAAACCTGATGCCATGGGTAGAAGGTACCTTCTACAGAATGTGGGCATTTCCCTATTTTGTGGGGGTCTGACAACGTGGAAGTGCCTCTGCTCGTTTTATTCAGGAGAGTGTTTTTCCACAGTCTTTCCTTCACATTTTGAATTTTTAATCTGAGAAGTTCTGTTTGACACAGAGAACATTTCAATGGCCAACATAAATACTATTCTATTAAGCAAAACTATTCTGTGGAACTATGAAACCTCCTCAGCTTACCAGGAAGCTCAGTAAGGGATAATAGAAATGGAGATTAAAATTAATAAAGACGTTTTTAAGCTGAGATCTAGCCAACATTTCTGGAAAATTAGAAATCAAGAAAATAAGGCCAGCTATCCAAATATTATTATCCCAGCTATTTAATTTGCTAAGCATACTTGCATTGTGTTTGTGCTGTATGGTGTATTGTATTTCACAGGGGCTTGCAATATTGTCTCTTGATAGAAAGGAAGTTGTTAAACAATTGTCCTTTTACATCTGTCAGCTCAAGGCTATTCAGATTTATTCTAGTGGAAGCTGAACCTTTCAACTATTTCCTCACTTTCATCTGTCTTATCCCTCTCACAACAGACACAGAGTACTCCAAAACAAATCTGCCACTTTCGTGAATGACAGGTTACTATATGCAAATGTGAACTTCCCATATCATACCCAATACCAAGAGAAAAGATGTTCTCTGATTATAAGAAATCTTGTCAGAAAACTGCTGCTACACATTTCTCTCATGATAGATACACTTAGACACCAAAATGATGATGTGTTACACATTTTGAATAGGCTAGTTCATGCCTAATATAAGACCCACTTGAACACTGTAGTTTTGAAAGTTTAATTCAGGCTGATAATAGATGACTTTATATTCCAGTAATAAGAGATTGTGGGAAAGGGGGAGAAAACAGAGAAAACAAGCTAATGAAGAGTGAAAACAGAAAGACTAAAAAATGAAAGGAAGCAGGTTCATCCATCATTATTACTTACACAAAAGTTAAAACAGGATAGGAATAATGAAATGTAGACCAAAAAAATTGTTACTGGCGTTTCTCAGCTCTGCAGAAACATTCCTGATAATTTGCACTTCACACAGGAAATCATCGCCACATATGTCATTTTGAGAAATTCAGACTTACGAGATTTGAAAAGTTCCAGCACAATACAGCTACAGTACTTTAAATTATAAGGGAGTAAATCAAGAATAAAAGACTTGACTTCAGCAGAGTTTGCCTGGATTGACATGCTTGTAATTGAAAGTTATGTATTGAAAAGCCATTAGATGTTACATATGCTTGTTACAAACTGCAAGAGGGCTGATCAGTTATCTCCCCACCTGAAAAATGAGACCATTTCTTGCTTTTTTTTTTTTTTTAGCAAATAATTTGTATGAGTTTTTCTTTGGTTTATTTCAAGTAACAATGAACAATCACTCTGAAAATGGCAGGAAGGAGAAACAACAGCAGGGCTTTGGCAAAGGCAACACATTTAGTGGCTCTATTAATAAACTAATCAAGGCCAAAGCATTAGTGCAGGAACTGGACTGAGACAGCACGGCCCCTTCTTATGTTAGCTTGCTCTGCCAGGCATGGCATGGGCCACAGCCCAATCCTGACACGAAGCAGGTCAAAGCCAACCTGCTTTGCAGGGCAAGAGAGTTTAGTTGTGTGGGTTTAGCTGGGTCATGCTACCTGTTGCAAAACTCGGAGAATTGGCCACTGCTTGTTTTAGTCACTATTGTAGAAGTTGTAGTGGTGTGTGAACTTACTGGAGGGTCATGAAAGGGAAATGAAGTGCATCCACAACACACCAGGCTACAACCCTGTTTTCACTGCAGTTTCCTTGGGGATAGGTTTGAAGGCTAAAACAGACATTCCATACCAAGTGGCAGAGAAGCACCAGCCCAAAACGCAGTCTATACAAGGAGGATGATCTGGCCATTGAGGGTTTTCTGCACTGGTCCAAGAGTTTGTAAAGTGCAGCTTTATGGGGCAGACCCTTGCCAGACCTCTTACAAACCCAGACCCAAGGGGTGGACATATCTCTTACACACACACTGGGATGCTGCTAACACCTTCATGGCCCTCGGAGAAAGATGCAAGGGAAATCCAGAAATCCTGGGAATCATGGCCTTGACTCCCTTCCTTGTGGTCTGCCAGTACCAGTCCTTCCATGGCTCTTTGTTCTGCTCCTTCCCCATCTCCCTGTCCTAAATCTGCTGAACAAGAAGCAAACAGTTGCGGGACAAATGGCATTCCCATCTGTTGGCTCTGCCTGAGAGCACCCTCCCACTGTCCCCCCCCCTCCTTTTCTGGATCCATGATGTTCCTTGGGTTTGTAAACACTTTGAAGCAGCAACTGCTCCTCTGCATATGGCACTAATGGACACCGTTCTTGGCCAGCCTGAAGGCACAATCAGAATAAATGTGAATAACAACAATAGTGACAAACAACATCAACATTAGTAATGACAATAATAATTATTACTGTTATTATTATACAGTCTACCAGAATGACTTGGTAATTATTTACATAATTTGTATATATAATTTGCATAAGCAGAATAAAAGACTGTTCCCATATCCAGAAAAGATCTCAACCATAATGTTTTGTTCCCTGTGCTTGCCAAGGATTCCCACTGGTGTCAGTGGGAGATTTTTTTTCCCTTACTTATTCTCAAAACCAATTGCCCTGATGACAGAAATCAGTGGGAGTCCCAATAACATGTGGTTTCATCCAGTGGGGTGCTGAAGGTGCTTTGCTACCTTTATCTGCAATTAACCTCTTCGCAGATGAAGGAACTCAGCACTTTTCAGAAGCTTCTCATGATGTGCAGGATTAAGCCCCTCTAGACAGCTGTCTGTGGGCTCTGACTATGCAAAGCTGAGCAGAGATTTTTTTTCCCTTCATTTTAATTGCCTATTTACAAAACAGATTCCAGCATCTCAAGAGCATTTATAGCCTAATGGAGAATGGCACAGTAGGTGGCTTTTTGGCTCTCAAAGAGTGAGACCCTCATCAGTGGCAGAGGGAAGAAACTATAGATCATGTGCACAAGGCAGGGCACGGGGCACAGGGGAAGCAGAGAGGACTTACAGAGGTGTTGGCAGAGGGCTCTTCCTGGCAGTGCCTCCAAACTGCCGGTCTCGGGAGGACAAATACCATATTTCGATTTTGTGCAGACAATAGACTCTGAGAGGCACCAAACACCTGTGGCAGTGTCTGTTGTTATTTCAGGGGTGTAGTTTCTTGGGCTACTTGCACAGGTTTTTAGTTCAGAAGCTCTTGGAGGCAGTGCCTGAATCTCTGTGTGAGGGGTGCAACCCCTGGCACATAACATCGGACACTTTGCTCCAAAGGCAGTGTGAAATTAAGTTAGAAGGGCATTAAAGAAAAGGCTGCAATGTGAAAAGCTGCCTTTATACGGGGTGGCAGGATCTTTAGGTTGCCACGGAAGAGCCCTTCCAGGCTTAGGATTTGCAGCTTAATGCTGTGTTAAATTCTCATATATTGAGACAGTTTGACTTTTCTTGCAGACAAACACGAGACAGCCTAAGAGCTTAAAGATCATAATGCAAACTCTCCAATGCCCAGAAAGCTCAGGGCCCCTTTCTACCCCTTCATCAGCTCCCCCCTGGGCTGGGAGCGGGACTCTGCACAGATGCTCACTGCCAGCACTGCTGTGCTGCTGTGCATTGCAGTCCTCCTGCCAGGGAGCCGAACAGAGCCAGAGGAACGCACTATGTAAACCCTCTTCATCTGTCTCAATACCAGCCGGGTTAGATTATACTGCAGACAAAGGCATGTTTTCAATGTTTACTTTCTTGTCGAGTAGTCAGCACTCCCTTTTGCTTCTGGAACTGCTCTGGCTCTGCGACTGGAGTGGAATAAAACAGAGGATGGGCTGCAATCGCCGCTATCTAAACACATTATTAAATATGGGCATGCCAGTTCTTACAGAGATCTGGCCTTCCTGCACTTGTTTAACTTAGCACTGGGCGAGTCAGAGCTTGCTTTCACTCCACACAAATGCATCTGCACAGAGGTGGGAATTTCAGATGCTTAAGCCTGAAAACCCGTAGAGAAGGTAACTCTTTGTGTGATACTAATTTAGGTTTCGTTTCTGTAAAACTGTCTGAATTACCTTGACTGTGAGGACCCTTCACAGGCCCTCAGAAAAGTTACTCTAATGATTTGTCACCACGAAGAAGAACGTAGTTTCATTTCTGACCATAAACCCAGTTCTACCCACAGTGCCTGTATTTTGTATTTATTTCATGGCCACGATAAGGATGATTTTGGGTTGGGTGGTTTGTTTCTTATTCATGCTGGCAAACCTTTCAACCCAGCTCTTCAGCTATGTCAATAATCTCTTTTCTTTACTACTATTCCTTATAAACCAACAACCCCGCACACTCTCAGGTGCAGGGTTAGGTTGGTTTTCACAAATGCCACATTACTACCTCAGTCCTCAGAGCTCCTTCCCCTGGGGAATGTCTGTCTCTGTACCTTGAACCATTTGTTACGTCCAAGATTTAAGTTTTGAATATCAATAGATGATCTTGGAGGGAAGGTGTCTCTGAATTATTATTCATCACCTTTAGATAACAGAATATGCCCAAGAGAAGATGATGTCTAGCTCTTACTTGTAATTTCAAAATGCTGATTCAGCTTTAGTGGAAGGCAAAGGTAAGTAACCAGTACACTAATTGTGGGGAAATGAGAAATCCTTGCAGATTGTTCCCCATTCCTCATCTTGTCTATGCTCTCTTATACACAGAGGTTACTCCCAAAGCCATATTGGTTTCTTTAGTTCTAACTGAAAAAATATCTTAGTGCCTATAAGTCAGAAAAGAATATGTTTCCAAAATTTTTTGCAAAGTAAGTCTCCATTTTTCTGCTGCTCTCCTGATCATAGCTTAAACTTCTAGAGTTAATTTTCTCTTCACTGTATTGCTATCTCCAGATTACCAAAACTGACGCCAAAACTGACTCATAATAGATGCCCACACAACATTGGTTTTGCATTTTACAGCATAGGGTTCAGTATATGACCACATGATTAGATTTTGTCTGTGAAAGAAGGACCTATATTTGAGGAATCAATGAGGAGGAGTGGGGGAAGGCAGCTTTTGTGTCCTGTATTGAAAGCCTTAATCCTTAGGGCTTGATTTTGTGTGTAACCTTGGGGTTTTGCACCTGCATGAAACTAAAGACATTTACATGTGTAGCTATTATACCTGATTGCTGGCTAATTATGCATGTGAGAATGGAGATGGGGGAGGGGTGAAAATAGAGCTAAAAAGATTTTTTTCCTTGGTGTTTTAGATAAACTGAAGTATTTCCCATTATAAAAACCTTTACAATAAGGGATTTTTTTGGCAGGAAAGTGAGAGGTATGGCATGTGAATATTATTACAACTACCATTTTCTAGCCATGCATCTGAACATAAGTGGAAACATGTTAAATGCTCTCCCAGCCAAATTTCGAAGCCAATTGATAATTATTTTTTTTTTCTATTCTTCAAATATTCATTAAAGGCTGGAAAAGAAAACACATACGTATTTCAATACCAAGGTTATTTTGTTCATGGTTTTGTCAAGCAGGACTGTTTTCTCTATGGCTGTGCTGCTCTAAAACTCCTTGTCCTCACTCAAAACAACAGTGTGTGGAGTACAGATCAGTTTCTGTCCCGATCACTTTAAGTCAGAGCTGCATGAAAGACACTTACTAGAGGGAGAGATATAGGGGAGATTTAAAAAAATAAGAAGCATTATTGCTCCTCTAGAGAGGATAAGAAAAAGGAAGAAATGATAAAGAAACTTTGTGTTTGTTCAGAAATCAAGTACGCATCCATGAGAGCTGACGAAATGCTCACAAATAGGCTTATTTTGTCTGTCATTATGTAGAAGACATTTTCAGGGGTGCCAGGTTACTAAGTCCTCAAATCCATTTACTGTGGCCTGGAACAGTTGTTGATTTCCATTTCAATAGTTATTAGGGCTTTTTCTTTAGTCATCAGTGAAGCTTGAAATAAATACATTTTATTAGAGTTGGCAAGTCTGAGAACAGATGTGAGATCTCCCATAATCTAAAGGCACGGAACCCATGGGACATCAGTGTTCAGGATGAGGGCTCTTTTCTTCCAGGAAGTATTGGCTGTGGAAATTCACAAAGTGTGTGAGGTCTGCACACATTTCTGTTATGCAAAAGGAAAACTGAAAGGTATTTTTACCCAGTTCGGGTGCTTGCTATTTTATTTTGTTAATACACAATGAGCCATAATACGTTCAGTCATGATATATTTATTTGCACTTGTTTGTGATGCCTAGCCCAGATTGCACAGACATTTTACAGTATTAGACCCCAAAACCCAGACCCATAAATCACAAGGAACATCTGTTATTCCCTTGTGGGAAGGGTCTTAAAAGAGTGTCTTCTGAGCATCTCTGTTGTATGTCATTTATTACAAGTGGGCCCTCAGTCTGGAACAAAAGAGACCTCCTACATCCTCCTCCCCAGACAGCAATTAACTGACCTCATCTTCCCGCCCTCTCCATCAGCCCCCACAATCAATTATCCATATCAACCCTTCTGAAGAAGAAAACTGGTCAAACAGGTGGACCATTATTCTAAATAGTTTTGGGCACTTAGAAAAAAAGTTCAGTACAATAGGGTACTTATGCAACAGTGGCTGTATTTGTAGAAAAAATGATTTGTGTAAGGGTATATGATTGCAAAGATGATTACAATATTTTTCATGATTAGCTTTCCTAAATACATGTTTGTACACATGTGCCTGTGTGTGAAATAAGATTTCACAGATCTTTTGAGGTCTTTTCAATTTACTGGGTAGACCTTATCCAAGTGGTAGTAATTCTATATAGCTGTTGCTGGCCTCCCAAAAAATAAATCTCTTGGATCGTATAGCTCCTAATTATTGTCAGAATAAGAATGTACGCATAGAGGCTGACTTTAACCTGTGGGGTTAAATAGTGTTATGGTAGAGGGCAGCATAATAGGATTAAGTGTAGCAGAAGTGCTTTTGATCCCTGGACAGTCATGGGCCACAGTGATGAGTATGCAAACTCTATCATCAGGTGGGAGAAGCAATTAAGCTCCTCCCTGGAAGAAGACAGCTGAAACAATAGATGATACTGTCCAAATCAGTGTCCTTGGGGCACGCCTTGACTAAAGGAGAAGAAGGGTAGATTTTCTGAATGGGAAATAAAGATTGCTTTGATTATGTGAGTAGGAAAGGAGAAGATGAACTTGCTTAGAGAAAACAGGATCACTGTGTGGTCTTGGGAGAAAGCATAGAGAGAAATAAGGTCCTTTGGCACATAACTGGTAGTACCTAGGTTTGAACTTCTGGCCAAGAGGACATTTATATTGGCCTTAGGAAAAATGAAAATAGAAAAAAGAATATACGGAAATGAAAAAAGTTGATTCTTTCATCAGTGGTGTCACAACAGGAGTATTACTGAAGTCTAAAGTACTAAGAAAAATATATGATAGATGCATGAATGAAAATATTAAAGAATATTATTAGAGAAACTATTCCCATATATTTTGTACATTTCCTTTATCTTTTCTGTGCAATTTTCAGCTTACAATTAATTTAAGCCGTATGAAACTCTGCAGTATCAATGGAGCTGCATATGGGTATAATAGCTCATGTGCATGTGTACCCAAGAACTGATACAATACTGTGTACAGTGTGCACATGCATGTCTTTGATTAACATCACTGATTGTGCCTCGGATCCCTGAGAACTAATGCAGAAATAATAAGTGTTCGGCTCTGTAGCATTTTCCAGACAGTCAATCTTTTAGTAATGTAACAAGTTCACAAAATGTCCTTTCTCAGCTTCCACTGTGAAATATGGGAAATCAGAAAAGTAGCTGTTTCTAATCCAATTGTTTCAAAGTCCATTCTGAAATTTGTACCCTACCAAATCAGTGGCAGAACTCCAACAGACTTATGTGAAGCCAAGATTTTATCGATGATCTGGAATAAAGGAGTGATTTTTCCAGGTTTTCATAATAAATATTTTAATCTGCAGCTTGTTTATGAATTAGAAAAAAATTAGAGGTCTTGGCATTCTCTTATTGGTAGCATTTTGCCAGTATACTTTGTAGTCTGCCAGTTGACTAGAGATAAACCACAAAAGTACATCAGAATGTCAGGCCTGATATTAATGGAGCCTGCAAAACATTCTCTGGATAAGGAAGATGTCACTGTTTTTTGTAACTAAAGTCTCAACATACTGAACATTTTTACTATGAAAAAGCCTGTCTTTGTGCTTTATTGGAACTAAATATCTAACGGAAATAGGACCACAAAATTAGAAGTTGTCACTGCAGTTATGTGGTTGCATTGTACAGTCTTGGTTTTTTGAATCAATTCACTGTTGCTTAAATATTTTTTGTACTCCGTTTGTTAAGTTGCATTATTTTTACTCATGCTGTTAGCGATACCAAGTGATCTCCACTTTGCAGAAAAAACTCAGCTCTTATTTCCAAATCACTTAATTATGCAGCAGATAAGTATCGTTACCCATTTTGCAGACCTGGAAACAAAGGGGGCAAAATATCTTTCTTCAAGGACAGGAGTTTATGTATTTTGTGTCTTAATCTAGTCTGCTGTGCAGTAGGCTATACAACTTCCAGCTGGGTTCTGGTGATTAGGTGTTTTTATAGCGAACTCTTTGTAATTCTTACTTTTTCCTGAGGTAAAGGATTGCTGCATGACTGTAATGTCTATAAAATACTAAAGCTGTTAAAACACAGTATTTGTTGTATGTCATCCAATTTGCAGTTGGGAAATTTGCTTAAATTTAAAACATATGTTGTGCTGGAAAGTAGGTAATGGAATTGCCACCTTTGCATATTTGAGTCTCATGCCTTTTCTGCAATTTACACAATAATAAACCTAACTAACGAAGCTATTTTAGCCATTATAGATCATTTTATGTGATGATATGAGTCTTCATGTTAGAGCTGGACAGGAAACATTTTTCATGTCTTGTAAAAGCTTTCCTGATTTCAAAACTGTTCCTGTTCAAAATCAGATGAACCCAGAGGCTACTGAAAATGTAGTGCAAGACAAGCTCCTCACCCATCCTAGCATGGAATAAGCAAAAGTCCAGGTACTTCTTCAGGATATGGGATGCTTGGCTTTCTGGTGGTACTTTCTGATTTTCACCATACATTATAATTGGTATAAACATTTTAAGAAAAAAACAAAAACCAAACCTAAACAAATGTGTTCAATTAATTTGTTTTCCTCAATTAAAAGAATGTTTTTGAAAATTTCTGTTAAATACCCTTTTATATTTTCTACGAACATACTGTGGCTGCAATGTATCTCCTCAGAAACTTCAGGTTGAGATATTTTCTTTCTGCCTCCGCTCAGAAATGGGCACAGCTTTTGATACTTATTTTATGAATTGCAACCAGCCACCTTTAAAATGTGATTCAAAATGTGCTGTGAGAAGTCTGCTACAATGTAACACAATTTCTCCATTGCTGTCCTTTGCCTTTCTTCTTTCTCTGCCACTGTCTCACTGTACTTAAATGTCTTTAAAGCAAAGGTTTTGTGTTTACTTTCAAACCAATGGGCTGATGTATTTTATTTTGCTTGGCTGTATTTTAAACTTTACTTTTAAACCTTAACTTGCTTTCTGGAATTTCTTCCTGTTTGACTTGACAGTTTTCTTCCTGTCATCTTTTCTTCTTTCTTCCTGTCTCTGATTGTCACTCCCTTTAGGATGGAAAATGCCTGCAGGCCAAGAAGTTAGAAAGCAAACATAAAAAGCTATCAAAGAATAAGTAAAAGATGAGAGTAAATATGATAGTGTGGTCTTCTGCATGCATAATGACAGCACCTACCTTCCTCACCTGGCTATAGACAAAGATATTTCTGGAGTGTTAGAAGGACAAAACTGTATACTCTATTCAGGCAGATACATGATATATTCTGAGTGATCACTAATTAAATTATGTCTGATAGATACAAAAATATCCCCTGGAATTTTATAAAGATAAAAGCACTATAGCCATGGCCAAAGGTCACAAATCTTGACGTCGATTTTACTTTGAATATGAAACAATGGCAGGAAGAAGAAATGAATTTATATCTCATCCCCCAGTCTACTTAACACCACCAAAGGTGGTGACATGCTGACATACACTCTGCTGATGTGATGAGCTAGCAAAAGTAGTGCAGCATCTGTACCCTGAAATTCCCCTGCTAAAACTGTAGTGGTATCTTACTTTATATTCTCTCTGCTTTCTACAAAAAAAGCATCACTTGACCATAAATAAAATCAAATAATAATTTCATAATCCATTGGTAATGATCACATTTTAATTTCCTTGAAGTTGATAGGATGTTTATTGTCTAATTTTCTGCTCCGTTTCTGCTAGAGAGTACAATCTGGCATTTCTTATGTCAATGAAGATAACACTAATAAAAAACCCATACTGAATCATTGTTCTTTCTCATTATTTGAGCTGCTTTCCAAAGACTGTTGTTACCAGTAAGGATGGGCCAAACACCTGGCACGTGAAGGAAAATACTTTGAACTTTGATGTGTACCCATAATTTTTAGTTCTTCAGCTGGGGGAGGACAAGAACTGGTGAGAAGAACTGGCAAATGTAAACACGTGGATAAGCTTAGGAAATTATTATTTTTTTTTTCACAAAATAATTCTTCACTTATAGTGCTAGAACTTTACGTTGTTGAACAAATATTACAACAGGAAGCATTTGAATTACACTAGTAATCACCTTCACTCAGTGCCCAAAAGTTTAAACAAGCTTCTATTAAAGTGAACTCATTTGCTGAACAAAAAATGATCCTTTATCTTTTTCTTCATTGTTCTTATGATATTGTTATCATGGTTATTATACCATTATAATTAGTCCCATTGCTTCTGCTATTGTTCCACAGTCATGATAAAAATCATACGGACTTTAATAAATCCTGTTAAAAACAAAACTTTTGCAATTCACCCTCAGGAGGGTCCCCTTTGTTCTTTTGCTGGGCTTTTACTCCTATATATTTCAAATCCATACCTCAAAGACACCACTGACCTTTTACAGCCAAATGTCACAGCCTTAGCAACTAAATTTAAAACTGATAGATCACAGTGGAAAAGAATATTGGTATATCATGCATCGCTGTACCCTGTATCTTCAACTAAAATACTATTGACGATTATGTCATGCCTTCTTCTTTGTTATATATTTGTGCATTGCCTAAACCAGTGGATTTCTAATCTATGGTAAGATGGCTGGATGACAACACAATAGCATTCTTATGCCATATTTGATCTGTCAAATGGAAGACATATTCCTTTTAAAGGTAACAAAGAGTATATTAAAATTTGTTTGGGCAACAGCTGGAATGCAAAGTGTATAGCTGATTGTACTGGGAAAAAAAAAATTGCACTGCAGATATGCCTCTTCGAGGTATAACTCATTTAAATTTACTTCCCCATTTAGGATCTGATGAAGCAGAAATAGGTTATTACCCTCTAACAGTGTCTGTGGAACAAACTTGTGTCTTAATACACTCATACTTGCATTAAGAGGCCAGTGGAGGGATCCAGTATTGTTATGAGCTTAATAGAGTTAGTATTTCTATAAACTTACTTACATCAGAACTGTATTCACCATGTTGGGGAACATTTTGACATGACCTCGTGCTGGAAGCAGCTGCTTGATTAACATGATTTCTGGAAGAAGTATGTCTCTGTTCTGCTTTAATACATTCCTTCTTTATTCATCATTATGCCAGAGGTGTGCTTCAGCTGCAAAGACCAGATCAGCATTCAAATTTCTACGAAGTTTGGGTGTGTTTGATGTCTAAGGGCAAATGAAGGTTCTGCACAAAGTAAGGTTGCAGGCAAAGGCACATAGCAATTACTATGAGATGCAGGATGAGAGTTCCTTGAAAGACATTAATGCTCTTGTTCTTCATGTTGTTTATGGCTCTAGGGATGAGTTTCAGGAGACAAAAGAGTGGAAATAGGCCATGGTATCTCTCTGTTGGGCAGTCTGCTGATCCAGATGCTCTTCCAGAGCCCTTTGTTTATATAAGCCCACTTCTGATTTTCTGCCACAGTAAAAAAAAATATTTCCAGAGAAGACAAATATTCTCATTGTCTCTGGAGGCAAAATCAATGCAGTGCATCAGACTGTGGCTTTGAAGTCCAAGCACAAGCTGGAGAACGAGCTTGAAGCAGAATTGACACACAGGCTGTGTGAGAGTTCAAACATCATGAATCCTGCTGGCTCCGGCTCTTGCTGCTGACACACTGAAGGAGTGGCAGGTTCATGGCAAGATGTGGTGGCACTGACTGGAAAGGACCTGTGGAGGCTGTGCAGAGCCATTAGCAGCTGGAAGGAGCCCCAGGTAAGAGGAAGATGTCCTAAAGGGGATACTGAGGCACTATCAAGATAAAGGATGCAGGATACAGTACGCTACTAGATAAATCTCACTGTAATTCTGGCTTTATCAGTCTGTTAATCCCTGGCATGTGCAAATTTATCAGCTGTTTTTACTTGTTTTCATATTAGGAATGTAAGGAACTTAGGCAGCTATGCCTCATTTTCCTTCATTAGCACTACACTTTCATGGTTGTTATCAAAAAGGGTTGAAGTTGGAAGAGGCCTCTGGAAGTCATCTAGACCACCACCCCTGCTCAAACAGAGCCACCTAGAGACAGTTGCCCTGCACCATGTCCACATAACTTTTGAATGTCTCCAAGGAGACTTCACAATCTCTTTGAGAAACCTGTGCCATTCCTCAGTCACCCTCTAAGTGCAGAAAAGTTCCCCGATATTCAGAGAGAACCTCCCATGTTTCAGTTTGTGCTTATTCCTTCTTGTTCTGGTACCACTGAAAACAGCTTGGCTTCATCCTTTTTTCATCCTCCTTTCAGATATTTATATACACTAATAAGGTCCCCCCTGCAGCTTGTCTTCTCCAGGCTGAACAGTCCCAGCCACATAAGACTTTCTCTTATAGGAGAGAAGTTCCAATCCCTTAATTATCTTAGCGGCTCTTTTTTCTCTCCCATATGTCGATGTCTCTCTTGTACCAGGGATCCCAGAACCAGACGCAATACCCTGGCTCACCAGTATTGAATACAGGTGAAGGATCACTTTCCTCAACCTGCTGGCAATACTTTGTCTAATGCAGTCCTGCATACCATTAGTGTTCTTTGCCGCAAGGACACGTTGCTGCCCCATGCTATCTTCCTGTTTGTTGTGCTGAAGATCCATTTCAGACATAAGCTCCATTACTGGCTACTTACTAGCCACCAGCTAGACCACATCAGCAGGCATTGCCACCTGATTGCTCAGGAGAAGCTCTACTCCCCACTAGTTCCCCTGATGTTTCTGGAGAGGGTGCTCAGCTCTCCCACACTGTTGGGCAGAGCAGAAAGTTCTGCCTTTGCCAGGATTTGTGCTAAGAACTGAATGTGTACCTCCCAGTGGCACTGTCTGAATCTCCTGGGCTGTGCACAAAGACAGAGAGCACCACTTTGCCCTGTCAGCTCAGCTGACCCCAGATAAAACAGAGCAGAAGCACTTCCTCTGTTTGTGGCAGGGGGTTTGCAAAGCTCCTCATTTTCTGCCCAAGCCAGCTCACAGGTTATGTGCATGGTATGCACATCATTCATGCTCTTTCAGTATTGGTACCTGAGAATGGGATTAGCTGCAGTCCCCATCAAAAGCACTGAGCTCTAAAATAGTTCCACATGGCACAACATAGCCCCAAGTGACAAAGCATGCATTATTTTCCTCTCCCAGAGTGTCTGGAGCAAACCATACTGAATGATGTGTCACATATTAAGAACCACTTTATTTTTATCCTGATGGAATTCCAGGAAGCTAACTCCAGTGCCCTCACACTGACTGAAAACGCGTGATGTGTCCTAATAGCTACAGGCAGGACAAGGCAAGTATGTAAAAGGGACATTTAATTAGTTGTTCCAGAAGGAGCTGAAGTGTTGTTACATAAATGGTGTGTTTCTGACAGGCTTGAAGGTATGTAATGACTTATAGCACTAGAAGAATTTTGATATACTCAGTCTCGAAAGGCTGTGAAGTTTATGAGACAGATCATTTAAAGTTCCTTCAGTGAGGCTTATTGGAATTCAAATTAAATTTAAGAGAAGACCATGTTACAGGCCATCTTAGCCTTTGAACGAGCTCCTATTGTTAGAATAAGACAATACCTCCATGTTCAAATTGTTTCAGTTGCATCTTTCAGTCCTGCATTAACGTGGAAATCAACACCTTAATGGTACAGTTGCTCTAATTCATGTTTTAGTATAATTGCAGTTTATTATCTATGCGGAGTGCAACACCAACAGAAGCTTACTCAGTGAGCAGGGCCCCATTATTCTCAGCATGCTACAATTTATACATGCTACAAATAGATCTTGCTCCATCTGCATGTGTCAGACAAAATTTGTTTGCATTTCAGCAGTTTATATAGTGTGTAAAGGTGAACGTGAAGATACATCATTCTTCTGACCAACAATATTTGGAACCATCTTACTGAATTCTGCTGTTGTGCCTCTTAGATTTCCAGCTACATGTGTTTACTGCAAGTCTTTCTTGAAATACGGAATTTCTAATTGTGCCTAGCAGCCCAATTTGAGTGCCAATCAGATCCTCAAAATGTGTGACTCAGGAGAGATTTTTCCCAGTGCACCAGAGGTATCAGATATCCCTGGAGTGGTAGGGAAGCTAAGAGGGAATCAGGAAAAGCAGAGTTTGGAAATGAAAATCAACCTAGTGGCCAAAAGCTTTTCCAAACTTCTTAAATAATTTAATCTGGAAAGTTGCTCCAGCCAGATAAATAAGATGTTATAACACACTATTTTCTTGTCTTTCTGAAAGCAGTTAATAGAAACTGTTTGGGTTCTTACAACAAAATTTAGGTATGCAAATTTTCATGAAGGGGGATGTGTCTTAGTTGTTGTGATACCAAACTGTAATTGTGTAAAAACATTTCAGACATTTAAATGTCAGTACTAGGAGGTGATAAATGCAGTTAATAATACAATAACGGTTTCTGATGGAAAATAATAAAAGTTAAAAAAAAAAAGTAGTTAAAATAATAATAAGGCTTAGCTCTTAGCAGCTGCTTTACATCTTCAAACTATTGCTAAATTATTAACTAATTGATACCAGATCCTCCAAATACTAGCTCAGTGCAGAGTCGTGGGGAGTATGCCAGTAGAATGCTGTTTGTTGGCTGGGTAGGTAGACAAATGTTGCAATGCAAGTGGTAGGAAGTAGTAGTATTACCATATACAGTGCAGAACCCGGCTCTCTGAGTACTGGTTCTAGCAGTAGTAACCTTGCATTTGAAAGGATATAATTGCTCTTATGGGGTTGCCTTACATGGAAACTAAAATTATATCAAGCATTAATAACTAAATTATGCAGCAAGTCAGAGAAGGACAGATTTGTTCTCAATAGAACACGAGAGACTGCTTGCATTGGTGACCTAATTGCTGCAGGTTTAAAAAAATAAATAAATTATTATGATAGCTGATTAAAAGGAGCCAGGGAGCTTATTCACATTTGCCAAGAGCACACAGCAAATCAAGCTTTATGACTTGAAATGAACTCAGTGCTTTGTCCAGATTAAATTAAGAAAGGAGGTCACTGAAGTGAGGAGTTCAGAAGAGCACTTGAGACTGGATGTATGAGAAATGAACAGCAGATCTGAAATGAGAAAGGTATAAAGCAGGCAGAAGCCATTTTCTGTTCCTACCATTCATTTTCTTCAGAGGCTAGCAAGCAGAGAGGGGAAACTTAGGAGAAAGAAACCACAACAACCCATCCTATAAAACTGCATTAAAAATATAGTTGTAAGAGTGAGTGGGCAGTAATGGGAAATCTTTGGCACATGTCTAACTGTACTATGTAGAACTACTAATGCGCCCTGACACCATCAGGGGAGCTGATTTTGTTGTCTGCTTGAAGGAAACATGCCACAAAATCTAAAACAAAATAAGAGGATTCTGACACAATGGGCAAACAGCAGTTTCTCTGTAACATACACAGGCTTTCGGGGCCTCAGGTACATTTTGTGTTTATAAAATAATAAAAAAAGGTGGTAAAAAAACATTAATGGGTAAGTTCACAGAAGAGATTCCAGTGCAACTTTGAAGGCTGTTGCACCATGGAGCCTCACCTTTCCTCCTGCAGCATGGGCAGTATCTCCTCACCTGATACAGGGAGGATTTAGGTAAGGTCCAGGTTTGCAAAAGGCTCTCCTATTTCTTTAGTAGCCAAGAGAACAAATTCCTCTGACCTCTCTTACATGTACCTTGAGGTATTTTCTCGCTGTTCAGTGTGAGTTTATGGAGGCTGAAAAAGAAGGCTGCTAATGTTTAGTTTCCCAGGTGGGGGCATGTGACTTACAAGAAGTGGCATCACCAAGCTGTTATTCAGAGCCAGGAGCCTATTACAATTATAAAACAGGAGAGAGAGAAGCAAGTGAAAGCTCTTACCCTTTAATGTTTACAGGCAAACCTAAGGATTTGTGACAATTATGACCTGTTGCCACTGGGGTTCTACATGTCTTTGCTGCTCTGCCTGCCTGGGTGTTAGCCAGGTGGCACATCATAAAGGCATAAGGCCATGCTCACAGTGGAGCTTTGAAGAGACAATCATCTGGGAGACAGGAGAGGTGGGAAAGTCATGAGATATTATTCCAGCTCTTCCCATACAGTTAACAGTTTCCTAGCACAGTAAACTACACTGTTTCAGGATACCTTTCCAGGGACAGCAGGGGATAGAGGATTTAGCTCAGAACACACTGTGTTCTGCTTCACTTGACCCACATGAGCAATGCTAAAAATCTCTTCTGCAGTTATGTACATATGCCACTGGCAGGATATTTACCCATTGCCATTAAATAACTTTGCTATGATTCCTTCTATGTGGAAAATGTCTGAAAAGCAGATTTAATGGCATGAAAACACCAGCTGGCCAGGTTAACAGTCCCCAGTGCAAGAATACATTTGGAAACGTGAGTGTATCAGCTCTTGGTACTTGAGAAAGTGGAGCAGCACATGAAGCTCCTGACAGATCTCTCAGTCTTTTCACACTTAACAGGCCATGAACGTTGCTGTGGTGCTCTGCAGTGAAGGTTTGTTCTGAAATATGGTCTTGTTAAGCATTTTTCATGGACCTTTCCTGAACCTCAGCTGAGTTTTTCAAAGGTGTCTATGGGAGTTAACGGTTTCCCAAAGAGGTGTAGCAGAAATTGTTTTCATTGTACTTTTAAATGTCCCTGTATGGGCAATTCATGGCAGCTGCTTAAAGATGGTATTGAAACTTAATCAAATAGGTGACTTGCTATGTTAAAAATACATAAATGAACTATGACATTTTTAATGAGGTTTTTCTATTAGTTTGTATGACTTCTGCTATTTTGTGAAATATGCCTTGTCCGTTACAAGTTACTTTATTGAGAGAGGGAATCTTGGCCTGTCCGCCAAGGTTATTGCTCACTGTATTCAAAGGATACTTGGGGATCTTTAATTTCCAGCTGGAGAGCTGGCAGAAGGACAGTAGGTTTAACATTTCCTCTGAAGGATGACACCTCTAAAAGTGCCACATGCTGCTTATTACTGCAATACACTGGAAGGGAGCCAAAGTCCCAATATGGGACTTGAACCCACAAGTATTTGGCTGTGAGACAGACATGTTACCCACAGAGTCACAATGACACCTAGTAGCATCTTAATTTAATAGACCACTTTTTTTCAATGGCAGTCTCTTGTCTTGCATTTTTATGGTCTGGATCACTTAAAATTCATTTTTCACTTCATCAGACATTTATGGAGAAAGGCACTCTGCTTCCCTTTCCTGCGTTGCTGTCAGCAACTATGAACAAGATACACTTCAATAGTTATGTCCATTTAAAAGTAAACAAAATTTGAAGATTTTATCACCAGGTGCTCTAAGCTTCTTTAAAAATTGCGGCAAGGAAAAGTCTAATGAAAAGTAAGTTGGGGAAACATGAGTCCACAGAAGACCCCAGGAGCCATGATGAGTCATACCTGTTCAAGTTGTTTTCATAGATGTAAAAGCTGAGGACATCCAGCCTCAAACACTTAAGCTAAAATTTTCAGATCCAGAAGATTTATTTTGTTCTTGCATTTGAATGCTGCATTTGAATGCTACATTTGAGACACCCAATAAATGTGTTGTTAGCATCTTCAAAATCAGGTCTCTTTAAGGTACCTCAAGCTGCACCCAAAATAACAGAAGCTGAACCCACGAGTTTCTTTCTGGTATTTAAATTGGTGAGTGTGAGTCCTGCTATAATGTGTCTCAGTGTTTGAATTTGCAGCAGCCAAGTGATGGACCTGCAAAAACAGAGGCAATAAAAGCAGAGACATGAACGGGGACACCACTGTGCAACCCTCCAGCTGCTGCAGCTCTTGCATGAGTGCTGCCCTGATGTTCCACACTGTTCATTACTGGTTAATGAAGCTGCCTTCTGAATCACAGAGTGTTTTTCACCCAGACATTTAGCACTGATTTCTGGAAGTGCAGTAATTTGGGTCCTCAGACAGCTTGTGGCTACTTGGTAAGAATAAAATGTAAAAACCTAGCATTCTGGCTGGAAAAACCACAGCATAATTTTTCCATGGAGAGAAGGCAGGAGGCAGTGGGGTAAGGGGGAATGAGAGGAGGCATCTAAACTGGGGAAGTGAACATATTTGATGGAAAACAAAGATGAGCAACATTGGAAATACTTGGGACAGAGCTCTCTCTTTCTGGCACAAACCCCCAGCAATTCTGCCAGCAATGCTACCAGTGCTGCTGACAGGGGCTCTTTGTATGTTTTTCTTGGCTTTTGGTCTGCAAAAGGTTGGGTAACCACTGCCTAAACACAGATACAGATTTGCAGGTGCCTGGGAATAGAGCAGAGGGAGCGCTGCCCCAGGCCCTCGCAGACCTGCTGCTCCTCTTGCTTAAATGAGCTTCCCTGTATTCGAGTGTTTGCATAATCCAGGATTAGACTGTGAGAGCTTTACAATGTGTTTGCCCTTCAGATCTGAAAGCTTATTTTTGACCATAGCTAATAAATAGTTAATACTCACATTTGATTAAAAGAAACCTTTACTAAGAAAAAAAAAATAAATCCAATGCAAAACTCATAAACTGCTTAAATATCAGAGAGATTTAAAAAAAGAGATTTTAAAAAAAATTATATAAATAAAACATTAGTGCACTCAAGGGAAAATAATATCATTTTGATCTCAGTTAGAAAATATATTTGTCAGCACTTAAAGAAAAATATAAGCTGTTCTGTCAGGTAACTAACAGGATTTTTAAGATTGGTGAAGATGATACCACTTCAAAAGCACTGCCACTAATTTATGTGTTCATTTGAATGCATCAGCTTGAACACAATGAATTCCTCACTGCAAGGTGAAGTTGGTGGGATTTTTAGCTAGCAGAAATTTCTCCACAGGGCTCTTGGGTCCTGCATGAACACCAGCTCTCCAGTAACCATCCACCTGTGCCAGAGACCCCTGGGCTTGGGGTATCCCTGTGGCCTTCAAAGCTCTAGGCAGGCATGGAGCTTTTCTCTGGAGCTCCATCAGCGATCTTGGGTCATATTCCCTAATGTAGGTATAAAACAAAAATTACATGATCTAGTCACTTTGCGTGCCTTTCATAGGTGCGACATCAGTAAGGAGATTCATTCAGGGAGATCCTGGATTCCCAATATCTGGGACATCCTAGGCACCAAGGCCAAGTCAGATAAATCACTGTCTGATGGTGTCTTTTTTTCTCCAGTTCCTGTAAAGGTGGCACAAGGTCACCAGCACTGACCTGAACAACTGTTCCATATTTGAAGTTAGATGACCTAGCCTGTGGTCAGTATGAAATATTTGAAAGATACATGCTTCCTTAGCAAACCACATTTCTGAAATGAGCAACCTTATCTCTTAGAAAACAGTTTATACTCCTCCATCTTCTCTTGACGTATTCTTGGCATTAAAAACTGTCACAACAACGTCATCAATGATGACCTACAAATACAAAAAACAGGAGAAAATTTTTTTAGAGATAAAAACCAATGTGTGGTGTTCTTTGCCTTATAGTTGTCTTGTGGTTGAAACCTGGTCTGCACTATTGATAATAACATTAATTACTGCAAAATATTAATAAATGTTTTCAGAAGTTTAACTCACTCATTCTTACCATAACAGTTTAGAGTACCCATCACAGGTGAGGTCCTAGCTGAGATCTGTTCAGTATGTCTATCTCAGATATCTAATTTAGAAGTATATTTGCCAGCAAATTTCATTATTAAGAAGTCACTTCGAGAGTCATATAACTGTTACAAGCAAAAAAGGAGAAGTAATCAAGGAATTAACTGTTGGACAAACATTTACCTATGAGTATTAATTAGTTAGCCAGCAATTCAAAAGTAATTCTCAAAGCTTTAATATGGAAGGTCTTGAATGGCAATGTGTCTATTTTAATTCCAGTTTGAAGGCGTTATGATTTTACCAGTTCCAAGAATCTCCATTCATTTGATATTTTTCTGAAAATCTTACTATGGTATTGGATGAGAATTTCATCTCTAATTTGGAAAACAAGGGGAAGAAAAAGAAGCAAGTGCTTAAACCAGGAGTAGCATCCTAAGAATTCTAAATTATGGAAGTTGAATAAAAAGAGTACAAATGTTGGGTTTAGCCTAATAGATTAAAAGCACTAGCTAGAATATGAATGATTTGGGGCACTTGAGGCTGTCAATTCTTTAAAGAAAAATAAAAAGTAATGAATGAGAAAGGGACAGGCTGCTGTACAGAAATATGCAGGTAAGGTGTATGTAGTAAACATGCCTTATTGTCACTACAGAGTTAAATGGCTTTGAAAACCTGCTCTTTAGTTCGAAGGCATACACTGCAAACCGTAGAAAAAGGAAACAGTTCTGATAAATCACAGTTTCACAGAAAGTGCAAAAATGACTGCATTTTAAGCTACAGGGAAAAGAGGACAGTTAATGCATTAAGTATGAAATCTGTTAAATTCAGAATTTTTCACTTCAACAGCTCTCAGGACATGTGAAGTTTTCTTTGTCTTTTGAGAGAAAAATGGCCAAAGGCCTAGATTCTTAACTCAGTAATTTTCACTACCATTCCTTTAACATGGTGTCCAGGTTTTTAGATTATATAATTATTTTCATTGGAAAGCACATTTTAACATCTGGTAATCATTTGAAAGAATGTAATCAACTTTGTCCTTTTTTTTTTTTGGAGGGTATCTTCTGTTAATATTTAACCCATAACTGATTGCATGATTTACTAATTTAACCCTGACCAACTTGTGAAATTTATCATCCTTGGCTGTTACTACACAAATCTATCATGGTAACAGACTTTTTTCCAGTTCTGTCTGTACACAATGCTGTTCTTGTTTATGCTCCATCCATGCTGCTGTGCTGTGTTAGGGAGGTAACACTGAGAACAGGGATTTCCTAAATGTGGTGGAACTTCTTCAGAGTGATGGTTATCTTCTTCATTGTAAAAATCCCCTCCTTTTCAACAGTGGGTCAAATCCTGATATCTATCCTTAATTTCTACATAAAGTCTTATGTTTTCAGTGTTCACTCAAATATGTGGTATTTGATTATATTTGAATGTAACTCAGAAGAACTTTAAAAGTTGGTCAGATAATATTAAAAGAATGCAAAGGGGATTGTAAATACTCAGTACTTCAATATTCTTGGGGTATGACCCCAGGACTTAGTGGCCTCTTAGAGTCTCACAGATTTTGCAGGACTGATGCTGAAACAACTTTCAGATATTTTTCAAGACTGTGGTGGGCCAGAATCAAGTCTCATGGAAATCAGTGCTAGCTTTGACTTTCTTGCCTTCACTTTCCTTACCCCTCCTTCTTTGAGTGAACTATGAGGTCAAAGAGGGGCTGGTGGAAAAAGCCAGAAAGAACAACATAGTGATAGAAAGGGCAATATACGTTTTTTAAATAAAGTCTAGGAAAGGTCAAATAGTAAAGAGGTGAGAAAAAAATAACAAAATAAAAGGGCAGGTGCAAGTGATAGAGCTATTAAATAAGAGATTAAATCAAATGGGGGAATAAATCAAATGATAGAGTCTAGACATAAGAAAAGGTTGCAGGCCCTAAAAGTGCTGGGAGAGGGAATATACCAGTGAAGACAAGACAAATCTGGACTTGCGCACTCTAGTGAAAGAGTCTCCAACACAGCCATCTTATAGGAAAAGGGGGAGGCAGGGAGGGAATTATCTTCTGTGTGTACAGGGAAATAAGTTCAAAATCAGTTTGTTGCTTGCTTCAGAAAGACCAGCTCTGACTGCTTAAATACCGAGTCTCCTTGTGAGGGAGGAAAGCAGCATCCTCTGTCCAGACAGAGACCCAATACTGATAATAACACCAAATGTTCATGCCCAAACTGAGAAGGGGGTGTTGAGGGAGTTCCCCTGACATAAATCATCCCATACTGAAGTAGGAATTGAATCTCCCTTCCTGCCACACTAATATCACAGGCATCCTGGGGTATGTTTCAATGTGATTTGACCCCAAACTTTTGTGAAGGTATTTCTGCACAGTTTTTCAGAAATCTCATTCACTTCAAGGTAAGAGTTGTGGTGATTTCACACATGGAAGATGGATGGTTTTGCCGTTTTTTGATCCACGGAGCAGTTACGCTGTAACCATGCATATTATTGCCCCTGTAATTGCATCCATCATACCTCCTGTAAAAACAAACAAATCAACTCCCAAACTCACTTAAAACTAAATAAACAACTGCTCTTTGGCAATGTGACAGATACTTATTGCCTGTGAGTAGCCCATAACAGATAGGAAGGACAAGGATTAGGGTGGATTTGTAAACCATAAATTGTAGAAATCCACTCAGAGTCTCCAAGCCAGACTCTTCCCTTAACATTGCTTGAGTTATGCCAGGGATAAATCTGTCTTTCAGTTGAAACTCAGTGAAACTTTGTGCAGTCTCCCTTTTCTGTGTCAGTCATTTATCTGTTACAAAACCTAGAGCTTCAGAAAAGCTAAGTTAGCCGGGTAATTTTTTCCTCCCAATATGCAGAAGGATGAAACGTTGCATTTTCTGTGGCTCTGTTTTGCTGTATAAAAATGTACCAGATGAAACTCATTAGAAATTAGTGAAAATGTGGCAGAAACGTGATTTTATCCATGTTGGTTCTGAAAGAGCTGAAAACAAAATTGCGTTTTTTAAAATATGGATGTACATACACAAAACCAATTCAAACTTCCACTTGTTTTGCTTTTGCCTACAATAACAAAAGTACAAAGCAATTAATCAAAACTAACCAAACCCAAGGAATGCCACAAAAACCAAAAAAACCCAGAGTATTAGATAACACTCGAAACACTAAATTACTAATTACTACATGGATACATGAATTCAGCATTAGAACAGATGTGACATTATTCATCTTCATTTACTTGGCCCATGTGGATCTTGAATACGGTGCTTGATGATCAGGGACAAGCTAGCAGTTTGAGCAGTGCCTTGCTTTGGGTCCCTCCTGGCCACATGTGTGTATCTGCTAACTCCAACTGGAGTGCATGCAGGAGCAGATGTGATGCTTGCTACAGCATACCCAGAAACTAGCAAGCTCTAATTGTGTTACCTTACCATGTCTCTGGTGTCCAGGTGGTACTCTGGTCTTTCAGACTTTATCTTTGAATGAGAAAGTCCACTCAGGACTTGAAAGCAATGTAGGTCACAGAGACATCGCAGGCAGCCCTGACAACTAAAGATGAACACTCCCTCAGATCTTTGCTCCTCCTCATCAGCCAGACGACAGGTCTGAGTACACTTCTAAATTCAGTCTAAAGTCACTGAGGGGTGAAGGCATTGAAGGTTTTATTTGAATAAAAGCTGAAGGAACAAACTTACCATGGAGGAAGTCTAGAATGAAATGTAACTGAAAGCTTGTAAATGAACTTCCTCCTCCAGTGTGTCATGGCAAGACAGGGACATTCTGTCAGGGCTGTACTGAAAGTCAGCAACTCCGTGATGTTTTGGGTAGTGAGAAAAATTACAGTCTGTTTTTGTTGTGGAACCAAAATCTTTTTGTAATCTCTGTTGAACCTGTGTTATCCACTCTTCTCAATGGTCTCACAGTACTCCAGGCTCTGCTCTCCCTTGCTGGGTCCCTCATGCTCACCCTGTGCTCCAGAAATTTCCTTTTTCCTGCACCCCACCATGCTCTGTTGTTTCCTCAGAGAGAAGGGCCTGCCTTGTCTTCAGGATTCCTTCTGACTCAGAGCAAAAGAAGCAAAAAGGCTTCTATTGTCCTCCCATCTGAGAAAAACCTGGCATACATTAACACATGGTTCCCATGAAGAACAATAGAAGTCCTCACAGTAAGTAAACTCACGTCACTGAGGAAGAAGGTAATAAGATTGTCCCACTAACTGTATCCAATGGTAGCCTGGTTCAGCTATAAGCCCCAGTTACAACCCATTATAAGTACCTGTTGCCTTTCAGAAGTCCAGCTCCTATCTGTATACTCAGGTCTTTGGGGAAGCTCCTGTTCCTCTCTGCATGTGTGTCCTCAGCCTGGGGTTCACCTTCACCCTCCACTTTAGGGTCAGGCTTGAAAACTCTTGGTTTTATGCTCCCTAAATCAGGTGCTGTGGGAAAGATGGCATTTTCTGAAGGTGGGATAACCCATCTGATCAGCATTCAGATGGGTTAAACAGTGTTCACACCCTACACTCCCTGGGCAGAATGATTATTTCTGACCATCAGCTGTGAGTCATTGGGAGTTGCAGCATCTGCACTGCGACTTCCAGAAGTGGATCTCTGTGGCTGTGGCTGTGGCCATGGCCAATATGTATCTAATTTTCTTGTATTCTCCCTCTAAACAAGCATTGTGTTTCATTTTAACAACATTCTTAGCAGTGATGAGCATAGCATAAAATATTCCAGAGGAAGGCACAACATGGTGATAGGAGCAGACCTAAGTCACCTGGAAAATCTGACACATGCTCTGACCACTGGTTCATATCTTCTGATTTCAAAATGGGATGGGCAGGAGTATATATGTCTAATGGGCCCAAAGGAGGCCGTCAAACTAATAAGATAAGGACAGAAATAGAACAAATGGCAAAGATGTCGTATGGATAGGCAGTGTGAGGGCACTAAGAGAAATAAAGGACTGTAAAGGATGCTGTTCCTCCTCAGATGCAAAGTAGTCACAACCAAGAGCAGATTTAGTGACTAAATGCACAGAAGCAACTGCATCTTTTCCCTTTCTTCTACATTTTATGTTCTGTGTGACAACAGTTGGTTCTTCTAAGTCACAGAAACTCACGCTTGCTGTTCTAGGAAGGCAAAATATAAATGAATAATGATGTTTTCCAGAAGTAGGGTGTCAGTGCAGATCTAGTTCTGAAATGGATCTGGCTTCTTGGGGAAAATACCTAACAATTCACTTAGGTTTGAATCCTTGATGTTTCATTCCTTTGAGTTGATAGTTTAACAACAAATAGTTATTTCTTCTTGTGGAAATGTTGGTGGGTACAGATCATTTCACACAAAGGGGTTACTCTCCTTTGCTTATCTTTCCTTTCCTGTGAAACACTTAACACTGTTATTTGGAAAAATCTCAGCTATGTGCTGCATTTGAATTGAAGGAAGGAGTGTTGTGACAGCAGGGGACATAGCAAGGTGCCTAGTGTGGTTGTGTTATTGTATGTTGCTACTTTTGATTCTTCTGCAGAGCTCTGTGCAAAGACAGCTGCTGCAGATTGAATAATGCATCTTGAGCACATTAAATGTATCCTGCATATTCAACACTGAAAATAAATATCAGATTCTCATACTATTGTGCATTGTTCAATAAATTTGGCCCATTGTGTGCCATTTCCCTACATAGTTTGTCTTTTCTCTCTTTTGCCATTTAGCTTTTTATTTGTCTCTTTTTTTTTTTTTTTAATTTTAAGATATTGCAATCATCTGGGTATTGTTCAGATGGAGACAGGATTTCTTTACTTGTAAAGTCCCCAGGTGAACTCTGAAATAAGTGGAATATAGTTGCTGATGTCTGATATTTACTTGGATCTAAAACTTATACCATTCACACTATAACAGCCTGTATTTTACAATCAGGAGGCCAAATCCATGGTTGGCACAACTCCACTGAACTCACTGGAGTCGAGCTGCTTTATTGAGTTGCCTTGTGAATATAGATATCGCACGCGGATGTGCTTGTAGTCCTGGGAGTGGAAATATCAATGCATTTCAGTATGGTGCAATTTTAAATATAATCCCAAGCTTTTTTTATTCCTTTAGGGACATTATGTTAGTTTTATTAATAAGTGGGGAGTGTCTTTTCTCCAATATGCTTTGTTAGCCTATATTGAGAGAAAAGCTGTTCTTTGAGTCTATTTCAACTGTAAAATTGGAAGCATTTCTATGACATAACCACTTTACAAGGTATTTGAAACTGCAACTGTACTTTTGGGAATGAGATCACATTATAGGCATTGACCAGTGTGGTTATTTCATTGCTCAAAATACGTGGGAGAAATCACTTCTGAGAATTACTTTGTTATTTTAAATGTGTTTCTGTGCTGCATATTCCACCCACCTCCAAGTTCCAGACTGACCTTCAGCTACTTGGATTCTCCTCTTTACCCTCCATTCAGCCAGTGCTGGCTTTAACTCACACTTCTGTTTGAATTTCCAGTGCCCAAAAGAAAACTGTTTCCCCATGGACCACTGTATGCACATATGTTCACCAGCCTACCACAAAGTTCTCTCATTTCCGGTCTCAAATTAATGCTTATATGTCATACCCCACTTCTGCCTATTTTATCCATATCTGTCCAGCAAATAAAGCTCAAGTGCTCATCTGTAGTTTTTGATACTGTTTAAGTGCTAGGCTGCTTCTGTCACGCCAGCCTCCACTCTTGCAGGTGGGGATTAGGGAACAGCATGGAACAGAGATGGTTCACAGTGGGCAGCAAGGGTCAAATAACTGTTTCAAGGAGGATGGAGTTCTGCTATGCCCACACAAGCTGTCATGTACCCCTTCCTCTCCTGACATGTTGGATATCATGTAGCTGATTTGTAAACTCCAGAGGATCTGATTACAGTTTTCCTGATCTGAGAAATGATGACCCAGACTGTGACTACCCCATAAGTAACCACTGGATAGTTTTAGATGAGAACTTGGATCTCATTTCAATTGTAGGCTCCACATGCTGTGATGAAGGACTGGCTTTTTCCCTGCTTTTAGCGCAATGTTAATCAAATGAGTACTGATATAATACATGCTAATGAATAATCCTACTTTTAAGGCTTAATTAAAATTATATTTCACCTTCAGAAGATGTTGTTTATTCTGGCTTTCTTACACACACCTAACTGTATATTAAGCTATAACTCAAGGTGATGAATATCCAGAAGTTGATGGATTTTAGAGAATAAGATTTTCATTAAGAGGATGATATCACAGCTCAGTTTATAAAAATATTCTGAATATTTATTCCTTGCAGTAGCTAAAGCCAAATCATAAATTGAGATGTTAAAGTTCTGTTTGGATGGTTCAGTTTTTCAGAAAAATCTCTATATTGTTTGTATATGTGCATCCAGGTTCCTGAATTTCTCTGGCTATACCTTAGGAATCAGACAGAGAAAGCATGTATAGCAAAATAACAATATAAATGAGTATTTAAAATTACACAGCTTTTACATGTTTTGCACATATAGCTATAAGCTCGGATTAATACCAGTACAACCAGAGCACTCATTACTTAAACAAGAAAGAAACCCCAGATTATTACACAGGAACATGTGACCATGCACCCCCTACTCCCTCACTTGTACAAACTATAAGAGGGGTACTCCATGTGGAGGACTAGCTAATGATAATAGTAACTATTCAGTTACTGATCTTTAAAAAATACTCATCCTCTTGTAAGTCAGTTGTTCATGTGGACTGCTTTGTATGTATGTTTCTTGGCTGGTTTGCTGCCATGTAAAGCAAGTCTTACTAATTTATTCAACAATCTGTGCAAATTTAACATCATTTGGTTAATGATTTCCCTGCCAAATTCAGAGAGACAATTGTATTTAACTACAAACCTCATTTTAATATCCTATTTAAAAGTCTAATTGAACCATCACTGTTTTGCCTTTGATTTGTTGGATCTTTTTGTGTTGTCTTGGAGATTTTGATGTTGCTTCCTTCCAGCTCTATTGATATTTATAACATGGATGGCATGTTTCTAGAGGCATAAAAGGGTGGAGAAGGGCTCTCTGATGAGGTACAGTTCAGATTAAGAAAGGTGTAAGGAGGACCCTTGTATAAGATGGAAATGCTCTATTAATGACAATGTTGAAAGAAAACAAGCATCTAAAACTGGAGAACACATTATAGCAATAATGTTCATGGAAGTAGCCATGGAACTTCAGGTTAAAAAAAAAAAAGAATTCTAAACCAAGAGCTAGCTCTTTGAATGTTTCAGTAAAAATAAATGTTACATCTGCAAATAATCCCTTCTACCAGCAAGAAAAATACATAGATTAATAGTAAAAAAATACTAGTCAACATGCATTCTCAGTAAGGCAGTTTGAATGTAAAATATGAAAATGACTCTTGTCAAACAGGTCTAGCCTTTGGTGGGTACTGCAATGGGGTACTGGGTGGCAAACTGCTGCTGCAAAAGACTGCAGAATCCAGGGCTGGATTTCTCAAATTCTGGAATCAAAGAGCACAATTATCTCAGATGTGATAGGTCCCATTTATAAACAAGATGGTTCTGCTGCCATGAAAAATACAGGTTTTGCTCAGTCTAATCACAAAATGAGAAATGAGTTCAGAAAACAGATTTTTACCAGTTTCATTCCTTTTCAGTGTTGTAACAGCAGTCATGGAAGGGGGTGGGAGGAGGAAACAAAACCAAAGCCCAATAAAACAGCAAGATGTAAGCAAATTACTTTGATAGGGCTGTGTTCTCTTTATAGTTTATTACTGGGATGGTCCAACAGCCACGCTTTACCTATGTAACAGGAGCAAGGGATCCATTTTGTCATGCACAGATTGAGTAATGGTACTGCCATATTTTATTTCCAAATTAGAGGAAATGTCACTCAGTGCTCGTGCTTAAAATGAGACGGAAGAAAATCCTTCCCTTCATGCAGTTTAAAGAAAAAGAAACCAAGTTAAATCTGTTAAATCTCCACTGACATTTGTATGAACTTAAAGCAAAGCATGCATCACATCTTGGATTACCACAGTTCATATATCAGGTAACATCGATTTCTAGGCTGAAATATTTTTATTTTCTGAGTGATAAACAATTTCACTGATCTGTTTCTTACACAGAAGACCTGGGGAAGACTCCTGTAGCCAGGTCACTAGGACACAAAGATGCCCTGTGTTCACTCCATAGACCCCCTGAAGAATCTCAAAGTACAAGGGTAAAGGGAGATATACGGTATCTATATGTGCACACCTGCAAATGCAGAGGATTCAGCCTCCAATGAGAAGCTTGGAAATTGTTTAGCCATCTGCTCTGCAGATCACTCAGTCCAAATATAAACAATTTCAACAGCACATAAAGGAGATTTCTGTTGTTTCCTTTCCCACATGCATTCAAAACTAATCTTGATTTTGAGGTCTTTTCATTCAAAATTATAGCCAAGGCTACAGCCCCTATTGGGAACTGACATAAAGCATTATAAAAGTGATTAAAGTGTTGGTATCTGCAGGTATTTCTGAGCAGCTGGTCTATATTTGATTCATATCTCTGTTCCTGGCTCCATTATAGAAAAGGACAGTACAGAATCAGCTAACTGGCAGGAATCTCCGAGGAGCTTCCTTTGAAATCAGCAGGAATTTTAGCGGAGTTTTCTTTCTTCTCTGCCGGCATGGAGAAAGTCCTGGCATACTCGAACCTGCTGTGCATGTTGCTGCTTTCGTCAGTGCTGGAATCTGCCAGTCGTTTTGTAGGCACTCAGGAACATCCCAGGGAAACCACGTTTCTCAGTCTGCTGTCATTGGCTGTCCTGGCAGTAGCTCCGGCTTCAGGTCCTTCAGAGCATTTGAGCCCTGTTTGCTTTTTTAAGGAAGCATAGGTTATTATCTTCTTAAGACCTTAACACTTCACTTGCAAATATTTTTCCTACCAGCTGTTGTCCGGTCCTGCAAAGTGCTGAGCACTGTCAGCTGTCACAGGGCTTTAGCTGGACAATTAAGTTTTTGCAGAACTCCTGCAGTGTGCCACTGCTGGAGCTGGAAGCAGAACAGCTTTGTCCAGATAGACTTATCTTTCCACAGTGAGGAAATAAAATATTCACAGTAGATTATGTTAGCTGTCTGCCTGAGTTGCTTTAACACATCCAAATAACTGTCCTATTTTTCTTACAAGCCAGTAGCTTCTCTGAGTTTCATTACCTGTATCAGTCTTAACACTATTTAAATGAAAAGGAAGAGCTTTAAAATGTGAGAGCACAGGCCTAGATATTTTCCCATGGGGCACCTCTGAGCACAATAGTATCTTCACTTCAATATTTTTTCTGCATCTCTTTCAAGCTAAACACATCCAGACTGTGGACATGCCAGGAAATGCCATTCTGGGACTAATTTACTGGTACTGAAAATGTTATTTCCAGAACTGTCACTTTCCAGGGGAATTTGAGTATCCACAAGTATTTCAACTGTGAGGATCCATTTTCTGACATTTGGGATCCATCTGCACTTCAGTCCAGCTGGAACCAAATGTTCCCCATCCATCTGTAATCTCCCTGAAACTGTCCAGGACTGTCAAGGAAATTGCACTATGACCATGCTGGAACCAGTGTTGGTGTTGGCTGGTATGGTTCAATGCTTTGTGTGGAAAGAGATTTAAATGAGATCATTTCACTACCCTTTTGGTAAATTCTGTTGGGAAACAGCTGGAGGCAATGATTTCATTGCCTTATTATTAGTTGTATTATAGGACACAATAGAAGCAGAAAAGAATAGGGCTTGTGTCAGAACTTTATGTAAAATTGTTCTCTCCTGCCCAGGCACCAGTGCTGGGTCAACAAAATACTGATCAGATCTGAATCCCACAGGCAAGCTGAAAATAGAAGGATGCATCAAATGTGGCTCCATGGGGCCTCCTCTTGGCTTGTTTTTTTTCATTAACAGATGATGGAATAGAGATTATACAGATGATAGAAACCCAGAAGGGACTGCAAGAATATTTACTGCAGGGCAGCCCTTGAATGCATAACAGTATTGACAAGCTGGAGGCCAGTGTGTTATGTGTCTGGTGGAGGTACTCAGTAGCACACCTAAGCAGAGCTGATCGTAGGCACAAATACATAACATCAACAACGCAATTTGGTAGAGCAGATTACATGGATCAGAATGTGAACATAAGTCAGTAATTTCAAGCTGTTGTCCTATCTTCTTCTTTGAGGGGATATACAAGCGAGCATAGCTGGAAAGACAGGTGAAGGTATCTTTCTGCTCCCTGTTTGGACTCAGCTGCAGACTTGCTAATCTGGGGCACTTTGAGAAGGGTGGTAAGCAAAGGGGGAGAGTCCAGAGGAGAGCCACCAGGAATGATCAGAGATATAGAAAATCCAGCTGGTTGGGTTAATTTAGGAAGAGGTATTAGCTAGTGTGAATAAGAGACAGTGGAGGGGAAAACACATTAACAGTCACCTAGGCATCCAAAATGCCAGAGCAGGTAGAAGTTAATATAGACTTGTGCTTCAGACATGAAGCAATAGGTTGAATTACTACAAGGACTAGACATTTGGAAAAACTCTCAAATTGCACAGAAAAGAAATGGGTAGTCTGCTGAGGCAGTGAAATGTTCAGCTGTACAGACCTTTAAGAACAAAGGTGACAGCTTTCAGATAGGACACAGAACTGAGCTTGCTTTGGGAGTCTCTGACTTTCTGATTCTTCCAAGTTGGAGTAACCTGGACATGGTCTCAGCAACATTCCTTAATAGCAGCTTTCCTGAAGTGAAACTGCAACCAATTGGTACACTTCAGTTTGTAGGAAACCTGTTGAAATGAAGCAAAGAATATCTGAAGTGAATTAAGATTTCACAAAGAGGATGATCTTCCAAGAACAAAGAAACTATGATCAGTAGGACCTGTGGTTGTTATTTATTTAGGAATGATGAGATCGTCTCTGGCACTGCAGAGGTAGAAGGCAAGAGTAGCATCTCCCATTCTTACGCTTAATGTTCCCCTACTTAATGAAGATCCAGATCTACCTCTTTGTCTGAGATAATCCAATGACTTTTTCAGCCTATAAAAATAGAGGGATTGGCTAGATACTTTCCAGAGCTGACTTTCTCTAAGAGATAGTCTGCTAAGCCAAAACTCTCCTTTGCTGTACAAAGCCCATAGTAGATTAGTGTTTGTCTTATTTGGGATGTATCAGCTCTGCATCTTCTGGGATGTGTTCTGGCCCTAAAGATTAGTCAAAGTGCATCCTGTAAGAAAAATAACTTCCCTACCAAATACAACAAAATAACCCAGTCAAACAAACAAAAATTTCACAGCAATCTTAAATTGCTTCCTCAGGGTGAAATAAAATGATTTATAAAACTAGACAGTAGATCTGTCTCCTTCAGAGTTGAAAGAAAAAATTCTATTGACATGAAGAGATCCTTAGTCATGTTCTTATTGTGAAAAGAATTAAATGATGGGGATGGAACTTTATGATCTTAAGGTCCTTTCCAACCCTAACTGTGCTATGCTTCTATGATACATTTTAGTGTGGGCTAAAACAGCCAGAAACTACTTGAAGGCCTTCCTCCCAAAAGAGGAAAACAATCCCAAACAAATAATTAATGTCCATTATTAAACTGTAGGAGTAATGAATGACAGTCAGTGCCTTACAAATGAGATCTGCAAGAGGAAATTATTCCTACAATCCACTGATGCTTCTCCTTTAGAGGGTTGCAGATTTGTTTAGATTTGTCATTTGCATATGTCTAGCCTCTCAACTCTTCTGTGAATTGCTATCTCTACCTTCCCTTTGTTCACAGCTGGCCATCTACCTCCCTCTAAGCTGTGTGAAAAAAATTGCCCTCCCACAAATGCACTGTTCTGTTTCTTTTGTATAGGCAGTGATAAGTGTTGAGTGTAAAAGACTTTCTGATAATTTAATTCACTTTGCTGAATTATGATTCTGCATGCACCATTAGTTCAATCACAAACCAGCTACAATAAGAATTAGGTCTGTTTTGCAACATGAAGCAGACAAGGCTGTTCAGTGATGCAGTCAAGGGTGTTTAATGTTACATTTGTTGTTGACTTTGAAAACAAACACATGTGCACTGATGTACAGCAATCTGAAAGCCCCATGCAGATGTAAGAACAGTGGCATCTCAGGGATTCTTGTCTTCAGAGATGGAAGTGACAGAGAGGCTGAGTGAAAACCTCACACACTTGTGTAAGTTAAGTTGTACCAGGCAGGAACTGCAAGGAAAATGGCTTTCATAGGAATTCAAAGGACTCTAAAGTGAAATATAGGAACTTCCATCACAAGGAGGTGATGTCTGAGGAGCAGTGAGTTTAGACAAAGAGTATGAGGAAAAGCATTTTAGGAGGGATGTCACTCATCTCACTGCAGGCTTGAAAGTTTGAAAGAGGAAACTGCATGTCATGGGGTTACATTTAGTACTGAATGCTGATCAACTTTCCCTTCTAATAATATTTGCCTTGACCTTAGCAGGGCAATTTGTGTCAGAGAGGTAATCTCAGCTTCTCCCTCATCACTTTCACCCCACATTTTAACACTTACTCATGAGAGGTTGGCTGGGAAACCTGAACCAAACACCACCTAACCATGGCCGAGTGCCAGCCTACAGCTACAGTCCAATGTGTATATTGCTTAAGGACTTCTCCAGTATTTATTTTGGAGAACATCACCCTGATATTTTCAAAATTAAGTAGTAAAGTACTTAGCATACCCTCTTTCCTCTTGGAGCCAGGATTTTCAAAAGGAAGTCTCCAGTCAGAAAACTATTCTTGGCAGGAAAATTACTTTTAACCCCTAATATGTTGTTCACTTATGCTGTAAAGGCCCAGGCTGGTGGCGGGGGAAAGTCATCAGCTTTATCCTTGAACAGTGCTGCGTGACACGGAGAGTGGTGAGAATGTAGTGATGACAGCTCAGAGTTATCTCAGGACTCCTTATCACATTAACGGTGCAAAGCCATTTTAGCCTGTAGGAAAAGACAAAATTGCCCCATTTGGTATCCTATGATATCCCTACAAAATGAAAATGTTTGCAATTTACATAGGACTGGGGAGACTAAAAGTATTTTTGGTAGTAAATTTTGCATCTTTTTGTTTTGCTAATCAATGGTAAAGCAGACAGAGCAAATTGTTTTTTGGGTGTACATACTGAGAAGCAAGAATTTAATTAATTGCTTGACATACCTTTCTTTAAATTAAATCAGAAAATATCTCACTACCTTAAAGTCTATTGAGCCAGAAGATCCTTGTGCTTTCCTGCTTTTCCTGGGGAGCAGCTTATAGACTTTAGCTGCTTCATTCAGTACATGTGCCATCTGCCATGTCCAAGGACCTGCTCCAAAATCTACTGAAATTCATACAAGATCTGCAGATTAGGCTCCAACTATTAAACAAATATTAATTGCAAGTATTTTTTGTTGTTCATGATAATGATCTGTTTCCTGTCATAGGGTGTTGTACCTTTCAGATCTCTTATTTTCTGATATTTACATTACAATGGCAGCTGAGGGTCCCAGCAAGATGACTGTTGCCTTGTCCTAGCCTCTGCCCACATGTACACCCCAAAAAGGCAGTCCTCGCCTGAAATTATTGCCAATGGCTTTATCAGAGTAGCTTCTTATTGGCATGTTTTTATATTGTAAGCTTCCCTTACAGGCAGCAATAAACCTATGATCCACATACTATTTATGGATTGTTTTGTTACATTTCTTTTGAAAAGCAATATAAATGTCTAAACTCCTATAAATATATCAGCATTGCTGCTTATCTTGCTTGTTAAACTAGCAGTTTCGTAACCTCAAGACAGTGCAGCTGTGTAATCTTTCACATCTATCTGGCACAAGAACCACGGGGTTTTTTCTTTCCCTGTTTTCATGTATGGAACAGGCGCTTTGATACACTGCTTGTAAACACGCTACAACTGCTACTGATTGCAAATATGTTGGCTTATCCATAGAAATGCTGGTCTGTAAGGTAAAATAGGGATTTCTATAGTCATTTGATATTCTGATCTTCAATCAAAACTAGCTGTAGAACAAAAAAAAAAAAAAACAAAACCCAAACAAAAAACCACCCTGTTTTCAGCCATGAGCCAAAATCTCTGTCATGCTGGAATACCATTGGCAATTCCTGGAGAATGAAATGCTTTAAAATATTCAGAGTTTTCAAACATTGATGTGTCCAAAGACTAAAAGTCTAATCCACATATCTGCTGATGTTGCCGCATTTGTCATGTCTCAGAAGAGAGAAGACAGTAGAGTTCTTACTCTGAATGAAGACATCTAGGGATGTTGTTATCTTTTGCAGGTATGTACTTGTTTTTTGTGCTGGACTTACTCTGCACGGCTGTGGTTATGAACAGCTGCAGTGAAGCCGGTGGCAGAAGTAATGAGTTCATTCCTACAGCTCAGTAGCTGTTTATTTTTTCTCTTCATAAGTTTAGTTTTCACTTAAAATGACAAAAGTAAACCCCAATTACTTTTAGTTACAAGCGACTTTATGAGCTGCATATCAGGAAAGAATGGTTATACTGGGCTGAATAAGTAAGTCTCTCCAGAAATGCCAACAAACTCACACTGCCATGAGGGCAAAACACCCAAGATTGGAGTCTGGCCCAGGGAGTGCTCAGTACCTGGAGAAACCCATCAAGTTGTTCTGAAAAGCTGCCCATCAGAAGAACCTGGGCTGCTAACTACAAATTACTAATGACTCTTCACAAATGTAAGAAGCTGCAGTCCTCTGTAAAAGCAGAGCTTTCTGTCAAATAGTTTATGAATCTCATCAGGATGAATGCCAGCTAAACCAATTCTGAAGAACAGTGGTGTTGGCTACAAACTATTAATAAGTGATCTCTTGGAAACTGAAGGCAAAGCCTTACACCTGCACAGATCTTGTCCCATTTGAGCAAGACAAACTTTGTGGGTGCCCTCTGAGGGCAGGGAGGTTAGGAGAAGAAAAGGAAACAGTAATCAAAAAGGAATTTAATTCTGTAACACTTTCCAGAGTTGACACTGGTTCTCATTATCTGCTGTGTTTCATGCCTGACTTTTCTTCTGAGAGGTTTGATTTGCATCATCATAGTTAATTCTGTAGGCCACAGTATGCTTTGGCATCTTCGCGGTTTAGGAGCCCAAGCAGCACATTCTTCTTCTGTCTGCTTTCAGAAGAAAAATCTCTCCTTTTCTACAAAACCTGTACTTCATAAATAATAAAAAAATGACATTTTTGTTGTGCTAAACTGAGGAATTTGACTCTTGAAACCCTATTTTTTTCTGTAAATCCATTAAATGCCTCAACTTAAAGTAAATTGCGACTATTGGTCACTTCATCCTGCTGCCTACCTAACAGGGAGCTGGTAGAAAGCTTTGAAATGTGTTATGTGTTCAGTCTTCCAAGAAGTCTGTACAGTACATCTGAGTGTTCACGGACTAAGCGAAGAGAGGGTCACTGTGCTGGGGGATGCTGTGCTGATCTCCAGGAGTCAGAGGCTAACCCTGGCCCAGATAGCATCAACTTTGTTGCTTCATCCAGAGAGGGAGAGGGAGAGGAAGGGAATAGTGGGGTGGGAGTAGATTCTGCCTGGATCTTGCCTGGATGTGGGCTTATGCTGTAACAAGTATGTGACCCTGATCTCAGGAGTGCACCTGAACACTCAGATTTGATAGTAACTCCTGGGTGTTACTATGCCCTTTTCACATTATGCTGTTTTTTCTATTGCTGAAATAACCTGCCTGTGCTTGCTTCTGAGTTGGACCCCCTCTCCCTGGGAAGGCTAATCCATACTTCAATGACTTTCCACATGAAGTGTCTCTCTTTAAAAATGAAAAAGGAAAAGTTTACCATGGCTAACTTGGATCATGGAATAGCAGGTGGCAATTTAATTGGAAGATGTAAGCTGCTTACTACTAATTTGCATGATTATAAGATTTTGTAATTGCCCTGTAAAAGTTAATTTGACATTGGGTTCAGTGAAACTCAACTGTGTTAGCATGATATTGATGTGTGTATGAGATTTGCTGTTGCTGTTTGATAAGTTCCCTGCTGAAAGACCAAAGGAGAGAGTGAAGGGGGTTATTTTTAAATATACACATGCACACACACAGAGGTGAATCTCATTGTAATGACCCCCGTGGGGCCTGGATAAATGCATGTTGTATCAAGGAGTTCACTGCAGCAGGAGTTGGTAATTTGTTCCTTCAAAATAATGAGGAAATATGTGGCTGGAACCAAACATCGATATCTAGTAATTTTGATGAAGATTACCTCATTGATTAACATTTAACCTGCATTTTAAAAAGAAAAATGTTTAAGAAACAAAAAAATGTACACTTAGAGGCTAAATATAGCTTGCACTGAGGAAAGTGAGGAGAAAAAAATATGATTTTGTATTTAGGTCAACCTTGCATTAGTGTTTGCTCTAATACAGCTAATTAGGAAAGAAAAATGCTTTTGTTATTGGGCATGCATAAACGGGAGTCTGCAGCATTGCTTATCCTAGTGCTGTTTGACTTTGTGTGTTATATCTGCCTGCCTCCTTCCTTCATTGTATAGACAAGTCTTGCAGGCTGCAATGTATAAAAGGTTTCTTCTGTGCGGTGCAGGTCCCTGTCAGAGGTTTCAGGGCAAGACTGCATGAGCAAGGAGTCGTGCTGTGCTCTGGAGAGGGATTAGCTGGAGTCTTCAATGCGGCGCATGGCCGGGGGCTGCTGGCTGGAGGGTGCATGTCAGTGTGTCTGCCAGCCCCTGTGCTGGAGGACCACAGGATCTGCTGCTCCACAGGGAGCCTGGAGAGTGAGGCTGCCTCTAAGGCAGAACAAAGTGTCCTTGAAAAGCTGAGAGAAATACCACCTTCTTCCCTCTTCCCCTCCCTGAAAGCTGGGTCACTTCACTGCTGTGGAGGGATGTCAAGGGCAAAAATAAAACAAGAGAGGAAAGGTATAGTAAGGGTTGTGCTAAAATGCCTTATTCTTGTCATATATCTACAGCAGCAGAGAACAAACTATGCTTGACTGAGTTGCTAAGGTACACAAGCTCATTGCTCTCTAAAAGCACAGAAATAGAGTTACAGATCTTATATGTTAAAATTAGTAACATGTTGATTTGCTTCAGAGAGCTCGGACCCAGTGTCACTGAACACAAGCACACACACATCCATAGCTAGTTTTAGCAGGTAAAACTCGATTTCTGAATTCTTTCTCCCTTTTCTCTCCCTCTGTTCTTGCATTCCACCATGTCTGGGGGAAAGTAATAAAGGGAGTGTTGCACGTGGTGTCTGTAAATATGATATCCAAGTTAGCTTCACTGAGCATGGCATGGATGTGTGGATGCCCCCACTTTCATCTGCAGGGCGTGAAGGAGGCACCTAAAGACAAAAGGGCCAAGAGTGTTTTACTACTCTCCGGCAGTGGGGGAAGGCCCTGCAAAAAAGGGTGGCAGATCTGGATGGCAGACCTGGAAATTTACCCTTGCAGCTGTGTTTTGTATGTGTTAGTGGGAAGAAAAATGGAAAAATTACTACTGCGAGTGAAAGCACATGGAAATGTATGGCAGAGATTTAAATATTGCATCATAGTCCTTAGAAAAATTCTTCAAAGTTGAGAGCATGGGAATGGTTTCCTAATGGGATGCTGAAAGATGTGTAGATAAAGAAACAATTAGGAAGGAAATTGGAAATCTGGAGAACTGAACCTATCTTTTACTCGAATGCTTTAAAGTCATTCAGGTGTTCACAACTATTTAAATCCTTCACTTGTTTTATGTGCCTCAAACAAAGCAATGAAGCAGCACTGTCATAAAAAGCCCGGCCCTGCTCCAGCTGAAATTTGTCTAACATAGACAAAACAAACCCCCAGAAGCCCAAAAATGCCATTTCATGTGCAACATTATATCTACTGAATGAGAGGAAATGTAGGCATACATCAGGGTAAAGTACTCTTAAAAGCTCATTTGGATGGTATATTTTTTATCTAGAGGAGAAACTACTGTATATGCAAAACTCAGATGAATATGTACAATATCCAGAAATAGGTATGGGGGGGGGGGGAGGGGGGAACACGCAGCAAATGTAATCATCTTCCAAATGGTCCAAAACCAAATTGTTCTCACTGCTGTTGCTGAGCAACGGTCCCACGATGGAATTCAGCCTGTGCAAATGTACAGTGGGAGAGTCCAACCTACCCAGAGAGTGAGAAATCTGGAGTACCAGGAGAGGCAGCGGAAGGTCCTAGCATAGCTGAGCTCCACTTCCCAGCAGTTGTTACCCCCCTAAGTACATATTTTCACCATTCTTCTGACCTTTCGCTTCCAACCCACTCTCATAACAGGCTTAAAATAAATAGCGAAGCAGGACCAGTACTAGAGAGCAATGGGACTCTGGCTGTTGTAGCAGGCTAGTCTGTATCCAGGACACTTTCTGTGAAGTAAAGCATTAGCACTTCTTCTGAGGTGTTCAAAGGCTATGAAACTCATGGGAGGGAGAGGAAAAAGCAAATAACGAGTCTACCAGACAATTCCTGGGATTTAAGCCGTGCCCCTCTGTGACTTCAGCTCTGAAGACCACATGTGCTCTCATTAGGTGGTAACACAGTAAAAATCCACTGTCTAAAGGGACAATAATCCACTATATTTTGAAATAAAAATTATGGAATGCTTAATCATCTGACACAGTATGATGTCAGTTTTCATTCACTTCCTTCAGTGACTTATGATTTAAATAATTTAGAGATGTAGAAAGGAAAAGGATACCATAAAAAAATGCATGTTCAAATAATGTTAATATACTGTTTGAAATAAAAAATAAAAATAAAAAAAATAAAAGCAAACAAAAAGTGATTTGTGGCTGATGGGATGACTTGAGAGAGCTCACTATACCGAGGTGTGGAAAATGGTACATTGGAATAGAGACATTTCAAATGTGTGTATGACAGACCTGTTAATTTAGGACTTGGTTCAGTTTGCTGTGGTTGTTCATACTGCAGTAAAGCTGGCAGTCCTCTGGGTGAAAAAGTAAATCTGTGCTTGCCCTCATTTTCATAATCAATAGAATTTATGACATTTTAGCTGGCTTTTTTTAATTACATGCAAGATCATTATTTTTCTAGGTAACTGCCAACAATGTGGTATTTGTAGTGTGAAACAAATTCTGCCTAGCTTTTATTTTGATCCCTAAAATTATTGCTGTACATGAAACTCTGATTGAAAATTCTGTCTTTTAGGCTGATTATCAATGGAGGTTGACCCTTCTGAGAAAAAAGCTCATAGGAAAAGAAAGAAGTATATGAGTAAAATGAACTGTGGAAGTCCCAGAATATCTTATTCCAGCTGTGAAAGGTGGTACCTGGTAGACATTGTTATAACAAGCCAGCACTAAGTGTCTATATCCCAGTTCCCAAACTGCCCTGGTTGTTCTGACCATCTGTGTGGACACTTTTCCAAATCATCACAGCTGGATCTTACCTTAAATGTTGGACCAAACTGAGTGCTGAGTGTAAACAACTGTAACCTTCCACATGCTCCAAATCAAGTTCTCATTCCTGTTGTGGGGCAGGGGAAAAACAAAACAAACAAAAGCCAGAGAGTGACCCACTATGATTATAGTTCCTTGGATCATCCTTTTAGAATATTCCAGAATAAAGTTTTCCTGCTTGTTAGACTGACTGCCTGGTTTTGGGGTAGATAGAGTCCCTCACACAAACAACAGGCTAGATGGGAAATCACAGAAGAGCACAGAGGAAACTCTCACAATATAGCTCCCCCCTATTATTTCTCAGCCAATTTTGAAATTAGGAAATCACATGGAAACAGCAGGAGGATTCTTAGCCTTGCACTATTTCCTTCCCCTATGATCATGAAGTTTTATTGCTGCATGAGCCCTGCTGCCTACCATTTCAGAGAAACTCAGCAAGAGGTAAGGTTTTTCTAAGTGTGGGTGGTCATGTCTGTGTATTCAGCAGAAGAAATAAGGGTATTCAGCTTGAAAAAAGGCAGCTCAAGATGAAGTATGGAAGAATAATTTTCAAAGAGAAAATAATGAAGAACTAACAAAAGCACTCAGGGAATTCATTCTCTTATTTTTTTCTTCACTTCAGTAATTGCTGCTGAAGAGGCTGGCACTGAAATGACATCATTAAGTCAAGGTATCTCACTCATACACTTGTGGGGAGAATTGGATAAAATGAAGGGAAATTTCCTCATGACTCGGCCTGTTGCTTTGGAAAGCTCTTCAATTGGTGAAAAACAGGCTTACATACAGAAAGGCACCCTGCTTGGCTATGCAGGCAAAAGTATAGACATTCAGTAGTTGGGGGACAGATTGAGTTTCTTATGTTTTTGTATGATTTATGTGTGCAGGTATTTACATTTGTATCAACCGTTATGAGTGCATTAAACATTATCTCTGTTAGAGCATATTACTCATTTTTCAGAAGGTGTGTACAAATGAGTTTCCTAGAAGGCAATTTCATCAAAACAAGCCCTTAAATTTTGCTTTTAACCAAATAGCATGTAATGTTTCTAGGGAAAAAAAAAAAGTTGATGATTGAATATTAGCAACATACTGCTCATAAATAAGCAGCAAAGGAATCCTGGCATAAACCATGCAGTGAGTAATGTTGGCCCATGAAGAAAATCATTCAAGAATGTCATATGATTGGAGAAAGATGATGTTTTTTCAGAAAATTGGTGATTAACTGAATTGTTCCACTCAATACAGCTAATATTCACCAGTCTCTCCGATAGGCACATCATAGAAAATCATGATGGCAGAACCCTGCTCTCTTTTTCCTTACAATATTTGATATCCCACAAGCAGTTCAGGGATGCATGCTACAGCACGCTATACCACAGGGGAGTATTAGGGTATAATCTCCATTCTGGACCTGCAAATAACCTCTCTGAAGACCATGAGGAAAGGAACACCTGCAAATATGATACTACACTCAACTATTCTTTTTCCTGAGGGTAGTTAACTAAAATTTGAATAGCAGAAGAAAACACTCCCATTTTCACCTATTTATGTAATTTTTTGTTTGTAAACTACAGTCATGGAAAGCTGCTACAAGTAGAGGCATTCTTTAAAGCAGACACCTATTATCTAGTCTAAACTATGATATTGAACATCCTAGGTTCAGAAATAGTCCACAAAAAGCCTGGATTTTCATCAGGGAAGGTAGTTAATATTGGTAGGACAAATTTGGGAAATAATGGCATGGAAAACTACCTGTTTTTTAACTAAACAACCATTTTATTACAAAAGTTACACTACCAACTTCATAACAAAAGGCAAATTTCTCTCTTCTGAGCACCTGGATGCTAGAAGGTTTTGGTTTAGTTTTGGTCCTCACTTCCTCTCCTCATGCTGATTTTCAGCCTGCTGTGAGAGATGAGTGGTGTTGCAGTGTTCTTGAAAGCAGAAAAAACCTGCTCCTCTGATTTGAATTTACAAAGCAAAATACTCTTCTCTTCAAGCTCTTCTCTGTGCTTTGTGTACTTTCATATGGTTAGACCTGGATTAATTTATTTTCTATACTTTCTATTATCTCTTCTCTGGGGCTGTCACATTGCTTTTTCAGACAGGCATGGAAAGGGAGAACTTACTATTGCATTTAGAAGTTATTTGAGAAGTATTTGGTCAAATCTATTGCTCTGCAACATACCTATCTTCGTAATTCATGATCTTCTCATTGCTGCTCCTCCATGATCAGGTAGGGGGGCAGCTCTAGGGCTGTAGCTATGTTTTGTCCTGAGTAATTGGGAGCTCAAATTGCTTCTTTATGAAAGTGAAATAGCTCACATACATCCCTGCCCCCAATCTGAGCCCTCCAAAGGAGGATATTGTTGCAGTTTCCCATGACACTGCAAGTTACCTTTTCCTTTAAATAGGATTTTAAGGTGAGATTTCCCCTTTTGTGCTTAAAGGCTCCTCTTCTCCATCTCTGGGTACAGGGGACATGTCAAATAAGGAGAGAGCAAAGCCAAGGAGGCCGTGTGCTCAGTCGCTTTTGGCTGGTAGAAAATATAACTGCGCAGCCATTTTGGAGGTTCAGCCCAGAGCACAGGGCAGATTGTACCCTGGATTCATCATTTCAGGAGTGACTGGGAAGCACACACACCGAGCTGCCTTTCCCCTCTGCAGCACAGTGCCATTACCCAACACAGCAGAGAAGTGAGCCCATGAACATGGGATGCATACAAACTGCTTGTTGTTTTTTCTGTCAGAAGCATCATCAAATAGTCTCCCCAAACAAAAGCAGATATGGATTGCAGAGCTGGCAAGAAAAATAAACAGCAACACTGTTTTAAGTGAAAACACTGCCAGATGCTGTGAGTAACACAGAGAGCTAACGTCAGAGAGATACCTGGTAAGGGTAACTTAATAGTTTTAATAGAGGTTTTCTTACCTCCAGCTATTTATGGGAGCAGTCAAGCTAAAAAAGCTTTCCCCCTCTCCTTTCTTTACAGAGCAATGTATACTCTGTGCTGAATACCATAGTGTAATGATTCTTTGCATTCTGTCAACTTAAAATAGTAATCTAAATATCACTGAGAAGGCTGGGGTTTTGGCCGATCTTAATGAGACAATATCTCATAAGGGATTGATCCCAGATACATTTAAGGGGGCTTGCAGCTAGTGTTTTGCAATACACTGCAGATTCTGCAGCCTAGTGAAAGAAACAGAAAATTAGTAGGATGTATGAAGAAATGCAGACTCTCATTCCCCAAGACATTTCATGCCCTGTGGACTGCAGATTCTTGTACCAGGCTTATGCAGTCATTTATTTTTTTGTCTGTCAAGCATGGGTGACATCATTTGACAGGCAGTATGCTTACTTATCTGTTTTTGCAAAATAGTGCTTTTGCACATTTTTCTTCATTATAAGCTCTGAACAAGTCAGGTGCAACGTTCCACTTAAATAGCTTTTGCATTCAAACAGCAACATCACAAAGCCAGGTTGTAGGAAATAGAATTTTAAAAGCAGGAATGCAGAAGCAGGACAAAATATATTTCGGTGTTATTTATCCTTTTCTAATAGTTCACTTTGTGCCATGGCAGGAATGGAATGTATTCCACAGTACAATATTGTTTCCTGGGAATGAAGAAGTGTTTGACATCTAAGTTTGATTTATTGTGAATATGTGGGAAAAATGAGTTTTTACACATTTACAAAGCCAATCAGCAGTTTGAAAAATGTATTTATATTAGGATAATTTTAGTACAGAACAGCCTAGTTTTTAAAAGCTAAATTATCTTCATGCAACAGGCTGTAGTTTTGAGCTAAGTGCCACTCAGAAAGAAGACACTGATTTAACAGCTCAGCTATTGATGATGCTGAGTCAGGAGTCTGTGGGTTTGAAGTCTCCATTTGCTTTGTCACTGAAAGTAGAGAATCAGCCACAATAGACAGACCAAAGATTTCTGATAAACCTGCACTGGAAATGATGCATTTCTGATTACAATGAGATTTCTGTTAGACAGCTGATGGACCAAGAGCTGAAACCCTTCCTCAGCCATAATTTTTTGCTTAGCTAGACCAATACTGTTTCAATCAGTCAAGTGAACTTTTACTGACAAAAGAAGAACCATTGTCTGCCCCACATTTCCCCCAGTCCTGGTACCTCTGGGAGACCTGTGTGCATCCCCCAGGGCTGGGCATTCCAGAGCTGTTCACTCACCCGTGTCTTTAACTGACACCTCTGCAGTGGAAGCAGTAGGTGTGTAAGTAGAATAAAGTAATTGAGTAGCAGAGAGTGCTGCCTCTAGTTTTCTGAAGTACAGACTGAAACTACTTTGTGTAAAAGATGAAAGAAACTCTGCTCTCCAACATAAACATTCAAAGGAAAAACAGGTGCTCATATCAGCAAAGCATTGTTTGGCCAGAAGATTGGCCTTCTGTATTCACAGTGCTTGGGCTGAATTGTGTATTCCTATTGCCTGTATTGTCTGGACACTATGAAACAAATTATTCTATTCTACCTCTCTCCAGAAAAAAAAAAAAAAAGGCACAAACCCTCACAGTCTAGAGAAAATATATTTCCCCCTTAGATTTTTACTGTACCATTCCTGATAAGCATTTTTACACAATTACTTTGCCTTCTTACTATTACAGTACTGTACAATTTTCAAGAATAAGGTGACCATTAGGAGGCATTAACCAAGAAGTGAGAACCCTAATTACTTTTTCAAGTAAGCAATAATTGAAAAAGGCTCAGTTTCTGGAGGGTCGGCACCTTTGCAGTCATTTTCCATAGACCTTTGCTACTCTTGCCTACTTTTATAGCAGATGAAATGGAACACTAAATGTAATATACTTAGCAGCATTAGTCCTACTGTTTTGTTTTCTTCTTTAAAGAAAAACTTATTTGATCCCCCTGCAGCCTCATCCTGACCCTATGAAGAAGCATTGAGAGTATAGACTTGTTACTGTAAAATATCTTTTGCATGTGTAATAAAACCTGGGTATCCATATGGCCTCCAAATGGTTCATGCTCAATAGAGAAACAATGGGGTTCTGTTGTTTCTTAGATAAAAGTGTATCAAAACCAGTCTGACTCATAGAGATAGGTCTGGTTTCTTTTACATGCAAGTGTATGATTTTTTTTTTGGCTCAGTAGGAGAATAGCTGGATGCTTTTTTCATGAGGGTGAATAATGTCTCTCCTCTTTCAGTATGACTTGATTTGTTGTACCACTGCCTGTTATCTGTCAGGTTTGGAGAGGAAGACAATACTCTCCCAGGAAAAAGCACTGCTCTATTCCTGGCAGACCCTCCACAACCAGAGGGCCATTCAGAGCATGTGGCTCTGCAAACCAGGCAGCAAGTCTAACATACAGTGTGTTCTACATCTTGGCTGTTTTATTACCAATAAATGTGTATTTGTTCTATGTACCACTTGTTCTGTTACCTATCAATTGATTGCCTTGGTAAATTAGATGACTTTTTAAAAAGCATGTGGATGATATTTTTCATTCTTGGTATAAGTATGGTCTATCTCCTTTACAGCCAGGCTTTTGGGAACATTATAGGATTAGAAGTTCCTAAAAACTGATAGTCAAGTACTCATCATCAGGAATAAATTAATCAGACCAATTTTCTTTCATTTTTACTTTCAGGCAGATGATTTGCTAGGACAAGGCTCTTTAATTCAGTATCTCAGCCCTGTGAGATAAACACAAATTTTGTTTCTCTGCATAAAGAGAATATAGCACAGAAAAGATGATAGAATGCAGTAATACTGTCCATTATATAGATATATATCTTTCTAGTTCACACTGATTCTCTGCATCTGCTCCGGGTTTTAACACAAATGAAAGCATATTAGCCTCAGAGGCAACCAGTCAGGAGTACATGTTCCCTAATTAGCACTTTGATGTAGTTTTTTCCAGGTAACACACACAGCTTTAATCATAGCCAGCCATTGTCTGTGATGGTCAGAAAATCCCTGGGTCATATTTTCATCTTGCAGTCTGATGTCTCAAAGATAAATGCCTGAAAGACTTCCTTTTAATACCTGCTTACTGGTAGGTGCATGATGGGAGGCTTACCTTGATCCTGAAGATGCAGAAATTGCTTGAAACAAAGACCCAATAATAATGTGAAATCTTCTCCCAAATGTATCTTTTTCTCTGACCTTTTCTGGCATATCAGCAAGTTTGCTGACAAAAAAAATAATAAAAGCAGAATTTTATTTAGAAAGAGTGGTAGTAGACAAGATCCCAACTTCTTCCAAATATCTGTCAAAAGCAAAAATATTATAAATTCATCGTACATTAATCATAAATATCCACTAGGGACATCGCTGTTTCTGGCTTTGTCTGTCAGAAGGAAAGCCACACAACCCAAATTATTCCATTTATTTTAATATTGTAACTAACCAAATGCGGTTTGTGACTCCACGGTTTCTGATGTATCGAGACTGATTCAAAAGATGCTGGAAGGGAAAAGCTGGGTCTGCTCCTTTTTGCATTGCACAGAACACCATCAGGTTTTCAAGACTGGTTGTGGTAAGAAGTGTGGATGGATGTTCATGCTGCAGGACACATCTGTTGCCTTGAAATTATTATCAAGGCTTGGGAAAGCAAAACTGATCATAGAATCAGCTAAAGGATTTGAATCCCAAAGGTTTTGATGCAAAGAAGTAATGCAGGGTGATTTTGTGAGGTTCAATATTGTTAGTATGAATCTGTTCTGACAAATGTGGTCAATGGTTTGCTTCTCACAGTTCAGTTAACATTTGTTTCAAGGCTGAGAGGAAAACACTATGGTAATTTCCAACCTACTCAGACACTGAGGCTCAAGAAATTCTTCTAGGACCAAAAAGTCATGAAATATGTGTATCAGGGTCTTTCTCTTTAGACACAGTGAATGAGGGAGTGTGCATGCATTTACCCTTCTAGCCTGCCTTACCCTGGGCCCACAAACCAAATGACATGGCTTTAACACAGCAGAAGCTTTTAAGGCACTTGGCAACAGACTTCCAAGAGTTGCCCGAGGGCAGTGTGTGTCAGAGGTGGCCTGGAAGGTCCTGTTCAGAGAGATCAGCTGCCCAGAGGAGACTGTGAGACCAGAGAAATACCAGCAGAAGGGTAGTGGAGCAAAATGTGGCAGGTTTGGTCTGGGCTGTGCTCAGGCACCAGCAAAAGAGGGGATGCAGGGATGTTGCTGCTCTCACTGCAGAGGCAGACCTGGGGAGGGGAACACTGCCAGCAGCAGAGTGAGGAAGGAGTGAGACAACTTAATAGCTGTGACAAATAAGCAGCAAGTGCAGATCACACAGAGAAGCAAATGAAGAGGAGTGCTCAGGGCGGCTGGGGCAGTGAGCTCTTGAAGCAGCTATATGCACCCGCCCCAGCCCCAGCACTGCAGAGCAACTATCAAAGGGGCACAGGCGAGCCAGCTAATTAGTGACTGCTGGAATTGAAAAGCAGAGGGACAGAAAGGCCACTCTCCACGTGGGATCTGATCCAACCCTCACTGCACTAGGCACAAAGATCTCTGTTCATCTCTGTAGGCTCCTGGTAAGCCTTGAAGGGTGTGAGGACAACCATGGGGGAGAGGAATCATGCGAGTGTGACTGACCCCTGTCAGGGGTTAGAGGTGTTCTCCATAACTGTTCCTGCCCTATGAATACATGGCAATCAGCTTTTTTAAATTGTCTATGCTTCTTGTGCCTGACATTGCCCTTGGCCTGCTAGGTGGTTCATTCCCTGTGAAGAGCAGTCCTGCCTGCCCCTCTGGTGCCTACCCTCTGCCCACATCCATGCCTCCCTGTCCTTGCAGTATCACCAGCTCCAACAGCCTCATACCATTTTCCTCTCTTTTCCCCTTAGGACTGTGTGTACCACAGCAGGGCCTCCTTTTAATCTTCTATCCTCAGCCATACAAACCTGGATTTCATCTCCAGTCCCTGGATAATCAAGATATTTCAACAGCTGTCAGTTTCTGGCAGAGACCTATTCTACCACTTTTTTTCAACAACATATTTTTCATAGCTGGTTAGAAATATGCAATATTTTGTCATAAAACCAGCCTCATTTGCAGGATTTGAATAATTTCTTTTCCTGCTTTACAGTTATCTTTCTCTGTCTTACAGTTTAGAGATTTTTTTTCTAGTTTCTTGCTACTATTCAGCACTTTTGCTTCCAATGTTAGAGCTTTCTCTGCCACTGACCACATATACTGCACTTCTGTAGTGTCTTGTAATGTGTGGCTATTGAGTGGATATTCTCTCTTCTTGTTTTTTGTTGTTTATTGGTTTTGGGGTTTTTTTTTTACCAGACTCATTACCTTGCATATTTTGAAACTTATAAGCTATTTATCTGTCTCTATCTCCTAGAATTCTATTGCCCTCCTTCTTTGTTTTCACTGCCCCTTCACTTTATATCATCTACAAATGTAATCCACTTACTGCATCTTCTTTCTTCCAGGTCATTGGTACATAAAGTGAAGAAAATTGATCCTTACACTAATCCTTGTCACTCTGTTTTAGTCACATCCTTACATGTTAAACTGTTAGCATACATAGATACCACTTTAAAAAAAACCACATTTGAGTTACTTCATAGCTTATTGAAATTGGATATCTTAAGAAGGCTGAGACTGCAAATATGGAGTGTCCTGGTTTCAGCGGTAGCAGTCACTTGTTTTCTCCTTCTTAGTAGCTGGTGCAGCACTGTGTTTTTGACTTTCAGCCTGGGAACAGCGCTGTTAACACCGATGCTTTTAATTACTGCTCAAATGTTTAGTCTGACCAAGGACTTTGTGAGTCTCTGCCAAGGAGGAGGGGAAGCTGGGAGGAAGCAGAGACAGGACACCTGACCCAAACTGACCAAAGAAGTATTCCATAGCACAGCACATCATGCCCAGGAGGTAACTGGGAGCTACCCGGAAGGGCACTCTCTTCTCTGTCAGGCTCGTTTTGGTGGGTGGTACCTTATTCTCTTCCCTTGTTATTCCCCTTATCATTATTATTCTTGGTGGCAGCAGCAGTGGTTTGTGTTATACCTTAGTTACTGGACTGCTCTTATGTCAGCCCGTGGGAGTTACATTCTTTCGATTCTTCTCCCCATCCCTCCGGGGGAGGGGGTGGGGGGGGGGGTGGGTAGGATGAAAAAGGAGGGGGGGGTGGGTAGTAGAAACTGTGTGGCTGACTGGGTTTAAACCATGACATGGAGAAACAGAATTAGGAAGAAGGGGGTGTATCTGGAAGCCATTGTTTTTCCCCGTGAGGCAGGAGTTTAATGGGGTTCTCCAGCACTTCCTGTGCTGCAGGCACCTCCCCAGCCGAAGGCAAACATCCCATAGGGCAGAGGAGCTGAAGCAGGATGTGGTCTGGAACTACCAGCAGCCACTGACAGGTTTGCATCTCCTTGGTGAGTTACAACATGAATGGCCCCATGAGCAATTCCATCTTTCAAATGTTCTTGATCATGTTTTGAAGCTCCAGGAGGTTTAAAGCTGTCTTCTCATCCCTGTCTCCATGATATGAGAAAGAATTCTTTGTATCTGCTAGTAGAAAGCTGTCACAGGCAGGTGTTAAAAAAGGATTTCTCTTGCATCCTTTCACTCCCTGAAGTTGGACACGTAACACAAAGAACCTGACTTTTCTACGTTAGAATCTAGTTAAACTGAATGTGTGGGTTCCTGTTATCAGATGTTTTTATTCCTCACACTGAAAAAAACTCCCATCAGTGGATTGTGAAGCACAAGCTTGCTTTTTTGAATTCATGCTGACTTTCCATAATTACATTATAATTTCCCCAAGTCTGACCTTGCCTAGTATTTATTTTTTTTCCTACTGCTGCAATTAGACAAGCAATGCAGGTCTCTAGGTTCAGAGGTTTTCCAGTCACCTTTCCAGAGGAGAAAGATAACCTGTATAGTTCACTGGAATGGAACTTGAGAGACCTGGCTCTAAACCCTAGCTCAGATGCAGATACCCTGCATTTAGGTAACGAACCTGACCTACTATATGTCCTAGCATCAAGTTTCTGATCAGAGGCAATAATTCTTACCATTCAGGAATCCTATGCAGAAAAGTGTGAGGCACTGAAATTCATGAAAATCATAACAAATTATTTTCATGATGATGTGGTGTTTCTCTATTGGATGACCTTGGCTGAAGATGTAACTCCTCAAAGGTGGTGGGCATCTAACTACAGCAGGAATTAGACATCTAAACAAATACTTCTGAGGCACCAGGCCCGAGTTCACATCAGCAGACCGGCTTCGACAGTAGGTCCAGCCTTTTTAAACAGAGCTGGCTGAGTAACATGCACTGCTGTAGCTCCATTATAACCACAAGTACCTCTCCAGAGATGTACCTCTGCAGAGATGTACCTGTGGGTGCAGCATATGGATGGAGCAGGGGGCTGCCGGCAGGCACCACATTCTATCGGGGTGTGATTCCCACATCCCCTGGCACTGGCTCCCACTCCCTCCTAGCCTCTGAAGCAAGGGCCTTTCCCTTTCAAGCTGAGGACCCACACTGCCTCCTTGGCTGGTATTCAAAAAGCTGCACAATACACACAATGCTGTGGTAACAAAAAGCTTCTGGCTGTAGAATAAAAAAAGGGTTCAAAAAAAACCCAACAAAAACCTGACTCCTGCCACTATATCATATTCACTCACCTACTCACCCCACAGCTGACATTCCTTTGGCAGGACACCGCGTCTTCAGCTCCTTACTGAAAAGAAAACCCAAAACAAAACATGCAAAAATTAGATCCCTTTCCTAGCAATGCATAACATTATGTCTATTTTGCAGATGGGCTGGCTGAACTGAGGGAAAACTCTGACTTCTTCAGAGGACACCTGAAAGTACTCAATGCTGAAAATTCTGCATTCTGTCTCTCTTCTCCAAATCAAAATTTCAACATGTACAACCAGGAGTGAATTCATCAGGCATGGGCAAAAGACACCATACCTTCCTTATCAGCATTAATTAGTGCAATATTTCTGATAATGGGGGAGGAGCTGCAAACTCCTCATCTTCATCCCATATCTCAAATGCATTCAAGCCAGCATGCGCTGCATGGTACACAAAAAATTTCCTTTGATTCATTCCATTTGGATTTTAATATCACATTAGTAACATATATCCTGAAAACTTGCTCGAAAGAGATCAGGCTTTTTATTGAAACATGCAAAGGTGTTGCTCATCAAACAAATGGGTTGCTAAATTATTTGGGTGCTTAAGAACAAAGAATTAGTCTGGCTAATGTGACAGACATTCTGGACAGGAGCGATTTACCTTGGATGGATGTGACTTGGGGAGGGGAATAATGGTAAGTGTTAGGATCAATTTTGTTCACTTTTTATACAAACGAAGAAATAAAGAGGTAGTAAGTGGATTCATTTGTGGTTCAGCTGTGAAGTGACATTCAGGACAAAAGAAGAGAGTAACAAAGTTTAAACTGAAATGATGAAGAGCTGGAGGAAAAAAAAAAAGCAACTTAAATCCAAATAATTATTTTCTTTGGCTGGAAAGAAAAATAAAAGCAAAGTACATTTGTTATGTACTTAGAACTCATAAATGGTGAAATTGAGGCATACAGTGCAATTGCATACACAGGTGCTGCCATTATGAATCCACGTTATAAATCTGCAGGGCACTAAAGTGATTACTCTTCCCCCCATGTCTCTGAATACCATATTTTTCCAGCATGTTGGATCCCATCTGGCCTCAAAGTTCCGTCATTCTTCAGACATTTCAATTCCTTGATTACCTGTCAGGTTATGACCCTTAATTGTTTTTCTTTTTTAATATCTTTTTCTCCTCACTTGGAAGATGTCCATGTGCTTCTGACATCTGCAGCCCAACCCCCTCTGTGAACCCCATGACAAAGCTCTAATTAATGTGTTTATTTCAACAGTGTCCTCACCTCCTTTCAAGAAAATTTCTCTCAGAACATCCATACCAATCTTAGTTCCTATATTTGAACTCTTCCACAGTTTACCATAACAGTCTCCAGGTTTTTCATTGAGAAAGGATGGCCTTTAAATCCAGAAAGATTGCTCTTCAAGGTCATAGATCAAAGTGTTATGCAGAAACTATTTCCATTGTACTAATTTAATGGATTAACTTATTATCAGTTCCACTGTCAACTAGAACCATATTCCATCCCTCGATCTTTCTACGAGGTTCTGAATAACTTCAATTTCCATTCATTCTAAAAGCAAAGGCATGATTAATCATTTTGAAAAGTAAATGTTCTCGTGTTACTGGAAGAATCCAACCACACATTTTAAATCTGCATCCTTATTTCCACCTTTCTTCCCACATTTTTCTCATTTCAATGGTTTAGTAGCATGAGAAACATATGAGGGAAATCTTGCCCTAAGTAAGCACACAGCAGGTGTTACATTTTGATCTGGACTTGCATGCTAGTCCTTGGTCCCTTTTTGATGACATTCAGAATCCAGGGTTTAATTAGGATTGTCCCCACTGGTTATGTGGTGTTTTCTATGATGACAACCACTATAAATTCTTTGTTCTTTGTGTAGACTCCAAAGATCTTGGACTTCCGTTGCTTCTGGGGCAGGGATGGGAACTTTTCAGTAGAGTCCAAACCAGCTAGATCTTAAATGAAGGCTTACCTAAGGGACCCAACACAACGGACAAAGGAAAGACAGTAGGATTGTGGTGTGTAGTAGCCAAGTCCTCAGTTTCACAACTAAATGAACCTTCATCTCACCAGAAGAGTCATTCTCTCTGTCTTTCCCTGCTCCCAGTCTAGCAGGTTCTTAATTTCATCTTGACTTAATCTTAACAGGTTACATCAGTACCCAATGCCTCTATATTATGTGGAGAACATGTTTCTTCCAGTGTCTGATCAGTACATGGCAGTGGGATCCCTCCCTTTTAGAATCTAGTTGGGGAATGCTTAATGGTAGACCTTGAATGAGTTTAAGCATGATCTAAGTGACAGACTGCATACAATGGCCAAGGTGGAAGAGGTTTTGAACACCTGCAAAATAGTTGTCTCTTTGAGAAATTTATTGGCACAAATGTAAAAAAATAACGCATTTTGAGAATCAATTTTTTGGACTTAGATGTCCAAGTTTCACTGAAATCACCCTTTGGACGGTTAAGTAATTTGGGAGGATTTGGGATGAATAGTCGTCTTATTTGTACAGCTCAAGAGCTAGTGTTGCCTATCACTATGAAGGTTATCACGTAAAAATATACAGGCAGTAAAGCTTACTTTCACTGGTTTTGTTTCCACGTCCTCCATTACAGTGATATTTTTCTTGATTCTTAGCCTTCATTTATGTCATTACTATGTGAAACTGTATTTTATACAAAATCATTCAAATCTGTTCATAATTAAGGGCTTTAAAGCAGCAGATGAAAGTGAGAGAGATGTCAGCTTTTTAAGAAATTAAAGATTTTTCTTCATTTGTAAGTGACTATGGTGCTTTTAGAAGTAACCCCTGCATTAAAGTATTAGCATTACAAGCAAGAGCAGGTTACAGTGCCCTGGAAGTGAACTTGGGTTGCAGTAGGATCATGTCTGAATGAGAGTTCAGTTTGGTCACAATTGTGCCCTCAGAGAATTACATGTTCCTCTCAAGAGATCTATCCAGACAAAGATTAAATCCACACATTGAAACGATAGTGCAGGTTGTATTGTTCAGGAGTTTGAGGATTTTGTAAAAGATAAAACCATTTACATTATTCAATCTACATTTTGTTTGATAGTCTGATTGTCAGGCAGTACTTATAAGAGAAACAGGGCTGATGAGCAGTTGCTTGATGAGCAGTAGACTTCAGACTGCATGCTTTAATTTGGAAATACTGATGTTTCTTTTGGCTGAAACCTATAATAATGAAGTGTACAGGATACTGCTTTAGTTATCTCATTATCTTACAACCTCAAGCAACTTTCTGACATATTATATTGATTAAAGCATGAGAAAGCTGGGCATTTCAGCATAATTTATGCAAACTCAAACCAATAATTAGAACAGCTAATTAGCTATCGGTATCTGATTTTATAATAATCTAGCAAGTAAGATAACAGAAACAATACACAGAATTCTTGTTTGGTAATAAGGAGTTTGGTTTCTCTAGCCTAGCAGTGATCATTAATTTTGCTGTGTTTTGATTTAGTGTTCGTGTTAATATATTCCAGTATGTCTGAGGATATGAAAGTAACACCTGGTGTGCTCTGTGCAAATGTTTCTCTGCTTCAGGAGCAAAGCCAAAGGGGACATGCAGCTAAACCTAGAGCATCATTATAAACAGTCTGATGGGGATAAATGCTCATACTTTCTAAGGCTAAAAAAAAGAAGCAAATGAAAATACATGGTTCTTTATATATGTGTAGATGTGTAAAGACAGTGCAGGGGGTAGAGCTAAAAGAGCATTTATGCAGAGAATTTTACTTGGTGTCTATTTGAACAGTACAAGGCATTTTACATGCAGGTTTTTGTTTACATCTATGTTCAGGCTATGTTTGCAGTTTGTTAGTGGAGACAGTAAGCCCAATTAAAAGAAAAACCCTCTGTGCTCAGAGTTTTAATTTTGCTGATATCCCAAGACTGTCAAAGGTAGCAATTCCACTTAGATTTGAGTGTGCCAGCATTGAGCTTTGCTAGGCTAGAACACAAATAAAGCACTCCACTCCTTTTTATTTCCTCAGCTTCAAAACAGTTTCTTCTCTCCCTATGAACAATGCTCGTCTGCTTATGCAGAGCTCAGATCTGGTAACTCACATAGTTAGCTTACTACATAAAAAAAGTTCCAAGAATAACATGGAGGGCCACTGACCCTAAGACACAAAACCAGAATGTTGTTCACACCAAGCCAAGCTGCTGGATTGCTGGGCAAATGTAGCATAACTCAGTCAACTTTAGCAAAGACCGAAGTATCTAATTTTTAATTTCAGTATATAAATACATCACTGTCCTTTGAAGATAGCTTTTATTCTATTATGCCTTTGCGAGAGAGGCTGGTAGCTGAATGAGACCCTTTATCAGATGGCATTTCCCACTGGTATAATACCTACAGATGAAAACAAAATTAATCTCGCTCTATCATTCACTTTATTAAACTCATCTTTAAAATGGGAAACTGGAGCCTACCTTTATGTGACAGAAAGCCAGAAAGATCTGGTCAGAGTTTCCATCTATCTCACACTTAATAGGTAGAAACATTTTCTCTCTTATGTCCACCCACCCCACATGCATGTGCTTCCCCCTCTTTTAATCTTATATGCATTATTATGCACCCTTACAAGGATTTTTAGCATGATTAGCATGTGGAAACTGGAGCTTATTATATCCTGCGTATCTGTACATTAGCATAGAACCTCTGGCTCAACAAGATGTGGCAAAGCTTCAGCAGGGAATTTTCTAGCTCGTGAGGTGGATGTAGTGGTCAGTGGAGCTGAAGCGTTAGCTACATCAGCTAATTTACACACTGCCAAATGCATTTTTGGAGCTGCACTGGAAGAAAATGAAAATCCTGCTCTCTAACAAGCCTTCCTGAAGGCATCATGAGAAAATTATTACATGCACTATAAGCTCATGAAAGCTCAAATCTCAGCTTTAGGCTGTTCAGACCTGGGATTTTGACTCATGCCCACCTCTATATAAGACCTAAAAATCTAAGAAGAGTTTGGCCTATAGCAGGAATACCTTCTACTTCTGGAATGGCAGCTTTTCAAAATAGATTCAAGCATGGCAGCACCATATCACTTGGTCCCATAATCCAGGCTATATGAAAGAGCCCCCTTGCCCACAGCCTTCCCCCTGGACAAAAATAAATAAATAAATAAGCAAACAAATATATACACACAAAGCAAAACTACTCAAAAAAGAACGTGAGAATGGCTACAAAAAGTCAAGTTAGACGTCTTCCTTGCCCAGTTAGCCTGTCACTAACAGTGACCAGTGGTTGATGGGCAGCAGAGATGAAAATGTTAGGCAAAGGTGAGTATATAGTCACACTTCCCTAGCATATTTTTCCACTCATCAGCAATCTGTAGGTCAGGGCACTCCTGAACCAAAGCACTTTCTTCCTTTTGGACAGGCCTTGATGTTGCCTACTAAGGACTTTAATAAAAACTTTTTTAAGCCCAGAAATGTCTGTCACCCACAACAGTCTACAACTTTGCATTCCATAGCTTAACTGTGTTGTAAAAAGGACTGTATGTCACTGTACCCACACACTATCAAGTCGCTTTGTACATATACCAAAAGTTGACTCCTGATCTCCTATAGATGTGAGGCATGCAAAGAATCCCATTCATTCTTAAGACACTCTGGTTCAGGGACTGGGTTGCTGAAGAATTCATAGCCATTATTGTTGCTCCAGAAGGCTTTTTGAGAAATCAAATTCCCCAATAGTTAAAAGAAGGGAGCCTTATGGGGATACTCAGCTGACTACCAGGCAGGTTACAATAGCAGATGGATAACTATGATCCAAATTCGCATGATGCCAAAGCAGAAAGGTTGCTTTGAGCATTTTTCTCACTCCGTACTTCCCACCTAGGCAGGTCTCCATAATGTTCAGAGGATAGAGGCACATGAAAGCTTGTTTGAAGCCCCTTTCTCACACCTGTTCAACTAATTCTGTTGGAGGCACAGGGAGAACAATAAGGGAGACACAGCTGCTCCTTCACAGTCTCCAAATGTTAGTCAACACCACAGGAGCGTGCCTGGGGAGGGTGTTGTAACTACAGAGGCAACTAGCTCATTTCCCCAAAGCCACTTCTAGCCCACACAGCCTCTGCAGAGGCTGGGATGGGAAATGCTACCTAATCCCTGGGGAAATGCACTAGTGGCATTTAGAAAGACCGTGGTTAATTTCCACAGCCACAACTTTCAATGTTTGCATTTCAGCTGCTTGGTCAGTGACCAAGTTTTTCTATGGAAAAAACCCAGGCTCATGTCAACTCTTGGGCTCAGTAGAAGGTGTTCAAGATGCCTCATGTAGGCTTATAAAATGACAGACCACATTTTGAATTGTCTATATATGGTGCCCTGGGGCTGATGGGCAGGATGGGAGGAGAGCTACTACAGACTCACTCCAGCTCTGTAGCACTCTGTACCTTTGCACCAATGATCATTGCCTGGATCACTTGGTGGCATCTCACCAGTCAGTCAGCAACCCACATACTTGTAAGAATTGTAATACCAAACTTACTCTGGGGAAGCACAGGTCAGAGGTTCGTCATGTAACCACAAGTTCTGTGATCCATGTGCGCTCAGCTCTGACATCAGTTGTTTGAGACCTGAAGTCTATGAATGCATCACTATTTTTTTTTTTTGGGGGGGGGGGGGGGGGGGAACCCCACAAACCCAAACTTTCCATGAGTGCTTGTGAAGGAGGACTACAAAGAAGTTATTCAATGTGATTGCATATTTTCATTCTACTAAAATGTATGTGCACTTTTATATCTTGCAGTATTTGTTCAGTGTTGGAAACAGCCAATCAAACCACAAATTTGGCTTTATTTTTAAAAGTGCAACCAAAGCCATAAAGCCAAACAAGACAGAATTACAAGGAAACCAGACAGTTTATCTCATCCGCTAAGGACACCTTCGTAGCAAGCTGTTTTACAGTACCTATTCTTCCTCATAACTGTATCCCTTTTCTCTAGGGGATCATTTTAAGCTTTAGAAACTACAGAAGCCATCCTAAAGCCATTTTTCCTGAAGGGAGTACAAATGGAAAAGAACCCTCTTCTCTTGGTTTAGAGTGTGTAAAATGCTATCCTGATCCTACCAGGCTGAAAGCTGAAGTCCTCATTCAATGAATGCAGAAAGGCAGTGGATGGGCTTAGTAGCTTGCCCATGTGTTTTACTTTGAAAGGTGCCTAAGAAGCCATTTCCTTGTACTTTCCAGAGAATCCTTGTTTTTATTAAAGAAAGCTTTATCTGTTGGGATTAAAACTACAGCCAACTGAAAATCCACTCATAATCTTGAGACAATCCCTAATAGAGCATTTGCAGACACTGTAACTTGATAGTTACTTTGAAAATTTGGGTTTGGTTTTGGTTTGTTGGTTTTGGTTGCATTTTTTTTCCCTCTATGTATAATGCCCTGCCCTGTTACTTCCCATAAAAAATTCAGGATTGCCAGCATACCACAAGTGAACCTGTGCTTCAGATATTTCCTGCCTGGTGGGAAGTAGTAAATATGATGAGAGAGAAAAATTGTTCCTGGGAGATTTCCGATCTAATTTTGTAGACTTAAGATATCTGATTGTCCTGGGAACTCTGCCTTTGCAGCTCCCATTAATTTCAGTAGCAGGTGTCTAAATATTTCTCATGCCCAGAGGTTCACATATTTGTAGGAGGATGTAGATAAGGTTTGAATAAGCATATAGCAATTCTCAGTTTAAACAAAGCAGAACTCCTTGCCTCTTGCTTTTCAGCTATTGCTACTTACTGTCAAATATTAAACATGCAGGTGACGAGGATGTGCCAAACTGATCTAAGAAAGAACCAGAGGATGGTTTCCATTTCCAAAAGAACAGTGCCCTCTGTATAGGATGTGAGGTGCAATTTTTAGTTCTCTTTAATGGATGCACTGTAATTTCTTCACTCAGCTTTTTAAATTTTGAGAGAAAAGAAGAAGGGAATAAAGGTCACTGACATAATTGTTTTCAAAGATACATTATCTTAATCTAAGACATTTCTTTCCTTCCTTCACCACTTTTTGGTGCCTGTAGGATCTACTCCAGGATAAACTTGCTGTGACTCAGAAGAAAGGAAGCCCACAAGTCTCAAAGAGTACATGAGTCATACTTCCAATGAGACCTCTTGCTACTAATCTTGTGCAACAATTTTAAAACAACTACAGTAAAGGGGATGGTGACACAAGTTTTCTCTGAAAGTACAATTGCTGCTTTGCTGGTGAAACATACATACAAAAACCCACAAACTTATCTTTTAGTTTGCATCTGGTGTCTTCCACTGAGCAAATAGTGCCTTAATGCCTTAGCCCCTCTGCAAGGAAATGCACATATGTGTCACCGGGGAGCTCTGTCCCGTACTGCTGGCTGTGGCCTTGGTCAGAGGCACAGCCTGTGGATTGCACATCCAAGTTGAGGAAATCGTGTTTAGCTGCAGATGACCAATCTGAGATTACTGTATTTAACATAGAATCATAGAATCATAGAATAGCTAGGGTTGGAAAGGACCTTAAGATCATCAAGTTCCAACCCCCCTGCCATGGGCAGGGACACCTCGCTCTAAACCATATCACTCAAGGCCTCGTCCAGCCTGGCCTTGAACACTGCCAGGGATGGAGCATTCACAACCTCCTTGGGCAACCTATTCCAGTGCCTCACCACCCTAACAGTAAAGAACTTCCTCCTTATATCCAATCTAAACTTCCCCTGTTTAAGTTTTAACCCATTACCCCTTGTCCTGTCACATTGAGCTGTCAATGATAGTCTGTCCAAGTGGGAAGATGAGGTCTTTTTCTGCTTTTTTTTTTTTCCAGCAGAACACGTGATGCTCATGTCCATCTCCTCTATGAATTGTTCGGTTACAGCCTTTGGCATGCCAGGACTAAAGGGCATGTCCTTAACATTTCTGAGAGCAAAACATTACAGCTTCTTTCCTATAGAGGATTAAATTGTAGCTTCAAAATTTGATTCATAAAGTGAGTATTACTGCTCTGCCTATATACCCATTATCCAAGGGGACTCTGGTCATGTTGCAGCCATTTATTTCTGACATGCTAAATGATCTGAGAAGGATTTTGTTTAGTTGAGTTTGGTTCCTTTCTATTTAGTTGTTTTCCTTATATCACTTAAGAAAGTATTAAGAAACGCTATCATTAAAATGCCCTTTCTAGCAATACTGGCCTTGGTAAGAGAGGTAGTATGAGATGATGGTTTTGATAGATGTGAAAACTAATATTTCCATGGTTTTGAATTTAAAAAAAACATAATCCCTTGAAGCTTGCCTAAGAGCTAGATATGTAAGGGCTACATTTTGATTTTGTTTAAACTTTTTTTTCCCCTGATGATTTTCTTTCTTTCTTTTAACTTTTTAAAAGTGTTGATACATATTAGTGATATATTAATCCATAACCAGATAGGCTAATCAGAATAATAAAATAAGATAACATTGATGAGGTAAAATGCTTCAAAAAGAGACATTACTTTAATATTTGTGAGTTTTATCTGAATCTAGAATAGTGTCTCCCCAGTTTCCTCTTTTATCTATTCATTGCCTGACTTGCTTTCCCACTTCATTAAGACATTCTTTAATTTGCATTAAGTAACTAGAATCAGGCACTAAGTATCATCTAATAAAGGTGTCTTAAGAGTTTTGCAGTTCACGTTCTTGCCCATAAGTCTCACATTGCCAATTTTCTCTCAACTCTATGAGATAACTGTGAGATATTACTTAGTTTAAAATAAATAGAAAATCATAACATGGGCCATGCTTCTGTGACTCTGAAAGACATGGAAGAGATTTTTGTGCTTTTCTGATATAAAAATGTTCTTCTGACTTATTAGATTTTTCTTGCCCTTTAACTTCAGATGTATCTTGAATGTCAAGCTTGATGTTTTTCGTGTTTTAGTCATGTGCATTCATTTAGTGAGCTCAAATAATTTTCCAGCCTTTCTGGTGAAATTATGCCATTTTAAAAGGTGTCCTTTAGACAAATAGCAGTCCCTGTTAACAAGAACCAACATTTTTCAAACAGACCAGTATGGGTTTTTTTTCCAAGAAATTTGATTGCCATGGTCCTGACTTTTTCTGAGTTGGACTTTATATCATTTTTAAAGAGGAAGTGTAGATACTGATAGTATATATGAACTTGGGATTTTTGAAATGTTCTTATGATTAGCTGATGGTCTACAAGTTGAAAGCAATTGTTCCTACAGGAGGTTTTGCGCTGTAGTGTTTTTACCCAGTGGCTAGACCTGTTGCAGATTCTCTGTTCTACATTTCAGAGCAAAAAATATCGTAATTTTCCTCTGTGAAGGATTAATGAGAGCCACTGAGCTTTCAAATACCAAGTTTTTGGGTTTGATACAATATGCAAAATGGCTAAGGGATATAAAATTAAGAATAAGCTGGAAAAGAGTTTTAATCAGCCTGAAATGTTATTCTGATTTCATTTTACTTTGCTGAAAATAAGTAATAGTGATGGCTGTGACATTATGAATGCAAGTATCTAGCGATGTGGAGTCCCCTTTGAAGAAGGATCTCTGGATGATGCATCTGCTGAACCCCACAGACCTGGCTTTGCTGACTGGACCACTGCAGTCCTTCATCTACATTTGATAGGGCATTCAAAGGAAATCTTTATTTGTAAATTGAGTTATATTTTTTCAGCTATTTATGCCTATAAACATATGCCTTGTCCTTTATATAGGCATATAAACATGCCTGTATAAAGGCATATAAACATGTCCTTTATATAGGCATATAAACATGCATATATGCCTATGCCTTGTCCTACCCCATAAACTGGAAATTCCGCAAGGCAATATCTTTCACACGGGTCTGCATATAGGTCACCTTTCTGAGCCAATATTGGCAACAGGTTCACATGGCAACTGTATATTTCTAAAAAAAATAAATCCCTGGCTTTTCAATGCATGCAGTAGTTTACTATTGTGATTAAGGACAACAGAAATAGAAATCCTTGTTTTATTTAAATTCCACAAGTTTGGTGATTCTTTGGCAACTGTTTTTTGTATTTTTCTGAGGGTTGTAATTTTGAAGTTAAAATATTGGTATTTTCAATGTATTTCAAAAATAATATATAACAGCCGTTGATAAGAAAAGCATCAACAAAACCCGGCATTAGAACCGCTGGTGCGACATTCATGTTTTGCTGTACAATGTGTTACACCTCTTAGAAACACTCAGTTCTGCTCAAGGACAGTGCAGCAAAGAATTAAAATTCAAGCACTAGAGGCAGTCCCTTTCTTTCCTTCTGAATAAGTGAAGGAAAACAAGAAGGAAAAATAGAGAATACAAAGCAATGAATGATTTTGCCAGGATTTGTACTAAATATTGCCATGCTTTGACAATGCAGCTTTAACTAATAGTTTCTTGTTTGAAGATTCTAATGTGTATGAAAATATATGGTATAATATTCTAGTGCAGACTAGCAATTACTATTGGCTTCACTGGTGTTGCAGATAGTGAGTCAGGGTGGAAGAAGACTCATGCCTTCTAGCTCCTGTTATACATGGGAGCTACCTCACATATACCCACCAAAGAAAACATAGGCTTGCTAGATTTTAGCTTTTGCATCACATAGCAAAATAAATGCAGTTTGCTTGAAAAACATTCTAGAAAATAAAGAGGGGAGAAACAGTTTGTCTTCAATATATGCAAGGCACAAAGACATGTGAGTATGCATGACCAAATCAGAACAAATAAATAAATAGCTACAGTATTCTGCAAGGAAAACAGAGACAACTGAAAGGTAATGCACCAGGGTTAAATCATTTCTCCCCACCCATGTGTGGGGACACCAGAAGGAGGACAAGAGGGGAAGCCCCCAGGGCAGCTGTGAAGGAAGGAGGGAAAAGCCATCTCCTGGCACCCAGCTGTGGGGAAGGGGTGGGGGAAAGCATCCTGAAGGCAGGATTGCTGGAGAGAGGCAGAGGCAGAGCTAGCATGACTGCCCCTGAGGACTTCTGTGCCCTGGCTGTGCCCTGCCGCCAGGATACTATGGATTTGTCAGGAGACCCCTGTTCTGCCCTCCTTGAAAACACCTCTGTCTCCTGTGAGGCGTGACTGGGCCCCAACTGTCCTGAGGCAGCAACATTTTTTCTGAAAAACACATCTTTATTGCTGTACAAATTCATTATAACAAGGGACTTGTGTTCAGACTGAAGGACACACTAATTATTGTCCTGTGGTTTTCAATTAATAAGTTCACAGCTAACAGTTTTTAAGTACAGTGAATCATGCAAATTTCCATATCACAGCAGCTAATTTATTTGTTTGTTGGGGAATAGCAGGTGCCACATGAATCTGTTTTGAAATGAATGCCAAGAAATGCAGATGATTTTGATCTGAGCCTTGGGAGGAGGGAGCAGGAGGGACTGGCAGGGTAATGTAATGAAACCTTTGCACAGTGCAGGGTATCTAATGCGGGGTATGAACATGAAATGAGCAGCAGCACACATCTAATATCCAGGGGACTGATCCTGAAGCCCAGCCTTCACTGACTGGGGGATTTCTGGCCAGAACTAACATGACTGTGTCTCCAGGTTGGAATGATAAAATCCAGGTGCTTTCTGTATATGATTGCCAATGACTTCATTCTGTCTTACACATATAGTTCCAGCTTTTGTTCCCTAGGCAGTTTTCACTGCTGGTTGCAAACACAAGGATCATTAAGTTACAAGCTGGATTTATTTACCTTTTGCAGCTACATCTGAGAATAGTTGTCTGTTATACCAGGTTTTAATTTCAAGCCTGTCTGATGGGTATATAAGATGTGTTCTTACCTGTTCTTGCAACTTCACACAATTATGCTTTGGAATCAGTTCTGCCTGTAAGAGCCATAAGAGAGCTCAGAGGAAGACTCAGGCAAGAAAGGCATAGCAGAGTGCTGTGCCAGAGTTTTCCAGGACACAGGAGTGTTGTGACCTGAGACACTGATGCTGCAGAGCTCAAGCATGGGCACAACATACATAGACAGTTCTGCAGAAAATGTGTTGGGCTGTGGCAATCACTAGATGTTTGCTGGATGGCAGTAGTGCAAAGGCCCTGCTCTCCATGGATGAATGTCGTTCAGCATTCATACAGATAATCTGCAGCTCATGTGGATGCTCTCATATTGTAGATGTTGCTGTGGTTTTAGCTGGTCTTTGTGGAGAAGGAAACCCAGAAGCTATTTTGATGATCTTTTCTAAATGGTCAACACCTTAAGCAAGGGGCCAGGCTCCAGATGCATCTCACAAAATTTAAGGCACCTGAGGCTTTTAAGTGGGCTGTCCTAACATGTATTATTGGTGAAGGATGTTTCAGAGGTTATGTTTCAACTCAGATCTGGTGCTTTGATTTCTGATCTGGCTATAGAGGCAGGCTAAAAAAGACTGAGCTTCAAATGGTGAGATGATTTGGTGAGATGTCAAAAGCAAAGAGGAGAAGGGGTGATCTGTGGCACCTTTCCCACTGGCGGCAGGTCATCAGCTCACCTTTGTGGGCCCTCTTGCAAGTCATTCTTATATATATATATATATATATATATATATATATATATATACACTTTTTTTTTAAAATCAAGATGAGATATGGGCTAAACAAGTCTGCAACCTGTGCACCTTGGCTGCTTTATAAGACAAAAGTAGTCTGCCTTATTGTAGTCTTCTGTACAAATGACAGCCTCTAAATGCTTACACAATGAGGATATAATTTAAACTATAATTCGAATGTAAAAGTGACAAGAGACCTAAGCAGGCTATCCAAGGGAGAGACTGAATTATGTTCTTGATGTTTGAAAGGAGATGAAAGAGTCAGTGATAGGGAGAAGCCCATTCATGATAATGGCAGCAGAAGAGGAAATGTTTCCTGCAACATGAGAGATGAAAGTGAAAGAGGGAAATGCTTATGTAGCTGTGAGAAGGAATTTGTCTGGTTGTGACTGAAAAAGAAAACATGTTGGTAAAAAATAACATGATGAAAGTAGCAAGGGGGGGAAAATGGTGATCATTATTTTAGTAGGGAAATAGACCACAGGTCAAAAATAGGCAGGGCCTTAATCAGAGTGTGATAGCACTGCAGAATTTCCTGATGTCTTTCTTCAGGCAGGATGGATACTCGCATCAGGAGCTGGGATTTAATTAAAAACATACTAAACTGAATAACTCCTCTGACTGTCCTACATGTATTTTTTTTTTCCTGATTTTCATTTTGTTTAACTATCCAGAGTGGGGAAAAGGCATAGTTCCCGCAATTCAAGGAACCTGACTTGAATTTGATGGTTCCTTTTACAACCTATAAAAATCATATGGCTAATAAAGAGCATTTCTGACCTTTCACATGAAGATCACTTTGACTGCTTCCAACATATTCAGCCCATCTGTCTTCTTCTGGATATGTACTTCAGCAATGAAAAAAACCCTAACAGTAATAGGTAACAAAAAAAAATGAAACTATATAAACTGCGGAGGAGATAAAAATACTTAAATAGTGTCTTTAGAAGAGGTTTATATTTTTCTGTTTGATGGAATAAACCTCAGATGTCAGTGTTTTCATTCAGTGAAGACGAAAGCAGAGCATCAGGGCAGACAGAATCTAAAATATCACAAAAGCTAACATCAAAATGTTGGGGTTTTTTCCATGTTGATAGCAACTACTGATTCACAAATGTGAAGCTCTTGTAGTATCACTTGTGTCAGGAATGTCTGTTCCTTTAAAAGAAAAAAGCTTGCAACTGCTCCTCAACTTGGACCATGTTTCTCCAACATAATTTCACATGTTTTTAATGAGAAATAAATAGGTAACAGGAAAAATATATTTGTTGTGAATTAAATGATTCCCATGTACTACACTGAGTTCAAATTCTGGCCACAAACATTTAATATGTAAATGGTTCTGTCTGTAATCAAAGCCTTAAGAAACTCAGCTTCTGGATGAAAACAAATCCTGCAAGTTGTTACAGTGTTCAGGCAGACCCACTGAAGTCAGTGGAGATATCTTCTTTGTCAAAGTGGACTTTGAATCTTGGTCTTACAACAAACAAAAATTATACACGGAAGTGCTGATTAAATACCAACAGGTTCTTAGGGGAAAGGAGAGCATGAAAAAGGGGGTCAAAAAGGAGAAGGGGAATGAAACCACCAGGAGTGGGGGAGAGGGGGAGGAGGAGAGTGACACAGACTGGAATTGATCTAGAGGATAAACAAAGGTAAAGGGCATGCTTAATGCAGAAGAGAAGAACCTGGGAGAAGAGAGACAGAGAAAGAATGACACAGAAAAATAGCGGGGGGGGGGGGGAGGGAGTGGAACTGTGATAGAGAAATGAAGGCTTAAAATAAGAGTGAATGCTGGAAATGATGAAAAGATAGATAGAAGCAATGCTAAGAGGGAAAGAGGAAAAAGACTGGCATAAGTCCTCAGTGACACTAGGAGTAGAGAAGCTTGAAAGAAGCCTCAGCTAAACAATAGATGGATGCAAGACAGAGGCACGAGGGGGGCAGCACAGATTAAATGAGAACCAAATGTAACCGTAACAAAAGCTCTGAGATGTAGGCAATGAAAGCATGTTAACAGGGAACTGTTTTGTGTTTGTATGTGTGCATGTGTGTTTTCGCATACTGTAGAAAATTCTCTCTCTCCCTCACCCAAAAAAAAACCCTACTGCAACCCAAAACAGTCTCAAAAACAAAAATGAAGGCCACTCAATGTCATTCTGGACTTCATTTCCTTTCTTTTTCACATTCTTTCCTCTTGTAATTTTCAGACGAGCACCTCTGTGGTTGTTGTCCCTCCTTCAAATCCATTTAAAAAATTCTCTCTTGCTGTGATGACAGAAAAAGATGTGACAATTGGCAGGCTGCTGCTGTGCTGAAACTAGTATTTGTCGTGCTGACCAGTTTTTTAGCTGTTTCTTTGTAATTCCTAGATACCTCTTTGTACCTGCTTATTGTTTTTTTTTCCCTTGGAAAGGAAGCACTTTAGGATGGGGCTCTCTCTGTGCTTGTGAGCAGCCAGTGAAGAGGAATATTAGCTAAGATTCTTCCATGACTACTGTAAGTCACTTTTGAAAATTTCTGCCTGTGTCTAAGGGATTCAAAATTGGCCTTTTTCTTGGTTGAAAGGTGTGTTTAGCTGCAACACTGCTTTGCTGTTTACACATGCTACATCAAAGCTCACTGAAAAGCCTGAATGGAGGATATAGCTGATGGCTGTAGCTGTTGCTATGCTGGTGCAGCAGGAGTGGCCAAGGGTCTGTGGCACAGGCTTCTTGTGCCAGCACTTCAGGCTCCTCACTTGCTTTCCGGTGACCCACTGTGGCAGGTGAGTGTACACACCTCAAGGTGAGTTTCTGTTGGCCCAGTCCCCCGCAGAGCACAGCATTAGCCAAGAGAGCATACAGAAGTGAAGCAAAAGTACTCAGGTTTGTTCTGTGCCTGGAAAAGCAGTAAATCCTACTCCTTTTGTGCCTGTGTTCCTGAGAAGGGTGCAGAATGCAGGAGGGCTCCCCTGGACATGGACCACCTCTGTCTAAACAGGGGAGGATTTAACACCTTGAAGTACTCTCCACCCATGAAGCTTCCCACTGTCACACAGCACCAACCTGCTCTGCCCTGACCACTGGTTTGTTACCTGCACAGCTCTCTACATCAATGTCTATCAGTCATCTCCTTTCCTGATGCCTGTGACAGCAGATGCATCTGTCTGCAGTTATAGATGGGAAAAGTGGCTGTTGGTGCAGCTGGAGAATGAGTCCCTGGAGGCATCTCCTTTGAGCTGCAGCCTCAACTGCAGCTCAGCACATCCTTCCCCAGGCTTTAATAACCTGTATGTGGCACAGTTGCTCAGTTTCCTGTGAAACAGCACAGAAATACAGCAATACCTACTGCTACCTGCTGCTCAGACAGGTGGTATGAGAGAGCCCCTGAATCTATGTGCAGCAATATGCAATATTTGAAGATGTTTCTTAAATAATGACTGTCACTGATACTTTGTGTAGATTTTTCTTTTTCAAAAAAAAAAAAAAAAAGCTACTGAGAGAATCAAACGGCCACTTGGGACAAGAAGGGGAATACAGAAGAAAAAAAAAACTTACAGTGCATCTGAGCAGCTTGTTACACAGAAGGTGACAGAAACAAAAAAAATGTGAAATAGTTGCTAACTCAACAGAAGAACATATTCCTGGTGTTTGGTTAGATTTTTGTTCTGATTTTCTTTTTTTACCATAACCAGGGAACTCCTGAACTATTAAGTGCAACAATATGGGGCAAAGAAGGGAGATGCTGTGAGTAACAAACAGCACTTCAAGGAGCCAGTGCTCCTGAAGTTATTGCTCAGGTACCATTCAATGCACAGATTGAAATAGGCTGTTTGTGAAGTTTGGATAAAAACCTGCAAAGAATTCTAAGCTCTCTTAAATCTATTTGTGGATGCATTACTTGGAGGCTAGAAGGATGAAGTTCTACAAGTGGATTTGAATTTCCCAAAGGTCTGAACTGTACTTCTATGCCAAGAAATCCACATTATTGAGTTTTTAAACAAATGACCATTAATGATGATCTTAATGATCATTGACATTGTTCTTGTAGGAGAGCCAGGGAAATGTCACCCAATGCAATCCTTGCTACTAAGGGGTTAAACATTTCCTTTGCTAAGGCTGCTTGCTGACCTAGCTGAAAGAAAAAAAGCTATAGGTCAGTGGCTGAGATTGCCCTTCATTTAGAAGAACTACCCAGGAAGATTACAGTAAGTGTGTAGATACTAAGCTAGGAATTAGAGACCATAGAGTGCTGATTTCAGTTCTTTTATGTGCAGTCTGCTGGGAGCTGTACTGGCATACACTATTCCAGTAACAGGGGATACATTGCTAATGCCTGGGGGCTTGAGCGTCACCTAAGTCTTTGACAGGGAACAGGCAGAAGAAGAGATGGGTTGGTCTGATTGAGTAAGTGAAGTCATGACTAAATGATCACACAGGGTAAAGGGAAGAAGACATCATTAGTAATCTTTAGATTTCTCTCTGTGAAACTTTCTCTTGTTATCCAGCAATAACAGAAAAGCAGGTGGTGAAGGCAATGTTGAGCTTACATATTCAAAGTACATGGAATAAGGTTGTATGATAAAGATAAAATTTGGCAAATGCATAACATGATCTTATTGTTGGCCTATTAACACAGTTTGGAGCCTTCAAATATAACAACAGAGAAGGTCCTAAATCTGCTATTTCTCTGGGTGGAGCAACAGCAGAACAAAGGAAATGCAGATGTTTGGCAATTGTTGACAGTGGAGATTAGAACTGATGTAATTAAAGCTATGTAATTTACCAACAGCAATACCTTCAGTTTAGCATTCTGAGTGTCTGGTAATGTTGGGCAGCCGATGGCAGGCCAGTTTACAAGTGACAGCCAGAGTATTCTTTTAACAATATTTTAATAACCTGAGTGTTTGAGCTTACAAGTACCCTGCACCCTGTGTCAGCTGGCTGGCACCTGTTCTCACAAAAGTAATAGAAGTAGTATATTACATTTTGGAACAGCAATTGGCTCTTGCCAATGTTGCCATGCAAAGCACCACATTCAGCTGCAGCCATACCTCATCTTTTGGAGTTAAATTGTGGGAAATATCAACAGAGAATTCATCTACAGAGATTTGGGTAGGAGGAGAGAAGAGTGGCTGTGCATTGATTCAAAACTCATGTCACAGGTAGAGATGATTTAGGCAGGGGCTTAGAAGTGTCTGTAAGAAACTGATTGGTGAAGTTGAAACAGATCCCTAAAGTTCTTCTGGATGAAGCAGAAGACAGTGCAAAGCACTAACTAGAAAACTAGCAGGAAATCTTTCTGAAGAAAACCACCTGAAGGCAGATTGCTTTCGAATATGGCCTTGAAAATCACTCTAAAATTAAGGGAGCCTGTTATAGCCATAGTGGATTGACTTTAATGCACTGAGACAAGGACCATCTCCCCTCTGTGCTGACCTGTGCTCCAATGCAATTATCTCTTCAGCTGATTGTACAAGCCTCTTCCTCACAACTGGGAGCTGTTTTCATAGATCTCATTGTTTTAGACAGTCTTAGAAATGACGGTGTATTTCTAATGTAAGAAAGCCCTAACAGTGGCTTCCCTACTAATGGACTGTAATTACAGGATTGATCCCACATCTCTGGCAATACAAACCGTTCTGTGTTTTCTAAGGCAACAACAGCAGCATAAATCAATGGTCTGCCACAACAATCTTAGAGGATTCAGGGTGAAGAGACCTTGTTATACACACAGTAAGGTTTGGTAAATTGGGAGAACACATACCTGATTAGCATAGTGTCATTAACTTATCTCCATGGACATGTGAAGGATTGTCTTTCTACTGTTCTTCATTTAGCAGCTAGAAAGAAACTGATCATTTTCAGAATGGGCCTTTACACTTGAGAGTGGCTCTATCTGTGTTAGAGGCAGCGGCAGGAGCTGCAGAAGACATAGAACAGATGTTGAACAAGATTCTCCCCTTGGGGGAGAATGATCTCTTTCTTCCGAGAGGATATGGCACTGGCATGTTATTGGATAGGAGCAGGGAAACAATCACAGCATGGACACTGGCTTCACAGTCTCTCATGGATAAAGTGTCTCTAAAATCATGTTAATAAAGAGGAACACTTGTCTATGGAGCAATAAAGAGGATGCCTTTCAGCATATTCATGAAAAAGTATAGCTACTTCATATTTTTGTATTTGAAAGTCAGACATCTGTTATGTCATATTACAAAAACTAAACTTACAAAGGATAATAGATCTGATTCTTCTCACTCTATGTGATTTTTTTGAATGCCTTGGTCGTTGTCTCAGCAATTTTTCATCTATGCCTTTGCCTGGCCATATACCCCATTAATATGAATTCTGACCATCAAGGAAACTTGGCCTCCTGGCTTGACTTTATATTTTCCCTATCACTAAGGTGACAAACTGTCATGGCAATCTTGACTTTAGGCTGAAGCCAGTTCCTGTCCCTGAACTTGCCAGCTCATGTTGCTGCAATGCTGTGGGGCTCTGCTGGTGAGACCTGTGCCCTGCCTGCTTTGCTGCTGTGCTCAGCTCATGGCTCACCTTTCCTTACAGAGCAGTCCATTACTTTTGTCTGTACAGTCAGTTGTTTGTGTCCAGCAAAAACGCCTGTGTCCTCTAGCTCCTCTTTCATTGATAGTAGTGACATGACAGAAGCGGACATGGTAAGGTCCCATAGCTAGCTTATGCAGAATGTAAATGTGTCTTTGATAGTCAGCTCCCTGCTTAAAAACTTAGGTGGATCCAATAGCAGCCAGTGTACTAAAAGTCTTTGTCTGTTGTCTGTCTCTTGTTCTGAAAGTCTTAGAGGACAATCCCTAATTTAATGACAGAAAAGTATTTACTTCTTATGGATCAAGAATCTGTGTACATTGTCACATCAATCAAACAGCCATAAATTAGAACACTGGTTCAATTAAACTCTGAGTGAAATGATCTAGTGATTTATCTGAACCTATTGCTGCAACCAGAAGATATTGCTGCTTATTAACAGTGAGAGTAGTTACATCAGGTTTTTCTCTTTTTGGCATCCTATGTGGTCCACATCCAACAATAAAATGTTGCCTGAGGGGCTGGAAAACAATATTCCTGCCATCATGAAGTGTACCCAGAAACTAAAAGGTTGGCTCAGAACTTTATGTGACTTTGCACAGCATGATGTCCATTGGGCCCAGACAGAGCAAGAACAAACAACCAGAAAAGGAGCCAGATGAAGAAAATGGGAGTCTGGGACTGAGTCTTGGTGTTAGTGTCCAGCTGGCCTCATTATTAGCCAGATGGCAGGTTCAGTATCAAGCCTCTGGAAGGGTCAGACCAGAAAATTACAAGATATGCCAACTGGATTTGGAAAAAGACAAGTAAAGGAAACAAAGAAAAGAAAAGCCAGATCTATCATGTCCATCTGCTGGGCAGATGGACAGCTGTAGAAGGATTTCTCAAAGTCTCATGTAAGTATGATCCAGGGCTTGGACTGAATGATAATTCCTCAGAGTACAGATTATACCAAGAAGATATGTAATCCTTGCACAATACAAACCAATAACTTGTTTTGTAAACATGTTCAAAGCAATCTTTTTTTTAGTTCTATTTGATTAGATAGCATTTAGCTTCTAGTACTTGTTTCCATACACCCGTTTGGATGCCTGATTGCCTTTGTGAGATCACATGATGAGTGCCTGAAGAACCATAGATATGTGGAAAAGGGCACCATTTGTTACAAAGCATTTGGCACAGTCTCACTGATCTTAACGCCAATCCAGATCACCCTGGAAAATTCTGCAGTGGCCTCCCTAAGATGTGCCTTTAAAGTAATTTGTTATCACTGCTGTGGATAGGAAAAGCATGTTACATGCCTTAAAATTAACCAAAGGTCTTGCTAGATACCCATCCCTCAAGTCCTCCTCTGAAAAGCCTTCCTTTTTCAATCAGTAGGTCCCTGAATATAAATTGTTGTCAATTTTGTGAAATACAGAATCAACGTTTTGACTAAAGTCTTACAACCTCATAGACATTGCATTGGACTTCAGATAACTGGAAAAATTTGAAATACCATTTGCAGAAGACATCCCATTTACAATTCTTCTAAGGGGCAGACACCTCAAATACATGACTAGAGGAAAGGCAGCTATAGCTGCAATACCAGCTGAGACCATTAAATCATTGCAAACTTGCCAGTGAAGACTGACCAGTTTTTATGGCCAAGTGAGAATTACGGTTACATGCTATTACATGGTACAGTTACATTATTAATAATTATGGTTACATTACAGATATTACATGATGTTTGTGCTGATCTTGCTGCACCTTCTACAGACAGCTTTTCCTAATGGGTAAGTCCCAATGTGTTCTGGGCACAAGGATTTAGTACACTGAGCTTTGAGTCTCTAGGTGGTCCCTTTACAATTTAGACTGTCTTTCATAGAATAGCACTCTTACAGGAACATCAGGAAAAAGGAATATCCAGCATCATATTCAAGCCTCAAGGTCCAATACGGTGTTGCATTGAAGGTTACTTCCAGAGTTCAAAGTTACATCCAGACTCTGATATACTTTTTTCAACAGTAACATTATGGTTTGTTTTATCTATCTTAAATAGTAGCTTGGGAATTACGATACGGTAGCACATCTGCAATAATTTTGTGTCATGGTAAAGTATTGCCCTGAATGACAAAGAAAATCTGCACTCATTATTGTATTCAGGATAGTGTTGTGGGAAACTGGGAACCAACCAGGAAATTAGCTTCCAATACATCTGATCTGAAATAAAACACCAATGTGAATGGTCCTGTAGCAAACTGGTACAGCCCAGTTCATTTCTACCTTACTTCTATCTAACTCACAGGCAGGGAAATTATATAGAAAGTGTGAACTGAAGACAGCCTCTATCCCATGCTGATTCATGAGCTATGTTTTCTACTTGTCTGGAAGAGTATTGAATTGCCTAGTCCAAAGACACGTTATGTACCTTTTTAATGATTTTACAGTATGGATAGTGGTGTGCCCATGCCTGGGATATGCCCTGACCTTGCCCAGTTTACTGGTATAGTTGTAGCTGCAGAGTCCAAGTAGGGGTAAGAGACATGAGGACAGAAGAAGGTAAATCAAATTCAATTAGCTGTTCCAAGATGTGCTACTGAACTCAACATAGACAAGCAGTTTATATATCATGGGACCAGACTTTAATCCCGTGACAGACTATAGTACTCCTAGATCTAGCAAAGAGGACTAGAAACAATAATTTTGGCATTGGTCTAGCAGTAACTGGAAATATGAGTAGGAAAGCAATGAAGAGCCCATGACAAACTTCTTGTTCTCCTCTGCTCTTTCTGAGCTCTGAGGGGAAAAACTGATGAAAGCAGACTCTGAATGAGATATTTGGTACTCAGCTGAAGATGTTTTTTCATCTGCATCTGCACTTCACAAAAGCATATGTTATAGGCACACTGCTGTTATGCACTTGCAAAGCACCCAAAGGTCAAAAACCTAACAAGAAGGAGATGGGGGAAAAATGCAGCTTGTGAAGGAAACAGAGGAACTGATGAGTTTTGAAATGCTTCAACACTCCTGCAGACATCATAGGTATTATGTTGCAGCTTTCCAAATTTTTACAGATTAACTATGAATTCTTGACTTCTCTGAAATTCTTTTAGTTTGTCAAGGAGTGAATGAAAGTGGGAACAGTGGCTAGAATTTGGCGTGTCATGTATTCTGCGACAGTTTCCCAGCAAAGGCAAGGCACACATGGGTTGATGTTCTAGCAACACAGCAAGCTGAGGTAGACACCAGCCAAATTAGGAGAAGCAGAGCTCTGAGGCTGTGCCTCCTGAGCAAGGGAAGAGTTGCAGTCTTTTACACAAAAGCAGCATTTCTAGTACTTGAATCACAAAGGATTCTCCTATTGCTGGAGTCAGCAAGAAAAATGTTAACTTGTCTCATCCAGAAGAAATTTTCATCATTCTTAGCTTAGTACATGCCATTGACTCAGTGCAATCCTTCAGGAAGCAATATTTATCCAGGCAATATCTTAGTGTCAGTAGGCAGCACGGCAGCACCCATGTAATTGAAGCCACAGCATGCCATTGCACGTAATGAAAGCAGCGCTATACAAGGTTACCAACCTTGTGGAAGCGAGACCCATATGAGCAGTTGTGGCCATTAACTGTCTTTATCCTTTTCATTATGTTTGTGAACCTGGTTCCAGGCTAGCAGCCTGTGGTAGCAGGCAGCAAAGACAAAGTTTTGCTGAGATTCCATCCACAGAGAGAAAATAAGTGACAAAATAGTACTCACTGGGCAACGTCCTGTTTATAACTTGTGCTTGGGAATGGCCACATCAATGTTCCTTTAGACAGGGAGAGAGTGATTAAAGCCTCATTTTAATTTCCTTTTGTACCTGACTGTTATCATCCAGATAATTTCAGTGTCCTTAATCAACTTTTGCAGGAGTAAACAATGCTATGCTAATAAGTGTTGTGCTATAAACATTTCCTAAGGCATTAAATGTTACCGCATTCATGGGTAAATGTTAGATTGTCCCATTTTTTGAGATGGAAAAATGGAAGCAGAGACTGGTAAAGTAAGTGGTCTGTGATTATATTAGTCTGTGTCAGACCAGATATTTCAAGCTATCCTGTATTTAAGCACCAAACAGCTCTTCATCTCAGGTTTTACAGCTCTGTATAAAAATCTCCCATGTGAATTTGTCTATAGATTTTAACACGAAGAAAAAAAAATACAAAAACAAAATAAAACACCCTCCAAAACCCAAGCAAACAAAAAACAAACAACACCCCCCCCAACACACACACACACAAAAAACACAACCAAAAAAACCCAGAACATAAAAAAAGCCCCACAATCTTCCCCCCTTTTTCTCCCCCAGAAATCAAAACCCAAATGCAAAAAACAAGACCCTCAACTTAAGGAAAGCTTTACTCTTACCTAATGTAGGACAACTGTTTCTGTAACAGTGCAGCGGATGACTAGAGAAAGAGAGGCGCACGTTACTACTCATTACCTATTCCACAAGGAAAAAGCAAAGATGATGAACAAGCTTGTTACCAGATATGACACCCCAAGCAACCATGAAGCATTTGCTGAAACAGTTGGGATTTTAGTGCCAAACATCTTGATCTTATCACTATCACATTACACAGCTAAATAATACAGAAGTGAACGTGATGTATTCTCTCCAGCAACATTATCCCATAAATGGAAAAGAGTGGAAAATGGAATGTGCTATATAAGCATAAAATATAGATGTAAGCCTTAATTTTCACTAAAATCAATGAACCTGACTTCTGCTTTGAACTTATGTAGCACGTTCCATCTTCCCTATGTTATTGTCTCACCAATTAGAAAAATTTAAAAGCCAAGATAGGGGCAGCAGCTGCAACAACAAACAACAAACAAAGTCCAGGACCTGAAGAAAATAATGTATGCTTTTTATAATAGGATAAATGATAGCAACCTTAAAGGCCTAAGACAATTCCAGCATCTTTATCTCTCACTTTTCCTATTTTTGCAGTTTTCTTATAGTTCAAGAATCATAGCACTCCTGTCAAATCCTCCGAGTTTGAATACCCTAGATAGAAGCTTACTCTGAGTGCAGCTGTCAATTTAAAAAACTTGGTGAGATATCTATTTTTTATCTTCTGTATTCTTACGATTTACCTTTCTGAATTACATTCATGTTTTTCCTGAAGTGTGAAAGACATGAATTTTTCCTGCTTTTATTTCTTTCCTTCCTTTTTTTTTGGGGGGGTACCACTGTGATGCAGCTTGTCTGTGATCACTGAACAATGGGAACATGACAGTTTCTGGCAGAGCACATGGGACATTTTATCACAATAACAGACCCTCAGGATGCTGTGGTTGCAAGGGGGTGAAATATGCCCAGTCAAATTAATATATGGACCAGACAAGAAAAGCTAACATCGAACCAATATTTCAGGCATTGTGCAGTTTTCTATATATGTGTACATAAACAGTAACAGGGAGTACTGTGAGCTACAGGAGCAGGATACAAAGCAAGGAAGAGTGTAGAGGCACACTTCCGCATGGTTTGGTGCTCTCCTCCACCCACCTGCAGGAAAGACACCCTGGATGGTACCAGTGCCTGGCCCATTCTTGCTCTTGCGCAGGGCCAAGCAGCACGAGGGAGCCTGTACTAGTGAGCAAAGGGAACAGTCATAGGCCAGCTCTTATCTTATACTCAGTAGATGTGTATAGACATAGCCAAATTTCCAAACTGTCACGAGGATGTCAGCCCCATTCCCCACCAAGCCTGCTGGTCAAGGCTGTCCTGCTGAGCTGCTGGAGCTGCTCTGGCTAAGCCCAGGCAGGTTTGGTGACTCACACGGTTCATACTCATGTTCATGTGCTGGGTGCATTGGATATAGGCAGGGCTGGACATGTACAGTGCAGCCCAATACTATGGAGTCTGAACTCAAATCTGTAGCCCCAGTGAGCCAGTTGATAACCCAATTAAAGCCAACGATCAGGAAGGAAAAGGAATAATCATAGTGCTTTTGTCTAGTGATCATTTCATTCTTTGGATAAAGCAGATATGGCTAAGAGATTGCAGTGTCCCAGCTGGCATTTTGCATCCCATTTGGCATCTAGACCTAGCCAGTTGGAAGATATCTAAATGTTATTTTAACCTGGTGACCCAGAGGATCTGACCCACAGCATCAGAAAGCCTGTTCTCACAAGAAAATACTCACATAAATATTGCAGGTAACTTAAAAGTGGAGACTTCATGGTGAAAAACAATTCCTGATTCAAAGCTCTGTTAAGCCAAAACTCTCCTTGGCCTCTATGAACTTTAAATAAACTTGAAAGCAGATCACAGATATCATATTACTTTAAATACTTTATTTTCTGCATTATTCCTGCCTACAATGTCAATAAAGGAAAGAGACCTAATTATTATCTGGGAAATGACTGCCTGATTCACTGGGGAGAAATGCCATACATTCCTTCTGTTCTTTCCTACTTTGATTCTTAGGAGACAAAATATTTGGTTTCATTTTTCTTTCAGTAGATAATATGCCAACATTAGCTGATATGAGGCTGTCACCTGCTCACTTTTTATAAGTAAATTACTACAAGCTCACTGTTTAACCTTGCTGACTGGCAAGCCTAAGAAATATATATCTGTAAAGGAGCCTGCTGTTAATCAGTACACCAACATCAAACTAAAAAAATATTGTCTCTCATGCAGATGACCAGCTGGCTAAAGCAAATAAGACAGAAGTCTAAGAAGCTGCTGTGACTCTCTCTGTGAAGTGAGCAAATACTTTCATGTCAAGTATTTCTATGCAAGAAAATCCAAGCAGAGCACCCAGGGAAACCAGAAAGAAATGCAGATGTTTGGACTGACTTCTCACTACAACTTGATTGACACATTGGTTGGCTTTGCTTAGTTGCTGAGGCGGCCTGCTTGTGAAGTGGGACCTTTCCCAAGAATTTTGAGGCCACCTGTGACTTTAACCCTTCCTTGTTCCTACATGTTAAATAGTACCATGGGGATTCCTGTAGTAGAATGCTGGTATGTCTGATCCCTCCGCTTGAGTTCAGGGACATGATACTAAATGGGTTAGAAAATGAGTTCATGCAGTAAATCACAAGCAAGAGGTTCTTGAATTATTTCACGCAAATATTTGCATATCGATTACCCATGTTCCTCCTTTCTTTCTGTAGCTGCTCAATCACTTACCAATTTAGATTTCTATTGATGGCCCAGGAGCCTGTCGTATATTGACCAGTACGTGGGAGTTGTAACATCTTGAATATATTAGGTCTAAAGGGAATAAAACATTGCAAACTGCTTTGTAGCTGAGACATTCCTAAAAGGTATGTTCAGGGAAGTGGTAATTCAAGAATAACTGGATAGGAAATTGCCCAATCAATGAAGTTTGACGTTTACTTATAATTTCACAATATGCTATTATGCTAACCACTTGATTGGCATATATTTATATTGTGGTTTCCAAGCACTCAGGAAATGTGGACCCAAAGAATGGGTGATTTCTTTGGGAGATGAAACAGTTGTCAAATACAAAGTATACTGATTGCTGCTCCACTTTGCTTACCAATTTCTGGTGTCTTTAACAACAGAAATGAAATGTCAAAGCCCAGTGCAGCTGACAGGTCAGAGATGAACAACAACATTTTTGGAATCCAAGGAAGTTCAGCACCTTTGTGTTTATGTTCTTTTGACCAAAGTGTTTCCAAACCCTATTACAAAACTCTCAGTCCTAACCTGCTTCCTGCACCACTGTATATCTGGAATCGAGCCTCTTCTGACTCTGCTAGGTCTGCACTTGTCTTTAGTTTCCATTAAGCCTGTGCAATCGTGCTGGCTCCTCACAAAGGAAGGGTTTTCACTCCAAATAAGCAAACAAACATTTCACATTGGTCCTTGCTTATCACAGTTACTCCTGTCCTTATAAATAACATTAATAGTTCAATAGCTTTTGTACTTTTGCCACACTACCACTTAGTCAGTTTCCATCAATCACAAGCTGAAATAAATCTCTGATAGAATCAAATTAAGTGCTCTGTGAACAGTTTGCATCACTTCCCGAGCTTGGTCCCTGAACAAGGACTCTCCATCGCCTATTGAATATTTACTTTATGCTACCCACTACACAATGCACTCTATTGCTCTTATCCAGAACCCCCATTCTTAATGAGTCTTTTAGCATGTGGAAAGAAGAGGTTTATAAATAACTACACTTTCAGAAAACACCCTCAAGCACTTCTTTTTACAGTATTTACTAACAGCTTTTCTATGTTATTTTTTATTATTTATCTTGTGATCAAAATCAGACTTTACTGTGTCGTGTTCAATATTCTACATGAAAATATATATAGCAGATCTTGTCTCACCAACTGCCATTCACAAATTTCCTGCAAGATGGAAAACAAAGTGACATGTGGCCTAGAAAGTCATTATATGCTATGATAGATCCAAGTGTGTCTGTTCCTAATGGATTCTTATATAAATTCTACCCTTAAGGTCACTTCCCTGAAAAACAACATTGAAGAAACTAGTCTCTATGCTGGAAATGCCTGCATGAACACACCTCTCAACAGGTCATTCCTGTTGTTTGTCCCTGAATTCAAAGCCCTACAGAACAACTCTTTGCAGAATATTGTGATTACTTGGCAAAGACAATAATAGCTCTGAACATATTCAGAACAAATGGATCTGAATGAGTCATAAGTAAGCTTATCCAGAAGTGTTGCACTTCTTCTGCCTTTGATTATGAGCAGGACTTGGTGTTAAAGATCCCATCCTTGCTAAAAACTAAGTAACTGTCCATCATTCCAGGATAAATTTAAAAGTGATTAAGAACAAAAACCTATATCCTGCAGTCCCTATTACTCTCCTGTTATAAAACCTATAGAATAAAGACATTGAGGAAGAGTTGCTGTCATTGTCAATGACTTTTTCTGCTCATATTTTTGAAGTAATTATCAAATTTCTTTGCCTCGGTCTTCACTGGCAAAGCCTCTGACCACACCACCCAAGTCTTGGAAGGCAGACACAGGGACTGTGAGAATGAGGACCCTAGGCCCACTGTAGGAGAGGAACTGGTTTGAGACCATCTTAAAAATCTGAACGTGCACAAGTCCATGGGTCCTGATGAAATCCATTTGTGGGTCCTGAAGGTGCTGGTGAATGAAGTTGCTAAGCCACTGTCCATCATATTTGAAAAATCATGGCAGTCAGGTGAAGTTCCCAATGACTGGAAAAAGGGAAATATAACCCCCATTTTCAAGAAGGGGAAAATGGATGACCCGGGGAATTACAGAACAGCCAGTCTCACCTCTGTGTCTGCAAAATCTCGGAGCAGATTCTCCTGGCAGGCATGCTAAGGCGCATGAAAAACAACAAGGTGCTTGGTGACAGCCAGCATGGCTTCACGAAGGGGAAATCCTGCCTGACCAATTTGGTGGCTTTCTATGATGGGGCTACGGAACTGATGGACAGGGGTAGAGCAGTTGATGTCATCTACCTGGACTTGTGCAAAACGTTCAAATTGTCCTACATGACATCCTTGCCTCTAAATTAGAGACATCAATTTGATAGGTGGACCACTCGGTGGATAAAGAACTGGCTGGATGGCCGCACACAAAGAGCTGTGGTCAAAGGCTCTGTGGCCAGGTGGAGACCAGTAACGAGTGGTGTCCCTCAGGAATTGGTGTTGGGACTGGTCTTGTTTAACATCTTCATCACTGACATGGACAGTGGGATTGAGTGTGCCCTCGGCAAGTTTGCCGGTGACACCAAGCTGTGTGGTTCGGTTGATACACTGGAGGGAAGGAATGCCATCCAGAGGGACCTTGACACGCTTGTGAGGTGGGCTTATGCCAACCTCATGAAGTTTAACCATGCCAAGTGCAAGGTCCTACACCTGGGTCGGAGAAATCCCAGGCCCGGCTACAGGCTGGGCAGAGAAGAGATTCAGAGCAGCCCTGCGGAAAAGGACTTGGGAGTGCTGGTCGATGAGAAAATGAACATGAGCCAGCTTCAGTGTGTGCTCGCATCTCAGAAAGCCAACCGTATCCTGGGCTGCATCAAAAGGAGCAGGTCGAAGGCAGTCATCCTGCCCCTCTCTACTCTGCTCTAGTGAGACCTCACTTGGAGTATTGTGTACAGTTCTGGTGTCCTCAACATAAAAAGGACATGGATCTGTTGGAACAAGTCCAGAGGAGGGCCACGAGGATGATCAGGGGACTGGAGCACCTCCCGTATGAAGATAGGCTGAGAAAGTTGGGGCTGTTCAGCCTGGAGAGGAGAAGGCTGCGTGGAGACCTCATAGCAGCCTTCCAGTATCTGAAGGGGGGCCTATAGGGATGCTGGGAATAGCCTCATCATTAGGGACTATAGTGATAGGACAAGGGGTAACAGGCTCAAACTTAAACAGGGGAAGTTTAGATTGGATATAAGAGGGAAATTCTTTCCTGTTAGGGTGGTGAGGCACTGGAATAGGTTGTGAATGCTCCATCAGTGGCTGTGTTCAAGGCCAGGTTGGATGAAGCCTTGAGTGACATGGTTTAGTGTGAGGTGTCCCTACCTGTAGCAGGGGGGTTGGAACTTGATGATCTTAAGGTCCTTTCCAACCCTAACTATTCTATGATTCTATGAAAATAGTAAAAAATCACAGACAGCTACCTTCACACTGCTGTTTTTCAGATAGGCCAGGGAAATGTATAAATGATGAATGGGGTAAGATGGTGGCACAAACATTTTAAGGAAGGTCAAGGATCGTAATGAATATGGAACTAAAAGCTAACAAATTCCTTTTGTGAAAACCACTTGTGTCACTGAAGACCATACACTGTGCTATTCCTCTGTAACTGCACTAAAGCCCACTAAGACGTTAACTTGAAATGATGGTGAGGTCCTTATTCTCCATTCCAATATCTTTGAAGAAGATCCTGATTTTATTTTTTTTCTGCAAATAATAAGCCCAATTGCAAGAGGACCACAAAACATCATGTTGCTCTTTGCAAAAGTGCTACCATGTAATGTCGGTAGCTTTGGTTTTACTTAATTTTGTAATTAAAGTTTTCATTGATTTCCCTGCAGCATAGAATATATCAGTATCTTTGGTTTCAAAGGAGCATTCAGTAGTGAAGGAATAAGGAAAGACTCAACATAGAATCAGGTGCTTTATTCTAAATTTATGAAACCTCCATAGTGAATACTCTTAGCATGCTGCCAGCAATACCTTTCAATTGTGCAACTCAGCCTCTGTTGTCAAACCAAGCCCCTTCAGTGCATCCCAGCTCACACACTTGTGCTTTTTAACTAGAAAAAAGGCTTGTTTAGGAGTCGTAGGAACTAATATTATATAGAAAGCTTTTAAGCCATTGAGTGAATTCTTTTTAAAGGTACTGTAAATCATGTGTGCTTATCCCTTCTCTGTTATTGGCAGGCTATGGCATGCTACCTCGGAGAGAAAGGATAGGTCCTTCCATTGGAGTCATGAGGACAGGTATGTTTTGTAATTCCACAAAATTATAGCTTGCCTGATTTTTGCTTGGATGAGGAAATCAAATCCCCAGGCAGAAATACCTATGACTTCTATGATGTCCAGAAAGACATCGACCTGCTATAGCGGGTCCAGAGGAGAGACACAAAAATGATCAGAAGGCTGGAACACCTTTCCGATGAAGACAGGCTGAGAGAATTGGGGTTTTTCAGCCTGGAAAAGAGAAGGCTCTGGACACCTTTTTGCAGCCTTTCAATACTTAAAGGAGCTCATAACAAAGATGGAGAAAAGCTCTTTACTGGGGCCTGTATGACAGGACAAAGGGTAACATTTTAAAAATAAACAGTAGAGTTAGAGTTAGATATAAGGAAGAAATTCTTTATTGCAAGGGTGTTGAGACACTGGAATGGGTTGCCCAGAAAAGTTGTGGATGCCCTATCCCTGGAAGTGTTCAAGGTCAGCTTGGATGAAGCTTTGAGCACCCTGATATTGTGAAAGATGATCTTGTTCATGGTAGGAGGTGGTGGAACTAAATAATTTTTAAAGGTCCCTTCCAGCACAAAACATTCTGTCATTCTGTGGCTCTGTAAACCCATAATACAGATTCAGTTGGTTTGTGGTTACAGGACTTCAAACAAAGCCACTCACACAATTTATACACATGCTTTTCCCCCAGAATTGCTGTACAGTAGCACATTTCAACAACAAACATCTTGGCAGTCTTATATGGGGAAATCATTACAGCCCCTTCACCCCTGAGTGCATATGTGTAATTCCTGGTATGTCATGAGGAGACCAGGCCATGTAGGATTGGAGAACTAATAAAAATGACATAGGTAAAAAACCCTTTCACAGAAAATACAGCCCAAACCCCTAGAACACTTGAAATATTTTTTTCAGTAAACAGAGATATAACAAAAGAAATAAAATTCACAAAAGCAATATCCAGATAAAAATGGAGTAAAATTTACCTGGATGCATGTGTCAGTTTATTAATGTGTTTTTTTCCAGAAAGGAACCAGGTTGCGTAGTAGCCTCTTTGACAAGTCCCTGTCTGATCAGATCCTGTTTCCACTCTAGAGAGATTCCACATCTAAGTGGTTTGTAAAGGGTTAATCAATTATTAATAATGTCTGAATACATAATAAGCACAAGGGGTTATGCCACAGCTGGATGGTAAGATATGAGGTAGTCTTTTTAGTGATGAACCATGGATAAAGCAACCTGTTGACCCATTGCACTGCTCACACCCTTAAATATCTACAAACATGTTAACAAAACTTTGGATGGATTTTGTGAGTAAATCCTTGGTAGAAAATACAATAATTTTCCTTTCATTTTGTCAATCCATTGCTTTTAAACATTAAAATGGTATCATAGCATAAAACAAGGTTGGAAAAACAATCAACAGAGTGCGATACTGAGTGTTTGCAGGAGGACCTAAGCAAGCGTGCTGTGTCCCGTTCTGGGAGAACAGACAGGGTGAGAAGTCATCTTCTCAGTAAAAACAACATGCCAAAAGAATTCAGTAAACACAGATGAGTTTCATTTTTTCTACAAGGGTGGCCATTCCTCTTGACCCTATGAGCCACGTGCCCAAATCTTTCTGTGGCTGAGAGCCATGAGACACACAGCTCAGGGACCTTAAAGGAAAGGGACCTCCAGGAGAGTTTCAGAGGCAGGAAACACTAAGTGCTCCCCAGGGATCCCTCATCACAGACGAGGACAGGGTGGTCTGCAGTGACTGCTCTGCTTAGTTCCTCAGTGACTCCCCCTCACTGGCACTTTCAGCCGGCTAGTTTATCACTGCCAGGGCTTGGCCTTGTATGGCAGGGTGGAGGTCCCACAGCATCTTGCCTGCATAGCCATAACACGCTGTTTTGCCCTAGTTCAACCCAAGTAGGGGAGCCACATTTTCACTGCTTGCAAGCCTCAAGCCACTCAATCTACTAGAACAAAAAGGAAAAATAAATTGGAGGAAGGGAAGAATGTGATTACTTTACTAACCATGGCTGTTGTATCATGCTGTCTTTTCTCAGTTTTTCTCATTTATCTTACTGTGTATAGCTAGGTGACCTCTTGGACAGGAATCTTGTTTTCACAATGTGATCATCACAATTCCTGAACAAATGGATAAAAAACTAACACACATACTTGTATCTAAGTAAACCTAGCAGGGAACCACATTCACCTAACTGACCAATCTTCTGGTCTTAGCAAAACTGTTATATTCCTTGGGAATTCTTTCTCAGATGTTATGAGGTACAATTCATCTTCTGACTATTAAACTGGGTTTGTTCCCCTCTAAGTTCATGTTCAAACCACCAACGACTAGTTAATAATGGTATTATTAAGGTCTTAAAACAGCATGTTTTAGTGCACAGATGCATGCCTCTTTCTAAGCATGGGCAGAATCTTTCCATCCTGCTAGCCTTAGATTCAGACATCTTAACCCCACAAAAACCTCAGCACTCTTCACTGGAACACCACAAAAACCCCTAACAAGCAGACAGGAAAACATTTGTTCCTCCTTTCCACTTCCAGAACATCTGATCATTCAGGACCTGACATAAATATTTCCTGGCTGACTTTGCTTTACACATGAACCATGTTTTGACTTTTTTTTCCCTTTCCCTTTTTCCCCCCTTTTTACAGGCATCATTGCAATTTGTCAGCAAGCAACTTGGGCCAATCTCACAAATAGCTTAGTTAACAGCTTATGAAATGAAATGATGTAAGGGACCACTCCAAACAGGGTCAATTTAAACAGGCTGCCAAGTCTGTAACCTCAAGGGATTTGGATTGGGTTGAGGGGAGGCACCGAGCAGTGTGGGCTTGCAAAGATTGCTGCCAGGTGGGCTACAGATGTTCGGCTTCAGTCCACTTGCATGGCATTCACCTAGGGAGATGCTAATTTGGTCCTATGCATGTAGAAAATTAGCATGCATATACATACCCTGCAAAGGCCCCTCTCTGGCTCTGTTTTCTGAAGTACTAAGGTTTATAGGTAGAGTAAAATGGTTTCATAGGAAGCTGCAGCACTATTTGTGTCAGCCCTGAGTTTGAATTCATTTAGTTAGCTACCTCAGAAAAACAAAAACATAGCATCCTTTACTGTAGATGAAGCTGTGCTTCATGGCACATGCAGCTGCAGTCACTGTCTTTCAGCTGTTAAATGAAGAAATACCATGTGAACACTTGGTCTGGTTTCAAAAGACCTAAAAACACTGGCCAAGAAAAATGGTACATCACGGTGCTGCTTGGCCTTTTGCCAAGACAAAGAAACTTGTAGATTTCTAGGGACAAGAGGCCATGTGAAAGGAATTTTCCTCCTTTCAAAGGCACATCAAAATATACCAGAGGCTTTATTTATTTCTTTATTTTGTGTGTGCTCTTGGCAAATGTTTGATTGATCACTAATGCAGTATCAGCATTAAACTCACAACACTCAAAAAACAACCCAGAAAACAAGGGAAAGGGGGATATTTTAAACCTGTAGGTCCAAGGTGCAACATAGAAGTCAAAAGCAGAATTATTTCATGCAAAGAACAAGTAGGTGGATAAGAGTCCCAAAAAGGCAATATAAGATAAAAGTTTATATGGAGGAAAAAATATTATACTGTGGTGAAGGTTCAAGAAAAAAAAAAAAAAGCTATTTGAGCAAAATTCTTTAGTTTTTTTGTTTGTTTGTTTGGGGTTTTTGGGGTTTTTTTTAGGCTCAGACATAGCATGGGCATGTCCACAGGGTGATATGCTGTTCTGTGGAGCAGTGGTTTGCAAGTTTTCCTGCCAGACCTACCTCAAATCCCCAAACAACAGAGATGCAATGCTCTGCTAACAGCCAATATTAATTTGGAGATGACAGTGCTCTGCATAAACCTTTCCTTACTACCTGAGCTAATGCATGTCTCCCAGGGAGCTGCAACTATAATCTCCTTTCTCTACCTGCAAAAGAGGGACAATTCCTGTGCATCTCATTTGCATCAGGAACATTCACACATATATCAGGAGCCTGTCTTCAGTGTCAACTGAAAATTTCATTAGAAGTTTAATACAAAATAGTAAGCTTTCTCATTGCTTTTACTTGGCTGTTTCCCCAAAAAGATGGAGTGAGATGTTTAAAAAGCCAGGCAGAAGGTTGTAGACTCCCCAAAAGAGATTAGGTCCTTTAGGGACAATTATATATTCTTCGTCCTAAAGCATCTTCTGCAGTTAGCTGTGCAAAATGTCTGGCTTGGGCCAGCTCCTGGGGTTGTTTACATACTGGAGGTTGAGTGCCAAACTTTTCTGACAGGAAATGAGTGAGACTGCAAAAGAAGGTATTTTAACAATACAAACTCATAAGTTTTGATAACCATGTTATTTTATCAGTTTGTTTGCTTAATGTTGATAGTGTATTAAAGGTCAAAGGAACATTAGATGTTAGGGGAAATAAATATGCTGGTGAACATAGATAAATGCTATGGAACCCCCAATAATGAACAAAGTCCATATGTACAGTTTCTTCATAAGAGAACAAATTTATTTTTCCTCCAACATGAAAAGACAAATCCCTTTTTTGTTAAATCTACATGCATAGTTTATGAGCCAAACCTTACCTCCCTTTCTCAAGGGAAACTCTGAGCTCACGGGGAGTTTCCTCTGACTTTGGCCTATTAAGTTGGCCTTCTTTACCTTATCATTGATAATCGCCTTCAGCTTAAGGTGCCATAAAACTCAGTGCTGGAGTCACCCCATGCTAATCACACTTCTGTAAGCAGAGAACATGCTCTTAAGACCTTTTTTTGACTGGTTCTTGGAAGTAATATTTCCATTTTTACTCAATTTTCTTGCTCACATTCGTCTGTATGTACAAAGCTAATGGAGGAAGTTAAACTTCTTGTGTGTGTTAGTCTGAAATAGCAACTGAGAACTGGAGGAAGGGATTGTACTATGGACTTAGTCCAAAGAACTAGGAAGTCGAGAGAAAGATTTTCGTGACATCACCATCTTTAGGATTATAGTCCATTTGCAATAGAGAACTTGAGAGCCATTAGTGCTGCTCATAGTAGACTAGCCAGATAGCCTTTGCCAAGAATGTCTCACAGATCTTTGAGAGAAGAAAGAGGTTAAAATCAAAGCCACCAGAACACACAGTTAACTTCACTGAATCTCACATAAAATATGTTTAGGCACCACCATCAGGAGATTAGTATGGAAGCAAAATGCTATTTGGAATTGAAGCCAAATGCTGATTAAAAGAAGCTGAATACCTCATGCACTGACCCCTCCCCCAAACATATCCTGCATTTGCATTCCCTTTGTGCTTCAGCAATTCTCTGTGGCTGCATCATTATTCCATTCAAACTGTCCATCCCAGATGCTGAAGAATCAGAACCAGTTGATAGTCTCATTTGTTCCCCAAGATTCCCCAGAGCGCAAGTGTGATTCCAGCTTTTAACTGCTGGCCCTCCAGAGCCCTCCTAACCATGGCTCTGAACTTGTGAAGATTGTTCAATACCTGAACTTATAAAAACAATTTGAAGAGTCAGGGGCAGTTAAAATTTTGTTTAAAAACCCTCAGAGGTGTCATGTGCTGTGAAGAACTTTAAAATGGTAAGCCCATGTGTTTTGGATTACATTCTTTGGTTACCCAAGGAACAAGTCACAGACTCACCAGAAACATCATCAGAGCTTGTGCTGAGGCTGTGTTAATTTCCCTTCTTGCCCCTTCCCTGTGAGGAGTTGTATCAGAAGGACACTGGGATGACTGGCATCAGGGCCTGGGAGGGGAAATGAGGGGGTGAGCTATGACTACAGTGCTGAGAGCTCTCTTTGAAGAGCTGCCAGTCTAGGATCTTTCACATAATGCTTGTTTCCAAAAAAAATCCAAAGGTAATAAATTACAGAGAGTACAAGGTATTTTATGCTTTGTGGTGTGCTGATCAAAAGATGTTATCATTCTGTTTCACATGTTTGCAGACAGTTAGTTGTTACTCCAAGTAAGTTACAGGCAGCATTTTTTTTCCCTTGAATGCTGAAACTTTACCTTCTTGTTGAAGGATGGTCTGTGGGTGAGTGCACCCGCCCTGGCTGAAGGCTGAAGGCTCTTCACCTTTCTGGCTCACCTTTCTGCCTTGTCCAGGATCCAGCCTCAGACTTTCCAATGGGCATGATCTCTAGCCTAGTTTTTACTCCATATGTTCTAAATTTTCAGACATTTATTTGGGCTTCCAAACCTCACTGAGAGCAGTACTGAGAAATAGAACAGAGACAAAAATGCCAGGTGCCTTCTTGGTTAGTGCTGACAGCATCCACTTGAAAAACTTTGCTGGAATATTCCAAGGGCTCAGGATGAGACACAGCTTTGAGTTCTCCAGAAAATAACAAGTATTTGTCAAGCATTTGTGCAATGGAGCTTTCGGCTCCATTACTGGATTATGAGGGCAGTCCTTGAAATGTTGTGTCCTGATAGACACTTTGGCTTAATGTCACCATAAAAGATGCCAACCCTTTTCTATTAATCCGAAGACATCAGAAATTTTTAATTTCTGGGTGCTTTTTTCTAACATTTATGTTGTTCTGTATTTCCAGGTTACCTCTGGTACCTGAAATGAAGACTTTGCGAGAAGCAGTTCCGGTAGTACAGCCGAGATGGCAAAGAACAAATTTAAATCCCAATAAAGAAGCCAGCCATATCTTAAACTCACATCTAATCTTGTTTAGTTTTCTAGTATTTCTTTGAAATTTTCCACTTTGCATCTCAGTAAATATTTCCTGTATTTTGTTCTTTAAATGCAAAAGATCTGGAAAAAATGAATCTTAAAACAAGAAAAAAAAAAGGGGGGGGGTAGAGGGGAAGATATATTTGTAATGCAACATCAAACAGTTGTTTTGTTGGCACACCTTCATAATGGTTTCTTTATGCAAATGTTATAGCCTTTGCACCATTTCCCGATTCTGTTTTTTCCAGTACATTTATTTCAGTGAAAGTGGTTGTAAACCTTTTTAAACAATTGTGAAGATCAGTCCTTATCCTCATGGTTTAGGATGTGCAGATATGCAACCAGTTTGCATGAACTGCTAGTGGATAGTATAAATGGAGCATCTTCCTCTTCAAGCTATGTCATTTTCAAACCCTACGTAAATACGTACTGTTTATGGTACACTTTCATGCTTCTTTTTATTTCCTACAGAAATTTTTTTTATGTTGTTAGATAGATGAAGAACAAAATAAAAAATAGCACTAAGTAAATTGCTTTCAATAAATAAGAACTGACCAGATCCTGTACCCAGACCTTGAACTAAAGAAAATCTAAATCATTTTACATGTTTACATAAAAAAGTTTTCATTCTTCTACATTCTGGTTTAATCTAGTCCTGTGAGGATCAATCTGAGGATCTGAGGATCAATTCCAATCCAGCCACAAACCAGTAATACTGCAACCTTTCAGGAGGCTCTATTGTGGCATGATCTGTAGCCTAGTTTCTACTCCATATGTTCTAAATTTTCAGACATTTATTTGGGCTTCCAAACCTCAAGACACTCAGAGGTAATCTAAGCTATGGACAAAATTGGCTGCTGAATCTCACACTATGGCTAAAATCCCATGTCTAGGTTTGAGGCTTGCTTGTGATCAAACCAGAAAAGTGATAATATCATACAAAATATTCTTCAACTTCTACCTCAGCAATTTCAGTACTAGAATATCTGTGTAATAGCAAAATTTACATTGCTTTCTTGTCTTCTCTATGTCTTCAAAGCATGTGTGGGATTTATTATTATCATTATTCTTCTCCTCATCTTTGTTTACTTTGCTGAAAATGCAAAGTGAAGCAGGTGCAATAAGTTTTGGTTCTGACTTTGAAACTTATGAGATCTGCAAACACACTCACCTTTTTCAGAAGAGAATATTGTAATATTTGGCCATATGTTAAGAGGATTCTGTGACTTGCTGAACTTTAACAGAAATGTCATCTTCCCTAACAAAGTATGTGTCAGGGCTGTTCTTTCAAATGCTGGAGATACCATCTCAAACACTTCATTTATGGTGTCAGACTGCTGAAAAGGATTTGCTTAAATTTGCTAAGGCTATTGAGAATCATATCCTTAATGTTGTGTGGCTGGTGTTGTCATATTTGTCTTAGTAACCTTATCTCTTAGCAAAGAAGCTAGATGACAAAGATATTTTCTCTAAGAATCTTTAACCTCTTGTGTTGCATGTAAACTGCACAGAGAGCTTGCAATAAAGTAAGTTAAAAGATGTGGTGTCTTGTACCCTTTACACAGGCATTAGTCTAATATTGCTGAATTCTACAACTATGAATGTGATACTCCAAGAATAGCTGCAAAAAAAAAAAGATTGGAAAGATGTCAGGATAGAGGCTTTATAGCTCTTTTCCCCTGAAAAATGAACACTGGAGATAACCCAGGGTCTCTTTGCATGATGTGGTTTAGCTCTACTAGCCAGCCCCTGGGAGTAGCATACTAGTAGCACAGTCCCAGGTCCACAACTCACATAAAATGTCCTGAGCTGTGCTCAGAATATAATCTGAAAGAGTTTTAAAACAGTGTATTTGAATGCATGATGGTGTTTTCCCTGGGTATTTTCGATTTTTACTGAAGTCAGTAAGTGTGAAGGCTGCTCAGATCTTTAAGAATTTCCTTTTGAATTTATAGAGTTTGTATACCAAAAGCAGTTTTACATATATCTTTCTTTTAATTCGCATGGCAAAGATATTCACTAAACTATTTCTTTTTCTGATGGGAGGGAGACCTGCTGCACCTATCTGTATTTATGTTTTTGATAACTCTTTTCAAAAATCAAAGCTGTACTTAGATCTTGCACCTTTCATTCAGGAAGAATTCCAAATGAAATATGAGTTAATTTAATCTGACCAAATAACATAAGGTGGGATTTTAAGATTTTAATAGAAAGGTAACCCTGTCCTTTGAGGGAGATTTTTGTCACTTAGAACTAAAATAGAGCTACAGTTTGCTGACCACTTTTAAACAGAAGCATCTCTATTCAAATCTTCACATGTTACAGAAGGATGTCAGTTTCATTAAAACTGACATTAAGGAAATGTAAAATATTTCAATAGCTTATTTTCAATACTGCTCTTCCTTCACACATCTAGACTGTGGATTATAACATTTATAGAGGTAAAACAAAAATCAGTTTTTATAATAGTGATTATGTGTAGCATTTTGAAGAATCCGTAAGAATTGTCATATTCTGCAATACACCATGCCAAATCTAAAAGGCCATTTTTGAAATGTCATTCTGGAATGGTTTTTAATTTTTGCGTCTACTTTGCCTGTAACCTTACAAAGCCCTACAATAGCCCTGGCCTATCTAAAACAGACTGAAGGTCCTTCAGGATGTTTCTACACAGCAGTTACTGAGGTCCATGTAAGCATGGATGAGTCAACCAACACCCAGAAGATTAAGAGCCAGGTTATTCACTCAACACCCCAGCACGGCCAGTTTAAAGTCTCCTCAGATACCATAGCAGAGATTGCACTGTTGTCAGGCTAGGTAAAGACCCAATTGGACATACTCCTGAGTATCCTGCTCTTGATCTGCAAATTCTGTAATTCGGTAATATATCATTACTTCTCCTCTCTTTTCCCCTGTCTTTTTTAATATTTCAAAACATCCTCTCATTTCACAAAGCAGATTAATCCAATATAACCATGTAATTCCACCAGCTATCCTTCCCAGGGCAATTCCCCCTCCTCTCCATTCTTTGCAGCCTTTGGCTTGAAGCAATGTGCTCTGACAGACTTGTTTTTTAAATCATGTCTCCCTTGATAGTGGCACCCCCTTCAATGATGAGCAGAGCAAGACCCATTTCCCAGTCTGCAGTGGGACTCATGGCCAGGGGGAGTGGGGGGAACACCTGAAGCTGACTGAGTGGTGCTGACATTCAGGCTGCCACTGCCCTTTCAGACAGTCCTTTTCCAGATAGTGTAGTGAGAAACAGACCTGAATGAATGCTCAATAGCAGAAGGGTGTAAGAAATCATCCCCCTTCTCTCAGTGGCGAATCCCTTTAAGTTTATCTTTGACCTGTGGTACTAGTAAGCAGGCTGGAAATTTCCTCAGTCCAGCAGCTTTACTTTGCTGCCCTTTTCTTGGATGCAAGCATTTCCTGTTAAAAGGATTTCATTTAATACCCTTTAAATTATCTGGCATGGTGCAGAGCAATTCATTTTCTAAGCCTTATGCTGTAGATTGAAATTTCTTTTCCTCATCTCAGTGTGTGGCAGCAGGGAGCACAGCCCCTCTCCCTGTGTTGTGCATGGGGTTACAGCCCTGATGCAAGTTGTATTCACTAGCAGGTGAACCTGCTTCTGGATCCTTCAGTGGGCAGGAGGCAAAAAAACCCAGCAGAATTTAGGCACTTAAGAAGCTGGTTGAAGGGGCTCAATTCTTGAAAGGGAACAAGGCTTCGATCTGCTTACTGAGGGAGAAAAAAGGTTAGACCTGCTCTTCTCACCTGGGGTTTGTACCCAGAAAGATACCCAAGTCACAATCCCAAATGCAGGGTGAGTAATTAGGGGTCCTGGCACCTACCCTAGGTGCTTGCTCAGACCAGATGAAAACAGAAAAAGGTCACACAAGGAGATAGTGGTGTGGTATGCTTCACCCAGCCTGTTTTATAAGCAAACAAAAAAAAAAATCAAAGCTAGAGGAAAAGAATCCCCAAAGTTCCTGATTTTCTGAAAGCAAAGCTGCCTCGGAGTCATCTCAAATTAGAAAGAGGATACAAAAGAGCCGACTCATTTATTTGATATAGTTTAGTAAAAAAGTCCACCACAAAATGCACAACTCAACATTTTCTTTCATGGCTAAATACTTGCCAGCACACGAAGGAAAGGAAGTTTGAAAGTATATGCAGGAACTCTCTTTTCTCCATCACTTGACCATTTGCTTCCCTACCACCATTTATCTTTATGTCAATAACCGAAAGTCCTAGCCACAGTTATATATACACAGCATAGAATAGACATAATTCAAACAGACATTAAGAATAATCCAGAAGAATGCATTCCCACATTATTTAGCAGCATTTAGAAGAGGATTTGGTATGGGTACAAATAACCAGAGTGGCTTATAATACCTAAAATAAATTTTTCCGGATAGAAAACTTCATGCTTCATGGTTTAGTTCAATCTCTAATTTCTAGGGATTAAGAGTGAATATTTCATAAGGGTAGATTATGCTACTGTTTCTTTCCCTGGAGTATCTTTTACTGTTTTAGAAGATCCGCTCTTAGTCACTGCCAGAGGGGAGGTATTGCATTTGATGTATTTGATTCCATGAGGCAGTTCCCACTTCTTGATGATTTATATTCAAAATAGGCAAGAAAGGTTAAGAATCGGAGAAATAAAGTAACACCTTTCTTTAGCAATGGAAGACCAAGACTTGGACACTCTGTTGCCTTTTTCAAGGTGTTTAAAGAATTTATGAAAAAGTCAGACCTCTTCATTATCTTATCCCCAAGAATAACCTTATTCTTGACCAGTATTTTTATTTTGATAGAACAGCACCCTTGGTTTTAGTTTTGTTCCAGAATGAAAACCACAAAAAAGATACCTTATCTTTAGACTCAACAAAATTCAACGGAGTTTGGATTTCAATTGGGACACAGTGAAGTTGGATCATTTGTTACTGGTATCGCTTCCAGAACGTGAATAACCATCTGAACACTCATTTAAAAACACAAAAGGGATAGAATCTGAGATTCATGTAATGGGTACAAGAGATAGGGACTGATGAGGAATAAAAATATGTTTGTGACTAATTCATTAGAGAAACTCCTCATGAAAGATGTAGGTGATCATGATTTCCCTGTAGGGTTGTGAGAATTAATATCTGCCTGGGTTATATCTACCCTGCAAATTAAAAGAACTCAAGAGCATTGTTAACTTCACCCTTGCTTTTAAGAATGTGGAAATTTGGGGGGTCTGAATAGCATAACTTGTTTTGATCCTAGACCTTTCTCACTGTTTTTGATCTTCAGGAAGAATCTGAGTATAATCCACATTGTCTGGGACAAGCGTATCTGCCCACAGATTCGTCACAGCAGGGAAACAAAATCCACATTACCCATCTTATTAAAATGGGATCACTATCACACTAAATGTTTTTTTTTTCTTTTTTAAATTAAAGCAACAATTTTGTTTTATTTTTTCCCACTAGTTGTCATGTCATTTTAAATGACCTCTCTTGTCTCAGCTTCCTAAAATTGTAAAATGTACTTAACAACCAGTCTCATAAAATGACATGATTGTGAGATCCAAACTGTACCAAGTACCTAGAATTTATTCCATTTTGAGGCCCAAGAATAAAGATGAGCTCAGAAGAAAGAAAGAAAAAACACGTATTTCTGTCTCTCTTAACCTGAAGTGTTTAAAGGTGAAGTTTGAAGTTGCCATAATATTCTTGTAACAACTGAGCTATGAAATGAATGTCTTATAGATAGAGGGATAAATACTTCCAGATGGTGAATTTTAGCTTATAATAAAGGTTATAAATTTGCATTTGAAAACAATAAAAAAATAAATATTGCTACCTGGTTTGTTCTTCCAAGCTCTTTGGATTCCACAGCTCTCTTCACTTAGATCTGCCTGATTCAAGCATAAGAAATCGGCTAGTCAACTTATTGTCATGTAAAACCAGATGGAGTTTGATAGAAGGAAAACCTCTAAGTAGAGGAGGTTCCCAGTCCCTCTAATGATAACTGACATCCAACGCGTGAGAATGAACATCTACCTTGTAGTCTGCTTGTTTGTCAGTGAAACAAAGGCAAGGAGATACATTTCCCCTCCGTAAATATACATTGCACCAGTCTTGAGGTTTCGGAAACAAATTCCTTTCCTTTTGGTCTTACTGTTGTATAGAGTGGCTGCAGGCTGGTATGCAGCTGCCATTTACACTGCCTTACACTCTCAGGGATTCCTGAAGGGTCTGTCTGGTTTGTTTCTTTAGCTGATGTTTTGCCAGGGTTACGGGTTCACTGGTGTTTTCCAGATTATTTAGAGGATATCTATTCACAAATAATGAAATATCTGTGAAGTGATAGATGCATAAGTGCAACAACTTTTAGCTGTGTAAATCCTGAGCTGAGGGTCAAGCACATGGGTCTGCTACAAGCTTATCCTTTTTCTCTGTTTTAAACCTCACACCAGAATAACTTGAAAATTTGAGGAGCAAAATAAACAAATCAGACTGACAGAAAGGGAGAAAAGCAGCTTAAGAGGAGCCTGTCAGCACAACCTGCTGCCTTTCCTAACCTGGCAGCAATTCCCTCTGGGTTCCTGCCGTTCTCCTATGCATTTCCCTTCCAAACCTCATTTCCCTATGGAGCTCCCTCAGCCCATCCGATTTCGAACATCTGCTGGCACTGAACTCCTGCAACTCTCAATCTGTTTCCCCTTGGCTTCCTTCTTCCTTCCAGTTAATCTTTCTTATTTTTCTCTTGGTGAGACTTCCCTCCTTCTTCTCTTTTCCTGCTGCTATCACCATTTTCATCTCTCTGCCTTCCGTGTGACACCAGGCTGACTCACTGGTGAGCAGACCTGGGCAAGAGAGGTCCCCCCACCTCAAGGCAGCCGGCAACTTGCCGGCAACAATGACAAACATACACAGATATATTTTATCCTTGAATTTTTTTAGGAATCCTTTGTAGTCACCTTTTTCCGTTCCTGTATGTCTGCAGCTGATAAATTATTTCTGTTCACTTTAATCCATTTTTTATTATTCTTCCATTTCTTTTTATTTTTCTGGTGTTGCTGAAAAAAATATTTCCAGGTGATCAGCAGTATATTCAGAGGGTTGTTCTGAACAGTATGGATGCTTCTTTTAGGAGTTAATGAATTAAAAAATAAGGAAATAGTGAGTTGAAATTAGTTAATTTTCTTAACTGGAAAAAAAACAACTATTAATGAATGTTGTTGAGTAAATTGTCATGTATTGGTTTTGACATATTCTGCACTTGAGTTTCCATGCTGTCTTGTTTCCGTGCTAAGTGCATGAGTGGTGTCCTAATGCACCATGGATCTACTGGGTACCTGAAGAACAAACTGGTTTGACTGTTAAAGACTGAAGAGAAGAAGGCATTAAGTACCTCAGCCTTTTCCTTATCTTTTGTAATTACATTGTCCCCTCCATCCAATAATGGATGGGGATTCTCCTTAACCCTCCTTGTGTTGCTAATGTATTGATTAAAGCATTTTTCGTTGCCTATTACAGCAGTAGCCAGATTACATTCTAGTTAGGCTTTGGCCCTTCCAATTTTCTTCCTGCACAACCTCATGACACCCTTGTAGTCCTCCTGAGCTGCTTGCCCTTCTTCCAAAAGTCATAAACTCCCCTTTTTTTTCCTGAGTTCCAGCCAAAGTTCTCTGTTCAGCCAGGCCAGACTTCTTCACCATCAAGTTGTCTTTCAGCACATGGGGACAGCCTGCACCTGCACCTTCAAGATTTCCTTTTGGAAGAATGTCCTGAACTCCTTTGCCCTTTGTCAACCAGACCCTTAAACCAAATAGTCTCCTTTCCAGAAGTCCAAGGTTCTGCTGCCCACCTCTCCTTACTTCTCTGAGAATCAAAACCTAACATTTTGTCACTGCTGTTCCCAAGACAGCCTCAAACTATCACATCACCCACAAGTCCTTCTCTGTTCACAAACAGCAGGACAAGCAGGGCACCTTCCCTAGCTGTCTCTCACCAGCTGTGTCAAGAAGTTACCTTCCACTCACTCCAGGAACCTCCTAGACTGTTTCCTCTCTGATGTATTGTATTTCCAGCAGACATCTGGTAAGTTGAAATCCCCCATGAGAACAAGGGCCAGTGATTGTGAGACTTCTCCAGCTGCTTATAGAATATTTTGTCTGCTTCTTCATCCAGATTGGGTAGTCTATAACAGACTCCAACCATGATATCTGCCTTGTTGATCTTCCTCCTGATTCTTACCCATAAAAACTCAACCCTCTTATCATCACCATCATTAAACTCTAAACAATTAGAGCACTCCATAACATACAGAGCTCCCTGACAATCTCTCCTTCCTCACGTCTCCTCCCTTCTGAAGATTTTATAGGCATTCATTGAAGCACTTCAGTTGTGCGAATCATCCTACCACATTTCCATGATGGCAGCTATATCATAATTTTCCATTGTGCAATGTGAACCAATCAAGAAACATAAATTGTAGCAAGTCAGACTTTATTCATTCTAGGGCTTACCAACGTAATTGTTTTATTTTGCCATCTTAACCCATTCTAATTTTGTTTCCTTAGATGGCCTTATGTCAATAGCCTGTATATTTTTAATACAGTTCATACTCAAAGTAGATCCTCCTGCAGCTGCACTTTTTCCCAGGCTCCTGCTGGTTTCACCTCTACTGCATTTCCAAGTGTTTATTTTGCTTACAGTGAATCAAGCTCTATCTAGATTTTAATACACTTGGTAAGTCAACTGAATCAGCACTGTGTTCATGAAGAGAACCTATGGCTACATCTGTATCAGCAAATTGAGCATGCTCGGGAACATTTGCTGACACTGAGGCAAGCTGATGTGAATGAAACAGCCTGCATTCGTACTGTTGAATTAGCTTACCCTCCCAGAACTGGGTGGCTGAATGCAGGCAGTCTATCGAGAAGGATTCCTTGACCATGCTGTTCCTGGGAATTGCTTGGCAGTGTGGTAGGTGGGGTATTTGTACCTTTGACAAAAACATTCCAGGCATCATCCTAACAGTTTCATAACATAAATAACCAAGATCCAGTGCCTGAGAATGTCCCCTGGACCTACCTAATTAGCTGTATAACATGAAACTCATATATCCTTATCTATGGGCACTCTGTCGTTGCCATCTCTGCTTCCAGTATGCTAATTCACTGCTTATATGAGTCAGGCATTACTTATAAGCTAGGCATATGAGCTGAGCATCTCTAACCTGTTCAATTGAAAAAGTAATAAACCCAGACCTTCCATTTAATTGAGCTCAGGTTGTATTGACCAAAACAGAGAAGCTGCATCTCATATAATTGTCTCATCTAAAGGTCATAAAGAGACAGGCTTTCTAATAGGAAGGTTGAGGAAGCAGGGCAAGCCAAGGAAGACAGGTGAATAAAACTGACCCCACGTAGTCCTGAAGCTCCAAGTCATCAGTCGTCATCCATTTTTTCTTGTAAAAATGTATATTTACTGGAATTTTCAGTGCAGTGATTTTAATATAAGGACAGCAGGTGCTGAATCGATTCTGCAATGTATTATACATCATAATTTCTCATTGGTTTCAGTCAGAAGTTTTATCATCTGATGGGAAGCTCTGTTTGGATTTGTTGCTTTCTAACCAAAGCCAGGTTTCCTTCCCTCCTTCATTTCTTCCTTCCTTTCTTCCTTGTACTCCTTCCCACAATACAAAATACGTAATTAATCCTTACACTCCTTTTAAAAACCACAGTCCAGAAAAGCACCTAACCACATGCTAATCTCAAGTGAAGAGGCTACTCATATGCTCAAAGTTATGAAAGTACTTAAGTGCTTTGTAGATCAAAGTCTGGATTTACTGATATGTATCTGAAGATCAGAGGCTGATCCATTACTCCAAAACACCTTGGAAATAGGTTTTATGTTTGCTCCTTCTTCTCTGTTTGCATTCCTCTGAGACCTTGGTAATGAAGGGAACTATTTATTTTCTCACTACTAACGTTCTCAACTGGAAAGCAGAAATCCTATTTTCATTAGTACACTATTCTGTCTCACAAACAAGGACAAGGAAGAGTGGGAATTGTTTATGAATAGAATAGACTTTGGATTAAGATATAAGGCTAATTTATCAAGGTTTGTTTTGTTACAGTTGTTAAAAGGACCTGATAGAGATTAAAGGAATTAAAAAGCAGGCTCATGGCATTGCAGGGCCTGTGCCTCAATCAGCACTTCCACACTTCCAGGCACCTTTTCATGGGGCCTTCCTTCTCACCAGCAAAAGCCATGCACTTCTGAAGCTCATCAAGCAAATCTCAACTCAGGGAATGTTTTTCCTTTTATTAATTTGTTTTCATAACTCCTTGTTTTATTTATTCACATTTTGGAAGATGTTTACATGCTTAAATATTGCCACCTTTAATTTTGTTCTTTAAAACCTTAGCTGATTAAAAAGAAAATTACAAAGCAAGGAATTTCACAATCACTCAAGCCCATACTTCTCCTCTCTTCTGTGAATAGTAACTTGTAGAAAGAAGCAGAACTGGCTGATCTGTGGGAAAGGTGAAAGCGAGAAGCTTATACTTTAAAGCCTTGCCTCTTATCAGGACACTGTGGGTAGTTCTCAATGAATAAACCATGGGACCAAAATTTTCCATGAAGATTGGATCCAGAGCAAACCTTCCTTGTAGACCTGACATTCTTGTTGGAAATCCACTGGGAAATTAATGGAGATGTACTCCTGAAACACCGGTTGTGGAAGAATGTTCCTGCTTCTTCCCCAAGTACTCAGGAGGTGACATTACTTTCACACCAGGATTACTTTTCTAGATAGATCCTGACGGTTCAATATCTTAAAAAGGGTTTCATAGTACTAATCTGCCAATGATCCATTAACCTTCCATTTCCTGGCCCTCTTCCTCCAGTAGCAACTCTCATTATGCCCTTGATCCTTGGAGGGACCTTGCTTACATGTGGCAAAAGAACAGCTAAACTCCATTTTGAAGGGCATGCTGAAATCACCCCTTAAAGCTTGCAAGAGCTTTTGCAGTAAGCAGGGAAAAAGTCTTTAGATCAAGATACCTGATGTATGATGATACAACTCAGCCTATGAGGCAAAATGCTTAATGAAATGGAGGCCAAAAAGGCCTCAAGGAAGAAAGCTAAAGGAGAATCAATTAGCACTTTCCAGTCATCAAAACCAAGCATGCACAACCATAGCTGCTCATCACAGTTGAATCTATTCTTACACCAGCAAGTACTTGGGTGGTTAAAGTAAATAGCTGCATTAACCTAAATGCCTCATAATCATAATTATCAAGAACAACCATTGCTATTATTACTACTATTAGACCTGTTAGATATAACACTGGCTTCAGAAGGATTCGAATAAGGCCCTAAAGTGTCCCATATTAATATGGCACTGGCTTTTAATTTTCACTTCTATTTTCTGACGCTTTCTTTAGTTCTGCATTACCATAGTAAAAACATGTCTGTTCTAGTGGAAGAAATTTCATTTCTCATTTTCAAATTCTGCTTTTGCTCAATCACTAACAGAATTTTATTGCATCGTAGTTTCTTTTTTCATTTCCATAGTGTTTGCAACAGTCTACATACAAGATACTGACAGATATAAACAGTTTCTATAAGAGCAAAGATCTTTCCCTAACATGATTATGCTAATGCTTTGTGAGCATATCACCTATGGGAATTTTATGTTGTCAGGTTTTTTTCTAGAAGACATGTGTTATGCCAGTGTATAATATACTCTGTCTCTGCTGCAACATTAAACCAAGGGAGAAAAGAAAATTTAATCCAACTTGCAGAGTAATTATTCAAAACTAAAGAGAAGAGTCACTTTCAGTAGAGATAAGAACAAAACACAATTCTGGTGGAAACCAAATTCCTGACATTTTATTTCACTTCCTACCTTTCTTTTTCATCACTAAGTGTGCCTGCTCAGAGTAAATCTGGTTAGGTTGTCCTATTCTCTCTGCAGAATCTGGCTCCTTTGTTATGACAGTTTTTGCCAACAGGCATTAAATGACTTTCTGTTATGGACTGAAAACATCTTAATCATATATCCTGGGTCCAATTTTCCTTGTGTACAACTTCCCATACTTCCAATCTTTCCAAAGGTGATCCAAGTTACAAGTCCACTACTCTCCTTCAAAAAGAATTAAAGGAGTTAAAACTCAGGGTCTCATTTACTATGCAAAATCTGTGATTACAATGCAAGTTACTGACTTCCTGAGAGAATAGTCCAGCTGTTTCATAATGGGGATTCTATGTCATAGAGTATTTTACTAAAACTCTAAGCACTTTAATAAGAAAAGAATTGATTTTGCAACTGGCGCGAGATTCTAATGATTGAAAATAATGTATTGATTTTTCTTAAATTAAAGCCATCTTTCTATTCATAATGGAAGGTCCTGCCCTTCTTGAGATTCATTATTGTAGGCCTTGGGTGAAGCTTGCAATTTTCTCTTACACAGTGAACATAAGGGAAGGAACAGACTATTAAGATGGATGGCTAGTTTATTTTATTTATTTAAAACAGGTTAATATTAGCTTTTTATGTAGGCAGATAAGTGTGGGCAAGAAAGTGTTGGGAATTTGTCTTTGGTAATTGACAAAGGAAGTAGAAGCTTAGACTCTCTATCCTGCTGTACCCGATGTACAGCAGGACTTGAATATAGTCCTTCAAGTCCTTGAAGACTGAGACTTCAGGTTTTCACCTGCCTGCCCACAGCTGTGAATGCCTGGTTGAAAAAGTAAGACTCAAGGCATAAACCTGAAACAAGTCTGTGAACAAACCTGAAAAACAGTGTCTGTGACCTGCATGTGCATTTAAAAGCACAAGAAAGAAGTTGGCAAAGCACTGAAGTGCAGGTGTCATGTTTGTTGCAAATATAGACTTAGAATCATAGAATAGTTAGGGTTGGAAAGGACCTTAAGATCATCAAGTTCCAACCCCCCCACCATGGGCAGGGACACCCCTCTCTAAACCATATCACCCAAGGCCTTGTTCAACCTGGCCTTGAACACTGCAAGGGAAACACTTGATCTTTCCAGGGTAAATTTGTCAAGTTACATTGGTTGTGGGGTTTTCTTTGAGGTAATGGGTTCACATATGCAAGGACTAAAGCTTTTAGGACAAGTTCCCTAGCTGTGATGTTTTCTGATGCAGAATAATGCACAAGGAGATGGTGTCGTTTTCCAGTCTTCGTCATTATTGTTGGTGTACAGCATTGCTTTTCTTTAAGGCAGCATTTTATTATTATTATTATTCCATTTCTCATTGCTTCTTTTGTTAATTTACAGGACCTACTGCCTAGCAAAAAGTGGCTTTAAAAAAAGTAAAATTAAAAAATCCCCATAAATTAACATGCCATCCCCAACAAGTTTTGGTCCTAAAGCCATCACTAACTTGTCATTAGCTAATGATTAAAGGAAGGAAAGAATAATAATTTGCCTAACGCCATGCAGCAACAAGAGTCACATGCAAAATGTGCATTGAAGGATTTTCATTCCTCCCTGCTAACGGTAGCACATTTTGTCTAGGAGACAGGAAACCAACTGTGGGAAGAGGAATCTGTCTATCTGGCTCATGAACAGTTGTTTCAAGTTTGTCCAGCCCAAGTTATAAGGATGCTTTCCTTTACTCTGTATGCTGGCACAACTCCCTAAAGTTACTTTGCATCTTGACACCTGGTATAAGCTTCAGGGTGAGCACACTGTGCCCAATACTAAAAGCACCTAGACTGAAACCTCCCTGATTAGAGAGCATGGGATAAGTTTTCCCACTGGTGTAGAGTAGCTCCACTGAGGTAGGGAATGAATTAAAGCCAATCATTGGGCAGCAGCAGTGGTGGAGCTTCAGGGTACCTTGAGGTTGTTTCTATTCAAAGGGGACTATTCATAGTCACTGTGCCAACAATGCACAGAGGTTTCGTATTTGCACTTTTGCCTGTCTATAACTGAAAAGCTTGATCCAATGTTCACTGAGGCAAACGGAAAGCTTTCTGTTGATTTCAGTGGGGTTTGGCCCTCACAGCACTTGTACAAATCAGAATTGCTTAACCTACACTCTGAAAGCCACGTGCAGATTGCTAGCATAATTTATCTAGGTCATGGCCTGCTCCAAACCACCCTTTTCCCCTGGGAAAATGTTCCCTCCCCATCATGTGATGGTGATTTGGAAAGAGGGCAGCCAGGAGCAAGCAGGCTGGGTTGCTACAGAGGAAGATGTGCCTGTCTGGCTTCCCAATTTTTCAGGGATGTCTGGTTTTTAACTTGCATTATTCTATTCTACAATGTGTGCAAAGTCAGTCACGTAAACATGAGCATGTTAAAACCATGCATGTAGCAGCAAGCCCACAGGAGCCCCATGAGTAGCCTCTGCTCTATAAAACAAGGTATGCTCCCCTTCCTGCTGGAAGAGTTGGGTCCCGCATGATTGTAATCATAATATCATGTACCCAGACCATAGACACAGTGTGCTGGGTTAGTATGTGGTCAGAGAGAAGGAGGTGTGTAGCTTTTGCTACTCCTGTTGTAACTGACTTTCCATTCTTTCATAATATAAATTCTCTTTGGGTTGCAGCCCAAGCCTTTCAGGAAGCAAAACCACTTGCTGAATGTCATGAAGAAAGCAAGCTGCTATGCTAAAATGCCTGCAGGAGTTCAAACCCAGCAAAAAATTTAGAGCAGTATGAAAACACAACACAGAAAAACCGTGCAAGCAGCACTTTTTGTCTGCTGCAAATAGCATGCATTTGGGCATTCTTTTTCTATTACACAACAAAATGTTTTTTAAGAAAAGGAGAAAATAAATGAAAGAGTGTTTTCTTACAGGGGGACCACCTGGTATGAACATAGCCATGGTTGTTAGCTTTGGCAGTAATTAAGAGGGGGCAGTTATTCAGTGGGTTCGGCTTGTTGGCAGCCTCTGCTCAGTGCCTGTTGCTCTGGTGCTCATAATCACGGACCAAGGACACACAGTAGGAAAATTAAGGGTTTAAATGTGTTTGTAAGGGACTGACCAGTTTTGCTGTCTCTGGAGTGACTCCTTCTAACAAAGACACACTGAGTATGCTTAACCCTGCAAAGTGCAGTTTACAGATACCTCCAACAAATTAGAGGTATTAGCCCGGTTAAATTAATTAAAGCAATGTTAACATGCACAGACTGCTTTTGAGGCTTGGCTAACTAGCTCAAAGCAAGCTCCTTGGTTTTATGCAGCTTAGACATACTTTCACAGGGCTGCGTGGGACTTCTTCACTGTCACACACTGAGCACTTCTTCTGTCTTCCAGTGTTAACACTTGCTGTCTTATGCCAACACTAGATAGTCCCTCTATAAAAACACTTGGTTGCACATTTTGCAGCTTCTGTAAGCCATGTTCTTGGCTTAGTCTCCAGAGGCTAAAATCTACCCTGTCTCTCTCCTGACGTGTCAACCTCTTGTTGATTTTTATTTCTCCAGTTGCCTGCATTGCCTCCTTCTTGCTCCTTCATGCCAGATATCTCATAAAGATTCGGTAACCTTCTTTAGACTGTTTCTCCCTTGGTTAGGGAACATGTAAGATCCCATTTTGTACTTTCTTCTAGACTCCCCTGTACCTTCTTCATGATGTTTTGACTACATTTGCCTCAATTATATTTCTCATGCCCCATATCAGAGTTTCAGTTTGACCCTGGTTCCCCCTTTTCTTTTCCTGCTTCCTGTCATACTTTCTTTCATGTTTTAGGTCAGATGATACCCACAGCAAGCCTTGAAGTTCTGGCCAGACTAGTACTTATCGCAAAAGCAGAGCATTTATTTGGACTTAAATTGCCAAGAGGTTTAGTTTTTTCCAGTGGGCTTTCTGTTTTGAGCAGGGATGTGATGCTAACCAGAGAGGCATCAGCCAGTCCCAGGGCTTCTGTCAAGGTGGAGAGCATCACAAGTAAATGACTCCTGAGCACAGCAGTCACCGAGGTGCTGAATAAGGATACTGTTGGATGTGCAGCTATAGGTTTTACACTCCCAGTAAATACAAATCCCTTCCTGCAGTTCATTTTCTTTTGCAGTGGTTGGCAAAAATACAATTGATTTTCTCTCTTTTTTTTTTTTACTTCTGTGATGTATCTTGGAGGCAGGTCTCAAAGTTTTAGTGATGCTTACATGGAAACAAGATAACCAGCCCATTTAATGGGCAGTTTCCTGGCAGATCCTCTTTTCTTAAAAGTACTAATGAGTTTAATGCGTTGAAACTCACAACTATCATTAGCAAAAGCCTTAAGATACTAGTCTCTGAACTTAATTGAATTTAATTTACAGTCTGAACAAGTACATTTGCATGTTGAAGCAAAGGTTTGCCTGTGTTTTAAAGTATTAATCTCTTCTTATCTTCCAGGCCTTAGTGAGGCAAAAGTTCACTCATTAAACTTTGTGGTACTAGGATGTCTGACTTTACTTGGCCTGAAAACCGAATTCATGAAATGTGGTCCCCGAACATATCATAAAAGGACATAAGCTCTTCTAATGAGAAAAATGTAATCAGCTTTTAAAAAGTATGTGCTTAAGACTTAAAGGAATGCTGTGTAGTATTAGCACAGCAACCTGCAAGATCACCAGAAAAAAAAGAAGTACTGACAGTAATTAAGCTGTGGACTGTTTCAAAAGAGGAAGGGTTTTTTGCTGTGTGTTTTTAATGTTTATAATTTTTTTAGACAAATTTCTAAGTTTATTGCTATGGAAGGCTCTATTGCTTTAAAGTATGTTCATTTTACTGTCGCTATGGGACTCTACTGAGAAAGTTTGTAAATTATATCTCTGTAAGACACAGGACAGTTTGTTTTCCTATGGTATTTCTTAATATTGCAGTTAGCCAAGAATGTTCTGCTTTACAGATGAGAGCACCTTCAGCAGAAATTCTTCTTGGCCAAGCCAGAGGTCATGAAACCAAAGACAAAAGTCAGCATGAGGAGACTGGGCACCAGACTGTCTGCAGCATTAATCTTCAGAGCCCATGAAGGTAAAAAAAGGCCCCTTCTGTTCTAGATTTGGAGAGAAAATTCAGCAACAGTTGGGACTTTGTTGAAGCAACAAGAAGCCAACTATTCATCAGAGTGTAAAGTGTTGGAAAGCCATAGATGGCAATATCCTTCAGCAGCAGGTGCAGAGGCTGAAGTTAGACCAAGTAGAGGAAGATGGAAGAGCTGAGGAAGACATCAGCCTGTGAGCAGTGGAATGGCTAATTGTGAAGGCTGGTAGAGAAGGATATGCTGAACAGGTTCTCTGCTGTCATTCCTACACTCTTGAATCAATATTTTTTGAACGAATCTGTTTCTTGAGAAAGCCAGTTAGAGAGAACTGAGCGCAAAAGCAATATAGTTATGTGGTTACGGGCTGTGCAAAGGCAACCAGAACACAAGTTCGACTCTTGGATACTCCAGCTTGGTCCTGCTTGGCAAACAGAAGAAAATTGTGATTTAAGCCAAATAGTAAAGCATATATTCTGACTCTGGCTTTTTCTCTTGCCAAAGCTGTAAATAGAATCTTAACAGCAAATAGAGTACTGGGCATCACAGGTCACCTGGCCATATTTTTTGCTGTCACTGCATCTTCAGAGCTAGGAAAGAGTTTCTGTCCTTTCCCCGAGTGTCATGGATAGAAATATCTATACGCAGGTTTATAATTTCAAATTTGATAGTGGTCAGAAACCCCAAATAGAAATCATTAAACTGTCAAACCAGTCACTCTAAAAGGTGCTTAGCGTGTGTCTCTGGTAATCTTACAGCAAGATAAAAGTAAGGTATTATGGTTTGAAGTAATAACTCTGAGGGGTTCCATGTTGCACCACCTTAGAGGTGTGCCAGGTGCCTCTAGACTAGTCAGGCTGAGGGCAGCTGGCGCAGCAGCTGCACCAGCAGCAGCAGCAGCACAGGGCTGCTGTGTAGAGTAGTGTAGTGAAGACACTACAGTTCATTTAAAATTTCCTCCAAGTATGTCTGCCAGACCTATACCACCTTTAAAGTGCTGCCTGAATAAAAGCCTAGAGCAAGTCAACCCTGTGTTACATAGTTAAAAATGCAAAATTGAGGTCCAAACAAAAAACTATTTTGCCTGTGACGTGTGAAGGTGCAGTGATTCCTGTCAGTGTCTATGGAATTTGCTTGGTTGTGTCAATTGTTGACTAGGCCTGCAAAAGTTTGTACATTAAGCTGTTTCCTTTGATCACTACGCCTATATGAAAACCCACTGGGGAGAAGCCCACATACTCTCATTCTGTCTTTCCACAGAGCTCATTGTCGTGAATGCTGTTGTCTTTTATTACACTAACTATTAGCATCAACATATACAAAACCTCATTTTAATTCAACAGCTCTTTCCAAATAGGTGTGCATGGGGAAAGGTGTAGTTCACTGTGTGGGGCTGACTGCAATGCTGGCCTTTTGGGAAACCATTTAGCTTCTGGACCTTTGTACAGCTGTTCTTCTGCAAGTGCTGGTCTTGCTGTGTGGGAACCCTGCTGCCCTGCTCTGCAGTCATGGTCTTGCATGGTGAAATTTCCTATTGGCTTTGTGAAGCCCTCGTTAGGGTGGCTGTAAGGCTCCTACCTGTGCACAGGCTTCCTCCGTCTCCTCTCATTCATAACCCAGGAACATGTGGCAAATTTTCCAAACTTCCCAGCCCTGTTGAAATGGAGGGCAAGCATACTGGTCCAGTGTGTTCAGTCACAAACATGCACAGAGCCCCAGGATGTTGAGAAGAGTTATTTGGGGGCAAGAAGGAAGGATAGAACCCTCTCACCTTCTTTTCTCTCACACCCACACACCTGCTCATGTGCATAAGGACGAAGCTCTGATCCCATGCCTGTGGCTACCCTGCTTCCTCTTGAATCACACCACCCACAAAGTAAACAGACTTTAAAACTTGGCATTAAGAAAAACAGAAGTAGATTTTCCTGCTGGTAAAATTACTCCGCCAAGGCAAACCCATCCCTTATAACATGAAACTTTAACAAGCTCTTGCATTGAGATGCCCTAATTTGAACAAGAAAAAGTTTGAGGACAACTGAAAGCTGACTTTTCACTCAGAGATAAGGATATATTCTTCACTGCCTGCAAGCCCACTGGTATTTAACAAAAAAAAAAAAAAAAAACAACAAAAAACAAAACCACAAAACAAAACAGAATAGCTTTACATATTTAAATGAATTAAAATGAACCTGCTCTAGATGAGACATTCAGTTCCTTAAATGAGTTTCCAAAGGGTGAGTTCCACTACAAAAGAAACTTATTAAAGAATAATGAAGACTGTCAGAAACCATATGCTTAAAAGCTAGTAAATAACAAAGTAAGGCTTTTAGTCATCTTGACTGGACAAGGGGAGGTCAGAAAGAAACAACACATCCAGCACCATGGCAATGGGCCTTTTTTGTCTTTGGCAATTGCTTTGTTAAAAACAAGTCTTGCTTTTCTTTGGTCATGCATTCTCTTCTGTTAATCACTGTCACTACCCTGACCCTCTGATATAGAAATTGTCTTTTATGCAATATTTTCACTTGAATCATAGAATCATAGAATAGTTGGGGTTGGAAAGGACCTTAAGATCATCTAGTTCCAAACCCCCTGCCATGGGCAGGGACACCTCACACTAAACCATCTCACTCAAGGCTTCGTCCAACCTGGTCTTGAACACGGCCAGGGATGGAGCATTCACAACCTCCCTCAGCAACCTATTCCAGTGACTCACCACCCTAACAGGAAAGAATTTCCCTCTTATATCCAATCTAAACTTCCCCTGTTTAACTCATTACCCCTTGTCCTATCACTACAGTCCCTAATGAAGAGTCCCTCCCCAGCATCCCTATAGGTCCCCTTCAGATACTGGAAGGCTGCCATGAGGTCTTCACATAGCCTTCTCTTCTCCAGGCTAAACAGCCCCAACTTTCTCAGCCTGTCTTCATACAGGAGGTGCTCCAGTCCCCTGATCATTCTCGTGGCCCTCCTCTGGACTTGTTCCAAAATTCCATGTCCTTTTAATGCTGAGGACACCAGAACTGTACACAATACAACAGGTGAGGTCTCACAAGAGCAGAGTAGAGGAGCAGGATAATCTCCTTCGACCTGCTGGTCATGCTCCTTTTGATGCAGCCCAGGATACGGTTGGCTTTCTGGGCTGCGAGCTCACACTGAAGCTGGCTCATGTTCATTTTCTCATCGACCAGCACTCCCAAGTCCTTTTCCGCAGGGCTGCTCTGAATCTCTTCTCTGCCCAACCTGTAGCTGGGCCTGGGATTTCTCTGACCCGGGTGTAGGACCTTGCACTTGGCATGGTTAAACTTCATGAGGTTGGCATCAGCCCACCTCACAAGTGTGTCAAGGTCCCTCTGGATGGCTTTCCTTCCTTCCAGCGTATCAACCGAACCACACAGCTTGGTGTCATCAGCAAACTTGCTGAGGGCGCACTCAATCCCACTGTCCATATGAATAATGAAGATGTTAAACAAGACCGGTCCCAACACCGATCCCTGAGGGACACCACTCGTTACTGGTCTCCAGCTGGCCACAGAGCCATTGACCACAACTCTTTGTGTGTGGCCATCCAGCCAGTTCTTTATCCACCAAGTGGTCCACCTATCAAATTGATGTCTCTCTTTCGCGACAAGGATGTCATGTGGGACAGTGTTGAATGTTTTGCAGAAGTCCAGGTAGATGACATCAGCTGCTCTAAAAGTGATGTGTTTCTTTTTCTTTTCTTTTTTTTTTTTCTGACTGAATCTGTGTTTCCTTCACTTGGAAGTCCCAACAACAGAATTAAAAAATAACGTATTCTAAGACATTGGTGAAATGTTTTTCCAAACAACTATATATTGGCTAGATCCTGGGGCTCTCTTGTTTTCTTGACATTCGTTTATACTGCATCACTTAGTAAGTCAGATCTTATGTCATGTTAAACATCTTTTCCTTGTTTATTTTCCCTGCATTAATAGCCATATTGCAAATGTATACAGTGCCCTGAGCAAAATTTAATTCACTGGCACTGATTTACAACTGTAAAACATGTTCTGATGGGGATAGCTGTTGAAAAAAAATCACTAAATCACTTTAAAAGTCTATGCAGGCATAAAGAACTGATCAGTTGGCATCTAGTTTTTACTGTGTGGGAATGAAGTAGTTGGTAATTATTTTACTTTTGTTGTTGTTCATTCCTTCGCATATTAGTGTATATAAATATATAAAGGGGGAGTGTCACGAGGATGGAGCCAGGCTCTTCTCAGTGGCAAACAATGAAAGGACAAGGGGTAATGGGTACAAATTGGAGCACAAGAGGTTCCACTTAAACCTGAGAAGAAACTTCTTCTCAGTGAGGGTGACGGAACACTGGAACAGGCTGCCCAGGGAGGTTGTGGAATCTCCTTCTTTGGAGACATTCAAGACCCGCCTGGACACGTTCCTGTGTAACCTTATCTAGGTGTTCCTGCTCCGGCAGGGGGATTGGACTAGATGATCTTTTGAGGTCCCTTCCAATCTCTAACCTACTGTGATACTGTGATACTGTGATATTCCCTTTTCTTCTTTGTAAGTATGCAAACGATCAGTGTTGATCAGATTTGTTACATCTTAAATACTGTTTGACAGCCTCAGGGTTAACAAAAATCTCACTGCAAAATGTTCATATACTTACGGTGACAGGGGCAGAGGATTGGAGTACTGTATTCAGTCGCATAAGAATGCAGCTGAAATTGAACTTTGAAGCCAATAGTACCTGAACAATCAACACTGAAAATGTCACACATTTTTAAGTAAAGCCAATGGCTTTCCAATATGACCTTGATGTGTAAAAAAGAGGCAATTAATGAAGGCAATTTCATGGAACAAAATTTTAATAATGAAAATGAAAGTATATTCTGCTATTTTTTATCCCCATAGCATTAAAAAAAAAACCCCAAAATTTCAAGTTACAGAGCCAGGATTTGATGGGCAGAGGATGCTGGAGGAAGTATAAGGGAAGATAAGGGAACTCTGTTAATTAGAGGTAATACTAATTCTTGTCACCAGGATAACATGGTTGTGTGGTTCTGCAGCTTGTAACATCCATTTCTACTCCTCTCTTTTTCCAGCTATTTTCCAGCAGCCAAACAAATATTAAAATACTTTTTTTCCTTACCTTAATATCCCATGTCTAAACTAGTGAACAGGATAATGAGAAGTTATTCTAAAACTTGAAAGTTTTGCCTGAGTCTAATTCTGACACAGCTGAAGAGCTTCAATATAAACCTCATGCATAATGATAAAAAAACCATATTTAACATAGACCATTTGTAATTTCTGTGTCAGTAGTGAACTACATAATTTTTGTGAAAATATACATCATTCATTATATATGTCATTATATAACTGAAAAAAAAAGGCATCTCATAAGTCATTTCAACAAAATGGACCAACCCACTTTTGGCCCTACTGAGTGTGTGAGGTACTCATTTCCAAGATACAAAATATATTTTAAAATAACCAAGTGAATTTATTAAATGTCATATAAAGCTGATGTAGTGGGCATACTTATGGTGACAGAAGTGTTTATCTTTGCTTTCCAGTTGTCTTGCCCTAAAAGCTTGTGCAGCATCCTGCCATGAAAAAAATATTCAGAAAAAGAGGGAAAAGGGAAAGAGGCTGAGGGTGGGAGAGAGAGGGAAAGGGAGACAGTCAGTGAATGAGAAGGAGGGAAGGAAGGGAGGGAAGGGAGGGTGGGTGGGAAGGAAGGGAGGGAAGGGAGGGTGGGTGGGAGGGAGGGAGGGTGGAAGGAAGGAAGGAAGGAAGGAAGGAAGGAAGGAAGGAAGGAAGGAAGGAAGGAAGGAAGGAAGGAAGGAAATATCAACTTTTAAGTGTTTTAGCACTTAGACTTACTGGCCAAGTGCAGAAGGTAGGCATGCCAGCTGGCTGTGAAGGATACTATTCCTGCAGTATTTCTGAATACAGTTACAGAGGAAGACATTTTTATAAAAGATTCTAATCTGAGCTTTGCAAACTCAAGAGACAAACACCCCAAATTGATTCAAATTTTGAGACTGCATGGAAACCTCAATAACTGAAAGACACATTAGATATACTTGGCAAAAAAAAAGCCACTTTTCATAGGATCTCTTAATATTCATTTGTTACTTTTCTTCTTTTACAGCACTGCTGTAGATGATTTCTCATGTTCTGTCTTGCATTGTTCTTGGTTAGTGGCACTTTCCTGAAATTAGTTTCTAATTGGGATAAATGAACAGCATGTATTCATGGGGCTTGGGCAGTTGTTTTTGGCTTGCAGCAAAAAGCAGAGAGCAAGCAGATTCTGGTGGCTGCTGACAGCTATTTCACATAGGCTTGTGTTATCAGGGCAAACACATGTAAAATACATGAATAAATAACACGCAAATGTTTATAAATTGAGAGAATTTAACTTTATCAGATTATCCTCAAGCTAGTTTTAGACTGAATTTAGTGGCACTAAATCCTTTACCCAGTACCACAGAATAATGCTTCTAACTAACACAGTGAAAGTATGGCATTACTTTTTCTTTTTTTTTTTTTTTTTAACTTTCCACTTACAGAAATACCTATGGTGCAGGAATTTCTAGTTCAAGGCAAAGAAAGGGCAGCAAGCAGCGTGTGCCAATTGTCACGGGTGTGTACTCAGGGGAGTTCACCATCCCATCCTGCCAACAATCTTACTAAACACAATACGTACAAAGGTATATTCTTATTTTCTAGCCAAAATCATTGCTGGCTTTGGCTTTCAGATGTTGGCATCTACAAAATACTGTACAAAGAAGCATCAATGTGAACTGGAAATCATAGTGGATATTAAACAGTGGCTTAGTTTACCTGGATACCAAGAATGGTTTAGGAAACTGGTGATGGAATCCTTCACTCATTTTTCTTTACTTTTTTTTAAATTAAGGATTCACTGCAAAAGAAAAATTCATACACAGTAAGTGATCTTAGTCCCTTGTGTCCTAAACAGAAACCACTGGAAGAAGCAACTAAATGTACTTTAACACTCAAAGTCTAAGCTATTATTCCTGTGGCACCTACCTCCACTAAGTATTGTGAAGGCTTACCCTTCTCTGGGTGGTATCGAGAGAACTATCACTTTTCTGTAAAATTACTTAACACCACTGAGATGGATTTCCAAATCATACCACATTCTTTTCAGACCTGACATTTACACTGTGACACCTTCAACTGAGCTCTAAATTGGCAATGTATAGTGTTGTTGCATAGTGATAATCTTGTTTAACTAGACAGTTTACTTAACAATATCCACTTTCTGCTCCTGCTGGGGTCTATGTTTGTTCCTGTTTTATTTATGTCACATTGCTAGTTGGCCTTTAATACATTAAATTGCCATTTCATTGCTTCTGCTAAATATGTTTTTATCCTTAATCCTATAATGGCTAAATTCATCTGTATAGTTAATATCATTTATTCAATTATACTCTGAATGAATATTGCATGTTAGATTCTAGCTTGTTGTTGTTTAATATACATTGAAACTAACCACATAGGATTTTGGTGTAAATCAAGAACTAAAATATTAGAGATTTGTAAATATTTTTACCTCCAAAAGGTCCTGGAGATTCACTAAAGATGTAATGCTAGCAGCAGTACTGAGTTACAGGGATTCAAAGCTAACTCCAAAACAAGTCTGAGTTTAAATTCGAAACAACAAATCTTCCATTAGTTCTTAGTGTAAAAATATTGCATGGTCACTTAAATTTTTTTAATAAAGATTTGGAAGTGGTTTTCTGGTAGTTGATAGTCATTACAGTAGTTGTTTCCATTGCACATTAAAAATTTGTTTCACCTCTGGCTAACATTTCCTGGCCTTCGTTTTGCTCTTACTAGGACTTCATCTGCCGAATTAAAGGACTTGCTACAAGATAGCGTCTTCCTTTTAGGCCAAGTTACCTCTTAATTTTTTACCAGGTCAACAGAACAGACTGTTCTTTCTGCATCTGAAACCAATCTAACACAATACCTGTTCATATAATGTCTTGCCTATGGGATGGAGCCTGGTTGGTCCTCTGCCTCCTGTGAAATTAGGAGGAAAGCAGATATTAATGTTCTATGCCTTTCACAATCTTTTCCCATCCTCCTTTCTTTTCCTGTTTTCTTTCTTTCTGCTTTGACAAAATTCTGTTTACACCTGCTTTGAGAATAATGGTGTCATTGGTTGCTCCTTCTAAGAGGGCTTTTTCTTACCATAAGTACTATTCAATGCTTAAATGATCTTGGGAATTAATCACTTCTTCCCCACTGGGCCTTAGATTTGGAACAAAGTAATTATGGGAAAAAGATCTGGCAGATGAAATTACTTTCTTCCTTTCTCTGGCATATTGTCAAGGTACATTTACCTGTAACAAAAGCACCTAATGAAACCTTTAAATACTAAAGCCTGCTAGAATAAAATTTCTTGCTGTTTGGCTTCCTAAGTGTTATGCACAGTTACATATTCATTTCTGTGCTCAAAAAAAGAGTTATATTCTTCACTCCGAAGGAAAAGATTTTAAATAAATTATCCCTCTCAGAGTAATCTGTATTTTTTATCAGGACATCTTAGTGAATATCGAGAAAATCAGATCTTGAGAGAAGACTCCAACATGTTATTAGATAAAAAATAGATAATTATTGTTTTCTTGAAAGGAATTAATTTGTTGGCCACATTGAGGTACATGATTTCTGCATGGTACCACAGTGTATTGAGGAGAAGGTAGGCACTGCATTCTTGTGGAGCACCAGTGAAGGAGTTTCATGCCCTAACCATGTTGCAGAGCCCTTGTGCCTGAAGCCCTGAGCCTGCAGTGCAAACATCTGTGTACCCTGTCTCCTGTTTCTACATTCACTGATAACAACTATCTTTTTCGAAGTTCTGGAAAAACAGACACTACTGAGAAGTATATGTGTTATATTAGCTATATTGAAGTCAAAATGCCATTACAGAGACAGCAGAACTTTGGGTTATATTAAGTCACAAATATCAGTGCAGTGGAATATGCCCCAAAGCAGAGACTTCACTCCAGCTAAAAAGCACCACATAGCAGAGGCAGCAGATGTTTAATGGCTACACAATTGACAATGTGTTTAACTGTTATTAATATTTATAATTCAGTAATGATAACCATGGCTCCAAAGTGCACTAAATGCACTATCATTATTGCTTTAAGTTAAACCTTTATCTCAGTTAATTGGCTATGTGTCCCACTCCTATGTAGCCCATATGGCAAGGCCAGGAAATAATAATATTGTTATACTGGAAAAAATGAGTGACTCCTCTCAAGTGACTCTCAGGTCTCCAGACAATTACTGAACTGGCTTAAGCAATGGTCATGCTAAACAACCATCATTCAGCCTTAAGGAAAGAAGTAATTAAACTACATTTAGTGAGATTCCTAGAAATAACAGAAGCCATTGCCCAAGGCAGTGGATCATACAGCAAGGTTTTATCAAAAGCTGCTACTTGTGGCCTGAGAGGTTGACTGATTATAACTGCAGGGATATAAGGCTGGCATGACAAGCTATGGACAGGTATTGCAGCAGAAAAAGTGAATATAAAGCCATCAGTGTGAGAGAAATACTCATGGGTATGGCAAAAGAAAATGGACAAAACACTGTTTAGTCATGAAACTCAGTAGAAAGTAAGGCTGGGGATTTTGATTTATGAAAGAATGCATCCAAAAAGTTTTTCTTCCCTTTCCCCTTGAAGCAGAAAGCAAGGGTACCAGCATATGGTTAAGTCGTTGTGCTGAGAGGGTTAACAATCATGCAAATTTGATCTCATACAATGCTTTTAACTGATAGTCTTAAACTAATCAACAGATCATGACAGCAGTACTGTACTTCGTACGTATAAGATTTAAAAAAAAAAAAAAAGTTTGTATATTTAGTTAGGCTCCATGCCTTCCTTTCATATAATTAGAGAAAATATTTTTACTCTCACACAAGATTGGATCTGACCAAAGGCAAATGAGGACCCAAACATCAGATGAGGGATTGAAATTGCAGACTGCAGTTTTGTTTATATCTACATTACATATACAACATCCAGTTAGCAGAGAGGGACCCTTCCACTCACCTCCTGGTGATCTCAAGAGAGGAGACCAAGTTTACTCAGGCTACCCATTGCAGTTTCCCTTTTCAAGGTCTTCTCCTCTTCCCTGCAAATCTTTCCAGAATTGCACTGGTCCCAGCCATCACTTGATGTTCCAAAGCCTACTTCCATATTTGTTACATGTGTGGGCTGGACTTGGCATGTCTTGGCTCACTGGAACCTTTTGGTTTTGGACTGTCATTGACCTTATTCTGAATAAAAATTAATGTTGCAATAAAGAGAAAAATAAGTGGAAAAAAGTTGAAGAACTTAAGTGTACATCTCACATAGATCTCGTTTCTTGGCCTTTGCAAATACCAGTGACAGTGTGTCCTGACTTTTTTCTGCTGACTAATCCCATTAGGAAACAGGTTAGATGATCAGACTGGCAGATCCCTGAAAGCACTCAAATGCTTGCAAACGCAAGTCCCCTCCTCTTTTTGCCTAATCTGTTTTTGTGCAAAAATCTCTATCCTTGTTTTTTTTATGTAACTAAATTTTCTCCTTCAGAACAAATACTGGTAGCATTAATAACCAGTTATTAAAGCTCACTATGTCAGGGTGTATTTACAAATATGCAACAACTTCATGTCTAAAGAAATAAAGAAGAAATGAACTGCAATCCAGACATTTTTAATATTTTAATTAATTATAAACAAAACTCATGTCAGAAAAAAAACAAGAGTTTAGAAACAATATTAAAACAAGTTGCTAGTTGAAAATCTTCTTTCATGAGGCTCCTGCAGTCTGGAACTGTTTTCTGCTACCTCATCAAATCTCAATGTAAAACACATTCCCTGTCCCTGCTTATTTCCTTTATACCATTTCAGCATATACAAAGAAGTCATGTTCTGTTATCAGTTGAAGAGCATTGTGTACTAAGCTTGTATATTTGTACTTTAACAATATATTTAAAGCATTCATAGAAAATAATAATGAATCACATTTACATATTCATAAATGCATTCTTGCCAATATGTTCAACATGTCTTTATCCATGGAAGTCCTGATTCTTGAATGCTATGCTAATAAAATTGATACTATAATTGCTGATATTTCTAACATATATTACTCACAGTTCCAGGATCTTCTGGAAACTGCCAGGTATTGAGAGAATTATTTGAGTCCTAAAAGTTACATGAATTATGTATTTCTTGTATGAAATTTCAGATGATCCAATATTTGCTATACCCTATTTGCTATTCATCATTTGCTATTCATTATACTTGTATTTATAAGTTTCAGTTACCCAATCAGGGAACACAGACAATAGTGTGTGATTTGGTTGACCAGTCAAACACTTCAAATAGTGAATAGATGACACTCATGATTTACGAACAAAAAAATAGACTGAAATCTGTTCACATAAAACTGTTCAGGGAATAGTTACAAATAACAAATGTGTTGGTAGAAATCAGGATTGTTTCCAGAATGATTCATGAACTGCAAAACGGCCAAATTAGCAACAAACTCTATTTGCAATGGATAATTCAATCAGCCAGAGATAAAAGAATTCAGCAGAATGTGTGATTCTCCTCTCAGGAAATGTTGAGTAGCATTTTCTTTCTCTGCTCTACCATCAAAGCTGACTGGAAAACGTGCTCTTTTCTTACAGACTTCAGTCTGTATAAGATGCTAATCTTAACGTCATTTAAAAAAAATATTGTCCTCCCTTTTTTGAGTCCCCAGGTATTTTTTAGCCACATTAATTGGCAATAAAATGGAACATGACTGCATTTATTAAACCTGAAAATCCATCCCCGTTTAAGTACCTAAACAATCAGTTTTGATACTTAATTTTAGAAAGCTGGCCCAACTACTTCTGGGTAGCCCTAGAAAGATGGTGTCAGGACTGGATCATAGAATCATAGAATCATAGAATTGTAGAATAGTTAGGGTTGGAAAGGACCTTAAGATCATCAAGCTCCAACCCCCCTGCCATGGGCAGGGACACCTCACACTAAACCATATCACCCAAGGCTTCTTCCAACCTGGTCCTGAACACTGCCAGGGATGGAGCATTCACAACCTCCCTGGGCAACTCATTCCAGTGCTTCACCACCCTAACAGGAAAGAATTTCTTCCTTATATCCAATCTAAACTTCCCCTGTTTAAGTTTTAATCTGTTGCTCCTTGTCTTGTCACTCCCTAATGAAGAGTCCCTCCCCAGAATCCCTATAGGCCCCCTTCAGACTGGAAGGCTGCTATGAGGTCTATGAGGTCCTCTCTGCTTTTAAGGTTTGTAGATTACCTGTGAGAGCCACAAAAAGATAGCAGGAGTTCATGGTTGTCCTTTGTTCGGGCAATCAAACTACTGGTACAACTTAGTCCAGTAGGATGTCTGATGGCTGAGCTGTATTGCATAGGTACAAACTATTGTATAGATTTGGCAACTCTTTTTTGAAAAATATTCTAGCACAGGGAGCAGGATTGACATTCCCTGCTTTTAGCCATGTCAGGGACTCCATTTAATCATCTGGGTTTCTTTAATGGAAAAAGGGAAAATTCACCTAGACTAAGTCGTCTGGGTCAGGAGAGGCAACAGACAGTGGTGGGAGACTGGATAATGAGCCTTTAGCTCATTATGAGGGGAGGATTCATAGGGTGGTGTTAGAAACTCCCAGTACCCTATGTGACCTCCAAAGGCTTCTCCAGAAAGCTGTGAATCAGTCCCTAGGCCCTGTGCCATACATGCACATACATGCACACATGCATGCAGGTGTCCTGCATACCCTAAATTGCATAAAATTGCACTAGATGTCTCTATGCTGACAAGCAAATTGCTCTAACTTTTATCTTACATTCAAAAATAAGGATGTGAAATTAACTGTCTCCCACCTGACCACAGCTTTCAGGACTCAGGTTACTTCTTTCACGTCCTCTCTCAGCTGTTTTTCTACATATATTGAGTGCTGCTTGTATTCCCCACCAGCTCGCTGTGCCAAGCTACAATGCAATCAGTGGTAAATCAGCCATTCAAAAGTGGAAAAAAGTGTCACAATAATCTGATTGATCAAATATTTCTCAATTTATTTGTATACTGTGTATAGTACCTAATTCCATTTCCTCATAAACTACTCCATAATCACTTTCATATATGGCATCAAGTTGTAAAAGCTGTACTAATTGTCCTGCTTCTTAAACTGTGAAAATGGTTTCTTCTGCTACCCACAGTTTAGATGCATTTAAATTATAAGAAAAATCTGCTGTATATTTCTAAATGTTCTCTTTGATGTGTATAAATATGTTTGTTAAGTAACAAATGCATGAAAATAGAAGGCAACAGAATGAAGCACATCAGGACAATGCTGAAATAATGTTCATTTTAGCTTACAGCACTTGTCACAATGAAAACTCATCTTGAAAATCACATTTCTGTTTGTTTATTTATTACTTTAATCCTAGGAGGTTATAATCCTTAGTCCTGAAAATACTAATAAATTTAATGTCAATTATTTGCACACCTATTTCGTTGCTTGTTTAAGTTTTTCGATATATCTGCAGTCTATAACCTAGCCATGTAGCTTTTTCTCTCTTTTTTTTTCTGTAAAAGGAACATATTTCTGTTTTATAAGCCTTAAAAGATTATAATTTTTTTCAGATTAATTAAAAAAGGCTTACCAGGCTTGTACTAGAAAAAAACAGATGGGATGATTCTGTAAGCAGTCATTCATTTACATCAGAGCTTGAAATGAGTGGGGCTACTCAAGTGCATCAGGTTACATAAGTAAAGCACAGTTTGGACAGCAAAATAGGCTATTACAGCTAATCAGATGTGAACACTGGGAGTCCAACAATGACCCTAGGCTACCAAATCTGGCAACATGCTTTTACCCACCTTGAGCTGAAAAGTGTCACAGAGGAAAGCCTGAATATTCACTGGAGAAACTCTTTAAAATAGAAGCATCATAACATCTCTGAGTCACAGAGCTTTACAGAATGCAAAGAGGTCACAGTGTGGTCATCTCCTTGAGGAAATCTGAGTGATATAAAAATTTTCTGCCCTCTGACTTGACTGCATGGGTGGCTGAGCTATTTTACCACTCAGGAAGTCTTGAACAGCAAAAATGCTGATCAGAGGACAAAAGTTGCAGTACTGTTTTTCTTCCCCATTCAGTTCCTTTCATGTTTATTTTGATATTGGGGGTTTTAAATTCCATGGAATGATTTGGCTGATTATTTTTCCCAAAATGTCCTGGAATGAAAATCCTATAAGACTTGTAAAGCAAAAAAGTTCTTTGCTTAAAAAAAAAAAAAAAAAAAAGAAACTACATGAAAGAAGCAGAAGGTGAATTAAATTTTGGAGAAAGAAAAGAAAATAGAAAACGGTATAGCTCAGCCATATGCAAGAAGACGTTAGTGAGTACTCACACATGCACATTCTTTGTCAATGTAAAAATAATACCTAAATATATGCAAACAGATCAACTTGCACAGACATTCATGTAGTCATACAGGGATACTAACACAGGCATAAATTTTGCATAACTTGTTCATTACATAAAATTATATATAATCTGGCACACACTGTATCATAAACATACTCATTGATCTAACTAGAAAACTTTTAGTTTAGCATCATTGTTTAAACATTTTCATAGTTTATTTCTGCTGGAATATGGTGCTCCTGAAAATAATACTGAAAGAGTCATACTAGGTAATTGGAGGTGGTGCGTTTCCTGAAAGTGATCATATTTGCTTTTAGTTGAGTGCTTTTTCATCTCAGTGCATTCTCAAACTTATCAATAAATTTCTTGAAGTATGAAATTCTTTACAGGGATGTTAAAGAATGAATTTAAAATGTAGAAGTTATAAATTCATTAAGAGCTCCTCAACAAAACACAGCTATGGATACAGTTTAACACCTAATTATCTTCTGGCTCCTGTTCACACGTTTATATATGGTAAAGGCAGAATGTGGAAAAACTTGCTGAACTGGTTCCTTGGTTAGGCTTCTTCCCATCTACCCCTACACAGGTTATATCTTGCCATTAAGATAAGATTTTTGGGAAAAGGACTATCTCTTAATTCAATATTTGTATGACAGCCAGCACAGTAACTACCGCTGTACAGCAGTAAAAGGGAAAATTCTTACTCACAAGGCCATAGTTAGCTGCATGGAAAAACAGCTGCTCTGGCTTAGGCCAAGACCCCATCTAGCTGAGCATTTTGTGTCCATCAGTATCCACAAGTGAAAATCCAAGGAAGAGCAAATGCATGTATTGCTTTGAATATGCAGACTGAAACTATTTTCAGCTCAAGGATTTCCTCATCTTGATGAGATTTCCCTATTTAGTAATCTCCAGAGGGTGATTCTTGCAAGTATTTGTCCAGCTGCCTATTGATATGTCAATTTTACACGCAACACCCTCAGGCAAGCTGTCCCACAGGTCTGTTGACTGCCACATGGAGAATCACCTCTTTCGTTTCTTCTGAACCTGGCCCTTATGCGTGCATATGGTGACCCCAGTTCTTAGTTTTGGCAAAGAAAATGAGCTGTCAATCTTCATGTCACCCATAATTATACCAAGCTCTATCAGTCCTTTCTAAGTTCCTTTCCCAGGCTGAGGAGCTACAGCCTATGCAGTTCCTGTTTGTGCAGGAACTATTTCAGAAAACAAAAAACAATCATCCCTCTTGCCCTTCTCTGGACCTTTTCAAATTCTAATACACCTCAGAGACCATTTTATAAGTAGAGCTGGAACTGCTTTTCCTTATGTGCATCACTTTACATATATCTACATTGCATTTCACCTATCATTGTATTGCCCAGTCACTTGGTCTTTGTAATACTTCACAGTCTGCCCTTGTCCTGCAAGTCTGAATAACTGTAACATCAGCATATTTTCTTACCTTAATGTCTACTTTCTTTTTCAGGTCATTTTTGACATTTATATCTGAGGCAGTTCTGGTCTAACCAGCTTGTACCCATGACACACCCTCACCACGGCTGGAATAGCTGTCTGTGACCTGGACTGGGATGACATAGTGACCCGGATCAAGAAAGTGACCTGCAAATTTTGCTGCACTACTTTTAAATAGGGAGGAAGAAGAGCATAAACTGATAACCCCTGTCAAACATGGAAGCTTGTTCCTCCACTGACTCAAAGGCAAGGTGAATACAACACTCACACATTTAAACCTTTACAACCACTGTACATAGTGTCCCAGCTGACAAATAAGATAAAAGGTAAGGAAAAGAAGAACAAGTATGTGTATTACCAACTTAGATTAAACATTCTCATGTGGGTATCATAAGAGATTAGAGTTTAAAAAAAGAGGAATTCCATATAAATGTCAACCATGGGATCTTATGAGGAAGATGATGCAAGAAATGTGAATCTAAATGAATTTGGGTTGAAGTATTCCTCTAAATTTCAGGCATCTTTATGTAGACACCTAAGTTCTTCATTCTAATCTCCCTTTAGCCAACAAAGATGAGTATTTTTAGGAAGCAGTTCAGACAATCTCTTTCTGCATGTCTCCATTAGAATGAATTCCAAAGGCCATGCTGATTACATCACCACTGACTGTAAAAAAGGTTAGGCCAATTAGTGCAGAGGTAGACATCTTCCAATGTTCTGAACCCCACCTTATGTAATTCTGCCTTGCTTATGACTAGAAAAAGTTAAATTACTTATAAATTGATAGTCCATGCACTGATACAAAGTCTAACCCTATGGTTAAATCTTTCAGCTATTTTTCAGATCACTCCGTAGGTCATCTCAGTCATCCTAGGACATCCAAGATAGACATCACTACAATATCTGCAATTTTTTTTCTCTTATTACATTTGTCCCAAGATATTTAGTCAAAAATCTGCTCAGCATTTCTAGCATGAACTATTTACATGTTCCAAGCTTCAAAACATAAAAATCTACTTTGAAATGTTGACAGCAATCTCAATGGCAGCTGTTTACCCACAGCTATTCAAGTAGCAGAGCCATTTGAAAACAGTGACCAAAACTGTTTAGTAATAAAGAAAAATATAGGGTGTTAGGGTTCCTTTTTCCATTTCCTCCCGTATTCAAAATCAATAAGTGAAAGCTTTAGAAAGTTATGAACGACTGAAAATAAAGAACTGGAATGGAAAACATTATACAAAATTAATTATAGTGTTCACCGCTGCCATGATTGTGATTTACAACATATATCTCTCTTTGCAGTAAGACAGACATAAAACAGGATATTAAATTAGCTGGAGAGCAATATTTTTTCTCTGTATGTTTTTCTGAGTACCAGCTTTCTAAAAATTCCCTGACTGTGACCAGTTTCCTCCTATGTCGCAACCACATTGTGGGTAGCTCTGTGTCCCAATGTGAAAGGCATTAGATAGCACAAGTGTGTCAAAATATGAGGTTAGCTAGCCTTCTTCAAGGCAAGCAAAGGAAGCAGAATAGGATGCTGAAAAGTGGAACAACCTTAAAGCTGTGGGACATCTGGCTGCCCTGTACAAGATGGAATTGAGCAGCTGCTGAACTGTCATAGGAATGCTGCACAAAGGCACACAGGATTTGTCGTTCCAGATCAAACTAATGGCACCAGTACCAGATGCTTCAGAGGAAGACGTAAAACTTCCATAACAGGCAATTATGCAACAACATGTTGGGAGAGTGAAATTATTCCTTTATGTCTCAGACATTTAGTGTATGATTTATATCCTAGAAGAATGTGGACTGATGTCCTGGAGAAACCACAGTTATCCTTAAAATTCACAAAATGGGTAATCCTTTCTTTTGAAACGTCTACATTCTTTTTCTACATGTTATGGTAGTTGTGTATTATTTGGAAAAAAAATATGAAGAAATATTTCAATCAACAAGAACCAAGGAGATGAAATTATGTAAATTAGAATATGGCCAAGAAGACAGGAATAATCTCAAAAAAAAAGTGACACACATGTTTTCTCTTTTAGCCACATGAAGGCATTAAGAATGGCAGAAGTGCAGCTAAAAAAGTGCAGAGTGAAGCATCCAGGTGTGAGGCTGCGCAGGTGGGGGGACGTGGGAATGAGCACTGACAGCTGGCTGAATAAGGTCCTTTTTTCTTCCCTGTGTTAAAGCTGCTAACAGCTACACCACCACAGAGGGTAAGCACCAACAAAGAGGCTCTCAAATTCAATTTTCTTAGTGATTAAAATATACACATAATTCTATGATGCTATTATTAAAATATACCCTTAAATCCCATTCTTCTCAGAGGTGGAGATCATGTACTCTCATCATATGGTACACAGTCTGGTATTACCTTTGGGCAGGTTGTAGTCCAAATTTTGGCCAGGCCATTAAGCTGCTTCTGAGAGCTGTTAAATGACAGACCAAGCCAATAGAGTTATGTCATTGAGATGGCTTCTTTAAAGAGGGCATTAAATCCCCATTGCTCAAGATTGCTGGAGTAGGCTGAGCAACTCTTTTCTCTCTCAGAGCCTGAGCATGTACACTAAACTATTTATGTTAAGAAAATGCATGCCAGGATCCGAATGTTTGCTAGGGGAATGACATGACAGGCACGCATGCTACAGCTGTGTACACCCTGCTGCTGCCAGAGACTGTATTTCATTTTGAATACTTAAAGAAGTAGTTTAAGTTTTATGGCAACCCACAAAGTGCACCAACATATAAACACATTCGCATCTGAAAGAGGGGTTTTGGTCCATTCTACCACTGTAGAGATACAAATTTACCACTGTAAAGATACAAATGGCAGATATCCATTTAAACATAAGCAGACTGAATAATTAAGTCACCAAAGTGTTTCTTAGATTATAAAACTGTGAGGAACCACTGTGCTAATCCAATCCAATCTTCATGAAAGACATCCTGTTCTGAGTTACAGTTTTCCAGAGACAGAAGTTTCACCATAATCCTTGTTAATCTTTTTCAGACATTAATCATCTTCTTTATAAAACTAATGCCTTTAAGTATGATTTTTTTCCAGCTTCAGTGTCCATCTACTGCATCTTGTTATGTCTTTTCAACTGAAGAACCCCTAATCATCAAATGTATTTTCTCCATGGAGATATTTATAAACTCTGATTATGTCAACTCCTAACCTTTCCTTTGATAAACTAAACAGATTGAACTCATCGAGTTTATAATCCTTGTTTACTTGTCTTTTAACCATGCCTGTACTTCTCCTCAAATTGCTCCCCTCCACAGTTTGTAGACAACTTCATGAGATGGTGAACCCCAGAAATGCACCTATTAATGTAGTCGCAGCCACACAGATACAAAATATAAATAAGATATAACAGTCCAGCTTCTCCTCGCTCTTCCAAGGATCACAAAACCATATTTGTTCAGTTATGATTCCCTGTTTACATTTTGAGACCTAACAGCCAGTTCTAATAAACTCAATGTGTGCTGTGTTGATTTTTAGTCATTACAATTTCTTAAAGAAATGTTTGCTGGGCACTGAGATGAATGCCTGACACAAATCTGTGTATATTGTATCAATGCTATTTACCTTTTTTAACCCAGTTTGTAATCCCACCAGAGAAAGACATCTGATTGGTTTGACAAGAACCATTTTCATAAACTCACATTGATTGACATTTAATATATTATACTCCTTTGAAAGTTGCAGTATCCCAGTTGATACCATTTCATAAGGAATTATTCTATCAGCTGCTGAAAGACCACATTCTGTCCCTGTGGAAATTCTATTGGTCATTTTGTATTAAATTGATTCTAACTAATATTAAACCTATCTCAGTCTTTTGCCATGTACCATAACATAGGGGTTGCCTTAGACAAGAAAAATGACTGGGGTAAGAGTGCAAACACTTGACTACAAATTAAAATAAGTAGGTAGTCATATTTAAGCGTTAGGCTTCCAGAAAAATCAATCTTCCCATGTAAGAAAAAATCATTGATCTACAGCCTATGTGAGTGTGTTTATTTTAAAAATAAGTTAAATACATTATGATAACGGGTCAGTACATGAAAGACTGCATTAGACCTGAAACACCTAAATTTATCCAAAGCCTATCTCCTAGTAATAATACTATACTGGTAGATTAAGAAAACTCCCATCATTTGTTACAGAACTTTAGCCTCCAAAACTCATAAAGGCATTGGAAATAATAATCAGTATTCCTGACCTGAACTGCAATAAGCAGAATTGTGATAATATGAAATGTAAACAAAAATTCCAAAGTTCGTGTAGAATAGGTTTGGACATCAGTAGTGAACTGTAGGACACAACAACTTGACCATATGATTAAATTAAAAATATATTGATGGAGAGTTACTACCAAGGTTTTCCCGGTGTTCTGTAATACTAAAATTAGACCAATAAGAGCATTGTGCTTTAGATCACTGTAGCATCTAGTCTTTAAGTTATGCATTCAGGTCTACTACACATCCAAAGCCTTGAGATGGATAATCCTGTAAGTAGTTCTACCTAAAAAGCATGATCTGGTGAACTGGAGCTTATTAAATTTGATAGTAAGAAATTACAGTAAAGGCATGACTTTCACATCCTCCCTCCTTGATCCCCAGGATACGGGCACACACTGGTTCTATTGCTGTGCTGATTTATATCTGAAAGCTAGGTAAAAAACTGTTTGTATACTGGGTTCTTTTCAGATCAGCTGGAGAAGAAAATGCTATTATTCCTCACCCCTATTTTCCAAAAATTCCCCAGCGGCTGGGGCACTAATCTAGAGTACGTGGTTCTGGGTTCAATTCCCTTTTGTCTAATGAATTTAAACCCTGTTTTTCCAGCTCTCTAAGGCACCACAGTCATTAAGAAGAGCTGTAGAGGTCTTGTGAAAGGTTGTTCTTGTTCCTGCATGCTGAAGTTCTTCCACTTTATGTGATCCATTTAAACAACAAAACAGAAAAGAGAGATGACCCTCAATCCCAGGGTTTAAATTGCTCTTAGGAGTGTGTAACAGTATAACATTATAATAAATGAGAGAGCTCCCTAACCCAGCTTCTATTATGTGGTACTTGCTTTCCCTCTTTCTCAGTGAATGTTTAAGTTGGCCATATAAAGCAGAAGAGCCTCAGGATTGGAGAATGAGGGTATCCACGACTTCCCACATTCCAGGAGACGGGATATCTAACTAGACCTGGGAAGAAGCTGAGCTTCTGGATTGGTGTTCTATTAATTGATGAAAAAAATAACTTGCTGCACTCCTGTTTCCTGATGTTATTAGAGGCACATCAGCTTCTTGATTTGCTCTAGAAGGCACTGATACTTGTAGGAGATGCTTGTAGGCCAGGGACAGGTCTTGAACTGTTTTGCAAGTCTGCTTATTGTGGGTATTTAAGACAATCAGGAAGGATTAATCTCACCAAACTTGAGTTGACTAACATGTAACATGTTTAGTTTAATCTGTCTAGGTTCAATCTGTAATGGATGTGAAGAAATAGATTCTGTGAAAGAGCAAGTCAGCTATCGTATCAATGACACCTTGCACACGTACCTGTTTTGCTCCACTGGCTATAAAATCAGCCTAGATTAGACACCTAATTTTTAATGGGCCAGTTAAAGCAAAATAAATCTTATTCTTAAAATCATAGATACACTTCAGGTTTAAAGCCCAACTACTGAAAGATTTGTGGAGTGAATTTGTGGATCTGAGTACCTGAGATGATCACGCCTAATGCTCTGATTACGTCCCAGTCTTTTGTGGTTGGACTGAAGAAGAAAAATACCTTGTTTATTTATTTCTTTTGCAAAAATTCAGAATTGTCCCTTTTGAAATCACCTTGCAAGTCCAGCAGTATATATGAAGTGTGGCTCCTGTTTGCTGTCGCATATGGCTTCCTTGTCCTTTTCCCTTTGACTGCACCAGCATAATCCCAAGAAAGGATTCTTTTAAGGGCTTAACTCCACCACTGAGGTGTGCTTTTTTGTGCCAGTCCCAATGTACTTTACTGAACTTCAGTTATCAACATAGTTGACCCAAAGCTGACCTGAAGACGTAAGATAAGGTCCAAGACTACCTAGCTAGAAGCAATCAAAATTTCTTTGCATTAAAGTAAAGATAGCTGCTTATTAACTGAATTTTCTGTATCCCTGTCTTATCTCAGTGATCATCAGAAATGTATCTGCTCTGACTGCTGGCCACTAACTGGTAAATTGATTCCTTTCCTGCCTTGCAACAAATGACAACAGAGGGTGACTGCACAGATGAGAGATACCTCTGGAGAATTTCCATTCTCCAGATCTCCTGACCTCTGAGAGAATCCATTATATTTTTTAATATTTTTTTCTGGGGGGAAGAGCATAAAACTGAAATAAATATTTTTGATCTTGCGAAAATTTAATTTTCTATTTAATAAATTATTCTGACAAATCATTCCCAAATAATGTCTAATATTCCTTGCACTTAACAGACCATTTTTTTTGTTTGTTTTTATGGACAAGGTTGTGAAAAGAGTAAAACCTGGAGCAGGAAGGACTCATGCACATACTTCATCATGTTGTTGAGATTTGTTCTGAAAATGGAAAAAAATACCTGAGTTGTTTATAGTAGCTCTTGTGTCATTGCTCTCTATAGTTAGAAGACTGTCTAGTAAATACCATGCTTGCATGACCAGAGGTAGTGATAAAGAGAAAAAAAATAGCATGGGATCAACTGCTGGAAAACCTGAAAGATACTTCCAGCACTTTTGTGTTTCTAGGTGTCATTGCCAAGGCCTGTAATTGTATAAAATACATTCTTGCATATGGGTTAATGGTGTAACCAAGTCTGACAACCAAGCCAAAATTGTCATGCAACATAGACTTAGTGGCAAATCACAGATACCCTGAATCAACCAGTTTCAGGAGCTGTCTTTGCAAACTATTCAGGACACTAGCTTGATGCCCATCAATTTTCCAGTATGTTATAGATAAAAAATGAAGAATGCAGAGCTTGAAATTAAATGTACAGAGAACTATTTCAGCTGTCATTTTCTGATACTGATAAAATAAGATACAGTACATAGGAAATGCTTAATCTTCTTTCTTCCACCTCCTATTTCAGTTTTTAAGGAAAGAAAGTAATGTTTTCTAATATACAGAAAAAAAGGCAACTCATTTTCCAACTGAAACAAATATTTTTCTTATACCAATTTTTATTTTCCCAAGTATTTGACAGGAGCAGACTTTACAGTTCTGAAGACGTTTAGTCAGCTCTGCAGACTGACTTTTGAAGTGTAAAATAAACCTTTACTTAACAGATGTCAAGAATATGACTTTGTGAGATAATGACAGGTTCTGTAATAGGTTGGTGGTGGCTCTTTCTAAGTGGAATGAATAAAGTTTTGGAGCCAGCTCTTTAAAAAAATGACAACACGATTATTAACAATTGACTGGAATCAGGAAAGAAAAATCAACAAGTCTGTACTTTTCCTTTTTTTTTTTCATGTTTGGAAGGCATAAACTGCTCACTAAATTGCGCAGAAGTACCACGGTCTTTGAAGTGGTACACTCTTTCTTCATTTGGGAGCTGCATTGGAACTGAAATCCAATGCCCAGAAAGACAACCTTAGACCTAGCCTTGAGACATCAGCCAAAGCCTCTTCTTTAGGCCCATCTTGCTCTACAGGATCTGATATCCTAATTCCACACTAATTTGATGACAATTTCAAGAAATTACTCATCCGTCATCCAGTCAAAACAGTTCACTGCCTCACCTGTTCACACAACTTTGACTTCTAGGGAGAGGAAGGGGGATCCACTACAAGAAACATGACTTCTAACATCTTCCCGGGAACTAGGACTGCTCCTGCTGCCAGCACAGTCAACAGCACAAGAAGGACATTAACAGCTCTTCTAAACATTTCACACAGAGCCAGCCCTTTGCTGTGCAAAACACCAGCAGTGAAGGCTTGGAAAACTTGATGCACCTGAGTGGCACTAAATTTCCCTGCTGGCTGAACCCATTGGTATTTGGTATAGATTCCAGCAAACTTTTTCACCCTCCAAAAATAGCCCTGTGGACTGTCACAGTACTATCTGGTTGGTTGCAATTGTTCTGTACTGTCAGCCAGAGTATATCATCCTAAACTGGAAACAGAAATGCGGTCTTATTGCAGGATTTGGAGCAAAGACGAGGGACACTTTTGTCTCTGGTGACCCCACACTGAACTTGCTTGACAGCAATCAAGAGCTGCCCTAGGCAGACCTGAAAGCAAGATTTTTCACAGAGGCTGGGACCACATTAAAAGGGGATACTAACATGGACATGTGTACTGACTCTTCTCTTGCTTGCTGGCCTTATGCCCGAGAGCAGACCTGCTTCTATATATATCAAAAATTTTGAAGTCCCTTAGGAACAGCTATCCTTTGCCAATGAAATCACGTGTTACTCATCCCCCTGTCAGTGCTATACTGCCAGCTCCCATCCCTGCCAGCTGACACACTGCTGAGGCCAGCAGTGGAGAGAATGGTCAGCCATCCCCAACTGCCAGTCGGGTCACCCAAGGACCAGTGCTCATCACCTCTCCTGCTTTCTCACCATCTTCCTTCAGACTGGCCCCTCCAGTACTTCTGCCTCTCCAGCTCATCTCTATTTCTGTCCATTTTTATTTGGGACTGTCTTCTTCCTCTCAGCTGCTCACTAATTTGTTGAAATGATATATTTTTTCTCCTTTTATCTTCTTTTTATTGCAATCTTCTCTTCTGTTTCTCAGATTCCTCTCCACTCTGTTGCTCACAATTTCCCTGTCTACTGTATCTCTGGATATTCTGCACAGAGATGTAAGAAGGAGAAGGATGAGGTAAAATCACCAAAAAGCCTTTGTACATGGGCACAAACGCCAAGGCAAGTTTGAGGTCTGAGAGGTCAGGTGTTTAAAAAATTATCGTTAATATCCAGGCCAAATGTTACTCCAAAGCATCTCTTTCCCTCCCTCCCAGAACTGCTGTATTTACTTCCGAACAGAAGCTAATGAAGAATAAGAAAATACTTTGTTCTGCATAGGAAATTAATGCAGCAGGCCTGCAGTGGCTCTTCTGGAGCCCTTCTCATCTACAATGACAATCCATGTAAGTCCCCTGTAAATACACACCCTTAGCTTTTCTGCTAAATGCATGCTATTTACACAATAGCCCATTACAACAGCCCATCTGTCAACCCTCTTTCATGGCCACAGGTGGAGGATGAAAAATTCTTTTGAACAGAGCACTGAGGGTCTTTGGAGGAAAGCTTGTTTTCCACTGCATAGCCGGGACTCCCACAGAGCCAAGATCTGCAACCTTCTGGGGCTCCCAGACATGGCTGGCCTTTAGTTAAATAGTGCCCAGGGCAAGCCAGAATTTCATGTCTTTCCAAAGTGCTAATTGATTGGGGATAAACATTAACCTAGAAATTCAGTCGTGCACTCTAGTCTTAAGCATGCTGGGCAGCCGCCCAGCTAACCCACCCCCCAGGCTAACCCTACATCAAGGGTCTTTGTATAAGACCCAGAAGGTCATGGAAGTTTAGTTCATTTTATGGTACAGACAACTACAAAGCATCTAAATGTCTTTTGTTTTTAAAAGTTTCCCTTTAATTTAGAAAATGATTGTGAAAATATGGTGGACAGAAACAGGGCACGTATCAAACACTCGAGATGGACTCCCTGGCTCAGACATCACAGCAATGAAACAGCACCGCAGCCCGTATTGCAAACTGAAGCCAAGCAATTATTTAGATCATGTACACACTTATAGTGACAGATAATCCACCCGTTCCCTGAACTCTGAGAGATATCTTGCCCTTCCAAAAATGTCATCACAGGTTCTCAGCAGATCTGGCAAAGAGTATGTACAGTTTGAATACCTCTGGCCAGAGTCCAGCACAGAGCATATAAGTCCTGGGCTCTCACCCCAGCACCAGCGTGGGAATAAAGTTTCTAAGAGGCATCTAGAAATCAAAGAAAGAATGACAGAGATTTTTTGGTGACACTCTAAAACTATTTGCTGAGAGCTGTAAGGTTACTAGCCTCCCTTTTTCTTTTTCCAGAATGATTAAATTGCTCTAAAAAGAAACAACCCACACTGAGACGCAATTCAAGCTGAAAAATAACCAGCATGCAGCAGACTGTCCTTAAAGCCAGTTTGCCCCTTACCTTGGCCATGTGGAATATATTTATTGTACTATTTTTTCTGAATGTGTTTATTATGCTATTGTTTCCATTAGCTTTTTTTTCACTCAGTCTGCTCATCTCAACATCTCAACATTTATAATTTAATTCTGCAACATCCTTGCTCATCCCTTCTTCCTTTTTTTTCCTTCCCCCCCCCCCCCCCTTCTTTTATTGGAAATTATTCTTTTTGAGCCTTCTGGTAGAACATGAAACCAGTCACACGGAAGGTAAACTTTTGAACCAGAAGTGTTTGAGTTAGGTCCAAATTAGGTAAAACCACCTAGAGACCAAAGGTTCTCTTTATGTTGAAAGAAGAAATGGGAAGATAAAACATGGAGAAAGTAGTGCTGATAAACCTCTCATTATTCGCAGCATCACCAGCTGAGGAGATGTCCACACCTTCCAGTGCAATACTACACCTTTGGCTCTTGCCCAAACACACTGTAAGCAAAAGCACCCTGACACTAACATCCTAGCTCAAGTACTGGAAGCAGAGGAACTACATTTACATAGCACAGGACACTAACAAGGTAACTCTGCCACTCAGCATGGCTGATTATCAAAAACAACATTATCCTGAAATCAGATGAGAATCTGGCTTGGGAATATCTATAGTATGCTTTCTGGTACAATATAGATATGCCAAATCAAAGCTACTGTTCAGTACAATCCTTCCTGTGAATGCTACTCCCACAAATGTCAGTCAGAATTATATTTCTGACATGAAGTGCCCAACGACAGCAACTTTGAAGTGTTTGGGAGTGTGCTGTCTTCTTATTTCTAAGTCTTTTATGTATTTAACATGTATAGCTGTCAAAAATAGAAGTTTTTCCATCATTTTTTGTTCTTTTATTTTGCAACTAGGCATATTCTTTCCTACTGATAGTTAAGTTTTCTGTCTGTGATGCACAAATGTAAAGTAATGGGTTATGTATACAATGATAAACTGTCTATTAGACAACAGAATCACACAATCGCAGAATGTTTTGGGTTGGAAGGGACCTTAAGGGATCTAGTTCCAACTCTCCTGCCATAGGCAGGGACACCTTCCACTAGACCAGGTTGCTCAAAGCCCCGTCCAGCCTGGTTTTGAACACTTCCAGGGATGCAGCATCTACAACTTCTCTGGGCAACCTGTGCCAGTGTCTCACCACCCTCACAGTAAACAATTTCTTCCTAACTTCAAACCTGTCTACTTTCTTTCACTTTGAAGCCATTCCTCCTTGTCCTGTCACTACCTACCCTTGTAAAATGTCCCACTTCCGATTTCTTGTAGGCCCCATTTAGGCACCTAAAAGTGCTCTAAGGTCTCCCCATGGCTGAACAAGCCCAACTCTCTCAGCCTGTCTTCATAGGAGAGGTGCTTCAGCCCCCTGATCATCCTCATGACCCTCCTCTGGACTCACTCCAACAGGTTGATGCTCTTCTTATGCTGGCCCCAGAGCTGAACACAGTACTGCAAGCGGGGTCTCATGAGAGCAGAGTAGAGGGGGAGATTCACCTTCCTCAATCTTCTGGCCATGGTCCTTTTGATGCAGCCCAGGATACAGTTGGCTTTCTGAGCTGCAAACACACATTGCTGGTTCATACTGAGCTTTTCATCACTGACCAACACCCTCAAGTCTTTCTCGTTAGGGCTACCCTCAACCCTCAATCCATTCTCTTCCCAGACTATATTTGTGCCTTCCCTCCAGCATGTCAGACACACATTGGTGTTGTCAGTGTGGTGTTGTCAGCATACTTGCTGAGGGTGCATCAAACCTGCTGTCAATGTTGCTGACCAAGATGATAAACAACAGCAGTCCCAGCACAGATTCCTGAGGAAAACCACTCAGCACTGGTCTCAAGTCTTTGGGTGCAACCATCCATCCGATTCTTTACCCACCAGATCCATCTGTCTCCAGTTTAGAGACAATAATATTGTGTGGGGCTGTGTCAAACACTTTGAACAAGTCCACGTAGATGACATTAGTCACTCTTTCCTTATCCGTCAATGCTGTAACCCTGTCATAGAGGGCCCCCTAATTTTTCAGGCATGACTTGACCTTCTTGAAGCCATGTTAGCTGTTACCAATCACCTCCTTATTTTCCACGTGCCTTAACACAGTTTCAAGGATGATCTGCTCCATAATATCTCCAGGGACCAAGGTGAGACTGACTCACCTATAGTTCCCCAGGTCTTTCTTTTTTTCTTTTTTTTTAAATGAGCCTTATGTTTCCCCTTTTCCAGTCAGTGGGAGCTTCACAGGACTGCCACAACTTCACAAATATGACTGAAACATATAACCCAGGAAATTTCATTTCTATCAGTGTATTTGCCCCATCAGAGTCCTTACTGGCCTGTAAGTTGCCCATTTCAAACTCCAAGAGTGTTGAGATCTGAGCAGCTGGGGAAAAAAATGTTCAAAGACCTGTGCCAGTAATAACTTATAAGCAACATGACAGCAGATCCATGTGTTTTTCCCAGATTTCCCTCTGTAACTTTTCTCAGATTAATGAAGTTATAGTTCATAGAAAATATGTCCTGACTATGGTATCATCTTAACCATGGATCAGTTCTAACTGTATATACAACATTATCTGGGTGCAGCTCAGAGTAGGCTGGTGAGTTGTCTTCCAGAATGCTGTAATTCTCTTATTCTGGGTCTGAGGTGTCTGCCTATCTTATTTGAAGCTGATGGCTAAATTTCTATCTTTTTACAATTGCTGAAATAGCCTTGAAATGGGAACTGCCTGTAACTGATGTAGTGATGTCTACCAGCATTTGCAGAATCTAAATGACAAGCTTGAAACACTAGCCTTATCTGAAGTTGCATGTCCATTTCTGTTTATCCCTGTTCCAAAAAGATTTATTAAAATCAGTGCCAGGAAAATTACTCCCAGTTTGGCATGGAAAATAGACTTCATTTTAAAAGAGCAAGAACAGGACTAAGTGAGAGCATAGAGACAGACTTAAGCTCTCCTTATAATATTATAGCCAGACCACAACACCCCCATACCACAGCTGGGTCACACCTGGCCCATTCAGAGCATGGCAAGGTTTGTCTATATCCACACACAGATGCATGTGGCTTGCTTAGACTAAGAAAGCACATGTGTTTACATCAGTACGAATAAGTTTTGATTCATACCAATTTTGAAGCAAATCTCCTGATCTGATTTCTTTACCTTGCAGAAAGATTTTAGAGGGCTTAGATGGATTCCTTTCAGATTAAATTAGTGCGTAATATGTGATAAAAGTTCATCCAGTGAACTCCAGCCACTAATGGGAGCTCAATTCACACAATCAGACTCAACCAAGCAGAATAGAAAAAATCTCCTTAAGTGTTTGCAATATGAATGTGAACTACTCAACACCAAGTGTCATTCTACAGATTTGGTCATACAAAACCATGCTTCTTGTTGATATAGACACAGCTAAATGTCTATTTGCTGACAAGTAAACCAAGCCATGGTGGGCATCACTGCCCTGCGAGATTGTTTTAAATACTCCTGATTTAAAATTAGCTCAAGCATTTTCAAACTGTTCCAAGTTAACAGCAACTGCAGGAAAAAAAAAAAAAAAAGAAAAAAAAAAGGACCATTAGAGTTATCAAATTCTGGATCATCTTTTTAGGAAGACCATAAAAGGAGTTTTTAAAAGGTTTTCATTTTATAGAAAGGATTACACAATCTGACTGCCTGTGTTAAACGGGATGGAGAGAGTACTTCATCATCCCAAGAGGTTTCTCCCACTTCTCCCTACTTAGGAGGTGTCACTTGCTACATTTATTTCAATATATGCTAGCAAAGAACTAAACAGTGTTACAAAGAGCAATGAAACAAGAAAGGATTTATTTGAAAGTGAATTCAACTCTTTCCTCAACCTGTTGTAATCACCAAGGAGCCAAGACAAGTTCTCTAGCACCACGCAGGGAAAACCCAAGTCAAAAAGCCCTGCAGAACTGTCACACCTTACTAAGGAAACAAACTTTGGGAAAGCCAAGAAGTGCATCTTTGCTCTTAGACCTGAACTGAATTCAAAGGAACAGAAAAAATATGGTACCATATGTGGAAAGTGTTTAGAATATAGATAAGCATTGTCACATCTTTCATAGACAATGGATTTCCTTTTTCAATCAGGAGAGAGGCATAAGGGAGTTTCTTTTGAGCCCCTAATTTTTTGTCTTTGTTTACAAAAAACTAACAAACAAAAAAAAAAAGAGCGTTTTTTAAGGTTGCCCTAAGTTTTATGAACTGGTTCTCAAGGGATCATATCTTTTGTGGCTTGTCAAAATGTACTCAGCTTTAGCACTTCTTTAGCACTAGAGCATACACTGTCTAGCTCGTACCTACGTTCAGCAAGAAAAGTAGTAATAGTGCCCAGGTCCTTCAGCCTTAACAGACCTCTGCATCTCCCATATACATGCCTTTGGCTGTCGCCAAAGGGAAATAGACCTGATGCTGTGACAAGTGTCTGTCAGGGACACCCCAGAAGGAACATACCTCTTGCATTTTCTAAGGCTGAAGTGGTGGAAATTCCATTTTGGCCCTTTCACTGCTCACCTTAAAACCTTCGTTAGATTACTCTTGCTACACAGTGAATTTTCCTGAAAGAGCCAAGTACAGAGACAGCTCTGAACTGTCAGTTCCCCAGCAGCAATGGAAAAAGCTCTGAAGTATGCAGAAGACATGCCATTTTGTGGTTAGTGAGCAGGACAGAGAGGTCAGGAACTCTGGGCTTATCTCTCTTACTGGCTTCTTTGTTTTGGGGAATGTCACTTAAGCTTCTGTGCCTCAGGACCAACATCTCTGAAATGGAGATCATGAAACACCTATTCATTGTGATCTGATCATATTTGTAGTCTTTCCACATCCTCAAATGGCAGGACCTTCGGGGCCTGAAGAACCATTAGTGTGGGCTGAGAGATACAAAGTAAATAGCTAGAGTTTCACTATATGAGTTATTTAAGGAAAGTGTGGGTGTAAGCCTAACGTGAGCCATCTTCAAGAAACACACTTTCTTTGTTTCATTATTCATCTACCATTTGGCATTCAAAATGTTTAGAGAATAATAATTTTTAAAACTTGTGTATGTTTTTCCTGTGTCTGAGGATGCAGTAGTCCAACTCATAAGAGTTGGACAAGTTTTAAATAAGTAAAAACCCATGAACTTTGGAAATTTGAGTACAAACTAATATATTCGGGGGGGGAGGGAGGTCTGCTTACTGGCTGCACTTGTGATGAATTTAAAATAGCGTGACAACTCATTTTTCAACAAATAAGGAACTCCAAATCAGTTTGATTGTTACTTAATTCTGCACATTTTTAAAATAGTGTTGTTGCGAATGACCTTCTTAAAGCGAATGACACTAAAACATATATCAATAACAGTTTTAAGGAATTGCATCAAGCTCCATGTATTGTCTCTGCCTGCTGTGTCTGTCCATCTCTTTTAGTGCCACAGCTGTTTAGTGCTTGTTCATAATCAGAATGTCTATGCAATTCCAACAAGAAGTAATAAATCAAGTATCATAACCAGAGCTATCTTAAAAGTCTAGCAGTAGCCATCAAACCTTCTGAATACTCTGCTACCCAGCATTTATCCTATATATATGAAGGTCAAAGGCTGATACTAGGTCAAATGATGGATATTAGGATTATGTCTAAACTGGAGTTGGTATGGAGAGAAGATCTGATACTGATACCAAGACTTAGCTGGTTACAGGGTTAGAATTTTGGGACAGGCCTGTAAAACAATCCAGGTAAATTTTGATATCATAGAGATACAATTTGTACAAGCAACAGTAAGAGGAGAATTTAAGCCAAAACACAGCTATGCAAATATACTTGTCATTTCATACGCATTTTAAGTCACTGTCAGTGAGAATTCGTGTCAACAAAAGTGATCTTACACCTACCACTGTAAGCTGCCTGTTTCTGCCCTTATGTCACTATTTATTTAAAAGATGTGTAGATGTGGTGCTTAGGGACATGTTTTAGTAGTGGACTTTGTAGGACTAAGCTAATGGTTGATCTTAAAGGTCTTTTCCAACCTAAAAGCTTCAATAATTATATGATTTGTCTGATCAAGTCCATAAGAGAGTTCACATGAACAGTTTTGCCAGCATTACAGAAAGAGCAGTAGAATGACAGTGATAAACACTAGATGAAGAAGGATGCTGGGACCTTTTAGTGATATCACTGACTCATGTAAAACTGTAGTCTATGTCTGCTGCAGAAAAAAAAACAAACTTGTTTGTGTGACTTGTATGAGTACAAGACTAATCTTTTCATGTTCCTTGGTGATTTGTAACCATGGGAAAAATCAGCGGAGCTTCCAACAATGGACGACTTGATGCCAACTCATAGTTTTCAATGTGATCTTCATGAAAGACTTTATTCTTAAAAAAAAAAAAATGGAAAAAAATGTACTTTCATATTTTTTAAATCAAAGGAGGTTTCAGTTATACAGACCTGGTAGAAACCTCATACCCAAGACAAAGATAATTTTGCATTTCAGATAGATATTCTTATAGAAATGCATATATTCTTTATGGCACCTGATTATAGTCTGGAAAATGTGCTTCTGGTTTGAGTTTATCCTTAAGCTAAACCACAGGGGATTCTGAGGTCCAGAATTTGGACTAAAATCCCACTAAAAGTGCCACTGACGAGGAATTTCTTCCACAAGTCACATTTGGTTGCATCTCAGTAAAATGCCAGATCAAATGCCTGCCAATCACTGTGCAAATTAGATTCAAAACACTATTCTGGTCACTCTGAGGCAAGGACAAATCAGGACAAGTTAGGGAAGATTGTATATACCAGTAGAGGGTCACAGAGAGAAAACCCCACACACGGTTCCCAAAATGACATAGGCAAACAGAACCTTTCCGTCTCCCCATCACTTCAAAGTCATTCTTCCACTCTGTGAGCCAGCTGGACAGACAAATCTCTGTTCAGAAAAAGGGTGGGAGAGATTAAGAAGAAAGGGTGAATTTCTTATCCAAGCTCTACACCACAGCATGTGGCTGACTGCTCACAAGCCCTAAATCTCTACAGCTCACCCATTGCAGGAGAAAATCCTTCAGAGCTCTGCCTTAGAGTCATGAATGTGTCTGCAATAGGCAGTGAGTATTGCCCAAAATGAGGCAACCCAGCTGAGACAGAGTCAAGCAGGTATTCATTTAGAACTAATGCTTACTCTGAAAAAGTGCAGACTCTGTACTTCCCTGCTTGCCATGAGGCTGTGAAAGGGATGGTGCCACCTTAGGCATGGCCACCGTTTAGAATGTCCCTTAAGCAGCCTTCAGTGGCTCCCAGGGTCTCTTCTTTCATTTTACAGATACACTTGATACAGTTGTTATCCATGCTGACACATTCTCCTTGCTTAGTTAATGACAGTTGTGAAATCACCTGCAATGATTTTAGTGTATTCAGTCAGGATTTATGAATGAGCTTTAAAGCACAAAACCTGCTGTTGAGAATCCATGCAGAGTCACACTTTGATAATCAGTCACTTAGATGGTTAAAATGTAACTTCTGTGAGATGGGTTTCCTCCCATTTGGGCAATTGCTACAAAAAGAGTTTGTAGACAAGACTGTCTCACAACAGAGCCCTTCTTCCTGCTTCTGCATCCTATGGCATCATAAATCTCTGTTTGTGACATCACAATCTGTTGCCATGGGAATTCTGATGGTATCACAAACAGGAGATTACAACCTCAAAGTCGGAGCAAACAGAAAGAGATTGGTTCCATGAGAAACAAAACATCCTCAGGGAAGATGAATAGATCATCCTTCCAGACCTTTCAAGATCAGGCTTACTAACATCCTGCAAACCCGAGATCAGATTCCATATTGCTGTTTCTTAGTTATGTCATCTGTAGTATCAAAAAGCTACTGAAGACTCCCTTCTCATCCCTCCACAAAAATCTGGATAGTCTATTAGAACGAGTTCTTAGGTTAAACATAGAAAAAAATCTCTTTTGTGATGACAGTGCAAAACACGTTCCTACCTTTATAGGATAATAGAACACTGTTCATATAGTTGATGATATGACAACACTGCACCAGGGAAAGAAATATGCATTTTAACTGATCTTATACAAAGAAAGTTCAGTCCAACCTCTATCATAGGTCCATTTAATGACTTTATTTTCATTATTTCACCTTTGAAGAACATGGCACAAAATTTAGACCATATCACTGTGGACACCTATAAGAAGGGTCACCTACGTAACAGTTACAGGAGACATTCTGTCTGAGCAGGGCACTTACATCTGAGTAGCTCGGGGAACCAATGGGTCACAGGCAGATGTCAGAAGTATCATGCTCCTTATACTAGCTTCATTAAGTGAGAGGAGGGTGCCTCAAGATGTGTCAGTGCACCCATGCTATGGCTCCTGGGAGTCAGACTCACTGCAGCTTTGGAGCTGGCACAAGGGCTCTCAGGATTATTGCAGCTGGAAAAGGAGAAGGGATTTGGTGCTCTCTTTCTTAATTTCCATACAGGACACTCCAATGTTTATCCTTTATTACTAATTTATTCTAATAGTATTTGAAGGAAATGCAAGATCAGTAAAGGCATATGCAAATATTTTTCTTGTAGGTCATTGCCATAGAAACTATTGCTACAAGATCTAGGGAGACGTGGCAAGATCATCAGGGCACAGAAATGAGGGTCAGCCTCTTGGGTCCAGTAACATTAATACTTACGAAGGTTTACTCCATTTTTCTAGACAAATTATTTATGTTATTTTTCTTAGTTTTCCTACCTACTAAATGCAGGTAGGAAAAATCCTAATTCATCTCACTGGAGTCCTACGAGGAAGACTCCTTTTATGTGGACAGACCACTGGAGAAGACAACTGCTTTGGAAGTCACTTTTCAAAGAGGTTCAATCGCTGTTCCAGACTCACGTCTAAGAAGTTTTTGTATACCCCTTGCCTAGGGACCTCTCCCTGTTCATATCTCAGAGCAATGACTGAGTGTCACCCAGCAGACTTTATCATCTTCACTAAGTGTTAGATCTGCTAGAGTCCATCTGCAATACTCTGTATTATATCCTACATTATGTGCAATACCTCCACACCACATCGAGCACAAAGGAGGTCCCTGGAACAGCCTTGCAGCAATGCTACTCTCAACTGTCTGTGATGTTACCCAAGGTCCCCTCTAGGCTCAGCTTGTCTATTTAGTAAAATTAAAAATGTGTTACTTCAAAATAAACCACTCTAGCTGAGGATGTAGTTTCTCAGTGAGCAGTCTTAGACCGCACTGTAGCCTAAAGCAGTCTTTCCAGTCTTTCCCCCACACTTCCTGCCTTCTGTTCATGATACGTCTCTTGTGCTGGCAGTAGCAATTGCATAGCCTCACAACACAGAACACTGATCTCCTTTTTTTTCTCTGGGTGTTTTTAAGGCAAATCAGCTTGTTCATATGGTTCATAATATGACAGCTAACACTGCACCAGAGGAAGAGAATGTTTGGTCAGAGGCACAGGGCAAGAGCTGACCCACTGCTTTTGGCAGAAGCCCACATTCTGACTGGTCTGAACTGCTGAGGAAATAGTTCCCCTACATACTTTATTTTGCTATCATCTTCTTGCCTTCTTTTAACATCAGTCTCATACCTCTGAGCAGGTACTGGAGAACTCCACTTAAACTTTGTTTCATTAGAGTTGTTTCTCAAATTTTCCTGGGCAGGTTAACATACAGGCAATGTGGAAGTGTATATTACATCGAGAGAGTACTGGAGTGGAGGGTAGTTGTGAAGGCTGAAATAGTTGCTGAAAGCTATTTGCTCTCTGGTTCCTAGGAAACAGCATGACTCATTGCATCTTTCCTTATAGCATGCACCTCTCAACCATTTATCAGCTAGCACACTTGATCAAGACTGATAAAAAATCTTTTAGAAAAATTATAGGGAGCTGCACTATAGAATGGGAACATTAAAGTGTGAAAATAAAAAGATTGCTGAAGATAAGGTCTGTTCCCACTAGCACTGGAGAATGTAGGCTCACATTAATCCCAAGGGATTTATTGGTGGAACTCCCACTAGTGCAAGTAATAAATGCATGCATAAATCCCTTTGTATCTTGACAATTTTCCTTTAATCATGCTTTGACCAAACTTCACAGTCAGCACTCTTTCTGTGTGGTGGGAGTTATGTGTGTCTTTAAATCATTATTGCCATTATTTCACTTAGCACTACCTAAATATTCATAAATAGAAGAAAGTCTTAATTTTAGTTGAAAAGTATCATGTACATATGTACACCATTAGAAGAACTATAAGTAACAGTAGTAGCAATAATAACATTAGTGGTCCAAACCATGATTTTAGAACCTCAGAAAAAGGAGACATAGATTTGGCGCTGTAATCATAAATAAGTAAAAGCTGGCAATTAGCCCTTTACATTTCAAGCTCTGAAAGGAAAATGACACTAGTGTGATAAGGCTGCTTTCTGCACCTCATTTAGAATAAAGGTGTAAATGGCATGTATGACATTTCATAACTTTATATGCCCAGAGATTAGAATGCAGGAAGGAAGGCAGAGACATTATACGTAGGTTACAAAGGAAAGTTCAGCTGCTGCTGTAGAATGCACAGATTTGGTCTTATAAAATCAGCAGTCTGAATGCCTTTTCTGACAAGCAAGAAAATGTTGTCAAAAATTTGATTCATCAAATGTTATCTTCACTATACAAGAAAAGTATTCTAAGCCCTGACAAAGCTCAGAAAGAAAAAAAAAATAAAAAAAATAAATAAAACAGAACAACTTTACTACCCATCCAGAAAAAAAAAAATCAATAAAAATGACCACTGAAAATGAGAAAAATCCTTTTTTTATGAAGACAGAGCTTCTAATCTGAGGCACAGCTGAAAAATATGGGTGACATTTTCCACTGTGTGTACTTGCTTTAGAATTGTAAACTTTGGTTTTAAGTGGATTAGATGTCTATGAGTGACATAGAATCATAGGATATCTCAAGTTGGAATGGACCCATATGGATCACGTACATCCATGTTCAGGATGGAGACACTAAAAGTCACAGATGTGCACCACAGAGTGAAGTTTCAGATCAACCAGATACCCACCTGAAACCCAAGTGGAATCTAGGTAGGGCGTTCTGTATCTATGAAAAAAATGAAGAACTCTGACTGAGGTTTCTGCCTTCACCAGCCCATCCCACCTCAAGTGCACAGGCAGCTGCTCTCCTTGTGAATCAGGTCTCAACAGTGTGGTGGTGTTAAGCAAACTAGAACAAGAGAGGGCCTTCCTCCCAGTCACAGGCTCTGCTGTACCACAGATATGCAGCCATCTCTGAAAAGGAACAGCCATCCATGGGGGCAGACTGACAGAGAGCTGGGGGCAGCAGCAGACTGGTCTGAACTATGCCTTCCACGCTTGGATCTGCCTCTTGTGACTCCTGGTAAAGCTTGACCTCCTTGCCCAAATGTGTTTTTCTTTCACTAGAAAAGCTGGAGAATGAAATGTTTTATCCAGATCAAAACTTTAGACTTTTGTTTTGGTAGAATTTTTACATGCATGCACGCAAAGGATACACACCATTATTTTAAAAATATGTGTCAAAATGACATAACTGATTAACTACGCAGCCAGCCTCCTAAATGCCTCTGCCACTTCTTTGGTAGGTCTTAGGTTTACCTTCGATATTTCTAATTTAAATTATTTAAAATTAATATATGACCCATTTTGCTGGCCGTAGCTTGAATTCCTGTTCATCTCTATCAAGACTATTTATTGCTACAGCATAAAACATACAGAAGCAGGGAAAGAAAAAAAAAGGCTGGCGCCAGAGTGATCTGTTCTCCACTAGCATGTGGGAGAAACAGGTTCTCTTCCAACCCTCTTGTTCCCCAGGCTGTCATGGGCACTGAGTGCTGCAGAGATAGCAGCAGCAGCTTCTCCAGCTGATTAACCAGAGACAGTGACAGACTTTAACAGGAGTGCTACCCAGCACTCCAGAGCCAGAAGAATAGTTGCCTCAAAATAGAAGCAGATGGGTCTGCGCAAAACGATGGGACTTTGGAATTCAAAAGAAGTGTGTTAGTGGGGAGGGAAAGAGGGAACTGTGTATCTCATTTTGAAAGGGATATGTACACTCTGTCTCTTACTATCTTTTCCAGCAGAAAGATAAGGAGGTCAGGTTGTGCCAAAATATAATGAGCTGTGGTAAACTATGATTTTGAAATATGTTGAAATCTGTAATAGCGACAGTAGAAGATATTTACAGAAGTACTATGTTATAGATGATTTGTACAAATATTTTGTGCAAGGATAATTATCCTGGTAATAAACCTAAGTAGGATCAAGCCTGTTTTTTTCTTTCATATTTTGAACAAGTCAAGTCGACCATGTGGAAAACACAGAATTGTCCTTTTTCACAAATCAGACCCTTTGGAGCTGAATTTGAAGTTTTTCATTGAGATTTTCTGTGTCTGAAAGACGTTTGCTGTTGTAAGGATCAAACTCTGAACCTCTAGCAGTTTTAACACAGGGTAACTCCTTAGACCTCAGAGAAATCGCTCTAGATCTGTGTTCTGGTGGCTGAAAACAGAAATATCCTCAAAGGCTGGCTTTCCACTCAGTGCTAAAAAATACAAGGATTGGACCTTAATATATCGATCTGTTCCAGTATAGCAAATCTACATCCTAAGGGCACATTGCAGAGCTTTAGTATTGCTTTATACTGCTCCAAAATGGATTGCCTTGTTCTCCCACTACACCACAGGTGTGCCACAGTGTCCTCCAAAACACTGAAAATTACACTTACCATAGCATTCAGCTAATATTGGCTACAGGCCTCTAAAAGTTCACACTGTATTAGAAAATAACACGGAACTGGACATATTCTCCAACTCTGGGCTAACCTTTTCATACCCATGATTAAACTCTCTTGTGCTCCAGAACAGACTAACCACATTTAATACGGTTACTGAGGACGTGTCAGGCCCATGCTGAGCCCTGAACTGTGTCTGGGCACTGCCTGGGAAAGCACTGGGATGCCACTGACAGTGCTGGCAGTTTGACCATATGGATGGTCATGCACTGGTGTGCAGGACTGTGCGATACCTTGGCTCAGTTTAGTAGTATAAAAATAGTCTTAGTGTTCAAGTCTGTCTGCTACTTCTTAAATTGCCACCTAGAGATGACCATTTCTCCTGATTGAATTAAGAAAACATCTATGGTGACTAACTTACACGTAGCCCTTTAACTTTCTCATGCCTAAAGTTAAGTGTCTGCTAACCAGAGTGCTTCAGGGACACAGTATACACCAATGAAGAAAGAAAAAGGAGGGAAAAATTCTTAATGTACCTGGATTTAGTATCTGGCAAAGCTGAATCTTTGTGTAAAGGAATAAAGAGGAAAATAAGGCATTATTTGCCACATACAGATCGATGCAGAAGCAAGCATTCACTGAGCCATAAGAGATGCTTTTCTCCTGTCTGCTCAGTAAGCAGTATAAAAAGTAATACGCATTGCATCATTTTAAATTGCGTCGTCAAACATAATGCTGATTTTAGACTTGGCTTGAGCTTCATAGGTACCATGGAGCAGAGAATATTTACTTGCATCTTAGAAGATTTTACCTGGCGAGACAGAGGGAACAGCAGTCAATACCATTAGGGTGAGCAAGACCCTTCTGCCCTCCCAGCAGTTCTTCAGGGCATCATCCCTGCAGAGCCCCAGGGGAATTTCAGAATCAAGTGGAGAAACAGAATAATGGCCATGTCAGTGCAGAGTGATTAATCATCAGTCAAGTTAGAGTTTGGGGGACACAAGGACACTTATCCTAATGTAAGGAGAGTAAGCTCCCACTTACTGCCCTTGTTACCTAATGCTTGACATGGCCTCAGTACTCACTTAGACCTGGCAAAGACCCAGAGAGAAATGCTGATATTTAAACCTACAGTTCCTGATTCTTTGAGTGTCCCTTGATGCATCTGATTAAAGCAAATGATCAATACTAAACTTTGACAAAAACTAGTGTGGGGATGCTAGGGATCACAGACCATGAATAAATAACTCTGATAATGGCATTTGTCTTACTATAAGGATCATTCATAATTTAACAAGAATAATGCCCATTAAAGAACACCTAGAATGATCACTGCCAGAATAAAGAGTTAATTGGTTTCTGTCTTCTGGGAACTCTCTCATAATAAGCTCAGTATGGAAACCTGGCTAGGAACTCTATGTAGCGATTACAAAAGTATCTACTCTCCAGGTTACCTCCTCCTCATTTAGTCTTTCTTCAGCACTTTTTGGACATCTGCTTTTGATACATGTTCTCTGTTTGGAAAGGAAAAACGTTGAGAGAGGTCTCATCTCCTTTTCGCAAAAATAAGGGAGAATTTGACCCAATCTCCACTAAAGTAATCAGAAACTGATTTGGGTCCCAAAGTAAATATCATGGGATCCTGAAAGTAAATATTGCTCCTTATTAAGCAAATAAGTGTTGCTGTATGCTAAATTTAGAGGAAGAAATAACCCAGTTATGTCAGACGAGTTATGTACTTTAATAAAATGTAGCCTGAATATTCATACCATACAGTCATGTAACGCCTATAAAATGTTTCCTTCCCCACCACCACAAAAACAGTTTGCAGATGTCTTTTAACCTAGAAATAATATCTGTCTAAAGTAAGGGGAGAATGCCAATACCAGAGTCTTGCTCTAAGAAAATACAAATGGTTTGTATTTTCACATAAGTATTATGCGTATGCACTGGCACATCTGTTTACTACGCTGTCCCTTAACGTGGAATGGATAACACTGACTTTGATGATTAATGCCAGCCTCACTTGAATAACAAACACTTGTACTCTAACAGTCTTTGCAGCACTAAACCAGGACACACTTCTTTGGATGTCATGTCAAAATGCAAAGTACCATCCAATCCTGCCCTCACAGGGTGATCACCTGTTTCTATTTAACGTCTTCTATTCAAGAAGTATAGCATGATGGTGATGAAGCCAGTGTTTCAGAAGCATCCTGGAACAATATTCCATGTGGAAAATTATGGTGTCCCACAGTGCTTCCCATCTACCTCAACTATATTAAACACTACATAAAACAATCCAAATTCCAGACGTTCTTTCTAGATATAGTAAGTATGCTACACCAGTATTTATGAGATCAAAAACATGCCAAGGCTTTAAATCCCTGATGTGTAATAGAAACTTGGGGTTTCATGCAAGACTGAGCTCTCAGTCTACTGCTCCCATCCCCTGAACATGCCACAGCCTCAACCTTGAATGTGACCACAAATGTCACCATTGTCACTTCTCTTAGGTTAAAATACAGAAAAGTGGGAGGCTATATAACAGTGTACTCCAGAGTTCTACTTTTAGAGACCAAGCACTTCAGGTACTGATGTTCAGTGACTTACTATGGATCAGCATCATCTGGGTGCCTCTGCACCCAGACCTTGGTAATGCCTCTTCTGCCTCTCGTGTGTGGATCAATGTCAGAAAACAGCCACTGCTAACTGGCAATTTTTAGCAGTCAGGGCAGTAAGAAAAACAGTTTCACAGGCCTGAAGGAAGAGGACAGGGAGATGTGTGAGGGGAGGGAAGGCAGTCCAACTCCCCTCAGGCCCCCTAGCAGCAAGGTTTACCAAGATCTCCAACACCAGTGGTTCTCACTGCTGTCCCTTTGCACTATGATCTCTTACATTGCTGAGAATTCTCCTTCCAGAGCATTCCTGTCTCTTTTTCCTGCTTACATTTGTAGGAGTGCAAAGGGTGGGAAGCATTGAGGTACCAGAGCAAAAGATAAGCCAGGGCAGTGGGTGAAAGCTGTTTGTCCTGGAAGGGAAAGTGTTCCCATGGTTCTGCCCTCCTGGACAAAGGACAGGAAACCACCTGGCACAATGTAAGGGGAACCATTGTACATAGGGCAATTGTACACACATACGGACACACACACACATAGCTGTTCTGGGGAGAAATGGTGGAGACTGAAGGCCCTTGAGCTTAGGCAACTTCACCTCAGTCCAAAAGGCTATGTCATGTGTGCAGTTTTCTAATGTTTTTTCTTTTCCCCATGGGCAGATAGGGTTTTCCTGTAATAATATGCATGCACTTCCATGCACTAAATTACACTTTTCTCCTGTGGTTGTCCAGAGTGAATTATGAAGGACTGAAGTACGCTAATGTGAAGAGCTTGCACTGCATATACCACACAAGCAGCACTGGGGAGAATTTAGTCTCCAAGGACAGAAGCCCAACATACTTAATGAACACTGTTACCCTCTATTATTTCCTGTAAGAGAAAGTGGAGAGAGATAATTCACTAAGGAAATCTGCATAATTAGGGTCCATCATTTCCTACAGATGAGAACATCAGAGGAAAGTGGAACACTTTCCCCCACCCTTTTAGCGATTCTTGTCAAGCAGCTGTTAGCTCCTCCACCTCTATGAAGGGAGAAGTGAGAGGAAATGCCAAAGAAATCTTCACCAGGAGAATGGCTTCCCCCTTCCTGCAACTGCCATTGCTCCACCAGCTTTCTAACTCCACATATTTTCTGCTTAGGAAATGTTCAGTTCAATTTAATTTTCTTTTATGATGTGTGGTTTTTATGTCAATTTATAAATCATATACTAACCACAAACCAAATTTTCATCTGGCAATTCAAGAACCCTGCGGCGGTCTGCTGAGGGCTGGTCTTTGCCAGGATCTGCCTGATGCCATGAGGATGGCATTGACTGCCATCAGATCAGTCCTTAAGAACAACAGTTTCAAATTCCTCTTGTGTCCAACTTAAGGTTTTGCTCCCAGCAAACAGGGTGACCACTGTGTGAGGTTCACATGGAAGGGATTATTCAGCCAGTGGTCACCAAGCAGGGAAGAGGGAGGGAAAGAGAATACTGAATAGTTCAAAATGCTGAGAGATATTAGATAAGTACAATCACAGTTCATATATTTTGCATTACTTTACCAGAAGTTAGTGGCATGCATGTCTTAGCACTAAAATAATTTCTAGATAGTCTTGTATTATGAGGTAGAATTCACTACTACCAAAAATGGGAGGTCTCACTCTAACCCACTTTTTCCAGATGTGAAACACTACCTCCTCTTTAGGGTTAGCTATGGAATATATTTGGACAGCCCTTTTCCCTTCCCTGTGATCATTTAACTCTCTACTCAGGCAGAAAATTAATTTAAGGAAGGTGAAGAAAAGGAAGGGAGAGGGTTAGATTTCTCTTGGCTTAGTTAGTTAAAGCAGCCCAGGGGCACATTCAGAAAACGGCAGGGCAAGTGTAAAAGAGAAAGTAGTGCCTTAGGGCTAGGAGCTGGGGAAGAGGAGAGTGGAAATCATCAATTCAATAGCAGCAAACTCTTACAGTCTTGGCTGTTCTTTGGACAAGGCTCTCTTCTTTGTATCAGCATGAAGGTAGGTAATACCAGTCTAAGACAACTATAAAAACAAGTTAATATAACAAGTTAATATTACAACAGCAACAAGTTGATAAATAATAACTCTAGCAACAAAAAGTTAGGGCGTCATCACAGTGGGTTTGCTTTTAAAATCATTTCAACATAAAAATCACATATAAGCAAGGTTGGGGGGGAACACACTTAAAATGTGCAAATCAGGCCTGAGTTTATCTTCATTCAGAAGCTTTAAGCAGATTAGCAACATCAGAGCTGGAATGCCTCACTTGAAGATATTTACTGGTGTGCTCTGCCCTGAAAACTTCTTTGAAGGTTTTCCTCGGTTGGGCGATTGCGTTTACGTCTTATTCTCTTATTCTGTCCCTGTTTTTCTTATTCTGCAAACTCATAGGAGAGGATTGGAACCTGGATTTCTTGATGTGTTTAATATTGTTTTTTTTACTTTTTTATGGTATTTTTAAATAAATTATGTGACAAGTGAACAACATTAAAATCTTTAAAAGAAAATCATCAGAATATTTATGTAGAGTCAATCAAATTAGGATATCAAACAGATTTTCTAAAAAAGTGTTCTTCTGACAACAGATGATCGTAATCTCAACTTTCTGGTAAGGCACATGGACTGTATACTTCCCAGTTTGCTTTTCTTTTTCTACTCTCTTTTGATTGCTAACATATTGAATTATTTTATCTCCAGTGCTCAGCCACCTTTCGTTGATTAGTCACTCAACATATTATTTAAAGGATCATTTTGCACAGCTCCACTCCAAGTCCAGCAAAAGTGAGAAGTTTCATGAATCATGTGAGAAAACCTTTCCTTGTAAGGCTCTAAGGCTTAATCCGTCTGGGTAAGTTTTGTATACAGTTGTAAGCACCTCATTTTTTGCACTAAGCATTCAAGAGTTGGGAAGCAGCCCCTCTGCAATCCACCTTTAAAATGAGGACCCTCAGCTCCACAGTAGCTGGAAATTTTAAAGCTACATCTAAAACCTGTGCTGCACCTAAAGACAGTCTGAAATGTTCTGTGCTTTATTTTTGCCTTTTTTTTTTTTTCTCCAGTACTGTTAATACTGCCCTTGCTTTGTAGATCAATAGTAACTTCCTAAACAATGGTGCACTTTGTAAATCAGAAATCTTTTTTGGGCATTAAAAACCGGTCAGTTTGTGTTAGATGTTTTTGTGATGTGATTAGGTTTTTTTTATAAAGTATTCACCACCCAGTATCTGTTAGAAGGAGTGGATTGGTAACAGAGGTAACAAATGGCAGCCTGCGACTCGCAGAGACCACAGACCTCACTGCTTTGCCCAAAAAGCAACTGCCTGACATTTATCTCTTCTAAAGTTTCACACTAAACCGAAGACCTCGACAAGAACTTCCTGTCCCCTTGTAAAAGCCCCTCACCTAAAAGCTGCTGGAAATTTGTGGCCTTCAAAGGTGAGATCTGAATATCAGCTCTCCCCTTGTGCCACTTTGCAATACAAAGGAAGCTGAGCTTTAATTGGTAGACAAAAGAGACTATCTCAACCTACATAGTCCCTTTAATTAGGGTCTGCAAGTATATACATCAGTGACCTTTAATGGCAGGCCATTAGCACCTTTAAACATTACACCCTGATTGGTTTAGAGCCTGTGTGCAGGGAATGTCTTCGGTATTAAAGGTCTCTTTAATCTAAGAGAAATGATAATAAGATCCATTGCCTGGAAACAGAAGTCTGCATAATTTTGTACCGGTTTGTTTCACATTGAAGACCCCTTGCCTTTGAAACACCTTCCTCAAGTCTGATCTCACTTGGAAGTCAAAGCCCCTTAGTGTTGACAAAATTAAACCTGTAAAGAGTGGTAAATAGCAGGAAAGGAGTCTAAATTGTAGAGGGGTATATGTCTGTCCACAGGACTGTTTATGACTCAGTTAATAGACCTCAGCTGAATCAGCATAGCTAGCTCTCCCCGGGGGCTCCCTAATGCTAAATGAGACTGGATCATTTCTCCAGCCCTTCACTCAATTGTACCACCCCACTGGTTACGGGGCTGCAGACTGAACTGAGCAAAGGGGAAAAAAACCACACCTAGACGTCTACTCAACTGTACCAAACTAGATTCATTCTTTGATCTACTTCATGGCAGGTCCCCATCAACCACTGAACCCACAAAAACAGGGAGAGGGTCCTTGTGGTACAGGGCAATGACAAGTGCTCTGGGATAACATGTTTCAGTATTGCTGCCAAGCATTTTACTTATCTTTAATATGTTGTTTTGCAAGGTGAAGTAGTCTAGTTTAAACATTGAAATTATCAGCTTAATTATGTGAAAATATTTGAAGTACAAAACCCAGTAACAGGCTAGAAGCTTAGATTTAGTTTCCTGGCCAGGCCTCCTTCTGCTAGAGGATTGCTGTCACTCACAGCTTTCCACTGAGAAATCCCTACCTCTGTTTTTGACAAACTCTAGTTAAGTGTTGGCCCATGCTCCTGGTGACCATGACTGTTACAGTGATGTTTTTTTCAGGTCTTTGACTAGGAAGGTTGCTTATGGCCCATTTAAAGGGAAGTGATCCAAAACAAAAAATGGTATGAATAAATACTACAAACTTACTCCTGGCTGGATCAAGAATAAATTTGCCACTTTCAAATGTATTTTATATTACACTTATGCATGGTCCCCTTCTAATTCAGCTAATAATTCCCTTGATAATTCCCCCACCACTTTGCACCCTTTCAGGACAGGGCTGTCTGAACACCTTCTAGTTTCTAACACTGTTGTCTTAGAGAGTAACTGTCATTGCCCACTTTATAGTCTGGCACAGAAGCACATTTTCCACCTCCAGAGTGATGGAAATTCTGGGATCCCACCTATGCCTTTAACTCTGTGGTCACTGTGGTTCCCCCATCTATCCCTTCAAGGTTCCTCATAGAGATTTTCAAACTCAGTGCTTAGGACAAAGGCAAAGGCCTAGCAGACCTTAAAACATGGAGTTTGCCAAGCTATTGCACTCCATGTAGATGCTAAAAGCCCTTAGGCAAGGACTTTGAGGAGTTCAGAAGTGGATAAAGAATACTAATCATCATTCCAATGCTAAAGGTGCCACAACCACTTTTAAACAGGAAGCCAGTACAGTCTGTGAAGATATCACCTCAAGTTACATATTGCTGCAGATTCTACACCTGACTCGGATAACGGTGGGAAAACAGTGTGTAGGAATCCTCAGGAACCAGGGCGGTTGGCTAGCCAGGAGCCTTGTTAACATCCTCATCCTGCGTAACCATTAGATACTCATTCCTGCCAACACACAGCTGGTGCCACTTACATAATTGTGGCTGGATGTGAGAAAATGTTCCTCTACCTTCTTTTTGCTTCTTATTTTTTTCTTGCCTGGTCTCTTCCTCACATAGAGGCTGTTGGCCAAACCTGCATACAAAACTCTTCCCTTCTCCCAGACTTGTTATCTGGCTTAGGCAGACACCCAAGTCCCTTCAGACTCAAAAGTTTTCAACGTGTATGCCAGGAACCAGTCATGCTTTGTGCACTCCTTCTCCTCTCAAACTCTCCCTGACTTCCCCAGGCTTCTAAACTCCAAAACAGAGGTTCAGCTATCCAGAGCCCAGTTGTTTATCATATCAGTACCCACCAGGGTTCCTAGAGGAGTCATGAAGATGAGAACAAGTCTTCTTATTTACTACCATAAGCACTGGAGAGAGCAAATACAGGCCAGCGACTGAACGACCATGTCCTGCTGACCCTTCCCCTACCAAAGCCCAAAATAACACTTTTAGGAGAGTAAAAACATGGCATTCACCAGTCACTGCAGATAAGCGTTTGTAATCTGACAGTGCTGGGTCATGTTTGCTTGAGAGATAAGTTGGAGGCTGAGGCACAGGAAGTACTCTGGCCAAGCTGTAATGTTTGTGAGGATGCCTGGCCTGTCCCCAGTTCCTGAATTAGCAACATCCCTTTTTCAACTCTGCAAGAGCTCTGGTAGCACCAGTTTAACCATTGCAGGGCATATCTTTGCAAAGATGTCCTTTTGCCAAACTGGCTAAGGACATGGAATGTATAATAGGAATTATCTTTGGCCCTATGCACCAAATCACCTGTATGACACTGGTACAATCAGCCTGCCTACATCACCTCTTTTAAGGATCCATTACCACCCGGAAATTCCCCCTTCTTTTCCTCCCATGCAAGAGCATCATTCACAAAGCAGTGCGCATTCCACACAGAGAATGTCTGGAGCCTCATGGTGTCTATCCAGAACTCCAGTTACTGTGCCAGAAAAGAAGTCCCAGCATTAAGTCTCTCAAGTAGAAATATTTGTGAATATGACAAACTGGAAATGGTTGGGAGATTGAGAACTTCACTCACAGGCTGCTGAAAGAAGACAGGAAAATATCTTCTTGCTACAATTCTTACCTTTCAGGGTTGGCAGTTCAAAGCATGTTGGTGATTACAGCCACTTGCTAACCTCTAACCTTTAGCCAAATAGGAAGTGTCCAGCAAGAGCTTATAGAATCCCAACATCACAACCTATATTTTCCAGAAAGATCTAATGGGGCTCCACCAGAGGTAATGGCAAGGCTCAGAGAGGAATACTGGGTCTCTGGACTTTCATTAGCTGAGCTCATTCAGCTGACATGGTAAAGCATAGTAAGGTAGACAGAGGGGCCCAGGAGGATGCTCTGCAGCCAATTAGTGGGTAAAATTGAAGGGTAAAAAAAAAAACAAGCAACAAACAACACTTTACACTGTGCTATGAAGAAAAATTTAGTAGTCCTACCTTTAATAAACAAAATGTCTTACTCTGATTACAGCCTCTTGATATCTCAAGTGTGCCACATCACTGGTGAGACCACACCTTCTCTAGGGCAGGCAGGGAAAATAGCAGCTCCTGGCTGCCTTACTTCCAAGTTTGAAGAATTGCTTTTTCATCAGCAGGTGAAGAGGGTTGTCTTCTCATGCACTCACAACTAAAACATGCAAAGCCCAGCTAGCTGAACTAGTGCTATTCTGCATTTGAGCTAAATCCTACCCACCACTCTTTGCTCTTGTATGAGCATTTAAAGCCTTTTCGTACTTGTGTGTGGCACCTATGTCTTAAAGCCCCACCCAAGTATTCATTGCCTGGTTTTATTCTAGACAAAGTGCTTTTCTTGTGATTCAGAAGGTTTATTGCTCATCTCACCCAGTACCTACAGAAATCGATTGATGAGGGTTTTCATGCAATGGCCTATCCATGTGTGGCAGACAGGCCAGAGGTACTTGTATTGCTGGCAACCAAAGAGTTCATCTACTGCAGACACAAATTTCACATGGGGAAAGATCAATAATTAAAAATAACGATTAGCAGGGAGGTAGAATAATAAAATATATCCACAGTCAGTAGAGATGTGTGCCAAGATTTTTATAATTTATTGGCCATTTTCCTGACAGGTAGAGACATTACCTTTTTTTTTTTTTTTTTTTACAACTGCCTACATTTTGTAATAAGAAGCATCATGGCTTTCAGAAAGCTTGTGCTGCTTGACGGATGTTGCCAGCCAGTCTGTAGAGCTTTGGCCTTAACTCAGTACATAAAGGAGCTGTTAACCATGATGCTCACCATTACTATCAGTGACTGTAAAGAAGACTTTTCAGCTAAATACAAACTTTTATAGTGACTGTTACCCAGGTTGTCCATACCAGTGGGTAACTGGTTAAGATCTCTAGTTTTTATGGAAGTCTGGGGTGAGTAGTGTGGCTGCATGTTTGCTCTGAGGATAGGATTTAGTGATATGAATCTGAGTTTGTTTGCACTACAATCTCTTCCAACAAATCCACCTTTATTTTCTGCATTCTGAACAGAGAGAGTATCAGTGCAAGCCACATTCATTAACTGCCTGTTTACATTCCCATCTTTGGGCAGATTGCTATCATCCTTCCAGGAAAGGATGTAAATGTCTGGTAAACTAATTCAGAAATCTCAATCTTGGCCCCTTAATCTTGGAGATTTCTGATTAACCACCTCCAAGTATACCATAAACACTGAGGAAAATATCCCATATTGCAGTGAAACAGATAAGGCGTAATTTGTGGGAATCTTTCCTTCAACTTGAACAGATTTTAATTCACAGCCAGTGCTTTCAAATGGAATTGCAATTGGAAAGCCACCCATTTCCATGACATTTGCTAGTCTGGGACATAACTGGAAAGGATCTTAGATATTTGATTTAGTGGGTATGTTCTGCTTTGACTAATTTGGCTATTTGAACTCACCAGATGCAAATGTGGACATTTCAGAAAGCACCTGCTGTCTCCAGGGATATTTGTGAAAATGAGGTGCTGTCTCTCTTGAGGCTTATCTTGGCAAACAAAGCTCAGTAAACCAAAGACCAATACTGCAAAGCATCCCTTACTTTTTTACACGTCTGCATTAAAAAAACAACCAACACAAAAAGTTTGCAAGATCAAATTGATTGTAATTAAGTTAAATCAATTGAAGGGTGCAGAGAGAGAAAAGGAGAGAATATTTCAAACAAGGTATTTGCTATTTTTGGTCTTGCCTTCACAAAACACTTTTCTTTCTCTCTCTTTGTTTATATGACTGGGCTCAGCCGCAGCTGAAACAGCTGATTCCAATAAAGAAGTACTGGCAGCTTTCAGACCTGCTTTCCCTCTTGAATATAAGAGAAAAACAGAAAAGAGTGTGCAAACTTTTCCAAGTGGACCTGGAGGAGCTCACTTTCTAGAATTTGAATGTCTGGCAAAATAACTTGTGCTAATTATAACATCACAATGCTCTCAGCTTCCCAAACCTTTTCCTGGCCTGTCCCCAGAGCAAGAGGAGGAATGTGCAGGACTCCTATTGCCAGTGAGTGGTAAACTGAGGAGCCCCCATGTCTTCCCTTTCTCCAGCTGAACCCACACCTGCCTTGGACAGGTCCATCTATAACAGATGTGAATTGCATGTGTCATCCCTGTAGCTTGGAATTGCTAAGATGTGAGACCACAGCAAATTGAAAGCCTGTATCCTGCTAAGACAATTTGTCAGTCTTCATTTATAGCAAGCTGTGTGGCAATGCCACTGATAGTTAAAGGGTCAGTAAGACTTTCATTTCAGATTACTTCTTCTTTTTTGAGAGCCTTTATTGCACTCCCACTTGTGAGACACAGAACTCCTTTTGCAACAAGCCACAGATCTGCCTTGAAAAGCTAAGCTTAGAGTGCCTGGGAATGCATGCATGGATGACATGATTACCTGCTCTTTATTAGGGACTGTCTCTTCCCAATGGTTGCATTGCTGCAGCAAAAAGCAGCTGGAAATCTGCTGTGTATTTTCAGGCTAAATCTTTCTTTTGCTTAGGCAGACCAATTATGAGAAAACAGCTAAATGTTTTTGGCTCATAACAATGCATTATAAAGGACATGATTTCTGAGTCTGGCCAAAACAACACATGGGTTCACTGGGAGAGGAGCATGAAGGATCCTGCTGTATATATGTCTCTGGAAAGCTGGGTACAACAGGGACACAATATGATTCTGAGAACAGATGAGTATACCCCCAGGGGCTCTGATTTGGTCTGAGACCTCAGATGTCCTGAGGAAGAATTACACAGCTGGCCTCACTTCCTCTTCCTAATGTATCTGTAGCACATCATCCACTGCAATCCCTTGGATGTCGCGATGCACCCATATGCCAAAAGAATCTGCAACTGCCCAGCTAGGCTGCTTTTCACAGTCTTTTCCATACAGCAGAATAGAAGAAGCCACAATCTGACCCAGAAAGCTTATCTTGTAAAATAGTCTATCGTTAAAGCAGAACTTCTACAATGCTTTAAATATTTTTAACTATTATTTTCGTTTAAATATTACGCCTTCTATCAAGACCTAGCAGTTTATTTCTCACGCTATGTTTCTCTTCTGAACATTATTTTCTGTACAATTATTTCTCAAGTTTCCTCTTTTTTTAATCTTGTTTTTGCATATGCAAAGGATTAATTATATGTTCAATGAAAATGGCAAAACCACAAAATGAATATATAATAAATCATGTTTCAGCTACCATCTCGGAGAGGAAATGGAGAAATCAAATAGAAAGGTGTTACCTTCTAAGCCCTGATAATCTATATATCTTTGTATGCAGTCTTCACCTTTTTTGTCATTCCTACCTTCTGATATTTATTTGCAATTTGTGTCCTGGACTCCTAATACATTATTTAAACAATGAGTATCTCCTAATTTCCACTATCTTCTCTTACAACCTTGAGCCTCTTTTTATCTCAAAAACTAAGCAAATGAGGCTGTTTTATTTTTATATGCTGTTTGCTGAGCCTCAGCTGAGCTTCAGGTTTGAAATACTCAGACTTACTGGAACCACAGATTTGAATGCAAACAGGTTAATCCTTCCAACACACAAAACTGAAGTGCAACCCTGTTGGTCAATGAATAAGTTCTTTCTGAAAAGTACCCCCAAAATGGCAGGTTTTGCATTGGCACCTTAAAACTCATGTTTCCTCAGAGGCCTTCTCAGAGAAGACGAGTAAGTTCTGAAGATAGAGCCCCTCACGAATCATAATCTTCCACTAGCAGTCTCCTTTTTTAATGCAGCTCAGAAGATAAAGTGTGGGTCTGCACAAATATCTGCTGTATCAGTATAGCACAAAGAAAGAAGTAGTTTCTCAAGGGACAAATTAAGCCAGTCAGTATACTGTAAATCCAAACCAACACTCTGAACTCCACCCAAAAATCAATAAGCAATCAACATAGATCACAGGGTACCCAAAATATAATAATCTCAACGTTCCTTCAGTGATCAGCTGGAATCCTTTTCTTTGTACAAACAAAATTATTGCAAATTATAAGAAGCAGAGTTTATATAAATCGCCGTAGAGTGTGTTTGCACCTATGCATAAATATTGCACCTTCTTGTCCACATACCAAGGTAAGAAAGCTGTTCCATCTACTCATAAGACAATAATGGAATAACTGAGAGTCAAATCAGACTATTCACTGGTTAACCAGAAAACAAATGCCTGACAAACACCTGCAATCCAACACAAAGATACATAATAATCTCAGGGTTTTTTTGTTTTGTTTTTTATTTTATTTTATTTTATTTTTATTATTTGGTTTGGACACAGTGACAATATGCCAAATTTGCTACAGTGTAGACCGTTGCTCTATAGGGAAATCCCGAAAGACTAAAGACAAAGCAACCAATTTTTCAGGGAGGCCGGGGAAATTGTAATACAACTTTTCAAATAGGGAAAACAAAGTAACCAAAACCAGATGGCTAGTATTGTCTTTTGTATACAACCTCTTTCCTCATCTGCTATATCCTTGCTTCCAGGGAACTCCTTTACTATGGAATAGCAATAGACTTTTCACTGTACCCTTTGGGTCTTAGGAAAGTTATTTTCATCATCTCCAAAGCCTGGCTGGCTTCTCTCAGCACCATGCCACAAGCTCCTTTTCTTTGATAAGTTCATCCTGCACTTTCTCCATCATGTTGTGTCCAAACATGCTCATAGGTCTGATGAGGAGGAACCACCTTCCCTTTCTCCAAGCCACACATCACCTGGCCATTCTCTTAGGGGAAGATATGTGTAATTGTGAAGATGCCAATAAAGCAAATGCCGTCCAACACAAGCCTCAATTAACTTTCATATATCCATGTGGCAATACCAGCCAGAACCCTGAACAAGGATTTAACCATGGCTTCTGGAGCATGCCTGCTCAACTGAAGGTAGCCTAACCAGGTGTTCATACCAGCACATTCAACAGCTTGCTTTCAAGCTAAGCAAGAAAAACAGAGCAAGATACACTCTTTCAAAAAAGTAGTGCTCATAGGAGAGAAACCTACTGTTTGACATGACTCAGGAGGACTTGTTCTGGGTGAAGAATAAGAGAAGGCTGCTACACACAGCTTAGGTTTATAGGTATTTTAACAGTAACCCATGAATAGCCAAATGGATATGAATAAATGATCTGATTTCATCCATCAGTACAGAAGTCATCTGCTAGCTAAGCAAAGTCAGTCTTCACAGTGTGCCCTGACAGGAAGCTATAATTCTGTACATGTGAGTCTATACAGAGATAAAACTTGTAATTTTTTATCTCACTGTGACCTTGTCAGTAAGCTTCATAAAAAATGAAAGAGCTAACAAAAACCAAAGCTGGCCAATCCACCCACCACCGTCTTTTTAACACAAGCCATATCACTGCTGTTTTAAGCAAAGCTGCTGGCCTGGACTCTAAGTATCTATTTTATTTACATGGGACCTAGGGCCTCCTGTTAGATTTTAACAGAATCATAGAATCATAGACTAGTTAGGGTTGGAAAGGACCTTAAGATCATCAAGTTCCAACCCCCCTGCCATGGGCAGGGACACCTCGCACTAAACCATGTCACCCAAGGCTTCGTCCAACCTGGTCTTGAACACTGCCAGGGATGGAGCATTCACAACCTCTCTCAGCAGCCTATTCCAGTGCCTCACCACCCTAACAGGAAAGAATTTCTTCCTTATGTCCAATGTAAACTTCCCCTGTTTAAGTTTGAACCCGTTACCCCTTGTCCTATCACTACAGTCCCTAATGAAGGGTCCCTCCCCAGCACCCCTATAGGCCCACTTCAGATACTGGAAGGCTGTGAAACCCATGTTTTTAGCCTCCACGTCATGGCCCATATCACTAACCTCTTCACTACTACACAGAGCATGAAAGGGACAAAAATGAAGCAGAAATATTGTAGCATTTCTGCTGGAAAGATACTGCACTCGCTCTACATGCATCCGAAAGCAGTCTGATTTTTCTCACAAGTATCTGTCATTCATGGAGTAAGATCAGGTAGGATTTTCCTCCTAGTTGCAGCCTAAAGCACCTGGGGGATTTCTTAAATCCTGTGGGCAAGAATGCTTCTATGCATCTAATACTGTGGTGATATTAAGAGTTTATACCACATTTCTGCTGCCATCAGTTAGCTTTTGTTTGAAAATCCTCCAGTGAGGGCTCTGCTGCTTTCTAGGCCTCTGAAACTGCTCTGGATGATCCCAATCAATGTGATCTCCAAGGACAAAGTAATGGAGGGGGATATTTTGGAGTCTACTTGAGGACTAAATCCATCAATAGAGTACCCATGGAAGGAGAAATTATATTCCTCAGGGTTCAAATAGGACTCTCATCTGTGTTTTACAATAAGCCATCAAAAGAGGACTTCAATACTGACAATAGAGCCATGACCAAATTTCTGATTACCAGCCAGAAAGGAAAAATACACCAGTGTCCAAACCTAATCTTAACTCAGACAACTCAAAGATTCTTCAGACTCCAAGAAACAGCTAACTCACACCATCGACTGCTGGAAAGCACTGCGCTCTAGTGAAGCAATGAAACAGAAAACTTCTCAACTCATATCCCCTTCCTCCTGTGTCCCCCCTTTCACAGAGATTGAATGAGTCCCTAGCCACCTGTCAAGTCATGCCTCACCTCCTGTACCTTTGGCACCTTACTCTTTTCTTCCTACATGTCACTCACGTACCAGCAGAGCTGGCCACCCAACAAATTCTGCTGTAAGCCACCCATCTGAAAAATATTGCAAAAGATCCCAAATTCTTCCAACCATTTTAAAGAGCCTTTCAATATTTTTCACAGTTGGTGGCATTTTTTTTTTGAGTTATGATTTATTTATTTTTTTTGTCAGTTGCTAATCTGCAAAGAAGGTTAAAAACTCTGTGAATGTATACACTGCTGAAAGCTCTATTGCTGGTGTATGTTTAAGTTATCACAAAGACCCATGAGAGACGAAAGTGTCTCAACTCCTAATTGCAAAAGCAAAAATATTCAGAAGGGGAGCAGCAGAGAAGATCAGAGAATTTGGCAGTGTATGTATTCTGGAAACAAATGATTTTCATTTCTTTCAAGGATGAATAAAAAAGAAGTATTAAAAGGGAGAAAAAATTACTTTTTACAATACCTTTAGAGGTTATACCTCATTCTGATGTTTCAGTAATCAAATGCTTTATCAAGCAAAAAGAGATTTTAATTTGTTATTTTAAAAGCTCCCCAGCTGGAAATAGTCTAATCTTTAAAGGAAGGAATGCCAGATGCACAGGACAAGAACAGTAAAAGCTCTAACCCAGCAGTCTTCCTCTTATCTTCACTGGTAAGAGGAAATGAATGAGTCAGCAGATCAGGGAGTGAGAAATGGAGTGTGTCGCTCTGGTAGCTCTAAAACATACGAACTCAAGAAAGTGTCTGAGTTATCAGACAAACTTAACATTTATAAAGAATTTCATTGGAAGTCAATGGAAGGGTTTCAGGTTTGACAGTGTAATAAGCGAAAGTTTCTTTGGTTTAGTCATTATTTTGGATCATGTTTTGGTAATAATTTCTATCTCCAAATGCAAGTCTCTTTCAAAGTACTTCAGTATATTTACTTGTAGTCATAGATATATGTGTTAATTGAAATATATATATATATATATATTCCACTGGATTAAATATATTGACTAAACTATATCAAGCCTGCTAGGAAAGTTGAATTTTAAAGCCCCTATTTATTTAACTTTGTATGGGTAGAATCTGCATAATAATATGCATAATCTGTATATCAGAGGTACTTAGAATGCACCCAACTAAATGCTCTTGCCATTTTCTCATTTCCTGACAGTAAATAACTTAAGAAACTATTACTAGCTGACCAACTACAAAAATCAAAACATTATAGGGGGCTCTTTCCATTCTTAATTTCATATTTTAAATGGCACTCTCTACAAGAAAAAAAAATACAGAAGATAAAAATTTGAATAGTCCAAATGTAAAAGGTGGCTTCATAAGGCATGCAGAATTTCTAGCTTTCATTGGTAGCCTATGAGAACTTGAAATTAGACATTAATAGTTTTCATTTTGCTGTGGACTGGTTAGAGAAGTGTGGCCCTAATACTTAGAGCACATGAATTGCTTTTTCTGAGGAGCTTTGTCATACTGCACCCATGAGAGGAAACATCCCAGACCCTGTTGTTGCACAAGGCCTCAGAGATGTAGTGTGAAATTCTGCTCTGCAGAGATCTACCAGACAGATACTACCAGCTTTTTCAGGACAGTTTTTTCAAGTGCACATTTGGTTATCTGTTACCTACAAAAATAATAGCATTTACACCTCAACTTGCTTCAACATTTTGTCCAAGTTCTGGTAGTGATCACAGTAGCATGCATTGTAATTGCATTGACATTGTGCTCTCTGACCATGGAGTCTAGTTTCACTGGAATCACACTGAGCAGATACATTTCCTTTTTGTAATGAAAATATATATATGCTCACCACTTCCATGGTGCTCACCAGGAAGTAAGGGTGGCTGACATGAACAGAGAATGCTGCCTCCCCACACTGCCTGCTTCTTTCTTTGCTTCATTTGCTTGACTTTCCCTCTCACTGGCAAAGTCAAACATGGAAAGTGTAGACCCATTAAAAGATTATTCCCAAATTCTTAGACTGAGAGTCATCAATAAGCATGCCTGGAGAATCATTTTAAAATAGCAGCTCCTGGGCATGTCATCGACAGTAGCTAATTCTCATTCAAATGAAACAATGTGAATGAAACTCTCGGCTGCTTTATTAGGAGCAGAATCACTCAGGCATGGAGTACAGCTTTCAGGTCCAAAATGAGCTTTCTCTAACCGAACGGCTTCCTTTAGCAGGGTAAACAGTGACCACCTGCTATTCTTTGAGCTACAACCAAATCTCAACAAACACTTTTTTATTTTAACTGCCTTACAGCCTGAGTTGCATATCCCCATGGATATTAATCAGCAAATTTAAAGCTGTAGTGCTATCAGAATATGCAACGTTTAAAATTTATTTTTGTAAAGTACAGGGTTAAAGCAAATGTTAATCTTTAACAGGATGAAAATATGTCATTTCCTTGTGGGAATTAAAAAGTTGACATAATCTATAACTGACTTATAAAGTAGACAATAATGCAGTCAGCTTTATCCAGGAATAAAATATTTGGCATTTCGGAGGAGTATTTTCTCTGAATTATTCAAAACACAGATAGAACTATGCCTCGGCTATGAAATTATTTCTTGGCATTCGTCAAAGCTCTTTTCCACTAATTAACTAAATATCTTCAATCAGTGATTTCTGTTTATTTATTAAATAGACTACAATACAGTGTAAGCCACATTGCCAAGTTGTCTTTTATTTTAAAGAAATAACGTTTAGAAACCAAATCCAGAATCAGAATACGTGCCTCTGAATTTCAGGGTGCCATTCAGATATTAGTAGAAATTACTTATCTTAGTATTTGCATCTTACTCTTCTGTTACCTGCAGCTGGATTCTTACTCTGGAATTCAAAATATTCTCTTAGATGACCTCTCTATTCATCAAACAAGAAATTTCTTTACAAAACATGAGTTCCCTTATACAATTCTTTTTCATAGTGCTTTTCTACCATTTGATTTTCTTATAGTGAAATAGGCAGAAAAGGTTTAAGAATATATGTATTTCCCGTAAAGAAAGACAGCTTAAATCCTGACATGTGAGGGCAACTTTTTGACTTTTTTTGTATTATACAAATAGAAAACTGGAACAGTAGTGCCAGTTACTTTTCCTCATTTTAATTATGATTGAGGTGGAATTATTCAGGACCTGCTAGCAAGATGAAATGTTTATGGATTTTTGTGGAACATACACTCCTACACAGAAATCACAATGTCCTTTTTAACAGAAAATAGCCACTTTGGGGGTAAAGACAAAGATACTGTTCAACAAGGCACAGCATTTCTACATAGCAGAATAAGAAATCTGAGGTGCTCAACTCTCTCTCCTATGAACAAAACCCTTCTTTTTTGCCTTTTTTGTGCTGCTTTTTTGCCTTCATCCAAAAAAGTTTCAGGTCCAGATGTGCACAGCTCACTACTGCTGTGGAACTTCTGGTGGGACTTCAGCTGCAGACTGTGATTTTTTTTTTCTCAGAGTAGTAACATTAACCATATTTTCTCTGACTCTGTTTTGTATATATGGTTGAGAAAGTAAATGTGTCAGGGAGTTGTACCCCTCCCAAACAAAGGACACAAGCTGCACAGTCTCCCTGGGGCAGGCAGAAAAGAAGCTGTCAACTGAAGCCCATCTCACCAGCCCAGTTCGCAAGAAGGACAGCTTCTCTAGGGATGGAAATGGACAAGGCTGGGCAGTACATAGTCCCATGGGAGCTCCCCAGGGCAGAAGGCCAGGCAGGGCACGTTTGTAGCAAGGCTGGAGACAGCATCCCATCTGGGGCAGAGCCTGATGGCCCTGGGATGGGCTGAAGTAAGGCCAGGGGAGAAGACGCTAAGGTCTGTGTGCGCCCTTAGGGCCCTGATGGAATATCACTTACTACAGAAAAAAAGGGGATTTAAAATTATAATTGTATTGTCAGTTGTCTTTAGAACAAATATATTTCTAGGTGGAGTACCAGCAGAAAGGATACGTAGAGGTGAAAATCTTGACTGCCCAAGGGCCAGAGCTTTGCTTTGTGTCAGCTATCAGGCAGCGAGGAGGGTTTACAGGCATTCCACTCCAGATATGGGAGTCACAGACTAGACACTCTCATATGCTGTCTTCAACCAGAATTTGGAGAAACACTGTGGAACACAGATAAAAAACCTTGTGCACGTTAGAAAGTAAACACCTTCAAGCCAAAGAATGACTGAGTTAGGCAGAAATTTTCCAAAAGCAAGGGCATACCTAAGTTCAATACAAACATTTCCATCATTATGTGGAAACTACTGATTAACTACTGATCAGGAGCTGTTCCACTCCACCTTCTTTCTTTAAATAAGCAGTATACTTTTCCAGCTATTGGGTAGGTTACCTTGAAGTGTTGTTGGTACCTTTACTCATTTTTAAAAAGTTATGTAAATTGGTCAACTTACGAGAGAAACTTTTTTCCATAAAACTTGTTTTGCTCAGTCTCCTTTTACCTTTTTCAACACTGTTGAGTTTTAGGTTGATGCATTCAGAGAACTACCTCCAATTATTATATCTCATAAAAATATCACTGTGTACCTGGAGCAAAACTTCCTTTTCTTTTGCATACTTTCCTTTCACTGTAATTGAGTTTTATATTGACATAATAAGTTTTTCTCTAGTTTTTCATGACTGTGAGATCCTTTTGTAGCTTTCAGAGTCAACTTCAAAACAGACTATGCTAAGAATGTCTGTATGTCGTAGAGACTTAACAATGACTGACAACACATTCATCCTCATTTTCAGATGCAGACTATGCTGAACTTACATATGTCCCAGTACTGATCATAAGAAGATTTTGCAAATGTTTGGGTACCTAACCCTCCACCATTTCTTCTTTGTATAAACATGTTATTCATTTCTAACCTTCTTTGATCACCCATTAATCCATAAGAAAAATTCCTCTGTTACCTCACGAGTGCTTAATTTCTTTAAAGGAGATTTTGTCAAATGCTTTTTGAAAATCCGCACACATTGTATCCTTTGGATCAGCCATATCCACGTGTTCATTTGTTCTTTTCTCAACTATAATAAAACTATGGCTTTCATCAAAAGCCTGTTCCCAAATATGTCATATTCCTCACTGCTTTGCTAAATTTATTCATTATTAAGGTTTTATTTAATTTTTAGCTTTTTGTGGAAATCAGATTTACTGATTCATATTTCCCAGAATCATAAGTGGAGTTTTCCTTCAAAGTTTTGATGCCATGTTTCCCATCTGCATTCCTCTGCAATAAGACAGACGTAAACAGTAATCACAAGTGTCAATTAGCAGTTCAACAATTTTATGTCTACGTTTTTTAGAATTCTAAAGGCAATGCTGTTAAGTTCTAGTGATTTGTTAATCTTAAACATATTAACTTATTTTAAAACTTTTTCACTGATGCATCAGTCTAAAACATTTCCTTGGGCGCATTCCATTTAAACAATGACTGTGATATGGGAACGATTCAGTCAGCCTTTCTGAAAGTGCTCCGTATCACACAAACATTCCTATTATTTCTTAACCATATCTTGGAGCTAGACTAGCTTTGTTTTGTGATAGGTTTGAATAAGAAGCAGCATCTCTGTCACTAAAGATTAGTTTCTCCAAATTTTTTAGCACCTTTTTTTCTGATTTTGATTTTAAATTGTCAAGGATTATGGTCCTTTCTAGCAATAATTTACAGGTTTTGTTTTTGATACATTCCAGAATTTAGTCATATACTTGTGCTTTCCTTTACTCTAGCTTTCCCCTTTATTTTTAAATTATTTCTTTTTAAAACATTTCCTTTAGTTACCTTTTTAAAAACTTCCAGATTACTCAGAAATTTAGGAGAGAGGAGAACTCTTGCTCTCTCACATGTGAAGATTGAATATATATAATTTCTCCAAGAAAAAGGAGATCCTTTAGCATTTTTCTCTGAGCAGAGAACACACAAACGACAAGTTTATTCTTTATGTCTTCAAGTATGAATGGAGCACCTTTAAACAAGGCTTTAATACATTTATGGAAATTAACTATGGAAATGGACCCCCATGGCAGGGGGGTTGGAATTAGATGATCTCTGAAGCCCCTTCCAACCCAAACCATTCTATGGTTCTAATTAACAGTAGGTGGCCTTAAAATCTCACTAACAAAACTCAAATCTCTAAGCTAGAACTTAAGGGTCAAGCCACTTCTAATATCACATGATTGTTAGCTCTAAGAGAGTAGGACCTTACTCTTTCCTGATTTTCCCATTCATGTAAGCCTACTTAAATAATCAGGGTTTTATATCTTTCTGTATAATTTATATCCTGATAGCTCACATGTGATAAAATTGCAGAATTAATATAACTAACGGATATAATGGATTCTCTGTTTAATAGATACCCTATATCTCTGGCAATATTTACCAGGCAGCAAATAATAAATGTTTTTTTAATTAGCACCTACTAAGAGAGAATTTGTTTTCATTTCAGATTATTATGGCTATTATTCAGATCATTTTTAAGGGTAAAAACTTCAAAAGGTTGAGCAATCTTATTTTGCAGGAACCATATGATTACCTGAGAGTGTTCCATTTTTTTGTCTGGTTGTTCTACTACTTACTTCCTTCTGTCATACATCTCTCTCAAGAGAGGTTGCCCTTGTCTCACAGAGATTCTCTACTCCACCTTTAAGCACTAATCTATGTCCTTTTGTCACATCTTTGCCTTTGACATTGCAAATAGCTACGTCTATTAGTGGAATTCTAAATTCAATAAGCATTTTGGCTGACTTACGTAAGTTCTTCCAGGCCTGTCCTACCTTTATTTGAGGCTTTTAACCTGAACTGTACACTCCTTCCAACAAACCCCATTGAGCTTCTTATTTTTGTCCCACCAAACTCTCTGTGTGAGAGTAACAGATGTTGCAAAGTCTGCATAATAACACCAAACCTGTATTTTTTGCCCTAGATCTCTTAGTGCATGTGACATTGGACAGCAGCAGCCAGCCTTGAGCTGACTGCCTTTTTGGCTAAGGCCCTTCAACAGAGGGGTCAAATATCAAGAGAAATATATTGAGTGGTGTGCAAGTCAATTGTGGGAGGTGAAATAAAAAAGTATTCTTATGAGGGCAATTACAGAAGCTGGAGGTTAAAATTTCTACTTCAATTTATGCTTGTGGGTTTTCCAGACTGATTTGTCCCTCCCTAATTAATACTAAGAAATAGTCATGAGCAACATTAGGGTGCCACCACTTAAGATAATACTAGTATCCCCCCAATATACATCTATAAAAATTCACTCTCTGGCCAGAGGTGCTTAGCCTTTTGTGCTGCAAAATACAACATTTGCAACTCTGACAGACTGAGGGTTGAGTTTAATTTGCATACACATTTAAATACATTTACATAAATTTGTCCTGAAAAGAAACAGTAAACCCCGATACTTGTCATTAAGATTTAACTGAAAATAGTAGGTGAAGGTTGTATTTAATGACAAAGAAGACAAGACAGAGAGAAAGTTATGCTATCGATAAACCTTATGCAGTGTTCTTCCATTAAATATTTTATTTACTATTTAATTCTGGCTAATCTGAGGCTGATTCCATAAGGAATGTTCATTATTCCACTACATATCAAATCATTCATAGCTTAAAATGGACTAAAATGTGTCTAGTATGTTACTAGAGGTTCATAGATCTTTCAATACTATTCAGTAATTCTATGCTAAGTTTTCTTTCTTTTCCTACCAAGAAAATGCAAAACACAAAGAAAGAAAAAAATAAATAAACAAAAAAGAAGGCATAAAAAAATATTCTTTTTAATTTTGTTATAAATCTTTCCTTTTTTCTCTCACTGTCTTCCTTCTATTTAATTCTTACTTCTTTATTTGAAACATCACTTACATAGCTTTTGAATTTCAACATGAGAACATGTTGACATTCCTGGATAACTACAAGAGTAGTAAGAGTTTCAAAGAGCATCTCAGAAAAGCAAAGCGCATTATAACAACCTGTAATGAGAGCTGGCAGGACCATGCCCTAAGAGCTGAACATAGCTTTCTTCCTCCTACAACAAAAGGCCAGTTTCATAGAATCATAGAATCATAGCATGGTTTGTGTTGGAAAGGACCTTAAAATCATCTAGTTCCAAGCCCACTGCCATGAGCAGGCATGTTTCACACTAGACCAGGTCGTTCAAGGTCCTATCCAACCTGGCCTTGAACACTGGCAGGGATGGAGCATTTATCACTTCTTCAGTGTTCTAGTGCTTCACCACCTTCATAGTCAAGAGCATTTTCTTTATATCTAACCTGAACTTCCCTGTTTAAGTTTGAACCCATTAACCCTTGTCCTATTACTACAGTCCCTGATGAGGAGCCCCTTTCCACCATTCAAAGATGTTTCTGGAAAGACGCCCACAAAACAGATTCATTCTGGAGCTTAGTCTGCAACCAATAGGTCCAAAGGAATGTGTACTGATGGCTTATGACCTTTGTGATAGAAATGTAATACAGATGGATAATGTAATACAATGCTGTCATAACCCATTGCTTTACGCGTTTGAGGATCCCTTAACAGAGGTGGAAGTATTGTCATCCTAAGGAAATCCTGGAGTAGCTTTGAAGACTGTTGGCTATGCTTCATGGTCAGTGATTGGTACTTGCTATAATATATATACCTCTGTCAGATAAATCCATTTCTGCAAGATTTTAGCTGTGTTGCTCAGATTGTTACCCAAAAATAGGGATGCAATCTGTTTTTCCAGTGGAATCATTTTTCTGATCCCTTTCCACGTATTTTCTCATGGGAAAATACAGTAAAAAAATGCACTGTCTTCAAGCTTCATGCTCTTAATACCCCTTTCCTTTGTTTTACATCCCATTTTAAGATACAGATGTATATTTGCTTCAATGTAGGTAAAATATCTGGAGAGTGTGAGCACAATATACCTGTACAGTGCTGCTAAGATGCTCATAGTAACAGTACTGTTTTCTCTGTTTCAGATAGCCTATGAATTTAGTCATGGCCTTTATTGTCTTGAGCTGATAAATGGCACCTTCCACAAGTATTGCTTTCATTACATCAAGAATCCAAAGCTTAACCCATAACATTGACACTGTCGTGCAGAGGAGAGCTATTTCACTTTTAGCAAGCAACAAAGTTACTGATTGTGTTGGTGGGAGTAATTAAATTTTTGTTATATTTATGCTTCAACCTAGGTATCATGATCTGGAGATAATTGCTGAAGCTAGTCAGTTTTATTTAATGTTCTTTAAACACAGTCAAGGGCATCCAAAGCTTGAAACTGGCATTTATTTTGTTTTGTGTATGTAGAAAACTAAGTAACGTAAACTCTTTTCCTCTGTCAGTATAGAACTAGAGTAATGCCACTGAAACCAGCAAAGTGAGTCAAATTAGTATAAGCACAGTAAGTGTATGTTTGGACCTCATAATTTCTTTATGTCTATTCCCAATGTCATGCTATGAATTTGAAAAAGATAGATGGGTCTCAGTTTTCCTTAGCGGTAGCTGACAGTATCTTCAACAAACACATGCATCTCCATGAACATGTTCATACTTCAGGTAAGAAGATGCTCATATTAGCACTGGATCTCTAAACTGCCACAGTGTGCAGCTAAGTTATCTTTCTAATGTATTTCACTGTTTCAACAATCACAAAGGTTTTGCAAAGAAAATGTTACCATTCATCAAAAATGTTAGTATTTTTGAGGGTTTTTTATCTACCTTTTGGCAAATACAGGAGCTGATCAAACCCACATATATCCTTTCTTTCCAGATGGAAATTTTGTGCAAGTGGAATTTGACAACAGTGTACAAAATCAGATTAGAAACAAGATTTCCCAATGTCCAGCAACAGGGTCAGAGCAGGAACAGAGCAGTATGGAAATCCTGGCTGCGTCCACAGCATGTATGGAGATCAAGAGGGTAGCACATGCATAACAAGAATGGCCCATCCAGACAACACTGCACTTCTTGCAAATGTACAGACAAGTTGCAGGAACACATGGATATAAATCACATAGATCAGATGCTTGCCAGGACCTGCTGGGCTTGTGTACTTCATCCTGCCTGAGAAAACCTGGAAAAGGATATCATCCAGTTCTTATCTGCATTCCCCTCACCAAGGAGGCAAAGAAACAGATTCTCACTAGGAAGTGATCCTCTCTTTCTCTCTAATACAAAGCACAGGCAGTTCCCACTGGGGATACTACCTTTTGCATCTGAATTCTTAGAGACTGGAGCATAGGCTGTGGGAGGCTCTGTTCAATGCCTTTCTCAGATGGAGACTTCTATTTCTCACCTCCCAGAAGGGTGTCCTAACCATAGAACTAGAAATAAGGAGCCTCTGAGCTCCTTAGTGCAACAGCCATGTTGTAGCTGTATTAAAGCAAGCCCACATCTGTCTCCATGAACAGCAACCAGTGATCAGACTGTTCAGCACAGTTTGACAAGGTGCCCAGATTTTAAGATTTAGATTTACAAATGCTGTCTCAGGATTTCCATGCTTCCCAAGGGCTCAGGAGACTCAGTCCCCTGGGTCCCTGGATATCAGTAGGCATCTAGTTCCCTGCTCCAGCTTATGTGGCTGCTTGTGTTCATGTGTCAGTCTTGTACGTCTGCACAACTTACCCTGTTCTGGAGAGTGAGATGGGGTCTGGTATTGAATATGCATCAGGGACACAAGGATCTGAGCCCATGGCAACCTTCACAGGAGTCCTGTGGAGCAGACAGAGGCTGTCAGGCTGACACAGCCGAGTGCCTTGCATATTATAATCTGTTTCTCCCAGGCTCCAGCTGCCTCTGTTACTGATGGTGTTTGTCACTGGGGTTTAGATTTGTGACTAACTCCCCTACCCCACCTGTGTTTTCCAATGTGTATTTATGTAGTCAGTTTAGTAAAACTATTAAATACCATCATTGCACCACACACTTTCACTATTCTTTAGTGTCTGTAACAGTTTAACTAGGGTCAATAACATTGTTTTAAATGACTTGAAGAAAGTATGGTAAGCACTTAAACAATAGACTCTATCAGTTCCAGAGAAGCTGTTTTATTCTAAGTCAATTATCAATAGTTTCAGAAGTCCCTAAATAAGTAGTTGTCTGACATATCATAATGGCTCCTTCTGTTACTTTATGCCAACTCACATACTGCTGCAGAATAATTTGTCTTATTCTTTTGTTTAGGATTTGAAAAACAATCAGGTTGAAAGGAAACAGAAGAAAAAATATAAGAATAATGGAATAAGAAAACAAAAGCAATTTGCGAAAAAATAAACTTCCTACTCTAAATATTGCTGGGGTCTTTTAGCAGCATATTTTGCCATATGAGCAACAGATTTAACAAAGCTCTCAGTTCTCTGGCAACCACGTTAGCATGACACAGTTACACTGGCTGAAATCATCTGCCCCTTATCCCCATCAGACTGGTGTTCACTGCCAGCCACTTTCACAACTGATGCTGAGCCTTGGCAATACCACCTGGTTGCCTGTGCTGTAGGGGAAAAACCTCACTTCTTGGATCTCTTTTATGCAGAACGCATTGAGGCTGGAGGTAACACTGCCAAAACAAAAAAAAAAAATGGGTTCCCTTTAGGTGTGCTGTATTCTTTCACTTTCCATAATTGTTTTAGGGACCAAGTTTTGCTCAGTGTTCACAGAGGCCAAATTTCAGATCACATGTGCAAATGGCTGTGGTGATTGATTCTCCACAGCTCGTAGACTGCCCAGTCAAGGAAGAAAGCTATACTACAAGATCAGTTGTGACTATCTAAACCAGGCAGCACATGTATTAACAAAACCCTGTATGGTAACTTTCCAGGTGTTCCTTGGATAACATCTGCAGTGCTACAGGATCCCCATGGATGTTATGGGCTATGGACAGGAAGACAGTTTCTGAGAAAACAGTGACCAGAGTTGTCAGCACCTTCAGGGATCAGGCCAAGACAGGTAAACACTGAGCAGTGCTGAGGCTCAGCCATGTGATCTTAGCAGCCTCTGACAGCAATAAAGCGAATAAACTAGTCTCTGAAGTGTTTTAATGTGCTGTCCCAGATACAAGAAATTTCACCGACAACCCATGGAGATACTGATTACATGCAGAGCCACAGCCAAATTTTAAGCTGGGAAGAAGTCACTGATTCCCACCTGTAGCAGGAAGAGATAGAAGAGTGGAGCATTTTCCCTTCCACTGAACATTGAAAGTACTTGGGACTAATGTGTAAAAGAAACTCAGTCATTTAATGACCTGAGGCACATAGTCCTTTGAGGCTTCTTATCCAAATAATCTGCCCTTTCCAGTCAGTGTTATTTCAGTCCTGCGTGTATCCAGCTTGAGCCACTACATCTCCAGTCAGTATCTGAAGACAGTGTGAAAATATTGTTGTAGGACTAATGCACAATAAGATATCCATTTGGGTGAGGATCACCAGGCTTCCAAATACTGTTTGTATGGACTTCTACTGTCTGTCTGCCTTTTCCATCTATACACTTAGAAGAAGTATAGTCACTACTATAAAGGAAATTATAAAATAAACTGAGTTGGACCCATGCAGACATCTTTCCAAGCAGAAATTCATTTCCAGTGAAACAATAAAAGAAAAAAGCAGTGCAAAATATAACCACAAATTTCAAATAATACTCTAAGGTAGCTTTACCTGTGCTTTTTGCCGAAAGAGAATATCAGCCAAAATTTTGGCCTAGTGTTTTTGTTTTTTTTACACTTCATATGCAGTTCACTATTTGCCTTCATGCCATTTTCAGAAGAGCCTTCCCCTCCTTCTGCATGATTTATATGTCCCCTGCTTGGTGGTTTTCCATACACAAATCCAATATTTCTAGCAACTCCTGGATAAGTTCGTGGAGAAATCCTTGAAAAACCATACACTTATGTGATTTTTTCCTTTGTCCTCAGAACTTGTCCCTCTTTCTGTGTGTATTGTGATAAGAGAAAACTGGAGGAAATAATTTGTCTCCTTCATTAGAATTCAAAAACAAAGTTTCTTTAACGATTTGCTCATTATTTTTATAATTAGCCATAAAGTAGTGCATTCTTTATCCATCATTTAATAGATCACTATGTTTATGTCCCTGTACTTTTTTTTCCCCCCTGCAAACTGCAGATAAGGAGTTATTCTTATGTGGCATAAAGCGTTGTTTTTTTTTAAAATTAGTCATGGTGAGTAATAGTTGGAATCTTTCAAACTTCTAGCTATTCAGCTACATGATTGAGATGCAGAATCAAAAAGTCCTAAGAAATATCAAAAACATTTTGTCAGATTGAGAAAACCAAAGGAGTATGAGGTTGTATTATCTCAGGCACAGTAAGATGAGAAACAGTGGCATCCTCCAAATGGGAGGCTTTAAAAGCTTTACCCAAAACTACTAAATCAACGTTGCTTTTTCTTAAGGCAAAATTGTCTGAAATAGTTAATGCCTAAGGTTACCTTTCAGGGCAGAAAAGAGAGTGGCTGTTGTTTTAAATACATTTGACCACAGGCCACTGAAGCAGATGATAATGGTTTTTTTTTAGCATGAACATGCTTTCTATGCATAATAAGTAATGACCAAAAAATTAGTTAAAAAGGAGTAGTTCAGTGATAGGAGACTATTTGCGGTATTTCTTACTGTAATGGGAAATGGACTTTTATTACTTCTCTGAATTTGTATTAATGAAGACTATTTTTATCTATTTGGGTGTTGCAGTCCAAGCAACCTCTGTGTGAAAAGCTGTGCTAATGTTCTCCACATAGACCTCAAAACATCACTCTTTGGAAGAGTAAGTTGAATACACTTTGCTGATATCTGAGACACCTCTCTTTTCTTATTTATTTTGAGTGGACTTGCCAGCCACAGCCAGTATGTAGTCTATGACAACTACTGTTCATTAGAAACTAAACAGACTAACACCTTAGATGCCCTTGTAACTTTTTGACAAGACTGAAAAAGTAGCTTTTAATCTAATAGAAAAAATGCTTCCTGGGAGCACAATTGAATGAATGGCAGGAAAACAGAACACTTTGTACGCTTCCTGAAAGCTTTTTCTTACAAATTTTGGCATGCCTTTCATGGAAAGGTACTGAAATCCTTAGTTATGTCTTATGAAACTAGTCTTGTGTCAGAGGAAACAACAACAGCAACAACAAAAAAAAAAGAGAAAAACCATAGATTTGTGTTTTCTGTGCCTCACAGCAGGCCCCCAGGTTATAATCCAAGCCCCTCCCTGAATTTCTCTGGAACCTCTTTGTACCTCCCTTAGCAGCTTCTCTCTTCATTAGAAGAGAGCCTTTCTCAATCCACCTCACTTTTAGCCTTCCACTCACTGCCTCTCCTATTGGTTCCTTGGAAATATCACTCTCTAAATCTGCTTTCAGGATTTTACCTCTCCATCACATTCTGCTCCCCATGCACTCTTTACCTTTTTTTCAAGGCATTTGTATGACTTGTTTTCCAGGACTCTCACCCATTCAAATCTTACCTACTATTTGCATGCACCTTTCTTCTTAGGCCTACAGACATCTTCCAGGTCCTCATTATCTCCACTATTTTAAGAGCATGAATGCTCTTCTCTCTGTATCATTTACCTCTTGTGATTGTCCCTTCCTCCTCGCTCTCTTCTGCATACATTCACTGGGCAGCTACAGAACAGATGAAATGGCTATTCACTTCCCTGTCTAAGGACAGAATTTATTAGATGTTGAACCTCAGGAGGTTTGATTCTCTCAAGACAGTTCAAGATGCAGGGCTAGATTCTCAAGAAATGGGTTTTATGGGCCAGACTACACAAGAGCAGTGTTCAGGCAGGCAGCGTGGGAGGAACACAGAAGCAGCGTCTCTCACCTCCTGCAGCTGGGAGCTTGCAGTGTTAAGCAGAGAGATTGCACTCTCTTGCTTCCATCTCAGCTAGCCCAGGAGCAGGGCAGGTACACGTTTCTCTGCTTTAACTGTTAAAACTGCTTATGAAACTGCATGGTACCCCTCCAGAAAGTGTTACACCAAATTCCTCAGCCTTTCTTTCTAGGACAGTGTGACCTTCTGCATTTCCCTGGCAGGCAATGCTGTAAATACCTCTGACTAACCAAGTCAAAGCATGATTTTTTTGTATGAAAACCAATGTTTTAGAGTTCCTGTGGCTAAAAGTCTGTTATCTGAAGTCTGTTATCTGTACAGGCACATCACCTGCTAGTAAATACACTAGGCAGGATAGAGAAAAACAAGATCCTAAACTAATGTTCAAATTTAGATTAGTATTTCCCCAAGCACTATTTCCATCAGTGCTAATATAGGAATGCATAGATCATAAATTGTCCTTTCAAGCTGTGACAACTCTAAATTTAGTGCCAGTGTTAATTATGCAAGTGAAAATTAGGCAGTGCAACAGATTTGGGTCGCAGGCAGTGGAAAGGGAGAGCTGGGTCATCAGTTTGAGGACTTGGGGTGGTAATAATTTAGTGCACAAACAATCAAGATGATAAACCTGAATATTTCAGTATTTTTAATAATTTGTAGCACTTAAGGACAGCAGCTTATTTTTTAATTATTTAGATTCCACATGAGTAGAGAATAATCTTGATTTACCCTTCTCCAAGCCTTTTTTTGTGTTGACAGAAAGAGTTCATTTGTTACTCTGACATACGCGTTAATTGCTATGCCCATATGTACATACTGCTCATTTTATTGACTACTGTATGAGAAAGATTTCAGAGGGGTTAATAAATGTCAAAAATCTAACAGAAACATTTTCTTCTCTTTTTTTTTTCATATAATAGAGGAGTCTGTTTAATAAACCCAAAATCAGCATGAGGTCACAATGTGTTTGGCTTTAAAACTTAAGTTAGGGTAAGTAATTACAAAGGGTCCACTGTGTTCCTTATTTAGTTGCATATAGCACAGAACTGAATGGGATGATTAATAATCATACTGTACATTAAAAGAATGTAATTTATAATAGTTTGTGTAAATACAGCAGCAGTATTAGCTGTTCATTTACCATTGCAATGTTAGCACGTATGGGAATTCTAACATTTTTAGAAAGCAGCAAAGCCAAAATCCTTACAGGAGTTCTGTGCTTAAATACCTTTGAGAATGTGGGCCCAAGGTATTAAAATAGCTTAACATAATTAAATGTTTAGTCAAAATTAGACAGAATATTGGCATGTGTAGCAATGTTTGGTAAGAAGTCTGTGTTATACTGAGCTGTGTTGGCAGTGGAAGACAGGAGAGAATTAAAAGCTTTTAGAACACCACTGAACTGAAAAAGGTAAAATAAATAAAAATTAATCATCAACATAACATAAATTACATTTTAAAAATGAAAATAACTCCAAATTCAGCATGGGATGTTCTTTTGATAATTAATTAATGCAAAAATTTAAGTATAAATTATGAATGTTTTGGAATCAGCATGATCTATGAGAAGACTGGAAAAAAATGAATTTGCTCCAGCTCTGTCCATAGCCCATGGTGCACTCTCATGACAGCAGTGAATTGGCGCTTACCTGAAGTCCTTGATCAGCAATGAAATCAACAGTAATGTTGCTTTATCATCTTTCTAACAGTAAGCTAGGTCACAAACTTAGAGCACACCAGATACATTTCTCTCACCCTCTGCATGGGTGCTCCTATTACACACAGGTTCACTGGGGTAGAAAGATTTTGGTTCCTAAGTATCTTAGTGAATCCAGCTATTAGTAAGCACTACATGCAAGGTAGATACTGTCTTTTGAGAGAGAAGTAAAACTTGCTTCCCACTGTCCTTATGAAGTCCTGGTGCTTAATAGAAAGTATTCTGTAATTTTCATTTTGGAATATATGGTTAGGCTTTTATGAAGACGACCATGTCCTGAGTTCTACTATGCTTTAAATTCATTATACTTTTTAATACTGTTCATTGAGGTTCATGTTCAGGAAAAATAGCACCTTTAAATCTATTTGTGTTTGAAATCATATTAAACTTTTAAACACGGTGCATAAATGGTGTGCTAAAACAGGGTTACTTTCTTGAATGAAAAGTCCTTGGTAGCTAATTCACCAGATAAATAATGGGAAGTGCTCATATTCCGTACTGCAAAGGCTGGATCATGCACTACCACAGCCAGTGGGAGTTCTGCCATTGACTTTGGTGAGAGTGCAAAATGGGTCTGTTTTGTTCCTCATTCAGTCTGGTTAACAAGATTTGTGCTGCAGGCCCTTTTTACCAAAATGCTGGCAGGCTTCTTACAGCATTACTGGAAACTAGACCCTACACAAATTAATAAGGCCTCTTGTATTTTAATGTCTTTTTTTGTAATGATATTCAGTCCTTCAGGGCAGCTGCCTAAGAGAGACATTTGTCAACTTCACTTTGTTTTTAGGGCAGATGAGCCAGAGCCAAAACCATAGACCTGAATAACTTGAAACTCCAGAGGAGTTTGGAACCAGATTTGAGCCCTGCGATTTGAGGCCCTCACTAATTAGTGGGCCCAAATTTTGGCCTCTCATGGTGTGCAATGCATTAATCACAAACTGGGCTTGTGTTTACAAAGGGTCTCAACATTTGCTGCCGGCATCATCAGTACAGTAAGAATAGCAAAACCAGCTGAGCAGAGTCAAAATGAAAAGCTCTCTAGCACAGCATCCTGATTGTCCTATAGTTATTGCCTGTGAAAGTGCACAGGAACAGGGTAAGCAAGCAGTAATACTTCCCCGGCACAGTCTCCCCATCTACAGCAGTACATCAGGGTGGAGTCCATGTGTTGGCAGAGAGAATTTTCTTTGTTAGCATGAGCCACTCCTTTCTGAATTACCTATCACTGTTCCTGTTCCTCTTGGTCCTGAGGCAAAGAGTTAGAAGGGAGAGCTTGTGAAATCCCAGTGCTGCTATATATGCATGTGAGAAAGCTGAGAAGGGCAGGTCTGAAATATGGGTCATAGGGAAGAATGTAGAGAGGCAGAGGAATGGCTGCAGAAAGTCTGTGTTTGGAAAGACACGGATTGTAGGCTCTAGGATACCCATGGTAGCTTTTTGCAAAAGCATAACTATATCCAGTTAGAAAATGTCTGGATTTAAATCAGTATGGCATTCTTACTTAGATAAAGCTGTAACTTATAAATGCAATTCTGCATTTTTAGGATAATTTACATGCACAGAGACCAAAAAGCAGTGATAATAAGGGTAAAGTGTTTGAAAAGTTGTCTGTGAAATGCATGTGCAAAACTAATTAACTAATAGATGGCATTTGTCCATATCCCCCATGTGATGCACTGAGAATCTCTGGTATGGTAGAATGTAAATGCTTTGAAAAGAAATTGCCCAAGGGATTGAATGTCTTTCCTTTGCATTGTTTTTAAAAGGAAGAGTTTCTCACACTGTGTTTATTTGCTGCTAAGATACTGTTACACTAGCACTATCACAGCCTGTTTCTCACTGCAGTATCCCATTAAAGTAGACTGTTGCAGGGAGTATTAAGAATGTGCATACACTGCCTGACTAGAACAATTTTATCTGAATAATATTTCATGACTTTTCTTGCAACAAGGTCCTGACTGGAAAAGCAGAGATTTACCAGGCATCTTGGCTGTACTGAAAGATTGTAATTACCATTCTGTTTTACCAACAGAGAGAGTTTGTGCCCTTACATCTCCTCCCAAAACACAGATGAAAGTTGGGAAGCTGTATGGCTCAAGTAATGAAGTACATTAAATCCAGGTACATTTCAAATCCAACAATTGTGGAAATGATGGAAAGCCATTCCCATCAAGATGACTTTCCAACAGGCTCAGTGAGTTGGTTTTGTGGCTTCAGTCCAATTCTTAACAGACAAGAGTCCATGTCACAAAAAGCAACACACAACTGGCAGTAATTGATACTCCTTTGGCACTTATCAAAGAAGCAAAGTATTGAATGAGAATGGTTAGCCCATTCCAGGTCAGGGATGAGACACCTAATAGAGCCACATAGAAAGCTTAGGCTGTCGCTCTCTGTGCTGCCCTGTGCCATATCCAAACAAAGGACTTTCTTCTTAAAAAACATCAGGCTGACACTTTTCATGAACTCTAAATTTATGTGAAAAATTTGGAGGCTTTGGAAATTAGTGTTTAACCTCAGGATTCTGCCTAAAGAGTACAATCTACCGTTACATAAAGCCATGTTTTTCTGATTGCCAGCTGCATTAAAAACTCTTACACTAATTCCCTGTTATGCATAAGCATATATAATGTGTATGTACATGCATGGCAGGAGCAAACGTATTACTTATTCATGTACGTGTACACATAATAGGAGAAATAATGCCTTCAGCTAAGATTGGCTAATACTCATTTATAAGAACTTACTTTCAATTACTTATACGGTTTGGCAAAATTTGACTGTTACAGTTTAAATTTTCCATGGTGGGTGTCTGCCTCTAACTGAATTGGGTTTGAAAAGTTTTCATTAAAATGGCTGAGATAATTCCAAGAACAGTGTTAGTAAAAATACATTCTTTTAGTCATGTTAAGAACTCTTGCAACCATCATGTTGAGAGACTCTAGCATGTCTAAGCTTTGGCGCTAAAGTTTGAAACTCCATAAAGAAATCACTTTGATGTCAAGACTTATCTTCTGTCACTCCTGTGGAAATCTGATCCAGCTCTAATCTCCTAAAAAACTAAATTGTCACACTCTGATGTTCTGTTAAAATATAAATTCTCCAAATACTCTATTTGCAGTAAGCATGCTGTCTTTTCATACAACGACATCTTGGGCACAGCATATATTTGCCTGCTTTGTGCAGAATACCCACACACACATACGCATATACTTATATACACACATATAAAAATATATAATTCAAGGCTGCTCACAATGTTATTCATACACATTGCATAAATCAGGAATGATAGTGTGATAGACCCTATCATTAGTATTAGAGTTTCAGCCCCTCTCAAGGACAAAATAGATGATTTTAGTGACAGCAATAAGTACAGAAGTACTTGCAACAAGGATCAGAGAGCACCTCCATCATGGATCAGTGTGCTTGAGTCTGTTCTCAAGACTTCATCTCACAGTGAATCCATTAGATATCACATGCCTATTGTCTTAAAGATGACATGCCCAAAGACATCTGAAGGCTGCCTTGATGTGTCTGTGTGACTACAGCAGCTAACTACTTTGCTGAACCCTCTGGGTGGATTGGATATTGCTCACAGGGTGCGTCGCAAATAAGTTTAAGGAACCGCATAGGAAAAAGGATGAGCAATAGACATATAGAAGGGTCATTAACTTCTGAAGGATTCAAAAGTGAGGAAGTCCTTGAATTAACATTGTCCTCTCAAAAACCTCAGTGTGAGGGATTAAGACAGAGATCTACACTGAAAACAAAAACTAGAGGCTGAAATATCTCAATGGTCTTTCACCCCCTTATCGTGATATAAACACACAGGAGGAAGTGTAAGTATTCTGTCAGTGATAAAGGTTTGAGTAGTGTCTATTAAAACCAAAAGGCATAGAGACATCACAAATGGAATTTTATGAGCTTAAAAAAACATCAACGTCTAATTTATTTTCTGTGAGTTCTTTGAATCTAGTACATTAAATAATAGGAGGGCCAAATGGAAAAAATAGGAAGTTTAACACATGTAATCAAAGCTCTGTTTAAATGCATTCTCAGGGGAAAAACAAATTAAGGTTACATAGGCTACTTGAAATCTAGCATTTCCTCACTTTTAAATCCTTGTCTTTCTTAAAGAGGGTTGGACAGTCTGGCGTCCAGGGAACTCTTCAGAATCAACCATTCTGTAACCCTAACATTCTCCTAATAGAGCTTTGGTATGATAGATATATGTGTTCAATTTCTAGATGCCCTCTCCCCCCACATACACAAAAAAAAAGGTCATCTAAAGAGATGATATACAATATATACAAAACATAATGTTTTCTTCCTTTTCTGTGCCACAGTTTGAATTTTTGTTATGTAAGCTAACCTTCAGGTTGCAAGCACTTTCCCACTTTGCCAGCCAAATGAATATGATGAAAGGACACCTGTAGGCGTATACAGAAGCCAAGAACATTCTGTACATCCATTATTTATTTAGTTCTCTTCTTTAGATCCTGTTCATAAAAAAAAAAAAAACAAAAAAAAATCAAAAACAAACCAAAAAACCACCACAACCCAAAAGAACCCCAAAGAAACAACAACCAGCATGTAAAAATGGGAAAAAAAGTTCATCTGCTAAATAGCTGCAGTAAGAAAAAGCACAGAAAAGAAACAATTTTGTTACCTTGGCAAATAAAATAAGAATGCTCTCCACTCTGCAGTCTGTGCAAAATAAGTCCCATAGGTATTATACAAGCACATTCTCATTATGATAGTTATGATTTAGATTGCAATACAAAAGTAAAAACAGTCACACAAATAGGCTTGGGTGCAGTGATTTGGAGAGAAGCTGCAACTCTGCCAAATAGAAAAAAAAGAGGAACAGGTGGGGACAATGGAAGAAATAAATCCTGCCGAAGTGAACTCATGCATAGGTGAAGCCAAAATGCCAAGAGGTACAAATTAAATGCTTTTATGAATGTCCCAAATGTGCATAAGCAGACTGCCCAAATAAGGTATTGAACTGAAAGCTCAGCCTTCTGCTAGAAACACACAGAAACACACAGATTAGATATTGTTTGAAGAAGAGGATTCTGGTTTGGTTGTCTTGAATAAGCTTTTGAAAATCACACGTTTCTCACCATAGCACATTTTAATGCAATAGAAATGTTTCCAGGCTTTTTTCAGCAACTGAAAATCAGCCGTTTAGTAATTACACAGCACAAGAGGTAGAGTATCACAGAATAGTCTTCCTTTTAATTCCAGTTGTTCTCTGTGTTTCCTTAGTTTGATGTCTGTAATAGCCATTTTAAAAAATACAATCATTCAGATAATTCTTTACTGGCCCCTGATTTTAATGAAAAATTCACAGGAGAAAAAAGTTCTTATCTTAAACATAGCTGCTGACTTCCAATATCTCATTTTTCTCTCACAATAATCCCAGTGTTCAAAGTAGGTATTGTATTTATCATCTTTGTATGGAGCTAAATTTCACTTCACTTTTCTTTATGGTCTTATCACATCGTTTACAAACACTTTATCTCTGTAACTGAAAATAAATGAAATCCTGGGCTTTCGATGAAATGCCATGATGAAATGGATGGTCCAAAAATCTATATTTAGATGACTGACTCCTGTTTGTAGAAGACATGATAAATGTTTCATGCATATAAACTGAAGGATGATGGATTTAATGATCACAGTCTAACAGGGAAATGTTATTTTGGAATAATTAAGTGTTCCGTCATTTGCAAGTCTAAATAGTCTGTTGTTAGATTGTGCTTTTGTCTGTCAACAAACCATTCAATTTTGTGAGGGTTATTTATCATTAAAACAATTGATGCAATGGAAACACACCACCAGTATGTGCTGTTAACAACACATTTTGTGAAATCTTGATTTGGGTCAATATTTCAGGGATAGTTAATTGCTGTGTGTTTCTGTCTTACAGAAGAAACATATGAAAAGAATCATTGAAGGATTAGAAGCAACTTTCTCACTTGAGGTGCTACATGCGAATTGTACTTGTTTTCCTTCCTAGAAATACTTTCAAAGTTAAAAATGTCTTGGTTTAAAGTTCAAATGTTCAAGCAGTTTATACTGCCCAGTTACCAGCTGTTGCTCCCAAAGGGTGTTAGTGTCTGGGAAGCATGATTTGTATCTGCTGACCCTTAGAGCTATCCTGGACACCTCAGATGGTATCACAAAAGGGCATCTCTTTTTAGACAGGTTAATCTTGCCATGAGAAATACCTCAATGGGAAGTACAGTCTGCTTATGCTATTTTATGAGTTTTAATATCTGCATCAAAAACTACAATCAAGACAGTTACAATACTCCGATTCCCCTGTTGTGCACACAATTTTTATTGGATCTGTGTACAGAATTGAATATGATTGCCTTTTTTCTCTACGTTCAGTAGCAAAGCAAACAATAATAAATATTAGTCTTGGAAAGTAACATGAAAAAGGGAATTATTCTGAAAAAAAAAGATTGCCTATATAGTCAGCTGTGTATCTGATAGTTAATATCTGAATGATCATCACAGGATGGGAAAAAATAAACAATGATTAGTCTCTATTTTAATCACAAAGACTATTTCTTGGATTGCATGATATTTATATACATTGGATGACTTCATAGATCTTCTTGTCTCCTGATTCTAACAGCCAGTTACATTTAACCACTCAATTCCAAACCAGTTATAAAGTATTCAGTATTCTTCATGTTATAGATTAAGGACTGAAGCATATGAAGGTGAGATGACTTGCCCAGGATCAATGACAAAATTTGACCAAGGGCCTTGATCTCCTGACTCCTCACTCAGGGCTCTGGTCAGTGGTAGCTCTGTGAAATGTCTTATCACACCAGTTTCTGTACTTTGCCAGATATGGAAGCCTTATATCGCAGCTCTGAGTAGAGCCAACAGTTTCTTCTTTTTAATAGACAGTTAATTACATTTGCCATAAGTCTCTACTTTCTGTGTTTATACATCCACAAGAGTTGTGAGACCTACTGGTCAAGCAGAAATCTCAGCGTGCACAAATGCGGAAGCTGTGAAAGCGATACCTCTGATCATCAGTGATTTGCCTGGGGCTGCAGGCAAAAATGACATACTGAAAGGATTCCCATAGGTCTAGAGCTGGGATCAGTTGTTCAGATCTTGACAAAACTGGCTGATACGTTATGGCAAATATATTTAAGTCTCAAAACTCTTTAGAGATTCTTCTAGCACTTTTCCCCATGAGAGAGTCTTCTGCGTCACTGCTTCCCAGGTAATTTTCTTAATCCTAGATGTAGACAGCAAAGAAAGTCTTCAGCAGACCCATGAGGAAAGGAAAACGGGAGGCAAGGGGAAAGCACATCTATTCCAAGAGAACTTTGAATACAAGATAATTGGGGCAGTTAGTTTTTTTTCTAGGAATAAGCCTTCCTTGGAGGTTTTGTACTGAAGGACTTTTTCCTAGTACTAAAATATACTAAAGTCTGATATTAATCATAAGTCTCAATTTACTAAATGGATGGAATTTATCAGGCCTAGCTTATATTTTGTTTTTAAAAAGCATTTTGTTATAATTTTTTTTACTGTTTCACAGGTGTATGTGAGATTAGCAATTATTCAGATGCATTATACTGATGACACAAATACCCTGGAGCTTCAATCCTGCTTTCAGTATATAATTCTGTTACAATATTATTCTCAATTTACCTTTTTTTGCTGTAATATCCATTCCTCATTAATATAAATTATTTATGGTAATGATCTACTCAATTCTATGTTCCATAGCCTAATTAGCTAACAAAGATAAATTTTGTTCCTTTAGGAGCAGACTTCTCTGACAGCCTGGATTTCAAATCCATAAAGGCAGGGAAGTTCTATAGAAATCAAATATACTTTGAGGGCACCATCCTGAACTCAGAGCCATTATAGAATCAGAGAATAGTTAGGACCTTAGGATCATCTAGTTACAACACCCTGCCATGGGCGGGGACACCTCACACTAAACCATGCCACCCAAGGCTCTGTCTAACCTGGCCTTGAAAACCTCCAGGGATGGAGCATTTACAGCTTCCCTGGGCAACCTGTGCCAGTGCCTCAACACCCTCACAGTAAAGAACTTCTTCCTTATGTCCAATGTAAACTTCCCATTTAAGCTTGAACCTGTTAGCCATTGTCCTATCACTACAGTCCCTAATGAATAATCCATCCCCAGCATCCCTATAACCCCCCCTTCAGATACTGGAAGGCTGCTATGAGGTCCCCACGCAGACTTCTCCAGGCTGAACAGCCCCAACTTTCTCAGCCTGTTTTCATATGGGAGGTGTTCCAGTTCCCTGATCACCCTTGTGGCCCTCCTCTGGACTTGTTCCAACAGTTCCATGTCCTGTTGAGGACACCAGAACTGCACACAATACTCCAAGTGAGGTCTCACGAGAGCAGAGTAGAGGGGCAGCATCGCCTCCTTCGACCTGCTGGTCACACTCCTTTTGATGCAGCCCAGGATATGGTTGGCTTTCTGGGCTGCAAGCGCACACTGCTGGCTCATGTTCATTTTCTCATCAACCAACACCCCCAAGTCCTTCTCTGCCGGGCTGCTCTGAATCTCTTCTCTGCCCGACCTGTAGCTGGGCCTGGGATTTCTCCAACCCAGGTGTAGGACCTTGCACTTGTCATGGTTAAACTTCATGAGGTTGGCATCAGCCCACCTTACAAGCGTGTCAAGGTCCCTCTGGATGGCATTCCTTCCCTCCATCGTATCAACCAAACTGGACAGCTTGGTGTCATCGGCCAACTTGCTAAGGGTGCACTCAATCCCACTGTCCATGTCACCAACAAAAATGTTGAACAAGACTGGTCCCAAAAAGGATCCCTGAGGGACACCACTCGTTACTGGTCTCCAGATGGCCACAGAGCCATTGACTACACGTCTTTGCATACGGCCATCCACCAAGTTCTTTACCCACTGAGTGGTCCACCTATCAAGTTGACATCTCTCAAATTTAGAGACAAGGATGTCATGCGGGACAGTGTCAAACGCTTTGCACAAGTTCAGGTAGATGACATTAACTGTTCTACCCATCCATCCGTTCCATAGCCCCATCATAGAAGGCCACCAAATCAGTCAGGCAGGATTTCCCCTTAGTGAAGCCATGCTGACTGCCACCAAGCACCTTGTTGTTTTTCATGTGCCTTAGCATGCCTTCCAGGAGAATCTGCTCCAAGATTTTGCCAGGCACAGAGGTGAGACTGACTGGTCTGTAGTTCGCTGGGTCATCCATTTTCCCCTTCTTGAAAATGGGGGCTATATTACCCTTTTTCCAGTCGCTCGGAACCTCAACTGATTGCCATGATTATTAAATATGGCCAGTGGCTTAGCAACTTCATTTGCCAGCTCCTTCAGGACCCGCAAATGGGTTTCATTAGGACCCATGGACTTGTGTACGTTCAGGTTCTTAAGATGGTCTTGAACCAGATCCTCTCCTACAGCGGGCCCGAGGTCTTCATTCTCACAGTCCCTGCGTCTGCCTTCCAAGACTTGGGTGGTGCGGTCAGAGCATTTGCCAGTGAAGACTGAGGCAAAGAAGTCATTAAGAACCTCAGCCTCCTCCAAATCCAGGGTAGCCAGCTCTCCCGATAGCTACCAGAGGGGGTCCATGTTGTCCCTATTCTGTCTTTTATTTACAATGTACCTAAAGAACCCCTTCCTGTTATCTTCAACATCCCTAGCCAAGTTTAATTCTAGCTTACCTAGGGCCTTAGCTTATTAACCTGGTCCCTAGCTTCCTGGACAGCATCCCTGTATTCTTCCCAAGCCGCCTGTCCTTGCTTCCACCTTTTACAAGCCTCTTTTTCCCTTCAAAGTTTCCTCAGCAGCTCCTTATCCCTCCAAGGAGGTCTCCTGGCCCTCCTGCTGCACTTCCTTCTAGTTGGGACGCAACACTCCTGAGCTTGTAGTACATGATCCTTGAATATCAACCAGCAGTCTTGGGCCCCCCTGCCCTCTAGGGCTATATCACATGGATCCTTACTAAGCAGGTTCCTGAAGAGGCCGAAGTCTGCTCTCTTTAAGTCCAGGGCAATTAGCTTGCTGCACGCTCTTCTCACTGTCCTGAGGATCTCTAACGTGACCATCTCATGATCGCTGCAACCAAGGATGTCCTGGAGCATCACATTTCCAACCAGTCCTTCCCTGTTGGTGAACACGAGGCCCAGCATGACACCTCTGCTTGTCAGCTCCTCTATTACTTGCAGAAGGAAGCTGTTTCCCACACAATCAAGGAACCTCCTGGACTGCTTGTGCTGGGTCATAGCATCCCTCCAACAGATATCAGGGTGGTTGAAGTCCCCCATGAGAGCATGGGCCTGCGAATGTGAGGCTGTTCCTATCTGTCTATAGAGTGCTTCATCCACAGATTCTTCTTGGTTAGGAGGTCTGTAACAGATCTCCACAATAATGTCTCCCGTCGCTGTTCTCTCTTTAACCTTAACCCACAAACTCTCTGTTGACTGCTCACCTGTCCCCAAACAGAGTTCCATACTCTCCAGCCTACCCCTAACATAAAGGGCAACTCCCCCTTCCCAACTGCCAGGCCTGCCTTTTCTAGAGTCTGTAACCTTCCATTCCAACACTTCAGTCATAGGAGCCATCCCACCATGTTTCTGTGATGCCTGTTATATCATAGCCCAGTAGATGTGCACACATCTCCAATTCCTCTTGTTTGCTCCCCATGCTACAGGCGTTTGTATAGGGGCATCTGAGCTGAGCTCCAAATGAAGCTGGCTCATTGGCTGGAGCAGCTGGAATATCTACATTGCTCCAAGCATTTATTATACATGCTGGCAACTGACTGGGAGTGTTGGGCTGCCCCCTCCCCCAACACATCAAGTTTAAAGCATTCTTGACCAGTCTGGCAAGCCTCCTCCCCAAACCACAGACCAGCTCCACCAGCCCCAGTAGACCTGGCCCACTAAATTGAGTCCCATGGTCTAGATGCCCAAACCCCTGACTATGGCATCACCCTTCTAACCATTTATTAACCTGGCCAATCCCCCTGGCCTTTTTAAGGTCCTCCCCTTTATTCTGGAGAATTGACAGAAAGACTATCTGAGCTCCAGAGCCCCTAACCACCTCTCCCAGGGCTCTGTAGACCTTCCTTATGTTCTCCAGGCTACTGCTATCTATATCACTAGCAGCCACATGGATCACTAGAAGTGGATAAAAGTCAGCAGGACTTACTAGAGCAGGCAGCCTCTCTGCAACATCCCTGATGCCCCTGGTAGGCAACACACCTCCCTTGAGACTGGGTCAGGCTGACAGATGGGTGCCTCTGTGCCTTTCAAAGTAGAGACCCCTACTATTATGACCTGCTGCTTTTTTTCTGGCAGCACCAGTAGTGATCTTCTTTGCCAGTGCATCAGCCAGTTGTTCAGGGTGCAAGTGTTTCCTCATCAGCCCCCCCTGCAGAACAGCAAAGCAGCTCTGGGTGGGGACAATAGATTTAGGAGGAAGCCCCTTGCTTTTAATTGCCCTCTTCCTACTTTTTTTTTTTGTTGTTGTTACTATTTCCCAGCTTCCCAGGTTAATGGCCTTCTTCTTTCCTCTGTGAGCTACACTGGACGCTTGAGGCTTCTACACAGTTTGAGCCTGGAGCAAGACGTCCTGCTTCCTCTCAAATTCCCCGACACCTTGCAGCCTATTGACAGCACCCTGCAGCTCAGCCCCTGCTGCAGCAGGACCTCCACCAGGGAGCACTGGGTGCAGGCCTGCCCGTTGTGCATCCTCTCCTCACCAGACCAGTGCAGGCACTCTCTACACTCCGAGGTCTGAGCTGCAGCCCCGTCTCGCATCGGCTCTGTCTGGTGCCGACGCTGCCACCGCCGGGGCAGCCAAAGCGGAGCTCCCAGAGCGGGCCCTGCTCATACAACGAGCACTCACCTGCGCGCTCAGGCTGCCACAACCCGTCCTGCTCATCGCACTCCGGACCGCTCGGGCTCCCTGGGGCAGGTTTTTAACTGGCCAGGGCTGCTGCCGCTCCTCCTGGCTCCGCCCCCTGTGAGTCAGCTGATCGCGTCAGCTGAGCTGCCGGATCGTGGGCAAGCCCTATCGAGGACTTGAGGCTCCGTCGGAGGTTCTCTCCGCTCTGAGTTGAGGCTCCTGGACGCTGAACTTCCTCCTGGTCGGGTGTTGAAGACGTCCTCTCTCGAGTTACTCACCTCAGCAATTGACTGGCAATGGTTGATGCCCGGTTTAAATCTGCCGCCGCCCCTCCTGGCTCCACCCCCTGTGAGTCAGCTGCTCGCGTCAGCTGAGCTGCCGGCTCCTGGGCCAGTCGTGTGGAGGACTTGAGGCTCCCTCTTTGAATTAAAAATAAAAATAAAAAATTAAAATAAAATTAAAGCCAGTGAGGGAGGCTGCTCCAACTGTCAACAAACACAATTCCTGAATGACAATATCACAGAACAAAGAACCAACAGGGTAACATCTGCCCTGCGCCCTCAGCCCACCCTGGTTATGCTGAGGCTGCTTGCTTGATGCACAGTTACCTGAGCAGAGGTTAATTCCTGACAGGGCATTGCTCACCTCCTTAATTTTCCAAATATAGCTTTTATTCCGGTTTTACAGCCAATTGAAGAAATTGCCACTTGCAAGAGAAAAATAATTTTTTGGTCTCCAAAGCAAAAACTAGTGGAGCACTGCTATTATTTCACTCATTGCTAGTACTCAAGGACTGATCACAACTCAGCTAAAGTAGATGAGGCCCAGAACAGCCCTGATGACCCTGGTCTGTACAGATACGAGCCTGTACACACTGAGGCAAACAAATAACCTTTGAGTTCGTTAGTCACAGAAATGAAGAGGCTGAAATGCTCAAGCACTTTCAGGCTCAGACATTTTGCCCGTAGTCTTCTCTAAATACAGCATAAAGAGTAGATCTGGAAGAGTGATTACAGTATTAAGTCTATTTTTTCATTCCTAAAACACTGAAAAGCTTACCAGCAAACCCATTAAAATTGTTTTCATGGCACATAGTGGATATTCTGAATATATCAAGTCAAGGTTGCAGTTAAATATGTTCATATGATGTCAAGCTTAGCAATTTAGTAGAGAATCTTTACCTAATTTGATGTAATTGATGCTAAAGCATTTTTTCCTAATATGCTGTTTGTGTATTCCTTTTAAATGAGGATAAGAAGAAATGGATTTGTAGATGTTTTTAATTGATTCCAAAGGGAGTACCTACCATGGAATATGCTGACGAGTTCTGTGGGAATCCAGACTCTAATCATTCAGCATCTATATTTTTAATGACAAGATGCTGCAGTGCTTAAAAACTGCATTTCAATTATAAACACGGATAATTAATGTCTTCTCTCTCCTAATGTCTTTACAATAACCACCAAACTTCCAGTTAGGGCAGGGACCTCTGTGTTGTCTTAGAGACCCAAACTGCATAAACAGCCGACAGGAATACAGCCGTTATCAAGATCTTGGAAAGCCTCAGTCAGACACTGTGTGTTAAATCCTTGATTTTCAATCACAGGATTGAGATATAAGCACAATATATGCAACATGCTGCATTATTTGCTTCCCCCCCCTCCCCCCCGCCGTTATTTTAGCATCTGTTCTTCCTCAGTTTTCCTCAGTTCCTCAGGTCAATATTTGTTCAACATTAAATAGGTTAATCCTTTGGCTAGCTTCATGGGTAGTCATTCTCCTTGTGTGAAGAATCCCACTAACTCTAGGAGAACTAGTTGTATGACTGAAGGTTGCTCAGAATTAATAATGATCAGGCTTAGCATTTGTAGTGTGATTTGAGGCTAGCTTCAGGCAATAGGAAGCAAAATTCCTGGGATGCTGCTGGTATCGATTCACTGTATAACAACTGGGCAAGAAGTTTAACAACAGAAGTTTAAAACAAAACTAGCAATGGTGTTATGCATCACAAAGCTGTGGCATGATTTAGTGAACACTCTGTATTACATCCTGTAGATTCATCTATACAAACTGCATGTGTTTATCAGGATATAAATGCATAAGAAGGAATGTAGTGTATAGGATACATAAAGTAATCTGTCACTTCAGCAACAACAGGGACTTAGAAGTATATATTCTAGTTTTGGCTACTACACTCCAAAAAGGACTGTCAACTAATTGTGGAAAGCCCTGAGGAGAGCAACAAAAACAATCAGAAGTGCAGAAAGTATGATGTATCAAGAAAGATTGACAGAAGAGGGGATGTACAGCCTAAAGCAAAGAAAACTGAGGTGTAACACAGTAACAAGCTTCAGGAAAAAATGAAAAGGAGACTACAGCTGCATGCGAGTACTTCTTATGATATACAAACCAGGGAAATGCAATAGATGTCTTGGGGATAATATGTTGTATAACTGGACTTCCTGAAGGAGAAGACACCTGCCAGGAATGGCAAGTATAGTAGATGTGGTCTTTTGGGCAGGGACAGTGTAAATGTAACTTCGAGCAGACTTGTGCTACAATTGTACAGTTCCGTAATTGAAGGATGTTACATAAATGTAAATTGCTTTTGTGTTACTACATTTTCACTCTCCCTTATAAGGGAGATAAAATTACTGGAGGTATGGGCATTGTCTGTACATGGAGTCTGTAAAAAAAAATCCTATGCACTGTGCACTATTCAGTTACAATGTCAAGATCCCACCTATCACTGAAAAGGTATACTGTGGATAAAGAGTACACAGAAAAACACATCAATTCTATGTAGCTTAGAAAGTAGGGCAAAATATACTGCTAATTCTGCCCTGGCAAGGACAGATGGAGATGCACTCTATCCATAAAGGCATAAGCAGAATAGTAGTGACCTGAAGCAGAAAGCCTGTTCAGACTGTCTGGCTGTGAGTTCCCAGTGAAATAACAGTTCACTTATTTAACCCCTCATATCCAGAATGTTTCCAAGGCCTCAAGTATTAGTCAGGTAAAGATCAGACAGAGTGTACCTTTAAAGCGTGAGCAGATGGGCATATCTGTTTGTTTGACAGGAAAACGTATGTGTTGCTTGACCTGGCAAATATCTCTTGATGCTGTGGAAGAGTAGCACAAAATATCTCAGACAGTAACTGAAAAGCATTTCCCAGAAATAGCTCAATAATTTGGATATGATGGTACAAAGCCCACAAGAAAATGAGTTTGATAGTTCTAGTTAAAGGAATATTTTTGAACCTAAGAACTCTGCAATTATCTGTGCTACTCATGCTAAATGACTCTGCCTTGCTATTTTGCTCATGAGAGATGTTTTGGTTTATTGTTGTTTTTTTTCCAGTGGAACAAGTTGAAGGAGAATACGCTATGATGGAAGCAGACCAGAGCCAGCATTTTCAGAAAGGTAATCTACCCATCAAGGGTTTTCTGTTTGGTCCTCTTCTCTGTCTCTGATGAGGATTTTGGCAAGTAATTGGGTACCTTTATTGACAAAGTGACAATGCAGAAGTTAGCTCTTCCTAAGGCCTAGCAATGTGCCTCCAGTCTTAGCTTTCAGAATCATCTAATGAAGCTAGTTTCAATCTAAACCCTATTTCTTTTAAAAAATAAACCTATTTATTAGCCATTATAGTTCCAAAAGAGAGACTTTTGTCCTGTGCCTGACACTTGCAGTGAGATCTGCCTCAGCATCAGTAGCATCATTGCATAGCATCAGGTGTTGCACAGAAGAGGAACACATCTAGCCCAATATCCATCAGAGGAGATTATCTTCTTTCAAAAAGACATCCTTGAGCTAGTACTGTCCAATCTGGTATAACATAGCTCTGATTTTGATTGGAAATACTAGCTTTGGTTCCAAAAGCTGTATAATTACATTAACGTTGTTCCCTGCCTGAGGTAATATGCTCTGCCTCACTTCTCTGCAACCAGCCGAAGCACAGCACTGCTCCGACTGCTACATCTAAAGTGGTACCCAATCCTAGCTCAGCAGTAAAAGCCTCATCTGTAAGAGTTTTTACAGTTTTCTGTTGATGTAACATTTTGACCCACAAAAGAAATAGGCTGAGTTTGTAGAAGTCCAGAGTACCCAACTGTCCCTGTAAAATCAGTAGAAACTTCAGCATTGCTGAAAATTGGATCGTGTGCCCATATCATGAGGGCATCTGGAATGCTAGTCATGCGAGTCTTGCTTACTCACAGCACTGTCACTGGATATTTTTACAAAATCCACATTCTCAGAAATAGAATGTGTTGCTATGGGGCATCTGTTTATGTTTTATGTGAACTGATAATTATACTGGAGTTCCTTCTGTCTGTAAAAATGGCAGAGTTTTCCAGCGAGTGTATAAACAATTATCAGTTAAATGTAAAGATAATCTTGATTTTATATGAGAAAAAACAAACACATGGGATAAATCAGTGCAACAGTTATCCAGGCAATTGCAAGGATGAATCGTAGGTTTGGCATGTGTGACAAAATACAATTTGTCCCTTTATAACCTTGTAAACTCAGCTCTCCTCTGAGATCAGGAGCCATATTACTAAATTCATCTGTCAGCTCTCAGACCTCGTACCAAACTGTCCTAGGCTGGGTGGATCTCAGCCTGCATTTCTCTGAGCAACAAATGCTAGGCAAGTGTAAGAAATATGACATCATTCAAAACAGATAGGTAGAGAGGTATTTTTTATGCATTTGAAACAATTCTATTACAAATTCCCAAACCTCAAACACTGCAGAAATACAATACTTACTATGAATGAAAGAGTAAAAGGGAAGTAAAATAAAGCAATCTGTAGTTACAGTTAACTAACTCCCACACTGCAAACATTAAATCAGTGAGGCAAAATCCACAGGAACAGAGACTTTCTTTCAGCCCGGCTTCTTAAATTATGTTTGATCTTTTTGCCCCAAAGACACCCCAGCACTACAAGCTACTGGTAGAGATGCTATTTCTTAACTATCCCTCCACATTCCTTTGGTGAACGCAGTCATACTTCATATGATATTTGTCTGCCTCCATTAGCTTGTCCCTCAAAATCACTTACATAGAGGCTTTATGAAAATGCTGCCAATGATCTCACAGTTATATAAGCAATTTGTGATCCTGAATTTTTGTCCCTGTGTCATCGAGAGTCCCGCTGAAACTGCATGATAATAATGCCTTTTCGTCAGAGCTGGTGTCCACATTTCACTTCCGTCTTCCCAGGTTCCTGGGTTACAAAAAAAAAAAATAATAATAAAAAAAAAATCACAGATTCACACATACTTATTCTTGTTAGAGGTTTCAATTTATGTCCAGTTCATTTTTCCTTTAAAAAAATATAGGGTTCTTGTTTTCTTACAGCTTCCCAACTTTGTTCTGTTCTCTGTCCAATGTAATTGATGACAGATTAATGCCCATCTGTCACAGTTTCACACTGTTAATTTTTAGTGAAAATATTCTGTACTTACTTTTCTGGGTGTTACAACCTGAAAAGAACCAAATCTAAATCTGTAATAATAACATTCCCAGAATCAGATAGGTATCAATGACAAGTCAAGGAAGTATTACATATGCATATACATATGTGCTTTGAAACACCATGGTTGGGCAGAGTAGATTACCAATAGCTCTAGGATAAGTGTGTGAGTAACAGAAAGCATCCACAAAGCTGTCAAGCAAAGACCTTGCACATCCAGGATAAGAAGAGGACCAGAGACCCAATGGACAGGTACATGGATGGCCATTGATACAGATGTGTAGCAGACCAATGAAGCTGCCCATAATGGACAGCATAGGTAAAGCATCTTTATCTATCTTTATTAACCTGTTGCCTTTATCCTGTGCTTCAGAATCAAGTGTGCAGAACATATGCTCAGATCCCATACCCTGAACTGCTGTCTTAGTGCTGTGGTGGTAGCACAATAGTACTTAGTACTTTGGTACTTACTGCCATAAACATAACTGTGTTTTGGTACCTGATTGTGCATGACTGATCTGGTTAACTCCTTTTGAAGAGTGGCTGTTGATTATGCATGCAGCAATTGAAGGAGGATGTAGGCAATCTAGGAAAATGAATGTGACTGAAAATCTGTCATAAGTAAGGAAACATCCTCTACCATGTTCTCATGATCTAGCTGCAATTCAGCCACAACAACCTAAGTACCTAACTGAAACATGCGCTTTTTCACTTTTACCATTTAGCAATAACAGTTTCAAGTATTCAAACAGCCTATGTAATCAGGAATCAGTTAGCCAAGAAGTAATAACCAGACCCGTAACAATAAAAATTGAGCAATGGATTGAAAGGATAATAACCTTTGTCTTGTCAACTTTAGGACACAGCAAAATGAATTCTTAACTAGAATCACAGATCTCACAGTGGAATCCAAATCCATGGAGAAAGGATTTTTCCATGGATCACTGGAAAATGCAGAATGAATTCTTGATGTCTAAGTGTTAATATAAAATAAAAAATTCAGTTACAAGAATCCAATAATTTCAAAAGATGAGGTATTTGGGTTTTCAGTATACAGGAGAATAAACCAGAGGTAAGGTAGAAGACACTAAAAATAAAGCCAAAGAAGCCAAAAGAAAAAAAAAAGTTAGACAAAAGATAATGACCAAAAAAAAGAAAAAAGTAGAAGAAGCTGAAGATGAAACAAAAGGAGATTAAAGAAAATCAGAACCAAAGCCCAGAAGATGAACTATGGGAGTCAAAACAGAAGGTAAATGAAAATGAACCCAGGTAATGTAACACAAAAGGATTACAAGCAACAGAAATGCTGACGTTTCTAGAAAAAGGAACATAATATTGAAAAACAAAGTAACCAGTTTGCACGAGAGGAAGCAAGATGTAACCCCAAAATTAAGTGAAGCCCAAGCTACTTTCCAAGTTGCACTGGAAGATAAGAAGAGAAATCAAGTCAAAACCTGAGCACATGCTGTGTTACCAGGAAATACGATAGTTTGAAAATATTTTTTAAAATACCAGCTTTAAAAAATAAGCATAAAAATAGGTATTGCACCAGATGTACAAGAGGGGAATAATTTAACTTGAATGGAGATGTCTGGTATAGCCCAAATGACTTAACGAGAGTCCACAAGAATATAATACACTCTCTTCATTAAGAAGAGGATGCAAATTAATAACATTAAAACAAGCACAAGAAATGGTAAAAGTAGAGATCACAGAATTAATTTAAAAATCAAGGACAAATTAACAAATCACTATTGGAAAAGAATTGGGCACCTATCATGTTAGAATAACCAAAAAAGGACCTTAAACAGGAAAAATATACAAATTGGCTAGTAGTAATAGAATATCCAGGGCTAAACAATAAAGATTGAATTTAAATTCATCAAGAGCCCCAGCAAAGTTTGTCTGGGCTTTACTTCCTCAAAAATGCAAAGTAATCGAAAAAGTAAATGTGCATTAGGGAAGGGAACTTGACAGGTGGGAACTTGACAGGTCTGACAGTTCATTTAAGGTGCTGGTAAACTGTTGGTAAGTTGTTTCACACTGCAGAACAAAGAGCAAATTAAAATTGCCAAGGGATAAACACAAGAAAAGAAATTACTGGGGACTGTAGCCAGGTTAGTGACTGAGAACACTGGGGAATATTTATAAAGAGTGTTTCAAAGTTAGCTGTATATGAATGGCTAAACCAGGATGGGAAGATGACTAAGCCCAGTAAACCCAAAAACTGTGAAATTGGAGAATTATATAGATATTATTTGAAGAGCTTAAGAAAATTCATAAGAAGGATGTGAAAGTTAACAACCTACCAAGCTAAAAAGGGGAGTAGGGGGAAGGGACCTATTCAAGTAATAACCTTCTCTAATCAGTGCCTAAAGGGTCAAAAAATAAATCACAAGTAAAAAGGATCATGAGTAAGACTGTCACAGAAACAACCATGTGTTCAGCAACCAAGGTGAAAATGTTAGCCTTGTCCTAAAAGATATGGCAAAGAAAAGCACAGGATGGCAAGAGAAACAGGAAAGGAATACAGAGAGGAATTAAATGATTGACTGTTATTCTTGAAGGGATGTGAAATCTATGGAGAGAAGCCTACATATGTGAAGCCACCATGGAAAATGAAAGGTGTCTTTAAATTTAAAGAGCTGCATACTGCACAAATCAACTTGAATATTCCTTTGAACACCAATTTTTAAATTGTTAGCTGGAGCATATCTCGGGCAAAAACCATGCAGACAATGGATTAAAAAATATGTTAGTAGAAGGAAAGAGAGAACTAAGTACTTTATTGAGAAGTGTAGGGGTAGCGAGTGGGATATTAAATAGTGTAGATCTCAGATTCATATCTAATGTATTTTCATTTATCTTTGATAGGCAATGACATGATGAAAGCATTCCTATGAGGAAATGGAAATGTACACATTTCAGAACATAACGAAGGAGACCCGTGTTCTTTCTAGCATCCAGTTCTTCATTAGTCTCAAATGTTGTAAAACCAGTGGAGGAATCCATCCGGATTGTTACCTGGCCTGTGTGACGTCCTAGTATGCAAAGCTTGTTACAAGCCTTAAAAGAAGTGACAATGCAGAAACATCTGCTTTGGAAAGTTTTATTTCAAAAGGTTGCACACCCTTACATGCAGCTTTACAGCATTGTAACTAGGAAAGAGGACCATTGATGTACTGTTAAATTGTGAATATTTTAAAATAATTATGTATAAGTTAATGGCCTCATCTTTGTCTTCAGAAAATATTAAGAAAAGGTAGAGGCCATAAATTCCCTAACTGTGGAGATGTACTGATAATCAAACACTACAAATCTGTATAATATGCAAGCATGTACCAATATAATAGATTCTTTTGTTTTCAAGGAGCTAATCAAGAAGCTTTAGAGATATCCAACAGTTGTTCTCCTGCTTCAGGAAAACAGCAGCAAATATCCTTCACCATGAAGAATCACTCAGTGCAGAAGTTATCTATCTGTTTTGGTCTGGAAAAAACACACACTTGATGTACTTTGTCATGCGATATCTTGTCAGTTAGATCACACTTTGAAATTGAAAACCAAACTTTATCCAAAGATGATTAGTGCATAGTGCACTCAGTCAGATGGATTCAAGACCATAATAACATATATGATTCTGCCATTACAGTAATTGAAATTAACACACAGCTTTATGCTGGATTAAAACTACTGCAACCGTAGGGCCAATAGCTGGAAGAAATTACAAAAAAAAAAGTCTTATACCTATGTCTACAGTGATTTATTCAATAACAGAATTCAAGCAAAAGTAAAATAAGATTGAACAAATCAGCAAAATGTCACAACTTGGGCATCACAACTTCAGACAATGGATGGTGATTTTTTAATGGAAATATACAATTTACAGTTTCACAGCATCTAAACTAGTACATATATTATTTCATCCACTTACGGTATTATTAAAAATACAGGCTGTGATCCTGCTATGTTTTATTTTCAGTGTCTTCTATCCTACCTCTGGTTTATTGTTCTGCATACTGCAATCATAATATTTAAGTGTTTATCAAAAACATTTGCATATTACAGTAAAGTTACTTGCAAATAATTATTAAAAAGCCAGTGTCTGTTGAGGCATTCAAAATACATTGTCCAGTCAGCAGACACACAGCAATAACAAGCCAACACAGATCAGGGAGTATATTGTTTAGCCAACTGAATCATAAGACCACAGTTACCTGGATATGTGCCTGTAAAGGAAGAGATGGTTGTAACCTGAAGAGAATCAAATTCAAACCCCTTAACTTTGTAATAATGAGATAAACACCTATAAATAAATGAAAATAATATGTTGCATATGTATATGTTTTGAAACACCATGGTTGGACAGAACCAATTACCGGTGGCTTTAGGATAAGGATATATATATAGCAGAAAGCAATTACAAGGCTGCAGCAGAGCCACGCCCAACCCCCCACCCCAAAAAAAAAAAAAAAAAACACAAAAAAAAAAAAAAACCCAAAAAAAACCCAAACAAACAAACAAAAAAAACCAAACAGGGAGCAGAGACCTTGGAAGTACAGGAAGAGGAGGGGGCCAGAGACCCAGCAGTAAGGAAGCGTGATTCCATTGATACAGATGTTTAACAGCATAATGAAGATGCCTAGAACTACCACAAAAGCTGGTTGCCCTTACCCTGTACACATGTCCAGTAAGTGGGTGTTGTGTGCATAGTACCTTTAAAGGGACCTGTGTCTTGGCATTTGGTCTGATGTTTCATTACTTGCGTTTGGCTGGTTTAATTGCATGCTTTTGAGGACTGGCTCTTAAATTTAGATGCATGGGAGATGAGTGACTGAAGAGAGATTAAAACTTCGCACCCCTTTGTCGTTGTCTGTAGTTTTTAAGGATGCATAGTTCCAGAAATTCAGAATTCTGAGTATGAATGTTAACCTCAGAAGTCTGGTCACCTCAAGACAAGGATGGATTTGAAGAGTTCAGAGGGCAATATAAATGAAAACGTTCTGGTTTAATTGTGGTGAGGCCGTTGGCTTTGGCAATATTCATTTAAGACTAGTTTATTATCTGTGTTAGGAATACTGTGTTTCTGGAGCATTTAATGTGATTGCAGGATGTTTTAAAACAACTTCCAATATAAAATAGAATCAAAGAAGATTGTGGAGCTCTTCAGCAAAGAGAAATCCCTATTGACTTGTATAAAAGAACGTTATAAATTAATATGAAGCATCTGAGCTGTGACCAAATGCCCATTCCTAGCCAACTTTATTTTGTGGTGGATTGATAGTTCTTCTTCCAAAGCTCAGCATTCATAAATTGTTCTGGAAAACATCAAAGTAATTTGGAAAGGTCTACAGCAGTATAAATTCCTCTATGCAAAATGGCTGTTTAACAAGATTGCCTCCTTGAACTTTTCACATGATTGTTAGAGCCACTTTCATTTACTAATGGAAGTTTTATAGCAGGCTTTCCCACTACTCCCACATCTCTGTTTACTGTTATTTTATGAAGAATACTTTACAAATTGGGTCTCTGAAACAAAGGAAGAGATATTTGGTGACATTCCTAGTCTGCTGTGAGTCTTGTTAGCAGGGCTGCCCAAAGCACAGCATGTAGGAGAACTCCAAGTCATACGGATGGCAATGTTGGGCTGTACCTAATGGCCCATCTACATGGGTGTTAATTCAACAGTTATTATAGTCATTGCAGAGAAACTCCCTTTGAGTTAATCCTGCTTAGATTCAAATTAGGAAGAACAGAAAGCTCATGAGAAATTGCACTCATTTGTTGTGGTACAGACAGCATAAAGACAAGGTGTGTGTAGTTAGGTTATGCAGTGATGGCGATAATTTAAGTGAAAAAGGAAGAGAGAGAATTAAGGAGTAAGGGGTTAGGAAGGCTTCATGTACTCAACATCCAACATATTGTAGCTGAATGAGTTTTGGAACTGATCAGGAACTGACTATTTTCTCAGCTCACCATGCTTAGAAAGCATTCACTTAGTATTTTAGGAAATGTCTCATATATTCCATCTGGAGAATCCCTTGGTAATTTTACGTTAAATGGTTGAATCCCCTCAGGGCAAGAAGTAAGAGTGTTTTCAATTGCTTGATAAGAAATAAGAGAATAGAAAGGAAGAAAAAATATCTGCAGAAGAGACAGCTTAGTGTAGCATTTAGCAAAGCAGAATAGAAGTACAAGTAATGGAAGTGAAGGAATGATTCATTTATCTTTTATTTTTCCAAGTTTTATGTCTTTGTGAAGTCTCTGTTGCAAAAGACAAGACTCAAGTTTGACTTATTTGCCATTTTTCATTTCGTGAAGGTTTATGTTTGGGTTTTTTTCCAAAGATAGTACTATGCAACTAAAGATTTTTTTTCTCCAACAAATTATAAATGTGAATCAAAATAAAATTGTGTAATGGTCTGACTTTGCACTTTGGTGAAGAGTCTCATTCTCACAGGCAAGCATCTTCCTTCAGAGCAGTAAAAAAAAAAAATAAAAAAATTTAGAAACATATTTTTTGTTTTTTCTACCAGAAAAAAAGTAGCTTTTGCTTTCAGTGAAGTTCCAAAACTTTGCAGAAGCTTTAGGGTTCTTTTTTATCAGTCCAAAAGAATATTTTGCACATTCCTAAATGTGACATGATGAACACTTCTCAACTTTTGAAGTTGGGTTATCCTTCTGAACCAGGGTCATCCAAGGTCAGTGCTCTATCCCCAACAGTGACAGTGTGAAGCTTCATGATGAATCATTTCTACATATGGGATAAAAACATTAGACAGCATTTTTCTTCCAGATGCACTCATTAAAATACACAAAAATTAGTGGGAAAAGATCAGTCTTGAGACACACAGAATGTCATGACTCTAGTTGAGGTAGCTTGTGCTTACTTCAAGATTGAATTTGATATAGTGGTTGTACACTGCTGACTGAAAACATTTTTGTTTTTTTAACAATTATTGTGGCAAGTGAGGAGATGCATGATCAGATTGCAGTTACACTATGTAAATGCGAAGGATGAGAATAGGACCTCAAAGACATATACTCTGGGCTTCTCAAGTAAAAGGATTCCTAAATGTTATGCAAAATAATGCGAGGCATTTAATATTCTAAGGGATATAAAGAAAACATCTTCTACTTTATGTATTTAAAGGGAAAAATCTTTTGTTCATCACATTGGACAGAACTTTTATCTTTACACTGTCAGATGATAAAGGTATCAGCATACATTTAAATTCCTTACCTCAAAAGACGGTAAATGATGCATGCAAAAGAAAACCAGAGTGCAGGAGAAATTTTTTACACAGTGTTCATGCCATGGAAGAAAGTTAATGTAAAATATAGGTGTGGGGATTTTAAGCCAATATTAATGCATGATGAGGCCAGGTGGCAAGCAAATTCAGCCAACTACAAGCTTTTTTTTTTTTTTTTTAATAAGAAAAAGTATTTTTTGAAGATAGAACTTTTTTTTTTTTTTTTGCTTTGCTTTTTCTTATATTGATGGACTGTGAAGGTCAAGAAGAGATTGATCCACAGACGCCAGTAAAAGTTAGAAGTAATTTAATTAGAGTTGTCCAAATCTGAAACATCTTCTAATCCGATTATATACTTATTTCTTGAGGGACAGTATGTGAGTATCTGTATTTGCTATAGAAAGATACTTTTTTAGCAATCTCAAGGGATTCAGGTATCAATTCTTTTTTGAGAAGCCGAATGATTCAAGAAAAAAAAAAAAAGTATTTTTCCATAGTTAAAAAATAAATAATGTTTTTATTAGTTTCTATTTCAAATTAACTGTATGTATGTGTGTGTGTGTGTATTTGTGTATAAAATAACTACATTACCTAAAATAGTCTTGTATATACCCAAGTAATTGGAGATACTGTTTGTTAGATGTGTCATGTGATGATCCTTTTTAGTGCTGTGCTACCTGCCTTAAGTAGCTGGTATGATTCATCATTAATGAAGGGCATACATACTCTGGGACATTTAAAGAGATGTAATTTTGTCTAACTGTCATAATTTAAAGAGACAAAATGCTTTCTGTGAAGAGAGGCTCACCCATCAAAGATTTTTAATTCCTGCTTTGCCATGGTCATCCTTTTAGGGTTTTAAGGGTACAAAATGTACATTAACTGTCATTACAAAAACTGAGGTGGCTCTTGACAACTGTGAAAGCAAATGAGGCATTATGTGAAGGTGAATATGCTGCAAATGAGGGCAGAAAGGCTGGGAAGCAAATTGCAGTATCCACTGAAGGGCAGCACACTCTGCCTCCCTGAGCTCTGAGCTGCAGAGAAAGGTCTTCCCACTGCTCCAACAGAGTAATGCTGCAGAGAGGTTTCTAAGGATGCATCACATCCTCTGATCTGCAGGTATTGCAGCCCTTCCCAGCACAGTAGAACAGGATTTGTCTGAAAAGTGTTCAGTAGAAACCATGAGATAAAGGTTTGGGTGTACAGAAAGCACAGGAGTTATAGGTGAATTCCTTCCTCTCCCCATATCTGTTTGTAGCACCAAAACAGAAACAAAAGGGTATTTTTAAGACATTGAGTTTTATTTTTCAAAATGTCCCTCACTTTCATTTCTTGAATCAGAAGCCAGAAATAGCAGTGCTGAAATTCTGTGAGAAAGGCCATTCTTGAACTTCTGGGAAATACCACTGTTATCTCTGTAAAGTCTGTTGCTGTGAGATTTAGAGATGCTTTACTGACTGCAGAGATCTGAATATTCTTTAGATGAGGAGCTGAAAGTTTGTCCCATTACCAGATGCAAATCTCCACCCTCTAATAGGTTAGATTATTGAAGTATATTGAATGTAGAATATTGAAGTATATTGAAGTATAACTATTGTACAAATCTGATAGGGTCTCCCTGGCATGAAGGTTTGCAACACTGCTTTCAAAAGATTTATAAATGTGAATGGACTAGTGATGTTAGCCAACATGGTTAAGATGCTCCCTAAATCAGTGCTACCAATGAGTTGCACACAAATGGCACAAAAAATATTTTGTCTTGATAAGTAAAATGTCTGAGATAAGAAGCCCTGACTGCAGTGCCTCCTGAGGCGTTACTTTTTTACCTTAGATGAGCAACTAATACAAACAGCAATTAGGGTTTTACTTTAAGCAAGAACTTAAGTTCCATGTTCTCAACTGCTTTGCTAAGCAGGAATGAGGTTACTCATATAAAGATTTGTCTTACTATTAGACAAAGAATTTAGAATTTGAAATTTATACCCATGTAAATCCTATCCGCATATAACAGTTTCGCAAATCAAGAAATGAGCTGTGCTTTTTGGAGTTTGCTGCTTCCTGGAAAACAGAGAACATATTCGTCTGTCTCACTGGTTATTTCACTGGGCTATTGAATTTCTTGATAAGTATTAAGCAGACCAGGCATTCCTAGTGATAAATATACCAGCTTGATGACAACTGGTTTTACATTGAGAGTTTCCCTGGATGGTGCATTTTTTCTAAGCTGCTAATAATATGGCTTAGTCTCCCAGAGGGGGAAAAAGTACTTTCCTAGGATCTGTGTTAGTTCATACTGAATGAGGACTCTAAGAGCAACCCCAGTGAGAAGTCACACAGAAGCTGTTTAGTAAAAAAAAAAAAAGAAGAAAGAAAAACACTGGCCTAAAAGAGTTTACACAGCTGTGAGTGACGAAATATAGCAGCCATGGCAACCCACTCTCCAGTATTCTGATAATGCATCAGAAATGAGGCTATTAGAATTATTAATTCACATTAGCGGCTATTAAAATTATTACCTGCAGATTCACAGCCTGAAAATCCTTTTCTATTTCTAAGAGAAAGTTCAATTGCAGAAGGAACCTTTTTGCTAAATAGGTGCACTGTATTGTATGGTAGACATTATGGGAAGTCCAACAGATAATAAAGCTCACATAGAGCTTTATGTAGCTGCTTTGTAATGCAAGGGTAGCAGATGTAATACTTTATTCTTTTAATGATGGCAAAGAACCAATACAGCCCAAATAGCAGTAACAATATCTGGACTCTTACTGGTTCCCTGGAAGCTAATACTAGAAATCCAACTTACTGTAGAGTATTCCATTAAATAGCAAGTGACATACAAAATATCCTACTTAGATAGGTAATAAACAAAACCAACAGAAATCAGCAGAAAATCTGAGCCAGACCCATAGAAAGGTTTTGTAGAGGTACTGCGGTGAGACTCAGGGAGTCCCACAGAGGCTTGGCTACATCCTTTCCATCCCCCATTAACTTAACTCAAAATGCAATTGCATGCTGTTTTAAGTAAAAGAAGAAACACTATTACACCAAGGCCACAGCGGGAAATAATCAGGGGGAACAGCAACATGGCAGAGAAAGAACATTTTATTTATGGAAATGAGCAGAAAAAGTAACACGCAAGGGAGAAGCAGCCAAATAGGTACCAGTAAAAATAACAAACAAGCAAAGAACATGAGCTTGGATACCAACCAGTTTTTAGGAATTCACATAACAGTCTATCTCCTTTGAGATCCCATGTACCAAAAATGGATATGACATCCAGTGTTCTTTCTAAAAATTGTTGTTCTCAGAAAGAGAAAACAAGGGTGTCTGCAAAGTGAAATTTAGCACGTCCCCACAGGCTAGACACAGCAAATGAAGTAGGCATATACAATGGGGCTTGAACAGCCTTTACAGTAAATGCTATTCTGAATTCTCTCCCCCTACTTGCCACCTAACTCAAGAGCAGCCTGCATTCCTCAGGGACTTGTTTTTTTACAGAGTTCCCTCTGTGCCTACAGACTTTTCTTTCTAATATCCATTTCGTATTTCCTGCAAAACTCTATCAGTTAACTGGAAATAGATATTAATCCATCTAAGCTTCCTTTGAAATCAGGCTCTTAACAGACACCCTTCTTTTCAAACATGGTGGCAATTACTTTCATAACAAATAAAAACATGGTGATAATTAAGGTCATGAATTAGAAGACCTAGGGTTGATCTTTTTCCCAAGGACATTCAGACTGACAGACAATGGTTGTCTTGATGGCAGTCTCCCCAGTGCTCTTGAGGCCGTGCCTGGAAAATTTTAGTTTAGCTGTGGTGCCAAAAAACACCAGCTGTGGGTGCACTTATAATGTCAAGGTGAATGTAGAAATTTGCGTTTGTCCAGTTTGGCCATCAAAATCAAAGAAATATTAGCTCATTGAGCATGCCATAAAATGTTACTGATGGTCCTCGCAAGAGATGACCAAGCAATAAAAATATTTGTCATTGACCTTATCTGTAAAAGGGCTATGATTCTGTGGTACCAGTAGCCTGCCCTTTTCCCATTTTTCCCATTTTTCCTCAAGCATTCAGACAAACATTGGTGGAGATGGTATTATTCATACAGATAACAGGATCCCTGCACAACCAAAGGGCTTCAGGAATGAGCAAAAGTATTTGTTGTTTCTTTTTCACTGCTTGCTGTTCATCAGCTCAAGTTCATGTCAGCAGGATGACTCATGTGCTTCTGTTTAGCACATGTTTAATGCTCAGCTGAGTGAAGCAGAGCTCCCTGTGGCCTGCAGAGCCCAGCTCACCAACGGAGAGGGATGAGGAGAACAGCTCACTCCCCATGCAGCCATTACATGAGCAACTAGCTGAGCTGCCACCTGCAGCACTGCTCTGCACCATGGCGACTGCTTTCCCAAGTGCCCTCAGGTACAGTCACACTTTCTTAGGTCACAAAACTGTTGGGAAACAGTTTTGCCTAAGAACTCGCTGTCTCATAACAAAATAAAAGGCCTGGCAGAAGTGGTTTGTTTTGGAAAACACTGTGGCAGAGGCTTGACCAAGTCTTACAGACCTACCTGCACACCAAATCTCAGCAGTCTCCTTGGTTTCTTGCTATTGCAGCTGCAAAGCTTCTATGTAGCCACTCTGGGGCATGGAGAGCTTCAGCACAGCCCTGCAGTAGCAGGGCCCATCACCAAACACCTTTTCTTTCCTTTCTTTGAAAAATCTGATTTTGATTTTTTTTTCCTTTTTCAAAATTACAGGTGGAAAAAATATATTGAAATCTTTTACAAGCAAAATTGTCTTTCTCTGTGCAGTTTCTGTGTAATGGACTAATGAACAGTTACATTTCCCTGAGTCAGAAAGGACATTTTTAGGAAATACATGAAGTGAGAAGCAAAAGAAACTTTGCTTTTCAGGGACTGGCTGAGAGATTACATGAATCAGAACAGGCAGTAGAAGATGATACAGAGTCAAGAGTAGGCAAAAAAAAACGGGTGGAGAACCCAAAAAGCAGGATGAAGGACACAAAGGAAATACTGGAGGTGATAAAATATTTCCTTTTTGTTTTTTTTTCACACACCATGAGTACACTTGCAGGGATCATCAGTGCGACATGATGAGTCCCTGAAAATGCATATCCCAGAAAGCAGCCTTGTAGTGGAAGAAGAGGAACAGCCAAAGTATCCAATCACACTATTATTACTTATAAAGGTGTCCACAGCTTAATGAAAGAGTCCATTTTTATAGTGAAATTTAGGTGGACAAATGGTGAAGGATACATGACAAAATCCTTCAGTGGGGTGAGGGAGACCAGTTCAATGAATGCACGGGTTCTTCTGGCCATGGCTCCTGGGAGATGCTCCGTATGCCGCACACACCACTGCTCTAAAGGGGCTCTGCAGAAGGAGCAGACACTTCCAGAGCAAAACAGGCTTTTCCCAGGAAACTATTTCTGCTAACAGTATCATCTGACAAAAACAGTTTAAAATAATTTGCTTCTTTCCATTTTAATGTTTTCTGTATGTTTTCCTTCAGACCACCCCCTTCCATACATTGCACACTGTCTAAATGACTGCTTCTATTTTTAGTCATTTTGATTTTAACTTAATCTCATATTAAAATCTAAATGAAGGATGATTTCAATTTCTTCTTGAAGGCTGGAAGGAACAGCAATGTGGGACCGTACCAGCTGCAGCTTTAGAGCTTTATTTGAAAGGCTACAAGGACACACTTTATTTCCTTATGGATTTCAAAGGCCTGAACTAATTAGTACTTATTAGAAAACAAATTAGAAATGCATTTTATTTCTCCATATGGTGAAAGCAGGAGCTACAGTAAAGGGATAAGATATCTGAAGAGCCGGGATAGTGATTTGCAATACATAGTTTATTTGACTAATTTTGCCTTTTCTTTTATGCCTATGCATTCTATATGAACAGGTAACAACTTCCTTGAATGTGTCCATTGTTCAAAACAATTTCTCAAATAATTTTTGCTATGTAGCTCATCTATGAACAATTCATTGATCACTAAAATCCAAAATTGTAGTGCCAAAAAGTAATAGATAAGCAAATGACCTGTTTTTTTTTTTTCCATATATGAGTGTGCTTAATTTGTTTTTTTTATTTTCTGTCAGTTTAAGTTCTTGAAAATTAACTTAAAACCATTTGATTGCCAGTAAAGTGATATGGAAGAGAAAACAGGCATGACCAGGATTAAACAGAATTCACAGGAGTTTAGACCTTATTTTCACTGTTTTGTGAATGTTTCTCCCATGATGTACTTTCTTTGTGTATGTAGAGGGTGATCCGGGCAAGTGAGTAAACACAGCTAAAGCAATTTGATTTTTAAAAGTTAAATAATAGCCAGAAAAAAAAAAGAGAGGAGATCCCAGCAGCTGCTGGCAGAGACATCTTAACGGGTACACTGTTTTTTGTCTGTAAAAGACAGGAGCTTTAAGTATTTTTGAGGCTGGAATGAAGAACTAACTGTTCATTATGCCTTGAGTACATTAGAAACACTGAACGCTTTGGTGATCTTCTGATATTGTGTCATCAAAATCCTAATGAAGACTTCAGCACTAACACCTGCAGAACACCACCACAGAGATGTCTACTTCCTGGTGATGTTGGATGTCCAAGCAGCAAAAATTTTCAGCTCTTACCTCTTACCTCTTTTTCCTGAGTAGGACATAGTGGCCACAAAGCTAAAGCCGTGCTTCTCAGCCTGATTCCTGACCTCTAACCTTAGGACTGGTTAAGGTATTGAAAGCTTTTCTTTTCCACGTGCCTGAAGTTCAGGTCTTCAATTTCTGAGTAGGCCACTGATCAATAGCCTTTTATATGAACTGTTTCTAGCAACCTGCCAAGCACATTTGTTGGGAAAGTTGGGTTGTGTGGAAGTCAGTATTGCCAATGTGCTACCTATGCTTTCAGCATGCCCACCTACAAAACATGGTGCCTTAGGAGAGCAAGGGCAGAAATGCCAGATTTCTTCATCCCTAACAGTTTCTCCCATTTGTCAGTTCTGGCCAATTTAAAAACAAGAAAATTATTCACAAATAGAAGTTAATAGAAATAATTATGTCTATATGCATGCTAAATATGCAATTGCATGAACAGTTGATTTCAAATATTCCTTTTATAGCCCCTACATCTGGCTGACTAGTGCATGGAGAACACATGCAGGCTAGTCCCATTAGTAAGACATCTAAATCTTTCAGAAACAACCATAGAATCATAGAATCATACAAAGGAGACTGAGGGGTGACCTCATCAATGTTTACAAATATATAAAGGGTGAGTGTCAGGATGATGGAGCTAGGTTTTTTTCAGTGATGTCCAGTGGTAGGACAAGAGGCAATGGGTGTAAACTGGAGCATAGGAGGTTCCATGTGAACATCAGGAAAAACTTCTTTACTGTGAGAGTGACAGAGCACTGGAACAGGTTGCCCAGGGGGGTTGTGGAGTCTCCTATGTTGGAGACATTCAAGGCCCACCTGGACAAGTTCCTGTGTGATGTACTCTAGGTTACCCTGCTCTTGCAGGGGGGTTGGACTAGATGATCTTTTGAGGTCCCTTCCAACCCTTGGGATTCTGTGATTCTGTGAATAGTTAGGGTTGGAAAGGACCTCAAGATCATCCCCTGACATGGGCAGGGACGCCTCCCACTAGGTCATGTCCCCCAAGACTCTGTCCAACTGGCCTTGAACACTGTCAGGGATAGAGCATTTACCGCTTCTTTGGGTAACCTGTTCCAGTGCCTCACCACCCTCGTATGACAATTTGGAGGAATTGATTTTACCCCTGGATTAAGTGTTGTTGTTCGCTATTTGCAGATTCCAGTCAGACGTATCTATTTCATTCTAGTGAGAGGAAAAGAATAGGAGATCTGTTATCTTCCTTAAAATGTTTTTTGGCTAGAAAATGCTTCTAATTTGTATGATGCATTACTCCATTGATGTTATAGAACTACATGCTTAATTTATAGAAGCTGTAAGTATGCATGGATCATATGCAGTTTTATAAATTATGAAAGACTTCTTGACTTCTTGTTTTTCTCTGCTGATTTCCTTTACTTAAAGGCCAGCTCACCTTTCAGCCACCTCTTTTAACAGCACTTTGCTAACATGTAGGTAGTTTATAAACTTTTATCTCTTTGAAAATGTTTTCCCCAATATGTTCCACATTCAGAGCTATATTTCAAAGTGCCACTTTAATCCTTTTTATCTTTCTTATAACTTAGAGTATTGGTCATTACTTGATTATTCTGGTCACATTTCACTGTTCTTCACTGAAATCTCAATAGAGAAAGAACGCTTTAGGCAAAATGAACTCTGAAATTTTGTGTCATCAAAATCTTAATGTAAGTATATTGAATAGAGCCTACACAGCTTAACCTAAAATCATAAGAAACACATTCACATTATAAAGTTTGCACCAGCACACAAATGGAAGATTTCTGTGAAAAAAGAAATTTCATTTCTCAGTGTTATTTCGTATGACCCTAGGTACTTATTAAATCCAATAATATGTTTGAAAATATTTATATAAAATCCAAGAATGACAATGCACAGAAGATAACAATAAGAACTTCCCCCTCCCTCCTATGCAAACCATAATGCTTTTTACTGCCCATAAACTATTAAATGATTTGGCTTTCTACAATTACAAAATTATGACATTGTCTTCATGTGCCACATTTGAATACTTACAGGTCATGATGACACTATAAAAGTTAATGTGCATATTCTTTTATAAATACCATTACTACTCCAAGGAAGTAGTGCTTTTTGGAAAATTATGTTTGAATTAAAAAGAGATATTAGCATGAGTTAAAGTTTCCTTTTCTCTTTCATTCTTCTAATGCTTTATCTTTCAAGGATCTTCAGAAATTTTCTTGTTTTCAAAACCAGCCATTTCTAACATAAATACTTCAGCTCATACTTTTCATTATGTCAAATCATGATTTTTGTAGAGCATTTTGTCTTCACATTCTGCATTAGTTGTCAAACCTGCTGCTCTCTTCTGGTACAGGCCAATTTCTCACAGCTTAATACTCAAATTATTATCCTAAAATTCCTAAAATACAGTTCCACCATGGCTTAGCTACTTTTGCTGCTTTTAAAATTGCTACTTATTAATGTTAATCATGTTAGAATACTGGTCTTTCTTAACTACTATAAGAGTTTAAGTTTTTAATCTGACTATTTCTTTCCCCTCACAAATTTCCAGAAAATTGCTAGGATTAAAACACCATAAAGATTTTCTTCCAACCCGTGTGAGGCTGTAATCCAGGTTGCTCAGAAGAGAATCTTTTATCCCATTCAAATGACATACATGCAATCTGATGTAAAAAGCACAATCTGTAGTACATGCATATTCACTCCATCAGGACATTTGCACATCTTGCATGCTGCAGTTAATGAAAAAGTAAGAACTGAGGGAATTTTGTTACAAGCACCTATATCTTCCCTTCACCTTCATCCTGTATCTGTCTTCACCCTTTTATATACCTTTGGAGTGTCGCTATAGGTGAAATATATAAGGTCTTTAGGCTGTGCATACCCCTAAGGGTAGTGAATGCTGGGTCTCTATTCAGAAGGATAAAGGTGACCCTACAGGGGAAGCCAAGCCAACCTACTTCATTGCAAGTAGTAACCTGGAGGAAAAGAGATGGACAAATGACCTCTTCACCTTTAGTGATCTCTAAGACAAGAAGTGTCTCCACCTGTGACCACACATCTTGGACTGGAAGGGATAAATGTGACCTCTTTTCTGGTAATGTCAGTCATTTTAAGAAGCAGCAATTTTGAAGTTTGAGGAAGACTTCATTTTGCAACCTGTATTTTTCATGAGAACTAAAGACAGCACCTTTGCAAAACTATATATCCGTTGGTCCTCTTAAAAAGATGCATGCCTCAGCAGTTACAATTCTGTTGTTACCACATTGCTCCACAATCTCCTTTCTAAGAGTATTCAAGAAGGAAGATAAGGATATATAAACATGTCTGGAACCTTAATCTATACTTCATACCTTTTTTTCAAGTTGATTTGAGCTAAGAGAATAGGACAGATATTATTCAGTCGCTGATTGTTGGTTTCTCCTTAGCAGTGGTCAAAATCTTGTATGTCTGTTTCTTAAATCCATCAGCAGGCTTTGATACCCATGGTCCTTGGATGTGATAAACAGCATAGCTTTTATGCTATCATTCACTTGAGTAATTTTGTTCTTTCCTCTCCAAATGCCAACTCCAGTTCCCTCTGAACTCAAACGCAGAACTGCTTTAGGCTTCAACTAAAACAGGTTTGGGCCCCAGGAGATGACAGTGATTTTGATCAATTGCTAATCTGCCCAAAGAACACTTTCACACAGGTTCTGCCAGGCTATATTTTAGCGCCCCTCCTCTATGTGATGCTGAGAGAGATAATAACACAATTTGGGCTGTCGTGCTATCAAGATGCAGATGACACGCAGCTCTATGCCTCATTTTCATCAAACCCAGATGGTACGGCATCTTTGCTTTGCCTGTGCCTGGCAGAGATTAATACTTAGATAAGGGCAAGCCAACAGAAGCTTAATTTGGACAAGATGGAGAAGGTGCTATTGTGTAAAGGAAAATAAGCATGATCTTACTTCTTTCCCACTTCCCATTTGGGAGGATTTTGACCTGGAGTGCGTTTGAATACCTATTGCTATTTGAAATCACAGGTGGCTTTGAAAGCCACCTGTGAAGCATATCTGCTTCAGTTAGACATGAAGCATATCTGCTTCAGTTAGACATCTATCACATTTCTTCTTGGCTGTGGACAGTGCCACCTCCAATCCATGCCTTTGTGAATTCTAGACTTAATTATTGTGATGTGCTCTATATGGGGCTACAGATGAGGACCAACTGGAAACAATAGTGCGTGCTGAAACCAGCTGCTTGCCTGGCTGGCAATGGGAGCCACTAAGCACATACTAGAGAGCTTCTCTGGCAAAAATTCTGTCTCCCTTCCCACCAAAGGGATGGTTTCCTCCCTGTTGAGTCTGGTTCCTACACTGAATTAGTGTTAAATGACCTGGGTCCTATCTTCTTGAGAAAACATCTCCTGCCAAATGAAGTCTCAAAGCAGTTTCTGACAATATCACGTTAGAGCTCTAGAATTAAACAAATAGGAGGCAGTAGCAATGCTTTTAAAACAAACAGCTCTCAGCTTCAAAATTGGCTTCCCTGACTACTCCAGCAGAGCCCAAATGTGTTAAGCTTGGCACAGTAAATGACCCTTCACTTTTCCCTAGCTTTGGATTATCAGCACGCTTATCATAGAGAACTGGTTTGGGAATCTGATAGCAATTGCATCTGCATTCATGAGCTTTTTAATATCATCAGTAATATTACACTAGAATTATGGCATCCCCATGAAATTACACTAAACTGACATGAAGAACTTGATCCAAGCAGCCTTGAACTTTGGATTCTTATTTTAAAGATTCCATCCATGACCTATTGCTCCTCAAAATGTGTGTTCAGATAAGCCTCCCAGGATTCAGTATTTTTCTGACGAACTGTCGTGGTTTAACCCAGCTGGGTTACCTCCTGGGTTAGCAAAAGTGGTTTGGAAAGCTCAAAAGAGTAGCCTTTTTTATCACATTTCAGCACTTCTTTTTCTAGTTCCAGCTAAAACCAGGACCTACAGAGAGAAATACTTAGGACATTTAAAAAAATCTTTTGGAATTTTAGAAGGCCTTTATGTGTAGTCCTAAAATGGGAAAACCCTGTCATTTCTTATTGCAGCCAAATCAGCCCCTACAGGGGACAGCTTAAGTAGAATACCACAGTCATAAGTTATACTACTATGGATTTAATGCAGAATACTGAAAAATCTTTTCTTTTAGAAAAATTTTGCTATCCATATCCATGTATGATAATGTTATTCTCCATCAGTAGTGAAACTGCCCAAATGGTGTAAGATACTGAGGATCTACAAAGCTACAACTTTATGGTACTAACAATGGCAGAATATGCTTTTTATAGCAGACCAGGCATCAAATTCTTTCCTCTGTTGCTCAAGGTGACCAGTTTAGACCTTGTTATCTGGATGCAATCTCTCTGTCTCAAATATTCTAAGTAAATGGGATTTAGGTATAATTTACAATTGTTGGAAGGGAAATTATTTCATTATTTCCCACCAATAATAATTTAAATTCCTAAAGATATGCAGGTGCTTGGATTGAAAATGGAGACATTTTGATTCCTTGGTCTCTACTTTGCTTAATTAGATTTCACTGAACATTTTAAATCAGCTGAGACTTTTGATCAACTGCACATTCACTGTCACTTCCAAGAGCTTTCACAACACTACAGACCTGGATATCTATCTGACAGACATACTTTTTGAATCTACTAACAGTTTCTTACTAAGATATTTTCATCAAAAATGTAAAACCTTATAAAAAATTCAAATGTTTTGGTTCAGTTGAGGCCCTCAGCTAGAGTAATGTCATTTCATGTCTATACGGCATGGTGTTGTTTTTATTTGGAGGCTTTTAACACTATAGTGATAGCGATTTCAAAGGTTCTGTCTCCTTTTTAAGAGATAACTGCACTATTCTTGATTTTGATCTGTCACCACCTTGCCATGGTATGATATTCCAGGTTTCTTGTTTTGAGTAAATGCATTTTTTATCATTGCAACTTGATAAAACAGAAGCCCATTTTGAACAATAAAGCATAAGTAGTGTATTTCTATTTTTATATGTTTTCTTGGATATGATTGCAATTTATGAGAAAAACCACTATAATTATGAATGCAAATGATTTCACAGTTACCGCAACAGATTTTGTTTATATATGTTAAACTATGCTGAGAAAGAGCCGGCTTTGATCTGGGAAACTCATTAATGTCTTTACAAAACAACAACCAGAACATGGTGTACACCAGCGATAGTGACCATGGCTCACCAGGATGTGACTCAAACCATGCCAGCTTTGAAATTCAGACACCTTGTGTTGGCATGCAGAGATGGGTTGTAGGGAAGCTAGTAAGGCTTTTTAATTAAAATATTTAAAAAACACGATTCTAGCCTGATACTAATAGCACTAATTTATTAAAGCAATAGAACCATGGCTTTTACCAAGGGAAGTCAGAAGCCCCAGTGAAGATTCATGGTGCATATCCATACCCTGTGAAATTAAAAAAGGTGAGTGTGCAAGCTTGAGCATTTGGTTCCTGATGTCCGCCTTCTCTGCATTTTGCTTTGTAATGGTTTGGACTATTCCCCTTACTTATCTTCAAGACAAAGCTTGGGTTCATCCTGGGGTTACTTCCACCAAGGAGCAGTATGGATGAGGCCATATGATATTTAGCTATCTCCATCTGTCACCATCCTCCAACATTAACCCAGAAGACCTCATAGTCTCATATGCAACCCAAAATATTCATACAACACTCCAGGGCATGTGTATACTCTCCACATCACACGTATTAAAATCCCACTCTTGAGGCTGTAAGGCAGTTTCCTCATTAGCAGCCTGGCCTATGGACCCAGTCCTGACGACAAGTGTTGTTAACACCATGTCAACAAATGTCTGAGAAAAACTGTGGAGCCAGCCTGGGCCTCACAGAGTGTGTAACCCTCCTTCCAGCATGCAAAAAGAAAGCCCAGGAAGGGAGGGCCAGACAGATGCCCCAAAATAAACATCAGGAAATTGCACCATCCACAGGCCATACTGGTAGCACAACATATGTTCAAAACCAAAAAAGTATCCTAAAGGCAATGTCTAAAAGATGGTTTTCTGATACCTATCCACACTCCAGTGTTTAACTCATTCATAGTTGGCCCAGGTAAGCTTAGAAGGATCTCTCTATACCTTAGCACAAGCATAGGGAACCTGAGGGTGATCCAGTGGCATAATAAGCAACACACTGGACACATTCAGGACCTGGAAGAGGAAGGCAGGAGATACAGCATGAGAAGGGTCCTCTCCTACTGCCTTCAGTGTTTTCCCAGAACTCACCGTCACACAGCTGGGCTTCTACTGTGTAGTAGAAACATATGCATGCCCCTCTTATGGCAAACATAAGATCCACTCCTGGATGTGGTGAGGGAGCAGACTGTGGTGGCCTTCTGTCCCTCTCAAAGGCACCCTCCTCCCTCAAGCGGGGTATTTGAAACTGCAGCAGACACTGGACCCAGTCCCCATTGCCAAAGAGCAATTCACACTGCTGAATGATGAAACACCTCCTAGACCTTCTGCTAACCAGAGTAGTTCGAAGCAATATGCACCCTGGCCTGGCAACACAGAGAAGCTGGGCTATCACCTAGTAGCTGAATAACAGGCATTTGGAGAGAAGAGGGATGATGAACCCTTTGCATGTCCTCATGCTCAAGACCCTCCAAGACCCTCCAAGAAATCTTGCCTACAGTATCTGCAGGGTCTGATCTGTATATATCAGCAGAGGGACTGGGGAGCTGAGCAACAGCCAATTATCAGTAGTGCTCAAATATACACCCCACCCTCATTATTTTATCGGTCTGGCTATGGCCTGTTTAATCCAATAAAATATGAAGCTACTTCAAGTTGATATAAGTAGGGATCGGAATGACTGTAAGTTACAAAGCAACACTCTTTCCTGTTCTATCCTTTAGAAAAATATGCTTTTATTTGGACTCAAAAATAGGTTGACAACAGAACAAAATTATCCTAATCTGTTCTCATATATATTAAGTTGAATTTTATGAAGACAAGATTTTCCATAGGGCATAGGCAGGCAGCAGAGTCTCCCAGGAAAAGTATTTCTCAGGTAAATCTTCTGATCAGTTGCCAAGGAATTTCTTTCCAATGTTTGTAATACCTTACCCTTCAACAAGAGCTGATTATGGCTGGCAGCATTCTTATTCTGGACAGTAGGTCAATAGGTTAATATCCTGGCTAAAAGACCTGAGTGTGCTTCACTTGGCAACACCACAGAGTGCTTCCAGAATGCAGCAGCAGACAATAGTAGCAAGCTTAACTTCCCCAGCAACACGCCACCAAGGGAAGCACTACATCAAATATCCCCACTCTCCTTTAAATACCTGCTACTGCCCTTCTGCTGGGTTTTAGCATTTACAAGCAGTCTTGCCATCATGTCTAGAGATAATAAACTTTTAAGCTATTTTTTTTAAATTCGTCAGTGTATAAAACGCTCACATTTCATCTGCAATAATGTGAGCCATTGAAGGACCAGAGCTCATCTCTGGTCTTCTTTACACATAAAAAGGCTAATATTTAAAAGCAAAATTTGTTTGTCAACACTGTTTCACCACAAACTTTGTATTTTTTTCTCCAAGTACCACATTGACATAATTAAGAACCATTCACACACTTTGTTTTTAAATTTTAATTCACCTTAAAGTCTCCAGAATGCTGTCTATACATTACTTGCATGAAGACTTGAAGAGATCTTGAATATGCTGATGAATGCAAAATGTATTACATTTATACTGATTGCTCTAGGATCATATATGCATGTAATGAAATTAATTATATTGTAAGACAAAAATCAAGGCAGGAAATATAAAAGAGGCATTTTCAATAAATCGGGTAAGTTCCCATCATTCTCAAAAATGATATTTTAATTATATTCAGGGAGTGATACTGCGCATGTCAAAAAGTCAGTTTCATTAATTTGCTAACATTTTATCTAGATACTGTATCACAAAGGTCTAGCAGTTCTTTTCTAATTATGGGTAATTGGGTGAAAGAACATTTGGATTTATATTAACATGTGAACTTTCTGCTTGAAGGATACACAGCTTTCCAGCAAGATGCTCGGTGTTTTACTAAGGAACTGAAAAAGCATCAGATCCTATTCCACGCTGAGGTTACTCAGTCTTTTGTAAGACTGCTCAGCATCTTGCAGGATTAATTTGAGGTGGGGTTCTTGGCCATTGGTCACAGCATGGTATTTTCTACCTAGCTGAAATCATCTTCATTCCAGTCAATAAAACTCAAGCACCTTTTGGATTCATTACAGGCAGTTGCAAAGCCATTAAAGTGAGCTTGACCTTTTTCCAGTCTATATGTGGCACATGGTTTTTGTCTGTTTATTACTCATTAAGATCTTTGTGATGGAAGAATTTGCCCCAAAGGAGGAGAAAATAATTGAAGGTTTTATGATATGCTATGGCATGATGAACAAGCCATGAAGGAAATCTCAAAAACAACATAACATATAAATGTCAGAGAGTTTCCATTCAAACACTTAACTGAATTCAATATAAAATTCAAAATCTTAACAGAATAAATCAAGGACTGTTCTAATCAGAATGTGAAATAATATTAAAGAACAAAGGTACACATAAGATTATAACTACAGGGATGAAAAAGGAGACAATATCGTGTTTATAAATTCTGCAATGGTGACAAAGAAGCTTCAACACAGTAGAGCCAATGGAGCAGTTGAGAACAAAAAAGCAATGTCTCTGGATAGATTTAGAAAAACATTGAATTTAATTTATTTTCTCAGCAAACAAGATGTTCTCTGGCAAATGATATGAATCCTTTGTCAAGGCTGTCCAGATGGCCTTTGTGAATAAAATACTGCACACAACAGCAACATACTTGCTAGACAGATAACTTACAGATTTGGAAACAGCCTGTTGGAGAGCTTCTTCATTAAACTAATAACATTTCTGGTTATTTGGTTGCAAGAAGCCAAGGGCCTGGTGACAATTTCACAAAAAGTGAAGTTAACACTTCACACAACAGTTAACACAACACTTGTGCTATGACAACCTGGGCAACTGTGTTTCTCCCCAGAACAACCTGTCTGAATTATACAAAATGTGAACCCGCAATGAAAATTAGATTCCAGAAAGGTCTCTAAGAAATGTAAAAGCATACCTGAGAGATTACAAGAAATCTAACACAATGATTCTGTTACACTTTTCACGGAATAAGATCGAGAAGATTGTGAAACATTGAGAACTACTTTGGTTATTGTTTAGAAGCTTCTTTACAAAACATTGGGGTTTTTTTTTTCCCCACAAAGTAGGTAAGAATTATAAATTCGACATTCCTCAAAACAGGAGTTATTCAGTTGACTTTATTGGCAACTAAATGGTCCCAGTACAGGTAAAAATGCAGTAGAAAAGACAAGAGGGGGAAAAAAGACAAGCATCACAAATTTAAAAAAAAAGGTGGGGCCTTTGAAAACATAGTTTCCTGTTCAGTCAGTCAGCCCTTGTTCAGGCTCTCATTTACTTTCTTTTTCTTTGTCTGGTTATATACCAGGGAATCTGCCAGTCCAATTTTCTATCACCCTTATTGACAGGGATGAAAGAGGTAAGGATAGGGATGATAGAGGAATTCTTTGACATTCCTCTACAGCACCCTAAAAATCCATATTTTTTTTTAAATTGCCCACCCATATTCCATAGCCAAAATGTTTTTTAACTGCATCTTCCTGATAAAGTAACAACGAAGTATGACTCTGTTGGGTTTTTTTTTTCAAAGCAATTTTACGAAATAAAATTTCAGAGCAATTTTTCTACAGACATAACAATAAGCAGAAAATACTGAAAGGAAGCAATATTCTGAAAATGAACGCGTTATCAGACCAGTTACATTTCTTCCTTTCCACTTTCAATCCTCAGTATGAAACAAAATTTACCTATGGAGAGCCTAAGAGCTCCTCCCAGATCTCAATCCATGTTCCTAAAGTACAAGACAACAGCAGACACATAAGCTAATATATAATTTATTTAATAATCTCCTACCATGGCGTGTAATCACCTGAATAAAGATCTGTGTCTTACAGTTTGCTTCCATCTTCTCCAATGAAGCTGATCAACTGGAGGTAATCCATTGCCTAAGAGTTAATCCCTTTGAATACGATTCCCTGAATGTCTAGTTAATCCACTAGAGTCTACAAATGGGTTCTCCATTTCATGTATAACATCAAAGTATGCCAATGTAAATGTTCTCTAGTTAATAAATAGCCCAAACAAGCGTTTAGCTGAAAAGCCATTTAACATCAGCTGTAATAAGTGACAAAGAAAATTATGATAGAGAATATCTCTTGAAGAAGATGAGAGATGGCTGAGAAAGATAATCTGATCTGTAATGAATGCAGTACAACTGCTTGTTTACAGTGATTGCTGCATTGTAGCTAAAGGGGGTGCATGACAACCATGCAGCATTGCTGTGACAGCTTCCATTTCCCTAATAACATCACACCCTTCCTAGTATTATTCCATCAGATGTAACATGTATAAAGTAGTGCATATAAATTTCAATAATATGATATAATCATATGGCCCTTTACAGATGAATAGATTACATGAACAGGACACTATTTTTCCAGCCAAAAATAGAGCAAAACAAGAAATACAAAGATACTTCTAACACCGTTTTCACCTACTTCTAAATGATTATATATCTTCAGTCTGGCAAAGCCTTACTTTGCAAAGAACTCCTATTTTGTTTTTTTTTGTGGCAGTTATCTTAGTGTAAACACAGACATTGAAATACCCATTGTGCAACCAAATGGAAACAACTGAAGCTGATAAAAACAAGTTTATAATCTAAGGGTCCATTATCATCATACAGGGCCTGGTTTACTCCTTTGAAGTCAAAGACATTTTGTCATTGCCATCAATGGAAATGTGATTGGATTTTTAGCCATGGATGGGTGGATTTCCTTATATTACTTTGTTCATCACAGAAAAAGCTACTTCAGAACTCCTTGAATTAATAAAGGGGTTTATTATCAAGGGGCATTATAATGAAGGACATTACCATAAATCATGCGCTGTATATATCCCATACTTCCTATTTCAGGTAAAAAGCAGATTACACTCAGAATATACAAATATTACTGAAGAAAAGACAAGGAGTGGGAAAATCTTGAAGAACATGATGAGCATGCTTAGATTTTGGCAGCTGTAACAATGGAAGCAGAAGAGGATTTAGGCCCAGGAGAGCCCTGATGAGCTTGTTGTCAAATTGGAAATGGGAGTAGAATGATAAGTGCGATGATTTGCCTTTGACACAGAGGAAAATATTTGACTTCTGTTAATCAGATAATCAGCTAATAAAGCCTTGGGCTGTGCTAATTTGTTGGAGTGGAATGTGTTTAGACAGGATGATGAACATTGATAAGGCATTTGTGAGATGGCACAGTTGTGATTCCAAGGCGTTTGGTAAGATATTTGTTAAGTCACTCTAACCCTAACAATGTAGTCAATGTGGAGACGTTGTAAACACAGATTAATCTGATCTCTAACCAACAGAGTACAGAATGATCTGAGTGTATTTTGCCATACATGGCCATATGTAAATTTAAATAATGCATAGATCAAACAGCATGGCTTGTGAAGACACATATATTTGCAATGGTTCTTCAGAGAAGGGTAAGATGTGCAGTGAAAGAGGAAGGAACATTTAGATGCATGTGGCTGTGTGTGGAATAGAGGTGTAATGTGAGAGGACAGGGTAAAAAAGCATTGGGTGTGAGAGACTGAGTAGGAGGATAAAAGATGTAGGAGATAAAAGGGTTTAGAGAGGAGGGATATAGACAAGGGAAAATGTATGTCTGATCTTAAAGATAAGGGTAAATAGCTTCAGTTCAGTACAGTAAGCAACAGGAAGCCAAGCAGTGATTCATATGGCCAAAGCAACAGGAGGGGAGATGACACAGAAGCCTAATTTTGGAGAGATTATTGGGGAAGATAAGTGAAAGAATAGGAGAACAGTAGATAAGGTTATAAGTGAGCACCAGACTACATATGAAGATATTAGTAGGTACTAGTCATAAAGCAAATATATTTCTATTCTCCACTAAAAATTGGTAGGAGGTCTCCATTTTCTGGAATTTAATATTATGGATGGGTTTAATTTGTTGTTTCTTTTTCAAAATAATACCAAATAAAGATTCTTCAGCCATGGATTAATCATTTGCCAAACTTAGTTTTTAATTAAATGCATTACTGTGCTATATGAGTGCATAAAAGAGTAAACATCAAAGTTGCTCTGTTGTGCTATTGTTAAAATGGAAAAAGTGTTTTTCCTTTGGAATTTCAAGTTTTATATTGCATGATTTAGCCCAAGGCAAATATTTTTTATGGCTGAATTATAAAGTTCTTGAGAAACAGGTTTATAGCAGAAGTGCAGACAACCTTCAAAAAAGCATTATAAGCACCAAGTCAAATTATGAAGCAAAGATGGGCCTGAACCCAAACCCCAAAGCTAGCCACTCCATTAACTTTTGAATACACTGTATGCAGATTCAGTCTTTGTAACACTAACTCATCCTTCCCATAAAATCCCATTACTGATGTGAAAATGGAGAGCTGAGCAGTTGCAGGATCAGGACCTAAAATACCATGACTAAAATGTGAGAAGTGGATTATAAAGAAAGACTTCTGAATCTTCCATTTAATGCCAGTTTATATTCAAGATTATTACAGATTAACCGTTTTCAGATAAATATATATGTAAACCAAGAATAGAATGTCTTCACTTAGCATTTATGGCCAATTCATATGTGGAAGAAACCTGCACTCATATCTGTGAACTATAGAGAAAAAGATGGGTAGAAAAACTGGACTAATGCCATTCACATTATGGTAGGGAAGCACCTTAATGTACCAGACTCAAAAAAAAGTCCCAATGTGAAATCTAACATGTCCACAGAGTGCTGAGGCAGGACAAAAATCCTCTTTCATGACCCATGCTAGCCACAGCAGAGGCCATTCCTGCTCAGCTGTCCTCGCAGCCTGGTACACATCTCTCTGTGCAAGAAGAAGCACTGATATTTGAGATGTGAGCATGTTGAAATAAACCTCGGTGTATGGATTAGTGGTTACAGAGAAGGCTGAGGTGATAAAAGCAACCTTCATCGTTAGTCTTACAATTTATCACATTGTACCATCTTGAGTAATGTACATGTTCTGTCTGCATTTAAGTGTTTCTTTTTCAAAGAATGGAATTTCTTTAAAATACACTAGCTACATGCATCTGCAGATGTTCCTGCATCCTCAGAAAGTGACTTCTTAACCTGACAGGAAAACAAATGGAAAAAACTACCACAGTTTGGTTGGTTGGTTGTTAGTTTACGGCATACAACCGGAAATCAGTATTTTCTCTCTACAGATTCACAGAAATTACCTGACTAATCCCAGAGCAGCCATCACTGTAATGCACCAAGTGTAACTTCCAGTATACATGCTTTCTGGTTATTTACTTACTACTTTTCACTTACAGAAATACTCTTGCCTTCTGAGACTGAGGTCTTTAAACAAACGTGTATGCACTTCTGCAGCCCCCCAGTAAGCTACCACCAGCAGGTAATGTCTGTTTCCAAAAACAGATGTATTTTATTTTAAAACCCATGTTGTCTCTCAGTCAGTTGCAGACTATGAAGTGCTTCAGGACAGAACCAATTTATCTCAAGGACTGTCCAGCAGCATGAGAGTTTTAATAATCAGAAAGCACTGATAACACTTCCCTTCCCCCATGTTCTGGGAACTTCTATAAAAGAAAAAAATAAAGTGGGCTTAATGTGCTAGCCATAAAATATACATCTCAATCAATCAAGGAAACGCGTAAGTATTGGATATGATGATCCAGAGACTGCCTAAAGATGGGGAAATGAGACTGAACCCAATAACTCAAGTCTGACTAGTTCCAGTCTGCCTGGTTTCCAGCCTGCCTGCAGACACAGGCAGGGGCAGGAGCAGGGACAAGAGCAAGGGCAGAGGCAGAAGCTAAGGAAGGAAAGAATGAAGCATACAGGGAGTTTAACAAACTGCACTTTAGTGCGTGATGTTACAGAACTGCAATCATGGAAGGGGAATGTCTGGCAAAAACTCAGAAAGTGATGAGACAGTGTGCAGTATGAAACCAGCAGACAGATTTCCTATGGACTTAATCTCCAGACTTCAGCTGACCTTAATGTCGGGGCTTCAAAAGGGCAGTGAGGGAGAGAGTGTGGAGGGCTCAGAACCTGGGCTAGAGACAAAGGGATGAAGGAGGCTGAATCTGTGCATGATTTCTGAACACAGATGTAAGACATTTGTAGTTAATCTGTGTGGCTACAGACTTACAAGTATGTTTGAAAACTAATTCAAACACGGTTATATCTTCAGAGTGGACAGGGATTTACTGACGTGGCTACACTTGGAGGATGACCCTGCCCCCAGCAAAGCCAAACTCTTTTCCCTCTGCATCCTTCAGAGAAATTCCTTGTGGAGTATGTGCTCCAACAGGCCTTTTTCCTGATAAAGAGTTAACAGTGTTTGCCTCGTTATGCACCAGTAACAAATTGTTTTCAAACTCTGCTTTGGGAGATGAGAGTGGCTGACATCCACTGTTGGCTGCAGGTCATTTTCCTAGCTCAGACCCATCTTTGGGGACCATTTAACACAGTGTTTCAGCTTTCAGCCTTTGAGCTCTTCCTCTAACTCCTACCCCAGTGACTGGATTTTCTCCACACAAAGGAAGCTCAAAGCCCTCCACATAAAAGAAGTGGTTGGGTTCATCTAGGTAATCACTTCTGGATACAAGGATAGTTGGTATGACAGGACAATGGGGCAAGGAAATGACAGGCCCCATAGCAGGCGAGCATCACACTTCAGCCGAAAAGCAGGATTCAGAGTTCACTGTGTCCCTGCTTTGTGCCTGTCCCCTGGTGCCGGGAAAAAGGGGGTAGGGGAACTGTTCAGAGGACACACTCCCAGTAGGGATTTCATGCCACATAGGCTCCACGGACAGCAGAGCTGGCCCAGAGGAACCCCAGCAGCTCCTCAACCCCTCAAGAGGCTTCATGAGAGGCAGACAGATTGGGTGGCAAAGCCACAAGGGAAGCTGAGAGAGGCAGGAATGACAGAGTGGGTAAGAAGGGTGGTAGGAAGAGGGTCTGGAAGGAGAGGGTTCAGGAAGGTGCCCCAGAGATGCAGAAATGCAAAGGGAACAAGAGCAGTGGGTCCAGGTGACCTGCCACCTGGGGGTGTCTCCACGGGGCATCCTCACAGCCCACACCAGCACAGCCAGCAGCCCCTAGGATCACAGGGGATGGTGGTGTCCCACTGGGGGACAGCTGGGACTCCGAGGGACACGCGTGGGGTTTGGCTGCATATTCCCACTAAACAAAAAGAGAGTGGTTGCGAAAGAGCCGGGAGGGGACGGGGTGGGGTGCCTGCGGGGCACCGCGGGGCGAGCAAGCCGGGATGCGGGCATGGTGCATGTGTGCGGTTCAGCCTGCGGAGCCGGGACGATGGGGGCGACCGTGCCGGGCCCGCCCGGGCTGCGCGGACGCTGCGAGGCGCAGGTGGGTGCCTCCGCCCGGATCGGCTCTACCTGCCGTGGCGGGGAACGCTGCCTCTCCCCACCCGTTTCCCCCTCCGAGTGCCCTCGAGCCATCCCTGCCTCGGCTGGGTGTCAGGGCTGGGGATCGCCGTGTTTGTTTGTTGGTTCTTCCGCGCTGCCGATGTCTTGGGGGGCTGAGGAGGAGGAGGAGAAGGAGGAGGGCGTGGAGGGGGAGGGGACTGGGGCTTGGGAGACGGCGGCTCCTCGGCCTCTCTTATTGCCGCTGAGTTGCGCTCCTCTTCTTCAGGCTGCGAGCAGGAGCCGCCTGGGCGCTTCCCCCTTCCCCGTCCGGCCGAGAGTCCCTGCGGCGGCAGCGCGCTCGCTCGCCTCTCGCCGGGGCAGGTGAGTGCGGGGTGCCGGGCAGTGCCAGTCACCGCCGCCCCGGGGCTGCCGTCCCCGCGGGAGAGCGGGGCAGGCGGGGGGCGACGCAGTTTGCCAAACTCCAGCGGCCGGCTGGTCCACGCTCACGGCCGCTTCCCTTCCTTATCTCCTCTCGCAGAGCACCCCCGCCCCGTCTCCCGAAGCCCGCCCCGGCAGAGCGCTCCCGAGGTGCCAGCAGCCGCGAGGATTTTTGTCTGTCTTGTTTGTGTGTTTGTTGGTTTTCGTTGGGTGTTTTTTGTTTTTCGCCTCGTTTTCATTTGGCTTTCTAGTCTCGCTGGGAATGGCAGGGGCAGCGGCGCCTGGAGAAGAAACAAGTGTGGGGAAAGGGAGAGGGAGCCGGAGCTAAATGACAGGATGCGGGCGACTTGAGGCGCAGAAAGAAGCCAGCCTGCCCTGCCCCCGGGACTGCCCTTGCGGGCCGTGCCTTCTGACTCCGGCCGGAGGATTTAAGACCTAGGAAGAGTTGTGCCTGGAAGGCCTTCTTTTTCTTTTTTCTTTTTTTTTTTCTTTTTTTTTTTTTAATTTTTCTGCCTCCTTCCCCTGCTGTCGGAAGGGAAAATGGATTGGGGACTTCTCCTGCACTGTGCAGCCCTCACCTTCACCCTCGCCAGGGCTCTGCGAAGCGGTGAGTGTCACAGGGACGTCTGATCTCAGCTGGGGCAGGCAGCTACAAGGCTGGGCTCGGGGCTGCCTTTGGGGTCGGGCAGCGGATACGGAGGGGGCTGGCACGGCACCGGCACCGGCCAGGGCCCGGCGGGGGAGAACTTTCCACCGGGGGTGGCAACAGCGTGGCCCTCACCCCAGGGTCGCCTGTTCGGGAGCCCCTTCCGACTTTATTTTCTGTTCTTTTCGGTAGTGGCATAAAGCAGGCTGCTCTCTCTCACTACATCAGGACAGCCAATTATCTTAATAATGTTTCCTCCCATAGGCAATTAAATAAGTCTCGCCTTCGATATTTGAAAGATAAGGAGCACTTTAAAGGGAAGGCTCCCCCCACCGCCCTTTCTTTTTTTCCAAAGCTTAAAATTTCAGATTATTGTGCCTTCTATAAACTGTGCGTGTACCTGTGGGTAGTCTTTAAATGGAGAGCTCTCTACACTACCCCTTCCCTAAGTCTGCAGTTTACATGCAACTTGTACAGTGCCAAGAGAGAAGCTGAGCTTCCATGTGAAGGCTCAAGACTCCCTTCCAAGAGAAGTAATCCCTTAGCAAATGACTGATGTAGCTAGTTTACTATCAGGCAGTCCTTGAAAACACAACTAATTAAAAGCAGCACGCTCCTCCTTCCCTGAACAATGCCAGGGCACCATGCATATTTCACTGCATGATGCATTTTAAAGATGGTCTAACTGTGGGACTGCTTGATGTTTAGCTCTCACACATGAAACAGATCATGTGAGTTTTCCTTCCTTGACAAATCCTGAGCAATTATTATTAAGTAATTATCAAATATTTACTTTTGCCTGACTGGGTTTTCAATCAAAGTAATTAAAAGAAGAGAGCACCCTCCACTTACTCTGGTATATTGTTTTAATAAGAGACCGCAAGTGGAGTGTCGTGGAAGAGAGAGTATTAAAATTGCATGTTTTATGATGGAAGTTAATCTCTTTCCCAATATCTTTTGAGGAGGCAGCTTAATTTAATCAGGATGAGCTGCCTCCTCCAGTGCTGTGGCGCAGGAGCGAAGGCGCTAGAGGAATGTGCCAAGCCCAGCTTGGGGATGCTCTGAGAGGTGAACTTTGCTCATCCCCAAGCCCCACATGTGGCTCCCACATAAACCAGGACTGCCCCTAGTCCTGCACCCTCTGAGGGGTGGGAGCAGGCCACCCGCTGCTCTTGTTGATCATTTCTCCCCAGTAAAAGAAAGGGCATAGGGTGGGTTGCTGGGCAGAAGCCTTCACTGTTAGCAGTTAATGTGTGGCCCTGCTGGAGTCACCAAGGCCATTAACCTCCTCTGAAACCTACCAGACCTACTAATGCCACCTTCACCTGCGTGCAGTATTAGTGTCCGCTAAATTAATTCATTAGCCCTATTTAGAACTAATGGTCCAAAGTCATTAGAAACTGCTCTTCTTAATCAAGTGTGAGAGAGATTGTACAGAGCCAGGGAGTCTAGCAGACCGTATTATCTTATTACACTGTCACTTTCCCAGAAGTCACAGATTAAGGAGTGCTGGTGGTAGTGAGTCCACCTCAACGTCCTCTGAAGTGACTCTATCAAGTGACTGGAAGCAGCACTGCTTTATTTCAGGCATTTAACAGAAGCCAGACTCTGCCATGTTGTTTGCAGGGCTGGAGTGGGCTTAATGATACGGGATCACTTTCCGAGTGTGCTTACACAGGGAGGAAAAGACAAGATTCCCTGAGAGCCCCAGACAACAGATTAGCAAGATCACCACTGACAGCTTTTGGGCTTTGAGTTGCAACACCTTTTGTTCTGGTCAGAGAAAAACAGCCCTTTTTGCTAAGGCAAGGCAGAAATAAGTAATAAGATAGCCTTTCCCAGCAACATGCTTAGCAATATTTGGGTTTTGACCGTACAGCTGAGTATATATCATCCCCTTCCCTCCTAATTTATGGCAAATAATTTCTATGAAGAGTGTAGCTTTATGCATTTTTTATATGCATTTCCTCATTCATTTCCATTTGACCTGTTTTTCCTACAATAAAACCCTGTACACTTATAAATTCATGCTGAGAGCAAAGCATGCCATTTTGCTTTCACAGGGGATGTTATTAGATACAGCACTGCAGCCTGTGTATACTACTATAGGGGTGTAGTGATATACAGCCTTTCTTTTTAGTGTGGACATTTCTTCTTGTCTGCAGTTTACTGTTATATTTTATTGCTCAAAATTAAACGATCAGTGTCTGGAGAAAGTTTTTTCTCCCAGAAGGTCTATAGAAAGAAATCCATAGTAGTAAAAAAGTGGTAACACAAACCTGCACTGGACAGTAAAGAGAGTGACCGTGTAGGCTGGATTTCCTGTCCCTTTTAATTTTTCCTGTAAACCTTAAAATGCAGTTCTGACAATGCCAGCCAAAGGAGCAAGATGCAGCATACCACATTTCACAGTCCCACTTGGTGATTCTGGAAACTTTTGCAACTATTTAGCTATTAAAAATAGATCTTTGTTGTTGTTGGGGGGAGGGAAGGAAGAGAAAAGGATGTTGTTCTGCTCCATTACTTTGATGCAAATCTCCAAGCATGAACAAACTTCCTTGAAGAAAAACACAGTGGACGATTTCTGCTTCACTAAACCCACTTTGTTCTCTGCTACCCTGGGTTTGAAGAGCACAGATAGTTTCAACCTGCTTAGATTTATGGACTGATAAAACAAAGGGAGGGTCTGCCGTGAATGAGATTGTATCCACCAAGGCAATCCCAGTGGTCAGTGACACAGACCAGGCTTATCTCATAGCTGGGCAGGGGGTCAAGTAGCATCCTTTTAGTTCTCCTCCCAGCTTTCCTTAAAACGTCATATTTCAGAAGATTATACTTTCTAGAGACAATTGTGTCTTAGATACCCTTCTGAGCCAACCCTAATGCTGTTGTGAGAATGCAAGGTTTTAACACTGTAAGGGGCACTGTTAGCTTGGGGCAGGAGGCTTTTTGAAAGAATGCTGTTTAGAAATGGGGTATCTTCTGCTACTTGCTGTCTGTCCAGCTGCTGGACACGATGGGCACCGAGAGGCAGGCCTCTTCCTGGTGGTAATAGGTAGCAAGGACGCCTTTGTGTTAAAAGCAGAAGGATGCAGCAAAAGTTTGCTTGAAGAAGGCTGCAGCATCCCCCAGCACTGCCACAGCGGTTGGCTGGCTCCCTGCTGCAGGCTGAAACCAGGTGATTGCTGGAGGGAACTGAGAAAAGCCAATCTGTTTACTTTCCCCGGCAGATAAGTGCGGAGACACGATCAAAATTGTCAACCCCGGGTACCTCACGTCTCCCGGTTACCCCCAGTCCTACCACCCCAGCCAAAAATGCGAGTGGCTGATCCAGGCCCCGGAGCCCTACCAGAGGATCATGATCAACTTCAATCCCCACTTCGATCTGGAGGACCGCGACTGCAAGTAAGTGCGGGCGCCGCGCTGCGGAGCGCCACGGCGCCACCTGCCGGCCCAATGCTGCCGCCGCCGCTCGGGGCTCCGCGGGGCTCCGCGCCGCGTCCGGGGCCGGTCCCCTCCGCTGCCCAGGGGCTGCTGGCGGCTGTTGCTGGGGGGAGACGCAGGAGGCGCTCAGCGAAGCATCCTGCGGGGCGCGGAAGGGGGTTTGGCCTGGAGGGGGGGGGGCGTTGACGAGATCTTTGCAACTTTTTGAGCTTTATAAATTATATTTGAATCCTGTCTGCCTGATGGGCATGCGGGTGGATGATGGCGGTGACGCACGTTATGGGGGTGCTATTCATTCTGTGTTTGCTGGCCTCCTTGCTCTTTTGAGTAAGTCTCCAGATTTTTTTTAAAAATAGTTCCCTCTCATTTTGAATCTCCACTGCTACAAATAACCTATAGCAAAACCAGGCAATTTATAAATTGCCAAATCTTCTTAATGCAGAGTCAGTCCGGCATTTACTCTCACTCATTAAGGGGCAGTAGACTGCAGGACTAATAGTCATATTTCCCCCTTTCTTACTTTGCTGCTGATTTATAGCCAGTAGCACTTTTCCCCCCTTCTACTCTACAGCAGTGCTCTGAGAGGAGGAAGGGGATAACTGAGGCTCCCTTTGCTCCTCTCTGCTTCTATTCCCTTTGACCAGGAGTCAGAAGGGGAGTCAGAGCCTCCCAGAAGCTGTTCTCCCCTTTTCCCCAAATCTGTAAACCGCATAGCATAGCTTGCACAAGGCAACAACACATGGTCAGGTCATTGCCCTCTTCAACATGCCCTCTAAATTTAGCCACTGGCTTCATGAAGAAAATATTTTAGTGATTCATTATTTAAAAATTTCTTGAGTATCATGGATTTCTCACCCCCTTCTGACAACTGCAAGAGAGAGTTATTGTTCACTAATTCTACCAGTCAGGGTTTTCTCTGCATGTCAGAAAGATTAAACTCAATAGCCATTGGTGTTTGGCATTTCATTGGAGTATTTGGGATTTTACAGGATTTGGTCTTGTAAAATGATGCTCAGCATCACCAGGAGTGGTTGTAACAAACCATGAGGTTAGAGTGTTGGCCTTAGAGAAAGATGGCAACTGTACTCAAGCACTTCATTTTTACTAGGCACATCTCTGTTCCTATTGTCTAATAAATTGATTACTTAGAACACAGTTATTGATTTCCCTTAAAAATGAAATTCTTTAATGATGCAGTATAGTGCTTAGCTGTTTGGTTTGTTTTTATAATCTCTTCTATATATCAGCATTTCAGTATCACAGTTGAGTGATAATGCAGGAAAGCCCTATGCTCATAAAACTAAACTGACTCTTCATTAAAATGAGGTTTTACTGTGGTTTTGGAGCCACAGCTCATATTCACACCATATGTTCACACGCTGACTTCCCGTTCTTTAATTTTTAATTTGTCATGCTTAGGCAGTGATTCACTTCCTTGTGTCTTCTCGATACAGGTTTTGCTTTCATTCTGTGGGACAGTCCTAATGCTTTAAAATGTTTGCCTGCCTCTCCTTGTCTCTTATATAGAGATTAGGAAATTGAATCAAGCATATTTCAGTGTCAAGTCCTTTTTGTTCCTTGCTAGAATACGTGTTTTTCCAACGCTGTAAAACCAACGTGGTCTTTGACAGCAGTGAAATGGTGTAGAACATACAATTATTTGAGAAACAAGTAATCTTTGTGGCATAGTGTTGTGCTGAAGAGTGCTAGACTGAGCTGAACTGGGTCCAGGGAAAGGATTGACTCCCTCCCTCCGTTGCTCCCTTCTCAATATTCATTCTCCACTGTTCCCCCTGCATTATTTCTTCCTCTGAAAGGGGACCCAGTGCAGTAATGAGATGGTAGTGGATAGAAGGCAGTCTCTAAACAGGGTTGTTTGCACTGTCTTTGCAGTGTGCAGTGGTGATGACTTCACTGTTATTTGGTCTATACTGAAATACTGATCTTCTAGATTATGCTTAATTACTCAGTTGCTACTTCACTTATATTGAATATTGCTCTTTTTAACTTGGGAGGAATTGGTTTTGTGCCAAAAATCTTAGGACCAGAATAATAGAAAATTATTTCAGCAACAGGAATTTGTCAGCCATCTCTGTGGTTTGAAATTTCAGTGTCTACTTACAAAATTCACATTCCCTGTGTCAAATATTGGATACAACAGGAGATTAATGCAGTAAAACATATCACAATTTTTTTTTTTGTTGTTTTGCAGCTAAGTACGGTCAGATTTCCTAATACACTTAGTTATTAGCTACTCAGTCTGAAATCTAGAAATGTGCAATTTAGGTTACACTCTGGTTTATTGAAAGGTTTAGCACTGGAAATTAATAAGCACTTAAATATGAAATGCAGATAGAAAAAGAGAGATAGGGGAATTCATGTCTGGGAACAAAAAATGCCCCATACAATTAGAGTAGACTGGAGAAGATTAGCTTGCTGGCATAACTCCCAAAATCTTCTTTATAATGTTGTTCATTGCATCTTGGACCTTAGTCAGCGTTGAAAACAACATTAATAACAAGTATCCCCTGAGCCCAGGGAGGGAAACTATGTGACTTTGGAAAGGTTACCTTCTTGTTCCGTAGTGCCAGCAAGAAAATCAAGTAGCCTTATCTAACTTAAAAAATGTTATTCTGTAGAGGGGTAGGGGTATTGAAATGTAAAACTGGTGAAAGGTTGATTCTCAGAGGAGAATCAAAAGCAGCAAATTTAAGCATTAGCTGCACTGAAGCTGTTCCCAGTTAGTCTCTTTGTATGTTAGGGTTTGGAATTAATTTAAAAAATATGCCCTTGATTTACCTACTTATTATGCTATGCTTTAATGAATAAGTATTTCTCAAATGACTGCTAATAAAATTCATATATGTATGATTTTCTGACAATCAGAACCATTTGAGTTGTTTTAAATTTCAAGCAAACATGGTAAAAATTCCTGTTTCTCTGGAGCTATTCCAAAGGTCTCAACTTACACAGTTTTGAAGAATAAAGATACGCAAATAATTAAAAATATGTTCACACAAGCTAGGTTCAGCTCATAAAAAACAATCTAGTCAGAAATACTGAACCAGCATAATGGAAATACTGGGTCTCGACAGGAAGTATACAGTCATGTCAACCACAGATTGTTATCAAGGACATACATAATGAAAAAATACAGTCTCTTTTTAACTTTAATGAGTTCTCTACCTCCTCTTAAGAAGGCCAAGAAACTGAAATAATGTTTGTACTTTAAGAGAAAAATAATTCCTGCTTGCCATTTTGTCTTTTCTCAAGCAAGCCCCAGTAATAGCCATGCATTTTTTGAGTCAGGAACATGGTTAAAATGAATAAAAGAGACAAAACATATGGCTACATATTAGTTAAAATGCTCCAGTGTTTGGTGCATGTGGTAAATGCTTTTCATCATTTAGCGCAAGCTGTATGAGTCTAATGTTGCTGAAGTATCCTAATGTGTAAATGTAGCCATCTTGAATCTAGTAAAACTTTATACCAAGATAATAAACACGAATGTCACTGATACAGTACTTTGAATTTATGGAACTTTTCCGGTTTCCCAGCAATGCACACTATCAGCATGATAATTTATAATGGTTTGTGACAAATGTTGCTGAGCAAAGAGGTGTGTAGTTACATTCAGATCAGATGTCATTATCTAGGGAGCAATAAAAATTTCACAGACACTAGGTTAAAAACATTAAGAAAATGAATGTGAAGCTTCACAAGAAAAGGACTTAAGAAAGGTGGAGGGCTGAGTAGAGGAAGACCAATACTGATTTCCTTACTGACAAATTATTGACTTTGTTTCGAGACTTGACTGTATTGTTTTACAGGGTTTTCACAGATACACTACACAGCACAATTGGTTTATTGTCCATCATTTATAGATACAGGGATGCTGGGGAGGGACTTTTCATTAGGGACTAGTGATAGGACAAGGGGTAATGGGTTAAAACTTAAACTGGGGAAGTTTAGATTGGATATACAGAAGAAATTCTTTCCTGTTAGGGTGGTGAGGCACTGGAATGGGTTGCCCAGGGAGGCTGTGAATGCTCCATCCCTGGCAATGTTCAAGGCCAGGTTGGACAAAGCCTTGGGTGACATGGTTTAGTGTGAGGTGTCCCTGCCCATGGCAGGGGGGTTGGAACTTGATGATCTTAAGGTCCTTTCCAATCCTAACTATTCTATGATTCTATCTAGAGAGTAAATATCATCTTTGCTTAACAATTGTAGAGTGTATACAACAATGCTGTCAAATCACCTGGAATGGAAAAAACACCCATTTTGGAAACATTCAAGTTGTAGAAGGAGAAATATAATAGATAATTATTCTTTATATTGCATTTACTAGGGATTAGTTACAATGATGAGATTAGAGCTGTATAGAAATTGCAGTCAGTTGTAGAATACAGATCAAAAAATACCTATGATTGTTTATACAGAAGAAAACAGATCTTTACATCCTAGAAGTAAGGAAGAAATCGTACCTGTCCAGACCTACAGAATGAAACTGTAGCCCCATGGAATATAGACCCTAATGATGTTAGAAAGTCATCCATCCATTTTATTTCTAAATAATATCAATGGGTTTATGTTATAAATCTGTAGGTATAACAAACTGAGGCTGGTAAAATAAACAGAAGCAAGGCAAGTCATGGCACAGCCTTTCTTTAGTTTCTGCAAAGGTTAAGGTTTCATTTGCTTTTGTCTGAATCCTGTTTCCTATTCTTCCATGCGGTGAAGGCTGCTTTGTGTAGACCTTGTGTGATTTTCTCTTGCTCAGGGGCAGTTTGAGCCCTTTGGTTTGAGCCAATGGAGGTAAGGGTGCAAGTGTACTTTCTTCCTGTCTAAAGGAGAGCTGCCTGGAAAGGACATTACTGGGCTGTATGTCAAGCCTTGCCTGTCAGAAGGGTCCTGTCAAAGGCTGCACACGTGGTAGATGCTTTCTGAGTGGCCAGAGGTGCAGCTAGAGCCTGGGTTCAGGCTTACCAGTCCTGAACTGCTCCCACAAACTGCACCAAGAGCACCTCAGATGCAATGGAGGGTCCAGCCCCAATGTTGTTGGAAGCAATGGGGATTTTGCTCTGCTTCCACAGTTGCCTCCTGTTATACTTGAAGGCTGTGAGGAATGGTGCAGCACAGGCCCTGTAGGTCTGGTTTATGACTGTATCAGTCATTTTGATGGTAAATGTCAGTGAGAGCTTCCCAGTTCCCAGTGCCTCCACCACTGTTGAGCTCAATAGGTAGTGAGATGCCTGCAGCTGACAACATGGGGTAAGCAGCAGAGCTAGCAAAGGAGCAGATTCAAAGGAGCAGGCCTGTGAGACCATATTTGCCTGTAGCTGAACAGAGAAGTCCAAAGAAGCCAAGGCCTCTCAGCTTTCAAATGTGGTTTTAATGGCCAGGCCTTGCTCCTCTAAGCATCAGCATTGGGCTTTTAGTGGGTTGCCTGGGGATGAGGTACCCAGGAGAGGTGGGAATGTCTACTGTTCACTGCTGAGGGCAGCTGTTTGCTCTCATTTAATTAACTCGATTGCCCAGCCCACACACCTTGAGCCAACCCACTGCGTACTTCACTTCAGGAGCCTGGCAAAAGCATGAAGCCTGGCTTGACACAGCCATGAGTGGTACGTGGGGTCCAGCACCAACCTGCTGGTAAGGCTGTACCTGGGCTGAAGGAGAGGCACCTCCACCCCACTGTCTCTCTCAAAAATCTGTCCCTCAGAAGCTGTTTGTGATTAATGACTATTTGGGAGTACTAAAGGGATGAAGGGATCATCATCCACAAGAAACAAATGTTTTTGGTATAGTTTAGAGGACGAGTCATTGCAGTGGATTTGGGGACCATGTGATATCTCATGTTTCTGGGTGCACTTCAAGGGCATTTCTCTGATTTACATGAAGCAACAAAAGGCTTCCTCAGAGAGTATGCTGCTAGATTCCAGGCAGCCCTGATGGTGACCACTGCTATTTGATATCTTCTGGAAGGCTACAGTAAACCTTGTCAAGGAAGGGAATCAGCCAAGGACCTGGGTAGGATCAGGGAAGTAGAAAACACTTGTTGCAGTAGACATGGAGCATGTTACCTCTCCTACACACACACACATACACACACACTCAAACAAAACAGAAAATCCACAACTTTTTCCTTAACTTAAACATTCTGGATCATAAAAGTATATACAAATGTGTATTCTTTGCTACAGGATTCAGCATGTATTCACGCACAAGTATCAGGTGCAAGTATCTAAAGATAATGCTGTTATTTTATTGTGTTTTAGAGATTAAAGATTTGAAATAATTTAGAAATTATATTGTTTTTCTGATTACACGGTGTAATAAACTGATTCTTTTGTTGTTCATCCAAGCACTTAACTCGCAAAAGTCTCTATTGTCAAACTGTTTTAACAGTTCTTTCTTTTAGAGTAGCGGTTTGAGTTTTCTCAGGAAGAGGTGTTAGGGAAACCATGACCAAACTGCCTGATCACAGCTAGGGAGTCTGTTCTGGCCAGCATTCATGGCCATTCATTGCCCTCTGCATATGGCACGTTCCCTGGCAAAGTAGAGTCTTGACTTGGATCTCTGTACAGTAGCGCATTAAAATTACAATAACAATCATATGCATGTGTTTCTGTTAATCCAGACAGTTAACTGTGGGCTGAATTCTGTCTTGATGTGTTACAACCAGATGCCCTTCAGATGGGAAAAAAATTGAGGGTCAAATATGGATTCTCATAAGCCTATCCTTCAATCTTTCTGTGGACAGAGAGAGAGAAATTCAGAGCAGAGGGCTGAGTCCTTTCTAAAGTGAAACCCATGCGGGTTGGCATTAGCCACATGAAACTCTCAATATGTTTTCAGTCAACCCCACAGTGCTGTCCTTTCCACACACACCCCTCCTGTGCTAATGTGATTAAACAAAAAAAACCTGTGTTGCTGAAAATTAGTTTTTTAATTATATCTTATTGCAAGCTATAACATTGGATCATAATTTGATAATTAGAATATAGAGGGTTTTATACATGCTGATGTAAACCCAACTCAATTATTTCCTTTTGTAGTATTTCCAAAGAATGAAATTATGTCTAAAACCATGATATACATGGTCTCACATGTATGTGTCTAGACTTACATATCACACAAAACTATTTGGATACAGGCATAAATGTTACATGCACATCTTTAAGACCATGCATATATAGACACATTTATGTAGATAGTATAGGTTTCTTAGTTTATTTAGAAGTTCCTAAAGTAAATCTACCCAGTAAAGCACTAATACCCATCTTAAGGCTGATAATTAGGTATAAAGAGAAAAAAGAGACAGGATTAGTGTTCAGATCATGTTCCAAATGCCTCTTAATTGGGTGTTTGTAATCAATCCTGATTGCAAGAGGCAGTGGTTTGGCAGAATAAAGAATTGAAAAAGGCTTAGCCCTACTATTTTCCTGTTAGTTGACTTGGCCATAGTATTTAGGTCAGCATTTAGCATCAAATAAGGTAATTTTGTCAGCCTCAGTGGTCCTCATAAAACATATAAAAATATTTTCTAATGATATTTTTTTCAAGCTAAAAACTCTCAAGCTAGAGTGTTATGTTTATCCAGAATCTTAGAAAATGTTTTCAAGTGAACCACAGAAAAGACTGTTCTGCTGGCCTCCATCCACCACTGACTTCTGAAAGCAGGTCTGAGTTCACTGTGGGTCTTTCATTGCATTGACCTTGGCACTTTTCTCACCAAGCCATAGTTTTCCACCACAAAACCACACAGCTTGGTATAATGATTATTTCTTTATCCCAAGTAACCAAACAATTTTTTAAACAGGGTGACAGATTTCCTTTTTGCACTGTGGGAAGCAAGCACCTGGCTATTTCCAAATAGAGTTTTAATGAACTTCCTGAAGGAGATTTGAGAGACGTTTAATAAGTCACCTGCCAACTTCTTGGGAGCATAGGTCATTTGCCTTTCTGTAGGAATTCACAAAAATGTGAGAGCAACCCCCTACTCAAGGCCTAAACTTCCATGGAGGAAATTGATTTTCATGGGCAGTATCAAAGGTTTTTAGAAACATAACCTCAAAAAAATAAATTACTGGTTGTTTCTCACATGTAAGGTACTGTGAAACTCTGATATGCAAAGCTGGTTCTGAACTGCCTGAGCTTTATAATAATTCATTGGAACAGGAAAGTATTGTGCATATTTAGACTTATCTTGCATGTTAATAGCATTACAAGTATTTTACGTAATGCTATAAAATGAAGAATTTAAATGGCTCAAAAGGACCATTGAGAAAATATCTCCATATGTGGAAGAGACACCCATTTGACGTGATGATTTCTTCCAGAAGAAACTATGCACATCCCCGAAGCACAATAACCAGCTGTTGTACAGAAGAAACTGGGCAGTTATCTGCTGCCTTCCATGCTGATGTAGAGCTGCAGTGGCCACATGCCCCATGCTTCCCCTAAACAGAGACAGGCCAAGCCTCCCTCTGAAGGAGAGCCTGGTTTAATGCCTTCCTTACATTTCCAGCAGCTTGGGCTCCGTTGCATGTTTGCACTGTGGGCTGCTCCATGCGCCCATGAAAGACACAGCCCATCAGACCTGTGAGGTGGGAAAGAGTTGGAGCACCCCATTGTGGATTGGGGTACTCACTGCCATTGATTCTCAGACCTGTGCTGGGGCCATGCCCTACTGCTTTTCATGTTGAAAAAGAAGATACAGGTAGTCCTTTTTCTTTTTTCTTTTTCTTTTTCTCTTTTTCTTTTTCTTGTCCTTTTTCTTTTTTCTTTTTCTTTCTTTTTTCTTTTCCTTTTCCTTTTCCTTTTCCTTTTTCTTTTCCTTTTCCTTTTTCTTTTCCTTCTCTTTTTCTTTCTCTTTTTCTTTTTTTTTTTCTTTTTTTCTTTTTCTTTTATTTTTTCTTTTTCACAACACTTTTGAAATTGGAAGTTGGTAACCTAACAAATGATAGAGAGCTCTGTTCACACCCATGTTGATTATTCTGCCGCAGACTTTGAGAAATGTGCCCTCACAGCCAAAGTTTTTATCATTCACATAAACAGTCCCACTGAAGTCAATTAAAGCAACAGACTCACTTGTGCAGGGCTAGTAGGTAGGATGTACATTTATGGCACTACACAAATTAATAAGTACTTTTTATAACAATGTATTTCAGATGCTTGAAGAGTAATTTATAATAGAGTAGAAAAATCAGCTTCATTCTTTTTTGTCCCCTCAATTCATAAATCACCGTAAATAAGTTATCGTTCATTCTCCAAAATCTTAGCTCACAATAGTGAAGCTTTGGGTTGAGTTGGTAAGTACATGGGTGAGAATCAAAGTTTGTCTTGCTGTAGGATCTTGTGCCAATCTGTCATTAAGCCAGACAACTTCCACCGACTTTCCCCAATGTATTCATCTGTAAAAGGGAAGCAGATCAGCAATTTAGAAAAGCTTTAGCTTGATCACCATGCAGAAACATACGCTATGCTGCCTATTTCCATAACTATCACTCCACTTTGCTAGATGCAAAATGAGAAGCTTACATCCCTTATGCTAAAAACCCTTCTTAGAGGAAATCCTAGGCTGTTGCTCCATTTGAATGGCTTTAGTTAAGTCTGGAAAAATATGCAAAGGTAGCTCTTAAAAGCTCTTTTTTTCTCTATTTCACAGCCATCTCCATAATCTGTTTTGTAGATAGAGGCATAAGGTGTATTAACATGGCAGGCAAATATTCTGATAGCTGAGCATTTTTTGACATTCCCACAAAATCCCTGAGACTTTGTGTCACAATTCTATAAACTATATCTATTTGTATATTCATATCTGGGCTTAAATCCAGAACTTATTTACATGCATTTACAGCAGACAATTTAGGTTCATCTCCTTGTATTTCAGATGGCAAACAGTTAGACCAGGTACACACACTAATGCATTTCAAAAATTTTCTGCTGTGTTTCAATAGCATATATGCTATATAATATAGGTATATAAAATAGATACAGGACCACACTGAGCTGTGAACCAGTGAAGACAGCTCCACTGGTGCCAGTAGTGTTGCACCTGGTCATAGCTCAAACATCCAGTACCATAAACATATCGTGTTATGTTCCTTACTGGTTTCCATTTTCATTTATCCTCCACTGCTATACGAGATGATGACCTTCAAACAACATAATAGTCTTCTTTATCTCGTTTCTCTGACACCATTTTCAAGCTTCTTATTACTTTTGAACACTGCAGCTAATAGTGCCCATATTGCTTCTCATTTTTCCCATCATAGCACGTCATTATTCAAGAAACCAGTGCTCTTCAGCCTTTCACACATAAATAGGTCCCTCCCAAACTAAATTTAAAACTTACTTCCAAGAGCCAGTTTCACTTTTCCTCGGCAATTAGGCTTCTTCTACTGGCTATTACATTTTTATTTTGCAGATTTTTACCATTTTTAATTAACCATACCTGTTGTACTCGAGACTTGAATCTTTGTTTTCTGAAGCCTACTGGTACTGATTCGTACACTGATTTTTGTACCAACTTGATGATTTAAGTTAAGGTTTTGTTTGTGTATAGTTAAAACAATTCAGTGTGCACTGGGGGATACATGTGTTCTGGTACAAATATGTCTTATGTCAGTACTTTTGCAGAAATAAACCTCACTAGTGCCAGCAGTTTGTAGCAGGGACTGTACTGCCTTTTGTGTAATGTTTTCTAAACTGGTATAGACAAAGTGACTGTTAGAGCAATGCATACACGTACTTCTGTGTTAAATGACTAGTCAGAAATGATAGGAGAGGTTTTTGGATACCATGTTAGCTAAAGTTCTTAGCAGAAATTACTTAGATTGCTTTCCTGATTGCAAGCTGCAAACTGCAACATAGACACACCTACATATATATATGTGCATACTGTGGGACTTACTGACACATCCATTTTCTCTCAGCTTTTACTCTTTGAACAAGAGCTTAGGCAAAGTGTCAAAGCTAAGCAGTTCCTCTGCCTGCTTTCCAGGAAGCTTTTTTTGAACTTGCCCCACTAGGCAGCTGCATAAATTACTGTGGGGTGACCTTCAAGCACCCTGCTTACTACATAGAACTTGCCTCTATGCACACTGTCACTCCATGATATTCCAAAAAACGTTTATTCCTTTTCTTAGTTATTCCTTCCCCCAACTCCAACATTACAAAGTAAAAACCTTCTTATAGGTGTAACCAAAGCTCAGCTGATGCTCTGAAATCAAACTCTGAGTGCTCTGAAAATAAACATCTGATCACTGGATAACTTTTGCATGTCCCCATATGCTCAGCATAGAAAGGAAAATATATTCTTCCTTGCCACATCCCAGCTTCTGCTCTTTCTCATCTGCAAGTTATCAGGTAATTTTTATTTAAATACCTGAAAAAAGAAGCTGTTTTTCATGGGCCATATTCTTAATTTGTCCAGAGCTCATTCTACTATAGTGAAGCACTAGGGATTTATACCAGTTGAGTGAGGAGTTGACTCTACATTTCTACAGTTCCCTAGAAATTCTCAGAAGAAAGGCCCATATTGTAGCTGCAATGTCATTAACTCAGGGTGAAGTCAGTCAAAGTTTTGCCATTCAGCAAGAGCAGACTTCAATACTTACACAGAATGGGTAGGAGCTTCTTAAAAGTGGGTGGAATAAAGACCAGTGTCCTTCTGCCATGTGTACAAACCTTTCCTTCCACTAACAGCTGTTAAGAAGTACACAGAATTGCTGTGTACAGTGCTAACTCTCTCATGCTGCTTGATCTTGGGCCAGGCCATCATCATCCTTGTGCCTCAGTTTCCTTAGAAAGGATAATATTTCTTTGGTTTGCAAATATCTGAGGATGCACTTACCAGTGTTTGTGAAGTCCTTAGAGACTGCTGGGTGGAAATGCAGTGCAGTGTAATAGTTATTTCCTATTGTTTTGTATTTATTCATCTTCTAGCTGTTAATTTTTTTAACAATATACTGCTGTGTAAAAATGCATGTGGCAATCTTTTGACATTCAGAGAGAAGCGTTATCCAAACAAAAATAAAAAATAGGACTCATGCTCACAAGAGACGCATTATCCGTGATGAGAAGAATCTATAACAGACACAGCACTAACTCAAAACTGAGCACCAAATAGCATCCAAATGCAAGCAATTTCAAATGTGTGCATATTGCCAGTACAAAACCAGGCCATTCTGCAAGCATAGCATCCCCTAAGGAGTAGTGAACCTAGCAGCAGCAATGCTAATGGCTGTCTTCTCATGTGCAGTGGGGGAAAACAGCACTTCAGAGACGCCTTCAGCAGCTGTTAAGTTATTCATTCTTAACTTACTTCTATAAAGCTGTTACTGGGTAGAAGCAGATGACACAAAGATCTTGGTTCTGCCCTGTTTGCTATGGGGGGAGCATTCTCCACCCTTACACACAGGGTGAAATTCTGGCTTTCTTCTAATCAATGGTAAAATTTCTCCCCAGTCTCTCTTGGACTGGAAGAAATTATTTTAGGCTCCAGAAAACCCTTTTTTTGAAGAGCCAGTGTATCCCATAGAAATTTTCTTGGTTTGGACATTACTTTCTTTTTGGTGCACACAGTGCTTGTAGAGGAGCAGAGGCCCATGAGATCCCAAATGCCTTTGAACTGCTAGAATAATGATGAAATAAAAAATAAAAAAAAAATAGAAAAGATTTTTTTTTTATTGTTAGAGTACACATAATGCAAGAAGTACTGTGCTAGGTCGTCCACCTTGATTCTTAATGGCCTTTCAGAACATTGCAGGCTGTTTTGTGGACCACTTGTTCCACCTGATGCAATGTCTTTCCCTGTCTTCACTCTATACATGATAGGAAAGCTCACATTCTCCTGAGTACAACAAAGCAGTTTTCTGAGTGTTGTCCACTCCAAGTTTTGGACATCATAAGTCAGGCCTCAGAAAATTGTGAAATTTTATAAAAATCCATGTGTATCAAAATTACTGTTGATTTCATTCCTGTTTTCTATACGGTATGTCTTTGGGAATTCCCTCTGTTATAATAATAGAAAACTCCTTTGCCTCAGATGAGAAGTTTAGCAATACTATGATATCAGCAGCTGACACTTTAGAACATGCAACCAAATTTCATGATGCTCATGATAAAAATCATGAGATCTGGCAAAGCTGGATTCTTGCTAAAGTCCCAACTTCCCATTGCTGTTTCTGTTCTCAGTCACAGCCTTGAAACTCATACTTAAGTGATAGACTTATAGAAGAAAAATAGAATTGAAAATAGAATCAAAAGGAAATGGAAGTATTGCTTTATATTGATTTCACTGCTTGGCTATGTTTCTTCGCACCTTACTGCATGATCAAAACTTTCAGAAAGCAAAATTCATCCCAGAAAAAAAAATCCTTCTGAGTTTTACCATCCTTTTCTCTGAGTACAAATAAAATTGCACTAGGAGTCCTATTGTTATGGAAGCTACATGTTTTCTTGGCTTTAAAACAAACTTACACCAATGAGATGAAAATTGATTGAAAGTCATTAAGCACAAGGACATGTGGACTTTTGGCTCAGGAAGACCCTGATCTGCAATTTGTTGTCATGTTTGGGACAAAGATCATGTTGGCTGCAGTCAGGATCCTTACAATATCCCACTGCTATCCACTGGCAGGCATGTTGGAGATAAATGAGGTGGACTGACACAGGAAAAATCTTTCTTATGCCACGTTATTTTTTGTGTTGTGCAGGCTTATGTTTTTGGGAGATTGTTTGCTTTCAAATGCCACAGAGAATTACTGTGCAAAACAGCTAACATTGGCACTAAGTGTCCCATCCTCTACATAACTATACCATTTTTATGTCTACATGTTTCTAGTGAAGTCAGTGAAGTTGTGATTGACTGCTTTGTATTTCCTTTACCATTTAGATCCTTCCCTGCTGCAGTTACAGTAACTGCAGTGGGTCTAATTTAATGTGCACAAGCTGAGAAGTGGCCGTGTAGCTCTAAACTCAGGGGCTGTTCTGAGGACAAAACTAATTTTGAAAACATTTTTATAAACTCATGGAAAACTTAATGTCTTTATTCTGTTATTACTTTAAAATAATAATCCCAGACTGACCTGGGAGCTATTACTCAGTGAGCACTGCCCCCTTGGAAGGTTTCAACTTGTCAAGTTGAAGCTGTTTTTTGAACGCACAAAGGAAGTCATTAAGACACATCAGGCTGCTGATTGCTATTAAACTCTGCAGAGAGTTCTGTGTAAAAATCAATTCCATAACAGGGCTACAAGAATCTAAGAGGCAGGAAAAGCATTTCTTTACCCTCTCATAACTCAAAAATGGATTAATAGATTTTTGTGAAGCCTCAAAAAAAAAAAATCACCTATGGGCTAGGGGCCAAATGCAAACCTCTGTGACAAAATAATACAGCTCAGAAAGTTCCTAGCACTTGAAAATGGGATCATAATGGAAATGTCACTGCTGCAACCTCAATTGTATGTTTCTGTGCTGCAGAAATCTCACACATCTGCGCATATACGCATGCACATGCTTATTTATTGTGTCCAAGGAGCATCTTTTTTTGCTCTATTACCACTAAGGAACCTGGAGAGAAAATGCTATTTTAGTAAAGTACAGTCTTATATAGTTTCTACCAGAAAAGTACTACAAAAATTTTCCAGATAGGTTCAGTCTCAGCACCACAGATAGTGTTCCTTAGGTGGGTTTTGCTTGTGTGGGAACTGCACTCAAAAATGCAGCACAGTTTGCACTAGTTGAAGAATTTTGTGGAAAATGTAATTTTTTCCACAGGAAAAACTAGTTTAAATCATATTAGGAAGTTTTATTGCAAACATGTATATAAACCAGGAAAAATCCATAGTCTTAGCTCTGAGGCCAATTGCTTAAATTCAAACCCGTCCAGTTCTTTTCTTCTGAAAGCAAAGTGGCAGCATTCAATTCAATTTTTGGCATGAATTTCATTTAATTTTTGCTGATAAAATGTTGAAATGTCTTTTTAATTTGATTGTTTTTCTTTGACTCCTATATGAAAACAAAGTTTTACTGAGCTGTATTAAATTTGCTTCATTCTACCATGGGATCGTTTGAATTGGAAGGGACCTCAGGAAATCACCTCATCCAACTTGCTGCTCAAAGGAATTGTATTTTATATAATACAAAAGCTAAAATGAAGCAATCCATGGAAAACCAAATGTTTCCATAAAACCACAGAAGAAACAGTTAAGGTGTTTCAGAACTTTTATTTCACAGCCTATCCCACCCTTTCTGCTCAAGTAAATACTCATTTCTCATCAGCTCTCCTTATTCATTTAGAAATTTTAGATTTCATGCTTCTATTGAAAAGAAGGTTGCCTTCTGTGTTTCAATTGTAAGATAGATGCAAATATCATGTAGGGTCGACCCACTGTAGAAGGAGGGCTGAAGGATAGGGCCCCAAGCATGTCCCTGCATGGTGGCTGCAAGGCCCCACTGGGTCACGGTCTCCCATCTCAGCAGAACACAGAAAAGACCTTTTAAAGAAAGAGCATGAAGTTGAGCTATCTCAGTATCAGGGCACAAAGCAGGCAGGACTTCAGACCAAAATAGGCAGGTTTGGTCCAGGTGGATGTAAATTTTGCCCAAAGCTCACTTGCACTGAGGGTGTCTTGACAATTTCCACCCTGTACCTAGGAGGCACCACTGTGTAACCCCTCAAGTCCATGGCAAGAGCATGCGGTCATGGCCACAGCCAGCATGGCAAACCTTCCGAGAGTATCTGGGCCCAAGACTGAGATCTGGAGGAAAGGATCAAAAATAGGCTTTCTGTTAAAGGACCATGTAAAGTGCAAGCTTTTAATAAATGAGTTGTTAAAGCCTGTTTTAGTGTGTATGGTCTGGATAAAAGATGCAGTGAGGGGACAGATTGCAGACCATTTCCCCAGCACAGCGTTGGGGAAGAAGGCTGCTATACTCTCATTATAGGGAGGAAGATCCCCTTTTCTTGCATGGATAATTTGGAGGCTATGAATCAGCCTGTTGTTTTTATTTCAGTGGAGTACAGACAAGAGTTGTGTAAAATGAGGCTGCTGCCTGTCTGTCAGGCAGCTGTAGTTTTTTGCCCTGCAGCCTCTTTTAATGTGCATTCTTGGTGAATTCTGAAGAGAAGCAGTCACAACTGTGTGCTCAGACGTTAGAGCAGATCTTATACCCTAGTCATTGAGCCAGGAACTTCACTCTTACCTCTGCCTGCATTTGATACAGCCATTGAGCATCTTGATCCAGTAACCAGAAAACTGAATTGCTGTCTAAATAAAACTGTAAAAATATGCTCTTGAATTATCTGGTTTTGAACAGAGGTTAGTATTTCTTGCAGTGTATCTACTTTTCCCAGGTGTTAAATAGACCATTTTCCTAGTCTGCTGGTTTTTAGGGTTTTTTAAAGAAGCAGTTAGAGGTTATTCCAGCCTAACTCTCTAGAAGGTTTTAAGGCATGAGAGACAGTTATCTGCAGAAAAATGCCCATCTCTTTCAAATAGTTAGGAATTATCTGTCAAAAAAGTTTCAGAACCAACAAGAGTAAGAAAAACAATTTTCATCTTTGCTTTTTTTTTGTCTCCCTCTTTCCCCCTTCCCTTCACTTCCCTCCCACCTTTCCCCCAGCATTTTATGAGCAGCTTTTGCCAAAGAAAACACTGATGAAAGTAACTTTCAGTGACTGTGCAGTTCCCTCTGTCACCTCCTCCCTGTCCACCCCCTCGATTGCAACAGCCTTTGTACACACCATGTCAGAGTCCAGCGGAGACATTTTATATTCATCATTTCTCCAAAATAAATAAAAGCAGCACAGACGATGCGAACTGGCTGTAGACATCCCATTGCTAATAATGGAGCTATGTTGGTAATTGCCAATAATGATGCAATTTTTCAGCATGGGAACACTGTAATGTGGATTGGGCCTGAATAAAGTGACACAGATGGTAACATTACTGCGTATTTCTTTGTAGCAGAAGTTGAAATTTTACTGTGGGGAAAAAAAAATAAAAGAAACAAACATTCCTACATTTCCTTCCAGTTACTTCTTTAACATTAGTGGTACTGGCATGCTTTATCTGTGAACTGTGTCCGTGCCACCCAAGGAACTTAAAGAGGAGTCTGTGAAGTGAGGAGAAGCAATTGTTTCCACTTAGCAAAGGAAGCACTTAGATGCTGTTTGACAGAATTGCATTTGCCTCCCTTGGCAGGGATGACCCATTTTGATCACACGCAACAGCCAAACAACAAACAGCCAATTTGCAGTAAATCAGACTTTAAACATCTCTGTATCTGCTATCTGAAAGACTGGTTCTGGAGTCCTCTATCATGAACCAGAGCTCCCACATCTGTACCTCAGTCATCTGGGAGTGCTTCATTGCCTTTTTGCAGGCTACAGACAGCAGGAGCACATGCTTTGTGGGCTAGCTCCTGGGCTTCAGCTTCCTTCAATGCACACAAAGCACGTGCTTCTCCAGGAGCTCCCAGCATCCTCTGTGCTTACGTGCACAATCACTTCAGCATCCTGGTGAGCCAAAACCAGTGGAATCACACACTGCTACTTTGGCCTGACTGCAACATTTTCTTTGAAAAGTGTTTGTAAAGCTGTGGCAGCATGTCAGAGATAAGAGAGGCAGGAATTGGTTGTATTTGCCAAGCTTCTGCCTTTGTTGGCTCCGTCCACAAAAGCAGCTACCCTCACTTTTGAACTCTTCGAATTTGCTGCATGTTCCTCTACAAAAATTGCTAGCTCACCCAGACCTAGAGTGTCAGGGCCAGAGTTGTCCTTCCTGCAAGATTAGGTCACAGCATTAGATCAAAGTCCTACTGTGCCATTTTACACCACGTGCGTGCTACAACCAGCCAATTTCAAGTCTCAGGCACAGGTGTCTAGTAACTATGTGACGCACACATGAAAGTTAGAGCCAGAAGTCAAACTTACAAGCTAAACTACATCTTTTCCCCCAACATTACACCTTTCTCATCCACCCTTATAAGTACATTCCAAATTGAAATTTTAGAAGATCACTGGTAGTGTCTAAAATTTTCTAAAAACCTAAAACTAACTTTTCCTTTGCAATTTCCTCTCTTCATCTGGCAATTCAAAACTGAGCTTGATAATGCTCTTTTAAACAGCTGAGGAAGAGTGATCCACCAAAGAGACTTCTTTCTGGCAGAAGAAGTGCTGCACAATGTTAATTACCATGTGGAGGGAGCATGTAGCAAAAAGCAGTGTTGGCAAGTGTGTAGGAAATAATGTATTTGCTGCAGAGTTGCCATGTAGCTGGTAAAGCAAGGCATAAGCAGGAGTGATAAACAAGAGTCATTTAGAAATATTTGTGAGAAAAATAGTGAGAAAGTACAGAAAGAGCACCTAATTTCGTCTTATTCATGCTCCAAAAGCTGGATGTCTCCTCTAAACTGGATACGTGGGCTTCTCCTGTGGCTTATGGTGAGGGAGATAACTCCAGCAAAAATATATGCCACCCTAAGCTGATCACCAGGATAAATCATTCTTTCAAGGTACCTTTATCTCTCTCCCCAGGCTACCAAGGGGTAACTAGCTGCAAGTATCTCCCTGGGTTTTGCACATCTACTGTAAGGTGAAATAAATTCCACCCAAAGTCCTCAGAAATGGCTGCCCAAAGTGGACAGGAAAGCTGGAACATTTAGATAGCTGCAGAAGCTCATTTTTGTTATGGTGGACACAGAGCTGATTGCCAGGGTTAGTACAGTATTGACCAAGTCAATGAGGTAAAAAATCTTGCAACTGTTTAGAAATTGTTTGCCATGTCACAGGCTTAATGCAACAAGCTGTATAATTGGTTTACAAGTAAAAATGAAAGCAGAAAATGAGCAAAAGACCTTGATGTTCTGTTCATACAGAAGTAAGCATTTTCTTCAAGAATGGAAACTGTTGTCTAAAATATACCACATGTTAATGTATTTACAGTGTAAAATTGCATTTGTTTGGGCAGTGTTACCTGCAGTTTCTGTGGCTTGGCTCAAAGCCTTTTTGGATCTCAGTGGGGCAGCCTGGTGGACCTGTGATTGCTGGTTTGTGTCATTCAAAGTCACCCCTGCAGAGCACATGCACTGCAGGAGCACACGGGTCAGCAGTTAGAGATCTGTAGCAAAGAAGATACTTGATAGGACATAAGGATATGAGTAACATCCTTAACTTGGAAGGGAATGGAAAAGAAAATACCAGAGTATAAATGCACACAACATAGACTGCCTAATTCAGCAAATGCAATTCATTCAGTTGAGCTTCATCATTCTTTTCTCAGTACACACTCAGCCCTGTTTAACATATGCTTGAACCCTGCTTAACTTAATGTAGCCAACAGGTGCTTACAATTAGGCACATGCTTAGTAACGAGACTGAAATAAGGCCCAAATATTCCTGCTTCAACACGTGAACAAGACTGTTTCTGTTAAGATGGAGCATTGCACGCTAGGATGTGTAATCACTGCAGACCACACCACATGGAGGATGAGGCACTGTGAAATGCTTCTGTTCAGAAGACTGTTCTCATACTTCCATTTTGGTCCAAGTTAAAAACTTTTTCTTAATCAAGGTCAAAGCAATGACTGTGTCTTAGACCAAGTTATGAAGCCCAAATCCTGAAGTTCCTGTTGCTGCAAAACTCCCACAGACTTGAAACATGCAAATCGGATGCAGTTCATAGACTCCTGGCAGATTGTCAGGGTAGTGTCCTTAAGTTTCTGTTGTTTTGCTAAAGTATAACATGTAGTTCTGTAGTTTAAAATTCATGGGAAATAGAGGACACTGCATTTTTACTTACAATCTGATCTGTGCCTGTACATTATGTAACTAAAATAGGATGGACTTCAGCAGCAATAGGCTAAGCAGTAATGATGCCAGCATTTTCTTTTGCTGAGGCATTAGCCAAGCTAAGGACACAATGCTGATATAGAGTTGTTTCTCTTTTTCCTTAAATAATATTTTCATTGAGCAACAAGCGGATGCCAGAGTTGCCTTTTGATCAGCTAAAAACAACAATGTCTCTAAGGGAATCTTTCCTGTTTATTGTGTGCTGCTGCATTTGAAAAATGCTAGCCTACAGTAGAGCTAGACTCCTTAACATACAAGAAGCAGGGCAAAACAGGATGAGGCCAAAATGGGAACTGTATATCACAGGAACTCGGAAAGGCAGGAAGTAACAAAAGAAGTAGAAATTCTTGATTAAAAGTCTAATTGTACCAGCTTGTGCAAGAGGATAATGACTTTCAAATGTCAGCCTTTGTGCCTGTTCATAATGATAAAGCTATTAAACCATATGTACTGTTCTTAATTCTATTTCTCATAGCAAGTCATTTAAGCTCCATAACTATTTTGTCCACTAAAATCTAAAGTATTTCTTCAGCAGTGTATTTAAACAGTAGATTAAAAGGAATGCTAACTAGAGCAGTACTAGCCAGGGCTGCTGCACAGTAGTCTAAGACATCTTGGAAATGCTGTTATAAGCCCCTACTTTAAAGGATTTAAATACCAGCCATAAAAAATCACTCTCAGGATAAAAGTCAGCCAAGGAATGAATATTTAAACCTAATTCATTAAAATAAAATAGCACAATTTTTGTAGTTTTGAAGTTTTATGTGTAAAAAGGAATAAGCTCTTAAAATGTATTTTACAGCTCTGTAACTGAAAAGTGAATCTATTTCAGAATTTATCTCAGAAATTAACTCTTAAAGAAGTAAATGACTGTTATTTCAGAAAACTAGTTATAGCAGAGATAGTCCCAAACAAGCTACCAAGTTGTAAAACCACTGCTGCACAGCTGACTTGGCCCAGCTCTGCATTGCTAGTGGAAAAAAACCATTTGTTTCAGTAATAATTAGATCAAATGCTAACTTCCTCATCAGGAAGTTAGATTCTGGAAGAAGAACTAAAAGCTGAGTTTGGCAATACTTAGTAAAATGTCTGCTTATAATGTCAGTAAATTCGACTCCAAAGACAGGAAGACAAACGTTGTGCTGGCGTCACCATGGGTGCTTTAGCCTTCGGTCAGAAGGCCTTTAGCATTTCAGTCAGAATGTTAGTGCCTCTGATCCCAGGCCGTGGGATGGTGTTGCTTCCAGGCTGAAGCTGGTAATAACATGTTTTATAATTACAGACACATGACAACATGAAAGCTATAAAATAAATTGTCATTACCAGATGTTTTAATGTTTCGGAGGGAAAGATGTTAGCAGAGAATTCTGCAGCAGCTTCCACAAGTCCCAACCAGCAGGTGATATTTATGGACAGTTTACAAGGTTTTCACATACGGCATTCTAAAGAGGTTTGTAACTTTTACACTCTGCCATCCAGTTTATTTATTTTACAAAAATTCCACTCCAAAGGTCATCCACGTTCTGTCTGCCTCAGCAGCTCCAGGCCTAGGGAAAAATACTGAATATAATCTCAGCATGGAGTAGTGAAGCAAATGTGCTTTAAACATCTTGGAGATGGTTTTGTGTCTTGTTCTCATATATCTTAGGCCCTGTGTCTCTTGGCTTTAGGCATCATTTAAATGAGAGCACTGTTTAGCGCCTCTTTCACATTCAAATGATATATTTGTGTTCTTTTGTGTGGAAATGTCTGTATATTTCCAACACTGCTCAGTTCATGTGAAAGCAGACAGGAACAAACCAAGGAGACAAAGATTATGTCAAAGTGGGTGAATAATAGGGAAGTGATCACGATGCATCTATTCTTCTTTTCAAAATCTTCTGAAGAAACCCTCCTTTCCTTTTTCAGCTTCCAAGCAGCACAAGGAAGCTCATTTCAATCCCTTTCAGCCTGACTCTCCGCTCTTGTTGCTGGGTCTTTGAGCCTCCTATTGTTCTTCTGATTCAGACATGAAGCCCAAACCCAGCACTGACTTTCCTCCTTACCTGGCAACAAAGCAGAATACCTTTCCTTTTTCTTATCACACCTTATCCATATACCTGAATGGATCCCATGCTAAGTAATGAATAGCAGGTGAAATTAGAATAATGTAAATGCCACTAATCTTGCCTGGTCAGTTCATTTGGTGGGTGCAAAACATGCTTGCATATGGAGAAGACACAGATCAGCTTTTTTATTTGTATTCTAAACATCACTGCAGGTGGGAGGTATTAGTAACTCAAAGTTATATTTACCGTATGTCATGGTTTAACCCAGAAGGTAGCTGAACACCACAAAGCCACTCTCTCACTCTACCCCTACCTCAACTGGGATGGGAAAGAGAGTTGGGGAAAAAAAGTAAAATTCATGGCCTGAGATAAAGGTAGTTTAGTAGAACATAAAGAAAAGGGAAAATAATAATAATAATAATAGCAATAATAATGATAGAATTGGAATATGCAAAACAAGTGATGCACAATGCAATTGCTCACAATCAACTGACCAATGACCAGCCAGTTTCTGAGCAACTGCCCCTGGCTGGCTTTCTCCCTAGTTTATATGATGAGCATGATGCCATATAGTATATAATATCCCTTTGGCCATTTGAGGTTAGCCTGGTTGTGTTCCCTCCCAACTTCTTGTGCTGGTGGGGTGGTGTGACTTTTCATCTTTGAAAAGTCCTTGACTTAGTGCAAACACTGCTCAGCAACAGCTAAAACATCAGTGTGTTGTCAACATTATTTTCATCCTAAATGCAAAACACAGCACTGTATCAGCTGCTACAAAGAAAACTAACGATATCACAGCCAAAACCATGACACTGTAGAAGAACAGTGTTAAAATTTGAACAATTGATTGAATAGTCGAATCTCTGATTCACAAAAGGAGTATGATTACTGGGCAACATATATTTATACAATGCTGATTTGTGATATATGCATATGATCAATTTCAAATTATGTGCTTTTCAAACATCTGCTGTATTTTATTGTGAGTTTATTAAAGGATATCTAACATCCAGTAAGAAATGATGTGTAAGAAATCTATCACTTTTCTGGCAGGCTGGCCTTGTAATTCAAACAAAGTCTGTCTTCTTTGCTATATTGACCCTCTGGATTTGAGAATCCGAAGCTTTCTGCTGAACCATGAAAACATTCATGATATTTTCATGTCTGCCATAATTAGCCTCTTTTCTGACCAAAAGTACAAAGCAGCCATACAGTATGCAAAAATGGGCACAGCTGTAAAATATGTCTTAGTTCCAAGACATGAAATAATGCTGTTAAAAAAAAAAAACAAAATCCATGTTTTCAAATGAAAAATCACAAAATTTTTATTTTCATTAGCTGATAATATCACAACTGCTATTTGTTTTAAGAATACTACCTGGGAGTATAAATTCCCTTTGCTCTTAGGAATCTGATGTGCAAACTTTGGAAGCAGGATGTGTGGTTGCTCATAGGATGCATACGGAAGTTTGCAGTTTCTGGTCTGATTCAAGTTTTGTCAAACCACCACAGTACGAATTCCACATTCTTCACTGGAGGAAGTACACATCTCAGCTGCAAGGTATAAAAGCATCTATTAAATATACCTACTGCTACATGTTTATAGGGGCACTAATAAGGACTTGCCTTGGGCTAGGCCTCAGCAGGTAAAATTGCATCCACTTAAATTAATAGAGCCGTGTCAGTTTTCAACTTTGGCAAAGCTGGAGCAGCAGGACAGGGCACCATGCAGGTCCTGCAAGCATGGAGCTATGGGAGAAAGACTTGAACACATTTTCAAATAGCAAATTTCAAATTGCTCTTTAAGAGTTGAGATTCTTCAATCGATTACAACTTTTGTGCTCCTGAGAACATTTAGCTCTACCAGCAGAACCTGCATACTGAAATCCCCTCCACTACCAAAGTCTGCAGCTTCACAAATGCCAGGGCAGAAAGTGCAATTGCCGAGGGTAGGTTTTTCAGGTTAATTTTTTTTTGTGAGGTTTCTGCCATGGTCCTGTGTACAAGATGGGTGCTGTGCAGCTCCCTTGGAGCTCTGGTTCAGCCTCATGGAAGGCCATTATGGTCACGTTTTTCCCTCTTCTTTTCCTCTCAGCCTGGAAAGAGTTCTATTATCTCTGAGAATTTAACTTATGCAGAGGCCGTGGGATCAGGACCATGGCTTACCCTATTGCACTTAATTAACCCTGGGAATTCATTTCCACAACACAGAACTAGGCCAAGAACATAGGTAGCTGTACAAAGATGTGGAACATCCACAACTGCATTATACATGATAAAAAATAATTAAGGGGTATAAGCTATAATGGTTCATAGCACAATCCAAGTTCTAACAGATGGCAATACGATGAAACTTCCTCATGGGAAAGTGATTTTGTAATTGTAGAGGTGGGTGTATTCCATTTATTTCTGTATTTATTTTAGCTGTGTATTTATATTTGTATAAACATTAAGAAAAGCCATCAATCTATAACCTCTGGGTATTTTTAACATTTCTTTAAAATACACAAGTAATTGCTGCATAAAGGGGGAAAAAAAATTAAAATCCTTGTTTTTCCCACCCACACATTTCTTTTCACTTCATACATCCCAACCCTCAGATTGCCCCTCCCTCTGCAAAAGCCTGGGAAAAGATTCACAAGCACATGTGAAAAATGATAGTTTCACATGGCTATAGTAGGTTCACATCCTTATTATGTAAATGAGTGGTTTTGGTTTGGGCGTCTCTTTTGTGGTTTTTGTGCAGATGGTTAAATACTTAAACAGAGTAGGCCAAATTGTTCCTCCTGGAATTTCACTGGCTTTGGCTAAACTACACCAGGAATCGAAATGGGCCGTGGAACCAAAATCTACTTTTGCATGTAATGAAATAGCCAAATGGGTAATGGAATTGGTGCACAGTAGCAGAAAGGAAGAAGCAGCCACACACAGATTTCCCTTTGTCTGCTCAGTAATTAATGAAGTACCTGGTGAATGATAGATCTGAGAAAAGTCACTTTGCTCCTGTGACCTGCACTTCCTCCAGACAGGTAAGCATAGAGACGTGTGTGCTGGAGACTGATTAATTAGCCCAAGCCAGTTGTAAAATCTTTAGGAAACAAGTGGTGTCTGTTTTCTTTTGCACAGGATGCCATGAGATGTATTTAAAGTGTGAGAGTCAAAGGTCAGTTTGACAACACGTACTCTAAGAACGAGCCCACGCTTCTATCCCTGTTTGATGTTGGAAATACTGTCTAAAGCCACGAAGCTATTGTACTTGATGAGAGAAGGAGTGGGATTAATCTGCAGCAAGGAACATTTAGGTTAAATATTATGAAAAATGTTGTAACTGTGAGATCACTTAAGCAAAGTAGCAGGCTGTCAAGGGAGACAGTCAAGACTAGAAGTGACACTTTTCTATCAGAGCTGGTTTGGAGAATCACAGAATAATTAATAAGTATTTCTCCTTGAACGTGAGGAGGGGCACTGACTCTGCTAGAGGTCTCTGCCAAATCAGATGAGCCTCCGAATCTCATAGACACGACAGGAGTTAATGCCTATATGCAGATAAAATAGGGCTCTCTGAAAGGACTTTTCCAGCCTCCTCTCAGCTTGTGTTACTTATTCTAAATGTAAATTGAATGCAAATACTTTGAGTAGTTTGCCACAAAGCAGTTTGCAGTCTCCTACGCTAAATCTGACCCACTGGAAATTTAAGGGGCTGTAGTGATGGCTCATATAATTCTTCCAAAACTAATTGGGTTACAAGAGCAAAAAATGTCTCCTCCAATCTCTGTGATTTCTGATGCTTGTTTCATATTTATTTTCACAAATTTCTTGTAATAGATTAATATTTCTAAGTTTTAACCGATCTTTTCCACTGTCAAAGTTAATGAATGTGTTAACATGGCATTCAGTGAGAAAATGCATAAGCTAGATGTGTGGCTCAGGTTCTGCATATTCTGCTAAGGTTTTTATCTTCAGATTGTTCAGGCTTATCCGCCTGCACTGAATCAAGGATAATAAGGTATCTTTCTTTCTGTCTTTCCTCTGGAAAGATAAAATTTGTCATTTCCTAGCATTATATCCAAGTGCAGCAAATTACAAAACAAATGCATTACCTCTATGTTATTTTGGGGTGCAGTGTGTGTTAAATTAATTTTCAAAATCAGATTACAGGAGGTTAAATCTCAGTCCCTAATTTGTGCCAGCAAAATTGGCAAATCATTTTAACAGAAGGCCAAAGAATTATTGCCTTGATAATAACAGAAAGTTGAACTTGGCAGTTTATGGATTGGTCTGTGCCTAAAAAGGCTTAGTAAACGTTGTTCTCCACCATCTCCAGTAGAGTGGTGCTTCATAAAAGCAAACATTAATTGTGCCCACTAGCAGGAGTTTTGGCAAAGTAAAGGGGAGCATAGGCATCACAAAATTTAATCCATAGCTTTCCATCTACTGCACTCTACAGAGCCACAGCCCAAGGAATCAGAAGAAAGAGATCAAAAGGCTTTAAAAATGTCAAGGAACAGGATCTTATTTAAGTTATTAGGTGAGATGACCTCTTGTTTTGAGCAATAGCAAAACATATCATGTAGTCTGTTTTCTTCTCTCCCTTTGTGCTGTTTTTGACAGGCTGGTGCAACTTGTGCATAGAAATTCTATTTCTGCTTTCCAGCATTACTATGGACAACATTTGGAAACATGTTTTTGTAAAACAATGTAATATTCAAATTTATTTGAATCATGTAGAAGCTGGAGGATTTGTAGCAGGTTCTTAACCAGTATTAACTGCAATAAAACTAATTAGATTAAAAAAAAAATAAAGAAAAACAAAACAAAACAAAAAATAATAATAATAAAAACAAAAATAATAATTAAAATAAAATTAAAAAAAATAAAACCAGAAATTTGCCTTAGGTGAAGCTGATAAGCGTTTAGGGAATACAAGAAGGCTTAGCTGTAATTCTGTTAAGTGATTCAGCTTTAAGAACTGCACACTTCTAATTCACATACATATGCTAAAATGTTTGAGTTTCCAACAATTGAGTTTCAATAGTTGAAATCATTATAGCCATATAAGAAGAGATTTGTTCTTGTTGCTTATGTTGGCTTTATTGCAGAAAGATAGATACTGTCCCAACCTGATATCATACTGCAGAACAGTAAAACCTTTCTCCCAAGGTCAATCTCAACTTCTATGCTGCTAAATCCTTATGCACAAGAAGTCTAACTAACATCCTCAAAAGCAGGGCTGTACAATCTAATTCTTAAAATATGTCATGTACATATCAGTCCTTGATGCTGTCGATTTTAACTCAGATTTTGTAAGGTGAAGCATATGGCCTAAATATGAGACCAGCTGAATATTAAACTTCTCAAGCTTACTCAGTAATTCATATTTCTAAATCATATGAGTAGTGGATAATACTGATTTAATAAAACACCAATCAGCCAATACTTATGTGCCTAAAATGAAAGAAATACAAATAGGAGATCATCAACATACACATGATTAATGATCACACTTAAAAGCAGTTTTCACCATGCCTCCTCATCATGCATTTGCATGTGTCTGTATATGAAGGGTGGGCTGAAATGAGAGAAAAGATCTCAACACTATTCTGTCTTCCTTCCTTATGTTACTGCCTTTGTGATTCTTTCACAGAATAACGCAAATATTACAGATTAAGGAAAACAGGATGGGCTATTTTTAGGATTCATATGAGACCATTTTCACCTTGTAGCAAGTCCCTGATTTCCTTCTCACAATGTTGTCTTAAGTTAGATGGGCCAGGACTGCACAATTGAAGGGTGCGGGACTTGTATCTTTAAGGATTAAAAGCATCAGGAGACAAAGCATGTGTTGGGGGGGAGCAAGCTTAAATTCCGGCTGTAAAAAGCACTGGTCATACTGGAGGAAAGGCATTTCACATTCAGAACGACTTGCCTTAGTGAAGTGCTTGCTAATGTGCTTGCTTCCTCTCATGTTGCACCAGGTATCTAAAGAAATTCCTACATGGCAAACAGAGGGAGAGTCATTTATAAAGTGACAGACTCATGCTAAGACTGGCAGGGAATATCGTTAACCTCACAAGCCTTGATGTGACTGAAGAGGCTCAAGATCTGTATGGGAGAAAACTCTGAAAATTAACAGCCTCGTTAATCAAATCACAATGTTTTGACAACTTCATGGTGTGTATGTAATCTATCCTGTATACCATTTAGCTAAAGCTTTTATGCAACGAGATGTTTTTGCAATAACTTCATGTGAAAAGACTCCACCCCACAGTCCAATTACTAGATTGTATGCTGATTATCAAAGGGCAAAAAAGCATAATCAGCTGAGATTCAAATAGAAAATACTGCCAGGGTTATGAAGGAGCTAGTACATCTCTCATTTCCTCTTCTGTTTTACTGAATGAAGTATAATCACCATAATCAATTATTTAAAAACTCTGGGGAAAGGTGGCCAACCTCTCACACCTGAGCTCAGGTACAGGAAAAAACTTCTGCTCAAGGAAGAAATCCTTTGAATCCATTTACCCAGTGTGTTTAGTCAAGAGTGAAACAAGTGTGGATTACCTGCTGGGCATCCTACTGTGACACACCAGAGCATGTCCCTCAGATAACCAGTTGTCCACAGCAGCAGGTGTTCAGCAGAGGGTAATCCAGAGTAATTCTCAGTCTCTCAGACATCAGATAATAATTTTCTGCTTAAAAACATACTCTCCCTCTAATCCCTTTTTCTTCAGGCTTCTTGTAAGTACCCATCTTAAGGAGCTTAGGGATACATGGTTACCTCTTTCCACACCTAGGGATTTATGTAGAAGGCTTATTAATACTTTTGAGTATTAATCATGTAAATCTCTGCACATGTAGACATGACTACATCAGTGAGTATTTCTGGGTTACAAAGAAATGTTATAGCTTCTTATAATGGGCTTAGGAGAACCAGGTTTGATGTAGAGGCAAAAGTAGCAAAATGCCATATTTCACTATGAACATTTTGAAATGGAGGTGCAGAAAACATACACAGTATTTTAAGTCTCTTTGTCCTTCTTGTTCATTGTCCATTTGCAAAGGTAAAAAAATTAAAACATATGCTAAGATTGGATCGAGCCTTGGGTGACATGGTTTAGTGGGAGATGTCCCTGCCCATGGCAGAGGGGTTGGAGCTACATGATCTTAAGGTCCTTTCCAACCCTAACTATTCTCTGATTCTATGAAAAAGGGAGCAAGAATAGAGAGCTGTCAACTCAGTATGTCTATCTACAAAATCACAAGAGGGTGTCACTGGTACTGTAGTCATCTCAGTTCACCCAGTGCCTTTAAATTATTTCAGGGAAATATCAATATCTGATTTTCCAGATGGGGAAACTGAGACATGGGGAAGTTAAGTGACACTTGACTTCATTTAATAACAATGGCACAGGAACAGAGCCTGTACTTTCTGTCTTCCAGTTCAGTCTCTGCCCACTTTCTCCCATCATCTCCCTTAACGACCTAAGCAACGTCATACCAAGGGCCATCTAGGCTCACATTTGCTAGACATCTGCATATGTGCTGCAGTTGAAGATGTGACTGCAGCATCCAGAATAGTGCCAAATGCTTTCCCAGTTAGTGGCAAAGCTGTGGTGGCATAGATTTTATTGTGCCCAGTGGGACCATTCAACACTGAGCAGAGTCTATGACATTATTAGTACCTCAGCCAGTTAAATAAAAATAGTTCAGATATGTGTCCCTGTGTTGCAATTACATCTCCAAATGCAAGAATAGCAATTTTTGGTGGGGTTTATCACTGTTCTGAGCAGCACCGTTAATGAGCAATACTGTGATTTTTCCAGAGCATAATGCTGCATAGAAACCTTACTCAGGTTCTTTCCAGCTGATGCATACTTTTGTTCCTGGCATGAAAGGCTTTTCCATGATTTTTATCCCTATAGCAAAAAAAGAGAGAAATCCTTTATCAGTTTCTCTTGTCTCTCTACTAGTTCTGATTTTTGTGAATTCCCATGTGGAATTTTCACAGGGAAAAGGGATAAAGGTTTGAAATATTTCTCAAAGTTGACTGCTGTGGTCCCTACAGTAGACATGCGACTATCATGCAAGGGCAGGGGACACTCCACGGTATCTGCTTGAGAAGAAATGTGCAGTAATTGAGGAAAAGCTGAAATATGGGATGTTACATGTCAAATACATGAAAATTCAGTGCACTGGAGCTGTTTCAGAAATCTGTTCATCTCAACATGTGTTGGTACTATGAGTCAGGCAGTATTTTGCCTCTCCAATAGTCTGTTAGTCTGTTAACATCCCTTTGTTCAGAGAGAGAAAGAAAGCCTGGCTTTACAGTGCCCATGAGACGAAATCCAGGTTAAAACTAATGAGGAATGTGTTCCTTTAAATTTGTTAAAGGGTTTTTCTGCATGTTTCAGGAAAAAGGGGGGATTATTACCATTTCACCCCTGTAATAAAAGCCAGGATCCTGCATCTTGGAAATGTTTACAATGTAACAAAATGAGGTCACATTACATTGTAAAATTTTAAAGGGGACTATGCACTGACACCTATGCTGAACTGCATGAAACACGTGAGCTATTCAGACAGGAATGATATGTATTTTAATATATGAAAATAATATTTCAGTTTAAGAAAAACAAGCACTTGTGGCAAAAACTGAGATTTCCCCAACTACAGATTCTCCTCCTGCCAGGTACCAGCTGTTTCATTCAGACTAAGGCGTGAGGATGATGCATGCATCATCTTGCTCAAAGCTGGGTAGGATGTTGGTTATTTGGATACCTTAGCACTAAGATAGCAAAACTGCAGGTTCCCCTTTCATTAACATGCTAGAAGGTGACAGTGTCTGATGTACTGCTGGCAAGGGAGGATGGCTGCAGGAGCGCACTGTGCGACCTGCAGTGCACACCCCAGGAGCTGCGTCACCCTGCACAGCACACTGAGGGTTTGCAACATCAGGGTGGAGGCCATGCTGCCAAAAGGAGTTCCTGGCTCCTTCTGTGCAAGCCAGACATCTCTGTGAGCCAGCTCAAGGGGCTTGAAGTAAGGAAAGGGATGGGGCATTATCTCATTTCCTTCCCAGACTTCCTACTACTGTTTTGGGCAATTTATACCTTTAAGAATGCATAAGGCAAACAAACCTTATTCTCCCTAGTGTGTGAAAGCCTGTCTTTTGCATTATTAAACTGCAAAGGAAAGCATGGTGTTATCTCACTCAGATTCTCTGCACGTACAAGAGAATCCGGTCCAAATATATTTCACAGCTTGTCTGTCTGGGTTAGTGTGCTGTTTGCTATGAGTGAAGGAGAGAAGAGAATCAATGCTTAATACCACAGAGTCTTATACAGATTGTTCTTGTATGCTTATCACTACTAAGTAGACAAACAAAAGTAAAAGCATTAATAGATACCTGATTAAAAGTGTAAATGCAACAAAAGCCTTCAAATTAGGATTTTACCCATTTAATGGCAAAGGAGGTGTTCTTGTCAGCCGTCTAATAGTTTATTGCCTTTCAAGGCTTATTTATTGTAACTGATTAATGAAGACTTAGAGCACCACTCTTTTATGGGTAACAAAGGGAAAGAAATTGCAGCACCATTTATGCTTGCAATGCATTGAGTTACTACATGTCCCCTTAATATCTCAGCTAATACATTATTATAGCTCCATGTCACACTGTCCATTTCCCTGAGTAGAAAGCAAGGACAGAAGCCTGACCCATGAAATGCAGAAGACAAATCAACATCATTATCCCATGCTTTCTCGGACCCAGTAATAGCTCTTTCCTGAAGACTGTGTTTTTCTGGATCACAGCTGTTGAAGCAGCTGGGAAAAGGGTGGGAAAAAGTGGTTCTAGGAGAGCATTACTGCTGACCTCAAAAGCATCAATTTCTGTGTGAGTGTGTTAGTTCTGACTTAGGTTTTGCACTGCCCTGATTCCAAAGGCAGGGGTCATCTCACAGCCATGTGGTTTCCAAACAAGATTTAGCCTTCACTGAGTATAGGTACAAATGCTCAGCAGATTTAAGAGTATCTCTCAACTAGCTGCACTGATGAGGAAGAAAAGGAAGCAGAAAGAAGACAAACTGGGTCCCATCAAATGAATGCTTCCTTGCCATTTGTGGAGCTCCTGCTGGGGATTTAAGCTGGTGCACATGTATGCATTATGGTCCCAATTATTGAAGCCCAAGAGCTGTGTATGTGTTTGTGTTGTGTGTATGTTCATTACCCTGCTTGCTTTCACAAGTAAGGATTTAGTACCAGAATAAAACTGTGCAGAATTCTTTAGCAAACACTTGTGAATTCTGGCAGGTTTTAAACTTAAGTTTTCCATTTTAATGTAGGCTGATGCACCTCTGATGCAACTCCACTGAATTGTAAATTTTTACCAGGGATGATACTGATCTGCTGTGCACATTGTCTTTCCTGTAAGTCATTATCACATGCCTCTCTTTCTAAGAAAGACATTTTTATGAGAGGTGGATCACTGGGGTGCATTTTTTGTATAGCTGGTTTGCCCCACACTCCAGCTATAACAATGCAGTTTCACTAGGCACTGGGTCATATGGCTGACCTCAGCTAACAAGCTGTTCCTGTTTTTCAGCTACTGGGAATGTTTATTGGCCACTGTTTTCCTCTATTCTAAACACAGTTATTTCTCAAGACCCATGTTAATCATAAGGTCACAAAACTCATAAAAACTGTGACATTCACTGTGATATAGGATACAAATGAACCAACTTCAGGCTTAGCAGCTTTAGATATCTATGGTATATTTTATCATAATATAAATACATTCATTGAAGTTACATATACTTTTTAGTTCAAGGATACACACAAAATGGTAATAGAATTGCTCAATGGGACAAACTTTTATTTACTGATGTTTCAAATTGGTACATTTTAACTGTGAGCTCTATTACAAAAATAATGTACCATAACTCTGTATGAAAGTGAGTTTAAGAGAAATAGTAATCTGTTAACAATAAATGTTAAGTATTCATGGGCTTTATAAGAAAATGATGCTGACGATGATATTGAATTCCCTAATGTAGATTTCAAGAGCAGAAACTCCTGGAGAGGTCTGTACTAACATGCTGGATTGACACACTGATGTATACAAAACTCAACTAACACCTATAACACACTGAGTTATCAGTGGGCGTTTTATTCATAATGTCTGTATTGAAATTGGACAACAAGTTAATAGAAAAGGATTGGTAGCAATTGCTACAGTAAAATTTGCATAGAGGTTTCCACTCTGCTTCTCTGTTCTCATTTGCTTTAGTTGTTTTGAAATGCACATTTTCCAGGCTGAAAGTTTCCCAGGCTGCTCCTCTGTTTGAGAATTAACTTTGGAAAGAGACAGCTAAAATGATTCATGTCTTTTTGTTGTACAAAGAGTATAAAAATATACACACAAACACGCACACACACGTGCATACACATGTCCCTGTTGCAAAACAGAAGAACCATGGGACCTTTTTTCAGGCAGCTCTTCAACCACACTAAGATCAGAAGGCTGAAATTTGAAAGTACCATCCACAAGTAAATGTTCCTTGCACTTCTCTTATGAAATACTGTTTAGATTTCACAAAACCAGGGTTTCTTTAATGTTGCCGACTATGCATATTACTCATGTTGCTTAAGGGTTGTTTGTTAAAGTTGCAATGTACACAACCAAATGATTTTGTGCTGAGATAACAGCCAGCCAGGAAACATGCTAACATTGTAAGTGAGTTGATCTCTGAACTACAAATGCTTCTTATTCAGCTTGGTGTGCCTCCTGTGGCAGAGAGCATTTCTAGATGCTATGGCTAGGCACTTTGTCTTTCCAAGTTTTTATATGAAAGAAGTAAGGAGAGATGATTTTCATCTTTAAGTGTTACAATGGACTGCCAAAGGTCTTCTCAGCATTATGAGAATATTTAGCTAATAATGTTGCACATTTCACATACTTTAGGACTCTGTTTTCAATCCAGAAAAAACTCGGAAGTTTTGATCTCCTTTATGTAATTCAAACTAATTTTGTCCTTGGTGAGAGTTTAAGAGAGTCTTCTCCCCTCTCAAAAACAACAGGAAAAGCTGTAATACATGTACATAACCTAAACGTTGGCACATCAAATGTTTCAACAACAAAGTCTTATTTTTTCCATAACTCCTCTTGTTTGTACCTGTGCCCAGTTGTTATATACAGGTTATAGATGCAGTCTCAGCAAAAATCAATTCACTCATTTACATGTGTCACACTTTCAGGCAAGGAAGACGCATAGCAATCATTTATATCAATACAGACTAGGTATGTGAAGACACTAATCCCATAGTGGATTTTTCACTTGGATGGCAGTCTGCCCAAAGGGAATGTGGTGCAGAAATAACAACAAAAGGAACAACATTGAGAAATATTGAGTTCCAAGTGCATAACGCTGCATCCTTGATACTCTTTTAATATAGTTCCTAACTGGAAATAAATGAAAATACCCATCATTTTACTTCATTTACAGAGCTTCAGGACATGGTTGCCATGGAAGAAAATTGCTGTAACTTGTATTCTAAAGCTAATACGTATGTCTGCAATTTCCTCTCTCTTTAGCCTCTTTTAGTTTCATTAATTATGGGTGTTGCTCAGAGGTCGTAGACAGCCCACAAGGGACAAATATTAGAGTTTCAAAAACGTGGACCTTATTTTATGTTCTGAACTTTTACAGTTTCTGCAAAAAGCTAACATCTACTGAATACTTTCAAAAGTCAAGTTCCCAAGGTTATGATTAATACAACGCATAGTTCCCAACAGGATAATTACAAATTAATCAGCAGTCCAAAATTCCTAAAAGGAGTACTCTAAGGTTGCCATCACTTGTAAGCGTTCCTTTTCTACTTTCATGGAAAGAAAATAAAATCACAAGCAATTCTGATCTTCATTTGTTACAACTCTCTCTTTGTTCTTTAGGCATTTGAGGAAGCAAACTTGAAGCTTCTGTAACTTACCAATTAAGCAGACTTTTTAGTGAATTCAGCGGTACATGCTAACAGCACTAATTGAACCACAAACCATTAATCTAGTTGTGCTCATGAAAACACTGTGTAATGGATATACAGGCATGCAGATAGTGTTTGACTCCTTGCAGCAGTGTGACTGTACATATATGCATGAGTCTCTGTATGCAAGTAGTTTAGTTCTACAGAAATCACAGAAATGTATTTGTGAGACTTTGCAGGTTCTTCTTCCCATCATTCTGTGGCTTAAGAAAACTTCCAGGCTTCAAGTCTTGGTTAAGAAGCTTTATTCAAGACCACAGAAGCCGTTAGGAATCTTTCCCTATTTCAGGAGTAGCTAGACTGGGCTTTTATATTTAGAACATAGTATCAGGCTACCCAGGCTTTGTTCCTTGCTGTTTGCAAAATTTCTGGGAGACTGTTGGCATTCATTCTCTCTCTTCCGTCTCCACATATGTAAAATGAGAATGACAACTTTACCTTAGAGGAATGTTTCAAAGCTTCATTTATAAACAGATTGGCGTACTTGGATGAAGTTGCTCAACTAACGAGGAGTTTTCTGATTGATGGATGTCTCTTGCAAGGTCATAAAAACAAAAACAAAACTGTGTAATTGAGGTTTTGGGCTTACAGGAGCCTACTCTTATGCAACAAGACTGTTTGTGCCATCTTTTTTCCCTATCACCTAGGATTTCTTTCTAAATCTAACCATGTCAAATTAGTGTCTAAATATCAAACTAAGCCAAAGCATAATCCTCACACCTGAAATATCCATATGAAATAATACAAAGCTTGACATGTAGATAGTGAGTAATAAGAAAATTACTTTAACTTCCCCCCTCCCCCAGTTTATTAATCCCATAGCTGGTTTAATATAAATAAAGTAACTATGAAACAACTAATAAAAATTAGACTACATTTTATTTTGTGGAGAACACTGGAACGTTAACAAGAGGAAAGATTTTGCAGTGAAACAGGAAGGTGAACAAGTTGTAAACTACCCTAATATATTCCAGATGGTATATTTTACTTGGGAACTGAGTTTAGAGTAATTAGAGGCATGTGAATTTCCTATAAATACTAAACTTCACCAGTTTGACACTGGAAAGCTCCTTCATCTCTGAAGTCTTTAAACTGCTAAGTCTTTCTTTTTCCCCCCCTTAAAGTGGAAGTCACGGATTTGTAAATTGTCTTATTTGACAGACAGAAACCTTTTTTCATTAAAGGATAGCATTTTTCTATGCCAGAAAGTTATGAACTCTTATTCCTCAAATAAGAGGTTTAAATTGAATGTTTCTTCCCAGAAGAGGTTTTAATTTTTATGTACCAGGAACATTATAACATAATTTATTGCAGTATATGGTAAGCAGAGAAATCAGTGGAATTTGACCTAACTTCAAGATCAGACCTTTTCATTTGTAAAATGCTTTATGCAGATAGATATGCTGAAGACCTTAGCAGATGATTTTTGCTTTTACTTCTCCTAGGACATTGCAATACTAAAATAACAAAGCCTGATCCGCAGCCTCTGATTCTTCTCCTTTTTCTGCATGACATTGTTACATTCTTTCCCAAAATGAATCCTGGCCTTCACATTTCTGATGAAGAATTTTCCAAGTTTTATTTGGTGCAAATAGAATAGAACAAAGTAAATATAAGTCAGAATATTCTGTCACCACTTGCACCCTCTTTAGCCATATATCAGTGTAAACTGGCTTAGATCCATGACATAAAGAGGCTAATTTCATTTGCAGCAGCTAAAGATCTGTCTACTGTTCTCAGTGGAGCTGTATAGATAAAAGTGCAGATATAATCTTGCTCATTTAGATCAGATCTTCAGTTCTGTCAGTCCCAGGTATTCCAAAGGCATGAGTCAAACAACCAGAAGCATGTGATAAGATGAAGGATAATCAGATTTTGAAATAGTAGTGAATATTTTTATTGCTTCTGGGTTTTGAACTTTTATCGGTTAAGACATTGTATTTCAGATTCTTCTGTTCAGCAGAGAATTAAAAGTTTAATTTTAAAATGAAAGGACAAATCCCAACACATTAAGTGGTTCCAGAAAACAGTTTAATAACAAAACTGTAGCTAACATTAGTCACAATCAAACTGTTACAGTGGATAACTGTAGATCTTCATCATGTCTTTGTTACATCTTTTCTCTTTTTCACTACGGCATTGTCTGGCACTAAAATAGACCCTCACTAGTTCATTCTTAATGGACACCCACTGTCAGTTAGTGGCATTAGCAAATTGCTGAACAGTGGCCAAATCCCAATGGCCTTATTCCCAGAAATCTCTTAGTTTGACAGGACCTTTGTATTAGTAACTTCAGTGAATTTTGGCCCTGAGTGAAAACCATAAAAACATTAGCTCACAAAAGACCAATGGGAACAAAGGCCCCCCAGACTGACAGGGATTTCAGTAAATTACAAATTGTTAATCAATTGCAAATTACATATTTAAATATCCAGCACTCTGGAGAACTGTGGGATTCAGATTATATGTTGTCTGCCTTAGGGGACTTCATCTGTACCATGAATCCAGTACAAGCAAAACCAGTTTAAAAGCCTCCTGCCATGGGCACTCATGCCCACCTCCTGCTTTCTCATGCAGTTTGCACTGCTTGGCTGACGCTAATTCACCTGTGTGAGAGTCCACACTCAAAGAAATGATCTGTTGGGCTGAAAAGTCAAAAAGACTTCTCCATTGAGAAGAATGCGCTGTGCAGTAGGAGCAAGCAGCCAGGCAGGAATGCATCACACTGGAAAGGGAATAAAAAAGAAAAACCACACACAGTTCCCATGCCTTCCAGTGCTCAGGGATTACCTGCAGACACAGCAGTCACCCTTAATCATCCATGCTGCTTTCATCTCCATCAAGGTGTGTTTTGAGGCCCATGCATGAGGAGTTATATACCCCCTCCACGTGGATACCTGCAGTAATAGTCCTAGCTGCCTGGGAAGGCTGATGTGTCTTCACAGGAAGGGGCTGCCCCTCCAATGCCTATTAGACAGGTCACACTTAGAGATGTCACCTTCCCAAGGTAGGGCACAGGAGGCCCCAGAGAGCTCTCAGGTTTCACAGAGGCTTGAATGGAGAATAACCCAGCAGATGCTGAGGTTACAGGCAGAAAAACAGCCCATTTGGGGCTGTGCTTAATTTTTTGTTTTTAACAGGATGTACTTCTTTTTCTTGTTGTTCATAAACTGGGATTAAAGTTGGTGTCCCTTGAGTGCCTGCAGTTCATAGCTTTTAGCTCAGGGATACAGACTGCCTTGTGCCACAAGCACTGCAGTAAATCCCCCACCTCTAACCCTCAGCCACTAACGGGGCACAACTCCATGGTGCAGAACAACTTGAGACCCTTTATTTAGATTTCCTCTTGCAATGTTTTCTGTTCAGCTAAAATAGAACCTTGTAAGGAATAATAATAAAAACAAAAAATTAAAAATAAAAGCAAAAGAAAGATACATACTAAGAAGCAAATTCCCATAACGAAAAACAGTCTGCCCAGGGTGGGTAATTTGTGTCAGGGAGAGATTTAGGTGCTTGGTGAAAGTGGAATCAAAGTGATAAAAGAAATAGAGAGCTTGAAAATCCTTTCATTCCAACAGGTGAATAACCTCATACCCACCCTATAAACGCATACCATACTAGGCTTCTGAAAAATATGGCATATTCAGATGTAGATTATAGTTCTGTACGCTTCACTGATTGTTTTAAAAGGTTAAATGGCAGACATTTCAATTTCAGCTCAGTTCTGCATACATCTTCAGAAAGAATTCTTTTAGGCAAAAGGCGTAAGATCTCACTGCCCTATTAGTAGGAAAATGAGTAGAAGCAGAGCGTGGCTTGGCAAAGTTGCTGGCTTCAGCAGCAGGCAGGGCTTCCCAGCATTTTCACTCCACTTTCTGCAGTACAACATGCTATGGTGCATTTCAGGGGTTGCCAGCATATTCAGAACTGAAACCAGGTGTAAGCACTGTTATCACCTACTAGAAACTGGAAATAGAAAGCTCGCCAAAACCTGCATTCTGCAGCTGTTTATGTTTTTCATTGTCCAGAACTCATTTTATATGTATTACTTGGCCTTTTCTTCAAATCTATAGCTTATACTCTCCAAAAAAAAAAAGAGCAAGCTTTTTGCAATTCATTCAAGAATTTGCAGAGGAATTCTAGATTCCCTCATTTTTCCAATAGGAGTCTGTCCCAGACATTATTTTACTGAACCATAAAATTAGGACCATCTAGCACTGGCATGTTCAGGCATCAATTGGAAGGAGCAGGGAGAGTGTGAACTCTGCAGTGCATTTCAGCAGGCTCCCATCTGAGAGCAGCACACTCAGAAAGCAAAAAAATGGGATATCTGGGAAGATCCAGACAAGCAAAAAGGGAATGCTTTATGCATCGTGGTGTAGTGGCTCCATGAACATATTTGCTGGTTAACCCTTCTTTTGGGCAGGCATCTCCTATTTTCACACAAGAACACGTGCTCTAGTCTTTCACCTTAAACTACACTCAGTGGTTAGCACCATGTTTATATTTACATCTCTGTGCCATAAACCCTAAAGGACTATAACATTACCAGAAATACTTGCCACACCATTGACAGCAGTAACTGAGTGAAGAATTGCCAAGTGGGAAATACAAATTTGCAAACTCAGTACTCTGGGCTGTATGCCAAGACTGTCTGGGCGCTGCAGAGGTGACACATTCAGTCTCCTCACAGGGATGTCAATGTGCCAACTGCATCCCTGGCACAGCATCTTCTCCTGACAAACTTATGGAGAACTGCTACCAAGTCCAGAGGGAGATGCAAGCTGCTTCCTAATCTTCCTTGGCAGCAACTACGTTTTCAAGTTGTGACTGTACTTTCTCCTATTTACAAGAACTGTTGTTTGTGATACACAGTGGTCTCTGATAGGATTTTGAAAAGTGCAAAAATGAAAACAGGACATTGGTTTCCAAGTATGAACTATTAAAATTCAAAGTAATGTCACTTCCCTAAAAAAAAAAAATTATGCAGATACTCATTTTCTGCAGCCCATATATCAGACGTTGCCACCAGTGTGGGAGAATCCAAATCCATTTGTTAGCTGCCAAGTGAAGACATGATCCTTAGAATGTGAAAGTTGTAGGCCTGATCTCTAAAGCTTCCCCTTTACAAACTGTACTTCATACTTGTTGTCGCACACCTAAACTTTTCTGTCTGTCAGTAATGTTTTAAAACAAACTTAAAATATTGGAAAATACTTCAATCTTCCACAGGGCTGCATGACCTATAGCTTGCAAAATCTATTAAAAGACAGCCTTTTAGTAACAAAATTGTGTCATTTGCAACTGCATAGCAGACAGAAAGAGACCCATAAATTACAAATCTGTCACTATAAGAGACAATGGAAAGGTTTGGGCAGGCTATTGCTATGAAGAAGGAAACCTAGGAGAATGATAGAATTTAATTTGAATAGGTTTTGCTGAATTTACTTGGTATAATAGCAAAATTGGTACTTGCAGGTTAATTTGTGGGTTTGGATGTATACAGAATGCTTAGTAAGACTACAGAAGATTGTTTATTTTTAAGGTATACCAGGATAAAAATAGCAAATTTAAATCTTTTGGGGTATTTTTTCTTCTCTATACATGAAGCATATGAGCATGTAAAAATTTGCTTTTCATTTTTAGTTACAATTTTTCATATAATTTAATATTTCAGAAATATGTGTCTTCTTCATATTCATTTTAAAATGTATCTACTGTAGAGGCTTGAGCAATTAATGGTGCCTGCAACGCTAGTGAAATAATGTCGTCATGGGTAGAAGAGCAAAGGCTGTCACTCAGACACTGTGGTTTTATGTGGTTACTCTTCCTCTTTAATGGGCAGTTAATTACTTGGAGAAAGGTTGTCTTGTTAAAACTACTCAACATACATTTTTTTCTAAAGTGTAAAGACTAGCAGCCTGCATCCCTGAGTACTTCCAATAGGTTTTGCAGGGAACCTAAAACCAGTATTCTTAAGGATATTTCTGAAGCAAAGAAAAAAGCAAACCCTAATTCTGAGGTCTTTTCACAGCTCTTTTCCTAAATATCAAATCCTGTTTTACATATATCATAAAGAAACTACAGAAAAAGGTCTAGGTTTTTTAAATGAAGGCTACTTAAAAATATCTGTAAGATATCTCAGAAATGCACATTTCTGCTTTATATTTCCACCAATCTGGAATGGGACAGTGAAGCTAACTAGCTGAGCAATTGCTACTAGAAAAATCAAATGCATAAGAGGAAATACAGTTAACACAATATTTCACATATGTTAATGCTTACAGTTCCATCAGTGTCAGCTTTATTTTCTACTTGATATACACCAAAGCTGGCACACAATTTTAACTGATGAGGTAATGTCATTTTTAATTTAAGGAGCCTTAAGCCATCTACTTTAACTAGTGATATCATCTTTGCAGTTGTCTCACGGGATTTCATGTAAACATAAGTAATGTGCCCTGAATGGTTTGGAGCAGAGTTGTTAAAAATGACATTGGTCATCATGAAGACATTTTTTTCCTTTGATCTCTTTAAAAATGTCAGACACACTTTATTGTCCTGTCATTTTTAGCTCTTCCTCGTATATTAATATTCTCAGAACATTTCAGTGAGCATAACAGTAGATTAAAGGTCTAAACAAATTAATGGCAGCATTTTAATGTCAGTCATAGAAGGATAATGAAAAGTAAATGAGATTGTCTGGCTAACAGCAACTTGTTAAATAAAATTGCTACACGGCTGAGACACAAAGACACAGGGGCAGAGAAAAGTCTTTCACTGCAGTCCAAAGAGGCCCAGAGCACAACCCAGAGTGCAAAAGCCACCACTTTTTAGAAGATTAAACTGATTCTACAGGTTGTGTTTCCTTCTCCCTCCTGTCTGGAACTGAGTGAAATTATCTGAAACGAAATGCAGCTTCTGCCTCTACATGACTTCATTCTGATGTCTATTCTCCCAGCTGGCTCAGTACACCAAGCTGCTGGGCTCACCTCAGCCCTCTTAAACCAAACCCATCAGAGCAGGCCCTACATGTTTGTGACAGGGCTGAGGAAGCTTAATGTGAATGTTGCTCCCAGACAAACTTTCACTACCAATCATTACTGCAATATTACATGGTTTTCCTTATGAAGTCCTTAGGAACGAAGCAACTACCTAGGGGAGAATTTAGCCCAGCCTTTTCAGTAATCACATGCTGTACGAGTATTATAACATGCACTTCTTCATTCAAATACCTAAGCAAAGATGATTTGTAATGCAACAAGTTTTGTCTGAGAAAAGCTAAGTGCTGTGACAGGCATGTGGATTTTGTGACTTACTCTAAACTATTTGTCCAGTTAACAAGGAAAATAACAGATTTTTCTACCGCTGCTCTGAAATATGGTGGAGTTTTGAACTAAATCTAATGTTTAGGGATTTATTTATTATTCTGTGAACATATGTTTGGAGGACAGCATATGGAAATCAAAGTATTGTTCATAAAGAGCTCCAGCCAAAAAGACATTTTTGAATTCATAACAGAACTTCACAGTTTGAAAAGAATGCTATGCATTATGTATTGATAACAACACTACACAGACAAAGGAACACAATTTAGTAATACAGAATTGTGCTCATGAGATTTCCTCTCTTTTTTTTTTTGCTAATTGGTTACTTTAGCTGACATTGTCTGCAAGCATAATGGACACTATTCTTCCTAATAGTTCCATGTTGCCAGATGATGTCTACAGACATAATGTAGTCCATTTTAATTATTTCATTTTGCTTACATCTTTCAGCATAATGCATTTTCCAAGTAAGCTAACATTTTTCTTGATTATCTATGTTGTGTTATGGTTTCTAAATTAATTAGGTCTCCTTCTTTCCTGGAAGTTAAAAGTTTCTTCCTTCCATTTATCTACCAGGTATGATTATGTTGAAGTGATTGATGGAGATAATGCTGAAGGACGCTTATGGGGAAAGTACTGTGGAAAAATTGCTCCCCCTCCTTTGGTGTCTTCAGGCCCATATCTTTTTATTAAATTTGTTTCCGACTATGAGACACATGGAGCAGGATTTTCCATCCGTTATGAAGTTTTCAAAAGAGGTGAGAATTCATTGTTATATAGCTCGTAACCTGTGATTTTTGCTTGCATAAGAAAGATCACCGTAGTTCTTTGGAATGCTGGGAATGCACAAAAATGCTTAAAGGCAAAAATTGTATTACCTTATCATTCCAAGGCTGGGCATATATTCAATGGGTGCAAATTATTATGAATCCAATGGATGAACTCCATCTGAAGATTGACTCCTCTGCGTGTAACATGATGGTCTTCATCAGCTGTTAGTTTCAACCATCTTAAAACCATTAATTTTCTTCTTTTTTTTTCTTTTTTCCTTTTTTTTTTTTTGTTTTGTTTTATGTGTATGTGATAATTACTGTATGATTTACAATGTTACTGCCCTAACAGCACTGTAACCTTCTGAGTCCCTCTCTTATTTTGGTTAGTCTCTGCATTCCCAAGAGATGGCTGTGGGCTTAGAAAGGACCAAAGTACACATGGGCAGCAGATGATGTTACTGTTGCTTTCACAAATCATGTTTGGGAGGTAAAGGAGGGAAGGGGCTCGCACTGTTCACAGACATGACCTGCTGGAAGCTTGTGCCAGGAGTTCAGTACCAGTGAACACAGCCAGCTGTCTGGGGCACATAGAAAGCCCAGAGAAGCAGTCCAGGATTAACCAGATCTATAGCAGTCCCTCTTTGATAACTCTGACTCAGTAGCTAGAAAGGCAGTAAGATCATTTCCCTATAGTTGAATGGAGATAAAGAATTCATACATTCTATGTTTGGACCAAAACTCATAATACATAAAAGACAGTAAGCTGAACTTTATTAAAAAAAATAATAATATTGACTTCAACAATGCTTAGCAGCTCAAAATCCCCAGTTTCCAATGTATGCCACTTCCACACAGTGCCCCATTTTCAGAACCAATTCAAGTCCCTTTTGTGCACCTAAACCAGAGCCAAATTTCAGCTGTGTTCAGCACACAGGCTTGGTGGAAGCTATATTGTTAATGAGGAAGCACAGTAGTGAAGTCTCTTTTTCTATTACATGCTATTGCTGCTCTGCAGAGTGCTAATTGGGGCCGCAGACCTCTTGTTCACCATCTTCCCTGTCTGTAAATCCACTCTTGGCTCCCAGAAATTCTTTTGGTGACCTTCAGGGTCACATATTTTGAAAGAACTCGGCATCCAAATGACACCAAGCTTTCCTGAAAAGATATCTTTATTTATTTTGGTGTCTTTAGGAGGCTAAACTCTTGAAATTGTCTCCTGAAGTTTCTCAGTGCCTGTATATACAAGTACCATCTTTCATGACGAACAAGGTTGAAACACAAGAATTGAAAGAATGACCCATGAAACAATATATTTTAGCAACAGCACATTCTCAAGGAAAAAAAAAAAGTTTTTATTTGCTTCCTAATAGTGTAGAGCTTCAACTCAGAGCTCTGACAGGAATGTTGTGTTTATTTCATCATGTGGTCATTTGCAACTCTCAATGATACACATTAACCATGTTAAGATACCATTATGAATATGATTTTATACACACAGAAGCAAGGAAACTCAAAATTATGGCTCCCAGAGCAGCTTTAACTCTAGTTCATTCCACATAAACTGTATATTAATGCAGGAAAGTTATCATCAGGTATTGTGTGAAAATGCTGTGTGTACACAAAGGAGAGTAGTTACAGTGGGAAGAGCCCTTTTTAACTTCTGAGCTAATGCATATATGTTATTCCAAATCTACATTTTAATATCTGTACCAAATAAAGCTGACCAGCTCACCCTGTTACGCAGATGAACCTCAGTTGCTCACACCAGACCAATATGCTTCATTTTAGCATATTCACAACCTTGCTCATCATTTTCCAGGTACAAGAAGTACTAAAATGATCCTAAGGTACTATGGTGCTGAGCTGCATTCCAGCACACAGTGTATTTTCACCCGTTATTTCTGTGAGAAGCATCCTTAGGGGTTTTGTTTTGGTTTTTGTTTTTGCTTCTGCTTTTGTTTAAAAACAGACCTGCATTATGCCATATATGTCCTAAGCTGAATTCAAAATCTGATGCTTAAAAAATCACATGCAATAGAAATGGTAAGGAGAGACTAGCATATGTAGTATCTGTAATAAGTGAAGTATGGGCTATAAGAGTAGGAGTTGTCTTTACTTCTTATCCAGCTCCTTAGCCAGAAAGACACTGAAGAAGTTGAGTTCCAGACTAAACCATGAAACCTATATTGCCCAAAGTTTAGCCTATCTGAAATGTTCACCATTTTGGCTTCGGCAGCCAGCCTATCTTAGGATGTGGTTCTATATGGTTCACATTCAACGTTATGAACTTTAGTCAACTAAATTTAGGGTGTAAACTGAAAGAAAAGACAGTGTCAACCAAGAAAGCAAATTATTTTCTGGCTTAGTGACACCTCAGAGGGCAAATTAAATTATCCCCAATGTCATCTCTTTCTTTGCTCTATCACCTCCTCTCTCTCTTTCCTTCAGCTCTTATCTCCTCCTTTATTTCATACACATGCAAACATGTAGTTTCTTCACCTCAGAAGTATCTATTCTCTCGGGTCTCTGCTAGAAGCTTTTCTACCAGTTTTCTGTGATGATTGTCCCATGTTGTTCCTCATAGCCTGAGTGCTGATTTAATACCTGGAACTTCTTCACAGTGTCAGTAAAGGGTCAAAACTGATAGAGAGCATTTTAGTGAGGCAGCTTTTCTGAAAACAGTTTTTGTTTCTTGCACCAGATTGACATGAACATGTTTAAAATAAGGCAAGCTGGTATTGAGATACCATGTGTGAGTATAAGGAGCCTAGTGATCATGCACTCACAGAGCCAGGATCTGGCTGTATTTAATAAAGCAATAATGATCCTGGCTTACATTTTATATTGCATCTTTTATTGGATTCCAAAAGGAGTACAGAGCACTTTATGCTATGAATGGCATAGCAAAGCTATTTTATCCTGGAACAGCAGCTACTGGTGGGAGTGAGGAGAAACAACCAGAGTACCACCCTCCCATACATGACAAGGAGACAAGGGAATGACAGGGAGAGAAGAGAAATATCTCACTAATGTGTAAGGGGGTGATTTAATTATAGGCAAAATGTAATTTCCCAAATTGGAATGGGTCAGGTTACATGAGCATTAATATCCACATCTTCCAAAATATGCCATGAAGTGTTTGGAATATTGATGTGATAGCTCAAGCATTTCCTGTCAGTGGCTTGAGAAGGGCAAAAATACCTAAACTGTGTAAATTCATTCAGACCTCTCTCTTGCATGCTGAATCTAGCTGGGAGGTGGCCAAATCTGTGGGGGGGAATATGTTTGGCACATTCACAAGGAAAGCATCTTCTATGGTGAAATGAGTATTCATATATGCAACAAGCCAGACTGTTATTCTTCAACGATCTGTGTTAAGCATTGGAAATCCTCTAAGGCTCCTGACTGCGGTCTCTAAGGACTCTGCACATCCTCATCCAAACTGGAACCTCATACTCACTCATCCTACAGCACACACCTGCCTGTTGCAACCAAACTACGTTGACTATGTCCTTCCTTTACTTTATGTCCAAAGACCTTCATCTGAATCATAGAATCATAGACTAGTTAGGGTTGGAAAGGACCTTAAGATCATCTAGTTCCAACCCCCCTGCCATGGGCAGGGACACCTCACACTAAACCATGCCATCCAAGGCTCTGTTCAACCTGGCCTTGAACACTGCCAGGGATGGAGCATTCACAGCCTCCCTGAGCAACCCATTACAGTGCCTCACCACCCTTACATCCTTCCTTATATCCAATCTAAACTTCCCCTGTTTAAGTTTGAACCTGTTACCCCTTGTCCTATCAGTATAGTCCCTAATGAAGAGTCCTTCCCCAGCATCCCTATAGCCCCCCTTCAGATACTGGAAAGCTGCTATGAGGTCCCCATGCAGCCTTCTCTTCTCCAGCCTGAACAGCCCCAACTTTCTCAGCCTATCTTCATATGGGAGGTGCTCCAGTCCCCTGATCATTCTCGTGGCCCTTCTCTGGACTTGTTCCAAGAGTTTCATGTTCTTTTTATGTTGAGGACACCAGAACTGTACACAATACTCCAAGTGAGGTCTCACAAGAACAGAGCAGCGGTGCAGGATCACCTCCTTTGACCTGCTGGTCATGCTCCTTTTGATGCAGCCCAGGATACGGTTGGCTTTCTGGGCTGCGAGCACACGCTGCCGGCTCATGTTCATTTTCTCATCGACCAACACCCTCAAGTCCTTCTCTGCAGGGCTGTTCTGAATCTCTTCTCTGCCCAGCCTGTAGCTGTGCCTGGGATTGCTCCGACCCAGGTGTAGGACCTTGCACTTGTCATGGTTAAACTCCATGAGGTTGGCATCAGCCCACCTCACAAGCGTGTCAAGGTCCCTCTGGATGGCTTTCCTTCCTTTCAGCACATCAACCAAACCACACAGCTTGGTATCATCGGCAAACTTGATGAGGGCGCACTCAATCCCACTGTCCATGTCAGCGACAAAGATGTTGAACAAGACCGGTCCCAACACTGATCCCTGAGGGACACCACTCGTTACTGGTCTCCAGCTGGCCACAGAGCCATTGACCACAAGTCTTTGCTTGTGGCCATCCAGCCAGTTCTTTATCCACCGAGTGGTCCACCTATCAAGTTGACATCTCTCCAATTTAGAGACAAGGATGTCATGCGGGACAGTGCCGAACACTTTGCACAAATCCAGGTAAATGACATTAACTGCTCTACCCCTGTCCATCAGTTCCGTAGCCCCATCATAAAAGGCCACCAAATTGGTCAGGCAGGATTTCCCCTTAGTGAAGCCATGCTGGCTGTCACCAAACACTTTGTTGTTTTTCATGTGCCTTAGCATGCCTTCCAGGAGAATCTGCTCCAAGATTTTGTCAGGCACAGAGGTGAGACTGACTGGTCTGTAATTCCCTGGGTCATCCATTTTCCCCTTCTTGAAAATGGGGGTTATATTATCCTTTTTCCAGTTGTCGGGAACTTCACCTGACTGCCATGATTTTTCAAATATGATGGACAGTGGCTTAGCAACTTCGTTTGCCAGCTCCTTCAGGACCCACAGATGGATTTCATCAGATCCTGTGGACTTGTGGATGATCTGAATGATGATGATCTGAATGACTTATGATGATCTGAATCATCCTAGTCAAACTCCCCAGTTCAGCTGCTATACACCAATGCCCCAAATCCTGTAAATCACTTAAATCCATTAAATTTGGAGTGTCAAAAGTCAGAGGGGATACCTGAGCTGACCTTGTGGGAGGATGTGTGGACAGTGCCTGCAGCTGACTTCTGAGCACACCTGCAGATGTGCGATCCACAAAGAGGATTCCTGAGGGACTTAAACAGAAGAGATATGCAATCTGTCAACAAGAGAAGGACTCCAGTTCTCGTCCCCTGTATTCTCAAAAGCAAATCCAGCGATCTGACCTTTTATACCCTTACATCTTTACTGCCGCTTTCCTGCTCCTCCAAAAGCACTGTTTGGAGCATCCCATTATGCAATGGTGGGGACATCAGGGAAAGCTGGTATGTCAACATTGACATTAGGTGACTTCTAGCAACACTGCCTGTGTGATTACACAGTTTATCATGCCTGCACTAACAGCAACATTTTAGTGGTGCACCTGTGTCAACACCACTCAGAATGAGTCACTCACCCTTGGTACATGTACGAATTACCTTCCACATTTAGTTTGTCAAGGAGGCATAGGTCACATCTGGCAGAGTTACTGAGTCAGTGCTCCAGGAATCTGAAACCACTACTCCCTCTACTGAATTCACTCACCTGCTTTTGTAAAAAATTCTATTTCACCAATAAAAGGCTGTCAGCTATAAGATTTAAAGATTTGAGTTTGAAGGGGCTGTAATTATTTCTCTAGGGCTCTGTCGAGATTTCTGCAGCTTACACTTTCATTGTTCCCACATGACTTTGTATTTGTCATAATTTTTTCTAGAGCTGGCACAAGCTTTCATATTGTTCCATACAAATTGAAAATTGGAGATCAGACAATATACATGAATTGGGCTTTAAAATCTGACTATCAATAATAGGAACAACCTGGCTGAATGATTAATGCAGCGATTAAAATGAGGTGTTTCCTTGAAAAGCCACCTTTGCTGCTGGAGAGAGAGTACGACCTAATTTGTTCTCCAGTTAACTACTTTGCTTAGTAGCATAGTGTTAACCCAGGTGATTTTGTTTTTTCTCTTACAGGACCTGAATGTTCCAGAAACTTTACTTCATCAAGTGGAGTGATAAAGTCCCCTGGATTCCCTGAAAAATATCCCAATAGCCTTGAATGCACTTATATTATCTTTGCACCAAAGATGTCAGAGATTGTACTGGAATTTGAAAGCTTTGAGCTAGAACCTGATTCAAATACTCCAGGGGGAGCGTTCTGTCGCTATGACCGATTGGAAATCTGGGATGGATTCCCTGATGGTAAGAGAAAAATGGACTGTGATATGCATAACCATTATGCTGCATGGGCTGCAGGAGGCATGTGCTCATTTTTTTGAATGTCACTGTAGAGAGGTCCTTGCTTGATTTATGTGAAACGAGTTGAATTAAAGAGAAATGGGGAAAATGTTCTGTAAATTCATTCAGTAAAGCATATCACAGTGTGAGCAATTTTTTTTTTTAGTGAAATATGTTAAATTTTGAACAGTTAGCTTGAGGGAAACCTTTGTTTTTAGAGGGAATATGTAATGGACTTTCTACACTAAAATAAATTAAATATGAAGCCTCAGAATGTGTCCCCAAACTTTCACAGCTAATACATGAGTGTTGTCCAGAAATTTCCAACTTGCGACAACTGGACTTCAGGTACTAACCCTCCAAGCTGTGGAGGGTCCGGGTTACAGACCAGCTGTCAAAGCAGAGAATTTCATTGCCAGAGAAAATGTGGTGTCCGTACAATTGAAATCATAGTAACTAAATAATTACACAGGTCAGTAAACAGCCACTGAGTTATTCGTTCTGGCGTTTTCAGTGATTGGGCACTGCAGGGTTCCTCCCTCATCGTGCTCTGTCTTCCAGCAGTATAAACAAATGCAAAGGTTTTATCTTAAATAGATTAATGTATAATCTTTGGTTAGCTGGGCACATGTGTGAGGGTGGGTGTGTTGGGTACCCTTCTGGAGCTTACTTCTCTGCCACATCAGTAATTTTCCACTTAGCTGTCGAACACACTTGACCCTGTGCAAATACACTAAGTACATAGCTGGATATCAGCTAAAACAATAGCGCCAGTGAGCCCCCATTTCACCCTCTGCCCGATCTCATATCCCTGTTTTACACTGAGACTGGTGAGCAAAATAGCTGCATGGTTTCTCTAGCCATGTTTTTCCCAGCAATGGGTCCACAAGGTCCATGTCCCCTCTAGGTCAGCCAGCCACGTACCAGTTCTCCAAGAACCTCAGCTCCATAGGCTGCGGCTCCAATGTAAAAGGGACTATTCCAGCTTAATGCCTAACCTTTAGTGTGAACAATACAAATTGTGCAAACAACTATGTATTCAGCATCTAAAGGGGGCCTACAAGGATGCCAGGGGGAGACTTCGTCAGGGACTGTAGTGATAGGGCAAGGCGGAATGGGTTTAAACTTAAACAGGGGAAGTTCAGGTTAGATATAAGGAAGAAGCTCTTTACTGTGGGAGTGGTAAGGCACTGGAACAGGTTGCCCAGAGAAGTGGCGAATGTTCCATCCTTGGCAGTATTCAAGGCCTGGTTGGACAGAGCCTTGGGTGACATGGTCTAGTGTGAGGCATCCCTGCCCATGGCAGGGGGCTTAGAACTAGATCATCCTAAGGTCCTTTCCAACCCTAACCACTATGATTCTATGAGTCGATGTATACCTGATTTTTTGTGATGCCTTTTTCACTCATTTCTCTTTATGGCATAAGCTGATAAAGAGAAGCATCTTGAAGCTGACTTTTTCTTCTTAATTTTGTAACTGGTAGCAAATTTCAACAACTGAAGATTTATGTTGTTTGTGTTGGGCACTAATTACAACTATTTCAGTTTTCCACTGGTATGATAACCCATATTAATAGATATTTGCTTTTATGAGCAGCAGTGGCAGTTTCTACAAATTGGTAATCCTACATTAATATTTCATTTTAATGAAAATATATAACTTAAGGAACATATTTTATTACCACAGTTAAACTTGCCTGTTTTCCTACATAAATCCCCAATATAATTTTAATTAAAGCTTTTACTGATGCTGCAGTAAATAGGTATGTGCTTTTTAGCTTATATTTGGTTTTCTTTTTGGTTTATGTTCAATGGGTTTATCACAGCTCTTTTCAATCCATTCCAATAAACAATGAAGAAAGAGCCATAACAGTAGCTGAAATACTATTTTGTATTTAATGCCTCAGTTAGGAAAACAGTATTGTAACATTGCAATAATGATGTCTGGAGCATCTAATAATAGGTTTATTTGTATATAGGCTAAATCTGTCCAAGCTGAATTCCTGTAGAGCTTCCATTTAATCTGATATGTGAAAAGATGATCCAATCAATCAATTTAGGGGTAATATTACCAAAAAGACGTACATTCTTTTTAGTGTCAGAGGATTTCAAAGCTGTAATTTCCTGGTTCAGGATAGTGACTGAGCCATACTGGAGAGCAGTTAACAACAGGCATTACCAGCCTTCCAATTCCCTCACAAACTGTCTAAACCCAAAATGATGCTGACATCCAGTAAGAGTGTTTACATGTTTGTAAATATTCAACTGACTTTGTAGACTAGAAATAAATGTTCCCTTAGTTACTAACTGTTGGAGGTTGTGGCAGTTGTTGGGAAATGTTTGCTGCATCATTTCATGTAGGACAATCCTTAACCAGCAGCCAGGCTCTCTTGTTTAACTTAACACTACATAAGCAGAAAGAATGTGATTGCTCCTCTATAACTGCATCACAGAATGAGTGGGAATTCTTCTGTCTGACATGGAGAGCTATTTCAGCTGAAGAGCGAAGCTGACACAGGAAACCACTGATATGACCCAGACATAAACTGAAGACAGGAATTAAAAATGTCTAGATATCAGAGAGTATCTAGATAATCAGGGGAGGGCAGAGGGGGAAGGTGAAAAGAAGGCAAAATAAATCTGATTTGCATCCACATAGAAGTAGTAAATTTCTGAAAATATTAGACAGTATGGTTACCTTTGATGAAAGGAGGCTCACCCACGGTGTCTTTCAGCAGTTTGTCCATTTCCCATTGGTCCATAAAAAAATATTCTGAAGCTATACCCACACTACCAAATAAAACAAGGCAGGGTTGTATGTACTTAATTGCTGGCATACTCTCGTGCATTGTTTTAGCCTGTATCAGTTTTCACTTTCTCAAGCAATTCCTAAGGACAGTTTGGAGGACAGCAAAAGCCAGGGGTCATTCCCAACAGGCACTTTGGACACAGGCATATTCAGATGGAAGAGTTCTTTGGGAGTGAGATGTGTCACACCATTATTTGGTCCCAAGAACAGCCCTGGCTACTGGCTGCAAGTCCAGAGGGTGATCCTTGGCCTGCTCTGTTTAGTGATGTAGGAAGCTATTTTGCTTTGTTATACTGCATTGCTATTCATATGCCCAGTTGTGCTAGAGGTTAAAGCCACCATTGCACTACACAGATACAAACATGAGGTAGAATGAGTTTTTAAATGTTTGGATAAAATGTATATCATTCAGTTCAAATGCCCTGCTCCACAGCAATACAGCTGTGATTTGCTAGGATGATGGCAGTATTTTAATAGGACACAGAAAACAGTTTGATGGAAAATAGTTGTGGCTGCAACCAGGGCAGAATTAGTTGGACAGCCCTCTGAACATGTTGCTCTCACCCAGCTCTGCAAACCAGGCATCAATGGTTGAGCTAGGCATTGTCAGTCCCTCCGTTCTCAGCAGAGAACAGCACCCCACTCTGATCTGTCTCAGATATTTAAGGTGCAGTTAATGGTGTTCTGGAGGTTCTTATCTCATTGACTGTGCTGGGAGCTGTGAATCACTAACTCAAACATAAACTTTAGATACCTAAGTTAGAGCACTTGAAACCCAACATAAGTGGAAAATGTTTTCACTGTAGGATTTGATCAGCTACAGTGAATAGATAGGCAGGAAATGAATTAGCTGGTTTCTACATTTGTGGGTTTTTTTCCTTCCTTTCCCAAAAAAAAAGGAAAAAAATAAAAAAGAGCAGAATGTTCTCTTAAACAGATTTCCACAACAGTGTTTAAAAGGATATGTCAAAATCAGTATGTTTCCATTTACATTTTGCTTTTATGTAATTGCCATTTTTCTGATTTAAAACAATTTTCTGTTAGACAATTTGACAGCAACTGTAGCAGTCATTCACAAAGATGTTAATCCTGAAATGTTCTGTCACAGTAGTGAAGTCCTCAGCCTACCTGGTTGTCCTTTTAGTGGATTGACTCTGGCAAGTGCTGAGTACTTGCGTCTTGATTCTGCAAAACATGCTCTTATCTTTAAAGCATGTGAGCAGTTAGATTGACTTTAAAAGGAATTCACCAAGGACACATTCACGTCTGAAGTTAAACACTGGTTTAAGTGTTTTGCTGGTTCAGGAGGGGAATGGTAGGCATTTAGGAATGCCTCAAACCTGGAATTTTGTTTCTGCATCACTGTATGTCAGGAGTGCTCTTCAGCCTCAGTAAGTGAAACAAACCCTTTTGGAAAATATTTGGAAGCTACAGGTGCACGCTACAAATATGATACAGAAAAGGGACTATGGTTTGGTGGACATAACGAGTGGAGTTAGAGCACAAGAGTGAGGTAGATCACAGAACAGAAATATGTGATTTTGCATGAGTAAACTAAACACCAAAAATATATTTACCTAAGGCACAAATATACCTCAGCCAGTCTCAGCTGAGAGCAGTCCATTAATGACTTTGAAGAAAAATAACCCACTCAAAATGAGGTCTAGCTTAAGTGATGAATTGCACATATTCATCATGCAACTCTCTTTGAAGCTCTATAGACTGTCTACTAGGGCTCAAAAGTAATTTAAAGAGGTTCACATATGGTTTGAGAACCACAGGCTAAGCATTGCTGCTTCAGTCAATACCACAAGAGCTTCCACTGAATTACAGAGCACAACAGAACACTTTACTTCAGCCATTAACATCAGTGCAAATGAAGGTTGCTATCAGTCTAAGTGCGTTTCTCCTCCATTGTGGCTGCTTTTTGCACTCTTGTGAGAAGCTATTAAGATACAAGAGTGCACACAGTCTCAGTGTAGGTGACTACTGGACTGTGATGATGGGATTCATTTTTCAGCTTTCTCTTTAGCTTTCTAAATTGTGTTCAAATGTTTTGTCAATAACAGTCATACTGCTGTGAAAATGCTGTCCACAGCACACCAGCATACTTTTAAAGGCCAGCTTTAAAAATCAGTAAAATGGCTAGTTAACGTAACATTCCTTTTTAGAAGTCTGATTGCCATTTTTCTTTCTTGTATTTTGTTGGTTTGGGTCTTTTTCACTGAATTCTAAAAGCTAAGATAGCAGCTAGATAAGCAAATGTGTATTTCAATGAGTCTCAAAATTTCCTGGTATGTATAATCTTTGTACAGTAGAAAGGCGTTAGTAAGGATAAGGTTTCTGTTTAATCTTAAACCACCAGCCATATTCTATATGTTCCAAACTCAGTTCTGTAAACCATCAAACATACATGTTAAAAATAACGAAGGGTTCATTCAAGTTCTGGAACTAGATTCTTCATTTTGGGAAAACCTTTCAAAACAGGTTTCTTTGTTGTGCCTCTATCTTTCAACCTGAAAATTACTCAGTTTTCAACTATATCATATTATGCTAGTGGAAAGAGGAGCCAACGTCCCAGAAACATCTACAGCATGGCCAGTCAAATGAAGTAGCTGGCTAGCCAAAATGTCATTGTTCTAAGGGTAACTTAGAAGCACCCTTGGGTGAGGACATCTCCAAGGGACTGTCATTTCAAGTAAGCCTTCCTGACTTTTCCTGACAAAGATGATGGCCTACAGGTAGAGGCTACAGATAGAGTCTGCAAAGAGCTTTCTGGCCCAATGACTTTTCAGCACCATGTGCCCTAAAATTCCCATTTGGGACTGTAGAAAATGTATTAAAAAAAAAAATAAAATAAAGCAGTGGCATAATCTACCTAACAGGACAGCTGTCTAATCCCCAAAATGATTGCTCAGATGGTGTTCCCCACATAGCGTTTATTTGATGTGGTGATACCCAAAACATTTGATAATTTATTGGCATTCAACTGTTTTCAAGACTTGAATGGAAAAAAGAACTGTGTGTAAGAAGAATAAGAATCTCTATTTCATTTGTTTCTGCTCAGATCAATATTGTATTAGCTCAGTAGGCTAAGGTTTACATGTGCAAAAAAAATTCAATAGCACTTTGTGTCATATTCTAGAAGATTTTTGCTTTTGTATTAATAGCTAGCAAAGGGAATAGTACTGTGATAGCAGGGCCAATCTGCAGACTGAAATGCAGAATCAATAAATATGTCTTAAAAATTATAAACCAGTGATTCATGGTGGATCTTAAAGCCTATCTGCTTTAAACAAAGTTCTCTACTGTTTCATTTCAAAGAGGCTTCCCTACAGGAAATGGGAGGAGGGAGGCTCAGGATGCCATAATATGGTGGCCTTATCCTCCTTATTTTCTTGCAGTTCAGAGAAACTTTGGAAGCTATAATATTGAAAGCTATCGCAGGAATAAGCAAGATCAGAGTTGTTTGCACACAGAAAGGGCAAAAGAAAAAAGAAAAATGCAGCAATTGGAGTAGGGGCAGTATTTTGTGTTTCTAAGAAGCCACTATTGGCAACAGTCTAAAACAACTTACTCTAAATGACAAAACTGTAAAACTTTAATGACTTCTAAGACAAGGAAGAAGTCAAGTCATATCCTCTGTGGTGTGTTTCATTCTGTCAATAGTGCACTGACCAAGCCTCGTGAAAAAGGGCTGAACTGTCAGGTATTCTAAATGCCATGGGATTGCCAAGGCAAGTGAAGACTTAACTATGGCCAGAATAGGGATAGAAAAGCACATACTGTCAGCAAGAGCTATAACATCTGAGTTCCTTCTTTCTGGCAGCTCTAGGGCTTTACAGAAATGTGTAGCTTACATAATAAAGTTATTCCAAGCTGGAACTGTTTTAGTTGCTGAAAAATGTCAGTAAATTACTACAAAATTATGCTAGCTGAGGATTTTATTTGAATGGAGAATATTTAAGAAATATAAATTATTTACATTTTAAAATGAAAGAGAAATGGACTTCCTAGAGAAAAGACAAGGTGTTAATTTAAGCCTGGAAAGCCAATGGTGTAAGCATTAGAATGATATCTTACGGTTATTTTCATGATTGACTCCATGGATGAGTTTTATCGTTATCTTTTATATTGTTTGCAAGCACAGATGTACCACTGTTCAACAGCCTAGGGACCTATCTGTAGGGAATGCTCAAGTGCTTGAAGGCCACATATGTCACTAGTGAACTGAGTAGCTTGATTAAGGAAAAAGATTATCTCACTGCACAGGAAATCCAGAAAAATATCAGGAACTGATTCTTGCATTATTAGCACTGAGAGAGATCATGCATGTGTGTATATACGCGTGTGTGCTGTAACATGGAGATATACTTAAGCAATCCTTGATCTTTTGAAAGGATTAAGATTTTTCTCTTGAATTATTTACAGTATTCTTTAATATTGAACATATGGGCAAAAGATCTATATGGGTGTGCTGAAAGCCTAAATAGGAGGGGATAACGAGTTATTAGTTATATCCTCAATATGAGTGCAAAAGTGTTTTTCTAAATTCACTATAAAATTAACAGATTATCTGCAGTACTGAGCATAAAAACCTGAAAAGTGCTGTTTGAAATCCTATTCCCAGAGCATGTTGTAAAACGGTGGGAAAATCAGGCCATTCAGATGTCCTTGTCATAAATAGGTGCTTCAATCACACTTTGGAAAATGTAATTTTGTGCATCGTTGCCCTTTCTGTATACTTTAAAGGATCCTTTTTGAAATCCTAGTTCTTTATATTTTCAGAGGTTTACGAAGTGCTATCTGGAACATTTTAGAAGGGTAGGGTAAGCAATTACTATGATAGGCTAAGCAATTTGTTGTTCACTGCTAAGTTATCGATGAAATTGTGATTTTGAACTGTTGCAGAGGTTCACTATTTCCTGCTGAGGGGCTCTCTTTAGGAGGTTATTGCAGTAGCATCTATTGTTGTACCAGAACTGGTAGTTTACTATTATATCCTGTCTTTTTGCAGTTGGCCCGCACATAGGGCGTTATTGTGGGCAAAACAACCCAGGACGTGTCCGGTCTTCAACAGGGATTCTTTCAATGGTATTTTACACTGACAGTGCAATAGCAAAAGAAGGATTTTCAGCAAACTACAGCGTGTCACAGAGCAGTGTATCAGAAGGTCAGTATTTATCTATCCCACAGAGTTTCTTGGAAAATATTCTTTGCTATGTCTTCTTGCACTCCAGGTGTTGCATAAAACTTTAAAGAGACCTTAAATAAATGATGGTGGGGAAGATTTGCTTCTGTTTTTTCTTTTTTCTTTTTTTTTTTTTCTTTTTAAGAACAGCAGCCCTTTGAAAAGCAGTGCAAGAAGCAGAATTCCTCAATTTTATACCACAGTATTGCCAGGAAGTCAGGATAATTATTGTGACAAACTGTGCTGACCAAGGAAACACAGGAATGCAGAGCAATTGAACACTCACATTAAAACAATGAAACATGAACAATGAGCGCACTGTCCAAAGCCTTCTTTTATTACATAGAATAAGCTTTGATGATTGATTTCTTGAATAAACAGAACCCTTTTAATATATGTGCTCTTGTTAAACCATTTCATAAGCTATCTAAGCTTTGTTCTGTCTCATATTTTTTTTTTCCCAGTTGCCCTATTTTCATGCTTACCTTTTGGACAGAGAATGAAATGAAGTGAGGGAGACGCAGGAAAATAATGGGCTGTGTTAAACCATGTCCTTGCATATTTCCTTGCTTTGCTTGATGATAAAGTACACGCTTTAAATCAGACTCTAGCTCTTTTCTCCAACTTACTGAGTTTTGAGCAGATCCACCCGGATTGGATGTACTTGTTTAGTCAAAGAAGGAACAAAAGAAAAATCAGTAAACTGAAATTATCATCACTATTACTCTGCACCTCTGCCTCCTTAATAGCTTTCCCATACACACATAGCCAGGAAGAGGGAACAGGAAATACCCTGCCTCTGCTGATGTGAAGCATCCTCCATCCTCCATCTCCCTCAGACTATACCTCCAGCTAGTTTGGCTTCTCCCTATATAGTGGATGCTCCTACCCTTCCTAGTACAGACCACTTGGTCCGCCACAGTCATCCTTTCTGAGCTGTAGAAGGAACACCACACTGGAGCTAGAATTAACATCTGCTATGCTGGGATGCCTTCAGCTCTTAAACACTGTACAACAGAACATGAGAAGTTAGTGTGCGTGAAAACCCTTTTGGATGACAAGAGGAAACAATTTCTATGACACAGACTTATACAGAGGAATGATTCCTTCCAATTTCAGCCACATTTGCTCTTTGTGTTGTCAATACAGAGAGGATCACCTCCAAAGGACAACTCAGCCTACTTGTCACAGAGATGTGAGGTGTCCCCAGGAGGTACTTGTCCCTCTCAGTGGACTACAATGAAACTACACATGTCTAGAATAAAACTAGACACCTACTTTTAAGATATTTTAATATGGCTCCCAGTTACCATGTCTTGCATTCTTTGTAGTAGCTTATAGCTCTCCTGATCCCAAGCAGAAGTTAATTTATTTTGAGTCTTGCCCTTACATAATTCAGCTTCAGTACTTTACCCAAGGCCCATAATACATTGAAGCAGCACAGAAATGTGGGAAAGGGTGGTACAACATAGGAAATGCAGTTTGACAGCAAGTTTAATAATTCAGTTATGGGGCACCCTAACTACTATTCATATAAAGTACCCTGATAGTGTTTCTGAATAGAAGTTTTTGGATCCCACATAAAATATTTAAAAAAATTTTTCAGAATATTTTAATTTTCATTGAAAATTCAGCATTTTCCTTATTAAAAGCTCATTTTTCCAGCTCAGAGATTTTGAAACCTTCAGCTCAGCACTCATCCCTCTGTTAGAGATGCATCACCTTCAGAAAAGATGTGATAAAAAGGAGTGTGTACCCCACTTCACACACTGGTATTTTACCTTGAACTGCTAATGAAGGAATGGATTACATTCATATATTATGAAGTCACTAAAAAGAAGTGTAGGCACTTGTTATTTTCTCCTGCCTTTGCAGTGGGGTTGGTAAACTTCTGACAGGAGGGTTCATGAACAGCTGAGTGTCAGAGTCCATCTAAAGCCACTGGCCTCTGCTCTTCAGGCCAGTGCAAGGTTGAAGCCTTTCTTTTTGAAGACTTAAAGAAGAATTTAGTCTCCATGCCCTACCAGCCTTTGAATTGACTATAGTGACTAGGATGTCAATTGATTCTGAATTGTCTGCATAATTTTTGTATCAACAAAAAGATTGGATGGAGACAATTAGCATTACAGAAGACTTGTTAATTCCCTTATGTCATTCATCTTCTGGCCTGGATTCAAATTTTACTGATCTGTTTCTTTCCAGTGTCCAGGATCCAAAGAGAATTGCTAAAATTTTTATAATATTTTTAAAAGATTTTGTATTTTTTCTACAGGTGTAAATAGTTTTAAAATTAAATTATTTTATACAGTCTCCTGGTTTGTCTTTCCTGCCTTTGTGCATAATTATGAGTTGAACATACATTGTTTTGTATTATGAACCCACAGAAGTGCCTCTGCCACCCTAAAAATGAGAATTCTATAGTCCTATATTGAAATGGCTACAATGCTGGGCTAAAAATATTTGTATAGCATTATTATTGCAGGAATTACCATGGCAACTTGAATGACAGTATTAAGAATGACACCATAAGCCCATATTGCCTCACTCAAAGTTGCTAAAGAATTCAGAGTCACATAAAAATAAATTCTTTAGATATTAATATTCAAAGCAAGAAAATGTTCTCATTATTCAAAGCCTAAATCAAAAAGCTGACCATAATAATAATGGTAATTTATTTTTCATCAGATTTCCAGTGCATGGAACCACTAGGAATGGAGTCGGGAGAAATTCACTCTGATCAAATCACTGTCTCCTCCCAGTATAGCGCTATCTGGTCTTCAGAAAGGTCCCGGCTAAATTACCCTGAGAATGGATGGACTCCAGGGGAAGATTCTATCAGAGAATGGATACAGGTAAACAGATAACTTTTTTTAAATAGTATTAATAATACTCTGTGGGGAATGCAAAAGAAAAGACAAAAATAACAAAGTAAAGGACTTCCACATAATCTGAGAATCACTGCAAGTGAATAGCTCACATTCCCTATTAGACACACAAAAAAAGACTAACTCTCAAAGGTATGAAAAAAAGAAAAGGTCAGGAAGATTAATTCTTCTGCTTCCCACGTCTTTTGTTTTTTCAGTCTTCTGGGCACAAATAACAGAGATTTTGGTTTAGTGGAAAAGTCAATATTAGTTTAACATGCACTTAAAGTGGAATGTCCCAGTAAACTGAGCATGTGCTATGTCTCTAGCTGATTACAGTTAAGCATTAATACAGCACGGTGCTTTCATGCGCTCAGATTTCACCTCAGAAGACCTATGTCCCTTCTAGAATATGTTACACATCAAAAGAGTTCAATGGTTTCTGTCTTGTGCCTATTCTTCCACATCCTGAAGCACAACATTCATTAGCAACATTGGCTGCCTCAACTTTGCTCTGTTAATACAGGAGAAATCATGCAAACATTTGTTGCCACAAAGAGACTCCTTAAGTTCAGTCAATCTACTTGGGCTTATTGTTTGCTATTTGTTATTAGGTCCATGGCTTACTGGCACATGACCAGGTTAAGTTTATTCATATGAATTACTATATACAAATAACATATACCATCAAGCAAGTATTAATATCATTAGGTGGAAAAAAGCATTGATTTGTCTCAGTTATAGCTTGACTTACATTCTTAGTTGTAACCTAGATTCTATTTCTGTTGGCAAAAGCTAAGAGAAACACTTGAGCATATTAGATCAATATTCCTGATATTGAAAACTTGTTCATGTGCTTGAAACATTCCTCCTGCTTCTGTTGTTTTCTATAGGAAATTACTAACTGACATGTAAAAACAATGCCTTATTAGCCGTCCTTACAAACATTCACATTGGTGTTTCCTGTGAGGTTTGCTGTCGGCAAGAAAACTTAAAAACATGTTGAGTAGTATTTAGCAAAGGCAAAAAAGAGGGGAAATCTTTCATTTCTGATCCTTGGCACACAATGGGACTCTCAGGTGTCCTGCTTAGGGGTCCCTACACATCCTGAGCTCTTGGCAACTTGGTAATTGCTAATCAGACTTCAGAGTGGCAAGAAAACATTCTATTGATCCTTTTATTTACTTCGGAATAAATGTAAAAATCTCTGCAGCCTTATGTAGGTATAAAGCTTGTTATTAATCATTGCCATTTGCAATCCATGGAAAAAGGGTGGAATGCATCAGAATCAAATTCCACATGTTTCATCTGGTCAGAGGGCCACCCGCCACTTTTTCTTTATTTCCTTCTTTTCTGCTGTCATTTATGCATTATGACTCGATAATCAAAACAAGAGAGCTACTCAAACCTCATTCATTTTTTCTGTGCTTATTAACTTTATTAATTTATGATGACTATGTACATATATATATAGCTTAAGCCTTTCACTTAGAACTAGATCTCTCTGAGAAAAAGTTTCAAAGGACTTTTTTTAACCAGTAACTTTTTTTAATAACAAACACACAAGAGAATCCAAGCTGCTCTGGGGTTTATGCTTAACACAGCTCAGGGTACTTCGGGCCTCCTACCTGTGAGTTTCTCAGTCTCCTTAGCCTTCTGCCATAAACCAGGGTGCTCAGGGGCTGAAAAAAACACTGAGCATAATTTTTAGCAGCTTTATGCTGCTTCCAGATACCACATCAGCCAAGAAGCTGGTGGTTGTTCATATGCTATACTCTCATGCCACAGCTCTCACTTATTTCACCCAGCCCCTGGCTTTGAAAAGGAAGCATGAACTGTTTCCCTGAGCAGTCTAGCCCCAAGGCATCTCCTCCATTGCCCATGGCCCATATGGAGGGACTGGCACCCCCAAGGCAGATTTTATGGCAAAACAACTAGGCTGTAACAACCTTCTCTGCAGAGCTAGGTCTTGTTTGCATGACTGAGCCTGCAAAGTCTTGCCTGAAGATTCATTGCACTGAATAGGTATTAACAGAAGAGCTGTTAATCATTTCTACTGCTCAGCCTCTGTAACAGAAGCAGCCAAGCTATTTCAGAGATTGAGTATACCACCTTGTCTTTTCAGAGGGTACAACAGTTTATCTCATCTTTGGTTCCATTTGTGTCAGGAGGATATTAATTCTTATTTATTATGGCTTAATTCGATACTGACATTACTAAGTAAAACTTCCAAATGTGTTCTAAAAGCTTTCCTGTTAACTTTACTTGGTGATCTTTGAGAAGGGTGCTAACCTTTTCAGACCACCAGGCACCCATCTTCTACAAAGTCTTGATGCCGTTGGCAGTAAGCACGTTGAAAGCTTGTATTTAGATGAAATATTGAAATCCCATATTTCCTCTGTACAATTATCCCCAGGAACAGATGTTCATCTCCATGAGAGCTTACAGACAAACAGCCAAGGATAGGTAACTGATAAAACACTCTTAAATAACCTGTAAGAAAAAAAATAATTATAGTATTTTATAGGAGGAAGGTTTTTGTATAGGAAGGACTGGGGTCACTTTGCTCTGTTTTGTTCTGTATGCTGTTGTAAATTAACTATTTACGTGAAGTATTTGCTTTTGTGCAGTACAGCATAAATGGATTTTTGCTGCACAGTGCAAGAACTCAAGAACTCTAGAACACATTCAACATCAAAAAATAGGCTGGAGGGTACAGCAATGCTGAACTTGGAACTTCTGAAGTGAAAATTTCTGCCTACATGCCCTTGTCTCAGAGACAGAGATTTTGCGTGTATCAGTATTCATTAATTTCTTCACAATTGCAGGTTTCCAAACCTGCACACACACTGCAGCTTGTTAAGTAGCGATGTCTGCCTTCAAACTGCTAATATGCATATGCAACTAGGGCATATATATGAGATATGTACAATCATACATGGGAAAAACAGCTTAAAAATTCAGCTCCAAATGTTAATTTCCTTTGTGTACCAATTTTTTGAACAGGAGAAATATTATAGTTCTCCTTTCCTTTTACCCTTGCCTTCAAGGTTAATGTTTTTGCTAAGACAAAAGAAACAGAAAACCTCAGTTACATATCAGCAAAGGGAGATCAGTATCGATAAATGACGCCTAGAGGGCGTGCAATATGATTGTCTCCTTAGAGGTGTTGGTGTTTTTTGGTCTATTTCACTAAAAATACTTAGGAAAATAGTGTTGGCTTGTTGTTGTTAATAATGGATTTACATGAGTTCCATCTGTGGACATGAAACCCATTCTTTGGTGGCAAAACAAGGTTGCTCCTTTCTGTTTGACAGGGTACTAACTCCTGACTTCATCTGAAAGGATGCCTGCTTTCACCTGGCTCTGCTAAGTGAAAGCTGTCTTTCCGTTCCTCTCCTTAGTCGTTGAAATGTTAAAGCTTATATTCAAAATATCCATAGCACAGTCACACCGTAAGTCTGCACAGTTCTTTCTCCATTTTATTTTTATCCTCAAACAGAGGATAACAGAGTCACTCCAGATTGAATTTCTTCTTTAAAAACCCATTAATAAGGTTTGTGGATTTTCTAATATGAATGGAATAAAGATATGCATGAGGCAAGGGTTGCCAAAATAAGCATGAAGTTAGTATATTGTCATATGGGATGTTATTAGCTTCTCAACCTACTTGTTTATTACACTCGTGTTTCACACACTCGACTGCCCTTCAGTGTGAAATAGCATAATTTAAAATAAAAAATAAAACCAGCCCTTTAATTTAATCAACAGCAGGGAACTGCCATTGCAATGTAAGTCATTGTCCCTCATTAACATATCCTTTCACAGGAAAAATAGTATAGTGTTTCCATTTCTGTAATCTGAACAACAAACATGTTAATAGGTATCAGTTACCAGCCAGTTTCAGTACTTAGAACCAGTAAGAAGGCCTGTTCAAGGGTTTCACATCTGGTTTTAGTGAAACTGTTCTTGTCTGTGGTATTTAAAATTTAAAGAACTCCTGTTATTGTGCAATTGGGAATCCTAGGGGAGTACAATGTTAATGAAATCCATAATGTGCAGGGATTTTATGATTGCATTTTCAAGGCATTCCTTCAAAAGGGATGACTGATTTCTGCCATGGCAGCAGTAATTGTATTTTTACAGAGTAGATTTAAAGTTTGCATTTAAGAACAGCAGTTACGTTTACAGTTATCTGAAAAAAAAAGTAACGTGAAATCTTTATATTTAGGGAACTTTTTTTGCATCCTATTTCTGAAGCCACTGAGCCATGGGCTACTGTGTATGACAAGCCTTGCAACTTGGGATGCGCCACTGGGTCATGGCCAGCAGCCCTCCAGGGCACCGCAGGAGCCAGGGGGAGCTCAGGAGGAGTGCCTGGCTGGATAGGTGCTGTCAGCTACAGACACTTGTGACCCACGTGTGTGTGGTTTTGAAGGGAGACTGATTGCCTATTACCAGGGTCACTGGGAACCCGTGCCATCATCAATCCTCATAATAGTGTGGGTTTTCAAACCCACAAGGAGCAACACCTTCTGGGTACTTTTACTGCAGAATCTGTATGTTTTCTATCAAAATGTTTCTTCCAATGCATATAACACAAACCTTTACACTCCCACCAAGCTGGATGACAGTTTCTGGGTGGCACAATTTTTCTCTCATCCTGTAACACTGAACGAGACCTTCAGCTTGCCCAGAAAGCAAAGCATGTTTGCTAATAACACAAGCTCCTCAGTCCGTATTATGGCTGGAGTTGGACAAAACCATAAATCCAACTTTAAGAATCCTAGTATCAGATCAAAACTTTGCAGCCATAAAACAAAAAAGCAGTACTTATGTATAAACACACTCTGCCAGTTCAAATTTGTTCCAGAAAGGTTAACAGGGGGTTAACATAAATAGACATAGTACTCTGGATTGGGTATTATCTGTCATTCTGCAGCTGATGTAAGGCCATACGCTAGGATGAACTCCTTAGTGTGTGTTCTGCCTAATATGACATAAATGGTTAATCCAGTCCCAATGCATACTGCTGGGTTTTTCAGCAGGGCACAGATCTGGTATCACATGTAAACAAATGAAGTCAGACGTTGGCACAAGGAGCAGGTTTGGTCTGCTCCCTTTATCCTCTGCCTGCCCATCTCCATCTTGTCCCCCAGACATCCCTTCGGCACCTATAACTCTTGCAGAGTAATTCCTTAGACTTCTAGATGAGTTGGCCCTAGGAATATCAGTTGATCTGGTACAGAATTCCCCCTCTGCATCTTGCAGCATTTAGGGATCTGGAGAAAGGCCAGAGAGGTAAGAATAGGCCTCCTCAAAAAGCAGCCTGGGAGACCCCCCTCGCCTCCACTGATTGAAATATCAGTTGTTTATTTAACACTAACTCTCCCATGCAAGGAAAATATACTTCCATTGATTTAAAACACTTCTATGTATACACTACTTCATCAGAATGAGGGGGACCTCTGAGGTGGAATTTTCTTTCCACATTTATCTTCGTTCTTTTACATTTGCAGTAAGGTACATTCTTCATTATTCTCTCCTTTGTAAGCGAAACCCAGGAGCATGCCTTGTTGATGTGAACTGGTATATAGATTAGTACAGATTTATTCCTGTAGCACTTCTGAAAATAATTGCAGTTCATCGTTTGCTGTCTCTAACTTTCATCTGTGTCATAGCTTATTTCCTTATCAGGTATTTGCTTAAAAATACAGTCAGTATTTATACATGCTGCTGCACAGCACATTTGTTTCATTAACAGGTTTATTCTTACATCAGGCAGCTGTCTAGGTTGACTTTACTGAGCAAGCTTATCTAAATATTTCACATGAATGCTCAAGGAAGTGAACGTCAACAATGCCTGTTATTTTTATTCTTATTATTTCTGTTTCTTTTGGAATTTGATATGGCAGTGAAGTGCATCATATTATTGCATGGAATAACATGGAACCTGGTAAACCTCATCCTCCCAGTTCTCCTAGCCTTTGAAGGACTGCCTGAGACCTGAATTTCAGAGACTTTGTCGCAAGGCTTGCCCATCATTAGGGAGCACAGTGACATGAAAGCACAAAAACTGTCAGTCCTTTGTCTTCTCTACCACTTTAGAATACAAGTCATGTATTTGGCTCATGTCATTTTACAGTTCATAACTGCACTCCAGAAATTACAACAAGCAGAGTTAGCTTTGTGTAGAAAAATGTTACAGTTATCTTACGGTCTTAACATGCTTTGCACATGGGCAAAGAATGACAAAAGAATACTCCTTTCTGGAAATCACAGCCAGTACAGACTGTGACACAGTGCAGAACTGGGGTTAATTGACCCAGCAGGATAGATTCGTACCTTTATTTACTGTGACATGGGAATAAATGGTAGAGTTTCACAAAGGCAAGTACTGAAATTAGACAAGAGGGAGAGGGAAAAATAAAAGGGCCCTGCAACCTATGAAGGTCTTTTTGATTATTCAAAGTGCTTTAAGAGCTATTTTAGTACCAGAAAGTTCCCAGCTGTAGATTTATCACCCTGGGGAGGCTGGAGGGATGCTCAGAGAAATGTGCAAAACCATTGGCAGCCTTATTGCTGCAGAAGTTCAGGTGCAAAATGGAGTTTAGAAGAAAATCCTCTCTACCTCCCTCTGACATGTTTCAGCATCAGCCCTAATACAGACGGGAGTCCTGTGTGGCTCCGAGCAATCCTGCACGCAACATATGGAGGAGCAGCAGAAGCAGAGCTCCTCAGAGCCTCCACTACCAGCCTAATCATTATAATAGTTTCAGCTCTTTCAGGGGATCCATTATGCAGAGATCTGAGTAGTTTGTATATAACTCTGTAATTACCTATGCATCCACTTTCCAGTCCAGGCCTACATCCCCTCAACGGCTGCAAGACAGATGGCCCTTTAAAGCTGAGATAGTGAATTAAAAATGTGTCCAGTAAAAATGTTGATTCAGCAACTACTAAAATAATTTTGTAAATTTATCTCATTTTTACTAGCTGGTTCCAGAAGGGAAAGAAATTAAAACTTTTAAATATGGCTTTAAACTCAAAATCACGATTGTTGGGGCTTTTTATTAATCAAATAATCTTTTTCTTCTACTTTCATAGAAATTAAAGCCACTTAAAAAAACTCTGTACAAATTACTCCTCTCCCTCTGGTTTTTCTTTCCTTTCACCAGGTTCACGTTTGGCTTGACTCAAAACGTTTGTTAGAGTTTTCTGCTTTTTAAACTGCCATCAAGCCAAAAAAGCAGTTGTTTGTGCCATTCTGCTTGGCAGGGGAACTCTCTCCCAGATGGCCTGTGGACCCCATGAGGGATGAGGCAGGTTTGCCCATCCAGCTACCAGGAACTGCAACACATCTGCTTCAGCACAGCCAGGAATTTCTGCAGATGTGAAGAATGGTGTCTCAGGAGGAGATTTTTCTGAGTCCAGCAGAAATAAATTAATCTACAAGACTAGGCCAGTGTCAAACTGCGGGTGAGGTAGAGCTCAAGGCTAGAAGTTAAGTGACTAAGGGTAGTGGCTAAAAACACAGCCTTGGTTAGGAACGCACAACTGAGACAGGTTATAATAAGCACAGTTGTTACTGAGCTAAAGGTCTCGGTTCTCACCGGGCTGACCCTGAGTTGGAGACGATAGGTGTACTGCTAAATGCTTTGCAGAGGTGATTGTGCATTTTTATTCACTCTTTCCACACCTACACAGTAATACGAAACTGAGGAGTTCATGCATCCAGTGGGCCCTTCCCCACCCCAGCATCCATGCTGCAGATAGCTGAGCTATTATTTGCCTCCCCTGTCCTTGTGTCATCCAGATTTTCTATCCAAGTTTTATTCTGTTCTGCCCCTTAGGTGACATTTTCACTGCCGTAGCAAAATAGGTAAAGTGGAAGGATAAGTGAGATTTCTTCCAAGTGGTAAATACCTGCCCTTCAGAAAACAACTTGTCTTCTTCCCACATGAAAAAAAAATATATTTTTTTTTTCAACAAGTAAATGCTTCCTGTTTTGCTTTATCTCTAATGTTTTCATTCAAGGTTTTCAAAAGTGCTTTAAAAAGGCAGAATAAATGCCATAGCTGTCTAATAAACAACACCTACTAGGAGAGAAAATACAGTTGACCAAACATTAAGCTGAGGTTTGGTTCCTCTGTTTTCAGGAATAACTGGCTTCACGTCAGAGAAGCACTGTTTATACGTAACTTCCACCAACCACCTGTACCTATGTAGTCTGGTCCTTCTCTTTGTTGCAGTCTCCTCTGTTGAACACTTTGGGCCAAACTAATTTCATGTGTTGATCCTCTGAAGCTGTCAAAAAGATCAATTTGTCCTATCATATATAACACCAGGGCGTATTTTAACTGGACATATTTAGGTTATAGATCATAGTACTGTAGACTAAGGTGGCTTTCAGCCTTAACAGAGACTGAGCCAGCTCCTCCATTGCAAATCCTTTTAAATTCAAGCTACGAGCTGAAGAGGTGACATAATGCAATTTTAAAGTGCTCTTATTGGGCCCTAAAAATCAACTGTCCACAGGAGTGTTCCCCCCTTTCATGACAAGCTTAACTAAGAAAATACGTTCTATGATTATTTTTAAAAGCCACAACACTTACAAATCAATAGCTTTGCTCTTTACATAACTGGAGGTAGGTTTTAGGGAGGCAAAGTGCGGTTACACAAACCAGGCATCATTAGCTGACCAAAGAAACCCTGGAAACGAATTCCCCATGGTTGGACTTTGAGCAGAATGACAGAGATGGGGAAAGGCAGTCTCCCTCATTTGCTTTAATAGCAGGGGAAAGTTGTCTTGGGACTTGGCAGCCTCCACCATCCCTTCTGCTGTCTCACTTTGTCCTCCAGCACAGGACAAGAGCATCGCGCACAGCAGATAAAAGGTCTCCCAAATCACAGACTCAGAAGTATTTCATCTATACGTGTGCGTTCAGGGAGCTATGAGGGATGTAGCAAAGAAAAAGCAAAACGATCTTTGAAAGCATAGTCTTTGTCCCTCATTTTTCACCGCACATTTACAGAACCCTCACCACTGCAGCTACCTGACGCTTTTCTAGAAGGCAGCAGAAACTCATATTTTAAAAAAGCAGTGACTTGCTTGGTGACCCAGTAGTAAATTAAAATCATCATACACAATGTGTATGAAATAGAAAATCGAATTCTGGTGCAACAAAACTGACAGTTCCATTTAACAGAAAATAAATGAATGCAGACTCCTGTGGATGAATGACTGATTTAAAGAGACTGTGCCGATTTTCCAAGATGAGAAAGCCAATCACAAGAAAATACATGTATGTCTACGTGACACAGGCTATACACCTATTCCTATTGCCAGTGAAATTAGGCTTTAAAAGTTTAAAATCTTAAACACTGACACTTTTTCCTCATTTTGTTGCTACTTTTTCATAGAAAACCGAAAGCCTGAACTTTAAAAATATCTAAGTGTAACAAGTTCCAGTGATTTCAGTGGAACTCACCCTGACACAGTCACTGCACAGTCAAATCTATGTACACCATCAAGGTGTGCTGTCTGAGACAGCAGAGGTTTAATTCTGCATAGCATACCATCTCACCGTTAGCTTCCTACACAACTAGCATAGGTACGCTGTGAAACAGGAAGAAGAGGTTATTTCTGTATGTTTACACATGTGTAATATTGTACTTATATTCAAAATACCAAAAGCATTATAAATGAAGTCCTTCTGCCTGTGCCCTCTGATTTTAACAGAACAGCAGCTGGAAAAAAAAAAAAAAAAAAAAGTCCTATAGAACTTTATAGACAAAATTCACTGTTTTCCACCCAAAGCCCAGTTATTCACGTGTGAAGCAGCGTGATAGAGAAGCTTTGGATTCCCATTTGTGCATTAACTGCTCAGTAAACTTCGGGGGAAAAGAGTCCTACAATTATGTCCTTCTCTCAGAATAGAGTGGTTCTGCAAGTATTGCTATAGAGTTTCCCTTTTCTATAGTTTCTAACACAAACTGGGAAAGTTACATTCAAATTGCACTAAATAGTTGTCTTCATTCCAGATCAGAGGATTAAGTTCAGGTTTAAAATTAAATGTAAATTACAAATAAGTATTCAGAAAACGTTAATTAAAAGTATTACGTTCCTGACTCATTTCTTGCTCAGCAAGGGTTCCTAAGTATCTTAGCTGGAGAAAGGGGCCATTCACATTCCTCCTTTTTTTTGACCAAGTCATTGTACATGTCTTAGGTTATCCATTTGCAAGTTAATGTAGTGCAGAGCAAAGGTTTTCATTTTAAAGAAGTAATATTTCACAGCAAGATATGCTCCTGCAAGATGTAAAACATTCTTTTCTCTAAAGCACTGAGAGTTAATCAGCCTTTCTGTTCATTGCTACAGAGAGGGTTTGAATGACATAAGATGCTGATTACTTAGATCCCAGAGTCTATAGAAATCCAATACGATTACATTTTCCTCCTTTTGTTATCAGAGTTTATTGTATCTTGGTGTTCAGGTTTTAAGTAGTTTTCAAGCAAAAAAAAAAATTAAGAAAAAGGTATTTTCTGAGTCTTCTGAACAGCGATCATGTTACATCAGAGCACCACATGAATGCATAAGGTGGAGCTTGCAAACGAATAGCAGAAGGATCATTCCCTATCACTGCATGTGCACTGGATGCATTTCATACAGTAGTGAGCCCATTTCAGGGGAGCACTGCATTGCCCTTGCATTTAAACCCAACTCCTTCAAAGACTCACACTAAAAATATCACACAAACCTAATGTGTACCAGTGGCAGCACCTCTCTGGGCCCAGTCGCAGCATTTCTCTTTCACATTTGATCTTTATAGTTTCCATACTAGAGCTATTTGGTTTGCTGAATTCTGGAAATGTCTCAAGTTGAAATGCTAGTGTATTAACCTGCTATACTGAGTCTCTTTTGTTTCTCTTTACCAGAGTGCTGCTTGCCAATTTTTACAACTACAGCAGATTTTACTATTCAAACAGAACCAGATGGAACACCAGTTCAAAGAACATGTCAGAATTAAATATTTCTTTTTTAATTAGTTACTTCTGATTTATGCAAAAAAAAAATTAACATAAGAGTGGGAGAATGTGCCATGAATCCAGATGCAACACAGCCCACACAAGCATTATCTTTCCTCTGTCAGAGACACAGAGGTCTTTTCTTTCATTTCTTCATTGTCTTTTTTTCCTTTTTCTTTCTGGATTTCATTTCTCTTACACTTTCTGCATCTTTTCCTTATTGAACAGCCCCATAATGTTGACTAAGGCTCTCTTATGTTCATCAGTCATACTTTTTCATCATTATCTTAAATTTTCTCTTGTAGAAACTGGCTGATCTTCCTCTAAAAACATTACTGTACTCAGTACTGCGATCCCAGCACCAGTATCTTAATGTGATGACATCCTTTAAGTCTATTCTTTGTTGTCAGTTGGAGGAATCTTTATACTTGAATTTTTTTCTGCTGCAGAGAAGCATTTGGGCAGAAGGTGAAGATTGTGAGGAATATTTCAGTTGCTAAAGAAAGTTTATTTCCTTTTTGCTGCCAAGCATTGATATTTCTTTAGCATGAATGTTTGCTCATCTTCTCTTTCGTGCTTCCCCATTTTTGCCAAGTCACATAAGGATTGATTAGAATCATAGAACCATAGAATAGTTAGGGTTGGGAAGGACCTTAAGATCATCGAGTTCCAACCCCCCTGCCATGGGCAGGGACACCTCACACTAAACCATGCCACCCAAGGCTTCGTCCAACCTGGCCTTGAACACTGCCAGGGATGGAGCATTCACAACCTCCCTGGGCAACCCATTACAGTGCCTCACCATCCTAATAGTAATGAATTCCTTCCTGATATCCAATCTAAATTTCCTCTGTTTAAGTTTTAACCTGTTACCTCTTGTCCTATCACTACAGTCCCTAAAGAAGAAGAGTCCCTCCCCAGTATCCCTATAGGCCCCCTTCAGATACTGGAAGGCTGCTATGAGGTCTCCATGCAGCCTTCTCTTCTCCAGGCTGAACAGCCTCAATTTTCTCAGCCTATCTTCATACAGAAGGTGCTCCAGTTCCCTGACCATCCTCATGGCCCTCCTCTGGACTTGCTCCAACAGTTCCATGTCCTTTTTATGTTGAGGACACCAGAAGCGCACACAATACTCCAGGTGAGGTCTCATGAGAGCAGAGTAGAGGGGCAGGATCACCTCCTTCGACCTGCTGGTCACGCTTCTTTTGATGCAGCCCAGGATACGGTTGGCTTTCTGGGCTGCAAGCGCACAGCATAGCAAATAGCATAGCATAGCAAAGCATACTGACTAAGGGCAGTTGTTAGGCACAAACTAGAAGTTGAGCATGTGATTAGCTGCTTTCTCTTCTGGGGCTTTCAGGATGTTGCTGTCAAGGTCAATAAGAAAGACTTCAGTGATTCAGGAGAGATCTTACTAACATCAATGTCTCCTCTTTTTTCTTTTTACGGAGCTGCCACAGTATCACTGAGAATTTTGCACAAAGATCTAGAACACTTTACAGCCTTAACTACTGTCACTAAACGCAGGATGAATATTTACACCCTGTCATTAAGCAAGGACTTGTGCTTTTGTAACTCATTTCAAGGACAAAGACTTTTGAAAGTAATTTTCCAGCCAAATTAATTAGACTGTTTTCAGAATTTCTACTAAAGCTTGTGCCATTTCTGCTTAGCATTATAATCTTCTTTACTTAAAGCTCAGTAAATAAAGGAATTGACTGGTAATTGTATATACATCATAGGAGAGCATGATTGGTCAAATCAACAGCAACAACTAATAAAAAAGATGAACTATTGCTTAATTAAATATTTGACAGAACAGTGAAGCATCACAACAGTTAATCTGACTCAGAGCACTGTCTGCTATCTAGGGAAATGACAGAGTTCTCTGAAAATATTTACTTTGGTATGTTGTGTCAAGTGATGGATTATACAGCTTTTCAAGCCACAAGAGATGCCCACAACAAAAAGCTTCCTGTTGTTAATCAAACTCCAGCACTTTGTCCTTTATTTTCTCAGGCTGTTAAACAGACAGACCTACAGTAGGAGTGTTAAAAGCTGGTAAAACTGCTCCCTTGCTACAGCTCCCTCGATGACTGTATTTTATTTTACGAGGCAGACTTTCATTCTGAAAATATGGTCTTCCATACTATGACATGGTTATGCATGATGAAAGGAAGCAGCAGTATTAATTTCAAGTCTTGTATGTTGTGTGTTCTTTATCCAGCAGTTCACTAAGACTTGCTACATCATTCATTGTACAGAGCTAACTGTTATTGGTTTTCCTTCTCTTTAACTGGTGTCTAATAAAATGAGTATGTGCATGCCACCCCTTCTACATGTATGCCTTAAAAATGCGTCACCCACCCACTGTCTTTGGAAACAGTAAGACAGCAATAAAAATATTTTTCCTGGATGCTGAAAGATATTGCAGAATAAATAGTGAGGAAGTAATTCATATGTAGAAAGAGCTAGTGTCTTGCAATATGCTCTGGCAGGAAAAAAAGTTGATTTTAGAAGGAGGAACAGCTAGGGCTTTTTTTACATGAACATTTCTCTCCTGTAAAAAAAAAAACAAACCACACACACTTTAGATGTTCTGTATTTCTTGTAAGTTAGGGGCCCATTCCTACAGGCAAGTCCACTCCCAGTCTTGTACTTGCTAATGAAGGCAGTCACGTTGCTGCACTGGCAATTATCAAAGGCTGTGGCTTTGCATAAGGCCCTAAGGCATCATTTTCCAAGAGAGATATGCTTTTTTATCTGAATGAAAGTGAACAAATTTTGAAAAAAACCCAATTAGCAACATACTGCAGTTAGTCAAAGCTGAAACTCTGGTCATGGAAATGAAATGTCAAGATTCCAGGTTTGGAGACAGCTGCCTATCTCGGATCACAGCCATACAGCATGCAATAACTTCTAAAATTGCTTGCATCCTCTAAAATAAATACCAGATGTTTGTTTATCATATGTGCAGAAAGTTAAATGTCAAATAATTGCAGGGAAATGCATTTGATGTTCATCTTCAAAAGTACTGTATTTCATCACCACCTCTCTTCACAGTTCATTTTAATGTGAAACACAAGTTCTTGAAACAAAAAGGCCACAAGAAAAATAATTGTTAAAGATTTGTATTGCTACCTCAGCTGGAGGAGACAGAATCTGAGAAAAATAGGTTACTTCTGGTCATGTTAACACTTCGAGACCTCTGTGGAGATGACATAAAAGTAGATTGGAAATCACACAGTGTACTCTATAAGCATAAGCCTCCAAAAAGCCTAAGAACTCCTATCTGTTTGGTAACACAGCTGTACTAGAGATACTACCCTCTGCAATAATTCCTCCGCCTAAAGTTGTTCAGAACTGTGTCTTACCACAGCTACATTTTGGTACCCTTAAGTGCCAACTGTTAATAGCAGTTCATATGGTTGAACTTCAACTCTGCAACATTTAGAATGTGCATTTTACACACAATTTTGCATTTTACAGAAAGTAAAGTTTTAAAAATCATTGGAAAGAAAACAAAATACATCACAAAGTGGTTAATGAAATTGAGCTCAATAGCTCATTAAAATGTCATGCAGTTTCTGAGGGGAGTTCTCTGCATAATTTATTTCTCTCACCTTACTTGGAGGAGAAGCCTGGTACATTTAGAGAGCTTGATTTACAAACATACTTAGGCACCACAGAGGGGTGCTCAGTGTTGCAATTCTGTTTGCACGCACCTGGAGAGAAGCGGTTCCTTTCTGGAGGCTACAGCAAAGAACTGTCAAAGGGAAGAAAATGCCTTAAGCTCTGCCTCTTTCCTGAACCCCTGCATTGACACAGAGTTAGTACTAAAAACTCCAATCCTTCTGCTTCTCTTCTGCTTAGCCCCACCTTTCTTATTTGCACTTCTCCTTTTCCACAAAACACTAATGGAGAAAGGTTATTCTTTTTTCTTCTATCAGCTTGTGAGCAAACACCCCCTGGTATGTGGCAGGCCTGGAGCTGCAGCTTGCTTTTCCAAGAGGTTTAAAACTGTTGCACATAGCTAAACACTCAACCCATCAACCTCCAGGTGCTCCAGGAGAGGACTATAGTTCCAGTTTTTAAGAAGCCCACTAGATTTGCTGATCTGGATAGAGCGCATCTATAGGAAGGGATGTTCTCACTAACAAGAGATGCCTTCCTATTCCTGTACCATATTACACAGTTATTGGAGCCATGAGCACTAATGAGGTTTCCCCTTCCCTATCTAGAGGCAATAAATTAGAGGTCTTCTCAGAGTCTTTCTCTCCCGGTGAGCTGAGCTGCTAACTTCTGGCAGGAGAATTCCTGCCTGCCTTTTAAATTCTGCCAGATTTCAGGCTATATTCATTGAGTGTCTAGGACTTAGACCTAGGCAGTGGGATAGATGCTGTGGGATATTCAGTGCCCTGGGAGTTAGAGAGGTACATTGAATACCAGCATTTGGGACCAAGCATAATCTGGGGAACTGAAATTCTTTGATGAAACAAGCCTGAGTTGCTTTAACAGTGACTGGTAGCTGTAATTGTTAGTTCAGGCATCAACTAATCAAACCTTCCCCTAAATGCCCAATGTTAAATTTTAGCTTGCCTTCAAATACCTAGAACTCTTGTAATAGGCCATTTCTTGACTTTATTCACAATGAAGTACTTACTGTATATTAAAAAGCCCCTACTAGAATCATTTCAAATCAGCTGGAACAGTACAGGGTTGGGACCCTAATCATTTCAAAACTGAAGAGCTGTTTCAAATTGTAAGAGAAGCAGATCATTTAAATAACTTAGCTCTGCACTCCCTCAGACTTCCAGATTTTCAAGTGCACTTCAGCCTGGAAGTGAATGTGGTATTGGACATAACTCAGTGCAGCACACTTTACAATCAGCAGAGTACAGTTTGGAGAGCATTTCAAGTTAAGCTGAGATTGCTCAGTGCAGTGATGCCCACATTCCCCCATTAACTTTCAGATTGCAACAATCTAACATCTGAGACTCTCCAGTTACTTTAAATCACTTGATTGTTTTTGTAAGGTGGTGCTGGGATTCTTTTTTTTTTTTTTTTTTTTTAAGACTGAACTTTTGTGTCATGACAGAAAAATATGTTTCAGCATTTCACCCCTAAAGACAAGGGCTAAAATGTTACATATAGAATTTACCAGCCTTAAAAACGGGGGCAGGGGCTTTGCCCTGAGAGATTGTTCTATCTGTCACACACAAGGCTCCTATTCTTGTGCTGGAAGACTTCAAAATGCCTCACATATGACATGGGCATTGAAAGAGCAACCAGTCTGTCCTCAAGCACTTCCTTCAACCTTTTGAGAGAGCATGTTGATTTAACTGCTCCAGCGCCTTTGGATATATGACACACATCCAGGAAAAAGGATGCCTGTGGGACAGAAGGGTCATATATTCTGCGTCCTGGAACTTGGGAAATAATAAAAAGCCTAAGACATTCATGGGCCATTCACTTGGGAAGAGTTAATTAACCTATTATTATCCTACTAAGGTCTGGACAACTGAAGTTTAGGGGAATAAATTATTCCAATTAATATCATATGAGTAGTCTCATTTTATATTGAAATTAAGTGGGTTGCTTTAGGAAACAAAGAGAAGATTCTAGCTGCAGAGAAAAAGAACGATGACTTTGCTTTTCATTGGTTTGTTATTATGGTTAAAGAAAGGCTGTAAGGCATTTCAAAGCTGTGTCACCAACCTGGCTGTGAGAAAGTTTTGTGCTTAGTTTCATCCATTTGGCAGCTGGAGTTGTATACTGGGACAAAGGTTTTGTTTGCCAGCAGAACTGACTTTGAGTAGCTGCACTCCTGCACCCCACACCATCCTCCCAGCAATGTCAATACATCTTCTGTCATACCACATGATGAACTAGATAAGTAAACAGATTTGGTTGACAAACAAATAAACAAGTGGGGGAAGGGAAACTTAACCTAGATCACTTGTCCATTTGGCTGCAATGTAACTTCACGAGAGAAGGAGAAAGAATGAGTGAAGAAGAGAGAGGGCCTCTAACACGCATTCATGTGCACACTATAGCATTCATTTCTCCTGCAATTTCAAAATGTCATTATTTTCTAATGTTCTAATGTCATTTGACAGAGCAAAATTATTGCACCTCTGCTAATGCTTCTTTCTGTTTTCTTCAAATACATCATACAGTACAAGAAACTCATTTGCTTTTTCCCCAGCAAAATCACACAGTGATTCATAAGTATCTTGTGACTCACTAATACACCAGAGGTTTCTTTTCTTCTCTTCTGTTTGCAAATGATGATCTCCTGGGTTTTAGAAGAATTCTAGTTATCATTCCCTAAGTGCACAACTTTGATATTGAACTATTAAATTTCATCCCATTTCTAATACTGCAGTCCTTACGGTCGTTCAGTTCTCACTGCATGAGTCTCCCCTGTATTGATAATGCCTTGCAGCTTTGTGTCCTTAGCAAATTTCATTAGCATCTATTCAAGGTAGTTAAAGTATGAAGTAAGATTGTACACGAGACTGATCCTTGAGGAGCATCTCTATTAACTTCTCTACAGCCTGGTGTTTTCCATTGCACTGATGGGGTCTCTTGTTCCTCCTCCACAGAGGAAATTTAATTCTCTGGCATGTGAATAACACTTCTGGGTAATTAGGCAAATGTTCCCATCTCTTGTGTTGACACTATTTACCAAAAAAGGACATTATGGCTATATTATTATCAACAATATGTTGCAATTTCCTTTATATGAAATCCTTATTATATTTGTAAAACATGGGGGAGGGGGGAGGGGGCAGAGTGGGTGTCACTTCTGCAGTGCTGTTATGCTCTGAACTGATTGTCCTTCTGTCTCAATTCATTTGTTACCACAGGTAGATCTAGGCCTTCTCCGCTTTGTTTCTGGAATTGGGACTCAAGGAGCCATCTCAAAAGAAACAAAGAAAGAATATTATCTGAAAACATACCGCGTAGATGTCAGCTCCAATGGAGAGGACTGGATTACACTGAAGGAGGGAAACAAGCCTGTCGTAAGTCTTTTCTCCCGTACCTCTCTTTGGCCAAGAACTGTTAATTACTATCAATTGTTTAAAAAAATAAACAGGATTAAGGTATCACAGTTTTCATCAGATTGCTCAGGGTTAATAATATCCCAAATCCAAAACATAGCTATTGTCTCAGTAGTAATGAACTACAAAAATTGTTTATCCAAAGCACAAAGCAACTGAAAATGGTGCAAGGTGCTGTCCTGTCTGTTGTACCCAAAATAATGTGAGTGGTTCGACTCTTTTCCCTGGAGTGTGCTGCTGCTTCCTAGTTTGCCAGAGACTTTGTATGTGACCTTAAGAAAAACACTGTGGGGAACTTTTTTAAAGATATGTAGCTCCCTTATCTGCAATGAAGCTGTGGATATGCAGTGTGTCAGTGCCTCAGATCCCTGTGCATAGCCATGCTGTCTTGCAGGAGGGCTAGCAAGTGATTAGTAGTTCGTTAGACTTCCAAGCTCCTCAGTGATGGGGGTCATGCAGACAGATAATTAGGCACATCTTTCCATCCTTATAGATTTTTAGCACCTTTCCATTTATCAGCAGATTTGCTCTCTGTGACCTCCCAATGAAACAGCTTTAGGCACTCCTAAGAAAAATCTTCATTATGTGCTACCATGAGCATAGAGCTCATTACTGAGAAGTCAGTTCTGCTCCAACTCTCACATGAATAGTCCCAGTGAGGCTGTGCTTCCCTTCCCACCTCGCTCAGGATGTGCCCCAGAGCAGCATCCCTAGAGGCTGCCAGCGGCTGATGCAACTGGAAAGATTTTGTGGTACCTCCCTTCAAAATAGCTTTTTTTGACCCTTCTGTGAAGACCGAGAAGATCTGTACAATATTAAACTCTATCAATGTAACCATATCTAGCTCTAAATATTTGGTTACTGATATTTGTCCCTGATTCATCTGTAAGTGCTACACCAAGTCTGCTGTATTTATCTAAGCAAAATGATAGCAGTGTTTAACATATACATCTTTCTTCTTTGAAACACTTGGTAAAACAACAAAAAATGAATCCTGACAGCTTCTCTTTGACAGGTATTATCCTGTTTTTACAGAGAAGGAACTTTAGATGGTCAAATGCTACAGTGTGGGTACTGTATAATGATGTATAGAGGTACAATAACTGGCTTGCCTAAAGTCACAAGAGAAGCAAATGTGGCCAGTCTCCTGAAACACAGGGTCTCCTAGCTCTGGTTTCCATGATCTGAACAAATGCCTCTTTCAGAATCAGACCTTTCTTGATCTTCAATACCAGCTTCTATTTGTAAACTCTTCAAGAGTGTAGTTTACATGAGTTTGTCTTGTACATGATGTCCTTAGTGAGAACACTTACTAAACCTGTGTTATTTGTTCAAAGGGTTTATAAAAGAATCAGGTTTCTAAAATGGCTATATTTTACTGTTAATCAGGTCAAGAAAAACTATGCACCATTCTTCCTCTGATATTTTTAAACAAATGAAAAGTTAAGTAGTCTTGGCTACTGAAGAAACAGCAAAAGCAGGCAGCTGCAAATCCCTTCAAGGCAGCCTCACATGAGAACTGGGACAGAAGAGCTCACTAATTGCATATGAGAAGCTATGTACTTTTGAGAAAAGACTGATTTTCTCTATCAGTCAGACCTTGACAAAACTACAGTAGGTTCTCCCAGAGAAAATAAAAGTTGCTGAAAAGTAGCTCCATTTAAAATCTTTTGCTAACTATGAAACTCCTATGTTAAATTACTTGAGATATAACTGAGACTGATGAGTTGACAGCTGTGCGCTGCTGGTCTCTGCTCCATGAGTGCAGTTACTGCAAGTAACAAACAGGAAAGTGGACAGTGTATGTATCTCCCATAAAAGGAGAGAGGTTTATATCTATGGAAAACAGGAAATTGCTCCTCTCTACGTGAGGAAGAAACAGGAAGCTGAATCACCTTCTTTGGGCTAGAACATTGCAAGGTTTCAGCTTTGCTAGGAAAGAGCGTGTCTGCAGGATCCTCAACGTGAAAGCACAACACAATCCTGTCCCTTCTTGTGGAAGTCTCATTGTTCATATAATTTGACTGCTAGCCTCAGGAGACACAGACAAAATCTTAGAGCCTGACATGTACATTTTAAATAGACTTCCATCTCAGTATGCAAGAAAAACTGAGTATGTTTATCCTTCTTAAAAATTATTTTAAAACAGCAGGTTAACAAAGCAAGCTTTGCACAATACGCTCCGCAAAACTCTTTTAAGTCTAAGGATAACAAAATAATGTGTGTTTTTATCCTAACTCTGTATGGGATATTTATGGTCTGACCCAGAGGTTCTGAAGCTTTTTGCATCATTTTATAAATGTACGAGGAATAAATCTGCCTAATGGGACGTTGAGGGATTCTTCCAGGACATGGCAGTCCTTGGGTGAGAAAGACCATCATATGTCATTCCTGCATATAGATCTGGACATCAGGAACACTTCAAAATAGACTGGGAGTGGACAGACCCTTGTTGCACTCAATTGAGCTCTTGCTCTTAAAATGGTCCTGACCTCTCCTGATCTGCTCTGCAGTGTTATGGTGTGTTATGGGACTCTGCAGCTGGCAAGTATTTTTTAATATTATTGAACATGTTGAATCTTCTTTTTTAACTCTCCAAGGAAAGTTTATCTGTCTCCAAAAATTGGCTTAGAGTTTAATGAAATAATTCCCTACACAAGTCTTTCGTCTCAAACCTCCCTTCCCTAGATAACCGTGGTTAGACCTTGAATCATAACTATCTGTAAAACACAGAATTATAAACACTATTTAAGAGAAAGACTAACAAATATATACTTTTTCTTTCCACACAAAGGTGTTTCAAGGGAATAGCAATCCCACTGATGTTGTTTACAGACCTTTTGCCAAACCAGTTTTAACACGGTTTGTGAGAATTAGACCTGTGTCTTGGGAAAATGGAGTATCACTAAGATTTGAAGTTTATGGCTGCAAGATAACAGGTATGTCTTGGTAAGGATTTTAAAACCAAGGGAACTTATTTTGCCTCTGCTGTTTTATTTTTATGAGTGAAATGCATTTTCACTATTTCCACTGTGGTGTGAGTGGATAAATGGAAAAAAAAAAACAACAAACCAAACACAATAAAACACTACAACCCAAACATACAGGGTTATCTGAATGTTGTTCTGGCATTGCCTTTTACGTGTTCAGTTTAATTATTTTATAGATTTATGCAGAATACCTGAAATACAGGGACACTTTGCAAATTCCTATCTTGTTTTTCCTTCCTAAACCTCCAGTGTCTCTTTCTCATGCCTGCTATTTATAGATAGTTCTCAGCAGGTTTCCCAAGAAACAAACATACATAGCTTGCATCGCAAGGTACAAACACTTAGTTCTGAAGTCTATTCAAGCGTTATCATCAAAATACTATCTTGGATTAAAAAAAAAAAAAAAAAAACAAAACCAAAAACCAAAAAACAAACCAGTCACAAGCATTAATGTTTTCTGAAGTCTTTTTTCCACCTAGTTTTAGTATTTCTATGACTTCTACAAAATAAAAGCATTTTTATATGTAAAAATACAACTTATATTTAAAGAAAATATTAATGATTTAATAGATTTACAAAGTTGATTTTTCTAAAAAATACAGACCATCAATTTACAGCACTTAATACAGTTCATTGGCACTGATTTAAAATAGTTCTAGAGATTATCCTTTTTGTTTTTCAGTTAAAGTGTTTCTTTAGTCTTGAAAATGTTTCTTATGACTGGTTTCCATAAAGCAGGAAAACAATATCACTGATTACTATGTTATAGAATACCAAGTCATTCTATGAAATCTTTTCAGATTAGATGAAGGTAATATCAGCAGAACTGCTGTTGCATTGTATATTGGAAATCTCTATTTCTTGTTAGCAGAAACTTTGAACTTACATTTATCTGGGACCACAAAAGAAGCAACTATTTAGTTTCTGTGTCATTTGAAAAAGCCTGAAAGACCAAAGAAACACGACATGAAAATTTCAAGTACAGCAATAAATTATAAGTTACAGAATGTATAAAAGATTTCCATTTCCAGTGTCACCAAAATTAAGGATTCTGCAACCAGGTTTTGGCTGATTTGGGAAGTTTTCTCTATGGGAATATTCACAAATTCAGACGTGACCCTGCACTCTTTGCCTTAACAAGAAGAATAGAAAACAAGAATAGAATACGATTTTCTGATCCTTTTGGTTCCCACCAAGCCAGAAATACTTGTGGTATTTTGGTACTTCCTGCCAAAACTAGGATGTGCAAGTTTGAACAAATGAAAATTATACACAAATCCAGAAAGATTATTTTGGATGTAAGAAAGAAATAAGTAATTGCTCATGATAGATAAATTGACTGATGTGTCCTGTTTCTGTTTTGGTGCTTGTTCAAATTAACTAGTTTTTTGCTTGTTTTTCTGTAGATTATCCTTGCTCTGGGATGCTGGGTATGGTGTCTGGGCTCATTCCTGACTCTCAGATTACTGCATCTACTCAAGTTGATCGAAACTGGATCCCAGAAAATGCTCGCCTCATAACAAGCCGTTCAGGTTGGGCGCTGCCACCAACTACTCATCCATATACAAACGAATGGCTTCAGATAGACCTTGGAGAAGAAAAGAAAGTGAGGGGAATAATTGTCCAAGGAGGCAAGCACCGAGAAAACAAAGTATTCATGAAAAAATTCAAAATTGGCTACAGCAACAATGGGTCAGATTGGAAAATGATCATGGATTCCAGCAAGAAAAAGATAAAGGTAAGGAGAAAAGCTCCACACTAAAAAAAAAAAAGTTGGATTTAAAAGAAAAAAGAAAAAAGTTTTCATTAAATTTGTACACATCTATCTCTGACCTTAGAAAAGGCAGACAGCTGGGATGAAGCCAAGCACAAGGTCTCCTAAGGCAGCAACCCTGAAGGGATGCTGTGGGAGCAGTCCCATGCCAGAGGGCAGGAGCTAGCCTTAGGATATTTGCCTCTCTCTGAGGCAAAGTTTTTGTTTATTCACAGCTAGCTCAAACTTTAGGTCTGACATGGGTGGTGTGACTCTGTGGCCCCTAGGTTACTTGAAATATACCATGTGATGGTAATAAGTAACACTGCCAGAAAAATAGTTTCCTCTGAAGTTTTTCCACTGACAGTCAGCAAACTTATTTGAAACACTGAATTACTTTTCTTCTGCTTCTTTTTTGTCTGTGCAGTAGAATGAGAACAGTGTTATTTAACTCTGTGGGGTATGTGTTGGATTTCTGAACTGCCTATAGACTACTTTGAGAGCTTCACAGGCTCTCTGTAATGGTCTGATCCAAGTCCTGCAAAAAGTACTGGAGTTTTTGATTTTTTATTCCATCCCAAGTGAAAAGTACAATTGTACTGTCACAAGTGAAACATCTTCAAGGTTGCTTGGGTATAAAGGGTAGCTGGTTCTTAGGTTCAGGTAGAAACTTCATGACATTTACAGAGGAAGGCTTGCTGAGTTAGATTCAAAGGAGAAGAAAATTAGTGTGGCCCAGAAAAGTTTCTGGGAATGTACCTATTTTGGTTTGGTTTCAAATGTATGCTTTTCAGGACATAAGTTGCACCAAGAGTTTATCTTATTTACCCTAAATCCCATTCATCAGGTCTCCCATCACATTTTGTTGTCATTCGCACAAAGTGCATTGTTGCCTCAAAGGGCACAATCCTTTTTCAGTCTTCCTACCCTATTGCTTGAGGAAACCAGTGGGCACACAGTCCTCTTCAACAACTGCTGCTGCAATACTGGGATGATCAAGGAATCATATACCACATTGTGCCTTCAAAAGGCAAATTGGTGTGGTGCTTGGCAGATGAGAATCGAGAGTTGCTCTGTATCTCATCTGCGTAAGCCTGAAAATTAGATGTAAAAGCTGTTTTGCTATATAGACTCATCCATTGGACAGACCTGTCTTTCCTGAAAGGAAAAGCTGAGTGGGCCCATGGATGCAGCTTTTCCAGGCACATTTAGTAAATATTGGACTTCATTCTCTTTTGTTTTAATCTCACTGAATATGTCTGCATTTTCTCACTTTTCATCATTTGTTTTGGGGATTAAAACTAAACGAATTCAGCCCTTGCAGTCAGCTCCTTTCTCTTGTTACCATGAGTTTTGACTTCATCATAAAGTGTGAAGAGAGTGTAAATCAACAATGGGATCTAACCATTTTCTTTCTAAAATAGATGTTGTTTTGACATGTACTTCTACACTGTGGCTCAACGAGGGAAAAAAATAATGCCATATGCTTTCAAAGCAGTGCGCCGTCTGCTGCATGGCTTTCTGTTATCTAATACAAGCGCTTGCCATCGTTGTCAGGAGTTAGCAGTTTGACAAGAAAACTAGTGTGCTAACTAGTGCACCAACCCCATCCTCGGCTTTCATCAGTACCGGAAAGGAACTTTCAAGACCGGGGAGGGTTGGAATTCAAATCTCTTGTGGCAAAATTATAATCCTGCCCAAAAATTCAAGACATTTGATAAACTTTCTTCCAAAGCACAAGTTTTCTTTAAAGAGTATCAGATAAAACCCACAATTTGAGAGTCTGAGGGATTTAAAATGTTAATACTGGAATGTAGTATTTTTAAGTAAGTGGAGCTGTATGGGACAGCATGCTGTAATGAGTCACAGCAGGAATGTGGATTAGAAACAGCCCTGTTATATGAAATGAAACACATCATTTCACTTGCTTGAAATCTTGACTTTCAATAAAAAAACAACTGCATTTTAAGCAAGAAAGAGCAGCGACAAGCTAAAATAACAACAGAATATGTCCAAAGGCTGAAACATTACCATGTTTCTCAACAGCGATCTTGTCATCCATGCCTGCAGCTCCTTTCACTAGGACTACCGTAACTCCTTCCTCTTTGACTGACCTGATTTCTGCTGGTTTTGAATGCGCAGAATGTTTCCCCCTTTAGCACTCAAAGGAGTGAACATTACAAACCCTCAAACATACATACAGAACCCCATTTTCATTTCAAGATCCAATTAGTATTTTTTGTCTATAGACTTACTCAAGCTTACTCCATAATGTCATCTTTTTCTTTCATACTTCTTTCCTCCTTCCACTTTTTCTGAGTTTCTTTACATTTTGTCTCATAATTTCTGGTAAAAGAAACTTCTGAATATCATGCCATTTGGAACAACCTTGTTAGATCTTTATGCAATGTTTATTTTCATTTTAAAAGATGTTAGGAAGATTTTTTTTTCCTCTCACCTGTTTTGCTTCTCTGTTGTTTAGCTATTATTTATTAGAACGTATCTTTGTAGTGAAGTAAAGCAATTTGTGACATAGCCTATATAAAAGACACTCGCAACGGGAAGTTTTACTGTATACTCCTCTCTTCTCCCCCATGAAAAATATCAGTATGTGTTTTAAATGAACAGTCAAAATTGAATCACAAGCAGCTCTGCACTACAGAGGACAATGATTCAAAATAATTCTAGCTGCCTATTGAATTCTAATGTCTATGTGTCACTACTCCAGTACTGATGTCTTTTATAAAACAGTTTTCATTATTATATGTTGCTATTAAGACTACTATTAGAAAAGAAGCAAGGATTCCTCAGATAGATGTCTGTCTACTTTTTACACATGAAGTAGCATTCATTCTTTCTCATATGTTAGGTAGCTTTTCTGATCATTTGCACTATATTGCTATTCAAATATAACAATATGTAACTCCATGTTAATTAGATCTGACAGGCCATCTCCGTGTGAATTCTTGACATATGTCTGTCAAGCACTGGCAGAACACCAGGTCAACCAGTGTCCCTTGAAGACACCTTGGGAGTACAATCTCCTCTAGAAAGTAGGAGCAGAAGTATTAATGTTGAAATTATTTTTTTAATTTAGCTGTTTATAATCTCCCATCATCATTGGCTTTTGAGACTGGCAATGTAACCAACAGCCAGAAAGGCCTGTGGACCATTGGTCCATAATACAGAGGTGTACAGTAAAACTAAGCCAGGCTTTTAGGACTGCTTTGAAAATACAACCAGCAATCAGGTTTACCTATGCTGGTTTTGTGCCTTGGCCTCTGTTTCCTCTGCCCCAAATCAACAGGAGGAGTTAATTGCATCTTGGGTTTTCTTCTTCAAAACAAAGAGGATCTAGTGGTTTCTTCCTGAATAAGGCTTTATGCTTCACAGCTATGAGTTGGAATAATATTATTAGTTATATTAGTTATAATAGCACTTCTGATCTTGAATTTGAACTGTAGTTCAAAGACAGATTTTTTTCATGCTTTGCCATTTTAACTAATTTATAGGAAAAATGAAAATACTTTACTTTTACTTCTCTGTTATATACATTTCCGTATGTTGTACTTAATCCAAGTCATTTTTTACCATAAAATAAGGCAAAAATAACTCCTTTTGCCTGTCTGGGGTTATACATTCTTCATGGCAAGGACTGTTTCTTTGTACAGTTAATTCATTCTAAGGACCGATAGTCTCCATGGAGGCACCTGAGGTGTTGCTATAAGTACAAACTATAACTTGCTCCATATGCAAAAAGATCACTGACAGGAGAAGCCTAAGGTATCAAACAAATGCCATTGAGAGCTGCATCATAGATAAAAAACCCAGAGTGCAACTCAGAGAAGAGATTTTTCTCTGAAATACACATTTGCTGACCCTGCCTTGCCTGTTGGATTATACTGCAGTTTTGTCAGGAGGCAGCTTTCTTCTTTCTTTCTTTCTTTTTATTCTTATTCAATAGCAGGCTCACTGGAAGAACTCTTGGAGTTTAATTTATGCCTTTTGAAATAACTACAACTTGTGAAACTCTTCACTGGGGGAAATCAGATTGAAATTTTCTCTTAAATAGCTGGATTATTATTGTAACCACTTAAAAAGCGACAGGATCTTCACCTCAGCCTTTTTTTTTTCCCTGAGAAGTGTTGAAAATGTCACCTAGTTAAACCCCAGATCAGAGTGTCATTTAAAAACATGTCTCATTAAACAGTCAGCTCTTGTTATGACCCTGATGGATTGGTTGCTACTGAGTTTATGAAAAATGAAATACGTTACTTTTCTGAGAAGCTCTAACTATGTATTTTCCATTCTCATTTAGGACAGGAATGCCTGACACTTATTAAGCGGTTAGAATCTAGCCTACTGCTCACCTAATTCAAAGACTAGAGAATGAAGGAAAAAAGACGATTGTTGAAAGCAGCTTTTTCTATTTTTTTTTTCCTAACAAGTAGCATTTCTTGTGCTTTGTAGACTTTTGAAGGCAACACTAACTATGACACGCCTGAACTGCGGACTTTTGAACCTGTAACAACAAGATTCATCCGCGTCTACCCTGAGAGAGCCACACACGGAGGACTGGGGCTGCGAATGGAGCTGCTGGGCTGTGAACTCGAAGGTAATTGCTCTGCTAGAGATGAATGCACACATTATTTTCATAAATATGTTCTCTACTTGGACTACTGCTGAACAGTGCGGTGTCTGCACACTCAGCATATCGGACTTTCACTTCTGTGACTGCCATTAGTGCAGTTTCTTGGCCTAATCAGTTTCTTCTCTTCAGACATTTGAATATGCCAAGGCACAAATGTTATTCTTTCTCCCATTCCTTGCTTGAATCACAGTGATATTCTCCACATGGTTTTCTGTTCCCTTAAGCAGCTTTATGATTATACTTTCAAGAAGCATAGAGCTATTAGGAAAGAATAAAGACAGGAAGTTAAATTTTATGTTACCATGATAAACCCTGGAAGAGATGTTTTCTGAGACTGCAGAGCTTTGCACTAAATATAGCAATCATGTCCGTTGCTCCTTCAAAGGTTGTGAAAATCATACCAGACACTATGGTGAACAATGATTACTTGGCTGGTCAAGTGTCTGTGCTGTTCCTTTAGGGGTGTAATGGGGACCTCCTTATTCCTTACAGAGAGTTACTTTTGCAACAGTGTAGGAGATGAAAGATCAGGAAAAGCAAAGTTTAGACATTTATCTTTGGACTGTGACATGAAGTCAAGTTTTAATTCTTGTTCTATAAACAATAATTATTTAACTTCATAGATAACTACACATAACACTGAGTTTCACAATTTTATCTGGTGGATGATGGTATAGTGGCATGGCTTATAAACCACACAGCTTAACAATACACAGAACAACAAACCATGTTATGCAGGGTTTCATATGATAGCTTGCATAGAAGTAGTTGAACAGGCTCCCAAGATGAATGGAACTGATTGCTCTGCCTCCATTTCTTTCTCACCGTTTCTCTCTCAAGGCGGCAAAGTGGGAGGCATTTGCTATGAGGATTGATGAGTTCTGTGTTGATTTTTTAGTGAAGGCCAGATTGGATAATTATGCTTTTTACTTGGCCCAGAAAGTGGAGAGGTTGGAAATACTTCTTAACTCCTGCAGGAAGCCCTCATTTCCTGTGGGAATATTTAGTTCCTGCAGCCTGTTATGCTACTTGCTCAGAAAAAAGAAAACCCATCACCTGCCTTATGTAAAATCACAACCTGCCGAAAAAGTCCTTCGTCCACAGAGTTTCTGTAGCCACCTAGATATTACAAGTGAGTCCATCGACCACCTTACAAAAACATGCTGCTCAATGAGATGGAGGAACCAAAAAGGAGACTGACCAGGGAAAACATCTTTGCTTTTAGGCACACTGCAACAGCACGTACAGATTTTCAGTGGGACACATCTTCCTGCAGTTGTCTTTCTCCTATGGTATACTTTTAGAGCTGCTCACCTGTAGGTCACCCATAGACAGGTGCGGTCAATTACCATTTACCTGTGGGAGAACCATAATAAGAAAACTTTGCTGTATAACTGTATCTTAAGGAGGGGGTTGAATGAAGATAGGTCACTTGAGATTTATTGAGCAAGAAAGGAGTTGAGATGAGAAAAGCATGGAAGTAGGCACAGACAGGAGCAGAAATCAGCTCTCCAGCACTAATGAGCAAGGGGAAGTTTTGTGTGCTTGAAGCATCCCATGGGGCTTATATGAAATGATGGCAGAGATGTAGGCAAGCTTCAGGCTATGCAGGGGCATGAAGATCAAAATAAGAAACTTAACTGGATGTGGAAAGCTAGAAGAAGGTCCCAGAGGGGTTTTCAAAGCAATGTGGGGAACAAATGGTCTCTGCATAATTCATAATACGTACAGACTGTTTCGGTAACTAGGGATAGATTGCACCTGTAAAGCATAGGTCCAGGTCCTAAAGAGCCATGTTTCATTCCAGAATATAGCTACTAAAGAAACTACAGTCCCTCCTGACATTTTCAGGCCAAAAAGTCATTGCATGTGATTTTATGTGGCCAGCAGGCCCTGGGGGCCTTGGTAAAGGACAAAGAAGAATCTGAGAAAGGGATGCATTATTTCATAGCTTATAATGAGAGGAAAAGATTGTTAATGAAAACAACAGTAGATTAGGATAGACAAAAGCCTGGATCACAATCCCAGAGTGGTTATAATAAGCCAAGGAACTATACGTGCAGCATGAAACATAAACCTAAACATAACACCAAGTATGTTTATTCAGACTTTCCAGATGTGGTATATTTTTCAGATACTGAGGTATAGATATATTTTCTCAAGCTTTTAACTCTAATAACAAAGGTCAGGCTTTTATTGGTTATACAGCAGCTACCGGAAAGTCATCATCAGTGAGAAGCAGGAAGGTGGCCGGGAGGGATGACTGATATCACTGATGTCTTATTTATAACTTCAATGAAAACAAAGGACACTCCTTCCAGATCTCCTTATTGAGCACAAAGTGATTCTACATCACACTGCCTTCCTGCCACTGTTACAGGGACTCTGCTCAGACATTTCCTCTCTCACATATGCATTGCAGAGAGGTCTTCAGCAATGTGGTGAATGATGGAAAATTGCCACATTAGGCACACACCCCCCTGGCTTCTCTGTACAGGCCTAATCACAGAGATTTTGGTCTGGAACAAAATGATGGGTTTTCTACCTCACCACACCTCCAAAAACTCATGTTCTGCCTTGCCAGGCTTTCACTTGTTGTTGGTTCTTTTGTTGGTAGGAACAACAAATACTCACCAGCCAATGGACAGGCCATCAGGGGCTTTTGCTGCCCAACTCTGCTCAGCCCTTGAGCTCAGACATTGCAGAGTGCCTGAGTGCAAGGAGGCAGAACAGACATATCCCATTGCAAAGAAATACTAACTAACCAGCAAAGTAAAGTTGCTTCACTCCTGAGATACGTGTGAAGACAGCACATGGTGCTTATCAGAATTTTCTTGCCACTTGCGTGGTGATTCTCTAGCATATGTTTTAACTGAATGACTCGATTTTTTTCAGCTCCTACAGCTGTCCCTACCGTATCTGAAGGCAAACCCATGGATGAATGTGATGATGACCAGGCAAACTGTCACAGTGGCACAGGTGATGACTACCAACTGACAGGTGCAGAAACCATCCTCATTTCATTGCAGCTTCACTGTAGCTCATATCCATCACCAGTTACCAGTTAAATGTTTGCACTGATTTAATCACTCAACATAAATGGACATTGGTATGCAGTTCGTATTGTCAGCGCTGTCAAAACATAGGCATCTGCCTTTTACATATGACAATACTTTTGATTGTTTTCTCAGCTATGTAATTTTTTGAAGCAAATAATAGTGCCTAGCTGGAAGAGAGGGCAATTTTTAAAGCAGGAATTGTTTCTAATCAAATGTCCTAATCAAACTTTCTCTTATTAAGAAAAAAGCTGGACAAACCTTTTTAGATTTCTGAGTCTGAGACTAAATAACTCAAAATGAAATATTGTTTAGGTTCAAGATATGTATATGCTTCCAAACCTAAAATTTAGTATAGGGCTCAAATCTCAGCCCCAAACCTTTCCCAGACAGAAAAAAAAAAAAAATGAAAAAGAATTATTTCATCAAAACATACTCACACATAGACTGCCAGATGTATTTCCATGAGCTTCCCCACTAACACTGCATTGCAGCCAACAGAGAGAGTGATGTTCTCCAAGCTGCCATCAGTAGCAGAAAGGAGAGAGAGACATAGCATAGTCTGCATCTGGAGCAGAGGAAGCTTGCTAGTGTTCGTATTTTTCCACTTTTGCACAGAATCGCTGTCCTTCTGAGAGACCTGACACTGCAGCACTAAATTTTTGATCTCTTCTTGGAGGTCACTTGCTCCACAAAGCTCTGGGCGTGTTTGATGAGATCTTCCTGTAGCAGATCTGTACATCTACAGTAATTGAGCTTATTTTTGGACACAGTGACACAAGTTATTTCATCACTGCACCTTAGTATGCTTATCTAATAAATGTTTATTGCTTCTTATATCCATGATATAAAATAGCATTAAAATTTGGCAATAGCTGCCCAAGAGGACATTGGGAAACTTTAGGTAAGAGGCTTTTCGGAATGTGCCAAGTAGACCATCCAACAGCAGATGTAAATGAAAGTGCTGTTTCAGTATCAAACCCTTTCTGGGCTTTGCCAATGTCTTCTGTAAATTCATATTGCAATTTATAAACTGAAAAACAGTTCTTGAGTGGAAAAGGCACGGCAAGGTCACTGTCACTGCTTTTCAAATCAGTGTTCCACGTGAGTCTTATTCTTTTTGAAAACATCCATGCAGGGAGTCTGATAAAATAGTCAGTATTGTGTTAAGGCAGCTCAGAAAGCTTTCAGTGTTACTAAGCATTGTAATTTATTTATTTTTCTGAAAGGCAAGAGCCAGGTCAGGAAACACTGGGGCTTCTTGCAAAGCCCTGCACTGAGAGGGCTGGCTTGCAAAGCCAAGTAGAGAAGTATTTCACATAGATGGAGGCTGTGTCAGGGGAAGGAGACAGATCTATATAAGCACCTTGCCTGTTCAGTCGTAGTCTCTGCACTTCAAGAAGCTCATGACTGCATCCAACATGCCTCTTAGGGAAAGCTTGAAGCAGATGAAACTCCTGGCAATTTTGCAGGTTGTGCTTAGGTTGTGCTTAGTTTATAATCTCTAAGACAATGGAACAACCACCTGCCTTTCTGAGCACCAGTTCTTCTGGGGAACTGAACCTATTTTAGTACTAAAATTGAAAATTACTACATTGCCTTTCTACAAATGTGCACACATGTTCATATAATTTATTACTGTACCATTTAGAAACCCTGAGCAGTGCATGCTCAGTTGTTCCAGACACTGCCGAAACACTGCATTGCTTATGATGTTACTTGTAACACTAAAATGCACAGAAGTGATTTTACCAATAATTTCTATGTAAATATTCTTTTATTCCTCCAAAATGCTTGGAAGGGAAGTATGTAAATCTCGGGGCCCATTAAGTATAGCAGGGCAGTGCAGAGAGGATTTTATCAGTACCTTACCCTCTTTAATCCTCTCCTGGTGCAAGTGTGGCAGACTCATTCTCATGGGTTAGACAGTTAAGAGTCGCTTCCCTGCTAGCACTTGCACATATGTGAGTATCACAGTGAAGACTCCCTTGCAATTAACTGTAATTGTGCTGTAGGCCGGATTCCTTCCTGCTCTATTTGGACCCCATACAGAGCTACTCTATTTGTGAAGCTTATAGCATTTCCCATCAGATCATTCTCACCAACATAAGGCTGATATAGCTTGGGCATTCATTTTCATTGGAAGCCATCATAGTCATCCTTTCTATAATGCTTTAAGCATTTGCTTCCTGTAGAAAAGAAAAGCCATTGACTGGTAATCAGCACCCCGCTGTGTGGTTATAATTGTGCTAATTTACTTTTTGTTTCCTTTATCAATATGAGGCTTGCTTTAAAAAGTCAAGTATTTTTAAAATATCAGTTAGTGAGCTTAGGAGAGGTTTATGACCCCACTCACCTCCTGCTCATTTGCCTGAAGAAGACAAAGCAGAAGTCCTCAATTCCTCCTGGTTTTTGAGACAGAAGTGAAACCTGCCTTCGACTATAGCCTAAAGTTGGGCAATTCCCAAGCTTCTCTCTTGTGAGCTGGTCTCACAACGGAGCTATGAAACAACACAGGGAGGACCCAACATAGCAGGAGCTAGAGGACCTCATGTCTCTGATACAAGAAACAACATGTCAAGGGTGAATGCACAAACTGGTGACTGTTAGGATTGCTATGGAGGTCAGTAGCTGACTTCCCATGTGATCTGGAGCAAATCAGTGTCTATAAAACAAGGATGGCCACTGGGACATGACGAGGATTGATTAGTTGGTGTTTGCAAGGACACCAAAGATATACAGCTTTATTAATGATGAGTTCTTGTTTTCTTTTTTTGTAAAGGAAACCAGATCTTTAATGTCATATTTTCATGCTTAAGCTCACACACTCAGTTACCTGCATGTCTAACACAGACAGTAATATTTCAGATTTATATATAGGATATTCCCAATGACTGCTGTGTCCTTGTTGTGTCACATGTATCATGATACACATAATTTCTTTTCCAGGTGGTACTACATTGCTGAATACAGAAAAGCCAACAGTAATAGACAATACATTACAACCAGGTAAAAAAATATATTTTCTTATTAAAAACATAATAAATTCCATACCCAAATTTCATGCCAGAGAAAAAATAATGAATTGCAGCACTTCCTGACTTCCCATTCCATAGAAGTCTCTGAAGTAAAGAAGCATCTGGTCTCTCAGCTCTGTACAGTAAATATTTTATTCCTTTCATCCACATGTAGAAACAGCAGAGAACAAGATTTCCTTCTGCATCAGCAAATGCCAAATGCTGACAAAATTAAACTAACTTAATCACACAGCTCTTAACATGCCATGTTTAAATGTGGCTTGTCAGTGACACAAAGTATGTTTGCAAACGCCAGGAAAACAAAAACAGAGCCACACAGGCCCCCTCACTATTAATGTTCCTGGTTTTACAAAACTGAGGCAAGTAAAGTTTACCAGTTTCCTTCACCAGGGAGCTGCCAGTTTTACAATATTGTTTTCTAGCAAGTTTCCTCAAAATGGGGTTACATAAACTGCTACCATGAACTTGAAAGGGGAAAAAGAAGTTGGCACTGGCAGCAAGTGCTTTTTATTTAATCAATACAATAACTAACAGCTTTTAAAATCCTTAGTTTGCTGCTTCCACAGATTTCATACCACTTTTTTAATATCCTGTGCAATTTACTGTAACTGGGGGAAAGGATAGATTTGGGCAGAAAACCCAAACTCCAAAAACTGTGAGCACCAGTTTAAAATGCTTTGCATTCGTAATTGTGGAGCAATAAGGAGGTCAGTTTTCAGTTACTCCCATTTCCTCCATTAAAGCACAGGCAGGCAGAGTCTTGCAAGTGATTTATTAACAGGGTGGCTAAGTGTTTATCATTGTTTCCTCAACCATATGACACAATCCACTCTCACTTCAAGTGAAAAAAAAGGCACTAATAATGCAAAAGTTTCCTAAAGGACACTGATGGCGTTGACTTGATTAAGAGATAGATCTGACTTATCTCAAGGGCTGTTCTCAGCTTCTGCGTTCTGGTATTGCAGAGGTGAATGCTTTTACTTCCCTCAAAATTTGTCTCCAGGGTCGTCCAGTTGGCTTAGTCAGCACACACTATATCTAGCTCTGCCCTGCTTTATGAGCAGAGGGAGATCATGCAGTACTGGTGCAGTGAGAAACGCAACGGCAGACTGGCCCACCCTTGTGGGACACCTCTCCTCCACATTGCTCTTCCATAGCCAACATTGCTGAAGGGCTGGAGGGCTGCCGGTGGGCCACAGTTTGGAAAGGTGTGGTAGATGCAAAGGAAGAAAGGGTTCTGTGCAGTAGTTTTAGAGTAAAACATTTTAGGTTTATGTCTGAAATGATCTTTTAGCTTTCTATTTGCTTCAATGAAGGACTTTTCACAGGCTTTTTGTACTATCTTTGTGCATTTAAACAAGTTGCACATTCATAAAGTGCCTCCGTGCAATGCAGTTTTCATCCCTCCTCTCTAGTGCCAGTTGCATTTGAAGGTTTTGTTTAATCCCCTTGGCATGGGTGGGACTCTCCAGTAACAGATCAACTGTTTCTGCCAGAGATTAAGATATCCTCATTTTCTCTCCTTACTTCCCTCCTGCACCACCTTTGCCTGTGACGAGCCAAGTTTTTTTCTCTACTAAAGGAGTCTTCAAGGTTCCCTTCAGAGCATGCCAATGTTACTTCCCTGCATTGTGTTGGTAGGAACTGTTTCCTTCAAGGGAATAAGGAACAAGTTCACATCCCAGACTCCAGGTTCCCACATGGCAGCACATTACAAAGATCATAGATAGAGATCAGTCAGATGCTAATAAATAGGAATAAGGTTTCCAGAATCCCCAGTTTAAGACATAAAGGTTTCCAGCTGCTTCATAATCCCTCAATGAAAACCAGCCAGAATACTCCCAAAAAGGGACAAGACAGAAATTGCCCTCAACATGGGAAACCCCTCCCAGCATGAAAGTGGTGTAAGCATTTCCTTCTGCTAAAGGGGCATGGCTGGACCTGGCTGGCATGATGAAGCACATCAGAGCAAGGGGGCATGCAGCTGGGAGCAAGGGTCTGCTATGGCAACCATGGATAGCATAGTTTAAACTGGTCTTGAAGTTACACAGCTGATCAGGGCACCCCTGGCCCTCAGCTTTCTGAGGGTAAGTGCACTCCAGCTCTTTCAGCTATTCTCAAGCTGAATAAAGTACAAATTTAATATGCCAAGCACTAAGCCTTCAGCTTCATCCTTAATTCCTTCTAAGGGCTGGTTTATCTTAAGATGCTAGTACACCTCAAGGTAAATGACAAACTCCAAGCTAAAGAGCTATTCCAGATCACTTGACAATTGTAGGCTTCAGCAGGGAGCACTGCACAAACTACAGCATGCCAGTGCTGGCCACAACAGCTTGTCCCACAGTGACTGGGGACAGAGATTTACCAGCCCTTTCAGTAAAGCACCTGCACAGGTACTTCTACAAGAGTTACTAACACCATGTATCACTGCCTTTCTTCCTGCATTTAAGCCTGCAAACACCCCTAATCTTGTTATCCCAGACTAACATGCTTGTGTGTGTCAAAGCCTGAGATTATCCTATTCCAACCAGCTTTCGTACGCTATAGAAACAGTTAAAAGCAAATAGCTGGAAAGCCTTGATGTATAAGCAAGCTTTCCGTCAAGGAGACTTTTACAGTTCATTTCAAGGGACTGAATTGTAAGAAAATAAAAAAGAATCATGATTTCAAACTGTTAAAAATGTTTAGAGGTTTTGGGTTTTTTTCAAGATAGGATCTACTTTCCTCCTCACAGCTAAAAAGATGCCTTTAACAAATCTGTCATGGTAAATAACTTTCAGGCCTCAATCCTAAGACTCACCAACATCTAATCTTTATGAATGCATCTTTTTCAATTCCAAAGGACTATTTGTAATGCTTGACTCTTAGCTGTTTACATACAGAGTAAGCTGTTCATTTACATTATGTGCTCTCAGCATGTAAGCTCAGTCCTTTTGTAAAGCAGACTGTTCGAAAAGTATCTTGTTTTTCACACATGTAATAGCTATTGCAGAAAAATATAGCTAAGACATCCTGAGGTTAAAATGTATGCTAAGAAATCATTTAAAGGTATAAGTATGATTCTTATTTATGGCAGGACAACTTTGCATCAATAAAGGGATATTAAAGCAGTTATCACTTACTATCATTTAAGGCAATTCTGTGCTGCCAGCGTAAGTCACATAGGAAGGTGAAATGCAAATATGTATCAGACCCAATATACTACTTTGAAGTGGTCCAAATTATGTTTGTAATTTCCCATTTTAATGTTGATTTACCCTTTGGCAAGAGCATCCTATAGAGAATTTTCATAGCATCTTTAATGCTATCATGCTCCTTCTTGCCTCATGTTGGAGGAGTTATAAAAATATGTCAAAGTCTGTGGGCCACGAAAGATTAATGGACTTGGAAGAAACTCACTCAACTAGATTTTCAAATTACTTTCTTGTTCATGTGCAGTAATGGTTCCAGATGTGAGCAAGATGTGGTCAAGAAATACAGCTGTTGGTTATTGTTTGAGAGGATAAATCTGTTTTAATTCAGTATCACGTACCCTACATTTAGAAAAGGCATATGGGTTTTCATCACACCTCTGTCTCAAATTCTCATCTGAACTGCTGCTATTTGATTACATAATGGCTGGTTTTCTTCATCTCTCAATACACACAAATACAGAGATCCATCACCTACGGGCAGGGGAACTATCCTAGCAGGGTAATGAGCGACCGCTGCAGAGAGAGCCCACCAAATGCTAGTCTCCCTACTTTTCTTCCTTCCACCAGGGCTGCCAAGCTATAGTTCAAGGACAAAGAAGAGGACAGATTGCTTGTAGCTTACTGTGAGCTACTGTATCAGCCCCCTGGGATTTTTAATAGAAATTTTGAACTCTTTGTCTTTTGCTGGAGCAGATCCATTGTCCAGACAACTAATGAACCTACCCTGATGCTACAGGTGTCTGTTATTAATTAGCTAGCGGGCCTATTTTTTCTTTTTATGGGTCCCTGGGTGAAGCATTGGAGGAGACATAAGAATAGACAATAAGAGATGGCATGTTTAAGGAGCCCATAAAATAATAGCACTCTGAAACTCCTTGCCTTCGACCTTCAATCCCATGGCTGTGATTGTTTAAGAAATATGTTGATGCAATCACTTTTAAGAAAACAATAGAAACCAAGCAAGAAATAGCTAACTGAGAGCAGGTGAGTGCTCAAATTCTGCTCAGTTTCAGGGGATTCTCATTAACTTCTGCATGGAAAAGAAGTTCACTTTTATGCTACAGCATGCTATCTCTGAGTCCAAAGCCAAAGAACACTGGCATGGACAAAGCATACCAGACCTAGGCTCTTTGCTGATTTCCTGGACTAGATATATTTCAGATGGAAGTGTAAGAAATTCCTTATTAGATGGTGCTGTGAAATTTATCTCTGTTTTAAAACCATCCTTCTAATCCCAATGTTCAGAGCTGGAATGACTTTTGTCATTCCCTCCATTTCAGAATTAGCAATTTAATTCTGGATTTTTTCCTTATCCATTTCAGTGTCCAGTTCTCTTTGAATTGTGTTCAGTCTTAGCAGCACTTGAGGAAAGGAAGTATCACTCACATCATATGAGATTTTTTTTTCTGTTGATCCACATTGAACTTCACTGGATGTCTCACAGTTCTATGAAATGGAGAAAACAGAATAGTATAATCCTCCTTCTCTGGATTCTTCACCCATTTACATACTTCTGCTGTGTCTTCTGCTATTTATTTTTATTCAGAGTTGAACAATACCAGTCCTTTCAATCTCTTTGTGCTATGTGCTCATTTATGCTGTGTGATATCTTCAGATTGATGTGATCTGTCTACCACTGTTCTCCTTTCTTGTGGTTTGAATACCACAAAGGTTATCACTAGCTTTGCATGATATAATCCTTTGGGATTAATAAGATTAATTTTGTTTTATGCTTTCTAAGACCTTTTCTAAAGTTCTGTTTCATGGCTCTGATGTCAAAGCCATGCAATATAGCTCTCCTAGGCCTCTTTGACAATGAAAGGCTATTTTTCACAAACTTAAAAACCTTTAACTCTTTTCAATGTCACTCTGGTTCTTTAAAAGATCCCCTTGATTTTCAGATGTCCCCTTTCGGGCAAGCTGCCTTTGATCATGGCCCCATTGTCTTGAAAAGAAAAATATACTGAAGAAAGAAACATAATGGATTGCTTTTCTGCACTCACGTGTGCACAGGCCAAGTTCTGCCTCTTCAGCGTTCTGAGGCCAAAGAGAGATTATTCACCATGATCTGCTCCTTTCCTAGAGAGGGCCAGGTCCTCCAGGAAACATGTTTTCTCCATATTGAATCCCCTTTCCAGACATTATCTGTTTAATTCATTTGTTTCCAGCTAGCATGCCATATTCGTGACAATGTGGAGCAGACCCCTCTGGAGGCCAGCAGGAGGGAGGGGGGGAGGCAAGCAGGATGGGACAGATGAAAGGAAGGAGCAAAGAATGAGGGCTTAGTGAGGAGAAATGCCACAGCATAGCCGAGATACTAACAGGCAGAGGAGAAGGGTAGGAGCTGCTGTATGCTCAGACCTCTCTGATGACAGAAAGACATTTTGTAGGGGCCAGAGGGGAGAGGTCATAGCAGATGCAATGCACAAATCCAGTGAGTTGAGCTAAAACAGTGTCCAGGAGCAAGAACTCACCAAACAAGGACACAATAGGCAAGGAGAAAAGGATAGATGAACTCTTTTTATGCCCATTCTGTCTCAACCTCCTCACTTGAGCTTTTGTCTGTGTTGATAAAATGATCATTCTAGTTTACTTTCATTAAAATCTGGGTTGTGAGTTCAAAAGCCTTTCCAGTTTTCCTTGCAGAGCTCACTATATAGAGGAGGTCTTTGCCTCTTCAGACCGTAAGAGCTCCACCTCAAAGCCACAGGTCCCAACACATTCCCATATTTCTCTGTATTTTTTAAACAATAAACAAAACACATTCTAAGGTTGCATTATCTTTCCTGGCTTTTTGTGTGTGTGGTTTGTTTTGTTTTTTTTTATTTTAGTAATGGGCAAGAAACACAATTCTTCCCTCAGAGCTGATACTGTTGGGAGCACAAAGTCCTTTGTTCTTAGCCCATACTTGCACAAAGTATCTCATTAAAGTAAACCTAAGTTATTCCTTTAATAAGGCATGATTAATGCCTGAGAAAAGACTTAAGGATTTGGTCACATTGCTGTGGTAAGGGTATTGCTCTACTGGGAATTGTCCTTGATCAAGGTGAGGTAAAAGTTCATGCCAACAGGGTAGGAACCAAAAGCCCAAAAGATTTCAAACTGCTTCTGAAAACAAGAAATGCAAGGGATTTATGTGATATCTTTGTATAATCTTTCCATTCAAATTCCAAGTTCTACTGAAGAAAATAAGCTACTATGTATTAAACCTTTGGGCAGAATTTAAGAGAAGCTGAAAACAAGATATGATCTCATTCTGACCATAATACCAGACTTCCCTTGTTTTACGTGGAGATTGTTTTGAAGCTTATTTTGAGTTCATTTGGCAATCAGCCACATTTGTCCCTTTTCTGTCTCAATTTGTTCATTTCAATGCTGCCATCTTGTGGGCTTACTTAACTGCCTAAGACGACGCTGAAGTTCCTTGCTGAAGCCACATACTATATATATTTAACCAGAAATCGTTTCCTGCCAAGGACGTTCCATTAGTGTTTCTTCCCTTTCTTATTATTGTCCAGATCTTATATTGAGTTGCTGCAAAACGTTGTATTGTTATGGTACAAATAAATACTAACAATTCAGAAAATTAATGTGATAAGAAAATTCATGTGATAAGAAAGCCAGAGCTTTCTTTTTGAGTCATTTATGTTATAGTACAGTTATCAGCTAATGTGGCCAAATCAGAAGAACTAATCTAGCCACAAAAAAATCCCCAAATATGGGTCATAAAGAAACAAGAAACAAGCATATAATTTACTAGAAATAGTCATTCTTCATCTGTTTCCCAGCACAGCTAGTCTTACTGTGGCTTCTCAGTTTCAAAGAGGAACGGTTCTGTTAATGGTCAAATGCATGTGTTTAGTTTTGAAGTACAAAATCTGAATTATGAAATTAATAACTGCATTTCATCCCTCCTTTACCTCTTTCCTTGTAGAGCTGCCACTATACAACTTCAACTGTGCCTTTGGCTGGGGATCCCAAAAGACACTGTGCCACTGGGAGCATGACAACCAGGTGGATTTAAAGTGGGCAATCCTGACCAGCAAAACTGGGCCAATTCAAGACCACACAGGTAATCATGAGTTTATGATTTAGCTGGTTTACATGGGAAGAAGTTGTTCTGTTTAATACCAACATGCCCTCCAAAACCACAGGCGTTTGAATTATACCTAAGACATGTAGAGTCATGAGGATGATTCTCTAGGCAACCTCATCTGTTATATGTAGTCACAACTGACCATAATTGTTCTTTCTGTTGTGAAATAGAGATTGTTTATTATCAGGAATTGAAGATATTCCCTTGCCTTTGGATAACTATCAGTCTGGGGCAGAAAAAAATCTGAATGACCAATATTCTGCCAACATCACTTGCCAAGTGATACAGTCATGAACAGACCTCACATTATTCCTGTTTGTGGTTACAGGGACTGCCCACCACAGAAAGGTACTGTAAGTGAAACTTCCCAGATGGACAAATTTCCATGCCCTCCTCCTCTCCAGCAGGAGTTATAGCTTGCAGGACTATAGCCTGCTACCCCTTCACTTACAGTTTTTCCAGAAATATCACCCTGGGAAATTGATTGGTTGGTTTTGTGGTATCTAACTCATGGCTCTGCATAATTAGGCAATAAATACACTGCTGGCTAGTGGAGAAGGAAGGGCATTATGTGACCTGCACAGCTTCTTGCTTTAGTGTTCTCACTTGCATATGTGCAGATTAATCAAATGTGTTGAGCTGAATCTCCCATCCCACTTCTGCGATCCTTTTGCTTAATGAGAATGACAAGGAAATTAGACAAAATTGGACTTCTTAAATTCTGAGACACTTTCAATTGAATCTTAAGACAAGTACAGTAGTTTCAGGGAAAAAAAAAAAAACACTTATAATACTTTGACTATAAATGGCATTGTACAAATAAATGGCATCAAATTAACTAAATGCAGTTAGTTGAAGTGAAGGCTGTAATGGTGGAAAAATTGATGTAAAGTGAAATGGCTCAGTAGGATCTGACATTGAAAGGAGGTTAAAAGCTGTGTTAGCCAGAGACTGACAAAATCTAAAAGGCATGCATAAGTAAAGCCCTAATTAAGAAATGAAGACAGAGTTCCTGACCCAGCACTGCAATAATATTCTGGAAATGAGAGCTATCTGCACTTTGCCATGAAGGATTAGAGAAAGGCTGAACCTGTCTTCAATCAAGAGATGAAGAAATTATATTCTTCAAATGACTTTTTGTTGTTTCCACTGGGCCCTGCTAGTGCAGGAGACTTACTTGTTCCATTAGCTATAGCTTCAGTAAATCTTACAGGCAGCCTCTTTTTCTCCTTACTGCACTAACTTTCAATATTTCCCAAAATTTTCCTTCAACTCTAATGGCACGTTCACCTGCCAGGTTTGCCATTCATCTGCCAGCAGGTACAGAATGAATGGAGGTGAGTGTGAATGCAGACCATGAGCAGTTTGAATGGCACTGATGTCTCAGACAAGCCCCTCAATGTCATTGCTATGCAGCAAGGCTACCCTATATATTGAGAGAAGAGCAATGAGCAACTCCCAGGCACATCTTTCTCTCAGCTGTACATGTATAAAGCTGAAGAAGTGCCACAGAACTGATCTTCAACAGCAATTGCTTTAAGGCAGCAGGATACGCTGTATGTCACTTCAAATTATACATGTTATGATTAAATCTGACCAGAGTTAGGTCTTCCAACTGAGACAGCCATCCTAGTGCTGTGATTATCTTCATTTTTAACTCCCTTTGGATTTCCCTATCACCATTCTCTGAGGGTATTTGCAGGCGTTGCTCTGCGCTCTGCATAGTCATAAAGCTGGAAACAACACACTCCTGCCCAAGCACACTCACTCAAGCACAAGCACTCCTGCTGAGGAATCTGGACAAGATATTACTTCAGTAAGATAGAAAAAGGGAAAGAAAAAAAAAAAAAACAAAGCAAGCCTATTTTTTTGGCAGTTTAACATCATTTTCCCCTATCAAATTTTTATCAAAGAACAGATACTTCTACATGCATATTGGCCAGGATACCTCTGTTATACCTCTGACAGCCCACAGAAAAATCAAAACAAAAGAAAAAGTCCTTGTGTCATGTTAGAAGAAATATTTGTCTTTCTCATTTATTAGGTTCATTCTTTCCAGTTCCTGTGTTTAACCCACTCCTCTTTGTTCTTGGTTCACCTTACTACCCTGTCCTTGTTATGCTTTGCAGAGTAGAAGTGCTCATCTTCCCTTCTTCATTGGTGCATTGCAATCCAGCAAGACTCAATTCAAGAATACCCTGTATAAGCAAAGATCAGTGGTGAAAATACACCTTCCAAAATATCTTCTTTTGCCTCTTTGTACTGTTATTTAAGCATTGGTATAAGCAGATATATGTACACTTATTTCACCAGTTGAGGAACTGAATTTCTTATTCTCCTTCCTGCTTTCAAAATAACTTTATACCAATGCCAGTAAATGCTGTCTCCATCCTTTTGTGTGAGTGCATTCCACATGCAATCTATTCTTACACATACTGGGATGAACTTCATATTTTTCCACCATAATTGTCTGCAAAGAAGCTGTTCAAAAGCTGACTGGAATGGATGCCTGGCTGGTGAAAATCAGAAGCACTTCCCTGTAGTCAGTACCTTACTTTACCTAGAAATTTTCTGTTACCAAACTAATCACACTCCCATGTGCTTCTGTTCCTGCATGATGAAGCAAGTCATTTTCCAAGTTGTGTATTAGGTGTTCAGATTTCAACCTGTATAAATCCATTATACTCTTCAGGAAATATGAGCCATAATCTCACTCTTTCAAGAAATGGCTCATAAATAAACAGACCCTAATATATTATTACAAAAATCAAGGGAATAACCATGCCATCATTCGTGACTCTATATAAAAACACTGTTTAGAACTCAGTTCCTGATCACTGACAATGAGAGTCCAAAGCTATTTTATCCTCCAGTGTTTTTCCCATTCTAATCTCACCTTCTCAAACACAGATTACTTTAAACAGCGATTAAAAATAGCTCTTTGCAAAATTAGTATACAGTAGGCCCCGGGGAGTTCTGTCTAGCCTTCTGAACTAGGGTTGGCTGTCTTTAGGAGGTGCATGCTGACTAATGGAGCATATGCTGTTGCATCAAATATGCTTTTGCCTTCTTCCCTGAGCAAAAGCAGATGCTTTGTGTGTGCCACATAGTGAACATGTTACAGTTCACTCTCTGCACAAATCATCCCAGTGAACAGCAATGGAGACTGCCAGAAGAAATAATAAAATCATAGAATCATAAAATGGTTTGTATTGGAAGGGACTTTTAAACTAAAGGTCATCTAGTCCAACCCCCCTGCAGTGAGCAGAGACATCTTCAAATAGATCAGGTTACTCAGAGCCCCTTTAAACCTGACCTTGAATGTTTCCAGGGATGGGGTATCCACCACCTCCCTGGGCATCCTGTTGCAGTGCTTCAGCACCCTCATTGTAATAAATTTCTTCAATCTCCCCTCTTCTAGTTTAAAACCATTGCCCCTTGTTCTGTTGCTACAGGCCCTGCTAAAAAGTTTGTCCCCACTTTTCTTATGAGACTTCCTTAAGTTCTGAAGGATTGCAATAAGGTCTTCCCTTCTCCAGGCTGAAGCAACCCCAACTCTGTCAGCCTTTCCTCACAGGAGAGGTGTTCTATCCCTTGATCATTTTTTTCTTTTTTGGCCCTCTCCTTATAGCACATCGGCTTTCCTGACCTTCCAAACCAGCATACTCCAATTCTTGGTTTTGAGGCTTGACCCATCAGCATGGAAAGAAAGCAAAATGATTGGGGGTGGTTGGGGCTTCTTAGGCAAACTAAATGAAAACCAGTGGCTGTTCCTAACACAGTCCTTCTGTCACAGTAGGAGATGGCAATTTCATTTACTCGCAAGCTGACGAAAGCCAGAAAGGCAAAGTCGCTCGACTGCTCAGTCCCGTGATTTACTCACAGAACTCTGCCCACTGCATGACTTTCTGGTACCACATGTCCGGTGCACATGTTGGCACCCTGAAGATCAAGCTGCGGTATCAAAAGCCAGATGAATACGACCAGGTGCTGTGGACTCTGAGTGGGCATCAGGCAAACTTCTGGAAGGAAGGACGCGTTCTTCTTCACAAGTCTGTGAAACACTACCAGGTAAGCTTGGCTGCTCCTCACTGAGCTACCAGACTGAGGCCAGTAGGGCCTTGCTGGCCATGTTTTGCACACTGTAAAGGAAGATGTCAGTGAAGGATTTATGGAGACAGTATTATACCTACAGATGAGATACTGTTCTTGTGACAGTAATAATAGTGTCATATTTCATGGTCTCAGCTGACAGTGATACAAGCAATTTGTTATTGAAGACCAAGTAAATACTTTAGAAATTATTTCTCATCTCTCACAAAACTGCATTCTTGCCACAGTTTTTCTCCTGATGTAAAATTCTTTAATAAAGCCTGACGTTATATAAATTCACATTTGCATATATAAATTCATAAAGGCACGCAGTGCAGATTGGCAGGTCACAATCAAGGTACATGTAGATGTGGCATCATGACAAGTGAAGATGTGTGTTAGCAACTAATTAAGATTTCCTGAATGCTGCAATTGTGTGTTAACATGAAAATGTGAACATTGTCTTATTTTGCCAGGTGGTTATTGAGGGAGAAATTGGAAAAGGAACTGGAGGAATTGCTGTGGATGATATTAAAATTGACAATCACGTAGCACAAGAGGACTGCCGAAGTAAGTATGGATAGCAAGAATATCTCATCCAAAACATTTTTTATTTTGTTTTGGTTGCTGGTTTTATCTGTGAGAAAGTGATAGATGATTATTGGGTATATAAGAGGTTTTGCACTGAAAACACCCTGATGTGACCCATAACTTTATTCACAGTAAGTGCCACTGGTATCATCTTAGCAAGCCACCAACTACAGTATTTTGGATCAGAACGAGCATCCTACTGACATGGGTTACAGCACATTCATGTTCTTACATCTCTCCCTGTATTTTATATTGCTCTCTTCTTTAAATTTCTCTGCTTTTCCTAATGCTCTTCCCTGATTTAACTAATGTTCAGAATCCAATTTCAATTCTTTGCCTTTTTTAGAATACTTAGTACCAAGCTTACTTGAATTCTATTTTAATGGACCATATCAAACCCTTACAGGATACACAGATAGGGTGAAAAGGTCCCTACACTGTCCTCTGATGTCCTGCAATTCTGAGTTTGCTATGACTCATTTGCTGTGTTTACTAGCTCCCCAGACATGTGGGACCCAAACTAACATTAGAACATGGCCTTTTCTACATCTGAGCCAGGCTATTCCTCGGATGCTATTTGAGTCCTTTTATTTCTGGCCAGTCTTGAGTTATTCCAGTCACTGCTGATCATAGGTACATTGCATACTGCACATAATTTGGCAGCAGCAACCCCAGATAAACAAAAGCAACTGAACCCTATCCTTCATGATGGAGATGAAGCAATGACTTTTATGTAGGAGAGGGAATAGAACTGAGAGCCCTCAGCATTAGGAAGATAAACTTATGCCATGCAAGTTGTCAACACAACTGAGAGAGGTAATAGAGGGTGTTCCTCACCTTTTGTAGCTAATACCCTTTTGAGGGTAACATGACAGACTTCAGCTACATTGTAATTTCACTTCAGGGTGAGAAAACTACAATATCTTTTTTATCGCACATTCCATCCTCTGTGGTTCATCATATGCCACCAGAGTGAGAGCTGCCAGGAAAGAGAGGAAGGACATCCTGCAATGTCCTCAGTGCCAAGAAGGGTGGTGGGACCTCAGTAATTGTGTTTACCTGACTCTAAAATGAGAGAGGGAAATAACTTCTTTCTTATTTCCACATGTTTTGGTTGTTCGCACCAAGTGCTGCACGAAGATTTTGGCCTGTGTGAGCTGAAGCCAGAAGCTTGATCTGAAGCCCAAACACAAGTGGTCTCACTGTATACAGTGAAACTATTCTTGTGATTAACTATGCCTATGCTGATGAAGTGTTACGGAACTGGGCTCCAGAATTGGAAATACATGAAAGAGATGCTAATTCATCACACTGATTCTTCTTTCCCAGTCATGAAAAATCCCTGCTAACTAAAACTGTGTCAAGACTGGGCAGAGAGGAGTTTTATATCTTTCTTTTTTCTCCTTTAATTTTCAGAGTCCATCATAATGAACAGTTCTGTCAAGCTGACATAATGATGCTCTGACACAGGAAAATCTGCTATACCATTATTGCCAGCATGATAGTCAATCAATGTTTGTAACCCTAATAATCAGTGTCAATTCTCTTTGCTTCATTAGAATCAACCGATGTGGAGAATGAAATAGATGAAGAAGATGACCTAGAAAGTAATCAAATAGGTAAAAATTGTGTTATTGTTAAAACTGAATGAATTTTTAAAGCGTATTTTCATATGAATTTGTGTATTCTATTAATCTATTTATAGATTAGTTTCCTGTGTATTATATTAAGGGGGTTTTATTTATCTAGATCAGATACTAAGGAAGCTTACATTTATTTGAAGGATGTAGTAGTTTCATTCTTCTATGTCATATAATTTTATGGACTTTGTATTATTCATACCTATCGCCAAATTTGGTATACATAATTTGTTACTTTGTATAGGTATATAAGCATTCACACTTAGAACTCCTTAATATTTTGTTATATAGAAGGCTTATCCACAGCTGAAGAAACAGCTATTATTTTACCTTACAATTCATGATTCGTGCAGTGCCTATGTAATTAGGTTCAAAACTCTTCAGGCTAATTACTTGACAGACCTGGCTGAAAAAGTCATTTTATGACCACCCTACCACAGAATTTTCATTTTCACTGATGATAGCCATAAATGGATCATTAAATGGATCATAATTGTTACATTGTCCCAACAATAAAATATACTTGCATTTTTAAAGTGATGAGCTTAATTTTTTTTTTCTGTTACAGTCAACAGCATTACTATCATTGATTTCAGTGAAAGCAGGGTTTGCCCAAAAAGATTCTTTGGCTTTTCCTGCAAAAACTGGCAGGGTTTGTAAGCTTATTGGAAGTTTTTCATAAGCTGAAAGGGCTGAGGGAAAACAATACAATACCCAGTGGATATCTTACACAAGGGGCAGAGTGCTTTTCTGTGTTAGTTCTGTCACTATTTCCATTTCAAGGTCACTATTTCCATTTCCCTGAAGTCAGGGAAGTGGAGATATGTACAAAATGTCTGCAGATTCCCAACCTATGTCTAAGGCTATGAAGATTCAAACTGAGCTGAATGTGTTTTAATTAACATTTTTGAGCTAAATACCGCAAGCTGCAAAATATAATTAAAAGGTCTGGTTATTCATTCCCATGACTCCCACTTAATTTAGGGTAGAATCACACCCGTACTATCATGCAGCAGATTCACGTTTTGGAGAACAGTCTGAAAAAAATCAGCAACTAATTGGGCCGAATTACATTGTTGAGCTATTTGTGACTGCCCCCAAGAAGCGAGGCTTTCAGATTACGTAGCAATTTATGTCAAAAACTTAATGTCCTTTCTCCAAATTTCCAACTCATCAAACAAAGTTCTAACTGGAATCGATTCTGAAAATTTTGCAATTCTTTACTCCGTTTCAGGGATTACACCTCCATACCACACAGGCGAAGACTACGATGATAACATCTCCAGGAAACCAGGCAATGTTCTGAAGACCCTAGATCCAATCCTGATCACCATCATAGCCATGAGTGCACTTGGGGTGCTTTTAGGAGCCATCTGTGGAGTTGTCCTGTACTGTGCCTGTTGGCACAATGGGATGTCAGAGAGGAACTTGTCTGCACTGGAGAATTACAATTTTGAACTGGTTGATGGTGTAAAACTGAAAAAAGATAAACTAAACACACAGAATTCATACTCGGAAGCATGAAGGTATAAAGCAACTGGAGAAGTTTCAGAGAATTGGGATGGAAGGACATAACTCGGTCATGCTGGGGAACTGATGATCTTTTACTGTACAGGCTGAAAAGTGCATTGATGACACTGAGCCAAGCTTTTCTCAGGAGCTTCAATGAGTGTGTAACCGATAAACATGGACAACAATCTGTGTTAACAATCTGAATCATGTACAGTCTGCTTTTTCTGTTGGTTTTATTTGAAATAATCAAATGCTGGTGTTGAGACCAAGTATGATTGACTTATAGTTCATTTTGTCTTTCTTTCTCTCCCTCTCTTTTGTTTTCCGTTAATGGCTAATTTTGGTTTTACTGTGCAAAATCCAAGATGCTGTCACAAAATGTATTCAGTGGGGTCCTTTGGATGGACATGCTGTCTGTAGCTCAGTGCCCAGAAAATATTGGAGTAACAGCAATTTAGTGAACTCCTGCACCTGTATCTGTGTATAATTGCTCGTGTTGTGCATAGGCAAAGAAGGGTTAGGATGTTTTTGAACGTACTGCTGCATCAGTACTGATATAGTGTGTCAGCTCTGTTTATGAAGCAATACAGTCAAATTTTATTGATGTTTTTCAGTGTTGTACTAAATTTTGTGCTTGTGAACTCCATAAAAAAGTATGTGCCATCATCAGACACAACTGGTAACCAAGTGTACTGCCTAAAAACTAAACAAAAAAGTCCTTGGCACTGGCTAGTGTATGTCCTCTCAAGTGCCTTTTTGTTTGTACTGCTTCTCATTGTGTTAACATTAACTACAGCTGTGCTTCTCTGCAGTTGTGCCCTTGTCTTTAGTCGTATTCTGATGGCTCACCAACTAAAAAAAGAAGTATATTCTAGTGTAAGAAAGTAGCGTCAGCAAAGCAAGGGCAAACCAGATTTGACAACCTGGCTCAATTGTTCTGCTTTCTGTATTTCAACTTCATGTCTCTTGACCCTTTTGCATAAAGCTGCAATATCCCCTTTTATTGTTCTTTCATATAGAATGTATTTTCAAATGTAAAATCTCTCTACCTGTCTCTTCTCTTTCTCTCTCTTCTTCTCTCTCTGAGTAGATTGCATAAGCATTTGCCATTGCCAAGGAAAGAAAACTGCAGCTTTAACATGATGGTAATGGCAAAGGATTTTATTAGAGCTTGTGTTAAAAAATAAGGGAAAATTCTTAACTTTACCCTCCAAAGTCGAACTTTGGGTTTCTTCTTAACAGCATAAAGTGACAGTATCTTTTTTCCTGAAGTCATGAAACATGTCTTTTATCCTGAACAGCTTGCCTGTTAATTACACTGGGGAAAACGACTCCCTTACTGAAAAGATTGCCTTTACAATGAGAAACTTTCCTCCTCCTGCCCCTACCTAAACCCAAAGTTCTGTTCTCTCAGTAAGCATGTATTTTCATGCTAATCAATGCTAATTGGGCTTACACATGGGTACTGAGGGCAGAATAAAATCCCACAGTGTATGTAGGGTATGTTCTTACCATCCTGTTATATCCAATTGGCATTTCATACCAGGAAGGTTTTGTCTGACCAGAAGTGCAGATAGTGACAGATTCAGTGAGCTGAGTAATGTAACCTGTTGGGAAAATGTTTGACAATTATGTGGCCATTTTTTTATATTTTGGACAAATATTATTGGACAAATAATATTCAGCAGCCTATGCAGCTGGTCCAGCAAGGTAAAAAGAAACAACAATATGTTTCCCATGGGGGTGTGTATCAGGAGGTGATGGGCCAGAGGGAATCCTCCCCTCCTGCAGGTGCAAGGGAGCCCCGTGGTTTTCTGCAGTGAAAACAGCACAGCACACAGTACAGCCATAACTGAGGAAGCAGTGGAACAAGGCAGCTTTAACCTTCCCCTGGATATCTATCAGCCAGCAGAAAAAAAAACAGTGCAAAAATGGGGAAAGGAATGTCCTGCAAAGCACTGGACTCATGCTTTTCCTAACTGAACTCCGCCAGTAGCATCAGGGAAGTGATTTTTGACTTTCTGAGTTAGTCTTTTCCAAAATTGCTTTCGTGGTAGAGCAATGAAGTATTCTGTCCAAGATTAGGACTAAAGAAGGGCTAATTCAGCCTTCAATTACATGAAGCAAAAGGATCCATCTCTGTTTATTAATTAAAAGTTTTGAAGCATATAATTTCACCAATATGAACTACAAAACGAAAAATCTGTTGAAAATCCACCAGTAACCTGGAAATTGAAGAAAAAGGAGAGAGACTGGATGCAAAAATATGAGTTTTGAAGTTGAAGATATTTTAAAGGAAGACCCAGTAGAAAAAACAGTGCGCAGCAGCAACTTCAAAAGAGTCCTAAAGGCAAAGGCAAGGACTATAGTGAAAATTAAACCACTCACTTCAGGTCATCAAACCTTAGATGCCTAAACTGGAAAAACTACTTCCCTAGGCTCTACACCTTGGGCCCTCCAGAAGGTCAGAAGAGCACCTAAGGCCTGAAAGTTTTGCCTAAAAGTCCATGAAATGATCCAAGGGACAAACTCACTTTGGCAGAAACATTCATTTGTATCTAATACTGCAATTTGACCATAATGGCATTGCAACAGCTAGTTAATTAACCCAAAGAAATAAAGGAATTTTCAAACCTATTTTCAGCACACCACCACTATCTGATTCAGGTGTTAGGGTCTGTTCTCCTTAGCTGAAAAAACTTCTAGCCCACTAACTTAACTGAGTTACAAGCATCTATTGCCTTGAAGAGAAAATCCCACTGGGGAGCCAAGCCCAAAATGTTTTGAACTATTCCCACAGATTTCAATCAATTCTGGACCAGTTCTTGGTCTTGATTTATTTGAACAGAAAACTGGTAGTTGGTGGGGTTTTTTCTTCTTTCAACATACTGAGAATAGTGAACATAAAAAGAAACATATCTCCTTTGTGGTCTTCAGACCTTACCATGATAATGAGGATCTAGCACTGAAGATCTGATTTTTCTGAACGTAATAGAATAAAAGTTGGCCTTCAATAAAGGAAAAATGATACTGCAACTTTACATTGAAAAGTATCTTGCACTGATAAATATATTTAAAAAAATTATATGTTTATAAAGTTATTAATTTGTAAAGGCAGTGTTACAAAATGTTCAGTTTATATTGTTTTAGATTGTTTCATAATTTTTAAAGTGTAAAATAACATATTTTTTTCTTTATTGAAAAACTATAAAAATCTTCTGTAGTAAAATGATTTCATTTTACTGGTATATTATTGCTTCATGGTTTGTACCATCATAAAACTTTGTGCAAATTTTTTTTACAGAAATTTTTATTTTCTATGACAATATGACACTTGTAAATTGTTGTTTCAAAATGAACAGCGAAGCCTTAATTTTAAATGACATTTGTATTGTCAGACACTGAATAGCATAAAAAAAACACGTAGAACTGAACTGTAACTTAAATTTCCAAACTATGACTACTACATTCCAAAGAAACAGTTGAATTAAACATTTTCATAAAATATCCCATACCTGGTGTATTTTATTATACTAGAATGGACTGTTTTTTTTAAATGACTGCTTCTATTTAGCGTCTTCCAACAAGCACAATGTTTCAGTCATGGTTACATTTGTCAGTAGGAAATTCCAACAAGCAGACACCTCGGTGAGACCATTAAGGTTAGGATGGAAGTTAAGGCTAATGGTTTAGGATGGAGGAATTCACCCTGCACAATTCTGTCTCACTGCTGGAGATACTCCCACTACATGCCTAACTTTTAGCCAAACAGCAGGGATTTAAGAGGACAAATCTGCCATTGCTGTTTTAAGTTGTAATTCGCTTCACTGCCATGGGAAGCCCAAGCCGCACATCCTATGTCAGTCATAGAAGCCCCTTGTGGCTTGCTGTTACAGTGAGATTTACCATGAAGTAATGTCCAGTTTTGACAAGTTGCTCCACTAAGTCTCTGTCTGCTCCAGTAGTAAGGTTTGAACAGATAAGCTCCCTGCAAATTTCCACTGAAATCATCAGGACTTACCCAACCATGGCCAAATCTCCCAGGGCAGAGCACAAGCTGCTGATGTGAGCAAATGTTGCCAAAGGCAGCTGATTGGGCCTAATTCATCATTCAATTGGATGCTGAACTCAGCTGTGGAACATAATGAACATGTAGGGAGACCTTCAAGAAAGTCTTCTGACTTGCATCCAAATCAGAAGCTTTAGATTGCACATTTCTTGGTTTATGCAATACTTACCTAGTTGTCTCTTTCTAATACTGAGCACTCTGCATATTCAAGTTTGTCAAATCCTGTCTTTACATTGCACACATGAACAATGCACATACTGTAAGTATGTCATTCAGATGAGTACTCATGGACAAATTGTTTCAGGAACTTTAGTACCCCAGAGGATAAAACACTTTTACCACATACTTGATATTTCTCACTTGAAGAGAAAGTGTCAAATCTTGTCTCCTCGATAGAGATATATTGTGGTTACATGTTTAAAATATGAAATAGAACTACGGGAAGGCACCTGAGCAAAACTTTGCTTTGTGGTCAGGGTAAGAATTACTTTCAAAAGACAGTTATGAAGGTTGATGTCCATATAATCACTAAATCTAAATTCTTTAGAAGCGTACTGTATTGCATTCTGCTTCTGTGATAACCAACCACAGGGCTCTTTGAGGGAAAATAAATATCAATGGAATTAATTAGTGCAAAAAGAGATCTGTAAAGTGAATCCATTGAGTACAAAGTTCAGAAAGGAGAGACAAGCATTTTAAGTTGAGAAAATTCTCCTTCTTTCATTTAGGGGAAATTAATTAGCCTAGAAGCTAACAACTACTTAGCACTAAACTCAGTTTTCCACGCTACATAGGCTGCATAAAGACAAAACTGGTGCTCTGGGATCTGAATTATATTTCAGAACATAACTTGTAAACCTTTCTTGTAAAAGAAAAAGAGTAGACAGAAATAACAGATGAGTCAGAGACAGAGAACCAGTGCCAGTAGTGCATAGCTCTGGTGTGCACTAAGGCCGCAGTCTGTAAAAAGGGTCTTTGGCAGATAATGACAAGCAAACCCTATTATTATTTCACCAGTCAAACATACCAGCCCTGAGCCAGGAGCAATACAGCCTCAGTGTACATTTCCTTGCCTTTTGGCAGGATGTACAATTACACAGCAAAATGCAGATGTGAAGGAGAGGCAGGGGCAGGTAGACACAGGTAGGCACTGCTGCCATTTACATGGTGCCAATGGACCTTACCCAACCATATGTCAGCTGTGCTGCCCCTGCCTCTCCTTCACATCTGGATTTTGCTGTGTAATTTTACATCCTGCCAAAAGGCAAGGAAATGTACACTGAGGCTGTATTGCTGCTGGCTCATGGTGCCATTGCCTGCTGGGATGAACCTGACAGTCCCAGTAGAGATGAAGCCTCCTCAGACCTCATAAACTACCTTTTATGAGGCATACAAAGACTTAACAGGTATATAATAATATAGTACTAAACTTGCCCCCATAGGTGTTTTCTTATGTACAATTAGCCCATTTCTAAGTCAATTCTCCTAACCTGTTTTGCCAACGTCAAATGTCAAAGTTGGTTTTGATTTTCAGATCATGACACCTTGATGTTAGATCCCAGGAATAATTCCCTTCTCATTCCTTAATTGTCCTGTCCTTTGTAATGCATTATACCTAACAGCACATTGGCTCAAGCAACATTAATTTATTAGAGCTTTAATTTCTTCTTTTATACCATTTTATGCCTCAAGTCACCCATAACCACAATTTTATCTACAAGTGTTTGTTAAATTATAATAGACTGTGTCTAATTTTTTTTGCTCTAGGATACTTTGTATAGCAGTTTTATTTGCTGATTAGTCCCCCTGTAGACCCTAATTGCTTTTCCACAGTAGGTCAGCTCTCTATACACACTTCTACTCTCATAACTACACACAATCAAATTCTAATCTTATCATCTCAGGACTGATGTTTTCTCAACATTTATAACTGAAAATCTCATTAAAAAGTCTTCTGGCATTTTTCACAGGTGAATGGAGTCTTATCATGTGTCCAAACCTAATTCCACCTTCAGTAATCATATTGTCCTATTTCAATTTACATTGTCTTTATTCATCTCTCAAAGATTTGATTCATGTCCCTGTCATTGTACAGCATCACTGTGCACCGTGCATTTGTTTTATTACAGTTGTTTCAATAATGGGTGAGATCCAATTGAAACAGGAATTGCAGTCTTACTGGGGCAGCTTTGGTACCAGAGAGAGGTCAGGTGGTGCTCTCAAAGGGGCAAGGTAAGCAGAAGATTTGGCAGGTGTTGCCATGACAAAGACTGAGGGATTTAACAATGAGACGCTTGAGGACAAAGAGCTTGCCTGAGGAAACAAGTATTTCACATGACATGAGCTGCAAAGAGAATTATCAGAAAAATCAGGGGGGGGGGAAATGGCCAACCTTCACAATTCTCAATAAATGTCTGCATTACAGAAGTATCTCTGACAGTTGCCATGCACTTTTAAATCCTCAGGCTTGGAAGAAGGGAGTGGGGGTACCAACCCATCTGTTAGCTGAACCTAAATGGTGAATTTCTACACTCAAGGAGGCAACAGGTATGGATGTGTCTTTGGAGACCCTGTCAACATTTCACACTATAAGATTAATATTCTTCATGCATCATTTTCATCTTGAACACCTTTATTCCCTGTGTTCTGTAGCATGTTGGTTTATGCTGTTTGTTCAGAAGTAAATTGCCTGGGCTGACATACTGGTTTTTATGATTTCTTACTGTTAATATATTTTTCTATATATATAACAGCATATATAATATACTGTTAATATATTTTCTATAGTAAATATATTTTCTATATTTTCAGTTTATGCTTCTCTCACTGCTCAAATACTATTATAAAAATCTCTCTATGCTTTACTAAGGCATGCTTAGCATGAAGAAGCCCCACCCCATGCCACACATATCCCATGTCAGAAGACAGAAAAGCACACCTTGTTACACCCCTTCTCTTCCACATCCCTGCCAAGGCAGTGTTCTCCATGTCAGGGACCCAGACACTATGCCTTTAATAATTAATCTACCTTTCAGGGAGTGTCAATGTTTTCTATATCAGGCCTGATACCTTTACATGAATTCATTAATTAAATATTCATACCAATCTTCCTATTAAATATTTATTTACCAGCTTCATAACTGTTAGCATACCATTTCTATTCATTGTCTTACCTTTGTTTTTAGGAATATTATTAATGATCCCAATCCTATTTTGCCTTTTGAGACTACTAAGTAGACTTCAGTGTCTTACCTTTCTCTGCTTTTAACTTTCTAATGTGACTCTGTTTCCCATAGTTATATCAGCAAGGAAAAAAATAAAAAACCTAAAATGAAGGCATAGCTGTGCCCACTTTCTATCTATGTGACTGAAAAAAAAATCCATTTAATATGTAATAAAAAATAATGATAATTTTCTTTTTATTTTTTACTGTGATGATTGAGGAGTAAAGAGGAAAGGCAAACTGGGTGAAGATGATAATCGATATGTCTGGGAAGCTGTAAGGAGACAGCCACTGGAGCCTTCTGAAAGCTATCCTTCAACATCTGGAAACTCTTAACAACTCCATGAAGCGATGGGAGCACAGGATTATCAAAGTAGGCGGACTGTAAAGGTATTAGTTTACCTGAAGCATGGTTCACAAAACAGAAAAAAAAGCAGGAAAATACTTAGTGTTAAGTAGATTAGAAAGGACCTCCTTATTATATATGTTCTACTAGTTTCTCTTTTAATCAGTCCTCAGAAGATGGCAGTCAAAAGGAAGGAATGAACTACAGTTCAGTCCCACCTACAGCTCATTTTGACTGATTCCCAGCCCACAACTATCATACGGTTCTGAGACTGAGGCAAAGAGAAGTTGGTTGTTACCACTTCATGTGAAAGATCTCTGACCCTAAACACCAACTCTGAACAGTTACATGCAAGAAGCAATACCACTCTGTACCCATTACCCACATATTCGAATGTATTTTTTCTTGCTGTAGGCCATATTATCTTCCTTTTCTGGAAGGAAGGCATTTCTCTGGCCTTTCTTCTTCATCATGTAAGGCCTGACAAATAAGCCACATTTCTTCAGATTCTCTGTCTTTCATGATGCAGGGCACTCCAGTTCCCACTATCAGCTTGGGAAGCACAGAACCTCCTTTCACTCAGCTGATGCTACTCTTGGCCTGCTCAGCTACTCATGGCCTGCTGGTTGTTTTGCATCACTATCTTGTCTGCAACACAAGGTCATTGAAAGTTCACTTTAAATCCAGACTCTTATTTCAGTGACATAATCTGTAGGTGACTAACAAAGGATCATCCTAGATACTTTCAACAAGTCTTTTCACAATCTATTCCCTTTTTTCATGCACACCGAGGTCTTAAAATGGTCAACTTAAATCCATATATCTTGAAAAAGTGGCTGAATTACTGCCGCTGAATGGTAGGCCATTATCTACAATTAGTTTATGGCTCTTAATAGCTATTATTGCAAAAGATGGATTTCCCTATAGCAGAAGGGTCTTACCGAAGATGCTGTTAGTACTCTTGCTTATGAAAAGTTAAGTGGTAGCTGCTTTTTTGGAAAAGATCATGTTACTCTCCAAGCTGAAATAAACTGGTACCAGCTTATTACTATAGGTAATAAATAGGTTATATGCGTTATATTTGGTTCTTCTTTGCTATGCACTGCATACAATAATGTAAATGTGCACATTATACAGACAGACTTAAGAAATGCTGTGAGGATGTCACCAACCAGTTTAAGAGAAAAATACCAAACATTTGTCAGTCACAAGCAGAGGATGTAGAAACTTATCTCAGAGTAGCAGGTTTTCCTTGTCTGTTTATAAAAGTATGGTAGATAGAACAGCTACAATAAGTGTGTGCCAGTTCATTGGAGAAAACTATGGATTTATGAATCTCCTTGAGGAAGTGCCTTCTGATGAAGGACACAAAGGAGCAAAGAGTAGAATCAGAGTAGATGGGGTCATGAACTTATTTCACTTCTCATCATGACTAATAGTGTTAAATTGATAGTCAGTCAGATCTCCCATTTTCTTTAATTTAATGCTGTTCTTCTTGCTCCTTGCATTACTTGACCCCACATTATAACTGAACCATGTGTTTTATTACAATGTTAAGCAAGCACTACTTTAAATGCACATGAGAAGATTTCAGTTCTTTTTTCACTGCACAGTTACATGTGGTGAGTTTTGTTCTTTTCATATAAAGAACCACCCCAGAGCGAACACCTTGTATTATTTTAATCAAGTCTTGTTTCACACAGGTTGTGAACCTTAATACAGATTGCCATTTCTTTTGGGCTTCAGATATAATGCACAGCTCAGCACAAGTCTGACCTTTGTGGTTTCATATTGGTACATACTTGCTAAAGGCACTTAATTAGACACCAATGGTGACAGAGCTTTCAGCCTTTTTACTAGCTTTCTTTGGAGCTGTTGATGATTAACAATATATACATTTTAACCAACAACATATTGTGTGTATACTAAATATAGTAAGCACATCTATACACATATCTCCTGAGATGCAACCACAGTTCTACAACAGAAGGTGAAGAAGCACTAGAAGTGCTAGAATAGAGGGTTTGCCTAAACGTAAAGGTCTGTGTGATTATTAAACATCTGAAGGTTTTAGTCAGGTTTGGGGATTCCTTGTCACAGTGTAATGCACTTAGAAATGCAAAGAGCATCTTTACAGGCAGAAGTATTTTCAGGCTGCTCTCTCTCATGTTTCTCTTCTAGCTCTCTTCCTAGCTCAGATTGTTCAGGCTAAAGAAAGTCTTTAATATTCAGCAAATATTTTCCCCTACTACTTTACGCATATAATATTCTTTGAACTAAAGGAATTCATATTTAATGTTTATATTGTGATATACAAACCTGTGTATAACAAACTGGATTGCAAAGTGTGGTCCTCTAGTGCAAAACAACATGAAAAGATACAGAAAATGTACATTCTTACTTCATAGTCTGGAGCTGTAATGTGACTGGCATGAGTGCAGGTGGTTCTGAACTCAGTGTCTTTGTCAAGTGCCCTTATTGACAACTCTGTTTTCCATATTTTCCAAAGCTTGTGTTGTTTTTTATGATCAATACATCAAAAGTATGGAATGCTACTACAGATGTGGTCAGTTAGCCCTCAAGGCTACCATTCAGCTTACCTGCCACTGCCTAAGTTGTACATCATTTCCAAAGTGCAAGTTATATGCACTGTTTCAAACACCTACCTGAGAATGGGGAGAATTTTCCTCTTATGGTACCCATTTCATTTGTCTATAGAATAGTTTCAATTAATAGTTCATATTTAAAGATTTTAGATGGGTAAAATTAAATGAATAGAATTCCCTATTTATTTCTAATTATGAAAAGCTAGTGGTAGTTTTGTTTGGTTTTTCCAAGGACATAGATCTGAACTGCTTTTACTGATTTTTTTTCATAGTTAGTTTTGACATCTGAAAGTATTGGTCCACCTGCTAACCGGGTAGCAGAAGCAAAACTTAACCATTTAGACTACAGTAGGACTCTCAAACCCACTGGTTCTGTTTCAGTAATGGAGGCAGATATGTAGTGTGAAGGTAGGAAGAGCACTGGCTCCTTTATTACTGGGTTGTCTGCTGCTACCTATAGAATTGTGATATGCCTTGAAGAAGCCTTATCCTACCCTTACACTTAGTCAGACTTGGGTCCAGATGTGACTTTATTCAGTCTAGAGCTAAGAATTAAACCTGGATTTTTATAGGTTCTTTAAATTTGCTTCTTAAATTGGTTTTGCTCTGGCTGCTACAAGCTAATTATACTGTATTCCTGCAGTGCTGCAGTTTGGACTGATCATTGTCGACTTCACAGTCATCCATTCATTTTCTCATTTCTTTATCTTGTGATTTGGTTTCAGTCTAATCTACAGGAATAACTTCACACAAAACTGGGGTTTGGGTTTTTTTTTCTTAGAGCTTTGATCTATTTACAGTTTTATTCCATGGTACTCCTTGTGACTCCATGAATAAAAAGCTTATAATTCAGCAGTGCAGGTCTCTGTTCTTTCTCAGAAGTCTCAAACTTCTGCAACTTATAGCCATATTTCATAACTTCCCATGCATTTCAAATCATTATTTTAGGTGGTTTGTTAACTATTTTTCTTAGCAAGAAACACACATTCATGACAGGCAGCAGGAAGGATGACCCAAAAATCACTGTCTGCTTTTGATACAGGAGTCCTAGGGAGTGTATTAATGAAACCTGACAGAGCCTTGAAGTGACCTGGAAGACATTATCAGAAGTGTTAGTAAGCATTATTGCAGATACTGTTATTGACACCATTGTGCTTTGCAGTGAACATCAAGATCTTTTCTGATTACCTTTTATTAGGAAAACTCGTTATATCTTATCTGAATATTCATTTTAACAAGAGTTATGACATATAATCATAGAATCGTAGAATCATAGAATAGTTAGGGTTGGAAAGGACCTTAAGATCATCAAGTTCCAATCCCCCTGCCGTGGGCAGGGACACCTCGCTCTAAACCATATCACCCAAGGCCTCGTCCAACCTGGCCTTGAACACTGCCAGGGATGGAGCATTCACAACTTCATTGGGCAACCCATTCCAGTGCCTCACCACCCTAACAGGAAAGAATTTCTTCCTTATATCTAATCTAAACTTCCCCTGTTTAGGTTTTAACCCATTACCCCTTGTCCTGTCACTACAGTCCCTAATGAAGAGTCCATCCCCAGCATCCCTATAGGCCCCCTTCAGATACTGGAAGGCTGCTATGAGGTCTCCACGCAGCCTTCTCTTCTTCAGGCTGAACAGCCCCAACTTTCTCAACCTGTCTTCATACAGGAGGTGCCCCAGTCCCCTGATCATCCTCTGGACTTGTTCCAACAGTTCCATGTCCTTTTTATGTTGAAGACACCAGAACTGCACACAATACTCCAAGTGGGGTCTCACGAGAGCAGAATAAAGGGGCAGGATCACCTCCTTCGACCTGCTGGTCACACTCCTTTTGATGCAGCCCAGGATACAGTTGGCTGTCTGGGCTGCAAGCACACGCTGATGGCTCATGTTCTTTTCTTCCTTCTTTTGCATCTATGTGGGCAAACAACACAGGTCCCAGTATATGCCTTGTAAATCACCATCTTGGTGAAGTTTGTTCTGATTTTTTAGTGTTTGCTTCACCAAAGAGACAGAGGCATCCATATTAACTTCATGTCACCCTTCAATATATTTGAGAATCTCCATGTTTCAGATGTTTTGATTTTCATCTCTTCCATGTTTAGGGCCATGGTTCACTGTTGTCAGCTGAAAAACAATGCCAATGTCTTAGACAACTATTAGTAGACAAGTAATAAGTGCCATAGCAAAAAATTGTAGAAAACCTTGAAAAAATGCAAAATTAATGTTAACCAATTGCAGAAGCAGAGAAAACTGGACATTATTAATTCACACAGATTTTCAAACATGAAATAATCATTATCATCTTTTGCACAGAACACAATTTTAGCTTTTATCATTACGGCTTAGATATAGCTCCTAGCACTGAAACTATTTTTTACATTAAATGCAGTATAGTAGCTGGTGTTATCATATGAAACCCAGGACCTGTAAGTTCATAACGTATATTTAGAATGTAAGAAACCCCCAAATGACAAGTTTCAAACAACTACTGTTGCTAACAAATTTATAAAGCCACTTTTTACATCATTTCCTAAACTTAGTAGCTCCTCATTCCTCAAGCAGTTGAAATAACTTCTGATCCCTGCACTTTTGGTGCATAATAGCATGCAGACACTGGCTCACTTTAGGCACCTAACTCACCGAATTCATTAAACGTCCAGTTTAGTTCTTCTGAATTACTGTCTGTGGGAGCTTATTTCTCTCAATAGAAAATAAATATTAGAAGACAAGTCTCCTTTTCTCCTCTCACCCAGATCAGTTCCAAAGCTCAATGTCTGCTCTAAATTACTATTTGGTGTAAGCCAAAGTCTCAAGAACTTGCTGGCTTGTTTGCTATTGGCAAACATGTTGTGATCATTCAGCAGCTCTTCAGCTTTTTGCTTTTTGCTAATTCTTCCGCTCTTAGTTTTACTAGGAAGAATGAAAACAGAGGCAACTGATTAACAGGCACATAGGCTCTGTCCAATATTTTTGACCCAAGAACCTGGTGGCCATCATGTGCAGCAGCATAAACAAGTAATACTTTAAAATCCATCTGTGAGATTTGGCATTATCTCAATGTTCCACATACAACAAAATTATATGACTGTAAAATGTATTTGATGGTCACTGGTAGTGACAGCAATTGTCTTTTTAAATTCCATCTCATCTCTAGAGTAACTGAACTCTGGTGCAGCTGCTGGAAGCTCAAGTTCCACCTTTCAATCCATCATTATCATCTGATTGTAAAAACTTCATCGTATTTCAAACATTGAAAAGCAACACAAGTCCAACTCTGAGAATTAATATTACAAAGATCACAGATATTTTTAGACCTTTAAAACAAACTATGCCTGTGGACTGATTAAAAACATGTATTTTCAGCCAATCAAGATGAAATTATCCCCTGAAGCAGGGGTTTGGCATTGCGAGAACTTATTTAAATCTTGTTTTGAAACCTGCTTGAATACAAATTCGGGTCTATTGAAAGAGTTGCTGAAGAGTATTTAATATACTATGTATTTAATATGTAACCCTAGATTCTACATGGACAGAATAATTAAATAAAAGAGAAGTAGTTCATTAAGTAGAGTGTGACTGCAGTTTCTTAACATATGTCTTCATCTCTGTACAGACAAAGGTTTCTATTGTTTTCTTTAGCTTGTGAAATATAACCATTTGTCACCAACGCTGTTGCCTTTTCAGTGAAACAGATCATTTGGCTGTATTAAATTGTCCAGTTTTTCTAACTATTCAATGTATAGGTTCAGCTGTCTCTTTTCTAAAGATTTTGCACTGAAGGCATAACAAGAAGATACACACCTTAGTCATATTACTGCCTTCAGCGCTTAATTAAAGAGTGTGCTACTAGAAAAGTGGCTTTAATCCCAGTGTTTTAATTAAATTCTAGCCTGGCAAAAGTCCACCTGTCTGGATTCAGTTGGATATAGCTCTCTTTCCTTCTTGCTCCAGACATTACCATTGCCTGCTTCCACTGAACTGCTGCAGTGATTCTCCCACTGCCTGTGAGTGCAAATAAAGGCAGTCCTAAAATACAGAAAACCTATTTTATAAAAGGAATGTAACATCAAAGGTACTATTTAAGACTAAAGTGGTGCACCATTTACATGTTTAAATTGCCTGAGGCAGGCAGTTGTGTTCACACTCTGATCCCATACTGAGTGTGATGGTCTAGCCATGCATAGAGCTTAGCACAGAGTACCAAAATTAGTTTGGAAAGGCATCATCTGTACTGCAAGCAAGAGCCAAGTTATCACTCCAAAATTGTACTGGACAAATTTATATAAGGTGGAGTGACCTCATTATGAATTAGAGAGAACACAAATATTTCCCAGTCAGAGAGTGTGAAGTCAAAACAATGAACGTATTGAAGGTGGGCAGTATTTTGCAGCTTCATTTTACTCATCTTTGAAAAGCCTAACTACTTATATACAAAAGCTTTCAGAGAAGCAGATTTCATGGGGGCAGGACTGTAACAAGGAAGTTACAAAACTTCTGTTATTAAAACTTGTGTCAGTAGCCTGCAGGTGGTAAACCTTCTAGTAGTAGAGAGGAACTGAGTATGATCTAAGATCACAGTTCAATTGATCTTATGGTGGAAAGGACTCTGAATCATGCAGATAAGTATAGACACAAGCTATCATTCTTTCACCAAAGTGAAAACAAAGCAACACAAAATTGAGGCCTCATCTTTTTCCACTGCATGCAACAAATTTTAAACTTTAACATGATTCTCGAAACAAAAACTTTGGCCATTTGCTGTTTCTTGCCAAAGAGTTGCTCAGGCATATGAAGGGGAAGAGGAGAGGACAAGGGTGGAAGGAAGGAAGGAAACAAGCTTGGAAGTAGGGAACTTGAGTGAGTTAACATCCTCCTGCAAAACACCAAAGAAAGATCAAGTGCTGAGTCACAGCAATGTGATCCAGCTTCATCCTCTCTAAGTCATCCAAAAGTAAGGTCTAAGCCAGCCATCCAGTTTACATCTGTGAGTAGAGACAGGCACCTCCAGATGGCAATTCAGCTCACAATTCTTGGATGTAACCTTAAGAAAAGATGAATCCCTGGTGTGCTCCAACAGTCATGTAGCTACATGCCACCACTGACTCAAGGCTTCTTAGGTAATTAGAGCTGAAATGTCAACATACACATCACTCACCACTCCCACAGCCTTAATCCTCTCTCACATCTAAATGTTACTGCTCATCTTTTTCTCCCTTCTTCAGGCACAGGAAACAACTGCTGGAAGATATTTGAACTTTTAGAGAGAATACTGCTGGCAGGGAGAAAGCACAGAGCATATGATTCATTATATTTTAGAACTACTGGAAAACAGACTAGTCTTAGCACAGATACCAGTCTCTACCAGTATGATGACTGTTTCCCCTTAGATAACATGTGAAATACTGAGACTACATCTCTTTCCCACATGAAAGCGAATACTAAGTAGTGCACATGTTAGCCAGCCTGAAAGTCGTGCCACATAGTACCGTTATGACCTGTAGGCACTTGCCAGTTTCACTCTCTGAAGAGAGCATTTTGCCACTCTCAGTTTGCCTACTCATTCCGCTGTTAAAAGAAGACTTTTTGCCAGCAGAAGCACCCAATAAGGAGTTATTAAGGGGGGGAAACGGAGGCAGAAGGGTGGTGGAGAAGACATTTCTTACTGAAAAGAACTGCATAATTGAGGAGCACACCATACCATAAAGTGCATTGTTAGGCTTGTTGAATGCATGTGACTCCAGCATATTATGAAACTAAATGCATTCAGGTACCTGGCAGGAGGCAAATATCTAACTCCAAGTTGCGTGTGCCCAGCTTCATCTTTGTGGAAAATTATAAAATAGCCACAGGCATATTTTGTTCTGTTGTTCTAATTTAGGATTCTCAAAAGCTGATAGATCCACAAGGCTTCATACTGAGCAAATCCTGGAGATTAAAAATCACTTTGTAAACTCACCTAAGCCTCAAGTGAATAACAACTCCATGCTGCTAGGAAACACCCTGATTTCACTGTTCAACCAGGTGGCCCAGAGGTGTTAGCTCGCTGCTCCCTTCTGCATAGAGCCAGCAGAGGCATCTTTCTAAAGCTGAAGCAATGAACTATGTCTGTGTTTTTGCCATACTTCTCTCTTTCATGACTTTTAGCTTTAATAAACACCTCTGCCACTATCAGGCAATTTTGTTTTCCTCAGTGAGGCAGCTCCCTCCTCTACATCATGTTGTAGACATCTTGTTACTGTGTGAGTTACTTTATTGTTGTGATTAGTCTTCAGCCTCTTGAAAGGCTGGAATAGGGTCTGACTGCTCTTAAGGATAAATGATTGAAAAGTATTTTTATGTCCTAACCTTGTTTAAGATTAGTTACACTATTAGTTGGCTATTTTTCATTTTACACTGATATGGGAAGGTATCACAAAAGAGAAAGTGCTAGCCCTAATCAAATGGACATCTAAGAAGTGTCTGTGATGTTTCATCCACCAAGACCAAGGAATAAGTTACAGACACTAAACATGAGTCCCATCAAAATTTCATCAGTTGTTTTTCCCTTGCTCTTTGAATAACTATGCAGTTTTTCCACTCCTTCCCTGCCTACCAATCCAGCCATGTCTACAGGAGACTCAGGTTTTGTCCCACGCCTTCTGTGGCATTACTAAGGCCACAAGAGGACTGGGAATGAGAGAAGCTGCCAACACCCAGGTTCCCTGCCTGTGCCTAACACAGAGATTGTGCTAGCTGCACATGAAAACACTTTGCAAAGTGAAAATATCCTCCTCTCTTTCAGAGCTAACCTCCCACAGTGGTGCCATCACTTTGCAGTCCCAACACTTTGGGACCACAACACAGGGTGGCCAAGCAGCTCTGTGATTCACATGCAGCTTGACAGCAACCCAGACCACTCTCATTTTCTTACTCTGGATGTGCCAGAGCCAGGGGTAGAACAGCAGGTCAAAACACAGGATGGGTAAAGCCAAGTCTGGTAAGGAAGCCCGCCTGCTTATGGAGGCCTGCTGACTGTAGGAGGGATGATTCACCCATGTCTGCCTCTCTCCAGCTTGAGAAGCTACATGAGACATGTAAGGAGCCAGCAGAATGCAAACCGTGCCTGTTCTGTGCAGCACCCGGAGGGAGGCAGCATCTGGCACTGCAGGTGCTGGAGGTGCTGCCATTGCCGAAGCCAAAGCCACTGGTGGACCAAGCAGCCATCAGCAGGGATCTACAGCAGAGACAGTGTGCTGGCAGCTGCAAGGTGTGATCTCACAGGCTGTTTGGAGAAGTTTGGAGAGGTCTGGGAGAGCAGGGAGGGGTTTGGCTTGCCTGGAGGGAGATAGAGGGGAGACAGAGGGATGCTGCCGTAGGGTCTGGGGGGACATAGGATTTAGGGCAGTGGGACTCACAGGGTGGCTGAGGGAAACACTGCAGAGAGAGAGGCTCTCAGCCAGAAGAAAATTTTAGACTGTGGCTTGTAGGACCTGGCAATCTGGGCAACCCTGTCATAAGCATTTAGAGGCACTTCGGGTTCTGTCTTTCCTAAATGAGTACTTGTAACTCGCCTTGATGTTAATGAGAATTACATGCACACATCAGGGAAAGAATAGTCCCTCTACAATGGGCATGTGACAGCTAAAGTGCATCAGTCAGCAGGGAAACAAAAGAGGTCATAATTTATGTAAAAGGTTCATTTTTAATGTAAATTCTGCCCCCAAATGCTCTGCTTACCAGCCTGAATCTGTGGTATTTGGCAGTGGAAAATGAAAGGGGTGAGAAACTCACTGATGGCAGGTAAATGCATAATGTGATAGATTGATTTAAAATCCTTGTCATCTTTCTTTTTCACCTGCATACATAACGATCCTCTGTTAGTCATTAGGGCTCCTTGTACCTTCAGCACTCTAAAAAAATATTGGCTTTGAAACGATACTTCATTGTTAAGGAATTTTTGTCAGCTAGCTCCATTTATCGATGTATCAAACCCATTTTACAAGAGATAGGCTCCACTTTGGCACCAGTAGCGCATACATTACGTGCCTTGCAAGGACCTGCATCTCATTCCAGCACTTAGTGGAAGAGCCAGTTGCCACTGTGGCACATAATGAGACGTGTCACCTGCATTGGGGACAGCAGGGAGACATGAATGAATTTGTCCCAATGTCTCCTGGCCAGAGATGAGAGGAGAGGGGACACGAAGGGTCAGAGCAGACACATGCTCAGGGTGCGACTCTGCACAGAGTAGCTGAAGGCTCTGCTGCCAGAGCCCCCAGGATGGGGTAACATATGCCACCAAGCTGCATTTTTCTGTTGATCTATTTACACCTCCTCCCCAGACAGCAAGAGCCAAGCCAGCCAGGAAACACTCTTTTCTGTAGCCATATGTGTGTCTGCAACAAGGGATCTTTTCAGTGTACCGGTGATAACAGGGGGTATCACACTGTTCTGTGAGCAAAATTTTGTAGTGCGAGCCAAACCACAGAAAGACTATTACCAAGCAACTACCTCCAAAGCTGTTCAGGCTGTCTTGTGGATTAAATAATTTTTCTTTGTCCTTTTGTTTAGATCTTTACCTTGTGTTGCCAAGCAACTGCATGGGGAAAGTTAATGGCAATGCATTAGACCAGGCAGGTAGGAGGTCTTGGACTGAGGAAAAAACAAGAACTCAGAGAGGAGAAAAAGCCCACCGTCATTTGATTCCTTTTGTATTTTCCATGCATCCTAGAAACTGAGGATACTGAAGCAGAAATAGCCAAAGACAAGTCTTTTGTGTGCATAGTTTATTACCATCTCAGTTCAAGGAAACTAAACACAAGTGCAAGCTATGTGCTGAAAGATGTTAAAAAGAAAATTCTTTGCACCAGTGGTTTCCACTCTGAATTATCCTACCAACAGTTTTTTTCCCTCAAAAGGAAAATCTCGACCCAATTCACTTCCACTTAAACACTCATAACCTGAGCCTTTGTAGCCCAAGAAGAAATCTCTTCCTCCATTAAATCATGGAATCATAGAATCATAGAATAGTTAGGGTTGGAAAGGACCTTAAGATCATCAAGTTCCAGCCCCCTGCCATGGGCAGGGACACCTCACACTAAACCATCTCACCTAAGGCTCTGTCCAACCTGGCCTTGAACACTGCCAGGGATGGAGCATTCACAACTTCCCTGGGCAACCTATTCCAGTGCCTCACCACCCTAACAGGAAAGAATTTCTTCCTTATATCCAATCTAAACTTCCCCTGTTTACGTTTGAACCTGTTACCCCTTGTCCTATCACTACAGTCCCTAATGAAGAGTCCATTCCCAGCACCCCTATAGGCCCCCTTCAGATACTGGAAGGCTGCTATGAGGTCTCCACGCAGCCTTCTCTTCTCCAGGCTGAACAGCCCCAAATTTCTCAGCCTATCTTCATATGGGAGGTGCTCCAGTCCCCTGATCATTCTCGTGGCCCTTCTCTGGACTTGTTCCAACAGTTCCATGTTCTTTTTATGTTGAAGACACCAGAACTGTACACAATACTCCAAGTGAGGTCTCACGAGAGCAGAGTAGAGGGGCAAGATCACCTCCTTCGACCTGCTGGTCACACTCCTTTTGATGCAGCCCAGGATACGGTTGGCTTTCTGGGCTACAAGCGCACACTGACGGCTCATGTTCATTTTCTCATCAACCAACACCCCGAAGTCCTTCTCCGCAGGGCTGCTCTGAATCTCTTCTCTGCCCAGCCTGTAGCTGTGCCTGGGATTGCTCTGACCCAGGTGTAGGACCTTGCACTTGTCATGGTTAAACTTCATGAGGTTGGCATCAGCCCACCTCACAAGTATCAAGGTCCCTCTGGATGGCATTCCTTCCTTCCAGCGTATCAACTGAACCACACAGCTTGGTGTCATCGGCAAACTTGCTGAAGGCGCACTCAATTCCACTATCCGTTTCACTGACAAAGATGTTGAACAAGACTGATCCCAACACTGATCCCTGAGGGACAACATTCGTTACTGGTCTCCAGCTGGACATTGAGCCATTGACCACAACTCTGGCCATCCAGCCAGTTCTTTATCCACCGAGTGGTCCATCCATCAAACTGATGTCTCTCCAATTTAGAGACAAGGATGTAATGTGGGACAGTGTTGAATGCTTTGTCCAAGTCCAGGCAGATGACATCAATGGCTCTACCCCTGTCCATCGGTTTTGAACCCCCATCATAGAAGGCTATCAAATTGGTCAGGCAGGATTTCCCCTTAGTGAAGCCATGCTGGCTGTCACCAAGCACCTTGTTGTTTTTCATATGCCTTAGCATGCCTTCCAGGAGAATCTGCTCCAAGATTTTGTCAGGTACAGAGGTGAGACTGACTGGTCTCTAATTCCCCGGGTCATCCATTTTCCCCTTCTTGAAAATGGGGGCTATATTACCCTTTTTCCAGTTGTCGGGAACCTCACCTGACTGTCACAGTTTTTCATATATGATGGACAGTGGATTAGCTACTTCATTCACCAGCTCCTTCAGGACCCACAGATGGATTTCATTAGGTCCCATGGACTTGTGTATGTTCATGTTCTTAAGATGGTCTTGAACCAAATCCTCTCCTACAGTGGGCCTAGGGTCTTCATTCTCACAGTTCCTGCATCTGCCATCCAAGATTTGCGTGGTGTGGTCAGATCCTTTGCCAGTGAAGACTGAGGCAAAGAAGTCATTAAGAACCTCAGCCTTCTCCAAATCCAGGGTAGTCAGTTCTCCTGATAGCTTCCAGAGGGGGCCTATGCTGTCCCTAGTCTGTCTTTCATTTGCTACGCATCTATAGAATCCCTTCCTGTTATCCTTAACATCCCTAGCCAAGTTTAATTCCAACTGGGCCTGAGCTTTCCTAACCTGGTCCTTAGCTTCCCAAACATCCCTGTACTCTTCCCAGGCCACCTGTCCTTGCTTCTACCTTTTACAAGCCTCTTTTTTCCTTTGAATTTCCCTCAGCAGCTCCTTATCCATCCAAGGAGGTCTCCTGGTCCTCCTGCTGCACTTCCTTCTAGTTAGGATGAAACACTCCTGAGCTTGTAGTAGGCAATCCTTGAATATCAACCATCAGTCTTGGGCCCCCCTGCCCTCTAGGGCTATATCCCATGGAACCTTACTAAGCAGGTTCCTGAAGAGGCCAAATTCTGCTCTCTTGAAGTCCAGGGCAGTGAACCTGCTGCACGCTCTTCTCACTGTCCTGAGGATCTCAAATTCAACCATCTCGTGATCGCTGCAACCAAGGCTGACCTGGAGTGTCACATTTCCAACGAGCCCTTCCCTGTTGGTGAGCACGAGGTCAAGCACAGCACCTCTCTTTGTCGACTCCTCTATTACTTGCAGAAGGGAATTGTCTTCCACACAACTGATGAACCTCCTGGACTGCTTGTGCCAGGCCGTACCGTCCCTCCAACAGATGTCAGGGCGGTTGAAGTCCCCCATGAGAACAAGGGCCTCTAAGTGCGAAGCTGTTCCTATCTGTCTATAGAGTGCTTCATCCGCAGATTCCTCTTGATCAGGTGGTCTGTAACAGATCCCCACAATAATGTCCCCCATCGCTGTTCTCCCTTTAACCCTGACCCACAAACTCTCTGTTGACTGCTCACCTGTCCCCAGATGGAGTACCATACTCTCCAGCCTATCCCTAACATAAAGGGCAACTCCCCCTCCCTGCCTGCCAGGCTTGCCTTTTTTAAATAGTCTGTAGCCTTTCATTCCAACACTCCAGTCATAGGAGCCATCCCACCATGTTTCTGTGATGCCTGTTATATCATACCCCAGTAGACATGCACACATCTCTAATTCCTCTTGTTTGTTCCCCATGCTACGGGAGTGTGTATAGAGGCATCTGAGCCGAGCTCCAAATGAAGCTGACTCATTGGCTGGAGCAGCTGGAATATCTCTACATTGCTCCAAGCATTTATTATAGGTGCTGGCAACTGACTGGGAGTGTTGGGACGGAATGATGCTTCCCTCCCCCAACACATCTAGTTTAAAGCATCCTTGACCAGTCTGGCAAGCCTCCTACCAAAACTGCTTATCCCCTTTTGTCAGGCCAGCTCCACCAGCCCTCAGTAGACCTGGCCTACTAACTTGAGCCCCATGTTCAAGACACTCAAACCCCTGACTGTGGCATCACCCTTCTAACCATTTATTAACCTGGCCAATCCTCCTAGCCTTTTCAGAGTCCTCCCCTGTATCCTGGAGAATTGACAAAAAGACAATCTGAGCTCCAGAGCCCCTAACCACCTCTCCCAGGGCTCTGAATCATACTGAAGCTATAAAGGATGCGACAGCTTTCTGCCAGCAATACCTACTGTGCTTCCAGATGATAAAGCCAACAGGATTCTTATGAACTGGGACATACATTTTTCAGGCTGAAGGTTCATAGCTTAAATAGTAAAAGTGAGGTACAATACACAAGAAAACCGCTGCCTCATACTGGCTCCCACACTCCATCTGCACAACCCAGTGAACAAGGAGTCCTGATCATTAGGCACTTCTACCCACAGACACCAAAGACTACTGTGCCTGGTCCTTTCCATTCATTGCCTGGCCTTTTCTTTTAGGAATATTATTAATGATCCCAATCCTGTTTTCTAGTTATACCACATAACATCCATGCCCTCTCAAGGCCAGGATTTCAAAGGACTGCTTTTGCTTCTAATTACATACTTAATTTTGTAAATTCTTGTGTTTAGAAGGTATTAATTAGATTGGCCTAGTTAGCAGCATTTTCAATTCACGACTTTACCATGGCTCGTACATTTGGCATTTCTCCCAGGATCTCAGCTGTCGGACTAAGGACACTGCATGGGGACACTTTCAGCAATTTCCACAGAGAAGAAACCCTGGGAAAGCTGAAGCTTTTTCTCCTGAAGACTCAGAAGAGCACAAAAAAAGTACTAGTTAAAAAAAAAGCCTCTTGATTTTTTAAACCAATCAAATCAGTACAGTGACATTAGAAGTCCTGTTTGACTTCTTTTAATACCAGTAATACTAAGTTGATTCAGTGAGAGCTCAAACATTTAAACCCTGGTCTAGACAGAGACAAAATATAGAAACTAATCTCCAAAAGCTGTATGTGCTACTTGTGCCTCATTTAACCTCTGAAGGCAAATAAATGCATTAATAGGAGCATGCAAGAAGTGTGCATGGAGGCCAGACTCAATAAGAAGATGATTTCATAGGTCTGCTGCGCCTTTATGAGAACCAGCTGGAGCATGGAAACAGATATGGGAAAGGCAGAGATTTGGTGAGTGCTCATAGGATTAATTTAGCAGTACTGAGTGGAGCATGAGCGAAGTCATGCTTCATAAGGGTGCAGAGCTAGAAGTTACCTCCCTTTCTCTAAGTGGCAAATCTATATTGCAGTGAACAATGTTCTATGTTCATCATGCTCCACATTTGAAAAAAGAAAGAAGAAATTATTATTGCAGATGAAAAACTGTATCATGGCGAACAGAAACTGCATTCAAGCCTAACTTTTGTCACACAGTGTTATGGGTGCAGTTGTGAGAGTTATGCTCACTAATGACATTCCTACCATATTTTTTAGTTTATAGACTCATCTGACCTGGCAGTTCCTGTGTTTCTATCTAGCCTAGCATCCTTTCTCTGAGAAATGCTAATAGCATCAGCATCAGAGGACAAGAGACAAAACCTCTCGCAATCTGGTGGCACACTCTACAGTATAAAAATATTATACAGAGCTGTAACAGCAAAAGAATGATTAGTGAAGACAAACTAGTTCAGTTCTGTGACAAATATGCAAGAATAGCATGCTCTTTACAGCTGATATGCATCAAAAATCAAAAAATCTTTATCATGAGCAGCATCATGCACTTCCATCCATAGAACTGAACACAGAGACAACTGTCATATCCACAAGATGTCAGCTCTCTCTCACTAACTTTTTCTGAACACAGAAAAGGTTGAGTTATGTAACCTAGCAAAGTAAATTCAGTTGTGAGCTATAAGAAGTAGGAAATGCTCCTGTAGGGTTAAAATCAAGGAGATACAAATTTAAGATCTCAGCTGAACTTATAGAAAATCATAGAACCATAGAATAGCTAGGATTGGAAAGGACCTTAAGATCATCAAGTTCCAACCCCCCTGCCATAAGCAGAGACACCTTGCGCTAAAGCATATCACCCAAGGCCTCATCCAACCTGGCATCGAACACTGCCAGGGATGGAGCATTCACAACCTCCCTGGGCAACCTATTCCAGTGCCTCACCACCCTTACAGGAAAGAATTTCCTTCTCATATCCAATCTAAACTTCCCCTGTTTAAGTTTTACAGTCCCTAATGAAGAGTCCCTCCCCAGCACCCCTATAGGCCCCCTTCAGATACTGAAAGGCTGCTATGAGGTCTCCACGCAGCCTTCTCTTCTCCAGGCTGAACAGCCCCAAATTTCTCAGCCTGTCTCATATGGGAGGTGCTCCAGTCCCCTGATCATTCTCGTGGCCCTTCTCTGGACTTGTTCCAACAGTTCCATGTCCTTTTTATGTTGAAGACACCAGAACTGCACACAATACTCCAAGTGAGGTCTCACGAGAGCAGAGTAGAGGGGCAGGATCACCTCCTTCGACCTGCTGGTCATGCTCCTTTTGATGCAGCCCAGGATACGGTTGGCTTTCTGGGCTGCAGGCGCACACTGCCGGCTCATGTTCATTTTCTCATCGACCAGCACCCCAAAGTCCTTCTCCGCAGGGCTGCTCTGAATCTCTTCTCTGCCCAGCCTGTAGCTGTGCCTGGGATTGCTCTGACCCAGGTGTAGGAACTTGCACTTGTCATGGTTAAACTTCATGAGGTTGGCATCAGCCCACCTCACAGGTATCAAGGTCCCTCTGGATGGCATTCCTTCCCTCCAGTGTATCAACCGAACCACACAGCTTGGTGTCATCATTAATGTGCCAACATGCTAATGTAATTCTACACAGCCCAACTCACATTACTAATATGCTTTAACGTTTCCTACAATTTTTGTCTGAAATTACCAAAAGCTTTTTTCTGGTTTGATAATGTTTGATTTGTTTTAATTGAAAGTATTTGTGTGTATAGATACCATACCTGACTGATAGCCCTAGTTTTCTTACTTCTAAACAGGAAATTACACTGTAGATTTTTCTTCTAAGATCACTGATAAGTTTCACACTTACATGTACATATGCATATATATATGCACGTGTGTATACGGTTGCTGCTAACTTGTTTTCCTGTGTGAGAAGATGTGTTCACACCTGATAAGCCTCTTTAGCAGGAAAGACAATAATAAATTTCTCTTTGCAAATATTCTGCTTCTTCAGAGTCACCTAAACACCATTAAAGCCTTCCTGGTTCTTTGCTGACCTACCTTAATTAATATTAATTATATATTAATAAGAAGAGATGATCTTAAAATCCTTTTCCAATTTAAACCACTCTATGATTCTATATTCTGCGGCAATCATAGTGGTTCTAGACAGACCATAGACAGACCAAGCTGGATCTTTAATTGTGTTTTTAAACATGGAAACTATAAATTCTATATAACTCTATTGAGGGCTAACAGTACATTGCACTGGTCTCTGTCCTCCCTAAGAGATATGAGATAGCACACTGACAGGAAACCACCAGGTAAATATATACACAGAGCTCACGGAAAGTGCCTCATGAGTTTTATGCTAATTATTGTCTCACCTCCTGCACAATGGTTCTTAGCAGGCAAACAGATCAATGTGGATGACCATATTTCAGGTACATGTATGTTGTTTGCCTAGAAGCACCACAGATCAACTCTGAAGACATCAGACTTGCCCTAAGAGAGGCTTCAGCACTGGGGCCAGCTGCCAAAAAGAATGTGGAAAAGACAACAGGCCACCTCCAAAAAACTTGTAGAATAAAACAGGAAAAAGTCCTTGTAAAGACTGCCATGCTCCAGCTTTTCTCCCCAGCTGGCAGGCAGAACTGGCAGCCTGTGTTGCTGGAATTAAGAGCTGCAGAGCCTTCTTGTGCTTAGGAGATAAGTACAGCTACTGAGCCTTTGGAAAAAAAAAAAGATTCATATTCCAAGGATTTATACTGAATAATAATGTACATGCATCAACTGTACTACACTATCTGTAGTCAAGCATATTGCAAGACACTACTTGTAACTCATGATCTCCTCTGATGAGTAAGACAATTTCTTCAGTTGGTATTTGGAGATGAGACTTCAGGGTGTGAGGAGCTATTGGGAGCACAGGGATGAGCTATGGAAGAGTGTCTGTAGCCACGTGAGCTATATTTGTGTGTCTGAAGAGAAGAATTTTATCCCCCTCTGAAATTCTGTGCAGGCGGCTGGGCACTCACTCCCCCCAATATTTCTCACACTGGCTTCTCATGCTATTAGTTTAAAATTTATTAAAGTCCACTGATTTTGCTATTTGACACTCCCAGTTATCTCTGTGTCATTTTTTTCCCCAAGAAAGGTAGTTGGTTAATACAAAACTCCATAGCCAGGAAACCAAGAGAGCTATTCTTTCTGTTCCCAGTTCTGGCACTGCCTCCCTCCATGACATCAGCATCAGCACATGCATATGTAAGATGATAACACTTGCACAACTGGAGGAACTTTCTGGTTACATTTGACCAGCTCCGTATAAACACCAGGAATTTTAAAGAGCAAGGAACTCTCAATATGCCATATGGCATTGATATTAATATATCAATAAATTCCTCCCTAGCTGCAACAGATGCTCAAGTCAGTAGTTTCACCATACAATACAATGCACTGTTGTGTCCTTTTCTGCGAGCAAGAATAAGCCAGATGCCTTTCCAGGACATATTGGCAGAAATATGGTGCTATATAGCCAGAGAAAGCAAACTTTACCTCCATTACAGATGGGCCTTTACAGAGCAGCTTTTTAAATCCTGCTTTCTTAAAGCTGATTAATTTTGACAGAAGATTTACTTACTGATAACTATTCAGATGATCAAATACTGCCGGAATTGAGACTGATGTATCATCAATAAATATGAAACTTCCCTAATGTCACAATTGCATTTTTCTTATTTCTTTTTATAACACCATTAGACAAAGGAAACAAATTCGTGATTTTCATTTTTCCTTCATTAGCTATTTTTTTACCTTCTTTATTTACTCTCATTTGTCTTTCTTCTAATTTCCTCATAGAGCAAACAGTGTTAACCTGCTTTCCTGCTTCCTTCATTAAATATAACTTCGATTATTTTTACTTCACCCTTACCCATTAGTTCTCTAAAGTTCTCTTCCAGATACATATCATAGAATCATAGAATGTTTTGGGTTGGAAGAGATGTTAAAGATTACACAGTTCCAACCCCCTCCCATGGGCAGGTACACCTTCCACTAGACTCAAAGCCCTGTCCAACCTGTCCTTGAGTACTGCCAGGGATGGGGCATCCACAGCTTCCTTGGCAACTTGTTCTAGCGCCACACCACTCCCATAGTGAAATATTTCTTCCTCATATCTGATCTAAACCTACCCTCTTTCAGTTTAGTCATTCTCCCTTATCCTATCACTACATGCCCTTGTAAAAACTCGCTCTCTAGATTCCTTGTAGGCCTCCTTTAGGTACTGGAAGGCTGCTGTAAGGTCTCCCTGGAGCCTTCTCCAGGCTGAACAAGCCCAACTTTCTCAGACTGTCTTCACAGGAGAGGTGCTCCAGCCCTCTGATCATCTTCATGTATCTTCTGTTGACTCATGTGAGCAAGCTCATATCCCTCTTGTGTTGGGAGACCCAGAGCTGAGCACAATATTGCAGATGTGGTCTCATGAGAGCACAGTAGAGGGGGAGAATCACCTCCCTCTACCTGCTGGCCATGTTCTTTTTGATGTAGCCCAGTATAAGGCTGGCTTTCTGGTCTTCAAGCACACATTGCCAGATGATGTTGAACTTACTGTCAACCAGCACCTCCAAGTCCTTCTCAGGACTGCCCCCAATCCGTTTTCTGCCCAGCCTGTATATGTACTTGGGATTGCCTTGACACGGGTGCAGGACTTTGCACTTGACCTTGTTGAACTTCATGAGATTCACATGGGCCCACCTCTCAAGATCCCTTTGTATGGCATATCTACCCTCCAGACTGTCAACCAGACCACATAGCTTGGTGCCATCGGCAAGCTTGCTGAGGGTACATCAATCCCACTGTCCGTGTCACCAACAAAGATGTTAAATTGTGCTGGTCCCAACACTGATCCCTGAGGGACATCACTCATCACTGGTCTCCATTTAAGCCATTTGATCATAAATTTTTGAGTGTGACCATCCAGACAATTCCGTGTTCACCAAGTGGTCCATCTGTTCAATTTGTATCTCTCCAATTTAGTGACAAGGATGTCGTGTGGGACAGTGTCAAATACTTTTGATAAGTCCAGGTAAATGACATCAATTGGACTTCCCTTACCCACCAACACTGCTTAACACATCACTATTCTAACTGATCTCTGTTACAAGTATCATCACCTGATTTTGTCACTCGCATCTCTGCTCTTTGATCCTTTCATTGGCATCTACTACCATCTATTACAATTCCTGTGGGGCTATACTCTCTCACTACCCACTTCCCCAGAAATTCAGATCACCAAATCCTAAGTCTTCTTACCTGATTATTTCAGGATGTGCTTTCACAAATGGTCTAAACCACCTGAAAACTATGTGACCACCAAGAGTTATCCTGCTGTCCCAGCATCCCTAGGTGCATGTTCTGACCCCAGTGCTGGCATTGACATTACTACTTGTGTAACCACATGGTCAGCCAGACCACAACTGTTCTTTCAGTTCTTTGTGCTTTTTTTGGTATGGTAGATTTTCTTGCAGAGCAATTAATGCCTGCCCAAGAGAGGCAGCAGGGCTACAAGCAGAGAGAGAAAAGCAGGACTGCCACTTTTGGCTTCAGGGCACACAGATGGATTTACAGCATGCAGGAAACTGCTGGCTGGTAAGTGCAAAAAATGCACAGTGACAGGAAGAAATGTGCATTTAGATTCTTCCCAGCTACCGCTTTTCTGTTTTAATCACGATCACAGTTTTATATGGGCAGTGCATAACCCTTTTGGGGAGGTGGCTGCTGTTTGCCTCGCTGAACTGTTGAACTTCTCTAGGCCTTCAGTTCAGCCAAAAGCAAAACAGAACAAGAAACAGACAGGTCTGGCAATCCTTAGTCGTCCACTTCAACAGGAGTTTGCCTGCAGGGGAGGAGGGAAAACCACTAACGAATAGGTCTAAAAATAAATGCAAGGGTTTCCTGACATTGTTTTCTGGTCTTCTGTATTCCCCTTATGAGGAAAAAAGAACAGTGAGATTCAAGCTGCATTTTAGTTTGTTATTAAAATTCAGAACCCAAGAAATCATGTGAGTAATAGCAGGACTTAGAAATGAGAATGGGTCTTCATCATAGCCATGATGACCTTGACTTCTATTATTCCTGGGATTTGTGAGAGAGAAAAGAAATCATTTGCCGTTACCAGTACCAATTATTTGTTGCAAGTTTTGGTATCGAAAGACTTAAGGCTTAAAGGATTACTTTTCCTCCAGAACATAGATCACTCTCATAAGAAAAGCATGGTACATTTATAAGTAACATCTTAAGCTCCTGAATGTCAGAGAATATAATGAAAGCTCTAATTGTTTCTTTCCATATCTTCAGAGAACCTGTCAGAAATTCTGTCATATCTGTAGCAGCCAAATACACAAATTTTCTAGCAATGTATCTGTCTATGTCATAGGACAGGCTTAAAAAAGAAGCAACAATATTGATCTTTTAGAAATCTATACAAAAACTATTTAGGGTCATCTATCTTGGATACCATAATTATAGAGCACAACTCTGGCTCTTAGATTCCTTGATACATGCTGAAAGCTAGTGGTCTGAGTATTTATTTTCTCCTTCAAAGTGTTTCATTGCAAACTGCCATAAAGATGTTCAAAGAAATACACAAGTTTTCCTGGTGGTTTACAAAAGTGAAAAGGCCCATTTCTTAGGGTTTTTTTTTTTTTTTGTTATGCAAGATCTATATAACAGCCAAACTCCACTGGGATCTGGAGTTCTCTGGGGTCTGTTGTACTGATGTAGCAGTGCAGAAGTGCTCTTGCTTTTGTCCTTCTGATGCTCTCCCCATGCTGCTGCTGGGGAGTGAATGACCGCCTGTTTGGAGCTGAGCTGCCTACCATGCCTACCAGCATTAACTTGTAACAATCAATTCCACTTGTTTTGCTGTCCTAGTCAGCTTTGACTTCATTTTACAGAGTTTAAGATCCCAAAGGGCTGTTGGTTCACCTCTTATGACCTTCTGTACGCAGAAAGAAAATACAATTCACTCACAGCATTAGGTCAAAGATATTTTCTTAACTAAAAGTTTCCAGCATGATGAAAAAGGGCCAGTTTAACTGGTATGATTTGCTATAGGGATGCCTCTTCACCTGGCTTGCTGTTTGCCAGGTGTTCATCCTGGTCCTCTGCCCCTTCAACACCTACAGTTGCTCCAGCTGTTCCTCAGAGTGTTCCGAGGCACTTTGCTACACCTTACACATCTGCTGGGGTCCTGCATCCTTTTGATCTGGGTGAGCAGCTATTCATCACCACACTGACTTCTGCTACAGAGGACCAGGACCACTGTGCTGCATTACCTGCTGCTCTTCCATCCTTTAGTTCCTACCCATCAAGTCACACTGCTTCTGTTTGTTAGGGGGCAGAGTGCCTTGAACACAAGATGAAGATGTTATCAGCATTATTTATGTGCACATATCCTGTTTTGGTCCCTTTTTCTTTAAAGTTCTGCCCTCCTTGTGACTTCTCCATGACCTTACCACTTGCTCTGTGTGAGTGCCTCTGGTTATTGTGCATCTATGCTCAGATGCTTTCCTGTTGCTGCTTTACCTTGATCTGTTGTATGTGCTCCCAGCAGACAAAATACAAGTGAGAGAAGGCTGAAGCTGTCTTCAAAAATGCATTAATTTGGAAGTATAATATATCTATCTGAGGAACAGTGGAATGGAAGATACCTCAAAACCAAAAAAGAGAGTATATGAGAGAATATCCACCAGTTCCCATTTTTTACATTTTTAACATTATCATTTTTCACATTTTCATTTTTCACATTTCTGATGTAGTTTAATGTGACAGTTAAGCTTACAGAGATGATTCGGGTGCTGTTCTTCACTCTGTTCAGTGAGCATTAGCTCAGGAAAGTGACTGAACATTACGTAAACTGTTGTTATTAGAGACAACTTGGAAAATATTCATCTACAGACCTAGGGCTGCCTCCATTTGTTTGAATTTTCACTCTACATCTCACTAGCTCAAAGCCTTTGTTTTGCTGCAGGGTAGTGTGTGCCTGGCTGGTTGGAGAAGTTAATGCATCCTCAAAGGGAAGCAGAAGGCCAGGCTGCAGCTGTCTCACTTACAGAGATGCAAAGATACAGAGACCAGTCACCAGCTCAGATCCCTTCTCCATCTCCTGCTCATCTCCTGATAATAGAATTACTTGATCAAGACCCAACTACATCAAAGACAAAATGATCTCTGAACCATGACATGCTCTTGGGACAGTGAAATTTTTACAGCCAAGATAAAGCACACAACGGGAGCTTTTACAGTCAGGACAGAGCTAGGAACAGAACATTTTTGGACACTGAGCATTGACTACAGATATTTTTCTCCAGGAGAAAAGACCAGTATGAAGTCTGATCTATTCTATAAAAATAAAAATCATACACAAATGTACAACTGGCGGGTATTTGCTATAAAGCTATGAATAAAGTTTAAAGCTGGAATGGACTGCTCTGATCTCCTACAGGGCATTAACTATTGGAATTCCATGAACTCTTGATTTAAAAAAAAACATAGTTTGACAAAATTTATTACAAGCCTGTGAGTAATTATCCCCCTTACTAATAAATTGTACTTTTATCAGTGAAAATTGAGATCAAATGGAAGTTCTGAAGTGAACATAGCACAGTAAATCAGTGGTTCTTTTTCTCCTAAAAGATTGAACTTACAGGTTAAAATTCAAATCAAATATGTAAATAGAGATTTTCATTTTTGTGACAGCCTTTAAATACAAATAGTGTTGGCGTTATTGAAAACCTCTGTAGGAACCTGTTTTGTATCCAAAGTCTGTTATCTCTTTCCAGAACGCGTTATAAATAAGAATTGATTTTGTAACATTTTAAAATTGTATTATCACGAAAGTCAGGTCTAAACATACCATTTTAACTTGATTTGCCATTTCTCATTATCATTTTACTATTTATTTTGTCCCATTTTTCAATTGAGTGACTTAAGTATTGCCCTTGAGATGGTCCTATTTATAGCATATCTTCGAATTTATTAGGTTCACAAAAATTCAGTCAATGGTGTTGACCTTTACAAAGAAGAATCACTCAGGCTCCTTAATTCTATTTCACTGCATTGCAGTGGTAGCTATCTTTCTCCATTTTAGCTGAATTTTACGTATTAATTTCACTATTCTAAGGATGCCTCAAACTGGAGGACATTTAAAAGCTTATTTTTTCCTAGATTCTTTATTAAATGAAAATGTTTTCCTTTTGTAGTTTTCCTTTTTGTTGAAAACTTAGGATAATAGACAAAAAAAATCAGAAAATATTGTTAGTTAGTGAGCTCACATTGTAAGATATATTCTGCAAAGACAGAGAAGCTTTACCTTCCACAAAAGCATGGCCAAGTCCAAACCATGGTTAATAATCAAATTGAAAGAATGACCAACCAGGTCACCTTCAGTAATGTGGGTTTTCTGCTTCAAAATTAATCGAAAGACCAGGAGAACTAGAAATATCAGCATACAAGATAAAAACACGTAAAACTGAATTAACTTAGTAGATTATGAAGAGGTTAAATAAAATGTCAGCACAGCGAGGAACATACATCACTGAAAAACTTCAGCATACCAAGTAGATTGTGTGACTACAGATTCACAGAAGAGAAGGTGATGGCAGGTTAATTAACCATGTTTCACGTAGCTGTAGATCACAAAAGGAGCAGAGACTCAGAAATGGTAGTAAAAGCTGTTATATTTTAACTTTCAAAGCCAGAATTGGCATGTATCTTGTTTGTAGTTGCTGTCACTAAGTGCTGAATGTTTCATTCTGGCATTTGGGAGCATGTGCCCAGTGAGCAATGCCTCAACACGGAAGTTCATTTAAAAACTCAAGAGAAGCCAGGACAGCAAGCCTAAACAGAATCACAATATTTACTCAACCAGAGCCAAAAGCAAAAGCAAAAGCTCCAATGCAGTGACATAATACACAGAAAAGGCAGGTATTTACCATGGCCATAAGGTAATTTTGCCATATGAAAGGGTCAGGAGGGTTCCAACAACTCATAGTTCTCACTTTCTTCTCACTTTCTTACCATTATGAAAAAAACAGCAAAACAGCTATATAACTTTCTATCTCACAGGGCATCTCTGCCACCCAGAGTCACTCCAGAATCTTGACTTCTAGGAGACCCACCGGAGCAGGTGAGCATCCCAGCCCCACTGCAAATGAAGTTATGTCCAGATCCAGATCCTGGAAAACTCCCCTCCTCTCCAGTTCAGGCAGTCAAACCTACCAATTTACAGCAAACATTTGCAAACAAATGGACGCTACCTTGCAAACTCTGGAGGGACCTGTAACCATGCCTACAGTGTGTGGTACTCTGTGAGAAATCCAGCAGCTGTAATGATGTCAACTACACTACGCAGTGTCTACCTGGTAGTAACAAATCAGTTTGTTACTATACAAAATATGGATAAAAGGTAAGGACCATTTCATTTTGTAACACACAGATTAAAACAGAGATCTGCAATAATAAAATGGTAACAGGAAAATACAAAGCAGGAATATATCCTTCTAGGTTATACTTATCAGTCAAGATTTACCCAGTTGCTTGTGAGCAAGAGATTGCTTGTGAGGCAGAGCTATTCACCTCCTCTCCTTGAGGGCAGGGATTTTCCATAAAGGAGAACACCTTCTCAGCTGTTGTGGTTAGAGACCCCTGCCTGCCACCTTTGTGATGATGGAAAAGTCTTCTTTTCTATCAGGGTTTCCCACTTCATTTTCTGTGCCAAGTCACATGGCAATGTGAAAAACTAGGTTATTATCCTTTCCATTCTTTCTTGATGTTTCCATGAGTCACATATCCATTGGATCTCTCTGCTACTTTTCCCATAAGGAATACTTTTGGAGGAGGAGGGGTGAAAAGGAAAGGAGGGTGAAATTTTTCATCTCACAGACAAAAGTCTCTGGAGTGTGCTATTTATGGGACCCATCTATCTTCTTACTGACCTTGCCTCCTTTGCACATTTATATATCCATTAGAATTTATTAACTATGAATACATTAGGTTCCAGTTGCTTAGCAAACTGTCTAGAAAACATATTTTAATAACATACCCAAACAGCATGTCCAGATAATATCTGCAATGTCCCCATATGCCTCACTACACAGATCACACAGCTTAGTATGGCCTGCTAATATGACCTGAAATAGGTATTAGCTACATTCATTACCATTTAAGATTAGACAGGACAAAAAGGCAAGCTACTATTAAGTGGTTTCAGTTTTCTAACTGTTATAGTTGATACTTAAGAGCACAATATTTTAATTAAGGAGTTTTTTTCCCATTACAGAAATAATTTTGAAGCAGCTTTCCTCCTTGTTGCTTAAGCAGGTTCATTACAATGCAATGCAATTTACCCAGCTGGACAGGTCTGCAGGTGGCCAGAAACCTATTAGAGAGGTATCTACCTACTACAGGGGAAACTAATATTCAGGAGATAGGAAATCTCACAGGGACTTCGATTTTGCCAGGCATTAACACAGTTGACTGGGTAGCAGGTGGCTGGAAGCATAAATTTTCCTGTAACTTATTTATTAGGGCTCTCTTGCCTCCCTTCTTCAAGAATTATAACATGCTCTTGGCATTGATAAACCTCAGCAAGGGCACACTGTAAAGATGAAAGTATTAAAGTCTTGATAAATACTTTTTATCTCTTTGACCTAAATGAGTTGAGCCAAACTGGAATCTTACATGGATTTTTTTTTTTATTTTCTGCTGAAAAATAGAGTATACCTATGATGTAAACCTCCTCATTTAGAAATAATATATCACTGCATGTCTTTCTGAGCAGAACAAGAGTCAAAGAGGAATTATGTTCTTCTGTCACGGCTCCAAATCTCCTTTCAGCCACCCCTCTGCTTGGAAAGCTCTCCATCAGCTTTTCTTCCTACACCATAATTTATTTTTCCTCTGTGGCTTTTACCCCTCTGCATGTTTCCATGATGTTTTCTTCCCCACTGAAGCTCTAGCCCTTATGCTCATTGCTGTGAAAATTATTTGAGCTATGAAGTTCATTTTTCACTCAACATATGCCTGTGTACTGTTTATATGTTTCAGTTATCTAATGCCCCATTTGTAGTTGAACTCATTTGTAGTTTATGATTTCTCTGGAAGGAAAGTTCATCACCACACTTACCAGCTCTAAAAAGGTTTACTTCTGTGTATAATGAGAGCATAGAAAATAAGAAAATTTTCTGTTCATTCTGGGGTGAAAAGCATAGAAAACTCTCCCATGAGTGCTTTGGGGCTAGTTATTCAAATTCCCTGGAACATTCTGAAAATGGCAGCATTAATTCACAGGTACGAAGGTCTGTATGATTGCACTGCATCACATACACAGTAGGTTGCGGGCCAGCACTCATGACATCCTCAGTTTCACAGCACACTCACTTGTTCTGCCAGAGCAAATCAGAAACGTTACATTTAGACATGTTTTTCACAGTTCATTCAGGATAATCTTATATTCCCTCCCTAGCCACATGACCACGTGTGCTACATGTGATGGCTATGGATTTGTGCGATCAAGAAGGCCCCACACAAGGATCCCTGCTGGTGACACAGAGCTGCCTAAGCCTTGTGGCTCCATGAGTCACGAGTGTCCCATGTCACAGAATCTGACACACCACTACAGATACTACAGAAAAAGGTCCTGGAGAGGCTCGGGAGTACACAGAGAGCTGCGGTATCCATCTTTCAAGCCCAGAACTTTTTGGACAAAGCATTGCCTTAAGCAAATCAAATAAATACTCGTCCCTGCCCACTGCCTGCTAACACCCACACATCTTTCCCTAGAACTCGTGGTCTCTAAGTAAGCAACAGATCCAGCAAGTTGATATAGTTACTGTAAGTGGTTTGAAGAATTGAAGTAGTTCTTATGGATAAGAAATTTCATTAGTAAGTAAACATATCCATAAATATTCTGAACAAACCAGTGGCAAGAAAGACAGGCATTTCAGCCACTTAAAAGCAGGAAAAGAAAGAAAAGATTTCTTTTCGCAGGCCTTTCCTGCGTGTTATATAGGAGAGCTGCATAAATCTTCTTTGACCTGGTTTAGCCATACACAGTGTCTTCCTGTTCAAATATTCACATATAATTAATTATCCACAGGCAGGCAGACTGGAGCAGAGACCATGGAGTTGTAGGAGTAGTCTGCCACAGAAACAGTTGCCTTTTCCTCATAATACAAATTACAAGAATCTCTAAAACAGTCAATGTAAATTTAATCTGTTGAAAACCGGCTTTAACTGTCATTTCCTTTGTCCTCTCTCCCAAATCATTCCAACTTTTCTCTGTTAAAGTTAGCACACAGAAAACAAATCATTACAGTTATTTTTCTCAGCCTTTTCTACCACACAAAGTTACTAGATAAATCCTTCTGCCATTATTCACACGTCTCATCTTAATGACAGTTTAAGGCCTTTCAAAATGAGCCATTAAATAATAAACTCAACCACAAATATACAACCATTGCAACAAATTCACATTAGATATTCAGACACTATGGCAATAAGATCTTAGATGACTAGAAAGACCATCTTAAAGCCACTTAAAACACAATTACAAAGGAACTGCTATCAGCTGTGTTTTCATTTTTTTAAAAATGCACTGTTTCTTCAGCACCTTCAGTTCTTGCTTCCCTTCCACATGGAAGAGAAAAGGGCCATTTTGCAACCCCTTGGCCCCAGATGTCTACATCAAGATCAGAGACTCTTTGATTTGGTCCGAAAATATATTCTTCACAGCTGTGTCATGTAAATGAGGCCCACTTCTGCTTTGGAGTACATGGGGCAAACAAGCGCCTCCAGCATCTATGAGACCTGCCCCAAACCTGCATAACAGGGCTCAGCCATGAGAAAGAGCACCACAGCCCTGGTGTTTCTTGCTGGAACTGCCTGGCCCAGAAGTTCCTTCCACTCAAAACACACCTGGAGAACAACTTCTTTGGGCCACATTATGTTCAGATCCAGAAACCACTTCTGACTCCCCCCAAGAGTCACTGGGCTCAACATACAGTAAATGGCCTACCCAAAGCCTTTCTTTTGCTCCTTCCCCACCTTGTGTCTTGTGCTTTCCATTGTGGCTCTGCATACATAGGAGCAAGGTTGAGCACTGCCTCACTCATGGTGTCCTACAGGCCTATTGTAAAAGCACTAGCCTGGAAAGTGGAAGATGTTTCTTAGCAAATGCTCCACTTCTGAGCAGTGTCCTGAGCAGCTCCAGGGTGAGCAAATGCCATCACATCCTCAGCAGTTGGCCACCTACCCTCACAAAAAAACACCCAAAAAACAACACAAACTTAGTTCCGCATTATCAGGACAACCAACTCCAAATGGAGCCAAATGTCAGGCACCTTTTCACGATAGGAAACACCCATAGACATAGTCTTTGATGTTGGCTAGTCTTTGAGCACTTTGTCCCACATGCAGTAGCCTTACATCAACCTACATAAGATACTAAGCTCCCTGTTTAAACAGTGGAAAAGGCAATTCATTCACATACCCTAACACAGGTCTTTAGGGGTATTCTCTCTGCAGTTATTGCAGAAGCCTTTACACCTAATTTCAGCAGTTTGAATTCCCCCTACAAAGACTAAACACTCAAAAGGTTTTTCACTGCCTAAATAATGATAGCAGGTGATCAGAATTTTATGCGGCTCAATACCATGTAAAAGTCCTTGGAGCTGTATCATCCCTAAAAATATATTCAGCTTAATGATCTGGTGGGAAAAACAACTTCACTCATGATGCTGATCTTTGTGAAGTGGACGCATTTTACTTGTTTCTTCTCTGTTTTATCTTAAATTTTTAAGTCTTTCTATTGCTTTCCTCCCTTTACATTTAGCGAAAAGTATTGTTTGCCATCTAACTCATTAAGCTCAACTGAGAACAATCACAACCTCCATTAGACCACACTGACAATATGTGGCTTTAATTATTTTTTCATAGAAAACGCTCACACTGCAGCAGAGTAACAGAGTAGTTGTGACATTGCGCTACAAATTCCTACACAGGAGTGTGTGGTGGGAATGGGGTCTGGGGAAGGCTGATGGAGAGGCAGAAGAAGGCAGAAGCGTTCTTTGGGGTTTTTATAAAGAGAAGAATCTTAATGAAATATTTCTGTACACCACATACACTAAAAGCACTTCCATTTTTAATGTCAACTGGTCAGAATTATACATCCAGCACACACTAAAATCTCAATCAGGTCATTAGTTATTTCTTGAGATTTTAATCATGCTTCTATTAAAACTTTTAAGCAGTTTTGAGCTGATAGATTTCCATAACACTAATTTGTAAGCCATATTATGCTGTTCTTGTATTTGCTGTTTAGCCTATCTTGTGGCACAGTAAAAAGTCCTGCCATCTGGCAGAACAATTGCAACCTTCCAAATTAGAACACAATTCTATACTTTCTTGGTTTGTTTCCCTGGCAAAGCTGTTGTCCGAAAATATGAATTCTCCTTACAAGCTAGAAAATGTTTCTGAAGATATTTAGAGACAGAAAAGTTTTGGAACAAAATGTCTCTTTTTACCAACTCATGCTACTTCTAAAATCAGGGAAAAATAAGCCTCAGCATTGTTTGTGCTCTTGGCTTTCACTTCATCAAGGTTTTTCTGTTGAAACATTCAACGTTGTTGATATGAGAATTCTTGTGCTGCCAAGACAGTTTCCACCTTTCAAGGTGTCATAAAATAGTGTTATGCATCGAGAGGATCTTTATTCACATCCCACATTATTCCACTGGCAAGGCTGCTGAGGTCTAAATGTTGGCCTCCCTTTTCCACCCCCAAGATACTTGCCATTACTTCATCTCCAAAGAACTAATTTTTTTCCCTCCTGTCTTCCCTAAGCATACTTAAAGAAAAAGCTTGAATCCTCCAGGAAGTCATTAAGGGCATATGTACAACTTGTGTTCCCCCAGAAGCCAGCAGAGTCTGCAGGACATTTCTAGGTGGGACCGGGGACATCCACACTCAGTTTTCCTACGGGCAAGAGGCTGCTCCCCATGGAGGTGTAGGGCAGCTTTGCTGGGGTCCATGAAAGGCAGGCTGCATGGAAAGCTCTTTACTTCTTCAGCTTCCTTACAGCTTCCTGATATTTGTCAAACCACCTGGCTTGGTCTTGTGAATTGGCATGAAATCACTAACTTTCTGGCAATTAAGTGAGGACTTCAGACCCATTGTTTCCATTCCAGACCCCACTTCCTTAAAACAAATAGTTGGTATTTAGTGACTATATAGATATGCACACAGCTCCAGAAATTTCCAGAATTGCTATTCAATTTTCTGTCATGATCTCTGGTTCTCAGGGTCCCTTAGCCCTTGTTAGTGAGATCCTGAGAGTAAGGAACAGATAATTTAATTACCTTGAAATCAGCCTCAGTGTTACCTAGCAATATGTGCATCAAAAGCATTGTTTTAAAAGCTGTTTGAAAACATGGGAAGGTTGCTAGCTATTCAAATATTGTCATAGTTCTGATTTTTCTTCAGCTTCCTCTCAGAAGTGAGACTGGCCTTCCAAGGAAGAGAGAACTGGATTCAAGACAGCTCCATTTATATATCCCAAAATGCTTTCAAAGCAAAGAGCTGTACCTGATCTTGGTTTGGGCATGTGGATGCCCTCACTTTGCACTGGGGAATAAGTGTCTTCTTCCACTCTCCACTACCTGGAGGAGGAAGTTCCTACTGAATCAGATGGACAGGAGCATTACTGACCCATCTTTTATAATAAGGAGGTTTGTCAGAATCTTCCTGATACGCCTGCGCGGTTGCCATAGTAATTATATTGTGTTTACTGTGGACTTCTGCCTTCTGGTCCTCACTGAGAAGGCTCAATGTGAACAAAGATGGAAGAGCAGGAAGCTGTGAGAAATACTTGAACTATTCACCTACAAGCCCCAATTCATCTTTACTATCACTTCCTAGATTATCTGTCTACTCCAGGCTTGTTGCCTCTCACCAGAATGAATCCTACTTAATGGGCAAAGGGCACCAGGTCTCATCTCGGCTGATGGGCTCTACTTGCTGGTCAGTTGTATACCCCTTTGCTGTATCCCACCACTGCTTCTGCAGACTTTGGGGCAGGGCCTGTCATAGCAGCACTGTGATGGAGTCCTGCTCCAAGACAGGGGCTGCTAAGCTTTAAAATAATAAAAAGAAATAAATAAGACTCTGGACAGCCTTTGTTCTGCCTCACATTATAGAGCTCAGATAATCTTTATCATCTGGTTTCTTCTATGTATGTTTGTTCAAGACAGAAACTTACTTCTCACACAAATGTGACTGGCCATGATAGCTCGTCCTAAGAGGTTTAGTAATCTTTTCTTTGGATATGTTCTTCATTTTAACACCCTACATTCTCTTCTATGGAAGCATCTTCAGAGCCAGACAGAACAAAATAGAAAACAAAGGGTAGCTGAGACTGAGCAATGTGGGAGGTTAGAAGAAAAGGTAAATAACCTCACAGACATTTACCCTTCCTTCCTGTCCCAGGATGATGCAGCCCCTCTCTTCAAAGTGACAGCACAACTCCTCTACAAAACCTTCTTGGCATTCTCTTTTCCACCACTGCTAGCAATCCTCTAAATGCTGCTTTAAAGAACGTGCTCATTTGAGCTAAAACCCTGTGTTTGTACTGAAACACACAAGTAGCTCGTTAAACTTTTCTTAGATAAATTGTTTAGACTAAGTAATTCTCTCCTTTCCTCCCCTTGTGTTGTCAGCCTATTGTTTATAGCCAGCATTCCAGGCTGCATGTGATGAAAATGCTGATGTGTTTCCTGAGTTACAGACCCAAGCTTTATCTCATCTTTCATTTAGGAAACCAAGTGCTTTATCATTTTATGCTGCTCTGTGCAGCACAGGATGTGCCAAGCCCTATCAGCTGTTAGTTGTATTGTGCATGCCATACACACACACACACACCAAAAGAAAAAGAAGAATAATACATAGTGTTATAGTTTGGGCAAATCTACAGACACAGTTCACAAATTCCCTTTGATATTGAAGACAGCCTTTGGGTAACTGTCAATTTTTAGCTATGTATGTGCTTCACACACTACCTTTAGTACAGATTTTGCTGGTATTCTCTGCTGTCTTTTACTTCCTCTTCTCTACCAAAATCCACAGGATGTGACAAGAAAGACTCCTACCCTTTGCACAGACTTATATGGTGATCATCTATTCATCTGGAGTCCTCTTAGAAAGAAATGACTCCTCTCCAGGTTTTCCTCCAGGTTTGAATTCGAGGGGAGATATTACTAAGCAGCGACTCACCCAGTGGATCATGAAAGCAACAAAGGGGACCAGGGCTTACATATGAATATTTGGCTAGCTATTCTGGTCAATGACAAACAAATTGGAAAAACCAGAGACATAGTACATGATTTAGAGAAGCTATGGCGTTTGAGAGAAAAAGAATCCTGAATTTCCAATAGAATTTTGATTTAAATCCAAAGAATGCACAAGTGGTTAGCAAAAGTAGGCAGATATTTATTTTTTTTCTACAAGAGATATCTCTTGGACTAGGCCAAGTGAATTGATTTTTTTTTAATCACTTTTTGCAGAGCCTGTTGAACTTTCTGCTTTAGCTACTGAAAGAAGTACAGGGAGATAAAAGGTACTACAGTACTACAAACTGGCCCAGCAGAGGTTGTAGAGGCCAAAAGCAACTGAATTAAAAGATATCATAGTTGTGAAGGCATAAAATTGCCTGATTTGGGCTGTGTGCTGCCCACGATCATAGCTATTAAATCTGAAACATTATCACATGTGGTAGTCACTGCAATTATTTTCAGTTACTGCTGTATCAAGTCTTATGGATTCACAGCATGCACACAGTGGATTGCCCTGGATTTCTGAAGGATCCCAAAAATATGGTTATCATACCCTCTTAATGTCAAGCAGTTCAATTAGTTCTTAGTGATTCCACCAATTGCTGTTCTTGAACCACATCTCCTTTAATAACAGTAAGTATTCTACTAATAAGCATTTTCATCTGAACTTTACCTACAACCACAGAACACCCAGAAAATGAGTTTACCAATTCAGTCTTTCTTTCTACATTGCTTATCTACATTTTCTTATGCTGACCTTCCTTTGGAAAGAATTATCTCTCCAAAATAATTTGTATTTACCTAAACTGGAACAAAGGAGCCTGACAAAAATACAGCCTGTCAAAATTCAGCTTGAACTTAGACTTGCTGCTCAGGTCTGCTTACACACACACAGTGTTTTCTTTCTCTCATTCAAATATTCTCAGTTCCGTTTAATGTTCGTTTCTCAATACTTCTCTTCCTCATTAATGTACAGAACAACATATGGTTTCAAATGTTTGCCCTGTGGTCATCCACAAAAGTCACATAAGCAATGCCAGAGCTAAATGTTGATCTCTGAGGCTTAGCTGTCTGAGACTGGACCATGTGGATTCAATTTTCTGAACTTTCAGATACTTCTATTACAACCTTGGCAATGTTCAAACCTCTTCGGTGTTACTGCAATCCCTGCAAGTTTCACAGCTCTCCAGCCATCTTTTGTTTACACCATTTAAAATTAGTCTCTTACTAACTGTGACACCCATCTCAAGGTATTCAGTTTAGTTATTTTTGGATCAGTAAAAACAGAAGTACTGGAAGTGAGACACACTAAATCAGAACAGTTTATAAAGACGAAGTATGTAGGCCACTCTCCTCACTGTGAGGATGGTACATCCTCCAGGGTCCCTGGTACATGAGGCCCGTGCAGTACCGAAACAGGATCTGAGCTATACTGAATCTATATTCAGGTTTACACTCTAGCCAGCTGCAGCACAGGGGTATTCAGTTCATTTGCTTTAAGCCAAATTTCTGTTCTTCAAGTTCCAAGACTGTCACAGCATTGATGTGATCACTGTTATATTGTAGTGCAACCCACAGGTGATATTTAAACCATGCTACCTATCCATAATGTGAAAGAGTTACTTTAGCGCTCTCCCTTCCCACACTTCCATTTCTTCCTGCTCTTTCCCAAACCTGGTGCCAGCAGCAAAGGGAGAACACAGAGGCTTCACAGCTTCACACTTTGCAAGCGTTTTGCACAGGAGGCAAGACCACAATGGTCCTGCAAGCACAGGACGTGGGACATCCGTTCTGTGGGAACTTATGCGATCCTCCTCAGAAAGCCGGCTTCATATGAGAAACACTAGATGGCACACAACAACCGCTGTATTACTTCTTTTTTAGTGCAGAAACCAAAAACCGGTTTCAAAGCAACAGCCTGGAATGTAACTAAAGGACTGAGTGCAAAACATGAGTCTAAGTACGCTATAAAAACCCACTGGGAAGATAACCTTTCCAATAAAACTTCACCCCGCTTCCTCTGTCAGAATTATTTTTCTATTTATAACTCTGCCTAACTTGGCAGCTTCAGAAAGTAAACACAGATTTTATTTAGTGGCTTGTTGAGAAGCAAGGGAATACTGCCATTTCAGTACAATATAAAATAACAGAGTGACACACAAAGTAAAGCCCACTTGGCTCAGTAACCTCTGCAATTCAAAATACAACTGCTGGGACAAGATTCAAGTGATATAATAATCCATCACGTGGATTCTGTAAAAGGATCTGTGTTTCAGTTTGTAAGTAAAATCAAGTACTCCCTACTCTTTATATACCCATAACCATTCTCTCTTGTCCTAAGAGATCTAAAAACCCAGGAAACAGGTATATTATCAAAATAGTTGGAATAGCAAATTCCAACCTTTTATGCTTTATTGTATCAGTGCATGGGTCTGTTTTGATTCCATAAAAACACAGCATATCATAAAGGAAAGCATTTACAGGACTCTTCACACTTCAGCTCCAAAACTTTGAAGCCATCAGTTCCTGGTGCCACTTCACAGATTCATCACATCAGCGTGAAGTGGTGCAACTTCTGCACATGGGTGAGGTTATGATTTAACTGAAAAGATGTGAACTTTCAGCTTCCTGAGAACTGCTAGTAATTGGCACGGCTTCTTTGCAAAACAAAGCCATGTCCGTGACTACTGATAGAGATCCAATCCTAAACTCACCTAAGCAGGAAACTCTAAACATGAGTTTACTGGCAGAAGGGTGTAAATTCTTCCTTGCTTGTATTACTAAAAACTAGCTGATGTAGGATCAGGAAGAGAGACTGGACTCTCAATGATTTCCCTTCTCCTCCTCAGAAGTGGGCTAGAAAGAGGCCTAGTGGCCCCTAGGAGCAGTGACTCTTCTGCAAAAGCAACCTCAAGCTGTAGAGGCAAGAACAGTACAAAGCACCTGCCAGGTTGAGAATTGACTCATCCAGGGAGAAAGGACCTTCAGTGTTTACCAGAGTTCCTGGCAGAGAGGAGTGTTGGTTTGGGGTTGTTTTTTTTTTTTGCTTTTTTTTCCCTTTGTGTATTTTTGCATGCTTTGCATTTCATGTTACCTGTTTTCATCTGTGTAAATAAGTAGTTTCATTTGTTTTTAACTTACTCTGGCTTGTGTCAAGAATAACTCCTGAGTAACTGGCTGAACCTTACGGTATTCAAGTCCTCCAGGACAGCAGTCCTAAAAAAACAAGGTCCTGGGCATCTCTCCTCTGCTTCTCTTTACCTCATATATTAAGGCATGTTTCCACATAGTTGCAGTGACCAGTCTGAGATTGAAAAGCAGCTGCCTTGGGAGAAGAATTCATGCCTGCAAGTATCATTAACCTAGAAAGTTCACCAGCATTAGGTAGAAGAGGGGAGAGAACACAGATAAATTCATGAGATTTTTGAGACATGTAATAACAATTATTAATGTTGTATTTTTCAATTTAAAATTAAACTCATTTCCTCCTAAATGTAGCTGCCAGCTTGAGCTAAGTAATTTCTGTTTCAAGGATCCCATGGTAATGAAAAGTTTTTAGTGCTATGCAAATCCATATTCTGGTTCACAGGAATTACACTTCAAAAAATACTACAGCAAAGTTGTGTGTGTTAACAATTTGCTGTAACAGCTGCATATAATTAAGGGGTGGAAAGGATATAAATATTTCTAAACAGTTCTCCCATCTTTTGTAAAGAATCATAATTTTTTATGTTACTTGGGACCATGGTTGCTAATTCTATGTTTGTTGCTTGAAATGAATGGCGTTTTTATTGGGTCTGTTATTATTCAAAAGATTTAGTGCAGGATACTGGCTAGTTAGGCCATCTCCAAACCTACTTCTTCTGTATTTATTTCACCTCCATGCCATGATACAAATCCATCTCATAAAATCCTCATTTCTTCAGAAACAGATTTTTAATGGCATCACATGGGAACTTAGTATCAGCAAATTAATGAAGAGTGATTGCAGCTTCCTAGCAGTATGGGACCAATTGAACACACCCGTCCCAAGCACAAGGATAGACAGTGATAAGCAACTTCAGGGGCCAGTATCCTATGTTTGGGACTAGTTGAATGCCAACCCAGCTCTACCACTTTCAGAGCTACACTAGTACCTCCACGTGATATTGACCTGTTCCCATTGTACTGGACTGATGGGAAATAAGTGAACTAATAGTCATTCTTTTACAAAGGCAGTGAGGTCTCTGAATCAGATGCATACCAGCCTGTTAGAAAATACACTTGGGGTCTACCTGCATCTCTAACATATACACAGCTAAATAGCTTTCACTAACATTCCATGGTAATTCTTGAAAATTGGTCTTAGGGCTTTAGTAATATATGTTCTAATAAAACTACCCAGACATTAAACGTTAATATTTTTACTAACATTTTCTCTAAACATACCCTGTTATTTTAGTCTGTATTTTGTTCTATCTACTGTACAAGAAAAAGTAAAAAACGTGACTTGGTCACAGTCCAGAGGAAACGAGCAGATTGGAAACAGAAGTGCAGTCTAGGCTGTAAACTAGCAACAGGCTTGACACTGTAAATTGCAAACATTAAAAGAACACGCAAAGGCTGTGGTGGCTTCCTCATCAGTTGAGGCTTTCAAGTGAAGGGTGAAAAGCTCTCTGGAAGATATGCTTTATTCAAACAGGCATCTATGCAAGGCTTATGTTATGCAAGAGATAAACTAGATGATCTCAAGGATCCCTTATGGGTTTAGAGTCTATGAATAAAGAGCCTCTTTCTCTGTAACAGACTCAGTATTTCAGCTACTTCGGACTCCTCATGGTGTTAGAGACTGCACAAAGCAGGAATTGTGTCAGACACTTCTCATGCCATGAAGGCCCCTGCAGAACACAATGGGGGACAAATGTGTGAAAGAAATTCTTTCAGTGCCCCATCAGGTCAGTTGTTAGAGCACAAAGCAGTGCTGAGTAAAGAATTATAGTATCTTTGTTCTGTTTTCACATTATGAATCCCTTTCACTGACATATGGACCCATTAAATGTGATATTATGGCTGCACAAACATGAACTCGTCAGTGATTAGTGTGAGGTATATAGGTCTTTTGTTTTGCCATTTCATGCAATCATTACTGTTTGAGTGGAAGAAGGGCATTCAGAACAAAGTTGAACTTCCTCTGTTAATACAAGCTGGCAGGTATTAGTGTCTAAACAATAGAAGAGCTGGGTTATAAAAAAATATCATGTCTGACACTTTATTTCATATTATAAATATGAAAACAGATCACAGAATGGTTTGGGTTGGAAGGGACCTTAAGATCTTTCAGTTCCAACCCCCTGCCACGAGCAGGGACACCTTCCACTACACCAGGTTGCTCGAAGCCCCCTCCCACCCTGGCCTCAAACACTGGCAGGGGTGGAGCATCCACAACCCCCCTGGGCAACCCATTCCAGTGCCTTACCACCCTAGCAGAGAAGAACTTCCTTATATGTAACCTAAATCTGTCTGTCCTACATAAGCTCTGCACAATTTCACAGATGTGATCTGCAACAACTTGATTTTAGGAAGCACTTTTAACAGTAACCGTGATATTTTAAACTGTGGATATAACTTGGCATGAAGAAATCCCAGGTATGTCTTGACTCAGCTTCTGCAGTGTTTTCGGCTAATATGCAGATGCACATAAACTACCTCTTCCCCATCTGCTTCAGATATTACAAAGAGCGTAACCATGACACCACAGAACTCAACTTCAGTTAACCACAGAGCCTTCCTAGGCATATACTGCAAATCATACTATGTTTCATTTGGCAATTTCTATAAAGCTATCAGTAACCAAGCTAATTTCATCTGGAAGCCAGCTCAGATTATTTTTCATTTAACACTAGTTACAGCAGTTACTGAAACACAGGCATACTCAGGGTAGCTGGCAATGAAATATGAAACAGTTCTGTGGTGGAAGAGAGCTGTACATGTCCAACAGAAAACTGTTATAAATCTTATTTAAAATATTTATTAAAGATTTAGAAGAGGGATAAACCGTACATTTTTAAATGAAAATCATCTTAATTTAGAATGGCTGCATATCTACAGCTCACATAACTAACCAGTTATTTCTGGAAAGTAAAAAATATCGCGAGCAAAAATATTTGCTCTCACAGTCCATTCTCAAAACCCTAATTCTTGTTTTGTTTACTGGTGTAAACTTCAGTTCAAAGGTTACTTCTTGAAGTCCTTCAAAAATAAGCATATTAGATATGTCCTTCTTGGTCTAGGATAGGTTTATGGGTGTTTATGTTTTTTCTATTTATTAATATTAGGGATAAAGGCCAAAGTCCTCAGTTCAGTGAGGCAAAAACTGGGGAGAAGCAGAAGAGGAATGGTCCCAGTTCACGACAGATTTTAAGCATGCACAAGCTGTCTTCACTGTGTTTTTCCCCCTCTTGCCAACAGTGCCACACTATTTCATGAGTAAGAGCTTCCTCATTTCCTACTGCTTCCATCCTGTAAAACTCCTTCAGGATTTTCAAAGTATTTTGCTACTCGGGCTGGGAGAATGTATTGAACTGAACAGATGGTGGAGGAACCTATGTAGAAAAAATAGAAAAGGAAGTAAATGAGAAAGAGATGAGAAGGTATGGAAATGGAAAGGGCAAGTATAAATGAAATTAAGAAAATGGGAGAAAGGACATGCATAAATGAAAGAATAAGCAGAGTGATGAACAGCAAAGTAGAAGCAAAAAGGAGGCTCTAGTGCTTCCCATCGTTCCTGAATAATGATCCATGGAATGGAAAATAACTAAAACAGTCCAATATCCATTATTAGTAAGAAAATTAAAACAGGCAATTTCTCCAAAATCTAGCCAATCTGGTAGCATCATATGATGCAGACAAATCTTCCAAAACCTGATGTCACACTGCCAGCTAAAAATAAGAAAATCTGCCCTTCTGAATGCAGACGTTCTAAGGTGGATTTAGTATTGAAGGAGTACAGCTGTGAGCACAGGTCTTAAGAAAGCCTTAGACTACACCATTAAATGTCTCAAAAATAGATAATAGATAGGCTGCCTCTCCAACACTGTGTGCATTTCTGATCCCCCAGTAAAAAAAAATTGACTGGTTACCCATACCACAATTCATTTAAGACTGTCTTATAAAGCACAACTGAGATCACTACTGATCTCACATCTGCATCTCAACAGCACAGACTTCATATAGCTTTAACTAGGTTCCCTGAATAAGTTATGAGGTTGAACTTAAGTCTTTCTATATGTGAGAAACTCCCTTTACAAGGCAGAAAACATATGTCTGGGGCTTTTTTTGCACTGTCCTGCAATCATTCAGTTTGAGAAAGCTTCTTATTTTCCTAGAAAGGGACTAGAAGGCCAAGCCACAAACATTTTCAGGAGCCAACCTTTTTCAGGCAAGTTATTCAAGAAAAATAAGGGGAAGGGCAGTTTCTTCTCTATTAACAGATCAGGTTAGGCAGGCAGACAAGTCCATTCTGGTAGCATATAAGGATGTCTGAACATGCACTAGCAACCTGTGTAACAAATCCTGGGCTGCTAAGCACTCTTCAAAACTGTGACATGACTCTATCTTTCACCATTACTTAAACCTGCAACGTAATATCTCTCCCGCTTTTTTAGAACAGGACAAAGGCACTGAATGGGTCAGTTGAAGCTGATGGATGTTTTCCATCAGCAGTTAAGTCTCCCAGAGCTCCAGATAAACCATCGGAACACCCAGGGCTGTACTACTACCTATATGCTCACTAAGTAGATGCAAGCTGAAGCTAGCTTTCATCACACACGCCTTATTCTGCAGCCAGATATGTAGCTCTGCAGAGCTCCAGGCTCTAGATTTCCGTTGGGCTGTGCTTCCAGGGCCCACCTCTACAGAAAAAGCTGCAGGATCAGGGCTCTAGGCTGTAATTCCCTCAGGGCATGGATGACGCCTTCCTTTTAGTCTTATTTTCTGTCTGCAGACTCCTGTCCTATAAATGACCAATAGCAAATTTGCCTTTTCCTAGAGAATTTCAGTCATAACTCTTGGGTCATCTTTTCCATCCATTTTCCATCCATCCTTCTACTGCATGCTTCCATCCATTGTATTCCAGAGGGCTCTGTAAATGATGAGGCAGAAGGATTGCGTTTCTGGAGTCTCTTCTACAAAGCAGTAAATCTGAGAATTTTTTCCTCCTACTTGTCCAAATACACACTTTTGCTCTATTTTAGTTATTCTTGATTCTAGTATAAGCTCTTGGATACTCCTAGAAAATTCCTCTCCATTGTCGACACAACTGCCCTTTGAATACTTGTAGGTATTAATTCTCCTCCCTCCATTTTCCAACCAAATTCTGCATATTTAAATTGTTTCATTTTCTGACATATATTGTAACAAAAACTCAGCAGAGAGAAATCTCTTCAGAAAATTAAGTGCCCACAGATTTTACAAAAATGAGCAGAGGAGAGATATCTATCTAATCCCCCCACAGAGGCAAAGGCTGCAAAATCAGCTGATGTGCTGGTAGGCAGCAGGAAATGTATTTGGAAACAAATCTGCAGGAAGAGGGAACATATTATTGCTCTGTAGCAGAAGAGGCCTCAACAAGGCTTTGGCTTTGTAAACTAAAAAATGTAAGAATGATAACACTCAGCCACTTAATCTATTTCTGTGCCTACAGCAACGATCAATAGCAAGTGGCAGACACTGCCACTTCCCCAGAAGTCTCACTTCAGAGCCATGTGTCCAGGGTGAGAGTTCCTCCTACTGATACCAGGGAAACGATACTGGCAAGCTCCAGTGAGCTGGTAACTGCATCCCAATTTTTATGAAGGGACAGAAAAGCAAAACTATGCTTACAAGCTCTATTAAAATTGTTATTTAAGGTAAAATTAGGTCACATCAAAAGATAGCATTTCCTATCTCTGTGTTTGGTGCCATAGAAAAGCAAAGGAATTTAAGCTAAACCTGATTAGAAAATTACTTCTGAAACCAAGTTTAGTAAAACAAACAAACAAACAAACAAATAAATAAATAAATAAATGAATGAATCTGCATTGTTGTATGTGAAATGCTCTGGAACAGTTTTGGCCTGGCAGGCTTTTGCCAAAGCCAGAGTTTCTGAGGACGCCTGGCAGATGTGGGCTGGATAAGACTGGAGGCAGCAGAGCCTTACAGCCCTGTGGTCAGGTACAGCTCTGAGCTGGGAGGCAGGCAGCTCCAGCAACTTCTAGCTCACCAAAACTATTTCAGACTAAGCTGGGGACAAAAATGTTGGGTTGGTTGTTTTCTGGGTTTTCCTATATAGATGCTACAAATGAGAAAAACTGCAAAAGCAGTAAACTCAGTTGATGCTATCGCAGTACTGATGTACATCTCTCCACTACTGGACTCAATTTAGTGCAGTGATGAAGAAGAATACTAGAGTTTTAGGTCTGTTGGCAGTCTTTCAATTTTCAGAAAGCTATGGGAGAAACATTTTTCCTTTCTTCCTGCCCAAGAAAACAAAAGATGTGAGGACAGCCTAGTGCCAGCCATGCCTTTTCCCTACTCTCCAGTAGAGGATTAGTGTCTCCGTATACTAAATTCATGTATTTTTAATTATCTTTTAAAAGTTGCTACCTCTTTTTTTTCCTAATTATATGTGTGTGAAGAATTCTGAACTGTTTTAACAAAATCCAAATTTTAAAACTATTTTGGCAACATTCAGTGGAAAAAAAAAAAAATAGCATAACCACTCACTTAACAGTGTTAAAATGAGACAATCCCACACGAAGCAATGCTGCCCTGCATTGAAGAATTATTATCCAGAGGAAAAGCACACCACACCTATTGTACAGTTTCTATCTTCAGAAGTCTCTGCCAGGACTTTGAGGGTGCTGGTTTATTTCTCTGTCTATACGAGTGAGTAACTTAAAAAATAAGGAACTAGTTCTGTATGGTTAAAATAGAAACTTAAAACAAAATAAAGACAAAATAGTTATTTAAGGTATTAGGCGAAAAAAAAATACAGTTTTGTCATATGGAATATAATTGTTCTATAGACTCTACATTTTCCAATTTTGTTCTTCAAACTGCTATTATAGTAAAAATATACTCTGGCTGAGATACTAAACCTCACAGGGAATTCTATATCTTGGAGCTAAATAAAAAATGAGCCAAACATTCCCCAGAAAAGCTGCTCAGGATATCTTGCAAACCAAAACCATGTTTGTTTCAACTTATTTCCCTTTTCAGTATTGGAATTTAATTCAGTCTATGAGGCCAAAGCACTCCAGACTAAACGGTTTACCAAACTATTACAACCAAACTGGTAACTTCTGATAGTCAACCCTTCTGGGTAGTTTGCAGACTTGTAAATGACCTAAACAAAATCTTCTGCACAGTAGAAATAGGAAGGGAAAGACTTGGAAGGCTGTCAGGGAGGAAACTGCTGTATTTCCACTTTAATATATCCAGTAGTTACAATAGAGATGTGGATGAGAACAACAGCTGGAAACAGAACTGACAGCCCCCAATTTCCATGGAGTTTCCACCAAGCCCTATTATTTATTCAGAAGCTATTTTCCAGGGAAAAAGCCAGCCAGCCTGCAGAAGTGTTTTCAAGAAAATAACTTTGAAAGGATGGTGAAACAACAGCAGTCCACAGACATCAGGTGGCCAGGTTTTTCTTTTTGGTTACCCAGTTTGCATGTCTGAATCATAATTTCAAGCTTGTGGCAGTCTGCTAAAAGGTAGTATATATGCAACATTTCTACTTTGTATGGCCAAATTATACTCCTACATTATTGTCTCAATTTTTTCAGCCCAGTTTAATACGGAAACATGAAAGTTTTTCATCCTGTCAATAGAAACAGGTGCATGTATGTGTGCCCCACATTGTTTGGACCCTTTAGTGGATTTCCAGAAATGCAGGAAGAGACGAGACATTAATAGTTTTGGTTGTCTGAGGAATACTTTTTACAGAGGAATGTATCTTGAACTACTAAATAGCCATTTTTTTGGTTTTGCTTTTCAAGGGATGCCTTTCTTCCTTCTCTGCCCTCAGATCTACTCAGATAGCAGCTTTAGTTCCAGATGCTTCTGTCCAGCACTCTGAAAGCCTTGTCCAAAGTCAGAGACTGAACAGGAGATGGGCAGCATGAAAGGAGACATCAAGGAGGCACGAGATATGGCCAGCAGCACCAGTAGCCAAAAAGACCACAGTAGCTGAGCAGCTGGCAAAGTGCTTGAGCAGCCTGGAATGAGGGTTTGTGTGGAGGCCGACCTGGAGTGGGGACATAGGGCACTAGGAGTAGAAAAAGAGTTGTGAAAAAAAATGCTTTGGCAATCATCAAGTGATGCTTCCTCACAGAGATAACTCAAACCAGGGGGCTAACATGAGGAAAATGGCATAAGCACAGGACTGCCATGTTATGCCAGCAGTACAGCATCAACCATCATGCTGTCAGAAATAGGATGCATCAACCATAAATACAGCAGTTTGTGTGCTACTGCCCAAAACACCCCATGGGAGAAGAGAAGAACTGTTTAGTTCTGTGATATATGTTGATATCATAATGAAATGTTACTATAGCTCATTTAAAAAGGAAGGAAGCCATAAGGATACAAACACTGAGTAGAACAGTTTCAGTTTCTCATGAACTCACGTGCTTACTAAGCTTCAAGTTTTCTCTAGAAAAATCATGAGTAGTGGTGGCATCCAAGGACCATACAGCAGCATCAGTTACAGCAATTACCTATCCAAAATCTAGTATTAAAAATCTTACTTACAGAAAACCAGTGGCCTATGAAACACAGGAACTTAAATAGAATTATAAAATCATAGAATAGTTAGGGTTGGAAAAGACCTTAAGATCATCAAGCTCCAACCCCCCTGCCATGGGAAAGGACGCCTCACACTAAACCATATCACCCAAGGCTTCATCCAACCTGGTCTTCAACACTGCCAGGGATGGAGCATTCACAACCTCCCTGGGCAAAATGCTGATGTAAGACCTATCACTCTTCTTGGAGAATGTTGCAACAACACTGCTAGAGAACTTAAAAGGACAACAAATTTTGTCCTGACTTTAGCGCATGAGATTAACCTATAAAGTTTTAAGTAATCATTAAACAGCTACTTCATTTAGATGAGCTATTTAAATGTTCTGAATCAATAGTTAAACCAGATAATAAAAACAGTTACTACTCTGAAGCAGTTTAAAAAAAATATAAATCTAATGCAGAAGAAAAGCTGGTTGCTTCCTGGAAGAGGATGACAGCAGAAGATCTTTATAAATGGTATACATACACATATACATATATATGCTTCTATAAGCATGTTAAGGGTTAAGATTTAGGTTCCATTCACACAATAATCAATCCACCTCACTCCAAGGAATGTAAAATCAGAAAATTTTGTCTTTTAATTACCAGTACTGGAAAGAAAGGTGCTGACAGTGTGGCATGACAAATATAAGGAGTCAGATGCAGGAATTCACATTCCATCCTCAGCAAGGAAAGTGTTCTGTGCCAATGTGGCTACAGTCTATCACTGGATGTAAGCTTGGAATATTACATTTTAAATACCACATGCTGTGAGAAGCCAGTTGGTAGGCTCCTACATGAAATTAAGTGCATATTGTGTAGTGGTGGATGAGACCTTCTCTGTCACACAGCAGATCACTTAATAGAACCATCCTGAGATTTCCTTTTAGACATAAGTTATGCCTAAATAGCTGCCTAAGAGCTATTTTGCTTCTTTGCACCAGTCTATCCATCATACTTACTCCTCTAGAGATCAAAAGACTAAATCAAATTTCAGAGTACAGCAAACTGTAACAGATAACTATTTTTGAGTGCCAGAAAAAAGGCAATGATCTCATAACTGAGCATTTCTTGTAGCAGGCAATTCAGTAATTTCTGCAAAAAGACAAAATACAGAAGACCTAGTGAAAAAAAAAATAGAAATCTGTTAAATTTTCTCATTTTTCTGTATTCCAGGAAAAAAAAAAAATATTTCCAGAAACACCACAGTGTTTTTATGGTAGTAAGTCCAGTAAGAAAAAGAGAGTAAAGTGGTACAACAAGCTCAGGTATATGGATTTATCAGTGCTGTATTATTTGATTTTACTGCAACAAGTGAATCAGAGCAAAGGACAAATCTTCTGTTGCAGGTAAAGTATCACAAGCAAGTCTGGACCTTTTCCCACAGGTGAATCAAGTTCCTGTTTGCACTTGAAAGTCAAGTCATGCTCCTAAGAGTCTGACTGAAATGAAGATGCCCATATAACAAGCATGACAACCTTTGTTTTCACTTCAGTCCTGTCCTTTCCCTACAAAAACTTAAAAATCACACACAAAAAATACACCATTTGTATTTGGTTTACCTCCACTAAAAGGACAAGAGGGAACAAATGAAATAGTTACAAAAATACCCAAGGCCTGCCTGGTATAAAATTAAATATTAAGGGAGAATAAACAAGTCATTTGAAAGCCTTAAATAACTTGTGATGCTATCCAGAATCAGCTGAGCTGTAGGCATCATCTGCCCCAACCATGAGTCAGCTTCAGCCAGTTCAGTGTACTTTTATGGTGCTATCACAGTCAGAAAATACAACTCTCAGTGGCACAAAAGAGGTCTCTGAAATATGGAACAAGTATTTGGTGGGAAGGCATTCTCTACTATAAGCTGGCAATGAAACTAGTGGAATAAATAAAATGCCAGCATACTTAACATTTCTGTCTTTTTATTTTTAGCTCAAACAGGGGACTAAAACCAAGGCATAAGATGAAAGGCAAATCATGTGCTCTTAAGGCCAAACAATTTGAAACTCTGTGAACTGTTCCTTCTGCACAGCAATTCTCCATCTGTGCAAAGAAGCACTGTGGCAATATGGATTCAGTAAACAGGGAATGCTTCCAGCTGTTTGTATCCCTCCACCTCCCAGTATGCATAACATCCTGGCTGGCAGAACTTGTATTTGTGTTTAAACATGATAAGACTGATTTATATTACAGGAATGTTTCTGATCAATCATTCGTGCTGAATAGTCAGTGACTAAGTGGAAATGTTTCACAGAGAGCACTGCCGATTAAGAACTGAGTAAGATGTTTAAAAAACTTCAGGACATGGCCAACAGTCTCTAATCTGCTTAGTAGACAGCATGCAACTTCCTGTAATCGCTTATATGGGGCACACACACATCTCTTCCAGCACTCAGAAGAGTCCCACTGTTCGTAATTATGAAACATGAAAGGTAGGGAGGGTTCGTCACACTTAACTTTGACAAGTTAGCTGCCAAGTACAAACTGATTATTACAGTCAATGTAGACTTTTCAGGCACTTATCTTCACGCAGCATGAATCACTCAGTCCACGGACTATTGTATCAGCCTGGAAACTAATTAGCTGCCTCTGTCTGAGATATATACCCCACTGAAAGTTTGGTGCTGTGTGCTTGTAGGACACATCAGTGGCTGATGTTCTCTGTCAACCTGTCAATAGCTATTGGTCCAGTGGAGCTATGGAAGCCAGCAGAGATGAAGATCTGCTCCTAGGTCTTTGCCAAGTTTACAATCCAGTGGCCTGAGTACAAAGGATCTGCTCTTGAGGACTCCTTGCAGAATAGCTTTATAGTGCACAAATAAATATTTATACCAGTAAAACATTTCTCCTTTGATATCTGAAAAGCCATAAAAGAAAGTGGTTGAATTTTTAAAAAGTGTTAGTCTTTTATGATGCTTTCATAAAGAAAAGTTTAAAAGGACGAGTATGGGGAAAAAAGGCTACACTGTATTTTTTAAAAGACCTGTGTTGCCAGTAATGTCAGAAGATGTTAAAATTATGAAAATGAGGATGCTTCAAAGTTAGCTTAAAATTTACTATTAATCATGGCTTTTAAACTTTTTGTGTTGGATCTACTTAGACAATGAAATTACACAGTCCAATTTTGAGTTCACGTGTTATCTTAGTGCTATAGCAGCTGAGAGAATTATTTAAATTGCATAGTATCTTCTCTTAGTTTTACAGCTTTTTACAATGTTAGCACTGCAGTATGTTATTTTGAGGCACTAGGAAATTTATTAATGCCACCTCAGCAACGTCCCTGTAAACCTACAAAACCAATGTGCAAGTATTACTGCCTTCAGTCAAGGCCAAACTTCTTTTACAATACCCTTTTATCTATTATACAGCTTTGCTATATTTATACATCAGGCTGAAGGCATCTAAGAAAATCATCTTACCAAAGTTGTATGTTTTCCTTTGGAGAGCAAAAATGGACCTGCCATTTCCAACAGTGACCCAAAAAATGAAAGCAAAATAATTCCTGCAACTTCCTATCCTTGGGGAAAAGGCCTTTAAGCTATTAGCGGTATCCTTGGCCAGCTAGTAAATCAGGCTATCTTATGAGAATGGACTACATATATTCACATATATTTGATAAAAACTTATTAGCATTCCACATTTTTGCTATAGACAAAGCTTTGTCTATAGCAAGCAAACTCTAACCTGGAAAGGCAGCACGTGGTCAGACCTGCAGGTCCATCTTCAGAGGTCATTGTGTGACTCAGCTGCCCTTGAAATCCATTTTCCCTGAAAGGGAATCAGGAATGCATCAGTGCAGGTAGAATGTGCAAGCATAAAGGCGTAGGTGCCACTGGTGAAAGGGACAGCTCAGAGTCCACATCATGGACCAGAACAAGGGGACTATTCAAAGCAGGTGAGGAAATCAGGGGTGGGGGGGAGGGCACAAGTTAAAATGGGGAAGTGGAAAAGGAAAGACAGGGTAAGATGCAAGATGAATGATATTTGGAACAAGTTTTTCTGTGATATAAGTACAAGCCAAGCAAAGAGAATTAAGATTCACATTTACTAGTTCGAAGGCAATTTAATTTTGGCTAAACCTCAGCTAAGGAGAAAAGCGATGCCACATATTCAAGTATGTGGTTACAGAAAATACCACAGATCCTGTGTAAGCTGTGAGACAAAAGGCTGCAAGCCAAATGCCTTTCCACCACTTGAGGAATGGGACATGCAGCATGGCCTACATGTTCATTATCTTCACAGTAACTTCAAAATAGCTTTTTAACACAAACTAGACCAATAAACTTACCTGCTTGCTATGTTCCACCTCGTTCTTTTCAAGCTTTTCTGAAAATTGCTTGTGGATCTTGCCATTATATATTAGGTCACTGCCAACTATATTTTCATTTTAATTTTTTGAGGGTTCATTACACCTAGATGAAATCAGAATGGAACTTTATGTTTGTAGTAGTTACAATGTCAGCTGAAGCAGGAATAGCTTACTGCCAAGGATACTAATGAACTACAATACTTCTTACTGTAGTTTCACACGTAGGATTTAATTGATTCTGTATTTCATTTAAGAATCTACACCTGCAGACTGAGAAACCAAAATCTTCTCTTGATGTGTTATGTGAGTTATACAGTTTACTGTTGCGAAATACCACAACCACTAGCAGAGTTGTAAAGAAATAAGATAAAAGGGGTGAACAGCACAACAGAAAGTTGTAATTGCTTTGTATTAGCCTCTGCTTAGATGACAAAGCATTGGGATAAATCAGTACTCAATCAAAACTGCTATTAACATTCAGCTGTAACATCATAAGAGTAAGAAAATTTACGATACTTGTGCTAGAAACTTAACAATATATGGGGCTCAGTGAAGTCTGCAAGCAAGAGATCTGGCTGTAAATCACTGGCATCTTCAACCAAACATCATGACTATCAAAAGCATTTTAGATATGAGTCTAGGAAATAAAAATAAAAAAGAGTCAGTGAACCATTTATTTGAACAAAAAAATCATGAGTGCAAGGCCAGGTGTGTAGGAATGGGGAGGATAAATTGAGGGGTTCCAAACAAGCTCAATGTAGGACTCTTTTCTACTAGACAAAAATGGTATTATAAAAATATTATGTTCTGCTTTTTTGCCATTTTTTTATTAGAACAACCAATCGCCTTATACAGAAGTGATTCTATTTACCCAAATCTCCTTTTTCAGAGGTACTATTTCTATTTATTTCCCTCAGACTTTATTTGTCCCATTTCATGCCTTCTAGTCTTGCGTAAAATATGCTCGTTTCCTCATAGCTCCTCTTTCTCCTATATACCAATGAACATAAAATCTGTCCTTACTCCTGCTCTCATGACACAGACTCTCACTGCTAGGAGGTTGTTCCCCTCTCCTACTTTTTCTGCAGCAGATGACATCAAAATCCACCTCTCTCATTTTTAGCCCTCCTCTTCTCTATAAAAGTCCAAATTTCAGTAATTTCGTGCAGTAATAACTACTGCACTGAGCCTAAAATATTGCAGCATGTCCCTTATGGCAAAACTAAGTCAGATGTCTGCAAAGGAAAGCTCTCACAACCCTCTCCCTTCTCCCCTCCCCCAGTTCTTTTGGAGGCTGTGGAATTCATTTTTCCCAAATGAGCATGAGCTGCTAGTCTAAGTAGTGGGAATCCCCTGAGAAGGAGTGAATGGAATATGTAGGCACATGATCTCAGAGCCTCATAGAATAAGGCAGCACATGGTAAGAATTAACTAACTGCTGAATCTCATAAAGTCATTGTACATTCAGAATTATCATCCTTTGGGGATATTTCTAATCTCCCATAGGCATCTTTTCTTGGGTAATCAAACACTAAAGTATCTTCAAGCCTGAAGTTTTAAAATCAAGGTTTCTAGAAAACATGCTTTAGTTCAAGCAGCATAAGTAGCTGATGCAGAAGTTCTGTGCCCTGTGTTACCATGATCATAAGTGTTTCCTGTGAACATAAAGCTCCAAGACATTATTCTCCTCACTTAACTCTTGCTCATTTCCTTACTTTGGAACATAGGAGGATCCTGTGCTTCATGCCCAAAGATGAAAAAGGATTCTTGCCTTGCTTACTGAGAGTTAGAATATCTTACAGAGTTTCTGTGTGAAACAAATGATCTTCACAATGACATAGGAGTACCACAAAACAACTTTGGAAGAAATACAACCAGGTGATAAACAGGAAGGAACGTGTATGCCAACAGCAGCAGGGAAAACATGGGACTGTAACAGCAACAACTTAGCTTATCCAAACAAATGCACAAAAAAAAAGGAGAAGGCAGCTTTGCAGGTAAAGTAAATGCAGAAAAAGTCAGAGGAAGACCAAAGGAGCACGGAGCACAGGGCACAGGGCACAGCACAGCTGTAAAAAAAGCTGCCCGTTAGTCTGCTACCCTAACAGCCTGCTCTGTTCCTGTGCAATGGATGGCATGGGCCGGTCCCACCAGAAGACCCATGTCCTCTGGCTGACCTCTCCCTTCTCCTTGCCTGACAGCAAATGGGGACAAGCTGCTTTTTAGACACCTGTGAGCCGAGGGAAGGGCTTGGTGAACTCTGACCTTTTTAAGCTCATGTTGATTGAACAAAGCAGAGATCTAAGCTTAATGATTGCAGGTAAGTGCTGAATGTTGCTACTGTGAACAGAAGGCAAGTCCAGCAAGTCATTTGGTGTCTTACAGGTGGACAATCTTGCAGAGCAAACCTTTGCCTGCAGGCTACAATCTACTGCAATGTTCCAGCTGGACGTATCTGTGACTCACTCCACTCCAGCCCTCCTATGGGACATGAGAACCTCACTTCATATAAATGTGGTAAACGTACCACTCCATATAACTGTCATATTGTACATTGCTGACAAGCTGCCAGGTTTGCTCACTGCCTGCCTCGAGAAGTGTTCTTCATTGTGAGCAGACAAATAGAGCCTGTTATCAAAAGCAATTATCACAACCATTTAGCACCATCACTTCCTGTACTGAGTGACCCTATCTTCTAGTACTTTCTGTATTAATTTTGTGTCCATGTCTAACATCTCCTTCATCCTCCATACTGGAAGGCACAGCCCGATGCTGACAAGCTGCCAGCGAGGCCTTAGCACTCGCTGTGCTCCTCAGTGACTGCACAGCTGGTGCTGGAATAAAAGAGCAGCAGCAGCTGCTGCTGCTCTGCTCTGAAGAGTGGCGAGGAGAATCCTGTGTTCCCAAAGCTGGCACAGCCCAGGAGGCTGCAGCCTGGTGTGCTCCCAGGAGACCTGACTTCTGTTTCCAGCTCCATTGCTATCCTTGGGAAAATTACTTTGGCTTTCTGATAAAAAGATAAAAAGACTTTTTATCTGTCTTTTGTATTTAGACTATGGTCTTTCACCTCAGGTTTATGAGGTTTTCTTGGTTTTCTTTAGTTTGGAAAGAAAAAATAACTCAAGCAGGGTAGGAGCCATTTGAAGAGGCAGAGAAAGAATAAAAAGAGGGCAAGAAAGAGAAAGAAAGCATTCTGCAATGCTGAACACACCAACACCTGGTTTGGGATTCCTGGGTGCTTCTGTAGAAGTTATAATAAAACTGGCATCCATAAGGCAAGCTGTAGTTACAGACTGATTTCTCCACAGCACAATCTGGTCATGCTAATAATATATATTTATATGTAAAAAATGACTCAGAGACAATAAGCCAACAACTCTCAGATTACTACATACATACACACCACTGGTGCTCCACCAACCACTTTTCTTCTATGATAGTAGGGGCCTCTTTTGCCAATGGCTTAGAGTAAAATATAACTAGATAGAATGAAAAAATATTCTTCAGTGGGCTTTTAAAGCAAAACCTCACTAGGTATAAAAGGTAATTCCATTTAATCATATCAGCTGTACCTACTAAGTAGTATAATTTGCAAAATATACTGCAAATACTTTGAAAAGCAATAGCTAAAATATTAAATATTTATTTTTCTGATTACTTGTGTGAATTTTTCAATAATCATAATAATAAATATAAATATAATCATAAACCAAAGTATTTTACTCTTTCTTCTATCTGCAGACATCACTTAGCTGGCTGTCCTGTGATGGTACATTGTACAGCACAGAATACACTTCTTACATTGTCCACAGAAAATAAATATATGTTACACATAAAACAAAAGTCATCGCTACCAAATAACAGTCCTTATTATTTTCTAATTATAACCTGAGTATTAAACACACAAAAAATTGGGGAAAATGGTGTGCTAATTTAATGCAATTAAGCCAATAAAACAAAATTAAGCTAAACTAACTGAAGTATTACAATTCTGATATTTTCCAAATTTTACAAGGGTTTCACACATGCAAGAATTTAGAGAAGGGAGAGTTGAAAGCTTGTATCAAAACCTGTAACAAAGAACCACAGTCCCTCAAAATCACAGTAAAAAGCAATAATGAATACAGCAGCAAATCCAGCACTATCAAACAAATCAGTCTATACACCAAGTGAATATATACCATGCACACTACTGTCTCCAGTGTCAACATTTTTTCACCTACTTTCCATAAGATGTAAGGTTGTGGATTTCTGATGCTCCTTTTTTCCTCTTTTTACAGTGGGATTGAGTGCGCCCTCAGCAAGTTTGCCGATGACACCAAGCTGTGTGGTTCAGCTGATATGCTGGAGGGAAGGAATGCCATCTAGAGGGACCTCAACATGCTTGTGAGGTGGGCTGATGCCAACCTCATGAAGTTTAACCATGCCAAGTGCAAGGACCTACACCTGGGTTGGAGCAATCCCAGGCACAGCTACAGGCTGGGCAGAGAAGAGATTCAGAGCAGCCCTGCAGAGAAGGACTTTGGGGTGCTGGTTGATGAGAAAATGAACATGAGCCGGCAGTGTGTGCTCACAGCCGAGAAAGCCAACCGTACCCTGGGCTGCATCAAAAGGAGTGCGACCAGCAGGTCGAAGGAGGTGATCCTGCCCCTCTACTCTGCTCTCGTGAGCCCTCACTTGGAGTATTGTGTACAGTTCTGGTGTCCTCAACATAAAAAGGACATGGAACTGTTGGAACAAGTCCAGAGGAGGGCCATGAGGATGATCAGGGGACTGGAGCACCTCTGGTATGAAGATAGGCTGAGAAAGTTGGGGCTGTTCAGGCTGGAGAAGAGAAGGCTGCGTGGAGACCTCAATAGCAGCCTTCCAGTATCTGAAGGGGGCCTACAGGGATGCTGGTGAGGGACTCTCCAAAGGAGCCCAGAAAGCAGCCAAATAATTCAGTGATTTTTTTCAGCCTTTTGGGGGACTTTTTCCTGCTGATTTCCTATTGAACACCACAGCCAGCCACTGTCAATCTGACACATGAATGTCTAAGCTGAGCATTGGTAAATGCTTGAAACACCAGTTTGTTAAGCAGTTTTATTTACTCCTTGTAGCCCCATCAATCTGAGGGACATTTTTGGCACTGCTTGTTTGCCATGCACCATAGTTGACTTCTGCATGTTTGCATATTCTGACAAAAATGTGGATTTTTTTCCCAGCAACAAGGAAGCAGAGAAGAATACATGGGCTAAAAGTCATTTTTCTCCCCCTGTACTTAAAATGTTTTACTTTTTTTGGCAGATCACTATCCAACCAGCATTTGCTTTTATTTTGTATGGCATGCTTTTTTAGCATTTTAAAACTTTGGGTTTATGGCAGCTTCTTTCTCTGTTCCTGGCAGAGTTAATATCATATACTAATTTACTTGTAGAAATATGTGGTCTCTGGATTCCTTATCCCTGATTGACAAAGTTACTTCTCTTCCACTTCATTTAAGCAGTGCTTGCTTTTGATGAAGCTGCTTGGAGCAGCAGCCTATCATTTCAATCTCATTTTCCAATACCACTAAAACAGTTTTACAGTGACAGTTGTACCAGCATTAAAAGCTTCTGCTAATGCAGCTATGTTAATAGACTACATCCTGAACAGCTGCACTGCCCAAATGGAACACGGGCTTGAATCACAGGCTGTGCTCTAGTAAGGCAGAAACAGCATTAATTTCTTAAGTGCAGCTACAAACAAGACTGCAGAAAAGCACTAAAATGATCAATTTGCAGCACCACTCATTTCATCACAGAACCAGAACTGACACCAGATTTCAGAAAGGTGACCTGGGAGTCCCTAGCTTGTGTTTTCCATCACTCCGTATCTCCAAGAAAGTTGCAAGCCTATTTTATTTTAGTTGTATTTTATTTATCAGTAGATCCTCCAAGAACCTACTTTCAGGAGCACTTAAAAACGCTAAAGGCATGTGCCAAACAGCAGTAGGCTCTGGCCAAGGGACTTCGGGAGCTCCATATCTTAGCTTGGACAGTGCCACCAGCGTCACTCCCAGCTCATCCATCGCTTACTGCCTTCACAGCTGCCAGCAAGAGGGACGAGCAGTCCCCCCTTTCCTAGCCACCCCTCTGCTCCCATCCGTGTCCACGGGAACCGACAGGGCGAGCCGGGAGAAACCAGGCAGCGGCAGGAGCAGGGGAAGAAACTGCAGCCCTGATAAAGAAGATCTGGGCTCCAGCAGCCTTCCACTCCGCAGCGCCGACAGAAGCGCCGCCAGCCGCAAGGCAGCCCCGTCCTCACGGCCTGTCCCAGGGGCTGAGGAGCGGGAGACAGGCAGACGGGTCCTAATAAGCCCCGCCAAATAAGGAGCTGGCAGCCGCCACGGGAAGAGCTGAGGGACAAGCTGGAAGCGGGCTCCGCCTCTAGCCGGGAGATCCCTGCCCGCCCACCCTGCCCCACCACAGCCGCGGCCGAGAGCGCCTCCCCCGACAGGGCTTGACGGCAGCGGGGAGGAATGTGTTTCCGGGGCGGGGAAAGCGCGGCTCAGCGCGGACCTTCCCCTTCTCCGTTACGCCCGGCACCCCCTCAGCAGCGAAGAGAATAGGCGGCGGTGAGCAGCCGCAGGGGGGGAGAGAAACGAGGCTGGCCTTCCCGCCGTGCCGTGCTGCGCCCAGCCCAGCCCAGCCCGCTCCAGCCCAGCCCGCTCCAGGGGCGTCAGTCAACTAGGCTGGCCGGGGCCGGAGCGCCCCCCTGCCAAGAACCGGCCGCGCCGCGGACATGGCCGAGGTAGTGGTGGGACGGGGCGGGGGTTGGAGCTGGTCGGTAGCTTGCTGAGCGGTGTCTTCGCGGCCCGGGACGCTGGTATCTGAGCGGGCTCCGGCGGGTGGTGCGGAGAAGAGGGTGGCGAGCGCGGCTTCCTGTCTCCCGCCCTCCCTCCCTCCTCGCACGGGGAGCCACTGGCAGCACTCGGGAGGAGCCGCCGCCGCCACGGGGCGCGGGTACCTCGGGCCCGTCCCGGGAGGCTGATGGGGAGTCTCGCCACCCGCTGTGCCCGCCCCGGCGCCGGGAAGGTGTGCTAGTCCCGGGTCAGCGTTGCGGGCGGGAGAGATGGTGTCGGGTACAGCCTGCGGCTTCCTGTGGCGGCGGGACGGCGGCATGGGCCCTCCCGTGTTGGTGGGGGCCAGCAAGGCCTTTGTCCCCCCGGGGCCCAGTACTGCCCTGCCCGGGCAGCGCCCGCGGCCGGGCCCCCCCGACCCTTCCGTGTCTGCGAAGGCGGGAGCCTTGCGCCAGTGCCCCGCTTGGAGCTGCCTTGTGCCGTCCTTGGCTTCCTGCACGGAAAAGTTTCGGGCAGCTGCCCCGGGAGGGCGGACGTCCCCTCGGCTCCCGGTCCGGCGGCGGGAGAGGCGAGGGAGAGGCTTACCTTCCGCGGGAAGCAGAGGAGTTCCAGGGATGGGATCGTAAGGAGTGAGTCAGTGTAGGAATTTGGGTGTCTTTTTGACCTGCACATGTCTGTTAAAAGTTTATTAATAGGGGAGTGTGTGCACTGTTCGAAGGATGGCGTGATTGTCAGTGCAGCCTTTTGACTGCTCGATGCGTTCAGTCTATGCAGTTTTTGCTCGAAGCTGCCTTGAGCCTCTGCAGCTCTTTATAAGCTTGTGTTGAGGTGAACATGGGAATCCGAGGCCTCTGTATGTGGTCTGTTTCACACAGAGATTTCTGAAATAGCTTGCAGCGAGAGGAACACAGTATTACTATCTTCCTATACCGATGGTTGGAAGGAAACATGGAATGATAGGAAATTCTGACTCACTGTTTAGCCAATGTCAGATGCCTTCATCTTATTGAATAAGTGTCTGACTGCCTGTTAGACTCATTAGGTAGTCTTTGTGACTATTTTTCTGTATGGAAAAAGGTTGAAAAGTATTTTTGGTTCCTTCTGCATTTGTCCTTGGAATAATAAAATGGTCCATTCATGCCACCACATGTGCACATACCTGTTGGGTGAAAATGTTGGTTTTTCTTTTGATTTCTGGTAGGTTTGTCACTGGTGCTACAGTCCTGCTCATGCCAAGACACACAAACCTTCAGGAGGAAAGATTGTCTCTATGCAGATCATTGGAACTGCTCACAGCTAATGCTGTTTGTGTGCTTAAGTGTTGAAATGGAGCAGGACTTTATGTACGTGAGAACAGGTTTAGATAATCTGCATTCCTGACACAACTATTTGATAGGTGATGGTGGTAGTGTGAGAAAAAGCAGGTTTTCTTATGAAATGAGATTACTTGGTATCAGCATATTTTCTTTTTAGAAGTATTATACTACTAGAAAGATGTGAACGAGACTAAAATAAGCAAGACTCTAAAAGTAGTGAAGACATTCGTTATCCACATACATCCCAGTGATGAAACTAATGATTCATTCTTCTGTCACAAAAAATGTTACCTGCCTCTGGCAAATGATTAAGTAGCATTTTACAAGCTTGCCTAAGGCTATATTTATAAGGATTGCAAAAACAGTGAGCCATTGGCAATGGGTAGGCAAGACAAGGCAAGTTTAGGATGGGTACACCTTCAACTTTTGTCCTTTTCAAAGATGTTTTAGCTGGAAAGTGCAAACTGACAGGCATGCAGAAATCCTACCTAAGCAAAGTTGGAGCTGGTAAGTGCTGTATCTCTTTGCCAGCCACATGATAAATGAACCAGACTCATTTCAAAATGATGTGTCAGCAGTTAAACCTGGTGTTCTTTGTGTGTGCAGCCAGGGAGTTCATTCTGCTTCGTACATTTAGTCATCTAATCTACATCATATCCCTAGTTATGTCCACCCTTGTGAAAGACTTAATCAGAGGGATGCGAGTTTCTCTAGAATGTGCATGAATTTCTGATGTGAGGGCAGAATGTTAGTGTTTTTTCTTGTACTTAAGTGACTTAAGTGGTTAATTTTCTACCACTTCCTTTGGGAAGTGATTCCCACAGCTGAAAACAAACTGTCCGGAAACTTTTCCTGCTGTTCTTTCTTCCTGTTTCATGATTTCATTCCTCTGCTCTTAACCATTCTCCCTGTACCTCTCTTAGGGTAGTTCTGCTATGGTGCATTTTTGAAAAGAGCTTGTTTGCTCTAGCAAGCGGGTCAGGAAATAGATAACTTGGGTAGCAGAAAGGCAGGCTTGGGGAGAGCGATGCAAACATGGGGAGGACATGTGTTCTCCCTTGCCCTGAATATAATTTCCTTGCCACCACTGGTATGACTGCTCTACAGTTGTTTGTAAATAGTTGTCATGCCTACTTTTCCACCCAGTCTTGATTTAGTTGAGTGATGTATGTGCACTTAGCTGGTGGCTCTTCCAGCCCTCTGATCAGCATGCCACAGGCTGTGCATGACTCTTGGTGGTGTGGCCTTCAGAAACAGTTCTGACTGCGATTGTGCAGGGCTACTGTTAAACATGCTGTTGAAGTACCTGCTTTGATGGGACCTTTTCTGTAAGCCATCCAAAGGCTGTAGTTCTGGAATGGGCTCCATCCCTGCTCCCTTTTCTTCCTGTGGACAGACAGGCGGAGTTCCTGCTGATTTTTGCCTGCCTGTGGTTGGGGGCTTGGGCTTCTTCAGTGCAGAACTGCCTGTGATGTGTGATGCAGTCTTCACTCACGTAACTGTTGCATGTAGGAAGTGAACATGTGAGCTGTGCTGCCTTCTATTCTCTGTTAGTTGCACCCACCGCATGGTGTGTCGAGTGGGTTTTTGAAGGCGGAAGAGTAGAGGCTGGATGGGGCTTTGCTGGCAGTTGGAATACCCAACCTCTTCTTCCTCCCTGCTCCTTTGCAAATAGATTTTGTACCCCTTCTATTTGAGAGAGGCTATTATAATCGGTGATACATGGCAAAACTAAAGTTAACAGGCAGGGATTTTCCTAATCCATGTGTGTGACAAGCTAGCTAGCTTTAAGATTGCTCATGCCTCCTCACATGGCACTTGGGAGAGACATTAGTTAGATCCAGAAAAGGGGGAATCCAGGCTTGGCATCCTATTCTGACCTTGTTTGTTTTTCTAGAACTTCAAGTAATTTATTTTATTTTTTTATCCAACTTTTCTTTTTTCTTTTTTTTTAAGATAGCCAGTCCCCCTGGCATCCTTTTCATTCTTAGGAGCTGCAGTCAGCCTTCTGAGAGGGAATCCTTGTTGGGAGTGCCTTTTCTTTTCCCCTTTTAAGTTTCTTGGGGTCTGTTGGTGGATCTCATAAGCAATTATGTAAAAAATCTTAAAAATGTATTATGTAGTTAGGTTTATTACAAGTGTCATTAAAAAGTACTTGCCACAATGTGTGCTGTTCTTCTATGACTAGTTATTTAAGTCATCAGCTATATTCTATGTCCTGTAGAAAATCTGCTGTCTCTCAGAAGCAGAAAACATGGAACAAAGTCCATGTTTTCCTATCTCTCATCTGCCCCTGTCTTTATACTGTCAATCCTACAAATTGTTCCCACGTGCTCAACTTGCCTTGCTTTGAAGGTTTTTATTGCTGGTAGTGTTCTCATTAGCAGCTCTAACGCTGTTGGTTAGGTGTCTCGATTTTTCAGGCTTCTTTGTGTGTGCGCACAGGGTTGTTTGGGATTTTTTATACCAACATGTGCATCTCGGAGCTTTACAGGAAAATGAGGTTTCAGTGTAGGCCAGAGTTAGCTGTTGTTTCTGAAGGGGATGTTTGCTTGTTTTTCAAGGGAGTGTCAGGGAGTGCCTGACAGATGAACAAATTCTGTGGCTCCGTCTTCTGGACAGACACTGGCAATATCTCTGTCTGATTTAAGGTTCCTTTTGTCTCAAAAAATTGAAATCTGTTGGTTAATTCTAGTACTGAATAGTGTCATTTATGGTGGCTGATACCATCTCCTTTTTGCGGTGTAGTTCCTCCTCATTCTATGCTGCTCTGTTCTGTTGTGTATTCTGTTGCCAGCTTTCTGAAAAGGGTGGTTACTTACTATGCGGTAACCGCAGTGGACCACAACATTGACCAGTATCTTGTCAGTTGTGATTACGGAGCCTCTCAGGTAGCCTACAAAGTCAGTTTTGTGTTTACCCACAAATGGGAAGACAAATTCTGGTGCTGCTTTCTTTTTTTTCCTTCTTTCCCTAATTTGACCTGCATAGGTACAGCCTGCTAACCTTAAATTTATGAGTCCTTTGACTAAGCTTTCTTTTCTCCCACCGTGTGGATGAGTAGTCTAAGTACCGGAAACAAGCATATACTTCATCATAAGAAATTGTCACATGCATTAGCTGTGTTCATAACAGGCAGTATAAGTTTCTAGCCCAATTTAAGATGTATGTAGGCTTGCCAAAGAGTTTCTATTGGGAATGACATGTAGAGAAAATGAAAATTCTGACTTCAGTCAATGCAGAATGTCACACTGAGCACCTTGTTATATATTGCTAACTAGCACAGCTTTCTCTTTCAGGTCTAAGGGTGCTCTCTTTAGCAGAATGTTGCTGTTAAACATCCAGCATTTGTGTAATGACTACCTTCTCTTTTCTCTTAGATTCATCAGGGTGGTTAATTGACTTGCTACACTATCATACTCTGCTATTAGCAGGTTGAAGATGTTTACAGAGATGGTAAAGTCACTAATTTAGTACAAAATTTGTACATAACCACATGGTAGGGAAAGTAACCTGATGATAGTAGAATTTAATGTTTTCTTTGGGAAAAGGTAATAGGATTTGTACCTGACCTGTAATCCTCTTCGGGGTGTCACTGAATAAAAGCTCTTTAATATGAGTGATTTTTGTTTATATCTTTCTCATTTTCTCTTCACAGTCAGCTGCAAAAATCGTTATGAAACATGCTTTCTGTCTTAAAAGCACTTTTATGTCCTTTATTTCTTTTCCAGCAGCAGTAAAAATATCGTTAGTATTCTTGTGGTTTTTATTAGAGAGGGAAGCTTTGAGTAACAAAATTGAAGCTGGAATCTTAACTTTGTTACAGCTAGTAAGAGCTAAGATACTGCTGTCTTTTTACCATCCTTTTTATTCTTTTCTTTCTCCCACACAAAAACATCTTGTGTAGCTTTAATAAGTTAATGCAGTTCTCATGTTCTGCCAACAAGTCATTAGTTTGCTGTTTATAGTAGTTTTCTCTAACCTAATTTTTAAAGACCATGTTTAAGTGCAGATTCTTCTTAAAATGCTCATAAACTATAACATACAACATCTAATGCCAGTATTCTATACATATGCACATACCTCACACCCCCCCCCCCCAGATCAGCATAATATTTGCTGTTCATTTATTTTGATTCGTGGTTTATACAAGATCGCTAATGCTTAACTTAGTCCTAGTTTTGACTTAGCATAGTTTTAACTTCTGCTCTTGCTACTTTCTAGTGTATAAGCAGGAAGAAGAGCCATTGTTTATATGGATTCTTATTGCATAAAACTATAAATTTCTGTGTAGTATACATTAACTACATGTGAGTACTTAGTGTATGTAGTTAATTGTATGTTATGGCTATTTACAAGTAAATTTTTAACCTCTAGAGCTGTGCAAGTAAATTCACTTTTGATGTGGAGGCTGAATAGAAAAAGTGAAAGCTTTCTTCTTATCTTGACTTTCGTGGTAGAATGAAAAGCAATAATTATATATTGGGCTGAACTGAAACACTGAACTTACCCTCATGCAAAGATGACTGATTTGTGGTTATTTAAAGGAGTAGCAAAATAATTGTATTAGGTTACTTTAGAAAGAGTCGGTATTTTATTTAGGAAATGGTGATACTGTGAATCAAAGGTAGTATCTTGAATATCAGTGCATACTTTGTCCCTGAGATCAAGGTTTTGAATAACAAACCTAAAATTGGGATATCTGTTTTGGCATAACCTTGACCTAGAAGTAAATATTGAGCTAAGGATGCAGGGACATTCCCTTTTGCAAAGGAAAAAAAGAGGATAAGCTGTCATTCTAGGGTTTGTTAATTTTCTTTGGTGAAATTATAGTTCAGTGTGTCTTAACACAGCACTAACCTCAAGCAATGGCACCAAGAGTCCTGTCTGCCTCTTGCACAGCTAGCTACTCTGTGAAGCTGTTTGATCTGTCCTCATCTGCTCTGCGTCTTTGTAGGCTGGCAGGACCCCTGGGGAGTGATCTACCATTGTCCTTGTGCTGCCACACAGGATGCTCTCCCAGTGAGTTGTGGGGTGATATGACTGTCAGGAGTGTATTAGGGTCTGTAGGAGATCATTTGAAGGACCTAGCATTCTAGTAGCTTGGCCAGCATCCTCTGCAGGTTCAGTTGCTCAAGTATTAAACTGGGCAACATCCAAGCTCTGCCTGGACCCTCAGTTGTCTGGCTTTCCAGATCTTGAGTAAAAGAGTTTTGTGTGAAGATGAATACAGCTAAAAGGAAAGCCTATTTCTAAAGTGGAGATAAACACAAAAGAATGAAATCTTTTGATGTTAAATGAAAAGCACTCTCCTGGGGATCAAAAGATGACACATTTTAGTAGTCGGTTATCATTAAATTTTGCATCGGTATGACTTCTCATATTATTACTGCATATTTGCTAGCTGAGTGGCTCAAGTCTTGGTGCTTGTCCAGTCAGCAAGAGAAATGCTCCTGTTCTGTTAATAAAAAGGAAAAACGAGGTAATCTGCTATCATCATCCACAAGATTGACTAGGGTAAGCAAGGTTGTGCTGCCAGTGTTCTCTGGCTGAGCTTTTTTGTCATTACACTGATGCTTTATTTTCTCATGTATTAGGAAATTAGTTTTATGGGCAAAGACCATAATTACCTTCTCTGAGGTTCATTTTGTGTTTTTTGTATGGTTGAATTTAGCATATGTTAATGTGCTCACTACTAAACTAGGCTAACTAAAGATTGTCCTGATGCTGGAAGCCATACTGTAGCCCATCTACATAAAATAAAAGGCTTGACTGTTTCTGAAAAGTCAATTACCGCTTTCGTGTCAGAGCAGATTAAAAATCCGTCTTTTGGTTTTGCATGAATGTAACCTGTGTGCGTTTCCAAAATATCTCTAAGTGTAACATTTTGGGAGGTAACGTTTATTCTTTGCTTTTTCTATACAGCTCAGAATAGGGAATAATTTTTAATGCTGTTTTTGTAAGTTTTATGCAAATACGGATCTGTATGAGAAATTAGGGTACAAGAATTTCAGTGTAATTTTTCCTGTGTGTGGACTTGAGTGTAAAAAAGGAAACAGCAAATTTCCTTTTTTTTTCTTCTTTTTTTTTTTTTTTTGAAGAACATGCTATACCTATCAGCTATAGGCTGTTTAAAAGGCTTCATAAAATTGATGAACAGGGTTGGGGTTTTTTCTATGTATGTGTTACTTCCCTCTATTTCAGATGTTGTTTACGTAACTTTTCAAAGGCTAGACCAAAATGTTACATAGCCATGTTGTTGATATCATCGGTTTCAGTGAAAAACTCAACTTTAGCTTTAAAGTGTAACTATACTCTGCAAGATTGCTGCCAGCTTTTTTATCATTGCCAGCTGACCAATCTGGAGGGTGTTTAGATAGTAATGAAAGAGCTTGCACAGATATTAGCTCTTTTTGATGCTTAATTCACAATGCAATTTCACTTTCTAAATGAATGATGTCTGTATTTAGCATAATTAACATTTGCTTATAGCTGGAAGCAATTTTAATACTATGTGTCTGCAGAATTAAAAAGAAAAAAAGAGCTCACTCACTAGCAATAACTCAAAACTCCACAGTAGACAAGTGGTTTTCAAATCTGCCTGAATTTCCTGCTATGTAAAATGTTCCAGTGGCCCTTGAACCATGAATTCAAATAAAAATGTGTTTTATTTTCGTAGGAACATGAATCTGCAGTAATTTATACCAATGTATAAGGTATACAGTGTAAGATCTTAACTGTCCTTCTTGCCCGTAGCTGTGCAGTCTGGCCGTTCTCCTTGCATCAGCAGTGGAAGTCATAAGGCTGTACGTAACTCATTGAAGTAGCTGATACGGTTGAAAAATAGCTTGGCAAAAAAATTAATTTGTACAACTCAGTTATTTCAACTGAGTGACTGCATGTTTTACCAGGGGTGTGCTTCAGACCAAGGGGAGAAATAGGAAAACATGCAGCTCTTAGCAAGAGGAGCACAGGACTGTGGCAATCCAGAGACAAACTGGCATAAACTGGTGTGGGACCTCACAGCATTTGCTTGTGCATGCTTCAGTGCTCTTCCGACTTGAGTAATCCGTTTTAAGATTGCTACATCAAGTGAGAAATAACTCAGCAGGTAGTTATTGCTCAGCTTCTTCCACTGTCTCGGTTAAGAGATGAAAGTATCATTTACAATTGGCACCAGATAGATGAAGGGTGCAAAGCGGGGAATTTTAGGGCCCCGAGAAGTTGAGCTGACTGTTTAATGGTGGCAAACTGGTAGATCTCCTTGGCTACTTCGAGAAACTTTATCTTTTATTATCTTTTGCAATCCTTCTGCAAGCAGTCCATGGACTCCATACTTAAAATCCTACTCTGGAAAGCAGCAGACGTGTAATAGGCAGGTTGTTATTTGGTCAAGGACTGCCTTTTTGTGTACTTCCATGGGTCTGTTGTTTAAAAAAAAAAAAAATAAAATTAAGGTTGAAGTAACTTTTTTTTCTGAGATTGGTGAACTTTTTTCAAGTGATTAAACTTCAGGATTAAAATTTCAGGATGAAGTCCACTGTTCACTGTGTGCTTATATGTAGCCATGTATCACAGCCATTGAATTAATAATCTTTAATTTAAATATACACACAATATATATGTTTGTTATATCACATATATAACATACATGTGTTGAATTAAATATATATTAAAAAAAATCTCGTAGATAAAGGTTTATAAAGCTGTATATAATTCTGTGGGATGACCAGTCTTTTGTTATTGCTGGATGTTCATTTTTCTGACTACTTAGCTGATGTTGATAGTGTGGTGAGATCGGAGTTTTTTCAATACAAGTCCCATACCAAATTGTGGTGGAATAATGAGTACTTTAAAAGACACTTGCAATTAAATATGTGGATACTGTCTGTAAGCATTAATCTATGTACTTGCCATTCAAATTCTGAATTAAAATTCCCTTCCTCCCTCTCCCCCCCTAAAAGGACACACACACACACACACAAATAAACAAAACACAAATGAAAAACTTTTAGTGTTTTGTGCTCTGCCTGCCTTAATATTTTTTACCAACTAATTTATTAGAATAACCTATTAGAAAAAATAAAATCGGGCAAATTCCCTGGCCTGGCTGGCTGCATTACAGAGCATTCATAAGCAGTTCAACTGAGGCTAGCAGAGGTCTGTGATAGCCTGGATTTAGGCTGGTCTAAAGTGCTGAAAGAGCCTGGTGTAATTTCGGAGGTTGGTCAGTCTGAGTGCCACCTGCCACTTCATAGAAGTTGTTTCCTCAGCACCCCTCTGTCCACGTGAAGGCCTGGCTCAGTTTGCTGAGGCTTACAGAAAGGGGATTTTGATGTGGCGGGGAAAGGGATGACTCAAGGTACTGCTCTGCCAGCCTGGCAAGCAGAGCTGGACTGGTGTGGTGTGTGTGGAAGATCCATGAGTTCAAGCAGAGGGGCAGAGGCTGCTTTTTTGGAGGTGGGGATGCTGCAGCACTGCCGTTACTTTCAGCAGCAGTTAGCTTTCATCTTGGTTTTGGTTGCTCAAACCATACCCTGAGCGTTAATGATAGCTACTGTGGGTGAACAGTGCCACGTAAAGACAGTTTCCGCTGAGTTTGCCCTTTGTGGTGTGCCAGCTTCTGGCTTCCGGCAGTACCTGCAGCAATAGCCACCAGGACATTTGCAACTGTTTTCTCTTAAAAAAATAGATGAGCAAGACATTGTATTAACTGTTTTTGTTTTGTTGGGTTTGTTGGGTTTTTTTGCTTTTTACTTACAAATGCATATGCCCCTCTTCTGCTTTTCCTTTAAAAGGAAAACTTGGATTGAAGTAAGTCATCTGGACATTGTGACAGATATTACTAAGGCAGTATAGCCTTGGAAACAGCAGTTACATTCAGCTGTGTAAAAGCTATATTTATAGGTTTAGTTAAACTTTTAGTTTTCCCGTGTTGATGAATGTGAGGTTTAAGTTGCACAAAATTAAATACTCCCTTTATGGGAGTAGTAAGTGGCACAGAGTGTGAGGGTAATGTAATAGTACCACAAGGAACAGACATGTTTTCTACTAGAATGGCTTAAATCATTATGTGGCATTCCTAATTGTAATCTGAGATGAAAATGCTAAACTTAGCCAAGCAGTCTTGTAGACTAGCAAGACTCATATAAATAAGCTAAATATTCAGTTCACTCTCTCCCTTGCCAAAAAAAGGATGTCATATTTAAACCAGAGGAAAAATTAAATTGCTATGGCAGAATTATTGATGGGTCTAAAAACATTTGAAAAGTGATGAAACAACAGAGATGTTTAATTTTTTCCTCTGTTTTAATCACAATTGTAGAAAGAGTTCCTTGTAATAATGACAACCCTGAAATATTTATTATGGAAAAAATGCCTTCTGAAAACGGTGAGATTGAGCGCAGTGGGAATTCTTACAAATTTATGGAGACTGTGTTTTGAATCATCAGGGCTGTGATGGATTTGAACTGCTGGGAACTTCTGCTGGCAAGAGTATAGAAAAGCAGGTATTTTTGACATAAACACTTTCATGGAGGGGAAAAAAGTATTTTGGTTCCTAATACCTGTATGTTGTCACTAGATCTTTATCTAAGAGGAAGCTTCCAAGGTGTGCATGTATAGAATAGAAGGTGCTGTAGATATAGAAAATAGCAGTTTCAATTACAGTATGGGTACCCGAGGGCTTGGTGTGTTAGCCTTAGAGAGGTGCTATCTTTGTGGTGTGCTTTTATGTTAGCCTGAGAGTGGTGCTGTCTTTGTGGTCTCCTTGTCTGTTAGCATAAGCAGCATATTAATAGGCTTTACTATCTTGTCCTTGCTTAAAATTCAAGGAGCATGGTAAAGTCCTTGTAGCAATCTGAGCTCTCTGTGGGCAGGATGAGCTGCCACTGTATTTCCTAGCAAGAGACAGGAGTACAGGTGTGTGGTGATGGGGTGCTCTGATTTCTTATTCCATACTTGAGTAAGCACAATTCTTTGAGAGGTGCAGAGTAGTAACAAGTAGTTACAAACTGTACATTGCTGGTGTTTTAATTAGATGTAGCTGCAGGCCTCTGCCTGCTTTGCTTGAGTATATGCAGAGTTTTATTTCTCTCCTAATCCGATGTTGAATATTAAGCACAATACATCTGTTAGTCTAGTTTTCCAAAATACAGTTGTCAGTTTACCCCGTAAATTGCAGTCTGTGGATAATTGCCTGGCAACAAATATCTAAATAAACCTGTGTGGAAAAAATAATATTCTCATGAGAAAGAGCACCTCACTTGGCTTTTAAGCAGTTTCCTGTATGGGGCAATCATACAGTTTTTTTGTTCACATGAGCTGTGTGTAAGTACTACTTGCCTTTCGAGCATCAAGATGCTTTCCAAAGCAACTCCTAAACTGTGGAATACTGGCTTAAATTGGGATTCAACACATCAAGAAAGTATTGTACAAATAGTCTCTTTGTCCACTTTAGGACCAAGCTAGGGACAAAGATGGTTAATACATCAAAGTAGTGTTCTTACTGGTGGTATGGTAGTACTAAGGAGGTCTAGTGATGAACTACAAACCTTCTGTGCATGGCAGTGTGTACATATACTAGTTGAAAAATGGTCCCTCCTTCAAAAGTGGTGCTGACTAACCAGTGTTAGCTCTGCCTGCACCACAGTGTTCTCTGAAAGGCATTAGAACAAAGAGATCAGGGTTGCACTTGGGTTTTGCTGACTTGACAGGTGAAAGCTCTTTGTCAGTGGCAGTGTTTTCATGTTATCACTGAACATCTTTTCTCATTCTTTTACTTTCTGTCACCATCACCAACATGAAATATAGACTTGTGTAACTTAAGTAGAAGTATGTTATGAAGAAGCAAATTGAGTAGGCTTTAGCAGCACTGGTATTCTTTGCAATTTACTACGCAACTTGGTTTTGCTGGTGATGAATATTAATTTAGGTTTGCAGCCGGTTGCAGGAGTTTGCTTGTCATTATGTGAAATTATCAATTGATTTTTCCTAATGAAAATATGTATAGAAATAAAGTGGCATGAAATAAAACACGGTATGTACCTATCCTGCCTAAGTAGGTTTGCTGTGTTCCATAGAAGTCTAAATTTAGTAGGTGTCTCCTTACTTACCAGAAGCTCCCTGGCTACCTTTAGTTGCGTCGTGGAAGGTATTCATTAACTTCAAGTCAGTAGATAAGCTCGTGTAGTTCAGATTGCTCAGGTCTGCAATTAGAGAAGGATTTCAGCTCAGTGTGCACTAGTCATAGTAGTCATGCATGGTACAAAAAGCTTGCAATTGATACAAAAGAGTGATGCAAATTGATACAAAAAGATACAAATGATACAAAAATTGATACAATTGATACAAAAAAGCTGTATCAAAATGCTCACACTCTGCATCTGTTTCCCTTCACTTTCCTACAGGTTAGGGCATTTGATGAGAAAGAACCAAAGCTTGTCCTCTGAATCATGGTCCTAAGACTCTTTGCTTTTATCCACTGACAACATATTGTAAAATCTCTATATACATTACAGGGAACAGGGATCTAGAACGCCACTTTAAGATCTTTATTCTACCCCACGCCATCTGTGCACCAACTTGTTTTCTGTCTCCATGCTTTTCATTCTTGATTGCATAGCAGTTTTGGTTTAATAAGAGTGGTGGAGAGTGCTCTTACTAGTATATCCTGTAGGATGATAACACGTTATCAGGAAATGTGAATTCAAACCCTTTGGGACTGAGGAGGGGCTGGAGCCCAGTTATCATACTTCCTGATATGCCTAAGTATTGTAAAGTATCTGGGAACTATTACCACCCAGTATCATGCAAACTGTATCACGGTGGGATCTACCACATTTTATCTTTCTCCAGGTAAAGAGATGTCAAATATCAGAAAGCTTTATCATCTACAGTTGTTCTGAAATTGGTACCTCTTTTCTTGTGATTATAGAGGAAATGTATGTGTTCTATTAAGAAAAATCTCCTTCCCCACCCCCTTTCTGTCAGCCAGACTCCTAACTTGGATGGATTAGTTTCCACACAGTAATTCAAATCAAGAGCAAGAAATACTTTTCAGAAAACATACCTAATTGATTTTCATTCCTCTGTTCAGAATTGTCAGTAAATTGAGGGCTCCTGTGAAATCCAGGAACAAACGTTAATAAATTCCCTACAAAAGCAATAATATGGCCAAACAATGTGAGTGCTTTTGAAGTTTGCTGTTCTGTCTCGAAGCAAATGCATCATGTATAAGCTAACAAACCCCCATACTCTGGGGACACAGGTCAATACCATGAACAGCCTTCCAGATCTGCTCTCATGGGCTGTGATCTCAGCTGCCTGGTACTTGTATGTGAATGTTTTCATGTATTTAGCTGGAGAGGCAATGTGATGCAGGTGCCCATGCTGGGTTTTCAGTAGCCGTTTCAGGCCCACAACTCTATTTTAGAACCTAACGCTTACTGGTTATTTTTTTTCTCATTGGATCCAGTCCTTTTTGGTGAACTTTAAGCAACTTGATCTTTTGAGAAATTTTTAAATGTTTAAGTATGAATAAACTATGGGTAGTAATTTGGTATAACTGGGAGTCTTAGTAAACCAGTTGTGTTACTGTTTGTGTTTGTCTGCTTCCCTGTGGTTCGGCATGCAGAAATCAGTTTCCTGTAGATTTTAACTCATTGTAATTAAAATTTAAGTCCTAACTGGTTCATTATATATTATTTTAACTTATGATGCCCTACTTAAACAGTGGTTATGGAAGTGGTTATTAGGAGTATTTGGTGACTATATGTGTTTTACTTCCTTAACTTACAAAAGATAACTGACAGAGAAATGAAGTCTGATGTGCAACACTGCTGATTCTTTTATCCTGTAGCATCACAGTAGCTGAAGTGGTTATGCTGTATAGCTTTTTCAGGATGCAGTTTGAGTAAGCAGTCTCGATGTGGTGAATTTTTTGTGTAAAGCTGTTTCAGTGCTAAAGAATTTCTTAGTTTGCACGTTAATCTGGGTTAGTGTCCCACTCTTTCCATATTACTGCAGGCGGTTCAAAACCTACTCTGTTACCATCTGCAAAGTTGCCAGGGAGTGAAGGAACATCGTGATCTTGATGAGCCATACTGTTGGTAGGCTGGTAGATAGGCTCTTGAAGACAGGCTTGCATCTTGAATTTCCATGTGGATCAGGGTGTTGCAAAGTCCTGCTCTTGAGACTGCTCTTTTGTTGTCCATCTTGACTGGTCCCATCAAGTTCACATCCCCTACATAGGGATACTCCACTAGCTATTTGCAATTGGTGAATGGTCCAGAGCAGGGCCCCTCTGTGAAGGGCAACCATCACAGGGCTGGTCCACATCTAGGGTCCAAACAGTTTTGTGCAGGGTGAATTAGGGTTTTGGTTCTTTGTTTAAAATGTCTTGCTATACAGCCATCAGTGTATGCCTCAAATCTCCACTTCCATGAAGAAGAATGCATCACGTAGTTTCTTGATCTGGTGGTCCTGAAACTTACTGTGCAAGTAGTGCATTCCAGCTATTTTTAAGTCTTGCAGTGACATTTACATTGATTAAGTAAATAAGATAGCTGTTAAGGTTACAAAGAATTACCTATTTAAGGTTTGCTGGAAAACCTACAGCACAAACTTGGAAGTTTTAATCAAAAGTAACTCCTTCATGTGAAACACTGATATCTGTACCTGTGCCTTTCTGAGAAAAATATTTCTGTCAAGGCAGAGCAGCAAGGTACTATTTTGCCACTTTCCTTTATAGTGAATTCCTGCTTTGCAATGAATTGTTGTAGAAGCAGACGTGCTTAGAGTCATTGCACGTCCAGGCAAATTTAGGTTTGTAATTAATGACATTTGTCATGGGAGTTCTGGCTGTCAGAAGTAGTTACAGAGATGTGGGTCCTTGCTAGAGGTCTGTAGTGCCTGTGTAATTGCTGTCCCATATCACTGGGGTTGTTTGGTCCCTTCCAGTTAAGCAAATGGCTGTGTTCTTTTTTTCCTTCAGAAACGTGAATGCAGTCCTCTTGTCAGCCCATAAAATTCATGCTGAAAAGTGTAGCCCTCAGCTAAAGCTATAAAAGCTTCTGGAGTGAGGGGAGAAAGAACTTTTTTAGCAGGGTAGCCATCAAGTCCTGAAACGGGCGTCTCCAGAGACTATTTAATTCTGCTTATTTTAGAAACATATCTCTTCCTGTTATTTTTATAAGCAGAGTCTTGATGACTGAGGGTGCAGGTTGACTGTGTGACCAGTGCAGTCCAGCCATGAGCAGTGGCTGAACAGCAGTGTCCTTTGCCTTTTATCCCCTCAGTTCTCTTCTCCATCCCCATCTCACCACCTTCACCAGTTTCTTTGTTGGATTAATGTTTCAGCCACATCTTTTCCTTGCTCCAGTGCTTCTTGGTGGCTGCACCAATGCTAGCACTGGTCAAAAAGGAAAGTAGTAAGAAGAATCAATCAGGAGGTTGATTAAAGAGGGTAAATAATCAACAAGGAGGATGAGGCAGTTCTCTTTGGTGACATTCCATCCTTACACTGGATGAAAGGGGTTGTAAATGTAATCTCAGTTCTAGGAGGGATCAATTCCATACAGCATTTCTGACTGAGCTTTAAACATGTGAAAACACAGCTGATGCAAAGAGGTGTCAGTATGCAAGAAACACAAGCACTAGTCCAAAAGGGTGAGTTGCTTATTCATTTCTGGGTGTATAAGTGTAAATGGAGTACTATGTGGGGTTATGAAGTTAGTAGGCTGTCGGGTTATTGCCTCAAAAAGGTAAAGGGGGCTTCTGCACAACTCCTCAACTCCCTTCTGTATATTTAAGCATTTCCCCTATGGCCTGAAGCATGGTTGTGTATTTCAAAGGAAAGCTTTGCAGCAAGACACACTTCAATAGGCAGCAGGGGCAGATGCTTTGTGGTACTTTCTTTTGTTTGGTATTGGCTTGGTGAATGCTGGAGTACTGGGTCACATGAGTTGCTGCTTGGCTGAGTGGAGTAATACAGCAATGGCCTAGTGGCTTGTTTTTAGTGTTGCCTTAGAGTGGGTGTAAACTATGAATTGCGTCACATAGGGTGAAATGCTGAGATGAAGAGTGGTGAGAGGAGAGCAGGATAGCCACCGATACTTCATTTCAAAGGAGTCGAAGTTTTTGTAGCTCACCCTTTTTTCTTGATTCCATTTGCCCACTTAATTTTCTGCAGAGATCCTACTGGTATTCTAATAAATAAGTTTAAAAAGCTGCAAATGCTTCAGTGCTGTGGAGTAGTAAACATTATTTGTAAATACCTTGATGATTAGCAGAATACAAAGGTGCTAAGTATTTAATTTGCCAATTCAAAGTTAAGCTCACTGTGAAGAAATAATCATTCCTTTATCCTGTTGTCACTTAATGAGGCTTTAATTTCAAATTGGAAGCTCCAGAGATTTCCATCAAAGCTGATTTTATAAAGAAAAATTTCCCTTCAAGCATTACTCTTTGTAGAGGCAGCAAAAAAAAAAAAAAAACCAAACACCTTGGAGAGCAACAAGTCCTAACATTCGAGGTTATGTCCATGTTTGTATTCCTGAAATATTTAACAAAAATAGAGCACAGCTCACAAATGTGCAGAAATAATTTTAAAATCAGTTTTCCAACAGCACACCATTTGCAGCCTTTGAAAAAGGATCCAACTGGTGATACCATTAAGGACATTTCAGTTCTTGGCAAGCTTGCCTTTTGTAAGCTTTCAGCTGCCTCTTTCTTTGTGAGGGAAATCACTTTTTCAAGGACTCAGGGATATTTTTCAAGGATTTAATTAAAAGGGGGAGAACGAGTATAACAGAAAATAAGTAAACATTGCACAAGAAAATAATTTATTCCTTGTAACAATGGATTCTTTTCTGTTCCAGTCATCTGTGGTTGCATACTGCTCAGTTCCAGCTCCATCAGTGGTTTCCAAAGGCTTCCTTTAGCTGTCTGGTGTAGTTATTCGTTATTTGTTTTGATTTATTCCCTTAACAGAAGAATCTGCAGAGGACAATCCACAGTCCTAACCAGTGACTTGCAGGAGAATGTGTCTGACACTGTTGGCAGCAGGCTGCTGCAGCGGCCAGAGGCTGAGGCTGCACATTGATTTGCTTGCACTAACCATCAGAGTTGAGCCCAAATTAGCAAATCTGTACCCGGGTTTTTCCAATGCTCAGCAGATGGAAAAGCCATTAGGCAGCGGAGGTAAAGGAAGTGCTCGCATGTGTTGGGGCTGGCCCTGTGCTGGGAGAGGTTCTGGCTCAGCCTTATATGGAAGAGGACATTTTCCTTGTTAACTTTATGGGGAATCTGTGCCCAGAGCCGTGTTCATCATGTGGATGCATTTCCACAGGAACGTTTCTCTTCCAAATGGACTTAATCATAGTTTTAGCACTGTGTCACATCATTGCTGGCTTATATAAATAAGTCTGCATGGGCTTGCTGTGCATCTGCTGCTGGTCTGCCCTAAAAAGGTGAACTGTTTATAATTTTCTCGTTTTGGCTAACAGAAAAGATGATTCTAAACTGATGCCAGCAGCTTAGTTCTGGGCTGAACTTTAAAGCAAAACTGCTTCTCAAGTCACAAAATATCCTTTCATTAGAAGGAAGTAAGGCTTGCTAAACACAGAGCATACCTACCGTGAGAACAGAAAAGAAGGAACCTAAAAGTTTAGCAGCCTGATAAGGCTTTCTCCTCCTGACCGCTACTCTGACAGATGTGCTTCTACACCATGTAGCCGCTGTCTTTCTATAACCTTGATTCAGTCCCTTCATCTGTCTTCCACCTACTTGTGTTTGTTGGGTCTCGGAGCGCCCTTTGATCCAGGTTCATGGTTACACAGGTTTGATCTAAGTGATTGCTTACAGAGGAGACTTAATGAAAGAGTGTTCATGAAAGAGTTTTTGTGAATGAAGACCTGATGACCTCTGCAGCGATGGGTAGAGGGAAACCTCAAAGTTACATGCAATAAGTAATGCTCAAAAGTTAAGTGAGGTATAATTCACAGTTCTTTTATAATCGGTAATTTCTTATGTGCGTATGCATAACATCTAGCAAAGTCACTCCGTGGCAAATCTCTTGATTTTCCTATGTCTAAACTCCCCAGTTCCCCCTGGCTACAGCATCCACTGAAGAGTAGGCCAGAATGATTTGTCGGGAATATGTGAACCATCTAATACTGTTGTTGGATACAGTTTGTTAGCAGAGGGTTGGCCTGAGTTTGAAACCTTCTCCACCAGATTTTAGAGCAGCTGTCCCTTCTCTGTTAGGTCTAGCTGGATGTGCAAAGTAATAATTATCAATGACATTAAATCAGTCTAGGAAAACCAAAGCTCAACTGCTTTGCTACTTAAAGTATTGCTCACTTTGCTGATGATTTATATGCATAATAGTACATCTTCTAGAGAATGTCAGGTTCATTTTAAAAGACTTTGCCAAATTTGCTTTTCCTTGCTGTATTGCAATATGTTTTATAGAACAAAAAGGTATTAAGAATATTGATGGTTCCAGGATGACTGGTAAAGCTTTAATTAGCAATAGCACTTTAGGATGACCAGGAAAAGTGACAGCCACAGTTCAAGTTCTCAGAATTCTTATAATGAATAAAAGAGAAATGGAATTTAAAATAGTACTATAAATTCAAAGATATGACAGCTCACCCTGGCTGACTACCTGCTATAAGAGTAGAATAACATTTAGGAAAAAATGGTCTATTTGAAACCAATCTTTAGAATGTACAAGTTAGTCCAGAGGAGGTCCATGAAGATGATCAGAGGGCTGGAGCTCCTCTCCTATGAAGACAGACTGATGGAGTTAGGGTTATCCAGTCTGGAGAAGACTCTGGGGAGACCTTAGAACAGCTTCAGTACCTAAAAGGGGTTCTACAAGAAACCTGTAGAGAAGCTATTTATAAGGACTTGTAGGGGTAGGGCAAGGGGGGATGGCTTTAAACTGAAAGAGGGTAGATTTAGATTACATATAAGGAAGAAATTCTTACCATGAGGGTGGTGAGGCACGGGCACAGGTTGCTCAGAGAAGCTACGGATGCCCCATCCCTGGAAGTGTTCAAGGCCAGGCCAAATGGGACTTTGAGCAACCTGGTCTAGTGGGATGTGTCCCTGCCCATGACAGAGGGTTTGGAACTAGATGAGCTTTGAGATTCCTTCCAACCCAAACCATTCTGTAATTCTGTGAGTGTTCAGAGAAGTAATCGTAGCTCTGGAGTAATTAGGGAAAATTACAGTAACCCTAAATCGTAGTTTATAAGCATTTAAATTTTGTCTTGTAAAGCATATAAATAATGCAGTTTGTTTGTATTTATTTTTTTCTGCCAGGCTTTCATAAAGATTTATAGCCCTGAACAAAGGGTAGTGTTGGGTGTTTTCTTTAATAAGGATGGTACCCATTAATTCTCTGTTGTCCGCAGAATTAGGAAAGGGGCTGAGTTTGTATCAAGGATGCTTTATGTTGCATAATGTGAGAAGAAAGTGCTAGTTTAGAACTGTCCTGGTTTCAGCTTTAACAGTTAATTTTTATTTTTTACTGTCTGGGTTTAAAGCACGACAGGAGGACAAGAGGTGTGAAGTTAGGTTGTAAAATGCCCTTTGAAGATTCCAAGGAAAATATTTTGGAAAGGGCCTTGATGTTTGTCTTGAAACAGAGACTTGAACAGAGAAGCTTCATTTCCTTTTTGTATTTCTGTGATATCTTTTAGAAGTGTCTCTCTGATAATATTCAGAGCATTAATATTTTTTAATAAGATGTTAACAGATTGGTTTGGATTCTTTCCTTTCCCATCCCCCAACTGAATAGTGTTTTCAAACTTATAGCTTGCCAGGGTATACAGCGTTAAGAGTATTTCAAAATAATTTTTTTAACCTACTCTCTTTGATGTCTTTTAAATCCAGTTTAGCCCACAAATAGAATTGTATTGGAGCAAAACTGTCCAGCGGATACAACTAAGTTCATTTGATTTGCATCTGCTCCATGTTCCTCTCTCCTCTGAAACACAGTGGTCTTCTTTTGTATTTCAGACTAGTGTAAAATTGCTCACATGGGCTGGTGTCCTCTGCTGCTTGATATGGAATGGATTTGCTCAGCAAGGTAAGTCACTTGATTTCATTGAAGTAGTTTCATGTTGCTTTAAAACTATATTTATTTAGCAGTTACTTATGTAGCTAACTATAACATTATTAGGTGAGCGCTAATGACAGTATGTCAGTCATAACTCATGTTAGTAACCTGTTTGTAGATAGAACTTAGTTTTTAAAAAACAGAATGGAATAAACTAAAATTCTGTTGTTGTTGGGCACCGTTTTTATAAATGAAGTGACTGATTTGTGTTCTTTGCTAGGTGGGAGTGACTGCATAAAAGCTAATGCAAAATCATGTGGTGAATGTATACAAGCAGGACCAAACTGTGGTTGGTGTAAAAAAACAGTAAGTGTTGCAAAATTCCTTGTATGGTTTGTTTTTTGAGATTTTAGTAAATTCTTTAAATGTGTAGAAATGTTTATTTTCCCTAGTAGTAGTTTCCTGTAAGTCTTCAATTTGATACTTAAAAGTTCAGATACTGTGATTTCCCTGATGTTTTGATTTAATTGGTTTTCACAATGTGTTTACTTCTCCTTTTGTAAACCTTAAGTGTATACAGACTGTACAGAGTGTCTCACAGTTATTTAAAAACATTCCAGCATGGAATCTGTCTGGGTATGCATAATTATGTTCTCCCACTGACATTAGAGGAAGAGGTAATTTTAAGCAGACATAGGTGGAGTAGGGGAAGAGGCTGAAGGTTTTCTTTTATAAAAGAAAGATGTTCAGATTTTCTTTTCTGTTGTTGGTAGACTTGGGGTGTTGGAGGTTGGTTTGAGTTTGCTTCAATCTGAAATAAAAATAATGTTTTCTTATGTAATTAAAAATCAAATTCAGGAAATACAGAATGTAAAATAATCTTAAATTGTGTGATTTAGCCTGTATATGCTGAAGTGTCTTCTTCAGATTAGAAACAGAAGAACATGGTTCCTACTGATTGTCTTTAGTTTGTTACTGAAAACTGGGAAATTTTCCCATTTCTTGCTAGAAGATGATAATGTATATTTAGCTCCATATAGTACCTACTTACTGTTCCCCAAAACAGCTTATTAACTTCAGACATTACATTAAACTGACTAACTTTAGAATTTGGCCCTGAGCTATCAGGTCCTAGTCATCAAGAACTGACAAGCTTTAGGATATATTTATTTATATACTTCTTTTTTTTCGGGGGGGGGGAGGAGGGGAGGGGAATCAGAATTGCCAAGTTTCTCAGTTAGAAACCTTATTTATATTTGAATTTAGAGGGGTTTATTTTATACTTGAGGTAATGGTAGTTTGTTGTTCAGTACAAACTTACACATATTGGTTTTGCTCACGTATCTTTAGTTTTGGATTCAGTTTCCCCCACATAAGAGTTGTCTGTCTTTCCCCTGCTCTGTCAGCATATTGCCATTATTTTGTTGTGGAGTACCAAGGTACACTTACATAATCTTTAATAAAGCCATTCAAAGAAAAAAAAAAGTTAAAAGGGAGGATAGTTGCCAAGGGGACTGTACAAATAGGTTAACTCTATAGATTGCTACACGCTAATGAAAGCGTTTTCCACCTGCTGTCACTTTTAGAGTAGCTGATTTAAAAGGATGTTCAGGTTCTGTCAGAGGTGACATTGGGCACTTTGTTTCTTTCATCTTGCTTACCCAATTAGATCTAAATAGATGAATACTCCTGGACTAAGTAGTAGTGGTTGATGTGTTTAGTATAATTTGAATATATTTCAGGACTGGGTGTTTTATTAATGAACTTAAAGAAGAAATAGAGTCATTGTAAAATTGTTACTGTGAGTAGAATATAACAAATAGCAGATAGCTTTAAACTTGATCCTTTTTGCCTGTGTTTTTTAGGACTTTCTGCAAGAAGGAGAACCAACATCTGCCCGATGTGATGACTTAGCAGCACTAAAGAGTAAAGGCTGTCCCATGGAAGATATAGAAAATCCCAGAGGTAGCAAACAGGTGCTTGAAGATAGGGAAGTAACAAATCGTAAGATAGGTGCTGCAGAGAAGCTGAAACCAGAAGCCATTACACAGATCCAGCCGCAAAAATTAGTGCTGAAACTAAGAGTGGGTAAGGACAATTTCATTCGAGTTTGGATGATATTTCTGTCACCACCACATCTGTGTTTTTTGTTTTGAATGTGTAACCTTTTAGTTACAGAAACTACTATTGTTCAGATAGCCTGAATGATAGCAGAGCCATTCGGGTCAGCCCCAGGTGTTCAGATACTCCAAATACTGTTTGATTTTTATGAAGGTTAGCTAATAGCACTTTTTCCCAATAAAACTTAGGAGAAAATAGATACAGCATGGATTGAATATATATCAGAAAGGTCAAAAATGGTTTGTTTTCCATATTTTGTAGTTGATTTTCTACAGTGTGGCCTCTCAGAATGAAAGTAGAGGAGCATGCAAAAACTTTAGAGCATTTCATTTTCACTGAAGTATTGCTGTTGCCTAAAGCATGTGTGCCAGAACTGAATTGTTTTGTAGTTATGTAAGATTGTTGAATTGCTATGTAAAATACTTCCCAGAGGCTAAAGATGTGGACATAGGACTACAGAAAAGAGAACAAAGTAGCTGTGTACCATTTCCAGCCCCTAAAGAGAACTTTCATTCAAAGGGGGAGAAGGGCGGAACAGGGCTAGTAGCTCATGCAGTACTTGAGCATGATGGAGATTGTCCTTAAGGAGAGTTCCTAGGTACTGCAGACATATTCAACAGCTACCTTGGTTTTACCTGGAATAAGAGCCTGTACTCAGGGTCAGCTGCTTGGAGGTGATTGCCTTAATAAATGAAAGATCATCTGAAGAAGTTTAGCGAAATGAGGAGAAGAAAGGAAAAGAAAGGAAAGTTACTTGGCAATTTTGGTATTACTCCTATTTATTTCTAATGTGACCTTTTCAGCTTCAAACCAAATTACTGTTCCTCTGTTGATACAAAAGTCTCTTCATCAGAACATATGAGGGACCTGGGCAACCACAACCTAATTACTCAAAAGATTATGACTCTGTTTATAAACACTTCTCTTGGTTATAAGTTCCTTGGTGAAGGACTGTGTGCTTGAAGAGGGGGATATTTGCTTTCTGTTCAGGCTCTTTTAAATAGTGGCTAAGGAAAATCTAAAGCTTTAAGGTTTTGGTTGTTCAGGTGGGGTTTTTTGCCTTTTTGCATGTGTGTGTGTGAAAACAGTGTTGCATAGCTGCACGATCCATATGCTATTCACTTTGCCTGTCTAATGGTTTCCCCAGTTTGCTAATTTTGGTCACACTAAGTAAATGCTTGATAATTATTAAGCAGACTTCGGCAGCAGTAACATCACCATTTAACATCAGTGACTGATGAGGGTGGAAGATACAATTTCTAATTCTATTCCTTATTTCATATATAATTAGGAAAAAAGAATATTTTTCCATTGAGGATTGGGTGTAATCTTCTGCACTGTCTTTCAACATCAGAGTGAAACTACATACTTGTTAGCAAAATTCAGGGTCTAGGCTTACAAGTGCAACAAATAGTAACTTGCCATTATCTCACTGCTGTTTCTGTGCTTTCAGACTTTATTTTATGCCAAGTAACTGGAAATACTTGATCCAGAACTGATTTTTCTTTTATAAGCCTATTTAGACAATGCAGTGTGGGGATGGTTTGCTGGGTTGGTTGGGGTTTGTTTTGTTTTTAAAATAAACTTTTGGAGTCATCTTGGATTCAAATAGATATTAAAAATTTATGCTATTAGATCCTATTGGAAAGTTGTTAAAATTATTGCAAGTGTGAAGATTTGAGATTGTAGTAACTAAAAGAGGCTTGTTTTTTATTTTTTTTGGCAGGTTAATTTGTCTGTGGGGAGGTAAAATACCTTAGAAATGTGAAGTTGGACATTTGAAATAAATAGTTCTTGAATACTTGTTGAACTATGCATATGTGGAATTTTTAGTGATTTGTATTGTTGTTTAAAACAGGGGAACCCCAAACAGTTTCATTGAAATTTAAGAGAGCTGAAGACTACCCCATCGACCTTTATTATCTTATGGACCTCTCTTATTCTATGAAGGATGATTTAGAGAATGTAAAAAGTCTTGGAACGGCTCTGATGTTAGAAATGGAAAAAATAACCTCAGACTTCCGAATTGGTAAGAAAGATTTGTCTATCCTAATAAAAAAAATATTTCCTTCCCGATATTTTTCAAATGATTACATATAAAGAGTAATTTATTTTTTTTTAAGTTACCAGTATTGTGGCAGATATTTCTAATATATAGAACTTGTTGAGGAACGTAGGAGTACTTGGTGTGAATGCCAGAAATGGAACGTAAACAATTATGAGAACTCATTGTGATGTCAATTCAACTATAACGCATTTGCATTCTGTTGTGTCGTAATATAAATAAGAGACTTCCATTCCTCAGCTTACAGCGTTCTTGTTGTTCTGTCTTAGGCTTTGGCTCTTTTGTGGAGAAAACTGTGATGCCATATATAAGTACAACACCAGCCAAACTCAGAAATCCTTGTACTGGCGACCAGAATTGTACAAGTCCATTTAGCTATAAAAATGTACTCAGCCTTACCAGTGAAGGAAATAAATTCAATGAACTTGTAGGTAAACAGCACATTTCTGGGAATTTAGATTCTCCCGAAGGTGGATTTGATGCAATAATGCAGGTTGCAGTTTGTGGGGTAAGTGTGTATTGGTTTTCTTTACTCTTTTATTAGGTTAAATTGTTTGAACATAGCCTTAGCATTTTATACTGGCGGGCACTTAAACATGTGACCTCATGCCAGCAAGACAAGAGAGATTAGGCAGACTGCATGGATATGTGCATTTGTCTTCTGTGGAGACCTCTAGTGAGTGAATGAAACCGGGAAGTGCTGATTAGAGGTCATGTTCATAGCAGATAGATGCATTCCAAAGTACAAAGTTTTTAAAGTTAGATGCAGAAGAAGAGTCAAATTCTATGCAAAAGCGTATGAAATCCTGAGTAAGCAACTATTCTCAAATTATTTCAAAACTTTATCTGCCGCTTGTAGCTGTTGTTTCAGTATAGTTCAGCGGAAGCTGGAGAGGGACTTTAACAAGGGCATGTAGTGATAGGAGAAGGGGTTATGGCTTTAAATTGAAAACGGGTAGATTTAGGTTGCATATTAGGAAGAAATTCTTCACTGTGAGAGGGGTGAGGAACTGGAACAGGTTGCCCAGAGAAGTTGTGGCTGCCCCCTCCCTGGCAGTGTTCAAGGTCAGGCTGGGTGACACTTTGAGCAACCTGGTCTAGTGGAAGGTGTCCCTGCCCATGGCAGAGGGGTTGGAACAAAAGGACCATTCTATGATTCTGTGAGTGTCTGTCCTCTCTGCTTGGGCGGTGTAGTAATGATATAGAAAGGGACTTTACATGCTGGACTGATGTGCCCAATTTCTACAACAGTGTTGCCCTTTAGGTACTCTAGTGAGAACTGAACAAACCAAAGTACATCTCAGAATATTACTTGCCTTTGGTGAAAAACTTGCAAGAGATGTTTTGGACCAGACAATTAAATGGAATTGTTTTTAAGGTTTGAGTGGATTATATGATTTCCATGGTGACTCTTGCAGTGTAGCTTCCCCTGAGCCTGTCTACATTTGCATGCATTTATTTTGCAAGTGTTGGTCTACAGTGCTCTGAAGTAAATTGTTGCAGAATACCAAAAATCTGTTTGTTTGTTTCCCAAGGAACAAATTGGCTGGAGAAACGTTACACGACTACTAGTGTTTTCCACAGATGCTGGATTTCACTTTGCAGGAGATGGTAAACTTGGTGGAATTGTTTTACCTAATGATGGGAAATGTCATCTGGAAAATAATATGTACACAATGAGCCACTATTATGTAAGTCTTCACATCATCTTCTAGGGAAACTAATACTTTGTGATGCTTAAGCTCAAAAAAACCTCATTAGGTCATCTCGTATAGTTTCAGACTGCTACATCTTGTGAACTTTACCCATTTAGCTCTGTATTATATCAAGGGACCTTAGTTAACTAAAGCAAATAGACAATAATTAATCAAGTCTTAATTGAACACTTTCAAGAAATGGCAACTTTCACACTGTGATTTGTGTTATTGGTTTTTAACCTTTTTAATAATAATTCTACATGTCCACTGGCAAACTTCGGTGGCTCTGTCCCACTATTTTACCATTTCCAAGTCTTTGTATTCAGAACTAGTGTACTACTGTAAAATAGAGAGTTCCTTGGCCAGCTTTTTTTAAGATTGCTTGAAATCTTATGATGCAAAGTTTATGGTTAAAGTATGCTTAACAACATTGCCTTAATGGTTCATTGATAGGTAGATCAGACAGAAGGTGAAAAGAAAAATATTTACTGGATGGGGTAAACACAGTAAGCTTTACAAAGTTTGTGTGTTCATGAATTCCTAAAGTTAAGTGAATATTGGTCAATATAAACCTCAAATTAGTTCAGTTTTATTTCACCTAATTAAGAAAGTGCAAAAGGTAGTAGTTTTCACAAGTCATATAGAAATCTACAAAAGAGAGTTTTCTGAGAACACTGAGATTAAGGATATAAGATGAAGACTTTACATGGAGGGAATATGATAAAATTACTGTGAAAAGATGTGATAAAACCTGTGAAGATACGTGTGAAAAAACACCTATCTGCACAGGGCATATATGGAATCTTTTCAATGCATGTTTGTTTTTGTTTTTGAACTATGACATAAACTGGCTAGTTAGAACTCTTATGTATGTTTCTAAAGTTATTTATGATGTCAAAGTCTTTCTGATTGTTTTCTAGCAGTGTGTCCCAAATTTGAATTGCATTTTATGCTTGTTTTTTATAGGATTATCCCTCTATTGCTCATCTGGTACAAAAGCTTAGTGAGAACAATATTCAGACAATCTTTGCTGTTACTGAAGAGTTTCAGGCAGTTTATAAGGTAAAGATAAATAACGCACAATTCTGGTCTCTACTTTTTTCCATCGAATGCTAAGACTGACTCATATTTGCTCTGAAATCATTAAAATTATTTAATTTGAAATAAAAGTTATTATGAAAGGTAGTGATCATGGAAGTAGTTTCTTGCTATTTCTGGTTTTATTATTAAGCCTTTTTTACTTGTTCAAAACAATACTGAGTTCGTGTGTGATTTCCATGGAGAAAACGCCCCTTCTCTTTGCCTCTCTTTATCCTTTGTAGGTAGGAGGGAGTGGAGAACATATTTGCAGTGCTACTTTTTGTTTGTGAACATTTTTACAGCAAAATAGCTGAGAGGAGTGTGGACGCTGAATTAAGAGTCATACTCATGAAAGAACGTATTTTGTCCTTTGTGGTCTATTTATATTCCTGATGTTTAACTGCTGGATGTGATTGTGAAATAGGAAATGACTGGGTGAAGAAGATGCATATTTTTCCTTATTTTAACCGAAGAAGGTGGTTTGGGGGGGGGGTTGTTTATTTTTCTTCCGCTTTTTTAAACTTTATTCACATTGTAAGTTTTTCTTTTTCATTAGAAATCATCTTTTATCTGCTTGTCTTTTATGCACTAGAAGTGTGGTGCTTGTCTAAGATCATAAAGATGTAGAAGTTGACCACATACAATATAAGAGAAGGTCTTAGTATTCTGTTACCGAATTTGACATGAAAATGCAAAGGAGAAGAAAAGACTGGATGTTTGTTTATAGTAGTGTTGTGTATAACCTCAAAAATCATAATAATCACTGGCAACACCATGGCCTTGTCTTTTTTAAGTACTTGATCTTGACTAGTTAATCCACAGAAGCATTATAGCACTTTACAGATATTTATAGTACAGATTTTACTTTGTTCCTTATTAAAACTGTAATTTTCCTTCTGCTTTTGTAAATATTGAAAGGAATTGAAAAATCTGATACCAAAATCAGCGGTGGGAACATTGTCTTCAAACTCCAGCAATGTGATTCAGCTGATCATTGATGCATACAATGTAAGTTCTGATTTTTATTTTGGTTGTATTAATCTTCTAAGTTGTTACAAGTTTTTAATAGCAGGGGATACTCTAGAGTGGATTTTAATTTTTATTTTCTACAAAATAGTATACTAAACTATTAATATACCACCACTGCAGTAAACCCATGTTAGATATTCAGACACTATGGCAATAAGGGGTTAGGTGGCTAGAAAGACCCTCTTAAAGCCACTTGAAATAATGTTACAGATTAAAAGTTATCATCCATGTTTAGAAAACCACACAAAACCCCACACTGTTTCTTCAGCACCTTCAGTTCTTGCCTTCTTTCCACATGGAGAAGAAAAGGGCCATTTTCAACCCCTTGACCCCGAAATACCTACATCAACCTCAGGGACTCCTGGGTTTAGCCCCCGAATATTTTCTTCATATCTGCATTGTTTGCCCCTTGTACCCCAAAGGAAAAATGGGGCTTATTTGCACAAGTGCCTCCAGCGTCTGTACCTGCCCTGACCTTGCATAACAAGACGCAGCCGAGAGAGGGGGTCACCACAGCGTGACTATGGGCAGTCCTGGGCTGATGTTTCTTGGCACGTTGGAACGTGCATAATTCCAGTGTGCCTGTGGGATTTGCACTTAGGCTGTGCATAGTTGTATGATGTCTTTTCTTCAGGGGAATGCTTATGCAATTCAGGTCAAATTTAGCTAATAACTGCTGTTCTAGTCCCTTTCTTCAGAGGTTATCCTTGAAAACACCAAGCTACCAAAAGGAGTGACAATCAGTTATAAGTCTTTCTGCAAGAATGGAGTGAATGACACACAAGAAGATGGAAGGAAATGTTCTAACATTTCAATTGGAGATGAGGTAACTTTAATTATATATGCTACTACTCAAATATATAAAATTCATTCAAAGTGTCCAGTGCTCAGTTGGGTTTTTTTTAATGATACAGGCATAAGTCCTTTTATTAACGTGGCACTCCATTTATTTTTCTTTGCAGGTTAAATTTGAGATTAATGTGACGGCTAATGAATGTCCAAAGAAAGGACAAAATGAAACCATTAAAATTAAACCACTGGGGTTCACCGAAGAAGTGGAAATTAGTCTCCAGTTCATCTGTGAATGTCAGTGTCAAAGTGAAGGAGAACCTAATAGTCCAGCCTGTCACGAAGGAAATGGAACATTCGAATGTGGCGCCTGCAGGTAAATAGACATTTTTGTTGCTTTTTGCAGAAGAAAAATGTGAGGAAGACCTTTGTGCCTTTAACTGGAGGTTACTTGGTTTTACTAATTTTTTTTGTGAAAGGACAAAAATTAGTGCTAGACTTCTATTTTTCTAAGATATTTTTACATACTGCCTTATGTCTGCAAATAATCCCTATGCTGGAATCCATAGGAATTTGATCATTCATTTGGTAGTATTGTGCAAGTCAAAATTCCAGTTTGGCCTTGAGTCAGTACTTTAAAGGATATATGTCTTAACTGCTTTTTCTGTTTCTACATTTAATTTTGAGTTCCATGTAATATGGCAAAATTACAGATTTGTGGGATAACATGAATGCAGACACTTTGTGATATTTTTGCAAGTATTCATACTGATCTAATTATATCCTTCTTATATGAGGTCTGTTGATACTGGGAAATCCAAAGGCTCCATGGTTTTTTGGTCGGAGTTCCTAACCACATTGGCACCAATTGTTTCATATTAGGAAAGACTAAAAAGTCATAAAAGAACCACTTTTTGTCTTGGATGGCATCCTAATCTCTTCTCTCTCTTTATTTTTGTGATTTTATTTCTAACCTTTTACGGTCGTGTTACAAAATTCTTCTAATTGCATATACCTATAAATCTGACTATATATATATAGTTTTATATTAATCCATTATCTATTAGTATATTTATATTCATTTCTTTTATACTTTGAAATGTCCTTTACTGCCATTCACAAGGATTAGATTACACGTTTATTCCTTATTACACAATATTAAGTAAAATTATCTCTGTAATTACACATAATGAAAGCAGAGCAAAATCTTAAGAGTTTCATTGAAGACTGGTTGAAGATCAACCTAGTAAATCAAGGTTTAAGTCTCCCCACCCCTTCCCCGAGAAACCTACAGCAAAAATGAACTGTTTCCTCTTGGAAGCCCTTGAGACAAGAATGGTAAGAGCAGAGTGGAATTAAGATCTCTAGAATAAACAAGATCCAGGACTTTACAGTATTGGTTCCTGCTCAGTGAACTGAAACTGAAATAAAAATTCTCATTCCTCATGGATTAATATGACTTACTAGAAATAAAGCAAAAGATATTGACTTCAGTCTTCGAGAACTTTTGGTGCAGGATGGACTATCTGCCTGGTGAAGGTTAATGTGGTATTTGAAAGACTGAGGTATGGCTCGGTAACTGCTTAGTATTCTGTAAGTTGGGGAATAAGCTACTTTGTATCCAGTATTTATGGGCCATTGCTCCGTTTTTGCAGTCAGATTTTTATGTTCCCCTGAAAGAGAATAGGTTTTCCTCTTTGTGTAGAAAGACTTGGTATTGCTGTCACTGGTATCCCCCTGGTTTCATGCTGGGGAGAACAAATGTGGGCAAGAACAGCCTTTTACTTTTGCAACAGTAAGTGTCCTGACAACCATTGTCTCTGATACCCGAGAAGAGTTTGTCCGTCACTGCTGGGAACAAGAACAACCTCCATTTGTTCATCAATACTGTAACCTTGATAATGAAAAGTGATGGTGCCTGAAGATCTCAGCTCAGCAGCTCTGCACATTATCTACTCTCCTGCCTAATTGCTGTTCATGGGAAATCTTTTCATTAAAAGAGGACTGCAGTTACAGTGAACGATCACTGTCACTTTAAAATAATTCCTGTTCTGTCACAGGGTTAATAGTGGTTATATGGCAATTTAGATAGAGCTGGTGACACATAGTTTCTTATCTGGAACGAGTAATCAGTATTGGAGCAACTTAGTCCAGTTTGCTCCAGCAGCTTCAAGAATGGCTATGTAGCTGTCAGCTGGAAATCTTACTTGAAGTTTAACTTGGAACATCACTTGAGAGAATAGTCACTTCTATTCCTGTTCTTGGTGCTATTTTTGGAGTATTTTTGTTGTATTACTTTACATTTTCAGTTGTGTTTTCACTTTGCAGATGTAATGAAGGACGTATTGGAAGACTATGTGAATGTAGTACGGATGAAGTAAATAGTGAGGACATGGATGCTTACTGCAGGAGAGAGAACAGTACAGAAATATGCAGTAACAATGGAGAATGCATTTGTGGACAATGTGTATGCAAGAAAAGAGAAAACACCAATGAAGTGTATTCTGGAAAATACTGTGAATGTGATAACTTCAACTGTGATCGATCAAATGGCTTGATTTGTGGAGGTGAGAAACTACTTCAGTTTTCTGCAGGCAAAACTGACCAGCAGTTGACAAGTCCATCAACAATACTCTGTAGAGTGGTTATACTTAGCTTAAAGATCATAGATACCTCATAACAGAGATGAGACTATTCACAGGTTTAATGATTGAAAACACTTATCTATTAATAAATCAGCTTTCTCTGATCATGAACATACGGTGCATTAATACACATTTCACCTTCTTTGAATCACAGCTCCAAGAAGGATGTAAAGTGAACTTCTGCTATGTATTACAGAATTACCTTCAGGTGTTATAGTAAAGAATGCTGAGACAGCAGTCCTGAGATTATAATGCTATGCTGTCTCAGTGTAACTGCTGCATCGATAAAAAGAGGTAATGACCTCAGCTTACTTGTAATAGAGAGTGCTTGACTCAATGCTTGACAGGATACCAGTGAGATGTTGTCTTGAGACTGTTCTAGAAAGTAGGTGAAAATTAGAAGTGCGCGATCAAGGAAAAAAAACAACAAAACACCTTGAAGTGCTTAGAACAAGACTGGTAGCAGTTAATTCTCAAAATCAAAACCAGTTTAGAAAGCCATTCAGCAGCCAGTGTCTTACATTATTTTGCTGCATCCACTGTTGTCCTAAAACTTTCCTAGGCACATGGAAGTACCTGCTAGAAGTGTAACTACTACTTCAATTTTTATTGTGATACAAAAATAAAACCGAGAAGTCACTAAACTTTAGCGGAATTAGGAGAATATCTCAACTGTCTGATTTGTTCAGAATACATTATTACTCACCTGCTCTATGAAGGATAGGAGCAATGGTGGTGGTGTTCCAAAATATATGGTAACAAGTAAGTATTGACTTAAACACTGTATTCTCAGTGGAGAAGGAGAGATGTAGCCAAAGATCTTCCCATTTTATCCAAAAAAACCTTTCTGGAGATTCAGGTACCTTGATTTCTGTGTAAGGAGGGTAAGGAGCATAAAGTTTGGTAGGGAGAGGTCAGAAGTACAGCAGCTGCATGATGGTGTTCTAGGGAGCCAGAGATGTTTTCTGTGTTGTGAAGTGTAAGCACATTACTCATCTTTCTAGGCTTTGCTTTATAAATCTGCATGGTGATAGATACGAAGAGAGGGGTGATCAGTTTGTCTGTATACATATAAAACTGCGAACTGAAGCAGTGTTGTAATGCTCTCCACGCAGGAGATATGGCCATCAGATTTTGCTGGTCTTGATCAGCTTTTCCTCGTCTTGTTACTGCATTTATGGAAGGAAATAGTAAGGGTAGGACAATGCGAAAAGGGGAGAAATGCCTGTAAGTAGTTTTTTAAGGAGCTAAAATTTCTTTTGCAGCTCTTCATTCATCAGTGCCTTTATTATCTCTCCATAAGGGTTTTATTTTCTCTGTATCTATCCTGAGATGGTAAACACTTCTTACAGTCACAAATGTTATGTTTTATATTAGGCTTCATTTCACTGAGTATCTTTTCAATTCGCAGGAAACGGTATCTGTAAATGCAGAGTATGTGAGTGTTTCCCCAACTTCACTGGCAGCGCATGCGATTGTTCTTTGGACACTGCACCCTGTATGGCATCAAATGGGCAGATTTGCAATGGAAGAGGAACCTGTGAATGTGGCACCTGTAACTGTACAGATCCCAAGTTCCAAGGCCCCACATGTGAAATGTGTCAGACTTGCCTTGGAGTCTGTGCCGAGCATAAGTAAGTACCAAGAAAACCAAGTCACAGCCTCTGTGCATTTGAGTTAGTGATGTTTATGTGTGCAGAATTTTTAAAATGAGGGTTTTGGTACCATGTTTTATTCCACCATGAAGTGCAGGGACATTGTATCATATGGTGTCTTCACACAGTAAAAGTTGTTGGGTGAGAATCACAAGTGAATCACAAGGTGAGAAGTACAAGCAAAATTTTAATACAGTATTTTGTTTGCCTCCAGGTAGACTAATTATTTCTTACATTATTTCCCTGCCATATTTTATTAGGGATAGAAACGTGTACATTATCTTAAATCAGTTTTAACCATTCAGATTGACATGAGGAGGTTACAGCTTTTCCCTATTTCATTTCTGATTATCAGCAACTCACCTTCTGCAGAGCTGGAAGGAACATAAGTCTGTAATGTGACTAACTGTAAAGTCCCATCATCCTTTGACCTTTTGAAATTAATGTAACAAAAGTATACATATACAGTGCAATTTCCAGAACAGTTAAAACTTCATCTAAGATTTTAGCTTAAAGTTTTCATTCAGAAATATTACTGGAAAGTCATTAACTGTGCTGACAAAAATCTAATCTAGATTTGTGTGGGCCGGTGATATTTGCTCCCTGCCTTTGGAAACCCAGTTTTTTAGAAATGAAGCATTTTCTGCACAGAAACTTTGGAATAAGTTTTAGTGGCTGGGCTGGTTCCTGGCTTCATGCAGCTGACTTTAAGGTTTCTCTTTGCAAAGTCTTTTTCAGTATAAATATCTTGCTTAGTCTACCCTTTTCAATGAGTTATTCAGAGTGATATCCTACTCTAAAGCTTGCCACTTGTGTTCTTTTTAACCAGTCTGTGTCTCAGGTACTGTTTTACTATAAATGTTCTGTTCCTACGCTGCTTTCTCTGAAAGTATTCATTTTCCATGTGGAGGTGTTTGGAAAAGTTTTAGCCTTACTTACTTTTAGAAATATAGGTATTTTTTTCCTGTCCTAGAAGCTTGTGAATCATCCAGAGAAAGAGGTGTTTATTAAAGGGGGATTTTGTTAATTACAAGGTACATAAATGTTATGGCTAGTAAAGAGCCTTATTTTTTCCTGACCTTTATGGCACAAGTGTTGGATTTATTTTTTTCCACATTTTCTCCTTTATGTTTCTTCAGAATAAATGCAAGAAATATTTCATAATCATATTAAAAAGCATTGCTTCTGATTTGTACTTTCTACAGGGACTGCGTTCAATGCAGAGCTTTTGATAAGGGAGAAAAGAAGGAAACATGTTCTCAGGAATGTATGCATTTCAACATGACACGGGTGGAGAGTCGAGACAAGTTGCCACAGCCTGGACAGCCTGATCCATTGTCTCATTGCAAGGAGAAGGATGTTGATGACTGCTGGTTCTACTTCACATACTCTGTCAACTCAAATGGTGAAGCTAACGTCCACGTGGTAGAGACCCCAGGTATGAACATGATGTTGCCTGCTCTCCCCTTGTCTTTGTTGTGAATTAATGCAGTTGTGTACTACAAAGTAGCTCTGGTTGATTTGTATGAGTTAGGTGCATTCAGAAATAGGTACCTGTTCCCTGAATGACAGCTGTGGATGTCTGGAACTTGAGTGTCTTTGCAAGAACACAGGTCTCTCCAGATCTAGATTTGTCAAACCTTTAGGCTGACAGAAACAGGCTTTGTTTTCTAAAAACAAAAAGTCAATCAGATACCTACATTTGTTAAAGCATTTCATGTTTCCACTTGACATACTTTGCAGGCTTATTTTATCCATCTTGTGGCAAGGCCTGGATGTGTGAATTGTGATTTTTTTGATTTTTTTTTTTTTTTGACCAGGCTTGTACTGCTGGTCAGAAGCAGTGGTGTCTGTGGGGCTTTGTTGCTTTTTTCTTTTCCTTTTCTTAATTATATGGGACCAGTCTTACACACAAAAAAACACCCAACCCTACAAACTGCTTAAATTATTCATGCTGAAAGCCTTTGCTTTTCCTTAACTGAGGTACCTTCAAGAACAGATCTGGAAAGCCTTTTGCATGGTTAATCCCTAATAGCCAACCGTTCTTGATTTTGTTCAAACTTCTGATACAAAACAGAGACCAAACCTATGGCTCAGTCGGTAATTTACCATTTATTTACCAAGAGCAGTATTGGTGTGAATGACTGGATGTTACATCTAACAGTGCAAAAAATCTGGTTTCGTACATTAACATTGTGTGATCCCAATTTTTATAAGCCTGATAAAAATACAAATCTTACTTGTGTGTTGAAAGATTTAGTGCTGTGCTCTACTCAAGGAATTTTCAGAGTTGATCATTCTAAAAATGTAGTCCAAAGTATGAAGGAGGATCTTGAGCTTTGTCTTTTACGACAAGTCAACACATGCGCTACACTTTTGAAGTCTGTCATGGATAAGATTGTGTTGCCTTGATTAAGAGCTGAATCAAGCCTTCATGCACCAGGAGGGACCTGAATTTTGTGCCAGATGAGTGCTGCAGGAACAAGCTCTGTTTGGTAGAGCTGTGTTCAGTGCAGTAGACATTTGTTCCTTAGTGGTTCCCAGAAAATTCCTGTCGTGTCCCTTCCCTTTTCACTCACTACTGCAGAGGCAGGTACCAAAATTAGGAGTTGCAGTTTGGGAGCAAGCAGCGTTCCTTTTGACAGCACGGGAGCTGCATTTATTTGCTTCTGTCTCCTTCAGTCTGTGCATTGAGCTCTGCAAAAGCCCTTGTTCGGTTTGTGATTATTGAGAATTTTATATTAATTAGAAGGATCAGGATTTATTTTGGAGGATTGTTATTACCATGTCAGTTACCTGAAATCGTTTTGCATCTATATTACTGTTTTCAAACACAGTTCGCTTATTTTGAAAGTACATTATATTTTTATCCAAAGAATCTATGACCTTTTTTTAATTTTATTTTGAGATAATTCCTGAGATGAGGAAATGTCCTTTAAAAAATATCTCCCAGAAACAAAATTATTACCTATCTCTAGATATTGCCTACTGACAATAGCAGCCATCTGAGGTAAAATAAGGAACACCTTTTCCTGCAATGCTGTTGATAAAAGATGTGGGGACTGTTTTGCTAATCTGCATTTGTACTCCAGGTGGTTTATCCCCCCAGCACCACCTACCACTTGGAGCACTTGCATGTTTAAAATACAATTGCTAGTTATTTTACTCTAATACTGTAGGTGAATAGCTCAAGTCACAATGTGTGGACTTCATCATTACAACATGAATTGTTCTATTGTTAAGGTTAAACATGAATTTGAAGGATAGAAATAAACTGGAATGTTACAGGATGTACACATGCCAAAACTTCCATTATTTGAAAGGAAAATAGCATTGGCATAGTACTGGCTCCAGTACAAAAAGAAAACTTTAAACTCATCTGTATTTGCATTACTTTTATCATCTTGTAAAACCATGCTTCCCTGACTTTGTTCCCTAGAATGCCCCAGCGGGCCGGACATCATTCCCATAGTAGCTGGTGTGGTTGCTGGAATTGTTCTTATTGGACTTGCATTATTATTGATTTGGAAACTACTAATGATCATTCATGACAGAAGAGAATTTGCTAAATTTGAAAAGGAAAAGATGAATGCCAAGTGGGATACGGTAAGTCAGGAAGCTTTTATCAGTATAAAAGCTGCAGTAGTTGAGGAAGAATAGATGATGTTTGTCACATGCCGTAAGTGTTTCAGATTGTATTCCTGCTTAATGGCCTGGGGAGAAAGAGAACTATCCTTATCTTAAGCTGTCTTTAAAACATGTTGTGTGTTACCACTGGGGGTGAGAGGAAACAACCCTCTTTGAGAAGTACCTCTTGGGTTAGAAAAGTGAGTAGTAACTTCAGTTAAAATAAAATTTCAGAGAGAAAATGTGTTGATGACAGAATAGTTGAGCTTTGCAGTTCTACCACACTTAACATATTATTAAAATGTTTAATAGAAGTTGAGTCACTTCTGTAGTAAGTGAAGAAGATTTTGCATTTATGAAGATACTTCTACAGGTTTAGTTGAGAGAATTCAGTAACTAGTCACAAAATTGTGGCTGAACTAGTCTGTTGAAATCTTCCAAGCCCCCCATATCAACAGAAAATTATGCAAGAGAACCAGGCCTATGGGGTACAGGCTTCCATAGGCTGTGGGGTCACTACCTCTGGGTAATCTTAAGAATCTGCTAATCAAAAAACCTTTGCTAAGCTTGTGTAGAAGTCAACATCTACATGTGCTTGGTGAGAGAATAATTTTAAAAAATAAATCTCCTAGGAAGCCTTTCATTTTTATTAAAGAAAATTTATTCCTTCTGTGCTGGAAAAAAAGTACTAACTTTATGTATAGCATGATTTTTTCACTGATGGTTGAAACTGTTACTTTTCCTTTTTTTCCTGCTGAATTATTCGACATTGACCATTTCTTTTACTTCAGCAAGAAAATCCAATATACAAGAGCCCTATTAACAATTTCAAGAATCCAAACTATGGACGTAAAGCTGGTCTCTAAATCTCAGTTTGTATCTTCTTTCATTTTCTTCCTTTTTTTCCCTTTGCATGTCGCTTCAAATTCGCCGTGTGTCACAGTCAGATAATCACAGTTTGAGTCTTGCTCTCAGTTCATCTACTGCTGCTTTGAGTATGGGGTTCTAAAGAATGCAGCTTGAGAATTGTTAACTTTTTTGGACAGCAAGATTGCTTGCTTACTAATACCACCACTACTGGCTTGAACTATTCTACAGGTGATGATCTTTTTTGGCGGCTAAAAGTGTGGATATATATAAAAGAACAGCTGTTAGGTTTGAAGAAGTTCTTTAGGTTGTTGAGGGGCACAGCATTCAGTGGGAGGTGTTGTCTTTTAGTTCTTCAAATCATCAGTCAATTTGCTTAAAATTGATGTATTTGCAAAGCTAGTTTGGATAATCATAAGACATTCCAGCCTATAAATATCACCGGTTTTATTAGAATAACTCTGGGAACATTCAAAGTAGCCTTACAGATTTTTCATTTTGACCGCTTTGGCTTATTAACCTAGTATAGAGCTACCTGTATTGAAAGTGTAAAATGCATATACCCTTCTGATTCTGAATTTTTTACTGATTTTATTTTTAAATATGCATATTAATTTTTCCCCACATTTCTTCTATTGAAATGGGCATTATCACTGTCCTTGTAGCCCAGCCGGCTTGGGAATCCCCATAGAAAGAAAACACTGAGAGAAGGAAATATTCGTGTCCCCTCTAGATGCTTTTTCCCCCCCAGTTTCCTAGCCCCTCCTAAACTGTGCCTGAAGACCTCATTTCTGTTTGGAAATGCTGACTTCAGTTCTCTTCACACCCAACCTGCAAGGAGGAAAAGCAGTATCCAGAAGAGCAAGTCAGTAAACCAGAAGGGATGGATGCATGCCTTCTCTAGGCTTTGAGTTGCACTTCCTGGAAGGCTTTAGGTGCTCTCCTTCCCTGGGATCTGCTGGGGAAGGAATAAGAAAGGGAGGATGAGATGGGGAGTGGGTGTCAGACGAGTGCTGAGAGATAAGAAGTACAAAGAACAGAGTAGAAGAGGGGAATGAAAAAGTTGGGAAGGCAACACATCCCTTTAAATAATCAAGGGATTTTTTTCAGGAGCCACTGGAAAGGAAGAATCTGTATCTCTAATTTTATTCTGTTTGCTGCTTCCCTTTTTCGAAATAAAAATATATTGTAAACTAGGAATGAGGGGGGAAGGCAGGAATTATGGGTATTTATGCTCTTATGTGTCCTCACTGTGACAACAATCCCAAATACTTTATCCAGCATTCTGAGCCCTTCCGTGATGGAATAAACTTTCCTTTTCTCTTTGCAATCATTTCACTTTCCACTGTGTATCCAGAATTGATTGTAAAAATGTTCATTTTGTTTGCCACACCGACCACATTCACCTCATTTCCATTTATCTTCTCAGAGTTGATTATTCTGGGGAGGAAATGGAGTTCATGTTTCTTTCTAACATTTCACACAGTCCATCTGGTTAAGACTCTTGTTACCTTCTCTTCTGCTACTCACTTAGCTGTGTACTTTGTGTTGCATGCAGGACAAGCATCTAACAAACCATACAGTGTGTAACTCCCATTCTGTGCTCTCATTCTCTGCCTCATGACTTTAAGGATCTAGTGTCCATAGTGCTGCCGTTTTCTCCTCAAATTGTACTTGCAGAAAGCTTTCCTCTTGTGTAACTGGAGAGATTGACTTTGCATTTTTGTTTCACTCAGAAGATGAGAAGTAGGAAAGTGTGGGTTTTTTAAAACATGAATTTATCATTTTTGGTATTCAGAGAAATACCAGAACTTTGAGGAGAGAGGGAGGTGGGTTTAGCTTTATTGGCCACTGAGCAGGAGATGAGTATTTACTTCCTGACCCACAGGAAGTAAAAGAAGAAAACCCTCCTTTCCTCTATAACTAAGATTTTCTAGGGTCTTTAGATTGTTGAAGTATCTTTTCATTTAGGTGAAGAACAAGTTGTCTTTTGTTGCCAAGGCAAGAAGGTCACCTGAAATCCCATTACAAGACAGTGACACTGCAGTAGGTGCCCTCCAGGTGTATCCATATACACAATGAACCATGTGCAGTTTGTATGACTCTTCCCCTTCTTCCACAGGGTTCAAATGTACATGTGGGCTTTGTTACTGCAGCGAGTCAACTGCAGCACCAGGAAGCTTGTCAGGGACCAGGTGCACAAATACCTCACCAGTGCAGACTGCAAGAAAGATGGGAGAGACTCTTTAGCAGGGCCTGTTGCGACAGGATGAGGGGTAATGGTTTTTAACTAGGAGGGGAGGTTCAGGCTGGAGATGAAGAAACAATTTTTTACAATGAGAGTAGTGAAACACTGGCACAGGTTGCCCAGATAGAAGGTGGATGCACCACCCCTGAAGACATTTAAGGCCAGGCTGGACGTGGTTCTAAGCAACCAGATCTAGTTGAGGATGTCTCTGCTTATTGCAGGGGAGTTGGACTAGATGAACTCTGAAGGTCCCTTCCAGCCCAAACTATTCTATGATTCTGTTCCATGGTGGTGTGAGTGACTTGTTGCCACAGTAGCCTTGCAGTTGATGCTCAAACCAGTTAGGCTGAATCAAGTTCTGTTTGTCCTTGGCCTGCAGTGTAGCTACTTTCTTAGTGTCCTTTCACTGCTGTCAGGCCTTGCTGTCTTCGCTGCCTATCTGGTTTAGATTTGTGCTGTTAAAAGAGTGTGTACTCAACAGCAAGCTGGCTCCTTCCCTCTGCTCTCCCAGTCATGGTAGCTGATGCCCTCTGTTGTCTGTATTGCCCTTAACATTGGCTTTGCTTTGTCCTCTGATGCGACTGCAGTATTTATGGGTTAACAGATGGCTTGTTTTATATTACTGTAAAATAATGATTGATATTAATGAGAGCTGAAAATAGCAAGAACCAGCTCTTGAACAATGTCCATCATATTTGAAAAATCATGGCAGCCAGGTGAAGCTTCTGACGACTGGAGAAAGGGAAATATAACCCCCATTTTCAAGAAGGGGAAAATGGATGACCCAGGGAAGTACAGACCAGTCAGTCTCACCTCTGTGCCTGGCAAAATCTTGGAGCAGATTCTCCTGGAAGGCATGCTAAGGCACATGAAAAACAACAAGGTGCTTGGTGACAGCCAGCATGGCTTCACTAAGGGGAAATCCTGACTGGCCAGTTTGGTGACCTCCTATGATGGGGCTACAGAACTGATGGACATCGGTAGAGCAGTTGATGTCATCTGCCTGGACTTGGGCAAAGTGTTCGACACTGTCCCACACAACATCCTTGTCTCTCAATTGGAGAGACATCAATTTGATAGGTGGACCACTCGGTGGATAAAAAACTGTCTGGATGGCCGTATGCAAAGAGTTGTGGTGAATGGCTCAATGTCTGGCTGGAGACCAGTAACGAGTGGTGTCCCTCAGGGATCGGTGTTGGGAATGATCTTGTTCAACATCTTTGTCAGTGACACGGATAGTCGAATTGAGCGCACCCTCAGCAAGTTTGCCGATGACACCAAGCTGTGTGGTTCGGTTGATACACTGGAGGGAAGGAATGCCATCCAGAGGGACCTTGATACTTGTGAGGTGGGCTGATGCCAGCCTTATGAAGTTAAACCATGCCAAGTGCAAGGTCCTACACCTGGGTTGGGGCAATCCCAGGCACAGCTACAGGTTGGGCAGAGAAGAGATTCAGAGCAGCCCTGCAGAGAAGGACTTTGAGGTGCTGGTCAATGAGAAAATGAACATGAGCCAGCTTCAGTGTATGCTCACAGCCCAGAAAGCCAACCGTATCCTGGGCTGCATCAAGAGGAGCGTGACCAGCAGGTTGAAGGAGGTGATCCTGCCCCTTTACTCTGTTCTTGTGAGACCTCACCTGGAGTATTGTGTACAGTTCTGGCGTCCTCAACATAAAAAGGACGTGGAACTGTTGGAACAAGTCCAGAGAAGGGCCTCGAGAATGATCATGGGACTGGAACACCTCCTGTATGAAGATCGGCTGAGAAAGTTGGGGCTATTCAGCCTGGAGAAGAGAAGGCTGCTAATCTCAAGGTTTATACTGTGTGCCAGCTGTGAGGGCCCTAGCTGAGGCGAGACTCATGTTGGACTAGTGGACATTTATTTACTACTCCCCTGTTAGTTTTAATGATAAGCTATGTACATAAGACTTCTCGAGGCCAGGGCTGAGGCACATTGATGGTCTGTGGCTGGGCAAGCTAGGGCCATCGCTGTCTGTGCAGCAGAAGATTGCAGGGAAGGAATTGCAAGTCCCTTGGGAGCCTGTGCTGCGGTTACACGCAGTAGAGCCTCAAGAGCCATTCAGCTGATCACACATAAGGTTGGGTGAACCTAAATAGTTCTCTGTGTGGTGACTAAACCTCCATTATTTGTAGTGGAACTGAGACACTCAACTGCCCTGGGGAGATGCCTTATTCAGTGACCTAAATCTTATTGTGTGCTTCTGAGTTCTTGAGAACCTGAAGTGTGAGTACGGGGGAAGACAGTACAGGGTTTCAGTTTCTCTGTAAATAGGGCTTTTGCTAAATAAAAAGCATGTAAATTTTGAATTCTGATTTCTTTAAAAAAAGCATCATAATAAAACCTGCAATCTTATCATGTAATTTGCATTTTAAACTTGATTATAAGCACAACTTAATTGTATGAGCAGCATCCTGCAAATTTCCAAATTTTAGCCCTAACCTTTTGACCAATTCCTATACTATCTGATAAACATTATCTCTCCTTTGCAAACTGGAAAATGTTAACATACACCTCCCTGTATATACATGCTGAGGGTAGCCTGTTTTGTGACATGTTCAAGGTTAAAAGCACAGTGTAACAAGAATTACATAATGCATCGCCCTAGACATGCTGTGCAATACCTCCTGGTCTGTAGATGAGATGGCTTATTGAGCTTCCAGGCTTGATCTGCATCACAGATTTTAATGATTTATATTTTTAAGAATTCATTAAAACTTATGAGGAAACAAGCAATGTACATTGCCAAGGACTTGGAGGTGTAATGAGATGCTTAAATTACTCCAGATTAAATCCCTCATTCCTGGATGTTTTTCCAGTTTCATTTACGTCTTACTATTGCAAAGCTATTTGTTAAAAACACTGGGGGGAGTAATTTTGCATTGATGACTTTGGCAGAGGAGTAGCCACAGCACTGTGTTCCATTTACTTAAAAAATAAATCTTGATTTCCCATCCCTTTCTGAACCAGTAGTTGATATAATTTTGGTCAAGCTCCAGTTTGCCAGGGAACTGTTGGAAGGGTCTGTGCTGTTAACTGTGTATTTGTGAAGTGCAGCCAGCACTGGACACACAGTTCTTCCTTCACCTCAAGCCAGAAGACGTTGACTCTGCTTTTGAGAAGAGTGAACAGAGAACCCTGACTTCCATTGTCCAGTGATCCATGTTCTGGCTGAGCTCTGTTGTTCTGGGTAGGATTGGGTGTGCCTCATTGCTGTCTGCATGCAGAGAAGCTGGTTTTAAGGAGAAAAGCCCTTTGTGAAAAGAACCCTGGCATAAAGGCAGTTCACCACCTAAACAGTTGTCAGCTACCAAGAGTTTGCTGGGGTAGACCAGTTACTTGCCACATACCAGGTCTTGCTAACAGTAGGCAACAAACTTCCCAGGAGTTTTGATATGAATATTTCACACCTAGCTGGTTTCTTGCTTGCCTTGTCACCTCTGGGCACATTCTGTGGTATTCCCAGGTGATTTTCCAAGTTTATGCCCCTGAGAAAACAGACACATGTGGTGGTGTGTGCCTAGCAGGAGGATTTCCTTTGACGCCAGAAAAAAAATGGTTTAACCTGAAATATTTTAAATGCTGTGTGATTTAATAGAGTAAAATTTAATTCATATAGTCATGTAGGCCATCTCGGATTGAGGGGAACTTCAGAAGAGAGGTTCACTTACTGCTGCTGAAGGCCACATTCAGTTATGGCCAGAACTGCACTCAGTACTGCATTCCTGCAGGTATTACTTCTATATAGCTTTGTTCTGGTAAACATTTGTTCAGGTTGACGTTCAGGTGGTGGTGAAAACAGAGTACTGCAGGTCCCAGCTGTGTGGGTGCAGTACTGGCAGTAGCCGTTTCTCCTGCTGAGATTTGTCTACTAATTTTGAATCCAGGCTGTTTATCTTCAGTGTGAAAGGATGCCATAAATGGAGCAAGATTTACTGAGGTAAAAGGAAACCTGGGAAGAAAGGAAGCTTAAAATGAGGTTTGTTTAGAGGTTTTCAAATCTTAGCATGTGTAGGCATTTCTCATATCAGTAGGAGTTGTGGTTTTATTTACAGCATTTGCATCAGTACAGAAGTTGTTGTTCCATCTGTGAGTTTTGTACATACAGGGGCTGGGGGACCTGAAGTAATAAAAGGAGAATGATGAGTACTGAATGTTCAGTGTAAATATTGAATGTGTATTGTAAACATACTGCAAGCCCTTCCACTTTCTTTCTGGAATTATGTTACAAGATAAGCTGTTTAAACATTTACTGTAGCAGAATGTGGTCTGTGGTCGGCTGTGGTTTCAAACAACGCTGTTTACAGTTCTGTTCCTCTTCAAAACTATCATGGTGGGTCGCAGGCCCTGCGGTGACCACAGGAGGTTGTGAAGGAAATCTGTGGTATGAACTGAATGGGATCGTGCCCTAACCCTTTGCCTTGTTAGCTGAGCATGCCTTTATTCAAGTTGCTAGAGGGAAAACTAGTTTGACTTAAGCTGTTTGTGTGTACAAACAAAATATTAATGGGTAATTTCTTACACTAATTTTAGGCTAATTTTTACACTTCTTGGTGTTTGATTTTTTTTTTCCTCTTTAAATGTTAATATAAATATTTTTTTCTCTCTTTCTAGGGTGAAAATCCTATTTACAAGAGTGCAGTGACAACTGTGGTCAATCCTAAATACGAGGGAAAATGAACACTGCTTGTATAACTTCACAACACTGTATGCAGCATAGCAATTTTTGTAGTCACAGTAAGATAGATTTAGGGCAAACTGCAGTGATTTTACTAATTCATTACATATAGGTTTGTTTTCCTGTGTGAAAATGTACCATATGTAATTTTTTTTTATTTTTGTTTTATTTTTTTGCCAATGGAAGTAATCAGTGCCGGGGGTCTGACTCACCAGAAAAAACTTGAGACTGTGTAGCCTGGTCAGCTGAGGTCACGTGGTGCCTTTTTCAGCCTTTCCCACTCCCGTGCTGCAAATCCAGGTCCTCTGCAGGGTGCGATGCTGCTGTGGCATGCCTGGGAGGGAAATGGTGCAAGCAATCGGCATGAGGGCTCTGCCTAGCCATTTAGTATTAAACTTTTTAGCTTTACAGGGAAATCAGGGCTTGAGTTTGCAGATACAATTAAACTTATGTAGCATGGAGCTGATGGTGAATTGGTCTTCTACTTGCTAGACATGTGATTAAGTATATGGTAAGTTGAGTAAGTTGGAAGCGAGCAGTGTAAATGACTGAAAAGTGTGTGCATATCTATTTTTAATGTGTAAGTTGCTTTTTGCCAGGTTAGGTTTAAAATGAAAGGGTTGAGAAGAATGTTCAGATGGAAAAAATAGCTTTAAAACGTGCCATTACTGAAAAAGTTGCTGACTGGTAACTTGCTTGTTTTTCCTTTGTAAATTCAAGCCCTGGGTGGCAGTATCATGAAGTACCATACCAAGACATCCTCAGAACACCTAAGGGCCTTACTTGATACTGTGTCTTTATTCTGTCATATTTCCTTGGTTTAAAGCCTGGTGCTTTGTCACCCTTCTAATCTTTTTAACGTATTTTGTTGCAGTTCTTTTTGTAATATTTTTGTATCACACCAGCTTTTATTTTTGCCTTTTTTGTGAGCAGTCTTAGCTGTAAATTTGCCTTTACCCTGTAGCTAAGATTGCGTAGTTTGTCATGTGAAAAGTCACACAGCATCCTTGACATGTGCCATGTATATTTGCCTCTGACCATTCAAACTGCATCATAGTCATATCCTTGTTTTAAGTGCCTTTTTATTTTAACAGATGTTCACTTTTTACAGTGCTATTACTGAAGTTATTTATTAAATAAAAGTACCTTAAAATACTTCTAAACCTTGTCTCTTTATCTTGCAGAAGTTGATACCGTTCGGAAAACCAAGGTCTGAGTCTGTTTGGTAAAAGGTGATAAACATTGTAATAATAACAGATAGAACCTTTAGGTAAAGTCTGACGAGCGTGAAGCAGAAGGGATCTTGGGTAATAAATGTTAGCTGCTGTATGAAGTGCACAAAGGCCAGGGTGTAGCACAGTGTAGTGTGTTACCTATAGTGACCATTGACATAAAGCCTCAAGCTTCTGCTTGCATGTGCACTGGGGAAGTTTGGTAGTTTGGTAGCTGTTCCACTGAATGTGTATTTGTTAATACTGTTTCACAACACACAGCAATGGAGAAAGAGTACTGCATTTTGTAGGAAAAGAAAGTCTGCCAAATTTTTTTGAAGGGCATAATGTACTAGATAGATTATCAAAACCACTTTGTAATTAAATATATTCCTAAAGTATATTCATGGAATCTCTATGATTCTTTTTTTTTTCCAAACTGTTGGTACTTCAGGTTATCCTGAGAAGCTGAGGGAACCTGTTCAAAAAGTCCTTTTTATCCTCCATCTGAGGGCAGCAGGAGCCTGGTCTCCATAAAATAGGAGAGGTTGGAGATTGGTGGGGGGGGTCTGTCTCCATCTCTCTTGGGGGTCGGGGGGGCAGCTGGAGACAAGAGGATCCAAGAAGCAGTTAGAAAACAGTCTTGGTTGTCTGAGGCCAGTTACTGAAGGGATCCAGGGTGAGGTGGGCATATGTTGGTGTGTTCAAGGCAGGGTGGCAGCACTGGGGAGAGTGGGCAGCTGTGGGGCAGGCTGTCAGCCTGGCACCGGCGTGATGGGCACTGCAGACATGTCTGTATTTCCCACTAACAAACAAGCCTTCATTCTGACCAGCTGGAAAAACTAAGTGGAGGAAACCACTGGTCCTGTTCAGATTTCCATGTGTGTTGGCTTTTCTCTGTAGTGTGTGTGTGCTGTATACGTGTTTTGTGTGTGTCTGCACGTCCTTACCGGGAGCACATGCTTAGGCTCACTACAGTATGGAGCTGCTGCAGCCTCACTTCTCTTGGGCTGCTGGATTTAGCAACAGGTACATTTTGTGATGGTCGATGCAAATGAGTAAACTCAGAGACGGGAAGAAGCTGTGCAGTAATTTAGCCTGCTGTCTTTCCTAACAAAGACACAGTACTGCTCTGAATTAGTTCCTACATCATGAATGCTCACTCATGTATTGCTTTTCCAAGTAGGTGAAACTAAACAAGCCTGAGAATTACATGTAACCTGACCACCAAGTAAGAAGTCTCGGGGGCTGCACCTGTGTGTACAACGTGTGTTTTCCTCTGGATGCTGACTTTACAGAATTGTGACTTGACCGTGGCCAGGATGACATGACATTTTCATTGGGGCACTTGAATATTTTACCTCCCTTCCTACCACTTTGGTCACTTCCCCAACAACATTCAGGATTTTCAACTGTTAAGGAAAGATGCAGAAACTTCTTCTCACCGTGTTCTGTATTACTTGGCTATGAAAACCCTTCTTTGGAGACAAGGCAGCTTAAACAGAAGGGGTAATTTCTGACCTTTATGGCTCTTGGGATTCAGTATTCTAGAAAGATTAATCCCACATCCGTCTCTCAGAATGTATCAAAATTCCTTTCAGATCTGGTTGGGGGGTTTTTTGTTGTTTTTCTTTTTTACTTCTTAGTCTTCCCCGGGTTTCACAAAACACCGTGATCCTGAACTAAGCAGAATTCATGTAACACAGGTAGCAGAATGCTGACCTTTGGGAACCCTGATCCTTATACAGCATTACCAGTTCTGCCTAAATTAAGCAAATTTTTAACTACGTGTGTATTAACCTTGTTCCATCCACTCATTTATATGTTACATGTTCTGTGGTTTCCTTAATGAGTCTGGTTTCAAAATACTTCTGTGGATAGGTAGATGACTTTTACACAGAGATGCTCCTGAAGGCTTTGGATTCAAGTAGCCTGTTGAGGAGAGCTTTTTGTTTAAACTGGGTTTCCAGTAGCCACACAGCCAGATGGAAGCTGGTTAATATCTCCAAGTGAACAATTGCTTAAATGAGAGAGAACAGATGCCATCCTACAGTATCAGGTCCAAGATATTGTAAGTGTCACAGAACATATGATTTGCTCTAAAGCAGGATTGGATGCTCTACCTAAGAGAGATGGTGTAGCTCAAATATGATAAACTGCTGGAAAATAGTAGTTGTGAATGCTCCTTGCCTTATAAATAATGAACTCAGCTACTTCCCCTGGATTCTGCAAGTTGGTGAAGCAATGAACTAATACTAAAATACCAACAACAGATGCATAGACTCAAAAGATTGGGATCTGACTCAAGCCAGATAAAGGAACCCAGTAGTGTATCTCTTAACATAACTGTAGTCTAGCTATCCCTAATCCACCAATTTCTCTGATTCCTATCCAGTAACTGAAGAGCTAAACTAGAATTACTTTATGGTGGCTGTTAATGAAACAAAGGTTCTTATCCTGGATTGAAACAGAAACAGCAAAAATCCAAGTCAGCTAAAGAAAATATCTCTCTAATCACATGCTTTATCAAGTAACATCCAACCTTTGCCACAGCATGTTAAGTGTTTTGCCTTAACCTGCCTCTGGGCTGCTTGAAACCCTCTACAGCTAGTCGAGTTGAGACCTGTCAGACAAACTGAAATGGTCTCTTAGCACAGTCTTGAGCACTAACCAGTGTGTGAGGAAATTTACACTGATAAATATATGCTTCCCCTGGGATTCTGATGTTTTTCTTTCCTTTTCTGCACAGTTGCACTGCTCTACAATATGACCATTTTTTCTTTTCCATCACAAATATAAATCCATTCTCAGAGCACAAAATGTGAACAGGGAGGTGGGGTAAAACTCTTATTTACTAAAGCTTTGGTATTGATCAAATAGAAGTGCTGAAAGAGTATGCTCTCTAGCCACAGAGTTGTACTATTAAGAGGGTATTTTCCAAGCACTTCTGGTTTTCTTTCTGAAGAATTAGAGGTGCTGCCAAAGCAGTTACCTAGAAGAAGGAAAATATTTATAAGCAACTGTGAATACAATTGCTAGAACAGAGTGCTGTGAAGTAATTCAAGTGAATGTTTGTTAAGGATAATACGTACATTAACCTGCATCTCATTAAAATATATAAAGAGCAGCTAGGAAAAAACACTGTAGGGTATAATTTGAAATAACTTGAGAATATTTTGGTTAAACATTAATTTTAAATGTTGAAGGCAGGGTTGGGTGTTTTTTTTTTAATAACAGTAACCTGTTAGAAATAGCTTCTTAAATACAGAGAAAGAAAAAAGAAGTCTTGAATACTGCCAGTGGAAAATGATCAGGAATGTATTTGTTTATTCTTCACAGGACAGCTATATGAACTGTCCCACCTTGTTTTAACACTGCATTACACAAAACTTAAACAAGTATTTTTTTATGCACAATAGATTTTAAAATACTATATTCTCGATTCTCTGCTACATGAAATTTCAGGCTCTTGATTCCATTCCTAATTTTACATACATCATTAGGATTGCCAAAGCAGATTTTGATACACGCTTTAAATTCTATTTGACTCTCAAGTGATGTGAAGAGTAAGACTTCCATTAGCAATGTCTTGCATTGCAAACTCTTGAATATTATTTACATATGTGGGTTTTGGTGTAGTTTTGTTTTGGGTTTGGTTTTTTGTTTGTTTTTTTTTTTTTGGGGGGGGTTGCTATTTGAAAGTTCCAAGCTGCATCTTCTTACCAAGATACTGATTACCAATTAAGGATGCCTCACTGTGAACAATGAGCCAACGCTGCAGATGAAAGCATGGATTATTCCTCATATGAACTACATACTTCTGCTTAGCCACTAACACATCTACAGACCAGAGTCTGCTTTTTCCTTTGCTCTTTGCTTCCTGAGAGCATGGTGTACCGAAGGAGAGGATGAGCTAGTGCAGGCACAGCTGGTAGCGAGATGTGTTGGACAATGTTTCTTTGTAATGGGGTGAATGTCGGGAAGCAAAGTTCCAGAGTGAGTGATGAGGAGAATGCCTGAAGTATGGAAGCAGTGCACAGAGGAAGGGTAGGCAGGGGAAGGAAGAGCCAGGGCACGTGTGAAAGAGAGGGAAATCCGCCTGTTTTCCTTAAGTCACTCACACTCCTCCAGCTATATGTTTACTTTCATATCCTTTTACAAAGTTTTCTACTTTGCAGTTACCAATGAATCTGTGATTAAATGGCGTCTTGTCACATTCTCAACTTTTTGCAAGCTCTTCAGATTTTCTTCCATTTCAGCAATCAAAATTTCTCCTTCCCTCATGTGTTCATGATGAGTTCTCCCATAGAAAGTGAATGATTTTGGTGTATATCTCAGAAAAAAATTACAGAACAGCTCTTTAAAATGAAAACCAAGATACAGAACATGGAAAAGGATTGTTTGTATTTCCTCAATGACAATATCATGGCAATACAGAACAGTCAATATAGATTAATCAAACCATTGTAGTTCATTAGAGAAAGTAATTATGTGCTGTAAAAAAAAACACCTGGAATTGAAAAAACTACTTTTTTATCTATTATAGTATTTATATTTTATGTTAGCACAGGGTCAAGGCAAGTAAAAAAAGGAAAAAATAAAGTTAAGTCTGTGTCGGAAGCATCATAGATTTTGTTCTAGGAATATCTCCTATCCAAAGCACAGCCCTAAGAATAATCAATCACGTGGTCATGGGGTTTTTTCTGAATAAGCAGTATAGACTCAGGATCAAGGCCTACTTCAGAATCCTGTATAAAAAAAAAAGGCATCAAAATCCAGTAATTCAGATCAAATGCATTTATTTTCTGCACAAGTAATAATCTAAGAAATAAGAAGGGGTAAAGAGTGCCTGGTTTTTTTTTAATGAGGTTGTTGACATAGCATAATAGGCGCATCAGAAACTGAAAGGATGATAACTGATAGGATATTATAATTGCAAGAGTGATAGAAGTCAAGCCATCTACTATAGTAGTGCCTAATTTCAAGAAGGGAAAGTATAAACAATAAAGGAGTAGCCATGTTTGGAGGGAGGGACCAGATTATTCTTGGGCACCATAAAGCCTGTTCAAGAAAGACTTGGATCAGACAGGAGAAGGACTGAATAAACAGTGAAAGAAACTGATCAAAGTAAGAAGGTGTCCTTGAAAAAGATAAATTGCATTTAAATGAAGAAAATAAAAAAGAACAGTTAAACATTAAAAGTATGCTAAAGAGGATTTAGCTCTTCATGGAAGGCATAAAAACTAATAAATACACTGGAACAAGTAGCCTGAAACTGAGATATAAGGACAGCTGGAACAGCGAAACAGGATAGGTAAATTCATTCTTTGCATCTATATTTACTGGAAAGGAGTTTCATGAGCTAGCCACCCTCAAATCCCATCTGGGGCAAACACCAGAGAAATCATTCAAACTAAAGTGTCAAAATATTCTAGAGATAAATCAACAAAAGCAATTGCAGCAAACTGCCAAGAGCCAATGTTAATCATTTAAGAAGGCTTAAGAAATTCAAGGACGAGTGCCAGATCTCATTGCTATGTGAATGGAAAAACGCTAACATACATAGTCTCAATTTTTAAAAGGCTTTCTGGAAGCTAAAAATATATATACAGAAGAGTTATACAGATGTTGTGGACAGGGTAAGTAGATCACATCATGGAAGATTCAACATGGGCTGAAGGAAGTCATATCTCACAAATCTAGGCTTCTTTGAGGGAGTCAGTAACATACACAGAGAGATAATTCCACTAACTGGAGTTACAAAGATTTTCAACAATGCTTTTCATCAGACCCTTAAAGAAACTTCCAGAGAATGTGTGAAAAGTCTTCAAAATAATAGGTAACTATTAAAGGGGAAGATAGAAAATATAGCACAGGATTTAATTACCAGTTTTCTAATTTGAAAGTTGTTATTGATGGAGTCTTCAACCTGCGAGCAGTGCTCCTCATAATACAGCCCAGAACCAACAAGGTCCTCCTCTATAGAGCTGCTTTCCATATGGTTGGGCCCCAGTATGTGCTGGTGCATGGGGTTATTCCTCCCCAGGTGCAAGTCTTGGCACTTCTCTTCATTGAATGTCATGAGGGTCCTCTCTGCCCAATTCCCAGCCGGACCACATCCCTCTGACTTTCAGCACAACCACACAGTGTACCAGCCACTCCTCACAGTTTTGTATTGACTGTAAACTTGCTGAGGGTGCACCCTTACCCTTCATCCAGGCCATTATAGATGATGTTAAACCGTAAAGGGCCCAATACCAAACCCTGGGATACACCACTGGAGACTGGCCTCCAACTAGACTTTGTACCACTGATCGCAACCACCTCAGCCCAGCTGTTTAGTCAGCTTTCAACCCACTTCACTGTCCACTTGTCTAACATACAGTTCACCACCTTGTCTACAATGATGATATGGGAAACAGTGTCAGAAGCCATACTAAAGTCAAGATAACATCCACTGCTGTCCCCTCAGAAAATTATTCATACATTTAAATGAAAGAAAATGGTAAAAATCACTTGTATCTGTATTTACTGACAATATCTGAACTACCTGTAGTCTACTCAGGAAATAAGGTACAGAGCATCAGCATAATGTTCAGCAGCAGTCAATAAAACATCTAGAATAATCAGGGTTTACTAGAAAAAGAGTAAAAAGCAAACCAGAAAAGCTTGACAAAATCTAAAAAAGAAAAGGAGTGATGTGACTGAATCTTGAATATTGCTTCAGTCTCAGCCTTCTCAGCAAAGATACAATAAAACTGGAAAAAATACTGAGGAGGATGCCAAATTAGAAGTTGTATTCCAGTCTATACAGACTAAATACAAAAGGATTTTCAGCCTGGAAAAGACAAATGATGATATCATAGTGACCTCTTATGAGAGGCAATGGAGAAGGTGAACAGGGGAAGACCAAAGAGTTATCAGACAAAGATAATTTCAAGCTCAGATTAAAGTACCTCTTCCCATAACCATAATTAAGCTGTAAAATACTTTTACATACTGTGGATGCTATGGATTTAAAATGAATAAATAAATTCATCAAAAAAGAATTTATCAAGGGAGATTAGCTACAGAGCATAGCAAATATGGCTTAATTTGAAATTGGAGAATGTTCTGGGAAGAATTATACGCTGTTCTCTACACATCTGCTTTTGAACACAGATGGAGAGAGAGCACTGGATTATATGAACTTTCAATCTGATCCAGGAAGGTTAGAAACCTTTATATTCTTTAGTATCCACCATTCATGCCACAAATTGGCTAGCTGCAAGAGCCTGTTGCAGGCTTTTCCAGTTCAATTCCAAGCTAGTAAACAAAAGCTTTTTTCTTTTCCCTCCTGCATTTTCTTTTCTATCATAAGAAAAAAAAAACTTTGTAGCAATAATTATCAGTAAATCACATTTACTGTTTTAAAATCTGATTCAAAAGAAATAATAGATATATTGCAGTAAGGTTGTCTGGCCTGCTACATCGTATCACAGCAATGGGTACATCAAAACCTCATTCTGATGAGAACAGGAAGCAACAAATTCATTTCAAGACTCTCCACTGATGTAATATTAGACCACTTTTCCATAAATCTCTCAAAAAAGCAACAGGAAATCAGTGTGTATCAAGAGATCTGGGAGCTGATGCAGAAGAGATGCCTGGCAGAAAGAGACACCTCACTTCAGTCTAATACATGAGGAAAAAATACGCACTTAGCAGCATATGCCTAAGAAGACACCACCAGTCTGCTCCTTGCATTATGTTCTTTTACATGGTGCGTGAATTTTATTACAACAGAAAATCTAGCCATTTGGATGTAGTTTATAGAGTCTGGGATTTTCAAAACCACCTATAACTTGAAACAACCAAATGCATCAACTTTTCTATAAAAACTGGTGTTTATTCCAAACCAGTTTACTCTCCAAACCATTCTGTGCTCCTGTTTGAAGCAGTACTTACCATCGACAAGTACAAAATATTAGCAATCAAATTTTTTGTCAACTATTGACTTCCATTGGCACTTCAATGACATCTTCATCTACACAGGCTCCAGAGCACTAAGCCCTCCCTGGGTGTGGGCAAGTATAACACAGTTCAGTGGTTCAAGAACACCAGTGAATAACAGAGTTTTATTAGATTCCGTTCCTGGTTGAAACTGGGTCACTGTGCAGTCAGAAAGCCAGAAATCTTTCGGACAGCTGAAAATGGGGAAGGCATGATACTCTGCAACAAGGTCATTTAACAAATTCAGCTCCTGCCCTACTGCTCTGATTGACTTGGGCACCTCAGTTCTTCATGAAACATCCTATCTTAAGTGCCACAGCAGGTAAGGTCTGACCTTTGCACTAAATTCAATCTCCTGTATAACACTGGTCATCACATTTTGTTCAATTAATTCCTTTCGGATAGAAAATTAAAATGAAAATAACAACCTGCTTTCATTTTACATTAGTGAGGAACACATCACGAAGCTGACAAGCATTCAGCTGGAATGCATTTGACAGGACACTTAATTCCATATTTATCTAATTTTGTAATGAAAATCTCTTTCTGAAAACCTGGTGACTTGTGGATCTCATCTATTCTAACTGCTATTAATAAATAAGGTAACCTCAACACTGCTCAAAAAATTTGGTTTGAAACTTCTCTGCCATAAAATAATGAGTCACATCAGTTACATTTCCTTCCCTTAGTTTTCTATTAATATTGCCCTGCTAAATGCCTCTATCCAATATTATCCCATATATCCTTTGAAAACACTAGCATAGCAGTAACTCCGCTACAGCTTCTGGAAATCTTCCACTCTTTCAAGAATCACTATAAACTAATATTAACTGTCCTGATCAGCTCATTTATTCAGTACCTTTGAGACAGTCCTCAGCTCGCAAATATGTGATCAGCTAATGCAGACTGGAACACCACCTATACCCTTGTAGTACAAAAATTTCAGTCTAAAAAGCTTAATGATTTATTCCCATTTTCTGAAATATCCCATGAGTTCCCTTAGTGTTTAATAAAACCTGAAAATCTGACAGAAATTACCACAAAAAAAAAACCTTTCTGAACAAATTTTTCCTGCTTTTGAAAGTTTTTTCAAAGTTTAAATAATTTCCAGAGATATTCTCAGAATTTATAGTCTATCAAGAATTTTATACCAAAACAATTTCTTATTAATACATTTTATCATTAAATTTTCATATTAAGTGTATATATTAAAATTTCACTAGCCACATAACAGTGGCAGACAGCTATCAAGAGTTGTACTTAGATATAAAACATATTCTAGCTGACACTTCAAACTATAACACTGTTTTTCAGAGGCTTGTAAAACCAAGAGATCTGCAGCTGAATTGAGTAGGTGAATATAACCTATAAGAAGTATTCTGCAGCTTCAGTACAGCCACAAGGGTATAACAGAACAATGGCTACAGCAAAAAGAACACAAAGGAGAAGTCTACATAAATTAGCTCTGCCTTTTGTGCTTTAGAGCATAGGTCTTCAAGGAATTTGGCTGCAACATCATGAAATCATGTTTTAAAACTTACTGAAAACTTTCAGGTAAACTAAAGTGTTAAAATTACTTATATATTTAGATCATAAATTATATTTTTCAGGTCATTTAATTAAGTACTGAATTTGGAAGAAGCAGACTGAGAGATCTGTCAAAAAAGAATTTGCAATCTCCTGATTTGTTTGCCTATTTTGATAGGGCAGAATACTCATAAGGCTAATTGCTTTTCACAGAGTATACATCAGTTCAGAACATTTGTTCACTTTTCTTTATGACTAAAAAATAGCATCATCTAACATATTCCAAATCAGACACAAATAATACATATTTATTTTCAGTTTAGCATATATATATATTTAAGTGTTCATTATAGAATAGACTATCAAAGACAGAATTTTTACTGTCTGTACATACAGATGAATGTACACATAGGGTCTTACCCTCCAAACCACATATGCTTAACTGATCTGCTACGTAAGTCTCCTTTTGCTGCAGGTCTTTCAATTTGGTTTCCAGACTTGCAGCTAAAATCCTTTTTAGCTCATATCCTTTCCTGTCTACAGAAAATGACATATATGCTACTAAATTTGAAGTTTTGCAACCATTTTTGATTTAAGCTACGGTGTTTATTGTTGAGAAGTTGCCTTTGCATTCTCATGGTAAATAAAATATACTAAATATTAAGCACAGTAATTACTCAAGTTGTTTTAAAAATGTTTAAATTGAAGAATTAAAACATTCTATAAACTGTTACGTACAGTCACATAAGATATAATGCAAATACGTAACAGACTCTTTCTGCACAGCGTAAAGAATAAAACCAAGTAATTCCTGCCTGCTGAAATTTACAGCTTTCTATTAACATTTTCCAATCCTAGTGACAATCTAGTATGGCAGACATAGATCAGAAGTATATCTTTATGCAGATCTAACTATTACACTCCTGAGTTATGAGTCATCTAAAAAGTATTTGATTTAAAAATACCTAAGTAGCACTCAGTCAACCTTAAATACCACTCCCTGGTGCCAGAGCTTCAGTCAATGACCATTACCACCTATGTTAAAGTAGATAGTACCTTCAACCTCTTATTTTTACATAAGTCTCAGGCAAAGGAATTCTAAACACAAAAATTTGCTAAAATAATTTCCATGTTTACAAAAAGCCATCCCTGTACTCTTACTCCTGGAAGATATGAATGTCTCTGTGATTCAACTCTTATGGATACACAAAACTGCTAGTGAATAAATAACATGGTATCAGACTTCAGCTGTGTATTTATCTTTTGTGCTGCCTGTTTGGCTTGCTGCCAAAGCCAGTGTTTCCTGCTAGTCTTCCAGATTTGATTCCACGATTGCAAGAAGCCTTCTCTGGTTTGGTAACTCATTTAGGTTGTTATCTGCAACAGGTGCAAAATATCAGTCATTAGCTGGAAAGCAATTTTTATTTTTTTTTAAATAAATCCTATCAGATGGATCTTGAGCTAAAAAGTTACTTCATATTGGAAATTATATCCATGATAAAATAAATTACTAGCCTATACTGTAACATTTTAAATAAATTTCTAAACCTTGAAAGGAAACCATTGTAATTTGCCCACATTTAAATAACACCAAAATTCAAAAGTGCATAGGGAATGAAAAAAAAATGACGTTTTTAATATCTTGTTAACCCTGACCTCCTAAGTCCTTCAAAACAAAGATCATCTTGTTCGTACCACAATGTAACTGTGATTCTCATTCCAGTCTCTGGATCATAGTATCTTATGTTAAAATCATAGAATCATAGAATAGTTAGGGTTGGAAAGGACCTTAAGATCATCAAGTTCCAACCTCCCTGCCATTGGCAGGAACACCCCACACTAAACCATATTACCCAAGGCCTTGTCCAACCTGGCCTTGAACACTGCCAGGGATGGAGCATTCACAACCTCCCTGGGTAACCTATTCCAGTGCCTCACCACCCTAACAGGAAAGAATTTCCTCCTTATATCCAATCTAAACTTCCCCTGTTTCAGTTTAAACCCATTACCCCTTGTCCTGTCACTACAGTCCCTAATAAAGAGTCCCTCCCCAGCATCCTTATAGGCCCCCTTCAGATACTGGAAGGCTGCTATGAGGTCTCCACGCAGCCTTCTCTTCTCCAGGCTGAACAGCCCCAACTTTCTCAGCCTATCTTCATACGGGAGGTGCTCCAGTCCCATGATCATCCATCCTTGTGGCCCTCCTCTGGACTTGTTCCAACAGTTCCATGTCCTTTTTATGTTGAGGACACCAGAACTGCACACAATACTCCAAGTGAGGTCTCACGAGAGCAGAGTACAGGGGCAAGATCACCTCCTTCTACCTGCTGGTCACACTCCTTTTGATGCAGCCCAGGATACGGTTGGCTTTCTGGGCTGCAAGCACACACTGCCAGCTCACGTTCATTTTCTCATTGACCAGCACCCCCAAGTCCTTCTCTGCAGGGCTGCTCTGAATCTCTTCTCTGCCCAGCCTGTAGCTGTGCCTGGGATTGCTCTGACCCAGGTGTAGGACCTTGCACTTGGCATGGTTAAACTTCATGAGGTTGGCATCAGCCCACCTCACAAGCGTGTCAAGGTCCCTCTGGATGGCATTCCTTCCCTCCAGCGTATCAACCGAACCACACAGCTTGGTGTCATTGGCAAACTTGCTGAGGGCGCACTCAATCCCACTGTCCATGTCACTGACAAAGATGTTGAACAAGACCGGTCCCAACACTGATCTCTGAGGGACACCACTCGTTACTGGTCTCCAGCTGGACATTGAGCCATTGACCACAACTCTTTGTGTGCGGCCATCCAGCCAGTTCTTTATCCACTGAGTGGTCCATTCATCAAATTGATGTCTCTCCAATTTAGAGACAAGAATGTCGTGTGGGACAGTGTCGAACGCTTTGCACAAGTCCAGGTAGATGACATCAACTGCTCTACCCCTGTCCATCAGTTCTGTAGCCCCATCATAGAAGGCCACCAAATTGTTCAGGCAGGATTTCCCCTTAGTGAAGCCATGCTGGCTGTCACCAAGCACCTTGTTGTTTTTCATGTGCCTTAGCATGCCTTCCAGGAGAATCTGCTCCAAGATTTTGCCAGGCACAGAGATGAGACTGACTGGTCTGTAATTCCCCGGGTCATCCATTTTCCCCTTCTTGAAAATGGGAGTTATATTTCCCTTTTTCCAGTTGTCGGGAACTTTACATGACTGCCATGATTTTTCAAATATGATGGCCAGTGCCTTAGCAACTTCATTTGCCAGCTCCTTCAGGACCCTGGGATGGATTTCATCAAGTCCCATGGACTTGTGCACATTCAGATTTTTAAGATGGTCTCGAACCAGTTCCTCTCCTGCAGCAGGCCCAAGGTCTTCATTCTCACAGTCCCTGTGTCTGCCTTCCAACACTTGGGTGGTGCAGTCAGAGCATTTGCTAGAGAAGACTGAGGCAAAGAAGTCATTCAGAACCTCAGCCTTTTCCAAATTCTGTGTAGCTAGTTCACCTGAGAGCTTCCTGATGGGGCCTACGTTCTCCCTAGTCTGTTTTTTATTTGCTATGTACCTGTAGAATCCCTTCCTGTTTTCCTTAATATCCCTAGCCAAGTTTAATTCTAACTGGGCCTTAGCTTTCCTAACCTGGTCCCTAGCTTCCCAGACAACATCCCTGTATTCTTCCCAGGCCACCTGTCCTTGCTTCCACCTTTTATAAGCCTCTTTTTTCATTTGAATTTTCCTCAGCAGCTCTTTATCCATCCAAGGAGGTCTCCTGCCTCTCCTGCTGCACTTCCTTCTGGTTGTAATGCAACACTGCTGAGCTTGTAGCAGGTGATCCTTGAAGACCAACCAAGAGTTTTGAGCCCCCCTGCCCTCTAGGGCTATATCCCATGGATCCTTACTAAGCAGGTTCCTGAAGAGGCCAAAGCCTGCTCTTTTGAAGTCCAGGGCAGTGAGCTTGCTGCACGCTCTTCTCACTGTCCTAAGGATCTCGAATTCAACCATCTCGTGGTCACTGCATCCAAGGCTGCCCTGCAGTGCCACATTTCCAACGAGCCCTTCCCTGTTGGTAAGCACAAGGTCAAGCATGGCACCTCTCCTTGTTGGTTCCTCTATTACTTGCAGAAGAAAGTTGTCTTCCACACACTCGAGGAACCTCCTGGATTGCTTGTGCTGGGCCGTAACGTCATTCCAACAGATGTCAGGGTGGTTGAAGTCACCCATGAGAATGAGGGCCTGTGAGCGTGAGGCTTTTCCTATCTGCCTATAGAGTGCTTCATCCACGGATTCCTCTTGATCAGGGGGTCTGTAACAGATCCCCACAGTAATGTCCCCCATCGCTGTTTTCCCTTTAACCCTGACCCATAAACTCTCTGTTAACTGCTCACCTGTCCCCAGACAGAGTTCCATACTCTCCAGCCTATCCCTAACGTAAATAGCAACTCCCCGTCTCTGCCTGCCAGGCCTGTCTTTTCTAAAGAGTCTGTAACCTTCCATTCCAACACTCCAGGTATAGGAGCCATCCCACCATGTTTCTGTGATGCCTGTTATATCATACCCCAGTAGATGAGCACACATCTCTAATTCCTCTTATTTGTTCACCATGCTACAGGCATTTGCATAGAGGCATCTGAGCTGAGCTCCAAATGAAGCCAACTCATTGCCTGGAGCAGTGGGAATATCTCTGCATTGCTCCGAGCATTTATTATAGGTGCTGGCAACTGACTGGGAGTGTTGGGATGGAATGATGCCCCCCTCCCCCAACACATCTAGTTTAAAGCCTCCTTGACCAGTCTGGCAAGCCTCCAACAGAACTGCATCAGTTCCACCAGCCCCCGCTAGACCTGGCCTACAAACTTGGGTCCCATGTTCAAGACACCCAAACCCCTGACTGTCACACCACCCTTTTAACCATTTATTAACCTGGCCAATCCTCCTAGGCTTTTCTTAGGTCCTCCCCTGTATCCTGAAGAATAGACGAAAAGACTGTCTGAGCTCCAGAGCCTTTAACCACCTCTCCCAGGGCTCTGTAGTCCTTCTTTATGTTCCCCAGGCTACTACTATCTATATCACTAGCAGCCACATGTATCACCATAGTAATAGTCCGTGGGGCTTACCAGAGCAGGCAGCCTCTCTGCCACATCCCTGATGCATGCCCCTGGTAGGCAACACACCTCCCTTGAGACCGGGTCAGGCCGACAGACGAGTGCTCCTGTCCCTTTCAAAGGAGAATCCCCTACCACTACGACCCGCCGCTTTTTCCTGGCAGCACCAGTAGAAATTTTCTTTACTAGCACATCAGCCGGCTGTTTCTGGCGTGAGTGCGTTTCCTCATGAGCCCCCTGCAGGACAGCAAAGCGGTTCTGCGTGGGGGCAACAGGTTCAGGAGGAAGTCCCTTACTTGTAATTGTCATTTTCCTCCTTTTTTTTTTTTTTTTTTTTTTTTGTCACCAGTTCCCAGCTTCGAGAGTTAACAACCTCCTTCTTTCTTCCATGAGCTACAGGGGAAGCTTGAGGACTCTGCACAGTTTGGGCCGGGAGCAAGCAGTCCTGCTTCCTCTCAGCTTCCCTGACATCTTGTAGCCTATTAATAGCTTCCCGCAGCTCAGCCACCAGCTGCAGGAGGACCTCCACCAGGGAACACCCAGTGCAGCACTGCCCATTGTGTACCTTTCCCTCACCAGACCAGTGCAGGCACTCTCTACACCCCGGTCTGCACTGCAGCCTCCCCTCTCATCGGCTCTGTCTGAGTGCCTACTGTGGCCACCGCCGGTGCAGCCAGAGCAGAGCTCCCAGACCGGGCCCTTGTCATATGGCGAGTGCTCACCATCCCGCTCGCCTGCCCGCACAAACTGCCTCAGCCCACTCTGCTTGCCCTCGCTCCTGACCGCTCGGGCTCCCTGGGGCAGGTTTTTAACCACTCAGGGCTGGTGCCGCTCCTCCTGGCTCCGCCCCCTGTGAGTCAGCTGATCACGTCAGCTGAGCTGCCGGATCCTGGGCAGGTCCTGTCGAGGACTCGAGGTTCCCTCGGCGGCTCTTGTCGCTCTGAGTTGAGGCTCCTGGACACTGATGTCCCCCCACTCTGGTGTTCAAGGCGTCCTCTCTCGAGCTACTCACCTCAGCAGTTTTCCCATTCTACACTTTACAATAGCAAGAGCAAGTTATGGTCAGACACAGGACTTTCCTGATCTTAATTAAACCAAACAGAAAATTCTCATTAACTGCAGTGGAGTCAACCAGAAGTCATTAAATATAATGAATCACCTGAGGCAACCCATTCCCCCCTCCTAGGGGCTCAGCCACCTGTGGTCAAGGACAACTCTGGTATGATGCAGCTTGGTAATCCAGGGAGAAGACTGCTGTGGAAAGAGCTATGTGAGAGTAAGTTGTGAGAAGAGGGTTTCTTCTCTCTGGCTGGGGAGCTGTGTGAACTTGCAGGCCCTTGACTGAGCTGTGTTGTAAGCATGCCCTTTCCTGGCCATGTCCTCACTGATCTGAACCTGCTGACTTGGATATCCTGGCTTGACTTTCGACTTGCCTTCTCATTATAGATTTGCCTTACAATCACTGAAAGGCTGGCTGAACCTGCTTGCTGTCACCAGCCCTGATTCTGACCCTAACATGCTGACTTGACTTCAGATTATCTCTCATTTTGTACTTACCTTGTCATCTGAACTGTTAGGTGATCCTAGCTACCATAACCAGACCAACTCTGCTTGCCTTGCCCAGCTGCTGCATGATGGTGCCCTTGGAAGATACTATCTTGCTGTCATCATCATCTCTCAGATAGTCTTCCCTTGTGGAGCAGCCTTCTCTTGCTGCTCCCTGTCATACATAATCTCACTGTCCTTCATTTCCCATCTCTCTTTTCTTTCTCTTCTGCCTTCTTCCTATTTTTGATGCCATCTATCATTTATGCCTTCTTGGCATTTTACACCCTTTAGGCTTGAAGATAATTTATTTTTCCTCCATTTCTTTTCAAGAATGTTCTTTCAGTTCATCTTTTCATGAACCTTTTTACGAGCCTTTTTTACTCTTTTCTCACTCTCTCATTATTCCCCAGGGCTGTGCCTATAGCCTTTTGCTCATCTCACATTATGTTCTCTCTCCAAGCAATTTCATCAGCTGACACATCTTCAGTTATCATCTCCATGCTGATGACTAACAAATCAAGATCAGAATCAATTGTTCTTCTAGTAATATTTTCCATCTGTCCTCTCAAATTATGTCATTTCAAGTTTTTATCAGTTTTAACTAAACTTGTAAAAAATGGCTACTATCTTTCTGTTCAAAAACTTGCCATATCTTTACTTTCCAAAACTTTCTGGATGCTCAGGTGTGTAATCTCAGGATACTTTCAAAGTTTACCCTCCCATTGGTCTTAATAAAAAAAAAAAAAAAAACACAACAAAACCCACATGCCATTTTGGGGTCCTGCTCTACTCAATACCCTCTTTCTCCATTTTTCCAAACAGAAGTGGCCTGTTTTTATTCCTTATAAAATTTTATGAAAACCCTTATAAAAAAACATCTCAATTTGTTCATGTAACACCCTTACCTCAGCACTGTCACATCTGAATTCTTCCACTATCTCCCTGGTTCTCTTTGACATCAAATTTCCATTTTTCAGTCTTGCTTTTAAATCTCCATGTCACGTATAAATCTACATCTTAATTGATTAATTAATCCCTGTATTAGGTAAACCCTACCTAATTAACAAGTTGAAATATCCGAGCTAGTTTTAAATCAGCTGGGTATTGATAGAAGTCAGTTAGCACTAGTGAAATACCAGCAACGGCGGTACTGATCCTCTTGGCAGGATATATTAGCTCATGCATAACTTTATGCATTTGTGGATAAATATTCTTCCTGTTCTTCTGTATAGCTCTGAGGTTCCCTCACAACATTTCAGTAAGCTTTATGCTTATTTATACTTCTTACATTCTGCCAGTATTCCCAGTCTTGCTTAATATGTTTGACAGTCCGTCATCTATATATCAAATAATGTAAAGTCTTTTAGCCTATTTGCATTTAAATTCCTCTTAAAATAATTGTACTTTCCATGATGTCTCCAGTACCTTTCACTAATGTCTGCTTCCTTACCTTGAGAATGGAAGTTGCTAGAGCAGTAGCACTTCTTTAATAAGCGCATATGAGGTGTTAAGAGTAAATTAAACAGGGACCTCAATAACAGAATACAGTTCTCTCCATTTAGTCTGCATTTACCAGTACTTCTATTTTACTAGATTCAAAAGCTTCATCTTTCACATCTTCTGTATCTGACGACAGTTTAGCACACATACTTTGCAAAAGCTCAACTGTTTTCTTCATAAAGATAAAAGCTATTCAGAAAGATGTTCAATAGAGAAAACATCTAAACAGTGTCTAATGTTTTTCCTCCAGAAACTGACACACAGTGTTTTCTAATTAGAATGAGGTAAACTTTTTGTAACTCTTAAGAATTAGTCTTTATTGCATTTTCGGCTGCAGGCATGTGCATTCCATGCAGTTTCACTCAATGAAGATAACATGGTATGTACCAGTCCAGACACAGGCATCTTGGCCTACCTTGGAAAGCACATACATAGCACAGATGTAGGTCGCTTCGTCCCCACATGAAGATTTTAGGTTTTGCTGCAAAATATCTTTACCCCATCCTTTATTATGTCAACTTTATTAGCCATTTTATAGAGATAGATGAGGAACTGGCACAAACTTAAGATTTTATGGAGTTGCTTAACTTTTGGAGACAGTTGGGGGAAAAAAACAACAAACAAGATAGATAAAAGAGGAAAAAAAGCACTTCACTGAGGGCAAACTATCAACATTTTTGGAAATGTTTAATGTTATCTTACCAGCTCCCTACACAATTAGATTTCCCACTTACCAGTTTTCAGACCAGTTTCTGCTGATGAAGGTCTTGATGCTCATTGCATTTTACTCACTTGACTTATTAATGAAAGTTTTTTGCCATTTAATAGAAGTTTTACCTCATTGGGAATATGACAAAAGCAAAACATTATTTTAGGAAAATACATAGGCCTTAATCTAGGATGCTGAAACAAAGTAACATATTTTACTTTATAACTATGGTCTATTATGCTCTATATTTAATACTATGATCTTTTTGGAGTATAATATCTTATATATAAGTAGATAATATATTACAGCCTTGTGTCATTTATATTAAAGCCACTGCACACTCTCCTGCTAATGTAATGAAGCTTTAAAATAGCTTGTATAAAACACATTCAGCTTTTCGTTTATTGTTAATCTAAAGATCAAAAAAGGATTAATACTTATCATATAACTGTTGTTATGCATTTATCTAAACCCAAGCTTTTAAGTTTTATTATCACTTGGTAGCAAATTTACTTGCAAGATGAGAATATATATCCAACCACGCAAAGGTATCATGAAGACATGAGAATCATTATCTCTTTCTACAGAAGCAAAACCAGAAGGCTCAGGGGACAGGGATGAAAAAGTTTACCAAAGGTTAAGAAGTAAATTAATTACCAATATGGAAATACCAGCACAGCATCTGAACAAGGTTTTTTTCTGTCTAGAAGACTGCAAACACCCATGGACAAGCTCCAGTTCTCCTGGCTAAATATCAAACAAGATTATTTCATTAATTTGTAGAGTTCAAAAATATGCTTATGTTGACATGCTTGGGAGCACATAAGCAACAAGCATGTTAAGACTGACAGTTGTTTCAGGAATTGTATTAGAAACCTTAGCAGGGCCAGGTATGTCTTACTTCTCATGACAGTCCAGCAAATTCCAGTATTTAGCAGTTAAGGAGACATGAACTAGTCATTCAAGAAACACTGCCACAGAAAATGTGGTTCTGGCAGCTGACAGTTTAAAAAAAAAATATTCTTCAACATTTGTAAAACTACAAGATACTTATTATCTTTGTGGGGGGTCTTAGAAGGCATGTATTTTGAATTGCTGAACTATGGGAAGAGTGCTGCACAAAGAAGAAATCTCTCACACAATAGTGCTAGTGCTGGAGAGACTGCATCATATTCCAATGTACAAAGAAAACCAGGTGCTACGGGTTTGCTGCAGGTTGATGGTGCTTCCATAAAACCATTTAGAATCATTCATCATTTCTACATGGCTAGCAACAATTAAAGTATTTTATTTCAAAATATGTTATTGACCATATTTTAACACTTTTATGGTATATTTTATATATTCCAATGTCTGTGTTAGGTTTTTACCTCCTTACTTCATTAAATTGTTGTAGACTGCTCCCAAATTAAATACTGTAATGTAAACATAACACTCAAAAATATATTCCACTACAATCTGTGCTACTGTCATGTAGAAGAAATGATGAAGTCCAAGATAGAAAATCTTTCTATACAAAAGTCCCCAAAAGTCAAACATGCTGTGTCCACCTGATGTACATTAATTTATGAAAGGCTTATCTGCTTTGCTACAGTTTAAGGAAGAAAAACTCATTAATATACCCAAACACAGGAACTAAGAGTAGCCAAGAGCCAGCAAATTATTTTGGCAATAGAGGAAGCATTCTGTTTCACCTTTTTATCTTGGCTCAGTTCCTTTATGTTTATATTTTCATCCTCAAAACAATGAGAAATATTAAAGTGAAACACTTTACAATGCTGGTGATCTCACAAAACTGAAAAAAGAATAGGGCAGGTAAGAAAAGTAAAGAATCCCTTCTTCCACAATCAACTTCTCCAGGTTTAAACAGCTGCAGTTCGGGTTACCATACAGTTTTCTCACTGAATGAAGCCATGCTGTCAATTGCTAACAGATACAGAACACTGACAAAGCAATACTGTAGTAATAAATAGTTATTAAATTCACCTATCCAGTGTATAAAAGAATTGAGTAACTCTGTCCCTCATTTGCATCTGCTTGTTCTGAAATATTTTACTGCTATATTAGGTTCACAAAAGATTGGAATGGACAAAACGAGATATAAATTTGCAGTTACTATGGTGATCAACAAATAAGTACTTCAAAAATTAAACATTTCTTCTAAACATCATCTATTTTTATTTGGACTGTGGTTCACTGGTGTATTTTATTGGGTATCAAAATTTATTTTCAGAGTTTCTAGCATACCACATTCCTGGGCAGTATTCCCTCCAGCAAACCACAGCCCACTGCCTTCTCAGCTGCACTACTGCAACAATTTATGTGGCTGCAGTCTGAAATTACCTATATTTTTTTAAAAGTGCTGGTTCTTCTTTTTAGTACTGCACTGAACTCTGACTAGTCTCCAAGGCATGCTGAAAACCCCTGGCTTCTAGCGCCTTCAGTTTAATAAACAACAGCAATATACATCTATCTTGAAGTAGCTGGACTCAGCTAAGTAATTTGATCAGGTTTTTCTCTACTGAGTTTCTATTTGCTGAAAACCAAAGGCACTTATTATGGTTGACTCTTAAGAGTCTTAGAAATGCATGACTTTTCTTTGGAAAATGGCAAGCACAAAGCATCCCATCCCATTCCATCCCATCCTCCTTCAAAAGCACTTTTTCAAGAATATGATGGAAACCTCTTTGAAGGCTGGGCAGATTTAGAGTCTACATGACTGAAATACAAGGCTTTCTATTCAGACTGAGAAGACAGAAATAAAACACTGAATGCTGACATATCTCAGAACAACCATTAGAGGTGCTGTAAATTATACTGACATAACGTACTTTTGTAGCAGAACCTAAAGTACCACCTACGAGTTCCTGGCAAAATCACTACCTCTTTGTAACCACAGATTCTATCTGCAGCAAGTGGATAATAATGTTATCCATCTTTATAACTAATTTTGATAACTTGATATTAAAATTATTGTATGAATCAGTCCTGTGAAAGCCAAAGAACTGGAGTGCAGATGCAGCAATTTTCTCTTGTTTTTCTGAATTTAGTTGGGATGAACCTTTTTGTTATTTAACAACTTGGGTAATAATTGTTCTTGATGTTTTAAGGAGAAATGTGATAAAGAGAAACAATCAGATCTACTCTCAGTACAATTTTTTTCTAGCATTATGGAACAGTTTGGAAAGAAATAGTATTTTTAAACTATTGTCCAAAATGAAGCTTTGCTGCTAATTAAAAAGCCAATAAGATCATGGCCATAATAATTTATAGTATCTTGGTACTTACTTTATCATTCACATGAAGGAACAAACTGTGGTCCCTGGTCCAACTGAGACAAATCCACTTAAGCCTAGAATCCTTCAGAGCACACTGGCTGTCTTCATGCTTCCTATGAAAGGTCCTCACACACATGCACCACATTCATCGTTCATTTGCCTCATGTGCAATACATGAATGTGCCAGTAACCTTAATGCAAACAGTTTGTGATTGACTGTTGCTCACTTTTGAGTACATGCTAGTTCATCACGAGATTAGTGGGCCAGATAAGTCCTCCAGAAAGGGCTGTCTAAGCCATTACTACACGGACAATTAAAGACAACCTGGAAGAAGGGCATCCCTGGAAAAACTAGTACTACTAAACCTGCAGGAATAGGAAGAGATACTTATTTATCAGTGGCATGTTCCAGCACTTTGAGTTTCTGGCATCAGGCTGACTCAGGAATGCTATGCTAAGCTTCCTTCTCTTCAGAAAAGGTTTTGAGTCTCCAAAGAATAGTACCTCCTTGCCAGCATTATAGTATGCTATATCTAAAATGACTCAGCAGCAAGTGTAATCTGGATAGAGAGAATACTTGCACACAGAGACGGAAAACCCCATGGAGCCTTCAGAGTCCTTAACTTAAATCAGCAGGCAGCTTTCTGGGGCTAGCTGATGATTCTCAGTCCAGCACAACGTCCAAATCTGTTTTCACTAGCAACACCAGTTAGGTTGCATGGGCCACTTCTCAGTGTGTCAAATGCAGAGACAGCCAGACTCAGACCTCCCTAGTCTGATTCACGCTTCCCACTGAGAAGCATGCTCACAGTTCACTTGGACCCTGAATTTCCTCAGGGTCAGGATTAAGGTGGAATTTAATTAACTGACAGGCAAGTAGAAAGATCGTCAAGGATAAACAGGTAAACAGGATGCAAGTGTGGAACACTTCAGTCTGCCTCACCTCATGCAGGAGAACGTGAGCTAACTTTCAGAGTTGGTCTCCTGTGCTCCTCCTCCAGTTCAGGATTAGTTCTGCCCAACAAACAACAGACAGGTCTCCAAGGATAATGAATATGCTTAAAACTAATATTGCAATTTTTAATTATCATTCTTAAAAAATAAGTCTTAACTGTAAATGGAATTGGATTTTCCATCAATTTATCCTGCTTTAATAAACAAACCAACCAACCAATGAACAAAAAGATGAACAAAAAACCCACAAACAAACACGTAAACAAAAAGGAACACACAAAACCTCCAATTCTCTGTTTGCTCACTGCTGTTGGCCTTTGCTGGGTTTTACCAGATAACAATGGTGCTGGCTCCTCATCAATACGTGTAGAAGAATACTGTTTGTTTGCATGCTCAGGATAAATGTCAAGTTTCGGAGTCTTTTCAATGATAAGAACCGATTCCTTAGGTTTATCCAACTTCCCTTACTCCTGAATGCGATCTTTTTCTTTTAACTTCCTAGCTGAAGCCCCATGATTGTTGTACTTCCTTCTCTCTGTAATCCTTTTTTTTTTCATAGTTTAGCATCCTTTTTTTGAGATGCTGCTGCAACTTCTTCGGTTTCTTCCATTTCTGCAGGACTTTTCCTTTTGCGTATTGCTTGAGCCCTTTGATTCACTACTGTCAATTTCTGTATTCAGTAATGGACCTGGACTGTACAGTCTTCTTGCACTGCACAGTCTTCTCTGGTGCCTTCACTTTGAGGTTATTTTTTGGCTTTTCTTAGCTATCTTATCTTCAGCAGTGTCAGACACACCAGTATGACCCTCTCCTGCATTTTTGTAACTGATGTGTGTATCCTGAACAACTTGTTTCTTGAATATGAATAGATTTTGCAAGTTTCTAAGTTGCTTATTAACATTTGCAGCTTCTTATTACAACATCTATTGTTAACATATTTGCATTAAAACGATGGTGCTATTTGGGTTCACTTCAATATATTTAAATACTTCCTTAAGCTGCTTTCAACTGAGGCATGTTCTCAAATAATTTGAATTTTAAAACCCCTTTAAGTTTCAAGTCAAATATACATTTAAATATATGTAGCACAGATATTTAGCAAAGCACATTTAAATATGAAAGTAACATATAACAAGTGGCTAACCCATTATTTAAATATTTTCAAATATGAACTGAAGATACAAGAGTTTAATTAAGCTTTCATAAGAAATTACTGGGAAATTTCCCCAAGAGTTTCAAGTTCTCCATATTTTAATTCAAAACTTGTTTAATACATTGAAATGTAACACTTTCCCTAAAAGAATTACACAGGTTACAAAATGGGAGTTTAAAAGAAAAGCAAGGAAATAAAATATTGCAGTAGATATATAATTTTGCCATTGTTTTTAAATGTGTATGTTGTTAAATTTGTAAATTTGTTAAATTTAAACTTGGTACAGAGGACACAACCTGGTCAAACTTTCATTTCCTGATTTTTTTAAGCTGCTATATTTTAGCATACCATCAATATTTTCAAAATACAGAACGTATGTTTCAATGTTCTAGTCAGCCTCCCCTAGAAAACATGCCCATATTCACAAATATGAGTTAACTTTCAAGTCTTCCTATAAAATCCATGGAAAGATATGTCTAATACATATCCTTACAGTTAGCTGGCACATTTTTAGTCCAAATTTTAAGGGATTTGTGCTGGAAACAGTGTTGATAATTATGGGATGTTTTCATTACTGCTGAGCAAGGCTTACACAGCGTCAAGACCTTTTCCACTCCTCACCCCACCAGCAAAGAGGCTGAGGGTGCATAAGAAGCTGGAAGGGGACACAGCCAGGACAGCTGACCCCAACTGACTAAAGAGATATCCCATCCATATGGCATCATGCTCAGCATGTGAAGATGGATGAAGAAAAAGGAAGGGGGGGCGGAGGGGGGGATGTTCAGAGTGATGGCATTTGTATTCCCAAGTAACCATTATGTGTGATGGAGCCCTGCTCTCCTGGAGATGGCCGAGCATGTGCCTGCCCATGGAAAGTGGTGAATGAATTCCTTGTTTCTCTTTGCTTGTGCATGCAGCTTCTGCTTTCCCTATTAAACTGTCTTTATCTCAGTCCATGAATGTTCCTACTTCTAAGCTTCTGACTCCCTGCCCATCCCACTAGTGGGGAGTGAGCAAGCAGAGCAGTATGGTGCTTAGTTGCCAGCTGGGGTTAAATCATGGTAACTCCAATTCTTTTAATATGTGATAATAATACAACCAGAAGTCAGTAAAAACAATACTGATGCCCCCTTCACTTGGAAAGGGCTGGGAAAGATAAAAAGCAGCTATTTTCTGTTTTTTCACAAAGCACATTCCTCATCCAAGACCCAACTTAGAATCATAGAATAGTTAGGGTTGGAAAGGACCTGAAGATCATCCAGTTCCAGCATCCTGCCATGGGCAGGGACACCTCACACTCAACAGTCTCATCCAGAGCTCTGCCCAGCCTGGCCTTAAACACTGCCAGAAAGGGAGCATTCACAACTTCCCTTGGCACCCCATTCCAGTGCCTCACCACCTTACAGTAAAGAACTTCTTCCTTATATCCAAGCTAAACTTCCCCTGTTTAAGCGTGAACACATTACCCCTTGTCCTGTTGCTACAATCCCTGATGAAGAGTCCCTTTCCAGCATCCTTACAGGCTCCTTAAGATACTGGAAAGCTGCTATGAGGTCTCCATGCAGCCTTCTCTTCTCCAGGCTGAACAGCCCCAAATTTCTCAGCCTATCTTCATACGGGAGGTGCTCCAGTCCCCTGATCATCCTCGTGGCCCTCCTCTGGACTTGTTCCAACAGTTCCATGTCCTTCTTATGTTGAGGACACCAGAACTGTACATAATACTCCAAGTGAGGTCTCACGAGAGCAGAGGGGCAGGATCACCTCCTTCAATCTGGTGGTCACGCTTTTGATGCAGTCCAAGATACGGTTGGCTTTCTGAGCTGTGAGAGCACACTGAAGCCGGCTCACGTTCATTTTCTCATCAACCACCACCCCCAAGTCCTTCTCCGCAGGGCTGTTCTGAATCTCTTCTCTGCCCAACCTGTAGCTGTGCCTGGGATTGCTCTGACCCAGGTGTAGGACCTTGCACTTGTCATGGTTAAACTTCATAAGGTTGGCATCAACCCCCCTTACAAGCGTGTCAAGGTCCCTCTGGATGGCATTCCTTCCCTCCAGCGTATCAACTGAACCATGCAGCTTGGTGTCATCAGCAAACTTGCTGAGGGAGCACTCAATCCCACTGTCCATGTCACCGACAAAGATCATGGACAAGATTGGCCCCAAGACCCATCCCTGAGGAAACCACTTGTTACTGGTCTCCAATTTGGCACTGAGGTGTTGACCACAAAACTTTGGTTGCAGCCACACAGCCAATTCTTTATCCACTGAGTGGTCAGTCCATCAAATTGATGTCACTTCAGTTTAGAGAGAAAGATGTCCTGTGGGAGGTCAACTTTTGGAACAAAACCCTTGCATTTAATTGTCCTCCTAATCCTATTTTCTACTTTGTAAATTTTTATTTTTTTTCTTACTACATCTCAGCTTCCTGGATTACTGCTCTCCTCAATTTCGGTATGTGCTAAGGGGAACGATAGTGGACACTAAACAGCTTGGGCCTTGAGAAAGCAGTCCAGCTCCTCTCATCTTCCCTGACACCTTTCATCTACTGACAGTGTCCCACAGCTCACCCCCTATTGCAGGAGGACCTCTACCAGGGCACACCTAAGGCAGCTCTGCCTATTGTGCAATCTCGCCTCAAGAGGTCAGAGCAGGCACTTTCTACACCAGGAGCTCTGCGCTGCAGGCTGTCCTCTCGTCGGCTGTCTATTACAGACACTGTACGCTCAGATGATACCCAGCTGAGGTTTTTAAAACTCTTCTACACAACGGAGTCAGGGACTTGTTCTTCCTGAGTGTTGCAGGGATAAACTGCTCAGTCCACGTGGTTTCAATAGAATTGGAGTCAAAACACTTTATTGAGCTATGCAGAGCATGGAATGAGGCAGCGGTCAGTGAAGTGTTGTGTTCAAGTAGATAATACAAAAGATAAACCCCCAAACCAGAAGTGAATGATAATGAACACAAGCAAATATCTAAACGTCCCTTTGTAACAAACGCAGAAGAGATTTCTTAAATTCTCCTTCCTTCCAAGAAGAGGATCTCACCATAAAGAGCGCGGCAGCAAATGCCACTTGATGTATTGATAAGGAATGGTGAGGAAATCCTGTATGCCCTCTACGTTTCTGCAAAGTTCATGCAGAGGGAACCAAAACCCCTTTCTTTCACATCTGGGATCGCCACAGTCAAACGACTGTACATGCTACGAAAGCCTTTATTGATACAGTCTGGACATAGGGATTAATTTACAGGGACACCCCACAGCGGTGCGCAGCGTGCAGCACTCATGGGCAGGGACATCCCCTCGGCCTGCTGGGCGCAGGCACTGCCTGAAGGCCAGCAGCCCGAAGAACTTACTCCAAGGCATGCTGGGCAGAGGCACAACAGCAGCAGCATGGCTGCGGTGGGCAGGGCTGCAAAGGCCCTGTCACCGCCGTCCCACCACCTGGCAACGGACCATCGCAATGCTCTGGGGCAGTATAAAGCCCCGTGCCCTCTGCCAGTGTTTTGGAGCTCCAGTTCCAGGCACAGGAAGGCTGCTTGCTCCCAGGGTAGATTAGGCCAGCGGCATTTTGCTGTTCCTGGGAGCCACTGAGATGGCTCCAGGTGGAGGCAGAAAAGGCAGATCCAGTGTCCCCTTAGAGGCATAACCAGCCGGTGGACCAGGAGGAGGTCTTGCTGCCGTGCTCAGGAAGTAGCCGATCCTCAGGGCAGATTGGCACCAGTCCCCGGGGGTTTTTTCCCTTCCTCTGAGCACAGAGCACGACCACTTGTCAGGGCTCCTGTGGTCCTGGTGCAGGGACGTCCCCCTGGGTGTCCTGGGCACAGTCACTTTCTCAAGGCCAGACCCCAAAGATGTTTCTCCAAGGCACGCTGGGCAAAGGGGCAGCAGCAGCAGCAGGGCTGCGGTGGGCAGGGCTGGGGGGGCCCCGCCACCCGCGCGTCATAGTGCCAGCACGCGCCAACACAGCATCACAATGCCCTGGGACAGTAGAAGGCCAGTGCCCTCCACCAGTGCTTTGGAGCTGCAGTGCCAGGCACTGGAAGGGTTCTTGCTCCCAAGGTACATGAGCCCAGCGGCATTTTGCTCTTGTGGGAAGCCTCTGAGACGGCTGCAGGTGGAGGCAGAAAAGGCAGGTCCAGTGTCCCCTTGGAGGCATAACCGGCCCGTGGAGCAGGAGCAGGTCTTGCTGCCGTGCTCAGGGAGTAGCCGATCGCCAGCGCTGGGGTCAGGAAGGAATTTTCCCCCGGGGCAGATTGGCACCGGTCCCCGGGGGTTTTTTGCCTTCCTCTGAGCACTGAGCACGACCACTTGTCAGGGCTCCTCAGTCCATTCCGGCTGCGTTATCGCCTGGTGCTCATGCACCACGAAGGTGGCCCCTCGTGTCCTGCAGCTGGGGGAGGAAGGGCTTTTTTGCCCCCAGGCTGCACTAGCAAGTGTCCCCGGGGTTTTTTGCCTCCTCCGCAGCCGAGCACGGGGCTCCTTTGGGTCATTCTGGTCCAAAGGCAGCGGCTCGTGCTCCACGCAGCTGGCCCCCGTGCCCCGCATCCGGGGGGAGGCAGCCTTCAGCACTCCCAGGCTGGCCCCAGCGTGGCCCCGGGACTTGCTGCTGTCCTCTGTGGCACTGAGCACCACCCCGAGTCAGGTCTTCCCTGGCCCTTTCTGGCTGGGTTCTTTCTTGCACTGCTCTCGCCCCACCACGGCGCCACTTCTGCCCCGGCTTTCCTTTGACAGGGTGCAAGGCATGTTTTTTCAAGCTAGAGTTCAGGATGCGTCAGTGCGCTGCTGTCTACGCAGGTGCGTCGGGTTAAGGCAGCTCTGCAAGATCTAAAAAACGGAACCTGAACTAAACTAGACTAAAATTAACTAAGATAAATAACGTATAAATAAATAAATACTCTTTCCACCCGTAACCTGATTTGTCTGATTTGTGTCTTTGAAAGCGGTTTTGGTGCTGAAAACCCCTTGGCATTTCAGGTAAATAATGTCACATTATCATGCAACTCATCGTGACTGGAAAACAACAGCTATGTTATGCACGTAGTTCTGCATGACAAGCTCTGACCTATGTCGGAGGGGCCATGTAGAGGGCAAGTGCCAAGGGCGGCCGGTCCCCGACACTGAGGCTTATTGAACACCCTCTGGCCGCTGAGGCGGGACGTCCCTCTTGCTGTGGGCGGGACGAGAGGCGGATGAGCTAGGCTTTCCCGTCGCAGCGGCCGCTAGCCTTTTGAATCGGTGCTCGCCGCTGCCATTCCTCAACGGCCGCAGCCTGAGGCGGGAGCCTTGGCCCGCCCTTTAGCCCAGTCTTGTCAGTGGCATGCAACGGCGAGAGGGACAGTGTCACTGCAGAAACCAGAATGCTGAAGTTTTAGTTAAATTAGGGCCTGCAAGTGAACCTGAAAAAGGAGTTTCCTTTCCAGAGGATGTGCCATTTTTTTTAGTACAACGCAACAGCCTTTAATAAAGCAGAGCTGAAATAATGACATCTGATGTGTGTTTTGCTCTGTGTTCGGTTTGTGTGGTGTCACAAAATACAGGACACCCCGGCGTTATGGTGTAGTATTCATCAGGCATTTAGCAGCATGTGTGTATTAACACTGCAGCAGGACTCTGTGTGCATTAGATAGTCGCAGCCGGGGCCACACAATTAAGAAATTGTAGGGTAATGTGGGATGTCAAAATGTTACTAAGCAATTGAAAGTTTTTACTGGAGCTTCAGGATTAAATTAGATTTATCAGTGATCAAAGTGCAACTGCATGTTGCTTCTAACGTAAATACTATCAGTTTTCATACAGGCAACAGGTGGTGTCTTAATATTTCATATGAATAAGAAGTGGCCCTCTCAGGCAGGGCACTGGTGTGTATCTTTCTCACCCTGTGAGAAAAACAAGTGTTTTTTTTAGTACATGGAACTTAATAAATACATAAAACTGAAGAGGAAGCCCCATCCCTGTCATAAGGTCCTTAACAAAATAAAGTAACATTTACATAATCCATTGGATAAAACAAGAGCAAACAAGAATAGCTAATGATCTTAAAATACAAAAATATGTAACCTATGTAACTGCATGTTTGTTTTAACCATTCTCTTTTCATTATTCTGTATCTTTACTAAGACACAAACCATGCAACTGGGCAAATACATGAATGTGATGACTCACTTTAAAAAATGTAGTTGATGAATAGCTTGTAAATACACATGGACTAGATACTTGTATTTCGTAATTAATACAATGAGGAACATAATAATGAGCAGATTACTAGACTAGAATATGATGCAAGTATTGAACCTGCATATAAACTGTACTTCAGTAATTACTGTTGCATGATCAAGTACTTGCAGGTTAGGAAATGCCCTAGCTAGTTTGTACATACAACTTTAATTCCTGTTTCTTTCTGCTTTACATATCTTCAGGTGTAATGGAAGAAATGATACTTTATCATGTACCTGAAACATCTTCGCTTTACATGATGGGAAATCCTAAACTAGTAGCTATTGATAATTTCATTCAGATTGTTGATATACATTACACAGTTTACAAATCATGCTTTGGAAATGTATTATTTCCTTATGGCTTTTTCCTCTTTCTTTACAACACAAGTCACTGCTGTGAGTACTTTACATACATTATTAATTCATGCATTTTCAGAGACACTTTGTATGATGGATGAGGCGAGGGTGGAATTTTATACATGAATCTAATGAGAGCAAAGCCTGTAGTGTCAACCTATGTTGAAAGTCCAAGGTGAGCCAGTTTTAGCGCTTTATGTGTTCTGATCAGGGTTCAAACTGGCTTCACCTACACATATGAGTCACAAGTTCCACTGCGCATGATGACATTTCCAAATTGTATCTTTCACTACTTTTCCAGATTTTATTGGAGTAACTAGGCCAAGATCATACAGGAAGACAGAAATTCAAATACCAGGGGGTTATGCAGCTGCCTGAATCCTTTCTTCACCTCATTCACTTCACATATTCTGAAAACAAAGGAACTGAAATGTCAGAGACAACTTCATTCCCGGAGGATCATGTTTCATGCACTGAAGGCACTGGAGGAAGCAGGGATCTTGCAGAAGTACTAAGTGACCATCTAATTAAGGCCCTTCCTCCATCATACTTGCAAAAGTGACAAATGTGGCACACACAACACTTTTTTGCAACATTGGCATGCCTTTAAAATTGGGCCTTGTGTGTTTTTTCTTCTGCTTTAATATAACTTTTAAAACTTGAAATAAAAAAAAAAAAAAAAAGAAAGAAAGGCAAACATACATGTGCTCTCTATCCCCTGTCTCTCCTGAAATTCCATTGTGTGGAAATACATTTACCCCACACAGGGTCTGAGCAATACTGAATCATTCAGATTGACAGCAAAGACTTCCTGGTAACTTGTTGCTTCTTTCTATACAGAGAGATCAGAAGAAAGGTTACATACCTTTGCATTGTTTCCAAAGCTGTTTGATGATGGCAGATGCACACATTGACTTATGGATTAATTCCAGGCTCTAAGAGGAGTTTCTCCTTTTTTCCCTTAGCCATTCTATTCTTTTGAGTTCTCCTGGTAATCAAGTTTGCTTTGTCTTCTTTAACATGAAGCTGCCTAGGAGACTGGTACTCCAGTCAGACTGCATGTGCAAATTCTCCATGTTAGTGGTTGAACAAGGAAAACTTCAGACATTACCCACAGTTTTAGTTTTAGCACCACAGTAGCTTTGAGTACCATAACCGAAATGTTAGATGTTTTGCTGAGCTCCAGTTCTCAAGCTAAGCTACTTCTTTGTTAGCCAGCAGGGGGACAGAACTGCAGCTGTAAGGATCTGATGATTGCACTACCTACCAGATGCAGCATAGGTGTCGAATTAATACATAACAGCTGTGTGACAGTGGAGATCTCTACATACAGATACAATATTTCTAAAAAATCATAAACCATACACTATTTTCATGTAGAAGTGAAAACAATAAAAATGGATAGTTTATAGGTAAGAGAACTCTATTAGTATTTACTGAACAGATGGGAATTGTTTTGCTGGGGCTTATTTGGCCAAAGTTTGATGGCAGTCATAAAAATAGCAAATTCACATCACTAGTATCAGAGAGGTTCTGCTGCCAAATTCAAAGTCCCTGCTCCAAAATGTGGCAATATTAGACCTGACTGTTCTAATATCTTAGTACTAGGGAAATTAAATGGGATAAACATGATCCTTTCATAAGGGCTCCCAAGATGAGACTGGGAACTTCTAAGCCACTAAGACTGTCCTCCATACTGGAGAAACTACTGGTAGAAGCTATTGGTGGAAACTAGTACAAATATAAAACTGAAAGACATATATAAATCTGGTATACCTGGGAGGAGTCACCATCACTTCTGTAAGTGTGAAATAATGCACACTAGGAAAATAAAATGCAATAGCGTATATTAAAAAAAGGATTCTAAGTTGCTATTAATTCCTCCTCCCTCTCCTGAAAAAAATGAGGTTATTGTTGTTAGTTCTCCAAGGAGAACTAACATTTAGTGCTAAGTAAATAATGTTAAAAACTGTTGGAATACGAATGTAAAAACAAGCAGAAGGTTGTAAGCAAAGAAAAGTTAAAAATCAGAAGAAAACATCATTGGCCTGTTGTATGCATGGATGGTATGCCCACATCTTGATTACTACATCTACCTAGGACAATCCTACCTCAGAAAGAATAAAAATTAGAGAAGGTGCAGAGAAAAGTGACAAAGATAACAAGAGGCATTGAACTGTGTAATTTAGGTCAAGAACCTGGTTTTAGTTTTCAGCAGAACAGCAGAATCCTTGTTATCCAACAGATACAGTAAAGGTATAGAATTAGGAGTGACTGGAGAATGAGTTGGAAATTATTATTTGTCATTTATAAAATGAAAGAAAGAGGGCGGTACATTAGAAAATCAATCCGCCAATTACAAATTAAGTCAAACTAGAAATCATTTCTATTACAGGAACTAGAAACATAAATGACTTTTAAAAATACTGCATAAATTCATGGAGTGTATGTCCACTGGTAGCTAATGAGCACTGTGAACCAGATGCAGAAACAAGCTTCAGAAACCCCTTCATCACCTCTCAGAAGCTAAGTGTGTCTACCAATGCAAGGATTACTCTGTACTTGACCTGTTTCCTATATTCCTCCCTAGGTATCTGCTGTTGTTAGCAGCAGCAGCCTGACATTTCATTCCACTCACTGGCTGTTCTCACTTTCTTACATTACTAAGTGATATTAGCACAGCAAGCCTATGCCAAATAAACAAGCAAAAGCATTCACTGATCTGCATGTGCCCTAGATTCCTGTGCTTTTTTCAGTTTTCACTAATTGTGTATTTGCCGTGTTGCACCCTGAAGAAAATATTTCACTAATGCCATGAGAAGTTTTCTTTACCCAAACACCCAGACTACTGATTTATGGATGTGTTTTATTCTCCAACATGTGTTTAAATTCTAATTTATTGTTCTATGTTATGTAACATTAGATTTAGCTGCATTTAAAGGAGTGCAGCTGGGCTTCTCACATATTTTTCCAATTCCATGAATGGGGTGAAGTGCATATGGGAAAGCATCCATTTTATTCAAACCCTTTGGTAGGTCAGGAAATGGTCCTAAGTTGGTGTGATGATGGAGCTAGAAAAAACATATTGCTCCAAAATGGATGGCACTTTCTTAAAATTAAAAAAAAAAAAAAGAAAAAGTAATAAACCCTTAAAATTCTGATTGTATTGAATGACAAAAGCCGAGTCTCCACCATAGAACTTATCTGTGCATTTACTTCTTTTTTAACATTTTCTTCAGTGGGGTTAATATGATGCCTCTCTGTTTTACTGGATTAGCAAGAGCTAGATATATTTACAAGCACGCATATCACTCTAGGAGCTTACAAAACTCTGACTCTGGTTAGATATTCAGATTATGTGTGCAAAAGCAGAATGACATAAACACAATTTCTTCCTCTGTTAAATATAAATGAAACACGTTTAAAAATTATTAGAGACACACTGCATACATAAGTGTAAAAAAATAATTTCCTCATGAAACCTGCTACAAAGCCCAGTGAGAACTTTAAAGGGAGAGCTGTAGGGAGGGAAAGGAATTATGGACCTGACTATAATGGAGATGAGCTGAAGTGAAGGTAATAAAGAGGCTATAATGAGTAAATGTTCCTAAGTTTTCCAGTCCTTTGACTAGAAATACTTCATTTAAGAAAGCAAACTCTGTACTCACAGGCTTTTAAAATCACGTGATTCTTCTTCTGGCTTTTATTTAACTCCAGGAGCATTCTTGCTACAAAACATGCATATGTTCCTTCATTTCTTCCTTTCTTTCCTAGATGCTAAGCTATTAATACTGTAGTAATAAAGTCCATTTGATTTTACATTGGCTCAGTAGCTTCCAGAGTCTATTTGGTGTGTTGTTTGATAAATGAGGAAATTCAGTGAAGTGTGAGTAGGTTAACTAGTGATTGATTGGATGATATCCACTAAGTAATGAGAAAAATGTGTTAACAGTGGGGAAAATTTTTGGTTCAGAAAAGTAAATGAGACTTAAGCAAGTAAACCCAGGTAAGCTGCTTTTTTTTAATTGTGACAGAAACATCTATAACTATCCTTTCTGACAAATGTTTTAAGCCTACCTGAAATAAAGGTCTGTGGTAAAGCTTTATAAAAAGCAGACGAGAAGAGCGTGTGGGAACTCGGCTCTGTCTTGTGTAAAATAATTGAGCTCAACTCAGTTGCGAGTCCATAGTGCTTGCAAGTACTTTGCATAAAGGTATTACCAGTCTTTATAAAGTACTTCCAAGCAATATAAACTACCTTAGTTCATAGTTCACTTTAATACCTTACAGCAAGTATGAAGAGATATAAATAACAGTGAAGCAACCTAATATTTTTGTGCACAGCTTCATAGTCATTATTTCTTCACATCTAAACAAAAACTGTTGCATCTCGACTTGCATCAATTTAAGTAACTTGGTTGGGTAACAGCAGACACTAAAGCCATACTGCTATTCTCACAGTTCTTGTAACCAGAGAGAAGTTATCACTCTGTCCGTAAGTGTTCTGCCATTAGTTCTAGATACCCCATGTGGAAAATACACAGAAGGTACTTCACTGGTTTTTAACATTTTGTTTTCAAATCAAGTAACCATAGTATACACCTGGGTACCATCATCCACTTCCACACAGCTACAAGGCTCTATATGGAAGTTTTCTTTATCATTCCCATTTGAAATAGTGCTAGTATGTGCTGCTAAGTACCAGAGAGTGGCCATCAGAGCTCACATTAGAGTCTGAGAGAATGGGAAAGCTCCGGTCCAGTTACAACTCAGTGCAGTGATTAAAGCAACCACAGTGGAAACAGGGATGGGAAACAGAAGCTTCAAAGCTGTTACCCATAATCAGTATGTGTGGTTCACACAGCATCATAGAGTCATAGAATGGTTAAGACTGGAAAGGACCTTAAGATCATCCAGTTCCAACCCCCCTGCCATGGACAGGGAAGCCTCACACTAGACCATGTCACCCAAGGCTCTGTCCAACCTCGCCTTAAACACTGCCAGGGATGGAGCATTTACCGCGTCTTTGGGCAATCTGTTCCAGTGCCTCACCACCCTCACAGTAAAGAACTTCTTCTGTATCTAACTGGAACTTCCCCAGTTTTAGTTTAAACCCATTCCCTCTTGTCCTGTTGCAATAATCCTTGAAGAAGAGTCCCTCTGCAGCATCTTTGTAGGCCCCCTTCAAATACTGGAAGGCTGCTATGAGGTCTCCATGCAGCCTTCCCTTCTCCAGGCTGAACAGCCCTAGTTTTCTCAGCCTGACTTCATATGGGAGGTGCTCAAGACTCCTAATCATCCTTGTGACCCTCCTCTGGACTTGTTCCTCCTTCTTATATTGAGGACACCAGAACAGGTATAAAAAAGACTTCATACCAGATACTACTCCACTATCTAGAACCACTGCTTGACAATTTGAAATCACATGTAAAACTGGATAATGTCTAATAAAGCTATTAGGCAACAAAATAGTCTAAAACCCATGTAATGCCTTACTTATCATTTAAAAAGAATCATTGGGTTAAATGCAAAGGTTACTGAGATATGATTCCGCAAAAATCTAATTAGGTCTTAGATTAAATCTTTTTAGATTCTTGAGATTGTTTTGTACATTTGTAAATGCCTATGCACATGGAAGAATTTTTAGCTGATTTTTCCCAGGGCTATTGATTTAAAGAATATGTAGCAGAATGAACAGAAATATAGTGTGGTATCAATCTCCAGGGCTATGTTTCAATCTGACCAAGACTTACTCAAAGACTTCTTAAAACAAAATAGAACACAAAAACCGGTGTTGCAAAATGCCTTTTATTTTGATTTTTGTCTTAATGTTTTGGAAGCTGCTGTTCCTGGACCCTTCCTTAGATTGCCAGCACTGTTCCTCAGCTCTTTGATTTGAGTTGAACAAAAGTTTTATAAGGCTTATTTTGGTGTTTGTTTTTTCTTTCCATTAAAGCTAGTAGTTACAAAGAAAATTTTGTCCCTTAGAAAAAAAATAATTTTTGTTTGAGTTTTGGTGCAGCTCTGAAAATAACAGCACTTAAAGGAGTTATAAGACTTGGCCTTTTAAAAAATGAACTTAGAGGAAATCTACAGCATGTAAAATAATAGAAGTTCCAAACTAAATTAAAATTAAGTTCTTTCTGAACTGCTCTCATAGCAAGACTCAAGTTGAAGGGGGATGTAACTGCTAAGGCCCAATTCAGACAAAAAACTAAGTTAAAGTAGCTTCAGGGCTGCTCTAGCTGTCTGATGAAGGTTGCTATTATGTTGTTGTGCCATTTATGGATCATGGGAATGCAATACCCAGGGGCATGCTCCAACAAATTCAGGACCTGGAAAACCATGGTTCTGTTTTGTATGAGCCCCAGCTACTTTTACTTCAAGGATTACTCTAGACAGCAGTCATATCTGCTTTTCTTCCTCCTACTCTTGCTTTACACAAAGAAGGAGATGGGCCCAAGACTGGCCTAAAAATGTGTTGACAATTTAGGCCATTATTCATTAGTTACTGTTTGGAAGCTTCAATCCCTGTACTGAAGAACAAATGGGAATCATTCAGAGTTAGACTGAAATAGGACACTATTTATTTCTCCCTTCATAATTTAAGTTCTGAACAAAACATTATCCTGTGCTTTAGGTCTGTTGATCTGCCAAATACAGGTTTAAAATTCTAGTAGGCTGTGAGTCTTTTCAACAGAAGAAAAAGACAAAAAGGTAGAGGCATAGTATTGCAAATGGTAAGAAACAGGAGGCTCTTGTGAGCAAAGAATAGAAGACACAGAGTGCCTGCGGAATGTGGACAAAAAGAGCAATGAAGGTCATGACAAGAAAAGTAGAGTCATGCAGAAGACTAAAATAATGTCAAAACTTCATACAAGAGCATGCAGGACACACAGAAGCCCTGAGAAGGACTAAGAACACAAAAGAGAACCTGGCTCGACAGAAGGATGTTAGGCACTGTTGGAGAGATAGGAGACATCTGCATCATCTGATGGATAAAAAATGGAGGAATAAGTACCAAAGAGCATGAGTACATTTGGCACAGGAAAACATCTGGAAGATTCCTGACATAAATAAATATGGAATAAATAAATATGGAACTCAGCTGAGTGAGGACTGGAGAGATAAAATCAGTTCTCTAAATGCGGACTGAGCACACTGAGGGAGGCCATCTTAAAGTAACTTTGCCAGGCTAGGGTCAAGAATTGAGAGAATCACAGTGAAGGTAATCCAAGATTAAAAACCAGTGGATGAACTGGTCTAAGGAGCAAGATAAGAATGTAGTCTGTGGCAAGACCAAGAGTCAGGAAGGAAAGGAGTCCCTAGTGTAAAGAGCAGCAGTGAGGCATGTCATAAAATCATGGAATAGTCCAAGTTGGATGGGACATCAGAAAGTCATCTGGTCCAGCCTCTCATGGAAAAGGGAACCTAGATGAGATTATCTAGCACCCTGTCCAGTCACATCTTGACAGCCTCCGGAGATGGGGATTCTACGCTGGAATTGTTCCATATTGTTCTCACTGAAAAAAAAAATTCCTTCTTATATCAGGATGAAGCCTCTCGTGGTGCAGCTTGTACCCATTTCCCCTTATCTTCTCCACTTCTGAAGTGAGAGCTTCTGTCTCCTTTGTAGCTGTCCTTTAAATACTGGAATACAGTGATGAGGTTCCCCTTCTCCAGGTAGAAAATACTGAACTCCTCTTTCCTCACAGGACAGGTTTTCCAACCCTTTGACCATCTTCATGGCTGTCCTTTGGAATCTCTGCAGTCGTATATGTGTTTCTTGACTCGTGGCCACCAGTCTGTATATGTGTTTCTTGAATGGTGGCCACCAGAGGTGAATACAGTACTCCTAGTGCAGCCTGACAAGCACTGAGTAGAGTGGGATGGTGACACCTCTGCCAGTAATGTCCCTGGAGATGCAGCCCAGGATCCAATTTGCCTTTCTTGCTGCAGTGGTGTACTGCTGACTTAGGTCAGGGTAGCCAGACCTGTCATGGAGCAGAAAAAATTAATTAGAAGTGTATCATAGCCTAGAAGTACACTGAACAGTGAAGGACCGCTATTGCCTAATGCTAACTTGGGGAAAATGTTAAGTCACTTGCCAGTTCCTTGTTGATGGGACACACTGAGCCCTCAATCACTGAAGAGACAGACTGCAGGTAGGCTCTTGCAGGTTTGCCTGGCCAAAATAGAAGAAGTCAACTGCATGACCTTCTCACGGTATATATTTCAATGTATGCTCACGTCTCATGTATAAAAGAGTGAGGACCTACTTACGTTTTATGTTTCAATATTTTTAGTTCAAGAGTTGAATGACAAAAGTAGGAATGTTTTCAATACAAGGACCTTCAGTTCTTAATTAACATGTACTAGAATAGAAATCTTGGCTGACAGGCAATATCTTGTCATTTGCTCCCCTTAGAAAATCTAAACATAAAGCAGCAAATACAGCTGCAAATCACTTTTAAACTATAAATTATTGAGACCAATACAAGATTTTTCAAACTGAACTACTAGCTCTTCCAGGTTTCAGTGGTATTCAATCACAACTAATTAGCCTCTGTTTTCAGAAAGTATGTATTCTTAAAAAAAATACACATTTTTGTTCTCAAAAATTTATTGATTGTAAACTGATTGTAAATAGATTGCAAATAATTTTAGGGAAAGTTGCATCAAGAGAAATGCTAGTGGCAATTTGTAAGGTAAAACTAAAATTCTATCATCACGAAAGAAATTCCATGCTAGTTTTAAAAATTAAGAGGAATCTGAGATTAAATAAGACAGTATGAAAATAAACAATATATTCATAAACTGTTAAGCTCCCTTTTCTTGTATCTGTGGAGTGATAAGATGCATATGTTAACCTGGCCTATACAGGTAAGGCAAAACTAAAGCCTTTTTTCTGCCTTATACCAGACTGTGAAGCACATGATAAGGTTTAATAATCAGTGTTAGAAGTGTAGCTCATCACTTGCAGATGTACGGTTCACAAATCACTGTGGAACATTTGCACTAAGATTTTTGTGTAACAGCCTTATCCTTGGATGCTGTGCATATTGTCCATCATGGCTCAGACCAAAGTGGCTCTGGCAAAGCTGCTTGAAAATTTACTGCATAAGTAAAGGTGCTGTTATCCAGCTGGCAATATATGTACTGATTCTAGCCTGTAAGATGTTTCCTTTTGATCTGATATTTTTTATTTGTGGAAACAACAGATCATTTTCTTTTCACAGAAGAGAAAGACTCTTCTTGCTCCCCGCTAAGAGATGCTGCAACCATTAGGTCCTTATGAGTGTAAACAGCAGGGCTAAGACCGCATTTCTTACTGTACATGAGCAGTGTGGGAATGAATGTTACTATCAATTCTGCACCACAGGGAGGGCAAAACTGGGACCAATGTAATATAAGATGCACAAAATGTTACATGAAAAGGCTCCACCCCTGTCACATGGTATCTCTACTAATTGTTTGTATTTATAATGAGCAAGCTAATTAAGTTTGGTCAGCTTAGTCTTCAGAGCTTTTTCTAAATTAAGAAAAAGATTAATAGCGATAACATTGTTTCAACTTAAAAATAGGGAAACTGCCAATTAATATATACTATAAGTCAGAATCCCTAGAAAATTGACAAGGATGTAAAAAAAGCAAAGAAGATTTCATCAGCAAAATTAGGGAAACAAGAAGGAATTTAAGCAAAATTAGGTAAAAAGAAGGTCATAAGTATTGTATTTCTCCTTGAATGGGTTGAAATATTACAGCTGATAATATTAATGCAGAAGAGCAGATATATCAAATATGCAATTTCATATCTGAGAATATGATGGATGATGTAATAATACCAGATGATGTATATGAGCTACTTTGTTTTCCAACAGCAATCAATAATGGTATGAAAAAGCAGCCACTGTATTATGATATCTTACGATAATTAATGCCTTATCATGTGCATCCTGGAATTTCAGATGAGCTGACCAATTAACACATTGAGCTTGCTGACCAGAGTTTCTGCTGCCTGACTCTAGTTACTCAGTGAAAGGCACCCAAACTGAAATAGTGTTATCTATAAAAAAGCTAAACTTAATAAGAAACAAGAAGAAACAAAAGCTTTTATCCCTGCAGTTTATAGTCTTGCTGAATCTGGAATTGTAAAGGACTTCGGTTCAATCACCTCAGACCTGCATATCCTCAAAGCTGTATGCAACTGTAGGCTTTTCTTAAATTCCCCTTGCTATACTCTTCCTATGCTCATCAAGCTTTTAATGACTAAACTGGCTTCCATTCAGTATGTCACCAGCATCAGATTGTTTCAAAAAAGAAAAGTCAATTGTGACAGCATTGCTTTGCCGTACAGATGGCGCATTTGTTTGCAGCAACAGTAAATAAACGTGAACACCATGAGTGACTCTGAAGAGTTCTGAGATGTTTTCAACAGTGGCCCTTTATTCAGAATGACAAACGTGAGTTCAGAAAAGAACAGATGAAATCAGATGAACACATAAACCAGTCAACAGGCAAGTCAGTGGAACACAGATGGGCTACAGCCATTATTCACCTTATCTGAATCCATGGCATTTCTGCTGAAATTTCCTACATATAATAAATCCTATGGGAAAATGGTCTCCAATAGTAGCTTGTCTAATAAAATCTGTAAGGGAGCCCCTTAATTGTCAGAAGTTTGTAGGCCAGGTCTAGTGGGGGCTGGTGGAGCTGGTCAAGCAGTTTTGGTAGAAGGCTTGCCAGGCTGGTCAAGGAGGCTTTAAACTAGATGTGTTGGGGGAGGAGGGCATTATTACATCCCAACACTCCCAGTCAGCTGCCAGCACCTATAATAAATGCTCGGAGCAATGCAGAGATATTCCAATCAACGAGCCAGCTTCATCTGGGGCTCAGCTCAGATGCCTCTATACAAATGCCTGTAGCATGGGGAACAAACAAGAGGAATTAGAGATGTGTGCTCATCTACAGCGGTATTATATAATAGGCATCACAGAAACATGGTGGGATGGCTCCTATGACTGGAGTGTTGGAATGGAAGGTTACAGAATCTTTAGAAAAGACAGGCCCGGCAGGCGGGGAGGGGGTGTTGCCCTTTATGTTAGGGATAGGCTGGAGAGTATGGAACTCTGTCTGGGGACAGGTGAGCAGTTGACAGAGAGTTTGTGGGTCAGGATTAAAGGGAAAACAGCTATAGGAGACATTACTGTGGGGATCTGTTACAGACCACCTGATCAAGGAGAACCTGCAGATGAAGCACTCTATAGACAGATAGGAAAAGCCTCATGCTTGCAGGCCCTCGTTCTCATGGGTGACTTCAACCACCCTGACATCTGTTGGAATGACGGTACGGCCTGGCACAAGCAATCCAGGAGGTTCCTCGATTGTGTGGAAGACAATTTCCTTTTGCAATTAATAGAGGAACCAACAAGGAGAGGTGCCATGCTTGACCTCATGCTCACCAACAGGGAAGGGCTAGTTGGAAATGTGATACTCCAGGGCAGCCTTCGATGCAGCAAACACTTGATGGTCAAATTTGAGATCCTCAGGACAGTGAGAAGAGTGTGCAGCAAGCTCACTGCCCTAGACTTCAAGAGAACATAATGTCCTCTTCAGGAACCTACTTAGTAAGATTCCATGGGATATAGCCCTAGAGGGCAGGGGGGCCCAAGACTCTTGGTTGATATTCAAGAATCACCTGCTACTAGCTCAGCAGTGTTGCATCACAACCAGAAGGAAGTGCAGCAGGAGGGGCAGGAGACCTCCTTGGATGGATAAGGAGCTGCTGAGGAAAATTCAAATGAAAAAAGAGGCTTATAAAAGGTGGAAGCAAGGACAGGCTGCCTGGGAAGAATACAGGGATGTTGTCTGGGAAGCTAGGGACCAGGTTAGGAAAGCTAAGGTCCAGTTAGAATTAAACTTGGCTAGGGATATTAAGGAAAACAGGAAGGGATTCTATAGGTACATAGCAAATAAAAAGCAGACTAGGGATAATATAGGCCCCCTCAGGAAGCTCTAGGGTGAATTAGCTACACAGGATTTGGAGAAGGCTGAGGTTCTGAATGACTTCTTTACCTTGGTCTTCACTGGCAAAGGCTCTGACCGCACAACTCAAGTCTTGGAAGGCAAATGCAGGGACTGTGAGAATGAAGACCTTGAGCCCGCTGTAGGAAAGGAACTGGTTTGAGACCATCTTAAAAATCTGAACGTGCACAAGTCCATGGGACTTGATGAAATCCATCCGCGGGTCCTGAAGGAGCTGGCAAATGAAATTCCTAAGCCGCTGGCCATCATATTTGAAAAATCATGGCAGTCAGGTGAAGTTCCCGACAACCGAAAAAAGGGAAATATAACCCCCATTTTCAAGAAGGGGAAAATGGATGACCCGGGGAATTACAGACCAGTCAGTCTCACCTCTGTGCCTGGCAAAATCTTGGAGCAGATTCTCCTGGAAGGCATGCTAAGGCACATGAAAAACAACAAGGTGCTTGGTGACAGCCAGCATGGCTTCACTAAGGGGAAATCCTGCCTGAACAATTTAGTGGCCTTCTATGATGGGGCTACTGAAATGAGGGACAGGGGTACAGCAGTTGACGTCATCTACCTGGACTTGTGTAAAGTGTTCGACACTGTCCCACCTGACACCCTTGTCTCTAAATTGGAGAGACATCAGTTTGATAGGTGGACCACATGGTGATAAAGAACTGGCTGGATGGCTGCACACAAGGGTTGTGGTCAATGGCTCAATGTCCAGCTGGAGACCAGTAACGAGTGGTGTCCCTCAGGGATTGGTTTTGAGAACGGACTTGTTTAACATCTTTGTTGGTGACATGGACAGTGGGATTGAGTGCTCCCTCAGCAAGTTTGCCGATGACACCAAGCTGTGTGGTTCAGTTGATATGCTGGAAGGAAGGAAGGAATGCCATCAAGAGGGACCTTGACACGCTTGTGAGGTAGACTGATGCCAACCTTATGAAGTTTAACTATGTCAAGTGCAAGGTCCTACACCTGAGTTGGAGCAATCCCAGGCACAGCTACAGGCTAGGCGAAGAATAGGTTCAGAACAGCCCTGTGGAGAAGGACTTTGAGGTGCTGGTTGATGAGAAAATGAACATGAGCCAGCAATGTGCGCTTGCAGCCCAGAAAGCCAACCGTACCCTGGGCTGCATCAAAAGCAGCATGACCACCAGGTCGAAGGAGGTGATCCTGCCCCTCTACTCTGCTCTCGTGAGACCTCACTTGGAGTATTGTGTGCAGTTCTGGTGTCCTCAACATAAAAAGGACATGGAACTGTTGCAACAAGTCCAGAGAAGGGCCACAAGGATGATCAAGGGACTGGAGCACCTCCCATATGAAGACAGGCTGAGAAAGTTGGGGTTGTTCAGCCTGGGGAAGAGAAGGCTGTGTGGAGACCTCATAGCAGCCTAACAGTATCTGAAGGGGGCCTATAGGGATGCTGGGGAGGGACTCTTCATTAGGGACTGTAGTGACAGGACAAGGGGTAATGGGTTAAATCTTAAACAGGGGAAGTTCAGATTGGATATAAGGAGGAAATTCTTTCCTGTTAGGGTGGTGAGGCACTGGAATAGGTTGCCCAGGGAGGTTGTGAATGCTCCATTCCTGGCAGTGTTCAAGACCAGTTTGGATGAAGCCTTGGGCGATATGGTTTAGTGTGAGGTGTCCCTGCCCATGGCGGGGGGGTTTGGAATTTGATGATCTTAAGGTCCTTTCCAAACCTAACTTCTATAATTCTGTGATTCTATGAAGATGAAAATCAGAGAAAACAGCAGAATGTATTTAATGAAGCAGAATCATCAATTGCATGTTCCCTTGTTTTGGCACATGAAACTGCAAATAATTCCACAGCAGTGGCAACAGGTGTATCTTACAGTCTGGGAACAAAGCTCTCACAGTAACAGCTGTAGACATAGGAGAGGAATGCAAGCAAGTGAAAAAGGTGCTTTAACAGTTACTTCTGCTCACAAACATCCCAGTGAATATTTCTTCAGCATCAATTTTAATACAAGGATGAGGATCCAGGGCTTGAATTCAAAAGCACCTAATAGCATCCCACCTGAAATTCCAAGACCTGGACCAAAGCTGATGTAATTCTGTTTCAAGTATCAGCAGGTAATAGGAAAGTATGCAGAACGATTCCAATCAAACAATTGCCAAAGTTAAAAGAAAGGTTTCACAGTGAGCTTGCTTTTTTTTTTTTCTTCAGATTTTTTTTCCTGCCTTTGCTCTGGAATCACAGCCAGTATTTCAGAACCAGTTTCAACCAATTAAATATAGACAACTGAAAGACCAGATTTGTTAAAAGACATCTGTTTCAACATGGCATGGCTACAGTGTACACCACCATGTAAGATTTTTCATAGAATCATAGAACAGTTAGAGTTGGAAAGGACCTTAAGATCATCTAGTTCCAACCCCCCTGCCATGGGAAGGGACACGTCACACTAAACCAGGTCACCCAAGGCTCTGTCCAACCTGGCCTTGAACACTGCCAGAAAGAGAGCATTCACAACTTCCCTGGGCACCCCATTCCAGTGCCTCACCACCCTTACAGTAAAGAACTTTTTCCTTATATCCAATCTAAACTTCCCCTGTTTAAGCTTGAATACATTACCCCTTGTCCTGTTGCTGCAATCCTCGATGTAGAGTCTCTTTCCAGCATGTTTATAGGCTTCTTAAGATACTGGAAAGCTGCTATGAGGTCTCCACGCAGCCTTCTTTTCTCAGGCCTTTTCAGGCTGAAGAGTCACAACTTTCTCAGCCTATCTTCATATGGGAGCTGCTCCAGTTCCCTGATCATCCTTGTGGCCCTCCTCTGGACTTGTTCCAACAGTTCCATGTCCTTTTTTTCATATGGACATAGATTTAATTTGAAAAGGCAGGCACATTTTGATTCCTACCACAGCTCAACAGAAGATACTTTCCAAAACTCTTGAAGATTATTAATGCACAAAAAGGTGTAGGTTGTGACCTGACCAATCTCTACAGTAGATCCGAGAAGATACTTCCAGATCATCATAGGATACAACAGAAAGAATGGGGGAAAAGTTATACTCAGAGATGTGTGGTGTACCATGGTGACAAACAGCAACAGATGTTTTGGAGGTTTATTTGTGTTTCCCATTTTCAAAAGACTCCTATGCATTTTTGTAATTAATTGGTTCTCCACCTATATCAACTTGGCTCTTTTTCCACACTTTCTGCCACTGAACATCATCCTAAACCATTTGAACTGTCACTGGCAGGACTTCTGATGTGAAAAGGATGAATGACGTATCAGCTTGTGACAACACTGTAATTTAAACCTACTTGGTCTAATCATAGAGTATTTGAATATGAAGTCCCAGCACAAGGAAGGAAAAGCAGCAGTGCAACTTCAGTGTCTGCAACAAAAAAAAAAAACAATGCTTGAAGATTAATGAGAAAAGAAATCCTTGCTGAAGCTCACAGTACTGCAGAGTTTAAATAAGAGGAAAATAGTAGTGAATGGGTTACTGGTAAAAGGCAACTTAGATCAGCTTATTAAGGTGGGCACAAGTACAGCAGTGTGTTTGTCTGTGTGTAGGTGAAAGCAAATTTCCGAGAGCAATGTTAAGTCCTATTTACAGAAGAAGCGAGAAGGTATGAACCGAAAAGGAGTAACTGCAAAGGATATAAATTAATGAAAAAGGGAACCTGCAATGCTAATGGAGCAAGAAAGCAGATGAAATCTTGGGATATGGAGAAAAAATATCAGGAATTACCTTACTTCAATATGTGGCAAGTAGTGTGTTGTTGGCATATTGCACCTCTTTCTGATGTCCATGGTATGTGAAGCATGGAGATTGGTGATAAATTGGAGAAACACTACAGTCACATAACACCCATAACAAAGAGTAACATTCTGTGAGTCTTACATGCTCAAACAAAACCAGAACCTAGAAAGAGAGAGAGAAAGAGAAGGCTTAATAAGTTACAAAGCCTGTGATTTAAAATTAAATTTCAAGTGAGTCAAGTAATTAATGTAACAATTCAATGAAGATTATGGTGAATTTTTTTCATCATTATACATTTTCAGTCAAGACTAGATGCTTTTTATAAATATCTGACCTGGGTCAAACAAGAATTAAGCTAGGGAAGACTATGTCCTCCTTTATAATGCAGTCAGACATCAATGATCCATTCTTATGCTGCAATTTATGATCTTTCGAAATTACAGTAAATCAGGTTTTTAGATTCTTCCAGAGCAATTATGCAGGTATGTGAACATTATCTATTGAATAAAAATGTAAAATATTTACACATTTGTTGATCTTTCAACTGAAAAACATTCAGTGCCATTTGTATGAAAAGAAAACAAATGATCAGTTACATACCACTTACTTGCAAAAGCACTTTAATATCCTTCAGATATTGCTATGTACCTAATGATTTACTGACTAAACAAGACTGGTAATCCACTTCCCAGAGACATCAAGAAAAGATTGTCAAAAGAGGATCAATGTGGTATGTTTATTACAAGTATAGAGATGGAGACCTACTTCGAAAAATATGGCATTAGAGTTAAACCTTTATGGGCAAGATAAAAATTAATGAAAATGAAAGATAAGAATAATAAAAGCAGTTATACTGCAAGCAGAATGTAAAAAGTGTTTTCAGTAAGTTGAGTGAGAAGACATCATTTCAATTCTGTCAGGTTTTAGCCACTTCTTTGTGCTACACTAAATCCTAAAATATAGTTTGTTTCTTTGCTCCCATACAGATATTCTATTTCCCTATTTTTGAGTAAAATCTCAAGATGAACATTCACACCAAGCACTGGATGAAGCTTTGAAAATGGATGGTGGTACTCTTTAGAGTTATTCTGCACAATAAGAAATTTGGTGAAGTTTGACATCAAGACAAGTGAGGGTTGTTCCCAAAGCACGAGAACATACTGTTCAGCCTTTCTTGGAACATTTACTCAAAAAAACCCACACTCTTCATGTCTATCGCTATCTCAGTTCTCAACTTTTAGCACTCGATACACACTATTTTCAGTTAAAACTGATGATGAGATCAAACATGATAGAGAATGACCCTGGCTTAAACAGTCACCACATATCAGCTCATCTACAGAACTAGTTAGCTTTCAATCAGAAGGAAATTTATAATAGTTCAGTTTCATTTAGCCTGCAACAAAAGAATCCAGACAAATTCTTTCACATGTGTCACATGTAATATTTCTGCAAACATTCACCAAGGCCTAGCTCATTTAAAGTTATTTACTTTGGTGTATTTAGCCCCAAGTTATATCATGACCTGCCAACATACTTCAGAGCTTGTCACATTGTTGCTGTATTAAAAACAATCTTATCTAAGGTATTTCATGCAAAATAATTATAAAGAATTTATAAATATTCTCCTGTTACTACTGTAATGCCAGTACTAAATGTGGGAAAGAAAGACAAAAAGTTTAAACACCCGCAGCAACGTAACATAACAGGGAATGTACTAAGAGAGGCATGAGCCTACAGACCATATCTCTCCTCCAGAGTATGGTTTGCACTCCCGGACAAAGCTATTCCCTAAACAAGAGTGCATGGCCCTTTCTGCTCCTTTAACCATTCAGATGAGGCCCTTGTCAGACCTGTGCTAGCTTAAGGCAGTTAGTGATGAGCATTTAGTCTATGGAGCACTGAAAGGAGATGAAGGCTTCTCAAAAAATGGGTGTCAGGAGGAGAAACCTTCCCAGTGTGCATGGTCATTTTGGTCCCAACCCTCCTGTGTGTTTATCTGCTTGTATTAAGTTTCAGGCGACCCTTTCATAAGCAGATGTTTAGATAATAAACACTACCACTCAGAGCAGTGCTTATGAATTCACTACATACAAGTTAGGGGAGGGAGATTCAGATAATCAACACATAGTCCTCATATTAATGGTTAAGAACACCTTCATTGCTACAAATAGCATGTTACATCTCTTCAGGTCCATATAATTTGAACCACTGTGTATCTTTTTTTTCTAGGGCTTGTTAATTGCTAGCAGGCCTGGTTTGTGATTTTTGCATGTCACCATGCCTTTTGGATCCTTTCATTGCTTCTCCTGTATCAAACATAAGCTTTGCACATGTATTTTCAATGCTCATGTAGCCTACCTCACCCCTTGTCTATTTTCATAGAATTATGGAATCATTTAGGTTGGAAAAGACCCTTAAGATCATTGAGTCCAACTATTAACTGAGCACTGCCAAGTCCACCATGAAGCCATGTCCCTATTTTCTGTCATTATAAAAAAACAATGCCAATTTGGTTAGACTTTTGTAATTCATCTGCTGCTTTTCCAAACAAACATCCTTGTGGCTGTTGAAAGAAAACTTCTCTAGAAAGAAGGACAGCATGAAAGAAAGCACAAAGATAATTAATTTTCTTCACCAGATCTCACTTGTGTCTTCTTCTACGCCATGATGTGTACACAGAAACAAGAGCTAGGCTGATGCTGCGTTGCAAACTGTGCCTTCCCAGCTGATCAATACAGTCTCATTGTTTCCCTCATCTGTCTGTAGCCATCTGCTGTCTTTTGTCTTATACTTTTGAGCTCTTCAGGGCAGGAATTATCTTTTTGCCCTATATTCCTGTACAGTACATCATCATATTCATAGTCCAGGATTAAGGCTGCTAGATAGTGTGATGATACAAACAAATGACAGTAATGACAAAATTTGCTCCAAGTTCTTTGCAGATATTTTTTGAAATCTAAGATGGAGAGAGATGAGGTGATTCAGAAAAAAACATCACTAATTTCACTGCTTTTTCAGTGCCTCTGAAAAAGGGTTTAGAATAGCAGTGGATGGGAATATTAATGCAAGTCTTTTAATACAGTGCTGGATCAGGCTCAGCGGGTCTGACAGCCTGTCTCCATTGTAACTCCTCCTACAGGCAGTAAAAGGACTCTCACGGGGAATGAATCAGGCCCTAAGGAGCCCATGAGGCTGTGTGCAAGTGGAGCTGTACTATTGCTGGGTGAGACTGGGGGCCCAGACAGAGGGCCATATATTGGCGTTTTTATGATCATCTCTAATTTAAATACGCCATCTTTTCCTACTTATTTTCATTTTAATATGAATGGCGAGAAAGTTAAAGGGCTGCAACACTATACAGGATCATAATAACAGAAAATCTAAGGTTATTTCTGCAGAAATCATATGAGGCAGACCCCTGTGAACCACAAATGCGAAAATACAAGTATTATAAAAGGTATATTTATGTGCAGGAGGCCTAAATTCCAGTTACCACTGAGGTTCCTCATTACAGTGTCCTCTCTGCGCCTACACACTCCCTTACGAGCCTGTAGGATGGGGGTGTGTGGGAAGGGGGGGGAGTGTGTGTGTGTGTGTGTGTGTGTGTGTGTGTGTGTGTGTGTGTGTGTGTGTGTGTGTGTGTTTAACTCGCACTGAGCACGGGCAGCGTTAGAATTTGCCCGTCTTTTCCCAGCACAGCTCCAGCAGGGACTACCTGACTCAGCTCACAAACTACAGCCACAGCATCGAATTTCCCAACCCACTTAATTTGAAAGCCTGCCAAGATAGGTGAAAGACCTTATAAATATGTAAAGCAGGAAGTTCAAATTACAGAGTGATGTAAATTCCCAGTGATTGATGCCCTTTTAAAAACAATAAAAATCCTCGAGAAAAGACAAGGTTGGTGAACGTGCCCCTCTCCCCGTGCTGTCTGGTGGAGTTTGGACGATGCGTTGTACTTTTCGTGCGGATTTTATTTTGGATTTCTACCACTTCCTGGAGGCCAGGGGGAGGCACAGTGGGAGGAACCAAAAAACTCGGTGCCACAGCCATTTTGTTTGTGGGCAGCATGGTAGAATTCTGTCAGTCAGTATAAGGAGGGGTTTTTAAAACGGTATTTATAGAAAAACTATTCCTGCCGTAGCGGATGTATCTGTTGAATTTAGTGTTAATTTAGTTCTTTCATAAGGTAGGTATTTATATTTGTAAGTAAATAGGGTATTTGTTGGGATTCAAGCCTCTCCACTTTCCAGGAATCGTGGATTTTGTTTCAGGCATGACTGGCTTTTTCAGATTCTGCGAGGTTGCCGAACTACGGCAGGGCCGGGGCGCTCCAACGCCACGGGAAAGGCCGAGGGATGCGCTGACCGGCAGAAACTTGCTTCGGGGTTGGGAGGTGGACTGGGGCGGGGGAAGGGACGGAGGAAGAGAAGGGACAGAGGGAAAACGGCAAAGTCTCGGAATTGTGTTTTCCGGCTGGCTTTCTGTATGAATTCGGTATTAATTCAGGCGGCTGCTCGCACCGGAGGGAGGGATGAGGCAGGGGGACTGCGTGGAGTGAGCCGTAGTTTTGCAGTGTCACCGAAAACCAGAGCTAGACTTTGGTCCTGTGCGTTTCAAAGGCGGTGTAAAATGGCACACTGCATTTTTCCAGGCGGCGGCAGCGGCGGGGGGGGGGCAGCGCAGGAGGTGGGGAAGGGGGGAGTGGGGCGGGGGCAACGGGGCCGCTGCCCGCCGAGCCCATCGAGCGGCTGCCGGCCCCCGCAAAGTTGTGACCCCGGCGGCCTCGGTCTCCAGCCCCGGCATCGCTCGCAGAGCCGCGGGGAAGGCGCCTCCTTCCCCACCCGGCGATTCGGGCGGGCGGGGGGCGGGGAGAGAAATAGAAAAGGGGAGGTGGGGGGGTGTGAAGAAAAGTCTCACTTTTCGCATTTGCGAAATATTTTAAGGATGTTCGGGGAGCCCTTTGCAGCATGGAGGTGGCTGGTGGCAGGAGAGCGCGTACGTGGTCCATATTGTTACAGCCGTTTTGCCAGGACTGCCCTCTCCGAAGGTAAGTTTGTGGTTTTAAGCGAAAATATTCGGTTTTGAGTGTTTTTTTTTTCTGTTTTGGTTTTGGTGGTGGTTTTTTTTTTTGTTGTTTGCTTATTTTTCTGGGTTTTGTTGGGGTTTTTTTTTGCGTGTTGTGGTGCCGTGGAGGGGGTTTGGTTGTGGGGATGAACAAAACGCAGCCCGGTATTTTTCTTAGCTTTGAGCCCGTGTTTCCCACCCAACGGTGTCTCCTTAATACCCACAATTACCGAAGTCAGTTTTGTTTCCTCTTTAAAATTTTATACACGCGAAGCTTAAGAGCAATTTAAGTGCCATTTCAGAGTGTAAGAACTCGGATATTTTCCAGATGGACTTGGGTTTGGGGTTTGTTTTTTTTAGGTTCTAGCTTTTTGTTTTTGGGGGGTTTCTCTACCGACTAATAAGGACTCTTCAGGACCAAATATGTGACTGTCTTAATAAATATAATGCGCCTCTAATATGTAAAGAATCGGTTTATGTTGATGTTTTATGGTCTGGTCGTGGCTAAAAGAGTTTACAATGCCATTTGTGATGGCTCTTGATGGATTACTTTAGTCTAAAGTACGGGGGGGGGAAACTGCCTGCCCTTGGTATGGTGAAGGTGGAGATTGACAGAACGGGGTTTATATTAAGTTATGGTTCTTGTTAAACAGTGACCTTCGTATTTACAAATTAGCGCTCTTGTGGCAATTAGCTTAAAGCATTAGTTATATAAAGGTTTTTATTTCGCCTCACTTCATTTAGATGTCTTGGGAGGGGAGTGTTGGGGGGGAGGGAATGAATGGTTCGTTTGTTTGTTCTCTTTCCTGCAGGAAGGCACATTTGGGAGACATTTTGCAATTTTTGGCATTTTTCTTGGCTTTTTTTTTTTTTTTCCATTTTTTTCAGACGGTGGGAGATCTTTTTTTTTGTTTTGCATCGGGCTGCGCTGGTGGCGCTGTGGCGCCCGCGCCAGCCTCTGGCCCTGGCTCGGGAAAGGGGGAGCTGGGGAGGGGGGAAGGTGGGGCACGGTTTGATCTATTGTATCTTTTCCTTTTATCTGGATCAAAAGTAAGCGCAGATTAGTTGGAAAGACGATAAAATTGTAGTGAGTGCTGCGTGAACTAGGGGCTGGAACAGGCATGACCTCACCCTCTCGCTGGTTTGTGTAATGAAGCAGATTGCTAATTTATCCTCCCCCCCCCCCCCCCCAGTCCTGTACCTAGAGACCAGTTTTCTTCAGTAATGAGATTTTTCGGCCCCACCCCCAAACTGATTTTTTTACAGTGGCTGCAAAATGAAAGGTTTTAAAATGATTTTTGCATACAATATGGAAGGCTTTGGTACTCATTTCTTGTGCAACTAGTCCATTGTTTGCTATTTGGGAACTTAGGGGTTATATTCACCCCTGGCTGTTAAACCTTCAGGTCCCTCTTGCTTGTGTGGTTGCATATGCAGATTTCTTGTTGAGGTCTGTAAGAGTTTGGATTGTGTGTGAAGGTGGGGTTGTAAAGAAGAGAAAACCTAATGTAATCCTTTGGATTCTAACAGGATTCACCTGAGGTGGGTGGGCTTTTTCTTTCCTGTTGCTAAGTGGAGCATGCATTTTGCATATATTTATAAATAGATACGTATTAATGTGTGCCTTTTTCTTTTGTTACAACCTACAGATCACCTCGGTTCTGAGTGCAATGTTTTAGAAGGCTTTCTGCTAACAACCATATTGGGCGTTTAAGAAAACAGGAGTGATTAATGTTCTAAGAAGATGGGTGGGAAGACATGCTCTGATCATAGGCTTGCCTATATTAGAAAACTCAACAGGTTGAGGAATACATTTAACATTAGGTTTCATATATTTTTAAGGAATCAATGTTCCTATTATCATGAGTTATATGAAGCTGACAATTTTGAGACCTTTGTATCTATTTTATGTTTCAATGTCATCATTTTCAAAGAACAAATTTGACAAACACTTGATGGTTTGAGACAGTCTCTAAACTTCTCATGAGCATTTACATCTTCAAAAATGCATTTAGATTTTGTTTTTGAAAGAAGCTTGCTCATCAGATTATTTAGTTTTATGGAAACCAGTTCGCAACTTCAAGTAGATCTCTGCAATGGTAGCTTTTGGGTTTTTTTCTTAGGAAGGTAAAATTTACTTCTATATATATCATGTAACCTTCATCCAGTAAGAAACATTTATATCCAGGAGAGCAGTCAGTCTTTATCATCTCTCCTCTCTGCATCTATGAAGTCTTGGATGGAGCAGAGTCCTGTTGGCCTAGGACAGTGCAGTATGACCATCACATCTTCAGTGTCCTGGTACAGCTCCTAGGTCTTGAGGACAAGTATCAAGATATGGACCCTCTTAGAAAGTGTGGATTTTGGACATCTTCCATTTCCAAGATCTGATCGCTAGGTCACAAGCATTTTGGGTTATGGCAATGGAAGTAGGGTCAATTGCTGCTGAATTTATTACAATGATAATAAGTCTTAGAGAATCGCTGGATTATTTAAATCAAAGTAATTCTGATGCAACTTCCATTTTCTCCTTTACATTGTATAGCCCACTGTTAGGTTTGCTCATCCACAGGCAGAAGTACTGAGCAAATGATAAATACTGAAAGTAATTCCATGCTTCTGCTCCTCTTGTCATCCTGGCCTATGAAAGTGATGATTTCTAGTGATGCAGCCTGTGCACACAGGCCATGGATGAACTGATTGCTGGTGATCTTGCTGCTCAGAGTCAGCTTCTACCTCAGTGAAGTCAGCAAGAACATGAATGCTGAATAGAAGCTTGCATCACACTTGCTCTTCTTTTTCCCATTCAGTTGGGGCTACTTTTTAACATTAGTTAAGGTTTTGCAGCTTTGATGCTGCATTTGATGAAAGTATGCGTTCTCACTCCTACCCAGAAGTCATAAGGTGAGAGAAGTGCTGAGGATTAGCAATTCAGTAGTTTCCTCATTTCTTTCCTCCTTCCTTTCTGACTTACTGTTGAACAAGAAATAGTTCCCATCAGATGTGTTGCTAATAAGGAACAACAATTTATTAGAGTTAGCACCCTCTCAGAGCTAAATAGCAACTAATTTACCTCCTGCACCTTCTGCAGAAATGCCTGGAAGAGTCATTACTAGGGGTAGCTCTGCCTTGATGGTGTTTTCTCCACCCTGCTCCTTCTGAAATACCTGTCCTGTGGAATAACAGGACCTAAAACAGAAGAGGTTTTGTTTTGCTTTTTTTTCTTTTCTTTTTCCTTTATTGGTTTCTTAATTTTGTCTCCTGTATATCCCTCTCTTTCTAAGATGGCAAAGCTAATAATAATTTTCTCCCAGTACAGTTTCCCTTTTACCTAGAAACTATATAGGCTCCATACTCCTTTCAAAGATATTTGTCTCTACTGGTTTAAAACTATTTGAAGTATAGCATCCTACTGTAAACCAAATAATCTCTCCCAAGATTTTAACTTATCCTGAGTGACAAAATGTTCTGTGTGCCTTCATGAGATTCCTCTTACCAATATTACTAGTATTATATATTCAAGTAAGAGGCACAGGACAAAGATGTTTTTCTGTCTAAAATTCTCATGGAAGTGCAGATGTGTAGATCCCAGGCAGATTTAATTGGTTTCCGAAGTGAGACAATACTAAGGTGAAGACAGTTGCCCAGATGTGTGCTAGTGGTATAAAAGAACATCACTGGGGACTCAGTTGAAATAAAAGCTGTAACTCCTACTTCATTCATGCATGTTTTCTTATTGTGATAACATCCTTTGGTGTCTGGGACTCCTAGCTGTTCTCTTTTGAGGATTCTGAACTATTCATTGTTTTCTTGATTGAATACTCGGCAAGATTTCAGAGGGGGGAAGGTATCATTATGTTCTAAACCTTGTGACATATAGTCTTACTTCTCACCTTTCTTATTCCATGACTTTGCTGCCTGTAGTACTCCACATCATACATGTCAGTATCAAGTTACAGCAAGGAATAATTTTTCAAAAATCTGCTTCAAGGGTCACTCATTTCCCAGCTGTGAACAAAGGATGATCTATTTCTTGCTTGCTTCAGACTCGCATCTTCTAGAAAGCTTCGTCCCTCCACACTGCTTCCAGACAGGCACTTGCATGGCTTTCCAGTGTTATGAAATAATCTGCTCCACTTTTATATGCCAGAGGAAACTAGCCATAGCCTAGGGGTCTTCCACCTTTTAGCATTCTTCATGTATTTCCTCTTTCATCAAACAGCACAAGAAGTTAATTTATGTTTTACTAAAGAGGTCCAAATCCTTGAGACAATTCTAGGTTTTTAAAGGCCTTTAGTAAATGATGTGGAGAGAATAGCAGTGCTTTGAAACATAATTTTTCTGGCTTGCTGTTGTGAGAAACAGCATATGCCTTGGACATTGCTCCCACGGACTTCATGAGACTCTTAATGAAGTAATGTTTCTATTATATCATGTTACCTACCACTGGACTGTCCTTTGGCCTCAGCAGCAAGGCAATACCAATACTACAAATTTCCTTAATAAGTAGCTTTGTTCATAAATTCCATACTGATAGTACTAGAGCCTAAAATTGGTGATCAGCATCTGACCCTTAAAGTAGGTGTTGCAGTGCTTAAAAAGTAAGTACATTGGCTAAGAATTATTCTTTCTGCTTATCTCCCTGTGTAAACAACAGAAAGATGGGATTTGTCAACCTGTGACTACTAGTCTTCACTAGTTGTGCAAGGAGTTGAAATGCTGTTATGGAGTTCTCGTATGGTAACTGTATTGTATGCTTAAAGGGATACAATACCATACAATAGAAAACAGTTGTTGTGGATAACAATGTCTATTGGTTTGAACACCAGTAAAAACAGCAGGAGCTCTAAATGCTAGGCTTTCTGCAGTCTGTGGGCATTCAAACCTGGAGCAAATGGGTTCAGATGCTGACTCCCCACCTTCTATTGTTGAAGACAATCTGGATCACTTGCTAGAGAAAGGGGAAAAGGAGGAGTTAGATTTTACAATGGGAACACTGGGATCCTCAGAGGAAGAGGAGAAAAAGGTGGGATGGATCTTGTTCCTGGTCCCAGCATTGCTTCATGGATTTTACTCAGTAATGTTTAAACATCAAATGTAGGAAGTGTCAGAAATGGTGAGCAAAACCAAGGACTTGTTCCTCCCAGAAAAGTCATCTTTCTGACAGGTTCCATTTTGTTTTTCCTCTGGGACCTGTGCTTACAAATACATAGTTAGATACCTAGGTAACAAGTCTGTAAGGTGATGTTAACTCATGCTTCAATGGATTGTCAACTGTATTTCCAGGTAAATTGGAATCACTGTACCCTAAGCACTTAATGCAGAACTTACTTCACCTGACTTTAGATGGGTATGTTAAATATGTAATCCTAGTCATTAAAAAGAAACAGGTCAAATAGATATAAACCTCAAAATTTTGGATTTCTGCTGCAATATAAACCGTATTTGGAACTTTATAGTACCCTGATCAGATCTCCTTCTGCCTAGTATGACCAGCTCAGATGTGAATGTCCTCACCCAGATAAATCCTACACCCCAATGTTTGCTTATATTGACTTGTGCATGGTTTAGGTAATGAAAAGTTAGCTATTAACCCTCTCTCCTGTCCAGAGCTTTAAGGAACTTGCTAAATGGAAGGAAGACCTCCCTGACCTCACAAGTGTGTACATCTTTAATATTCATTAACACAAATAAGAGAGAGTTTTCCATGTTTGCTTAAACAGGCTAAAAAACCAAGCTACTTGGATCTGGCCTTTCAGCATTACAGGCATCCCTTAGGTCCTTTATCTGTTTACTAGGAAGCTTGCTGCTGTCATAATCTGATGCCTAAAAAGATAATTTCTTTAAAGGGTCCTTTTACCTAACAGTTTTTCAACTGTAATGCCAGGCATAGACAGCTCATGTTACCTGGTTGAACAGTTTCAGAGAATTTTTTCTTAAGAAAACCTTATATTAAAATTTAATTTCATGTTGTAATGCAGAGCAGCTATATTATTTCTGATAGTCTTAAAGGTAACCACACAAGACAGGATACCTTGATGCCTTTAGGCAATGTGATTGTTTATTCACAGCTCAAAAAAGTGCCACAATCAGCATAATTTAAGGAAAAGTCATGCTGTGTAACAAAGGGGGGAAAACCCTAACATGTGATGACTCCACATACACACATTCTGTTTGGCCCATATCCACTTATAATCATGGAACAAGTTAAGATTCTGTAAGGAAGTATTTTGGTTTATTTATTTTCACCTCTGAGTCAATTTCCAAATTAAAATTGGGTATTATAGGAATCTGTGGGACTTGGAAGCTTCAGTCAGGCAGACTTTCAGATGAGCTGCTTTAATGCGAGAAACTATATTCCTTCTCATCTTCTAGGTTCTCCCCAATTTATTTATTATTTTTTTAATTAGGTCATGTCCTTTTGAGCTAACACATTTCTTGAGGTCCTTATAAATCTGATCAACTTCAGCAGACTTTGCACTGTGACCAGCACCTCGCTTGTGCATAGGCCCTTATGTTGATGACAGTGGTCTGTTGGCTTCCCTTTGACAGGTCAACAGAATGCCAAACAACTGTAAAACTAACACATTATTTGATAAGAGAATGAGACTAAAGTATCTGTATTGGAGAGGGGTGATGGCATGAAATCCTTAATTGTTTGTACTCTATTGCCTCTATACAAACGCCCGTAGCATGGGTAACAAACAAGAGGAATTAGAGATGAGTGCACGTCTACGGGGGTATGATATAATAGGCATCGCAGAAACATGGTGGGATGGCTCTGGAATGTTGGAATGGAAGGTTACAGACTCTTTAGAAAAGACAGGCCTGGCAGGCTCAGAGGGGGAGTTGCCCTTTATGTTAGGGATAGGCTGGAGAGTATGGAACTCTGTCTGGGGACAGGTGAGCAGTTAACAGAGTTTGTGGGTCAGGGTTAAAGGGAAAACAGCGATGGGAGACATTACTGTGGGGATATGTTACAGACTGCCTGATCAAGAGGAATCTGCAGATGAAGCACTCTATAGGTAGATAGGAAAAGCCTCACACTCACAAGTCCTCATTCTCATGGGTGATTTTAACCACCCTGACATCTGTTGGAATGACGTTACGGCCCAGCAAAAGCAATCCAGGAGGTTCCACGATTGTGTGGAAGACAATTCTCTTCTGCAAGTAATAGAGGAGCTGACAAGGAGAGGTGCCATGCTTGACCTTGTGCTCACCAACAGGGAAGGGCTTGTTGGAAATGTGGCGTTCCAGGGCAGCCTTGGATGCAGCAACCACTTGATGGTCAAATTTGAGATCCTCAGGACAGTGAGAAGAGCGTGCAGCAAGCTCACTGCCCTGGACTTCAAGAGAACATAATGTCCTCTTCAGGAACCTGCTTAGTAAGGTTCCATGGGATATAGCCCTAGAGGGCAGGGGGGCCCAAGACTCTTGGTTGATATTCAAGGATCACCTGCTACTAGCTCAGGAGTGTTGCTTCCCAACTAGAAGGAAGTGCAGCAGGAGGGCCAGGAGACCTCCTTGGATGGATAAGGAGCTGCTGAGGAAAATTCAAATGAAAAAAGAGGCTTGTAAAAGATGGAAGCAAGGACAGGCAGCCTGGGAAGAGTACAGGGATGTTTGGGAAGCTAGGGACCAGGTTAGGAAAGCTGAGGCCCAGTTAGAATTAAACTTGGCTAGGGATATTAAGGAAAACAGGAAGGGATTCTACAGGTACATAGCAAATAAAAAGCAGACTAGGGATAACATAGGCCCCCTCAGGAAGCTTTCGGGTGAATTAGATACACAGGATTTGGAGAAGGCTGAGGTTCTGAATGACTTCTTTACCTCGGTCTTCACTGGCAACAGGCTCTGACCGCACCACCCAAGTCTTGGAAGGCAGATGCAGGGACTGTGAGAATGAAGACCTTGGGTCCACTGTAGGAGAGGAACTGGTTCGAGACCATCTTAAAACTCTGAACGTGCACAAGTCCATGGGTCCTGATAAAATCCATCCGCGGGTCCTGAAGGAGCTGGCAAATGAAGTTGCTAAGTCACTGGCCATCATATTTGAAAAATCATGGCAGTTATGTGAAGTTCCCGACAACCAAAAAAAAGGAAATATAACCCCCATTTTCAAGAAGGGGAAAATGGATGACCCGGGGAATTACAGACCAGTCAGTCTCATCTCTGTGCCTGGCAAAATCTTGGAGGAGATTTTCCTGGAAGGCATGAAAAACAACAAGGTGCTTGGTGACAGCCAGCATGGCTTCACTAAGGGGAAATCCTGCCTGACCAATTTGGTGGCCTTTTATGATGGGGCTACGGAACTGATGGACAGAGGTAGAGCAGTTGATGTCATCTACCTGGATTTGTGCAAAGCGTTCAACACTGTCCCACATTACATCCTTGTCTCTAAATTGGAGAGACATCAATTTGATGAATGGACCACTCGGTGGATAAAGAACTGGCTGGATGGCCGCATACAAAGAGTTGTGGTCAATGGCTCAATGTCCAGCTGGAGATCAGTAATGAGTGGTGTCCCTCAGGGATCAGTGTTGGGACCGGTCTTGTTTGACATCTTCATTGCTGACATGGACAGTGGGATTGAGTGCGCCTTCAGCAAGTTTGCTGATGACACCAAGCTGTGTGGTTCAGTTGATACGCTGGAGGGAAGGAGTGCCATCCAGAGGGACCTTGACATTCTTGTGAGGTGGGCTGTTGCCAACCTTATGAAGTTTAACCATGCCAAGTGCAAGGTCCTACACCTGGGTTGGAGCAATCCCAGGCACAGCTACAGGCTGGGCAGAGAAGAGATTCAGAGCAGCCCTGAGGACTTGGGGGTGCTGGTCGATGAGAAAATGAACATGAGCCGTCAGTGTGCGCTTGCAGCCCAGAAAGCCAACCGTATCCTGGGCTGCATCAAAAGGAGTGTGAACAGCAGGTAGAAGGAGGTGAACCTGCCCCTTTGTTCTGCTCTGTGAGACCTCCCCTGGAGTATTGTGTGCAGTTCTGGTGTCCTCAACATAAAAAGGACATGGAACTGTTGGAATAAGTCCAGAGAAGGGCCACGAGGACGATCAAGGGACTGGAGCACCTCCCATATGAAGATCAGCTGAGAAAGTTGGGACTTTTCAGCCTGGAGAAGAGAAAGCTGCGTGGAGACCTCATAGCAGCCTTCCAGTATCTGAAGGGGGCCTATAGGGATGCTGGGGAGGGACTCTTCATTAGGAACTGTAGTCATAGGACAAGGGATAATGGGTTCAAACTTAAACAGGGGAAGTTTAGATTGGATATAAGGAGGAAATTCTTTCCTGTTAGGGTGGTGAGGCACTGGAATAGGTTGCCCAGGGAGGTTGTGAATGCTCCATTACTGGCAGTGTTCAAGGCCAGGTTGGATGAGGCCTTGGGCGATATGGTTTAGAGCAAGGTGTCCCTGCTCATGGCAGGGGGTTTGGAACTTGATGATCTTAAGGTCCTTTCCAACCCTAACTGTTCTATGATTCTATGATTCTGAATGATTTGAGAAAACTACTTCTCACTTGGTTGTGTTTCTCAGTTCGCCCTCACAGCAGACTTGGGAAGAAAATGCCAGTGATATAGTACTAGCTTGGGTTTTCTGAGCCAACCTGCAGTAGCAACATGGAGGAAAAAACCCTAATATGATTTTTCTGTCTTTCTTCTCAAGGCAACTTCATATTTCCATCTAAACCAAAACATTTCCCCTCTCAACATCTGCCCAGCTCCCACAAGTTTTTTGTATTCTCTGAATGTTGAAAAGCTTCTGAAAATGTGTTTTCCTTGGGGTAAGCCTATCAGAGTTTTCCATTTGTATGCCTTTCCTATAATTTAAAATATATATATATACATATATCAAACCACTCTTATCAGATCAGTTTTGTATTCAGATCTGGCTTCCTATGCTGGATACACATATTCAACATTAATTCATTAGCTTTTTTTCACTACTACAGCACTACTGAGTTCCCTGAAGTGTCTAGATAACTATTAAGTTATAAATATGAGTATGATTAATTTGTGTCCCAGAAGACAAACAATATAATATTCACTCATGTTTAATTTAGAAGTATAAATTAAACTAGAATGTGTAAAGAAATACACATCAAGGGTTGAAAGAATTTTTGTGTTCTTGCAGATTAATAACATCAGACTTTTGAAATCCAAAAGCTGAGCTGTATTTGTTTTTTACCTTTCTGTGAAGAAATGCATTTATCTTAAGTAAAAATGGCATGGCTTGTATTAGGTAATTAATAACACAATCCTATTAATTTGCCCTGGAATTCATGAGAGTTTCATCATAGTGTGTGTAGCTAGTAGCTCCCACTAAGCACCTCCACTCCAATCTAAACATATGCATTAGGAAATTCCTCTTCATTCCAAGATGCAGGTATACTTCCCTGCACCGAAGGACTTCTGATGCCTTCTGTTTCCTATCTAGGTATAAATCATTGTTTTCCTGAAATGTCTGAGGCATGCAGTTATACTCTTTTCATTCTGATTAATGAACTGCAATTTTAAGTATTTGACATTATATAGTAGATATCAGACTATTAACTGCACATTATTTAATGTAATTCTGAAGTTCTGCAAGTATTTGATTATACTAACCAGAAGCTCTGAAGCACATGAAACAGTTTTCATAGATTGACTTGTTAAGATAGAAATCCTGTCTTGGGAGTGAGTGTAAGGTATTTAAGTAAATTATTTGATTTAAAATGGTAAAGCATATGTGTTTACCTGGATTGAATTTACTATATATTTGTGCATACATAGAGCCATGCAATTACGGTTGTAGTAGTGCACTTTAGAAAAGGAATGAATGTAGCTTGTCCTCAAATATACTCTTTCATTCTGGGTTAGTGTTTGAACACTGTGGCAGCCTAAATTATATATTGATGTGGGTGTGTTGGTTTGTTTTTAACTTAATGGTCAGTTGAAGGATTCAGGACAGTGTGTATTGCTGTGTCAGACCTAGGTACAACCTTAATTCATAATTTCTCTACTTCTACTTTATGTTTTAGTCTTTCACTTTATCCTATGCAGAATGTTAAAGTCATCTATGCTTAGGTCTGATTAACAAATTAGCAGTCATGTTGGCAAGAGAAGGTTGGGCTTTTTTATTCAGTTTTGGGGGTTATGATTGGTAGGTTTGTTGTTTATTTCTTTGGCTTTTTTTCTGTTGGTTGTTTTTGCCCAATCCTTTGCATTTCCAGCAAGAAGATAAAATTTTTGCCTTTCTGCTGCCTCTTCTACTGTAAATACATAATCATATGATTAACTTCACTTAAAGGCTCGGCAGTTATTCATGTGTTATAAACCAATGTTTGCAGAAGTCCAGGCCTAAGTAAGAGGTGGTTAGCTTGCCTGCACAGCTAAGATTTTATTTACTATAATGTTTTAGATTAATTGTCATAAAATAATAAAAAATTGTTATTATAATATTAATTTGTATTTTAGAATACAAAATGCTTTGGATAAAAGTGGGGGTTCTTAGTTTTGTTTTGGGGGTGTTCATTTCTTTGGGTTTTGCTTATATTTTTTCTTTTTAATGAACAAAAAACTACATGCAAAAAAATCCCAACCCAAAACAACAAAACAGAGCATAAAGTCAGACATTTATTTATTTATTTTAACTTCGCAAAAAGGCTGTAATTTAAAACTTTGTTTTATTGTTTAATCCTAAGAGATTGTCTTGTGAAGTGAGTTGCTAGAGAAGATGAGTAAAGCAAGAATTCAAGGTGTGTTTAGCATAATATCTTTGGGGAATACGAATTATGGAATGAAAGAGTAAGGGAGAAACTCATAAATCACTTATCACTTAACCCATACAGTTCTTGTGACTGTATCAAAACTTAAACAGGAAAAGCTATCTTTCAATACAGAAGAGCCTTAACATAATCTTTGGCTTGTTTTGTCCGCTGTATCTAACAGAACAACTGCTTCTACTGTTACGTGTTTTCCTTATACATGTAAAAATTTAAGTCACCTGAGTAAGTCATATAGAGGAACCCAGTTCCTTTCTGACTGTTCTAAAGAACTCCCACAACCCATTTGCACTTTCAGATACATTTTAGGCAAGAGATGGGAAAATGGGTTCGATCTGCATAAGTGATATTGGGACAAATGTTGAGTCTGTACAATAATAATCCTGAGTCATTAATTCCTCTTGCAGTCATTTTGTTCCTTCTGTAGAAGCAATTGCATCCACTATCTTTAAGAGCTCAGCTATAGCTGCAAACATAGAAATGTGGTAATAGCTTTTACTGCTTCTCTCTTAGCTTTGTTTCTTCTCAGTAAGGGAATAGCTGGCTAGCAACTTTTCTTCTTCCTTTGGCTATAGCTCAGTGGCATAATACTTTTCAAGTTCAGCTTAAGTTCCCCTGCAGATGCTGGACCTCAGGGTAGTTTTGAAAAGTAGTTTTGAATTTGTATGGCAGACAACACATTCCCCAAATAAGATTACACCATTAAATTGGCATCTAACTCCTTTCACTCCTGGAAAAATGTTGCCTGTTTCCCAGGGAAGTGAAGGAATCACTATCCCTCGAAATGTTCAGAAACTGTGTAGATGTTCTTAGTGACATGGTTAATGTCACTAAGTTAGTGCTGTCACTAAGTTAATTAATGCCACATGGTTAGTGGTGATCTTGGCAGTGCTGGGCTAAAGCTTGGACTTGATGATCTTCAGGTCTTTTCCAACCTGATTGATTCTGATTCCATATGTACTTGAAACTGTAGAACTCCACCCATGCACAGTGAAATGTCATCAGCATGAAAGAAAATAAGAAACCCTCCATTTATAGACTAGTACAGACACTGGTCTTGTAGGAAAAGGTTTTCAAATATAGCATATGTCAGTGTATTGCTGTTTTGAGTGCATGTTAAATTGCATATATAGTTTTATCATTTTAAAATCATTTATGCACAAGGTTTGTCATTCCAGGCTTGTATTCTGTAGCCTTCATAAACTGGATCATGTGAAGGAAGAGGGCAGTGATCGCAAACTGCAGCTAGTGGGGGAATGTAACTTTTAATATGGATCTTTTCAAGTGGCTTCTCTTCTAACTTACATAGCTGGGGGAGTTTTTGATAAGTTGTTAGAGTATCTGATCATATTCCTAGTTGATACTCAGTTCAGCTTCATAAGCAAAGGTGCTGATGCAGATGAAGGAGCAGTGCAGATGCAGAGGAGGATGAACAGCAGAGCAGGACAGCAGTATCTTAAACCAGTGTTGTTAACAAAGCAACACATTACAAAGTGATAGTCTCACTTGGACAGCCTGAGAAATGACAAAACTATTGTTCATTACAGCCTATCTTGTTAGCGTTACTTGATGCACAACAATGTTGTCTTGCCATCTCCTTCCTGCATGTGGTTTTAAAATGTAACCACCCATTCATCACATGGTAATAACTTATCCAGGTTAAGTATGGCAACAAAGCGTTAAAACTTCAGATTTTGTTACAGGAAAGCCAACTTCTGTTACTGTTCTGAATGTTGTGGACACAACTAGTTTTGTAATGCTGCTTTCCTAGTCATTCCTAGTAAAAACACTGCTCGTGACACTAGCAATCATTGGTTTTTATAGTGGAAAAATCACATGCTCATGTTTAATATTTCCAAGCTTTTCATACTACCAGGCTGCTATGTCTTTTTGTAGGCAATTTTGGAATCTAAAGGGTAATGTCTACTTACATTCTGTTGAATGTCAACAGAAATAGGAAATTAAATGCAGTGTTATCCCACCTCATCTCTATTTGATATTCTGAAGTGTAAATGGGAAGTGCTTACAAGAAGTAAAAGGTAACTAAAAACTTTAGCCATGCAGTACGTGTACTCACCTGTTCGCTAAAGAAACAAAAATTCAGATACATATGTAGACATAAAGATAAATTACTTTCCCCTCATTGAGACAAAAGAATTAAGGAAAGACTTACTTGGTCCCTACTTCAAATTATGATTTTAAAAACTTCAAACAAGCTTTGTACCTATTGCAACTCAACCATGAACACTGAAAATAACTGAGTATTTCATACCATTCTTTGAGATGCCAAAGCTATGAAACACTAAACTAGGGTTGTTTTTTGTTATTTTTTCCTAAAAAAAAAAAAGGGGGGGGGGGGCAAAAGCTGAAGGTATCACGAAGACATTCTAAACCTGTTTTGTAGTATGGTGTCTGGTGTCTGATCTCCCCATATGTTTGACAGTTCCATTATCTCTTTTAAAACAGACAACTGACACCAGCAAATAAGGTTAAATTATTTTAATTGATGGTTGAAATCTTCATGCTGTTAAGATGATTTCTATATGCATCTACTTACTACTGTAATGTGACATTTTATAAAATAATGAAGAACCTCTAGTGTCATATTTGCCTACATTTATCTCATTTTAATCCAAATTCCAGGTAGCTCACTGAGATGATTTAAAAGAATATAGCTGTCTGTAATGTTATAAAACATAAAAGAAGATAGCTGAGGAGCAAATTTGAACAGAAGCATCACTAGCAAATGTAAAACAGGAATAAACATACACAATCCATAATAGCTTACTACTGAACATAACAGCTACACGCATCTTTCCAAATACAATTGTAGAATGGTTTGGGCTGGAAGGTATCTTCAAGTTCCAACTCAAAAGATCACTGAGTTCCAATCACTCTGACACAGGCAGGGATAGCTTCCACTAGGCCAGGTTGCTCAAAGCCCCATCCAACCTGGCCTTGAACACTGCCAGGGATGAGGCAGCCACAGCTTCTCTGGGCAACCTGTGCCATTGTCTCACCATCCTCACAGGGAAAAACTTGCTAGTATCTACCCTCTTCCAGTTTAAAGCCATTAACCCCTACGTGCTATCCCTACAGCCCTTGTAAAAAGGGAAAAAATGCCCCTAAGAGTCCTTGGGAAAAGAAACCCAAGTACGGTAATGTCATATTATGTCATTTCTTAATGTTTGACTATTGAAAGGGGGCAGGGGGTGGGGGGAGAGGAATACCAGTGATACTTTTTTAGTTCAAAGTAGTCAGCACTTACGGAGATAAAAGGCAAAAAACCTGAGGTCAAGAAAATCACTATATAAATTAATGATGAGTTAGTGAGCTTTACAGTAATAGGGGCAGGGTGTAAAGTAGTCCCAGAGTGATAAAAAAAGAAGAATTTCAAATATTTATGGATATGCAAGTTACCATATAGTTTAGCGTACTCAGCATATTCCTTAGTTTATCCAAATACTGTATTATCTTCTGTAAGAACTATTTTTAAATGGTTGGCAAATGAGAAACTTGTTTTACCTTTAATACGTTCTACTTTTAATTGTTGTCTCCTGCAGTTTTAGGTAGGTACAAGAAAAGTATTAAAGAAAATAAACGTATGTAAGGAGTCAAATACACTTGACTTCTAATACCAGTTTGACTGTGGATGTCAGTGTATCATTATTTTGGGAGGCAGGGGAAAGAAGGAAGTTAGTTTAGAAAAAATAAATCAAACCAAACCACCCCTGCACCTCTTCCAATGAGGCTGAAGAGTGGAATGACATCAGATGTTCACTGTTAATACTGTTTATTGCTGTGGATATTTATTTTCTCAAATAAACAGTCTTTCCTTAGAAAGAGAACAACAGAAAACTCATATTTGCAATATCAGCCTATATTGTACTTTATTTCAACCAGTAAAACCACCATTCCTAGAATTTTATATCTTTAAAAGTTGCATTATTCCAGAAAGTGCCAAAACTGGCAATTTAACTTATATGCCCTTTATGCATACATATTTTGTGATTAGGATTTTTATTAGAATAGGAGACTATTAAATCCATGATTAGAAGACTCCAAGTCTTGCCTAAAGAAACTACTGAAAGTCTGTCTTTAACTCAGATAAGTTTTAAGCCACAAAATTAAATAAATACTAAAATGTGTAAAAACTTGTCAAATGGTACATAGAGCTTGCAAACCAAAGCAGCAAGTTAAGTCTTGGGGTTTCACAAACCTGAGTTAGATATTACAAGAGACCCCTTTCTAGATCTGTATGGATAAAGTTGTTGGATCGCCACCCTTAATGCTTGGTCTGAATTTAGTCCTTTCGAATGTATATGGAAATGGTTATATCTACCATCTACATAGCTGATGTACAAAGTTTTTTCATTTTGGTAAAGCTTGTTCTTTTAATTAAACACTTTGAAATCATAAAAAGACGGAGCATTAAATAAATGCCTCCAATGCTAAAGGTCTGTTTTCAGTGGTTTGTACAAAAAAAAACACCTAGCAGTTCAAAATGCCATATTCACTCTATTTCAGCTACCTTACAGTTCATTAAATTTCCGTTTTTAAGATGGACACCTAGCACTTCGGTACAACAAATGAGTTTACACTTACGGATCCTTTACTGAAAGCTGGCAAAGAATATTTTGGTCATTATGCAAAACATAGCAGTTTCAAATTAATTGCTGTCACAGTGCAGCACCGATGTCCAAAAATGTGAAGTCAGCATTTTGGTAAATGCTACAAAATGGCAAAACTGAAAATAGAGCTGCATATCCTAAGTGAAAGTGAAATAGAAACATCAGTCTGTTTATGTTCTATACTTTCTCCTGTTATCACCTTTACAGAACAGAAGTTAGGGCTGATGTCACATTGTTTTCAGGTATCACACTTCATCTTACTAGCAAATTAATTTAGGTAATTTTGAGGACTAATCAGCTCCTGATACAAAATAATTACATGCAATTTATTTCATTGGCAAAGCATTAAAGGCTATTGAGTCCAATAGTTTCAGGCCAAAACTCTTCTTAATGCACACTGTCCTGTTCATATCCAAATCTTATTGCCCATTCTCCTTGCTCTGTGCTTTTATCAAGCCTGTGATAGGGTTAGAAAGGCAAAGGTCAATTAAGGATAAGCTTAAACTCGAATATTCTTTCTTAATACTTCAGGTTATTTTCTGTACTTTGCTTTTCATTCTGTGTTTTCTTTCATTACTGGAAGTGGAGAATGGTATTTAATGGCCTTATTTTTTGCTTAGCTGCCAGGTATTTCATTTTCATTTCATGTTTTAGGTCAAAGCCGATCTATGATAGCATTTTTTGCTATCACCTTATCTGTCTACTAAGTGGATAAATTAAAATGTCCAGTATTTGTGGAAAACTCTGTAGATGTTTCATGTGCAATATATTTTAGGATTACTGTTTCTAAGTAGTGTGTGCTTTAAGCTTTAAAATTAGTGTAAAAAGCATTTTTTAAAACATTTAGTTCTGATGTAACTACGGAAATACAAATGCATATAATGATACTAAGCTCATGCTACCCTCCTTTAGAGAGGAAAATATGAACAAAGCCCAACCCCAAACTAACGAAACACCAGCCTTTGCTCAAAAAAGGGAAAGGTTTCATTCCCCCTAGCAGCTGTCTTCTGTCGCATTACCCATATGCAATATGGACAGAACTTTCTTTCCTGAAGAGGTTGTGAAGCTGAATGATTTGAAACAGTGAAACAGTTTGGGAGACCTATGGGGAAGTCAGACATGCAAATAGTTGGCTTGCTATAGAAACTGCTGTAACTACATATAGCAGTTATAGAATAGCTACATGCTATTCTATATAGAGTATTATATATTCTATACTCTCTATATATTCTATATTCTAATAGAAACTGCTGTTAACTGCGTGTAGCAATATTTCATCCAGGGGCTCAGTGTTGTTTGAAATCAAGGATGGTGGTATTATTATTAAAGAGGTGATTAAAATTGGCTTTTGCTCCTATTATATCCCAGATACCAGATTTTCAAAATTACTAAGCAATTTCTAAAATTACTAAACAAACCAACGCTTTTCTGATGATTTTGTTTCATGTCCTATTTCTAAAAGTTCTATTTCTGAGGATTAATATGTTCTAGAGAATAAGTTTTGTCTATTGATTCTTCTGTAACAGCACAAAATTAGCGTTTTTTGCTTTGTAAGTGGAGGGATACTTAAATTCCAGCAAAACAGTTGTCACACTTTTTAATGAAAATAAATGTAATTTCAAGGTGGATTTATTTAGGATTTAACCACGGAATTAGAATTACATTCTGACTTACTGCAAGAACACAACATATATAAGAACATTAAGCATTCCACTCTAGTGATGGTCTAGGAGAAAGAAACAGGTTTTGACATCTTTATGGATGTGCTGGGGTGGCATGTAGACATTACTGAGAGAAGTGAGACCCTGAATTTCCCATCCATCGCTTATAGTAGAACACTGTGTCAATTTGATCAAATCATTTGAGATATAAACGAGCTTACCTTGATGAGGTTAAGGTTCAGATTAAGTTCTGACCTCTGCCTGTAATGAGCTCGCCCGAACGGGTAACAACTTAAATCCAAGCAAGGGTTAAACTAGTTCACGCATCTTCACTTCGCTAGCGGACCAACTTCCGGGAAGCCTCCGAGAAATAGGCTGGAAGTGCTGTTCTACAGGTGACCGGTTGTTAGAGTGCTTCGGTTTTTCGGGGAGGTGCCCGTGTTTCTTCATTTAGCACGAAGGCGACAGCGGTTCCGCGATGCAAGGAAGGATCGAGCCGGCGGGCAAGTGCAGCTGAGGGGCAGAGGGTGCCGCCCCACTCCCGGAGGCGCTGCGGGCAGACCCAAACAAGGGCCGGTGCCGGTGCCACCCGCAGCTGGGCTCGGGCCGGGCCCCGAGGCGAGGAACAGTTTCCTCTCCCCGGGCGGCCCCGCAGCCGCCACGCGGCCGTTCGCCGCTCGCCGCTCCAGCCGAATCTCGGGCAGCGCCCTTCGCGCTCGAAGGAACCGGGCGGCTCCGACGGCTCTCGGCCGATTCCGGGCAAGTTCAGCCCTCGGAGGAGGCTGCCTTTCGGCCCGCTGCCGAGCCATCGGAAAGCTTGGGGCCGGCTTTTCCCGCTTCTCTTCCCTAGCCTTCCCGTGCCCAGGAGGCTGTCAGTAAGAGGCACTGCCGCTTTTACCTCAGGGAGGCTCACCGCCGGCGGTCGGGGACTCCGGGCCAGCTGAACTCGCGTACCGTAGCGGGAGCTGAGCACGCCCGCACTTTGAGGAAAAGCTTCCCTCGCCCTCTTCCCTGTTCCCGTCCCGTCCTTTAAGCGAGACGGGGTCCCGCGGGGAGCAACTGTGCCCGCGTCCCCGCCACGCGGCGGGTAGCGTCCGGGACTCGCCGCCCGAGCCGCTACGAGCTCTGCCGCGCTCCCGAGCCCGCGCTCCCGTGCCCGCGCTGCGCGCGCTCTCCCCCGGGCGGCGCTGTGCCCGCGCCCCTGCGCGATGCAGTGTGGGAATGGCTGTGGCGCTGGGGTTGGCTGAAAGAGGCGGCCAGTCGAGGTTTAATGTCCGCCATGTTGGCCGTGGCGTATTGAGCGGAGCCGGAGCGGCGGAGGAGAGAAGCCAGCGCCCAGCCCAGCCGCGCCAGCCGGCGCCGCCGGGCCCCGTGTCGGAGTGCGCCCCGCCCTGCCGGGGGAGCCCCGGTCCCTCCATGAGAGCGCTCGGCGGGGTCCGGCTCTCAGCTCGGAGCGCTTTTGCTGTCGCCCCCCCCTCCCCAGCCGGAGCCGCCATCGCCGCCTAACATGAGCAAACTGTCGTTCCGGGCCCGGGCGCTGGACGCGTCCAAGCCGCTGCCCGTCTTCCGCTGCGAGGACCTCCCCGACTTGGCCGAATATGCTTCCATTAATCGGGCCGTGCCGCAGATGCCCACGGGCATGGAGAAGGAAGAAGAGTCGGTACGTGAGACCCCCCCCCCCCTCGGCCGGGTCCCTCCATCCCCCCCGCACCCGGGGCCCCCACCTTCGCCTCTGCGCAAGCACAAAATGGCCGCCATCTTCTCCCTGCTCTCCCCGCCCGCCGGGAGGGGGGGGAACGACCTGGAGATGGAAGGCGGCAAACTCAGCGCCCCTTACCGCCCCTTCCCCTTGCGCTCTTCAGCGGCCCCCGCTCCCCCCCCCCCCCCCATCCCGCCCCCCGTGGTAGCTGTCGGCCCTTTCCGCAGGTCCCGAAAGGCACAAAGGGAGTCACGTGATGCCGCCGGCGTCCGCCATTTTGTGTCCCTGTTTCTTGGGCCAGGCCTGTGCGGCAGCGCGGGGAGACTGGGCCTCGGCGGCGCTGTGCCCGCTCTGCCCCACCGGGTGGCGCTGCTGAGCCGGCCGCAGCCGCAGGGGGCGCTCGACGGCGAGTGGCGCAAGGAAGTTGTGGCGGCTGCCGCGGGAGCGCGCGACCGCCTGCTCAGCCCGGGTCGCCCGCATCGGGGGAGCGAAAGGGGACGGGCTGGAAGCGGGTCCCAGGGCGTGAGGGACTGAGCGGTGTTGAGCTGCAGGCGGCGGCTGCTGCAGTGTTGTTGTGGTGGGCTTTGCCCGCGTCCCCGCTCACGTGTTGTGGCGGCATGCCTTCTCCTGGCGGGCTGCTCCGTTCCGGCGGGAGCTGCTGGCCTAGTAGCCTTTGTTTGGTATGTTTTTGCCTATGGTCATAGGAAGTGGAAGAGTTTCTGTTTACATTTACTTGAAACTTTAGAAGCGCCTAGACAGGCATGGTGTGAGTAAAGCTGTACTGTTCGCTACGTGGAAATACGAAAGCCAGTACTGAAATGCTGCTTAAAGTAACAAAATAGAATTTTGGAGGCCAAAATCTATCATTTCACTGATCTATCATTTCACTGTCAGTTTTGTTGTCTCGGTGGAGAACGAAACTTAAACTGTTTTGAACTTCAGGATCATTTAATCGTTCACTCAGTACTTTCCAAGCTGGGTATAACATTCAGTAGCTGTTACTGCTGAAGTGGGTTATTTTCAGTCTTTGCAGATCTTTATTTCCTTAGTATGATAAGTTTTTCCCATTTCTGCATTGAGCCCAGCCGATAGAGCTGTAGAAGTACGGTTATGTAAAGAGATTCTGAAACTTCCTGATAAGAACAAGCGTGACAATTTCATAGCGTTGAGTTTTTCTAGCTGTCAGGCTGCCATTGTCTTCCGAAGGTGACAGGCTGTAAAGTTCCTGTTTGTATTTCTACATTTAGCAAACTTTGAGTTACTTTTCTAAAAGTTACAATACGCATACCTTCTTTGAATGTACTTTTCGTGGCACTGTTGCTTTAAGAAGTTAACCGATTCTGTAAATTTTTGAGTGATTTCTAGAGTAGTCCTCTTTGCATGTTGTAGTCTCCATTCAGTAACTACTCTCTGAGACTTTCCTAGTGTAACTTGTAACTGCCTACCGTTTTAACAGAACTCAGTATTTCCAAGTCGTGTGCAAGTTGTAAGTTGCTTCGAAAGTCCACTAAAATACATACTGTGAAGTGTGTGATTTTTTAAATTTTTTTTTTTAATGATTTTGATTTGGTGATGGTCATTTTTGTGAAGGTGCTCAAAACTGTCATCCATTTAGCAGTAGTACTTAAGCAGTATTATGTAACTATGCTTGAATGTGTTTCTTTTGATGCAGTATATTCTGAATTGATACCTGTAGATTCTGAATAGGAGCGAGAGCAGCCCTAATTTCCATTTGTACCAGAATGTAAAATGTTGTGTTTGCTATTCTGCTTGCTTGCCGAGTTTATTTGTCAAAGTGAGCAAGTGTGCATGCATGAATGCATTTATTTATGTAAAAATGCAGGTTGCTATCTTTCTCTTTTACTGTTTGCCTGGCAGTTACAAGTTTTCAGGCTAGAAAATTACATGGGGTAACTATAACCTCCTTAAACCCAGAGATACATGTCCTAGCTAAGGAAAAGTAGACATTGACAGTGGAGAAACTTTAAGTGTTAATTATAAGACTTGTTTCTGTGGTTAATGTGATGCTTTTGTTACCTAGCTTTGAGGGTTAAACTTCAGAGCTGTGGGTGTAAATAGACACTTTACACAGTTAAAGTTTGCTCATGCCTTTGTTTTAAATATGTGTGTACACACCACTCCCAAGAAATTTGTTTGCCATTAGTAACCACGGCGTTTTCCTAAATACCTTTTGGATCTTCTTACATAAAATAGATGATGTTAAACTCTTTCCCCTTCTTGTTTTTGCAAACTTGCTGAACTTCCTTCCTTTCCTCTTGTTGCCCCAAAAAGTTTTCAGTTTTATACTGGTGTTGACACTAGAGGCTCATGGTCATGGTAATTGACTAAAGCTACATCAGACCTCATAGATTTAATACCCTGTTATGCTCTGTTTCCCAAACTTCATGCCATGCACGATTTCAGAAAGTTTGGAGTTTGTGTTAAATAGCAGTTGAAGACTGGAGGATTTTTCTGTAATACAAAAATATTTATTATTTTCCTAAATATTATCCATTTCTTTACAAACAGTTGGCAAACTGTCCATAAGAACCTGCTGTGAAGGGCAGCTTCAACTAGTGTGAACAGACATCTGTAACTACTTTATAAATAGAATTCTAATATTGCCTTGAATTTTACATAAATGTAATTTTAAATGAACACACATTTGGAGTTAAGAGCTCTCCTCTTGACTAAATAACTTTCCCTAGGGAAAAATGCAATCAAAAGGGATTTAATATTCAAGCATCGAGTCAAGATTTTTAAATGACTAATTAATGTTTTGATGCACAAAAAGGAATCTACTTTGTTTCCCTTTCATCTTATCTTTCTCCCAGTCCTGTTTTTTACAAAGAGTAAGTATGGAAAGCAGTATATCTTCATTATTACAGCTGGAATTGAAGTTGAGCAGTAATTTTCTGTAAGAGTCTTCTAAAGGAAAGCCTTACTGAGTTGATCTGAGTTTTAAAATATGTAGTTGGTAAGAGCGGTATACTAAGTCTAAAAAGAGGCAGCAACAAAGGGCCTTAAAGTAATGCTAATTCTGCAAACAAGTAAGAGTGTATCTTTCTACTTAGCAAGTCATAACTTCAGCTAGTGATTTCTTTTAGAGGTAGAAGACTACAGTATAAAGCTCTTTAGCACACAGACAGTGGTACTTGAAGTTAGCAGCTGATGCTGTGTTCTGACAGTTGATTTAGCTCCTGAGTTTCCAGGGTAAACACATGGTGGCTGTTGCCAAGTCTGTTGCTAAATCTAAGAAACTAAAAACTATCAAGAGACATATGCATCTCTAAAAAGAGAAAAATAAAAAGGCTTTCAAAATGTAATGACACTTCTTATGCAACACAAAACATTCCCTGTATTATCTCAAAATCCTGAGTTTAAGCAAAATGCATCCTTAGTACTGTAATTTTGAGAACCAAACAGACCTGTTAATAATATACTAATGCAGATTTGACTAACAAGTCCATTTAAATATATATCTACCTGGATAAAGAAGTAGATGGATTGGATTTGTTTATCTTTTGTGGAGTTTCTGGATTTGTTTGGTTTGGTTTGGTTTTTTTATAGGTAATAATTTGTGTGGCCTGTTCTGTGTTCTTTGAGAGAGATGTTGCTTTAACTCAGAAGTTCAGATCCTGGAAAAGCAGAACATAGGTAACTTAGTTCTTTGAGGTAAAAGGCTTTACTGAAAAAAATAAAAGGCAGATTGAAGCTTTTTGGCCATTTTCTGTAAGTTATGCTTCAGAAAGAAAGCATGGATGGTTTTACAGGCATCCTAAATTTGATGGCTTCCGATCAAACCAAGAAAAACTACACTTCTTTTTCCTGTGTTTTTCTGAAAGACAGCACATACACCATATCTGCGACCTCTAGATTCTCTTACATAAATAGAAATGTAGGTGCTTCTTAGACTGTGTAGATGAAATAAATATCTTTGTGGAAAACCGTTGAGTATAGTTGTTTTGGTTTGTTGTTGGGTTTTGTGTTGGTTTGGTTTTTTGTGTTTTGTTGTTGTTTTGGTTTTTAGAGAGAAAAAAAAAACCCAAAACACAGAAAACCTTCCTCACCCCCTCACCTCTATCTTCTCCTTCTCCCCCCCCCCCCCAAAAAAGACAAAAACCCAACAAAAAAAACCCAAACAAACCAAGCCAAAAAGTGAAGCCATATATTTGGAGCACCTCTTAACAACATTTATAAGGCATATTTAAAATGTCAGGAAGTGTGAACTTCTTAGCTGAAGCAGTTCCTCAGGAGAGATTAATGTGTGAGTAGATATGATACTTTTCATTAAGTACCCTGGTATACATCAGATAAATTAATTATCAAAATATGAAAATATGGCTATGTTGATGACATTTCTGGAGTTAACAGTCCTGTGGATATGGGAATTATCATGAGCTTGGGGGGGGGGTGTGTTCGTTTTCTTTTTCTTTTCCTTGAATGAGTGTGTTATCCTGATATTACAGTCATCCTAAGGTTTTGGTTGTTACATTTCTGTTTAGCCTTGTGCATGTTTGAGTTTGTATAGGTTAGATGCACATTTTTCAGCAGGTAAACTTTTGTGAATCCTGGTGTCCCTGTCCTTTGTGTTGAGGCAGGGCAGAGAGTATCAACCAGTATCCTGTTTCTTTATTATATTACTCTTTACTACCTCTTCTGACTAAGATCATGGTCCCGTGGTTTATCTTTGCCCTTATGTTAACTCTGGAGTAGCAGTTTTTCTGTCCTGCCAGACTGGTGCACTGTGTGTGGAGTTCTGTTCCAAAGGTTCAGAGCTTAACATTTGAGCTTGCTTTCTAATTTAAGGTAGTGTTGCTAGTAGCAGATAGAAGAATTAAACAGTCTGAAATTATAAGATGTATGGCTGTTCTTCAGTTCCTACTGTTTGCACACATGTTATGATGTAACTGATAGGTTGCACAGAAGGTGGAATTCAGTCTGTGCAGTTGTCATCTGTAAATATTGTCACACTGTGTTACCTGATGTTTGCGCAAACTCTTGAGGTAGTTTAAAATGTGATTTTGATCTCTTTAATTTCATAATTTTAATTACATTCGGTGCCCTGACTTTGGGGATCCTTAAGAAGAGTTTATTTTCCCTACTGGGTGAGGGGGGGGGCGGGGAGGGGGGTGGAACTAGATGGTCTTAAGGTCCTTTCCAACCCTGACTGCTGTGATTCTGTGGTGCTGTGATTCTGTGGTGCTGTGATTCTGTGGTGCTGTGATTCTGTTACAATTACATTGTTAGATGTGGCTTTGGTTGTGGGATTCTCTCCCCCAATATCTGCATGACCTGTTAGTATTTAGTAAATTCTATAGAAGACCTGATGAAGATAGCCTGATGTTCATTCAAATGCTTTGGAACACTTCAAACCTATTCTTGATAGGATGTGTCTTATTTTAGCAAAGCACTACTTGGTTAATTTCCCATTACCCAGGTTGTGTAGGCTCAAGGATTGCATCGCCTCCATAAAAATGTCTTTGAGCACAGCTACCATAGGTAGATTTGAAATACATGCACAGAAAATAAGACCTTTTCCTCACAAATCTATCTTGGAGGCATTGGGAGGCTACCATACCCAGATTCTCTTGCTGCTGAAACAGCTGGTTTTACTGTATCAAGTTAAAAAGCTGCTAAGGAGTGTACAAATAGGGACCCCTATGGTGCCATCTAGGATGAGTTGAATTTAAAAATGTGTGAGGTAAGTATGTAGCTGAGGTGTAGTGAGTCAATGTGTGAATGGTCTTGAATTACAGATGTAAGTTTCACTATAGTCTTTTTGAGAAAATTGAGACATTTTATATGCCATTTCACTACAGACAGGGCCAGATTTCAACTCTAAGAAAATTCCCATACCATTTCAAAATACTCAGGCAGTGAAAAGTGATTGTTTTCCCTTTGTTTCTTTCTGCCCAGCTTCTGACTATTCAGTAATAGTGGCAGCTTACTGGATATTTCACCTTCAGTTATACCACAGCTTTCTGTTCCATTGTGCTTAAATGTTGGCAAATAATCAGTGTACCTGAGCATTCGCACGAGTTAGGAACTCCTGATGGTGAGCAGTAGCAGTAATGTTGAAAATACTTAATGTTTTGGAAAACAGTAATAAGAATTGGTTGGTTATCAGTGCTTTATGCAGGTCTGAGACTTATCCTGGAGGTCCAAGCTCTGTTTTGAAATGATGGAGGATATGAATTAGCAAACTCTCTTTGAAAAAATTCCAAGTCAGGACATTGCTGTTCTAGGTGGAGCATGTTCTTTTTCTAGTTTGTTTGTCTATACAGGTTCTGCATAGAAAAGCATTTACTCTCTCCTTAAAAAGTTGGTCCTAAAAAGCTAAGTGTAGAGCAGTCTTAAGGAATTAGTTTGATGCATGCATAGTCAAATTATTTTTAACCTTTTACTGACTTTCCTGTAAATGCACAGTGAGAAGGCATCTAACAGCAATGGCTTTATACATAGCAGAAGTAACTACAGTGAAACATATTGTTCATGTTCAGACTTAAGAAAAAAAAGTTAGATTTGCTTAGTACTCATTTCTTTATAATGAGGATGGTTATCCATTGGAAGAAATGAAAAATCTCCCTCAAATTACTTACATTAACATTGGGGGGTGGGGAGGAACCCCAAAAGATAACTTCATTAGCAGTATTCTTAATAGCACAAGAAATAATACAACTGATTGGAGATAAAGGAGAGGAGCTTATGTCAGGGTAAACTCTTAAATCATTTTAAGACCAGGCTTGTATGAAAAGGCTTTACTTCCTGGGAGTTTTCACAGCCTGTCTTAAGGAGGAGCCCTATAAAGTTATCTTCCTGTTTTTCAGATATGATCTATCATATAATGGATTTCAGCAAAGGATTGGGTATTAATTGTATGCAGTGAAATATCAATAATGGGAAGGGGCAGTAGTTCAGTAACCAAATGTTTGAGAAGCAGAGTGATATGGCTTTATTTTTTGTTTCATCTCAGTAGCTAACATCCTGTATTTTATTCCAGTAGAGCATAAGTTGTCTATACATAAACCTGCCTAATATTAATTTATTTCAGGTAGAAGTGCAATGTGGCAAGCCCTTAAATCAACTAGTGTTTTCTTTGACTAGTTCACTTTTCTTGTAGCTGTCTTAATAGTTGTGACATAATTACATTATCATATTCATCATAAATGTGCAGTTATTTCAATATCAATTTGAAGAGAGTATTCAATGTGAGTTTTTAATACCTGTAAGTTAATACATTACTTCTTCAAGTTTTTGTTTTAAAGGAATGCTTGTCTGTCTTTAGGAGTCTTCTCTGCTAGAACAGGTTACTCTAATTTGCTGGCCTTAGGGAGCTGTAATAAGTTACTTGGTCTTTTTCCACTTCATTTTTGTAAGAGGAAAAACTAGTGCTAATATTGAAGAATGTATCAAATGACTAATGCATCAGAGTGAAAATGCTGGCTGCTGCTTTTGAGTCTGTATATATCCTCATCCTGTTTAGTGAGCCTTTAGGTACGCTCTGCTCTCCCTTCTACCAGTGTATTGTGTATTTCTGTGTATTCAGCTGTATGTACATTCAAGGACTAACCCTGTTCTAGGAGGATCTTTTTTGGTTAAACAAATATGTGAAGGTGAACTGTATGAATGATGCAAAGCAGGGAGTAAAAAGTTGAAAACTTCCTGGTCTGTCAGTCTGTTCAAGCACAGGTAGTTCAAGTGAGAGAAGAAGCTATCCTCTTAAGTACCACTCTTAAAGAGCTGTTTTCTTTATATTTAATCACGAGTTAAGAAATTAATGCTGCTTTTTTTTTTTTTTTTAATTGGAAACTTTCAGTAGAGTGTATTTTTTAAAGGATTGGTGTTTTCTGTTACAATTTGAAGAGCTGTAGTCTTCAGGTTCTTCACTGATCAGATGTCCAAAGCATTGCTACTAGAAAGGCACTAGTGTCAAAACTTGAATTTTGCATGGACTTCACTTTCCAGATTTTTTTTTTTTTTTTGAGGATTTTGTGCAAGGCTGTGTTGTGGAAGCATAAAGATTTTGCATTACAGACACAGAACTTGTTTTGTAAAGGGAAGAGGGGTGCAAGTTGCTTTGCAAAGTTCCATTGATTTGTAGTGAATTTCACACAGAATGCGTTTCTTGGTGTAGGTTTGGAAACAGTTTAACTTAAATTATTTTTTTTCTTTACTCTTCTGTCTGTGCCATTATTATTGCCCATGTTAGTCTGCATACATAGTGTACCACCTTCTCTTCCAGATATTTCCCAATATTTAATTATTTGAAATGTCTCATTTGCTTGTGTTTCTAAATTCCGTAGTTTTGTTCTCCTTTGACCTCTTTACTAGCAATAAGTTGGTTGGAGAGAAGAGAGTCTCCCATCCCAGACTGTTTTGCGCTGTGGTTGGGAGTATATGTACAGTTTAAATCTGTGTTTATACTGGATGTTTGTCTTGGTTTTGTGGTTTATTCCCACCATTAGCAGGGAGAATGAGTGTGCATGTATGAGTTAGGCTGTGGTGTAATTTCCTTTTCATATGGTCATAGAGCTAAATGCTAGCAGAGGTGTTAAACTTTGTGTTGTTTTACCATTTTGCTCTTTCACACTTTACCTGAAAATGTTAGATCGTACTGCTGAGGATTTGAAGGAAGTAGACCACCACTTTTAGCAGTGTGTGTGCAGATGGAGTTGGAATTCGAGGTCCTAAGCCAGCTTTTGGCAGCAGTATCATTTTCAGAGATGGCGAGAACATCGTCTTACTTTGGTTTACAGTTGCTGAACTGACTTTACTAGGTCAAATCTTTGTCATAACACAGAGTAGATGGAGGAAGTAGGAATATATTGTCTTGTGGATATCTAACAGTATTTCATGGAGTAGTTCCCTTTAACTTAGCAGGTCAGAAATTGATAAAACACCTGTGTAAGGAAAAAGCCCTACAATATGATGCATTTGAGACCTGCAAGTACATAGTTATCAGAGCAAGTGTGCTGTCAGAAATACCCAAAGATAAAAAAAAAAAGTAAAAAAAATTTTGAAAAACCCTTTGAATGTCTTCAAGCTGTTATAAGAAGCTTTGAAGTATTAGCTTTGAAGACTTTCTTTCTGTGTACTTCATTGATGTCGTGTTGATAAACCTAAAGGAAATTACTGGGAAATTAATGTTGCCTGCTCACAACATTGGGGTTTAAGTATGGTACAAAGTACAATGGACAGTTTGTGATAGCAAACTGTGGCAGGTACCTTATCTCTGTTAGAATTTCTTGTTAGCAACATGTTTTACATTTAGCCCTCTTTTTTCTCATCTCGCATTATAATGTTGATTTTCCTTTCCTACGGATTAGTTACTATTTGTTCCTTTGTTTTCAGCATGGGGGAAAATGCAGGAATTGTATAGAATGATTAAACCATTTAACGTAGTAAGCAATATGAAATTGAATCTATAATTGGTAATTTTAAAGCATAACGTTGGGCAGCTCTGAAATCTGTTCTCTAAGAATGTATGCGGTGTCAGGTTGATGGTTTTCAGGATACAGTGTGCTAAATCTTTTTATAAATTAGTGTATTTTTATAAATACACTGATGCCCTTTAGTAGTATACATGGCACTAGGTAGTGACAGGAAGAGGTAGGATATCTAGTGTAAGAGTGTCTTTTTTCTGAAGTCCTGTAAGTGGGTTTCTGTGCTGATACGTGGGCTATATTCTTGGATTTAGTATTTGAGAAGGGCACAAAGCAGTCTCTAAAATGTCTATTATTACACATCAGTATATTAAAATATACATCCACTTTAAAGTGTGGATATTCATACCACTGTATACCCGTGTAGCTGGGGACTGTCTGTTAGGATTCAGTATTAGTCTGCAGCTGCACACATGGTAGAGAAACATAGAGCTCTGTGTTATGACCAGTATAATCGGGTTCGAACGTTCTGCTGAGAGGTGGAAGAAATAACAAGTCTGTGTTCCTTGAGAGATCAAGTATAATTAATTTGTGTTGCGGTTAGAGGCTTTTACTAATGCAGTAGACAAAAAAAGAGTGAAGGCCTAAGGAATGATGGAAGGTGTGGAAGGTTTGTGTTGTGTTTGGTGGTGGTTGGTTTTGTGGTACTTTTTTTTTTTGTTTGGTAGGTTTTGGTTTTGGTGGGTTGTTTTGCCTTTTTTTTTTCTTGTTTGTTTTTAATAAATGAAGAGTATAAAGTGGCTTAAATGCTGAGTGAGTGAAAGGTGTTAAAATGCTACTTCATTTGCGGAGAGGGTGGGAACATGGGACATGACACATTAAAACCAACCAACCAACCAACCAAGCAAAAGAAAACCCAGCAGAAAGTTATTTGGGCTAAAGTTGACAGTGGCCTGAAGTAACTGACGCTGTCTCCTTGTAGATCACATTCAGTAGGCTTATTTGTCCTAGTCATACACTTAAACTCACTGCATGCATAGAGAGAATAACAATGGCACTTATAATGCATTGAGGAAATGCTAGTCCTTACAGTAAACCTTTCCTATTCACCTTTCTTCCTCCTCCTTTCATCCCCTTCTCTGCATGACTTCACTGTTTTTTCACTTCTCTTGTGCAGTGTTTATGCAAGCCTTAAAACTAAGTTTGATCATAATTGCACATAAAAGGTCATGAATCTTAAATGCTAGTTTGTCTTATGGGTTTAAAGGCAATCTAAATAAACTTGGGGATTACAGGATGCCAAGAATAGCTGACCTGTAAAGAATAATGATTCGGCACCTGACTTGCAGTCAGTGTAGACTTTGTCATCCAAAACCTGTTTTTACTGATCAGGAAACTTTTAAGTTGGTATTTTGTCAAAGCCTTTCAGCCTAATACAGGCCTCTAGGTAGCGTCTTTATGCATTCAAATGTACCAGTGTTCACTTTAAGTCCAGAAAAGTTTCTAAACGTTTAGATTTGCAAACTGAAGACTGACAGCAGGAAATACATAGATAAACTCATCACAGTGGTGTAGTCTTTGGAAAAATCTATTTTAAGTTATTCGGTGTTGCACTTGTCACCATCACTACTGAAGTACATTTTCCACCTTTGTGATATTAGACCTGAAATTCTGATCTGGTGTGTGTTGTAAATACAGCAGCTAAAAGGTAAATAAAGTGTTTGTAGGTTTTCATTAATGTATTTCAACAAAACATATTTAACGAGGTCAATTCTATACCAATAACTAGGCACCAATTCTGTACCATTTACTAGATGCCTTATGCAGTATAACTCTTGAGTACATGTCTTCTAGTATTTGTACTTGGGGGTGGGGGTGTACTTCAGCTGTCTTAAATGTCTTAGCAGCTCTCCTGATACCTTGCTGTCTTGGTACATGATGTGGGTTCCCTTCCTAAGAGTTACAAACTGCAATGCAGGCTTTTTCCTCTTACTGAAAGCTGTAATTTGAAGGAACATGAGGTGTGACTTTGCTACCATTGACACAGTTACTGGAGATCGAGGTTAGGCATACACTTTGCCAGCCTGTGCATATTTGTGCACCTCAGGTGTCTGCTTGTTACTGTATTAGACAGTTTATTCCTCTGTATAACACATGATGGAAATAAAGTATTTAAAATACAGATACTGTGGAGTCTACAAAAGTGTGCTTGTTTAACAGCTTTTAGTCATTACTATGTGCTTTTTCTACAGACTTTATTCCCCATAGCACTGAAGTGGATAATACTGGAAAGGTTTTTTGTTTATTTTTGAAATAGGAAATAAGCTTAATTTAAGGCGATACTCTGGAAGCTTCTTTTTGCTTGTCTCATGTAAGATGTTGAGCCTTAACTTGTGAATGAACAGGTTTAAACATATATTGATACTTGTTTTTCTGATAATGTTTTGACGGTTTTCTGTCTCAACATAACTTGAATACTGTATGATGTTCAGTATAAGTATCAGTCAAATTCTGTTGCCGTTTAAATGTCAATGACTGCTTGAGATAATGAAACTGTACTTTACAGAAGATGTAGCTAACCCTGACAGGAATACTGTAAGCAATCTTATGGGAAGGTACAGCTCTTGTAGTTTTGTGTGTTACAGAACCTGTGTAAACCCCATGGTTCACTCACTGATTTATCCTTTTTATTTTTTTTTGTTGTTCATTTGCCTTTTTCCCCCCAACAAAAAATAAAGTTGCATGTGTTGGGTGTCTCTCAAGCCTCTTATTAACAACAGAATTGTATAGTTCACACTGGCCTAAGAAGTTCAGAGAAGCAAAAATTACCAGACAACTGAACGAAAAGACTAAAATAAATTTAACTTGCATTCGCAGCTTCTGATACCCTGTGGCTCTGAGAGAGAACTGCTGTGGGTTTTGTGCCATTCTTCCTGTTCACTGTAGGAATACTCATTTGCTCCTTTTCGAGACGTGTTAGGCAAAATGGCACTCTGGCAAAACTCACACTTGTGATGCAGTTAGCTTCCTTAACTGTTCTGTGCTCTGTGAAGAGTTTGGTTGCTAGTAATGCCTAGCATTTATGTTAGTTCAGTCAACCAGTTTTGGATGTTTGTTTGTTTATTGGGTAGTTGGGTGGTTTTGGTATTTAGAGTTCTGAACTTTAAAGTCCAGTTAATACTGAGTTTTGGAGTCTTATTGCAGATTCTGAGAGGAAAAAATAGCTCTAGTAGTGTTCTTGAGATCTGTTTTTAATGATTTTTAATAAAAGAATCCAAATCCTGTTCTTATTTAGCCTTGTTTTTTCTCCAGAATCTCTGAGCATATGTAGATCTGGGAAGCTGTCAGTCACTGCAGTTTGTGCAGCCTGGTCTGTGGAAGGTAATGTTTTTAAGCCTTCAGCAGACTGATACTCGGGAAATAGAGGTGCTCCTCATACTGTATGTTCTGGCTTTATTCCCTTCATGTTGCTTTTCTGTGCCTTGCCTGTCTTGATTCTGTACTGTTCCTGAGTTGATTGGTGCATCCAGATTGAGATATGCCTTAACTGCAGATGGAAAAGGGTTCGTTTAATGAGGATCATTTGAAACCCTGGTCTGAGGAACAGCTCCTCTGGAAGGAGTCATATATTTTTTTTCCATAGCTGACATAGAAAACTTTGAGAAAAGTGTAGTATAAAATTTCATCCAGCGCAGCTGACTTTTTTTTAAGTCATGTTACGTTTCTAAATGCAGATTTATAACTTACCTTTAACTTCACCCAGTGCTGTGTATGATATTCTACTGTGGAATACTTGAGGCACCCTATCTGTGGTGTAAACACACAGCCCTATGCACACCTGCATATTAGTATTGTTCAGAAAAGTAATGAAACAAGTTTTATTTGCTGAAACTTGTTTGCTGTGGAGTTGGGTTTACATATTACTTGTTATTCAAATGACACTTTTTTTTTTTTTTTTATAAATCAGTGCTCAGTGGTGTTACCAGTACTATTGAGTCCTGGTAACTAATGAAAATGCTGGAATCAAAGCATGCAGCTCTTGCCATCCAAAACTGACTTGTTATGCAGTATTGCTGACACACAGTAATGTTTAAGCAGCAGCAGTATGTTGCTGCATCTGTCTTTTAACTTGGGAATTTGATACAATTTTATTATGAGTCAACTGATGAAGTGATCTTACAGTTCTGCTTCCATTTTTTCTATACAAGGGAAAAATAAATTTGCTGTGAAGATTTCTTCAGGCTCTCCTAAATGGCTTCATAGCTGAAACCTTTGATGAGGACAGGTTAAATTTTGAGGCTAGTTCTCATTCTGTTGTAGACTGTATCCTGAAAGCTGTATTCTTGTAAACTGTATCATATCTTGGTTAATTTCGTGTTACAGTCTGATTTCAGTGTGGATGTCATGCCTTGATCTACTTAAGGAATACATTAAAAGCATCTTAATGTTCTTTAGAATCCTTTATTTAGGGATAATATACTGTATTATGTATTTACTGTACTACAGTATAATTTGTGTTATATTGTATTATATTATGATTTAATCTGTATTATGTTCAGTATAGATCACTGAAATAGTTTTGATGTGTTACAGTCCCAATTTACAACAATACAGCTGGAACAGCAGGGCTGTGGTAAAGAAGGGGGACTTAGGTTTGCAGCTAAGTCTGGAATCTGTGCTGCAGTCACACAAGATGGACTGATGTGGTTTAACTGTTAATACTGAAAAGATGCAGTTGCACTGTTTCCTTAGAGCTTGCCATGGTCTTTACATTACCTGTCTGTGAACTGATTTAGCTTACAGCAGGCAACTTGCCTAACTACCCTTCCCTCTGGATTACAGGGCTACGTAGGCTTAGGAGTTCCATGAGTCAAAGCGATCACAGAGGAAAAGATGGGAAATTTTTATGGCTGTTACCAGCACTGAGGAGATGGGATAGCTCCTTCTGCTGGTATTAAGCTGTTAGCAGTTCTTAAAAAATTATTTTAAACTGATGCTGAGTCCTGCGGTTCTGAATGCATGTACTGCACTATTGATTTGGCAAGCAGCCGAGTTACTTTAGTCAGGCTGGTTTTAGATAGTTAGAACAGGACCTGTGCCTGGAAAGACTGAGGTGTTAAATTCCACTTTTGAACTGTATTGTGGTTTAATGTATGTGTTGAATACAGGAGTTTTCCTGATTTCCAGGGTTCCTAGGTTGTGTACTTTACCCCCTCTAGCACGTCTTAAGCCTCTCTCATGAATTTCTTCATCTCTGCCTATCTCTTTTCCATAGTAATTTAAAATGTGAAGCTAATAATTCTTTTCAGACTTTGGTAACAGGACAACAAATCATTCTCTGTGTCTTTTAGAGTTGCGATCTGTAGTATAATGTTGTTAGACTTCTGAGTCAAATGCCCTCTGTGTCCTCCACCTCACGACCACCATTCCCTGAACAAGCATAGCAGGTGAAAATTTCTTAAAGTTGTAAGTAATTTGTTGATGGAAGCAAGATTTTCCCAAGAAAAGGGCAGATTTCTTGCATGCTCCTTTAAGCATCTGATTTGAACATGGGGAAAAGCAGTCAACTAGGATGCTCAAGATGATGTGGGTGACCTCATTTCTAAGCAGTGTTCCAGACAGACTAATAATTAGGAAGGTTTCTTGATAGTCTGTTAATTACAAAGCCCACATATTTTAAAAAGTAACTTAGGTCACGTTTTCACTGAGTAATTGCTGTTTAATCCTATGCAGCTGTTTTAAATTGGCATTTGTTGCTGAGATATAATTATTACAGTAATTGCAGTGGAATCCTTCCTAATTGACTACTCATGAGACCGACTTCAGTTGATTAACAAAGTGACCACCATAGTTTTTCTCCAGATTTGGAATATGAAAGGGCAGTTATAGACTCTGTTAACAAGAAAACAGCTTTCTCCACTGCATAGAATTATTCAGGACATTGAGAGATCTTGGCAGCTTCAGAAGGGAAGATTACAGCCATGTGTTTTGGATGAATCTTCCAGCAGCTTAAATTTATGTGAGAGGGTGTTTACTCTGTGTGCATATATACGAGTGGTCATAATAGAAAGATGGTTTACAATTGCTGTGGGAGATGGAAGTGATCTGCTGTCTTCTTACAAGACCCGTCACAGGGGAGAGCAAGGAGTGACAGCCAGTAACTCAGAGCCACGCAGCTGCTCACTCAATCCTCTCCACCCCCTTCTTCCTCCGCCCGGCTCCCAGAAGGATAGGGAGGAGAATCGAAAGAATACAACTCCCATGTGTTGAAATAAGAACAGTCCTGTAACTAATGTATAGCACAAACCACTACTGCTACCGCCAATGATAATAATGATAAGGGAAATAACAAGGGAAGAGAATACAGCCACTCACCACCTACTGACCGATACCCAGCCAGACCCGAGCACTGATCTAGGCCTTCCAGGTAACTGCCCTCAGTTCTACATTCTGGGTGTGACGTGCTGTTGTATGGAATAAGTCTTTGGCAAGTTTGGGTCAGGTGTCCTGTCTCTGCTTCCTCCGGGCTTCCCCTCCTCCCTGGCAGAGCGTGAGACTTAGAAAGTCCTTGGTTAGAGTAAACATTACCTACCAACAGCTAAAAACACCAATGTTATCAGCATTGTTCCCAGGATGAAAGTTGAAAACAGCACTGCACCAGCTACTAAGAAGGAGAAAAATGACTGCTGCTGCTGAACCCAGGACAGTGACATAATGCTGCTTTGTTGACCCACCATTCTGTGTGCTTGTTGTGACCAAATTTAAAGTATTGCTAACACATTACATGATATTCATGTACTTGAGGTCAAGAGGGTATGCTTGGCAACACGACTGTTGCCTTGCCATTATCAAAGGTCAACTCTATAAGCTGGTATTCAGGAGTTGGGATTTGCTGTCTCGGAGTCAAGAATCAGTGTAATTCAGGGACTGATCTTGTGCCAGAATATCTGTTGAAGACTTCTCTGCTCTTCAGGGCAGCATCAGATTGCCCTCAGCAGTACAACTTCAATCAGGATTGGACTCTTCACCAGCAGTTGTTTGTTACAGTTGCTGTAACAAACTTGTCAGAATGTCTTTGCTCTTCTACTTGTAGTTATGTGTGACTGGATATAGGTAATAAAAGGAAAAGTGTGTGTTATGTTTCTGAAATAAGTGCTTCTCTAATAAGCTGTGAAGCCTGTTATTCAGGAAGAACTGAGCATTTTTGCTTCCTGTCCTACTAGAAACCACCAGAGCTACTTGGTGCCCTAAAGATAAGAAAAATACAAAAGAAATCTGGAGTGTCTGAATAGTTTACATCATCTAGGATAGTTACTGTGTTCTTGGCTGTGTGCTCTGTATCTCTGCAGCCTTCCTGGTGTCTGCCTGTCCCTGGGTAAGCATTTTCTTTTGCAGTGGCAGATAACTAAGCCCCAGAGAGTCCCGCAGAAGCATGCTTCTGATTCCTGAACTGGTTCTGGGAATGGGAGGGGAATAATGCGAGTGAGGAATAAGGGGTGGCATAAGAAAAATAAAAAACTGCATGTAGCTCTCCAAGATCAGTCTTTGTGATCCTTCTAATTGTGGATTTAAAATATATCTGAATAGTAAGTTACAGGATAACTAAGGTCTGGTAACAGGAGGAGGTGGTGAAGAGAATGAGCCAGTTTGCTCTTTTTATTCCTTTCTGTGCACAGATTTAATGGATTTAATCTGTGGACAAATTTAATTTACAGTGGATCGACTTTCACTCTTGCAAAAGAGGCCACCTTCTCTGATTATGCAGATTACTGAAATCTCTCATATGGCTGAGAGACAGGATATGTACCCCAGAGCTCACTGAGCCAAGTACAGTGGGGAGGTTGGGGAGTGGTTTGCAGCCAGTAGGTCATAGAAGCACTTCAGTAGTCCCTACCATATGTTACATGATGAGTCAGTCTGAATGGGCTTAGTGTGCAGTGGGGTCTCATGGCAACTTTGCTGTGTTGTCTTCCAGTACCTTTCCACCAGTAACTGCTGCTGATGTGAGAGAGCCTACTTATAGGAACAGTACCGTTGCTGTGAATTTAGCAGCCAAAAATCTTTACCTTATAGCCTGGAATCAGGTTGTGCTTGCAGCAGTTCATCACCTCTGACTGATGTATTAACAACTTCTGGTTGGTCTGGTTTTGGTTTTTGTTTGAGTTGTTTGTTTTTTTGTTGTTTGTGTGTGTGTTTTTATGGTTTTTTGTTTGTTTATTTGTTTGTTTATTTGTTTTGTTTGGGTTTTTGTTTGGTTTTATTTTTCCAGTTTCTATTGGGTTTTTTGTTAATTTGAGCTTACCTACAGAGTAATGTGTTTGTGCTTAAGATCAACTGCAATTTTGTTGAATTTGTCGTGTGTTTAGGTGTTTTTCCAAGAGAGATCTGGATCACCAAGTTGCCAGAAGGTAGAACGAGTATAAAAAAGACAGGTCTGCGAGTCTGTATGCTTGTGTGTCAATTCTGTGTCAGTTGTGATCTGTTTTGGTGTAACTATTGTGAACCTAATGCTTCTTAAGGACACCAGTTTCAACAGGTGGTTGCTTTCAGTTCTGATATGTTAAGCATTGTAGGATGAGCTGTGAGATTATAACTTTGGAAAGCACTTCTGTCAAGCAAGGGGCAGGTGGGAGAAGATTCTCCTCAGTCATGCTGATGTAAATCAGCAGGTCTGTGGAGATCAGCTGGGCAGTGGCTGGCTGTGGTGCTAATGACAGAATTGACTGTGGTGTCTTTTTTTTATAGTTCCTGGATTTTGGAGGCAAAGATGTGATAATGATGTGCACAGGCTTGTGAATTTGGAGGATTTCTGCTCTAATCTACATAGTGGATTTAAGAATTGGCTGTTTTGGTCATGTCTGTAAGCAGGTGTGCCTTAAATGATTATTTCTTTTAAGAGCTCTGGAATAATTTGGGTAAATTATTTGACAAAACACACAGCCAAACTGCAAAACAGTAGATTGCTTCTTTCACTCATTACTACTGCACTGATTTATATTTTTTTTTCCCCAATTGACTTTCTAAAACAGTAACATGCATTCAGTCATTCTGGTTTGTTCAGCTGTTAATGACAGGGTCATGTCACTTTGTCTTAATGCATTGCGTTGTAATTATATTGCTTTGAATTTCATCTCTAAGGTGTGCTGCAGAGTAAATGCTTCATCGAAGGAACCTTTGTTGCTCTGGCAGTGTCAGTTTTCTTTGAGAAACGGTGGGAACCTAACAGTCATATTGCCAAAAACAACTTACCAAGAATTACCAAAACATGAAAGAAGGCAAATGCTGCTAGCTTCCAGTTGCTATGCTTCTGCTTGTCTGTTCTTGCAGCCAAGACTGCCTGCTTGTTGTTGGGTTGAACCACAATTACAGTATCCTTTCTTTATGCTCTAATTATTGTCATTCAGATTTTTTAAATGTAATGCGCTAGAAAAGCATCAAGTACTCAAGTAGTAAAGTTGAAGAATTACACTCATGTCCTTGCATTATAATGCTGTTTCCGCCCCCAGAGCAGAACTGAACAAAAGTTCCAGCTCCTTCAGGCTGCAGTGAGAGCTGCTCTGCTGTGTTCCTGCTTTCCCTAAATGTCTGTTACTGCCAGCTTGCCATAGATTACCTTTTTGCTCTTTGGTGTTTTGAAGCATGCATGGCAATACTGATGCAGTGAGTGAATACAAGGGGCAAAATTGGTAACTTCAAGAGAAATGAAGTGTCATGGTTTAACCCCAACCAGACAACTTGTTCACCCACTCCCCCCCCCTTCTTGAACTCCCCCTACTCCTGGAGGGACAGAGAGGAGAATCAGAAAGAATGCAACTCCCACGGGTTGAGATAAGAACAGTTTAGTAACTAAGGTATAACACAGATCACTACTGCTGCCACCAATAATAGTAATGATAAAGGAAATAACAAGGGAAGAGAATAGAATACCTCATCACCAGCCGACCGATAACTCACCCCCCCAGCCCAACCAAGCACTGACCGATACCTCCTCCAACCCTGCAGTCCACCCTAGCCCCTTCCGGGTCACTCCCAGTTACATCCTGGGCATGATGTGCTGTGGTATGGAATACCTCTTTGGTCAGTTTGGGCCAGGTGTCCTGTCTCTGCTTCCTCCCAGCTTCCCTCCTCCCTGGCAGAGCATGAGGCCCACAAAGTCCTTGGCCAAACCAAAACATCATTTTTTTCAGCCCTGTTCCCAGCCCAAAAGTCAAAACACAGCACTGCACCAGCTACCAAGAAAGAGAAAAATGACTGCTACTGCTAAACCCAGGACAGGAAGACTGCAGGACAAAGAATGGTGTCTATATGTAATTTTGCTTAGATCTAAGTACATCCTGCCTTGCTACATTCTGGGTACTCAGAAGGGTTGCTTTTCTGGTTGGCTTTTCATGTAGACTGTCTAAAGAAAATTTCTAAAGGAGGACAGTGGTTGTTGAGCTTTTGCTTGTTTAACCAACTGGCAGGGTAAATGATAAGTGTTGGAATTCTAACTGTCCAGATATTTTTGTGGGCAGGAATATAGTGGGATGAATCGATGCTGTTTTGTGTTACTGGCTGTGTTAACGAAGCTGCTTTTTCCCTCAGGCATTGTCTCTGGACTGAGCGGTCCTGTTGCATCCCTTCGGCTCTGGGATTGCCTGACCACATAATGAGTCAGTGTGGGAAGCTAACCTGGTGGAAAATTAACTGAGTGGAGGAAGAGCAAGCAGGGTTTTAGGTTTTGAATGAAGTTTCTGAGTAGCTTTAAATAAATTTAGTGCAGGATAAGGTAAGAATATTCTGTAAGTGTTTGTAGTAAGAGGAAACCTTGATTGTATTTGATACTGAAATAGTTGAAATGTTTAGCTGCCATAGCTTTTCTTCCGTCTTCATACTTCTATTTATTTTTTTTCTTGGCATTCATTTTTAAATAATTTTGGGTTTAATTTAGTCATGCAGCTTAAGCTAGTTAAATGGCTACAAAAGGGAATCATCTTTGTCTCTTCCTTTCCCCACTGCCCCCCCTGCACCTGCTCCAGCAGGGAGCTAATTTGTCAGAAGATTAGTTGTTTCTAATTGTTTTCAGGGAGAGCAGGAGAGAGATGGCTTTCTGTAGGTTTGGTTCCCTGAGCTGTTATCACAGGTTCAGTCTGGCAAGAGGCAGTGGTAACGTGGTGCACAAGACTGCACCTTGTAGTGGTAGCTGTTAGATGAGTTTCCTTCTGACAAATTACAGCCTTTGAACTTGACTAACCCACCTAAAATTCATGCTAGGAATATAAAGACACAGTGAAATAATTTCACAGCTATTTGAGAATTTCTAAGGGGCAGATGATGTTCCAGAAAATGGGAAAAGGCACTGCAACTGTGATGCTGAAAAAAACCCCACATAAACACCACCCCTCCCCCAGCCCCCCCCCCAAAAAAAGAAACACCCAAAACAAACAACAAACCCACAAAAAACTGAATCCCAGCCCAACCCCCCATGACAACCTGTGGAAAAGGTAGGAGCCAAAGGGTTACAAATAAACTATCTTAATGGAGTTTCTGGAGGAATATGGATAATTAAATTATTCAACCCCAGTAAGCACCTGGAAGATACTAATATTTTGTGAGCAACTAATAGGAGTTTTTCAAGAAGAAATCCTGGTTACTCCCCTGTAGCAGGGACTAAGTGCATAGCTTCATGTTGACCTTTAAAAAATGCTTTTTGATACTGCTGTGATATGCAGTGAATGAAAACAGTATTATAGAAACTCTTGTATAGTGGAGCTATATCTGATTAAAGAAACTCTGGAAATTGATGAACAGTCAAAGTTAAAAGATTTGTTAATTTTCTGAGAGGTCTCTCTTTGAATGGGTGTTGGTGTTCAGGAGTGAATGAGGTTTTGCGTTTGGGAGGGAGTGATCAGCTGTGCAATCGCAGTGAAGGACGACTGCAGGATAGAAACTGTAACCTGTAGTAGGTTAGTTAATAGTAGATACTCAACGTGCTTTCAGATTAAAAGTGAATGCTTCCAGAGCTACCAGTCAGACCTCATTATATATGTATTATCAGGAAAGAGAGATGTGCAGAGCTACCAGCTGAGATGTTGACTTTGGGGGAAAAGTTGCTGATGATGATTTATCCAAATAAGTGAGAACATGATGCATGGGGTTGTAAAGGGGAGGTGACCTTGTCTGCTGATTTTTGTTTATTTAGAATCATAGAATCATAAAATAGTTAGGGTTGGAAAGGACCTTAAGATCACCTAGTTCCAGTCCCCCTTGCCATGGGCAGGGACACCTCACACTAAACCATGTCACCCAAGGCTCTGTCCACTTTGGCTTTGAGCACTGCCAGGGATGGAGTGTTCACAACTTCCCTGGGAAACCCGTTCCAGTGCCTCACAACCCTTACAGTAAAGAACTTCCTTATATCCAATCTGAACTTCCTCCATTTAGGTTTTAACCCATTACCCCTTGTCCTGTCACTACAGTCCCTAATGAAGAGTCCTTACAAGCATCCTTTTAAGCCGCCTTCAGATACTGGAAGGCTGCTATGAGGTCTCCACGCAGCCGTCTCTTCTCCAGGCTGAACAGCCCCAACTTTCTCAGCCTATCTTCCTATGGAAGATGCTCCAGTCCCCAGATCATCCTTGTGGCCCTCCTCTGGACTTGTTCCAACAGTTCCATGTCTTTTTTAAGTTGGGGACACCACAACTGTAAACAGACTCCAAGTGAGGTCTCACAAGAGCAGAGCAGAGGGGCAGGATGACCTCCTTCGACCTGCTGGTCACGCTCCTTTTGATGCAGCCCAGGATGCGGTTGGCTTTCTGGGCTGCAAGCGCACACTGCCAGCTCATGTGAAGTTTCTCATTGACCAACACCCTGAAGTCCTTCTCCGCAGGGCTGCTCTGAATCTCTTCTTTGCCCAACATGTAGCTGTGCCTGGGATTGCTCCAACCCAGGTGTAGGACCTTGCACTTGACATAGTTAAACTTCGTAAGGTTGGCATCAGCCCACCTCACAAGCGTGTCAGGGTCCCTCTCGATGGCATTCCTTCCTTCCTTCCAGCGTATCAACCGAACCACACAGCTTGGTGTCATCAGAAAGCTTGCTGAGGGCACACTCAATCCCACTGTCCATGTCACCAACAAAGATGTTGAACGAGTCCGTTCCCAACACTGATCCCTGAGGGACACCACTCGTTACTGATCTCCAGCTGGACATTGAGCCTTTGACCACAACTCTTTGGGTGCAGCCATCCAGCCAGTTCTTTATCCACCGAGTGGTCCATCCATCAAATTGATATCTCTCCAATTTAGAGACAGGGATGTTGTTTGTGACAGTGTCGAATGCTTTGCACAAGTCCAGGTAAATGACGTCAACTGCTCTGCCCCTGTCCATCAGTTCCTTAGCCCCATCGTGGAAGGCCATTGAAGTGGTCAGGCAGGATTTCCCCTTAATGAAGCTATGCTGGCTGTCACCGAGCACCTTGTTGTTTTTCACGTGCCTTAGCATGCCTTCCAGGAGAATCTGCTCCAAGACTTTGCCAGGCACAGAGGTGAGACTGACTGGTCTGTAATTCCCTGGGTCATCCATTTTCCCCTTCCTGAAAATGAGGATTATACTACCCTTTTCCCAGTCATCGGGAACTTCACCTTACTGCCATGATTTTTCAAATATGATGGCCAGCGGCTTAGCTATTTCATTCACCAGCTCCTTCAGGACCCACGGATGGATTTCATCAGGTCCCATGGAATTGTGCACGTTCAGGTTTTTAAGATGGTCTCAAACCAGATCCTCTCCTACGGTGGGCCTAAGCTCTTCATTCTCACAGTCTCTGCCTCTGCCTTCCAAGACTTGGGCGGTGCGGTCAGAGCCTTTGCCAGTGAAGACTGAGGCAAAGAAGTCATTAAGAACCTCAGCCTTCTCCAAATCCAGGGTAGTCAGTTCTCCTGATACCTTCCGGAGAGGGCCCACATTGTCCCCAGGCTGTCTTTTATTTGCAATATAGCTGTAGAATCCCTTCCTATTACCTTTCACATCCCTAGCCAAGTTTAATTCTAACTGGGCCTTAAATTTCCTAACCTCGTCCCTAGCTTCCCAGACAACACCCCTGTATTCTTCCCAGGCCGCCTGTCCTTGCTTCCGCCTTTTATAAGCCTCTTTTTTTCCCTCAAAGTTTCCTCAGCAGCTCCTTACCCATCCAAGGGGGTCTCCTGGCCCTCCTGCTGCACTTCCTTCTAGTTGGGATGCAACACTGCTGAGCTTGTAGCAGGTGATCCTTGAATATCAACCAAGAGTCTTGGGCCCCCCTGCCCTCTAGGGCTATATCCCATGGAACCCTACTAAGCAGGTTTCTGAAGAGGCCAAAGTCTGCTCTCTTGAAGTCCAGGGCAGTGAGCTTGCTGCACGCTCTTCTCACTGTCCTGAGGATCTCGAACTCGACGTGAAAAGTCATTTCATTTGTCATTTTTCAGCTTGAAAAGATACGCCATTTAGTGGCATGTCTTTTGTGATGAATTGAGACAGGAACATCAGATTAGTTTAGCTGTTTCAGTGGATGAACTTTTAGCCAGTTGCTTTCATGGTATGTGGTATTGGAATCATAGAATGGTTAGGGTTGGAAGGGACCTTAAGATCATCTGGTTCCAACCACCTGCCACGAGCAGGGGTGCCTCGCACTAGACCAGGTTATTGAACACTGCCAGGGATGTGGCATTCACAGCTTCCTTGGGCAGCTTGTTCCAGTGCCTCAACCCTCACAGTACAGCACTTCTTACTTGTATCTAACCTGAATCTCCCCTGTTTAAAACTTGACTACTAAAACTCTCAGCTCAAGTAGTGAGTATTTTTGTAATTGGGATGAGAGTCAGGTAAAACTGATTTCTGCTTCTGTTTCCACAGCATTGTGGAGATTTCTCTAAATACGTGTTACTGAAGCCTGTTAGGAAGACAATATAGAGTACTGGTACTAAATAGCAGTGAACATTCCTGTATCAGAGGTGGATCAGGGACATTGAAATCTTAATTTAGTGTCTAACCCTGTTCCCTGAAACAAAACATTTATTTGTATTTCAGAACACAAGTTGGGATAAACGTGCCAGGAATCCTTCATATTATTATAAAAATAATAAGCCTTTGCTGTTATTCAAAAGCCGTTGGTTATTACCATGTATTTAACATAGAATCCTACAACGCTATATGAAAATTAAGCTTAATTCCTGGTTCCGCAACAGTTGGAGCTGTTGTGACAAAATCCTGAAAATTTATGACTGTTCATACAAATTCAAGGTGTCTGGCAGCAGTGCTTCATTAAAAGGCAGACATTATTTTGTATCATACCTAAGAGAGAATTCCTAGGTGACAGATGTGTCTGCACTTAACAAATGCTAGAGGATCAAAATCAGGCCAGTGATTATTACTTGTGACTGTGTGATATGTCGTGTTCTCAGTAGTCTCATGAGGAAACTTAATGGGACACGTGAAAAAAAATATCTACAGCTTGTTTGAAGGTAAAGACAGAGTAGAATCCTGTGAATCCTTGCAGCAGTTACACCTTGGAACAGATTTTAGTTTGAGGCTTCATTAGCTTTGCTGTTTAAAACAAAGCCTATTTTGTGGTTATTTTAAGTTGAGACAGAAGATGTTAATTGCCTTTATTGTACTGAAGAGGGGATAGATTGATGTCAGACAAAGATACCATAAGATGATACAGATGAATGCTGATACCTTTTACTTCAGTATTAAAATGGATTACCCTGCCACTCTTTTGCTGTTGTTCCTGGTTTGAGTATTTCAGTAATGTGGTTTATAGCAGATCTCTGGTAGCTGTATTGGTACAACTGATGCAGCACTGCTTTACTGGGCACCGAGAAAGGAACAGTTTAGATACTTAGGAAACCAGCTTTAGTAATAGGGAAAAAGTACTGTTACATTGTCAGTAAACCATTTACATACATGCGTGCATCCTGCTGTATTGAGTTTTTGTTGGTAACTCTGCTGATACTACTTACTGTCATGACAGCACCACAGGGATGCATTTGAATATTGGCATTAGAAAATTACTAGAATTCATAATGTGATTGATCTTTACTCAGGTTGTAGTAACATATAAATGGAATTTACTTTTGAGTTTGAAAAACAATTGCAGATTTCTGAAAGTTATTTTCACCCTCATGACTTATAGTTTAATAATAAATTGACAGATTAGGAGTGAGAAAAGGAGGATAATGGAAAGCATTGCAATAAATGAGAATGTCTTTAGAAATCATTCTCTGGGTAAAAATAGTTGTTTCTTTTCTAAATAGATGATAGCAGGCCTCCTTTCCGTTTTTTTTATGTCACTGGCTGTGAAATGGCTGTAGAAAATACAGACTGATACCAGAGTAAATATCTGTCTGCAGCTACTTGTTATAATCTGTGTATGTAATCAATCATAAGTGTCTCTCCGGAAATATGTAAAGATGGATTTATGTGAGCCAAGAACATACAACTTGACTTACTAAGTTTAGTAACTGAAGTGTCGTGTATGTTTGTATAGGGGGGAGAGCTCCACCTACTGGAAAAACCTTCCAGTTTATGGAGTGTATTTTGGGTCAAGATCGATTGCAGTATCGATTTCTTAGGTCTGGTCTCAGGGATTTGGAATGTGAGCACTTGCAAGTAAATAGACTTCCTTCAGCTTTAAGAAGCCTGTGCCCTGAAAATATTTTCTCGTATTTTCATCTTGATTTCTTTTGTTTATAGGAGCATCATCTCCAGCGGGCCATCTCAGCACAACAAGTATATGGAGAGAAGAGGGATAACATGGTTATACCAGTTCCAGAAGCAGAAAGTAATATTGCATACTATGAATCTATATATCCTGGAGAATTTAAAATGCCAAAGCAGCTGATTCACATACAGCGTAAGTGAATTAATTTATTCATTGAAATCTACATCCAGAACTTTATCTTGCTAGCAGTATTTCAAGAGGTGAGTCTTAAACGTCTGTTGAGCTCACATCAACTCACTTCTGAGAAGTTATTTTTCCCAGCATGTAAAGGAACAACATACTTGTTGAAAAGGTACATTTAGTTCTTGATCAAGAGATAAACAGATACACTTCTTGATTCTTTATGTTAATACTTCACAATTCACAATCTCAAAGGCCTGTTTCTGCCCTCTGTAATAGTACTTAGTAGTTACAGCTTGCAGAGAAATTTAGGCTAGTTAGCAAGGGCAGACAAAAATCTGCTTGAAGAGGAGAACATATAATACATAGTTAAGAAACAGAGGACTTGTTCCCTGAAGCTTAACCCGGATATAATGACAATAAAGTGGATTGGGAAGCCAAGCAGAAATGGCAGCAGTAGTAGCATTTGCCTCTGCCTGGATGGAAGTATTCTACATCTAAAAGTAGGTGGGTTTTGATACCACTGATGACTTGCAGATGTGCCTGGGTTTTGTTTTTGTTGGGAGATACCAGCTATTCTGTATGGATGAGACCCTGAATGTGAGCACCGCGTTACTTCACATACCTTTTGAAAACATTTAAAAATGTAATCTGTTGCAGAATTCTGTTTTGCAGTGTAATTTGTAGAATTTAAAATATAGTATCTGTCATTTAAACAGACCTCATGCCTTATTAACTTTGGTTAAAGGTTAGACTTCTATATCAGTCTGAGCATCAGTGATAGCTTAAAGTATTAGAATTGTGAAAAAGTTTGGGTTGAAAGGGACCTTTAAAGGTCATCTGGTCTGACCCCCCTGCAGTGAGCAGGGGTACCTTCCACCATATCAGGTAGATTAGAGCATGTTGCTGTGCTCTGAAGAAAATGAAGAGACTAATATTAGTAGTCTTCCGTGCTGATGTTAAGGTTACAGATTTTCATTCTTTTTTGTGTCTAGTGGTCTAGCAGCTGAAATGGTGATTTTATTTTTTTTTTCAGCTGCACTGTATCTACAGCGTATTTATTGTACCTTTGAAGTGTGTTTGGGCTGAAGTCTTAAGTTTTGATAATACTGTGTAAACACAGCATTGAAAATACTGAGACCAATCTAAAAGTTTCTTACTGAAAGCAATGAGGTTTGACCAGTAGTAAGCTTTCGTTAGTTAACATTATATAGTCAAAAAGCCTTTACTCCTGATTTTTAATGGTGTGCATTTTTTTATTTTATTTTTTTTTTTTTGAGAAAAAACTAGGTATAGCTTCAAAGTAGCATTACGACAACATTCAAATAATTGTGGGCTTGTCTTCAGAATAATCTGGTGTATACTTTGATATTGCTATTAGGACAAAACATTTCTATAGTAAAACTAACTTTCACTGTGGTGTTTAGCTTTTAGTTTGGATGCTGAGCAGCCGGATTATGACTTGGATTCAGAAGATGAGATCTTTGTGAACAAGTTGAAGAAAAGAATGGACATCTCTGCTTTGCAGTTTGAGGAGATGATAGACAGACTAGAAAAGGGCAGTGGTCAGCAGGTACAGTGGTACTTTGAATATGAAGAATTTTAAATATGCACTCTGTATATTGCTATATGAAAGTGACATGCTGGGCTTTACATTTAGCCAGTCAGCCTGCAAGAGGCCAAACTGTTACTGAAAGAAGATGATGAATTGATCAGAGAAGTCTATGAATACTGGATTAAAAAGAGGAAGAATTGTCGAGGTCCCTCTCTTATACCAGCAGTGAAACAAGAGAAGCGTGATGGTTCCAGCACAAATGACCCTTATGTTGCTTTTAGAAGACGAACAGAAAAGATGCAGACACGAAAAGTAAGTAAATCTGTTCCTCTTTCTGCTTGCTTTCTCCTCCTTTCCTCTCTCTCAGAAAGTTGCTTATATAAAAAAACAATCCTGCTATGTAGTATAAAGCAGTAAAAGTTGGGATGTTCTTTTGTTTTAATTTGCAAGTGTAAAAGCGTAAAAGAAATTATTTTAGGACAGCTGTTGAACGAAAGTTTATACGCATTTTTTCACTAGATCTGCTAAATCTACTTTCAGCATTGGTAGGCTGTAGCTCATTGATAATGGGCACATGCTTTTTTTTTATGTGGGGTTTTAAATATATAAATATTTAGAACTTTAATTGTTATATCATTTAAATGATGTGGAAACGTATACACTATGTATTTACAGAATCGAAAAAATGATGAAGCGTCTTATGAGAAGATGCTTAAGCTGCGTCGAGATCTGAGTCGTGCAGTAACCATCCTGGAGATGATAAAGAGGAGGGAAAAAAGCAAGAGAGAGTTGCTGCATTTGACACTAGAAATCATGGAAAAAAGGTAATCTTGTTGAAAATTTGCTGCAGAAAGCTTCAAGAACTACTTTGTATTTTGATTCCCACAAATGCTTATAACAGTGAGGGGTTTTTAGAAGTATTTAGGCTCTTTCACATTTACAGGAAAAGCATATTTTCATATATGGTAGGGGGGAACCAAACATTAGGAAGGTGCTTATTATGGCAAAGTAACCCAACATACACATCTGCATTGTTTCGTTACATGTGTACATGTATTCATAGGGTGGTGAGGCACTGGAATAGGTTGCCCAAGGAGGCTGTGAATGCTCCATCCCTGGCAGTGTTCAAGGCCAGGTTGGACGAGGCCTTGGGTGATACGGTTTAGAGCGAGGTGTCCTTGCCCACGGCAGGGGCGTTGGAACTTGATGATCTTAAGGTCCTTTCCAACCCTAACTATTCTGTGATTTTATATAGCCTGTTATACAGGAAGAGAGATCTTTATTTCAGGTAAATTCTTTGCAAGTTTGTGTTAAATAAGTAGATTAAGGAAATCCCAGCGAATTTTAAGGTTGTTTCCAGTCATTAACCATTCTTCTGTTTCTTCCTTATCCCCATTCTTTTTTAGTATAGCTTGATTTAATACCCTCTTGAAGAAAACAAATATACAGTTCAGTAGAGTATAAAATGTTGTTCTGTGACTCATCTCCAGCTAGTGCTTCTCTTGACATCTTGTTTGTCAGCTGTGCTGAAGACCAAATGCTCTGTCAGTTGTCACTTTCCTGGTCAAGTGGGGATCACATTTGCAATGTATAGTTGTTCTTCAGGTTGATACTTAGAATCTGAATAGACTTCTGTGGCTGAAGTATCCATGTTTGAAAACAAATGTTTTGAGTCAGTATCTTAAAGTTCTAAAACTCATTTAGACTGTCTTCTGAAGGAGACAAGTTGAATGCCTCTGTGGGGCAATTTCTTCAAGCAGTGACTATTTTTATTAGAAATAGGGGAGAATCTCAAAGATTTTCCAATAGCTTTTTCAAGAACAGAAGCTGTTGAATAGAGGAAAGACTCTTATGCCCCCCTCAGAATGGAAAACTGCACTTCAACTCAGCACTTTCGCAGGACTTGAAACGCAGTATGCTTCATGGGTCTGCTTGTTGTGAAAATATTCCATAATACAAAAGAGAGAGGACTCACAAATAAGGCACTCTGCGTCACTGTATAAAACCTTCTGGGTGATAAATGTATGTTTTGAATGGTACTGTCCCCAAGTTAAGGGGATTTGGAAACCCTTTCCTGTTCTTTTGGGTTTCTGCTTCTCTCCTTTACAGCATTGTATTTTAGTGGTGTTTTACAGGCTTTACAGGGAGTTACCGGTTTTATTTATTTGTCAGCATAGTTATTGCAGTGAAGTTTCCATGTTAGTAGTCCTGTTTTCTGCAGTAATACTTAGTACTTACTGTTGTCTTGGATGTCCCTTTACCCCAGGCTGCAAGTATTAGTCTGTATTCTCTGTTGTGCACTTCTTTAGCAGACATATATTGTAAATATTCCAACAAATAAAAAATATTTCTAATTTCAGGTATAATTTGGGTGACTACAGTGGAGAGATCATGTCTGAGGTCATGGCACAGCGGCAGGTGATCAAACCTACCTATGCTATTCCCATCATTCCTGTGACTAACAGCAGTCCTTTTAAACACCAAGAAGCTATGGAACTGAAAGAATATAAAGTTAAAGTGAGTAATGTCAGTAACCAAGTTTCTAGTTTGTACTGTTACCACACAACATACAACATTTTTAGGACAGGAGGAGGGGAAAGATTCTTGAGATTGGAAATAGATTAGCAAAGCTGCAATCAGAATAAAATGCTTTGTTCTGTTGGAGTTACGAGGATAATGTACAAACTACAGGCAGAATTAAAGGAAGTATAGACCAACTACAAACAAAAGGGTACATGCAATTGTATTCTTATTCTGGGTGATAGGAGTGTTTAATGCTGTCCATAAAGTTAGGCTATCCTGAATAGAACCGTATGTATTACCCAAATACTGGGCAAAGATAGGACTAGTAAGATAAAACGCGTATCTTGTCCTAAATTATGCAGTTACTTTAATCTAGAGGGTTATATTGTGGAAGTTTTCTGGTTGGTTGGTTTGTTGTGATCCACTGATATTCCCAGTGTGCTGTATTTCTTTTGTTTGGTTTTCTATTTAAGTAAAGAATCAAATAATCCTACGTAATTTAGATAGCTGACCAGCACTTTTTTTTCCTGCAGGCTTTAATTTTGTGTCATACAAAGCATAGCTACAGTGCCAACAGCTGAGCATATTAAATAGGTCAGGTAACACTGGAGAAATGCTGAGGTATAAGAAGTCTTTGTTTAAAAATCAAACTGTAACTGGAGAATGTCCAAAAGCTGTTCTGTATCTGACATGGTGGCTTGAATCAGTGAATACTTACATTGATACCAGAGCATTGTGACTGAGGTGGCTGGAGCGTACTTGTCTGTTAGTGATGTTGGGTCAATGCAGTGTCTTGCATATTGAAAGAAATCTGTTTTGTGGAAACTTGGGAAATGCACTTAAACTTGACTTTGCATAGTATGGGGAAAGAGAAGTCTAACTTCTATTTTTTGTCTTTAAAGCATTGTTTGATAGTTAGTGATTCCTTGACACTGCAGAAATACCTAGTAATTTAAAACGTTAGAGAATAAAAATGGTGCCTCATGGAGATCATTATATATATTTTCATATACTTCAAAGTAGTACTGTTATCTTAACAGTTAGTGTTTTATCTAACATGGATTGAGCACACAGTTCTTGATTTCACCTTGTCAAACATTTCAATTACTGGGAACAAAATACAAATACTCATGAAACGTCTGAGTTTCGTGATGATTACGTGTTGAGACACTGGCCTGTGTTGGCTGGAGAAGTTGTGGGTGCCCCATCCCTGGCAGTGTTTAAGGCCAGGCCGGACGGGGCTTTGAGCAAACCTGGTCTAGTGGGAGGTGTCCCTCCCCATGGCAGGGGGGTTGGAGCTAGTTTTATCTTTAAGGTACCTTCCAACCCAAAACATTCTGTGATTCTGTAACTTGCATGTTTTGCTATCAAAATGATGGGAGATATGCATTCACTTTTTAGCCTGCATACATAGTTTTCTAAAACTCCTGTTTTAATCTTATTTGCTTGTGTGTGTAACTTTATGCCTTTTTTTTTCTTGCAGCAAGATAAAACTGATGTTATTAGACCCAAAAGAAAGTATGAGAAGAAGCCAAAAGTCTTACCTTCATCTGCTGCTGCTACTCCTCAACAGACAAGTCCTGCACTGCCAGTCTTTAATGCTAAAGATTTGAATCAATATGATTTTCCTAGCTCAGATGAAGAACCTCTCTCCCAGGTAGGACCTCTAGAATTCTGTGCTATTCTTAAGGTCAGAATAGGAGTAAAAGTTATCAGTTTACTAGTATACATACACACTCCATCCTCTCTTTAAAGGTTTTGTCTGGTTCTTCGGAGGCTGAGGAAGAAAATGATCCTGATGGTCCTTTCGCATTCCGTCGGAAAGCAGGCTGTCAGTACTATGCTGTAAGTAGAAATTCCTTATGTATCATAAGACAAAGCATCATTGTGGGGAAAATACCTTGTGTTTAATTGGTTCAAATTATTTTAAGCCTCATTTAGACCAACCTGGCAACTGGCCGTGGAGTAGCCCTAAAGAGGGAAGATTAGGAGATGTGCGTTACAGATACTGCTTAACCGCCCTCACTGTACCCCAGAGGTGTATTGGGTTTGCACGAAGACGGGTCGGCCGTGGTGGAAGGTAAGTGCTACATTATTGCTGCTTAAAAAAAATATATATAAAAATCAGACATAAAGAGCAAAGTTTAAAAAAAAAATCTCTCAAGAAAGGAGACATCAGAGAAATCAACTTTTTAAATGCTACCATTTGATACAAGATTCCTTAGCTTGATCATGTCTCCATTTTTATTTTGTGGTAGTGGAAACTGCTTTAATCCTGTTTAATTAAATGGTTCTAGGGTTTTTAATTGCTAGCGCTCCTCAAGTTTTGAAGTGAAAATACATGTATATTTTCAGTTTTGATTGGCACTTTGTATTTAAATTATTTGCATAGTTGTCTTCAAATAGTAGTGTTTAAAAATAGAAAACCTCACATTTTTCTAAAATTGACTTTTGACCTTATTTGACAATTTGATAGCTGTAGAGGAGAATTTTGGGAGGAATACTTAAAAGTGACAATAACTGTCAAATTTCAAATATTGTCAAAAATACCAAAGAATTAAGGACTTCCTTCAGATATTTTGCTTCTGGGCATCATCACTGAAAATAGTTTATAAATTGTTCAGTGTATAAGTACCATTTCTTAAATATTGTATGATGTTTTTAAAAAAATGGTACATTTATATTAAATTTTAATATTTTTTTTTTTAAAGGATGCAGTTTGGCTTTCAGATTAATGTTTAGCAGTTCTTCACATATTAGCAAGTCTGGCATGTCAGCAAAATCAGAATGGGACCTGGAAGTCCTTAATAGGGTTTTACAGGGGGATTTGGAAACTAAATGTATGACAACCCCACTGCGCTGGGATGGTTGTAGGTATATTTGGTGTATGTGGGAGTAAGGCTTTTGAACTGAAATTACTTAAACAGTTTATCGTTTATTCTGGTTTTTGTTTTTCTCTTTGCATTGTGGAACTCTTATCTTCCCGCCTGACTTTTTTTAAGAACATATGTGTTCTTGCAGTGTCTCAATATATACATGATAATGTACATCAGCTGCTCAGACAGTAAAAGCTATAATATACGTGTGAAGAGAAACCTAAACGTTCTACTAACTGTAAAATAATACATTGTCATGCATTGTGTCTGGTTGGGGTACTTGTTCTGAAACAGTTTTCTGTAGTTTCTTCTATTGTTTGTCATCTGCAAGTACACATGGCAAAGTGGTGACTTGCTTTGTATTTTCTTGCCACTGTATAATTCTGCATTGTTTTCCTGGTTTTAGGGTGCTGCTAGACAGAGCGCATTCGGACTATGATAATACATTTCATCAGCTGGATTTGGAAATGTTTTCCTCATCACAACACTCTTCAATCAGTCAATTTGCCAATACCTCAGAAACAAATACCTCGGACAAATCTTTCTCAAAAGACCTCAGTCAAATACTAGTCAATATCAAATCATGTAGATGGCGGCATTTTAGGCCTCGGACACCATCCCTACATGACAGTGACAATGATGAACTCTCCTGTAAGAAATCATACAGGGGTATAAATCGAACAGGCACAGCACAACCCGGGACCCAGACATGCAGTACCTCTATACAAAGTAAAAGTAGCAGTGGTTCAGCACATTTTGGTATGTTCGTTTTGACAAACTTGCTTCTAGAAATTTTAAACTTGGCTCAGAAAATGCAGAGTCCCATTAGGTCACCCATTCTCTACATTGCGCTCTGTTTTGATGATAACAGCCCATCTTCACTTTTATCTCTTTATTTGCTACATAGAATGTTTATTTGTGTTTACTGCTAGCAGTAGTGTACTGCATTTCAGATTTATGCACATGCTAGCTTTGTGTGTAATTATTATTTTAGAAATATGAAGGTTTGGAAACCAGTATTGTGTGTAGGTTTTAAGTTGACTTTGAAGATCTGAATTTTTAACATTAAAAATACATTGATTTAAACGTTGATGTAAATAGTACGTTCCAAATTTTTTTATAGTACAAGGTGTGGTGGTGGTGTGAAATATTTATTTAAAATGTTTGCATTTAAAGTCCCATCATGTTACGAATTTTTATTTGAATTTACCTGGAATTAAATGCCATTTCCCATCGGAAAAATACCCAGCCCACACCCACTGATGCATCTACCCATGCTTGACAAAACAGGCTAATCACGTCTACATCTTGTCAGCAAATATCAGATTACATTTTGTAGAACCTGAGCTACACAGTTGAGGACCTGACTATTGAGTAAACTCGATGTGGTCTTAATTGTTTTTTAATTGGAATACTAGTGGATAGCGTCGCTCTTATATTGGATTATTCACACTGGAAGACTGGTATTTACATAGCTAGATGTAAATTTAAATATTCTGAATTTGATCAGATGATACACTGAATGCTATCTTTTCTATAGAAAGTAAAATTACTTTCTTACAAAGAAATAACTTGAAAAGTTTGACGCCACTTTGTAAGGACTCTATAGAATCATGTTTTGCCTGCCATTTTGAATTGTGGCTTTGAAAACCTAGGTAATGTTGGAGTGGGGGTGGGTGTTTCGGAGATTTGCTCAACCAAAGAGTGTTACTCTGGTATCAAATGACTTCAGTCCTGTTTTCCAGTATATCTTGCACCTTCTCTCCCTGCACCACCTGCTGGGATCTTTGCATTTTTAGACTTAGTGGGCAGGTTTGTTCTGCTGCTTTATTTCATGCTTTCTCTCCATGCTGTCTTACAATAGGTCCTTATCCTCATCCCCAATTCTTTTCTCTTCTATGGCTCTTGCTGGAAATGTATTAGGGCTAAAACTGAAGGTTATTCTAGTTTCTGATCTAAGTACAGCATTTAAATTTTGCCCCTCTGGTGTTTCAGATTGGTAAACCAAGCTCAGAACTGAGTGAGGGTAGCCTCTGTCAAGTGACCAGTCTGAACTGTGGTAGATGGTAGAGTAATGTTACTACTCTGAAAACAAAACTAATGAGATGAGTAGATTACATATGCACTATAAAGTATTAATGAGCAATACCTGATACCTGAAAATCACAGACTTGAAAAATTGGCTGATGTCTTTGTGTGTAAACAAACACACACATCCCCTATAGAGTCTTTTTTCCTAAAATAGGTGATTAAGATATTTATCTTCCTCACACAATTATTATTTATGGTGATGAGTTCTGTGCAGGGTTTTAACTGTGTGATTGTATTTTGAAGCCTGTGGCAAGGGTAATACATAGGTGTAATTACCTAGCATATTACATTCGCTTGTGCTTGGAATTCTATGCAGATGGTTTATTTAAATTAGTATTCCAAGCTTTTTCAGATTTAAATATCATGCAGTTTAGTTTCATATATAGGTGCAAATATGTCTGAATACATAGATTTCAAATTAGTTACCACTAATTACCATTTGTTGTTGACATAACCAGGTAGATTGTACCTGCATAATTATATGTAATCTTAATTGGGATTCTTGTGGCATTGGAGGTGTGTATAAGTATGTGTATATGAGTATGTATATATATGGTGTAATGATGATTGTCTGTTTAGGTGTTTGAAAGGAGCATCTTGGTGCTGTTTTGTTTTCTAGTGTTCTTTCAGTTTCTTAAAGGATTCTGTAAGATACATTGTCGACACAGATTGTAAGTGTGTTTGTTTCATACGTATTGAGTTTGATTTCTTCAAAAGTGCATGTGTTTGGAGCTGCAGCAGCTGAGTAATGTCATCTTGCTGTTTGTAGCAAATACTGTAAAGAACATCAGGTGTCTAACATGTACTGAGGTTTTTCTGATAGTCACTACTGCAGATTTACAGCCCTACAGAGTGTCCCTGTTCCTTTTTCTTAGTTGTCTTTAAAGGAGTTTGTAGGTGTGGATTTTTAGGTTAGCTTCTCTTTGCCCTTTAGGGTTTTGAAGTAGCAGTAGGTCTTTTTACCAGAAAGTAGTTATTAACACATCTCCCTTTTTAAAAAATGCTTTTATCTTCTCACTGCTTCTGTGAGTTGTGGTCAAATCATGTTGCTTACATTTAAAATGAAGCTCATACTGAGATTCTGTAGCAGCCAGCAGAGGTGGTCATGTTGCTGTGTTTATTTTGCATCATCACATGATGATAAGTTTTGTCTCTTTCCATATTAAGTCTATAGAAGTCTTGAGCTTTTTCAATCTTGAATGATGCAGACAACATGCTGCTGTGACATGCAAAAAGTGCTGTGGAAAACCTTGCTTTTCAAGTCTATTATGCATGGCCAGTACAGGCATGAAGTTCCTTTCTGCTGGAGACTTGATGTTAGATGCATTACATCCATATTTTTGGATACTTGCATTTAGTAATCAAAAGTTTGAGGCATATAAAACTGCACAGCATGTATAATTCTGTTGCAGCCTTGTGTTTAGGAGGCTCTCCAGAGATGCTAGTCAAGTGAAGGATTTGAGCACTGGTTCCCAGGCTCCACAGTAAGACCAAGCAACTGTCTTGCATTCTCTTCTTTTCTGCCTTCAGCCAGAAGCCAGGTCACTTGAAACTCTGCAAACTGTCAAGATTGAAGACACTAGCTGTTAACTACATTCTGCTTACTAAATTTGTTATTCTTTCCTTGAGAAGAAGCTTAAGTATTATAGCAGAAGACTTACGGAAAAATCTTGAAGATATTTGTGATTGTACACCTTACTGTACATAATACCCTGTGGGCATCCAGAATATAATTAAAGAATACGGAGTAGCTTACTTTGCATTTTCTTGTAAACTGGAAATGTAGATGATGTACTCTTAAGTTGTATTTTGCTATTCAGCAACTTTTTCAATGGGGAATAAGATGGGAATAGCATTTTTCCAAGTAAACTTGGATGGTTTTTTTGCATCTCTTAATCTGCTTTTAAAAAAGTAAGTTTGCACACTTGGGGGTCTGTCAGGCTGGTGAACTATGCTTCCTTTTTGCAAATGTACGTTTAGCATTTCCATCTCCAAATTTGCAATGTTCGTTGCTGGACCTGTATTGGGGTTTTTTTGAGCTGTCATTAAGAATACCTGACACCGGTCCTCAGGCATCCCTTCCTGGAAAGAAGCAGGAGAAAGCTCCTCACTCTTTGTGGCAGTGTTAGATCTTTTTATTCAACCCTTGTATCTGTAATAGTCTCAACACTGCTGTCTGTTTTACTGTATTCCCTTTTCCAAATGCTGGTTTTTACATTGCAGGATAAACTTGGTCATGAAAATTACTGACATTTGTAGTGACCATCTTCAGTTATCATTGGAACTTAACATTCTTGGCCCATCTGTGGCTGAGATGTTGAGATCCTAGTTGAAGAAGCAGCGGCCTTGGGAGTAACAGATGTTGATAGCCTACCCTAGGTTTAGTTGAAGGAGGACATTTTAAAAGGAAACGCTTCTTTTGTCTGGGAAATGTGACTGGGCTGAGGGTGGTGGAAGAGTCAACGCTTACTTGGCTTTGAGATTTCACAGTTTTATACTAGATTTTCTTACTCGACTTCAACCCAGTTGGGGTAATACTTTGCTCCACAGTTCTGGATCCTTGGGCTTGTGTAAACTGTTACACTTTGCATCCCATGGAAGGATGGTCATATTTATAACTGTGGAGTAAACTGCGTACCCCAACTGGCCTGTGACATCTTTGTGGAAACCTGCACTAAGAATGATGAGCAGACAAATATAAATACATAGCAAGTATTTCTAGCTTTCATTCAATGGGTAGTAAAATTCCTCAGTAATTATTTTTGTCTGGTTATCTTCTACTACCAAGTAGGGAGTACATATATAGATCTTACATCTAGTTTCTAATTTCTGAGTCTAGTGTTCCCATGTTAGGAATTTCACACTTAAGTTCTGTCAGACTGAAATATAAGGCTATTTTAGTAATAATCAGGGGTGTGATGATTCATGTTCTCATAGTGTCTAATAATGCCATGTTTAAGTAAAATCAATCTTGAACTTCTTTTCAGAAAGTGAAACATCTTTGGGCCTGGTGCATCAAATACTAAATCACACTGATGGCTCTAAGTCTCTCCAATCTTCTGAATTCACTGGTGAGAACTTGATATGTAGTAGAAAATCTCTAACCAGGCAGTGTAAGCCAGATAACATCTTTCATAAGATAGAGATAAGAAATATGATGTTCTGGGTTACTTAGTATTGTGAATGATGTTTGGTTTGCATGCAATTTGGCATTAGTAACTACTAATTGTTCTCTTAAACACCAGGGATATGATGTTTTCATGTATTTCCGTTAAGGAAACATTGTAACATGATATATCATCTTTCTACACACTTCAGTAATTCTGTAGTTTATGGGAGTTCTCAATTGCAAGCTTTAGTTACATGATCTTTCTTCTGTTACCTGACTGAAACTGACTTTTTAATGGCCATCGCCTCAGCTGTGAAGGCTCAAGGAATTCCCAGCTCTGGACCTAACGTTTCTGCTCATGAAAACATACTTCACTTGATGTTATGAAGAAACTGCTTTTTATTTCTTAAAGTTACTCTAATTAAATGTTTAGTTCTGTAGATGTTTGACAGAACTGAAGCATTTCTTGAAAAGTTTAATTAAGCTGTATGAGTCTCTAGTATTAAAAATATTTTTAATCTTTTTTAAAAAGTAAGCTTACCTCAATAGGTCATTGTGTTTAATCCACAAAGCTTGTTCAGTTTCCCTAGCAGGTCTAGGGAGCATCTTCTATTCAGGAAATGAATTCTAGTAGAGGGACCAGGCATGTATGCATGCTTTTTCTGCTCTCCAGGATATGCCTTGTAGTTTTTAGGAAATTGGTTCTTGTGGTCAGTTTTTGTAAAGTCTGTGCCTTCCTACTTAAGGGAAGCAGAGTAACAGCTAGTGAGTCACCTCACAGTAAAACCTGAAGCAGTAGTTGGGACGGGAGGCTGTGGCTGCTTAGCATGCAAAGACTGATCTCTTCATACAAATTGCACAGCTGGCCTCCCTCCTCACTGGTTTGGCCACTTCTGGGAAGGACTTGCATTCAGAGAAGCTAAATGTAAGCTACAGCATTGTAAGGTTAGTGCATATTAAATGCTGTGGTAAAATTAGTTAGCACTGTAAAAATAGTTTTATATTGCAGTATAAAACTGCTGAGAGCTATGAATCTCTGAGAAGTCCAGTGACAGCATCACTCAATCTGTGCTTCAGGAAAAGCCACCTGTTGCTGTAAGCATCCCACAGAATTCGGTAGATACGCAAACAGAATTGAAAGACATCGTTCAATGACTTAATTTGAGTGAAAAAGGGGTATGTAATTGTCCCAGGGGTTACAAGTATTTTGCTTATAGTCATGGAAATGATTGAAGGAAAATATAATGAAGTATGTAATAACTCAGTTTTTTAACAACACAAAATGGGTGGCTGTTGCTAAGGAGATACTAAGCAGTCATTTATCCTGTCAGTCATTCTCAGTAATGTACAGTGGTTCTTTCCTTGTGTTCATAGCTGCAAACTCCTGAAGATTTTTCTTCTACCTTCCATTCCTTTTTGTGGTCTGTAAGCCACAAAACATTTCCCTTACTTGCCGCCAAAGATAGCACTCATACAGCTGCAGAATAGATGCATGCATCTCCCAAGCTACTAAATATGATAACAGCATAACTCAATGTACTGACTTAAAATCCTGGAGATTGTCTTGCCTGAAATGTTAAACTTGATTCAGAATTCTACTAGAAACAACTCAGAAGCATACTGGCTTTTAATTGTTCCAATTCAAAACAGTATGCTGCAAAAAAGCAAGAAAGAAGCATTTACATAGCTCTTCCAGACTCTTCACTGAGAGACTCTTCCAGAGTCTCTCAGTGAAATTTGAGCTATTGATCTTTTGACAGCCATCTTGAGAGCTGGATAACTCCAGGTTTGGTTGTGTCTTGAAGATTCCTAATGCTTCAGGTCAGGAAGGGAGTTGGGTTAGGTTAACTTAAGGAGTCAGGTGACTTGTATACATTTTAAAAAGTGTCTTGGAAAGCATGTAAATGTTTTGGGGGATGGTGCAGTTGTTAGCTATGAAAGGCAGTTGAGATATTCTGAAATTATAATGTTCTTACAGTGTATCAGTAGTGGTGGTTGAGGTATTCCCACTTCCACTCCTCACTGGATTCTGTGTAGTGAATGAAACTGGATGTTTTGTCACGGTCCAACTCAGTAAATTCTGTAGTCTTAAATAGTCATTACTGTATGATGGAGCTGTGACTGCTGTGGCCCTAGTACACTGTTTGAGAAGAGTCTGAACACTGCACTCCTGTCTAGGACTGCTGAAGTGAGAATCTGTTTTAAAATCTCATGTGTCATCTTTAACCATTGCATGTTTTGTGTTTGTTTTTGTTTGGTTTGGTTTTGTTTTTTTTACTTGAAGCTGTTGTCCAGTTGTCTGTCGGTTTACTAATTTTTTTCAAGCCTTGGAGGTCTACAGTAGTGTCAGGAACATGTAACTTTATGTAGCAATGCTCTTCTGAGTTACTATAAATGTGGTTGCTGATTGGAGGATATAGAAAAGGTCTGGGTTTGCTTCTTGCCTGCTCTTTTTGTTTTTCCAGGCAGATAAAGACCAGTGTATGACACATAAGAAAATTACATTAATTTTGCTACATTTCTGCATTTACCATTTTTCTCTGACACAGGTGAAATATTTTCAGCTGCAGCCTTTCTCTTTAGAATAAAAATGAGAAGAGGTAGCAAAACTTCTGGAAGAAAGTCCCTTCGGGACTTTCTGTTACTGTTCTTCTAGAGAAAACTGTTACTGTTTATTCTAGAGAGAATGGTGTTAATAAGATGGTAAGTTTGGCACCTGTGCAATTGCATCCATGATAGCTTTGTAGGCAAGAAAAATTCTCTGCAAGCCGTATGAATTAACCTATTAAAAGTGGCTACATTTTATGGTCTGCAGTGCATTCTACTTCAATTGCTTTAAAAAAAAACATAGTTGAACTTAGTCTAGGTCTTTGAGGAATTTCAGGCTGTGACTGCAAATGTAGAGGCACAGGCAGGCAGTACACCTGTGACTTCACTGTGCTGAGCATGTGTGTGATTTCTGTGAAACGCTCTCCCCAATTCCAGTCACAGCTGTGTGCCACAGAAAATGAATATCTGAAGTTAAATAGGTGGAATACTCTCACGTAGAGTACATACAAACATTTTTTTTAATGCATGGGAAGGATTGTTTTCAGAAGCAACATACAGGCTTATTTTTTCAACAGAAATGTAATACAGAATCGTAGAGTGGTTTGAGTTGAAAGTGACGTTAAAGGTCATTCAGTTCCAACCCCCTGCCACAGACAGGGACACCTTCCACTAAACCACGTTGCTCAAAGTTCTGTCCATCCGGGCCTTGGAACACTTGCAGGGATGGGGCAGCCACAGCTTCTCGGGGCAGCCTGTGCCAGTGTCTCACCACCCTTACAGTGAATAATTTTTTCCTAATATCTGATCTAAATCTACCCTCTGTCAGCTTAAAACCATTCCCCCTTGTCCTGTCACTATATGCCCTTGTAAAAAGTCCCTCTTCAGTTTTCTTATAGGCCCCCTTTTTAGGTACTGAAAAGTGCTGTAACGTCTCCCCTAACCCTTCTCTGCAGGCTGAACAAGCTCTCAGCCAACTCTTCCAACTCTCAGCCTGTCTTTGTAGGAGAGGTGCTCCACCCCTCATGTCATCTTGGTACAGACTGTACTCTGAGAGCAGTGTTAGTGAGCAGAATACATGGTGGCTTTTAATGGAAGAGGAATAAAGTATGCTGTGTCCTAATTTGCAGGTCTTCAGAAGAAATAATAATTGATCAGTAGTAATGCATTCAGTAAAGCCTTCAATGTAGTGCTGTTTCAGCATGGAGAAGGAAGAGCTATTTTACATAATTATGATCTATCTTCTGGTGTGTAAGCATCTGGATATGCTGTGAAATGGAAAAGGAGTATTAGATTATTTTAGGAGACTAGCTTGCAGCAGTCCTTTAATGGGCATGTTGTGTGTCTGAACTGGATGAAACTGATTAATTCAGAATCTCGCAGTAAATCTCTGATAGTGTTTTAAACAGTATTTTGAAATATCTAGTAGGCTTTTACCTGTAACAAGGTAAACAGCAAAAACATTGCAGAATGTTTTAACCTAAATTGGAAAACCTGAAATAAATTGTTCTTGAGTGTATTTTCAGACATGATGGGTAAATGGCCATTTCCATATTTACTTTTGTAAGTGTATTTGGATATTTGAGCAGCAGTTTGAGAAGAGAGGCAGTTTGAATATAGATGAGGGTGGTGGTCATGTAAGGGATCTTTTTGTCACTTGTTTACTTTGAGAGCTGTATAACTCTTCTCATAGCGGGGGGGAACTTAGAGCTGTAAGGGTCACAGAGTACTTAAACATACTGATACACAGTTTGAAAAATACAGTTAGTCCTAATGCCCCAGAAAGAAGGGGGAGCACTTAAAGGCTGTCCTAAGTAATGGCTATTGTAAAAAACATAGCTTGTCTCAAGAAACTTCCTATCTCCTGTTTTTCCAAAAGAAAACATTTTGGAGATGGTTAAACCAATGCAGGTGACTGTGCTTACAGCTTTTTTTTTTCATAGCGAAAATCTGACATACGCTTAAGGCTTGAAAACTGAAAACATCTGTTAATAAATTTACTTAATCAAATGGACAAAAGTGAGATGGTTATGATGATGGAAATTTTAATTCAGTCAAAGATGGTGGTATAACATATCCTTTTTTGCCCATTTCCCTCTTTCAGTCTGTAAGTTATCTTTATTTATGTCACTTATGGAACCTGTTCCTAAGCAGTATAGAATCATAGAAAGGTTTGGGTTGAAAAGAACCTTAAGATCATCTAGTTTCAACCCCCTGCCATGGGCAGGAATGTCTCACACTAGACCAGGTTGCCCAACGCTCTCCAACCTGGCCTTGAACGTGTTGTTCCAGGGATGGAGAATTTACCGTGTCTATTATCATACATAATTGTGTCATACGGTAGAATACAATACCTAACTAATAATACATGAAACTTTCTATGCCATTGGCACTCTGTTGGCTAAATCATTCCACTTCTAAATTTTAGGGGTTTTAAAAAACAATAGATCACTACTAGCTAATCAGTATAAAGGAAACATCTATCAGTAGCAGAAATGTACATGCATTTTTCTCCCTTTATTACATACTATTCAGCTTTCTGCATGTTTGTCTCTATGTGCTGAAGCTTTCTTGCTCTAACTAATGTGTTTGGTGACAGTTAGAAAAACAAAATCAAAAAGGCTTTTAGTTTATATAAAGTAGAATTAAAATTTAAACATCCACATCCTGAATATTTGGTTTTAAAATTACAGTTTTAGGTTGGGGGGGGGTTATTAATGAAGGCATTTGTGAATGGTGTTACTACCAAGCTATTCCCCTAGGAATAACTTTACAACATTGAAGAAGTAAAGCAAGTAGAAATGAGATTTAATGAGCATTGGGAAATAATTTGCCACTTAAAGCAACATAGATAAGTGCTACATCCGTACTTGCTGATGTATATTATTTACAGAAATTTAGTAACAAGTTCCTGTGTGATGTACTCTAGGTTACCCTGCTCTTGCAGGGGGGTTGGACCAGATGATCTCTTGAGGTCCCTTCCAACCCTTGGGATTCTGTGATTCTGTGAACTTGAATGTAACAGATGAATAAAACTTTATAACTTCAAGTGCTCAGATAGCAAAGTGCTGGTAATAATTCAGTGCTATTTCCAGTACAGGCTAGAAGGATTTGGAGCAGTGTTTAAAAATAAATAAAGCCAGATATCACAAATACACTGGAAAAATACATGCTCAGCAGTGTTTGCTTTGTTTGTTTACAGACACTAATTCTTTCTTTGGTTAGCCAATTGTATTGACTTGTTATTCCGTTTTAAACATAAGGTGCAATTGCTCTTCAGAATCCGGAGTCTTCTTGTGCCTAGAAGCAGGAGATGATCATAGCTTTGATAGAAACAGATTTTCTTGAGGCAGACAAGCCTGAAGAGGTAAATTAAGCAAAATAAATTTTGAAAATTGCAGTTTGTGAACAGGATTCAAGTGATTTGCTGCCAAACAGTAGCAAACTTCCCGAAAAGTGCAGTTTCCACTGCAGTCTATGAATCCTGTTTACAGAACTTACTTAAGAGCATTTTATCTGAAGATCAAATTGAAGGAAAAACAGAAAGGTGTATCCTAGCCAGAATTTGCAAGGGGATTCACATTTCAGCCTTGGTTCAGTTTTAAATTGAAAACCTACTTCCTTTCTTTTTGGATAAAACATTTTACGAAGTTAATCAATGAATTAATGACTCCCCACCACTGGGCATCCCGTGGTGAATCTGTACGATTAATGCTGGCTTTATCAGTTTTACAATTGTGGGCAAGCTGGATAGAATTCTCATTGATTTTTGATGCACTGACTATTGGGTCACCTTTCAAAGATTTAAGAGATAAGGATACAGTTCTGTCAAATTCTATGTTGGAGTTGCTTGTACACATGTGATTAAAACCAAAAAAACGCTGCACTGTCATAGCCTGCACAGTTGGAGACATGCCCAATTTAATGTTTCTGACTAAACTTAAATCTTAATTTTAGGTATTTGCTACCATCAGAACACTGTCTGTGAGGGCTGAAAGCTTGCAATGGCCAAGCTTTGCACATTAGCCTACTTTAGTAATAATGCAGATACTGTCTCATTTCACAAAGTGAAAACAGTAATGCCATTTCTACCTGCAGTTTCTTTTTAGTCAGTCATTATAGAGTTCTGGTGGTTTTGATTGGTTTTGGTTCCCTCCTCCCCCTCCCTTTTTTGTATCTTGTGCTGAAAGCAGCAGAGCATTTACAGCTTAAAAAGGGAAGACTTGAACAAAAATTTCCAGGAGGATGATAGCCTTTTTGTCATAAAGGTGCATTAAGGCTCTTAGGTTCTTGCTGTGGTGTATTATTATTTTATTAATATTATTTAGTGTTAAAAAATAGATGTGTTTATATACACAGCATCTACATATTTTGATATAGTATTTTCTCATTTTATATTTTGTTCAGCATTTACAGCCGAACAATACCAGCAACATCAGCAGCAACTGGCACTAATGCAGAAACAGCAGCTTGCACAAATTCATCAACAGCAAGCAAATAGTAATTCTTCTGCCAACACATCACAGGTGAGGGATTTGTCTGTGCTATGATTTATCCCTCATTGTTTCCCACCAGGGTTCATCTCTAATTGTCAACTGTTGCCATAGAACCTTGAAACTAACCAACAGGAAAGTGGCTTTCGCCTGAATCTACATCATAGCCATTCTGTAAAGTGTTTAGAAGGGACACTGCAGGTGAGTGTAGCAGGCATTGCCTCTGCTCCCTCTTAAACAAACAAAAAAGATGGGTCAGGTCAACTAACAACCTTTTCAAAGCAATATGAATTGCAGAGATCTCCAGCCATGTCATTATCCTCTTGATAGTGGGGGATTTCTAGAGAAGGGTTTTTAGTTAATAACTAAAGCTAACTCCTAAATATGTTCTCTGTACAGCTCTGGAAGTGTCTAATATTCATAAATGTATAGTGATTAAGGTGGTGATGGACCAGATACAAGGGTTCAGAATTTGTTTGCAATCTGAGCCTCTGAGTCTCTGAATATGGTTTAGAATTTCATGAAACCAAGTTGACCTGTGAAACAGTGTTCCATAGAACTTTGGAAATAAGTCTGTATTTTAAATAGTTGGGGATTTTGTTCTCTGTTGTTATAATGGACCTAAAAGTGCATGATTACAAAAATGACAGTTCAGATTTTAGTTAGTTTTACCAAATGCTGACAGTTTGGTCTGAGAGAATGACTGGGCCACATTTCTGACTTTACTAGTTTGTGTGTAGCTTTAAAATGGGGAGAGTACTGACTCTTGGAAGCCTCAATCACATGTATTTGCTACCATTGTTCTTTTTAGGGTTTTGTTTCCAAGACACTGGATTCTGTTAGTGCTCAATTTGCTGCTTCAGCTTTGGTTACATCAGAACAACTGATGGGATTCAAAATGAAGGATGACGTGGTGCTTGGAATTGGGGTGAATGGCATTCTTCAAGCCTCAGGTATGCAGCTATTCAGTGAAATTTGATTGTATTCTGATGTTTACAGTGGAGTTATGTCTGTCTGGAGTTGAGTATTTTCTGAAAAAAAAGAGCTTAATCTGTTCTGTTCCTCTTTTGCAGGAGTGTACAAGGGCTTAAACCTCAGTAGTGCTACACCTACAGCACTTGTCCATACAAGTTCTTCATCAACAGCAGGTTCAGCCTTGTTACAGCCTTCAAATATAACGCAGACTTCAAGTTCCCACAGTGCACTGAGTCACCAAGTAACTGCTGCCAATTCTGCAACAACTCAGGTTCTGATTGGGAACAACATTCGATTAACTGTACCCTCATCAGTTGCCACTGTAAACTCTATTACCACACTCAATGCACGACATATACCTAGGACTTTAAGTGCTGTTCCATCATCTGCCTTAAAGCTGGCTGCAGCAACGAATTGTCAGGTGCCCAAGGTTCCAGCTTCCTCCTCTGTGGATGCCGTACCAAGGTAGGGTTTTTTAAATATCTGGTCTTTATTTTGCTTGATAAATGTATTTATAATAAATACAAGTTGTATTAGATGAGGCTGGCTTAAATTAGCACTGTGTATGACAGTGGTCAAAAGGGTTACTTTGGAGGAATACAAGAACAGACAGACTTCTACACTGACAGTTTTCAAGGATGTTCTGCTAGCCACCAGATCAAAATGTAAGCATTAACTCAAAAGTGAAACTGATGATCTGCTAATACTATACCGTATAAAAATTCTCCATTGTTGAGTACAGTTTTTGGCTCTTAACTCCTGCTTGAAGGCTGAACTTTCCCAAAATTAAATCTCTGTCTGCCCTTAAAAGTAAGTCTGCCAGGAATGAATGTAGGGTGGAGTTGGTCTGGCTGCATTCAGAGACATTTCTGTAATTTGAACACTGCAGAAGACTAAGAGGACATGTTGTATTTTGTGAGAAAACACATCACATTCTTTAGGTAAAATAATAATTTTCATTTCAAAATTACCACTACTCATTTGTCATCCTCATTACTTTAAGATGTTTGGCTAGAAGATGAATTAAAACAGATTCAACAGGAAGTCAGTTCAGTGTTCCTTTGGATAATTCCAGATTTTGTAGCTGGTGACTTCATCAGCAGCTCTTTATTACATGTTTTTTAATTACCTCATCACAAACTTTGATGCTTAGAACACCTTTTTGGGGGTTTGGGTTTTTTGGGGTTTTGTTGTTGTTGTTCAGAGTAGTCATTGCTGGGAGTTAAGGACACAGTAAATCTGAAAGTATAAGATGAGTGTATTTCATGGTCTCTTTGCTTTTCAGTTTAAAGCTTTTGCTGCATTTTAGCAGCTCTCCAGTAGTGACAAGCAGTTGTCTGAGGAGTAGTTTTTGCTGTCTTCTCCCAGTCTTTTTAATTTATTTATTTCATATTCTCTCAACAGGGAAAACCATGAAACGGAGAAGCCAGCACTGAACAATATAGCGGACAATACAGTAGCAATGGAGGTGACGTAGTTTCCATAGGAGTGAAACTACGGCCTTGGGAACTTGTTTAGGTGCTATGCATCAGTAGCATTATGAATGCAAGGGGTGATGGAATGCCGCACATTGCGTTTCCATGGCAGCTGTGGGGACTTGACAGCAATGCACATCTCTCATGCTTTGGTTTTTCTTTTCTTACTGTTAATAGGAAAGAATCAACATCTGTAAATTAACAATACAGCAATTATCTGTACAGTACTGCATATTTGTAATACCCTTGTATATATGTTACTTGAATACAGAACTGTTCATTTGTGATGCTTTGCACTTGGGGAGGGGGGAGGGTGGGAAACAAACTGCAACAAAGTAAGAGTGTGAGATGTGAGATTGTATAGAGATGAAAAAGTGTCATCACATCATGTGCATGGTGCGGAACCTGCTGTTTTATCTATTTATTGTGCCGTGTTTACAGTTTTTTGTACACTGTACCTTCATTGGTTCCTGTGCTGTAGTAAATGTGTTAGGTAGCTGTGGACTCCTTGGTATTTTGTAAATGGTATAACATAACTTGGTTCCCCTCTGGGTCCCTGAGTTTTCTGTGTATCATGTGAAAAATGGTGACATACATACAGAATTTTTTAAAAAGGCATCAGTTGAAGAATGGGGAATGTACTGTTTAATGGGGATCTTCCTGTTTGAGTATCGCAAGACAAGTAACAAGCTAATAATGAAGTCTCAATTCTCCCATCCTAGCTTGTCCGCAGGCATGTGGGCAGTTTCTGGTACTTAAAGCACTAAGGTTATGTTGCTGCTCCCCTCGTTAGTCCCATTTCCTTGCACACCAAAAAGTGTTAGTATGCAAATGGAGTCCTTACAACTGGAGTTTTTATGTTGTCTTGCCCTTTTTGAAGACATTGTATTTTTTTATTGTATTACTGTTTTTAAGACTTCATTCTTTACTTGTTCTTAAGAAAAAGGATATAAGGGAGAAGAATGCAGTAATTGCTGTACGTGTATCATCATTCCAGTTTCTAAAACAGCCAGCTTTTTTCCTTTTAAGATTCTCCAGAAGGCTGCAAGGCCAGAACCACAACTATCGGGTGCCTTCCTTTGGAAATATTTGCCCTCTCTTCTGTGAAGAGAATGGTACTTAACAGACTACTATTAGTGCTTTGTCAGTACCGAAGTCTGAATGCCCACTCCAATGGCATACATTATCCTTAAGGTTTTTAATCCCACCTGGAAAAATTGTGACAGAACTCTCACAAAATAAACCCAGGGCATTACATGTTGACAAAAAAGTGTGGTTGTGTTTTCTTAATTCGAAGTTCTTTAATAATTCTTGTTTTTATACAAAGGATTTGATCTTTTGAGGTAGCCATCCTTACAGTTTAGAGAGGAAGAGTAATGACTGTGTGATGGCAGCTGTCAAGAATTTTACCAATGATAACACTAAAGACAGTTTCTTGATACTTTTGTGGAAAACTGAGTTACTAGAAGGGTATTACACAAAAGTGGTAATGCAGTCACTGGGAAGACTTTCAGAGTTGCCTGTTGAGAATTGCAAAAGGAAATGTGACTTCCACAGGGCAAGGAAAAGCCATTTTTATATGTGTGTGTCCTGCCTGCCCCAGAAAAGTGGAGTTTTTCTGATAAAGAGCACCTCATTTTCTGATTCACCTTACATATCCTAAGATAAAATTGTTCTATCATAGTGCTGTTATGTCATAATAGCTGTTTTATAAGTTTAGTATCAATTATCAAACAGTAAGGAACAATGTTGAATATTTAAGTCATTATCCTGCCTTATCTCTAAGACCTTAGACCAGAAAGACTAAAGTAATTTTTTGCTACACAGCATTCAGCCAGAGGGTAAGCAAAAGCACACATTTGCTGTGACTCTTTTGCAAGAGGGCTGTTAGTCTGCTGTGTCTTTAACTGATATGGAACAGTCCAAGTAAGTGCCTCATCTTCTACAGAAGACTTGAACATACAGCAGAAAAGAATGACAGATAAATTTCATGTGTGCCATCTTGGTTTCAAGCAAAAAACCTATTCCCCAGTGATAATCATGCTAATGCTTGATCAAAAATGCATGTGGGAGTAGGTTATTAGTCCTAGGCCAACACTACTACTTACCTTTCTCTGGATAAAGGCACAAATTAAGACCTAAAACTGAAGTCTTGCCCTAAGAACTGATTACCTGCAGTTCCTTTAATCTCTTTACAGCCCCTTTGTTGCACTAGAACATTAGATTCATCTTTGCCTCGTGCATTCTCCTCATTTGAAAACAGAAGGAATAGTTGCTGCTGTTTTGTAGTGTGACCACACAGCTTGAGGAAGGGAAGTTACACTGGAGAGGACCTTTTCTGGAAGGAAGTATGAGGTGAAGGGCAGTGCCACTTAGTTCCAGATGGCTAGTCTTACCCTGTCATTAGTTGCTGTTGTCTTTTGAAAATTAAGGATGTGGCTGCCATCTGGGTGGTTTGTAACTGCATTGCTGAGAAAGCAAAAATACCTGTTGAAGTTTCTGAATGCGGGAAAACTGGATTGCCATATAGCAAAAACTCTATGTCTGTGCAAAAAATGAGCTAATAAATAATGCTGGCTGAAATGTGGAATGTGCATGAAAAGGTAATGACTCCTAGGTTTCGGGAGTTTTCTTGAAGGCTCTGCCCACGAGGAACCACTAGATGCAGGTAAACAAATGGCAGAATGAACAGCTGGAGCAGTGGATTCCAGAAGTGCTGGTTGTCCATAGGGTATGGCTTGATAGCCAGACAGAAAAGACCCACAGTGTTACCAACAGGTGATGAAAGATCGCTGCTTCAGGAAGAGCAGCGGTGGAAGCAGGCTGTGTAAGCTCTCGGATAGCTAAAACTGCAAATGTCCTCTGCTTAAGGGACAGCGGGAGTCCATACTGATGAAAACAGTGCAGATCAAAATGGCATGCTCTGCAATATCACTGCTTGTCTTTCAGTGAGTATTTCATATCAGTGTTTTCTATTTGTGTATGAAAGCTCACTGTGAGGGGGCGGCCAGACATGAAAAACATTGTTTTCTATGAGTGTGTCTTGGGGAGTGAGTGTGCCTGGCATATTGGCATTTCAGAAGGATTAATAAATCTATTGCTTCTTGAGTTAAGAGAGGGTAATCAAATCAAGTGTACTGAGAAGGCTCTGCGGAGGCAGTATTGTGGCCTTTCAAGTACTTAAAAAGGGGCCTATAAGAATGATGGCAGGACAAGGAGTAATCATTTTAAAGTAAAAGAGAGGAGATTGAGGCTGGATATGAGGAAAAAACATTTACAGTGAAGGTGGTGAAGCACTGGCATAGGTTGCTCAGAGAGGTGGTGGGTGTGCCAGCCCTGGAGACATTCAAGGACAGGCTGGATGTGATTCTGGGCAACCGGATACGGTTGAAGATGTCCCTGCTCATTGCAGGGGATTTGGACTAGATAGCCTTTAAGGTTCCTTCCAACCCAAACTATATTGTATGATTTTGTAGTTTGGTTGGTTGGTTGGTGTTTTTTGGTTTTGGTTTTGGTTTTGGTTGGTTGGTTGGTTTTTGTTGTGGGGTTTTTGTTTCTTGTGGCGGCAAAGGTTTCCCAAGAAGTAAGTAAATGTCCCAAGGGAAGAAAGGGAAAATCGAGAGTATGTCTATTCGAGAAGTGATTTATAGGAAATAACTTCTTCATGAGGAATGGGAGAAAGCCAGGACTGAGTGAAGGAGTACTGACTGTTGATCCACATCAGGAGGAAGAGGGAAGGAACAAACAAACCTGCTGTTGGTTGGTTCTGTTCAGATTGCTCTCTGAACTGTGGGTAAAGCCAGTAGTTCAAGTAAGTAGTAAGCTTCAGTAATCTACAAGAATGAGGCTGTAGGATAAAAACGTCCTAAGCAATTAGTGAGGCAGGCCTGTCACTGCTGATCCAGGTCATGCAGTTCAGTTCTGTAAAACAAGTGAAATTAAAAATAGCCCCAGTGCCGGCGATGCAGCAGCAGAGCAGCTGGATGCATGGGCCTGTTTGTGCCATGGAGCTGGAGTGTGAGTTGTTCAGAGGAATGGTTTGTTTCTGGCGGAAACCTGTGGCTCTGATGCAGGTCTTGGGTAATTTGAACACGGTTACTGTGAGTCACCAGGTAGGGAGCAGCTATGAAGGGAGGGCAGCAATTGGCTACCCTGAGTAACGCCCATGTTCCTCAGCGTTAGGTGGCAGTGTACAACAACAGAGTAAACGCTATTCAGGGTTTGGGAACAGGGCTAGAAACTGAGCTACAATTCTTCAGTGTAAATGGAGCTATTTTTTTTCAGTGAAGATTGGTGAAAGGATGTATTTTATGGTTTCTCATCCTGTTTTAACCCGCCTGCTGAAGACATTAAAAGAAGGAGGTATGTGCCTTCCCAATGTAGAGAGCTCCTCTGTCAGAGCTGGAATTACTACCACAGGGACATCAGGAGCAATTCCCATTCCAGTTTATAAATGGTGCGTTAACCTGTATCTAGGTTTTGTCTAGAACTGGCATTTAGCAAGTGCTAGTGATGGGCTGGTTGGGAAGAAGCTAAAAATCAGTGGGGTTTTGATGAAGCTACTGAGGTGCTACATCGCCGGTTTAAAACTAGTTTTATAAGGGTTTCTTCTGTTTCACAGTGTAAACATTTCCAAATGTTTGCATACTGAAGTCATCCATCCTGGCTGTAAACTACTGATCTGTGACTTGGGGCTCACGGTGACGGGAGCAGCCTCCAGGCTTGATGGAGGCTGATTATATCCCTTTATTTTATAAGTCCTTCTCAAATCTAGAGTAAGTGTAATTTATGATGATTTTGTTTCCCATACCTTTTGGAGATGTGGTTGCATAGGTACTTGTGGGATGTAATTGCTGACCTTGCCATGCTGAGCCTGTGCTATCAGTAGCCAAGGAGTACTGTTAACATTGCAGAGCTTATATGCTGTTTACTGATTTTTCCAGTAGTGGGGTGCAATGACTTAACAGTGGTAAAAATACAGTCTTTTTCTCTAGGTTCCATTGTGATTTCCACTTTCCCAATGTCTATTCAAGTGCTTAAGCAATTCAGCCCTGTTTGGTGCTAGCAGACCTCCACTGATCATAGTACTGGACAGTAACATGAGCAAAGTGTTTCAATACCATTCAGCCAGAGGTGATGCTTAGTGTGTTAGGTGTTCCTTTCAAATCCTGTCTCGCTTTGTTACACCCCTGCTGTAAAAGTAGCTGTGGGCATAGATTGATTGGCTGGTTTTATGTGGCAGAGCTGTCAGTGCCATAACCAGCATTTTTCTGATTCAGTAGAAGACAGGTTTGATGAGAGATGGGAGACCTTTACACCAGTCCTCTCTCATGAGAACTGTATCTCAGGCCTTCAGGGATTATAAACCAGTGGCACTGATACAGATAAAATACTTTTACTGAAGTCTCCAGAATTACATCCTTTCATTTGTGGTTTTCAGTGCACTGCCAGTGTAAACCAGTCTGTAGCTGCCAGTAATAGTTGCTTAGCTGATGTTTCTGTTCTTGAAAGATTGGTTCATGAAGCAGAATTGTAGAGAAGCAGCCAAACCAGTTAATAGGGGCAGGTCATCTATCTGCTAGTTCTCTGGCACAAAGCTGCTCTTGACTTGTCTTGCTTCTGGGAGATGGTACTTCCAGGGGTGTCCCAATAAGGGGTTTATTCTAGAGATACTTGGTTTTTAATAAGCTTTAATTTTCTATATAGTGCTTTTGTTGGAAAGATACTTAAGAAAAACCCCTATTAATACAAAATCTATTAAAGTATCATAACCCCATAAATCCTTTTTGAAGTGCAAGACCCAAACCTAAAAAGGCAGCAGCTCACAGTAAAGAAAGCAGATTAAAACCCTGCAGCTAACAAAAGAAAAACAGAGAGTTTGCAGAGATACTTTACAGGTCAGGTACCATTGTACAGAAAATCAGCAATATACCAAGCATTTGGTGTCCCTTACAGGAGTGACCTGTCACTAACTTGACACTTCACCACTGTTCCCATGGGTACTTTCTGTGGGTACCTGCTCAACAACCATAGCCATCCTTGAGATGCTTCCTTGAGACAATAGTCACCTTCAGCACTGGAGGTACGGTGAAGGGGCAGCAGATAATAATACAAAAGTAACTTCCAGTGACTCAAGCCTTAGATAATGTGAATGCTCCATCCCTGGCAGTGTTCAAGGCCAGGTTGGACGAGGCCTTGGGTGATATGGTTTAGAGCGAGGTGTCCCTGCCCATGGCAGGGGCGTTGGAACTCGATGATCTTAAGGTCCTTTCCAACCCTAACTATTCTATGATTCTGTAATGTTCCCATTTTCATAATGCTTCCCAGAGAGATACAGACCGATCCTGCTTCAGCTATTTGTCCTCTGCCCAATCTCACTGCCAGGCCAGCAGGCAGACTGCCTTCAGGTTTCTCTGAAAATCCCACAGCACATTCGGTATCCTAGCTGGCAACTAAGCACCATGCAGCTGCTCACGCACTGCCCCCATCGGGGTGGGGGAGAGAACTGGAAACGTAAAAGTGGGAGAACTCACAAGTTGAGATACAGTTCAATTGGTAAAGCAAAAGCTGCATGCACAAGCAAAGCAAAACTAGGAATCCATTCACCACTTCCCATGGGCAGGCAGGTGCTCAGCCATCTCTAGGAGAGCAGGGCTCCATCACATGTAACAGTTACTTGGGAAGACAAATGCCATCCCTCCAAACATCCCCCCCTTCCTTCTTCCAGCTTTACATGCTGAGCATGATGCTGTATAGGACAGGATATCCCTTGGGGTCAGCTGTCCTGGCTACGTACCCTCACAACTTCTTGTACATTCCCAGCCTCCTGGCTGGTGGCGTGACTTCAGGGGCAGAAAAGGTCTTGAGGCTGAGTAAAGCACTGCTCAACAGTAATGGAAACCTTTCTCTGTTATGAACACTTCCCAGCACAAATCCAGAACATAGCCCCGTGCAAGCTACTATGGAGAAAATTAACTCTATCCCAGCCAATACGAGCACACCGAGACTCTCTGAAAGTTTTCCAGTGTGCCCTTAAGTAATCCATTTGTTGTTCTCTGTAATAACATGCATAGCATGTATCAGTTTACTCATGATAAGTTTTAAGATAATTGCTTAGAATTGTAAGCTTGAAAAATGGAATGAAGTTACAACCACAGAAAGCAACAGCATGCACCATTAGAAGTCTTATTTACAGCTTCTCAGGTGCTGCTTGTATCTTGGCTGAGTTGGCATCATGAGCCAGCCCCTCAGAAACTATCCCCAGCACAGATCTGGCCTTAAACCTTAACCTTCCATCTCTCCCAGCTCTACTTCTCAGCTGACTGCTGGTTTTCTTCAGAGCTGCCACTCCAGCCGGCCAGGCCTTCTCCCTTCCTCCCTGCCAACCCTTGTGCTGAGATACCACCAAGTAAATCACCGTGTGCTTTCCCTCCTGCCTCTTGTTTTTCTGATCAATACATGTTACTTCTTAAAGAGATCATGCTTTTGACTTCCGCTTAGTTTGCAATCGGAGCAGCTTATTTACAGCTCTACAGCTTGGGCAGCTGAAATAAAGGAGGCAAGAAGAGACAAGATGTAACAGGAAAGCTAAAATCATTCCTCTGTATGGGTGTCAGGAAAGAGTTGGGATCTCATGGTTCACAAGCCAACCTTCAGAAATAATTCATTCCATACAGACCAAGCACACCACCAAGGGCTCCTGCCAAACCATGGGAGCAGATAAGCACGTCAGGAGCAGCAGCAGTGTGTCTGACAGTGCAAAATGTCCTGCCTGGCTTGCAGTTAGTGATGGGGCAGGCGGCGTTGTAATGAAGATCTGCACTCGTTCCCTGTGAGTTTATTCATGGGAGTAAAAGCTTTAATGTGCTTCTTTTCACAGGTAGCGGTAGGGGCTCTGTGACAGGGTTTGGCACAGGTTCAGTTGCTGCCAGAGCCCTGCAGCCACCATTCACAGGGAGCAGTGCTGCACTGAAGGATGCAGAGGGAAGCTGTGGGAGTATCCAAAATTCTATAGACACTTGACAGTGAGAGCCACAGAGCCTAGCTTGTTACATTCAGTGTGCTATGGATAGCTAAGCACAGTCTCCAAGTGCCTACACAGAGACTAGTGGCAGGACAATAGAAGGCCCTTTAAGCTACCAGAAAATGTATAATTTATCACGTATGATCATTTATGTTTACAACTACCAAGGGTTTGGTGGACTGCAGTTCCTAGTAGTGTTTAAATTAGGACTCTGTTCTTTAAAAGGAAACGTGGATTAGGTTAGAGATTTGAGGGCAGTCCAGTGGTATGCACAATGCAGCAGATCCTGGTACCCAGTGAGCACATCAGAGGCAGTTCTCACAGACTGAAACACGGGAGTTTCCCTCTGGACATCAGGAAACACTTTTTCACTGTGAGGATAACTAAGCACTAGCACAGGGCTGCCCAGGGGGGCAGTGGAGTCTCTGTCTTTGGAGACCTATGTGGTCCTAGGCAACCTACCCTAGGGCTTGGGCTAGATAACTCCCAGAGGTCTCTTACAACAACACTCGTTGTGTGATCTTTCCTGGCTTCAAAATCTATTGACAGAACTCAGAGCATGTCATTAATCCCTACTCAGTTTCTTCTTTATTTTCATGAAATCTGCAGCAGTATAGTACAGATTCCCATAACACAAATGTGTAACAGACAGCAGGAATTCAGTTTCAGTAAGTTCCGGTCCCGCTGCTGATTACCTTCCAAAAATCACTATTCTGCTCTCATGCTGCTCTTGGTTAAGACTTGAACACATTTAAATAATTGTTGGTGAATCCAGAGCGTTTTGTGGATGAGTTAATAAGATAAAATTACTATTATCCCTCATAAACCTGGTGCCCAACTTTAGCAATCAAAAGTATGATTTCAGTATCTGTAAGCATTCCTTATATAATCTATGTAGTATGAGATTATTTTGAGCCACAAAAAAAATGTGTAAGCTGTGCTAGAAGAACAGAAGGAAATTATACCAGGGTGTTGCTTCTATTGACATCACACATGGATTTTGTTTGCTATATATGACCAATTTCTTTGAAAATTACTCTATATGGCTGCAAAATAAACTATGCTTTACACTGAGTAAAGAGTAAGGTTAAAAATTAATTACTTGGAAAACAACATTATCAAAACTAGCTTCTTTATCATGTATTTACTCAGAAATCAGAGGTATTAAGATCTTTTTATGGGTTCCCGTTGTGTTTGTAAGGTTGGTCTTGGCTACAAACCCTTTCATAATGAACTTGGTTAAAAGTTAAATATGGTTTGGGTCCAGCACAGAATATAAATATAGATTATATATAGTCCTACTTCTGTCTCATTTCAGAAAGTTCTTTACAGCTTAAGGATTCCCCATGTTTAAAATGCGATCTTGCTTAACTCTGGGGGAGGAAAGTGGTCCTGGTACAAGGTCAGCAGGAGCAGAGCTGTGAGAAGGCAGAGGGAGCAGCTATTTGTCAAAGGAATAACCTGTGTCCCTCGGGAATGGATTTTACTGTGTTTGAATTCGCTAAGAACTGAAGCCAAGAGCAGCTTTCAGAAGCAAGAGCCAATCTGTGCAAGGACCAGAGATCCCTGGCCTTCACCTAGGAGCTCTGGCTGCTCATGGATGCAAGGTACAACTTCTAAGGAGGGACAAACCTTGCTAGGTTTCAGCTCCCTGTTAACTCCAGAGCTCACCCTTCAAATCAGTTAAATCAAATAGCATCAAGTTGCAATACATCTGCTTACAGAGACCAAAGAGGCACAGCTATCTTCCCAGAGTGTGCACTGGCTTCCAGGGTTTCTTCTGAATGCACCTCTCTTGCAGCCTCTGTCCTTTCCTGGGAGCCATGGAGGTTGCTACATCCAGCTGTGTTGGTCATAAACGAGCAACTGTCGCCCGGTCTCCGCTTTTTAGTATTGTGACCGATCTATGCAGAACATATTGTGTAAAATAAAGTACTGAAGTAAATGGGAGCTATGAATGTGAGCCAGGACCTTCTGAGCTTCAGCTGAAGGCATCACAAGATTTCCCTTTATAGTGCTGGATTAGTGCCTCACCTCTGCGACATTTCCTCTTTCAGTGAATTCATTTTCAGTGAAATGAATGCAGTGCTATTGCTCACATGAGAAAAATAACTGTTGTTTAAACCTGGAAACTGGTGTTAACTTAAAAAGTGCTTCAGGTTTCAAGCACTAAAGAAAGATTTTCCTGATTTCACTGTGTAGGCACACTGCAATGAAGTCAGTTGTGCTTGCAAGAGTAAACTATACTGTACAAGTAGCATAGCAGTGACAGAAAAGACTTCAGCTAGAGCCACCCTCCCAAGAAAATCAAGCCCTTGGCTGGCCTTGGCAGCTGTCATCCTTGTGTCTCAGTGTACAGACACTACATAAGCAATGGAGAAACCTCATAGTTTTGAACTTCAAGATAAAAGCAATCCTTATTTACAGTTACACCCAGTGACTGCTGTGCACAGGAAGAGCATGATTATAAAAATACAGTTAGGACAAGTCTTCCAAGCCTTCCCTACCTGACTGTAGCAGGATATGTGCTGCCTTCACTGGATTAGATAAAATGCAGCCATGCCCCTGCAGCAACACAGAACAGACCATACCTTCATTCAGTTTGTGCAGATTCAAGCCATCACTTCTAGGGGCAGAGTCAGGGTCTGGGGAGCTCTGATGGGCCACCCCAGGTTCCTGTAGGACCTGCAGTCTCAGAGAATTCCCTGCTCAGGGAATTCCCAATAGAACACAACAACTGTTTCCACACCAGGTAGTTTTGATAGACAATCTCTTACAGGATGAAAAAAAGCTGTTATTGGTTAGTAATCATCATTCTTTGAGCCATAGGGCTTGGTTTGCTCAGTTGAACAGTGTATCTTGTCCCATGTGACACTGGGGTATTCCCAACATAACCCACACCAAGCTGACAGATGTGATATGACCTACAGGAGACCTGTGCTGTTCTGGAGTGGCAGCTGGAGGCCAGTCTGACTGCCTTAAGACATATGCATTTAGGCATTTGAATCCCTTCTGTGGTGCTTGAACATCTGAATAGAACACATAGGTGAACAGAGGCAGTCCAGCAGCCACCCTCCTCCACTCACTGAGCTGTGGGTTCTGGCTGAAGCAGCTGGTGGCAGAGGCTTCACTCCACCCTGAATGGGCATGAGGAGGGCAGGGTCTGAACATGCCAGAGCTGCTGGTAAGTCATATTCCTTTGCTCCACTGATCAGAGGAGCCTGTCTCTGCAGTAACAAGCTATTGCACCAAATTCAACCCCCTCAGCTGTGAAGCCTTGAGGCTGCATTGCAGCAGGCAGCTGTAAATCCAGAGCAGGAAGCACTGCTTTTGTATAAAACATAGCCACGGTCAGCAAAAGGACAGTTCCAGATAAGATGAAAGTAGATCCAACTTGGAAGGCAGGTCAGTATTTAATCATCAGAACTACAGCAGAAGACATAAACTCAAGAGTTTTTCAATCAATCAGAGACACACATTAAAGGAAATGGCTGCAACGAATCCCCCCATTTCTGACCAACACTTTTACAATGCATTTGGAGTTTTCTAGTCCCTTCTCCCAAAGGCAACATATAGGCTTGCAATATTTTAAAGTAACATCAAGGACGTAATGTTCCAGTTCCACATCCCCGCTGTATCAATTAACTTGAGTGACTTGGAAAGCTTACCTTGAGCTTGTGCACAGAATGTTGACATTAAAACAGAAAACGCTGCCAGCATTTATTGAAGTGCCAAAATGAAAGTGCTTTGTTGAGGCTCACCCCAGCCACCTCATTGTTCCCATTCTATCTGACAGGAAGATCAGAAAGTGTCTGGGTGATTCTCCACCCTTTCCTCATTTTCCCCACAGGGAAGCATGAGATCAGCAGCTTTCTCCTTTTGTCCATTTTTGTCCCCTGCATGGCTGCCGTTTGTTTTGATTTATTAGAATTCATTTTCTTAAATAGGAAAAGATTTATTGGCTATAATGCAGGGACACCTGCAGGCTGAGGCAGATGTCTCTTGAAACCCCCTTACACCAGGTCTACTCTACACAATCATTTAGAGCATCTCTGAATTGTGTTATAGACATTTTCTCCTGACTGTAGAGGCAGCACAGGGAGCTTAACCTGGCTGGGTTAAAGAAAACCTTTGTGAATACCACTGCAGTGACTAGCAGCTTTATGGTTGCTGAGTTGTTATTCAGAAATTAACGATGTCTCTGAAAGTAGGCAGTGTTAGTGGTATAGAAACATTTACATATAGCTCCCAGCTAGCTTGTAAACATTCAAAGACCCAAGTCCATTAGTGCCAGGAAATAAATTTCCTGCTTATAACATATATTTATAGGAAACACAAATAGCAACCAGAAGCCAGAATTGGGTTCTCTGCCAGATTTAAAAGATATTTTAACACAATAGGAAGCACAGTTTGGGTAACTACACCATCAGTTACTGTAACTAGTGGGGCTGTTACCTGTTTTAGAGAGTTTGGTCACCATTCCAAGTCAACTTCTTTTAATCCATAAAGTTTTGGTAATGTCAAATGACAAACCATGTATATTTATTTCCTCATGTAAAATTATATGGAATTATATGTTTACCTATCAAGCCCACAAGTACCAGCCATTAAAAAACCCTTGTGGTGCAGAATTGCTTTTGATAAATCTTCCTGTGCTTTACTCATGCTAATTCTGATGCCTCAGTTATGAGTCCCTTGCTTTCCCAGCAGTACAGCAAATGGGCTAATGACATAAACTAAATGGGGTAAGAGCTTCTGGCCATGAGCTAATTCACACTGTTCAAGGCAAGAGAAGCCAACAAGAGAAGTGCTGGAGCCAAGGTGGCCACTGCTGTGGCAGTACAATGTGTACTTTTGCAGAATAACAGAATTAAAGAACTTGAGGTCAAATCAATCCCCAGCCGTAAATACCAGGCATTGACTTTAACAATGCTTATTTGGTGCGTCTAACTTCAGAATGAAATAAAGGGTGATATTTCCATTATGATTCATCTTTTCAGCCTCAGGGGTACCTGTCACTGCTACCCCATATTGCTTGTTTCATAGATTCGCTTTATTTTTTATCTTATTTCCAACTTTTTAATCTTATTTCCAACTTTTATCTTATTTCCAGTGACTGGAGAGTCATTTTTGCTATTCTCTCAAACATGCTAAGGAATAAAGCCTGCATATGCAGAGTAATCTGAAGAGATTAGCAAAAAATGGCAAATTTCCAACTGCTAAACTTTTCTCTGTTCATGTGTACTTGATTCTACTGTAACGGCTGGCTTCCATCCTCACCATTTTATAGTCCTTCCTTCCCTCCCTGGTAGATAGCCACCCTGCACATGGGGATCTAAGCAGAAAGAGGCAAACTTTCCACTCTCTGGTTGTACCAGCAGTTCCTGTGATGAGCAGGGAAGTTGTGTTCTCCACAGCAGTGCCTACAACTCTCTCTGTGGGTTTAGTGGATTTCAGGTGCATGCCATTAGGGATTGCCCTAATCTTCAGGTACATGAAGCAGAGAGAATTCACCTTGTAATCCATATATAGCAAAAGCCTTTCAACACACCTCTGTAGCACAACTGAATATGTTTAGCATTTTAATACCAAATACTGAAGTTTAGAGACCAGGCATTACGTATGTTACTGCCCTAAACTGGGAATGGGTTACAGAGAGGAGTTGTAAGCAAAAAGGTCAAGTAATAAGGAACAAAATAGTGCCTCCTCATAAAAGCTAGTTTAGTCTACGATGACTGCATCAAAACAGTCAAACCAGAAAAGAGTAAGAGACAACTGCTTCTGTGAAACTTCTCCCCATCATATACCTGAAGGAGCCAGGATAACACAGTAAAGAACAGGAACAGTTGGTATTCCCCAGAAATAAAGCTCTGAAACCCTTCTGGTCAATATTTCCTCATTGGATTATTTTCTCACATGAATGTTCAATGTTGCTAGAGCGTGTTAAGATTTAGAGAACATCCCTCAAACGCAGAATACCCAATTGGATTTGCATAAATTAGCAATTACATCAAATTAGCGCCATATTTTCAAATTCTAGCTCCAGTTTACACGTGGTTATCTAGCAAAGCAAATTAGGTTTTATATGTCTAAGCATCTATGTGCAATCAAATATGTAAATGCTCATGGTCTCAAATGCATTTCCTTTCCCATTATGATATATAGGAGAATGAATTGTTCCTGGTTGAAAGTTTCACCCTTCATTTTGGTCATATAAACATATCGAGGGCAGATGTAGCAGATGTGATACAGCAGCTTGATATTAACTTGTATTTTAACATTACCCAGCACTTCCAAAGACGGGATCTCTGTTCAGTTCCCTGAAACTTCAGCTATTCAGAGTGATGTTTCTCACAGTAACTACTGACAATATCATTTCTTGGCTATTTTAACAAGTATGCTTTACTTGGATCAAGACTATCTCTATTACAGGCATCTGACAGTGCAACATGCAAAAGAAATATTGACCTCACTGCAGGGTTGATTTTCATTTAAGGGGAACCTGAGTCTTCAGTGGGTGACCATAAAGCACACTGAAAAACTCAGGTTCTCTTCTTTCCTCCCTTCAATCCCTTAGAACATAAACACACTGTCTTAGGAAATGACACATCCAGTGCGTCTCAGTAGACAACTACCACTTGAGAAGGGAAAAGATGTTGTACCGCCAGAAAAGGGAGGATTAACTCAGCGGCATGGAAGGACCCAGAGCGGTGGTCCAGGCTGCAGCAGATGCGGAAAAGTCAAAAGCTTCTTGGAGGCAAAAGAGAGGATTTCTCGCTCACTGGATCAAAACCACTCTGGTCACTGTCACTGAAGCTAATGTCCCGTGCTGCTTCCACATTGTGTGGTTTTTACTGGAACTTCAGATGTGAGTGCTAGCACCCATCTGAGAAGCAGATCTTTGAAAACACTGATTGTAGATAATTTTGGTAAGATTTTAAAGCTATTTTCACTGTATATATTATCTACAGCATGTGCAGGACATGAGCACAAGGTTCAGGGGTCAGACCAAAACTTCGTGCCCAAGAAAGCAGTAAGTCTCCACAAAAGTCTGAGATGATGAAATGGCATATACACAAATGGACCACGATCATGGCTTTTTCATGGCAATAGAGCACATCAGTGCACTAGGTTACCACTTTCTGCAGACATCAACAATCACACTGCCAAATCCCAGCTCTGCAACATAAGGTATCACGGTCCAGTTCTTGAGAGTGTGTAAGAAATCACACTTGCTAAATTGGCCTTCTATTTTACCAAGTTTCTGGGATAAACTATCTTTTATCATCAAAGAATTCAAGTTGAAAAAATGTGTTTGATTGTATAATTAAGGCTATAGATAAAATGTTATCAAATCGACTAAACAAAGGCACTTCCATGTCCAATAGTATTTTCTAAGCATAAAGATGACATCATCTTAGAAGTAATCTTAGTTCTAGAGGTATGTATTTCATAAGGCTTGGAAGTTTGTGTTCTATTTATAATTGTGCATCTCAGTGTCATAAACCTGTCTCTTAAAGTATGCTTGTACACAGATGAAGTAAACCAGCCACATCCAAAATCAGAATAGAGCACAGATAATACAGCACAGATAAATCTGAAGTTTGTCGTCTCTTGTGAGTTCAAAGCTTGTTTTATTCTTTACAGTATTTAGTTTGTGGTCCATCGATGTTAGCAGTAGAGCAAACATAACTTTCCATTTCAAGAAATGCCCAATTTAAAGCTCAAAACATTTGGCTCATTACTGTGGGAATAACTGTTGCTTTAGCATAGGAAATTGCAATAGAGAGTTAGAATCAGTGGTCTGGTTTAGTATTTTGTTGGCAATATGGTCAAAATGAATTTCACAAGAAAAACTTAGAATCATAGAATCATAGAATAGTTTGGGTTGGAAAGGACCTTAAGATCATCAAGTTCCAACCCCCCTGCCATGGGCAGGGACACCTCGCTCTAAACCATATCACCCAAGGCCTCATTTAGCCTGGCCTTGAACACTGCCAGGGATGGAGCATTCACAACCTCCCTGGGCAACCTATTCCAGTGCCTCACCACCCTAACAGGAAAGAATTCCCTCCTTATATCCAATCTAAACTTCCCCTGTTTAAGTTTTAACCCATTACCCCTTGTCCTACCACTACAGTCCCTAATGAAGAGTCCATCCCCAGCATCCCTATAGGCCCCCTTCAGATACTGGAAGGCTGCTATGAGGTCTCCACGCAGCCTTCTCTTCTCCAGGCTGAACTGTCCCAACTTTCTCAGCCTATCTTCCTATGGGAGGTGCTTCCCAGGTATTGTTTGATTTAATATTTTCCTCTAGAGAAAATTAGTATCATTTGTACCTTGGAAAATAAAGCTTAAGCTAAGGCTTAGGAAGCGTATTAAAGTTTGCCCATCAAGAAATCATATGTCCCATTCTTCATTTCCCTAAACAGCCTCTTTATTTGTAGGAGCTGGCAGGAAGGGACTAATGCACCGGCAAATGCTCCTGCATGTTTGTAAGCACTAAGGTAGCCTTGATGGCCACAATAACCACTGTCCCCCAAGGTCATGCTGGCAAATGAAAGAGTGCAGAGTCCTTTCTGCAGAAGGCTTGTGTCATTGTGTGTGGTTTGGGGAGGAGCAGTAGGAGGAGGAGATTGCCCCAGAATGAGAAGATGGATGTGGGTAAACACTGAACAATCCTTGAGAATGGAAATTAACAGCCTCTGTTGCAGTTTCCCTGGCGCCGATGGTATTCCTGCTGGAGCACAGCCTTTGGCAAGCCACTGGGGTAAACAGTTTGTCAGACTGCTAGTCCTGGTGCTTTGGAGAAATGCCTGACTGTGGCTGGTGACAGCAATCAGATGCCATCAGCCAAACCCACTTTCAGGCATTCTTTATATCTAGTACATCAAACTGTCCTTGTTTCTATCATGGATCAGTCCTTCCAAGCTACTCACCAATCACTGACTCTTTATTTTTCCTGCTGTTTGTCTATATTCATCCACTGGTCCAGGTTGCTTATTGTCCTTCTGTTTTTTTGTTGTTGTTTCTCTTGACATGGAGAGAGATAAGCAAAATTGATAATGTGTCTGGTTTAAAGACTTCTGAAAGCTCAGAAGCACTGCAGTGCCATACAGAGACTTGCCTTGGGGGTATATTTGTCTGCTTTGCAACACAGGCCAAAGCTTTGTAACAAAGGACGTCTTTCAGCACAAAAGCACATAGTTGGTCTCAAGCCAGGTTCTGACAGACATGGATCATCATTATCATAAAACCAATCACCACAACGGTAATTAACTCGGACCTGTGTAAGCAGACACAAGGGGTTTGGTCAGTGAGACAATCTCAGACTTCGGGAAAAAAGAAGTGCTTCAGTGCTCTGCATTGAAGATGAGGTTTCTAACAGAGACAACGCAGGATGTGATAACCCCCTTTCAATGGGAATCTGCATTTTCATTTTCCACCTCAAATTCAGTGGTACTAAAGCAATCCTGCATCTTTGCAGCTATAGGAAAAAAAAGTTTTGCATAAGCAAAGGCACCAAAAAATGGGTTGATACGCTAAATCCAGTTATATAATCACCTCCTTGCTGATGGTCTCGAAACCAGCTTCCCACAGAGTAAGTCAAGTGGTGACAAACATGATTTCTCAGGGGCATAACACCTTTCATTTCTTGTAAATCAGAGTGACAAGCAAATTCTCCATAGAGTAGAAGTGGGCTCAGCAGAGATCCACAGAAAGAGACAAGCAACAAGACAAGGAAAATAACATGCACAAAACCTCTACCTAATACTGAAGTACCAGAAAACAACATTATTTAGTTGGTATTAGGACCCACTTTGCATACCACACTCCATGCTGAATTTGTAATGAGAATGGGAGAAATCTTGCTAACCCTTGGGCACTTTACAATGCTACCAGTGATGATCCTGGTGCAGACTGGAAGAACTTGCATGCCTGTGTCATGTCTCAGCAGCAAGAACAATTTGGCTGGAGCTGCTGAATGTCTTCAGGTCCTGTGGATACTTGAGGAATGTTACCTTTTGGTTATGCTTGGTCTAATAGACATTATGATGAAACTATTTGACTAGGATTAGGTGCAGAAGATAACCCAGCTGGTAACTTTCCATCTTCTCAGGAACATTAAGCTCATTCCCTGAAATAAATTGCTTGTTCAGTCTCACACATCCCTGGGGCTAAACACCCTTTTACAGTAAGATGGAAAAAGACAGATTCATCAGCAACCACAGAGACCAGGCCCAAAATAATTCAGCAGAGATTAGGCCTTAAATTGGCACAGTGCCTGGGAGTGAATTATATCCATGCCACTAGACTTAGTGGCCTTCCTCATATGGCACTTACTATATATTCCTGCTGTGACTTAGTATCTGGCTCCATTTATTTACTTATTTTCCTTAAATATTTTCAAAATACCAGTACTGTAGCTATTAGAAAATGTGTAGTGATGACATGTTTGGCAGCCAGAAGCCTCATCTCTCTAATGTCGTTTTGGTTTTATGCCTCCCTCCGCTAGTCATTTTAGATCATTTTGCTGTTCTCATTCTTCCCACTCTTATTTCCCGGTACAAATTTCTATCATTTCAATGTGAACGCGGTTGGCCAAATCTCAGGCTTGAGAAGACTCCAGTGAAAGTTCAGGAGAGGGAAATGTGCTCGGAAAAGCAGACCAGGGATCTTTAAATCTGCTTCCTGCTTTTGTTAACTTGCAATTAGCACCTTGTATTTGAAGAATAGATCTTGCCATGTGCTTCTACTGGTCCAGTCCTTAGGCTGAATTCAAGCAATCAAAACAATCAAGACAGGCTGAAAACAAGTAAAACTCTCACAGACTGTGTGCCCTCTTGCTCTGAGCCAGGGAAGTGTACACTTCACAGTTTTTCAAACACTGAGGCATGCTTCTTAGCAAGAAGATCCCTAAAAGTGAAAATTCCCACATAACTGTAAGATTCCAAGAATCTGTTAGAGAGAAAAACCCAGTGTTGCAAATCTTACTGTGAACTGGGGGCAGCTGCTGACATTCAGATTGCAGGAACCCAGAACCTTGCTGAGCCTGGAATGTTTTGCTTATTTGTGCTATGTGCAAAGACCACTACAGGCAATGTCTAGCCCATCTCCATCCATTCAAATATAACATGACTGCTGCTACAAGTCAGTAATAGTGGATTTCTGTCAGTTTATAGATAGGTCTCTTGAAGGACAGCTGGTTTTGGCTTTTGGTCTACAGCCAGCACTCACTTAAAGCCCTACATGATCAGTTTTTAGTAAAATGGCTGAGGAGGTTGCCCATCCTGTTCTCAGTGCACATGATTTTTACCACCGAATGCATGACCACATTGGCAGTATAAGCAAGTTCCAGCAGAGAAAGACTGAAAGACTATGGACACCCAATTCACATCCCACACTTGGAAATTATTTCTGCCTAACAAAGCTGGACATAAAAGTTGTGAAGCGCACCGATGAAGAGGGCTGCACAGCTGCTACCTATATTCAACATTTCAGTAGAGGAAACCTCACTCTATAGAAGTCACTCATGTCCTGAGCAGCTTTCTCAATGGGGATCTCTCACAGAAATTCGTGGAGAGATAGAAACAGCCTTGGTTAAGGCAAGGGATAGATGCTTATTAGAAGTAACCCTAGATCCACTGGAATCACTTGCAAATTTTCACTGATTTCCATAGGATGGGCTCTTGGCCACTTTTAGAATCATAGGATCATAGAATAGTTAGGGTTGGAAAGGACCTTAAGATCATCAAGTTCCAACCCCCCTGCCATGGGTAGGGACACCTTGCTCTAAACCATATTATCCAAGGCCTCGTCCAACCTAGCCTTGAACACTGCCAGGGATGAAGCATTCACAACCTCCTTGGGCAGGGATGAAGCATTCACAAACTCCTTTTTGATGGAAAAGAGATGAGTTCCATAGGATGGCAAGTCACTTTATTTTTCAGATGGTTTAGTGCAGGAATTTGAAGAAGGCCATCCTTCCTAACATGCATATAGTGAAGCTTAGTCACTGTTCTACTGATCCCAGGCTCTTTATAGCTTATAAATCAGGCAGAAATCTCAGCTGCTATCTGATCTCACATGTTATCTTTGATGGCCAATTCGTATTACATGACTGAAGAATTCAAACTCATTAATAATTAAAAGTGAATTAACACAGATACATAAAACAATTGGGATATATGTCAGACTACAAACATCTTTATATTAAGTTTCAGAAATCCCAAACGACTGTCCACAGTAATACATCTGGAAAGCCCAGCTTTTGCTCTCACCAGTGACAACTAGAAGAGCTTTACCCTGATCCTAGGCCTGGTTACTCTGCCTCTGCAGGTATCCTCATGTACACCATGTCTTTCTGAAGTCAACAGGCCTCCACGTGTATCAACAACTGTCTTCCTAGCCTCAACTGCAGAACTGAGTCGAAAGGAAGAAAGAAGGAAAGAGAGAAGAAAGAGAACAGTTCGTTTCTGATCAACCAAATAGTCTAATCAAATATAGTGAAGAAAGGCACTGCAGAAATGTATTTATAACACACAGGATGTTAAAACAAACAAGTCAGTGATAGAGGGAGAATGACTCAAGCGAGATAAGCGTCCAAATAATGCATCAGGCTTTGAGTTGGCAAGGACAGTACAGAACCAGATGTAGGCTGTGAATCAGCAGCTTTGGAATGCCAGCACAGAAAGAATGGCAATAATGATCCAAGGGGACACAAGAGGCATGCAGAAAGAGTTCCAAGACCATTTTAGCAAAACCACATGTTTCTAATATATATACATATATTTGTGTGATGCTAATGTCTCAAACACTTTCTAGCTTTGTTCCCCAAAGCACTAATTGAGGTCCAAGAATGTTTCTGAGGTCCTGAACAGACAAAATCTTCTGCTAACCAGACACTAAGGCAAAATTTAGAATAAAACCCCTCATGCTTTAGACAAACCTATTTGCTGGAGGTTGAAGGCAAAATGCTGAATTACTGCTGTTTAGTACCCAAAATCTGAATTTCATGGGCTGACTTCTGCCCTGGCTGGAACTACAATGGGCTGAAGACCAAGAAGAGGGGAGCAATCCCATGCTCCTGGGACCATGGCGCTAAGCATAGGATTCCTTTCAGCGGGTGGGGACAAGAGACATGCTGTGGGCAAGAGCAGCATTTGTCCCCAGCTAACTTTGGCTCTTTGCTAAACAGTCTCAGGATAGATGCGGTCCAGCGGGAGGGCTTGGCATGTATCCCTACCCTCACCCTGCTGATTGCGCTCTCTCCTTGGCGATGGCAGATGCAGGATTATTGCAGCACTCAGACTTCACTAAAGATCTTTGGGACTCTGTGAAAAGACACTCAGATACAGATCAGTGAAAGTCCTTATACCCTTTTCTTTTTGGCAGTATCACTCATTTCTTCTCTCCTATAGGGATACCAAAACACCATTTGGCATCCTTGGTCCATCTGAATGCATAGGCCCTGTGCCCTCCTACAGGAAAATTCTGATTGTGTTCAGCAAAGAAAGCAAATGAAGTTTCTGTTTCTGGAAATAAGAATAGCACATAATGCTGCTGGAAGAATTACCTTTTGTTTCATGAGATAAGCCAGACTTCAGGAAATTTTGCAAGGGTTAGAATATATCTACATAACTTTAAATGGCACTTACTGATTTGATGATTAATTTTCATTTTCTTTCCTTTTTCATGTTGGCCATAAAACCCCCACCCTTTTATTTATAAAAGCCTAAAAATCACCTTTCCGTCAACTTTCAGCCTAGAAAAGAAACCTTTATAAGAATTAGTTACCCCTATCAGCTGACTGACTGAGAGTAGTTGACTGACTGGGCTGCTCTGCCCAGCATACAAAGAGGCCATTGTCAGTATTCAGAAAACACCTCAACACTTCAAACATAAATCACATGAAAGGACCTTCATGGTGACCAGATGGGTCAGTTGGCAAGAGGACTGACAGCAATGAGAAGCCTACCCTCTCTGTGTTTATAATTACCACACAGGCTGCTCAAGATATTTTTACTTCTTTCTTCCTGTGGCTCTGCTGTGAGCAAAGTCAAACATCTTTATGGCTTCCATAGTCTACCTGAAGATGCATTTTCCTTGAAATCCATTTCAGCATTATGAGGGAGGAATAATCCTGTCACCAAGGAAGCAGTACTTGGTTTTTTATTTCAATTAGAAATTAGTTCTAGCTTTGGCTAGATCCCCACATTACTTTGGTCTAGTTCAGAATAATAATATCTTTTTTCAGAGAGCAGGATAGCAACTCTTGTCTTGTCTATGCTACTGAAATCTCTGGATGTAGCTTGGATGAAGACAGGAGAGGAAAAAAAAATGAAATACGATGAGAATTTCTAGTGTTCCATTATGCTCCTCAGCTGAAAAATCCCATCCAAGATGGTAATACATTTCACTGTGGCTTGTAGTCAGTGGGAGAACATTGTTTTCAGAGAACAATTACACAGCACTGTTAGTGAGGCTGGCACTGTACTGTGTTCTGAGGCATACAGTTAAATTACAGTCTTTTCAGTCCCACTACGCCCAAACTAAGACGTAAGGGAATCTTCTTAAAAGCCTGTGTGGGCCTTCTGCACTCATTGCAATTACAGCTGCAGGTGTGTGACTGAAGGGAGCAGCAGCAGCAGTTTTCTCCAACTGCACATATATCTCAGTCCTAACTTGAAAAAACCATGGGTAGGATGAGCAACTTATGTCACTGCTCTGTTCACCCATTGGTCACTGCTGCCCAGATTGCTTACATGCATGCCAAAATGGTAGTTTGGGCACTGAGGACAGACAACTCTGTGCTGGGAACCGGCCTATTGCTCCTTGCAGAACACTAAGCAAATACCTGGCAGTCACACTGCGGATGATGGCAGAGTTGACCTGAGCTGTTTGTTAGAAGCATAAGGTTATGCCTTCCATTGCAAAGCACCTGGGCATTTTAGAGATTTGGAATGTTGGTTTTTTTTTGTAATGTTAAAGCATGTAAGGCAACTGCTCAAAGCTCTGCGTATTTTTGTTCCAGTGACTGAACGGGGAGCCTAATCTTGGCTTTATATAAAAACAAAATCTGGTTCCCATTCAACACCTTTCCTCCGTTAAAAGAAAAAAATACTTGAAATAATATAAATCAAAATAAATAAGTCAGAACAAAGAACTGCCAATTGTATTTCACATGCAGCTGACCCTGCTATGCCCTCTAAATACATACAGTGTGTGATCTTCTTTCATTTCATCACTTGTTTAGGTAATAAAGATGTTTTGTTCTCCAAAGTAAAAGGCAGAAAAAAGCAAAGTAAAAACGTAATAAAACGCCAACAAACTCTATGCCTAATAGATAGTATTTGCAGGCCAAATAAAGCAGAACTCTTTGCAACTGTTTCTGGAAAGTTTATGGGTTTGGATATTATCTCACTGAGTGGAAAATGACCAGGAGATGGAAACATGAAGAAATATTTGATCTGTGAAAGTATGAGACTTCAATAAATGGGTTAAAATAAGATGATCTTGAACTAGAGATCAGGGGTATCCCTCTGTGTTTGATTATTTGCCAGTTGTGCCACTGGGACTTTGTCTTTGCACTTGTAACCCTGGCAGAGAAATGGCATGCAAGGAGAAAAGTGTCAGAAAGGCTCATTAAATGCCTATGTAAATAGCAGCTTTTGCCTTGTATGGGCACTGGGAAAGGTTCAGTGAATGCCCCAGCAACCTCAACACTGAAGGACACTATATTGGTTTGCAAACATTATACAGACATACAAGATAAGATTAAAATGCATCTGCAAAATAGCTCAGACTGTTCTGCAGGTAGAATTACCCAATTAATTAACATTTTGATATTGAAAGTTTTTTTTCACATGCACCCCAAGCTAACCGCTAGTGGTAAAAAGCCAATACTTGGAGTCTGATTGTACAAAAGACAGCGGATGCAGAGCAAACATAGTGATTATGAGTTTGGCTGAGTCTGCATGTTCTTTCCACAATTTCATCTGGTTGCATTCCCAAGCTGAATTGCAAGATCATGGATGACAATGATAATTTCAAATTGAGAAGCAAAAATACATCCCTTAAGAAAATAAATCAGTTTTTACTTTCCAAAATGAATGAAAAAGGTTTCTGCAGAGACTAACAGTAGCTTGTGCAGAATTGCTCATGGTAGATTGTCAGACAGGCAATCAGCATATTGTGAACCTGATGTCTCTGATTTAAATGATGTAGCTTGCTAGGGCAAATATTTCGAGTTTTGTCAATAATATATTTGTTCCTCTGACAAAATAATGAAGCATTCTGTTGAAAAGGGCATTTTATTGTGGCAACCTCAGAAATAACAAAACAGTTATGATAGACATCCATTGTATTCATTTGCACAGTTGAAAGGCAAATCATCTGTCATCTGATTGATTATCTCCATGACAGCCCTGAAGCTCCATTAACAGTATCTGAAAATATAACCAAGTGTAATGCAGTCAAACATCTTGATTGTTGGCAGTGTGGCATCATATGCATGGCATGTTAAGAGATTATACTTATTCTTCAGTTATCAATTCAACTCATCTAAAAGCACAACATGGCAAAGCAGGAAAAAACTCAAAAGGAAATTCAGTCAATCTAAATAACTCTTCCGTATTTTGATTTCAGCAAATAGAACTTCCATAGTCATCTTCATCAACTTCCTCCAATCTTTCAGGAAATCCTAACAGGGTTACAATTGGACAAAAAAATCATAGAGATTGTTTGAATGAAGACTATTTCATATTGATCAATCAGTTTATGAGAACTTGCTTTTGGAGTTTAGTATCAGAATTCTAAACCATTTCCTGTCTTCAAATCCTACACCTTGAATGATGTAGAATTCATTATTTTCACTTATAACTCAATTGCAACAGTGAAAACATTCTCTTTCTTGGAAAAATTAACTTGAAAAGATTGTAGAAATTTTCAAAATATTGATATTAATTTTTTGCTTGCACATGCTTAGAGTTTTATGATTTGATTCTACATTACTGAAATACTGTAAATGATAAGGACCATTTCATAGGCTTTCATAAGCTGGAGCTTATAAAAATGAACTGGGCATTTAGATCCAAAAAAGAAAACAGCAAAAATATCCCTATCATAACATACAGCAGCTTATTTTTTCATGTGATTGTCTTCATTGTCCCTTTTAAAAGACGATCACTGATACCCACATAAAATAACATACAAATTAAAAGGAAAATTGTATGATGTTCTCTGCAAGTGGAATGTCTGATTTCAATCACTGCAGTGTCAAATAAAATACATAGAACACACCAGTAGGTAAAATTTTTTAACCCTCTGTGGGTAGGTAACTTCACTACACAATTCTCTACTTAGGGTTTGTTTTTATTCTATTTGAGATGAATTCATTGATAATGATGTTTCTGTTCTCGCCTGGTGGGAAAAGCACATAGAAGCCCATTACTGACAGGCTGTTTAGTCAATCTGTAAAGGATTCCATCTTGAAGCTGCTTTTTCTTCAAATAGAGGCATTTACTCAATTTGTCTCTTTGATGTAAAAGTACAAAATGCTTTTTTAAAAGCTTTAAGAAGCCAGTTTCATTTGGTTTTCTGTTTTCTGGTTTGTTTTTTGTTGTTGTTTGTTTGGGTTTTGGTTTTTGGTGTTTGTTTTTTTTTAATAGAGAAAGTGCAATATTAGGGTGGACAGAACAATTGAGAAGTCACGGCACAGGGGGAGGCAGGGAGGATGTGGCACATGTGTGCCAGAAGTGCTGTCATCACAGAATCCCATAGTAGCTGAGGCTGGATGCAAGCTCTGGAGATCATCTAGTCACATCCCTTGCTAATGTCCTACTCCTTTCACTATGTACACAAATACCATTTGGTAGCTTCTATATGCTCATAATTCATGTCAGAGTCTCATCAGCCATTTCAGAGGGCTAACGACAGAGGTTTTATAGAGAGCACTTCAGCGTGAAGTTTGAATTGATAGCATTTTAATGGATTCCATTTGATCTTTGCGAGATACAGAGAACCAATCTGATTCTACATCATCTGACCACTTTTCTTCAAATGAATGCCAAACAGCCTCTGCTTTGGAAAAGCTGTTCTAAAAAGCGTACTAAATATGTGCAGGAGATCTAAGGATATCATGTAACTAAAAAGGATGTTCTGAGACTGATATATTGCTGCTGTAGGTGGCTTTGTGGAAATGTCCTTAAGGTAAACTCAAATCTACATTTAAGAGCTCCATGAGTAAATTTAAGCATCTGAATAAAATTCTTCCACTTAGGAGCCCAACTCAGTATTCATCCTACCTTGGCATCTAGGATTTGACTATGCAAAGTTAAGTTAGTTTCCCTGGGCTCTTGTAGAGTCAACAGGAAGTAGATCTCCAAAGGACAATTTATCTGACCTGCCTTACATTGACATAGATTGCCTATTGGGTATTTAAATCTGTCTATATACAATAAGAAGAGAAGACTGGACTAGAAGCTAGATTAGATTGTAGATGCTTATGAGAGGTTAGCTAAAATCTGCTCTAGGTTGTAACTACTGTGGTTGTTTAACACTCTAAGAAGCCTATTGCCCAAGGCAAGGTCCAAAAAAGAAATGTCTTTTGATATTTCCCAAATCCAGAAAAAGTTATTAGCAGAAGAGCAGTATTACCAGAGACAAAAGCTGACTATATTGGCTGTTTTTTCTTTGTGAGTGCAAAGTAATCTGGAAAAAAATATTCATGAATTAACCAGTTGACAGCAGATTTAAAGTCTTATATATATGATTTTGTTTATTTTCATGTTGAACCTTGAGGAGACATCAGAGACATGAGCACCAGTAATCTCATAGGAAGGGTGTCTGAAGCAGACCAAACCTTTACCCCTTTTTCAGTGTTCTCATGAAGTTACATAAATATACTTGCTAGCAATGCAGTGAATTCTGTTGACCATGTATAGAAAGGAATAGAATTCAGTTTATTACCCAGTCCATTATTTCCATGTCTAACTGGAGTAAAAAGCAGAGCAAAATTATTTTTGACACTTGCATATACAGATAAAATCCTTACAGACAAAGAAATGGATTTACTAAGTAATAATCTGTTGTGTTCCCAATTTTTTCCTCAAGACAGAAATGCTATTTGAAGCAACAAACATCTATGCTTCAGAGCACACCAGTGTGAAGACTCTCCTGTACCTGCATCAGCGCATGTAAGGTTTTCTGAAAGGGTTTCCTCTACAATCTTATATATTTCATAAAGCCTTCGATGATCTTAATAAAGATTTATCCCTGGATTTTATATGGATTTTATAGTTAATTCTGAAGTGATGCAACCAGCATGCTAAAACTTGTCTTTTTTAAAGACCAAGTCATGCTGTTGAGCTGTGAGGTACAAGACAGAAAGGGAATGCCAGCCTCCCAGGAAAAGAGCTGTGCCACTTCTCACATTTACATGCAAAACCAGAAATGTACTTCGGACTGGTATTGCTCTGTTGTATTCAACATCCACAACATGCTCAGTTCAGATTTCTCAAAAAATCTTTTATTTGGACAGGAAAGAAGAGTCTGAAGCAGTTCAAATGGCCAGCCTTCTAATCTTACAGGCACTGCTTCTCACTCTCTGCATTCAGATCTTATCACAGTCTAGAACAGAGCAAGAGGACTCAAAGAGGCTACTTGGGTCACTGAATAATGTCCCAGGCAATCCAAGAACTGCCACAACAGATAGTTCATCCTAAAAGAGCCATAGAACTATTATAAGAACACATCCCAGGTGCCTGTAGACCTGAAACACAAAGGACAAAAGCTGTACCTCTGATGTACCATAAGAAGAAAGCAAGAGTGATCATTTCCCAACATCTTTACAGTAGTAAGAATTGGAAGTAAATTGACCAAAAGTTTCTAAGATGTTCCAAGACGTTCTCACACCAGAAGCAACAGCTGTGTATCTTGACAGGCTCTAAGCTGACCACCCTCTGCCCGACTCCCATAGCTAAGCGACAGAAGTCCTGTAATGGAAGGCTAAAACATTGCAAATACACAGAATCTCCTCTCTAACATGCATTTGCGTACCAGCCCTACTAATAAATTGGATACAAAAGAATAGTTATTTCAGGTTTGAATTCTAACTTCAGGGTCATTCTTATCTGGTTTTGTAATCCCCATCCATAAATTTATCAACATCCATCTTAAAAACATTTTGAGATTCTTATAACAATGTACCATTGTTGTCTACCTTTTCCCAAGGAAATCTAGCTGTGGGGAATACAACAGGAATGTAATGCGTTTTTTTTTCTATTAAAACAACATTAATTTGTGTGTTAACCCTTACATTATTCTGTTAAAATTAGACATTTAAAATAATAGACTGGTCCTGTAGACCAGGCTGTACCTTCCAGCAATGGAAGCAGGACTGATGTATTTGTAATCAGTGTAATCTATAATCCTTGCACAGAAAGGACAGCTGGTCCAGACAGTCTCCCGTAAAAGACTAATACAATTAACCTTGTAAATCCTAGATTAAATGCAAAACACATATATGCATAATTATTTTTCAGAGCATATTAGGTCTGGTTCTCACCTGTGCTACTGAAAACCATGAGATGCTGTTGATCTTAGAGAGGGAAAATTTCCAGAAATTGTGAGGGATTAAAGAAGTATTCTTTCCTCTCCCATTTTTAAATTATTTACTTTTGAATAATGACAAAGGTACATGACAACAGAATTACTTCAGCATATTGTTAATGCTGTTGATGATGTCTCTCCCATATAGGAGGATTAACCTGTTGAAAATGGAAAACACTGGTATTATTGACTTGGAAGTCAAAAGGAAGATTATGTTGATGAAGCTTAGAATGAATAGGTAAACAAGATGGAATTTTATAACCAAAACATAGAAGGGTCTGTTCAAGGGAAAAAACCTGATAAAGCACTGTGATATCCATACAGACACAAGTTTGCTCACTCTGGCCAGCATTAAGAACAATGTAAACTGGGCCTACAGTGTACATGGGCTGTTGATGTCTCATACTAGAAGTCTGACATTAACTTAATCAATTTCAAATACATCTTCACTTTTAAAAATATTCCAAAGAACTTTAAAGTCCATCTGTAGAACTATACTACAAGTTATTCTAAAAGTATTTCCCTGATTAGAGTGAGTGAAAATATATCCCATCAGAGTTTAAGCTCTTTTCCAAACCTAAATTTATCTATATCAAGACACTTTTCCACCCCTTTGGGAGCCAATATCAACACAAGACATCAGTACTTAAAGGAAAAAAAAATCATTTCTTATGGAAATGAAAATCTCACTGTAAGACTTTAATTTCTGAACAGGCTACAAACCCAATGTTCATGTGTGCTGTGCTGCATATTTTGCGTATGCATGTATATACATCTCAAGTTTGTGAGGAGCAACTAACTTGGATAACCCCAGCGACTGCAGTGTGACAGTGCAAGCTCCATGCAGACTAATTATCCTGCTAAGCCACAGCCAGGTAGAGGTCTAGTGGATAACAGAAACTAAAGGTCACACAAGGCTTCAAATCTACAGTGGCTTTAATAACCTTTTACAAGCTGATCTGCAAGGTTGCAATGGCCAATGAACCATGTACTTCAGCTTCCTCGCTCTCAGCTCTCAACCTGCTTCCTCTATCCTAACCTTCACATACTCTTCAGGGTAAGGTAAACTTTTAATCCCACATCACTTAACTGTATGCAGCGGAATGAAGAGAACTTTCAGCCACGTGTGCTGTCTGTTAAATGCTTGGCCAGCACAAAGGGCATATAGATAATACTGATTTTGCTCACATTATGGTATGTAAATTTCAGCTACTGCAAGGGGCATTGTTTCCCATTTAAAGGACATAAAACTTAGTGAAAACTTTATGTTTCCTTCCCTTATAGTTGGTGGGAACCAACTTATATTTGGTGGCAAGCCTAATGTTTTGGGGGATTCCAAAAATGGAGGCTATACCAACTGAGGAATCCATTTCCTTATTTTTCCATCTAAGTATAAGCCCTGTCTTCATAGCTGTAACCAAGGAAGGAAGCATTCTCTGCCAGGAATGATGATACTATTGTTTCTAGAAGAAGTGTATGTGGACAATCAGAATACAATTATTTAAGAGGCATGGGAATCACAAAGGCAATTTCAGTTCCACTGTTTCATTTTTTCTCTTTATATCTGGCAATGTTTTATAATGTTCTCCAAAAAAAATTACGAAAACAACAAGGTTATTGATGTCTAGTGCAGAAAAACAACTTAGAAGCACTGTGGGCAAAAGGATGAACAGCTTTGAAGATTAATCTTTGTCTTAATAACAGAAATAAAAACGGTTTCAGAAATTGTTCTCACAGGTCTTTTGTCTTTGCCCATATTATTCACCATTTTGGTAGGCATCATGACCGGAATATTTCTTCCAGATAATTTGACAGCTGGAGTGACGAAGTAGAAAGTATTGTGGCAACTCTGGAAAAAAAACTGTATCATGTCATCAGTACCAGAGAAGAGAGGACATAAGAGACATTAAGTATTGGCCAGGAGAGGAGAGACAAACAAACAGCGGCAAGGTCATACAAACCACAGAATGCAAACCAAATGATCTTTAATGCTGTGAAGGTACTTAAGGAAGGATAATTAAATATAATTAGAGCAACGAGCAAGAAAGGTTATATGAGGGTTATATGAGTAGTTAGACTTTTTTTGAATTGCTTGAGATGCCTGGTGGACCTTGGGAAAGCAACCAATACACCAGGGAAAACCATTAGAGTGCTGGATAGACAGGGCAGGGCTATATAGAAGCTGAAAACTGAGCACCTGCATGATTGGAAATATGGATGTGATGGAAGTATACTTAGGATCACAAAAGTTCTTTAGATGCTGCCAGAAAGTGATTAGCACCTGTCTCATCCCTTACCTGATTTTCTTTTCTTTATTCAGCTACTCCTTAGTGTGCTAAATCAGCACTTTAGCACCAAAGCTTCTGAATAACCAAGAACTGCTGGTTTCACGCATAGTAACTCTATGTCGTAAGATCTGGCAAACATCCAGATTAAAAAAGAAGACAGACTTTTACTAAACATCTTGAAGAGCTGATGAAACCTCTGTACTGTACCCAGCACGGTAAACGAGCTTGAGACAATATGACTCTGAGGCAACAGAGAAAACAGTATGAATTGCACTATGACAAATACATGTGTATGCACGCACACACACCCCCACTCCACTCCCTTCACTTAGGGCAACTCTCCAGCTAAAGAGGACTCTTAAGTTTTCTGCATGCAAGGCACATCCATTTATGGGAAGAGCAGAAGTCAGGATGGTGAGTCTGTGTGAGGTCAGCAGGAACTTAATATAAGAGGTTGATTTTGAAGCACAGTTGTCCCACCCTCTCACCCCCCATGAATGGTTTGTTTACCATTTCCAGAGAAATTTCTTCCCTGTACAACAGGACAAAGCAATTTCAAACTGGGTTCTGAAGGTCAGCTCCATTCTGCATATCTCATGTGCTGTCACCACCAATAAATGTCATATTCTAGATAACTTTGTTGATAAAAGAACTAGAAAATGGTTTGAATTCCTCTCCTTCAGCATTATTTCTGCAGGGCTTACAGAGATTCATGAAATATATTTTGCCAATAGATTTCAGACATAATTTTGAGTATAAGCATGTTTCAAATTCGCTGAGTGAAAAGCTGTGTATGGTCATCTTTCTAAACAGAATGACATTTATAAAATAAATGTGAACTTTACAATCACTCTGTGTGTGTGTGGTGACTTAAAAGCACCATTTCCTTCAACAGCCATAGACCTTGATGTTTTCTGATGTGTGAACTAGACAAAAAGATGTAGCCAGGTATAATTTTTTGAAACTGTATCAGTAGAAGGCAAACCGCACACATCTGCAGCTGATTCTGACTTTACTTTTCATTGCCTAATAAAAGTGTGACAACCTTGGCCAATTAGCCACAAGAATTAATAAACACAAAGGAAGGCAAGATGCTAGATCTGCTGAAGCCAGCTTTTAAGGTCCTTCCCTAGGAAGAAAAAGTGAAAGCAACTCTAAAACGGGGACAAAGGAAAACATTACATTCTGAATCACTGGTGTTACATAGTTAAGGCTGACTTCTATTCTGTTCTTCAGGTCTCTGCTTCCTATGAAATACTAGTTGCACCACCAGCTAAGTATGTGGCAGAATGATCATCTCAGAGGGATTTCTTGTCATTTCTGGAGACAATCTGAGATGCAAAGTAATGATGTTCGTAGGCATTGGTGGTTTGAAATCAGGCTATTGTGAGACCACCTCTCCTGTCAAAACCATATCTTTATGGCTGGATCAGACAAGAACAATTTTGTGTCCTTTTCAAATATTTGGATGTTAATTTTTGCAAAGCTTGCCCAGTGCAGAATTTCTTCATCTTGAGAAAAAACAACCAACAAATGCAAAACCTGGAAATTTCTCTGTATTACAGTATCCTGTTACCAATTTTGCTCTGCAGCACCTGAGTGACTCTTTTCTGGAGTATCCCATTTACCACACAGACAACCTACCATGATTGTCCTCTAGGTCCATTGTCCCTACCCCTTTCCCTAACAAAGCATATGGTAGCTGTAGGGTGGTATTTCTGTGTGTGTGCAAAGCTCCACCTGCTTTGCTGAAGGTTTCCACATCTGTTTGCTGACAGTGGAATGTGAGATCTTAGATCCCATTCTTGATGCTGAAGGAGGTCCCGCAGCAACTGCAGACTTCTACCTGATTCTTATGTTCTCAAATTTGGCTCTTCCACTTTGTCTCTTCTATTGCCATCACTTTCTCTTGATTCCTTCTGTGAATAAAGCATCTTCCTTCTTGAATTCAAGAAAGTCATGCTCCCTGCCTTCAGCTCCAGCTCCCAGATCAGTCAGAATGCAAGAGGAAAGCTTGCTAAGCCCCTGTTGCCTAGACATGGAGCAAGTTCATTTGTTCAGTGATTCATACATATACATTAGTCACAGGAAGTAGCTGTGATGGGATGGAGCAAGTCTAAAAGAAAATGCTCATATGAGGGTTTTTTTTCCCCCAGGGTCAGTCTTGAGTAGTTTTAGATAATCCAAATCAGAGCCCTGATTCCCAGGGTTTCCCCAGCCAATTTTGATCCTTAGATTCTCTACTATAACTCCCACATGAAACAGTTTCAAGAGTTTTCCTTTAGCAACAACGGCAAACACTGCATGTCTCGTCTCACTCTTCGAGAGACCTAAACTATTTTTGCCACAACTATTAGAAAATTGGTTCAGCTGGCACCCAGGAAGCTAAGATACAATCCAGTGATGAATTTACTATGGGTTATAAACAACGAAAAACAATTGAGAACAGGGATTTATGATGAATGTTTCAGACAACAAATGCCAGATGGTTTTAATCGTTGAAAATATAAACAAGGTCCAAAAGTGCATTCCTTCTTCAAAGAATTCAGAGTCAATGCTTCAGGCAGTCAGCTGACAAAATCTTTGCATGAATTTTCACAAATGACCCAAAATAAACACCTAAAATGTGATAATATTCCCAGAGCTTTCTTTTGCTTTTAATAAGTCTAACACTATTAGAAATAATGTGATCTTGGTGATTAGGAAGAAACAAGGTTTTTCTGTGTTTATTCATTTCCAGTTAAAAAGTAAGAATAATACTGATTTTTAGAATTATTCATAATTTTTGTCAAGAAGAAGTTAACATGTATCAACAGAGGCATCCTCAAAGGATGTTTTCATCCTTCTACTTCATATAAAACCCTGAACTTGATTGGACAGGAGGTACATTCCACATCAGACTGTTCGCCAGACTGAAAACATGCGTTAGAATTTTGTAACTGAATAGGAGATTCAGACAATCTAGTTGGACGCCAGTTATGTCTTAGGCCACTAGACTCCATCCACCAAACTGCTAATCTCAATCGTTTACTTACTTATTGAGTTCCTCAAGCTGAGTTGACCAGATGCAGTCTGTTCATAAAAAGACTTTAAAATGTAGTTGAATAAACTGTCTGAACATAAAATTTTGTTACTTTTAATTATGCTTTCCCAGTGTCAGGCTATGATGCTAGACTTCATAAATCATCTCAATAGCTTTTACTTACAGAGTAGGTTACAAGCCATGAAGAGTTTTGTTTGAGGTACTGTACAATATATCTGGCAGATTAATCACTCTTTTGTCCTAGAAATCGACTTGCAAATTTGGAATAAATTTGACCCACAATGCGCCTTAAATTCTCAGAAGCCATCTGCTATATTTTCCCAGCATACTGCAAATTAAAATGCGAAGAGCACTTGTGTTTGCATTAGGAACACCAAATGTCAACAAGTACTGTCAACTGATGAATTTCAAAATTTAATTCTGTAAAGGGCAGCAGGAAGCAGCTTTAATTTGCTTCTCCACAAACACCTGTTTTAAAGATCTATTCAAATATGGAATATTCTTTCAAGACCAAATCAAGATCGCTTTAACTCTGCTGGAACAATTCTGATGGTTAATTACATCATTATCTAGATATAGCTTCAAAGGAAGGCTCAGGTTTGCCAGTTTCCTTTGCTAAACGTGCTTTTATTGCTGGGAAAGACTGGAGATCTAAAGGAGCTGTAATTCATAAAAGAATTTCGGGAGTTTTATTGCACAGATCACAAATGGGAAGAAACATGGTTAGCGAACTAACAAACACAAATTTGGTAGATAAATCACTTCTAGTAAAACATATGGGTCTTTACTGAGAAACTTCAGCAAACTTATTTGTCTGATAAAGAAAATGTATTTGATTTATACAGTCATACTGAGCTCAAACACCAAACAGAAACATTCACTTTTTAACACAACCAATTTAGCATTTTTTCTCACTACAATAGATTACTTTTAAACAGTCTTTTACCCTAAATTACAAAAAAAAAAAAAAAGCATGCTACAGACATTACATAGCAATACATAAGACAGTAAATATATTCCCAGTTGGCAAACAGTATTCTTTAACTGCAATGAAATGGGAAACTTACCAGGATGCTTGGTCTCCATGCAGATTTCCAGGTGACACCACATCCTCAAGAGTGCCATTTTGATATATGTTAGTGCCAGCACAGATAACATATTCTTTGAACACACTGCATTGTTGTGTCAGACTTTAAGCAGGTCATGTGAAAGAACGCCTGCTATTTTGAACACCAGATCAAAGAGAAACTTCATGACAGAACCCCTGAAACGGATATGAGAGCATGTATGTTCAGTTCAGCAGAGCTCATTTAGCATGGCCTCCCCCAGCCAGTACGAGAGATACCATCAGACAGTCTCCTATAAGTTCACACAGAGCTGAGTGTTTTGAAGGGTGCAGTTTCTTCTACATAGCTCACACATGCTGACGTTTTTTGTTTCAACATAGTTAAAATGAGTAATTACCTACTCATGTGTCTGTGTTGTCTTCGTGGAGTGCCTGACATTTGGAACATTGAACAGGTAAGCAAGCCCAAGCATCTTTTTTCTTGAGAATCACATCATTATGTTTATTCCTCTACTGAGATGTCCTTACATTACTTACTGTATGTCAGCAAATGTAGCTAATGATACACCCCCTTCGCTTTATCAGAACCAGGAGCTTCTTAAATACATTGGGTAAAGGATGTCTCAGCACCTGAAACGTGTACTTCTGTCAGTAATAATCACGAAGTTGTTCATTTTATACCAAACATTTCTTTTTCCTCACGTATAAAAGCAAATTAATTGTCAAAGTAGGAAATAATTTACACATCTTTCATAAAACTAATAACCTCCTATCAGAGGAAATATGTGAGGATCCAGATCCAGCAGCTGTATATGAACAACCCTAGCCATCAGCTTGCTAATAATCCCAGAAATAGTTGTTAGATGCATTAATGTCTCTTGCTGACTGCAATACAAAGTAATAATTTCTAAACCAGCAAATGACAAAAATATGCTTTTAGACACTTAAAGGCTAATAACAATTATGTTTAAAACATTTTATTGAAAATACTGACAAGCAAAGCTGTAAACAGGTATTTATGTATATGATATCCTAGACATAGTGGAGCAGCACTACACCTTCTGCAGACCAAGTATGATTCTTGGCTTTACTAGACAGCTATTTCCACATGTACTGATAGGTGGGGAGGTGTAACTGGTGCTGCCCTGGATAAGACAGCACAGCCCTGCTGAATTTTTAATCACAGCAGAAAAATAAACATGCTACAACATGAACCCAATTGAGAACACTTAGCTTACCTCCTAAGATACATGAAGCACTAAAATATTTTTCCTACTACTGTGTAAAAAGAAGATGCAGACGAAACTAGATTAGGTCATATTCAGTCGTGGAATAGTCTGAAGCAGTCTTCACCTCACACACCTACCCAAAGTGAAAACACACCACTGAAATCCCTAAACTGAGAGGGTCTGGAAGGTGCAAGAAAGCCTGATTTGAGATGGTCCCTGTTAAAATTCACCATCTTTTCCCACTTTTTTAATGAAAAAGAGAGTATTTTTAAGGGAAGGGCATTGCTATTCTGAGTTATTCTGGCCTACTAAAATCTACTCATTGAAAGATCCCTCTTTTTATTTTTTTACTTCAAGGCTATTTGAAATTTTTCCAGTACAAATCATGATTTCTGTCAGGAAGCAGACTCAGCCAAGCTGTCAGTTTGTACTTCGTCCTGGTTTGAAAGTACAAACCTGGACACAAGAGATACAGTTATAAATCCCTCATCACGATTCTTGAGAACCCCTGCTGTTTAGGTACCTAATGTTTTTTGTCTAGGTAACAGTCCACTAGTTTTGATTGCCCACAATTCAAATCCCTTGTAATGAATAAAAAAACTTGCAACAAACTCAGCTTTAAAAAAGACGAACTCAGCAGATTCTTTATTTAGATGGGGATGATAAGGTGATGAGAGGACCTGTAACCGATGTGACACCAAAGCTATGACCTGGAATGCCCGACCCCCCTCGCCCAAAGAACCTCCTTCCCAGGTACGTGCGACAAGGTTCGCGAGCGATTCAGGAACCATTCCCAGTTCCCTGATGTTTGCGAACACCTCACGGAAGTGGAAAAAAACCTCACCAAAGAGCAGCAAAAAGAAATAGCGTAATTTTCTGTCTCAACCGTCAGCTTCACGCCTTTACTTCAGAGCCGGCCTCTCCCTTCCAGGCGCACTTACAAACCCGAGCTCTAACCGGGACTGTGCAGCTGGCGGCAGGCACGTGTCGCGACCTCAGCCCGTACCAAGCCCGCCGAGCTTCCGGCCCCGCCGCTCCAGACCTCTGCCGCCGGCCTGAGGCGGGAGTTCCCTCCACCCCGTCAGAGCTACAACAGTGCTCGCTAGTCCCGCTCCCCCGAAGGCGGATGGGCAAGGTTTCACCCCTCCTCGCAGTACCGCGGCTGACGGTAACACCAGCCATACCGCCGTGAAGCCCACCCCCACCATCGCAACAATAAACGAGCTCCGTTTCCCACTCCGCGCCAGACAGCCCCGGAAGCTCCCATCGCACCACCCCCTGCCCCGGGAATCCCTGCCCCCTGGGAAGCTCTGCCCCCCACCCCGGGCCAGTGGCCGCCGCCACCGCACGCTTGCGTCGTGCAGCCCTTGTGGTAGCGGTGACGGGGGCGGGTCTGGGAGCTGCAGCGGGTGACGTCATCCCCCCTGTCCCACCGTCGGCACCGCCTCTGCCCGGCGAGAGAGGGCTGGGACTTGCCGGCTTGCAGGCGCCGCCATGGCTGCCATATTGGGGAGGAAGTGAGAGCGGGAGGCGGCGGCGGTGGCCAGGAAGCAGCCCTTCCCTTTTCCCTGCTGCTTCGGCGGACGCAGGCTTCACGGCAACGGCGGCTTGTGAGACCCCCGGAGCGGGCGGTGTAGAGGCGGCAGCGGGTGGTGGTGGAGCTGAGCGCCCCGGAGGCGGTGTTGGCCTAAGATGGCGGACCCGGCGGAGTGTAACATCAAAGTGATGTGTCGCTTCAGGCCCCTCAACGAGTCCGAAGTGACCCGTGGCGACAAGTACATCGCCAAGTTTCAGGGCGAAGACACCGTCGTCATCGCGGTGAGGGGCCGCCCCGGACGGGAAAGGCGGGGGAAGCGCCGGGGAGGGGGTGTCAGGGGTCGGCGGGGTCAGATACTGCGGGGATGGGTGCGGTGTGAGGAGAGAGGGCAGGGCTGAGGCTATCGGGAGCCCTCGCGGGCGGGGATGCTGAGGGAAGAGGGGTGGCCTTTTGGGGGTGGGGGGGCTGAGGGGGGAAGGGAAGGAGAGCAGGCAGAGCTGTGGATGAGGCCGGCCAGCCTGGATGGGGCAAAGAGCAGGGAGCTGATAGGGGCAGAGGTCCCCGGGCAATAGGCTTTGGGGTTGTGGGGGCACGTCAGAGGTACCAGATCAGGATACCTCTGACAAAGACTCTAGCGGAAGGCTTGCGACTTGGGGCGAAGCGTGAGGTTTCGGTGCCGAGCCTGAGCCACAGGGCACGTTTCAGTGTGCCTGCAGAAGCGTGAATTGCGAGGTGAAGAGTAACAACCGAGTCCTGCAGTGTGTCCCCTGGCTGGGCTGTCTGATGTTGGCGGTGATGGGTTTGACCGCCTAAATACGGGCTCAAAATGCATGCGCTGGGGCTACCATCGGAGTAATTGCCTACAGAGACTTTTTGGGGACGAAAACGAAGAACTGTAGTGCAGGCTTCGGTTCAGTGGTGCTTGTGATCTGTAAATTAGTCTTGGGCTAATAACTTTGTTTTCAGTCAGAATAAACAGTCAGTTTGGCTTATTACATGCTTGTAAATGTATTTTAACCGAAGTCACCTTGCAAAGTATGAGGCCTATTACAAAACAATCTGGATGTTACAGGGACAAGACAATCTTTTCCTTTTTGTTCAGTGTTTCATATTTAGCTACAAAGTGAAACTGGAATATAGAAGTGCAGTAGTTTATCACCTGGTTTAGTCTGTATTGTACAAGCACGCTTCATTCCCAGTGTTTGTTTTATTCTTGCTGACTTCTCATTTGTGTTTTAATGTAAATACTTTTCTTTCTAGAGTCAGTGGTGGTTCTGCATTGCTGAAAGTAACTTAGATGTCAGTTATACATCTTCGAATTTTGCTTTTTATGTTGTTTCTTGAGGCTACCGGTAAGAGCTTTTCCACACAGTATCTGAAGTTGAGGTGATTAAATAAAATACTTTGTTTGAGTGTGACTTACTAAATACTAGTGCTCTAGTCTGTAATTCAGCTGATTTTGTCAATAAAATATGGAATTCCATTAATCTGGAGCTGCAAGAGTGATAGCATGCTTGTGAAATGAGGTAATTTGGGTTTATTTCATCTGGCAAGTGAGTATCTTGGAGTACATCTCTTCTTTCTGAGATTGTACAGGTAAACTCCTCAGAGTAAGGAACCAAATCTGGAACACAGAAAATTGAACCAGAACAAATGATCTCACTTCCATCGGTGAATACCCATTCATTATGATGCTGCATATTCTGTTTAAAATCCACAGTTAAGTTTAGAAACTTGATGTGTTCTGACTTTTTAAAAACAAATTTTTCACATCATCTTTCATTAATTCTAGTCTAAAAAAAACCTTACATTGTTTAAATACTCGTTAAGTACACTAAAAAATATCTAAAATGTAAACTGGGCTGAAGTGGTGCCATGTCTGAATAGGACAGTCTGATGGCATGCTCCTGTGGGATTGTGGAGGGCTTGGGGTTAATATTTAGTATTACAACTGTACTTGGGTGTTTTCTGCATTGGTAAAAATGACAACAGAAAGTCCTTCAGTGTTCCTAGGTCCAGGACTTGCTGTGTTTGGCTTTGGGAAAAACGGCCCCAGAAATTATATTGGGTAGCAGTGGCAGTAGTTGTGTTCTGTTTCACACAATCTTAAGATTGATATTCTGTGATCTTTGTTTTTATAACGATAGGTATATGACCAGATCGATGTTCTCAGTGTTGTGACTTGATTCTCTAAAACTGTTGAGACAATTACTTTGATTGTTGGGTTTTTTTTTTTTTGTTGGTTTTGGGTTTGGTTGTTTGGGTTGGTTTTTAGTTTTTTGGTTTTTTGGTTTTTTTTTTTACCATTTTTATGTTTAACAAGCTTGAGTTTTTACAAAGTTGTGGATCTTCCAACCTGAGCCTGTAGCCAGCCACCTCGAGTGTTTGTGTGTATGTTGTAGAATTGTCCGAGGGAGGATAGGAGCAGAATCAGCCCGTCTCATGAAGCAGTTTCTAAAAACATTCCCCAATAAGCTGTGTGTTTGGTTTCTTTCAGGTTTTTGATTTCTGCTTTTATTGCTACATGTCATATTGACTGCCTGTTGGACAGTAATTGAGGCACTTTTTTATAGCTGCTTTCCTCAGCTGCCTGCACGACTCACACCCTCTCTGTGTGCCTGGATCTGTGCTGAAACAGTGAAGGCGTCTTTAATAATACTTGGGAGTTGCCTGTAATGGTAGATACGTGAAAACTGGGAGAGGGTGGAAGCAGGGCTTGTACCAGACTGCAGATTTGACTCCTCTGTGCAGGAGGGTGGGAACGGAAGTCAGTGACTGTAACCGAACCCCCCTCCTTCCTTGACTCCCCTGTCATCTCTTAAGCTGTCTATCCTCCCTTCTTTTCCTGTCTCTTGTGTAGGAGGAGTCACTGGCATGATCGTCTTTCTGGACAAGTGAGCCGTTTTGATTTGTGTTAGAGAAAATACTTGTTTTAGTTGTAGCTACTATGGAACAGCAATTTGAGGGGATGTATAGTGCTGGTCTGTTTTAAAGAGCAGACTCTGAAAATGTATTGTCCTTCCTGAGGACAAAACTTTTTTAACTTGTAAAGAGCTTTTAAATTATTAATTAATGGTAGCTTCTTTCCAGCTTAATATTTAATTTTTTTCCCTAATGGTTCTTCCTGTCAAATAAAAATAAGGTGTTTACTAAAACAGGTAATAGGATGACTTGCTATGAGTATATGGCTTTTATGTTAAACATTATAAATGTACCTGTTTACAAAAATTAATAACAGTTTGCTCATCGATTTCAGGCTTTTGCAAAAGGTGAAACAGGGAAGAATAGAAAGCTTATAATATATATATGTCCTTTATTTTTTCAGATATAAACCTGCTTGTAATTGAGTAGCTTTATAATTCTGCATAACGTCTCTATACTTCTTTCTTAAAGATATTTGTATACCTAGTCTTTCTCATCTTAAAACTATCCAAAAGATGAGGTAGATTACTGAACACAGTGGCACTCAAGGACTCTGGGCTGAAGCCTCAACTCTGAACAGTACTATCGAATGACTGAAGTGGTGAGGTATTACTGGCATTCACACAAATTGGCAGTATTCCGCTGTTGTCCAAATCTTTCTAGTAGTTATCATAGCATATTCCTTAGTTCTATGGCTTTGAAGAGAAAATCATGGCTACCTGTTTCCAATTTCATATTGGTTTAGAGTTTGGGTTTGGTTTTTTTTGTATGCAGGTGTAACCCCTGTGATCCTGGGAGTAGCTTGAGACATTCAGCTTTTAAATTAGTATTAGTAAATGAATGCAAGGTTAAAGTCACATTAGAATCAGGTTAATGAAGATCACTTGTTAATGCAACTTTTGGCACAAGATACTGAAAAGGAAAACCTAATTCAAGTACGTTGCTGAGAGGCAGGCTGTGCTGGACTGTATGAATGCGAGAAGCAAGGTGCACTCTTAAAACAACTTTAGGGTGAAGAAGAGCACTTTTAAAATCAGAAACACGAAGGAAATGCTTCATGGCTACAGTGGGACTTTATAAACATGCATCGGAAATCGCAGTCTGTAGCTGAAACAATAATATTCATTCAGTGTTACTCTAATTTATGTTATTTTACTTCATCCCTTGATATGCTAGGTAATAGAGATTTTTCAGGTGATACTGATAAACTGATTTAAAAGAAAGCAGCTGTTCTAGTTTACAGTAATGTGTAAAGGGAAAACTGTACTCCTTGACTGCTGTGCCACTTACTTAGAAGCACCTTGATCATATTTGGCTTTTGTCTAAAATGTAGTGACAATTTTTATGCCAGCAGTGCTTGCTTTTCTCTTTAGAAGAAATTTAGTAAGTAAGTAAATCTTGGCTGAAACTCTTGTTCCAAAATTCCTCTCTTGTTTTGATGCTGGAAATTGAATTTCTAGTCACATTTTTTTGTTTGTTTTTTTCTTTTTGTAAAATTGCGTGGTTTTTGTAACAGTAAATAACTGCTGTAAAAGTTGAGAAAGGAGTTGCAGTATTCACACAGAAAAATAGGACAGAAAGAGCTGCATTCTGCATTGGCCACAGTTATGTATGTATAGAGATAGGACAAGAAGAAAATCAGTTTTCATTATCCTAAATATAAAATACTGATTTGAAAGAGTGCCTTTTCACTCATTCACAGTGTTTGACTCCCATTAGGTGTGTCAAAGCAGCAATACCTTAGCTTAGTAATGGAAAGAACTGAGTCAAGTATTTGACATAATACTTTACAGAGATTATTTGGTGTGCAGTTTTTCTTTTAACATATTTCATGCTGATGGGAAGAATGCTCTTTAACAAAGATGCAGAACTTTAGGGACAGATAAGCTCATTACTTACTACTTCAACCTCTCATCAAGAATAAGCTAACTTGGGTGGTGTAACACTGTTTTAACTGGCCATTCTAGCAATAAATAGCAAAGAGCATCTGCATATGTTGTGGCAGGAAAATACACTACTGATTTTTTAAGTGAATTTTCATTACTGCCTTTGCTGCAGGTACTAATGCATAAAAAATAAGGGGAATGTAGGTAATGACAGAGATATCCAATTCTGTGGTTTATGGAAACTTATAACAGTAAAATAAATAAATTTCTGTGGAAATAACCTCAAGTGTTTCTTGGACTTCTGAGGTAGGATTTCAGTCTAGTTTTCATCCTAGATTTTTATATAGAGATCATTGAAGGTACTGTACAAAACCTAACTTCCATGAAGAAACTCATGCATGCTTCAGTTCTTGTATAATTTAGATGAATTGAGCATCCTTTTATATAAGGATAACTGGTAGCTAGTCTTCAAATTAACTGCATCACTGTGTTCTTGAACTTAAAACACTTCATTAAGATTCAGTTTTAACTACTGAGAAATCATGTTGGCAGATGTCCTTTTTTGAGGGCTGTGAGAGTGGTTGCAGTTTTTGCTGTGGGATCACATCCCTTCAGTACAAGCAAGTTTAGGAGCTGAAACTGCCTTGCAGTTGGTTACTGTCTACTCAAGGAGTGAATGTAAGTGTTGAATTTTCTCTGTTCAGAGAGGAAGACAGGTTCTGCTTGTTCATGTAATATTTTGGGTTGCTTATGTCATGTGTGTTAAATTGTCATTAAGATTTGAGCAATGCAGAAAACTTCTCGAGTGTGTTAGAGCAGCATCATGGTAGTGACACTGTTGCTACCGCTGTCATAAACACCGTGTGTTTTTGTGTTTTCAGTTCATGGTATCTGATTGTTTACCACTTGGGGAGGAAAAGTCATCTGGTATAGAAAAAATATCTGCTTTAATCTTTCTTGATTAATCTCTTAAAGGTAATGAAGAGGCTTTCTAGGGCAGGGTAATCTGTGTAATACTGTTTTAGCTTTGTTTACAGCAGAAAGACTGTAAAAAGAAGTGATAAGACATAGATGTCGTATGTCAAATGTCAAAGATGTGAAACCATGCTGAGTGGGAGTAACCTGTATTCTTAAAACATAATTATCTTGGAACCTGCTTGGCTAAACCTACTGATTCAGTGATGATGGAGCAGGGACATGCCTCTAATGTGGGGTTTCATAGGTGTGATGAATGAACTGTGACCTGGGATAGGAGGGAGATACATAATTGGGGTTTTGAGTGCTTTGAAATTGTATTGTGGCTTCATCTAGGAAGGTATAATAAAAAGGGCATATAAACAGATATTCTACTTTCCACCTGCAAGGGATAGGGAAGTGACAACTGGTGTAAACATGACCCCTCTGAGCATTCATTGGCCACAATTAGTAAATTTTGTGGGTATGTTGATAGCAGTCATTAGCTTGAGGGAAATTGGAATTTGTCATGTGCCTAGCTGCTTTCATTGTATAAATAAGCAAGATCAATTAAAGGCATCACTGTATGAGTGAAGGCCTTCCAGCTTGGTTTTCTGTTCTTACTAGTCCAGGGCATTCTTCATATGTGCTATCCTTTATATTAACATTTTATAAAATGGGAGAGACTGTAATTATATTTGATACTGTAATTTGGCTCTTTTATGAAGACATTTAAATGGCGAATGGCAAGTAGATAGTCTAAAAGTGTTCTTTGTTTATGGATTATTCTCAAATTAGTAAACAGTTTTCCTTTAACACAGATAAAGAAGAGCAGTTCAATTTGGACAAGCTTTGCTTGGCAGAAAAAAAAGAAACCCCAACCCTCTAAACAGTGCTTCACATTTTGGAGGAGGAAAGCTTTTTTTAGAACCTGCTGCAAATACCTGCAGATTGCAGGCTGGTGCAAGTTGGGCCTACAGTTCTTTCTAAACTCCTCTACCAGAAACTAGGCCTGAATAACTGATTTATTTATGAAGTTGGATTTTGTAGAAGTAAATAAAAAAAATCTGCTGTCTGGCATCAGAAATATTCTGTAGTAATATATAAATTCATAACTATGTATGTATATCCACACATTCAAACACATACATGATGCAAAATAAAGTGTTTTAATGTACTTTTCTGTTGGGAACAGCAAAGATCAGATATGTTGATCTGTGAGAAATAGTGTTGTTAATACTTGCTGCATAGACTGTCAGAAGAGCATATCCAGGAACTTTTCCTAAGTCTTCCAGAATCAATTGAATTGGAATAATTGTCATCTGAAACAATAATTTAGAGAAGATTTAAGTCTTGCAAGTATAAACACATAGATTGCTAATGCTAGAGAGGTTGTTTGCTGTGACTTTGAACACTTGGTTTTCTTGCTGTATTTCTCCAGTGTGTAATGGTAAATATGGTCCTCCCAAATGGCATTATTTCAGTGCATGTAAATATGCACTTGAGCATGAGACAGATCTGATTAATGCTTAGTGATATAGAAAAGTTTCAGTGTGTAGCATAGCTGATTGATATTGTGAAGTTGAAGGCTTTTTGGAACTCCAGCTGCTAGTGAGAAAGAAAATGTATAGCTTGTTACCTTTTCTAGAATCACCTTTGTATGTAACATGTTTTCAGTCTTCATTTTCTTACCTCAGGTTTACTTGAACTTACTAGTTGTTTGTTTCATAGTGTATGTGATGGCTTCAATTCTGCCTGTAGAGCATAGGAATTTGAGATGTATTTGAAACTAACATGAGTAATCAAGAAGGCTTGTGATTTCCCCGCTCTGAAACAAGCATTCTGACAAACTTCATCACCTTAGGGATAGTTTCTGCCTACTGAGTCTTGTGGTTTCTTGAGTGTATTTACACAGCGAATGCTGTAATTATTTTTTTCCAGGAGGGAGCACATCCACCTGAATTCAAGCCCTCTCAGCAGATAGATACATGTTGAATCTAAAAAGCTTTCTTCTGTGTTACACTAGACTTTATTAAAAGACAAATGGAAGGTCAGGCTGGGGAAGGGAATGTTGTGGGTGGATGAAAGATGGAAGCTATATGCTTCTTTGCCAGAGAGGCAGTTCCAGAATATCCTTGAGGTAGGATGATAATGAATTAAATTTAGGCAAAATACTGCACTTAACAGTTGCAGTTAGTTTATCAATGGTAACTGACCGAGGTCCCGTGTAAACTTTGCCTGTCTGCTTACTTACCAACTAAATCAAGCTCTTAAAATGCTACAAAAATTTGAACTTCATAAGGTGGCTGTAATAATTCATATCCTAATGGATGATCGGCTGCTTAGAACTATCCTGGCCCGCATCAAAAGGAGCGTGACCAGGAGTTTGAAGGAGGTAATCCTGCCCCTCTACTCTGCTCTAGTGAGACCTCACTTGGAGTATTGTGTACACTTCTGGTGTCCTCAACATAAAAAGGATATGAAACTGTTGGAACAAGTCCAGAGGAGGGCCATGAGGGTGTTCAGGGGGCTGGAGCACCTCCTGTATGAAGATAGGCTGTAAAGGCTGGGGCTGTTCAGCCTGGAGAAGAGAAGGCTGTGTGAAGACCTCATAGCAGCCTTCCAGTATCTGAAGGGGGCCTATAAGGATGCTAGGGAGGGACTCTTCATTAGGGACTGTAGCAACAGGACAAGGGGGCAGTGGGTTCAAACTTAAACAGGGGAAGTTTAGATTAGATATAAGGAAGAAGTTTTTTACTGTGAGAGTGGTTGCCCAAGGAGGTTGTGAATGCTCCATAGCTGGCAGTGTTCAAGGCTGGGTTGAACAGAGCCTTGGGTGATATGGTTTAGTGCAAGGTGCCCCTCCTCATGGCCCGCAGGTTGGAACTAGATGATCTTAAGGTCCTTTTCAACCCTAGCTGTTCTGTGATTCTAACTGCATTATGGAAATCTCTTCTATAAAGCAAAGCTGAATCCAACTTTCCTGTCAAATTCTGTATCAGAGCATTCTCTTACAGTGTCTCCAAAATGAGTCTCCTATGAAAGGTTCCCTTCTTCCAAAGTGGCCTTTTCCTTCTGCTAATGGAGCTTTATTTTAAGCATATCATGTATGGGGAAATAGTTCTTGTGCTGACTAGAGGTGATCTGAATGTTTTTTCTTGGTTTGAGGTTTTTAAGAAGTATTACCAAGATAGTCTATGTGATGTAGTATGAGCTGTTATTAATAATTTGGGTTGACCAGAGTAAACCTGCTGCTGGAGTAGAATAGAAGAACAGATTCTCAGATGTACAGATTTACTAGGCACTGGGTTGCCCTGTAAATCAAGTAAATTGAGGTCACGTGGCAAAGTAGTTTTGGAGAACTATTTAGATAACACTTTGAAAGCAAATATATTTAAGATCTTACTTATAGGTAAGCACGTGAAGATTTAGGCAACACTGTATAAGCTGATTTCCTCGCTGCGGTCTTCAGGTGCTTAAAATAAAACAAAAGATGGGTTGAGATAATACAGGCTACTTCTGTATGAACAAACACCTTCCAGTTCTACTTTTAATGTCTGGGTTTTTTTAATAGCTCTTCTGCTTGTTTGTTTTTTTTTCTAGTCCAAGCCATATATATTTGACCGAGTATTCCAGTCAAACACATCACAGGAACAAGTATACAATGATTGTGCTAAGAAGATTGTCAAAGGTAAGGTGGAACAAAAACCTTAACAGTAAGGAAATGTCTCCTATTCATATGGATTTCAGTGTTGAAAACTGATATGCCTATTGTTATCTTTTACCCTCTGAATGTTTAATAAGAGTCAACATGGATCATAGCACTATAAAATCATCCTGTAGTTGAGCTGATAAATTATGTCAGTTCCTAACAACTGTTTGTTGACTGAGACAGAAAGTTTGACAACATTTACCTGTCATGTCTTGTTTTTTTTTTCAGTTCTCTGCAAAAGTTTGTTTAGAACAATTTGTCAGTAATTGATCAAAAGAATTCTTATGAATTAATATTTACTTCCCCCCCCTCAAATTTGTTGGTGAAAACATTCTACTTTAGTTTGTTTGGAGGAATATAAGAGGAAAAGTATCTTGTTAAAACCCCTATATGCTATAGATCTTTTCTGTGCTTGTTTATTTAATACACAGTTGAGGATTTTTTCAATATGATTTTTAGTTTCACAATTAAAAGTTTAAACGTGAATTATCGTTGTGCTGTTTCTCCAAACCTGAATTGGCCTAGTAACTTTAGAAAATCAAGTCTCATCCTAAGGAAGGTTATTCCACAGTATGTTGCTGTAGTAAGGTGTTAGCTTGTTTCCTGAAGATAAAATTGATTAATTTCTTGAGTTCAGTTTTAAGTTCTGACACAGCTTTCAAAACAGCTTTAACACAGCCTTGTCAAAACCCCCTGAAGTATCAGCTATTAGCGACAAGAGAAGATGAGTTAAATGTAGGAGTCTTTTGATCATTATAAAAGTGAATTACTGTGTAAAATCCATGCTGCTGCAAGTGTTTGAGCCTTTAATGAGTTAAATAGTAATCTAAGATTAGATCAGAAGTTTGCTTCTTAAAAACTGGAGGTAACTAAGAGTTGTAATGCTGCCCCCTTTCTCCATCTAAAAATCTGATCTCTGTTTCTCTGTGCAGCGTTTCTAGGCTGTGCCGCATCAAGTGGCAAATGAGCTCTGATGGTGGTAGAAATGGATGATGGGTGTGATGGGGTGGCAAAGCCTTCCCCATTTGGAGTATCTTATGATTATATTTGGAAAATAGGATTTTTGCTTGCAGGATGTGATTCAACAGTAACTGACTTGTAAAACAAATCAACCCACCAGCCCCTCACCCCTTAATCTAGAATTTTGGGTTGGTTCTTTCATAATTTGAACTATAAGCTTATGGCCAAAAGTTTGTGGCTTGAAACTTACAGCATAGCCCATTCTCTTCAAAATTAGATGATCAAACTTTCCCGAAGGCAGAAAGTATTACTGCGTTCTCATATATGGTTTCTGCTTAGGAGTTGTCAAAGACTGGCTGTGCAGCCTTATACTGATTTCCTTTTTGCTCCTGAATTTGAAGTCCTGATTTTTTTCTGGTTGAAGGAGCAGAAACTTCCTATACAGTAAGCTTCTAAAACACAGTCAATGGTGCATTAAAAGGGGTAGGGAGGAACACCTTCCTCCCTCCCAACTCTAGCACAGAGCTCCCAAACACTGAGTGATTTAACTTGCTTAACGTTTTAGGAACTGTTTACTTGCATTCTATTTCATTTTACTTTCCTTTAGAAGAAGGAAATGATCTGTAATGAAAATGCTCTTTCCCTTTAGATGTACTTGAGGGATACAATGGTACAATATTTGCATATGGGCAAACATCATCTGGGAAGACACACACTATGGAAGTAAGAAATCTTAATTTTCCTCTTCCTGTCACTGTTACCTCTTTTTTTGTCACAATATTCTTTCTCAAAGATGTCTGCTTGATTTCATCTTGCATTTGTAATTTTGTTTCCCTTTCCATTGAAACATTTTGATACCCACAATAGTGGGTTTTTTTAGGACTGATAATGGCAATTATTGTACTTATTCAGCCGTAGGATAAGAAATGGACAAATAATGTTAGTAGTATATTTTCACTTTTAGTAGTTCAGGGGATTTCTGAGGCGGTTCTTTTCACCCCTGGCAAATGCTGGGGCTAAATGGGTGGTCAAATCTTTTTTTTATAGATAAAGTATTTACTTTATACCAGTCAGCATTTTAAAACTAATTTATCTGTTAGCTGTTTGTTTAGCCTTTGTATGCTGTTTGTGATGTTGGATTCAATATGAGTGTTTTATTTTTGTTGTATCCTTTTCTAATAAGGGGAAGCTTCATGACCCGGATGGAATGGGTATTATTCCAAGAATAGTGCAAGATATTTTTAATTACATTTATTCTATGGATGAGAATCTTGAGTTTCATATTAAGGTAAACTTTTCCTTGTTAATCTATATTAAAACTGGATGTAGTCTGTGGTTAAATGGATGTTCTGTATATGTTTCAAATGCCTGTAATTTGGAAATGTGATAGTATGAATTATTTCTGATGTAACTGACTTTTGTTAAAGAAGAATTATGTGAACACTTTAATTGTATTTCTGTTAAACATAGATGTTAGCTATCTTGATAACCTGTAGCAGTGCTGATAGTGTTTGAAGCTTTTAATCAGACTTTTTTTTTTTATTAGGGTGTATTAGTTCAGCCCTAAGGGCTTGAGCTAGATGTGTTGTTATGTGGGAGATCGTAGTAATCATGCTGGACCCTTGTGATTGAAAAGCAAAGCAATTTTGCTTTCTGATACTGTATCTTTATTCCCATTTCCACTTTTAGGTGTCATATTTTGAAATATACTTGGATAAAATAAGGGACCTTTTGGATGGTAAGTATTTTATCTATATTGAACATAGAAAACAAATTGTTTTGGAGAGAGATATTAAAAACAAAAAAAAACTTATCATTGGATTAAGATAGGTATGCAGTATGCTAATCCATAATAAGGGTACATCAAAATGGGAAAGCATGGAGGTAATCTATATGATACTACTAAATCTTAGTAGTGGTTATTTCATGTGTATTAATGTATACAAGAAAGTGTTGCTAAGAAATAATGTCTACGACTTGGATGTGTGTTGTGCACAGCTCATTCATTTTGCAAAGAAATCATACATACCTTAGCTTTAGAACTTTTTCTCTTCCAGTTTCAAAGACCAATCTTTCTGTTCATGAGGACAAAAATAGAGTTCCCTATGTAAAGGTGAGCATCAGTCTGTTATGCTTTCATCTTGTGCTTCTGTAGTGTACACCATTTACTTCTGGCTTGTTGGTGTGGTGATGTTTTGCCTTTGTTTGTTCTTTTTTTTTTAAAGGGTTGCACAGAGCGTTTTGTATGTAGTCCAGAAGAAGTTATGGATACTATAGATGAAGGAAAATCAAACAGACATGTAGCAGTTACAAGTAAGTATTATCTTTCATCACCTTTCATGCTTTATCAGTTTGTTTCTGGTATGCCATAAATAAAAAAAAGGCATAAAAAGGAAAGATGAGGTGCATGCAAAATAATACTTCAGTTCTTGGCAACTGAAGTGACTATCAGAAATCTCTGAGGTTGTGAAACTTCACAGTCTTCCAGTGTCTGCTTCTTTATTCAGGAAAAGAAGTAATATACAGTCTTCAGGAAAAGAAAAGATTTTTTTTTCTCATTTGTTTGGTTAAGGATCGAAAAGAAAAATATGATGTTCCTTTTAAGGAAGACTCAGTCCTGCACTTCCACTTCTTTGCTCCTGTACAGTAGTACAGTAAGGTTCTGAAGTGGGAACCAGACTAATGGAGGAAATAGCAGAAATTTGGATGGAAGGATATTATGCTATATTGAGTTGCATTTGTGGCATCAAAAAGCTGGTCCTTTTAGGCTTGTGAGGGAATTATAATTAAAAGCAAGAAGAAATAGGCAGATGTTCTCAGTCAGCTTAAATTGAATTAAAATCTTTCTTTAAATTCAATGTCTTGTTTATTCTACATGTTTCACAGCAGAAGGGATAGTGGGCATTTAAATGAGAAAGGGCTGAAAGTTTATGGCCATCTAGTTCAAGTTTGCACTTGAATAGGATAAAATATGATACAGTGTAGATCTACCAAAAACATATATGTTCCAGTATCAGAATGTGAATGTACTTTCTCTTCTAATAAAGTAAATTGTGTAAAATACATAGTTGACAGGCTAGCAAATCTTGTCAGTGTGCTTATGTGGTATTAGTAGGAGCCCAAGGGAAGCTAGGTCTTTGTTACTCAATTAGATGATACTGTTGGGTTTGCTGCCTCTAATTTTGTCATTGAGAGATTACTCTATACTGCTTCATTACCTTTAGATCTCTCTCTTCACTGTGGGAAGATACTTTTTTTTAATAATACATTTTAAAATACATTCAATAATGTATTTTAAAAATAATGTACAATTATTTTTGACAATATGTATGTTTTGGATTATAGATATGAATGAACACAGCTCCCGAAGTCATAGTATTTTTCTCATTAATGTAAAACAAGAGAATACCCAAACAGAACAGAAACTAAGTGGAAAGCTTTACCTTGTGGACTTGGCAGGTAGTGAAAAGGTAATTCTAAATTTTCTGCTCTGAAAAAACTCCAGTTATTATTTACAGTCAAATATTTTACATTAATGTAATACTGATTGTCCAGTTGTCATCCCTGACGTGTTTTAATTTTGACTTTGGAATGTGGTTTCTGAATCCTAGTCTGGGTTGGCTGTTAGATACTACCTCTTTAAGCAGCTCTGCATTTCTGCAGTGAGGGTTTGTAAATAGGGAATAGGGTGGGGAAGTAGGTTAGAGTTCAGTCATGGTATCTGTAAAAGCAAAGTGTACACGTATCTCAGCTACCCAGATACTGGAATAGAGTGAGTTTTATGGATGTGGAATACCTGAATTTTCTTGTGTAATGGTACCAAGTTTCTTAATTTGAAATTCTGAATAAAGTTTAAAATGGCAGCTTGTTTTCTCTGTCAGTGACCTAAAGCAAAGAAGGAAAGATGTACCGTTTTGCTTATTCTTGTATCACGTATATACTGCAGTTAGCCTTTTTAAGAGGTGGATTTTTGACGTTCTTTTTCATCTGCTTCTGGGTTTATCCCTCTTTTTGTCTCCAGTTTTTTTTCAGTCCTTTCTGCTTGCTGTTGTCTTTCTTTGCGTCATTGCTCTCTGGCCTACTGTTGTCTCTGTTCCTGTGTTTTTTCTGAAATGTGTTTCTTAGTAATGGTCTTTTTTTCTTCTTTAATGAGTATGAAACTAGAAGTATTAAAGTCAGAAAAAAGTTAAAAGTAAAGGGCTGGGTTGCAGGTCTCCTTTCTCTGTAGTTTTTTTTCCTTTCACTCTTTATTTCAAACATAGCTTCTGTGTTTCCGTAGTTAGGTTTTGGTTTTGTTTGGTTGGTTGGTTTTTTGGTGTGGGTTTGTTTTTTTTTTTGTTGTTGTTGTTGTTTGTTTGGGGTTTTTGTTGGTTTTTTTTTTTTTTTAATACATGAAGTTTTCTGATGCCTTGTTTTGGGTTGATTTAAGCATAGGCAAATAAGATTGCTTAGCTGTAGTCATGAGCTCAGCTTGAGGAGAACAGTAAAGAGAGAGTTTATAAGTCAAATTTAGCCCTTGAGGCAGAAGAGCTAAGGTAAATAGAATGTTGTCAGGGTAGATTTTTGTCACTTTCCTGCTGATATCTAAGTACATTTCTAGAGCATTCTTGTAGGTTAGATTCAGCCTCTTAATTGTTCTCACAAATTCTTGCTAATAAAGACTCTGGTATATTTTTCTGAGCAGGTGGTGTGTCTTTTGGGTTTTGAAATGGGGGTTTGAGACTACCTCAAAGTCAGGGAGACTGACTTGATTACTTAAGACTTACATTGAGTGTGGAAGGTGTCTTTTGAAGATGTATTTAGTAATTTACTGCAATATGGTGTAGGTTAGTAAAACTGGAGCAGAAGGTGCTGTGCTGGATGAGGCCAAGAACATCAACAAGTCATTGTCTGCTCTTGGAAATGTCATCTCAGCTTTGGCTGAAAGCAGTGTAAGTATTCTCTTTTGTATTTTTATACAAGGTTAAAGGCTTGCATCTCTGAACATGATATTGCGCAGGAACACTGTACTGATCTCAGAGATATGCATGGAATCTTTGAAAGTAATCCATTTGCATCAACACATTGTAAATGGCCATTACTCTTGTACTGATGATCAGTAAAGTTACATTTAATGTTGAGTGACCTAAGCATCATACTGAAAGTTTTCTTGTGTTTTAAAAGCTACCAGACATAGAAGTACAATTTTATTTCATCCCATGTGTGTTCCTTCTTATGATTTATAAACTAAAGTAGAATTTAATGTCTTTCAAATGAGGTTAAACCTAACAAAAGCTTAGTTCTTACTTCAGGAAATTGAATGTGTCTGAAAAAATGTGACTGATTCATGTAACCATTTTCTTGGTAGACTTATGTTCCATATCGTGATAGCAAAATGACCAGAATCCTTCAAGATTCACTAGGGGGTAATTGCAGAACCACTATTGTTATTTGCTGCTCTCCATCATCATACAATGAATCTGAAACTAAATCTACTCTTCTGTTTGGCCAAAGGTGAGTAAATGACTTAGTATTTTATACTTACTATGCTCAGAAATAAATGCAGAATGAGAAATAAGTTACAGTGTTAAGATTCTCAAACCAAATTAGAGTGTTTACTTTCTGTAATTCTTCAGTGTGTGTGTGGTGAAATGTTTTGATCTGTCTTATACTGTATAAAAAATTCTATTACATCATGTGGTCTGTTTCCTGTATCTAGCATTCCAGTACCATTTAAGTTAATACTTCTACATTCCTGTGTCATTCTTAATTGAATTTATAAGTACCCATTTAGAATTTGGTGTTTCGTTAGGTATCTCTTCTTTGCCACTCTATTATTAGTGCTTCATCATTATACTCCAGTTCCTGACCACTAGGATTTAACCGCTTAATTTACTGGAACACATTACAGAAGCTGTCAGCATTTTACTTGGTTCATCTGGTTATAGACGTTAGTATACCTAAATAACGAACTATTAGTGTAACTAATGAAGTGGAAGCACTTTAGTTCAACAAGGTAGTTTTTTTTACTGGTCCTTCCAGATAAGTTGTTTATTATGGAAAGTAGACTAGGTGACTTCAGAAGTTCTTAAAAACCTGGCAGAATATGGGTAATTAGTGGGTGTGGCATAACAACTGCATTGTGCAACAGTGGAGGTTTATTGGTCTCCTTTTAAAGTCTAGGTCTTTTCCTTTCCTTTAAGTATTTCTTGAATGAGCTATTGAAAAATGTCTTCCAGCTGTAGCTCTGTAGTTTCACCGCCTCATGCTCTTGACTTCTTCAGGAGTTAAAAGAGTACTCTTCTATCTCAGGCACTGTAATTAGTCTACTATATTAATGCAACCTTCTAGGGATGTTAAATTTATATTGAAACCCCCAGCTTGTAGTAACTGAAGCCTATGTAAATTTCACACAACTCAGCAGAAAATCATGTGCCTTTTGGTAGTCATCAAGCCCAGTGAGGCTTTGCAGAAAGGTGCCTATAGGAGTCATAATGGGGGGAGGGGGTGGGGTGTGTGTCAGGATTTCAGACTATCATTAAGCTTTTTACCCATTCTAATCTTTCATGTGGGGTATTTGTTAGCAGGAGACTGTACAGAAAAATTACTGAGGTAAGTGAGGTATGGCACTAAAGTAAGACCTGTATGTTAACTTCATGAATACATGTTCCTAATGTCTGTAGTTTCATCTCCAAACCTAATGTCTTTGAATGAGATCCACCTGACTGAACGCAGATAATCACATCTGAACTTTCTAGCTTGTGACACCTTTTTGGTTAATGGAGATCTAGCAACTTCATGGATTTTTAGGTTAAAATGAGCAGTTGTATCAATCCAACTGAAAGAATAATAAGTTGACAGGGAGTAGAAGTAAGCTTTTCGGAAGAGGTGGGAACGTTTACACTTCACCAGTGCTCTCTAGAAACTTTATTAAATAGATTTTACTTCCTTTTTTTGAAAATGAAGTTTCAGATCTTTTTGCTTTTTCTGTGCAGAGCAAAGACCATTAAGAACACAGTCTGTGTCAACGTGGAGCTCACTGCGGAACAGTGGAAGAAAAAGTATGAGAAGGAAAAAGAGAAAAACAAGACTCTGCGTAACACCATACAGTGGCTAGAAAATGAACTCAACAGATGGCGGAATGGTAAGAAGCAATTCAACTTTTCTTCTGACAACTTTAAGCAAGACTACAGGCGCTGAATTAGTCTTCCGGGTACTAAAAGTAAAAGGACTATGCAAGATAGTAAGAACATTAAAGTCAGGATATTAAGTTGACATTGGAACTTCATATTTTTCACTACATTGCAACTGGAACAACTTTGGATAATCACTTAATGGCACAAATGTTTGCAAGTATATTGGTGTTAGGTTGATCAACACTTGGTTTTCTAGCAGAGCTAGAGTTACATTCTAAAAAAATTTATTTTGGGGGAGAAAGAATGATACTAATTGCAAATGCATAAAATATTTCCTCTGGTTCAGTTTTCTAATTCAAATTAATATCATAAGATCTTGTCCTGGTTTAAAACTCAGACATGTTAGTGAGGAAAAAACTCACCCAAACCCCCAAAAGTGCTGACAGCACAAAACATGTGCCTGTTCTTTCTTCCTGAATAATTAACTTCTTATCTATTCAAGTGTCGGAGAAAATGCAAGAAGCCTTAAATTCAGGGAAGGTGGAATGTAGGTCATTTTTACAGATGTATTCTGGAGTTTAGCAGCTGTAGAAAATGATCTTGCAATCTTGTAGACAACTGCACATATCCTGATGTAAGGCTGAGGAAAAATGGGCTTACTTAAGTAAGTTTAATAGATGTGGGGTTCTGTTTTATTTGTTTCTTCCTGTCTGTTTGGTTCGGTTTATGTTGGGGTTTTGTGTGGTTTTGGTTTTCTCTTTCTTTTGGTTGGTTTGGTGTTGTTTTTTTTTTTTCTGTTAGTTATTAAAAGTCTGATGGAGATGGTATGAGGCCACACCTGAAATGTTCAGTATGTTGTGTCAGCGCTCTAGAAGAACTACACTTGAGTGTTGGAAAGAGCTCAAGAGGAGTGCATAAAATATTTTGTAATAAGGCGATAAAGAATTTCGTTTTGTTTACCAGAGAAGTGCCCTGATAATTGTGTGGTATTTTTTCTGTGTGAAGTTAGTAAAGTGTTCTCATCAGAAAAGGCTTAACGAACATAAAAGGATAAAAGTGTAACTGAAAAGAAAATATTTTAAATTAGAAGCAAAGCAGTTTAAAAGTAAGCATGGTTACCTAGCAAAATAAACTACCAAGGGAAAAGGATTTTCTGTCTTCAGGGCAAGTTAGGTGCCTTTCTAGAAGATAGAGTTTGAGATTTAGAACTCATAGCAGAGTAACTGTGTGAAATATAATGTTCTATGGTAAGCAGGAAATCATTTGAATGATCTAGTGGTAGGTTTTTTTATCATCTAATCACATGAGGTCAACTGCATGTTAAAAGTGGAGCAGTACTATTAGTAGGAACTATGTAATACTTCTCAAGGCTAATGTCGTGGAAGATGCCGCATGGCTGATCATACTAAAACTGAGTATATTCGTTTCTTTAAGGGGAAACTGTACCAGTTGATGAACAGTTTGACAAGGAGAAGGCTAACTTGGAAGCTTTTGCAGTGGACAAGGATATTACTGTTGTTAATGATAAGCCAGCTACCACAATTGGAGTAACTGGCAATTTCACTGATGCTGAGAGAAGAAAATGTGAGGAAGAAATTGCCAAACTATACAAACAACTGGATGACAAGGTATGCCATTCTTATTTAATGTAACACCTCTTGGAAATACATCTTGAACTATGTTATGTAATGCTTAATTTGACAGTCTTCGTTTGTTAGTACAGCTTACTTAGGTATTTGGGAGTGCCTGCTCCAATTCTGAAGCTCTGATTAAGAGAAATCAAAGTTGTCTTATCTGGTGATACTAAAATAATGTCCTGAAAACTAATGTATCAGTACATTGGACAAAAAAAGGTAAAAATGAAAGTTAGGAAGGAAAAGTTAATGAGAATCTGAATGCTATTTCTAGTTTCTGGGTGTAGAACATTCTTGACTTTTGGAACAATACTGTACCAGAAAGGAAAATAATGAGAAAACAGGGATATATGTAATTTGAAAACAGCAGGTTTTTTCCTTCCATGTTACACCTTTTATTTGAACATAATTTTAAATTTAAGCAATGGTACTAAATTTGGAAACAAATCTTTTAGTTAGATCTTCACTCTTTCTTGGAAGTTAGAACAACTTGGAGAAAACTTGCAAAAGCACAGGTATAAGAGTTTTGTCTTCGAAGAGTTTTTGTTGAGACGTGCTAGGTTAAGAGCCTAATGGATTAGCCAGTGAAATCAAATGGTTTACTTTTATTCCTTTCAATTGTGTAATTGTCTCAGAATATGGAAAAGTTAGATGTCTAACATCTACTGTCTCTTGGATTATTTTTCCTGAGTGGTATTTGTTAGTTTATCGAACACAGTCTTACTTGAACTGCAGGATGAAGAAATTAATCAGCAGAGTCAGCTAGTAGAAAAACTGAAAACACAAATGTTGGATCAGGAAGAGGTAAGTTTCACTCCTGCATCTTTATTTGTCTTTCCTTTAAATAAATTTGAGATGTCATGAATAGGTCACAGTTCGTAACCAGGGAGTAGGATGATGGCTCACTACTGTACAATGAAGCCTGAAGGAATTTTAACTGTTTTATGCAAAGATACCAGCAGTTGTTATTCCCCATGCAAAGTTAGTAGTTTGTCAAAACTGAATATACCTTGATTTACTAAAGAAATCCATTTCAGGTTTTACTTTTGGTCAGTTGCTGTACAGAGAGAAAGGAAACGTAATGGCCTATAAAGAAAAACAAAGCATCGGTGTGTTACTTTAGACCATACTTGCTAGAATATTCAAGTGATTTGTCTGCATATGTTGTCAGTGATGTAACTTAATTAAATGGGGAAAATACCTATTAATAATGAAACTTAATTTCCTTTAGCCAAGATACTAGAAAAAAATAATTCTGTCTAGCACAAACATTAGAAAATTATGATTTTTTTTTTTATTTCTTTTTTTTCATGGCAAGAAGAAAATGGGTGGAGGACTTGGGAAGTTGGACTTACAGTTTAATCTTATTTAAGTAAATTAATCTGCCTCTTTACCAGCTGTTCCCTTTGTCCAGATATTCTGGAGCATCTAATAGTTAAAATGCTGAAAGTTGAGTCCCTAGCCTGTTGACAATTTCAGCCTCATGAAGTAGTGTGGTTTTTTTGAGAACTTGCAATATTCCATGTGCATTTCCAGTTGCTGTCCATATGTGTCTTGATTTTTAATCATTTCCATTTTGAAAATACTTAATATAGATGTTAAATTTGTTTGTGATACTTACTTTACCTGTCCTTTGCATCCTTACTGCATAATGCTAGACACTAAAAATGTAGATATAAGCTATTGTAGTAGCTACAAGCATAAGATTCAAGTTATACAAAGGCTTTTCCTTATGATTATTTGTTGTTGTAATTTTAAATAAATCTGTCTCACTGTTGCAGCTGCTAGCATCCACCAGACGGGACCAAGACAACCTGCAAGCAGAGTTGAATCGCCTTCAGGCTGAAAATGATGCCTCTAAAGAGGAAGTGAAAGAGGTCTTACAAGCCCTTGAAGAATTAGCTGTCAATTATGATCAGAAGTCTCAGGAAGTAGAAGATAAGGCAAAGGAATACGAGCTGCTTAGTGATGAACTCAATCAAAAATCGGTATGAAATTGGCATAATAAATTACTGAAAGTCTCCAGTGTAGCTTTTCTTGGCTCACCTGTATTTCTTGCTTGAAGTCATTTAAAATTTTTTCACAAGGGAAAATGGGAGCTGAAGTCTAAAACTCCTTTATTTTTAGTGAAGGATGTTTTTCAAAACCAGTAAGCTTCAGAAGAATGCACAGTGAATGTTGACCTTGATAGCTCTCATCTTTTTAGCACCTGTAGCATTTTACTACCTGAAGGGTATTCAGAAAAATCCAAGGTATCAGAAGTTAACTCTCCCATTTACATGCAGGTGATCTGACTCCATTTTTTTGTCTTTCTGGTGCAGGTGGGGTAATCCTCACTTAAGAATCTGCTCCTTCCAATCTTGAAATTGCAGTGAACACGATACAGCTTTTCTTGAAAGGAATATGTATTTGCATGCTGCATTTATGGCACCTAAAATACCTTAATCTTGATGCCTTCAAAAATAGGCTGTTTATTGTACCCTCTGAAAGGAGTAGTCCTGAACATTGAGGACCTATTTGAAAAGATTGCTCTGGTTAAAATACAGATGCAGCACCAGTCACACAGCATGAATAGTATATGCTTCCTTACATACCTGCATAGGTTCTGAATTGACTGACAGTTTTGGTGGCCAGTTATTTCGGAGACCTCAGTCAGTTTTAAACAGTTAATACTCTACCCATGATTCTAAAATTCTAAGTACTGGAAAGTATCAGCATAGTTGTTGGTATTGCAGACAGAATATGCGGTGGTGGAAGCCTCTTGAGCTCTGTTATTGAAGATGAAAATTGATTTGGTCTTGGTCTCCCTAGTGAGTGTCTTTCAGTTTTCAGTAAGTTTTGACTAGACAGCACACTGGCATTAAAGTGATGTTCATGAGATCATGAAACTTCTCTTTAAACTTCTAAGTATTTTAGCTGTGTAATCTTCACTGGTAACTGACATCACTTGAAGGCTGGCTGAAAGTCAGACTGTCTCTGGTCTTACTACGAGCAGCATTTAAAACTTGGTGGAGTAGGCTAGCTGTATGTGTGTATCATTCTGAAGTGTGGTTTGTTTTTTCTTGGTGGTGGTTGTTTGTATGGTTGTTTTTAATTAGTTTAGAGATAGTCAAGTGATTATAGATACTACAGCTAATGTCCACTGAGTGTCGTGAATAACTCAATCCCCAAGAAAGCAACAACTGTTCTGAGATGTAGTAAAATTAGACATTTTAGTGTTCTCAGCCTGACACAGCTAAACCATGCAGCAATCATCCTTTGGTGTCATCAGTCGCTGAAACTTTTCTGCTGTAAAATTTCTGGCATAATTTTAAAACTAGAGAACAAATACCAGACAACTTTGTGAGTATGCAAACTGCTCAGCTGCAGCCGTTAGAACCACAGCAGGTCAAATGAGCTGAAAAATTGCTCTAGAGTAAGTGTAGTAATTATGAATTCTTGGAACTGGATGCCTTTTTCTGATTTGAAAGTAGGAGAGAATTAAAAGCTCTGCAAGAAAAGCTGATCTGATTCTTCTTTACCAAAATACAGTGAAGAGTGTTGGACTTACTGTCCAGATACCTTTTGCCTAAAAAATGCAATTCTTCAGTATTTAGCTGTATATAACTCTGCTGTTTAAACAATGTTGACATGAATTTTGTTGCAGAGCTGTAAGATTATATTTTTGTTAGCTGAAGGCCTCTGTCTCCAGCATTTAGCAGTATTTATTCTGAACGAAATGTAACTCCAAGACTTCTAAATTGTTACTGTATAGAATATTCACATACATTGATACCATCCTGGGTTTAGGCATGAAAATGGGATATTTCAGTAGGCAACCATATGTTGCTATATTGAATTAGTATGAAGCTAGTTCTAAAAACAAGAGCATATTTTGTTTATTGAAGTGTAATTTCTTTCTTTCTATAGGTTACTCTGGCCAGTATAGATGCAGAGCTTCAGAAACTTAAAGAAATGACCAACCATCAGAAGAAACGAGCTACAGAAATGATGGCTTCCTTACTGAAAGATCTTGCAGAGATAGGAATTGCAGTAGGAAATAATGATGTGAAGGTAAGGATTAGTCAAGTGTAGTTTTTAATGCCATATATTGCACACATACATTGTGGATATGTGGGGTCAGGTTTTTTAGTGTGGTAAAAACCAACATAGGAAGCCTCATGTATGTTGATGATTTGAACATAAGCTTATCTATTGCTTATGCTGTGACTTAATTCACGTATCAAGCAGACAAGATGAGCAGGTATGATTTTTTTTCTGAAGTAGCAGTTTCATTCATATTGTTAAATTGCTGCATGAAGTGGTCATAATCAACAGCATCATCTTGGAAATCTAATCCTGAGCTACAGTAGCAGAATGGGAAACTGAAATAAAAGTTACATCTAGAAAATCACTGTAGGACAAGAATGTAAGCAGTGTTAGAAAGCTGTAGGAAACCGTATTTCCCTCTTTACATGACACATTACCTTTATGCAAACTTCTCAGTAATCAATCTGAAAATTACGTTTTTGTGTTTAAATGCTCTGTCAGTCAAGGTGGGGGATGTGTATTGGGCACAGAGTTGCTTCAGCTCACCTTTGTTTTCATCATCTGATCTCTCTAAATGTATCATTCCACACTTTTCAGCAGCCTGAGGGAACTGGCATGATAGATGAAGAATTCACGGTTGCGAGACTGTACATTAGCAAAATGAAATCAGAAGTAAAAACAATGGTAAAACGTTGCAAGCAGTTAGAAGGCACACAGACTGAAAGCAATAAGAAAATGGAAGAAAACGAAAAGGAGTTAGCTGCGTGTCAGCTCCGTATCTCACAGGTAAATTGTTTCTTTACAAGAGACTTTCTGAATGTCCTTAGGAATTCATTAAGCTGCTGGGGAAAAGAATAAAGTTGCAATTTCTTTTTGACACCTAACAAAGTATATTGTGATCAGCCATAGATTCAGCTGTATCCTGAATACTCTTTTTAATTTGAATGCTTCTGAGTAATTGTGTGACAGGAGGTCAGAATTTCTGCAGTATGCCTGTAGCCTGATAATACTTTTGTAGCACTTGTATTAAATATTAGGGTCCACATGTTCTCCGTCACAGGTTTCTTTACAAACACAAGCCTTACAGAAGCAGTGGCTAGTGAGCACTCTGCCTAATAAAGCAAGTTGGAAGTGGGAGAGAGAGCAACAGCACAGTAAAATCACAGTAGTCTTGCACAGCACATTAAATTTACTTCTAATGCGAGAAAGGCCATTTTAATGTAATTGTTAGAAAAAAAATCAGTAATGTGACTTATAACACCCCTGAAAATTGTGAGCTATGTGTGCAATTTAATTTTTCTGTTTTGTTTTACATACAGATGGTCATCTCATTTTTTTAAATGAGGAGATGCATATTTCAGTGCCCTCTCCTAAATAGAGTGAGCCTCTCTTTAGCATTTAAAACAGTCAAAAATGTTTTTCATTCCTGTCCAGAATAAAGACATTGTCTTACAGGCTTCATTACAGATGTACTTGAGTAGTCATATACTTAAAGTTTAGTTGGTACCATTTTTATTTTGAGATCAAGTTACTTGTTTAAAAATAAGTAAGAACTGTTCATGCAGATGTAATTCTGTGATACCTACTTCCAAAGTAAATGAACGTTTCTGTTCTCCAGCATGAAGCCAAGATCAAGTCTTTGACTGAGTATCTTCAGAATGTGGAACAGAAAAAGAGGCAACTGGAAGAGTCTGTGGATTCCCTTAGCGAAGAATTAGTTCAGCTCCGAGCACAGGGTAGGGATTACCTCCTTACAGCCCACCCACCACCATCTTAAAGTATATAGTGATAAATAGACAATTGTTATGTTTAGATTGAAGGGAATCACTACAAAATGGTTTTTTGCTACTGAACATGCAGAATTAATCAACAGGAAAATGCTGTTGGAAAGAAGTGCTGTGGATAAGGTTAAATTAAAGATGGTATTGATTTAATTGATGTTTGTGGTGGGAGGGGACTTTTTCCCAATTTTAAGGCATTGGGAAGGGAGAATTAACTCCATCTTCCCTGTGATAGCCTAGTTACCTCTTTTCTCTCCTCTATCCCTACTAGAAAAAGTCCATGAGATGGAGAAAGAGCACTTAAATAAGGTTCAAACTGCAAATGAAGTCAAAGTAAGTTAATTTCATTGGGTTTTTAGGGTGGTTGCTTTTTTTTTTAGTTCTAAGTGTGGTAACTTTTTAAAACATAACACATACTGTTTTTTTTTCTAACAGCAAGCTGTAGAACAGCAAATTCAAAGCCATCGTGAGACGCATCAGAAACAAATCAGTAGCCTAAGAGATGAAGTTGATGCAAAGGAGAAACTTATCACTGAACTTCAAGAGTAAGTAATTTTATTTTAGTAGTGCTACATGTCTCTGGACTCAGTATAGAAGCACAGTGTAGTGGGAAGGAGTGTGGAAGGCACACTCCTCCAAACAGTCTCTTTCTAACTTGTGTTGCTTTAGTGAATGTGTTATCTGACAGATTCAGCTGATATATATATATATATATTATATATATATATATATATATATATACACACATAACATAATTTACTTTCTGTGTTCAGCCAAAACCAGAAGATGATGCTTGAACAGGAGCGTCTTAGAGTTGAGCATGAGAAGTTGAAAGCAACTGATCAGGAGAAAAGTAGAAAGCTGCATGAGCTTACGTAAGTGAAAATGGTGCATAAAACAAGTGTGTGTGGAAACACTGACATTTTAAAAACTAGTGACCTTATAGGATGAAGTGGCTCTCACTGTGTGGTATACATATTAAAAAGAGAACCTTTGCACTGCCTTCATATTTAAAATTGGAAGTAAAATTATGAGGTCTGGAAAGTTGATAGAATGCTGAGATATTCTTTAGAATATTACCTTAAATATTTAATGATTTAGCTGTGAACTAATAGTGGAACTGGCCAAGTGAGGAGAAATTTCAAGAGGAAAAGAAGGGTTTTCGCTACTTAGCAGGAATGCTTCATTTTCATGCAGTGCCTGGCCCTCCTATTCCAACCTTGAGTCATAAAAAGTCCACATTCTTTTTATGTATCCTGTCATTGAGTAATTGCACTGCCTTATAATTCTGAGAGAGAACATTAGCAGTGCAGTAAATGCTTTCACAGTAGGAAGACAGAAGCTCTGTGAAGTGATCATTATTAGGTTATATTCCTGTAAACTGAGATTGTTTTTCATGTTGCTAGCTTTGACAGCTGTGTTGGGGTGAGGTGGTAGAACAAAACAAAGAAAAGGTTCATAATCTGTCACGGGGTGCTTGTCATCTCAGCTGGTCAGAGCTAAGAACATGTATGGGGCAAGTCCTCCCCTCGTATTCACCTCAGACCTGCATCTGAGAGTCTTTCTTTACCTACTCTAGAAAATTAAAATTTATGCATCTGGAGGTACTTGTTTGTATTCCTTATAAGTACTTCCCTCTTTTTATCCTGCAACTCCCTGACTTCTGCTCCAACTCCGCATGGACTTCTGAGGGTCATACCATCTATTGGATACATCTTTGACCGAGGACTTCAACTGAAAGATATTTTTCGTTTGTACCATATAGTGTTCATCACTCTAGTCTCCTAAAACATTACAATCTTCCAGTTTTGCTCAAATGTTTCAGGATGAATTTATTCTCTTTTAGAGTTATGCAGGACAGACGGGAACAAGCAAGGCAAGACTTAAAGGGTTTGGAAGAGACTGTGGTAAGATAGAATATATTCCAAAAGAATATTTGTTTGGGTTGTTTTTGGGGGGGGGTGGTGTTTGTTTTTGTTTTGTGAGGGGGGGTTGTTTGTTTTTTTTCTTCAAAGTTTTTTTGGGCAGGGGGGGTTGTTCGTTTGGTGTTTTGGGTTGGTTTTTGGTTGTTTTTTTTTTTTTTCTTCAATCCTTGTTTGTTTGGGGTTTTTTTAATTTCTTGTCCTTAACTGTAGGCAAAAGAGCTTCAGACTCTTCACAATCTCCGGAAGCTGTTTGTTCAAGATCTGGCTACTAGAGTGAAAAAGGTAATGTGGTGCTGTAGTGAAACTTGGTGTTTCTGAGAATGCTACATGAATTTTGGTGTGGAACTAAATTGAAATTGATATTTATGAAGTGTAATTTTTCTGGCTTGATCTTAATATGGAAGTTCAGATTTGTACTCAGCCTTCTCTCTCCCTCCCCATGCCTTTGTTACTGCAGAGTGCTGAGATTGACTCAGATGATACAGGAGGCAGTGCTGCACAAAAGCAGAAGATCTCCTTCCTTGAGAATAATCTTGAACAGCTTACAAAGGTTCACAAGCAGGTACAATGAAGCTTGATTTAAATTTTAGTAAAAAACGAGCTACTTAAGGTGCTTTATTATAAGTGACTAAATGCATATTGGTCATAAATTAACATTTATAATTAAATACTTCTATATCTTGAGTATGTCTCTTGATAAAAAACAATAGGCTTAAGGTTTTCCTGTAAAGTAAGTTAGCAGCTAAAAGTACATGTGGATATGTAACAAAATAGCTGCTTTTAAACTGAAGAAAATCCAAGTTAGCGTTTAGAGCTAGTGTCAGTCTTGGGGATGTCTGACTGAAGAGTGTAGACATTTATTGCCTACGTTGGCTAGCATATTCTTCCACAATAACTGCTTTTAAAATAACAAACTTACTGGTGATCTATTAGATTTACTAAAAGCTTAGGCAAAAAAAACTGCAGTAGCACTACTGCTTTGCCTGATTAAGCGTTGAAGGGTGTTTTGTTGAAGAGAGATACCGAGAAAATAATTCTGGTTTTGTAGCTGGTACGTGACAATGCAGACCTTCGCTGTGAACTTCCTAAACTGGAGAAGCGACTTAGAGCTACAGCTGAAAGAGTTAAAGCTTTGGAGTCTGCACTAAAGGAAGCCAAAGAGAATGCTTCTCGTGATCGTAAACGGTATCAGCAAGAAGTAGATCGTATAAAGGAAGCTGTAAGATCCAAGAACATGGCCAGAAGAGGACATTCTGCGCAAATTGGTTAGTAAAGAATCTCATGCCCCTAAAGTTTCATCTGTGTCCTTATTTTTTTTTCTTCATCTTTGTGCATGTGTGCATCTTTCAGTCTTAGTTGGACCTGCATGCATGAACATATCTGTCTTCTGTCATAGAATCAAAGAATAGCTAGGGTTGGAAAGGATCTTAAGATGATCTTGTTCCAAACCCCCTGCCATGGGCAGGGACACCTCTGTGGGTCTCCAAAGAGCTGTTGCTTAATAAAGCTGTAACGCTTTTCTTCTTGGTCACTTCAAGTGGTGATTCAAAGACAACTATTTTCCTGTCTTACGTTTTCGCAAGTGATCTCTAAGAAGACAAACAGAACTCTCTAGGGAGCTTACCACAGGTATAAAGCCTTTTGTACTTAAATATCTAGATGAACTAGTTATGTCTTATTGGAGATCAGCTTCCTATTAAGGCAGAATTTGAGAAGTGTTTCTTTGATACAGTTTCTACCTGTAGGTACTTTGTATCCCCTCTTAACCTGCTGAAACTTTAAATGCTTCTAATACTACAGAGCTTGTAAAGTCATGCCGTTGTGCATGTCCTGTTAAAGACTAGTGCAAAATGGATTGAAAATACAGTTTGTTTATCAAAGTATATTGCAGCTTGTGAATTACCTGTCAAAGCTACTGTTCTATTTAATTCTGTAATAGAGCAGGTTTTATTTTTATATGGTTGCAAGAAGTTGATGAAGCAGTGTTTTCTGTGGAATAATCTATATGCAGAACTACTTACAGAGCAGAGTAACTAGTGGCTTATTGATCAACTAGATCTGGGAAATACTGCAGGATATTCCTTCATGATGCTAGAGGAATATAAGCCTCATAAAATTTTGTTTAGCAATTAAGTTCCTACTTCCAAGAAACAGGACTCTCACGGTGAAATATATTAGGTGGGGTAGATAATACATGTGAAAATAGTGGTTATCTAAAGCTTTCCTAGCTTTAATTCTGGTAGGGACAATAAAACAAAAATGTTGTCCATTCTTCGGGGCTTGTTATAGTTGACACTGATCTTTTACATTCCCAGAATGCCATCTCCTAAACTTGTTTTATTGAAAATGCATTCATCTTTTATTATTGCATTTGGGATACTGTAAAATAAAGTATTAGTGAATTTGAATAATCAAAGGTAAAATTGTTATGTTATGTATTTGTAAGTCATATTTCTTTTCATGCAGCTAAGCCTATCCGTCCTGGCCAGCATCCAGCAGCTTCTCCAACTCATCCAAGTGCAATTCGTGGTGGAGGTGCATTCACTCAGAACAGCCAGCCAGTTGCACTGCGTGGAGGTGGAGGACGGCAAGACAAAGTGTAAGTTTGTCTTGTAGGGCAACTTTTAAATGTGTGATTAAACCATTTTGGTTTTATTACAGTTCATTCTGTGGCATAGAATTACTTGAATGATCAGATTAACTTTTCAAACTGAATTTTATAGTTACAGGAACAGTGTACATGTACATGTGACTTACACTGCTGCTTTTGTTATAAAACTGGTGTGTGTTGTGAAATGGTAGTTCTGGAGTTGTTCTGCTGGAGTAGAACAAAATGTGAAAACAGTCAATTGGACGTAGTTACCAGTCACGGCCATTAGTTACTGATTGGGAAAGGAGTAGGCATTTTAAATTCTTCTGGCTGGCTAGTATCTTTTTACTACGGTTTTCTTCAGAAAGCGTTCAGAAATTAAGTTCAAAAATTACCCTATTCTTAAATGTTCAGTAATTTGGAAGTATTTTATAGCATCTGAATCTCTGGTTAGAGAAGAACTTTTGGTACAATATGGAACATGAAATACTGTTCTGCGTATGGAGACTACCATTTAATGAGTTATTCTGGAAAGATTAAAGAAATACAGATACGATAAATTGTTATCACCCTGTGCAAATCAAAGTTTTCTAGGATAGTGAATGCCATTCCCATTTCATCTGCCCAAAATAGCAAAGTTAAAACTTGGCAGCAGCTGGTAGGTAGCATCCAGACAGCTCTCACTGGCCTGGAAAAGTAGCAACACTCATGGGAAGTGGATCTGGGTTATAATTGTGTTGTGTTTGTAATGTTTACTCCCATAAAGGCAATCAAGATTGGATACCCAGTCAGTTTATTGTGCTGTAAAATTTCTTGCTAACAGACAGCATTGCTTAAATGCTTTGAATTGTGTAATTTCTTATTCTGAAGTAGATGTTTTATTAGCACTTAGATAAGTGGTCTAAGAACTGGGCTCTTAAAGGCTATGTAAATAGTGAATACGGTCTACTGTAAATGTAAATAACTTGGCTTTTTGGTTTACGAGGTACAAGCACTTAACTGTATTATTTTTCTCATTTACAGTTGCTGAAAAGTAAATGCAGTGTGAGGAGGATATGATACCATGTAGAGGGAGTCATTCCATGACAATAATCTTTCCCTTTGGGGACTGTAGGATTATTTTTTTGAAAATGTATAAATTATACCTGGCCTGTACAGCTCTTCCCCCTTCTGCAAATTCTGCGATCTGATTTCCCCCCGAAAAAACCAACCTAGAGTGCAATTTTGGCGTCTTGAAAAATGACGTGTTACTTAAAGTGTAGCTCTGCTCATTACACAGTTTGTCTTTCATGTCTTAAATTTAGTCTGCACTGTGCCAAGCTGAATGTATGTTAAGAAAATCTTAGTTTGAGTTTTCTAGCTTAATTTGTGTTCATCTTACTGTCTTAGGGAATGTGCAACAGTGTTTAAGTATACTTTCATTTTTATCACTTCTTCACATAACACTACATGTCCCGCTGAATTAAAACGGCACTCTACATTACAGTTTTCTCTTGGACTGCTACATAGAGCATTGGAACTAAATCTGTACAGTTTAAGAATACTGAAGTGTGCTTACAACAACTGCCATAAGGCATTGTGATGGCTACACCACAGAACTATAGAGTTCAATATGAACTAGGCTGTTTAACTGTTATCTCATTAAATGCCCGTTTATTGGGTTATTTAGAATTAAATATTGTACAGTAAGAAGGGTAAACCTAAGTTTACTATAAAGACTTTGGCAGTGGATTATCCCAGCTGTCCTGTTCCTGATTTTTGCACACAGTACAGTCTTGTGGGGTGAAAACATTCTGCTTCATTCTGATGAGCCTGTCTGTCCATTTATCTGTATCTGTTATGGTTCCCTTTTGCTGCTTTACGATAGCGAAATGAGCACCATCTAAAATCTAACTTGATATTCCACTACATACACTGTACTGGAATTTTTGACTAAAATTTTAACTTTCAATTGAAACTATTTTTTTTCAGCAACTGGCCGATGAATTCAGATCCACTAACAAAGGATACAACTTTTTAAAACTGATGTATCTGGAAATCCCAGGCACATGTGTTTAAAAAAGATAATAAATAAAGTGCTACCCTGAATTGTTTTGTAATCCATTTGTAAGTAGGTATATGAAATGTCCAAAGTAGTAGTTGTTGAATATTTTTCTTCTCTTCGCAATAAAGTCCTGTAAAGTGGCTAACAACAGGAAGCATGGTTGGTTTTTTGTTTTGAGCTCCAGTACTCCCACTGAGCTGAACTGGGGGGTTAAAATTTTATAATTTGCGTAACTTATTGATAGGGTTTAGCCACTACTATGTTTAGAACAGCTGCCTTCCGGTAGAAATTAGTTGCCAGGTCTTTGAGAAAGAAGGAACTTGGTGTTACTGAAAGCTTTTGATGAGCTTTTCAGAACCAGTCGATACCACTTGGTGTTCTGGCTTAAATTCTTTGCTGGGAATTCACCAGTTATTGTGGGAACAGTAGAGACTGACTGTTCAGGCAGCAAATCACTTTCAACTTTTATATTACAGACAGACAAAATATTTATATTACGATGGAGTGTAGTCAGATTTTAGATCTTGAACCACTTTTTTCTATGTCTACAGTAGTCCGAATTTTTAATAGTTTGATTTTTAAAGGTTGAGTGTGTCAGTCGGAAATCTCACTATTTTGGAATTTTCAGCTTTTAAGACTGTTTTGTTCATTAAGGCTGCCAAGCACTCCAAACTTGCAGTGGTTTTAGAGCACAATTAAAGACAGCATACTAAGGAGGAAAAAAAAAAAGGAATAGCAACTATTTTGAATTAAATGACTCATAATGGAAACAGCACTGTACGTTATCTTCCTCAGTATTAACTACAGGTTTTCAGGCCTTTGTTTGTTAATATGCAATCATAAAAACAAAAAACCCCACTTTCTTTAACATACATTCAGATGAAGCAAGATTTTTTTTTTTTTTGTCATGGCTGTGAATGGGGGTTTCTTTCCTGTAGGTAATTATCATGGATTTTGGTGCTGAAAATTGCTGTGTTTAAAAAGTAACTTAAATGGTAACTAGCCTGTAGCATAGTGTACGTCACCTTTTTGTATTTAAACTTTTTTTTTTATTTTAAACCTCTTACAAAGTTTACCAAGAACTGCCTCTTAATGTAAAAAAAGAAAAAGAAATAAGAAAAAAAACACAACTTCACAACTTTTTTTGTTTTCTGGTTTGGCTGTCATAGGTCAGCTGGACAGGACAATTACTGCTTTTTTGTAAATGAAAATCTTCAGTCTATACAGAAAATGTTCAACACTGCTGTTTCAACTTGCAGTCTTTGAATGGTTCTTATTTTTATGTTCCTCTAGATCATATTTTTTAAAAGATGGTTTAGGGTAGTAACTTGGTGAAATAATATTTATTTCTGGTGAACAACTAAATTATTTACATAATTTAAATGCCGACTTACTACTTTGTGTAACTCTAAATTTGACATGAGGACAAGTCTACCTGTGTAATACGATTTAACTTCTGTACACTTAAAGATGCATTAAAACAATTGGTTTGGGGAAGACGCCATATAGTTTTAACTTACCTGCATGCTGTAAATGTATTTGTGTTTAAATAAAGAGAAGAAAAATCTTTGAACTTTGTGCATTTATGCAGTCTCCACATCTCATCAAATTGTCTCCATATAATACTGTTCGCTTGATAGGTTTCACAACCAGTTACCTCTGTAAACGGTGATCACTTGATGTATCTAACCTCTTACTCCAGTGTTTGTTACAAGGCAATATTGATATTTAAGTCTTAGCTTTCAGAAGACTGTTCATGATAGAAAAAACATACAAACAAAACCCCAAACCAAACAGAAAACCAAGAAACCCAACAGTTGATGCCTATAGAAATGCTAAAACTTGATGGTAGCCACAGTATATGAGAATTTGAACCGCTTCAGTCTCCTGTGTATACTTTGTGTAGTTCTTAAATATGCCAACTTCATAGCCATTTTTAATGGTGTCTCTTGGTTATATTTTTTGTTTCTTCTTTATTATTTAAGCATCAACTTCCACCCTATCTATCTGGGATACAGTAAGTGACATGCTTGAAAGAATTCTCCCTTGGCAAAGGGTGTAGTCACAGGCATTCTTTTTGTTAAAGGAGAGATTTCCTCTTTCACTAAAATCAGCTGTTCTGTTTCCAGATCACTGATCTCTGGCTTAGTATTCAGATGCTTTCCAAAAAAACCCAACAAACTGAAAAATAAACCCCCAAACCCCTGCCAACACACCCAACTCTACTCTCTGAAGCTACGTCTGTACATTTCTTACTGGTTTTGGTTTGGCTTTGTTTAACAGTTGTACTCCAGAATAAGCTGAAGTCAGAATGGGGACTGCTGTACTTCTTTCCAGGAGCTGACTCCTTTTTGTATTTCATTATGAAAGCTGAAGGTGCAGAGGGTCTCAGTCAGCTAAGCTATCCAGTGTACTGGGAAGAGGGAGAGCTACCTGAAGAAGAAAAATACATACAAATGAGACTACTGTAATGGAGCATATTTAGCCTACTTTTGAAAAGAAAAACAAGAGGCTAATATCTAAAGGTGGAAAAAAAGGAGTGTTGTACAGCATAGTGTGGCGTATGCACCCTGAGTGCCTTGCAAGTTTACCTTTCAGCAGTGTACTTCTGCAGGGTCTGTTGTGCTCTATGCAGTTTAGGCACAGCAGTATTGCAGAAAGCAGCTCTGCCGGTAAGCCATCTTCACCTAAGGTGCATAGGAAATGTTGATACACACCTCCAGCAAGTAAGGAGAATAGCATTGCCCACATTCTTTACATTTCTAATCCACAAACCTGGGTGTGGAAATGACTCAGAGGTGCCCCCAGGTGTGTGTTTCAGCTATTTTCACGTGTGTCTTGGTGAGTAACAAGTACCTGGGAGCCCATGTCAATTGTAAGTCAATACAAATTGTGTCCTGCAGTTGGAGACATAGCTTCACAGCTGATAGCACCATGTGAGAGATACCTAAGAAGCCACTTGCTGTTCAGTGGATGCCTGATTTGGCTTTTCTCAGCCAAAAAAACTTTCAGCCAATTGAAAAAGTTTGTTAAAAAGTAAATTAGCTCAGCAAAGTGATGTTACCCTGCCAGTTTATCACCTCCATCAACATGGCCAGTTCCGACCAGCCCCTGGGAGTTGTGCTGCCAAGGCAGGTGTTTTATGTGATCAATCAGCATCCTATTAACAGGTATTTGCAGAGTATTTTGTGCCCATTCTTTTCTGAGGGGGTGTAAATGATCCTTTAAATGCTTTTACTGCAAGAAACCATGACAGATCTTAATCTGCTGCTTAGGAAAGCTGGTTTCAACCACAGCTTACTGCAGGGCCTGTTTTAGTGTCAGCCATGTGCAGCAGCCTGGTTTCAAGGGCCTGATTTGTACTGGGGATTTGCCAACCAACTGTATGCTGGGTTGTGTCGAAAGAAGCATGACCAGCAGGTCGAGGGAGGTGACTATCCCCCTCTACTCTGCTCTCATGAGACCCTGCTGGGAGTATGGTGTTCTGGTCTGGGGCCCTCAACACAAGAGGGAAGTGGGCCTGCTTGAGGGATTCCAGAGCAGGGCCATGAAGATGATCAGCGGGGCTGGAGAACTTCTCCTGTGAAGACAGGCTGAGGGAGTTGAGGTTGTTCAGCCTGGAGAAGGCCCTGGGGATACCTTAGAGCAGCTTCCAGTGCCTAAAGGGAGACTACAAGAAATCTGGGAAGGGATTATTTACAAGGGCATGCAGTGACAGGACAATGGCTTTAAACTGGAAGAGGGTAGGCTAAGGTTCAACATAAGAAAGAAATTCTTTACTGTAAGGGTGGTGAGACACTGGCACAGGTTGCCCAGAGAAGCTGTGGATGCCCCAGCCCTGGCAGGGTTCAAGGCCTGGTGACCCTACAAGGCCATGAAAAAGGGTGAGCCACGCTTGCTGTGTCACTACTTGGGGCGGTAAAACCAGGATTGTTCAGCTGGGGTTAAATAACTATTTAAGGTACGCAGAGCTAGTTATTAACAACCAGAAGCCAACCTGCCCCAAGCAAACCCCTTCTGTGGGTGCTTCATTAACTCTGGACCTCACGGATGTGACACAGAGGGCAGGGCTGCTGGGGGAGAAGGAATCCAGTGGTTGAAGCTGACGGATCATCAAGCCCCTGCTCTCTCCCTTGGTCTGCGCCTCCTTTCTGCCTTCGATCCGCAATTCTAACCCTGCAGCGCTGTGGCAGACGCAGAGGGAGCAGCCGGCTGCGCTGTGAGCGCCCCGCTGCCGGGGAGAGCTTCCGTCCCCTCCTCACGGGCCGCCAAGGCGGGCAGACGCCGCTAGGGGGCACCGTGTGCTAGCGAGCGGGCTCGGGGTCAGGGTCCCGCCAGGGGCCGTTGTGTGGACCCACGGCCTCAGTCACCTCCATGGGCGACCGCGCCGTTGGCGCTGAGCAGTTCGGGGCTCTGTGCGCGGCGCGTTGCCTTTTGTGCTCCTGTGCCCCTCTGCCCCGCCAGAGAGCTGCGGTTCCTCGCACCGACCACCTAGCAGGGCAGGCGGCTGCCGGGCTGCAGGTAGCTATCTCCTCAGAGGGCTGGAGCTTTGCTGGCTTCCTTCAAGCTGCCGTGTGGTTTTCTTCCTTTAAACGTGTTTGTGTTCTGTACAGGCCCTTCCCACCCCACAGACCTCTTCCCCATCTCTGATCTTGGAGGGGACACTTCCACGGGTAACAGAAAAGCCAAGTACGTAAGAACACTAATGGCTCTGGGCCGGCTGTTCCTGCTCTCCTGGTGTACCTCAGTGGGCCATTAGCCTTTTCCTTGTGTTTTTGGCCTGTACAGAGCTTTGTGCCCTCTGGAGCCCTGATGTCCTTTGTTGCAGAGCTCAGTGCAGAGGCTCAGAGCCTGTCCTTGTACAGCCACCTGCCTACCTGTAAGGAGAAACCGGATGGATTTCCTTCAGGTGCAGTGCCACTGAGGACTCCCTGATGTGTAACCTTCATGAAGTCACTTAAGTAAAAACTGTGGAATTCATACTTATGCTAAACACACAATCAGCTCCACTGCCACCATAGAATCATAGAATCACAGAATGGTAAGGGTTGAAAAGGACCTTAATATCATCTAGTTCCAACCCCCGCCACTCAACCAGGTTGCTCAAAGCCCCATCCAACCCGGCCTTGAACACTGCCAGAGATGGAGCATTCACAACTTCCCTGGGTAACCTATTCCAGTGCCTCACCACCATAACAGGAAAAAATTTCCTCCTTATATCCAACCTAAATTTCCCCTGTTTAAGTTTTAACCCATTACCCCTTGTCCTATCACTACAATCCCTAATGAAGAGTCCCTCCCCAGCATCCCTATAGGCCCCCTTCAGATACTGGAAGGCTGCTATGAGGTCTCCACGCAGCCTTCTCTTCTCCAGGCTGAACAGCCCCAGCCTTTACAGCCTATCTTCATACAGGAGGTGCTCCAGCCCCCTGAACACCCTCATGGCCCTCCTCTGGACTTGTTCCAACAGTTCCATGTCCTTTTTATGTTGAGGACACCAGAACTGCACACAATACTCCAAGTGAGGTCTCACGAGAGCAGAAAGGGAGGATTACCTCCTCCAACCTGCTGGTCACACTCCTTTTGATGCTGCCCAGGATACAGCTGATCATGCAGAGCAAGAGCCATTTGTCACAGACAAGTACAGATCCTCTGTGCATCCTTCTATATCATGATATGTAAAGCGGTGACTATAAAATTTCTATTCCATTGAGCTGCATGTAATTGAATAATGACATAAAAATATTGTGAAAAGCTGTGTATTTCTGAATAAGTACAAAAATATTCTCCTAGGCATTTTCTACTCTTTCATTTAAGCATATTTTTTTGCAGGGAGGTACATGGAAATGTCACAAAATTCAATATCTTCATTTGAACTGCAAAATAGTGATATAAGATGCAAAAAGTCAGACCTGTGCAGTGGGTGAATCATTATCAAATCCATTCTTTGGTGAAGCTTTGAGACATTTTTGTATTTTTCTCTTATTTCCAGCTGACTTGTCTCCATTGATCTACAGACACTTGAGAAGCACCGGAGAGGCGGGAAGAGTCATTCCTGATGAGAAATGGATTTTTTCCCCCCACGCTCATTATTGTAGAGGACTGTCAGTTTCCCTTGGCAGCCTGTACAATGGGCTTGCTCTCTAATAAATGCAGATAGCATTAAATTAATGTTTCATTCCCATGGTGACAAAGAGTGGCATCCAGTTACAGCACAGGATAATTCAATGACAGTATGGCCACAAACAACTACCTTGCCTGTTATGGGCTAATCAGAAATGCAGGCTGTTTGAATTTGACTCAAAGCATCCACGTAGCTTGGAGTGAGTTTATTAACCTGGAGACATACTGGTGAAAATGAGCTAGGAACCTGGAAATGAGATAATATGCATAAAAAAGAGCCAAAGCACATAAAAATAAGCATAAATGTGTGAGTCAGTTTTAATGAAAATTTTCCTTCTACTCTTCACCCAGCTCTAACTGAAACCTGTGCAGGAGCTGTCAGTGGAGGAGACCTGCATCCACACCTGCATGCAGGAGTGTAAGTACGTGTGGAGATGAAGAAGAGGATCCTTGTTTTGTATGCTTGGCTAACAAAGCTGGTAGAGATCAGGCTGCCAGAGAGGAAAATGGTGCAGTTAGGCTTTGTCGTGCTCTTTGGGCAGAGTTTGGCCACGTGTAAAAGCTGCAGAGAACCAGCCCCAGAGGTATTTGGGAACTGTTAAATGAAGGAGCTCCAACAGACAAGCAGATCCACAGCAGAGAGACTCTAAAGGCTGTTGAAGGCTGAAGAGTGACCAGAGCCTTCCAGCACTCTGCCGTGCTACTGTGAAGGGAGCTTCTGGCCCTCAGGCAAGACCTAGCTCTGGCGTTCCTCTCTCTTCTCCTCTGCTGCTTTTGTCCCCTTTTGCTGGATGCGTAGCTGATGGGCTTTCATTAGGCTCAAGAGCAAATGCATCTTTCTTTTGAATTTATAATACACATGGGTAGATACTCTGCAGGGAACAAGACACTGAGCTCTTTGAGGCAACTTGTAAAGAAGGAGAGATTTTGCAAGGACAAGGAATTCAGACTTCATTATTATGACTTGCCCCAGGGTTATGTTCTGCACATCAGCAGTTCTGCATGAGAGGAAGGACCAGCAGCAGAGGGTTCCCCTTTTGCTTGTGTTTAGCTGTATGTGCTGCATGTTTCTGAATGCCTATTTTGCTGCATGTGTGAGCTTGGGATAAAATCTCATGTGTGCTAGTTGCTTTTTTCTTTTCATCAGATTAGTTATTTAAAAGCCTCTCATTCATGTCCCCTAGAATTATTCTAAAGATTCTCATTACACTTGTTTATTTTTTCTTAATGAAAGCTCTTGGAGCCACATCTGGCATATCTTATTGATCATAATCTCATGGCTGGAAACTCATCTTGGTAACTATAGCAACAGAATTTTTTATGTTTTTTTTCTTCAAATGCCAACAAAACTCCACCAAAACTGTAATAAGGAGGAGCAGATAATTTAAATTACCATGTAGCCAATACCCTTTTTTCTGTAACCAATTCTGAGTTTACTACTTTGATACAGAAAACAATGGATAGGAACAAAATCTTTTGACAGTTGTATCTGCTATGGAAGCTCGTGAAAGAGAATGACGTGGATGAAAATGGTGTCTTGAGAGTCCTTTTTGCTGGCCATGCACTGCTGTCACACTCCAGTGGGTTGCAGGCGTCACAGGCAGACCAGGGCATGAACCCCAGAGAAGGGGACCTGGGAGCATGTATTTGCAGCCCTCACTCTGCTAGACAAGAAGCCAGGCAGGGGTCTGAAACACTGCCCATGGCAGCTCTTGGGGGCTAAAGGCATTCCCAGAATGTGCCTAAGGGTTAAGGTGAAGTGATATAGACAGAAATTATAACTTTCTGTAAGTGCATTCTGATACCTAAAGACTCCTTTATGGAGGTTGGCACCAACATGTTGTTCTTATCAGCGATTTTCTCAGGCACAAGTCACCTCTGAACCAGGAGGCCTGCAGAAAACCTGGCCTGCATTACAAGACTGCTCTTCTCTCTGCTTCCAGCTCCCCTGTACAGCTCTGAGAGCATTTGGGTCAGTGTTTCTTCATCATGCATAATAGCGGCATCCTGCTAGCACTTGAAAATGGTGATGCTGGGACAGTCAAATGAAGCAGTGGGTGGATGCTGTTGCCTCCCTTGCTTTCCCTTAGGGCTTTCCAGCAAGGCAAGCTGAGAACCACCCTGAGCCTCCAGCCAGAGCAGAACGTCAGATCCAGCTGCAGCTGCCTGCCTTTTTCAGGTCTGCAAGAAACTACATATGGCTGGAAACAGTATTTCTAAAAAATTTCCAGAGTTTCAATCTTTGGCATCATCTCTTCAGCAGCTAAAAAAAAATTTGGCCCTTTGGAAGTGCTGGAGAGCACAGCCATCACTGAGAAAATGGCAGAAGGCAAAGGGTTCCTTCCCTGGGGCCTGCCAGCGCTCCCCAGATAGGGGCTAGAAACTGTTACCATCAGCTCCTCAGTTGGTGATCAGTGTAATATGCTTTGGTAGCCTTAACATGCTCCCCCAGATGGCACTGAGGTCCCATTCCGGGCATGGGAGGTGTCCCTGGAGCATGCAGCCTAGGGCAGGGCTGAAGCTCTTGGCAGCACCCAGCAAAAGGCCTATATTTTTTATTGTTATTGAAATCAAGCTTGCAGCTGGAGGACAAGTCACCTGAGGGCTTTGATGCTCTAAATATCACCTATTTGACCCCTACTTCTATGTAGTCCTCCTCCTCACAGCCCCACAGCAATGTGGTGCAAGGCTTTCCCTGCAGATGCCCTTTCCACCCAAGAAGCCCCATAGAACAACCTCTTTATCCTGCTCAAAACCCAGGCTGGGTTGGTGGTTTTTTTCCAGCGTCTTCCCTGGGTTATGTTAAATGTCCATCCATCCCAGTGGATGGCTGTGGCTGGGTGCAAGTGGCCACTTATGCCTGGCTGCAGCCCTGGCATTTTTTCCCTGTGCAGCTGATGCAGCCGCTCATGCGTGTTAATGCCAGTGCTAGGTCACTGAGCGGGAACAAGGCAAGGATTGTTCCTCCAGGATCCGGGGGAAAGCTGGAACACAAGGCTCAAGGAGGAGAGAGGAAATATGCACCGTCCCATCCCAGACAGCAGCACAGGGTGTGTTGTATCTCCGTTTTACTGTGGGTGATACCAAGGTCTGATTGCTGGAAGAGATGCTTGTTGCTGCTGAGTAAAAGTGTGAGTTGGCACAGGTTGGCGCTGACTTGGTGAAACGTGTTTCCCTGTGCTGCACCCAGAGAGCACCCTGGGAAAGGAGATAACTATCAGGAAAATATATAGCTATGGTGTTGCCAGGGATTTAATGCAGCAAAAATACTTCTGCTGTTACTGGATTCTGCTGGTTGAAGTGTACCTCCCTGCTGTTCAGGTCCCTTGTTGCTTTAATCCTTAGAAATTCAGGAGATGACATCAGTGGGAAGGAGCAGTCTGCCATGTGGTTAAGGATGGGATCCATGGTGCTTTGCTTCGAGGTAAGCTGGTCAAGTGCATTGCTGTAAAGAGTTTGCAATTTTATATGGTGAGAGCAGAAATAGGAAAGTACAACCCTAAGAGCAGGCAAAACAAATGTGCCCCAAAAGAATGTCAAAGACAAAAGATCTCCTGTGGTTGGGGGAGTCTCAAGGGACTTCTTCAGAGAAGTGGGTGTTGTGTTGGTCTGGAAAAGACCAAATGTGTACCTAGCTTTTCTTTCCTCCATTCCGTTTCTTCCCTGCTCCTACTTTCCTGAATGCTATTTCAGGAAAAGACTTTCACCTTAAGCATATATTTTATTGTATTAGCACATGTTAAGGCCTCTTAACAGAGCAAAGCTGAAAGAGTTTGCCTGGTACTGCTGCTAACAACAGGCAATGTCATTGATAGGATCATCAAAACAAAATTCAGCATCTACTGGGAAATTCTGAACTAATACAGACCTCAGAAAAGATTAATGAGGCTGCCTTTAATTTTAATCCCTGTTGTATCTTTATAGCAGTGCAGAAGATTACACACCACCACACATATCTAAGAGAAGCCTCAGACAACACCGTAACCCAGCATTTACATGTAGTCACAGCAACCTGCCCTGACCCTGTAAGGATCTAGTTCTGTTGCCTCCTGCTTTTCCACACCCCCAGTCATTAAAGTCCCTACATGTCTGTCACCTGCCAGGCCACTGCAGCCAGGGAAAAGGGAGGTGCTGACAACTTGTTCACTCAGATTAAGAAGTCTTGGTGGCAGTGAATGTGCTGCAGGGAATGTTTTGGCATTTGATATTCAATAATTATTGGCGTGAGGATGGGAAAGGCCTTTTTGACCTTTGCTGATACACAGTGACCTGAGGCCAGAGGCTCTTGCTGATTTGACCCAAGAAGTGTTTATGGACTCGGTACAAAAAAAGGGAGAGTTTTCACATGTGGAGGTGAGAGGGCAGCAAGAACCTGCAGCTGCCCCTAGGCATTGGTAGGCGCTGGATCAGGGCTTCCCACATCTTGGCTGACTATTTTAACCACTGAACCAGTGGGTGAAAGTAGCAGCAATGAAAACCAAACCCAACACCTTAATGAACCAAAAGAGAAAGTCATGATTCATATATCGGTCTACAGAGAGGATTCCCTACTCCCACTTCCTGTATACCTTCAAAGAACTAAAAAAAACTCACATTGGGTTTTTTTTTTCTTTGGGGGGGGGGTTGGTTTTGGTGTGGGTTTTTTTTTGTGTGTGTGTGGTTGGTTTTTTTTATTTTTTTAAGATGAGATTAGAAAGAATATTTTCAAAGACTGTTTAAGCCCTCACGGAAGTGGGCCTGCGCTCTGCCCTCCCCATCAGTTTTGCCAACAGCTGCCTGGGGCAGGCTCCACTCCCTGTACTGGCTTTTCATCTTGCAGGGAGGTTCCTGCTTCTTCTAGGTCCCCTGTGTAACTGAGGTGTTATAAATGCTAGCTGAAAAGTTAAATAAGTAACAGGGTGTAACTGCAGCCTAAATCATCCCTGTGACTCCAGTCCCTGTTTCTAGCTAGTAATCTGTGATGATTGTAGCAGGATTGTTTTCTAGGCTTGGAGGGTGAAAATGCCAGCTAGAGGAGAGTGGTGTATTTAGCTGAGGAGTTTGGTTTATCTGCTGAATATATTACTGATATGATCATTTGTATTTGACTCAGCATTCATTTAGTACACATGTATTAACAGACACTCATTAAAGTCAGATACAGGCTGCCTACTGCCTAATAGACCAAAAACTTCAGGCTACTCACATCACTATCCGATGTCCGCAGTATTTAGGCATATATATATTATATAATATATATTCAAGTATATACATATATACAAAAAACCCCACCATATGTATTTACACATACATGTGTGAATGTATGCATGTAGATATGTATGTATGTTTGGATTTCTTATTCCCCAAGACACTTAATGTTCTGCTGATCCTTTGATACAGAGGCAGCCTTGTGGATGCTCTCCAGCTGAAATGACCTAATTCAGTTTACGCTGTGAGTGTGGGGTTAGGCAGGGCTGTTCCGTGCTGTGTGTGCAGCCCAAACCCACACAGCCTGAGGTCAGTGGCAGCCCCACCAGTGCTTGGGAGGCTGCATCTAGAGTTCATCCTGCTCCAAAGAGCAGAGCAGCTGCAAGTGAGCATCCCTCTGGCCAGAGGGCAAGGAGCAGCTACTCTGCCCCAGGAGGGCATTAGCTGCATAAACCAGCTCCATGTGTATCAGGCCTGGTGCCAAGTGTCAGACAAGCTCATGGTTTATTTAATACAGCTGCTTCTTAAGCAGAGCCTGAGTCCTGTGCTGTGGGCTCCTTGCTGTGAACTTGCTGCCCACTCCATGGAGCGTAGTGAACATTCGTTAAGGAGCACACAGCACCCTGAAAATGCAGAGCGTCATCCTTTTGATGCATCAAATGCAGCATGGCCAGCAGGTTGAAGGAGGGGATTCTCTTCCACTCTGCTCTCATGAGACCCCACCTGGAGTACTGCATTCAGCTCTGGGGCCCCCAGTACAAGAGGGACATGGGCCTGCTTGAGGGAGTGCAGAGGAGGGCCATAAAGATTATTAGAGGTTCGGAGTATGAGAGAGTTGGTCTTTTTCAGCCTGGAGAAGAGAAGGCTCAGGGGAGACCTTATGACAGTCTTCCAGTACCTAAAGGGGGGCCTACATAAAATCTGGAGAGGGACTTTTTACAGAGGCATGTAGTGATAGGAAAAGGAGAATGACTTTAAATTGAAAGAGAATAGATTTAGATTAGATATTCATAAGAAATTATTTACTATGAGGGTGATGAGGCACTGGAACAGGTTGCCCAGAGAAGCCGTAGCAGCTCCATCCATGGCAGTGTTCAAGGCCAGGCTCATGGGGCTTTGAGCAATCTGGTCTAGTGGGAGGTGTCCCTGCCCGTGTCAGGGGGGTTGGAACTGGATGATCTGTAAGGTCTCTTCCAACCCAAACTATTCTGTGATTCTATGATTCTAACACTGTGGCTGATCATACGGTGTTGCTCGCAGCAGCAACGCACTGGCTGCTCATGACATCAGAGCAAAGGGGCAGCCAGTGGTTCAGGCACTTTGCTGTCAGATAACATCAGTGGGTGCTGCCACTTCTGCACCAGGGCAGATGGTGTAGGAAGCTGCTTGCTGTCATCTCACTTTCTGCACAAGTATCCCCAGAGCATCAGTAAAGTGCAAGATCTTGTCCTGTACTCAGATTTACTTGGAAAAATATATGTCACTTCATATTGGCTGCAATGCAACTAATACTTTCCAGACAGCTGCAGGTCTCTCTTATCCTCGGAAATATTCTTGTGGGGGAGTGACATGGAATATGTTCTCCTCAAATATTATTTGTATTTTATGTGTGTACTAATGCATGTGCAATACTGTCAGTGAGATTACCCCAGACTGTCACAAGTTGGAGACTATGTACCATTTGTTTCTACAATGGCAATTCTTACTGCTAGCATTTTGAATTATTTTTTAAAGATGAAAAGCAGAAACAAATATTGGGAAAGTCTTTCTTGAGACAGGGAAAATCATTCTTATTGCTCTTAGTTTATGAAACACTTAAAGGAGGTCAGACTTCTTTCCTTTGTAAAGATCGCACATGGGGGTACAGAATGATTTTCTGAAAGTCTCACAGTCTGTTACCTGCAGAGGTAGAATATCAATTATTAATTAAGCATTAAATAATTAATGTTAACAACTAAGAGGCTGATGGAGGGAAGGGGGTGGTAGGGCTATGTTCCGACTAAAGCACCTTGCTGTTACTCTGCCCCTTAAACTGCCCTGAAACAGATTTATACAACATCTTGCCTCTGCCTGTACAGCCTGTTCAGCTGCATTAGCTGAGCTGTGCCCTGGTCCTCCCTCTGTCCCCTTGCAAGGGGAGCAGGCCTTTGTCCACAGGAAAAGGAATACTAAAAGGAAAACAACACAACCCCCAAACCTCAGGAGCTGGTACTGTGCTTTGAAGGGAGCCAGCCTGCTCACTCACAGTGACTCATGACCTTGGTGGCTGTGAGCAGCATTCCTGGCATGAACCTGAAGCAGGATATTGGTGGATGCCATGGGCAGCTGTGGACATGTTTAGACTAAATGGGAGGTTTGGGTCTCAAGTAGCGAGGCTATGGCACACATCACCATTCCTGCAGCAAAACAGGCATGTGCCAGACTCAACAAGTACCAGGTACTCGACAGGAATGCTGTTTGCTTTTCAGGCACCTCTTGAGTAGTGCTCCTTGCTGTTGCTGACAGTGACCACAGCATCAAGAGGTCCATAACCTTAGTTGCCTGACGGCTGGGTAACTCCAGGGGTGTGTGAGGCAGTATTCAGCATGGAGGAGCCTGTGACAGTGGGGTGCTGCCAGGAACAGTGACTCAGAGCAGAGTGCTGACATCTCTGGCCATCACTGAGCTGCTGCATGCGGGCGTGTACCAGCTGCCACGCTCCTTCCTGAAGGAGCCTCTGTTGCTGTTCCTCTTTAAAAGTGATCAAATTAGCTGGTTGGAAGGACTATTATTCATAGTCATATTTCATTAGGTAAGCCTCCAAGGCGAGTGTGATGCCAGGGAAGGTGCAAGGTTAACTAGTCAGGGTGCTGAAATCTGCTCTTCTTACCTGACAAAAGCATGTATGAATTTCATTCTCGCACTGTGACACGGGGATGTACTTCCAGCTGGCCCTCAGCCTTTTGTTGCAACCACCTGCCTAAGATTCATTGCAATTTTATACTTCTTGAATGACTGTCTTGAATAGGTCTTTGATATGTTCCTACTAACCCTGTGTGTGTGTGAACAGAAGGAAGCACAGAAGCACTTGTCAGGACAACAGTAATTAGTTGCAACTTCCGAACTGAAACACATAACCACATAACTAATACAGTGTCATATACCAAGTATCAGTCATGCAATGAGAGGGTTGTGATGGTAATTAGATATTCCAGAGTTTTAGGGCAATTGTTGTGCCAGAAATCCTGCTCTGCTTGTACAAACTGTCCTAGGCAGTTGTCGTTTAAGCCCAGCTGGTAACTCAGCACCACACAGCAATTCGCTCACACTCTTCCTTCCCCCCTCCCCAGGAGTGGGGAGAAGAATTAAAAGAATGTAAAACCCACAGGTTTAGATAAGAACAGTTTAATAACTAAAGTACAGTATACTACTACTACTACTACTAATGGAAATAACAACAGGGGAGAGTAGAAAAACCAAAAGGGGAAAGGGAGAAAAACAATAAACACAAGTGATGCACAATAAAATTACTCACAACTCACTGACGGATACCCAGCCCAACCTAAGCAGCAATCTGCCCTTCTGGATGACTCCCCTCAGTTTATATACTGGGCATGACGTGCTGTGGTATGGAATACCCCTTTGGCTAGTTTGGGTCAGGTGTCCTGTCTCTGCTTCCTCTCAGCTTCTTGTGCCCCTGCTCATTGGCAGAGCATGAGACTGAAAAGTCCTTGATCAGGGTAAGCATTACTTAGCAACAACTAAAACATTGGTGTGTTATCAGCGTTGTTCTCAGACTGAAGCCAAAACAAAGCACTGCACCAGCTAATAGGAAGGAAATTAACTATCCCAGCCAAAACCAGGACAGCAGTATTAATTCATTTTGTAGCATCAAGCAGAGGGGCTGTTTGCATCTTAGAGTAACTATTGCAACCCTGCCTCCAAAGAGATGGCAGTTCCTCTGTGACATGTCTTCCTGTTTACCTTTCTTTCCTTGAAGTCTTTACAAGCTTCAAGAGCTGCCATCCTCCCTCATGAGTTTCTTGCATTCCACAGAGAGTGAAGAGTGGACATGCAAGAGGCTGACCCATTAAAGAGCAGTGACACAGTGATGGCAGTGCTGGAGCAACACTTCCCTCCGCCACAGACGCCACCAGCTTATGTGGGTATTGCTCACACAAGACTGATAGTGACTGTTTCTCTCTGATGGCACTTGGGAAAGGACCTCCTCACCTGTCCTACAAACATAGAGCACGGCGCGTGGAAAGCACCACGAGTCTTGTGCTCTGCCGAAGGGACTTAAAGCCTGAGAGCTTTACAAAATCATGTTTTCCTGCTCTTGGATGCAAGCATGCCAGTTTTACAATTGCCAGCAGCCCTTGTCTGCTGCCTACCAGTTTGGGGAAGAGATCTCAAACTTGCCCATGCCATCGGAGATGTGTGAATAAAAGGATCCGTGCCTGCCTTGGTGCCTGTGGCTCAACAATACATTCCACTGAAACCATCAGATTATGCAGTTTGGCTGTGGGTATCCAAAATACCTGTCACAGATCTGAGATATGTTTGCAATGACTAAACTCATGAGTCACTTCTCATGAACATTTGCCCTTGTAAAAGACATCTGGAAGGACAGCCCTTCCTGTCTGATGCCACTCTGTTTGTTCTCTCCAGTATCACTGTGGCACTGCCAGATTTGTTTGGTTTGGGGACCCAACTTGGGCTTTTCCAGTGTTTGGGTTTTCTCAGTCATGGTGAGCATTGTTGCATTTTCATGGTCACCTCCAAAAGGGAAAGGATGGACTAACTGCCTACTGAACAACACAGGAACAAACTCAGCTGAGGCTAAAATTTAAATCACACTGTTTTTAATGTGCTAAGGCACTTAGTTAATAAAAGAGGGAGCTTAGTGACTGTGCAGACAGCTCAGCACCCTGTGCCTGTCAGAGGGAGGAGAGACAAGGAACACTGAGCTCCCAGTTTCCTCATTAGCTCCACTGCGGCTCCTTCTTTTTGATTTCCAAGAAACCTAACTTGGTTTTTCTCACCAAATGCCTCCCACCTCTATACCCCAAACTCTTCATGGTCTGTTTCTGTTTTTCTAAAGCATTTTGAACTAATGCTGCTTTCAGATCTGTCCCCAAGCCCTACTGGTACCATACTGGATCAGCTTTTTTAACCTTTCACCCTTTAATGGTCCTCTTACAATATGTACTGCTTCCACTTTGAATAATGGGAGATTCATTCTGCATCTTTTCCACATAGCAGTTGTTATTAAATCTCTGAATCCTGATGCAGTATTATCAGGCAGCTTCTACCAGCTGCTAGAATGGTAGGGCTGGATCTGCAGACCACTGATTTCTTTCATTTTGTGAAAACCATACAGGACTTAAGAAGGATCAGGTACTATTGTCACTGCAGACCTTTCACAGGTCATTAAACCAATCCCTGCACTGCCATTATTATTCTGAACAGGGAGGCAGCCCCATCCCAGCGTTATGAACTAGCTGAGAAAATTAGTCATTATCTTTTCAGTTCATCAGCTGAACCAAAATGTTAATAAAAGAAACAAAGATCAAAGGAGTGGGCAATAAGTAAATTTTGCAGGTGTTTCTTTAGGTTGAAAAAGCTTTGTCTGCATAAACCATCCCATCTGACCCAAAGCAAAATGTTGTGGGTTTTTTTTCCTTGCATTTATAATAACAAAAATAAGGAGAGGGTCTATACATAGATCTGTTCCTACACATCCAAATTTATATTTTACCAATAATACTTCACATAGCAGGTGGAAAAGATGGTAAAATAAAGGAAATTTAAGCCTATATCTGCCATTTAGGATCAGTGGAAACTTCCCTGGAGTGGGCTGGCCCAGGGGCTTTTAGGCAGACATATATGCCAATATATATTGGCCAAACGCCTTGGGAGAGACAGTTGTTCCTCCAGTTCTTCTCCCCTCCATGAAGAAACCCAGAAAATCATGTGAATAAAAGCCTTTGTGAGGATAAAGGAGAGAGGGTCATGGAGAGAAGCTGGAGAGAAGGATACCAGCCAAGCCCTCCCTCAGAAAGCAGCTGTGCCCCCATTGTGCTGGGTGAATGACAAGGCTCTGTAAGGCTGTCACGTTGACCCAAAATGTTGCGGCTGTGTCTAATTGACCAATAAATCATGTCTTGTTCCGGGATGACTTCCTGAACAGTGGGGTAATCACTGCTCCTTGGCTAAACGCTCCTTAGTGGGTGAGGTTTCTTTTGGAGTAGCTGTGAGTGCCTGGAGGTGAGTGGTTTTCAGTGGTGCAAACTGGAAGAGCGGATTTAAGAGCTAGGTCCCCTCTGCAGTGGGGAGAATTGTCACTAACACTTAATCATGGATTTGTTTGGTTGTTTTTTTTTTCCTAGAAATAACTTTCTGGGTTATATTTATGAACAGTTTTAAGGTGACTGGATTACTTTTAGAGGACAATTTGCAATTTCCTTCCGAGAAACTGCTGAGATCTACCTGTTAATTACTACTAGCAGCTCTGAGGATCCTTCTGGCAGGTGGAGATTGTATAGAAGAGACAGAAGTGAGACAAAACATTTTCCAAGCAAAGATATAATTAGAGATTAGAAAGACTGATCCTACTGCATAGTATAATTAGGAGATTATGGCGTGGCATTGCCCTGGATTAGTCTTGACAGAAAAACTCTACCCTGCTATATAAAACCTTACAAGTTTTGAAATGGAAGCCTGTAAAAAAATAGGTCTTCACTGTCTTAAACCCTTGTCCTGCAGCCTCACGCTGTTAAGTCTCGCATATTGAGGAGTGAATGGAAACTTGTGTGGTCTCCTGGGTCAGAGGTACAGAAACCCGTGACAGGTGATGCCCAGCATTTCTGCTCATGGAAACTGGTCCCATTTCAGCCTCCTCTGGTGTACCCAGCCCTCCCAGCCAAGCCTTTCTCTGCACCCTCCTGGGTGTAAGCAGCATGGGGCAGTGGGCTTGAGCACATCCTGCTCTGGCTTCTGGTCAGGTTCCTGTTGGTGTTTGGGAAGAGGCTTTCCCTTAGGGTTTGGGAAGAGGCTTGAAGAGCACCCACCATCCACCCAGCCCTGGGCATCACGTGGGAAGAGAGAACCATTCCCTGATGTGGTAAGGGCTGCCAGGGAAGGCACCCTATAGGTCAGTGGGCAGGGAGAGAGAGAGAAACCCTCCTGTCACAGAGTTCTGCATCAGCCAAGCCAGCCCCTAAATCAAATGAAGACAAATATAACTGTGAGAATCAGCTGCACAGATTACATTCCCTTACCTCCTACCCTAAAGCAGTCCTAAAATCAGTAACTAAAAAAAAAGACAAGAAATCACCCCTACATGGACCACCAGCAGGATAGGCTTGGTGTGCTCTTGGCACATTACTTGATTAATTCTTGCTAAAAGCCAATAAAACACTCCAGTGAAGCATCCCCCAAATCAAGCAGTACGACCAACACTGACATTCAACTGCAGTATTTTCTGTGGTCCTAAAGCTATAGATTCCTTGAAGAGGGCAGTGAGGAAGTGTAGTGCCCTCCCACAGCTCCAGCACTTTGCCATGAGTTTCTTCGTCACACACTGTGGTTGCAGCAGCAAGGCTGCTCACTTCCCACAGCATCTTCTTCTCTCCCTGTACCACTTTTTTCTTTTATCTAGTATTAATTCTCCAGCACAGAAGCCACATTTTTAATGTGTTAGATCTATTACTTGCTCACAGCAGTATAGGTTGTGAATGTGAGCAAAACTGAGTACTACACTTTCCTCATTATATACTCCCCAGCACACAGCTGGATAATTAGATCATAATAATCTGAAACTTATTATTAACAAGATTAAATTTAATTAACAAGAATGGATCTGTGGAAGAAATGCATGTGATGAAAGACTGGTGTGAGAAGGCCTTGCAGCCTCCACAGATCCTTTTCCTGTTTCTCTTTCTGCTGCTCAAAAATTGATGTACAATAAATGGCAGCCTTCACATGTAAATGCCAGGTAACTAGGGAAGATCTTGACTAAATCAAAGGCTACTTTTACTTTGGGGAGCACTGATTTTAACAAGGTCATTTGTCTTTCTCTTTCTGTTCAATCACAGAATGAAAAATAGCAGAATTTACAGAGAGAGCCATCAGCACATCATCTTGTCAGACAATTTGTCTGGAGACAAATAACTGTCCTGCTTTCTCAGCCTAAGAAGTTAATCTGAGCACTGTCTGTGGTCTAGTGATTTTGCTGAACTTCCCAGCGCTCACACCAAGCCAAATGTTCAGATTACTAAAATGAAAATATTTAAACATGTGATTTTAATTAAAAAAGTCCCAGAACAAGTGTTTGACTTCTCAGATATGCCCTCTTTTAGGGAGTTATTTGGAATTGATTTGCAATTATGTCTATAATACGAACTAAATCTTTGTGATACACCATAGGCTTGTCTAGTAAATGTAACTGTCTCCCCTCTACATTGCATTTTCCTTGGTCAAGATTATTATCCCCCTTGAGTACCTTACTTAGCCTTTTGCTATCTGACAAGCCAATTAAAAAGTTATTTGAAGCTGTAAATAAAGAAGTAGAATATTTAGAACTATAAAAAGTAATCTGAATATTTCTATAAAAGCACCCATCTGGGGAACATTAAATGACTGCAATGTATAGTCAGGAATAAAACGTACCACAGAAAACTGGAACTGTCATTTCATCTCCCATTAAGAGATTAATTATTTTTCCTTTGACAGTGATAGCAGTTGAGCCTAAACATAATGACACATGATACAAAAGCATCAAAGCTTCTTTTATAAGAGCATATTGATAGTCATCTGCCTGGGATCCTACAAAGTACCATAGGAGTTTTTTCCCCCACATTTGACCCAGCAGGACTGTTAAGTGATTCATCAGAGGCTGCAGAATGGCTCAGGAGTTCCTGAAATCAGAGTGAATCCCTATTTCCAGAGTGGGTTTTGTTTTTCAAGGCGTTGAAGGTCTTACTGCTCCTAAAACATCTGCTTGCTTAAGGGATTTTTAAATGTGAGCCTCCTCACTTGTGTTTGGGATTCATTAGCCCTTGGGAGAAGAAACTCTGCCTGCATATCTAATACAATAACCTGAAAACATCTGTATTTAAAAGGAAGCCTACCAATGGCATGACAGCATATTTCTATGCAATAATCCTGTTGCTGCTGCATGGTGGCTGGTTTTGGGGTTCCCCCAATGCCTCCAAAGATGCAACTTGAGCTGCAGCGAACCCCAGTGCACAGCTCAGTCACTTAGTTTAAGGGGCCTGATGACTTCCAGGAACTGGGATGAGTTTCTAGGGCAGTCCAGCCTAGTTTTCCAGCAGATGGCAATAACCCATAATGGGAGAGCAGGAGCAGCCCTGCCAAATCCCGGTCGACTGTGAGAGGGGAAATGCAGGGAAGAGAGAGCAAGCCGATGAATAATAGATTACTAAAATCTAGCCAGCTAGAAAGTGCATACACAGGAGAGGGAAAGAGTGCATAATTCATCTATAATTGCTTGAGGAGGGGATTTAAGATATAGAGATGGGTTGCACATTCCCTTTGTTTCTTAAGTTTTCCAGTGGTGGAAATGTGTTTTTATTCACCGCCTTAGGGCTCAAAGGTGACCCAGCTACTGTCCTGCCATGTCAGGTGACACTGCTGGTCACATACAGGGTGCCAAGGCATGTCTGAAGCATGACCTAAACATGACTGTTGTCTGTAATACTGCAGGCAAAAAGTGGTGAGCATAGAACATGCATCTTAAAAAGACAGGGACAAAATCCTGATACTATCTTGCTGATGGCTATTTGATAGCTCCTGAAAATACTTATGAGGATTTTTTATCTTGTGATTCACTGTGAATCATCCTGCTCACTTTTTAAACCATCAAAATTATGTGAAGTTTGATTTTGTCACAGCAAATGGAAACCATTTAGCTTTCTTGTGCTTCTCCAGAATAAATGAGGGAACAAGAAAGAACAACACAGGTTGGCTAACCTGGAGTCTATAAAGTAGATTTCCTTGGGAATTTAGCAGGTTTGTGTCTAGAAGTGATGATTTTGTGCAATAAACTTACTTGCATTTGTCAGTTTCAAATGTCTCAAAAACCGGTGTTACAGAAAGCAACACACAGACCTATGCTCTCAGCTCACAGCTCTGCTTGTGCCAGCATCTCGTCCCTGCAAGTCAAAAATGTCAAGCTCTTCTGGAGGAATAGCAAATGCGACAACCTGCCCTGGTTTCCTATTCACTGGGGGAAGTACAAAAGTCTGGCCCATGCTGTAAAACCTGCTCATTTATAACTGCTGCCTTTCCACCGCTACCTGCGTAAAGCTCCCTTTGTTTTCTCGTCTTGCTATACTCTTGGCCTGAATGAAAGACTTTGGCAACAAGTTCCGTGTTCCAATTTGTGTGAAAATCTTTCTCAGTTTCTACTCTGCAACATTTCAGTATCACTGAATGAATGTTCCCTTCTTTTTTCTTTTGTTTTTATAAAAGAAACTTCAGAAACTGTTAATCTACTTTCTCCTTGCTGGGATGTTATATTTCTCTTACAGTGTTTCTTTGTGCTAGTCTCTTCCAAAGATAATTCATTTTCAATCTGATAAAAAAAGGCATAATAAAGTGGGAAGAATGGGTAATGACCACTCATGCAGAAAAATACTGAGCTACTCTCATGAGAGAAGTCAATTTTTTCATTTTGATGTCTCCCTTGCCCTTTTCCAAGATGGAAACTAGAAGGGATGAGTAAGATAACTGTTTTGGATGGGTATTTGATTGAGATTCTAATCACGTAATTGCAAGGGCAACAGTTACAGGCTTTATATGTTAGAAACTTGTAACTGTTTATTATTTACTTGCCACTGTATCAGCAGACCTGTTCTAACTTCTGCGGGCAAGACAGCTTGTCAGCCTCCACCACAACCTGTTTCATGCCTATTTTTGAATTATTATTCGTTCAGCACCTAATGAGACATTCAGTTTGTGGCTTGCATGGAGTACGTGGTCCAGATCACCAGCTCCGTGTTTATTTTACTGTTCTACTATGACAAAGCTGATGCAGGGAGGTGAATGCCAGCATTATCATTCAGTGCCAGAGGGACTAGCACAGAAAGCTGCAATTCGAGAGACCTGCTCAGAAGCAATTGTCATGTGCTTTATTTTCTGACCAAGAGACAAGATGCCTACAGACACTGTGTTTCTTTTAGTGATAACTTGTGGTTATTGATGCACTAAACAATTTCCATCAACCAAGAGTAGGAATGGATGATATATTTTCCAGTAAATAGTAAATTCACTGGAAAAAAACAAATAGAGTCTCATTCATTCAAAAACTTCATAGGTTTGATCTGAATTCGTTTGAACCATGCTGCCTAGGGAGAGCAAAGGAAGAGCGATGTCACTGTATTCCCATCACGGAGCTGGGGGAAGGGGCTGTCTCTCTTTGAACATTCACTCTCAGCATGAAAAACGCAGGTTCAGTGTCTGCTTGAGGGGATTTAAGCCCCCTCCACCACTTCTTTCTTAGTTCTTCATTGCTAACTGCCATGCCATTGAATATTCTGGGGTGCCTACAATCTTGTTGCTGCTGTTCCATTTAGCATTAATAATTAAATCTGGACTGAGCTTCAGATATCTTCCATCCTTGAGGAGTGCTCCAGGCTGAGAAACATTCACATCCTTTGTTGAAATGACTACTCATATATTTTCCACACACTAAGACTGTGCCAGGCAGAGGGACTGAAAGTGGCCCACATTAGAGTGACTGTCTCATGGTAAGGATGCTAATCTAGAAGAGATGGTAAACATGACTTTAAATCCAGTTTCTGCTTCATTTGCACTAAACTACAAGCTCTTTGTTTTACTCTAAAACTTAGCACATTTAAATTTGTTTTGACCCAAGTCAGGCCCTGGTTTTAATTCCTCCTCCCCCCTTTGCTTTTTTGTCTCAGCAGGAAGCTTGAGAACTCTCACTCCCCTTTCATTAGTTGCAAACATAATGATAACAGAACTCTGAGCCAATGAACACCTCTCACTTGGCTTTGGAGTTTATTCATCCCTAAGGTATAGCTATTATTTTGTAATTGGAAGCACCTTCTAGGTATTCTTTTATCAGTAGTATAATAGATTCTTACAGCTCTGCTTACTACTTCCTTGTGAAGCTGCCTTAGCGTTGACAGCTTTTATCTTGGCTCAGCTGGTTGCAGGAGCTCTGGGGCCCCTCCCTTGCAGGACATAGTTTCATCCTGACCGAAACCAGCATCCTACACAGTGTTCACTCTGTCACTAGAGCAGACAGGTGCTGCACCATTTTTCTTCCCACTCTGCAGGAAGAGATCATGATCTCAGTTATGTAAAACAGTGGATGGATCATACATATCATGTGCTGCCAAAGCCACGACCTAGTATGTACAAGGCTTCTAGACTTTACAATTACAAAATAAGCTAATTAGAACCTGCTAATATATCCATGGTTTTATTTCACAAGGTTCAAACGAGACTTTCCCCCTTTCAAAAATCTTTGTATTTGCCATCAATATTTTCATTAAGATGTTTAGCATTTATTAAGTTGAAACCTGACTTTCCAAATGGAGTCTGTGACTACATGAATCAATGATTTTGATGAAAATAAGAGAGTCTGGGGATTGGCCTAATGACAGTGGTACAGGTAAGAAGTTTATTTGAATGCTTTAGGGCATTCCAGCACAGTGAGTGGCTGAGGTTGTGGGTAAAGGCACTGGACAACAGCTATGGTGAAGAGGTGCAATGTAGAGTCACAGCTAACATCCTCTTTCTTACCCCCTTTATAAAAAAAAGGAGCAATTGTAAAGACAAGCTGCAATCTACCCAACATGTGCCACAGGATCCTTCACGTCAGCTTGGGGTGTAAACCCATGCTGGTCCAGCTAAAACAGTACAAATTTCCATTATTTCTAATGACACATCATTTTCACTATTTAAAAGACACAAAGACCTGGCCAATTGCTTTTGATTAGTTTCTCTCATGGTTTGTTCTCTAGTGAAAAACTTGAGTGACTCCTTCCTGGCTAGAAACAGCTGAGGCAGCAGAACTAACAGCAGCACTGACTGCATTACCTACAACATTATTGCTATGCCAGCCTTAGAGCAATGAAATACTTCGCAAGGGTTTATTCTCCTTTTTCAATGGAAGATGATTAGGCAAACAGGAAGAGCAAGGAAAACAGCAGAGAAACTTGCAGGAAAGCAAACATAAGACCAAATGTGGGCTTGAGTTTCTGAAGATATCTTTATTTGAAGAAGGAGCAACAGGATTGGAAAGGGTTTGGTCTCTGAACTCCAGTGACTCCTTGGGGATGGCTATGATATGCTGAAATTACTAAGAGCTCTGAGCCAGCACATAGTTTCCTTCATACCAGCCCACTCAGGGACTTGAAATAATGTTTTTGTCAGAAGCAAAGCACAGAACTGAAAGAAAGAAACACAGCATGTCATGTAAATGTCATAACCTTCTACCTGATTCTTTCTGCAGTAGCTGTTGGCACAGTTTTGTTTTCTCTGTTACGAAGCAGAATTAAATAGAAAAGATTTGGTGCAGGGGATATAATCAACAGAGGAACTGAAGTAGGAAGAATAAAAAGTGGCATCTGCTCTAGTAAATTAAACATGGTCACAGCACTAGAACTTGATCATCAATACTGTGAAATTGTTAGAACAGTCCTTCCCATGGTTTGGGGCAGACGCTAGCTTGCCATCTCCCATGTGTGTCCTGCAATTAGACCTTTCCCAACGGGTAGTCTACATACAAATTCCGGATTTTGAACAGTCAGAGCTCTATGGCTGTGGGGCCTCACCATCTGAGGGCTGCTTGGGCCTGCTGAACTCACTGGTGTAGGCACAGCCACAGAGAATTCAGGGCCCTTCACATTCTTCTTCCTTTGACATAAGCAACAAAGTCAAATCTTTTCTCTAAATGTATCTAACAGCATCTTTAAAGGAGTTATGATTTTTCCTGATTCTAGTGCACTCTCTGAAGTAATTCAAAATCTCCACCCTCCTGATGACAAAGAGCTTTTAAAGTAAATAGCAATAAAAAAGCCATTTTGCATCCATTTGGTTTAGCTTCTGTTGGTGTTTCCCATGACATGTTTTCAGAGAGAAATCAAAATCCCTCTTCACCTTTGTTGTGATCAACTAGAGAGCATGGAAATGGTTAGAGACCTCACAAAAGATGGAGCGCCCTGTTCAAATATTTCAAATAGTCTCTTCCATGCTAAATGATAGAAAAGTATTTTTTTCTTTCCTACTATTGGCTATTCAAGTTCTCATTTCTCTCATGTGTAGAAAGCACCTCCTAATTTCCAACTTACGTATCTTCACAGCTTGAACAGGAAAGACACCCTGCACATACAGCATTTCGTGCAGCAGCAGTTTGCCCAGTCACACAAACAGCCCTGGATGATGCAGCTGTGTCTGTGCTAGTAAAGAAAACAGGCTATGGATGTCCTTTGGAACTGGTGAGCTGGCACCATCCATCAGCTAAACTCTTTCACCCTCAGAAACAGGGTAGGTACATCCAAAATGCCTGATTCCCTTTCCACAGTCTCTGGTCTGTGTTATTTCTCAAACTGCTTGAACATGGAAAGATGCAGTTAGACCAAAACCATGCCAGGGAGCATGCTAACAATTGAACACTGTGGGTGGCCTCATTTGTTTACCAGCACAGCCATAGCCTTGGACTGTGATTTGAAAGAATGTTTACTGAGTTGAACATCACAGTTACCAGATGAAATATTTTTCTGTGTCACTGGGATCCATAGAGTGAAACCTCTTCCATCAGGACTGCTCGCCTGCTCTAGCAGTTTTCTTCAAGACCAACCCCATGGTGACCAAGAAACATCTTTAAAAGAAAATATCTTGTTTATGGAACAAAAGATTTCAGAGAAAATCTGAAATATAACACATACATGTATATTTTTCTGAGGACAGGTAGGACTAAATTCACTTCAGACAGCTGAAATTTAAAATTTTAATTAATATTTTTTCTCTGTGTAATTATTTTTGAACATGGCAAAATTTTGCCATTCACCAGTTCCAGTAGCAATGATTTCCACTGTTTAGCTACATCAACAGACTTTAGAGTGCAGTTGTTCTGATCACATACAGGCACCTACTTTAGGATGAGACTAATTATTCTCCAGACTCCTTTGATGGTAACAAATACAACCCCACTGATTCTCATGGGAGTTTAGACACCTAACTTTGATGTACAGACTAGTAGATACCAAACCCACTCCCCTGGCTTTACAATATGCCCGTTAAGCTGAGATTGAATCCCATCTGGTCTATGGATTTCTGCTGTTCCTCAGAAACAGCATTCAGTATATACTGGACAGCGCGGTATAACTCCACTTTGACCATCCACTGGGAACTTCACTGGACCTTGAGAAGCCTCTGTGGGATTAGCGATGTGCAGTACAAGTTTGAACTTCCAGTTCCAGAGCACCCAGAAGGGAGTGTGCTGCTTGCTGGGCCATGCCAGGCCCTTGCACTGGAGCGAGTTCTGAATTTGTGTCATTTGGGGAACCTGAAACTCCCTTGTGTGTCTCCTCGAAGTCTGAATTTTGTGCAATAATAAAAAGAACTTCAATACAAATAAAACATTTAACATACAAGATTTTATTTCTGTAATATCTTTATTTTGATTCAGCTTATCAGTGGTTCATAAACACAATTCCCTCTTTTCATTAGACAAAAAATAACCTACTTAGAAATAAAAGACATCGGTGCAGGACTATCCTTAATTCTCCAAGGTACAAATGCACATTTACATTGTGCTTTTTGAATATCAGTGTCTTTCATTATGGGTTTGTCCCACAAAAGTGATAACTACTATTTAAAGGATTGATTGTACTTTCTCTATATTTTGCTTGTTAGCTCATACTATGGCTAGATCAAGACATGATTAGTGCAGAGCTGACTAAGATTTAGCTTAGCCAAAGGTCTTAAGTCAAGGTAGAACAAAGAAATGTCCTCCTTCACCCACTGTCTGCTTTAGCAATCCTGTCAGAAATACCTTTCTCTGCTTTTAATTCTGTGCTGTGACTCAGAGGTGTATTTTCATGCTCAACACAGAAGAGACACAGTTTGGAATGCTATTCTTAAGAAGACAAATGTGATAAACAGTTTAACTACTCAGGTAAGTAGTGAGCCTGGTCTTGGCAAGAGCAGAATTAAAGGATCAGTTGGGCCAAAACAAACCTCGCTTTGTTCGTTAGTAATACTGACAATCAGATAGTTGTAAAAAATGGTTCTTTGCCTGCAAACTGAGACCGATAATACAAACAATAAGCACAGTCGAATTTTTGTCACAGATTCTGTTGGATGATCTCAGGGAGAGATAAATACTGAACACCACCACAGTGACCATGTGGCAAATGAACAGAGAGGAGTAAAAAACCATGCACTGACGCCAGGCCATTCTGGCTAATAGGATTTACAAAAATAATCTGCTGGCAAGATAGCAAAACCTTACAAATTCCTCTCTGCTTTTTTCACGTAAACCAAATAATCTTCTCAGAACTGTGAATAAAAGTTCCTCCTTAGGGCAGAGAACATTCCTTTGCAGTGTCATGGTGAAAGAAGTTCTTCGCTGAACTTCTGAGAAATCTGGGTTCCTATTTCTCTGTTCTTTATTTTCATTGTTCCCTTGTCAATTGACTTGCCTTATAGTGAACAGTTATATAAATAAAGGTGGCTCATCTGTTACTTGATTCAGGAGATGGGGTGTAAACTGACAAGTTCATGCAGAAAGCCCACAGTATCTGCACTTTTCTCAAAGTGCTTTTGTAGTAGCGAGAAAGAACAGAAAGGAGGAATTGATTGTGTTTAGATGTGTAGGTGGGAAAAGTATTTTTAGACAGAGGTGAGAGGCTAGAAGCTGTCATAAAACTGAGAGTAGGAGCAGATTAGACAGGAGATACGCCAGGTATCAAGGCAATTTGAACCAATTTATAAAATACACTTGTAAGTAGTAAACCAAAAATATTTTCTAGAACCAATATATCAGAACCATTTGCTTAATTAAGTGCATTTCTTTGACTAAGTTTAGGTTTCTCTAGTGCATATCACTACTGAAGTTATGTAAGACCAAACAGAGAGACAAAGCCTCTGAAATAATGAAGACACAAGGAAACAGCAAAATGAGCAAGGTATCTGCAGTATCTGCCTGTGAGATGTGAGAGAGCTTTTTGTATTTACCTTCTCAGTCATTTCCGAAAGAAAGAATCAACATAGTTCATAATGAGATTAGTCCGTTTGGTAAGGGGGGGTGGGGGTGGGGTGTGTGGCAAACAGTGAATAAACAACCCGGATTTAATGCCGATCCTGCTTTAAGCAGCACATTTCTGTTGGTTACCTAACATCAGTCCTGGTATTATGAGTAACAGGACAGCAATGTCCAAGCTCAGATACACATTTCAAATTACATTAAAACATGACGTGCATCTAGAATTACTGCAATTGAGGCACAAAACAAGGGACAGCTGAACTTTTAGAGGTTTGAAATAGAGGCCTTGGGAAAAAAAAATAGCAAAAAAGTAAAATGGGAGTTTGCCATTCAAATTTAATAGGCTCAGAATTTATACCCATGACCTTGGTATTTCAGAACTTTGTATCTACAGAAAGGAAGCATCCTTTCTATGTCTAATTCAAACACCAAAAATGGATTCTTCCAAGACTGGATTTTCAGAACTATGAAACTTGTTTTCCGTGGATTTGTGTTTTCTGACAGACTGTAAGTATTGGGTCAAGCTTTTCTCCACAGCCGTGTTATTTTCACTGTCAGTTTCCTAAGTGGCTTTTCCTGCCCCTCTATACAGCTGCCTACTTTCAGAAAACTTGTGGGAGCTTAATTACTTGGAGACAACTCCCTTTTGGCAAACATAGTTAAATCTGGACAAAGGTTTTGAAAGTTAGGCGTAACAGGACAGACGGACACAGTCCAAACACTGGCTTTTCATAAGGAATCAGCTTACAGAGACTGATGTGTGTGTGCATGTGAGTTATGATATAAAGCGTTCAAACACAATAGATACATGACTTAAGAGTCCTGTAGTTTCTACCATAGTTCACAAATACCACATAAAGCAATTGTAGTTGGCAATACTTTCAACATGAAATTTGTGAGGTTACTACATGTACTAGATCTTTCCATATAACATATGGTCCCATCTGAGTTGTCAGTGTGACAGTCATCCTACATCTCCAGGAAAACCAAGTCATGGTGAGTAAGGGTTGTAAACTCTAGCGCTTTCTACTCCAGTGAAATGGTAGAGAAATCTTCCACAGGCAGAATATGCAACAGATGCTAAAATTGGAACTTGGGCTGGACAGTTTATTTGTAATGAGGAATCTTTCATGACTGCATTTGGGCAGGGACTCAACATTACATATCTTCTGGCACCTACTTCTCTATTATGCATGTTGATATTATGTGGGCCCATTGGTTCAACACTGACTCAGAAGGAAGAGTGCCTCAGTCTGAATCACTAATGCCATGTCCTGCAGCACTCCAGTGAAGCCTTGGCAGTGAGGAAGGATAATTACAGTGTGGTTACTATGACTGATTTTTAAGATGGTTTTATGTATACCTCAGGCATGTCAGTAGGTAAAATGCAGTCAGCTTGCTTAGAAATACCCAAGTGTCCCAAATATACTATCTTCTACCACAAAATCGGGCATAGAGCTAAATTCTGTTAGACAAAACCCATACCTTCAATTTATCTCTTTTCCCCATACATATAATTTACAAAATAATAAGTATGACTATAAAACTACTGTCCTTTCACATGTTTCTTTTGCCTTTCAATGATAAATAGTGGAGAGCTATATAGAGAATTCGCTTATAACAGAAATACTAGCCTCTGGTCTATTTTTCCTGACTGTGAAAAGCTGCTGAACACAAAGGTGTGACAGGGGTATCAGCCTCACCACATCAACAGAATTTTAATAATGTGTTTTGTGGACAGACAGCCCAAGGTCTAACTATCTTGGTGTTGAGGGGGTATTTTCATAACCTATTCAGGCTAAGACACACCGAAGCAAAGCTTTAAGGCATTTGCAGTGTTTAGTACTTGTCTTGCATGTTGTCATATGCCTCCTAATACAAGCCATCAAGGAAATACTGATGTTGCAAATATCATTCAATATGAATGTGTCCACGTGTTCAGCATCTATCAATTTCTATCCCTTCCTCAAATAGAGTCTCAGTTTCGTTTCTCTCTTTCTGTTCCTTGCACTCCTCAGGTCTCTTTCCATTGCCTTTCTTTCCCTTCAGCAAACCTGTTCTTCCCACTTTTTGAGGATTTTACCGTCTTCTTCCTTCTTCTGTGTGTTAAAATAATCAAAGAAAGAGTTAGGACCAACATTAGTCTTGATTAGATTAATGGAGCACGGACAGTTTACACATCTCAGCGCCATTGTGTCAGGATGTTTGCAGATTCATTCAGATACCACTCTATCAGTTACAGTTACTTTATGCATTCAAAATTATCTTTGCAACTACGAGGACTAGATACCATTTTTGTTTTTTAAAAGAGAAAGATTACTTACAATGCGGAAATGCTGTGAAGGCCACATAAGTATGTCTAAACTGGATTCTTGGCTACTTTTACTAATATGAGATAGCAAGCAAATTAGAACAGCCGGATAGGACTATCTCTTACTGTTTCTTTTTGGTCAGACTATTTAGGAATTGTGGTTTCTTCAGTTTTCAACTATTCAACACTCAAACCCCCGTTTGCAACGAGAAAGTGTTGTGGTTTTTGCTTTCCATCTGTTCTTTTTATTACGGCAGAAAGGCCTAGATATTCCACATTACCATGTGAATTAGAAAGTGATCTTATCACTCTGGCACTGGATTACTTTAGCAGGCTCTAACAAAGACGGACAGCACAACAGACGACTAACCTGGGTCACGCTCACCGACCTGAAATTATGAGCAACCCGCTCTCTGGGGGCCAGGACCAGCACTAGCCTCTCCTTGAGCTCTTGTTTCGGTGAGAGGGCGGCAGCACCAGCCCCCGACCCCCGCCATGCCCAGCGCTGCCTGGGGCCCCAAAACTCAACTCTGGAGCCGGCGAGGGGCCGGGGCTCAGCCACCCGCCGATCCTTTCCCCATAGCAGCCTCAGGGGCCGCTAAGCACCATCAGCCCCGGGTACACCACCCACCGCGGCAGCAGCGCTGCGCGGGGCGGGGCGGACCGGACCGGCGGGGCTCGGTGTGAGCGGCGCCCGCCTCCCCCTGCCACACCCCCCACCTCCGTCGCGCCCCGCCCCCGGCACGTGACGGGGGAGCGGTGACGCCGCCGTGCCCCGGAGCTGACACTCGGCGCGGGGCGGGCGGGGAGTGGGAGCAGTCGCAGCAGCAAGCGCGAACTGGAGCGGGCCCCGGGCCTGGCTGGGGCGTCGGAGCAGGTGAGGGGCAGTGCCGTGTCTCTTGGCTCCGCGGCGGGGAGGAGGAAGTCGGCGGGCGCGGGGAGGAGCGTGGCGGCGGCGGCGCTGGGACAATCGGGCAGCACAGGGAGTCTCTGCGGAGGGCACGACCTCGCCGGCTCCCAGCGGCCCTGGCCCACCCCACCCCAGCACTGCCCGCCCGCCCTCTCCCGGGGATCGTCCCTCGCGCCGCGCCTCTGGTGGGGGTCTGGGCGGTGCCGCCCCGCGACGCCCCCCGCGGCGGTTTCGCTCCACAGTCGCCGTCGGGAGCGCCGGGCTGGCGGCGGCGCCGGGAGGCAGGTCTGCACCTGGGCGCTGCCGGGGCCGGGCCGCGCCGCCCGACCTGCCGTGTGTGCGCAGCGCCGCTCACCTGTGGGGCCGGTGGGGAACAAAGGGGGGCGGCGCGGCCTTCCCCGGGCGGCCCCGGTGACCGGTGGGGGGGCAGCCGTGGGTTATCGTGGGGAGGTTTGGCTGCGGTGGGTGGCACGGGTTTGCTGCCCTCCGTGGAGCCCAGGACTCGGTAGAAGCCCGCAGCGGGGAGCAGGTGGGGTGGTGATGTGCCGAGGGCGCGACAAGGTGCGGGAGCTGCGGCGGTGGCTGGAGAAGTTGTCCCGACAGCTGTGTTTGAAAGGCATAGCTTGTTCAGTGCTCTGAGTCATAGGCAATTATTAAGTGGTTACTTATTATGCCTTTAATTTTTAAAGGACGTGTGATCCGGGGGAAGCCAGTTTATTTGGAACTGGTGCTCGATTTCTAACCCGTGTTAGTAATTTCTGAGGAAGCAGTAAAGTATTAAGCTGAGGCGTTGCGCTTTGTCTCTATCTGTTGTTTGCATTTGCATCTATTTTTACACAACTTTTGCATGCTTTAGATGCATGATTTGCAGACAGCGGTGAGGGTTGGTTGTCTGCGTGAAAGTATTAGCTGAGAAGTTAGTTGTGATGAATGAAGAGGGGTGCTCCTCATGCAGGAAGGTAGGAACAAAGTCGAATTTTGGCAAGGTTATGGTGGGACCACTCTCTCAGTTAGTGGTCATGCAGTGCAGCTCGAGCCCCTAAGACTGCCCAGGGAGAAGCAGAATCACAGAACGCAGTGAGCTGCAGTCAGGGTGTCTCATCTGGCCTGAACTGTTAAGAATTTATCCTCATTTAGCTTCTGTAATAGAGTTTATTTCTGTATCAGCACTGCGGAAGGGTTCATTTCAGTGGTGGGTGAAGTTTGATGCTGAAAATGGAAAAAGATTACACAAGTCAACTGCTGCTGCTTTGTAGGACACCGTGAACAAGGTCACACGAAGAATTTTAAGGCGATTGGTTAATATCCTTGGTGGCATTTTTAGTATCTTATCATCTGTTTGTATTATAAAACAAGTAACAATTTTATAGCCATGGTAAGGATTTTTCTGAGAAGAAAATAAAAGAAATAGCAAAATGCCTTTTTAGTACATCTCAAGTCTCAGTTACCTGGTTCTAGATCAGAAGATAACAGTTTCTGATAGTTTCAAAACAGAGATACCAAGCACTTATTGTGTGCCTCCTGATGCCTATTTTTGGTCTTGAGTTCTAGGATAATGTTGAAGTTGAAGCTAGGGGTGATTTTATCTAATATGACATGTATGTATTAGATTAGCTATTAGGAAGAAATATTTTACTATGAGGGTGGTGAGACACTGGCACAGGTAGCCCAGAGAAGCTGTGGCTGCCCCATCCCTGGCAGTGTTCAAGGCCAGGTTGGACGGGTCTTTGAGCAACCTGGTCTAGAGGAAGGTGTCCATGGCAGGGGGCTGGAACTAGATGATCCTTTCCAGCTGTAACTACTCTGTGGTTCTGTATCACCTTTGGCCATACTTGTGATTCGATGCTTGTATGTGCTAGGGACATGCTTCTGGAAGACCGTTTTAGGGTCAGTTCAGCATATGGCTATGCAGTTCAGGTGAGTGCTGCCAGGCGGTGATGTGCTGCTGGAGGACATCACAATTAGCTGCCCTGTGGGCTGTGCTTAGGGTACAGGCAGTCTACCTTCTGTAGCACAATGGCTGAATTAAAAGAATTCAAACCAACTAAAACTTAATAGGTTTGGATCTGTGGAATCAAGGCAGGGGTAGCTATTTGCAGACCTGCAGGGTTAATGTTGACTTGCTGAGAAAGGTTTCCCACCTATACCATAGGTATCTTTGGTTCTCTCTGCTGAGGCAGGGAATTACAGCCTTGCTTGATCCTGATGATGTGATCTGTTTACAAAACTGTTTTAGTGTTCAGGCCAAATACAGAACACAGCCTGTCTCTTTTTGATCGTATGCTCAACATTACCAAATGTTTGCTATTGACTTGATAATTTTGCAGCTTGGATGAAAGAACAAAAATCATGCAGCTTATTTTTGTTGTTTCATTCTTTCATTTTGTTTTGGAAAGGGATGAGGTTGCAAAACTGACTTCAGAAGTGGATAGAGGCATTTTTTTGTATCTACTGTTATTTGACTTGTATTTATCAAAATTCTGTTTGTTTTTTTTTTAAGCATAAAATGCAATTTACAGAATCTGTCTTAAAGCTATGTTAAACATGCATTCTCAACAAATAGTTATATGGAATTGGCAAAAGAGAAATGAAAAAGCCAAGCTTTTAAACACTTGGTATCCCTGTGGGAAACCACAGGCTTTTGCTCTTTTTGGTTTCTGTATGGGAGAAGGAAAAAAAAGAGTGTAAATGGGTCCTACATTTCAGCTTCCAAGGTAGCAAACCTTAGAGGTATACTGAAACTTGGAAACGCTTACATTTTTCCCGTATATGACCTTGAAGCTGTGAAAGGGGCTGGTAGCAGCTTTTGAAGACTTGTTGGAAGGAGTCCGCTTTAGTAACAAGGAAAAAAATAACATTCGCATGGCAGAGGTTCCAAAACTAGGAAGAGAGTGGGAATAGCTGCCATTTGTTCATGTTTACCTTCTGTGACAATTGCTAAACAACTGCAGGGCTATGCTTAAAATACCTATTTATGTAGAACAGTAGGCAAGCAAGTTGTTTTGTACTGAGGCTGTAAATAGACTATAATGCTGTGAATTTTGATGTGCCATTTCATGACAGAGGGAGTAAACACCAGAAAGGAGCACCAGAATTCTTTTCTGCTGCTTTGTCTTCCTACTGTCAGCTTTGTTGAATGTGGTATCATCATTCCTCCTGACAAGTCCTTGATAAAATTGTAAGTCTGACCTTGTGATTGCATTTAGAATCTTGTAAATGAGGGTAGCTTTCAAGTTACCTGTAGGAAATGCTTCTTGGAAGGAAAAGAAGATGAGACTGTGGGAGAGAGACAGTTTTAAGATGAGGACTTCTGTCTTGGCATCATACTTGAGCTCTTTAGCTTCTTTTTCTAACAAGTTATGTAGGAAATGCATTTTTTTTTTTTTTTATAAGACTCAAACCAAAGAGCAGAAATAGTGAAGGAAAAACTGAAAAACTGTTAGGCTTTCTGCTTCAGCTCTCCCCAGAAGTCCTTTTTTGTTGTGGTTTCTGTCCCTAGCCCTGTTGAGGGTAGCTGAGTTCACTTGCATGTGTGTGCCTGCATGGAATTGCATTAGTTCCACTCTGTGGCAGGGTAAATGCTACAGATCTCATCACAAAGTCTTAACTTGCAGAGCTGCAAGTTCCTACATATTTTTTTTCTCATTCATGAAACATGCATTAAAAAAAAAATTGTTGATCTTTATAATAGATTAAATGTGGCAGCATTTTACTTGAATTCTCCCAGGTTCTGTTTGAATGCTAGAGATTTTTCCCTTTACTTGCATGCTTTTTCAAGATCAAGAAATCCTATCTTTCATGGTAATGTACTGTTGTGTTTAGTGTAAGTTGGCAAGACTAGCGCTTACACACTCATGAATTGGGACATTGATGTATGGTTAGAGAGAATTTGTAGTCCACAGGTGCAGATACAGTGGTGGTTGTCTGGATTATAAAATGCTTAAATTGTATTTCAAAATGTTAATGTAGTATTTATTAATCAATTTTGGTTTGGTTCATAGTTCTGTTTCTTTTTTTTTTTTGGGTGTGTGCTTCTGTTGTAGCCCTTAAAGTCTTGGTTAATTCAGGTTTTCTGTAAGGTAAATACCCCCAAAAGCTCATTTAAGAGCAAAGTAAATATGCAGTATTTAAATCACTGAAACCAAAGTATCTTGGAAGCATTGAGTTCTTTTATCTCATGCTACTATGGTTATAGATAAAATTCTGTGTCTGTGTTATACTAGCAATTTAAAGAAATAAATTAGAAAGTTATTATACCACCTATTTAGTAGACAACAGCTAGATGCAGAGGCAACATGATCTGCAGCCTCTGACAACGTGGGTCAGGTACCTTCTCTGGCTCGGTGAAGGTTAGCAGGCCCTATAGGGTGTGCAGCACGTGCACCTGGGCCAAAGACTGTCAGCCTGTGCTAAACCTGATTATTGTGGTGTAGCACTGGAGGAAGATTTAAAGGATTTTGCATGGAATTCTGAGCACTCTGAAGGGACTCTTTAATTAATTGAAAGAAGAATCAAAATAAGCAAGTAATAATACTCTTCTTGTGAATATTTTGATTAAAACCAAAGTAGTAACACAGTTCTGTGTGGAAATTAAGCCTGTGGGTAAGTAGGAGATATACTCAGACTAGTCAACCCCCCCCTCAAGGCCCCTGATGATCAATCAACCTTATTTAGTAGCAGAAACAGGCTTAATGAGCCACTGGATAGCAGGAAAAATGTGTGAAAAGGAGGGTTAAATCAGTGACTGAATTGTTCTACTGACTTTCTGTTTCATTGATGAGAAAAGTATCTGAAAATCTTGCAATTCCCATTGATTAATTAGTCCCATGTTGGCCTAAATTGAATAGCCAAGGTTACAGGTTTATTTTTTAAATTATTTTCATCTAAAGGGCTCTTAAACAATTACTTTATTACATATATAGGTATGTGTTTTTCTTTTTTTTTTCTTACAGCTCTGATTGTTAACAGCAAAATAACGCTTCAGAAACAGAATGTGGCTTACCTTTTGCCTGAGAAGGTGAAATCTTGTCAAATAGAAATGGCTGATAAAGGTGGGAAGATCCTTCCAGGACAGTTGTACATTGAAGTGGAGTACGACTATGAGTATGAGGCCAAGGACAAGAAAATTGTGATTAAGCAAGGGGAGAAATACATCTTGGTGAAAAAGACTAATGATGATTGGTGGCAAGTCAAAAGAGATGAAAATTCCAAACCCTTTTATGTGCCAGCACAGTATGTGAAGGAAATACCACGGAAAGCACTGATGCCACCAGTTAAACAGGCAAGCATTCTGCCAAATAACACTTTGAAGTTGACACATGGATTACAGAGATCAACAGAAAATGTGAATAAGTCACCAGAGCTTTCTAGTTTTGGAAAATCTTCTCCAGTTCAAGTGTCTTGCTTAGTTCGAGATGCCAATCAAAATCTGGGACCAAACAATAGTCAAACTCCTGGTTTGAGTCTGGACCTTACCCAAAACAATGGAAAACCTAACAATGAGTTGCAGTCTCCCAAGGTTTCTAATCAGTTTAGAACCATCTCCATGGGTCATTTCCCATGTCCAGAGTTTTTGGAAATAGAGAAGACCAGCTTTTTGCATGAACAGTCTTGTGATTCAGCAGGAGAAGGCTCAGAAAAAATTCACCAAGATTCAGAGTCTGGAGATGAACTCAGTAGTAGCTCCACAGAGCAAGTGCAGGTAAGCTGAAAAGCCAAAATAGTCCCTGCAAATTTGTGTGTGTGTGTTTTTTTTTGTTTTCCTTTTGTGTCCTTATTGCCATAATTGCTTGCTACTGTTTTCAGAATTATTCCTAATAAAATCAGTTTAAGTAAAAATTTCTTATCAGCATGAACTGGTTATAAAAAGTCTAAATAGTTGATGTTCGTAACTATTTCTTGCAGAAATACTTTGCTTGGAGATTAATTCTGTTTACGTTATCCTGTGATTGAATGTTACAGAAATACTTTTGTTCATTCTTTATTGTTTTGAGATGGCACTGAATTTGGGTTATATTTTTTTTTTCCAGAGGAAGGGAGCCTACTTCTATAACTCCTCACTTTCTGCTTGTTGAGATAATAGTGCTAGTTATTGTCATCTTTTTGTACATATGTGTATAGATAGCTTGAGAGTTGTAAATTGGTGTATTAGTAGGTTTAATAGTTTAAAAATGGTACTTAAGATTTATATGGAGTTTAATTTCTGGCTTGGGTATTTTATTTGTAAACTCTTCTTATAATCAGTCAGCCTTGCCAGTGCTGCTTCTCATGATTTTACTCTGGATTAAAACTCAAAACATGTGAGTTTGTTAATTAATATGGAAAAATCTCAGGAATGATGTACTCCCACGTTAGGCTCAAACTGAGCATTGATGGCCCTTTTACATAGTAAGGAGATTTCTCTCACTTCTTTAATTTTTTTTCTTGTTCTTTTACAGGCCTCCCCACCCCCAATGAAAGATTAGCACTCTGCCTTAGATAATCAGGTCATTTCTGGTAATTAGTCTATTGTAATCCAGGTTGGTTCTTGAACCAGTAATGTATGTGTACATACACATAATAGTACTGTGTGTCTGTATACAGATAATGTCCCCCACTGAGACACCCCCACTTGCCATCTTTGTCTAGGGAGATACTAAATTAGTTAAATTCTAAGGTTAAAAGCTCCCTAGCCTTGAACTTTTTTACTCTGTAATGTGAAACTGTTGTTGCTTGGGTACAAACTGATCCTTATAGTAAAATCCCACTTGCAGCATGTATTCAGAGTGTCAAAGGCACTCACTCGAGTGTGATATTCAAATAAAAGTTGATGCTAACTTTAGAAATAAAACATATCATGGAGACCTGTGAATCAGTACTTTGCTTATAAGGCACAATTAAGACAAGGCTGCTTAGTTAATGAGTGATTGTGGGAAGATCTTAAAGATACAGTATTGATTGGGTGATTTACGTAGTCTTGAATTGTATGAGCTCATGTATTTTTATTGAAATACTCAGAATCAGTAGTTTTTTCGATATTCTGCTCTACTCTTGGCCTTATTCTGGAAATTCAGAGTTTCTTTAGCTATGGGACTTCATAGAATCATAGAATAAAACCATAGAATAGTTAGAGTTGGAAAGGACCTTAAGATCATCTAGTTCCAACTCCCCTGCCATGGACAGGGACACCTCACACTAAACCATGCCACCCAAGGCTCTATCCCGCCTGGCTTTGAATGCTGCCAGGGATGGAGCATTCACAGCTTCCCTGGGCAACCTATTCCAGTGCCTCACCACCCTAACAGGAAAGAATTTCTTCCTTATATCCAACCTGAACTTCCCCTGTTTAAATTTGAACCCATTACCCCTTGTCCTACCACTACAGTCCCTAATGAAGAGTCCCTCCCCAGCATCCTTAGAGGCCCCCTTCAGATACTGGAAGGCTGCTATGAGGTCTCTATACAGCCTTTTCTTCTTCAGGCTGAACAGTCCCAACTTTCTCAGCCTATCTTTATACGGGAGGTGCTCCAGTCCCCTGATCATTCTCGTGGCCCTCCTCTGGACTTGTTCCATCAGTTCCATGTCCTTTTTATGTTGAGGACACCAGAACTGTACACGATACTCCCATGAGAGCAGAGTAGAAGGGCAGGATCACCTCCTTTGACCTGCTGGTCACGCTCCTTTTGATGCAGCCCAGGATACAGTTGGCTTTCTGGGCTGCAAGCGCACACTGAAGCTGGCTCATATTCATTTTCTCATCGACCAGCACCCCCAAGTCCTTCCCCGCAGGGCTGCTCTGAATCTCTTCCCTGCCCAACCTGTAGCTGTGCCTGGGATTGCTCCGACTCAGGTGTAGGACCTTGCACTTGTCGTGGTTAAACTTCATGAGGTTGACATCAGCCCACCTTATGAGCGTGTCAAGGTCCCTCTGGATGGCATTCCTTCCCTCCAGCATATTAACTGAACCACACAGCTTAGTCACAGCTCAATCCCACTGTCCATGTCATTGACAAAGAGGTTGAACAAGACCGGCCCCAACACTGATCCCTGAGGGACACCACTTGTTACAGGTCTCCAGCTGGACACGGAGCCATTGACCACAACTCTGTGTATGGCCATCCAGCTAGCTCGTTACCCACCGAGTGGTCCACCTATCAAATTGATGTCTTTCCAATTTAGAGACAAGGATGTTGTGTGGGACAGTGTTGAACGCTGACTCTCTCATGTGTCTACTATTTGTATTTTTATGTCAATTTTAACAACACTCCCAAATACTAAGGAATAAATAGGATTACTGAATTTATTTTTATAATTTGTTTCTTATGCAGTATAAAGATTAATCAATTTTCTTGCATCTTCTGTACAGTAGTGTCTTATCTCACTGTAGTAGATATGAGCCACTTGAAACTTGAAAGGATAAAATCATTATTAGGGTTTCTTTTTTTCAGTAGCATGTGTAGTAGTCCATCTATGCCATACTAATCAATTGCCATGGAAAGCATGAAAATACTAGGAAATGTTTAGAATATATCCTACTTTAAACAGTTCACCACACTAGAGTTTATATTGTATGTTAAGATGATTCCTTCTGTTGTGTTCACTATAGGTTAATGCATCTCCTTCTGTAAAGCAGATGAAATTAATGTTACATGGGTGTCTTTTGTCAAACAGGAAGAACTAGATGGCTTGCTGCTCAGTTTCCACTGGACTTTGTGACTGCTGTCACAGTCACATGTACTCTTCACTTTTCTCTTTCCTCCCACCCTCACAAATATATTTGACTCATTGCTACAGTTCACAAATAAGTTTGTATTTGTGTGGGACAGCCATGCACATATCTGTAGGCTTCACTGGGTTATGGAAGGTCTGAAGATGGGAGTTTTCACAGTGCTTAAAAATTTCAGGTCCTAAAAATGCTACATTTTGGCTGTGGAAAAAGCATGGCAGTTTGGCTGATGTCACTGAATAATTTGCCATTATTGTGGTCTTGGGTGACAAGAGTGCGGGTGCTCACTGTGCCTTGCAGTTGTCTGATTTTAAAACTGTGAAGTAACTTAATGCCATCGTGCACAATCATAGGCTCTTTAAATACAATGAGAATGTTTGACATTTAGTAACCATAGGGATTAGAGCTGTAGTAGCACTGATGTCACCGTTAGCTCAGTCTAGATATTTGGAGTGCTAGCCTTCTCACTGGAACAGCCTTGTGGGCTTTTTAGAATTCTTTCAATAATGAGCATTGTTTAGTAGAAATCAGCTGTGCAGAAATTAATGGCTCAGAAAGCTGTTTTTTATTGCTCTTAGTCTGTAGCGAGAACATCAAGTTCCTGGCTTTCACGCATAAAAAGGATTTCACTTCACAAGGCTGACTGTGGTTCTCCCTCCCCTGCCTGCTGTGGAGATCAGTTTATGCACTCTGCATTATAATAAACTCTAAGCTACAGGTGTTTTCCCTTAAATTTGTAAGATTAGCAGCTAGGATAACGTTAATAATAATGTCTTTGTGTATGTGATTTTGGGAAGGGGGGTTTAGAGCTGCTAGTATTCAGCCTTAGCCCAACCTTCAGTGTATTTTCAGTATCCTGAATAGAAATATATGAGATGAAGTTTTTCTGTGATGAGGTACTTATACGAGGAAGTTACATTATTTATTCTCTGAAGATTATCTTCCTTCTCCTTTCCGGTAATGAAGTGCAGGTTCTGCAGCTGTACAATCTCTGGCTCAGGCTCACTGTCTGTGGAAATACTGGAAGATCCAGAGCTTTCAAAGTGCTGCATAAAGGAAGAATTTTTGTAGCAGCTGAAATATTATATGAAAGGAAAAATGTGACAGTGTGAGATGAAGAATTTGTGAGTGAAGATGTAAACAAATGATCTGGTCAAGGGAAAGGTCAGGACTGAGTAATGAGTATTGTTGACATTTAACGCAAAACTATTCCAACTACTGGGTGCAGCTCTTGTGCGTAAGGCATTGTAAGAATCAGGTGACAGTTTATGGACTTGAACTGTAGGAAGGTTGGAGGTAATTAGGGAAAGTAGGGCTTGAGAGGAAACAAGGTCCAATTTAACTGAATTTCAGTCTCTGGTGGAGACAGTAACTGCATGTAGAATTGGAATTGAATGTTCAGGAGTGCTCAGCTGGGCGTTAAGAGTTACGTGAACAGGAAAGAAAAGTTGAAGCAAAAGTGGAAGACATTAAAAGTGGTCTTGAAAAGGAGCTTTGGGCAGTGTTTGCAGGTAAAATCTGAGTTTTGAGAAAGAAGGTGTACAGATGGAGCAAGATTTGGGTAAGTTCAGAGATCACATCAAGAATGGTTAGGTGTCACCTTTACAAAATATGGTGCTTTGGAATGAAGTTGTTACAGACAGAAATTGAAATCAGCTTTCAGCAATGCTAATGTATTTCACCTATGTGAAGTAACTTTGTTTCTGTTGAGTGTAACTTGTTCTGTCATTGCAGACAGGGAATGTGTTTAAGAATAAAATACATGAACTGTTTTAATGTTACTATTTATGCTTATGAAAAGTTACTTTTAATAGCAGGCTAGTTTGAATCATCATAAATATAGACAGTGACCTATTTGCAAAGATTGTTCTATCTTTCATCCTCTTTAGTAATTGACTATTGCATAAACTGTGAAGCACTAAAGGGGATTATCGCTAGGACGGGTGTTTTGCTTTGATTAATTGAGGAGTAGAGATCTTGCAGAGAGATCTTTCTGCCTTTACCTCTGTAGTTTCTGTGGGATTGCTATAACCTTAACTGAGTAAACTCTTTTTACTTTGCCTTTCTGTAGAAGATGTGAGAGCATGTCTTGTGGAGGTCTTGGTGCTCTTGACACTATCACTTAGGTGAAGGACTGGTGCCAAATCATTAGTGTTAGACTGCCTTCTTGCTGGTCAAACATTAAACTTCTAAAATAAATGGCTTTTACATTGCTTCTATTATAAAAAATTTCATGCTTTCTTTTCTTTTTTCTTTTTTTTTTTTCGTATCCCCCCCCCCCCCCCCCCCTTTCCTTTTCATTCATTTGCCCAACGAACCTGTGTCTTTCATCCTGGTAGAACCTCTTACTATCTCAAGCAAAGCTCAAGCTTAGTTCTTAAGGAATAACAGTCATAATATGGAATTGTTTATTCTTTCTTTTCATCTAGAAAAATATAATTTCTAATGTGCAATATGATTTTTGAGGTCTGCTGTTCCACCTGCATTTTCTTCTGAAGTAGTATAAAATACCACCCTTAGCAGAATCTTTAGGGATGGTGGAGTGAATGCTTAAATGGAAGAGCAGCAGTTGGAAAAGGAATGGGTGTTTTGTCTGACTGCTGCCTAAACTGAAAGCAGCTGGAGATACTGGGGCTTGCTTGTTCTGTATTGGCAGTGCTTTTGTTGGTTTTAAGTCTGGAACCTCCAGACATAGAACAAACTTAAATTGCTTTGTAATAATAAATTTGAGAATATTTGATCATATCTTGTTCTTGCACATAGCTCTGAATACAAACAATTGCATTTGGTATGTCTTTACTTAGTTACTATCTAGGCAGTTGTTTAACACTGCAGTGCTTGCCTATGGAATAAATGCGCTGTTCTTTTGTAGAATTCTAAAGAAAGTATCATTTGTTTCACAGCAGTGTGACGAAACAGTAGGGAACGTATGACTCGGTAGAATAAAATGCAGAACACTTTGTTTTGTTGGTTTTTTTAGGCAGCTTTCTCTGGAATAGTAGACATTTGTTCTTAAAAAATGAAAGCAAAATCTATGTGTATCTAGCACCCAAACAGCTGATAATTCTCTGACGTGCCTCACCAGATACGTTTGATTTAAAAACCCGAGAGAAATGGGTTTTGCCCTTATGTGGGGGTTTGTTCCAATACTAAAGGACAGTATTTTTTGGACAAAATGATCTCTCAAGATAATAAGAATTGGTGATATTCAAAAAGCTTCGTGATGGTGAGTAATTGGGCAATATAGTGTTAGATTACATTTATCAATTTTTAATTTATCTTAATACGGCTTCTGAGCTAGTTCTTGGGATAGACAGTAACTTTTTAGTTGATTGTTTTGTGAAAGTGCCAGGTTAATGCAGAGAATCAATCAAGAATAGAGGATATTAGTAGGAAATGGAGCAAAACAAAAATGCAGAGCTTCAAGCCCATTGTATTTCTGTATTTTTAAGTAGCGTGCGGTTGCTGGCCTCTTGTCTTGAAAAGGAGGTAATAGTGCTCAAAGTAGCATAGAAGAGATGAAAAGTATGAGCAGAGACATGGAATAATTCCTGTGTGAAGGCTTTGCACAAACCTTACATGCTAGTGGATGCACATTTAGTACTGCATGCAGAAGACTCCTGATTTTTAAGTTACTGTTGTAATTAAGATGCTGAAATGACTGAGAGCTTGTTGAGAAGTAAAATAACCTTAATTCCTCCCCTAGTTTTTATCTGCTTCTCCTGCCTTTATTTTTATGAAGTCTTTCGACAGAGACTTAGTGCTTCTGTACAGTGATGCTCTGAAGACTGGCATAGGTGTTTGGAGTATATATTTCAGTTAATTCTAATTCTCTGTCTGCTAGAAGTTTTGTAAATGAAAACTAAAAGTTGAGCTGTCTGAATGACTTGAGCTTATTGCCTATGTTAAGTTTTAATGTTGCATTATATGGCTTCACGTTCTATTTGTAATCAAATTAATCATTAGAACTTACTGGCTCCTATCTTAAATCTCAAATTACATATTAATTTCTGAATTTAATTAACATAGTGTTGTTTCCTTTTTTTAATGCTTTGCTTGGTGTATCTGGATAATCTTTGGTTCATCCAGTTAAATTGAGTAACTTTCCTGTGTTCTGTTTTGATGCAGTGCCGAAGAGCAGAGTTCTGTGTTTTCCGGCTCTGTCTAGCGTACGCGCTTGCCATCTTGTGCCTTTGTAGATTATCATTCAGTTGAATCACTTTGCTCTAGTTGCCACCTGGCTTGACAAATTTATTGTCAGTACAGCACTTAGATGGAACGGTGTTGTCTTAAGTGGTTTTGGGATGAAGTCTGTCAATAGCCAGTACGGTCAATAGCCGTTATTGCAACTTGAGTAGTCATAAATAGTCTAGTGCAAAGTCTGCAAATCTGCTGGATAGAAGGACACACGTGCCTATTTAGTGCTAACCATGTGATGGGACTTGTGCAACAAATTTGCTAATGTAAATAAATATTGTAATATTATGTCTGATAAACACAAAAATGCTGTTAACAAACTTTCTGGACTCTCAACTGAGTGTTAACTACTCTAGTAGTGTTGCATACACATTTACTTTCTAGACAGTTTAGCAGATTGCCAGGATATTGTTTAGAAATGATTCATGCTACAACAGAAGCTTTGTATCATGTTGCACATTATCATTGTTTGCTCTTTAAGTATTTAAAAGAAATTTTACCCTGTGGTACAGTGTTGTGACACTAAGGTTCTTGAGTGACTTTGGTTTGACTGCTTTTCCTGTTGAACTTGGATAAAGGTGCTTTCCTGCCTGCTTGTGGTCTGTCAACATGCTTGACACTATGCATGTCATAGAATGGTTTGGGTTTGAAAGGGACCTTAAAGATCATCTAGTGGGTTTATTGTGTGGGTAGTGTGGTGTTGTTTTGTGTGTGTGTTTTTACTTTTGTGTGTGTGTGTGTGTGTGTGTGTGTGTGTGTGTGTGTGTGTATGTGTGTGTGTTAAATCCTCCAAACGAGTCCCTTTATCCTGGCTGTGACTTTGTCCTTATTCTCCCTCTGAGGTGCTGCATTCTAACTTTTAATAGCATCTTCATGCTACCCCAAGGCCCTGAACTTTCCATACCATGATGTGTGTTACACCTTAGTGCTCATGCCTAGAAGCTATGCTAGAGGACTTAATTGCTTCCTCCCAGGCATGGTTTCACAGCTGGGCTCTGTGGCTGCCTTGCTTTAAGTTGGGAGGTGGAGCCAGAACTCTTAGAGAAGATGCAGTGTGGCCCTCCTAGTCCTTCAGACCCTTCACTCATTGCTCATTTCACTCGCTGAGCTCAGCTTCTTGCTTGTGCTCGTGCCTGTGGGAGATCCTAATCTGCTATCCACAGCAGCCTTCACAGTAGCAAGCTACAGCCTTCAGCTTTGCCTGCTTTCCTTCCTCTTGCCTTTGCCAGCGTTGAAGGGTTATGTTCATGTGATCGCCTGAGATGGGAGGAGATTTAGGGTGGGGGAAGTAAAATTTTAAGAGATTTTTGCTTGTTCTTCCATGCTGCTCTCACAAGGAAAGACCTCTCTCAGTTCTTTTTCCGGGTTTGAGATGACTTGTTCCTAGAGCAAGCTGTGGGTTGTGATGTACCAAGGTGCAAATTTTCCTTTAAGCTTGTTTACTTTTTGTTAATAGTATGTATAAAAACTATTAATCCTTTTTTGCCTTTTCCTACTCCAAAGTTCCTATAGTAACCATTGGTTGAGCAGAACTTGGGTATGTGCTTGTGCTCAATTATATTTATTGATTTATATCCCTTCCACCTATATGTAAAACCTTAACCTGGCTTTTGTCTTAAGTCATCTGAAAAACCCCAAACTTGTTTAATACCTATTTTTATCAAAGTGATAGTTACAAACTTACTTTATTTTAACATCTGTTTTAATGTTAAAGTGCATTAAGTGACAGAAGTAGACCTATTAATTCTGGATACTGAATTGCAGAAATAGTTGTTCTTAAAAATGAAAGCAATTCTTGCCAGTGTAAGGGAAATAAATGGGAAGAAAGGGTGCAGAAATGCATGGCTGAGTGTTTCATGCTTTCTGCCCTGAAACTGAATGCCAACGAACTGTCTCCAAGTAGAGAGAAACAGGCTAGAAATACAGTCAGAGGACAAATATATCTATTTTTAGTTGGGGGAGGGGAAGAGGGAGGGGAAAGATGCAACCTGTTTGATATTCCTGTGAGAATTTTACTGCTTTGCTTAGTTCTGCTGGAAGCAGTATGTGTAGCCTATTGCTGAGTATTTCTGGGGTTTTAAGGCTGTCGTTAACAGTACAGTTGTATACTTTTAGCATTTAAAAGAATAATTTAAGAAGTTAATTTTTTTTCTTTTTTTTAAGAGCACTTTTGAATTGGGGGGGTTGGGTCTGTTTCTAAAAACATTCATCCTAGTATTTGGTACGCTTCTGCAAAATGGAATCCTGATATTAAAACTGGAGTGATTGCAGCCTATTGCAGCCTATTGCAGCTCAGATAAAAGTTGAGAATTAAAAAAGACCTTAGAAGCACCATGACATAATTACTTTCAGGGTTTTTTTTGTTTGTTTTTTTTTGTGTGTGTGGTCTTGAAGAGCTACTAAAGGCAATATTTCCACTTTGCTCAAAAGTTGAAATAACTCTTGTATAAATATGGAAGCTACTAATGTTTTCTGTTCATCTTATTATGCTTTTTAAACCAGAATTTAAACCCAAAGTCTTGAATTAAATTGCTGTGTGTATATCTTGTCTGGCATGAGATTTGGATTTCTCCTTTATCCTTCATTACCAGGGAAAAAAACCCATGATGCATAATGTAGTAGTAGATGTTCTTTGTCTTAGTCATTAAAATACATGAGTTTGAGGGGGTTCAAGCAGCCCTAACAAAACCTCAAATTCTGATGGTGGTGTGCTGAAGCATATGTATCATGAGAGGCAGTGTCTTCTGAATTTAGAAGTATTTGTGACATTTTGTCTTAATTCTTCATGTCTCTCCCTCCAATGTAAATGGTGGATGTTAATATATGTGGGAATTTTATGGGTTATTTGGAAATTTTAACACACAAACTAAACAGCTGAGTAGATAGGTATAGTGGATGTGACAATACATAGACAGCTTCCGGACCGGTTAAGAGCCCAACTTATAACGGGAATTTGATCTTAGAATACTTTTCCAGTGGAGCTGGGACCTTCATTTCCTAAGTGACAGAATCAGAAAGTTTTTTTCCTAGTAAGAGGGGTTTACAAGCACAAAACACATAAAAAATGTTGATAAAACAAATACATTCATTTTAATGCCACACATTTGTTTTTCCCTCTTTTGCTTTTTGCTCTAAGGTTTGTTTGCTCCAGTCAGGCTGGTGAATATCCCATTTCAACATACTGGGAGACATCAAGGATGTCAAAGAAATGCAGTATTGTAAAATAGCAAAGACTCCTTTCAAAATGAAATTGCAGTCTGCTCGAAGTTGTTGTAGGGTGACTTTGTCTTGCACCTCATACAAAATCTTGCTGTCTGTCATGGAGCCTACTAATTACATGCAGTGTTACACATTAAACGTGAGAAAATACTGGATCTGAATGCAGATTTAGTAAAGGATAATCCACTACAGGGACTCATGTTTTTTAAAGATGGGGAAGTCTGATCTGTTCACCACTCTGTTTGAAACTTGCCAGGTTAATATGAGTTTTGTTGTTAAAATAACAAAATTGTAAATAATCTATTTTAATGGTGAATTAAATAAGAGCTTAACATATATTTAAAAGATTACTTGTTAGTTGAAATCATGTTTATGTATGCGAAAATGGCTTCGGTGATGCTTGATACTTACGTGGAGAAAAGCCTACAGAAGCAATCTATCAAAACATACCAAACAGCTTCTTGTTCCAAATACTTTTCAAGCTGCAGGATCTTTTCATATTAATTTCTTACACTAAGCATCTCAATAGAGGCATGCTTTAGGACAAGGGCCTTTTTTTTTTTTTTTTAATTAATATTTGTAACTTCTTCCAGCTACTAGATCCATTTTGTTATGATATGCCAACATGGCCAAAAGCTTTGTGCTGCCTTTTGCAAAAGCTGGTCTAAAATGTCAGGTTTTGCTCAATACAGATGACTCTGTGTTAAAATGTACAGTATACCCATGTGGTTTTAGCAGAGTTTATCAGTTTAATATCTTCCTGTAACGCTTACCCTGTATTCCTTCTGAGAGAATGATGGCTGTGAGGCTCATTGTACCTTGAGGCTTTGTTGCAGGTTTTACGATTGCTGTACTGTGAGTGCCATATTGCTTGCCCATCCTCTAATCCCCCATTTCAGTGGCAGTCCAAAAAGCACAGCTCTTAATACTTCCAGTAAGTGTTACTTAGAAGATGTAGTTAATCACCCTACGTACTTAGTTGTGAACACAAAAACATTTTGAGTAATGTTATTAAAACCTGTTCAGGTATTCAAATTTTTTAGTTTTTCCAGTAAGTATTTTTAATACAGCTGTTGTACGAGATGTGACTGAACAACAAAGTCTTAACAGTCATCAAGCAGAATGAGCTATTTATTGACAGTGGTGTTGCAGAAAGCTATCTGGGCAGTGGGCTGGTCAGCTTCCAGCAGTGTAACTGTACAGACCATGTGAGACCTGAAACCTGGAGCTCCTACAATGCCTGCACCTTTTAATAGAAGCTCAATGGAAATGTCTCTAGAAAACAGCATAGAAATTGATGGCAAAGTATTCTTACATACTTTAGTTTTAAATACGCTTGTTTTTCTGCTTGCTTTATTCGTGGCAAATTATTGTGACAAGCTTTTTTTTTTTTTTTCCCCCAGAAATAGTAGTGGTTTAACTGTCACTAGTTTGTGATAGTCTGCTTTAGCTAAATAGTCAAACAAATGCAACATACATCTAGAGGTGCATGATTTACTGATGACCATAGTAGAAAAATAGCACGCCTTTTCCCCCAGTGTATGTTTTTCTTTGAGACTCCCAGGAAGTTCAGCTTCCATTCAACCTGTTTTCTGCAGTTGAGCAGCTGCTTTCTGTCAGCTTTCAAGAACAGCTTTATGTGCTGAACCTTGCTATAGACTTCAGCATAGGGACTTTTAATGCTTACGTGTCATTAAAAGCATTTTTTAATTTTCCTCCTCCCCAGTAGCTTGTCAGATGGTGCTGCAATACTTTGTTATACTTGTAGTTTGAATGAGAATATTCTCTAAAGGCTGGTGGCTCCAGCTGATCCGCTGAGTGCTGAGCACGGAATTGTAATTCAGCTGCATGGGGGAGGGCCGTAGCGAGCTCAGGGCACTGCTTACTGAATGTTGCTTAATCAGCCTGAAGCTATTAGCAAGTTCTTGCCAGCTCAGCTGTAACCTGCTGCTAATAGGTTTGCTTTACTGCATAGGATAGCCAAAAAAGCCTGGAATATTTTAGTAGTTTTGAAGTAGCATAACGTTTCTCTTAATGAAGTATGACAGCATTTTCAAAACTCCCTCACACTATATAATGAGTACTATAAATTCATTCCTGTATACTAAGTGCTGGTACTTATCTGTGTATTTTCCTAATGAAAGTTTTCTTATGTGAATTTTTTGTTATAATTTTAAATTCAAATGTGCTATATAAAATAGATTTCTAGCAGCAAAAGTACCTGTATAATTAACCATTTTAATGTGCTCTCTTAATTTTGTCAGTTTTATATCTGTCAGATGATTTTGTAAAACTTCGGTCAAAAAAGAAAAACCCAAACAACTTTTGTGATGTTATTTTTTTTTTTTTTTTACTTTTTTATTTTTTAAATTACCCCTCAACCCCAGTATTTTAGAATGTGTTTTGTAACATGGATTCTGAGGTACACAGTGCACGGGGGTTAATGTGGTCTCTCTCATTCAGACCGTAAGCAGCAAGTTCCAGAGGGGGCTAGTGGCAGATACCCGAGTCTGTCGTTTTCTTTTTCCTCTCCACCTTTTGCTTTAGAGACAGGATTAATTTATTTTTTTTAGTGGCAGTTTAATAACTTCTTCATTTCACTGATAAATTGGGATGGATGTCTGATATCTAGGAATTACAGCAATTTTAATTTTTGGTTGTCAGCAGTGAAAAAATGGTGTTGCATGGCAGAAAGCCCATTCAAGTATGTACATTTATTTTACTGCTTTTAATAATCTGTGAATGTCTTACAATCATGGAAGAAGTGGGAAGGATTGCTGTTTCCCCACTTCCCACCTTGGTACTAGGCAGACAGCATGGGCAGTGTGTGCGGGCACGCATGTAGAGAAGAACGCAGCTTCCTGTGTTTATTGCAGGGTCTGGTTCATTTCCAGCCTCTTTCACTCATTTTTCTCTTACATCTAAGAGTCTTATCTCACTCCTGGAGCCTGACTTCAAGAGCATTTTTTACAGTCTTAATCCAGCAGCTCTTCTTGTAGTAAGAATGGCTCTAGTTTGAATGTAGTACCATATGTGGGAGGACCAGATGCCATCTTTATGTTAAGTGCGTCTTTAGCAGGCCCTGTCTGGAACTGTGACAGCAGGCTTTTGGAGATGGAGGCTGTACCTGAAACACCAAAATACTTGCTCTCCCCCCTTATTTGTGGCAAGCTGTACCTTTTGTGTTTTAACTCCTCACATAAGATGTCTTTCATCCTAGGAAAGCTGTGTTTGAGAAGGACTGCAAACAAGCAGTGATTTCTGTTAAACGGGTAATTACAGTTTGTTGTTGATGCTTGTCTGAAGGAATGAAATTGTTGCAGAAAGCTGGAATAAGGTAGTTTGTGTATGTGGGCACTGTTACTTACACAGTTTGCTTCTACAGCAAACACGGCATTTTACGTTGAACAGATCTTTCCAGGCCTTTAATTGAGAATTTTCAACATAGGATGTGAAAAGTTCAGTAGCAGGAAAAGTTGATTTCCTTTTCTTCATTAGTTATCAAAGGACTTGGCTGCAGCAGTCAGGGATAATTGTGGTGACTTCATAGTCTGATATGTACCAAAACTAGTAGAAAAAAGTATGGTGAAACAGAGGAAATGTGCCTGTGTACCATGTTAACTGTCAGTCCAATTTATAGTGATCTATCCAATCTATAAATGTTTTCACCTCAATATAACCTCCCTAAAATGGGTGTTTAAAAATAATAATATCCCGATCTGTGTTATGGGAAGCTTGGCTGATATGCTGTACTGTTTAACTTTCGTTCGGTTCAGTTTTCCTTCCACTGTACAGTTAGAAGCACTGAAGTGGAGCTGCTTCCTATTAAGTAGATTGGAAGAGGCAGAAAATAAAAAATGTATTTTGATTTGGTTACTGAAAAGCTGATGAGACGCTAATTCTTGAAATACCTAATTTCGTATTTAAAATCAGGTAGTTTGTCTATGGAGAGGGCCTTTAACCTCTTGATTCTCATGGTGCTTGACCACTGATCCACTATGGCTTTCTATCCAACAGTAGTCGTACAAGCCTGGAAGTGGAGATACTTTCAGTGGGTTTTTTAACCGATTTTTTTCCTTTGTCATATATTTGAATCCTTTGTCTTCAGTTGAAAATTAAGGTTTGATTTGGTTTTATTTATTTATTTTACTTGAATTGCTCAGTAGTTCATGTTAGGGCATAAGGGACAATTAGAACCTGTTCTGACACCTCTTTTGTAACACCAGCAAATGTAATACAATAATTTTTTGTGTGACACCTTGGAGCTGTTACATTTAAGGAAGATTGTTGGAGGACGCAAGATGCTCAGATTTAGTTTTGGCTCTTGAGGGTGGGTGGCTCTGCCAAGCTTCTGGAGATAGGCTTAGTCTGTTGCTGAGGAGCAGATTATCATTTGAATACCCTAGCATGCACTTAAAAGTGCATTTCTAGACCATATGACACTGCTATGGTTCCTTCATCAATTCTTTCATTGAAGATACGATAGATATATGTGAGGCTGTGTGCACTGATGCTATTTTGTGGTTCTCTATCCATTATGGTAGCATGCGATCTACTGAGTTTCTTTTTATCCTAGTGGCCACATTGAGATCATATTTGAACTGCAACAGTTTCAACTAACTGCTTTCAAACGGATGAATATTGAAGCTTAGATTACACTACAGTTACTCAGAAGCTTAGTGCTGAGCAAAAGCTCCTATGCCCAGTTCACTTAGTTTACAAGACCTGTACTTTGTATTACAAAATGCAGCTTGTTTTGTCATTTGCTTATTTGTAACTTCTCAGGCAAGAGAAGTGACTTGAAGTTTCCTGTCAGTGCTGCAGCTGTGAAAGCAAACCAGGGGAAATGGCCACAGGTCTCAATAAAACTGCCCTTCATTAAATGTGTGGAGTTTGCCATCTAAATAGTAACATTTGGGGTCTTTTTTCCTGCAAGTTATAGCTGGGAATTGACTTGCCCACTCCATTTCCGAGGGCAGTGAAGTGATAATTCACAGTCAAGGAAGACTTTCCAGTCATCAGGCTCATTTCAGGATATTGTTTCAGATGACTTAAAATCTGTACTGGAAAGCTGCTTGGTATACATATGATTTTATTGCCTTTGTGGTTATCTCTAAACACAGAAGTGGGTTTGTCATTATGGAACTTATATAGGTTTTTCAGAGCAGGTATTAATCCCACAAAGTAAGGCACTGTGTATGTGTTTCCTGTCTGGTTTGATTTGCATCTTACTAAAATTTTGGGCTAACCATGTTAAGAGAACAGGACAGGAGCCACTGTGGGATTGACATGACTGTGAGTGAATGGGTGCATGTCCTTATTTTTCTGAAATTTGAGGTGCTTGATTCTCCGGAACTCATCTCTCGTATCTGTGAGAATGTCTGAAATCAGAAGCATGTCTAGAGCTGGTGGAAACTTCTTTATCCATGTCATTTTTGCTACAGGCTGAAGAAAATTGTCCTCAGCTGCCTTTTCTTCCCTAAGTGATAGGGTGGTGGTGTTTCTCCCTTTCATTACTGGTGTGTTTCTGAATGTTTTGTAACTTCTGGGCTGTAACTTATTTTGGATATTGATATACTCTGAAGGCTTGCAGAGGAGAGGAAAACATAGCATCTTTTCTTGCTTAAATTAAGATATTCCCGTTATGCCTGACCTAGGTTTTTCTATTAAAAATTAGTATTAGTAATTTATTTTTTTTTTTAAATTTTGCAAGAAGTGGCTATGACTGTAAGTACTCTGGACAATGTACTGTTCTTCTTAAAAAATAAAATAAAATGAGAATTGACAGACAGCAGTCCAGCGTATTTAAGACTATATACTAGTTCTTTGCTTCACTACGCTTTCCATTCCATCTCATTTGATGACAGCTGTGGTGAGAGTATCTTTTCTGTCTAATTCTGTGAGGTAGTTCATTAGATGACAGTGTAATAGGCATTTTGTTGGGCTTGTTCACGCAAACTGGTGGAAGACCTTTAGCATTGCCAGACTGGGTGAATGCCTCACTGGTCAGTGAGCAACACTAGTATGTGCAAGTGCCTTGGTTTACTTGTTGCCTGAGACAGTCATAACAAGTAAAGCTTATCATCAGGTTTTGTCTTACAGGCACATGAATCGTCAGTATGTGATACCCTTTTCCCTGTGGTTGGAAGGGCTTGGGTGACTGCGAGAAAAAGACTTTATTTTATGCTGCATGTATAAATTATTGTGTGTGATATTTTCTGTTAAAATAGGTTTTTCTCAAAATACGAACAAAAACACTTTCTTTAGAGATTTTTTTTTTTTATTTTTTTTTCCCCACTACAAGTGGAGGACTTAAGCTAGTGAGCAGATCTGTAGTTCTCTCTTCATTCTTACTCATACTACTGTGTTCTGTACTCTGAGGTGACCGGAAGAGCTGTCCTTAATCAGCTTAAAAATCTTTGTTATTCCTTGTCTGAGCTACTTTGGGTCCTTATTTCTTCCTCTGACAATGGCATGAGGCCTCTTCTACTTTAGGTATGTTCTTTAATGCTTGGATCCCTGTGGTACTATATTTGTTCATATAGGCTCTTGATTTTTCTTAGGAAAAGGGACTTCAGTTGAACATTCTAGATGTTCATTCATACTTGTACAATAAAACAACTTCTAACTGCACATTTTTAGTAGTTTGCTCTCTTTGTTTCTAACTTCAGATGTGAGTGTGCTGCCTTTCAGGATGAGGGTTACAAATGTGTGCAACTATATAAAACCTTGTGAGAGTAATATACCCAGAGAGAAATCCCAACGTGGCTCTTTCTCACTGCACAGGGACAGAAGCAAGAATGCCAAAAGTGCAATTGAAAGTTCTTGATTAACCTTCACTTAAGCCTGCTAGGAAAGTTCTCTATTTTCTGGAGTCTGTTTAAGGTTTTCCAACCTAACCATTCTGTGATTCTATGCTTGAAGATAATTCCTTCCTCCCAGCCACCTACGGGGTTTAGTGAAGCAGCTAAACCTCCTTCAGAGCTAACAGGTCTTAAGGTCCTTCTTCTCTGTCTCCTGTCAGACACTTTAAAGGCATTTCTGACTAACCTTACAGCTACCTGCAAACACCTAAAGGGTCTAAATATGGTGGATTTTTTTGTTTGTTTGTTTGGGGTTTTTTTGTTTGTTTTTTTTTCTTTGTTTTAAAATCTCAATGGGGTTAATTTACTGCTATTCTAGGTGTTTTTTGTTTTTGTTTTTGTTTTCATAAGCTGCTACAGGGTCACATCAGCACCAGAGGTAGGGGGGAAGGAGATGGGGTTGTTCCCATTAGTAGTGGGTGGCCAGCAGACCAGCTTAGCTACATCTTAAAACTGTATCTGTAGTCTTTTATTTTCTGAAATAAATTTGTGGCAGTTCTTGTTTTATAAACATTGAGTGTTGGCCAAGTCCTTTGAACTGTGTGCTTCATTAATTTGGTGATATGAACAGAGTTAGCAAAAGCATTTGCTGGGCTTCTCGTGTAAGCAGAAGTGTCAGTGTGGCTTCTGCCTTTATGCACAAAGGGAATTCTTCCCTTGTGTGCATGGGGAGTTAGGGTAACTAACTCATTTAATATGGAAGATTACTTTTGGCTTTCCTTTCTGCTAAGATGAGCAAATCAGTTTTTCCAAAAGGAAAAGAGCAAAAAAGATAGATTTTTATTATGATGTGTTAAAAAGGATAGCTGTTGAAAAATATTCTTGAAATTTTGAAATATGGAAACAGACTTAAGAACATCCCAACATTTGTGTTTCCCTACCTTAGGTCTGGTTTTGGTTTAGAGTATAAATAAATTACTCTTGGACAGATTTAGTCATAATTTTTCCAGACTTTGGGCATATAATTTGATTTTTTTATTTGTAGAGGTATAGAGCCAAAATTGTGTATTTTGAATTTTGTGGCCAGTCAGGATCCCTAGAATGTACTTTTCAGATGTTGCTTTCCGGTTATAAACTGGGCAGTATTGAGATTTGTTTCTCAGGTTTTTAATATAATGTTTATGGAAGGTTATGTCAGTAGCTACACTGGCTGCTTTCTGAAGGGGTTGCCTGTTTATTCCCAAGTGGGACATTCTAGTAGCGCAGTAATAAACTAGGGGAAAGCTCTGAGAAGCAGATGAGGCGGGTAATGTAGTGCATGGTGGATTCTCAGGAAAGGATAGAGCCTAGCAGTTGCACAGGGGTATATATCCTTACTAATAAATTGGTAAGGCAAGCCAACAGAAATTATTCTAATATCCGATTTCATACTATACTGTGGTTTCTTCCTAGGCCACTTAGCTGTGTTATTCATGAGAGTTTGCCACCTTTATTTATTCCATATTATACTTCCAGTATACCAGTAAGCGTGACGATACTTTAGTTTTGTGCATACTGTTAGAATGCTGGTAAAGCTCTGCAGCTGTATATGTTGTTAAAATCCGTTAAGTGTTGCAGTTCATAAGCTCAAGAAGATATTTTGGAATTATTCTGTTACCTAACAAAGAAATACTAGCATAACAAATGCTTGCAGAATTTGCTGCCACAAGCAACATTTAGTGAAGCGGAGTTTCACACAAGTGAAATCTGCTTTTACAGCAGAGTAAAAGGACAACAGCTGTAAATGGTGTGGGAGTTATGCATTTTCTTGTCAAGTGTTTGGAATTAAATAACCTTTCTGACAGAATGCAGAGTTGATGACTGCTGTATTTTAGAACTTTCTCTTGCAAATTGTTCTTTTCTCTATTTACCCCCCTCAACTTTATAAAGTGAGCCACTAATATGCACATATATAGGTTTTAAATTCTTAATGGCTCTGGATTTTTCCTTCTCTTTCAAAGACTAGGATATTACAATTTTTGCTCTACTGAGTATCATTTTTTGCTAACTTGCACAGTAGTAATTCGATTACGTTCTGTTTGATCAAATGGAACTCAAGTTGGGTTTTTTTAGGCTTTTGAGCTTGCCTGGTAATACAAATCCAGTAACTTGTGTAGCTTGGGAATCTTATCAGAGGTGATGCTTACTTCCCCATCTGCACTTTCCATGATTGCCCAGATTTGCACTGCTTTGTGTAAGCACTGGACCCTCACCAAGTATGCTTACATGCTGTGGGACCTGTACTTTAGAAAATGCAAAGTGTAGGAAAAATGGCTATTCGGTTTGAAGTGACTTATGCTAATGGAAACTTCTTCTTGACCCTTAAGTTATTAGGAGTTCAAGTAGCACTGTTTTACCTCCCACTTACGCTTCATAGGAGCTAGTGTTTTAGATGTGCTATGGTGCTGTAATGGTGAGAGCACAGAAGATGCTAACAATCTGTCTTAAAAACTTTGTCCTTTATGAAGCAAATGAGATGTTTAGCTATACTTTAAAATAGTGAATGGCTCATTAAGTGAGGGGTCTCTAGCCCTCCTGTATTGGTTATTCTGCTGCCACACTTCCAAAAAGGGACTTATGCTTTTGTGATACTGCTGTTCTTAAAAGCAGTAATTGTTGGCATATTACAGGACAGTTTTCTACTGGGGAAAGCAACCTAGGTTTTTCTGATGTTTTCTTAGTGTACTTAGTTTTTTATAGAAAATAATCACTGAGAGACATAACAATTCCAACAGCTTTGTTCTTCATAAATCTGCATTTGAACATGTACTGTGCATTCCCCAGAGGTCAAGAATTGACAACAGTTAAACTAAAATACAGAATAAACTTGGTGTTTTCACTAGTATTGTTGAAACATCCTTTATTACAGAATCAGCTTCATACTGAAGATGGAGAAAAAATATAAATGTGTAAATCTACTACTGCATGACATGTCCAGGTTGTTCAAGATGTCGGCTAAATTTCTGTATGTTGAACATATCGATAGCTTTCATGGTGGACAGGGTTAAAAAGGAGTGAAGGACTTTTACTGGCTGACTTTTCAATATTATTAAATTTGGCCACTTTTACCTAATTGAAGTAAGCTTGCTGTGTGAGCATTTATGAAGTAAAGTGTTTCATATGGTATTTAGATTTTCTACTATAGGAAAAGCAGCTTTGTCTGTATCCTTGGACAAAAGCTTTTTTATGGAAGAGAGAAGCTAGATTGTGCAAGTGGCAAAGTACAAGTACGGTAAACACTGTCATCTTTGTGCATGTTTTACAAAGGATCCCATTGTAAGATCTTATTTCCACTTTTTAAAATACTTGACATTACTGGTACAATTCTTCAATCAATCATATACTTTCTTTTCTTGCTATAAACTGCTTAAGTTCATATGCCATAGTTTTGCTCACTGAGATGGTCATGAGCACTGCAAAAGTGTGAATGGGAAATCTGTAGACTGTACAGGGGAAAAAAGGTTTTCCGTCAGTTTTCTTTGATCGGTCACTTACGATGGATGATCTCTGCTCCTCAGAGACCCAGCCAGTTACTCCCCTCTGTAGCAGGCAAAGGCGTACCAGAGAGCCCTGCTGCCACAGCCACTTTCCCCTTCTGTTCATAAGAGCTCGTGAATGTGATCAGGGAAGCCACCTCTTGGCTTTCCATGCTATAGGATTTTTGCAGTGTCATTTAGTAAATCATTGTCTTGATGAGTATGAAAGTAATTAAACTCACTCCCTTTGGGCTGCCAAGAATAGGGAATGTATTTAGTTTGAGGCTTTTTGCTACACATCTAGAATTTTTGTCTTTTTTTTTTTTTTAAATTGATAGTGTTTACAGTATCACCAGATAAACATTTATATTTTTGGCAACTCTGGGAATCTTATTTTTTGCCTGTGTTACAGGAGAGCTGGAGCAGAAGGGAACTTAAATGGCTGAAATAACACAAGCGCGTTCTGGCAGAACACGATGTCCTATGTACGAAGACTCTTTGTTTCATAAAACAAAGTATTAATAGATGTATTTATATTTAAAAGAATTATATGCAAATGTATCCAGAAATAGAAGTAATAGCTCAGCCTGTAATTCAGTCTAAGTAAAAACTGACTGAAGTTAGAACTAAAAAACTAGATCAGATGCCTAATTTTACTGTTTTCAATGTAACAAAGTTACTAGCTAGCCATTTAAAAAAAGTTATTTTGAATGTGTCTGCTTAATTTTTAAATGTGGCATTTTAAATACTTAACTGGTGAACAGCCTTTATGAAACCGTATTTGAATGATTTGTACAGGATGTTTTAAATTCTGCATTGCTTTGCAATGCCTTTTTTTTAGTTCTCACTTTGTAATGATATAACAACTGAATATGAGAACTTTGGTGCAGCTAAATAATATTTATGGCTTGTCTGACATTTATAATCAAATATTAACAGGTATATAATATTCACTGTCATTTTTTTATGTACTCCTTAGGCTTAGTGAGTTATCCAGTTAAGGCTGGAAAAGGTTAGTGCATAAAAACTTGTTTGGGTTCCTGTTTCAGTTTGGCTTGTTAAATTAGTTGCTGTCTTCACCTTTGAGGTAGTAGAGGACTTGCTGAAAAATCCCTCTCATGGATATTTGGATATTACAGAATATTTTAAATGTGCCTGAATATGTTAGAAAGAAAGTAGGGTTCAGAACATATTTGTAAAAACATAAGCCAGCAGCAGAAAGAGGAAGGAGGGGATGAGCTAATTCTTCCACTTGAAGCTGTCACTTAGTGAAAATGAAACTGTAGATTTTTTGAGGTTTCTTTTAGATCATTCCTGTTGAATAAAGCTGGTATTGAAGTCCCAGGCCTTCCTAAAAGGACAGTGCCAATTCCTTGGCAAGAAGCTTGGTTGTTGAGGGAACTGGGATGCTTCATTCCGTCTTGGGATGCTGTGGGATGTGCCTGTATGCCTTTCTTAGGTTTGCTGGTGCAAAGAGCTAGTGTTCCCTCCTTTTCCTTCGGTGTAATTCTGTTCCTTCACATGTATGTGGACAATCTGTTTCTTGTACATAAGAGTATTAAGATGAGATTTGTGGTGGTGGTTTTTTTGTTGTTTTTTTTTTTTTTTCTTTTTCTTTCCCCATTTTTAGCAGCTAGTTTCAGCAATCCAAAGGCTGCTACTGTAATGGAAGCTTTTAATTTCAAATTCATTACACTAAGAAAAGCTGCAAACAGAGGCACAACAACTAAAGCAATTTTTTTGTGAAGGAGGTGGTAGGTGATGTTTTGCAGGCTAGCACTGCAGTCCCTTAAACAGAATTTTTTGTCTTGGATTTAAGTGCTGTAAAAGGAAAAAGTAATTGTCAGTTTCAAGGAAACTTTGTTTTCTGTCTTTTAATTGCTGGCATCCTCAATGCAGTATGTTCTCATTGCATGAAACTAAACCAAAGTCATTTTTAGGTGGTGGATAGGGAAGAGATCTGTTGTCTTTGTTTCTCCCAGAACAAAATGTTCAATGTGCTGAACCTTTTTAAAGTTTGCTTTGGTTTTGAATGCTTAAACAAATACTGCCATCTGGAAAAGGCAATTTGTGTAAGGTAACAGTGAAATTTAAGGTATCCTCTGAGAAGCTGATATGCATTTTGATGGTGAAAAGTGCCTTGTGAAGTATCCTAAGTTTGCTTTTCATTGCACTGAGCTCAAGTGTTAAGAGGCCTGATAGAGTATTTGCAGCCTTTGTTGAAAACGTTGACTGTTCATTCATGAATGATTAACAGGCTGTTTTATTTAAAGGCACGTACCTGTTTCCTCCTGTGCCAGTGTAGAAACTAGCTTCTGAAAAAGCTGTGTGTACAGTCCCTATTTGAAGAATGCTGTGTGTTCATCCAGAAAACTTTGCCCTGCCTGCAGGAAACTTTTCCTGGTCGATTTGCAAGGATTTAGAGCTAGCAAACTTTTCTGTGAGAGTGAACTTAAATAGGGCAGGTTACTAAAGTGTTAATACAGGACATTGTTGAGCTCAGAAAGAGGTCCTTACGTTAATAAAGCTGTCATAATGCTTGATGCCTGTACAATTTTCATTCAAGTTGCAACACCATAGAAGTATTTCTTTCTAGTTTATCACTTTTAGTAAGAGCCCTTCCCTGTTCTTAGCAGGAGAAAGCAACATGAAAAAGTCTGAAAAGCATATCAAATAACAAATGAATGTTGAAATGTTATGAGTATAAGGCATTTTATGTGCGCATGCATAGGCATGTTGAAGGATGTGTTCTTGTGATTCTGATAGTAAGAAGACAGAGTCTCTTTTAGTAGATTTATTTCCATGTTTATGAGCATCCGGAGCTTGTTAGTGCAAAACAAAACTCAGGGAATGAAGTTCTAGATGAAAATCCTTATGTGCATAATAGCTGTTTAGTGATTAGCATATATTTAAGTTTCCCTTAACTGCATATGTCTGGTTTTGGGAAAACAGCCATGGAAGTAGTCAGAAGCTACTTTGGTATAGATAATGCTTTACATACTCGGATTTATACCTTGGTAATGAGTAATGTGTTTGGTAAATGAAAGGAATGTAGTTCAATGCTTTTGGCTTGAAACTATTAAAGGGTTTTGCAGAGCAAAGTCTTGAATTTAAAACAGACATTTGAAATGAAACAGTGAGGCATTGCAGGGCCTGGGAGCTCTACAGGGACATCTGGTGTGACCTGCCTTTGCAGGGTTCTCCTTCTCAGGTTGGGGGAGAGACTACTGACCTTCCTGCCAACACTGATGTAAAAAGTACACCGAAGTTAATTTCAGGAAACTTTGAGCTTTCTAAAAGCTGGTTTCCTCATCTGTAAATGAGAAATTCTTCAAAATTAGCCTTGATAAGGTTGGGTGCTTTTGAACTGAGCATGATTATAGACACAATAATGTAACTTAGTTGTGCAGCTTGAGGTATGAGGAAGTATTACTGTGTGCGCTGTGGTTATTTAAAACTGTGCCTGATAAGAAAGTTGTATCCCTCAAAGATGTACTTATGAGCTAAAATGGGTGTTGTAGATAAATGGCTATGCATTTTTTTATGCTTTGCTGAAAGCAGTAACCTACAGGTGCCTTTCGGACATACTGTAATTCTCCCTGAAAAGTCTGTCAGAAGAGAGAGCAACAGGGATTGAGTAGCTGGAGGCTCGGTTGGCAGGACAGTTAGCTGTCTTCTTTGCTGTTGAGGACAAAAGTTCTGGCTTTCTCTTGAAAACCACAAATCAGTATATTGAGTTTGGAAGTAAAAAGCATTCAGAAGAAAACCCCTCATCACATATTATTGTTTAAAACTTAATTAGTATGAGTTATCATGGTAGTATCTTGGCTGTGGGCTTCCAGTATTGGCTTAGTACATACATGTCCTGCAGTTTTATCTGAAGTTGTTCTGGTTATAATGCTGAAAGCGTTGAAAAACACAGTGTGAAACCTCTGAGCCATATTCCTATGTGTTTAAGGTTTAAGAAAATGTTCAAAGAACTGTATTGAGTATTCTTTTTCATAGGCTTTCTATTTGGAAAACACTTATCAATACACAGATTTTAATAATGGCACCTCATTGTCTGTCTTAAAAAAACAATTGGCAGATGTAGGCCAGATAGCAAAGCATTCTTACTGTCTTTTGGGGAAGAGCAGCTTTAGGAGAACAGGAGTGTTGTGCAAACCACCAGCTTCCTGCTGCAGCAGCCAGGCTCTTGATGGAGCTGCTTTTGACACTTCCTTGAAATAGAGGAAGAACTTGAGGCTTTGTGCATTCCCCAGTGCAGGTGTATGTTGTAGATTCAAATTACAAGCCCAGTGGTTTAATGGTAGGATGATTTGTGTGGGAAATGCAGTTCTGCAGGCTGATGGGACAAAGGGGAATGGCTTTAAACTGAAAGGGGGTAGATTTAGATTAGATATTAAGAAGAAAATCTTTACTGTGAGGGTGGTGAGGCACTGGAAAGGGCTGCCCTGAGAAGCTGTGGCTGCCCCATCCCTGGCAGTGTCCAAGCCAGGTTCGATGGGGCTTTGAGCAGCTTGGTCTAGCGGGAGGTGTCCCTGCCTATGGCAGGGGGTTGGAACTGCATGATCTTTAAGGTCCCTTATAACTCAAACCTTTTTATGATTCTGTGATCAGGCAACCAAGGCAGAAACTGTGATCCCGAATGGGGAGACCTCAAAGTAACTTTCCTTGCTTCCCGGGAAATTGTTATTCATCCTCAAAGACAGTGAAATCATGTTTTGTTCATAGTAGAATTCTCTCAAGGGCAGCCATTCTACCCTCATCAAAAAAAAAACCAGGGAGGGGTGAGGGGGAGAAGGCTTGGGTAGTAGAAAAACAGTCTTTTACTGCTCATCAAGCTTTGTAACAGGTTTTTATTTCTTTAAATGAGGTAGAGGAGGATACTAATTGGTTTTGGCTCTATGATTTTGTCAGCGCTGAAGCTTTCTTGTTTTCCTTTGTGGTTTGCCTTAAACGTACTGTACTTGCTATATCTAGTAAGCTGGGTTTTCTCTTTCAAAGGCATAGAAAACAAGTCTGTGCCTGTTTTAATCTTATTAAGTTCCCCTCTAGCTGTTTCCCCTTTTGGTTGGGGATATTGCCCATATTTGGTTCTAGCTCTGGTGCAATCAGTTTATATCTGATTGTGTGGTATGGTATGCTGCCTTGCCTGAGCAAACCCTGGTCTAATTTATGAATAGATGTGGCCTAGATTAGCAGCTTTTGATTTTAATGTTTAAAAGTACATTATAAAAGATCTTTTATGTAATGCAATACGTTATTTTTTTTCCTGTGAAAAATGCAACAAGAGGCACAAGGACTTGCCTGCAGCAAAGCTGCTGAATTAAAACCAAGCAGGGGGAAGGGATGGTATAAACTACAGTTCCTTCCTTTAGAGTGCCTAAATAATATGGCCTAAAATAGAGATGGCAGTGCATTACCAGGAAATTATTCAATTTGGTTTAATAATAAGCTGCTTTCATGATCTCTTGCAATTCTGCATGGTGTGTTTTGTATATGTGTATTATGCTTCAAAAACTGAACATCTGAAAGTATATCTGTCTCTTAAACATATTAGTGGCTTATTTGAAAGTACTCATGGTTTCAGTGAGTGCCATGGACTTTTAACTATGCTTTCTGCCGGCCTCTATGTTAGCAAACTATTTATTAACAAGAAATTGTCATTGGTGTCTTTATTATTTGTTGTTCTGCTTGGATGCATATAGATAAAATTAAGTGAAAACGATTGCCCACTTCTGTTAGAGGAGTGGTAATCAGAACAATCGGTGCCATTGCCTAAAATATTTTTAAACAAGCATCTGTTTGGAAAAGCTTACAGGTAAACCATCCAGGTGTTTTCCACGGTCCCACCACTGTGCTCATCTTTCCAGCTGAACCGTCTACTTAGGTCTTGCTGAGAAGAAGTGCTGCTTTACATTCTGCATCTGTACTAGAAGTGAGGGGGAAAGGTTGGAGAACCATAGAATCCTAGAATAGTTAGGGGTTGGAAAGGACCTTAAGATCATCTCGTTCCAACCCTCCTGCCATGGACAGGGACACCTCACACTAAACCATGCCACCCAAGGCTCTGTCCAGCCTGGCCTTGAACACTGCCAGGGATGGAGCATTCACAACCTCCCTGGGTAACCCAGTTCAGTGCCTCACCACCCTAACAGGAAAGAATTTCCTCCTTATATCCAATCTAAACTTCTCCTGTTTAAATTTGAACCCATTACCCCTTGTCCTGTCACTACAGTCCCTAATGAAGAGTCCCTCCCCAGCATCCTTGTAAGCCCCCTTCAGATACTGGAAGGCTGCTATGAGGTCTCCACGCAGCCTTTTCTTCTCCAGGCTGAACAGCCCCAACTTCATACTGGAGGTGCTCTAATCCCCTGATCATCCTCGTGGCCCTCCTCTGGACTTGTTCCAACAGATCCATGTCCTTATTATGTTGAGGACCCCAGAACTGCACACAATACCCCAGATGAGGTCTCACAAGAGCAAAGTAGAGGGGCAGCCTTCGACCTGCTGGTCATGCTCCTTTTGATGTAGCCCAGGATATGGTTGGCTTTCTGGGCTGTGAGTGCACACTGAAGCCGGCTCATGTTCATTTTCTCATCGACCAGCACCCCCAAGTCCTTCTCTGTAGGGCTGCTCCGAATCTCTTCTTTGCCCAACCTGTAGCTGTGCCTGGGATTGCTTCGACCCAGGTGTAGGACCTTGCACTTGGCATGGTTAAACTTCATGAGGCTGGCATCAGCCCACCTTACAAGCGTGTTATCTTTGGCTAAGAAGTGGCATCTCAGAAACACTGTGTCTTGTCTTGAACAAGATCACATTGTTTACGGTTCCTGAGCAATATTTGCATTGTAAAGCTGAAGTTTTTCAACAAGGCAAGCATATAATTTTTTTAAACAATGATTCCAGTGTATTTCAAGTCCACTGTAAGACACAGTAATCAGCTGTCATCTTGAGAGATGATGAAAAATTGTTTCAGTAATAAATAAATGTCTTGTGATATCTACCTTACAGTTAATAATTGAATGTTTTTCATGCCCCAGCATCTCGTGGCTGTCCTTTGTGCTTTTGTACCTAACAACAAAAAAGGGAGTTTGTTGGTTTGTTTTACTACTGTAGTATATTCTGATTTGTAAGGGAGCATTCTAAAATTGTTTGCTCTTTAACAATACATATTTTCTCTCAATAGCCAACTACTCCACCAAGCCAAGGGAGGCCTGATTCACCAGTTTATGCTAATTTACAAGAACTGAAAATATCTCAGTCTGCACTTCCACCACTACCTACAAGTGCTCCGGTCCAAATAAATGGGGAATGGGAAACCCATAAAGATACAACTGGACGCTGTTATTACTACAACAGAGGATCACAGGAACGAACCTGGAAACCTCCACGGTGGGGCCGAGATGCAAGCATTAATAAAGGGGATACCCAGAGCCATGCAGATCATGAGGTAGTTGTTCTGAGACCACAAGCAGTGAGATTGTAATGCACGTGAATGCTGTTTTGCTGTGGAATTTGGGACTGCTGAGTTTTGGGGTGTGAAGGAATGTGTTCATTTGTCTTCTTGGTCATGTGTCTTGGTATGAAGTTGTAAACAGTTTAGCTCTTTAATTGCTTTTGTGTGCAAGAATGAGTACATGAGCTGTTTAAGAGAGTAATAAGTAGTAAACAGGTACTGCAGCTTTTCCTTTAAAGGTAATGGAAAACAAAGGAAAACTAATATATTTTGAAACTTAATAGGACTATAAATGACAGTAGAATAAGACAACCTTTGTAACTTCTCTGACAGAGAATGTGTTCTCTTTCCCAATGTATTTGGCACATTTTGGGGGGGAGGAGGGGAAATGTGACAGTGCTTCTAGAGCAGGATTTATAGGGACATGTTGAAAAAGGCAAGGGGAAATTATTTATTTTTTATCAAGACCAGTCAAATAAATGGTAAAACAAAGGCAAGGATATACAGGTGTTGGCTACTACTGGGTTATTGCTGTGACAGTTAAGTATGACATATTTTTCTTAGAGGAAAGTATTTTTGTAGAGGGGAATTAAGATGGATTTAGAGATCAAGATAGATGTAGAGAACTTGAGAGTTCTGGAGTAAAAACCAGACTTAATAGAGTTTGACAGCACTTTTCTCCTACATATAAAAAAAGACATAATTGAAGCTTCTATCAAAATAAAATAGATTGATTTTTATTTTTGTACTTAGATTTATACATATTTTAATAATATGTTCTATAATGCTTTTAAAACATTTTTTAAATATGACTTCAAACTCAAATTCTATTTAATGAATTATTAAAAAGGTGGAATAATAATGAATATAAAATAGGTTTAATTGGATACCTTGTTGTAGCTTTTTATTTGACCATTTGCTTAGGAGATTTGAATTTATTCACTTGTCAGTGATTTCTGCCTTGGATAGCTGTAGACCAAACTGGGAGAAAGGGCAGTTAAAGGAGCAATATTTTGTTGTCAAATTGTGTTAACTCTGAGAAAATGCCTTTCTTCATTCTGTGAATGACCCCCTAGAGAACAGAAGACAAGATCATTAAAATTACTGTGCTAGAAGCTCTGCCTAGCCAAGTGTCTAGGTCCAAGGTAGCAAATGCTGGTGGGGGGGAGGATATCCACCCCAGCTTTTGGAAATTAGCCATAGAAGCTTTTGATTATATTATGTTCAGGCCATGGACATATTCTGTAGATGTATCAATGTTTTGGGTTTTTTTTTTAATTATGCAAACCTTTTGCAAAGCCTTTGGGCAAAGCTTTGCCACAGACCTTGCTTAAGAGAGTTGAAGTGTACCATGAAGTTATTTATGTTAAAAGCATATTTCGGCTAATATTTGAGGTGCAGATATATTCAGTGCAGCCAGTTGCTAGGGAGAGCCAGGCATTGATTGGTGTGTTTTATCTGAACTACAGTGGTTCAGATAAAGCAAAGGAATAGCTGGGAGATGGATATAACTATTCAAATATGCTTAAAATTGTGCTCTTGTGTTTAAACAGTACTTAGGTTAATCAGTTTTCTGATTGAAAGAAAAAGCAAACATCAAGAAATCTTCTACATGTTTCACTTTTACATACTTTTTCAAATATGAATAGTTTAGGTCAATTTCCTCTGGAGCCTATTGTAGTATTTAGTTTTAAAATTTAATTGTGGAATGCTCAAAGATTTTAGATTGCTGGAAGCTCTGTTGTAGGTGTTTACCTCTGGAATGGTAGTGCCAGAAACAGGAGAGAAAGGAAAAAGGGACCCTTTTATTGCCTTTGGCAATGCCCTTCATAGCAGCCCTTACATCTGCAAGTATTTGAGCAGCCAAATTCTCTTGCCACAGGTAAACTGATAAAATGTTTGTGGCTGTTACTTTGGTATCTCTGACGATGGTCTGTTAATTTATCACTGGCTGTCCTTTTGCTGGATAAGACTCCTGTTTTTAGTATGGATAAGGTGATTGCTTTTTTGAGTAGTTACTCTCCTTGTAGTAACTGGCTTTCTGTTGTTATCATTCTTCCTCCTTTTCATGGAAGGACTTCCAGTAAATCTTCCTCCTCTGCAGATGATCCCTCCAACTTGTACTCATACATCAATACCATAACTTCGAAATTTAAGTACTGTGATTTCTGAATAGCAGGATGTGTTCTATCTGAAATGTTATGCCTTCTACCAGCCAAGGATCCAAGATAGCGTGAAAGTCAATGTGCACAGAATTCCTCAGGACTCTGTGGCATAGATATTGTTTTGGGAAGTGAATGCAGGGGGATTGATTTTTTTGTTTGTTTTTTGTGTGGCTTTTTTTCTCTTTGGTGCATGGAATTGATGCTTTGAATAATACTACAATGTCAGCAAGGAGATGAACAAGGTGTACAAGGAAACAAATTGTTTGACATGTCTGTGCAAAAATCTTTTCTACTCTACACACCAAAGTTGTTCCTTATATTATAATTCACTTCTACTTTCAGAAAATAATCTTAAACCTCAGCTAGCTGTGCCTGGTAGAAAGCCTTGCTTTTGCATTGCTTGTTGTGACATGCATCAGAGTTAGATGGACGAGAGCAAGTGGAAATTTGTAATATTTCAGGAGGCATTCAGAGAATTATAGAATGGTTTGGGTTGGAAAGGACCGTAAGATCATCTAGTTCTAACCCCTGGGCATGGGCAGGGATGCCTTACACTAGGCAGTGTTGCTGAAGGTCTCGTCCAACCTGGTCTTGAGCACTGCCAGGGATGGAGCATTACAACTTCCTTGGGCAGCCTGTTCCAGTGCCTCACCACCCCCACAGTAAAGAACTTCCTTGAATCTAATCTGAACTTCCCCTGTGTAAGTTTAAGACCATTACCCCTTGTCCTATCACTACAGTCCCTGTTGTACAAAACCTGTTGTATAAATACTGGCCTCTACAAAGGTGCAATTGGAGTTTCAAGTTGTCCTTAATGATTATTGTGTTGCCAGATACTGTTTGGGAATGGAAGAAAAGGGTTTTGGTATAAAGTTATGATGTTGGTGGAAAACCAAGGTAGCATGTCTCCCAAGATTTTTGAGGCAATCCAGATTACTAAAGCCAAGTCTCTTCATTCAGTAATGCAAATTTGTGGGAATAAAATTGAGATCAGAGTTTAAAATTGAGTAGCTGAAATCTGGTATAGAATTAAAAATTATATCAGTATAAATCAGTTGTTCTGAAAATACTTTGAATTGCCCAGCAATTATCAAATATTTCTGTACTGTAAAAATGCATCTCTTGCTCCCTGATGTAAGGTATAAAAATGTGAACTCCCTGAATTTATTACTATTCTCTTTCTAGTCAAATAACCTTTGATCTTTCAGATTTTAAGCACTTTCATTCTCAAAATTGCCTTGTATGTTTCCAACTACTTGTAGCATCTTTCATCAGAAGAAAACGACCACAGTTCTTGTTACAGCCAGTCAGATAGTCAGTATGGTTCTCCTCCAAAGGGTTGGTCAGAAGAGTTGGATGAACATGGTCAAACCTTATATACCAATGACTATACTAATGAAAAGGTACTATTTCCTTCTTCTCATCATGTGTTCTAAATCTTTTCCACTAATTCACTGTTAGAAATACAGATTTCTTTTCCAGAAGTGCATACCTCAGCAGTATCCTCTTGTTTTTTTTAAAAATGCATGAAACTTTAGCAATTGAACTGGCTTTTTTTTTTTTAATGTATGTTCTTTACTGCTTGGAAAAAGTTTTCTTATTTTCGGCTGGGTATTAGATTACATTAAGTGAACATATTATGTATATATATTTTTTTTTTTAAATTCCTGCCCTCCCTCATCTTCTTAGTTACACTTCAGGAATGAACTTCATATCAATATAATGTTTTTCTTACTGTCTTATAAAAAATTGTTCTTGTCTACATAGGCCTCGCAGTTAGGATGGTTTCGAGCTGAAAATAATACTGCTTTATCAGTTTCATCCTTTACCAAAGATTTTCAGTACTGCTTTCAGATGTAGGCAAACTTCTTAATCGAACTACAGCTGTATCAGCAGATTTATGTTCTGTTCTAATTGTCTAATTGCCGCTGACAACTTAGTGCGATTTTCGGTATGGCATAAAAATCTGTTTAGCATAGGATAGGTGACTCCTTGTTTATATTTGTAAGCAGTCAGTTTTTTTGTAACTGTTCACCAAAGTTGCATTTTGTTTTGTTTTTTCACTTCAAAAAGTGGTCACGGTAACAGTAGTTTATTGTATTATAGCACCACCTCTTCTGCAATTGATGTATGCACGTTTGTTTTGAAGTCTTTAAAGAACTGAGTTTTATGTCCATTTGGGAATCTTATCCTGCTTAATCTACTGCACTTTCCTATGTTTTAGCAAGCATGCAAACTTTTCTTTTTTTAAATTGCACTGGGATTGATAGAAAAGTGTTTCCCATCACAGCTTATTGGAAGACAGTCTTGTGAAATCTGCATGACCCAACAGCCTTGTTGTGTTTCTATGCATATTTTTGTGTAGTCTTCTTGTAGATGTTTGCTCATTACAGTTTTTCCCTTTCTGCATAACTAGTCACAGTTTTCATAGTTTTAACTCTCTAATTGTGGGAGCTGCATATAGAGCTTAAGTAAATATCTTTTTCATGATGTATCTAGGAACTGTATCTCATGTTCCTGTTGATATATTAAAAATTGAGTTGTTCACAAAGTGAACAACTTAAATTTTCTTAAATTATCAGCAGTTGCTGGCTGAGCTTCTTGTAATTCTGTAATTTGATGCATAAAATCCTTATGCAGATCTGATGCAAAGATTGTGCCTCTGTGTAAGAGTGAGATATGGCATCTTCAAAAATACCTATTTATCACAATCTCTTGGGTGATACTGCAGGACTATTTTCTGAAGAGTTATAAAGTATTAGTGAAACCAATTCAGGAAGCTGAAAATTGTGTTGCTGTCACTGCTAACTAGCCTTGGTTAGCTAATGGAGGTTGTGGACTAGATGCTGCTGAAGTGGATGGCACTTCATTGAAAATTAACTTTAAATCCCAAGTGTCAGATACTTACTGTGTTACGACTGTCATCCTGATTACATTTCCTGTTGTACATTTTCTTCTTTTTTTTCTACAGTGGATAAAGCATGCAGATGAACAAGGTAGACCGTACTACTACAGTGCTGATGGTTCCCGATCAGAATGGGAATTACCTAAGGTGAGTGACTTAAAAAAAGAACTTTGACAACTTGGGACTTTCAGCTCCTCTTCAGTAAATGCTCTATAGGGCCTTTAATGTGAGTTATTCACAAGAAGAGGTCTTACATATTGCACTTGGTTATTTCTTGCATTATTTGTGGAATTTCTGATCAAGAGAGAAGAAAATACTCTCAAGGACCATGAAAAATGGATGTATGTAAATATTCAGATGTCAAAGAAGATCTTATCTTTGCTGAACTGAGCTTTTCGTGCAAGGCTGCAAAATGATGTATGTGATCTTGCTGTGATAAATAAAGTTCTGTAGGAAAAAAGATTATTATTTTTTTTTATACAAAATGTTCCTGAGAAACTGTAGTCTATTTTTATTTATGTTTATACAGACAGGTGTTGAAAACCAAAACTTTCAGTAGAGTTTTGTGGTATTTTTGAGGATGACACAGTTTCACCAGAAATGTGTTCTCGTGTTTATTAATTATGTAAGTAAACCAGGAATTTGTAGGAAAATAAGAGCTAGGGACACGTAGTATGTGAGGATGTACCTAATACGGTTTAGTTCTCATTTTGACTTTGAAAAACTACTGGATGTTTTTCATAATGATGTAACTGTGTATGTCTTTCCGGTCACTAGGGTGTTAGTTCAATCCTACGTAGTAAGATGGCTGTTAAGAAAGCTTCATGCACAATGTGTGTCAAAGTATACAAAAGAGCATGTTTCTCAATTACTGCTCCTTCAGTCCAAGAGTTGGTGTCCTAAGTGGCTTTCACTTAGAAAGGATCCATCTCAATAGACAGTGCTTTTATAATATTTTTGAGAAAATACTTACAATTGAAATTTATGAATGAAGCTGTATGCTAGACTGTTTTATTATGTCAGTAAGAGAATTTGTATTGGAGTCACTGAAGAGTTGAGTTAGGTTTGTGAATTCTCCTGTGTTCATCTGATGTGTTAAGTAACAAGTTTTGTAAGATACTTTTGTAAGATACATAAACCTAACAATTTAGTCTATAACTATTGGTTTTAAAAGCTCCTTACTTATTGATTAGCTATTAGATTAAAAAGTCTGAAAAATCTGCTAGACCAGGTTTTACCGGAAGCAATTGTTTGTTCTGTCTGTATAACTGCAGTTAATTTTGGGGAATAATGTTTTGGCTACTTCATTCTGTGACTTCTGCAATGCAGAAAATTTTGACTGTGAAGTTGCTTTCCATGAAAATAGATTGGACTTGAACTAAACAGCAAATTACAGCAAGACATAAAGGTAATCCAGAACTGCTACTTGAGGCATATTAGCATAAAGGCATTGGGGGGGTCTAGTATTTGTGTGTTAGTACATGAAATTCTAACTAAACAGTAGTTCTAAACAAACATCTGAGCTCCACTGTATTAATAGCTACTTACAGAATGAAGCATAACATCTGTTTTGGAGTTCTGATTTAGTTCTTGCTTATATGAAAATCATCACATATTGCTGTTACAAATTTTCATTGAAAATTGCTACTCATGAGCTATTTGGACAGAATGTACTTCTTGAAAGGAGTAAATCTTCTGTGGCAACAAATACAACATTAATAAAAGTATCTGTATCTGAAGGACATCCAGCAGAACTGTTGCAGTTCTAACTGAAGCATGATTGAAGATTAGTGTCTCAAATCTTGCTGAAGCTGGTTCCAAAAGTCCTTAGGAACAAGTGAATTGAAAAGACAATGTAGACCACAGAAAAGTTATTAAGAAAAAATAATCTGTATTGAAAACTCATGAGTGGTGAAAGAAAACTGCAGGAAGACTTCAGCTCTTGTTTAAATGAAAATGAAGTTACTAAGTGTCCTGGTTTCAGATGTAGCAGTTTTGTGGTTTGTGTTTTTTGTTTGTTTTGTTGGGGTTTTTTTCTTTTTTTTTTTTTGGGGGGGGGCGGTGTTGGTTTTGTTGTTTGGGGTTTTGTGTTGGTTTGGGGTTTCCCCCCCCCAGCAGCTGATGCAGTGCTGTGTTTTGACTTTAGTCTGAGAGCAATGCTGATAACACACCAGTGTTTTAATTGTTGCTAAGTAATGCTTACCCTGATCAAGGACTTTTCAGTCTCATGCTCTGCCAGTGAGGAGGGGCACAGGAAGGTGGGAGGAAGCAGAGACAGGACACCTGACCCAAACTAGCCAAAGGGGTATTCCATACCACAGCACGCCATGCCCAGTATATAAACCGAGGAGAGTCACTCAGAAGGGCAGATAGCTGCTTAGGTTGGGCTGCTCAAGTCAGGCTGGGTGTCGGCTGGCCGGTGGTAAGCAATTGTATTGTGCATCACTTGTGTTTATTGGGGTTTTTCCTTTCCTCTTTTAGTTCTATATTCTCTCTCCATGTCATTTCTATTATTATTAGTAGTAGTAGTAGTAGTAGTTTGTACTTTAGATACTAAACAGCTCTTACCTCAATCCGTGGGGTTTTACATTCTTTTAATTCTCCTCCCCACCCTGCATGGAGGAGGGGTGGTGTGTGAGGTAGGTAAGCAAATGGCTGCATGATGCTGAGTTACCAGCTGAGTCTAAGAGAGGATGTTAGAGAAAAACTCTTACTTTTGGTCAGTTTGCTCCCCAGTGATTTAGTTCAAATTGCCTTCCAAAACTTGTTGTGAAATGAAGTGATGGAATAGCATGGTTGTGCAGTGCTGCTAAACCGGAAAAAGAAGATAATAATTTTGTTAGATGATTCTTAATAATTTAGACTTTGTTAGAACTAAAAATTTGAAGTAGCATGTTAACTGAGCTAATACTAAAACATTAATGTTTTTTATTGTAGCAGCATTAACTGTAAATATAAACATGCTTTGGAAAAACATTTCTGGTATTCCTGAACGTGTGTTAAAAATGGTGAGGTGATATACTGGGCATTGGGCACTGTTGCAAAACAAATTATTGTAGACAGTCTCATAGAAAACTCTCTAGTCATGTATATTTAAGTAACATCTAGGGATAGCTGAATGCTTCTGCCTAAAAATAATGTCTCAGATGGAATAGCTTTAACAACTGCTGGAAAGCCTATTAAGGCTCATAAGGAGTGTGACACAGAGAACAACATACTGAATTATTCTTTAAAATGGATAATAAGCTTTAACCATAATTTGTACTATATCTTGCAAAAGACTTTGAGTTTTCTCCTATGTCTGTGCATTCTGCTACATTCAGTTGTTGGTTATTGCCAATTATGTAAAAAAGAAAAAAAATAGCAAATAGAAGTTCATTCCTGCATAGATTACTATGATAAAATATATTTATTTCCTGTTTAGTGAATTAATAATACCTAAGTCATGTTGAGAAAGGCTACAACCCTATTCTAGAAACCTACTTTTTTCTAATGAGAGTTGTATAATTTAAACGAATGAGGAATCCTTATTAAGGGGTGGGAAGAAAGTTAAATTGATCTCAGGAATGAGACCTCTCTAACATCTAAAGAAGGTAATATATCAAGATGACCAAAAAAGTGAGGAAAACTATGTAATAAGTATTGAATGAAATAGCTCAAAGGGGAGATAAAGAGGACAAGCTAATAAAAAATAGAAATTAAGTATCTCAGTTTTTCAAAATGTGTTCCTAGGCTGATATCTAGCATGATGTTTGGCCATCACTGGGCTGAGCTCTCTGATTGAAGAGGAGAGTTTGAAAGAAAATGCATATATTCTAAGCCTCTGGACTGAACCCATAGTTTTGGTGTTAATATTTAAATAGTGTTATATTGCAATTACACTTTCTCTTCTCAGAAGTTCCTGTGGCATTAGCTCTCCTTGCTGTATCTACAGAGAAAGATAGAAGAGCTTAATTTTTGGCAGTCCTAATAGACTTGCAGTCTGTTAATTTGCTCTGCACTATCAATATTAAGTATGACCTCAGGGCCTCAGTTCTGATATTCAGGTGAATGATCTTCCTGCTGGAGACCTGAATGCTATCAAACAGAACATGCTATATAAAAAATCTCAATAAAACATGAAAACATGATGCAGATAATACCAGGAAGATATCATACAATCAAATGGGAAAAGAAAATAAAGATGAAAACATGTAAATGGGGCCAAGTTGTCTTACAGTAAATTTGTCTTGTTCTGAGCTGCGCTACTTGGTTTGGAGGTAACATACTGTGTGTTGGCATTCATATCCACTGTAAGTCTATGCACTAAATAGTATCATTAGCAATAGTGAATCCTGTTCACATTTTTGTCATAAACTTTGGGATTGCTTGGTGAAAGTTGAGACAGTTTCAGCCAATGTGAGGATCTAGATGGTTTTTAAGGACAAAAGTGCTAGTGATATGACAAACCTGCTTGTCCCAGTGGTCTCCTCATTCTGCATGCGTTCTGTTTAGGATCTGTTCCTTCAGCGCAGCTGACTTCTCCAGCTGCTGCCAGCAGACATCCCGTGGCAGAGAATGAGGAATTTTCTTTCCGTAGAGAAAAAGGGGAATGAAGTCCTTAGAAAGACAGAAATTACTGTTTTATTGATGTTGTTTGTTTATGTAGGTGTAAGAAAAGTGTTATGGATTTAGTTGGTAAGAAAAGCAGAAGCTGTAACATCGGTGTTAGGTCCATCACAGCACCAAGTAAGTTTATTCAAAGCCAGTAACAGCAGTAGCACTAAAGAGTGGTTTTGTTTTGAAGGAACATGTAAATTTTTTTTTTCCCTTCTAAATCTTTTGATTTCAAGCAGTTTGTTGGGACAGCTGCAAATAATATGTTAGAGTGTACAAGGTGCTAAAGGTACTAGGGTACCAGAGTATTTTTAAATGCTGCTCTTTTGGTCTTTGATCGCAAGAGCGTAAAATGCTTTTTACAAACTTTCACTGTGTATCTATTGCTTCCCACTCTTTTCTCCCTTCACCCACCCATTTCCTTTCATCTGGTTGAGGATGTTGTTAATGCAAACCAAGAAGAATCTTTTTCTGTTTCTTAAAGCTGACAGATCTGTGTCATCTCTGCAAAAATGGGGACAGCTGCTACAAATAACTTGGGGCTGTTACATTTATTTCAGACACAATTGGGCTAGGACAGAGCCTTGAGCCATTCAGAAATGAGGTTAAAATTAAATATAAATCACTCGGCCAGTTGAGAGGGTTAGAAAATTTTATACCAAGACAAAGAAAGATTTAAGTAGCTGGTGAAGGCATTGGACAAATTCAGCAATGAAAATAACCCTGTGTAACCTAAATTTATCCCACTGGTGTCCTTACCCTACACCAAGAGCTGTTGTACCAAGAATTCTCTGTAACTTGATGTATACAGTCAGGGTATGAACAACTGGCTTGTGTCCTCCCTCCCTGACAGGAGATGCTCCCAGTGAAATAGGAAACAAACTGAAGGGATGTGGCAGTAATGGGTTCATGTAATGGGACAAATTTGAGTTTGTGGAGGATTTTCAAGGAGTGGTAGTGTGTATGTTTGGAGTTTTGTGCTGCAGTATCAAAAGCTTTAGAATTAAGAAAACAACACCATACCCTTAGAAGGTGCTGTTAATGTTCATGGTGTAGCAGATGTGATGTTAAGGTACGTGGTGTAGTAGAGGTTGCTCTATCAGGCAGTGGGTAATCTTGAACGGGTCGGTTTTATTGCATTGTACAGCCCTTGCCTGATCTCTGTTTTCAGGATGACACCAAGGCTTAGGCACAGAAAGCCTGCTCAGAGTTATGGAAAACAAGATCTTTGTGTGAGGGAAGAAGAGCCCAACCTAGTTGTTTATCGTTACTGATAAACAGTGGGAAATATTGCAAATGCCTGTAGCAGAGGCAACAGCTCTGCAGGTGGAGTCATATAGAGTATCAATAAGTCAACCTGATTTGAAACTGTTCTGAAAGGCTTTTTGAACCAAGATGATTGGGTGGCGACAGGCCGAGGAGTAGCAGAGGTGGAGTCATCTGACTTGGCTGCGCTACTGGTACTGGCTGCTTCTCATTAGCCAGCAGACTCTACCTGATCTAGAGGATGGCTAGTTCAGTTGGATAATGCGGAGCCTGCAACAGTATCTGTATTTCACCCCCGCTTAATACAGTTTGTAATGAATAAAACCAAATCCCCCCAAAACCCCTCATAAACACCCGAGTGAAAGATTCACCTCTGTGGTGAAAAATGGGGCAAAAATGTCAAATGTTCCCTTTAAAGACTCATCAGTTTACTAACTATATTGCCAATGCAAATTATTTAAACTGCTAAGATATATATATCTCAGTGCTCCTGAGTTGTTAGCAGTGCTTTGTTAATTAGCCCCTTACACTGTTGCTTTGCTTTCTTCTTAAATATGCTTCGTAAAACTAGAATTTTGTATTACTTTATAGGTCTTTTCCCCTTCAAGATGGGGTTGCCTATTAGATAAGTTCACTGACAGCTTGTGGTGGTATCACAGGCACCTTTTAAATAGCGATCACCTGTAATTAGGCCTGTGTCAATATCCTAACTCTTAACATAATTTAAATTCAAGACAACAGTCTTTGACTATTTAAACTTCAGTTCCTCCAGTTACTCAAATGAAAAGTGCATAGAGGATTTTCATAAATAATATTCACTGGTGTCACTAAAGTGTCAGTCTATTTCTGAACTAAGTGGTTCTATTTCATAGCAAGAAATAGGTTTTAAAGGTCCACTTAAATATGTTAGAACTGCTGCAAGAACACTGTGGCAACCTTCTCTGATTCAGATACAGTTTCACTGAAAATTGCAATACCAGTGGGCAGTTCTGCTGCATATTGCTTAGGTTTCTGCCAGTTTTGAGTTGTAGGAGCATCTGCAGAGTGAATGTTTCTGTAACAAGAAAGTAAGCTAGTATTAGATTGCTTGCAGCATGAATGATGGTTCTGCTTTTGATGTAAGAAGGGGACAAAGAGAGAGCTACTAATCCTCACCACTGTAAGGAAGCAGTTGTCATGTGGGTGTAGATGTGCTGAGCCCAATACAAAGTCAATACAATCTCAGAAGTGAATTTCTGCAGTGGTAACCAATACATTTCTGTATATATAAGAACTACCAGGTTTTATTCTCAGTACTGCTTGATTCATTCACCTAGGACTATTTTACTTCTCTTCTGCATATTGAAATAATTCAATGAAATGCTAAAGTTACTTACCTTTTCAGCATCCTATTGATGTACTGGAGCATTAACTTTGTTCACAGCAAAGTACAAGCCTAACACAAGCATAGTTAGTTAGTAGTACAAGTGTACTACTGCCATGGTAGTAATGCTGGTTCTTTATTTGGGCAATAAACATAACTGTGTTCTGCAAATTAGCTTAAGTTTAGCTTTTTTGTTAATCAGGTTAAACCTTGCCGTGCTTTGTTGGCATGTGTAGGTATAGGCTAGGGTTGTCTTTAAAGACCTGAGGCTCTGAGCATATGGTAGGAATCAGCAACAAAACTGTGGAGTTCAGTGTGTTTGCGAAGATTTGTTGCTTTAACCTTTTTAAGTAAAAAGGACACTTGACTTCCCTTTGTTACTTCTCACCCAGTGGATTCTCGTCCTTTACATGCCTCTGCAAATGCTGCCTTTTGTTTCTCTTTTTGTGCAGATTTTAGTTTTCTGTTACCGAGTAGAAAGAATTTGTGATGACTTGAAAAAGCCATATACTGATACTGGCTTTTCTTGTTTGTACTTTTAGTATTAAACTTTGTTAGCAAAGAGTTGTTAAAAATTAATTCTTTTATTGTGTAATTCATTGTAATTGTATATAATTTAGAATGGCAATGCTGCTAAGTGTGCTGCAATGCTGGTATCTAATCAAATGCTGGGGCCTTCTTGTGACCTCCTTCACATTTTCTCAGCCTGTGCTTTGTATGCTCCTCTGTTATTAGAAAACCTATGTTATGATAAATCCGTTCTCTCCTTGGCTATTACAGCTCTGCTGAGTCTTAAACTTGACCTAAACACCTAGCTGCAGGATAGTAGGGTTTTCCTTTTCTTGCACAAGAGCTAGACAGGTCGTATGGTACTGTCAGTGCAACAGGAAGAATGAGTATTAAAATCTTTTATTTATTCTAACTCCTTGGTAGTTCTTAATACACTGGTTGGTTTCAAATCCAGCAGTAAGCTGTCACACAAGAAATCAAACTTCCATCTGCCAGTGGACAGTATTATCCCAATAAGCCAGTCTTGGTTACTGCATTGGAGAGGACTACAGCAGAAAGAACAGTTCTTGAAGACTAAATGCAAAATTCAGTGGCCTTCAAACCAAGGCCATTTTCACAGCCTTGAATGACATCACGAATCTGAAAGTTTGCAGTGTTAAGATGTATGAATGGTATGTTCAAGTCGTATTTATGTGAATTAGATTCTACTTATAGTTTGATTTTTCTTTTTTCTCTTATTTAGTATAATGCTTCACCACAGCAGCAAAGAGATATAATAAAGAGTAGGAGTCTGGACAGGAGGCTACAAGAACCAATAGTTTTAACAAAATGGAGGCACAGCACAATTGTGTTGGATACCAATGATAAGGTAGGAGCAAGTTAAACAGCATCCTGGAATACCAACTGCTTTTGATGTGTGAAATATTTAATGTAACAGCAATAAGTATGCATGAATTTCTGAAATACAATTTTCCTTCTGTTGTATCATTATGTATAATATTCACTGCAATCAAGTGCTGTTCAACAACTTTGCTACTATTACTTTGTGAATAGTAGCTCTTTTCTTGTTATTCTTCAAGTATGTTAAGTGGTGTTAGTCCAGGGTTTGGTGCGTACAGCTGTTTTACTTATAATTTGGAATTTCCTAATTAAGTTTAGGCTATGGAGTGTAATTAGTATTTGAATTCAAGAGTTATGGATGTGGGTGAGGTGCTCATCTAAAGTATGTTGAAATGTCATGCCTCGATGTTTCAATTATAGGAAACACCAAGTAGGAATACACTTGAAAGATTGCAGATGAATAACTGAAATATTCATAGAATTGAAATAAAAGTTGCACTTGCTAAGCTAAAAACTATGCCTAAAAGATGTAAGTATTAGTTTTACATACTGGATTTATCCCATTAATGACCGTTTCATTGACCTCCACTGTAATATCTTAAGAAGAAAAGCTCTGTGTGGTTACAGCAGAGTTATAATATTGTTTTTGAAGGACAGACAAGAGTACAGAAAGTGCTGAAACACTTGGCTTTGGTCCTGTCCAGAGCTGAGCTGGGAGTTTAGTCTGAAAAGAGCTGTTGGTTAGTAAAAACAAAAGCTGCTTTCTGCCCGTTCTTAGGGCATGTTCTTGATAGTCTGCACAGTAATAGATACTGTTTAGGCCAACAAGAAGACAGAGCCTCTCCCTTGCTTTCTCTCTGCCTGTTTCTCTCCAGTTTGATTTTTGTCCCAGCTGTTCCTGCTTCTGCAGAGACATTCATCGTGGGGGTGGGGAGGGTCAATGTGAGGTGAGTGGGGAGGACCTGAGATGGGTTATTGTAGGGTGGTAACTTGCTGGCTTCTGTGACTTCTCAGCAATCCATCCCAAGTTTCTTGGAAACAAATACTTTGTAATACTGAAATCATATCACAGACTACTCAGAATGAGATACCAGGAAACAGCATTGCAGCTCCCCTTTTCTAAAGATACAGGGGAAAATGGGATGAATGTAGATTTGGGAGTATGAAGAAAAGCCTAGAAGTTGAACAGTATAATCGCAGATGTCAAAGAAAACTTAAATGGGCAAAACACAGTACTTGTAATGAAAATGGATCTGCCCAGGATATTACTTGCTTGACCTGTTGCTTCTGGCCTGTTTCAGTGGCTTTCCTTGCTGAAGTAGAGTATAGGAGAGCGGGTTGTCATGAGCTGACTTAATTCCTAGAATGAGATTTACTGGATTTGATCTTAAGCTTTTGAGCTGTTTAGAAGATATCAGATATGATGTTGAGGAGCAGTGGACCATGCTTGTCTTGGGCTTTGCACCTGTACAAATTAGTTTAACTTGAGTGATTCTGAGAACCCCATACAGCTCCTTTCCCCTCCCTCCTCCTCCTTATGTATCCTGTATCAAGTGTGTTGTGATATTGCATGAGAGACAGTCTAGATGGAGGAGTCCTGATAAATCAAAGCTGGGTGAACACTTCCAGCCTGGTGCAGTTCACTCTTCATAGGTATGAGGAGTAAGTAAGAAAGAGAATGAACAATTCTATTTTGGAGATGGCTTAAAGTTTTGGCCTCACTTCTAAAGACTTACCTTTTTATTTTTTGGCATTAAGTTTACTTCTGTTCGGGAATGACCTTTATGTAGTGCTGCAGTGAATGAAGAAGGTCTTTTAAAACACTGATTATGTTGGTTTACTTTTCTCCAAGACTCAATGTTCAGACACTGACACCTTAAACCTAGTGAAGCAAACATGGAAGTGTAGAAATGCCTAGTGTAATAACCAAAGCAAACTTATATATGAGCCATATTTGTTAATTCTAAGTCAGTAGCTTAAAGTTGCAGCATGCATTTTTTTTGAATGGTAAAGAGACTATATATAGTTCATATAACAGCATAATGTTAATGCTTTGAAAAACTAATAAAAATGTGTAGTGGAACAATAAACTGGTGTTCTGTGGGAAGATAGGATTTGTTTAGTGCGTTGATACACCTGTTTTATTACCACTGACAGGCACACTGTTATACATCCTGCTTTAAATTAGTATGTGGAAAGGGAATAATTCATGACCAGAAATACTCGACTTCTTGTTTCAGAGCTGCTCAGTGTATGAAAGCTGTCTCAAATTGAGAATGAGACAGAACGAAAAACAAGCATGGTTCTCAGGATAGGTACATCAGCCCCAAGTTAGTTTTTTAGCTGGCTCCTAGGAAAGCTATTTTGTTTAGATTTACTTGTTTATTTTTCCTGGAAAATGAACACTGTTCTGTGAAAACAGGCCAGTCAAAAGAGTGCTTGAAATGTGTCAGGGTAAAACTATGAGCTTCCATTGCTGGTGAGAATTTGATGATACCAAGTGTACTTGTTAACTCTTTATTGGCTGTGGCTGTACATAGCTGTCAGCTAAAAATTTTGAAAAGAAAAAATCCTTCCTGGGAGGACAATGTTGATTTCCTTAATTTGAACTTTTTAAATTATTACAGACATATGAAGCATTTAGGCTGTTCTTAGGACTGCTAATGTTCTCTTGTTATTATGCTACTAAAAGGAACTATTGGGCCACTCCTGTAGGGAGATTTAAAAGTGTATGTTGAAGCATGGATGTGCAGTGTCATGTAATGATGGAAAAGCAACTGAATTTGGGATAGCTACAAAGGGAATTTAAAAGAAAGAGGGAGAGAAATGTTTTAACAGTAACAGAGAACAAGTAATGTTTTTATTCTACTTTAAATTCTTTACCAGATTTTCAAGCGGTGTATTTGTGCAAAGCAATTGTTACTTGAGAGGAAATGCATGTGCCTTTTTTTGTTCCAGATGGGCAATTTTTCCTAGTTTTCAGAGACTTAGTGCCTTTTTTTTTTTTTTTTTGGTCTGTAGTTAGTCTAGTTTAAAAGAAATACCTGAGTCTCTAGAAATGTTCAGTGCTTAATCATAAGGAAATTAATGGTCATGACTCACAAAAATTAATAGAGCTGGTATATGTTTTTCTACATATAAATCAATTTGTTGTACTAATCTTATTTACTAACCACACAGAAATATAATCTACTTTTAAAATTTCTTGGGTTTTTTTAGTATTTCTTGTATGGTGCCCTGTATTAAGTTAGTATTAGCTATGTTTTTTGTAATTTGCTAGCAACGGCATAAAAAAATCTGCCCCTTAATAAAGGTAATCATCTTACATTAATGCATAAAACCACTGTTTAGTAAGCAGGTTTATAATACAACTATCTAAGAATACAACAAATGCTTGATAAAAGTAGTATGTTATTATTGTAATATGTGAGTGCGTATAAAGAGAAATATCTTTGGGGTTAAAAAAATAATTGTAAGAAAGACAATAACTTATGTTGCCTATTTGGATTTTACAGGAATCATCAACTGCTTCTAAGGCCAGTTTTCCTGAAAATGAGACCTCTCCTTCTTCACCAAAGCATCAAGCCACGGTCAGTGTGCAAAGTGTTTCAATAGATAAGTAGGTGTTGTAGAAACTAGGCTATTCATGATCAGAGAATTGAGGGTAAGCCTGCTCAGTATTGAGAAAAATAATGGGATAAAGCTATTTGAAGGCTTTCCGTTTTAAAAGGAATGCATTGCATCCAACTGTGCTTTCAGAAAAAATGTCTTTGGTTTAGATACAGCTTGGTGATAGGAAATTAAGTAAAAATTCATTGTAGGATAAAGTTGTGTCACATTATTTAGAACTCAGTTTGCTTCTTCCAACAGCCATGTTTTCTCATCTAGTGACTTGGAAGGTCAAAGCAGAAATAAACTCCCCATTTCTATAGAATCTCTCACTGTCAGTAATCAGTAATAGTTTCTAGGACTTGATATCTCTATTTTTCTCTTATGTTTCAAAATTTGGAACTGTACAATGCTACAGTAGCATTGAAATATGTGCCTTGATCAATTTTAGCAACCCTTTAGTAGGTAGCTCAGGGCATTAAAGGCACAACTTCCGTTTCATGCTTACTCTGCACGCAGAGGAATCTTTGTCTGGCTTATTCATGCTAATCCATCTTTACAGCACTTCAAACAGTTTTCCACAATAAAACAAACATTGTTTATTAAGCAAGCATAGTTGATAGGCTTATACACAAGCAATTATTGCTGCATATATTCTAATCTCTTTAAATATGGTTCAGACCTTGGAATTATTAAAATAGTATTTTTTTCAGAAGAAATCACTGCTGCTTTTGATAATAGAAAAAAAAAAAATCTGTGTTTTCTTTAGCTGTCCCCTGGGATTTAAATACTACAAAGCAAGCTGGTGAATTGTTGTGTCTTTTTGATCCTTAACTTGCTCTCTACTTCTATTTCCCGGATTACAGTAATTTTCCCATTAGTACCCCCTAGTGTCGCTGCGAAGTAGGGCATTATGATACTTTTTCTGCATAATTCTTTATTGGAGCATTCCCACAGTTTCCATCATGAGTAATTTATTAAAACCGTAATTTATTTGAGAAAGTGGCGTGGGTTGCTCAGTCACTGTGAAAGATGGTGACAGGCTGTTCCACTTACTAAAGCCAAAGGTTGTTGGAAGGCTGCAGTGCATAGGATTGTTAGTGGTGATCTGTATGGATCACAGATAAAGTAATAAAAAGAATAGGCTAGGGGTTTTTGGGGTGTGGGGGACGAAAGTGACTAATTTCTTCTATTAAAAGTATCATTTTGGGAAAATGATATACATATATATATTGCTGGCTTTGGGAAAGTATGACAGCCCAGTGGAGATACTAGATGAAGTAAGTGCAGCAGTTACTACTGGAGTGAAATAACACCTGAATCACCAGTTAACACTATTATCCTTGAAGCATGTTTGTCTTTTTTGTATTTTGTGTTGTGCTTGAAACATGTGGGCAAAACTCTTAAAGTTCATGAAAACCAGATCTATGTCTTTGGTAAGAATCTTGTCACAGGATTCCAGAAAAAATGCTCTTTGATATTGTATTCTGTAGTTATGATCCAGTTAAATTTAAGATTGAGGAGAATGCTGAAGAGAATGTATCTTCTATTTTCATTGGATCTAGAATTGAGGACATTTTTGTTATGATAAAACTAATTTAGCTCCTTTCCCTAGTTGATTGTTTCAAGTAATGGCTTAGTTCTTAAATTGGGAGTTCTGTTACAAGCTGTTACTGAAAATGAATTGATTGGAAAATAACTTAATATTCTTTCAACACTATTCGTTGGTATGGCAAGGCTGAGGTGACAGGAGCAAATGATAGAATTTGTTACCTCATCTTCAGAGCCACAAATGTATAAATTGATGATTTTTCAATATCTGAAACTGGCAAATAACCACCTTGTTCGTCAGTTGTCTTTTACCACTGTTCACTGGCTGATCACTGAATTTGTACAGAGGCACACCAATATAAATGATTTTCATCAACAGGACATAATGAAGTAGTTTAAAATTCTAGCATTTTACTTGGGGATAGAAAAACATAGGAGATCAGAGAAACATTTCACTCATCTGTTTTTAAAATGAATATGTTAATATTTTTATGCATTTCAACCATGTTTTATTTTAAGCATGCAATTATGTTAAAATAACTTGGAAGAATTTTGTCAGATAATTTGGGCTGTTTATTTGTCAGCCATCTCCTTTTTCAGTGAAAGACACAAACATAAATGTGCTATTACACAAATCAGTATAATTTATGTTGTGAAATTTCCACTGTCTAGTATCACAGATGATTTAGTTAGGCTTGTCCAAATAAACTAGGCCTTGAAGGAAAGCTTTTTACCCTCTGAATGGTAATGGTGCTTCCCCAGAGGAATTTTGCTAATGTCTGCATATTTAAATATACGTAAGACAATGTCTTGAAGTTATAACAGACAAAGACGTCTTATTGCCAGATTTTCTTTTATATTTGCCATGTCTTACTCTTACCTTACAGGGTCAAGAGAAGTATGGGCTATTGAATGTGACAAAAATTACAGAAAATGGGAAGAAAGTTCGGTAAGTCTGGACTTCTAGAAATACATGTGCGCATAAGGGTTTGTGTAAGGTATCTGACTTCTGTATTAGGTTAGCATACTGGGTCTTGCAGTTTCTTACTTTTTGTCTTAATTTGCCTTAAAGGTTTTCCTGTAGGGCATAATGTTTCCTTATCCCAAAGTATGTGTCTCTCCTGGTGAGCAAAAGATAATGGGACTTCAGAAGGCCAAAGTCTCATGTATGCCAGGGTTCAACACAGGGTAATGATTTCATGAAGGTATACTGGTGAGAGGCAGCTTTTAAAAATGGGATTGACTGATTTATTGAAGAGAAGATCTGTATAGGTGATAGCTTGTCTTGTTCCTTGGATAGAATCAGTGTAGGAGGGGCTCTCATTTGATCTCCTTTGATTTTCAAGGAGTGTGCGTGTCACATACTCTCTAGTTCTCCCTTCACTCTGCTTGTGAAAGGTTTAAAGCAGAATGTATTGACCAGTCTGGGTCTCCCTATAGGTGATGGGTGACCTTATTTCTGACTTTTCCTTTCTCTGCTTCACAGGCAGGCATTTACATTATATATTGTAACATATAATCAAGGAATGATGTCTAACTTAGATTTGAGGTATTTTGCAGAGTCGATGTTAAATACTGTGCAAGAGTGGCATATCCTCAGATTTAATTTAGGTTTTTTACTTTTTAAAGATTTAATATTTTGGATCTAATACTGTGTTACATTTATCTAGTTCAGTGTTTCCCATATATGAAGCACTTTCCCTGAGGCTTTAATAGTTGACACCTAGCTGATACTCCAGACACCCTTGACCTAGGCCAGTGCAGCTGGGCAGCACATCTGACCACCAGCTTGGTTTCTCATTGCTGCTTCTAAGAGCTTGTTAGGAAAGGGTAGACAGTGGCTCATGCAAGCTGCTGCTGGTACAGTATGCTCTCACCATTTATGTTGCATCTGTTGGAATCGCTGATCTGGATTACTGCGCTGCTGTACAGAAAGATGCAACATGACCATCCTGTCACTTTTAGACCTGTTGAATAATAATTCATGTTTGGGCAATGGAAATTGTCAGAGCTTGTCAAGACTTATGTTTTTAACCTCAGGAGGACAGGTACTCAGGCATAAAATCAAATACTCATACATCTGGAACAGCTTGTTTGTTCTTTCTGCAAATTTTTGATGTTTAGCAAATATTTTATTGCCAGTGTAAATGAGCTTATTCCATAAATGTGGGACACTTGCATCCCAGCTAGATGTGAACAATCAGTTTTAGAATTATGCAGTACTTTAGCATAATTTACTAAGTACACAGTAGGCTGAGCATTCCAGATTAGCCGCTTTGAAATTGTAATTGTATGTTTCTCCTTCTGAACGGCTTCCACTACTAATTAGCTTTGTTTGATTTAGACTTTGATGGTCAGGCTGGGACTGGTAACACGTGTCTCTTCTACAAATATAATAGCAATTAAGACTTACTGATGGCACAAATGACTGTATATGTGGCTAAGTATATTAACATACAGGTCAGCTGGGGAACAGTGATTGACAGTTTAAATATCTACTTTCAAAGTCAATTTATCTTATTTTTATTTACCAATATTAACAGAAAGAATTGGATGTCATCATGGGCAGTGTTACAAGGTTCATCACTGCTGTTCACTAAAACCCAAGGAAGCGGAACTGGCTGGGTAAGCACAGGAGCAAGTCTCCATCCTCATTTAAGTGTTAAGCACATAAAATACAATAAAATGAAGTCCTTTTATTTATAGGGCATAAATATTGATATGCATGCATAATTTAGAAAAAATAAGTGTAAGTTATCAAGGAAAAAGTTTAATGTAACAGTTATGATGTACAATGAGAAGAAGCCCTGTAAGTTTTAAGTTTTTGCTCCAAGATGAATATTTCTGTTCCTCACTAGTATTTTTGTCTAAAACATTTTTTTCACTGTTCTTGCATTTTTTATTTTTTAATTCTTTTCATACACTCCAGGTAATTTTGAACGTAGTACATATAATGAAGAAAACAGCCTGACACTTGCCTGGTTGCATTAGACTATTTGAATAATCTAATATTATTGTCTTAGTCTTTGCCTTGGTGGATTCCTTTGTTTTATGTCTGCGTAGTGCTTGACAAGTATTTTGTATCTATTTTGGTGCCTAATGAAACTCTCAAGGGAAGCATCACACTGAAGATAATGACTGTTCAATTTTTATATCACCTCTAGTTTAATAGCTCTATAACTAAATGCGCTATATTTATCCAGCTATTTATACATTAATAGGTATAGAAATGGCTCTTTATCTACTGCTTGCTTAATTTTGGAGGTCTGACTTTAAACTGTGTTGATCTTCTATAATAATTGGAGAGATCAAAATTGGTATTCATTATTCCAGTGTATTATCATGTGAATTCCAGCAAAATTGCATCTTACTTATATATGCTATCCTGCTTTGCTTTGCTGGTCTTTCTACTTGGCTCACTTTTTCCTGCTGTGCTTCTTTTTGGTTAGTAAATTGGGATTGACAATTTTTTCTCTAAAGCATTGAGTCTATTTCAGAGCTGTAAACAAATTTTTTTTTCCTTACTGTTGCTGTAGAAGGGGTGGTTGGGAAAAACATGGATGAGGATGGGTAACATTTGGGGTAGAAGAGAATGAAAGAGTGAAGTTGGGCAAAATGGCCAAGCAGAAGGAAAAGAGAAGGGAAGGAAAAAGAATAAAGATCAAAGGTGTGAGATAAGGTAAATTAAACTGTCTGGTAGGAAACTGACTTGATGACTTCTGCTATTTACTTTCATAGCTGTGGGTCCAAAACGTACTTCAGTTTTATAGGCATAAGTACTGTGGAGAACTGGAGGAGGGTCAGAAAAATGTCGACAATATGGACAGAATACAGTGAAGCTGGATATACTAAAGGAGAATCTCTTTCAAGGATTTTTGTTGTAAACCTGCATACTTGCAGTTGGCTTTGGAAATACATAATTATATATCTAGCACACACTCTTCTTGCTGTCTGTATAGGACCTTTTTTTCTGGGGGGGGGCAGTAGGTCTCAAAAATTCCACTTCACCTCAAACATTGATCTGTGTCAATATTTTGTCAAGTCTTAACAGTTTGACATGTGGTAAGCATCACATTCCTTCATCTTAAGAGAAGAATGTGGTTAGCATTTGTCTAGTGATTGGTATAACCATATCTTCTTTATTTTTGTGCATTGTTTTGTGACTTCATCACTTCTTTTCCTTTTTCTCATCAAGTCATTTTGCCAAGGGAGCTCAATTCCTGAGCTCTTGCTCTCGCTGCTTTCTTCTTGGAAAAATGCTCTCAGTCGTCGACCTGCTGTCACCTATGTAAACTCTGACCAAGTTTCAGCTATCACTGTATGTGTTCTTGTTGCATGCCTCTTGTTACTGTAAGGCTATTTGCCACTAATCTTCAAAGTCAATTTGAATTTTTCCAAGGTTCATGTTTTGTCATTTTCTATAACAACTTGCGTATCCTGTTTGCTGTTTGAAGTCATCCAAGATGCAGATTAACATAAGTGTAGTGGAATGATTGTGTAATTGTTCTAATGGAACAAAGCAGAAAGAGTATCTGGTTCATCAGTGCCAGATTTATAATCCCAAATTTGCCTTCTATTTGAGCTACTAGTGACTTGACTAATAAAGAGTATGATATGGTCGGGTTTTTAACAGATATTTATGTCTAATTCTTTCTAACACAACTAATTTGGTGCACATGATCCTTTTGATACAATGATGTACATGTTGTTAATTCTAGCTATAATTTGAATATCTAAAAAATGTAAATGTTATGCATAAAAAGCTGAAAGGAAAAGAGCTTCAGGATGTTCTGGCTGTATGCCATAAACAGAAAGCTGATGTAACTTTGTAGGACTCTTTGTAAATAATTTAAGTGTCTGTTGTTAGTCATGTTTTGAAATGTAGAGGCCAAGCATGGAAGTGCTACTTATCAGAAACTGATAAAAACGTTAGCAGCTAATATGGTAGCTTGTTGCTCAAGGTGGATGAGGAGGAATTCAGATCATGATACTAGTGTTAGAAGAAACAAACAGGCTTCACCAGTTGTCTGGTTTTTAATAGTGCTTTTTGGGCACTCTTGTCAGAATCAAACTAAAGATTTCATGGGAAAAAAATCATATGCTGAAGATATTAAAAGCAGTGTTTCAATAATTTAACTTTTTGAGGATTTTAGTGTGTTGGTGATGTTTAAAACTATGTTGGTGTCTTGGCTTGTATTTCCTGAAGAGTGGTGGGAGAGCTGTGTGTTTTGAGTTTAGTTATGGTTCCCAAGACTTCCAGAATGACTGTTTTGATGACCAGTACTTTATTTTTTTTTCTTGCAAGGGAAGTAATTGTATGTTTATTCAGTTAACCTTGTGCTAAAAGTGATGCAACTGCCTTTTCTTTGTCAAATTCATTGCTATGTATGTGGAAGCCTAAACCAGACAATTTATACACAGTTCGGTCACCTTTACAGGGCTACTTTCTGTAAGGAAATATAGATATATTTTTTTTAATATCCATTTTCACAAAAAAATTGATTTTTGACTGTTTCAAAGAAGGTGCTTCTCGATATGAATGAGTTGCAAGAGCGATTACCAAATTTAAGCTGCAGGGCTTCATAAAATACAGCAAACAGTGATAGGACAGCTTTGTATCTAGGGCAGCTGGCAGCACCATGTATAGACTTTTCCTTCTTTCTGTCTCACTCTGCTGCCCTTTTCAAACTTCCCAGACAGCTCAGAAGAGAAATCCAGTAAGGTGTACTCACTGAGACCTAAAATTAACCTGACTAGTGTTGACTTTGTAGCTCACTCTTGTTTGGAGAAAGCAGACACTGCCAAAGCGAAAGGTTTTCCTTTTGCTGCTCTCAACAGAATCTGCTTGCTTCAGGAGGGTTTGATGGCCTTTAGCTAACCTTTGTATGCAGTGTCTCAGCAGCCCTTTACGGGACTTGCTCCTGGCTGCTGGCATCTTGTTTCATACATCTTTCTTTCAGGAGCAAAAAAGAACCTTTACAGGAAAGTTTATAGGACAGCAGGCATGCTAAGCTTAGATTTTCCTTGAATAAAGAAATTAAGTTTGTGATGAGCATATTGGTATCTCAGAGAAGCTTTACAGAGAGTCTGGATTATTAGTGTGAGTTTCCCCATCCTTGGATCTGGCACAGAAACTTGGGCTCTGTTTGTGTGAAGGAGCTAAAGAAGATGTTTTCCGTTCTGAAGAATTTAGCTTTTAGTTTCTTGTTTGTTCTGTGCTTCTCTGAAATGCTGAAGGGAGTCAGGCCAAAAAGATGGGTAGGGTGCAGAGGTGTTTGGGGTAGTTCTGTGATCTGTAAGGTGGAGAATTCAACAAGCTAATGTGTTGGAGGACTTCCCTTTTGCTCAGAACAGCAGTTACTGTTAGATTTAATGTTTTTTTTTGGGGTCATTGTTAGCTGATTTCACCAGTAGCAGGTCTTCTGTCCTTCTCAGCATCATCTGAGTGATGTTTTTAATGAATCTCCCTGGATCCTGCAGAGGACTTAAAGGACTTGATTTTGGCACTAGTCTCGCAACTCTCTCCAGTGCCAAACTCTAGAAACATGGGGGGGTTATTTAATTCTTTTGTAAATTTATTTATTTTTCATCTTTTTTCCTCTTCCCAACATGCAGCAAGATTGACCCAGGCTGTCAGGAAGTGTGTGGCTGGGGCGCTTTGGCTGTATGTGAAGTAGTTATGTGAATCTCTCTTAAATAGGCAATGCCACCTACAACTGTAAGAGCCATAGTGGCCCAGAGATTGTTCCTGTGGTGTCTCCACTGCTGAGCTGGGCCTCTCAAAAGCTCTGCTATAATTAATAGGAAATGTTCTTGGGTGAGATATCTGAGAATTAAGTTAGAAAGCCAGAAGGTTGTGGGGTTTTGGTTTTGGTGGTGGTTGTTTGGTTTTTGGTTTTGTGGGATTTGTTTTTTTTTTCATCTCTTCCCCATCCCCCGGCCCCCCAAGTGCTAGTTGGCATTAGGTAAATTAGAAATATTACCCAGTTCTGATATTTTGTGGGCAAAATAAAGAACTTAAGATGCTACTTTCCATTCAGCATTTAATTGCCCTTAGACTCAAGACAGGAAGATTTTCCAGTGGTAAACAGCCTTTCTAAAGCACAATTAGCATTAATTAACATACATGCTGGGAATTTAATCAGAAGCAGCAGATTAGTTCTGTTTTCTGAACTGTTTTTTCTCCCCTTGGATGTGGCTGTTCTTGTACAGGCTGGAAACTTGTGTTTGCAGCAAGGAGCATGTCCTGGGGCTCATGTCCCCCAGAGCTGTCACATGAACAGCATTTGCACATCGAAGATACTTTAAAGAAATATAAAAGAACTTTTCTGGTGGATCTGATGCTACAAGCTTCCCCTAGAACTACAGCATTACATTTCTGTGCCTACATCCAAGTGACTTAGGCTTTCCCCATTTCATGTTTTACTCATTTTACTCACAATTACAGCTTTTTGTTTGTATGGGTCACTGCACTGGTTTCCTTGAGGAATGATTTCAGAGCTCTGCGGTGTAGGTAGAAACCCTAATACAAATCCTTTGTGATACCTAGTGTAAATGTAAAAGTAATAGGTAAAAATAGCTCCCAGGTGTCTTCCTCCACATTGTTTGAAGGGTTACTTCTGGGCTAGATGCTTTATTTTATTTAGTTATGTGCTTTTTCATTTAGTAGCTAGACTGAAATTGAGTTCTGCTTACTTGGTAGGCTGTGCTCCAGTATTGCAGTAGAAGAACCACAGAAAAGTATGAAATAACATGGAAAGCATTATCGGAAAAACATATACATGCAAAAAATATATAGATATTACAAAAATGTAAAACCTGAAAGTGTTCTTCCAGTGCAGGAGGGATGTGGTTCGTCTCTAGCAAAGATACTATTTCTGGTTTGATTTTTTTTTTTCCTCTTTTTCTTTTTTTTTTTTTTCTTTCTATGGAACCATTGATTAACTGACAGAATGGGGTTGTTTTGTACAGGTACTTATGAGCCAGTTTTGTTTAAAGCTTGGGACTATCTTGACTAAAGTCAAGCTATAGTCAAATGCTGTATGGACTTCTACCATTCATGATAGAAAAAAAGCTTTGCTGCAACTTGGCATATAATGTCATGGATTTTTAAGGGCTTTAAGCTGTGCAGGTTTTAATAGGCATGCTTAAAGGGTGTTTTTTGTGGTTTCTGTTTGGATTTTGTTTTCCTGGTATCACGCCTGTTGATTTGTGGTGAAGTATTTATTGTATTTGGGTTAAGTTGTATGGACTGTAGATAATGTCTGTTATAACTAGAGGACTGCAAGACTTCTGTACCTGTTAGGGGTTTCTTTGCTTAAGTTTGTCATCATTGTGCCTTTTTTTCCAGAAGTTTGGTGTCAATCAGTCTAAGCCAGAATTTACAGTGGATCTCAAAGGAGCACTCATTGACTGGGCCTCAAAGGACAAATCCAGCAAAAAGAATGTTATTGAGGTGAATTATGTGCTTTACATGCAGAATTGCCTCTCTGCCTGCCCGTCTCTCTCTCTCTCTCTGCCTGCCCGTCTCTCTCTCTCTCTCTGCCTGCCCGTCTCTCTCTCTCTGCCTGCCCGTCTCTCTCTCTCTGCCTGCCCGTCTCTCTCTCTCTCTCTCTGCCCCTCTCTCTCTCTCTGCCTGCCCTCTCTCTCTCTCTCTCTGCCTGCCCTCTCTCTCTCTCTCTCTGCCTGCCCGTCTCTCCCTCTGTCTCCCTCTGTCTCCCTCTTCTCTCCCTCTCTCTCCCTCTCTCTCCCTCTCTCTCCCTCTCTCTCCCTCTGTCGTCTCCCTCTGTCGTCTCCCTCTGTCGTCTCCCTCTCTCTCCCTCTCTCTCCCTCTCTCTCCCGCCTTCTGGCACTCTTTCTCTCTCTCTCCCGCCTTCTGGCACTCTTTCTCTCTCTCTCCCGCCTTCTGGCACTCTTTCTCTCTCTCTCTATAAATGTATGTATGTATATATATATATATATAATCTATCTAAAAACTTTTGAGTTGTCTACATTTCTTCCTGCTGAAATGTAGATGTATCTTAGTACCTGCAAGAAATGTCCATTTTTATTATGTCTGCTTTGGATATGTTTTTAAATTTTAAGCAGACTGTTAGTTACTGTTTTCACTGAGAAGTGTTCTTGAGTGGCTGTATATTACCTAAAAGTTATGCCAGGGAGAAATTTAATTTGATTTAAGTAATTTAAGTTTTTGAATTCTAGTGCATTTATTAATTCTGATGATCCTCTGTTTTTATTTCTTTAAAGCTAAAAACCCGCCAAGGAACTGAGCTCTTAATTCAATCTGATAATGACAGCTTTATTAATGAATGGTATAAAGTTCTTAACTATACCATCAACAATCAGGTATGTGTTTGACCAGTGAAGGCTCTATTTTAATGGTAATGTTATTAGTAAAATAATTGTGTAACAACTCCTAGTGCTTTGCAGACATCTTAATTTTCTGATTTTCTTGAGTGCAGCAGGGGGTTGAGGATATGACTTTCTGATGGTGACAAGTGAAATATAATTAATGTCAAAGGAAAAAGGATGGTGCACTGGATTAAGAACCAGGAGATGTGGGCTGACCTCCAGCTTGGAAATGAGTTTCCTTCTGTGGCCAAATATTTGTTCTGTCTCAGTGACTTGAAAGAGAGAGGGAGGATCCTCTCTCTCTCTGACAAAGGGGGGGGGGGGGGGAGGATGGCCAAGGGAGTGCTTCATGACATGTATTAATCAGCTTTTAATACTGCTGTTCACTTAATAAGGCTGCACTGAAGTGCAAATTAGAAGCCCTGGCAAAACACTATTATCTCTTCTTATCAGGCAGTATAATGCCAACTGTTTAATCAACAGAAAATTGTTCAGGCATTTGCTTTTGATATTGCCAAACAGGATTTACCATCTTCAAATTCAGAAGGAGGAGATCTTGGAGAAAAATATTCGTGTCATACCAAATTGGCTTCATGTATATTCTTAATTTTTATAGTCACAAGCCTGGTTACTGCTCATATGCTGCATTTATGTTGCTTTTGATGTAGTGACCTTTGTTTCTGTTGGCTCTGATAGTGTTTTCCACCCAAACGCAGGCAGCTAATATGAATGTTTTGGTTTGTTTGAGTGCTCATGGTTTAGGCTCCCAATCTTCTGCCTTTTCCTGGTATGAAAATGTCATGACCCTTAATAACCAGGCAAGGCAGTGACTCAGCAGTACCCTCCTGCTGTCTGTGCTGTGTAAGGCAACTGAGGCCACTTATTCCCTGCTTAAATACAAATGAAGTTAGAAAGGTTGAGATATGTTGAGATGAAAATGAGGCATTACATGTTAGGTTGAGAAAGTAAATGGTGGAGTAGGGAGAGTTTGTAAACACTCTGGAGGAAGTGATATTGCTGCTGGAAGCTGATAGCCAAGAGACCCAAGATGACAAGGAAAATGTTCAATAAGTACATTATCAGACCATCTGATAAGCTGGAGCACTGAAGCTTTGGGTAGGAAAGCCTATCAGACTGAAGCAAGCTTTTAATTTTGGGATCTTTGTGGTAACAGGGGATATGAATCTCTTCTCCAGGACAGAGACAGTAGTTGTAGTGTTATGAGATCTTCCTCAAAAGAATGTACAGATTAGATTCTGATCTCTGTTCCTTCAGGCTGCGCTTGTGGCAATATGCTGTACAAGGGGAATAGCTATCTGAGAAGGATGTGGCTGCTCTTTTTTACATACAGGAGGTCCAAGTTACTAGATTAGACTTGTTCTGTGATGCAAACTAGATTCCAGATTATTTTTTTTCCAAAGCAGTGAATGATTTTGAAATTTATCAGTCTGAAAAAGCTTTGAGGCCTCTTAAGAGAGCACTGTCCAAATGGTCTCGTCTGCAGAGGGATCCTTAGAGGGGATGTTAACTGGGCAGTTGAATATATTGATCTTCAGTGTGTAAAAAGGCTGTCCAGTGCATTTGAAAAGCAACAGAGAATGAGTTGATGAAGTCATGTTTCTGCTTGTTCAGTGCTCTGGAATACACAACCTTGCCTTGTCTTTAAAATGTCTTCCTTGTAACAGAAGACACTTGCATAGTCAGATTATTGTAACTGCATAAAGTCAAGTTTGCTTTAGAAGAAGTGAAGTAAGAAATATGCAGTTTTTGGAAGGGAATATGTTGCAGTGAGACCAGAATAAGTTTCTTTTCCTATTTTCTGATATGCCTGCAGTCATGTGTGTAGCACAGGTATGAGCCTGCAGGTGGGGAGTTCTAACAGTCTCTGATAGCTGCCCCCACACTACCATATGATCTACATTTTCACTTGACTGCATCTAATGACAGTATGCTGACAGCAATTACACATTTCAGGTGATAGATAGTGTATCTGAATTCATTGTATGTCTTGACAGTGGTGAAATTTTCCAGCTGGTGGTTCTATTTCCTATTAAGAAAATTTGAATTGCAGAGATCAGAAATAGCGTAAATGCTCTAGAAATGTTGTGGGGGTTTTTTTAGATTGTTACCAATCAGGTGATTCTGTAGCAAACTCCGGATTTAGGAAAAAAAAAATCTGTTTTTTATTGGTTGATGTAATTAAGTGATATTTCAAAAGGCTGATTGTACGTTGTTCAGTATCTAGAAAACCTCACTTTGGTCCTATGATCAAATAGTGTTCGTCAAAGTTATTTACTCTGCCAGTGAGAATTGGTATAATTTCTGAAGATATTTTTAGCCATCTAGAGTTCAGGAAAGAATCAGCTGAATAGAATTATAGGGTAAAAAATATATTTTAGAACTGCCTACAGGAAATGTTTGTTAATGCTCTATTTTGTGAATTGAGAAACTGATCACTCTGCATCTCCTTAAATCTAATAGGTAGTGGAGTCTGATGAAGCATTAGAAGATGAGATTCCAGATTCCCCAGGGGTGGAAAAACAAGACAAAGAGAAAGAGAATAAAGACTCTAAGAAACTTCGTTGTGAGTTGAAAATTTTCCATGAATTGTTTTAGCAATGCCCACTTTCATTTTTTTGCATCTTCAGTATTATGTGTCAGTAGAGAATTCAAAAAGACAGCTAGAAATGAAATTACTCCAGTTTTGGGACAGGGGTTTGTATGGTTTACTCTAGATCCTGATGCCACTTGGTAGGTTTTCTTCCATGTTTTAATAATCATATGAAAAAAAAAGGAAATAGAAAGGAAAAAAATGTACACATGTCTTTAGCTCCTACTGCAAGACTCATGAAAAATAGGAGAAAATAGGCAGTGGTGAAATAGATTATTTTTGAGGGGTTGTCAAGTGCACAGAAGTAATCAGACATTTGGGTTTTCTGACTTCTGTGGTTTTGATTAAGAATTGTTCAGCCCTTTTGCATGTCCAAAATGGAACATGTGAAAGGATTACTTGGGTTTTGTCTGAGGTATAATGTCTGTAATGTACAATGTTTGCACTATTAACATGAACTGCAGTTTTGCTAAATTGCTCATGATGTTATATTGGCTTACTCAAAGAAGCTAAGCATTTTTAATTGCACCTTCAGAGTTTGAGAGCTTACTTTAACTTACCTGCAGAAATTTCTTCCTATGCACAGAAATATATTAATCAGACCATTTTCCGTCTTTTACTTCCAGGCCTCATATGTAGTTTGCAAGAAAGTGTTTATTTCTTCCAAAATAGCTAAGTTAAGGAAAGGCAGGACTGGATTTGAAACAGCTATGTTTTAAAAATTCCACATCAATTCCGGATGTCAGCTACCATTTACTTAGTTTCATAGGCAGCACTTGGGTTTTCAGGTTTCTTTGTGAGAGATTTGTCTTTTGGTGGTTTGAAAAATGGTTGCTATTTACTTGGAGTTCCAAAAGGAAAAAAGTGGATGTATTGCAAATTTGAATAGAGTTTTTTATGTAGTTTTGAGCTTAATTTTTTGATGTTGGTTCCCTGGCAGATAAATGCAGTGTTGATTCTTTGGATATTCATGCTAAATGTGTTTCTCTTTTCAGCAGTGAAAGCACCTAGCAATATAGATTCCACAGATCAGAAAAAGACTAAAACGAAGCTCAAGAAGTTCCTTACACGGCGCCCTACCTTACAAGCTGTCCGTGAAAAAGGCTACATTAAGGGTAAATGAACCTTTTTAACAAAGGAAAAAAAATTGGAAAACTGGATTTAGGAATGTCAGTGTAGAATGGGGCTGAAAATGGTCTAGTTTTAGAGTAAAACACATGTACATAGCTGGTTTAACGAAAATCTTGGATGTATAGTGGAACTGGTGTTTTATTGTGATAATCGTGGCCATACAAGGGAAAGCACAGTCCTTTGGGTACAAAGCTGAATGTGCTCACCTGCTTCACAAGGATGTTTTTGTCTGAGTGGAACCGGACAATAATGTGCCATCTCATAAGAAAGGAAATAGTTAGGCAAACCAGGATGAGGGTAAAAGAGTCTTAACTTGAACATCTTTCTCCCCTAACCTTTTCTGAATGTATACCTTTTTTTAATTGTTTCACAATGAGTCTTAGAGATATTCTTGAATCAAACTTATGAAAGAATTGATTTCCATTTGTCACACTTGTCAAAGTTTTGAGAGAACAGTATGCAGAGGTTTAAATTAATGTATTTGTGTAAATTACTGGCTTGGTACTCATTGTAAAGCTTTATTTATTTATTTGTATGCTTTGGCAGAAGTTGTAGGTGGTGCTCTACTAGGGCAGAATAGTGTGTTGGTGGGCAAATATCAGACCAAATCCTACTGTGATTTGCCTAGCTACATACTTTAACAGTTGTGCTTCTGTTGCATGTGGCATTTGATATATTTGTGTATCTGCAAATATAATTTAACTGTAAATTATGGAATTTTTGTTTTGGATAAGGAAGTATTATTTCAAGACTTTGTTTTGCTCTGCCTTACAGCTTAATATTCATGTCATTGCTCAGTGACAACTTCTGACATAAGCAACAGTGAACACAAAGCCAAATTTAATTTGTATACATGCATGCTGATGATTGGATTTTTTAAATAAAGACATTAAGGAATTAAGAGTTTGTTTTTATTTAAAAGCATGGTATAAATTTTAAAAGTTGAATCTGTGCTGTACAGTTTTACATTTACTATATGAATGAAAAATTCATTCAGAAGTATTTATTTAGAAGCCCATTGTACTTTTGTGGCTGCTGCAGAAAAAGCTTAGCACACATAAAACTTGGCAAACCCAGTCTGAGCAGAAAAAAATAATGAAATAAAGCCCCACTTGAAACAGCATGCACTAAGCAGAGAAGTAACTGTGGTGAAGTTTTGTGGAAAAACAAAATTACAACGGTTACTTCAAAATGAGGGGTAAAAGTATGATTCCTTATGTGGAAATTTAAAGTCGGAAGTAACTGTAGCAAATCAGTTTGCTACTACCTAATATTTTCTTGTGCTGTCTAATCTGCCTTGCTTTATCTGCTGTAGCTTCATGCTAGCCTTGCTTTCTACTGTGTAGGCTTTTTCAGTCCTTTGCTACTGATTCTGCTGGAGTAGCAACAGCAGGACTGAGGTGTTTTGGGTCACCAGCCTTGTACGCATACAGTTAATAATGCCATTGTGCCAGTTTTCATACTGTGTAATTGGTTTGGTGTGCTGCTTGCATTTCCCAAAGCAGTAGTCAGATGCAAGTGTTGTTAATGAATCTACTTGGATTACTAAACTTGAAAAATGGGCTAGATGCTATGCATGATGCAAATGCAAGAGCAGTTTCTATCTTGCATAAGCTCTGAAGTAAGATCTACTAGATACCGTGAAGACTGCCACTTATTACCTGCTACCTTATTTAACCTATTAAAATAAGGTAAAAACTTTCTTCCATTTAGGAATGTGAGCTATTTCAGTCTCATGCATCTGAACAGGGGAGGCCATCTATTATTTGGTCCTCTTTGATGAAAACCATAGAAATGGGTCTTGGAAGGACTTTGGTAATAACAAAATGTGAACATGAGAAGTTAACATGTTACTGAAATACACTGAAATGTTGCAAGAATCTGTTCTCTGCCCAAGCTGATTTTTACATTTGCTCTACTTTATGATGGAAAAGACTCCCACTGGATTGTGTAGTTTTGCAAACAAGACTCAAAGCTACTTTTGTCCATAAATATCTGTGTTGACATTCCAACCTTGAGGCCAGGTTGCCTATGCATAGTCATACTTTCATCCATTCAGAGCTCTTTGATACAAAGGTCTGTCATTTACAAATCCAGGTCAGAACTTCCATTAGTTAAACACTATGTTGAAGTAAATATGTAATGCTGGGTTAAACAGCAGGTGCAATGAAAGATGCAATTTTACAGGGTTTTCCACCAAACAATGCCAACAGCTTTCTCTTTGGTTAAAGTTTATTGTCTCTGTTCAGATTTTGAACAAAGGTTACAGTAAATATATTTTGAACTTGGAACAGGAATGGAGTGTAACAAGGCTTTTGAATCCATTATATTTCTTATTACTGTAATGACTGTATGACTCTTACAGGTGTCTTCTGCTGGATAAAAATAATTTCAGTAGCAGAAGTTCCTTACTCAGAGGCTCATGTTTGTGTAACTGCTGACACTATTTCTTACTGGGAGCTTTTTCTTGCTGGGAACTGCTGGGAGCTCTTTTCAGAACTTTCCTATTTTCACTCTAATACTGCGACGATTGTATCCAGTAGTCTTTGCCCTGTGTAGAGGTTTGTTTTAATCTGAACTAGTTCTGTCACTTGAGTCCTGTTCCACTGTAAATCAGTCTCTTTACTTGGTTCCAGATCAAGTGTTTGGTTCCAATCTCACCAGCTTGTGTCAAAGAGAAAACAGCACGGTGCCAAAGTTCGTGAAGCTGTGCATTGAGCATGTTGAGGAGCATGGTATGGCTGAAGTTTTTTGTTTCCAAATCTCTCTTGCTAACCACACGATCTAATTTTGAATGCTTCAATCCTTAAAATGCTGTAGATTTATTTGGGAAAAATAATCTGAAATCTGCATCTGTAGGTAGCAATGAGTTTACAAGGGGGGGGTGGTGTCTGTGTGATCCAAAACTGAGGGAGGGAAGGAAATCTTATTTTGGAGAATTTGATCCTCTTCAGTATAATTCAAGCTCAGGAGAAGGCAGGACAGCCTCCTGGCAGCAAGGATCTAAGGAAAGAGGGATTACAAGAAGTAATAGAAGAGCTCAGCCCATCAAGGTGTTTTTCCAGATGGCAAAGAGAGAGAGACTGTCAGAACACAACCATTCATTTTTGGAAGGTTTAATCACACTAACAGTCGTTTATATGAAAACTTCCTTGAAACAAACTTACAGGAAAAAGTTGTATTCCTGTTCTGTATATGCCCTGAAGAAGACAAATCTATCGATTTGATGCCCTTCAGCCAGTTACACCGATTGCTATGTGAAGTTTTGTGCAATTCTGGACATTATCAGTATCCACATATGTACTCAATTTTTGTTTGCTTTTATTGAAAGTAAGTCACTCCTACTTAATAACTGAGAAAATTGTTCGAAGCTTACATGTGATTTTCGGGGTTGTCTGATACAAGCGACATTGCCACATTTTTGTTGAAAATATGTTGGTTATGGCTCCTGACATGGCTGTACTCTGTGCTGGTTTTCTTGCTTCTTTCTTGCTGTTGTCATTGCCCTATCTCTTGGAAAAGATGACTGAGAGGCGATTATGGAATCTCCATAATCATCATTCAGATATATACCAGTCTTTTAATCTGAAAACATTGTCTTGAGAATCAGGGTAAGTGTTGCAGGGGAATACTACATGAGAATTTTAAGGCATCTTCCATGGGAACTTCATTTAGGATTTTGTGTAGCCCGTAGTCCTCTTTCTCAATGCTGCTGTCTTATGGCCTGGGAGGGAAAAATAACTGCTTCTGTTGCCATGCCCCAGTTCAACAGACTGCCCCCTTGTTTGTAACAGCAGGTTTTATTCCATTTGTGATCTGCAGTTTGTGAGAAAGGGGTTATTTTGCTTTGTTCTTTTTTTATTTCTTTTTTATTTTAAAGGCAGGACTGCAGTGAAGATAGTGGTGAAGTTTTCCTTTTTTAAATACCTGAGGGGAAGCTGACAGAAATGAACAGCTTTACCCCCCTGCTTCTCCAACTCTTCTTCCTACTGCCAATACACTTCAAATCAGTTCTTTCTGTAAAGGAATGACTAGTGGATTATGGGGAAAAGGGATATGTCAGATGGTGCTGGTAACTGTGCTGTGTTGCATCAGACAACTCCTTGAGGAGCTACAGGGACTTGCAGGTATTCTGGCAACACTCACCCTTTCAGTGGCACTGACTCACATGCTGCATTCAAGTGGCGTTTCAATTAAATTCTTTACCTCCTAATCACTTCTGAGTAACTGCAGTAGCAACCACAGACACAGTTTTCTTTTCTGGTAGAGTGTGCAATACTGTAAAAGCAAAGGACTACCCATTTTATTTTGTAGGCTGATGGGTATTGATGAGTATGCATGCACATCATTACTTTTCCATGCAGACCCGTCACTTGGCAACTTTGAGATGCTCTCTATGCATGACTTGATTTTTCTTAACCATACATTAAAAAATTGAACATCCACAAAATACTTGGTTCTTGCATGTTGGAGCCCCATATCCTCCCTCCCGACCCACCAAGAGCATCTTAGAGACCCCTAGTCTCATTGTGGAAACTTTGAGCTGTTGCCTCATTACTACTGTTCTACTGTGTAGGAAGTTTAGAAATTACTTTGAGCTTCATGCTGCCAGACCTGTGCAGGCAAACTAAACCTCCTTTGATATGCCCTCCCCATTAAAAAAGCTAGTTTATTTTTTTTGTTGTTGAACTGAGAGTTCTTTGTTACAAGATGGGTTTCTTTTAATTTTAATGGGTACACCTATAAAGAAGCAGCATAATGATTCCAGAGTTCATGCATGGGCAAGGTATTAAAACAGATTTAATCCCTTTGTTTTAGGATTAGATGTTGATGGCTTATACCGAGTTAGTGGCAATCTTGCAGTGATACAGAAGCTAAGATTTGCAGTCAATCATGGTAAGTTTCCTTCAACTACATTACAATTGCATATGCTTTTGGATTATTGAAGTTCATAGAAAGTTCAGGAAAAAGTTTTCTTAATGTGTAACTGCAGTCTTTCATGAGGAGTGATTGTCATCTTTAAAATGACTTCAGAATTGCAGAATTTAGTGTGTAATACACATCATTTGAAAAACCTTGCATCATGGAGGTTTAGTGTTCTGTGGAGCGTAGAGGCATTTCTAGAACACAATTCTAAACAAAGATGCTAACAGAACTCGAATCAGAATGGTTTGAGTTGGAAGGGATGTTGAAGACCACCTAATTCCAACCCCCTTCTGTGGGCATGAACACCGTTCACTAGACCAGGTTGCTCAAAGCTGCTTCCAGCCTGATGTTGAACACTGCCAGGGATGGGGCAGCCACAGCTTCTCTGGGCAACCTGTTCCAGTGCCTCACCACCCTCTCACAGTGAAGAACTTCTTCCTAATATTTGAATTTGAAGGGAGGGGGTTATTTTTAAGTGACTGGAAAAACAGTAAGCATATTAAACCTCCGCTAGCATTAAAATTTTAAGTTAATGCTTTGTAGCAAGGTTTGCTACTCCTTTTTAGTATGTGGGTGTTTAGCTCCTCTGCCATACTCTGTATAAAACCCTTTCATATGGCTGTATTTCAGTGTTTGGTGAGAATCAATAGGCAGCTTGCGATTAGGAAGAGGAAGTAGCCCATCTACAATCTGACCTCTCACTTCCTGATTAACAGGATCTAACAGTAAATTTTGTGTTGCATCAGCAGCATCTGTTCCCGTCTGAAAAATGCCATTTGTGTAGGGGAGCTGCGTGCAGTGCAGTAGGCAGAGTTTGGCCATCTATGTCTGTAGTGGTTCAGCTTTTGTATCCCCTTTTACACTGAAGCAGGACTGTGAGTCTTCACTACTGTAAGAACAGAAGAGTATTTCAGTTTATTTGTAAAAAAGCTTTTTTGTAGCTAAATTGTTAACGTTAACACTATTCATGTTTTCTCTTTCAGATGAGAAGTTAGACTTGAATGACAGTAAATGGGAAGACATACATGTCATCACAGGAGCTCTAAAGATGTTTTTCAGAGAATTGCCGGAGCCACTGTTCACTTACAATCACTTCAACGACTTTGTCAATGCAATTAGTAAGTCTGGAAAACCTGTGTGTGCTTGGTTTCTATATAAGTTCCTCTCAATACATGTAATTTTCAACAGTAAAAAGAATGTTTTGGTTATGAACATGTGTCAGGTTTCCCTAAAATTGCCTGTCAGTAGTGCACGGTCCTGCCAGGAGGTGTCAGTATTTTATCTCATATTAGCACTGCAAAACCTTTGCTTTTATTCTCCGTCTGTTAAATTTTATGCTGAAGTTTTAAACAAAAAAAATGAATTTTTGTTTCTGCACCTCATCCTTTTGCAGAGCAAGAACCAAGGCAGCGTGTCCATGCTGTTAAAGATTTAATCAAACAGTTGCCAAAACCAAATCAGGACACTATGCAGGTACTCTTTAGACATCTGAAGAGGTAAGTAGCAGATAGAAGGAAAGACTTTGTGTTGTGGAGCATCTCTTAAAGCTAACTAGTCCAATTAAAAGTATTAAGTGACTGTTCCTACTGCATATTTCTTACCTATATTTGATTTGATGAAACCAGTATATCAGTCTGTATTTATACAAGCTTGCAGAGCCCCAAACAGACTTTAGAGAAAATGTCATAGTTGTGGTGTTCACTGCCAAGCCCTTGTGTTTGAGGGATTGTGAGAGGATCAGGAATAGCATTTCAAAATAAAACGTTTCCATAGAGGAAATCACAGCAGCTGTAGGTCCTGATAACAAGACTACTCCTTAAATAAATACTGTAAATATTCATTTGCTTAAGACTGTGTCTTTTTCTATTATCCTTTCACACTAGCACTGATAAACCCCCTTTATGTATCTTTTTTTCTCTTTCAGAGTTGTAGAAAATGGAGAAAAGAACCGAATGACATATCAAAGTGTAGCAATAGTTTTTGGTCCAACCTTATTAAAACCAGAGAAAGAGACTGGTAACATAGCAGTCCACACAGTATACCAGAATCAGATTGTAGAGTTAATTCTGCTGGAATTGAATTCCATCTTTGGACGCTGACATTTTTCTTGGAGTAGAAAGTGGAAGTGATGGATTGGCAGCAGTACTCCATCAGAAGGAAAATCTCTTGCTGTACATGATGTATTATGTTTGTGGACCAAGCAGCAACTTGTTTTTTGCACTTTTGGGAGGGGAGAAACAGGAGAAATGTTTGACCACTTTAATGCGAATTAAAGACATCACTTTGGTTTTCTTTGAAAAGTTCAATGTAAAAAGTGAATAGAAAAGTTTATAGTTTGCCTTTTTTACAGTAGCATTGGAAAAATGTAATATAGGTTCATACACTGGATTTCTTGGAGAGTAAAGCTATTAATCTCAAACTGGATAATCTGGAATTTAATCTTAAAATTCTTCCACTTTATATGGAAAATTCCTACCAACTGGTATGGAAGAATTCAGTAAAGTTACATCTTAACCTTGTGTATTACAACCTACTCAGATCTGCATAACACTTTCCAAAGGGTTTCTGCATGCAGTGACTGTCTTAAACTTGTGCTAACAGTTTGGTTTAGTTATTGAAATCTAATTCTTCACTTGATATCTGCTGTCTTCCCCCACCCACCATTTTTCTTTTCTTCCTTTTATTTCCCAGCAAACTTTCTGAAACTTCTTAGTTTCTTTATAAAACAGCACACTATTTCAAACACTGAACTTGTAAGAATATCCAGCAATGGATATTTGTTTTGTGGCATAATAGAAGTCATATTTAATAAACATGTTCATTTTTTTCAGGGTGTTTCCTGAGCTTAGTTTTGTGTTACACTGATTTAAAGCTAAAATCCTAAGTAAATACGGGCTGTAACAGTGTTGAGTTCTTGGTATAATGCTGTGGTAGTGGAAGTTTCTTGATGTAAATACAGGCTTTCCTTTTGATTCTTGTATATAATTCAGGTCCTGTATAGTTTAAGAACACTTTAGTCACACATTTCTAATCATGGATAGATTAGCTACAGTAGCATAATGTTACCAGTGGATGTCTGGGTTTCAGCAGGGAAACAGGTTTTGGGGAGGGAGGGAGGGGGCTAACTGTGTGCACTTTTAGATGTTAATTACATTTGCGGGCAAATAACTGTAATGCAAATGGTACTGGAGAAATACTGAGTGTGCTTGCTACATTGTTAATGCACTACAAGAGGAGCCTTTTAGGTTATTTAATATGTACAGGATATGTTAGAGAAATGTATTATGAATTTTAACATTGACAAATAGTGAAACTCATGTTTTGATAGATAGATGTTTGATGGACTCCACGATGCTAAATTTAAGATTTTCTTTTTACATTAATGTAGAATAATTTGTAAAATTGGTTTTGAAAGATTTTGTTACAGGGAGCATGGTCTGCTGAAGATTTTTTTTAAATGTATTTTTCTAGACTAACTGCTGTATCTGACATATTTGTTATGTCTAACCTGAATAAAGAAAACCATTAGTTCTTTTAGAGTTTGCCATTCCCGCTTCAGACAACATGAACCCCTTTAAACAGTAAGACCAATCTATCTTACTGCTTGGCATGGATACTACTTGTGACAAAGGGTTGTATTGCTGGATTAAAAGATGAATGCTTATTTTGTAGCCTGACAGTTTAGGAACTTCCCAGTCCCTTTCTTTAACAACTTAAATCCTAACATAAGGTTCAGAGAGGGCAGAAGTAATTTATTGATATAAATTCTTTAAAACATATCCCAGCTTACAGTAGGTTCCAAGTACAGAAAGCAGGTACATTGGGGAAATAATTGTATTTTGCCTTTGATCTGTTGCATTCCTTTCACAACACAGTTCTGTCTTACAGCAGAGGGGATGTGCAGTGAAGTACTGAGGTGTAACCAGTTGAATGGTATGAGAATTTCATGAGCGTAGGGCTTGCATGAGAAGTCTTCAGAGATTAAAGAGAAGACGAGTTACCTTGTGGCTTTCTCACTGTCTTCTTGTGGTAATGGTGAAGTCTTGTGGTTTGTTGCAAAGCGACCTGGGTGAGAATTGTGAAAGCTCTGTCTCCCATTGCGTTGTCAGCTCCTGGTAGGCTGTCAAACTGGAGCAGTGCCGAGTGGCAGGTGTGCCTCAGGCTACCAGAAAGTATCAGCAAAGCTGAAGTCTGTTGCTGCGGATTATTCAAATCCCAGCTTCAGCTGTGAAATGAAAAAGAATTCCCACTGCTGAATGAGAGGGCTTATCCACAGGTCACCTTTTCTGTATGAGTGCTATGTTTTTCAAAGAAAGAATGCCTTTTTAGAACAATTTGATAATGAGGATGTCACACTTTTCCTTGTATTCCCCCCAAATAAAGCATTCTGTTACTACAATTTATGGTATGGTTTTGTGCAGTGAAGTTGTCATGTTTTAATGTTCTCATTTTTAGTTTGGGGAGGGGAGAGTATTTTTTAGTTGAAAGGTGTAGCTAAACATTCGAGGCAGTCAGGAACAGGAGGCTGTCCAAGCTGATGGTATGCTTGTTGTGACCAACTTGAAACTGTGTGTATCAGCACATTGGGTTTATTTGCTACTCAAAATACCTTGCTTGTTCCTGCAATAGCTGTCTTTTAAAATTCAAACCCAGATTTTTGCACAAAGATAGGAGGGGAAAACTCTTTGTATTAAATGAAACATAATTATATATTCCTCAAGTTTGTTTGAAATCAGGTTTGGTTCTGCTTTAAAACCAACGTATAGTAAATATAAACTTTTGCAGCCATAACCACTCAAAGATTCCTGAGGTCCAATGTTATGTATCAGTGCCAGCCAACTCTCTTCTAGCTGTGTTCATCTCTGTAGATCAGCTACACAATGTTAGTACAAAAATGGGCACAAAAAGGATAAGGCAAATAGAGTCATTTTGTATAAACTATTTTTTTTAAATCAGAGTTGCATGTAAGTGAGGCTTCCTGTGTGCAAGTGGATTGGTCACGCTGATCACCTAGGCCCAGACTTTCCATCTTCACAGAAAGGTATGATAAATTCCCTTTGTACTGAACCCATTTTGTCCTGGCAAGGGAGTCCTTGGCTTGCAGAGTGAGAGAGAGAAGGGAGTTTGTAGGTGAAACAGCATCAGTTTACTCCAGTGCGGAGCCTGACTTTTTCCCTGTAGTGAAGAACAGCTTTTTTTAGCCCCAAAGTAATGATATTTTCTGAATCAATTGGTTAATTCATAAGGCATAATGTAAACCAAGCACAGTGGGGCATTCTGCTGGGCAAAGGGGGAGGTACAGCATGTCTAATGAGGCCTTCTGCAGCCGCTGGGGAGAGGAGAGCTTCTCTGAAGAATCTTAATTAGCCTCCACAATTGCAAAGTTTTGTGGGCAAGCAGCTGGTAGGACTGGATCAGACCTTTACAAAAGTAGCCCTATGTGAGTGTGGGACTTAAATGAGCATCCCCCCCCCAGCATTCTTGTAAACAGAGCACTTGTAAAACAAGATCACACTGTGTAACAGACCAACATGAAAGACATTCAGAGGCGAGCCGGCCCCTTGGTCCTTTTTACTGCCTTGAGAATTAAATAGCACTCTAATATTAGAGTTCCCTACAACTTCCACAACTGGATTTGCGTTTGTGAAGGAATTTCGCTAATATCTTTCAGAAGAAGAAATCCTGTGTTGCATTCAGCAACCTCAAACTGAAAACTGGAACATGCAGGGTTTATTTCTCATAGAAGCCCATCTTGCAGCTTATTGCACTGAAATGTAGCTGGCTACAGAAGTGGAGAGTGGCCCCTTAGTGTGGGAATAAGTAAATGCAAAGCACTGAAGGCAAGCAGACAAAGCAGGTGTGATGGACAAGCAAGATGGCAAAGAAACACTCACTTAGAAAATCTGCAGGAATCTAAGCCAGAGACCTGGGAAAAAGCCAGGCTGCCAAGAGAGTGGGTTTGGGTTTTTTCTTTTTTCCCTTCCTTTTCCACTTCACACAATGCAGATGAAGGCCTGGCTATGTTTTATAGGGGTAAGTTGCTCTGTAAACAGGTGGAGTTCAAGTGACATTGCAAAACAGCAATGCCCACCCTTCTCTAGACTTTTCCATAGCAGCTTCTGTGCTAGCTGATGTGCTTCTCTGTTCAGGTTCAGTTGACAGAAACACCTGAGTGCTAATGGGGTTCAAGAGGTATGTTGCTTCAATGTAATCATGAATGCACAACTAGCATCTGTGTGATACAAAAATAAACTTGTTCTCAGTTTGGCAGCATTGTGCTGGTGGCACTGGATGCCCCACCCAAGATCAAAACCAGGTCCTGAGGAGCACCAGTTTGTCTGTTACAAACTCAGCACACAGGAAGAAAGAAATGTATGAAGCTGAACAGTGGGAGTGTGCAGAAAAAATAAAACCCAAAGCTAAACTATCCCCACAACGAGTTTAGATTTGCATGTATGGTATCGATCTGCTCAGAATAGTTTGAAAATTCATAGTGTCTGAGAAACAGCTGTCCTCACAAAACAAAACTATAATTAGAAGTTGTCATTTTTTATATCTGGCACTGGAAGATAACTGTTAAATGTTGATCAGCTTGTCTAGTTGTCATAGAATCATAGAATGGGTTGGGTTGGAAAGGACCTTAAGATCATGGAGCTCCAACTTCCCTGCCACGGGCAGGGACATCTTCCACTACACCAGGTTGCTCAAAGCCCTGTCCAGCCTGGCCTTGGACACTGCCAGGGATGGGGCAGCCACATCTTGTGCAGGCTGTTCTAGTGCCTCACCGCCCTCACATAAATCTCCTGTTCATCATGTGCTGAATCCCAATGGCTGAATCAAAGCCCGATTGGTGTGTTACCTGGCCACTGATGTGCCAGTGCCCTCTGCCTTTTCTTTACCAAGAGGGTTCACCTTCCTGCTGCAGGGGTCCTCTCCCTGGGGCTAAATGAGTATCTTCCCTGTGGGTGCTGGCTTTGGCAAGCCTTCTGCCAACATATGTGACGTGCTCAACTTTGTGTTTGCTTCTGTGAAACAAAATGGAAACATGGCTGTGCAAGAGGTCCTCTGGCATGCCCTTAAAGCATAATGTACAGCAAAGGGTGCCACCATGTTCCCTGCTATGTAATGGCTGGTTCATAGCTGAGGTACTGTTCTCATCAATATACCAATCCTGCTCTAAGTTGTCTCTTTGAAGTGTTGAGGAGAAAACTCCTTTTCCTATTAATGTCTCCCTTTCTCCTCATCCACCCACCTGCTATTCCTGCTGCACTGAAAGTCAATCCGACTTGGATCATTTACTTCCTTATTTGTACAACAGCCTGAAGCCTGGGGACTGGAATGCGCTGTGCTCTGCCCAGAGTGCCGCTTCGCCTACGGAGGCTGAGGTAGCAGCCATTCTGCCATAGACACTTCATTAAGGCACAGTTAGCAGCGTTAACGCTAAATGGTGATGTAAATAGGGGAAAAGAAATTAAAAAAGGAAAAAAACCCTCACAAACTAGAAGAATAAAAGAATGGTCCTTTCAAGGTAACAAAGCTGGCTGAGTGCTGCTCCCCCGCTTCCCAGAGTGCCCATTCTTCTTGTGTGTTGCAGCAATGTATATAAGCCTAGCAATGAGGTATTATATTTGGCACGAGAGCAAGGGAAAGCAATGTAATTCCATGCAGCCTCCACCATCCGTATCACTTGTGTAGGCTGAGCTGTGAGCCACCTGCCAAGAAGATGGCACTGTCTTCAGGTTTGCATTAAAACACTGCGGCTATAGGCTAGGATCATACTTGTCCCTTTCTCTTGCCTGAGCTTCCCAGCCTCCCCTATTTAAATGCATGAAAACAAGTAACTTTCTCTCAACCTTTCCTGTTTGTGGATTACAGAAGCTGTGTCCAGCGAGCCAAGTGCTCAGGGTGAATGTGGGTACAGCTTCTTACCCTGTGTATACACCATTTAGTTAAGAGGGGGAGAAGACAGTTTATTATAAACATTGAACAGTGGGCAGCATCATTAGCTCTTAAATATCACAACTAACTCCCCAGGTGGTTGTCCTAATGTGTTCTGGGCTCTTTGCATCCCTGAGATAAAAGGAAAGCCTGAGCACGTGAGGGCAGAATGCTGCACAATGAAAGGTTGAGCGCTGCTGTTGCTGTCAAGGCAAACTCCGTTTTGCCATCATCAAGTCTTAGAAGCGATGCCTGGGCTGTGCAAGCCAGAGGTGGGGACTCGCGCCTTTCCTTCCTTCCTGCTGCCTTTCTAATTTACTCAGTTATGAGCTAAGGCTTGTGGCATGTTGCAGGCCAGACAGCACAACTATAATGGTCCTCTCCAGTTTTAAAGGATCTATGAATGAAGCTGGCGCGTAGCCTTCCATTTAGCCATTGGTTTCCTTGTTCCTACTTGGCCATTCACAACCTATATCAAACGAAAGCGCTTTTCCTGGCCAAAGCTTCATTCCCATTTCTCTCTTAATGTGATGCTGCTCAATGGAGCAAGCCTGTCTCATCACCCACTGCAGCACTGGCAGCCTCACTGTGCTGGAGCATTCCTGGGGACTGGGATGGCTGTGGTGGTACCAGCTACTGCCACAGTCCCAACTAGTGACCGTGAACTCAGTAAAGCCCTGTTAAAGTTACTCTTTCTTTACCACAGCCTGAAATACCAGCTGGGTGCTCGCAGCCACCAAGGCTTCAGTCTTGTAAGTGCTTCACACCAGATACAAAGAAATCCTCAAAGCTATGAACCCTGGCAGCCCCGACCAGCACAGTCCTGCCATGGAATGTGGCACCAGCACTGCAGTTTCTCCCTCAGCCCAGCAATGGATGCCTCTCTGGGAATAAATAGGCAGAATGTGCCAGAAGGCAGCCTGCAGAGCACCCAGCACTCCTGCCTATCCCTACCTGGACACAGCCAGCATGCAGCAGTCCCAGGCCACAGGCATGGGCACCAAAGGTGACTGCAGAGAGAGAAGTCAGGGCTTTGAGACAAAGAGCTGTATTTCTCCCAGGCCCAACAGCAGTTTGGGCTGCTCTTAAAGACCTCTGCTGATGGAGAGGGTAGAGTCTCCCAGAGAGTCTTATCTAGCATGTAATCTTCATCTCACTCAGAAAGTTTTTCTTTTTGCACATCTAAGTAGCCCTTGCTGCAGTTTACTTTCATCTTTTTCCGTACTCTGTCCTTATCTATTGCTTATATCCCATTCTGCAAGTTACTTTTCCTTGCATCAGTATGTAGGCAATAGCAGTCCACTAAACTATAAAAGGTTACTGTGTCTCACTTCTCCCTTCTCCAGACTAAGCAAACTCAATCCTCCTAATCTTTCCTTGGATGTCAAGCAGCCGGCTGCTTCCTGCGTGGCACAGGGAGCTGTGAGTTCACGTCCCCTCAAGGAGAAGCCTTCAGCATCCACCTATTAAATAAAAATAAGTTGCAGAATGCTCTTCACTTCTTCACTCTTTGATACCTACCCTCCAGGTCAGCCCCAGCCTTTGCTTCATGTGCTTATCCAAGCCCACTGCTGTGTCCTCAGAACTCCCACTGCTGGCTGACTCAGAAGCTCTGGTCTGGGTGTCCCTGGATCCACCCCTGAATCCCTGATTTCCAGCTACTTATGGAACTAGAGACTTTACAGGCCCTGAAGCTATGCAATATTGGAGGCACGTTTTGCTTCCCGAAGCAATTAGCCAGGAAGTAGGCCCCTATGCCCTGTTTTAGACAAAGCAGAGTGGCTCAAGGGCAAATGCTGTAGCTACTATGCCCCAGGATGGAAGTCCACGCCTGCCCTGGTGGGGTTTTGAGGGAGAGAGGTGTGCAGATCAATCTGCCTGACATCTGCAGGGACACGCCGCCGGGAGAAGCAAAATCTCTGATTAAGAGCTGATAATTCAAAGTGCTCCAAAATTTACACATCTGCTCAGAAGTGCTGGCAAATAAAACTGGCCTTAGTTAAGTAACAGGGAGGAAAGTGAAAACCATCATGGGCAGCAACATTAGGATTATGCAGCTGAGGTGTTTACTCTTACTCCTTTCCAGAACGACAGGTTTGGGCGATATCAATACCCAGGTAACTGCAACTCTTGCTGTCTGTGTGAACAAAAGCTTTGCTGAAGTGCCAGGGACCACAGCACTGGTAGAAAGCACTGCTCCAGGTCTGGGCTGTGTGCAAGGGCCATGTAGCTTAAAGCAAGACTTAGAAGCTGCCTCCCTGGCTGTCCCCAGGGCACTGCAAAGGGACCGCGCTGACCCCCAGAATACAGACTTTGGAGAGGGAAGAAGAAGAATTGCTTTCAGAAGTTGTCACCACAAACAGCAGCCCCAGCACAACCTGCTGCTGTCTCCCTAGAGCCTGCAAAGCAACATCCCAGATAGGATCAGTGCGACCAACTGGGGCAGACCCTGGGGTTTCCCTCCATGGCTTGCTGCCATTACCCCATCCCTCTGTGCCTCTGTAGTATCCACGGCTGCTGCCATGCTGTCCTGCCCTAACCTATAGCTTCCATGAGTCAGGTTGTCTGTGCAAGAGCTGCCCTGCCAGCTGTGCACCAGGGAGACAAGGAAAAGCTGGAATTACATTTCTACTCAGGGCAGGAAAGCCAACACTTGAAGGACAGTTAGTTATGTTGTGGCACCTGGAACAGGTTTTTCGAGACGGAAGTAGCGAACACACTTAGCTTGATTATAATTTTCAAGACAAAGCTTGTTGTGACAATGAATTATTTAACTTGGAGAGGTTCTGAGCATCTTATAATTATGTACAAAAAATCAAGGCTCTGCACATTAAAAACCAAGGTTAAAGAAAAAAGAAGATACTAGCAGATTTGGGTTAGTCTAGCAGATTTGTCTGACAAATTAAAAGCACATACCTGTCTATTACTATTTCACCTGAGCTGGTGTTCAGCTGCATCACTGAGAAGAACATGGCAAAGCCTGAATTTCCTTTTGTTTCCAGACACCCATGAAAAGGCTGCACACTACCGAAAAGCTGTGATTTAAACCCTGAGAAGAAAATATTGTAAAACCATGCAGTGATAGTTTGGACACTAGTAATGATTTACCTCAATGCATTGCTGAGTGGAAGATATGCCCAAGTCCCCTTCCTGACAGATAGCTCAAGGTCTGCGAAGCAATTCCCTCCTTATTCATACAGTGTTTCTCCAGTCAAGCCACAGAACTCTGGGTGAAGTTGGAAGAGCTGGAAATTACAATCCAGGGCAGAGCAGATGGTGGAGTCACAGTGATTGAGTTACTGCTCCTCTGATACCGCCATCTGGGCCCCCTCCCACCTGCCTGCAAACAAGCCCTGGCAAAGTTTATGTCCTCCCTTGCAGCCCTACTCCCCACTAAGTTGGCCAACAGCATCTCACACTGTTGCACAGAGTCACTCTTTACAGTTAAAGCACAGAAAAGAGAGGGAACACATTATTAGGAGGACTCTGGTCCTCTCTTTTGCGACTTTAAGCCTGCTCCTGTTTAATGTGGCAGAACAGCGCTGTCACCTTCTCCCGGGATAATGAACTGGGGTCTGGCAGACTCTTTCCTAGGAAGGTGAAATGTCCAACAGATTCTGGCCCCTGTTACCCATTAAGCACAAATTGCATCAGAATTGCCTTGACCTGATCACATCAGTAGTCCTTAGTACTGGTCATCATCCTCATTACCTCTCCTCGGAACAGCACACCCATGAACGCTACCGTAAAAGCAAAAATCCCCCTTCTTATCCCTCTCCTTGAGCTATACACTGGATGCAGCTCCACATGGGCAGAAGGACCCGGCTTCTTGCCAAGCCATCCATGACAACCTGCAACAAGACTCCTGGGGTGGCCACGGCTTGTCCCATCATAGCCCCTGCCACACTGGGCATAAGCAGGAGGAAACAGCCCAGGACAAGGGTGGGCTGGATCCCCTGACTGAAGAGTGCTTTGGAGAAGACTGGAGATGCTCCCCAGCCCAGGGATAGGTGGAATTTCCAGGGAAATTCTGGCCAAGTCCTCTCCTTGCCTGAGACCTCACACTTCTGTCTGTCTGACTGTCTTGAAGGACTTGGCTACCAGCAGGATTAAGGCCACAGATGAGTCTGTTAAAAATACCTATCCAATTATCAGTTGGGCCATATTTATCCTTTATTCTCCTGGCTGCAAATAGTCCTGGAAGGCACAGGACCACTCACCTCAGCGAAGCCAGCTGGTCTGGATGTGTGGTTTCTTTGTTCTCATCTGCTTTCTCCCCAAAAGTGCAGTGCAAGTTCTCTGGTCTCCCCTTTAAAGGGGTCTCATAGTCCTCTCTGAGAGTGCTGTGAGGTCTCCATCAGCAGCAGTCTGTGCACAGCGTAATTGTTCTCCATTAAGGCCTCAGAGGCAGTGAGGCTCCTGACATTTTTCATTGCCTGGAGAGGTGTAATTTTTCATTGCTTTCCTGAGGACTCTTGCACTTCGCAACAGTAATGGAGCATCCAGCCACACCGAGCTGCAGCATAGAGTTTATTTGAATCTCTTGATGGACGCATGGTAAAGGACTCCCAGCTCAGACTGGGAAACTGGGAAGGTGTAAGCAAAGCTATGAAGCAAATTATTGCAGAAGCTCATAACAAACCAGTTTTTCATGGTAGATTATACATGATTTTGAAATTGAACAAGAAGAAGATACACTTTACCAAATACTAAGCTGTAAGCAAAAGGTAGCAGTAGAGAGGGGGTCTCAAATTACATTAAAATAAATAAACTCTGAAATGCAGTCAGCAATATCATACATGCTTCCAACTTTATCGATAGTCTCCAGCTACAGATCTAGAAGCCACAACCCCACTGCAGCTGATATGTGACTGTCTCAGCTAAGCTGCTGGTGGAGGAAAGATATCACTTCATCTCTGGGATACACACTAAGAAAAACAAAGCCTAGAAATTGTACTTTGGCAGGATCTGCACATCTCCAGCTAGTTATTGCATTCTTTCACATGGTCTGTTTAAAAGTAAGTAATTGTAACAGAAACCACTCTTGCAAACAGCTGGTAAGCAAACAGAGCAGAAAAGGGTTGAAATTTTAGTTTGGATTTGAAACATTTTTGCAAACAAGAAGTCTTTTCAAGTACTTACTTCTGAAACCTAACATCTACTTTAACGTACCAAAACAGATGAGCAACAACCTGCAAGCCTGAAAAATAAAAACATCTGAGTTTTGCCAAAGCTTGTCAGTGATTTGCCAAAGAGTATTTTAGTTCAAGCTCTTAAAGGGAATTAGCCCTGAGAACAAAACTGCAGAGCAAAAAACAAGAGTTCTCTTTTAATTTATCTTTCTGGTGGTATTCCCAGCGGTGCTAAAGAAAGACAGGTGGTTGGGCTGCTTCTTCCCTTTACAAAGAGTACAGTGGGGCTGGGGGTACAAACAGGACTGGGGACACTGCCCTGTGAAGGGCAAATCCCTGCTCCTGAGTCAACCAAATGCCTTTCTGTCCTGCAATTACGTCTCCCTTTTATTAGACACTCTGCACTTAGTCATGGAGTAAAAGTCAGTCAATTTTTGTTAGCACAGTCTAGGGCAAAAGCAAGTATGGTGCTGCTTTGCTCCAGACAGGGGGCTTTTTTTTTCCTTTTTAAACCCAACCCTAAAATTTAAATTAGCCTCCAGCTCAAAGCCTTTACCACCAGGGCATGAATGCTAAATAGCCTGCTCCGAGTCCAATCTGTTCACTGCCTGGCTAATGATTATTCTCCATAGAAACCCTACCAGAATCAGTTATTATTCTCTTCTCATGCACTTGTATCTCTCTTGTATTTATATAAGATTAAGTATCCCTGTTAAGTTTTTACTTTCTGATTGGAGCTTATTTTAACCTCAATTAAGCCATCAGCCCGGCTTTCTGAAGCCAGAGCAATAGCATAGCTATTATCATTCTCTCCACCTTTTGTATGAAAATGATGTTGAGGATTGGTTGCTTTGGGGATTGCTCTGTGGCAGGTAACCAACGCCGAGAGTCGGGGAGGATAAATGGTGCCAGACTCCCAGAGGTGCCGTGGCACTGTGTAATTATTGTTCCAGACAGCTGAAAGCAGCAGGGTTTCTGGTTCCCCTGCTTAGTTTCAGTCTGCCATGATTGCTGGCACAGAAAGATGCTGATTATAAGTAAACATTAATTATGCCTTGCTACCCCACTGCTAGCATCGTTGGGCTTGCAAGGAACAGAAGCACAGTGCTGCAGTTGACTCCCACATCTGAAAACCCTCTATATGGATTTTCATCTTGTTTGGTCAGAGAACATTTCTCCTAACCATTATCCCCATACATAGCTAGAATTATGGTGTGTTTTATACCACTGCTTCAGTAGTGTACTTCAATGCTGTTGCTAAAATAATGACTATCGTATTTCTGCTTTGAAAAAGTTGAGCTCAGGTGATGCAGCAAACAATTCTGTTATCTGTGCTGGAGCAGAGGAATCGTTTTAGTGTCTTTAAAGCAAAAAAAGCAAACCCCAAAACAAAGGCAATTAAAACTTATCAATCATTATATATGTCAAAGGCAATATTTTTTCCAGGTAATGTGCTTTATTTAAATGGCAGCCTATTCCTTCTTTTTTTTTTTTTTATGTGGCTTTGGGATTTCTTTTTATCTTTGCTAAAGGAGGCTTGAAAATGCAGAGCCCACAGTGTTGCAGACGGTAAACATTGCTCCTTGAGTCGCATGGACAGTTACAAAGCGATTTCCATGGCACTCGAAATGCAGCCTTCGACGCTGATGGAATTTCACTGCGCTGTGATTGCACCGCACTGCAGTGAAATAGGTTCAATTTCATTATCTGGCTATTCCATTTCGCCTATATTTACAACCTGCCTGACCTCTGGGGGAAGGGGAGGACAGGCAGCCAATCACGCCAGAGACATTTCAAAAGGTCAAAGCAATACAGCGTTTACCACTGTAATTCACAGGCTCTACAATTCGGAGACCCTGCTCTCATGACAAAAATTGGCAGAAGAGCATAGTTAATGTGAAATATTTGTCCATTCCCAGAGCAAATATGGAAAATAGAGAACACCTTAAAAATTTGTCCCTTTCTCCTTTTGGCAGAAGATGACGTGCAAGTGCACAAATGCAGTGCACGGCAACACCAAGCTTTTTACAAGTTGCCCTTGGCTGGTGCTGAAAGGTTTGTGCTGGACTGGCTACCTGGGATCTGCCCTGCCTTGTAAGCAGCCTCAGCTCTGACGTTAACACATTCACAGTCCCAGGGGGATGCTTTTGAGATCGCTGCTGCTTCCAGATGGGTGTTACCCTCCACACCTCATCTCCACCATCCCTTGCAGTCAGCAGCAAGGCCACACTGTCCCTTCTACATCACACCAGCAGCTTGGGGGCCTCAGGGGCAGAAAAAGCTTTCAAATTTTAATTAAGCTTCATATGCAGTCCTCCCTTCCTGAAGAACAGATTCATTATGGTCATAAACAACCACCACCGGTTCCAACTGGTTAGTAATAAAATAGTGTGATGATGCCAAAGCATTATATTTAAACTCCTGCATACTTAAAAGGCCCAAGGTCAGGAAGGAAGAATAACAGCTTCAGGCCCATTCAAGTCACTGCAGCTACCCAGTTCTGATTTTTCCATCCCTCCCAAGCCTGGGTCCTGGGTCTGGGTGGCCACACGATCTGGATCCACATTTTGAACCACATGTCTCTTAGTATTTAAAAACTGTTTAGTCTTTACTCTCTGCTCAAGTTAGGCTTGCCAGAGCTCCTGGGGCCAGAGGTTCTGTGAGTTACAACAGTTTCATTTTGAACACTGAACTGGTTTATGTTTGTTTTAAAGTGAACACTTGGTATGACATCTCCTGAGAACTTCCATCTAGCATCTTACATGTTATTGGATTAATATGGGAGAGAGTGGAGTCTGAAAGGCAGCTGTGAGGCTTACTTCTTAGCATCTTTTATCTTTGCAGGGAAGATTTATTTGAAAGGCAGCCTAACAGAGCAGACCTGCTTGAAATAAGGTGCTGCGTCAGCTCTAAGAGTCAGCATGAATAGGAAATATAAAGCGGCTCTTGTAGGGAGGCATTTCATTTAGTTGCTGCATCAAGTTCGAAAAGGATCCCTTGAGGCTCATGCTGCCTCTCCACACAGCTGCCACGAGATTCTGGCCCTCATCTTTGCCCCTAACAGAGGTCTCTGGTGACACCCTGCCATTGTGAAGAGCCAAGCAGAGGCAGTTTCTGTATGGGACAGGGATGAGCCCTGGTTTGGTTGGTGCTGCTCGGACTGTTTCAGGCAGAAAATACTTTGCTCACATTGCTCCCTCCGTTCCAGTTAACTCACCATCACCCAGTCTTAACAGTGGTATTTGATGAAACACCAAAATAATAGCAGCTTGCAGGGAAGGGAAGAAGAGATTAAAAGATATGTGTGCCTTCCAACATGATAAACCAAAGGAGCAAGGAGGAAAGAGGGAGTGTGCCAGAGACACAGACTATGCTTGTGAAGCATGTTCATGTCTCACACACAGAGCATCCTCCTCGCATCCCAGCTCACCCTTACAGAAGGAAGTACCCAGCTAGGGCTACGGAGCAGCTATCTGGTTAGAAGGGGGTTGAAAGCAGCTTCTGTTCACACACAGGGCTTAAAATAAGCTTCACATCAGAGTAGGTAAATACTGCTCTAACATCACAGCACCTGGCACTAGCTGGGTGTGCTGCAGGGCTACAGAGTGGGACACACGTGAAGTACGTAGGAGTGTTTCATTCAAGCTCAGCTGTTGGCATAGGTCTGGGCTTTTTCATACATGGAAAAAGCTACAATTTGCCTTCACCTTTAGTAATTTTTAATAATGCTTGGTTTTCTCCATCTCTTTCCATTTCTCTTTCCTCACTTTTCATTTTATGATTCCCAAGATTCAGCAACAATCACTGACCTTCCCCCACCCCTTTCCCAAAGTATCTCAATATTTAAAACTATAAACAGTTCAGGCTGTCTGAATATTCTTTGATAGAAGACCATTTTCCAGTGGATTATAAAACCATCAAAAGGGGGAAAGTTTGGCAAGGTTTTCAATGTGGGATTTCTGCTTTGGTTTGCAATCTTCAAGAGCAGCCATCACAAAACCTGTTTTGAGAATCCTCAGAAGGAGCTTAGGGGAAGACCTGGGGGTGACAGATGCTTTGTTAGGGAACACTAATTGATTGTTTGAGGCAGACATTTAGAAACCTGCTGAGATCACCCTCACTTTAGTGATGGGCCTTTGTCATCTCCATGCAGCCTGACCAAATTTGGCCAATTTTGAAGCCTCTGAAAACTCTCAGACTGCACACAGGCAATAAATGCCAGCTGGAGTTTGCCAGCTAAAATATCTTTGCACTGAACACGCTCCAGCTGAAACACTAGCTGAGCTTTCCACATCTCCCCTTGTGGGACACAAGCACTGGGGGCCAAAGGACAAAATTAGAGCTATTTTAGCAACCTGAATTTTGGAGTTCCCTTTATTTCAGTGCTTGGTTTAACAACCCTACTTGAAGCTGTGTGGACAGACAATTCCCGCTGTAATTGAGCTATTGGAGAAGTTAGTATTGAATGTATTTAGTGTTAAAATATGCAAAAATTAAGGCTTCTGTGAGAAACATGTTCATGTCACAAAAAATGTCTTTGATATTCATCAAAATAATTGTTTAATTATTTATAGATCTACACCGCATTGCTGAAATTTACACAGTTGTTCAAAGAACAGACTTGCTTTAAAGAGCAAGATGATGTCTTTATAGAGAAAGCCTGTGTAATTGGCATAGCCTCGTCTTGGCTGGACTCTGTCAGATTGTCTGTAATATTAAATTACTGGGATATGGAGTCAAGAGGAGATAAACCCAGCAGGCTAAAGCTGGGGGTGGGGAATGCCAAGAAGGGCGAGAGCCTTGCAGAAACGAGTTTCTCCACACGAGCAGCCTGGAAACCGGGCTCAGTAAAACTCTTTGTAAAAGCAAAGTGAGAGATAAAAATAACAAGGCAAAAAAATAGAAAACAAACCAAAAATACCCACACGAGGAAGTGAGTGTATGTCCAAGGCAGGATGAGAGAGTGGATCAGGAAATGTTTCTGCAGATAAGACAGCTCACTGAACAAAACCCGCCAACCCCTGCACCCTGCAATTCATGCATTGATTGTGTGAGGGCTGTGTTTATCCTGACTGAAGGAAGGGTGCTTTGCTGCTTTCACAGCTTACAGAGACCACGGCTGCTGCAGAAATTGGCCTGCAAAAAAGGGTTAAAAAGCACAGCAGTCTGCCAAAGCCATCCTCTGAAATGTCAGGTATATGCAGGTAGAGCAGGGATGGTGAAAGGTGGCTGGCTGAGGCAGAGCCACAGCCTTCAAGTGCGAGGCCTCAGTCAGCCCAGGTAAAGAAATGCCTGTAAGCGACATGAAGAAATGTTGTACAGTTAACACAAGGTTACTTACAGAAAGACTACAAAAGAAAAAGTACCCTGCTGTATTCCTTGCAAGCTTCCGTTCCTAATTTGTTTCTATTTAATTCCAACAGAGCAGAAGGAAAACTTTAAGAAGAAATAGGATAAACCTCTAACTCAGCATAGATTCCTCTAGGCCTCGGAACAGCTACAGCTACACAGCCTTGACATTCCTGATCTTTTACAACAGACTGGGCACTGAAGCAAGATTTTCCATGTTTGCTTTCTTCATGTTACAAAAATTAGAAAGTAACAAAAAAATTGCAGGCTGCACTGAAACACACAGACCCAGAGGGACATTCCTGAGCGTCCGCCCTGCGCATAACCCCGGGCTGGCATGTTTAACTGGAGCTGCTCTGGAAACGCCAGTCACATTGATGGCCGTCACAAAGCATTCCTGCTACAGCTGTAACTCCAGCAGGTTGGTGAAGAGCTACAGAAGCGTTACAGGAGCCTGGTGGTCCAAACAGGCACCCCTCAGAGGCACTGGCATCTGTGGCTTTCTGGAGCTCTGCCCTGCTGGAAACAGAATCACAGAATCACCAAAAGCTGGGGTTTTAAGGGGCCTCTGGAGGTCATCTGGTCTAATTCCCTTCTCAAGCAGGGACCCCTAGAATGAGGTGCCAAACCTGGCATTCCCCCTCTACAGCTGCTCCTCCTAGGAGGCTTGCTCTGTACTCAGTTCAGATCCTACAGAAAACAGAGTGCGAAAGTCAGTGTGTGAAATCAGTGCATGAAAGTTTGCTTTCCCATAAATAAGCGCTCATGGCAGTGTCAGTACTGCTGGTACCTCCCTCCCTTTTCCTCCAGCTTTGCCATCAAAGCGCTCATGCAGCATGGATGAGGCTGTCGTTTAGCTCCTTGCCTGGCCCAGAAGGTACCAGAGGCCCTCATGCTGTGGATGCTCTCCACTTGCTGATCATGTGATGGCCACAACTGCAGAGACAGTGGTCATCCTTGATCACAGACAACATAGTACAGCACCTCTTCTTGCTGCTCATCCCTCCTCTAGATAACCATAGTGCTCTGCCTGTGGGATTGGGGCACCTTGGCGGGTGACCTGGGGTAGACCAGAGACCACGGGAACAACAGTGGCCACTCCAGACAGGGGGAATTATCTAAACCCCACTTCTTCAACTGGTGCTTCTACCAGCAGCATGGTGCTGGAGCCATCCTGTCTTCCTTTGGCCAGATCTGGAAAGAAAAGGCTTTTCACTCAGCCCTTCCTCAGTGACTACTTCAGGGAAAAGCCTAGGCAGTGAACCCCCCAAATGGCAGGATCCATTCCCCTAAGCAATACACCTCCTGGGTGCCAGGTCATGCAAGTCTTCTTGGATTGTCCTTTTATATGGGGACCACATGCCTATCATAAGGAAAGCAGACCTGAACAAGGCCTTTACATTGCAGAGGGCTGCTGACTGCCTGCTGCAAGGAGTGGCACTGTTTTGAGCACTTAGGTTTTAGGCTCTTGCAAAGAAGCAGCAGCAGAGGGGAATAAAACCCAGCCTGCTAGGGCTTCCTTGGTGGATGGCAGGCAGTGAGTCTCCAGCATCCTCCCTTCCCATCAGAACTTCATTGACTACTGGAATTGCGGCTGTACCCACTGCCAAAACAAAATGAACATTCGTGCCCAAATTGTTCACAAATGTTGGGAACGTCTCAGAAAATACATAAAGCCCTAAATTGGTCTTTCACTGAGATTAATATAATGTCATCCTGGCACTGTGCCACTCAGTAATCTGCCAAGCCAAAGAAAGTAATTAGCAAAGTGAAGACTGTGCTGCAAGTCCAAATAAGGGAAGAGGAAAATGAAAGTTTATCTTAAGCTATCCTTAGCTCACCTTGCTAGATGTGTCTAGATGTGGCAGGTTGTCAGAGAACTGTCTAAGCACCTTGGAAGCATCTATGCAGCAGTCCAAGTTCTTCAGATCCCAGCTGAGCAAGACGTGACTGATGCTTGCAGACTAGAGCTCACTTGAGAACCTCACAAAAGTGTGGCTACACTTTAAGCCTGCATTTTTCAGAGCTCCTGACGTATAGAGCACAGGGTGAACTGGAGAACAAATCCAAAATTATAAATCTTCTGCAGAAAGGTGTGAGACTTCAGTTACTGTCTCACTGCCTCTTCTGGGTATTTCAGAAGGGTCTGAAGAGCAGCTCATTGGAGAGACCCCCACAGAGCATCCTACTCCTTGTTAGCAGATTTATAAAAGGAGGACAGTTATGTGTCAGCATAAGGGCAATATAAAAGCCATGAAATCTTGCATTAGATATGATCTAATACCACAAAACCCCTATATGTACACAAAACCCACCCTCAGGAAGGAAGATCACATTGGGTGAGAGGGGAAAGAGAAGTAGTAAGGATGTAGATTCAACAGCTTCAAAAGGAAATAATATAGATTATGTATTGTAAAATAATTTTCCACTGTGAGGAAGGTGAGGCACCAGCACAGGTTGCCCAGAGAAGCTGTGGCTGTCCTGTCCCTGGCTGTGTTCAAGGCCAGGCTGGATGGGGCTTTGAGCAACCTGGCATCAGTGGAAAGATGCCCCTTCCCATGGCAGTGGGGTTGGAACTGGATGAGCATAAGTTTCTTTTCAACCCACACCATTCTGATTCTATGACAGAAAAGGCCTACCAACACTGAATTATTCAAAGAAGAGTTTAGTCTTCCCTATGTGCTGGTGCTTTTTGAAATTATGTTCATGCAAAAGAATTTGCTTTAGATATGGGATTTTAAAGAAAGGCTTTGACATGTTTGGCCTTAGAAATTAGTATCTAAGATGCAGCAATAGAAGGAGATCATGGTGGGTATGAATTGGTAACAGAGAAGGAAAATAGCAGATGGAGCTGGGAAGGATCAATAAGCATGAGCAGAGCACAAAGCAGACTATAGCAATTACATTGTCATTTTGCTCTTATGCCAGTACTGTATTTTGAAAACAGTGTTTTTCTGTTCCCTGCAGCTTAACCCACAAAGTCACAGGCTTGCTGTGCCAAAACCCTTCAAGTTAACATGCTGTATATTTATATCATTAAAGAAATAAGAGGCCACTTCGTTCATGGTATTTAAGCCTATATATTTTAAGATATAAACAGGTTTTGAGTGACAAGGCTTAGTAAAGTTATTCCATAATTATCTGCTATGAAATTCCTCTAAAACATCTGACTGCTGCTACAGACACATACTGGCATAGCCAGATCACTCTCTACAGCAAATTCACCCTCCTGAAAGTCTCTGTATTTACACGCATCCTTACTCCCCCCCCATCCCTACCTGAGATCAAAGATGCTGCTGTGTCCTGGTTCACAGCACGGCAGGAGATGAAACTGGAAGTGACATGTTTAAAGAGTGGTCATTTAGCACTAGCATGGTCTTCCTGAGTTTTCACTAGCCTTGATACTAAACAGGTGTTAAACAGTAGGCAATTCTGTAAGTCTCTTCTAACTGGAAACTGTCTTGAAAGCAACAGAAACCTCACAGAGGAGGGTTTGTGAAATGTCAGAGGGAAACAGCTGTTATTCAAAAATCCAATAGGAGGAAAGCACTCCAGTTAGAAATGTCTCTTTTGCACATTTTTCCCATGCTGGGAAGTGCTCCTCTGGGTCTCCCACTCTTGCCTGTCTGCAGCTTTGCTGGTTCAAGTCTTGCTTGCAAGAGCGGTAGGATCTGTTACTGCTGGAGGTCCAGTCAGGACCTGAGCCACCAGAGAGCAGCCAGGGTGAGGCATTTTGGCATTATACACACAAGACCATGCAACAGCTTAGCACCCCTTTGCCTCTTTGATCTGATGCACTTCAAGCAAAACCTGCCTTTTAAGCACTGCTGGTTCATCAAATTATGTTGCTTATCAGAAAAAAAGTTGATTTCAGAGACAGAAACTAAAGTTTACTGAGAGCATCAAGGAGGACTCCAAACACAGGGAGGGAATAACAGGTAGGAATAAATGACAAGTGCTTGCAGTATAGACAGATTCATCATATTCCTCCCCTCAGCATCTACTATTGGTCACCAACCATAGGCAGCTGGCAAACTCAGGCAGGGATTATTCTAAGGGATAAATCTGAGATGGCTCCCAGAAAGCCATAATTTCAGCTGCAGGCACAGTCCCAGCTGCTCTGCTGGGGCTCAGGGAGAGAAAATGATACTTTTCAGAGCGTTATGCAACTGGTGCTTTCAGCCTCCGCTGACATCCTTTCCTTTGCTGCCCCAACCTCGGGCACAAGGGTAAGTGGGTCCCCAGTTTCTTACAACCTCAAAAACTCTGGACAAGAGCAGTTTCAATGGTAAGGCAGTAGGTCCTAGAAGAGAGCAAAGGGGTTGCTTTTCTAAATAGATCTGGGTAGTGGGGTATAACCTAGGTCTGATGTACACCTGGACGTTATTCATATGCAAAACAGGGGGATCTGAAGTAGATCAGCAAGACAAGACATACTCAGATTCTTGTTTCTACAGTCATTTCTTTATTTCAACTCAGCCTGAGAGCACTAGGGGCTGGTAATCTTCCACATCAGGGGACAGATGTTAGCAAGAGGAACCACAAAGTTTTAACTCTCTGTCCCATGAACAGATGGTGGCCAAAGCAGAAAACAAACCCAGCCGCGGGTGATTTCTATTAGCTCCATTTTGTTTAGGGCAAACTCTTAGAGTTAAAGACACTGGTTGTTTACTGTTGTGCTGTCCACTTTAAACTGCTCAGTGTGACTGTTTTCAGGTAGAATAAATAGCTTTTGTTTCACTCAGCTGTCTTTGGCTCCTGCATGTATGGGTTTAGCGGATTAAAACACACAGATTAAGGGGATAAACTAATCCACAAACAAGTACTGAACTTTGCAAGGATGGAGCAGATGGTGGTGTAGTGCATACTGCCAGCTCAGCCTCCATACCTGGGAGCATTGATTCTCCCAGTGCATACTGCTGTTGGTATAGAGATGGGTTTATCTTAGCTATCTCTGGGGCATCACACTCCTGGGCAAGCACCACTGCACACACTTGGATGAGAAGTCATATCCGTGTTCTGTTCACCTGGACTCACATTCTTCTAGATTTCTGTGGTCCTGTTTGGTCGGTGTCTGCACCTACTCTGAGATCTCCTGATGTAATTTAAACCCCAACTGAGTACTTGCAATGAGTCCTGGCAAAAGCCTTAGGCAAAATCAGCCCAAGGCCTGTGACACGAAAACCTATAAATAGGACACGCAGACATTTGTGAGTCACACATTTTTGTGGGGCCCTATTTAGCCAACAACAGACAATTGGCATAGGGCGGAGCTTATGTATGAGACAAACCTTTACCAGGCATCCCTGCACTGATTTAAATGGGCAAAAGACCATGTACTAGTGTGCAGGCTGCTGGCAGAACAGGGATGCTGGCTGACACTCATTTTTACAACCCCCCAGCCTTTAAACAAAAAACCCAACACAAACCAAAAGCCCTGAGTGTTTTGGGGGAAGAGAGTGACACATGTACATACATAGGCACTTTCTTGTCTAGGCATGGGCTCAGCCAGATACACTCATTTTCCTTTTCCTCTGAGTAATCTCTGGAGACACATTTAAATTGTCCCAGCTCTTTACATGGGCTGTTTGTTGCTGTGTTACATCTCCACAGTATTTGCTATAAGCTAGGTTCCTAAAAGGCTTAGCATGAAGTCCCTTGTAAGAAAGTTATTTGACATTCATCTGCTGCTCAGTTCCAGGGAAGGTTACCTTGGGCATGTTGCAAAGTTATGATGTAAACACACGTAGCTTTACATTTCAGAGCTAACATAGTCCTTCCTGGGGACTCACTACTGGGCCTGCAGGGAAACCCCAGCAAATGCCTCTGCAACCCTTCTGCAAAGTGCTCTGTCCTCCCTGGCAGAGGCAAGACTGGTGCTTTGGCAGACTGTTGAATGCCATGCCTCATGCCTCACAGTTGGTGCAGTGCTACAGCCACTTCCTTGTTGCAAGACACATAATCACAGCCTTCATGACAACCTCTTCATGTGGGCATCGCAGTCACCCTCTCCTCCACTTGCCTCTCATGCAGTCCTATTTCTCATGTCCTCCCCTGAACCACTGTACTAGCAATACCGTTGCATGTCCATCCACAATCTGTCTACATGCTGGTTATAAAAGAACCACTTCTGATGCACAGCCATCAGCTCAGAAGCAGGCAGTGGCCTCAAGCACAGTGGATTAACTTCATGAATTATGAAATTCCATTTTCATTATTCTTTTAAAATTTTGGAGTGGAGGAGGAAACCTGACTTCCAAAATTGCCTTCTCCTCTAAGGAAGAAATCATATGAAATAAAGCTAAGGCAGCTTCTCACCCAAAGGCATGTTTTTAATCTCCAGCAAACACACAAAGGTGATGCAAAATGTCCATATTTTATCTGCAAATGTTGTATTAGGCTGAGAGTACAGGCTGACCCAGCTGGGCATGGGTTCTAAAAGCAGATAATGTGTCTTGAAGCATTATTTCAGCATGTGTTCCTCTTAGAAATATGGCCAAAAGAGCAATCCTAGGTGCAGCGATTAACAACTTCTTAGAGGTGAAGGCAAGTCAAGCCTGCTCTGTTCAGAGCTGCAACAACTGCTCCACAAATTTAAAAGCCCCAACTCATTCCTACCTGTGCTGTGCAAGCCACTTCATCTAGACTCTGCTGCATTTGACTCCTTTCAATTGTCTTGATTCTGTGGACTGAAACATATGGACACTTACTGCAGGAGCCTTTCCACTTCTTAAGTGAAGTCATGAGCTTTGTGTGAATTGCTTAACCTCCACAAATCAGGACCCTTTTTTAAAGGATATCTTTTTTAGGCTATATTGACATCTGCAGGTGCACCATAATGGATTTTGGAAATTAGACATGTTATAGATGAAAAATCAAACTCCAGGTTTGCAAGGAAAATGATGACTGCACTACTTAGTCAGAAAGGAGTAGAGGAGCAGTGCAAGTTCCCACGAGAGGGTGCTATGCAGTTCAGCAGCCAGGCTCTGCTACCAAACTCACGCTGATGCTGTCAGAGCTGACTTAATTACTCCCTGCTTATTAAATTGGTCTCAGGCCAGTAAATCACATCAGGCCAACACAGTAAGGCACCTGCAAGCTGCAGCCCTCAGGATTAGCAGAACTATATTTACGTATATTTTTGCTGGTATTCAAACCTATGTTGTCCAACATTGGTCTTGATTTATTGTTAAACTGTTGTTGTAGTTTAAAACCAGCCAGGTAGCTTGTTCACTCACTCCCCCCCCCCCCTTCTTGCCCTCCCCCTACTCCTGGAGAGATGGAGAGGAGAATTGAAAAGAATGCAGCTCCCACGGGTTGAGATAAGAACAGCTCAGTAACTAAGGTATAACACAGATCACTACTGCTACCACCAATAATAATAATGATAAAGGATATAACAAGGGAAGAGAATAAAACACCTCAGCACCCACTGACCGATAACTCGCCCCCCCAGCCCAACCAAGCACCGATCAATACCTAGTCCAACCCTGCAGTCCTAGCCCTTCCGGGTAACTCTCAGTTACATCCTGGGCATGATGTGCTCTGGTATGGAATACCTCTTTGGCTAGTTTGGGTCAGGTGATCTCTCTCTGCTTCCTCCCGGCTTCCCCCTCCTCCCAGTCAGAGCATGAGACTCAGAAAGTCCTTGGTCAGACTAAAACATCAGTGTTATCAGCTCTGTTCCCAGGCCAAAAGTCAAAACACAGCACTGCACCAGCTACTAAGGAGAAAAATGACTGCTACTGCTAAACCCAGGACAACTTGGTGCCATCCTTGGTGCCATCTTAAGGCATATCAAGGATAAGAGGGTTATGAGGGGCAGTCAACATGGCTTCACCAAGGGGAAGTCGTGCTTGACCAATCTCGTAGCCTTTTATGAGGAAACAACACGGCGGATGGATGATGGCAGAGCGGTGGATGTGGTCTACCTTGACTTCAGCAAAGCGTTTGACACAGTCTCCCACAGCATCCTCGCAGCTAAATTGAGGAAGTGTGGTCTGGATGATCGGGTAGTGAGGTGGACTGTGAACTGGCTGAAGGAGAGAAGCCAGAGAGTTGTAGTCTATGGGGCGGAGTCTAGTTGGAGGCCTGTATCTAGTGGAGTGCCTCAAGGGTCGGTACTGGGACCAGTATTATTTAATATATTCATCAACGATTTAGATGAGGGAATTGAGTGTACTATCAGCAAGTTTGCTGATGACACTAAGCTGGGAGGAGTGGCCGACACGCCAGAAGGCTGTGCTGCCATCCAGAGAGACCTGGACAGGCTGGAGAGCTGGGCGGGGAATAACTTGATGAAATATAGCAAGGGAAAGTGTAGAGTCCTGCATCTGGGCAGGAACAACCCCAGGTTCCAGTATAGGTTGGGGAACGACCTGTTAGAGAGCAGTGTAGGGGAGAGGGACCTGGGGGTCCTAGTGGACGACAGGGTGACCATGAGCCGACACTGTGCCCTTGTGGCCAAGAAGGCCAATGGCATCCTGGGGTGTATTAGAAGGGGGGTGGTTAGTAGGTCGAGAGAGGTCCTCCTTCCCCTCTACTCTGCCCTGGTGAGACCTCATCTGGAATATTGTGTCCAGTTCTGGGCCCCTCAGTTCAAGAAGGACAGGGACCTGCTGGAGAGAGTCCAGCGCAGGGCAACTAAGATGATCAAGGGAGTGGAGCATCTCCCTTATGAGGAAAGACTGAGGGAGCTGGGTCTCTATAGTTTGGAGAAGAGGAGATTGAGGGGTGACCTTATTAGTGTATATAAATATATAAAGGGGGAGTGTCACGAGGATGGAGCCAGGCTCTTCTCAGTGGCAAACAATGATAGGACAAGGGGTAATGGGTACAAATTGGAGCACAAGAGGTTCCACTTAAACTTGAGAAGAAACTTCTTCTCAGTGAGGGTTACGGAACACTGGAACAGGCTGCCCAGGGAGGTTGTGGAGTCTCCTTCTCTGGAGACATTCAAAACCCGCCTGGACACATTCCTGTGTAACCTTATCTAGGTGTTCCTGCTCCGACAGGGGGATTGGACTAGATGATCTTTTGAGGTCCCTTCCAATCTCTGACATACTGTGATACTGTGACAACTGTAGGCACAGAAATCTACATTTGGAAAAATACAGGAGATTATAGGTGCAAATGAGGGTCAGATTAAGTTATGTAATTTTTACTTGAATTTAGAATCACCCATCGAAGCGGTATTCATCCAGAATATAACGTGCTTTACAAATGTTCTCCATTTTCTACAGTTGTGGTCTTATAATGAAGAAGTATTAACACGTCTGCTTACTTGCAAAACTGATATAAGATGTCATGGGTTCTTCAAAATCAAGAGGGATTCAGAGTGTTTTGCCTTTAATGAAGAGCACAAAACCCAGGAGAGATGCAACTTGAAGTTGAAAGAGCACAGCCCAGGCACCAAGACAGGTGGGCATTTCTGCTGTCTAATACATGCCTGGAAGTTATGGAACTGAAAGAAATTGGCTGAAGCTTAACTACCCATTACAGTACTATAGCTTAACAGCTTTTCAAATATGAGTTTTCTTAGAAAATTTCTTTATAAAGTACACACACAGAATATTATCTCCATTTTCCCCTCAAAGATTTTCCTGGCTTCTAAAAATATTCTCTTACCAATACAAGACTTTCTGTTTTATCTCATCATCGAAGTATTTCAAGGCATGAGGATGTGAACAGTCCTTATGCTACTTCTAGACAATGAAGTCTTACAAAAGAACAAATCCCTGGAAACTACACACAGTCCTTTTAGTTTAAACAGAATAACTTCCAGTACCTAAGCTGTGATTTGTTTATCACACATCAGATGGTTAAAATTCAGGCTCCTCGCCCACTGCACAATGAACCTCAACAGACACCTAAGCCCACCTGAGCACAGGAAGCCCCAAAGCAGGGGGCTGCAGGGAGAAAATCTCCACCTTCTGCCCACAGACCACCCTTGTGTGGTCCATGCTTTAGATCTGCAGCTCTGAGCCCACCAGATACCTTATTCCAGAGGTGGCAGTGACTGATCCTGGAAGCTGTTACTTTTTAAGATGAGATTGGCACGGTTTAGCACCAAATTATTAAGAGAAAATACGTGTCATGCAAATGAATCCTCTCAGATGACACACACAATAGCAGGAGAAAGCCTGGGATTAAGACATCTCTCACCTCAAAGGCCAGACTCTGCTCACTTTGTCTTGCCACTGAAGGCAAAGCAGCTACTGAGGCAGCTAAAGAGGATTTGGACCGCGGGTGTGCTAACATTAGATCTTTCCTCCTCCACAACCCAGATACTACATCTGAGTGTTGTCTCAGTGACTGCGTGGGTGCAGAGCTGCCTTTGCACCATTTCTGAGACCTGAGCGATCTGGTGGGTACGTGGAGAAGCAGATGAGGTGCCATCTCCCCTGTGAGCAGAACTCTGGCACCCTCCTCCTGTGCTGAGGACTAAGTGTCCCAATCACAGTGTATGGTGCTTAAAAATTACCCCAGCATGCATTAATGTTGAGTGCTAGCCAGCTATGGCTCAGGAGAGCGTAAGCATGAGATATGAACTCCTACTAACACCATGCATTTGACACACATCTCCCCGGGTTAGATTCACAAAAAAGGTTTTTAAGACCCTACCTGCCATCTAGAACCCATCGAGTTATGTCATTAAGCTCTCTGCATACTATATGACTGCAGGGAGTCAAGCACCTATGAATAACAAGTGGTGAAAACCAAGTTGCAGGGTAAGGAGTAACCCCCCACAGCAATTACTAAACACTCGGGACAGTCTTTTGTGCCTCCCTGTGTACTCAGAAAACATCTCCTGCAGTGAGAGCAGTGATTTATCTCCATCTGACATTCACACCCTTGGAGCTGCATAGCCTGTATCCCTCTAGGCACAGCTGTCTGCACCCTTTTATAAATCCTGTAAAGGCACATTGTTTGATGAGCAGGAGGCAGAGGTAGAGCTCTCTCTGGCTTTCATGGCTTCAGGCATGCCCCTCCCAGCCCCAAGTGCTCTCCCAGTGAGGATCAGAGGTGGGAGCAATGCGTTTTTTCTAGTCCCTGTAGCAGGATTTACTCCTTTTGCAGCACAGGAACAGGATAAGGCTGGAAAGCTGGATCAAAAGTGGAACAGAAACAAAAAATTTACTTAGTAAAACAAGTACAGCAGCTCTCTGTCAGATTTCACTGAGTGTGAACTAAGCTTCTGTTCTCCATCCATTTAACTATCAGAATGAACTGCTTTGCCGGGGAAAAAGCTGGTCCTTCTGACCTGGCTGCACTGGGGAGAGAGGCTTTCAAACATTCTCTAGAGAGGAGGCAAGCCAAAATCTTCACTGCTCCCTCTGTTTATACTGGCCATCTGGGCAGAGAGAGATCTTGCTCTACATGTGAGTAATCTAGCCATAAACACATCATTTCCATCATAGCTTTATATGCATAGAGAGAAAACAAATCTTCCTATCTTTGTTTCCCCAAGAGAAGCCCTGGGTCAGGTAAGCTGCGTACTACACTTGTCACACATTGTGTGCAGCACAGCCAACAGGTGTGAACTTAGAATCATAGAATAGTTAGGGTTGGAAAGGACTGTAAGATCATCAAGTTCCAACCCCGCTGCCATGGGCAGGGACACCTCGCTCTAAACCATATCACTCAAGGCCTCGTCCAACCTGGCCTTGAACACGCCAGGGAGCATTCACAATCTCCCTGGGCAACCTATTCCAGTGCCTTACCACCATAACAGGGAATAATTTCCTCCTTATATCCAACCTAAACTTCCCCTGTTTAAGTTTTAACCCATTACCCCTTGTCCTATCACTACAGTCCCTAATGAAGAGTCCATCCCCAACATCCCTACAGGCCCCCTTCAGATACTGGAAGGCTGCTATGAGGACTCCACGCAGCCTTCTCTTCTCCAGGCTGAACAGCCCCAACTTTCTCAGCCGATCTTCATACAGGAGGTGCTCCAGTCCCGTGATCATCCTCGTGGCCCTCCTCTGGACTTGTTTCAAGAGTTCCATGTCCTTTTTATGTTGAGGACACCAGAACTGCACGCAATACTTCAAGTGAGATCTCACGAGAGCAGAGTAGAGGGGCAGGATCACCTCCTTCGACCTGCTGGTCACACTCCTTTTGATGCAGCCCAGGATACATTTGGCTTTCTGAGCTGCAAGCGCACACTGAAGCTGGCTCATGTCATTTTCCCATCAACCAACACCCCCAAGTCCTTTTCCGCAGGGCTGCTCTGAATCTCTTCTCTGCCCAGCCTGTAGCTGTGCCTGGGATTGCTCCGACCCAGGTGTAGGACCTTGCACTTGGCAGCCATGAAACAGATGAGGAGGAGAGGGTGCGTCCAGTTCTTATACTGCCATCCCAGCAATGGTAAAGACCTTGGAAAGCAATCTACAGGAGGTCACAAGGGCCAACTGCTTCTCTGTGCCAAGACAGTTGTAGTACCAATCAACTTACAGACTGAAGCAGGGTCACAAGAGCCAAGATCATAAACACCAGGGTGAGCCTTCCTTTTCTTCTGTTATGAAGACATTTAATGAAACAGGGAAAATTGACTGCATACAAGACCCTCTGAAGCCCATGTGTTGAGGCCCTTGCTCACTTGCTGATGTGACACAGCTTTAGTTCAGCAAAGAGGAACATGAGAGGAGGCAAAATCCTCATCCAAACCCTACTTGATGGAAGTGATGGGGAGAAAGTAAAACAAACCTGCATCAGGAGCCAGAATGTATGTTTTGGTTTGTGTTTTGTGATGGTCTAAACCTGAAGTCTGATCTAAGAGTTTCTGAAATGCAAGAAATTCAAATTCAGGTCCAGACTTCATATCTGGATCAATTGCAAGTAAAATTAAAAAGGACTAAGTCTTCTGCTGTCTGAAGATTAGACACCTTTGTCTGCCAAACTGTCTGTTGCCAAGCATGAGTTTAGCCCAATTAAACAAAAAGCGTGTAAAAAAGAGGGAGCAGCGTAATGCATTTATCTGGTTTTTAAGCAGTGACTGAATAATCTGCATCTGAAAATGCCACACATGAGCCCAGCTCTGAAACTGGAAGTTTTCCAAACTACTAAAAAACATGTAACATATTGTCAAAGCAAGCTACAAGTAAACAAGCATACAACAGGTGAAGAATGTGACTGCAAGGGGTGTGATGACACTTCTGTTTGCACAAGGCATTAATTTCAAGGTACTTGAGCAGCTCTTGTATATTTAGTTCCTTTCTGTTAAAGACATTAAAGCAGGTGAGTATCATTTACACCAAAGAGACCATATGTTTGTGAGATGCTGGGAGATTCACTCAGCAGAGAGAGATGCATTCACTTCAGGGAAGAGCAAAGCAGACTGAATTTCTTCTTTACACAAATTGCTCTTTATTATCATAAAGTTATTGATGCAGGTGATTTAAAATTATGTACACAGAATACAGCACCTGGGCTAAATACCTCCTCTTCCTTGCTCCCAAGACAGTAAACAAGAATCTTGCTTTGGCTTTTGTTGACAAATAGAATATAGAAAGTTAAAAGTGGCTGCTTTCCTCTACCCTTTGTACTGCATCTTCTTCTAAATTGTCAGGATGGGAAACTAGACATGAAAAGGTGTCTGCCAACTAGGTTTCTACTACTAAAGAGAAGCTCCTGGGTGCTCCAGCTTCAGCTGGAGACAGGAAAGGAAGAGGTTACTTTGTCTTAAAAATTCCTGTTCATGATGTCCCCAGTCACAGAAACACAGCAATGGCTGCTTTTGCTCCCACTATTTGAGGCATTTTTATTTGAGTGTGGCTGCCAGGACAATTCAGCTGGAAGGGCCCAAGTAAAGACACTGCCCAATTTCTAACAAGTTTGCCCAGCTCAAAAAACTAACCAGGTGAATGCGTCTGCTCTTCACTGACCACTGCACTCATGGGACAGCCAGGCCTCAGCCTGGAGAGAGGTTATAGATTAAAAACTAAATTCAGCTGTGCGCAGAAATTGACCAAGTGATTTCATATTGGTGTAGGTGCGCAAGCAGAGAGATTTGCTGCAGCTGAAGAGGGGGGTAAAGTCATAACAGCAGAATAACGCCCCAGACTGTTTGCTGAAAGGGTTTTGAAGTGTTTAGAAAACAAGCAACATGATGCTTTTCTTGTCCAAGTCTAAGGAATTCAGGTACTGCACTGCAAATAATGGTTGTGCTACAAAGGTAGAAAAATTATCTCTGAAAGACATGCAGAAGGGACTATGTTTATACATGCATACTGAAGTACGGAAGTGCAACTGTTTTGGTATAACCTTGCACAGCAAGTATATGTAATGGTAACAAAGGGGAAATTCTGCATGACAAAACGCAAAGGATTTACTGCTTGAATGGGCCTTACTTAAAATTAAAGCACTGGTATACCAAATAGTAGTTAATATGTTTTTTTTTAGTGTATTAAATGCTTATTTATTAAGGAACTCTACAGTGTTTCCTCGCTGATGTTCATGGGGACTATTGACATCTTTAGTCTAAAACTAAGATCTACATCCTGTTTTCTGAAAAGACAGAGCTGAAGCCTGTGTTTCAGGAAAGGGTTAAACAGAGATCCCCAGTAAAGGAGAGCTGGATGGTTACGGAAGGGCTGGCACTGAAATGGGGTTACACGGGCATGCAAATGGGAAGGACCATAAATATAGTTAATCACCATCTTTCTGCCTCTGTTTCCCTAGTATAAAATCAGGATGGTTTCATGAGCTACGAAAACATTGTGCAGGGGCAGGAGATCTCCAGCCCACCAGATGAAGACCCCCATTGAGCTGCATCAGCTGGGGAGGGCAGAAACATGTCCCTGGGGAGCCAGCTGGTTCAGAAGGAGAGGTGGGAACCATCACCCCATCCCCTCCCATCCCAGGAGAGGTGTTAGTGTAAACAGATCTGCCCATAAATCCTCATGTTTCTCGACAAGAATAGCAAGTGGAGCACCCATCTGAGTTTGTGTGTGTCTTTCCTGGCCATTACTGTGGGACTCTTGCCTGATAGAAAGGCAAAGAGGAGCAGCCTTCTGAAGCTATGAAAACCTGCCAGCATTTTAGGGCTGGCGAGTTAGGGATGCATCTTTAGCATTCCCAAACCCTTTGGGACAAGCGACAGGCAGGCCTGGGAGCTATTTTGCTGAGCCCAGGGGCTTGGCTTTTCCCCATACCAGTACTTGCAGCAAGGCAGTGGCGGTGGAGGGGGATTGGTCCTGGGGGGGGTATGTGGCCGCTGGGCTGCCCTCCCCAGGCAGGCCGCTGGGGCTGCTGATGTAACATGTTCTGATGGCCTGGGGCATTTGGTGGGGAACTGCACAAGCTCTGCAGTGGAAAGCAAACGCTGACCTCCACCATGCCACATCCTCCTCAGGCCCTCCAGCAGCGCAGAGCCCCCAGAGCCCTCTGCCTGCTGCTTATTTATTTATCTTGTAAAGATGAGCCTGGAGCATTTCGACCCTTCCTGCACCCTTGAGGGAGGAGGTAATGGAAGACCTGGCAGGAGATGCAAACGCTCATCATCCCTGAGGTCCCTCACACCACCTTTAGAAAGCACCCCACAACAGGATGCTCTGTCTCCCAGGATCACACCAGCATTGATAAACATTTATCAGCTCTGCCATCATTAATCCGTATGCCTTTTAAAATAAAGAACATGAACCTAAATAAATCCAGGGAAAGAATGTATATAAAAATAGCAGGAAGCACTGGGGACTTGGAGTAGCATTTTTCCTATACTGGGGGGTTTCCTTCAGCATAAACACAACAATAAATAATAAGTGCTTCAACTAACAGCTATAAATAGCATCTTGTGAGCACACTCAGATGATTTACATTCTTGCCCTGGAGTGATTGGGCTGGAATGAGTTGCAGACTGTTCCTCTTCCTACATGGCAGGAGTTCTCCCATTACCTAAGCTTCATTGTTTTTACACTTTTTATTCCAGAGCTTCACGCATGGCTTGTTTGCTGCTCAGTTCCTTCCCATGTCCAGCTTCCCTCCTTGCCAGCATTTCCAGCGACGGAGATGACACCTGATGGTGAGCTGATCAATGGCTGGTTTCCTTCCTCTGAACTCACCCCGTCCCACACACACCACAGCCCATCAGCTTCCCAGATGTTCCCACTTGTTTTGTTTTCATAGGATATTTGAAATCATTTCAAATCCACCATGGCGGCTGGATGAAAATAATTCAGGCCTCAAGCAACTGTGCTGATTTTAATCATATGCTTCCTGTTGAAGAGAGGACACGTGCATATATACGGTACGCACTCTTTCCACACAAGTACATGGATACATGTTTTCTCATGCAAATAACATGTTTCTTCTGTTCGTTACTCTTGATATGAAAGAGTACATTTTGAGAAAAAAAAATATTGTATGACACCAACAAGAAGTTTGTATTATTTGGATTGTTATGGTAAAGGTGCTAATGGAAATTTATCTTGCAAAAATACATAGCACCTGAGATTTCTCCTAACATTCATGGACCCTTCCTAAATGAGTCTTGATTGTATGAACTGCTATTGAGAAGATCTGAACTGCATTTTCTCATATCTATGCAATTGCACTTGCCTTCTTTAAAGCTTTCCTGCCACCTCAACTAAACACAGGGTAGAAAAATGGAACTACTTCACTAAAATACACTGCTGTCCCAGAATAGGGGTTCGCAGACTTTTTACTCTGATGTGCCAACTCTCAGCCTTTTGAACTACAGCTCCACAGATGAACGCCATCTCCTCTGCAACCCACATGTTGCTGGAGATGGTTCAAAGACATATGGGGAGTGAGAGCCTGTTAGAAGGAGAAGGCAGCACTGCTTCTGCTGAAGGCGTGAAACAAGCCAAATGAGAGCTTGTGATGTACAGATGAAGTCAAGACTGTGCCCGCTTAGCCTACTGCTCTGTCAGCCTTGGCAACTCCCACAGACAAACTGCAGAGTCACAACCATCAGCTGAGAATGGTTGGCCTAGGCAAAGTCACTCGCTGCTTCGATATTTCTTATAGGCAGACACGGAGGCAGACCTCCCACTTCATCCCAGCCTCACAAAGATTCACTTTTCTCAAGCAGCAGTAACAATTGCAAAGAGGATGTGCCTGTGCTGAGGGTCCACACAGCTGCAGGGTGCTGCAAAAGGGCTGGAGGGACTCCCACCGATGACAGTTGTTTGCCTGCAGCTGGATTATACACATGGTTGCTTGCAATGTCCACAAAAGGTCGAAGAACGCAGAGAAAACAGCTCAGATTGTTGTTTGTTTGTGTTACAAAAAGGAAAAGAAAGGGACTTTCTCAATGAAGAGCATCAATTCATGGCCAAGCACATGTCTTTGGGACTACAGTAAGTACTGCTTCTACTAAAGGAAATGAAAGCTGAGATCTCCTGGGCTGGGCCATGACACCACCTCCTGCTTCTGCCTCACCACAAGTGGCAGAGCAGCCTCTCCCCGAGTTGAGCGCAGCAGAATCAGGGTCTCAACCTCTTTGTGCATCTGTCAGTAGAGGGCAATGTAGTTACAAATAACTGACCCGCTCCAGGTCCCCACCCAGCAGAAGGCACAGACCTTACCTAGTATTTTATATTGCCATGTGTGACCTAACAGTGTATCCTGCTGTTATGTGCTGTGTTTAACATACCAGTAACACTATGTCATGCAGCTGATACTAGAATTAATGTCTAGGGTATTTGTTTATGAAAGCAGGTTCCCTTGTGATCACCGCTATTTGTGGCAGGGGGAAAGGAGGGGACACAGTACTGGAATGGGTTTCCAGTGGGCGTTTGTTTACTGTACTTTCGATGCACTGGTTTATCAGCCCAGGGAATAAGTTATAGCTTCCCAGCCTGCTTGTCTGGTTACAAATTCCAGTCTGTTCTTCCAAGCTGAATATAGAGAGCAGCTGGCTGAAGCTAAATGAATAATACTGCCTCACAAAACAATAGTGCTGGGCTCAACATGTTGCACAGACATCTATTTTGAGTTTGGATATTTAAAGACTAAGAGGCATGACGGGCACATTTATGGGACAGCAATTTACCAGCAGCCTCTAGACTGTGCCTTGGATGTGAACAGATTAACACCTTCCTCCCTGTGTGTGTCAGATACCCTAGTAAAGAGCTCACCTCTGCAAAGAAAGTATCTCTGAAGGATTGACAATTCCTTCCACTTCTTGTGCATCCAGCATTTGCATGTTCAATAACCAAAAGAAGAAAGCCTCTGTGCTACAATCAGTCCTATCTAGAATACAGTGATGAAATTTAATACTATTATTTTACTCCATCCCAGACCTTTTATCAGTAAGAAAAGGCTGAAAGATCTAACAAACCTGTATGGTTTATAGTTTTCTAATTTCAGGGCAAATGCTTTTCTCTGTAAGAATAAAAGCACTGCTAAGAACATCCTTAGCATACAAGCTACTCCAATACAGCAGTTACGGCTTTTTGAAAGCTAATGGACAAGGGAGGTTATTTTCTGTTTCTCAAGGCAATCAAAGCTAGGATGTAAGCAGATATATATTTTGCTTCTGGAGATACTTCACCTCTTTCTGCTTCCTTATCTGAGTACCGGTACGAATGCCTGCATATACCTATATTCCAGTAGACTGGATTCCTATTTTGGACAGAACCTGCTAGCCTCTATTTTAGATGAATCTGAACCGGTGCAGAAAAGTGATTTGCATAATTTTGTGTCCTGGGCCTGCAAGTATGTACTGAAAAGCATAGCTCTCAGGACAGTGTCACGACAGAATGAACCACCCTCATGCAGGGCAGTGCTAGGACAAGGCATTAAAATCTATTTGTTTTAAAACTCAGGGTCATAAAACTGGATATAAGCAATTATAACCAGAACTTGCCAGAGACTTTAAAAGCTTATGGTAGCTTCAGGTACTTGGAAGCTCCAGACAGACTATTCTCTTCTGCAGGAAGGAAAAATACTCTCATTTAAATGGTGCTTAAGGGAAAAAATTCAATCTCTCTTAACAAGCTCACTGGGCAGTGACCCTGGAGTTAAAGAAAGCTCCTGATCATAGTGGGAAGTGACACTATAACCCTGGTTTAGGGGTTGAGATCTAAATGAACACAGGATGAGAAAGCTCTTGATCCAGACTTCAGCTAATTAGCAGTGTGGATTGGCCTGCAGATAGCTTGTGCATTGATGCATTAGTAGTTTCATAGTAAGTAACTCAAAATACCTAGTAAAAAACATTCAGACATGTTAAAAGAAGAATGCTAGGAGATCCTAAACAGCTATTCATTACGTCAGAATTTGCAGTCTTTTTCTGTATTTTTTAAACAAGCACAATTTTTACTCTCATCATGTAATTCTGTATATTGCACATGACTAGGACAGTGAAAATAAGCAGTGGACAGAAAACCCCAGTGGAAAATTTAGTTTACCACACTTCTCACCTTTGTCTGAAGATAATGCTTTGGTCTCACCAGTAGTGTCCATATTAATTAAGCTGAGTATGTGATTAAATGCTTTGCAATACAAACAGTATTTAGCCCAGGCTTTTGAAAGGTGAAAAAAGAAGTATAGAATCATTTTGTAAGAAACAGAAAGACTCAGGTTTCAGGTTGAGACTTCCAGAAAAAAAGTAGAACTGACATTGCAGCAGAATTAGATGGTCACAGCTGTATTTGTGTCATAAGGCTTACAGCAGATAATTAAGGAGCATATTCCCTCAATCCCATACTACACACCTATTTACCTGGCTAACTTCTCTAAGACCTCAGTAAGGAGTGAAAAACTTCTTTAGTGGGCAAATCAAAGACTGTAACCTAGAACTGTACTTTGGAGCACAGGTTTGAGGAGATCAGATGGCCAGTGTAGCCCGGACAGTGTCTTATAGCCACAGACTAATTTAGATGAGACGGGATCTCTGGAGATTATCTTGCTATTCTGCCACTCAGAAGAAGGTCAAATAGAGCAAGTTGCTCAGGATTTTGACTAGCTATGTGTTGAATATCTACAAGGATGGAAACTCTACAACTTCCCTAGGAAACCCATTGCAATGTTAGGACCTTCTCCTGTCCTTCTGATGAAAAAGGTTTTCCCAGTATTTGGAATTTCCCATGTTTCAGCTGGGTGCCTGTTGCTATCACTGTGCACCACTGAAGAGTCTGACTCTATCTGCCCTTTTGAAGGCTTCCCTTCTCCATGGTGAACAAACCCAGTTCCCAGCTTCTCATTGTACATCATTTGCTACAATCCTCTCACCATCTCTCTGTCCTCCTCTGGGTTGATTCCAGTTCGCTGATGTATCATAGAGCACAAAAGTGGTCACAGGGCTTCAGGCACATTCTCATATCCCTCAGTTTACTGCCCCCACTCATGCTCATACAGCTCAGTGTGGAGCAGGCTACTTTTGCTGCCAAGGAACACTACTGTCTCATGTCCCATGTGTAGTCCACCAGGACTTCAAGCTCTGTTTCTGACAAACTGCTGTCTGCCACTTGGTCCCCACTTGTCCTCCTGCATGGGGTTGTTCCACCCCAGGTACAGGACTTTGTTGAGTCTCATGAGGTTTTTCTCAGTTCGTGTCTCCAGCTTGTTAAGTTACCGTTGCACAGTGGCAGCTCTGCCCTCCAGTATATAAATTATGTCCCCCCATTTTGGTATCATCTGCAGGGTATAAATATAGGAAATAATTAGTGGGACAAGGTGCAGCCCATCATCCCAGCCTTCTGAAGAAGCCATACTTGAGGCATTCTCTGCACAGCACACTGTGTCAACAGCCACGCACAGCCCTTCTGGGAGTCAGCTGTGGAGACAGACACTCGGCACCCACTGGTACAGACTATCCTGGTGCTTGCAGACAGTCTTTCTAGGTGCCTGTCATGTTTCAGATAATCAAAGCGCAGGACCGCAGTGACTGAATGTCTGGGGTATGTGCCTTGCTCTATCTGGAGGATTTATTGTTGCGGTAATGTAATACTAAGACAGTAAGCAGGAGACAAAATGTCATTATGTTTGTTATCAATCCTTTTGCCATCAGCCTGCACTGCTACATTTTTAACAACCAAGAGCATGGGAAGTAACCGAGAATCATTAATTGAGCCAACCAAAATCCCCTGATTTCAGCAGTTCCCTATCCCACTTTTCACCTTGATTTTAGAGTGCTTTTGCTGGGACCAGCTCTGTCCTCCACTAACAAGTTTGCAGCTAGTCCAAATCTGATGGGTTAAACGCTCTGTTCTTATCTCTGCCCATGTTTTGATGCTCTGTAAACTTTGCCAGGGCCATGTCTCCAATTTGAATTTGATCTAATAAAAGGCACAGCGTCTAGACGGTGAAGCAAACTGTGCAGGGAATGCACTGAGCCCGACCTCCGCTCACGGCTGCCGCGACGCAGCGTGGTGCAGCACGGCTCCTCGCCACAGCCTCCTGCCCGGATGGCTGTTGGAAACAGCTCTTTGTGTCCAGTGGAAGATACCAAAGCCTCTTCTGTACCAGGGAGAGCTCTCAAGCAAGAACAAACCACTTCTTACTCCATGCAAGTGTTATTCAGCACAAAAGGTTGCGCCGTTTCCCAGGGATGTGATTACAAAGCTGAGAAGACACACTCGTGCTGCCTATTAATAAACATTTGGTTAGTTAGACAACTGAAATCTCCTCTCTTTATGCTGAGTTTTGGCAGCGCTAGCCACGCAGGGCTCCCAGTTTCATGCTGTGGTGTGCACAGCGCTCCCTGACTCCACACTAAACAGGCTCCCACCTGCTGCAACACCCGAGGAATCACTTGGCTTTGCTTACTTATAAATAGCATACACATAATCCAAGTGCTAAATTAAATTAGACTTAAAATAATCACATAGTCTACACCTGGTTTCCTGCTAATGGAAGCTAACAGCAATGTTAGTAAATGCCCCTTTTCTCTACCAAATCTCCCCCCACTGAGGCAGCCTCTGGCAGCATTGCTCACTCCCAGCAAGTGAGGCTGGGATGAGGGATGCGCTCCGCCTCTGCCCCTCACTGGTGCCAAGTCTGCCATCCAAGGGGGCCACCCCTGAAGCCTGCTACCAGTTTTTTCCCTCCAGAGAGTTCTAAGTTTGCTATTTTTTTTGCATCAGGCACAAAGTACCAGTTCCTTTTAATTTAAAATATTTAAAATTTTTTTTTTTAAAAAGACACATCTTGCATTTTTGGGGATGCTGAGAGCATACTGGGCATTTCTGAAAACACAAACCAGTATTTTTTCAAGGTATCTAATAGGTCTCCACCCAAAATCTTTCATTTTCTCAGTGACATACTGCATACAGAGATTGATGATGTGGCCTTATGGTTTAAGGATTGCTGCATAATAATTTCCATATAATAATATGGTAGAAGATGCTGTATTTTTAGCACCTAACTTTTGCCTAAAAGGTAACTTGCTGCTAGACTTCCAAGGAGCTGCTGCAGGAGGAAATAGTTACTGCCATACATGTGGTTCAAGCAGAGGTCCAGAAACTTGCAGGGTAATCAAATCTGTTAGCAGGTATGAACAGTGAACCACTGGGGCCAAGCCCCAACAAAAACCATCTCCCCCAAGCAGGAAGAACACTGAAACTTCTGGATAATTAATTTATAAAAAAAAAAAAAAAAGCAGTATTTTTCATTTTTATTTTAACCTTGACTTTTAGTTATCAGAATGATAAGGACAGGTAATTCAGAAGAAAAAGTCTTTATCTCTGGACTGAGGAAAGAGTATTTGGGGGTTCACTCTTTTGTAACAGTTTTGGCTGCCAGAAAACAATTCCATTATTCATACAGCTCTTTTCAGGCTACATGGCCCATCTCAGCCTACATGTCCCATATGGCAGGGTTTAGGCTTTGAGAAGTAGCAGATATCAAATATTTTATGCAATTTTGGGGTGGGGGAGGAGAGAAAGACTAAGTGAATGTTCGTAATCCAGGTTCTGTTTAATCCGTGTTAAAAAAAAGTCTTTGAAAGCCACTCTGGAGGCAGAATTTAATGTGTTTAATCCAGAACTATATATCCTGTCAATCTGGAACTGAGGGAGAGGCATTAAAAACAGCCTTCACAGCTCTATAAAGCCAGTTCCTTGTACAGTTCCTTTCTGCTGGTAGTTAGGAGCCTTGTTCTTAGTGATATGGAAGCTGTGCCAAAAACTGTAACCCCACAAACAGGACTTCTGACATGATCACTTTGGAAATGACAAAACAGCAGTAGTGCTCAGGGCACTCAAAGAATTGACAGGCAGAGTTATGAATAATGGGTATAAAATATTAATCATTTGCCGTTACCTCTTACTGGCTGAGTATTGTGTAAAAATAGAGACGCTGCCTGTTCTGACAAGCATATGGACCTTGGTTTCTTAACCAGTAGCATGCAGCCAGACCATGGTGGCTGAAAGGCAAACCACTGCTTTCATGTGCATTTTTCACCAGCAGACTCTGCTACACAGCAGAGCCACCCAGTAGGAAGGATGAAAGGGAAACCAGGATTTTGAAAATGGTCTTTCTATTCCTTGCTTTACTGTGGGCAAGGCAAAGGATCATGTTCCCCACCTTTAAAAGACTGGCGACAGCACTTTGCTACCCTGCAAGGATGGTGAAGATATGTACATTTAAGTCTGTGAGACATTCTGGCACTAAAAAGAGAGAAACATCCTTAGACAGATACAGAGTAGACAGACTGCTCTGGAAAGCCCTGAGTGATGAATGTGACTCAGTATTTGCAAATCATAGTTGACACTTTTTTTAGGACTTAGTCTTTTCTGACGATGATAATGTTCTCAAAGGAACAGACCCACAGTCTCTTGCAAATCATGCACTAAAGCAGATGTCATATTTTTGATGCTTTGGTCCATTACATATATTTTTGGAACTATAAGAACTCCTAAATCCTCCAAATCTAGATTGAACATCCTATCTGTGTTGTAACATAAATATGCACAGCTGAAACCCTGGTTATGACTGTCAATACTAACTAGAGAACCCTAATGTGCTTAAATTTAAGCCCACTTAATTTGCAGAAAGCTATTCAGGTGCTGTCAATCAAACTGGGAATTTGCAGAATATTTAAGTTGTTGATTAAGTACTTAACATTGCAGGTTAATGCAAAATTATCTGCCCTACTTTTCTTGTGGTTACATGGTGACCTGTATAAATATCAGAGTTTTGTTCCGTTCCTTCACTGCAATCAGATCCACATTGCCCCATATAGGAGGACTAGAGGAAGTGAAAACGTGCATACCCTTGTCAGGCTGCCTGCTATCATCTCCCTTGTGCTGCTCATTTCTCTTATCGATGAGATGTGGGTGTTCACCAGTCACCCATGTGAGACCCAAATAAGGCAGGAGGAAGAAGCAGAAAGTCCACAGAGCTGTTCCTTTTTCCAGACCTGTAGTGAGGCACTCTTGCATGGGAAAGGAGAATATTGCCAGCAAAGGTGTGGATGGAAAGAGGCATGCTCTTCGAAGAGCCTGGGTCTTATTTAAGTTCAAAAGTCCTATGAGTCAATGTGAAATTGACAACACTAGATCCCTCTCTGCCTTAAACATCTTCCATTTGAGAAAATCCTGGCCCTGTCACCACTTTGCACATGAAAAACGGAAGGTTAAACTCTCTCTCTTCTAGACACTGGAGATTGGTGTGCAGGACAGAGGGTCAGCATCACAGAGCAGAATGGCACATTTGCACAGCTAGTGCTAGAGCTTTCATGGCAAGGCTTGAATTCATCAACTCTGCAACAAGGATTACAGGATATTTTCAGCATAAAACAAACTGAAATGCACCAACTCCCCACTAACTTTCTAACCCTTTTTCTTAATGAAAAAAGATGACCAAATGCAATGTAAAAGACTTAAAATTTAGGTGTTCCACAGTTGTTGTGGGCTATTGTAAAATCTTGTCATTCTAGGCAGATGTACATGCTGAATGTTGAGGCTGCCAGCATAACTTTGTTGAGCATTGCACAGGCCAAGGTGATTCTGTTCTTATGGACTTCCTTCCAGCAACTGTGTTAGCACTGTGTTAGCACTGCTGTGCTATAAAGCTCCTGCGCAGGTGTCTTCTTTCCTGTGAACCTCATGTAGGGAAGAGGAAGCTGAAGACCTTAGACGCTCTCTGTCCTCACAGGTCTCACTTCATGTGTTTGAGGCCAGGAACAGTTCATGTTTAACTCCCCCTGACATTGCTTCCAGACCTGAAAAAATCCATTGTGGGGGCTGAAACTCATTAACTGGTTGGAGCAGAGATCACCCAATGGCAACGTCCTCCACCTCCATATACAGTCGCAGAACTCACCTCATCTCCTTCAGCTACTGACATGACATCGCCATAGCTGCTGCAATTACTTTTCTATGTGACACCAGGGAAGAGTATCATTGATTTCGTGCTTGTTTTAATGGAGTTTAGCAGCTAGAAGGGAGGTAGAACAAATTCTGCATCATCAGCCAGTTCTCACAGATAAGCGCCAAGTGTTCCTTCAACTGTAACTGGGAAACCAGCTGATGAAGATGACATGTACTGATGCATACATGGACTCAATGTGATGGAAATGTTCCTGGTACTGTTCAAGGATTAGGATTTCTACATAAAGCCTTGTTTTTACTGAGTCGGCTTCTCTGCAGTTAAGGAAATCATATTACTGCCTGCCTGTTTTGCTACTGGGCTGTAAGGATGCAGTAGGTTGTTAAAATAATATATTCTAACAACCTGATACACGCACTCATAAATGGCCTAAAAATCTAGGTCTTGTAACAATGGCACATGGAGTATGTGCCTTAGGCTCAGTCCTAAATGTACACGTGAACTGAACCAATATGCTGTTTAGCTCAGCATTAAAGGAAAATTTTCGTGACTTATTTCTAAGTGTTTATTCTAGTGTTTGTTCACTTTCCTGGGAGTCAGGTATTTTTAAACTGTATTCTCAGGGTAGTAAGGATGTTGGTAAATATTCATTGGCAAAAACATCCCCCACATGACTGGAATTCACTCCCAGCAGGCATTAAATTGGAACAGAGGAACAAAGGATATGCCAGACTTGATCAGACCACTGGTCTGTCAAGCCTGGTACCCTGCCTCTGGCAGTGGCCCATTCTTTACACTTCAGAAAAAAGCAAAAAAACCCCACCTTTCTGGGAATGCATCCCAGATACTTAACTCATACTTACTACCTCATCTTAAAGTAGCTGGGACTGGAGTTATTGAGAATAAAATATGCAGTGTTGGAGGGAATGATTGTACTCAATTTTTGCTGCACTTTATTGATCGTATAATTAGGAGAGACCTTCCTTTAATATTTATGCAGCCTCTGAATTTCCCTGTCACTGTTGAAAATGAGCTGTGACTTCTCAGGGGTAATTCTGGTAGGTGAGTATCTCAGAAATCAATCAGTTTCACTCTGGCAGTTTGACACAAAAAAAACCTGCCTTTTACTTACAGCTCGACAATCCCAGTCCAGGAGAGCTGGGCAGTGCTCTGAAGTCAGCATCTTGGGTGAGCTTTGCAGGAATTGATCCTAAAAACTAGGTTATACTTTCATTATTGTAATTCATCCTGTATTAAGGCTTCTCCAGGCCACCCTGTCCAGGACCCACCGTGGTGGCCCATGCACAAGCCTAATTAAGATCTGACACCTCCTGGCCTCAAAGACTTTACAGTCCAGAAGAGGAATTGTGGCAAGTGAATGAAACAGGTAAACCAGCAGGGAAGATGGAGGGAAGACTATTATACTCATCAGGATAAAATTAACAGGTTTCTCCCATACTGGTACAATCTGACAGATGTGCTCTGCTCATTGAGTACGTGGTTTTATGTGGCAGTGTCAGCAGGAAAGCTGAGGTCTGGGGCATGTCGATAAAGAAGGTGCTCAGCACTCAGGCTTGGGTGATAATAAAGGCTCTTAGAGAACTTAGAGGTCTCCAATGCTGCATTCTTCATGGGCAACACATGAATGAGTATGATGTATCTTTGCATGTGCATGTGCAGGTAAAGTCTCTTCAGGTCTGTGAGCAAGCAGAACACCTCTGTTTCCAGGTAATGAAGAAGGGTCTTTGGACGTACATTCTTCAGATTTTGAGTCCCCCTGTCTCAGGCCAGTCTCAATGACTTCAGCTGAGAAACCTTTGATGCCCACTGCCTTTATTACACAAGGGAGATGTGTCATGAAATCCTTGCTTTTGACCCTAAGAAATTACAACCACAATTGTATGTTGTGTGCCAGTGTTTTATGAAACTAGTGCATGCGAAAAGTGGTGTTCACAGAAGACAGGTGCAGTGAACGCCACTGGCAGTAAATGACTGACTGCCAAGGGGGCAAGCATGGTAAAAGAGACCAGTGCTTTGACCTTAAAGCTGTTCTGAACACATCCCAGTCTGTATAGAAAACCCAGTCAAGAACGGACATCTGTGTTTTCGGTCTGTTAACTTGTATTTGACAGCTTGGGATTTGGCAGCCTGAAAAGATTAAAAAAGATGAAAATAAAGCAGCCCAGCCAGGCCTACCCTTGTACTAAAGCAGGTAGCTGTGAGGGGATTAGAGATGGAAGGGAGGCTGAGACACCAGGTGCAGCGGTAGTGGTGGACCCAAAACTCTGTGAGCAGCCACGGTGCTCACTTTTCCTCAGCTGGTAGCCATTTCTTTGAGGATTTGAGCTGCCTGGCTGCTGGGAGAGGGTTTGTAAAGTGCCTGCGTGGAAAACATTTCCATCTGTGTTTCTGCACGCAGCTGCTGGAGGAGAAGAGCAAGGCCCAGGAGGCCAGCAACATTCTGCGTGCCCCATCTCCCTCAGGCATGCCCTGAGCTGAGCGGCTTTGCTGCTGGTTTCAAGATCCTCCAGTGCTTTATAGCTGGTAGAGCTCTTCCCCTCACTCTAGGGAGCATTCACTTGCTAAAGATAATTAAAAAGAGGAGCTCACATATCTCACTGCTATGGGGTATAAAAGTGGATGAGGAGAAGAAGAAACGTTGAGCTTTCAGTGGGTAACATAATTGCTACCCAACGTCTGCACCCGTGCTTTTACTTGTCATCAGAGTTGTTTTGTTTCATTGCCTTAAGAAAGGAATCAAGATTTTTTCCCTGATTGAGCCTGTAATAGCACAGCAGATTCAGAGAAAGGCACTTGTCAACTTTTTCCTCTTAGAAGTCCAAGTGCAAGATAGAGAGATGCATGCAGTACTCATGCCAAGAGTATTTATTAAGTCTATTAACCCTTACCTCTGTTCGCACTGTGTCAGACCAAAATACCCTTCATCACACTGCAGTGTCTAATGGTGATATGCTAATGATAATGATATGTTAATGATAAAAGTTTTTGCGAGCATTCTCCTTCCTCCAGCAGCAAGAACCAAGAAGCTGAGATTGCTGTGTTAATTGTGGAAATGCACATACTCTAGTAAAGAGGTGTTCTGAGAGGCCCTGCTGACTGTCATCCTAAAATGTTGATCTGCTGAAGGGGGCAACTATTGTAACACCCAGCAGTGTTGTCTTCTGCTGGTGCAATGAAGGCTGGAGCCAGCTGGAAGGCAAGGGTCTGCAGGCTGTACTGCTTCAGAAACTCACCCCATTGCTGAGCAGCAGCACTAGCTGAACCTTCCAAAGCCTGCGACCATTCCAGCTCAGGGTCATGTAGCAATAATGCCTGACAGAGAGGGCATTTTCTACAAGCTGACATGTGATTGCAGATGTTTTGAGGCTGAAAAAGAATCCAGTCTGTAAAGAGCAGTAGGAAATGCCAGCGTGGCTGATCATTGCAAGTAAACCATTTGTTTAAAGCTGTGACTGGTAAGAGAGTAGGATTACATTCACAACATCTGTACTGCCTAAAATGAAATAAGGAATAGGAAAGCACCGTAAAAGCCCAGTTCTAGTCTCCAGCAAGGGCAGAAACATCAAACATTTAGAATAATTTTTGTTTACTCCTCTAGAACTGCATGCACAGCCCTCATGAAGTGTCCAAGCTGCCATGTGGCTTGTTCAGGGGAGTTGCGAGTGTCTGAGCAAACATATGGTGAGGTGAAGAACCAGCTGGTGCAGGTTGATGCAGACACTGCCAACTCACTTTCTGCTGCTGCTGGGCAATTAGGCACATCAGGAACTCTCTTCCCACCCCCCCCTCCATGTTTGTAAGTGAAAAGACATAAAACGTCCATGGGGCTTGTGCGCACTTTCCCTGCTGATGCCCTCATCTGCATGTCCCCCCCAGCAGTCACCAAAACATAAGACAAAAATAACACTGTTTGAGCTGAATGTATCTCTGTGCAGAGGGATCCTGTAATGCCCTCTGCAGTATTCAAGCCTTGCCTTGGGACTGCATATGGCTCATGGGTGAAGCAGCTGCACAAAGAGGGCTGTTGTATTGAACAAGTTCCTTCGGCACAATAAAAGTCTCTGCCATGAGAATAAAGCTCCTTTGTGCAGGGAGCGGAGCATTTCCAGTGTGTGGTGGTGGAAGGAACACCCCTGCAGATGGGGCAGCATCAGGCGTTTCCCATCATCCCTTCCCAGTGTGAGGCATCTTTCTGCGACACTGCCTTCTTGCAGTGGAACACACAGCGGCTTTGATCTCAAAGGCACAGGCTATCCAAGGAGGCCTTCTCCTGTGCCCGCCTCTCCCCTCAGACCACAGAGAAGCCTGGAGAGGCATGTGGTAGTCATGCTGCTGTGGGAGGGGGCTTGCAGGGTGCGGAGCTGTTAGACCTTGCTGCAGCAGGGTTCTCTCTGAAAAAAGAAGGGTGAGGGCTGGGCACTGCTGCTGCTGCTGCTGCGTATCCAGACCATCCTGGGGCCTTCTGGGAAGGATTCCGGGCGTGCCTGGAACACCAGGAGCTTGTAAACCCTCGTCCTGAGTCTGCAGGGCCAGGGTTACAATGCACGTGCCAGCTGGAGAGCTGGAAAGTCCCAAAGAAGCTCTTACACCCTATGCAGAGATGCCTGTGCTTAAATGATCTTCTGATGCTGGTCCAGATCCAGATCATGAACTGAGGGAGCCCCTGCTGCTGCTCATTCCCAAAAGAAAAGGCAGCAGCACTTGTGAGGCCTGTGCTCAAAACCATACCTAAAACCAGACAGTGTCAACAGAATATCAAACCAGACATTGGCTACCTCTAAAACCACATGCAAGGCCTGGCCTGACTTTAAGCTGAATCTGCCAAATGTGCATGGCAAAATGGCTGGTGTGACCACATTTCCTGTTGTCCCTAGACCCAAGGTGCTTTGGTGCCATGAAGCAGAGCATTCATCCCTAGCACCACTGGACAGAGGATGGGGCAGCCTAGGGCACCTTGGTACAAATTCTCCCACTGTTGCCACTGCTACCCAGCTCTGTGGCTGGAAAGTGGGCATGACACAGGTTGTCCAAGTGCCTAAATGCTGAGTTGTGAGGTGCAGCAAGACCTGATTCCATCTGTGGTTGCCACTGTGGGGCCGTTTGCTGGCTTGTAAGGTGGGAAGTGGGTAGGAGGGGTCCCAAAAGAACATGGTCTGCAGAGAAGCAGAAGCTGTTGGGTGGCTAACAGCAGCAGGCAATTTGGGCACCTTGGAATCTCATTGAGCAGCACAGAAAATGTTTTTGTCTGTGTCTAGTCACAGCAGGACCTGTGATGGTTACAAAGACCTTTCATGGAGGCTTGGGGATACTATATCCCCCATGATAGCAGGGGCTGCATGTAGAATTTAACATTTCAGTATTTCATGCTTCTCCTTGGTTTGGGGAAGGGATGCTGATGGTGGGAAAGCCAGGCTGAAGAGACCTGTGAATCCCCTTGCTGACACAGCACAAGATGCAGCTCAGTTTCGTCTACTGGGATGAGGAAAAGGCTGCTGGCTCCTGAGTACCTCTGATGGTGACTGCCAGGTTTTTGTCTGTGAGGTTTTTGACTGCTCTCCACTGCTGGAATGCCTGGGGAATTTCTGCTTGAGAATTCACCCTGGCTCCAGAGCATTCAGTGCGGGCATGAGAGGGACCAATTAGAGGGACCCGCAGAGAGCGGGAGAGGCTGCGGCACTATTCACTCCCTGTCACTTCAAAAAGGTTTTCTTTTCTGTGTGTTTAATATGCAAATATTTAATGAGGTGTATTAGCACAACAGCCATAACTTGAGACCTTTCAGTCAAGAGTAAACAGGTGCCGAGCCTTTCTTTTCAAGGCCCAGCACAGCTGCAAGCCTGCCCTCCTGGTACGTGATTCCGGGATGCTGCTGGGGCCTTTTCCACATCCCTCCCCCACGGTGCCTCGCCTGCTCCTGCAAAAACGCCTTTTTGTCTTTCTGCAAGAGACTGTCCTCAGCATTGAAAAGGAACAGGAGAGAAAGAATTGTGATTTATTAGCTCTGGCATGGAGGGCAGGGCTTTGACCTCAGGTGTGAATCTGAGAAAAATACTATTTTCCTGACAGCCAGCCATCTCAGAGTGAATTAAAACTGCTATTGTGAGGAAATAGATTAAAGCCATTTCAGCTTTTATGACAATATCAAGGTGGTTACTTTATAGAGCGCCTAGGATGTAGACTCACCCCAAGGTGCTTTATAATCATCGGTTTAAAGGGAGAAAATTTTCCTGCAGAGATGAATCAGTGGGTATATTTTATGAAACATTAATGACTGCTTTTGTAGATGTAAATTTGGGGGTATGTGCCTGCATCTCTCCGTGCTGTCCTGCAGCTGCAGCTTAAGCTCTTTTGCTGTTAGTAAGGATCATAATCCAGCAGCACAGTTTTGCTGGAGGAGCTTTACATCATCTTTTAATGTAAACAATATTGTAAGAGAGCCGGACAGCCCCACAGGATTTTCATTGAGCGATGATTGATGTGGAAAGGGAGGGAACTGCAGTGATTCTGCATCAGTCACAGCTCTTGCTTGGCTCTAAAACTGACCCTGTTAGCACAGTCTGACTTGGATCATTTGTCTCTGAAGTACCAAGGGATTTTAAAACAGCTGTGGATTCAACCATTTCAAATGGGAACATATTTTTGGTTTGTGGTAAGAACAACATAAACCGTATGTATTTCAGAACTCAGGCCTCAGCATTCCTGGCTTGTTTTGTCAGTGCGTATTTGCTCTCCTCGGCACCATTTGCATATGCTGCTCCATGGTAGCTATTTTTTCTTGTTTTGTTTTTCCACTTCAGGTCTTCCTCCCTTCTTTTTTTCTCCCATTCCCAAAGAAGGACAGAAAGAAAGAAAATGTGTCACCTTTGCTTTTTACAGCTAGGCAAGGTTTACGCTCTGGGAAGGCTTAAGCAAAGGAAGTATTTGTTTTTCAGCCTTTGATATATCCCACGTCTGATACATTTTCTCCTAAATGCTGTTGTCATACAAGTGCCCACTGGTGAAAGCAAGTATCAGGCATCACAACAGAGCCCTGTGCAGTGACTGCATGCTGCCAGCCCTATCTCTGTGTCCAGACGGGTATCCCATTTCACTAACGCAAGATTACTCTGATTTTCTGCTCCTCTCTCCATCACTTCTCCCTTTCTCCTTCGGCAGGTTCCTTCCCCACTGACATCTGTTCTGGGGAATGATGAACTGAGCTTTGGAGCAATTACTATGGTCTGCATTTCCCAAACCAGCTTGCAGTGTGTGTATTAAAAACACCAGCACTAAAAGTCAACAGGGTGTAAAAGATAACAGGCTCCCACCTCAAAGCTAATGATGTTTTGCTGTGTGAACAAGAGCTGTGGATCTTAATTTGCTGGATCCCTTCTCATTTGTACAGTTTTCAGCCACTACTTGATGAAACCCACTTGGTTCCCATGATGTGATATTATACTGTCACAGTGCTTATGTTAAAGGCCTTATATTTCACCCCAAGCACCTGTGGCTGCTCAGCAAGAACGAAAGCTCTAAGGTGCCAACTTGGATTCGGATTTTGCAGCAGAAAAGCCTGATTTTGGAAATGCTCCTTCACCTTCCTTGTGGCTGAGCGCAGCAGGGGTTGGGGAGCCGTCAGGCTGCTCGGGGTGCCTGCTGCCTGAGGCATTCTCTGTGCTACAGGCAGCGGCTGGGGATTAATATCACAGAGCGAGTGAGAGCCGAGTTATTTCCGCAATCCGTTCACATAATGGATGTGAATGTCAAGACGCCGCCATCTGAAGTATGAGCACCTTGGAACAAAACAAAAAATTACTGGCAGTGTCAGCTTTCAGGAATGCTTTCCAGAGTAGTGGAAACCTGCACATGCAGCACTGACTTTCTTCAGCATCTTCCTTTCTGAACAAAGGGGGTGCTCAGGCTCTCTCTTCTTCCTCCACAGACATTCATGCATAGATCTCTTACAAGCTGAACCCTGTGCACACCTACTACTGTGTGAGCAGCTTTGTGGCAGGCAGTTTCTTGGGCAAGCACCCTGCTCCGGGTGGATTTGTGGCTCCAGTGTGTGTGGACTCTGCAAAAGGGCTGTGGACAGACCAGAGCATCTACAAGCCCTGCCTAAGGTTTTATCCCCCTCTTCACTGCAGACTTCCTGGAGCTCATCTTGGACATGAGACATGCACTGATTTGGCAGTGTCCCGCGTACAAACAGACTTGAGACACAGGCTGATTTGTCAGTGTTCCATGTGCAAACACTGTGTCTGGAGCTCCAGGACCAAACTGAAATTGAAGTAGGGTTTAGTGTTAACCAGGAGATATTTGTAACCATCCAGGTACTGAGATGAACCCTTCTGAGCTCGTAAGCTTCCTGGCTGGAGGTTTAAGTACTGTCCACATCATCACCATCACTGCAGTTGGTCAGAATAACTTTCTCTGTGACCTCTGATTACACTTGAGAGCTGCCTACTCTTCAGCTGTTAAAATACTTCTTTCTCTATCTGGGGACACAGGTAGAGAAGGCTGCATTGCTCAGATCTTGGTCTTGGATGCCCAGCAAGCCTCAGCCCCCAGGGCTGTAGCACTGCTATAAGGCATTAGTAGGAAATTTTTGACTTATATTTTCCCTAGAAAAATGCTACTGACTTTGCAGTGGGTCAGTGTGTGGGAGAGCACTTCTCCCAGTTTGGAAGGATCCTGGCCCAACCCTGTAAGAGCTCTGTAATAGGGCCACGAAGGACAGAAAGGGAGTTTTCCCAGGAGTTCCTGTATTTGGTGCCTAAATTGCACAGTGACTGATGTCTTGGAAATGAAATACCTGGCTGTTACATCAAAATAGCTGTGAAATAATTGTTTTCTCCCATATAGGCCCAAAAGTGCTGCCCAAAACTTTTTTTGGTAGAGAATCTTCAAAGCCTGGATATTGCTCCTCCCCTGCCCCAAGTCAGCTGCAAGATCACCAGTATTGAAAACAGTAGGTGCAAAAGAAGTATTAAATCCTTCAGTCAGACCCTGTCCATGACCTGTCAGGACACTTCAAGGGCTGAACAATACCTCCAGTCTCCCACCCCATGTTATCAACTTTCCCATCATGTAAAGAAGTTTCATTTCTAGGAGGACAGGAGTGCCTTGGTATTCAGATCTGATTGCCTGATTTGAATTTAGATTATTCCATCAAGGTAATAACAAGATCTGGGATCACAATCTGCTGGAATAATTTAGTAAGCCATGCGAGGTCACTATTGCTTCTTACAGATATGGCTTAGACATAATTTACCTGGCAGTAACTTGACCTGGAAGAGAGAGGTTTATCTTCTTGGCATGCTGTGTCTGGGTAGCTTGACAATCTCTACATAAATTTGAGATCTTTCATTCTCCAGCTGGTTGTTATTACTTATAATCTCTTAATGCAAAAAGTATTCCTTCCAGAGGCCCCTTTCCTTGCCTTTCTTACCTTTACTTAAAAAAGGAAAAGATTTATTGCATGTTGGTTTGTTTTAGGATCTCAGGCCCATGTGATTGCAGACATTTATAATTTGGTCATTGCACCAAAAGCTTTTGTAATGTTTGAGGTGCCTCTTCTAAATGTTAGACTATCCTATATTAACGTTTCACAAAACATTGATTAAAGGACCTATGTTGAAAACCTTTTCTTGTGGACATACCCTGTAGCATAACTTAGAAACCCTTTTGTGGGGAGATTACAAGCAGAACAGAGGAATTACAGAATTACAGGAGAAATGGGGAAAAACTGCTGCAGGGGTTCCTGAGGGAGGCCTGATCCTGGCTGCTCTCATGGTAGCTATGGTGCAGCTCTCACTCCATTCCTCTCTGGGTGTTGGACACCAGCGGTGAGTCACTGTCTGCCTGCACTGTGGAAGTATGCTGCTCTTCTCTGTCATGGGACACTATCCTTTGCCCCCCTTTTTGTGCCATCAGGGCCTAAGCACCTCCTCATCACTGCCTCAACACCTGCCAGCTGCTTCCTACTGTCTCTGGTGCTGCTGCTTCTCCTACACCTACTGCTGCTGTTAGCTGAAGTACTGGGGAATTTCTGCTTCCCTTTGCACCACTGGGGTTGCTGAAACATGAAACACCCCCTTAGCATTTCCATGTTCTAGAAAGGGTAGTTTCATTTCCCTTTAGGGTTTGGGGCTTTTTTTTAACTCCAGGAGGGCAGCCCGCTGCAGGCTCTGCTTCCTGCTCCTTTACCAGAAAGAGCCAGCACTGAAGGGCTGCCCTGTCCTCGTGACCAAGTGCTGCAGGAAGTCTTGTGCAGCTTTCACCATCGTAAGGGGAGAGAGGCACAAAGCTCCGAAAGTGAGTTGTGCCTCTGTTGTCTGCCCATTGCTGGCAAAGACCCACCGTATGAACCAACTGGTGTGCCTTGGTCACCACAAGCACATGGCAGCTGCCCTGATCTGTGCAGCAGGGCTCCCCTGAGGGAATCCTGGAGGCGAGGTCCATAGCTATGGCATATGCAGGGTGAGTCCTGAAGGACAGGGATCTGTGGAGCACTGTGGGGCCAGCCTGCACTGCTACAGAGATGCAGCCCCTGAGAGCTGGAAGGTGGCAGACACTTGGTGTCCAGCCTCAGCATCACTGACAGAACAGTGTCAGTGCCTTGACATGTCTAGCACCAGCACTGGGCTTAGAGGATGGTCACCAAACGCAGTCACCTTAGAAGGCAAGAATAAGCTCTCTGGAAATGGTACTGTTTGTTTGGCAGAACATATTGGTGTTCAATAAAATACACTGCAATGCAAACATCCAGTTGGATACAGCCATTATAGTTGTTGTCCGGGCCAATGCCTTTCTCTCAACAATCTTTTTTCCACTCCGATTATTTGGACACCAGTCATTACCAGTGTCTCCTTCCCATTATCATTGTACCTCATTTTAGCGATGTGACAAGCAATGGCAGTCTCAGAAATGCCAATTTTAAAGTGACTAAACTCTCACCCACACTTTCAAATTGGGACAGCTAAGAGCAAGCTTTTATGTAAGATGATGCAGAGCATTACAGCAGCCCCATCAGGTTCAGGGTCTTTTTCTTCCTTTCTCCCTCACCTTAAGGTATGGTAATTTTAGCTTATGTTTGCTTTTTTTTTTTCCATCTTATGACTCCATTCTGACTGGAAGGCATAGCTTCTGAGCAGGGCTCTGCTGATGTCTGTAACATTAGCACAAGGCTGTCAGGGAGCAGACGGCATGTGATTAGGAGAGGCTAAACCGGGATGCTGCGATTCAGATAACTGACTTCCCTATTTCTGGCTCTGCTTGGAGGTCCCTGGTCTGCAGCCCCACATCCTGGAGATGGGGGTGCAGGGCCACAGCAGCGCACCATGGCCGGCAGCCAGTGCCCAGGACTGCACAGAAGAAACTCATGCATGAAGCAGGGCAATGGTTATAGAAGAGGAGCCAGCCAGGGGACTGGGCTGGAAATATCCCAAGGAACAAATACTTTTACTAGTCCCATTGCAGAAGGTGAAGGATTTCCTGCTTCTCTGGAGATAAGGAGCACCCAGCCCTATGTGAGGGAGCTGCTCTGTCCCCTCTGGCTCCTCTCCCACTGCTTTTGCTTTTGCTGTGTGTTTCTCAGCAACTTTCCCAACAGTCTGTCATCCCTAGCTCTTCCTCCCACTGCTTAGTCAAGTGCCTATGATGGATGGGAGGTAGAGGGGGTGCTCTTTGGGAATTTATCCAACAACCTCCGAACTATGCAGAGCTGTACAACTTCATGAAAATTGTACTCTGCCCCTGGAAACTGTAGGCTATTTCTTATTGAAAGGGAGAATTTAATAGAAAATTCAGGGCTGTGTCTCCTGTTGGGCTATTACTTATGATGAGTGTAAACACTTGAAGTGAATTTTACTTTTAAATTATGGGGCAGTATCATAGGAAAGGAGCATAATTTCGTTCCTGTAAGAGCTGCCCACAGACATCTGAGAGCGATGCTCTTCCTACGCAGCCTGCCAGAGGCTGGCATCTGAAATGCATAAACCTACCAGAGGCAGAAGGAGAAATGAAGCTGGTACATTATAGAAGCTTCAACTGGGCAGAAAACAGCGACAGCCCTGTGCCATGGTGATGGCTGCAGGCAGCCTTTCCCTGCCCCAGCCACTGAGCCTGCAGGGCAAGCAGTCAAGGCACATCTGCCTGAACTTCACAGCTTCTTCAGCCCAGACCCTCAGCCTAAGCCCTTGCTTAAGGGCCTCCCCAGCCCTGTCTCTCTTCCCAGTCCCCTCTCCCCACTGGCCTCAGCCTGCTCCTGAGCAGGCCTCGTTTCCTTTCCTCCCCCTTTCCTTCACAATGTCTTTATTTTCTTTTCTGTCTCCTCAGCAGTCTTCTTGCTGCCTGTGCCCTGCCAGTAGTTTCTTCCTCACAGCATCTCTTCCTTCTTCTTCTATCTCCTCCCCAAATTTCTGTGCCCTGGGCAAATTCATTGCATGTGGGCTGCTTTGCTCCTCCCCATCAGCTCTGCCCAGCTTCTGCTGTGTCTTCCCTCTCACACTTCCCCATGACCTCCAGCACTGAGGTCCAGTTCCACCACTGCCTCCGTGTCTCTGCATCTGCTTCATGGAAACCTGTTACCTAGAAGTGGTATTAGACTCAAGAGGACCCAGGGAAAAGTGGAGATTTGGGTATCCCTCATCTATCAGCAGCTGGAAATAAACATCTTAGCTTGATTAGTGATGACCCCTCTATTGCCTTCACCATGGACAACTGCCCTAGAAGAAATGGCTTTCTCTTCTGCTCCCTCCTGCTCTCTTTAGCTGTGCTTTTTGCCTCTGGTTTCTCATATTTTCCTCACCATCTGCCCACTCACCAACCATTCCCCATCTACAGCCTCCATGGACCACCGTATGGTTTGATGGTAATAGCATCTATTGCACTGCTGCATCTCAGTAATTACAGTCAAGCTGTGCTCTGCACCTGCCTACTATCACCCCATGCCTAGTACACACACATTTGCCTCCTGCTGTCACTCTTTGACTCAGACCAGCCACCCATCAAGGTGCCAGGATGCTGCCAGGAAAAAGGGGGGAAGGGTCATAGGCTGAATCCTGGTCTTTTAGCCAGGTTTACCTTTCCCTTCCCTTTTCCCCACCTTCTCTTACTCCATCACAGATTCTGTGTGTTAACATGCCCTGTTTGAGTCCACTCTGAACAGTTCAGTTCTTTTCCTGATCTGACTGATTTTATTTTGTCAGGGCTTTTTGTCACCTCTTTAGCAACCTTTTCAGCTCTCCCGCTCATGCTTTACTGTCTGCCCCTGTGCCTGCCTCTCAAAGGGTCCCTTCCATATGTTTTTTTACTTACCTCTTGCATCTTATGCTCAAAGACATATTGCGATCAGAAGAACTGGGGAAACTTGTGCATTTTAAGCTCCAGCAATGATCTGGTCTTGGCAGATTCCAGTGATATTGTAGCAGATTAATCTATTTCCCAGGAAACCAAAGCACCCCACCTGTGTCCTGCCCTGCCCTCAGCAGTAACATGCACTTGGACTTGGCCAGGTTCCATATAATTATTCCTTCAATATGTCTCTCTGGGCTTATTATCTATTCCATGTAAGACTCACTCTTACCTTTTTATTTCCAACACTGGCCAAATCTCTCCCGCTATGTCCTCTCCCTTACCTCCACATTAGCGGATCATTCCAGTTCATTTCTTAGTAGAAATCATGTGTCTTCATAAGTCTCTACATTGTGCTTCTCTTCCCAGTCAAAAGAAAACAGAGATGAAATGAAATTGAACTTTGGGTGTTCTCCTCTGCATATTTGTAATCTCAGCCTGAGGAGCACTTAAAAAAAGTTACGGAAGAGCTTGTGATGACTTAATATGATGCTGTCATGCAATTAGTACCATACGAATTTAATAATCTAGTTTTAGGAAAGAAATTGCCATTATATCAAGAAAATGTATCAACCCCCCAAAACACTAACCATCCTGACATCAATATGTCAGTTCATATTTCCTCTTCAATCACTTGCTGTCATGGAACCTGGCTTATTATACACAGCAAGTCTGCTTGTGTGAGCCCTTTTCTTCTTCAGAAATAATGGTCTGCCACACCATTCATGAAGAACAACCCAGTCCAGGAGCTTTTCTCAAGCAATATTTGGTGTTGGATGTTTCAGAGGAACACCTAAGCTTCATTTGCATGAAATAAGGCAATATTTTTCTGCCTCTGCCTGGTAACAAAGTTATATGCCTAAGGAGAAAGATTGCTTCTGTGTAACTTTACAATCCCTGACATAACTACAGGTACAAATCTTATTGTGACCAGTACATGGACTCTTATGTTTTTGTTTTGACTTTTGAAAAACACCCCGCTAAAGCTTATCTGAATTGAAAGCTTTCCCTTGTCCCTGTGGTTTCTGGTGCTGTCCCCCTTTTATCTTACTCCTGTTCCCTACATAGTGTGTGCTGGAGGCGGGCCGGGTGTGCTCTGCCATGCCTGCAGAGGGGAAAAACTATGGCTAATTCATCTTTCACCAGTGTGGTGGTGAGGAGTCAGCTTAAGTTGTACCAGGAATCAAAGTGATTTTATGTGCCATTACTCTGGAGGGGAAACACATGCTGCAGCAAGTACAGGGTCTAAAATACTAGACACCGGGGGGAAATAAAAAACATGTCAGTGAGTGGACTGTTAAGCCCACACAGCCAAATAATGAAAGGTCTTAACCCCTCACAAGCAAATCCTGTTGGCTTCCAGAGGGCTTCAGGTGCTCATCTCTCCTCTGGATCTGCTCACACGGCTTTTACTTAATGAAAAGGTCTCCACTGACTGGGTGAAGAGTTAAAGGATTTTGAGCACAACAAAATGACTTCCTTGGATTTGTGGAGCAGAGAGTGTGGATTGGGGTTTGTAACAGCAGTACCTGTTTCCCTGCTGGTCATGGTTCCTGGGGTTGGGAATATGTTGCTGCTTCTGTACTCACTATAGTGAACCAGTGCGTAAAATGGGGAACAAAAAGAGCCGCTGTCAGAAGGGTTTGTAAGTAGCAGATGCCTGTTTGGCTCTCTGGAGGGAGGAAAAGCTCTTAATTCAGATGACTTTTGACTCCTGACTCTTCAACAAACTCCATATTGTAAACCCTAAACTTACATTTAAACAAAAGAGACTTCTTTGTTTCCACGTGGCATGGAGGGTCTTCCGTATGACTCCTTGCAGGGATGCAGAGTGATTGCTAATAAACCAGCATTTCAGTGCTCGTACATCCCACAAAGGGCAAATCTTTACCAGGAAACTGTTTTAATATGATTATTATTATTTAAAGACACTGAACAGGAGTGCATTAACTCCGGGTATTATTTCCAGTAGTTCCAAACATGTCTGCAGCACACCTGCTCTCCGTGGCCACTTCAAGCCAGCTCCTGCTCTGTTGGTTTTGGCTCCATACCAAGAGCCAGCAAAGCAAAAAATGTTTCACTTAAGCCCAGACTTACTGTTCTCCTGTCAGCTTCCTCGTAACGTATTACCTCACCTCGTCCTCTGAACCCTCGCATTTCTTTATAGAGAAGTGTAATTAATTGTGAGCCACAGTTTAGCTCTGGGGGTTCAAAACAGTTTCACGTGTTTACCCAAACGTTAACTTTTCTCTTTCTTTTTTCAATTTCCAAGCAGAAAAGGTGATGAGGGTTAAACAAAGCATCGCTCCTTCCAAGAACTCCAAACCCCAGCAGGGCTGGAAGGAGCTGATGGGAGGGAGGAGGGTGGAAGAGATGGACAAGGGGATTTTCAGCCAAACACCAGGAGCCAGAGCTATGCCTGGGAACTCAGGTTCAGGAAGAAAAAGGGAATCCTCTACTGCACAAACAGCTCAGCTGATAGAGTAGCATGTCCCAGGGATCCAGGCAAACATCAGTATCTTTGTTTCTTACCGAGGAATTGGTGCACAGAGGGGGTGTTAAACTGACGTGCCACCTTCTTTATTCACACATTAATTCATGAGGATTTGTCATACAAATGAGGACAAATCTTATGACTGGAGGAAGGTCTTACTTACTCATCACATCAATAGCACCTCTGTAGCAACCCTACCAAAGTGGAAGAAATCCCACTTCAGTTGTGGATTATTGTCAGAAGACCTAAGGTGTTTCTAGAAGCCCTGAAGGACCCAGTTAAACCACTTTTCCATTATTTTTCTGCTGCAGAATCCTTTTGTCTGTTGCAGAACCTGCTCACTTCTCATCTGAGGGCAGCTGCTCCAAATCCAACGCAGGGGTGCTATTAATCCCACAGGAATTTTCTCTAGGAAATAGAGCAGAAAGGAAAGTTGCATATAGATCATAGAATATAGATACAGGAATAAACACAAAAACCCCTCATAAAACTTCAGAACATTTCTATTTCTCAGCCATTCAGGGCTATCCAGCACCATAAGAAACCAGTAACTGGAAAGAGACCTATCCAGTAGTAACAAGAGATGCACATGGGTTTGTACTTTCAAAGGGATGCAAGGTTTCTAGTCCATAAAAACTTAACAGTAGTCCCATAGCTGATGCTCCACAGAAAACCCTGATAACCCTTTGCAAGTCCAGTCAGAACTTTTGAAGTCAATGACAGCATTGTCACAGTAATAGCTCTGAAGAGCTATGTTGGCCCTTATGTTGCTGAAAGACCATCTACTTTGTACCACTCAGGTTCTTTGAAGTAACACCACTGCCCGGTCTTACAGCACCTGGCACATTTGCTGTCAAGCTTCTTTGCTTCTTACTGCTTTTCCAAAGCAAGCTCTCCTATAACTTCATCTTTATTGCTGTTAGTAGAAAGAAAAAATGGTTCCATAATAACTGAATGTCTAATTTTGCAGGATTGTTATACAAACAGCCCTGCTGAGACTGACATAGCAACCAGTTGCTGGAGATCAAGTTTGTCCCTTAAATTACTTTTCTTCAATGCAGTCATGAAAACATTCTTGCTTGAAGACTAGTGGGAAAAAGGTCTAGATTTAATATCAAGAAAGGTGCAAAGCTAGTTGGAAAACAGACTGTGGCTTGGTTTGATTTTTAAAAATCAACATTTCATTATCATATTGGGAGGATTTAGTAACGCCCCAACAGTGTTTGTCACAAATCTGTTAAAGGCAGTGGCTAAAAGCTATTAGTAACAGCCAAAGCTGGCATCTAACATCATGAATCAGCTAAGAAAACATGAAACCTCACAGCACAACTCTGATTTAACCATGATACCTTTGACAGCTGTATGGCAAAAAGTTATTTGCAGGTTAGTGGCATGCTGGGGTATCAAAACGGGGAGGTGATGCCTTGCCTAGGCCTTGCATGGCAATCTCAGCCTCAAGTCTATGGCATAAACCAGTCAATGCTAGTGCATAATCTTCTGTATGAGGAGGATGTGCTAATCTGTGTGAGATTGCATGCCGAAGGGTGATTTTACCCTTGACCATTTTCTATGCACATAATGAGGAGCAGAGTACATTAGTAGAAACATAGAAGCAATAAAAGGTGAGTGCTCAGTCCTACCACATCCCACTGTGCCTTCTGCTTCTGCTCCCCACCTACCATAGTGCCCAGTAACCTGAATGGCAAAGCCAGTAGCAAACTGAAATTCAGGGCCACATCACATCTAGTCCTTAGCAGGGGTGGAATAAAAAGTAGCCTGGAGTAACTGGCTGTAGCCAGGGACCAGGAGGCAGCAAACAACCTGTACTATGTTTTTTCATCTGAGAATTGTCTGCTAAACATCCCAATCGTTATGACATCTAACAAGGAAGGGAAACCAATAGTAATTTATCTGACGCTTTATGGTCTTTTGGGTAAGCTAATTCCCCTTGCCTCTCAAGCACAGGCCTGTACAGCCAATGCAGTTTGACTACTCTTTTAGTACTCAAAGTAAGATAAATGACCATCTTGTCCACGAGTCATCTATACCGTTTCCCATAGGAACACAAGGTTTGAATTCAAATTGATCCTGAAAAGCCCAAAGGAATGGACAGAAATCAGATGAATGACAGTAAAAAGCACTTAAGAGGGAAATGTCAGATGCAAAATTCCCCAACAAACAAGCCCAACCTGAGGCCTTTATGAACAGTGACCTGCCAGGTGGCAGTATGCAGAGAGGGACGCACAGAGATGCAGAAACTCTGGGAGTCCTCGGTATTGTCTGCCTACAACACAGGAAAGGGCAAAATGTCATCCCAGGCCACACCTGCAAGAGTGTTTTATGCAAGACACAGAAGAAATTATTGTGCTCTACTTGGCACTAGTACACTCTCAGCTGGAGTTTGGTGTATATTCCTCAGCACCATGCTTTAAGGAAAATGGCAGTTGGACAAGGTCAAAAGGAGCTCATATGAAAGACAAAAAGTTTAGAAAATGCACCCCAAGACAAAAGGTTTATGGAATAGGCGTCTTCTGTGTGGAAATGGGAAGGTGAAGGAAACCTAACAACACTGAGCTGTCAGGCAGAAACTTGACTTCTTTCTGCCCATTATAAACTGGTGCTGTGAACTGCAATGTCTTCTGCTCTTTGATTTCATTTGGTGGGCTTTGTACAGCAGGACTGCTCTTGCAGTGCAAATTCAGACCACTTGTTAGCACATCTTCAGACCTTTAGTATGTCTGTAGAAGAACCAGACCTTTATCAGATCAAAGTCCCTCATGATTCCCCTCATGATCTGGTTTTGTGGCTGGTACTCATCACAACCAACTGCTTTTGGACATATCCAGTTGTCTGGAAGATTGTCCACTTTAGTCCTGCATTGCTGCTGTTAAGCTGAGACAAGCTCTGGAACATGATGGTTCCTAACGTGCAGCGTCAGTCTGCCTAGTGACTTGCTCTAGGAGACACAACCTGGACACACAGGGCTTGAGTCATTTCCAACATGGGCATCTCATGTAGTGCATCTGCCACGGCTGGCAGGTACAACATAGGACCTACAGAAGACCTACATGTTTCTGGACAGGCATTTGGACTCAGGTGGCACTTCCTAGGGGAAAATGGCAACTAGCCTGCACTCAAGCAGCTGAATTGTGCCTGCTGCCCAAGCAGAGGAAGAAGCATCAGAACAACAGTGAATTTATTAAATTGTGTATAATAGGGGCACCTGATCCATGGATGAAAATCACACCGTGCTGCAGTGACACTACTAAGCAGGAGATGCAGTTTCTGTCTGTCCTCCAACAGAGGCTCCCAAACTGAAGCGTTCTATCCACAAGCACGACTTGTCCAAGGACCAAGTGCAGTGCAGTGCCCAGCTGGGCTGGCAGCAGGGTGCACATGTGAATGCCAAGGAAGGCAGCAGGATAAAGGGAATGGCTGGGATAGGGGCTATTTCCTCAACACGTTACTGCAGGTACTGTCTCCCCTTCTCTTGCTGGAGGCATTACTACCAAACCCTGTGCTTACCCAGGGTGCAAAGCTGGCACAGACCTGCATCAACCCCAGATCCTGTTTCTGGGCCGCAGTGACCAAGAGTGCAATCACGCACACTTCCTTCCAAATTTATGCAAAAAGCATCCACCCCACACATATTTTATCCACTGTATTTAAGGCCTTGTGTAGTCTTGGCAGAAGTAGATGGATATTGCCCAGAATACACAATTTAGTGCTAATTATCCCTTCCTGCTGGGCTTTAGAGCACAGAGCTTTCAGTTTAAGAACAACAGCTACAAGAGCTAATGAATTGCTCTGTTACCAGGAAGCAAACCCTTTGCAGAGTTCAGAGGATCCTGCCCTGATGCAGGTCACAAGGAAACTCCTCAACAATAGGAGGATGGAATTTGTTAACTCTTCAGGGAAAGAGAGAGTATCACCAGCATCACTGCTGCTAGGGGGAATGCCCCAACACAAAAGAGCATCTTGGCCCCCCCGGGGCACAGCAAATCATACTGTAAAAGTAAGGGAAGAAAACTCCCCTCATCAGTCAGTGAGAGGCTGTAGGAAATGAAGGAAAAAACATGGCTGAGATTCATTTCTTTCCATGTAACATACAGTAAAATCTGTATTTTCTGCTTCCATTTGGGGGGAGTGTATAGGACACAGATTAAACTGCTGCATTCCAAACCGTTCTCACATGCATTTATGCCACATCTAGGATAGTGTATGGACCTGTCACTAGGGCTCCACTGACAGACCACTTCTCTTTTGCTGATACTCCTTGAGATGAGAGAGCTTTGCAGCACTTTGCTGGCAATTCAGCTGCAGGTAATGAATTAACAGCACATGGGAGTCATACTTGGAACCAATAATAATTTAATTCACCTGCACTGGCACTTAACCATCCAGCAATAACCATTGCAGAGTGCCTCTCTACACAGCTGATTTAGGAGCTTTATAGACCTACATGTGGTGATCATTTGATTCTGAGACTGACACATTACCTGGAGGAGAGTCCAAACTACAGGCTAGCATAGCGAGTATTTTGGCTGGTGGTGACCACATCTTAGCTGCTCTTTCAAATGCAGTCTTTTAGGTGTGGATGCTCACTTACTTGAACATCCTTACAAGAGTAGGAAATGAAATACTGAAATATAGAGCAGATGCTTCAGTACCTTGGACTAGATCCATTATTGACACAGGACCAACATTACACCCTTCTCAAAGATACTTTCTCACTTGCTCATGTGGTGTACAGATGTAGGCTGCTGGCAATGATCTCTAAGGCAAAGTGGGCAACTTCCAGAATTTCAGCTACCCTTTGTCTCCATTTCTGGTGCAAGATTCTGGACAGTTTATTCTCTTTGGGACTCTGTAGTTTTCATACTAGTATATCCTCATTAATGCCATATTTTGTCCCTCTTGAAAACAGGGTAAGAGAAACACCACTGGATGAATGGAACAACATCTAGCACTGAAGGCAAGGGATGGTGTCTGTCCCCAGGAGCATTACTGCAGGCCACTGAGATAACCCTGTGATCTACCTGCCAACATGCAGAGGTTTTAACAGCAGCTCTTCCAGAGAGCCTGTGGCAAAAGTCTTCACGTCTTGGAATTGCAACTACCAGCACCAAGAAGTAGAAGCCTATAAGGAGTGAGAATCTTTCTTCCTGAGTCAGTTGAGGAAACAGCTGTATGAAGCCTGACATCCCTTTGCCAAGACAGTCGTGAACATCTTCCATCACATTCAGATGCAGCTTCCTGTCTCTAGAACAAGTTGTCCAGCAGTGGCTCTCTGGGAAACACCAGGCAAAAAAAGAGAAATACCAGATTGATTTGAGGGAAGATTTTATTCTGTGAAATGAAGATAAATCTGCAGCTTTATGACTGATGGTTTTACTGAGGTATTGCATAACAGGCTTAAGTAATGCTGAAGTATGACTGCCTCCTGTTTTATCTGGCTATAGTGTTTCTCCTTAGCTCATTGCGTCTCAGAGAAGGCTGTGAAGAACAAAAGCCTTTCAGAGCTGCAGTCTGCTTGCATGTGAATCCTTCTTGCCTGGCCACAGTAATAAGCATGTGAAGTGCATACTGAAGTCATTCTTCATGTTTTGCCTTGTAATATTTGAAACTGAAGTAAGCTTCTTTCTTTTACAAATAAATATTGAGCTAATTGCAGTAATGTACATAAATGAAACCCACATATTTTGGTGAACAAGAGGCAGAACATCTACTCCGCATCTGGACAGCCCCAGTTTCCAGCATGAGCAGGTCCACGGGGGAGCAGCATGGGTAGGCATCTTGAGGGAAATCAAAGCAAGTGAATGCCCTGTCTCCAAGCCCCTAGGGGCTTTCATCATGGAGCCTGCAGTGGCCCATCTCTCCTACTGGTTGGCCTGCCCTATTTCTTGAACAATTTTAGCAGGGTTTGCCATGCTCCTTTTCTGTCTACATGGCCTCTACCTTAGTACTGTCTCAAGAGACAGGAGAGACTCGACCTCAGCAAACCTGCTGCCCACCTTGTCCAGTAGAAAGAAGCCAGGGCAACTCCCACCTTTGAAAGAAAAACATTGATTTACCTCTTCTTACATGACACTGAGGATGCTCCACCAACACCTTCCCCACCCAGCTCCTCAGAGGGCAAGTTGCTTGTCTTCTGTCCCTTCTTTTTTTTGTTCTTTTGAAAAGAAACTCAGTTGAAAAACTAACTGAGAGGCAAGTCCCCACATGGGAAACACAGCTTTTGATAAGCAGCTTGAAGCAGATCCTGCTGGAGGTGAGTTAAACAGGGCTGTCAGACAGTAAATGTTGAGCAGACCTAGAGACATACATTTTCTTTCGTGCAGTGTCTTCAAGCCCAATGCCTTGGGTGTGCTGTGGCATGGGAGAATTGCATTACACATGTGGGATTTAATATGTTGCAGCAAAGTGCAAGAAAGCCATGGCTTGTCATCCCTTCAAATGCGGCTTGCGGTCTGAGCAGTAAGTACAGGACAGCCCATATTGCACGGGGCATCTGGCGACTGAACGCCAAGTGACCTCCATACCACAGGCAATGCTCCAACCCCATCTGCATGGCTACAGCTTTGCTCTCCTAGAGCTCCTACGCTTCACCAGCTAGGCATTACTGAAATTAGATCCCACAGCATGCCTGTGGATAATGATTTATACTTATCTTTTCTCTAAAGATAGGGAAACTGGAGCAGAGACAAGATTTTTTCTCCTGCTGTAGAGACATTTAAGTTGTTTCCACCCCTGAATGTGCTGTTTGTGATCCAGGACATCTGCCTCCCTCTCCAAATGTTCTTGCGCTGGGGCAGGATGCAGGCCCCTGGCTGTCCCTCCCAGGCAGTTCTGCCACCTGGCTTTGACAGAAAGGGGCAACACAAAGCAGGAAGAACCACTCAGACACCCACCTAAAACGTTTGGGTTCTCTTCTGGTTTTCAGTAGGGCAACATATTGTCTGCCTGGGGGCAGGGAGAATGAGGCTGAGCTTTAGGAATTTTTTGAAAGCTTTGCTGATCATCAGTCATATAGATACAAAAATCTTATGAGGGTGTGTAAACTCTGCCATCCTCTTCACTGGAGAGTCACCAATGGACACTGGGTAAAAACCAGTGAGGCAATGGACATTGGTGCGTTTCCTTTAAGGTCCTTTCCAACCCTAACTATTCTATGATTCTATGATGTAGAAAGCAAAACCTAGATCTGAAGTAAGTGCCTGTAATAGCTATCAGCCCCTCCATCAGGCACCCAGAGGTCCCTGCTGCCCTTGCAATCAGGGCTACCTCAGTGCCAGTGGGTTGGTGCGCCTTCCCTGCCCAAGGCAACAAGGTGAAGGATGCCTAGTTTTTGAGAGACCCCAAAATCTCCTGAGGAGCCTGACCTGCTGGCTCTGCCGGTCTCTGTATACTTATTTCTGCCTCTTGTGAAACAAAGGCACAGCTGGCGTTTTCTTCTAAAGCTTGAGTGGAGGAGGCACCTGTCTCTTATACAGCAGCTTGTAATGAAAGCATCAAGGACATTGTGCTGTGCCCAGGCTGGTTCTTGTCATCTCCTGCTCCATGATGGTGGCTGAATATGCACAGACTGGTCCTTGGGCCACAACACATCTTCTCTCCCAAGGGACTGCTCTTCCCATGGGAAAAGTGTTAGGTTCCCTCTGGCACCTGTGCTTGTTTGTATGAATCTTGTCTCCTTTCTCCACCTTCTCCTTTCACATAGGTCCTGAAATACAGTCTAAAGAGGAAAACATCTTCAATAAGAGGAAGGGGAGTGCCTCTGCCCTGCTCTGAAATAGCCTGTGTCCACTGGGTTACAGTTTTCAGTCACTGAGGTTATCATGGGTGGAGTAAACAGGATATTGGGTTCCTCCTGACATGAGTAATTTTACCTTTAGGATGTGGACAAGAGTGGGGTTTGGAGGCACACAGCAAGCCCTGTCCAGAACACACAGATTCTCAGGGGTAAATCCATGTTTTGGAGCATGCGAGGACAGAAGCACCCGAGTGCTAGCTTCCCAACAGAGATCCCTGGACTTTATTCCAGAGCTGGGCTCTCAAGTTCTTTCTTATACTAGTCTGTAGTCTCAGTGTGATGACATCCTGCTATCAGCAGCTCATTTATGTGCAGGGAAAAACCCAACCTGTTCTAATTTTGAATATGCTAAGTAACTAATAGAGCTAATTGTGCCCTCTGCTCTTGTAACAGCTTGAAAGTGAAAAAGAGGTGTTGCCGCAATAGGGCAAAGGACAGTCTCTAGCTCTGACAATAACTCAGCAGTCTGGACTAAAGCGGTACATTTTTTTGTCAGAGAACATGCCATGCTGCCAGCAGCCCATTCTTGCCGGGGTCTTGCTTGCTTCTGTGATTTACTTCTGGGTTTTGCCTTTAGTACAATCTTAAACATCATAGTTCTTAGCTTCACTTCACTCTGGTACCTACCAGAATATACAGAGACCCTGTGACAGATAAAGCAAACCCAGAAGAATAGAATAGCTGTAATCCAGGCTCTACTTATTATTGTTACCAAAAGCAGCAGCATGCAGAGCACAGACATAGGAGTGGGAGAATGGAGAAACACGATTTTAAGTCAACCAGCACAGGAGGTGGTTCCTAGCTCAAAACCCAAAACTGCTTTCATCATAAAATAAATGCAGGTTTTTGCAATAGCTGGAAGTCTATGCAGCCACATATACAGGGAACAAAGAAGTTTGTTTACATGCCACTGCTTACACTGCATCTCAGGGTAACAAATGTCAGTGCAGCACTAAGAGCAGAGCAAATCCAGTAGCTGGGTTTAATCACGAGCTGTTACTGCTACAGACTGTAATGAATGGATCTTCCCTAAATTGTTTCCCACCACTGATACTGAGGCATTCGCCTTGGACAAATAAACTGTACAGATTGTTGCTCTTTGGCAAACTTGCTTCAAATTAAAGTGGAGAACATTTCAGAAGGGCAAAATCAAAGGTAAATAGAAGTTGATGAATCTTATTAGCAAATATAAAAGAGCTTTACGGTTTCATCTAGATGCACTACCAGGACCAAACTGCTTCATTTGAATTAATTCATTCTCTCAGAGCTGTATATCAAAGTGCACTCCTCAGAAGCTCCAGCCAGGAACTGTGTCCTTGGGAGGCAGGGATACCCTGGGCAGATCAGGCTGCGACTCAGAGCATGCTCGATGCCTGCTTTGCACAACTGTAAAAGGAGCAATCCCCACCCCAACCTTCTTTTCTCTTGCTCTGGCAAAAAGCTCTGGTTACTCAGTGAATGGATCCAGTTGAAAAATAACCTAGGAAACATGGCTTGTTACTTGTTCACTGGATTAGTCCTTATGGGGCTGTACTAGCCTTGGAAAGGGCAGAGGATGAGACAGGGCAAGAAACTCCCTTCTAGCAGCAGCAGCACTTGCTAACACTGATTGCAATGGTTGTTGAGTTGCAGGCTCAGTGTTCAGAAATACAGTTCTCAGGAGGTTTAAACATCTGCTTCTGACATTCCCAGAAGTCCACCAGCATCCATATACTGACTAACCCATCAGAGCCCACAGACCAGGTCTTCCTTTGCCTGTATCACCTGAGGAGCGTGGTGAAACAGGCTTAAACCTGCTTAAACCATTTGGACCGATCTGCGCAGTGGTTAGGGATTAACAGGATAATCCATGATTATGTCCATGTTATAATACTCATGAGGGATGTATGAAACTTGGACTCAGTTTTTCCATTGAAAGAAGGAGGTTCAAGGGCAGCATGCTCTGTTTTGACCCTCCTGGAAGACAAAGACTCTATTATTGAGTTAGTCTTACTTTGCATGACAATTTTGTATTTGTTAGGCTGGAGAGTGAATAACATGATTTATTTGTCACACATGCCTGTGGTGGAGATGATGGTGTCAATCATCTTGGCAGTGTCCCACGTGAATAAGGGCCAGACACTGTAACTGGTACCATAATTCCAGTCTCCTTTTTAAAGGCACTGCAATAGTCACCTACTAATCAGGATTTCATACTTACTCTTGTGTGTTTTATAATTTTCTCTTTTGTCCTCTCAAATAACAGCATTAGCAGGAATGCACCTGAACAAATGGAACCCTCTGTCACCTGCCCTGCTTTTCTTGACTAGACAAGCAGTGGCATATGCTGGGAGTGGTTCAGAGCTGCACTTACAAAAGTAAGGCATTGAGTAGAACCTGAAAAAGCTTTTATACTTTCCACTTGGTAGGAGCCCACTGGCAGAACCTGAACTGTTAGGGTTGGAAAGGACCTTAAGATCATCAAGTTCCATCCCCCCTGCCATGGGCAGGGACACCTCGCTCTAAACCATATCACCCAAGGCCTCATCCAACCTGGCCTTGAACACTGCCAGGGATGGAGCATTCACAGCCTCCCTGGGCAACCTATTCCAGTGCCTCACTACCCTAACAGGAAAGAACTTCCTGCTTATATCCAATCTAAACTTCCCCTGTTTAAGTTTTAACCCATTACCCCTTGTTCTATCACTACAATTCCTTTCTATCTGCCCTTTTTTTAACTAAGACAGGAAAACTGGGTTGGAAAAGATACAGAAATTGTGATAACACTCTTAGCAAGTGCAAATGCTGGAATTCCTTGTTCCTAGTGAAGCTCAGTGCCTCTCACTAAGCTTCAGGATCTTTTAAGAGCACCTGACATAACAAGTTTGTCTTGGAGACCAGAATGCCAATAAGAGACAGCCTGATTAAAAAGATTAAAGAAAAAAAACCTAAATTCCAAAGACAATGCCCTGTTTTAGGAACATGAGTCACTACTCTCCAGAATTTCTAGTTTACAGACTGAGGGATGGCTCTTGTCCAGCCTCAGGTGATACAGGCTGGCAGCTCCTCCAAGCCATGGCTGCTCACTCCTACCAGAGACACTCTTTGGAGTAGTTTAAGTGGGGGGAAAATAGCTGACTTGATGTCAACTTAGTCAGCTTGTCCTGATTGAAGCCCCTGCTATCTGCAACCACAGCTGAGATCATTTGACCTGGTCAGGATGTAACCATGACCACTTCAAACACTCCCTGGCTGGCAGCAGCAGCTTATGGGAAGGTGCTGCTGGCAGGAGGACTGGCCCCAGTTGACAGGAAGGTTAAGCATTCCTTCTCCTCCTCCTAACTCCAATACTTACTGCTCCCAAGGCCTCAAAATGAAGTATCTGCAAGTCAGATAGCTCTTTAGCTCCTGGGTTGGAGACCAGCGACAGCATTGCATTCAATGTGAGCAAAAGAAACTGGGGACTACTGTTCACAGAAATGCTTTCATATTATTGGGTTGATTTGATTGAGGAGAGGGCAGAATTCCAAGTACCTTTTTTGTATATAGTGACACGGCCTTTCAGAGCTGTTGGAAGCCCTTGTTATTTTTAGAATTTTGCATGATTTTCCAATGAACTTATGTCTTGAACAATTTGGTCCAACAGATTTTATTCTTGCACACTGAAAGAGCAAAATGCTCCCTCTGTATCTCTGTAACAGCTTACCTGACATTAAATTTGTAGAAAGCTTCACCGAATTCAAGGGCTGTCATTATCTTCATCAACAGTCATGCAGGATCTTGGCTAGAGAGAGAGCTCCTGAAGAGTAAGTGATGGGAACAGGATCCAGTCAGGCAAAGCACTGGCAGACTTGTGTCTGCCTTTGGGCACAGAGTGTGCTAAAAGTGAGCAGGCTCTCCATGTAGAAAAGGAACAGAAAGTCATGCGGAATGACACAAAGATAGCATAGGTGCATTTAATTGGGGGGGGGTGTGTGTAATCAATTTATCCCCTTAATTCCTGAATTAACACACAATGCAAATCTTGTGATTATCATGCAAACTTTAGTTTACACAGAGATGATCAAAATCCAACAACGGTTCCCAATACAGAAATGTTAAAATCTAAAAACAGCATCAGAGAACTTGAGACTCACTGGAAAAATCATAGGAAAGACCAAAATGGCATTCTTAAGATATTCATTTTACAGATTACTTCCCACTGTCCTCATACTTTTTAAAGATCTTTTGGGGTATCTAGTCATGTAGAGGTAAGGCCTTGGAGAACCTTACCTAGTTGTAGATTAATGCTACACTACTTTCACATCAGCAAGCTACTAGGACAAGCTTTGCCAAAAAGTGCTCTTGACATCAGCACATTTCATGTTTAATCCCACCTGTCACATTATTTTCTAATTGCAGTTTAAAGGAGCAGTTTTTGTTTTCTGAAGCAATGAAATATAAAATGTATAACAGTGTTTCCTCTAGAGACAACATACATACAATGTGCGTAATAGCCATAATACACACAGTGCACAAGGCTATGTGACAGATTAGTGACCAGAGGTCATGAAAAAACAGAGGGACAAAAGTTGTAAATATTCGATCATTTTTAAGAGTTTATTTGACTATCATAACATTTTTGCATAAGTTTTTTTGTGAAAATCAGACTGTGCAAATATAATTGGAACAACTGCCTAAGAAAACCATGAACAGTAAGTGACAAAAAACCCCTCAAAATATACTCTAATATTGAATTTCTGTTATGAAATTCAGAGATTATTCTTGTAGCAATTAAACAAGCTATTCTGCCAAGGAAGGAGAAAAAAAATACTTTTGTGTTTAAGTACCAGAATGTGAATTGCAAAACATACAGCAAAACCTCTACTGAAGTGAAGAACTGAGTGCAGACTTACACACTGGTAGTAAAGGAATTAAAACCAACACACTTTTCAGAAGCACTGAGGATAGCACAGAGCAAACTTTTTCCTCTCTATTCCTTCTCTGCTCAAAAGCCATTACCTATCTTCAGTATGGCCTCCATGAGCAAAATAGCCTTTTCCCATCCTCAAATCATCACCTTCACCTCTAATGATCTTCTGTACAGTAGAAAGTATTTTCATTTCTCTAGTATAGACTTCTGTGTTGGCTTAGAGTGTGAACTCCTGATCCTTCATCACTTTGAGGATAAAAGCCCCAATATAGCCTTTTGCTGTGGCAAAATGGTGCTTTTAGTAGTGTCATATTTTCTGTCTTGTAAATGGCTTTGCTTTCAAATTGCCACCCAGTCTTGTGGCCACCATTGTCTCAAGCATACTTTGCCAGCACAAGTATCAGTGAAGTGCTGCTTGTGCAAACACTGGCTGAGGGTTTACCGGCAATAATTGCATTAGAATAATTTTACTCAAGAGAGCAAAGACAGGACTTCTTGCCAGTTTAAGCAATTTTTACTCAATCTGTCTGAAGAATAGTGCCTTTTAGGGTAACTAGTGCATTTTGGGCTATGCCATGGTACATTCTACTAAAATGTAAGACAGCCATTGGAACACACTGGCACTCGGAGATTAGCCAAACTAACAAAACTTGCTCGTTTCTCTCTTTTTTTTTAATATCCATTAATTTATCTGATTATTTGTAGTTCTACACAATTTAAACCCCCCAACTTTCAAGCTCCTACCTACAGCATTGCTGTTACCAATCACACATATGGACAGGCTGCTCCAGAAAACCAGCAAGTAGACAGCAATGAGGCCATGGAGAATTTGACAGTACCACCAGAATCACCAGTGGGATGTTACATGAATGCTACTAAAAGAGGAGAAAGCAGTTAACTTCTCTTCAACACATCTTTTAGTTTTCTTTGTAGCCTTATGTTTCTTTCTGTTCCTGTTTGCTCAGTCTCAGAAGTGTATTCCCCATCCATATAAGCATGACACTTAATATTTACTTCTGTAACATTCTTCCTATAGTTTTTCTGTAATATTTTTCCTGTTCTCAAATTGCTTGAGAGAACATCCTGCTGTCACAATTTTGCAACTGGAACTGATTTTTAAACATACAAATCAATTACATTCTGCAGTCATAAAACAGGTTGGTAGCAAAACCGAACCCAGAACATCAGGCTCAGGTCAGTGCTCTGTCCCACGCTGCATTCCAAAGACACTTTTCATTTTGTCAGTATGGACAGGTGTTTGCTTGGCTGAGTTATGCACAGTGAACATGACAAAGAAGCAGGCACAGACCACAGCCTGGGCAGACAGGCGACTGATGTACTTTTCATCTTCTGACCAAAGAAGAAGTCACAGGACAGTGACAGTCACAGAACTATGTTCCATTTTTACTGCTCTTTTCCAACTTGTATTTATCTTCAAAGAGCAGAATGCAAAGGCTATGCTTTTGCTTTCACTATTTTTTTCATGTGGGAAACTTACTCGGCTTGAAATGGCTTTGCCATTAATGTAAAGAAAAGGTCCATGTGGCTGCAGCTGGAGTAATTCTGGTACCTTGGTGGATGTACTCCTTCACAGCTGCCTGGCCTTCTCTATGCTGCACACCTGTCTACGCTTCGGGGATCTCACTGGTGGGGCTGCGAATAAAGCCTGCACCTCCTAAGCTCCTTTATGTTCCAGATGATTTTACTCCACTACATGAAGATGCATCACAGCTTTTTGTGGTTTTCAAAGGGATAATAAACGATGTTATAAGGTCACAATCAGAGGCATCTTCAAGCTTAACAGATGCAAAATTCAATACACCAATCCACTATGAAGATAAAAATGTTAATGATGGTTTCACAGTCTAAGTAATGAATATAAATTTTCTCAACAAAACCAATAACATTTCCTGAATCAAAATTGCTCGGACTTTGCTCTCTATACAAGCATAGTTTTCTCTTGCTCCATTTAAAGTTCTGGAAATGGAAGTTACTGGCCTTTCACAAGCTTAACCATGGATTTATTAAAATTCTTTGTTACTAAAGACTAAAATGTCTTTATTACTAAAGACAGAAAAATTTTCCCATTTCAACAAATGCCTCCCTGGGCTTATTACTATAGACGAGTAAGATGTTCCTGGAACATGAAAAATCTTAAAATAGTTTAAAAAAGGGTGTGTTTCATTACCTAGAACAGAGCAATGCCATTTTTACCTACAAGAAATCCTGACCTACCTGTTCGATTCCATTACAATAGTAATTACAACGCAACATTATTGAGGCAATATAAATGAGTTTTTTCAAACCAGCCTTCTCATGTTTACCTCAATGATACTACTGAGTTAGAAGCTTACCCCACCTAAAAGTGCAATATTTGGTATACTGTACAGCAAATACAGGCAAAGCAAAACAATACATGGAATAAATCTTTTGTATGTATTAATGTTGAGATAATAAGATTGAGAAGTATTCAAAACTTAGGTGAATATAAAATAAATTACATGGTGTTTGGAAAAACAAATGAAATTAACAACTGAAATCCCCTTCCAGGAAATCATTAGAAAACAATGTTTCTTAAAGAACAGTCTCTAAACTTCGCTTAAACTGCAAAACTTTATAAACACACATATGTAATACAAAATTTCAAGCCTTTGTCCTTACATTGCTGAAATCTTATGCATATTATATATATGTAATATTAGTCCGCATCTTTGGAAAGTTCAAGACTAATATATACATCAATCTTTTCACTAGCTTATTGCTAAATCAAGGAAACAACTATAAGATTATTTCCTTTAAAAGCAGTCATATTGAAAGAGAGCATTAAACTCTATTATGTATGATGATACGAGAGGGGAAAAAAAAATAATCAAACCCACACAGTTCATTCTGAAAATTCAGTTGTTCTACTAAGGCTGGTAAATCAATAAACTAATGCAGCAATTTCTGTGCCTGCACACAGTCAAACCTTCCTTTCACTTATGTGCTCCTTATGCACAATTGAAACCAAGTATTGACACTGAAGGATGGAACCATGTCTGAATAACATCTCATAGAAATAGTTTAAAACCATTTTCTAAATGACCAGAATAATGACAGTAAGTCAGACTTGTTGACACATTTTATTGTGAGATGGGGAGTCTGGTAAAAAACTAGAAAATGACCATGATGTAACAAGGAACTTAAAAATGAAGTTTCAGATTTGTAACATACATACATGAATACAGGAACAAATTGGCACAAAAATGTTAAACATTGCTCCCAACACTGTTTATAAGATCATTCTAATTTGGCTTACTAAGGAAATGAGAGGTTTATGGTTAGACTAATCTCTTAATAAAACTGCAGAGCATCATGCTATTAGTCACACAGTGAATTTCAAAATTTAAGAGCTTTATATTAAAAACTGGGTAAAGGTAAAATGAATTGATTGCAATTGTAAAATTAATACATTCCCGTTTTAATTCTTCTGTTCTACAGTCCAAGGCAAGTATAAATGTTAACATAACACTGTTAAATCAAATCTCAATGCAAGAGAACCGATTGCATCTCTACTTTAAATCTTATCAACTTTCCAAATTTTCATACTAAAATATATTATTGTATTAATACAAACTACAGTATTATACACTACACTGTGTAATAAATAAAGAAATATAAAAATAAGACACATAAATATAAAAGTTTTCTAAAACTAAAAAGGTACATATGTCAGTAAGAAGGGTATTAATACTGCCAGGTTTGAAGACATACAGTACAAAATGTTGCACAGATCTATAAACTAAAAGAAATAAAATAATACTGATAGGTAAAAATCAGCTAACATTGTTAATAAATGGGGTCCATAATAACTAACATTTGAAAATACTTATGAGCCAGATAACATGTCATGTATGTGTCTGAAATTAAAGTAAACCAATAAAGCAATAAAGCAGATTAGAAAATTTCCCTTGTAATTATTTTAGAGAAATTCTGCAAGTCAGGTATTAACCCAAAATACCACCAAATAATTAAATAAAGAAATATACCAGTGTTCTTACTTCTCTGATGGCTGAGTGTTTTTTTCCCCATGATTAGTTTAGAAGTTTGATGCAAATCAACAAATGCTAGTTATTGTAGGCCACACGTTGGATAAAGGCTGCTTAGAGCCTTTATAATACTGATAAATGGCACTTACAGCACACAGGTCTTGCATAAGGCCAAAGGAGATACAAAGCTTCATATCATATCCTTCATATTGTTACTACATACTCAAAACACAATTACAAACACTGATTTTGACGACTTTGCTGTCCTTACCAGTATTAACACTGTTAGTCCCTGCAATCAGAACTCAACAACAATCCTTTCAACTACATTTTTAACCACATGAGTAAGAAACTTCAGTTCTTCTATCATTTGCTTTCTTAAGGCTAACAATACACTTTAAATGAGAATATGCTCTACTACAACATCTAATGTCATAAACTGCTACCTTCTAGGTTGAATTTATAAAGGTAGCCAAGCGCTGTTTGCAGCTGCATTACAGGTTTCTGCAAAAGGGAATTTTGTAGTGCAGAAGTTCTCACATTTTGAAACATAAGAAAATACTGAAGTGGATTTAGGAAATGTTTTACCATTAAAAAAAAAAAAAATCATATAAATCTCTCCCAATTGTACAGCTTAAAATTAATCAACTTAAGAATGAAAATTAATACTGATAAAACAAACAATGCCAGATGCTTGTCTAATAAATCAGGTTTCCTAAAACCTGTTAAATCTTTGCTTCCAGAGTCACTGTATTTTTCTAATCTGCTTCATGTTATAAACTTGTTCCTAACTTTGAAAACTGTGTGAAAAATTACTAAGTTTGAGGTTCAGGCACACCTGGATTTCTTTTTTTTTTTTCCTTTTTCTTTTTTTTATATATATATTTTTTTACACAGTAGTGAACAGAAATCACAGTATGCAGGCTACTGCGTTTCCATGAAAAGCATGTATAATATAGAACAAACTTCATTACCAATTTATTTTTCCTTATAGAAAAAACTATCATTTAAGCTTTATCTTTTTCTTCTGACACCTGCCCATTATTCTGTATAACTTCTGGTTCTGCATTGCTTGCTTGATTTACAGCTTCATCATTCTTGTTACCTTCAGTTTTCCCTTCTTCATCTTCTTCCTCTTCTTCGTCCTCTACTTCTTGTAGTTTCCTACATTCTTTTTCTTCCTGAAGTCCTTCTATCTCTTTTTCTTCCTCCTCCTCTTCCTCTTTTTCACTGTCTTCCTCTTCTTCCCTGGTTAGACTCTCTCTCTCATCTGAGTCGATCTGTGATGGAGATGCCCTGGAACCAGCATGCTCATTATTGAGGATCTCCTGGCCTGTCTCCTCCTGTTCCGTGCTGTCACGCTCTTCTGCCTCTCTTTTGCAATAGGAGTATCGATGATTCATGTGTTGAGAGTAAGACCCCGAGTGCGAAAACCGCTTTCCACATTTGTCACATTGGTAGGGTTTTTCCCCAGAATGCAGTCGCATGTGTTCAATCAAATGGTGTTTGTGTTTAAATGCTTTTTTGCAAATTCCACACTCATGAGGTCTTTTACCTACAAAATAAAGCACAAATGGTTGGACATCTTGTAGCAGCAGTTGTAAAGAATTATACTGTTGTTTTCATCACAAAATGCTGCTGGTGGTGAAGGTATTACCAACAATTAATTTTATTTAACAAGACAGTCTATTCCATGCACTCTCACCCTGAATTTTTCACCTGAGGATCAAAGGATGCAAGGGTACATTATCACAATTACAAGGGTTTTAGGAAATCTGAAGGACAGATTCTCAGATGTAACTTTTAGCACAAAAAAGTACAATATAAATAAATTAGAAAAGGAGATTTTTTTTCTTTCAGTAAACATTATTTTGATTCAAAACCATTCTGACTTTTTTCTATCAATGGAAATTTTAATCAAACTAAGCTAGTATGTTGTTTTCTGTGTACCAATTCCTTCTTCCACCTTCTAGGTAAAGGAAAAATCATCCTAAAATCTAGGCTGGCACAGGCAAATGCCTTAGGTACAAAACTTGCTGACTACACATATATTAATACGGCAAATCTGCCTTGTTTCACTTAGTTCTCTTTCTCCTCTGTTTTGCAGCTTTCTACTTTGTTGCCTCGTTTTTAGAGTCTTTTATGAGCACAGCAGGAACCTAGCAATGTTATTTTCATTTCAATACTCAAAGTTGCTATGCAGAACAACTTTGCACTGTCTTGGCCCATGAGAGACAGAGACAATCAGCAGTTTTCTGGTCACACTACAGCGATTATCAGCACCTCCATGTCAGCTTATGCCAAACAGGCAGTGAGGTGGATGTTGCTCATTCTTCCCAAGTAACAAGTGATATAACGAGAGAAAATGGGCTCAAGTTGTGCCAGGGGAGGCTTAGATCAGATATTTGATTTATTTTTCCCTGAAAATGTTGTCAAGCACTGAGACAGGCTGACCTGGGAAGTTGTTGAGTCACCATCCCTGGAGCTATTCATTTAGAATATGTGTAGTTGTACTTAGGGACGTGATATGTGTAGTTGTACTTAGGGACGTGGTTTAGCGGAGGACTTGACAATGTAAAGTTAATGGTTGCACTTGATGATCTTAAGGGTCTTTTGCAACTTGATGATCTTAAGGGTCTTTTGCAACCTAAATGATTCTATGATTGTGAATACTGCACTTAATTTAAAAGTAGAACAAAAAGAAGAGTTGTGTTATGTAAAGGAGGAATTAAGAGTCTCAGGACAGGAAAGGCATGAAAATAGCGTTAATGAATACAACTTGAGAAACTTGATCAAGTAGTGAATACAGAAGGGGATTTTTTATCTTTTAAATTCCATATGTAAGATGAAATTAGAACATTAATATGCAGATATAGAATATAGGCACCTAAACAATTAAAAAAAAATAATTAAGCCATCACAGAAGAAATAAGAGATCAACAGTTATTTTAAAAAATGACTAAAGATAGCAGGACTGGAACCAAAAGGAACAGCTCTGAAAAGTTAAAAATAAAAGTAAAGTTAAAAAACGTTAGAGTCCATATCTGATGAATGGCTGTTAATTTCAGATCATTACAAATGCGGCTTAATTTGAAAATCCATTGGGCTAGAGAGATCTCTCTGCCTTTCATGTAAGGTATCACACACATACACAATCCTTTTTTCTTAATTTATTATTTTAATTTTTAATTTTTCTTAATTCATAACCAGGCAAGGTAAATTAGAAGTAATACAACCTTGACTACAGGCTGTTGCTTGCAGATGACTGTCCATGAGCCAGATGCAAGAAATTCCGTTTTTTCTATTCAGGGTTTAAGTCTCAAAAATTTAAAGAAACATAGAATTGCAGTTGTTGAACAAATATACAAAACATAGGTTCCTAAAGACAGCTGAGCACAGATTGTAAGAAGGACTATTACACTTGCCTACACTTTCTGAAAACTGGATTCCAATTGAGATTATCAGTTATACACTGCATGAAATAATGATCTGAAACTGCTTTTCCTAGTACATACCTGTGTGTTCATACTTATGTCTCAACAATGAGCTGCTCTTCTGGAATATTTTGTCACACAAATCACATGCATACATCCCATTTTCTGTCTTTCTCATCTTTTTCTTTGGGGGTGTTGAATCAGAATCATTTTGATCTTCTACATTCGATACTCCTTCTGAGCTAGTGTCTTGCCTTTCATCCTTAAGAAAAATTATGAAAAAGTTTTAGTTCAAGACAAAAAAAAAATGCACGGATGCAGCACAAAATATTATAAAATGTAAGCTGAAGCCACACCGTTATTCTCATTCAATTCCATAAACAGCCAAACAAAATTGTTTAGACTTACATAGTAAAAAAAAATCTTCTGCTGCATCGCTCTGCTTTGCAGTCCCTGCCACCACACAGAATCAGAATTCTCACTGGGACTGACTTTCATGACATCCAAATCTGACTGCTGGCCATGCCTAAGTTACACTGACGCATCATTTTTAGGGCCCATAAAATAAATGGGATGTTAGGAAGGAAAAGAAGACTACAGACCTATAAAGTACACCAGCAAGTTGGAAGAGTAAATTCAGTATCTAACTGCATTTTTCAACATATGTTTGTCACCCACATTTTGCTACCTGTAGGATTTTATGCAAGTTAAGACTGTATTTTTTGCTGTAGTTTTCACAAAAAGCTATTTAAGTTACCATTCAAGTTTGCATATTTTACTATCTTCTTCCTCATAAAACTATCACAAATAATAAAGCAACATCTGGGGGACTTCAAATGTTCCATTAATAAAAAGATTTTAAAATCTCCTGTTGTTTATTGCTAAGCATTTAAAGTGCTGAAGCTCATCTGTAGGAAGCACAGTATTTTCTACCGATATCAGTAATATCACTACACACAATTTTATTATATATTATCAAATCTGAATATAAAAACGCAAATGTTAGTTAGCTCAAATATTGTCTGTCTAATAAAGTTTAACACATAAACAACCTCATAACTCTTCAAGGCTCCTCAGCCTCTGGCAGTACAGAAGCCTGTATGAAATGCTAAAAAGCATTTCTAAGTTTTAATTGGAAACTCTCAGTCTTTACATGAGCCACTTTCCTATTCTGCTCTGTCCCTACTCAACATGCCCAGGTGTTTCTCAGGAGGACTGACTCAGATCAGGTCATATCTAGATGTACCCAGGGAGAAACACGTCAGGATATAGGAATGGCAGATGAAAAGATAAATACTTGCCTGACCTCCAAAGAGAATACATCTGAATTTTGTTTAAGGTGACATTATGGTGTAAGGATAAATTCAGCTACTCTGCAAGCCAAGAAAGCAGAGCAGTGTGAAGGGAGTAGCCAAAGTTCCAGAGAGTTTATTTTCTGAATGTGGGGAAAGGGATGACACAGAGCCAGCAAGAAACAGAAGTCATGGCCTTACTTTGCTTTTTGATCAGGAGGATTAGACTGCCTTTAGAATACTGAGCACTGATGTCCTAGAAGACACTTCTGAATGACTGAATATGGTGAAGAACCGACTTGTCCATGCACAGAACTACGTAGTTTCTGTAAGTCTGGACTCAAGCTGCCTGAGCTTATTAGCTTTACAGAGGACTTAACAGTAACGTCTGTTACCCATTAACAATCAAGCCAAATAAGCCTAATAGCTTATATTTACATTTTTATTTACCTTGATAGTTTTCAATTAGCTCAGCACAGATACAGAACGAATACATCATACACAGTATCAAGTGATACAGAAACCAAAGTACCTGATTTCCATTGGCTTGGGTTGGTTTTGGTGGTGTTTCTTGAACTGCAGGACTAACTGTGGTAGAGTATGTATAAGCCACCTGTGGAATCAAAATGGTTTGCTTATTGGCAGCAAGAGCTCTCAAGCATGGAACACTGTTCTGGTCAGCAATGGCAACAATTGTAGGTAACTGGGCAGTGACTGCAGGTATAGCAATATTTATGGGATTGGCACTTGGTGGGATTACATTTACAATAGGATCAGAGTCTGTAATACTGTTGTCCTTTTGTGGTTCTTTTTTTGCACAAGTTAAGTTCAAAGGTTCTTCTTGGACAGAATAAACACTGTTCTGGTAAACACTAGTTATGGTAGATCTTTCCAACAGTTCTCCATGTTGCTTTGGTAGCGAAAGGTCAAGAGGTTCAATTTGTGGCTCTTCTTGTACACCCTCTGTTGTGTACGTATAACCCTGTGAATTTCTTGATGAAGAAAGGTTTAGTGGCGATGGGGATGGCGTGCTACTGGGTGAACCATTCAGAGTTGATCCCCCTGGTACAGTCTGAGATTTTGTTGTACTGACAGAACTTTCAGAGTTATTTGTGCTGTTCTGGGGTTTGCTTACATCTGTAGTTGCCGCTTGATCATCATTATCTGCGGGACTGCTTAATTTAATCTGTTCAGGAGAAGATGGTCCAGAAGACTGCACAGAAATCTGTCCAGCTTGCATTTTTTCAAACCATTTTTTTACCACATCCAGTGGTAGGTTTACTGAATCTGCTATTTTTGAAAGCTCTTCTGCGCTCGGTTGTGCATTTAATGCATAATACGCTTTTAGGAGCGATAAAAGGTTCTTTAAAGGTGGCTGACCAGGAGATAAGTTCTCCCCAGTTTCTGATGGGACAGGGGAGTCAGGCTTCTCAGCTTCTGTTCTACTGGGCTGAGGAAGCTGAGGAGGGTTTTTTGTTTCATAGTGCTTTAATTCTTGAAGTGCATTAAGGTCTCCTGGACAGTCATCACAAAGAAGACAAGTGCTATCATTGGTCTCTCCTTCAAAGTTCTTATCTTTCTCAGACTTTACTGTAAGATCTTCTGGTAATTTTTCATTTTTGCAACTATTTGTAGGAACAGAGTTTTCTTTTTTTAGATTTTGTGGAACAACCTGAAGTTGACTTGGCTGCTCCAAGCTGTAGTTGATGATAATTTTGGTTGTCCCATCTTGGTCAACCAAAGGAAGACTGATAGCTGAAATGAGTGAATGGCCAGCTTGTTGTATAGATGCATTGTTGATTGTTTCTTGTTCTTTGGATGCAAGATTAGCATGATTGTTTTCCAGTACTTGCCTTATTACATTACCATCCACTGCCACTTTAAGTACATTTTGAATGTCACTTAAGTTGATGCTTATGGGAGACACCAGACCTACTGTTGGTAGAACAACAGCTTGCACCACACCCTGAGGAGAACTGGTTGCCTGCAATGGGCTACCACCACTAAAGACCCCATTCTGCAAAGGGGTTGAACAATTAATTCCTGAAGCAACCACTATGGGCTTGAATTCATAATCCACAGGTTCAGTTTTAATTTGGTTAACAGGAAGTTGCTCTTGCAAGGGTTTATTTTCTATCTTTTGTCGTATCTGTGGTCTTGCTGGGCTACCTGGTGATGCAGAAAGGGAAGGGGAGGAGCACTGAGACGTCTTGAGCCCTGACCGGGCTCGACCATTCACGGGCATCAAACCAATACACTTCTTACTGCTTATGTGTGAACTGTATGAACCAGAATGGGAAAAACGTTTCTTGCAGTTTGGGCACTCATATGGCTTCTCTCCTAAAGATTAAAAAAAAAAAGAAGAAAAAAGGCATATGCAACACTTTACTAGGTTACAGCATAGCTTCATCAACATAACTTCTCAAAGAGTCCTACTGAAAAATTATCTCATACAGTTAATTAATCACTAAAGGCAACTGTGTCATGTATAGCTTAGAGTCCTTTAGTGAGTTTATGATCCACTAGTAGATATAGGATGGAGCCCACATGATCATGGTATGTTCCAGTATTTCCCAGTAACTGTCCACATGTCCATAAATCAGTCTATACTACACTTGAAGATTTCATTTAACTCTGTTCAAATAGTACAACTGCTGACTGCAGATGGTATATAAATTTCATAATGGAAATAAAAGAATATTATTAACTAAAGAAAAAAAGGCCATAAATACAAATCGTAATTGTACAAAGAGCTATACATTTTATTGTGCAAGCTCAAATACACTGTATGTGGATCTTCATACAATACTCATCAGCTGAAATCCAGGCAAAGTTTAAGTAAAGGGAAACCAGACACAGGTAGAAGTCAGATGTATATTTGCCTTTCAGAGATGAATGTCAGGTTAAATCGCCAGGAAGAGGCACACAGCTATGCAATCATTAAACCCCTAGTAAGAGCTCGCTTTTCAGGGGATCCGTGCTACAGAGGAAAAGGGAAGAGCCAAAACAGCTGTTTTGTTTTCAGATTGAAAAGCACATTGACTGAGGCTTTCCCACTCACAGGCACAGTGCCACTACCCTCTGGAAATGAAATGAAGATGATGTTTGCTGAGGGAGGACTTGTAAGTGAAGTGCACTTCACTGCTATTGTCATGGCTAAGCAATTGGTAAGAAAGGAAAAGATGGCCTAAAACTTGTTTTCACATTTCCTGTCAATGGGTAAATCTGCGTTAAAAATAGAAATTGTGAATCTCTTTTAAGCAACCACATTTAACTTATTGTTATATTATGTATTAAAATATATTATTATATATTAAATTTCTTATAAACTGGACCTTTTCTTAGAAACCGAAACTGTTGTGACAGTATATCACAATCCTAGATCTGTGTCCTGAGCCTGTTTTCATATGACTAGTCTCAAATGATGGCAATCACAGTCACAGTGGGAAGCACAGCTCTTTCTAGGCTCACAACATGCTGAATGAACTGCAAACACTGAGGAAAAATAGACAAGTGAAAAGGCACCAGAAGGACGCCCCTGCTTGTTTGGCCATAAGTGAAATTTTTCTTAACTGTTAGAGCTTAAGTTGCAACTGCAAATGCTCTTGAGTTATTCTGCATATTTCCTCCACACAGCTGAACACTGTAGTCAGTGCTTAAAGTCCCAGAGGGAAAACATAAAGAAGAATACTGGTATTTTAAACTTACACTTACAAGACTGATAGCACATCAACATTATAAAAAGTAGAAATAGCAACATTAGTACACAGTTTCATAGCTTAGTTTATTTACCACTATGGATCCGTAGGTGTTCCTTTAGGTGATGTTTGTATTTAAAAGCTTTTCCACATTCCGTGCACTTAAATTTTCGATTACCACTGGACTGTGTCACATGTCTCTGTAAGAAAGAATTCATAATTATTGAATAGGACAGCATGTTGGAAAAACACTTTGTATTTTCACATTGTAACAGAGAAAATGCAATACGAAACTGAAAAGAATTAAGCATAATTTTAAGAGACTGAAGTTGATATGCATTATGCATGAAAAAGAAACAAATTAGAAGTCAGGCTAAAACTGAGCCACCTGTGTCTTCTGAAAAGATCTGGTATAGTAAAAATAAATTAAAAAAAAACCCAAACAAACCCCCAAAATATATTTGCTCCTTCTCCCAACTTAGGATGAAGCTTGCACTGACATGTTATACGGGTCGGAAGTTCCATGCTGATTTTGTGAAAGCAAAAAACCCAAGAAAAACCCCAAGCCCACCACCCACAGAATATGTCACACAGGACAGAGAAACATTAAAGAGTATAAAAGCCTGTTTAATCAGTTGACTTAATTTTTCCGTTTACATGCTTTCAGTGCTTACAGTTGGCCTTGGATTCCTCTATGTAATGATGCCACATGATTGCTCAAGAGAAGACAGCTCAGTGACAACAAAGGCACTGCCAGTCACAATGAATTCTCAAAATAAATGCAAGAACTAAAATAACAATATGGAAGGATTACCCAAGTACACAGCATCAAACCTCTTCACTATTTGCATTGAAACTTTGTGCTTATTTTGTTATATTTTGCCTTGTGAGAGAGCTTATTGTTAAGCTCCAAATTATTTTTCATTTATCTTTATTGTTATACTACTTTAAAAACCACAAAGGCTAAGACAGACACGTAAAAGGATGTAGTATATATGTGATGTGTATGCAAGATATATAATTTTATCACAAACTGCATAAATCTATACATTTTAGAAGTTGGAGCAGCTTAGTTACCAACATGAAATGGAACAATTAGAAATTTTGTGTTCAAGCAAATTATTTAATAGAACAGTGTCTCCTTTCCAAGTAAAGTTCACTTTGCAGAAAGATACTCTGCCACCATTTGGATGCAGCTGTACATTTTTGGTAACCAGAGCAAGTATTTTCATAAACTGATTAATAGAGTTATACATGTATTCGGGGGAAACAGCCTGCCCCTGGCATGAACCCATGGTGGGGACCTCCTACACCCATGTTGGGTCTACTGCGGTTGGCAGCACTGGAGCAGATGCTCACCAGGTGCTGAGGCTATTCTCCAAGCGCAGACACAGCAGCTGGGGGCCGAGATGAGTGCTGGAGAAGAAGGGATGAACAAAAAGACATGATGATGAATAAAATGGCAGGATGATGTTCCTGGACTGATTTATGTCTTTAGATCTGAAGAATGCGCAGCTGTATAGCTTGCCGGATGAAAATCTGAGCACGCTGCTATGAGATAAGTTGTCCAAATTATCAGCCCTCCCCATTCTACACATTGTCCTTCTTTATATGATACAGGTGCTAACAAAAGACAAAATGAAACAAGATAATCTAAATTGCTTCCAAGTATTTGAATTTGACAGTTCCCTTGGGATGAGCATTTGGTTAAGCTGCAGTTTTAACTTCTCAGCAGATACTGCTCTCACCCTCCTTAGGGTGGGTTCCTTCCTGCCTCCTACCAGGCTCTGCAGTGAGGCTGCCACTCTGACTTATCCTGATTAGCACTTGACCCTTAGTTCTGGTTTTGTCAGCTGTCTTTTGCTAGTCCACACAACTTTTCAGCTTTCTTTAACTAAGTCCCTTGAAGACAATGTTCTAGATGATTGTGCCTGACTCACTGCCTTTCACTTTAATGATCTGACTTCACTGAGTCTAGAGGACCATGTCAGGATTTACTTAAGCTTGCAGAGGATCAGTTATTACTGTCTGACTTGAGATGATACAAACTAAAGAATCTCAGCATATACACAGCTATTGCAGATGCTGGACTACATAAATATTCACAGTAAATATTAGTGCATGTATTCAATCTATCAGAAATGATTCTGCTACAGCCTTTAAAATTCAGTGTCCTGCTTCCAAAGCATGGAAGCCCATATTCCTCTTAGCAATTTTTTAATGAGTTTTCCTGTTTTCCTGGCCGCAGCTATAAGCTGCGTTGAACTTTCTGCTAGGCAGTGTTTCCATCTATTTTGCCTTACCTTCTTATATTTGTAATTCTTTATTCAGCTTTCTGGCTGTCTGTCCTATATTCTTCTTCTTTATAAATCTGTGATATCCTTAGAGTTAGTATCCAGGACCTTTTCTTTAAAATAACTAAGAAATCATAACTACCCTCTAAGGTACCATCTTTGATACTCTTTCACTCTGAATTTTCTCTTATTCAAATGTTTTTTCCCCTTTCAGTACTGTTAAATCCACATTTTTTGTGCTTTTGATGTGTGATATATTTTTAAATGCACTGTACATAACTGTTTCCTGCTTATTAAAGAATTATCTGTACCATCCAATAATACTCCTCTGCGTTCCTTTAAGGACAGAAAGAAGAAACATCCACATTAAGGTTTGTAACTATCCACTAACGCATCCATGCATCAAACACTTATTATGTTTAGAGCTAAAGTTCACTCTTTTCACAGAAGAAAACAAAAACTAATGGAAATCCTGAAAAATTATTTGGAAGATGGGAATTACAGTTACGTCATGGTGTTTTTTAGAGATGGTTTGAGCATGGTGTTCAAGAACTGCCATTTCTCAGTGGAGTCCAGAGCAATATGAAATTTCAACAGACTACCTATGGGCGGTTTGTAGATTTATGAGAAGAAAAGTAAAATAAAGATAAGAAGCACTTATTCATACCTCAACATCTTTATTTGGTGCTTCATGTGTGAAAGCAGATGATATATAGGCAGCATCACCTCCTACCAACTGTTAGTGGTGTAGGAGCAGCCAGGAGAGCCATGAGGATGCGGGGCATAGGGAGAAAGAATAAGGTGCAGGATGGTTCTCAGCTCTCACAGAAGTAGCTGCAGTTTGGCCTATCTCCCCATTTCTCAGGGGAAGGCAGTATCAACATACCTGTTCCATTGCCTTCACTACACCTTTGCTCATTGCTTCCTTGTACAGAACAATTACAAAACTGTCAGTCACATGGTGGACATTAACCAGCCAACAAAGTTATCCATATAATCTGCTTTCAGGTGAAGTCCTTTAAGAATGACACATTAAGATCTGAAGATGCATCTGTTTAAGATCCACAACCAGGATGTCTACACTTACTATGGAAAAAAGTTAGTGTTGCATTACACAAATGATGCTACCATGTACATCCACATGAAGCTTGTTCTGAAGGCATGACACCTTTGTGACAATAACATAAATAAATACATATTCCAAATTTGCCAAGCATCTAAACTATTATAGTTTTGATTCTGGCTATGGCTCTAGAGAAAAAAAATACACTTATATAGGCATAATATTCAGTTCCAGATACTTCAAAGAAACAACATTTATCAAAAGCAATTGTGCCCATTGAAAGGTATCTGCAGGAATACAATTTAGACTCCCCTTTGTGGCAATTCTGAGATCGCTTCGTTGCTTGGCATTTTTTATCTTTTTGTTCAAACTACATGCAAATATGGGAAAGGCTTCTACCTCTCCAACTGCTTTACTCTTATGCATTTATGCTTCTAGTTGGAAAAACTGGAAAAATGCAGTAGCTCACAAATAAGCATTATACAAAAGCACTAATAGATTTTACAGTTAGAAATACAGTATGTATATAAGACCAACCCTCAAGTGGAAGCCAAGCCAATAAGACAGCAAGACAAATAAATTGTTCGTGGGAAATACATCTGAACAAAGAACTACCACCACAGAATACACAGGTGAGGTTATTACAAACCCTGCAAGAGAGCAAAATCCTTGCAGTGGGATAGACAATACTTGTAACAATTTTTCCTATTTAATTTACCCATGAATGTAATGTGAGGTTTCTCTCCTGTTTCTTTCCATGGTGGTGGAAAGAATGTATCTTTTTAGCTTGGGTAATTCCTGACTGTTTCAGTAATCTTCAATTGGCTCTTGAGCCACAGAGTGCCTCTGAGAAGCTACGGAAGCACGTAATTGGGGGTGGGGAGGTGTGATAGGAAATTGTGGTGATAAAAGCAGTAAAGAAAAAGAGGGAGAGGTGAACAGAAGCTCAGGACCTTCTGTTAGTGATGAGATGACTAACTTATGGAAGGCATTTGAGGGAACCGTGTCCCCAGGACAGCCCATGAACTAGACAAAACAAGCTCAGAATATCTTTAGCCCTTTCTGTTGCTTCATTTACTATTGAAATGCTGTATTTCATGCACAAATTATCTGTATATTGCCTTATTGCATGGACTGCATTTAAAAACCATTATCTCACAGTTCATGCAAACGAATCAACACAATGATTTGTTTCTTAAGGGCAAAAATGAATACAGTAAATTTTAAATTATCCAAATGGGATTTATGAAAGAAAAATGTTTCATTAAAGATTTGAGATTAGATTTGAGTCACAACTTTAATGTAATGCTAGCTAATGAACAGAAAAAAACCTATAAATGCAATAAAGCACTTCTGAAAACTAAAATTTAAATCCAACCAGATGCCTAGATGAAATAAACATAGGAATTCATATCTCATCCTTTGACATCTATGGAAAAAGACTGACTTCAGCAGCAAGTTTAAGTGTGTGCTGCAGAACTGGGACTTCAGCACGCAGATTATCTGATGTGAACAGTTTTGTTTGCTCTGTACATTTTTGCTCACATAACAAATCACAGCGTTGTTACAGAGGATGACAAATCCTTAATTCAAACGCCACTTACCTGATCTCTTCCTGATTTGTGTGACGTCATGTGGCGGTCAAGCTGTGTTCTGTACGCAAACGTGTAACTGCACAAGGAGCAACTAAAGTTATCTTCATTTTTTTCATGGCGATACTTGATGTGTTCCTTCAAAGAGGTAAAACGCTTGTACCCTCGATCACAATATGGGCACGTAAGTAACTGGGAAAACGCATCAGGTGTTCCTACACAGGAGAGACAACAGACCATATTTAAATAAATGTTAAGTTCCAAACTTATTACCATCAATAGACATGCTTTACATTTACATGTATTACTGTAAGAAAACATGCAGATGCTAGAAGGTCCATCTGTTTTAGAAAAATGACAATTTGTATCTTTTTCTACACGTATTGTGTTACTAACTACACTATGGTACGATTGCCCTGTGTACTAAAGTTCAGCACTATACCCAACCCCACACCTCTCATCGAGTCTGGTGGACTTCCCAATATAGCACTAGAGGTTCTCTATATACATGTATTTCTGTTTAGAAAGTGGTCTGAGAATTGTGAAACAGTTTAAGATCTAGCAGTCTTCGTAGATCTGATTGACTCAGTCACAGACAATCCTCAAATCCTGTTTACAATTTTAAGTCTATCACTGAAACAACTAATAGCATCCTATTTTCAGCTCCTGATGACATTATAAATATTATAAATAATATTTACAAGTTGCAGAGAATATTTTTTTCTTTCTCTTTACCTAACACAGAATTGCAAGTGAAAAAGAGAACTGAAAAAAACCCCAAAAGCAAACTGTTGGAGCAGGTCCAGAGGAGGGCCACAAAAATGATCAGAGGACTGGAGCACCTCTCCTATGAAGCCAGGCTGAGACAGGGTTTTTCTGCCTGGAGAAGGCTCTGGGAAGACCTTACTGTGGCCTTTCAGTACTTACAGAGGACTTACAAGAAAGATGGGGACAGACTTTTTATCAGGGCCTGTAGCGATAGATCAATGGGTAATGATTTTAAACTAAAGGAGAGTAGATTTAGATTAGATATAATGAAGAAATTCACAACAAGGGTGGTGAGGTAATACAACAGGTTGCTCAATGCGGTTACAGATGCCCCATCCCTGGAAACATTCAAGCTCAGCTTGGATGGGCTCTGAGCAACCTGATCTAGTTGAAGATGCCCCTGCCCACTGCAGGATGGTTGGACTAGATGACCTTTGAAGGTCCCTTCCAACACAAACCATTCTATGATTCTATGATACATCATGTACCTGCTAATAGAACATGCTGTCTGCACATCAGAAAGGAGAGAGATCAGACATGAGGCCATAAATATGATTTTAATGTGACCTGCAGAATTTATTCTGCTGGCTTTCATGAAGTTACTTCTATATCAGTACAGGACAAAGTGAAATCAGATTGAAGCTGAATATCATTGTCACAAGTCGGTTTCTGAGAAGTCAACATTTTGAAGTTTTAACTACATCTCTTCTTACCAACATATATTTAGCCCCATATAATAGTAACATATTCTATCCTTGAAAAATAATTTTTTAAAAGGATTGGAAAGGAAAATATTTTTTATAAATTGACAAAATTGCTTGTATAAATGTCTGGCTTGCTGTATTGGATCGAACTATCAATTTATACAAAGTGATATCCTTCAATGATCATGCTACTCTTCCACGGTTCAAGGGAAATGGGAAGCAAATTTTGCAAGGATGCACCTATACACTGTGCTGAGTGAGAGGAAGGTGGAAGGTCTTTACTGACTATCATTTTATGCTCTGAAGCACAAAGGGCAAATTTGTGTGCACTACCATCTTAAGTTGCAGAACTCTAAGCATTATTAATACTCATAAAATTAATCAGTACTTTACAAAGTACTTATGAATTATTTATCTCCATGACCTCTTTCAGGATTTATCACCATAGACTGATTATATGCTCTATAAAGTAGCAATTCACTCTGTTTGTGTGGAATTTACTGACTTTATTTTTACTGAATGTGCCATTGTTCCTGCAACAGTGAAGAGTCAGACCAGTTTTCATTATTACTAAACCCCAACACCTTCTCTGTCATATATGGTCTTTTATACTTGTTATGGTAACAGTCAAGGTCACACTTGTATTACACTGGTTTTTGTGTTCTTCTACTCCTTTCTGCTTTTCCTGGATTAGCCAGATTGTCCAAAAATTAACCTGTCCCCACATGCATAGATACATCATGCTTCCCTTCAATCCTCTTTTTTTCATCTACAGTTCAATTCACCTGACATAAAAAATACTCAATTTCTGCACAAATACAACTCAGTGGAAATGACAGAAATATGTTAATTTAAATTCTGTTCCACTGGAGCAAATGGCAAAATGGCAGTGGTTTCCCAAAGCCACTATTTCTCTATCACTTCTCTTGCCCAATCCCCTGCTTTGGAATCATGTATCTTTAGCAAATATCACTATATTTTTGGCATGTTCTGTTCCAAAAGATTAAAACACTGAACACTATTTTTCAGCATCGTGGTTTTCAAAATATTTCCCTGTTAACCTACTGGGCTAGTTCAAATTTAAATTTTTGATTAAAATTTGTATTTTTTTAATGATTAAATGGAAATTATATTGCAAGGCTGTAAAACTAACTTAACAATCTGCACCACTGCAACCACAGAGTAACATCTTAAATTACCGGTAATTTTTAAGATGCTACTGTTGAGCATGTATCTTAATTGAATTGTGCAAAACTTATAAAGTATACCACAAAATATTTGTAATTCAGGTCCTATTTCTGTATATGAATAGGCATATACACAGTTTAAATTTCTCAAATATTTTAATTTACTTTTTTTTTAAATCTTTAATAACATAAAATCTCTCGAAGAGCAGAACAAAATTGTTAGCGTTAACCAGTTCACTGCTCTCCCTTAGACTACAGTACAGTAATACAGCTACAATGACAGGTTTTTGTCAATTATACACATTTTTTTAAATGACTGGAAGACAACTCCTAACCCTTTATGTAGGATGTTACTTTCTTTAGACAAATCTTAAATACAACAATAAAGGAACACAATCTGGTTGAAACTGCAGTTGTCACAGGTTATGAAAGCTGAACACATCAGAAAGCAGAACAGAATGCATAATCAATCTGAATGGGTTTTGCCTTCATGATGAAGAAGCCCTCAGCCTTTCACGTTGAACAAAGTATGACTTCTCATCTCACTCAGAGAAGCATTTTAAGCACAAAACTTAGAGAAAAAAAGACTTTTATGTAAAAACAATAACAGGTATTTTTTTCACATAAATATTTCTGTATAAACTATATTTCTTTTTTCTCCACTGTTGTTTTTTTCAGGAAAATACCCAAAAGCCTGTCATAGATTGGCTACTTAATAAAAGAACTCCTACCTAATATGTCCTTTTGGATGTTTTGTTTAGAAGTATAAAAAGGAAAGTGTTACAACTCCCCTTAAGTTATTCTTACATAAAATCACACTATCTTGCTTCACTCCCATTATATTTAATAAATATTTTGTCTGTTCTTTCATATAGTGCTGTTGAATGATTTCCGAAAGCTTGAATTTTTATTTGCAGTTACTTAGGATTATCAATTAGGTACCCATACAACTGAACCCCAGTGCACGTCTTGTTTTACAAAATCAAGTAGTATTGTTTTTTGCATGATGATCCCACCCTTATATAATTATTTAACTAAGATTCTCCCTCACCCCCAAAGTCATATGTATACGCATTGCTGTCTTCTAAAATACAATGGAAAGTTTGGGTCCATTAGTTAGTACAATTTATTTGTCAGAACTGAACTGGTGGCGTATCTACCATTTTCATCCTGCCCACTAGCTTCTGGCGTGCCTTGTCTCTGGTCCTCCTCAGGTGCTTCAGGGTAGATAACAGCTGTATCTTCTTGTTGTAGGAACTCTTCAACGTTAGGGTCATGGTTTTGTTCATTTTCTGCATCAGAATCACATTCATCTTCTTTTACTACAAGTGAAAAACAAGAAACAAGATATGAAGTTAATAGTTTAAAAAGAACATAAATGAGACTCAGTAATTCACATTGCCAAACCACCCTCTACCCAAGGATTTCAAAACTCTTTACAAATAGTTGTACAGTTCCAGCTCTTTTAGATGAAGGACTATGACAAGTTTTAAAACAGAGAACCAGTGGCATAACAACATTTTGACTAAAACACATTTGGCTCTTCAACTCAGTGCATTTTTATCATTTCAGATTTAGCTGTTCAACTTCCTGAAAAGCTCCCTTTAATTTGATTTAGCCCTTGTAGTCTGAAGGCCATCTTACAATCTTGGCTCCTATGTTTGCAAATGTAATTTTTTTGCCTTCAAGACATAATTTTAAACGTATTTAAGACCTGCTCATTAGTGCAAGCCCAGAAGATATTTAAACTCTTATAAACAACTTGGCTGGCTGAAATGCAGCAAACTTGAACTTTGAGTGGCCTGTTTTCTGCTATCAAAAAGGTTTCAGATCTAGTTAACATTCTTCAACATTTCCCAGTTTAAAACTTAACAAAACAATAAATGAAGAATTATATTTCAATGTTGACAAATAATAAATTAAATATTTTACATCATGTTTGTATGATAAATATTTACTACCAAGTATTTGCTTAAATACATTGCTCATTGAGTTTACTTTTACCATGGTGAAACATTCTGTAAGAGCTCTACCTGTGGCACACTAAATCATGATAGATCTCCTCCACTTTTAATAACATGAGGTACATTTTTAATAGGAAGGAGTTTTCCCTGTGTGAAGTCACACACTCGATTTACAATTTGACACAATCTTTTTATGCCATGTGCATAAGAGATTGTAATACAATACGTAATGTAGCTCTCCATACTTGTTTGGAGATGTCTGACTTTGTAGTAACTAAAAAGAATGCGCGAATCTACAGTTTTAAACATTCCAAAGTAATTTACTCATTCATTAAATAAAGGTTACCCTGATAACACTGAACTATTTAGTGTTATGGGCATTAAAAGAAAAAAAAAAGAAAGCATAAAAATATTTTTAAAAGTTGATGGGCTATAAGTTACTTTTTTTGTCAATCAGAGAAATAACAAAGTAACAAAGCATTTGGTTTTGTTTGGTTCTTAAACTGAAGTACACATTTTACTCTACCTTCCGTATAATCATTATAAACAGAGGAGTTGATAATAAGATACAGTATGAGCTTAAGTTTATTTTGGTATATTCCTTATTAGTTTAAAATACTACCTACATGTTTTGCCCTTAGGAGATGTGCTGCTGCAGTCAGCCCTCATGAGAGGGGACAGCTCTGTGTCACTAGTCAGCAACACCTCCAGACCCAGGACATCCAAAAGGAGCCCAGACTATTCTTCCTCAGCTAGAACAGTTTATAATTTAAGACATCTACTGAGGAAGAGCAAAGCAGTTTATAAAGAGAGATGGGAGAACTTCAAAGACTTCAGAAGAATACTCACCTAGCCCAAATTCAATAGCATTTTATGAATAAAGGGCTCGATTAACAAATAAATACCTGTACATCCAACTTCATCTGTCTGAGCTTCAGGCCCCAGGATTTCCTTTGCTTCTTTTCCAGCTGAAATAGTATATTTCACAAAAAGAAGAATGAATATTTATAAAGAACACAAAAACACACACAAAAAAGCCACACACACTTCAACAACTTAAATATCACAGAATCACAGAACATTTTGGGTTCAAAGGGACCTTCAAAGGTCAGCTTATATTTGAGCTATTTCTTCAGCAATTTTTCCCATTTCTGTATTGTTTAGAAGAACTGTATTCAAACACAATGTTCTTTCAAAAATATGGATTGCACATTATTTCATCAGAGTGCAATCAGTTGAACCACAAAGATATTCCGTGATTACAGAAATGAACTCTTAAAAGGGAGCAACATTAAACACTAGCCATAATTTTAAGAGAAGGACAGGGACAGTGTATTTCTCCAGCAAATAGAGTCAGCTACTTAAATAACCCTATCTACAAATGTAGATCTATTATTTCTGGAAACCAAAGTATCATAAACCAAATATATGAAAAAAACTGTTTTCTCCAATTAGCAGTTTTTTGAAATGACTGACAGTTTGCTGGTCAAGTCTGCGAACAACTACCCCGTGTTCTCTTTCTTATAAATCATCTAGAAACCACTTTTAGGCTGCCATTGCTTAAACAAACAAGGATTTTAAACACATGCTCTCCAATTCAGATCAACTGTGCACTACAAAAATGTTTCATGTATCGATTCCAGTATTCAGTACAAGTTTGCAGGTACCAGATGTCCACAGAACTAACGCTGCTGAGCTTACCTGCCTCCAAAACTCTACCAGCTCCTGCTGAGCTGCAGCATTCAAGGATGCAGCATGGAAGTTTTAACTCACTATAGTTGTGGATTGAAATCAATAAACTGCCCAAGTTGTTCCTAATTTATGTTTGTTGGGTCACCTGAACGGGGAAGTTCCTACTGGAAAGGACACTGATGCCATTCTGTCAGTGTTTAGGAAAGCTATGTTGGATTTTGAAATAATTAAAATTTTGGCTCATGATACCACAGATTTGGTTCAGAATTCAATGCAAAATTTAAATCCAAAATTTAATTTCTTAAAAATAATTGTGATACAAACGCACTATTTTTATTTAAAAAGGGTTTGTGATTTTTCTCCATTATGATAGGCTCTGTGGAAGAGGGGGAATATCAGTAAGTTATTACTTATAGAAATTTAAATTATAGTGTTGCTAATAAATTCCATTTGCTTCAGTATAAATAAAAGCTATGCTTCCCAAGGGAATGTCAAGGAATTTATGACATTATAGATTAATCTCAATGAAGTTGAAAACCATCTCAATTCTAATAATCAGAACCTCTGTTTGGTACTGTCTCTTTGCAATATCTAAAAGTGGGGTGTAAGACAGGGAGGAGCCCTTTTCCACAGGGAGTGATCTTCCTTAATGCTGTAGGAATAATTAATAATTTGCGAAATGTTAATTAGAGCTCCATCTTCATAGCTATGTATGGTCCATACTGGAAGACAACTTTGCAATTGTCCCTTCAGAAGGCCAATTACCACGCTGCAAAAACAGCTGCTGGGAAGCAACGGAAAGGGATGTGAACAGATTTTAAACCGCTGTTCCACCAAGCAGAAGTCCCAGCTCTGAATTCCAGAAGAAATTTGAGCTACCCGCTGAATGACAGCTTAAATACAGGTTTCCATGAATAACATCTAGGTCATGATATGTGGTACATCTGGATGTACCACGTAATTCTAAAACACGTTCTTGGACTTCTGTATCTCATCATCACTTATGAGCAGCTGTTTAGAGATACAGTGGGACTTCCCAGGGTTAAATACTAATGATTTTCAGATCACAGGCAGCAGTGTGTACCAGCAGCGAACATGCATGACACAATCACTGCCTTATAGGCTGACTGTAAAGATCTCTGCATGGGTAAGATACTGATGAAATTAAAACCAGTAGCAAATGGAAATTTTGTATGTAGGCAGAAAGTCAGACTTCATTGAAATTTTCACTGCAGTCTTATCTTCAGAGAAGGGAACAAACTCGAAAGCCCATCAAGAGTTTCTAATTTAAACTCTTTAGAACTAATTTTCTGATATGCATGTAGCAAGCGCTATTTACAGCTTACAGTATTGCCTGGTTGTTTGCTTATGTGAGTAAAAACTTGATCAAAAAGATGCCACACTTGTTTAGCCTTCCTCCTAAATGGAATTAATAAAGAATAGTCCATCAACCTTCCTCAGCAACCCACCACACCACACAGAAAGAACATAATCCATCTTACAGCACATAGGCTCAACCTAAAATTTTATGAGTTAAAGGAATTTTTGAGTTCCAGGAAGAACTTAAACATAAAACATAACTTCCTTAATTTTTAAAGGTTATTTCAAGGTCATAACTTCCTTAATTTGTAAAGGTTATTTCAAGGTCTAGGCAATTTTTTGACGTTTTTAATTTTTCAAAGATATCTTATTTCCAGGTCTTGAGATCTCTAGAATTGCTAAATACTTATAATACATAATAAATATCTTTAAATGTATTAACATAATAAGTCCATAAGTTTAACCCTTACTTAAAACAAAACCCCAAACACCTGTAGCAAAGGTTTTACTTCAAACTAAAGGAAAAAAAGTCACATTACAGAATCATCACACACATGAATGCTGGCGTACAGCCAAGAACTTGTGCAGGATACACATGATTCACTTTTTCAAACCCATTTGACCGTTTCTGTTAAACCTCTTGAGATACACACCTTATATTTAAAACACCTGTTCCGAAGGTCTTTCAGAAAGTCAGTTAGAATGACTAGAAATGGAAGGAAACTCATCTGATGAAGAAATGTTACCTGTGTTGTTTCTATTCCTGGGCATTTGTGAACAGAATAAATATGTAAAAAGCTCATTCTGTCAGGTTCAGCTAAACCCAGGAACCTTCAGTGCTACTTTACTGATAAAACACAACTTACTAAAACTGCTGTAGTATGTTTCCTAAAAGTATTCGCTAGCCCTGAAGATGGTATTAGTGTTGCAGAGACACCTACGCCAGTACCTTTCCCTGCATGAGAGAAATCATGTATTCAATACTCCTCTCTTAGAAATCTTCAGATTTCTAATGTGCAACCAAGACTAATAATTTTCAGGTCACACCTTTCCTTCTAGGAAATCTATAATAAAGTAAAGCATATTTTACCACAGCAAGTCAAAGCTCCATAAAATCTAATGTAGCCTTAATTTTTCTCATGTAGTCATCACCAGACTGCCATAAAAGAGGCTTCAGAATACATCATTTTTACAGAAGAAATTTACAGTAGTTTGAGCAAGCCTGTATGGCAACTATTTAATCTTTTGTCTGTCTAAACACTGATGAAAGCCTGTCTTCATCAGCAATGACCAAGGCAGAGAAAACATTGCCTACACAGTGAATTCTACAACCACAGTTAGAAGTTGGTTCAAATGCTTCATTTTAGAAAACTAATTTTAAAAGTTTAGAAAGACTACATTTGAAATAAGGAGTCAAAAAAGGTGCCACCCCATGTCTAGAGCTCTGAAAAAAACCTAGAAGATTTTTTGATGAAAGACACCGTGTCATGACTACCTGTGTGTAGGTACATTTCCAGCAAATTCAGTCCAAAGGGTCTTCACCCAGCACCTCTGTGAGGCAGTGCTGCTCTTCACTCCCTGTTTCAGGTTTCCTACACTTACACTTGAAGGGCTCAAGAAATAGTCTACACACACCCCATTTTTATGTAACTGCAATTCCTGCAGTAGAGCAAAGATATTACAAGAACTAAGAAAATTACCTACCTAATAATTTAGCTCCAAAATACTCATTTCCCTGCACAGCATACCTTGACAATAGCAGCTATGTAAAAACAGGCTGAGCTGATGCTATTCTTTGAACTCTCAGCTGCTCTCTCTCAGCTGGATTGCAGTTAGGGACCATCTGACTGCTTTCTGTTTATTTAGATGTGAGGTCATGCAATTGATCTTAAACCCCCAGTTTTAACAAGGTAGACACTAAAGAATTGTGGCTTGAGATCAGACACAAATAAGGACATGACAGAAAATATTCTCCATCTTTCAGGGAACTAAGGCCAAATTTCATGATAATTTCCACTAATTTATGCATTTATCCCAATTTGGCTCAAATGTAAGCATGCTGTGTGATATGAAACTCGGGATCTGATTCCACAGTAAAAAAGGCTTATTTCCTGATTGCTTCAATATTTCAGATTCTAAAGCTGCTGCATAATATGTGAAACATTTACCTCCTTTCAGTGTTTTTGAAACACAGATTCATTATGAATAAGAGAGCAAATTTTAAACCTAATAATCCAATTTTTTCTTTTTTTTTTTACTGTAATATTTTACAAGGGAAAAGGCAGAGGCAGCTCACAAAAAGAAATTTACATCTGAATATTACTGTTTCATGGTTTTGGCTTATGGCTTACTCTGTAAGTTGAGCAAACCCTGAACCTTACTGGGAGCTATGGCAGAGACCTGCCATAAGAAAAACAAAAAGCAAGTGACTAGTCTCTGATCACCCTTGAGGCTCTACATTTGAAGCTCCTGCTTAACAATGCCAGTGACATTAATGCATCTTTGAATCTGCCTTAAATATAAAAAAACCCATGAAATATATTACAATGTACATGCAAATATGTTAGAAAACTTCTTTTTTGACTGTGACTATCACATGTTATTTCAGTGTCCTGGGTTCAGCTGTAGCAGTCATTTTTCTCCTTCTTAGTAGCTGGTGTAGTGCAGTGCTTTCAAATTTAGCCTGGGAACAATGTTGGCAACAAAGTGACCAAAAAAAGTTCTAGTGAACCTTCACTTTAGAAACCTTTCTTTACATAGCATCATCAGTGAAAACGAACATACCTTCATCTTCCCAGCCACTGTTTGTACTCCCTTCTCTTTCACTGTTTTCTGGTAATACTGTATGGTCTGTTGGCAAGTCATCTTCTGGCACGCTAGCGTCACAGTCTGCTGCATCAGTTACACTTTCTTCTTCCACTATATGCAATTTATCTTCATCGTCTGAATCTGAGTTTGCTTCTACCACATTATTATAATTGGTGACTGTAGACAGACAAAAAGCAAAATACTGATCAATATGTTCCTCATTTACAGCATGGAGGTCCATGTGTTAAACAACATTTTGTTACAGATAGCTGTGCATAAAGAGGATAAGCTGTATATATATATATACCAATCACTATATAGTGCCAGCAAACAACTGGCACTGAAAGCCAAGTGACCCCAGGTTGACCATACTCGAGATGGCAGCTCAATCGCTCTTGTCAGGCTCCGTGAAACAAGACCTTGCCTGCAATTACCCATGCTAGCTATGCTCACCCAGGTCCACCTTCTGTCTGGCTTTTCCTGTAACTGACGGGTATGTGAATCGAGGAGCAATAAATAGGAACAATAAGGAGATTTGATTCAGAAGGGCTAAAGTGCTCCTGATTCAAGCAAAAAGGCTCATGTAGTTACACCCAAAGATCACACTAAAGACTCAAAAGCATGAAATGTGAAAGGAAAAATCTCAGAGGTGACTTAGAAAGGAAATCTTGCATAATATTTTCCCTAGCTACCAGGAAAAAGTAATAACTCTACATTTCAGCCTGAAGAACATATTGTGAGAGTCTCGTGGACAAAGAATTATACAACGATATATGCTTCTGCCATATGGAAGCAGATTATTATTAAAATAGTCTTCATTTGTAAGCACGAAAGATCAGTTATAGCCATTTCAATTTAAACTGTAAGGATTATGTATTAGGAAAAAAAAATCACTTTCACAATCCATTGAAATGTCTTGTTACTCACACTGAAAATAAACTATTGAACATTTACATCTATATGTGTATTACTTTTTCTTTGCCACATTTGAATTTCTTACGGAAATGCTTCAAAATACAGTTTAAGACAGAGAATAAATCTATTGATGAATAAACTAACAAGACTTGTCATGGCTGCAGTACTCCTTCAGTGGTTATCAGAATTAGACCTGGGAGGCACATGATCGTGGTACTTAATGATACCTGCATCTTGTCACTGTTAGCACATGAGAAGCCAGACCGATTCTTCCATGTGAAATCCAGCCTATTAAGGTAGATAAATAGCAACCTAGACTCCTGCTCTTCTGAGGTTAGGTTGGTTTTTTTCTCTTTAAGTAGATATTCTAGTAATTTAAAAATGCATTTGAGCAGGGCAAGTGAGTAACATTATAAACTGACTGGCTACTATCTCATTTCCTTCCAATTCAGGAGAAAAATCTCTCATCTAGAACATGTGTAAGCATGACAAAAGAGCATTCTGAATTTTAAACAATAATTCCATGTTTTCATATTTTATACAGACAGTGCTATTTAAAGAATATAGTAATGCTCCACTCTTCATGGTATTGACCTCTTCTAAGACAACAAATTTAGGCAAATTGCCTGAATTTGGTCCATTTCAATCAATACATTGATATTCACTTTATGTTCTGTAACTAGTTTTGTGAAGTAAAAAAAGTACTGTAAGGAATGCTGTAATGTTGTGTGAAAGAGAAGACAGAGATGCATTCCCTCACCAAAGCAGAAGAGATTTATGAATTTATTTGCCTGAGAAATTGTAAATGTAATTTTAAAAAAGTGCAAGGAAAGCCATAAACCAGGAAACTTACGGAAAAGTGAAAAAAATATTTTGACCTGTTGCTTTAACTAGGTTTTACTGTGATGATTAGATGTGGAGTATTATTAATACAGAACACCAACATATATAACTTTGCCACACAGAAAGGAGATCAGTAAGAGCAGGGATCAAAATTTATAAGCAAAAGTTGAGATTTCAGTACTGATATCAGTATATAAGATACATATCAGCAGATAATGAATATTTGATTTTTTAAAAATAAATTCCTTGCTTCACTTGGGAAATAAAGTGAAATACCTCATATTAGGTTTAGAGTGGTTTCCATGGAAAATGAAAATATAATCAGCAAGTTTGTCCTGAAGAATTACACTTACAGAAAAACCCCATATCTTCTTTTCCTCATTACCTATTTTTTTTATTTTAACTATAATCTATTTACTATGGCTATATTTACCTTGAAACTTGTTCATAAATTCTCACTATGCTCACTCATGTGCCAGCTCTGCAAAACCTAAAATACCACCTTCTCCATAAATCGTAAGGAACAAATGGTCTTTGGGATTTAAGTTCCTTCCACCAAAGAGCACTTGTCAACAAGGCAATACAATAAAATCAGCAAGAAATCTGGCTCTAACATTCTGGTTTTCCTCTTACAAAGAGCGTTGGGGGAAATAAAATGTTATTTGAAAGGGCTCAGCACACTTGAGATGGCCACACAATCCACACACCAGACGCAGCAGAAAGTCAAGTACTTAAACCAACAGAAACATCCATCTATCTATGTGCAACTCTAAATGATTACATGATGCTTTCCCTCTACAAGATCCTTGCCTCATCTCATACAGTGATGGCAAATACGCATGGAACACTCAGTTTTATGGAGTGAACTGAGTATTTGTAGCAGCCTGACTCATTTTTTCAGATTGCAAAGTGATTGCTCATTCTCTTTATCCCCACCAGCGAGCAGTGTTCCCGAAGTCTCACAGGATGTTAGGCAAACTGGGATTCCTTATTATACATTATACTTTCTATCTTATATTTTATGTACTCGTTATATAGTATATATTTATTATATATTATATTACACAATATGGTATAACGACATCTAATACAATCATATGATTATATAAATTTTCCCTACATGGCATTCAGCAGGAATTCTTCAAAACACATAATTAACTGGACTGTGGTAAGTTGATGGTTTATCTCCATTTAACAGAACAGAAACTGGCTACTTAAAAACTAGAGGATTCTTTTGGCAATCCTGGCATTGCCATGTCAGTGTAAGATGTTGTGTGCCTTTCTTTTCAGATGACTTTGAATTTATACAGCATTTCACATATTTCAAGCAAGCTTTTGTTCATTCCAGTGCCGCTGTGCTCAGAGCCCAGGTACCCTGGACTGCGTGCCACAGCAACTACATACACAGAGATCACCTCCAAAATAAGTGACCTTCTAAAATCACATAAAAACTCCTTAAAAGAGAGAGAATAAAATCCAGTCTTTCAATGGAGCTTTCAAATGCCTTAGAGAGCGTGCTTTTGATTCCTGCAGCTCTCTACTAAAATTACTACACTTTCTAGCAATTAAGGCAAGGGTTCTGGAGGCAACAGCTTCCTTTAATAAACACCCCTAATTCATTCTCTGGGCATCATTCCTCCTGTGAAAAATTATGTGATCACATAATTAAAGATCTTATCGTTATGCACACATGCAAGGGACAAATTAAAACAGTTTGAACAATCTTCATTCTGACATTTTCCAACATTTTTTAAAACACTCGACTTTCAAAGTCAAGTGTTTGATTTCAAAGAATGTATTATTCTTTAATAGAAATGATGGCTAAGAAACAATCAAGCCCTGTAATTTACTGTATTTTTAACTAATTAAAATTAAAATTAAAATCCCATTACATGGTACCATACTGATGCCTGCATGGCTGCAAAGCTTAGCTTTAGCAATGCAGATCTGCTCCTGGTGCTCTACAAGACTAAGAGGTGGCAATAGCAGGCTGCTGTTTTCATTTGCTTCAGACATGCTTTAGTTACATGTTTCACAGCTCTTTGTAGACATTAAAGAAACCCTGAAACTAAGGCACCTGGGATTCAACTCCAGAGGTAAACTTCCTCCCCTTCTCCCTTCTCCAGTTCAATCGTAGAGCCAAATTCAGAGCTTCCCTATCCACACATCACTTAGGGTGTTTTCTCCTCTGTCTTTGATGGTTCCTCAGAATAGCCACAACTAAAAGAAGAGGACAGCAAAGTTCATGAGCCTCAGTGGATGCCTGGCACTACAGTAACTGCTTAAGTTGCAAGCAATAAATTTAATTAAACCTTTTTTGGCTAGAATTGAAATACATTTAGTAGAAAAGCCATATGGAGAGGCTTAAAGCCTCTAAAAGAAATTCAACTGAATATACATAATGATGACTTCAAAGGAATTCTAATTTGGCCAAATATTCCAGAAAATAAAAAACGCATGTAAAACATTGCTTACAAGAGCAGTTACAGCTTTCTGCTGAAGTAACTACAAATATTTTAAACTTCAGTAATAGTTATTTTTAGTTAATGTAATTTAAAAGTAGTGACTACCAAAACAAAATAATTCAGCCTGGATCACATAAAAACTGGCACAAATAGCACTCAATATCTCCATGAGGAGACACTGCTCTGTGGAAAGCAATGCTGGCAAGGAAGGTTACATCGCCCTTGGCCACCACCACTCCAGGGATGGCCATCAGCAGCAGGGAAGAAGCAGACTACTGAAGGGAATCTTATCTTCATTGTAAAAGCTAAATCTAACTCGGATAATGAACCATAGCTGTAATACATGTTCACCAGACAAGCATATGTGATGTATAACAGATATACAGGCCTATTCTGTCCATTGCATTGCATGTAACCTTAGCATAAAATCATATATTAAACAGTTTTATTATTAATTTTAGCTTTACTTTTACAGATAAATAGAAAATGACCCATTTTCAACATATATATTACAAATGACACCGAAGACTAAACATTTATTCAATAAAAGTAATTTTCTATCATTACTATATATCTTTTGAAATACAAGATGAAATATATTAAAAAGCAATACATGAAAAACACATATTATGAACCATAACTACTTCTTTCCCTGTTGATCACTTTCTTGCTACAATAGCCTGACTTCTAAACAATAAATGAGCATCTGTAGCTGCAGCTTTCATTGCACTAAAAGTAAATGACTGCAAAATATATTGCATAAAATGAGCTTTGCTTTCTTGATTTTTACTCTCCTAAATGCAGAGAAGGTGTATCATGTTGCACAATTCTAATTAAAAAGAAATATGTTCAAATGGAATTAGTGATTAAATGGATAAACCAGAGAAATATATTATTTTGCTAGTTGAATACAGCTAGGAAAGAACAATACATACGTCTAGTCAAATTCAAACATGGTATTAAAAGGAAAAGAATATTTTATTCTTTGATTTAAAACCAGTGAATCCAGGAAATTTAAGGTGAACACTAATGCTGCTTTGATGAAAGACTATAGGACTCACTGTTTCCATAGCATATATTATAATGGGAGATTCCCCAGAAAGGTGAGTGATCTTGGTGGCAATAGAAGGAAAACCCAAAAAACTGGCAGCAGAACCCACTCACTGCTTCCCCCCCCAGATCTGCTCTCAGAATCATTAGATGACATGAAGGACAACATTTCCAACACGAAGAATGACCCAATCAAGTTCACATCACTCAAATTCTGATAGGAATTTACTCGTCTAAACAAGATTAAAAAAAATGTGGTGGAATATATATCAAAATAATTTGAGATCAGGTGGCAACAGCACAGAACTGCACTAAAAAGAGGACAGGCTCCAACAGAACTAATCTGTGATCTCTAACATGTATTACCAGGATCTGGAAGCATACAGAGGTAAGAATGCTTTGAACCTGGTCTGTTACAATCTTTTGAATTCCTGCCAGTAGTCACTGTCTTTTACTTACAGTCTGGTCCAATACCCATCTCTTTCATATATTTCCATACTTAATCCAAAATCCTACCTATTTCCACTGAAAAAAAACCAAACCAATTTTTAGGAATTCTGAGTTAATAGAAGCACCCTTGAATTTTTTTAAGATGTTGGACACATGTCACCAACACATTAGAGTTGTGTGGGCTCAGTATCTCAACGCTGAAAAGAGTGGAGATCTATAACAGGTGTGAGGGAGTCTGATCTTTCAGAAATCCTACTTCTAGAAGCTCTTCCAAGTTCTAATGGAAGAACTTGAAAGCTTATTCATTAATACTGTTAGAAAAGAAACCTTTGATTATACAAACTGGAACAACTCCTGTGCTCTGTTAAGTGCTCTCTTGGTTCATGGATTTCTGCTCTGACGGCCTACAATCATCTCCTGGAAACCATTCACTCTCTGTCAGATCAACTGAAAATATGCATCTACGTATTATTTTGCTCTGGTCTTAAAGATATTTTAAGCAAAATATATTGCAAAGGCAGAAACGTGATAATTTATTGTTCAGTATTTTATAGTTAGATTTTAGGTCATACTATTAATTTTATTACTACTCATGCATGAAATGCCTTACTTATGCTTCTCCACTGACAAGCTGCTTTACTAAAGTCAGACCTTTATGTTCTTTTCATACTTTTTCTCCCAATTTAATATACACACTTATACACACACAATCATGTTACCCTTTGAAGTGCAAACACAGGGAAGAGCTAAAGGAAAGGGAAAGCCACCAGCACTACAGAGTGGAGTGGAGGTAGTAGAAAACATTGATTCAGGTAGCTTGTTGAACTCAGTGAAAAATACACTACAATGAGATCTCATTATGTGGAAAGTGTGAGGAAACTGTATTAGTCTTTTAATTAAATCATTCCAGAAAAAACCCCAAACCCAAACAACTGAAACAATTTCTGCCAGAGATTAGTTTCTGAAATAATCCATTTTAAATTTAATCTAAAAACATATTTGTAATTTTTAGAGGAATAGTTCTGTTTTTAAGAACAGTGTATGTGCTATAACTGTGGAAAAAAGAACTATATTCTATATATAAAATATTAACTTACTGTTTATTTAGACATATACACATAAGTGTGCTCACACAGGAAAAGGGGAACTGGATTCAGTCCTTCCTCTGCCTGAAGGGATCAAACTTGCATCTCGGACATGTGTTTATATAAATACATGAATAGTTGCAAAAATGTAAGTCTAAATATTTACATGCACCAAGCACATTTCTGATAATTTTGTTTAACTAATAAAAATCTCTTTCACAATGTTTTCATACCTCTTAGCTGAATACTGATGTCTACTCAAATGCAGCCTGACACATACTGATGGAATATTCCGACACAATAAAACCCATGAAAAATCAAGAATCCTGATACGCACTAAGGTATAGAAATCAACTCAATACACACGTACTGGATTATTTGGTCTTCTGGTCCAGTAAAAGAAACTTGGAGTTTAAAATAAATGCTTTGCAAATGGACAGCATTCTAAAATGTGCTAATTTTAAATGTGCTCACAATGTCCCAAATGTGAGACTGAATATCTGACTTGGCTTACACAACACACATTAAAATCAATGGTGCAAACACAAATTTTAATTTTAAATCATGGTTTTAAAATGAATCCATATTTGACACTAAAACCAGCCCTCAAAGTTGATTATTTTTTTTATCGATACAGCAAAGTCTGGAACAAAGCCTGATGATCTAAGTCAGGACCAGTTTCCTACAATGAGGGTAATGGCTACAGCTTTAGAACTAGACTATGAAATGACATAAATGATATTTGGAGCAAATATCACAGACACAGTAATTTAATTGTATTTAGGTAACTCCCAAAATTGTAGATGTCAATTTAGGACACCGGTTTCACATGCATGGCAGGGGGGTTGGAACTAGATGATCTTAAGGTCCTTTCCAGCCCTAACTATTCTATAATTCCACGATTCCATGATTAGAAAGCATCACTACCACTAATGCAGTCAGTCCTCTCAACAACGGATCTTAGTACAGGTCACCTACTGGGAGCTCTTAAGGTAGCTCACGTGCCTTTCAGTTTTAACTGTCCATACCCTGAGTAATAAAATCACAGCAGCTGTACGCGAGGAGCTACATAAGCCTTTCCTAAAAGCACTACACCCAAATACATGTAACTTTGAGTGGCTTTCCAGATGCTGTAACAGTGCCTTAATGCCACACGTTAAAAATTTGCACAACTTATAAGGGCGGGAAACAAGTTTAAAATCAACTCTCGTGCTTATATGAGAATTTGGCTGCATGTAAAATTGACATGAGTGTGTAGATGAGAAGTAGAGAGTACACAGATTACTATTTCAAGTATGTAGTCTTGGTCCCATAATAAGTTTAAAATACAGGAAAACATATGCTTATGTATTTATAGATAAATATACATACTTACATACGTATCTTCAGGTTTGATAGCCTACAATTATATTTGGAAATGCAAACCTGTATCATCATACAAAAAAATTTGATTTCGAAATATTTCTCTTATTAGGGATACTTCAGAAAAGTAACTTAAGAGAAGCAATTTTCACCATGCTGCTTTGAGAATTCTCATTACTCTGCAGCTCTTCTGTGCTAAAAATGAAGCTTTAAAGCTTTGCAAAATGAAAGCTTTCAGTCTTTCAGCAAGACAGAGGGACTTGCAATGGTAATTTCTCTACTGGATTTGCAAATTATGGTCCTTTTTCTAATGAAAAAGCTAACTATCATTGAAATATTCTCTCCCTCTAGGCTCTGGATTGATGTAAATTCTACATGCAAATACAGAAATTGTCAGTGGCAGCATAATTTGAAAAATGGTATTATTATAAGGTGCTTATAGGTTTGGAACTACTAAAAATAGTACCATAAGAAAAAATATAACATTTAGGAATAAGACACCCAAAGGTATATGAGAAAATTAACTGTACTCTTTACTTGTTATCACCATTTACAAACCAAGGTTGCAGAGCTTTCTATGCATGAGAACTTAACTCTTCGTAATTCCATGCCCAATGCTGCTGTCAGGAAGTCTTACAGAAGTGTGAAGTAAGTTTAATAGTTTAAAGAAGTATTCACAAAAACTTACAGTAAAAAGAAAGAACCATATCCCTTCCTTCAGCATTTTTTTTTCTTAATCTACTGGAGAAAAAAAAAGAAGTTAATAATTTCATTGATGCTCTTAACATCTGTCAGGGGAGAAGTCATACCTTGATTCATGATCTCTCAGCTCCCCATTTTACATGTGTCCCTAAGGTAGCCTCATAAAATGCAGAAAGGTGTTCATTCATTATAGATGACAAAACCTCTTCTATTCAACATGGAAGTTTTTACAAGTATTTATATTTGTGAATGCATGTGGTCAAAATAAGTATCAATCAGAAGGTGGGGACATAATGCTAATTTTATGTGCTACATAATGCACAGGCAGGAACTTGTGACTGAATCTCCTGCTCTCTGCCCATTTCTGTCTTTCTAAAGAACACATATAATTTTTCCATATAACTATAATGATATAAATATCAAATAAAGTCCCGATTTTTATGATAAAAAAAAATTTCCAATTTTTCAAAGAATATCCTGTGGGGACTAATTCTGGTTAGAATGTAATGATCTAGTCATTTTCTGCTCCAAATTAAATAGGCAAAAAGTAGAAACCTTTCCCTTATGTCCTATTTCATCCCAGGTAATTTTGCATTTCTGCCACCAGGACTGGTTTTATAGTTTATCATTTTACTCAGAAGACTGGAAAAACCAATCTCCGCATCTGACTAGTGTCCCTGACAGTCAAGTACAGTCTGACAGCTGCGATGGTTTACTGCCTCTGAGACAACTGAGTGTGGTGATAATTAAAATTAAGCATAAGATATCTAAATATCTGAGAAGCCTTCATCTTTTAGTACCTCCAATTACTGAATAACTGGAAACAGTAAAATAAACTAAGAAAAGACTGAGAGGCAGAAGCATTTCCACGGGTTACATAGTCTATTTCACTCTTAAAAAATTATTTATCCACTGGTGACTGTACCACTCTCCTGTATGTTTAAAACACTATATGATGGGCACATTCTTTCTACACAGTTCCTACTGCAGATGCTTGGCACTTTTTTCATTATAAAAATTCTCACATATAAAAAAAGTTAGCTAATAGAAGTATTTAAAATTCAAGATTATTAATTACTTTCTTGGAGATATATTTTTAAAAATAGATTAATTATTACAAAAAGAAATTAAAAATTAACCCTTGCACACAGATAAATGTCACCAAGTTAAAGATGAGCCACAGAATATTGTCTCATAATTAACTGGTACTAGGTACCAATGGATACTGGTAGTAGGTACCAGTGGGTACAAATAATTGGGGAGAATGTGGACCATAAGAGGAATTTGCAGCAAGATGGACATACTCACTGTAAGATATATACAGGCATAAACCACATACACCATAGTAGCATGCTCCAAAATTACAAATTCCCTTATACAGACCAACTTGCTAAAAAAGCGCAATATCCTTTTTCTATTCAGAACTGTAGCAGAAATTCATCACAACTGTAATGGTTGCTTTAGATTTATCCTCATTAAAGAATTAATCTGAACTACAGTTTGATAATGACCTTAATCCATACTCAAAAACTTGACAGCCATGTTTTGGCATTGTACCTAAAAACTCAGGTTAGCACAAACTACCAACTGTACCCAAAATCAGTCCATGATGCTAAAACAACCACAGTGTGACATAACTACACTCCTGTGGCACTCTTACATGTTATCCACTCTTACAGAGCATTATCCACTTGTACCTGAATAGGCCTGAATCTTGTGCCATTCATTCAGGTACCATTAGGCCAGGTTACTTCCTGAGGAAGACCCAGCTGACATGTTTATAGAAATGTGTATTATATATTTCATAATACTGGTGATTTTACAACATTAAAAGCTAGGTTTATAAATAGTGATTATTTATTTAATAGACAATAAAACCACTGTAATACGGGAGTACTGGTTTGGCTTATAAAGTTCTGAGATCCTCTTAGAAACAAGGCAGAGGAATGACACTCCACGTGCCACATTCTGAATACAAGAGTAGCCTATTACAGTAATTCTTTCTTGCCCCTGAAGTATTATGACTGTCATAAGACTGCCATTAGAAAAGTCTTCACCATTAAGAAAGTTATATTCATGGCAGAGATATCACCATAATGAATCACATGCCTTATGAAGCCCTGACATTTTTCTTTCCACATTCCTAAATTAACAGAACAATAAATTACACAACTTCAAATAGATGCATAAGTATGATCTAAATTAAGAATTTCTCAAAATAAATTTAGAAAATATTTTTTTCCATTTCATATATCACAGCATTTTATCTTAACCTCTAAACAATCTCTTAAATATACCTCTTGAAAGCCAGTGTGTCAAATGCGTAAAGGTGGCTATATATTCTGACTATAGATTTAAACACTGGCATGAAAGTAACTCCCCATGCTGTCTCCTGCTTATGACAAAGGACCAGGGACATCTTTAATTTTATTATTGATTTGTCTTTTAAGTTGAGCAGCTACATTTTGGTTTCACACAGATTTCACACCGTAACAGAATAGCATTTTAAATGGTGATCTAGGTTTCAGTTTTCAAAAATATAGGTCCTGACTTTTGAATTCAGGGTAGCAAATTTTTAGAGATTATATGTTATTATCATGACATATTGTTATATCAAGTATTCCAAATTCACTTTTCTGGAAAATAAAGATTACAAAGAGATGTTAGAATACCAAAGTGTAGTCAAACACAATTTTAGTATGTAATCTGGATGATCTGGTTTGCTTCATGTTGCTTTCCATCTTGAATAACACCAGGTTCTTATGCATACTCATATATGACACACACATAATGTTTTGCATTTATATTTACAGCTAATCAAATAAAACATGGCAGTAGAAAATTACTTTCTAGGAGTGGTATGGCAAGTTTCAAGTCTCTCCAATTTTAAATTATCTACTCTATTTTTACAAGGCTCCTTTTTGCATTGCAGATTTTTCACATTACTGATTTTCAATTATTTTAAAATATTAAAACACTGACAATGTATATAATTTATTTGTGTGAAGTGGAAATAAAGCACCACCTAAATTCTAAGTGTTTAATTTTGCAAGATAACGAGCAGTTATCATTCCCAGAAACCTACTATAGGGTAGGAGCATGTATAAAGAGACAATAAAAAATGCAATGGATTTACAGCATTTTACTGGATTTCAAGGGTAGACATTCCCTGGTGTTCGATTTAAACATGTGGACACATGAGATTAGTAAAGGTTTCATTTTTCCTGTTTAAATGGCAGTACAAAGCTTAAGAAATAGTTTAACTTTCAGAAGGTGCATTCCATAAGGATGATATACACTGCTAAAACAACATTAGGAAATTATAGGTTAGTGAATTTTTACTCATTTAAATAAAATGCTGTATATTTATACAAACCGGAATGAAACCTAATGGATATTTCCGACATTATACTAAGGAAATAAATGCGTTTTGCCACACTAACCTCTTCACTTCAAAAGGCTGTGAACCTAGTGCACAGCACACATTTTACCAAGAGCTTTGTAAGATTGAGTAATATATGATAGATGATTCCAAAGGCAGGGTTGTTGATTTCTGTAAAACTGTAATCTGGATTTGCACTGTTCCATTCCTGTACAAAAACCGTTCATATATAGCTCCTGAATCTCCACAAAAAGGCAATTATACCTAGATTTTTGTATCAAGAACTGGATAAACCTGCTCTTCAACCCCCATGTTGAAGCACAGCCCTTATCTAGCCATTAAAATATTTCACAGACATAGCGAAGCACATGCTTCAGAAGAAGTCAGGTTCACAAAGAAGGTATGAGAAGAGACCCACAAGCTTCTAGGCTCACACAGCCATGCTGACTCTGACACTACAGCTGCTCCCCATCAGAGATGAAGATTCAAAGCATCATAAAGAAAGTGCTGCAAGAATGAGGAAGAAAATATACAAGTGACTCACGAATGCACTCTAACACAAAGAAATATTAAATTTAGGCACTACCCTAAACTAAAAAACCAAGCTCTTTCACTTCTCAACACAAACTACTCAGATGAACTAGCAAGCTAGTCAGACCACTTCAGACTGTTTTCCTTAAAACATGAAATAATATCCTGAGAATGACAGTCTATCTATCAAAGCAGCCTTAATGAACAAGAAAATATCTTGCTAAGCCTGGAACTTCTGAGCAGATATAAAATGATGACATGATACTATCTCTGTCTGAACTTCTGTAGAAGAAAATGCTATTACTAGGGAAAAAGATCTTCAAAAGGTAACAGGCTACTGAAAATACTGAGTGTACACATGATCCCTAGTTATTTTTTTGAACTACACATCTAATTCAATATGTAAATAATGAAAACAGCATGCCACAGGAGAACATGCAATTCTTCTTAAATACTGCTAATGCTTAAGCACCTGCCTGGACTCCTCATCACCCCTTGCACCCAAGTTAAGTATACCCCTTCCCCTTGAACAGCTATATGCATCTGTAGATAGAATAACACACATTTTCACATAGACTTTGATGGTCTGTCAATGAATATGAGTTTGAAATCTGGCAAGTTCAATTATTTGAGACTAAGCATTATATGACTGAACTGAAGACAAATGGAGCTGGCCCAGAAGACCATGGGCTGCTGTTCTGCTGTCCTGAAGGTCAGCAGCACACACTAGGTAGGGCTCCCACTCTTCCCTGCTTCCTCTCCTGAGTATTAAGTCACTTTCCAAATGACAATCCTTGCCTTTAAGCCTTGTACTACACTGGTTCCAGTTCAGTCTCGTATTTCTGAATCCTGCCAGCAACTGAAACTCCTAACAACTACTGAAAATTTGTTTATTAATCAGTATTTTAGGAAAAATCTGCTTCCCTCAAGAGAGGTGTGGAATTCACAAACAAACCCAGTATAGAAAGAAGGGAGCTAAAATTGACACAAGGGCAAGAATTTCCAATGTTTATATCTAATTTGACCTAATTTAAATAATTTATCTAGTTTAAAGAAGCAACGGCCAAGAAAGCATTTTTCCAATCAGAAGAGAAATAGATTTCCTTATTAAACAAAACTACAATAATTGGTTCTGTAACATGACCGAGTTTCAGAGAAAGACATTCTGTCCATCAACTTCTGCTGCGCCTCTGGAGCAGCTCCCTCCACTGCTTTGCTTCAGTCTCACATTTGTTTCTTTATATCCCAAAGTGAATTATTCCTTAAACTATTTCAGATTTTCTCATCACACAAAAAAAAAACCAAACACAGGCAAAAAATATTTCTAATCTTTCATTAGTTTGTTGCTGCCTTCCCCTCCCCCCCCATATAAAAAGAGAGACTGAAGATAATCTGTAATTATGTGGAAGGGCAAACTAAGTGTTGGCACAACACGGTAGAAGTGAGAAACGAGCTTTTTGACATTCTTCAGTTAGTGTAACATTACTGTAATACCAGCTGAATGAATAGCAGCTAATAAGCTAATGCTAAACTCTTTCTTAAATATTCATAATTACTTTTTATAGTACGCAGCTACACGATACACTGAATTTCCATGAAAGCATGCACTCATGTTTGTACAGGATCAACACATGGCACAGTGAAGCTTGTAAAAGGTTCCCAACAAATCAATACTCTAAAGAGTCCTGCAAATGAAGATGATTTAAAATATCAGTGCATAAAAGACAGCTGTGAGATTTTAGCTATGATACTGGACTTTATAGCAGGTACGTTCCAAGACTAGTTAATGGCGATAAATAACTATATTCAATTTAGTCCAACACCTCCAAATTCTCACTGTCTACACAAGGATGAAGTTAAACATTTTGAGACTTCAATTTAAAACAGCTTAGCTGTTCCATTTGACATTGAATTCATATGTAAGGTCAATGAACAGCAACGAAGAATCTAACGAAAGATCAGTGATCGAGTAGCTTAAATAAAGAGATGAGTTTCCAGAAAAAGGAGAAAATATCCAACCTTGTATTTATTCATGTAAATGACCTGACTTGCATTACAGGCATTCTTAAATTTAATTTTGCCAGCCTTACATAAATGAATGGAAAAGACCTTAAACAAGCAACAGAGACATGCTTGATAACAGATGAATACTGAGGAGGACAGTAAGAAACATCTGTCAGTCACTTCAAAACAGAGAGTTTATAATCATAGAATCACAGAATAGTTAAGATTGGAAAGGACCTTAAGATCATCAAGTTCCAACCCCCCTGCCATGGGCAGGGTCACCTCACACTAAACCATCTCAGCCAAGGCTTCGTCCAACCTGGCCTTGAACACTGCCAGGGATGGAGCATTCACAACCTCCCTGGGCAACTTTGCCTCTATACAAACACCCATAGCATGGGGAACAAACAAGAGGAATTAGAGATGTGTGCACGTCTACGGGGGTATGATATAATAGGCATTGCAGAAACGTGGTGGGATGTTGCATGCTCCTATGACTGGAGTGTTGGAATGGAAGGTTACAGACTCTTTAGAAAAGACAGGCCCGGCAGGCGGGGAGGGTGTGTTGCCCTTTATGTTAGGGATAGGCTGGAGAGTATGAAACTCTGTCTGGGGACAGGTGAGCAGTTAACAGAGAGCTTGTGGGTCAGGGTTAAAGGGAAAACAGCTATAGGAGACATTACTGTGGGGATCTGTTACAGACCGCATGATCAAGGAGAACCTGCAGATGAAGTGCTCTATAGACAGATAGGAAAAGCCTCATGCTCACAGGCTGTTGTTCTCATGAGGGACTTCAACTACCCTGACATCTGTTGGAATGACGTTACGGCCCGGCACAAGCAATCCAGGAGGTTCCTCGATTGTGTGGAAGACAATTCCCTTCTGCAAGTAATAGAGGAACCGACAAGGAAAGGTGCCATGCTTGACCTTGTGCTCACCAACAGGGAAGGGCTCGTTGGAAATGTGGCACTGCAGGGCAGTCTTGGATGCAGCGACCACGAGATGGTTGAATTTGAGATCCTTAGGACAGTGAGAAGAGCGTGCAGCAAGCTCACTGCCCTAGACTTCAAGAGAGCAGACTTTGTCCTCTTCAGGAACCTGCTTAGTAAGGCTCCATGGGATATAGCCCTAGAGGGCAGGGGGGCCCAAGACTCTTGGTTGATAGTCAAGGATCACCTGCTACAAGCTCAGGAGTGTTGTGTCCCAACTAGAAGGAAGTGCAGCCAGAGGGCCAGGAGACCTCCTTGGATGGATAAGGAGCTGCTGAGGAAAATTCAAATGAAAAAAGAGGCTTATAAAAGGTGGAAGCAAGGACAGGTGGCTTGGGAAGAATTTAGGGATGCTGTCCGGGAAGCTAGGGACCAGGTTAGGAAAGCTAAGGCCCAGTTGGAATTAAGTTTGGCAAGGGATGTGAAAGATAACAGGAAGGGATTCTATAGGTACATAGTGAATAAAAGACAGACTAGGGACAATGTAGACCCCCCCCAGAAGCTATCAGGAGTACGGGCTACTCTGGATTTGGAGAAGGTTGAGGCTCTGAATGACTTCTTAGCCTCAGTCTTCGCTGGCAAAGGCTCTAATAACACCACCCAAGTCTTGGAAGGCAGACACAGGGACTGTGAGAACGAAGACCCTAGGCCCACTGTAGGAGAGGATCTGGTTTGAGACCATCTTAAAAATCTGAATGTGCACAAGTCCATGGGACCTGTTGAAATCCATCTGCAGGTCCTGAAGGAGCTGACGAATGAAGTTGCTAAGCCACCATCCATCATATTTGAAAAATCATGGCAGTCAGGTGAAGTTCCCGACAACTGGAAAAAGGGAAATATAACCCCCATTCTCAAGACGGGGAAAAGGGATGACCCGGGGAATTACAGACCAGTCAGTCTCACCTCTGTGCCTGGCAAAATTTTGGAGCAGATTCTCCTGGAAGGCATGCTAAGGCACATAAAAAACAGCAAGGTGCTTGGTGACAGCCAGCATGGCTTCACCGAGGGGAAATCCTGCCTCACCAATTTGGTGGCCTTCTATGATGGGGCTACGGAACTGATGGACAGCGGTAGAGCAGTTGATGTCATCTACCTGGACTTGTGCAAATCATCTGACACTTTCCCACACGACTTCCATGTCTCTAAATTGGAGAGACATTATTCTGATCGGTGGACCACTCGGTGGATAAAGAACTGGCTGGATGGCCACACACAAATATCAATGGCTCAATGCCCAGCTGCAGACCAGTAACAAGTGGTGTCTCTCAGTGACCAGTGTTGGGACCAGTCTTGTTCAACATCTCTGTCACTGGCATGGACAGTGGGATTGACTGCGCCCTCAGGAAGTGTGCCAATAACACCAAACTGTGTGGTTTGGTTGATACACTGGAGAGAAGGAATGACATCCAGATGGACCTTGACATGCTAGTGAGGTGGGCTGATGCCAACCTTATAAAGTTTAACCATGCCAAGTGCAAGGTCCTACACATGGGTCGGAGCAATCCCAGGCACAGCTACAGGTTGGGCTCTTTGTCAAGGCTGCTACAAAAACAACTGAGCACTGACAAACCACTATGGGACTGCTTGGCTTAAAAATAAGTATGTTTTGTTTAGGAGGTAAATGACTTTCAAGCTTATTGTATCTGATCTCGTACAAAGAGACAGGACTTCTAAAAGGGAGAAAAGCTTTTGACTGCCTTGGGAATTGCTTTTTACTGCTTCACAGCCAGTCCCTTAGAAATTTCTCAAGAGCTACCTGGTTAAAATTACAATCTAGAAAAACACTGAAGACAGAAAAGGCACAGTGTTACCTGCAGCTATTTTAACATATGTAATCCTTTAATTTTATATGCAGTATTTCTACAACAGACTTTAGTTTTTAAGAATCTTATTTGCTCTATCAGTCAGTCTAACTGCAATTCACTGACACAATAAAAAAAAAACCACACAACAATAACCATACTGCTAATAAGTATAAAACACTTTAACCTAGTTACTCTGTGAATCTTACTAATAGATAGTTGGCTGTTAATACCTCAGACACTAAACATCACTAGGCTTACAGTGCTTATTTCCTAGAGGAGAATGAATAAGAAAACATGGAATTTAAAGCAGAATGAAGCATTAAAGAGCAATCAGACCTGACTTCTGGATCTACTGAAATGAGAACTATGTTTTCCAATCTGATAATTTTTCCAAGAAGATACCTTCACCCATTTTTAAGACTTATCTAACCTTCTGTTTCTCATAAAAATAGTTGAGGCATCTTTCTGGTTACAAGTGTAACAAAAACGATCATGATCTCATAAAACAATTAGGATCAGAGAAGGGGCTAAGTCAACCTCTGACTACTTCTGCAGAGGCATTTAGTTTCTTGAAATCTGTGAAGCCATTAGAGAAAGGAAGGTGTAGAGAAGTGTATCAAGGATTACACAAGCACAGCCAGTGAATAGTGCTACTGAAGAAAAGGCACTGAACAGGAAATCAATATGCTCATGAAAGACAAATAGCCAAAAGAAGGTGGAAGGATGAGATGAGCAATGTTTAAAAAAGAAAAATCCCACAGCTCTGCAAGGGACCCTGACAGAAATAGCACTTCTGGGAAAGGCAGGAGCAGATGGAAAAAAAATTGTTTCCAGTATGCTGAGGATTGTATGGAAAGACTCCATGTCTAGTAGTTGTCCTAACTTTCCTCTGCCACAGAGAACACAACGCTCAAAGGTGTTACAGACAGTCTGAAATGCTGCCTGGTAAAAAGTCTAATGAAAGAGTTGAAAATATTATGGTATATATCAGTAATAATCAAATACAAAATGCATCCATACTCTGTTGGGATCCAAAGTCAGCTCATCAACTTTTCTCAATACCCAGACTGCTGAGAAAGAGAAATATTAGGATGAACCTTTGTGGCTAAAGACACTGCGTAGAAGCTTGAGACATCTGTTCTACACTGGTAAAAGCTGAGAGAGACACCTATGAAAAGTCTTTCCAGAGTCTGGGTTTTTATTTTTTCTTAAAGCCAAACATGAGACATGTGAGGTGAAATAAATATTCCTCCTTGAAAACATGAGTCAGTGAATTTCCCCATGCATTCAGAACACCCTTCTTTTCGCAAGCTGATAAATGACATATTGATTCTTTTGGGGGGATCAGGAAACTGGAGAGATAAAGAGCAAAACATTAATAGCAGACTCACAAGGCTTCACATGATAATTTCAATGCTACCTGACTTTAAAAACTCTTTAGTGCAAAAGTGAAAATTGAGTTTGTTTTACCAGTTAAATTTAGATCAATTAATAATCGCTGCACTCTAACATGAAGCAACTAGTTTTGGCCACTTCAGGTGATCGCTGTACTCCGGAAACCAGCAGCTGTAAAAGGACTGTAACAATACATCATCTGGCTCACTTACGTCTGTTGATTAACAGACTCAAGGCCACACAAGTGTTCAGTAAGGAGGAAAAAAAAAAAAAAGAGGGAGTAGAGTGAGTAATTTAACTTTTCATTTACTACACAGCACACAGAAACACATGTGAATGTTCCCCACATTGGCTTTAATCCAGGTTCCTTCTCTGCCTTATTACAATGTCATATTACCACTCATATCAACTTAAAGCCATTAAAAAACGTAAAAGGAACCAAACTTCCTTAACAGAAAAGTGATTTGAACTTTGTGACCAGGAGTTTTTAACAATGACAGGTGACATTTAGAATGCAAAACTCATGCTGTCCAGGATACTCAAGAATTTTAAGACAACTCCACTGAAGAGTTAGTCAAATCATAATGTGCTGCTGATCATTAATAAATAGCATACTGAAAGGACAGCAGTACTGCATTCCCATGTAACACAGAAGACCAGAAGTCAGAAAAGTTAGGAACCTTGAAGAAATAAAATAGTAAGACATGAGAGCATATATTAAAGTCCATCCTATGCTGTTCAGCTCAGCAGCAAATTCAGGTACAATCTTAGGACATTTTTATGAGAATAAGCCATAAATGAACAATATAAATGTAATATAAAGCACTGTAAGTACTTCGAAAAAAATAAATAGTTCCAAAATTTTGTTATTCCAATTCTGTCTGTTTTGCCCAGCTACAGACTATTTTCTTCAAGCTATATGATATTCAGATTCCTTTTCCAGGAAAATTCCGAGGTATTTTGTCTGACTACGTATAATGGAAACACTCAACGCTACAAACCAGCCAACTCCTGAGTGGAACGTCACGTTCATTTTGGGCCAGCTAAAGCAGAGCAGCATTTTGAGGAAACTGAGTGAAGAGTGTTGTTATCAACTAGAACAGTTGAAAGAATATATTGCCAGAATTTGAACACACCTAGGAAACGATATCCCTGCTCTGTAAAAAGCCCAACTGAGTTCTCAGGAACAAAAGTAATGCAGACTAATTTTACAAGATGTTTATTTAAATAATATCTAGATCTTACAGTAGTCCATTAACTCAGTGCAGTCAGAATACTAATTCTGTACTCTCTCATTTTAGTGCCTTATGAGGTAAAACCTGCAAAATTAGGAGCTAACACTTATGGAAAGATATCCTGTGTGATAGCAGTTTTTAGTAGCCAGTTATTCTATGAACTTTTAAAGAATCTAGCAAAGTTGTAAATTCTTTCTATAATACTACTGTGACTTGTACCATTCAGCATGACAGTACAATAATATCAGTAACATGTCCTTGGAAACAAGCCAATATGATGGATTTCTGCAGTTCTTGTTAAGCACTTTGAACAAACATTTCTGATGTGCACAGTAAGATTTAAAGTATGGTCAGGTCACTGCTAAAAGAAAACACTGTAGTGAAGAAAAATTACTACCAATTTTTGGCTGCAAGAAATTCAAGATGCACATGAAAGTTCTTGTAAAGTTCTGACATACCCTCTCCAAAAGAATTTAGAACATTTTATGGTTTACGCTGTCACCATGAAGTGTACGGTCCAGTAGGGAACTATGTACTCTCATAAACTAAGGCACAGGGGCTTTAATTACTGACCATTTTTAAAATGGGTCTACTTGGTCAAATGAGACACTCAAAGGGCAGAGCATAAAGCCATACAGATATTCATGCTTATCAGCTATATGGATAAACACTGAGTGTTATCTTATTACCAATCTTATCTACAAGCTCATTAGTATCTATGTAGGTTGTTACAAAACCCTCAAATGCTACAGCATGATTATGCAACTAAGTAAGTCTCAGTCCTTTTTTCCTCGATTCTTTTTTTTGAATAGCAATGAAAAAGTACTCGATTGTCTTCCTGCACTAAGAGATATTTAGAATCGTAATCTAAGATCAGAAACATCAGAGATAAGTCTTACTCTCATGAGAAAGACAGATGTCTGACTGCTTGATCAAACTAGTTTGGATCTACTATTTCTATTCAAGAGCAACAACATCTGTTTTTTTCCAAGTAAAAATGGATTTGTTTGCTCTTATTTTAATAATAAGCTATAGATAGATCATTAAGACACAGGCTAAGCAATTAATTAACCTTATGCAGTTAAGAAAAAAAAAGTGGGCTTTTTTCTTTTAATAATAAAAATGTCAGACACATATACCTGTTCTAGGCACTTGTCAAAATGCAGCTTCTCCTCAGAAAAATGAAGTACAACTGAGCAGCATAAACGTTCTAACAGCGATTTAGCAAACAAGGAGCTGTCAACTTCCAATAAGCTATTATTCACACCTCTTTAATCACTGCCACAGAGTCGATTATAAATAGCCTCATGCATTTTTAAATAAGGTCATTCTGAAATGAAACAACAAAGAGGGTAGTAAATATTCCAGTACATAAGCAATTTAAATTCTACAGCATAACTGTGCCTTCTCAGGTATTCAGTTTAAAAAAAGCCAACAAAACCATTTATTAACTGGTACAGTGTCAGATGTGTAATCTCTGTGAGATCAATAAACCATCCCAATTATGTGATAGTTTGCAAACAGATCTGAAAGAAATGAAACCATTAAGACTTGCTTACAAAATCCAGTTCCAACAGCGTTATTTACAAATATATAGTAATACAAATTAATACAATCCATGTATTGCATGAGTAAATCTACTATGCAAAGACATTGCATGAATACGAAACCGCTCTGGCTGTGCTTTCGCAGAACACAGATAAAGTTGTGTAGATCCCTGATTCATAGGAGACTCCATTTTCTACTTTTCTTGAGATTTTAAATAATATAAATTAATACATAAAGAAAAACAGGAAAATAACTGCAGAAGTAGGAGAGATTTCTTGGGTTTTCCCTCTTCCCCTTTTCCCCTTTTCTCAGGTTCAAGATTACTTGATAAAAGGGTACAACAAAATGTTAATATCAAATCTTTGCAAATTAGCTTAGGGAAAAAAGATAAAAATCAGAAATATTTATGTGGATTTTTTCTCAGAAACATTATAATAATTGCAGATGTTGACAACAATTTAAAGAAGTTAATTTACCACTACCAGAAAAATAAAGACTTGCAATAAAGATAGGACCAAACAGTTTCCATCTTACTGACCCCTACTGAGATGTTACTGTTCTAAGTATTGAAACATTCCTTCCTGTTACAGGTTTTGTTTTTCTGACTTGATACTCATCTTTGTAGACAGACATTCTGCGTTTTTTCAAAATCATGAAAGCAGCATCTACTGACACATTGTGCTGTATCTGCCCAAATACCAATAGTCCTTATTGCTCCATTGTGGACAGTTCATTCCAGGAAATGGGTTCTGTGAGTAGAGAACCCCAGTATCCTCCCCTCTCCCAAACTTTCTGAGGTATTTAATCTGGTTACAATTTAAGTTTCGCTTATTTCTTAACTTTAGTTCAAAGCCATTCTGAGCATGAGATGAAGTTTTATTGCCGAGGGGAGCAGGTCCAGAGAGGAGCCTTCAGCACCGGAGCCAGGGGAAACCCCGCGTCCAGGAGCCCCCGTTCTGAGCGGAGGGAGAGAGCAACGGAGGGCACCTCCATCTCTCGCCAGGCCTTGCCCCTCCGCGGGGGCGAGCAGGGACTCACAGGGGGCGGGGCCAGGAGGGACGGCCCCGCCCCGAGCGGGGAAACACCGCCCCAGGAAGCGCGGGAAGGGCGCGTGGCGCTGGAGTCAGAGCGTGGCGCGGAGGTTGGCGGCGGCAGCGCGAGCGAGATGGGGAGCGATGGGCTCAGGGCCAGGGCTCGGGCCCGCTCTGGGAGCTCTGCTCTGGCTGCCCCGGCGGTGGCAGCTTCGGCACCCGACGGAGCCCATGAGCGGGGAGAGCTCGGGGTATAGAAAGTGCTGCCCTTGTCTCGTGTGGGGAGGGTGCGCAATGGGCAGGGCTGCGCTCGGTGCGCCCTGGTGGAGGTCCTGCCGCAGCAGGGGCTGAGCAGGGGCTCTGCCCGTAGCTGAAAGGGGTCCAGGTTGCTGAGAGGAGCTGGGCTGCTTGGTCCAGGCCCAAACTGTGGAGGGGCCATGAGCGTCCACCATAGCGCATACAGAGAAGGAGGAGGGCATTAATCCAGGAAGCTGGGGGGTAGTAGCAAAAGAAAAAAAACAAAACAAACCCAACCCAAAAGCCAACAAAAGAAGGAGGAGGAGGAGGACAATTAAAAGCAGGTGGCTTCCTCCAAAATTCGATGTCCTGCATGACATCCTTGTCTCTAAACTGAAGAGACATCAATTTGATATATAAACCACTCAGTGGCTAAAGAGCTGACTGGCTGGCGGCATGCAAAGAGTTGTGGACAATGGCTCAATGTCCAATTGGAGACCAGTAACTAGTGGTGTCCCTCAGGGATCGGTTTTGGGACTGGTCTTGTCCAACATCGCTGTTGACGACATGGACAGTGGGATTGAGTGCGCTCTCAGCAAGCTTGCCAATGACACCAAGCTGTGTGGCTCAGCTGATACACTGTGAAGGGAAAGGATGTCATCCAGAGGGACCTGGACACACTTGAGAGGTGAGCCAGTGTCAACCTCATGAGGTTCAACCAAGCCAAGTGCAAGGTCCTACACCTGGCTCAGCACAATCCCGGGAACAGCTACAGGCTGGGCAGAGAAGGTATTCAGAGCAGCCCTGCAGAGAAGGACTTGGGGGCATTGGTTGATGAGAAATAACTTGAGCCGTCAGTGTGCATCGAAGGAGGTGATCCTGCCCCTCTACTCTGCTCTTGTGAGACCTCACCTGGAGTACCGTGTGCAGTTCTGGTGTCCTCAACATAAAAAGGACATGGATCTGTTGGAACAAGTCCAGAGGAGGGCCACAAGGATGATCAGGGAACTGGAGCACCTCCTGTATGAAGATAGGCTGAGAAAGTTGGGGCTGTTCAGCCTGGAGAAGGCTGCGTGGAGTCCTCACAGCAGCCTTCCAGTATCTGAAGGGGGCCTACAAGGATGCTGGGGATGGACTCTTCATTAGGGACTGTAGTGACAGGACAAGGGGTAACGGATTAAAACTTCAACAGGGGAAGTTTAGATTGGATATAAGGAGGAAACTCTTTCCTGTTAGGGTGGTCAGGCACTGGAATGGGTTGCCCAATGAAGTTGTGAATGCTCCATCCCTGGCAGTGTTCAAGGCCAGGTTGGACAGAATCTTGGGTGACATGGTTTGATGTGTAGTGTTCCTGCCCATGGCAGGGGGGTTGGAACTAGATGATCTTAAGTTCCTTTCCAACCCTAACTATTTTATGATTCTAGTTCATGGGCTGCTCTCCATCTGCATGAGCAGCGGAACACACCCACATCTTCCTGGCTAGAAACATACCTTAGTATTACAATGTCATGTGCAAGTATTTGTGCATCTGGACAGACACAGGACACGAGTCCATTCTGCCCATACTCCAAGCTGGCCAGGCCCAGAAGCTATATCCCCAGAGCACTGTGCCTAACCTAACAGCCCTGCTGCATCTTCTTCCTTTTTCATGTCCTCACCATAAAGCAAGAGTGACCTAGCAGGTAAAGGGCATTCAGATCAATTAGGAACTTCATAATTATCAACACCTTTATCTACATCCATAAACACCCTGGAAATCAGTGTAAAAAGATCCACAGTTTGTTCTCACATCTTTTCCTGTAGTAAGGCAGTACTGCTATTCTATGCAACTATACCTTCTAACTGGATTCCCATGTCCTAAATAAAGCATATTACAGCAGCTTACGCAATGAAGGGATAAAATTGCTGCTGACCACAGCACAATCTACATAAAAGCAAGGCATGACTTCAAGGAACAAACTGCTATTTCAGTTCCCAGACAGTGCAAAAGTAGAAAAGTTCAGATGTCACCAAACAAGTGTCGAGGAAGTATTCAGGTTTTTTTCTTCCAAAAAGTGATTGTCAGTGTAGGAGGAAGCTTAATTTTGTTCAGTGTTTCTAACCCCATCATCTCTCATGAGTATATTCATGTTTGGGTCCCTAGCTCAGTCAAAAACTGCTAGGAGAAAAAATAGTGGGAGAAGCAACAAAAGATCTGTATTTAAAACTGAAAGGAGATTTGAGCATTCTAACATGAGTGCAACACAGGACTACATCTTTCTCATGTTTCGTTGCTGTTGTTGCAGAACTCAGAACTAAGAATGAAGACTTTAAAATAATTTTTTTATTTAGAAATTATGACATTGATCAGAAATAACATTTTATAAGGCAATTTTCCTCAATTTGAGAAGATCACACAGATATGAGTTTTACAATCCTATTACACCTACTCAAACTGTAACATGTTCTTCAAAAACACAGGCCTTGTTTTTTATCTCTAGGTAGAGTAAAAGCAGAAAATAGATGTTTAGAATTTTCAATTTAGGTGAGCTTTTGGTCCAGGTATGACCTGTGAGATCTCTGTTAAATAGACTTGCGTGGACCTGTGTACATAGTGCATGTTCAGCTGTCCTGTCACATAGTGTACATTTTCTCCCATCTTATCAGCAGGGACTTACTAAGAGAATTTGTAGTTTACTCTGCTCAGCAAAGGAAATAGAACAATCAAAAAGAAAACCCCACCAAACACAGTGACAGAGCCAGTTGTCAGAAAGTACCTATGGAAAGGTTCATGTTGCTTTCTAAAGTCATTCTGAGCTAGCTACACACTGGTGCAGCTGGTAGGTCTGTTGAGGATTATGACAGAACAGTTTTTTCCTATTCTGTATCTTAAGATGTATACGTAACCACAGAACCACAAAATTGTTGGAGTTGAAAGGGACCTTATAGATAGAATCATAGAATTAACTATGTTGGAAAAGACCTTGAAGATCATCAAGTCCAACTGTTATCCCAGGACTGCCAAGACCACCACTAAACCGTATCACTGGAAGCTTCATCTACATGGTTTGTGAATACTTTCAGGGACAGAGATTCCACCACTTCCCTAGGAAGGCTGTTCCAATACCTGATCACCCTATCCATGAAGAAATTTTTCCTAATATCCAGTCTAAACCTCTTCTGGCACAGCTTGAGGCCATTCCTTCTTGTCCTATCACTTGTTTGTTACCTGGGAGAAGAGACCGACCCCCAGCTCACTACACCCTCCTTTCAGGTAGTTGTAGAGAGCAACAAGGTCCCCCTGAGCCTTTTCTTCTCCAGACTAAGCATCCGCAGTTTCCTCAGCTGCTTATCATAGAACTTGTTTCCCAGAGCCTTCACCGGTTTTGTTGCCTTTTTCTGGACCTGCTCCAGCACATCAATGTCTTTCTTGTAGTGAAGAGCCCAGAACTGAACACAGTATTCGAGGTGCGGCCTCACCAGTGCTGAGTACAGGGGGCTGATCACTGACCTGGCCCTGCTGGCTACGCTATTGCTGATGTAGGTCAAGATGTCATTGGTCTTCTTGGCTGCCTGGGCACACTACATGCTCATGCTCAGCCAGCCATCAGTCAGCATCCCTAGGTCCTTTTCTGCCAAGCAGCTTTCCAGCCACTCTTCCTCAAGCCTGTAGTGTTGTATGGTTTTTGTGTCCCAGATTCAGGACCTGTCACTTTGCCTTGTTGTACCTCATACCATTGGCCACAGCCCATCGATCCAGCCTGTCCAGATCCTTCTGCAGAGCCTTCCTATCCTTCAGCAGATCAACACTCCCACCCAAACTGGTGTCATCTGCAAATTTACAGAACATGCACTCAATACCCTCATCCAGATCATCAATGAAGATATTAAACAACACTGGCCCGAACACCAAGCCCTAAGGGACATCACTAGTGACCTGTCGCCAACTATATGTGACACCATTTACCACCACTGTTTGGGCTCAGCCATCCAGCCACTTTCCAGCCTGGTGAAAAATACACCTATCCAGGCCATGAGCAGCCAATTTCTCCAGGAGAACACTGTGGGAGACAATATCAGATGCTTTACTTAAGTCCAACTAGACAACATCCACAGCCTTTCCCTCATCAACCAGACTGGTCATGTTACTGTAGAAGATCAGGTTGGTCAACCAGGACCTGCCCTTCATGAAGCCATGCTGATCATCTAGTTCCAATATCCCCCTGCCATGGGCAGGAACACCTTCCACTAGACTGGGTTGCTCAAAGCCCCATCCAACTGGCCTTGAACACTTTCTGGGATGGGGCAGCCACAACTTTTCTGGGCAACCTGTTCTAGTGCCTCACCACCCTCATAATAAAGAATTTCTTTTTTATGTCTAATCTAAATCTACTCTATTTCAGTTTAAGGCCATTCCTCCTTGTCTTGTCAGTACGTGCTCCAACAGATCCACATCCTTCTTATTTTGGGGGCCCCAGAGCTAAACACAGTACTGCAGGTGGGGTCTCATTAGTGGATAAGAGGGGGAGAATCACCTTCCTTGACCTGCTGGTCACACTCCTTTTGATGCAGCCGAGCATACAGTTGGCTTTCTGGGCTGCAAGCACATGCTGCCAGCTCATGCTGAGCTTCCACTCAACGAACACCAAGTCCTTCTTCTCAGGACTGCCCCCAATCCATTCTCTGCCCAGCTGTATTTGTGCTTGTAATTGCTCTGACCCAGATGCAGGACTTTGCACTTGGCCTTGTTGAACTTCACAATGTTTGAACAGGCCCACCTCTCAAGGTCCCTCTGAATGGCATCCCTTCCCTTCAGACTGTCAACCACACCACACAGCTTGGTGTCATCAGCAAACTTTTTGAGGGTGCATCAATCCCACTGTCCATGTTACTGAAAAAGATGATAAACAGCTCCATTCCCAATAGTGACCTCTGAGAAATGCCCTCTGCCATTGGTCTCCACATGGACAGAGTTGTAGGCTGCAACTCTCTTGAGTGTGACCATTTAGCTAATTCCTTATTCACCCCGTGGTCCATCCATCAGACGTGTCTCTCCAATTTAAAGACAAGGATGTTGTGTGGGAGAGCGCCAAATGCTTTTGCATCCAGGTAGATTATGTCAGTTGCTATCCCCTTATCCACCAACGCTGTAACCCTACCATGGAAGGCCACCGAATTTGCTAGGCACAATTTGCCCTTAGTTTTATACATTGCTGGCTGTCAGCAGTTGCCTCCTTATTGCCAATATGCCTTAACATAGTTTTCAGGAGAATCTGCTCCATGATCATGCTGAGCACAGAGATGAGACTGACTGGCCTGTAGTTACCTATGTCTTCCCTTCTTTCCCTTTTTAAAAATGGGAGTTATGTTTTCCATATTTCAGTCTTCCTCAGTGCCTAAGACAAAAGTACAAATGGTGATTTCTATACCCATTTTCATTTTTTAAACTCATTATTAATCTCATACACTGAAGACAGACTACAAAAAGCTTATTATTAGTAGGAAATTGTCAGTGAATTAATACAATACTATTGAATTTACAGCTTCCTGGAGAAAAGCCAAACAATGTCAGCAAGTGTTCTAGGATCCATACAACGTGACTGCATGAAGACCGTAAAACATCCCACTGTTAGGAACTAAAAAAGTACAATATTAAAAGTAGTTCCTGAAGATGAAGGCTTAACTCTATACCTAGTCAGAGCTTCAGCCAACCTATAAAAACCCATTTCTGTTCATTAAACCTAATAAAATAGTTCAGAGAGTAAACCTGACCATGACTTCTAAATAGAAACTGCATTTGAAATTACTTTATATGAGTAGAATTTCATAGGTTCCCTCCACGTTAGGCTTGCAAGGCATAATGAGAAAGTGTATTTAAGCATGTTTCACAGAAAGGCAATTTTTTCCTTCTTTGCTTTTTTACAACTATTCTAAACTATTTGTGGTGGTCTCCTTTGATAACAAAGGAAAATATACGTTTACAAGAAAAGGGGTAATGAATCTCTAACTTCTCTTCCCAGCTAGTAAGGGAGAACCCTACAGAGCACAAGAGAGCTGAGGGGTGCTGAGACAAGACATGAAGTTCCCTAGATCTCTGCCAGCTTTACGAAAGGCCAGAGCCAGGGGCTTTGGCTTCCCGGAGCTCTTGGCCTTCCGCTGACCCCACGAGAAGGAGAAGCAACAGTGGGAAGGAGGCAGTTTTCCCAGGTAAGTGAAGGGCTTGAGAAATCCCAGAAAGGTGGAGAAGGCTGTGTCAAGGCAGATTTAGATGAAAGAAAGACTGGAGACCACATTGATAGGTGCACATTTATGCTTACTTTATTAATTAACAGTTTGTTTTGTACACATTTGGTAGCCTTGTCTACTTAAGACTAAAGACTATCCTTGTATTTGCCCTAGTGGAATTTTTTCAAGAAGGACTCCCTCGGCTTAGTTAACCAAAACCTGTGTACAGACAAACCTTATTTAAAACGTTCCTAAAAGCAAATTTGAAGTAGTCATATTTAAGCAAATGACAAAGAGACAGGTTTGAAGGTGAACAAAAAAATGTTCATAACACAAAGTCATCTTTAAACCTGAAACTAAGAACTGATGTTAGAGATTACAAAAGAGGAAGTGGAAAGTTATTTTTGCATGGTATCATGTAAAATTTAAGGTTTTATTTTAGAAATGCTTATACATTGACTTCAACTTTTAAAAAACAATTATTTTCTAACTTAACTTCAGAAAGATTTAAAAAATAGATTAGTAAGAAATGCCACCAAATAAATCCTTCCTCCACAATCAGTGACAAGCAGTTAACAGATCAGCAGCCAGAAATGTGTCATCTGCAAGCTGTGCCAATTAGATTATTTCCAGTAACGTAATACCCTCTATACCCCAATCATTAGATCTTTCTTCTTTCATCTAACTTTGAATAGTATCTCAATAACACATTACAGTCACTAATCAGCATCAGCTCCACAATTCAGATCATCTCTGCAGGAGTGGCTGAACATTGCACACTGCACACCCTCCCCTTGCCACGCAGTCCACCCTCTGAATACACATTAGTGCACACAGTTCAGAAAACAAACCATGATAGCACTTAAGTTTTTGAAATCACAGGTACGAGACTGCAAGAAATATTTAGATTTTCAATAGTAAGGAAGAAAAACCCTCTCCACAATACTGCTTTTCTGGTGCACTTAAACAGATAAAAATACACTTTACAGCTCTTGCTGGGAGCAACCGTGCATTCAGTAACACAGAAGTAATTTCAACACTGAAAAAAAGTTTTCTGCAATGAGTAAAGGAGAGATGGTACAGTACTGGCATGTGCATAACTAAAACTAGAAAATTCAACCTTTTGTCAAAGACATGTTTATGCTTCAAGCAGAACAGGACACTGACCTGTGCATATCTTCAAAAATGCAGTATTTATGTTAATGTCTTCTAATGCTCACCATTTTTGCTTACATTGCTTACATGAGAATGCACTCATGAGCTTCAAAGTAATTAATGCTACAGAATTCTTACACCTTCTGTTCCAGTGTTAAACAGCAAGAGATATTTAGTTAATGATTACAGCAGTTTCAGTTGTCCCATCGCATTTTAATGCAATCTCCTTAAAATAATCCTATGATTTAATCTGACATTGGGTGGAAGGGGTTGAGGTGGGGAGTAAACACTTATACATTTAAACTCTGAGACTTAGCCCACTGACTGTTCATTTCTAAAATGTTTGCAAAGAGTACACTGAAATATGTGTGAGAGTACAACCTCACATCAGCATATTTGAGAAAAAATAAAAGTTTTAACCACATCGTATGATGTCAGCAAAAAGATCAAAGTGACAAGCGTAATAGCTAGAATCATCATTAGATAAGGATTTCAGTCTCGTGAGGCCTCACTTGGAGTACTGTGTGCAGTTCTGGTGTCCTCAACATAAAAAGGACATGGAACTGTTGGAACAAGTCCAGAGGAGGGCCACGAGGATGATCAGGGATCTGGAGCACCTCCCGTATGAAGATCAGCTGAGAAAGTTGGGGCTGTTCAGCCTGGAGAAGAGAAGGCTGCGTGGAGACCTCATAGCAGCCTTCCAGTATCTGAAGGGGGCATATAGGGATGCTGGGGAGGGACTCTCCACCAGGGACTATAGTGATAGGACAAGGGATAATGGGTTAAACTTCAACAGGGGAAGTTTAGATTGGATATAAGGGGGAAATTCTTTCCTGTTAGGGTGGTGAGGCACTGGAATAGGTTGCCCAGGGAGGTTGTGAATGCTCCATCCCTTGCAGTGTTCAAGGCCAGGTTCGACGAGGCCTTGGGTGATATGGCTTAGTGTGAGGTGTCCCTGCCCATGGCAGGGGGGTTGAAACTTGATGATCTTAAGGTCCTTTCCAACCCTAACTATTCTATGATTCTATGATAAAAGAATTAAATTGGATGTAATGAAATTGAGTAAAATGAAAAAAAAAAAAAAACAAACCCCAAACAAACATGCTGGCTGACTGTAGGTCCTACTTCTATATACCCATCACCATGATGACAGAAAATCATGACAGACCTGAAAGACCCTCTTAAATGTTTCTTCTACTGCTTATGTTTAATATATTAAAGCTAAACTATAAAGCATCACAAAACATACTTGAAAAATACTGTTGCATTAGATACTTGAGAGTGAAACTGTTTGATTACCCAACTGATCACATTTTGAACCACCAAATGATAGGAGTTCATTGGAGCGATGGGTGGAGCGATTCACTGGACACAAGAACAGAAGGGGTTTCTTGGAGCACTGCTCTGTCAGTTCCCTCACTTCTTCCATAGATCTGCCAGCTTCCCACTCCTGACAGAAAAGGACTCTCACCTTAAACTTTTAAAGTTTAGGGGTTTACTGTTTTACTGGTTCCTAGATTTTGCTATGAGAATAGAAAATCGTTACAGCCTGAGTGAAGTCTGAGACATGTTACTTCCCTTTAAAGCAGAAGAAAATAGAGACTATAGGTGAAGTAGCTGGACAACTTGCCTGATAATGGAGTAGCCAGCATGCTAGGATAAAAAAAGCAAAATGCTCTTTACTTCTGCTTCTTCCAGGCCTCTGGCAAACTGAACACGTTCTCCCAAGACAGTAAGTGGCTCTCAGCACCAAGATGGGTATCGACTTCAAATACAAGCAGCTTTACCAGTGCTAAAAAATTACTTTCAGAATATATCACACTCAAAAAAATGCGTTCAGCAGCCTTTGCTGAGCTGAAAAAATCACTACAGATATACATGTCCTCATTTTTGGAAGGAAGAGAGAGCTCCACATCCGAACAAAGAAAAGGCTACATGCCAGCTCCAAGGAGTGGCTAAAAGAAGTGCTCCTGGAGTTTTCAACATTATTAATAATCTGGTTTCGAAACAGCAAGACTTAATTCTTATGTTGTTCTGTTTCATGCACAAAACTATTCTAACACTTTGTGGTTTACTACAGCAATGCACTAACATTCTAGGTAATTACTAAAAGCAAATCCTATAACCAGTTGCTATGTCATAGCCATTAGGAGAACAAGCTGTACCTCAGAAGGACATGAAGTGGCCTGAAATTTCAGAAGTGAAAAACATTTGGCAGCTTAAGGCAAACCGAAAATTAATGATATTAGAAAACTTCTAGAGTGTCAAGCAAAACCTGTCAAATCTGGAAACATATTCTAATTTTGATACTGTGCTAAATTTACAATTTTAAAATACATCTGAGCCGGCGTAACTGCTAGCTTCGAGGCGAAAAGCAGAAAAATCATGCACGTGAAAAGGAAAGAAAGTTAAAGCAGGTCTAAGCCTTGTTTGTAGCTTTTTTTTTTAAGACTTGAAATCTTCATTAAATAGTTTTTCTTTATGTGAGTGCTTCATTTGTCTGCTTTAGTTAAGCTGTCTGTAGAGGCTGATTTTATTTTTTAGCTTTCCCAAAGGACAGTTTAAACTACTGTTTTCAATAAAAGAAAAAGAAAGCTATATTGTTACAGATCGATAAAATTTTTAAGAATTCTACTAGCAGTATCTAGGAAAATGTATTAATGAACTTGAATTTATAATACTGTCATCTTTGTATTCCTCAGAAAAATTTCGGATCTACAGACTGAAAGTTAAAAGGCACTGGCAGATACACTCTGCATGGCATTTGATACATCAAAGTTCTGACTAATACACAGCTGTAGGGATTAAGCTGAAAAGCACTGAAACTTGTTTAAGAGATAAGAGTGGACTCAGCATACAAAAATAACTCAGCATAGATTGCATTAAAAAATATAATCAGGAGCTAAGCAAAGAAGACTGCACAGCTGAGGGGAAAATAATGGCTCCTTCTGCAACTCCTTCAGCTTGAGTCCCTAAGGCATTTTACTATAGTTTTCACTTACATGATCACCTTATATTTTTGCGTCTGACTTCTGTCTCATTCAGTGTACAAGACAAGCAATGCTCTCTCACTAGGCAGGTAGTCAGATCTAATTTGCACAGGTATCACTGAGTGATCACTCAACACAAAAATTTCTTACATTCCTTCTTTGTATTCTTAAACATTGACAGAACATCATTCTGACAATAGGAAGACTTGGCTCCTCTTGATAGAGAAAGAACAGATTAAAAAAACAACCAACAAACCAAAACCCAAAAAAAACAACCAGAAAAAAAACCCCAAACAACACAAAACCCCCCCCAAAACTCAAACAACACCCACCCCCCCAGTAAACCACCAAGCAAAAAACCAAAGCGCTCAATAATTTGGAAGTTAATTCGAAGCATTTAAGTCCAAGTTTTTTAAAGAATGTGTCATTTTGACATTCATGTATATGTGCACATGAGAATTTCAACAGTGCAGCTGCTTCTGTGAACACCAAGTACAGTGACCTGAGCAACAGCTACACAGCCACAGCAACCTCTGTTCACTGACCACTGAATGAGAGCAGAAGTGACGGAAAGCACACAGCCATAATTAAATGCCGTCATAACCACTACTGTTCCACGTATGGAGTAGCCATGCTTCACATTTTATGTATGCTCTTCTTCAACTGGTGACCGGGCTGGTCTCTGGGATCTTGGCTGCTCTAACAACTGCAGAAACGCAGCACTCAGACCAGATCCAACTTGCACCTTTCCTGTCTTCTCAGCACTGTGAGTAATGCTGGCAAATTTATTTTGGCTCTCATGAGTTTCCAATCAGAGACCTGAAATAACCTCAACAACTTCAAAAGATATTATTAGTTAAATTCTCAAGGTAGATGTGAATGAAAGCAAAAGTTTGAAAGATGAAGCTTTACCTGCACAGGATTCTGTAGCACATTAGAAGCCTCTGCAAACATGCGCCTCATGCATCCAAGCTCAGCCGATATCAGCCCTGTCAAGCAGCTGCAGCCTGGTCCTCAATAGTTTCCTTAGGGCCTTCTCTTCCCTATTGGTTAGTTTGCAGGTTTCCTCTTTACAGTTCCTTTGCATTTTAACCCACAGAATTCAGACAGGTTAACATAATACCAGAGTAATGCGAGAGGCACACAGAATTTAATATTGATTTAAAATACACTGTGTCAAGTGTTTTCTCAAGTGCATGCATCATTGGGTTCAATTAAGGTTAAGGTTTTCCGGATAGCTTTTCTACAATTTCTTAAAACCTTTATTATTAGTTTTCCTTTTAGATTATGTCCTTAATCAAACCCTACAGAACACTGCATTCGGAGCTAAAAACAAAACATTTGCTGAAATTTCTCTTCATCAAATTCTGCAAAGTAATTCCACACTAAAAAGGAATTTTCAATAGCCACATACACACTCAGGTGAAAATGCAGCATAAAATTCGAGCATAAATACTGAAGTTTTTGCAAAGCAATAAGCAGCCCCCCGAAAGAAAAAAAAACCTTGCTTTTACAAGGTAAAGTGTTACCCAGGTGCTGCATATATTTAATACATATTTTGAACTATCAGTCAGATGTTGGTTTAAAGATTAAAACTCAGTCTGGAACTGCTGTTATGAGGAAAAGCAGATGTTTAAGAATTGAAAGGGAAAGAACAGATGAGGGCAGTGTAGATTTTTGTCAATTAATACTTTAGAAGATAAGGAAATATTTACAGCTATTTTTAGCCACTGCTTCCTGCTGTTGTCCAGACTTACAATATTTAAATCAAAGTGCCACTTGCAGGGTAAAACTGCAACTATGACAACTTTCACAAGCTGAAGCTGTTCCAAGGGAAAAAAAAAAAAGCCCAAACAGAAGCCTGACTTCTTCCCTAAGTGATCTGTGCCATAGCAGTTTCTGTTAGACAGGAAGTATCTCAGAGAACCATATTTTTAGTACTGTAAAGTAAAATTAAACACTGAAAAACAGGGGAAGGAGTATTGATTTCTACATGTTGAAGAAGAGCAAACAAAAAGGAAGAAATAAGCAGTGTTAAAAAAATAAATTAGCAAAATTTCCAAGCAGAACAGATTAAGTTGACTAGCAACTAAGTTAAAAATGCTCTATACTTTGTCTCAGGAAGTACACTAAAATGTATAGTTTCAGTTTTATAGGTGTACCTAATTTAAACCAGCATGAAACTAATAAATAGGAAAAATCAAATAATTGATTTCCTCAAGACTGTTTGCTACTCCAGTTGTCACATCCAATTCCAGCTCATATGCCATGCTAGGAAATCCTGTGCTATTACCATCAAGGCAAGCTTGGTTTTGTTTCTCCCAGATTCACTGAAACCAGAAAAACATAATATATATTTTTTTACAGTCCTAAGAAAGAGGCAGATAAATCCAGAACAGGAACAGATCCTATGCATCAAAGGTAAAAGATAAAGTTTCACCAAAGTATCTTCTATGTAATGGCACATGTTACTGTTTTGTCTTGGTTTGTTTTGTGGTGTTTTTTTTTTTTCCTGTGTCACAGGAAGATGTTTTTATTTACTGAAATCAGGAATTTAAAGAGGCATAATTATAAAAAAAAAATTACATACACACATAGCTGTGCATCTTGGTGTTTAAGGGGATAAAACTAAAAATCAGTGCACTGAAAACTTAAACTGGTTTTATATATAGTGAAACCTGCATAAAAGCAAGTGTAATTCCAAGAAAGGTACATAGAAACAACCACATCAAATGCCTTTCAAGTACTGCTATGGGCTGTTGGTAAAAAGCAAAACTACATTAATGATCTTTCTAAAATGGTAGGTTGAACATGGAAGTCAACTTTCATACACCCACGTTAACATAGAAAATGAAAATCTTTCCAAGCATCCACATACTCGGTGCTTAATTTCTTGAGAATGCTTTCAGTGCATTTCATAATAGCCGCTTCACCTTTACAGAGTTCTAACTCAAAACAGATATAAAAATAACTGCATATTTTAAAACACTAAACAAAACAACTATGAAGTGCATGACAGTTCAGGTAAAAAGATGGGTTGTTATCTGTTATAAACAAAGTGGCATTTCAGGTAGTTTACTACTATACAAAATAGCTGTTATTATTGTTGGTTTGCTGCTATAAAATCATCCTTACAAGCAAAACCCAACAATTTAGAAAAAGCAGAGTGAAATGCAGAGAAAAAATACCAGAAGATCAAAATAGAGGCAACATTTACACACAGATGATGAAACTTTGTAGAGTGGCATATAGCATACTAGATAATCAAGAAGACATTGAATAGAGCAGGCATACATAAATCATTTTAGCTTGATTTTTAATGTACACAGATATTTTGGTTCAGGAAGTTACTAGAGCTACATACTGCTGAATTTGGGTAGTTTGCTGTTCTCTAGCTGTGGTGCTACCTGCCAGAACATGGCATGGTAAGGGGACCTTCAGGTCTGCATGCAGGGATGGGAATTGTGCAGCAGGTTCTCAACAAGGTTTCTCTACACTCTCTCTATGACATGGGGATCCAGTTGTTCTGAGAAGCTTTCAAGTTCTTTCCGGTGAAAGACTGGTAGCTCAGAATAGTATTGAAAAATATTGTTTTGGTATGTGGGTAAAGAGCTGTTGGTCATATTGGAGCCCTCAGACATAACAGAGGAAAGCCCACATCAGAATGTACCACGCAGGACAGCCTCCACCACACAGGAATCTCTGGAGCCTGGAGGTAGAAAGTATGAACCTGAATGCAGAAACAGACCAGGTCCTGTTACCACTCTTCATTCAGGGGCAACCGCAAAAAATACACAGAGAACCAGTGAAGGATATTCACTAGCTAGATCCTTAGTCTGACTCAGTGCAGACAGCCTTAACTATCAGATGACTGAGTTGCAGAAAAAGAGGCAACAGTTTTGCTGAGTAATTCTTATGTTAGGAGACACTAAAAATCCCAGTCTTAAACCAGACTTTACTGGTTTGGCTTTGGCTGAATTACACTCTCTCACCACTATGGGTGCAAGAACAAAGGGACAGCTGAGGTCAAGAGGCAGAAGAGAGGCTTTAATTATCTTGTCATCACGGTTGAGGGATAGCTCCCTCTTCTAACAGACCAGCAGGGAAGGCATTTGTTGCTATTCAAAGACAACTGCCTAAAATTATGCAGGATGGAATGAAATTTAAAGATTGCTCAATGCTTGAGTTGCTATTAGAATACTGTATTTCATTTACTTGTAAAAGTAACACCAGCCAACTTTGTTAAGGATTTTGACATATAATCTAATTTGAGGCAAGTACTCAAGAGAAGCTCATCTGTCATAAACTAGCTCCAATAATTTCAAGAAACTTGGATACAGGAAAAAAAACCTGAGCAAAATGCATGTGCAGGCACACACAGAAACCTCGTCTTTGAGCATAGTGGCACCTCTACATTTAGTAGAAGGAACCTGAGATGTTTAAAAAGGTGCAATTTATAGGGTAGGAGTTTGTCTTTTACTGGTTTTGTCCCTCAGAGTTGGCCTAAAATACATCTTCAAAGCACTATGGGAATACTGAATTTGTACATACTAATGCCATAAAAAAGGCTGAGATCCACAACACCACATAGCAAGTCTCGGTAGGTTTTTTGAACTTTATCAGCTAAGATTTCTAAAAGCAAAAGCTACTCTAGGGAAGGTTACAGCACCCAAACAGTTTTATACAGTACAAAAACACAGCCCCAGCAACTGAGAATCTTTTGTGCATTGGTATTATCTGGAAGAGTACTGCCACAGTGACACTAGAAGCAGTTTTAGAACTTCACCAAGAAAAAGTTTTATGATACATCTTTAACAAACACAACTTCAAGGGTAAAGTTAGTCTTTCTGAAAACAGATTTTCCCCTCAGTTTTAGCCCTTTGGTTAGGTAAGCACTGAAAATACAATCCAGAAGTCAAAGTTTCTCCTATACTTTCAATTACTCTGTGCTGACACCTAGGCAACATAGAAAGGAAAATGTGACTAGAATGCAAAGGGCATGAATGAAGTGAGGAAAAGGAAAAAAGTATATTGTAACAGCTCTGGTGAGCGGGAAGCTGCAGAAAGCTGGCAAGGAAGGATTTGAGCCTACTTGGCAAGGCCAGTGGGAACTGGAGGAAGAGTCAGTGGAAAGCCAAATCATTTGGGCAAAGAGGATTGAAGACAGAAGAAGCAATTGACTAAAAGTCAGTAAGAAAAATGGTAAATAAAGGACTAACAAGCAGTTGGTTGGGGAGTGAGAATGGCGACACTGAGAAGGTGGGAAAATTCTGAGAACAGAAGGAAAGGCAAAAGCAGCACAACAGCTGGGAAACTCTAGGAATGCAAGTAAAGGGATATGCAGTCACTATCACTGGTGCTCAAGGGCAGCGGGAAGAAGGCAGATTCATGTAGACCTTTTCCAGTTCTGAGAGCCACAGGTGAGGTGGTACATGATGAGATGGACCAAATTAAAAAGGGGAAAAAATTAAAAAAGAAAAAAGTTAAAAAAGAAAAAAAAAAAAAAAAAGAAAATAGAGTGAAGTCCAAGGAAGGAAATAAAGAATGGTAATCAGAAAAAGGGGAGAAGGGAACTGGGTAAACTTCCATGAAAATACTGGCACAGATTGAACAAAGTGTGATTGATACCAGAGCTCTGAATAATGCAGCTGATATCATGAACAAGACTAAGACAAGCACCCAAAGGTGGAGCAGGGGTAGGGAAGATGAAAGCAAGATAGAAAGGAGAAATTTTCATGCTCAGAGCTTCAGAAAAAGAAGTAGAATCATTTATGCCTTCTAGAAAGCCTTCTTCAAAGCTTCTACTGGAATGTGTAACTCCTCAGTGTTACCTTTCTTCTCCTTTGGCGAACACTCTACAGCTGGCTAGCAAAACATGCCTCCTCCTGTTCTATGGTGGACAATGTAACTAGTAGCAATAGCCCAAGTGCTATGATTTCTTAAGGGAAACCAAGGGTTTGCAACCTGCTGATGAACGGCATATAGGGTGACAGCATGAAACTGAAAGTGTAAAGGTACCAGTTGAGGCTCTTAAACTCCATTTCTTCCCTGAAAAATTAAACCATTATTTATGTGTCCATTCCCACCAAAACTGTATTACTGTTCCCTCTCATAGCCGATATAACCACATGCCAAAAGCCAAGCAAGCCACTCAAATCTCTTAGACCTTATTAATTAAGCTACTTTCTCCATTTTTCAGATATCCAACTTAATTTGCTTCTTAAAGGAAACAGACACTAAATAATCAGCTGCAGTTATAGCCAGTGGGAGTTGTTCTTGGTATTTCACAGGATTTCTGTTCTTAAGCCACAAGATAAGCAGGTTTAAGTATTTAAGAATGCAAAAAATCACCCAAAATTTATGTAAAACTTTCCCTTTCCAATCCCACCTCAAAGAAGCACTGTGAAAGAGACAACAATCGCGAAGTCTCACAAACATCTATTTAGAAATAATTTTTATTTCAGAATAGCATTGAACATTATACTGTGAGACATAAAGCAACACGTGGAACAGTAAGGTAGAAAACCACTGTGACTAGTTTCCTATTAAATATATACCACACATCTACATCGAAACAAGTTCTGTGGAAAAAATGCCAGTGATGAGGAAATTAACTGCAATTATCCACACACACATATACTACACATTCACTGAAGAATCCATGCATCTGTGGTTGGAGGAGAAAGATGGAACAGAGGATAGAGCAGTGATATACAGATTAGCTGTGTAGTTTGCCATTTTTTAACCTCTGAATGCTCACTTAGAGCCAAAACACCATTTAAGATGTAAGAGCATGTAGATCAAAGAGGACAGGAAATTGGAGGGGTCTTGCTTCAAGCATTCTTTTTTCTTTTTTAATAGAACATGGCTCTCAAGTCCCAGAATAATATCTTCATGTACTCCATTTGCTGCAGTGCTTCTTTCAAAGCAAATTATATTGGACAAGATTTGGATATCAACAATTAATTAAACCCAAAGTGGTAAATTATGTTCACAACCCACTTAAAACATTAAAAGCTTTTGCTACATAAGTTTAATAAGTAAAATTACCAGGAAAAGCCCACCAATTTTTGAAAGCAATTCTTTTCTGGTTAGATGCAAGTGTTTTATTTCTTGGTTAAAATATCGAAGATCTGCCAGAAGCTGAGAAGAAACTAATGCTACACAGGAGGTAATAGATCATCTCCTCTACCTCTACACTGTGAATAAAGAACAGGTGATAGTGACTCACCTTACATGCATATCAAAGGCATGACTAAAGATGAATCTCCCTACAAAATGAAGTAGCCCATTGTCCAAAATAAACTTTAACACCTGTCAATCATTTCTAGAGAGTAAATATAAATTAACAGAATTGCTGGGACGTTCTCTCCTTTGCTACATGCACCCTCTTGAGCTTATTGGGAAAGCTTGGTCTTAAAGGTTTAAATTAGGATAAAAAAGAAACCCATAAACATGTTGGAACGGAATCCAACATGCAACGCATATTTAGAGTGCATATGCTTCATCTGAAACAAAAACTTTCATTCCTGCAGTTGAAGACCAAACAAAGAATATATTTTAAAAGAAGTCTTCTCATGTAAGAGGCGACAGAAAAGGGAATGCTGAGAATGGTATGCCTCACAGTGCTCTTGAAAAAGAGAATTTACAGCAGTTAGATGGCCTCTCTGGAGTCTGCAGCACTCTGGTTCAGTTGAACTCGCTAAAAATCCACTGTTCCCATTTTTAATGTTATGTGTAGTCTCGAGGGAAGATTTGATTTGACAATGAATTAATCTGTTCTTTTGGTTCTTCTTAGATGAGAAGTAATTCTGTGGCAGCAGCAACCATGTAAAGCAACTATATTGCAGGATTTTTCTTTCTTCTTACATTACACTTGCCTCCTAGATTGTAATTTTTCCTTTGATTGTTCTTTCCCATTCTGCACTGGTTTTTGTATCATACTTACTTTAAATTAGATTATGCTGGGTACAGTCTTGATGGAATGTTGTTGATATTTGCCCTTTATGTCATTTGGTAAATACGATAATCTGATATATTATGAACTATAAAAACCTTTTTAGTGTGCCACTATCACAATTCTGGTTTAGTTTCATGTGTATTATGGTATCCATATCTTTGGAAATGGAGACTAATCACAACTACAGTGACCAGAACCGTATGTTATTTATCACGTTAGAGGTTAGTTTCCCTGAAAAATAATACAACTACCTGTTTTTTTGATGCATATATTCAGAATCACAGATCAGTTACTTGTCCTTCATAGTAGGGCAAATACTTTGCTTCATTACTGGAGTTTTTAAATACACTGAAATTCATTTGTCCTTTTTGCCTTTCTAGCATGAAATCTCTCTTCAACTCTATGTCAGACTTGTTTCTATGATCCTGAATAATCTTACTTTACTAAAATGTCATGGTTTAAGCCCAGCCAGCAACCCAGAACCACGCAGCCACTCCCTTACTCCCCCCATTCCTACCCCCTGCTCCCGGAGGGATGGGGAGGAGAATCGAAAGAATGTAACTCCCACGGGTTGAGATAAGAGCAGTCCAGTAACTAAGGTATAACACAAACCACTACTGCTACCACCAATGATAATAATGATAAGGGAAATAACAAGGGAAGAGAATACAACTGCTCACCACCCGCTGACCAATACCCAGCCCGACCCCAGCAGTGATCTAGCCCTTCCCAGGTAACTGCCCCCAGTTTATATACTGGCCATGACGTGCTGTGGTAGGGAATACCTCTTTGGCTAGGTGTCCTGTCTCTGCTTCCTCCTGGCTTCCCCTCCTCCCTGGCAGAGCATGAAACTCAGAAAGTCCTTGGTCAGAATAAACATTACTGAGCAGCAACTAAAATCATAAGTGTTATCAGCACCGTTCCCAGGCCAGAAATCAAAAACGCAGCACTGCACCAGCTACTAAGAAGGAGAAAAATGACTGCTACTGCTGAACCCAGGACACAAAGTTACTCTTTTTTCTATCCATTCCCTTTTATAGAGAATTTAACATCAGCAGTGTATCCAACTGCACAGATTCCAGAAGGAAGACTCACACAAATGCAGAAAACTAACATTTATCACCACTCCCTTATTTCTGGTGCCCTCCATTTTAAATGAATTTCTCTGTCCAAAGACCTTCCTTATCTTATTGAAGACTAGGATTTAAGAACCTTTAACAAGGGTTTTGGTTAACCATGTCAACTGCATCCCCCTAGTCCACCTGCTCTGTGACTCACTTGCAGAAAGCAGGAGTGTGCCATCAAGCCTGCTGGTGGGGAGCTCTCTGGACTCACCTTGGAGCTATACCCAACTGCCCTACAGTGAAGCAGCCCTGGGCAATATATGTCGCAGATAGCTCAGCCATTTCATTCGCATGTCATCGATGAGGAAAATGACATTTGACCTGGGGGTCTGTGGTTCATTCTGCTCCCTCCCTCCACCTCCAAGCTCTCAACAGCTTGTTTTAAGGCAGTTTCCTTTTGCAAGGGAGCAGAGCTGGACTGAGTGAAGTTGTCCAGTCTCCTATATTGTAAGCACAGTTACCCAAAAGCATTGCTTTTTTGTTCTGTGACCTTATTTTCTTCAAGTGCCACTGCTATAAATTAATCAGTTTCTAGTGTTACTGCAAGGTTCTTGTTTCTGACGCCTGAAAAACAGGCTTTAATAGTTTTCAGACACCTTGTAAATTGTTCCCCAAACTCTTGTTTTGGCCTCCTCTTTGGTGTTTTTAGAATAAGCCTATCGGAACCTAACATACGCTTTCTATTCCCTATGCTGGGCACCATTTGAACTTTATGAGAGAAGGTTATCTTCCTCTTTCTGTAGTTCCATTTATTGTACCATTTAATCATACAAAATCCCTTGATCTTTCAAAAAAGTCAACTACTTGCAGGCTACGTGGCAATTTCAAGGCTTCAGGAAAAAGAAATCACACCACTTGCAGCTGCCACTTTTCGTTTCCTTTTAGGGTTAAGGAATATTCTTACAGACATACCAGTTGGAGGGGCTTCAACACAACCATGAAGGACTTGTTTTGGACAGTTGCAACAACCCTGCAGGAGTGAAGTACAGTCTGATTGCTGTTAGAACAATCCCTCAATGGCAGCATTTCCAGTATCTTAACTTGAGTCCAGCACATAGCTCAGGACAAGTGAAAAACAGTTTTCCTTGCAACCTCCCCAAGAATCTGGTCCATGACATTTTTGCTGTCTGATGAAATTACCGAATTGTGCAATGGAATACTGACAACTGTTTGCACAAACTTACCACCCCCTCTAAAAGGAGGACCAAGCGTGTCTGTGGTCTTTCTGGAATCTGACAGTATTACAGTGTAATTTTAAAGGCAGCTCCGTATCCTTCAAATTATATTTCCTATGAATAAACACTGTAGGCAAAGATTTTATTGTGACCTTGAGGGGACAACAAAGTTCAACTGAGGACGATATTATTGTGTGCATGTACATATATTTACATATTAATGCCAGAGCATGACAGCAGCCTGAACCGAAAACTCTATCACCCCTCTTCATCAATCGCAGCTTTTATTTTGCACTTCTGCAGCTCACTTGTGTGCTGTATTCTCTACTGTAAGTACCTAATTAAATTCATAATAACTTTCTCCTACTGTATAACGTGCTATAAGTTTTTTTCAATTTGTGAGAACTCAGCCATGCTTATAACTGAATTAAACACTCCTGAGAACAAACTGCTTTGGGTTAAGTTTGGGCATTAATATAATTGTTCTTTTACTCAATAAAAGCACAGAGCAGGTATGGATAAGATGACTCATATGTCTTAACACCACATTTTTATTTTAAAATCATGTCTCCTATTGAGATATGCAACTAGAATTAGTTTTCATATCAGAAATATCTAATGGCAGGTCTACTGCACGCAATGTTACCCAGGTCAGTATTGACTGATGGAAACTCACAAGGGCTGAAACAGAATTTTGAGAAGTAATAAGCTCCTTATACTAACAACACTTGTATTATCATATATGTAACTAAGTGATTTCAAGATCAATACATTGCAAACAAGGTTTAACCTGAACGTTGCAAGTGTCAGGCTGCACTCTCACAAGAAATATAAGTCATGTAATCTAGCAGAGATGTTACACAATCTGTACGTTTGAAAAAAAAAAAAATCCTCAGGAACAGCTGTACAGAACAAAAACTCTTACCAGTAGCCATAGTCATAAAACACAAATTTCTTTTCTGAATCTCAGTAGTGTTCAGTGAGATTAGACTGTACCTAAAATAGCCTGCCATCTTCCTTAAAAACAGTTGAAAGAGTAAGTAAAAATTTATCTACTGTAATTTTTATGGAACTTCATTTTCAGAATTTGTTATTAATATGCCTTTACTAGTTTTCTTTGCTTTCTTCAAACCATGAGGTAAAAATTGAAGGTTTTATCTGCATTCAAAAACAAAACAAAGAAACTCCAACCCAAATCAAAGCAACATTGAGGCAAATCAACACTAAAATTAACACTATTCACAGCCAAATCTTGAAGTTTATTATATAACAAAGGTAGCAGCATACAAATATTTCATATCCATTTTGATTGGGTATCTTGAAACTGAAGAAACTGAATTTCATATTTTCAAGTATCTGAATCATTAAGGCGTGAATACTGTACTGAACTGTCAGACAGGTAAATATTTTCAGTAGCTGTATGAATGTATAAACATCAAGAACTATAATGTATTCATTAAACTCCATAATCCTTATCAGAACTACTATTCATCAAACCCATATTAGCAGCAGGAAATATTTATTATACAGAAAACCCTAATATGATTTCCAAATGAAGAAAAATATTTTCTTGATTAACTAGTAAACAAGTTAGAAGAACATTATTAGATTTTTCAAGTTGCCTTGATATTACCAAGTTGCTGCTTTTTTGCTTCCACTTCTGAAGTGCGTATTTTCATTTAGGGCATTCCTAATTCTCATATTGATTAAAGAAAATTCCATTAGACTTACTGCTAAGTCACTAAATAAGGAAGTTAATTCTGCTTGATGATAAACACTGGTAATTATATCATTTCAGTGGAAATTATAGATGCTTTCTAGTCATGAAAATTAGAGAGAATCTTTAGAGACAAAAAAATGAAGTTAAAACAACATCTGAAAGTTGACCAAAGTTCACTCATTCTATTATATGCCTTTATTTGCTTTTAAAGCATCTTGCTAACGTATCTTTTTCTTTTCCTATCAGGATGAAGATTTTTTTCTTCTTCTTCTTCAGTTTACACTAACGTTTTGAGTTTAATATTATTAAGCATTGGGTAGGGAAGCAGGAATAGGAAGGACAAGAGACCTGTGATCGAGGAAAGCTTCAGTGGCTAGTTGGTAGGGGTAAAGTTGTCGCAGAGCACAGACCAATGGGTGTGCCATTCTGACACAGAAAAGCAATATTACAACAAAAGGACAGCAGAGAACATTTGGCCAGGTCAAAGGTCTTGCTACAAGTTCTCTACAAAACCATCTTGCAGTCTTTCTCCACAAGTAATTATAAGATCCCAGCTTTGAGGTTTTGAATGTAGGCCATGCGACATTAGATGTGGTACTAAGAATATGTGAAACTATTACACACACCCTCTCAAAAAACAAACCACAAAACCCTCCCAAAAATTTACAAGACTATATCTGACTCGTGCATGCAAGAGGGTTAGTTGGAACTCAGAGTTCAGGACTAAAAGCCTGTTCTTAATTTCTGATGGGCTTAAGGACAGAATTTAGCACTATTAAAAAACAGAAATAGACAGGAATATGAACTGAAATTTAGCATAAAGAGGTAAACATTACAGGCATGTGTCTTGGGTTCAGCAGTAGCAGTCATTTTTTCTCCTTCTTAGTAGCTGGTGCAGTGCTGTGTTTTTGACTTTTGGCCTGGGAACGGTGCTGATAACACCAATGATTTTAGTTGCTGCTCAGTAATGTTTAGTCTGACCGAGGACTTTCTGAGTGTCATGCTCTGCTATGGAGGAGGGGAAGCCGGGAGGAAGCAGAGACAGGGCACCTTACCCAGACTAACTAAAGAGGTATTCCCTACCACAGCACATCATGCCCAGTCTATAAACTGGAAGCAGATACCTGGAAGGGCTAGATCACTGCTCGGTTGGGCTGGGTATCGGTCGGCGGGTAGTGAGAGGTTGTATTCTTTTCCCTTGTTATTCCTCTTATCATTATTATTATTGGTGGCAGCAGTAGTGGTTTGTGTTATACCTTAGTTACTGGACTGTTCTTCTCTCAACCTGTGGGAGTTGCATTCTTTTGATTCTCCTCCCCATCCCTCCAGGAGCAGGGGGGTAGGAAGTGGGGAGCGTGAGTGAGCGACTACATGGTTCTGAGTTACTGACTAGACTTAAACCACAACAGCATCTTATGTTACCTTCACTGTCTTTCAGAGATTAAGTAACCAGGAGACAGTAGAAACAGCCAAAATTTTAGATTTTCTGTTGTCAAAACGTTAGAGCTCTTTCTTTTACTAGTAGGCAATCAATACATATTTTACCTTGTAATCAGTCAATCTGAGTAAGTTAGTATGATCATACTCTATTACCTTGCTTTTTTAATATAAAATATCCTAAATAGTTTGCACTGAACCGTTGCTCTGCAGAGATTCTTATTCACAGATGTTTCAAAACCTCCTTGAAACTTAACATCTCCAAATTCAGAGTAACAGTTCAGTTCTTTTTAATTTAATTAAAAAAATCCTGAACAATTTTAACTGTTATCTATTCTTCCTCTCAACTTACATTTAATTGTCCTTTAAGAGCCGTATAATTGCATAGTCATCTCATCAGAAAACTCATGCAATATGCCTCAGCTGTATTGTACTGCTCTTTACTATTCACTATACTGCATGTTTTGATACCTATATCTAAATATTTAAATACAGAGACACATTTAGTAAGGCTGCTTCGCCTACTGCCATGAACACCTAGGCTCTTTGATAATGGTTTCTTGAATACTGCTGTTCCTATCTAAACAGCTGGAAGCCATCAATATGCTACAGCTGTGCAAAATTAATTTTCAACTTCAATCTGAGAGCAAGAAGGAAACAAACACATTGGGGTTTAAATCAAAATTGTTAGTTATCAGGATTTGCTCTGGATTAATTAGAAGGAGAAAGAATGCTCTTTTTTCAGGGGTGAGGGCTTTTCCCTTTCAAATTGCATGGAAGAAACACAGAGATCTGTTGCAGTATCAAAAGTAGTATCTGGGCATTTTATGAAGATCTAAAAACAAATTAGTAATAGAAAATTACTTTAGAAGCAGAGGTTGTGAACAATTTCATAAAGGGCACAGGAAGGAGGGGAAAGGGTAGGAAATAAAACAAGAAACATTTTTAAAAAATGCATTTGGCTAAGGGGACCACAAGAACATCTCAACACGGTGGTGGCATTTTCATGTTCCTAAGTGAGTAACAGGATTTTTGATGAACTAGCATTCTTTGCTTACTAAGTATGGCAAGTCCCTTCTTCCACCTGACCTTTCTGATTTCTTTTGAACTGCCTTATTTAACTTTCCATAGCTTCTGCATAAATGTGTGTGGAGGAAGCATGTAGGTCACAGAAACATACCGAAGTAACTGAAGTACTTCCAAGTACTAACATTCCTTACTTGTCTTTAGTAATAAAAATGTAGGACAATACTTAATTAGAATAAAATTTGTTCATGTTCATATTACACACAGATGTCAACAACTGAAATATGAACACTATACATATACAAAATTTTCTCCTAAATGTTTTTGGGTTTTGGTATCTGTAACACAAACCAGGTAAGAATTCATTAAAAAAAATAACCCAACATACAAAATGTTTTTTAAAGCAAACTGTCTGCAGAGCTGGACATGCAGAGTCCCAAAGTGCAGTATTTATAAAGTTTAATAGAAATTTGGAGAAAGCATATAGACATCACCTTCCAAGTTACAACATCTCAATTGCTACTCATGGCATTAGAACGCCTGCATACTACATCCATAAGGTGCATTTACATTAGGTATTGGCCTCAACAGCTTACCTCTTGAAGCTGTATTATACAAATAACATCGTGTGTGTTTCCAGGAGGCTGAACTCTTAAAAGAAACAAAGAAGGGTTTCTTTACTTCTAATATGAAAGCTCAGCTTGAATGCTTTTCCAACCTAACTATTACAGGTTACTTAAATAACTCAGATAAGCAACATCTGCTTAATGAATTGCCTTACTTATACTTCATAAATACCACCAGTGCCTAAGTTTATAATTCGTGGCTCTTAAGCATTTCACACTGCTCACATACTCCAAACCGTAAAGCAGTCGCATCACTGAATTTCTCAAAGTAATAAGCAGCATAAAAGATCCAAACTACTAATTTCAAGTAACAGGTATCTCAATTACTTTTAAAGTAATGTTAGTTTTAAAGTAAAGCATTTACTTCTAAACCACATACTGGTTTTAGACAGAAAGCCAACAAGTCTTAAATAAAATGAAAAATAAATTTGCTAAGCATGCAATTAAAAGGGCTAACATGAGAAAGACACCTTCAGAAGGGTGACATCAGTCCCAGAAAGCAGTGCCCTGATGCAGATATAAGAACAGACAATGGCCAGGTTTGCTGTATCTCTGAATAGATTGAGGAACGACTGGCATAAATAGTTCCATACAATTCTCTGAGTAGGTCAGGACAGTACAATTATGTACAACTACTCTTTGAAATAGCTTGAAGCTTCCTGAAGAACCAAAATTGTATTTTTTTAAACACCTTAAATCAATGAACCACAACTAGCACCCAAACTACATTAAAAAACCACAAGCAAGCAAACGGAAAGTAAGCTGAAAAATGTTTAAGCTAGTTCCATGCAACTGAGCTGCTGACTAACAAATTCCCCAAAGCCACACAAGTACCAGAACTTCCACTTCAGTGTCAGACCAGCACATGAACAACACTACAGCTCTGGAGCTGATTGGAAGAAGTAATTTATCTCTGCCCCAGTTTGTAGCCTGTACTTTACTAATGAATTCTCATAAAGATAAATGGAAAGACTGTAGCATTTGAAGGTTAAAAATACTGTTTACAGAAGAAAAGTCCCTCCACCTTAGGGACATATACATCCTATGATGTAGGACATATTCCTGCAACGGTTTCCAGGGATGCAGCTTTCATCCTTGTAGAGATGGCTTAGTACAAATTTTAAATTTCTCCCCCAGTAATCATAATCCATGCAGATGGATCAAAGTACAAAAATGCAGCACTACAAGGTTTGCCTGTGGGCCTGTGAGTTGGAGGTGGGGGGACTGGAAGGAGGGGAGCACAACAAATGTTATTTTAACATCAATCTAGAGAATACTATGTCAAACTTGAACCAGGAAAGAAAACAACCAGAAGACCTAAACATCAGTAAAAAGAACAAGTCTTCCCTTAAAATGAATGAAATAGAGAACCAGTGTCATACTTAGAAGTTCTTAGGTAGCAAGGGACATTGCTTGTGTTTATTCTAGTTTCAGTTATTCTTCCCAAGCCCTGCCTAAGGGATTATTGCCTGGATCAAGTTTGTTGCCATCAATTAACACTTGTAAGAAAATGGATTATGAGCTGCAAAGACTTTAATCTATAAAATAAAAACAAACTAAGATTTTCTCACAGATAAAAAGATTTCAAATACTAGATACCACAACAATTTGGGGGAAGGGACAATGACACAGGGACAAGCAGTTTCAAGTAAGTGTTTGATTCTTGTCACAGAATCTGATATATGAAAATTAAGATGCTCTTCATGTAAAGTTAAGACTGGCAACACACTACATCCCAAAATATTATTCCTTCACATAATTAATGCCTCATCAACTTTCCTACCTCAGGGACTACGGAGAACAAGAACTAAACTCTCTGTACAACTACAGGAGAAACTCCAGTTCACAATCACCAACAGCTTAGCTTTGCACTGAATGCCAATGCCATCAGCTTCTTACAACACTTACTTACTGCTAAAGCTTAGACAGTAGATATGTAGGTCATCCTAAAATGACAAGCTTTCCATGTGTTATTTATTTACACAAGCTTAGGCGTATCTTAGGAAAAAAAAAGGGGGGGGGGAATATTAAAAAAGAGCAGCAAATATGGGTAAGTCTATGCATGTGTGGCTAAATAAATTATTCCATTTATTTATTTATTATGATTCCACTGCAACTTGCATCAGTATAAACAGCAAATTATAGTTTCTGTGTCTCCTAACAGACCACACAAGAAATATGCTTTCAATAGTCTTCCACCTCAAAGACTGATGGCAAAGGGAAGACTTCAAAAAAGGAATTCTACCTCTTCAAACACTGCTGAAAGCCTCCCTGTACATATCTTCTATACAATGCCAGGTAAGACAGTATTTATAAATCTTATGTCTAGAAATCATGAGTATTAACATTCAGCTTTTTATAAGAGCAAGTAGTGAAAGGAAAAGGGGAAATGGTTTTAGACTGAAAGAGGGTAGATTTAGACCAGACATTGGATGAAGTTTTTAACTGTGAGGGTGGTGAGGCACTGGAACAGGCTGCCTAAAGAAGCTGTGGCTGCCCCATGCCCAGCAGTGTTCCAGGACACTGGGCTGGGAGTGTCCCAGGGCTGGGAGCAACCTGGTCTAACGGAAGCTGTCCCTGCTGGTGGCAGGGGGGTTGGATCTTCAAGGTCCCTTTCAACCCAAGCCATACTATGATTCTATGCCTAAATAGCATACTATTGGTAATTTGGGGAACCCTGCTAAGATTTCTCATTATAAAATTGCTTTCAGTTTGTAATACCAAAATACTTGGCATAAAAAACCCCTCAAGATTTGTACTTTGCTGGGTTTTTAGTATAAACTTTTCAGTTTACTTTGGTTCTTACAGGCACAAAGATAGACAACAGGTGTGGGGAAGAGTGTGTGAGTAATGTGTCTTGTTTTCAACTTATGCCAACAAGATGCCCACAGACTCTGAGAGCTAGTAACTCATATAATTAAAACCACACACAGAGTACACACAAAATTCTTTCAGAAGGAAGTTATATCCAGAAAGAGAGGGCAGGAAGCTAATGATTTACAGCTCCTTTTCGGACAGCTGCGCATTATGAAATAGTATTAGGGAAAATTGATATTCCCTCACAAGACATTATGGATGAAACGACCAAAAGGGAGAAACAAGAAGTAATTTAAAAAAATTTACATTGACAGTTTGGAGCAGAAAGACCTCCCCTGACACGTTTATGATCTCTGAGAAGCCAACACAGGCAAAACCAGAGCACTCTTAATCAGAAAATCAGGAGAGAAACTGATCTACATTGGTTGCTCACAATCTCGTCCACCCCTCTCCATCTCTTGGCTTAATTGATACATGCTGCCTTCTGGCAATTCCGTTTATTACATTTGTACATAAGCTTTATACATTTTAAATCTTCTCAAGTTCAGTAATATCACTCTATCCATGCGTTCACCTGTTTTGTTTTCTCATTAAGCCCCAAAACTTAAATCCATGAAAGTTACATAAGAAATATCTTTAGGCAACACTTTCATTTGAAGTTTTCTTACAAATACCTTTGTCTTTGTAAGTGCATCGATACATACACATATATACATATAAATAGACATATATATATATTTATATGTGTATGCGTTTTTAAATCACCAAGCATATGGAGCTCTTGTTTAGGTTACAAATTACTCCGTGAGGAAGGACTGAATGACTGCACACATTTCTGACCATGATCCAAAACTGCAGACTTAATACAATGCTCATCTTGGGTGGTTTGTTTTTGTTTGATCCCCTCCTTGCCCTCCCCCCCAACCAAATCATCCCGAATTTTAATCTGAAATGGTGCTGGTTCCAAGCTTTTTACAAACCCATAAAATCAGCAATTAAGGATGCTAGGAGCAGGGAGGAAAGAAAAACTCTCAACAACAATGCTAATATGAAAAACACTCATGGAGTTACAGCTTTAGGTGTAGCATTTTTGGTTTACTGTTTGGCTAAGTGTTTAATATGCAATATGAATAGCCATTAGGATCACAAAACATGGAAGTTATCTTTTTTACCCACTTCTGTGTAACTATGACTTACATAATGGCACAAAGGCAACCAAAGGAGTCAAACCCTCTCTTTGACAAGGATTCTAGCTCATTTCACATTTGTTAGTAGGCTCAATAAATATCTGAAACAGGGCTGGAAAGCTATGCTAACAGTCTGAAGTTCTTCCCCACCCTTTGTCCCTCCCAGACAGAGGAGATTGGCAGGGTTTATTGTTGCTCTGCACAGTAGAGTAACAGGAATTAATGCCATCATTGTGCTGGACTTGGAACAACTTTATTTCAACACACTTTTTAACATCAGTATGACAACAGCATTGCAGAGTCTTTTTACTTAGCATACAAAAGTTTAGCCAAATATTCCCATTTATTACTATCAGTTATTTTCAACTATGAGCCACAGTTATACAACATAAACTTTTGCCTCTCTATTAATAGTGAATTTAGAACATACTTTACTTTCTACAAGAGTATGCATTTGAAATATTAATACATGCCAATCACAAATGCAATAACTGCATCCAAGCCTGTACCACAAACAAATGATTGGCTTGCTACAAGTATTCACAAGTTCAATTCAAAATACGTAGGTTTTAAAAACTCACGATGTTGATGGCAGGCTGAATTTGAGATCATGTAGTAACGCATGCTCAAACCGCACATTTGAACTATTCTCAAACAATGACAACCAATTATAAACAAAAAAAAAATTCCATAAGCAGAAGTGCATCAACCTTCTCCTGTTGCAATCCCACAGCAATGGGCAGATTACAATGGGCAGATTACAAAGCAAAATCTATAAACTGTTGTGCCAGGTTGTGGAGGGCAGACAGCATGATGCAGCAGTTTCCATTAGCTTCAAAGCTTGCGCACATCTTGCAAGAACAGAGCCTCTTTAGATAGTTCACAAGGGTGTTCTGTAACCTGTTCAGCAGAGATACGTCCAGCTTCCTTTCCTCCTTCTACGCACTGATGAAGGAAATGCAAGCAAAAAAAAAGGAAAAAAGAAACTGGTACAAGGGGTACAAGCTTACACTGGGAAATAGAGTTCTTAGTCTGAAGGGATTTTTTTGAAATCCCTTGTAGTACCAAACTGACAGTGAATATACCTAGTGCAGACTTACATCACTAATTCAGAGCACTATTCAGCTGTAGTCTTCAACTGTATTCCATAAAAAGGGAGGATACTTATGGAAGTCAAAGAGATCAATGTTTTAGTTTGGCCCAGTAGCTTTCCATTTTACACACTGTGCGTTTGTATTAGTAATAAACAGAAGAGAAAAAACATTCAACATTTAAACCTACATTAGACTGCTACATTAGATTAATTGTTTGCACCCCTTAAAATGAAGCATGGGATGTTACATATATGCAGAACATATGCCATTTCTCTAATTTTCTTTTAACCTCTTTTTTATTCTTAACCAAATCTTTTTCTTCTTTTTTTTTTTTTTAAGCTATTAGTTGCAAGCACTTTTACTTCTTTAAACTTAGCTTTTCTATGTTTTTCTAAAAAGGCTGCTTTGTTTAGTGCAGATGCTAATTACTAACTAGACAGCATCTGGAAGTGTTACAAGTGAGCAGTAACATAGCTAAAAGAAGTACAAAGATATGGACGAGGAAAGATTACAGTACTGACAGCTGAAGAGTAAGGAGGGAGAATGACTTAAAATTTGTAACAATAAAACTCCACTAAAACCAAACCGCATGAACCTTACCACACCTTCACAAGGCATGGGACTGCAAACTACTATACTAATATGAGATGCCTGAAAAGCTCTACTTTATGTTGTGCTTTATCATCCACTGATCTGCTCCATTGAATATAAAATGTGCAACATTTAAAATTTAATCAAAATGCAACTGTTTGTTTTTCTGTTATATGGGAGCTAGTAATGCTTTTTTACAAATAGTTTTTGGGTAATTTTAACTTGTTCTCCATTCAAGTAAAAGAAGTACAACAGCACTTGCTTGTGTATAGGGAGCGTAAGTGCTCAGGAAGGATACTGCAACATCTGGTGTGCACTGCTTTTAAATTCTTCCCTGGAATATAAATACTTTTTGTAGCTTCTGATACTTTCTTCAGGAACTTGATTTGCAACTGTTATTCATGATGAGTATGTAATTCTACACTTCCCTCTGCAAGGACAAGGGCCTTTTTAAGAGATAAAATTCCTACAGCAGCTACAGGAGACACACTGTTCTCATCATGATGTTCTTTAAACAACTGCAAAGAGAGACTTAAAAGTAGCACTTTTCAAGAGGATAGATGGAAAAAGCTAAATAGTTAGAGATACAAGTGTAGGTTACCTAGAACAAGAAGATGCCCAGGTAGATGATGAAAGGCAACAAGCATTACATACATAAGCCTGTAATACAAATGCTTCCTCCTGACCCACCTCATGAACAGCCTCCCAAATAGACTATTTAGCTTTATATAACAAATTAAGAAATTTAGACACCAGCTGTCAATAAACATCATAAATTGCAAAATCCCAGTTGGAGCTGATTAGATGTTGGAAGGATCATCTTTTATCCTGTTAATTCCAAACTTTCCTGTGAACAATGCACAGGTGAGCATACCAGGTTAAACACTAACACCCATGCATACTAACACAAGTATCACACACAGTGCTTGACCAATACTAACTGATAAGAGATTTTTACAGAAAATCCAGCATCAGTTTTATAGAAACACTCTCCCTTTCCAATTAAAAAAAAACAAAAACAAAAACAAAAACAAAACAAAACAAAGCCCCCAAAACACTACTACAAATCTAACATTAAAATTGAGATCAGTATCTTTCAACTTTGAAGAGACAAATAGAAGGTTGCAGTTTAAGAAAAAAAAAAAAAGGTCAAATATCAGTCTGAATTTCAGAATTTAATTATTAACCTTCATTCTACCTTCTCATTCCTGTATCTCATCTAAATCAGGAGTTGCAGATCTTCACTGTTTAGAACGGAGCTACCAAGTCCAAAACCAGTTAATTATTCCAGACGGCAAAACACATGCTCTTCAGTGCTAACTAAATACCATTAGGACTCTTTCACTGGCCTATCAGTTACCAGACCTCTCAGCTGAGCACCCAGGACAAAGCAGTTACAGATCAAGACCATCTTTGCATGTAACCACAACAGTGGGCCAATACCATTATACTTCTATCTCACACTTGAAACTTCTCTCACTTTCATCGTGGTGTAAATCACTCTGCCAATAAGTGTCTAGGGACATTATAAACAAAACATTGTCAGGAAAAGTGGCTGTTATTAATGCCCCTGGATTGCTGGAAGTGTGAGCCAGGCTAATGAGAAACAGCATTAGTCTTGCTGTGAGGCTTTTTCCTCAACAGAATCCCTGCAACAAAATGACTATTTTGTCAATATTGCTTAAAGTCAGGCTGTTCCTCTCTTCAAACTTTCTTTAAGGAGCATCACAAAGTATAGGGCTGTACTAGGTTTGCATAGCAAGGTTTTGGTAGTGGGAGGGCTATGATGTGGCTTCTGTGAAAAGCTGCTGAAAGCTTCCCCAATGTCCAACAGAGCCAATGCCAATCAGCTCCAAGATACACCCACTGCTGGCCAAAGCTGACCCCATCAGTGATGGTGGTAGCATAGCACAGTTAATACGGAGAACTGCACAACTGCAGTCAGAGGGAAGCGCAAGAATACATGCAAGGAACAACCCTGCAGACCCCAAGGTCAGTGCAGGAGGGGAGGACATGCTCCAGGCACCAGAGCAGAGATTCCCCTGCAGCCCATGGTGCAGATCATGGTGAGGCAGCTGTGTCCCTGCAGCCCATGGAGGCCCACAGTGGAGCAGATACCCACCTGCAGCCCTGTACCCACACTTGAGCTGCGGGATGCCTGAAGAAGGCTGTGACCCTGTGGGAAGCCCATGCTGGGGCAGATTTGCTGGCAGGACTTGTGACACTGTGGGGGGGCCACACCGGACCAGGCTGTTCCTGAAGGACTGCACCCCATAGAAGGGACTCACACTGGACCAGTCTGCTCCAGAAGGAGTGCACCCATGGAAAGGAGCCACTCTGGAGCAGGGGAAGAGTGTGAGGAGCCCTTCCCTGAGGAGGAAGGAGCAGCAGAGACAGTGTGTGATGAACTGACCACAACCCCCATTCCCCATTCCTCTGCACTGCTGCGGGGATGAAGAAGTAGAGAAACTGGGAGTCAAGTTGAGCCCCACAAGAAAGGAGGGGTGGGGGGAAGGTGTTCTAAGATTTTGTTATATTTCTTATTATCCTACTCTGATTGGTAATAAGTTAAACAAATATTGCCAAGTTGAGTCTCTTCATGACAGTAACTGGTGAGTGATCTCTCCCTGTCCTTATCTCAACCCATGTCCAGCTGTGGAGGGGAGTGACAGAGTGGCTTTGGTGGGCACCTGGTGTCCAGCCAGGGTCAACCCACTATGAGAAAAACGCTATCTTAACTTTAATAGGGGACCTAACTTCCTAGAACACAAAGATCCTCTTTGGATCTTATTAGGACAGACTGGTGTAGTTAGTTCAGCAACCTCCTTGCCCTCTCAGAATAAGGAACATGCCTAATTTTTCCTGCCTCCCAGCTCCACTCCCATCCTAGATAGACAGTCGCTTACATACTCTTCCTGTCTTTTCAGTTAATAAGACAACCCCTTACACTGTACAAACCACTACTTCTGCTGCTTTTCACCTGGGAGTTCAAAAGCAAGCTCCCAAGCACAACTACAACTTCAGCAAACAGAAGACCAGCTGGCAGAAAAAACATGATTTACAGTTTCAAACCCTCCTTGAGAACCGCTAGTTTAATTAATGAGCTAAAGCCTTAAGACAAGCAGAAAGAGGTGGACATGAAGGCTCAGGGTACCTCCGTAGGCATGGGTGGTAGCAGTATACCAAGTGAGCATGGTTCTGCTGTGAGACTATGTAGTTTCCTGCAGAAGCATTTTCCTTTCATGTACTGAAGTGCTTTAGGATGGTACTTGAAAGCTTGACAAACACAAACTATTACAATCTGAAGAACTTGGATAAGCTGAGTATTTCTTTTAACTTTCTGAACAGCTATGCTGCCTAGCTTTCAATGACCTTTACATGGAGTAAAAGCTCTCAGACTTGGTAGCACAAGTATCTGAAGTGATTTATTCATCATTATTATTTCAATAACTTGTCTGTTTGGGTATGCTGCCATTATGTGTCATCTTGCACAGTGTGAGAAGTTATTAATATGAACAGACACAAAAAGGATTCATACATTTCTGTATGTGCCTATTTTCATATTGCTTAAGCCAGAGTATTTCTAGATACGGTCTTGCTCTGAAGGTCTAGATTTAAAATCTGACAGACAAGATACAGATATATTCATAACATAAAAGCCTGAATTATATTGACAAAAGCTGTCTTTCAAATTTACTTTCTTCAGAAAATACTGCAGAAGGTACTACCATAAATTATTATTTTGCTAATATAAACTGAATTTAGAAGTATCTGCAGTTATTAGTATCTCCACGCCTAGTTATGCCCCCAGTGTACAGTTGTTCTCCATCAGGACTATTACGGAGTTACACAGTACTTCAAAAAACATCTGCAAAATATTCAGAGGAACTCACTCTAGCTCAGTATTTACTCAAACTATGAATGCAAATTGTTTCAACTTCACTTCTGAACCTGCATTCATGGAGGTAGTTGATGTGTGTTCTGGTAAGTCACATCCTTGTTCTACCAGGCATCTCTAAAGTGCCGCAGTTAGATTTAATACCAGTAAAAACTACAATTCAAATTCTTACTTTGTGTTTCAGTTGGTAAATAACCTGCTTCAAGTGCTTTAACCTTCATTTCTTAGGTAAACAAACTAAACAAAGAACAGCCTTGGCAAAAGCTTAAAATAATTATAATCAATTTATAAAATGGCTCTGCTTGAGAGATTGCTCTCATCGGCTCCAGTCCATCACCACCCTTAAACAAACAGCAAAGTTTAATTTCCCTATCACTTTATGGCAGCTTGAGTTGAACTTAACAGTACATTTACTGTACGCAGTTAGGATTTTCTCTACAGCCTGGGAAGGTTTTACCATTTCTTGCATATACCTCCTTGAGTAGATTAAAGTTGTAACACATCCTGCAGCTTTTCTCTGAACTTTTCAACAAGAACAGCCCTATGCTGAGAAGGAATCAGGGTAGCCTAGAAAACACAGTTCACCAAAACCAAGTTTTAACTTCTTATCCTGTATTTACCTAAAAGGAATCTGAACTGAAGAAGAAATGAAAAAGGCATTGGGAGCTAAACACTGCAAAGAAGTTTCTAACAATTTTAGAGATTTTTAATAGAAAACCATTTTGCTCATACTACTTAAAATGGCAATCACAACATTTGTTATTATCATAATCCATGGAACAAATAGTATAGACAAAGCAGCGAGCTATTTGTGAGAATACTAACCAAACTGCAAGTCAATATGAGGAGACTAACAGTAAGTGAAGCACCTCTGAATCAAGCCTTAGAAGAGCTCTCCATACATTTCTGGGGAAGTCTTTAAATTTGGCCTTAAATAGACACATGGGACTTCTTCAATCATCTACTCTACTGCTAGAAGCTGGTGACTATGTTTACCAAGAGAACAAACAAGTGATTTGACATTAACCTACATAATACTCCTAAAGATTATATTAAAATGGCAAAGTCATATCCTAAACATTACAGATATGGACTTAGTAAATACAAAAAGCAGTCATTATTGTACAGAATTTTTCATAGTAACCTATTGCCTAACAGGCAAATGCTGTAAGATGTTGAATGGTGCTGAGATACCTGGTGGCTGCAAATTACCTAAAGGTCTCTATGTTAGTTTCACATCCAGAGGCACAGGAAGTGGGAGATGGATTACAGAGAGTACCAAATTTAAGAACAAAACAACACAAACCAAACAAACCAACCACACAACAAAACAAACCAATTAAGCAAACAAAAAAAACCCCACAAAATTCCAAATCAATCAAGTAAAAACCACCCCAAAACAAACACACACTCTTCCCCATCAAGCATGCTTAAAGCCACTGCCTACCATTACCCTGGAAAATTATTCATTCAGAAGAGAAAGACCACAGCTAGATAGCAATAAAAACTGAACACAAGTACTCCATTTGAATCTGGTGACAGCACACGAGTCAAAGACACCATAAAAAAAATGAAGATGAGATTTGTTTTTCCTCTGGAGGGTGGACAGATTCTTCCTCACTACTTTTCTTTCAGGGTAGCAAGGTAGCAAGTGTGCAATTTGTGAGGAAGCAGTAAGTATTTATTATGAGGACACGCACTATCCAAATCGTTCAAACTAGACAGTTACAGCAACGTTAAAAGCAGTCACCTGTTTCACTCTGTCAGCAAGTTTTTTACCCACACTCGCACACTTGCAGAGAAAGAAGAAATAAAAGGTGGAAACATGACTAACAGACAGAAAGAGCAGGGAGATTCAGTGTGGAAATAGTGGTTAGCTAGAAAAATCCTTCCTTCCTTACAGCTAGCTAAATTGAGCTCAACTTCTGCATGTTGTGTCGGTTTAAGTAAGACACTGCAAATGTAAACACAGGTGTAAATGACTGTCTACCTGAACTGAAAGGCTAACAAGCAATAGAATTGTTATCCTTCACTCCAAGGAGCTGCTGAGGAGCAGCAACCAACTTGTCGATTTGAATGGTTACAGGTAGCTCAAAAAAAGCACATGGATTAAAGCAATACCATCCCTTTCAAAACATACATGCACACACACACACAATACTCTCATACAATCCCACCACTTGCAAGCCCATGCATTAAGACAGATAACAAAAATCCCTCAGGCTGCAGTTATTCAGTCCCAGAAGCACTTGATGGACACAGTAGCATGAGAGGAACACCACTAAGAACTCCACAGGAAAGAAAAATTAAGTCTCAATTCAGTCTGCCACAGAAAACTGAGTTCTTCAGTGCGCCTAGAACAACCTTTCTAAACAGCTGAAAGTTTTTTTTTAACAAGTATTTAAACACTGTACATTCTAGGTCTTACATCTTGTGCAATGGAAGTGATAAACAGAATGCGTATTTCAATTATTTACTGTCTAATCCAAAGACTCTGTTAAACCATACTGCACAAGCAGTTTGCCTGATCGCTTTAAAAGTTTTACACCTTCCACAGTTCTGCAGAAGTTCTGGACAGATGGGAGCAATACACCTGTGCCCTTTAATTCTGCAGCAAAGCCCATTCAACATAAATACATATACTGCATAAGGAATTCCCATTTTCAACACACATCAGTGTATCTGCACAATTGTGTGCACATGCTACCTCATGCTATACAGGAAAGAGATGAAAGACAAAACTTTGTTCTCATTTTCTAAATTCAACCCCAAAACATTCAGATCCAGAACCCCAAGTTCAATATTGAACTGAAGAGAGAAGTGACTATCAGGCTAAATTCTGGAGTTGGTGAAAGAGGTATCTAGATTAAACACAATATATCTTACATTGAAATATAGACCTTATGGTTAAATATAGATGAGACATTGAGATTCAGAAGAAAACATTTATCAGCTTTCTCTACTGAGAAATATAAAATGAAGTAAAACCAAAACCAGACAAGTAAACTCCAATTGTCTGAAGATGCTAGTCTGTCCACCAGACAGAAGTTTCTAAGTTAAATTTCTTCCTCCAACAAGTTCATTTAGATAAATTCATGAGATGAAGATGTAGCTAACATGCAGAAAGACAAAAGTGGTTTGGTTTTGTTTTGTTTGTTTTTGTTTTTGTTTTTTTCCTGGATTCTCTATTCATGAGTTTCTACAAAGCTTTAAATGATGCCATTTCTTCAGAAAACAGTGCAACAGTTCACCATACATAAAAATGATTCTGGACACATCCCATCCCCTTCAGAGGAATCGCTGTTCTAAAGTAAAAAAAGCTTTCTGCAAGGTGTAAGTAGCCAATGGTCCCACTAAAGGTTTGTAACAGAAAATGAATATAGCATTGGCAGACAAAAGAGCCTAACAAATAACCTCACAAATGTAATTTTTATATAAAGGCAGTATGCTGAGACCTCACTACCCCCCTAACTTTTCTTCTCTATCATAGTCAGAGATCACTCTCCACTGCATGTGTATTCTGTCTCATAGTTTCTAGATCTAAAGGGATAAAAGCCATATACTAAAGAATGTAAATTAAAGGAACAAGTCTCACCTTCCTCAACACCTGATGTCACCTTAAATTTACCTTTTAAACCTGAGAATATTAATCTTCAGATTTTAAAACACAGTGAGGGTGGGGAAAAAGAAGTCACTTTTAAAAAATTTCCTGCTGTCCTCTCAGGAACAGAGATACAGCAGGATAATGACTAAGAGATGTTACTTTCCTGTAATGACATTCAAACAGTCTCATAGTTTCCTCCAGCACCCCTTGCTCTCAAATCCTTAGACGGTTTGCACGATTATGTTCACAGACATATGAAAAGGCTGTTACTCCCCAGCATACATGAAGCAGCATGCTCTTCTGGAGTCTGAACCTCTAAGTTTCTAGATCTTGTGTGCTTTACTCCAAGATACTAGATGAGGCCTTGCACTATTCCCTGGGAGAGAACAAAGGCCTCAACATGAAGTTTAGCACAAGCTGAACAGGATTACAATAGTGAAGAATCACAAGAGGTACGTATATCCCATATACTTAATTTTCCCATCATGATCTGTTTTGCTATACAAGGATCCTCAGTGCAATGGAAAACACAAAAGTCTTTTGTGCAGAGGGCTAGTGTAGCTGAAACAGTGCCAAGAAGACTGACACGCTTTTTGCTCCATCTGCCTGTTAAAGACCACCCGAGCCATCAGCCAGCTGTCTCTCCTGTCCATCTGTAATATGCAGAAGTTCCTGAAAGACATAGAGAAGTCCCAAAACCCCTACCCACATACAAAACCACAGCAAAGAAAATGTAATGCTGTTCTCCAGAAGAGACCAGGAGACAGAGGAGTCAACAGGAAGATTGTGAGGAACTCCATGCAACTATTTTTCTTGCTCATTGATGAGAGGTAGCCTTACATCATGCTACAGTGGCAAGCAACAGTCACAGCACTAACTCCGTGTTTGACTAGTAGCAACAGTACCCTTTACAATCAAAGTGATTCAGCATGACATTAAGAAACAATGCATGCAAAGCCGCTGTTTTAAGATGCAGTTATCTCCTGGGCTTTTTGGTAAATGCTGCCACATTATCAGCAAACCCTACAGCAGACAAAAACCACCCAGGGGGTGTTGGAAGGGGGTAGACCCCCACAACAAATACCCTACTGCCACCTTTTCCTTTTGCAATACAACAGGATATTAAATAGCATGGAGCCTAAACAGCCATAACTATCAAGGAAATCATACAAATTTACTTAGTCCAACCTCTATAAAACTGCATTAGTCCACGCTATTTTCATCTGTGTAAGTGAAAGGTATACTTAGCCCTTGGAGGGCTCTTAAATCTGAAGATGTACATATTGGTGGTCTACTCCAAGTACTTTTTACTTACCGTTTCAGACTTGAGAAGCACAAATTGTGACCCTTTAGCATTTATTTAATGTTACTATTATACTTTGATCTCAAACTCATATACATACTTTGCTTTAAAATGAGTATTAACCCCCGCAGCCACCCTCAGCAGAAAAAACAAACCAAAGTACATAGTTGTATATCATGGTATCATGATTTCTGGATGTTTGGGTTGTTGGTTTTTGTTTTTTGGTTGGGGGGGGAGAGTTGTTTGTTCTATTTTGTTTTTAATAAGATATGAATAGAAGAGTGATTTGGGGCACTGAATATTAATGAAGCTGTCTCGAGACTTAGGAAAAAAAATAAAATAAACAAAAAGAACCACTAAGCAAAAAAAAGAGCTTTATCTTTTCCAAACTTACATTCAGTCCTTGGCAGAACAACATTTAAGAAGGTACACTGAGATACAACCCAGTCTTTTCTTCATCCCCTCAAGTTCCTTATTTTTTAGCTATAGTGGCTTCAGACTCTGTCTTTGCCACACAGTTACTGGAAATCTGATTTCTTCTTGGCAGCATATGCCACAACTGCATGTTCCAACACATAAGGCAGCACAAACTTGGCCACTCTGCTAGCAATTAGAACTGACTCTCCAATATTTAATATAGACACATACCTTGGAAAAGCCTTGCAAGGAGTTATATTTTAGACTTTTTGTTCTAAAGAGACATTGAGGCAGGGAAAGGAAGGCTTAAGACATCCTTCCTATTGATAATACTAACAGTAATTTTCCTTAGGCGAAAGATTTCCTCAAAGAAAAGACTAACATTTTTAGATAATAAACCTGAAGGTATCTATTTTGATACTGCTCCTAGAATGTTATGCATGACTTGTAAAATTGATCAGTTTAAGAATGTCAGCATACAAGTTAAAACAAAAAACAAACAACAAACCACTAAAACTAAAAATAGAACTCCATTAACTGTGGTTTTAAGTTTGGTACTTACATTTAATTTATGTTTTGCTCTCTGTTAAAGAATACCACACCTCAACTAGGAGAAGAATTTAAAGTACTCTCTTTTCTGAATTCTCTGCTTAATAGCAGGAGGCTTTTTGGGGGGGGGACATTCAAGATCCAGCAACCAAATAATTTAGAAATTCATGAAAATCTTCAGAAGACTTAACTTCCCTAGGAGAGTTATTCAGCAGTTAAAGGGGTAATTTCTAACCATATGTTTAAATCAGTTAAGTGCAACTATTTCTAGATTCATGACTTTGAAACAAGTTTGAGTAACTCAACCCTTTTCATAGAAATCATGTTATTAATGCAGAACTATGGAAAGTCTATGTAATATTTAACTGTTTACAATTTAAGCCTTCCAATGTTAGAGTATGAATAAGAATTTTAATTGGACATGAATTACAAAGCAGCACTGTATATGCTTCTGTCCCAAATCACAGAATACTTTAGGTTGGAAGGGACCTTTAAAGGTCAAACTTCCACATGTGCTGCTATTGTCATCCCTCCCATGGCAGAACATAATATTTTATTGTGACTGGCTGCAACTGAGAAAAAAGGATAATACAATAAAAGTAGAGCATGCTGGTTTCATACTGCTGATGCAGAGGAAGGTTTTTTTTGAAGTGGACTGAAGTATAACTTTTGAAGTATAACTGAAGGAGTTTAGTTCCTGATGAAGTACTTTTTTTGTTCAAAGTCAAAACTCACAAGTTGCTTCCAGTAAGCATAGCGTGTTAATTAGTTTTAAACAGGTCATAAAAGAGTCATAGTTCACATACAAAGTAATTTAACCATTCACTAAAATCCTATTCAACAGGCAATGAAGCTTAACAAACTGCTTCTTCCAGAGGTCTAGCAAAGACAAGTTCCTAACACTTCTGAAATGAAAATGCACACATTGACCTTTGTTAGCAAAACACATTCAACATGGAACTCACAGCCAAACTGATTTCCTCCCTTTGGACGTGCCTCCCCAGCAAATGGAGCATTAAAAATCACTGTCAGAAAACTTAAGTGAATTTTTCCACAAGTTGCCCAACCATAAAATTTATTTTCAGGAGGAGGATGAAGCCATCATTAACAGTTAACGTTTACAGAAAGTTACTGCAAATCTGTGTATATTAAGCCAGTCTCAAATCCATAGAAGTCATGTAACATCTTCCTCCCCCAGAAGAGGGAAGATGAAAGTATGGCAGTACAGAAGACACACAGGGAGACTCCCTTGAACATAATAGCCAGTTCTTAGCTTTTTTGAATCATACAAATCCAGCTGCTTTAATGGAGCTGACTACCATAAGCGTTAGTTGTCTTAAATTTGTCTGCTTGCTGAAAATCCCACATTAATATTTTATTCGGTTACATAATGCTTCCTTCACGGTTCCAGAATCTGACACCTTCATGTAATACAGAGCTTACCATCCCCCTCCACAACCTTCCCCCACATTTCACATTAAATTAAGATGAAACCAGTGCACTTCATCTCACAGGACAGAGTCTGCCATGTCTCCTTTCATGCCTGCTTCCCTGTGCACTCCTCTTACTGCAGCCCATCTCCTTACAGCAGGTACAGCAGCTCTGAAACATAACCTGAGGCCACTCCTGGCTCAATTTACTCCAAACACTGCAAAATATTCCTACTTTTCTTCTTTACCCACTGTATGATACTGAAGAAGATAAGTAGCTGAGGAGAAGGCTCACTGTGGAAGGTAGGGATGAACCTACAACAAACCGATAGTTACACAGAAATGTCTTCAGCCCAGGTAAGTGCAAGGGAAACAGTTGTAAAATGCACACAATAAATGTTTTAAGAACATGGTTCTTTCTTTCAGGGCTTTTCTGGTCACACCCTAATGAAGTCTTCCCCTTCACTGCTCTTTGACTAGCATGATAGCAAAGCTGACAGAGGAACACCAAGACTTCAATAAGGCCTACAGCCTCTCAAGACAGTGTTTACATTCATACTCTCTTAGGGTTTTTATGTTGCCATAATGCTTGGGATCGTTTCTTCAATGCATCATGGAGGCAGGATGTCTTTACAAGATACTTAAGAGCATAAATCTGCTTGTCGTGAGTTCATCTTACTATTAGCTGAAAACAAATTATAGTGTTCAAATATAAAACTGTGAGGTTTACTAGGGAAAAAATACAAAACCAAAGTGGGCCAAGAAGCAGAAATTATTTTAGTCCAACACTTTCAATTCTCTCTCAGGGCTGCTCTTCCACATTCAGTACATGTTCAAACATGTTACGAGGGGAGCGTTTTCATTACACTTTTATCAGCTCCTATTCCCTCAGAAAAAGCACCATACCAACCACTGGCACTTAAAGTAGGATTTCTGATCATTCTTCCTGTTCTTCTTAAGCTCCATTAAAAAAAAAAAAAAAAAACCACAACAAAAAAAAAAAACAACAAAATACAAAACAACTTCAAACTGGATTGTCTCCTCTTGGATTAAAGCACAGCCTTAAGTTGCATCACCTCCCCAATTCCCAGAAGCCTGAAGCTTCAGGCCTGGGACATCTCAACTCTACAACCTCCCTCATATTAGCTGTTTCTGCCAGCTGCTCTTCTCTTTTCATATATAAAATAATCTTTAAGCAGCATATGGCCTTGGCTATGCGTGTATGCTCTGGCAGGTTCAGGCTAAAAGGGTTACAGGCCATTTGTCAAGCTGTATCACATTTCCTCCACGCCCTTCCTCTCGTGAGTAACCCAATGCTGCTCACAGCTAGGGCTAGAGGCAGCAGTGCAGCCATGACCGACTGAAGGCTATTATTTGAACCTAGCAAAGTGTGCTTGGGCGTATATAGTGAATCATGGCTATTAAAATAAAGGGCATGACACAGCAGAAGTTAAATTGATGAGGAATTAACAGTTAATCAGGCTTGAGGAGAAGAGCCTTGTTCTCCAAAAATCAGTTTTGCTGGAGAAGATCCTTCTGTCCTTGAGTTTCACCAGTGGGTTAGACAAGCACTGGAGTCATCCTAGGCCAGCACAAGAGGGAGGTCACGCTATACCGTCCTTCAGACTCCTAGACACGGAAGCCTGTGCTCTACACACTCAAGAATCCTGTTCCACTCTGTGCCCCATGAGATTTATAACAAAGGTTTTGCCAGTATAGTACCACCAGCCCAGTGATGACTTACACAGTCTGCTTAAGGAAAGGACAGTTTGAATAACATCTACTGGCTTATCTTAGTATCTCCAGACATGTTACAGGAAAATCAGTTTTGTCAATATAAACTCCTACATGATTTATGGAACTTTTACTGCCATAGCTGTATCAGTCACAGGTCACACACTGCCACACCAGTTGGTAAGAACCAACACTGCTGAAATGAAGCACTGTAACCAGGACGAGCTTTCGGGATGCTACTAGCTTGTTTTTGGTGTCCTACTTTCTCTGAAGTACAGTAGAGCTTTGGGAAGAGGTATCAGCGGATGGCTGGAATGTCAACTTCGTCTCCTTATCGACAGCTTCACAGACAAGTTTTCTGTACTGCACAATTAAATGCATCTACTGAGCCAACCTCTTTCTCTTTTAAACAGTGCATTTAAAGTGAGTTAATTGAATATAACAGCAGAAATCTCTTATTTAAAAATCCCAAGCAGCCCTCACAATAAATCTTTATATTAATAGAACTGCAGTCACAATTATAAAACATCACACCAAAAGCTTTATCAAGAGAATCATCTGTTGCACACAGGTCAGTGAACAGGTACTTTACAATAAATACTTAAATAGGAGGATAAGGACTTGTCCCATCTCTAGAAGAGCCACCTTTGGAGAAAAAAAAAACAATAAATTACTTATTAAGATATTTAATTATGGTTGAGGAAAGACTGTGTATGCTTCCATAAAGGGCAAAGACCTTCAGAACCTGAAATGCACAGGTTTTGCAATACTACAGGAATGAGGAAACCCATCCTGTTTACTTTATATCTCTGAACTTGGTCATTCCTACATAACCTACAGGAACACTGAATCCAAGTTCATCATAATGATTAGGTACTACACCGTGCAAGAATATGCAGTATAAATCTACCTGGATACCTACATTGGTAAGTATGAAATAACCGGTTTCATAAAGCAACTTGTGAACAGATGGTTGTGTTTCAAAGCTTTTTTTTCCAAATACAGTGGTGGCCTAATGCTCGAGAAACAGCAAACATCCTTCTGTTTTGAAAACCTTCAGCACACACACCTGGTAGAGATCATACAGCAGTATAAATGCTGAACAGTGAGACACCACAGCACACAGCAATAGGCTCGGGGTTTACAACCTATTCTACCAACTCTGTCCTTATTTCTTATTCCAACAACAAGAACATATCACAATGTCTACTTTCCTGACCCTGCTGAAAATTAGTTCTGAAATGCCCTAAAAGAGGGGGTGGTTCTCCTAACACAAAAACAAGCAGTTATCTGCAGAAAATACTCTCACCTTGGGATATGCTACTCTTGGAATTACTTACTCTATTTCTAATGGAAAGGTTTGAGCTTAAATAACAGAAGCAAATTACAAAACTTGACTTCTGAAGATATTTCTATGCAGAAAGTTTGTTGTGAATTGTTAAGTATGCCATTAAAAGCATTTAGAGCACAATAAAAGAACCACAGGAATGCCTACTCAAGATAAGGCTAAGTATCATTCCTACACCTCAAAAAGTTAAAAGTTCAACAACTAAAGCAGACATAACTTCACTTCCCTGCGGTCTTTTCTCTCGCTTCATAAGAGTGCAGTAAATCAAGGGAAGAGCAGAATACATCTAAGAGGCGACCCATGTCCAGATTAGTATTGTCTGGAAGATACAGTCCTTCTGTGCTTTTTATGTATGCTAAAAGGCATCCGTATAAATACTACAAGTGCAAAACACAGCCAGATCAACTTCTCAGGACTGCAACTAGCACTGCACTAATCCTCTTACTGATGGCACAGTATCATAGAAGATAATTACTTATTTTGCATGTCTTACTCCAGGAGTAGACTGAAAGGAAGGGATGGAGGCAGCACAACATGCTTATATAGTGCAGTAACATATGTTTTATCTATCACAACCACATTTTAAACAGTTTTGTTTGGGTTGGGTGGGTTTTTTTTGTTTTGGTTTGTTTTTTGTTTTTTTTTTTGGGGTGGGGGGGAGGGAGCTCAAAGCTATAGAAATACTCTATGGGGCTTTTTCAAAATTCCTGCACATTGTAAGCTTGCAATGAAACTGCATTTCTTTCCTTCTTCTCATAGTGGTTATACAGGGGACTGAATCTATGGTAGTGCTAACAGGTTTAGAGTAAGAAATTCCCATCAGAATAGAACTTTTTCCTCCTTTTTTCTCTCCCTTAGCATTCATTAACTTTCCAAACCACACCTGGCAGTTCTGCGCTTTCTGCACTGAAAAGCTGTTACAACTCAGGGTAGCGAAAACATTGCTAAGCATTTAAAAGAAATTCCTTATAGGTCCTTTTCAGAAGTTACTCCTCAGAAAAGGCTTCGAACCCACTCCAAAACTGTTTTGACTCATTTCAAGATGCTTCACTATACAGGTGAAGCATCATGGAACTGCTGCTCTTGTGGTCCACAATAGCCACTGGAAAATAGTGACCAGCTGTCCAGACTTCGGTAGAGCCCACAGCAGGGGTGTTACTTTACCAAAAACTGTTTGACATACCTCAAAGGAGATCACTGACAGATATGATAATATTGTCAGCAATTAATCCGGTCACAGGACAAGAGATGCCTATCAGTTCCCAAGACTTTTGTTATTTATCTTTTTATCTTGATGCCATGGCAGCAAAAACTTGTTGCTGTTACTCGACAGCATGGAAACTACTCGAATACTGAAGCTGTAAGCAACTGGTTTGCTTTTTCCTTCAAAAATTATATACATTTTCCTGATCTGTTCAAAATAATGAGAAAGTACTTACTTAGTTCAGAGAAACTCTCATTACAAAGAGCAGTTATTTAATACAGATATCCCTGTCCCTAGCCCTTCCGCACACAAATACAATACGATTCTACACGATTATTACAAGCCTGTTCAAGTCATTGCTGACCTACTGTTACATATGGCAACAATAAGAACACACCAGAACAATCACATTCTCCAAAAGAAAGAGTAAGTCTAACCAGTTCACTAAACCCAAAACATTTTCCTGTCACATATGTCCCTAAACTTGGGACAAATACATTAAAATCCTACAATATCCAGAACTTTCAGTACTTTGGTTTATATTGTTGAAAGCACAAACTTTTAGCTGAGAACACTCTCCTAAAACAACAAAAATGTTGGAGTAGGATACTTGAGAATCCTACTGAGATTCCAACTTAAACAAGACAGTTGTGGAAAGCCTATGGCGTAAATTGTACACACTCGACTAGAGCTTAAGTAAATCTGTTCTCTTCAAGAGTTTATCAAGTTCAGAAAGAACCAGATTTCCTGAACCAACGCAACTGTCACTCTGTTGCTTGTGGCAAAGTAATCTGTAGAGGTGCAACCAACAATCAAGATTGTAACTCTTCACTGACTCCTGCAAACAGCTACATTCTACAGTGAACAGAGTATCACTGCATGTGGATATGACCCATCAGGTTCCTTGCAAAGCATCTCTGCTTTGTTTCATTTACAGGAGGATTTTATTAAATTATGAAATATCACTTGTTCATATCCAGTAAAGCAGATGTTGGCTGATCTGTAGGGAGTAATCTCATACAGTATTACTGTCACCAAGTAGAGTCCCCCACACAACTCCTGCACAATACAGAAAGCAGACAGGCTTCTGGGGCTGGCAGCATTTCAAAGCTGATCCTGGCCAACAACAGTGCCATTTGCCAGCTGTGCAGTTAAGGAGCTGGCTGAGCTGTGCTTGCAGAAGGCCAGGCACCTTAGGTATGCTGAAGCACAGGGCACATAACCAAAGAGCACACACATTCAGCAGAAAACCAACACGGAGAAAAAGGAAACGTTGGATCTGTTGTACTGAAGGTTATGTCCATTAGTATATAATGTATATATACTTATACATATTTATATGTAGTTGGCTATATAGCATACAGTTGGCTACCAACTGCATCAGTGAAAGCCTACAGAAGAATGCATTCAAGAGAGGAATAGGAAAAAGATGACAATTTCACACCATCATCATCACTTCACAAAATAGCTGGCAACTTCAGAGTTGCAGGGATGCTGGCTACCAGCATATTTCCTTTCTCCTGACTCATCCATTTGAAACACAGCAACTGCTTTTCTTCCTTTCTGGAAGATGCAATACCTAATTGATGGGGGGGGGGGAGGGGGGGTGTACATGGTGGCGTTTTCTTTAGAATTTAAAGTCCTAGATCAGCAACAGTGCTGTAAAAGATGAAATTCAAACCTTTTTTGGTAATGGCAGAGGTTTAAAAGTGCACTGGCACATGAGCAAGAATCAAATGATCACCTTTATTCTACTCAATGGAAAGGAAGATCTGCAGTATTAGCAATGTGTGCTCTCCCCTTCTATCTCAGGAATTTGGTTGATAGAAATCCAGGATACCAGGCGTAGACCAAGAGCATCTCCAGCTTACTATGTGTATTCTGCTGTATATGTGATTGAGCAAGTGACTCTGACCACATCCAGCCCCTAGAGGAAGTATGGCCAGGTGTGTTATTCAAAATCTCCAAGGTCTGATACTTGAACAGATAAGTAATGCAATGCAATGGAAACAACCTACAGCTCTAACTAAGTAGAAGTTTTACTTGCAGTTCCCCTGATATAACCCCAAGAATCCAGACATCCTCCTACAAGCCTTTAGACATCACACACAAACCAATATTGGAAGTGGTGTAAGAATCAGTTATTCATTCACTTCCCAATTTGGCTGTTGGGGCAAATAACTCCCTAATGTCTCCCAGATTTCCCCAGTACTGTCTGTGGAAAACAATCACAGATATCAATGCTAGTCACCAACTCTTTCATAACAATGTACTTTTGCCATGGGATAAGGATGGAGGTATACTGATTTTAAGCACAGACATAGTGTAGAAGATATACAGTCAAATTACCATCTAAATGAATACTTAAGAAAAAGGCTGCATCTGTTCTCCAAACTTAGTTAAAATAACATGCATGAATGCATATCTAAACTGCATCCAAGAAAGTTTTTCCTAACTTCTCCTAAGCAACCATTTGGAAAATAATGGATATTTTGTATTTAGACTGTAATTCATTCAAATATATGTAACAAATTGTGTTCCCCTCTTCCCTGGTTAAAAAAAGATATACCAGCACAATGATCTAGTCTGATATCTTGAGTACAACTGATTACAGAAGTTTCAGCCACCAACTCAAGAAGTACACGGTTTCTGGTTAATCTGGAACATACTATTTAGAAATGCTTTTTAAGACCATTTAAGAAATTAATTCACAGACATCACAAGCCAACTTTTGGTAAATTCCCCAGTTTTAACTGTCTTTTAATATCCGGTGCATAGAAGCAGAAGCTATACTGCAAGTAATTACTGAGAAGCAGTATGTATCTACCTTTGCCTGCCAGAACTACCCAACTTCAGCTTTCACATCTTCCTTCCTTTGAGCTATGAGACCACAACACTTCCTACCCTTCTTTCGGGTAAACTCAGACTATGCTTCTTTATTCTCAGCCCTAACAGTTTAACTGCAATTTTAATGTAAAGTTTTTTGAGTTTTATTGTCTTGTTTGGTTTGGGGGTTGTTTTTTTTATTTATTTTTATTTTTCCCTCCTCAGTGGTGTTTTTACTATTTTATGCTGTTTGTCTGGTTTTGCTTTTATTATGAACAGAGACACTGCTGGCAATCATTCTTAAGGGCTGGCACAAAAGGCAGGCATGATGTTCTAGCTCTGGTCTTCCACTACTGACAGGTACAACTGTAGAACCACTTCCTTCACATTTTCCTGCAAACAAAGAGCCATTTCCAAGAGTCCTGGAAGCTCACAATCAGTTAGCCAGCATGAAATTCAATGTCTTTCAAGAATGAAATCCCCAGAAGGTCGACATGAAAAGTGAACGAGTAAAGATTCCTTCCGAGTAGATAATCTCACTTATTTACTGCTACATATCAGAGAAATTATTTCCAAGCCACCAGCTTCTTTCCTATTACATTTCATAAGTTTATCTATCAAACACGGATTTGAATTCTTCATAAGGATATTTGGAACAGCTAAAAATGTTTTTGGGGAAAAAAACAGGCATTGCCTAAAGACTTCTTAAAATTTACACTAACATAAAAGGATCAGAAAAGAACATTGCATAGACCATTTTCACTCAAATATCACATTTTGATGTCTGAAGGAATACAGTGACTTAATAGATCTTCCTGTGTAACGAAGAGATTTTGATTTCTACAGAAAGAGATTAATATATAAATTTTAGTCCATGAAATTAAACTGTTTTCTTTTCATTAATTTGGATAAATTAATGTAAAACTTCTAATGCAGTTGTGCAGATGGACTAAGCTGCTCTGTAACTTCAAAACTCCTACCAATTTTCAAGTAAAAGCCACCATACAAAAAACAGATACAAAACACTGTTTCAAAACAGACAGATACTACTCTGATACAGTTACAGGAAGGAAGACAAGGAAGGTCAAACATACCTGTCAGGCTGTGTGGACTTGTATCTGCTGAACACCACACGGAAAAAAACAGCATGAAGTTTGAGGGAGATGGGAGCTACAGTGCGCTCTCAGTCTCACCCCGAATAATCCACATGTGTGATGATAGTTCAAACAATCCCAGCACTTGACCTCAGAATCCAAGATTTTACAAGAGATAATTACAAGCTGTAACTTGTACAGGATACCTACTGTGTACTTCACCAGTCCACCAATTTATTGCAATGGTGCAAACCTAATCCTGTTCTGACATAAGCTTCTTCATCTCCATCAACAAAATCAAAAAGACTGTAAAAAATGCTGCACAGTATGAACATTAAAAGATTGAGGAATTTCAGCTAGAGCTTCACACAATGTGGGAGACTTAACCAAACCCATCTATTTATTTAAGCACCATTCTTCAGGTGCTTGTCTCTTTGTCCCTCCCTAGTCACTCCACTAATTAAGTACAGAATGTATCCTGTTATTAGTGAGTGCTGTCAATATTGAGGACATAGCAAAATCAAAGCTGTCTGTGTATCCAGAGGTACACTCTCTGGCTATGAGTATGGAGAAGAAAAGGATGTGTGGAGACCTCACAGCAGCCTTGCAGTATCTGAAGGGGGCCTATAGGTATGCTGGGGAGGGACTCTTCATTAGGGACTGTAGTGACAGGACAAGGGGTAATGGGTTAAAACTTCAACAGGGGAAGTTTAGATTGGATATAAGGAGGAAATTCTTTCCTGTTAGGGTGGTGAGGCACTGGAGTAGGTTGCCCAGGGAGGTTGTGAATGCTCCATCCCTGGCAGTGTTCAAGGCCAGGCTGGATGAGGCCTTGGGTAACATGGTTTAGAGTGAGGTGTCCCTGCCCATGGGAGGGGGTTTGGAACTTGATGATCTTAAGGTCCTTTCCAACTCTAACTATTCTATGATTCTATGATCTGAACAGAGGTGCATGGGGCAGGCGGAAGACAGAATGCCTGCTTCTCGCAATGACTGAGAAACCAGTATATGAGTCCCAGAGAACTGAAAGAAACTTAAGATCAGACTGATAAAGCAAGCATTGAGACAGGTATCATCTCAAAGGTATAGCTTTGAGCAATCAAGAATTTCAACCATGCGTATAATTTTCAAAAGAAAGTAATACAGGAGACAACTCACAAATGGAGTTTTAATAACTAAAAGAACATCAAACATTTTTTCAACTCTGAAGAGATAAAAAACATCATTAGGGTGAAATACAGCTCACAGGTAACAAAACCTAGATTTAGGAATTTATACATCCACTAGCTGCATAAGTTCCTACTATAATCAGTGATATTTGAAGTACTATTCTGCTCATCCAAAAGCAGATACCTATGTTCAGTCAACTGAACAGCTCTTCAGGTCCACTGGCTAGGCCTCCGCAGACTGTAATGGGAGCACAGGCAATGAGCTCACACCCTGGCATCTAAATTTAGGTGCTGTAGTCTGTGAGCCAACCCTACAGTTTATACAGCCAAAGCACACAGGCAGGCTTTTACGCCAAACATACACATGCTGTAAACAACTGCTGGGAGAATGATCCTCTAGAAAAACCTTTTCTAGACAAGGGCTCTCATGAGAAACTTCGTGTCAGTATAATAAGAAAACCTACCAATAGAGCACAAGTTGAATTCCTGAACTACGTTCCATACAAGTTTCTGTCTGCATGAAAAGCAAATGCATTCTAGATATCAACAGAGGGATAGATTCTGCCCTGCAAAAGTTGTCTTCAAAAATAGCAACACATCTGAAGGATTTCCAGAATGCAACTGGTCAGGGAAAATACCCCTCATTCATGAACTGTGTGAGCCAAGAAGAGCTGACATGTATTACTCTTTTTAATAAGCAAGCATTGTGGTTGTCACATTTTTCACCAGCTGCCATATATATATATATATATATATTTGTAGTGTTGGATTTACAAACCAGAAAACCAAGTAAATAAAGATTGAGTGAAAGAGAATATTCTTTAAAAGAACAAAAACACCCCTACACCACAGAAGCCAGAATTTGAGTTGGGGCACACTGAGACACTACAATATGACAACAAATTACAACTTGCCTGAATTGTTGTAAATTGACCACTTGTTCTTAATCTGTCCCAATTGTGAGATAAAATGAATAGAGAGGATAATTGCTGCATTCTATGCTTTCCATAGATCCACTTGTTGACAGAGACAAGGACTGCATCAATCGCTTGCCCACAGAATAACTCTAGGACCATGTGTTCAACAACAATGCAGGCTAACATCCTTCTCTCTTTCAGTCCCTCAATATCACACAGTCACAGAAAAGGACAGAAGAGCAAAAGCACATTCTTGACTCTTGAGATGCCAACAGTTAGCCTATTGAGCTGTTCATCTGCACCCAGCTTTTTTGGTGACCAGGATTCTCCAAAGCAACTGACATCTCTCTGCAATTCACTAATTGTTTCTCCTTTGGGTTGCCTGCCAGCTTGATCAGGTGTGTTTTTCAGTCTAGGACCAAGATGTAAAAGCATAGATTGAAGCAGCAATTACAGGGAGATTTGAATAAAATATTGTTGCAAATAACATGGCATTGATTCTGCATTATTTTTTCTTCTTGAAGTCTCAGAAAACCTGTCACTTCCACACTTTTAAAGATTTCATCACGACAACCAGAGATAACGCTTTCCCTAAACCTCTGCTTAATGGGATTCTATTTCCTCTCTCCAATACTTTGTCAAGTCATTCCCAGTAGCAACCTTTCTGTTATTTTGTCTGAGCACATAAATTTGTAATTATTTTGATTGCCTTGTATTCTCCCTTAGCTACTGGGATGGGATTGACTCCAAGAAAAAAAACAACAAAAGCAAACAACAAAACACAAACCAACCAATAAATAAAAACCATAGAAAACAATTCCACAATCCTAGCAGTGCAGAGCTGTCAGACAACTTAATTCTGTAGTAGTTGCTACATAAATAGGATCAAAGTTAGTTTTAAATGAGCAGGTGAGGTATCTTCTAGTTTTCCTTTTGTAATGAAGTATTCTACAACATAACCAAATGATAATATTTAGCTTAAGCTCAAAGAAAGAAGAAAAACCTTGTGGTTGTTAGTAGCTAGACATGCTAGAGGGCTCAATGCCATTGTCTCCAGAGGGAAACCTGGGGCCAAACCCACTTCTTTCACATTTTAAGACAAGGCCGTTCAAACATTCAACAAGCATATTCTTCAAGACCTCAAAACTATAGCGGGGAAGAGTGGCTTACTGCAAATGTAAATTTCAGTACAGTTTGAAAGAATACTTTATGCCAGTGGGCTCCAGGCCTTGGAAGGCATGCTGTCCAAATTAGCAAGAAGATTCTGCAGTGTGGCAAGTTGCAGGGGCAGATGAGCTAAAGGACCCCGACATAGCAGGCTTCTGGTCAGATATTCTGCCAGGAGCTATTGCTTTGAATGCACTTCTGCCCATGACTTTATGGTCTAAACTAGTCCAAATTAGACTGCTTTAAAGCACACTGAAATTCATTTAGTCCCATAAGAACTTGTGTTTTGGACAGTAAAAGAAATGTAAGATCAGACATGTTAAGTTTATGGTCCTGAATTGTCAACTGTTGGTATTACTGAAGTATATGGATGCCTCTTTAAACTAAACTGCATTTGTGATCAGCTGTGAAATCAGATCAGCAGCACACAGCTATATTGTTTTGCTGTTTCCATGATGGATTTTTAGCATTGTGTAAGTTCTAAAAACAAAAGTGCTATTATCTTCTTCAATATTCGTATCACTTAAAAGAAATGCTGCTTAATAGCAGGTATGACTGGCTGTTCCCTCCTCTGCTGCCAATATACTCCCTTGCTTCATTTCTCTATTGTGTGTTTTCCCATCTGAAGTTGGCAGAAGAGTTATTCTGACCTTGGAAGACCCTAATTGTGACTAGGGATGTACTACTTTGCAGCTAGGTACAAAACAGCAGGTTTGTTTCCTTCAGCATAGCTCCTTCAGTTCGGCCTCTTCACAGCTAGTAGAACTGCTTCTCCAAACACCACCTTCACACCACTAGAAGTTAAAAGCCCCTACAAACAAAACCCCAAAACAAAGAAAACACAGCATATTTGGCAGCAAATAGACTAGCCATGTGAACATTAGTTACTAGAAAATCTCTCTTCACATCTCAAGACTGAAATAGTCTTGAAAAGGAGAACATAAAGAGAAACTCTTACACAGCATGTAGTTTTATAGCCCGACAGAAGAGGAGGGAGGCAAAAGTAAAAGAAAAGCTACCATTATATAACAGTATAAGTGGCATTTTAAGAACAGGAGGTTTGATTTACCAATTAAAAAAACCTTGATATTGCAAAAGCAAACATCTGACTGTTGCCTTTTAGTTCTGATTGATACAAGCAAAGGATTTTCTGGTATTATTTTCAAGTATCCTTCAAGTTTACTAATCTTAGTACACAAGAGCTCATAAACAGCTCTGAAAAATGTGTACCTATTTCACTCAGCTATGGTAGAACTGGACAGAGTTTTGCTATACTGTGAAAAAGTAAACACTGAGGCATATATTTGCAGATGGAGAGTCTAGATATAACTTACTGGTTTACCACCTGCAAGGTTAAGGGAGTTTTAAGATGCAAGTTCTTGCTGTCACTAATGTTATACAGTTAAACTAAGAATGCAACAGAGACACTGCAGTCAGATGTGCAGGTTTCTGGATGCTGGTTGGTGACAATCAGGTATGCAAGTGCAACATCCAAAGTAGCATATTATGGCAGGTTTTGATGGGAACAGGGAGGGTGAACAATCCAGGGAAACACACACGAAAAAGCACACCATGCTGCTCAGCCTGAGATTCTGAGCAAAATTACCTTGGCAGTGTTGAACAATGGCACTAAACTTATTCCTTAATGCAGCAAGAGATGACGATTATAGTAGGTTCCCCAGAACTACCCTCCTAGAGCAGTTACTGGTACACCAAGCAGATGGAGATTGAAAGTGTCTCTCCCCAACACACAAAAAACTTGAAAGGATGCAGCTAAGGAGGAATGAAAGCCATTACTGAAACTCTATCAGACTGCTTCCTAACCCCAAATACCTCTTCTGCCCTGCTGCCAGTGGCTACTGCTTCCATAGCACAGACAGCTAATGCAGGCATAGGTCCAGGCTTGTGTTACTTCATTTTAAAATTACTGTGCAGGTCTGGAGCCTGACAGTTCCAGCTTGTGTGCTAGGCTGTGTCCTGTGAGGCTGAGGACTCCTTCAGTTGCTTCTCTGATGGAAGTGGGAGCCTGCTCTGGGTGTCGCTCCTCTTCAGCCACCCCAGCTCACCTAGGCTGGGCAAGAGAATCAGAGCCCTGCTCTCCCCCAGGTACTTGCTCTCCTCTCTTCCAAGGTGGACTGAGATAAGTCTCCTTTAAAATAAAACAAGTACAAAACCCATCCAGCTCATCAGCAAGCCTCTGTGAGAAAGTGTTTTACATCTGAAAACTGGGTGCTGAGTGAAGCACATTTGTTTTCAAGCAGAATGAGCAGGTTTTTAAGAATTTATCCACTAAGCTATGAAAGAGAAAGTAAACAGTGAAACACAGAAGCAGCTGAAGGGAACTGCAGATCTAACACAGAAAACATCAAGTTTCAAAGTTTAGTTTAAAAAATGAAAAAAAAACCCAGAAAAGTACACTCATGCTTTCAGAATGATTTATTAGGTTTTGTTAAAAATAAGGGGGGAGGAGAAAAAAGAGGTATCTGCTTGTTGCTTATTGTATTTAATCTCTGATGTTAATGAGGACAGATTATTTCCTTGTTTAGAGAAGCCCTTAAAAACCAACAAATCCCCCTCCTTACTTAAAAATAAACTTTGCAAAGTTTGATTAAAAAGTGAACAGAAAAAGCCTGAACAAGTGTACATGTAAGGTGAAAATACTGGCTGAAGTGTAAGATTAGGAACTGTTCACCCCACAAGGTGTGTGGGGTTCAGAGAGACGTGTAAAGCTGTTGCAGGCAAAGCCTCAGAAGGCACAGGGTAAATCTACACAAGCTGAAAACCCACAAGTTGACAAGAAATTTCCCACAAGCCTCGTGTGAAAGACTGCCTCCTTATACTCAAGTCTTTGAATAGTGCTTTTCTTCTGAAACAAAGTGTATGAGGTACAGCGAACAAACTGTAAAGGTAACTAGGCCTTTTGTCATATAGTTCCTCCACCCACTTGTACTTTACCGCACAATAACTCGTTTACAGATTCAGACCACTCCAGCTCCACATAGAAACAATCCTGTATTGTGAAGTAAATCTACCACAGGAGTAAAATCTAAAAATACTGCAAAAAGTCTATAATAATGATTTAGGAGAATTCTACGGTTCTTCCCTTAGAGACAAAGGCTTTCCTAATTTGAATGGGTAATAACAGACTTAGTCACCCCTTACTTATGACTAATAGCCTGCAAAAGCAAAAAATACATATGCACCATACAGTATACAAAGCTCTTTACCTCCTAAAACAAAAAGATGATTTGCACTGAAGCAAAAGTAGTTGTAGTATAAAAATTCGTATTATTTCCCCTCCTGTCTCCACTGGAGAGAACATAGCACTATGAAACAGACCCATTTCTGCATGCGCTACCCAAGACAAGCTGTACTTGGTTTTGTTTACATCAGCTGATAGGTGCAGCAGCTACGAAATAGCCATGGGTAGAACAAATAGCAAATCACATAGATCAACCAATTATCTGCCTAGTCAGCCATACATTAGCTCAACTAAATCATGGGAGACCAGTTAGGTTGTTAGGAAAGCCTAGAAGAAAAGATGGATACCCTACCTACACTCTACTTGCACTTTCACCTCATAGAGAATAGTTACTCCATCCCCCACAAGCCGCTATAATAGAATAAAGATAAACGCAGGGATTATGCCAAGTTGACCCCAGGCTTTGTTCTTTCCCTCCAAGCACATTCAGTGAAAAGGTCTAAACACACATCTGATTTGACAAGCATTCAGATTCACAAAGAACGTGGTGAAAGTGAAATCATACTCGGGGCATTCATGGGTCCCTATGTCAAAGGTCATTCTGCAGCATTTCAGCTGCTGCTTGCTAGGATTTAAAATGGACTAGTTTAAATCCTCATCACCACAGACGCTGACATATAGTTTGTGCCAGCCAAGAATATTTCAAAGTACGTTTAGCAAAATTTACTTCACAGATAATACAGTTTCTGGACAAACATTTAATCTTCACAACTGGCATCATCTCATCTAGAAAAGATGAATAAGTTTCCCTTTTAGCCAGATCCTTGATGTCAACTCACATAATTCACCTCCAGAATACTGAACTATTATTAGAATGAAGGTCTGAATAAAGCATTTATATGCCTTCCCCCTCAAAAAAAAAAAAACCTGAAACTTTTTCTACCTAACTAAAGGTTGATCAGTTGATTCGATCAGAAAAAAAAAAAAAAGAAGTCATATTTAAACCACTTAACTAAACCAGAAAGCTCAAAAAGCTTTATTAAATAACTTTTCATTGATTTTTCTCAGGTTATGAAAATTATTCAAGTCTTCCAGCCTTCATTAAGGATTTTTCAACAAGGTACATTAGAAACTAACTTGAAACAGAAACAGTCTGAGCAGCTTTAGGGTTACAAGAAGTGGGGAGAGCAGCAATTAAAAACCTGCTGAGAAATAACAACAGCATAGGAAAACAAATGTGTTCTTCCAGCACCTTTGTGAAGCTGACTCTCAGCTATGGACAGCACAGTGCAAGACTGTCACTCCAAAACAGGTCACAGATTAGCAAACAAGTTGCTTTTTGTTTTTCTTGCAAATGAAGAGGTCTACTCGCTAAAAAGCGGCATTTCTGGGGCAATTTTTTTCTAGGAACAACTATATGCCTTTATGCATTGCATCTAATATAGCATGCTGCCACCAGCAGACATGGCTTCTTCACAGAGAAAAACTCAAACCTCGCTTTATTACAGGAGCTAGTTTCACATAAGGATGATAGTTTACCATAGCTGGTAAGCAGACATGTCTCTGTCACTTTGTTAGCAAACCTAACTTCCCCAAAGTTGAACAGTAGGACGCCAGCATCTCCTACTGCTATCCCCAGCTCCTATGCCAAGGCATTTTGAGTGCATCTGCCAAAAAGCTGCCTCTATTCCTTGAAATTTCCACCAAAGTCATACAACTTGGTAATAAGAGACATAGAACTCACAATTGATTGCTTCCCAAAGAAGTAGCAAGACAGATCTGTCATTTCTTCAGGTGTTTAGTGGGACATGCGCCATTAGCCAACAGGAATTAGTTGCATTACATGCTGTCATCTCATATACTCAAGCATCAATTCAAATAACCTTTGGGCAGAAGACAGCCTTTATCCTTTTGACCAATGGGCAAAAAACACAAACCAGTCAACTCTCAAGGAAGCACAAAATGTGCTTGGCTTTTTTTGGCTAAGGAAATAGGCCCTCTCAAACCTCCAGATGCCCAAAATGACTTCTTCATCTGTACCCTTCCCCCATGATAACTAAAAATTCCCATTTAAACAGAAGATTGACATCATCTCAAAGACTGAATATTTTGTTCCAGAGCCCTCATGCCTAAATGGAAACCCACATATAACGGGCTTTCTACAAATGCCCCGCTTGCAGAAATGGAGAAAAACATCAAAAATAAGGACATGCTTCTAAAGGGTTTGGGACATGAGAAATGACTAAAACCCCCTTTTCTTCCTCCCATGATACTGTTAACGATGACAACACAGACATCACAAGGCAAGACAGGCCTCACTTGTCTCCAGACCCTTTCCATCCCCAGTGGGAACAAAGCACATTGTTCTAATAATGACTAGCAGGTCATGTTCAGAATAGTATGGAAATCCCTCCTATTCTATCATGCTGTGTAAGTAAACAGATTTGTCATGTTAGTGCAGCTGCTTACTAGTTTTAGAACATTCTAAGTTCTGTAGATAGCTGTGATGGCTACCAGATAGTTTAAGAATCTGTGAAATACAGAGGAATAAAATCCTATTTAGGAAAAAAAAAAAAAAAGACCCCAAATACTTCCCACTTTTGTAATAACAACATGCTTTTGGCCATTTGGTTTTCCAAAACACCCTTACAAATCAAATGGAAACCCAAGGGCAAGCATATGTGAATGAGTACGAAAGATTTTGAATACATGCTTCCTCCAAAACAGAGCCTGACATGCCTCATTCTCATACACTACAGGTTGATCTGCTGAGAAGTACATTTCAGTGTTTGCAATTTACACTAATTAAAGAGTTCCCAACTGTAACAGACACTGTCTACTAAAGTACTCAGCAACAGTCACATAGGTTTTGCAGAACTGCATTAATTGCTCCAGAAACCTAAACCATCTATTATTACACCAGAGATAATCATAAGCCTTATTTAAACTCAAAATCACCAATTTGGCTTTTTTGGTAGTGGATTTTTCCCTTCTCTATGGTAGTCTTGCTTGGAAGAAGACATCGGGGGAACAGAGAAGACAAAAATACCCTATAGTTCTGCATAGCCTAAAATCTTGACTTTTTTTTTGACAGATAGATGAGATAGCATGACAGAGTTTACTACTTAATCCAGGAAAGAGAGCAACATTGCACTGATGTCTTTAATTTCTCATAAGAGCTACTTGATTTCAAGATAAGGAAGTAAACATGAGGCTTAAAAAAAAAATGACTCTGAGGCACACAGAATCATAGAATGGTTTGGGTTGGAAGGGACCTCAAAGATCATCTAGTTCCAACCCCCTGCCATGGGCAGAGACACTTCCCGCTAGACCAGGCTGCTCAAAGCCCCATCCAACCTGGCCTTGAACACTTGCAGGGATGGGCAGCCACAACTACTCTGTCCAACCTGTTTCTGTGCCTCACTATCCTCACAGTAAAGAACTTCTAATGTCTAATCTAAACCTCCCCTCTGTCACTTTAAAGGTGTAATCCCTTGTCTAAGAATGAAGCACATTCCTGCTCACAGAAAAGGAATTCCACAAAACTGGGGTCACCAGGATTCATATAGGGGCTGCAACACATAGAAAAGATGTCAACTAACAGTATCTCAGGTAACAAAAACACATACTCTAATTCTTCTACTGTAGAAACGCACTTCTGCTCCAAGTATGGAAAACAGCAGACAAATGAAATTGAGGTAACTACAGAGTTCTGTGCTGAACTAGGGAGCAACAGCAAATCACTGTAAAACCTCTGACCTTCCACATCTTAACAGCATTGTGTTTGCTAAAGTTTAAGGCAGGAGTTGGCCATTAGAATTCAAGAAACGAAAACTGGGGAAAGGATACAAGAAGGCATCTTCCAGACTTGTATCCTTTGACCACCTCATTTTGTGTCAAGCACTGAACCTTAGAGTTTGTACCAGGCCTTCTGTAATTTCATAGCTTATACATTAGATATTTTACAGAGGAGGCATTAAGGTCATGCTGCCCCCTCCTCACTACAATCAGCAAACAAAAAAATCATTTGTGCACAAGAAGTTTTAATGTATGTTGTACTTTGAGTTAAATACATTAATAAATAACATGTCCTGAACTTGGAATTCCAACTGTGCTGCACTAGTACTTGCCAACAAGAAACAACAAAGAGATCCTAAGTATCAACCCAAATGCTGTTAAAATTGAAAGATAATGCTGTAGCCTAAATACCACAGAAAACAGCAAGAACTATCTGCCAAAATAATATTTTTCTCTATTACCTAAATACCTTTAAGATAACAAAACCTATATTTCCTATGATTCCTTCTGATTAAGTAAAGTTGAGCTTTCACCTGTTTTACCACTCTGTGCCTGGTATTCTGCAACCTCCCAAACCTGTCCTGAAAACCAGCCATAACACAACACTGTAGCCGTGTCAGACCAGGCTGGTCCAAGGCAGCAATAACCTTACTCAGATGACATGTAATTATAAAAAAAAAAAAAACACATAAAAGAGCACTTTTAGATTTTTTTAAATTCATATTCATAAATGCAACTTCCCTAAGCTGCATTAATATGCAACATACTCCTTTCAGTAGTGCCAATTAAGTCATGGTTGTTGAAAGATTTGTAAAATATGTAGCTACCTCTTTCACCCATGAAAGAGCTCACTTTCTTATTTTTACTCAAATGCCTTTGCATGACCTACCAGCAACGACCTCCCTTCCCACCTGTGACTGCAGAAACTCGTGGCTTCCTACTATAAACCACAGTGATCACATGGGGCAAGGAAAGAGGCAAAAAGAAAAGCTCCACGGATCCTCTCTCAATGAAACTATCCCAGAACATATTTTCATCGCCACCATCTACAGGCTATACACTGTTAAAGGTTGTTAACTAAGCTTTTGTTTTATCACCAGCTTCTCTCATAAGCAGCTACAGTCTTCAGTGTCATAAAAAGCTCACATAATCATAGAAACAATTCTGAACTGCAAAATAAAAATGCACATAAAGTGAATTAACACTGCTGTCAAGGGAGCAACATCTGTGGGGCTCTGTGGTATAACTGGTCTCAAAAATCACTCTCAGTTGTTTCTTTTTTCTTTAGAGGGCAGGGGGCAGACTTTATTGGAGGAAAGGAAGGGAGTGAAAGTAGTATGCATGAAGTACACATTTTGAGCAAGCGGTTTCCTTTAGGGAAAAATCAATCCATGAGACTGGGGAAGAGTTGGTGTGTGAAGTGCAGCTAAAAGGAGATCTTCAAGGGACACGGTCCATACCGTAGATGGAATTACCATGCAGGACAGCCCCAGTGAGACCTGGCAGCAGCTGACAGAATGAGAAAAATAACACAAGGGAAGTTACTCAAAAGTATTCCCATTTTATTTATCGCAAGTTGCAATTTGTACGTTTTGCTGCTAAGCATATATTTCCAGAGTCCACTTAGGTTGTATTCACAGTGACATATTGAACAGACTCCAACAAGCAAGGCAGACTAAAACAAGTATCAATTATTCTAAGAGGCTTCTTTAAAACTAAGTACCTTACGACAAGCATTGCATGTTTTAACAATACTTCCATGTTCTATATACCAAATTGTTTTTATGATGACTTGCCAGTTAGTTTGGAAGCTCCTGTGTATCAGTAGCTGTCTTCATTTCCTGAACAGATGCAATTCAGGAAGATCTTCCATTTAGCACAAATGAAAGTAGTGCACCTTCTTTTTCTTTTTTTCTTTTTTTCCTGGCAAGAGCACCTTTTAGATCTTGCATTCCATAAAACAAACATACAAACCTTCTTGAAAGCCAGAACTGGAAGTTAGGAGGGCAAGAGCAGCCACTACTGCTTACACAGTAAACTGTAGACAATTGAAAGGTTTTGTTGTTTTGCTTGTTTTGTTTTTGTTTTTGTTTTTTTTTTTGTTTTGTTTTGCCTTGGTTTGGTTTTTTTATACACCAGATTCCTATAGTGGGTAAGTACAGCTGTCAAAAACCTTGATAGGATTCAGGATTCCTAGTTATTTTTCCTGCTACTGTGCTTCTGCACACACACTTGTACCTCTGCTTGATCCAGCTCACTACAGCTTTATATTTTATATCCTCCTCCAACATCTGGATTCCCTCTGTCTCAGTCAATCATGTTTCTGGCCCGATTTCCTTTAAATCTGTATTAGCACATCTTCCAAAAGGTTTAATAAACCCAACACACTTATGAAGGACAGATTATGTAATCCTGCAACCAATGAAAACATTAGAAATAAAAAAATGAAAAGAAAGAAAAAGAAAAAGAAAAACACCACACACACACACACATCTGTATGGTGAAAATGAAACTGAGCCATCACGCTATTACTCCCTTCCTTCACCCCCACATATACAGCTATCAGGAAGAGCAAGTTGTACATCATTCAGCCCATCACCATTTTCCTGCTAGAAGGATCTTCAGCACTCCTCTCTAAAACACCTAGGAATACTTTTGACAGTCGAAAAAAATTAAGTTTATTTTACACCCATTAATACGATCATAAACCAAAGGCTACTCTCTCCATCTCACCAATAGAGATATCCTCCATGGCAGGCTTGTCATTTTTTGCTTTATAATGAAGTCATTTTATTGTATGCAAGAAGCCTGAGGCATTTTGTACAGCCCATTACTCTTTGCTGCCCACATTCAGATGGCTAATCTGCTATCAGCCAGAAGCTTGACAGACAAAAGGAAAAGGCAGGAAAACAGCACACAAAGTTGCATATTCACACACATTCAGCTACAAAGTGTTTCAACGGCAGACCAAAGAACCAACAAGACAGAGGTTTGACTGCAGTTCTACTTAATGTTTCTGTGGTTGAAGGAAGAGGTACAAGTTCTTTAAAGCCAGATAGGCTGGGAAGAGATTAAAAAAATAAAAACAACAACCAACCAAACAAAAACCCCCCAAAACCCCAAACAAAACAGGGCAACTCGATCAGGATGTCTATTAAGATACATTAGGGCACAAACCTAGAATGCTTTACTCAGTAAGTGAGCATGCTCAGTAAGTGAGCATCTTGAAACTGAGAAAGCTACAAACATCTTTCTATTCTGAGGATTTGCTAAAAGACCTTCAAAATGCTTAAAAAAATACTAGAAAGATGAAGGAAGGGCTAAGTATAAGCATTGTAAATTATTAAGACATTTGGCAAGTTTTCATAACAAGCAGGGTTTTTTCTTTTTTTTTTTTTTTTTTACGAGGTTGGGATAATTAAATGGAGAAGGCTTGCAGGTTCACACCAAAATAAACAAAACACCCATATTTTCCAGAGTTCTTAATTACCTTACTTATTTCATCTCAGCAGAGTTGCAGCAATATAAGCAAAAAGATTTTTTAAGCATCAGATCTACAGGTGACACTTTGCTTCAAATACCCTGTAAGAATTTTCTGTGAGGATTGTAAACTTCTGTTGTGAGTCATGATTTTGATTCAACCAATTCTATCTGTATGCTTTGCAGTTTGAAAACTAAATTTCTGCCTCTTATTTAGACTGCTTTAGCTTGCAGAAAGTCTGCCAGTAGTTTCAGTCACTCATGTGCTGAGGCACAAACCTGGCTCATCCTTTTAAAAAGTTCCTCTCAATCATGTAACTACCACATCAGCTATGCAGGCTGATCTCTGAAAGCATGATTAATCACATGATGAAATACAGAGAACTACAGAATACTATACTGCATTATGTGTCACTGGAACTATTTCCCTTTTCCTATGCTACAACTACCAATTCAATTTTGCTTCTCATTTCTGTTTAAATTATATTTCACTTTTGTGCATAAAGAATCTCCTAGCATTTTGACTGCAATGTAGAACTGATTCTCTCCCATGTTCACTATTTAAGACATATTTAGGGCTTCAGAAAAACAGTATGTCAGTCAATTTAAAAATTTGGAAAAAGTAAAAGGTAAACCTTCCCATGAAGGGCAGAAGTTGTCAGAATAGTCTCTCCCATAGAATTAGTCTCTGTGATTTTAGTATCATTACAACACTGTTATGAACTACAGAAGGTTTCCTTGTGTCACTATATGGAGCTACCAAGCCAACCTAATAGGTTAAATTATTTGATATAACTATACATATGTCTGTCCACAAAACAAATTCCTATTGTAAATGCAAATTCACTCTCAGCCCTCAGTAGCAAGAATGTATCAAAATAGGTTGTTACAAGTCATTCAACAATCTGTTCCTATCTAAAGTTTAAAGTTGGTAAGAACAGTCTTTTCTTGTTGCCTTTGAGTCACAGAAGTTCTGAAATCCTCCATGAGTCTTGTTCTGCAGGAGGAGTACTTCTCTCCTCCTGTGGCCATCTGCAGCACCTCCTCAACCTCAACAACAGCACCATCCCTGGCAGTACTCTGCAACCTTATCTTTCTCTCACACATGTACAAGGTAAAAGGGAAAAAAATACTACATTTGCATATGCAATTATGGTGTAGTTCAGCAGTGAGCAAAAAATTACTGGAAGTTGAGAACAGATATGCCTGATGACCACACCTTAGTTTTTCAAATGAAAATGCCTTGCAAGGAAGGGGAAGGGACAGCAGTAGGGAAGGAAGCCAGTCATTACAGCTCCAAATCTGCTTCAAAGTCCTTATTCACCACCTCATGCTCTTTGCGGGCCAACTGTACCTAGGTCCTTCCTGTGAGCAATAACATGAGAACGAATCCAGTAGTATGTGACTAGTTCTACTTTGCTTGAATTTACCAAACAGCTGTACCAGGAATAATAGGGAAAAAAACCCAAAAGGCTATGGAAAGACATAAACAAAACAGACGACTAAACAGGTTACAGATTCTGAATAGTGTCTCCTTTTTCCAGTCTAGAACTTCACATGACTTATAGCAGGTAGCATACAGTAAATTAAGAGAAAGAATGAAATGGATTAGAAGGTAGGAAGAAGGAAAATCTGATCCATACCTGAAAGGACACAAGGCAGGAATTCCACATGGCATTGAGAAAAAACTGTTATAAACCAAGTGTATGTAAGGAAAAAGGGACAAATCATCTCCCTAAGTTTTTGGGCATTATGAAAAGTTATGTTACATTTTGGGAGGGGGAAAGTTAGAAAACAAACAAAAAACCCATCTGCTTCTTTAGGTCCAATCTACCAGTTTAGCAAAAAGCAACCTGATCCCTGTAATTAAGGTCTAACTTTTCTGTTCTTTTTGTACTTTTTCAGATGTAATAGATTTCCCCAGTACTTCTTCAATCATGCAACATTTGTGATGTTTTGTAATTTCATATTGCTTTCTCCTATACACGCACTGTGGACAGATGTCTCTACAAAATGGAACAGAAACTGCTCTCAGTGTCTGTCAGTTGTCTGTCAGACAGAATTTAAAGAGGAGTGTTTGCTGAAATAATGAAAACATGTCATATCACAGTGACTGAAGGTGTTCCCTAGTGTCACTGGTCCAAGTAGCATTTGATCCTAACGAGGACAGGCACACTAGTTCATAGGTAAAAATACTCTCTCTACCACATCAGACTCTTTTAACCCCTTTATTTCAAGTGTTATCTGAAAGCCACACTCAGGATCATGGTGAAATGCCAGGTTTATAATCTGTTTATCTCCGATGATCTTGTCAGCTCCTCCAACATTCCTGATCTATCACTTTATTTGCAACAAGCTAAAAAACTGAAGAACTTGCAAAAGACAAAGGATATCTGCATCAAACACAAAAACATACTTAAAACCACTATGGAAAACTATGTAGTTATTTAGATAGTTGAGGAAGAGTTGTTTCTTCTGCTTCTGATATACTCCAATATCATATGGGGTTCTTAGCATTTAAATAAGTAATTTTACATGCTTTTTCACTCAAGAAGGACTCCTACTTGTACTCACAGATCTGAAGTAGGTAAGATGGAATGTTATCTCAGGAAGGACAGAATTTCTATTTTACTCTCAGTCACAACTGAGCCTCCTAACATATCCAGAGGAATATATTCATCATTAGACATATTCATTTGCTTTACAGAGCTCTCCAAAAATAGGATAGATTGAACACACTGAAAGCAGAGCAGCAAGGGAGATGTTACCAAACAGAAAGCAAACATTTGTAAGGGAAGCAACAAAGGATTCCACTTTTCAGGTTTTAACCTTTGGGTGACAGCAGCTGTTAACCAAACTGCTTCACAACAACAGGGGTAAAGTCCTTACATCAAGGAGATTGTGACAGCTGGGAATGACAGCTGAAAAGGACAGAACTGAAACAGGCTGCTTTCAAACAAGACTGACTTCTCAAAGATGAGAAAGCATATTTTTAGTTAACTTCTGTTGCTCTGAAAAAAACATGTTAAAATAAAAGATACAGTAACATTACAGTAATGGCATCAGAAACAAACACAGAGCAAGACAGAGTACAAAAACAAAACAAAACAAAACAAAACAAAGAAACAAAAAAACCAACATAACACAAAACTAAAAACAAACACACACACCCCCCCTCCCCCTTTCTTCCCTATTTGGGGTTCCTTTGGCTACAAATGTACAAGACAAAAAAAACTGGCTAAAAAGTTCAGCACTAACCAACTGAAACATGTGAATCACTGCCTGGCTGCTCCACATGTGAAGATACAAACTTAACAAGTTCCTTCTTTCTGCTCTACCATTACTTCTCCTCTTAATCTATGAATGTAAGCTGTCAGGTACTCACACAAAGAACCAGATGTATAGGCCTAAATACAGAAAGAGAAGACCCAACATATTTTTACTGCCTGAAAGGTGATTACATACTGTGGTGATAGGGGTAGTACTTTTTCTTAGGAGTCCTAAAATAGATACATAAAGCTATGCTGCATTTAACTGTAGTTAGCATTTCATTGTCAAGTCTCACTCTTCTTGACTGGGCTTTCCATTTTCCTTGACTGTCACACAGGAATACTACTTACCTATGCAAAAAAAAAAAAAAAAAAAAAAAAGAACAAATAGATTATTAAATAAAAAAACTGGGGCTCAATACAAAAGGAAAACTGAAAAAAAAAAAAACCCCAACTCTTTCTTCAAAAGTGGAGGGCAAGCAAAGATTAAAAAGCTGCAACTGTGAAAAGTTTTTAAAAATATCCAGCTTTTGTTACCCTTTCCAATAACTTAAAAATGGAACTGGACAGCCACAAAAGCAAACCAAGACTAAGAAATACCCATGTACTTGACAATTAACTCAAGAAATTGAGTCAATCATAGTATTAGAAGCAAATGGCAAAAAACTTTCTAATGGAACATGGAAGCAAAAAGCCCTACAGAAAACACACAAAGCTCCATACAAACACCCACCCACACCCCCACCCCCACCCCCCCCAGCAATTCCAGTGTTTCAAGGCATCACCTAGTCAACTGAGGTCAAAGCTATTTCCCACTGTGATCTTCTCCTGCAGCAGACGGGAGACCAGTTTCTTCACTCCCTGGAAGGCCACCAAGGTCAATCAGATATAAAGTATACAACCTTCAGTGAGAAGCACATTAATCCATTCCCTATACTCCATCCTCCCTCCTTCCAACACATGCTATTTGCCTCACTCATGCACCCCTGCTCACTCATTACATCCATCTCTCTCTGCTTTCCATGGTCGGCTTGTTTTTTTTGTTGATATTTTTTATAATTTTTGTTATTAAATATTTCACACAGGGAATTTTTGTTTTAAAGAAGACTTACGTTTTCTTAATTATCTAGCAATCATGTTCAAATAGCAGAAATACTAGCCATATTCTAAGTCTCTTCTTTAGTCATTACTGTCCGAAGAACACCAATACCTGATTAAATCATCTCTGCCCAAGTATTAAGCTCTACGAAAACAGTCTTCTAAACACCCCACACAGTGAAGGAGGGATGTTGAGGTTAACGGTACAGGTCTTAAGTCAATTTTCTCCTGGTGTGTTTTACTTTTGTCTACCAACACACCACTGAACTTAAAATTTGGGAATACAAAAAAACCATCCAAAGATAAAACTCTACATCTCTGGCACATCATTACATAAGCACTATGAAGACAGGAAACATCACCACTGAAGATACTATCTTAATACCATTTAAAAATGACTAAATAGAAAAACTGAGTTTTGCATCTTGCCACTTGTTTGCTGAAAGTGCAAGTATTTCAAGACAATTAATATGAAAGAGCTTAAATACTTATACAGAATAATAATACTTAATATGTAAGTATTAATATACATAATACTCATGCTGAATGATAAATCTGTTCTTTCTCTTTAAGGCTCTAGATCAAGCCAAATGTACTGGTAGTCCCAAGGATTAAAAATGGATTGAGACTCAGTCTTGATATGGACTTCCTGTGTGACCTTGGGTAAGTCACTTGAGAATTTAGTTCTCAAAAATAACAGGCCTATTATAGCTGCCAGAATGAAGCACCAAAGTTTCTGAGACCACAGGCGCAAGCCTGGTCCTGTTTACATGCCCATAACAGAGAAGACCCTACCTAGTGAGATCTCTTGAAAACAACAGGTAAAGTATGACCAGAACTTCAGGAATATTAAGCAACTGAAAGTTCATCTGGAATTGTACTTTGAAAATTGGAATGAAAGCCTACATCAACCCAGAATTATTTCCATTTTTCAAGCTCTTGTTTGGCGATTTGTGTGAAACCTATCATAAGTAGAATATCATCTCCAGAAACGCAGTATGTACTGTTAAATATTGGATTTACAGTGAGTGAAGCACACCATATTCTAATCAGCTTGCAATATCAATTAGTTCAAGTTTTTTAAATTACTACAAACAGCTAATGAGTTGAATGCCATAAGCTTATATTTTTGGTAAATAATAATGACTGTATTTAGAAACAGGGATTCTTAAGAGCCATTTGGCTAGATAATGTACTTCCAGCAGTTTCCCTGCAACAGAGTGCAGTTGCTCAAATATCAGTTTAAAAAAAAGCAAGCAAAATCCCACAAGCCAAGCTTCACAGAGGTTGGTTTTATTTCTTTAGCATAATAAGTTTGTCCTATACACGTTAAAAATGTCTGCCATCCCTCACTGGCATATTAAACCCTATTATAACAGATACTTCCGGATGAAGAAAGGCACTGCATTGGTATTTTTACTTCAGTCCAGCTTCTCCACCTACCACTGTAAAACTTCTGTAAGAAGAAATGAAAGGTTAATACCAACACTTGAGTAACCAGCAGGCAAGGAGGCAGAGGATGGCTGTAGAACCCTCTCCCCCTGCACTGCTGACAGGGGAGCTCACTTGCAGAGAGCAAGAACCAAACCACAGTCAGTAACAATGATACTAACAGGACCTGTAATAAAGCCAGAAGTCCTCAGACTTCAACCAGAAAGTTTAATCTGAGTGACTTCTATGATCAGGAAGTCCAAGTCAGAGGGAAAGTTTCATTTACTTGCTACTTTTCATCAACCACTGTAGCATCATGTTTATCAGAGTCCCATAAGTGAGTAAAACTGTTTCAGGCAACTAATTACCTTAAAACACTCTGCTTCACAATCATTAAAATAACAAGCACAGGTTACTGAGAGAAAACTGAAGGGATAATGACATTTTAAAGCGTATTCTCATTATATTTCAGTAGTTAACATTAAAATAGAAGTATTACTTGTTTATATGAGGGAAGATTTCCCTGGTCTCAAAACAGTTAATTCAACTGTTCACTGTGCCTGGAATTTTAACTCAGGCTACATTCCTCAATTCCCAAATTGCAAATTCAAATTAATGCTGGAGTTAAAACATGATACCTAGTGAAAAGAAAGGCATGGGGCAAGAGAAGAAAGGCAGGACAAGGAATGTTGTGTCCCAAGCATCACTAACACCTGACATCCTGTCAGTAGTTAACACCTTGGAGCTAATAGAACTACGCCATGCTTTTGCCTCATTCAAAGGCACTTACGATCTTCTTAAAGTCCTTCCCTTTGCAACTAAACTTAATATGAAATGATTATCTAATAAAGAGAGGAAATCTCACTGTAAAGCAAGTGAACTAGCACTCCAACAAGTCAATCTACCTAACATTTTAGTAACGAATTCACTCTTACCAGGGGTTAAAAAAAATGCCTACCTCATGTATACTTCTCCTCACGTATACTTGACTGTATGCAGAGTTTACTCAGTTTCATTCATTATTCTTTTTACCATTAAATATGCATCTGAAAACCTGAAGGCATACTTACTTTTCAGAACACAAATATAAAAGGTTGGTATCTTTTTAACCCTCTAGAAAGGAATGCTTTAAGTATTTTGTTCATTTTACTTGTTTCACAGCATTGCTAAAGAACAAGATGAATTACTTTTTAGTTTTGCTATTTAATAAGAATTAAGACAACCCTACAATATACAGGAGAAATGCTAAGAAAGCAACTATTCCTGATCCTGCAAGCAACTTAGAATATGAAAATCTTTGCTGAATCTATTTAAAGTCCACACAGGATTCACGTAGCGTGGCAATGCAGATGACTGGCAAAAAAAAAAAACAACCCCACATCGTTCTTTTCTCCTCGTCATTTCTCTACCAAAAGAGGGGGAGAAGGAGAAAAGGTAGATAGGAAGAGACACTCCCAACCAGTGCTATGTTTCTGCTTTGTCAGAATGGTGTTACTGTCCCAACACTTTGCTAACTCCTTCGCTGTAGCAGGTGTTTGTGTATTGAGCAGAAGTAAGGACAATGACACAGGATAGTTTTCTTCAGGTAAGAAGTGCCAGATTTTCTTGGAAGTAGAGGCTTTAATGGCAGTGCCAATAGGCTCTTTTGCTGATCTCCTGTAGAGGCCAATAAAAAAGATAGAAAATGAATCAGCTCTAGAGTTAAGAAGAGACAAGAGTGTCTTTCCAGCTGCAGTTAATGAATCAGGATGGCAGCTCTAAGTCCTAGCTCCCGAACATGGGGATGGGGGCTGGTAGGCAGAAAATGAAGTTTACAGTACAAGAACAGCTGAGTTAAGTTTCTCAACAGATAAACAGAAGGAAAGTTTACAGTGTAACAACTCGATGCCATAGCCCAGTATTATTACTGCTATACTGGATGTCAAGATCAGTCTCTCTCTAATAATCTCATATTCTATGTGAGATTGGAGGAAAAAGGCAACTGAAACAGCAGAAATTTGATCTAGTATATATTACCAACAAGCCAGCTGCTGAAGCATCTCCTGTATGCTGATCTCTCATTAACAGAAGATACCTATAAAAGCAAAGTGCATTTAGAGACTTAGGGGAAAAAAAACAACCACAAAACACACACACACACACAAAAAGTCTCATACTTATCCAAAGGTTAAACAGTTAACATTTTTCTGGCCATTTTCTTTAGTAAACATTTGCAAGTCAAACATAAACCCACTGCTGAGAAATGCCTATTATCCAGAATCTATTATCCAACCAATCCTGATGCTTCAATGCACAATGACTGAAGTTGGTTTTAATTCCTCAAAAAAATAAACAAACCCAGCCTGACAAGCCATTCTACAGCACAGAACTAGTTGATAAAGACTTGGAGATGTTTTATAATGAAATGGGTGCAACAATGAGGTCCAAAAGTGATGAAGATGAAAGATACCTGGAACGATACCACATCTTATATACCTTTTGTTTTCTGTGAACGATACATGCCGCAGACAAAATGTTCTGTGCTAAACAGCCTCAAATCTGGTTTTCTAATATTAAGCACAAAGGAAAAACACTGACAGCAAGCATGGTAAATAAATCCCTCCCTTGAGAATGCAAGCAGCAGACAGGAGGGGGCTGACATGCATGCAGGAAAAATCTAAACACCATCTTTTTTTCTACCTGCACAAGTTGCCATTTGCTGCAGTGATCAAGAATCTCTTTTCCACGTTGATTTCAAAAACTAGGGTTTCAGAAAATTTCTCTCCCAAGTCATCTGTTGATATGCTTTATGAGTATCATATTCATATCACTGGATCTTTAAGAGAAAAATCCATTTCTTTCCTGTTCAGGTAAACATGTTTACAGCTCCTGCACACAAACTGGGTGGTTCAGACTCGCATGTCACACACATGTCGTCAGCAACAAGAAAAGCCCCTTTCTCTGATCATCAACATTTTTAATAAGGTGGAGTAAAGCACTTTCCAAACTTACCTTTAGCACAGTCAAATCATGAGCTAAATATAAATATTTACACTAGGACAAGGAATTAATAACATGAGCGTGCAAAGAGAAATAGTCGCTAGAAAACGCACAGAACAAAATAAGAAAACCCTCCTAAGTTCAAAGCGATCAGATCAACTCGCCGGCCCCTGGAGAGGCCGTTATTTATCACCAAGCTACGCCCGACAGAGTCAGGATTAGAGAGGAGAGGCACCGATCGTGACTCGGAGCTATTTCAGAAACCGTTCCCTGCGTCTCGGGGAAAACGCCTCGGATCGCAAGCGAAAGCCTTCCTATCTGTGACCCTGCACAGGAAATGCCACACAAAACCTAAAATTGCCAAGGAAGGTTACAAAATCTCCTGCTTCACACCCTATTGCGAAGAGTCGCTACGAGAGCCCAACTACTTCTCCATTTTACAGAAAACAAGTAGAGAGTGGGTGTTACGAGCGTTTATTCCCCCCCCGCCGCATACCTTCCAAAAGCATCTTAAAGTAACCCACGTACCAAAGGGAAAGAAAAAACCAAACACAAACCCACCCCACGGCAACCCTTCAGTACGAAATGTAAATGTAATTCCTTATATAGACTGCAACAGCCGGTCGCACACGCACGGAGCGGGGGCCCCCGGCCAAACCGTTACCACCCATTATTATACAAACAGGTACCTCCGAAGCCAGAGGAAAGGCAAGAAACTTCGCCGCCCGCCCTCTCCGCCCGGGAGCAGCCCTCCCCTCCCCACCGGGACCGGGGAGGCAAGCACGGCCGCCGGGCGCCGCCGGGGACCAACTCTCGGTGGAGAGGGGAGGTGGCAAAAGAGGCGAGCGGGCGGCGGGGCTGCCGGCCCCCTCCCGCCGGCCCGGGGCGGCCGCGCCGCGCTGCCCCCGCGCGAATCGCTGCCCGCTGTGGCGACAGTGCCTCCCCCACCACCGCCGCCAGCCCCGCTCCCCGGGTGTACCCCCCCAACCCCTCCTGCCCCCCGGTGACGGCTGGCGTCCCCCACCGCCGCTCCCTGAAAAGCGAACGCCAGCCCGCCCCACGGCGCCGGCCCGGGAGCGAGGAGCCGGCCCGCGGCCGGGAGAACGAGGGGAACTCCGGCGGGCGGCAGAAAGAGTCGCTCCCCGGCGGGCGAAGGGGCGATCCCGCCCGCGAGGCCGAGTGGGAGGCGGGCAGGGAGACCCTACTCCGCCGGGGCGCGCAGGTAACAAGTTTCGGAGTTAGGACTGCAGAGGCCGGCCGGGCGGAGAGAGATGCCCCACCGCTCCCCGCGGGGATTCGGTGTCCCCGCCCGGGCCGGAGGGCGGCGGCGCGGCTGGGGGGCTCCCCGAGCCCGCTCCCCACAGCGGCGGCGGGGCGGTCGTGGGGCGTGTGGGGGAAGACAGCGTGTAACGGTCCCGGACAGGCGGCGGAGTGCGGACGCACCGCTAGGCGGAGGAGGGAGGCAGGCAGGCAGCGAAGCGAGGGAGGCACCAGGTAGCGGATATAACGGTGCGGAGGGAGCCGGGCTCCCGGCGAGGAGCGGCGGGGGAATTACTTTCGCGCCCGCCCGACCTCCCCTCTCCGCGCTCGGGACGGCTCTACCCGGCCCCCGCCCCGGCCCCGCCGCCGCCCCAGCGCGGCCGGGCCACTGCCCCGCGGGCTGACTGACCGTTATTGCGCCTCGGGTTCGCCTGCTTCCTGCGCTTACACCTGGGGCCATCCGCCATGATCCTCTCGCTTGTGTCTAAATGCTCCAGTCACCTCCTCCCCCGCCCTCCCCCCTCCCTCGCCTCCCCTCCCCCCCGGACCTGGTTTACGACACTGGGTGGTTTTACTTTTACATCACCTTCCTACACCTAGTGCTCGGCCGGAACCTTGTTGCCAGGGGAGACGGGTGCTTTACGGCAGGACGTTTTGAATGGCGGCGGGGGAAAAGTTGCGGCTGCAGGTACCGGCAGCAGCGGTCACGGACGGGGTGTTGGCGGGGTGGCTGCGGCGCCGCCCGGGGATGCGTCCTCCCCTGTCCATCCGCGGGCGGTAGCGGGGGTGGGGTTCCCCGCTGGGTGGGGAGGGCCGAGGGGGCAGGAGCCCGGGAAAGCGTCGGAGGGGGATTCCCCCGTCTGCTCGGCCCGCGGGGGAGTTTCTCCTGTCCCGCATCGCCGCGTTGAGGGACCGGTGCGCTGCCAGGTGCCTCCTGCCCCGATACCTTGCGGCCTCCTCGGCGCACGCGACTGGCAGTCGTTCTCAGGTACAGCGGGGCTGCCGAGCCCGCTTCCCCTCGCCTCCGCTCCGGGCACCTGTCTCCGTCTCTGGAGCAGAGATGTGACTCTCCCCTCCACGGGGTCTGCTCTTCCCCCGCCGCTGCAGCCTGTCCCCCTGCGGGCTCCCTTACCATAATCCGGGGGACGGACGGGCAGGCAGGCAGCGGAGCGGTGTGAGCGCGGGCTGATTCACGTGGGACGGCAATCTGGTGTTACAAGAGGCAAACAGCTGGACGAGTGATGCTATTCTGTCACCCTGTGTGAAATCTGACATTCTGGGGCTTCCCTTAATAAGACTTTCTATTTTTTTGATGAGGTGAGGCACAAAGTTCTATGCTTTAAAAAATAAAGAGGGAAGAGTATATTTTTTTCACAGGTAATTAATTAACAACTATGTTTGGGCTTATGTATTAAAAATTGAAACATTGCCTTTAAACACTCATACTATTTGAGTTTTATTTCAGGCAATAAAATAATTTGGTAAGTTTCCATTTGTTTCTAGGCTTTCTTATTTCTTTTCTCTTTTTCTTTTTTTTTTTTTTTTCCCCTTATCCTTTTATGATTCTGTAGAATTTATAGTCCCATGCTGCTGGAGAATCATTTTACCCAGACAAATTTCAGTGGAGGCTCTTCTGTTAATTAAATACTTTTATCAAGTAATTGATATACTGCTGAATTTGGGTATATTTCAGCTATTCTGCATTGTTTCCACGTGCTATATGTTCACACACTGTAATACAGGACCTCGTCTTATGGAAGCACCTCATCTCAGAACATGTCTCTAGAAAATGAACTACTGAACACTGGCAGTTTGTGGAAGTACCTGGCAGCTGAAGAAATGCTTAGGCATTAGGCTGGGCATTAGCTGGGGGTACTGAACCCCAAATACAAGGTTTGCTAAGAACCATGACATGAAATCAGCTACAAGATAAAAAAAAAAAAAAGTCAGTGAAATTTGAAAGGGTGAATCACAAAATTTAAGGCAGAATGTCAGTTTTGTCCTGCTTTAATAGTTCAACATCCTTGCCTGTCAAGATTTTGTACAGAAAATACCTGTGGCTGTGAAACTGCTTGCAAACAAGGCCTTAAGGTGTTCTGGAATTCTGGGACATTTTTATGATTTGGTGGATGGATTTAACCAAAATATCATGTGCAAGTTTTCGTGCCAAGTTTTTACTTACTTAAAATTTGTCGTATTTTAGAAGTTAGTTGCAAAAAATAACATACCTGTAAATATTTTTGTAGACTTGTAACAATATTCCCCTGCATGCCCACCCAGAATTTCAGGTTTCTCTTTAAGTCACTTTGAAGTAGCTTGTTTTCATTGAGTTTTGTCACTTCTCACCTCTGGATAAGAATTCTTGTCTCTTCATTGTGAACAATTTATGTTTTCCTATCAGAATGAGGAGAGAAAGAGTCTCCTGGTGTTTTTCAAATGGCCACAGTGGCTCTTTGAGCATTAGTCTCTTGAGATTTCCTAGCAGCTAGGAGAAACCAGTGACAACTCTAGCTGCTTATTAGTTTTGAAGAGCAGAACTGAAACTGGCAGGAGCATTGCTTGCTCTACACTGCTATAGTTTTGATAAATGAGAAGAGAAAACCAAAGCAATCTTTGTATATGTTATCTTTGATAGCAAGGAGGTCCAGAAACTAAAAAAGCAGAAGATAGTGTTTTGCATCAGGTTACTGATTACCCCAATCACTATTTATTGTGAAAATCGTTTAATTCACAACCTGTAAAGAGGTATGTGGATGGGTTGTTTTGGGGTGGGTTGGTTTTTAAACTTTGATATATTTAATCCAAGCAACTGGGCACTTCACATCTTTGTATACAAAGTTCCCATTATGTCCTGTGCTAAAAAGCATCACAAGGATGCAGCTGCTGTCAAAGTGCTTTGGCCTAATACATTCTTCTAATCCTGGATGCAAACCCACTAGTTAAAATTCCTGCTGTCTTTGTAATGTTCTACACTATATAAGCACATTGTGTATGTAACTTAAACAGGTTTGTGCTGCAAGAACAAAAATCCTGTTTTTCTTCATGATGCCCAACTTTCAATCTAACTTTTCAGTCAAGAATGCAAAAATTGAGCAATGTACTCAAGTGCGAAGTCTCAGCAAAGCAGTATATTTTCTGTATCCTCCTCAATGTGGCAGGCTTACTGCTGTACTTCATCTGTTTGAAATTTATTTCCATTGTCTGAAGACAGGAATTAAAATACTTCAGTAGTCACACTGGAGTATGAATGTTTGAAAACCAGGTAATGATTATTATAGATGGTTTTTGCCATTTTAAAAAGTCATGTATGTTGTGTTATGGTTGGTAACGTATTATTAAATTAATTAATATTATCTTGGTAATGTATTATTAAATTAAAGCAATCAGCCCTCTTGTATGTGTACTCCTTATTCATGTTTATGAAATGAATTTTCACATTCTGAGTATTCTAGATTTAATGGTGTCATTTAGATGAATGAATTTAGAAATAGAGTGGAAAACAGCTCAGTGAATTGTTTCTTGTTTCATTTCTGGTTTGTGGAGTTTCATTTTTTTTTTTTTCTTATTTCCACTAGTGAGACTTCATTTTCACCTGCATGTATTTTCTTGGAATGTCAATTGTTAAAATTTACTGTTAAATTCATGATTTTTTAATTTTTTTATATATGCTTTTGCTGTATAGAAATTGAAGTTGAAAGATTTACTAGAACAATGACCCAGAAATATACAGCTTGACTGCAACTAGCTGAGGCACTAATCTTGAATAAAAGGTAGATTTCAGAGATATCAACATACAGTTTTAGTTCCATTCCAGATGGCCTTTCAATTTCTATATTTGCTTCCAACTGAATTGAATAAGTTTTGAAGGTGCACCCTGGGATGTTGTACAATCTCAGAAATGGCAAAGCCACTTGAAATTTGCACGTTCACTTAGAGCAGAGTTTGTAAATATTTATCAAGAGAAATGATCCCTTTTTCACTTTCCTCAGCTTACTTTTTTCTGTTTCTATGCTTTCCTGTGAATATGTTTGTTCATTTAAAGCTTAAAGTTGATTCCTGATAGTCATCTTGCAGCAGGTACAGACTTGAGAAGGCTGCGTCTGTGTGCAAGCTTTAAGTATAAGGATGTAAACCTCCATAAAGCATCAATGTGTACATATTTATAACTGTAATGACTTGCATGCACACAATTGACTTTCAAAAAATATTCCTTGTTACAAATAAGTGTTTGTGAAGATCACAAAGGCCTTCAAAACCATTTTGCTTCTCTTGCTCTCCTTTTGCCCTACTTGTTGCATATTGTTTTTCTCTTGAAAGCAATTAACCTGTGCTGATACCTATGTCAGGCTAGTATGCTATATAAACTACATGTATGAAAACATAATGAGGACCAACAACTCCATTCTTATGTTAATTTTAACTTTAGCTGTGATTTCTGTTTCACAGCTTTCAGACAAGCAGAAAGTTATTTTAGAGAGGGAAAAAGGTTGAAAACGTCATTCCACATTCTTCATCCAAAAGGCAAAGGTTGTATGTTCTAAATGGAATTGCAATGCAAATTTGGATGTAAGCATTGGGTTGTGAATGGTTGTGATTTTTTTTGTTTGCTTTCAACATACCCAGAACTCAGTTGAGAATGTTAAGTTCAATATTTTCTACTAGATGCAGTAGCAAAATACTGTATCAAAATACTATTTTTAGATTTAAATTTCATATGAACTTGTGACTGATCAAATTACAGTTGTAGCGCAGTTAGATTACTCAGTTTTATTAGTAGCACATTTTCTGTTCATCCTTGTTTATGATGATTCTGCATAAGTGTTCTTATCCATTATATTATTTAATTAAACACTAATGTATTGTGAATATTTTCCCATATGGTTCATGTTTGTTTCCTTCTGTAACTTGCACTCTGTTTCTGATTTAATTCTACTCCCCAGCCCTCTTGCTGTTTGCTGTCTCACAGTTTTGTGCGATTGCTCATTTGGCTCTCGTTTGGACTTATTTTTTTCGTTATGGCATCTGTACAGCTGGCTCACTCAACTCTTAAAGTCCCAAGTTAAAATTGATTTCTTAATTATTTCATGCATATTCTTGTAATTTATATTTGGACTTTTTAATTGCTAGAACACATCCTATTGTTAGATGTTACTCATTTGCTATCTCTTGTTTTGTTGTTTTTGTTTTTTCTCACTGCAAAGTGCATAATGCTTCCGCAGAAAATTTTTGTTAGTATGTAAAAGAAAGCTGTTGTTTTGGAGCAGCTATGGTTTTGGACTCTGTGACATGTGTTCTGAATATACAAGATTAACATAAGGTAAAAGAGGGGAAAAAACATAGGAGTCTATCAAAACAAGCAAATACAATTAGAAGTCTATTTTTGCTTAAGAGACCTCAACAAATCATCAGTCAATGCCATAAGGGGAAACACAGACCCTGTAATGATGCATTTCTAAGATGTGAACTGAAACTTTGGTATACTCAGCACAGTTGGTATGATTCTCCTATTTGGTGAGGTAAGGCTCTGGTAGATACAAACATTGTATTAAAATAGGCAATAGTATGTTTGAAACTCAGAAGCACAGACCAAATTTGTTGGCATTACAAAGCTGTGTAAAATCAAGTATAATTATATGTGAGTTTAGTTTACTGGAGCAGGGAACAGCAGTTCAGTGCTAGAATGATCATGTGTTGATAAAGAATTGGAAAGGGATTGTGATTCTCATGTAAGGCTATGCATATCGGGAGTTTTTGGTGGCAAGATCAACATTTAATTTGGATCAAAGTAGTTTGGTTCCATCAAAACAATTTTTTTTTTTCTTTGTGGAAAAAAGAAGCCTAGAAAGATTTTACGTGTGATCAAATAGAAAAATATCCTTTTTACCCAAGCAGTAAAAGCTTGGATTAGAGCAATTGTTACAGCAGAGCAGGTGGTCCGGGAGATTTCCTTTTATTAGGTTCCCTACCTCTCTGGGGAGGTGTGAACAGAGATGTCTATGGTAGGCAGTACCCTAAGTCACTGACCTTTAGATATTCTGAAGAATTTTCATTTTTTCTTATTCATGCTGTTTTAAGTACTGAAGAACAAGGGCTCCTGTGTCATCCTACGAGAAGTACTTTGAAATGCTCTCCTCTCACTACTCACTTAGGTAAATGTTCTGGCTGTTAGGTTATAATCTTTCTCTAGTTCAATGACTATTTAAAGTATTTTGTAGAAACAAAAACCTTTTCATCAGTACAGATGAAGACCACCTGAATTGTTGTCTTTAGGAAGGTGCATTGGCATCTTTGGTGAATTATGACAATTCAGATTTGAGGAGAGGACAGAATCAAACCTTGGGTTTCATATCCTGGAGGAGTCTGACTACAGGGATTTCATATTAAAGATGAATTACACCCAACATTTAATGCATACAGGACATATTCTGAATAGCCCAAATCAGTTTCTGCAGAGTAGCCAGGTAGAGAAAAGCCAAGCTTGAAGATCTGCAGGTGGTGGGGTAGAGTGCAAAGGCAGGCAGCTGTAGGGATGACCAGAAGCAGATCTTCACATGCACAGAGAATTTATCTGAAAAATCCTCAGTAACTAGGATTATCTAGAAGCTGGAAGTAGTACTGGAGAGCTTTTTTTGAATTCAGATGCTTGTCTGATCACTGTTTTTCAAATACAAAAGCTATCTGTTGTAATTAAAATTGGATGCATTTTACGTTATTTTATTTCTATTTAAAAGATTTATTACATGTGTCCTGGATTCAGCACTGCCTGATTCCCATCCGTAGACTGGAGAACCAAGGAGTGATCAGCAGGATCCGCTCACCCTTTAACAGCCCCATATGGCCAGTGCAAAAGTCTAACGGAGAGTGGAGACTAACAGTAGACTGTCGTGGCCTGAATGAAGTCACACCACCATTGAGTGCTGCTGTACCAGACATGCTAGAACTTCAGTATGAACTGGAGTCAAAGACAGCCAAGTGGTATGCCACAACTAATATTGCCAATGCATTTTTCTCAATTCCTTTGTCAGCAGAGTGCAAGCCACAGTTTGCTTTTACGTGGAGGGGTGTCCAGTTCACTTGGAACCGACTGCCCCGGGGTGGAAACACAGCCCTACCATCTGCCATGGACTGATCCAGACTGCACTGGAACAGGGGTAAGCTCGGGGACACCTGCAGTACATTGATGACATTATTGTGTGGGGCTATACAGCAGAAGAAGGTTTTGAGAAAGGGAGGAAAACAATCCAAATCCTGCTGAAAGCCGATTTTGCCATAAAACGAAGTAAGGTCAAGTGACCTGCACAGGAGATTCAGTTTTTTGGAATAAAATGGCAGATGGATGTCGCCAGATCCCCATAGATGTGATCAACAAGGTAATAGCAATGTCTCCACCAACTAATAAGAAAGAAACACAAGTTTTCTTGGGTGCTGTGGGGTTCTGGAGAATGCACATCCCAAATTACAGTCTGATTGTAAGCCCTCTCTATCATGTGACCTGGAAGAAGAATGATTTCAAGTGGGGCCCTGAGCAACAACAAGGCTTTGAACAAATTAAATGGGAGATAGTTCATGCAGTAGCCCTTGGACCAGTCCAGACCGGGCCAGATGTAAAAAATGCGCTCTATACCACAGCTGAGGAGAATGGTCCTACCTGAAGCTTCTAACAGAAAGCTCCAGGGGAGACTCAAGGTTGACCCCTCAGCTTTTGGAGTTGGGAATACAGAGGATCTGAGGCCAGCTATACCCGAACTGAGAAAGAGATACTGGCAGCCTATGAAGGGTTTTGAGCTGCTTCAGAATTGATTGGCACTGAAGCACAGCTCCTCCTGGCACATCAGTTGCCAGTGCTGGGCTGGATGTTCAAAGGCAGGGTCTCCTCTACACATCATGCAACTGAGGCTACATGGAGTAAGTGGGCCACACTAATTACACAACGACCTCAAATAGGAAATTCCAGTTATCCAGGAATTCTGGAAGTCATCATGGACTGGGCAGAGGGCACAGATTTTGGAATGTCACCAGAAAAGGAGGTGATGCATGCTGAAGAGGCCCCAGCATATAATAAACTGTCAGAAAGTGAAAAGCAGTTTGCCTTGTTTACTGATGGGTCCTGCTGTATTGTGGGAAAGCATCAGAGATGGAAGGCAGGTGCATGGAGTCCCTGATGACAAGTTGCAGAAACTGCTGGAAGAGAGGGTGAATCGACTCAGTTTGCTGAGCTGAAAGCAATCCAGCTGGCCTTAAACATTGCTGAACGAGAAAAGTGGCCAGTACTTTATACTGACTCATGGATGGTGGCAAATGCCCTGTGAGGGTGGTTGCAGCAATGGAAGCAGAGCAACTGGCAGTGAAGAGGTAAACCCATCTGGGCTGCTGCACTATGGCAAGATATTGCTGCCTGGGTGCAGAAGCTGGTGGTGAAGGTACGCCATGTAGATGCTCATGTACCCAAGAGTCAGGCCACTGAGGAACACCAGAACAACCAACAAGTGGGTAAAGCTGCTAAGATTGAAGTAGCTCAGATGGACTTAAATTGGCAACATAAGGGTGGATTATTTTTGGCCCGGTGGGCCCATGACACTTCAGGCCATCAGAGCAGAGATGCAACATATAGATGGGCTCGTGATCGAGAGGTGGACTTAACAATGGACACTATTGCCCAGGTTATTCATGACTATGAAACAGGTGCTGCAATTAAGCAAGCCAAGTGGTTAAAGCCTATCTGGTTTGGAGGATGATGGCTGAAGTACAAATATGGGGAGGCCTGGCAGATTGACTATATCACACTCCCACCAACCTGCCAAGGCAAGCGTCATGTGCTTACCATGGTGAAAGCAACCACAGGATGGCTGGAAACGTATGCTTTGCCCCACGCCACTGCCCGGAACACTATCCTGGGCCTTGAGGAACAAGTCTTGTGGCGACACGGCACCCCAGAGAGAATAGAGTCAGACAATGGGACTCATTTGTGGATCAATCTTGTAGACACTTGGGCCAAAGAGCATGGCATTGAGTGGGTACATCACATCCCCTACTATGCACCAGCCTCTGGGAAAATTGAACGGTACAATGGGCTGTTAAAAACTACACTGAGAGCAATGGGTGGTCAGATTTTCAAGCATTGGGATACACGTTGCTGCCTGGGTGCAGAAGCTGGTGGTGAAGGTATGCCATGTAGATGCTCATGTACCCAAGAGTCAGGCCACTGAAGAACACCAGAACAACCAACAAGTGGGTAAAGCTGCTAAGATTGAACTAGCTCAGATGGACTGAAATTGGCAACATAAGGGTGAATTATTTTTGGCTGGCCCAACCCAGTCAGAACTTTTACGTACTGTAGAGGGGGACGAAGTTCCTATGGTGCCCATAAAGAATTTGCTGGGGAAGACAGTCTGGGTTATTCCTGCTTCAGGTAAAGGCAAACCCATTTGTGGGACTGCTTTTGCTCAGAGACTCGAATATACGTAGTGGATGATGTGGGAAGATGGTGAAGTCCAATGCGTACCTCAAGAGGATTTGAATTTAGGGGAAAACAGCCAATGAACTCAATTATATGCTATTGCCTGCTATGTAGCACTTTTATATCCTACCAACAAGATGTCTTCAGGTCACCAGCGACTGGCCCGAACTTCCCTGCTGTCATCATCCCAACAAAGAACGAACTTTGACAAAACCAGATGAGCTCAGCAGTGACCAGACAAGTTCTGCAGTGTCATCAGCAGGCAACAGTCCAACACTGCACACTGTCTCTCCTGCTCTGAAAGACTTACAAGAGATGGAGCCCAACACCATGAACTCAGCAGCTTTATAGGGCTTGGTCCATGCACTAAGTGATACCCCTCTCCTTGTGTTTGTGTGGGTGCATATATACATACAAATATATGAGACAAGGGTGATGGTGTACTGAAAAATGTGGGATCTAAGCATGATATGAATGGTGTGGAATAAGGGGTGGATACTGTCCTGGGTTCAGCAGTAGCAGTCATTTTTCTCCTTCTTTGTAGCTGGTGCAGTGCTGTGGTTTTGACTTTCAGCCTGGGAACAATGCTGATAACACTGATGTTTTTAGTTGTTGCTCAGCAATGTTTACTCTGACCAAGGACTTTCTGAGTCTCATTCTCTGCCAGGGAGGAAGGGAAGCTGGGAGAAAGCTGAGACAGGACACCTGACCCAGACTAGCCAAAGGGTTTTCCATACCACAGCACGTCATGCCCAGTGTATAAATGGGGCAGTTACCTAGAAGGGCTAGATCACTTCTCGGGTCAGGCTGGGTATCTGTTGGCAGGTGGTGATTGTTTTCTCTCCCCTTGTTATTTCCCTTATCATTATTATTATTGGTGGTAGCAGTAGTGGTTTTATGTTATACCTTAGTTACTGGACTGTTCTTATCTCAACCCGTGGGAGTTACATTCTTTCGATTCTCCTCCCCATCCCTCCAGGAGTTGGGGGAGGAAGTAGCAGGGGGGACTGAGGGAGTGGCTGCATGGTTTTGAGTTACCAACTGGGCTTAAACGAGGACAACATATTTCAGTGGCTGTTGGCTGGCATTCACTGAAGCAGTTGATTTCTTGTAGGCAATGGCTAATTCATGTTCAGTAACCATGGAAGGTGATCATGAGTGGGACTTTGCTGCCTGATGTAGACTTTTACTTAAGGGCTAGTCCCTGCAGGCTGCCTTTGCGGTTAGTGAGGATCTAGTCTGTAGAGCCTGGTATACCTCACAGGCATCTGAAGTTAAGTGAGAAGCATCCCACCCAGTTTCTTACTCTTGACACTGGTCCAGTCAGTGAGATATTTTTTTCCTGTCATGACACTGTTGGGGTTTATAGATGTGACTTCATCTCTCTGCTCTAATTTTTACTCCCAGTTTTGTAGGGTGAAAAGTTGAAGAATTTGTTGCCTCATCTGCAACTGGTGTCTTTTTTTGCCAGCTATCTTTAGACATCATTCTCTGATCTGAAGGGGGGCTATAGGGATGCTGGGGAGGGACTCTTCATTAGGGTCTGTAGTGACAGGACAAGGGGTAATGGGTTAAAACTTAAACAGGGGAAGTTTAGATTGGATATAAGGAGGAAATTCTTTACTGTCAGGGTGGTGAGGCACTGGATTGGGCTCACCAGGGAAGTTGCGAATGCTCCATCCCTGGCAGTGTTCAAGGCCAGGTTGGTTTAGTGTGAGGTGTCCCTGCCCATGGCAGGGGGGTTGGAACTTGATGATCTTAAGGTCCTTTCCAACCCTAACTATTCTATGATCCTATAAGGCCATAACAGCTCTGTGGATTTCCACAGAATATACCGTATATCTACAACACCAAGGGCAACAAAAGCATTTGTTATGGCATGAAAAAAAACTTGCCTTTTTTTTTAATATTTGCAATCCAGCTAACCATTTTTAAAACATTTGGACAGTCTTAGCATAGAGAGAACTGTGAAAATCTTATTCTGCAAAGATGCATAATCAAAAAACTCAAAGTTTGTTCCTGCAGACAGGTGTGCTCCTACTTGCCTTCATTATTGCAGCATCTTGAAGAAGAGGACAGAAGAAACTTGCTTAATTGTTATTAATAATAGTACTTCGGTGCCATGCCATTTATTCTAAATAATATCAAGAACTTAATGGGATTTATTGCTTATTTTAGGCGTAAGATTAATTTGTAAAATGGAAAAGCTGCTCACTCCGGTCCTATTCTTCACTATGAATACAGGACTATACTTTCAATGCTTCACCTTAGACTGCTTTATCTTTAGTTGATGATTGCTTCAAAAGGACTGTGCTACTCCTAAATAGCATTTATAGGTTCTGCAATGTCTTAACATTGTTGCTTGCTTAAATGTTCATTCCAAAAGGTTTGAAAAATTATGTTTGCCACTCCTCTTAATTTCCGCTATTGAAAGGTATTTTTCAGAGTATTTCAAGACATTTTAACTACAGTCTAGTCTTAATCTGAGTCAAATCACAGTCACATTTTCTGTTGAATAGTAATGCACTACATTAGTTTTACAACCTCTTGAAACTGCAATTTTAATGACATTGCTTGGGTCTCCATTCTCCTCCAAATGATGCATACTAATATGAATTCTAAGAAAATGGTTTTGATGCTGTTTTCACAGCCTGTTTTTCCTGTGGCATAGTGATGGATAACCTTTTCTGTTGAATTGGGCAAACATGAAGAAAAAAAGTGAATAGACAAGCCTGTTTATTGCTGAGACTACCTAGACTGAAATGCCAAACCCAGCAAACTGACCATTCTTCATGCATAGAAGAAAATACTAGACAGAGTATCCAGCCAGCCACGAGTCACCAAATGTACCAGAGCAAAACCCATGGCTAAACTAAGATGGAAACATTTTACCTAACTTCATCTGTGTGTTTTCTTGCTTGCTATACTTGATGCTGTCTCATGTCATACTGCACGAAAGCACAGTGCCTTTCTTCACTAGCTTTTCTTACCTTTCATAATATTAAAAAATAGAAAACTCAATTTTAGATAACATTTATGGTGCATATTTTTTTACTACATTCCATCTGTCTGTATGCACATACGCATGCATAAAGCTATTTTTAAAGATTAGGAAGGTCACAAAGTCATGGGCTTGGCCTAGATTTGTGATCCTTTAGTTATACCCGCATCTGCCTGCCCCATCCCTCCCCAAAAGATTACTACCACCACAGCCAAGGCTGCTATTCAGATCACCATATATTAGCTGAAAACAGTGGTAGTTAAAAATAATAGTAGTACGCTGGATCAGCAGCTGCAGATTCAGTCTTTCTCCCAGATGAATATCTGAAATGGCTAAAGAGGTTACCATTCCCAGCTTTATGAGTGTTGTTTTCAGCTGTTCCAGCTATATGCAGCACAGAATCATAGATTAGTTAGGGTTGGAAAGGACCTTAAGAATCACCTATTTCCAACCCCTGCCATGGGCAGTTAGGCCTCATACTAGAACATGTTGCCTCAAGGCTCTTCCCAGCCTGGCCTTGAACACTGCCAAGGATGGAGCATTTACCACTTCCTTGGGCAACCTGTTCCAGTGCCTCACCACTCTCACAGTAAAGAACTTCTTCCTTATATCTAAGCATGGGTGGCAACATTACAGAAAGGAAACACTAATGCTTCTCTTTTCAGTCATAGAGTTTTAATTTTGGTCTCATATTATGCTAGTTACATTAGCTCATCTCTTCCTGCACCCTGAGATATGTCACTTAGTAATGTATTGATATATCTTTCTTCCTTGCTCAAAATAAATAGTTCCCAAGTCCTAATCATGCAGGTTATGCAAACTCTGAAGACAATCTTTGAATTTCCATGGAAGACACTCCTAGGCAGATGCTTATGTTTGATTTCAATTTAAATGATATGCAATATATGAAAGGTCATGGATCATGTCAGACACATCACATTTCAGTGTTGGCTTACCAAATGCTTTGAGAAACTAGCCAAAATCACAATATGGGAAATTCTTTAACCAAGAAGAGTGAGGATTCATATGAACTTTCTTGTTCCAACAGCATCTACTATATCATTATAGTATATATAACTACTAGCTAGAGATATATGTCTCTGCAGAAGACTAGCATAGGCAAGTAGGGCAAGTAGGTAACAGAAAAGCTCCATGTACTTTTTATTTCACTTTCCTCCTGGGAAAAAAAAATCAGATTTCTCCAACCTTTTTGGCTCTTCCCCATCAGAATCTCAACAAACTCATCAGGAAGCTCTTTATTCCTCAAGCAAAAGAATATCAAAACCACTTAATTTCCCTTTTGCAGTCCTACTTGGATCTAAATCTGCATTTGACATTTCATGCTACACTCAGTTCCAACAGATGTAGGCTCTGTGGCCTTGCAGTTAGGTACTGTGTTAAGTGATACCTAATTTTAGGAGATGCCATATGGCTTTCCCTGTATTTTTCTATATAGTTTATGAAAGGTAAGTATGCTGTTTCATTACAGAGATCTATCACTTCCTGAAGTCATGGGAAAGCTCCTACTTCCCTTAAGTAGATCCAGTGCTCCTTGGACCACAGTCCATCACCACACTACATAAAGCCCTTCCTATGTCCTAGTTACAGATATATTAAAAAGAAAGCACAGGGATTAATTAATGTCAGGACACTGACTGGAGTCTGAGAATGTGAGTTTTTGGATGATGATGTAGCAGACATTTTTCTATCTTTCCTATTAGAAGATGCCATTTGATTTTAATGACTAGTAATCTCCAATTTTTAAGTTACTGTTCATTTCAGTGTAAACGACCTTTCTTCTGTTATCTGACCATCTGGGTTCCTTTTATAAGAAAAACATGATTCCAGTATTAGAAAGAATATTTCAGCTTGCCATATTTGATCAGGACATATTGAAGCAAGATGCAAAGCGGTGTCGGCTGAAGGCTAAACTCCTCTGTTAGATGCTAAGTGAGTACAACATTCTTGTCTAAAGAGAGTCAAAGAGTTTAAGAAATTACTGGCTTAGTGCTATGCAGAAAATAGTCACAAGCAGTCATTTAACAATAATAATGACATAGTTAAATATAATAATAAAATACATGCAGATTAATATATGTTGATTATGACACATGTTAAGACACCTTAGGGGTTAAGGTATATGTTTAAGAGTGTCAGGTTTGTCTCCATGTCTCTCCCATTAAGGATTAGATCACATTCCACAGGGCTAAGGATAATCTCCTTGTTATCATTTTCATTATGAAATTTCTGGTGCTGCCCTTTCAGGCTCTAACCACGTGTTTCCTAAACAGAGTCCATCTGACCAGTTGTCAGCTGTTCTGCTTGCTGCGGTGCATCGGTCACTCAAAGCATGTTCCCTCTGCACCTGACAGCACTGTTTATCCAGCTGTTTCCAGAGCGGGAATCTACAAAAGGCACTTAAGGAAGAGACAGAGAAGGCTGTTCCTCAGAAAGCAGCACTCTTTGAGATGAACACAAGGAGGTTTTTGGCTGATGCCTCACCACATTCTGCTGAGTCAAGTCAGCATTAAGTGAATACAAATTCTCCCTTAGAAGGGGGAGGATCTGAGGAAGTTACGGAAGGAAACAGGAGGCCTGGAGTGCTTTCTTATCCTCTTTATTTGAATACCAAGGAAAAATACAAGGAGAGACCCATGATCTGCAGCACCCAGGAACTGCAATTGCAGGCCATATTCAGCTTCACCTGCAGGACTCCTCTTGGAGACCGATTTTTAGGATAACAGATTGATCAATAGTGAGTCCCTATAGAGCTGTCTGTAGTGGGCATTACAAGATCTGCCAGCATCGGTGCTGCATTTTTTGTAAATACTGCTGCTGGTGCTTAGTGTCCATTCCTCCTTGCTTAAATTGATGTACATGGCATCTGATTGTATTTTTAGTGAATTTAGTATTTTGTAACAATTTATATCATTATGAGAGTTCTTCGGCCTGTTACGAGAGTATATATATTTTTATAACTATTTATAACAATAACAACATTACAAAATCAATGTTTTATAACAATATATAAAAATATAATTATAATATAAAATTATAAATAATTTATAACAATTTATAACATTATGAGAGTAATCAGCCTGTAGTTGCAGTGACACAGCCAAAATCTGTCACTCAAAACTTAACAGTCGGCAATAGTGTCTGAAGTCAGCTGTGCCAGTGGAAGGAGGGATGGGTAGAAGTGCGGGTCACTGGCTTACAGCCTGCAAAGCTGCTCATGAAAAGGCAAATAAAAGCAACAACAGAAGTAAAAACATGCAGAAGAACTCTTCTCAGCCTTGAAAAGAAACTGCCTTCTAATGTTTTATTTCTGTTTGGTTAGAGAAGCCGTAAACCAAAGGTTTCTGGAAACTGTTCTGATTTGCATTTGACAGCCAACAACTTCAAGAGCGGATCAAGGCACAGAGGGGTTTAGGTCAGCCCCTGTCTGATGCGCCCTGCCTGGCCCTACTCCAGCGCTTCCCGGGACACCCTCGGTCACTTTCTGTGTGCAGCCTGGGGAAAGCACCCTGGCTCAGCGTGGTACTCGGCAGAACAAAGAGGCGAGATCAGTTTGTAGGAGCGATACCATCAGCCGGTAATTAAGGATCATCAATTAGGAAGAACCTTGAGGCAGGATGAAGACCTATGCCTGGGAACAAAAGATTGGGCTCTATGTCTGTGTCACATGGTCGAGAACTCTTGGGCGGGGTTTTGTTTGGGTTTGGTTTCTTGAGTTTTGGAGGGGTGTTTTGTTTTGGGGTAGGTTTGTGTGTGTGTGTGTGTGTGTGTGGTTTGGTTTGTTTTCTCTCTCATTTTAAATATCCTTTCTTTATATTCCTAAGTGGTTTAGAACGAAGGGCTCTAAAATAGTGAAGCACAGCTAAAGAGAATTTCGAAATACTTGAACTAGTAATAATCCTCAGAATTTTGAGTACGAATTTTTGATACACAGTCTTACAAAACGGTAACCAAGCTACCTGTAGCGGGACATCAGGGAGACCTCCCAGAGCATTCTCTAAAAAAGACCAGTGTCTTGAATCTATTGAAGAGAAAGTCCACAGTGTGTAAGCTTCATTTTCTGGCACATGCTACCTTGCTTTCAGCCATTTTTTACACTTCGTTTTTGTCCATCCACTTTCAGATGTAACTGATCTCCCCTGGGTGATTCCAGCATTGCTGCAGAAACCGTCCTGCTGCACATCCTATAATAAAAAATACGCCATAACAGGTTATATTTAACAAGGAAAAGAGGAGTAGGAAGTGGTACATCTGCACAATGAATATAATATAGCATTGACTTGGAATTTCCTGACTTCAGCCCTCCCTCCAAAGTAATAATGCATTAATAAAATTACACTTAGCTTTCTGCTTTTAAAAGGAAAATACTTGAAAACAAAAGTCTCTTCATCTTCCAAGTTCTTCTGGCTCTGTGTGTGAGATAGTGGAAATAACACAGGACTGTGTAACCACAGCAAACAAGTGGGGTGAGAATTCTGTAGCAGCTTGACTGGCCCGAAGCAGAGTGGTAGTGAATGAGCAGCCTGGATTTTGGATTTAATAGGTGGATTGCCACCCCCTTCACCCCCCTCCTCCATTCCTCCCCATCCCCATTCATTTCCATGAATGAAAATAAAATTAGTCTGTTATAGGCAGAACTATGGTGACCTATAACTAAAGATGTCTGACATTTCCATTATAAGAGGCAGGGTTTAGTTGGCTATAACTTCAACTGTTGGTTGGTTTGAATTTTAACTGATTAGGCAGGACTTTCCTTTTCTGGATATCTCCTGCAATCTGACTTCTTTTTTGAGAGAGGGAAGCAGTAGAGAGGGTAAGGAGTTCATCAGTATCTATAAAGCAATTGAGCAAAAATAAAGTATTTTGACCATACAGAGAAGCTCTAAATGCATTGCTTAAAATTGGCAAAGAAGTCACGCTCTTCTGCTTTCGGTGGAAAATTTCAGCTGATACACAGACAGTAGAAATTTGTTCAAATTTAGCATACGGATGTGCAAAAAAATTCCATCTACCCTGAGCATGCTCCAAAGCAGGGACAGAATTAACTCACTGAGGAGCACTTGATTGATCCACCAGTAAAAATGCTGAAAGACAGCAGAAGTACATACATATCTAATCTCCCAGCACTTTTAACTTTTGTGAGGCTCAGCTGGTGGAATGTATAAAGTTATTTTTCTTCCCTGTTTTACCAGTAAAATTCGTTGGTATAGACAAAAATTCGAAGTATAGATTTTATTCTTTACCTTTTAAATTAACTTTGCCTTTAGAATCGCTGTGAAACAAAATACATGACCCTCTGACTCACTGGCTTCTTCCTAGGTGTTTTGCTGGAAGGCATTAATAAATGTTCATTGGGTACTGACATTTTTAACCATGTTAATAAAAATATTGAAAATGTGTTAAGATGACATAATTTTGGGGTCTTGGTTAGTGGAGATCAATCAACATTATCTGTATATAGCACTACATCTTAGCTCCATTCCTTGTGAAGTCTGGTTTTAATATCCAGCCCATTGTTACCAAACTGGGATATTTTTGATGTACCATAGTCAAAGGCTCTTGTCCTCAGTGCTCTACCAAAGTAAATTCCTTTCTGCTCTTCACTGACCATGTATCCTCCCCATTAGTTTTTTATGTCTTCAATACAATTTTATAAGGAATAAAAAGGTGTGGAATCTGCATTACTACTGGTTAAAAACCAGCCTTGCTGCTGTTTATAGAAGCAGTGCCAATCTTTTGTTTTCATGATAAAACAAAAATCTTATCTGATATAAGATCTGATATAAGCTGCTTTCTTTCCTTTGCAGGTTACTCAGTATGTCAGTAATTTAAGATACTGGGTTTTGACACTTCACTGTTCTCCCGTGGAAGTATTTGGAGATAAGTTCACAAACCAGCAGGTATTAAGTAAGACATACTGCTCTTGTTTTAGAACCAGCTCTTAGGGCTGGGTGTACTGTACACTGACCTCCAGAGGCCTGAATGATGGGCTAATCCTGTCATTGCCAAGACTTCCCAAGATGCTGGTGGATATTGGGTCAGGCCCTAGGTTGTCTGTCTTCTTTCATTTAATGGCAGGCTTAGAACAAGCCGGAGCAGCTTTTCCTGTGATGAGCGTAAGTGTGCAATCAGTGCAAACACATACATTCCTGTGGCTTCATTTTACCTAGAAAATCTGGTGGGAGTATGTATGCAACTTAGTCGTGATTGCTGCAAGCTGTGAGTGTGATCAGGAATACTGCAGAGCTTCAAAACCCTGTTGAAGACTATGTTAAGGTTAACGACATTGTGTATGCAACTGATTTACAGCATGCTGAAAACATCCCTCCTATATAAGATAGAAGAACAAACAATGTGAACTGGGACTTTTTTGATGTGCAAGTTTAACACATTTCTGCATCTTAAAGTCATCTAAGAAGTTTTGGGGTTTGGGGTTTTGTTTTGGGTTTTTTTTTTCCAAACTAAAGGTACAGTATTGATTTTCAGTAATTAAAAAATCACAATGTGTATGGTGCTTACAAGTTCTAGAAACTAAATCAAGGCTTTGTCTGCTGCTTATGTGGTATCTACCTACTGCATGTCCTAGTATTTAGCTTAAGGGGAAAAAATGTGCTGGCATTATTTTTTTCCATCTGTTCCGTAACCTCTTATACCCAGCTTCTAAAAACTCAAGCAGACTAAACAGGTCACAGTCAAAACAGTAAGGTTGCTTTTCATGTATTCTTTGAATCCGAACTTTTGATTAAAGTTTTTAGTTTGTTTGCTAATTAGAAAACAGGTCCACAATGTGGTGTCTATCTTCTTCCATTTGAATCAATAAACAGAGAAGTCATGAGAAAGGGACCTCTTCCCTCCAGGGAGTCTTTTCTTCTTAATGTTGACTCAGGTTTTTAGTGCTTATTCTTGTCTCCTTTCCTCTACTGACTACTTCCCAGTCTTTTCTCTTTCAGTTCCCTCTTATTTCCCAATGTGAGATCAGTTGCCTTACAGATGGCACGTATGCATTTGTCCTTCACATTTAACTGCTGTGCTTTGAGTGCGGTGCACTTTTCAGCCTGCATTGCAAAAGCAAGCTCTTTAACCAGACTGAATGGTGCTTTTTAAGCCCATCAAATTTTAAAACATGAGTTTCATTGAAAGTGAAACAAGAGAAATACTTCACCTATAAATAATGGATATGCACTTTTAAGTAACTTGTGAGACCTGTTCGGAATTATCCTGAAGGTTTGCCTCCCACCTGAAAATCACAGTGCCAGCTGAGAAATGAGTACTTCATGTACTTGCAACTTGATTAAAGAGAGATAAGTTACAAAATGGTCTCACACTTTTGGTTTGCTCTGTGCTTTGGATGGCACAGTTAGATTTTATAATTTCTCTTTTATGGTTAGCTGAGTCCAATTCCTGCAAAGACTTAACATGTATATTTAACTTTAATTTAGTTAACTTTCTGTGTTAAGAAAAGACCTCAAAAAAGAGGTCTGCTCATCAAGCACACCTCGCTCAGCCACTCTGCCATGTAAGAAAAGCAGCCTTTCGTCTTGCATGTAGCAAACTCCAACAGAAACTTAGAGACATCCAGAACAAGTGGTGGCTCAACCTAGCAGAAAAGACTCAACTATGTGCAGATTTGGGTGACCACAGAGGATTCTATGAGGCTATGAAGGCAGTGTATGGACCCACATTCCAGGTTCAAAGCCCCTTACTTGGTGCAGATGGCCAAACGCTTCTTACAGATAAAATCTCCATCCTGAATCGTTGGTCTGAACATTTTCAAACCCTCTTTAGTGCTAATCGTGTAGTCCAAGGTGAAGGAATCCAGCACATTCCGCAACATCCGGTGAAAAACGAATTGGATTTAGCCCCTACCATGGGAGAGACTCTTAAGGCCATACAGCAGGTGAAAACTGGCAAGGCAGCTGGGGTTGACGGAGTCCCACCTGAAATATGGAAGCATGGAGGCCAAGCACTCCACGCTAAATTTCATGAGCTAGTTGTGTGTTGTTGGGAACAAGGCAAAATACCGTCAGACTTTCGTGACGCAATCATCGTCACTCTGTATAAGAAAAAAGGTGCCAAGTCAGACTGCTCAAACTACCGTGGTATAACTCTGCTCTCCATTGCTGGTAAAATTCTTGCAAGAATACTATTGAACAGACTAGTACCTGCCATCGCAGAAGAACTTCTACCTGAAAGTCAGTGTGGTTTCAGGGCTAATAGAAGTACCACAGACATGGTATTTGTTCTCAGACAATTGCAAGAAAAGTGTAGAGAACAGAATAAGGGGTTATACATAACTTTCGTTGACCTCACCAAAGCTTTTGACACTGTGAGCAGGAAAGGCTTGTGGCTGATCTTAGAACGATTAGGTTGTCCCCCCAAGTTCCTGAAAATGATTATTCTGTTACATGAGGATCAGCAAGGCCAAGTCAGGTATGGTGATGCACTCTCTGAGCCTTTCCCAATAACCAATGGTGTGAAACAAGGTTGCGTTCTCGCACCGACCTTATTCACAATCTTCTTCAGCATGATGCTCCAAAGGGCTACAGCAGACCTCGACGAACAAGATGGCATTTATATTCGATATCGTACCGATGGTAGCCTATTCAATCTAAGGCGACTGAAGGCCCACACTAAGACCCTAAACCATCTTGTCCGTGAACTGCTCTTTGCTGATGATGCCGCCCTTGTTGCCCACACAGAAGCAGCTCTGCAGCGTTTAACATCTTGCTTTGCGGAGGCGGCTGAGGTTTTTGGGCTGGAAGTCAGCTTGAAGAAGACAGTAGTCCTCTACCAACCTGCACCCCAAGAAGATTATCGCCATCCCCATATTACCATCGGCGAGTCAGAGCTTAAGACAGTTCAGCAGTTCAGCTATCTGGGAAGCATCATTTCCTCGGATGCCACGATCGACAAAGAGATAGACAACAGAATAGCAAAGGCATATACAGCCTTTGGAAAACTCCATAAAAAGAGTCTGGTGTAATAAACACCTGAAGAAAAGTACAAAGATCAGTGTCTACAGAGCCATTGTATTGTCTACTCTTTTATATGGGTCTGAATCATGGGTCATCTACCGTCATCACCTGCGACTCCTGGAACGCTTTCATCAGCGCTGCCTCCGTACAATTCTAAACATCCATTGGACTGACTATGTGTCTAATGTCACTGTCCTCGAACAGGCAGGGGTCACCAGCATCGAGGCCACATTGCTGAAACTGCAGCTGCGCTGGGCAGGGCACGTCTCTAGAATGAAGGATCACCGCCTCCCCAAGATCGTGTTTTACGGTGAACTTGCCACCGGTAGCCGCAAGAGAGGTGCCCCAAAGAAGAGATACAAGGACTCCCTGAAACAATACCTTAGCCTTGGCCATATTGACTACCATCAGTGGTCCACCTTGGCCTCCAATCGGGAGACTTGGAGGCACACCATACATAATGCCGCTGACTCCTTTGAGAGCTCACGAAGAACTAGTCTCGAGGAGAAAAGACAACGCAGGAAGAATCGTGTCCCACCTGTTCCACCCAAGGAGACCTTCTGCTGTGCTTTTTGTAGCCGGATTTGCCTATCCCACATTGGCCTTCTTAGTCACCAGCGCGCTTGTAGTAAGCGTGGGTAAATGCCCTTCCCAAATCTTCGTTCGCGAAGTCAAGCCATGATGATGATGGTGATGAGTTAACTTTCTGTGTTAAGACTTTTTAGATTTGGAACCCTGATTAGTTTCTTCCTTGCTGAAAAGACCACTGTAAATTTCAGTAGGGAAACAGAAAAGTCCCCTAACAATTTTTAAGGAAGCTTTTGAAACAATGATTTGAGGATGCGCTATTTAAAGTAATTTGCATCAGGTGCTAGGTTATTATAAAATAAAAAACGTCTCAACAACAGTGACCTGCTTTTTGTGTGTTCAGGCTTGCTACTGCACACTACGAAATTCAGAAACTGATTGTAAGGGAGCAAATAATCAGAAATTCAAGTGTAACCAAATGCTGTGGGGTTTGAGGGCTGCAATTCCCACTCATCTAACCATGAGTGCAGGATATATTGGGTCCCTGCAGATCCTAGACACACCTTGCTTGTGCTCTGCGTTGCTCCTGTGTGTGTCAGCTCTGAAGGGCTTTGCCTGTGATGTGGAAATAAAGGTCAGTGAAAACAAATACCATAAAAGGGTACAGTAGAATATTTCAAATTTTAGAGACATTATCTATCTTCAAACCCCCTCACCAGACCTGCATTAAGATAATGATCAGAACCCAAATATAGAACATTTGAACTGTCCTTTTCCAGGCCAGATGTGCTGTGTTATGTAATGCCATTGTGGGGTGATTGCTGGAGCTTGGAGTGAAAGGAAAATGGACATATTGTAGATATTGTTCCAAAGAGCAAATGTCATAAAAATGTTATAAAAACTCAAGGCCTTAAGCTACAAATTTTAGCAAATGCAAGTTCTACACAGAGCCTTGCAGGCTGAACTCTCCAGCAAGGTACAGTCCAGCCCCAGCAGTTATGATGAGAGCTCAAATACACATCCCTACGCCAGCACACTTTAGCCAGATACAAAAGCATTGTACCTCCTAAAAGCTTGTTCCTCCAGGCATGGCACATTTCTAAGTGAAATGCATCACAAAAGAAATTTTCTCCATATGCTTTTCAAAACCCTATTAAATAAGAGCCATCCAAGCGAGTAGCTGTTGATATGAATGTGCAACAGGCTTCCCAGAAAGACTTTGTAAAGAGAGCATCAATGTTTTCCACTGTTTGCAGGGAGGAAATCTGTTGGGTTCAGACCTCTGTAATAATCCACATTGCAGAGTCACAAATAGATAAACAAAGGACAATTGTTGTCCATTTTTTGCACTGCAGATGCATTAATCAGACTCCATTTTTTCTTCACTGCTTCGTGTTGCATTCTCAGGGCTATGTGCTAACCTCATTGGTTATGTAGCTGTCCCCTCTGTCACTGCAGCCAGGGCTGGGACAGCACACTCGCCACTTGAAGTATTTCACAGTTGTGATACCAAGCAGAAAACTAGCATCTACACAGGGCATTGTAGAGTCAGATATACCAAGGGAAAGACTTGAAACATCTACATGAAGTGTCTGAACACATATAGGGAGCATACCACAGGGGTCACCAAGCTCAGTCAAGTCAGGGAGCATTTCTTCTCTTTCAAATCAGTTTCACTGTGAAGAAAATTTACCTCTTTTTCAGGCATTCTGTAGCAAGAACAAAAATAGGAACCAAATTCTGCCTGGCCTCTCTGCATGGAGGTGAGAGGTGTTGAGGACAGAGGGTGCTGTGCTTCATTTATGACTAGGGCACAACCTGCACAGGAACTCACTGTCCCCAACGAGAAATGTGACCTTTAGTGACTCACTTTTTCTCGGAGGGGATGGCAGAGCAGCTCACTCTGCAACAGCAGCAGGAGAGCCTGCATCTGAGCTCTGCTTCTAGAAGGGCTAAGCCTTGGGATATTTATATTTTAGGCACCCTTTACCTCTACCTTGTAGACTTATGATTCAAGAGAGGATGAATAGTCTTTCCGAGGGCTATTTAAGAGAAACCTGCTCCCTCTGGGAGGGGGACTCAGCAGTAAATGGGCAGAATTTGTAGGCTATTAAAGTACCCCCATGGCTTCAGGCTCTTTGTAAGACTGACTTAGGGGTAGGAATAGGTAAGAGCCTAGTAAGAGCCCAAATTCTTCCTATGCTCTACCAACACTTTTTTTTGTATCCTGTGATAATGTTTCGCATTCTATGATCATGTTTGTAGTTTCTCAGGTCTGCAGTGACTGGTAGGCTGTGGTTATCCTGTGACTATCTCCTTTCTCTGCTGTTTCCATTTCATTCTTCTTGTTAGTTGAAGCTCTTGATCTCACACTTTCTACTTTTAAGTCTCAGCTCATTTCTACTACCTCACCCCCTCTTTCTGACCCTTTCTGAAAAGAATATAATATATTGATGATGCCATCTTATGATTATTATCTATTCATTTTCTTCAAGGTACTGGTATTTTATGTGAAATAATTATGTGAAACTTTGAGAAGGAGAATCAGGCCTCACTCTTTCTTGAGCTGCATCAATTCAGAGAATCTTAGATGGCGTGTGCCTGCCTGCTGCATCAGGGCTGGTCACCTGTGGAAAGCGAGCGTTGTAGTAGCTGGCAACACACAGTCTGCAGCTCACAGGGAATCAGGGAATCAGTAGGGGGTTTATGCAATTGATTAAGTGATATTGTATGCAGTTATCAAAAATGGAACTCCATGATGTACACAATGATGTGCTTTGTTCTAATCTTTGCCTGCATAATATCAGAGGAGTATCTATTTTTAGATAAAATAAATGTAAATGGATATAATCAAGCCTGCCAAAGATACCAGACTTCCCAATTGCCGGATATAAGATGGCAGAATGTAATTTCCCAGTCCAGTTCCCAATAAAATGTTTTAGAAGCTCACAGGTGGAGGATTTGGTGCTTTAGGGGAGCAGTACAGCAGTATTCCGGGTGGTCATGCAGCAGAAGCAGCAGTGATCCGCGTGTCCCGCAAAGGTGGGTTTGAAGAAGTGGCAGAGATTTTATAGTAGCTGAAATATAAATAAAGGAGAAAGGCAAATGTCTGAGGATGAGTCAGCCAAGGGGTGAATGCGTTTACTCATAAGTGGGCTGTTTTGTAGATCACACTGAGACTTAGAAACCAAGATAAAGCTGTGGAGTCTGTGCTTGAACTTTTTAGAAACCTTTGATTAATTGCTGGAGGATGACATCTAAAATATCCCCGCTCCTTTTCTTCTTTTTTGTATTCAGCTTCCATTTCTTTCACTTTATCTTCTCCTGCCTTTTCCTTTTTCTCTCTTTTTTCTCCTCTAATTAAATATAAATAAAAAGGACTGCATGTTCTGTGCTGTCACTTATGATATATAACTTCTCACCAGCAATCCCAGATCCAGATTCAGTAGTGATTTTAACTGACAGTTTGTAATTATATAACGATAGAAGGTTTATAGGTTTCAGCTGCATATCTGCATTTGTTGTCGTCTGGGTAGTTTTTGTAAACTTAACCATGTGTAAATCAGAACTTTTATTACATATCTACATGTATAAATATTTCTGCTTTTATATCTGATCAGATTAGTGATTTTTACATCCCCTCTAGTCCATAAAGCCCTGCTGGTATAGCAGTATGAGCCAGGGGAATGATAGTTTGGGGCTTTTTTTCCTTTCCAGCTGAACATAATGAGTTTAATGTGCAGTGAAACTAGAAGAATCTCCGTGAAGACCTAACAAAAATTCTTGCTTTTTTCTGAGAGAGCTCATTTTCCTCTGGGTAAAGCTCTACAGGTAAGATTACTCTTTTGCTTGCTTTCTTTCTTCACACACACACCCCCCTTCCAGCCGCCCGTAAACCGCTTCTAAACGAGACAAGGCTGCCAGCATGGCTGCAGCAGCTGTCAGCCAACTTCCTGCTGGAGCCAGAGACGACACTTCTCTTGGTGCAGCGCTGCCATGGCTTGGACTTTCGGCGTGAGCCGGATTCTTGCACCGCCGCTCAGGCTGGGAGCGGTGGGTCAGCCGTGGGTGAGAGGAGGAGTGTCCGGAGCTGGTCCTCCGTGCCTGGGGAACCTGGGCTACCTCCGGCAGCAGTTCTGCTTCTGGCAGGAACCGGCCCTTGGCGGCCGCGGAGCCGATGTGTTTCCCCGCGCCCTGCCAGCTCCAGGCAGACAGAGCAGCCATAAGAACAGCTGCGGCGCAGGAAGCGGACCCAGAAAGAGCTGAAAACCAGTGCTGAGCAGCAGCGGTCGGGACGGGGGATGCCTGATGCAGCTCTGCTGCCCTGATATTGGGGCAGATTCCCAGCGGAACCGTGCACGCACCACGGCGGCAGCGTATGGCCCTCCTGCAGGGGGGCATCTCTGTGCTAAACGTCAGGAAGCAAAACTGAACGCAGTCACCTATGCTCGAACAGGAGAAAAACCTCCGGGCACCTCACAGCATTTAAAAAAACCCTCAAAACAACTGTATAATTTTCACAATATAAAATGCAACCACCTGAAGGTGAGATTGCCTTCTTCTTTAGCCTTGCAGTGAGCTGGCTTTCTGAGGAGAGGCCTCTCTTTTATTATCGTTCTTCAGTGAGACAGCTTGCATTTCTTTATGGAGATGATCTGCATTGCCTCCCCAGAAAACCTGAAATGGTGCCCCCCCGTTCTGCTTGAAAGCCATGCTGCAAGGTGACCTCAGCTCCGCATACACTTTCCATAGTAAAGGATGCTGTGAAACGGGAAAATCTCTTCCATCCTGGGCCCTATTCACATCTAATTTGGCAAGAAGTACTAAATACTGGGAAAAGTTAGTTTACACTATTCAGCTACAAAGCTCACTGCAGCCTTCCTATTTGGTCTGTATTTACTCCCTTTTAGCATCAGTACTGCTCACTGGAAATTTGTTATGAAGTAAAAACCTTAAATACAAACTACTTCCCAGGCCAGTTAGAAATATTCAAACACTTCAGGCAGTCAGTCTGTGATTCAGAGATTTATTTATAAAACTGTTGATTTTGGGACACCAAACCATTGCATTTAAACTGCAGAAGTGAGTCATATTTGTGGGAGGTAATTACTACCAGAAAGTACAACTAACTTTTGTAGGTTTCTCTACAAAATGTCCACTTATGATCTGCAACTACTAAAAATAACATGCTTTGTTGGATTTCAGCAAAGTTATCTTTACAGAATTATGTGGCTTTATACATATATTCTGTTTTCCTGACATATAATAAAATAAATGACTCACATGCCTGAGAATTTATTTGGATGTTTTATGTGGACTGTCCTCACCAGGTAACTTGCTCAGTTTATACTCTTTTCATGAAAACCAGAAACTTTGTGGTAATTACTAGAGAAAAGCAATTCAACATTGGAACAACGATTGTAACTAGCACTTTACAAACAGTGTTTGTTCATCAGAAGGGTCTCTGATTTCTTGTATCATCCAAACCCACAATAATCTATTCAATCTGTTCTCTGTGGTTAATAGATCTTGGGAGCTGAGGGAATTCCAGATGTCCAACACCTGCAGAAGCTACTTGCAGAGCCGGAGGGAACTTTCCTCATTATCCCTCAGTCATGACTGAGGAATTCAAGTTTATTTAACTTGTGGTCACTTAGCAGCACTCGCTACCAGCAGATGACTCAGATGCTATGCCACCTATCCCAAGAGAATACTCTACAACTGGGTTCAGAAAAATAATGTCATCCATTCTGGCGTACTAGGCTTTGAACAGTTTTTCCCATGTCAATCAGGGACAACTTAAGGTGCGCTGTAAACCCAAGTGACCTGTCATTGCTAGCAGACCAGGAATGATTGCAAGCAGACCAAAAATGGAGTTGCTATGCAGAAGTTAAACCACAGTCCTCTGAATACCTCCTTCCCCCTCCAAAACGGGCAGTTACGGAAGAGGCCTTCCTTTAAAAACTGCAATTACCTGTGTGTGATTTGCCAGCACTCAGGTAGTCTCTGCTACATTTCCCAGCATCTTGTGACCACATCACAATCAGGAAATCTTTCCCCTGTTCTTCCTGCTCCTCCAAAGTGAATCCAGCTCCCACTAACTACATGGTCTCCTTGATGTGATGGGGGTCATGGATTGGGAGGTTAGGACGTGCTCTTGCCTTTCTATGGCTTTTTGAGGAAGAGAACTAAATAATATTATCCTTATCATCCTTAACTATGTGTCTTTGAACAGCTCCACCCTATTGTCCTATTCTACCCATGATTCTTGGACAAATAAGCACTTAATTTATTTTTCCTGTTGGTTTTGTGTGTTTTTTTGGTTTCATCTGGTTTTGGGTTTGGGTTGGTTTGGGGTGTTTGGTTTTGGGTGTGTTTTTTTATTATTATTATTCATTTTTCTTCTTTCTCCTTCTTATGATCAGGTTTTAATTACCAGTTGGCTCCGGGTAAATGTGCTGCACTTGGCCATGGCAGTGGGACTGCCTGACAGAGGGTTTGTTCACATTAAGGTTGCTCTCTTGCTCTCTATGCTGCTGGGATACCACCCTGACGTACCAACCCAGGAAGGGAGCTGAGTGAGTGTCAGCCCACACTTTGAGACACCACACATGGCAGGATGACAGCTGGTGGTCAGGGAAGATCAGGACTGTTGTCAGCATTGAAATGGACTTGGGTACACTTTTATATCAAAACAAATTGCATCTGTGAGGTGTTATATCAGTCCTACTTACTACAACAAGGGTGGGAAGTCAAATTGCCTTTTCCTTGTATTCATTCTACAGGAATGTAGGAAATAGGATTTCAATCTGATTAATGGCCCACTCACTTAAGTGTCTTCAACCAAATAGCAGGAGTCCTGAAAGCTTCAGAGAAAGAGACAAAACCTGGTAATAAAATTTTATATAGATGCCTTTGAGGCAAAATCCTTCCTAACATCAAAGTTATTTTTGAATGAAAGGTTCATGAAAGACGAGCACAAATTTTTTCTTCTGATGGCTTCTGCAATGGAAGGAAACAGTTGTGTCCCAAACAAAATGCAGTGATGGGCTTGAAATTGGAAAAACATTTCTCAATATAGCTATATATTATTCCTATTATTTAACAGGATGGTCACTATCAAAACGGGCTAAAGACAAAGCTAAACAATTAGTTTTTTCTGTTTTCAGAGACATTTTAGAGTTTTCAATGTTCATATTGGATGGAGACTTAACTAGATGGTCCTTAGTATGAATAGGGATTCAGCGGTCGTGGGCAATAAATTTAAACACACTTGCATCAAAATTAATCAATTTTTATACATAACTTAATTTCATAATCTCAAATCAGATAATTTTTGTCAATATTTTTTATTTTCCTGATTTGAGAAGCATCTTGCATATGTTGAGGAGGGGGTCTCTGTTAATTCGTCAACACTCCCTCAAGCCTTTCAAAAACCCTCCAAATGGCAGTGGGTTTTTAGGAAAGCTGGTGATCACCACTAAGTGTTGGGCTGTACTGTGAGCTGAATGCTTTGAGGTAGATTCAGTGTTTGTTAAAGTGGGTCTACTTTTATGACTCAGTTTTTCCTGCAGCAGTGAAAGAGCAGCATATTCTGCTTCACTTATGCATTTAGATCTGACCAGTAGTTGCCTAGAGCTGAGTTCATGTATTTGAAAAATACTGTTCTCCCTGCACTGGATCCTGAAGGGTGTTTGCCTCAAGAGCTGTGTCCAAGTCTCATCTTCTGAAATGCTTCTGTACCATATTATTACTTTTTTTGCTGTTGCTTTGCAGGACAGAGAAATGCAAGGTAAGAGAATAATATTAAAATTGTTTGTACCTCTTGAGACTGATGCACATTCCATTAAAATACATTTTTGTATTATAGTTACTCAGTCTTCTTCATGATACAAACCAGGGGTGGAAATGCTGCTGAGACTGGGGTGCTACACTTTGACCAGTAGGAGCGAGGCCAAATATGGCTTCTGGGGGATGATTGCTAAAATACCAGACTCAGGTTCCACCAATCCAGCCCACTGGAAATCCTGCTGCCTCTGTTTCTTTAGAATGAAAAGGCAAATAAAAAGCATAATAATTCTGAAAGGACTCAACTAGCAGTGACGAGGACTTGACTAGAGGCTTTATAGGGCTTGCCAATAAAACGGTGCCTCAGCTCTGGCACTCACGGAGGGCAGGACAGGGTTGGCATAGGGCTGGACCTGCCCAGCCCAGTGACTTCTTGCACTGACAGTCCCTGTGCTCCACACAGGAAGTGGTAAAGGGCTTTTCCTGCTTCCCAGCTCACCCAGCCCTATAACATGGCCCCTTTCTCTTGTGCCTTCCTCTAGCTGCAAACTATTGCTCTGCATTAGGGTGAGCACCCTCCTGGGCTTACTTCTGTGGTGTTTTCTCTGGGCTTCCCCCCTCCACAGTCCCACTGTATTTAGACACAGTTAGTGCAACCTCTACCACAAATAGAAACTCCCTTATGGTATGCCTCCTTTTCTAACAAGAAATAACTTTCCAGAGCACTGAGTGGCCAAGCCCAGACCTTGCACCAGGAGGGGTTTGCTACGTGCCTTCTTGCTTCTCTGCTTTTCCGACTTTTGTAAGGACTCTCTACCTTGTAGCTTCTGCCAAGAAACTTTTGCCTTGATAGGGGGAAGCATAAGAAAGATTGCCTGCAGGCAGACAGACAGACAGAATGATAACTGCGTTTTGGTACAGAGGTTGGGCTCTGCAGTCTCTGGTTTAAATATTTGTAAGAGGAGTCAGCAGCCTTTTCAAACTGGTTGCTTCCAGGGGACCTAGAAGTGTAGTGGGGATTGCAGGGGTAAAGTCTGGTCATAGATTACTCATAAAAAGAAAGAAAATTTAGTACAATAATTTAAATACTAGCTGACAATTTTTTTTTTGCCAAGTTTTAGTTCAGCAGAGTTGAAATGGCCAAGTTTTCAATGCCAACAATTGAGGTTTGTAAAGGAAATACCAAACCAACCTTGGCGGAAAAAGAGGCGGACGTTAAATTACAGAGCAAAGATTGCATTGGCTCCATAGGTGGAGAAATAAACAAGTTATGAAAAAGAAAATCAGTTGGAGTTTTTCATTTTGATTCTCGTGCCTAAGCAGAAAAGGGTAAGATTTACCAACAATGGCTGAGCTGAAGCTGACACAGAAGCTGTGTGGAATCGCCGGTGAGGGGAGCAGGGAAGGGGACCAATACAGGGAAGTGCTGCAGAAATGCCCAGAAAGTGTTGGTCGGTCTCATCATGTAACGACTTAAGAAGAGCTCAGACCACAAATTCTTGACTGTTCTTAATTTAGGAAGTGCCCCAAAGACACATTCTTTAATGCAGACAATATTTTTTCTTGGATACAGTGTTGACAATATACACTTGTCATTGCACATTTGTCTAATTTTTCCTGTATGATGTCTAAGAGCATTCCCCTGAATTCCTGCAGCAGCAGCAGGCCAGCTAAATTCACCGTGAGCTATCCTCCATCCAAGAGGCATTCCACTGAAGTTGGAGAAACTATTTGCTGTGTGTGGACTGCCAAGTCACACAGGAGCAAGGACAGCAAACTCTTCCCCTGAAATATTATTTCAGTCGTTTCAGGTTTATAAAGGACAGAGGAAAACATTACCCATTGCATGGGTAGACTTATTTGTCTACTCCAGAAATCTGAATGTATTTCACCCAGAAGTGACAGTGGTGCCTGAAAAACCACTTCTCAGAATTAGAAGGTTGAATTTGTAGTGCAGCTTGCCAAGCCCAGGTTTCCACACCCAGTAATGGATGGACATCAGAGAGGTCACAGTACAGAAATGCCAAAGCATAGGTGCTGGTTCTTGTACAGGACCAACCTAGAGAAAACTTGGTTGAGTAAATCCTAGACCACGTACAACCCTTACAGATGGGCTGTATGTGTAGCTAGTGGCAGAGACTGGCAGTCAGTGGCCATAATCTCCATACTGCTTTCTCCAGATTACCTATGAACGAACACCCTACTGTTTTTAACTTGCTAGCTCAATGCTTTCCTGTTCAATTAAGCAGATGTCATGCTACAGCAGAGTATTTCTGGAGCTTCTGCTGTAAATTATTCATACCTGGAAAAAACCCAGCCCCAGCTAACACTTGAGTACTCAATCACATACAGCAGTCACCTATACATTCCTTTTGTAATGATTGTAGTCATTTGCAATAAGCTGCTGCAATTTTCTCACTCTGTGCTATGTTTCTCTGTTCTTTCTCAGTTCTTCATTTCTGCAAAATTGTGTTTAATAAATTTTAAGTAAATATGAGAGTGTTCTATCATGTGCAAATATGTAAATCTTGTAATGCATAGGAATACACAGACTATTCCTGCTCTTAGAATCATAGAATAGTTAGGGTTGAAAAGGACCTTAAGATCATCTTGTTCCAATCACCCTGCCATGGGCAGGGATACCTCACACTAAAATCTTCCTTAATCAATGCATGAACTTAGTAGTTTTAACCTACCAAATAAAATTAGAGAGAAGTTTTACTGATTAAATGATCTGTAGCAGCAGGAATACATTCTTTAGTTTTCCTTATATGCTTCTAGCTAGAGGTAAATAAGATATCATTGCAGCACCATTCACTTTGTTATAGCTCTGGCTGTGTCAGCATTTATATTACAAACCTCTTCTTCCAGGGGTTTATAACTCAGCCATAAAATGCACTCCAGTCTGAAACTTGGCACACAAGGTCTGAGTCTGGCATGAAGTTATTTTACAAAAAGGTAGAACAATGCATTAGCTGTTTGGCCGTATCCAAGTTATAAGTGTTTAGGATCTCAGCAACAGAGTGGGCCTACATAGAAAAGCCAGCAAAGAAGTGCCCAACACATCGCTCCGGCCTTGCCCTTCTAGGATCACCATAAAATCCAAGCGTGTCAAAGCTTAAAACGTTTCATGAGATTATGCACACTGAGAAGTTTGATTCAAATGGGGAAGTTTCAGCAGTCAGTGTTGAGCATTGTATTCCTACTGTTCCCACTGCTCCTGCTGTGAGCAGAGCTCAGCTGAGCTCCCGAATGGCTTTTCATGGTTCACAATCAAACCCCAGACCTGCTGGGATGGTTAGGATGTTGAGGAATTATTGCTGTTTCACCTGCACTTGTACCTTCATTTCCCAGACTGTAAGTATTGCCTCTCGGGGCCCGACTCTTCCCTTCCCTTCCCTTCTCTGCTGCCCTGGAGCAGGAGCCTGGACATCTCTTCAGACACCACTCCCTGCATCCCAGGGCCATTGCAGAGATCTGGGCTGCCTTCCCCTCGGGGTGGTGGGGGTGGGGGGGGTTGAGGGGGAAGGGCCCTGCAGCCAGAGCTGGCCTTTGATTTCCTATCAATCAACCACACAGGAAAAGGTCCCATAAACAGCAGAGCTGTTAAAGTCATCGGGTTTCACATTCGGAGACTGAATTTGCCATGCCCTTCCCTTGGGGCTGTTGGGAATTTATAATGTTACAGTCCCCGAGGCCAGGTGTCCTTCCTCAGCCACAGCCTTCGGCTGGCGATGGGGAAGTAGTGCCCCCAGCACACAGTCACAAACCTCCTCCTCCGCAGTGGTTACCTACCCGAAGTCCCCACTCAACGTTTTTAAGAGGCCTTCTGGCATTATTGCAGGGCTTTCTCCTGCTAGTCCTGGAGCAGAACTTGGCTAAGTATACATCCTTGCATTTGCCACAAAATTGACATTTCCAGAGACAATGTATTTAAAGGCAGATACTAATAGAAGAGCTGGCAAAGCATCTTTTCAATGCAGCACACCTACTCCCTGCTGTTGCTCTGTGCTCCACCTCACATTTTCTCCCCTAGTTTCAAGAACGTGTTTTGGCTCTCTTTTCATTCCCAGCTGACCTGAGGAGCTGACTGAGCACTAGCCAGTTTTTAGTGAACTAAGCAAGTTTGCCAGGTTTGGTATACACTCACTAACTGGCAATTATAGAAAACGTTTAGAGCATATAACGTACAATAATATATAGGTTCTGAGTGATTCTGTTATTAACCATTAAAAAACACACTTTATTTAAATAAAAATAGAAAGGCTGATGAGATTTTATCTAGAATCCATCTTTAAAGCATAGGCATGAAATGTGGTTTTCAAAGATTAACTCACTTTCATCTTACGATATTTCCTTTTGGGAAGCCTCAACCCTTTGGGTTCTCCATTTCTGCACTGCAGATGGTGGAAGATCATGATATTGATTGCATGTGTTTAAACATAAGACATTTGCTCCTGTATCTTTGATCCAAGTAATATAAGACTATACTTAGGGAAAAGGAAAACAAAGCACGAATGTGGTTTTGAGCATTTACATGTAAAAGCATAATACTAATAACGCTATCACCTTGGAGTATAACTCAAATAGACACCTAGTATTCTATAAAAATCAATTTAAAGAAAAACAGACACTGTGTTCTGACTTGTTTAAGCCAAAGTTTGCATTGGATGTACATTCGGGGCATATTTTGCTTGTATTGTTCAGGTATTTATGTCATTTGGAAGGAGATGATTTTCAGTTGCCAGCAATGTAACTGATCTTCCAAACTCGCTGACAATCTTTATCACAGAAATAGAATTCCAACAATTAGGTGAGTAAGTCACTGACACAACCAATTCAATTAAATATTTGGACGCTATTCTAAAATTTATGTTAACTGATAGTCACGATGTTTTGCTGTCTCTGGGAAACATTAAGGAATGGGAATGGAATAGATCTTAATATTATAATATGCAAGCCATTATAACAAGGATTTGGGGAGGAAAATAGGCATATAATGTGATTCAGTTTTTTTTAAACTGAGACAAACCTGCACATTGCACACTTACAGAACTCAGTAGAGTTACAGTCATGTAACAACCTTCCTCCTAAATTCAGGATAAGACTGTTTCATTAGCTTTTTTTTCTGGCTAGGAAAGGCATATACATTTTGTGAGCATAGTAGAGGCACACATTAAGTGAGTATGTTTACCCTTATATTGGAAAAGCAGGACAGTTGTTTCTGTAGTGGTACCTTTGTAAAAAAACCACAGATAACTAAAGTGCCTGTTGTCATCAACTTCAGTTCCTGAAGCAAAAAGATAACAGAAGCACCCTTTCTTTCAGAAAGCATCCTGATTTCAGACAGCATCCTAGCTGTCTGAAAAGTAACATTAGAAGAAATGTTGAACCTGTGAGTCTAAATAAGAAAATACTTTCATGGCAGTGAAACCAAATCACTAGGAAATCTTATGAAATATTTGTTCTGGTAAATTGTTAGACTGAGTCTGAAATTGGAAGAGGTAACTCCTTTGCTGTGATGTTATTTGTTTGTGGTTATGGAGACAAAATGTTTTTCTCGATGCTGAAATGACTGGCAAAATTTGAAGAGGGAAAATATAGGTCTGAAGTGACAAATTGTATGAAAAAAAACTCATCAGCTGTCTTTGAATGTATGAGTGCAGGAAATAGTCTGACATTTTAAAGACAATATTTCTTTTTCTACCCTGAGGTTTTTGTCTCATTGGACTTGGTGGTCATGTCACTCTGAGCTGGAACGAGAGAGCTGAGGGACAGATTTTTCTGCCTTTCCACCAAGCAGCTGCATTGGGACCCAGACTTTTCCTCCCTGTCCCACTAGCAGTGCAACAGCTCCAGCCAAAGGAATCAGTATCATCAGGAGAAATAAAGCCTTGTGGCTTCTGTGGCCTAACAAATCCTTGGTTTTATCCAGACACCCAAAGGAAAGCCATCTGGGTTATGCTGGTTGCAATTTGCTTATGTCAGCAAGTGAGCAGAGCCATCAGCTGAGACCAGCTTTTGATTGCTACCAGTCTGCAATATGTGAAAGATTCCCTCTTCCCTTAACAGTTCCTAAGCTGTTCAATTCTTATGCTTTATCTCTGGCTCTGTTTAGGGAAGGTGTATGGAAACTAATTTATCTTGCAGAGGTTGGCTCTCTCCTTAACATCTGCAGGCCCACATTAGCACCTTGAAAATCATATTGGGTAACCACTGAGTGTCTCCACCAGGATCAAAAGCTATCACAATTCAGTAACATGCTTTCATCCATCACAAACATATGATCTCACATTTTCTTTCTGGTCCATGATTTCTGAGAGGTTTATTTGTCACAGAAGTGTTATTTGAACCACAGTCTGGACTGACAGAAAGACAGCACTGGTTTGCAATTTATTATACACAACAAAACCAAACGTGTTAGAGAAGGGAAAAGAGCTTCTAATTATTATCTTCAAAGTTGAGAAACAGTTTTTATTTTAAAGGCAAATTCAGCTAAAGATTGCCTTCTGGCAATTTTAGGTTAAATGAACAGACACTTTGTGGTATGGATCATGCAAATCATTGGCATGTTCTTTGAAAAAGTTTGGGTCACCATCTACCAAAAAGATAACATCATCATCACAGTTCAATAATCTTTAGACAAGAGTGAATTAAGCTGAGTTTGAATCAAATCCCTTGTGAAGGATAGTGTTCATATTCCCAGCGATCAGGTCTGGTGGTGTGGTCTTCCTCTATGTCTTTTTCTCCCAACTCCAAGCTCACAATGACAGTATATTCACATTTCCACCATGACGACGTTCACATGATTGCATACTGAGTGGCCACCAGCCCGTAAGTCACTTAAGAATACAGAAACTAAGGCAAATTGGATCGGACTCATCCCCTTCAGCCCCTGGTCCTGTCCCTGGTGTGTTTAAGAGACACATTAGAGACTCATGGAGAAAGGGACAGCTACAGAATGAGTCTCCCCAGTGCCCTCATATTTTATAACAATAAGTATTTTAAGGAATTTTACAATAGGAAGTTCAATCTGGAGCACTGGGCTCATCACCCATAGATGGACATAGCCTCTATGACAGTGTTTAATCATATATCCCAAAACTTTTTTGCACTCAGCCTATACTGCAGGCTATAATCCTGTGACAATAAATTTCAGAGATTAATTATGAACTGTAAGAAAAAGGACTTATTTTTGATTGTTATAAACTTACTGTTGGATAAGCACATTGGAGGCTCCCAAATCTGTTGTGACAAGTAGCATCTAGTTGTCCCTTGTTCATTTTTCCACAAACCATTCATAATTCCATAGATTTCCATTACAGTCCTATAAAAGAAGAATTTTCTCATTTCTGAAATTGAAAGTCCTAGCTACTACAGGCTCCCTATAGAAATGCTTTTCCAGACCTCTGATCTTCATCATAAACCTTTTATTCTTTGCAATTCCACTGTGTACTGTCTGAAATGAGATTTCAGATATGTGGCATTTAAGAAGCAGGAACACTGAAGACAGTGGCACTCTGGTTTCTGGTCAGCTTGTTCTTTCTCTCTTAACAACTCCTCCAGACTGCTTGTATTTTCGGCTGTTGCAGAACATTATGCTGGTGTGTTTGAACTCGGCTGTCTCAGAAACATCCAATGTTTTGAGAGACACGGGCCTGTTTTTTCTAGACAGGGGAAAGTTTTCTGCTTATAGAAGCCTTAAACTTACAATGATTATTTCAACCAAAAAGCATGAGGCCAGTATGCAGCTGCAGATAGAGCTCTCTGATGTCATATTGGCTTCTTGCTAGTGTAGTCATAGGTGCATGGGAGAGCAGGATACCAAGGATTTGGAGGAACAGTCCATTTAAAGTTTTTCTCTTCTTTTGCACTGTAGAGCAAGTGTGATCTCACTTGGTTTAACAAGTAAACATGTGTTTTCTGGGAGAAATGGCTTCAGATTACAATGAGAATTTGATCCTATGAAAACATTTTATTAATTTTGTTGTTCAGAGGAAGGTGGTGGAGCCCATATTCTTGACCAAATCAGCCTACCGTTAACCAAATTTAACCCTTCACCCCAGTAAAAAAGAAAGGGTAATGTAAATATTGCTTAGTCTCATTTTCCATATTCCCAGTGTTATTATTTCAGTGTCACATGGGCCCTTCATATATATTTAAAGCTGAGAGGAGCCCTTTGACTCTGCCCTTTTTGTTATTTCAATGTCCAGGAATGAAATACACTGTTTATGTGACTCTGGGCTTTGCACTTGTTCATATGCTGTGTATACTGTTCATAAGCTGGGTTTATAAAATGGAATGACCTCAGCCACCTAGTTTTCAAGCCCCAGGTCCAGATGTTGACACAAATCCTTCAGTCTCAAGCTCATTTCTTCTTTTTTTTAAATGTTATTGAAAGTTTTTATTTTGATTTTGCAATTTTATTTTCTTGTTATTTAGAAACATTGAAAAATCTCAGTGTCCAGCCTTTTCCTTCACTGAGACTTTAAAAATCCCTTAGAGGCCACAATTTCTCCTTTTCTAATTTATTTATTTATCTAAGAAGTTGTCCCTTATCCTTATAGCAGAAGACAGAACTCTCTTAGTTAAGATACTGCAGATTCTGCCCTAATATGAGAAATGCAATACATTTGGACTGAGACCTGAAAGCACCTGTATTGCCTAGATGAAGCAAACAGAAAAACCTAGTGGAAGTAACTCTTACTCTATAAAATGCTTTATATTTACAATACTGAAATTTCACGATGTCCCAGAATTCCCTTCCTACACACATACACTCCCCCAGTAAAGAAATGCTATCCTTGTTTTTTATTGAAACCATTATACTATGACATTAGCTCTTAGCTTGGGATGAATTAGAAATCAGAATCTGCCATTACACCAGACCATCTAAAGCTTTCTCTTCTCTCTTCTTTTATCATTATATAAGAATATTGTTCTTCTCTTTCTTATCACTTGCTTTTATTCAAATGATATTTTATTTTATTTTATTTTTCCTCTGAGAAGAGTTAAACTTCTTGAATTTTTTATTCTCCATTTGTGAAATAAACCCAGACTACCTTGGAGGAAAGTTTTAATAAAATGAGTGGTTTCAAGGTAGGAGGTCATGCTTGTAGGAGGTCTTGAGCTGGCCTCTGGATACAAGAACCTGCCTGGGAGCTGGGGGAGGAGAACAGCCTGCAAGGGAGAATACTTTGGAGAAGGCAGTAAAAGGTCAGTCTGTATGCACATGGCTGTGTTTGCCACAGGTGCAACATCTTTGTATATCATTGTATTTATGCTCCCAGCTTTGGCCCCAACACCTGATATGTGCTGTTTGCAGGCTGTGGGATTAACAGACTCCAGGAGTAGACAAAGCCAGTAAAGAGTCAGTAGAGGTACTTTGAGTAGGAGCAAAACATGAATGCTTGTGCAGAACCATGGCAATAGTCATGAAAGGAAGAAATTTAAGGTAAATCTTTTTTATTTACTTTCTTTCTCTTGCTCTTAACACACACGCGTGAAATGGCAAGGAGTGAGACTTCAGCAAAGAGTGATGCTCAAAACACAGATTCGTTAGGTAAGCATCAGAAGAATAGCCTGTTTCAGGCAGGTGGGACTGCCCGAGAGGAAAACAGAGATTTATACTAAGCAAATGAGAAATCTGGCATCCTTTATGAATCTGGAAACATTAAAGGTTCCCCAGTAAATGACAGGGTCATTTGTGAGATATGTGCTTTCAGCTTGCAGGAACGATCAGTGAAAGAAACAGTTCTAAATCACAGCTAAATGCCTCTATACTAGTGATAGCCACTAAACAGTCCTGGGGGGAAAAATGGACACAAGAGCAGAAGAGATATGGGTCACCAGACAAAGCTGTTTGTCCTCTCCTGTACTATCAGGGAAAACATCAGTTCTGGTTGTGGGTGCAGCCAGGCAAATGGGGTACTTTTGAGCACCAGGATTAGGTGGAGAAAAGCCACTAAGGGCTGGGTCACACCACAGACCCATTCTGCAGCCAGTAAGGAGATGCAGCTGGCTGCTGAGACCCATAAATCATTGGCTTTATGTGATCTAAAGCCAGATCAGCAGGATGACCCACTGCTGCTGCTGGAGGAGAGAGGCTGAATGAATTGCTGGTCAGTATCAAAACTATCCTCCTGTGAGGAAGCCCCTGGGGGACTGCAGCCTCCAGGAGCCCAAGATGTGGCTGAAGCTAGGAATGATCTCCCCTGCCCAGCTCCACAGGGTGCAACAATGACTGCCAAGCTGCAGACCATTTGGTTTTGTGAGACAGTGACAAAGGACAGGCAGGCCTACAAAACCAGGCATCATTCATCCTGTAATCCCAGTGCAGCATGAGTCTGCCTGCGACTGGAGGAAAATCAACAGGTAACCAAAGCATCTGCACTGGCGAAAAGCAGTTAAAGAGAATATTGGAAAGAATTACTAGTGGCTGAAGAAATGCTACCTAATAGGGTACGGAATAGCATGCACCACTTTGTGGGTGCACAGGAACGGGTGCTGGCTTTCTGAGACAGATGAGCCATTCAGCCACCTACCAGTGCCGGATGCAGCTCTCAGCAAGCAAGGCTTGGCAGAAGTGCCCCTGGGCATCAGGCCAGGCAGACAGGTGCTGCAGCAAGAACTGACCTGCACCAGCATCTCCCAGGCATTGCAGGAGTGTTGCAGATGGAGCGGCATGCCAGAGGGAGCAGGGAGGAGTGTGTGCCTGCACTGCACAACCTCAGAACAAAGGTCAGAAGGAGAATATTAGGGCAAAATTAGTCCAGTGCTGATCATCTACATCTGATACCTGTCGATTTCTGAAGAGCATTGATTGACAGGCCCTGACCAAAAGAAGAAATCTGGCCATTTGTGCAGGCAGGCAGCTGTCTCTCCTCACTCTGAAAAGCCCAGGAGCAAGTATGGGGGGACCTTGGGAGCCTACTCATTGAAGCCCTAGCCTCAGTCCCTATGGGACAACCAGATCTCCAACCTGCTGCCTCAGGAGGACAGTAGTGAATAAGATAGAGCAAAATTCAGCAGCCCTGGGCATTTGCTAGCAATAAACCCAATAAGAGAGCAAGACTGAGAGAAATTTTTCTCTCCTCTTTTTTCTTTAGGTCCATTACTCCAGTTTTGAGTTTTTGAGTATCACTAGTATCCCAGAGAGGTCCTGAGGAAACATGTAAATACACCAAGCAACTACATGATTACTTTTTTTTTTAATACCACAGTATTAAAGGTAATAAGGTGCTGCCCTTACAACAACATCTGAACTCTTAATTTTTCTGAGGAAAAGAAATAGTATTTAACATGATGACACTGCACTGGGAATGTCTAGGCATCTAAGAAAGCACTGAAGAGTTCTGGGTGCTATAGAGCAGGAGGGATAGTGTCAAAAAAAACTACCCTATAAAAGAAAAGCAACTACTACAACTACTTAGTGCATGATGAACATGCAGTCAAGCCACTGAGTATCTATGCCAGCCAGACTAGGGTGCTCAGCTGATGTACATCAACCAGTGCAGAACTGACTTGTTCTATTTGAAAGGAACTACATGGCCATATTAAATTGTTACTTCTCTTTCTCAAAAATGGGCTATGTGGAGGGCATTCAAACAAGATCCGAGATCATGAAATGCAAGGTACATTTTCTTAGAGAGAAGACCTTTTCTGAGAACAAGACCTCTTCCCCTGGGTACTTACAAAACAAGTGAAAGGCGGGAATGACAGTAAAAAGCCAGGGGCAAAACTGCACAGACAAGAAGAGATGTCTACTTGTAAATGCTGTGCTCTTGCAGAAACCCTCCTAGGGACTAAACACCAGTAAGAGACTGATGAGCAGGAAAATCAAGACCCTGAGGTAAAATGACAGACAGGTTGGCAGCAGCCACAGGCACGATGGTACTGGAATAGACCAGCAGCTCACAACAATAGATGGAGCCAAGGGCGAAGCCACTACCAGGATGGTGACTGAGTGGAAGACCAACCGTTGGGCAAAGGGCAACAGTGGGATCTGTAGCAAGACATTGGGCATAGCTGGTACTCAAGGCAGCAGTGGAGATAAAGCTGGATCAGCAAAAAGCAGCTGGCAAGCACACAGGATAACAAGGAAGGCACAGGAAGATATCAGGAATTAACCGATTTGACACAGGAGTGCTGGAGAAATGAGTGTCACAGGAAGCCAGAGGAGCAACAGAGCACCAAACAGCAGGACTCAAGCAGCCAAGGAGGCTTGTAAAGCCTCATCAGTAACAATAACACAAATAAGATGTGGAAGACTGGACTGAAGAGAAGCACACTTGAAAGACAAGGCTCAAGGTAGTGCTAGAAGGTAGCAGTAAAAGTCAGAGCCCAGTTCAGGCTATGTAGAGGGAGCTACATGCTCAGCCATAGCTGCCAACATGGCAGCAATAAACAATTAAGAGGAGAGATTAATGACCTTCACAGGTCTTGGAAGGAGCATGTGTGCCCGCAGTGAGGGGCTTGAAAGGGGCATCAGAAACTGCATCTGTGTTTGCTTGGCTTGAATGGCTGCTGCGGCTCAGGTTTTACAAGTGTAGGCCCCTTTCATGTTGTTGTCCGGCACCCAGAACATGAAACACTTGAGGTGAAATCCTGCCCCCACTGAAGTTAATGGGAGTTTTGCCTTGAGTCTGGTTTCTCTCTGCTCACACTATCTAGTATAAGGAAAGACAGATCCCACCTCAAAAGAGAGGAAGGGGGGTGGGGCAGTGGGCGGAAAAGAGGCTAAAGAAAAGCATTAGTGCTGCTTTGCTGGTGAGTGTGTGCTGGTGGTAATGGGACAGGACTGGTGTTCCTTACTGATGGGGACTGAGGCAGGCCCAGGACTTGCTGAACTGAATAGACCGGGAGCAGGACTGAGTGGGCTGGAAAACCTTCACCAAGAAGGGAAGGAGATAAAAGGAGGGACTGGCAGGAGAACGGAAGAGCAGACTCAATTAAAAGCTGCACCAAAGAGCTCCCAAATGGCAAGGGGCGATCACTCTCTTAGGGCAGGCTCAGGCCACCAAAAAGGCACCTCAGCAACACCAGCAAAGACACAGTAGAGCTGGGAAAAGCATGGGGACAAGTTTGCTGCGGTGCCTCTTAGGTGTCTTTGTTTTCCTGCTTGTTGGCAGGGCAAAGCACACACCTCATGCACTGCTGGCATGGGTAACCTCAGGGCTTTGGAAAATGAGAATGGGAAAGCTTGTTGCTTCACGGTTTGAAGAAATGGGAAAGTTTGTTTCTTCTTCCTCCCACCATGGGAAGGAAGGCAACAACATTACCACCAGGTCTTTGTATTTCAGCAGGAGACATGAATCCTGTGGATTACTAAAAAGCAAGTGGCGTAAGCATGAAGACAGGAAGATTACATGCAAAAGGTAGTTGAGTATTTGAAAGCTGTGTAAGACGCTGCTAGAGAAAAAGTAGCAGCTGCATGCATCTGAGCTGTGCCAATTGCTTTGACTCCAGCAAGTAGTTTTCATTATATCTTTGGAAGAGAGACTATGGAAGACACAATAAAAGACCTTGCAGAAGAGGTTCCTTCCTTTAGCTGAAAGCTACAATTGTGATACATACAATTCCTGATTGTCACAGTGCTGCAAAAGCTCAGAGAGAAAGGAAATTCCCACAGTAGAGCTGCCAGTGACAAATGACAGCAGTGCTGAGAAAGGTAGAAAAAGAGCCAGAGCAAGAGAAGTCTGTGGGCAGACCTGCTTAGCGCTTCCACACCCCCCCCCCTCCTACCCACTCCCCCCGCTTTGGCTGGAATGTGTTCTTATGGGAAATGCCCACTTGACTATATTGACATTTCCCTTTTCCATTTCCTTCAAGAATGCATGTCTGAAGCCAGTTGCTTGCCTAGAAGTCTGTTGTTGCTTTCCGGCTGGAATGGACATGAATTTCCCAGGAGGCTACGATGGCAGAGTCCAGCATCTTTGCCCCACAGGACCTGGCAGCAGTGCCAGGGTCCCCATGCCCCCATCAGCACTGGGGCAAAGGGCTGGGCCACCACAAGCTTTTGGCAGAGGGAGTAGGCAGGCACTGAGGAAGCACAAACCTTTCAGTTTTCACTCTCCTTGTCCATGTGGAAAGTAATTTCTGGGAAAAAGACTGTGGTTTCTATTTTCTTTCCTCCTGGATGTAAGGGGCATCACCCGCAGTGCAGACGCAGCTCCAACACCTCATGGCTGCTGGGCTATTCCATGTCTAGTGGATAGCCTGAACCCTGCCTGCCTCCACACAGCCTCAGCTCATCCCTCTGCATTACTGCACAAGAGCTGTTTCTAGCCCATCGGGCTGTTGTGAGGCCTAATTACCAAGTGTTTATGGAGAACCTCATTCATTAGAGGAGCTTGAGCTACATAAGTGCATATTATCATTTAGGATACTTCAAGATGAAAGGCACTTAAGTGCTTGACAGACTGAGAAAGCAAATGTATACAGGAATCAAGCCATTTGCGTCTGAAATGAAGCATCTGGGCTGAGACATAACAACTGTTTCAGGCAGCAGTGCAAGGTGAGAACAGCAAACCCTCAAGGTTCAGCTGAATGTCCGAAAGCATCAGCAGTGCTGATGCCTGGGGGGGCTGGCTGGGCTGGGGGCTGCCAGAGGGACCCTGGCACTAGGGTTGATGTCCCTGTGTAGGTAGTCCAAACCAAGGAGCAGAATGGCTCCAGCTAGGACCTGCTGGGCTCCTGATGGAGCCTGTATGTCTTGAAGGGTACGGCCAGTGGGTTTGCAGCTGTGAGCTTCCCCTTGTGGCTCTTTCCCTGGGAGAGGAGGAGAAATGGGGAGAACAGGGATGGGAGAGGTTGCGTGCCACGTGTCTGCACCACAGCAGGTCACCTAGGTGGGGCAGTGCAAGTGCAGGGCAGGAAGGTTTCATCGAGCCACCCTTTTCATGGCTATTTTGCATGCATAACTTTGAGCTGAAATAAATACCAGTGAATGATTTAAGTCTTCTGCAACAGGCCCTGTAGCCTTTCAGAGGTATTATCAGTGTGCCTCCATTAAGGAGTTCTGTTTTTTTCCATGATAAATCCATGCTACACCATGCCTCCCACGTACACCCAAGTACTCAATTTCTGCAGCAAGTGCAGATAGCAATGAAGAGCCCTGGTAGGAAACCAGAAAGCAGACTACTGAGTACTACAGACCATTTGAAGCACATACTGTAGTGAGAATGACGCTCTGTAAAGCATCTTCATGAGCTACATCCTTGTTTTTGCTTTGGCCATGCTAGGAGTCTTGAAAAGCATATATTCTACAGCATTTTTGCCAAGCTCTTGAACCTCATAGGATTAGTATGTATTGCTAAATTTCTTCTCCTTTTTTTTTTTGGGTTCTGTTTCTTAAGCTGTGCACAACACCCTGATATTAAAGCACTGAGTAAAAAATGCACTGGACTATATTTTGAAGAATCATTGGAAAAGCTGGAGGAAGATTTCTTAGGTACTTTCTAAGTTGCTGAGCCCTAAGTATGTGTACAGTACACAAAGTTTGGACCAAAGTACTCCACTCATCTGACTTCAATGTTGTTTCTTCAGATATGGGACAAACTGTTCCATATTTGCCACCTAATAATCATGAGGGTCTTTATTTCCCAAATGTCGCACTCCAATTTATGCTTTAATTTAAGTCATCCATTTTTCTCTCACTAATTGCACTCTCAGAGGAGATCTTATCATTTGCACTGTCCACCTGTGCACCACTGCTCATTTTTTGCATCCTCTGTTCTCCTCTCCCTTGTATCAACCCCCTTATCTGCGTCAATTACTGTAACTTCTAAGAACATGTATGGTGAAATCCAGATACCTTCACTGGGCATTTTAGCCAAGCCATAATGTATTTTGGCTGAGTCTCCATTTTACTTTTTTGACTAAATCCTTTATCTCACAAGAGTAGATGTAAGTTATTAAAAACATTTGATGGGGTCTAAACCAATTCTTCTTGCCAAACTGCCAAACAGCGATTATAAATAATCAGATCCTGTGTAAGTCAGTAGAGCTTCATGACCTTGGAAAGGATCAGGAGGGCTTTCCTCTCTTAACAAACCCAAAGCTGTTCCAGTGCCATATGACATAACCTGTTGGTGTCTGGGGCTGCAGAGGAGGAGACTGTAGGGATCACACCCCACCATGCAAGGCAGCTGGGGGTTTCCTCACAGCTACTGCCATGCACCCAAGGGCTTTGGCTTTTGGCTGTTGTGTCCCCCACTTTATCATCCCTGTGGCATCCTTTGTTGCCCCTGACATGATCTCACCACTCACTGCTGTTATCTTCCTCTATAGAGGAGCACAGAGGAGCTCTGCTACTGCTTTGTGCATGCAGGGGCTGGGGCCGTTAGTTATCTGCAGGACCATACGTGAGCAAGACATCAGTTATCAGCAGGTTGCCTTGCAGCTCACCAGAGTAACAGAACTTAAGCCTAAAACAATAGTTAACCTTTGCTGGCACCTGCAGTCTACATCTGTCTTGAAAGAGACCCTCAACTGGGAGTCCGGAGAGTCTTAAAACTCCCCGAGTCCTTGTGCTGCTGTACATCTCCACTCTATGTGACTCATAGGAGAGGCGTTTTGCCCTCTGCACAACTGTAAGTGAAACTGGTTTTATTCATATTGCTGTATTTAGGACCAAAAGTGTTATCCCATTCTGGTAAAGACACACTGAGTCATTCTGATACTGACAGGACAGCATAGGTAATAGTAAGAAGTCAGTATTACTGAATGCCACTTTTATGTGAATTTAAGGTTGCAGAAAAAGTAAATCAGTCTTAAGCTATGATGTATAAACATAGCTTATTTTACAAGTAAATTGTAGAACACCACAAGGAGGTAGAATATTGTCTAACTTGTGCAAGCATATGGATGTATCTTTTGCATTTTATTACTATTTTCTTATGAAAAATCAGTGATTTTGAGGATTTAGAATAAAAAGGACCCTGTGATGCAACCAATACCTTCAGCTGCCTGGGTCAGAGCTGCAGCACCTCTCCCAGCGCTGCAGTACACAGGCAGGGACTTACTGTGAAGATTGATCTCCCTCCAGCATCACTGACATCAAACTTAATTCATCAGGATTCTCAGGAAAATGTAAGATTGTAGGAAAATGTAGCAATGTACGATTTCTTCCAGCTCCAGGTTGAGGCTTTTGAGAACTTTAGCATCATAGAGAACTGTTCCTGAATATGTGCAAGGTGGACACAGAGGAAACATGATGCCCCCCTCAAATATGTAGACATTAGCAAGCAGATGTCTGTGAACAAAGAAGAGAGTGGAGGAAGAAAGAATGAGAGGAAAAATCAAACAAATGGCAAATCCCAGACAAGATAATAGGGCCAAGGCAAATTCACAATTAGTGCATGACACAGTACTGAACCCCTAAAGCTCTATTAAGTCCTGTAAGTCTGAAAGTATACAGCTGAAGGCACAGGCTGAGTTAACTTGTTAATATTGCTGAAACTGGAAGACCTCTAACTCAACCTCTGTTGACTATTCTGAATAGAGATATGAGAAACACACCTTATCTAACACAGTGCTTGATCTGGTGTGCCAGCTTCGAAGGAACAGCTCCTGCAAGCATGTTTCCCTAGGGCTGATTAAACACTGCAAGGAAACTTCCAGAGTCAGAATTTACATGGTGGAGTGGTAAGTTTAAAAATGAAGTTTAACAGAATGTTTCTGTACCAGCTGCTTGTGGAAACAGTTACTCCAATGAAGAAAGCATTTCTTAGTAATACACTGTGCTGTTGCGTAAGAACAGGAGAGGGATACTAAGTAGGCAGAAAAAAACGAAGTAGTCTTTCTTTACCCAACTTCACAGATACACAGGAGGGAAACAAGCACCAAATATTGCTAATGAGTGAATGAAATGTCAATAGTTTTTCCTTAGTGGTAATGAAAGACACGTTATTCCATGCTTGTTATAGGGGTAGGGGTAAGGATGAAGAAGAGAGATGGTGAATATAAAAACCATTCCACATCCCCTGGAAAAACCAAAGAAACTCAGAAGTGGTAATGGGGCTAGGTCTGCTAGAGAGGGCAGGGAGGTGTCATGTCGTGGTGAGGGGAGGAATGGAAAAGGGCCTTCATCCTGCTGTGGCCTGTAAGGCTCCCCTCCTTTGCCAGGACCAAGACTAATAAGACAAATTCATGTGCAAGTTGGTCAAAGTTGCATCCTTTTTGTATTTCCTTCAATCCACCTTCATTTGCTTTACTTTAAAGGGATTTAAATGTGTATGTCTTACATGTCAAGAGGCTGAAGGATGGTACAAGACAAAGCAGCATGTAAATCATAGCAGTTAATTTTCTTTCTGTCAGGTGAGATCAAGAAGTAAAGACGAGTCAAATTTAATTTAAAGGGGTCTAAGCCATGCTGCTATTATACAGCCATGGTCTAATCCTACCCAGTGTTTCTCCAATCAGTTCTCCTTGGTACAAACGCTCCTTAAGCACCTTTTCTCAGCATGACCAAGGCTGATAGGTCTAAAAAGTAACAGAAAGGGACACTTTGTATAGAAAATAATTCTTAACCTTTAATGCAAAATCTGCTCCAGTGTATTGCATTAGAAAATCTGTGAAAACACACAGTGAAAACAGGAGCTAGAAAACAGCCTCCCTTTGACTTACATGAGACCTTTTTCTAATAGATTAACAAGAGTTTCCCTTTCTACCACAGGGTAAGAACTTGTCAATTATAAAGCAGCTCCAGGAAAGCAGATCTTCCTGCCTTGCACACTCAGATCTTGGGGGGAAAATAGAGGGGGATGGAAAAGACATTTGTCAGGTTGTGCTTAAGGGCAGGCCAATTTCTGTACCACTTCTGTGCTGCAAGCGTGCGAAGGGTTCAGTCAAGGCAGAGAAGAGTCAGAGGCTCGTGACAGTAGGAGAGGCATCTGGCAAGGCTCTTGCCCTCCTGGGAAGATAGACTTTTCCAGGGACACTCTGCAGGCAGGGCAAGCCATGCCTGCTTGCTGGAACATGGTTGATGCTGTGTTTCCATTCAGGATGGCTCCAACTTCCACCTGCCATGTACCCGAAATGCACTGAGGGCCTGCTCCCACCACCACCAAGCCCTCCAAAAGGAGCCCACCACCATGGGCCACACATGGGAGGTAGAAGTGCTTTATCAGCTGCTCCTGAGGCAGGCAGCCAATTTTAGTTGTTGGGAATCCATCAGCAGAGCCCCCTTTGCAGTATGTGGGGAACAGCTACAAAGGAAAGGGTCTGCAAAGCACAGTTTGCAGTTCAGTGGGTTCATCCTTGGTTTGAGGATGAGAAAATGTATGGAGTTTTCTGTGCAGCCAGGAGAAACTCAGTTGTACCAAGTGGAAAACCCCACTGTAGGGTTTCCCAGCTTCTCTTACAATTTACATAGTGAATAAAGCTGTTATGGTGATGGGAAGGGTTATAGTCAATATAAATCACTCCTTCAGGAAAACACTGGGTATTTTCCTATGTATTTGTGGGAAGAACTTCAGGGCCTGTGTTGAGGCCCCCATATATCAAGTCGATCCTTTCAGGTTTATGACAAAATGAAAAATCTCTTGGAGATTCTCTGCAGTTGAAGGGCATTAGGAATATTTACCAAGCAGAAGGTGCCCTTAGCATAGCAAGTGATTAGGTTTAAATGCTGCAAATCTTTCAAGATTAATAAAAAGCTTTACACTCTATTCTTTTCATGCCTGTTTTGGGTGTGAATAAAAAGTAACTTCATTAAAGTCAGTGAATTACAACCATTACCAGTATGGGTGGAGAATGGGCTCTCTGGAGAGACTCCAAGGTTTCATCATACTGGTTTGCAGTCTCTCTTCTCACTAGGATATGCTTTTTTTGTTATTTTGTCAGGTCAGGCTGAAAGAGATTAAATCCTAGCTTCAATAGCTGTTCAGTAGTTTAAGGTCTATAAAATACTTATGCACTCAACAGCTCGCTTCTGCATAATAACTTTCAAAGATAGATAGATAATTCCATCTCCGAGGTTTTCAGCTGATGGCATTAACTTCTAATATGCACTTATTTACTGCCCCTAATGCTTTTCTCCTCTTTGGCTACCTCCAGCCAGGCAAAGCCTGTGCTATTGACTTATTGCAAGGAGAGGTGCAAAGCATGATGAGGAAAGGGCTCAGGAGAGATGTGCAGCTGAAGGGAGCCTTTCCTGCTGCTGTCATTTGGGTCAGTGATAAGCCATTATCCTGGGAGTGGCATAACCACAGATGTGGATTCTGCTCCCAGGAAGGCAGTGATCCACCTGCTGCAGGTTACAACTGCTAGTTCTGGTGAAGCTGGGAAAGAAAGCATGAGATTTTCCATTCCTCAACAAGCCTCTGGCCCCCACAGTCTCAGACCCCCCCCCCCTCCCCCCCAGTCTCCCTTCACATTCAATAGTAACAAATCAGCACTGCAGAGAGATACAAAACATGGTCAGGAAAAGAAGAGAACCCCTATTTTCGGGGAAGCAAACCAACAATGGGCTCAGCCAGCCGTTTGTGGTCTGCTTGGCAGGACCCAGATTGCTTTTCTTCCCTGGCTCCATGCAGCGATAGAAGAAGGGCTGCAGCACTTAAGGCCTTGGCACCGTCACCTTGGTTGGGATTTGGAGTTACTCCAGGAGACCCAAGAAACCTGCATCTCAGGCCAAAAACTGGAGGCTGGGAGTACACCAAGCTGTTCTGAAGGCTGGATGATTTAAGGTAGATAGAAGCAATTTGAAAATGCCTATTGCCTGGCTACTCCTTCAGACTGTGAAAGTGCTTGTGGATGCCTCCAAGGTTTCAGCTGCTGCAACAATGCAGTTACTTCTTTTTAGGTGCCTTGCTTTTCCCAGGAGCCATTCCCACCTGCAAAAAGCTAGAAGGAAAAAGATGGTAAATTCAAAGGAGAATCTGCAGAAGCATTTGACCCTCTCAGTTAAGAAGGAGCATGAAAGCTCCTCACTCACATAATTTCTTCTAAGAAATTGAGTGTATTGGTTACTTCCCCAATTTCATGTTGGGATAATGACAATATCAATAAAGGACAGAAATGTCTTTGACGCATTTCCAGAAACAAAGCATGTGAAGCTCAGTTGTGTCCTTGGACTCACACAGTATCATCTATTGTTTGCTATGGTGGTTTTACAGTCATGACAGGGTAGTCTGGATTAGGTTCAAGCACAGTGTTTAACCTCACGTGGCTACTAGCAAAACTGCTGTGTTTACAGTATTTGCTCATTCTGATTATGCAGTCTTGTGTTGTTTATTCCCAGAAAATTATGAATCATTATGGGACACTGCCTTCTCCATTCACTCTTACAGACTATTAGGTTTTTAAGAATAAGGGTGTAGAGCAGCATCCTCCTGGTGGGTTTTATGAGAAAACAAGCACACTAACAGATGTATTTCTTCAGCAGTAAGTAAATTCACCTGTTTGAACAACATTTCCCCATACAAAATTCCCACTGCTGCTGTAATCTCCAAATAATCATCAGCATTTGGAAGACTATTGGAAAACCTTCAGGATTAAGGAAGTAATTATTTTGAATCTGGAACTGAAACTCTGAAAACTGCAGAATTCTGCTTACAAATTGCAGCTTCACAGTGTCTTGAATCCACACCTTTGCCATATATATGGGAAAAGCAGTGCAGGTATCCCGAGATATTCCCTGCCTTATTCTGACACATTCTCAAGCTCAAATCTGATATCTGCCCTATAGATAGGTTGGTCTTAAATGAAATCCTTCAGAAAATATATTATGGAAAAATGTGTTGGTATTTCTGATGAAAAATGGAGGAGTTACAAGGACAGTTTAAAACCACTCCACGCCCATGCATTGTTGATGTTTGAAGATGGAAACAAGGAGGTAATCAAAGCACAACAGTGCAAACGGAAGACGTGGGACATGGTGGCAGCTATGGTATCAAGGCTGCAGTGCTGTCATGCTTACAGTGAGAACCTTGGTGTCTGGATCTGCCTACTTAGTCCACAGCATTTACTTTACCATTGGCTCTTCTGCCTCCAATCACACATTCCAGGTAAATCCTGAATTGACAGTCCTCTGAAAACATTACACTGGGGGGTTTAACTGTGAGATAAAAGTGATCTTCAGATGGAAAATATGACACTGTACTAACAGTTGCCTAGAAGGGAAGGAGTTATACATGATGGCTGGTAGCACTGGCACCATCAATGTGCGGAAAACCAGCTCTGGTACTAGGAGGAAGAGATCTATATCTCAGTCTAAACGGCTCTGGGGGTATGTGTTATCTGAGATATTTTTGGTTAGTGAGTGAGAGTTCACTAAAGAGACTGCTATTATCCTACTGAAAGCTCCATGACCATCTTCTTCCACTCATGGGCAGTGCTGAACAAATCAGAAGCTTTTCTGGCCTGTTTTCAGTCCAAAATTTTTATAGTTCTGGGCAATTTCTAAACGCTGAGTTATGACGCTGTAGTTTTCTTGACATGCACTGTAAGTGTGTGTGCACGAGAAAGACATGGGAAGAGAACAGGGAATATTTCTCTTCTGGCAAAACTGCTATACCACTCCCCTTAAAAAAGTGAAAATACATTATGTTTGTAAGTTGTGGCTGTTGTAAATGTTCTATTTTATGTACCATGTAAAAAAAAAAATAAAAATCTTGACTTATATTATTTCAATAAAAAGTTCCTTCTAAATTCAAGGTGCAGCCTCATGCCCTAAATAGGAAAGTCTTTTACAGGTTTTGTGGATATTTGAAAAGCAGTGCTCAGGATAATGCTCTAACGTGTATTGTAAAAATAATAGTTTTTAGATAATTGCTTCAGTAATTTCAGGATTAGCACTTGGACAAGCTGTGGATGTTCAGAAAATCCCTCTTTAGAACCACGAGACTGTGCGTTGGTGGGGAATGTGCTCCACTCCTACAGGGACCAGGCAAACATATGTTCATCCACAGCAGTGACTGTACCCGCTTCAGAGAGGTTTGCTTCAAGTGACCCTCATCATGACTCTCAGCCAATTGTGCTTTTCAAATCCTATCAGACTTTTCTACCAGCTTTAATTTCAGCCACAGCTTCTATCAGGATTCCATAAAATATTGGAAGAAACAGCAAACTTCAGCAGACAGCTGTTTTCAGGCGATCTGTACAGTAACAACACTGCTGGACTCTGGAAAATCTTCCAGAAGGATGGCTACAGTGGAGGCTATCGCCATCTCTGTTTGTGATCCTCATGGTCAAGAGACCCTTACCTGAAGCCCAAGGAAGGAATACGTGTACATCCACAAAAACTGACTACCTTGAACACAAGCCAGACACTGAATTAAGACATGCCTGTAGCTCCAACTAAAGAACATAGCTCTGGTTCAAATAGTCCATGAAAGTAGGTAGAGGAGCTGAATCCCATTCTTACAAGGCAGACAAAACACTGCTAGATACAAAAAAGCTATGGGGCTCAGTGATGCCTCACAGTGCCATCCAAAAAAAGCCATTTTAGGTGACTCCAGTTCAGTCAATACTTTAAAATAAGGTGACTGGGACTAGGAAGAGGATGCAGAAGAAAGAGTTGGATCTAGCCTGCTTACAGGCGAGAGAGTATGTGGGAAGGTTAGGTCCTCAGAAGACCCTGCCTCCTTCTGAGGGAGCTACCTAGAATGAGGTAATAGAAAATAGGAGAGGTGCCACTGCTCTGAGGAGTTAGAGCTGGCTCAGAGCTTCATGTCACTAGTCTCTGCCCAGGCATGGCCCAGAGGTGGGAGTCTTCCCCTGAGGCTCAGCACCCAGCTGGGTAGGGCTTGGGAACCAGTGGCCATGTTGACCCTATTTTTACCTGGTGTTTTAGTCATGGGAGGACCTCCCTGGCAGGAGAATTCTGCTTTTGGATGATGTCATTGCCTCAGGGGTTCTGGCCATCACCTCATGCTTTGAAGTGTACCCTGATGACTAACAGTTATCCCTGTTGACAGGGGGTATCAGGGACTAGAAGTGGGGTACAGAGCATTGCAGTGGTCATAGTTCATTGAGGATTTATCCCTCAATCTCAAGGAATCAGGGACTTGGTTTGGGAAAGGTTGTTGAAAATGCTTTTCTCTCAAACCTATCAGAAGTTAGTAGAAAGATTCCTTTAGCTGTATGGGTTTGAACAACATGGGAATCTGGCCTTGTGGCAGTAAGAGATTGTTCCCTGGAGGGTACGTTCTGAAACTAATGCAATTTTCCTGCATATTTGAATGAGACACTATTAATATGTATTGACTGCTCACTTAGCAATAATTGTATCTACTTCATTACTAATGACAGTAATGTTGCCATTTAGAAATTTTATTTAAAATTTGCAGCTGAGGGGGGATCCCAGTTTCAATACTGGATTCCTATTTAACAGAGCTTGGATCAGAACCTCTTTAATGGTTCTTTGAAGCAATAAAGAAAGTTGTATGCTCACAAATCATTAACATTCGAAAATGCCATCCAGGCTGCTTTAATAATTCATCCAGCAATTAAAAGAGCTAGAGTAAGGGTGAAACTCTTTTAAAAGCCCTGTGCATTGGCTTTTCTGCTTCACAGAGCTCCATCTTAATTATAGGATCAAGAACACTTTCTACTTTTCATGTCTAGCTACAGAGTCTGCTGAAATCTCAAAACCAATCAAGGGGTGAGAGCTGGATGCACTCTTTCTGTTGGGGTTTCCAAAGAAATTAGAAGGTAGAAGAGAACTGGATCTCAGTGCTCTGGATGATAGACCATGAGTGTACTCAGGAGCATGCCTGCCTTGTCTGGCCAAGCCTCCAGTTGCTGAGCTCTTCAGGTGTGGGTCCAGTCTTATAAGTGAAAGGTCGAACTACAAGTCTGGTGTTCGTCATGTTTCTCCAGAGCTACATGGTCAACTGTGTCTTGCAGGTGTGATCATAAGAAGTAAGATACCTCAAACCCTGCCAGAATATTGTCTGGAAATTAAGATTGCCTGCCTGGTTCTTCTTTCTTCTGCCTTGCCTGGTTCTTCTTTCAATGTGTTTTGCTACAGTGTTCATTGGCCAAAGTAACAGGAAGGTGCTGCCCACCTTCTGCATGGCCCTTCCCATAAAAAGTGGCCCACCACAACTTTTGTGGCCCTCTACCCTTCAAACAGCATCTATACTCCTGCTAATAATAGCCTTCCTGTAGCTGACAGAGCCTCACAATGTGCTCTGAAATTTTAACTAACATTGCACACACCTATTAATCTCTTGACAAATAAAATAAATTAATGGTGAACTGAAATCTTGTGCCATAATAGGGTAGGCCTTGTAAGGCTTAACTCAGCAAAATTACATTTAGATGTCACTCAGGCAGTCACTGCTAGGGTAATGGGGACTTTCTAATAGGATTTCTTTCCCTCTTCAGAGTTTCCTTCAACACTGGAGTAAGCATTTTATTAGTCTTGCTGACTCACACCTTTAATTAGGAAAGAGCAATGTTTTCTGTTCTCTGAATAATATACTTAAATAAAATGTTATAAGTACTCAAATGTATTAAAATATTTAACAAAATATTCCATAATTTAATGTCATATATATTTCTTGGCAGCAGTGAACTCCATGAGCCTGCAGCTGTAATTGAACAATAAATTAAAACTATGATTTCAGCCCATGTATTATAGATGTGTTTGGGGTCTTTACCAAGCTCCTTGCTGATACCACGTAATCAGAATTCCTGTTCATCAGACAAACTCTTTCTATGTATTTGTATAGACAAGGTTTGGTATTGCAGCAGTAATGCCTGCAAAGTTGTATCTGACTGCAATTTTGAGGTCTTAACATGTGGAAACTGGATAAAGCTATGATGCCTTTTCATTCAAAGCTGAAACATAGCCACTAAGTTTATTTTTCTGACCTGGGAGATTTTTGGGTAGGTTATTTTCCAGCTTTGTACGAATTCCTTAATAGTTTATTCACATACAGAAGTGGCTCTCTGCACATCTTGCTAGAACTTGATATTTAGAGTATTTACCTTTCCAGTCCTTCAGAGATCTTTATCCACTGCTTATAGAATCAGGTTTAATCATGACAGATGCTCTGTAAAGATTATTGAGAATACTATTCAGTATGTACTCAGGAAGCTGAAAAGAGGTTCCTTTTCCTCTAGCCTACTGTGTGTGAAGATTCAAATTCTGTTTCTAGGCTGGATCTATAGCCAAGTTAATCCAAACTGCCTCCATTCAGTTTATGCAAAGTACCTCTAGCTCTGGGAAATGCATTTGTTATTTTGCAAACACGTATGCTTAAATTTGGATTCAATTGCTTGCCTCTGTTGTGGCAAAGCAATATTGTAATGGAACAAATACAGAGTCTGCTTTCGCTTGTGTTTTGGCTAGTGCTTCTCCTCAAGGCTTTGCAGGGCCTCAAGAGAAACTGCTCAGTAAAAAGTCATCTGTGCTGATGCCCTCCATGGCCCATGAAAACTGACCCCAAAACCAGTGCCAAGCTATGAAAGTTGCCATGTCCACGTTAGGGGGGAGAAAAAATAGTTACTGCTATTTCTTACTGAGGGATTTGGGTGTGCTCTGCTCCAAAACCTGTCCCTTGAGGTTGACCATCTGTTGTTACTGAATCTGCTCCAAACCCCGTGTTCCTGAGCATGACTGTCGAGAAACTTGTGGTAAAACAGTCCTTGCAGTCTGGACACCCTCAAGTCTCCCAGGACCCTGCACTGCAGGGTACCCAATAGCTGAGTGGCGACAGCCTGTCCTGTTTGGATAGTGAGTAGCAGAATATCTGCCAGCACAGGGTGCTCCAGTGGCTGTACTGGTTCTGTGTTTGAGGCTGTGATTCACACAAGGTTTTTATGAAGGTGATGCTGTCAGGACAGCTGTTGGGGCATCTGCTCCCTGGAGCAGAGTGTTAAATGTTACCTCTCCTTTGCTTATGCAGTGTGAATTTTGCCTGGGAAAACAATGGATATTTGATGTCTCTCTGCTTTATGCTCTGTAATTATAAGGGTGTTTTGGAGACTCCACTCCAATCAGTATTAGATAACTTGTGTTAGGCTGGCATGACTGAGCAAATTCCTTAGTTTGAAGTTAAAACTGGGTCTGTATGACAACCTTTTGTTCCTAAGTGCATGAGCTCATTTTTGGTATTATAAGATTTCATCCTTTTCCTCTACTTTAGCCCTGAGGGCCATTTGCTTCTTTTTTTTGCATGGTATTCTGCTATTCCTCTGTATTCATGATGTTCCTTAACATTAGGTCACCAACTAATTTATCAGCACAGTTCTAATGGTTTTGACAAGGTCATTATCAAAATATTAAGACTTTGGAGTCTCGCCTAGTAACCTCCTTCCAGCCACATACTTCTTGCAGGATTACTCATTGACTCCTTTTCCTTTTACACTCCTACCTCTAAGCCAGCTTCTTACTCACCTTTCACTTTCCCAATTCACCCCAGCTTTTCCAGTTTAAAGAAAGGATTTCCATATGACCTATAACAAAATACTATACTAAAGTCCAGAGCGTTTAACTGGAACATGTTCTTTATTAGATAAATTTAATGTCTTATCAAAAGCAATCTGGCAGAAGCTACCTTAAAATCACTCCTGTTGTGTTTTATCACATTTTCCCTTCACATTCATGTCTTTAATTATGATTTTCTTCAGAATCCATTTTAAACCCTAAATACTGCTGAGACAGACTAATGAGTCTAGACTTGATCTGAGCACTTTGTTTTCCTCCTGAAGCACCGGTCTTGCCATTTTTGTGCCAGATTTTTCAGAACACAGGGATGAGATCATCCTATTTCTCTGAACCAAATGCACTGAACTCCTTGAGTTTTGTTTCCACCTTGATTTCCAGCTCTTGTTCCCATCATCTGTCTTTTCCTCACATGACTGAGTTCATCACTCTTGTGGGAAACTGAGGCTAGGTGTGTATCCATAGTGTCTCACTTCTGTTTTCCTTGCATTTTATACTGCTGAAGAACTTTTGCTCTTTTGCCTCAAGCTTTCTGAGATCAATTTCCATTTTCCTTTGGCAGTACTAAGATTAGCTCTGTTCCTCTCTTTTTGTATATCATTTCTCTTTCCAATCTTTGTACAGATTTATTCTCTTTCTTTTGGCTCTCCCTCCAGTCTAGCCTGGAATGGAAACCTGCCTTCTCACACTTTAACCTGTTTGGGACATAAATTTCTGATCCAGTTTTTGACATGCTTGTCCTGAAAGTATTTTCTTCACCGGAATGCTCAGGACTCAGCCTTAACACGCAGGTCAGCGAACTGCTGGAGCAGGTGGGATGCAGCTGCAGCAGGCAGCGGTGTGTGTCAGCTCTGCCGAGTATCCACGTTTCTCTGTTGGGGTTGCAAGCTGCAGGCTGGAGGATTGTGGGTGACAGCTGCAGAGCGAGGCAACTGCTGCAGGTGCTTGCTGCAGGAATCAGCCCTCGCTGTGATGCTGCTGCGCTCCTGAGTGCACATGCAGTATCCCAGTCAGTGCTTTGCTCTGAAATGAAGGCAGGAGCCCTGGCAGAGCATTTTCTCAGCCACTGGTGCTCTGTGTTTGGACATGACAGGAAGTGAGAACGAGGCATGAGACAAAATAGTCACGAACCAGGCTTTTAACCTACATCATCTGCAAGGATTATTGCAGATGATCATCTCAAACTTTCTGACAGAGAAAACAGCAGGAGTTCATGCTAAACCAGCACTCCATAAGCTGCAGGCCAAAGCTCAGCAATGGGCAAGGCGCATCCAGTGTAGGTCAGGATGAGGAGGAAAATAAAGCACTGGTGGCATTCTTGATTTATATAAAAGTAACACTGGGGCTGTGTTACTGCTTCTTTGAACATCCCAAAGCCTGTAGCAGGGGCAGGACATTGGAGAGATTACAAATACATTCTCAAGACCTTTTTTCCTTGATTATCATCCCTGTTTTGGCACTGGGAGTGGAGATAGTAAAGAAGCAGCTTTTACTACAAAATAACTTCCCTACTGAAAGGAGTCCTGGGAAAACTGAAGAAAGGTTTCCCCCAGTAAAGCAGCACAAAGTATTCCCACAGTGTGATGGATCTGGTCCTTTCCTGGATTTTTGTTCAAGCATTTGAGTCATTAATACCACAGCTGAGGGCTGGAATGACTGTAATTCTGGGGTTTTGGTGTGTCTGGGTGTCTAGCAGTGTATGGGAAATAAATGAGGCAAGAGACAGGCTCTGCTGCAGTGATGGCAGGCACCCGCTGCTGCACTGAGCACAGGCTTTCTGCAGACAGCAATTCTCCCAATGCTGCCTTTGTTAGGTTTAGAAATGAAAAATAGTTTCCCATTGAAGGAGTGACACTTGAGCACCCAAAGGCTTCTGCAGAATCCCTGGTTGTGTCACTCAGTGTAAGCACAGCTTTACTAGGTATTGTATGCGTTGCCTGTCATCCTGGTGCTATAGACAGGGCTGCTGTAGGCACTGGTCCGTGTGCTGCCAGCCCCAGCTGGTGTGCCCAGGTCTTGCACACCCACAGAAGAGCTGCACCTGAGTGAGCATGGGAAAAGTGAATGTGCAGGGAGCGACACAGGCAACACTGGTCCTGAGCAGGAGGCTTAGATACTCTCAGGTCAGTGAGCTGTGCAGTGGGCCTTCTGTCAGTGGTCATCACAGTGGCCAAATAGGAGAAACATCTGTTTCGTAGACAACACGCTTGTGTTGTAACATCAGGCACTTTGGACACAACACACTTGTGTTATAGCATCAGGCACTTTGGATACACTCATGTACTCAATAAAACTAAAAGTATTTCTAATCTGTAACCCACTGTACAGTACAGACACTTCATTAAACTCACGAAAGTTTAAGTCCCAACTGGTATGAACTGGCACTGAAGTCAGTGGGGCCATGCTGACCCAAGGGAGGGTCTGATCCTGAAGCCTTTAAAACATGTGATGGCATCTACATCTGTGCAGCACTGAGCACATCTTTCTTCATATCTATTTTTGTTTTGGAAAAAGGCATCTTTCTAAAAAGCCAGCATTGCCAAAAGGAATAAATACTGCAGCATGCCAATCTTCACCAGGAGAGTACACTTAGCCCTTCAAATATTTCTGTATCTTCTGTGATCTTGGGAGGCATGTTTCCTGATAAGGTAATTCCCTACTCTTATGGGAAGTGGAATTTTTTTGTTAAAGCATCTGTGTTTTTATTTCAGCAAATGAAACTTTCTGTGTGTTGGTGGTATGTTTTGATCACAGAACTTCCTTGTAACACAGTGGGAAGTCTGAGATTTTTTAATATGAACCAAAACATAATCTCAAAGAAGAATGAATGATAAAATTATGAAAAAGATACTTTATATGAAAGACAAAATATAAACCCCACAACAGTGTCTTATATAAAGCAACATCAGGAAATTCCACAACAGTTTCCCCAGAAGGGAGAAGTGAAAAAAAAAAATCCATTTTCATAGAACTGTTTTGCTGTTTATTAGGTTATTTTTTCTTTGCCTAGTTCAATAGCAGGCCCTGTTTGATAACTAACAGAGACCAAAAGCGGTGAAGATGACAGAGTTCAAATTCTCTGATATAAGAAACAAATAAAATTCTTTAGTTATTCAGAACCATTGAACTGGAACATCATAGTACAGGATACTACATTCTATCACAATTTATCTACCTGTTAAGCAAATTTATTGTTCTGTTTGTAAAAAAACCCCAAGTCCTCTACTTGTCATATTTGATCATACTGTGCATTCTTTAATGCCAAGTGCATCACTGTGAGTGCCTGTAATTTGCCATCACCCCTGAAGATGTTCTTGAAAATGAGATGTTTCATCTCAGTGGTCATACCCTGCTGACATTTCTAAAATAAATAAATTATCAGTTCTGTAGTAGTGTTATCATGGTTTAAGAGGAATTTACATAGAATGCTGTGCTTCTGCGGGAATTGTCAAACCTTAATCTTCCAGTAAGCTGCAAAACTATTATTAACATATCTCTAGGTAATGTTGTTTAGTGTTACTACTCAGTGGAATATACTTTTCATTAAAATATGAAAGCAGTCCAAATATGTTTTACCCTCAGGCATAATATTAGCTATGCTGTTTCTTGGAATGACTGCAATACAGAAATTAATCTAGTCTTAGTTCAAATGACTTTCATGTCACTGTAAAAACTGAATTCTCTGTGTGTCAAGATGAGTCAAGATGGATGAAAACGACCCTGTTAAGCAAAGTCAATACAAATGTGTATTAAAGCCACAAGTTTCAAAGCATCGAGGTCTTCCCTGTGATGTGCAGTGCAGCTCGTCTGCTCTCTATGGCACATTTCATCTGATCTGGAGTTACTCTCTAGCACATCCTGTTTGGTGAATGTTTATCTCAGCCTCATCACATGAATGAGCTTTGAGAGTATAAATATGAAGCTCTGGGACATGGCGGGTGATTCCCACTGTGAGAAGAGCAGGCACTGTATTTGGCAGAGCATAAACACTGTCCAGGGCTGGGTTCCCGCAGCTCCCTCTGCCAGATGGCTAAGAAGAAAGACTGAACAGGTTGTTGGAGCCATGCAGGTGTCCTTTAGAAAATGGAAATCCCTCCTTCATGTATCCACAAGAAGAATATAATAAAGAGTCACATATTTAAAATACAGGATATATCAAATGATTGTAGGGTGTGTTTGCAGCAAACGTAGCCCTAGAAATAATAATTAATTAAGAGCATAATAAAAACAAAGATGAAAGAAGGTTTTTTTCAGTGTGCTGGCAACAGGCTACCTTCAAGGGATTCAGTGAATTTATTGAGAAGCGAAGAGGATGGCTTGTTACCATGTGGGTAGGAAAGTGATAAATTACAGTATAATGTAATTTTAACTTAAGAAAAGTTTTTTCTTAGGTGACAGCTTTATAAGTGCAAAACTGGTGTGTGAGAATTCAGCTTAATCAAAAATAACAAATGGGAGTAAATGCTTCATTTTCACCTGGGAAAAAAATTAACTGTTGAATTAAATCAAAATACTGCTCTAGAAAAAGGGACAATTAAAATGTGCCTTAATGACATGATTGGAGAAATGGCAAAAAGTAAAAGGCAGGCAGGGTGCAAATAAGATTGCAAGGAGCTTGAAATATCTCAAGAAAAATCATAGGCAGCCCTATAGAGGAGGAAAGTTGTTCCAGATAAAGCCAAGGCTGAGCAGTGTTAACAATGGACTCATTGCTAGGCTCTGAATGCACCACAACCAGCCAGAAAATAAAACCTGGCATTAGGGAGAAACTGAAGAAATCTTTGTAGGAAGAGTAACTTTGCATGGAAATGTGATTTTGAATGTCCTGAAACTATCTATGAGTTCAGATTGAGGCACTCAGATGGTATCACTTTCATTCTTCCCTTTTTTTTTTTTTTTAGCAAGAAGAAAGGGAGAAGGAAAGAAGGAATGAGCCAGAAGGGAAATTGTCATTTCATCCTGCATCTTCTACCTCTTCTTTGCCTTTGTCTGGGACATGGGAGACGCAGCTCTAAATCCTTCCTCCTTCTGAAAGGATCAGACCTCTCAGAAATGCTCAAATAGGTGGGCATAAAGTACGCAAGGGGACTCAATTTCTTGCATTGAAAGATCAGTGGGACTGAGGCCTCAGGAAGGTGTGTGACCAGAGGGCTAGTTAGTCATCTTCACGTTGCGTCTGTGATGATTTAAAACTTTTGCACAAAGCAGAACTGTTTCACAGCAGAGGAGCCTTGGAGAAGATTACAGGCCATAAGGTAGAAGTTCTCCTTCACTTTCCCCCTGTAGATCAGGCCATGAGCTGAGCTGATGCGGGTCTTCCCCCTCTCCTTGACCCCTCTGCTTCCAGGCAATGGTGGGGCAGGGCGCTTTCTCTCCTCCGGGTCACTACTTTTTACTCTGCGCAAAACACGTCTCCTGGTGGGAGAACACACCAGTGTCCATCACCTTCCAGCAAGAGCTTATTTATGCATGGTGGGAAACAGTGCAAACTACATTGTTCTGCATTTGTAAACTGTACATGGAGCAGTTCATGGGAGTAAGTAATACAGCCTTTGGGCAGCTAAAGAAAGAGAAACAGGATGGCCAGGGCTATCACTCTGAGGAATGTGCAGCCAGAAATGACTGGATGTGCCTGGAGGTGGTAGCTGAGGCTCAGGGTCAGGATAGATCTGGGTCCTCTGTACCCTTCTCTGCCCAGAGCCAGCAAGAGCACTATGGTGCTATTGGGCACCCTTCTAGGCAGTTCTAGAGAACTCAAAGCCCAGGTGGGGGTCAGGACTGCCCAGCAATTGCCTTGGCACTGCTTGGCTGTGGCACCCCAGCAGGTTTCATAAAAAATTGCTTTGTGTTGTGTGGAACAGAAGTGAGGGAGGCAGGAAAGGGTCCACTTCTACAGGGAACTAAAAATCAGGAGGTTTGTGTCTGAGGGCTAGTTTATATGCCAGCTTCTCAACAGTGGAGTTTCTCCTGTAGATGGTTTTTCACCACAGTGTTTGGGAAGAAGATCATTACCCTCAGATGTTGATCAATACCTTCCCAAACTAACCTAAAAGACAAATCAAATGTTTGCCAAAAGAAAATACCAGACTTTCTTTTTCCTTATTTTTCCTCCACTGCTCTGAGTGAACACTTTCAGATTTTCTTTGTAAATCTCACAGCCTACAGCATGCAGTAATAACTCATTCATTATTCAAGTAACTGTTTCTGTAACTGGGTTAATAATAGTCTTCATAGCTAAGTACAGTAGTCTGGCTGGTGGAGTTAAAGTTCCCGCAGAGCTTTTGTTTTCCTCAGTTCACAATAATATTCCCAATGAAGCCATTCACAAAAACGGCTGTGCCACAGCAGCTTGTGCATAACACCCAGTGAATTATTATAACAAGATTTGTTAAAACTGCGGAGGACATTTGTAGTGAGATAGTTATCCGCAAATGATCTTTCAGGAAACATTGCTGAAAGCTCTCATTTCAAGCTATGCTGTTTTCTCTGCTGCAGTCAATTCCAAGAGTTGATGAGGTTACTGCAATATCTAAAGGTAGTTCATAATTAAAAGGTTTGGAGGATTTTCCCTCACGCAAAGCAGAATCTGAGGCACAAATACAAGTAGAAGAGCTCAATGTAGAGCCCACATTTAAAGCAGGACCTAAGGATAACTTTTGAATCAAATACTTCTGTGAGTAGAAAATTGAGAAAATCATTAGAAGAACAAGAATCTCATAATTTGATAAGGACCCATTGGTGTGAGATACATAGGAGTAAATTATGCTTTTCCTAAACTCCTAGGACTCTCTGAGTTAGAAAAATTGTACGTTAAGGCAAGACGATGGGTATAATTTATTTAGAGTCTTGAAAAGCTTTCAATAAGGTTCTGCCCATGAGACTATGAAAGAAGTCCAGTAACAAAAAAGTGAGGTACATTCTTGTCCTGAATTAACGAGTGCTGAAGAGACAAGCTGGCAGTGAAATAAATGTCTGAAGCCTGAGGTTGGAAAATATTAAGAGTGAAGTGCCCCGAGGATGTCTATAAGGACTGTTTTTTATCTATCCATGTGCAGGTGATTATGTTGTACTTATGATGATTTCCTTCACTTCCTGAGAGGACCTATTTACAACAGATAGGAGACAAATACAGACTTTCAGATGAGGAATGTACCTACTAAGATTTTTTGGAGATTTTCAGAATTGTTTCCTATGTCTTAAGACCGTAATTGTAGTTTCAGTGGATTTGCTAAGTACTGCATTTCCTAATAGCACTAAGAATTAGGTGAACAATGAAATGTCAGAATATGCTGCTGATAAAAGCTTGATCAGAAAGGAAAAGCTACAAAGGATTGTTTGAAAGCCCAGATGACTCTAATACCACCAGTAGTTGTCCTAACATGATGGCAGATGAACTTGAACTAAAAGGTAATGCATTTGAAAGAAATAATTTAAACTACTCTGACACACTGATGGCTTCTGAATTAACTGTTATCTCTGGGGAAAAGAACTGAGCATTATTGTGTACAGCTCAGTGATGATACTAAGCAGCAGAAGCAAAAAAATGTGTCTGAGATGCTGAAGTGGGGGAATGCATTAAGAAACGAGTAAGAATGCATCTACCCTAGTGCACAGATGTGGCTGCACGTGTAGCCACACGTGCACACAGGGGGGTGGCTCATCAGCCTCAGTACTGTATGCTACTTTAGATCCTGCATGTACAACGTGAACTTGATAAAAGAATATTTGAATAATTAATGTTTCTCAAGTGAGTAGACAGGCTGAGGAAGATGAAATTGGTCACTTGCAGCAGGAGCTGGTCAGTCCTTCTGGCAATGCACTGAAAGTTGGGAGCCTGGAAAGATTTGGGTTTGCATAAATGGCATCTGAGCACTAAAACTCCTTATTAGCATTGGTCCTGCTGCTCCTTTTCAGGATATTTCCAGTTGCTTCCACCAAAGTTTCTCCTTCTGCCATTTCCAACCAGGATCATGCCCTATCTTGCCTCTCATATTTATTAATTATTGTCATACTTATGGTCTGAGTTCATAAACCCATCTGGAAAAGTGCAATGGTGTCAGTCAGAACTCATGAAGGAATCATGCAAGGAAGGGCTGAGGAATGAAGCTGGAGTAGAGCAATGGCAGTGAGCCATGAGGAGTGGAGAGGAGGCAGGAGATAGTGGAACCACATGGGAACCCTCTTCCAGGTTCGATCAACCTCTCAGATGGCCTCTCTTGGGTAAAGTTTTCCTCTGTCTCCAGATCTGTGGCACACCAATGTCCCTGATACATCATTTTACAGTAAGCTCCTTTGCAAGATAAATAGAGGAAGCTCGTAACTCTGTGGTTTAGCTGCAGTTTCTTCAGCTTTGACACCACAAGATAACCTCCGCAAAACGCAAACTGAAGCATGGTTATCTTTGCAACCAGAAGGGCTAAACACTTCATTAGCTTTTTAAATGAAAGCTTAGGTTCTGGAGAACGCAGTCAAATCCGAAGGAAGGACGTGATTCCTCCCACATTTTCATGAGCACAGAGGATCAACATCTTTGCCAGTCAGACGCTCTTGTTCTGGCTGTCCCAGAAAGAAAGGAAAAGGGGACTGTTGCATTTACAAGGCAACACGTTTAAAGCAGATAAAGAGAACCATGAGTAAGTAGGATACGGCAAACCTGCAGAATTCACTGATAAAAAAATTGACTGGATTCTGCAGGATTAGAAAAGCTTTTAAACATGTAATGTTTGCAGCTGCACTGGTTTCAGTGCCTGTAAATGACTCTAAGAGTAAAAATGCTTTTCCTTGCAGGCAGCACAGGCCAGGCCTGGTGTCGTGGGTGAAGTTTAGTTCAAGTTGGGGGAGCTAGGAGGTATACTGTTCTGTGCAATCCTCTTCATTTATTACGAGCTTCATCCCAGTGTTATTTGTTGTGGCCTTTCCTAGTGGCAGTAATACTGTCTAAAAATCAAAGTTTCCATTAAAAGAAGGAAGTGGATTGTTTGCTTTCATACCTGTAGAAACAAACTTGAAAATCTGACTCCTGAAGCTTCAAAAAAGCAAAAAGCAAAACAAAATCCATCTTAATCTGCATGAGTTTGGTTTTGATAGGTCATGATAGTGGTTGCTGTCAGCAATACCGTGAACAGCACCTGAAGCTGGCGGGAGTTGCAAGGAGTGTTTCAAGAGCATGAGGAGGTACGAATAGCTGCTCACACCAAGGAGAGACCTGAGAAAACAGAAGGAAGTGCTAGGGAAGAAAAAGTAGCTCTACACCTCCCTGTTCTAAAATTCTCTGAAGAAGGCAATGAAAAGGCTCCGGAAGAAGCTCAAATAGCCCAGCAAACAACAAGGGAGGTTGGATTTCAAAGGATTGCTGGGAATGAAGATCAATAGCCCCAAGAAGGAGATCTCAGTCCTGCAGAAGAGCTTTCAAAGGCTTCATCGTGTTAGTTTATTTCATGTTTTGAATGTGTGTTCATTTGGAGGGCATGGAATTTCTGACTTAGTGGGACAGCCAGAATATCCAAATAATGGGAATAAAGCATTGGCCAAGTTATGATGGTAAGAACATTCTTTAGTAAAGATTTCTTTAGTAAAAATTCCAGAATTACCACATAGGAACCAGAAATGCATGTTTTACCATTACTGGTGTGACAGGAGAATGCTGGAGACAGTGTGTTATGTTAGGGCAACCCATGTCCATATGGATCATCAACCGGGATATCTGAGACCTCTGAAATCGGAAACATTGCAACTCAGGAGCTGAATGTGTCCTTTCTTATTAAAGCAAGCGGGCACCAAGGGGAAAATGCTTGCTCCCTCCTTTAAGTTCTTCAGCAAAAAGCTAATGAGGAATTGACATAGGACCACATTTTGAAGCATAACTCACATAAAACCCTGTAACTGAAGCTGAGTCAATAGGAAATGTCATGCTGGCTTTCATAATGCAAACCATGCACCTGTCTCTATAATTCCATACCCCACCAGAAGGTACATTGGTGGAGTCTGATAATGAGCCAACATCACAGAGCCATGCTGCTGCTGGATGAACTGCACAAGGTGTCAGCATCCTGCCAGACTTATTCCCTGAATAGGCATGGCTGATGTTTCCAGGAGCTGTAAGACTTCTAGGAGAATTGCCAGTGGGGAGCAAAACCAATGCTGCCAGTAGCAGCATGGGATAGTGCCAAATTAGTACAGAAGCTCCTGTATGTGCCAAATAGCATTCTAATTACATTGCGATCAGCAAGACAAAACTGTGTCTCTTTAAAAACATATGTCTGTATTCACAGCGGGTCTTCAATGCAGAAGGGAAATTCAGAGGAAAAATGGCAGATAAAAAAGGCTTGTTTGTTTTCAGATGTGTCTGGACTTCTAGGATCCCAGTCTGAGGGACTGACCCCCTCCACTCCAGGGAGTGGAAACGAGAGGACAAAGAGGAGGTGCGATCTAACAAAATCGATGGGACTAATTCATTGTATGGGCACGCACTGAAACATATGCATCTCTGGCAGGTACCTTCTCACTTAACACCAAACAAAAACATTTAGGGTTCTGTTTAGCTGATTTGAGGTTGAATAGCAACTTATTCCAAACACAGCACTGGACCACCAGGCCCAGTTCTTTTTGTGTTTTTAATCTCAGTGTCATTTTCTTCCAAAATGAATGTAGGACATATTTCTGAGAGTTGGTTTGCAGCAGCCCAAAATTGAATAAGCTGGTCCAAATTAAAAGGATGCATCTGATACTCATTAAAAAGAGGATACAACAGCTTTTGGAACAGATAGTGAACTCCTAGGAGTCCATCATGAAGGAATTTACAAAGAATGAAAAGCGAATCATGTTGTGTAGGAATAATTATTCAAATATGTGCTAAGTAAAATTTCATCTGGATCCTTTGTGCTTTCTCAGACCTTACTTGAGCTCCTCTAACTGGTAATGTAGTCACCATGCAACAGAGTGACAGTGCGGTTGAACTACACATGGGCTTAAGTATCTGCCTCTTCTCCAGGCCTCTTTGGCTCCTTCATGGGGCAAATGCATTTTGTATTCAGCACAAACAAATTAGAAGAGGAGATGATTGTAAATATTGGCTGTTCTGTTGACTTGATGTGTGGCTATACTGCTTTCAACTCAGTGAGGTTAAGGCACAGTGAACTGTGGTGTAGATCTATGCTATAGTAGCTACACTAGCTCCCTTTCCAGACTTCTGGAAATCAGGCAGGGATAAGAGAGAACAGCTTTTCCTGTTTTCATTGCTCCATAAATTCATATAGGACAGGCCTAACTAGAGCTGCGACATGGTTAGGGATGCACAGCTGGGTAGATGCTCCTGCCCAATGTACCTCCATGGGGTTTGGAGCACTACTTGCCACCTGGGTTACTGCACATAGGCACCCCCTGAGATGACCATGCAGGTTCCCTCTGTGAATATGAGTCTTTTGAGGATAAGCAGTGCCTAACTGTGCTGGAGCTTCAGCCTTTTCCCACTTTTCCCCACATCCTTGGCTGAAGTGGCCTATCCCTCCTTATGTAAAATGGCTACACTACTGCCTCCCTAAAACCTCATTCAGAGCAGGGCTGGTTTTGTCCTGATATATATAGACACATCCCATAGACTGGGCAGAGGTTTTAAACACCTGACTGTGGAATGGACGACAGTGGGTTTCATTAAGAGAAAAACAGTAACACTGCACTTAGAAATGACATTAATATATTCAGTATGGTCATTGCTGCCTATGGGCACATAGGATTTGTGTAGGACTGCTTGTGGGTTTTGTGAAATTCATCACTAATAGTTACTATGAACCTACAGCACAAAGTTCTAGGTCCTCCAGAATTAGGGAGGGCTATTTCAGCAGGTCACCACTTGCCAGACCCAACGAGTAGTGCTCTGACAGCCTGTTTTCTTTGACATTTCAGGCATTCCAGTATTTTTGGCTATTTATTATAGAAGTCTCCTGGCTTCTCTTCAAGAAAGAAAATTTACTCCAACAGGAGGTAGTCCCTTGTGAGACACATCCAGCTGGCCACAGCGGGGGCCAGCCTTGTCTTTACAAGCAGGATATGTTCACATGCCAGAGTCAGCAGAAAACAAATAGATGACACATCCACAGTCTGAAGGTTTGTATTCCCAACAAACCCAAGTAGAAATAAGACAGGATGGGGAGCCAGGTCCAAATCAAGCATTTAGTTTAAACATTTACATGCCTGAGATCAAACTCTTGGATTATGGATTAAATCCATAAAATGTCTAGGAAGGCTGGAGCTGCCTGTGAATTGTCTCTTAGACCTGTCTGGGGATGTTTTGTGACATCTGTTGTCCAAGCTTGGGTTTGTAAAACCCACATGCAAAACGGTGGGTTTTAGACCAAACTGCTGATGTATGAAATTTTCACTGTGCTTGATAAGAGGCACTGCCAAATCTCCAGCAGTATCTGCATCTGAGGATCTTTTCCCTCTCATCCCACACACCTTGATTTGATTGTTACTTTCACAACCTCTTATGCTTGATACTTTGGGAGCCATATATCAAGGAGAGAACTGCTTAGGAGGAAACAACAATGATACTGTCAGTTCCCTGATCCTTAATGCAGTTTTCAGCTTGAAGCAGTTTGAGTCTTTCTGTTCAAAAGATCTGACATCAGTCATGCACTCTCAGCCATGTGAGGCTACTCAAGATTTACAGCTTTCTGTTGTGTGACCGTTCAATTTGGAGTGGTTTTGTTAGGATGATGTTTGCTGTTGTGATTTGGGGACACTTTTGTCTCACCCTTGTTCTTGGGATCTGATGTCCCCACATGCCCGCACAGAAAGCAGAAGAGCAACATTAGCTCAATAGCACTTTGCAGAACACCCTCCCATGACCTGCTGGTGAAATTGCTACAGAGCCTTAAGCTGCCTTCTGTCTTCTCCTGCGTGTTTTTGACCAGGAGCATGCCCCTCATGGGTAATTTCAGAATTTCTACTGAAGTTTCTTGCAACTTTGTCTGGAGCACTGACCAGAGAAAGCCCTCGTGCCAATGGGTGCCTGACTGTACGGAATGTCCCAACCCTTCCTCTGGCCCCCACACAGTGCTAAAGTGACAGCCCTGAAGGTATGAAACCTCATAGTGCTGGGAGGAGACAGCTGCTTTCAGAGGCACCTGGAGGAGCCAAAGGTTCACTGCTAAGGGCACTTTGTTTTAATATTTTGATCTAACCTGCTCTGGTTAGTTCTGCTCTGACTTTCTCTTTTACCACATGGTTGCGTTTGAGAAGGAGGCAGTGTCAGCAGCTGTCCATCACTGAGAGACAGGAAGTGCCAGATCAGGCCCTAAAATGGACCTCTGTTCAGACCTGGCATTTCAGCTCTGAATTCAGTGGGGAACAATTCAAGGCTTCTGTATGTTCAGTGAAATATAGCACAAGAGAAGGTGCCCTGGCCCAGGCAACTTCGTGTGTTTGTCTCATATGAGAACTGTATAGCAGGGCAGGAGGTATATCTTTTAAAGCAGTTATGCACCTTTGGGAAATCTTGTGTCATATGAAAGTCCAGAGGGAAGAAACTATTATACTGTTATTGCAGAGGGACTGGGGAAAGGCTGCTTGTGACAGTCATGAAAGATATGCCCATGCTGTGCTGCTACAGGCAGCCCCCTTACTATACCAACTATCTGAAAACAAGGGGACTTGAGGTTTGGAGATACAGGGCTCCACGAAGACCAGTTTCATTGCTTGGAAATAAAAAGACTGTTAATTAAATGGACTTATTTTATATGGTTTTGGACAGGTTGAGTTCCTCTTTTTTCTGTGCTTACCATTTTTTTTTAACTTTCACTCTATACACGCAAAGTATTTGCTAACACTTTGTTAACACTTTGTTTCCTTTTGGATTAGCTAAGAATAAAACCTCTTCTCCCAGTTTCTCTCAAAATCTACGTAGTTGCATCTTTCCTTGACTTGATAGAACTCCAAGACATCATACCACAGATAACTTGTCATGCAACATGTGGCTGTGTGCATATAAGTGTACATATGTACGGTTACATGGCATACACTATAAAGGTAGGACTGTATATATTAGAGCTGTTTAACATCACTAGGGACTTGAGCAACAGATGGCTTTTTGCACTTCATTTTCTCCCACCTGTCTTCACCAGAAAGTGACTAAGTAGAAATTGCTCATTTGATCAAGGTTCATCCCTGTTGGACCAATCTTTTACTCTGGGAGTGCCTGAACTTCAAGTGATAGCTCAGACCTAAGGTTACCAGACTTGTGTAGATTAGGCCACATGTGCAAGACAGCCAAAATCCCAGGCCCGCAGATCTGGGTGGTGAGCTCCAGTAGAAGTAGGGAAGTTGGCTGAGTCTTTACAGGAAGCTGTACTGGCAGTATCAGCATCTGAATGGTGCTTGGAAGGGTGAGCTGCAGGCAAGAACCAGGCAGGAGAGGAGTCTGTGGCTGCACCCCACCAACACCCAGCAATGGGTAGAAGAGGGGTGAAATGTCTGCCTAGGGCATGAGAACAGGCAGCATCCTCCCTAGGCAGGATGAGCCTGGCGGGTGCCCACAGGGAGATAGATACAGCTCTGCAATACTTCCCCTGTGCCGTGGGGCTCATAAGCACCAGGAAGGATTTGTACCGAAGAGATCTTTTTCTTCCAGTTAAAAAATAAGTGTTTTTCAAAGGCTGTTCCCAGCCCTGTTACTGCTTTCTGTCACCCTCTCTTTCCCCTTCCCAGTCATCTGGAAGTTTCTCCTGACTTCACAGTGGGTCAAAGCAGCCAGCTCCCATGTCTGCACCATGGTCACCCAGAACTCTGAAGGGCTGGGACTGACCTAAGAGTCCTAGTTTGACTGAGCTGCACAGAGCTGGCTCAGGTCTGGGATGCAGCTTATCTGCCAATGAAGAAGCCACCCATGGATAATGAAAAGTGACTGCAGCAATGGAACATGTTACAAAACTCCTATTGACTTCATGGAAGCTGGGCGGCAGAAATCACTGTGTACTTATACTAGGGAAGTAAGCTGGGACAGTAAATTAATCTCAGCAGTGCTAGCTTCAGGGGTTCTTGAAGCTATTTTGCGCAGTTTTGGTTTGCATGGATTTGTTCCCTATTAAATTCATGAGGATGGAGCCAAACTTCCCTCAAACTGCAGAGCTGTGCTCTGTTTGGGGATTTTTTTGGAAAAACAGGCAAAGCCAGAGTTTTGTCTGACTCCCACCTGGGAGCAGAAATCAGTCCATGTCTGCTGAAAGGCTCGTGCGTCTCTGCAAACACACATCAGACTTGGCCTGGGATCCATATCTGCATCCACCTGGCTTCATGTCTCGTTACAGAAGATCCGCTCAGCTGTAGCTCAGGGACAGAATAAGTTAAGTTCATTTATGAGCTGGACCACCCATGATATCAGTGAAGTCAAAATGCAAAAATAAGAGCCATAATCACAGCAAATAGTGGAACTTCTGTTTTCCTCTTTAATAAGAGATGTGTGAAATTCAGGGGAAAGAGTAATATGACTATATGATGTAGAGAACACATATCTACTCATTTTACTTCTTACAGTTAAAAATGGCCCCAGCCCAAGCATCTCCCGGAGAAGATGAGGGAAGATTTGTGTCCAAACCCATGTTGGTATGCCATTTTTGCATGTCAGTGGAACAGAAAACAAAGTTTTTCTTTTAAAGTTCAATTTCCAGCTGTGGTGCTATGAGGAACAACTCTGTGGTGAGCAAAAGAAGAGAGAGGAAATCTCTTGAGTTGCTGTGGATTATCATGCAGCACAGGGAGGAAGCAGATGAATGCTCTCTTTATTAAGGTGCCCAGGCATGGGGGAAACGGCTTCCCCTCTGTGAGTCCAGGGTCTGTCTCAACTGCAGCTTAGCTGGGCTGCTTCTTAAGAATTGCTCCTCATGTCCTTCCTGCCTCCCCACACAAACCTCTTGTTTGGGGTGACCTGTAGCCCAACAGGAAACATGGGCTAGAGAGATGCTGCTCTCCCTCTACCCTGCCTGCTGCATGGAAGCAGCACAGCTGTCACAGCACAGTGACTGGCATCAGGTGCTCCTAGAAATGTGGGTGGCAGAGGTGGGAAGTGTGGCCGCAGTAGGGACACCATCACCCTGGTAGGACTCTGCCAGGGCAACCTCAAGTCACCTGAAATAATTCTGCTACAGAGCAAGAATTATTTCTTCTCTCTCTGCAAGAGCCACCAAAGGCAACAGCCCCACCATAGGGAAGAGGGTCCCCACCACTGCCACTTGTGAGAGCACCCAAGAAGCAAACTTGTGCAGTCTTTCTTCCTCTGCCCCAACTCACCTCTCTATGCTTCCGGCCTATAGACTGCCTGTCTCTCTCGGGGTCAGTAAGAGCTCTCTGGCTTCCAGGAACGCAGCTGTTGAGTGACCTGACAAAGGAACAACAAATTTGTTGAGCCTGGTTTGTGTTTTTATTGGCATTAGAACTTCTGGGACAGGAGAAAGGGAAGGTTGGACTTCCTAAAGGACTGAGAAGTGAAGGACGTGCTCACATATATCATCACTGGTACAGGCAGAAGATGGCTACAAGGGTCTTCACCTGCTGCACAGCTGCCCTGTAACTTGAAGAACAAACAAAACGCACTCTGCTGGAAACTCCTGATTGCTTTCATTTGGGAACTAGCACCAATGCAAAGATCACATTCTGCCAGGTCTGCTTTTGCCTTGGCACAGGCAAAAGCTTTATTGTTTGTAGAATTAAATACAGGTTTCAGATTGCTTTTCTTAAAGTTGTTTTTTCCCCTTCATACTTTCTTAGCTGCTCTTAGAACAGTGCTAGATGGTTGGCTGTGTGCATTATGACAAGCACAAAGCTTTGTAACCTTCTGTGAACTGAGACATTTTCTTTTCTCTTCACAGGTTCCCACAGCCGATGCTCTGTGGCTTCCCCCCTCTGTATTCTTGCACCAGTGAGTCATTTCCCTGTCTACCTTCTGCCTACACAGAGTCCAGGTGCTGACAGCTTCTCATGGATATTGAGCATGAAACCAAAGTGATTTACTGAATCAAGACTACATTAAAGTATTTCCTTTTTGTTGACTTTTTCAAAGATTTCCCATCTCTTCTCTATTTATTTTTTTAACTTTCTCTTATTGAAATGCTTCACCAGATCAACAAATCAGCTTGGTCTGCAGGCTGTGTTCATTTTCCATAGACAGCCAGGCCAAAGAGAGGTTCTTTCAAACAGACTTTTTTCTCCCCTCAGCAGTGAAAGAGAGTCATGTCGGCTGGGAAACAGGAGGAATGTATGTAAACTGCTGTGGGGAAGACATGGAAGGAGTTCATTTCATCAGGGCTAAGAAGAGATGAGGTTTGGAAACGTGCTGCTGTGAAGTCTGTGCACTTAAACGGAGGGACCAAAGGAGCTGTGACAGTAAGGTCCAAACTTGAACACTGGTGCATCTATATCAGCATCTTCTTTGGACTAGAAGACAGCTTCCAAAGCCAGCCTCCCAGTTGTCCCCGCTTCCAGTGCTCCCTTTTGACTTAAGGAATGAATCTGGAAGAGATGAAGCCAATGCTTTTCAGATGAAACACACACTTGAAAACATGCTCTGGGAGCCCACTTGGTGCACTCCATATACAAATGCATATTCAGTCCATGCCATGCTTTAGGTAGAATGTCATTCCCATGGGGTGGCTGTTGAGTGGCCTAAATTTTAGGCTTACAATAATAAAAAATCAAACTTTCAGCATGAACAAAAGAACAGTGGCAAGTGCTTCACTATGGACAGAAAATCTAATGATATTTGGGCATAAGACCATCTATGTTCAACAACTGTTTAAAAAAGTGTTTGTGAAGTGACATAGCACTCATGAAAGAGTTATCAGTACAGAGCTGTCTAATAGATGCTACATATAGTGCATGTAAAGCCCTTTTGCACATTTTAGAACCCTTTTACTCTGCCTGAAAATGTATATGCCAATATATATGTAATACATACTATTTATATATAATACATATACACATAAAATAGTTGCTCTGTGTATGTTGTGATTTTCAACACAGTGGATTTGTTCTTCACTCATATTGATCTCTGTAGGCGACTACACAGGTTCTTTTAACATGTTGGTTTGTCTGTCCTTCCTTTGTATGCAAACACTCTAATAATACTTGTGTATCAACTGTAAGCAAATAAATCTTAATATCTGAAACATTAACTTTACTGCTGTTGCTGCATCTTGATCTACAGGATACAAGGATCATGAAAAGCAGTTAACAGTAGTAAAAGCTTAATTATTCTTTACTAATTACTGACTGAAATAAATGTCAAGGGTGTCTGTAGTAAAAAATGACATCGTGTATGATATAATTAAATACACAAAACTACGTTTAAATAGCTGGAAGTATCTGGCTAAACCAAATCAACCAAAAAATTCAAAGATAATATTGACAAAGGCCCTTACATCACATTGTTGTGAACAGAATTTTGTCACAAAATCGTATTAGTTTTATGGATGAATTTTCTAGTAGGTTAAGGTTAATTTTGTAATTTTATGATTATTCATTTTTTATTTCAATAAAAGCCAATGAGAATGGTATAGCAAACAGTTCATAAAAATTAATTGATCAGTGTATGCTATCACTTTGTTATATAGATATAGGTATATAGATACTGAGTAACATATAGTTATAGATATGAAGTTACCTGAAGGCTCTGGGAAGAGCTATCTAAATCTGTACTGTAACTGCTACTAAGTTGTATGTCTTCAGCAATTTTTACCTCATACGACCACAACAAAATACCTTAAATTGGATGTTCTTGATGACTTGAAAAATTCTGTGCAGTCTGACCAAGGGGTACGAATGCAGGAATTTGCAGTGGCTCTAGGAGTTAGTCTGATGATTACCTGGAGCTTCTCCCTTCCTGAAGCTCCAGAGAATCTCAGCGTTGCTCTTACCAACAACTTTTTTCCTATGTTTCAGGATAAAGCAGATGTTACTGACATTAAAAGAGGAACTTACACGGTGTAAATTCTGACAGGCCAGACAGGAGCAGCATGAGTAGTTACTGTAATGAAAATCCTTACAAGAAGTGTCATAACTCTACATTATTTAATACCACAAACCTCAATTAGCTTACGCTACCCACGGACACATTTAACTGTTAATATCAGGTGCTTCCATATGATTGGAGAGGAGGGAGCTCATCCACCCCAGCTCTTCAGCCAAAGTTGCCGTGGCAGAAGGCGACAGTGCTGGCGCGTCCAGCACTGGGCAGCAGGCTGGCTGTGGCAATCTTTGTTCCTTTGTTCCCCTAGCTCTGCTTCCCTGTTCCAGACTGGGGAACACAGGCTGGTCATGGCTTTGCCTTTTTTTTCCCTCCTTGCTCACCTGCAGACTCTGTTCATATTGTTTTATGGTACTTTAGACAACGGGTTTTAACAGCTAAACATAAAAGCCACTGAGAGCATAAACAGGAAACTTGTGTTTAGGTGGGAGTGCCCAGGAATTTTATACTGCTGACCACAGAGGCCATGGGAGAAAGGAAATAGGAAAAACACTGTAAATACCTGGGTGACTAATGATTTGTTCTGCTCATCTGGCTTTTCAGAACATGAAAATTTAGTCTCTTTCAGGCAAAACAGCGCAGGGCAGGCACAGCTTCTTATGTCCATGCCCTTCCGGTGCCTGTCTCCCTGCTCCGTTACCACCATGGAAAGTGCCTCATTCCCATAAAGTCAAAAAAGCCTTCAATAAATTGCCTCCTGGCCCTCGAGGCTGTGCGCACTGGTGGCAGAGGGAGTGAGCGTGACATGCGAGGGTGTGCGCCTGCTCTCCTCATTCGCACCGCCTAAGAGGATTTTGATGAAAGAAACCAAATTTGCACCCCACTGTTTTGTGCTGAGGCAGCAGCTGGAGTTTGGGGGCAGCGTGTGCCTTTGTCCAGCCTTCCGTCGCTGGCTCCCAAAAGGATTGCTATTGTTCCTGAGGGGCCTCCGCGGGGCTGCTCCCGCACCCGCTCCCTTTTATCGCCAGCCGCATGGCTTGCGAGACGTTTTGTCTTTTGCTGACAGCAGCAGGTTTGGCTGATCAGCATCTCCTACGCGACGGCGCTGGGGCGGGATCTCCAAGTTGGCCATCTGCACAGGGGGGACTGGTGATTCGGTGGCCTGAAGATTCGACTCTCCCAGGACCGGTGCTGCGGGTGAAACCGTGACATCTGGTCACCTTCATCAGGAGTGTGGGTCTAATTTCACTCCAGAGCTGGAGAGGTTTTTCACACTGACATTGTGACCCAGCAGAGGAGGGGTGGAAGCAGATGAGGATGCTCCCCACGTGTTGCATTTCTGGGCAGGAAGCAGCAGCCCCGCAGGAAGGCACCAAGGGCAGGCTCTGAAGCTGGGGTGTGTAACGCTAGTGCGGACCCTCGGGACTGCAGGGGCCCTCCTGTAGCTCTGGCCGATGTATGCCCTGGTTACAGAGGGAGCATGGCCTGAAGGGTCAGTGCTGTGGGCCATGCTGGGTGGTGTGGGCTCCTGCAGCAGGATGGAGAGAGCCCCTTTGGGGCCCTTCATTCAGTCCTTGCTGCTTCTATCTACCTCGGCATAAAATCCAACACAGGATAACTAGTTTGTCTTTCACCATAAAAAAAAAAAAAACCTGTGAGTAATGTTGATGTGCCCAGGCTGCTTCAGGGAAGGACCAGCACATCCAGCAATGGGAGTCCTGGGTCAGCAGGTGGGTAGTACTGAAATCAAGCATGTTACTAAATAGGGGTGGAACTTCACTCATGGAAAGATAAGCACATCTGTAAGCATTTCTCTGAGACTGTGGTTTCATCCATAATGAACTTGTTGTTTGATTGCTGATGTGATATGATAAGAAATGGCAGTGTTTGGCAGGTAGCTGGGGAGGACAGCTTTGTTAATATCCAGGCATGATCAGTTCCAGACTGTGCAAACACCAAAGTTTTACGCTTGTATGTATATGCTATTTGTATGTATCCTTGTATCTATAGGTTTTATAGACAGAGGTGTAGATACAAATTGACCCAATCTGTATTCGTACTTATTTTTTCCTATGCAGTTATAAAATATATAGATAAGGTTTCTGTGATCACAAAACCTCAACAATTGGACTCCTTCATTTCTGCATGAATACTGTAGCAATGAAAGATGCTGGGCTGTTTAAAGTCTCCTCTTTTCCGAAGGACAAGCACAGTCCAAGAATACAGCAGTACAAGCTGACTAGCACTATGTTTCCATCACAATTTGAGAAAATGCACTCAGACTCCGTCTTCTCAGCAGGCAGGGTCTCATCTGCAGCAAGCACACAGCCTCGCTGCTGTCGAAGGAAATTGCTCAATGCTTGTCAGGCAGGTGAAAAATGACATTGCTAAATGACAGCCCCAGTGCGAAGTCACAGAGGGACCCAGTGGTAGAGTTTTGCAGTGGGGAAATTTTAGCTCCCCGCCACAGCCCATGCAATGTGGATGCCTTGCTTTCCTTGCATATTGCCTGGAGGGGATCACAGTGCTCAGAGGGCAGGGAAGCACGCACCGCACTGCCGGAGACACGCTGCATGGCTAATTTAGGGTGGGAAGGACATCACTCCTTCCACTGAGCTAAGTACCTAAGTCAGCTCTCATGCACTGACCCTGACGCTATGTCCAGAAGACCAGAGTGGTCAAAGCAGTTCTCAGGGGTTTACTTCTAAATCCCTTCCCTTGCATACTGCTGAAAAGGGGCTCCGACCCAAAGCCCTCCTCAGTTACATACCCGAGCTGCCAAGCTACAGATTTCAGGGATTCCTTTTGAGACTCTACTACTTTGTACAAAGCGATTAAATATTCATTGGCGCAGGGACTAGGAGCTGGCTTCTGGATGAGCACCCCCACCCCAACCCGCAGAGCCCTTTTCACTCCCATCCTCTGAATATTTAATCAGCTCATACAAAGCACAGCGGCTTCGGCAGGGGAGCCTGGGAGCGACCCGGGCAGTGAGACCCACTGATCGCCGTCTGCAACAGAGGGACCGGATCTCAGCCCCCTGCTCGAAAGCAGGCGGATGAAGTATTTAAGCATTCAAGGAGGATGTGACACTTCCTTTCGCCTCTCTCCCCCACCCTGTCTTTTATGCCAGTTAGATGTGGTTTAACCAGCTCGGAGTCCAGCTGGAAGACAGGATGAGGAATGCTTCATTTGTGTCCTGAAAACTGTACAAAATGAATGGATGAAAATTTCATGAGAAGTTTTTCAGCCATTCAAGCACTTCTCTTAATAATTCAGATGTTTGATTTTCTTCTTCAGTATGCAGTAAGGATTAATGCACTTTGGAGATGATATAGAAACTAGTTTTCAGAAAAGAAAAAAGACCTCAGATTTAAAAGAAAATCCCACATAGGAGTATGACACTATTATGTGAGCTTCTATCCTCCTGATTCTCTGAACTGGTGACTGGCACAGGGTTTGCATGGAAATTTCAGCATAGAGAGATCTTTCACAGACAACCTCTAATAAACAAAGTTCACAGCGGAAATGCTGACAGGCTGTGATCAAAGCAGCACCCTCAGGTATTGCTGTGATATATTGCTTGCTTACTAAAACACAGGAGTTCAAACAGCCTAGCTGTATTTAATTGGGATACACAGTTTTTCCAGCTTGGAGACCTCAGCACCAAAGAGGGAATTTCTTAGATCTTTCATTCTGCTATTGTTCTGCTACTTGCTCAGAAAAAAGACTTTAGGATATCAAGTTCTGGTGTTTCATCTGGAACAAGGACTGTAGGACTACACATAGCATCGCCTTGAACTTCACAGAGTGAGCAGTCATCTGCTGTTTCTGCTCAGAAGACCATGCTCTCCTCTTCATAGCGTATGAAGCAGCTCTTCCCCAGTGGTGGCTGAACATCTTTAGTTCAGTCACGTCAATGACATGTGTAAAAAAGTGACACTAACAGTACACCATAATGAATTTTTGGTATCTTTAAGGTATCCCAACAGAGAAAATTATCCAGGCAGTGAATTCTTGGAATAACCAACACAGGCTCTGCCAGTCACCATTCCGGACTTGCTATACTCTGAAGCACTGCTTGATCCATACTCAAAGCCCACAGTTCACACTCCCAAATTCAGATGCATGTCTTAAACTTTGGCCTGGCCTGACCACTGGAGATACAAGCTATGTCGATGATACTAGCTGGATCTGAACTGCTCTCATCCTCAACCTGGGATTAGAGCTGAGAGATTTCTTTAGGAATGCTTCTTTCAAAAGACCTCTGCAGCAATTAGACAGAATGGAAGTCTTTCAGGCAGTAGGATTTGCTCCCATCTGAGGGAAAGCAAGAGGAATCTTGCTTGCTAAGTCTATATACTAAACATGGTGCATCCAGGTTTGGGGTGAAGCCAACTCATTTGGGGTATGGCCATCTCTACTCTCACCACCATGCTCTTGGATGCTGCATATGGAGCAGTGCTCATTAGATGAGTAGGGTACAAGCCAAACAGGACCATGGGTGAGCATGGTTCACTCTGCACTATTTCACCATTGAGTGAGGAAAGGAGACAGGCTTTGCTATCTGAAAAGAAAGTCTTGAGGAACATGCCAGTGATGTCGCCTAAGAGAAATGTCAGAGACATCAAAGGACTTCTCAAGAAATAGTATTTGTCTCTTGCCCAGTTGTCTCACAACATCCACCACGGTTATGTATCCCAGCTCTCAGCCTAAGTCTTCTTAATTTAGCAATCCAGATCCCACCACTGTCATCTCCAATCCATCTTTGCTCAGTGAATTCCCATTCCTAAAACCAGTTTCTGCTTCCTGGTCCCACCATCTATTTGTGTTTTAACTTTAGTCAAGGATTTGCCTCCACTCCTTCATTTTGAGCTACTGCTACAAACCCCTGAAAAATAGGACCTTTCTGAAAAGCAGCTTGTTATCATCTTTTTGTAATATGAACAAAACAAAATGTTTTTTCAATTCCTGTTCCCAGAATCTGCTAAACTGTTTTAACAAAAAAAAAAATAAATTTGTAAAAACTCAGCCTTGGGCATTCACCTGGAATATAAAATATCAGCCCAAATGGTTAAAGTTTGACAAAGTCTCAAAATGTGGTTTTATAATGGGAAGTATCTGCCAAACTTTATATTATGCACTATTAACCCCACCTATTAAAAATATTTCCTTATGTGTAGCAAAGAGCTTTATACAATCTAGCATTTGCAGATGTAGTCACTATTTCCTAGTGTGCAATAGCTCAGTAATTCTGACTCTTTCAAAATTACTAAGTACAACAAGACAACATTAACGGAATAACCCCTCAATGAATTTATTCTTTCAAATAGAGTTTGCTTTGAATTATGCTGAAGAAAAATACATATTTAGATCAAATAATTTCCATTTAATTACATGGATATTACTTAAAAACAGCTGAATGGACTTCTTATTTTTTAATTGTGAAAATTCTCTCACAGGCTGAACTCTTCTATGCCAAGTTTCTGTGCTGAGCACATTTTTACGGTCTAGTTATAAACCCTAGAAAAACAACGTTTATAGGAAATGTTGACACAACCTTAACTAAAGTGGTGCTAGCTGACACCTCTATATTTTCAATTTGAGGATTTCTACTGGGAAAATATAAACGCTAATGCAGTAAAGGAAGCCAACTATAATAAAACCCTCATAGTCTTCCTGCTCACCCCATGAAGACCTACTTCAAAAAGCACCAACTCAGACTGGAGATGAGTTGGAGTTAACTGCATTCCTCTGAGGGTACTAAAAATTACCTGTAGGTAGTTCAGCCTTACAGTAACTTGCAAGACTTCAGTCTGGTCAAAGCCACATGAATATCCATTAAAAAATCCTGAAAAGAAAATAAGAATGTGCACAGGCTTAAAAAGGGTGCTACTCCATTTATATCCTTCCTAGCACAACATAAAAAGAGGAAAATAGACTTTATAGATTCTAGTGAAACAAATGTAAGTACACACAAGGGAAAAATATAGAGATGGAAAGTGAAATGTGAAGTTAGCTTTCCTACCTGTATCTTTTAAGTCTGGCTAGCCTAAAATGCATTAATAAAGGAAGGGCTGGGGCCTCTGCTTAGGTTCTTTTTAAGCATGTTTGCACAGACATGAGCCAAGTAAGATGGGGATGGTTGTCAGGACAACTTCTGAGTCTTGATGAAAGAGATCTGAAAGTCCGGGTAACTGATCCTGCCTCAAGAAGGAAAACTGACCATGTTAGTGATATACTGGAAGAGATATATAGTGAGATAGTGTTGGAGGGAGGGTGTTGGAAAAGGTGGCAGCATAGTCTCAGAACTTAAATAAGAAGTTCAGACTGAAAAAGAAATTCCATTGTTCAAGGGCAAATTGTACTTTCTATGGTGAGATGACGAGCTCTGTACATGAGGAGAGTATGAAGCATGGCATTTCCTTGATTTTAGCAAGACTTTGAAAATTATTTCCCATGGCATCCTTGTAACCAAACGGGGGAGACATGGACTGGGCAGCCGGACTTGAACACGTATGGTAAACTGGCTGAATTGTGAGGCTCAAAGGATAGCAGCCAATGGTTCACAGTCTAGCTGGCAACCAGTTGAGTGGTTTTCTGGGTTTAACAGTGCAGCTGTCTTCTTTAGGTTACTTGGACAATAATCTATAATGCACCCTCAGCATATTTGCAGATGATATCGAACTGTGGAGAGTGGTCAATACAATGGAAGGCAGAGCTGCCATTCAGGAGAACCCTGAAAAGCTGGAGAAATGGGCCATGAGGAAACTCTTGAACAAAGGGAAATGCAAGTCCTGTGCCTGGGCTGAATTAACCCATGCAGCAGAACAGGCTGAAGTCTGATGGCTTGGTGCTAGCTTAAAAGGAAAGGAGATGGCAGTCCTGGTGAACATGTTGAACATGTCAGTCGTGTGCCCTGTGGCAACAAAGGTGCACCTGCATGCTGGGCTGTTAGGAAGAGTAAAGCCACCAGGTCAAAGGAAGTGAATATTCTTGTCCACTTGACACTCATGAGACCTTGTCTGAAATAATGTGTCTGGTTTGGGGTCCCGTGGTACAAGAGAGACATTGGCAAATGGGAGAGAGTCCAGAAGAAGGCCAGCAAGATACTCAAGGGGTTGAAGCAAAGGCACATAAGGTGAGATTGAAAGAACTGGCTTTGCTGAGCCTGGGAAGAGAAGGATAAGGAAAAATTTTACTGTTATCTTCAGTTACCTAAGAAGTGGTAGAGAAGGTGGGACTGACTCTTCCTGAAGCTGCATAGCAGAAACACAAGAGGTAAATCAAACATCAGAATGGGAAATTGCAATTGGATACAGGGGAGAAGAAATCACAGGGAAAATAGTTGAACAGTGGCCATGTTGCCCAGAGAGGTTGTGATAACTCTGTCCTTAGAGATACTCAAGACTCACTTGGAAAAGAATTAACTGTTCTTTGAAGGGTAGATTGGGCAAGATCATCTCCAGAAGACCTTTTCAACCTAAATGGTTCTATTTGCTATTTAGAAACCATCTTGACTTGCCAGCTCAAGGGATGGCTGGGGAAACCAAGACTTTCCAATGTCAGTTCTGACATTTAATTGCTCAGTGGAAAAAACGCAAGTGGGACAGTGGCACTCTGAGCATCAGGCTGCTGGCTTTCAGATGCCATTCAGATTCCTCCTTTAGACAAAATGGCTGCTGATGGAGCTGGATATTTGCCTGCTTCTGAGAGACCAGCCTTCTCTGTTTTTAAAGAGAAGCTTGCTGAACTCTCTAGCAACATTAGAGAGCATTGGCCTGACTTTTCCTTGAGCCGATACCGTACCTAACCTTCACTTCTTCAGAGGTGAACACTACAAGTTATGTAAAAAGCCAGACTGAATCATGCTGGTAAACATGCAGAACTTACTGACCTTGTCTTAGACCTGTAATAACCTGCCCTTACATAGCTGTAACCCATTCCATTTCATGCAGATAACAAACTGCAGGTCTTTGATTCGGTGAGACACTTGCTGCTTTTACCATTACTTCTGTGTTAAGTCTAATTATCTATTAAGAAGGTAATTTAAGTTACACCCAAGGAAAGTCAGATGTACCTAACCTTCTGCAGCTCCCATGAGACCTTTCGCTAAGGTATCTCCATGAGCAGAAGAGCTTTGGATGAAGTTTTTTTTTTAACCTTGCTAACATTTCAGCTGCACTGGCAGTAATTTATGTAGTTTTTGCCTCCTGCCTCCTCCTTCTGTTTTCCCCAAAAGGTTTCACAAGATATCACAGTAACCTTGGCAAAAATGTGAAGTCTACTTTAAGGTTAATGTTAAACTTCTGTGGTACGTTATGTTAAGGTTTAAAGGAAAGATAGTAAGTTCCAGTATGTACCTGTCAGTACTAAATGATTGTTCATTTCCTGTGAATTGGGAATAAAGTAATAACATACATCTGGCCAGCCAAGACATGTTGCTTATTTCTTTTTCTTCTCTGAGCCATATCCTTTACCAGCTGTGAGACATCACCATGCAGAATCTCCAAATACCTTTGAGGAAAATTAAAACAAAGGAACAGAGGGTTGGAAGGGACCCCCTGTGTGCCCTGCTAGCTCCAGGCCACATCACACAGTGCCTTTCATCAACTGTTCACACACCATCTTACAGCCCCTCTTGTGCCCCATACTCACATTGGAAGTCTGCGTCCTCTGTCCTTGATTGCTCAACTGGCTAGATAACGTCTTTCAGTTTCCAGTTAAAAAGCATTCATGGGCAGTTTATGCCCATTTGTTCTTGTGCCAATACCGTACTTGATCTTCAAAAGATAGTTTCTTTCCTTGATGTTTAACCTCCTGTTGTATTTATAGAGAGCAATGGCACTCTGTATCAGCTTTTGCTTTGCTACACTAAATAAGACAAGCTCTTCTGGCCTCCTTATGCAAAGGAGGCTTTCCATTCCCTACCACCACAGTACTTCTTTGTTGTCCTTGTTCCCAGGTCATCTTTGGCCAAGGTGCTATTGCTGGACATTGTGTTCCAGATAAGGTGTCCCCAACTTATTTTATTAGTTGCTAACCATTTTCTCATGTGAATCATGCCAGAATATGACATGCTGAAAGGATATACATCACCATAGGTGCTAAATATGTTGAGAAAAAAACAATTACACACTTTCTTTCCTTTTTTAATGCAATATTTCTGAATGTTAGGTACTTGTGGACTTTGCAAGACAGCGGAGTTCTGATGACAGATCCTGAAGCACACATTAGAGCCTAGAAATGGAGGCTGAGGTATGAAAACAACAGCCATGGAAACACAGTGACCAGAATGAAAAAGAATCCAAGGGAGCGGTGAAGTAAGATTTATTACTGCACTGCAACGGATGAGAAAGGAGATGATTAGAAATTAACTGTCAAATTCAATTCTTTATACTCTCCTGGCATGAAGAACACTTGAAACATAACAATATGTATTTACATGAATAAAAATCTCAGCCTGTGGCATTTTCTCAACATAACTCCATTTGAAAACATGGCAAGTGAAATTTACTTTATGCTATAAATACTGTTTGCTTCCTGCATATTTCCAAGCCAGAACAAAAGAAAAACGTAACCAGCATGGCTAAGTGGAGAAAAGAGGATCTTTTGCTTTTTTCTCCACATGCACTCAGTCTACTCAGCTCTTGAGCAACCTAATGTAAAAGTTTAAATACTATCTTCTCATTGTACATTTCTGACGTGTGACATGAATAAAATCCTTGGGGAACCCAAAAAGACTTATTGATTGAATGTTAGTATGTGTTCTTTTATGGAATAAATTTTAAATGTATGTATTGTTTATTATGTTACTAAAATAACAAATTTCTTCAGTCTTTCACAGCAGTTTCAGAAATCAAGTCTCTTTCATGCTTCATTCACCACATAAATATAGTTTTATTCGATGGTAACGAATCTTAGAGGCAAACAGTTGCTCTTCCAGCCCTTTCATATTACATTTATAAAGGTATGAGGGCATCTTGAAGAATCATTAAACACTAAGCTGAAGGCAGGATTTGGAAGAGATCTGAATGGAGACCTCCCTGCTGGATTAATGTAATGTTCTCCTCGCAGAAAATGGCTAACTCGCTGCACGCAGGTCAGCTGAACTGCTTTGTTAGTTCACAGAGAGAAGAAATTGTGGTTTGTGCAATGTTGCCTTATGTGAGAAGCAGATTCCCGATCACTGTTCAGACACAGCTGCGTTAGGCAAGGTCTTTGTACCTCTTCTGCCCTTTGTGGTTCTCTAGACACATGAGCTTTGGCTTTCTTTCTAAATCTCTGTGTTTTGAAGGTATTTTTCCTCTGTGACCTGCCTTTTCGACTGGCTAAGATTCAGATTACAATGGTTTTCAGTGGACTTTCAAATATGCTGGTACTTTTTCAGGCAGGAATGACCTCTTGAATTCAGAGCTGTAAAATGCAGCTACTGTGTTTACTCAGTTGAGGGACAAATCGTGCTCTACAGGTCTCATATTCTCAGGTTGGTTGTAAACCTTTTTGTTTTGCTTATACTATGTTCTGCGACTCAAATTTCTCACCCTCCTGGGGTCACTGCCTATACCAGACGCTGTTGAAAAATACAACTGATTCAGTCCTAGCTCTGTGTCAGTCACACATCCAAACCCCTGTGTCAGCTTTAAGCGGAATGCCTTACAACAGAGAAAACTCAGCTGCGCTGAAACACAGTTGCTACACAAAATCATCTTTTTTATTCTAGTGTCTTCAAACGAGGCTATTTCAGGAATTGGGAAGAATTCTCTTGAAGCAATGAAGTTTATGTAGCCAACATAAACAAACCTATGCCTGCTTCATGCCAGGGGAGGAGAGAGAGGGGATATTTCTTTTGCTACCAACATAGGCTCTTTTGCTTGTATAGTACTTTTGGCAGCTGCTACCATATTTAACTTCCCACAATGGCACTGTTTATTTAAGGCCAATATAAAACATCCCCGACCCTTCTCTTAGATTTTTCAGTCCCTTGGTTAACTTTCATGTATCCTTTTAAGTATTTTTTTTGTGTGTGTGTGTGTGTGGTGCCTTTGGAATCATTACTCAGTGCCTTTAAATGAACCACTTCCAAACCGAGAACTCCATTTTAGCAGGGCAGGGAAATAAGCTGTACTAGCTACACCACTGCTCATGGATTTCACTACTTCCTGTACACCCTGATCTCACCAGTGGTTCAGAGGAACAAAACAACTGCCAGACCAGAGTCCTACCTAGCCAAGTACCCTGTCACCAACAAAGATTAGTTGTGATTACTTAGAGAAGAGTGTAGAACAAGTACAGTGGTGCTCTGCCTAATAGGTACTTGAGCTTCTGGCAGTCATTTTGCCCAAGGCTGCAATGTTTTGTTTTATCAGACTAACCTAGGAGAAATTTACTTGTGATTCTTGCTCTCTGCATTTCTGCAGTTTAGAAAATGTATTTGCAGCTATTTGTCTTTCCCAGCTTCGCATTTCATTTTAAATCAGATATCTGTAGCTGTAAAAATAAGTTTCAAATCCTTAGAGGAAGTTTACTAGGTTCTTACAGGTAATGGCTTATGGTCAGCCAACACAACCTCAGCTTTCTACAGAACATAGCTGTTTTTCACCCATGATTTCAGGCTGAAGCCTGCACTATGTGAGTGCAGTGACACTGTTTCTATTCATACCCATCGCATGTAAGTTGCTAGTCTCTGGCTTTGCACGTGCCAAGGCCAACTGTGCTCCAACCAAATCTGCTGCCTAATGCTCAGCTGTTCTTCGAGCTGCCACAGCTCCTGATAAGCGGTCAGGCTCCTGTGTCTACTGAACTCTGTTGGGGATGGCTGTATATTCGCCTGTCTGCATCCTACTTAATGTTTCTCCCAAATGTGTTATTTCTGGTAAACATTACTGTTAGTATTTAGGTAAAGCTCTGGCTCTGGATGCTCGGAACTTCTGGTCATGCTCTTCTATTGTCTACCCCAGGTAAAAATATCACCTATTACTCAAATACCTTCACCACCACTATTGCTTTTTTGTTGTGTTTTCCTGTGAAATACTGTGGGTGCCAAACATAATCCGAACTGTCGTCTGCAGAAAGTGTCTCCCAGAGGAGGTGCAGAATGTGCACAAACGTGTTCTGTTTTCCTAAGGACACCTGCCAGAATCCTGCTATGCATCAAACATAGGAAAATACTTGGCACAAGCCACATCTCCAAAGATTTCTCTCCTTGTAGGTAGTGGAAAATATTCCTTTTTTAACATGCTTATGTCTTTTTTATTTTCCTTATGTAAGTCAATGCTGCAGTGTTCAATAAGCACAGCCACTCGTGGCTTCTCAGATCTCTCAGAGCACTTACCCAGTCTCATTTTAGCTCCTGCCTCAAGGTGAGTGGTGTGAACTGTTTTCATGCTGCACTCTCCCTTCTCTATCCTGTGTTTTTTTTCCCAGAAGGCTTCCCCTAATTCTTTTTCATTTTTCTAAGTCTTTTGACTTTCCAACAGATGCATCTTCTTAATGGCACTAAGATTTTTTTAACCCATTAATGGTTACTGCTTTCACGGGTACACTCATGACTTGTATTCAGTGATGGCATGACTAGAATATTAACAATCAGAGCATTAGCTTGCTCAGGAAGGACAGGCATGATTAGACAGAACGAGATACACTGCTTTGCATTCAAGGGTCCATATGTGTGCTGGGAGACGCACAACATGGAGGAAGTTACAAACTCTGAGAGGGTAAAAGGGGACAAGAATATGAGGGCTTTGATTGTGGGGATGGCAAAACATCAAACCAGGAAGACCTGAGGCTTTTTGTATCCAAAAAGCAGAATCAGCCAAAGGACAGCATTTTACATTAATGACAGATTTTAACAATCCAGGTATTCATTGGTGAAAGAATGCAACAGAATGCCAGTGTCCAGCAAGTTCCAGGAATTACTGGCAATGTTATTTAAAAAAGTGGAGGAAAGAGTCAGAAAGCAGACTTTTCCAGATTTGATGCTAAGCAGTAAAGTATTATGTGAGAGTGTGAAGGTGGAAGATATCATGTGCAAGAGTAATCTTGGAGTCACAAGGTGTATGATCTTTAGAAAGAAAATAAAGGGGAGCAAAACAAAGATGATATACTGGAAGTGTGGATACTTCAATAAACTACTAGATAGCTGGTAGCTACATAAACATAAACATTAATGACAGCTGTAAATTCCTCAAATATATTTTTTAATATAGACAGTGCAAAAAGAGACCAAACCGGTTAAGCTATGGTCATTCATAACTATATATGTAATATGTATATAATAAAAAATGAAACCAAGTCAGATTACTCAAGGCACTGAAAAAGAGTAGCCTGATCATATAGGACCAAAATCCATGTTTTGTCTTTTCTAATTCCATCCTTTCTGATAAAAAATTAGATGCAAAGAGCCAGAATTGTGAGGCCAACAACTTCAGCAGTAATGAGGGTGAATCCAAGGAACATGATTGTTTCTACCTAAAAGTGAAAGAAAGATATAAAGCTGAAGTGATCATTTTATATCAGTTCTACTTAAACTATCAGCTCTAACCACTTGTCTAATACAATTAACACTAACGATCACAGGGCTTAAGACCACAAAATAGGTTAAGGAATTCTTGACAGGGTTAGGTGCTTTCAGGTCAGTTGCACCTGCTTGATAAACTCCATCTGTGGATGGCACAAAACCTTGGTTAGAAAACTATCCAGAAAATAAAATAAACCTATCAGCAGTTCTTTGTTACAGTAGAAGTACATTTCTGCAGGGCTTCCACGGGAATCTGTTCTGGATCATTTTCTGCTTGATGTCTTTCCCAAGGACCTGAATAATGCAGTATATTTCATAAGTCTGCAGATGACATGGAGCTGCAGGGACTGCAGATGGACTGCACAATGGGATTAGAATTCAAAATTATCTTGAAGAAATTTATTGAAGAAATGACCTGCAAAAAACCAGAATGAAAATTAATAGGGAAAAGTGGGCAAAAAATATGGGTTGTGAGGGCACCTGCCTATCTGTCAGCTCTTCAAAGAGAAGTCTGGAGTTACAGTAGGTCATGAGCTGAGCAGGACTCAACACAGTGATGCTCAGTACCGGTCAGTGTAAACAGGAGTATGAGTTAGAAGGCACAGGAAGGTTTTCACCTGCTCTAATGAGCATTGCTAGGGCATTAGGCTGAAGCATCATACCCAGGCTTAACCAATGCCCTTCAAAAAGCATGGAAGCTAGTTCAAAACAATCCAACGAAGACCAACATGAATGATTAGCAGCAGGAAACATACATGGGATGAAAGCCTGAGAGAAATTCACTTGCACAGCCTAAACAACACAGGAAGAAGACAGAGGGAAAAGGAGCTATACATGAAAACTTTCTAGTCCTCCCTTGGCTAGTATGCCTCTGCTCTCCTTAAAATCTGGAAGTGCCCCACTCACTTTCAGGTTTCTTGCATTTTTTGATAACAACATTTTCCAGTGATCCAACAACAACAACAACAACAAAAAAAATCTCCTGAATTCAAAGTTTTAGTACTGTCCTTTTCATTCCTGATGGGCACATTTTCCTTCCACATGTAAACTCCTACACAGTGATGCTGTCCTTTAAATCTTGCATCTTATTACATGGACCAGCATTATTTTCCCTATGTTGTCTGAGTACAGCTTCATAGACTTTTTTGAGGGACACTAATTCTCAGCGTCAGTCAAGACTATGGAACCTCTTGTATATAGTCAAACCTATTCTTATTGTGGTAAATAAAATTAGGAAGGATGAACTGGATCACTGCTTGTATGCCTATCTATGCTGTCATTCCTTGATTGATGGTACTGAACAGGTACTTGAAAACAAAAAAGAGTATTTCGAGGTGACAGTAATGGTAAAGACATTCAAAATTTTAAGATAATCAGTGTTTGCCATTCAAAAGATAAATAGGAGAATGATTAAAAGAATGAAGAGTAGTGGCAGGAGCACACAGCTTGAATGTAAATTCATGGTACTGGAGCAGATTTTGTTCATTTTCAGGATTTTCACAGGAGTAAGTTGCAGGAGGACCTGATGACTGAGGCCAGCTCCTCCTCTTTTCCTTAACCTCACTATTCTTAGCAATTCATTCTTACAGATTTTGACTTGTGCTCCATTTTCTTTGCAGCAGAGTTCATATGTACTTGATTACCTACACAGAAGACAATTTAACCATGAAAACCTCATATGTGAGGGATTAGCTGAGGGCAAAGCAGGGCTCTTAAACTCATAATGCAAGTATGGTCATGACAGCACAGTTTGATTAAATTGAAACATTTCACTTAGCAAAGCATAGATTTAATTCTAATACTTTTAAAGGTGTCAAAAAGGAAGGGGTACTCATTTCACTCAGCACATACTGCCTACACATCTGTCTCCCTGAGGGGAACAAGGAACAAACCCTGCATAGAAAAAAATAAACAATTACCTTTTCTGTACATCATTCATTTTCTGTACTTGCAATTGTTATGGACACATCCGCATGATTTCTACAAATCCTATTACACCTCATACAGAGAAATGGGGTTAGTGATACAAAGCTTTATTTGAGAGGACAGACATGTTGTTTTCCTGTATTAAGATAAAATATACCTTTTATTTCCTGCAGATATAAAAAATAACTTATTTGTAATGTCATGCAAATGCTTTTCAAGATACTACTGCCACCTTTTTCATGCTGCAACAGTTTGTCCACTGACCATGGTTTTCATGCTTAATTTTTATGTTTACTATCAGTCATGCAATTCCAATTGACATATGATTTGATTTTTCTGCTACATAAACCAATTTTACATCAGTGTGATTCCAGTAACTGGGGCTACTCACACCATAAGGAAAGCACCAAGCCCTTTTTTATTTCCTTCAGTTCTCTCCTGAAGTTCTTGGGCCAGATTCTTAGCTGATTTAATTTTTCTCTGTTCTCTTCAGCCCGTTAACTCACTGTATTGGCAAAACTTGTGCTTCATCGTTACAAGTAAACTTTGAAATGAGTCAGTTAAAATTTCTGCTGCTCTCTTTTACTGAAATCCTTCCTCTGCATTGAACATTTTGAGCGCTCCTCCTGCCCTCATAGGCCCCCATGTGATTTGCTAAAATAATTTGTGTGAAATTGCAGGTCCAACTTGCAAGATAGCTCCCTAAATATAATTGTCTTGAAATCTAAGGCTGGTCTTAAGAAACCTGGTTTATACCTTCTATGTGATGTGATAAATTACTGCTGCACTGTGTTAAGAGTTTATACTGAGAGTGATTCAGGTGGATGGTATGAACTGCTTTATTCATCAGCTAAAAATCTGTTTCCTTCTGTCTCACTTCTGCCTCATAAAGAGAGGGAAAAAGCAAAGTAAATTCCTGACTGGTTCTGACCTCAGTAACACAGCAAACAGCCCCCCAGGTGTGGGGAGACTGAGAAAGTGTGTGACCGTCACCCTTTTACAATTGCTCGCAATTTAAGAGCCAGTCAGCAGCAGGAACAGGAAGAGAAAAGGTCACAAGAGGACAGTGGCCATGGCCAGCATCAAGTTTCAGAGTAGGGACCGTAAGGGAGAAAATGAAAAACATTTGGACTTAATTAAGGCACTAATCTGGAAAAATGAGGACCAGTTGAAAGTTGCAGAGTTGGGGCATTGTACAAACTTCTTTTCTTGATTGCAAAGTAACCTTGAAGTAGCTTCGGCTACTGAGAATAAAGAAGCAGGAGGTTGGTAGAAACTGTGGCTCTGAGGTCCACCCTAGAGCACGGGTTTTTTTATAGTGCAGTAGCATCAATATAGGCAGAGGAGGGAGTACAATAGGAAAGGGGCAATGATATACATTGCTGAGAGCTCTGGTCCTCTGTGCTTTTACATCTTCAAAAATACGTAGTTCTCCTAGAAGTGGCTTTTCAGTTGTCATCTTAAATTTTCTTCTAGAAAATTCTCCCACACTTATCTTTAGTATATAAATAGCAAGTAAACCTTGAGTTATATAAAATAACATTGTGGATATAATGCACATATATTTGCTTGTATTTATCTCAGAAAGAGAAAAAAAAGATGGTGAGGACAGCTGCACAAAAAGATGAAAGAAGACAGCATGCTGGAATACCTCCTATCCTTTGCAAGGCCTATTTATGCTACAGCTTGAGGTAGCTAAAGGCAAGGATACCTCACTTAGTTCCAGTCCTCTGTGTTTTATTACTAATTGGGATACAACAATGCTGAAAAACAAACTTATGGGACTTTTTTACACTCAGTGGCCTGTCCACACTTCAACATGAAAAACACATTAGAAAAACTATAGTTCTGGGCATCCCACACAAGCAGAATCTGAAAATGCTTGACCTCAAAGGCTGTCCTTTCAACTGCTGTAAACTGACATAGCTATTCATCTGAGTAATGCAGTGTTACTCAGTATGGCACTGGTATAAATTTAGCCATTTAGAAGCCCAATGCACATGTATGAGGTTATTGAATAAGCAGGATTCCAGTTAGATGAAGGTCAAAATGGATATAGTCTGTCTAAATGCACAATTTATTTTTTTCTTTATGGCTAAAAAGAAAAAAGAAGACTAAGACAAGTATATTTTGTTCATGTGCAAAGACTAAGACAGACTTCCTACAGTACTTGGTAAGCATACCTTATGCAAAACCTTCTATGGAGAGACAGCTTTCCAGCTCAGGATTCAGGACAGAAGGATGCTCATGAGTAGAAAAAGAAGGGCACAAAATTATTATTTTACATCAGCTGTCTTCTTCTACCTTTCAGAATCACATTTAATGAAGGGAGACATTAATTTTCAGTATAATCAAATGAAAAGTTTGACATTAAACTCTTCTTCCCATTTGAGTTTCTATCTGCAATTTCTCAGCTTTACCAGTGTGAAGACCCCCATGGCCATATCCTTACCTGCAGAAAATTGGCTCTATTTAGAACAGAATGATGTTGACTTAGATAGGGGTATGGCCCTCAGTCCAGTTATGTCTTCGGTTGAGTGTGGGGCCCTGATTTACCCATGCATTGCTTTGTATGCAGCTGTGTGGGCAAACCAGTTGCAAACTATGCATAGAAAGCTGCTCAAATACCTGATAGTAGCTTGTATCTATTTTGCATGGTAAGTGTAATACATAAAGACAAGGCAATGAGAATCAAAATAACCTTTTGCTCCTATCATACAGGAAAAGGATGGAGCATTGTCATACGCTGAAGTAAGGAATAATGTAATAATTTGATATTGCTATTGAGAAAATAAAATATAGCTTATTTTCTGATAGAAATATGTACTATTTCATAAGAAGGATTTAGAAGTTTGTGGGTCTCATGAAAGTTCTTCTAAAACTACATTTTGTGGAAATTCTTTCTAAAAATGGCTGTGGTGTGCAGTAAACAGTACAGTTATTGCTCTGAAGAGATCTGTGCCTGCAGTGGTAGGAAAATGAAATCCCACATCAAAGACTACAGTACAAGTTAGCCCTGACCCCCAGACAAAGGATATTTATGCAAGGATGTGTGTGGAGTTTCTTCTAAGCAATGCTTTTCCATTTTGTTCTTTTTGAACTGCAAATATTTTTCCTCGTTTTCCCATCACTGGTGAAATGTGAAATGTCTAGCATACTAGACAGGGGGCAACCCCAAACTTGCAATTCAAGAGATGCTTGCATGGCTCACTAGAAGCTGGTAGAACTTACTGTGTTATCACTTAAACCAGATTTATGCTGATGGAATACCTCTGGGTGAAAATCAGGTATTTTTGAACTCAGGGCAAAGACTGACTCCAAGGACAGCCAACTGAAATCACCTTACAGAGAAAGCACTGAAAATACCTTTGTTATTTGTACACTTGGTTTAAGTCAAGTGATCTGATTGTTGATGAATTTCAGTAAAGTACATCCCAATGGATGCCATTAAAGTTAACAAAGTTAATCTTGTTTTATATATGTGGGATTCAGATGAGGATTTGTCTGAAGACTTTTTCATTCATTTAAGAGGAAGACATGAAACTACAGGTTTTCATTTATGGCTGAGTAAAGATGTAGAAACAAGAATAGATGAGGAAAGAAAGATTATAGGGAAGTTCTCTGAAGTGTCTACTAGAGAGCAGCTTCTGTTGCCACTGCCTCTGCCAGCATGTGCAGTTATGTGCCATCCTTACGCTTTCTCCAAAAGCATCATCAAGGAGGTTTCTGCCTTTTCTCATGTTACCTCGCTCACCTAGAATATCATCAAACAGGTTTTCTATTATTGAAATAGTTGGCAGCATTTTAATGTTTGTAGGTGGAATCCGTGCCAGCTAGATGGGAACTCCTTTTCTTTTTTTCTAACTTCCACTGCTGTCAGAGGCAAATTTAGCCACAGGTGCCAGGCAGTAATCATTAATGCCCTACCATGCATGTGGGTGGACTGCTGCAGAGGTCCTGGGCTAGGTCCTGTCCTTCAGAAGTGGTACATTTAATTCCACCTAGGAGTCACTGAACATGAACATCTAGAAGGCACTGTCAGAGCAAATAAAGCAGAAAAGGTGCTCCCAAAAATCAGTGGACAGAAATACCTCCCCTCTGCTTTCTGAAGAGATGCCAGTTCCTCCTGTGTATACACCTGGTAGAGCAGATCTGCTCAGAGAAACATCTCAATCTTTCATGGCAACAAGCCCAGAAGCTGATCTGCCAGCCCCAACCTGATTAACTACTAGCAGGAAGTAAGTGGGGGTAGACAGCTTCCCAAAGAGCAAGAACAATCTATTTCTTCTGCATCGTGGACAAGTTTCACACTGCTGCTCTGGTGCTGGGACTCTTGGGTGAATTCTAGGAAACAAATTTCTAGAAAGTGTCCTTTGCCTTCCTGACAATCTGCAAGGAGGCTCAGTCATTTGGATTTTGCTTCAGCACCTATCCCAGGAGCCCAGCTAGCTGTCCGAGACCTCAGGCCTGTCTTGTACCATGTGCAGTGAGTCCAGAAAGATAGCTCTTCAGCCTTCATCTTCCTGCTCCTTCTCCATTAAACATATTCCCATGTCCTCAGAAGCCCTATGAAATTACACTGCCAAATCCCTCTGCCTGCACACCTGCCAATGCATGTATACTCTAACAGACATGCTCACAGCACTCAGCAGCATCCCCTACACTGGCCTGTCAGCAGTTCAAAAGTGGCACTGGCAAAACCATTAGATCAGAAGAATAATAGAAGTTGTTAGTTTGAAGTCTGATCTCCAAATTCCTGTAGTTTCTGGTAGGCAACTTAGCATTCACCATTAGAAAAACCACTTTAAAATAGCTTCATGGAATACTGAAGGATTTATTCATACAGATGTAGAGCTGCAGAGACAATCTGATTAGCAAGAAAAGCACCTTGACTGCGAAAAATAAAGGTGGTATGGGTGTACTTTTCTGTTTAATGTATTTTATTATAACTATTGCACTTTCAATGAATGAATAAATAATCTAATGGAACAAATCCAAGTAGACATACCCATGAAATTCCCACTGATGTCCCACATGGTATACCCACTCTTTGCATGTTTTGTGCCTATTATTTAGTAAAAAAGACTTCTAATTCTGTACACTTTATTCCTCAGCTTTTTTCAATTTAGAGTAACCCTACAAAAACTTTTCTATCTTCCGTAGAGAGAAAAGATTTTATGTTAAAAATCAAAACAGCCCTTCTCCTATGTTCTGTTTGTTTGGGTTGTTTTTAATTGTGTATATTCTGGCATCTTGAATTTTACTAATGCAAATTCAGCTACACATTATCTCTGAGGGAAAGATGTAGTTATTTATACATGTCACAGAACATGCTTTGGTATGTGTTCCTAGCTAAATATATAAGAAAAGACAACTACCAACTCAACAACATCTCCTGAAAAACTAACATTCTCAATTCAGTGACATTTTTCATTACACATCTTCATTTGGCTTAGCATGCTATGCATGAAAGCATCAGATCTAGAATCATTAGTAACAGTTACTAAACTTCAGCTTTTACCTCCTGTTTCTAGTGTGGGTTTTTTCAACATAATTCTGACTGTGCTATCAAGTATAACGCATACAATTCATAAAAATATTAAACAGACATTCATATACATTAAAACCTTTATTTTCTTCCCAGATTCACCCACTTTCTCTATTTAGGATTACAGTTATGTCTTAAAGGCTTGAAAATCTTGTACTGTGTGTTAGTATAAATTAACTAGTGATGCTTTAAATAAGCTTTTTTGATGACATTTGGGAAAAACCTGGAGATAGAAAAACTTGTATTTTCTACTTTTTCCTTCCAGGTGTAAATCAAACCGACGTCTTCACACTCTGCCTGTCTTTCAGAAGTGTAACTTATACCCATCACATTTCATCTCTAGATATGATGCTCTGACTCCTAGTTTCATGTAACTTAAACTATGTAATACGCATGCTCATGAATTAAAATATAGCTGTTGCTTTTTTCAAAGGAAATAAACAGCAGGGTATATGTTATTGTTATTAAAGAGAGCTGTGCTTGGTGACAACCAGCATGGCTTCACCAAGGGGAAATCCTGCCTGGCCAATTTGGTGGCCTTCTATGGTGGGGGTACAGAACTGATGGACAGCTGTAAAGCAGTTGATATCATCTACCTGGACTTGTGCAAAGCGTTCAACACTGTCCCACACAACATCCTTGTCTCTCAATTGGAAAGACATCAATTTGATAGGTGGACCACTCGGTGGATAAAGAACTGGCTGGATGGCTGCATGCAAAGAGTTGTGGTCAATGGCTCAATGTCCGGCTGGAGACCAGTAACGAGTGGTGTCCCTCAGGGATCGGTGTTGGGACCGGTCTTGTGTAACATCTTCATCACTGACATGGACAGTAGGATTGAGTGCGCCCTCAGCAAGTTTGCCGATGACACCAACCTGTATGGTTCAGTTGATACATTGGAGGGAAGGAATGCCGTCCAGAGGGACCTTGACACGCTTGTGAGGTGGGCTGTTGCCAACCTTATGAAGTTTATCCATGCCAAGTGCAAGGTCCTACACCTGGGTCAGAGCAATCCCAGGCACAGCTACAGGCTGGGCAGAGAAGAGATTCAGAGCAGCCGTGCAGAGAAGGACTTGGGGGTGTTGGTTGATGAGAAAATGAACATGAGCCGGCTTCAGTGTGTGCTTGCAGCACAGAAAGCCAACCGTATCCTGGGCTGCATCAAAAGGAGCGTGACCAGCAGGTCGAAGGAGGTGATCCTGCCCCTCTGCTCTTGTGAGACCTCACTTGGAGTATTGTGTGCAGTTCTGGTGTCCTCAATATAAAAAGGACATGGAACTGTTGGAGCAAGTCCAGAGGAGGGCCATGAGGATGATCAGGGGACTGGAGCACCTCCCATATGAAGATAGGCTGAGAAAGTTGGGGTTGTTCATCCTGGAGAAGGCTGCGTGGAGACCTCATAGCAGCCTTCCAGTATCTGAAGGGGACCTATAGAGATGCTGGGGATGGCCTCTTCATTAGGGACTGTAGTGACAGGAGAAGGGGTAACAGGTTAAAACTCAAACAGGGTAAGTTTACATTGGATATAAGGAAGAAATTCTTTACTGTTAGGGTGGTGAGGCACTGGAATAGGTTGCCCTGGGAGGTTGTGAACGCTCCATACCTGACGGTGTTCAAGCCCAGGTTCAACAAAGCCTTGGGTGACATGGTTTAGTGGGAGGTGTCCCTGCCCATGGCAGGCGGGGTGGAACTAGATGATCTTAAGGTCCTTTCCAACCCTAACCATTCTATGATTCCTTTGTCTACTGCATGAATGTTCAATTTTAAATCTCAGTAACTCAAGTATGAACAAACAGATTAAAAAATTCTTTTCTGACCGAAGTTTCATTTATTCCAGTGTCCTATCTCCTAACAGATACATAGAGAAGAGTATTACAAGAAAAGCACATTTCAGCATTTCTTTGGAGTGCTCTCCCACCTTCCGTAATTTTTGGCCCTGGGACTAACTTGTTTGTTTTTCTTTTAACCTATACTGTATGTATTAATATGGTATTATTATTAGAATAAAAAATAACAATATATTGCACATATATCTATTATATGTAGTATACTTTCCATTATTAGGCTAACACCTTTCTTTAGCTTTACTCCACAGGCTGGAAAATTCTACCTATATTGCTTGTGCTAAAGAAAAGCGGCCTCCTCACTTTTTCCCTGACAGGCTGTGCTGCTCTGGAACCTGGTGGATGGGGGAAGCAGCTGTGGGAGACCTCAGCAAGCCCTCAGCATAGAAACATCCCCAGGAGCTTTCAACCTGAATGGATACTCCTTGCACCTTGAGTGCATCTATTGCTTAACGACCAGGATCTGTCTTACTCCTTTGCTGTCTGCTTTACCAGAGATATCATGAGGTTCCTCAGATCAGGCATCTCCTTTCTTCTCTCTTACATCTGCTAAGTAATTCAGTGAGTATATCAGATCTGCCTTCATTTGTGTTATCATTACTATGTGTACTATAATTGGTAGGAATTCCCTAGGATATCCTGCATCCTTCTCGTGACATATTTTGCCTTTAACTCAGGAGAATTAATTACCAAAATGGTTCAATTTCTTCCTATTCAGGACACAGATGTCTTGGCACAGGATTTGCACTGAAGAATCACATCTCAATATTATCGGTCTTTTCCTTCCTCTCACTGCTAGACTGCTTATGGCCAAGAGTTAGGCTCTGTCACAGGCCTTATAAGCTTCTTTTCTTAACCTGGCTGCCTAAGGAAATGAGATATTTGCAACAGTACTTTTCATCTGGGTTTTTCCCCTCCCTGTCAGTGCCCTGGTGATAACATAAGAATACACTGAGAAAGTTCATCTGCAACTGAAAGAGATAGAATCTCAAAGAAAATTACGTTCTTACTGGTTTTGCAGCAATAAGCAGGTAGGGGAGGAACAGTGAGCTGAAATAGGGCCATTGTGGGGGATTACTCAACAGAAGTTGTGACATGTCTTGGGTGGAGTAGCTAGCTGATGAGCCAGCAAACTCAGAGCATGCCAGTAGTAGTACTGGTGCCCCTTGCAAAAATGGAGCATCAGGATGGTCCTGAATGGTACAGAGGTAGACAAATGTGTAGGAAAACAAGGTTAAGGAGTTTTAAGACTATTGACACAACTTCTCCTCTTACCTTACGCTATCCTTTTAAGAACATACTGTTTATGGTTTTAAAGCTAAAACCAGGTTTTAGTATAACTTCTATTTGAGGATCACACGGTACTATACAAACATTACATTATTTTCACATGCACACCTTTTAAAATTAGGCACCCACTGTATTAATAAATAAAACATGTAAACTGGCTTTGCTCTTTTAAAGTACAGCTTTAGCTTTTTCCTGGTGGACCTTCCTCACTAATACCTTTTTAATATACCTATGTACAAATAATGCATATGAAAAATAAAATAACCTATGTAAACTATGTAAATAATGTAAACTATGTAAAATAAACTATGTAAAATACTCAGATAATGAACTATGAAAATTATTAGGCTCTTAACCATTGATTAAAACCTATAATACTTGGTTTCATCTATATGTAATGCTATGAATCCTGAAAAGGGCAAGTATAAAGAATGATAATAAATTTTGAATGCTTTTAAACATACTGATTTTCTGGGGGTTTCAGAGGGCAGACTTCATTTAATCGTGTTTCTGGGCTGTTGCCAGGCTGTCACTATTCCCTAGAGCTGAATCTCTGGACATCAGAGGTTGTCCCCTGGAGCTGCATCTACAGACATTAAAGATTCAGGGTCATTACATACCTTAAGCTAGCAGAGACAGGGGACCAGGTCCTAATTGCCGCTTATGCCCATTTAAGGTTCTTTAAGCTTAATGCAGAAGCCTTGATGTAAATGAAATCAGGTCCTCACTCACTTCAAAAGTACACACAAAAGAGGTTAAAATTCTGTTTAATTTTCTCTTCTTATCAAAGTCTTGGAAAAAGAGAGCCTTTTGACAACCATGGAGGCACTGCATGCTTTATCTGAAGTCTGATGCTTAAAAGGCTGATTGATTTTTCCACATTAGGGGCAAAATAGCAGGAGATCTGTGCCTTGCTAACTCTTACACACATACCTGCTAGCAACAGAAAAGCTTACTATTCAAATCAAAATGAGATTTCTGTGTTTTAACTTTAGGACTTGCAGGGCTCAATTCATTTGGCCTTGTCTTAAATTAAGAGTCAGAAATTATTTCCCCATGGGACTTCAAGTTAGATCTTTGCCAAGGCCATGGGTCACTTGACTGTACCCAGAAGTCTACTCTAAACTTAGCTGGTGATGTGTCAATATGATGGTTTCAGCACATGATACTTCATAGTGACCAAAGCTGGTTCGCATGATTTTTTAATTCAGCTGGGGAATAGAAGTACATAAAATCTAAATTTTCAGGGTTTTATTCCTTTTTTCTAGAAACATGAGCATTTAGAAGATCTTCTTTTCTGTGAGAGTGGTGAGGCACTGGAAAGGGTTGCCCAAAGAAGTTGTGAGTTCTCCACCCCTGGTGGTTGTTCAAGGCCAGGTTGAACACAGCCTTGAGCAACATGGTCTAATATAAGGTATCCCCCCTGCCCATGGCAGGGGCGTTGGAACTAGATGATCTTAAGGCCCTTTCCAACTCAAACCACTCTATGATTTATGATGAGCTTTGATTTCTTATTTCTATCTGTAGGCCATAGAGTTATTCATGGAAACAAAAAATAAAACTGCCATGTAGATGCACTGCTGTGAAAAAAATATTACTAATTAAATGTGGAGTAAGTGACTATGATAAAAGCTCTTGGTAACATGCCTGGCCACTGTGGGACAAGAGGTCACGCTTCACGTGCCAAGAATGACAGTGTGATGCTACAGGGGTTTGAGAACCAGTTGGAGAGTAAGTTCTCTAGTTCAGTGACCTCACTGCAGTGGGAACTGTATAAACACAGAAGTCAACCAAATAAATTCAGATGTATTTATAACTCTCTTGTGTAGTGAAGTATACTGAAGGGATGTAGAAATTATGGACTGCCAGTAATGGTAAAAGAAAACAACAACAAAAACAACTTTAAATATACATTATATAGAGCAGACAAGGGAAAAAAAACAACAACAAACAAACCCCAAATCTAAAACAACAAATCCCTAGCTTTTCAGAGAAGACTGCCAATAGCTCAGTGACACTCAGCTTTTCCACAACAGGATCTTTTTCCTGTCTGGTTTGCCTCTAAGAGGAGCCGCCATCTATTTAGCAGTCTGGGCAGAACAGATTAGCTGGGGTCCTCTGAGAAACCTTGCAATAACATTAAGGCTTCCTTGCCTCAGTACCTAACCGGAAAAGGAGAATATGTTTTCTTGCTCACTGGATATCATACAGATGAAGTATTCAAATTTCTTTAAAATTAAAGAAAGGAAATACTAAGAAGTGCTTTATGAGGTATTAAAAAAACTATCTTAAATTTCTTGAGGTTAAAATCAAGCAAATTCTTCGCCATTCAGTCTCCCACACACCCCATTCCCATACATTTTGCAGAGACCTATAGGATGATGTAAACCACGTTCAGAAGTAACACAGGAAATTGCAATTTTCATTAAAACCACTGGCCTATCTTGTGATTCAAAGGCAATCCTCTCCCCCTCAACTCTGCAGCTCTGCTAGACAGTGCTGCATGTGTGCCACCTCTGCACTCCCAGTGTGTCCTCTGTAATCTATATCCTAGGACAGTCTTCTGAATATGTGAAGACCCAACAAGGAAGTGTTCTGCATTATGAAACTGAAACACAGAGAGGCATTTCCTTTTATTACAGCATAGATGTATTGCAAAAGCAGATACAAAAAAATAATTTTATAAGAATGTGTAATAAACCGTCCAGAAAGCTAGTAGTGTACACTTGCCACAATTAGGTGCTAAAAGGAGAGCTACCTGTGCAGGGCTCCTGCTCCTGTCACTGCCTTGAAAGGTCTGTGAGCTGTAATTTTCACCGTCAGCATAACAGCATCATGGACAAACTCACAATTCTAAGCAAAAATAATCCTTCACTCTAAAGCTCAGCATCCTTTATTGCATACAGCATTTCTAGAATAAGATATGTAGGGTTCAAGTATTACCTCCCAGATTGCAGTGACAAAAGGCATTCTATGCTTTCTTTGGAGAAAGAGGCCATATTTGAATCTTTTCAGTCTTCTAGTGATCGTCCTTCCTTTCAGGCTTCATTAACAGAGCTATAGGAAGTTTTGTAGCAAATACCTTTTATTCACTAGGTTGTGTAGCAGCCAGGCTCGCTGACAGACTTACAACTCTGCACATTTTTCAAATATTTCCTTAACTGCCTTTTAGGAATAATTTTATGAACTTTTTGTTACTTCTAAGTTGTCCAACCTTTATGGAAATTTCTTTCCAAATGAATGCAAAACAGTCTCTTCACTACTTCTGCATCATTCATCCTGTCCATTCCATTTAATCTTGTGCTTATTTTCAGTTCCCTTTACCCCTATTTATTCTGTTTGTGAAAGCTTCTTTTCCCCATCTTTTTAGCATCATTACATTGTTTCTACCCTCCCATTTAAAAAACTTTTTTATGTATGCATGCATCTTAAATTTCAATTTCCAAAAGGTGCTGCTTTTTTTTTTTTCTTTCCATTGCTATAGTTCTTTGTAGAGGCTTTACAGTCCACAGCAGGAGCAAGAATTACTTCATGATCCTGAGAGAAGTGAGTTTGCTTCTTCCTGCTTGCAAGCCTGCAGGTTTCCTCAGTGAGTTTCCTTGGCTTCCCATGAAGAAAAACAAAAGAAGAGACAAGAACTATGTGTACTTGCCTTGTCGCAGTATTTTATTATCCTTAAGGACAGAGATCAACTTATTGGGTATAAAATGAAAACTTCAAAACAAACAGCTTGGGTTGTTTTGGGTGGGTTTTTTAAAGTATTTTTTATTTGGCATCACCAGTCAAGCCTTTCATGTTGCTGAAATCTATTGCTGTCTTTGACAAATCAGTCACCCTAAGCTGGTACAAAATCAGCTCCAACAGAGATTTTTCTTACTTTATGATTTCTCAGAAGCTTTTGAAAGTGTCACCTCAAAAGAAAGATAATAAGTACTTAAATAGGTTTCTACTCTCTTCTATGAAGCAATAATAATAGATACAAATTCCGTCTTTGGACATATCACAAAACAAAAGCTATGTTGAAAGAATATCAGGAGGTTGAGAAATCACATCCCGCGAAGTTAGGGAACGCCAACCAACATTATTTTAGCTTTCATGCACTTATGCATGATGATACAATTCCTCGTTATGTGTGTCCAGCTCTTTCTTTTTAATTTTTGACAGAACAAAAAGCTAAGTCAGTAATTACTGTATCTCTGCTTCCTCTTCATAGCTGGGTAGGTGACCCACCATACAGACCTCTGTTGTTTTGGCTGCTGCGCTGACCACTAGCAGTGATGGAGTCTCACCTTCTGTGCAAATTTGACCTTTAATCTGCAAATATATGTTACTATAAGGAGAAGTAAGAAAATTTAGCATCTTGTATCCATTCCAGGATTTGGAATGGGATGTCTTCCTGTGTACAAGACTATTCTGTTTGTTGCCTCTAAATCTGATCCCTCCTCCTTCTACCTACTCCCGCAAGTATGTCTCCCCCCAGCTCAACAGACTGAAGTCTACCACCTACTTAATTTACGGACCTCTGCCCAGTCTCAGGCTTCTTGTGTAGTTTGAAAAGTTCCATTCAGCCACCCTCTGACATTGGAGGGACCTGAGTTCTGAAGAGCTGGGATTCATCTGTTTGAGGTAGTTGCTGTAGGCTCCTCTCACAGTCAGAGAAGAAACAAGAACTTACAGGGCAGCACTTATCCATTTGAGACCTCAGGATACGAACTGCTGCCCAGACTTCTCTGACACATTTTCTTAACACTCATTCACTCTGAATTTTATGCAAAAATATTTCTTAGTAACATACTAACTGCCTTTCTAATTGCTGGCAGCATTTGTTTCAGATTTTCTTCTCTTTTTTTTTTTTTTGAGCTGTATCTTTTTAAATCTGCTCTAATTCTTGATTTTTTCCCATATTTATTTTACTTGCTTGTTCTGCTTAGTTATCTAGATCTTGGCTTCTTTATTATATTAACTGGCATTTCTCCTTTTTCTTTTTTTCCCAAAAGCAGTGTTTCAGAATTTAATGGTTTGACAGGTTAATGATGACAAAAAGGGATGTATTAAAGCTAATATTTTTCAACTTCAAAGAATTTTACTCATATTTATTAATGCAGTTTCATAATATTTAAGTCAGAATTATCACTGTTACAAAGCTAGGGGAACTGAAGAGCACACATGAAAGCCTAACCATCTTATATATTTAACAGGTACAAATACCCAGCTAGAAGCCTAATCTCTAGGAAGCAGAATTCTGGTATTTAGAGGTTTTTTCAAAGCTTGTGTTTGGTGTTGTCCAGGTTCCCCCAAAATCTCTGTGTCTCTAGTAGAGTGAATTTAAATACATTAATCATCTTCTAAAAAACATAGTATTCTCAAAGTCTGCTGTAGCACTTAAAAGTGAACTACCTGAATTTTCTACCTAGTCTAAATCAAATTAGTACTATGCAGTTACCACCTTGCTGCATGTGGGTGGATTTTCTCTGAAAGTGATGTAAAATTCCTAAATGTTCTAAAACTTTATAGATAATGCAAAGGAGGGAAGTTTTACAGTTGTTTGTTCAAGGTGCCCCATAAAGACCTCAGTTCAAAGCACTGCAGAAGACTATGGTTCAACCCTTTACTCCAACGTATTGGCATTTCTATTTGTGCATGGCAGAAGCATTACTGTGCAAACATCTTTATTGATTTAATTCTGAAAATGTGCTAAACTGCTAAATATGAAAAAATTAATGTGGCCTTTAATATTATAAAATTTTCTTAGCCAGTTTATTATCCTAAACTATTCATACTAGTTATAAGTAGTGCACACTAATACTGCACATAATAAAATTCCTAATTGTGTAGGTATACTCTTCAGTATACTCTATGTTACAATCCACTATGGCTCTTTTACAGAGGATGGAGAAAGAATGTTCTCTACATAATATTTAGTCTAAATTGTTACCAACACAATCTTTGAAACAGTATCTTCGTCTACTGTGGGATGTAAAAAGAGAAAGGAGTATCTTCATCAGGTATCATAGCTTTCTTTTTTTTTAATGTATTTTTCACTGGTTACTAAGTTCTGTTTACTTTCAATTCTAATTATAAACACATTCTATTACTTTGCTTTTAAGAATAACTCATTCATAAGAGCCCATAAATAGAACTGAGATCACTGGCACACTTCTCCATACAAATTCAGGAAAAAGTTTTTTAGAATATCATAAGCAAGGATGCTGAGGCAATACTCCATGCAAAATACTATCTTCAGCAAGTCACAATGCATTATTTCTTGATATCCCAGCCTTACGTTAACTCTGCTACAAAGTTGTTACATGTTTATCATGAAATGAGGTTTGAGGAAAATTTATATACTCTACTAGAAACAACTGATCTTTTCTGTGAATAAGGAAAACAGTCTATAATGGAAGGTTACATTGTCATCAGATCTCTTTTTCACAAGCAACAGATAAATTCATCATAGTATTTTATTGTATTTTTAAATGAAAACTAATAGCTGGTAAAGGCACAAACACATTTGCACATCAGAATGAATATTTTGTGTCTCTTGAAGAGGCATGTAATACATCAAGAACCATTGTATGGTAATTATGCCTCATTTGTGGCTCAGAAAGGCAGTATAACTACTGAATATAGGAACAGTTTTGTTCAAGCAAGAGTCAAGACTTGTATGACTTCAAAAGGGAATATAATTATTTAAGACCATTTGGAGGGTTCATCCTCAAATTCATTGTATTTTATAGGTTCTGAACCACAAAACACTTCAGCTTTAGTAAGCACAGAAAGGTGAAGAATATTTATTTTAAACAGTTCCTGCTGAAACTGTAGATTACTTTTAAACGAAATTTTCTAAAGCACAGGAACAGTTATTTCAGATACAGAACCTCCAAGTGGAACCCACGACTGAAGAACAGTATCATATCATAAATGTACCTTGGTTCTGAAATGGCTCTGAGCCAGTCTGCCTACTTTATCAACACACATTCCATTTGCCAAGATGAAATTTCTGAACTCGTAAAATTGTGTTTCTGTTCAAAACAACTAATTCTAATTAATGTAAGTCAGATTTTAATGAAATCAGAGTTCAAGAAAGCCTTTTAATTTCTTTTTATTGTTTGCTCACGCTGGAAAAACAGTTTTCAGGGCCAAAGACTCAGAATATCCACTTCTTTAGCTGTAACTCTGCAGGGAGCTGCAGAAACAGATTTTCAGAAAATGGCACATATATTTTAAATATATTTCTAATTGTCAGCATACTGTGTAAGCCTACACAGTTCAAATTTCAGCATAAGGTACATATAGAGAAATGTGGATATTTGGAAGGAATTACATATTCCTTGCATATTCTCCAACATTATCCCTTTCCTTTTTTCCATTTTTGGTGCCTGCCGACATTATAGCACCGCAGGCTCATGAATGTAAGCACGATAGCAAAAAGCATCAGGATTAAACGTTTAGCCTAACCCCATTTCCCCCCTTTCCCTTGCTCCCACTTTCCAGGCACTGTGCCAATGCTGCCTCAGAGATTCTTTGTTCCAGCAGTGGCTGGGGGGGTCCTTGATGTCCCCTTTATCCCACAAAAGGCTACGGCACAACATGACAGCTGTGCTAAGTGCAGCCTTACAGGAGATGAGTGTCCTGGCTGAGCACACACACAAAAAGGTTTTGAAGATGGAGACAGCCCTGTATCACACGGTGACACCGAAAAAGGAGGCAGCCCCAATGCCCAATAATCCTTGAAGCCATGCAGGCAAAGTAATTTTCTTCTCCACAAGAAAATTTCTTCTCTGATGGTTAGAAGAAAAACAGAGGTTGCTTTTTTATTTTCTGAATCTTCTGTTTCCCTTCTTTTTACTCACGTATTTTACACTTGCTTTCATTCTTCTGCACTTTCTCAACTCCCTCCTGCCTAACTCGTTTCTCCCTTCAGCCTTCCCTTAAATCCTGTATTATCCTACATCACACCTTAATTTTTCCTCTTTCATAGAATCACTGAGGTTGGAAAAGATCCTTAGTATCGAGTCCACCCAATAACCTAGCAGTGCCAAGTCCACCACTAAACCATGTCCCTAAGCACATCAACGTATCTTTTAAATGCCTCCAGGGATGGCGACTCCATCACTTCCCTGGGCAGCTGGTTCCAACACTTGACAACACTTTTGGGGAAAAAATTGTTCCCGATATCCAACTTAAGCCTCCTGCATGCAATTTGAAGCCATTTCCTCTTGTCCTATCACTTGTAACTTGGGAAAGGAGACAGACACACCTGGGCACACTGCCAGCTCACGTTCAGACAGCTGTGCTCACCTCTGGCCCAGTGCTTGCAGGTCACTCATATCCATGCCCCAGAACTCCTGCACTTTCCAAAGACTCCTTTTTCTAACCTATCTGCCTGCGTGCCTGCAATCCCCAGTCGCACTGCCCCTAACCCGCAGCATGGTTACAGTCTCTTCTGGGGCCGACTGGGAGCTGATGGCTAGCTGGGAAGGGAAGGCCTCACTCCCAACACAGTGGTGCCCGGAGAGTCACCCATGTAGCACTGTGTCCCAGGGACGGCAGGAGCTGAGGCCCGGACGTACCCATAGGTGCAACCACTGCTGCACTGGTTGCTGCCTTCCCGCCAACCCCCAGCGGCGGAACTGCGCTTGCGCCCAGGCCGGAAGGGGTTCAGACTTCCCAGCGCACACGGCTTTCCCTTGGGCTGTGACGCCGGACGCGTGGTCGCTGTGACGTTTGGAGGCGTGACGCAGGCACGCAGAGGGCCGCATTCGTAAGTTCCCTTCCCCGGCGGTGGTAGGGGCCGCGGCCCGGGTGGGTGAAGGCAGTGGTTCGGGGTGCGGGTGCACCCGCTCTGCTCACTTTCTCCCTTCGGGCGGCGGCGCGGGGTCGGGAAGGTCGCCCCGCTGGCGCCCGTGGAGTGGGCGTAAGAGGCGGTGGCTGGGCAGCGGCCATCGGCCAAAGCGCCGTGCTGAGGTGGGCGCCTCCCTCGGCCCGGCCCCCGGCGAGCCCGAGGGGGTCCCCCCCGGGGCCTGGCTGAGCTAGGGCTCCGAGGCCGTTGGCTCGCCCAGTCACGGGAAAGCGGTTCCCGAGCCCGCAGGTCAGGCCCGTGTCCCCGGCCTGTGGAGCGTGGGTTGCCCCCTGCAACGGTGCGGGACGAGGTGCGTGCGGGGCCCGCTTATCCCGACAGCCACAGCCGAAGTCCGAGAGCGAAGGAGCGCGGCCTGCCGGGCGGCCGCAGGGCTCAGTGGAGGCGGCTGCCGACGCTGTACGTTACGGTGCTAACGCAGACACCCGGCGCTCCTCCTGTTCAGGTGGTGCCTGCTTCTGCCGACACAGAAGCGAGGGAGTGTGGCTGCGTCTGTCAAATGTGACAATAAAGGTCTACAGAAACGCTATTGATTACTGGTTTTTACAAGTCACCAAAATTACTTCTTTTACAGTTCACTTCCACTTCTTACAGTACACGTGGCCATGAAATGTGTGTATCAGGGATGCAGCAGATGCCCTCCTGTTTTGTGATGCCAAAATGTGGAAGTATGTGACCTGTGTAAACCCCCTCCTGCCAGCATGAGTCAGAGCTGTGCACAGAGCTCTTCTCAATCGGACCTGAAACCTCGCCGATGCTTCCGTAAAAGTACAAATACGATGTGCACTTCTAAAGCTCCTTAGGTTTTGGAAGGAACCTGAGAGCCAGAGGGTTTTCATTTGTTCTGTGTCTGCAGAGATGGAGCCATAGGAATAGTGATTGTGCATAACTGGTGCTGAGACCTGCTGGCTTGTGAATTAGAACTTTTTATATTGATAATAATGAAGTTAAGAACATATCCCAAGTTCTCAGTGATCTGATGTGGCTGGCATTGGCAAAATAAGGAAGGAGGTGTTTGAAAGCAGCCTGAGAGAGTTTTGTAATGATTGTGATAGTGCCTGCAGTGTGGTGGGTTTGATACAATGTGAGCAGTTGGCTTGTTTATTTTGTCCAAAAGTCATGCTTTAATAAAAGCCTTATCTAGGTCTATGCCTGAACTAAAATGGGTGTGATACATCTTACCTTTTATTGTCAGCCTTGCATTTCACTTAATACTGTCTTGTGCTCAGTTCGTTTCTTTTCTCCAGGTTAAGGATATTTCATTGAATCTTTTTATGTGTGTTGAAGTCTCAGTCAACAGTTTAGCCCTTAAATGCCATGTAGTTTAGAAATTATAGTCTTGAATTCGCTTGTACGGATTTATTTGAACCTGTAATACACCACTGGAAAGTGTTTTTCATATTATTATTCCATATTAAAAACAGGAGGATAGCATAAGGTAAATACGCAGCTCCCTTGCGTCACAGTAGTTTCTATGTGCAGGTTTTGTTGTTGTTTTTTTTTTTTTTTCCCACAGGGCCATTTGACAACCCAAATATTGAGCTGCCTTTTTTTTTTTCTTTGTCTAACATTTGCAACTAACTACAAAGATTGTAGGTAGTTATTTTTAGTACTAGTTTAAGTTAATTTTTAAGTTATTTTTATGCAAATACATTTTTTTTTTCTGCTTCAGTAGCTAGAATTGGATTTTTTCAAACTTAAAGTTTGTCAAAAACTTGAGTATGTTTAAAATACTTTTTTTGTGATGGTCTGATATGATCTTAGTGTTTAAAAAAATGTGCTTGGGTAATGATAACTGGAGGATCAGAAAAAAACTAGCACTATGGTATGGTTCATATATTTTTAACTTTGGGCAGGCTTTTAAAGTAATAGATTGTAGGGTAACTGAAATTTTGTAGTTAAAATGTTTTTCAAATAATTCATGAAGGAAACACCAGTTTCCTATGTATCCTGAACTTCTCATTTGGGAGAATATCAGAACTAGCAATGACAGTGACACCATATGGCGAGGTATTTCTGACTTTCTCACATGAAACTTCAGATATATGTAGTGAATATCATGTTCTTGATGTACAGGTTCAATGGTGCTGCATGAGACGAAAGCAGCGTTCTTCATCTGTGACTTGTGTTTCAGGGATTTTTATGTGCAGAGGTAATACTTGATTTGTGGAAGTAGTTTAATATTTTAAATGTCTATGTGAAGCTGGTGAGGTTTAATGTATTCATTTTTACCTAATGAGGTAGGTGTTGTTTGGTGAAATGCTGAAAGTACAACATTTATTTGGAACTGGCTGAAAATATTACTGCTGTTGCAATAATAGAAACTTACAGAGTTTTAAAAGTATGTGGTAAAATCAGGAATGTGTGAACTTTATCATTTATTTTAGCAATATTTATTCAAATATTTGTTATTGCAGTTTGTAATCTCAAGTACTGTTAATGTATGGTGAGCCTCAGAGGACATGTCATTGTATTGAGGGTAAACATCTTTTAGTAGAATTCTTTTTTATTTACCATTTTCTAGAATGTATGCCTGTGCTTTTTGTTTAATACGATTTTTAGTCTTTTGCTAGATACGTTTCCTGAGATACTGCAAGTAACTGTTTTTTGTTCTCCTTTTAATAGGAATTAAGATGGATGGAATACTTTCTTTGCCATAGCAGCAGCAGGATGCATAAGCTGGGTATGTTGAAAGAATATGGTTTGTATCTTAAGAGAATGTTTTAATTTTTGATTCTTTATCTGAACACAAAGAAATTACGTATGATAAGCTGGGGTACTGGTTTGTCCTTAATAAGCTGATTAAACCTAGTTTAAGTAGTATTCGAGCTTTATTATTTAAAGGACTGATTTAATGGGTATTTATAGTGTAATTAAATGTTGTAGGAGATGTTATCACAGTTGTGGAGTAATACATCTTAATCTGATAATTCTTCCTAGTTAATATAAAAAATGTAATCAAAACACCATGAACCTAACTGCAGTGGAACTGTACTTTGTGTGTATGAAACAAGGATGCCAAACTGCATAAATTAGGGAGAATCTATCTTTGGTTTGTCACTTCAGTCTTTTACCACTGTACCACTTTAGTCCTCACCTAAACTGTGAACTATTCTTGTTGTCATTGATTCTTTCTTGCATCTTTTTGAAGGGTATACAGTACTGAAAGCTTTGCCTGAAGCTAGCCTGATAGCTGGTGTCCTGATACCAAACAGGCTCAGTATTGAGCTATCAGTGTACTTTCAACTATTGATTAAATGGAAAAGAAAGAATATAATAGGTAGCTTATCCATCTTTCAGAGTTGTAATGGATTGTGGTTAATTCATTTGTGGTTAAGCTGTTTTTTAGAAAAAAGAAAAAGCTTTTTTTGTTTTTGCAGCATGTTGAGGGCTTTTTTCTTGGGATCATATAAAGAGTAAAATTATGCAGTATTGAGTAATTAACATATTTATATATTTATTAAAGAGGGACTTTTAGAGGCTGCTATATGATATTAATTTCTGTTTATGCGTCCAGTCATTTAGTTCTATAGCTTAGCCCTTTATTGTTCTTCTTTGGCTATTTATTTTTTTCCCCAGAAAGTCTAAGGCCAGGATTGTTGGTTTAGAGAAAGTATCATGGTTAATGCCAAGAAGAGCTGAGATGAGCTTTGAAGCTGGATTTATACCAGCCCTGCTGAAATATCTCCATCACAGGAAGTCCCTGAAGAAGCAGGAAGGTAGGAGTATTCTTATGGCTTGCTAGAAGATCCAAGTGCAAAAGAAGTGGAAAGGCAGTACATAAAATTTATTTGATAGGTATGGGAGTAGTGGGGGAAAGAAACTACTCCTGCCAGACTTACTAGGACCTATCACTGAAATCAGTTTGGGGTATTAGGTGCCTTCTGGGTTATAGTTTCATGGAGAATTTTTGCTGTTTGTTTGAGTTTGGCTGACAGATGAGTCAGAACAAAGTTTCCGTACTCAGTCTACCACCTGAAACCCTTTGTTATCAATAACTGAAGGTTGAACTAACTGTAGGAAGTATTCAATGGCTTTACCTGACCCAAAAAAGCAAAAATCAAAGCAAACAACCCCCTAAAGGTGGTTTGTCTTACTTTTTGGTGCATTATTCATCTGTTGTAAGGGACAATTCCAAGGGACTCTACTCTTCTAAGAACTTTTCCCTAGGACAGTGTTCTGAAAATGGTGCATGATGACAAATTACAGCTTAGGCCACTGTAATTTCTGTTGTACCCATACTTCTTTACCACTTCACTTTTCTTATATATGTGTTTGTGGTTCTTTTGTATGAATTATAGAAAATAGGGATGTTCTAGTTACTGGCATGTAGTTTTGAATATACTTCAGTCTTCTGTGTGCCAGTGATTTTAAATAGTAATGATACAAAGTTTAATTTTGGTTGGGTTTTTGTCCGTTGTTGGCTGGTTAGCCTCACAAGAGTGAAGTTATAGTCTGCCAGTTTTCTGTGAGTGCCTAGGATCTCAGATTTATGCAAACCCTCAAAATACTGTTAGGGAATAAAAAAAGGATCAGTCTCTAAAAACCTGCATAGTTTTGTTGTGGATGTGAGCGTACTTTGTGTATGATGAATCAAATGCTTTGAAGTTATCAGAATACTAGTAAAATGTCCTAGATTAATAATATGAATGTTCAGTGTGTTTTACAGCTTTTGTTATCAACATGTTTTGAGGCTTTACTGAAAGAAAAGCAGATTGGTGTTGGATTTAGAAAGAAGGGACTGTTGTGTATTACAGGACTGAAACTGAGACCACCCAAATGCCTTCAGCTGTTTTTTGTTATTTTCACAAATAGTTTGTTCTTTTATCAGAGTGTTTAAGAACAGAGAGTTGGGTCAGTCACTCTATTTTTTTTTCCTAAATGTCAATGTTAAACAAACTTTACAATACTGTTCATAATTGGGAAAAAAAAAAAAAAAAGCCAAAACCTTAGACTTTTGATTCTCTTGGGTTTTTTAGCTTCCAGAGAGTAACAATAGGCAGGTGTGATTTCAGATTTTGAATTGCACCTTTTTCTTGGGAACTCTTATCTAGTTTTGTCTGGATATGTACCCTTTAAGGGTTAATGTAGTATATGTCATATTTTAGGATATTTTAGTAAGTTAATTCAGGGATGTTGCATGTTTTCCATAGTTCTGGTAGGGTAGGTGGAATGTAGAATGTTCTTGTTTTCTTCTCATGTGTTATGTTTTCTATTTAAGCCCTAATTTTTCAAAGGGCAGGTTTGCTGTATTACATTACAGACTTGTTCTTGCACCAAGAACATTTATGCCTCACTGAAGGCCTAAAAGTGGAAAGTCCACATACCTGCAGTTTAGGGCAATTACCTTTGCTTAGTCTGTGTTTATGTTCTCTTGTAAACCAGTGATTTTCTCTCTGGGAAGATACCGTGATAGGCATATGACAAAGATTTGTAGACTGTAATGGGTGAGATATGAGGAAGAAATTACACTGAAGGACAAAATATCAAAGGCTACCTGGCTCAAAATGAGAAGTCTTCACATGTTTATAGTGTCACATATTCTAAGTACGAGGCTGGGTATTAAGAATTGTTTCTGAGAGTGCTGTTAACTTCTGATATATGTGTTTGTATTTACAGTCAGAGTAAATGAAGTGTGATGGAGAATAGCATAGGGAATAAAATGCTATGGTAAACATCAGTATCTTACTGTCATACAGCATGCCATCAGAGTGTATGTGGTGCTGGATGCCTCCCCTAAAAAGGAGGGTGTAGAGGAGAAGGAGATTCAGAAAAAAGGCTAAAAGAGGGGTCCGTGGGGATCAAAATTTCCTTGTATAAAGATAAATTGGAAAAAAAGAAAAGAAGTTAGGCTGTTTAGCCTTTGGAAGGCAATGAATATGATGAAGTGTAACACAAGTACAGAGAATGATGAGTGGTTTGAGGAAAAATAATTCAAGAGCTTTTCTGCTGGTTCATGCTGTAAGAAGAAGGGATGATCTGTGAAATTAGGCTGGCAAACTGAGAAAGGAAACTTGAGAAAGGATATATTTTTTAGTAAATTGGTAAGTCAGAGAGCTCTGCAGTCTAGGGGTAATTTTAATTTAGTAAAATTCTAATAGAAATTGGACAATTTAGAGTGCAAGAATATTTACACACACTCAGGTGTGTATTTACACAGACTCCTGAAAGAATATAATCACTCAGCTTTTTGTCCTATATAAGATTATATTTTTCCTTTATGATTTGTAATAAAGCTCATCTAAAAAAACTATATATTGATGGTGGGAGTAAAGGAATTAAGTTTGTCCCTAGTTTGTTTACCAGAGAAAAGGTTATAGAATCTCACTTTCTTTTTTTTCTCTCTCTCCCTGTGTTAGGTTATATCTGGGTGAAATACCCACTAGGTATGAGGTCTAATTCTGTTGGTATCGTTCACTGATTTACATTGTTTTCTTGTAAGTAGGGACATTGAGGAAGAAGTTTTGGGAAGTGACATTAGGGTCCTCATCAACTTGGAGAGAAATCATGTAGGGTAGTTGTTTTAAATTATATAGGGCAGGTTTTGTGACTTGCCACTAGTGTGGCAATGTTTTGTTCAGCTTTGATTTTTCTCTTGCCTCAGCTTATGCATTAAGTAAGTATTCCTGTAGTAATTTTATCCAAATCGGTACATAAGTTTATTCTGTACCTAGAGCAATCAAATATTTAGGGAGGGTGAGATGAGCTAATGCTGGCCTTCTGTGTCATCCATCCAAGTTCCAGAAAGTATGTAAAAATTCATAAAAAATGTCAGTGGGGGTATCTTAATTAAATAAGCATGCTTGTCTCTCTGCCAGACTTCTCTCTTGGCATGGTTCAAGTCTTAGAAACTCTGTTTGCTTTCAGTCTCTATCAAACTCAAATACTGCACTCTGTGATAAAAGCATCAAAAGCAGTGTTCAGCAGAAAAAGACTACAGAATCAGCTTTTGCTCATTCCCACTGAAATGTCCTTTTCACTCTATTTAATGGAGGCTGCAGTTTTCACTTTTGGTGTGTTTAGCAACAGATTGACTTAGATTTGTTGTATTTGGCTCTAGAGCTGCACAGAGCAGATGTCGGGGAGGTGCCGTGACAGGAATAAAAAAATTCAGAAGGCTTGTGGGAATTTGAGGGGTGAAGGGGAAATCTTCCTCCTATTTTTTCACTGCTAGAATCCATATTATAAAATTTAGAGTTGGCATTCAATTGAAAACTTGCTGTGCTGCAAGGGTTGGTGCACTGATGCGGGCGTTCTTTCCCACAGCTCAGATTATGGTAACAGAGTTTATTTATAAAATAAAATATGCCTGTGAAATTATAATTGATACCTTAATTATGGAGAACTTGTCTGAAAGATGGTAGCTTAGTGACCTACAGGACATTTTCCTGGCTTAGAATAGCCATGATTTTACCAAAACATTTTCTCTGTATGAATTTTAAAAATGGAATTCCCCTGTCAAGGCAGAAAAACTTAAATAACTGAGAGGTCAGGGATGATAAGCCTAAAATAATGGTCAACTTGTAGACAATTTTTAGGGTCGGAACATCAGAAAAGTAAGCTTCGCTGTTCTGGGATTGTCACTATTTGGAAAATATGCATTTGAAAGCCACCACTGCATTGCCAGTCGTTGCATAAGCAGGTGGGTGCCAGATGTATGTGGGATCCTAGAGAAGTTTGATGCTTTGGTTTATTTCTTTTCAATTTGCAATGAGCAGAATGTTCAAAAGTTAGTGGCTGCTTTTTTTTTTTAATTTTTTTTTAAGGCTGGAAGTATTTTATCTTTGCCTTGATTAAAAGGCCATTCCTGAAAACACCTTGTGTAATTTGTTAGTAGAATGATTACTTGTTTGTTTATCTTTCTCACATCTGTATCTCCACTCATCATCTACCTGCACTTCAGGAATATATACTGCCACAGTTTAGTGTATAGATTATAAAAAGTAAATGAGTTGTAATTTGTAATAGTTTTGATTGCAGGCCTCTGTATTCGAAAGTTGTGCCAATTCTCTGTTGTCTTATATATTTGATGATGTACTTAAGACTTTGTGGAACCTGAGGATGTTTTTTTCTCTGAAGTGAAAAAATGTTACTTATACAATAAATCATCTAGAGGGGAGGGTAGTAATAAATCTTCTGCTTTTTCTTGAGATGATGCTCCTTAATCTTGTATTAGTGGTTTAGAAAACTGTGTTGCCTCCTGCTTTAAGTCTTCCTATTCTAGGGGTGGTTGTCATAGATCTTATCATTTTCTGGAGAGATGGGCTTTGAAACAGAAGAAATGTGTCTTATTGTGTATTTAGTTGGAATTTAGAAGTTGTCTGATTTCTTTAAAAAAAGCAATTAGTAATAGTGGGGTGAGTTGTCAAAAGAATCATATGTGTGAGATACGTAATATACGTGCTCTGTTCCTCTCAGGACTTAGAGAGTCATGATTGTAGTATGCTGTTTAGATTTGAGAACAAATCTTCCCGTATGTTTTGCTGGTGAAAAATGTAAATACGCTGCTAAAAGAAAACAGGGCAAACCAACTCGTCTGTTAGCTGTAACATGTTGAGTTTCTTGGTTTGGTAGCTAATTTCAGCAGCTTGAAAGTGACAAGCATGGAAATAATTGTGGTTAGAACTGCTCCAAGAGGATTGAGTGAAGCCTTTTTGATTTCCTAAACGTAAAGGAAGCCAAGTTTGATCAACAGCTGCTGTGAGGGTTATTCAGACAGTGAGTAAATCCAGTCCAGTGCAGGATTTTGCGTTTCTGACTGGTTGAAGGCATGTTCTTCTGCTTAAAGTGAGATTCTGAAACTGTAGTAGTTTCATGCATTTGATTAGCATCATTTATGTCTGCCCTATACTTAATTTCTTCTTGATACTCACTGGCCAGTGGTTTTTGTGGTGGGTTTTTTTTTGTTGTTGTTGTTTTGTTTTGTTTTGGTTATTTTTTCAATTTTGAGGCTGAAAGCTTATTTTCATTTTCAAGGTAAAAGTTGAGCAAACTTTTTGATTTTAAAAACAGACTGCATTTGTAGAAATGCAGATATCTTTAGAAGATTTAGCTGATCAACTTTTGGGAAGCAGGAGAACTGACACTAAGAATGCTGCTACCAAGGGTGATGGAAACTCCTAACTATAGAATCGGTTTGTTCTGTGTATGTTTTCTCCTTTTTCAGGAAGATGTTCATTTTGGAAAAAAAAAGCGAAAGATTCCCTATCTATAAAAAGTTGATTAAAGAAGTTGTGGAGTAATGGGATTTAGTTGGAATATAAAAAATGCAAGCCAAGGATACAGTGATGTCTAATAATTTGTAAAGCATCTGCCCCCTTGAAAACAAAAAGTAAAAAAAGAATCATCATTTGAACAGTGAACTGTAGCTATATACTATTCCAGCTGCCCTGTCCTGTCAGAGAACTAGGACAGGCTTAAGTATCTCAGGTCTTACTTAACCCTAGGAGATTTTGGTGATGGGAGAAACAATAATTTTGGGCAGTATAAGCCTTTATTTATCTAAGTGGAATTGTGTTTTAGAGAGCGTGTTGTTCAATAAATGAAAATGGTTTACTTGAGTTGTCACTTTTTAAGATTTTGTACATGAAATACTAGAAAGACTATTTCAAAAATGTTTAAATAATTGGAAGTTAATACATAAACTTCAAAATTTGCTTTAGTACTGGTTGGCACAAAATAACCATGCATGCTTTCTTGAAGGATATTTTACGAAGAAGAGTTTCAGATTTTCCTTAGCAGCCTCTCTCTCAAATACACATCTGCGAATGGTGTAGTTATCTGATAATTCAGTCTTTGGCAGTTATATTTAGAAAGCTGCTTTATACTGGGAAAGAAAATATTTAGCATGTATACTTGCGGTTAGGAAGAGACTGAGTGGGAATACTAAAACGTGTTGAACTGACTAACTGTAGATGCTCTCAACAGAGGAATTCATAAATTTCTGTGGGAATCTAATTATATGACAAATAATTGTAATTATAAGCTTAATAATTTCTAAACTGGTACCTTCGGAATTCATTATTCTTTTTATTTATTTATTTATTTGTTTTTATTCCCCTCCCTACTATAAAGGGGATTCAGAGGCCCAGACTATGAAATTCTTTATTTCAATTTTTTAAAAGTTAATTGTATTTTTTTTGAGAAATGAGTGCTGGTAACCTGTCCATTAAAAACCATTACTAGTACTGCTGCATTACTAGTTTTCAGGTATTAATTCTAAAGAGGTTTTGTAAAGAGCAGATGTGGTTAAGTGGAAAATGTTGATTTGTTTGAAAGGAATGCTCACCTTCTGACATGCTGCCTACACTTCAGAGGTACAGGAAATACTTCCCAGTGCTGTTGTTATCAATTCATTTGCATGGTAAGAGTCCTTACAGTTGGCTCATGGCTTCTAACAGACTTCAGACCCATCAGTTCACCTTACTAAAAGAAAGGCTTTGGTTTTATGAATATTTGAACCATCACTGGTCACTAAAAAAGCAATAGCGGTGTCACTGGAAGTCTATGCTTTACATGTACAAGTATCTTGCAATGATATGGAGATATTCTTTTGACCGACCAGCAAATGTTGTTGTTTGCTGTGGATAGATTTGTGTCGAATTTATAGCCATGGAAAATTTAGTGTCTCATCATATATTGCAGTTTTTGGCCACCATCTTTTATGGATATCATACTGTTGAATATTTAATCTGCTGTGGAGACAGACAAATTTAGGAGAAGTGACTTTAATCTCAGAACGTGTGTTGATTGGGAGAATTAGTTCAGTTTGTTTTTGCTAATCACTAACCCTTAGAAGTGGGATTAAGTTTAGTGCAGGAGAAAATGGAACATTCAGTTTGTCTTCAGAATGAGGTCACATTACTTGTCTCTTCAGCCTCCATCTCAGTAAAATAGTAGAAAGTGTAATTGTTTCATATTTCAGTTTTGTCTCCTGGAGAATAGGATTTACAGTTACTTGTGCAGGCCGTAATGTTAGAAATGACTTTTTGGCATTCTTGATTGGTAGATCTTTACTACACTGTATCTGCCTTGTTTGCATGCCCATGCCCAAAATTCTCATGTGCTTCTTTTGTACTTTATTTTCTTTGTTTTTTTTACCCTTGATTTTATTTACTTGGTAATTTCATTGGGCGGGTAGCTGAGTAGACTGCAGTCATGCAGACGTGGCCTGTGCATGTGGTGGTAGAGATGGCAAAGGTCAGCCTTAGAAAAGGAAAGGAAAAGGAAACGAAGTAGAATTGAAGAGAACACATGAATAGAGGGGAATAACTGAGTGACAGGTTGGAAGAAAAGAAGCCGAAATGGTGGTATAGAGGTGCTCTGCAAATGCAGTGTGTGGTTTGTAATTTTAAGAGCAACTGAAGAAGTATGTTGTTTAAATAAGATAATTCATTGATTTTTTTAATAAAAGTATCTATCTCATTTTTTGGGTAGATCAGATGTACACCAATACTCATTTTAGGGGAGCTTACTGGTTTTGTTTCCTAAAATGAGACTATATTCATAATTGTTTTAATTAACAAATTAAGAAAAACACTAGTATTTGATTGCTTTATTGCTCATCTCTTGTCTGATCAGGGTTATATACACATACTTTGCAGCATTATCTGTTTGTGGATATAAAGGAATGCAATAATCCTTAGTAGGGAGCTTAAAAAAAGTCTCTTGCTTCATTAAAATGTTTCCCAGATCTGTGTGAAGAGCATGCATGTATGAGCACTGTTCACTTTCCAAAAATGGCAGTTGAAGTCTTCGTAACTAGATTGAACTATAGTCAGATTACTCAAATTCCCCCGTGTCCCTAGAGAATACAAATTGTTTCACCAACAAATACATAGGGTGGCTTAAGCCTATTCTCTTGAGCTATGGGGTACATATCAGAATTTGGGAGATAGTTTTTATGGAATAGATAACTGAGAGAGTTAGCATTCTTGCTCAGATAATGCACTATTTATTTTGGAAGGGAATTTCCCATGACTAAGTAAGAACAAGATGTTTGACCACCTTCTAGGGAGGAGGCTGTTTGGTCAGCACGAAATTGAAAGAAAAAAGTCAGAAGAGACAACTCACCGTTCTTAAGTTGTGTTTGAAATGTTTTCATGTTTCTTCTGGGCTTTAATTATACTGCAGATACATGGCCAGAAGAAAGACCAGAGGCTTTGTTCTTTTCTTGGAAGTATAGCTTTATCATGTTGTTGGGAATTTACAGCCTAGTAATATATAGTGTTTTTTCCATTCCTGTTTTTTGTAATTGGTTTGCACAGCCTCACAGTTTGGCAGCCGAGAGCTCACTTTTTCATGATTTTTTTGGCATGAAAGGGTTACTGTTCACATTTCCTGTGTAATTCCTTCTGATCTTGCTGGGCTGTAATTACTTTCTTGATGTTAAACATTCCCAGGCTCCTATAACCTTCTAGCCTACTTACACTGGCCAAGTTTGTCCCAGGTGATCATGTGGGCGAGCCTCCTGTTTTTGAGGATAAAGATCTCTCCTTCCTGTGGAAGATAGGCTACATACTCATTCCTTTGCTGTGCAATCCCAAGAGAAACCTTTTTAAAAATAATAATAGGGTAACACATCACTCTTTCAGAGTCAGATTTAGCAGCCAAATAGATGACAAATCAAGTGTGTGGGCTTAGAATTCGCTGAATCTTGCTTGAATGACTGCTAGTGCATATTAAAGATTATTTTTTCTTAATACATTTGGAAAATAGGTTATGATATAAAAAAGACAGATTTTGACTGTAGCTTCTTACTTTTGACTGTATAATTGTCAAATCATTTAAAGCTTGCTTGAATGTAGAACTACTTAGTTGAGCTGCTAGGTTGTTTTTTTTTCTTTCGAATTCTTTGCAGTAGCTGTGACTCCTACTAAAAAGGAGAGGCTATTACTCAGTTCTTCTTACACACGTAGTTCAGTTGTCCTGTATGTCTTCTGATTTTCAGTTTGTGGTCTATAAGCAGTAACCACAAGGTATTATTTTGTTTTTAAATAAAAGTGACTGCATACTGCTAAAAAATGTTGGCTTCAGAGATGTGGGAACTGAAGTGTTGTATTCTGTGAAGACACTGAAAGGTCCTATGTGCCACTGCTCAGCAGCTCTTCAGCTTGAATCTGGAGGAGCCACCTGTAAGAATGCGAGTGAAGTTTGCTTTCCATGACCTTTATGCTGTTTTCTCACAGTGCCAAGAAAGACGCAAGATGGTGATGGCAGGATTTTTTTTTAGGGTGTGAGGAGTTGTAATGTGCTGATACACTGACAGCAGTGGGGTTTTTTGTTTGTTGGCTGGGTTTTTTTTGTCAGTGTCAAGAGGGAGTAGCTGGAGATTTTGTGCACCATCGGTTTAAGAAGCCCAGATTCTGGTACTTCATTCAAAAGCGATCTCATTAGCTTATTGTCCTGCTACAGATAGTTGTTTGGTTTTTTTTCTCCTAATCCTAGTTTTATTACATTGTGCATTTAATTGGCCACTTTGTGAAATTCTCAGGCTGCAATATAGTTCTATTTTGTTTAGCTATGGTATTGTGCTTGCACCTCTGCTCAGAAGTCTTCCCAGTAACTGACGGACTGACTGAAGTCTTGTGAATGCGTGGCTGGTTTGAGCTCAGTGTGTTTACACTTGGAAGAAAATGTTATGTAGGTAATAAATTGTAGCAGTTTGAGTTCTATTGTTATTTTAATTCTCACGCATATCAATACCTGTGCTTTACTATATAAATAGAAGTTAGAGCAGTTGGTGTGCATGTTGTTAGTGTGCTGCTGTGCTAGTGAAGGATAGGAAAAATACATTTTAATGAAAATGTCTTTTTAATTTTTATCAGGAAGTCTTCTTGAATTTGATGGCTTTATTATAATTGGAGTGCAGTCAGTATTCTGCTCAATTCTTAATTGCGTACTCCGTCATATAACTGGGAACATGGCTGTCAGATATGCCTGTTTTTGTTGTTGTACCCAGAGGTTCTTGTGATTTTTTCAACATACAGAAATCTGGTCATTGCATAAGCAATTTATACAATAGTCTTATGAAAAAAATGTGAAGCACCAAGTGAGTATAACTGCACAGAAAGAAGAAGATACCACTGATGTCCTGCAATCAGTGTTCCTTTGTCATTTTATCATGGCCTGTGTGTGATCTCCAGGTACCTAGGCTGAGAAAGTTGGGACTGTTCAGCCTGGAGAAGAGAAGGCTGCGTGGAGACCTCATAGCAGCCTTCCAGTATCTGAAGGGGGCATATGGGGATGCTGGGGATCGACTCTTCATTAGGGACTATAGTGATAGGACAAGGGGTAATGGGTTAAAACTTAAACAGGGGAAGTTTAGATTGGATATAAGGAGGAAATTCTTTACTGTTAGGGTGGTGAGGCACTGGAATAGGTTGCCCAAGGAGGTTGTGAATGCTCCATCCCTGGCAGAGTTCAAGGCCAGGTTGGACGAGGCCTTGGGTGATATGGTTTAGTGTGAGGTGTCCCTGCCCATGGCAGGGGGGTTGGAACTTGATGATCTTAAGGTCCTTTCCAACCCTAACTATTCTATGATTCTATGATACCTGAGAGTTTGTAGGAAACTTCATATGAAGAGGGCTGACCTCAACACATTCACTTGGGTATGTGCTAAACACATAGCAAACATTCTAGGTTTCCAGTGCAATGAAGTGCAGCAGGATAGTGTTTTGGTTAAAGCTTTTCTCAAAGCAATTTACTTTTGTCTTTACATTAAGAAAACTCTGATAAATTTAGAGTTTGTTGAAAGTGAGTGCAACTGTATTGAAGCCTGCTTTCTGTCTAATTCGATGTATAGATCATCTTTCCTTTCTGTTTTCCTGTTTAATTTTACTCCTGCTCAGATGAAGACAGTGAAGAATTACACTTTATGTTGTAATTAAAGGTCACCTGTTTTGAATTTGCTTTGTAAAGTGCTTAGAATGTAACTGAACTGACTCTCCATTATGAATTTCACCTATTCAGTGGAAAATACCCTTCATACAAGAAAAAATTACCTTCATACCTTTCATACAAGAAAAAAATTTTCTTGTATGAAAAATACAGTGATTTCAGAGTCCTATTCAAATTACCTTCTGGTTTTTGTGTAGAAGGCATTACAGAATGTAAACTGATACTGTTCTTGTGTTCGTGTACATGTTGATCTTCTGCTGGTTTAACCTAAAACTCTTCTGGATTTAGATGTCTCTAATGTATTGGAAGCAAGGTGATGCATGTAGCTCTGATGCAAGGGAGAACTGGATTTAATCTAAGTATATTTAGTAAAAAGAAAGGAGCTGTTTGGTTTTAAAAAGCTACTGTAGAATTGAGGAATTACTTGAATTAGGTTAGCTTTTATGCTTTCAGACAATGTAGTCAACTGTGGTTTTATATTCAGATTTCTACAAGTTCTCTCTTTGAGAAGACATGTAAATTACTGTTATGACAAAATGCATAAATATGTCTAGGATTTGATAGTAATTAATGCATTTCACTTATCTAAGGAAAGATTAAGTGCCTCAGTTTGAAACAGGCTATAAAAAGTAACGTCAACAAATTTAACACACATTGGGTATCACAGCGCATTTTATAGAACTACAGACACTTTTTTTTAAATGCAGTGGTTTCTCACTTTCAGCATTCACAAACTGAAGTTTAGTCACAGAGCGCCTCTTGACTGGATTTAGAGCACCTCTTGACTAGATGTTTAAGGGCAATTTTTGTGTCCCTGGCTTTCTTGAGTGACTTGAACTACATATAAGAAAGTATTAAGTGCTACTAACATGTTGATTAGCACTTTCACAGAATTACGTTATTTATCACTGGTGCGCAAAAATGAATGATTGAGTGTGCTTAGATTTGTCCTGGTTCAAAAGATGCTGTATAGCAATTCATGGGAGAATCTCACAGCACATGTTAATTGTGCAACTGTGTTTCAGTATCTTTATTATAGAATAGATACTGGATTTGGTGGGCTGCTAACATGAGAGTCCCACTACATGGACTTCAGAATAGATTCTTGTACTTTGAAGAGGCTGACCTTGAGTATCAACCAGTTCTCCAGGACTCTCTTATGTTCCAGGCTAGGCTTTTAAGTAAACAGAAATGTTTCCTTAAGTCCAGGACTGTAATTTTGATACTAGTCTTGATGGCTTTTCTCAGGATTTTAAGATTCACCATCTACAGCTAAGGCTGCCATTGACTTTCACATTCCTGACCAGTTCTTTCTTTAGCTTCCCCTGTCACTTTTGAAAACTATGTCAAATCATCACCGTATTTTCCCTCTGAAAACATTTAAGCCTTATTATAAAATGCTTGCAGCGTGTAGTAGAATCAAATGCTAGAAAGTTATGCAATGCAACTACAGTTTCCTGTTCTTGGTAGGAAATAAGGTTTTTACAACCCAAATGTTAGAGGAATGAAATACTCTCCTGCCTGTTGTTGCTTGGAAATGAAAATGTTTGGCATAAAAGCTTGAAAATGTTCTTGAAATATTAATGGAAACAGTTTTCTTAATTTGTCAAAAATGTATATGAGGAAGAAAAGAGGAATAGAGCAGTTTGTCAGACTGCATAGTTGCTACTTGAGATGAAAATCTCTCTTCTGTTACACTGCCCACTCAGAATTGCTTGGTTTGAGCACTGCTTTTAAGGAGGAAAAGCAGGCATCCTGGCTAAAACTGCCATCTTTCGTTTAAAAAATGAAATGGGCATGATTTCTGTAGCTTAAAATTAGATAACATGCAGCTGACAAAATCAACTGCGCATTAAAGACTTGGCACTGAAGACAGTAGTTTCAGCTTAGATAAGAATCTCTACCTTTATAATAAGTTAGTTGGTGGACTGTTATCTTGGACCTAGTGATCTACAGAAACTCTTGGTTTCTGTATCATACCCATTGGGAAAAAAATTATTTGTTGTTTATCTGTAATAATTGAAACCATGGCATGTGAACATATTTGTTATTGAATTTCAGGTGGCATTGTTTTGTTCTGGAATGGGAAACAGAAAGTTTGGGGTACTGGTGTGATAATTTTCCCACTTACACCTAATATTTAACAGTTCCCATTTTTGTTTCTGATTGATTCATGTGTTTTTGAAAGTATCACTTCTCCGAGTTCACAAAACATGCATCCAGCTTATATGCGTTCACTGAATTTGTACTAAATAAAATGATTTTTGAGGGGAGAAAAGCCTCTGTAAGCACCCTTTCTCTCTGCAGTTTATTGATGTTTGCAGTAATATAACAAGCAGGATCCCAGGTGTCTGTTATTTCTGACCATTTACAATAGCATTCAAGTTCAGTGATGGAAATAGCTTACCCTTACTGGCTAGTTTAAACATCTTCTGTGCCCTGCAGATAAAATAAAGGAAAAAGAGATACCTGATAGGCTTTGCTAATGTTAAGTTTTACTGCCTGGTTTACCACATTTAGAGACTACTGTTTAGCAGGCAAATAGAAGTGGATGAAGTGTAATTTTTATTTTTTTTTTTGTGCTAAGAGAAGATGAAGCATCATGATATTTTTTACATTTGAGGTGAAGTACCCCCACACCACCACCCCCACTCCCACCCCTGTGATTTTTATTTTTTTTTAAGCTCTGTCTATATTTTTAAGGTTTTTTTAATTGTATGGTTTTTATATGGACAGTCATGAATATAGAGAACTTTAAAAGATACTTTACAGTTTGCAAGAGGTTAGGAAACAGGAATACAAGACATTTTTTTAATATAAATATATTTATCCTGTGTAGAAAAAGTCCTATTCTTGCCATCTTGTCTGATGCCTGAAGTAGTTTTATGCTTTCTATGTGATCTGCTAAATATATATATATATTGGATGCTTCTTTTAAAAATCCTATAAAAAAATATGCATTTCAGAATCTTAAAGCTTTTTCTTCCATCTATATAAAATTCATTTGGTTTCCAATCTGTAGATTTTCATCATCTTTAAATACAGTAGGTGTTACAGCTATCACAGTGGACGGTTTTGCAAATACTTACAGATCATGTTTGTATGTAACCTGAAATATTGAAAAAATGAGTTACCTATGTATTTTTAAAGGTAACTGTCACCAGTGGAAATACCTATTTTATTAGATTAATCAAAGGACTGTGGGTTTAAGTGGAACTCTTTGTCATTGCCATTGCATGGGGTTTTTTTTTAAGATTAATTCAGTTCAAACTTGCAGCATGATCAGTGACATTTACATGCTATGGATCATGAGGCCTGCATGCAGTCAGTGAATTCACACAGATGAGGAGTATCTGTGGAAGAAAAGTGGGAAATGTCTTCAGCAGTTTTCACCATTATTTTTTCTCTCCCCTTCTGTGCTCTAAAATAAGTTGGGCTGGAGGAATGAATGTTTGATGCAGAAGATGCAGGTTGTTGGCGTGTACCCAGTGCACATGTAAAAAATAAAAAGTTTAAGCTAATCTTCAGTTATTTCATTATTAGTTAAAGGCAAATGGGCTTTACAGAGAGAAAATTAATGTAATAGAGATAATATGCAGAGTTTTCTGCTTTGCTGCGAGGGAACCATTGATTTTTATTTGTACAGAAATGCATTTGCTAATGTTCTTTTTGTATTAAAACTCTTACCTAAATCTTCTGGGATATCATGTTTTGTCAGATTGTAGATTTCTGCTATTTGATGCTAATTTTTAGAGATTAAGCAAAATCACTGATTAAAAAAAGCCCAGACCAAATCATAGCTTTGTAATGAAAGTGATACTGGACCAAAATAACTTGTATGTTAAAACATTTTTATGAGTGTCTACTGAAGAACCTCTATGAAAACTAAAATGTCACAACAAAACCATACAGATTGTTCTGTGGTCTTGTATATTAAACATATTGTTGCCTACATGAACAGTTCTCACAATTCAGAAGACAAGTGAAGTGGTACTGTGCCAGTGTTTTAACTGACAAAATATATTAGAGTTTTTTTATAAATGTAATTCATATCCTAGAAACATGAGTAGTTCCTTAAAACTTGTTCTGTACTGAATAAAGCAAAATCAGGCCAACTGTTGCACATACAGGGAGTTTGTGCTGATAGATCAGGTGGCCACTGATCAATTTCTGAAGCTCTTAATACATGTTCATACATAAAAATACATCAGTTTTCTAACAAATAAAAGCCATATTATTCTAGTTGATTCTATGCAGGTTTTCTTTCTGATGTGTGTAGAATAAATAGTGTAGATGTGTTAGGAACAGTGACCTAACTTTACATGTTCAGAGCCAAGAACAAGTCCTACATGCACATATCTCCCACTTCATTTTTTAAAAGAGAAGCAAACTTCAAAAACCTGAAATACTTGAGGATAAGAATCTGACTAACTTTACAATTACTTGCTCATTTAGATACACCAAAGCAATTCTTCTCTTAGGAAACACAATTTATTTGGTTAAAACAAGGTAAGAAGGGGAATGAAATTAGCAATACAGTTTAAAGAATGGGGAGCTGATGATGGCAAGCACTACATAGCTTCAAGGCAGTTAGTTAAGGAGGTAAAGATATTAATAAAAACTTGTGGGCAGCAGAGTACAATAGAGTTCTTTAAATATAGAGGTTGTTGAAGTGTATAAGAGCTTAGTAACAGAAGTCCTATAATGGGCAAGGATGGTAAATTTCTGCTGTGCAGAAAAAGGCATAAATATTCAATAAATATTGTGTTCTGTATTCAGAAAGAGACTGGATTATGTTTTTACATCTCACCTCCTCCATCATTAGTGATGGGAAGAACATATCACTGTACCAGCAACTATTAATGTTAAATGTTTTTAAATATGCTACACTGGCACCAATAGCTACTAAAAGAAAAGCTTAGAAGCTATATGAGGTATTAATTTTGAGTTTTAACAAATCATGGAACAGTGGAGAAATTCTAGAAGGCTGGAGGGAAAGGGAAACTAATGTGCTCAAATTTAGAAAGTATATGAGTACCTTGGAAAGGCATAGTAGTATGCCATCAGTGAAAATTTATAAGAGGAATTACATAATTCAAGTTGATATGACTGGGCAAGTTGGGCACAACCTCATACTGCTGCATGGGGTTATTCCATGGGAAGGTGCTTGCACTTGCCTTCACCCTTACTGAGTTTCACAGATTCCTAGTAACTCTTTCTTCCAGCCTCTCTAGGTCCTTTTGATTAGCAGCCCTGCCCTCCAGGTCCCAGTTTCATATCAACTGCACACATAGTAGCAGTGCACTTTATGCATTATCCAGGTCATTAATAAAGATATTAAACAGTGTTGGCCTCAGGATTGAACCCAGAAGCATGCCTCTGGTATAAGTGATTGCCAGTTGAGCTTTATACCACTGATGACCACCACCCTTTAGCCTTATGGTCCAGCTGGTTTTCCATGCACCTTATCATCCAATGCAGATCTTGCCAATTTGCTTGCAGGGATACTATAGGAGACCATGTCAGAGACCTTCATAAAGTCAAAATAAACAGCACCCACTGCCCTCATTTTATACACAGGACTAGCCATCTCATCACAGAATGTAGTTAGGTTAGTTAGGTATGATTTACCCTTGATAAATATGTGCTGGCTGTTCCCAGTCTCCTCATCCCTAACGTGGCTGAAAATAGCTTCAGGGAGGCTTTGCTCAATAACCTTGCTGTGGTCTGAGATTAGGATGACCAAAGTTTAAATTTTGCCATAATGTAGGAATCAGTGCCTCTATTAAAAAAAATAGGTGTTTGGTTATTTAATTACCCTAACTGAGCAGAACTTCAGTGTCAGAATCTGAAGACTTGACAGTACAGGTGTCCCACAGCATGGTTTTTATGGGAAATAAGTGAAAAGGTACTCTGTGTCAAACCACAAAAACCTAGTGTGTTAAAAGCTTGGTCATGCTTAATTGTTTTTCTCTTGAAGTACTAATTTACTTTGGTCTTGCTTAGTTTGAGATTTAACTGAATGAATTAGGAATACAAATATCCTTAGGAACAGAAGGCAAAGCTGGAGGCCCGTAGAGAAAGAAGAATGTTCCCAGGGTTAGCATAGTCTGCACACCACAGCTGGTTACTGGACAGTGGCCAGGAATAATTTTGACATGTTTATTTCACATTTTTTCTCCATGAACATGTTTTGAGGACACTTCATTAAGTATGGCTGATAGGCTTTGAAGCTCTGCACCTTTAACATTTTACAAACAACAAACAGGGTGGTGGATACAAAAATGAAAGTTACATTGGGAAGGACTATTTGCCCAATGAAAACAACACAAGATAAGTGAGTGAAGGCAGTGAGCTAGGGCAGGTTAGACTTCATTCTTTTTTGTATGTTTATCTGTGTGAAGGTTTTTGTGATGAGAAGGTATATTTATCAGTAACATTGTGCTGATAGAAAGTAATAAATCCTGTAAAAAAGGTATAATTTAAGTAAATCATAGTATATGGATATACATTTTTGTCTTGCACATGTCCTGTGTACTCCTTGGTGAATGGTGTACAAGTTTGAACAGCCACTATTTTATGTTGCTTCTGGATGCTAATCAGTTAAGCAGTTGTCACCAAATCTAAGATAAGCTTATGGAATATATTTGTCTATCTAAATTTTACAGTTGGTATTAAGAAATGTGTTTATTTGAGATTGGCTAGAGAATATACTCTTTTGTATTCTGGCTTTTCTTGAAATGACCAATGTATCAGTCGCTTTGGCCCAGCAGTTGCTTTGTCAGTTAGGTCAGACTACCAGGATCTCCCACCCAGAGAACTGCAGTATTCCATGCAGGAAAGTCCATTGAAGTGGTGACAGCCCTTTCCCAGAAAATGTGAGGAGTGTGACTGAGCAAAGAATGCGGGCAAATAGCTGAATTTCTCTGCTGGGGTCTGCAGCAGCTGCAGGGAGGGAGGATGCTCCTCAGCACACAGCTGGCCACTTGCTTCTCTTGGTTCAGTGTTAAGAAGGGTTCTACAGCTGTCTCTGTTTCTTTGGCTGTGGAAGTTGAACTGCCCTTAATTTTGCAAGATAATTTTGACTTAATTAGTTTTGTGTTGGGAATTCTTTTAATCTGCAAGTGTAAAATGTACGCAGTATTCTCTAATGCTTAAGGTACTCACTATGACAGAACTTACATAAAATGTGACCTTTTCATTTTTGCACTAAACTCAGAACTCCTGAGTTTTATGGGGGTGTTTCAGTGAGATTATGATCTGATTTGTAAACTAATTTGATGATTCTTCCAATGTAGAACAGTTCATTACATGCTTAGAAGGCAGCAAAAGTGGAAGCCATACAGGATTTAATTTGCTTATGCCACTCGTTAGATTTTTATAGGGTTTTTTAGTGTGTCCTGTTAAGAACATATTCCTTTCTGGTGAGTAAGATCATGTTTGGGAAACATAGGATTTAATTCATAGTTGGGCAATGTTTATAATGCTCACCATGATTAAGAAAATCCAACTACTATGTTTACATCTATGGTTTTAAAAGTCTGTGTGTTCTTAAAGTGTACCGGGCATGCAGCTTTAGAGAAAAAAAGGTGCTTAGCCCTGCAACACAGTGTAGGCTAGCAGTGACAGAGGCAAAGTTTGAGGGGAGAATCAGTGTAGCACCAGAAGAGTTGAACATTTCTTTGTACAGCTGACTATTTGGTGTATTTTTCAGTACAGGGCAATCTGCAAGAACCAGCTGTGCCTCACAACACTTAACACATTCTCAAGTGAATACTTCTTCTTCTGTAGAATTTGCAGGTTAGTTTCAAATTAAGCTGAAGAAAATAGGCCTTTTCCTTCAGTGTAACAAAGTAAATATTTCAGTGTGTAATTCGTACTAAGAACTTTTTTCACTAAGAGAAATTAGGCCTTAGAATCTAGTATGCTTCAACTGCTTTTAGGCATTGTGCATTATTTTCTTTTTTTGGCCCTAAAACCCTTTTTCTCTTGTTTCTTTAACTTTTCAGAAATATGTGTGTTATAGGTGAGCCCTTTGGGGGGGGACTTTCTCTTAAAAGTCAGTAGTTGATATGTAATTTTAACGTCTTGGAAATAAATACCATGTTGGCCTAATGCATTTACTGCTGGATCAGTCACAGTCATAAGTTGGCCTTCTCACTTTGTCCTCTATGCCACGTAATAGTAAGCTTCTTATTTGTTTTCAGTTCTCGAATACTTGTTTTACTTCAGTCTGCAAATAATGCAATTGAAATTACTTTTTAAAACATGGTATAATTTTTTACACTGAAGATATTGCTGCACAGACATTATAAATGGTAGAATGTAGCTTTCTGACTGAAAGTTCTCTGGTTGACTTTTTAAGAAACTCCGTAATGAAAATTCTCACAGAAACTACGATGCTTAATTTATTTAGTAAAATGGCAAAATTTAGTACTATGCTCAAGTTTGCAGCTGTAAAATCGAAAGAAATTCCATTATTTGAGTCAGAATTCTGAAGGCAATTCACTGTGCGGAAGTTTGGAGTGTTTTTTTGCTATTTGTCAGCTGTTGGTTAACTTTCTGCTAAGTAGAACAGTAAGAAGACGCCTGAACTTTATTAAAATAACAAAAACCCTCTACAAAATCATTCCTGAATGACACAATAAGTTTTATCTGAGGGATTCAATTTAGTGTGCGAATAACCTAAAATAGCCAGAATAAGTGTTTAGGGATCGATTGTTTCTTGTTCAGCAGTAATTTAAGGACTAGCTATGACATTGTGAAGACTTTAGTGCCACGTTTCAAACTTAAATCAGTCAGATTGTGCAGGTGAATGTATCATGCGCTAGTCTTAATCCTTAAATTATTAATGGAATTTTTAGGGCTTTGTTACCTGAGACATTCAAATATGTTTTGACCATGTGTGAGTAAGTTCTAAGGTATCAAATATCTCTAAAATATGTTAGGGCTACCAAATTAAGAAAACAGAACACTTGCTCTTCTTTCAGCATTGCAATCCTGACTGGCTGTTTCTGTAGCCTAAACTGATAATTGACAGAATTTTCAGTGGAAAATTGTCATTAGACTATCAATAATAAGTTATTCATCAAATGTAAAAGTTGAGGGAAATGGAAAAAAGCAAGTAATGTCCAAGTAATGTGGTTTTTTTGGTCTTTCCTTTAGTCATCTTTAATTATTTTGGTTGGTACCTCTGGTGTACGTTAACTTATTGTACTCTTTGAAATAACATGTTTATCTGTAGTGTAAGAGCACGTAAATAAAAAGTGTATGTGGAAATTTCTTATAAAATATCTTTGTTCTCTGTTACTTAGTCAAATTCCCTTTAATCCTTCAGTGTAGCATGAAATACATGAAGGGGTTTTTTGAGAATTTTTAGCTAATTCTGAAGTGTGGCAAGAGCGTTGCAACAGGAGTTGCTGGAACAATCTCTCCTCTCTGTGTTGACCCAATGTTACTGTGATTTTTCAGGCTATCTGTTGTCAAGTGGCAGATAAGATTTGATTTCTGAAAGGCAGTTGTTGAAGTTGGAGGTTTTCTGGATCCATCTGAGCAAAGCCCTAAGCCCAGTGTTGACCCTACGTTAGGTAGAGAAGTTGGATGGGGTGTCCTAGAGCAATCCCTGCCAACCTGAATGATGATATGAGTAGCCATGTACACAATTGCAGATGTTTGTCTAATGCTATGAAGTTTGACTGTAAGTGCAATGAAATCACTGATTAGTATTTGTGATATTGTTTATCTGAGAAGAAAGCTAATGTACTGCAGCAGATACATAGTGAAGGATAAATTATGTATTCTGTCTTTATTAGACTGAAACAGTCACTAATTATGAACTACAGCAAAGTCAGAAAGTCTCAGTTTAATCAGGTATTGCAAATTGAAAGCCATAATGGTGTACTGTGAATGACATTGCATATTGCTGGCAGAATTGTAAGATAAGTAGATATTCTGTTTTATGAAACTCCATTGTTGAGAATCCTGGCAAAACTTCTTAGCAGTTTTTACACAAGCAACAAATGAATGTTTAGTTTAGGACCATGATAACATGATGGAGAGTGCAGAACAGGAGTAGAAGGAGTTGTGGAGTTTGAATTTTAAAGTAAATTCTAGACTAGCCATTGCCAAATAAGCATACTAGATGTTTCTGTGCCTTGGTTTGTTTTTTGGTTTGTTTTGGTTGGTTTGATTGAGGTTTTTTAAATGAATTAATTTGAATTCAAAATAGAAGAACTATTGACAGCAGAGATTTCATGTAATAGCTTACAAAAATAAAAGTAGTAGTGTGCATTTTCCAGAAGTATTGTTTCCAGTGGCCCTGAGAATGAAGAACAAAATGTAGCGGTCTGTATTCATTCATCATTTCACAGTTACTTTCACAACAGTAAGATCCAAGACTGTGTTTTAAAGTCAGAAGCTTTGACCTTTTAATACAGAATAATAGCAAAGATGTGTATACAGATGTGGAACTTATAAAGGACTCCACAGCATTCAAAGCAGTACTACTATGAACGTATTTACTGAGGAAAGCATAAAATGACAATCTATCATTTTAAATTGGAAAGTTGGAAAAAAAAAAGTTATTTTTTGACATTCTGTGAATCGTCAATATTAGGCTTAACAGCAACTGTGCTGCTACTTGCTCTTCTTTTTCATTTTTTCAGAGTGGAGTTGTTTTCTGAAATGGAAAACAGTTGGAGTTATTTACAGTTGTAAAATCTGTTCAACTACAATTGATTTAATACACATAGATTTCATGAAATAAAAAATCAATGTTGCTTTTTCTTTAGCTTTCTCTTCTGCCAGGTGTCCTTTTGAGAAACAGCTTTTATAAATTCTTTTGCAGGTAGGTCCTTCAGTTTGCTGTCTTGGAGATAGTTACAGTTCTAAAATAAGAATTACTGAGACCGTATGCTTGGCTGTCAGCAATAGTAAAAAATGTGTGGAACATCTTCATTTCTTGCAGTGTCTACACTGTATTTATTCAGACAATTGAAGAGCCTCAAAAGTTTATTTCAAAGGATTTATCTTCTCAAGAAAAAGAAATACTTTTCATTTGCTTTTTATTTTAAGCAAAATGTTGAAGTTGCTCTGTGTTGTTTCATACATAAGCTGTTATTATCAGCAACATGTTACTGAAAGCAGCATAGAACCTGTCATGTAGGCACAGTTCCACTCTGACAGATGGGCATGGTGTAGGCATGCCAGCCAACCATTCTATCTTCACCTAACAAAGTATGAAGGGAAGAATTTTTGTCCAGGATTACCACTGTGGCATTCAGTGCAGTGTAAGGCTTTGAGTTCAGGAAATGCTCTCAGACTGGTCCATCTCATAGGATGACCAAAAATTTAAAAATAGCCTTGGTTTTAGGTTCTGCTGCGTTTGTACTGGGAAAAGGGACCAGTTGCAGTGGGGCTTCTGTTTCTTTTTGGCTGTCTGTTAAAGTCACCTAATGGGCACAGCCAAAAGAATTCTGCCACTGGCACGTATTTCTCCCTGATTAATTACCTAAGTATGGAAACAGAAGCGGTATGTAATTTCTCTTGTGAGAAAGCTGTTGTTTGTGGCTACATACGTCTCTCTTTGGATATAGATCTGTGAGGATCTGTTGATGTAAGATGAAGTCCTAGTGTTAAAATATGATTTAAAATAGAAAACTTTGTATGAGAGTAAATCAGATTTCTGTGACTGAAGATTTGGGTAGGGATATACAGGTTTTCAGAAATGTGTATCAGCTATTGCTTGGTGATTGGGGTTAAGGGTTTTGGAGAGTTCTTTATTTTTAAAAGAAATTGCCTTAATGCCTTGTGCTTGATTTTATAAAGTAGCCAAGCACTGCAGGCTTTTGGCAAATGTACTTGCTTGAGCAAATGCTTTTGTGTGTTACATTACTCAATCTTTATGTCTGTCAGTTTTACTTTCCTCAGGATTTCTGTGTAGCTCCAGTGTTTTAATCTTTCATTTCAAGTCTAACTCAGACTTTAAATACCAACAGATTTTGCTAACTTTCCTGGAAGTTATGCTGATATGATTCATTCATGCTTTCTGGGGAGCTTGGTTTCCATTGAGAAGTTTCTAAATTTTTGGGAAATAATGTTTGCATGGCACTGTCACTTACAAGGTGGCACAGTATGTGAAAGAACAGGTGTGAAAAAGGAAGTGAATAAAATTGCTTTTGAAATATAAATGGACATTTTGTGAGCCTCTGCTAGAATGTCTTTTATAAACTGTACTAAGTATTTAATTTTTCTCTAATATGAATGTTTTCCTTCTTAAATGAAATTATGTAATAATATTTGACTAACACTTCTTTACATTCCTAGTTTTAAATTAAAATTCTTAATTAAACTTAATATAAAATTACAAGATTTGATTTAATGCTTTCTTCCAGTACCAGAACTAATGTTCACTGCATTAGAAGGTGTAGTCATCATTGAGAAGCTTTGTTCTTTTAACAAAAGATACCAAAAATAAATTCAGTTAGGGTCATAGTGGTTTAGTTTAATACTGTTATGATAATAAGTACTGTAATTACTTTCAGATAGTTCTTCCTTCCCAGAGGATGAGATTTTTAGTTTTGATGTCTGCTTAAAGCATGAGAATGACAGTAAAATTAATGTCATAACCTTTACAGCCTATTTATCGTTTTCTGTGTAGTCTCCTAAAGGATTTTGTGTAACGTCTAAAATAAATGTCTTGGTATGCATAAGCATCAAATTAGGTTAATTGGGTTCACCTGGTACTCAGTCTGTCTCTCAGGACACCAATTTCATGTAAAAGACCTGTGGGTATCTTTCTGTGAAAATTGCTTTTAAATTATTACATGTATATGCTCTGCTTCCTTTGATTGTTAAAGACCAATTTACAGTGTAGGCTTTTTTCCCATTTATTGATATTTTTGCTTCTTCTGGTTGAAAATTCATTTATCTTTTCATTCTGCAGTAACATAAGGAGTAGTACAGGCATGACAGGCCTTATTTTGTGGCATTAAGATAATTTTTACTTTTTAATTCTAACTCCACTTCACTTGAATTTTTTCTAATAAATTTCATTTCTGAGCAGTCAGCAGCAGATTTAGAGAGAACTATTTTGAGTTCTGAAGTACTGCGTCTTGAATGATTTTATTTTTTGTCCTATGATAGAGTTACAAACTGAGGAAAACAGATTGACACATTATGCAGAATTTTTAAAATTTCATCATTGGGATAGGCTCCCAGAGAAAAATTGATAATGATGCCACATATCTTCTGTATTTGCAAAGAACCAGTACTGGACTCAAATATAATGAAGAAAGACTGTAAGACTGTTTGCCTCCTCAGTGTTCAATAAAAATAAAAAAAGGGACGTCCTGGATAATTAATGGTGTCCAACCTAAAATTTGTTCTATACGTAAGAATTTAAAACATGTACAAAATTTGTTTAATAATTTTAATTAATTTTATTTAATAATTTTAATTTGGCTCTTTTTTTAATGTCATGGTTTTTATGGGAAGTAGTTATGCCAAGCCAGATTTATAGTCAAATGAAAAAAAAAACCCACTGAGAGCAGGTATAGGCAGCTGTACAGTCTCAACTTACATCAGTGTGGTCTGCTCATTCTTGCAGTTTAGGAGAGAGTTGTCTGTATGTTACCACGATGTAAAACTACCCCTAGATGAGCTGGCATATGTTTGTGTACTGAGTCTGACAGATGAGATGTTGACTGCTTAAGTACCACGGACAGAGGCTCTTTGAGACAGCCTGGGATCTGCTGTTACGCATTGGCAAACCTCTACCAGGAGATGATAGTTTAGGTACAAGAGCTTCTTATTACATATGGCTCAGCACAAGAGATACGTGTACCAGAGAGCCTCACCTGTTTGCTGTGTATGAGGTCTCCTCAGATGCAGATGCAGTTAATTTTCCTTTATGCTTTAGTATTGAACTTCCTGAAAATGGAATTGGTTTTGCCTCTTTTATACTTTACTGCTGCCCACAGAACTATCTCCTTCCTGGAACCCCACCACTGCTTTTTGAAAGTCAATTGCATGACAATAAAGAAACATATTCAAGACTTACTTTTGTGTTTAGTAGTTGCATCAGAATTTGTCCTAACTATTTTTGTATATATCCAAAACCAATTTGTTGGTACTTCATGTGCTCAGAAGGAATGTTCTTCATGTCTGGAATGTTCTTTATGTAAGATTCTACTTGCTGTTAAATTAGCTAGGAAAGTAAACAAACTCCACATCCACACAGCTCCTCTGCTTATGGGAAATGTTATAGATATGCACTGGTATGAAAGCCTAGATCTAAGTAAACCCCGAAGCAGTTAAAGTTCAATATGTGTTGGTCAATATATTTGCTGGTTACCTTCCCAAAGCCTCCAGCTGCATCATGAGAGTGAGAGTTTTATACCCTGTCTGACTTCTAACATGAACCAGACTATTCCGCAGCCATTCCAAAAGCTTGACCATTTTACAATGAAGAAAATCTCTAAACAGATAACAACACAATATTATACTGTGTTTGTATAATACTAGTTTTTTTTTTGCTTGACTTTTGAATGGCACTTGATGGAAGCCTGTGCGACACTGACCACACTGGGAAGAAATAGCTCTTAAGTTACTTGGTGGTTATTTGATGTAATGCTATTTTATATCAAACATTGTGTATCAAATTTTGTGGTTAAATTCGGGAGAGGTGGCAGTGTAATGTTTGCTTCGCAAATGCAAGCTAATATCTTAATTGTAGCATCCCTGGAAGATTCTGCTTGTCAGTCAGTTATATGGGATCCATGCAGTCAGATGTTTGAAGAAAAATGATTGTTGAAGCCTACATTGGCTGTGATTCTTCAGAATGCATTGTCACACTGGAATTCATGATGTGTCCCCTTTTCTTTCTTTAAAAGGGGTTTTCAGTTATAAGAAGCCTAAGTTAGTTGTACCCACTGTTGAAATACAGAGAGTGCATATAAGGGTATGAGTGATCCAGAGAAACACTTGGTTTAAAACTCTGGTGGTGTTTTCGCATGAGGTATGGGCATACTGGGATCCTTTCTGGAATACAGTTTTTGAAAACTATTGCCATTTTCCTATTCTTTTTGTTTGTTTCTGAAAAATTATCAGCTTCTAAGTATCTGTATTTCTTCTTTCCAGGAACTTTGTCGTAACTTTTAAAGGGCATAATGCAGAATCCTTTAACTTTTTCTGCAGGTATAGTATATATTTCCTATATATATATATATATATTTATTTTTTTTTTTTAGAAATTAGATGCTTGTGATTCAAAGTGTCATCATCATTAATAAGTCACTGTATAATTCGTGTCTGCTAGTCTACCCTAATATGTGTTTGTAAAAAAGCCATTATACTGCAGAATTTATCACTTTAAATGATTACAATAGCTAAAATTATTTTCTTCTGTAGGACATTGCTAATTACTCTTACCACCTGTAGTTGAAGCTTGAAAGATATTCATCTACTTCTTGCTTGATGCAGTAGAATTAGGTGTTCAGGGTTTATTGCAGTTTTTTTCATCCTCATACATTTGAAAATCATTGTCATATTTGACCCCTATATAATTTGGGGTCATATCTATTTGCAAGTTGTGCTACAGGACTAGCACAAACAAGAAAATGTGTTCTGAATAAAAACTTAGATTTTTAGATTTTAAGTGCCATTTCTCCATCATTCCTACCCTTACTAACATTATTTGTTCTTAACTGTAGTTCTTCTATGTTTTGTTTCTTCAAACATCATCTTTTGATAATTTATTTTTTCAGTAGGGTTGGTGTCTTGGATTTTCCCCTTTGTTGATAATAAGGATACCTGTGCTTCAGCTGTGTATTCCCAATCCTCTAAATGTGTAGCCATAACTTTAATTTCCTTTCCCTTTTGATCTGTGTCACAATGCTAATGTTTAAGTATGATTTTGAACTTGAATGTCATTTTTAATGATACTTCTTAAATGTGAGTGAATGTTTGATGGATATGACATAAGCACTAATGGACCTTTCAGAACCATTGCAGGTTGTCAGTTCAGTTTCCATTGTTAGTACTTATGTTAATTAAGACAAGTACTATATATTACTTAACTTGAAGCCTTGAGCTTTTACTGTCATTTAAGTTTATACTTTACCTGTTTTGTGAAGACTGAGAATTTTTATGATACTGTAATAATTCTGAGGAAGCTATTCCAGAAGGATGTCATACAAATTGATCTTAGTTGACGAGTTCTGCGTCTAATGGGACTATTCTTTCAAGAGAGACAGTACTTCCTGTTGTGTAAAGCTATCTACGGTGCAGTGTGTTCTTCATCCATATACTTAAGAGTGAAATACTTAATTTGAATACTTAAAAGCCTTAATTTAATTCTTCCTTTAAATAACAGGAATTTGGCCACTGTTATAGTTGAATGGAACAAGTTATCTTTATGTTGAAGTAATTCTGAATAACAGCCTTAATTTAATTCTTCCTTTAAACAACACGAATTTGGCCACTGTTATAGTTGAATGGAACAAGTTATCTTTATGTTGAAGTAATTCTGAATAACAAGAGGAGAATATAAACTGTGAAGCTGTTTCCAAACTTGAAACTGATTAATCATTCACTTTTGAGATTTTTTTTTAAACTTCCTTTGTTTTCCTAAACAAAAGTCTATTCCAGTCAGTATCCTGTTATCAACTTGCACCAGAGTGAATTATAGGAGCCGTGTTGTAGGCTTTGAAAGTGAGGGTTCATGTTAGAAATCATAACCAGATACTGGCCAGGAGCTGTATCAGTGTGAAGTCATGATCTAGTCTCAGTCATACTAGTCTCAGTTTGGTTTTGTATTCTTTTACTATCACTCTTTTGTATCCTTACATCAAGCACCACTTTTCTTACATAAATGTGTTATGGCACAAAAATGTTGAGGCTGTTAGCAGTTTATAAAGATTTATGTACAACTGTAACATTGGTACATTTCTTACAAATAAAAGGTTTGAAAATAAATGGTATTGGAAGTAGACCCTATCCATCAGTTACATTCAGTATACCATTTTTGCCTGTCTTTCTGTACTTCAAAAATGCTTGTTATTTTTCAGTTAAGTATGGAGATTAAGGTTAGTGCAGGTTCTTTGAGTGACAGCATAAACCCATCACTTCTACCATTTGTCACGTAATAGCAGGAGTTCTGTAATGTGATGTGTACTGCTTCAGGGCATCTGTATTTTTCTCAATTCAAAATATTTTATAAGAAAGCTGATAATTTGCACAACAAGTAATTGAACAATGTAACTCCATGTTCAAACAGATGTACTTTTCTGAATAATGATAAATATTTAACTTCCAAGATTTCAACTTTTTTTTAGGAATTACAAAGTTATCATTGAAGCATTATATCCTGTTATTCACATTCATGTTAATATTTGTTATTGAGCAAGTGCACGGGTGTTTTTACAGTGCTCCATGATGACGTGAAATATCAGCATGCCTTAAAGAACTCAAACGCTTTGGCATTGTCAGATTTATAAAACGTTTTTGTTAAGTCACTCTAACATGAAAGAATCGTGTATCTTATAGAGTTATTATGCAAAATACAAGGCTGTCCTGGTTTACCCAGGAATTCATTTAATACCTTTTTGTCTTTAAAATATACGTTGGAAAAGTAGATCACAGTCTGAAATCATGGTTTTGCTCCTTGAGTGTGTTTATTTTATTTTTTTTACAAAATCATGTAGTTTTTAGAAAGTCATTGTATAGTTTAGTACATTTTGTATCCATGTTAGTAGGGTCATTTGGTGCTGGGAGATCTCAAACTTCATTAGCCGTGTAAATGTGTTTCTTAGAATCAGCTCTCACTTTGCTGGAACCCCTGCTGCCCTTATATCATTAACATAAATGCAGGTGCAAATAGCATTTATGTACTTTGATAGAAAGCAGTTGGAGACATTTCGCTGTGGGACACGACACTTTCAGATTGTGTACATCTGTTCAAATAATGTATCCAAGCCAGTGACATGAATGCAAGGATAACAACATCTGCCCTTGAGACCATTTGCCATACAGCAGATGCTTACATCTTTATTTATGCAGATGGTTTGTGTGATGAGCTGAGCAATGATGAAAGTGAGAAAGTTTGACAAAGATTTCAGGGTGTTTCTTGGGATAGGAAAATATGTTGGTAACAGTGCTTCATTTTCAGATGTCTACCAAAAGAAGAACATCTGTTATAAATACTGACGTTTTTAGTAACATGGATGTGGGGTTTTTGACATAGCTAGATTAACACAAGATCTCTGATTTTTTTTTTTATTTTTAACTCTCTCACACAAAAAATGCACTGCAGTTACAGAAGATGCTAACTAATTTAATAAAAAAAGTGATTACTTTTAACAGGAAGGCTCAACTGCTTTGCTTCAAGATGTTCTCAAGTTCATACAAAACATTGAATTGACTGAAAAGTTGACAAAATTAGAATATTTTGGAATAATAGCATAACTTGAAAGGCTGTGCCTTGTGCTGTAGAAGATTTAATTACTTTGGGGATTTTTCAATAGAAGCTGTATTTAGCATTCCAAAATTATTAGACAAATAGTTTAGCTTTTCTGTTGTTTGAAAATTACTGTAGGGTAATTGACGTGAGTGGCAGATCTAAACTGAGCTGGCACTTAACGTGAAGGAACAGAAAGTGCCCTGTGCAGCCTTCCCGGCCCCAGCAAGGCTTGCCTGGCTCCGGTGGTGGCCAGAGGCAACGGTGACGGCCGCCCGACTCCCCCTGCTGGACTCTGCACTAAGGGGCTCTTTTGTCTGCCCGCACAGCCAGATACACGTGAGTTTAATTAGAAATGTACTGATAGTTCAGCACATGGCAAGTTAAGGATATCATCTTTGGCCTACATTCCTGTTGACTGCATTCCTGTTTTCATTCCCTCGCACGCTGGCACCCTTTACAAGTGTTTAGTGATATATTATCACTTAGCAGCGATGTATTCAAACAATTCCTTTACAGCACACCCAGTACCTTCTTTTGAGAACTGGTGCTGCCTTTAAACAAGACTTTGGCTAGTATGGGTGTGCTTAGCAATGCCAATAGGCATTGCAAATAACCGTAATTATGCACAGGGGGAGGAAAAACATTCAGATACTGTAATTTAAATTGTTTTCTGCTGCATCCTGGTGCCAGAAAGATCTAGCTGTATTCAGGTTCAGCAGCAGGTAATTTTGTATGTTTTGTATGTTCTGAAAACTAACGTCTTCCTAGTGAGGACCGTAGCCTTTCTGGAGATGTTTTAGTTTTCCTATGCTATACAGAGCTATGTCTGTCTTTGAAAAAATACATGTATCTAGTTGAAGTACTGAGGAGATCGTCTAATCTTTATTTTTGTTTTACTCTGCAGTGGAATTGGTTACAGGTGGCAATGTTTGGGATATCTCAACCAGAACTGTAAAGTCTTTTTCTGAAGAAATTTGGGTCATGAAGAACAAAAAGGGGGGAGGCCTAGAGCAGATAAAATGCTTGGATAGGGTTTCCCTGTTCAAAAGTTAGATCACTTAGGTAATTTTTAAAGAAAATGAACTATTTACAAAGTCCCCTGGAAAATACTTTCCAACTGTCATCCAAGTTAACAATCTGTTCTGTGTTCTGGCCCTTTCTTTGGGGAATGATAAACCCTGTGTATAGTTCATACTGGAAGATTCAGAACAGGCAAGGCCAAGACTGACAATCTTCTGATCCTCTGTTCATCTTTAATGAGGGAGCACTCTCTGAGGTTTGTACCACAGAAGTTACCATACAGATGCTTTTAATGCCTTAAGTGAAATGTATCTGCTCTATTGAGCCAAAGGGGTGAATTAACTGTTTTCTCTTGCACACAGGCTCTCTTCTAAGGAAGCGCTTTGATTTTCACAAAATGTGATACTTTATAAAAGGAATATCAAGTTTGACCTTCTGTTGTGCTCTGTTTGCACATCAGTATTTGAAAAAATAAATTTTGTAAGAGGCATAATTCCCTTACTGCAATCAGACATGAATGATTGCTGTCCCATAGAGGGAAGGAAGGAGGTTTAAACCTTGAGTAAGATGAAGATAGATTCTATTCTTAGCTTGTTTGAAGGGGGAGCAAGAGTCTAGTCAGACAATACTTCATTATTTTTTCATAAAATTTTTCTACTTGACCTTTTTGTGCTGCATAGTTTCTGAGGAATTCTACCTTCGTTTTTGTAGCAGGCTTGATAATTATTGTTTCCTGCACTTAAGGAAAAAAATGTATACTAATTACCACATATATTAGGCATATCATGATTTTGTCCAGGTTGACTTGATCTTGATGGACCTTTTAAAAAGGACTTTACATTGATACTGACTTTTCAGTGAATGAATTACTGTTTAGGTCCATATCTTACTTGAAGCTTGCTAGAAGAAATTTCAACTGGCAGTTCTCCCAGAAAATAATTTTTAAAATTCTGATTGCAACCTTTTCTTTGAATCCTTTGTTTATCCCCACCTTCCAAAGTACCTAATTTGTATCTGTAACGCCATTGAAGGTTTATGACTTACGAGTTTGTGACCAGTGCTTCCATCACCTCCCATCAGCTATTTTCTAAACAATTTGTTCCGCCAAGTGGCTGTGGCACTGAAGCCTCACTTCACTGATCTCCAGGGGTGGTACCCTCTACGGAACAGAATGACTGGGCAAAACCAGCAAAGATAAACCACTGGATTTGTAGTGATACCAAAATAATTTTCATTCTACTTAGTTGAGTCCTGTTGTAGCAGCAGCGTTTCTAGATAATGCTCACATGAAATTTGATTGATTTGGCTGATTGCTGAAACTAGTAGAGGCATATAGAAGCTGAAACACAGGCCTTGATGATGTATCTAACAGTCATTCTCAGACAGAAGTTCCATGCTTACACAGGAATCAATGTTTTCATCTTCAGTAGTGATTTGTGTGGTTGCAGAGGCCAAGCACCACTTTGAGCCCAAAGATTTAGCTGCATAAACCTTATTCCTAAGTTCTCTTCTTCCCATAAATTTCTGTGTGATTTCTTCAACTGTAAAGGTGAGAAAAGTTATTAAAAATTACAGATGCTTTATGTGTCGCTCTCTTTATGTCACTTTTCATTGCTTGATGTGAAAATATTTTGATCTGCTTAAAATTTATTATGTTACCATTAATATAAATGAGAAGCTCATAACTTGAAAGGCTGTGCCTTCAAAAAATGGGAAGCTTTTAAAGTTCAGAACACTGCATGAGGGGTGTTAAGAGAACAGGTGGATCTGCTAATAAATATATTTTAAATTCATTGCAGAAGAGTATTTAAAAATCTCTTCCATATATATGTTCTTCTTATCTCTCATATAGATACATGTGCTGAATTTTAGGAAAGACTTCCAAGACTTTATTCCTCTACGCAGTAGCACAAAAATGGCTTTTCTTTATAGGAGGTTGTATTAAGCCTTGATTGCCCATATTTTATGTAAGATGTTGCTTTTGAATATTGATTTACCCACATGCGGCTAATAGCTTTGATATAAAAACTCAGGTTACCTCAAAGCTGTTGTACATTTATTATCTATAGAAACAGGATTTCATACATATTTTAAAAATTACTTGTGTTGGGAAAATATAGTGATATGTGAAATCTGAATCTATGAGAAATCCAAAATTATGTCGTAGATTATTATTGTTCTTTAATGCTGATAATATAGTATCAAAATGCGTTGATTTCTCGATTTGTTAACTTTTGATCAGCTTTTGCATAGGTATTGTTTTCTGTTACACTTTTCTCTGAGAACAGAGACACTAGAGCGAAGATGCTGGTGAGATTGTATTGGCAAAAAGAAGCCTTAATTGCAGAAACAAACCTTAATTAGAATCATAGAATGGTTTGTTTTGGAAGGGACCTTCAAAGGTCATCTAGTTCAACCCCTTCTGCAATGAGCAGGAATATCTAACTAGATCAAATTGCTCAGAGCCACATCCAGCCTGGCTTTGAATGTTTCCAGGGATAGGGGCATCTTCCACCTCTCTGGGCAACCTGTTGCAGTGTTTCACAACCCTCATCATAAAAAAATTCTTCCTTAAATCTAGTCCAAATCTACCCTCATTTTAGTTTAAAACCATTATGCCTTGACCTATTGCTACAGGCCTTGCTAAGAATTCTGCCCACATTTTTCTTACAGGCCCCCTTTAAGTACTGAAAGGCCCTTAAGTATTGAAAGTATTAAGGTCTCCCTGGAGCCTTCTCTGCAGGCTGAACAAGCCCAACTCCCTCAGCTTGTCTTCATAGAAGAGGTGCTCCAGCCCTCTGATTATTTCTGTGGCCCTCGGCTGGACTCACTCCAACAGGTCCATGTCTTTTTTGTACTGAGGACTCCAGAGCTGCGTGCAGTGCTCCAGATGAGGTCTCAGCAGAGCAGAGTAGAGGGGCAGAATCACCTTCCTTGACCAGCAGAATCACCTCCCTCCCTTCTTTTGATGCAGTTCAGAATACAGTTGGCTTTCTGGACTGTTGGATGCACATTGCTGGCTCATGTCGAGGTGTTCATCTACCAGTACCCCCAAGTCCTTCTCTTCAGGGCTGCTGTCAATCCCTTTGTCCCCCTAGCCTGTTTGATATCAAGGGCTGCCCCAGCCACATGTAGGACCTTGCACTTGGCCTTGTTGAGGTTCATACAGGCCCACGTCTTAATCTTGTTCAGGTCCCTCTGGATGGCATCCTGTCCCTCAGGTGTGTCTACTGCGCCACTCAGCTTGGTGTCATTTGCAAATCAGCTAAGGGTGCACTCAGTCCCACTGTCTGTGTCATTGATGAAGATACTAAACAGTCGTGGTACCAGTATGGACCCCTGAGGGACACTACTTGCCACTGACTTCCGTTGGGATATTAAGCTGTTTACCACTACTGTCTGGATGCAGTAAGTCAGTCAATTCCTTATCCACTGAACAGCCCATCTATCAAATCTGTGTCCAGTTTAGAGAGAAGGATGTTGTGTGGGACAATATCAAAGGCCTTACAGAAATCCAGATCAATGGCAGCATGATAATGAAGCAGCTCATATGTGTACTCTCAAACAACAGAGGAAAGCAATTCTGGAAATTGAGAAATTGGAATTATTTAACAATAGAGATTGTTCTTTTTTATATGCATTTTTTAATATAAGTTATGTTAGATATGAATTTTCTGAAAAGTAGGTCTCTATAAACTTTGGCATATGTCAGTATATGGTTCATAGTGCAATAAAGATGTTTCAGGGGAGAAAAAAAGACTGAATTAGACCAGAAACTGAAGAACTTCCCTAAATATGAACTGTGTGCCCATGATCTTGGGATTACTGTATGAGTTATATCTCCAAAATGACTGTTCATGCCAAAAATAGTTTTAACTTATTCCCACACTGAAAAATGTTGCTAGAAATTTGAAGTTTGAACATCTGCTTTAATGGAGTCCAGTTAATATAACCCCCCACCATTTTAATTGTATAACTTTGCTGTTTTAATGCTTTATTCTGCTAAGAAAAGTCTTTTGGAGACTATTCAAGGAATTCAGGAAGCCTCCCACTGCTCACAGAATTTCTTGAAATGCACTATAATCTTAATCTCATAAAATAAACGTGCATGGACTTCAAAGCAAAGAAGACTTTTCTAAATGATAAAATGCTTATTGCACAACTAGCAAATCACATTGATGCTTAACTCAGACTTAATTATATGTAGCTTTAAAGAAGTCTAATATTCCCCTTTGCAGTTTTAATAAACTATTTTAATTTTGTCCTCCTGTGTTATACCAGAGCATGTTTTCAAAGTGTATTTGTACACTGTGTTTGTGTGAATGATGCCCTATGATTTTCCAGTCTTACATTAGAGTACTTATATTGTTTGTTGCAATATAAGAAGAATATAAGAATGACTTGGTGGTGTTGGTCAAAGAGAAACTTAACATGAGCCAGCTTCAGTGTGCGCTCGCAGCCCAGAAAGCCAACCATATTCTGGGTTGCATCAAAAGGAGTGTGACCAGCAGGTCGAGGGAGGTGATCCTGCCCCTCTACTCTGCTCTTGTGAGACCTCACTTGGAGTATTGTGTGCAGTTCTGGTGTCCTCAACATAAAAAGGACATGGATCTGTTGGAACAAGTCCAGAGGAGGGCCACGTGGATGATCGGGGAACTGCGGCACCTCCTGTATGAAGATAGGCTGAGAAAGTTGGGGCTGTTCAGCCTGGAGAAGAGAAGGCCGCGTGGAGACCTCATAGCAGCCTTCCAGTATCTGAAGGGGGCCTACAGGGATGTTGAGGAGGGCCTCTTCATTAGGGACTGTAGTGATAGGACAAGGGGTAATGGGTTAAAACTTAAACAGGGGAAGTTTAGGTTGGATATAAGGAGGAAGTTCTTTACTGTAAGGGTGGTGAGGCACTGGAATAGGTTGACCAGGGAGGTTGTGAATGCTCCATCCCTGGCAGTGTTCAAGGCCAGGTTGGACGAGGCCTTGGGTGATACGGTTTAGAGCGAGGTGTCCCTGCCCATGGCAGGGGGGTTGGAACTTGATGATCTTAAGGTCCTTTCCAACCCTAAGTATTATATGGTTCTATATTTTTTCTAAACAATTTTAAATTGCACAGGAGGACTCATGTAAACATACTTATATTATTCTTAAAAAAAAAAGTACTAAAAAGTAAGAAATGCAAGATACAAGGTTATGCATGTGCTGAAATGCAAGACACAAGGTTATGCGTGTGGTTTAAATGCTTCTTCTTTTACATTTAATAGTAATGTTTGTTACCCATCTTAAGTCTGTGTTTCATTCCCATGTCCCACCCTGACTCTGGCCTGAACTCTTTCCAAGTCTCATTTCTGGTTCTCTTGTCCTTTTCCTGTTTGCCCTGTGTAAATCCTAATATCCTCTTCCATGCTGTCAGCCTAGCAGTTAGGAGAGGAGAGGCCATTTCCTTGTTCCAGTGTGGGTGTTTGGGTCTAAAGCTGTACTTTTAGGAAAAATCCAGCCCAGCCTGAAGCAAGAGCACATTCAATAGAGCGCAAGCCATGGAAGAATTAGCTGCTTAAAGTATCTATTGAACACATGCCAATAGCTTACAACTTTGCCAAATTTGGGCAGCTTTTCACAGCCGAAAGAGACATTGCTGTGTTGAGTATCAAGGTCTTTGTCTAAGGCACACATACTGGATTCTTTTCTTGTTTTTTCTTTTTTTTTTATATACCTGGGTATGGCTGGCATTTTCTGTTGAAATTGATTTTAGAAGATTACCTTAGGGCAAACAGCCAGACCAGGACATTCCACGCAAACAGTTCTTATTAGGCACAAACAGAAACATTTGGAAATTAACTGTTGTAATATACAGAGTTTGGCACTCCCGATTTGTAAGCTTTACTACCAGCCATACTTTGCATAGGCATGTGGCAATCCCAATTTTTAATAGAGAAGGAAGATACTCTATTTTCAAGAATATCTGTGGTTCCAGTGTTTTATGTGGAATTACAGGAAGTGAAATGCAGTATATAATCTAGCTCCCTTGGTTAAAATCCTTACTAAAGCTACTGAATCTTCATTTTTCTGAGCTCTTTTTGGTGCTGTTGACTGTCTTCCATGACATTGAAGCTAAAGCACCCCATCTGTTTACCACATTAACCAGCTTTGCTCAATTCTTAAGCTATCACCTTGCATTTGGCATGTAATAGGTTAGATTTTAAAACATTTTTTGAGGCAAGAAAAATGGCAAAAAGCAAGTCGCAGTAGCTTTCTTAATGCATTAACTGGAAGTTAATGTTTTATGTTGTAATTTTATACAGTCTTTTTCTGTTTTTCATTGTGTTTGGGGGTGGTTTGGGTTTTTTTTTTTGTCCTGGGATCTATTTATAACTGACTGAAGCACTTTTGCAGGTGGTGTTTTTTTGCATGCTAATCCTGCAGTGAAACATTGTGTCCAACAAAGTATGCTGGGTCAGCAAAACCAAGAAACTTGTGCTGGAAAGACAGTGTCCACAGGTATTTAGTGTGTATGGAGATTTGGCAAAACGAATAAATAACTATCATTAATAGAAAAAAATCTGGTAGAAAGTTGTGCATTTTCTTCTTTCCCATAGAATAGATATCATTCCTTTCAAATTCAGCAAAAGACAACAGACACGCATTTAATAAAATATTTCATTATTCTTTTTCATATGTGTTCTGCATTTTCCTTCAAAACAAGATAATCCTTTTTTTGTGTTTGTGTTATTTTCTGTCACTTCTCCAGTCATAACAAGTTAAATATATACCTGTTCAACTGAAGTGGTCCTAAAAGGGTTATTAAAAAAAAATTAACATTATTACACAGTAGTTTCTGGTATATTAGTGGTTTATTTTCATGTTCAAAATAGACCAGATTAGTGGGGAAAATTAAATTTCTTGGCAAGTTTTCTGCAGCGTTCAAGTTCAGCAATGTTACATGCTTTACATAGAGAACGAACTGAAGGAGGTACAAAGAGAAGTTAGGACAGATTGGAATAGACCAGACATGAATAACTTAGGAAGGAGGGGGAACCACGCATGAAGGGTCTTCTAGGGATGCTGGGGATGGACACTTCATTAGGACAAGGGGTAATGGGTTAAAACTTAAACAGGGGAAGTTTAGATTGGATATAAGGAGGAAATTCTTTCCTGTTAGGGTAGTGAGGCACTGGAATAGGTTGTCCAGGGAGGTTGTGAATGCTTCATCCCTGGCAGTGTTCAAGGCTAGGTTGGACGAGGCCTTGGGTAATATGATTTAGAGCGAGGTGTCCCTGCCCATGGCCGGGGGGTTCGAACTTGATGATCTTAAGGTCCTTTCCAACCCTAACTATTCTATGATTCTGTGATTCTAAGAGGAGCCCTGTGGAAGACTTTCTTTCCTCCAGAGGACTCTTCGCAGCATGGCTATATCAAAGACTTTGATGCATCATTGTTTATTTTTTCTTAATTTGTGTATCACCGTCCAGTCCTAACCTTTAAGGTTATTTAGAAGTGGTGAGATGAAAGCTTATGACATCCTGCAAGTTTCTCAGTGGTTTGATATTGTAGGTGCTAGCATGGTAACCCTTAATCTTTTAACAGAGAGTTAAAGCATATGAATTGAATTGCATTTGATTTAACATTGTGCTTAATTATTTTAAAGTGTCTACCTGTTGCCCCAGTTCTATGCCTGTTTGAAAGACTTCAAACATGAAAGTTAAAATGGGCTTCACGTCATTTAGATATTAAATCTAAGGTTTTGTTTATTTCATTATTCTTAACAAAAATTTTAGAGGAAGTGTAAAAATTTTTGCCAATTTTTGCCTTCCAGTGAAGAACCTATAGACCGGTGTTTAGAAAGATGTTGTCTAAAATCAAGGGCCATCCTCAAAAATGCCATTGCAGAACCTGCCTTAACTGAAAATTCCCTTTCTTAGATGGAAGACTTAATTCCAAAAGCGTTGAAGGCTTTTCCTCAGGTCACAGCTGACAAGTCAAAGTGAGTCCTTTGAATCAGAGACAGAAATAGTTTGGCAGAAAGTGTGGAATAGAAGTGGAATGTCCCTAAAAGCGCATATTAAGTTTCCAAGTGGCCTAATTGTAGCCAGAGAGCCAGAGCATAGTCAAGTCATTCAGTGCCAGGGTGGTGAACAGAAATTACTGGAACTATGTCTGTGTGCAAAGGAAATTGTTGGAGCTTTTTGCCAAGTATAAATGGAAAAAACAGTTTGGGTCATTGATGATACTTGCACGTTCTGGGTGGGGTCAGCAGGACCTCCAGTCTGTGAATTGACTGACTGCTTTTTCTTCATGCAAGATGCTAAATAATCTTTCACCAGTTCTTCCCATTAGCTTTCCCAGTCCATAAGCAAAATTTTAACTGACTGTGGAGGAGCATCAGACAGCTAGTTTGCATCTAGCCTCTCTCTATATTTAGACACTGGCTAAGCTGCTTAACTACAGCAGCTGTGTTGGATGAGAGGGAAACAGAGTTGAGTATCCGTGGCTTACCAGAGGCAATGCAATGAATATTTCTGCACTAGATTCTAATATAAAGTTGGGGTGGGGCAAGAAAAAAAAAAAAAGCTGCGCTGAAGGCAGATTCCAAACATAGCTTGCCTGGAAGATGTATTTATGATAAAATTACGCTTGCTGGAATAAGAGCGTTTGTGTAAAAATCCCTTCTCAAGCAGTTCTATCCATGCGTAGTATTGTGTTAACTGCATAAGAAGAATATTGGTCTAAATGGACCTTGTTTCAAAGAGCATTTTGTGGTTGATATTTATGAAGGCCTTGGCTTCTAGAAGGATACTTTCTTGTGGAATGCTGAGAAAATATGTGGAGATTCGGTCTTTAAAGAAAAGTGATTTTATTGCTTAATTTTGCAATAGGCAAGCCAGCATATTTGGGAAGCATATGCTTACTTTTAAAGGTAGTGTCAAGTATAATTTCTACAAATACTGCCTTCTACCCTCAAACTGACCTTTCTTTTGTGGTGCTTGAGCTGCCATGTCTACATTTTTGCAAGGGTAGTGTGTCTGGAGCAAAACTTCCGTCTTTTCCTGAACTCAAATCATTTGTTGCCATTAGTAGAGAGCAGGTGCCTTATAACTTGAAGTGTAAAGTAGCACAGGTAGCAGTCTGCTGAAGGGCTGGTTTTCCTAAAAAGTTTATGCAAATTAAAAGCAGCAGCAAGAGGATATCCGGCAGGAAACAAAAAATAATCTGAGTATTACTAGCAATTTTTGTAGTTGAAATCATAAAGGTTTTTATGTATTTGGTGGTTGTAGATTGTCAAAAATTAAATTCTTAAGTGAGAAATAGTATATGCTTTTTGCTTTTGGAGAATAAAAAGGACTGTAGGGAAACAGAACTTTAACTTAGGATGTTTCTGCTTTCTCCAGGTTGCACAAACTCTGTAGGTCTGGACTTACCTCAGGGAACCCTCTGTTTGTGCAGGATTTCCATATATAGTAGTCCAGTCTACACAAAATTTCCTTATCTAGTAGTCCAGTTCACACAGAGTATCTATAAATTCTGGACATCTCTACAGACATTGAGCAGAAAGAAAGTTATGGTTGTGCCCAGTAGTTTCACTTAAGTGGAGGATCAAGAAGGTGCATAATAGACTTCATGTTTGATGTTACAGATGGCAGTAAATGGATCAAAGGTTTATTCCCTACATAGTTATTACTCTATAACCTTGTGTAGGTCAAAGGGTTTTGAGAAGCATCAGACCGACTATGAACCGAACAATTTATGTGTGATTGCTCAGTGAAACTGGCATGTCCCAAAGGCAGTGGATTTACTGCACATGTGCATACCATGAGTATGTGCATGTATCAGTCCGGAAGTTGTGGTCATGAAATCTGATGGCTCTGTAACTTAGAGTGTACTTTTCAAAGTGTGTTACGTGTAAGAAGAACATCCAGGATTAAGATAAATTCACTGGAGTTTCCAGCATTGGTAATAATTCACAGCTACCTCTATAAGTCCATAACCATGTATGGCATTTGTAATACCAGGCTTTAAAATGGTAAGGAATGGAAAAATCCCTATGGGATTATCTGACTGCAGTATTTGAAGGTCCCAGCATTTACAATTACATGTTCTATTCAAACGTGATTCCTCTCTCTAGATGAACTTTTCTTACATTGTTGCCTTCCCAAATAGCCTTCCTGCTTAGGATCTTTGTAGTTGAATTTTCAGTGGTTGAGATTGCTGGGAAATTTATTATTTTTTTTTGCTCCCCACAGGAAACCTATCCCATTTTTTAAGTACTGGAAGCACCAGTAGTTGAATGGGGCTGTTAAATGAAATGGTAGTGATACAATGAACTATACATCAAATCCTATTGTATGGAGTGTCTGAAAAGGTCAGCATGCATCTCTGCTGCTCAGTGCAGATTATCTTCCACATTTGACCTTTTTCCTTATAATTGTTTTATTTAATTATCCACACATTCTTCTTTACTAAAAATGTTTGCAACATTAACCAATACAAGCAGAAACAAGAAGGAACTGTGATAAAACCTCGATAAATTGCATCTTTCAGGAAAATATTTGAATAACTTACTACAGTAGTTCTGCTGTATTAAAGGCACATAGGCAATGTGTGTGATTGAGTATTTAACAGTGGTGCATCTTCTCTCATTACATGATTTGCAAGTTTTATAGCAGTAATTTTTGTAAAGACTTCTATCAGGTAAGCTTTGGTCTGTAGCTGATGAAACCCACAAATTCTAAATTCTACAGAAACTCTAAAAGATAGCATGACGTTGGTTGAGAGATACAATCAGAACGGGTGTTCAGAAAAGTTCTGCATCATAGGATTTCAATCCTGTCCTTCCAGCTGAATATTGCCAACATGCTAGTCAGCTTTTCCAGGGCAGAAGAGGCTTATAAGTGTATTTGTTCTGAAATGCCATGTAGTTTCTAAACTAGAATGAAACATTCATTTAAGATGAGATTAAGAGCGGTTTTTTTGCGTATCTGTATTCAGCACATTGCTTCAGGAAATATTCCTGTTTTGTCCATGAAACATTTGTAATTCTAAACTTAATTTAGTGGTTATTTAAATACCTAATTATTTTTAGTAAGTTTGTGTATAATAGTATTTTTTGTAAGTAGTTTTAATTTCGATACTGTATTTTTTTTTTTAAGAAATACTGTATTATATTGCATCTTTCTTATGTTGTTATTACAGATAAACAGAAGTCCTCTTCGGATATAATACGAAGTTTTCAGAAGAAAAATCAGTTTAGGACCATTGCTCCAAAAATGGTACCAAAGATTTTAACATCTTCAGCGGTTTCTTGTCTTCAGTCATCTGCACCTGATCAAAAACCAACAATTTCAGTTGCAGGTTCTAAACCACTGGTGGTACAAACTCAAAACTATGCTCTTATGCAGGTGGCTGGTCATGAGGGAGCTTTCTCCCTATTGGCCTTGCCATATGTTGCCCCTGGCCTAACACAGCAAGTCCAGCAGTCAAATGGGGGCCCTTCTAAAAACCTAAAGCTGCCTATCCCTAGGTACCAATCTGTAAGAAATAAAATGCTGAGTGACAAAAAAATGGCACAGATCTCTGGTTTGGGTGCACATAACAAGGTTCCTACCAAAGCATCGATCTCATCACAGGCTTCCCTCGTGACTACTTTAAGTGAAGACTGTCCTGAAACTCATTCTAGTTCAAATTCAACTGAACAAGCAATGCTAACAGACCGTGACTCAGCTGAAATTACCATTGCCACATTAGTAAATAAAAGCAATTGTGTGGAATCTGGATCTCTTTTAGAGAACAAACCTGAAACTGCTAATAGTAATGCTTCTGGACCATCTGTAGTTAAAGACTCTTTATCCAAGCTGGCAAGGACAACTAATCCCAAGAAAACAGGTCTACGCTCTGTGAAGAGAGCATCTGAAACCACAAGAGAGTCATTCATAACATCTGAGAAACTAAAGGAAAAACCCACAAATTCTGCAAATTCTGTTGCTGTCATGTCACCAGCATTTTTTGGCAGTACAATACAGATGACTCCATCAGCACCAAAAGGAAAACTTCCTATTTTGCCTTACTCAAGGGTAAAAAATTCAGTGTTCTATAACTCTAAGGAGAATACTAATGTTACAGATGCATCTGGACCTTCACCAAGATCTGAATGTGAAAAGACACCAGTTTTGGCAAAAACCTTTCATGTTCCTACTAAAGCATCTGATAAGCGGTTAGCTGTGTCATTTACACAAGTCCCCAAACAAACCATTCGAGAAAATACCTTATCTCCAGCCAGTAAAGTGGATGTTGACAGTCTTAAAAAAAAGAACAGTGCAGCCTCTAAAAGAAGAGGCAGGAAAAGAAGAGCCCCAGATGATTTGTTGGCTTTTCAGACCAAGAGAAGGAAATGCATCATTAATAAGTTTAAAGAAGGAAGAGAGAGGGCGAAAGTTGATCTTCAGCCACCCGATGGCAAAAAAGCAGAGGCAGTGAAAAAATACCGTAGTATTAGACCAAAACCAGTGTTAGTTGTGCAGACTTTTGCACCTCTGACTTCTGCAGCAACAGTAGAAGCACCATCTCCTGACCGCTTAGACCAAGCAACTTTTTTAAATAGATCACTTCCCAAAAAACATGTAAGTTACAAACATAGTGATGCTACATCAGCTAAATCATGTGATTTAAGTAGAAATGCATGTTCAGACGTACCTAAGCAGTTGCATAAATGTCATGTTTGTAACCACATCTTCCAGTTTAAACACCATCTTCAGGACCATATGAACACCCACACAAACAAACGGCCCTACAGCTGTCGAATTTGCCGCAAAGCGTATATTCATTCTGGAAGCCTGAGCACACATATGAAACTTCATCACAATGAAGGCAAACCCCAAAAGCTTGTGTGCTGTGAATTCTGTGCTAAAGTTTTTGGCCATGCAAAAGTGTATTTTGGACACCTCAGAGAAGTCCACAGGGTTGTTATCAGCACAGAGCCCTCTACTAGTGACCAACAGCTGCAGGATGCTTTGAAGAAGAGAGGCACAAATATAAAAGAGACAGAAGGAGCAACAGAGAGGTGAGTGTTTTCACTAATTAAATGCTAATGAAAACAGGATTTCAAGTTGCCAGTCGAAATTCATAAATGTCACCGTTACGAAAACTGTTGCTTTTTCCCTCCCATCAGTGAGATTCCTAAAGGTTTAAATATTTTGTTGTGGAATCTATTCAATCCATTAGACCATCTGGTATATTTTAGCTGATTTATTGACTATAAAGTATTACTGACTCTTGAATAACCAAAGTAATTTTGCATATATTCTAGTACTGTGCAGTATACTGCCAGCTGAGCTATTTTGATCAGTTGATTTCTCACAGCTAACACTTTTTCTATTTATGTGTGCTCTCTTCTGTGTCCTACCAGTTTTGGGGTTTTCCCCAGAAGGTGAGAGAACCAAGTGCAACAAGTGAAAGGCAATTCATATTTCAGTATTATCTTGTAGTTTGTTTATAATATTAAATACACTATCCCATTTCCTTCTCTGGAGTGCTGTCAACTAACCTGTGCTATGTGCTTATTACTGCTGCTTTATCAATCACTTAGCCAAGTAGAAAAGTTAACATTTACCATATTAAGATGGACAGAACATTTATCTCTTCCTTATGATTTTGAGGTGAAATTTCTTCACACAATATAAATGTTGGCTTCTTTGTTTGTTCCTTTGTGCATTTACTTTCATGGAGGTATGCCTTGTTAAGCTCAGGGCTTCAACCTGATACCTCACTATGACACTACAGTTCAGTTTTAGACATTTTGCTTTTCATAGCTCCACTTTCTGGGGCATCAGTTGGCAATTTTTCAGGTATTGAACCTATGAAATACCAGTGCTTTTCTTACAGCCTTACTAGCACTGTACAATGAATCATTCAGTTTACTTATCTTGTTGGATAATGTGTCTAATATGTAGAAACACACAGTATAATGTGGTCCTTTTCATAGACATTGTGAGTTGGTTTCTGTGGAGATCTTAATTTTATTAGCTTAGCTTAAACCAGGGGTTTACTAGCTCTGTGTGTAGCTGCTTCCTTCATACTGCATAGTTGTCCTAAATCAGCGAGAGGGGCTGTCCAGTTGTAAGTTACGTATTTAAAGGTTTGAAAACAGACTTTTTAAACTAAAGTGTTACAGACTTTTAGGAAGAAAAAAGAAAAAGCAGCTTTGAGGTTTCATTATTTCCATCTTGAAGTAGGAGGTGGAGCATGTGGTTTTGCCTTACCTACCTTAGATCCCTCAGTGTAAACACGTTAGATCTCTTAGCAGTACGCTACAGGTAATCATTTTCATTTTTCTAGCTCAGAATTAGAAGTATTTGCATTGACCTCGCTAAATCAGGAACTTTAAAAAGCATTTTTAACCATTTATTAAAACTTGGTGTTGTTAAAAGATTATTTATACCAAGGCTAATTTTGGAGGCAATTCTTAAACTCAGCAGTGTTGAATAACATTTGGTTTCAGTGTTTTCCTAATCACCCTTATTATTACATTATTTCTCCTTTTTTTCTTCTCAAAATAATTTAATTGCTATAGCACAGTGTCTGTTTTTAATTAAATGAATGTTTCATGAATGTCATCTCTTCTTGGAACTTACAAAGACAGAAATTGCCATCCCTGTTCTGTGCATAGCTAATACTGAAATAGCTCATATTTCCTTTTTTTTTAACAGGGGAAATAAATGCAATTTTGAGGACCTATTCCATAACCCAGGAGAAGTGAAATTACAGGTCAGATGTGGTCGATGCCAGTTTATTGCGCAGTCTTTCGGTGAAATGAAGTTCCACTTATTGTGCTCTCATGGACCAGAGATCCAGGGAAGAGTAAAGGAAGGGGGTGGTTTGCAAGGAAATAGAGGAGTGAAGGGGGAACTGATTAAACATGCAACCCACTGCTGGAAACAGCACAATGAGAAAAGACATTTAGCAAAATGCAGTGCCCATGAGGAGGATGTTTATACTTTTCCAAAACTGAAAAGACAGATCTCCTTGCACCATCAAAATAATGTTGATGTATCATCTAAAAGTGAACTGACTCAGTCAGGAAGTGGTGAAGCAGCCAAGGAGATGCAAAATGTAGGTTTTGGTACACCTAGCAGAAAAACAGAAATTTGCTCTAGAGTGAGGTATAACTGCATTTTATGCAAACAGTTATTTGGAAGAAAAGAGGATCTTTGTAATCATTGGCAGAATCATCATAACTGTGAAGACCCTTCCACTTTATGGGCAATTTTCAGTTTGTTATCAAAACAAGGAATTATTGAACTTTCTAACAGTGGTGGATACTGAAGCTCAATTCTACAATGCTATGAGAAACATCAACTGCCTTACCGAACTGTTGGCTGTTTCTTGATGTGTTGCTAAACTAATTCAAGAGATGTATCACTTCAGAGGTTTGTTTGGTGGGTTTGTTGGGATTTTTTAAGTTATGCTAACTTTATTTTGTTAGATCAAAAATGTATTTATCCAGGATCATTCCCGATGAGTAACTGCAGGCCTTTTGTAGGCGCTGTACTTAAAATTCTTGGTTAAGGAACGTAGCAACAGCACATACTCAGTACTAATGGTTAACATCAAGGAAAAATATTTTCCAGTTAAATTATACTATACACACAGAAATAAATCAGTTTATATAAAATAATCTCAGTCTTGAATGAAACGACAAATCAGACTGGAAGTGCAATTTCTGTGCTTCCAGATTTTATGGTAAATATGTGACTATTTCCATGCAATTCTCTGGATCATTTGAATGTGCCTACGTGCAGCTGGCATTCAAGAGATTTATAATCTATAATTTAAAAGCTTTTTATTCATGTTTTTTGATTTTAGTATCGTCAGCCATGTTCATTGCTTTCAGTTTTGTTATTGACAGGTCTTTTAGGTGTTATATTCGGTCCTGGTAATAGCAAAGATCTCTTGGATTTCACTTTAAAGTGAAAAATCTACATGTATTTCTTTGCCAGTAGCTGTTTGGGTTGAAGATAAGTTTGTTGCCACCTCTGAAGAGGAAACCCTCAAAGCTTGACTGCTTTATGAAAAAAAATAAAAGTTTTAAAAATAGTCAGCTGAGTTGGTTACTCCTGGGAAGTTTCACATTCTGCAATAGACAGCATGTTTCACAGTGAACTTTCAGTATATTCCTTATACCTTCTGTGACAGCAGCACTACTGTTGCCAACACTGTTAACACTGCCTTAGCACTCTTGTTACACAGCTTTTGTACCTGTGCAGTTGACCCAGTCTGTGCTTTAAAGGGAAATTGTTCTTTCACTTCTGAGTCTATAGTACAGGTAAGGAGTTGGTTTTCACTTGTGTTGCCAGATTTGCAACTAGAGGAACTGCATGCAGCACCTTAACCTTCCAGTATCAGGAGCCAGTAGCAGTTACCTTACCAGGATGCAAAGCTGTAGCAGCCCCATAGTGCAGGAATAGTGCATTCTGTGTCCCCCTGCTACTGAGCAGGCATGGTAAATGACTATTTCAACATATACCCAGGAGGCAAGGCAGTTCAGGCTGTGAGGAGATGGAGTTCTAGAGCTTTGATGAGATGGTTAGTGAAGCCTTGAGTCTAGTTTTAAACTGGTATTTAAACTGCTGTTATTTAAAGCCTTATGTACCTCTGAATTATTTTGGGAGCAATGGTGGAAACAGCATAAGAGATCACTATGCCACTGTTCAACATAAGTCAGAGGACATCAGAGGGCAAAATGAAAAATACAGCAATACTGTCTCTGCAGTACTGCTGTAGTCATTTATCCTTGTGGTCAAACTGTAATTGAGGGATTGCAATGATAAAAGAGCCATTCCTAAAATGTCCTGGTTCACTTCTCACTGTTTTGCGCAAATCATGGCAATGAGAACATGAGAAGAGATCTTAGAATGTTGGGATTTCTGAGTGCGGTTCCATAAGCTGTTGCAGTATTTTGTGTATGTGTTTTGTTTCTAAACAGTAAAGGCAATTTTGATGAGCTAATAGTGTTGAATGTAATTTCTTGTTGTATGGTGTTTTGCCCTGGGTATGAACTTTAAGACTGGAGCCAAGAAAAATGGAAGCAAAAAGGAAAATGCTTATAGAACTGCACAGGTGGAAGAATCCCTGTGGAAATTCAGAACTTCCTTCCTACTGTCTGTTGCTATAAGTACGTATTTGTGGTTGTTTCTTTGCTTTCATATACTACTTTTTTATGCTGAACTACTTTAAAATTACTACTTGTTCTTATTCTTGACACACCCATCTTTTAATGCCTATAGTATATTCATATTTCTTTCACTGGGGAGATGGAGGAGAACACGTGGCATATTTGGAAAGGAATAGCTAATTTTAAAGTCAGTGTTTCATATCAAACTGAGGCTATATTTAACTTAGTAAAGTGTGTTTGCATGTAGAAGTGGTTTTTCCCTCCAAGTTAATCCTTTAACTTTCAAAATCAAACAGCTTGGTGTTTTCCCTGAAACAGGAATGTGAGATCAGTCCCTTCCTCACATAGTTATAATACATCAAAGGGAAGTTTATTCCCTGCATAAAGCATTCAGTTTAAGAGTTTGGCACAAAACATTAAAAATGTTCGTTGATGTTATGGTCATTATTTATAACCAACACCACATCGCCTCTCTTGCAAAATCCCCCATCCCCTGGTATAGTTTAAAATGAGCTGCAATGAATGCAGCTCCAAGGCAGAGTCCCTCCTGTTCAGGAGCAGCACCAGTGATGGCAGAGTTGTTCTTCAAAATTACTTTGTAGAAGTATTTGTTAAAGGTGGTGGTGCATCAGAGCCAGTGGTGTAGGTGAGTTGTTTGGTGGTGGTTCTCAGGCAAGAAGAGGCACTCCCACTTGGTGTAAAAGGAGGGGAAGGTGAGGTGATGAGGGGAGGAAGGAGGTTTGGCACAATGGAGTGGGTTGCATTTCCTTCTTTAATGGAAATTTTCACGTACAGCCTTTTCATCATATTTTTGTACTTCTCTCCCTTTTTGTAGTCCAGGCCAAATGGGTAAAGGGATCTCAGCTTTCAGCAGTTTAAAGCCTGAAAACATGTTTTAAAGCACAGTTCTAAGCCACTTCTCAGTGTCCTCATAAATGTTTAAAACTAGAAGCCTTTTTTCTGAGCCTGAAAGCATTCTTATGTTTCAGGCTATTATGATTATGGTGGATTATGAAAGGTTGGGATTTTTGAAAATAGCTTTGCATTAAATGCAAATGTGTTCTTTGTTTAAAATGTATTTGTTTTGCATTTGTGTTGATCTGTATAACATTTGGAGGTACAAAGTGAACCTTATTTACAGCAGCATTAAATACTGCGTGTTTGCTGTTCAGCAGAAGGGTTGTTATGAATACAGCTTGCTGTTTACCTTGAAGCTGGACAAGTTAACATCTGGTTTTGCACATAAATTATATTTTTAAATTGTTGAAATGAATGTTATTGTTTTTCTAGCTGTAGTTTGGTACACCTCTGATTTTTCATTAAATCTGCGTTCCAGCTTCACTGTTCAACTTTAAAGCTGTTCCTCACACGGAAAGTTGTTCCTTCATCATCACACCATAAATAATCAAAGCTGGAGGAATTCCACTGCTTCTCTGGCTTGCAGAGTACTGCCCTTCTCCAGCTGCAGAGCTACAGTTTCCTATGACTAACTTGACATAGTTGCTGGCAGTAAATGTTTTACTTCATTTATTTATTAGAATTTAGATCTCTGGTGTTTAGCTCCATCAGAGTTTCTGTCATAGCTCATTAGATACTTCTTTTATCTACTGTTCGCTGAGCTCTTTAGAGATGGTGTCATAAGAAGGATGAACAGGTATTTAAGAGAGCAGATTTCAACCCTAACTTTGTGCAGATGAAGCTGACGTTTGAGAATCAGCAGCTTATCTAGGCTCAGCCATGTAGTTTATTATATTTCTACAACACATCCACCTACATGCGCATCTGTTTTGGGATGAAATATATACTTCAAATTCAGCTGTCAGTTATTATCAAACCTGCACAATGCGAGTTTGTGATTATTATGCATAAAGATTAAAATGCTATTAGCTGTAGTAGGTTTACTTGTCAAATTCCTTATAGCTCTGAAAAATGAAAATCTCTGCGTGCTAAGTATGACACAGAAGAAATCTGGTCTCATGAAGAAAATTCTGATAGCTTAACTGTTGTCCTCATTTCGGTGAGTTCTTTCATAGCTGATCTGTCACATTGTAGGATTTTCTTCATGTTTTATTAAATTGCCATAATTTTTCCTGGTTAGGAATACTGAAGAAGACCTGAGCCTGCAAGCAGTTTGAGGAAAAAATGTGTTTACTGCCTTTCTCTGTACAGACAGACATGTCCATGGAATCAAAATAGTCTTGGTGGCCATACATATACATGCACAGTGTGAGGCAACATGCAAGATTTGGACTTCAGTGTATGACTTTATGAGGCTGATGGTTCTGCAGTTCCAAAGTAGAAACTGCAGATTTAAATGTAAAAGTAACTTGCTTTTCAGACTTCAGTGAATCTCTTAATACCTTACTGGCAGACCTTCAAGAAATCCTAAGATGACAATAGCATACTTCACTACTCGTGCTTTTTGTGACTGTTTTTTCTGATGTAGTAGTACCATTCTAAAATATGATAGCTCTGGTGCTGTCAAGTACAAAGGAAGCTTTCTCCCTTTTTTTGTGTTTTATTGACTTTTCCATGTAAGCATTAGCAGTGATGGGGTGGATTATGGTTTCTGCTGCTGACAAATCCAGAAACATTCTTGTGAAGTTATTTTGCAGAAATTTCCAATTTTAATCTAGTATAGCAGATGAAATCAGTGAAAAGGAAATTCTACTGGAAAGAGATACATAAGCAAACTGTCCCATGTGGGGATTTCTGTGCACAGTTACACTGATGTAGGTGAAAGTTATAAATCGTAGGTCTTCTACTAGTAGGTACAAACAGTTTGTTCTTATTCACAGTTACTTAGAGTGACCAAGGGAAGTAAGAGTTAAAAACTGATCATGCCTTCTTTTTTTACTTGAATTTTGTTAAATATTTCTGCTGTTGTGCCAGTCTAGATCATGATCCAAGGTATGTAGATACTCAGACACTTTCTAGAGGACTTACAACATAATTGAGGGAAGGAAAGGGAAAGAAATACGTGAAGGAAGTAGTGATGATGAAGGTTGGCACAATGCATCAAGTATAAGGTCACTATGACTAGCTTTTGATGTGTATGTGGAAGTGTCCTGTAGGCTTAAGCTGAACTTTTCCCACTCCCTGTGGTTACAGGGTTCCAGTCTGCTCCCACCTGAGGCATGTCAGTCTGAAGCTCCTTCAGCTTCCTTGTGCATGAGCTTTTCCAGATGGCAGAGCTGACTCTGTGAATGTCCTCCTCTTTGGTGTCTCAGTTACACACGTGGTAGCTAGGTGAGCCACATGGTGTCTGCTGAAAGAACCTGCTGTCAAACTTGAAAAGTATGTGGTTTTCGGTTTTGTGAGAAAAGCATCTTTTAGCTTTAGTCCATAAAAGTGAAATCAATGCTGTGTCTGTACTTAGAAAAGAAAATGGCCACCCTACCTTTTCAGCACCCTCTATGAACTGTTGTGGCTGAATGCAATTTATAAATGTGATTCAACAGTTAGCATCATGTCCGGCATCTTCACCACAAGGTAAAATCCTGGGATCAAGTAACTGTGAATGCCATTTTGCAGAATGTTTCACTAAACTGTTGGGGACCCCTGGTGTCAGTTGGGCCAGCCTCCTGCCCGAAGCAGGACTTAAGGACTGAACACCCAGCCTGGAGCAGAGCACTGTTTGGCTTTGTGGAAACTGCTGCTGCTGCTGTTCCCATTGGTCCATCGCCAGTGGTGGAGTCACGAGTGTAAACAAGGCTTCAGTGTGGTAGCTGATATTCAAGCACCATCATAAGCAATTTTATGATACTTGTAAAGAAAGCACAAAACCTGGGACAGAAAAGTCCCCTTAAACCCAAATCAAGTTATGGCTTCAAGCGGTGATTCTTCAGTACTGAGAACTTCTGGCTTAAAGCCCTGTTGTTTCTGTTGTTGTAGACCATGACTAAGCCTCTTGTCTTCTTATAGGAAGCAACTTACGCTCCTTTGAGTACTCTGCTTTTTCCGGGACTTCAGGCTCTGTGCCTTTCACATGCAGTGAATATATTTTTTTCTACATTTGATTTAGGACAAAAATAAAGCATTTTATTTCCTGCATGCTAGCTAATTTTGCACAGCTTAAAGTTTAATGTGACTTCTGAACATACACCCGATCAATAAACTTTCCTATTGCTGGAAGCAATAAATGACACGGTGAAGGAGGAAAGCAATAAATACCCCTGTGACTGTAGCTTTGAAGCAATGCAGTCACTTTCCACTGGAAGTTTAATTTCTTCATGTTTTTAGTTAAAAGCTTTTATTAATTTTAACTGGAGTAAATACACTGCTGTACTTTGCTGTTCAAATAAATCCTTTCTCAGCTCTGAGTCCTTGGAGTTTAAATCCCGTGCAGCCATTTTCTGCTATCTGCCAATTCCTTGCTAAGTGCAAACCTGACACTCTTGCCAATAAATCCACCTTTGTGCCATTTGAAGTCATCTGCCATCTCTTCTCTGGAGCTAATCAAAGTTTACAAGACGACGTTTTTTAAAGGGAACTAGCTCTACAATTCAGGCCATTTAAGTTGTGCAAGTTAATTAAAGGAAATTGCAGCGAGCTATAAAAATAGAGAAGTGGTACAGACTGGTTGAAAGCTCACTTACTTTTATTCTCTTTTATGAACAATTGGAGAGGAGCTTTTCCAGGGAAGGATTTGGAGTGTTGTGCTGGTTTGTGTGCTGCATTCCTAATCCACTTTTCAGGCTCTCCCGAGTACAGCACAGCAGAGCCCAGCCATGCTTCCTAAGTCGATTGCAGCCTGTTAAAGCACTGCTTTATTTTAACCTTGTGAGACAGCTGGGCTGATAAATGGATGGGATCCTGGCACTCCAGGAGACAACTGCGATGTCTGCACAGGTTAATAGCCTCGTGTCTTTCAAGAGCAGCTTTTCTAGTGTCTTTATACATGCATGCACGCATGATCACACACACAGTTGTAAAAGGATTAAGTCTCTGGAACATTCTTGAGTGTTAGTGTCACACTGTACAGTGTATTCCAGTTATTTTTCTTCTGTTAAAATGCAGTAACAGCTTCATTATTACATTGCTAATATATATGTGGCTGATAGGAACCGTGAAATGCTCAGTGGCCAGCCTGAGTTCTTCCAGGAGATTGGATTAATTGTTGAATTGTTGGAATTTATATCAAAAAATGTGCTACTCTTACTGGTTAACAGCACAGGCAGGGTTTAAACGATATTTCTGAGAATGATTTATTGGTCCAGCAGAAAACTCTGATGCTGAACCTTTCCACTGGGATTTGCTTACATTAGGAAGCGATGCAGGTGGCAGTCTATTTCAGCACAGAATGGATTTTTTCTCCTTGCTTTCTGATAAATGAAGTGCTTATGTAAGGTGAGAGACTGAAAAAAATGAGAAGCCCAAAGACCTAGGAGGACACATCTGAAAGCTCCACACGCGGGCAGAGGAACGTGGGGTAAATCTTATGCTGTTCCTGTATCTGTGTGCCTCAAGCATGGTGGGAGCACCACGGCCAGCCATCCTGGGAGCACAGCTCCACAAAAGCTCCTCATTGCTGCCAAGAGTTCACATTTAGCATCCTGTGCAGCCCAAGAAGCTATTTTGACACCAAACTCATTTTATCTGTCACTTAATAATAAATTGTTCCTGTATCTTCATGGTAGGCATCCTTAGTTCTTCAAGCTTTTGTCTCATGTTTTCATTTTGTGCATAAGAGACAGGATCTGGCTTTGAATTAATGCTCAACAAATTGTCCATGCTGAAGCTTCATTGTATGCGAGACCACTCCCTTTGGCTACCACTGGTGCATATCCTCTTTATTCCAAGTCATTCATTCAGTGTTGCTTAATGACAAACATAAGTTTGACTGTTGAGGATTATATGTGAATTTCCTCACACATTCCTAAATGTCACATTCCTAAATTATTGTAACGCTTGATTAAATTAGCCCTTTTAGAAGGGATCCAGGCTCCCTAACAGTGTTTTCTGCAGTGCGCATCTCCAGAGAAAACCGAGATCTGACTTTTATAGTCAGAACCAATTAAGCTCATCCTTCCCCCCCACCCCTTCTCTCTGCAGTGTTCAGATGAATCGCATTTTCAGGCACAGTTCAAGCAGACTGTCAGGTCTCCCGGGCTCTCTGCCTCCTGGGCTCCACATTCCCACTGTCAGCTGTGAAAAATAATTCCCCTTTTGCTGTTGTGTCCAAGGAAAGTAAGATGATAAATCCACAAGTTAGATTGAAGAGGGGGGGAAGTGCATTAATGTTTACTCAGCATTGAATGGGGTTTTGTTTTAGAAGATACGGCTGCTGTGAGGCATGGGAAAGCATTCTTTGTTATAAAGCTTTCTGGATTAGTTAGGATTCATTCTTAGAAGAAAATTCAGGAGTTTGTTAGCCAAGGTCTCTTCAGAGTACCTAAAATGTGGTGGTGGTTTTGGAATACACCAAGCTGAGTAAGGTGAAAAGGCAAAAAGAGAGTGAACTGTAAACACAGCGTAATGAAGCCTGAAACAAAACCAACAATACGTCTGCAACATGTGCAGGCTATCTGCGTGCAACTAGCTTCTTTGAGACAAAACTCATGGTAGAATAACTCTGTGTGCAACTGCTCTGGTGAAACTGCAATATAATGAAGAAGAACTTCTGAACCAGAAGATAACAGTAGAACATTCAGCTTTGGAGGACTGAGAAGTTCTCCCTGACGTTGGGAAGAGGTGCAGGTACAAAGTCAGCCACTTGGAGTCCTTGCTCAGTTCTCTGTGCAGCATTTCTTTGCAATACTCTTTTCTTTGCTGTAATGCCATAATAGTGGCTTTGCTATGGAGAATAGATGCTGGAACTTCAATCATTGCTAAGTCTGCAAAGCAGTCGAATCTTCAGTTTACAGTGACAGAAGGCTCCAGTTTAAAATAATAATAATAATAAAAAGAGCCATTATAATGAAGTCTTAACTCTCTTGCCATTCACCTTTTCACCTTTCAATTTTCCTGCCCCTCATTATATCACTGTTAGATTTGATGTGCGTCAGTATCAATTCAGCGCAGCCATTCAGAATTCTTGCTCTGTACAGGCAAACCCCATAGCTATTCTAATAAAACCTTTAAATGTATCAAAGTCCTTCCCAAGGCTTTCAGACATCACAGCAAATAGTGCTTTGCAAGCTCTCAAACGGAAGTGATTAGTTTATTTCTAAATGCCACGCTTCTGAGAAATAAAGCAGCATGGTAAATGCAGCCACCTTCCTTCTTTAACTTGGTTTTAATAGCTTGCTGTGCTAATGGCCAGAATTGTAATCGGATGGGAGAACTTTGAGCTGCTCCATATTTCAACTGGTGGAATATCAATGTTGTATATTGGAAACATTCTCATAGACCGCAAAAGGCTAATGTGTCTCAGGAGCGAGGTTCGGTCAGAAGGGGCCAAGGTTTTGCCATGCATCTGGGCTCACCTGTTCCCAGGTAAGCCAAGCGCAGAGCCAGGCGTGTTGAGTCCTGTGCTTTGTGTCCCCTGTGCCAGGCTCTGTGTGTCCCCGATAACAGAGTGCTGTAGCTGCTCAGGACTCAGTTTACTCTGCTGTCCAGACGGTGCTGGGTTGCAGGACCGGCAGAAGCTGTGGTTGCTGCATCCAGCCAGGAGACCCTCCAGGAAGAGCTGCCTATGGAGGGACACACTGCCGCTGGTGCCTATCAGGCAACTAGAGCTGATCCTGCAGAGACTTCATTTTTGGATGCTTTGGGTATTTCTGTGGCAGTTTGTAGTACTCATTGCAAACCTTTGCAGGACTGATGTCCGTGATGTGACATCTGTGACAACCAGCCTCTTCTGGCATGTGGTAGTTGCTCATTATCCAAGAGCGTGGCACTGGGCAAGTATTCACGAGCATATGATAAAAAGGCAGGATTAATTTGAATTACAAAGCAGCATATCTTATCTCTTCTAATTAATTAATGAGAAAATTGAGTGTGTAACAAGAAAAATCCGGTTCCTTGTGCTGATTACAGTGATCTGAACAAGAGAAGAAATCTCAGCACAAGGACCTTACTTGGACCTCAGTGAATGTACTCACTGATAGGTTATTAGCCTGTGAGTGTTCGTATGGATGAGGAGTGAAGAAGACTAAACCGAAACAGGATAAAACCAAGGAGTATTTTTACTTAGCTAGTTACAAAGAGGTTAATTGCTCTATTAGTTACAATGCAAGTTGGATTAAACTGGCTTAAAGTCACCCCCCAAACTGCAGTTTGCAGAAAGTACCGGTCCAGAACAATAAAAGATGGGGAGGAGCTGAAGAAATGCAGAAGTACTTTCAGAGCTGGAGATTTGGTAGGAATGAAGGCAAATAAAGGTAGCTGAAAAGGTGTGTGGGTTTTTTTTATATAGCTGCCAGAGTTGTCCTGCCTGTAGCCTTGGTTATTGATCGAAGTTTCATTGAAAATGTAAAATAGCAGCCATGAAAATGTAAAATAGCAGTTTGGTTTTCAGGTGTGCCGTGGCAAACAGTATGTTCTGTTGCCCTAGCTGTGTGTATGCATCAGGCCTTTCCAGCAAAATCCCTTTTAGTCATTCAATGTGTGTAGAATCCCTTTTCCTCTGGGGAGATGTGTGTCCAGGGAAGAGGACAGGTTCAAGCACACTGAGCCTATCACTATTATTTCAGCCTTTCCCTTTTCAGGCACGTTGTTACCACCATGGGAGCTGTTTACAAGCTCCATCACTGTCTGAGTAAGAAAAATATGACTTGTTGCTGGGAACAGAATACTTTTTATCCCTTATGAAATGCTTTGCTGGTGAAATCTGGTACAGGCTGCATGTTAAAATAACCAGTGTAAAGTTTGGTTTGATGGGCTTTGATACTTCAACACTCAGTGCTTTGGTCAATGAGTGAGAGTGGGGAGCATGCGGCCCTCTCCTTTGTCCCTTCATGGGGACAGGATATCAGAGATGGTGGCAGGTGGGAAGAGCAACATCGCTTTCACTGTCCAGCCGCAAGGATGGCTTCCAGACTCAGCCGAGCTCCAAAGACACTACAGAGGCTCTTATGGCTTTGTTTTGTGGTCTCTCTGCATTAGGCCCCTGCAAACAGCACTGAGAACTGTTCTGCTGCTGGGGTGTGTGTGGGTACAGCAGCTCCCATGGGTGCTGCAGGCAGCAGGGAAAAACGGGGCTGTTTCAGTGCGTTGGGGAAAAAAGCCAGAGTGACCGTGGGTGAGGCTGTGTGAGAGCAATAGGAATGAGCTCCTCAGGTCGTAAAGTTTGATCTCCTTCCTTACTGCCTCATTGCTCTGGTAGCTCGTAATCATCTTGTGAGCTAATAGTCCTCCTCTTCAGCTGTGGAAGCCAAATAAGTCCCCGTGTGAAACCTACAGCTACACTTTGGTGCCTCCAGGTGCATGATGTGGAGTTGGCACAATCAAATTTAATCCATTTCTAATATTCCAACCTACAAAGTCATCTAAGTCTCATACATAATATTTTGGTATTGCCATGACCTTCACAATACCAACTGCTGACAGATCTACAGGTTTCATTCGGATTCTCTTACCTGGTTAATAAAAACAAATAAAATAACTTGAAATGCTGAGCCTTCAAAAATGGTGGTGCCCATCTTTACCGGATGGCTCCCATCTCGGCACAGCCCACAGTCATCTTCCTCTTGGCCAGCTTCTGACCATGACAAAAATACTTGGCTAAATAACTGGTTTCTATATGGCACTTCTTTGCTGAAGTGCTGGTAGCTTACACCCACTGCATTCCACAGTGCAAAAGGTTGCTCATCTTACTGAAGAATGGTAGGATATAAGGTTGGCGGTAGACAATTCAGGGAGTCTATGCAGACCTTCATGTCTTTCATTATCTATTGGCTTCATAAATGTTTCAAAGTTATAGTTCAATGTGAAGGATGGACCAAAATGGCTACAATTATTGAGGTAGCTTTTTTTTTTCCTCTTCATGATATATTTTAGGCTCACCTAGTGATGCTCTTTGTTTGGTGGATGTTTTGCAGCGAGACAGGCTCACCATTCCTAGTTTCTGTGCAGCAGTCTTTCTCAGGTGGGATATGGGCACTTCCAGTTTCACATTCACATTCTCATTTAATTTCCTTTCCAGGGTCTAACTGTGTTTGTCCACATCCCTATACCTTCCTATATCTTTAAGAGTTAACTTTTCTTTGCTGATCAGTTTTAAGTAACTCATTCAGTGATTGCTCCTGCTACCCTTTCTGCAGTGACAGGATAAGGCATCTTCTTTACAAGGTTTTTCTCCTTGTTTGGGATGCTGTTTTTTTAATAACATTTTATGTTTATGGAGAGAAATGTCATGCTTGTCCCACACTCAAATTCTTCAGTTCAGCTGATGTCACTAACCTGTTTCACTGGTTTCTTAGAGCTTGACATTAGATATTGAAAATCTGACTCAAATACTTACATCAGTTGGGTATTTCCCCCCTTTTTTTATTTAAAATAAATCAAGTCGTAAGGAAGAGCATCAAATGTTTTACCTCGACAGACAACAGCAAAGACAATTCAGCTCAATTCCATAGCAGTTTTGGCATATGGACCAGTACTTGGCCGGGCTCAGTTTCAGGTGGGTGCAGAGATCTCCACTGTGGGCAGGGAACCGCAGAGCAGAAGGAAAACATTAAGTGTTTTGAAACAGTTGTGAGAGGCTGTGCAGAATTTATGGCCTTCGGGGGCCTGTGAGAGGTTTATGAGGCCGGAAGCTTTCTGGGGAGCACTTTTGTGTGGGCTTTTGCAGGTGGCTCCCTGAGATCATACGTCTCTGTTTGCTGGGACCGCCGTGTTGCTGGAACTGGTGCTGCTTTGGCTTTCTGAACAGCTCTTTCTGGGGAAATGGGCAGTTTTGCTGCAGAGCAGTGATTGTGTTCTTGGATCCTCTGCATCACCAGGAGGATGGGCAGGCTCCTGACATGTAGCACCAGTATCAGTAATCACTGAGGATCAAGATACTGTTTTTTAAAACAAAATTAAAACAAAAATTGTTTTTAAATTGTCTGTTCAGAGGGAAAAAAGCCTTGTATTCAGGTCATCCTTAACTGAACAAAGTTATTCCTCCAGGTGGTTTTATTTTTTAATAAGATGCCTTGCAACAATACAGAAGATAGTGTGATGTGCTGCAGAAATCTAGGTTTAAGTATATTCCCTTTGACTTTTCACCAGAGGTCTATTAGATGCTTTCTCATGGTCAATTGTTATAATCCTTTTAAATAGCAACAACGTCATTTTGGGTGGTTTATTTAGTGCAATGCACAAAGACTGTAATGAGCCAGAAACATCTCCAGGAGCAGTGGTCATGACAGTGCCTCCTTCCCTGAGATTATGTTTCTAGTTCATTAGGAGCCCACTAAAGCTGTTGAACACAGCTGGAAACAGGTGTCCAAGCTAATACTTCATACGCCTTTCATCCATTGACACAAAAGCTTCATACACCCTGATTCACTCTGTGCCTGGTAGGCACACGAGTTTGCAGCTCCAGGCTTGCTGTCCACTGGTGACTGAAGGGTTCTTCTCCCATGGGTGGCCTGGGCAATGTGGGGAGAGATGCAGCCACACGGGTACCTGGCTGGTGGCACAAGTTCAGGACAGACAGGTCTACCCCATGGCAGGCTTTGAGCCAATGCTTCCAGTGACAGCAGGGTCTGTGGTTTCCCCACACAGCCTGGCTTGGCAGCAGCAGGTCCCAGTGCTGTGTCCCAGCTGTGGTGGTGAAGTTGGGAAACTCCTCCCATTTCCCCAGGCTTGCCCCAGTGGCCACCCTGCCTCCCAGACACGTTGGTGTCCTGCTGACTTTCTTACCCTTATTTAACATCTTTTGGCTTAAATCCCATTTCTTATGGCTTTGGCTGGAAAGGAAAACGATGCAGAGGGAGGCTTCTGCCACATGCGAGAGACAGCATAGGGGTTCCCCAATGCTTCCCAGGCTAGAGCGTGTCCTCTTGCCTGTCCCACCTGCAAGATGTATGCTGCTGAGGTAAGCTCAAGCATTTACTCAGCTTTCAAAGAATCCCTGCTGGAGCTGAGAGTCATGAGTATCAATAGTATTTCACTGAAGCTGTTATTTACACAACTGGTGTGAGTATCATGGCAAGCTTATGCAGAGGCGTGGATGAGGGTTGTTTAAAGTGGATTTCAGAAAGAATACAGGAATTCATAATTCAGCTTTATGAACTGCAAACCAGGCAGCTACAACTTGAACAATGGGCTATTCGGTAACTTGTCACATAACCTGCCCACCATACAAAGGTATTACCCATCCTCAAAGAGGCTGCTCTACCTGTGTTTTAAGGGTTATACCTGAATGTAGTTATTTCTCTTGAGTTTTGCTCTCCTATATGGGTAGCAGCTGGAGAGCATCCTTTCTGATCATATTTTGGTCTTATTTTTAATTCATTTCCCCCACCTTAGAGTATTCATCAGCTGCTGTAGCCTCTTGTTTCAGACAGCTGCTAGATCCTGGCTGATGGACTTTATTGATTTCTCCCTCTGATCTTGCAAATCTTATTTCAAATTCATCACCTGCCAGGGCCGTTCTGGGAGCTTGAGCTTCACTGCAGCTTGTTACGGATGGGGGGAGCTCTCCTATGGGCTTTCTAGTGCCACCAGCTGCAAAGCCCCTGCTCTGGAGCAGCCCACCCTGATGCTCTGCGAGGTCTCGGATCAAACCTTGACCCCTTCCCCTCCCACAGCCCCCATGCATGGCTGTGCCCAACACTGTGGAGTGCCAGCACTGGCCGCGCCGCGCTGCACTGCAATGTGGAAGAGGGGAGACAGGAGCTGTGCGCAGCCAACATCGGGGTTGGTGGCCCCAGCTCAGTGGGTGGCAAGCCCCTGTCCCAGCCCACCTCCAGCCTTTCTTTCTTCACACACGAATTACGGTCCCGTCCCCTCCACTGCAACGGAAATCCTGAAAACCTGAACCAGATGCACGGTTTCACCTGAGTTTACAGACAGCCTGGAAGCAATAACTCTGGGAGGTATAAACTGCTCCTTTCATCGTAATAAGATGTTAATGGGGGAAAAGCCCCGCTGCTCCAGGCAGTCTTCTATTAATGCTGCCTCAGCAGCTGGGAAAGGGGCATCTGCTGGATCAGTTTCCACAATGCCCACCCCCATGTGTCTCCCCCGGTCTGTGGCTCAGAGTCTCCAGTTCACGCATCCCCCTGGCATGGTCCTGGTCCCTGGGACAGGGACAGCTCAGGATCCCCAAGGTCTTCAGTGAGGGCTGTGGGCAGCAGCACACAGCACTCCTCAGAAGGCGGAACAAAACATCTGTTTGCCATCACTTTGGGTCACTTACGGCATTTTGATGCTCTCTTCTGCAACATTTTATTTTAAGCAGCCTGGTGATACTCCCATGCAGAGTGCAACAGAAGTGCAGCTTGCTCCTGGTTTATGCATTTCAGCTGAGGTTGCCTAATAACTTGTGAAGTTCACAGAGCATGCTCCCCTCTGATGCAAGGCCAGGCACAAAAGCATTGTTTCCAGCTCTCATGTTGCCGGTCACAAGCCAAGCTGCTCTGCTCTGTCCCTTGCTTTCTATGGGAACAAATGGTTGGGCAAAACCAAACTGACCTTCTACTTGAAGTAAAAACTGACCTGCAACTTCAGAAGCCAGGCTGCAGTTTCTTAACATGCAGCATGGGATTAGAGGAGCAAACCCAGCCAGTGCCCTCCTCTGCAGTACTCTCTACCTGCTTGCTTTTCTTGTCGTGGACAGTCCACACACACAGAGCGTGGCTTGGGCAGCATTAAGGAACAGAGAGGTAATGTATTTTCTGCTGGGCAACCTTATCTGCTCTGATTACGCTGGGTTTTCAGCTAAGGGGGACTGTGAAGGATAATTACCATCATGTGTTACGTGAGATTACAGGGTTGCTTTCCAACTAATGACACTAGGAGAACGAAGGAGTTGTTAATATTTAATCAGACTCTTGGCTTAACAATTGGATAAATGAGGTGTGTAATTACACAGTTACAGAAGACATTTCAGATAGGAACTGTACTGTTATTAACAGTGAAGGTGAAAGCTGGTGAACATCCACCGTTCAGTCCTATCAAGCACGTCATTAAAAAAGATCTTCAGCACAACAGCCTAACAGCATGTCCTGTGAGATGGTGAACAAAGGCTTCAGCTGCTTTCAAGATAAAAATTCCTGCTTGGCCAAGAGGTTCCAATGTAAGAAAAATACCAGACCAGATGTTTCGTTGATGTGGCAAGCTGTAATCGGGGCAACTAGGGAACGTTTAAATACGTACACAGATTATACCACGTGTTTATGGCTGTGCTTTATGTATCATTTCTCAGCAGTCAGGCAGTTATTTTCCCTAGGTTATTCATTTTAAATTTTATAGGAAACAAAAAGGTACCTTTTAATTCAGTGTAGTTCTTACCTGCCCAGTGCAGCTTTAAAACAAATGTTAGTCCTAACAGGCAAGGTGGTGTGTTTGATTGCAAAGTACGGTTCAGAATGAAAACAGAGATGCTGCCTATAATAATATTGTTTGTCTGTTCTTTTAATCCTGTACTTTATCTCACCTCCTTAAAAACATTTTATTTTTAAAAGTGATCTTGATTTTAAAAGACTGAAGTAGCTGCAGTTCTGCAGTGCTCCACTAAAGTGAGCACTGATTCTCTTGAGAGTCAATTAGTGGGATATTGGAACGTTAACATCAGAACCAAAGAACTTCTTCACCAGCACAATTGCGGGTTAGTGATATGAATCTGGATAATGTGTGAAATTAAATCTTAGAAATGCTTTGCACAATGCAATGAGGCAGAATTCAGGCAATAATGTGGTTTCTCAGATGGGAGGCTGATGCAAGAAGCACATTGGTCGGCAGATGCTATGAGCATTAGTGATCTCCTCCTCTTCCCAGCTAACAATCCTGAGAAGTTTGCAGTGATCCAGGTCTGGATGCACAGACACTGTTGAATTTCTCAGCCTCCGGTTCTAAGTGTGACTAGATGTCATCACCTGTAGGGTGTGCTTTGAGATCAGGGGTAAATATGTCCCGTCAGCATCACATTAATGCTTTTCTTCTAGAGACATTTTTATTTCAAAGAGCTAATATAATCAGAGAAAAGGCTTGCATGCTCACTGCTCAGCTGACTGCTGGTGTGGTGCCAGTGGCTGAGCTGCACCATGAGTTGTCAGGTCCCCCTGGCATGTGCTTGCACATTGGTTCATCTTTAACAATTTGCACTTGGTATTGAGCTCATGCTGTGGAAAGAGCAGAACCCTTTAACTATAATGATGCAGAGCCAATAGAGATAACCAGGAAAATAAGCTCTCACCCCTAGCAAGGTTAAGATACTTATATGGCATGTTTGGCATAGAACTGTAAAAAAGATATAAAGAAATGCACAGCTCGAATAATTTCCTATGGCATGTTACCAGTGATCCAGTTTAATGCAACCTGTTTCTGCATCCTCTTTCTTCTCTGCCTCACCTTGAGTCTGCCAATCCTGTCTTACCCAAACTAAAACAATTTTCCTCTATTCTTTGTCATGCACCTTCCTAAGTCTACAGCTACCAGCCTCACAGACTGTGCCTTCCAACCTCCTTGCTCTTATGTGATACCCACCTCCTTGTGCTGCCCATTCCTTCTGGCACTTTTGTAACATTGCCACCAAGAATATCTTACAGCTCTCGTTCCTTTTCAAGACATCGTTCCTCTGCTTTGTTGGCCCTATGGGCTACCTCCAAATTCCTGGATGAAATACAGTTTAGAAACCCAGGAACCTTGGCTCTGTAATGTTTGAACATTGCCCAATCAAGCTAAGATATATTAAAACTGCTTGGTTAAAATACCTCTTTCCTTTTCTGCTGAGAACTCACCCTCATGACAACTCCATCCATGAACTGTCCAGGCTTGCACATTCCCTGAGGAAGGACCACGTATGGCACTGGGCTGTGAAACACTTCATACCTTTATATCCCTGTGGAAGTGAAATTAGCAGCACATAAGGCTTTCCACTCCCACCCTGTAGACCCATACCAGCCTGCCCTCTGAGGGGTGAGAGCCCAAGTGGTGAAACCTCTTTTGGCCCATTCAACACAGTTTTTCAGTGAGCAGCAGTGTGCTGGCTGCTGGGTTTGCAGTGGGGTGAACAGAGAGCTGCCTACAAGGTCCTGCCTGTGGGGAGCAGGGGCATGGTGATACATAATTTCCTCTAACAGAGTCCAGCCTCCTCTCGATGCATTACTCTTAAGAGATGGTTTCATTATCTCTAAAGCTTTTTATTGCATCACATCCCGTTAGTCAAGACATGATCTGTGCCCAGTGCTACTGCAACAGTTATGAAAAAGGCCTTTGCTGTTGGCTTTTGGAGGAAGGTCCAAGACTGACAGAGGGATTTTTCTAGGTAAGGCAAGCAGGATTCATTTGTTAATTAACATTTGTGGCACCCTAAACCCAGAAAATGCTGCTTATATACTCACATATTAGTTAATGCCAAAGCGGCTGGCACCTAAACCCTCTGAAGCCCTAATGACTTGGTCTGCAAATTCCAGATCTACTCTATCTATAAAATTAAAAATAAAACAGAAAGACATTGAGTCCTGCCATGTCAGCAAGCCTCCTCTGATCCCATGTGTGGGGTACTCACTTTTGTACCTCTTGGAGGTTTTAAGTCTCAAACACTGCAAAGCCAGTGACCATGAAGTGCTTACAGCATGAATGAATAAAACATATATTTCACAGAATCACAGAATCCCAAGGGTTGGAAGGGACCTCAAAAGATCATCTAGTCCAACCCCCCTGCAAGAGCAGGGTAACCTAGAGTACATCACACAGGAACTTGTCCAGGTGGGCCTTGAATATCTCCAACGTAGGAGACTCCACAACCCCCCTGGGCAACCTGTTCCAGTGCTCTGTCACTCTCACAGTAAAGAAGTTTTCCTGATGTTCACATGGAACCTCCTATGCTCCAGTTTACACCCATTGCCCCTTGTCCTATCACTGGACATCACTGAAAAAAACCTAGCTCCATCATCCTGACACTCACCCTTTACATATTTGTAAACATTGATGAGGTCACCCCTCAGTCTCCTCCAAGCTAAAGAGACCCAGCTCCCTCAGCCTCTCCTCATAAGGGAGATGTTCCACTCCCTTAATCATCTTTGTGGCTCTGCGCTGGACTCTTTCAAGCAATTCCCTGTCCTTCTTGAACTGAGGGGCCCAGAACTGGACACAATATTCCAGATGCGGCCTCACCAAGGCAGAATAGAGGGGGAGGAGAACCTCTCTTGACCTACTAACCACACCCTTTCTAATACACCCCAGGATGCCATTGGCCTTCTTGGCCACAAGGGCACATTGCTGGCTCATGGTCATCCTCCTATCCACCAGGACCCCCAGGTCCCTTTCCCCTTCGCTACTTTCCAGCAGGTCAGTCCCCAACCTGTACTGGTACATGGGGTTGTTCTTCCCCAGATGCAAGACTCTACACTTGCCCTTGTTGAATTTCATCGAATTTCTCCCCCCCAACTCTCCAGCCTGTCCAGGTCTCGCTGAATGGCAGCACAGCCTTCTGGTGTGTCAGCCACTCCTCCCAGTTTAGTGTCATCAGCGAACTTGCTGAGGGTACACTCAGTTCCCTCATCCAGGTCGTTGATGAAAATATTAAACAGCACTGGTCCCAGCACCGACCCCTGAGGGACTCCACTAGTCACAGACCTCCAGCTAGATTCTGCCCCATTGACCACAACTCTCTGCCTTCTTCCTTCCAACCAGTTCTTGATCCACCTCACTACCTGATCATCAAGCCCACACTTCCTTAGCTTATCTATGAGGATGCTGTGGGAGACAGTATCAAATGCCTTACTGAAATCAAGAAAAACCACATCTACCGCTCTACCATCATCCATCCACCTAGTTACTTCCTCATAGAAGGCTATAAGGTTGGTCAAACATGACTTCCCCTTGGTAAAACCATGTTGGCTGCTCTTAATGACCCCCTCATCCTTGATATGTCTAGAGATGGTGTCAAGAATAAGTTGTTCCATCACCTTTCTAGGGATGGAGGTAAGGCTGACCTGTCTATAGTTACCCGGGTCCTCCTTCTTGCCCTTCTTTATAGACTGGCATGACATTTGCCATCCTCCAGTCCTCAGGCACCTCTCCTGTTTCCCACGACTTACCAAAGATGGTGGAGAGTGGCCTATGTTGAAATACGTAGAATGATTCAAGGTCATTGCCTTGTAGATTTCTGCTGATTTGGCACATCAGTAACTTATGCACTGTCTGGCTTTGCATGTTGTACTGGGCTATTTACTCGTGGCCTCAAATGAAACATGGGCCACAGCAGCCCTTCTGCTCTGTGCCCTCCCTCAGTGAGGCAGGTTGCTTTGCAACAGGAACACACAGTGACAAATGCCACCTCATGAACATTTGAAGCAGTGCACACAGATACACATGGATGAGCAATTCTCAAGGAAATATGAGTTGCTGTTATTGTGGTGCTTGGGAGTATATCTATCTGCCAAACTGATACCTTCATTTCTCTAGTTGTGATTTGCAAAAGCAGCTTTCATGGGCTTCATGAAGTCAGTTTGTTTCTGGCTTCTCCTTTGAAGAAGTCAGTGTCACCCAGACCTCACAGAGCTCTCAGCTGGATGCATATGTTGGCTGTCCTGCTCAATCCTCAGTGAGCTAATTGTGTTTGTTTGCATTTAACCTCCTTTGAAGGGAGAAAATCCAGCAACTTATCATATCTCTGTGTTGAGCCAGGGGGTTTCTTCCATGGGTTTATCCCACAGCCCCCTAATGATAGTTTAGAGACACCAGCTACCCCTGTATGCCGTAACTCCCAAAGAAAAGAAGTAAAAAGAGGTTGCAGAGTGTGGATAAACTTCAGAGCACTTCTTACCTTTTAATGAAACTAAGTATCAAAAGTAAATCTGCTAATGTGGTTGACACTAACCAGTGGAGAGTAATCAAAAGGCTTACAGAACTTGCTTTGAAGGTTTGAATAAAGAAGGGTTTTTTTTCCAGTGCTTCAAATCCTGGTCAATGGACATGTTAAGTCAAATGCAATCAATGAAATGCAGAGAAGCAGACTGGCTGGGGAAGCCCAAGGAGAGGGAAGATCAGCAATCAGCTTGTATTTTGGCAGGGAGATGGTTGCAAGCCTGAACTCACTTCAGCATAAAGAGACAAGTGAAATAAAGCAGTATTGGGTTTCTCACTTATCTTTTATCTATAGGGTTTAATTTTTATTTGAAAAAGAATAGACGGATGTTATGCAACATTTTTCTAGTACTCCAGCTGTGGAAAACAAACCACATCTGGTACATAAAATAACAACGAAATTACCTGAAAGCTTTACTGTTCTTAAAAGCAGCTACAAATAAGCGTTCAAATAACTTGCTGGAATAGAGTAGATCCAATTTGTCAGATAATAGTACATAAGCTTAGAAGGAGGGAAAGATGAAGCCAAGAGAAATATTGCACTTCAGAGAGTTCAAATAAAGAGGTTCCTTTCAACCAAACTTCTGTGGGCTTGCAAGGCATAAATTACACAAACAAGATTTAAAAACAGGAATGCAAGAATCAAAGAGCAAAATTAAAAGCTCTGTGTTCCAGCCATGCAACAAGTGTGCTGCAGATGTCAGAGGCCTGTGTTTAAGAAATCCCCTGGTCTGGATGCACAGTTTCCAGTGTGTCCTGCTGGCATGCATCTGCAGGTGGGTTGTAACAAATGTACTGTCAGCTATGTAAAATACACAGCTTGTGAGAAGACGAAATACTGTAAATCTGGCAATGATGCTTTCCCTTGTGTTTCTGTAATGAAGCTGCTATTCCGTAGTGTTTCTGAGTGAGGAGCCACCCATGGCCTGAGAGCTGTCACACTCCATCCCAGCAAAGAGCCACCTCTTTTCCCAGTTCCTTTCTCACGCTGGTGCTCAGGCTTCCAGTGAAGCACAAGGTAACTCAGTGCATCTAAAAATGGAGCAGCTCATCTTAACTATAGCTGACATTTGGGTTCGAAGGATGTATCCCACTTTCATGGTCCATTATACCCTATTTGGGTGAAAAGACCTGAGCTGCCAAAGCAGCAAGGAGTAACAAAAGTGAAAAAGGCATATTGGAATGATTCAGCTGAGGGAAATTGTCAAGAACTATTGATTTGTTTCTTTGTTTTTATGTTTCAGGTGATTTCTAAAGCTACAGTTTGATAATGTTCTTAAAATATGTCAGACTTCACACGTTAAGTGGTAGAAAAACGCCGTGCCTCCTACACTCACAGCCGCGGGAGAAGCATGTTGTGATGACTAAATAAAGCCCTTCCTGCAGTTGGGTTGTTCTTGATTTAAATATTTTTATCTAGCAAAGAATAATAAAACATCAGTCAATACAGATTCCAGATGAATGCAAGAAGAATACAAATTAAAGGCTTTGCTGACAGCCTAAACGAGAGTTTTTGATGCAGGCCTGTAGGCTTAACATTAAGGATTGAATTCTCTTTTAAACAAACTCCCCTTTACATCACCTCCATAGTTGTGATGGACCTTATTGTGGGAGTAAATTACACACTCACTTAATCTGAGAGGGTTTAGATTAAATGTGAAGTGTCATCCTGGGGGTGGAGGGGATGGGCTGGCTGGGGAGAGCGAGGTGGCAAGTGGAGATCCTGTGTACGAGCCCAGCATGAAATCAAATTAACTAGTTCTGCTTTGGGTACATTTTGCTCCTTGGAATGTCTCTGGGTCTGAGTTGAATCCTGCGATGGGAAATGCTGATTGTCCGCACCTTCTCCCTCCTGCACAAAAGGTGTGACGTTTTTGGAGTGCAACACTGCAGGAGCAAAGCATGGGAAGGCAAGCATCAAATGCAGTTTTGTGCCAGTGGCAGCTGCAGTTTTATTTCTGTGTCTGAGTGATAAATGACAGGAATTAACAATTTTCTTCCAACTCCCTTGGAAGATGTATTCTATAGAATGAAAATAGAAACACTGAATTATTAAGAATCACGCCTCTTACATATGAAAATGGTACAGTGTCATGTTAAATACACCATATTAAGAGGTCAATTACAGACCTATTTTGAGTTAATGGGATTACTTCTTTTTTTATTTGACATTTTAAATGCTGTCATTCAAGGTGTACTGGAGATCAAAGAAATAGAAAATAGAGTCATCCAGTTAAAGGTAGTCAGTGCTTGCAGAATGCCTGAGAGCAATGCCAGAGGGTGAGAGGGTGAGACGGGGCAAGGGCTGAGCAGACAGCATCCCTTTCTTCCCATCTACATTGACTCCCCTGTGTGCGTCAGTGAGAAATGCCATTTTTATGGAACATTCCCTTTATTTGAATAGACAATGAAATAAGGCAAAACATATTTGGGCCCTGGCTCCAAACATAGCCCTGATTTCATTAAATATTACAGCATTTTCTTTAAATCCTATTTGGATCAGTGGAAACTGAGTATATACAAAAGGTCTGAGCACAGTATTGCAACTGGTCAAGGTACAATTGTTGCATTAGTCACTGGACACTTGTTTGACCACAGATTTGTATTGGAATCGGCTCCAAAGGGCAACAGCTAGAGAGAGCTTCTCTACTCTTCAAAGGATTTGCTGCTCCTGTGATGCCCCTGGAATACTAATGCACATGGAAATTGGCCCCCTCTGTTACAAGAGAGGAGACGGCTGTAAAAAGGAAGCCTGTGGACCAAAGGACAAGTCAATAAATGAAGCACTAGGAGTATTTCATCATCCAAGTACAGTCCTGCCCACACATCCCCTGGGACCTTTCCTAGCCCTCTCTTTCCATGCTGCCCAAGCACATGTCCACACTGGTGAGCTGGATTCAGCTGGAAGATCAACCTGTGAAGAAACCCAATGGGATGGTTTTACAGGCACAAGTTACTCCTGGCGAGATTCTGACTAGACTCTCACAACAAGAACACTGCTGTAATTTCCCCAGGGAAGTGGTGGATTCCCCAACACTGGACACTATGAAGATTTGGCTGCACCAGATGATCCTTGAGATCCCTTCCAATCTGATGTTCTATGATTCTGTGATTCCAGTTGACTTATTCTTTCCCATGTGGCATAAATTTCTGTCCAAAATTGATACATATCTATAGTCTCCTTTTGCCAGGTCTCTAAACAAAGTGCATACAGGACTTTCATATTAGGAACACTGATTGCATTATAGACATGCCAGATGGCAATATTTGTCACCAGAGTTACTGCTTACTTAGCTAAAAAGACGATCCATACAGTGCGTGACGGGGAATGCATTTATGCTGTACAGAAGAGCCTGGCAATGGTTTAGCTCACACTCGCCTCTGTGCACACGATGCCACTGCACTGTCTGCCCTGAAGAGACTATGCCCTTCTCCAAACAGTACTCCTGCATCAGTGCAGTCCTCACAGCTCAATTTGCATACCAGAACAGGCATAAATTCCTTGATTCACCTTGTCTGGTCACACTTCAGGTTTCCAAAATGTTCTGGGACAGGGATTTCTTTTATTTTGGTGATTTGCTCCCTGCAGAGTCAAATATTACCTAACAAAGAAAACCACCAGCTCCTAAGCAACTCCAATGCTTGCACATTACTTTGAAAACTGAATTGGGCATAAGATTAGGAATGTTACATTTCCAGTTGGTGTAACTGGGTCTTCTCTCTGGGTAGCTGCTAGGACTGACTGGTGGATGTCACTGTTAACATTAGGAGGGGACTTCTCATCCAGAGCTTTGCCGCAGAACCCACATCACCACCTCCTGCTGCTGCTGGGGCAGTATCCTGTGGTGCCAGGTCCTGCACCGGAGGGATGCCGGCAACCAAGCCAGCCTCCCGGCTTAGGAATATGAGTCATTTATTTTCCTGTAAACTGGACCACAAGACCATTCATTTCCTGGCACTTTCTGACTCTTGATCTTATCCCACTGATTTTTCCTTTACAAACAACAGGGGAAAAGCTGGGAAAGCTGTGGAAAACAGAAAGGAGAAATAGGTCACACTAGAAATTCTGTAACCTCAGCAAAGCTCTTGTTTAAAGTGATTAATTCAGTGACCTCTGACCACAAGGCAGACCTTCAATCTGCCAGCAGAGGATAAAGGAGTCAAGATCTGAATGAGTAAAGAAGGGATGAAGGGTGAGTTAATCCAGTAACTGTGAAGGAACATTGGAAATGAAAATACTCAACATATATTATTCTTCTCTTTAGTTCTTCTATTGCATGTAGTGTATTTCTGGATATGCTGGAATACCAGGTACATTTATCTTCTTTTTGATCTACACTGTTTGATCCAGACCCAGGCATCAGAGCAGACTTGTGCTCTTAATGCTATTAAGTAAGTAGAACAGTTTACATTTATTTATTTCTTTTTAAAGAAACTAAAAAAGCACTTGCAAAACGGTACAGGGTTAAAAGAAAATGAAGTAATCCAGCAGCTGGTAACAGTTCCATCTTTATTTGCCAAGATTTTTCATCCTAAAATACACATTTTTTGTGATGGAAAGTAACAAACTGGTTAGTGACATTGACTGAAAAGCTCCCACGCAGAATATAATCTTTCATCTATAGTTATAAGCCTGTAAGCTGCTTATACTATTTTGACTCTAAATTCACCTTTCATTTGGTTAGTCTCAGCAATTCAGACCAAATTTACACTTGGAATTTCCCTAGTAATTTCCAGTTAACACCATTAAAAAGTGAGAAAGGAGTCCTGAACTAACGCACCTTTTTTTTGCCGCTGGACAGTAAGCAGATGCCTCATTTGTGGTATCTGATACCCCTCATATGATAGCTTTGATTGTACTGTTTTCTCCCAAGTAGAAAAGAAGACCTGTGGGAAACCCATTTTGGAAATGCTACTCTCCAACAATGCTACTGGCATGAAGTCTTCTCCACATTTGTTTATGCCAGTACATCTTTAAAATGAGAGAAAGAGACCTTGGAATAACATAAAATGCCTGATTGTACCTCCTATCCTCCATTACTTGGTTAAGGTTCAATCAGTAAAGGTTCACGGGTTACTTGAACAATTTTCCACATTCATGTGTGGTTCAGGTTTCATTTTACAGCAGTAAAAATATCAGGCTATTACCGATTATCTGATTTTACTGTAAGGATTAAATGAAAAAGTAAAGATAGAAACCTTGTCTTCACAACATCATAAACGTTTTAAGATTCAACCAATAACCAATGAGACTTCAATCCTTTCCTCAAATAGAAAAACACTTCAAAAAGTGTGTATTAACTCTTACTTCTTAAGTGCAGGCTTTTCTATGGTTCTCAAAAAGAAATCCTGAGAGGACCAATAACTCTGTTTATGTCTGCACAGCAGAACTACCATTTGAGTTGTCTTTGATTAAGTCATTATCTTCTTTCTTCTTCTTTATTCCCTCCAGAGACATAAGAAGACATTAGTAGCAGAGACAAAGCTCTTCAGAGTCCAAAAACCAAAAAATAGGAAATTATTTATACTCAGCTGTCCAGTAAAACATTAGAAAACTGAGTAATTATTTTATAATGTTATAGTAAAGGATGAAGTAAAGTTTGGGCTTTTGACAGGTGTGGTGTGAACAAACCAGAACTGCCTATAATTAATATTTACTACCATTCATAGAGCATGCTGAGGTTCATACTGATCTACAGAGATTCAGATAAAATACCCCAGGCAGGAACTTTGTGTAATGAAGTAAATTGTAACAGAATGGATGATGACAAGGAGGGTCTGTATGCCTTCTTCACTTCCCAAGCAAAAGCCCTGCAGCTCCTTGGAAGCAAGAGGTTTCTCATCCTGTGCTACTTAAGCCCATTGCTGATTTAGTGTTTGCACTGCTAGATATGGATCACCACCTCAATTCTAACACTTCTGCACAACAGTTGGCAAGGAATATTCCACTTAAATCCAGAAAAAAATGCCAATATCTGGTGTGATACACAACATCCTCCAAACATGGTAGCAGGGGTTACACTGATGATAGCTGCAAGTGTGAGTAACAGGAAAACATTGACACTATGAATCACAACAGAGCCTCAGCAGCAGTTATGATTTATGGTGTCAACCTATAATATACAGCCGTTAATGAAAGCAGAGGATTGAAACAATACTGACTGGATCAGGCACATGAAGGCTTTATTGAGAGCATCTTCCTGTTGAATGGCCACGTGGGGCTGTCCCAGTACTGCAGGACCCGTGGTAGTTGCAGCCCTTACACATTGCCACTGCTAGAATTTTAAATGGAATTTTAAAAAATTTAGGTTTTTCTCAAAAGAAAACTGTGGCTATGAGGCTGCTGACCTTCAAACCCTGGATTTGTGGGCTTAAAATTAATAGTAAAAATCACAGATAAGAGGCAGAGAAGGTCCCTAAAGCCAAAAATGTGTGGTGTTCAGGACCAGATATAGCACAGGAAAAAATAGGGGAAATATCATTTAGCTATGCAGAAGCCTGGCAGACTGTAGGGGGTTGTATTTTCAGAAGTAACAATACTTAGGCCTCTGAAGTCCCCTACTGCACAGCCAGAGACCTGCCCCGTCTCAGCCAAGCGTAATTCAGGAAAGGTTTGGTCTGCTATTCAGTTCTCATTTGTACTCCCTGCCAACATTAAATGCAGTACAGCAGGAATGGTCCCTGCCTTAAAATATGCCAAACCTCAGACAAATTCCAACAGTGGCAGCTACATCTTCCTTGCTGCCCGCACGGCTCGTATACCCTCACTGGAAGGCCAACGCAGAGCAAATGGCTGTGATCACTTTCAAACAAATAACTTTTGGGAACAAAAAATCTCAAAATTCCTGAACAAATGTCTCAGCATAACCTGATACTTTGAGAAGCTGGGGTTTTCTATTTGCAATACCATACTCTTAACGTCAAATCCTGGACACATCCTGGTTTTGAGTGTCTAATCATCATCAGTGATATATAAATACATCTGTCTACCTATTCTCCTAGAATACATTACATATATTTAAGCAGAGTATGTGTGCACACATGCAAGCAATTTCTCAAAATAAGACTCTTAATAATATTTTGCATTCCCTCCAAGATCATGCAGATATACAGTGGTTATACCTTTATAGCTAAGGAAAGGTTTATACATAGATGCATATGCCTATGAGTAAAGACATCAAAAGTGGAGCTCACAAGACATACAAACTAGTAAAATGTGAGCGCTGTGATCCAGCTCACTAAACTGTTGTTAGTGGCATTCGGGTTAAACATATCTGAAGAGTTAAAGTATAGCAAAAGAGCCACTGGTCCTCCATTAGTTTTGGATTGCTCCAGCCTGTGAGAGATGAGCTTTTCTGCTTATTCAGGGTAAGGGGGGGTTGTTATCCTTTGTGGTTGTTGCTCCCATCAGATAGCTGGGTTAGCCTTCAGGCCCTTGCGTCTGCAAAATGACCCACAGCAGCTCAGGCAGTTCCCACTAGCCAGAGCTCTTCTGCTTTTGTCTGCAAAACTCATGAGCTGTGAAGACCACTGTCACACACATCACTGTTCCCTGGCTGTCCCCAGACTCGCTATTCAACTCCACAGGTGCCTCCTGGCCTGCACGCACATTGGTGCCAGGTACCCTGGGCCACCGCTAAGGACTGAGGAACCACCTGCAAGAAGGGCTGGTGATGGTGAGAGTGTGTTGCACAGCCCCAAGCCTCGTGCTTGAAAGATTGCTTTTAGAGGAAACCCTTTCTGGATCAAGGTGAGGACTGAAATCCTTTCTTATTCCTCCCATGTTCTTTTGGGCACTGTAATTGCATGCAGCAGACTGGACCCCATTATTTTTGGCACACCGCACATAAAAAGAAAAAGATATTCTTTTTGCCCCCACTCCCACCTCAGATTTGATGTATTTCTTCATGGCTGCTTCCCCACCTTGAAAAGAGTTGTGGTTAATCTCACAGCAGTTTTTGGGTGTTGCTATAATTGTATTTGAAATGTGAGGCTAATCTTGTAAGTAGATGCAACACAGTTAATGACACCTCACAAAACTGATATGACATACAGGCATCAGTGCTGTTACCTCTGTTCAACAGCTACAAAGGTCAAAGCTACAAGGGAAGCTGCCAAGATTTGTGTAAAGGACACTGAGACACTGGGGTTAGACTTCAGGGATTCCTTCTTTACACCCTTATTAATTGCTGGACCAAGCCCTACTCTCCAAAGTGGCTTTTCCATGCTTCATAAACACACAAATATTTCAATTGATCAGCCACTAATTTGTCCCCCAAGATCTGGCACAAGTCAAGCCAGCGTGACTTGGGGATTGAGGTGAATTGATTCCTCTTTGTCAGCAGTATTTACAAAACTGACTTTAGTTTCAAGGCACACACCTAGTAACAGTGAAGTCAAAATGTGGTCACGGCTAGGAAAAAAGTGTTTGACATTTTGCTGCCGTAAGATCTTCTATTTTAGTTATATTATAGCTTAGTTTGTTTTTTCAAATTCTCTTTATGTTAATATAAAAAGGAATTCAGGCTGAAATAGTAACCATCTGCCTGAAAGGGAACAGGAAAACATGGTTACAAAAGAAAGCCTAAAGTGTGGAGCAAAATACAGTCCTGCTAATGGTAATGTTTCTGTCGTTAACATTAAAGATTAAAGATATACAGGAAAATATATTGCATAGCTTATCGCATTTTTAATGAAGGGTTCAGTGTTGTAGCAGGCAAGGGCCAAGAAGAAAAATGTACCTCTTGGATTTTATTTGCTCTCTTGGGAAACTACCCTATCATGATTGTAGCCCACAGCATCAGCCAAATGAACACCAGGCAGTAAGTCAGCAGTCCCCAAAAGGTTAACAGAGCTTCTTCCTAATGTTACAGCAATGATTAAAAAAATTAGCTCACATTAACCTTTCACCTTTTGGTGGATGTTTCAAATCTAGTGTGGGTTGGTAATGATTGAGAATGGTTACTATAAGTTTAATGTTTTTTTGGCGGCTTATGCAATGCAAGCGGGTGGTCTCATGCTGCTGCCCAGGGAGGCACGTCAGCCCTGAATGAATAAACCCCCAAAATAACTTGCCTCAATTGCTGCTAATTGGAAACCTCCTTGGCAATTTCAGTAGAGACCCCTCTGTGGGCAGAGGCGCTGAACAAGCTGCTACAGAACACGGCTGCAGCAAAGGCCACCCTGCGGATACTCTGTCTTGGGAAGCAAGGTTCTGAAGTCCTGAATTTTTAATTCAAGCAGGTTTGCCGTTCTCTGGTCTGAACCTCCCCAGGGACCTGCTCTAGCTTTAGTCTGTTCATTTTCCCCTTTTCCCACATTCCCCAAGTCCCCCCAAGGCTGGTCATAACTCCCCATCCCCACACACTGGTCAGCCCAGACCTTCCTGTGTGGGTTTCACTGGACCAAGGGTGGGGACAAGACCTAATGTGAGATGAGGGGTCTGCTCTCTTTAGCTAACGTGATTTAGGGTGGGGGTGACTTTTGCTCTATAATCACTGGCTATGAATGCAGCTTCAGCAACCCATTTATCCCCTACATTTGTGTACTACATCCGTCTCCAGCCCATGGCCTTTGCCCACTCCCCCAAACCAGGATCCACAACATAAGTGTATTTGTAAGATGAGAGACTGCAAGCAAGCGTTTGCCATAAGGTAAGAGGCACGGTATGGTCCAAGAGCATGGAAATTCTGGACCAAAGATGCTGGACTCAGAAATACAAGGTCCAACACACTCCCTAAATTTCACTATGATGAATAAAGAAACTGTAGCACAACCCCAGGATGCCCTGGTTCTCTGTGTGCCTTCAACTCATGTACCAACTGTAAACACTTGATCAATGACACATGCACAACTACATGGTCTCTGCAAACTCTGCTTGTTTTCTGTGGCAAATCATTTACCTGCTGTAACAAACTACTCCCTTTCCTCTTCTGTTGTGTTTTGTAGCTAGAAAAAAAATTACAAGGTTGTGGTCATGTGTGTTTCTTGCTTCTTGGGTGAGAAAGAAAGCAATCAGCACTCAGGGGCTTTTTCTTCCTTGGGTAAATAGTTCTTGTTAAACCAGCCTAAGTAGGGTGATTTGCAGTATGGATTTTTCCCATCTAAGTTATTAGAATAAGTTCAGTCAGCACATTCAGCCCTAGTCTCTAGTGGTACATAAATTTAATGCAACACTCAACTCTCTCTCTGTGTTTTTGGTGTATACTCGAGTTTCTCTTGGCACAGAAAGAAGTGGCAGGTGGAGTGATCAGAGACTTTTTTCCGTCAAAGCAAGATTAGGGTTTTTTAGGTTCCTTTGTTCTGTAAAAGCCATGGTCTAATTCACTACATGCTCTGTAGGACTGAGAATGTCATTTCTTCACTAATTCATATGTTTGGTTTAAAGCAGTGCACTGATCTCAGTGGAGTTTCCCTATTTTTAGTGTCCTGCTAAGAAATTTTAACCAAAGGGTTTTATTGCACAAGAAGGTCAGGTTTTGGGGGAATTCTTTATTTTTGCATTGCACTATCAAGGCAAATAGTTTCCTCTTTCTTCCCCCTGATAACTTCTTATCTCAGCAAGAGAAAGCAGAATACTTAGGATAGCTCAAGGCAATGGAAATCCATCAGCAACTGTTCAGGACAGCACTGACTGTCTTGAGCACAGGCTGAGCTGAGTACGTTAGAGTTAAAACCCTCCAGTGCATGTGAGGAAGCGTGCTTGGGAAGGAGAAACAGAAGAAGGAGAAATAGGATTTGCAATGAGCTGTCTTCTCCAGAACTATGCTAAATAGAATTCACCTGGCAAAGAAAACTGGAGAATGCATGCAGCGTTCTGGCAGGTGCAGAGAAGGCCTCTGACATGATTTAATGGTATTTTAAAAGGCAAGCACTTTTAAAAGGCAAACAAATGGGAGTGCGCTGGGATGAATTAGATGGATTAAGATTCAATGCGATAACCTAATAACCTCAGGAATAACTAATGACCTTCCCTAACAGAAATGTCTGCTGGGTAGGGAACAAGGCAAAGCTATTCACTTTAATGATTTTGTTGGCACTGAAGCCTCTCATTTGGGACGCTCAGCAAGAACAGCTTATGAAAAGTATTGGCTGAAGCCCTCAATTTCTGCAAATTGTCTTGGTTCCCTTGGCATCAAATGTGTGACCCTCTGCCCCACTGGAGCATCTGCCTCATTCTGGTAACAAGACAGAAATCAATGCAGGCCTAAATGTGAATGATATATTGATGGCTGAGATACTCTTGTTTGTAGAAATGCTTTCATAATACCAGGAACAGGTCAGCCTAGAATTTAACATCCAGAAGTGCTAGGAACAGCCCCAAATGTTGTACCTGTGAAGAAGTGGCAGCAATGGTTATAACATGTGAAAGGGTGACTGTGGAGTACAGGAACTGGTCAGACACCCAGCAAGACTCCCTTCCGTAGTAAGAATGATGCTTTGCTCCTCTGACATTTGAAAGAAGAAATGAATTTTAGTGTACCCAAGAACTGTCCTTAAAATAAGTACTTTGCCTCAGCTTCTTTTCAGTCTCACAATTATTCATTGCAATAGTTCAAAAGGAAAATTAACATGATCTTGGCTGAACAAACTAAAAAATCTCCTACCAGATCAATTAACAAATTGTGTAAGAGTATTGCAATTAATTTGTTTAATCGAAGTCCCTATTTCTTAGCAGTGACAGGCTGATGTAGTGCCTTGAAGGACACAGATACTCTGCAGAAATGAAGAGAATGAGCTATGGACACAGGAATGAAAACCTCCTTTCTGCAGTCGTTTACAAAATGAGAACACTGGGACAAGTGTCCATAAATCTCAGCTTGACCACTTGACTTGCCAGCAAGTCAGAGGTACAGAGAATCCACCTGAAAGGTAAAGAGCTGTTAAATCTGCAATGCATTCATTGAAGCTGTCAAGAGCTGTGGGTGCTCCCTGCCAAGGGACCTACAGGGAAAACATGGAGATCTGTACATTCAGACTGCATGATGTGTATCACACTAACATGTAAGTGTGTCTTAAACCTCTCCCACAGCTTTCTATGGGATTAAAGCAGCCCTCAGACTCTAAGTAGCAGTAGCCAGCACCACTTCCAAAGGACCCTGCATATATTCCGAATTCAGGTGGGATGGGGTGAGATCAGTTTCTCTTTTCCTGTGTTCTGGTAATGTATATGCTGTGTACTAGCACTGGCTCATATTCCCTTGCAAGTCTCTTTCTTTCTTATTGCAAAAAAACGTTACTGAGCAATGAAGAGCTGCACAGCCCTTATGTTCTTGATGGTGAAAGAGCATGTACACGTGCAGATGTGGGTGTGTGGCCATCCGATTGCAAACTGTGACTGTATGGCACATGCAATTTAATACAGTTGAAAGTTCAGAGCCTGACCTTCTCAAGGGCTACATAAAAATGCTTCCCTCGATCAACCTCAGCTCATGATTTCAACTGTGGCACCTCTGAGGCACTGCCCGGGGTGTGGAAGATGTCTCTGTCCTGTAGCGAGGCCATGGGTGACATTGTGCTCTATCAGCTGTTATCAGCACCTTTAATTACTAACAGGTATGTTAGAGGCAACCAAATTGTAATCAGACTGAAATGGAGTTATAATGATATCTGATCTGGGAATTTAGTCCAAAGCTTTCCTTTTCCATGATGGTTTTCATTTCCTGTAATTTAGAGCTGGAAGCATTTATGGAATATCACATGGTTTTAGTTTACACAGGAAATCAGCTGCAGTTGCGGGAAGATACTGACTTAGGAGTTTTAGGGTTTGTTTTGTTGGGTTTTTTTTAAGAAGCAGATTGCTTCAGAGGAAAACATTGCAGACTTCTACCTCTGCTGTTTGAAGCCTGCATTCTGAAAAGTGATCTATGATTATATAGGAACAAGCAGTTTATTTCTGTTACATGATAATCACTTAATGTGAATGAAGCAATAAATGCCTTTCCTTTCTATAGTGAAGAGATAAAGCAAGTGCAGGAAAAGATGTGGAGGAGGGTGAGGGGAAAGGATGCTGGGCAGCTGCAGTGAGAAAAGCCTCTGAAGCAGGAAGTCTCAATAGAGTGTGCATGAAAAGCCTGAGATGACCAAATCAGATTAAAATGGGAAAAGGTGGTTATGTTTCTTGAGTCACAGCCTGCCATTTTAATCACTCTCTGCACGACTCCTGGCAGGAGGGGGAATGGGGTGGGGGGTGAGGGGTGTGTGTGCATCAGGAATAAGACTGCATGATGCTACACCACCTAGACCATGGCCAAAAAGTCTTCTCCATTCCCAGCAGTGTAAAGCTGGCTCTCCCGATGGTGCCAGGCATGTTTTTCTTTTGGGCTGGGGTGCAAGGGCTGGTATTTCAGTCTGGGGTGGTGGGGAAGGCACTTGTAAGCTGCACTCACACAGTAACACTTCTCAACAAATTACTCCTCTGAAAGCAGCAGTAGAGCAGCGGAGTGTGCTGAGGCTGGAAGGCAGGGGCAGGGCGAGCTGGCATCCCTCGGGAGGCCGGCTGCGGAATGCCAGGCGGGAGATATCAAAGAGCAAGAAAAGCAGCAGGAAGGGGGCTGGAAGCCAGCAAACTGCAATAAAAATTCATCTCTTCCCAATGGCAGCCCTGCCCACTCCATGGGTCTCTTTGGTGCCAGAGCAAAGGGAGATGGCAGGATGTGATTAGGAAAAGATGGAAGGTGTAAGTCAATAGCAACTGAAGAATCATGTTGGAAATACAGTCAAAAGCAAAGAGCTGGATTTGCAGAACGGTGAGAGTAGAGGAGTGCTGGCTGCTTGCTTTCTGCACACAGAGGTACATTATGATTTTAAATGAATCCAGAACAGCTGAGGCATTTGAGGACTAAAAGCCAACATAACCATGACCATCTTAATCATCCCCTTGTAAAATGAGCAGCCATATGCGTGAAATCAGCCCATACATTTTATGGAATATCTGTTGTATGTTGGACAAGTACTTGGACTGAGGTTTATTTTCTCAGGACTTTAACTCCTGAAATATAAACCATGTAACCTTTCTCTTCACAAAACCCCAATTTAGGGAGGGGAGGGGGAATTCCCCCAAGCTTTGCACTGCGTGGCATTGCCTCTCATATGTTACTGCACTTGGCAAAGTCTACTAGTGTACTGGATGCTATAAACAATGATTCCTTTACCATCCTGCATGAGCAGCCCTTGCCATGTTGGAGAAGGGTGTTTAAACAAAGGTGGCATGGCTTATAGTATTTGTTAGCAAGACATCAAAATATTTATGTGCATAGTATTTCTTTGCTATGCTTCTCAAAAGGCTGAGGTTAATCAAAAGGAGCCTGTTCCTTGTCTTAAACAAAATCTTGTCCCAAGATGCCTGCTCCTTAATCCCCAGAAAGCAGTATTGTGTTTCCTTGCTGGTTGCTTCTCAGCTAATTGATTCAGTATCAGAGGCAGTGTTATGCTGCGTTAGGATTTCTCAGGGCGGGAGAGTTTCTCAACCATACTTCTCTGGGGCTCTGATTCTGCAAGGATTTGTGCGTGTTCAGCCATCTGTGCTGGAGAAACAACTCAGGCCTCAGCCACATGCATCACTGCACATATGCATGGGTCTTTGCAGGACCATAGTCTGATTCTCTTTTATGTTGTACCACATCCTGTAATATACCACAATGACACTGGCTTAATTGTCACCAGTTCCTTCAGCTCCCAGAGCAAACTGTTGGAAGCAGGGTGGTTCACGATGTGCAGAGAACGCTCATTGTGCTCATGGTCTCATCTTGGGCATTTCTACTTGTTCCACTTTCCTCCTGTTCCATTCTGGTTTTTCAGTGTTTCTGAAGATTTCATGCTCATTTTGCTCTCTCTTTTACTCTCTGAGGTCCATAAAAAAAACACCAGGGATAACGGCCTAGCCTGTCCTACCATGTCCCGCTTGCTGCTTTTATACTACCTGGTCATCATCAAGACAGCCCCAGAGGTCTGCACCTCTGCAGGGGGGAGGTGGTGTATGGGATTCAGCACTTTGGATATGAGCACAAGAGAAAAAGAGGGAATATTTGGGTGCAAAAATCTGTCTCCTTTCAGTTTTTTGGCTAAAACCTCAGAGCTTTGCCCACATCTCCAATTTTTCTAGTTGTGTTCTGGAGCACATAAAAATCTCTGCTTCCAGCTGCACAAGGCCATAGTATACTTTTCCACCACTGCAAAGGACTCATTGAGGTAGGCTGGGGTTTCTGGCCACTTTCCTGACCTGCCTGAGCCTGCAATAAAAGCATGTGGAGGCCTAGAGCTGGAAGCAGCTGGAAGTTGGGTCCTCTAATGGTGTGAGAGGTCAGCCCTGCAGCATGGACCTGAGAGGGGGAGAAGCCAACATAAGCAGCCTGTGCCACCCCATGAATGGTACTGGAAGAGGAATGTGGCCAAAGAAGATCACACTGCCTGTATGGGAGAATAAGATGGGATTTAGCATCAGTTATTTGGAGAAAAGGTTAGTTTTGTTAGGGAAAATGTGAGCAACTGTCTACACGGGAACAGGACTCAGGGAGCAGACTGATTTAGAACAGGTACTGCTTTTGTAAATCAGAAGAGGAATGATTTTACACTTGTGGGTGATGATGGATGCCAGCCAGGAGGGTGAAGAAGCCACTGCCAGACCCTCCACTTCCAGAGAAGATCTTCTTAGGGGGGGTCAGCAAAAAAATTTGTTGAAATAAAGACTTGCTTTTGGACAACGAGCAGAAAATCATTTGAGCAAGAGAGGAGAGCTAACCCCGAAGATACCGTGCAACTTCATGGGGATTTCTGAGAGGATGTTAAGGCCTCCAGAACGTTCCTCAGTGTCCTCACATGCTTCCAGAAGCAGCTGCCTGTGCCACTGGGTGTCTCTGCCCTGCGCCACCCCAGGGCAGAGCCTGAGGGTAGAGCCTCCTGCCCAGACACAAATGGCGTACACTGGGGAACAGGATGTGGACCTGGGCTGAAGATCAATACTATTTTGCTGTTAATCTCAATTTCAGTTCTTCTTCATGTAAGGGAAATTTCCTGGATGCTGCAAATGAAGACAGACCCATAGAAAGTTTAATCACTACTTCTTAAAATGTGAGTTGCCCCCATGTTGCTCCCTTCCTCCCTCTCCTTTTAGGATCAAAGTTGGAGCCAGGAGTCCAGGCAAGACTGAAGCGTCTTATCTTAAACTGGTCTCCATGCAAACAGCGTCTGCTGGAACATGATGAATTTGTGCAGATGTATTTACCATCCTGAACTAGATTTTAAACAAATTGACATTTTAATATGCATTTATTCCTGCTGCATTAAAAAACCTGCTGGTATTATGCCAGAATGTGATATATAATGATGCTGTTTAGTGGCAACTCTGTCATTTGGTGTTGTTGACAGTAAAATAAATTAACATAATAAACATAATTTGTTCAAAAACATCTAAGTAGAAACAGATGGTTAAAATATTTTGGCAGGACCTGTTAGCCCAGGTTTACATGTGTGTTTAGACATCAGTTCTGTTTGCAACATATGTTACATATTTTCTCGATCCCATTTAGTATGCAAATACACACCCTCTCCCACAGTTGTATAAACAGGTCCTTTACAGTGTGAGCAATGGGGAGGGGGCGGGGAATGGGATTTTTTTCTTGCTTTTCTCTGTCAGGACCAGTTCTCAGCTACGTAAATGGGAGAGGAAAGTAGCCATAGTACTGCAAGAAACAAATAGGATGGAAGGTGGAGCATAACAACATATTTGTGTACTGACACAATGGGTCTATTACTGGCTGCTGATACCTACTCGTGTAAGGCGCCGGTTTGTTGCTGACTCTCCTGACCAGCACACCAGAACATGCTGTCCCCATTGGGCTCCACAGCCTCCAGCTTACCTAATTCTCACTGTACTGGCCTGAGCTCCAGCAGGATTAATGGTCACATCCAGTCCTATCCCTCCCTCCCTCCTGTTTCTGAGGAATGATGTGGAAAAACAAGAGAAAAAAGGGAGAAAGCAAGCTGCTTTTTTTAAGAGAACCTGACAATGGTGCAAGCTGGGATTAAGTTCTTCTTTTTAACTATTTCTAAGCTGTGACTGGGCTGAAACAGGCAAGTGAATACCATGAAATTCTTGTTAATGTCAAGGTTACATGTCTGACAGTCATTTTCAAAGTATAGGGACATAGTTTAGTGGCAGACTTGGCAGTGTTACATTAATGGTTGGACTTGATCTTAAAAGTCTTTTTCCAACCTAAATGATTGTATGATTCTATAACAGATGAAAATAATCTGTCTTTGAGCCACAAGCCAAAGGTCTTCAGTGCCCTCCTGAGAGAACCTGGGATGTGCCCATACCAGACTGCTCACCAGGGTGAGCCTTGTTCAAGTGTGGACTGAAAAAAAGGGTGGTAGGGAGGCTAGTGCCAGTGCTGTGAGTTCTTTTCAAGTGAGTAGTAAACTATGCACACTTCAGGATTTAGTGCATACGCAAACTTCAATATGAGGTGGCCTCAGACTGTCCCTCTACCCAACTTTGTAACCTTTTTTCTCACTCGTATTTGCAGAGGGGGAATGGCTGTTCATGTCCCTTTCTCCACTCATCCTCTCCAAAATCTTCTGCATACCCCCCTTGGAGATCTTCCCTTGCTCATCCCCTCCAAACACCAGCAAATGTCACTGCCTGTTTATCTTGGATTTGCTAGCAGCTCTCCACTCCTGCCCCACATCCCTGCCTGCCCCAGCACCTCCTGGCATCCTGGAGGGCAACACTGAGAAAAGGTCTAGGCCATCCTTCTGCCTCTGGATCAGAACAGGACAAGGGATAGAGGGGACAATGCTATTACCCCACATACTGTCCATTGTCCACACAAGTCACTTAAAGCAGTGACTTACGGCAGCCACATCTTGATTGGCTAGTGCTTTATCCTGCAGGGAGAGCTCTGGATGCCTTGGAAGCATGGGCGGTTCTCCAGGGCAGTGTATAGGCTGTTGCTGCAGAAATACGTGGCACAAGGGAGTGTTTTCAGAGGTTCCTCAAAATGTCGCTGTCCCTTCCTTGCTGTTCCTCTGTGACGTATCTAATATAAAGTATTATTTGTGAAACTTCCTTTTAATTGCTGTTTAATGGCTCCTAATATATTTCAAATAGGCATCTGCAAGTTCATTTTGACATTTATTAGAAGCCATTAGCTACCAATTTAATGGTGATTTTATGACAAATGTCCAACATCATTAAAAATGTGATGGTTGATAAATTATAATGTGATATGCTTATGAGCATCAGGGAATTAGGCTGTTTCCAAATGTGACTGGTTTTGATGCTGTAAATTTAATTTTAGTTCTAGCTGATTTGTGTTTGTGGGCTCTGAAAGTGAAGAGTATCAGGATTTGGGGTATTAGTGGGGAAGCAGGTTCTGATGAGGGCAAATGGGCAAACACAGTCGGTCAAACCAGCATTGGTCTTGGTGGTTTGATGTGGGTGAAGGAAGATGGCATTTAGAATAACTTGCTTTTTTTAGAGATATGGTTTGATCTCTCCTAACAGTGTTCCAGTAAGTACTTTCTCTTGCATTAGTCTGATTATTTGTTTACCACTTTTATTATTGTCTCACAGAGCATCATTCATCCTGGACTGTCCTCCCCTTGCGCCAAAGAAATGAGAAGATTTGGTCCTGCCCAGGCAATTTACGGTACAGGCAGGCCTTGGGCTGAGCGAGTAGGGAGACAGAACTAGGATCATAAACAACAAAGAGTGGTCCTTAAGAAAGCTTTTCATAGACATCATGGCAGAAGAGATTTTTAGAGATCATATAATCATACACTGGTTTGAGATTGAAGGTACCTTAAAGATACTCAGTTCCAACCCCCTTGCCATGGGCAGGGACACCTTCGACTAGAACAGGTTTGCTCAAAGCTCCATTCAGCCTGGCCTTGAACACTGCCAGGGGTGGGGCAGTCACAGCTTCTCTTGTCAGTGCCTCACCACCTTCATAGTGAAGATAATTGGCAGATGTTTATAGGTGTCTCCTTGCGCAAGAGGGTAAATGGTAATGGAGAGAGCTGTGCAAACTAAAAATGGGTGATAGAGGTTGCCAAGGTATCCCTAAGCTACAGGGTTGAGGCAGATCATGTATGTGATACCAGAGGAAATCTCTGTCTCAAGTTGCATGGAAATTCCACATTCACATTAACATGTGCACAAAGCAATGGAGCAAAACCGTAAGTATATCTCAAATTTCAAAGTGTGTACAAGACGTACAGATGTGGGAAAAGGTGATTTCTCACATTAGGCCCCTGGCTTTAAGGAGAAAAAATTGCTAAGGTCACTGTGTATGCTTAGGTGGAAAACAAGGCTCCTTGGAGACAAAGGTACAAGTCAAAGGATGTGGTATCAGAAATGCAAGGTCACCTGGACCTCCAGAGGCAATAAAGAATCTGGATGCAGTGGAGGAAAGGATGCCTTTGCAATTTGTGGTGTCTGGGATGAAAGAGCTGAAGGAGGAGGACACAGCCCTGCAGCCAGTTCAGGCAAGAGGGCCCATTAGGACTTTCCCTGTGTTGTGGATGCAACCTCCAAGCCTGGGCTGTGAGCCTTTCTCAGCTACCTTACAGCAAAGCACACAATGCACTTGCATTTTAATGGCTCTTACACAGACCTGGAGTCAAAACCAGTGTCTTCAGTGAAACTGTGAATCTCCTAAACTCTAATACTGAAGCATGTTGCTTTCAGAAAGCAAGATTTTTATTAAACAAGATGCCCTCTTCTGTAGGTTGCAAGCATAAACTGGAAGAGCTCCATGAAAACTTTTGAAACCTTTTTTGCCTTTTTTTTTTTTTCATGGTTCAAAAGCTCTGTTAAACAAAGATTTTTCCAAATCCTACCAGGAGGTGTTCCCTAAACCACTGGAGTCCATTTTGCCCCATGAACTTATTCTCTTGTGTTTTTCAAGGTTTTTCTTTTTCCTTAGGTAAATGTCATTTTACCATTGCACAGTTAAGGGTGGGAGTACTTGAGACAGGCCATGCTGGCTTGGAAAACACTTTGCATTTCTACTACTATAGTGGATCTGAGGGTCTTCTGGTTTGGTGAAGCTGAACTTTGCTTGTCTTGAATAAGAGCTTACTTCTGTCAGAACCACTGTATACATTATGAAGGTGGGACTGCACAGCACATTCATCATGACACATATATGTCCAGATACTGTGCACAAACTGCCTATATATACACAAGAGGTCTAAGAGCACCTTTGGGAGCAGTCACTCACAAGTGCAGAAACCTGCCTTGCATTTGGGCTGACCTGGGGAGTTCAAGGTAGCTGGTACACATCGAACTTGCACTTTTGAACATCCTGCCAAGGTTCCCCCAACTCAGTAGATAAACCCCAAAGCATTAAATGACTCATTCCAGTACACAGAGAAAACAGAAGCAGACCCATGCTGAGCCCGACTTCTCTGACACTGAGCCCTGGTACCCCATGCTGCCAGCTTGCTGGCCTGCCTGTTGCTTCCCTAGGCACAGAGCACCTCATGGCCCTCCAAAGGCTCCTGCGTCTCTTCCTTGCCTTGTATGGAGCTCCTCTGCACAATGAAAATTGTTTTAGTTGTGCTTCTCTGGCCTTTCTCTCCCTCTCTCCCTCTGGCTTTACAGAGAGAGCGAGGGAGAGGGGTGCTGGCCAAAGCTGAGCGCACCATTCCAGGAGAGGAAATACCATTATACTGGCATCATGAATGAGAGGGATCTTAGCGCTGTATTTAAAGAAAAGCAGGAGCTTGTGTACATCTGGGTTCTGTTCTCCGTTGTGGTCCGGGTTTTCTCTGAGTTTGCCCTACTTACTCAGAGTCTCTGTGCCTCAGCCTCTCTTCCTGTGAAAACAGGGCTGTAATATTTTCCCCTGCATCTTAAAAGTATTGGGGTTGTGAAAGACTTGGAAACTTGAGTGCAGATGTAATTAAAAATGCAAGATAGGGTGGATTAATTATACCCCAGGCCTCTGGTAACAGAAGCCAAATGTCTTGTTCTGTGGTTTTATAAGGAAGAAATATGTGTTTGGACCACGCTGTGTCATCAGGCTCTGCTCCCCAGTGCTGATGTGTGGGGTAAACAGGGCTGGAGGTTGGGACAGCTGTGGTGGGAAGAGCAGGGATGGGAGCTCCCCCCAGACCTGCCCTGGGGTTGCTGATGTGCTGCAACCCCAGTTTACTAAAGCACAAGGGCCTAGCTGGGCAAGCTGTGGAATATATCCAGAGTTGCTGAGTGAGCAGGGTGCTGACTCCAGCCTGGCTTTATAACCACCTTGGCATCAAACAGCCCTGTTTTGCTGTATGGGGCAGGTTTGGGGAGGTTTGGTGTATATAACCATGGTTGGCCGTATATAACCATGATCCCTCCATATATGTATGTGTGTGCATAACAGCAACACGCATGCTCTCCTTGGTGAATGTGCCTGGTGCTAAAGGATGAACCCAACCCCAGATTCTTCATGCTGGTGTTAACCTCTGTCTTGCTGGCAACCAAAGCAGCTCCAGCCCTGTTTGTTTCTTGGTTTTAAGTGAAGGAAAAAAAACCCAACCCTGTTTGGTTTGTTCCTGTAATAGCAGCTGATCTGGATTGGCTTTTATCCAAGTCTCCATGTGATTATACGGCCCAATCCCCATGGTATGCACACAAAGCCATTAAAAAAAGATGAGACATTTTAAAATACAGTCAGGCTTTAAAAAGACCTGCTTAAATTGTAAAAAATACTGAACTTCTGCCAGAGACTTTGCTATTTGGGTGAAAATTGAAATCCCTCTGCAAGATTTGTTACATTATTGAGCACCTACAAGTACCCCTAGTTAAATAATTAAAACACCCCCGAGTTTTACTGCTCCTCTGCTAGTGAGTTGTCAAGTGAAAATAAAACAAAATATGCCAGTGTATCAGCAAGGAAGCAGAGTTCCTGCAGGAAAGGAAAAGCCCGCAAGAAGATTGATGGCTGTGGTGCATCTCTCCCTTGTAGAAACATGACAGCGTAGAGAAAACAGAGGATAGGGGAGCTCGCTTGTGGTGTGCCTAAGAATTGGCCGAGTAGAAAGGCCTTATTTTCTCTGGATAATTTTTTCCTAAGTGAGCAAATGCCTGCTATAGAAATGTCAAGTATTTTCCAAGCAAGGTTCCAGGTAGGGAGTGTTGACTTGCGTATCTGAGAAATCACTTAAACTGCAAACTTCATGAGCAGATGCCAGGGTTTTGAAGCTGTTTGACATTATTAAAGATGCAGGTGGCACATTGGCATTACTGACTCAGCTCTGGGCAGCGATGGGCATTGCCTGGGAGACCCAGTATCTCATCACTCTTCCCAAAACTCTGGTCACGCTCAATGATGAAAGCCAGGCTAAGATGAACTATAAATCTCAAAATACATATTTTTAGTAAAAATGATGTGTGAAGTCCAATTTAAAATATTATAATAATATTGATGTTACTGGTGCATATGTCATTTTTCATGTGTAACAGGAAACACACCAGATCTTTCATGTCAGCTTAGGCCAAACCTAGTAGACTGTGAAACTCTAGAGAAGAAAGGGATTTTAAAATTGCAATTTTGCCTCCAACCTCCTGTTTTCTTGCTGCTTCAAGATTTCCCAGGTGCCTTCTCATTTTCATCAGCTCCCAGCAGCCAGAACCTTGTGATCTGATATGTTTTTACAGCATCTTGAGTCCAAATGACCAGTAGTCAATGACCAAAACATGCCTGGTCAAGGCTGCCTTTCAGGGTCTTGTCTTTATGCCCTGCCTGACCCTGCAATGTGCCCAGCAACTCGGCTCCCCCTTCATTGGCCCTCTGCTGCATGTCGCTCTTAGAATCGTAGAATGGCTTGGGTTGGAACGAATCTTTGAAGCTCATCCAGTTCCAACTCCGCTGCCATGGGCAGGGACACCTTCCACTAGACCAGGCTGCTCAAATCCCCATCCAACCTGGCCTTGAACACTGCCAGGGATGCGCACAGCTTCTCTGGGCAACCTGTGCCAGTGTCTCACTACTCCCATTGTAAAAAAAAATTAACTGTTTCCACTTAAAACAATTGCCCCTTATCATAGAATCAACCAGGTTGAAAAAGACCTTTAAGATCACCAAGTCCAACCGTTACCCCTCTTCTCTGATAGCAGCAGGTTTTTTTCAGCTGCCTCTCCACAATAATGAAGAAAGGATTGTGTCAGAACACAAGGCCCAGAGGAGCATTGGTTTTCTTCCTGTGGGACCCTGGAGCACCTACCAGCAAGGCTGCACTTCTGCCTCTCCTGACCAGCACTGCTCTAGACTCGTGGTGTGAAAGCTGATGTTACTCCTTACACTTAAAACAGCTCATAATGTCTCTAAAACAGGTTGTGCGGACAGATGATGGGTTTCTTTGGCTTTTGGTTTTCTGTTGGCTTTTTTTAAGTGTGAGTGCTTTCTGTCACCAGCACAAATTTTTGCAGGGCAAAAGTGACTGCAGTGGGACCATGCCTGTTTCTGACTGATCCTGGATGAGATACCTGCTTGTCCTCTGCTGCCTGCACAGGACACTGCTGCTTGGCCCTCCAGTGAAGATGGCCCAAATGGCAGAAATGAATGTGTATGTGCTGGGCCAGCTTCATGCCAGGTGGCAGCTGAAGGACTGTGACTGAAGCATTTTCCTTTGTGTCAGGCCTTAGGGCCATGGGAGCTGGAAGGGACTGCTAGAGGAAGAATGCCAGGAGAAAGCTCTGGAAAACACAGTAAGGTCCCATAGGTTTAATATGAACCCTCTCAAACTGTGTGAATTTGGCAGGTGGAGTTTCCAAGTTCATCTGGCCGAGACCCCAAGGAATCAAAGAGAAAGAAATCTCCTTTTCACTTGGCTCCAGGTGGAGCAAGATAACTTGTTCTGGCAGCTTTTCAGTGTTCCAGAAATGTGTAATGATGTACACCAAAGTGTGTGCCCCTACCCTCTGAGGCAGTGTTCAGCATCTGCAGTAAACTTGCAAAGCATAAGCCATGCCCAAAACAAAAGGATGCTTTTCAAAAGAAGCTGGCAAGTTCTCACCATTGCCTTCAGCAGTTGCAGTTCAGCCAGCTCATTTAATAAGGGGCTCCAGTGTATGTCCTGCTTCCAAAAAAACAGATTCCCCTTTACTATTCAGAAGGCAACAATCAACCTAGGCAGGGAGGAAAGTTTGCAAATATGACTTTTTCCTTCAAACAGTGAGTTATGCTGCTTTCTTGCTCAGCTGGCACTGTTTGACATGTACATGTGAGTATTTAACATGGTAATTAAATGCCTTGTGCCACACAGGTCCCAGCCCCTTCTAGCGCTTAACTTGAAAACTCCCTAAGCAGCTGGTGCTGGAACAGCACTGCTGCCTGGTGATGTCTTGTGCTGTGAACAAACCACAGGTCAATGTGTACCGAGATGTGGCTGCTGCAAGGTCCCCTTGGCTTCCCTAAGAAATGTCCAGTGAGCAGAAAATGAGAGTTGAAGTAGAAGCATCAAGTCTTTGTTTTTCTTTGGGGAAAACCCAGAAAAAAATAATTCCTCAGTAAAATCGTGTATTCATAAAAGTTCATGTATGGGATGTTTTGCAGTGCTGAAAATCACCTATGCTTTCATACATGATAAAATATTACAATGATTTAGTACAAGAGAAACCCTTCAGTTACATTTAATGAGCTTCCATTATATCACTTTATTAGAAGAGAGACAGTCCTCATTAAAATAATTTCCAGAATTAAACTGGAAGTGTTATTAGACATATTTGGGGATATAAGAGTCTCATCTATGGAAAAGGCATGTATTTGTCTGAATGTGAAAATACAAAGATCCTTTAAAATGTGAGGAAGGTGACAGACAGCAGTAGTTCAGGGTTCCAAAGTGAAATTTTAGCTTTTATCAATGTTTTTCAGATTCTGAGTTATTTCTATAAGCAGTCTTGTCTTCCCATTAAGAAATATGTTAGATAAGGCTTGGAAGCAACTAGATAAAGAACAACTGAGTTTGTAGCAGCTGCTAGCTCAATTCTGCACTCTGGAAATAAGGGATGGAAGGGCTTTGTCCCAGGGAAGCAGAGTGACAGATTTGTGCTTGCTTTCAGATCACCTCAGGCTTCTCTTAGAGTGATTTATGTTTCACTTTACTCTGTATTTATTAAACACTTTTGTGTGATGCATTATAAAAGCTTGAAATACAGCAGCAAAATCCATTTTCCTCAGGTACTGCCATCACCAGCACCATGAGAGCCTTGGCAGAGTCCGTCAGTGCAGCACGGGTAGAGTGTCAGACACATGTTTCTTTCCTGAGTCACACAAGAAGGGAAAACTTATTGAAATGTTTGTGTGTTTGTGTTGGACTGGACAGCCTGACAACTCCGCTTAGTGACACAAGCGAAGTTTAACATAATTTAAAGCTACTCCGACCGCTAATCTCATCATAAAGAAAGTTGTGGCCTTCTTCTGCTTCCCCAGCTCCCACCGACTTCATTGTCCATTGATGTCAACAGGAATGAGTGCCCTGGGTGTGCAGTGGTGAGCCTGACATTTTAATGAGCCACAGTACAGGATCTGAGCAGCACTGAATACTCTCGCCTCTATAGATTACACAGATTTAGGGGAGTGGGAGAGAAAGACAGACAGAGAGGGGGGAATAAATCTTTTCTGCCTCCTTTACACTGACTGGAGTGGAGAGAGCCATCAGCAGGTGACAGGATTGCATCCAAGTCTTGAGTTTTTTCTTTAAAATGCTTGTAAAAGCCTGACTTAATATGAATTTCATTTCCAGGAAGAACGTAGTGTGGGATGAAAACACCTCACCACTGCCGGCATGCTGCCAATAAGGCAGGTGATAGCTGGCTGCAGCTGACCATCTATGTCCTCTTGGCCATCCTCAATAAAACCCACACAAAGCAGGATGTTGCACTTCCTTCATTGTCCAAGCAGGGAAAGCTCCAGGTTATGATGAGCAATGACCTTCACCAGCATGAGAAAAGAGTCTTGTCACCTACTTTTGCACTCAGCTTGCTTCTGATGAGAATTTTAAGCAAGACAATGAATTGTGAGTTTTTCTTTTCTGCAGAACAGCAAGTCTCACAGCAAAATACCTAAAGGTAAAGGAGCTACCTCATCTACTGATCATGTGCTGAACTGCTCCAGCAGCACACGGCCTTGTTTTCTTTCCACACCCAAAGCAGTTTTTCTGTATACGCCAAGGAGAATTCTGCCCCTTGCTCTGGAAAACTCTACAACCTTCTCTTACTTTGTACCTGTGTCCTTGCATAAAACACATATTTTCCTGCCTGTAAATTCATCCCATTTCATCTAATCTTATCCCAAATGAGCCACCCTTGGTGTTTATAGCCTTCAAATACTTGCAGAAGGTTATCATATCCTCCTCCTCCTTTAGTCATCATTTGGAAAAGTTGTTCATGCAGAATTCTTTCAGGCTTTCCTCATCCAGCCATTCCCTCCCACCTCTCGTGTGGTGGTGCTTTTTGAAAGCCCTCCAGCCTTTCTGCACCACCCCGGGTCTGAGGTGTAGAGTAACGACTGCAGCAGCCTCAATGCAGCTCTGGCAAAGCCCTGCTGCAACACCAGTACATCCTTACTCTGCAGTGCTATACCTCAGTAGGCAGCAACAAATCACATAGGCTTGTCCTGTCCCATATTGCAGCAATGGCTGCTAACTAACACACCTGCCTTCCAGGTTTTTCTGCCCTATTCACTAGCAGTGTTCCCAATTATTTCCCCCCAGATGTCTTAACTTCAGTTTTCCCAGGCGTGGTCTGATTTGGTTATTTCCTGCTCATATTTCTAACCTCTCCAGCTCACTCCATGTTACTGCTACATCCTCCCTCATTTGCTTTTGACTGCTTGGGCCAAATTACAGAGAAAGTAGAGATGAGCCAGAATGTGTATCCAGGCTCTCTGCCAGCCATTTTGCAATACCCAGGCCATTGGATCCCACCTCTTTCAAGTCACAGCAACAAACTGTGAGTTAGCAAATGGCTTTTCTGTTTCCAGCCTACCTGATCACACAGGCAGGATTGGTAGCAGTTGCCAGCTGACCCATGCAGTCACAGGGATTTGAAGGTCTCCACCTCCTACAGCAACCTGCAAGGTCCTCAGAGGAGATAATCAGGTATTATTTCCCAGCAGTTATTTGAGATTAGACACAAAAATGAATGTGTCCTGATTTTCAAGTGCTCATATTGGTGATTTTGGCCATCATGCTACCCAAAGAATGCAGCTTTGGGTGTAATTTGACTGACAGCAGAAAGGATCACCACCTCTGAATTTCACCTTTGAAATTGCTCTTGTGTAGGTGAATGAATTTCAGCAATTTTGGAATTGTTTATACGTGTGTATGTGTATTTGTGCACATGTGTGTTCTGGTTCTGGAGGCAGAAAAGCGGGCAGAGGGACATTAGTACTCTCTAAGAGCAGAGGGACTGCAAGAGCAATGACAAGGGTCACTGGAAGTCTGTGGCCTTACTTAGGAGTGGGATAGCCTGTGCTTTAGCCAACAAGCTGTTGCGTATTTTCCCTCTTCAGAAACAGTCTGAATCACCTTACACCTACATAAGCTGCTTTCCAGCAGGTGACCTGCTTTCGTGAATCCAACCGTTTAATCAATCCAATCTTTATATCTGTTTTAGTTATTTATGTAAAGTTACTCCTGTTTCATGAACACTTTCAGCAGCTGTTTATGGCCTTTCATCACTGCACCTCTCACTTCTTCGGGGCTTTTTCCCACTCGACGACTGAGGCATCATATCTGCTGATGCAAAGTAAGTGTTCCTAACTTCACTGCCTTCAGCTTTTAGAGAAATGACCCTTTAGTGGGAAGCGGTTTACATTTCACTGACTGCAAATGATTTGGCAAACTAATATTTAATAAGTCAGACTCAACCCATGGAACATTCCTGGTACCCAGCTGCCCAATGCCTGGGCAAGCAGAGCCTGTTCCATGGAGTAGCTGATGTGGTATGGCTCCCAGACTCTTAACACCCAGCACTGAAGCACCTGGTAGATGACACAGGAACCACTGGCCCAGGCTCCCCCTGCATGAGCTGCCCCAGCAGGCTGACATTGAATTTTCAGGAAGATGATCTGAAAGGTAAAGGCTCTGCAGCCCCTCAGGGCAGGCATCAACCCCAAATCTCTCCCTAGTTCCATTTCCAGTCTTACGCAGTAAATACAAGCTAGTGCTCCTGCCACCAGCATAACAGCAGCCAGCTGGTGTGCCTTGTGCAGAGGTTATTAGTGGGGACCCATGTGCCTTGAGAGTCTCTCGGGGAATTGATGAGGAACATGAGGAGTCCTGCTGCAGTGGCAGGGGATCAAGGCAGATCTCCAGTGCAAAGCCCTAGGTTACTGAAAAACTTAAGGACCTCTAGACTGCAACAGCGGGAATTCTCTCTCCTCACATTATAGCGGAGCCATATGTCCTGGACTCCTTTACAGTCAGTGGGGAGAGGGGAAAACCCTTTGGATACAACTCACCTAACTTGATATACTGACCTCCTTTTGTATGAGGTGGCTCCAATCCTAGAATTCAGCAGCTAAACCATGTAGAGCTCTGCTGACTACAGATCTGAGTGGTGGTAATTGCTTCCCCAAAATCTCCTCTTAGGCCCTGTGTGGAGACATGAGGCAGATTCAGGTGCAAGACGCTCTGCAAGTCTGAAGGCTGAAAATGTTAAAAAGGAAGAGAGGGCAGGCAGGGCACCACAGTGATCACAGTGACAAAGCTGTTTCCATGCACTCCCTTAGCTTACCTATTCTGGGCCGTCTCCACTTTTTAGGCAGGAACAAAAGCTGAGGGACTACTGGGGCTTCACCTTTAGTAAATACTACAAAAAATGATGAAAAGAGACCCTGAATAACGTAGCTGTCCTGTCCCTCAAGTTGTCTGTGCCTACCCAGCACCTGAATTGGGTGGAAACAGCCCAGAGGCACCCTGGTTGGCATGCTAGGAGCCAGTGCAGCTCCCCTGATGTCAGTGTGGTGCTGTGCCCAAGCTAACAAACCCAGGGCTATTAGCTTAGGTGCAATGCCAGGCAAATGCATCAGTACTGCCACCAGACCCAGTGCTATGCCTGTGTGACACCAGGCTGCAGCAATCTGTGCATGGGCAGTCCTGAGCTGTTGCCTGATTTGGAGCATACAGGGCTCATAACCCTCTAGTTGCTTCAGGCCAAATGCTCAAGGCCCACCTTCCTCCCCCTTCTATATATACATTAATAAAACCCATGAAAAAGTCATAGGAAGCGAGAGAGAATAAAGTGCAAGCCTTGGTTTGGTCATCCATTTGGATCTATGCCTTGGAAATGAGCAAACTGCCGACAACCAGCTGGCATGAGTGGTTTACCCTCACTCTATTAGTTCCCAGATCCAGGAAAAATGTCCTTCACTTCTCTCTTGATGTTAGAGACTGGCTGTCTCCTCCTAGGCATTAAAATGTTTCTTACAGGTTGAAGTTGTTGTGGTCCCAAAACGCTTTCAAGAGGCATGATGTATGCAGGTGACAACGCACACTGTCACTACTGTAACAGGGCAAATGCTGCTGGTTAGTCCATTTAGTCCTTCCTAACAGTGTTCCCATTGCAAGGTAAAAATCACTTGAGTATTCAGCACATAAAGTGCTTAAAAATAATAGTTTTGTGTGTGTGCAGAGTGGGGGAAAACCACAGTCTCCAAACTGCCACACTGTGCTCTGGCTGAATATGTCAGCAGCAGAATAAAAGCCCCTCTCCAACTCTTCCGTCCCCAAGCACCCAAATAAGGGTGTATGTATTCAGCACAAGCACTGCTCTAAACTCAAGCTCCAAACGCTAGCAGGTGCTTCTTCCTCTCTTTTCATCATCTGAGCATAGCCAATGTGTCCTGCCACTTTCAAAGGCGAGCGAACACAATGGTGACAGGGGGGTGAAGCAGCTGGGTGGATGGCTGGGAGGGGGCACAGAGGGGGCCCTGCTTGGCAAGGTGAGCGGTGCCCGCTGCGCTGGCGGGCAGCCCTGCCAGCTCCCTTTGTGTGTCTCTGGGAGGAAAAGGGGGAAAGAAGAGGCAACAACAAGCGAGCAAATTCAAAGTGAAGCGGCTGGGGCCAGTGAGCCATGGCTGATCTGTGCCAGCTGTGAGCCACTGCTCCCGAGTCAATGTGTCAATTATTTTGCTGGAGGAGGGAAGAAAGAGCCACTAGCTGTATGTGTGTTTGTGGCCGATGGGGCTGGAAGATGGTGGTGTGGATCAGTCACCCAAACCCACTGACACGAAGCCACCACAAATTCCCTAGTGCCTGGCATTTAGGGTGTGCTCCATGCACAGTCACAGCCTGGCAATCCCAAAAGGCTGAGGCCCGAGGGAGAGGGAAAGAGCGGTCATGCTCCCAGAGCAAACCCAAGCCTGCGTCTGCCAGGGAGTCATTCCCTGAGCTGCCACAGGGAATGGGGCCCCAGCACCAGCCTGCTTAGATCAGCTACCAGATAACCAACTGGCAGGGAAAATGTTCAGTCCCAGAACTGCCCCTGCTGAAGCGCTAGCCAGCATGGAGGGCAGTCTTCTGCCCTCTCCTCTGTCCCATGGGCCATGGTGCCTTAGGGGCCTTTCCTTTTCTCACAGGCAGAGGATGGTTTTGCTGCCTTAATGTGCTTCTGGATGGAGTGTGGCTTATGTCAGCCACAGTAACTGTCCCCAGTCCGGGATCAGAGGAAAAAGGTTGGGTCAGGACAGCTCTTAACACTCCTGTTGGGATGTCAGGGGGAAATGTGGCTGGTAAAGGCATCTGATGAAGGGCTTGTACAGCACGGTTATGGCCTTTCATAGTGGAACGCAGTGGACACATGGTGGCCAGTGTTCTGGCCGTGAGACTCCTCTGTAACCCCACCAGCCTGTGTGGATGAGACAGGCAGCGATGAGCAAGCAGGGGAAAAAGATGCCTTGGGAAGGTGGCAGCAGCCAGCAACCCCGGCATAATTTTGTGGGTGCTCCCTCAAGTGCCCGACTTCTCCCATGTTGATGCGAGGCTGCCCATGGAGCCCTCCTCCTGCTTTCCATCACAGCCACACGCAGTTTAACGTCCCTGATCACAACAAACTCATACGAAGCCGCGAAGTGAAACGCTACAGATTTTGCTGGGACAAGCGGTACCTACAGCTGCCCGCCCTGCCGGCAACGGAGCCGCCAGCAGCGAGGCGGGCAGCCTCCTGCATCGGCCCCGACGCAGGCCCCGCCCGGGGCTCCAGGCCGCTCCAGGCCGCTCCAGGCCGCGGCCGCTTTCCGGGCAGCCGGAGCCACGCGGGCAGCGCAGGCGGCGGCGACACCTGCCGGCAGCGGGACTCCTCCGCCGTGGCGCGGCTGGCGGAGGGGGAGCGGGAGCGGCTCGCACCCGGCGGCCGGACGAGGTGAGGTGAAGCGAGGCGGCCGCACCCGTGCCTGCCGCCCAGCCCCGGCCGTGCCCGGGACACATACCCTGGCCGAGGCATGGGCAGGGGCGGCTGAACCCGGCACTTGGAGGAAGGACTTAGAAGCGGCGTGAGGGCAGCGGTGCTCTCTTGCTGCACGTCCTGCAGGCGCAGTCTCCTGTGGCCACAGCGCTTGCCCAGCAATTAGTCATAGAACCAGCTATGTTGGAAAAGATCTTTAAGATCATCGAGTCCAACCGTTAACCTAACACTGCCAAGACCACACTAAACCATGTCACTGAGGGCCTCATCTACATGTTTTCTGAACTCTTCCAGGGACAGTGATTCTACCACTTCCTTGGGAAAGCCTGTTCCAATGCTTTACAAGCCTTGCAGTGAAGAATTTTTTCCTAATATCCAATTTAAACCTCTCGGCACAGTTTGAGTCTGTTTCCTCTTGTCCTGTCACTTGTTGCTTGGGAGAAGAGACTGACCCCCACCCCACTACAACCTCCTTTCAGGTAGTTGTAGAGGTTGGTAAAGTTCCTTTGAGTCTTCTCCAGAGCAAACAACCCCAGTTCTCTCAGCCATTCCTCATAAAACTGTGGGGAGATGCAGGCTGGCAGCACTGGGAACACTGACCTCCTGCAGTGAGCAGCGCTCGGTCCAACCCAAGGACCAGCAGCTCTCATGTCCCCTGCCTCACCTCTGCACCCGAGGGCCTTTAAAGGGCACCTGGTGAAGTCCCCCAAGGCAATGCAACAACCTGCAGCCAGCACAGGTTTAGCCAGAGGAAGGACATGAGCCTTTACGGGGACAATGTTCTCAAAGCAAGCAAGAGGCACAAGGCAGCCCAGTATGAGCAGGCTGTCCATTCCAGGCAGCAGAGGTGGTAACAGAGCAGGAACCCATCTTACCTACATTACTCATGAGGAACAGAAGGCACAGCATTCATCAGCCATGTTCTGTGCAGTGCACTCGCCAGTCATCTGCCCTCACAAGGGCCTATGTCTGTGGCTCACATGACATGGTGTGAACCTTGAAGAAGGACAAGCTCCTGTTAAATTCAAACAAGGCTGGCAGCCTTCAGCCACTTCTTAATATAAGATGAGAAGACGTTTTAATCACTCTGTGTTGGCATTTTTCCAATGTTTTTTTCCTTGTCTCTTCCCTTCCAAGATGGCTCAATCATTATCCCACCTACCAGGAACACCTTCTCATTAGTGAACATCCTCCGCCTGCCCTCACTGGGCTCTACCGGCCCCCCCATGCATGGCACAGTCCCTTCTTAAATGCTGCTTTAAGGGTTTTCTAACTTTTCTTAATGAGTTTGGTTGAGAAAGGGTAAGGTTCAGTGTACATCCGTCAGGAGGAAGCAAACCTGTAAGTGATGCCTCAGGATCAGGGCAGATAGGCCACATGTGAAAGATGTTTCCAGAAGCTCCACTTTCACACTTGTTCGAGTTTGATAAGGGTCAATCTCATGCTGAAGATAAAACCTGGAAGCAAATCTGCTGCTACCAGGCTCTCACAGACTACTGCCTGTCCTGTGCCATCAGAAATGAGGCAGCTGTGGTAAGATCCTCAACCACATACTCATCAAGCACTTGATCTTACGGTCTATGAACATCAACAAGTGAGGTGTGCTGGATAAGATGGTATCTAATTTGTCAAACCAATACAGACTCCTCATAAACCTCACTTTATAGAGTCTTTGCATATATTTTAAGGACAAACTTTAGATCTTCTGTGTTATCTTCTCTGTTCAAACTAGGGCCAAAACCAGTGGTGGTTCCAGAGGATCTTATCTTCACAGGTCATTCCTGAAGGGCTCCAACTTGTCCCTCTGTTGCTCAAAGTCTGGGCTCCCAAAGTTCATTCTTGTTGCTGCTCTGCCTAATTTTGGCTGGTCCTTTTGTCCTTCACTTTACTTCCAGCCTTGAGTGCTGCATCTGCCTCTGCAAATTTTGCCTGCCAGTCTTTGCTCATCCAGCAGTCATGTTTGGCAGAACACATGGCTCTGTTTAAATCAAAAAGCACTGCAGAAATTAAGCCTGTTTTGTTGGAAATTTTGATACTAAAGTAAACCAGAGTGAATAAAGTCAAAACCTCAGACTTTTCTGGCAATTTTTCCTTTCTGAAGTATGCCACGTTCCTTAGTATTTATCCCACTGATGTGGTGTGGTATGGTGCAGCACGGTTCTGCTTCTGGTCTGCAGCCAAATTTTGGAAGTATTTTCTGAAATAGAGAATCATCTTTCCCAAATCACTAATAAACCACTTGGAAAGAATTTGGTATGGGCGGGGAATACCTTCCCACCACTCAGAAGGGCACCAGCAATCATATTCCTGAAATATAAACGTTAGAATTGGTTAATAAAACCCCACACAGCTAAATTGTAAGACTTCAGTGAAGTGAAGGTAGCAGTCAGAGTTGGAAAAAGAAAAAAAGCATTAGAACTAGCTGAGATTTTACTTGGAAACTACTTGCATAAATGAGTTAAGTTCAAAAAAAGCTATAGAATTGCAGTAGATGATTGCCTGGGTCCCTATAAGTAAACCAAGCCAAATCAATTACTTTTCTGTCTATAAGTCATGAGCAATTTATGAAGCATAGAGTGAATGAACAGAGGCACTTATAATAAAGTGTTACCACTTCAACAACATTATTATGTACAGCATCCAATTTCTGGAGCTGGGAGGCAGGCGCCTTTCTTTGCAGGCAGTCATCCAGAGTAGCTACTATCAAGGCTACTATGTGTTTACTGGCTACATAGACAATTAATAGCCCCACAAAGAAACAGTTACCACTTCATACAGAATATTCCTAAATTAAAGTGATTAAGTAGCAGAGTGCTGCTATCACAGCACAAGTGGCTCAGCAATTGCAGCTGGAAAATGAATGTACAGCTGAAGTGCAAAATTGAAGCTGAACTGGTATCAGCTAGTAATACGGGAAACCGGACACCACAAGTTACTTTCTCCTGCCTCCCCTTGCTCTTCCAGCAGGTGCATGTGCTCTAGGTCTTTTCTCTGGTTCGGTAACTTGGTGAATAGTTCCATGGTCAGGTCCCTGCAGAGGAGGGAGCAGAAGTTTGGGCTGGTTAGGTAATGTTTGCAGCCGTGGTGTAAGCAGCTGGGGGAGATACCTCCTCAAGACCCCTTCCAGCTTGGTTAGATTGGTAAAGCCACAAGCGTAGAGACGCATGACTGCAAGGGTCACAGTCCAAGGCCTGGACTGTGTGCAGGCAGCTGTGTAACAGAACCGGGAACCTCAGGCGCATGTTCAGTAGCTCTTATCATGAATCTCTACAAGTGACTCTACTTTCTACTTGAAAACACAAAGGAAAGTTTTCTTCAGGTACCCTGGTTTCTTTATTGTGATGAGAGAGCAGAAAATAAAGCTGTTTCTTTTGCGTAAATATTGTATCTTTTAGCAACAGGATGTAAAAAATTTGTCCAGAGTCTGGTCCTTGCTGGGAAATATATTCCTGTGCTAATCTGAGGGGCTACACTGAGCAAGAGCGATCGACAAAGCTTTATACATGTGGCACTGTGCTTTCTGCTTTTTCAGTGCATCAGGACTGCATGTGGACCTCAAGTCATGAGGCTGCCCTTACTTTACCACTGCTGAAATAGGATGGGGCCGTCTTTGCCTCTAGGGCTGCATATCCATAGAGAGAGCACAAGATTTGACATGAAAGTGCTTAGAAATTCAGCCCCTAATGCTGATTTCATGTGCCTGCTGCATTTGGTGCTTCTGCACATTGTACTCATTCCCCAAGGAATAAAGGGCAGGAAGCACCCAAAGACAAAGTAGCTGAGATGCAGGAAACATGGTGGTGGTGTGCACACAGTGTATGGCACTCTCTTTTTCCTCTGAAATACGCTGCATGTCAGGAGAAGCACAAGCCAAAGATAAAAGATTTGCTTTACTTCAGTTCATGCAGTTTTATGGGCTGGCTGGGGTTGTTTCTTCAGTGACTCTCCAGCTGTAGGAGTAGTCCCTGCATGACTGGCTCCCAGTCCACGCTTCTCTTGGCCACCACAGAGCACAGAGGGACGTGGAGGAGGGCTGTCCTCCCCATGACATAGGGCTGCCAGCTGCATGCCTGGTGAAATACTGACACTTGGCTCCATACTTCCCCCATCTACCTGCAAGTCTCATAAAACCAAACTGGAAAATCCTACACAAAACATTCCTGATACAGAGTAGGTCCTGGGGCTGCCAAACCCACAGTTTAAGACCACCTGTGAGTCACAGAGCAAGTGGGTTACCTTGTACCTTTGCTAAACCAAGACACACTGATTTTGGAGAGGTGATTCCTTCACAGGTAGGGCAGGGCCTGGCCAGCATAACTCGTGGAATTGCCATCCTGTCTGCTGCTGCTCTGTCCTCTTCCTGAGATTTGGCATGCTTACTGCTTGGGTATTTGAGCCATGCCTCTGTCCATGGAGAAGTTTTTACATTGTTCACCTCCAAGTTCAGAAGTCAGCACCCAGAAAAATACTGCTAGCAAGAAGCCAGCACAGCACACATGCTAAGGCTTAACGTGAAGGGAAAATATTATTCAACTATTTCAGCTGGGTTTTAAATATTATTACAGGACCAGGATAGTTGGATTAGATAGAGAAAAACTAACACTATGACAACAGTACCATAGCCACAGGTTTTAACAAAACTTAGCCAAAGAGCCAGCATGAGTGAGGAAACTCTACTGACTCTCCAGACTGTTCTTTGTGCAGTTTTAGCTACTAACTCACCCGGATAGCAGCAGAAAGAGGAGTTACTCACATTTAGTTTTCTTCCAGGGGCTCATCTTCCTGCATGGTTCAAATCACAGAAAAACAACACAAAATTAGCATTAACCTTACAGGGCGTATGAATACAAGACCAGAGGAGGAAGAACCAACCTAGTGTTTCAAGCACTGCACCCCAACCTTTTTCATCCCCTTCAAAGTCAGTTCGCACATTCAGTCTCAGGAGGAAGGTTAAAGGTGTTCATCTACCCCTGCTGGCCCATGTGTCCCCAGAGGCAGTTCTGACTGGCTGAGCACCATCCCTACTCTGTGCCCAAAAGGGCCAGACAATACCTTTAACCCTGTGGGCTCTGCAGAACCTGGGTTGCACTGTGGCAGCCTGCTGCTTGCCCCCATCACAAAAAAGCCCCTCAGGCTTACAGAGAAACTCAGGATCAGCTTTCACCGGTTGTGTGCATGTGGGTCAACAACTGCTGCTCAGCTAAAAACCTGTTTGCAAGACTGGTGGGACATTGGTGGACAGAAACCAGCTCTCCCAAGCTGTTGAAGATTAGTATTGTTTTTTTCTCCCCCCTATCTACTTACCTTCCTTCCATTTTCTCTCCTCTTCTGGCTGAAGCATACAGGCTGCAGATTTTTCAGACGTAATGTTTTATTTGCTGTTTCAACACAGTAATGTATCCACCTTTCCAGCCCATTTCACTGCTAACAAATCCTTACATGTGCAGGAATGCTTGTGTAATCAAAGAGCAGTATTTTTAAGAGTTAGTATTGAATGGTTTAAAACCATAGCAGATAAGAATCATAGCTCAGGGCCCGGCAGCTGTGAGACTGACAGAAAATGCAGAATGCTGTGTTCAAGGTACTGCCTTTTTCACATACAGGGTACCTGTACCACATACTTTGCCTCTGAATTCATCCTACACATTAAATGTGTTCTTGGGGGTCTATCTGAAACAAGGAAACAGCACTAGACAACCCATGCAAACAAACAAACAACCCCCTACCCAGACAAAACCTGTTTCAAATGTATTTTCCATACAGGACTGCAGAAACAGTTCAAGAAGGTTTGAATGGCTCTTTCCAATTCCCAACCATAACTGGCATCCCCACAGCAGAGAGGGAAGGTAGCACAAAATTAAAGCATAACCCACAGCTCTGACTGGGGCCTTACACTGACTTGATTTCTGTTATCAGCTTCACATTTCAGGAAAGCATTTTTGTAACTAACAAGTACATTAAGGACAATAAAATACTCTATTTTCTGCAAAACCCTGAAGTTTCCCTAGGTACTGTTGTTTCAGCGAAGTACTGAAAGAGGAAGGTGGGTTCTGTGGCCTGGTTCCTCAACCGGGACACGAGATACCAAATAGTGTAACAATTACAGGAACTCTGAGAGCTGACAGCTCTGGAGGATGTTTCACTGCCTGCAGGTCCCTGTGCTGGCGTGTCATTTAGTTGAAAGTCTAAAGGCTTTAAGGGTGGGTGGATATTGCCCTTCAGCAGCGCTTAGAGGACTGACGGTGTTTTCAAAATCAAAAGCAAATGACAAGAGGAAAAACCAAGGTCAATCATGCTATGCAAATCAGCTCTCTGTTGGAGAGAGAAATCAAAACAGAGGAACCTGCTACCTCCATGGTATAGACTGAACATGAATAAACAAAACTTAATTCCTGCTTGATTTTATCACCAGAGAGGGGGAAGAAGAAAATACATGGGTGCAAAAATACCTAGATGAATACAGCAGTGACTTTGGAAACCTCTCAGTGCTTGAAATAGAAACTTGTTTCTATAAAGCCCTGCATTTTCCAAGCAATGATGTATCCCATGCAGAAGACATAGCTGAGGACCCCTGATGAACTATGAGACATGTAAACACCTTTTTTTTTTTTTTTGCTGGAGGCTATATATGAAGCATCTTGGCTCTGAATACTGTTGATATCCTTTTCTTATGTCATTTCATTTCAGTTCTTGATAGAAACCATTACAAAAGAAATACACCAGTGCTGAAAAGTGATCTGTAGTATCTATGGCCAGACGAATAGCACATAAGTATTTCTAGGTTTTGCATTTATTTACTTGAATACTAGCTTATAACTAATCATCAAAACAAGATTAATTTTAACTATGGAGCAATATTTACTGCAGCTCTTGATGAAATCTACACCCCACACATTCAAAGATCTTAACTCATTGCCCTGGTCCTAGGAGAATAACTAGAGCAACAACTTTTTATGGAGGAAGGAGGAGCTTCGAACAGCTGCAGGGCAGAATTAAGATTATACTGTCAGGAATGAAAATGTGAAATCCATTGGTTGCCAGAGGGGAACCACATGAGTAGTTAACAGAAATGCCAAATGCCTGAAACCATTTCAAACAATAGCAAATTTTTACTCGATTCCATGTTCTAATTAGCTGAATGAAAATGATTTTGAGTCTGGTGCTTACTGAAAGAATAGACACGATGCCATACTCATTTTCAGTTCAAGTTTACTCCCAATTGCACAAAGGTTGAAAAGGTTTTTTCAGAGTTTGAAAACCAGCACAATAATTTTGGTTTCATGTATGAAACAGGGAAACCCAAAGGATGCAGGGGTTGTGTGACTGTTCCAACATTCAGCATTAAAGTGTTGCATGACCTAATTTTATCTCATACATCTATTACTTTCTACATTATCTGCTTCTCAAATTATAACTCTGTACAACACCTGCAGGTAGCAAAGATTAAAATATTTTGATAAAATACCACCTTACGGAAGGTTCTAACGACTCAGTACAGGTTACAGTACAAAATAGTGACAAGTCAGAGCATTGCTAAGAGTTTATTCAGAAGCTTTTACTGTCGGTTCTTATATCACAAAAGACATGTTTAATGTTTACAACACGGATTAGAAACTGAGATGTTTTTATTTCTACTATTATAAAAGTAATGTAGGAGACCATTCTAAGCCATCTTCAAAATGCAGACCAATCTTTTTTTTTGGTATATAAACTGTACACAAAAAACAAGGCACTATACATTTTTGGATAATAAAGTATAAAGGTTGATTCACATAGTTTCTCAAGAAATCCATGCTATAAATACAAATGCTTTGTTCAGTTTAGCACCTGAAGCAGCACTGAGGACAATTCATTAACTATTGCAAAGAGGATTTTCAGAAATTTTTTCAGGATGCGTAGGAGATACATATTGGTGGCATAGCTAATTTAGTACAAGCAACTGCCATCCAGCTACTCTTCTGTAGTTTTGACATGAAAGTCTTGGAAGTGAATATATATTGCATTGTTAAATACATACTTGTTCTATGTGTTTATATAAATATAAATTCTTTGTAATCCACAAACTAACAAAATAACACTTTACAAAGAGAACTTCTTCAAAACCAAAAATGGCAAGTATTGTATATAGCCAAAGGACACCTGCAGCAGTAGCTCAAGAAACTACTGTTTAAGTGCATAGGAGAGTAGAGCTTAACCACATTACCTTTAACAGTCAAAATTGAATTCCATTTCCAAAGAGTTCTCTTGGCCTTTTATAATATTACACACCTCCAGATAGGTAGTCACTAATAACTTCAGGTTATTTCTATTTATTCTGTTAATGTGGGGCACAATTTTTCTAAAGGGCATAGAAGGTGAAAACAGACATCCCTTTAGTATTCACTCCAACAAACACAACTTAGAAAAGTCCTTTTGCCTTCTTCAGATTAACCTGCTTCCAAGACGGCAGTGCATTGTACTCTTCTCTTGTCATCTCTAATGCAACCTACGTTTAAAATGAGAGGACATACGATTAGTAAAACCACTTATAAGTAGCAAAACTGTCAAACAACTTCATTGCATGGTTAGATACACATGCACAGAGTACCAGTGCACCTATTCTCTCCTTACCTCAAAGTCCTCGTCTGAAAGATAAATTTCAAGTTTCAGTGGGTCAACTCCCTCAGGTAGAGGCCTAGCTAAGAGATCTGCTAATGGATACACCGTTTTACACAGCTTGGCCAGCACATCCTCCACAAGGATTATCTGATTAGAAACATCTGCATCCTACAGGGAGGAAAGAAAAACAGAGAACAGGATCACAATGCTGAAACCATCTGCTCCCATTGCAGTCTGCAGATGGCATGGGATCAGCCTGCACTGCCTGGCTCAAGGAGCACAAAGCTATGCTTCCAGTTCTGTACACAGCCCTTTCCTACAACAATTTCACAGCTAAAAGAAGGCCTGTGATTAGCAGGACACCCTGTACTCCTAGAATCTTGGTTTAAGTTTGAATTCCGTGTTTAGTCATGAAGCCAGCATTTTCCACTACAGATGGCTGCAGAAGACTTACAAAACAGGAAATGTCATTTGCCTTAAGATGCCCCTTGACTGAAGGCTTTTAAACAGTCTCATGTAATTCAGCTGTGATTCTGCTTCCCAGGTGGGGCAGTCAATGCTGGAGCTCTTGCAGCCAGTTGATCCTTTGTGAGGCATTTTGCTCTCCTGCACTTTGAGCCTGAACGGCAGACCAGAATTGCAGGTTGCCGTGTGCTTCAGATGATTGAAACAGTTGTTCTGCTAAATTCTAGCACATCTTTTTCTAAGAGATGATTCAGATAACACTGCCTTCCCATTTCTAACAAAAAAGAATGAGAAGTTACATGAAAAAACAACCAGGAATGCCTCTGATACCCACACTCCCAGTCAATATTTAGCCACATCGTTATTTTATTTCCTGCACAGACTCCTGAACTGTACTTTTTAAGTTCATCCTCTGGATTTTGGGGCTTGACAGCACAACCAACCAATGTTACTGACAACAAGGGACACAATTACAAGCAGTAGGAAACAGTCTGTGCAATGAAAAGGTTTACCATTTCCGTGATCTCTGCGATGTCCTCCCTGTGTTCCCAACTTGGAAACATGTTAGTGAAGGTCAGAGGCTCTAGGCCAGCATGAATTAGATAGGATTTGGGGGGCTTCTTTACATTTTTCCCTAAAACCAGTAAGAATAAAAAAAGAGAAATTACAAATGGTACTATATTTTGCAATGTCACCCACTATCCAAAGCTACCTTGTAAGCATGTTTAATTGATTCTTTTCTGAAAAGTGGAATTAAACTAAGGCAGGAAGAGTAAGTTTCACCATTATGCTTTTTTAAATGCAGTATGACAACTTTTAACATGTTTTTTGGTATTCTTAAATCTGCCTTTTATTGTATCTGATTTGACAAGATCAAACCATGTATGCTGAAAATCCCCCCTGACAAGTTACTTCCTAACCCAATGTTCTTTATTATCTTACAGAAATAGAGTTAGAATAGAGTAAGCAGAGTGAGATGGTCTGAAGTTAGCCAAATTCAGGTAAATAAAACCTTCTGGTATGCTCAGCAGAAGTGTCCTGCCAACAGCAAATAAAGCTTAAGCTTGGAGGGTTAAGTGAGAATGTTTAAACTGTTCTTAAATTGGGATAACTGAGGTGTAACACAATAATTTTGGTATTACAAATTTGAAGCAATCAGATCTGAGAGTTAACAGAGATACTGCACTAGCTGGATAGCAATTACTGATGGTTTTCAAAGTCCTGCTTCTTTAAAACATGTAGTGTGCACACTACACAGGATATGGACATAAACCTGCCTTGGAATGATGCTGTATCAGATTAAGTAGTTACAGTCATTATGCCAAGTACTGGTAGGAAAAAGGCCCTACTGGTTGAATGATTTAATTCCCTAAGGATTGAAAAGCACTGATAAACTTCAAATGTTACTGGAAAGAGTTGGGCAGTCAGGGACTGGGAGGAGCTATCATTCAAAAAACATTGTACCTTCATCTTACTTAGATTCAAACAACTCAGTCTAATCAAATCGTTCTTCCAGATAGGCAGTGGAAAAGCTGAAGAGGTTCTAAAGTCCAGGTGAAACTAACAGTGAAACATGATACTGCCTCACTTCTAAGGGCTGTAGCTGTCCTAAAAACGAATTCTTGCAGAATTCTGTTATTCCCTACATTCAATCTCAGAGCGTTTTTCATGCACTAAGATTTTCTCTTAGCAGATAAAACCCCAGAAACACTTTCAAGATATTTGACAAGTTAAATAAGATTTATGGTCAAGGAGAACTGATAGGTATATTCATGAGATATCCAGAGCTGCCAATCTGTCCCTTTCATAGCATCATGTAGTTAAACATTGCAAGCCAGGAAAAAAAAACAAAAAGCAACAAATAAGCCCACAAAGCTGGGGGATGGAAAGAGATGAGGAAAGAAATGGAGAGAGAAAAATACGAAAAAAACATTATAATGCTTCTGGTCACTTAACTATATATATTCTGGTAGTCAAAGCAATTTCAGCATCATTGGTATCTCCTGAAATTCAGTTTCTCCCCCTTGGTAAGTAGCCACACGTAAGAGCTAGTCAGCCCTGATAGCTTGATGCAATGAAATTTTGACAGTGGTTGACAGAATTCCAGATTGTGAAAATGACAGACCACCAGTACAGCATAGTTGGAACAGTAAAAAACTGCTAAAGTCTGTTGTAGCATAGAAATAGTACACTAGAATCAGTCTTTAACAGTAGCAAATTTGCTTTGTATCTATGCAACCACACAGCCGAAAGCTCTTGAGAACTACCCCATCAAAAAAGGGAAAAATTCCACAACTGCTGCAAAGTCATGGCCAGAAGTAGAAGAGTAAGTACCCAACAAAAAAGTCTGTCCTATGAACATATGCTAAACTTTACACCCCTGAGGAGTATCTGAAGTGCTTTCCACTGTGCAGCAACTTCAATCCAGTGCAGAAGGTATTAATCCTTTTTCCCACTGAATTCAACGAAGTTTCAGAAATTTGGAAAAGTATCCAAATCTCAGCATGTGTATCTTATTCCATCTCTGCTGGGGCCAGAAAACATGATTTTCATTACCAGATTACAGCACTGTATCAGGAACACTGGAGAGAACAGGATCTTAGTTCCATCTCTCTCACTAGCCTGCTGAGCATCTCTGGGTACTACACTGCATGGATGCTGTGCTGACATTCACTTCTGCTGTGAAGCACATTGTATGAAATGAGTTCAAAGAAATGCATCTTCTCACTCCTTCTGACTTGCGAAAACTGGGGGTGGTGGAGAACAAGTAACTAGCCTCTTCTTCAAGGAATTCAGCAGTAACTTTCAATTACTCTTTAGCACCCTGTTCCTAAACAAATGCTGCTGTTTGGTAGGGCAGTGCCAGGGATACCAGAGGATGAACCATGTAGAGCAATAATACAGTCCAATAAAGATCATGTTTCACTGACTCCAGTCCTAGTTTTCAGCTGTCTCTTGTCAAGAGTTACTACCTCCTCTCAGTGACACAAGACAACTGGGTAGAAACGCAACATTTGCTCCTGCTCCTATTCCACCTCCAGATTGAGAAGGAGACACTGGCTTATCCTTGTAGTGGTGGAACCCAGTACAGATATTGCTTTACCTCTTCAAATATACAAATGTCTATGGAAGCAGATGACAGTTACCACCAGCTGTGTCACAAGTTATAAAGTTTATTTGCTACGGAAGAAATCCGTGGCATCATGAGGTCTCAAGGTCTATAAGTGATCAGGATTTTCTTGCAAGAGGATGTAGTTTGCACCAATTAAGCCCTAGTGACTTATTCACAGCGGGAAACTGCTCTGAATTAACAGAACATTGGCTTTACTTATGCCTTCTCTCCTGGATGGTAACCCCTGCACCTCCCTTTATTCATTCTCTATCAGAAGATGCAAAGTCTGTTCCTAGCCTCACATAACCTTAGATGAAGTAGAGGAAAGCATTACAGTGTCTCAAAGAAACTCTACTACTGCAGGAAATAATCTAGTCTGTGTACTCGCAACATGATGATCAACTAAAGCGTGAATCTGAGTGGCAATAACGCTGTTGTAGAAATGAGCTCAGAGATTTAGCTCTGTCCTCCAGCATTTCCAACGGCCATCTGTTTCCGTGCAAGACTTCTTCTTGATCTTCAAAGTCTTTTCACTTCCCTCACTAAATCAAAACCAAGTTACATCAGCAGGCAGTATCTTCATTCAGTCCTTTGATACACAGAAGGTTACGAATTCTAAGAGAAGCTAGACAGAAAGCATTCAGGTTTAAGAAGCTGTGTTCTCAGAATTCACTTTTAGGGATCTGATGTCTGAAGTACTCTCCCACAGTGGGGACACAGAAAAGAAATAAAGCCTTTCCTCTGAGAACTGAGTCAGCAGAGTATCTTGGCAATTTGGGAACAATGCCATTACTAGACCAAATGTTTGCTAAGAAGGAATGGAGAATGTATCCTCAAATACACTGATGCTTATCAATAACGCTGGGGGGGCACCTGAGTACCTTTCAGCTGGGAACAGTAATGCTTGGAAAAGTAGGACACAGAGAGCCAGGCACAGCAATCTTTTACCTTTGCAGTATCGGAGCACTGTCTCCATGGCGCATTTCCTGTCTGTAGCCCACCTAATGCGAGCTGATCCAGCAATTTTGTTTTCTACAGGCCACCAGCCTTGCCACAGGTACACTTCATGGTGATTGTCAACAAGGAACAGTGCTGTACAGCCAAAAAATAATAAATTCACCATCAGCCACTTACTAGTTCTTAGAATCCTCTGTACAACCTTAGTCTCGCATGCTTGCCAGGATCAGGACAGGATCACTTCAAAGCTTACCAATCCCTTTTTGTTATTCATCCAGCTGAACCTCAGCTGAACTCAGATTCTCCGATATAAACAATGCATTTTTATTGCAAACTTTTTGGACACATGTACATTTGATTAGTTCTCAGCATCTTTATAATGTAAAAATTACTGCTATTACTAACTGCTGTGTAAGTATCACATGCACACATCTTCCTGAGGCAAATCATATTATCAGTGATTACAGTTACTGACTCACTGCCCAGTGCAGGAAACACTTATCTGCTTGCTCGTTCCTTAAATATTTTAAAGCACATACCTGGCTGTGGAGCAGTGTAAAGATCTTCCTGCAAGAATGGCATGGAATTGATGACAGCAGGGTCTCTTGAAGGGTAAACATACTCAGTGGCTGAAAATTCTCCAGATGAACTACTGAGGCTGAACAGGCGGGGGGTGAAATTAAACTTTCCAGGATCTTTAAAGTAAAAAAATTAAGAAGACTTTCAATACAAAATGCCAGAGATGAATATAAATATCATTTTTTAAAAAGTTGGCTTTAGAATGACTGCAATTTTTCCAGTTTTTGAAAAATCAAGAAAGATGACCAGATGTGCTGGAGGACTAGCAACAGTTATGAAGAACTTGAGCTAAAAGGCTGGCTGCCATCAGATTGAACCTGATCCTGGCTAGTTACTACCAGCCATTTCATAACTGGCTGTTTTGCAGCTTAGAGTGAAGCAAGCCCATCTCAGAGTTTAGTTTTCAGATGACGCATTTTCCACTTGGTAAATCAATTATCCTCCTACCTTTGCTGGCAGTTTCAAAGCAAAGACTGGACAAGAATTGTGTGCAGAACTGCCTCCTAAATCCCTTCAGAAGAGAAGCAAAATGCATTGGTGTTAACTGTTGATCTGTGCAGCATGAATACAGAGGGGATGTAGAAGGGGGAGAGAATAAAATGAAACACCTGGTTTTCCAGCACTTCCCTTCTACACCAGTATTACTTAAGTCAGTAGAGTTTTGGAAGCATCTCTCTGAAGGGATCATCTCAACTACCAAGATGTTCTTCAAAAGCTTTACATTTAATCTCACATATAATCTTTACATACAATCTCACAATACTGCAGACCAGTAAAGGAAAATGTGAGTGCCAAATCCAGGAATACAGATGTACCTTGCAGCATGCAATCATAGGCCTTTCGATCTCTCCTTCCTAATGCGTCCCAGAATCCCAAGGGCTCTGACCCTTCATCACATTCATGAATTGTCACCTTGCTGCTGCTGTGCAGCCCTGCCTCCAGCGGACACCTACAAAACACAGAGAGAGAGTGAACCGAGCTTTCTTGCCCCCAACACAAACCTGCTGGCCACTCACATTATTAGAACCCAAAAGCACTCTACAGGCTTGTTGCACACTTCATGTCAACATAGGCCTTTTGAAAATTATGACAAAATTATCAATACACAAGATATGGAATTCCAGCAACTATTTCTGTGCCATTTCTGATCACATTCCCAGTGGAGGAGATGCTCGCGTGAGCTGTCAGTAGGGATTCTCATTGCCTATTTTTGTAACTACTGCTGTCCTCCTCACATGCGTTCCTAAATTAATTTCCTCTTCCTTATACCCAAGGCTTGATTCTAATCCTCCTACCAACTAGGAGCTAGTTTGCTATTCAGATACTGAGAACCTCCCTTCAAATGGAAAGAGATTACAATTTTTTTTGCAACTGTAACTAGAGCTGTAGGAAGAATAGGTGCATTTGACCTTAGTTGAAAGTGATTACAGAACATGTTTTCCCCACTACACCGACTCAACTACCCATCATTCCTCCTCCTTACCAAGCATGCACATGTTGCAGATGTACTCAGAGGACAGCTTTATTTAATTCAACTTTTCTTTGAGACAGACTATTTTAAGTCAATTGGTAGCCTGTATAAACATCTCCAAAATATAGGTCAGAAACTCACTGTTCTTTTATCTTATTGGCTGCTGTTCTTCCTACATCCTTGGTGTGAGATTGTGCTTTGCAGCCATGCCACAGGTAGATAAGAGCTTTATTTATATTGAGGACAATCATGGATGTCCGGGAACGCAGGCTGCTGCAGTGACATGCTACTTCAAGTAAGTTTCCTTCATTGGGAACTTCTCCTCGCACGCAATATAGCCTCCAGTCACCTGGAGCAGACAGGAACAGTGCAGCAGTATTACACAGTCACATGGGATTGAAAATCAAGACCTCTGCTCTGGAACAGCTATTCTCATACCGATGAATTTCACATATTGCATGCCTGTATTACCAGAGAATCATCTAGATAAGCATCAGGTTTGTCTAATACTACTTAAGAAATCCTGTTGCAGAAAAGATGCCTTCTGAAACCTTGCTATCAACAGTTGAAGAGTTTAGCACAGAAGAAGAGCCTGCTCTGTTTCATTCAGGGAAAAAAGGGAAACAAATATGGTAGTTCTCTTATTTGGCTCCTCCTTCCCTGTGCACCTTAGGCACTGGAGGCCACACTCAGATGAGAACTGGTACATCAACTTTTACAAGGGCATGTAGTGATAGGACAAGGGAGAATCGCTTTAAGCTGAAAAAGAGGAGATTTAGATTAGATATTAAGAAGAAATTCTTCGCTATGAGGGTGGTGAGGCACTGGCACAGGCTGCCCAGAGAGTCCGTGGCTGCCTTGGAAGTGCTGAAGTCCAGGTTGGATGGGGCTTTGAGCAACCTGGTCCAGTGGAAAGTGTCCCTGCCCATGGCACAGGGACCGGAACTAGATGATCCTTAAGACCCATTCCAACCCGAACCATGCTCTGATTCTGTGATCTCCAAGCTACACTTGTACTGAAATTCTACCTCAACTACAGCATTTAAGAAATACATATTGCAAAAAGTAATGAATGAGTAACATAAGCTTAGAGTTCTCCTTGGAGCAGGAGGACTGCTCATGAAACACTCTCTTTTTCCCAGGCTATGTAGAAAAGAACGTATTTTAAAGCAAACAGGCACTTTGCTTAATTAAAAAAATAACTAGAATAATTTATATGTGTTTCTATACAATAAAGTTAGCTTTCTCTAGAGTGACAAAATCTATTCTAGGTTCAAAGAAGAAACAAACTACCTTGAAACAAAGCATTGCAAAGCTGTCTCATGGGTTTCATGGCATTCATTTTTACAGAGTATTGTAGTTGAGACCGAATTCAAAGCCCTTCACAATAGGTAAAAAAGGATTTTGGGGCAGAAGCTCTTAACTAACAGTAATTTACTTTGTGCATTTTCTTCTTCCTCTTCCCTTCTTCCAGCATGCACAATCATCCCTCCTTGGAAGCACTGCAGGAAGCATGGCGGTTCTTTCCCTTGAAGCACTTGTACCTGGAAATTGAAAGCACCACACTTTATTAAAAAATGAAGCAAGTATACAGACTCAGGAAAACGAATCTCTGTGGACTACTAAAAATTATACAGTTATGGCCACCCACAAGGATGGCTTTGCTTCTACTTTACAGCTGCTGGCTATTGTTTAATTTACCATAGATATCAGCATGCAATGGGTTTCATATGTAAGCTGCATATTGAAAGAAACCTCTAGCTGGAATTCTACAATCAAGAGGATAAGGAATACCAAATAAACATTGATTTAAATTAGTTTAAACTAATCACCGTTTGAATTTTTACAGGATTGGGCCATCTAGTCTGATGTTCTTTGAAACTATTATGGAGATAATGTAGGAACTGAAATCGGTTTGCAATCTGATGTAAAACTGGTTTTTATGAGAACATGCATGTTCTTTGCTCATTAAACATTGCATTTTGATTATGAAACTGATATAGCCAATTGCTATATCAGCTATAGTGCACAGAATCTCACACTCTGGATCAAATATATTTATGTAACACTTCTGTGAACTCCTCTCTTACTGGTCATGTCTACATTGCTGTTAAAAACCCCTAATTACAGCATTATCAAAGTACAGAAACTAACTTTAAACTTGTATGCTGCTAACAGTCAAGCCACAACAAAGCTCAAGTCCACCTAAAGACAAAGCAAGCTGACAAGCTGTTTGAACTTCAAAGTAGGTGCCTCTGCAGCTTCTAGAACCTCTGGAAACCAAGATAACCTAATAATATAAATACAAAGCAAATAAATTGAAATTTTCAAATGTATTTTCATGCCTTGGCATGGCTGAAAGTGCTTATCCTGCTCTTAGCACTAGGAAAACAGTCCTGTTATCTGAACATGTACTTGAAGTGAAGGCACAGATTTGTATAGCTGTTCTTCACCTACTCCTGGAGAGAGAGCAGATATTCTCCTTCAGCCAGTCTCAGAAATATAATCTTTAGAAATGGGATTTGGGAACAACAATCCATAAAGGAGCTTACGTGTCTCTGGAAGCTGGAATAAAGCCCAAAGTAATTTTGAGGTTTGGCTATTTGTACTGAAAAGAACACCTTTACACAAAGAGAGGAGACAAAAAAAATGATAGTCTGCATTTTCCAGTAGTGACTACTTAGGCAGGCAAGTCTTCCCAGATCTGCCACCTAGGTCTGCAGAAAGCTCACCTGTGCTCCTCTCTCTTCATCAAGTTCCACTGTCATCAATGCTGATGTCCCTTTCTCACTCACTGTGGAGTGCCTTCCTTGCCAGAAGAAATACACGCATTTCTCTTTTCCAACAGCCCTTACTTGTTGATCTCCTTTTTGCCTGCTTCCAACTGCAAAACAGAAAGCACATGCTGAAGAAAGTACTCTGGCTATAGGTTTGGAAAGCACATGGTTTAATCTGATCTAAGCAGATCAGATTAAATTCTGGACTATCCTGCCCAGAACAGGAAAGAAAAAATGTCCAATTGGAACAGCATTAGGTCTCCAAGCCAGTATATCCCTGTGCAAAGTCGGCCTTGTCTCATCAGGTGGATGTAAGCCCACAGTCAGAGAAGCCTGTGCTGGCCAGAGAAAGAGATGTAGAAAGACCTGGTACTATCTGAAGAAAAATAACTGCCATCATTTGAGCCAATTTGCATGTGAAATGGTATGTCCAGTCATGTTACCAGAAGACTTCATTATGGCTCATTTTCCACATTACACTCTGTTCTTTGGCAGCAGGAGAAGAGCTGGATGATGAGTGATACTGGAAACAGAAACAGTTGAGAAACATACAGGCCTAAAAGTAAAAGCTTTATTGGTAAAGTGATATCAGAAAGGAAAACTACAGAACAAAAAACCACAAAAGCAGTATTTTGCAGTCATAAACAAGTTGGGTAAGCTTTATTTATTTAGTTTTTAGAATTAACTCAGTATTTCACGTTGGTCTGGATAGTGGGCTAGCAGTGAATGGTTTCTTTTGTTTTAAAGGATTGTCAGTTAGTTGTTATGGTAAGCAAATAATGTTTCAGCAAATTAAGTTCAAAAATACAACCTGTTATGGAATATTATACTCTTTCCAGTGAATACTGAATAAACAGACATAATGAAATCAAAGGTTAAAAAAAAATCTAAGAGCTTTAAAACAAATTTAAAAAAGAAATATAAAAACTTGTGCCTTGATTTCAGCAGTGCTGAGCAGCATCCAACTGAAATGCTTCGGAGAAAGCATCCTGGTTTTTCAAGTTGAGAACACCCAAGCCACCAGTTGCTTCTAAAATTTATGGTTTTCACTCTTATCTGTACATCCAGCCCATAAAAGTACTGCCTCCTACACAGAAATTTATTCTGTTTTGGAGTGATGGAATATATTTTCATCCATTTGGATTAGGAGTCTGTTTAAAGTTCAGTATTAGTTTTACCCACTTCTCCCAGGATTTACAAGCTTTTGTATTTTTCTTGGATTGGAAAGTATATGAACTCAACAGTCCTGAATAAGACCTTCCTACATGTTTTGGCTAAAAGCCTGAATCTGTATAGCTGTTATATTGCTTTCAACCAATTTTAATATTTTCCTATTTGGAACAATTCTTTTTCGACTATTTTACTTATCATAAAAGCCACCTATTCTTCGTTTAGTGCCAGAAGGGAGAGTTACAATACATTTACCTGATGCTTTCAGGCTCTTTGTCAGAACACTGCTAAAGTTTTCCATCTGAGACTGAATCCCATAGCAAAGGGCTTCCAGAAACAGCAAAAAAGGACAGCACAGGCAATGAGTTGGCAAGGGCTCTTCCTGTCATTGTTACTGTTCTCCATTAACCAGCAAAGGCTTTCCTTGTTGCTAAGTCTACCTCTCTTGCAAGACATTCAGACACTGTCATTAGTCCAGCTGCCTAGTTATTTTGGTGTAAAGCTGTGGGCACAATTCTGGCTTAATGAGCTGTCCTGTGACCACATACAGCACTACTGTTAGGTAAAAGCAGAGATGGACAGTATTACAATTTGATGTATGAAAAATAACTACAGCTTCTTTTTTTTCCTTTTTCTTTAATGCTTTATTTTAAACAATATAAAATAAGAAGCTGTACTTCTTAATGGCCTAGGAAGGCTAAATTAGCATTCCTAACCTTTAAAACAGTTTTACGTCTGAGGAAGTCTAGATTTGGATCTCACCACTAACAGCAGCAGTTTTAGCTGTACTTCTCCATGTTTCAGTGGAATGAAACGGAATTGTTCACTAACCTGTAGTGCTCACCATGTACTTCCACTTCACCACGTATGTGTCTCCCTCATGGAATTGCCCTATGCTTTGCTTAGGCAGTCTGCTATAATCGAATTCCAGGATGTGCCAGACATCCACAGATGCAGTGATAATTTCAAACTGCCTCCCATCTTCTCCTTCCACAAGTCCATAGCCCCGGCCAATATTCATTCCATCCAAGACTGTGCCTACAGTTGTTTGAGGCACAGCCACCATTAGCATGACATCATACGGTTTAGAGTCAGATTTGGATTCTTCCTGTCAAAAAACACAAGAGATTTCTTTGAGCACAGCTTTTTTCTTCTTACGCCACAGTTCCAGCCAGTTTGACTCCTGCATATTTCAGTACTTTAATATCTTGTCATCACTCGATGCCTTGTCAAAGCCACCTTGGCAGTATTCACCCAGCTGCTTGGCACTAATATAAAGCAGCTCTGGGGGTTCACTGTAGGTGATGATGTTCTGACCATCAAAGGTCAAAGCTCACAAGATAAAGAAAGTGCTCTAGATTGCAGAAAACAAGCTTCCCTGGCTTCCATCCCAGCTAGGTCATTTGGTTTGAAATACCTATCATGCTTATTATATGCACCTTCTGGTGAAGGGATTCACTAGAATTCTTCTCATTGAGTTTCTTCAGCTCTGTCCAATCAAGAAATTTTTCTTTGAACAATATTGTCTCATTATGTTCTGTGAGTCTGCCAAACACAGCCCAGTCTGGGCGTCCTTGCCCCTTTCTGTGTAAGCGAATAAAAGAAATAGAATCAAATTAAACACTGTGAAATAAGGGCAAGAAAGCAAAGTTTCTGCAATGAGACTAAACTTGAGTTTCGATACCTTGGTATGAGGGGATTACATTCCCCTGGGTCCAGAGGATTTATATCACAATTGGAGTAGTCAAAGGTGCCATTCCACAGGTGTTTTGCCAGCTGGAATGCCACTTTTCTTTGTGCTAAAGTAACTTCCTTTCCATGCCATACATATACTTCACTGCCAAAATCAAACACCAACACCTAAAAACCAAACCAGAAAAAAAAAATATTAAAAAAAAATCAAACAAACAATCTACCATTAGGTTAGGTGATACCCTGATCCTCCAGTCTCCTAGTGCTGCAAGTGGGCAGTATGTTGACTACAAACTCCTGCAAATATCCAAGCCTCTGCAGTGACACTAACAACTAGCACTGCAATGCAAGTAAGGCCAGTTCAGTGGTCTGCACTGTGGTATCTAATTGTTGAAGAATGGAAGCAACTTTATAGAGAATACTATGAGGTGTATCTTCATGTGGTAGCTAAGTCACTAGCTGATTAGAGATTTCTTATTACTAAAAACCTGATTCTGTTGCATGACTGTCTGCTGTCCAGTCACATTAGCTTTCCCTGACATTTAGACCTTTGCTTCTTTCTGCAGCCAGAGAAGGCTGACAGAACATACAGACTGGGTAACTGGCCCAGCAAACAGGCAGCTCCTTGAATACTTTCAAGAAAATGCATTGTGTCTTTATTTGGAAATCTGCTCTCATTCCTACTTAGATGAATGAAATTCTTTGAAAGTGAAAAGTCTGCTTAAGACAGAAATAAAAGCAGGGGCTTATTTTGTTTTGCTTTCCCAAAGTGCTACCTGTTTTGTACTTCATGACTTTGGAGTGAGGCACTGTTGATGAAAAGATTTACACTTCCTAAAATAATATTTCACTTTAAAGATAACATGATATAATTTCTTGAGACCTGCAGCACACTCTACACAGGAAAGTGTTCAGAAGCTTTTCAGAAACACAGAGAACCCAATTTTTAGTGAACCTCTCCATGAACATTTGCAGTTAATGAAAGTCGCTACAAGCTGAGTGTTCCTGCACTTACCACAGGAGCTGTAAGTGGCACAATACCTCTTTTGGTTGTAGCAGGGTACATTTTGGCACCTTTCCCCAGTAGTCATCCTCAGGAATAAGTTTATCTTCTACAAGGCGATAAATGCAATTTGTTTCTATTATAGCAGCTTCATACATTTCATCTTCTTCAGGACTTCCAGCAGCTTAAGGGAAAGATTGTCAGAAGTAATAAAAAAAACATTAACATCCAACTGCCTTTAGTAAAGAGAACAGACTCAACTATTTCACTGTGATAAAACATCAGATACTGTAACTGTAAGAATGCTTACACTGGTAATTTGTCTGTCCACCAAGGAGTTTCCAGAAGTCTTTGGCTGCATGGGTATGGGTATTTATTCCTTCTTCTATAGTCTGTATATAAGAAGCTCTACAGCCAAGTTCCCTCTTTGTCTGAATTAAAGTTGCAAGTTCTGAAGCCTAAGAGATTAACAGTTATCTGAATAGGATTGCTTAAGTCTTTTGAATACTTGTGCATGTCTTGTTCAGGGAGAAGGCAAAAGTAGATAGGAAATAACAGAGCAAATAGTAGGAAAAAATATTATTATTTGTAGCACTAAATAAACAGATGCTAGAGAAAATGTTATAGAAATACATTCATTCTTTCATTTGCCTTAAAACAAGACCTGCTCTTAATGAACATGGGAACACAAAGGACATCCTGCAATTCAGACTATTTTTGTTTGACTTCAAATCTGTTTCCTGAGGATATCCTCTTTTCTCTTGAAGCTTCATAACCTACACACTCCTACGTCAGGTTTCATTCAGTGCACAGGCTAAAACATATTTATAGGAATCCTGCCTATCTACCTGTCACTGGCTATCAGTTACATGCCACTTTTTGAGACAACTGGCATCAAGGCTTAATTACAGAGACATATACCACAATGATTCTAAAAGTAAATAATAGAAAAAACAACTAGTACTAACCTTTGCTTTTTCTATGACATTTGCAAACTCTCCTACCCACAAGAAACATAAATGTGGAGTTAACAACAGGAAACAGTCTCCGCTGTTCAGTGATGAGGCCCTTGGTTCAACTAATCTTGTTTGAACATGTCTTCTTCCTAAAGAGAAAACAAAGCTAATTATATTCCTTTGGCTACTGGTATCAAATGCCAAGATCTAATTTGTTTTGACTGAAATACAAACAATCCCAGCACATTTAGCAAAAACATAGGGAAACTGTCCATATTATGACTGTCAAAGAAGAATAAAAAGTCTACTGCTGTGGAAAAAAGAGTTTACTCACAGGAAACAAAAAACTGTTGCTTCCTATCAACTAATACTTCTATTATTTCCTGCTCTTGCTTTAACAACTTTGCGTCCTTCTGGAAAGAAGTGAATTAAGTAAATGGCAGAGAGCAGCCAAGTTCCAGAATCTTTTACATTTGCTTAAGTGAAGCTATGGCACAGCTTCTGGTGGGCAGTAAAAAGTTGTAAGAATTTTACTTTGCTAAAAAGTAGCTATTATTTCACAGAATCAGATCCATTACTAAGTGCTGTAAGGGGAAGTGGAGCAACAACATTGTCATGCCACTTCCAAGTGATACTGAGCACTAGAAGAATGGAAAAGTTCAAAGATTTCCACAGGAGTGGCCAGAACTCCTGAAATATTCAGTTTTCTTCTTGGAAAACACACACCAGTGAACACAATGCAGACCTATCTGTAAGGTTTTGCATTTGTCACACAGTTTTCACTTATTGTGTTAGGTTTTGGACATCAGTCTTGAGCTAGTGATCTACAAGAACTTAAGCATCCAACTGCGGTAGCAACTCCCATATGTTACAATCAGCCTAGCATGTATTGAGAGTAAAAGAAGTTCTATCATACCTTTAATTTGCAGCAGCATTAGCTTCTTGTATGGCACAGCACTGTTGTTAGAGTTTTGCTCTGTAAGATTAACACTCCGCAGGCTAATGTTGCTGAAGTTCTCTTTGCTTGCCAAGCCAGCAAGTGCTACCTCGGAGAAATTTGAGTTTGTTGACACTTGTGCACAAAAAGAAGGTGGGGAAAATAAAGAACAAAATTACTAAAAAATTAGTTGTTACATAAAAAAAAAATTATATACTTCCCCTCATTATTTCCAGTATTTCTCCTTCTCAATAACAACAGCAAGACCAGGTTGAACTCAGATCAGCTGCTAGCCCAAAAGCTTTTTCAGGGTTTAGCAGCACTTAATTTTCTAGATACCATCCAAGAGTAAACTGTCAGTGTCAGAATTATGTCATTTGGCAGAAATACCAACTCTGCCAGGAAACGCATCTTATCCAATGTTTTGTGAAGTGCTCTGTAGATCTTTAATGCCTTATAATTGATTCATGATAAAAGACAACACAGTAGCCAAGGCTAATTAACTAAAATTCCCTTCAAATTTGTCTCTGCCAGTGTGATGCAATAGCCATTTACATTTCAAAGTCTTAGTCATGTTTTACTGTAAACTTAAAGCCTAAATTCTTGGCTCCTTTTGCTTATTTCTCAATGAAATACTTATGAATCTGTAATTCTGGGAAATGCTTCTCATTAAATGGCAACAAAAGTATTATACATATAATTAGTGTTTTCATCAATGCAGACAATGTTTAAAGATGATGTCTCTTTATTCAGGTGTAATAAGTAAAATTTGCGCCCGAAATAGTAAAAGTGGCTTGAGAAAACTTCAAATAAGTTTTACAATAATGTCTTTTGCTGTCTGTTGTTAGGACAAAGCAACGTCACAAGTAAAACACGAAGCACTGCCATAGAGCACTGATCCTTTATGGAAATTAATCTTCTGGGGTCAAGAAGGCTAATTCCAGTTTCTAAGAAAAAAACAGGACCCAAAATTGAGGAAAAAAAAAAAAAGAGGAAAAAAAAAAAAAGAACAAAAGTTTATCTGTTCTTCCCAGCTCTCCTCCTCAGCATAAAATAATGTTAGAGCTGCTTGCCTTAATCTCCTGTCCTTGCCCTGCAGGCACAATGGCACTCTCTGCACAAGGTGACTGCGCCAAAAACAAATAACTAAACCTATGTACAGGAGGTGCCTGTAGGTAGCTTTCCCTGAGAAAGTCACACATGCCCTTCTCTCCAGCCTCCTAGGCAGTCTACATTCAAGCTTATACCTCAATCAATTTATTGCGTCTCAGACAATATGTTCCATTTCTTCAGCTGTGGTTTTAGTGTTGGTATTTTTTGTTTTGTTTTAAATTAAAATAGCAAGACGGTATCTTGTACAAATCATCCTGTTAGCTTACTTTTTTCTACTTTCATTCGCTTCGATTCCATGAAGGCAACATTCAGTCTTTGTTCAGTATATTCATGAAGAATATCTTCTCTTGCTGCCAGCATTTTCAGAGGGTTTCTTGAGGACTGGACTCTGCGTGTAGGCCTAACTGCCCGTTTGTGCTCTGCTACAGAAGATATTAACCTGAAAAACAAGCAGTTGGTTAATTTTCTGAGTAAGAATCACCTAACAACAAGAGATTTGCTTAATTCTGGGTGTGACATTTACTAGGATCAGTTCCTTGATTCATGCAAAAGAATGCTTTCAGAAATGTGTAGCAAACCAGACATGCTGAGTACTAAAGATATCTACAAGATGACTTTTATCTGAAGATTCTGACCACGGTCCTGTGTCTACATTCAAAACAATGGAAAAATGAACAAACAAACAAACAAACTGGTTCTTACTTTGGTGCATAAGGATCAAAGATGGCATCAAAGTCCTCATCAAGGTCCAAAGGCACTGAGGAAGAAGGGAAATCCACATGGCGATAAAATTTGGAAAACGTTTCATCATCATCCAGCTTCATCACCTCTTTCACAGATCTTCCTGTAACCGTCAGCACTGTCTCCTGCATCCCAGCAACTGCAGGAAAAAAACACCTCACACAATAAATAATCATACTAAGTTTCTAACTCTAGAAAAAGTAAACATAGCTTGTTTCATAATTGTGGGGGTGAAAGCTTTTTTGGGTGGTGGTGGTGGTGACTTTTTTGTTGGTTTTGTTTGTTTTAAAGTGATGGAATTTGAAGGACAGATGGTAAAAAAGTCAGTTGGAAAAGAACTTTAAAAATGAAGTGTAACTGCTACTCATATAGAACCATAGAATCATTGAATAGTTAGGGTTGGAAAGGACCTTAAGACCATCAAGTTCCAACACCCCTGCCATGGGCAGGGACACCTCACACTAAACCATGTCACCCAAGGCTCTGCCCAACCTGGCCTCGAAAACCGCCAGGGATGAAGCATTCAGGGCTTCCCTGGGCAACCCATTCCAGCGCCTCACCACCCTTACAGTAAAGAACTTCCTCCTTACATCCAGTCTAAACTTCCCTTCTTTAGGTTTTAACTCGTTACCCCTTGTCCTATCACTACAGTCCCTAGTGAAGAGTCCCTCCCCAGCGCCCCTATAGCCCCCCTTCAGATACTGGAAGGCTGCTATGAGGTCTCCACGCAGCCTTCTCCAGGATGAACAGCCCCAACTTTCTCAGCCTGTCTTCCTATGGGAGGTGCTCCAGTCCCCCGATCATCCTCGTGGCTCTCTTCTGGACTTGTTCCAAGAGTTCCATGTCCTTTTTATGTTGAGGACACCAGAACTGTACACAATACTCCAAGTGAGGTCTCACGAGAGCAGAGTAGAGGGGCAGGATCAGCTCCTTCGACCTGCTGGTCATGCTCCTTTTGATGCAGCCCAGGATAGGGTTGGCTTTCTGGGCTGTGAGCATACACTGAAGGTGGCTCATGTTCATTTTCCCATCAACCAACACCCCTAAGTCCTTCTCCGCAGGGCTGCTCTGAATCTCTTCTCTGCCCAACCTGTAGCTGTGCCTGGGATTGCTCCAACCCAGGTGTAGGACTTTGCACTTGTCATGGTTAAACTTTATAAGGTTGGCATCAGCCCACCTCACAAGCATGTCAAGGTCCCTCTGGATGGCATTCCTTCCCTCCAGTGTATCAACTGAACCACACAGCTTGGTGTCATCGGCAAACTTGCTGAGGGCGCACTCAATCCCACTGTCCAGGTCACCAGCAAAGATGTTGAACACAACCAGTCCCAACACCGATCCCTGAGGGACACTACTTGTTACTGGTCTCCAGCTGGGCACTGGGCCATTGATATTTGTGTGCAGCCATCCAGCCAGTTCTTTATCTACCGAGTGGTCCATCCATCAAATTCATGTCTCTCCAATTTAGAGAGATGGATGTCATGCAGGACAGTGTCAAACGCTTTGCACAAGTCGAGGTAGATGCCATCAACTGCTCTCCCCCTGTCCATCAGTTCTGTAGCCCCATCATAGAAGGCCACCAAATTGTTCAGGCAGGATTTCCCCTTAGTGAAGCCATGCTGGCTGTCACCAAGCACCTTGTTGATTTTCACGTGCCTTAGCATGCCTTCCAGGAGAATCTGCTCCAAGATTTTGTGAGGCACAGAGGTGAGACTGACTGGTCTGTAATTGCCCGGGTCATCCATTTTCCCCTTCTTGAAAATGGGGGTCATATTTCCCTTTTTCCAGTCGTCGGAAACTTCACCTGACTGCCATGATCATTCAAATGTTATGGACAGTGGCTTAGCAACTTCATTTGCCATCTCCTTCAGGACCCACGGATGGATTTCATCAGGTCCCATGGACTTGTGTATGTTCAGGTTTTTAAGATGGTCTTGAACCATCTTCTGCTACAGTGGGCCTAGGGTCTTCATTCTCACAGTCCCTGCCTCTGCCTTCCAAGACTTGGGTGGTGCGGTCAAAGCATTTGCCAGTGAAGACTGAGGCAAAGAAGTCATTAAGAACCTCAGCCTTCTCCAAAACTAGGGTAGCCAGTTCTCCTGACAGCTTTCGGAGAGGGCCCACAGTGTCCCTAGTCTGTTCTTTATTTGCAATGTAATTATAGAATCCCTTCCTGTTATCGTTCACATCCCTTGCCAAATTTAATTCTAAGTGGGCCTTACTTTCCTAACCTGGTCCCTAGCTTCCCGGACAACATCCCTGTATTCTTTCCAGGTCAGCTGTCCTTGCTTCCACCTTTTATAAACCCCTTTTTTCCCCTTCAGGTTTCCTCAGCAGCTCCTTATCCATCCAAGGAAGTTTCCTGGCCCTCCTGCTGCACTTCTTTCTAGCACAACACTCCTGAACTTGAATACTCCTGATCCTTGAATATCAACCAACAGTCTTGGGCCCCCTGCCCTCTAGGGCTATACCCCATGAAACCTTACTAAGCAGGCTCCTGAAGAGGCCAAAGTCTGCTCTCTAAATATGCAATAATCTGTATTACAGAATGATTGGGAAATATGGCTGAATCAAAAGTTAGGCACTATCAAAAATGAGTTGTTTTGATAGGATGATATAACCATTTTATGGTCTTGTATATTCCATACTGTCTCCAACCACGTATTTCCTCCCTTAGGAAATACCTACTAGAACTATAAGTGGAAAATTCACTACTTCAGACTAGCGAGTATGGCACAATCATCATCCTATGCTAGTGCCACTTCTGCTGAAACAATACATTTTCTAATGGTATTTGACATTGTATAAATTACAAATGGATTTTTGTCTTACAAATGGAGGACACACATATGATACGGAAACACCATAGAACTCTAGACAGCTTCATAGGTAGTCAACAAGCTCTATGAGGGAGCTATATGAGCTGCTACAGAGTCAGCTTTCAAAAATACAGGAAGTTGAATGAACTGTACTTGGAAGCAGCTTAGTGTCCTATCTTGATTTTAGTAAGATTAAACTACATTTAAAGCTGTTTCACTGTTTATGGCAATATGGTTCAGACTGTGTGGTTCTAAGAAATTTTGCTCTCAGAAAGAATGTGCACATTGTGTGTAGGGAAAGAAGAAAGTTATTTGGCATTTGTGATTTATTCTATGTACATTCAAAATACAATAGCATAAGCTTTTTTTGTTGAAATTTAGCAAAGACTGAATCATAAATATAAAGTGTGTGATCACTAAGTGCTGTCTGAACAAAGAAATATTAAGTTTCTGTTGCCTGGTATTTTAAGTAAGAGGTACTTTATAAGTGATTTACTGAAGTCGGAGAGTGGACACATTGCCACCTTTGGTAACTCTACTAACCTTTGTTATTTAGCCTTCCCAAGAATGACTCCAACTTGTCAAGCTTCATATCGGATTCCAATTGCATATCAGGCCTGGCTTCAATTTCTAAGCAAACCAGAGAGTAAAACTTGTTAATTGAAGGCAAGTAAAGTAAGCCTGAAGACATTTCAGCCATTTTTATTCCTCACCTTCCAAGGGCTTTGTAACTGGAGTGGTAGACTTCTGCCGGTTACTGAAAGGGGATGCTACCGGTGTTAGCACGCTTGGAGAAGCCAGGCCTGCATAAGAACACAGAACATAGGAAATACAGCCCTAGGTCAGGCCACGTTTCCAACAACGGTCACAGGGGGAGCTATTTAGGGAAAACGCTGGTCACTTTGTACAGTCCATCATTCTTCCATGGCCTCCACTATATCCCTGCTGTATTAGGGATGGCAGTGCGACTGCCCTGCTTGCTTCTTAAATCAACAGCAGCCTCATAAATTGTCCCAGTCACAAGAAACAAAACTTTGTTTCCAAGCGTCTGTGAGCGCACTAACGCAAGATACATACTTCCTCTTGAATTCAGCCATTTTGCTTGTTTTCAAGGGAACAGCAGTTCACTTGGTCTACATTTTGGACTCCAGTTCTACCACAAGCCACATTTTAAAACATGCAACTGTTTTGAACAAAAAGATAGGGTTAGCAGGGAAAACACCAAGAATTTGCTTGTACCTTCACTCCCCTGCCACCTTTTTAATTTAAACCCACTTCTCCTAATATATACAGCTGGATGCATCTAACCTGTGAATGCTGTCCCTGGATGAAACGGTAGTTCTTGGGCCCTGTTATGTTTTAAGAACATGTGGAAATGGAAATGGAAATCATCGTCCCCATCACAGCAAGCACTGCTCCCTCCTTTTGTTGTACTCTCCTCCATTCTTTCCAGTAAAAATCATTAAAAAAATAAATCATTCTGGACCCAGTGGATAAAATGACTTTTGTTTACTTTTTTTAATGTGAATCTATGTTGCTCCAGTAAGAGAAATGGCACTCTATAGGTTTCATGGTTTTTATCAGGTAGAAAAGTATATCAAAGCAAAGAATAGCATCTATTACCTCTTGTTCCTGGATATTCAGTAAATGGGAAAATTGACATTTAAACTTTCCTCTAATAATCTATTTTCCACTTAGCATAGCCTACTAATTACTGAGCTACATAAGTTTAAGTCTTCAGTTATTCTGATCAGATTAAACCATTATTGTGCTGGGGGAGAATATACTAGCCACATTTCCACTATCTTCACTGCAAGTCCTAGCAAGTCATAATTGGCAAATGCTAAGAGATTTAGAATATAATCAAGTACCTTTTCCACAAACAATTTTTTTTTTCCCCATTACTCCAGAGACTCAAAATTCCAGCAGGTTTTAAGTCAACTGCTAAAGCCTTCATCAAGGCATATTTGAGAAGACACAGTTCTTAAGCAGCTCTTCCAGGACTTAATCCACAAGACCATATTGAGAATTGCTTCAGATGTTTCTAAAGAACCACCTTCCAATTAGGACTGAAAAATTTTCAGCTGTAAGAAGCAATTAAAATACAGCATCTGTGCACACGTACATAACAAAGATTTAATTTTGCATTGCTTTCTCATCATCTCTTAGATTAAAAACCTCATCGTGATAATTTATTCTTTTAGGGAACAAAACCAGCACACATCTGAATAAAATGCCACAGTGCCACTGTCACTGGATTACCTTCCTTCTCCACATGAATGATTGTGGCACCTAAAGCGATCCTTTCAAGGTATTTTTCTTTTCCCATTAAGAAAAACAAAAGCTTTCACTTTCTATTCCTTTCAAAAGGCTCATATATTCAGGGGAACGGGGAGGGCAATCTCAAAAAGCAGTCTCTGGGCCACCGAACACTTTCTCTTGCCAACTCTCCAAAATAGGTTAGTCTTTGAACACTGACCAGTGGCATTTCCAGCAGCAAAACAGTGTAAGAAGCAGCTAAATTATGTTACCAATAGATGTAATTTGTAATACCATGTATCTCTTTATCTGGCATCAGAATGTGGCTTGGACTGCAAATGGAGTTACTCCTTATTGTAATACTGCCCTCACCAAACAGTGATTTTTTTATTTTTGTGGTTGTCATTTAACTTAAGGTTCACTGTTATTGTGTTTAATAACCAAGTTCTTGTAACAAAATTTAGTCTCCATTAACCACAGGAGATCAGTTTAGATGACTTCTTCCCAAAGCTATCATCTTCCCAGGCACATTGCACGAGCAGCTAAATTTCCACCAGAGTTCAGAGACTCTTGTCCACTTCAGAAGAATGACTGCACCTGGAAACAGTGACCGAGACCAAGAGATCCCATAAATGTCAACATTGCTCCCTTGTTATTTCTACTCCCTGGTTCTATGCAGAAATCTGTTCAGTGACTTCTTCAGCCAAGCACAACACTTCAAGTTGTTGTCCAAAACAGCATCCATAAAAATAACACGTGTTTGCTAAATATTCCCAGTGATCCTAGGAGTCGGGAAAGTGCCAGCAAACAGCAACAACTAGATTTCATAACTTTTCTGGGTTTTAAATTAATTAAAGACAGTGCACCTGGGTTTTAAATTAATTAAAGAATAAATTTCTTATTTATTACAGAATAAATAAGAAAGAATAATCCAATTGTATACCTTGAGTTGTATCAGAAGGAAAAAAGAAACACATGACTCTTCAAGTAATTGACTACCACTGGTCAGGCGGAGGCCAGTAATAACTGGGTGGTAATGCAACAGGATAGACCAAAATGGATTAAATACCAACAGCCAAAAGAAGCTAGACTGAACAGCCTCATGATGTGATATTCAGTTGAAGATAAATAGTTCTCCTCCTCTTGCTAAACACGGATACTGTTTCTGCATAGCTTGAGCTTAACTTTATTTTGACTAGACAGATAAGCAGTGGCTTATTTATATTGGGATCATTTCATCACTGACCTTTTTTTACCATTCGGCCAGCTACAGTGAACTGTGTGGAGTCATTGGCCGCTCCTTTACCCTTAGACTTCCAGGCCTCTTCTCGAGCTGTAATCAGGTGTTTCCTTTCTTCAATGGTCATTTGGCTCTCCTGGTTATCTGCCATTCTCTGCTTTTTGGGGGGAAGAAAGAAAGAGATGTTAAAAAAATAGGTAAAGTGACCAGGATTCAGCAAAAGACTGTCTGAGCATTTCAACTGCCAGCTGCAGAAGGAAAAGAACAGGAGAAAAAAAACCTAGTAAAGTAAAATCAGGCACAGCTTAGTGATCCTGATCCTGAGAAGCTTCACTGTCTTGCTGCCCCATTACACTTTGAAGCTAAGATTTTGATGTCTGCTCTTTGACATTTCTTGAAACTACAAGGCAAATGGCAACCCTCTAAGCAAAGCAAACCATTTACTCTGTACATAATTTTCTAGACTTTGCTCTTTTGAAGCATGACTTGCTACACTAGTGACATCACTAAACTGACTTTCAGCAGATGTTTTAAAGTACGTAAATCTGTAGGTGGCACAGGGCATAACAATGAAGAAATGTAACTTCAGTTGGTGATTTCTGAACCAGTCGCTTATAACTCAATTCCCCAGGCAGGATTAGCAACCTTATTGAAACTGATGTGGCCTATTGTGTACAGGGGGGTTGTACAAGGGGGTTAGACAAAATGTACAGAGGGGGGTTGTACAAGGGGGTACTGCTTAAGTTATAGCTGGCTTGACAAGCTTAGCAGATAGCTTGTTTGACAAGCTCAGCAGATGCCTTATCAGGCAGTACCAAGATAGAACCTCCTAATGAAGAGAATAGCTCATTAAACCAGTTGGACATAGACCAGACCCATCCAGATCCTAAAGAGCATGCATGAGGACCAGAGGTAAAAAGTTCAAGCCTGAGGAAGACTTGTTTACTTCATCTTGAAGTCCCCTACCCACAAGAGGAAGACTACTTACTTCATCTGAAGACCCGTGCCCAAGACCACCAGGAGGCACTGCGCATGTGGGGAGAGCCTTTTAGCTCATTATAATACGAAGTGGGGATAGAATATGAATATGTATAGGCGTATTGTGCAACCTAATACATATGTATGACTTTACAGGATAAATGTAAAAGGAAAACGGCACTGAGGCACGCATGCCTTTTGGAGGACCAATCCCCCGTGCGTCTTCAGCTGAATAAAGCATACCTACTTTACAACTTTAACGAAGTTGTGGAGTCTATTCTGCTATCACTTATCTCTCCAGGGCTGCTCATTTTCTGTTCGCATGTCAGCTTGTTCTGCTGAGTGCTTTTCCAATGACTGTCATCAATACCTCTCCCTCCTCCTTTCTTTCTTTTTTTTTAAAAAGGACATTCTGGGCTTTTCTTGCGTGCTTTGGATGGTAACAGCCAACAGCTTGAGTGATCAGAAGCAATGAGGAGCATTGACTATCTTAGTGCCTTCCTAGCTAACACAAAAGATTGATGACAATACATTATATAGGAAAGAAACTGAATTTACATATTTTGCTTAAGCCAGGTCAGGCCAAATAAATACTGCCTCAGTGCACTTATCTTAAAAAAGCAGCAACATTTCAGGGATTATACTGCATAGAAATCAAGCATAAAAGTATTTTTAGTGCATGACTGTCAAGTCTAGAATTACTTCCAAGTTGCGTGCTGTCATTTTGCTTCACAACCTAGCTGCTAGAATTGAAACACCACATGAAAATCTAATGCTTTAGCACAGCTCTAGCTCATGCAACCACAGAGGTGAAATGAAAAAGTACGCTAAAGCTTGTGAACACAAAGTAAACACTTCTCCTTTCAAGGTACAAGGAAGAGCTGCAAGTCCAGATATTTATTATTTTCTTAAAATAATAAATCAGGCTAAATAAACCAGTCACTTTTTATAAAAACAATTCTGACGGCAGGGGACACACTGAAATAGAGATTTCTAGCTTTCATCATTTACCAAGAACAGTATCCACCAGTAAGTGGATAAAAGTAACACAGTAAGTTTAAGTAACACAGTAAGTGTAAAGATAATCCAAGAAGTAACTTGTACAAGGACTAGGACATGAGAGCCCTCTGCTCCTTTCTCTAGTTCCATGTATCTCTGCAGCCTTCTCTAGTAATGCTTGCCCTCAATTTATTAGGAAAGATAGCTGGATAGCCAGACACTATGACTACAAGTTACGGTAATCAAGATAAAAACCTCTGTTTTTCCCTAGAACTCCAAAATGTTCCCTAGAAATAACAAGATGCAAGTCTATTCAATATCTCTTCCTCATCTGTAAAAGCCTCTGAATGTTTTGAAGAAAAACACTGGAAATAATCTCTATTCGCTTCACCCAGTCTCTACCCATTCCAGTGTCAGCACAGCCACCTCTGGAATGAACAACTGGTAGAAAAAGCCCACAGCAACATACTAAAGGAGATGTGGACAGGAAATTAATAAATACCTAATGAAACCACAAGTGAAATTTCATACACAAAACAAATACATTTAACTTAGTGAGGATGCTGACTTCCATTACAGTATGAGGGGAAGTGATGGAGAGGCAGGAAGAAGTAGAATCATATGGATTCTTCCTTTTTATCTTTTCTTTTAAGTGACAGGGTGCTTGATTTTGAATTGTGTCTCCAGCAAATACCTGAAGCTTCAGAGTCTGCAGAGCTACTGGAAATCCTGAAGACACAGACCTGTAAACAGTGTGCGTGTTAATCACGACATAAGTAAATTGTGAGAAACGTCATAAATTATTCTGGAGCTGTGCCAAAGGAGAGCAGCTGTCTAACAGCAGAAACAAACTTTTTTTAATGGAAGATTTCAAAGCTGTTCCATTGGGCAAAACATCTTTGGAGTTCCCCAAAAACTTAAATCAGACTAGATGTGTAAGTTACAAAACCCAGAGCAATTCCATATTAGATCTCTTCCTAATGCACGATGACTCCCAGCTTTGTCTGTTAATGAACACACGAACTGAAAAAGAAAAAAGATAAACGGAATACACACCAAGCAATCCCTAACCCATTTAATTTGCCATACCAGTCCTGGTGAAAAAACAAAGGTATGTGATGATTAAAGGAAAGAGTAATTTTCTATAGTTGGATAACTAATATGAGCCAACACAACTGTCAAAAGACGTAAGTTGCTGAAACCACACTCTAACTGGAAGAAAATACAGCAAGAAAGGTAAAGCTCGACAAGATTTTAAGTGCAAATTTTACTTCCAAGCGAAAATAGATATGAAAGAAGATTAAATCTCCAATTTGTAACTCTGACATTTTGATAATGGGACCCAAAGAGCCCAATAAAAAAGTCTAAACAAGAATTAATGTGTCAAGAATAAAAAAAAAAAAAAAAAAAAGCTTAGGAAGACAACAGGTCCAATGGAATTTTTTCCATTCAACATAAAAGCTGGTTACATTCAATGAAACATTCAAGTTTATCATGAAAAATACATGCATATGTTCATTTATATCTCATTTCAGACAAATAATAAGTTCATAAAATTAAGTGAAGGAAAAGGATGAGAAGAATTGGTACCCAACAGCATGAAATAACTGGAATGGGAGATTCCCCCCCAAACAAGCAGTGAATTTTTAAAAAAGCTTTTAAAAATGGAAAAATGTATAGGATTGATTAAAAACTCAGATGGAGACAGTATTCAGAAGTAAAATTGAAGCATACAGGTACAGGTCACACAAGCAATGTGTTGTTACAGCAGTTACACTTCCATGAGCGCCTGGAAGACAATCAATGAAGAATCAAAGCACAGGCGCATAATTAATGCTATTCCACATGGCATTACGGAAAACAGGTTTAATCAAAATGGTAAGTTTGATGAGCTGAAGTATGATTAAATATGTTAACACAGTTATCTCTGATTTCTTTAATATATTTGACTTAATCACAGATGATATTCTGAGGGTTTTTTTTGAGCAATATAAAAATACCAGTGCAGCTTACAGGCTGCAAGCTAGTTAACTGACTGAAAAATTATTTTAAACAGAGAAAAGCCATGCAGTGAACTGATTCACCCCAACTTTGAACAAAATGCTTACTTGCACATGGAAAAAAGATATGGTTCTGCTGAGAAAACCCTCAGGATGAGACTAATAGACAGAAGAGTGATGAAAAAATGATCACATAGACTGGGAACAGGGTGGTTAGGGGGAACGTTATCAGAAAAATCTAATAAACCAGGCTTTTAAGAGAAATGTTATTTGAAAAGGGACAAAAATGCAAAAAGACTGAAACAGATGAGAAAAATTCCCATGGAACCAAAGTTGCTCTGAGCAGATAATCTGTACCGCAATAGCTCACCCGTCTCCAGCCTCTACACTTCTATTCACAATGTTGACAAGGTGTCAAGGAAAGAGCTACAGCATTTTTTCAAGATTTGAAAAAAATCAACCTCAGATTAAATCAGATGAGTATGCATTTTTACTGAAGAAAGGGTCAAGAGTTAAGCTTTACCCAGCAAGAATAATTTCAAATGAAAAAATACTTAATATTGCAGTGAATTATTTTCTGTATGTCAACAGCCTAGAACAAAGACTGTTTTTTTCTAAAACATTTGAGAAGGAGCTGTAGACCTAATGCAAGAACAATTAGAACCAGGGATTACTTTTCTCCCCACCAGATGGTTAAGCTGGATGATGAAACTGGTCTTTTCCAGCACTGCGACACGTTTCTTGAGGGTATGCACAGGCATTCCACTGCTTTTGTAGCATCAGTTCATGCTACCGAAAGGCTCACATCCCAGCAATGCTCCATTTTGTACCATACATTTTTTCAGTCCAAGCAGTGTCCCATTTAGCTTGGAAGAACACAGCTGAGAGTGGTCTGTAAGCATGCTGGTTTGTTGTTTGGGGTTTGTTTTGTTTTTCTAATGCAAGAAATAAGAGAATTTATGGTTTTCTATGTCAAAGATTGACTGCCCCACATGGGGAGGTCAAACCAAGAATGAATATAAAAGATACATTTTGCAAAAAGGGAATCCATTTAAAACCAACGTTATAAATTATATAAAAGAATAATCCTAAAAGTACCTATTTGCTTTTTTTAAAACAACTTCCCTAGTTTAGGCTCCTAAGACAAAAAAAAAACAACAAAAAAAAAGGCACAAAAAGAATCCAACAGTTATACAACTATGGAATAGTTTCTGCATTATTTTCTTCTGCAATTTTATATGGATCTTGTTACATGGAGAAAACTGAAATGCAAATGCGTTTAAAATTGGTTTGAGCAAAATAGGATATACCCAACTTGTGCTTACTGCAAACAAAAAAATGAGTAATTGTGCCAGAAGAATCCCAAACAAATTTGTATGCACCTTGACACTGTGCTAGAAGGAAGCAGCTTTCTAAGAGAGCAGGATGTAGCTCACCATTGGGTGTTCCACTTCTAAAATAGATGGGATGAACAGCCCATTGGAGGGACTCCTCTCACGAGTGGAGGGATATTATGTTATTAAGTTAAACTACATATTTACCTTCTAAATACATAGGGCTGGTGAATCCTGTCACAACAGAATTAATAGGTTATCTGAAGTAATTAGTACAGCTATCTTAAATCCAGAGCTTACAGAGAAGAAGTAATGCTTTTCAGTTGCTAGCCCCAAATTTAATTTTTAATAAAAAAAAAAGAAAAAACAAACCCAAAAAATCAGAGTAAATGGTCATGCTCAAAGCCAGCTATGAAAATGAATGTGGAAACAGTAAATAACAGTAGTTGAAACTTTTATCATAGTTTGAATAGCCTCTGCTATAATCATCATCCTCTGTTCTAGCAGTGAGTATCAGTCCCTTGAATTCACTGCCCTTACGCATGCTGGTCAGAATGTACCCCACATGCAACATACACTGTATTCTATATGGGAATAAAGAATCCAATGGATTCCTTATAATCCTAGAACCACAGATGTGACCTGGAATCCAAGGGACAAGAAGGTGGAATAAACCGGGATTATATTTGCATAGACCTTTAAGTGAACTCTCCCTGTTTTGTCATGTTTTTCTTCCAACTTCTTTCTTTGCCTCCTGCCTTAGCTGGTTTTACCTCCAATCATGTGAAACTGGCTCTGTTTGCTCAGATCAAGATCCAGTATTCTGCTTCTGCTCAAAGGCAACTCTGTTATGTAGCTCTAGTGAAAAAAGTTTATATTTCTCATTATCTATTAGTTCTTTGTAAGTTCTTCAAATTGTTTATGATGGAATTGCAGAGGTATGGACATGATTTTAAGGAACACTTGAAGCTTCTCTAACATCCTGAACAGCAGCAAGAACTCTATTCTCAAGCAAACTCAAAGTTTACTCTGTTGACACGTGTTGCTTTGGGAATGTGCATCTTAGATACTAATGTAATTTTCTTAGTCCTCCCTCCAATAATTAAGTAGGAAGTTTATACAGCATTTCACCTTCCATCTCCAAGGATGACGTTCATCAGAAATCAGAGAGCTTGATTCTTTCAAACTAGTACTACACACCTTTAAGGAAGAAAGAGAGAGAAGCAAGAAGATGGGACAGTCAAAGAATAGAAGCAGGATGTGCAAAGGCAAAAATCGTTTAGACAGGGACTAGGGAAAATCACTATAGAAAAGTCACCTCTGAACAAAAGTAGTCAATAAATTAGATGATTTTATGCCTTACATTGTATGTTTGCAATACTTATAGAGAAGTCAGGGCTACACAGCATTTTGTGCTAGAATAAATGCTGTGCAGTTACATATTGTTTTTATTAAAAACGTGCAAGTTTTTTTTTACATTTTATAATGAATGCAATAATGCCTCCTTTATTTACTTCCTCATCTATATAGTCCAACAGATACAGAATTTTTAGAAAAGCAACCATAATAGAAACAGTAGCAGAATGTATATGAAGAAGACTTCAGAGCATAGGGGCCTAGTACTATGTTTCTTTAACAGAGCATTTACTAAGCTGGTTAATCACTTAAGAGGATTATTAATTTCTTATGTAAAAAAAACCCCAACAAAACCTGTCAAAACGTGCTTACTTGAAATTGTTGAGCATTTAAATTGTGCAGACTTTTCCTCACCTGATTAATAGGTAGAAAAGGATGAAATTTATGGAGAGCAGGTATAACGGGAGAGTAAGTAGAAGCATATACAGGTTCCTATGACAAGGACAGAAGCAAAGCAAAGGAATTAGAATAGTACTGTACTGTCAGAAGAGGACTGGACTATCAGAAATGGAGATGGGGCAGACATAACTCATCTCCTAATTTCTTAAGATGAAGGAAATCTGAATCTTTTAATCTTCTAGAAATGTTTCTCCTATGGGAAAGCCAGAGAATACAAACAACACAACAGCATATTTACCAAAGCCATTCCATGTGGGAATTAGAAAAGTTAGTAACAGTATCACTACAACTCAACACAGAACAAAACAGCACAGCCAGAAAAATGCACTTTTCATATGCTGAAAAAATTTATGTCCCTGCTTTCATGTACCATTAAATTGATGAACCATGTCAACTACAATGTGAATAATTCTGCTATAAATTTAATCAGATCTTGCTCAGTAACAAGCCATCTATTTTCTGAATGAACAGAAAGAATGCTTACTAAAATTGGGATACTCAAAAGCCATCTGGAGGGAATTGCTTAGCCCACAGCACTCAGCGAAGGTGGGTTCACCAATCTAAAGCCTACAAATAACCCTGCTTCAGAGCTGGGCTTACCCAAAGCTGATTAGACATGGCTTTATCAGTTGTAATTCTTCCTCCTTTCTATAGGTTAAAGCAAATGTGGAACACATTTGTTCCACATTGCATTCTCTTCAGAATATGGGTAAATGCAGCTCATTAGAGTGGCTCAAAATGAATCTTAGCCATTATTTTCAGCTTTGATTAGAACTGGATACGAGCACTTGGTGGATGCCATATATGAAATGGATGAAACTTTTTATCCACCCAAATTACCACAGCAAGAGACTGATATTTTCCCTAAAGGTCACTTATTAAGGGCTTACCCCCTTTTAAGACTTTCATATACTTCCTCTCTTGAGTAGTTTTGAATGTTTACCCTTAGCCTTTAACACCACTGCTGACCTGCAGTTTGAACTTGCTGTAAGAATTAAGTGCATTTCAAATGTCATTCACTGCTTTAACATTGACTGCAATGCAGCTGGTAATCACATTAATCAGGGACTCTGTTAAAAGTGTCTGACTATAAAGCAGGAATTTTCATTCCAGTAAATTTTACTATTTTAATACTAAGGTAGGATTTTAAAGTTAGTTAATTTTTCTACCTATGAAAGAAAACCCTAAAACTGGAAGTCTTCCATCCAACCTACGATGATGAATAGAGGTATACTGAATCAAAAATATTTTTCTCAAATAAAAGGGATTTTTTCCCCAATGACATTCCTCAGTGTACAGTTGTTCCCCTTGTGTTAGAGCTATTCTTTGAATTGTCCAAGTATGTTTTACCATACACACAATAATTTAATAAGTCTCACAGCTTCCAACAAATTATCCTATGTGCAGCAATCATCAAAACAGATGCTGGACCTCAAAGTAGATCTCAACTTTCCCCTTCTGTATTTCCCTGAGTTAGATCCTTAGGCCCTATTTTTTTCTCATATGAGGTTGCTCCCTCAAGCTTTTCCATGAATTTTATGGGGTTTCTACACTTCAGCCTACATATAAATGGCTATAACACATTTGAAGAAATATCTCACCATGTAGACAACTGTGCAAAAGCATTTTGAGTAGAAGTGATCAAAGAACACTATTCAAAATAACTATTTTATTAAGAGTATGAATCTTTTGACTTCTGTTGTTTATTAGAAATCTAAATGTACTCTAATAACTTCTATTTTATACAGCTATGCTTCAATAATCAAATCTCCAGAATAAGTTAGATAACATACACACAAGAAAACCTAAATAGATGTCTGACTACATTAACAGCAGTGACATAATGAAACTGAAAACTTCAGGCATCATTTTGAACCAGCAGGGCATGACACAACTTTACATACCCTTGCTGTCGATTCATGACTGCCATGTGTGGAAATTGTATTTTAACTAGCTTAAAAACCAGCATTCAGTACAATCCCTGCATTTTTGTTGCAATCCAGCAACAGAAAGTACTAAAATTCTAAAGTACATTGTAGTCTCAAAGCTCTTCTACAAACAGAGACTTGAGTGGCACACTGCTTCATGGTCCTCAAAGGATAATAACCGTCACATTGCTTAATTATCAAGAATAGTATTTCCAGATGTAAGGGCAGCTGACACAGTGTGTTACAAGAACTGTGGTCAAATTAGTGAAGCTTTACATTATTTTTATCATGTATCACATAATGAATCAGCATCACAAATACTAACACAGTGTAGGGAGTTGTGTATCTAGCAAGACTGACTTTTTTTCTTACACATCCAAGATTTCACTCATTGGCAGACACGCAAATCCTTTATTTTAGGCTCTAAATAGCCAAGAGCTAATATGAGCCAACAGAGTGGGTGACCCAGTGTCACAGAAACTCCCACTGCTAGCATTCTTACTTCAAGCTTGTACTGTTCAAGCACTTCATGCTCACTTACTTGCTTTAAAAGCCTAACTTGTGCTACACTGAGTAAAGTCTAAGCACACATGGTAATACAGCAGGGGGGATATGAGTGCTGGGGAATGAGAAGAGAGAACAAAGGTTTTGTCTCTGCCTAGATCTTGGCAGCTGCTTAAAGGTTTTTCCCAACTCCATTGTCTTTAGCTGGAGTACATTTGTTATCTGATCTCAACAGTTGTCTTTTCAGAGACTAGCCTATTAAAAATGCGACCGCAATTTTGCTTTCCTTGCTGAAACTATTTTTGCTTTAGGACATCTTTCAAACTTGCAACTGGATTTTTGAGCAAGTTCACAGGGCAAAACGAAAACAAACCCTTAAATCCAAACTGCGAAATTCAGCTTTCTTGTTTTTCTGCCCAGCTAACACAGAACCATTAAGTCACATGTTCAATAATGACATCCTCAATTTAACCCCAGTAGTGACAGACTGTCTAACAACTCCTTACTTGTAATATACTGATGGACAAGAGACTTTCTGTATTGTCCACCTATAGTATTTAATAGAAGCAGCATTTTAACAGCTAAATAACTACATCCAAAGATTTCTGTCCCCACTAGTAAAATTTATAACACAAATTTTGTCTTCACTTGTCCTCTGTGAAAATACTCCTTCAAATTTAAAGGCTTTTGAAATGGCCTATTTTATCTGACACTGTCATTTTCAAAATACTAGAGTCAGAAGGGAAGCAAGTCTACATTTTGAAGCAAACCTCCCTGTCATCCTCACTTCTCGTGCTTTGGTTCACACCACAGAATACACAGATTTCTAGATCAAACTAAGCCCTGAAACCCACTCCTGGATTCCCATGTAACACAGCGGCTGCTAACAGCAGTCAGGCCACAGGAGCAGACTAAATGTAGCCTGAGGCAAAACTATATTGAAGCAAGACAAGCAAATATGGCATGGTAGTAGTTCCTTATCAGTAATCCTTCTGCTTTACAGATCCAGTCCTGCTGCTGAGCAACATAACTTACATATGCATAGACATAGCCAGAGTGTGCTAGTGATGTGGACTTCTGTTTCCTCTACACCTTTCTATCCATCTCCTACTATTCACTAACGCTGACAAGACAGGTAACATCCTTGTCCAGATGGTTTTGGCTATCTGCAAACGCCAAAGATTGTGCAAGATAACCAACAGCCAAATGGCTCGTGAATGCTTTGGTAGCTGCATTTCTTCAATGTTTCTAGGAGCCAAAATTACTGCTAAAACAAACATATATGCACAGACAACATAGATTTAGGAATCTGAAATTTTTCAAGCTCACCCACACTAAAGATAACACCTGAAATTAAAGTCTTAAGCCAATTTCACTGAGGTGTAAAGGCTTAAATCATTATACCTGTAAGTATTCTAGAAGTCTTACAAGCCCACTTAACATATTCATAATCTGCTGATGTAAAAACACTGCAACCAATACTGCATGTCCCAAGACAGTGAAGACATTCTCTTTTAAAGAACTCTCATGTTGGGAGAACTGCTTTTTAAGCAAGCCTAACAACAAGAGGAATAGCAAGAGCTAGTAGCTAATATTAGGCATGCCCATCTAGTTGGATGTATCTTCAAAAAGCTGCAGCGCTTCAAGATGTTTTTTCCAAACAAGGATAGAGTTACCTTCTTCAACAGCTGCTCAACTTCTTGCATCTGTGTGCTACGATCAGTGACAGGCACTTTTGCATGCTCCTGCTTTTTGCTGAGCCTGCTCTTCCAGTCTTCTTCACCACTCTTCTTCAATAATGCCAACCTAGAATAAAAGCCATGCCAGCAGTTAGCTTTAAACACTGTATTTTGTTATCCTCAAAAGATACCCTTTCACTAACATAATAAACATAATACAAAGCTCACAATTGAACACCAAGTCTTTACCGAACATGTTGAATCATCTGTCAAAATACAGACATCTAGATCTGAGACACACACCCCCGTTAATTTGTGTATTCAGTGGAAATCTCCAATACAGTTAAGGGTGGAAAAGACACGATGCAGATCATCCTGAATATATATATATATATATATATAAAATTAGGTTAGATTAACCACTATTTTTTCCCCTCCCTTCTGTCAATAAGACACAGAGAGTGGCTAGCTCAGTTATGGATGCTTATGCTGTAGATGTCCAAAGTTAGTAAGATGAATCCTACCTTTGGTCTTTTATTGTACTCATTAAAAAAAGATTTTAAAAATTATTTTCATTAAAACCCAAGAAGAAAGAGGTCTATACAACAGGCACCCACAGACTGGATCTCATCAGGCTACTGCTACTGCTTTAACTACAACTCCAGTGACTGAGGTTACTACCAGACTCCTAAGGATCACTTAGTATCTCCATGCTTAGCTCAGGCATTGCTGTGATGCAAATCAGTAGAGCCAATGTAGCAGCAACTTGGTGCTAACTACACTGCCGCCCTGAAATCTATCTGCAAGATTCAACTAATTTAAAAGATGTCCACTAAGTAATTTTTATTTTAGTTGAATTGTTCTACTACATTACTTTCTTTGATCTAGGGCATTTCAGTAAGGATTATACAAACCCTTTAACGCTATTATATTCAAAGAGGTTCAGCAGTTAAACCTATTTTGATGACAAGGTGCCTTTATAGAGATGTGATTACTGTTACACTCACAGTAAAAGTCTTGTCTTGAAACTGAGGAGAAGGAAAGGGTAGGAATGAATAGGTGTAGCCAGAAGTCAAGTTTCAGGCAGCTCCTGTAAGAATGTTAGTATTTGAGAAAGCAGTTATTTCCTTTCTTCCTGCCTAGGTAGGCAGCGCTGGCAGACTTCACATTGTCTGATTGATTCATACCTCACAGCATGGGATGAATAGGGTTGAGAAGAGCTCACAATAAGGAGCTGAGACCATGGTCATTGTTTCCAAAGTGTATACAAGATTTCACGGCCCAGAACTAATCTGGAGCGAATCTATGCATGTGTGAAACTGCAGAGGAGATCAAGATGGGACTGAATTGCTACTGTGCAGTTGAATTATCTCCAGTATGATGTTCTCTTAGGTCAGCTTTGCTTAGAAGTGATCTGCAGTAACTGAAGTTGAAAAGCATTTTGGTCAGCTTTGGCCTAAGTTGTTTGTTTTTTTTTAAATGCCTAGAGCTGCTCAGCATATCAGGCAGAAAATGGCCAATATGAGATAAGTAACTACAAAAAGGAAGCTGACTGTTAAAAGAGTGCAGAAATCTAGCCTGCATAAGAAATTCTTGCTCTGGCATCCATACATCAAAAAAGGTTGAAAATTCAGTTTAGGTTGGGTTCTTCCTGAGAGGAAATGAACAATGGTTAAGAGGTCTGACAGAAATTAGAATTATCTGTAGGTTGCTTTAAATGGTGACCATGACATGCAGCTGATTTCTGAAGTGGAGCTGACTGGATGGCCGCCTAGCAACTTTGGTCTCCATAAACACACAAAGACAGGTAGCTACACACAACTGATGTGCCATTTGAAGTCTTCCAAGACATTTCTCTTCCTGAAGGGAAGACAATTCAAGAAAAGGTTTCCACCACTCAATCAGTGGGTTGGCCCTCGCTGCCTAAGACAAAACACAGCCAAAACTACTCAAATATATGAGCCTTTGCTCCCTCTCACCTCCAAGCTGTGTGTTTGCAGAAGAAGAGAGTGTCTTGTCTTCCTTGAAAAATCATGATTTTCATTCTTCCATGTAATATTGGTAATTCTGAAAATGCCAGGCATACACTCACTCCACAAGGATAATATTAGTTCAGTGAAGTAAGTCTTTGTGGAAAATCACGTCTTTCCAGACCAGCAGGCATGCATCCTGCCCAAATATCATTACATCTGTGGAAAAGCTGTTCTTCCATAAGGTGAAAGAATGTCTGACACAGCCAGAAAGATCCACTGGATGGGAAGATGAAGTTAGTGAATGTAAATGGGGTGAAAAAAAAAAAAATTAAAAAAAAAAAATAATCCAAAGTCTAATAGTTAATTTTTAGCAGAAATGTTCTTTGAGGTTTATGAATACTTGGCACCAGCTACAGCCAAGCAAAAGAAAATGACTGGTTGTAGTTTGGTTTTTTGTTGTATGTGGGGTTTTTTTGTTTTGTTTTTTTTTTTAATTCTGGGCCAAGAAGTAGACTACTGTGGTATTTTGGAAGGCTAAAACATTTTGGTACCAGCCCTGCCATTTACAGACGTTTGTGGAATCAGAATATACAAATTCCTGACAAGACAGAAGGTATTTTCTTCTGTCAGCTTTGGAACTGACTAGACAGTCTTGGAGGCCTATCGGAAGTGATTCCAGACTGACAGTCTTTAACATCAGTTACCCAAGAGATCAACTCAACTGAAGCATTAAATTTAGGATTGAAACAGCTGCTAATACTTGGATCTTCCCTCCCACCTCTTTTTCCCCACAAGAATCAGGGAAGACTCGTCATTTACTACCTATAAACCAGAAGTTATTGGTCTTAATCCTTATCTACCTAGACACTTGACATATTTACTGAAGGGGAAAACAATACATTAGTTAATAATGAAGGTTGCTTTAAACAAACCAATAGTAGACCGAGAAAGATAAGTACATCCTTCAGAAAAGGGACTAAGACTGCACAGCTGTTGTAGATGTCCCTGAACCCTCTTCTTCGTGTTAAGAGGATAACAGGGACTGGAGATGCTCTATCAATAAAGAGGACTCACATACATCCTAGAAATATATTAATTTAAGAAGCACGATTTGGAATCATGTTTAAAAATGAAAAAAAAAATAAAATGGTTAGGAGTTCCTAATATCATACTCACCTCACCAAGTGAGGGAATACTTTTACACAGTCAAAGCTTAATCAGGCAGCTATTTTTATTTATTGGTTCTGCCTTCACTGTAGAAAACGTGAAGTAAAAATATGCCTATTTTTCAACTTGAAGCAAATAATTGTAACTTTACTTACTGGGCTGCTACCAGATGCTTTTACAGTTTGGGACTGAGTTTATACTCTTAAAGTTTTAACTAAACTAGAATGACTTTTACAAGTAATACAGCAGCTATTGGAGCTCCACCCATGAACCTGCCTGCACACGTGCGTACAGTTACATTTTGTTTCAGATCAGAATGATCTTGGGTTGGAAAAATATTTCTAATACTCCCACAAACCCATCCAACTTATCACCTTTCTAAAATCCCTACAGTAAGTTCTCAGAAGTCAAAATGGCAACCATGTATTTCTGAAGTAGAGAAGGAAACATCACAGTCTATCCCCGACTTCCTGTTCTCAACTAATTTAAAAGAGACTCCCATAGACCAATGAAAAACAGGTTATTTAAAAAAGATCACATTATACTTGTTATAACTGGAATCAGAGCCTTGTGAAATATATTGAGTATATCAAGTATAAATGTAACTACAACATGTATTTTTATACATGTGTTTTTATAAATGTAACTAGAACATATATTTTTACAACTTTCATTTTCTGAACTACTTGTTGCTTATTCAGGTGGCTCTTTCAAAATCAGATTAACATGCTCTCCTGAACAGTAATTCTTGTTCACCACCATCTGCTATATAAGCATGTCAGGCAGATTAACTTCATGTTTCTGCTGCTAGCATTTGACATCTAATGAAGCCTCATAATCACTGCTTAGCTTTTTCAGAAACAGGTTTAAAGCTGCTTTTTATACCACCAGCCTAATTACTGTATTTATAGAGATAATTCAAAAAAAGTGAAATTCCAGTACCTTTCCTTAATTGACATCGTTTTGCTAGAATTATCAAGGACATCCTCAGCTGTTTGTGCTTTGTTCTCTCCAACAGAAAACATCTCACAGGAATTCTTATACAATTTGCCTTCCAATTGTTCGGAGAGCTCCTGCAGTCTACAAGATGCCGCAGCTGCAGTTTGTGAAACTGTTCTCATTGCTGATGTGCTGGTGAGTTCAGAAGTAGGCTCAGCATGGTCTGCCCATTCAAAAGAGAAGTGCTGAATTAGACTTAGTGCTACTCTCAATCATATTTCACATTACTAACACTGAAGCAGCAAATCTGGTTTCTAACATTGAAATTACATGCTATCCTAACAGAGGAATAACCCTCTGGCTGAGCTAGAGTACAAAGATGAATTGTGCAATATTATCTGCTGCATAGACTGGCCATTCATGACTGAAATTCACATGAAGCCACACAGTATGTTCAATGTACAATTCTGAACTTCATATGGATGAGCGACAAACTGCTGCTACTGTCATCACATCAACAGGAAAACAAATGGGCAGATGAAAGTGAGAGAGGAACAAGGACTACTGGAAGAGAAGCAGACAAATTAAATAAGAAATAAACATATTAGTAAAGCAGTTGAATACGTAAGTAGCACAGTAGGAGGACATTCAATAGATTAATAAAGGTATTTTGTAGGAGGGTGTTGGGGCTTTTTTTTTTTGAAGAGAAAATTATACTGGTTTTACAAAATTATCAACTAGTAGCTATATACATATGCATGCAATTAATACATACCTATATATGCACAAGAAGGCAATAGTTAAGTGCAGACATTTGACCCAGAGCAGCAAGTTCAATATTTTGGAGGGCAGGGGCAAAGGCAAAAGAGGAAAGGCTAAACCTTAATTTCAGTGTATAACAAAACTTCTTTCTAAATCAGAAAATATAAGTAAAATTGAGCCATCTTTAAAGGCTGAAGAATGAAAATAACAACAAAGAGAAACTGTTTTTGTAAAACTTATGTTTTCACAGTTATTTCTCTACTTTTAAGCAGTGCTAAAAGAAGGAAACATAACCAGTCATACTAATGTATTACATGATGGTGTTTAAAAGGACAGAAACACCACCATTTGCTGAATGAGGCTACACCAATAGCAAGTATATACTACACCTCTTTGCCAAGTCTTGCTTTTCATAACACTTCCCAAATCCATCTTTTCTTCAAAAGACTGGCCTTCTTTGACGTCCCATTTACCTTGCATGCCAGTATCCACTTCCTTCTGATCAAGAGGCTGAAAAAGTGCTTGAGAACTGAACAGTTCCAAGCTGCCCTTCCTCAGGAAGCTGTATGGTGTCTCTTTATGGTAGTCGCCTGTTTTTTCAGGAACAGGATGTGTGGTTTCTTCCTCAAAGGAGCTGTACTTTGTAATTTCATTAGCTTCATGTGCTATAAATCTCCTTCTTTCTTCTTCATGCTTCTTTGATGCTCTTTTGCTTTCTAGCACTTCCATTGAGGGCTGCCATTGTTCTGACTTCTGTGTGCATTTTCCTGAAGAGTCTGAGTTTTCTGCTGAAGAGTGGAATCTCAAATCAGCTCTAGTGGCAGCGCTCACACTTCCATCACTAGCTGGCTTCGTTTGCAGGTCTCCAACAAATGACGTAGAAAGGGCAGATGCCATTGTTGAAATCGATGCTGCAACTGCAGTTGACAGGGCAGTAATTTTTCCACTTTCATTCTGTACCTACGAACACACACACACACACGAACTTAAAAGCTCAGAATTCATCAATTCCTGAGAACGGTCCAATCATGTCAGTTCTTCAGAGGTGTGCTGCTGTGTGAATGTAATGCTCAATAAATATAGACTAGAAGCAGGTAAGGAGAGCAACAATGCCCCCATAATTTGCCTTGCAGATGGATTATTCCACTCAGGGAAGAAACAACTGCATGTGAACAGCAACATCTTTAGTAATAATGGGTGTATGTGTAGCATGCAACACGATGTTGTGACAGGGCTCCACGAAAAGGCTCATACTTGCATGGTACTGCAGAGCACTGGGGAAGGAAATGAGTAGTTCAGGTTCCAGACGCTGGATGACATGCCATGTGCCCTGGCTAATCAACTCTGCGTCTCAGCAGGACTAATTAGCTTTGGCACAGCTCTGCTCTGATACAGTTATGCAGCTTCCAGCTCTGGAGCTAGCTCAGCGCTAGAGAGACTACTCTGTCCTGTCCTACATAGGGCACACATTCCTGACGCTTCTGCCACATAAATCATGTTCACAAGACGCTGTTAGTGTAAGACTTTTTCAAATATAACATTGGCAGTCATGTATACTATACATGTATACATGAATCTAAGAAGAGCATTAAAAACCCCTCCGAATCTGCTTTGCCAGCCTCCACAGTGGAACAGCTATCTTTTCTGCTCTTCTAACATAATAATTTTTAGAGTTTTCCTACAGATAGTTAAGATGCAAAATTTTTCTGAAATGCAGGGCTTCTCTTAATGTCTTCTCCAAAGGAGCCAAAAATCTATGAAAGAGATCAACAAACATGCCTTTGCACACATCAGGAGAGGGTTCTGTTTGGCTTTTTTGTTGTTTTCTTAAACTGCTGGGCTGGTGAACAGCATGCAAAAGGAACAGACAGAAATCATGCAAGTAAGAGGAAATCAACTGAAAACTTAAAATGCACATGCAAATTTCATAAAGCATGGACACCACAGTCATTCATTAAACAAATTGGAAAGCAGAGCACTGCGCTAGCTCAAGGATTCCAAAGCAAGATTAAGAAAATAGTTACCAGTTTACTCTTGTTCCACTGCATCTATCAGAATTAGAAATTTAGAGGAGATCAGCAAAGGGGTTTCAGGTTTAATTAGAAAATACTTACATTTGCAACTATGTATGTTGGGAACATAACCCCTAGCTGTCTATTATATCTTTCTTTTGTTCCTTCCTAGAAAAACTGTAACTGCATCTCAAAACATCCCAAGACTCCAACAATTCACTATACAATGTTTTTTTTGAAAATGCATTCCCACTGAACTTAGTTCAGAGTCAACTCTGGTTTCTTTGGCTAGGTTTGGAAAGAGATAATAAAAGATGCTTCCTCTGCGTTTCCTTGCTTGAAAAGCAAGTTTGTCTGTAAAAGTCTGACAAACTAATGTGCCTGTCACTTCCTTCCCATCTGCTCCAAGCCCATTTCTGTTGACCACCTTCCTGGCTGTCAAACAAGTTAGTGACAGAGTCATTAAAGAGGACAGGCTGTGACAGTGCTTGGCATTTGGAAAAGGCATGAAAAGAGCACCATGTAAGGTGTGGAAATCCTGCTAAATCAATTTGTCAAATATTTACTACTACTTCATGCCTAAGTAAAGTAGGCATAAAAGGTAAAATATATTTCTGTGCAGCTTTGCACCAATATGGTTAGAAAAAGCCTACCTTCTCAGTATTCGGTTATAATATGGAAAATGTATAAGCACAAATGAAGCATATAAAAAAAAAAAGAGTATGAACTTTCTAACACACATATTGATCCAAATCCCTAGAAATATAACATGCATAGGACTTGTGCTTCACTGTTAGAGTGATTTCTTTTAAAGTTCAAACACTAAGGGACTGATGTTTCTGCTGTTGTGAACATCAGCTCTGAAAGACCACTGCTGGGCCATCTTATGCTCACACACCAGTTAAAGGACATTGCTTTGTAGTTCCAATTATATGAAGAATTCCAGAACAGAATTTCAAACATATTCTGCTTTGTGGGAAAATAATACAAATAAAAATATATGTCCCCCCTTCCAGAGGTAAATGACAGAATATGTCCTGAATAATAATGGAAATATATAGTGCTTTCAGGAAAGAGTCTGACAGTTGCACATGACAAAGTTCCAAAATTCCCTGAAAATACCTCTGAAGCACAAGGATATCTGTAACCATTTTCACCCTTTTGGTCAGGAATCTACTTTTAGAAGACATGTAATACTCTTCCAGAAAAGACAGACCTTTTAAAGGTACAACATGTGCTAATCTGGAAGATTCTATACTCTTGAATTACTTAAAGAACACACACAAATGAAATCTGACATTTTAGAGGGTGTTATTCCTCAGTGTCAGAAGACTGCTTCCTGACAAGCTTTTTCCTGCAAATATGTCATAACCCCAGTGTATGGCTCAGAGCTAAGATTGCACTTACCTGCTCAACTTCTCCAAGAGTGACTGGCTGAGTCTGGTAACGAGCATTCATTCTCCTGTGCCTAATATCTCCTCGACTCCTTGTGGGAATGGCCCTCGATACTGGTTGAGACAGTTTGTTAAACAGAGCCATCTTTTCTGCCAGACTTAAGCTGGAAGAATCTGGTTCCTCAGATTGATCTTGCCCCATTGCCTCTTTGGCTGCTCTTATCTCCTCTTTAGCTAAAATTTTTTGGTGTGCTGATGCCTGCAAGCTGAAGAAACAAAACTGGAAATGAGTCTGGAAAAAGCCATTCTGAGGTTTTAAAATCTCAACCTAATAGAAGCAGAACTGCACATGAAGCACAACAGCCAATGTAATATAGCAGCCTAAGTGGTTACGCAGTGGTTCAACATTGGCATGATGAATTCTAATTCAACAGCTGAAGATTCAAAAAAGGTTAAATTTTCATACACAACTTCATTGGATTAGGACACAACAATTTTTTTAAAAGGGGAACTCAAGATTGAAGACAGTCTTTTGAGACCAATCTCTTCATAGAAGAATACAGAGAGACAATGAAGATGCCTTCTGTAGAACAATCACGGGTTCTACAGTGCCATTTATGTAAAATTTGATTTTATTAGAAATAATTTCTGTATCATATACAGTAAAAACATTTAAAACGCAAATTTAAGTTCCAAGTTAGTGCTGCTTTTGGGTTAAAATAAATTGTGATGCCTCTTGTAATTTGAAATTGACCAGAATTCAGACTGTCTTTTGTTTTGAGTTTTCTGGGGTAACTCAACAACAAAAATAGTTGTGAAATATACTCCATTAATTTTGAATATTGTTTGACCAATGCTGAAGGCAGACACATTCATTCATAAAAGCTGCAACTGCATTTGTCTCTACAATAATATATTTTAGTCACCTCTACCATAATATACTTTATTCACCTTCTGCCACATTTATGGAATTAGTAGTATTCCCTTTCAGAATAGGCAAACAGTATTCTCCAACTTTACCTATAGGTGGTGCAATTTCTTATCTTTAATTTTGCAAGCTAAAAAAATACTTGTAGAGACAGACAAAGTGGATACGTACTCCGTGTGAAATCAAGCACCCAGCTTCGATATTTTCAATTTAAGATGACATTACTGTATAAAAAGAAGTACAAGACCAAAGAGGGCTCTGCTAGGTTTGCTCACATGCAAATTAATTTCTTTCATAAAGAAAAATATGCTTCTAGAACAGGTAAGTGTGGTTAGAAAGGTTCTGAAAACAGATTCTTGACATAAAAATAAGCTGCATTGTTTTATCATGCAAACATAAATGAAGTTGGCAAATGTTTTAAATATTCCTGAAATGAGTATTGACGTGACACATTGAAAAGGCATTCAAGACTTTAAAGATTCATCTGCTATTGAGGAATCTTGTGCTCCATGTAACATGCATGTTTATCCCCCCCAGTACCTGATGGGTTGTACAGTGCTCTTAACTACAGTGGGACTAGGTACTCTTGTCACTACTGTGTGGGTATTCATAGAACGTGAAGCAGGGGTAGATTCACTTTAAAGAATTGCCAAGGAGGGAATATTCACAGGGAGAGAGAAGAAAAAAGCATTAAGAAAAGCAATGCATTAAGTGTTAACCACAGAAAAGACCAAAATCAAACCAAACCAAAACAGAAAAAAACCCAAATAGCAATGATTTTTCATTAACTGAGTTATCTGCTGCAGCCTTTACAAAAGTAACTTCAAATACGCTGAAAGAACTAAAAAGCTAGAGAAGCAAACAGACTGTCTCTTGAAGTTACCCATTACCCATAACATAAGCTATCTTTTAGTAGATTGTTAGGTGAACATTAATTCACTTTTTGGTTTTGTATTCCCCAAACCCGACTTTTGTTTCTTTAGGAAAATTTCAAGATGTATGACCAGAGTGCAAAAAACGCATTTCCAAAAAGTACATTTGAGATTTCAGAGTGTAAAATGTTTTCCCCGATACAAATACATTCCATAAGAACTTGTGCAGATTTCCCTCAACGCAAATATCTTTTTCATTTGAGTTACAAAGCAGGGTTATGATTAATCCCCTTTACCTGATCTACAGGTTCATAAGCTTTCTGCCAAATTACAGTTCATGCATGTTATGCTTTAATAGTCCCTCTACTTCTAAAAAGGAATTTCAATATAGTTTCCCCTGTGGTTCTCAAGGAAGTTAGCCTTTAACAATAAATGATTTCCTTGCTACAAAGGTGTAAATACCACATATATGGAACTTATTCCCAGATTTAAAAGCAGGAACCAAAGTTATAGCCAACATATGTAACAAGACTTACGTAGCTGCAATGACCACTTCCTCACTGGTAATTGGTTGTGTGTGTGATCTATCCTGCAAACGCCTCAGTCTTCTTTCTACTGCTGAACTTCTTGTAGGTGGTTTAGGAATATTTTTCATTTCAAATGACTTTTCCATTTCCTAAGAGGACATATATCATAACTAAAACCATGGCTGAAAGTTCTAAACCGGTACTTTCTTTACAGCTTTCTTGCATGCAAAGAATAAATTTCCCAAATGCCCATCTTTGAATTAGAAGTAGGATGTAATTGCACAGAAGGTGTCATGGGCTTAAACCAAACTACGCATCTCTCTAAATGATGTTCTTTAAGAAAGCTTTAGAGCAACAGGTCTACTGTGTAGGTTGGTAAGATGGAAGATGTAGCTTGGACTTGGTTAACTTCATTACACTTAATTCTCACGCACTTGGGGATCTTTAGCGTCTTGTATATCAAAAGTTTAACTCAGCCTTCTATTAAGAAAATTTAATACTTACTCTAAAAAGCAGCCTTTTTGCAGCTACACTTAGTTTGGCTCGGTCATCCATTTTTTCTTCATCTACTCAAAGGAAAAAATAAGTGAGGCTGAATGTAATTAATCAAGCTCATATTAAATGCAAATTGTTGTTGTTTTTTTTAACTAAATGATTTCTGAATTCCTCAAAAATTACGTTTGAGTAAGATAAGAAGTCCCACTAGCAAGTAAGCTGGTTGTTACTCTCAGGAAACAGGTTGTGTAAACTTCACTTGTTTTTACATGCAATGCTTCACAGGAAAATTCTTAACATGATTTGAGAACAAAAGAATTGTTTTCACAACAGTTATTGTGCATTTGAGTTATCCAAACAACCCATTATAAATATAATCCAAACAGTTATGAATATAATCAAACTTACTCTATCGGTCTATGTTAGACAAATGGATCAAGAATATAATCAGACTGAAAGACTGTTTTAAAGGTCAATATTAATCCCGCTGTATAGAACATCTATGTTCTATTATTGACCATACAAGACGGTTCCTCCTGGAAGCTGGTCATTCTGATTGCTACCTTGTGTCCCCATTTTTCAGAGACTCATCTGGTATCCATAAGAGTTGAAATTAGCATCCTCCAGATCCAAGAACCTGCATCTCAAAGCTGCAGAGAATATCAGCTTCCAAATAGCATAAGGCATTAAATTTGAATTTAGCTATTCAGGAGATTACCTACTTGATTTGTGCCAGACTTGCCAAGAGTGACAAGAGGGAAAAATAAGCAAGATGACAGACTAAATTATATTATTTAATAACCAGCATAACTTCCTTAGCTAGAAAACTATCTAAGGCTTTTTTTTTTTATTTGTTAGTCCTAGACCAATGATGAAAATGTGTGGTCTAATTTATTTTTTATTTATCGTCTACATCAGAAAAAAAACCTCACAACCCTACACTGAAAAGCATCAAGCAATTCTCCTCTTTTCCTCCCACATGAAGTTTGGAATCCATAGACAGACTTCTGGACTTAAATGAATTTGAAATCAAGTCTGTAGTAGACATGGCCTAAGGAAAAGTGGTACTTCAAACATATTAGTGGTAACAAAAGCTATTTTCAACTGGACTTTGTTTGCATTATCAAATAGCTCTTCAGTGAAAACAAAACAAAACACATTTGCTCCCATTTCTTCCTTAGAAAGTAGTGTGGTAACATACCTTCAACAGCTGGTATTTCTGCACTCAAAATTGACCTGGCAAAAATTACCAAACAGAAACAAGTTAGTTGGAAATAAGACATCAAAAATTAAATTCAAACTCCATCTGAAGTAGCAGGACCTCAAAAATCTTAAGAGCTGGAAAACTTTATCTATACTTTCTCAAATTTCAACAGTTTTCATTTTGACATCCTTTAATAAAGCAGAAAGGCAAGCAGTTGCAGCCAAACTTAAATACAGTAAAGGAAAATTATTTCCAGTTCAACTTGCAGAAGATAAAAGTCTAAGATTTGCTGCCAGCTCTTTTAACATAAAATACATATCTTTGGTTGTTTCCCAAAAAAAAGTAAATGATAAAGCAGAGTAGACTGAAAGGAAATTCTTTATATAAAACCAAAAGCATCTATCATTAGACAGAACCAGACAACTATAATTCTTTATGATGATTCACTGTTCGTCATTTTACGTGGAGGGGATTTGCAACAAATTGCTTTGGTCGGCAGTGTTTTTGTTTTTATTTTATAAGAAGCTATAACAAATACTGATTTGTTATAAAGATAAACAATAATCTTGCAAAATGCTTATGCTAGCAAATGAACAAAGTCTCTTCACAAGCTGATTCATGTCTACCTGTACCAGAATGCTACACAGAGCTACGTACATGCCTACCTATCTGTCTCCTTTCGTTCTGCTGAGGTTATAGGTTGAGTTTTAAATCTCTCAGAAGTCTTTCTATTTTCACCAGGAGTAAAATAGCGCCTCGGCCTTCGTGGCCCTCTTTCACGGTCACCATTGGCAGACAAAGTGCTACCTGCTGCTGACATCTCAAACCGAGATTCACTTTAAGACCACATGATAGAAAGTGCATAGAAAAGAAAATAGGAGAGAGAGGTAAAGCATAGATGTAAGCATCTCAACAGTTTACTACAGATCACTCTGCATGCTCCTCCGGTAACATGCGCAGACGTACACATTCCAGCTACCCCACATCACAACTGGTACTAGCAAGCAGAAGCACAAAAGCAGGATTCAAACCATCTCAGCCTCCAGTACACACTGGTGAGAGCTAAGCTGTGTGCTTTAAGTGCCGAACACGACTGCTGTTGAGTGTGTGTAATTTTTGCCAAGGACGTGCAAGTTTCACACGAAAATATGTCTGAAATGTCACCTACAGTTCTGTTTTCTTGTTGGCAGTAGCAGACTCCAGAAAGACATTACGGAGCTGGGCAACAGAGACTTTTGTGTCAACCATGCCAATCTCACCATTTGGTGCATTTGCTTCCACACTTTCCTTACTTTTAGAAACTTCTAGCTTAGGAGGCACAGTATAGTCAGACATTGAACGAGTCAGGACTTTATGCTTTGCTGTCGACACTTTCCAAACAGGAGCCTTTGCCTTGTCAGACTGCATTACAGACCCACTCTGTATGTACATAACAGCTTCACTCCTTTCTATGTTCTCAGTGGTCTTAAACTGCCGCTCAGGGGCCTGCCTCTTATTGCACTCCAGCTCTCTTTGAACTTCTGAGTTAACTTTCAGCTTGCTTGTGAAAGAGGAATTCCCCACGGGAGTATCCAATTCTCCTCCTCCAAAGAGGCCTTCATGGTTCTTCCCTTGCTTGCGAATCTCAGATGGCAAAATCGGTCTTCTGCCTTTGGAAGCTTGTTCACCCTCCAAGGAATCTTCTTCATCAGGCTTTGCTCCATAACCAAGTGCCTCTTTCTTTTCACTCTCTGATGCAGTGGCTGCTGATGATTTTGTTAAGAGGCTAACACTGTCTGGCAGGAGGCAGCTGCCAACAGAGATGTTTGCTGGTTCTTCTGTTGCCATCAGCTGAGCTGTGTGAGCAATGCCAGCAGGCTGAATATAGCCATGTATCGGTTGGCGGACTGAACTTACGGGCTGATTTATAACCCTATCAAAGGCAGACGTTTCTGTCTGAAGAGGCGTGTAGTGGGCTGGCACTGGATGAGATTTTCTCTGAGATACTGTGTCTGTGCCATGTTCAGGGCTTCCACGAGCACTTTCCTCTTTCACCAGTTTCTCTCTAACTTTTACTCTTTAAGAAAGAAAAAGGATTAAAGCTGTGAACAGCAATACCCAATCTAGGAAGGATCATAAGACACCTACTGTGGGTACAGGCAGCAACATTGTATTAAAATAAAAGCAATCAACACATAGAAGAAAGCGATGGTATGATGCAACACCTTCCACCCCCTAAATCATAGCAATAACATTGCTCAAAAATGTTCAAGTGATTCACAGGACCTTGAACATGCATGACTCCTCAGAAGGTAACCGAGCAAGCTCTGAAAACGTACAGCATGCTCCCACGAGGTCACAACTACATTTGTCAAACAGCACATACCCATAGACTCAAACAAACAAGATGATCAAAACTGCTTTTTATATTATCAAAGTGTTGGGTTCAGCCTGAAGTTGCAAATTCTGCTGACAACCATGTATTTAAACAGATTTTGAAGATGTCTAAATACTAGGGAGCTTAGGTCATATCAAGATGCTGTTGCATTGGGGGAAGGGATGAAAGAAAAACATTTTTATCTCCACCTAGCCCTTCAGACATTTTGCCAGAGGCCTTTTTATTTCTGCTTTTGTATATCATATAAGATCTAAAAATCTTACATGTAGTGTAACCTGTTTCAGTAAGTGAAAAGAAAAAAAAAAAACACATTGAAAATGCAAGCCCAAAGTCAAACTATGGGATGGCTGTTGCTCTTCAGAGGGCTTGCAGGGGAGAAAAGGATTAAAACCAAAGCAGGCAATCTGTTTTAAAACAGATCATTACATTTTAACATGCAAAACTTACAGGAATGCTCCCCCAAAGTTACCTTACTTCAGTGTGTTTTCTAGAAACGCCTCTAGATTTGCTATCATCCATGCAAAACAGAGTTGTCTTGTATGTTTAGACACTTAACGCGACTGCACTAAGGGAAGGCAAGCACATGCAGCCGGAGGCAGCCTTTGCTCTATGACTACAACTGCAGGTAAGCTCTCCAGCAGCTTTACAGCCATGCTGCATGTTCACACAGCTTACAGGGTGAGTGTTTGTAAACACTGCATATATGGTATTAAAAATGAAAGCCCTGTACTTCCTCCCTGCCCAATGGGTATAAAAAATGATTTTAATTCTGAAGGAGAGAAAATCAAGTACAATGGGAGACTAGCTCTTTATTTGAAAGTAAGTAATCCAGCTCTAAGTATGTGCAATTCCAGACTTGCTACCAACAAACTTTTTGGAGTTTACTAAATAAACCCCAAGATTTTGGAAAAAAGGCAAATGAATAACTGAAAGAATAATTCTGGATATCCAAAGTTATCTGAAACACCAACCTTTCTAATATCTTGGTGTTCCTTATCTCTGAGGTTTGGTGCACTTACCAGGAAACTCCTCACAGTTACTTAAGTACAGGCAGTGTGTTCAGTCTGAAAAAGTGATTCTTTAAACTACATGTACCAAGCATTTTCCAAAACGCTCACACTAATGTTAGTACTGGGTTATAAGAATTACTTCCATTGGGAACATAGAAATGATTCGTCCTGCAATGCACCTCACAGGGGGCTAACCGCATGCATTGCCAAATGGGGAGAAAGCAGCTGCTTCATTTACTTTTCAATAGATTTTTCCTTTCTCTTGTACCACCTCCTTTGGAATTCAAGGTATTAATTATAGTGTATGCTAAGAGGACTGATGTGTGGTACAAAAATCTGCTGGTTTGATGAGTAGAAAGTGGGATAAAATAAGTGATAAAAGTTAGTGGAAGCCAGAATGATACTGTGGAAGAAGCTAGTGGTGTTTGTACTTCATCAAAATACCAACTGGTTTTAAGCTACAATAAAAGCAGATGCTTCTGAAAAGTTTCAACAGATGTTTATCCCCAAGAAACAACTTTTCAACTTGCTGCTGTTAAAGGAAAATTAAAAGGTGTTAAGTGTCAAGTGTTAAAAGAAGACTGAGTAAAGGGAAAGAAAGGGGAGGTTTGAGTCTGACTGTTAGCCACACAGCTATGTTTTATGATACCTGGAGGGCCAGCTGATAAGTGAAGGTGTGTCCCCTTCCGAATCTTTTTGAAGAAACCATTCAGGTTTTGCTTTCCCTGCACTACTACAGAAAACAGAACTTCAGGTAACTTTTGAAATCTCGACACATGCTCCCATTTATTCACCCAATCTTCCCTCCCCACCACTTTTTTTTTTGTTTTCTAATTACTCAATTACAGAGGACTGTTCATAAAAACAAAAGCACAAGCACATTAATCAAATTGAGAGGTATAAACTGTGAAACAGACTAACATCTAAAAAGTATACTGAGTGCTAAATATTCTTCAAAGGTAACTTTACCAAGTGTGTACTGTCCAGAATTTGAGAAGTGAAAGCAACTACACAATCTTGTTTTTGCCATTTGCCATTGCAGGTCAATGTGAAGGAGTTTATATAAGCAAAACCTAGAAAAGTTGCTAAAACCATTTCTTTAATTTCTGGTTTAACATGGTAAAGATCACTGGGTCCAAATCAAGGTAGCAATATGAATTTAATGAAGTTAGAAATTCAGATGGCTACATCATACTTCCCAAGAAATTCTCAGGATCATCTGGAACCCCTTGTAGCCCTGTAGCTTCAGAAATGCAAACTCAGTTAGATCAAGTAGAACATGCTGTGTCACTAGAAGACAGGGGAAAGAAAAAGATTGAAAAAAAAAAGTAAACCCAATTTGATCTTGTCTTGATTTTATTTTGTTTCCATTTTGGAGTTGAAAGCCCAAAATGGACCAAGAGCACTGCAAACTTCTAAAAGCCCTGCAGGAAAGGGTGTTTCAGACTACCTACGCACCTTTTCTCAAATACTTTCCTAATGCCCACCTTCACCTACAGTAGATCACATCAAATACTTTTAACCTTGTAAGCACAGACTGTCTGGCCACATTACCATTTACAAACACACCCCCTGGAGCGGACAAGCATCCAGGCTGCTTTCCATTACCTATGGATACATCTGGAAGAAATGGCATGGCAGTAGAAATATTTGAGATGAAAATCCCAAATTAAGCTCCAGGTCATCTACTTCAGTTTTTCTTAGCTGGTCATTTAATGAAAATAGTTGAAAAAGTAAAATCTACTGTTCTTAAGGTAACAGTGCATTTACTGCAAATAAGTTTAAATTTGAGAACTCACCTACAGTTATCACCCTATCCAAATCACTTAGAACAAAGTCAAACACCGACTGTTAGAACACATTTTGTTTTTCCAAATGTTTTTGAATTCTGAAAGGAACTGACCAAATAGGAGGTAAACACCCTTCAAAGCAGCTGACCCAGTTGCTGGAATTGCTTTGAAGCAAGCAAACTTCCTTCTCCTCTCTTAATGTGTACTTTGGCACATTTTTATACTGGGTATGGCCCAAGCAGCAATTATTTGTACTTGACCATTCATCCTTTGAAGAGAGCAGTCAGAAGAACGCAAGCCATGTTTTGAATTTAGAGTTAATCAGCCACTTCAGCAGCCAAATGCAGACAATGTCAAATGTAGAACTTTGTTGTCTTCTCAGTGATGGATAACAGGATTAATTATTAAATCTTCTTAGGACTGAAGGCACAAAGCTTTCACATGTATTCCAAAGCAAGCTGCATTTATTTTCGGATTTGAACTCCGCAAATTTTACAAAACCAATCTTGCAGTCTGCATAATGTGGAACTGACTGCAAGACAGCAACCACCTGGAAAACTGGCATTAGCCCTTATTTCGCTTGTGCAAATGGCCTTATAGAAGACCACCACACAAAAACTTTAAACAGAGTGCATGGAAATAGGCAGTAACTTCTTTACACTCAGAAACAGGGACAAAAGTTTCTGAGAGGTTATTCTTAAAACTCTGAATATCACACTATTGAGTATTGAGTATGTACTGGCACTGGAAGTTGTCAGGGTACCAAAATGAAGAGCAGGCTCTTGGAAACTTGGCCTTTAAAATACTACCTACTACCTACTTGCACATCCAAACAAGACCAAATCCTAAGCTGAAATTCTTGGCTGCAGTAAGTTCTACACCATATCTTGGTGGATGCAGATGAGTTCCTTCAAAAGGAAAGACAGACTGTAACTGTGGGAAAGTTGTTTTACGCAAATACTGATCCTAGCTTCATCCAAAAAGAATATGAAATTCGTGATACTGCAGTCAGTAGTTTGTATTAAGTTATGACTTATTCACAGAATCATAGAATGATTTGGGTTGGGAGTAACCTTTAAAGGTCATCTAGTCCAACCTTTGCAATTAAGAGGGACACATTCCACTAGACCAGGTTGCTCAGAGCCTTGTCTATCCTCAGCTTGAATGTTTTCCAGGGATGGGGAAGCCACAACTTCTCTGGAGAGTCTGCTCCATTGTTTCACAACCCTCATCAAAAAAAAATCTTTTTTCCATATACCTATTCCAAATATACACTAATTAGTTTAAAATAACTAGCCCTTGTCCTATCAGTAGAAGCCCTGCTTAAAAGTTTGTCCCCATCTTTCATATATGCGCCCTTTAAGTACCGAAAGGCTGCAATGAGGTCTTCTCTGGAGCCTTCTCTTCTCCAGGCTGAACAAGACTTTCCTCACAGTAGAGGTGTTCTATCTCCCTGATCATTTTTGTGACCTTCCTCTGGACCCTTTATTACAGGTCCATGTCTTTGCTGGGCTCCAGATGGAGCTTCATAAGAGTGGAGGAGCAAAATTACCTACCTTAACCTGCTGGCCACTCTTCTTCAGATGCAGCCCAAGACATAACTGGCTTTCTGGGCTGCAAGTGCACATTGCTAGCTATTGTTCAGCTTTTCATCTACCAATACCCCCAAGTCATTCTGTGCAGGCCTGCTCTCAATCCTATTATCCCCACCCTGTATTGATACCAGGGGTTTCCCCAACCCAGGTGGAGAACCTTACACTTGGCCTTGTTGAACATCATGAGGTTTACATAGGCCCACTTCTCGAGCTTGTCCAGGTCCCTCCAAATGACAGCCTGTCCCTCAGGCACATCAACTGCACTACTCAGCTTAGTGTGATCTGCAAACCTCCTAAGGGTGCACTCATCCCCTGGCTATGTCATCAATGAAGATACTGAACAGTGCTGCTCCCAACATGAACCCGTGAGGGACCCCACTTGTCACTGCTCGCTATCTAGACATTGATCCACTGACCACCACACTCTGGATGTGACCATCCAACCAACTTGTCATCCGCTGAACAGTTCACTAATCAAATCCATACCTCTCCACTTCAGAGAGAAGGATGTTGTGGAGGACCACACCAAATGCCTCACACAAGATCAGACAGACAACAACTGTGCCTCTTCCCTTGTCCACTGGTGTAGTCACTCTATCACAGAAGGCCACTAAGGCAGGGCTGTCCTTGGTGAAACCATGCTGGCTGTCTTGAATCACCTCCTGTCTCTTGCTTTCCTTTCCTTTCTTCCTGGTGATCAATAGCTCTGGTACTCTATGGAAACCATCCTTTAAGATCTGCCAGATCTGTTCCTGCTGCTTTTGCTCCACTGTCATTTGTTAGTATTTCACTAATACAGAACAGAGAAGTAAAACCAACCCTACCACAAACAGGATGGAGTTTAAACTCTGGAATGGTCCTAACACCAGAAACCACCTGAAAATGGATCCTACCATTTCATTACGTGGAAACAGAGAACAACTAAGTATCAAAAAAGAAAGACCTCGTAGGAGGGGCCTGTCTCAACCAGTGCTTATCAAACACAGGTGATCCCTTGGTGTTCCACACAGCATCAGATCTCATAGGGACGTTGAACTTCCAACAAATGAAAGAGCATGCTCCCATTAAAAACACTGCTGCCTTAATTATTTCTCTTCTGCCCAACTTTTGCAGCATCTTTTATTATCAAAAAATAAGTAATGCCAGGAGTGGCAGCTTTAAAAAGAAACCGCTGGAATTTGTGAATGATTTGATAATGCCTTCAGCCTGCTCCCTCTGACCTCTTCACTGGTTTATAGAGCTGCATTAGAAAAAAACACATTTGCTAGCTAAAAATGAGAGTGCTTTATAAGGAGGCCTGATGTCTCAACATTAAAGGCTAATCTGTGAATGAGCAGAATCAGGTGCCTTTCTATAGCCAGCATGCTGTTTCACCAGGGCAGCTTCTCCTGTGTTGGATGAGGTAACAACCTAGAAGGCATTTCATTGTTCAGTGTTTCATTGGTTTCTCCTCACAGAAACAGTGACTAGGATTGTTTTATGAGAATAAAGAAAGTAAAACCCCCTTTTCCACTGCAGCAGACATTCTTGGCTATGAAGTTTGATGGGCTATTCTCTATGGTTCCCTAAGATTGAAAACTTTCTCCCTTCCTTCACCTTATAAAACAAAAAAAACAATCTGCCAAAGGTCCATTGCTCCAATATCCTTTCCTATCAGTAACTGGATTAGTCAACAGATTTATCTCAAACTGACCATTTGAAGATAAGGGATAATGTTTTGTAATACCTGAGTTAAGACTGCTTCAGACACAATTTTTTTGGAGCCTAGAATAACCCAGTCAACTCAAGGGGTTTCAGTACAGCTCTGGTCTCAGCTGTATGGATGATCCTGCAATGACTATTTTACCTACTGTAGTAGAAAAAAACGTAAGCTTAAAACATAAACTAAATATAAGACAGTACTTCCTAAGTATGTTGACTTACTTTCCCTCTGATGGATTTACTGAATGAAAATATTCCTTTAAAACCTTTCCTTAACTGGAAGTGTCCAACAATAGCTCATATAGCCATGTATCCACGCAAAAGAAAGTGAGCAGGGTTAGAAGTCACCCGAATTATGGAAAGCTATGAGAAAAATATTAACAGAGTACTACTGGTGTGCCTTATGCAATAAAGTGAAACAAAAAAGAAGGCTAAGTACATTTGAGCAGTTTACAGGCACTGTAAATAGATGACTTAATCAATCCACCCGTTGGTTAACCTTTGACATGGAAGATTCCTTCATCATTCAAACTCAAAAGTACGCTTGTGAGACGTAACAAAAAGGCCACAACAAATAAGAATTATGTTTTGTGATTTTGATGGGAAGGATAAAAAAGTCCAGTCAATGTAGCTTGGTTTTGAATCTACTGCAAAAAATACCAAAAAGTGTGAATGGTCCAGTTTATGCCAGTTCATTTCAGTTTCTCAGAAACAGTCAGCACTGCTCAGCCTGATGCAGGTGTGTCTACAATTAAGTTCTCATTACAATTCACATAATTTTAGTTGCAACACTTTAACTTAGGTTTTTACAATTATGATTTTCTATCTATCACCTACCTAGAAATAGAAGAATCACACTTAAAGAAAATCATACTCTCAAAAAATGCTTAGTTGTTATGGTGACTGAAAACAATGCACATTTTGACAGTCTGTTTTTGCACTACAGTGTAAAATTACAATGGAAAAATAGCGAAAACAATTTTTTTTTCCTTCTGAAAGGATCTGGTTACCCTATTACTGACGTAAATTTGTCAAACCTGAAGTAATTGAGAATCATGTGAGGGAGACGGCTACATTTTCCAAATTCAGCATGGAATTTTAACTGTCCCCTTTGCCCCTTCACACACACAACCTCGATATTATCTGAAAGATTGACTACCACAGTTCAAAAGGGTTTTTACACTTTCACACCAGGAAAACAAATCAACTACTATTTCAAATGACCCAAGACAGTTTTCAGCTTTTGACTCTGAGAACTGCTTTATTTTGGCAGAAGCTGTCATGACGCTATTGAAATCTTTACTGAGGAACAACTTGCTTTTAACAGGAAAACCCCACCCAAACAATTTCAGCCTATAGAGTAAAAAAGTTAAAGGCTTGCTCTAACAGGTTATGGAAAAAAAAAAAACAAACCCTAACAACCACCTACTCACAAAACAAAACAAAAAACCCCAACAGAATTAGACTCGTAACATCATAACAGCTTCAATTTCTAGTTTGTGTAAGTATCTTAAACATAGTTATTCCACTCCCCTTGCAAGTGCCTAATTTTAGCATAAATTCTATAAATATAAGGTGAAACCACGGACATATCTAATAATAGAAAAAGACACCCACCCCCTTGTTTCAGAAGCACACTGTGGTACAGTAAACCCAACCAATCCACCCTGAGACATCCAAAGCCACTATTCTTCAAGGGTAATAAATAAGTTTGCATAAATACTGTAGACATTGCTGCAAAAGGTGATTAAGGTAAAGGAATCTACTGTACAAACAAACAAATAAAAGTCATGCTTACCTTTGTCTGATGTTACTGTGCAAGGGCTGGTCATTCTGCAAATGGATTGGTGAGGCTGCCCGCTTTGGTGAAGAGAGGGACTCTCTAGGGGTTTGCTTTGGTGATATTGGCACTTCATTGTAGGAGGAAGATTCTCGTGCAGAAAGTGAAAGAGAGATGGAGCTATCCAAGGTTGCTGAAGGGTCAGAAGCCTGTCTAATGGCACTGTCATCATCTGCTTTTCTATCACTCTTTTCATTTGAGAGGTCTTCTTTATCTGGAACACCATCTTTTTCATGGCTTGTGTACTCTTTGGATTCAGAAATCACACTCTTTAACTCCTTCATTTCAGTTCTGGACAAATATGAGGAGCCACAGTCCTTGTTTTCATCATCTTGCCTTTCACTTTTCACTCCCTTTCTTTCCACACTGTCAGGATCTTTCCTTGCCCGTGTATATCTGGATGAGTAGTCAGAATCCAAATCAGTATCAAGAGATAATCCATATTTTTCTGCTAGCTGGCGCCGCCTCTCTGCCTTGTACCTAGCTATTCTTTCTGCTTTTGACTCTAGTTCCTGGACATCCATGTTTCCTGTACTATACAAGGGCTCTGTATTACCTCCTGTGGTTTCTGCTCGATATCTGGATGATCTGGGTTGTTTTTCTACAGAAGAATCTGAAGTTTCCTCCTCCTCATTTGATCTTCCTGTTGAAAGTACAACAGATATGAGCAAATCCATCCCAAAACTTTGAGTATTTTACCTATCATTCACACTGAATAAACAAAAAGCTTCCCATTTTCTTACAAGTGTACTAGTGACTGCACAGACACATTACATTTTGACACTTATGCCTCCAAAAGCATATGCAAATTGTAAAGAAATGTCTTAGTTAAATATGTTGAGTCTCATATCAAAAGACTGTTGTTTTAAAACAATATGGATAACCAACCTTGTTCAAGTAAGACAGCTGAAGAATTAAAAAGGCAAGTTAAAAAGCCTTCTGACCATGGCTTTTCCATAAAGCTCCTCTCCATGTACAGCACAAATGATAGAGTAGTAAACATGAAGTAACTCAGTAATGCAAAATTGCCTTAAATTATACTACTTACCTAAGTGGGGACTGTATGGATCAGTTGCACGCATATATCTTGGTGTATCTTCCTCTAATAAACGGTGTGTGACTGAACCTGGACAGTTCTGTAGAAGCATAGGTTGTGTATCATTTTCAATTCCCTCTAAGCGTCTAGCTATTCTCTCTTTTCTGAAAAAGATGTAAAAAATGTGAAACCCAGCATCTTTGAAGATTTGAGGGGAGTTTCTAAGAGGAGGTAACAAAACAAACTGTGTGTTTTGTTTTACAGGCCAAAGGCTTTTTGTTCTTTTACCTTTTCATTTCCAAAAAATCTTGGTTGTTTGGTTCAAACAGTTTTCTTAATTCTGAAACTGAGACAACAAAAGATTATGCAGTTTATAAGCTGCTAAATTGCAGCAACTCAGAAACTTGTTAAAATGCTTTAGCATAAAAGGGAACAATCTAATAAGAGGTATGAAATTGCTTTTGTCAGGGTACAAGTATTTTCCTCTATTTTCCTAGTTTATTAAGCTTGCATTGTCAAAAGTGCACTTGGCACATAGGTGTAAGCATCAAGGAGTCCTCTGCTTCAGAGAGAATCTGCTGTGCTATTCTAGGAACTTTCAAGATCTTGTATAAACTGGGCAAGATATATTTTTATTAGATGGGGTCAAGCTTGCATACTACTGTAACTCATTTCAGTATCAGGTAGTATAGAATTACTGCTTACCCTGTCTACACAGAGGTCTAGGACTGACCTATTTGAAGAGAAATATATTGAGCAAATCCCAGTAATTCACATTTGGAGTGAAAATTACTGCGTTTCCTCATTATATTCCTTCATGGTTATCACTCTCTACTTTGCTAATTTTCCCTTATAGTTTTAATTGGACATAATTTCCCTCTCTCCCCCTGAACTCTTTGGTAGTGTTATGTGCTAGCAGATAGCTGTACAGTTCAAAAACCAGCAGTGAACCAACAGGAGGCATGAGAGATGAAGTAATTCCTACATATATATATATATACACACACATATGTGCACAGTTACCAGTGATGTTTGCAAACCACACTGGAGCAGCGAGTGCTACAAAAACAAGTGTGGTGTGGCTCCTTACCACTAAGAAGAGAAACCAACCCCAAGGCTATCAAAGGATGCTGTAAACTAGGGGTGTGGGTGGGTGGTGAGTACCCCACACTCACCCTATCATTGCCTTAGCAAAGATGTTAAGATGTGGTGCTAAAACCTGTGGGCATTTATTCTGATACAACACAACTCTGAAGTTCTGATCCTGCTGACTGAAAGATCAAAAAGCAAGCTCAAGTCTACAGCCTGCTAAATCAGCCCTAGATTAACACTAGAAATGCCGATGAGTCAGGAGTGTCCAGGAGATACTGTTCCACATCACTGCAGAAGTAAGGATGTCAGCTTTTTTCCCTACCAGACTCCACTGCTCTACACACTTAGAAGATAAACATTATTGAAACGCCACCCTTTTAAAGGTCAGACGCACCTTTTCTCCCTTTCCTCTACTGCAAGAGCTTACATGCATAGCTAAGTCAGGGTTTCAGCTTAGCTGACAAATACCCAGGAAGCTTGCTGTTTGCTCAATACCAGTGCTGATACCTCATAGACACTATTGACATTGCCTGTCACATCAACCTTATGTGCTGAAAAGCCACTAGAATTCCAGGTAAAATATCTTAGATCAGCAAGAATTAATGTATTCTGATCATGACTACTCAGAGAAGCAAATGAATGAGGTACAAATATAGCATCTGAGGCTACAGCTGAGTGCCTACTGAAAACATGTGATTAACAGCGGAAAAAACCAACTGGGCCACTCTCCAAAAAATCCCTTTAGTCTACATTTTTAAAGAAAGCAGACTCAAGCTATCCATTTCAATTTGTCAAGCCAAGTTAGCTCAGACTGTGATCACGCCATGAAAATATATAATATGTATACATTTGATGCAACTAGCAGTGCAGAATAGCAACGTGTGCAGCTACCTAACAGTACCAACACAAGGGGTGCTTCTTCCATGCCTGATTTCAGCATCTGCGGCAAAGCAGATTGAAGCCTTTGCTGTTGACCAGGCTGACAGTGGAAGGTAGACACTGAAAGTCAGCAAGCTCCAAGCACAGATCTCTGGAGATGAATGGGAACTAGAGCTGGGCAATGCAAAATTTGCATCCTGAACCAATACCAAAGCAAAGACCTTTTTCATAGTGTTTTCACACACCCTTCTCTCAATTCCTGAGCAGTTCCCTGCTGCTGCTCGGCCTACTCAAGCTGTGCTAGCAGTGAAACTGTGCTAAACAGAGAACTTACCCATATGAAACCAGCCTTCACCTCATATTCACACCAAAGAAATGGTTTCTCATAAATACTTTGCTCTCACCTCCGCCAAAGCTACTTCTGTTTAAGTTTGTTTGTCTGGCTATTAGAGTGTTGCTGTTCTATCTGCTAGCTATTCATACATAAAATGGTCAAAACAAACCTCATAATTGTTCTGCCACTTCAGACAGGTCAAAGGCCTCCACAGCTCACAGTTAATAAAACCACATTCAACCCAAACCTTGATCATTTTTAATTCCCTAGTCACCAATTTATACAGTCCCTAAAACCATCATCACAGAACAGGTCTTTTACACGGCTTTAAAGCTCTAAAGCATAGCTTTGTATACTGAAGTCTTTGTTCCCCCCCCCCCCCCCAAAAAGTAGTCCACATACAAGAAATGTGGAACATCCAAAGAACTCCCAGCAGCGTTAGCTCAACACCCTTTTGCTATGTGTTAGCTGAAGTTCCAGAGATTCTACTACTGCTTTACAGCCCTAAAAAGAGCACTGACTTCATGAAGAATCTCTCCAACACCTTCCCAAACAAGATGGGACAAAAATAGCATGGGACTACTATGGGACTACTCTATGCTGCCTTACACTTTTTCCACACTTGAGATGCCAGACAGTAATTTCAGCTAGGTTGGCCAACATCTGCAGAGCTTTTCTGTGAAGGTATTTTCAGCAATAGTCTTCTGGGGAGGTGAGAAAAAGAAGGAAAAACAAAACAAAAACAAACAACGAAACCCCAACACCCCTAAACAAAAAAAAAACCACCACAGCCACCAAAAAAAAAAGACAAACCCCAAACCAGACACCCCCCCCCCCAAAAAAAAACCACCACAACAAAAAACCCCAAAAAACACACAAAAAAGGAGAAAATAAACAAAAACACCAACACCAACTCCCCTTCCCCCAGAAAGGAAGATAAAATGCAGGAAGTCTTTTACTCTACTGATTTTTTTTATATTTTTTTTCCTGAGTACTTGATTTCAAAACCTGAAGGCCAGTTGAAGAAATTTCACTCCCAAGTACACTGATTGGCCCTTGCAAGCTTAGGTCATTGCATAGCTCCTTTTTAGTTTATAATCTGAATATGTTGGTGCCAATTTGACACCTGCATATGGGAACATAATCGATCAGAAACTACACCATTTCAAAGACACCCATGACAGTGTTAAAGAGTAGCAACACTTCTACCTAAAAAGCAGCACAAAGACCTGATTGAGCAAAAAGACAAGACTACGAAGCTTCTAATAACTAATTTTACAATAAAAGCTCCTTATCTATTTTACTTCATGCCAACACATTTTGTAGGCACTGTTGGTCAGTATAGTTAAGGCCAACAGGAAGAACAGCCACAGCTCAGGAGCAGTCCTTAGCTTCAGGCTATATTTTAGGATGTTGAGACGGATGCTGTGGTAGGATACCCTCTAACCTAGACTGTCAAGAGGCACCTTAATTTTTGTAACTGTAGACATCCTGAACAGAATATTCTTTATAAAACCAGAATTTAGCAAAAGCAGTATTGTTCCATGTCTCGTCCCAGAATAAGAAACAGAAAGTACGTTTGGAGTGCCCCTTATAAAAATGTTTTTAAAAGTCCTTAAATTAAGGTGAAAGTTTTTTTACAGAATCCATTAATCTTTCAGAAACATTTCTTACAGACTATAAATATGTTTTTGCTGAAAGGTCTCTTTGGTAACAGCAGAGGGGATACATGTGGATAAAGCTGCAGACATGTGACAGCGGTTTTATTTTTGTAATACAGAAAACGTAAAAATTAAATCAAGCCTTCCAAAAGTCCAAGTAGAGAACGAGCAGGAACATTTGTGAAGCCTGAATAGACATAAATCAAAAATTCACCTGAATCTCTCAGAGACAGTAAATAAACATTGCAACACAAGTATTTTCATTTTGAACAAAATTTAATAAGGCAGTGAAGCCAAACTGACTTGCTCCTATTCTCCTCTTGTCCTTACCTGGAGATATGATGGTCTACAAACCAGGCTGGAGAAGCATTTATCATCTGATTACACTAGCAGAGGCATACTTACATGTTCAATGTTTATCTGCAGGTAGCAATACATGAGACTTCAGCTAGACTCTCTGAACCTCAGTTCAGTCTGTATCAGTTGAAAATTAAATATATTCACTTGATTTTCCAACAGGTGCAAATCCAGGTTAAAGTTAGGCCTCAGATGGGACAACCTGTATTTTCAGTAAGTATTTGAAAGAGCCTCAAGTAGCTTCCACTGGGAACTTTTTCTTAAGTCTGGTATACACTAAACCTGATGCCTTTATTATGAGAAAATAATCTTAGGAAATAGAGGCACCTCAAAACAGAAATTCACTGAGAAGCAACTGACAGACAAGGTTTCTGAACCAAAGGCTCTCACAATTAACTTGTTGGCCAGCATGACTGTAAAGCTAAGCATCTGGAAAAATGAGGGACTACATATACCTTCTGACTAGTGCTCTCAGGATGTCTGTGTTGGGTAAATCCATATCACTCAATACCATCATTGTGTCAACGAAGCCTTTGTTAACATCTGTAATGACTATATTTAAAAGCAAGCATACCACTTAAACGTTACACTGGAAGAAAGACCCCTTCTTCTAAAGGATCTCTGCAACAAATGACACTAGAAGAGCAAGCCAGTTCCTTCACATTAGGATTAGTGCATCTAGCCTTGCAGTTTGTCTGAAAAGGGCAAATAACATCTGAACACAAAATTTAAGCGAAGTTCTGAGATCCACATCCTTGAGTGAAGGGAGCATCTTTATGCCAGTTACATATAGCTCTTGAGTCGAATGTCATCCTTTACTGGTCAAGAACTATTTCCCAGCAGACTGTGATTTTTTTCTTAACAATTAAAGAGAATTAACTCACTACTACCTCAACTGTGGTCAAAAAACAAAGATGGAACTGCTGTTTTCTTCTTAACTTATTCAGACTAAAACAGAAGTTAAAAAAAAAAAAATTAACAATCCCCAGGCCCATATGTAGCGCAGATCCTTTAGCATGCAAGACTAAAAGTCAGGTTCTAGTCTGTTGGTCGTGCAAGCACAGTGATTCGACTGACCACTGAAGGGGACTGGAAAGAGCTGTGACTATAAGCCAAGTTAATACTTTCAAATTCAGTATTAATCTAACTGTACAAAGAAAGCAACCTCTCTGATGTTTTGAATTTCAACTACTTCTTAAACTATTGAAAACTAGGTAAGCAAAGCTGAACTTTACAAAGCAAGGATGTAGGAAGGCCTTGTAAAAGAGCATTGTGGTTCATCCCTTATGCATACTTCACAGGGAAAAGGAAACTCATTTACAAAGGATCTGTGCCCAAATGATTTTAACTGTGCATAGACTAAACTTCACATGGTATTAAATTACCACTTGTGTTCATAATGTGTCTTCCTTACCTACCTTTTGGAAGTACTGCTAAGAGATTAGCATCAATATCCTTTGTGCTGTTTGCAAGTTCTTCTTTATCTTCAAATGAGAACTCCTTCTGAAAACTGAAAGCAACATCTTGTTTACAGAACTGTGGATGTTTCTGTTACAAATCAAATAAAGCCAAGATGTAACCAATTTATGGCAAGATAGTCTAATAGAGATACCAAAGAAAATATTTTCCATAAGAACAAAATAAGAAATAAACCCACAAAACTCACAAAGCCAAACCTAACATAATTTGAAACCTGCTTGGAACTGACTGTGACACATTTTTGCATTAAACTGCTGACTGGAAACTACTTCAAAATGCTCTACTAGCAATCACCTTTGAAATAATCTGTATTAAATTATTCTTCATAAATATTAAAACATATTTCATCAAATACAGTACTGTATGTACACTCTGCCTAAAAGCCTTCTGCACGACTGCCCTATTGTTGTTACTCCACTGATCTCTGGATATTTTGTGGTTTATAATACACTAACATGAGCAGCAGGTAATTTAGTTTTACACGTTGTCTTCTCAAAACAGCAAAAGTGGCCATTAGATAAAACAAAATATTTCTTTAAATATGTTCATTAAATATACAAATTTTAACTTTAAAATGTAGGTGCCATAATGGCCTAAAGTATATACTAACTGAGCACAGAAACTTTTTTGGAGATTTGCCCTCTTGTGGGTAAACAAAGTGAGATTATTCTTTCCAATTATTAAACACAGCGAGAGAACTGTTGTATTCATAGAATAATAGAATGGTTAGGATTGGAAAGGGCCTTAAGATCATCTAGTTCTGCCATCATGACTTCTGAACTATCCCAGCCAGGCATAAGAAAACTTACTACTGTCTTAAAACCTTTAGTCAACTGTGTAGATAGATGTAACAGACACAAATCCACAGTGATCTTAGCTCAGTGATCTAAGCATAGTGACCTTAGAGCTGCGCATTGGCAGAGCTGTGCCATACGATTCACTGTCACCCGATTAAAACAAACTGCACACAGCCTTACTGTTGGCAACTCCTTCCTTAGAACAATTTTTAAATGGCTCTTTTAAAGAACTGAGTACCCTTCCATCAAGGGTATTTGGTAAGAAAAGAAAAAATAGGTAAAAATTATTCTGTACTCACTATTCCAGAAGAACATTTCTTATTGAAAAGGGATTTAACATATCATGACTAATAACATTTTATGTTATGAATGTTATGTTATGAACGCCATGAAGTATTTGCTTCTTTATAAATAATATACTTTTGTAAGATACTGACAGGAGAATAAACCTGAAGAAGAAAAAACATGCAGGCACCATGCCAGCTGCTGCAAATCGTCTCCAATAACTGCACTTAGAGAAATTATTCCAGGTACTGCCAAGAAGAGAAATGTTAGCCAATACAAAAAATAGCAAGCAGAAGACGGAGAAGTGCAATAATTTGTCCATTAGGGAAAACTGTGTATCCTTACAGGGTGAAAACATTTTAACGGAACTAAACAAAAAACCAAAACCAAAATAAAATAGCACACAGCAGCCACAAGGAAACGGGTGCATGTATCATCTGAGACTGGGTAGAGACTCAGACAGTTAACCTCATGTTCCTATATCCCTAACTCCATATTGACAATTGCTGTGATTCTTACTAGCCTTACAACATACGTTTTTCTTCTCACAGACAAAGCTTCTGGAGTACCCTTAGGAGGAGAGATTCCCAGTTTCCATTTGAAAGGAGTTTCTACACCTTCTGTCTGAGGATGAGTTTGAAAAATGTGAATAGTATTGGCCTAAGGCTATAAATCAAACCAAAATCTATTCTGTCAAATCAATTTGAGTACTTAAAGCTTGTCTCAAAAGTGCCAAGGGACCAGCTCATCACTTTTGAGTACCTGGGCTTTATTTAGAAGCATCTCCAATTGCTTTTATAATGCTTGTGACAGAGAAGCGGCTTAAGTTTCTATAAACATGGGATTCTGCACAGAAAAGCATCCATCCAAACAGCAAAATCCTCATTTAAATTAACTGTGTGCTAAGATCTACAACTATGCCTCAGCCCCACATGAATTTCCAAGGGTAAAATCATACAGAAACAGGATGGACACTAACACACTGGTTCTAAGAATTGTATTACTGCATTACTGTGGACCCTTAACAAACTTCTAAATACTGTTAACTACTTAAGTTCACCCTTGTCCCTACCTCCAGACTCCAGGGAATTCCAGGGACTCTGAAGCGAGAGACCCTCTAAACCCAGTCTAAATGTTCTTTCACTGGGTTTCCATCCATTTGCTCTCAGATCAGTGTTGCTGGTTTCCTTACCTATCTTTCGTAAGAGAAATTTCCCACATCTACTCAGCTGTCTCAAGACAGGCTCTCAGTTTTACTGATTTTCATTGATTGTCTGTAAATAATGCTCTTTACCTATTCCAGTTTTAAGTCATCTTTTTCACACAGGGTGACCAGAATCGGACAGTCTTGATTCCACACCTGGGCCTTAGCAGTGTCTTATAAAAATAGTAATTTTTATATAGAAATCATTATTGTATGACTAACCAGATGAATGCTGGGATTTACAACACATTTTCCTTTTTGCATCTATACTCTTTGGTTGCTCAAACCCGCATGAGAAACTAATATGCCAAGGCTTTGCTTTCATCAGTCACAAGTAACAGAAAAATTCATCAGCCTCCAATGTGCACTTAGTATTATTGCATTACATCCTTTCTCTATTACTCCTCAAGGTCATCCAGTTCTTTCTGTATGTGAGCTCCCTCCTCCTTTGTACTGAGGATGGCTTCGAACTTTGCTCACTGGCGGATTTCATTAAAATTCTTTTAATAACCACAAACTTCTTAAGCTTAACCCTCGCTGGGCTGTATCACATCATCACAGGTTATCTGCTTTGTTAAAGTCCCTTCACAGTTCCCCTTATGCTATCATTTTTCATTTCCCTCTGGACAGGCTGTCAATTTTTATTTACTTGTTTATTTTTAAATGTTTAACTATTTTCATGTACTGATTATTTAATCCACAATGGAGGACTTTTTCTTCTTCAGAGGCACTTTTGTGCTCTCTCACAAAGCTGCAGGTGGCATTGCTTGTTTTAAATATTTGCACATTAGAAACAAAATATTTTAAACCAATGTTAACAATTACAATGCTTTCACTTGCACAGATTGTTCAGAGACCAAGCACTGCTCTGAAGATGAAACAGTCAAGCCAAGCAACTGGGTATTTATAGATACATATAAAAAATTAGTTCTAAAAATGAAAGTTGGCATATTTAGGACATGTCACAGTATTCAGCAAGAACATTCATTAGGAATCTAAATTGAGTCAGAATGATGTTAAAGCAATTCCAAATAGTAAAGATACAATAATTTAAAAAAAATATTACAGGACCCTACTCATAAGGGTCTTAAAAAACATATGCTCATAAGTGCCTCCTCACTAAGGCTTCCCTTTTTCCTCACAGGGAAACATCCAGCTGTTTCCCTGCTAAAGGAGCAGTTGCAGCATCAGTTTAGCTGCTTAAGCAGAGTCAGAAAGTCAGACTTTGACTGCCAACTATATTTTACCTTTTCATTCATCCACAACCCTATTCTAGAATTATCACAGCTGCATCTGCTCACCTGTGCTTTTCTTAATGTCTCAAGTCCTGCTATAAATTTAGGTGCAGATTCCGAGCAGCAGCACCAGGAGTTTCTGCACTTAACAGACAACAGTCGTTAAAATAATTTAAGGCATACATGCATGTCTTTAAATGAAAAATAAATAATTCAGGAGTTGCAAGAATTCTTTCTTCTTAAGGTCCCTGTTAATTCTGGATACTGAAAGAAGAACTTGTCCTCTTTGCTTGCCCAAAATACAGCCTGCATGAAATACTATCAACAGCATGAGGTCCCACAAATTTGTTTCATATAGGATTTGTGTGTGGTTTGGCCTCGGGTTCCAAACAAACTCATTATATTCCCCAATGTTCAGGAATCCATACAATTCCTATTAAAACACAGGCAATAATATTTCACAACCTCAATAGTTTTTCTTTAAAAATGATGTATAATGTGACATTAGCAGAGTATTTGACAGTCTCGGTAGTTACATTGCTCTTGCAACTTCCACAGTAAGTGTGGGCTGCTTCTATACATCAGGGATTCTAGGCTGAAAACTTCATCTGCTGCTGCTGCAGCATGAAGTTTCTAAATAGCTGCCCCAGTAACCTAGTTAAATGCCCAAAAGCGAGCAGAAGTTTGATCCAAATGCCACTAGTAACACTGCCCTGCCATCTGGGATAAAACTACAGGATATATTGAGATTTTGTGACTGAAACACATGCTTAAAAACCCACTTGCCTACCTGCCAGCTCAGTGCTTGGCATTCAGTTTTCATCTCTTTCTCTACCTTCAGGACGATGCCTTTCCCTGGACTCTCACCTAAAAGGTCCGTTCTTCAAGTCACATTCTTCCTTCACTACCCTCATTTCTACTTTTGCCTACCTGCCTTCCATAACACAAAGCATCTTTTACACCTATTCCCTCCACCTCTCTACAGTACCTAAAATCCAGCATGGCAGAGAATCAGGTATGCTCCAGAAGGTGTGTGGTGACTGAAAAGATGCCTGAAAACATAAGCCTGGGTGCCTAAGGCTGGTGGATTCCTGTGCAGTTAAGCCAACAAAACAGCTGGTTGCTGGGGCAAGTCAATTCCCAGCTCCTACACCTCCTGTCTCCACCATTATGAATGAATCCAGCAAATACAAAGGCAGACACAAAAAGCAGCTGAAGTCAGGATGGGAAAAGAGACCTGTCACCTTGTTTGATTGTGAACTGTATCCCCTTACTCAGCCTCACAGAACCGTGCCCTAAGACTGCAGGCGTGAGGCAGCATGGCCCTGCAAAGAAGCACCAACATCACCTTTTCATTCCTGTCTGCAATGTCCCCCTCCCATGTGCTGACAAAGCTCTCTGCATGGCTGTATAATTAATTCGCCTACTTCAGCCACCTTCTTTTTCAAACAGATCAGTTTTCCAACCTAGTTCACTACACGTCTGTACTGCGTCCATGCCATGGAAGGAAAAATGGGCACTGCAGTGCTAGGAGGCTCAGTGCAGAGTGGAACTTCCTCCTTAGCAATGTCAGCCATAAATTTCACATTACTTAGGAGGCAGTTGGTATCTTCAATACCTGTTCAGAGCATCTGTTTGATGCCAAGGTTTGATCCTGTGAGAGGACCAATAATCATCCTCTCTGATAAAAGAATAAATGTATACTCAAACAATGACTGCAAGTTACAATTGTGCAACCAGTCATCTTCATTGGGCAAGAAAAACTTGATCTTACCTTAATGCTCTCTTCCTTTGGAGCAATCGTGAAGGTTTAAATCTGACTGAGTTTTCTTTGTCAAAATCTATGAAAACAAAAAAACAAACCATACCATGGTGAAGATGCTTTAATAAACAGGGAACTTTTAGGAAACTAGAACCTAGAGTTTTCCTGTCCACTGGAAAAGACTGTATATAAGCCTTCCCCCACAATCAAAGGAGCATAAGCTGGCACGTCCAAGATGGTGATAAACCCAAGGCCTTGCAAAAGTGAGTACAGAAAGTAAATATATTAAAAGCATCAACGTTTTATGGAATTGCCATGTTCTAACCGCAGTATACATGGTGCAGCACTGCAGTCTGGGGCTATCATTTAAACTCCTTGACTCAGTTTTCCAGCTTGTAAGATGGGCGGTTGACATGTTTATGAAGCACTCTGCAAATACAAAATGCTGCAAACAGTAAGAGCCTTTTTGGCTGCATCCTAGCTATATTATAAAAATTGCATATTCACTGCAGAAGTCAGAGATGCCCAGCTGAGGATCTGTTGCAACAACAGTATTATACCATCCATGACAGAAATATTTCTGAAGGTTGTCTTCTGTTTGGAAGCTCCCATTTTCACGGGAATAGCCTTAGAACATGATTTCAGAAAGGAACACGTTTACACTGAGAGCAACACTGTGTCAGATGCAGCCTTATATTCAAGAAGTATGGATTACAAAGCCAGCAGGTTCCCAAACCTTTCTGAACCACAGCAAGCAATGGGTAACCTCCCCTCTCTTCTCCACATCTAACTTTTCCATTTCTGCAGTCAAGAGCATCATTGGAAGGTCTTAACAACAACCACTGACAAGTGGGACCAGTCATGCAAGTACTGGCTCCCCTTCATTCAATGAGGATGCTATTAAGAGACCTTAGCGAACTGCTAGCCAGGAAGCAGGGGAGCACCTGGTCTGTGACTGCTGTTGAAAAACATGAAGCTACCAGGAATTTACTCCTATTGGGAAAGCTGCCTTCCATGCCCATCTATACTTAGTCAACTACCCCAAGACCCTAAATTAATAAATAAGTGGTTTCTGATGCAGTACTCATTTTATTTTTCAAAGACAGGCCTGAATATTACACAACCTGGACTTTTAAGATGATTCAAAAGCAGCTACATCCCTTTTACTCTACCTCAGAGGTGAGATTTAACTATCTCAAAGAAAAGCCTAACTGCTAGCTGGCAAAAAAAGTATTTTTTGCTTATAAAAACTATGTTTAAATCTATGTAGGATGTTTATTATCTCTGCAGAAAGGGTTTAATGAAACTTATAATAGCTGACAACATGGGTCCTTATTTAGAAACTGTGTCTTGTGCCTATGCCTTTCAAAACTTTTTACCCTCCTTCTTTCTTCCAGGTCTCCGCATACAGGTTTAAAGAAAAAAAAGATCACTTTAATAGTGCAATAGAGGAGGCTTAAAATGTGCAAAAAAAGGCATTTTTTTAGGCATCTGCTACAAGTTACTGCAGATTTCAGGGTAGCTTTGCTAATAGCTTTCTTCAACCTTAATAGGCAACTCTTCCTGTTTTTGTTAACATTCATTTTCTCTTTCCAATTAAGTGGAGAATAAAGCATGTAGATTACACAGAAACATCTTGTTAGCTAAAACAGAGCATTATAAGGAAAACAGTATGAATGGTATATAAATCATTGTATTTTACACGATTCCGTGCCATAAGTCTCCTCTAAAAAGGCCAGATTTACATTATTGTGAGAAGTCTGCAGTAACTTTAAAAGCCCAGCTCAGTATCAGCTTAGCTAATCATAACCAGGCATATTTTAGATTTACAGCTTTCTAACAGGATATAACCCATCCTATAGTTTTTGGCACTAAAACAGCTGTCCACCATGAAAACCACAAGTAGACCACAGAGAAATTCTCCCTACCCTAGCCAAAACCAGAGAAGGGAAATGAAAAGGGAAGAAAGTAGCTTTCATTGCTTTGCTGGGAGAAGGGCTGTTAAGAGGGGGTACACAAACCGTCCTGACTCTTGCTACCATTAAACACATGCAGTAACATTCATACATACCACATCTGTAATGCCTCAAAAACATCTTAAAACTTTGCTGTATTTCACAGGGGTAAGCTCCTCTCTTCCCCCACACACAAACACAGAAAATCAACCAGACAATTATAACTGTTACACAGTTCTGATATTTTATGTATTTCCTCCTGTGCAAATCAAACCCCATGTGGGAGGATTAAAGCCCAACAAAACTTGCTACAATGTAGAAGTCTTAAAATTAAATACAAAACACAGGAGAAAAAGTAAAACAACTCTGCTTCAGAAGAAAATAAATCTGCCCATAAAAGAAATACCAGTTTCACAGTGTCTTAATTCAATGGTTAATTTAAAGAAGAAAGCTCACCCTCGCAGTACCTGATACAGAGCAGGAAAATCTTTGCAACAGCATTTTGTTCCTTCCTTCTTTCACTCAAGAATTGTAAACATGCTTATAACCACATTAAAATAATCTTAAATATTTGTATTTAAAATTGAGAGTATATTTACAGAATTGTAAATCAAACGTGCTCACAAGTTTAACCATTTGTTTGGTCCAGCCCCCTCCCTCTTAGGTACAAACTACCAGATAAAAGCACTATCCGTAACTTAACTCAAGGGAAATTAAGAGTGCTGAATTTATATATTATATATATTAAAAAAAAAAAAAAAAGATATGCAACTTTCCAGTGTTACTTAGTATATTTAAAGGCCCTAAGTCGGTGCCTAGCTAAGCTAATTAAAAGATCCATCTAATCGGATCTTTCAAAAGTGTCCTTTAGGAAATAATTGAAATAGCCTGGGTGACTAACTGCATACTGATTGTTAAAGTAGCTAATGGAGCTGCAGAAGACCCACTCAAACAATATTTACACATGCATACATATATATGAGAGATTAAACAGCCACAAATGAACTGCATTTTCTTCTATCTACTTGGAACTGCTTACCTTGCTCCTCAGAGTATTTAACATTTCCCAAATAGCTGGAGATCCAAGGATTTCTGAACATGGTTGCACAAACAAAGGATTCAGCAAAGAGAAACTACAACAGCAGCTAATTCTCCAGCAGCCACAGCCCTAGGCCTGTCTTGGCAATATCGTGTAGAGATTTTTCATAGCACAGGACTGGAGCTGTCAGACTATCGCGTCCCAGGGAGTACAGTAAATGCATAGCAATAGGCTGCAAGCTGGAGCAGCTCAAGCCAGTAATCAGATTACAAACAGAAATTAGGCACATGAATGTTAAAACAGATTGGGCAATGGTGATTGGGAGATTTATAATATTGCCACTTTAAAGATCCAGCCAAATTACACATTATATTCTTGCAAAATGAATGCAGAATCCTTAAATCCTCATATTTAAAAAAAACCCACATACACACAAAAAAAAAACCTCCAAGAAGAGGAATATTTTCTTCGTATCTCTCATCAGGATAAACTGCAATGCTTGCTTAAGAAAAACAGCATCCAGACTGCCAAAAAAATGGACTCTGTTAATCATATTGTTATGCTAAACATTTTGCCTAACTATTAGTTGGAACATTTAAAACAGACAAGATTTATGGATAACATATGAACAAAATTACTGGTGGGGGTGGGGATTTAAGGACACCACAGCTCCAAATATTTTAATTTGAGACAGAAGGTGTAAAGTGCACAAAGTAGTGTCCAGCTACCATGGTTTTTTATTAAATGGATTGTATGGATTTTTGGATTGAAGAGTCACAATATTTTATAGTTCATTTTGAAAGTCTGCAAGTATTTGTTTGAAACTATGTAATAGCCCCTGGCTCAGTCTCTCACACTGAACTATCTGATGGTCTAACACACACATGCACGCACACATGCACACAAAGCAGCACACATTAAATATGTGACTGAAGCAGGTCCATGCACTTAACCCCATCCAGCCAAAGGCACTAACTGTCTACCAGCTTCCCTCCAAAGGACTTCTTCCCTTCAAAAAGATTTCAGCTAGTATCAGTAGGAAACTCTCCACAAGTTTGACAGGACTGTGAAAAGCCTAGAAATGCAAGACTGAAGTTCTTGACTTTCCTTACCTGTTTTCATGATACCTGGTACAACAGGACCCTGATCCATACTGGGAACCTCAATGTACAGACAAAATGTAAGCAGTGCTCCTGTGAAAGGGACTGCTTAACCACAAGTGATAAATATAATCTATTAAAAACCTATTAATTTCTGATGGCTCACCATGAAGTTGTATTTAGCCTGTTTAGGTCATCAAAACACTGTTTTTCATGCTAACAAGTTCTTGCCATGGATAGAAGAATATGTGCTCCATCTTGTCTAATGCCACTGTTATTTGTATCTATTTATTTATTTTAAACATGAATAATGTTGGAGTCACCTTAACCAAAGCACCTCCTATTAGCTGGTACTTCAACAGTCCAGAGCTCCCTGAACAAGAGTCATCTAATATAAGGAATATGGCATTGAAGCCTCTGACTCACCAAGTGACATCCTCTGTCCAGAAATATTTGCCTGTAACCTTACTGGTGCTCAAACATAATTCTAACCATAGCACTACCCATAGCACACAAACCAAACACTGCTGTGCTCTCCTGACCACCTGTGAAAGCCTACATGTACACGAGCCTAGTACATACAAAAGCACTAACAAAAAATGTGATCTGTCAACACTGGTCCAAACTCGCTGTTAACCTGAAAATCCTCCTTATGGCCTAGACATAAGCACAGGTGTGCTTAAAACACAAAAAACGAGACAGTGGAGGAACAAAGAGGCTGCTGGTAACAGCTAATAAGGACATTCGAGACCAGTAGCTGTGTGGGTATATCAATAAGAAAGACACACAGTTCTGAAGAAGTTCCTCATTTCCGAGCCCTGCTTGTGTGAAGACTGTTTACTTGATCTTGTGAATAGAGGTATTATTACCTGGAGCATCTGTATCTCATATGGTACACAGTAAGGGAGCTGTTTCTCATAAAGTGCAGATAAACACTTACTTGATGAATATTGTGGCTGTAGTCTAGCAAGGCTGAAGGAGAAGCTAGACTTGACAGCTGAGCTGATGCAATAGCTCATGGCTGACAGGAAAGAGTCCTACCCATTCCTCTCTGTGGAACCTTTTTTAGGTCCTGCTCCCCTAGTGACCCAGTCAGATGACTTAACCGGTAGTAAATATTCCTTTTATATTTTCTGGGTATGCTTTCCAGGAGATGCCAGAATCAAAAATAAAAAAAAAACAAACAAAAAGGCACAGGATCTTATGATCTGGAAAGGGATCAACCCATCTGGCTAACACAGGAGGTAAGCTCAACTTGATTGTCATCCCCATGTCTGGCAATGCCGGCATGACAGAGAGGAGGGGTGTGTTGTGGAGGGAGGGATCAGGCTCCCACATTCCCCTGCTGTACACTACCTCCAACTTTTTGTCCTCAGCATCCTTCTAGTGAATGAGGTGCAGAAGGTAAAGCATGCAGAAAGACAGAAAAACTCCAGAGTACCTTTCATAAATCTGTTTATTTTAAATGGGTTCTTGCTTGTGCTGTTTGAATTCTACTTGAAGAACACAGCAAGAAGCCAGTTTCTCCAACAGCTCTGGCTACCACCTGGGAAAAAAAAAACTTGCAATAGGCTGTGGTGCAAGTAGGGTTCCTCTCCCTGCTGTTTATGGCTGGCAGGACAACAATACAGGGGTCATCTTGTGGGACCAATGAGAATTATTATAAAGGAAAGCAAAATACCCAGTAAAAGCAACATCTGCATCAAGGTCTTCACAGAGAGCTTCAAGCTCTCTTCATGTTAGGTTGGAAGGTGATCACTACTCATTGCTCTCTGCATGGTATCTGTGAATTCACATTCAGAACACTGCTGTTAGTACTGAAACTGTGCTATTGTGCTACTGTCCAGAGTTTGTTCAGTGTCACTTCAAGATGAGAGGTATGTGTCAACACTGCCTTCAATATTAAAACTCTTCAAACTATGAGATGCTGAAGCCTTAGGGTATTACACTAATGCTACGTGCTTCACACAGATCATTGGGAAGATATAACCGTAGGTAACTGACAACTTCTCTCCCTCCTTTCCATCAAAAGACTGCAAGACAAGTCTCTGTTCTGTCCCTTCACCAGCTTTGGCAATGGAGAAGACACCTTAGTAAAAACAGCAAGTCAGCAGGGTCAAGCAATGGCACAAAGAAAAAGAATTCTTAGGTTTATCTTTTTGCTGCTTGCTGGAAACAGCAGGTTTAAGAACAAGTCTATCCAGAAGAAAGAGATCTACCTCCAAATGCTTGAGAGAAGGAAAAGTATTTTGTCCTCTTAAGAGATCTAGACTCCAGGACCTAAAAATATGCTCAGTGAAACTATGTTATCAAGGCTGTGTTACAAATACAGGGTAGTAATGTTCTTGTCCTTCTCTGCCATAAGTAATTCTTGAGCATTAGCAGCCTCCAGCATAAGCAAACAAAGAGAGAACAGCAGTTCAGCCCTTAGAAAGGGGGGCAGATCAGCTGGAAGTTAAGTTTACAGTCATCTGGGCAAAGAGCTAGAGGTTAAGCATGCATACATTTCAAATCTGAGACTGCTCATGAAAGACCAGCTGGCAGCTAAATGTTTTCCTGAAGCTTCCCACAGGAAGAGAAGGAAAATATCCTCCTTTTGTCTGGCAAAACTAATCACTGTAATCAAAGCTGGAGTTTAAATGGCTTGCAAAACTGTTCCCAACTTCCAGGGCTGCCAGCCCCAAAGCACTGAAGAGTCATGAATCAGGTCCCACCAAGATCAAGTCTTTTCTTGCTGAATTTTGATCACTTACGAATTTATATTTAGATGTGTTCCTCTGTGATAAGGAGAACTCAATACTTTGCTGTGACTTGTAGTTATCATAAATATAAAAATCAAAGCAACCCATGACAGCTGTTTGAAGAAAGCCTGAAAACAAATAAATTCAAGAATGCAGAGGAAAGAAAACCCGCAGTGACTGCAAAGACACTTTCAGCAAATATGCTGGTTAGGTAAACAGGAGTCCAAGCAGCACATAAAACTGAAATGATCTGTATAAATAAGATAATCAAAACATATTTTCACCCACATCTCACAGGTAGAGATCTAAAGAAGCTCATGAATTTTATTCCACTGCTGCTCTTCTGGACAATGAGAGCACTCTTGGAATAACAAGTGAGCTCTACACAGACCTGAGATGCTGTGGATGATCACAGGAATGAAGGTCAGGAAAGAGGACTAAACCAGACCACACTTTTCCATCAATCCACCTGATCTTCCCTCCCAGGCTACTCATCCATTCTATGCCATGCTGTCAGTTTTTGGCATGTAGGCATGTGTTTCCAAAGGTAAGTGGCAGGGCACTGGAAGAACCTCCCTTCTTATATTTCTCTTTCTTCCCACTCTCCAGCAATGTCTGCAAGCGTGTTCAAGAAATAATTTAGCTAAAGGACAGAGAAAATACTCTAACAGAAAATTAATACAGTAATATAATTACTTAACAGACAGTTAACATCTCAAGCCACGTTCAAGCATCCCAGCTTGCAAACACAGTATCATTCTAGATTGGCAATGCCAATCCATCTTGTCTTCTCCATTCAAATCCCATGTACCTGGCCAAGTGATACTCTCATTTCCTGAATGGAGGCCATTCGTACAGACTTTTAAACCAGGATAAAGTTTCCTGACATGGTATCATCCCTCCAGTGAAAAGCAAATGTCATCCTTTTCCCTTTACTGTTCTTCCCCAACTCACTCCGTGCAACCACTCTTAAACAGTAGTCCTGGCAAGAAGATTTCTGTTCAGGTAGTGATTCCGTTTTGGACAAGTCTTCAGATAAACTTCAGCACTGTGTTGCCTCTGTGGTATACTTTAAAACAGGTTGCATGCAAAAAGATCAAAAAAAAGTGGGGTAACAAGTGTTATAAAGGGGACTGAAGTATTTGAGTACAACATGACAGGTGTGTTAAGAATAATATGGATGGTCTTTTGTACTGGATATATACTCATGTGCTCTGGAAAAAGGAAGAACACCACACACTAAACACCACTACCTTCTAGCCTCCAGATTACTATTTCAGATTTGAAGTCTTACTCAAGCCATTAATTTTAGCAATGAATTGCTCCTAAAAGGAGATTTTGGTATGTTTCAATCTTGCAACACCTTTTAAAACTAAAGAACAAGAAGGTAACGTCCCCTGACATTCCCACATCTTGTATCATTGTTCACAAAACCGTATGGAAAGACTGTAGCATAATTAAAAGATCTTTAAGGTTTTCCTCCTTAGGAGTAGGATCAGTCTAGACTAAATCCTTAAAGGAAGTTCAAAGGCCACACACACACCTCTCATGGTAATCACATATACCAGGGAGGCACATTATCCGAATTGAGTCAGACCTATTTGTCTGTGGGCCTGAAACAGTAGCAGATGTCAAGTACAGAGCAGAGTTAGGCACAGACCGAGCAAATGGCTGGAAATGAGGATAAGGCAGAAACTCATCCCCCAAAGTATGTACAGTTTAAATGATTAAACATCCCAGGGACTTTGGGGAGACATGGGTTTTTACCTAGCAAAACAGTATCTGAGAGCATTTCACATCACGGCTCACCAGAAGGCAGCTGCGGCTCAGACTGTGCAGCTGTGTTGGGCACAGCTCTGTGGACATCCTTCACTGAAGTTGTGACACAAGCAGCAGCTTCTTTACTCCTGCAGTGAATAAGAGCTTTACTGCTGCAATGACTGGGGGTTTAAATTGCATTTGTGAGAGACTGTCTGCAAACTGTCCTCCAAACAAGCGGCCAGTGTTTCCAGGACAGGTTTCCCCATCTCCTGACACCTTTATTAGTCTCTTCAGTCTGCAGAGAACTTCCTGTCAGATTACATACAATCAGCACAAACAGGTCTCCTTGCCTGGAGCAGTAAGTGGCCCTATGGAGCTAAGCCATGCAGAAAACCCAGCCATGCTACTGAGTTTTCTCCACGCTGCTCTTGAACACCTCTGCACTGCTATCTCTGCACACATGTAAGAGCCCAATAAGGAAGCAGAGAGAGACACGCATACCACAAGGAAGAATTTATAACAAAGTTCTCTGGCTCTTCATGATAGTCATCTAAGGGAAACATCAATTTTGTTTACCACTGTGATGTGACATTTCACAGGCCACATCATATCCCTGCATACTTACCTTGATATATAACTGTCATTTTCAAGCCTCAGGCAGACAGCAGCCTTGCAGACAACAAATCCATGACCCCAGCTTCCATCCTGTTTATAGCATGTTGCAATGCTTTCTCAGAAAATGAAATATTTAGTAAAAGAAATGAAGAAAAAGCAGGTACTTTATTCAAGAGCTGATGGTCAAGGTAGGACAGCTCAACTACAAGCACTGCCACTGAAAATAATGTCACTATGAAAAAGCACATACACCAGGCTTAATTTGCATCCAACATGGCTCAGCAAAAATTTATGAGGAAAGAAAATCTGGTTAGCACAGTGATGCTGCATTTCTGGAGCCTGTTCTCTAGAGAGCAGGTTCAAATACATAGCAGCCACAGCCTTTTCTCGTTATTGGTCTCATACACTCCCAAGGCCTCTGCAAAAATCAGACATGCCCAGTGCTCAGAAGGATACCCATCATTAATAGTAAGTCAATCACAAATCACATCTGAAGAGTTTTCCCAGGGCTGCCCAGGAAACCTTGCATGCATCTGCTTGTACTATACAGTACTAAATCTGTGGGGATTTTACTATAGGAAAAACACACCACAGGGTTTTTTTTTGTTTTGTTTTATTGTTTTGCTGGGTTTTTTTTAAAGCCTTCTTCCATGTGAAAGTCAGCTTTTATGAGGTGGGTATGAAGCAATCTAGTCAAACCCTGGTCTGCACAAAGGCAGTGGGTGCCAATACTCCCCTTTTCCTGGGAGCAGGATCATTGCTTTAGCCAGTAACAGTCTCCCAATAAAGGGCATGAAACTGTGCAAGAAGAGAGAAGAAACAAGTTGTGAAGTCATATACAACAAAGTAATTCCTCTTAGTTCAGGTGTGCCTCTAGAAGCAGGCAGCACAGGGAACAAAAATACACTTAACAAAGGCCACCACAAACCACTCCAGTATGCAGGATGACAGCGTGAGCTGGTGTCCTAAGGTTATAACCAAGCGCACGAAAGGCACCTCAGGCGAGAGAGCTCCTGTCACTACGGCCTGCACAACAGGGTTTTAGTTTTTCAAGCCACGTCTCGCAGAACCCCCGGTGCTGGCGCGGACAGCTGGGCTCCGGCAGCAGCCGCTGGCTGGCAGCACGCCGGCAGCACCACGCTACTGGGTCGTCTCTCCCGGGATCTGGGCTGGATCCGTTCTGGGCCGCGGACTCCCCCCGCCGCCATCCAGCATGTTCCGTCCCGGCAGCCGCAGCTTGCCTAATAAGGCCACACGCGAGTTGACTGGCTGGCGGGGAGGTCACCCAGTGTTTATACCTTGCGCGGCGGCAGCTGGAGCCTGCCTGCCTGACCACCTACCCACCAGGCCCCGCTGGCCCCCCTCAGCCGCTGGGCACCGCCAGCAGGGCCTGCCCCTCGGCACCATCAGCCCCGGAGCTCTGGCTGCTCCCACGAGGGAGGGTGAGCTCAGCCAGTAACTCGCTGCCGAGGGAGATGTACTTCGGTTATACCAGAGGCAGAGCGAAAGTGCAGCGAGTTCAGGTACAGCTTTTCGCCGCAGCACATTTTAGGACCAATAGGCTGGAAAAAATAATCAGGTTTCTCGCTGCATGAGTTGCTTGAAAGTAGGGCAGCAGCGCGGGGATAAACAGCCACCTTCACAGTGCCGAGTGGCTGACAGGTACTTGTCAAACATCAGAACCAAGGGAACTAGATGAAAGCAAGGTGCAGATACTCATCTGAACACTACTACTTAATTATTTAATGCTTTTTATCACTTACGGTAAGATTCACTGCAAGTCAGACAGGTGGCTTCAAAAGTAATGACTTACTGTCCCCAAAATAGCTGTATCTAGCAAAAAAACCCCAACCCTTGCTTCTGCTGTTCACTGTCTCTGCTGTGATTCAGACTAGTTTTTCCTTTATACCTTAAGGTAATCTCAAGATGCTCGATTTGGACCCCATCCTATTCTCTTTCCCAGCACAGAGTCTACTAGGAAAGCCGGGAGACCGCACCCTGGTTAGAGCCGGCAGAGAGAGGAGAGCCGCACAGATCACCCCCTCCAAGCGCTGCTCAGAATGGCTTTTTCCCTGCAGGTCAGTACAGGCAGTGCATTTCTGTCCTTTATTCCCACCCGTGACTGGCACTGAACAGTAAAATACCAGGACAGTTCGGATGTTACTTGTACCTTGATATTTCTAAAATTGGCATCCAATTTCGTAAGCACTTTGCTGTCTTCAATGAAGCATCCCCAGTGAGGGCAAGACCAGAGGAGCTGGCAAGACTGTCTCCAGGCAGCAGGGACAGGCACAGGGAGTACAGGTCTATGGGAGGTTGCTGGGCAGCAAACTATCCTGCCCATAGTCCTGGAGACTTGTAGTTCTTGTATTTTGTAAACTCCATGTCTTAGCTTCTCAGTACTAGCAAAACGATACCACCCTGCTGGGTATTTAAACCCTGTAAGGCTTGAATACCTGCCGAACACTATGAGATATAACAGTACATCTACCTGATATTTCTCACAGCTAGAAAAATCTCTTAACACACAGGGAGTAAAACTAAGCTGTGATTATCACCCCACTGAAAGAAATCAAACTACCACAGTTATGTCCTGTTTGTTCAATGAACCTGGGGTTCACATGATTATAATTAAAAGCATTAACATCTATGGCCAAATCACTCAATAGTGCATGTTTAAAAATGCAGCTGGGAATCATGCTAACAGTTTGGAGGCTTATTATTTTGGGATGAAGCTCTGCCTAGATGCACACACAGATCTTGGCTCAGAACTGCTGATTTTCTGCTCAAAGTCTATTCTCACCAAATACATGCTTCAGGAATACAAAGAAGTTGGGCACATGCATTCAGAAAAGGGCCAGTCAGACACAATTATACACAAGTAGTCCTAAAATAAGCTAATTTGCTTTGTGTCCCATTTGCTTAGATCAGCAGCACAGTATGCTCTTATGACTATAATCAATAATGAATGCTGCAGGAAACTAAACAACATATTAGGAATGAGATAAACTCAGTCATGGGTAGCAAGGCATTAGAACAGGTTGCCCAGAGAAGCTGTGGCTGCCCCATCCCTAGCAGTGCTCAAGGCCAGGTTGCACGAGGAGCAACCTCATCTAGTGGGAGGTGTCCCTGCCTGTGGCAGGGGGTCGACAGTAGATCTTGAAGAACCCTTCCAACCCAAATAGTATATAATTCTATGTGCACTAGACCTGTTAACAGAGTTTTAGGAAGAAGTCAGGATAACCCTGAACTATAGAAGTCAGTCAACACTTCACAGACATACAGGCTGGGATGAGAGAAAACCTACTGGGCTTGCACTACCTGCTAGAGGAAAAAGGTTCACCCATTTGTTTCTAGTCTCTCAGAGCGAGAGACACTGACAAACTCCTTTCTTAAAAAGGAGAATGTCAATAAACTTGGGCACACCCAGGAAAAAAAAAAATACTGACACTCTTACAGGTGACACAAGTTAATTTAGGACTGTTTGTGTGACTGCACACTAACAGTTGCTTTCAAATGCTTCTATGCTTTGTTTCAGTTTTAATCTTAAACAGGAGGTAAAGTAACAGTTGACTTTTCTCAATTCTAACACTCCATTTTCCATCTTTGCTCACAGACATTGAAAATTCCAAAGGACAGGATTGAGGAAGGAACTCCTGGGACATTTTAGAAACACAGCAGTATCTCCTCCACTGTGCTAAAGATGGAAAACAATGAAAAAAAATAGCATTTTTTAATCCATATTCTGAATACCTTATATGCAAAAGAACACCTAAGCAATAGGGAAGTCACCCTCACAAAGCAGAATGGCTTTTTCATTCCTCTACAATGCACGGTTTTGTACTCAGTTATACCTGTCTGGTGCAAAGCTACCAAGTAAAGTTCTTTCTCGAGGAACAGGGCAGAAATGTAATTTTGGCAAAATCTATGCATATCAAAGGTGATGCTGAAAGAACAGAGTAGTGGCTCACATAACTACTTAACTTTTAAATCAAAGTTGAAGATTTTTTTCCTCATACACTCCCCCAAACAGGCCACTTCCTCAGTAACCTTACAGGAGTCAACTGCCACCCCAGCCTTTAGTCACACGAGAGGAAATACATCTACCACATAATTGACAATCACCTGCTGCAGGCACACATTAACTGAGAAAACAGGAGGGGTTTCAGTGAGGTAACAAAGAGGTGTTCTTCCTGGTGTATAGATGGTCAGTTCAAGCTCAAAAGCAAAACCATCAGGACTTCGTTTAAATGAAATGTGGTGAGCAGAGAAACAGCTTACAAATGAAAGAACAAGGGCAGCTACTTGGGGAGCCAGGAGATCTGTTACAGTCTAGCTTTCTGGAACCACCGTGGGAAAATATAGAGGACAGCCCCCAATGCTGGTGCAACCTTGATGCCTGTGTGATGGCTGGAAGGGAAATGCATGGGCACACCACACCTTTTACTGTCACAGGGAAGGAGCTCAGCTCTACTTACCCCAAATTTCACGCATCTTCCTGAGACTAGGCTGCCATTCCAAGCTCTACTCCTTTTAGTCTCCTAGCTCTCATCACTGCCAATCCCCCTCTCCTGATTTTATTTCTGCTGACCTCTGCGTACTTCACCTTCCTCCTCCACCCCATACTAAGGGTAATCAGACCACACTCATCAGTATCGCTAAATCTACCTCTACTTCTACAAATCTCTACAGTATCTCTCCACATCTACCCCTAGCTATTCTCAGGCTCTCACTGCAGATTCTTCCATCAGAGACCCAGTCCCACCTCACTGGCTCTCTTTGCTCACTCTACCCCTCCCTAAACCAGGCCACCTAACGGAGCACAGTTTTGGTTTCCTTCTCCAGGAGGCTTCAGTAAAGGGCTGCCTAATTTAGCAGAGTTAGAATCATAAAATCATATGATTTTATCATATCATATCAACTGATCTGGGTTGGAAAGGACCTTCAAGATTATCTAGTTCCAACCCCTTGCCACAGGCAGGGACACTTGCCACTAGACCAGGTTCAAAGCCCTGTCCAACCTGGCCTTGAACACTGCCAGGGATGGAGCATCCACAGCTTCTATGGGTGACCTGTGCTAATGCCTCACCAACCTCACAGTGAAGAACTTCTATCTAGTCTAAATCTACCCTCTTTCAGTTTAAAGCCATTCCCCCTTGTCCTGTCACTACATTCCCTGGAAATAATCCCTCTCCAGCATTTTTTAGGCGCCCTTTATGTACTGGAAGGCTGCTCTAAGGTCTTCCTAGAGCCTTCTCTTCTCCAGGCTGAAAAAGCCCAGCTCTCTCAGCCAGTCTTCACAGGAGAGGTACTCCAGCCCTCTAATCATCCTTATGGCCCTCCTCTGGACTTGCTTCAACAGGTCCATGTCCTTCTTATGTACTTGATATTTACTCTCTCCTCTACTACACAAGATCTGGACACTGGAAACTAAACCTGCATTCATGAGACCTGAACCAACCTGGGGCACACAGAGCACACTATGGAGCAGGCCAACAACTGAAGTGCAATAGCGTAAGCATATACTGATAGTCTTGGACATTTTTCTTTTGCAGGTAAATTTCCTTCACCAGTCAACTTGTCTGTCCCATGAATAGCATTCCTTCACCAGTCAACCTGTCTGTCCCATGAATAGCATCAAAGGAACGCTGTGCTGTTTGAAGAGAGCCACTGAGCATATGTAATGGAAAAAGAAAACAGGCATCACTTAAAGAAAGGCCAGGCAGTGTGATCAAATCAGAGTTGGAAAGAATGAAGGTCTCCCTAGATGTCTTGATGGTCACTGGCTATTAAAGTAATATACTAACAACCAGCTACGTAAAGGTGCTAGACTAGGTCCTTGCAAGGCAGGCCTTACAACTCAGGTTTTGAAAATACACCTGCAGTAGTATTTGTCTAAAAGTGAAGCAAAACCACTGCTGAGGAATCCTGTATTAAAATCGGAGATGTGCACAATACAATGCTTCTTAGCCAGCAGGACACAGTGGGGCACAGCCCTGTGCCAGCTGATGCTACAAAATCATCAGTCGCTAGGGGCCTGTCATGTGTGAGCACAGTCTAGCACTGAGCCAAGTGTTCTGCTAGCACAGATGAGGCAGCAATATGTTCAGCTGCTGCAGGAAGACAACACTCAGGAGGGCTGCAAAAGCCAGCAGGGAAATGGGGCAAGTTCTGCAGCAAGACTTCTGTTTACTACTCACAGTTCTCAGGGGCAATAGGATCACAGAATCATGGAATACCAGATTGGAAGGGACCTCAAGGATCATATGGTCCAATCTATCTTAGTCTTTCCTGTCCAGATGAATCTTAGAAGTGTCCAACATCTGGGAATCTGTCACTTCCCTAGGGATATTATTCCAGTGGCTGATTGTTCTGAGTGCAAATAAATTTTCTCATATCTGATCAGAATCTCCCCAGGAGTAGCTTGTGCCCATTACCCTTCCTCTTTTCCATGTGACTCCTTGTAAAAAGGTAATCTCCATCTTCTTTGTATCCAACCTTTAAATACTGGAATACGGTGATAAGGTCTTCCTTCAGCTTTCTTTTCTCAAGGCTGAACAAACCCAGCTCTCTCAGCCTTTCCTCATATGACAGACTTCCCAGTCCTTTGATCATCTTTGTGGCCCTTCTCTGGACCCTCTCCAGCCTGTCCATGTCTCTTTTTGCATAGGAGGAACCAAAACTGGACACAGTATCCCAGATGTGGCCTGACAAGCACTGAGTAGAGTGGGATAATGACATCTCATCTCTGCTGGTGATGCCCTTGTTGATGCAAGCCAGCATCCTGTTAGCTGTCTTTGCTGCAGCTGCGCACTGTCCACTCATATTGAGCTTCTTTCCAGAGAGCTGCTCCCTAGCTAGGTCCATCCCAACCTGTGCTGCAGTCTTGGATTGTGCTTACTCATGTGCAAAACCTTACACTTCTCCCTGTTGAACTTCATTCGATTTTGTTAGCTCACTCTTCCAGCCTATAATAATAAGATAGAATAATCTAGACAAGCTTATTGTGCAGTGGGTCTCCCTTTTAAAGTGTCCACTTGTCTCCTCAGTTTGGTATCAGCAAACTCATCAGGACACACTTGATGCCACCTTCCGGATTACTTATGAAGATATTAAACAGCATTGGGTCCAACACTGATCCCTGGAGGACCCCACTAGTGACAGGCTGCCAGTTTGAAAAAGAGCTATTTATGACACCCTCTGGTTGTGGACAGCCAGTCAGTTCCTCACCCACCACACAGACCACTTGTCTAGATTATAACACATCAGTTTCTCTAGAAGAAGGCTGTGAGAAACCTTTCTTAGCCTTCTTCCAGTCTTCTGCAATGCCCCTCCATCTCCACAACTTCCCAAAGATTATGAAGAGCAGCCTCCCAGCGACATCAGCCAGCTCTTTTAACAGCCTCAGGTGGATATTGCCAGGGCCCATCGATTTGTAGGGGTCAAGCTCCTGTAATAGTTCCAATATGAACTCTTCCTTCACTGATGCTGGATCTGTGTTTGTATAAACCTTGGGTTTTGTTCCCAAGGCCAAATGTGCTGGTAAAGACAGAGGTGAAGAAAGTGTTGAGAATTTCTGCCTTTTTAGTGTTGTTGGTGACTTAATTCAGCTCTCCTGATTAACAGTGGGCCAATATTTTCCTACTGTTCCTGTTTGTTGTTTACGTACCTGAAGAACCTTTTCTTGTAGTTTTTAATACCTCTTGTCAGTTTCAATTCAACTTGAGGTTTTGCTTTCCTAAGTGCATCTCTGCACACCCTGGCAATGCCCTTGTAGTTCTCAACAGGTATTCATTTTTCCATATGTGGCACACTTCTCTTTTGGTTTTGAGCAGATTCAGAAGCTTGCAGTTTAGCCAAGGGGGTTTCTTGCCCCACCTATTTCCCTTATCTTGAAAGGGAACAAACTGGTTTTGTGCTTCCAATAGAGCATTCTTGAACATCTCCCAGCACTTTTGCTCCTTTATCCTCCATGGAAGCTTCCCATGGAATCCCTCCCAGCTGAGCTCTGAATGAGTTCAAGTTTGCTCTTTTAAAATCTAAAACTCTGGTCTTCATACTAACCTTCAGCATAGTCAGCCAGATCCCAAACTACTGTGATCACCACAGCTAACACTGGCACTAGCCGAGATACTACAAAGCAGCTTTTCCTGCTTTGTGAGTAGCAACTCCAGCAGTGCCTCATTCCTGGTTGGCACGTCTAACATCTTTTTGAGGAAGCAGTCCTCTAGGCATTCCAGGAACTTGATGGATGACATTTGAGCTGCTGTATTGTTCTTCCAACAATTGAGATGTTACAAGCCTTGGGGAATTTTGGGGTGCATGGACCCTGAGAAGCTTCACTGTTAAAGTACTCCACCATCCTCCCAGTCTCCACAGCCACAGCTAAGGCTGCTCCCACAGTTTGCAATCCGAGCAGTAAAGAGCAATTCTGTGTGAGTTTCAGCACCTTAAGAAAGCACATATGGGAGACATACACAAATTCACTGAAATGCACCTACCTTATTGTCAGCACAGTGTCCTACTCACAGTGTGTGCAGAAAGGTATTCTCATAGCATGAAAATAGTCGTTCTTTCTACGGCAAGGAGCCTCCATGTGCCATTTGGGACCTTTATTTCGGCACACCATCACTACTGGCACATTTACTATTGAGTTCTATATCAATGCCTTGCATAAAGGATTTTGAAGTCCAAGAAAGATGCTTGTTTTCCTCACTGCCTTTCTATACCTGGTCTGATTTTTATAAGTGCTAGTGGAAGAACTGAATAAAATTAAGCAGTAGAAGAGCTAGGTAATCCAGCAGTTTATCTAAATAAATTATTTAGTAATTTGTATTGCACTTAAGCATACACACGTCTTCCTTTGACTTATAAAAATAATAATTCTTAAATAGTAAACAGAAAAAAAGCTCAGTCAATGCTACAATTCAAGACATTTAGATTATCTTGTAAGTGTATTGTTTGCCAATGGCCTTAAGTCAAACTACAGCAGAGTTTTAAACTCCCATGGAAAGTATGCCTGCATTAAAGCTAACTACAAGAAACTTGAACAACTTGACAGCATGTGGCCATACATGAGATCACTGTGAAAAGCTGCAGTGTTTTCTTCAGTTCTTTATTTTTGTTTCCTGGGAAGTTTGAAACTGTAATTAGCAGCTTATACCCAAAGTCTGGATGTCAAGACAGCACAAACTGGAGTCCAGGAGTTGCATTAGCTCACAGTATGCAGCAAAATAACAAAATCCTATCCAAGGAGATCCAGAACACTAGAATGATGTTTAATGAAGGCTGAACAAAACTAGAGGATTGCTTCTAGAGAGGACACTACATAGGGATTTCACTTGGAAATCATAACTTCATTTTTATAGTCAAATTCTCACTCTCTTCCCTCAAGGGTATACGTGTGTGTGAAACTATTCTATTAAACAGTTTGGCATATGTAAGTTCTTAGCTAGTTCCTTTTCTGAGAGCTTTTTGTTTGCCAAGAATTTTCTGTATTTCTTGCAAGTCATTATGAGAAATGGTGTGAGAGCATCCAGCTTCTGATATTTGAAGGGTCTGAGAGTGTGTAAAAGCCATCTAAATAGAAACTAGATTTTACAAAATGTTCGCAGGAAAAAAGTTTGCTAGGTTGGGATATTTTTTGAAGATATTTTTTTCATCTATTGACTGTAAGAAAATTTTCTGTTGAAATGAGCTCGCAACTCTCTGAAAGAGTCCTATTCACCTATCCCATCTTTCTGTCCTGTAATTTGGGAAGCAAAGAAAAGCAGAAGACAGGCAGCCGGGTAGGTAACCTTGAACAATTACTTCCAAACATAGAAAGGCAGGGAAGAGAAGGGAGGAGACTAAGGGATGCCAAGGTGAATCAGCACCAGGAATGACAGAAATCTACGTTGGTGTAGACCACTGCCTTGTTTTATTTAGAAGGTTATTATTTAGCATAAGCAGTTATTTCTCTGTGCTAGTGATAAACTATTAGTTGCGGTGCTTCCTTTCTATGGGTGAAGCATGCCACTGAGAGTGTTCCACATTCAATACTTTGTGGCAAATAGCAGTAACATCCAGCAACACACTGTTAAATACTGTAACAAAATTATCCCTTCCCCAGAAAAATAAAACTTACATTTTATTCCTATTTCCTTATCTAAAGACTTAACAACTCCAGTTCACAGACATTTTTCCCCCTTAATATTTTAGATTGAGAAGAAAATAAGTAAGTGTGGGGTCCATACAAGATACTTCAGTTTTCAAGTTTAGAGACTGGAACAGGATGTGGGCGTCCTTTCAGTTACCCTTACAAAGAGATAGGGTTTGGAAAATAATATGGTAAGAAGAACCCTGAACAGATTTCATGTCTCCTTGTGTCACAATAACATATAGCTATACCCATCTCCATCTTCTAGAACTGCTACAAATACTTTTTCCCTCCTCCCCCCATCGAGTGTCATGCCAATTTATTCGCCGTCTTTCCAAGCACTGGCAGTATTAATTTATAAGGATGGAATCCTATAAATACTCTTATTCCAATTTTACCTTTGCTCTAACTACAGAGCATGCTGGTTACCTCTGCCATAGATAAAAGCTACTTACACAATGTGCAGCCAATATCCAAACACAGCCCTTATCTGTTAGAACTGAGCCACCATACTCCATTAAGCTCCAGTTAGATTACAGTTTTTAGTGTGAGGTGTCCCTGCCCATGGCACAGGGGTTGGAGCTAGGTGATATTAAGGTCCCTTTCAACCCTAACTATTCTATGATTCTATGATTCTGTATCAAAAATTATTTGAATGCCTACTGCTGCTACTCCTTTTGGTCAAATATTGAAACACTATATTAGTTTTAGCTTCTAATATTACTTTCCCTGTGAATTTGCTATACAGAAGCAATACTCAAGCCATCCAACATCTCAAGGCCAGTCTTAGGTTGATTTGGTGTCCAGCTTAGGTTTTTAAGAAATCTCTTGAGACCCATTAGAGGTTTACAAAGCAGTGGTACTGCTACTAAAGTGGTGGTGGTGAAGGACATTCACAACTAATTCAGGCATTTTCTTGAAAAATTTGAAAGCAGAACACAAAAACCTTGGCTCCCACGCTTGCCAACTGACCAAAGACTTAGTGACTGAAGTACCATGTGAAAGGGATGTTTTAACATACCTTAGTCTTTGAAAGTTTTTGTACAACTGCCTTTAAGGACACCAAGACACAGATATGCCATATCCTACAACATCAAGGATCAGAGAAGATGCTGTGGTCTCTCCCTCAAAATATCCTACTTGCTGTTAAATGGCTCCAATGCATGACAACTTTTTTCAAACTGTTGGTTCAGCAGGTTGGAGGAAGCTGCCTTCTGGCAGAGAAAGACAAATGCCAGCACAGGTATACCCCTTTCCTGGCAAGTAGTTTATCTAAATAAGATTAAACTTTTCTGACCTCCTCCACCTACCCAGAGCTTGGGATAAATGAAAGGGTTACGTATCCAGCCCCTCTGGTACTAACAGGACATAGCAGAGTAAACAGCTCTGCCCTCTTAATATACAGCAGTGGAACTCAGAAAACAAACAAACAAACAAACCAAAAAAAAAAACCAACAAAAACAAACAAACAAACAACAGGCAGACTCCTGACACCACTCAAACAACATCAGCTGTTTTGAGCATTATCATTGATAATGGAAGTCAGTTTTGCATGAGAAAGCCAGATACCATAACTTTAAAAGCAACTGTTAATACATACAGAGGTTAATTTACAGGATGTTTGTACAGCCCATTAAAAAGAACTAAGAAGTCAGATGAACAAGTTAGAAGATGAGCAAGTTAGAAGATAATGACTTCTACTTTAACAGGTTTAATCTGGCATTGCTTTAACTATAATACTAATCACTTTATGATACAGCTCTAAAGAAAAACATTGAACAGCCCTAGAAAAAGAACACTGAATAGTTTTCCTCCTGCTCTCCAGTACGGCATACATCAACAGTATACACTACATCGGATATGTATTGAAACCACGCTGATAAAACATCCTACTTCAAAGCTTAAAACCAGCACATTGCCAGCTCTATTAACAGCACAAGTAAAACATCTATCATTCTGTAAAGGCTTGAAATTGTTTTTTTAATATTTCAATTCTAAATTTGGCTCCTGCTTAAGGAAAATAATAATTAAAAATTCTAGGATCAGGTCTTCTTGTTAGAATAGATTTGATCTGATTTAAGAAGTAAATACTTTGTACACACAATAGAGGGGTTTTGTTTATTTATTTTTGGTTGGTTTTTTTTTTCTTTCTGCTATTACCTTTACAACTGTGAACTGACTATTGGGCAACTTCTTGAGTTACCAATATAGGCAAAGGATGGAAACCCATTCACAAAGAATGTCTGAAACTAGATTTGCCCAATAAAGTTATTTTAGATAAACCTAACTCTATTTGTCTAGAAACGACTGATTTTGCAGTCTTGATTCTCAAACAAAAGCCTACAGAAATACAACCTTCCAAAGAGAAGACAAATAACTAAAATTTCCTAGTTCCCCCAGCTACCACAAACAGCCATGGGCTCCTCAGGTACTGGTTTTATAGCCTCCCCCTGTTGAACAGGCTGTAAACTCCTTATTTCTTTCTCCCGTAAAACAATCACTTTCTCACCCTCCCCTCTCCACTGAAGGAATACCATACCAGCAAGCTCTTCTTTGACAGTTCAATGTATGGCTGATTAAACTAAGTAGTTTTTCATAACTTCTGTTTAACCTTGAAATCTGCTGCTTCTATTTCAGGCCTGATGAAGTGCTGGTGTGCCTGCAAGCTTGTCTCATTTTTTCCCCCCATACCAGCTGGTCTAATAAATTACCTCTTCCTAACAACCTCATGTTAGCCATGTCCTTAGATCATACACAGCAAAACACCATTATGTCACTTCAAACTTGTATTAAACCCTGACAAAGAGTAATTCTGGTTTAAGAAATAATAAAAACCAAAGTCACCCGAACAACTACCTTGCATTGTAAAGGTAGTTGTTCAACTTCTCCACTCATCACATACAAGATAGTCTATATGCAAGGAAAGGCTCACTTACTAAGTACCTTCCAGCAACACAAGCATTTTCTGTTTAAGCTGCTCTCAATGTAAAAAACAAACAAACAAAAGAAATACATCGATTGGACATTTTAGCAAGTTTGAGGTGACTCCAGGGCTGATGGTTAGGTTCCTAAACTGTCTGCTATAGAGCATGAGTTCAAAACAACCAGTTTCCATGATTTACATTTCAAAGCAACTTTTCCCCTTAATTTGAGAAAAGGAAGTGAGGTGGGGAGTGTGAGGAAGGAACAGTTTGCTGCAGATAAATCACCTCTTTTCAGTCCATGGGTATAAGGTCTTTTTTTTTTTTAAGGTCTGGCAGTTGGAGGCTTAACTCCCCTTTCAGACATGCCTTTATTTGGAAACAGTGCAGGAGCAGGGAGGGCTTTTTCATAAATACTGCCTGGCCACATGCAAACAGCAACTTGATAAAATGAGTGGCAGCTCTGCACAGTCAATACAGCCATATGCTCCTCTAACTGCCCCTGGACAGAAAAACAGATGTAGAGTTTACAGTTTGAAAAAAAACAAACAAAAAACACCCCTTTGTAACTGCTTATTAATCATTAAAGGAAAGAGGGGAATTCTGGTCTCTGCTTTTAGAAAGGGACCAGAGCCCCATATAAATCCTGCAAAGCTTGAAGTTCACACAGTTATACTCCTTAGGACACTAATTGCCTGCACCACAGTGCTATCTTCAGGACTGCAGCGTGTTTGCTCTTGAGAGCAAGCACTGGCTTCACACAAGAGGGCACAGTCCTATGAAATGGGCAGGCAGCACTGGTTATGAAATGAGAGGGGGACAGGGAGCTAACTGAAGTGCTGGTAAATGACTGGATATGAAGCTTCAAATCAGGCACCATCAGTGTACCAAAAAGCAGGACTGAGTCACAGCTCACACACTGATTGGTGTTAGTGCTTGTCTATTTACTGCAATACCTGCAAGATGGCTCCTCGAGATCACATCCCCCTTCTTCCCACAGGCAGAGACTATTTTTACACAGCCATTGACCAGCTCACTTTGACAAAAATAACCGGAACTAAAACTTGAGGCCAGCCATCTTCCTGATGCTCCTGTCTTCCAGGAGGCTCAGGAACGTTAGCAGCAGAGAAGACCAGGTGAGAAGAGGTGACCCCAAGAATTTGAAGTTACAACCTGACATGAAGTGCAACACCAGGATCTCTTTGCATTTCCTTTCTCCACACTGCTTTCTCTCACACCAAGAAATGCTCCCAGCTAGAAAAGTTACAATACCTTCATCAGTTTTTCTTTTGGAAGAAGAAAAAAAGCAAAAAAGGACTCAATCAAGTTCCATTCAGGTTTTCATCCACATCTTCTTCCTCTCAGATACTGCCAAGGTCAGACACAAGAACCATACAAAAAGGTATCAAAGCAGAACAGCAAGAGGAGCTTATCTATTTAAAGGTACTTTCATTTTCTTCAGAAAAAGAACTGTTGTTCCAGAAGTTAAAGTTTACATTCTGCACAATCTTTAGCTTGGATTATCCCCTATGTTTCTCCTGAAGCACTGGGTTAGTGCTGCTGAGCTGAGGAGAAAATGTCCACTTTATTGCAGATGCCTAACACTGGTGATGTGTGGACCATCACCACCATGTCAGTCTCCCATTTCCAACCTTCCTGGACCACAGGGTCCATGGAAACACAGATGACAGAATGATAGAAACCATTCACATCCATCCTCTGATGGATGGCTGATGTGATTATATCAGTCCTTAGGCCTGTGCATACTGCTCATCTTGAAAGATTAGAATCCCAAAGAATCTCTTGAACCACATGTGGTCTGCATCTGCATGAAAATAGAGATTCCCCATCTAGAAAGTCTGAACAATTTAAACAAGAAAACCAACTACAACAGCAACATAAGAATGAGGCAACTATGGGAGAAAGAAGGAGAAATGCATACTAAAATATCCCTTAATTTGCTAAGGAAAAGCCTGGACTTCAAACAAACAAGCTTTTACTCCCAGAGGACAGGCTTGTGATCAAGGTTTGGCACCTGTTCAGTTCCTCCTCCATGGCAAGAGGCCTTGCTGCCCTCTGCATTGATGCTATCAACACAGCTTTGGCTGCCTGGAAGCTACATTCAAAAGGCTGTCGTCCAGAACAGTCTTGAACTTTGTTTTCCATCATGAAGCACATCTTGCAAATGTATATTTTTATTTTCCCTGCCTGATCTCATTTAGAGAAGCTACACAGTTAAAGAGGCAAGCTTAAAGCAGGAAGAGGTGGCTGAGGGAGAGAGTTTCTGCGGCACAAGTCCTTTTGTAATAAAAGAACTCAAGACGGGGCAGTAAGTGTGGAAGAATTCATGCTTACTTAATCACAGAACCCAGAAGATTAGGTAAGCGATAAATCTGCTGTCTTCTCAGAGGATTCCAAAGACCTCTGTCAACAAGGAAGCTCGTGTTTTACACCCAAACCAGACACTGTCTCTTTAGTCACCCTACAACAAGGGCTGCTGAAAGCTGACATTAGTAAGTTATTTTCCTTCTCCCAAAATTACAGTATGTCTCAGTAGAGATCAGCAATTTCTTGTTGCACTCCCCCAGTTGGTGAGAACTCTTGGGAGCATGATTTCTGATATTTTGAAATTTAAGATTTCTGCATTTTTATGGCCATGTAGCATCTCTATTAGATTGCTGAGGAGTTGCCTCTTAAGCTTAATTAGTCATTTTTTTAAGATTTCAATTTCAAAACAAGTTGGAAAGATTTTCTTAAAATCTCACAAACCTTCAGAATCCTATTTAGCATGTTTTGAGATTTTCAGTAGTTTTGCGACTTTTTGCTGGGATTTAAGAACCACTTCATCTGTGTTTATAGTGTTTAGTGTTCCTTGCTCTGGCAAAATAAAGGGGGTGATAAGCTGCCAAGTTGCTAGTTTGGTTTGGTTTAGATTTTAACTTTACATTACATTAAAAAAAAAAAAAATCCAAGTATTATTTTGTTCATCTTCATTTGTGGAAGGGCACTCCTGTTCAAAGGGTCCTGTGTTACAGATCTTGATTCAAGAAATACAGTAACATGTTCTTCCTTTTCATCCTTTCTAGTTAAGAAAGGAAGTATGTATAATTTGAATTGGAACAGTAACATTAATTTCAGTAAGGTCCTAACATTTAAGACTTTACCCTGATTCCAGGGAAGCTAGAATCCTGTTCAGTATTTCTGCCCATCATACCACTATAAGGACACATATGTGGGATTTGCTTTAGCATGGCTTCTACAGTTTCAATCGATGCTGTGGAAAAAAATGCAATAAGGAAAATAAAGAGTACACTGACCACCACTTAAAGTTAGAGATTTTTCAATTTATTTCTGCCAAGTGGGACTAGAACTGTGACCTCTGTAGCTCGCTCCAACCCCTCAGCAATTCTGAGAGCATTATAAAATACTGCTATCCTACAAAATAGAAATCATATCCTTTTCAGAACTCTTTTGAGAGTAATAGTGTATCTTAAAACAAAGCAAAAATCCTTAAAACTGGTTGCTACCTTGAGTAAGCAAAGTTACTGTAGTATTAGTATTCCCAGTGATAAGTTTAGGGAACACTACAGATCGCATTTAACAACTGGCAGTTTTCAAGAGCGCCACCACGTGCTTCCCAGTCCAGCAGGGCACTTCATGGCAAGCAAGCAAGCAAGCCAGAAACTGGGACCAGTTCAGTAACAAAAAATAAGCACAAAAGGAATGATCGACAACTCAACTACTTGAAGCCGATTCATTTCCACAGTAGCTGGGTGTATACTTCCTGTTCTCTACACTGGTTAGACTTTCAGTTCAGAGAACATATAAGAGATGGAGAACCTACATCCAATATTGTGGCTCCCTCCAATTCTTGTGTTATGTAAAAACTAGTGCGAGAGCATGTTCAGCCTAGTTAGCCAAGAATTTAACCATTTCTGTAATTAACTCTGGTGTCTGACATCATCATCCCCTCCAGGTTCTCTTAAAATTTTAATAGCCTGGTTTATGAATATTCATTTGCCAGCATTACACTTCCAGGGATTTATGAAAACCCAAAGGCATGTCAGTTCCTAAATAGGTTCCATTATTCCTGCTGCTTCTTTAGCATATTTATTACAAGCCAATTTTATGCTGTCAGAAAGTGCATCAAGCCTGCAGTTGGTCCAGCCATCTAAGTCATTTCATAGAGATTAATAGATACAGCAGACATGTGAGTGCTACTGCTAAGGATGCCTATTAATTCCTCCACTGGACATAATGTTTCTTCACAGGCCTCATCAGTTCTAGGCTATAAAACCTGTTTCTCCCTTATCTCCTCTTGTTTTGCTCCTCCTACATGTCACTGCAGTTACAAGCCAAGCACGGGACAACCAGCCCTTCAAAGCCTGCTTCTGTGTGACAGAATAGTCACCCAGACCAGGAGGGGTTTATGAGATGTGTACAGACAACTATTTCACGCAGTCAGCTTGCTTCAGCAAGTGCTATGAGCTGGGTGAAACTGGCACGCTGCAAAAGCTATATAAAGTTTGCGACACATTACTCCATTACCAAGAGGCATAAACAGTTCTGTACCACAAAATATAATTTGTTTGACAGTTGTTCATTTCTTTTCAGACTCTGACACTGCTGCAGTTTTAAACCACTGTTTGGACATTACTGTATTTCACAGACCTAACCATGTCCAGATGTAAAGCATCCCCAGTTCTGAAAGGAGAGCTCAAGAAAAGTTCATAGTGGAAGTAGATCGAAAACTCTTATGAACGTGAATCAGGCAATGAAAGTTTAGAGCACAATTTGAAAGACGTGAAATTTAAGGCTATAGTAGATGCATTTTTAATTATTTAGAAGCTTCCTCCCAATATCCACGCAAACTGGAAAGCCACATAGTATTTGTCATTTCTCTTACCTGTACCTTGGCTGTGCTTCTACTTTGTCAGCAGAAAGGCAGCTCAAGAAAGCTCAGAACTACTTCTGTCACTTCCTAACAAAATGAATTCAAACAGATCTTTCTGAAGGCACCGTAAAACCTTACCTTAGAATAACTGATTCAATTATGTGATTTTCCCCTCACTACCACCACTTCAGAACAAACATGGTAAGAGGTTTGAGCTGTCATAAATGAGCATTCAAAACAGAAACACTGCTCCAAATATTTACAAAGGAATAGAAAGCTCTCAATTTGGAAGAGTCATTTTCAACAGTGCCATTTAGCAAACACAATATTTAAAGGTGTCTCCAAATGAAACCTGTAGACTACTCAAAGTTAGCAGGAGAAAAGGGGGAGACAAATGCAGATAAAGAATAACTTAGGTAATAAAAAAAGATTATCATCCCTGAAGGGAAAGGCAGGGGAAGTTAGAGACCAGCAACTTGGTCAGTAATGAAGAAAGGTCAGAAGTCCTGAAGGATGTAATCATGATCCTCTTTTAAAAAGGGAAAGGATAAAATTGTGACTGCCACAATGGCTTATTGGCCAGTCCAGAAAGTTTGAAGTACCATAAATAAAATGTCTTTACAGAACATCATCACCTGCAATTTTTCATGTGATGCTTCCTCTAAGTCCCAGCCCACAGCTTTGACAAGAGACTGGCGCTTGGGAATAGAATCGTAAATTCTTACCAAAACCTGACGAAAAGCTTTGCACTCCAGGCAGTCCTGGACACTGATCAGGGTACAGCAAGCACAGCATCACTGTGGCTGAATTACAGTGTTTCTGGTTTGCTTTTGTAGAGGAACCAGGTTATTTGGCCTTGTTTTTTCTTTCACAGCCTTCTTTGGGGAGGGAATAATTTATGCTATGTCTTCAGAACACAAAGACCTATTGTCAAAGTCACAAGCTGCCTGTTTGCCCTAACAGGGATAGATCCTTTGTGGTGCAGGGGGGAGGGATCTCTTTTAGGAGCAAAATGGAGGTTTTGTTGTTGTTATATTGAAAAACAACAGAAAGTTGCAGTAATTTGTGTCAAGAAGCCTTGAGCTAAAAGCTTGATGTTTTGTTTTGCTAACAGCTCCAAAAGGAAGAGAAAAAGGCCCAAACCAAGTCTGCCCTGCAAAACTCTAAACACACATCCCCCTACAACACATGTACTTGTTTTTTTAGAGGCTTGCAAGCTAAGTCTCCAGCCTGCAACCACACCAAGTTTGGTTACTTGTCAGCCCTTAAAGCTAAACATATACAACACTTGGCAGGTGGTTGTAGGAAGGACTTTTAGTGTTAAGGAAAAACATGATAGGCTGGGTAAACTTGAATGTCCAATTCTTTTTTTGTATCCGATACTCTCATAGGATATACAGCCATGTTGCCCAGGGTCAGGGTCCTGAACCATGTAAGTATTTCCAAACCTTTAGAACTTGTCTGCCTCAATACACCATCCACAGGGAGGACAGCTTGATGGCCATGGGAACAGTACCCAACTACATTGATTTTTACTGTACTCTACTGAACACACTTAACTCACTGTGAACTGACAAAATTACTCCTCTGTGCCAGGAAGATCTACACATCTGCCCAGCAGGAACTGCAGTAAAGCATCCCTTTGCAGTCAGAAGGGCACATCTCAGCTCCATCAGCTTTCATGATTAGGTTTCAGCCCACCAGTCTTGGGATATGGCAAGGTCCATGCTTAAATTTTGCTCCCCTGCTATCAGGGAAATAGTGTTCAACACAAAAATCCAGGTTCATGTAAGCAATGGAGACACCAGAAAACTGCTTGGTAATTCAACTAATTGTCACATGTCACAAGAGAGAAGCAATTCAGAAGTGTTAATCAATCCAGAGTTCATTTCAACTCAAACCACTTGTTAAACTCTGAAGCTGAGCAGCAGGTTGCATTTCACAGCCACTGAGTCAAAGATATGAATGAGCAAAATATCTTGAGATACTGAGTGAGGCATTGTCAGAGTACACGACGTAAATGAAGTCATGTTGAGAACAAGTCATTTATGCCTCCTAGGGTGTAATCCTATGATGCAATATTCAGATTAAATCTTAGACTATTATCCCAGCATATCAGCCCTTCTGTTCCCAGCAGAGAGGTGACCCAAAGATCCTGTTTAAACTAGCTCATTTATCCAATCAAGACAGTAAAAACAAAAGCATGAGAAAGCTCTTCTCTTAAGTGCTTCCCTTGGTTCTCCCTGAAAACAGCTCTAGGTTTTCATCCTAACGCCTGCTCCCTAATCCTTGATCCCTCCCAGCTCCTTCTTTCTCTCCTCTCTGTTTCTCTGCAGCCTCACAGAGGGAGCAAGTGGCTTGCTGTGGAAGGATACTTGAGACACCAGGAAGACAAGCCAGGGCAACTAAGCCTAATAGACCTTGATTTATCTTAAGGGTTTGCTGACAGGAATGTGCGTAGAGTCACTTTTTTTCTCTGACAATTAACTTCCACTGACTTGTGTTGTCATGACATTTCATTGTCTGCATTCAATCTGGCATCATCACAGGCAATTGCAAATCACTCGTAAGTGTCTACTCAATTACTGGCCCTACATTTAAATCAGAAATACTTACCCACTTAATGTTTTAATAGAAACTAGCTACTTCTGTGCTGGCTTCAATCAACCTGTGAAGTTCCTGTGATATCAAATACAAGTCTTTTGAAGCTGCAACTCAAAATTATGCCTTAACTTTGCTTACACCTATTTTACTGAAGTCCAAAGAACCCAGCTCAGGCAGTATAGAAACCTTTGTAATTTTTCTGGGTTTGTCTGGGATACAGCAGCTCTTCCCTGACTCCTCCCAACCCACTAAATCAGCATCCACACTGGCACAGCCATGGTAAGCAAGACTGGGCAACCCACTGAGAAGAAGAAGAAAAAGTTCTCAGAGAACAGAGAGAAAAACAGTTCCCTATCCCTAACATGTTGCCAACTGACACACATGAAAAGAGTGGTTCAGGAGCAAATTGGGAATGGGGGGGGTAACTGGGAGGGATTCCTAAACTGGTATTGTAAAGTGGGTTTGTCACTTCCACTATTCCTGTATGTCAATCCAAACCATCAGCTGCCTGAAGCAGTCAGAAGAACAAATTTGGTATCCCTAACCTTAAACACTTGCAGGAACATGATCCAGTAGGTGTGCTTATGTGTCTAAAACAGCCATCATTCCTGACAGCAGTAGGAAAGAATGCGGCTAGCCTCACCAAACAGTGTTCAAATTGCCTAGGTATTTCCAGAAGAAAGGAGGAGACCCCAGTTTGAAACTCACCATCCTGAAGCCTGAACCCAGTTCAGGTTAACCCTAAACACCAGCCTACAATAGCAAGGCTGCTCTTGACTTCTCTTGTTTAAAGCAGGATAGCTATAAAGAGCACAAAGTCTTATCAACAATATTATGGGGTTTTTTTCTGCAATTAGTAATTGCTATAAATCCTCCTATTTAATGTCTGACACATTATTAGCTCAGCAAGCAAAATGCTGGACTGAATTGTGTTGATCCTATGTTTTCTCCTTTGACTTAACCATTACGAATCCTTATAGCCAGCAAATATACATAATCCAAATAGCCAGAAACATGATTAACACTGGAAAATCTAAGCCTTTATGGCTCTGAATTAGGGCCAGGATGGATCAGTCTTCCAATGCCCACCTAAACAGAATCCTTACACAGAAAGGACTGTGACATGATCTAATGACTGATCAGCAAAGGCTTCCAGCCTTTGGTCAGAAAAGAAATGAAAACCATTTGCATGTATGGAAGCTTTTCTAAAAAACAGCTTCACAACTCTAGTTCCTTTAAGCTGAACACTTAGCATTCTTATCTGACACAATATGGAACAGGTCGCCCAGAGAAACTGTGGATGCCCATCCCTGGCAGTGTTCAAGGCCGGGTTGGATGGGGCTTGGAGCAACCTGGTCTAGTGGAAGGTGCCCCTGCTCAGGGCAGGAAGGGTGGAACTAGATGATCTTTAAGGTCCCTTACAACCCTAACCATTCTATAAGTATGCTACATATAAGCATATGATCATCAAATCTGTTCTTTTGAGCTCTGAGATACCTAAAGACAGCAATTTTTTTTACTGCTGTATCTGTAATACTTGCATATATATAAACTGACAAATGCATTTTGACAATATCAAAATTGTATCTGTTACAATTACATTTCTAGCATAAGTTTAGATATCTATGTGCTGATAAGCAGAATATTTGTATGTAGAGCACTATAACCAGAATGTATTCTGTGCTATTTCATAAAGTATAGTGTTTTTTCTACTAATGTTTTCCAACTGGTAATTTCATAAGAATAAGTAGTAAGAAAACTACAAAAAACTCAATCTGAGAATTTGGTATTTAAATCTGTAATGCAGTCTTTAAAGACTTTAATTCATTTCACAGTTATAAAATGAAGTTTCCCATTCTGAAATACAACCTCCAGTTATCAGTGTAAATATTCCCTGCTTGCAAAGTGAACCCATACTATCAGAATGAAAGGCTGGCTTTTGAGCTATGTTTTCAAAGTTAAGTTGTACAATTCACACAGGTGATTTCACTAAGTGCAACCCAGTCAGTTGGCATATGGGTTTTGTTTGAAACAGTTTTAGTCTAAACTCACTCTAGTTAGGGTTTCTTAAGGCATTCAGTAAGTTTTATATCCCTCAACTTCAGGAATTTACAATGCTCTTTATAATTACTAGTGCTGATCCTTGACTGTTTCTTTCAAAGAAGTTATATGCTATCGATGGCTTAACTACAAGGAGAAATACATCATTCAAGGTTAGCTTTACTCACTGCAAAAAACCTGCTACTTGTCTTCACAATGAAGAGGAACAAATCCAGTGCTGCTGGAACAACAGCTGCCTAAGCTGTTCGGCTCCAGTTGCCTGTGTTAACAAACCAGGCAAGGTTTTTTTATTGGAAACTGAAAGCAGGCAGGTGTTACAATGACTGACACTAAAGCGAGGCCTCAAATCCCAGACCCAACTTCTGGCTACAGGGTCAGCATTATCAACCTCTAATCACCACTGGAGTGCTGCCTGAAATGCTGTTGCCTTGAGGCTCTCACCTTGTTTTCAAGGCCAGTTGGCACTTCATGGGAAATGACATTGAAATACTGTCCATTTTTCATTCTAACATGAATGGTTGGGGCAAGTATTTTCTAAGAGTTACAGAGTTATTCTAGCTGTCTCTGAGTCTTAACGGAGCTTCCTGTCAGCATGGACAAGATTAAAAAGTCACATGCGAAGCACATACAATCTGCATGTTCCCTAGGTTATTTGTGCAACTGTTTTGAAACACTAATCCATACTCCTCCCTCCTTCCACAGCGAGCTAATAGGAGACAGCGCTGTTTTATTTTAAAGAATAGATAGTAATTTTGTCTAAATCTAAGGCTGATATGATGGACCAAGAATGAAATCCTGCAGGTCTTAGCTGACTGCCAAGAATTTTACAGGTATAAGCCACGAGGAGCACATTTGGCAGTCATTAACTGCATAGAAATATTATTAACTTCTCACAGTACTTTGGCAAGCAGTCTCCCTCCCAACTAACACCTGAATGCCGTTCCTTTGTAACAGACGGCTGGTAACAGCATGGCAGCTTTTGGCATCAAAAGGCTGCATTCTGTTGGGAAATTACACACTTACTGTCTAAAGGTCTGATGGAGCCCCAAGTTGTTTTGGAAACTTATCTTGCCTTAGTTAATTTCGATATATGATGCTTAATGTCCAACTTCATCATGATGCTTTTTTGTGTACCTAAGGAGACACATGTCTGGAAATCTGAATTATTTTAATCTGGGTCTGTGAAATCTGAGTTTACAGACTTCTTTCTTTCCTTTTTTTTTTTTTTAACTCTGAGAACTGGCATCATTACATCCAAGAGAGACCATCCCATCAACTAAATCCAAATAAATCAGCAAAGACTTAATGTGTAATTGCTGTACCCTCTCTACTGAAAGACTCCCTTCAACACACCAACATGTGAGAAAGTGACATCAGAAACATTTTTATCACCAGTTACCCAATGCATTCTTATCTGCTTAAAGCAGATTCCAACTAGGACATGTTTTGCTCATTAAAAATCACGACCTTCCAAGGTGTCTGTTAACTCTAAAGTGCCTAGCTGGGAAAGTATAAAAAACAGTGAATTAATAATGCAAGACCAGTGTGCATACAGATTCCTTTGAGCTCACTCTTCCCCTCTATTATGCCAAACTGAGGCTTTTCTGTGGAGAAACAGAAGCCTATGCATTCAGCAAGAAATACACTGTGAACCATGATGCCTCTGCAAAGTGCTTAAGCCTCAGTCACCCTGTTCCTGCAAACTGTCTGCAAAGAAGCTTTTGCCAATTTGTAGTGAAATTGCCATGCATAACAGCCAAGACACTGGGGAGCAAACATGAATACAAACAATGGCAATTTAACTAAATAAACTTGTGCAATTTGCACCTATGATCATTATATTAAGGGCCTCATAGACAAAAGCTGATCTTGTGAACACATTCTAAGCAATGAAAATGACAGTGCTGCATTTAAAAAAACCCACAAATTCTACTTGTTCTTAATATTTTGCATAAACAAATGTACTAAGACTATATAAAGCTTTCAAATCACTTCATCAACATAAATCTAACATATAGATAGAGGCAAATATTTAAATGTGTATCTAAGAAAGTCCACGTGGGAAAGATTACGTATACGGGGGGGGGGTGGTAATTTGATAAAATATTCCTATACCTAAACTGATACAGTAGTTTTTATACAGTAATTCTCCAGACATGTTCTGCCTTCTGGTATTCTCTAGGCTAAAACACAAGTTTATATAACTCAGAATAAAAATTCTGGGTCCATTTGACAGAGAAATACAGGTCTGTAACACAAAGGAAATGGAAGACAGCCTTAAATTGCTAGTTCCTGAAAGGGAAACTCGAAAATACAAAATTCATTTTCTTGGCAATGATACTTTTCTTGTGTTTCTGGAGATTCTATGATTAGAATACACCACCTGGAATAGTCTTGAAGCGAGGAACCTTCTCTTACTGCTCCTTACACTTCCCCTTCTCCTCCCCGTCCCGTGTCTGTCCCCCCCCCCCCCCCAATAGCTGATACTGCTGCAGAAGAGGAAGGTAAAACAGTGCAAGTAACTTCCACCTGTGGTGTCCTGGTAATATTTAAAAATAAGAGAGTGGAAAGTTGAAGGAGGCTTTCTTCAAAACACTCCAAGTCTCAAAATACAGTTATGCAATGCAACAGTATTCATATGTGTTTATAGAACTTCTTCAACACAAAAGAAAACTACCCCTGGAAGATTTGGGGTTTATAGAAGTGTTCTTATGACTGGTTGTACTACTGTGGCTTAGGTTAACCTATTAAAACTGACAAAGGAGACACCTCACACACAAATCAGCTAGTGGCGGGATTTTCCATTCATAGCAGAATGAACTCATCCTCTAACCAAAACCACGAGAATAAAAACACAAAATGCCTTAAGGAAGGCTGAATGAGTGGCATGCACAGGCTGGAATAAACCCACTCACATTTCAACCTCACAAAGCCACAAATGTTCTTACAACTGGCTCGAGTGACTGCGCGCAAGCTCTCCAAATGACGTGCTACTTACTTCAGAATCCTGTAAAAACTCCACTTGTCTGCCTTTACACAGAGGAAGAAAGGAAGAAGTAAGAGATGCAGCAGAAGGGGTCAAAGTCTTCTCAAAATAGTTACTGATAATGCCCAAAGCGCTCCTTAGTCAGGTATTTCACAATTCTTGTTTTAGAAAAGCTTCTCACTTCAGCTAAGATTCCCTTCTGAAAGACCTAATGCTCACCCACTAAGAAAAGAGAAAAGTGACTTCACAAAAGTTACCAAATATCAACATGCAAGGCTGGCAAGTATATGTGCAGTCAAGATGATTCAGATAAGTCAGATAAATTTAGAACAGAGCTTTCCTAAAAGCATGTGTTCACCAAATGCAGTAAATATGCTGGAGCTATATCCAAGTGCTGATTCCAAACACTAGAGCAAAAAAATTTATTAGTGAAAATCTCCTTTTAAGTGTTCGCTGCCATCTGAAGTCCTCAACAGTGTTATTCCTTGATCTGCCTTTAGTATTTCTATCCATCACTGGATTTACCCACATAAAACGCTATAAGGCTCTCCAACCTTGGAAGACTAAGCCAAATGCAGTGTGGCAACTTCACATAGGACCAGCCTTTTATGGTTGGAACAGTAGAGCTTTGATACAGCTAATCTACCATAAATAGCTCTTGAAACTCAGAAGGATCAAATCAGCTGTTGCAGCAGTCCCAGCCTGTAGCAGCTTCAAATCCAATTATACTCTCAACTCTATCTTGCAGCTCTCCTTTCCACTCCCCCCATCTGAAACTTTTTTAGTCCTGCTCCTGCAAGAAGTTAAAAGCTGCAATGACAAATGCAGCAGAATAAAATGCATTTAATGAAAATCTGAAACACAGGCCCAAGTATTCTTACACTTATCCTAAGGAACACAAGTTTTATTCTGTTAAAAAACAACTTAAGAACATGATGCCCATTTAAATAAATAAGTAATTAGCCCTGACTTGTCATGCAAACATAAAATCTGAAATAAGCAAACAGTTCCAAGAACAGCAAGCTCAGCTTTAAAAGGCAGCTGAAACCAAGCAGATAAACTTCATTGAGCACTATCTGTGCCCCAGATTAAGTCAAAAAGCATTGGATTGCTTGCATTTTTTTTCTGTAACTTAAATATACTTGAGAAGTACTAAAACTCACTGTTATAAATCCTTGAATTACAATGTTTCCTTTCAGGTAGTTAGAACCATTTTCCCTTAAAGAATCAGAGAACTGTAATTTAAGAGTTCTTAAGGAGCTGGGAGCTTCCAAAAGATGTGTTTACTAACCTTAGGAGTCAGTGTTAACTCTGAAAATTACCACTAGGACTACTAGAGCACTGTAATTTCTGAGAAATTAGTGCAGTGACACCATTCTGGAATCAAATACAGGTTTGAATCCGATGAAACACAGGTGAGCAGGGTCACTTCTTTATGATTCACCTCACAGCACAAAGAAACAGCGCACAATGCAAGTATGTAAGTATATGCAAATAAAAGATACTTTTTTTAACCATATGTTATTAACATTTCCTCAGTCTTTCCAAAACAAAGAGTTCAATTACTTCAGTGCAGTACAGGAATTCTGGACTTCAAAGGGGAAGAAGTATCTCATGAGCAAAGCCTGGATCTGTAGCGCCCACAAGCACATAAATCCTGAACACTGCCAGGACATCCTCCATTGAGGCATCAGTTATACTTGCAGAAGCCAGGGTAGAAGGGGATTGCTAATTCTGAGTATTCAAACTGCTTTAAGTACCTGAAATACGCCTCCTCTAGAAGGTACCCTAACAAAAGGGGCAAAGTACATAAATCATCATCATCTTCTACGTCATGGAAAATTATCAGCCATATGCCGTTCTATGCCTCTCTGAGCTTGTCTTAAATTTTATCATCTCAGTTAAAGGGCCTGGGTTTTAACTGATTTGTAAAGCAGGTAATGTAACCTGAACACAAAAAGAATCAATCTTGCCTACACAGATGATGACAAAGCAACTTCACTTAAGTGTGGGTGGGTTAAATAAAGTGGTTTGCTATCTCCTCTAAACTGAGCATGAAGATCACAGCTGGGTCACCTTCTGGAAATCTCAGAAAAATCAAAGAACTGGAAAAAGGCACTGAGAGTTTTCCCTTTAGGCCCTAGCAAATGCCCAACAGGAGACAGTGAGCTTTCCATTAGCATGGAGTAAACTGAGCATGTGACAAGCAGACAAAACAGACCAGCAAGATCTGCCTGAGTATGTTTATCACTTTGAACTCAGCTTGTAGAACTTGTCACATTATGCTTCTGCACTGTGGTGAAAAAAAGCTGAACCAACTGCTGACAAAAGTTCAACAGAGCTCTTAAAAATGCAGCAGGCATGCTTGCAACTGGTAAGAGAGGGAGCAGCCGTGAGCATGCTGCCAGAGCAGAACCACTGGTGCTTTATGTCCTATCCATAACCATTTAAAATCCAAGGTCTTTTATTACTCTGGAATTTGAAGGATGCGAGTTATGACATGGAAACACACCCCCTCTCAAGAGGCAGGACTGGGACTGCTTGGTTTTTTTTATAGAAACCACTCTCCCTATCACACAGGGAACTATGTTAAAGATTTCACTTTTGCACCTAACTTGAAAAAAAAAATTAAAATCCTGTGTGTGCTCTTTTTACATCGACTTTTTTGGCTATGAACACACAAAGCAAAATTACCATGGAAATGCACCAATTTCTCCCTCTTACTCCTCAGTACAAAACCTCTGTAAACATAGACGAAGCGAATACATTAGATCACCACCAGCTCTTTACAGCAAGCATATGATTTAGCATATGTCTTCCAGAGACTATTACCTCTTATCAATGAGAGTGAGACATCATGCCACAGGTTCTGTCCCCATAAAGACAGAGTACAAATTAACAGACACACTTTTGATAATTTTCCACGACTTGGAAGATTATGATGATTTATGTACTTTTGTCTTGCATTGCAAGAGAGGGTATATAATTCAGTAAGTAACAGTCAAGAAGCAACACTGTGTAACACACAGTAAAGTGCACACAGCTTGAGAAGTCTGGATTAAGCCTGCATTTATTTAACAATTCAGTTTCCCAGTTTACTAATATCTCTACTTTCCAGCTGGGAAGGGGAAGGAGAGACTTCCCAGAAAAAAAAAAAAAAGAAAAAAAAATCCCAAACCCCCAGACAAACAAATTTAATAAAAAGTGACTTACCAGCATCCATTGTTAGAATCATGACCCCACTTCTGCGTCCCAGGAAGCAGGAAGCCTTACCCATCCAGTGTATGCGAATGACTCAGAAGGACAGCATGGCTTTGTTTCAGCTTATATCTTCTAGCTCATTCACCCCTCCTCCCTCTTGTGGGATAAAAGTGTTGCCTGGATCTGGCCATCCCTATTGGCTCAGCTAGGGAGCCATGCTCATTTAGCATATTCAAGTTTCTGTGAGAGCCCAGAGTGATTTTTTATTTATCATAAAAAACAAACAAACAAAAGAAACCCACCAAAAAAAAAAAACCACCAAAAAAACACCAAAAACCAAAGCCCTAAACAAAAAAAACAACACAAACACTTCTTGTATTTCTAACAGAATGAACTCTTCATTCTTTTACTATCAGATGCATATTACAGTTGGTATTCTTCCCACAGGCCAAGCAACTCCCTATGCTTGATGAGAGGGTGGCAAGTCAGGGAGTACAGTCCCACAGACTTCAGTAATGCCATCTGGCCGCACTGCCTAAAGGAATAAAGCCATGTATTTTGTGTTAAAGCCTATGCCCTCCAACCCATCTTATCTTCAATGCAAACTGTATATACCCTCAAACTGAGGATCCCCCAGTTTGTGAGGGAAGATAAGCTCTCCCATTTTATTCTGAAGTAGGTGAAACAGTAGACACACACATAGACTCTATGGGTTAAACTCTGCTGTGAGGAAGTAGTCATTTTTTCTTAACCTGTAGGGTTCTCTAAATGTAGCAACTGGTATAATCTAGGCTCTGCCTGAAGAATTTAGAAAGTGGTCACAATCTATTTGTGAACCACCACTCCAGTGAGATAATAGCGTTAGAAGAATTCACCACAATGTAAGTGAACAAGATCAAGAGATATCACAACCCTTTGCTAACTTTGATCAAATCACAGGACAGGCTAGAAAGTGCATTTGGAAGGAATGAAGGTGGAGGGGGAAAAGGAGTTTGTTTCTTTCTGTACTGTAAAGTCCTTCAGAACTTGCAGTCAGAACCTGAGAGGCAAACTTCTGTATCTCGCATCGTGAACTGCTGACAGCCTTGGATATCTGTACTTAGGGATTCAGCAAACACAGTGAATGAAACACTAGTGTTTCTTGTCTCCAATAAGTACTACCTTTTCTAAATAAAGCATGAACATATGAGGCTACTGTCTCACCATGTTAGTCACTGCTAGATAACTTTAGGTTCATAACTCTGTGATACAACCACAAGTATATTTTGGAAGTGTTGCTTCTGATTGTTGAAATAAACACAGTACACCATCTCCTTCTTCCCTCTGTTTTTAGAAAAGGTATCAGTTGCTAGTCTTGAACACCAAGGCTTGTAAAGCCACTAACAAAGTTAGAATCTGCAATTCAAAGAAATTAGAAAAAGCAATATAACTGAGTATGCTTCTCAGATTTGTACCTGAGCAACCTTCTCTTGCTTTATATGGCTTCACACCAATAGTTTTGAGTCATTACAGCTTCATGGAAATAAAATATTCCTTAAAATGATAATTTCTGACATTTTCCATAGGACATTGCAACCAAAGCTTTGGAAAGAGGCAAAAGTAATTCAGATCCTAGAAACACTGTCACTGAATGGAAATTAGGAAGAAATTACCCAGGTGGACAGGCTGCTCCTCAAAAGCCTTACTACAGAAAGAAGCATAGTGTCAGAACAGATGTCAGACTGAATGGATTAGTGGTTTCACCCAAAGTTTACAGCTCCCAAATAGTCAGGATGCTGTTTTGTTGACCATAATAAATAGCTATGGACATTTGGCAACAGCCCAGGACATGCGCAGAGATGCCATGTTAAATTTCTGGGAGTGACACTGAGCATAGCTTTCTTTCTTATCAATAATTATTCATCTGAAGAGAGATGCAGCAATAAGGAAAATATTTTTGTTCTCTCTCCATCCCACGTTCTTCACCTGGTAACATCTTTACTAAAAATCCACAATGCCTAAACAATCAAAAAACAAATCCAAGGTTTGAGCATGTGCTCAAGTGGTGCAATCCCAAAGCCTGAAAGGAACTGTATGAACAAAAATAGCAAAAGACCAGTCTCTACCAACAGGGTAGAAGGTGAAGAACTGGTACACTGTTAAGCACAGCTGAGGACCTTGACTCTCTACAAGACACCAGGCTAATCCAGCATTAACACTTCCACCCTCAGGCAAACTGAGCACGGGAAACACTGCCAAAGAACACCAGGCATAACAGGTACTATGTGAAACACATTTTAACAAAAGCATTACTATACGTTGTAGGACAGCAAACCACTTTTGTTAGGATGACACTCCCTGTAAGCTTAACTTCGGCAGTAAGTCTAGTACTAGTGTTCTGTAGCAGTAAAGCACAAAAGTTCAAGCAAACTGTTGTCAAAACAGGGAAAAAAAAAAAACCCAAAAATTTGTGACAGCAAGAGACTGTGAAGTACTGCATGGCATCATTTTTGAAAACACTTCATGCATCAACAATTCAGCTTACAAAGTATTCAGAAAAGTAGTTGCATTGAAAACATAGTAGGGGAGAACAGTCTTATTGACATCTGAGAAAACGAACAAGAAATAAATGGGTTTGCCTTTATCCCCAGAAGGGAGGGGATGAAGTTTCCAGCAAGGTTAGAGGGAACACAGCACAGTTCAACCTGTGATATTAACCTGAAGGACAGCGACAGGGGATTTATAAAAATTGGGCATCCCCAGTGTTTCAGTCCCATCATGGACAGCAGAAATAAGTTTACTGGTTTTGCATGTTTCTTCGTATATATGCAGGGCTGTTAAACTGTCCAGCAAGACAGCACATGAACTTGCACATGAAGCCTCAGCTTTGCTGCCTTAGGTCTACAATACAGGTAGTACATGATAAACGGTATGCTGCTAGCAAAGCCAATACATTGTAAATTAAGGGAAAAAAAAAAAAGCCCAAAATACCTGTTCATAAATTGTGTCTACTGAATGACATTAAAAGAGACTATAAGTGACTCATCTGATCATGTCCTGCACGTTTCCCAGCCTCTGAAGTCAACTGGACAATCTTACCCAGATGCAACTCCAGCAACAAAATAGGAAGCTAGGTCATGACCTCCAGAAATCATCAATTTTCTTCCATCCTTTTACAGTCTGATAGTCCACGTAATACCCTACTGAATCTATACTATAAGCTAGTTATAAGTATAGTTAATACTGCACAGTATTCAAGATGCTGTGGAAAAGCTTAAATACATTCATCTGAAGATTATATCCAAAGATCCTGTGGTTTAGTTGTCAAACATTCTTAAGCCATGCTTTGTCTTGTCTCAGTCATGATAAGCCTGTAAATTACATATTGTTAACAATCTCTGGCTGTTTAAATTGCCTACTAAAATAATCACTATGGATTTTAGTTGTTGATTTATGGGTGTTTTTTTAAATACAGCGAGAATACCCATTCACATGATCTAACAGCATCGTCTTTGGAAGGTTACAATCAGTTTACAATGGTACATACTAAGAAGCAAGTTCAGCAAGAAATTCTCTGGAGGCTTGACTTACATGAGTCTTCGTTGGAAGAAGTTATTTAAGTACATATTACCCTTAAAAACCTAAATTCAAGGACCGTTCTCAGTACATGCTTTAGTCTTGCAAGAACAGGCTACTTCCACTCACCTTCATTAAACTTATTCACCACACAGAAAGCATACAGGTAATAACTGTGATCTGAATAGGCTTGCTCCAAACATTCTTGGAGTATACCTTATACAACTGCTTTAATTCAGAATTGTTAATATTCGGTCCATTTTTTTCCATGGAATCCAAACCCAAATCTTCAGGAATTAAGGTTAGGTCTTTCTTTTCAACTGCAAGTCCTTCAACCTTTTCAAGCTCTTGATCACATATAAAAGTAAGCACTGTCCCCAGTCTCTCTTTCTTTTTTTTTTTTTTTTTTAATAAGATGTCAAAACAAGCAGAATAAGCTTTTGTTCAAACTTTTACTCTTTACACTGTGTTCCCCTAGCCTTCATAAGCTACAGCAAGTTGCAACGAAAACAGTCCCCATATAATTTTGGAGCAAAACAACTGAAGTGGTGCCTATCATACCTCCAGAAAGAAACTGCCTAACATCAGTTCTCTTATAACACTGCATTTTCTTACTGCTACATATGTAATAGGAGGCATACACGGATTACCTTTATATGTTTGATACAAACAGCACCAGAAGAAAAAAGAAAAACACCCCATAGTTCTTGGTTCACATCTGCATCCATTCCTCAGCACGGCCTCACCTTAAATCCTAGCCATCCAGGCCTGACCCTCTAGGTAGATCTGCATCACCACAACCAAATCCACAATTGGCTCACAGTTCAAAAGGCAATTCCTCCTACAAGAAATGAACACAAAAGAAGTGTGGGTAAGAACCACAAATGCACAAAGGGGATGACCTGACTGACTACAGAGAATGAAGCAGTTTCAAGTATCTTGCAACCTTGTCCGTTCATATATACAAGATCACCACAAGCAACAGCACTTTTCAAAGCCCAGCTATTCATGCAGTACATATTTATGGGGAAAGAGGTCTTGCAAGTTTGCCAGGAGCCCCAAGCAACTTGACCCTGCGTTTACTAGGCTGAGCCTTTCACAGGAGACATATCCTTGAACTACCAATTTCCCCAGAAATGCCAAGCTTTCCCTTAACCACCTCACAGAAAGTAGTCTCTATTACACGTTTCAGGAAGGTCAAGCAGCATTGAAGGCAACATCTACCAAAAGACTATTACCCTCAAAAACTTTAAACATCAGTGGATGCAATTGGAAGAGCCAGCTCTCTTCCTAGAATCACAGCAATCAGGAGACAGACCTGAGATCTCTCTCAGTGGGGAGCACATACCCTTTTCAAATGAGTTCAGTGTTGTGGGCAACACCTGCCATGTTGCCTGAGTTTTGACCCCCACACCTTGAATCATAAATGCTTTTATTTTTTTCTCTGACAAATATAAAACATCTCTGGCTCTCCCTGTAACACTCATTGCTTTCCCACATGGTGATTTAGTCCATGTGGAGATTCATAGTGATGTAGTATCGAACTGGGATTGTTTCAAACTAACTGAATTATCCCAGCACCACATTGTCCTCAAAGATGCCAAGCCCCTGAACTCCTAAATACTCACAATCATGAACTACTCCAGGCTTGATCGGTTCTACCAATGCAGTTGTTTCTTTCTACAGAGCAGTGACAAGTTCTCCAGTGCAGACCTGAACTCCATGAAACAGTCTTTCCTGTTAAATTGATTATTGTGTCCCTCCTGTAATACAGCTGGTAGCTAAACCAACATTTTTACTGTTGCAGGCTGAGGTTCAGCTTACCTGCAAATAGTTTTAGGTGCCATATATACTTCTTTCACTTTTACAGCTGTTTTATTAAACTTTTTTTTTTTATCTGCTAAGAGACACAAAATAAAGTCATGATATCCTACGTGACCATAGCAACAACTGCTAAGAGAAGTCAGGTCACTGCTTTGCTTCCACTGCAGCTGCTGAACATGTCAGACACTAATAAGGACATCTAGAGAAGAGGTCAAAACAAAAGTAATCCATTGAAAAGGCAAAAAAAGACAGATAAGAGGAATTCTGCCAGAGCTGGGAAAAACTCTGATTTTAGAAGATGAACAAACCTCCAAACATAGACTACCTTAGAGTCCATGGGAACAGCTACGGAAGCAATTCAGTCTTCTCCCTAATGATACGCAGCTGTTCACACATTTTAACTAAGACAGTTTTTAACGTCTATCCACATTTATCTTTGTATTTCAGGCAGGAAACTAGCCTAAAGTTCCCAGAATATGGTAAACCACATGCTATTGTTTTCCCATTGCCAACTTTCAATCTCCTCAAACGAGCATTCCTGCACTTAGGAGGGGTAAAAAAGTGGGGACTCACTTCTCCGCCTGTAGGAAACTTGAAGAAAAAAAATACGATTGCCAAGGGGCAGTTGAAAGTAAAATAAACCATTTTTTTCACCATCACATAATGCTCAGTTTCCGATTTTCTTCTTGCTACTTAACTGTAGGGCTGCTCCATTACTTCTACTGTTCGTGGCTTTTCCTCTTTATGTATCAACATTTATAAAAACAGAAAAGGAATGAAGGATTTGAAATCCAGCTACAGGTTTGGTCAACTACTTCACAGGTTTCCTGGAAGCCACTGTGGGATGGGAAGAGGTGACGATTATAATGCAGAGCATGCGTTAAACCTGGTGCACATTGCCACTATCCCACTAGCATATTTCATTAGCTCTTCTCATTCTGAAAATGCCACATTTGTGCTTGGAACAAGAGATTGAGGACCGTGGTGCTGCAGTTTTGAAGGCCTGCAGCTTTGAAGCCTGTCAAATCTACCCTTTCAAAGGAACCTTGAGTATCTGGTGTGAGTTGAAGTATCCTCTCAGAACTGTTGGGGTTCTCCTTTTACATTTGCATATGTCAGTGTATTCCATACATTCTTGTTACTGTCAGAAGTCTTATGTGAAGTTTTTGCAAGAGCACATAATGAGACAAACCCAAGGCCTAAGAACTACAGATCACCCACTAGGGAACATTTGAGACTGAAATCAAAATGCAAGAGCTGGCAACTTAATTCTAACCTTCTAAAGACTGACCTTGGCTGCAATATTTTTCACTCTCTCTCCAGGTCACCTGAGAGGTGTCTGGCAAGCCACTTGAACTGTATAGCTGATAATTCCTGCATTTTGAGAGTTTAGAACAAAAGCAGGAAAAGGCACTTCAAATATTAATTCTTTACTTTTTGATGTACTCTGGTTTATTGCACAATAGACAGATCCTGGAATCTGTCAGTACATTATGAAGGAAAGACAGACATCAAAATATCATTTGGATACTTGATATTACAAACTAGAAAGAGGGGCCAGTGAGTAATCCCTTCTGCTTAGTCACAAAGACTCATCATTTTAGATCCAGGGGAATAACCAAGCTTGCAGTTTTTCTAGAAAAAGATTATTCTGGATGCAGATAACATCAATATTTGGACTAATTTAACACCTGACGGCTGTTACATCTGAACCAGTAAAGAACAGTAAAGACAATGTGCACAGCAGACAGAAATATAGCTGCTCTGCAAGACTTTGCACTGACCCATCAGGTTATTCACTAGGCTGGGTAGGGGACAGCTACAACAGCTTCTCTTCCTTAAAGTCTGTTTTGCACATAAGAGATACAGAACTATGAGGCTTATCTTAAAGAGTTTCACTGGAATAAATTAAGGTTGTGTCCCTCCAATGTCAAAAGGACAGGAAAAGAAAAGAAATTTTTAGGATGTTTTATTGTTGCTTAATGATTTTTATCACATCAGCTCTGCAAAGCCATCATCTTCTCATGCTTGTCAAACCCAACACAATAAAGCATTACACCACAAAAGCTGGAGATGTTTTGACAAGGCCCCACTCTGCAAAGCCTTAGTACCTCTTCATTTCTTACAGAGGATAAATAAAAAATGTAGCTTGGAAAAATCTGTGAAAGAGGCAGAGGAGTGAAACAACTTTTCTGTGAAGCCATGTCTCATTACAGAGAGTTCAATTAAACCAGACTCTAATACGTCCTTCACACTGTCTCAGTTGAGGTGTCAACTTAATGCTCCAGAGGCATGTAACAAAACATATTGGGCAGCAGCCAAGTACAATGGACATTTTCAGACTGTTGGTTATGCTTTCATTGTGTCCTTTTCCCCTTCCACCCCACCAAAAAAAAAAAAAAAAAAAGCCACAAACATTTTCATCAGTCCAGGTCTCTCAAACACTCAGAAGATCTCTTAAGAACACCTAAATTCAGCTCTATGCCTGCGCTTACCCTCTATATTGGTGCTAGCCTGTAAAATCTTAGCATCCCATGTTCTCATTTTTCTTGTTTTCTGAGGAATTTCAGAAGAGCCCTACACAAGAATAACAGGATACAGGCACTTTTGTTTGAACCTAGTTCCCTTAGAGAACATATCCAAAAGCTCAAATCCACCCTGCAGTTATTTTTCCCTATTCCACCATCTTACTTATATTGTCATTTGTGATGTAATCTGCTCCAGTCAGCAGGACTCCTCTAAAACGCATTTCTCTCCCATTTGACCTCACATCACACTGTTATAGTTTGACCATCTGTTCTAATCCCCCTGCCCAACGATGTTTTCAGAACCAATCTGCTTTTGCATGTTCCAGATGTTTAAAGAAATTACTTTTCTGAAGAACTGAAGAAGACCTGCTGAGGAGACAGTCTCTACAAGCACCATGATAGAATCATGCCTGAATATGCTTCCCTCAGCACTCTAAAGTGAAGTCATTCATCTGAAAGTTACCAGCTCAGTACCCCAGGAACTTGACATCTACACTAATAATAGGTGCATGTGCAATTCTCCCACCATACCCTTAAGAAGCACAGTGCACAGGTTAAGGATAACTCCTACAAATAGCACGGCATATAGAAATATATCTGAATCAAAAAATAATGCTATTGCAAAGCAAGATTAATGTCTGCGTTGCACGTTGGAACAATTGACTGTGCATATTCATGCTTACCACACTAAAGTGCTGCTATTAATACTTGCCAAATACTCCTTTAGCAAGTAGAATTAAAAGCAGGAAGCTCAAAAAACCCCTTTATCCAAGACAGTCATAAGACATGTTAATGTGAAGTTTTTTTCCACAGTAGTAGGCTACAGTTTCTCTTAGAATCTGGTTTCAAATCTGATGAAACAGGATTCTGCAAGAAACTCTATACCACCTCACAGAAGCTCCCGTCATACACTGACCTCTAGTGTAGTAAAAATTCAAGACATCGGTAGTCTCCTCAAAGCCTTAGGAAAATTATCATATTGTTTTCCCAGCACTCTGAAGACAAGAAGTCTGCTGGAAATGCGATATAAAAATCCTCATGGGTCCTCACTCACTAAAGATACAGGACTCCCAGAGTCAGCAGAGGGGGTGCAGTGTGGCCTCTTAGAGAGCTCAGGCAGATGGGGGTCTGGATGGGAAAGTAGCTGCTTTGTTTGTACCAACAGCTTTGGAAAAGGAAAAACAAACAAAAAATAAGAAGTAGAAAATTAAAATAGTTTCAAAACTACCAACTTCAAACCCAAACAAAAACATTTTCTATCCCAACTTTAAAGAATCTGTATTTTGTTATGAGATAACTGTAGTTTTATGATAAAAACTACTTAATGAAAGCACAGTAAATTCTAAGACAGTATTGCTGAACATGACAATTAAAATGGATGCCCAAATTGTTTACGGCTTGTATACTTCTGTCCAGCCCTAAGCACCTGACTCTGGACAACAAATCCCAGAGATGTTCCCCTTACTTCAACCCATTTCTTCTGCCTTCTTTAAAAGCAAGGCATCTTTCAGAAGCTATTTCCAAGCGAAGTGACATTTTCAGTCTCCAAGCTTTCCAACGTCTCTAAAGTGCAGGCGTATGTGGCTATCTTGGAACAAGAGCTTTTGCATGCACTCTAGAGTAGAAACTCTTATAAACTTCAATCTTTTTTGAAGAGGTATTAAAAGCTTCAAAAATACTAAATTCAAAAAGAGTTAAGTGCAGCATGAAAATAGTCATCATAACTTCAACATATTAAGGAATTGTTCAGAAATCATTTCAGAGAGCTGTTTGAAACTAAGTTCAGATCAACTAAAGGAGGTCCTTTACATTTGCCCTCCCAGACTGTGAAGATAACCTAGAAAGGACTGAGTTTTTAAGACTAGTTTCTAGCTGTAAGATCCAGAATTCAGTAAATCCTTGTCTGTAATAACAACATCTGAAAGAATAGCTTTGCATTCCTTAAAAAAAAAAGACACTATTTAATGATGTGTTCAAACCTAAACATCTGAAGCTTCAGACCACATCTAAAATAGATGCAAGTCATTAGGAAGACAATTATTATTATCAACTGCACTTGCCTTCTGCACAGCAGTGAGCTTCTTGCCACCCCTGCAATGAATTCCACTCCAACATAAGCTGTGACTTACACCCTGAAGTCAGCTTCCTGGATGTACTATATCCTGCAATCTAAACCTGGAGGCCTCTCTAGTCAGGCCATGGTAATAGCATCAAGTGTACGAGACACAATAAAGTACGGTACCCTTCATATTATCTGGTAAGGGATCTAGAAGAAATGGGATTCCTAGCTACTGCTCCAGAATGCTAAAGTTCAAATCTTATCTATAAGAATTGCTTTTCCTCAACACATCAGTCATCTTAATAGCCAAAAACTCTTACTCCAGTTATAGCATGGAGTCAAACCAGTAGCACCCAGGATTTACAAAGATATCAGTTGCTATGTAAGGTCATTTCAGGCAGGCTTACAAATAAGATTCATGTTTTAATATGACAGATCCTAGTCAAAGCCACTCGGCCACACTTCATTTCCAATTCAAGTATGCCAACTCAGCCAACCACTTACTTCACATACAGCACATATATCCTTCAGACAAGGAACTATACTGAGAAATCCCTTATGCTAAACCATAATTTCTATCCAGAAAATAGTTTGCCACTAACTAGGAAAGCACAATAACATTCTCCCAGTCCAAAGGGAGCAACAGTTAATTCACAGAGCACATCAGAATGAGAAGTGCATGACTGAGGTCTGAGGGCTTGCACAACAGATCCTTCCCATTGTATTTCACAGAATGTGTCCTTCCAACTATTTTTTTCCTAAATTCTTGTATTTAATTCAATGCACGTAGCAATGGAAATGACTTTTAGAATAGTGATGTGCATCAACACACAGATGTTCCACATTTGTCATGTCACATGAACCTTGTGGCTAACACCCAATCATTAAAACTCTAAAAGCCCTCCTACATGAAAATCCGCATGATGCATTTGTTCCTAGAAGAACATCAGACAATATATTACATTGCTGGAGATAGATTTCTCCAATATTCCCTGCCTTTTTTTTTCCTTTTTTTTTTTTTTTTTTGTTCTTTATGTGCAACAAGCTGTCTTTGGTTTCAAGAAACAAACCAAAAAAAAAAAAAAGAAAAGAAAAAAAATTACACAGAAGTTAAGTCAAATGGCAGCTTAACAAAATTTGCCAAAGCTAGGATAAAGCCCTTCAACGTGAATTAACTGTAGTGAAAGAAAGTGCCCATATGTTACACATAATCATGTTCAGAATTTTTTTGGACAGCCCTTTTTCTAAAGAAACTGTAAAAACACAGGAGCAAAGCAGACAGCTTCAAAACCAACACAGAGCTCTGAACTCTTCAAAGATACTTTATTCCTTTCCAAATGAATTAAAAAAAAATAAGGCATAGAAATTGATGGCAGAGTACATGACCTAGGCTCTGCCCTCAGGCCCTTACATTCAGCACTGTCTTAATGAAAGGAACATATAGCTGAAAATGCTGTATCCCCTAAGAAATGTGTGTTAGGGATTAGTGAAATACTCCATTCTAAAGTTTGTATTAGGCTATTGATAGTGTCATGCTGCAGATTGTGAGCGTTATTTGACAACTGTATACTGACTTATTTTTTACTGAGTTTGCAATATAAAACCACATAAGGATTTGTTTCAGACGCTAATTCCCAAGCTATCTTTATTTAAAGGCAGTAGCCCTTAAACATAAATGTGCTGTAGTCAATAGATGACTGTCTATCCAAAAATCACATTTCTAAGGGAAAGTTACCTGAACTATGTAATCATGGAATGCAGACAGTTTATACTTGAAGATCTACAGTTATGATCAGCTCAGTACACTTGGATTTTGGCATATACAAGAAAGCACCTATTAATTCACACATAAGCATTTGCAAACTCAAGTAGAACAAATCTAAAGCCACTTCCCACTAGCTATTGCATGTGACAGACCTGTGGTCAGCACCCTATAACACAAGAGAGATGGTTTCAGTTTCTTGCTGACAGAATCTTGTATGACCTTGGAGAAGTCACTGGGATTGCTCTGTAGCTCCAAGGCAACCTCAGCCAGCTGCTAGCTGTCAGATTCCCACTCCTCTCCCTAGCAGTGTGAGTCATTCCCTTCCCTGCTCCACAACATGGCTGACCACGCACTGACTCATTTCAGACCAGCAATATAAAAATTATTCAATTGCTTCCTTACACATTAAACACAGATGAACATGGGGTGAGGGGGAATCTGGTACATGTGGGTGACCACATGGTAGCTAGCCCCAGCCCCCATAATCCAGCTCCCAATCCATCATTCAGGATGAACTCTCCAATTTCACATGGGTCTGGTGAGGATGAGTAACTCAGCGTTAGCACCAAGATTCATGTTAACTCCCTACAGCAATTTTTCAGATTATGTGCCTAAGGAAGGGATATTTTTCCACACAGTAACTGTTCTGGACAAGTCTGTGGCTCCCATCACCCAAATTTATAAATTCTTCAGGGATTTTGAGTCAAGGAGTTACTGATGTAAAATAAAGCTTACAAGAGGGATCCATGTTGAGGCAGGAAACTCCAGGATAAGCCTTTGTTTTGCAGGAAGCTCCAGGAGACAGCCACAGAAGCTTTCCCTTCTAAAAGTCTGCAGGCTCAACAAGGTCACCATTTACTGCTGCATCTGTGATTCCTTCTGTATTTGGGTGTAGGGCATCACACAGCAGATTTACCTGAATAAGCGCAAATTGCTGTATCAGAAGTACCCATTCTGCTTTATCTCAATGAGTCAACAGCTACGCATAAAAAAGAAAAGGCAAAAGATGGTCTTCAGGAGACTCCCTAGAGTTAAGGTGTCCCCACAGGCTGAATCTCTTTTCTTTTCTCTTTAAGAAAGGGAGGAGGCCCAGTCTATTCTTAAAGCACTCCAAAGTGAAGATAGAGCTTCCTATGATCTTCAGTGTGATAGCTGTACCTCTGCTGCTGTTGGGGCTAGCTACCTCAATGGCCAGTAAAGACAACCCGTCAGGAAGTCCACCAACTGGGAGCATTTTTTTCTAGACTGCTACAAGTGGTTTTTTCCCTTCTTCTATTGTCACAGATGTCTTAGGTGGCAGAATTAAATAGGATGTATGGATATCAGAACAGGTATGTGTTAATAGCACCAAAGCAGAACCAAAACATCACAGCAAATGTTCACCTTATTAGCACAATCAGAATACAGCAGAAAATACTTAGCAACATATATTATCTAGAAAAACCTCACTCAACATTTAAGGATTAGATTTGAATAGAAAAATTATAAAAGTGACCTGCTGGAAACACAGCTGTATTGGTAAAGAAATTCTGCACATCCCTAACAGTTTTCTTTCTTACATATTCTTTCTACAGTTGCCAGGTATCTCCTGACACATGCTTTAAACAATTAAGTAGTAGCCATTAACCCATCTGCAGAACCTTAAGTAGCCTCTGGAGCCTTTAGTCTCTTTGTTTGTTTTACAAAATCATATCACAAACAATCCAGTCTTATTCATGAGCTGAGCTCTGGAAATTTTACTTAGTGGACTACATAATTATGGTCGAGATTATCTAGTCCTGTGCGATTTGTACAGTTCCTTGCTAACTGTATCTGCTATTAAAGTTTGTTGCTTATAGATTATTTATGGACTTAGGTTCTTTTGTTTTAAGGTAGCAGTCTCAAACTATAGCTTAATCTAAGATCAGAGCAATTTTGTGGTGTACTTCCTTGTAGTCAATAGCAGCCTTACAATAGTCTGAACTTAACAGAAGCAGTGTAATTAGCACTTGATTTGCCAGTTTTGCATTAATCCATTCAGAAGATACCTACACCGTTTGGCAGGCTGTTGAATAAACAGTGTGGGGAAAAAAGCAAGCATCATATGCAGCTCTTGTTTTAAAGTTATGTACGTTTATTACCACACAAGCAGCACTTGTGATGAGATTTTACATTTTTAGAGTGAAGTAGTCTGTCCATGCTGACAAATTCTTTGAAAACAGAAGCAAGTACCATAAGCCAGAACACCAGTAACGCTAGAAGAGCCATATTTTGATTGCTCTGCATGTTGTTTGGCTGCTAGCGGCAAGAAGCTTCCAACGGAACAAGTGACAGAAGTACATCCTTGCCCCATGTAACTCCTGGGAAAGCAGGATTCTCACAGCATGTTTACTGTGATCACCACCTGGAGGCTTTATCATTGCTGGCAAGCTCAGTCAGCACTCCTTCCACTGGAAGACATCTGAACAAGAGCAGACCTCCCTGTTTCAGGCACTGGAGGAACTGCAGCACAGAGACACCAGCTCAGTCCTGCCCTGCACGGAGCTGTGCCCTCTTGCTTTTCCCCAACTCCAAGCAAATTCATAACCTACATGCTTAGGGCAGATGTTCAGTTTCCCAGTGATCCAATAGCACACAGGTGCATTTTCTTAAACATACTGAAAGGGCTTTAAATTTGATTTCTTTTTTTTAATTGAATTTTAGGCTGCCATGTTTCACTTCAAACGACTGAAGTGAGGGGGCAGGGAGGGCCAGCTTAGGCTGGTAACAAGCTTCTGAAAAGCTAGAAACTTCACAGATAGGCAATTTCCTCTCAGCCAGATAACCCTCTTTGCTGAATGAGTAAGGGTAAGAACCTCAACAGATGCAAAAAAAGTAACTATTTGCATCACCTTTGAATTTCACTTAAGTTCAAGGGAATTTCCCTACCTACAGGCTAAAAAAAGCAGGAAAAAATCTCCCATCATCAGCACAGTACAAACACACATATTAAAATGGTTAACAGCAAATCTAGAAATCAACTGTTGTTTTCAATCTCTTCCTCACAGTTTAGAGTATGTGCTGTAAAACACCCACTTCATGTATCAGCCAACTGGCAGACCCAAGTGTTCTGGATTTATGTTATCTGAGTGACTTCTAACCTGCACTTGCACAGCTCTGCCTCAGCCAGACCTCAGTTATAAATCAGGACTGTGTATATTTTGCAATGGGCACCCTTACTGAGAGAGTTACCTCTGACATGTGAGAGTGTGTAAGTAACAGGGGTGGGAATCTCTTCTGACAAAAGTGCCTGGGGATAGAAACAGTGGCCAGAAACACAGTGCTGTGCTATAGTTAGAGCTTCAGTCATGAGTTCAAAGGGTAAATCACATTGCTTGAGCTCTCTTAGGTACACTCACTCCTTAATCTTCAGCTTGAATTCCTTCCTCATCTTTTACGTATGAATTAGATATATCAAAATAAAAGCCAAGTACTAGCTGCATGAACTAGATCATCCCCCAAACCCAATTTTTAAAAGTGCAGTGATTGCCACATGCTCTACACAGTATGAGTGTGCATATCCCAGTGACAGAAAGTCTAAATTCTACCCAGGACCCCTTTTACAGGTTTGACTGACTGTACATTCAAGCAACTTAAGCAACTTCGACTAAGACACACCTGGCAAACAGAAGATTCCTTCTATATTTGTAAACCAACTGCCATTGATTTGTCACAGTGCTCCATGCTGAACTCATTCCTTAAGACAGGCAAACACCAATGTCTAATGAGACTTGTAAATTGTCATGCTCAACTGTGTCTGAGCAAGAACATTTTCAACTTCCAATTTTCTCATAAAACCCCTAGAAATAAAGCACACCTGTAATTAAATAAATGCCAATCTTAAAATATGACTGATCTTAGATTTAAAGGTTTAATTACTTAATAAGCTCCTATACAATTAAAATGTGACATCAGAGGTAGTTCCATAGCATTGTCTCTCTTAGCACCTTTGGTAGGGGCAACATTATTTAAGACATCTGAAAAGGTGCAAAACCAAGTTTAACATTGTTAGACTTGTCAAGTAGCAACATTTATGAAAGAGGTATTTTATCATCATGTAAACCAATGACTCCTGCCAACCTAATAAGTACTACCTAGCAGATTCCCACATATGATCATTAGACTGTCTTCCAAGTTCTCAAAATGATTTTTTTAAACTTTCCTTCAGGCCCAGAGACGTTTGTATATTCTGATTTCATAGTAATGGTACTTTTTCCCTCCAGAAGACACATCTGATTACACTCCAGATTACAGTTCTTAACCACCTCTTAAAATTCACACATTCAAGACTTCATTACCACAAAATAACTTTGATTTGCCCAGTTTCTCTCACTTCTCTGACTCACTGCCATGTTACCTCCTTGTTGCTTTGTCTACAGCATTCAAATTACATGAAGCTTCAGTACTAAGTACAGAAGTACATCCAAATACAAAGGTAAAGAAAATCATTCCTTCAAGCCAGAGTGCATTCCCTTTCTCCCATACAAATTAGCTTACACATGCTTTCATCAATTTCAATACTTTACTGCCTCCCTCAGCATTTAAATATATAAGAAACAGTGAAAATCAGGTGCATCATCCATCTTTAAGAGGGTTTACAAGACTTTGAGGGACCTTTGTCCCTCAGGGATCGGTGCTGGGACCCATCTTGTTCAACATCTTCGTTGCTGACATGGACAGTGGGATTGAGTGCCCTCTCAGCAAGTTTGCCGATGACACCAAGCTGTGTGGTTCAGTTGATATACTGGAGAGAAGGAATGCCATCCAGAGGGGCCTTGACACACTTTTAAGGTGGGCTGATGCCAGCCTCATGAAGTTTAACCATGCCAAGTGCAAGGTCCTACACCTGGGGTGGAGCAATCCCAGGCACAGCTACAGGTTGGGCAGAGATTCAGAGCAGCCCTGCAGAGAAGGACTTGGGGGTGCTGGTTGATGGGAAAATGAACATGAACCGGCTTCAGTATGTGCTTACAGCCCAGAAAGCCAATTGTATCCTGGGCTGCATCAAAAGGAGTGTGACCAGCAGGTCGGAGAAGGTGATCCTGCCCCTTTATTCTGCTCTCGTGAAACCTCACTTGGAGTATTGTGTGCAGTTCTGGTGTCCTCAACATAAAAAGGACATGGAGCTGTTGGAACAAGTCCAGAGGAGGGCCACAAGGATGACTGGGGGACTGGAGCATCTCCCATATGAAGACAGGCTGAGAAAGTTGGGGCTGTTCATCCTGGAGAAGAGAAGGCTGCGTGGAGACCTCATAGCAGCCTTCCAGTATCTGAAGGGGGCCTATAAGGATGCTGGGGAGGGACTCATCACTAGGGACTGTAGTGACAGGACAAGGGGTAACAGGTTTAAAGCTTAAACAGGGGAAGTTTAGATTGGATATAAGGAAGGAGTTCTTTACTATAATAGTGGTGAGGCACAGGAATGGTTTTCCCAGGAAGCTGTGAATGCGCCATCCCTGGCGTGTTCAAGGCCAGGTTGGACAGAGCCTTGGGTGACATGGTTAAGTATGAGGTGTCCCTGCCCATGGCAGGGGGGTTGGAACTAGATGATCTTAAGGTCCTTTCCAACCCTAACTATTCTATGATTCTAAGTTCATAATCTTTAAAGTAGTGAAGAAGTTATGCTACTAATGGCTTTGGATTAAGTAAATTAAATACAACAGAGGAGTTCCTCACTTAAAATGTCATAGAATCATAGAATAGTTAGGGTTAGAAAGGACCTTAAGATCATCTAGTTCCACCCCCCCTGCCATGGGCAGGGACACCTCACACTAAACCATTTCACCAAAGGCTCTGCCCAACCTGGCCTTGAACACCTCCAGGGATGGAGTATTCACAACTTCCCTGAGAGGGAAGGAGAGGATCCTACTCCTGCAGCTTCCTACATGCTGAGAACCAGCAGTTATCACAATTGTTGTGATACTGCATCAGGCACAGAAAGAGGCAGGTAGCAAGGGAGCCGACAGCAGTGTCACCCCTGCAATTCCAGATCATCACAAGCAACACTTGCAGTTTTAAACTTCCAGCACTGACAAAATGGGTAACAGAGACAGGTGTCACAAGAATTAACAACATATATATATTTACCCTTAAAAAGACAGTTCTACATGTAATAACTGTCTAATTTTGAACATCGAGTTTTCCAAATTAGTCTGCAAGAGCTTTTTTTTGTTTGTTTTGACCAACACTGGGCCTCTACTTGTAGAGGTAAAATTTGTTGAGACAATAAAATTTACATAACTCATGTCCTCTTTCCAAACCCACGCTTCTGCACCACTCCATTGAAATTACTGTGGTGCATACACTGAAAAAGGAAATACAAATAAGACACACATGCTTTCTTTTGTCCAGAAAAGAATGATGCTGCAAATATGGCTAAAGGAGATTTGGTGGAGATCAGAAAAGCCAGAAGTGCTGCAGTGGTTGGCAGCACCAGTGCTTGGCCAGCCAAGGTGGAAGTAGTAAGTCTAGGAATGTCCTATATGAATAAAAAGCTGGAAAGGGAGAAAAGGACGAACTGTGAAGTTTTTGCTGACTAAAAGCCTTCTCATTTGAATTAGTCAATTAGAGTTGATTTCAAAGTCTTCAACAGTACAATAATGAAGTTCCCGTTAAATCAGTCTCCAGCTGATCCATCACATGCACTATAAAATCTGGCAGGTAGCTCTGATCTTCAGTTACATCCAGCTATACCATAAGATCTGCTTTGCAAAGAGTGTTAGCACATGCTCCTTATATAGGTCTAGAAAGAAATAATAAAATTTGGGTTTGGCAGAGATAGTAGTGGTAGACTGGCCATTTCCCGCCCAAGCTAAACTAGCAGTTACTACAACTCTGCACTGACTGCATCAGTCATTGGGTCAGCATAGCAATGGCAAGACTGCTTTGTGTATCTGGATAAAACCAGAAAGAGCAGAGTAATTTCCAAAGTTTCAAATGAGAATTAAAACTCTGCAGCTCTTAAGAGACCCATAATAGAAAAGCAGTTTCTTAAAAGTATACCTGCTTTCCAGCAGCTCTTTCCCTAAAGCTAGCAAGAGGTCACATAATTCAGAATCCTATTTTCCTCTTCCTTTTTCTGTAGTCATCCCTCCTGGTCAGGTTACTAGGTATCATCCTAAAATATATAAGCACATCATCCAGCTCCAACAGAATGTAAGACATTTTGGCTGTTGGGACTATGTGGATCAACTGGACATAGCCTGAATGTCTAGCAGTGAAGTCTTTAGAGCAAGTCAGGGAAGAACACACAGCCAAAAAAAAACCCCAAAGAAAACACCCCAAGCACCCAGGAACTGACTAATGACTGAAACAGACCATAAAATCCAAAATAGAAACAGATGAATATCCTACCAAAGGTAACAGTCACAACTAATTACAGTCTCCAGAAAGGCCAGCTTCAGAAATGGGAGGAGTATTAAAATTTTAATTCCCTCAAACAAGGCAGAAAGACAAGTCTAATGCTGCATGGTCATTAACCAGTAGGTCATGCACTGGCCTATTCAGATAATCTCTTAACAATGTATTCGAATTAAGAATTTAGATTTACCTCCTGGGCTTAAACATCTTATGACAGCATGACTAAAATCATCACCTTTATTAATGAAATTAACTTCATTAAAAATAAATTCAAGAAATGGAAGAATTTTTAAAGTTATTAAATGAAGGTATCTTTCTAACAAAACAATATAATCAGGGACATACTGAATTCATGTAGCTTACTGGACTTCTGTTCACCTAAAGTGGATTTTAAAAAATTCTCATTCCGTAAGTGACAACATTATATCACAGTGAAGAAGAGAGGTACTCTTACAGAACTATGAACATCTTCTGATCTGCAATGCCTCAAAGCATCTCAAGCTTCCTCCAAAACAACTGATATAGCTCTCTTTGCTGTGCAATTATGGAACAAGACTGAAGATTTATACCTGAAAGCAAGAGCTGTAGCTGAAAGCCTCTCTCCAAGGTTTTGGAAATGGATAGTACCACACAAGAACGAAAAGAAGCGAGGCAAAGGCAGGAGACAAGATGAATTAAGACCCTCAAGTGCTAAAGACAACTGGAACATAAGAGTGATTCTTGTGAATCAAATGCACACACAAATACATGTTTATTCTAAACAACAGCACTCAATACAATACTCCCGTTGCCAAGATCAACCAAATAATATCAGATCTTGTGCTCAAAGATCAAAGTCAGTTGGGTTTCTTCCCTTTCCTTTAATTCAAGCACACTATTTAAACAGAATTAAACAGATGGTGCAATTAAATCTGGTGAAAATACAAAGTAGTATTTATGAGCATAACCTAACCAGTCCAATGAAGTTCTAGCAGAACATTTCAGGATAAGGGTCCTCCATATCACATCTATTAAGTTAAATACATTGGTGCTATGAGACACCAGAAATAGCACCTGAACAGCTAGAGTGCTGTAAGCAGTGCTCAGCAAATAAACCTTGCAGCTCAGCTGAGCAGTGAGGGCACCTCTGTTAACAGTTAAAACTGAAACATCTCTGAATAACATGGACTTTACAGGGGAGATATTGCCTTAACTTTGAGTTTGAATCTGAAATCTAAATTATGTAATATTCTGGACAATAATATCATCAGATGATAATGTAAAATAATAATAAAAAAAAAAAAAGAATCTTTTCAGCCCCCTCCTCAAAATGAAACCTATGACAGAGGTTTATTTATACAAGTAAAGTTCAAGGCAGCCAAACAGTTGCATTCTGCCAGATGGCTCTGAAATTGGTTTCATCCACCTGTAATGTAGAACACCCTCCCATGTCTGGAGTTTAACACAACTATGAGTCTCCCCTTTCCACAGCAGATGTGCATCTGCTGCCAGAATTAAGTGAGAAATCCAACTGTTTTGTTTTCTTTAACTCAAATACTTCAATTTACTTTATAACAGGCAAAAAATTTTGGTAAGATGTAAAAGAAGATAGTGCCTTTTTTATTTTAGTCAAAAGTGTATATATAAATTATCCCGGAGAACGTACTGATAGTACAGCACAGCGTTCTCTAAATCACTGGGGCAATTCAATGCCTGCAGCAGTCAACAGAGCCAGCTCAGGTGTCTTTTGTAAACAAAACCTAGCAATGAACTAGAGATTTTGGTTGAATTCGAGATCTTGGTCTAAAAGATGATGTGTTAGGAGACAAGACTCCTGTTCTGTGCGGTGGGTGCGCAAGTCTTGTCGCTGGCAGTCAACTTACCACACTGCAACTGTAGTCCTACAAAGTCAGCAAGCAGAAGCAGCCTTGTTAACCTCAGCTGGCAGTTCCTAGGAAGCCAGCACACTTGAAACTGACAATCCACAAAGCCTTCCTGTTAAATCCAATTACTTTGTTTCAAGTCAGTGTTTACAAATCACCACTTTTTACCGCATATTCAAGTGTTTTTGAGACATTAAAAAACCCTGGAGTTTATACAAGTTGTCATAACTCTTTTATTGCCAAATACGCATTGGTAACACTATTGAGCAGTTACAGAAAAGGCTAGGAATCAGATAATTGCTAGGAATGCTTCCAGACACTTGTACTCTGCTAACTCAAACAAGACACTTGTCTCCCTTGTGCCAAAGTAAATCCACAATTGCAAAACTAGGGGAAAAAGCAGGCCTTCACTGATTATCACCAGCCAAAGCCATCAGGTTCAACAGCACGTATTACTCTCTAGTAGAATTTTAAGTACTCAGCCCAAGTTTAACAAAGCTTCCCAAAACTTCCTATGGCCTTTGTACCGATCCAAGTAGTCATGCCAAGTCTCCTTCCTCCCTAGCATTTCTTCCCCATTCTCTTTAACTTACCCCACTAGCACTGTCATGTCACCATGACAACTGTAACTCCAAAATACAGCAGTTCTTAATGTCTTTGAAAGATGCTAATGGTCTCATAGCATCTTTACAATCTGACGAACAAGCAAACGATCTGCGATTTTAGATTAGTAACAGTCATACACAGTTACAATCCAACAGAGCCAAACAACATTATGCAGCTGCAACAGTTCCTGGCCTTTCCCAGCTGTGATCTTCCCCCAGAAGTGTAAAGTTTCCTTTAAACAAACAACTTAAAAAATATAAGTGGGAAAAGGACCCACAAACATAAAGGGAGGGAAAAAAACCTAACAAAACAAAACAACCCAACCCCAAACAACAACAACAAAAACCCCAAACAAACAAACAAACAAAACCCCCAAACTAATTCCAGCATTTTAAGCTTCAAGTAAACACTACTTCAGTGTTCCATTCAAAAACTTTTAATTTGTCAAAGCAAAGCTGAAAAGTGCAATGGGAAATCCCATGCTCATACTTGGATCCACATTAGATGAAGAGCAGGTTTTTTGTCCAGTCTGACTGTGCTTCACCTTGCCCCAGCAGCATGAAGACTGAGGCTCTGAAATCAGGAGCTGATGAAGGGGCCTTGTGCTACCAGCTCGCACTTCCTTCTCTGCCCCCATTCCCAGCTGGGCTGATTCCCCACAGCACTGGCTCACACACACACTGAAGATCTGAGCCTCCTTGGTTCACTAACACAGCAGAACACTGATGTGCTGACCCAGTAACCAAAACCTGAGATAAAGCAGCTTACAGAGTTGGAGTGGACAAGAATCACCTCAGAATTATCAGCACAGGCATACAGCTGGGAGCAGGAAGGGAAGAGGGAAAGTAGGGAGGAGTAGGGAGCTGTTAGACTCATAAAACTTCATCCTCAAAATGGTGTTATTGCAAAGCCACACACATAAAGAGTTGGCCTGAAAACTGTAGTGAAGGTTTCAAGGCTCATTAAAATTGCCTCTGAAATAAAGTTTTCAGAGTAGGGTTTCAGTGGGAAAAGGGAAATAGTTTCTGTAGGTTACCCTGCGAAGTCTGCCCAGCTAGGAATGAGTTCTGAAGCTCCACAGAGTAACCTCACTATCCTGTGCAGGGAATATTGAATAATACCATAATATTGTAAATATAATTTACAATGAAAGTGTCCAAACTGAACAGCTGTTGGGATATAAACCACGACTGAGAGGGCACCCAACACTGAGGCTACCACAAGGGAAAAGTCCCAAAACCCAAGCCATGATTTCCAGAAGCAAGGGAGTAAGCCAAGGGTGGCACACAAACAGGATGCTGCTATGGCTGGATCCCAGAAGCCTTGGTGTGTGCAGCATGAGACAGTGTTAACACCATTTGTGAGAAGCACGAATTTATTTTGTGTACACCCTTCCAGTACAGAAAGTCATGCCTGACCAGAAAGGAAAGCTAATTTGGCCTAGTTTAGCAAATTCCTAAAACTCTGCCAAAGCATTGTCCAGACAACACAAGACATAAGTACTGGCAAGCTTCTGCTCTCAGAAATCACAGTCTTTCAAAGAGTCATTTAGCCTCTCTGCAGCTCTGTTTATTTGCAGTATTTTTCTGTCATAGAAAGAGCAACAGCTACATAGGTAGCGTATAAAGGCAAGAATTGTTCAGGCTTGGGGAAATTAGACTCTAGACACATCATGACAGATGTCCTGCCTTAAATAGCAGCAGTAACGTTCCAGTACTTGATAGCCCAACTCACTCCAGAATAGTAGAAAGTATAAAACATTAATGAAGATGACATGATAAATTTGTTTCAAATAAGTTGCCTGCTCTGCGTGGAAAAAAAAATAATCATTTTTATCACTGCTATTTTAGATAATTTGCTACATTCCCACCCACTGCTCTTTTTTCTTTCGTTAAAACGAAAAACAAGAGGAATGTGCTGTGTAATTTGAGTTACACTCTTGATAGTGTATTTGAAAGGAACAAATTAAGGATGCAGTTCTCAGTTAAGAGATAACTTAGGTGGAGTCTGAAAAACTGAGTGGTTCTGGGTGTGGAGGGGGAAAGAGAGATTGGGAAGACTGGGCCATAATGAAAGAGAGCAGCATAAAACAAAAAAAAAAGAGGAATGCTCAGTACAGTCTCAGTGGAGTGATACAACAAGCAGATTTTCAACCAGAAGTTTCCAGCTTGTAGTACACATCACACACTGGTGATATGCAAGTCACATTGACATGGGACACAAGTGTTGGCCAAGTGTTGTCAAGGAGAACACACAAGCCCACATGTGCATGTGTGTATGCATCCATGTGTGCACGCTGAGTCGTGCTGATCCAAGGAGCTAAACAACCGCCACAAGCAGGAACCCTAACAAAGCAACTCATCAAACACATTGCTGTATTTAATACAGGGATCATGTTCAGTTGCTACAACTGTCATATTTTGAGACTTGAGGGGATAAAAATAATTGAGGAATAAAGACAGTCTCAGGCCTGTAGGTATTTGACAAATATTCAAGCCCAGTAGCACGCACAGTGGATACAAGTGACTGGAAACACTTGAGCAAGTGATCTACTGTTTATCAAGAGTAGCATTTCTTACAGCAGCTCTCTAGAGGCCACACCACAAAAACTAGAACATTCTGAACAGCTTTAATACACAAAACTAATGACTGTTTTACAAGAGTTAGAAGCTTTCCACAATAAGAATTTGTAGCTTCCTGTGCAAGAAAGAATGCCAATTCATACCAATTTGTTCATGGAAAGTTTTTTTTCAGGCTTCCTTAAGAAACTAACCTCTGTAACACCGAGATTAACTTGCTTTGTTTCTGCAGAGACTGGCCTGCTTTTAAGTTCTCATGTCAGTCTTTGCAATAGAAAAACTTAATGAAGTAACATACGGTTTATTGGAAGTACATTGTCTACTATTGCATCATGAAAGTACATTTGTATGTTACTCTAGGAATTTCAAAAGTGATCGTAATCCTCAAAGACAGTATTTCAGGTGTTCCCCCTCTTTATTGCATTTGGAAAGGTCTTTTGGCCAGGCTGAATTTCAGCACAAAACCACTCTGGTCCTTGGCTTCCTTACTTCACACACATATATATGGCCCTTTGGGGGTTTTGCTTTTGATTTCAGCAGCTGGCTGCTGGCAAGCACCTCCTGGGAGCCCAGACAGAGTCTAACCAAACACTGCTTTAAAGATTTCTTTTAAAATGCTACTAGGTCAAGACTCCAATAGTAAAGTCAGATGAAACAAAATCACTGGTATCTTCTTTTTTGCAGCTCCTTACTGGAAGGAGGATTAGGCTCCCAAACCAAGGAATGGAAAATTGTATCTCACCTGGAATGTTTCATCTGCCATCTCCCTGCCCACACAAATGCCTTCAAGTTGTCTGTGGCTGTACTAACCCAGCAGGATACACTACACAGTGCATTTCAGACATGAAGTTCATTACAGAAGTATCAGCTGAGCATTCCCCTCTTAAACCACAAGTTTTAAGATCCTGAAATGCATACCTAGCAGTAGTTAGTTATGCTACTGTTAGCTTTTATTAATATAAATCCTTGAAAGTTGTTTTGCTGGGTTCAGTGCCACTTAAATTCAGAGTTAATTTAATTTTAAGCTAGAAGAATCAAACTTGCATTCCATACCACAAATCCATATAAACAACTTATTTCCATACTCCAGGCTTTTGCTTGCAATAGGAAGACAGAAAGACTTTGCTGCCAGCCCACAAAATCAACACAAAAATAGGCATTTGCATGCAAGTTGTGAAGTCAGGCACACACCAAATATCATAGAGACAAGACAAAAAAAGGTATTTAAGAAACAAAAAACAAACAAACCAACAACCAAGTCCTTTGTCTGTCTACTATTGGCACTCTACAATATAACAGGAGGGAAGAGGATGGGCACTGGGGAGAGCATTCAGGAGAGGTTTGGTGCAATCCCACAGTCAGGGTGTTTACAGAGTTCTGGGGAGTCTGCTCTGAGCTTTGCAAGGGTCAAGTTTTGTAGAAATGCCTTTGAAGTAATATTTGTCACAGTGTATGCTTTAAACCACAAATGGCAAAATAACTTAAGTAATTTAAGCCTAAAACCAACAGTGTGATCTAATCAGGAACATGTAAGCTAAGCAGTCTTGTAATACAGGAGAAGAAGGAACAGCTACTTTTTAGCAGTTAACACATAAATGCTGGTTACAGATGGGAATGCAGTCCCACATGTGGGGCAGAAACAAGGCAAAGCATCCAGAACAAAAGTAAGTGTAACAGGCAGCCACAACAACAGCCTAACTAAGCCAGATCCTTACTGATCAGTATTACCTCAGTAAATACACTTTGTTTTCTTTGTGTAATTTTGTTCATTATTTAAGCTTTTGCATAAGTAAGCTTCTTTCAAGCCCTTGAATCTTTCCAGTGATAGAGACAATTGCGTGTAAGCAGGCATACACATGGCTGATCAGCTATATACAGGGCAGAGTCATGAACCCCACAGCTTGTGAGATGACAGGCACCCAAGCTCACGAGTGTACCGGACAACCCACGGTAAGAGCTGCAATGACCACCCTGGGGAAAAACAAATTGCCCAAGTTAGAGATGACAGCTCTCATCACACATCAGCCTGCGTCTTGGGGAAGCAGCTCCACCTGCCACTGCTCTATTTCTGTCTTTAAATTAACACATAATATAATTCTTAGTTTCAGAGAGCAGTGGAAGCATCAGTGAAGTGAAGCAGGCAAAGCAGCACTTACCAATAGCTGTGCAAAGGAAATCATTAACAACAGCAAAAGGAAACAAAGGTTGAAGGGATTAATTCAAGTTATATTTTCAGAACAGCAATTTCTCTGCTGCTGGAAATGCTGCTCTCCTGTGCAATCCACAAGGTCTCTTCCTCCACTAAGCCTTATGGTTGTCAGTTTTCCTGCAGTTGAAAGGCATTAGACAAACATGTCTTTAAATTGGCTGAGAAGCCAATACAAGTTGAGAGGAAACTTTAAAATAAATGTTTTCCCCTGTAGGGGATGGAGCAAATATAAGCCAACTTAACAATGTTGATAAAACATTTCATTTTTTTAAAAAAAAAAAAAAGAGGAAAAAAACCCTAACAAACTAACAAATTTTTCCAATGCTCTATTTTTATGCCTTTCCAGAACTTACACCAACTTGGTTAAGAACAGTTTTTGGAGATGGGTGCTTTTAAACGTGTTTGGCAATTTACTGACATTTAAAGTCCTACCACCTGACTTCCCAACACCTTCTGTGAGAAATAAGTACCTGTTTCTCCTAAAGCCTTTAATAATTGAACAACTCTTAACAGCCAGATACTGTCTTCCTCTTCTGCTCAGTTGAGGACAAACCAACCCCTCCTTACTTTCACACTTCTCAAATTCCAGTGCTCCCAATCTTGTCTATGTCCATTCCCAACCAAAGGGGTTTATGATTTAATCAACAGCCCATAAAAATAAAAAAAAAAAAAAGAAAAAAGAAAAATAAAGGCAATTAAGAAGCACACCCTAAGCTTCTCTGTGACAGATGTTCCTCCTCCATTCCCCACCAATCTCTCCCTGCTCTCAGTGCTGTCTTCCTCTATTTCTGAAGTGTGTTTTGAAGTCTGCTGTTCTGAATGAGAACCCATTACCTGTTTTCTGAAGAGCTTTTCACACATATAGCTATTGAATCCAGAATACACACTCATTTCTACATTTTATGTATTAAAGCTAAGCTAATATCCATGACTTTGCTCAACTAATGTAACTAAGTAACTAATATGATCATTTCAAACTATCAGCCTGTATTTCTGCTATGACTTTAGACAAATACTGATCCAGTGCTCCGACACTCACCTTGAAAAAGTAATTTTCCAGAAGACAAGAGCAAGCATCTGGCTAAAGACAGTGTTTCAACTTCTTTTAAGACACTAGCATTAGAATGGAAAGTTCAAACTCAGCTATTTGGAGATATGAAAAACAGATCCTGAAATACACTACCTTAAACCAAGAGACTTTTTGGTTTTGTTTTGTTTTTACAGGGCAATGCTCTATCATTAAGCCAGTCATCCTTTTATTAGCATAATTTAGATAGTATTGATGTTTAATATGAACACGAAAGACAAAACCAGCTAGGGGACAGGGTAGGCCCTGTAAAGGGAGAATTAAAAAAAAAAAAAATGGTAGGAAAAAAGAAATATGACTACAGTCACCTGAAAATTTCCTGTCTGAATAATAGGGTTTTCAGACCAGCTACAAAGCATAACTAGGAGCCTGGGGCAAAGGCAGCCTTTTCTGCTATCAACTGCAAGAATGCACAAGTCATTCCCTTTGCCATGAAATGATTCACATAGCCAGGAAAATTCAAATTTACATTCTTCAAGTACAAACTGTATTAAATATGTTTCAAAAAAACACCTGATTTATCCCCTTGAACGGAGGTATGGAATACTCATTAATGAAACCAGCTCAAGCCTCTGAAAACTTACCTTTATCACTATGTTTAACAATCTCCTGCAGCAACAAAGCATATGCTCCTTCTGACCCAGAGATTCAAACTGACATTGTATAACAGGTTAAGTGTTTAAAACAGTAACTTTAGTCATTAACAGAATGACTCCCCTTTTTTAAAGGTTCTTGAATCTGCTCTGTTCAAAACTTTGACTGAAGTTCACCACAGGAAGATAGTCTACCTTTTAAGTTCTGTACCTGCATGGAAATGGATTATAGATTCACTGCTGCAGAAAAGAGGCGTTCAGCCACACAAAACCTTTTCCGGGCAGGGCAGCAGGCTAGATGGAAAAACCCACAAGGAAGGGCTCAGCCAATGGTCTTCACCTGGACTTAACACTGACAAGGCATTTTAGGGCCCCTATTCTTTCCTCAACATCTGATCTGAGCAGTGCTGCCACTGAAATATAACTCAAGTTTCAAGCATTGGTAAGTCAAAGAATTGGCTGACAAGAGAGCAGAGGATGCCTTGTTAAAACTGAACATTGTTCAGAGAAGTGGGAAAACAAAAAGAGTTGTTGGCATGGATTTAAGGGGCACCTTTTCATACCCCAGTTCTTCTGAATTAGCTGCTACCACAGGATGTGAATGTTCATGTATATGTAAACACAACTGTACTTCATACTTGTGCCAAATCTAAGAAAATAAGATTTTTTACACAATCTGTACGACTAGTAGCAAAGAAAACTTTTGAGAACTTTTATACAGTAAGAACTGCCTACTTTTCTTTTAGGTCCATTAGAAACAGGAGAGGGGCTCGCAGCACCTAGTCTTTAACAAGAAGTCAATTTTATCTCCACTTAATACTTAACACCACAGAAACAAATGCAGCTACAGTTGCCTGTATTAAGCAGCTGGCAAGCTCAGCGATGGAAAAGTTGCAGAACAGCTGGGGAATGCAAGACCCTTTTGAACAGGCTGCTATGTGATCCAAAATAATGGTACATGTTTACACACAACACAATGGCAGCAACAGCCAAATGCAGGTCTGGCGAATGCACTACAGCTGCTCCTTCCCCCAGACAAGGCACAGTGAGGAGATACAAAAGAGTTCATATTCACAGAAATATGGCTTTCATCTTAAAAGGCAGCAGTCTGATTTCCAAAATAGGCAGCTGGCCCTCCAACTGCACTAAACTGTACAAGATTCTGTGTTAGAAGTTACCCTTTATAACAGGTCCGGGTTAGGATCATAGAGCTTTTCAAACTGCTGCTAGTTTACCACCAACAGTTTCCAACAATGCATTATTCAGATAAACAGGTTGACATCTAACATACAAGAAAAACCTTCTCTTGTGACAGTATTTTCCAGCTAGCATGAGGAAGACAGCCATATATAAGCCCTTAATATAGACACTGACTACACAGAAGTTAGTGTTCAGTGTGCTGGAAAGGAGGGTTTGGATACAAGTGGGCTACTTTACAGCTTTTTTTTACAGCAGTGTTGCACATTGATGTAAAAGTCAGTTGGCACTTGGAAGACAATACATCCCCCCGCTTATACATAGGAAGGGGGACAGCCCTTGTTTGCTGCTGCTTATGCAGTGACTGAGTTTATGTCCCAAGGAGCACGTGCTTGTGTCACGACCAATACCTGAAAACAACATAGTTTTGTATGTGATCTTGCACAAAAATTGCATCAACTTACTTCAAGTGATCTTACAAGTTTTCAAGTCTTGGAAGCACAATATCAGTGGTATCATCTGTCTTGCTCAAGACAAACCATGATTAAATAGTGCTAACAAGCTGGCTACTACTTTATACTGCAACCGTACTACCCCTGATTTTGCTAGGCACCAAAACAGAGTTAGTAATGGAACGTGTCAACCCACTGCATCTTGTTCAAAAATAGCGTAATTCAAAAGAAACATTTTTTTGACTGAGAAGGAGATGGCATTGAAAGATTTCCTCTTCTACTTCCTCTGCACATAGCCATTAATGTTACAATCCCAGCTAAGAGCTATTCAGAATATGATAGCTAAAACTGGACAAAGACAGCTGTCATAGCAACAATAACAGACGCAGGCACAAATTTTTATCTCCTTTATTTTTACAAAGAAAAATGCCACTAATAGCCACTGTAAAAATAATTTTGAAATACCAGTTGTAATATTCTGTCTTGTAATTAACAGGGTTCTATCAATGGTAAACACATCTCTCAGTACACCTAAGCAACAAAAATGCCACATCTGTATACTTCAATTTCAGGTTTCTGACACAGACTTTCTACTGAAATCCATTTGGGAATTAAGCTTTCTAAGAAATACCCTATATAAAGGGAATATACGTACTGATGAAAGAAGAAAAATAAGAAGATATTTGAATCTTACTTCCAGAAAAGATTGTTCTGGTACTAAAACAGTATTATTCTAAGCACTCCTCCTGCAGGCAAAGCAGTAACAGGAGTGCCTACCTTTAGTAGAGGTAAGAGCACAGATCTGCTCGAGCTGCACTAAAGCTGCATTTGTTAGGAACTGCTACAAGTGCTGCCACATTGTGGCAGAGGGAGCGATGGCTTGTATCCAAAAGGGACCTCAATACGAGCTTTAGAGCCCCACCAGGAACTTTTCCTCCGGAGTTTTGAGGCAGTTCTGCTACCCAGATTTATCCAGGTTTGAGCGTATCTCACTACTCTAGCGTCCCTAAAGTCCTGTTCTCAAAATAAACAAAGGTAAGACTGGAAGCTCAATACAAGTGCAGGACTTTGGGATGAGTTATGACACCAGTGAAGCAAACAGACTGTTTTTAACAGTTACACGCAATGCACTGACAGTCAACCTACATGACCAAGTGAGATGTAAAAGATCTGGACCATCTATAAGCTGCACTGAACCTCTCCCATATTACTCTCCCTATTTACCACAATGATTACTGTTTCAATCAAGATTACAATAATACATTAAACGAATCCAAAACCAAATAAAAACCCCACAAAAAGGCAAGGAACTCTAATTTCTCATTAATTAGTGCCCACTAAACTAATTACTGCTTTAAAGGAGAAGGTATTTATCTTAAAATTCCAATTATGTACTTAGCAGGTACAGACAAAATAGGGGCACTTGGAAACAATTCTTTGGTTCCGCTCCCTTTCTTTGTAATCAAATTATATTTTGTAGTTTATTTTCAATTAAAAGATCTACCAGGGTATTTGTGTGCATGGTTAGTTTCCATCTTTCTGAGCTCTTTCTAACAAGCATTTTACATATGGATACAAACTCATCTCTTTCACAAAAGAATTACTGCTGTTATTTGCCACAGAGGAACTTAGAAAACTAATCTTCTAAAAGCTTATTCCTGGTTTTACTCTAACTGCACACAGATAAGGTTTTCAAAATTTTTTTAGGAAGTACATCTACACCAAAGTTTATTTGTCATAACAGAAATTTCCCTACCATGTAGATCTCCTGACAGCCATGTCCCAACAGGCTCCAAATCATTTACACGCATACCAAGTATTGTTCAAAGCAGACTTGCTTTAAGCAAGATTAAATACCTGTTCAGTTCGAACTGTCCCAGTGCCAGGATAAACTACACTAAACCAGTTTAGACTGTTATCCCGCTGGGCACCAATGGCCTTTGAAACTCCCAGTACCCCAGAATCTGGCTGCTTCTGGGAATTCCGCCAGGAGCTGTGGGATAGCTCTCCACAGAGGACATTGCAAATTAAATATTTTAGAAGTGTGCTTGTGTTTACATGGAGCAAGGCTGCAACAGTTCAACATATGAGTCAGCATGGTTTGTATCCACACAGAACTGAGCAGTGCAGTTGGGAACTATAAATTTTCCAGGGAAACAAAGAGTGTGAAATGATTCCCCCAGGGGATTACAGTCAGGCTGCACCAAGGAGGAGCTTACATTCACCTGAAGACAGGAATTCTGTTCAGAACTTTACTGCTGAAAAGCCTGAATTTTCCTGTGGCACTCTTATAAGTTTCTACACAGGACAGGTACTCTGGTCCTGCCTGTATCAGAGAGGTTAATTATGGTATTATGGCCAGATAAATTTACAGGCACGCACCTCCACACTAGGATACAGCTCTTCAAGTCTTATAATTAACACTCAGCTCATAATTAACACAAAGTGAAAGCTGAAGCATATTTCCCATCAGGATAGCAAAGAAATGAATTTTGAATACATCTCTCTTAATACAGTAACATCCAACAAAGTCTTCAGACAAGTGAGCAAAGCAGAACTGAAAAAAGAGCAAACCACTGTAGTGCACCTCACCATGTTGTTACCTATGGCCAGACGTGCCCTTTCACTGATGCTTCAAGAGCCACAGGAAAACAGGATGACATATCAAACCTCTAAACATCCCACCAGGGAAGCTGTAAGGCCTGTGTAGGAGCTGACCACATTACCACTGTTCCTTCCTCTTGCCTCCATAACAGGCACCTCCATGTCGTGGAGGCTTGGCACGGACCATCAAGAAACCAGGACATTTCTCTGAAAACACCGGCTGCGCCTCTACCCCTGATGTTTACAAAGGGCAGCACACTGCCAGAGGTCAGCATATCCTCATCTTGAAGTGCACTTTCAGGTCAGAGGTAATGACACCTCAACGTAGTAACACTGCACACCGTTCTGTTGTCATAAACTTCATTAGTCACGTGAATCAGCCAAGAGAGGTTTCCATTTTCAAGTGGCTTTTGTTTTCATTTTGAACACAAGAGATTAAGATAATTACAGGCTGGGAACATTTTTCAGTATGATATACTTTGGTTTACTCTTGAAGAAACACACTTGCCACAATAAAAATAACCAGACTTGTTCAGAACATTTTCCATAAGCTATGAGAGGGGCTGTTCACACACCCAGAACTATGTACCTACCAGGAAAAGAGTGCTGTCTTTCAGCATGAGCTGCTATCTGACCTAAGATCAGTCTGTAATGACACTAACAACTGTTGAAGACCCAGAAAAAGTATAAAGACTAAATGAATAATTTTCACTTCCTATTTGCTTCCCAGGCCTCATGCTGCTGCCCCCTGCCAAGTAATAAACTCGAGTACACTCGCACTTTGCAAGACCACGCAACTTTCTCTTAAGAGAGTTATAATCCATCTTCATGTGCAGACTTTAAGAAGCATTATTAGTAAAACAGATCCAAAGGCATCATTAAGTAGTCAGCTCTGCAGCACTGGGTATCCATACTCTATGTAATATCCTACGAGCACTGCACCCATAACTGTCAGCAAACCCTACTCATTTCTCTCCTATTAATCACAATAGTTCATTGTTTCCTCCCTTTCTAAGCATATAATTGTTTTATGGAGTTTGGACAAGAGTCCGAGCAAGCTGCAACCCCACTGCTGACCCATTTAAGCCAGGGAAGGTAAGCACTCAACCTCTCCAGACCGGCTACTGGGCTCTGGGCCAAAGAGGTTCCGTGCATCAGTAAACAAGTACCCTGTTGATTTCCCCTTTCCTGCTGTGCTATAACCAACCAGCATCATAAGCTCCCTCTTTCTTTACACCACACGTGCACGCTGCTGCTGCCGATGCCTTTTTTCCCCCCCAGCTGAAAGAGGAGACAAAACTCCCTCACAAACGCCTCAGCCCCGCCGCAAAGCAGCCCTTGCTCCGAGGGCAGCAACGGGCGAGCCCCCTCTGCCGCGCCTCCAGCTCACTGCTCCAGACAGCCCCGAGCCTGTCCCGCCGCTCCCCTCCGCCGGGACCGGGCCGAACCGTGCGGAGGATCCCGCGGTGTGTGCTGCCTCTCGGCAGCAGGTGCGGAACCCGCGGCGGGGAACCGCTGCCGGCAGGCAGGGCGCCAGCCCTTCATCCCTCCCCATGCTGCCGCCGCGCTGAGGGAGAGCGCCCGAAGCCGACTGACAGCTCGGCGCCGGGCGGGAACAACGCGGGGAAGTTTCGTGCAGCACCTTCGCGACGGAAACCCGTTCTCCGGGCTAGCGGGACGGCCGCAGCGACTCCTCAAAGGCGGTGGCCGTGCCCCGGGGCAGCGCCTGCCCCGGCCCCTCGTGGAATTCCCTGCCATGGAGAAGGGGCGGTGAGCGCGACCGCCGATACCACTCACCTCACAGCCGGCGACTCGGGGACAGCCACAGCCTCCAGCGGCCTCCCTCGGTCGGTGGGTCGGACCGTCCCTCCTGCCGGCCGGCGGGGCGGAGTGGGGCGGGGGAAGCGGCGCGGCCCCCCGCTGGAGGGGGCCGTCTCCTCTGCTCAGCGGGGCGGGACCGAGCCCCTCTCCTCACCTCAGCGCCCCGGCGGAAGGGGACGCGGGAGCGCCTCGCAAACACCACGGGGGAAGCAACGGCCGCGCAGCGGTACGCAGACCCCACGCGGGACGGGGCGGGGCGGGATGAGCCCCTCGCGCCGGCCACGCCCCCGCGCCCCCTGCCCGGCTCGCCCCGCTTCCGTGCGCCTCCTGGAGGCGCTGCTCCACTCCTTAAAGGGGCCGCGCCCGGCGGGCCGGGGACAAGCCGGGGGTCTCGCTGGGTGACCCGCGCTGGCAGCCCCGCCAGGGGCACGTGTGGCCTCTGCGGGGTCACCTGCCGAAGGCCACCGGCGCTGGGGTGAAGCCCAGGGGCGGAGCTCGGGGTAACGCAGCGGCACCAGCTCCTAGTCCCCGCGTGCCGCAGCCGGCGACCATGTAAGGCCGAGGTTAGACGGAGGCCCGAGGGAAGCGCTGGGCGCCTCCTCAAGCGCCGTCCATGCCGGCCTCGGGGTGCCACTCCTCGAGTGAGCGCCGCAGTGAGCCGGGGATGCTGCGGGTGAATGCCTTGGGGCGCTGGGTGTCAGGGTGGATGTCCCAGCACACCCGTTCCTTGGAGAGCGAGTCGGTGGCAGATGGACTGCAGACCTGCAGCCTGGCCTGCCAAGAGCACAGGGAGGCGTCATGCACTGGACCCCTGGCTCAGGTGTGTCAGCACCTGACCTTCACCTTCATTGAATCATGACAGCCTCTCTGGGGAACATGTTGAACTGTGGTGGGAGCTTTTGGGTCCCTTCCATCATGCTTGGATGAAAGAATATTTAATTATTTATTTAAAGGGGATAAGGACCCAACTAGAGAGCTCCAGTGCAACAAGGGAGCTAGACAGGGCTCAAAGGCATCACTCTTGTATTAGCATAAGTATGCGGATGACTCCCTACACTAGCAATGCTTCTGGACAGTGTTCCTCTGTAGTGTGCATTCATAGATGTAAACTTTGTCTACATATAACTTTGTCTCTTTATTAACTCATACAACCCTTCCAGGTTATCTCAACCAAATTGCAGAGTTTGCTCCTGCTGGGCTGGATCAGATCCTGGAGAGAGAAGCAGTTCAGTGATTGTCCTGTTTTCTTCCTACTACTGGGACCACATGGTGCAAAAGCTGGGGGAAGCAGAAAGTCATCACCACTTTTCAAACAGAGAAGTTTGTTTTTTGTTGGTGTGTTTGTTTGTTTTTCTCAGATGCACATGTTTAAAATCAAGGCATCATTAGGAAGGTGGAGGAAATGTGATTATGGTGTTGTAGACCTCACCTCAGTGGTGCAGTAAAGGTATTTGTCCACATAGTAGCAAGGAAACAGAGCATTTAGATTTTATGACACTTAACAGAAGATTGAATTATCCTTTCTTTTATCTTCCTTTCACTTCAATCTTTTACTTTAGACAAATGTTTTTTAAGTGAATTATGTGCAGAATTCAATTCCTGCTTCACTTGATGAGATCTTACAAAGCAACCTGAAACGTGACCACAGCACATACCTCATAGAGAATTACCAAAGGGGGACTCATTTGAAGGATATTTTAAATCTGGGATCATAGGTAGAGAGCATATGGAAGTGAACAGAATACATGTTTCTGTTCTACTCAGTTGCATATGCAAGAGCAGAGCCATCTTCTCCGTATGTGTGTGAAGTCTGTGCAGAGAAACAGGAAAAAATCTTAAGGTGTGGAAACATGCTAAGATGAGGCAAACCTAAAAACTTTTAAATCAACACCCAACAAATTATTTCCCAAGGCACACTGCAAAGTCTGCAGGGCTACAGTGGCTTTGTGCTCTAGATGGGTTCAGAACTGAATATTGAGGGCTTAGCTTGAAATGTTGCTGGGGTTTGTAGCTTTGTGGCAGGCAGAGGTTCTTAATTGCAGGATAATGATGTGGTGTGGGTGCATGCCTTTGCCTAGTGGTTATGAATTACTTTGTGCAGCTACATGAAGCCCACATCAAATAGAAAGCATAGACATGTCCTTCCAGTCTGATTGAGGGAGAAAACAAAGAAAGCTAGCATGGAAAAGAGGCATAAACCATAGCAAGCTTAAAAACCTTGGATGAAAAAGTGGTCTCGAAAGTATAATGTATCCTGCTGTCTTTCAACAAAATTTGTCCTGCTGTCCAGCATCCCTGCTTGAAACTATCCAAGGCGTTCCCTTTCCTTAAGGAAAAAAAGGCAGCACCTTCTCAGTGGAATTCTCAAAGTTTAGAGATGGAATTCTGATCCTGAAAAAAATGTCATGTAACACAGGCCTGAGAGAGTTGGCGGAGTGGAGGGGAGAAAAAAGTAATTAAAATGGTAAATTTGCTTTTGTTATGATTGACATGATGCTGTCCCTGTTTGTTTTCAAATATCAGAATGGTTTCTCGATGGAACTTTTACAGCTGGAAACCTGCAACGTATTCAGCAAAACCTCTGTTTTCACCCTCGTTCAGAACTGATCTTTCTGTCTGGATTTAGCTTAGGTACAGTCCTTGCCATCTCTTGCAAACTTAATCCATGATCCAGATACATGATTATTTCAAATTTACATTTTAAAAGGAATAAAAGATTTATTTGAATTCTAAGGGAGTAAAGGGAATCACAATTACATTGTTGAATCTTTTGTTTCCAGAAGAACAGGCAAACAATCAAGATTACTAAAGAAGTATAATCTGGGTCAGACCAACCATATTAATCCATGTCAGTTAAAAAGATGTTTTTCCCCACTTTTTTAATGTGTTAGACCCAAGCATGTTTGATTTATGATGAAAGTCAAAAACATCTGTACTTTGGGGCACAAGCAAACGCTTATTTAAACAATGGGGATCCCTGGGGGGTATATAGGAAAGAAATGGCATTCTTTTGCAGAGAATTCAGTGTTTTTCACTCTGTGAAGTATTTTGCTTTGTTTTGAAAAGTACTCTGCAGAAGGCATAATGACTAAGCCTATTATAGAGGAGTCCAGCAACTTTCACCTTTATGTGACTGGTATGGATATGAACCAGGATAGCACTGATGAAATACTGTTACTCTTTGCTTGCCTTAGAGTGACCTGCATGAAAAAATGGTCATCTCATTCTCATTGGCAGCAAGAAAGTATTCACATTGTAAAAAGATTTGGAGCTAGTTAGCAGTCTGAGGTCTTGTCTGTGCTCAGGATTAGCTCTGATTTCAGGAATTATTTTAGCTTCTGGTACAAACTCACTGTAGATAAAGTTGTGCAAATTGCAGTATTCACTGCTGTCTGTACCATTTGATCTGGGGACTAGTTCTATCTGCAGATGAGGCTGAAGGAAAGGAACCAGTTCCCAAACAGTTACACATCCTGAATCAGCTCACATGATGTGCTTGAGTAGTTTATTTGAAGTTTTTCGGGGGGGGGGGGGGGGGGGGAAGTATAAAAAAAAGTGTTGAAGGTATCACTAAATAAACATCTGTAGTGTTGTTTTAGGTTCAAGCCTGCCCTGGGTGGAGATTCTGCTCTGTAACCAGATGCTGTGTGGTGTATGCATTGATACGATTAGAAACAGGCTTGAAGGTAACATTTAAATTTACCAGTAAACTTCTCAGACTTCAGTAAGCCAAGCCTGTGAATGAGTTGTGTGCCCACTCCTTTTAAATCCATGATCCTGAATCCAGTGTTCTCTACTCTTACAGGGACTTTCTTGCCAGGCTTTGGAACTGACCTCTGTAGCTCAGCACAGTCGATATGCAAAGATGTACCTTGCTGTAGAGCCCAGTGTAAACTATTAATGTCAGCAAAGCGGCCAGAGCAGAGAGACAGAAGCATGTCTGTTCCTACCAGGTTTTCACATATGGGGAAAGCAGGGCGGGGGGGGGGGGGAAGAAGTAACAATCTACACTTCAGCTGCTTTTCTAAATGTGTATTCAACAATGTATCAGGCTAGTAGCTTTCTCTTCCTGTATAACACTATGCCAAACTGGAGTGGGGAAGCCTAGGGTCTTTTAAAAGAAGGTGTGAAAAACTCTGGGGCAAGTGTAGAATTTTAGAAAAGAGCCAAAGCCTCTGTCCACCCTCAGAAGAACAGAATGACAGAGCTCTGGCAGCCATTGCAGTCACCACCAGTTTATTTACGAGTTCCTGGAGTCAGTCCAGTGTAATTATGGTCCCGAACTCCGGATCAGATTCACTTGACATTTGAGAAAGTCTATGGAAAACTAGTAATAATAAACTGATACTAACCATCCATCTCATAAGCACCGAAAAATAAAGGGAAGAGAGAGGGCAGGTGGGGAGAGGGTACAGCAACTTAATCCCCAAAAGATCTCGTGTTTGTCAGGAGATACTTTCAGTATATACCCCTATGTATTTTCTAAAAGGAGCTGTGGAGAATTTTGGAGTAAGTCCTGACTCATGTCAGTGCTATTGCAATTACTGCACTGGAAAGAATGAAGAGGGGGGTTGCAAAGGAAGCTGGGATAAGCTGGGACAGCAGTTTCTTTTGGTAGAGCAGATAGATAGTTTGTGGCCTATATGGCATTTATCCAAGTGTGTTCATCACCTAAATTATATTACCATGAAAAAGATGGCTTTGGAGAAAGTTGTTTGAAGAATCTATGCTGTAGCATATGCTTTGCATTCAATTTCATGCCCAGTATAGAAATATACTTTTTATACTTTACTGCAGGTCTCCAGTTCTGCTTGTTCATATCACTGGTATAACGTGGATGAATATTGGGGTTAAAAATCTTTGTACTTAAAACATCTGCAGGATTTGTATTCCACTGTTCAATCTTTTCCGTTTGAATCACTCCGTATTATTTTCTATTGAATTTCTGTAAGATTGCTTTAAAAACCCAACTCTCTGGGAGTTTTCCAGAAAAAAATATTTTTCAAGGAAGATAAGTTGATTAATTCTGCTGAATGAAAAAGGCATCTTTTCTGACAAGAAAGAGGTCTGACAGTTAGTTTACAGTTGTCTCATGTATTTTATTTCAGGTGATGGAATTGAATTGCAAGTTGTGAGTGAGTGTTTAGCAAAGCAAGAGCAGTTGGTTACATTTATGCTACACTAAACAGCATATTGTAAGTTTTCCTTAGGTAGGTTTCACAACATATCACCTACATATGCACAGGTACAAAGGAGTCCGTATACGTAAATGGATTTCTGCAGAGGAAGCATTCCAATTAGCTGCTTTTATCAAAGAACAGCAACCAAATGTCAAGTGCCCTGGCAATCAATACTGAGCATGGTAATACTATACAATGTCTGAAAGAAAAGGAATCCCAGGTGGATGAAGGGGTTATTGGCCCAGAAGATGTCATCTTCAAGTGACCTGGTTTTACCATGCTCACCTAACTTCTCAGGAACTTCCTATTGGCAACTGGAGTGAGTAACTCCAGTCTGAAGGAAAGAGAATGTTGAAAAAGGAATGGTCACAGCAGTATACAGAACAAACTCAGTTCTCAGATATCCAGTGAATATACACTTCAGGTTAAGTGCATGAGAATCACACACATTGAAGTGGTTTAGCCCATTGTCCTTGATCTGACAATGATATCTTGTATTTATGCTTAGAAATTATACGTTGAGCTGAAGTTCTATGTTATTTAAATTTGGGGGATTTTAATTTTTTTATTTAACGTTATTTAACCTCTTTATTTGACATTTATTTAACACTTAAGGTTATTGTATTATTTCTGTATGCCTTGATACTTTCATCTATAAATATATGTCTCGTATGTCTTGAGGAGGTGACTTAGCAGTCTGAGGCACTGGTGTAAGGTCAATAACAAAAGTATAATATGTACGAATGGAATTTCTGGGGTATTTTCCTTACCTACCATACATCTTGTTTTCACCAGACATATCCTTTTCTTGTTCCTGGTAATTTTGGTGGGGCAGAATTTAAGAACGATGACAATTGTCTGGGCCAGCCTTTCCAGAATAGCAACTCTGCCTGGGCTGCTGGATATCTGGAAATCCTAGACACATTTACTGTGCATTGCAGATCAGCTTCACAAAGTATGCAGTGCTTCATTGTTAGACCTTCTGAGCATATGTTGCCCAGATGAACTGCACAACCTGTAGTAAACCCACTTACTGTGCAAAGTCAGAGTAACTGTATAATTTATGCACTGTACATCTGATACTTTGACATGCTGGACTTATAGTTAATTTGTACTCTGCACATGCTCATAGATTTTTATGTGGAATTTCTTGGGTGCAAATCAACTGATTTATTTACTTGTTTGCATGTCTCTCAATGATGAGACACTGTTACCAGGGAAAAACTTACTTTTGTTCAGCATTAATGCATAAAATTCAGCAAAACTCTGTTGTAGTTGGTCAGCGGAGGTTGTATCCAAGCCACTGAACTTGGTTGGAGTGTTGGAGCACAGGGTCACAGTGAATGAAGCTTTTAGCTACTGATGGCATCTGAAAAACACCAGGAAAAAGCTGAAAGCCTCAGTAAATATCCTTTAGAAAATAGCTGGCACTGCCTTATGGATTTCAGCAAAGGCAGTGGGCCTGTCTTCCAGTTTTCCTCATGTTATTTGGTGTAACAGTCCTCTCAGGAAGCTCATAGTTATTAAAATAAATAGTGCTTCTGGAATAATATGTGGGATTTTGAACTCCATTCCCCAGCTTTGGCTTCCAGTACCATCTAACAGTCTCATGGCAGATATTAAAATGTGAAACAGCCAAGATGCAAGAGGAACAAAACTAATAAATATGTAATGACAAGGAACGTCACCATTAGCAACCCCCCTTTGCTGTTTATGAGAATTTTGAGAGTTATTGGCATCAAGTATGCAGTCTACAGGGTCTAAAAGGGACTGATATTCCAGAAGTGCTGCTTTCCCTTGAGAATACTGAACTGCACTCAAGTGTATCCCAGTGACTTCAAAAAGGTACACATCTGTGCAGACAGTGACACAGTCATCTACCTGTGATGTGACTGTGGCACAATGAGTACTATCATCTACAATGTTAACAGTTTTGAAATACAAGTATACGCAAGGGGCTTAAAAGGAATTCTTCAGCCTTCCAAGCCTCAGAGGGCTATGTAACTGTGCCATGAGACTGTACTCTGCTGTTACTGTCTGGAATGACATACGTAATGAAGCAAAATCAATGTCCGCCCATTCACATGCAGGGCTCTTCTCACATGGAAAACCCTGCAGGTTCCAGTCCTTATTTAAAGTCCCTGTACATGTGTAATTGAGCTTACCAGACTATTGTTTTGTTCCTATGTCCTTCCAGCTTCTGTTTCCAAAGGAGTGTTAAGTACGGGTGTGTTTGTGTTTACAACACTTTGAGGCAGTATTCAAGTTATAAGCAATGACTTAAATAAAAATACAAGTACTTTCAGCAGTTCACTCACAAAGTCTTAACATACATTAGTCTCTATAAAAGCCTTGTATGAAAGCATACATCTACAATTTAACTACTTCAGTGTGCTCAATATTTGATTGCTGTAGGGTTAGTGAGAAAGCAATCAGCCCACTGGGAATCCTTTTGCTGCATAAGTTCTTGGGTTTAGAGAAATAATTGCTTTGCACTACTTTGGAGTAACAAGGATTTTGTTTTACATAGTCAAGTCATTAAACAAGTGCATTGAAGGGGAAAATAATATCTGGGGACATCAGTCAAATTTTCTTAATTGTTTAAACTGGAAAAATGAGACAAGAAAATCAGAATCATTAAATGTTAAGTTTTGATATTTTTAAGTGAGATGTTTTGACTTTGGATTTAGAAGTGGCAGTTCAATTTGGCTCAGTTTTTGAGGGCTGCAAAACTGTTGAAGCATGAAACAGAGCACATTGAAAAATCACAACTGTGAAAGTTTTTACATTTTCTTTTTGTTTTAATTGTGGCACACTGTATGAAAAATCCATGGCCCATTGTCTTCATGGGCTAGCTCTGGCCACTACTCAACGATCCAGTATTATTCTCTGCATGAAGCTGTGTCTTGGTATCATGCACTGAAGTTAGAGTCATTGCGGTTGAAGCTAGAAGATGGAAGTGGATGGTCCTGAATGATCCACCAGTAGTGATGATTTGTCTGAAGCACTCTACTGCTTAAACACAGACTTCCTATGAAGACCCACACTTTCAAATACTTAAAAACACGTGAAAAGAGAAACCTTTGTAAAATAATCCTTCTGTAAGTCTTATACCTGCCAAGGTAGTACAAACATATAGTATGAATCATGTTAGCACTACCAGGAAAAGCCTGCATTTCGTGCAATCTTTCACTCGGATCCTGAAGTTTAATAGCTTATTCATTATTTATTGTCCCTCTTATACTAATGTGTTATCAACAGATCTGAGAGGGGCTAGGAAAAAAAAAAGGAACAAAAACCAGAAAGCAATGAAGTGGTGACACTTCTTACAGGCAATCCACATCAAAAGATGTAAGACTAGAAGGTGAAACTAGAGCTTAGAGTGACTTCTGTTTACAAGAATGAAACTATTTGCAGTCTCACTTGCCATGTTTGTAGTCAAAAAAGCTACATGGAACCCATCCTCCTCCAAGCCAGCGTATTCACAGCTCATCTGTGTGAAATAAAGATCCCATTTTTGGCTTGCCTAAAGCAACTTTTCAGAGAAATAGAATAAGGTTATTTGAATAGGAAAGCTCTAATTTAAACAAGTAACCCTCTGTACAACTCAGAGCTTTTTCAACAAACTGGATTCATGAAGGAACAGAAAGACTAAACAGAGAAGTTTTGTCTATTAATTGAACCCGCCCAACCCCTTTTAGGTCTAAATAAAACTTTTAAGGCAGGATTTTAATAGGAAGACATTTTATGAAGCAAGTTCTTGTTTTCTATCAAGTGATACGGCGAGGAGTTTGGTGACCTAGCAGTTATTCTTTGTTGCATGATTGTGTTGTGATCTTTCATGACACGTTGGCAGTGTCAATATGTTGTGTGATGGAAATACTGTCTTTAGTATAACTGATTTTGCTAATGCTTTTATATATTCACTGGTTGTTTACAGCATGATTCAGATAGCAAGATGAGCTAGAAAACACAGTGTGGGCCATCAGCTACAACTCACAACCACAAAAATAGAGGCTAGGGCATCATTCAGCTGAAAACTCAGTCTCTGGATATATAAAATTTGTGTGAGAACCACTGCACACATTTCCAAGACTATCCAAAATATTGTTTATCATTAAAATACATTATAGGCTGTAAGGCAGAAGGTACAAACAAGGTCTTAAAAGACATCTTTGTAAGTTTATTTGCAATGCTGACAAAATTTCGCACACATTGCCCAAGGAAAGAGTGAATGTACCTGAAATCAAGGGCAAATTATTTTCTGCCTTGTATTTTTTATTAATTAATTTAGGCTGGAGTCAAACATATAAGTGAAGTACTTGAGAATTCTCAAAAGAATACAGTAGTAATACTTAGAATAAAATAATAGTTGAAGATTTTAAGTTGAGTATATGCTGAAGTGATTTGTCAGATCTATGCTGAGGAGTGAGCTCACAGCTCATAAGCTGTGATTTATAGAGGTTTGTGGCAAAAGATGTTGATACTTGAAGCTCTGGTTTTGCATCTAATTTTCTTCAGTTATTTGAGATCCTACAAAGTGCTATAATAGCTGGGGAAAACAACAAAAAAAAAAAATAAAAAAAAGCTGTAGTATGGCCGTTATCTGACAACAAATAGCTCCTGATATGCTCCAAAGTTTGGGTACTGAAGTTGGAGATGAGGTGGAGGGAGCACGCTGCTTGGGGAAATCACTGGAGACGAGTTGCATTAACTCCAAACGCCATCATGTCGCTGTGACGGTAGGGAAGAGCCAGAGCAGAACCAGTTACACAGTAGAAGGTTTTTAAAAGCTCAGTGGGCTTAATGTCATGGGAAGGTCATGAGCAGTGAGCTGCTAAACTGCACTCTGAGACCTCTCTCCTACTGTGAGCTAAAGGCTATGTAAGGTACAAGGCAGTGGAAAATCAGGCTGTAAAGCTATCTTTTATTAAATGCAAAGTGTTTACATTTTAGCCAATTAAAATATCTCAGCTTGTTCAAATAATCTGCAAATCCGTAATCTTGAAGCCTGACCAAAACCAATAAATAAAGCCAGTACCTGCAACAATGACGTCACAAGTCAAGGAACATTAAACATGCTGCATAGGTCTGTATAATGAGCACATTTGGGTGGGATTGCTTGTAGGTTCACAGATTTGGCTTGGCTTGAGCAGGCTTAGCTCACTTTATTGGAAACTGCAACCTGTTACATTAATGTTGGATCTTCTTCCTGTGGTTCTCTGGTTTCCTACTAAGCATAATCATCAGCTGTCTTTATATCCAGGTCCAACTCCCTGTATTCTTTTTAAGTTTCACTAAAGCAAATAACCCTCCCCCATCTGATGTGAGTATAATTATATTGCATTACTTCACAACTGAGCAACAAAAGAGCCATAAAATGTTACATTTTACACTAGAAGCAGTGGGGACAACACTGAATAATACCTCTTCTCCTTGACAGCACTGGCATCTATCAACAGAAAGGGTTCATGGAGCTGCATGTGTGCAGATCATCAAATACAGAAGCATGAAAGCTCAGATAACTTGGGAGAGACTGAGTGACCATAACGAGAGTACTTCTGCAAGGTCACCGAGTTATTTTTTCCCAGTGGAAATAATGCCAAAGATGAAAGTATACAGATAAACTTCTCACTGATGAGGACAATGGCAGTGTAAATTTGTTCTTCAGACATCCATTGTTGTCATATCTCCTGCTCCTTTGTTACCATTTGAACCTCAGTGAACATGAGCAGTTGTAAAAATTGGTAGAGACTCGAAGTTCTATTTTCTGCTATTGTGAGGCCTTTTTATGCTACAAAAGTGGCACAAAAAAGCCCACAAAGTGAGGAAGGAGCAGCCTGCTGCTAACAGCCTCTCAGGTGAAGATGTTCTAGTTGGAGCCCAGGACCTGATCCTAGGGCAGACTTCTTTCCAGTCCCACAGAAATGGATGACCCTCAGGTGACTGTACTGCTAGCTTACGAGCCAAGTATGCGAAGTACAAGATGTGGAGAACACTTGTAAAACATTTATGATGGTTTTTTAAGAAAGTATAATAACCAAGGAATACTGCGAATCTGCTTCCCGATCTATTCCTGGTGCTGGGCAAACATTTTCTAAATTAGTGTTTTCCGTTTTGAAAATGCTGATAAATCAGTGGGAATATGTCAAGATTTATACTTAGTAAAAGGAAGTTTGGTTAAGACTCATTGCAAAGCTTTTGGAATAGTATATTGCTTATTTTTTATTCCTCTTTCAGAAGAGCTCTTATTCATTAAAAAAAAACAAACAAAAACAAAAACAAAAAAAACACACATAAAAAAGAAACCAAGCAAAAGCCTAAATGGCTTATACTTTTTAATGAAGTTATATATTTCTATTGACATGACTTTTTTGCAACTTTTTTTTTTTACAGGACTTTAGAAATCTTTTTTTTTCCCCCTCCACCTCCATACCTGGATATGTTTCAAAATGTCAGAATTTTCTGTGAATCTGAAGTTCCAGTTTTACCATAGTCCTGCCTGTGGAGCCTATAGAATGGGGAATGACTGTTAATCTCTGTAATCACTCTAATAAATGTAAACTTACAGAAGAGGAAAAAAAGTAAGGAAAAGAAAAAAGAGAGAAATGATTCATGCGGAATATGTAGTGAACATGTCCTCAATAATTCAAGCATATATGCAACTGCCCTTTTACAGAATTAGTTCTACTTCAATACAGGATTTTTCTAGCAATAAACTTGTGTCTGCCCTCTGACACTGTTGTATGAAGGAGACAACAGTGGTATGTATAAGCCATTTTGCTAGTCACTTTTTCAGCAGACTGGAATCAGAAGATGGACTTTGTTTAAATCTGTCTCAAAAACAATCACTCATAAAATCATGGAATCTGAATGTAACCATTTGGGGCCTTTTAAAGCTGTCTTGCTTTGCTCAACTGTACTATTTTAACTGCTCATTATTGGCATACTTAAATATTCATCTGCAAACTTGGAAATCCCAGTTCTGTTTCTGAACTGAGTGTCTAATTTATTCATCCAAAGTCTGAGAGTTTTATTTTTCAAGTACATTTAACAAATGCTTTCTCTCTTTTTCTCTCAAATCTTTTTTTGAGAAGATTAAAAGAGGGAGTATCTAAAGAGCATATAATGTTGTAAGGCATACACGTACTTAATAAGATTGATCTTGCCTAAGAATCATAGAATAGCTAGGGTTGGAAAGGACCTTAAGATTATCTAGTTCCAACTCCCCTACCATGGTCAGGGACACCTCACACTAAACTATGTCACTCAAGGCTCTTTCCAGCCCGGCCTTGAACACCGCCACCAGGGATGGAGCATTCATAAATCCCTTGGGCAACGCATTCCAGTGCCTCACCACCCTCACAGTAAAAGAAGACTAAAAAAAAAGAAGATAATTCAAGCCATCTGACCAAATCACTTTTCATTTCTCTAAAATGTGTTTGTCAGGTTGAGTGCAGTGAGATGGACAAAGGAAGAGGGATGTGTAGGCAATAGTAGATACAGCCGCGTAACTTCTGGTAGACTAAAGGCAGGAGAGAGAACTACAAAGATTAAGAAGGCTCACTGCTACAGCAGCTTTTTGTTGTTTTTTTTTTTAAAGTCAAAAAGGAACCAAAAGAAAGTTCATTACTGTGTTTATTCCAGGAATGTGTAAATCTGGGTGCATAAAGAAGTAACCTACTCTCTACATACAACATTTCCATTTGCTGGCTCCTCCCATCTGGATTTACTGGATTACAGCCAAAGAGTTGTAACTGCCAAATTTTTCTTTAACAGAAAATCCATCTGAGCAGAATTTAGTATTGGCAGAGGATGTCTGGGGACATGTGTGAAAAATTAGGAACCCTTTAAGGGAAGAAATAACCCAATTAAAAATGTGCAGAAAATAATCTATCATACATTCCCATCAAATCCCTTTTGATTTCAAGTACAAAAATAATGACCGGATCAGACCCCAGTTGAGTCTAGAGCTGGCTAAACTGTTTGTTAAGGATTTACCATTATTCTTGGAGAGAAAAAAGTTCTATATTGAGTTTTTAATTTTGCTTTTTATGTACTTGCTTTATGGAATATCTTGCACAAATAATTTTCAGTCCTTCAGCTCTTCAAAACAGCTTCCTTTGAGCATTTCAGCGCGTTTGTATGTGTTGTACGTTTGTACTTTCAAGTATTGTTTTTCCCTGACCGGATGACTCTTAAATTTAAAATAGAATCATAAATCAGGGAATAAAAATACCTAACTGCATCATATTCTGTTTCAAGAAGATAATCATTTGCCTAAAACTTATGATATGTGTAACCGCAGGCATTTGTAGGAAATGCTAGATTAGGCAACAGATTAATAATAGCACTTATTAACAAATCACATTCATCACCTTTCAACAGCCACATTTACTACTTTAAAAGGGATTTTTTTGTCTTGCTTTGTAAATAATGACTCAACCCTACCCCAGTGTGTGTGGAACTGGACCTTTACAATGGGAATCAGTGAGCTAAAACTTTACTACTTTGTAGAGAAAAAAAAAAAAAATAAAATAAAAGCAAAATAATTATTTGAGGGGTTTTCCCCTTCCTCCTTTTCCCCTCCCCTGGAACAGAGCTTTGTAATTTTGTAATTAGTATCAAAACACTTTCTTGTTTGTAGAAATAACCACTGTTTTAAAGAAAAAAGGTAAAAGTAATTTCTTTATTTCCAAAGTAAGTATTTGATTTTCAACATTCTGGAACAAAAAACTTTCAGTGGCATTAATTTTACCAGCTGAAAGCATCACAGTCTTACATACATATCTTTGAATAAAGTGAATTGACATCCAGACATGTCTGTTTCTCGGAGTTGACTATAACTATGGAGCTAGACAAAATGCTTAACTCAGATTTGGCTACAGACAAGTATTTTCCCCCAAATACCCCACCCCTCCCAAACCTGTCGTTTTTGGAGTTGATTTTAAATTACTTCATATATTGAGCTCTTAAATTTGTGATTACTTGTCAGTTCAAACTTGAATTATTTCACATATTTGGTCCAACCTCACTTCTGAAAGCATGCCCCAGAGAGAGAGAAATGATCATATGGTATTTAATACTCCATGTCAATAAGGATTTCAGTTCTCTTATTTCATCCCAATTATATCTCTTTTATCATAGCTGCAGGGTGTGTTACAGAGTTACCCTTTACTCTGCTAATCAAGAGTAATGTGTCTCTCATTCTTCACATTTCTTTCATAGAAGCAGTCACTGTTTCTGCATGTATGTAAGCAAAATACTCACCTCACCAGGAGTATCACTATAAGTCTGAGCAGAAACAGCCCAGTGAATTTCCAGCCTTGCAGCTTCTGTGATTGATTAAATAGAGATCTACACATTCCAGAATGAAAGACAATCAAAAAACACGTCCTTCAGGAACATCTTCTGTAACCAGTGCGATACAGAGCTGAGAAATTATTCTGATATGTGGTAAGGAGAATATAGTGAAGATCTTGGCTTCACTGGAAAGCTGCTGGACCTCACAAGCCTCAGGCACAGGCTGTCATAGTACCCCAGACACAAACAGTAGAGATATAATAACTTTATAATAAGTATGAAATTTGTAGGCTATATTCCTGTATTGTCAGATGTACTTCTTCATACAATGAAAACTAATTCACTTTCTTTTTCCTTGTGCAAGTTGTGTTGTACCTGTCACCTTGTATCTGATTTAGTAACTAGTTACAGTATTTTTCATCAAATTACAGGACAATTCAGGTTAGAAAGAGCTGGTGGAAGTTACCTGATTTAATCCCTTGTTTAAAACTGGAATAATTTCAACATTAGATCAGGTTGCTCAGGGTCTTGTCCAGTTGAGTTTTGAGTATCTGTAAGGATGAATTCTCTGCAACTTGTTCTGGTGTTCAGCTAGCCTCAAGGTATGTTTTTTTTTCTAATCAGAATTTCCTTAGAATCATAGTATCACAGAATGGCTTGGGTTGGAAAGGACCTTAAGATCATCTAGTTCCAACCCTCCTGACATAGGCAGGGACACCTCACACTAGACCATGTCACCCAAGGCTCTGTCCAACCTGGCCTTGAACACCACCAGGAATGAGGTATTTACCACTTCTTGGGGCAAGCTATTCCAGTGCCTCACTGCTCTCACAGTAAAGAACTTCTTCTTTATATCTAACCTGAACTTCCCCCCTGCATCAAAAGGAGTGTGACCAGCAGGTCAAAGGAGGTGATCCTGCCCCTCTACTCTGCTCTCGTGAGACCTCGCTTGGAGTATTGGGTGCAGTTCTGGTGTCCTCAACATAAAAAGGACATGGAACTGTTGGAACAAGTCCAGAGGAGGGCCACAAGAATGATCAGGGGACTGGAGCACCTCCCGTATGAAGATAGGCTGAGAAAGTTGGGGCTGTTCAGCCTGGAGAAGAGAAGGCTGTGTGGAGATCTCATAGCAGCCTTCCAGTATCTGAAGGGGGCTTATAGGGATGCTGGGGATGGACTCTTCATTAGGGACTGTAGTGGTAGGACAAGGGGTAATGGGTTAAAACTTAAACAGGGGAAGTTTAGATTGGATAAAAGGAGGAAATTCTTTCCTGTTAGGGTGGTGAGGCACTGGAATAGGTTGTCAAGGGAGGTTGTGAATGCTCCATCCCTGGCAGTGTTCAAGTCCAGGTTGGATGAGGCCTTGGGTAATATGGTTTAGAGCGAGATGTCCCTGCCCATGGCAGGGGGTTGGAACTTGATGATCTTAAGGTCCTTTCCAACCCTAACTATTCTATGATTCTATGATTAAACCCATTCCGCCTTGTCCTATCACTACAGTCCCTGATGAAGAGTCCCTCTCTGGCATCCTTGTATGCCCTCTTCAGATACTGGAAGGCGGCTATGAGGTCTCCACACAGTCTTCTCTTCAGGCTGAACAACACCAATTTTCTTAGCCTGTGTTTGTATGGAAGGTGCTCGAGCACCCTTATCATCTTTGTGGCCTTTCTTGCAGTTTGCCTCTGTTGCTTCTTTGGTTGCTGACCTCCAAGAAGAATGTGTCTCCACTATAATTACCCAATAGTGGTTAAGACAGCAATTAGATCCCCACTTTTGGTCTTCTCTTCTCCAAGCTGAATGAACAAATTTACCTTAGCCTCTCCTTTTAGGTCATGCATTCCAGCCTCTTACCATTGTACTGGACATCTACTAATACATATTACAGTTTTCACATTTTCTGTGATTTCTTACTCTTGCTACCTTAAAAAATTCCAAGTCCTTGAAATTAAAATACATTTTATTTGTGTAATTGCCAATGCATTTTCTGTAACCTGATAATCCCAAAAGAGCACTGCTTGAAAAATGTAACCAGGTTTTCTAGTCATCTGGTCTGTGGAAGAGTGACTTACTCCATCAAGGCAGCCAAATTTAACAAGGAAAAGAACTAGATTTAGCAACCATTTCAAAAGCAGACATCATATCAAGAGACTTAAGACTCCTATTCCATCCAGATGCCAGCCTAGGTGGATAACACAAATTCCTAACTCACTATTTAAATATAGATGGATAATGTATTTCTTATCTAAAACTGTTTACAATCCAAAAGTAGTAATGACTGTGTATATAGGGTTAAAAATTATACATCCAGTTCTGGAGCCATGCCAGGGAAAGGCAATGACAGTGTGGTCAAACTTAGGGCACTGAACTTCTTCTTGCCCAAAAAAGAGTTAACATTGAGTATAAAAGGCATGGTTGGAATTAAAATGCCAATTCCTCTTTGATTTCAGTAGAACGGCACCAAGAGAGATTGGCAGATTTCTCTCCCCAGAGAATCCTTAACTGCACATTCAAACCAGAGGACACTCTCTGAGCCCAGTCCTACTTCCATGTTCATGGGAAGCATTTAAAATACCATGCCGGAACCTGGGCCTGTGCTCCTGGCTTTACCCATCGTTTGCTTTTGCATGGGGAAGCCCCAGAGTTAGTGTCAATCCAAAACCAAGCAAGTTATGAACCTAAGCAAGGAGTAAGCACTGTCTGTAGGGCTGGCTTGAGAGCCTGCTGTTCCCACCAGCCCTTCTGCAAATAGGTCAGTGGACAATTTGTGCTCTCCTCCCGGCTGCAAGCACTGGCTGCCAGCAGGGAGTGAGTCAGCTGGGCTGCAATAGCCCTGCACGAGCTTGTGGTCAGCGCTGGTTTCCTTCCCTAAATGCTTCACCCCCACCCTGCAGTGGGGAGAAAGTTAACCTCACTTTCTGGGGAGCCCAGGGATGGGTGCTTGTTTCTGAGGGACAGCTTGGGACTGGCAGTCTTGGCTGCCTACTGCTTGCTGCTGTGCTTTTGAGAGGGAGGGCTGAACAGCTTCCCCGACCCCAAAAGCTTCAGCCATGCTCTGAGGCTGGCAGTGCCCATATGCTTCCTGTAGCTGATATATTTTTATCTCATCTTCATAATCTGTGACACTACCAACTGCAACAGCAGCTGCAGGGGAACAGGGAACCTCTGCCAGGTATGGGGTTGTTTTTCGTACATAGCAGGATTTCACTTGTTTACTGAAGGAAGCAGGGTTGATTAATCGTGTCACCGGACTCCTGCCCTAAAGGGACCAGTGGGAAAGTGTCCTTTCCTATCCATTCAATTCAGGTGCAACTACTGGGTCAACGGGCACAAACAGGAACAAGCAGAACCTCTTAGTCAAGCTGGCTTAGTAGTGGCTTAATCTGACTACATTTCCAGGATTTCTGGATTTACGCCCAGAAAGCAAACCCAATATATAAGTCATTAAGAAAATACTATTATAAAATCATATAGAAATTATAATAATATCAATTGTTATTATTTTTTAGAACTGAATATGTAGGCAAATATATGTAGCTAGTTAGGCTGCTAATGCCCAGAAAGTCTTCCTGTGTGCACTGCACAAAGGCAGGACTTTTATCCTGCTTTGGTGAGCAAGCATCAAGTATAGATAGAGTTAGCATCTGCCCTACTACATATGTAGTATGCTATTGAAGTGTATACATGCTGGATGTCCATTATGTTCCAAACATCTCAGATTTACATGACGCACACCCAAGACAAAGGCAAAGCAACTGTGGCTCCAGCCATTTAGTTTATTTGGAAAAAGAGCCTCAAGGCTCTTCCTGATAATTCTGTTAGTTCCTTGCTGTCGGATTCTGTTAGTTCCTTGCTGTCAAGTTGGCAACATTTTTGATCTTTCTTTCTCTCATTAGCCTTGCCATTCTGCCTGTTTTGTTTTAAAAAAGAGTTACTGCAGAATTTCCCAAGGATAATAATATGGGGAAATACTTGTGTTCTTTGGAAGCCAGTCTCGTTAAATACCTGCGGATTTACTTCAAAGGAGAGGAAAGTTTAAATACAGAAACACTGGCAGATTAGCTCATTTCTATTTTGTGTCTGCTTATTTTAGGTTTGTAGCTGCAGACAAACCTTAACGTAGGGTAAACTTTGGCTTAAGGAGGCACCATTATTTGCTGTGAGACAAGGGTCAGAAACAAGCTCTGGAAAATAATTGTCAATAAAACCCTGATAAAACTAAGAAGCTATTCATGTGGCTTGTGGTTTACAAGACACTAAGTCTTGTAAAGCAGTATTTATCATGGTGACAGCCACCAAATAAATCTCGTAATTATAAAGGGACACTGCTAAACAGTTTGGAAACTGAAATGTTGAGTTGGAGCATCAGACACTCAGATGAGCCATGTTCTGGGAAGACTCTAGAAATATCTCATAGCCACTTAGTGAAGGAAAGCAGATGGTGTCATCTGGTGTAAAAGACCTTTACTACACAAAAGTGGTGTACTGAGCAAAATAACAAATGATGCTTGCCACCTGTTCAGCATAAAAGGATACCTTGAAATTAGAGGAGGGTGAGAAAAGGAATCAGATGTAAAGAATACTTTTGCTGAAGACTGTTTGCAGTGCATTGTTGTCCCTAGAGAAGGATAGATACTTCTTACCCAGGCAGTGATCCTACACATAAACAACAGTTGCATTATTAGCATCATGTATGCTCTTCCTGGTATGTTTAAAACATTAGGCAGTAGAGCAATGGGAAGAAGAGATCATGGGAAGAAAAGAGCCAACATCACTTGTGGCTTTGAGACAGCAGCAGCTCTGAGGCCTGGAAAGCTGACAGCAAGTCTTTGGACAGGTAGTTAATAAACTGGGTAGGTAGAAGACTTTGACCTTCTGATTCTCTGTTTTTCCCTATTGAAAAGCTTTTGGCTTACTCAGGCTAGCTTGACTTTTAGGTTAGAGAAAGGCCTGGTTTCTCTGCCTGAAGGTAATGAGATTACTTGATTTTCTGTACCAAAAGGGTCTATGGCAGCTACTATAGCACATTCTAGGGTAGTCTGGTCCACCGCTCTGCAGGGGCTGCTTAGAGGAAGCAAGCTGCTCAGTTCCCTGGGTGGTTCTTTTCCCAGGCCAGAAGAGCCAACACAGATCCCTTGTAGCAACTGTGCAAAGAAGGAAACTGGAAAGGCTGGTACCCAGCATTGTTTTGAGTAAAGATCTCTCAGAACAAAGAGAAGCCATCAGTTTCCTTCTCTATTGCTATTGGGTGAGTGAGCTCCACTTTTCCTCTTGCTCTTCTTTTGTTTCTTTGTTTTCCCTTTCCCCACATCCCAGTCAGGGTCCTGAGTGCACCAACAGGCTCAAATTGCCCCCCCCCCCCCTTCCTCCTGTTCCAACAGCCCCTCTCATTTCCTATTTCAACAATATTTTCCCCATGACATCCCCTGAATCCAGGTTTATGTAATATAAGTAAAGCAAATGAGCCAGAAAGAAATGGAGCTAACAAGCCATGCATCTCTCATCACACCCCCCTCCATCCCCCAAATTTGTCTCTGCTATTATATCCCACAAACTTGACCATAGTTTGTCCTTTCAACTTGCAAGTTATTAAGGCCAGGAACTCTGTGCATGCACTTGGCCAGCATGCCATTCAGTGGGGACCCAATTTCTGCTTGGGGCACTGCTATAATATTAATTACAGTAATTGAGAATCTCAGGTGTGCTTTGGCTGGAGTTGAACCATAACAAAAAGCAAGCCTGTAGACTATAAGAAAGGAGAAGCTTACTCAGCCCTGACAATCAAGTTCCTCACTTTTGCCAAAGACGGAGTAACAGTTTATATTTTTCTTTCCTGAAAGAGTACAGGAAATTCCCTGTAGGAAAACCCAGGGGGTATAGCCCAAGCTTTTTCTCAGTGAGCTGGGCACAGAGCTGAGAAATGCCCTATGGACAAATTCATACATCCCTCCTGGAATACCAGGGTTAAAAACACCCGCCAAGAACTCTCTAACACAATGCCCTGCTTGGCCTACCTGCAGCCAGAGGCTTTCTCAGTCCCAGACTTCACTCTCAAGGCAGAGTACTTCAGCAAGGCCATGCTATGCCCAGCCAGCTTCTTCAGATAGCTTTTAACCCCAAATGGGGGTCCTGTAATTCCTTCGTCTTTTGAGTACACATCCAGGCACAACTGGAATTTCTGCTGCTTTTAAGAGCCTTGCCTCCAAGGCACTTTTAGGCAGTCTGGAATCTATATTTAAGCAAATAAATTTTTCTGTCCGTATACGTGTGTAGCTTTTGTCAGGAATGATGCATCTATTGCTCTGCTAGGCAGCTATCTGAAGCCTGCACCTTGCAGTGTAAGATGTATTAGGTGACATCTACCTTTGTACACTGGCACTGGTCATTTGTATCCATGTATACGGCAGAACTGCTTGAGCAGCAAGTAGCAGCTCCTTTTCTCTGTAATGACAGGGAAGCATTTTAAGATTTGTTTAATGCTCACGATCATTGGTTTCACTCCATTTCCAGCTTCAAGGCTGGGGCTGTCAAGCTGTCAAGCCATTTTAACAAGGCAGAAAGTACGGAGACAGAGAGCTAAGATGATGGGAATGCAGAAACAGCTAGCAGGTTCATTAGCTTGCAGACACTTTCTTAAAGTATGGCTGTAGACTGCCTTTGAATTCTCAAGACCTGGCTTATTCTTATCTCTCTGCCACTGCCGCAGCACATGAGCTTGGGCAGGAGATTTCACTTCTCTGTTTTGCCTCCTGCCCATGTTTGTTCTGTAAATAGCCAGGCATTTTTGCTCAATCCCCATAGAATTCCATTAGGTTAGCTTATTTTTCAAATATAAAATCCATTCACGGGGAGGCTATAGACTGGTCTGAAAAGTTTTTATGGAAATGCCATTCCCACACTCTTACCTGCCTAACTCAGATGAGATCTTTCTCTGAGTGGTTTCACAAGGTGATGTGTCAAATCAAATCAGAGCATAGAAAGCTGGTGATTTTCATTTCTAGATGTGTTCTCAGAAGATTGTATCCTTTACCTAATTCTGCTGTCATAGGTAGAATTGGCCTGAGGGAAATGTTAGGTTGAGAACCAGAGAGAGAAAGAAAAAGGATCTTGCTGTCACAAGGGGCAGGGTCAGCATTCAGCCGGGCAGGACACTCCAAAAGAGTGTCTCTCTTGGAAAAGACAATTCAGTAAAGGGAAGGACCCTAATCACATGGTGTTTTCCACATTCGATAAGTGATTCACTGTAGTTAGTTTCTTCTTTGACAGTGGTTAATACCAGATGTTTCAGAAAAACATGCAAGTAACTTTGTAAGTAGATAGTCTGTGTTATCCTGCCCAAGGCAAGTTTCTTCCTAAAGCCAGGTAGCTGGCTGATGGCCTAGCTCATGAAGCTTTGTTTCCCCACAGTCATGGTTCAAACAAAGATGCAAAGATACACTGATTCTGTAGATTACCTAATCACCGCACTGAATTATTTGTTATTCCAAAGTACAAGTTATTAGAAACAGAACAGGAAGGAATGTTTTGAACCATCTTGGTTTATACCCTACCCAGATGAACCAAAGCACTGAAGAATTATTTTAAGTGTTCTTCAAAGGGTGTTGTAAAAGAGTGAGGTTTGAAAGTATTGTCTGTAGTGTCATTTTAGGGGCCAGGCCTCTATGCTCTACATGTTTCCCCCTCAAAAGAAAGCAAATAATCAGAAAAAGGTTTGGGTAATCTTCATAGTGTTCAGAGTCTGCATCCAGTCAGTTTATTTGGCATTTACATATACCCCGTATTTCAACAGATAAGAAACCAGTAAAAAAACCCTGAACATTCTCTCACACAAAAATTTCCAGCTCTCTGACTTCTGGCAGTGGCCAAAACCCCTGCAAAATCAGCTTTTCTTGTGATATTTCAGCCTTCTTGGTCCTGGTCCCAGAAGAAATGGGAAGTGTAAAAAACATCTAAAAACTGACTCATGAAAGCATTTCAGGTAGATACAGTCAACCTCCAGAACACGGTCCTTCTCTAGAAATGTTCTTAGCTGATGGCACTTGCAGACCCTGGGGTGTGTCTTCTGGACAGCATAGCTCTCTTCAGCTGGTTGCTACTGCTTGCAGCTGACTGAAGTCTCCATGCATTTGGTAAAAGAGAAAAATTCAGGTTAAATTTTGTTTAAAATGTTTTCATTCTAACCATTAGAGTTTGTTTGCTCCTTCATAGTTTGCACGTCTTAAAATAGACATCAGCCATACTTGTATGTTCTTGGCCAATATATTCTTGAAGACAAAAGAAAAAAGAAATGTCCTTTCTCATGTTTTCAGTCCTTTTCACATATTCTATGACAATGCTGTCCAATCTTATAATGCTAAAACATCCTTTAGAGGATCACGTCTGAGGACACCACAAACACAGAAATAACTACTGGTCAGTACCAACAGAGTAACTGGTATGCCCTTGCCTATGTGCATGCTCTGGGGAGCGTGGCTTGTCGTCAGTAAAGCCATATTGCTTCTTAGCTTTTTAGGGCATTTTCTATGCCTTGCCACTGTAGCAAGGCCCCATTTGTCTTGTATGAGTTCACTGAAGCTTCGTTGTAAGTGAAGTATATGTAAGTTATTTCATGGACTACACTTGGAGTTACAGTTAGCAAACTGTTTTACTCTCCCAAGCTAATGCAGAGTCACACGTAGCCAAACTAGGCTGAGAAATAAGCTAAAACATTAGCAAAGATGGCAAAGATGGTTTGTAGCCACCTTTCTGCCCTTGCCCATTACTCTGTGCAGAAGCTGCTCTTACCCCACAGGCTCAGTATCATGGGCATTTAATGTTCAGTGCCTTTGTAAACGAAGAAGAAATTTGGAATGTTGAGGACAATCAGATCAAGAACTGGTTCTAAAAGTGAATTTAAATTCATTTGGTGTGAAAATGCACATCTTGAAAAGCAGCTTCTGGTCTACTGATGGCAGATCTTCCATTGCTAGATCATTTCTTTGTGAGGAGAATTTTCAGCACCTCCTAATTCACCAGCCAGACCGGGAGTGGAAAGGATGGGCAAATTACAAGCAGGGTGACAGGAAATTTGTTCTACTCCAGATTCTGATCAACTGCCTTCAATTTCTCCTGCATTAAATATTTTTAAGCCTCAGCCACCAGCTGGGAGTTGGGCAAAGACAGAAAGACAGCCGCTCAAAAATTAATGAGATGCTGAGCTAGGAGCCTGGTGTCCCCTGTCTAGATATGGGAAAGACACCACCGTTTGCCAGCACCCAGGGATTTTTCAGTGTAATACAGCCTTTGGGATTTATAATTCAGGCTGCTTGGGATAATGTTGTTTTGTCTTATGCTGTAACGATCCCCCAGTGAGATAAAGTTACAAAGAGGGCAGTACATAATGTCGTGCACATTCATGTTTTGCAGGCCAGTTAAACAAGCTTTCATTTGTTACAGAAGGAATCTGTTCAAACTTTGGCAGAGCAAATCAATAATTGTGTGTTTCCTTTCTTCCTCCCACTTGGAATCCAGTCTGGATCATGCTTAGAGATGGTGCAGCGGGAGGAGAGAGAAGGAACTCCAAGAAGTGAAATGCCTCCTGCCATTAACTGAAGCAAAATGGTCCCATTTAATGCACTGCTCCCCACAGCAACTATATTAATGTGGCACTTCACCCTGTAACAGCAAAACAGAAAGGCCATTGCTCACCCCACTGCAGTCCCAGCTCTGTCTCTTCTCTGAGCTGTTTTCTTTTATCCATCCTACCCAGACAAACCCTGGGGCTGTGGACCCTGGATCCATCATCCAGATTTCTGGCTTTACTGCTCCTCTTGCCACTGACATCTGCTCTATCTCCAGCATGTTCTGGGTGTCACTGGCATCCAGCTGTGCATTTCACAGGACACTGGTTTGTTCTGCGCTTGCACCAGCAGCTAACTGGAGCTCTGCCCCATTAGCAGCACACTAAGCCACCAGTTTCTAGCACTGTTTAGCTGAAATAAGCTGAATCCTGAAGAAATTAAGCAGGCTGTATGTGAGATGTATATAAACTTGCCAGTGGCTCCAGTTGGTAGGAGGTGAATGGGAATGGAAGATATGCATGGGAATGAAGGCTCAAGGAAATGTGGGAAGTTATTGTAGGACTCTCAAAAGGCACCATCTGCTCCCCAGACTTTAAATTAACCCCAACAATAAAATAAGTGGACCAGAAGCTTTCTTACATGAAAACCTGGAATTTAATCAATTGGCCCAATAAGGCAATCAGTCCCATCTGTAGAATTCATACGAGGCTGATCTCTAGAGGATTTTGTGAATATGGTGGTGAACTCTGACTAAATCCCTGATAAAATCCTCTAGGATAAACTGTAATTCATGGCCCGATCCTTTGCCTGGTTTAGTCACTGAATATTCACACTTTGACTTAGTGGCAAGTTAAAAGAAGAACTGCATTCACCTACTGTGTACGAAGGCTTGGTAAACTGCTATTACCATTCAACTCAACAATTAACTCTTAAGGGATAGAAAAAGGAAAAGAAAAAGCCCAGGAACTAACAAAGTAAGAAAGTTGTACTGCACCAACCCCCTCCTACATTTGATCTCTTGCAGGTTGGATCCTCAATCCATCTCCTTTGTCTGTTTATCCCTTGAGTGTAAACCTCTTCAGCTCACATTGTTCCGCTTCCAGAGATAATTCCACGTGAGTCATGGTGCTGGAATGCCAATAAATATGGCTGTAATCATGCCCCAGTTCGTTGCTACAGATCTTTTAGGCACAAAATGAGGCCCGCTCTTATCTACGTTTGTGCAGCTTTTCCCAAAAAAAGGAGCTTCAGGCCTTGCTATGGCCTTTAGGTGCAAAAACAGGAGAAAGATTTTGAAACAACAGAAATAGTTTGTACTTTGTTGAACCAATCCACAGAGAGAGATGAACTTCCTAGCTTCTGAAACCCTCCAAAGGAGAGAAGTCCATGCTTCCCTCTGTGAGGACTCCTCTCCATTTCTGCTAAGTCAGGTAAAGTGTTGCTACTTGCTGATTGTGGTAGGATCAGAAGAGGTCCCACCCAATGTGGCTGATATTAGATAGGGCTCTGTCTCCCAAAATCTGTCCCAGTGATATTTGTCTGGTTAAACCTTTTGCTCATGAATTACTTATGTAAATAAAAGGAGAATACTTAATGATCTTCCCTTCCCTTCTCTTCTCTTCCCTTCCCTTCCCTTCATTCTTTTATTTCAAGTACATCTTAAATATTTTTTTTGGCAACTCTTCCTCAAGAATAAGTTGTCAAAAATCCCTTCAACTAAGAGAAATCACAAGCAGGACCATGGCAATCCCCTTTCCTAATAAGGTTGTCCACATTGGCTGGTAAGGCTGTCTAATGAGATCTATCTATGGCCCTGGGGCCTGGAATGCAGTGCTGTAACTGAGTCATCTATTTATAAGCTGATAGAGAGATAATTGTGTTTATCTAATACTTAATCATTTGTACAAAGTTTTACAACTAAATCAGTCTCTTGCATATTGTCCTGGTATGAAGAATTTCTGTTCAAAAATACAAAGCAGGAAATACGAGGCAGTGCAACATGCAGTCAAAGTGATTTCTGTGCGGATCCCTCTGAAAATCACTTTGGTTTATATTACATTAAAATGTAGGGTTGTTTAGGATGCAGATTTCTAGGTCTGACTTAGTAGGGGCATTGAATCCCAAAATACTGTGAGGTTGTACTGTACCCCCTGCTCTGCCTTAATCAACGGGAAGACAGCCCATAGCACTCTGCAGAGGGGTGGCACATTCCCAGCCCCAGCACAAAGGGGATGCTGACTTCTTCACATCACCTTTGCTGCTTTGCTGTAGAGCAGTACTTGTTAATGAATGAACCATTATCCTGAAATAGCTGCAGAGTGAGTGCTTCTGGCTGGGAGCCAGCAATCTTTCCTCATTTATCGAAGGGTGTTATTTAATTTGTGAGCATTCTTCCTTTTCATCTCTTTTTAATGACACCAACTTCTTGTTTCTAACTGAAGTAACACGCAGTCCCAAGGCCAGTTTTAAGCCTGGGTCCCTAAACCTGCATTTAGTCACCCAGTAATGGTTATGTTTAGTGCACAGCATTCAGTAATGCTTCCCAAGGTCCAGGTACACACCAGCATGAATTCCCAGCTGTGTTTTCCATTGACAGCTGAGTGTGGGAGGTCAGCTGTGAGGAAGGGCCATCCCATCAAAATAAAGGAGGACACAGCCTTTTGTTTGTTTCCTGGGACAAGATAAATTCTTCATCCAAGATTTCTACACACAATGGTCTCAGTTTCACTGCAATCTCCAAACTTCTTGATAAGAGTTAGGAAAACTAAATAGATAGCATTTGTATTTACGGCACATGATGAAGGAGCATGTATTCATGGCAGGGGAAGATCCTATTAAATCTACTTATACTGGTTTATGCTTATGCAGTGAAACACTTATGCATTCTTTTCCAGGGCAGCGTGCTGGGATTGTGATTGATGAGGACAGTGCCGTTTAACATCCTGCTTTGACAGGGTCCCATTCCCAGCATCTTGGGTAGACCACAAAAGGAGAATCAAAAAGGTCTCCAAACCATGTTAAAATTTTGAAGAAAACTATCTTATCTGCTGTGAAAGATAAACCAAATGCAAAGAACATTACCCAGGATATCTTTTGCACTGAACTTGTCTAGTGGGAAAAGCCCCATATAAATAAATGTAAACATCTGTAAGTATGTACAATATATATATGATACTTATTTTTATGCATGTGCATGAATGTATGTATATGGATGTATGTATATGGAATGTATGTATACATGGATGTACTATTATATGTACTGTGATGACACTAGAATTTCTGTCCCATGTAAAAAAAAAAATCTCTTTTTTGAACATTCCCTAAAATAATCTGCCCTCAAAGTGTAGTTTTTCTTGGAGGGCAGCTTGTCACTCACCTTGGCTCCATTAACTGTAATCACTATCTCTCTCTCTCTCATCATTGACAGCAGCAGCCTAAAGGTGTCTATGGTTCACTGACAAGTAACAGTTTAGTTACCTGAAGTGTTGTAACATGCAGATCAGCTAGCAGAGTGCCTCAGATAAGGTCCATACAGAGTGCACCTGAATGCTCCTTGACTCAAGTGCTTTGCCCAGATGAGCATGGAATACTTTGACTCAGAGCCAGGTCTGTGCCTCACTGGGAGCACAGCACCAAGACCCAGCTCCAGGCTCCAGAGGCCCTTCCAGCTCTGGTGTGCAGCAGCAGCAGCAGTCAGGTGAGGACAGGGGGTTTCTACATCACTCAAGGCAGAGCTCAAGACCACTTTTGCTTGATCTGTTTCATGTGTGAAATTCCTCCTGGCATGCATCCTAAGTGGCTCCAGAAATGTGATCCGTCAGTATCCCACCACCTGTCGTGTGATGTATGGAGTCACTGTAATCCTACATTCATCGTCAGGGGAATATTTCCAGGCATCCAGGCTTTGATCTGCACTTGGGTTATGCAGATGTTTCAGAATGAGTCTAAATGTAATGCTGAGTGTTTTTAAGAACATAGCTTTTTGTTTTGTCCTGGAGTGAGCTGGGCTTCTTGCCTCCTGGAGCCTCCTCAGGAAAGGACCCACGCCAGATCAAAGCTTCTTAGCACACACAAGGATCCATTGTTTCAAGAACTGCTACAAATTAGCAGCTGCAGTTAAAATAAAGGGTGGAGGTATTTTTCTTAGCCTCATTTAAAATTGTTTGGAGTAATTATCCCAAAGTACATTAAGAAAATAAAAGTCCCTTAGGGGCTGCCAATTCTGTAAGGATCCCATTAAGCTGCACATTGCTGTTGGATATCTGATCAGGAAATGATGATGGCAGAGGGAAGCTAAACGGCTCTAACTACTTATGGAAAGACCGCTTCTGTTGCCTCTGGCAGCTGTGATGAGCTTCAGTGGAGACACCCATGGATTGCTTCCATAGTTAATGAGGAGAGAGGACTCACTATATACTCAGACAGCATGAGGTGGGGAGACATCCCTCCAGCATGCAGATGTCTAAACTAGCCCCTTAATCATGCCTTGACTCCATGGAGCTTTCACGGCTGATGCCTTGAGCAAGGCTACAGAGAAGGGATGTTGCCCCATGGCAAAGCCCGAGCTGTCACTCAGAACGTGACTCCACAAACCGCACATTCCTGTTTTAAAAGGAAATACGGGTGTTTTAAAAAGAGCATTCTGAACACAAATAAAACCAGCTATTTGCAAAATTATCTGTACAAGGGCAATAAAAAGCAAATCCACCTACATAAAGTAATTTTTTTTAAATACAGCTTAAAAAAATCATATTTTATACTTCCGTAAGTGTTGTTGTTATTGTTTGATTATTTTAGAGGAAGTCACTAGTACAGCATAAAGTAAAAATACAACAGTAAAAGTATTATTTTGTGGTCATCACAAAATCACAGGGAAGGAGTTCACTTACGCTGTCCCACTTCCCTTTTCAGGACGATACTTAATGACAAAGTTGGGGCAGCTGCAACTGAGCAAACATAGGGCTGTATTTCCTAGCTCAGGGTGTCTCCAGTTTTCATTGTCTGGACCCATGTTGGCTCACAATTTTGATCATAATTTCTGGCATGCTTTCACCTCTCCCCTCTCCTGAGGAGATCTTGCTCATACAAAGTGACTGCCATTTTCCACCAGGTCTGGCTGGCCTGGAAAGAGGTGCAAATCCGAAACACTCAGGGAGCGGGCTAGTGCATCCAGCCTTCTCATGGCACTGTTCCCCAGCACTCCTCTGGGACAGGACCCTCAGTCACACCCTGTGGCTACAAAGCCATGATGTGACTCCACTTCTGCCACCCAAAAAGATGAGGAGTATGTCGTCCAAGGGACGCAGAGACGTATCACAGGTCTGGTGAAAATACAATCATTCAACTCAGTGCTGTAACCCTGCTGAAGGTCAAGCCTGTAGTGAAGACAGAGAGAAGAGGGGAGGCCACATTGCTGGGCAAACTGGAACCTCAGCCTTCAGCCTTGCTCTGGCGTGGTTTGAGAACAGTTGCATTTGTTCTTTTCAGGTCCGGAAGGTACTGCTATAGACATTGCTGGCTGGCCTTTCTGGGGTTCAGCAAGTGGACTTGGTCTTGTTGCAGTGGGCATAGGGATGCTGAGCACGTGAGCAAAGATGGGGAGTTTGGCTGAGAGTGGCTCTGAGACTGAGCTGTTAGACACACAACAAGGACATGTGCTTGGGTAACTGGGCCTGGGTCCAGGAGAGGGAGGGGATGGGGGATGCCTCATGTTTCTGACTTTGTGGGAAAGGAATTAATGTGTGCAAAACTCCACTGGGCTCATTCCGCTTATTTATGAGAAAATCACACAGATTCATCTCTGAAGGCATCCAGAGCACTGTTAGCCTTTATTCCTGGTAATGTAAAGTTTCATTCCAACCTTTGATACACTTCCCCACTCCCTCATTATTTAAAGTGTGGTTTTACTCTGAAGATTGCCTGTATAAAATTGGCATCTCTTGCTTAGCAGATATATTCCATGTGCAAAATCAGAATATCAGCCTAGTGACTTCAATGGCAAGAACTTTTTTCACATGCTCCTTTTTCATGTTGATGATGCAGAGGCTTAGTTGCACTCTGACATCTCAGGCAGCAGCACTGCTTTTCCCTTTTGACCCTAAGCTTTTAGACAAACAAAGGACTGGTGCACTGGTTCCTTTAAAAGGCAAAGGGGTGGTGAGGAAGGTACTTCTTTTGATGCACCTCTGTTAATGCACTAACGGTATGCACTGGTGACAAATCACAGGAAAAATCAGAAAAAAGGGGATAATCTCTTTTCTTCACACCTCTAACCCAGTCAGACACCCGTCCTTTCTTGCATAGCTTTTTATGTCACACTGTTTGGGTCTTTTTGTTCCAAGGACTTCTTTCACTTCTTTCCTTCTAGGTCCCTTTGCTGCTCAGCCTCTTTCTCAAACACATAAGTCTCTGTAAAGGAGAGGTAGTAAAAGCTCTTCCCCCTTCTATGCCTCATGTGTACTTTCATCTGAGGTAGTGACACATACTTGTGTTTGATGTGGAGGTTCCTGTAAGTTTAATTATATGGTTTCTTGTGGAATGTAATAGTTTCTTCAGCTATCACGTGGTGGTCTCTGTGGCTGGCCAAAGACAGTATTAAACTTCATTAACTCCTGCGCAGTCAGATTCTGTGCTGATTCATCACTCTGCAAGCCCATGGAAGACAGAATCCCTGTTGTGGAGGGCTGGGGTACAATGGCGTGCACCATGCGGGGCTAACACAGTATAGCCTGGTCTGTAGGTTGTTTGGGTCTGGCAATGAGACACAAGGAGGGGAATCTCAGGTTGACTTTCAGATCTAAAATGAATCTTCTTGTTAAACAAATCAAAAAAATCATGGTTGTGTGAGAAAGAATGTTGCCAAAAAAAATCAGAATAATGGTATTAAATAATTCGGAGATTTTCCAATATTTTTCTGGAAAAATCTAGCCCAGGTTTTGTGGAATTTGAGGAAAACAATTGTTTTCTCTGTAAAAGTTTGCTGTGGCCAAGTGGGGTTCAGAAAAGAATGGTGGGAAGTTTTCAGGAGTGCTGGCTACCTTGTGTACCTGCATACAATGCTTGTTCAGCAGGGCACCAGGGACTCCTAGAGCTGCAGGCTGCTCACACAAATAGCAAAATATCTGTTTGGACCTCTTTCAGAGATAAGCAAACAGAAAACAGGTGAAATATGAGGAATTTTGTCTATATAAGGACTTGAAGGCCTAGCAGTTATAAACCTGGGTTCAGCTCCCTGCCTACTTCCCTCTCTGTTGTAGGAGAGTATCTTGCAGGATGCTGGAATCATCATGTAGATCACCTCCTTCCTGGAAACCTGGTAGTAAAATAGATGCCCTTGCTCTGAGCTGCCCTATACTCCCCTGAGCCATTAACAGCCCCCTTACATGGTGTGGGGCTTAGAGCAGATGGGGCTCTGACTAATACCTTCTACACTAAGTCCTCCTCTCTTATGGTCTCTTCTACTTTATGACACACTTTATTACTGCAGCTGTGCACTGGCCTCATGGTTTCAATGATTTTTCCATAATACTCTCAATCTCTTCCCTGCTCATTGCTTTGAGTGATTGGTTCCTTGCCCTTATATTAAATTACGCTACATTTTTCTGCAGCAAACTGCATTACACTGTCTTACAAGCTGGTATTTACCATCTGCTTGCCCAGTCTCACTAACAAGCCAAACCCTTTTGAACAAAAGTTATTTTTCCTCAGAGATTTTACTGCCTCCAACACTAGTATTCTCTACAGACCCAAAGCACATAATTATTTTATGGGGTGTCCTGCAAATACACCCGAGAGGGTGCCAGAGCATCCTACAGAATAGATCTGTGGAGATGTGTTTGCAGGATCTGGCCTTTCCAAGGCAGACGTGTAAGACAAGGAGCTAATCCCATCATTTTGCTGCCCTCTTATAGTAATTAAAATCTCCTTTCACAAGTGCAATTTGCTTCCTTCTCCTAATCTTGTTTTTTTATGTCATATCCAGTTTGATCAGTTCCATAAATCAATTAGCCACAGGCTTTCCCCCAGAGGGCCAGTAATTGCTGACTGCCTCAGAATCACTGGACTGTATTCATTTAGGTATCTAAAGGGTGGTCAGTATCACTGCCCAACAACTTGCTACACCTGAGCCCTCTTGGAGTCCCAAGGACCACGCATGCTCCAAACCCAGCTCTCCCCACCTCCCTCTGCAACGCCTGAGAGAGCAAATGAGCCTCACAGGCAGGTTCCTCCCATGGAGAAAGGCAACCTCTTTCCCTGCTTGATTGCTCCAATGAATCTGTTTTACCTTGTTGCTTTTGTTGGTCTCAGTTTGGAATGTAAATTGGTCTAAAAAGATAAACTTCCAGCTCAGTCTTCGGCAATGGTGGTGAGAGGGAAGGGAGGGTTATGATGATGCTCAGAAATGACCCAAGAGTTCAGGAAGCATCTTGTTATCCCCAGCTAGAAGGAGGTTGATGTGAACAGGGGCTTTGGGAGTAAATTAAGAAAGGGTAAAGTTGGCACCAGGCTAGGAGGATACTGATAAGGTCAAAGTGGAGCTGGTAGCTCAGGCCTCATCACGAGTTCACATTCAGTAACTCTATGGTAAGACACCTTAGTTTAAAAAGAATGAGCTGAACCTAGCAACCCGGGGAACATGTGTCTGAAACTTGGTGCAGATTATCCCTTCATGTTAACAAATGCACATTTTCTCCCGTACATGGGAATGTGCAACACCCGAGTCTTCCTTTGCAGCTCCTTTACTGAAAGAGGTATCTCTTATTCATAGCAGTGTACAGAGCTGCATGCAGAAACATCTGTGTGAGCCCCCAGACTTGGCTGCATTCTTCTTGTCCTGATTTCTACCCTGCTCTACACCTCTTGACTGTGCTTGCAGTGCAGATTTTTCAATGGCTTCAAGTGTAACTGAAACAGGGCTTGTAAGGAAAGAAACAGCTTCCACAGACTGAGGAATACAGTGTCAGCAAAAGAAAACTATGTCTATCACAGCACATGCATGTGTGTGACACAAAAGAAAGCACTTCCATGTACATCTGATACATTTCAACTTTTTCAGGGCTTCCACATTCTAGTCTAGTGTTTCCACTGTGTGGCTAAAAAAGATAAACACAGACATTTAAATATAAAAATATACATTTTATGTAATAATAGAAAGTACTCAAAGATATTATTATAATACCACATTATAAGATGTTGCTATAGTGCGTAACAGAAATATGTAAATAAAAGCATGTGCAATATTTGAATTATACTGCATGCTTCTGTTCCAGAACAAGGGCTCATCATTTCCCTTTCAGATGTACAGAACAGGGACAAATAATGAGGATACATTTTTCTGCTCATCTGAGTCCCAATACCTGAGGGCGGGTGACCTGAGGGGTAAGAAAATTGGGTAGAGAGCCTGGGTAGAAAGCTGGGGGCATGAAGGTGAGGCTTGTGTGGCTCTTTGGGAAGTGTGCAAGGAGTTGTGTTTTCCTAGTGGTTCTCTTAATTGTCTGCAGTTTGGGAAATAACAGGGAAATACTGGAAGCTGCAGTGACACCAAGTATGATAACCTCTACAGAAAATATGCAATTAGCTTTACTGACAGTAGTAATGTGCTCCAAAGGGTCAGGAAACTGATTCCTAAGCCTGTCTCTTGATAAGGGTAAGGTGTGAAATTGTTTTAAGTTCAATACCCTCTGACCAGGTTCTTTAAATGTTTCACACAAGGAGGGTTTGAGGTTTGGTATCAGATTTACTCATTTGTAGGTATGTGACATTGCATGGGATTCTAATTTAACAGTGTTATAGCAACATACTGAAATCACAACACAAACACTACATAACAGTTGCAACATACAGTTGGGTCACAAATACGATTCCTGCTACTGGCTGAGGGCAGCTCAGGCCCATTGCTCTCTTCAGGGTTCATTCGGTTGGTTAATGTTTAGACTTTGTGTTGGGCTGAGCCACAGATACACTTCCCCCATGCTGGCCTGGCTGGCTAAGGGGGATAATACTCCCTATCAGTTATTTTAGGGAAGGCCACTTATACAACCAGTTGACCCACTCAACAGATACAGTTGTTTGGCTAATACAAAGACCCCTTTGTGTTGAGATAAGTTTGGCTTCCTTTATGACAGCTGTGGTCACTTCCTACGTGCTTTTCTGAGCTTCATGAGCGCATCTTCCTTGGCTATCTTCTTTGAGCCTCCTTCCACTGAAGGGGTTTGCTGGTCAGCCACAGAAGTCCCCCAGGCTTCAGAGCAGGCAGTGGTTCCACCCATGAAGTGGGCAAATGAATTCATACATACAGCATTCCTGTTAGCAAAGGACAGTATCCACATCTGTTAGTTCTAGAGGCAGGATCCCACCATGTTCACCTAGTTTTAGTTGCTAGTAACCAGATAACTTAGGCTAAACTCTTACTTCTAGTGGCAACCACTGTTACCAGTGCATAACCCAGACTGACCATATTCCCTGAGTGGCAAGCTGCTCTGTCTGCCAAGCCATGATGTTAAATTAGCAGACTCTTCTGTAAACTGTGCTGTACGCTGCATAGCTTGAGTCCCTGCCATCAAAACAATCGTGTCCAGCATTTTTTCAGTGGGTGCTCACCTTTCTGGGTTCTGTAAGCCTTTTCCCAGCTGGAGACCATACATGGCTAAGATTTACACGTATTTATTTTTGACGGCCTATTCGCTAACTCTAGAAGATTGCGCTTGCAACACAGGACATCCAGAGCTCCTTTATCCCAGGATGGGGAGGAGCAGAGAAAAAGGATGAAGATTAAATAAGTGACGCCAGTATTAAGATAATCTTTTATAGCATTCTTTTGAATGAATATACTTTTACAACATATTTTTCTCCTAAATGATGTGTTCAGGCAGAGGCCCAATGTTGTAAAAAGACACATAATTGGCACTCAAAGAGGTCTGAGTTATTGCCTGGTTGGTGTAATTTTACACCTGTCACTGCCCATATATTTAGAAAGAGTGAAAAAAACAGACCTGGGGTTGTTTCGCTGCTGGTTGCCTTCAGGCCGTGCTGACATGCTCGCTGAGTTTATAGCATGCCGTTGTGAAGGCGAAACTAGGCGCTCATCTAAGGCACAGCCTGGCGGGGATCAGCAAGCGGCCTCCAGTTGCAGTTGCTACAGGAATGGCATGGCTCTTCAGGTCTGGCCCCACTTTCCCATCTCCTTTAGCAGGAGGCAGAAGCCCACCCTGCAGGAGCAGTGACAGTCCCCATCCCAGTGAGCTCCTCCTCACCAAGCATCACCCAGCGCCAGTGTGCTGGAGGTGGGCAGCAGGGAAGTGTGCTGAGATAGCTGCCTTTTAAGAGAAGTTTTATTGCACAGGCTTGTGCTGGATTTGTGGTTTGGTTTTTGTTTTCCCTGGGATTCACTGGAAGTACCTAGCCTGTGGCCTCAGTTGCTTTTCTTGAGCTTAAAATACACAAATATCACAATAGAAATACAAAAGTCCTGCCAGCCGAGGATGCCCAGGCATCAGCAGCATTTATCCAGAATAATAACAACCCAGCCCCAGTCCTCCTTGATATACCTCCTGGTGGCCTGGAACAGAAGGCTGGACAGGACCAGTTAAAAAGCTTATCTCTGTCCTGGACATCAGTTTTTGGGTCAAAGAGAGCTGCAGCTTGCCCCAGGTCAGTGGGCTCCTCTGCCCAGAGGCACAAGCCCTGCTGGGAGCCAGAGAGTGGGAACTTGGTTGTGGTGCTCTGGGAGCTCTCTGCAGGTGTCCTGACCTGGGAAGGGGCAGAGACAGGGAAATAAATGCAACTGGAAACAGCTCATGAGCCCGTCTGTCCTCATCCCCTCTGTGGAATGGTTGTCCAGGTTCCTCAGGGCCTTAGTCACCGCTTCTTAATCCTCCTCCTTCATTTGACCCAGGTGGATGGTTATTTTTTGGTTATTCTTTTCTCGTCAGTGAGTGGTTCAGAGACAAGGCAGCTGTCTGCAAACGTCCAGCCATGGCTTTCCTCAAAAGCTTTTGCATGGTACAGCTGACTCCAGCAACTGCTGCTTGCTAATGCAAACTGGGGCAGACCTACTGGGTCAGGAGGCTAGGAACAGGCAGAGCAGCTTCCTCCCCATGCTGGGCTGCCCAGACATCCATCACAGACCTCCTGCATTTCCCAGGCAGGTTGTGGTCCTTCACCTCCCCTGTTGGAGCTCTGGTTCACATGGCCTGAGCAGAGAGGTTGGAGTGGCAACACAGTCAGCATCCCTTTACAGCTGTTTACTTAGAAGATTCATTCAATAGAAGTCGTCCAAGCTGTGTTATGAAGGTGGAAAATCAGGGTATCATCCATTTTTAATAGTTTTGTGATGCCAGAGAAAGACTGGCCTCTTTCACTGTAGACTGACACATATACAGGCAGGTCAGTCAGACCCAGTCTGATTTAAAAATCATCATACTTTGTACAATAACTTTGGATACTTTTCCCTTTCAACTTCTGAGAGTCATTAATTACATTCATTTCACATTTTCCAGGTGGTTTTTTCTGTTCTGCAGTGCTGAGAGCAAGAAAATCGTGTCTTGTGAACTGACATTTGGCATTTCTTGTTCATCCAGATGTTAAGTCTCTAAAGACACCTGAAATGGCAGGACCCTTGTGACAGCAGCTGGCCTCTCAGCATCTCCCATGAGGCCAGGGGCCAGCAATACTGAACAAGAAACAATTCTGCATCTAACATATCTTGTCCCTCCTCAGCTTAAACTTTTTAATTTCCTGTGGCCATAAGTCACACAGGGAAAGGTCTCACACCCCAGGCCAGGCACCGTTATCTTAGTGTTATATTATATTCACACCTGTAATAAATGTTGAAGATAGAATCTGGTGTTTAGTTTCTATCTGTAAATTCTAACGTAAAAAACTAGGGAGTTCTGAGAGCCCAAACCACTCAAAGTCAAAAGGGGACTTTTGAGAGGGAAAGATTTCCCAGAACAAGCTTTCTCATTGTGAAAGGATAAAATTATTGCTCTCCTGTGATTTACAGTGCAAAGGCCTTCAGGCTTACAGAGCACCTGCACTATTTAGCAGTAATTCAGAAACAGACTCACATGGTGGATACACCATATCACTGCAGAATATACAGCATCAGAGCATCTGCACATACTTTACCCACCAAGAGATTATCCTGAATGTGCTACGAATGTGTGTAAATATGTTTGCTATTGTTGGCATTATTCACAAGCACACAATTAATGTGGCTACAACAAAGCCCTTTGGCTGATCCATCAGTTACTCCTCATCTCCTAGCTGCGACTTGTATCTGCTTATATCTTTCCAGAAATTATGAATAATGAAATATGGGAATAATTTAATCTATGGTTTCACCTCAAATTAAATCTTAGGTTGCAAGTACGTAATCCTTAGTGTTGTAACAGAGCTACTCATGCAGCAACATTCTTTCTGGAACAGGAAGAACTGGTGTTTACTTCTGAGTGCCTGCAGCACTTCTCCCCAGTGAAGGGCTAGACAGACCTATGCCCCATTTCCTATACACTGCCTAGAGAAAAAGCAAGCCTCCCGTGAGGGAGTCCAGGCCATCTCTACCCTCACCCAGATGTGCCAGCAGTTTAAACATGCTTCTGAGCTTAGCTGCTTCTCTCTTTTCTCTCTGACCCCCAGCTCAGCCCTTGGGGCACTCCTGCCTCTCCATTCCACAAAAAACAGTGATGGGCAGTGTGTGCTCACTGGTTAGAGAGCAGGCTGCTGTCTGCTAGCGAGGCAGAGCATGTCTCTGTGCAACAGTAGATGCTGTTCTGCACACTTCATCCATCAGTCTGTGGCATGAATGAATAAGATGTAGGACCAAGGTTTGAGTGACTTGGATGTGGTTATTGCTCTGTTCCTGGAATGACTGCAATGGGCAGTCATTGGACCTGGGTGCTCTTTACTCCTCTAAATCTGTTCCTTTGGCCTCTAGCTTAGTCACTGGGCAAAGACTCTGACACCTTCAGGTATATAAGTGAGTAACTGTAGCTCTGCTGCCCTAAGCCCCAGGAACATTTCTGAATAACCTGCCCTTTAAAGTCTAAGGTTAAAACCATTCTCCCCATTCTCTGACTTTGTGGGGTTGTTGGTCAATTTTTATTCTTTCAGGGACACCTAAGCACTGAAGCAATTATAGCTGAGGCTTTTTTGAATGATTTCCAAATGTGATGTAGTTGCAATAGGAAGCAGCAGGCCATCATTCCCACCAGTGACCTTGCAGTCTCTGGCACCTCTGCAGTAGCTGTTGTGTGTGTTTCCACACTGCCTGTGTTTGAACTTATTTGTGGTGTGCAGCCTTCCCTTCTGTCACTCCTCTTCCAAGTGACCTCTCAATATCTGGAGTACCCAAACCACATTTCAGATGCCTCTGGTAATGTCCTATGTTTTGGATCCTCTTTTCTGCCTGTTCTTTTTTGCTGTTAAATGAGGAAACTTGTTTCCCCCAACTACAGCCACATCATAGTCCCTGTTGGGGTGTGTTGGCGTGACATTTATTGAGCTGTATATAGCCCATGCAACTGGCCCCGTAAGGGCACAGCCAGGCACCCATTCGCTTTAACAGAAGACACTTGATGAAGATACACCAGAAAGACCACTGGGACATAACAAGAGATAAAGTCCCTATCATCTCAGCCCCCAGACAGTTGCTTTTTCTTGTGGCAGCCTGTGCAGAGTCACTGTCCCATTAGTAAATGCAGACATGGCTGTAGCCATCAGGGAAGGAAAGGTTAACGAGATGTCCTGAACGCAGTGCTGGGAGAGGCTGAGGAAGATTAGGATTTATGTATCTTTTTTTCCTGACAATCTCATACAGCTTCCAAGAGCCATTAGTAAATACCTCGTGCTACCGCAGGAGGATTTAACATCCCAGAGCCTGCTTCTGGAAAGTGCTGTGTGCCCCTGGAGCCAGCCTGTGGCTCAGGCTGTCTGTCCCCAGCAGCACCTGCGATGCCACAGGACTGGGCTCCCCAGATTAGATCAGCAGGGACAGAGCAGTGTAGCACTGAAGCCAAACCATAAAGAAAGAGGAATGTACACAAGGGAGGAAAGGCAAAACAGTGCATTTCAGGATAGCTCCTGACTAAGGCTCTCTAAGAATGTAATCATGACCCAGGCAATTCTGCTGGGTAGCTGGGACGAGCCTTTGGTCTCTTTTTTTCTATCACCAAAAGAAGGCATGGAGTTCTGCACAGAATAATATTAAGGGCTGATTGACTGCAGATTAAGAGCCTGAATAAAAGCTTCATGACGTCAATGGAAAGATTCTCATTGGCTTGAGCCAGCCCCAAGACACTGCTTGACTGATGCAATGGGATTATGATTTTTTTTTTTAAATGCAATTGTTATAATGTAAAAGCTTTTGTTGGACAGAAATATCTCATAGAAACAGAATTAAAAGTCCCAGAACAAAAGGACAGATTTAGCTGCCCAAAACTGCTGTTTCAGCATGGCTGTATTTTTATGCAATGCTTCACAACAACATACTTCACTCTTTGCATTATACAGAGGAAAAGCTCAGGTGTGCTGGGGAACAGTTAGCATTTTGAACCTGGGAGTTTCCCTGTGTAAGCTAGAACAGATCTGTCTCATGCAGTAAATGAAATGTTCTTTATGAAGGTTTTTCTAAGCCTTTAAGGACCTGCCTGCCATTGAGGAGATATTTACAGCCCAGAGTGATTCTTTTATCCTGCATGCTCACAGGAGCATGTCATGCTTGGCACAGAGGCATAGGCATTGTCTTCAGGAAGGACAAGGGCCCTGTGCCCTCTTGCCTGTAACATATATTACCCATGAGAAGCACACATATAAATATATCCAACATTATATTACGGATTATTGTCCTCTTTCTTCAAAGCTAAGGAATTTTCATGAAGTGTGTATACATCTGGTATTGGATGAACTCAAGATTATGACAAAAAGGTTATTTATAGCTCTGCATTGACATTTGTTTATTGTATAGATGATATCACCACACCAGACCATTGCTTTAACTCGACATTTCCCACTTTTATTGCATTTGTGATCCTGTGTATGGCCACGGAACAAGTCATTAAAGAGGATTGCATGAAGGATAACGAGTACCATAATACTTTTAAGCCTCACATACAGTCTTTAGCTGTATTCAAATTCTTTTGATCTGTTGAGCAAAGTTGCAAGATATGGAAAATAACAGACATTGAATGACACATTTGCTTGTAATCTCAGATTTTCCAAATCCCCTTGGTGTACCTGTGTTCCCCTTTTCCTCACTAATGAATTCTGACACTGAAACAGATGTTGCCCTATAAATTCCCATACATTATTTCCCAGCAACGCTGCTGCTCCAGATCCATTCATCAAGAGGTAAATGCCCAAATATGCTGACCTTTCCTTGTGTTTTTCCTCTTCCTCTCCCCTTGATGTTTGCCAGATCATGGTGGACAAGTTTTTAGCATGAATCAGTGGCCAAGTTTCTACTATTTTCTACAAACCTGTCCAACCTGTCCCAAACCCACCAGGGACCACCAAGAACAGCACTGCCATCATGCTGGCTGCTGCTGATCCAGTCTTTGCTGGGCTTCCCCATGTTGATTTGCCATTACACAAGCACAAGCCAGTGCACCCCTTGTTGGGGCTGGAGTGTTGTTTTATATGACTTTACAGTTTTGCTTGTAAAACACCTTCCTTTGAGTAGCTGTAGAAAGCAGCCTTTCTACCAAGGGACTTGGTCTAGCCAACTTTACGCTCTGTGTTGAGAATTTTACAGAGAAGGGAGGTTTATTTGTGCAAAGTAGGAAATGGATTGCACTGGCTCTGAAGTGTTTATATAAGGTGCTTCTCTGCCCTGATCTCAGACTAACTGGCCAAATAAAGTTGCCTCAGCTTTCTTCAATGTATGGCATGAAATGCACTTGTAAGTACGGCACAAATGTTGTGGCACAAAATCATTTCATGCCGCTGTACAGCAGATCTGCCAGGGGAGTCAGAGGCTACACAAGCTGAATGAGGGTGGCTCTGCGATTTCCATTTGGTCTGTTCAGACTCGAGAAAAGGCCTCTCTGCCAGATCAGAACCTTCTGATCCTTTCTTCTTGAACAACCTCTGTTCTTCTCCCCACTCATCACTTTTCATTTTCCTTCTGGCGCTCTCTAACTTCTCAGAACTTCCACATTTTTATAATGTCATGAAAGTTCAGGGTAACAAAGTGGAAAGTGAAAAAATAGTGCTACCCTGTTGCCACCACTTCGTTTATTATACTTGGCAGCAAATAAGAAAGTCAAAGCTAAAGTAGCAGAAAGTTGAAATACTTTGAAAACAGTCCACAAATTGTGAAAAAAAGGAAAAAAGAAGTTCACCTCAGACTTGCAAATGAAAATATTTTTTATTCCATTCTGGTTTCTTATTGCATTTGCTGAAAGTCATAATAGTTTAGGCCTGAATTGTCCCTACTGCTGTGGGCTGCAAGAGAAAAGTTGGCATGCATCCTTGTGAGCTTTTCTGGCTGGTCGTCACTTGGGAGAAGAGATACTGCTGTTTGTCTCTCTCTTGTGGGAAAGGCCTTGATGGGCAAATCTGGTGGCTTCCCAGGAAATGTATAAATTCTGAGGGAATTTGTGGAGTTGGCCTGCCCTTTACCTCGTGAGCAGCTGAGTCCACGTCCTTTTCCTCTCGTCTGGTCCACCCACCCACAGTGAAGCATGATTAGCGAGGACCTGCAACAGTGGTGGCCTTCACTTTATCTGTTGCCGTGGCATCATGGGGAAGCCCTGAGTGAAAATTCACTGTCACCTTGGGCTGTTGTTCATGTGGGATTCAGGAACAGCAGGAGGTCAAGGCTCTGTGCTGCCTCTGGGAGCCTTGTTTGCCTTTGAATTTGAATTTTGCAGAGGTATGGAGCCCTTCCAAGCAGATCCCTGCTGCCTGCAGGGACAGCTCTCCTGTGTGAGCTGGGTCTCTGTGTGCCTGGCTGTTTGCATTTAGGACCTCTCAGCTCCCCAGTCCAGCAGTGCTGCTGATGCAGTGTGTAAGGAGGAAGCGTGCAGAGGGCTTGGCTCAGCATCACTGGGCACCGAAGCTAACACCACCAGCTAACACACCTCCAGCGACTGCTGGAGGAACGACCTGCAAACATGCAACTCTGCCTTTCATGCTGCCATGAGAGAAGCTTGTTTGAAAGCACAGAGTGGATCTTTCCTGAGGGAGTCTTCTGGATTCACAGTCATCTGCTTATAAACACTTCAAATCCAAGCTCCAAAGCCTTCACTTCCCTGAGAACAATGAGAATTTTGCCCAAGTAAGGGATTGACATAAAAAAATTAACATGTACTTCAGGATTTGCCCTTCTGGCAACTTCTCATCTTGGCTGCTGCCTGCACACGCTCAGGGCATACCTCCAGAGCTCAGTTTTTGCTGTGTTTGGCTGCTAGCTCTATCTTTCTAGACTAAGTTCATATGTGACTTGGCTTGGGGATACATCACATGTAGCTTTACATCAGAAATGGTAGTTTGCCAATTGTAGGTATAATTAACAGACCAGAAGAAAACCCCAAACAATAGCTTCAGGTAAACTCAAGCCAAGTTGTGGGTGAAATGATTAAATAGACTACATTTTTCAGAGTGCATAGGGATAATTAAATCCGTGGCTGGGGAGTGGCTCCAGATGACCTGAGGGGAGCTTTGGAAGACTCATTAGCTTGCAATGCTGAGATATAAACTTTGGATTTGTTGGGCTGTTTGAGCCCCAGGAGTATTTCCTGGGTTTTCACAATTCAGACTCAGCCCAATCGCTCCTGTAGTTGCTTACCTAGAGAAAGAAAAAGGATGGCAATTGCTGATGTGAGGCTAGTCAGGGGTTCATGACAGCCTGTCCTGCCCTCAGGACTAATAGGGTAGTTGTGTACGTAAGGTACTATGGGGGTCCAGGAGATTTGGGTTCAGTTGCTGTCTTTGCTGTGGATTCTGTGGAATCTGGTTTCTCTTGTCTGCAAAGTGGGAAGAAATAAAATTTCCCCTTCTCTGCCTTGTGTCATTGAATTTAATGACTTTAAAGAAAACCAAAACCAAAACAACTCATCTGACAAAAGAGGCTGTTGGATCTCAGTACCAGTCGGAATGAAGAAATGCAATATAATTCAACAGGCGCTATGGAGAACTCAGAGTCAATCAGACAAGGAAAAGCATTGTGGGATTCAGGACAGGACAAGAACAGAATGCAAAACCAGGTAATAATAATGTGTATACAAAGACACTGAAACAGAAAAATAGAGGGGAAGGTACCCCAGTGATCCCTTAGCCCTTGCTGTTCCCTACAGATATTTGTCTAGCCTGCTCCCAAAGATGTCCACTCTTCCATCAATACCACATCTCCACACCTTGCTTATGAAAATGGCAAAATGCAGCATTCAGTGCGTGGCTAATGTCAACCTGCTTGCCCACCACAGAATGAAATTCACTTTATTTCATATATTTGTTCTCGACAGACCCATGGTGAGTGGTGTTTATTTTCTTGCTACTGATAAAAAAGGCTGCAGAGGATTAAAATTAACTACTGAAGACAAAGTTTTGTCCCTTTTTTGCTAATACGGACCATGCTGGCTACCTGGTTGCAGCAAAGACTGATATAAAAAATGTACAATAAGTCTTTTGCCAAGAGTTGCAATCTTGCTGAGCTTTGAAGCAGGGTGTTCCTTGTCCTTAGTTCTATGAATGCATGTATCAAATGGCTTCCTTTTCTTCTAGGTGCTTCTTGGTAGCTGCTCCTTGATGTAAACTGTAATCTTCTTTGTTGTCTTCTCAGGAAGGACCTGCATGTCTACCAGCTTATGCATTCTGCCAGCCATATCAGCTTTTTTAATAAAGATGCTATTTCTCTGTATGAACTCAGTGCCCCAAGCGCTATTGGCCACCACCACTTGCAGAGCCGCCATGGTCATGCTCCTTTTTGAGATGCTACTGTTTCTTTTTGCCTCTCTCTTGCCTCAGCCTTGTCTCTCTTTTTCAGACTTTATGCTAAATTCACACATTCTTGTTTCCATTTCTTTTGTTTCCCTGTAGTGCTCAAAGCCATTTTGGCCAAGCTGGTCACTACCCTAACTGGGATGTCTGTCCTTGTGTCCTTGTATCACTTCTTTGAGGAAATGCCAGCTCTCCTGGGCTTCTCCCTTTCTTCCCTCCCCTGGAGTCTGTCAGGCAATCATTTTTCTCCATTTATTTATCCTCAGATATGCAGTCCCAGTTAATGCACTGTCAGATAAGTTCTGTGCATGTCCTGGGGGTGTACTTTTTCATTGCTATTCCTATAAATGAAAGAGAAAAACCATACACACAATAAAAAAAAGTAATTTTTTTGCTTGTCTTCATTAGGGATTCCATATAGACTGAGGAATTTTTCAGCCTGAGTCTTAGGGGCAAACAAATTTTAAAATTTAAATATAAATTCAATGGCTTTTTAAACCTTCTGGCAAAGTTTAATAAATCTGAGTTACTTAGACACGTTTATCAGACGACTATTTGTAGGAACATGGTATACATCAAAAAAGTAAAATTTGCTTGCATTCTTATAGAGACATATTGTAAGGTGTGAGAATAATTTCCTAGTCAACAACTTTCTTTTGCTTTCAAAAGCTGAAATATGTTCTCATATAAATAAAGGAATAAGCCAGTAAGTGAAGGTTAGTTGAGTGGAGGAAAGTAACAACTAATCCAGCAGTTAGATTTTTAATTGTAGACAGAATTTTACCACTTCAAAGTTTCTTTCATTCCAGAATGAATATTGCAAACACATCCAAGATGGCTAAAACATCTTGTGCTAACAAAAACTAAGACTTTGACTGAAATAAGCTTTTGGGAAGAGGTTATAGTTTATAATAGAAAGAAAAAGAATTATGATATCCAAATAAAAAAATATTCAATGTTATTAAAATTATATTTCCAACTTTTTTTCTTTAGTTGATCTTTTTTTTTTTTTAAATCAAAGGCCAAAAGTATCCTCCAGACAGTTCACTGTAGTCAGCATTTTGCAAGAAAAACCTTTCCATTGGAAGACTTCCAGCTAGGTCTCCATTTCGATTCTGTAGAACATATAATTGGTGTTTTCCATCTAATAATAGTCTACCAGATGCATTTAAACCTGTATTATGCTGCCTGTTTAATGTGGGTGACATACTTTATTAATTTTAAAGGGCAATTTATTGTTTTCAATTTTCTCAGTGGAATTTCACAGTTATTACCCATAACCTGTGATTCAGATTTTGATGCTCTTGTTCTTGCAGCATGACCTACCTGATGTTTGTAAATACAAGTCTGTTGGGGTGACAGCATGCACATAGCCAGCTAATCTGGACTCTGAGAACATGGGTACTCATGCATCAAGATGCTACATGTGGCCAGTTTGTGTCCAGCCCTAGGCTCACTTGAGCTTCTCTTGGTGACAGGCAGCAAGATCTGGTTGTCAACCTTGAGGTCAAATTCAGCCCCCAGACCCAGATATCTAAAAGTAGAGATCTCTACAGGTGAAGGTGTCTGAGATCCTCTTACTATTGTCAGCATCAAATCTGGTCAGTACATCAAAGGAGCTGGAAAACCTTTGGTGATCACAGGTAGGCATCTAGTTTAAATGCCTCAAAACTCAGATGGCGTATTGGCCAGATTGATAAGAACCATAATGGGGCTTAGATGCTGAGATCATCTGTGGCACAAGTGTCCTGATCCATGAGCTGAATCCTCCCCCTAGCTTCTTAATGAAGTGGTTGAATCTTCCCTGTTAGGGTGGTAAGACACTGGCACAGGTTGCCCAGAGAACTTGTGGCTGCCCCATCCCTGGCAGCGTTCAAGGCCAGGTTGGATGGGGCTTGGAGCAACCTGGTCTAGCAGAAAGGTAGAGCCAACCTGGCAGAGGGGGTGGAATTGGATGATCTTTAAGGTTCCTTCCAAACCTAGCCATTCTGTGATTCTATGATCTAGGAGTTATGTATCTATTGTTCTACTGCAGACTTCACCCCCCCCCACCGCCCCTGCCCCCAACAAAATGACCTAAAGCCTTCCAAGAATCTAAGAAATGAGTAAAACCCTACTCTTTTTCAGCTCCTTTATTTAATACATTAACCAAGATTGGAGCTGCAGAGACACTCTGTTGTGCTCATTTGTTGTAATAGTTCCGACAAAGATACAAATCGGAACTGAGGACTGAAGAGCTAGAGCTGGCTCAAGATAAGTTTCAGGGAAGTCCGAAACTTTAATGACATATTAAATTTGATACTTCCTGTCTTTGAAGGCTTGAGGATCATTACTCTCTCTTCATATCATTTTGTCATTGCAGATAGATAGAAAGTAATAGTACAGCATGTGAGGGAACTTAGACTGCTGCATGCTTTAAAGTATCATCAGCCTTTAAACAGAGGACACAGCAGTAGTTGTATAGACTCAATAGTGTATGATTTCTTACTTCTTGTACTCACTGGTTTTACTTTCTTTCCCCTTACCAGGCAGTGCAACTACTGTGCTGTGTATCAGTAGTAGAAGGAGGATGGCAGCCTCAAAATGCCAAAATTCACATATGTACAGTTACTCATTGGAGATTTTCCAGTGGCTCCTCAGAGACTTTAAGTGGCACTGGCTTAGCCCAGTTTTGATGTCTCTCTAGTCCGAAGATGAGCACATGAAAATTGCTGAACTATCTGCTATCTTAATGAGCAGCAAGTAAGACAAGGGGAATATTTTCTTCTATTGCAGATGCTGAATTCACATGTGGACAGCTGGAGAGTTCTTCAAGAAAAATCAGTGCCAGTTGTATGACTCCTGGCTACAAAGAGCCTCTCTACACATCTGTCTGGACCAGCTCCAGGTCTGATCTGTAATGCTGAGTGATCATCCTTTCAGCATCTTTCACATCACGTATGCCTACACTACTTCAAACAGACACACAATAAACACAGGGTTTCACAGAGGAGAGCATTCCCTTGCATAATAGTTTGGGTCCAGTTAAAGGTTAATGTTCCCCTATTTATTTTTTTTTTAACTAATAAATACCTCCATAAAGGAAATCTTAAAAGAAAACAGTCCTTTACCCGTTTGGTTACTCAGCAATTGTAGGAAACCAGGATCCCAGGACGCCCACTGCAAGCTGTCTGCATGACAGTTAACTGAATGCTTGGCTTACTGGACAAGGCTTTTTTATGACTAACCAAATGCCATTTAATATGAAATCTGCAACTGTCTCAGCTGCTCATTCATCGACTGCATCTTTACTTTTCTCATGCCATTCAATTGTAACCATGAATGAGATACAAACTGTTTTATCACTGGCAGGAAGAATGATTGTAGCCCACCTAAAATTTGAAGACAAATGCGTGGATGTGACTGCTTACTGCCTGAAAGAGAACCACATATATAAGAAAGCAGAAGACTTTCTTTCACACACAGCTTGCTGGAGAGTTCCCAAATGAATGACAGCAAAATATTCTTACATGGCACTCCCATAGACCTTACTCTAGGAAACTCATTTCTAAGACATGAGCAGCAGAAACTACAGAAATACACCAAGACCCATAACAGTGGGCAAAGGCTTGGGATGCATACAGGATGGCAGAATAAATTCAAGTTATGCCATGACATCTGGGTTAAATCTTTGAGTGACTATCAGGCTATCAGGAAGGTTAGCACTTCTTTTTAGGAAAGTTGGTGTCTGAAGATGGTAACATATTGAAACCTTATACAAGAAGACCTATCTGAAAAATCCTTGCCTTACTGAAAGATATCTGCACTTCAAGAGGAAATACATGTCTCTGATTGAAAGACGGGCAAGGAGCAACTCAATCTGTTGATACCTACAAATACCTGTGCAAAGCATAGGCTGCCTTTGGTAAGGACGGAAAAAGCACTGCCCACTCAACTCACTGTCTGAAACATACATGACAGTAAACTTTGTCATTTACTGTAACAAAAACATGCTTACATGGATACTGCATTCTATTAAGGTATTTGTTTTAATGGGCTTGCTCTGGAAATCTATATAGACAGTATCTACTGAAGCTCTCAACAAGAGCTGTGCTTGTTCTGAGCCATGTCCATATCATCCTCTGATGGAACGGCTCAAGACTTAAGACGATGTAACCCACAGAAGTAAATTGAGAAATGAATACAAGGTGATGGTAGAAACCTGATGTTCCCAAATGTGGCAATTCCATATGGACTTGGAAGCATCGGTGAATTGTACATCTTTTTATGCTGCTACACTGTAAGAAATAAAATAAATGGCACTTATATTTCTTTTTCTGTAGATGCTCTTTTCTTCAGTCTTGTGCCAATTTTTGCTTATACTGATTTTCCATACTTGCTTGGTTTTACTTTATTCATTTTATTAGTGGCCTATATTATTAGCTAACTCTGTAAAGCTACACCTTTAGGCACATTCCTGGCATTCACTTTTTGTAAGGAAGAATGTTAAATTTTCCTGATTTAGACAAGTGAAGGGTTAGAAGGGAAAAGGAAGCACCGCATCCATTCTATGTAAAAAAAAAAGATCTCTCTGCAAATCATGTTTGCACTTTCTGCCCACATTCGTTGACGCAGTTTTGCCATCTCATTAAAACACTAGAAAGGTGTTTTGCTAACAAGAAGTCATCACCTTGTTGCACTAAACAGGATACCCACTGTGCAGAGGGGACAAGAAAAGGTAGCTTTTTGACCAGTTCAGTACAGGCTGCATAACTTTATTCAGTGGCACCCAGTAATGAAATTGTAGAGTTGAAAATGTTGGTGTTGATGGCCATGCGTGCACACTAAGCCCTTCGAGGGGGTCATGCTTCAGGGGGACCATTACTGGGATGTGGTCCCATGCACCGAATGCCCCTGCACCATTGACTGCTTGACTGGAGTGCATTCCCATTTGTTTGGAAGGGATCCAATTCACATTCTCCAAAACTACTCTATGATCACAGTCAAAGCATAGCACACGGAGATACTTGTTTCAAAAGTCCCATTCTGACCTGCATGAAGTTGCTAATGGAGACACAGACAGCTCATGAACCTGGCATGAACACTTTGGGATCTGAAGAGGACGGTGAATCCGCACTTTTATAGCCCATCTGGCAACAGTTCCACAGTTTCTCACAGTTGCAATACCAACAGCATAATTTCCCAGCTTTAACCATGATGGTCTCCAGATCCATGAAGTCTGGATCTTTTTATCCCTTGAGCCCTACAAGCCAACTGTGACTGCAGAGAATACAAATTAAGGTTATTCCGTGTTCAATATCCTTGTAAGGACATTTGTCATGAGGTCTCCCCTTGCAGAAACCAAGGGGATATCAGCACAGACCCTGAGCAGAAACAGCTTCCTGCCCCACCAGCACCTTGAGGCCCACCAGTCTCCTCCATGCAGTCGACTCATTCTGGTTGACACCAGACAGAGTAAGCATTCAGACGGTGACTGATTAAATAGGGGTCATGGAGTACACGAAGAGGCTGCCAAAATGCCTCACGATTAATCAAAATCTTAAAAAGATCAGGGAATCTGAGTGCTGCAAAATCTCACTCTGTTTTTCATCTCCCAGGAAGGTAAACAAATGAGCCTGCTCCACACCAGAAGTTAATTGGCTGGGGAGACCCTGGAGCCGACAAACCTTGTAGCCATTCCCAAAGCAGATCCCTGACTCTTTTCTGGTGACTGGTTTTTAGCTAGTGCACTCTCCCCCCCACATCTCCTGGAGTATCTCCCTCGTCCTGGCCCCGTCCCCTCAATTCCTCGCCATCACCTACTGCCTCCATGCAGCGGTGGCTCTGGGGGTCCCCTCTGAGGGCTCTCCTGGGAGGTGCAGGGAAAAGCCCATTGCACAGGAGTGATAGATGCACAAACACACAACGGCAGGGGGACAGGACTCCTGGGAACACACAGCATAGTTGAGTGAGAGCAGTTGTGTTAGGCCGATTTACAATACATGAAATCCAGCTCTTTTCATTCAGAGGTTCCTTCATGCTGCTTCCCTTCTTTCAAATGAAGAAGCTTTAAATATTCTTCCTTCTGTTGCCTGAAATGTTCCCTGACAATTCCAAGCAACCCAGGATCAGGGTAGCTGACTGCTCTGCCATTTATTACACGACACTAAGACAAGAAATCCAGCAGCTAGCTTGCCTCGAACATACGAGAAGGACAGGCAGGAGAAGCCCTGAATTTAGGAACCCAAAGTTGTAATTTTGGACAGGAAGATGGAGCTGGTAATACCAGTTTTAATGGTGGTGAGATTGTCTGAAAAACAGAGAGAAAGTGATGTTCATGATGCTGGGATCCTTTGCCTGAGGTCTTCTTGCACCCTTGACTACTCCTCACAATGCTCTAGGGAATGCTCCAGCTTAGCCTGTGCTGAGCAGTTTGCTCATGACTATTAACTGCTTCATTTTACAGATACCTGACTTGCAATTTGATGAATGTCCATATTCACTTGCTCCCTGGCCAGTGCCCTCAGTCACAGGATGCTGGAAGCAGCTGGAAAAGCACCATGAACATCAGCCATCACTCAGGGCCAAAGGCCTTGTGGGATCTGTTTCTGCTCACAGCTGGCTGCAATACCCCATGCTGGAGTGCAGGGAGACACTGAGAAAGGTCCTGCACAGAGTGACTGTGCTTCCTGCTTACACAGACTGGACAAGCAAACCCAGAGAGAGAATATGGCATTTTTCTTTCAGTAATTTAAGTTTACATGTCATTGCTTTCAAAATTAGAACAAACATTGTGGGGAGGTAATTTTACACATATTGCAAAAATTTTGGGCTTGTGAATAAATGGCATGTGCTTATCTGTGAGACCACAAATGTCAACATGTGCCTGCAAGCTGTGGCCCTGCCTGGGCCCAGAGCTGTAAGGGGCAGAGCTGTGCTGCTCCAGCACCACAGGCATTTCTGCCTCTTCTTTTGTCTCCTGTGTGCTCAGTTTCCCATGGCACCTCCTCAGTCACAGCTTCTGTGACTGCTGTGCTTGGTGTGCAGCTTCTCCTCAAAGAAACAGGAAAACGAAACAAAAATACAAGCTTTGCTGAAGTCTTGTTAATCTGCAGAGGGACCCAGACAGGAAATCTGTACATGGGTCCTGACTGACACTGCAAATAACATAAACTCCTTATTTCCTCCACAGCCGGCTGGAAGCTCGGCCCCTTCAACACAATGAGGGGAAATGTAATTTTCTGTTTGTTGCAGTGTTGGAGGCTCTCGTTTTTACAGCTGCTACTTGAATCCCTCTACTTTTCATAAAAGGCTCTTGTTTCTGCTCGTATGCAGGTTCCTTCCTCAGAAAGGAACCTTTGGAGGAGCTGACGCACAGTCCCCAGCTCTCACATGCGTGCTCGCAGTGGGCATTGTCTGGAAAGAGCAGATGAGCTATAAGCCCAGGATGCACCTCACATCCAGCCCTCCTCCTTACCACTTCCCACCACAGCCAATCCCAGGGACTCCTCTGAAAGATGACTGAAAACAGTAACATGGGTAATGGCTGATCTGGATGTGCCTCAAATATATGCCCCATGATGCGGATGCTTGTGGTTATCCCATGAGCCATCATCCTCCAGGCAAATGTTTTGAATTATCTGTTTCCAGGAACGAGCTCTCGGGAATGGCCCAGAGCAGCTTTCCTAAACATGTCAGCTGCCTTGAGCCAGGCGTGTAGCTCTGCCACACAGGTAAAACCCTGCCCTTGCACCCTTTCCTCACTGCCTGCACTCACACCTTTCCACAGGGGTGGAGGCAGGATAGAACAGGCAGTGAGGGCAGGGGTATGGTGTGATGGGGTGATGCCCAGGCTAGACACAAGTATGGAGCAGAGGCAGGACGCTGTGGGCTGCAATCCCAAGCACTGTGCCAGTGTGTCAGAGCCAGGCAGCAGCATAGCCTTTGAGGACAACCCATGGAATGGGAACCTTACAGGTTCTGACATTCTCCTGGCTCTATTCCTGTGTTCTCCTTGGGACATGACAGCATCTCATTATCAAACCTTTCCCTGTGGGAAACTTCCCACGCAGTGGAGTTTGATCCAGCTCTTGCAATTATCTCACCTAGACTCCAGTCTGCAGACTGTTAACAGTAGCTCAAATTAACAAAGTCCTTAATGCCTTGCTATAGTAACCTTGGTTAATAAAACTGGGGGAAGTATATAATCACAATAAGGCGGCTACATATACACAAAGGCAAGATTAATAAACCATTGTTGAGCCCAGGCTAAGTCAATAAAGTGGAACTGATTGGAAGCCAGGACAGCAGGCAGGTAATCATTAATCTGTACGTGCGATATTGAGTTTAAAGACCAGATGTTACTTGAAACCTGTGCAGATGTGTGGGGTGTCTGGGAGGGCACCGCAGCCCCTGTTACCTTACACCCGTGCATGGAGAGCAGGAAGAGCTGCATTCTTTGTGATTAACCCATCTTGAACTTTGAAATCTGAGTCCCAAATATTTGCAAGAAAACTGCAACTAAGACAAAGGATTGAGGTTGAAAGGTCCTTTGGTTCTACAGTGTGGGACGTGCTTCCTCTGAGGCTAGGGGCAAGTCCCTTCACTTCCTAGGACCTCACTTCCCCAAGTTCAGAGTACAGTTCTGCCCCAAACATATTTCCTTTGCATGTCTCATATCCAGGGGGAATTAGTACTGAAGTTTTACAAAGGCAAAAACAAGAAGGAAACCCTAAGAAATACCAAACCCTACAACTAGAAGTCTGAGAGCGTTTTTACTTATTTCAAAGAAGATGAGCACAGCTGGTCACAGAAGTAGCAAACATTTCCAGGGGTCTCCAAAGGCCTGGGAAAGCGTGGGATGCAGTTCCCTGGGTGATTTCATGACACAAAGGTGCAGCGTGCCCACGCTGCATGCTGACCCCACAGGTACTCTTTGCTTACACAAAGTAAATACAGCTACAGCAGAATATTCATTTTTACCCTTGTGAAAGTGCTTTAACTTAAGGATAATACATTGTTTTACCGTCTGCCCTGCTGCTCAGCATAACTCCAGTGTTAGCTTCTATAACAAACCTCTAAGCAAACAGGTTTTAAGCTCTGCTTCCAAATCAGGCTCAATAAGGAGCAAGCGAACTCAATAAGGTGCAGTGGCCAATTCATTGCCCCTTCCTCTGCATCCACTCCTCCCTGGCCCTTGAGAGACAGGGCTTAGTGCTTACAGCTCACCCTGAACTGAGGAAATAGGATATTTGTCTCCTCATTTGCATGGATGTTACAATTGCTCGGAGCCAGGACAAAGTGTCTGCAATGCTTAGAGCTGTGGGGTTTGGGTGGCTCACTTTGCTGGAGGAAGGCAAACATATCCCTGCTGTGGCTGCATGGGGTGTTCCTGACTCTATGACAAGGCTGAAGAAATGGATTTTGCAAGGTGGCGATGGCTGGTCAGGCTCTTTCAAAGGTGGGGGTGAGTCTCCCCATCATCTCTCAGCCCTGATTACAAGCAGAGCTGTCAGGAGGAGAGGGAAGGGAGGGAGGTGATGGAAACATCCCAGGGCAGGGTTATTAAAGAGACTGAGCAGTCTCTGGAACATCCAAGCACTGCTACAAACGTAGCAGTGTCAGGCCCAAGTGCCCTGTTTTGTCTCATGACAGCACCTTCGCAAACATCTCAAACATTTGTTTTCCTTTGTGCAGCCTCACATGCCACCAACCCAGCACCAACAAATACAAGCTCTTCACTTATTAACCGCGACCTTATGAGGAAATATTGTTACAGTGAGCCGGAGCTCCAGCTTGGCATGAGGATAAAAATGAACACAGGAACAGCAGGCAAGCAAGAGCATGTGTATAATAGAAGTTGCAAGGAGGAGCAGGGCCAGGAACAACTGCAGTGGCTCTCAGGAGCCCCATGGTGGGGAAGAGGCCTTCAGACACTGAGAAATTCAGGAGACCCCTTAGGAAGAGCTTGCTGTGGAGTTGGTTAAGTCTGGTTTATGGCTCTTAGGACTGAGATGGCCATCAAAAATGAACAAGTAAATGTTTCGTCAGAGGTGCGGTGAACAGTGTTGTTGCTGTAGCACCACTTTCACCAAAAGGAGCTGCTGTGCTACAACGGGGTCTGTCATGTGGGGCAGCACCCTGCCAGTGCTCGCATGAAACGTGTGGCCAGTAACGCTGAGCTCTGAGGGGCTTGGAACCAGATGATCTTAAGGCCCTTTCCAACTCTAATCTGATTCTAATGATGTGCTTCTGCTCTACTTGATATCTGAACAGTGCGACTGCAGAGAACAAGCGCTCCAAAGTCCACAGATGTTGAAAGATGTTCCCACTAGTTACCCCAAAACCACCAATGGGTTTTCAGTCTTCTCAGCAGGTTCCAATGCCAACGACAGCAAGGCTGGCTGAGAGAAGCAGCTGATGAGGACATCGTGTAGACCCAAAGCCATGGATTTCATTGAGTTTAAGGGCAGAAGAAGGCCAAACTGCCTGTAGATTAGGCGTTTAGCTGGTAAAGTTCTGCCTGGTTACTTATCACTTGAACGCATAGGCACAAATTAGACAAAAACACATGAATTCTCAAGGAAAAGAGCTTCTAATTGCCACCAGCAAAGAGCAGGACTCACTCTGCTATCAGCCATACCTAATTCCTGGGACAAAACCTCCTGGTAGGGGACCCAGGCAATATCATCCTGACTTGGGCAAAACAGAGCTTCACTGTTGCTGTAAATTAGACCCCACGTATGTGAATAGGAAAGACAATGAATTCTCTGCCCATTTCACATCCCATCTCCTCAAGACTTACAAGGTTTTCCTCACCCCTGTGTTGTGCTGTGGATCCCTTTGAACATCCCTCTAGAAGGGTAGACAAGGAAATTGCATTGCAGAGATCCTGCCAGAGCTGTGTTGGAGAAGAATGACTCCTTCCCGGTTTGTCTTTGATGGACCTCCAGGATGGACTCTGGTAGGTCCAAGATCTCTTTAAGCCCCTCCAGTCCTGGGAGCTGCTGCTGGAGTGATGACCTCAGCCCTCATATAAGTAAGTCACTGCTCCCCAAGCCCATGCATCCCACCCTGGGGTTGTCCTCAGTATTTATCTCCATTTCCATCTGCAAAGAGCGACTGGTTTGAAGGTAGGGGAAGCTGAACCGCTCATGCCATCAGTGGGACCATTCATCAGCTGGGGAGGTGGTCTCAGTCTCATACCTGCACAGGAGCAGGGGGGTTGTCCTGTGGTTGTCCTCCACCACCCTCCTGGAGACCTCCCATGTCCCAGGCCTCTTGTGGTTGCAGACTTGGCATCTGGCACAAGCTGGCTCCCACACACATCTTTCCCTAAATATTATGTTTCTTAGGGTGTTGGTTTTAGCTGTTGTATTTGGCAGGTCTCCTTCATTGCCTTTAGCAGCAATGGCTTACTGATAGGAAGGAAAGTTTGAGGACACTGGCAGCTTATTCCAGCTCTCCTACTCTGTCTCCTACGTACATGCATGCCACCCCCTTACTGCCATGCCCAGAAATGGGGCCAGGTGGTAAGGACTGGTGCTCAGGGCTTTATGTATCTGGATCTTCCACCTTGCAGAACACTCCCAGGGTCAGGCTTTCTCTCTGTGTTTCGTTTTCTTTTTTGATAATGTTCACCAACTTCTGGGTAGGATGAGATGTGGGATAGATCAAAAGGTTCAGGTTTCCCTAATGGGAGACATGTACAGTGCTTTTGTCCTTCTTAACACTGCAGGCTGGCATTTCAAAACTCCCCCCTTTAGGTGGTAGTTTTGAAATGCCAAAAAAGTAGCTACCATCTCATCAGAGTTCAGATCCTGTGTGCTGCCTGTAAGTGCCTCAGTGGGTATAATAGCTGCTCCCTGCCAATTCCTGAAAAACTTATTTCTATAGCTACTTTTGAGTGTTTCAGCCACTCAAATACATAGCCAGAAGAAGGAGGAAATTTGAGCTGGAAGGATGTTGGAGGGAGAGAGAAGATTAATCTCTTCCCAACACAGCTCTTAGATGTGTGAATATGGGTTGTTACCCCAGCACTAGGATTTGGGCAGAAGGTTTATAATGAAGACATGTAAAACCCCTCCCCTATTCTGAGGAAAACATGCATAAGTGAAAATAAATACATAAATATTCAGCTGAGACATCAGATGCTTACCAAGGCCACACAGTGAGTTGGCTTTTATTCTAAATCATCTGTCTGTTCTATATTTGTGTGTGTCTTTCACACATTTGTGTGGGGTGCTTGGCTCCAAGGGAGACCACAGTCTACCAGTGCTATGCCAATGGCAGTGTGAGGCCTCCTGTGCTTCATGTGTTGATCTTTGCTGCACTCATCTCACCAAGTCTCCTCCAGAAACAGTCAGGAAGCTCCTCAAGGTGGAATACATAGGAGACGAAAACTCTTTGGCAGGGCTGGTTTCTGGAACAGTGGATGGGCTTCATCTTGCTCACCAGTAACTGATGGTAGGTAGCTGCTGAGCAACTGGTCCCTCTTATTTCCATTCCCACTAGAGCAAGTGAAGGAAAGTGGAAGAAGAATCATTTGCTCTGGATCTTCATAACCTGGAGCCTTTTGGGAGATGAGATGAATCCCACCCTGAGGAGGTTTGAGGGTTTCAGTCCAGTTTGCTGGGAGCAAGCACCAGCCTTTGTCCCTCTGTTTGTTCTACAGGCCTTGACTTGTCTTTTGGGAACTCCGAAGGAAGCCAAAACTGATGTCATCTCCCAGTCTTCATTCTGAAAATGGGGGGCTGTATACAAGAGCTAGTAATTCCTTATTCCTCGTGGCTCAAGACCAGCTGGTGCAGCTCTACAGGAGCAGGATGCTGAGTCCCCTCCCAGGACCATGCCTGTTGTGCACTCTGCATGCTCTGGAGTCCAGCCATGGAGATATCCAGCTCCCATGTTTATGCTGTGGCTACCTCCCAGGCACCATTTGAGGATCCAGCCAAGACAACAGCGCTTGTACTGCATGCGGTATATGCAAGTTACAGGTTAATTTCTGTCTGCAGGAACTCACAGTCTAAATTAAGACAAGATTGGAGTGAGAGATGTCATGAAAACCGGCAGCCAGGAGAAAGGAGGATGGGAAATAAGAACCTTCCTACAATCTCATCCTTCTTTTAGCATACTGCCTTTTTGTTTAAAGCAAACTTTCCTGTTTTCTGGAATGATCTCCCAGTACATCCCACTTCTCTCCTGTTTGTCTCTATCAATATCTGGTACTTACATTGCATCTCTGGATACATAATGCATCAACTTCACATATGGCTGTAATAAGCAGTGAGTATCTGCAGAGAGTGGTCACAAAGAGCATCTGACTAATTGCATTGCAGAAGGATGCAAAACTGGAGTTGTTTTCCCAGACAGACGTAGGCAGGACATACCTGAGACCATTTTTTCTCCATTCCTTCTCCTCACATACGCATCTTCAGGACTCAAAGTCTGGACAAGCAGAGCATCACGATGTCAACCAAGGGAAGATGTAAATCTCCCTAAGTAATTTTTAATGAAAAAAAATATTGAGTTACTCTGAGTGCCATGGTTTCTGGGTGGCTGGCTTTAACTTTAGCCATCCATACTTAAAGGGAATTTTTAGAGTCTTAATATGTTCCAGATGTTCTCCTACACCCAGAAGAAAGCTCTGTCGTCGTTTACTGTTAATATTTTTGTCAGCAGTAGAATTTTATTGTAATACCCCATCTTGTTTGTAGTCACTATTAGTCATGAGAGAAACTTCCTCTACAAGTAATCCCTGGGTCACTCCTTCAGTGTCCTGTCTCGCTCTATTTAATTAAAAACCATTAACTGCTTGTTGTGTCCAAGACTTGTCTATATAATACATGTATACAGTGACATTTTACCTGATGAAAACCATTTGCTTCTAGCAGTTAGACTGAAAAAAAAATAAAGTTATATTCTACAGTGACAATAGCTGGCTTTATAACAGCTCTGCGGTGGAATGAAAACAAGAGATTTGCTTTGAAAATAAACCTCCATGAACTTGGACCGACAACAAGGGACACGAAAGTTTACTGCAAAAACAAGAAACCTATTTCACACTGTTAAACTTTGATCAGATGTTAGTCTCTTTACAAGCAGAATAGCATTTAAATGTAGCAGTTTTGACCTTTTGTAGTGACCGACAGTCAGATTGCAGAGAGAAGGGGATTTGGGGGAACACAACAGAGTAGATGATCAAAGCACAAGTCCTTTGGACGGACCTTCCTTATTCAGTGAAGAGCAGCTAGAGTAAAAGAAATAAGCCCCTACATGATGGGCTGCATATGATTCTCAGTTAATACATGAGTTGGAAGTTACTTTGTTTGGGTTTTTTTTCACCACTGTTTTTGAAGATTAACCTGGATTTTGAAAACTCGAGTCTCATTGCTCCTGCTCTTGCCTCACTTCCTTCCTCATAGGGTTCTGGAGCTGCTGAAGGCAGCTAAGGGGAGCCATGGTGACACACATGCTCCCAGCGCTATGGCCAACCCTTGCACCAGCTCCTCAGCGCCAGCAGCAGGGTTTTGCTCTTCGAAAAATAAAGACTTCTCTAGCTAGAGCTGTGGTAGGGATTAAGTTTGCTGCATCCCGAGGTGCTGCATGGGGACTTGAGAAGGATGAAGCAAGTATTTTAGTCCTGGGCTTTATCAACATGGACATACTAGGCTATGAGCCACACTAACAGTCATTTCTCTGACACATGGGACATGCCCATGTTGGATCCCATGGGGGAAATGTTTTACAACATGATGGGAACCTGTGTAACTACACTGAAGCAACAGAAGGTGGTTGTTGGTTTTGAGCAAAGTATCTGCTGTGCAGCAGAACTCCAGGCTGTGGCATTGCCACCACAGACCTTTCTGTTTCATGACCAAGCCTTACAGATGCAGGGGGTCAATGATGGAGTACGCGAACCAGCTGTGTAGGATATGTGGTATCTGGTCATGGCTGTAAGCTGGTGTGCTGTGGGACTCAGCTGTGCACACATACTCTACATGTGATCTGGCTGGGACAACTGTCACTGAGATAGGGGGTCTAATTGGACTGGAACTCGCCCATTTGCTCCGTTCTCTGCATCTCATCTTCTAGTTTTGGTGCTGGGACACTGATGCTAAAGCCCGAGGGATATGGCTAGAAACACAGCAAGTTATTCCAAAGTCCTTCCTTATACTATGTGGATGAATTTGAGAAAATGCATGTTCCTAAAGGGATGTAATAAATGCCCAAGGCCTCTGGTACCTCATCTTCTTGTACTGGCACCTCAGGGTGTAATCAAAGTGCTTTTTTTATCCTTTTCAAGAGTTTCCTTTTAAGTTTACCAACATGCTTAGAGGAAGACTTAAAGTGCAAGCCAAAAATGATATTAGGGAGATAATTGTTATCCAGAGGTAGCATTCATAGTACAGCAATAATCAGATAAGGGTTTGTCAGGTTTCTTCAGTCCTGCAGCTGCAGTTGTGTCTGCATGAAGTGGCCAGCAGAAAAGTACCCTCTGTTCAGCTGAGCTCTTCACTGTGTGAAGCTATTCAGAAGAACCTGATGGAGGCACAACCAAAGAAAGGAAGAGGGAGATATTCTGCAGCTATAGAGAGTATAATGAGCCTTCATATCACAGAGGCTTAAAAAGGTTACAGCTTGTCTGATTGTCATCGAGACTGCTGAATTTTCTTTTGTACAATGACACGAAGCTGCTAGTAATGTCAGTGAACCTCATCTGATTGTGGAAAATGAAACTGTACCTGCTGATATTAGGCTGTTGAATGAGTTTCAGAAATACTTTAACTGGAAGAGAATAGACCCCAGTAAGTGGACTCTGCCTCATATATATCCTCCTTTCACTTTGGCACCATTACCATCATCCAGGTGTTGTTATTGCATGTGAGCACAAAATCTCCTGCAATGCCTGTACTGAGAGATGAAGAGTGACAACACAAAATGGGCATGGCAGCAACTTCTGAAGCAGCTTCTGCTCTTCCATCATGTTTGTGGTTAAGATGGTCACTGGAAAACCTCATCTCTGGCTGCATGGAAATTACACATCAGTGTTTACTAGTGACTTAGAATCCAGCAGACTACTGAACAATCCTTTGACACTGAACAGGTGACACCACCACTGGGTATTGCACTGTCTTTGAACCCTTTATGGCTTGAGTTGCTCTGATATTTTTGAAGAGAGGAACCTTCTAGATAGTTGAAATCTGTTATAACAATCTTCCTTTGTTACTTTCTACAAGCCCTGTGTCTGTAATCCGTAGTCGATAACCACTCATACTTGGTACTTAGCACTGCAGTTAGCAAACATTGTGATTTGCAGTGTATTAGGGTGAGACAGGAGAAATATCAGACTTCACTAACTGGCTGAATTACACATGGTCTGCTGGTTTGCAACATCTCATGGTACATTCAGGGCCCACTCTTTAGCAATCCCATATACCAGCTTTCTCTTTTTCTTCCACTTTCCTTTCATTCTATCTATCTATCTATCTATCTATCTATCTATCTATCTATCTATCATCTATCTGTCTATCTATCATCTGTCTGTCTATCTACATATCTATCTATCTATCTGTTTTACTCCCTTTAGCTGCTTATGGGATCTCTTTCCCTGAGATGTGGTCTTTATTTCCTCTATCCCCTTGCACTTCCCTTTTCCTGAATTTTGTTCTTTTTATCAGGCCTCCCAGCCCCTCAGGCCACCACCCTCTGGACCACCCTTGGGCCCCTCACTTCCTACCTGTGCTCCCCAAATACAGGATGGGGTGACTGTGGCTGTCAGCAAGCAGATGCGTGTTGTAACTGCTGTGATGGTTTGTACCTGGCAACAAAGTGGTTGGTACCACAGCCTGTATTGGTTGCAAATAGACACAAATGTGGAACAATTCTTTGTATAATGGAGTAGTTGTTTCCATCAGAGATGATGCATTTTCCTCTTAAGTATACATTGGTACTGCCCTTCAGTAGTTAACTTGGGTTTTCTTATTTAAGATAGTACTTACAAATAGTTACTTATAGATAGTTTTAGTCCATGGGTTTAGTTAGGATTTTTCCAAATCAGTTCGTAAAACCCTGTATGTAGAGATATACTTCAGCCTGTTTAGGCAAGGAAAATATTCTTTTCATTTCTGTATATGAAGAGGGAAAGGGCACAATAAATTCAATGCATTTTAACAAATTGAAGAACATGACTCTGAAAATAGAGCTTAATCCAGTTCCTAGTACAACTCTCCTTAAACACACAAAACCTGCTTGGTAATTCACTTTCAATCTTTTGTCAACATTTTTTCCATGAAAGTGATTGAATTGATGAATAAAATTTTGTTTGCTGAAATGAAAATGTACAGCCAGGTGTTTGAAAGCCAATATTTACATGGAATGATATTGCTTTTCATCTTTTGTGTCTTGGCATTATACTTTAAAAATAAGAATTAAAATGAAGATGAAAGAATGTGCTGACATTTTTTGGTCTCTGTTCCTTCTACATATTGTGTGAAACATGACAGTTCACTAATAGCTCTTCAAGAGCCTCTCCTGTAATACTAAGCCAAATGACAATTGTTACTACCCTTCATTATCCATACAAAATTATTTCTTCATTTATTTTCAGCAGTGCAAATTTCTTTTGCCTGTTTTGGAGAACAGACAGACAGAAGATGTCTCTTGACAGGTCAAGGATGTTATGGCAGCAGTCACTATCATGACAACAATTTACATGAGAGGTAACTTGAGTAACCCAAAGTGCTTAGACCCAGTCTTGGGTAATTTTCCTCCTGTCTTGTCTCTGTTTCCTCTGCACTGCTTGTGTGACTGGCATCATGGCTCCTAATATCAGTTCCATACTGCTAGCTTTTAGCTATTGGCTTTGGTGTCTTGAGACACCAAAACGTCCCCATGTTGCATATCCTGACAACTCCTTCCACAGAGGATTCATGCAGCCTTTGTAAGAAAACCTGTCATCAAGTGAATGAAGTATTTTCTATTCACACACCCAGCAAGAAATTTTCTCTCATGCCTGCCGTTTTCCTACCTGACTTTCTTCTCTAAAAACAAAGTTCTGCAATATTATCACGTTTTAACTAGCAAATCCTCAAGCCCCACTGAAACTCATTTCAGGTGGGAAAAGTGTGATAAAAAATTGAGACCCTTGTTTGTTTTTTGCTTTGTTCAGCAACTAAAATCCATTAAAATGCTGGGATTTTTCCTGTGTTGAACTCTAATACAGAAAATCCAACAGCTGAGCAGCCCGGTGTCACCCTGTGAAGTCCAGTCAACTCCCCCTCCCCCTCTCATGACCCATGACTGAAATAGATGTTCTCTGGTGTAAATATCAGGTGTCCACTTGCAGAGATAATCATAAGCTAATCCACCAACAAGCGATCTAAATAGAGCAGATAACTGCTGGAGCACTGACCTGGGTCTCCATCCTTTGTGCAGCACCAAGTCTTAAGGGATGAGGAGGAAGAGCCTCTCTGGAACCCTCATCCTGCCCCAATCTGACTGAATTGGCACACAAGCTGGGAAAGGCACTGGCTGGAGGAGAGGTAGGGAGTCTGACAGGCAGAGCGCAATCACATGAGCCTCATTTCCTTTATAAAGCAGGCTCGGCCGAAAGTGTACAGACCCTGTTTTGTTTTTTCTAGAGATACTTCTTTTTCTGCAGCTGCTAGAAGCCTAAAGAAAAACTTCAACTCTTTTGGACTCCTGTTTACCATTTGAGCACTCCTGTGTGTATTCAAGTCTCATTATACATAGGCATTATGTGCTGGCTTGAACCAGGAGTTCAGGACTGAAATGTGGTTTGATGCTGCTCTGACAGGACAGCAGCTGTGAAGGTGTTTGCCTTTGCTGGAGTGATGGGCTCCCTGTCCATGGGTGCAGCAGCCCATCAGTACCCCATCTAGGGTCTGTGCCCAGGGAACAGCCTACTACCCGGCTCATGAAAACTGTAAGAAAGGCTGCTGCTTCTTCAGAAAACCAAAGGCTGTTGCCACAAATGCCAGGGTATTGCATACTGCTTGCAAAAGGACCTGCCAGAGGGCCTTCTCCCTTCCCAGGCAGGAGGAACCATGCTGTACTTTTACCTCAAAACTCTTTTTAGTTGTAGGAATCAAGAAAGATACAGAAATCTGCTGTTATTTGTAACCCTGCTCAACTTTTAGTTGTAAGTTGTGGGTGTAAGACTCACAGCACAAAACCACAGGCCATACAACATGTACATAAATGAGGCTGTGGGACTGAGTGTGAGTTGTGGAGAGGCAGTGTCAGTGCTGAAGGGGTGAGCAGGGACCCTTGATGAACTCAGAGCCAACACTGCCTACAGCAAATACATGCATTTCCCATCCAGGTGGCTTGAGCATGGCTGTGGTAGGCACGCCATCCATGCAGCTCAGCCAACCAACTACCTTCAGCTCCATCATGCTAGGTGGATGATGCAGAGTTTCACTCCTTTCTTGCTTGCCCCAGAAGACACATTTTGTTCCTGTGCCAACCACAAACAAGAAGTGGAGTTTCAACACAAGCTCTTTGGTGAAATTAAGCCAATCACCCCAAATTCACAGCATATAGTGTACTCTCCCTCACAGAGTGGAATGCAGCTTTGGAAAGGCAGCACCTTATCATAAACCAAGCTATTGTTTGTTTGAGTGCAAGCAGATTAATGATGAATCAGCTTTTTATGAATGCTTCTTTTCATCCCTTCTGTGTCCCTCACCCATGTCTTAAGACAGATGGTGCAACTTCCTTTGCAGCTACAGTTCCCATTGCTCACTTCTAGTCTTGCCGCTGGGGAGCACTCCCAGGTAGGGCAGCTCATAAATAAATCTTTCCCTACAATTGCTCAGTGACATGTGCAGCCTATAAACAATCCAGCAATGTTGAATAAGGAGCTAATTCAAACTGGTGACCCTTAATCATGAACTGAATATACTGGATAAAGACAGCTGGGTTATAGGTTTTGCTACTTTTGTAAAACATGCTTTAAATTAAAATATATATATTAAATGTGAACTTAGATATGATTCAGAACAAAGTCCATGTTGAGTAGAAGTATGAATTCCCAGAAACACAAGACTAGCAGTCAGCTGCTTAAACAGAGTAACTAAATCAATAAGCAATGGTCATTTCAGGATTAAAATGTGTAATGTAATGAAACTACAGAAGATCCTGCTTCAGTCTTACTCTGTTCCAAACTCATTGCCCTGAAACAGCATTTCAAAGTTTCTTTTTCTGACAGTAAAGACGAGTGCAATTTGCAGTATGTTTCTGCAAACAGCATATGCAGTTCCTCAGGACTTGCATCATTAGGGTTGTGTTAAAAAAGCCTCTATACTGCAGAGTAAGGATTTCTTTTGCAGTATGGAGCCCTGTTAAAAGACAAGAATTTTTTTTTCTCCCTGAAGGTCATGGGAACTGTTTCCTATATCGTTCTGCCCAGGAGTTTCTAGTTAAATAGCAGCCTTTTTATTAAAATGTCTGTTTTCTGTCAAGGAAACTTAGCACATCTTTAACTGTCAGAAAATGCTATGCACACATGTGCTGTAGCAGAATGCGGAATTCATAAACACTTGCTAATAACATGGTCTGACTTCACAGATAAAGACAGTTTTTCAAGTTCTGGAGTTACCACTGTCATCGTTAAGGAGCCTTGCACTTGGCCAAGAGCTGACCACAAAGTACTGCAGGAATAGTATTCCCTCTTCCCTTACCTTCGGGTTAGGCTGTGGTACATGCCATTGCATTTATTATTACTGTCTTATTTTGAATAATGCTTGTTATAGCAGGAAGATATGGGGTATCTTTTCTCAATTGCAAAAACCTCTCAAGCCAAGAGCCTGGGGTCAGAGTTTCTGGGGTCCAGTCCCACATCAGTACAAAGTCATTCTTCATCCTGACAAGCCCTTCAGCTGCTCTGTCCTTCCTACACTGAAACTTAGACACTCCATCACCACATCTGAGCATGTCTCTCTCCTGACACCCTGCTGGGATTAGCTTCTCACATGCTTGCTTTCTTTTACTCTCTCTTCCAATGTATACAACGATTTGAATTTTCTAGCAATACACACATGTTATTATACATTTAAGAGAAGGTAACATCAAAGAAACAGAGTTTATCCTGAGGGCAGAAGGTGATGAGGTATTTCCTGGGGAAGTTCATACTATAGTCTTAGAGCTGCTAAATATTGTTTTTCTGAGGAGTTAAATATTTGGTAACCTTAGCAGTTTCTGTTAAGTTTATGTGTGGTGTTCTTTAACCAATGTTTAGTATGCAGTATGAGTTATTTGGCTGGGAATTGTACGGCAACCCAGTGATGGGAGAGCAGAATAGAGACTGTAAATTAATGGTACACACAGGTTTCTAAAGTTCCCACTTGAAAAGGCAGTGTTCTGCAGTTACAGCAACGGGGCCCTTTGATATGTGCTACCCTGAGGTGCTCTGCTGAACCCACCTTTGGCAACTTCTGTCAAGCCAAAGATCATTTCCCTTTGAGTTTGTACAGCAATTCAGTAAAGCCTAACTATTAGTTAAGATGCTAACAGTATAAATATTTACTGCTGTTACTGAGTTTCGGAGACAGCTACAAAGTTTGCAGCTATGTATAGCTGGAACTGGAAAAAGATGTTCTGTAACTGCAGAGAGATCCAAGAAGTAGCAGGAGAGAAGGCAGGAAAGGTGAGAGAGGTGCTGTACTTCAGCAGAGGTCTGGAGAGAAGGTCAAGCCAGGGAGTCTCTTGGTTTGTAGTCAAGAGACAGGAGGCACAGGAGCAACGAACAAGCACAGGAAGGGAGGTTAGGCTCAAACCATGGATAAAATCATGGAGGAAAGAGAAAGAGAAGCAGGAGCAGGCAGGAGCAAATATGATGCGATACTGAAGGTGAGAACACTCAAGCATCATTCTATAGATGTCCAGGTTCCAAGTACTGCCTTTAATATAGCCATTTGTGAGGAGGGGCATGCAGGGGTATATAGCCTGAGGTAGAGTAAGAGAATTTTAGCACCACAGCAGGCAGTCAGCTTTGTAATCCTAAACAAAATTTCATTCAGAAGAGTTATATTCTCCCTTTCTCATTATTGCAAACAATAAGAGAGCTGCCCAATATGTGTATGCTCCTACATGGTGGCACCCTTTGAGGGACACACAAGGAAATCATGAAACAGAATAAGCACTAGAAGGAGACAGATGGAGGTGCCTGATGGAGCAAAAGAAAGGAGCCCTAAGAATAACATGGGGAAAATGCAAAAGGAAGCAGAAATCCAGGAGGAGTCGGAGGATGCATTCAAAAAGGGATTCAGAGAGCTTAGAGAGCAAGCCAGGTTGGGCACTGGAAGCTGCTGTGTACCATAACAAGTGGAACTTGTCACCGGTATGTCTGGGATATTTCCAGGAACCTTTTTTCTTCTATGGGGTGCTGAGGAGCTGCTGCTCTGGATCCCTCTTGCAGTCCACCACTTCCTGTGGACTTCCTGCCAGAAGCTACGGCCAGAGAGAAATGAAGTCTGAAGCTGACATTGAGGAAAAGATGTAAGAAAAGGTTTTCCAAGGAGCAAGGTTGTCCTATGGCCTCAAAGTCTATATCCTTCCCATTGCTCTTTCAGTTTTGTTTGGTTTAACACTAGAATGTAAGGGGTTATTGTTGGTTTTAAAACCAATGCTTAATCCTCGTATTTGAAAATCTCTTTAGAATAATACTGCATTCCCATTAATTACTGCACCAAATAAAATTTATTTCAAAGTTCAGAAACTATCAAGTACACACATTGTTATTTATTGTGTCAGGAATTCCCACTTTCCCCCTCATTTCCGTCTCAAAGTTGCATTCTTCTACTGAAGAAGTAATTTCAATTGTAAGAAATATCTGAGATGATCGCTGATTGAGACATTACCCAACCCTGTCTCTACAGAAGTTTCTGCTGACCTTACATGTCTTGCTTTTGTTTTATTGTTTAACAAATTTGCTTTACTAGTAAGAGACATACTCACATTTTGTTCTGACATTATGTTTTCAACAAGATACTTTACTAATGCTCTGCAAGAACATTTTTGATTCTTTTCATTATCTACAAAGATTTCCATCTGAAGTTGCTATTTTTGTTTCATTTGGCATCTACATTTGGGAAAGAGTCAAGGGAGGAAGCGACAAATCTATCAGCTTAAGACGGGAAGCCCTGTGATTACAGAGCTGCTCATATCTTGTTAGAAGTTGCTTTTCCCTTTGGCTATTTCATACTAACATCCTTTCATGGGATAGTTTCTCCATTCACATCATTAAAATATAACATCAAAATATTTATTCATGAAGCACTGACTGTAATAAGCCTAATCTTGCCTGTTCTATACTCTACCATGCTTACACAGCACCCAAACAGCCAATTTTAATGGGACAGGGAAGCACAACTGTATATTAAATATAACACAGTAATAGCAGACTTACAAAAGGAATGGATCAGCCATCTAATTGCTATCTTGCTTATAAACTGTTTGCCTGGAAGATACTATGTCAGTCTTGTGTACCACCTTGCATGTGTATGTTCCTAACTTATTTCTGTAGCATCTTTCCTCCTTTGCCCGAGGCACAGAGGAAACAAGCAGCAATCATTCACTCCGGCTCCTTTCCCATGAAAAACACAGTGTATTTCAGCAACAAAGAAAGGGAGCTTTTTAGTTTGTTTCTCTCAGTAGCAATTTTCAGGGTCTCAATATGCTTATTACAGTAGAAAAGCACATGAGAATAAGTGCACTGATTAAGTTGTGCCTACCACAAACCCTGGATAGCAAATAAATAATAATAATAATAACAACAACAACAACATTGCAAAACAATGTAAATACCACTGTGATTAAAAAGCCTCCCTCTAAAGCAAAAAAGTCAGAGCACATAGGAGGAGTGTTATATCTGATAGCTGCCCTGAGTTGTACAGTATCTAACATCTCCTATCCAAAGCTCTCACCATTCCTCAGAACAGCCCTCAGGAAGCAGAAGGCATTTTAATTCCCAGTCACTGGTCCCGAGAGGACATTGGTGCTTCCATGTACCTCCTTTAACTCTTCCAGTTGCATTGCAACACTTAACAGGGGAACCACAAGGACATGGACAATTAACAGCAAAGCTTGAAGCAAGGCTGCCTGAAAGAGAAGGGAAGTTAGGGCTATACTGAACCAGAGCCAAGCAGTCAAACCATGGTACTTACACAGTAAATAACTGCGATGACAACTTTGCTCACCTTTCAGCACTTGCCCCTTTTAAACAATTCTGTAGTATCTTGTGCCCTTACTCCTAACAACATATCACCATGGGTGTTGACATTTAACCTGTTTGTCAACAGATCCATTTACATCTCATTTCACTGGCACCCCATGCAAGAGCCAGTAAGTGAAGAGCATTTTAGCACAAGTGATGAAAGATGTCATTGCTGGTGCCCTTTAGCACTGCCTGCACTGCCGTGAAGTATAGCTACCATTAGTAACAGAGATTTGAATTCGATGCCTCCTTTCGCCCAGCAAGGTCAAAAATTTATGGTTTTGACCTTTTCTCTCTCATTTGATGTTGGAGTGGGTTTGGGTTGTGTTACCAAAGAATAACACCAAATCAAATAGAGTTGATGCAGGTTCAGTGTGAAGTGATGCAGAGAAAGAATTACACCTCTCCCTGATAAAAATTACTTCAACGACTTTAATAACAAGGGCCATAACATTTCACAAACTTTACAGAAAATGTTGTAAGAGCGTTAAAACTTTCAAGGGGGCACACAAGAGAATGCAGTGATTCCAAGACGACCTACCTTTATTCTTGCCACTATATGGTTTTCCCATGTGTATTTCTCAAGGTCTCAAATATGTTTCAAGAAGAGCAAGTTTTGTTTTGGTATAAAGGTCTGTGTTTGTGAAATCAGCATAACTTTAAAGTGCTGTGCTTTTAGCAGGCTGTAAACTGTTTTGACTCAGTTTGGGTTGGTCACTTTGCACATGCAAGCTAGAAAGGCACACAAGCCCTTGTGCTGCATTCCCCTGATTTGACCAAGTTGGCTTAGCCAACTATAGACTGCTGTCTATAAGCCTGGGAGGTTTAACGGACTCTTAAACTTTTCCCTGATCCTTGTTTTTAGGGCCAACCAGACTTGAACTATTTGTCTGAATCACTTTTCAGCACTGGAGTCCTCTGATGTGCAAAGTTGCCATATGGGCTCCAGCACTCTCTTCTTGCCCCATCACCAGCGTCTCAGCACGTGAGGAGCAAGAGTGCTGCTTTCCATGAACACTGCTGACAGAGGGCAACTGCCCAGCCACTGGGGAAAGGGACATTTTAGGGACTGCTGGCTCTTCACTAAGCGTGACAGAGTTGCAAAGCTCACCCAAGATCAATCCTGCAAGTGTTTAGGACTGGGGATTAACTCAGTGCATTGCAGGCTCAGTAAGAAACCATTTTTCAAATAACAAGTTGCTCTGCAGTCTCATTATCTGGAATGTTTTTTCTTTCTGCCCCTCCCCGCCTCCTTTCTTTTTTCTCTACAAGGAAGCATTGCTTAAATGCATACATAATAACTGTGCAGAGATTCAAACATATCTTCTGTGATGCTGCAGTACTGCTGGCATATTGCATTCAATTTTGGTATAGTTTGGCTTACTTCTAATTTATTTTCTTCCTGTTTTCAACAGGAGAAATACATCACTTTGACAGGGAAGGATTTAGAGCAATTCTGGACACTCATAAAACATGTTGATATGAGAGATCCTCAGATAACCTCCAAATTTTTGTGCTTTTGGCTTTGCTTTGTTTTGCATCTGTAGATCCTCCCCCTGGCTGCAGTACCACCAGCCTAAGTAAACATAGCCTTCCTCGAAGATCATCTTTCTCAAACTTTCTGCTAGGATGCATAACTTCATCAATTTCCCAAGTTTCAGATCTGACTTTGGGATGTCTATTTGCATTCAAGCTATCCATTTTAGCATGCACACAAGCCGTCCTCTGCTGTCAGGGACTTTGGCAAGAACTGTTGCTTAACAGTGTCTTTGGAAATATAAAGTCATACATAAGCTATGAAATAGGTTGTTATTGTTATATGGATATTTTTAACACATTTGAGCATTGAGTAACTAATACAAACATCTTTTTACCCTCATTGGCTAAATCCAGAGTGCTTCCTCTCTGGCTTTTGTAGCCTAGCAGGAGATGTAATTTGTGCCAGCCCACACAGGGCAAGGGGGCAAGACATAAGCTATAAATTGCATATCACTTTTTGCTGCTTCTCACTGCTACAGTGACCTTTCTCCCTGCTGTGAAACTTCATGTCCAAATTTCCTCCCAAATACTACAGGATGCTGCAAGTACTAACTAAAAGAAATGCAGAGAGGCAGGGAACAAAGACAACAGTTAAATGGCCATTAGCAAGGCTAACAAGACAATAGGAATATCTGTTACAACACAGGTTCTTATCCGAGTAACACCACTATGAGAGAATATTATATCCAGTAATGTTCCTTGTCAGACTTAAAGGATTATAAGTACCTAGGTTGCTCCTTATATAGATACTTCAAATTCACTTTGTAAAACCATGAGACAGATACACTAAACACCTACCTCTGGCTGCAGCTCGTGACTTGCTTTGCATACCGCTGTGGTCCACTGTGTCTGTGCTCAGCCCTTCATTTCTGGTCAAGAACACGGAGGCATGGAAACTCTCCTAACTACAGGATAACTTCAGATATGTGGGTACTTCCCCAGAACCAGCGCAGTAGCCTGTTGTTTTTGTTACTACAGGTGGCCAGTGCTTTTCCAGGCAGTTTGATTCCTCCAAGGAATGCTGTATTTTTAAAGCCACTCAATTTTCACAGTGTTGGCTTTATATGGTATGAGTTGACTCCTAGAAACTACAAGAAAACAGAATCTTCCAAGTTTTGCTGTTCCTAAAGTGCTGCTAGACTGAACTCTATGTGTTGGATACTCTGCCCCACACCCACACCCCACACCCTCTGACCACCAAGCCCCATGTCACATAGGGCCTTCTACGTGTTTTTGAACACTTCCAGGGACAGTGATTCCACCACTTCCCTGGGCAGCCTGTTCCAGTGGCTGACTAACCTTTCAGTGAAGACAGTTTCCTTAATAGCCAGTGTTTCGTGGTTTTGTTTTTAATATATATACATACATATATATATATATATAACATTATTTAGTATTCTACCTGCCTGCTGGTTATCAGCATTTGGAACCTCACCACCACAGTATCTGCGGAGCATTGTCACTAGCACAAGAACATGACCCCATGCTCAGAAATACAATCTTAAAGAAAGGGTTACCTCACTGAATATTTTATGCTCTTTGTTTTTCTTTTTGCTTAGCAATTAGAAAGTGCCCTTTGTTTGTGTTTCGGCAGAATTATTGTAGTAGGACACTACCAAAAAAGGCAAGGAAAGAGTTTCCATGCAAGTCAAGATTTCTCTTTTATTTTTCTAACAATGACAGAGCCACAAAATAGGAGCATGTCAGATGTGGGCAGTCTGGAATTTGGTTAAACAGGAATGAAACAAAATCTGCAAGTGACAACTTGCTGTTGTAACAAAGATTACCTCAAACGCAGGAAATGTTACAGAGTAAACCTCTTTTTGTTTGCATTTCAAAACAGTTGCTAAAATACTGCTTCTCAAGACTTGAAAATACCCAGTGCATATATTCCTTTCATGCTCTCCTCAGCAGGGCTTCAGTATGGATTGGCCCCACTGATTCCTCAGACCTGAGCTGCCATGCACATTTGTCAGGGGTTTTTCCCCCTTTCTTTTGGTGTTGGTGTGGAAGGAAAAGGTGGAGCAGTTGGGTGAAGCCAGCTCCATCCCACACCCCCAGCCACAGCCAGCCTAGCCCCTGGAGCAGGCTATTTTCTCATCATCGCATGACTAGTATAACCACAGGCACTTGAAGTGCATGGGAACTTTTCCAGCCAGTGTTCAGAGGGCAGCACAACCTTTCTGCTGAGGAGGGTCTTACAACATATTTTCTACTTTTATCCTTTCAGTAAGTAGGTTGCCATCACTGTCAGTGCACCAAGATGGACCCCAAAGCTGGCACCACTGGAAAACAGCTCTTCTTGAATCCTTCATGTAATTCGAATTTCACGCCAGCACCACGCTGGTGACAGCAACAGCCCGTGCATTGTCTCAGGCATGTTCATCATGATAAGCTGTGCCAAAAATGGTTGAACTGCTCATTTCATGGTTACTGCTCAAGAGCTCACAAGACAGACAGTGAAGCCTTGCTAGGCTATGTGATATGTTCCACAGCACAGTACCTGCAGCATGTGGTGGCAGCTCACAAGGCTGGTAAGAGCCATTTTAACTCTTGCATGTACTGCCACTGCCTTTTTGGGTTCTCCTCCAGTTAGTGAGGAGCCTGGAAGCCCCTGAGCAGGGTTAACCAGCTCCCTGCTGGGGCTCTCATTAGGAGCAGCTGGGGCATTGCTGTTTCTCCTGTGCCTCTTTTTCCATCTGTTTCTATGTTTCTGAAAAGCCTTGCCAAGAACACCCCAATTTATTTAGCTCTCAAGTCTGATTTGACTTGAAGCTTCTCAGCCCCCCACCCTTGGGTCTGACCAGATCATTGGAGCAGAATTCACAAGATTTCCAAAAAAGAAAACAACAGCAAGAAAGCTGATTAGACAAAACTGCTGGAAATCTCCAAGAATTAATGTACAGACTAGATGTGATAGCTTCCCAGAATGGCATCTTTCCAACTGCAGTGTCCATATCACTCCAGTCAATGACAAGACAGATTAGGCACTGAATTCCTGCCAGCTGATACACTAGAGCGTTCTTATTTATGAGAAATGTTGCAATTTGGTAGGGTTTGACCACTCCTTTGAACTTTGGATGTTTGCATTGCCTGATTTTGGCAAGTTTGCACCTCAGTGAATAGCTGTGTGCTGTTCGAAATCTACATGACCACAGCAGCGATACCTTTCATTTATAAATGTGACCCACGCATACATAGGCTACACAAGGACTGGTAAACAGAGAATGCGATTAAGCAAGAGAGGAGACACAAAGCTGGACTAGACTGGGAGAAATTTGAAGATGTTTTGCATGTTTCAATTTCCATGCTGTCTGACAGAAAGCTTGATAAAAATCCTATGTCAACCACAAAAACGGAACGGCCAATTAATTACTAACACTGTTTCAAGTGACTTCTAAATAAAGGAGAATACGGCTGCTTCAAGGCTGGCATTTTAGGTATGAAAATCAGTTTCACGTCAGAGGTCCTCCACTCTGCTCTGCTGGGAACCCTCTGCCTTGCCAGCTCACTGGGAATTCAGTTCTGCAAAACCCCCTGAAAGATGCTACTAGCTTCAGCCCACAGCTGATGCCTGCAAACTGGGAGCATTGGTAGCTAGTCTGTGGGACAAAACCACCGGTGAGCTTTACAGAAACACAGAAAAGTCTTTGCAGAAAAGAAAGAATTGAAACAAACTTCTAGCTGTGAATTCTCTATTGCAGTGACAGTGTGTGGCTAAAACCCCAACTATCAGTGGCTAAAAGGCACAGGCCAAAATCAGATCTTTCTACTTTTGAAATACAGGGGAATTCATATTTAAGCGTTCAGGCCTAACTCCTGCAGACTTACATTTGCAACTAGATCCACAGTGTCCAATCCACAACAAGGAGAAACCAAGTCTTTTGGCAAGCAAGGAGAGAGGTTCTTGTGACTGGCTTTCCAATTTTTGCAGACTAACTTCTGAAAACTACAGTTTTTTCCCTTGCTTCAGTTTATAACTGGATTGCTGGGATAAAAACGCAGATTTGGGATCAAACTCTGCTTCTTGCAGTAGAACAGATTGTTTTGTTTGACTTGTCTCCTACGGAGGTCAAAGAAGGGCAGTTATTTTTTCACAAATCTAAATGGGTATCAAACGATGGTTAAAATAGGAGAATAACCCCCAGAGCTCTGGCCTCTCTGCATAGGTGCAATTCTGTCATTCAGCTGAACTCATTCCAGAGCTATATTAACCTGACTGCAGGTCAGCAGATGGCAAGCAGGACACAAGGGCAGAGTGGGACAGGAGAAGAGACCTGTTAAACCCTGAACTCACAACTGGATCTCTGCCAGCGGCTGTTCAAAGTCTCTGGATGCTGCAGGCAAGCCAGGGGCAGGCAGGACTGTGCACCAGCACAGGCGGACGCTGAACCAGGGCCTTGTGCATTGGTTTATTTTAGAAAGTTCAGGATGCTGTTACTGGACAGCCTAAATATAGCTCTATCAAAATGGAAAAACAATCTGGGTTCAGCCATGTACAATCACAGACCTCTTCACACTTCAAACACCAGGACGTGCTGTACAACATGCAAAAACTAGCTCTTTGTGGGAGCTGAGGAGGAAGGAAGGTGCCAAAGGAGGGAGGACAGACCCTGAGCAGAAATCAGGTCCCTCCAGCAAACACAGCAGCAGGTAAGTGCAAGGGGACTTCAGTCTGTGGGGCAAGCTGGCTTCTACCAGAGCAAGAAACAGCTGCACCCCAAGGACCGACAAAAAAGAGAAATCTGTAGAGAAAGCAAATGGTAATTACATGTTTCTAGAGCTCTGGTTCTCCAAAATCTTACTCTGAAGCAAGATGTGAAGGAAGTCTGTTTTTAACTTCTGCAAGCAGTCCTGGCCAAACATCTTCCCTCCCCCTTCCCTACTCGCTAGAAATCCCCTTCATTACTCACACACAAACAAGGCTGTTGCCATAGAAGTCTTCTTGACTTGGTTAAAAAGTGATTCAAGAGGATCACCCGGTGGCTGAACCGGCTTATGCTGAGAGTAAGGCAGAAGAAACCAGGCCCTCTCCAGTGGCTGGGGCTGCAGGGAGAGCCCCAGCTCTCCCATTGCAGCTTGCCAATCTTGATCTCTGGTTTTGCTCAGAAAATGAAGCTGAACAGGAAATTATTGTGCTGTGTGACACAGAGCAGTGTATTATGCAGTATTAGGAGGATCGTGTTCATGAAATGTTATTTTTCCACTTTAACAGTTAAACCTTTGGACTAGGTTTTTTTAATGTAATTTTCATTTTTTGCAGTTATTTATGTTTTAATGCTCTCCTCCTCCAAAGGATAGCATCCCCTCCTCTTGCACTAGTGCACAAACTGTGTGTCTCCACCGCAGCCCAGGGGCCGAGGGAAGGGAAGGCACACGCCAAGCAGGTGGCAGAAATCATCCCCACGTGCCTCTTCACTACCAACTGATGCCAGGCTTCTGGTCATGTGTCTAGATTTGAGGACAAAGCATGAGGCATAAGGGGAGGCAAAAGGAAGGGGCCAAGTGGGCCTTTCCTCCAGCGGGCAGAGATGTGGTCTCACCTCCTGTATCTTTCAGAAATGGTCTGTAGCAAAGTGCTGGCATTGTAAGGGGCTATGTGACCCAGAGAGTGCAGGATGGAATAATTCACCCATCTCCAAGAGTAAGGATAAAATAAAGTATACACTGCTCAGCTCATTGTAAACATTAATAACCTTCCTTGTAGACTTTCTGATGGGCCTCCTCTAGCCACTGCTGTGTGCTGGAGCAGCAGTTTGGCACAGCCATTGCAGACACATGCCCTCTCTGGAACATTCACAAGATTAAAGGTCCCTCTTGCCTCAGAGAAACTGCACTTCTTGCATGCTTGTTAAAGACAGGGGCTGCCAGACTCCAGAGGTGGCACAGCAGCAAGCCTGCCCTGCTGTTACCAAACACCCCTTTGCCAACAAAGTAGCCAGGGGTAGGATGCAGCATTCTACCTTTAGTAGAAAGTGAAGGATGGAGAGAAATCTGTGGGGCCTGCCAACAGGATGGGGGCAAGGGTGACACAGGGGAAGGAGCCAGGTTTGTTGGGGGGATGGGGATACTTGGAGAAGGTGGGAGGACAGCCACATCCTCACCAGCTCCCCTAGGAAATGGCAACTGGCTGCTGAGCTCCAGCTGCAGGGTCTGTGGTCTGACCCTGCCCTAGGCTAAGCACACTGCAGTACCCAAGGTGCTGGGTTACTCTCTGAGGAACAGGATCATAGAATCACAGAATAGTTAGGGTTGGAAAGGACCTTAAGATCATCAAGCTTCAACCCCCATGCCATGGGCAGGGACACCTCACACTAAACCATGTTACCCAAGGCCTCGTCCAACCTAGTCTTGAACACTGCCAGGGATGGAGCATTCACAACCTCCCTGGGCAACCTATTCCAGTGCCTCACCACCCTAACAGGAAATAATTTCCTCCTTATATCCAATCTAAACTTCCCCTGTTTAAGTTTTAACCCATTACCCCTTGTCCTATCACTACAGTCCCTAATGAAGAGTCCGTCCCCAGGATCCCTATAGGCCCCCTTCAGATACTGGAAGGCTGCTATGAGGTCTCCATGCAGCCTTCTCTTCTCCAGGCTGAACAGCTCCAACTTTCTCAGCCTATCTTCATACAGGAGGTGCTCCAGTCCCCTGATCATCCTTGTAGCCCTCCTCTGGACTTGTTCCAACAGTTCCATGTCCTTTTTATGTTGAGGACACCAGAACTGCACACAATACTCCAGGGGAGGTCTCATGAGAGCAGAGTAGAGGGGCAGGATCACATTCTTTGACCTGCTCGTCACACTCCTTCTGATGCAGCCCAGGATACAGTTGGCTTTCTGGGCTGCGAGCGCACTGCAAATGAAAGTATGAAACCAATCTTTTTATTAGCTGTTGGTTAATTAATAGTAACCTACTGTACCCTAGGTGAGACAGAGGTGCTACAGGAGATTTTGCTTCTGGCGGTGTGACCAGAGGCTCTGCCACAGTGCAGGACATGACACAAGGAGGCACAGGAGGGTAGGACAGGCACTGGATGTTGGCTTTTCCTATCCCAGGGAGTTTGGTAGCTTCAATAGTAGACATGTTTTTCTGTTATTTTAAAACACACCCTGAAGTTCAACGTAAACCACTGTCACAGGCCTGAGGTTGAAGACAGTGCTCATGGCGTATTGTGGATGCATATGGATCTAATTATTGGGGGAGCATTAACAAAATAATGTCTCTCTGCTGACTTTACTGGGTCTCCAAAGACATAATCTGAAAGAACTATTTGACATCTTTAGAGTGTTAAGGCTAAGGAAGGATTTTTCTTATGTTCTTTAGAACCTGAAAATGTGGGATGCATACAATGTATTTTTCCATTCTAATTAGCATTTTCATTGGCTAAACTGTGCCTGGCCCTGATACTTTTAAGAGACCCACTGCTTCCACATGCCACAAAAGCCACTGAGGAAAACATATGCTAAGACAATGTAATTATGCAGGATCTTAAGCAGCTTCCAGTTAAGCAATGGTGAAATACTAATCTAAAAGCTTTAACCAGTCTTTGATGGAAAATTTAACTGTTGGAAGAGGAAGACAGAGGGTGGAAGGGGAACAGAGAGAAAAGAAAAAGACTGCAGAGTGGAGCAGCATAAAACCCACTGATCAAAAGCTGTTTGATGAGTTAAGTGCCGTTATTTGAATAGAAGAACGGAAGAGGAAAGCTTGAAAGTTGTTCCCTTTGCAGATGCAAGCTCAAAAGATCACCTGTCTGCTTGGTATTTAATTTGCAGTATTGATGTGCTAAGCTGCTTCCACACACAGTAAGTCAAGGAGTAAAGAGCAGAAGGTAACTGCCAGCCCATACGGACAGTGACTTGCTTCATTTATTACTCAGGGAAGTGTGTCCATTTTGCAAACAGAAGTGGCATTTTCCTTGCTCGGCAGCACTAAGTGTCTTATTACAGCAGGACTGTCAGGGCAAGAGACTTATTGACAGCTTGGGTTTAAAAGTGCCCAGTGCCCCGTGACTCAGTGAAAGCCAGCCTGATGCAGACATGGCCACTGATACCTCTTTGAAGGACACGAATATACTACAGTGATGCCAGAAGTTCTCGGGCGTTATTTATCTGGAAACGATGTTCTGAAAGGGAAAATAAAAGCATTTTGACAAGCTGCCCATGCCAAATGTGAAGTGCTTTGCTGTCCACTGCAAGCAGGCAGGGTGAGAAAGAGGAGGTATGCTTCCCAGGCCTGCTGTGAAGTCAAACCCAGCTTTTGCCTCTGCTGAAATAGGCTAGATGCTCAAGAGCTCAACAGACAGAAAGCAAGAGAGACCTGTTCCATCACCCACAACAGCACTTCTCCCCTAGCAGTTTTCAAGCAGCTAACCAAAAAAAACAAGCACAGACTGGTAAAACACTTGAAACATGCCATTGCCTTTGCATGTCACTGTCATACATCTCAGGTGCTTCAAAGCCTACAATCTGGCTTTTAGGTGAGGCACTGGAAAAGCTATTGCTGGTGAAGCTGAGCAGAACATCATGCAGTGATGAAGCCCTGTAGGACAGCTCTGCCTTTCTCAGGCCAGAAGCTTCACACTTAATTTGCAAGGCCCCAGGACTGAGGCTTTCTGCTCTGTCTGAACTTTTCTTGACCTGCTTGCAGTTTTGGTTTACTTCGTTTTGTTTCATTCAGCTGTGGCAGCAAGTTCACTAAATGACTGCAAGTGCAAAGCAAATTTGTTCACTTGTGTATATCTTTGCATGCTACAACCATTTATAAGCTTTATAGAGATTGCAGTTTTTCTATGCAGAATGAGATACTTACGACTAACAGGATAATGTAGTGTAGGGGAGGACAGGTCTGCTACAACAGCTGTTGAGAAGCGGACAGGCCAAGGTGCAGAGAAGCACAGGCATGGGACAATGAGAGATGCGGCACAGGCTGGCACTGGTGATCCCACAGCTATAAACATCTCTCCCATATCAGTTCAGTAAAAGTGGAGCTAGACAAAACTGGTTTTAGGGTTAAAAAAAAAAGAACAAATAAATAGTACCCAACATATGTAAAAGGCATCACATACCGTAAATTCCAATAGAACACGGAGCTGCAGACCAGTAAAGAAAGATAAATGTGTAAAAAAAACACGTTAGCTTATGAAAAGTACTCCAAGTGGATCCTAGATCAAGGAAGGAAAAACCATCAACCTGAAATCCCATCCCTGGCAGTGTTCAAGGCTAGGTTGGATGATGCTTGGAGCAACTTGGTCTAGTGGAAGGTGTCCTGCTTGTGTCAGGGGTGTGGAACTGGATGATCTTTAAGTCCCTTCCAACCCAAACCCGTCCATGATTCTATGATTCTCCAAATATCAAGCTTCTCTTCACAAAGCACTTCAGATTCCCCCCATTCACTGCAACAACCCCAGCCCCACCAGACTGAGACCGTGCACCTCGGGGCACAGAGGATCACCCTGACACCAGGAAAAGGGGGAGAAATTAAATGTGTAAAACAATTTTAACTGCACTGTTATCCTTTCTTTTTCTGTAACAGATCTAGACTTGCAGTGACTGTTGAATTACTGCTAAGGTTTCTGCTAGTGTAAGGTGAACTTCCTTTTCACCTGTAAACAAGACTTAAAAATTGCTGGAATTAATGAAACGAGGTGACATTGAAATGACAAAGAGGCCATGGATAGGAAAGAGCCTACTGATCTTCTGTGGGTTTGCTCTAGCTGTCACAATCCCTGTGACTGAATCGCGGTACAGGGTGACTTCTGGAGGTCAGATGAGGCATGTCTGGGAGCTGCGCAGCACAGCGTGTTCCTGGGTGAGGGACAGCTATTTCAGCAGGAGCGGCAGCAGGGGCATGCTTTCGCCCACTACGAGCAAATTACTGTCTTTCCCGGGAAAGGGAACAGGAACGGATCTCACCAAGGAAACAAGAATCTTGGGACAGACGAACTGCAACACACATTATTGATGTTAAAATACTGAAGATCAGGCCAGAAAATGCTACAGCCAAATTGATTTGGAAGGGCCAAGCTGGATTCATGAGGAGGAGGCTAGCAGAGGACAGTATGTGTGTAATTTGTAACTTAACCCAGGCTGCAGTGGTATGCAGACACCAGCTGTCATACCCTCCATGGATGCATAGAAAACATTTAACATGATTTAACAGGACTATCTGGATCAAGTGATGCTGAAGTTTGTTTTTCACAAGACCTTTGCTGATAGTGTTTTCTTTATGGACCTTTCCCTGCCAAACTGTCACTAAAACTCAGCAGGATGCAGTTTCTTCTCCATTTTCCCTGGGAAAAGAAAAGCACTGCAGTTCAGTGGGGCTCTTCATACTAGCAGGTATCAAGCCCCTAACAGTCTTTAATCAAGTTCTCTTTCTTTTTTTTTTCTTCACAAATGGGGAAAGGGGTATTTGCAGCTTCTAGGTTAAAGCACCTGGGAAACACCAACCACAAAAACCCAGAGGCTTGGGAGGCCTTGGGGGGGATTTTGGGGGGTATGTGTGTGTGTGTAACTTGCAACGCACTATCATGCAAACTGCATCAGCGGAGAGCACCGACTACCAGTTCTGTAATCAGAGTTTTTATGAACTCCAGGAGCTGCAATGTGCTCTGGATGGATGTACCTGGATGCTGGATCCAAGCCTGCCTAACCAGCTCAGTGTTATGAAACTTATGGATATCATCAAGCTTTGGATCAATAGAAGCACAAGACTCTGGCAAACCTTCAGAAGGGCAATATTTTCAAAGGTCATTGCCAATTTTGCAGTACCAGATTTTTAGTCTAATGTTCAGACCTATGGCACCTGCTTTACAGAATACAAAAAAGCTGGTCTTTGCTCCAAACACCTTACTCTTTAAACACATGGATCTCATACAGTCAATGCTGCTGCTAGAATTAATAGTCTACTAATCATGTTAGCTTTTACTTTTCAGCATATGCTGATGTCGTACTTCTGCGGCCAAGTTATCTATAACATGATGAATAGTTTTGTCTGCTTCTAATTTTCAAGTAATACTGGGAAAATTTTAGATTTAATCGGCAGAACTTGACGTTATTCTATGGTTTTGTTCTTAGCATTGCTCTCACAATTCAAATATATTCCCAGTGCTCCTCTTTCAAACTCTTAATAGCAGTGGGGGTGGGTATATCCAAGATTTCCTCTCTCCATCATTAAGAGTGGGACTCACTCAAGAGGTGAGCCAGTTTCCCATTACTTGCTGCAGAGACTGAACTACATGTGTCACCAGCCCAGCACCTGGGCTGTTGTCACGGTGGCTGACCCAGCAGCCACCCTGTGGCTTAGATAGGGACCATGGAGCAGGAGAGAGGCTGCTGCTGGAGAATATCCCTCCCTGAACCTTTCTGGAAACCAGTCTGACTCTGGGACCCACAGCACTGCAATATTGCACTTCCAAAGCAGCTGATGGTGTGGAGGGCAGGCACAGTGGCTCTCCTGTGCTGTCAGAGGGGTTGGGAGGGTCTAGTGCCCTGCAGCATGTCCACAGTCCTTGCATGATTTGGACCACACACTGTTAAAGGAAAGTGCTGGGGCAAGTTTTGATGTGTTATGTTCCCTTTCCCATCCTGGCAAGATAAGTCATATTGCATGGTGAGTTCATTATGTTCCATATTTGTTGATCTAAGTGAGACAGAATGAGCTAAGACTGATTTTATTTGGCTGGAAAGGGCTGAACAGCAGCTAATATTAAACACCTCTCATGTGAAGCAGGAACATTGGTACTGAAAGAATTATAATGACTTAATGTGAACATTAATAAAGTGTTCATGAATAATACATTTTAAATTATTACCTAGATACTGGCTGGCTGGAACACCAACCTTAGTCCATATTTCTCTGATACTATTTAACCTTGTCACTAATTTAGGGAATTAGAGGCACTAGAAATCCTAGCTGTGGGGGAATATGGATAGACCTCGTAGCATAATCCTTGTCCCACTCACACATTGTTTTGCTTTTGCTCCTATAAAAGAGGGTAACAAAATGAAATCTAAGAATGCAGTCCATAAAATGAAGCCTATACTGTGTCTATCTATGGCCTCTCCACACAATGACATGGGGCTTCCACCAACCCAGGCCATGCACTCTCTGTAGGAGCTTGGCAGAGGTGCAGGAGCCATTTTCCTGTGAGGCTGCAAGTACCTCCAGCAGGTCCCCATTAGTTCCATGTGTTGCTGGTGTGGCCAAGAACTTCATTGTGTCTGACAGAGCAGACAGCAAATTCAGCCCATCTCCCTTTGACTGTGAGAGTCAAGATTAGGATTCCTTTGGATTAGGACTAGGATTCATCCCACTAGGCACAAATTTCCAAGCAGTGGATGGAGGAGGCAGGTAACACTGGAATACAGAGGCTTGTAAAGTGACACACTGGGCTTCTCTCCACTTTCCCGGTTGGCTGCTCAAGTAGCTGTATCCATTTCCAGTACCCAGCACACTCCCCATGCACCTCCTGCACGGCTGCTTTGTGCAGCCATGAAACTGCACCTCTAGCAAGTGTGCTACTAACACAGGGTACAGCTGCACAAGCAGTTTATTCTGAATGAAGTGAAGGTGTGCATTTACAATGTAAGTGTAGCTGCTAGTGGCAAGTTCTCAGAGGGAGCCTCTTGCCTTGGAGAAAATTTCCCTCTATGATTAGGCAACTTTTCACTTACCACAGTCTGTGAATGGGATCTTGCTGTGGAAAACATGATGTGATATGTGGAAAACATGATGTGATATAAATGCGCAACTCCACAGTCACTTGTTTGTATAGGTGTGCCTTTAGAAATGAGAGTTGCAACCAGAGTAGACCTTGAAAAGAGCCCTGCTGCTGGCCAAACAATGCTTTCAAAGGACTTTCAAACACTGACTGCCTCATGTGGGATTTGTAAACTGTTTTGTTATATGAATCACTGCAGCACCCGAGCCTGAGTCTGGAGCAGTTTATAGTTAAAAACACCATGCAGCTGTAATATAATAACAAAGCAGTTCCTCTGACTAAAACTGGCCGCAGTCCTGGGGGCTTTTCTCTTGCTTTCTCAGTCACACCCTTCCCTTAAATCTCCTCCTGGGTCATGCAGCTGACCCCAAGTTGAGGGCCTTTAATGGTTTGTCTAAACCAGCAAAATGAATTTCCAGACCAGAAGATTTAGGGTTTGATATATAGATAAAGAGTGAGCTTTAGTACCATCTCAGTTTTGACTCATGAGCAATGCCTGACCTTACTGATGTGCCCCCAGCTGGTTTTCACAAACTGAGCTATCAGGGAAAATATCCATCCTCAGATTCCCAAGCATCATAAGTGTCATGTGGATGTCACCAGAAGGCCATGCTTAATGAGCACCCACACTCCTCTCCTCTGCCGGATCCCAAACCACTGTGGCCTCTCAGGAGCTTTAACATCTGCGGACTTTTTAGTGCTCTTGGGTACATCTGTAGGTGACGGCTGTTGGATTTCTTCTGGCAGTGCAAACACCCAGAGAAGGCAGCCAGCAAGCACGTTGCACATGATCAGGTACAGCCACATCTTCCCAGCCAAGCAATGCTATGCAGGACTGTTCTTTAATTGGGATTGGGATTGGGGTAGGGCAGCAGAAAGGACATGTTCTTTGTTCATCTGATTTCATCAGGTTTTTTTTGAAGACTGAATTAAAGTAAGGGAATGCATAGAAATACATTTTTGCAGTAACCCAATTTGAAGTTTTGAATTTATGAACATGATCATTAAGAAAAATAAAAATCCTCCTTTTTTTTTAAGAAAACCTCAAAATCTGCAGAGAAATGTTACCCAAATTTCCTCAGATTTTACCCAAACCAAGACTCCTGTCCAAGCCAGGCACTTTCAGAGAAACAAAAGCAGTTAACAAAGCTGGATCATTAGCATTGTGTAGAAGCCCAGTTTCAGCTGTTTGTATTGGAAATGTTCATGCTTTCTTTTTCCTCTTTACCAGTTCTAATAAACCACATAGTTTAGGGGAAAGAGATACTACAACACCCAAACTCCTTACAGTTCTCAGTGATCAGTGATGTCTCTAGCAAGCCAGGCGTCTGGTTTTGTCGTCTATCCAGACACCACCCCACCATGCAGTCCACCAGGCAGTACACAAAGTGCCTATGTGCTGCACAAGCTCTACCTACCAGCATCCACTTTAAGTGATAAAAGTCCACAGGACCAGGTGTCTCTAGGCCAAGCATTCCAGTAAGTGAAATTTATTGTTTTAATATTCCTTTCTCCCATTTCTCCATCAAGGGATCTTCCATCACTAAATCAGCATGACTCAGCCTACTGCAGGAAGACAGAAAACAGGACAAGTGCAGGCTGTCTAAAAATAAAATGGAGTCAAAGAAGTCCTCTGCAACACTGAGCTTTACTAAGCACCAAGATGACTCAGAAGAGCTACTCTGTGAGGTCAACGGAAGAAGCAAGTAGAAAGAAAAGGTTATAATTGGTGTCAATATTACAAGAATGGGTGAAAATCGTCCTGGACTCCATAGCTGAGATAGAAAACTTATGTCCTGCACACAGCAGGAGCAGGCCACCAGTTCCCTCCATCCCAGTGCCTTTGTCATCACACTGCCTGAGGAGGGCAGGAAGGTTTGAGGGTGAGCATTTGCCTTGTGCTTTGCCCTCTCTCTGTGTCCAAGGCCAGAAAGATAAAAGCATCTCCTGTCTCACTGTCCACTGGCAATTTCTCACTGCCAGAGAAAAACGAACTCTGCCACACCCTGTCTTATAGATGGCCCAGATCTATCATCCAAGGGAAAGGTCGCAAATAGCATCTTTAGCCTTCCCACATCAACCATCCATGTGGGAGCCACTAGATCCACCCTTCCCTGTATGTGGTCCTTCCAGCTCCTACAGGATACCTAGAAGTGTTCTATTTCTAATAATGGTGAAAGAAAGTAGTCTCTGATGGCATGCAAGTGCACAAGAACATGGTAAAAACATGATCCAGAGGGTTTATGATCTGATTAAAGAGTTTAATTCTTTATACACACTGTAAAACTGAAAATCCAGGGTAGGTCCATTTGAAAACAAAGCAAACCAGATAAATGTGAGCTGTTTCACACTGGGCTATGGGTATATTTATGTGGAAGGCTGAACAAATAAATTAGTGGTTTCTTTTCTGATAATGTAAATACTCCAAGAACACTGGAGATCCCAGTGAAGTCATCTGGAAGGGGTTGTAATGCAGTGCAGATGTGAAAGTGCTTGAAGGGAAAGAGGGAGCGTCCAAGCCTTTCCTGAGACTCTCATAACACCCTTATGACAGTGATCCGCCTCAGTGTTGTTGTTGGCATGGCTTGCTCAGCAGCCATCACAGCCCAGCTTCATAATTGAAGCTACAGGCCCAATTCATTAAAAGAAGATTTACTGGTGTTAAGAGGGTTTTGTTATAGATCTTGTTTTCATAAATGGGGCTCTATAGTGCATTATGTGTGTGATTTACAGAGGAAAGAAAAAACTCTGAATTATGGGGAGAGCTGCATGTGAGCAAGTTTCTTGGAGTGCAAATAGTTTAGTATGGAAACGAGATACAGATCTAGGGGAGAAGGAATTCATTTTCCTCCTATCTGCTAGTGCCCCAGGAGACTCACAGCAAGACACAACCACACTGGCATTGTTGCAGTGCTCTGTACACCACTCTGCTCCCGCTACTGTCCTATGTGCTCCATCAGCTCCAGGGAAAGTGGCAAGTAGCAGGGGGGCCCCAGCTCCCACTGCTCTCTGTCTCCTATGTGTAGTGCCTCCTGTCTCAGAGAACTGCTCACTTAAGTGATGAGGCCCTGCAGATGTTTTCTACACTTGGAGTGACTTTTCAGCCGGACTAGCTGAAAAGGAGAGGGGAACTGCCAGCTATAGTGCAAGTTACTATGGGAGCTATATTGCAAGAGACATGCTAGACACTGTAGGTATGCCATAATAAATACTGTTTAGCAAATAGAGCAATATTAAGTAGTGTAGTCTTGGGCATCTCATGTCTCATTCTAAAATGGATGCTTAAAAAAACATGATTCCCAATTGCCCCCCTCTTCCCACTGACTACAAAGGGAGCTAGGGTGACTGTGGCCCAGTCGAGACAAAGTGCCTCCACAAGTTGTAATTAAGCCTAATTGCAACGTTCAGGTGCAGGTTGCCCACTTGGCTGAATACAAACAGCATGGCTATGTATAGTGCTATCTAAAAGGCAGAAGCAACACAATGGCTGCATCCAGATGGGGAAATACTGAGGACAGAACAAAACTCTTCTCCCTCTTCCATCTCCCCGTAAAATTGTTTGCGCCTATTACCCTATATGCCTTTATGAGTGCAAAACAATTGAGTAAAATATCCTGTTCCTTTACATAACTCTTTAGACTTTTGTTATTAAAAAAGCAGGTACATTATTTAATTAAAAAAATGTGGAAGCTTTTAATTTTTATGGGTTTTGTCTCTCAAAATATATAAAAGGCTATGGTATAATTAACAAACTTAGTGAGTAATGCACAGCTTAGTATCAGCCCCTGTGGAGCTGCTAAAATCCATGACAGCCAGGAGTTAACAGACCTATCATAGTCAACAAGGGAAATTGCTGTATGCTTTATGATACTATAATTATTTTGCTCTTGCAATATCTGATATGATGTAGTGACCTACGAGTGACACAGGGCTTTTCCAGAGGGTGTCATGCACACAACCAAGCTATTTCCCTGGCCAGATCTTCTGCATAAAAATTAATTTCTGGAAACATTCATTCACATTTTTACAAGTGATTCACTTACTATAGGGATATCATAAAGGCCAAAAAACTTTGTAGGCATTTTAATAAAAAGAAAGTGTGAGGTGAAGCATTTACTGCCTTTAATTTAGGTTGTTCATGTTTCTCCAGCTATCAGGAGCTGGTTTCCAGAGGCCCTGCAGGTGTTCAAGTGCACATTGGAACTGTCAGTGTCTATTGTTTGTGCCAAGCAGTAGGTTCTTAAGCAACATTTGGAAATGTTCACAGAAAAGAGAAATTTTGGACTTGTACAATGGGAGTGATTGTGCGCAAAAGCTGAAGCTAAGTTTCACTTGCCCAGTGGGAGAACATGGAGCAAAATCATTCTTATGAGTCATAAATTCAGTCAACTCAGTCAGTGTCCAAATACTGCATACTTAGATACAGACTGCTTCCAAATTGCTTTTGAGCAGGGAGTTACTCGCTGAGTAAGTTTGATTAAGTAAAAACGTTCTAAATGGTCATAACCTGCTTGTGGCCAATTCACAAAAAAAAAAAAATCCCAAACCCCAAACATATATATATATATATATATATATATATATATATAAAATATCAATCTTTATTTCAAGAAGTTTATTCTGTTCTAATCACATGGCAACACTCAGATATATGCAACCAGTCAAACCCTACTTGCAAGCCATCAGCAAGAGGACACCAGGAAAATCAGCCTTGAGGCTTAAAACCCATGTTTTTAATTTTCAGACCTCTAAAGAAGTATGTAGAAGAGAGGGAGAGTCTGCATTTCAAACACAAGCTGGCTGACAACAAGCAGTTAACTTGGACAATCCCAGTGGGAGTCATTTCAGAGACCCACAGATGATGGCTGAAAAACATAGTTTTAGATCAATCATATTTGACAACCCAATTTCAGGGCTGGGCTTGTTCTGTGTTGGAACTGTAAGTCAGAAAGATATTATGAATCTTGCCTAATAGCTGGCATTCCAGACTGTCAGAGTCATGTTATCACATATAAAACTTCTATTAGATGAACGATACAAAGGTTGCCAAGTATTCAAATGCTAGGCAATGCCATAAAAAAAAGGTTATTATGCTTTGTTTTTGCACTTTAAATGACACATCCATGTTATCCTCCTGTGGCAGTCATCACGGTAGTGTCTGTCCCTCACAGAAAACAACTATTATTTTCAAGACAGTCTGTGAGATTAGCATTTCCATGAGTGAAGATCCCATCTATACTTACCCATGACAACCAGAGCTTGCCAGAAAACATATTGCTCTGTTTGAAGTGTGTCACCTGATTTTTCAGGATTTTTAGACATGGCACCTTACCTTCCCAAAGCACAGCTCCCACTGGCTTTCAGTGGCATGACCTACCTCTCCAAAGACTATTTGAACAATGTGCACTGTGTCACCTGGGGACAGAGAGACAAGTACAATCCAGACCCCAGACAGTCTGGGATGGTACTGTCCTTCCTCTCCCCAGTGCTTCTTTTCTGCAGTGGGCACTTCCCTTCCATTTTTGCTCAGAGAAGATGGACCCTGGGAGGTCTGTAAATGTACACTGAAGATGCCTCTGGTGTTTCAAAGGCTGTATTTTTGCTCCATATTCTGCACTATAGCCAGTCCTTTTGCCACATTGCAAACTCTTTCTGGGAGAGTGAAAGAACTATCACTCATCTCATACCCTACCCAAAAAATAGCACCCAATTTCAGGACATGATTAAAAAAAAAAAAAGAGAGAAAAAAATTCATTAACTTGGATCTTGGAAGCAGCTTAAGCTGGATGTCTGGCATGGAAAATCTCCTGGCCAAACATTTTCAAAAGTTTGGCAAAATCACAAACAAGGAAGACTGGGGTCTTATAAAGGGGAAACTGTTCAACACAAATAATAAGTAGAGCTGCTAGATCTCTCAACAATAGATATAAAATCTGTAAGAGTTTCTCCACATAGGGTTCATAGCTAATAAGCCAAGGACTAGTGTTTTATAAAGACCTAGAAGGACCACAGAGAATCCTCTGTGTTTTTCTGTAGACATTCACTGAGATTAGACTGACACCAAGAGTTGTACTGAACTAAGTCCACAGCCAGAAAAGGATAGTGTCTCTTGGTTATGTGAGCAGCTGGTCTGTTTGAATCACTAGATTCGCTTCCACACTAACAACCTGCTGGACTAATTCACGGACTATAACTGATCACTTATTAAATCAAGGTGACAACAAATATTCATACAGATCAGCTTCTTTCTTCTTACAGATAGTTTATTCAGAAATGTTACGGCTCAGTTGCAGAAAGCCCTGCTCAGAAGAGAAAGGAAAACTTTTAGTTTGACACTGACTCTGTGTGAGCATTGCCTCTCTTTACCTGTTTTCCTGAGGGCTAAAATGCAGGAACTGAAACAGTGACTCAAAAAGGGTTTTAGTTTTACCTAACACAAGATAGATAGGCTTAAATACTTATAATCCAAAATACTCTTTCAGATTCTTTGCTTTATGCTCATCTCTATTCTTTTGCATTTAGTTTAGATACACGTTTTCCCTGAAGTCTCTTGCACTGCAGGAAAGAAGAGCTCCCTGAAGCTAGTTTGTGTAGATCTTTAAAATAATACTGGCTTACACATTAAAAGACAGACACAGCTGCAGTGAAGGGCACTAGGCTTTTGATCTTAAAAAAAGGAAGAACCTGGGTTTAAAGAACATTCATTTTATGCAAATAAATCTGTGCAGAAAAACAGAGTACAAGAAAGCTGTGCCCTTTAGAGACCTGGGAAAGCAGCTGGCCTGGCTCTGCAGGAAGTAGCCTGCAGGTGCTGGGAACTGGCTGGAGGGCAGGACTCTCAGCTGCCAGACTCAAACCTGGCCTTTGCCTCAGCTGGAGCAGGAGGATGTGCTTGAGGAAGTGGGGCTCTTATGATAATTGTCCCTGGAGAGAAGGTCACCTCTCCTGGCTCCAAGTGCATTAAAGGAGCTGCTTGGCTTTTCACATCTATCAGATGCAGCTTTCTACCAGGCTGGATGTTGTGTTTGTCTTTTCTTGTGAAATAAGCCTTAATTTTGGAAATGTTTTTTCAGAAGTAGTGGCTGGCAGGCACTTCCCTCTTGGGCAGCCTGTGCTCTGACTTCGGTCACCTCAGAGAGATGTCAGATAAATGCCTGGGAGAGCTGCAGAGGAGAGTCTGGTCTATTACTCATTTGAAGCAAGAGGAGCTTCTACCTGCACGACTTGAAGCCTTTTCAGTTTATTTTTCATTTTTTTGTCCTGCTGCCATGACTATGGATTTTCTTCCTCTTCAGTGTCTTTTATATGAACACCCTGCCTTATAAGCAGTATTAGAAACTGGGAGAAGTGGACTGCAATCACCAGGTGTTTCTTCCCAAACAGGCAGATCCAGACTGCTTGGCCTTCATCTCCCTGTTATGGTCTGTAACACCAAAGGGATCAGTATAGGTAAAGAATGGTGTGTGTGTGACTTGCAAAGGGCTGGCAATTCCAAGAACTGTGTAATGGGCTGAGGCTGACACAGCACTGATAATGTGACAGCACAGCCTTGTCTTTTGTGTCACCACAGAGAATGAGATGGACCAGAGCATCCTCCCACCTCCTAGCTAAGACAGGAAAGAAAAGATGTGTAGGGAGCTGGAAAAACAAACATTTTGAGGAAAACAGGTAAGAAAGAATGAAAAAAACACTCAAAGATGTAGTGCTAGTACAGCCTTTTCTTACCTTTGGATCTCAAAATGCTTCACTGTTTTATAAGATGGGAAGCACACAAAGCACATTGCCAAGTTCATGGAACCTGTTTACATCTGAATTGAGGGTGAAAAATTACCCTCATGCTACTGCACTCTTGAAATGTTTTTCTTCCTTCCTCCCAGCTCATCTTGTGACACATTTTACTATAAATGTCCCCTTCGCCACAACTGGGGTTAGCTGAGTTCAAAGGTTGGAGGGAATCTAAGGTATACTTGGGATAGAGATGTATTTCAGGGAAAATGGGTTAATTTGGCAACATCCCTTTCAACCTTTGAGAAAAATGTGTAAATAATGGTTACACAACCATGGTTACACAATGGTTACACAACAGCCAGCCAATTAATTGTTCAGTTCAGTGGGTGTTCCCAGTCATCCTGAGACCCATGTCCCCATGAAAGAAGACAGTTTTCCTCTTCCAGCATCAACGCCTAAACCATTCCCAGCTATTCTTTAGCCATCTTGACACAATCAACAATGAAAAACAAAACCGACCTCCATGGATTTTTGACCTCCATGGATTTTCATTTTACTCACTGCCCTCAAGCTGTTTTCCATACAAGTGTGAAATGTCAAATTTGCCTACAGTGGGTCTGAAACCACAGATCAGACAATTCAGTTGTAGTATCAAAGTCAAACGGGATTATGGGTTACATATTTGGGACTGGGGTATAGGATGGTTGGCATGAAAAGAGCTCTGGGGGTCAGGCTGCTAGGATTTGGCAAGTGGGAAGCAACTGTGGTTAATCCGATTTTGAAAACAGCCTCTTGTTGCTTTGCCTCCATGAGAACCATCAAACCCCAGGTCTTTTGAAATATTCATTGAAAATAAGTCTCCACTGCCAGAAGAGTCCAGAAGTCTGGAATATGTAAACCCAACCTCATAAACTGGGTATGCACCAGGCAGAGCTTAACAGCACTTAGAGCCCATCAGCTCCCACCTATCCCATCTGTCTCCCACTCAACCCCAACCTATCTCTGGATGCTTCTGCAAAATCCTCTAAAAACCCTAGCACAGCCTCATTGTGTTTCAGTTCACAGGCCCCTTTAATCATAGGGAAAAGGTGCCTGGAAAGCATAGAAGCCCCTCTCCGCTGCACTCTTCTCTCTCACTGCTCAGTAACCCCAAGACCAGGGAAGCATCCGCAGGGTCAGGCTGGCGAATGACCCCCTGCCAGCTCTGCCTGCCGGGGCTGAGCCGCTTGGGCAGGCAGCAGCTTGGGCAGACACCTGCCGCAGGGTCTCTGCTCTGCCTGGTGCCAGGTCAGCTCCTCAGGGACTCCCAGTCTTCCTGCACCCTGTACCTCAGTTCACGGGCGTGCCTTGGTGGGTTGATCCCCAGCACCCCGACCCCAGAGACCCCCTCTTCGCGGCTGGCGGCACCTAACGGGGCCGAACCCTGCGCTGGTGCCGCGGCCGGCGGCGGCCCCACAGGCGCGGGGTCGCCCCAGGCAGCTCCCCCGCTGTAATGCTCCGGGCAGCAGCGCGCCCAGCAGGTGGCGCTGTTGCAGAGGCTGCCGCCAGCGGCCAGTGACGCCTCCAGAGGGCCGGCGGGGCAGGGCAGAGGGATCCGCTGATCCCCCACAGCGCGGACGGGGCAGCGGGGAGCGAGCTCTGCCCGCAAGGCTGCAAGGGAGGGCTGAATTTACCTGTATGTCCGCCCTCGTGAACCTGAGGGACAGTGAGGAGGCTGTGCAGAGCAGAGCAGAGCAGGGGTGCTACAGCACGGGCAGTAGCCTCAAAGGCTTGACAAACTGTGGCCTCTTCTCGTCAGGTTTTGCCTCACGTAAAGAGCAGTAATAAACCCATAGAAAACATGGAGTGGAATTCACTTACAGCGTTCTGTCAGACTTCTGTGGAAAGCAAACAACCGAGCAACTATGGTGGTGAGGCACTGGAACAGGTTGCCCAAAGACATGGTGAATGCTCCATCCCTGGCAGTGTTCAAGGCCATGTTGTACAGAGTCTTGTTGACATGGTCTTGTGGAAGATGTCTCTGCCCATGGCAGGGGGGCTGGAACTGGATGATCTTAAAGTCCTTTACAACCCAAACCATTTAATGATTCTGTGGCGCAAGCCAGAGGACAGCCTTCCTGCAGATGAGAGACCCACAGCCCCCTGGACACAAAATAGCACCTGCAGGGCATGGGAAAGCCTGGTGTTTGTTCACAGATTTTGGGCAGGGCACATCTCGGGATGGACCAGGGCAGCACTGTGTGTGGCGGCAATGGCAGCCAGCTCAGTGGTGTTGGGGCCATGGCACAATGGCTGTGTCTGTGAAGGGATCTGTGGGGAAGGGGTGGCAGCACCTCCTTATCTCCACCTGGCTGCTCCGTATGATGAAGTGAGATCTGAGCCCTGTTGAAGGGGCCAAGCAGGAGGGGAAATGGCTGACTCCCTGAGGCCCGTTAATAGCTGTGCCCTGCTGTGTAAAAAGAGGGTAGATAGCAAAAGAGGGAACAAGTGCTTGACAAACATCACCCAAAGTTAAGGAGACAGTTCACAGTGTGAGCTGTGTTTCTGCTGATGCCTCCACCCTCAAGGGTGAAGAGTCCTTGAGGAGAACATCCTGGAAGGAGGTCTGCTGATGCCTTCCCAGGGGGTTCCACTGAAGAGCATGGTCACACCCAGCTGTCAGAACACGAACAGTGGTTACGAATCGCCTCTAAAGGGGGCATGCAAGCCAACAACCACAGTCCAGTGAGGTTTGTGGGCTGACTGCAGGCATTTTAAGTAAGTGACCCTCTTGAAAGGAGCTAGGCTTTCTTACTGCCCTGCCTGCATGTAATTGAGTTTTTTGTTTCCCTCGAACTCTCTGTTTCACTGCTCCATGGCTATTATGAACTCCTTCAGCTATTTATGCGTTTCAAATGTACCGACGCTGCCTAAAAAATTCCTCAAGGCAGAGTTTTAGGAAATTGGTCAGAAGTCTTAGAAACTGAGTCATTGGGGATGGGTCGAACTTTGCTTTCTTCTTGAGCTGCCTGCTGTGTGTTTGTCAGATAGGGATCGAGCTGAGAAAGTCTAGGAGTTCAAACGCCTTCCCTGCTGCAGCAAGGTGGAGCATGGCACAGGATGCAGCTAATCACAGATAACAGCTGTGTGTATCAGGGGTCTCCACTTCTTTCTCCATGCTGCTTGCTCTGCTCCCTGCCCCTCCCACGCAGGCTGAGTGGAGGGAGGCCGGGGTAGGATATGGTTTTCAGACCCATTAACAGCTCCTCAGCCTGCTAATGTCTGTGTCACAGGGCATATCCTGCTGATTCAGCAGTAGGGGGCAGTCCTTATCTCAGGGGAAAGGAGAATAGAACAATTTGCTTCAGGAGGCATGACATAGACCTTACAACCCTGCCTGCGGGAAATGTGGACCTCTGCTACAAAACTCTGCTGCTTCACTCACGTAGCCAAACCGGTGTGATTTCTAAGCAGTGAGCAAAACTCTACAGATGTATATGGAGTCATCAACGTTTATCAACTGCTGAATTAAAGCTTCAGCTGGAAGAGACAACTGTGCTTTGTGGAGCTGTGCACACCAGGCTTTGGTAGTTGGGATGGGAGAAATATGGAGGTGAGCAGGTAACAAAAATTAAAAATTACACCGGTGCAGGTGAAGGGGGTTTCCAAAGAGCATTTCAGAAGGTTTGGAATGTATCTACAATAGTTTCATTACATACACCCCCCCCCCGTCATCTAAATCTGTTATCAAAAACATTATCCAGGGGTTATTAAAACACCAACAGCACAGCCAGTAAACATTTAATAATAAAAGGCACAATGTTCTCCATGAACATCCCCTTATTACAAGAGTTGATGACATTCATTGATTTTGTTTTTCATTTATCAAGGGGAATAAAAGATGATTTTTACATAAGGAATGTTTCTGTTTAAAATCTGGCCCAGAAGCTTGGCAGCCTCCATTTGACTGTCCTGATTCACATCCCCACGGTGACTGTGATTTCTGGGGGTACAGGAAAAGGCCTTGTATTTCTGACATGGTGCTGTTTTCCTTAAGGGGAACTTCAGCTGAAGTGGATGAATTATATTGAGAGTGGCTTAGGGTAAGGAAAGTGTTGCAAGAAAATGGAGGTGTGTCTGCATTGAGAGGAAGAAGGAGAGGAAAAGTAATGCAGAACGGAAAAAAAGTTTTGTGGATACTTTTCAGCCTTGGGCACTCAAGAGGAGGCTGAGAAGGGAAGGAAATAAGAAAAGCAGCATATCATGAAGTGAAGAGAGCGGTGACATTTTACAGCAGCCAAAGATCTCCGCAGTGTTTGTACTCCTTTCATGTGGTGTTATCAGAGTTCTTTGTGAGAGTTTATTATCGTGTTCTCCCAGACAGCAAGCAGACAGCCATCCTGTGACCCACATCCTGAGTTTTACAGCCCTCCTTGTCCTGTGCCATCTGGGGTATTTATAGTGTGACCCACCACGGGGAGAGCAGAGGACTTCATTTATACTCTAAACATCATGCTACAATAATAACGAGAAACTGGGACAAACGACAAGCCTCTATGCTCACGGAATGTCATAACCCTGCTGCTTCAAATGACTCAGGCCACCATGCTGTTTGCTCAGTGGGTTTCAATTTACTGGGTGCTGTTGCTATTATAGTGAAATCGAGACTAAAGGCTGTTCCTGGGGCAGTACATGGAAAGAGTCTAAATACTCCACAGGTGAAATGGAATAGGGAAGGAATAAGAGGAGAACCTGAAGCTCCCTGGTTAGGGCAACATCTGTCCACCCAGCCCTTCCAAAGGACTGGCTGTTAAATCCATGGCAAAGTGAGCTACAGCTAACTGATGTACACTGCTACAGAGCAGCAGTGTTGCACCTCAAAGAGATTTAAAGTGGTTTGGTTTGGTTTGTTCTTTTGTTTTTTTTCCTATTGATTTGCAAACATTTTTTGTGATCTTGCTCATGGTTACAAGAAGTGTTCTTATTTCAAGGGGTAAAGGAGAGAGTTGGCTTCCTTTCTGCATCATCCCCTGAGGTATGACACTTCCTAGGCTGGTGCTGGCACCTCTCTGCATAAATGGTGCAAAGGGTTTCCCAGGGGGCTGTTTTCATTCCCCCAAGAGAGGGAAGATTCAGAGCAGAGAACAGAGAGAGAGATAATAGTGTTTTAATTGAACCTGGGTAGGCATACCATTGTTACCCATAAAAGGTCAAATGGGCTCTAGGGCTATAAGGGGTCAATGAGAGAGATAAAGAAGATGAGGTGTGTGTAGAGTAAAATAAGAGCGAAGAGTTGTCTGAGATTAGCGAGGGGTCAGGCATGTGTGGGCTAGTGTGGCTAAGGGTGAGTGAGCTGGTAGCTTTCCAGCTAATGCTGGAGAGGGGGTGAAGGGAAGCCCTGCAGCTGGGAGGGGTTTTGGTTGACTTAGGAAGAAACCTTCTGAGTGAGGGCTGAGCAGCCTTTGCTCACACTTAGCCACTTCTGTGTTTTCCCACTTTCTTTGCAGGCCAGGGTGGGGCTGAGCACCTACAGATTTTTCTGGAGGGAGCACAGACTATATTGGCCAGCCCCTGTCCTTGTCTGGTGGCAGGAAGCAGAACATCTACCTGCCTGAAGCATTTCATGGAAGTGTTGGCCAGGTAACATCCAAGAGCAAAAGTGATGAGTGGCTCCCTGCTAGTGTGGGCTGGCATCAGCCTTGATATGGTTGCCCACCTCTTTGAGAAAGGGTGGGTGCTGGTGGGTGGGAGCAGAGAAAGGTCTCTGTCCTCCTGCCTTCACCTTTCCTATCGGGCTGTGTGTGTAGGTTCCCAAAAACATGGCCAGCCCCTTGCTTTGAAGCATCAGGTCTCTGAGTAACAGGACAATTTGGTCCCTAGATCACCCTGGGGACTTCGTCCTTCTGTAGCTGATGCCAAATGGGACAGTTCCGTTACATATATGGATACTCCTGGAAAAAGTAATGAACAATTATGTGTGAATTGAGGCAGGGACCAAAACTAAGTTGAAGAGTAGAAACAGAAAAACCACTCATCAGCAATTGGAAAGAATTGAATGCCTGCCTTCTCCTACCAGCAGAAAAACATAGGAAAATCAGTTTCTCGATTCAAATTGGGTCAAAGATAGGATTATGCTGGATCAGAGGTTTTTATGATTCAAGTGGTGGGGAAGGAGAGGTTACAGTGAAATCAGATTGAGTGGATAATGGAAAGAAAAAGAAAGCAAAACTGCCACAATGATTTCCATTTTCAGCCTTCCCACATCCGTCAAGTCTTTTGTTCCACAGGTTTGTTGATGACAGATGAGAGGTACCAGGATGAATCAGTTGCTTCTACCCAGCAATGTACGTGAGCATGACAGTAAGGTCTAATCTGCTTGTTAGCCAGTGACAAAAGCCAGAGCTGCACATTCTAGCTATGAGCAGCCTACAGTTTTGCCTGAAAAAAAAAAAAAACTATATTTTTTATATTAACTTGAGAACTTAGCTCTCTTGAAGTCCTATCAGCACAGATACAGAGCGTGCCATTCTTTACTGCAACACAGCCAAAGTAAACTATCCCAGTGCCATATCAACTTGTGCGAAGGGAGTGGAAAATACTCACATGGAGTGGAAAATGCTCTGACACTGTAGGTTTACCCAGTGCAGATGGCTTGTTGCCAGGCAGTAAAGCAGGAATCGACTCTCACACAGAAGCAGAACGTATCCTAAAGGTAGCAAACAAACAGAACACAACTTGGAAATAAGCAGCCTACAGTCTGTGCTGATCCAGGAAAGAGTGGATGCGGAAAGTGATTCTTTCAAGTAAACACAATTTCTGTACCTGGTGGTGTAACAGACCAGCCACAATGTCAGGTTTTGAAGTAGCAGCCCCCCAGAGAATACTGCAGCCTTTTAACTCTTCACCAGTATATTTAATTTCCTCAAAGGCAATGCAAACACCAGAGCACATGTTCCATTTTGTCCCATGATAACATCAACGACATCACAGGGGAGCATATCCATGCAAAACCTTTATTTGGAGAATGTCTCCTCTGGACAGTGCCCCTCCGGTTTACACATAGGCCCAGAAACACAGTACCTGCATTGTGCAGAAAAAATTACAAAAATATTCTTAAAACACGTTCATTTTCTGATATCATGTAAATACTATTGTAATTGCTTACCCCATTTCCTCTCTTTATCCTTTTAAATCAGCCCTTGGGCCAGTTTGAGCAGAAAACCATGGCAATGACATAATATTAATTTTGGAGATAGGCCACAGTTAACTTGAAAGCCAGTGTGGAGCATTATCTGCATTGTATAAAAACAAAGACACAAGCAGACTGATGTACTGTCTAGCACACATATCTCCTTGTTTTCCTTCCAGGTTAGGAATGGCTTTTAGAATGGTTCTGATTATTTTCTGTGATGGTCCAGAGCCTGAAAGAAGGCTGAGATTACTGCTGCTGAGGGTGGAAAGTTCCTCCTTCATTTTATAATCTGTATGTTATTGAGGTTTCTCTTGGCTGGGAAATCTCATTTTTATTTCTAATCTCAGCCATGTGTTGGTCAATTGTGACTTATGTTCCCTTCACCCTCTCCCCGCTGTGCAGCTCTGCAAGCCATATTGCAAACATATTTTTCAGCATGGGTGGGAGGTAGTATTTTGGTTTTGGGCTTTGCTATAGATATCAGAATTTCCCTTTTTCTTTGAAACATTTTTTCTTTAAAAATAGAGTTGATGGTAAACAGCTTTCATTTAGTTCCCAGGGGGAGGTGCAGTGAACATTTTCATGCAAGTTCGGGTAAGAATTAAATCACAATCCCCAACTTTTCTAATGAATTCCGTGATACAGTCATCATCTCGTGAAATCTTCAGCCTGATACAACATTGCGATGATCCGGAAGAATAGAGGTTTAAACTTTGTAGACTCCACTTGCAGTTAAATCTCACTCCAGTAAATTAGGAGTGCAGCATCATGGCTTATTGCCAGTTGAGAGAAATTAGGGTAATGTTTGATCCTCGAAGAAATTACTAGTGTCCTCCAAAAGGACAGCTTTATAGAAAGCATTCAAAAGGCTGACAAGCTGTCAATCCTTTCCATTCCGTTTAACATGGGTTTGTCTCTCTTCTTTGAGCTGATGGCTCCTGCCACGTAAAGATTCACTTTTCACATGTACTTGCCTTTATCAGATCTTGAGCCTGGACAGAAGAACTCACTTTGCAACTGAAAGAACTTCTGCCATTTAAAATGCAAGAACATTTCAATTCTACTTTTCTTGATCACTCCACTATTTTTTCCTTTGAAAAGGGGCAGTGAAGAAAAGATCAATATTTTAACCCAAAGAGAAGGTCAGATGCCATAAACTAACATTCAGCTGGCTGTCCATGCGGCAAAGGGGTATCAGCCCAAGATAATAATATTGATTTCTGATATTAAACAAACATGTATTTTACTAAATTCCAATGTTTAAATAAGCTTGATGGGACTGGTTATTTTCTAAGGGTGGCAGATTAATTCAGTCATTCTTTACCACTTTCAGCATATGGTGTCCTTCACATTTTTCAAGATTTATTGAATGTTTCAGTACACAGACTATTTGCTCCCAACATCAAAGGCCGAATCAAGGGAACCTGATGGATTCGATAGGCAATACAGTGGTTTGCAGTAAAGATTAACCTGCTGTCAGACGTGTGGTATGAAATACAACAGTCCTTATGCCTAGGGAGTTAGTAGCTCACAAGTGATGCTTAGTCAGGCATTTCAGTTACTGATGATTTTGAGTCATTGGAAGCCATTTCCTTCCTTTGCCTTCCCCATCCCACTTTGTTCAGCTCTGATGGCAGCAAGATTTGAAACACAAACTTTTGAGCTCTTCTCAGACCACCCTTCTGCCCAGTTGAAAACACCTATGGTGAGGAGCCTGCAGTGGGGTCTGAAAACAGTGATCCCTCTTGGAAGTGTACTCCTAGTTCATGTTCAAGGAACTCCAGGAGGGAGCACTTCCCTCTTATGAACCAACCACCCTGGCAGCCTGAGCACCTCCATCTGCTGCACCCCAGTCAGTTCATGGCTGGGGAGAGAAGGCCTTGGACAGGTCAGCAGCCCTGAAGCTCATGGGTGACTTCCTTCTCAGAGAGAAGAGCCTGAAAGTTTGTCTTCATTGTTTATCTATCTTCCTAGCACCTTAGCACTGCTACCAGTTTCTGTGGCTGTCATTAAGCCCTTAGGCTGATTGTCCATTCTGGATTTCAACATGGAAGGAGATGCAGGTCCTATTTAGCTATCCCTCCCCTGAGGAGTCTCCCCATTAAACATTTTTGGAATGTGTAAACCAGGACCTGTTTTCTTGCATGAATTTCCATGCATGCACTTGAAATCAGTGCCTTTGCGTGCAAGCCTTTTGATAACCTGTCATCTAGCCCCAGCTTCCCCTGCTACAGCAGTACAACAACAGCACAAGCTGGATACAAAAAACCTTGTAGCAATGCAATTTCTGAGGTTCTAGCTCTGCCTTTCCTCCTGAGAATACAGGTAAATGCACAGTTCTTCAATGCTGCTCCGCAGTCACAAGACTGTTGGAGAAGGCACTGGAAACACCCTGCCACATCCTCCTTTGCATTACTGGCCTTGAGCTCCTGCCCTTGCCATTACCAACCCCAGCTGGTTTTTAACTCTATCTGATGTAAAAAGAGCTTTCTTTTGAATGCCATTTGCAACTGGCAAAAGGTTTCTGGAAACGTGTTCAGCTGTGCTACCACCCAGCCCATTCTGATAGCTGTCATCTTAATTATGGCACAGGTACTGTAGAAACACCCAGGCACAGTTATTCATAAAACTATACTCCATGTATTTCTCAGTTGCCCGTATCATAGTATAATATGAAACAACAAATGTTGTTAGAGGAATACGCCATTTTTAAAGCAGTACTGACTCTAGTCTTTCATCCACTGATCAGTCACATACTACTGCAGCTTATTAACTTCCTCGGTTTTAATTTCTCATTCTTGGCCAATAAAATCTTCCCTGAAATATTGCTGCTTTTTATTTCTTCTTTCTTTGTCGTCTTCTTTTTTTTTTTTTTTTTTTTTTTTTTTTTTTGAGATCTTGGCTGTTTATGCACATTGGAAAAGTAATTACTTGACATGAGGGATGACAGGCATGTTGCAGAATCAGTTAACCCCCTCTCTATCAGAACATACAATGCACAGAAAAATGTTGTTGCATCAAGAAATGAACTGAAGGTAGGACGACTGGTTATATGGGACAGTTTACCGTTCTCCAGAAACCAAGGACAAATAAAAACTTTCAATTTATTGCTAGGCATCACAGATCTACTAATAAGTGGGATGATGAAAGCTGAAGCAGTTGCCTTTCAGAATTAGTTTTTTTTTCTTCTATGGGCAGAATTAGAGGGGAGGCTAGGGTGGACAAAAAGTGCTTTGTATCTATTTACTAGCCCCTAGATGCAGAAGATGGTGATGAAGAAAGGTGGATATAGTAAAGTGGTGGGAACAGTTTGTCAACAATAACAACATGCACAAGAGTTAATAGAATAAATTATAGACCACATTTGCTTTTCAAACAAGCTTTAAATATTCCATATGTAACAGAATCATGTGTTACAGACAAGAAATTCTTTCTGCCAAAACATAGGATCAGTGTTTTTCCCCATCATTCTTTCAAAATTACAAACTTAGGAAAAAATATTTCAAGAAAATAGACTTTTAAAAATAAAATTATGCTAAAAAACCAGAAAAGGCCAGTAAAATAGACCGGTCAAGTACGTGAACAAATCATCAGAAGAATGTCAGGACACAGGTACTTACAAAAAAACACACAGGAGTGGACATAAAGGCTTTAAAGATACACATACTATGCAGGCTAATTCAGAAGGAGCAGAATGCATAGGCTTTATTGTAGCTTCTGTAATTCATGCATTTGTGTGTGCAGATAAAATACACTTAAAGCCATGAACTTAAATGCCATCAAGAAGACACCTGAACTCTCCCCAGCAACATCAACTGACTTCAGGGAAGACTTAAACTCAGTTCTGTTTATTTTTTATACACTGGCCTAATTCAAACCCATAATCTGTAAAAAAGAGAATAAAGTAAAAGAAAGAAACCAGGTATTTTGTCTGAGCCACACAGAGACACTGGAACTGAGATCCAAACCCATGTTTTCATCATGGCTGCCAAGGAATATAATGGCAGCAACACCATCCCAGACAGTTCTCAGCTGTGTTTCAGAAAGTGGCTCCAAGAACCATTCAAAGGTTGAGCGGGGAAAAAACACCGTAGTACATACATACATAGACAGCTCTTTTTAGAACAAAATAAGGTAGCACTACTGAGTATGTGGCAATATGGAGTGTGCATTAGGATATACAAGTGAAATCTGCTTGGGGCACCTTCACTCAGAGGGGTAAGTCTTAAAATATAACAATAATAATAATACTTCTTTATACTTGCCACTTGTTAGCAATTGTTTACATCGTAGAAAAATAGATAGTATTCTGTAACAAGAAATATAGTTACTTTGTTAAAATGGGCTATTTTAAACCAGCTACTATTCTTTCATATAAAGAATTTCTAAACAGCAAAACAAAAACAGGTAATACTGAGTGCAAAACAGCCAGTGGTATATTTTGCATTGGTTTGAAACACTAGTTGCCAGCTACTATAATTACACGTTCTGTACACTGTACTACAAAAGTCTTCCATCTTTTAGAAGCTTTGGGGTTTTTGTTTTTCTTCTCTCTAGGTGGCAAGCAAGTATTTAATCTGAGTAAATTCAAACTCTGGAAGTTAGAAATAATTTCACAATTGGTCTTCGCTATGATTCTCTCACATTCCATCTCTGACTTCGTGCAGCAGCACTTTCTACTTATGGCCAAAAATCCCTTAAGTTAAACAAAGTTTAGACTGTAGATACTTAGAAGTTTAGCTTATAAATTCACATTCTTTAAAAAATCATTTCACTAATCTCCCACGTTTACATTTACACCAAAGAGAAAGCTCAAAAGCCTCACTTCATGCATTTCATCGTCCCCACTGAAGACTGAAATAGAGTTCAGACAAAACCCATTTCCAACAGTTGGTATTAAGTTTTAACGCTACAAAGCCAGATGGTTCCAATGTATAATTCAGATTTTGTTGTGGTCTCCGCAACAGTTTCAGATACAAATAGCTAATTCCTAGTGGCAGTGGTAAAGGCATTATCAGTACACCATGAACACCACAAATGGAGGCAATTTCCAAGCTTCAAAGAACAAGAGAACAAACAAAGAGCACCCAGAAAAGAAAGAAAATACATCAGTGAAACATTCTTAGTTGAACAGAAGTTTCTCTATTCATTCATCTCACACCTTTTCAACTTTGGTGGGGTCATATGTATCTGAAAAAAAAAACCAAAAAATACTGTTAATAATGTATCGGGAAATCTATTCAATGTTGCTAGCTGTGGAAATCAGACATCTTTTTGCTAGTTTTTATTTTAGAAAAGAAGCCAATACTAGACTTACAGCCTTAAAGATACATGCTACATTCCTGACCCAAATTCTGCATGTACTCAAGTGTAATTTGGGAATAACTTGGATCAAATGCATGGAGATAGAATTTGGAAAGCCTTGGGTGGGTAGGAACATGTGCACTGAATGCTAAGTGACTACTTCTAGTTTTCAGATGCTTTGACAAGGAGAGAACGACTTAAGATTTGATTCCCCCCTTGTACTGAACGCTAAGGACAAGTAAATGCTTTTAAGCATCCTAGCAAGGTGTTTAAGGCTGGCTGAAGAAGTGACGATGCCATCCAACCATCAGGGTCTTTTCGTTCAATTGCAAATCCTTGGTTTCAGGTTAATTCAGCAGAATACAGGAAAGCACAGCTGCGTTGCATCACTATGGCTAGACTGTCTCACTTCAGTCTGTAGAACTGCAGCTCACGTTTTGAACATTATTCACTAAAGCACTTTACTCGCTTACTAGCACTGCTCTTCATTTTCAGCCCACCGCTTATCAGTTCACAGGACAGACCATATGTTGTTTTTCTTTTCCTGAATCCCCAATCACACTCTTTTATCAGATTTTTTATTGGATTTATCCCAACATTGGCCACAAAGTGAGCAGACAGGAGCCCTTTCCTTCACCTTTGTGACTTTGGCTAAGGATTGCACTGAAAGGGCTTTGCCTTGTGAGATATGCCCTCTGCTGTCATGCATGCATCTGACTTATCCTGGGCTCCTGGGGATGGAGTCATAGAGGAACCAGAGGAACTGCAGCCCGTGCTACCATGTGCTACTTGCTGTTCTTACACAATCTGGGCATCTGTGCTAACCTTAAATGTCCCTCTTGTAGGCTGTACTCCCACAGCACTCGTGTTTAAACAGTTGAGCGTGAAAATAGTTGCACAAATAAATATCGCACTTTGGAGTAAAACAGTCACCCTCAGGACTTTCATGTTGATGTGAGTGAATGTCTTCATTCAAACAAGCATAAAGATCCTCAGAGGGAAAATTCTACTCCAATGTGCAACTGTCCATCTGCAGCATCCAGACTCACATTAAGGTGGAGCTGGCTAAGGAAGAACTTCTGGATTTGGCCTCAGTGTGTGGATTCCTATTGCAGGAGCCTTTATTACTTCTCTTGCCTACTCTCTTCAAATTGCTAGGTCAGTCAAGAAAGGAGTCTGTGCCAGCAGCATCGTGTTTTTCAGAACTGCTTATCACTATTAAGCCTCCTCTGGTATTTCTGAACTTCAAAAACAGATGCCATGTGAATGCAAAAAAAAAAAAGAAAAAAAAAAAAAGAAAGAAAAAAATCAAGGAGAAAATGTTTTTGAGGGTTAGTGCACTCCAGGCTAACGCTGCATCTTTCTAAGCGTAATGAACTGATGGTGTGGGAAGATGTCTCTAAAGCAGTAACATCTTTTTCACTGTAAATATTTTGCCATCTAAACTGCTAGAACTGTTCTGAGTGAGGTTGACCTAACAATAAAAATGGATTGACATCCAGAAACCTGATTTTCCTAAGGTCAGACAAATTCACACTAATAAAACTGTCCATAAAGCTGCAGGTGCTCACTGTTTTGGGGAGTCAGGTGGGGGGAGACAATCTAGGAGTCTCTGTGTGGCTCAGCTTATTCCTTGGAAGCTGACCCACGCCTTCAGCACCTAAACCAAGGACAAAAAAGGGCCAGGCTACAGCCCAGGCTCACTTCAAGGGAGACAAACATTGGAGTTCTAGCAATGAACAGAAATGTTTATTCAACATTTGGTTAAGCTCATTTTAAATGCTTTTTACAGCAACAAAGCCACATCAGCAACCTCATGGAAGCAGTCTTCAAACAGCAAAGGAGAAAATACATCCACTGCATTGGGAAAAATTTGGTGACGTTCTTCTAATGGCAGTATTTGCATAGTAAGATGAGCTTCTTGCACTGAGTTTCATCAGAGCTTTTACTCTGAGATGACTGTTCATATGCCAAGCTGCATTATACATGTGAAAGCCTGTTTCTGCTAAGGGCTCTAGCCTCTACGATGGACCCATTCTGCAATTACAGAATCACAGAATCCCAAGGGTTGGAAGGGACCTCAAAAGATCATCTAGTCCAACCCCCCTGCAAGAGCAGGGTAACCTAGAGTACATCATACAGGAACTTGTCCAGTCGGGCCTTGAATATCTCCAATGTAGGAGACTCCACAACCCCCCTGGGCAACCTGTTCCAGTGCTCTGTCACTCTCACAGTAAAGAAGTTCTTCCTGATGTTCACATGGAACCTCCTATGCTCCAGTTTACACCCATTGCCCCTTGTCCTATCATTGGACATCACTGAAAAAAAACCTAGCTCCATCATCCTGACACTTACCCTTTACATATTTGTAACCATGGATGAGGTCACTCCTCAGTCTCCTCCAAGCTAAAGAGACCCAGCTCCCTCAGCCTCTCCTCATAAGGGAGATGTTCCACTCACTTAATCATCTCTGTGGCTCTGCGCTGGACTCTTTCAAGCAATTGCCTGTCCTTCTTGAACTGAGGGGCCCAGAACTGAACACAATATTCCAGATGCGGCCTCACCAGTGCAGAGTAGAGGGGAAGGAGAACCTCTCTTGACCTACTAACCACACCCTTTCTAATACACCCTAGGATGCCATTGGCCTTCTTGGCCACAAAGGCGCATTGCTGGCTCATGGTCATCCTTCTATCCACCAGCACCCCCAGGTCCCTTTCCCCTTCACTACTTTCCAGCAGGTCAGTCCCCAGCCTGTACTGGTACATGGGGTTGTTCTTCCCCAGACGCAAGACTCTACACTTGCCCTTGTAGAATTTCATCAAATTTCTCCCTGCCCAACTCTCCAGCATATCCAGGTCTTGCTGGATGGCAGCACAGCCTTCTGGTGTGTCAGTCACTCCTCCCAGTTTAGTGTCATCAGCAAACTTGCTGAGAGTACACTCAGTTCCCTCAACAAGGTCGTTGATGAAAATATTACACAGCACTGGTCCCAGCACCGACCCCTGAGGGACTCCACTAGTCACAGGCCTCCAGCTAGATTCTGCCCCATTGACTACAACTCTCTGCCTTCTTCCTTTCAACCAGTTCTTGATCCACCTCACTACCTGATCATCAAGCCCACACTTCCTTAGCTTATCTATGAGGATGCTGTGGGAGACAGTATCAAATGCCTTACTGAAGTCAAGAAAAACCACATCTACCGCTCTACCATCATCCATCCACCTAGTTACTTCCTCATGGAAAGCTATAAGGTTGGTCAAACGTGACTTCCCCTTGGTAAAACCATGTTGGCTACTCTTAATGACCCCCTCATCCTTGATATGTCTAGAGATGGTGTCAAGAATAAGTTGTTCCATCACCTTTCCAGGGATGGAGGTAAGGCTGACCTTACCTATAATTACCCTGGTCCTCCTTCTTGCCCTTCTTACAGACTGGCATGACATTTGCCATCCTCCAATCCTCAGGCACCTCTCCTGTTTCCCACGACTTACCAAAGATGATGGAAAGTGGCCTAGCAATGACCCCCGCCAGCTCCCTCAGCACCTGTGGGTGTGTTCCATGCAGACCCATCGATTTACAGACATGTAAGAGTAACATCACACTACCTCACTCCAAATAGTATGGCCTTTGGCAATATTTACTCTTTAAAAGCTATGAATACAAAGGTTTTCAACAAGAAATCTGGAGAGGGGCTTTCTTCAAGGGCATGTAGTGATAGGACATGGGGGAACGGCTTTAACCTGAAAGGGGGTATATTTAGATTAGATATTAGGAAGAAGCACTAGGAGGATGGTGAGACACTGGAACAGGCTTCCCAGACAAGCTGTGGCTGCCTGATCCCTGGCAGTGTTCAAGGCCAGGTTGGACAGGGCTTTGAGCAGCCTGGTCTAGTGAAGGTGTCCCTGCCTGTGGAAGGGGGATTGGAACTAGTTGATCTTTCCACCCCTGACTATTCTATGATTCTGTGATCTTGAAGCTCCCTTCCAACCCAAACCATTCTGTGATTCTATGCTTAATTCTCATTTTGTCTGTCAATGGTACCAGTAAGCTAATCTGGAAGTTGGACTGAGAGTTAACAGAAGAAGACACAATATTAGGCCTTTCTACAAACATGAGTCTTCAGTCCTGCCTCGTTAAGGTAAGGTGAAGATCTTGTGGCCATCAGCAATTCAGGGTCTCTTTGGATGGGAAGAGACCAGTGGTGGAGATGCTTTCCCCTCCCATGTGAGTGTGTGCTACCCTGTGGTACTGGATGTGTGCAACAGGAAGGGACATCCACCACGCTTATCCAGGGAGGGGGAGGGCTGTCATGTCTGTGAGGGAACTGCTGCAACAGGAACATACTGCAGAATACAAGCCTGGCATTGTCAGCAAGAGGGATAAATTTAGACCTAATTTACTGCAGAATAAATCTCCAATAAACACACATAATCTGTTTTGATACATCCCTGAAGTCATGTCACCACAACAGTTATTTTCTTCACTCCAGCAGAAACCCCAAGGGAGAAAAGCATGAAATGCATGTAGGGCATACTAGACCTGATGAGTACAAGAAAGCTGAATTAGCCTGTTTAGAAAATCTGGTCTCAAGAAATATAGTTCAGGACAGAAAGAGACATAGAGCTGTGAGATAGAGAAAGAAGACATGAATGGAAAGGCTGCAAGACTGCAGGAGTCAATACTTAGAACTAATACAAATATTTCTCTTCAGATGGAAATACATAAATCCATTTAAAGTATGCTCCATTTAGTTTCTGTCCCTCTGTGCTAGAAGACTGTGAACAGATTTATATCAGTGAAGTTTAATGAATAACCTGCACAGATTTCAAGGGAAAGTGTTAGCTGTTATGGAGAGGACAGAAAAAGGAAGGAGGAGATTAATATTCATTTAACAACCTTCACACCATACATTTGCTCACTCCAATTAATTTAATGGACTAGACAGGTGGCTTGGGAGATTTATCCCTTTACACAGCTCTATGGCAACAACTGATACTTAGTGTTCAACACAAGGCCATATGAAAACCATTTTGAAGAGAGAACAGCTCATGTTACTTTGGGGATGCATATGGATTACACAAGTTTCTATACTTTTGAGAGATGAGGAACACACACACACACACACAAAATAAAGTAAAAAAAGGTGTTCACGGAGAAGGTCAACTTTCCGTTTGACCTGGGGATAACAGTTATTCCCAACATCTGAGCTGGAAAATATTCATGAGAGACAGAGAATTTTCCAGGCCTCTCAATGCAGCCATTTCCCAGGGGCTTCACAGAAGAACATCAGATTTTTATTTTTAGTTTCTTCTGCACTCTGATACAGTATGTGTCTACTTAAGAGAGGGAAAAGATGGGTATTCAAGGAGAGGCTATGATTAAATCACCACGTTCCCAAACACTGGCACTAGAGTGACTATCTTTCAACTCTGCTGTTTGAAGCTGGCTGTTCCCTGAAACAATTAGACAGAGATAAGACCTCAGAGGGCGCTCCAGCCTCTGTGAATGAGTTTCAGTATCACAAGTGGGTTTTACAGTACCTTTTCCTAAAATGCGATCAGAGAACAGTCATCTCTTCCACAAGGAGAGCAAAGGGGTGACAACCAGATGGGGGTAGTACCACCCACAGCCTGTAACTATTTGAGCAGCATTATGTGGGCATAAGCAAATCGATCATACCCATTACATAAGAAAACAGCACCGATCCAGATCTCCTGTAATAGGGTCTTACCTAAAGAAACATCTTTGTCGATCTTCTTCTTGTCCATTCCACCTAAATATCCGTTTTCACTGAGAGAGATGACACGCTTGGAAACAGCCCCTGAGCTTGCCAGTTTGCTTCCTCTTTCCTCTTGTACCCTCGACAGCTTCTCCTCATCCACCTCCTCTCCGGAGTCTGCGCTCTTAATGCTCAGACGTCTCATCCGGGACACAGAGTCAACTTCTTTCATTCTTACTAAGCGATCCATGGCAGTCCGGCTAGGTGGAGAAGTGAGCTTGCCTTGGAGTGTCTCTATCACTTTTGAAGTGCTTCTCACTCTCTTTTCTGAATGCTGATACACAGTTGACTTGCAAACCAAGTTTTGGTCCTCACCTTGGCTAGGACTCGCAGGCTGTTCAAGAACTTGCTCTGTTACCTGTGGTTTAGCACTGGTTTCCTGGTGAGCAGTCTGGCATTCATCAGGGCATAAGGATCGGCCTCCTACTCTGACAAAGAGAGCACTCTCTGTCCAGCCACACTTTCGTCTGCCTTCATAAGAACCCTCTTTTTTTTTTTCTTTGTCACTTACTGCGCTCCCCACTGAGGACCCAAAGTCCTGGGCACCATTTGCAGGGCTAGTGCTTGAGTGGGGCCCAAGGCGGTCATCTGGAAGGAGAGACTCCACTGCTATATCTATACCTAAAATTCTTGCAGCTCTTGCCTGCAATGACTCATTCACAGGGATTTCCACTGCATCTGCATTTGAAGAGTAATCAGAACTGTTAGCATCGGGTCCTGGGGCTACATCAAGTCCCACTGACCTCAAATCTGGCTCTGAGCGCCCATGGTTCCTCTTTGTTAGTGACAAGCATACTACCGAGCCTCTCTCTAATACTGTATCATTTGTGGAAGCTGCACCTTTGCTCAGCTTAACAAAGTCTAGGTAATTTTGGTCTTCACTCATAGCCTGCAAGACGGGGTTATTGAAAGGATTACTGTGACATGAACTGCTTGGGCTACTGGACAAAACGCCCTGGAGAGGCTCCACGTGAACTGGCTGCTTGCTTTTTATGTTCTTGGCTTCCCCCATCCTCATTTCTGTTATCAGACTTCCATCTGCTGGTCTGACTCCTTCACTGCTCCCTCCTGGCTGCAAAGAGCCTTGAGAGCCAATGCTGCCTGGCTCGCCACCATGCTCCGTCCCCACACTCCAACTTTCAGACTTACTTTTAACTCTTCCTGACTTAAATACAGGCCCTTCTGGCACAACCATTTCTGATTTCCCACTGTGTTTTGGCTCCTGGTTCAACTTCTCATTTCTGGATGCCCTCCTTTGCCTAAGGGCACCTGCCTGCAGGGAAGCCACAGCACTTTCCAAATCTTCTTCACTGCTTATGCTCTCCTCCTGCTCTTGCAGCTCCTTGTTAAAACTTTCTAGCTCACTTATTGCATCCCAGGGACGGCGACTTACAGGCTTCAACAGGAACTGACCAAACAGCTCTTTACTGTTGCAGGGAGCACCTGGTTCTCCCTTAATTACATCTCCCTTGGGAAGAAGGCCAGTTTCCCTCTCCTGGGCAGGCATGGTCTGGCTCCGGAGCACTTTTGGGGAGGGGGCATGAAGGACTGAGGTGGCAGTCCTGGAAAATGCACTGTTGCTAGACTGGCTGAGGTACATCTGACCCTTCATACCATAAGTGCTCTGCCTGCAGCTTCTCTCATCAGAAGGTAACTCTATCTGGTTTGACCCTATTGTGGATAGTGTACATCCTAGGAGCTTTGGAGACAGTGGTTTGTTACTATTGGGCTGCTCAGGCTTTGTACCATGGAAAAATTGTGGGCTTTTGGGTTCTTCTGTGAAACTGGTCTGTGTCTGCTGGTCTTTGTACTGATCACCTGGCCAGGAGCCAGAGTATTTGAGCTCTCTGTGCTTTGCAGGCTGAATAAATCTGAGGTCATTCATTTGTTTGAACTCTTCTGGTCTCCACAGCTCTTGTTTTTGTAACTCATTTTTATTGGTCATGCTTCCTGTAAGCGCTTGTAACTCCAAGTCGGTTGAAGACATACTTAAGAGACTTTGTTCCTGCAAAGCCCCATTGTTATCAAACCCATTCTTACCAGGGCTCTGGGTTATGTTGTTGTTCCTATCTGTATCTGGCAGATTGGATTCTGATTTAACTGGGATAGATACCAAACAAAATATAGTTTCATTCATTTTTTTCTTTGAACTCTTTTTACTCTGCATCCCAGTTCCAGGTTCAAACTTTTTCACTTTTGTAACAGTCTCACAGGTGCTGTCCATATGTGAATTTCTTACAGAAAGTTTGCCTTTAGTGTACTCCACACTGGCTTCATTACAGGGGCTGTGATTAGTTGTGCTACAACTGTCTCTTTGGTCCAGCAAGGCACAGTTTTCCTGATCTCGGACGGACGGTGCCAACCATCTGTTGCTATGGGTGGAGCTGATGGAAGTTCTTTCGCCCTTTGAAGAATTGGACAAGTTTGATGCATCCAGAAAGGCACTGTTGTACTGTACTTCAAGATCTCTCTCTTGCAAAGCACCAGAACTGGGACTACGTGCATTTTCAGTGTATTTAGTGTTGTCCTGAAGACTTTCTGGTGGTGCAATTTTAATGTGTCGTATCCGAGGATCATCAAAGGGAATATACTGAACAGAACGCAGGTAGTCAGCAGAGCGCTTTACATGGCTTTGCTTCCCATGAGGAAGATGGTTGTCTTTGCAAAGGTCAACCCCTGCTTCAGAAGTATTCATGGCTGGTCGCTGGCAGGGGACAACCCGCTCTGCAGGACCCTGCTGATTGCTGCTGGCATATGTGTCTGTGTTAGGCACTTCACTGAGAGGATGCGGGGTCACGTTTTGGTGAGGTGGGGATTTGTAAGAAGGAGGAGGTACATAGACTGGGGGCTCCAAACCAGAGTCATGAATGCAAGCCTCTTGCCTTGGCTCATTAACTTTGGCTAAGTAAGATATGGATTCATCTTTCTGGTAGTGGTCCTGGAAACCCACAGTATGGGCAGGTGCCCTGGTCTGTCGCTGTAGTTCGTAGGAGGGAGGCTTGAGAGGTTTCCCATACTTGGGTTTCACCAGGGGAAGGAGATGGCCTCCTGTTTCATGGGGCTTGGCTGGTTCCACACTCGGTTTGTTTGGAGGATAGGAGGGGGCTTTAGTTATGCTGAGTGAGTTGTTACTGTTGGTCAGGGAGGGCATTTCCACGCACCTCATGCTTTCGGGTGAAAGGACCCTCGGCAACGATTGTGATTTCCCCTTGTTGTGGGTGCTCAGTACGTTGTCTCCCAGAGTCAGTGAATACAGCTCTTGAAGCAGCTTCTCCCTGTCACCCTCAGACATTTGCCTCCCTACCTTTTTTGGCTGGTTCCAGCTTTCCATTCCCATACTCTGCCATCTGCAGTCACTGGGCACTTCACAGCTCTCCTGCAAGCCACGTCTTCTGCTGTACCCTGCACCTGTGCCCACCTTCAGCTGACTCTCCTTGGGGTGCCGGGGTGCCCCCGGGGCTGCAGCCAGGCCTTTCATTTCCACACCGGCTTTCTGGGAGTAGCCCAGGAGCACACTGAAGTCCTGTCCTCGTCTTCTCCAGTAGGCAAGATCTTTATCAGTCTTGGGCTGGGAGGACCGTGCTAATTGAGGCCTGTCATAAACCCTGAAAAAGAAATGGAGTGTCACAGGCCATTTGCACAGGTGCCCGCTCTTTCTCTTATGAGTAAAGCACGTTAGGAGGTCAAATGTGGAGTTATGCCAATGGGGTTTGTGTAATCTATTTGCAGTCAGATGATATTATGATTTTAATGAGAGGATTTAAAAGTCAGTCATTAAAATGAGTAAAGGAAGGGACCAATGCTCTGCTGGCACATTGTTAGCTATGCAAAAAGCCGTTAGAGAGAGAAACAAATGCACACAGTTACATGCTGTGCAAGCATGCACAGCCCTCCTCGACGGACACCAGAAAACCAGAACTGATTGTGCTAAACTTATTTCTGCACTCTGCTACATCAAAATCTATAGATGTCAAGGGGACTACTGTGATACACAAGTTTAACAGTAATTCAAAAAGCAGAGGTAAGGAGAACAGATAGAGGGCTATTTCATAAGATATATTCTGTAAGAAACATGATTTGCATCCTACTGCAAGAACTGAAATTTTATATTGTTTCCAGTGTTGTTTCTTTCCATTTTTCTGAGGGACTAAATTCCTTCAAAATACTTCGGATTAAATGATGCATGTCACAACAACAGTGATGTATCAGCACAATTCTGATTAAGGGGGAACCGATATTGAAAATCTAAAATACCTCAAAAGAAGTATAAATTTCCCATATAAAAGACAGATTAACTCCAGCAATCCATTACTGAAATATGAAAGACATGAGTCATTTTACTATGGATTAAAAATCCAGAACACAGATTCACATGAACAGAATAAGCTCTTTGTGTGTTCTGAAAGGTGTAAACTGTTTTACATACTACTGTGGAAAAACTTGGTACCCTTCTATATAAAAAATTAATTCATCTTCTACTTGAACTGTGTTCTCTATTCTTGTACCTGAGGTGTCCAACAATATAACTGCCCTTACACTGTATGGCTGCCACCAGCATAAGAGTGGAAAGAAAAATCAAAATTGACAGAAATAGGACAAGTATGCAGATAGAACCCAAGATTTTCTTTCCCTTCCCTCCACCCCAAGGTATATAAACAGTCATCTGGCTCTTTTTTACTAAAAAACCCCTGATCTATTTAAATAGTAGTTTGTAAAAACTTAATACAACTCAAAATTTGGAATGAAAATTAAGCAATCCAAACCCACAGCAATTTTCTTTTATGTGTATTAACTTCATCCATGACTATAAAAGTTTAAAAACCAAACTGGGATAACAAGCATCTTGTTCATATTAATTCAACTGGATTAAGACTTAACATCTGAACAAAATGTTCTGCTGCTAAAGCGCAAAGTACAGTTCGATTGCTGAACCCCAGGAAGTAACAGACATAGAATCATAGAATCAACCAGGTTGGAAAAGACCTTCAAGATCATCAAGTCATCTTCATTAATCAGTGAGATATAACAGAATACCTGGTACATTGGAAAGTTGACTGCAGGGAAAACAAACATTTCCGTGCCCCTCTGCATGTGGAGACACAGAGTTGAACAAATGCTGCCTCCTTCTGAGATGATGAGATCTACCTATTCATCTCATCCCCACACTGCTATGGCACCACTTGTACCTGCGTTTACAAAACAAGGTGACAAACAGTGTCTAGCACTAGTGAGGAGGGAATGGAGAGATTGCTCCTTCTGTTTGATTTTATCCATTATTTTAAAGGGGTCGCAGAAATTGCAGAAAGTACAGAGTCATAGATTCCAAGATCAGAAGAGACTGTTACAATTATTTAGTTTGACATCTTGCCCAACACAGACCATCAGACTTCCCTAAAATGATTCCTGCTTCAGTGGTAGCATGTCTTTTAGAAAAGCATCTAAAAATCTTGATCTTTGTATTTCCAGAGATGATGTTGCAAAGCTTAATTCACCATCAAAAATACCAAAGTAAACCCAAATTCTTATTAACCTAAATATAAAAACATCCAGGGAAGGAGGTAAGGTAGACACTAATATTGAGATATGCAACAATTTCAACTAACAGCATGGGAATGGAATGGGCTATCTGTTTAAAGGATTTAATAGGAAATCAGGAAAGGGAAGGAAGCATTACTCGACTCTTTCCTAGGAAACCGCTAAAACAGAAGAGTTTTAGTTAGTTTGCTTTTTTAAAAACAAACAAAATCCAAGCTCAGTCATTTATTAAAGTAAATTAGCCCAAGTTAAGACAGCTTCAGTTACAGAAAAGTTGTTTCTCCATTTATTAAAAGCTGTTTAAGAGATTAAATTTATTTTTAAAGATTAAAATATTAATAACTAGGCTCCAGTAATGAACTTTGGAACACGATACAAACCACCACATAACATGTACTGCGTCATCATTGCAACATGAGTGCAGAAAAGATATTTAAAAGGAGGTATTCAGAGCATTTTAAGACTGATCTTTTCTATGACCTATTCACAAGATGGACAATATCATCTCTCCAGCTCCTGGCTCAGGTGCTAGAAGTGGTTACAGCCAGCCTGTATTGTAGGCAGCATAAACCTTTGGAGAGCAAGGCACTGCACTGTGCAGTGGGAAGGGGATGCTCCACAGCCTTCCAAAGGATACTCCTGCTTAGCTCCAGCCTGAAGGCTCCTCTGCTTCCAAGGATGGAAAACAGCTCCTGCACATGTGCACACCGCAGGCATGGCAGGCAGGCAGCAGGCAGTGGGGCAGCACTGCACAACCGCAGTGCTTGCAGCCACTACTGCAGCGGAGTGCCTCCTTCTGGGGTAGGTTACACTTTTGGGTCTTGGGTCAATGAAGTGGGAATAAGAATCCAAGGGGCACCCCAAGTTCAAAATGCTCCACTACAGCCTCACCAATGCTACAATTTTAGATGGCAAACACCAGTCATGCCGCAGTCTTCATGTCCAGGACATATTATCAATGAAAAGACCCAAGAACTCCTCTTAGCAGTAGCTAGTCTCTGATCATGCTACTACAGAATTCTGTCTCCCCATGATGTGCCAGCACTGAGGCACAAAGAAATGCACACCTGGACACAGCAGCTTGCAACTGCTTCACAGCTGCGAGGGGTGCCAAGGAGGGAGCAGTCCCATGGGACCAACCAGGAAGATGTAAGTGCCAGTGACAGAGAGGTCCCATGGGACCAAGGAGGCAGATTTTAACATCACAAACTCTTTTCTAACAGGCCTGCTTCTAACGAATATCAAGTTTGCTATCATGAAACGCTGTAAACTGAATCTGCATTTAATAAAAACTGTTAAAAAAAAATCCCCAAACTATTTCTAGCTTTATATGAATTTAAGGTCTTTGTGCTTTGTACCCAACCAAGAGGCACTGTTCAGAAATTTCCAGGATTTGGCATCAAGGGGAAAACTTTTCAGAGGGCTGCTCTGGACACTGTTCTGGTTTGGGAGCCTATCCTCACATACAGTTATCCAAGCCCTAGCACCGGGAAACACCAGCACACTTTTCTAATATTTCCAGGAGGTGATCTCATTAATGATGTCTATTTCTGTCTAAATTTGCAAGTTACCAACATAGTTTCTCCCACACAAACAGCTGAGCAAAGTGCCTTTTCTCTCCACTCAGAAGAGAAGCAGGAGAGGGTTCTGTGAACCCTGTCATGTCTACCAACAGGGTCAGCTTTCCCATTTTTTTAGCCTCTTCTCCTCTCCCAAACCTTTACTGTGAGACCTCCTCATGCCCAGTTAAGTAAGGACAGTGAGGACAGCCCTCCCATCATCCGCTTCCCCACACTTTGCCTGAAGAACAACAGGATGGAGCAAAACATTACTTCTCAGCTCCACCGGGGTGCCACTCCCCCCTCGCAGGCAGCAGCAGCGGGCGGTGTGATGTGCCCACATGCAGTTGCTATGAAGCCTGTCTCCTCCTCTTCCTCCTCCGCAAAGTTTCATCAGCATAACCACCCCAATGAGCGAAGACAACAGCATCATCTCCTGCCATCATGAAACCCCCTGAGCCCTGCAAACCTGTCTGTGTAGGCAGCAATGAGGTGGGCAATGTCACTCTCTTCTGTGGTGCTTGGAAGGTGATCAGCTCTTCTGTATCAGTGAGTGGTGTGGGCAAGAGCACGGTGTAGATGATTCCCTGGCTGAGGAGCCCGAGTCATGCTCCAGATTGCCATGCAGCTGGTCAGGGTCTGTGAAGGCAGTTGGGACACACTCTGCCTCTTCTGGGCCCTTCCTGCTGTGGTGCAGCACTAGGAAGACAGTGCCAGGAAACGGCTGCAGGAAGCCTGCAGTGCCCAAAGAGCAGAGTATTCATCCTGGATCTTGCTGAGTGGTTGTCCCCTCTTCAGGCCTAAATGGTTCCCAAATCTCTGCCCTGTGCAGTTCTTTCCCAGCCTGAGAACCAGGAATCTATTTCCTACAATAGCACAGAAACCAGACAGTGGGAGAGATCAAGATCCCCAGTGGAATTCACCATGGCCTACCTGTAAAGGGCCAAAACATTCCAAAGTGGGTCACCTTCCCTTCAGTTTCAAAACAGCTCACACCTGCATGGCAGCCCTGTGCCTCAGGTGTGCTTCAGGGTCAGGAGGGGGCCTGTCACCCTGGCTGGAGTTGAAACATGGGTGCTGCAGCACTGAAGCTGCAGCCAGCTTTCCTGGACCTGGCCCAGAGGGCTCGCCCCTCCCTTCCTGTACCAGCAGCGCAGTGCCGTGTTCTTCACCAGAGGTACTCTGCACACCCAGGGGTGGCAAGAAAGGCACGGCTCAGACAAAGGTTTTCCCTTGTTCATAGCTGCTAGTGCCTCATAAGAGCTCCCAATAGGCTCTCCTGGAATCAGTTTGCTGTGACAATAAGAAAAGAGTTCTATATTTATGAAGGTGTGACAAAGCCACTTCCAGGGCTGTATTCCCTATGTAATGTGGAAAAGACACTTTAAAAAAAACAGACTACAGTATTTAACTACACTGTAGACTGACAGTTCCACTCCTTGCATTTTGAGTCTAAGAAAGAGATATTTGTCAGATTGCATTATTTTGTATTTAGCCATCATGAGCAGTTACAGATACCTCTGCCATGTCTGAAACACGGGGCAGATATGTGATTCCCCCACAGATGCACTCAGAGAAGAGGGATGCAGGGAGGCAGCAGTCCTCCCTTGCCACCATGCACCCACGCAGGCTCTACCTTTCAGGGTGTGGGAACAGCAGCATGGGAATAGCATCCAGCCTTGTACAGCCATGTATCTTCTTCACACCAGTTTTTCTCCATACTGTAAACTCGGTTCCAAGGCCAAGAACCACCCTCCTTGGCACCCCTGCACACCCTCTTCCCCTGCTTCAAAACCTTTTCCTCTCTCATCCTTTCTCACTGTCTTCCCTCACTTTATCGCTGTCCAGTTTACTTTACCCATAACACACCATGAAGAATCCTCTTCATTACCTTTAAACCTGTGTCCTCTCCTTCCTTCTGCAGAAGGGCTGGTTCCACCTGGGGACTTTCACCGCGGCTGGGATGTGCTGCCCTAGGACTGCTTTGCAGAGCTCACATCTCTTCCTGCCCATTATCCTAGCTGGCAGCCAGGAGCCATTCCTGCTCCAGGCAAGCAGGGTTGCAAGCAGAAGAGACATGAAGGGGAAGAGCAGACAAGCCCAGCAGTCAGGGCCCACATGCCTTTGCCACGTGAAGCTCTTCCTAAGAGGACAACCTCCCAAGGTGACAGCGTTTTGCCCTGCTTTCAGTTTCAGGCCCACTGGGCAGGAGGAAGGGGCTTTTCCTTGTAAACTATCGTCACACTTGGGCTGGCTTCCAGTCCTGCTCTAGCCCCTTTCCTTTGTTCATCTGCAGCACTCAAATAGCTGCAGAACAATGGCCAAGCGGTGGTGTGTACACACAGCTCTTCCTGCCCAGCCTGCCCCAGCCCCAGCACGCACGTACTCCGTGTTAAGCAAGCCACGGTTGTACAAGCACGTTTTATGGAGTGACGACAAGAGCTTCCACTGGCTTGGAGCGGTTTTAAAAAGAAATGCACAGGCACCTTCTCATGTTTACTCCATGAGAGCAGCCTCAAAAAAACAAGAAAGTCCTTGGTGCATTTAGGCACACCCTAATGTGTTCAGCACGTGGCTAAATCCACAGCAAAAATCAGGGTGTGTATATGGCAGAAGAAGAAGTTTCAGTTTTTTTAACTGAAGGAAGAGCTTTTGCCTCCCTCCTTTTTTTCACTGTACTTGGACTGAGCTTTTCTAAACCCATCAGAAAGGCCTTTCTAATATAGACCACATTAGTAAATTAAATATTCCACTTCCCATCACCCCAGTATTCTCAAAGGCCTACCTCTAAGCAGAAGATGAATGGATGTGCCACTGCTTCGCGTGGACTTGCACTGCATGGAAACGGTCACTAGTATGGGAGCAGAAAAGGAGTACAGGAAGGTGGTGTCAAAGGTTAGGGTCATGCTTAGTTAACTGTCAGGACCAAAAGGAAGAGAAAGCAAAGCCATGGCATGATGCTGAAACTTACCCCCCTTCTGAAGTATGAAAAGTGGACAAACCCTGAAGGTCATGGTGGTAACCAGGACCTGCTTGCCTCCCTTGGCTCCCATGGCTGCTTTCAGTGCCGCTTGAGTTGGTTTTCACCAGAGGTTTCTTGCTGTAAGCCTCAGCTCTTGATTCTGCCTCAAACCCATTCAGCATTCTCTGAGCAGATCTGTTTCCCGTGATTTCCTGCCGGTATCCATCATACCTGTTCTCATATGAAACAGGGGGATTTTTTGACAACTTGTATCCATGAGAAATAAGGAGGTCCTCGACACTGAACATGTTGTGCTGGTTTCACTCACAGCTGCGCCACCAAAAAGCTCTTTCCAGAAGGATCCATCACTGGAAAACAAAACCATAAACAAACAGAAGGTTGCTTTAAACAAGAAAAGATATCTTTGATCAGCTGATAGGCTACTGAAGCTGAAAGTCTCATCCTCTGGCTTCAGTGTTCCTCAGCACCAAACAGATGAAGCAAAGTGCATGCAGATTCTGACGAATCATGTGCTGACCTTCCCTAGGCAATACACATCCATGCACTCAGCCCAGCAGCAGATGCTGCACTGCTGCTGACTCAGTCTGTTCCACTGAAGAATTCACTGGTGACTGCAGCTTTCAGATGTCACTAAGTGATAAAAACGCTTTGCACCGGAGGTAAGCCCACACTTTCTGCAAAAAGTAATTTTTTTCTAGTCATGGAGAGGTGTATTCTGTGTTCCATTTGGAGTTGCTGCAGGAGGGGGTGGATTACAAGGCAGCACGCCTCTCCCTACAGCTCTGCATATTCCATTAATAAAAAATTTTCACATGAACAAGGACAAAATATGCATGAGAGCAAAAATTAATTTTATGCAACCACATGAGAAACCCAGGTAATATCATGCATACCCCAGCTAAACAGTCTGTTTTTACAGATTACTTTGATTTCAGCCTCTTGGTCTCCTGGAAGGAGTAATCCTCCAGAGTAATAAGGAGTAATCAGTAATCCTCAACCAGAATAATACAAACCCTAAGACTTCAAGCACAGTCTATTTTTACAGCACAACTGCACTGTGTAAAATGATTGGCAACAACCTGACATGATCGTGTCTGTTGTGTCTCAATGACTTCCAAGTCATGGGACAGTCATGACTCTTCTTCCTGGTCACCAGGGCTGCCCTCAGTTCTGCACTGCTAGAGCAAAGATCCAGTAAACTCAGTTAGTTGTCTGGCAACAATCTTTATTTTCTATAGCACTCTCACATCTTCATGGAATTATGGCAACTACAGAATACCCATTCTCCCTGAGTTTCAAAATCCATGGAAGGTAATGATCTATTCTGTAGGTTGTGTGTAATGATGGACCCATTCTGATACATTCCTCCTTGCTTGGACTGTGTTACTAGAAGAAAGAAATTAAAACAAAAGGTGGATAAAGAAGTGAAACACACAGAAATAGATCAGTTATGTAAAACACTTAAGACGATTTTCCCCACACGAAGAGTTCATTTAACATGTCTGGTGAGCACTCTGTGTCCTTAGAAGTAGTAGGTCTACCTGAGGACCAGGAGCCCAGCATTGGCAGCTAGTCAAAAGGAGATAGTCTCTGCAAAGATCATGACAAGCAAGTACTTTATACACTGGTTTCTAATGCTCTTCATGGGCAAGAAGAAAGAACTCTGTTCACTGCTGTTTACAATTATTTACTTGAGACGAAGCAACTACTGATTTGGCTCCTGTGAGTTTATTAGTACTAAATCTCTCAGGCTATGTACACACAGAAGTTGATTGGGTGGCTTAGAATGTAAACCAGCTTCTGTGGTGCAGCACTCCATATATTATGGACACTTTTTGCCTACCCAGCACCCCAACCATTTTCTGCCCCCGCCCTGTCTCCAGGATGCTCTGCAGACTGTGGAGCCGGTCCGGCCAGCCGCTCTGGTCCAGCCTGGTATGCAGCTCCTAGGCACACAGGGACACTCCAGCCGCCTCTGCCCTGCACTGCCCACAGCACTTGCCTGAGGACAGCCCACAGCACGGAAAAACATGCACAGTTTTTATGCAGAGCCATAGTTTAACTGGGAACCTGGAACGCTGCAGAAGTGGCTTTTCAGCTTGAGAGCCTTAAACTGGTTTGTCTCTAGAGCTTTATGAATCTTCTCCCTTTTCACACACGTAACACTACACACCCTTTAAAAAAAGAGATTATTTGTTTATTTAAAGCTCTATGCTGAAGATATTTTAGGAGTATCCCTTGCTAGAACAGGGCTCCAAATGCCTAATAAGCGTTCTGAGTAAGTGAGCCAGCAGTAAGTAAAAGCAGGCAGAAAGCAGAGAGGAGCAGGACCCTCCCTCTTGGAAGAAAGGAAAAGCTCTGTGGGTTATTTTTGAATGCTGACCTAAAAGGCTGATTTTCCATCCACTGCTGCCCCAGGTTCGAGCACACCAAGGGGAACAGCTGGCTGCTAGAGCTGTTCAGCTTCTAACAAGAGAAAGATCCAATGTGACCACCATAAACAGCAGAAAACAGACCAGAGCACTCGCAGGTGCAAGGAAGAAATGTGCTTTTCCTGCTATTATTGTCAGACTGGCTTGGAGTGCAACTTAACCCCCTCTCTGCCGCCCACTGTAGTCCTGGTGCCATCAGAGAGGCAAAAGCAAGTGGATAAGAAACTTTCAGTGTGTGGGGTTTACTCTGGACCTCCTCTTGGTATTGGTAGTGAAGTGCAATGGCGTGGAAAGGCACCATGAGGAACCAGTACGACTGTCTCCTCCTGCTCTGCAAACTTACCATGTGTGGAAGGGAAAGCCCTGTGGTGCTATGGGTGGTGGGAAGGCCCGGTTGGGATGCTATCGTTGTGCCTGTCACAGCTCCACAATAGGAACAAGGCAGAGAAGCCTGCACCCCTCTGCACCCTGTCACAGTGCCCTCAGCACCAAAGCCCCCAGTGAGCTCTCCCCAGACCCACCACACAGAGAAATGCTCCATGCCTATGGCACAAGCTGCCAGCAGCTGGTAGCAGTGGTGGTCATGGCCACTGGATGGGACGCAGTTAGGACGCATAGAATTAAGTAATGGTTTGGGTTGGAAAAGACCTTAAAGATCACCCAGTTCCAACTCCTTGCTACAGACAGGGACACCTTCCACTAGGCCAGGTTGCTCAAAGCCCTATCCAACCTGGCCTTGAACACTGACAGGATGGGGCAGACACAGCTTCTCTGGGCAACCTGTGCCAGTGTCTCACCACCCTCATAGTGAATAATTGGCTTGTGCGTAAGTCATGGGGAGGTACCTTCCCCCACATCAAATCTGGCTGGGCAGCAGAGCCAGAGGCCCTGCCTGAGCAAACCCTGCAGGATATCAACCATATCAGCACATAACATCCACAAGGACACGGGCTAGCTTTCCAAACCTGGCTGAAGTGCTGGGATGCTCTTCCCACCCTCCCTTAGATAAATAAATCTAAAACATAAAATCAAAGGGATTGGATTGGGAGGAGTAACGAAACCGTCGCTGCAGTGCTGTCCTGTACGTACTCTGCCAGACTGGGCCAAAAGAGTAAAGGCTGTGCAGAGCTGCTAATTTGAGGGAAGATCAACAACGCTGGAAAACAGTTTGTTTTTCCAGCAGTCATTTGTTTTGTTTGCCAATGACATCAGTGCTTTCTGACAGGGTTTGCTTCCTGAGGATGCCTGCTATCTTGCCAGTGTTTCCGACTTGTCCCCAGCAGCCGGTACAGCTCCACATAACACTGGAAACAGGGGCCAAGCTTTTCTCTGGAAACTTCTCAGCAGCACTCTTGGATGCAAAGAAACAAGCATGAATGGCGGAAATCAGCACCAGCCCCCTTGTATGCGGACACAATGGGGATCCACAGCCTCAGCAAGCAGGACACAATGAGACAACCAGACGGAAACGTCATCAGAGCACCTTGTCTCGGGGTACTCTGTCCAAGAGCAGGGATCTCACCCTGACCCTGAGAAAAGCCACAGTACTCCTGAAAGACATCCCGAAGAAATCTGGTGCTAGAGTTTCCTCTGAGCTGCTTCTAGAGCCAATTCTCAGTGGGGGAAGCACACTGTTTTCTGTTGACAGTCTGCCTTCATCTGCAGGTTTCTTTAGTGGCAGGGGTTCCCAAGCCTTATTACTTTGGAGGGTGGTGGGGGTACCGCCACCACATGTACGATGACCAGTACCAACGATGATGAATGCCAACACTTTCAGCCCTGGCAGAAGCAGCTCTTACCTCCATGGTCTGAAATGGTTTGCATGCCATTCCCACTCACCCCTCTACATGATGTTTGGAGCAGTCCATCCACCCTTTACAATCATAGGTTGGAAAAGACCTTTAAGACCATCAATTTCAAACTTTACCCCAGGACTGCTTTGGTCCTGGTTCCAGGCAGCGTTCTGGCACAGCATCCACGTACTGGGTGGGAGACCAGAAGACCTGTCTGCCCTTTGTTATATCTCCCCACTCTGCTACTTGAAATAAAGTAGAAGGTGGCAATCCTTCAACTGTTTGAATACAACCCCTGAAGTCCTTCTGGCACGATTTGCCTGCCCCACCTCTGCAGAGCTGTTTCTAACATTTTTTTGTAAGTGATTCTGTATAACTGCGCAGAAGAGAAAACATCGAAGGAACATGATTCATACTGCAAAATGAAGCATACACACATCATGAATTACCAAAATCAAGGCACCCTGCACGGACACACGAGTTGCTGCAGTTTGTAATTACATGACTTCAGGCTACTGAATTCTGCAGGACTCATACCTCAGTGGATGTTCAGGCTAGGTGATGCTAGTCTTCCTGAGCTTTATCTACAGCAGCTATCCAAATACTGCTCTGAACACAGTTACTAACAGGCTTCTAAATTACAAAGAGCACTATCTAGATAACACATTAAACTAGCTTATCTTCACTCACGTCTGGGTGATATTATTCCCATTTCATATCAGACATGTGCCAGACAGAAGCGTTTATGCAGACAGACTAATGTGAAAACAACCCTCTCCATTCTAGGCACCCAGTATGAAGTGCTTACAACCTGATTATTTTAAAGCTATTAACCTTAAAAGTAAGCTAGGTACATTCAAAATAACTGCTGCAAGAACCTAGTGCCGCTCCACATCAGCCCAACTGTGGTAAGTCAAGCTATCTGCACTGTGAAGACATGGGATGAGCCAAAAAACTGGTTGCAGTAATTTATCTGCTGTGCTCTTTTTCCATACTTGTGCCCATCAAATCCAGTACCAATGCTTTTGTCCAGACAACCCCGTATCCCTCCCACCTCTGCTAATTCCTCACCACCACGCAGCCCAATGCATTTCCCACTTCCCACACCCACCTGTCCTCACTGCCCTGCAGACTCCCTTCTCTGTCTTCCCATCTCCTGGTCCCACCAGTCCAGCCATTCTTCCCACACAGCCCACCACCACACTAGCAAGGCGTACGGTTTGTCCTGACCTCCTGAACCCCTAACAGCTTCTCCTGGTTCACATCCATCACCCCAATTTCCTCCTTCCTCTCCTGATGACCATCGACATTTCCAGCAGAAGCACCTCTGTGACTGCTTTCTGCTCCCATGTGCAAGACCCCATTTCACTTGTACCTGGAAAATGCAGGAACCATCATTATGGAGACAATCCAGCTCCACTGCCGCAGCCCTGAGCAAGGGCACCATGCTGGGGCTATGCACAGATGCTCTGCTCACACAATGTTGGAATCATTAGGGCAAGAGCGCTGTCCTTGCACAGGGCTGGGTCACTGGTGGGCTGCTCGGCACCAGAGGATGTGGAGTTCTGATGGATGGGAGGGAAAACTCTGGAAAATGGAGCACCTAGAAACAGAGGCAAGTCTGCCGAGAACATGCGCAGATGTCTCTGAGCCTTGTCACCACAGATCCTGTTCCCAAACAGTGCAGGTCTCACTGGAACAGCTGGAGGATTTCTTTTCTTTACCCTTTTTAATGTGGGCAAAACAACATTCCTTCTCTCCTCCCTCCTCCCCCCTAATTTATCTTGAAAACGGATGAATTGGTTTAGCTGACAATATTAAAATAAATTTTGTCTGTGAGAGAGGCACAACCTGAAAGTCTCAGATCAAGTGATAAAAGCCTGACAGACTACAGCAGTAGCAAACAGGTTCCTGTGGAAGAGGTTTGAATATGAGATGGTACTACTCGCTCAGTCTAAACATAACCCCGAGCTACATCTCAGGAGAATACCTAAGTCTTTGGCCATTGTACTTACTCCTGTTTTCTCACTCTGGCTTTGCATGTGTGCATATGAGAGAGCTTATCAAAACCAAACACATTAAATGAGGCTTTTACCTTCATCATTTCATCTTTTTGGGGACAATAAAGTCAGATGGGACTGTACATGGCAGGCAGCTGTGCATGCAGCTGCCCTGGCATGCTGTGCCCCTGCCTTCCACTGCAGAAACCACATTCACTGGCTTGCAGACACATGCTCCATTGGGAAAGATAAGATTCATGTGCTTGAAGAGCCGTAAACAGCAATGTTCACTGTGATCAAATATTAGATATTTAACAAAAAGATAGTCTAGAACACAGGAAAAAAGAGATTAGAGGTATGTTGGGTGTATTCAGCTTGGCAGGGCTTAACTAAGTGTAGGCTAGGAGCAAGGAAGGAGCAGGGAACTAGCCAGGGCAGCCTCCAAGCCATGAGTAAATATCTCCAAGAAATTCTCAAGGGATGAGTAAAGGGCAAATATATTCTCTAACTTCAAACAAAAGAGGGAAGAAGACAGATCTGAGGTATCACAGACCAAACAGCCTGGCTTTGATATCGACTCAGACAAACTATTATTCAACCCACTTGTAAATACTTATAACAGGTGTTGATTTATCACAAAGCAGGAGGGAGTGAGTGTGTGATCCAGGAGGAGCAGCGGCATTTCCATCACCCTGCTTCCTGCCCTGCACTGCAGCTGCATCCACTCCCACATGATAAAGTCATGAGAAAACAGAAAACACAGACTTGTCAAGAACAAATTAAGTCTAATGAATTTAATTTTCTTCTCTGACAGAGTTGGGAGCACAGTGGGTAGGGAGGAAAAAACTGCAGAAGTCGCACATTGGAACGAGGAAAGCTTTTGATGGATGCATGTGATAGCCTTACATGCAAACCAGGCGAATACAATTCAGGTATAATTTACTCTTGGTGGGTATACAAATGTTTCACATCTGTACTCGTAGTTATTAAATTCAATGTCAACCTGAAAAGGCACATAAGGGCTGTGCCTGGGGTCTTGTTCTGTTCAGTATTTCCATTAATGACTTGTAAATTAGAATAAAGATTACAATTACAAATCTGCAGGGAGTGCTTCCAGCATTTTCAGGGATTCCAATTAGAATAAAATCTTAATAAATCATAGACCTAGTCTGGAATGAACGACTGAGATACAATACAGGCAGGTGTAAAGCACCATGCCGAAGAAGAAGGATGCAAAGCACAAGTCCAGAATGGAGTGGTACAGCAAACGAGTCTCTGGGGCTAGAGCTGTAAAGACAAGACATCAAGAGTAGTGCAGGGCTTGGTACACACAGATGAAGGGGCTTGGAGACAGATTAAGAAGAGCTTCACATGTGAGGCTCTTTACTCCTGTCAGCCCTATATTCACACTTGTTTGGGCCCTATCTCAAACAAGATGCTGCTCCTTGCTCACAAGAATGGTAAGAAGTTTTGGAAGTGTGACCCCTGGAGAAGAAGCTACAAGAAGTGGGCTGGTTTAGTTGGAAGGGAAGGAGGGAGGAATGAGGGTGAGAGAATGAGAGATGATAACAAGTTTTAAATATGTCAGGCTGCTAAAAGGCAGTGATAATCTTGTCCTGCTCCCTGCGGCTGTGGAAAACTGAAGGGACTGGTTTAGCATGCAGCAAGGGAGATTTAGGTTAGATATTAGAAGGACCTGTCTAGCCATGATGATAGTTAACCCCTGGTAATGCTAGGAAGCTCTGAAGCTCTATCAATAAAAGTTTTCAAGAACAGGTTAAATGAAGATCTGTCAGGGATGGAGCAGACGAAGCTAACTGGAGGCTCAAGAATGGGGTTCTGACTAAAGGACTCATATCAGATCATGGACATGCACCAGGCAAAACTTCAAGAAAGTTCCTATTATGGCCAACACCATACTCAAGCCTTCAAAGCAAGCCACTAGTACTACACACATCTCTGCTAACTACATGAGACAAAAACCTGCTAAAGCCATTGCTGGAAGATAAGCCAATTTATGTCTTCCAAGGCCACTCTCTCCTATTCATCTCACTGAAATTAAAAAGAAATCTGTGAATTTCTGTGTTTAACCCTCATTACCTGCGGGCAGGAGTTCACATTTTTTCTCTAACACAGAGATTCACAGTCAGTGAAAATTACAGCACACATCCTCCTTGCAGTCTTTGAGCAAAAAGTCCTCACTGAAATCATCAACGAACTGTGCCACAGAATAAATGAATGATACGATGTGTCTCCAATAAAACTAGGAAGTGGGGAGGAGGAGTTGGTCTTAAAGAGTTTATTTAACCCTCAGAAGGTAGTTATTCCTGCCTTCTATCTCACCAGTGCAGATGTATCAGCAAACACACTGTGGCATGAGAGAGAGTGCAGAGCGTCTCTTGGGGGAGGCCTTAATGAGTGACGGCTGCTCTCCAGGCATTGCCAGCCCTGTTTGCTAGGAGGTTTCAGGTCATATTTAAAAGTTTGCTTTCTCAGATTTGTCAAGGAAAAATGGTAAGACAGCTAGTTGGGGTTTTCTTAAATAATGTGGGTGTTTGAATACTGGGTTCACAGAGTGCTGAAACGTGTCTGACAGGGTATGGATGGGAGTTTGTATCTGCAATAAGGTTGATTTTTAAATTTGCCATGGACCAATCCAGGAAAGAGTGAGCACTGATTCACTGAGGCTCATAAGCATCCAAATAGAAGTAAACGCATTCAAGGGAGGGAGGAAATGTCCAAGCATGCACAGATACCACTTCTCATATTAGCTGGTTTTCAAAACGTCAACAGCTTGCTTCCACTGATGACAGAGCAGCACATTACTCCACTGAAATTGGTGCAGACTTTTTTTAGAGGAGCAATTGTTAAAGAGTGCTCACAGCCACTCTGTGCTCCAGATATATCCAGTCCTTAGACCAATTGGCAGCATATGCTGTATTTCCTCAAATGACAGCTTTTGTTTGTCACAACAGCAGAACAAAATAGTACATTTATTAAACAAAGCATAATTAGCTACCTCTTTACCTCCCAAAAAGGAACTGCAGAAAAGGATATTCTTTAGGACTCGGATGATGTTTCCATACTGCTTACAATGCTTTTGTATGGAGCAATCCACGTCAGTGAAACAATGCACACGGAAATGTGTTTGCTGCTCACATTGAAAATCAAGACGTTAAAGGCTAATAATCCAACCTAAAATATCTATGGTCAAGGTGCTCATAAGCTACTCCTATGCTAGGACTACATGGATCATTATCACTGTTTGCATTTTTTTGAACTGAAAAGCATACAAACCAAAGAAAAAAAAAGTATTTCAACAATAACTGTATTAAATATTTCTTCAATAACTGCATTATCTCTTTCCTCAATAATAGCTGAATTGAATCTTTCAAAGTAAGAATTTTTAATACAGGATCTATCACACAGTCGAACTTCTTTGACGTGACAGTGACATGACTTATAGAGCCTGGGCTCCGTGATCAAAAGGATTACACACATTAGCATCCCACTAATCACAGCAGGACAGGCCTGCCCATCAGGCCAGGACTCACGGAGGAGAGATCCGTAAACAAACACTTTCTCCCTCTCACAAATGTGGCTGGGAGCAGAGGCACTCCAAGGTTGGTGTGGTCTTCTCCTCTTTCAAAGAGATAAGGATTGTGTCTGCTGGAGTAAATAAATTCTCAGCATAGTCTTAAACTTCTGTTTGTTTACTCATTTTCAGACATTACCATCCTCTCCTGTGTTGTTATCCCTTTTATATTACCCTTGTATGTATAATCAAATGCCCTCTCTTCTGGATTGACCCTCTGTTTCTTCCTGTATTATAGATGCCTTTGATCTATCTTTCTTGCATCTCTGCGTCCTGCCTTGTAGTCTCAGCAGGATTTCCCCCTGACCCTTTGCTCTACCAGAAAATAAATGCCAAAATAGCATTTGTATGCATTAGCGTAGAACAAAAATAAGACAGATGCTCAAGAAGACTACACACAAGCGCCGCTGTGCTGCTGAGGCACTGAATGTGCTGGGCAGGGCTGTCTACTGGCAAGGCAAACCCAGGCTGGTGAAAGGTGGCCCAGCCTCTGAGCGTGGCTGAGCCCCTGGACCAACAAGGCAAGCAGGACATCATCACAATGGGGGAAGAAGGACCATCCTAAAATTTCAGATACATCTGTTAACTTTACTCCCTTCATCACACCCTCGGTGACTTGCAGGGTGCCCTTGTACTTCCAAAAAGCAGGACTTGGACTTTAGCTTTTTTCCCTTTTTTTCCAATCAGCTCGTATTTCAGAACCCCTTCCCTTGCCCCACCATTTGAGATGGCCCAAGTTATGGCTGACAAATTCTATTAATATGCTAACTGTAATACACCTGTGTGACAGAGGGACTGCTGCTGACTTCTGTTCTCTGCAGGCATAGCCAGTACCAGAAAAACTGAGTTATCTGTAGGTAGATGTGAAAAGATGCCATCGGTTCATAGAGACCTTAACAATTGCATCAAGACCACCAAAAGGCTGACCATCCCCTTCCTTCATAGCTGGAACTGGTGAGTAAGCTTCCCCAGCATGCTTGAGTCCACTGGCTCTTGAAACAAAGCACAATAACAAGGTTGCAGAAAGTGAGATAACCCTTTCCATTCAAGAAGTGGAAAACAACATCTGTTAAAAACAAATAAACCGGTGCAATAGCCTCAGGGAGAGACCCAGAGGATTTTTGAGATGCAGCTCATGGCTTGGTCAACACATTGTGAACAGCAAATTACAAGACAATTGTTTCATACCAAGCTCTCCCACCCTTGAACTCCCTCAAGGTTAATTAGGATGGCCTCTGGCCAAATTAATTAGAAGAGAAGATTTGGGCAGGACTTTGCTATGTGTTCCTAACTAGTTCCAAGGTGACTGAGAAGTTGAGAAACGCCTCACCTTCCAAATAAAGCCTGCTTGGCAAAACCTGAGCTTACATGTGCCATGTAATTTCTCTGACTATCAGGAGAAACACTTAAAAGTAATCTTTTCCTTATTAATGGCTAAGGCAGAAAAATTTTCTGCATCCTTCCCACCAAACAATATGCCCTTGTTTATTTTTTGTGTGCGTTTTAGGTCATAACAGGCCAGTGAAATTATGCATGTAAAGAACAATATACTACTGTAATATGGTACTTGATACACACAGCCTGGCAGACTCTGAAAGATCTCTTTTCCAAGATCAGGCGCATGCATGTTGCAGCACGGAGCAATCCTGAACATCACTGTTGGAAGTGAGGATGCAGAAACGGATGTAGCCTTCGAAACAACAGACTCAATTGGTACTTGAGTTGGTATTATAACATGCTGTGGTGGCACAGCTCAGGAGACCACCCCTGCCTGGAGGAGGACAGCCCAGCCCAGCTTCTCCATTCTGTGGCAGCTCTGCTTCAATCTCCTCCGGACTCCTGCTGCCCTCAGCATCCTTGGCAAAGGGAACAGCCGGCAGGACCACACTTTTTTCCTCCATGGTGAGTGGTAGAATGGCAAGAGCATAGTCTATGCACACAGTCTGCACAGAGGCAGGTCTAGCCTCTGTAATTACAAACTAAGCACTAGCACAAATTGAGGCTCTTGCAGTGGCTGCACCTCTGAACTACAGAGTCCTTCTCTGTCATTAATCCTATATTCTTTAGTTTGAAGCTGGAAGGCTGCTATTTTCCACATGTCTGTTCCCCACAGACAGCAACAGAGCTACTGGGCAGAATCAGAACTTGCAACACAGAGAAAATGCTTCAGCTCCTGCAAAGAAGTGCAGATGAATACTTTTCAGCAGGACACAATTCTCAGTGTCACCAGCCAAGATTTAATGTCTCGACTGCATGGATCAGACCGACTACTCGGAACAGTTACATCGTTATTTTCACTTACAGGCACGGGCTGGAGTAGCTTAACATGTAGGGTCCATGCCACTAAAAAGCCATTATTTTCAAGTCATTATTCTCAACTTTTTTTTTCTTTTTCTCCTCAAAAAATGAAGGAAGAAACCCCCAAACCCTTAATAGATGCAAGAGTCCTTTGGCACAGATCCAGCGGGAGACTAAGGCCGTAATTTGTAATTCTGAGGCAATTATGAATGACATAACAGCACAAATCTTCTGACATAACAGCTTTGTTTCTGCGTCCCCTGCAACAGTACATGGCTTAAAACAACCACCATAAACGAAATAACCCCAAAATCTCTGTGACTGCTGTGCAGATATCGGAGTAAGACTGAACACCAAGAGGATCAGCAGCTGATGTTTCAGACCCTGATGCCACATCCTGGTCGGTTCAACGGGAGCCGGCACCGAGTCGCAGCCGGCGCCCCGGGCGAAAGGGAGCACAGCGACGGGCGCTGAATGAACGTGAGGAGCTCCAGCTGCGGCACCCAGGAATTTCCCTGGGACTCCCGCTCGCTGCGAGCTCCAGGGAAACCGGGCCCTGCTCGGGGCTGGGGACGCCGGCGAAGAGACAGGGGCGATGCCGAGAAGGAGAGGAACGAGCAGGTGCAAAGCGGCCAGAGCAGGGACGGGCACCGGGGGGATGCGCCCCGCGGTGCCGCGCATCGCCCTAGGGCACCCCTCCGAGCCCCGCTGCCGCTCTCGCCCGCTCCTCCAGCCGCCCACCGCGCCCTCCGCGCCCTGCCGGGACTCACCTCTCCGGGCGGCCGCGCAAGCCCCTCGAGGGTCGGCCGGGGCCGCCGCGCTCAGCGGCCGCGGCAGCCGGGAGGCGCCGAGCCCGCGGCGGGCGGGGAGGGGCGGGGCGGGGCGGGATGGGGGGGCGGGACGAGACAAACTCGGTCCGCCCCGTCCCGTTCCCCCCCCCTCCGCCCGGAGCGGCTCTGGCGCTCCCCCGGCCGCCAGCGGGGAGCGTCCCAGTCGGGAAGCGGAGCTGCACTCGGGAGGTGTGGGGAGGTTGCGCTCTTCTTCCCCGTCCTTTCCCGCCGCGGAGCCATGCTTCAGCCTGGGGAAACAGCGCTTTGCCCCTAGCGAGCCCGAGGCACCAGCTGACCAAGCAGGCGTTACAGGCTGCCTTCCCACACTGGGATCCGCTGATCCTCCTTTAATCCGTCCCTGGAAACATGTTGGCCTGTGCACTGGGGAGCCGGTGCTCCGCGCTACTGGTAAATCGTGTGATGAGGCACTTGCAAGATGAAAAAGCCAAGCCTTGGGAGGTCTGGTTACCATCAAGTACCCACCCATCACAGGCACATGAGCTGGGTGGGCACTTAACTGTGAATCATAGAATGGTTTGGATTAGAAGGGACCTTCAAGCTCACCTAGTTCCAACCCCTCTAGGCAGGGACACCTTCCACTAGCCCAGGTTGCTCAAAGCCCTGTACAACCTGGCCAGGTCAAGGACATGTCCAACAGCAGACAGTGTGTCCTTCCAGATAACCCAGAAGGGCCTGACTCGTAAACCCACACCAGCAGTGGCAGTTCTGCCAGGAGCACACTCTTACATGGGGCAGGTTGTTTTCTTCATGAAGTTGAACAGGCACCTCCTGCCTCCCTGCTCTGCAGCTGAGCTCAGAAAGACAACTTTCTCAGCACAAGGAATATCTGCAGAAGGGAAGGCTGGGGTCCATCAAGGGTGGAGAGGGACCAGAGGAGACCCTTTCAAAGCTTGCTGTGACTGCTGGCACTTGGCTGCAAGCTCAAAGGGCTTGTCTTCATCATGGTTTTCATGGTGTAATCTGCAAGCCTTTCTGAATCATAGCTGGTTGCCTGCTTCCCCACCTCTCCAGTCCCTGGCATTTATTCAGCCTTTAGAAACAGGTGAATAATTTGCAAATATGTTTTGGTTTAATGACACTCTCAAAAATTATGTTTGTGAATTATTTACTTCAGCAATTGCTTAGGCCCGTCAACTGCTCACCATGCCTTAATTCACTTTTACCCTAGGCTATTGAAGTGCTTTACATGTGTTCATACACTGAGTCCTATTCAATATGTGCTCTAGCTAATAGTGGGAAAACAAAGGTATAAAGTTACACAATGAGTCCAAGGTCACGGGAGAATTCTGCAGGAGAGCACAGAACTGAGTACAGGTTCCCTGATGCCCTGGTTTTGTAGGGTGCTGGGAATAATTGTCATTGTCCTGCTTTTCTACACACATCTTTTATCTTCCAGCTATGAAGTTCTGAGCCTGCAGCACTGACACAAGAAGCATGCATCAAGAGCAATGCCATCAGCAGCAGGGGGACTTCCAGCAGGACGCCTTACACTCCATCCCTGCAGCATTCTCAATGGCTTTGCTGGTTGGGAAACCCCTGTATTTTCCCATGGTAAAACCTTCTGTCTGACACAGTCAGTCAGTAGAAAGTTTGGGTTTTGTCACAGAGCAACTTCCTGTGGGTGTGATGATAGCACAGGTTTCTATTAAGGAAGCTGTGCTGGCACAGGTTACGGCTCGTTATTTAAATGTCTTGACTCTGACAGGCAAACTGGGAGCTGTGGGGGCTTAAATACCCGTCTCTATTGTCTTGTATGGAAAAGATTTCCAGGACGACTTTTTCATCTGCATGGCTGCAGCTCTGAGCTGTTTGCTCTCCTTGGTTCTAGGAGACAGTCCTGTTTACATCCCTCCTTCAGAGCAAAAAAGCTTTTGCTCCCTGTTGGGTAAGTATGAGGCACCACACAGAGCAGGTCCTCGCTGCCGGAGCTCTCAGCTCTCCATTGGGAAAGCTGCCTCTGAACTGCCTTTGGGCAGGGAAGAGAGGGGGCAGAGGCTGAAGCTGCCACTCCAGTGAAGGAAAACTTGATCATTTACCAAACAGTGTAAAGGTGCACGGGAGAGACATCATTTCATCTGGAGGAGATCACGGGCTGTGAAGGGTGTGATAAAAGTGCAAAGGACAGCCCACCTCAGAGCTGCCTCTCTGAACCTGGGGGTATTCTTTAGTTACACTTCTGAGCACACTTCGTGGGCTGCAAAGGGATGTACAGCCCTTGGAATGACTTTGGAGTGCTGCAGTCACTGAAGATTTCCCTTAGGTGAAGTCAAAGGAACAGTTGAGAAGCGGAACTTTCCTCCTAAAAAAAGGAAAACAGCCACTCACGCTTCTAACTGTCCTGCTACAGAGAAAAGCCTGAAAACCTGAGCTGAAAGCATCTCCATGGTCGGACACAAGGAAGCAAATCACATGATATTTGAAACAATCTAGGATATCTCTCAGGCTGGATTCACAGTTAACTACCAATGAGAGCTGGCAGCCCCACCTTGTGTCCAAGCAAGATTGCCCAGAGGGCTGGTGTAACACATGAAGCCATTGGTCTGTGATTTGGGAAGTCTGGGTGCCGTATTCCGCAGTGGCAGCACAACTTTCAGGGGCTCCCTTTGCTCCTGCTGCATCTTGCCCGCTCCCTGTTAGAGAGCAAACTCTTTGGGCAGATGTTGCTCCTGGTTTTGCCTTAGCTCAGTGCCCACATCGGTGAGGCTGTGGTCTTAGGTGGCTACTGCAATGCAGAGTGTGACTTCCAGGAGAGGGGTGAAGATGAGAAAAAGCAGAGGAGACAGGAAAGCAATTCTGCTTTTCAGTGATTGGAGTAAATGGTGCACAACCTGCAGCACTGCTCCCCTGCATAGCCCACGATCCTGTGGCCACCTGGGTAGATCTCCATCTCCTGGCTCTCTCTGGAGAAGGGGCCCATTGACAGATAAGATTAAGTTTAGAGCTTCAGCTTTGAAAAGGATGGAAGAATTAAATGTGGCTACAAGAGAAGTGTACAGATAGGGTTTGTGGAAAAAGAGTGCTAAAGCCTCTGCCCTGCTACAGAGGATTCCTGAAATGCATGAAAACTGGTGGATGGGGAGGGTGACAAGGTCAGGCAATTGAGGAGAGAGCTGTTATTGCCCCTTTGCTTTGCATGGCTTGCAGGGGGCAAGAAGAAGGTCAAAGAAACCATAAACCAAAAGCTGGTGGTGGCTATGTGGTGGCGTCAGAGGGGAGCATCTGCAGAGGAGTATGGAGGGGCTGCATGAACCTAGCAAGTGGCAAGGCCATCCCATGTGTCACAGCAGTTGGGTTCAAATCAGCATCCCACGGGACATGGTAGAGTGGGTCCACATGCCTATGCAAGCAGCGAACGCCAGGGCTTGGCTCCTAGGGAGATGAGGAGCAGCGCCTGCAAGTCTGAGTGAGTGGCCGTTATGGACAGAAACCGTGGAAAACAGAAACACACAAACATAAGAGAGGCAGGCCAGATGGGGGAAATACAGATGAATTAATGCACAGGGAAGGGAAAAGGAAAAACACACAGGCACGCTGCACACCAGCCAGCTCTTCAGCAAAAGCACTGCTGCGTGCCATTGCTGTGATGAGTGAATGGGAAGTCCTGCTCTGCTCGGTGCAAGTTACTGCTGCTTTATGCCTTTATAATTCTCTCTGGCCTCAAAATCTCCCTCCTCAGGAGTCCTCTGTTTATGTTTTATGTCCCGTCATCAGCGTTGCTGCAAGGGGCCAGAGCTTTCATGCCATTCCTGCCGAGCTTGTTGCAGGCTTGGAGACTCATTTTTCTGGAGTAATCCTGCATTAGTGGTTTTTACATTGAAATCAAGCAGATTTCTTCATAATATGGTGTGGTTTGAAGTGACTAGGTACATTATTTTTTCCCCAAAAGACTGTAAGTTTTTGTCTTAGATCCAGTTGCCAGGAATGTATGTAGGAACATACGCTGAAATCACCACATACCTGAAGTTTACCATAACTAACTAGCCACAGATGTGCTACTAAACCTGTGCTTATTTTTTCCTCTTCTCCATCCTATATGACATGTTAGAGCCTTGATATATTAAAATTTCTCAAAACAGATGCTAGTCATAAACAAAACAGCCATTACCCTTTAGCAACAAAACATGTCACATTACCTATCCGCCAGTAATCACCTGTTTATGGAATTGGCACCTCTTCTTAGTTTGGAACAGAGAAGCTTCACATATTTTATTGCTACATCAAGGAAAACACTAAGCATCGCCGTGGAAAGGGGATGTTTTCATTTGCCAGTTCTTTGGTGTTTCCTTAGCTGTATTTTGACCTGCTGTTTGGGGATTCAATTCTCAAACTACTTTATTGCTTTCTAAGCATCCCAAATAAACAGATGGGAGGGATGTGTATTGAATAGAGGGAAATAGCTCATAGCACCAGGTGGTGACCATTCTGCAAGGCCGATGTAATACATAGCAGTTATGTAATACACAGTGTCTGTGCAAGGTGTTGGGCCACAGGCTGCTGGGGAGGAGTAGTACTGCACTGTGATGGAGAATATTTTCCTTTAGATGTAAGGAAATAGATGCTCAGCTATTCTTTCTTTTAGATATACCTCAGAGTCCTAAAGTATGACCACAAATGTGAGCTGGAGGGAGGGAAAAATGGGGGGGGGGGAGAAGCAAAAAAATGAAAGACTGGTTAACACAGAGATAGGGTGTACCAATTACAGTGTGTGTTCCTGAACATTGAGAACACTGCTGAAGAGGCTAAGAGGTGTGGCACACAAATCACCCTTCAGAACTTAGCTGGTTTACATTTGGGAAAATTAGGTAGTGCTTCCAAAACTTCTGAAGTGCTAAATACTGTTAAAATAATCCTTACAGCTCTTTACCCAAGGACTTGGCTCAGGATACTCAGCAAATATTAATGAGTTTCTTATCGTAACACCCAGGAGAGATGGGAACGTATCACTGTAATTACCCCCGTCACCCAGCTGAGGAACAGAACAGTCAACCCTCATTTTTCAGGAGTTTCCTGACCAAAATATTTGTACAGTCGTTGAGCTGAAAAGCTCTCGGGAAGGGCCGGGAGCTCCAGCTGGCCTCAAAGCAAGGCATCAGGACTGGGGAGGGAAAGGATCATCCCTGAAGGTAAGGGAAGATGAAGGGAAATAGTTACGCAGTAGCTAAGCATGTTGGTGTTGGAGCTATCCTATTTTTCCTGTTTAAAATATGGATGCTCACTACTCTAGAGAAAGCTAATCCCTGTATTCATGTAATGCATTAGGTACAAGGGTACACAAACGGTACAATGCAGATTGTTACGGCAGCTCCATCGATCTCCATGAGGGTACATGAGGAGGCTGAGCTGTGGATGCCACATTGTCGTTCCTGCTAGTGATATGAGCTTCACTCATTAAGGAGTGAAGTCTCACAGACAAGGGAAGTGTGGTCATGGCTGAGAGGTATGCAGCCTGGAAACAATCTTTTCCCAAGCACAGGCAAGGTTTTAGCTTGATTTCTCTAATCAAAAAGAGAGGGTTAGCAAAAGCTGTGAAGTGCTGGTGGAAAACACACTTCAAATGAGGTAAAAGAAGAGCAGGCCCTGCTCAGATCTCATGTATTGCAATCAGATGTTGATCTCCATGGAAATACCCACTTCCATGGGCACTTCATCATTACTTGTGAGTGCTCAGCAGCTCGCAGCCAACACTAAGCAGCCCATTAGGTCGTGCCTGATACCTTCTGTAGGTCTAATCAAGCAGTAGGATCCACTCTCTTCCACCAGATTTCTAGCTACAGCTCCGTACAGTTCTGCTGTGACTCCAGGTTTAGTGTGGCAAGTTTAGATATTGACCTGTTGGAGTTACAATGAAGGATGAGAGCAAACTCAGGTTGCCCATAGGCATTAGCTAAAATTTCTTTGCCTTTTTCATAAAAATCTATTGCAAATAAATTGCAAATCTACTTTGAAAGAGGAGGAAAAAAACCCCCATCTTTAAAACAGCTGCAAATGGATTCTCAGTAATATAGATAATTTAACCTGCAAACACATAGCATGTGCTGAGCAGCTCTCTAGGAGAATAGAGTCTGAAATAGCAGGGCACCTGGGGGAGGACATGCACAAGGGGCCAGGTGATAAAAGTATGTGAAGTAATAGAGAAACGGCAGAGATAGTTCAGGAATGTCTCCCCCCTTTGCTGAACATATGTGTATAAACAATTAGCTGGAAGATGGCAAGTACAGTATGGATAAAAGAATTCTTATTTGTTTCCACTGATACAGCTAAGTTGTGAAAAACACTGCTGTAAGATACAGCTGAAGCCCCGAGGTTTATGAGGAACAAACAAAAATATGTACCAATGGCAAAAGCATAAATATCAAGAAATAGGGTCTGGAGGGGCTACATCATTCAAAGACTTTGAAGTTCTTTTACCAGCCTGTATTTATTGGGAAAATAAAGGAAACCTGCCCTGGAGAAGGTTACCCCCTTCCCCCAGCCTTTGCAGCAAGCCCTAACTTGGGGAGCATGGGTTTGCACTGGGGAGAGGGGAGCATCGTTGAAATGGTGTGTTTTAATGTGAAATCACAACACACGATAACATGTCTCCTCTTATAAATGATCTGTGGCATAGTTCCTATTAGTTCCATAAGAAGTGAAGTAATAGTTATTTAACTCATCAATTTTGGCTTTTAGCTACAGTAACATTGATTTTTAAATCTTACATTTCAAAAGGCAGCACTATCCTTTCTGAAATACTGCCTTCCTTCTGTAGATCTACATGAGCTGGCTTTATGAGATCAGGGGGAGAAAACTATCTATAGTAGGTTGTTTGTTTTTTTCATAGGAGAAGTTGAGCACAGTAGCAAGGGCAGAGCATGAAGAAAGGCTTGCCTGTAACCAAAGTACTCAAAAAGTTCAGCAAGAGTTTGCAACACCCCTTCATGCCAGCGCATTCCCACAGAAAGCCTCACCCAAAAAGCTGAAATTGCAGTCCTTCTCTGTTAAAGAGAAAAAAATGGGAGAATGGCTTGTAATTTTTGAACCAGGAAAGCTATCTTTATCTTCCAAAGAACAGCCCCTTGAAGATGTGACTGTCATCCAGGGTTAAAGAGCAGGCAGAAAGCCCACAGTGGGATGGGGCCTCAGCAGCTCAACACCCAGGACCAGGCATTTGTCTCCTCTAGTGAGGGGATGCTCCTGTTATCTCTCTGATGCATACCAGTAAACACATCTTGACACTGGAGATTACACAGATCCCAGAGCTCTGGAGTGAGGCCAGGGACATGCACCAGCCCCAGATCATCTCACCACCACGGGAGCAGGCAGAGACAGCGTGAAGAATCGTTATCAGAGAGCAATGACATATCATGGCTGTCTTGAGCAGATCAGGGGGTCAAAGGATTATGACTGAAATCCATTCTTCATAGAACAATCTTTTCCAAATGCCTTACTCATGAAATGACACAGGGAGCGTGCTGTTATCTGTGGGGTGGTACAGAACCACCTCTGTTTCAAGCAGGAAAAAAAAAACAAAACTAAAATAGAGCTGAGCAGAGCATCCCCATTGCACAGTCATGCTTGCCAAATTGGTTTCCTTCCCCCTCAAACCCGCTGGTGGACAGGTTTAGAGGACTGGGTGGGGATGTGTCTTTAGCCCTACAGTAACAAACTTGCCTTGTGCATGTGTATTTTACTCTTGGATTTAACTCTTATTTGCTCCTGTATTATTTTACATCAGAGTGTGCCCTTCTGCAGTTTCTGCTATCATCCCCATTTCTTGCCTACTGTCTACTGGAAATGCCTCTGGAGGGAATGGAAAAGCTCTTTTGCTGAAAAGTTATCTAAGCAGCATTATGGAAGCATGTTTTTTTTCTCAGTAACCTTTGAAGTTACAGCAACTGTGCGAAGGATTGCAGCACCAACACCAGAATGTCTGCCTGCAACATAAAGGTTTGCAGGTCTCTAGGGACTATATTTGGAGTTGAAAGTTACTGAAATCTATTAATTATCTTGTAGAAGTTGATAGTGATGTTACAAAGAAATTTTGCTTGGAAGATAGAGAAATCCAAGTTCTCATTCCAACATGCTTTTCTTGTCAAACTGAATTCTTCCATTTCCCTCCTTCTATCCAGGACTAGAAGGAAAATGGAACCAAGCTCCAAAATAATAGAAGTTTGGGTTATTTTTTTAGGCAAAGCCTCATTCAGATTAACCTGAAGGTTTCCATGTGCATTTTATTGTGTTATTTTGTTCTAAGGCCACCTTCTGTACAATATATGAAGTTCACAATTCACTAGAGGGCTTCCAGACTCATCGGTGGAAATGACGCCTTTACCTCACCATGTTTTCTGTGCTTCAGATCAGAAACAGCCACAATGGAACCCTAAATTTGTTACAACCTTTCTTTCACTGGCTCAAGCTTTACCCCCCAACATTTTGGCATACTGCAGCACTGTGATACAGGCTGTCCTTCAGAGGAATGCTCCTTTAAGGACTGGGGTGCTGCAGGACATTTATACCCTTCACATTCTTAAAACTCAACACCACCTTGTCCAAAACCAGTCAACCCCTCAGGCAAGTCCCTGTGCTAGAGGTTTCACATCCATCTGACCAAATGGTGTGGGACCTCACGAGACCTCCCTTTACTTCACAAAGGCTCTGGGAGAAGATCAGCCAGCTGGTCTCTAAATGAGCTGCTGTTTGAAAGGAGATTAAACACCTCCCTGCGCATGCAACTTATAGTCAGGCAGACAACATCAGAGAAGCCAAGCTGCATCCATTCCGAGGAGAAAGTTAAAACAGAAATGAGTCTTCTTACTTCAGCTCTGCCTTCTGTTGTGCCCTGCAGGCAGCCTTTACCTGTGACCATGTATCCTGCAAAGTCAGAGTAGGCTTGCTTAAAGTGAAACCCAGCACACTCAGGCTTATCCTTAAATTCCCATCATTTCTAGAAGAGCCTCTGTCTCCTATTCAACACGAACTGAGTGATCATGAGAACCACCACAAGTCATGTAGGTACTTGACATATCTCAGAAGCGAAGCTGAAGAGTTGAGGTTACTGCATAGCTCAGGTTTCAAAAGTGGCCACTCCATATTTGAGGCAAACAGTCACTACAGACATACCACTGCTACTACTTTAATACACTGTCCTCCTCTACCCACCAGGAGCCACCTTCCTAACAATGTCAGATACATGGATGATGGGAGCTGCAAATCCATTTCAACACCAAGTCAGTGGTCCTAACCTGGCTAGGTTTCTGGAGTACACTAAGCTGATGGTTTTGCAGTGAAAGCACTGAGGAAAGTCCTGCTGAGGGGTGTTTTGCTGTGGAAGTCATGAAGGAAACAGCTTGGGGCAATGACACCATAACCCAGTACAGCTGTTTCTGCAGTGATCATTTGTTCACATCCTATGATGCATTAAAAGAGCAGCTTGGAGCATTTCTGTTGCTGCTTATCCTCTGACTGGGCTGTTGTTAATGCAACACTTACTCAATGAAGTGTTTGGGATGAGGTCCAAAAAAGCACTTAGGTGCCTAAATCCAAGACAGTGATTCACAGCTGCCTAAGGACTTAGGTTCCCCCTTTTGTATGCCCCATCCCAGAACCTCTTTAAAATCCTGGCCTTCTGCAATGAGGTGACTCTAGGTGCTGCCATCTTAGCAGGGCTTGGCCACCAGAGCCTGCCTGTCTGCCATCCAGCCCTGCAGATGAGATGGTCATGTTCAGGATCACTCAGATGCTCTGTGGCTGTGTCCTAAGCTCATAGCCATAGCTGCTCTTGCTCAGACTGTGGCTGGTGCTTCTTTTCCCTGTTGGTATAACCACCACGGAGGGGGAGCTACTAGATAGATACCTCTTTGCAGCCACATAATCACAGCAAGTGTGGCACAAGAGTGACTTTATGCTGATGAGGGAAGAGGCTGCCATTTTCCCCCATGTAGCACTCTGCTTCTCCCACTGTTTAAGAGGGGCAGAAAACAGATGTTCCCTCTTCTGCTCCTGTGCTGCTGATGGCCTGACATGGAATGATGGAGACAGGTGAACTCTGCAGTCTGGTGGATGCTGCATATGTTGAAGCTGGACGAGTCATGGAATGCCAGGCTCAAAGCCACTCATACTGCCATCAGACAATAAAGCTGTACAAGAACAGCTCGAAGTCATTCCCAACATGGTATAAAATTCCTCCATTAACCAACTCTTCTACTACATTTCAGAGTGTATCTGTCCATGTGCCTCCTCCTAAAGACAGAGCTCAAGAGTTACAGAAACCTGGTTACTGAGCTCCAAGGAGTTTATAGGGAACAAGAGGGAGTGTAGTTGCTCTTCTGCAGTTTATTCACCTTGCTTCTGAAAAAGCCAGTTACCTCCCAGGAGGCTCTTGGGGTGGATGATGAGCTGAGGCATGTGTGCTGGGAACTCATTAGTTGGGACGGCAGCACCCTTTTCTGTAGCACGAGCATCTGTTTGGGTGATCCGACAGACACCTTTCAACCACGTTCACGTGTCTTGCCATGAGATCATTAAGCTTTGCCAGGTTTCTCCTCTTGTCTGATAAAGCAGTTAGGGATCTGTATAACAGACACTTGCACTTTTCAAATGCATGTCTCAGGTAGGGCTCTACACGCACAAGCTGTTTTTCTCATTAAGTCCTTCAGTTGCTGCAGTTTACCTAAATCCATGCTGGACTGGAAAAGGCTTAATCGATGTAACACATTCGCTCCTGGTGATCTCAGGGAGCGGCTATACCAATCTAACAGATGAGCTGATCTGATAGCAAGTAAATTTGGGATGACAAGCAAGGTTTATCATGTTAAACCAGATGCCATCAGCACCCTCCAGTCCTGCAAAAACGCTCTAATTCTTCATAAAGCTATTACTGAGACATTAAATAAAAACATGAGATCTGAGCTACTTCCTGCTCCAGCCTTCTGCTGCTGGCTCTTCTTCCTACAGTCAGGAGGAGAGCTGGATGTGGAGGCAGGTTTCTGAAATTATTTCAAAGATGAGATTTGGTGTCTTCTCTGCCTACATGCATCCTCAGCAGGAAAACTGCAGAGTGGCAGAAGAGAGATGAGGGCTATTACAGGGTGGAAAATGAATCTTCTGTGGATCTGTCCATGCATGTGTATCTGGCTGGGCTCCGGCCTTCAGCCATGCTGCGATCCCTATTTCAAAGGGACCATGGTTCCTTCTCAGATTACTGGTGCTGGCAGAGCAGCAGACCTGGCAAGTGAGCTTCCAGGACTGTCTTATCCCTCACAATCCGTATGAAATAGGTCCAAGTAATAATATTCTTGGAGCGCCAGATACACAGATTTTGCAAAGTTTGGGAGCAGCAAAGCACACTATTAATAAAAGAGTCACAGTGCTCTTGGTTTTGCTCTCATTGTGAAAATTATAAAGCAGAAGTTTTATTTTGTCTAGGTCAAAGTCTCTGGGCTTCAGGTTTAGAGTTGTCAGAGGCTACTGAGCAATGAGGCTTCATTCAATGGACATCAGTATCCGATCCAGGAAGCACCATCTGTCTGCTCTGGTATGTTCAGTGGAGGAGTGAAGAGGAAAGCTTGTCTGAGAACCCAGTCTGTGCTATTAGCACTGCTGCAGCTCAGAGTAGCTTACCAAAGGTGTCTTGGCTTAGAGGGAAAAAATGTAGGCTTTTGGGGATGTTTACAAGCACATACATGACTGTATACAATGGCAAAATCTAGTATAACCCCAATCGTCATATTTGGTATTGTAGTAATGCTGGCTTATTTTAATGGGGTACCTTTAACAGGGAGAAATAAAGGACATATTCTGAAAATACTGGGAACCAGGTACAAGAAAGAAGCTGCTCATAACGGGTGTTTTTGCTTAGCCAAATGTTGTGAAATGAAGTTTGTGCCTTCTGGCAGTATGAGCCTGCTTGGGAAGGGAGAATTTCTCCTGATAATCAAGACATTTTCCCTACACATTTTCAACAGGCAAGTCTCAGTGGCTACCATAAAGAATCAAAGTCTTCGTGCTCCAGAGACCAAAGCACCCACCGTTTCCCCTCGTTTGTAATTTAACAGCTTTATGGTTTACACTATGGTGTCTCTTTTAAAGGACATCCCGGTGGAATTAGCCAACATTAGACTTCAGGTGCAGTGGGAAAATGTGCAGCAGAACACATTTATGATAGAGGCAGACGTTTGTGGCTAGGTACACTGCAGTGGATGTTGCTGAAAAGGGCAGCTTTTCTGCAAAGTTCTGTTATATCCCCTCAGCAGGAAACAGTTATCTATAATACCAATTTCCTGCAGAATTTCACAAATCCTTCCCTACAGGGATTTCACCTTTCATCGTTTCCCCTGCACAGGACAGAAAATATAACTGCAGTGGTACAAAATCAGATTTCAGGAGTTTTTTGGTTTTTTTTTCTATTTTGGAGCACTTTGGCATATTCAGAGCTACCATATACCAAGATTTTCTTGCAGAACCTACCTTTTTCCTCTTCTACGGACATTTCTAGGGGGAGAGGGGTAACAAGGCTATGTGGCTAGGGATGCAGGTTAGGGATGCAGGTTAGGGATGCAGATAGGATGACCCTGTGAACACAAGACATTTTCCTGTGCCTAGTACCTGGCAGCCCAGCAGCTGCAAGACCTGGCCTGCTGACTGACGGGTACAAATAGCCAGTTAAGTGTTTTAGCTGCATTTCCCATCAAGAGGATGCTTGTGATGCTGTGCTGTTTGTCCACCTGCCCCTGGCAGTGTGTTGCTCCACCAGCCGCTTTCACCGAGTCCTGATGGTAGGGACATTTCAAAGCCATCGAGTCCCCATGGGTTTGGGACAGGCAATGAGCTGGGTCTTTTCCCAGCACCAGCCGCCCTTGACCCAGGCAACTGCAGAGGGGACAGCAGGAACTGTTAAGGCAGTAGCCAAAGCAGTGTGAAGGGTCAGACCCTGATCAGACTCTCAGACCAACCAAACCAACCTCACAGTCTCCTACAAGCAGCTCCATCACTGTTTGTCCCCATTTGTCCAGAGCTGTTTATTAACTCCAGCCCGGATGACCTGATAGCTCAGGTAAGCTGAATCTGATTTTCCAGCTGAAGGAGCCCTCAGATCTTTACTGTTTCCATCGAGATTTCACTGTAGAAAGCACATTGCCCCGAGGCCTGATCTTCAATGCCAGCAGGACAAAGCACTGAGCGTGCCCAGCTGCCAGCTAGAGGAAACTCAGACCTTTGCTAAGCTCTGTCTGTGGAATAGGGAGGAGAAAGAGTGGGGCAGCAGCCCCTGGTCATGCACCCAACTGAGGATCTGACCTAGTGTGTCCCATTGGTGCCCATGGTGACCCAGAATGCAGCTCCTGCCCTGCATGTCTGGCATGGGGAGATGCTCCCCTTTCCAAAATGCAGGTTGTGCCAGAGGGATATTGGTGGTACGGTCCTGGTGCCACTCAGATGAACTGATTCAGCAAGGCATGGGGGAAAGGCAAGAGACACCAAAGCAGCTGCAGAGGCTTTGAGGGTAAGAAAGAGGTACAAACAGGGAGAAAAAAAAACAAACAGAAAAGACTGTCTAATAGTTTTTGAGTTCTTAGGCTCCTGGTACCAAAGATGGACAAATAAAATTCATTTTTGTCAAGGTATTTTGCTTTAAAAAATTGGAAACTTGAAATACAAGTGTTTTTTAAATCAAATGGGAAAAACCCCCAAAACACCCCCAAAACCCAAAACTTGTTAAAAAATGGTTTTCCTGCAAGAAATGACTAAAAAAACCCAATGACAAAACCTCTTATTTTAGGAAGAATATTTTCAAGTCACAAAAGTCCGAGTAGTTCTGCTCCCCACTGCAGATGCTTTCAGACATGGCCAAAGCACGTGCATTTGTATATGGAGTGTGATTTACTCTTCTTTGGGATGTCTTGTCTTCATTGTTTGCCTTGAAGCTACAGAAGAGCTGTCTTGTTTCCTCCTCAGCAGAAGGGGACACAATGTATGATGCTACTGTCCAAAAAGCGTTAGTGGAAGCACACAGACTCGCAACACTGAAAATCAAAGCCATGAAGTGATTCTGCCGGGCTGTTGGTATAATTCTGTATTCATCCCTGATCATCCATTTGTATTCATGGTCTTTTTACTTGCTAGAATTCTCTAGCAATCTTTAATGAAAAAAGAAAGAAATTCATTTCCCACTTGAGATCTCAGAGGGACAGGGTAAAGATGTAATTTGCATGATAATCAAGGCCTCCTTCAAGGGTAGTGTAGGATCTGGATAAATTAGCCACAGCCTAGCGTGAGTGGGAATATCCATCAAAAGTTTGTCCAGTTAATTCAGAGACCAGGTGATCGCAAAGTTTTGTAGAAGCCAGCAGAGCAACAGCCGAAGTGAGTTGTTACAGTGAGCTCTGCACACCAGAGAGCCCTGCTGAATGGGTACAAGGGAAAACAAGGATCATCACAGGCACTAGCGCCTCTCCCTAGACGGCAGCTCTCCAAGCGGAGAAGCTTCACCTTGCCCTTATCCTCGCCTTGCTGAAGTCTGGGAAAGGGGTTAGTGGCACCAGGTCTCAGCACCTTCATAGAGGATTTCTGATTTTCAGCCTCAGTGTTTAGTTCTTATTTTAAGTTGGACACTTTTGATTCGGTTGCTGCGTAGCCGTGATGTCCCAAACATGCCACAGCATTTGCAAAATTCAACAACAGCCAAGTCCTTCTTTGACTCGGAGCAGTCCTGGTTATTTCTGCATGCAACGGGAGAAGCAGGGATCCTGGCCTTCCTCTGCAGTACATCCCTGAGGAGGATGTAATTACTGAGTTGGGTTTTGTAGCCTTTCTGCTGGATGTGCTCTGACTGACAGCCCAGGCCAACCCACACTTCTCTCCTCCATAACAGTGGAAGCTGATCTGCCTGCAGTGCCAATAAAAATAAATCATCTGGTTGCCTTATGCTCTGTGTGGATGAAAGCAGTCATCAGTGGTCTGTGCTTTTGTGTGCTAACTTTACGCCCACAGCATTCTTGTTTTTAAATCAAATTGCAGGATTTTGAAGAGGCTACTATGTGCTGGAGGGGGACGGAGGGCTGAGGCTCTGCGTGGACGAATGATGAGGTTACAATGCATTCATTGTTCAGTTTAAAGAATGGTTTTTCAAATTAGGCTTGCGTGTATGAGAGTAATGTTCTCATTGACTAGAGCAATGCACAATAGACCACCCACAATTTGGGAGAGTGCTATGAGTTTGTCCCTCTGTGGGCAGGCATCACTTAGTTTTCCATCCTAATTCTGTCAATATATTTTCAGCCTGGTCTTAATCATTCCTTCTAGATGAGCTGGAAGCATATCTGGATCACATAATTTTCCATGGTGGCCTCGTAGGCAGTTAAAACATGATTTCAAGTTGAGAGTCCTCAAAGTCTGGAGTGTTAAGACCTGCACCACTGATTCAAAATCCAACTTCAGGGTTTTCCACTCGTTCAGCGTGGGAGTAAATCAGGATTTATTCTGAAGACAGAGATTTACATCACTTTAAAGCAGGAATAAGGGAACATGCCTTATGGGGAACCATGTGGTAGGTTCTTCTTTTACAATATACTGGAATCTCAGCTATTTTGCAGTACTTTTGTCACCATCCCTATCACCAGTCCCCCTACTTTCATAACAAAGTAAGTGTGCAAGCAGCCAAATACGATGCATTTTGTGGAGGCATCACTCCTACTCAGGTTGCATTGAGATAAAATTTTATAACTTGAAGCCACCAAGGGCACAACCCCCAGCTGTATTTTCATCTGGAACATATGTCGTTCTCCCTTCCCCTATCACTTGCAGCAGAGATGCTTGGACAGGTTGTTATTTATGTCGATGCAAACTGGTGGTACCAGGCATATCTCCGCTGTAGTGAAGGAAAGTATTAGCGCCGTCATCAATGCACAGCATGTGTATGCGATGAGATAATAAACATCTGGCACTGAGCAGCTACTGGGGTTCTGTAAATCCCTTGTTTCGTAGTTTTGTGCAGAAAAGCTACCTCTAGCACTGTATATGACTGTATAGTCTCAACTAATAAATTATAGATTGCATTGGCCCTTACAAAGCACTGAGCTGTGCCATGCTGCTTTCAGATCCCCAACTTAGAACTTGTGCCCAAATGCCCCCTAGGACATTGGTGCCTGAAGAGGACTCAGGAAGCTCTCAGGTATCTGTGGGCTTGCTTGTAGATGCCTAAGGTTTGCTTTGCTTCCTGACATCCCAGCATCTCGGCCAGGCCAGGCAGCTCAGCATCTGCCTTCAGGCTGGATGTCTCCCACCTGGGACACCACACATGACTCAAGCTGCCTGGCCAAGTCTTCCCACATGAGCACCCACAGTCATGGCTGGCAACCCACTGTTGTGACTTGTGCTCACTGTTCTCTGAGCCCAGAGGGATGTGAATGCCACATCTCCCACTTCTGGAGAGGTGAGTGTTCAAGTCCCTGCTCCAGGTGCAGGCTTTTGCATTGCATTCAACTACTGTTTAGGATGCACACCCTAAAACCCTCTGTTATTAACTCAAGGTTGGCATACAGCTAATCTTACTCCAAATCGAGATTACAAATGCTACTAATATTCACCACTGTTGAGAATAACAAGAATAAAGAGATCATTAGGGAGTGCTGTCACTATGGCAAACCCGCTGCAGAACATATAGCACATACAATTCTGTGATGGGGCATTGCCAGCTCAAAATCTCTCGGGATTGGTATGGGACCAAATTCAACCCTCTCTTGCACTGCCCTACAGCTAAACTGTCTTGAGTTTGCATCCCTGTGGCTTTATGTGGTAAACTGGTGGGATATTTGATCTCCAGTACCAAGAATAGGAACGAAATGTCTGGTTCCAGTGCCTGATACTCTGCAAATATCTATTTTAGTGGCCAGGTCTGAGTAAAAAAAGAAATTAAATAGAGGGATGTGGAAAAATCTCTTTATGCCTATAAAAGGATCACTTCAAAACCACAGGATTTTGTATAGGAACCTTTTTCCTTAAATAGTAGAAACAGTCGCTGTGCATTCCTTCAGTGTAAAAAATGGGGGTTAGAGTAGAGACTCCGTGTGCAGTGGAGTTTCCTCTCCTTCCATCTCTCCCTTTTCTCCCCCTTGCCTCACGTGTACCTTGTCTTAGCCCCAGAAACTGTGTTTGTAGGAAGCATGAAAACAGTGTAATTGATATACGTATATATGTATATATTTATACACACAGATATAATCAAAACCATATATATGTATATACCGTGCGGTGAAAGAGGAACTGCATGGTGGGATTTTCCTGCATTCCTCAGGAAACAGCTTTCTGTCCCATTTTCCCACCGAGGTAAACAGACCTTGGCAGTGAATTTTCCTGGGTGGCTGACACCCCATTGCAGGTTCCTGCTGCAGGCTCACACCTGCTGCAGCCTCCTCCTGCCTGCCACCAGCCAGAAAGCAGGGGCATAAAATCCAAAGCTCTTCAGCAGCGCCTGTACGAGGGCAGTGGGCCAAATCCTGCCATGCAAAACCCTGCTGACATCATGGGGATTAGATGGGCTGCTAATCAGGACAGTGGGATTTATGTCAATCTTTTACTTCAGATGCAATGCGAGTCCCCCAGCGGTCAGTGTGGGATGGCCGGGGTTGTGAAGGGACTGGTCTACCCAGGAGTGAGCAGCAACAGGGGTGGTGCTGGGATTTTGGGCCTTCCAAGGCAGCAGAGGACAGGACTGGGGAGAAGGTTCCTGTGACTTTGGGGTTCAGTGGCCCCTTGGCAGAAGGTTTGTGTGAGAGTGGGGAAAGGAGTCAAAAGGTTTCCATCTTCAAACTGGAGACGGGCTCAGCTTGAGACTGAAACCTTTTCTGGGGGCTGTTTAGAAACCAGGGTGATGGTTTTACTGCTTTATAAGAGGAGTCTCATGTGTTCACATTAACATGATGAAAATATCATGCAGAAGCGTCTGCGGGGACTCAGTCTGGCTCCAGTCCATCCCTCCGCCACATGCCTAGGTCAGTCCTTACAGATGTCTGGATAACCTGTTCTTAAAAGCCTCTAATAACAGAACCTCTGTAGTCTCCAGAGACAAAGTTATCTCTGTGTTTTACTACTCATACTATTAGGAACATACCTTAAATCTCTCTTAAATCTTTCTTAACTCCCTCCCGGCCAGATCCAGTACACACCCTCACCGAAACTTTAGCATGTGGCTGCTATCTACAGCAGGGATGGAAAGTGGTTTATTTACTTTCTTTTTGCTAAGCCCCTTCTGTGCCTGAAAGCCATTACTTCTCCCTTCAAAAACCTGTTTTTTAACCAAACCCAGTTTCTTTAGCACATACCCGCATACACCTTTCTTGAAGAATAGCATTCCTATCCCTAAAAATATCTCTAGGTGAAGTCTCACACTAGCAGGGAGTGGGGTGAGCTGAACAGAGGGCAGATGCCTTGCCTACTGTATGTACTCTAAATGGAGTCTGGGGGCTTTTTTGGCAACAGTATTGACATTATAGGTACTCAACTTGTCAGCCATCACACCCTGCAGGTCCTGGAAGCCAGCAGCCCAGGCAGTCAGCCCCAGCCTGGCTCAGGGACACTGCAGAGAGGTATGCATTCATCTTCCCCCTCCCAAAATGCATCTGAGGGCTTTTCAATCCCTATCTCCAATTTGTCATTCCTGCAGCCTACAGCCAGCACAGCACCTGCCAGAGCCGCAACAAGCACATTGTTGTATTCTTCTATTGCCCAGCCTGTCGATGAAAATGTTGGTTAGTTATGGGACAAAGGGGAACCTCCAGGGTCCCATTCTAGGCACTCCTTTATTGAACATGGATATATACAACTTTGTAGTGGCTTCACCCTTCTCATAACAGTTTCATTCCAACACCATTTCTGCTCTGTGCTCATGAAAGGGACGATACTGTCAGGCTTGGTAGAAACCAGAAGGAAAGGGTGCTGGGGTGAGAGTGTACCCACTTTCCCCTGTGCTAGCAAACACCTCCTGAACATTTTTTAATGTGACCTGGCAGCAGACCAGGGTAAATGGCATGTTCTTTTTACAGTGTTTTGGCCCAAAGTATGCATTTCAGAGGCTTAAAAGAGCAGTCAGTCAATTAAATGTGATAAACGAGGCCATTTGTCACCTGCACTTTAGCTTTTCTTTTAAAGTATAAAACGAGATAATGAGCAGGACTTGAAAAATCCTTTGTGGTGTTGAGAGCCAAGGGCACATGACATACAGAACGGATTTTCTGCCTCTCCCATCATGAGAATGCGATCTGACAATACTCCCCCTCATGACACAGAAATCAGAGACAATGTTAGGAGGGGAAGAAAACCACTGATGGTTGAAAAAAACAGTGACATGTTGCAATGAAGATAAGAAAAGAAATGCACCTAGTTAAGGGCAAATCTACCCCATCACTAACTTCCTGTGGTAGGTGCTAGTCAATAGGAACACTAACACAGAGACAGCTGCATAGCTTACAAAACAGCCTAAAGTAGCATAGTTACCAACACATGACTAGGATGTGATCTGCAGGGTCCTGCACCCTGTGGGAGTCCTGAGGCTCTGGGGCTCCAGGCGGTGGGATGATATTCCTCCTGTAATGTCCATAGCTACATGCAGCACAACACATGGGGACACCCTGTTCACTGACAGCCATGTAAGCAACACAGTACAGTTATGTAGCCCATAGAAGTGGCGGCATTTAGGTGGTGTGCCCATTAGTGTGGGTTAGTGTCTATGGCTGGAGGCTAGAGCTGGTGCTGGGTCCAGAGCTGGAGTGTTTCCACATCTCTTTGAATAAATGGCACCTTTCTGGCAGGTTCCCTGAATACGTTTCCTTCTGTGCATCGTCGTTTTCTATCTGTGTGTGTCTAGGAACTAGGAAACATTTACTCCAATGTACGAAACCTCTCTGCATCTGTGGGACACGAATATGTTGACTGTATTGACTGCATTTCACATTGGCATGTGCCAAAATGTCAGTGTTACTTTGACACCCTTTTCCCATCTCCGCTTTACATCTACCCACTTGTGCTGCTACCACAGTAGGAAACGATTTTGTTTTTAAACTTGTTTTCTTAATAAGTTATCAGTTTATACTGATTACATTGAGGCAGGAATGCCAGTAAGTATAGTTGTGCACAAACACAAACAGATGTGTAAGGAGGTGAGAACCACTGACAAGTTTGTCTCTGCAACCTATGTTTTATTTACGTCTGTATTGTGCTGTCTTGGCAGCATTTGATTTATTCCTGGGATGAAAATCTTGCCTCTTGCAAGCATGGACAGCCTCACACATGTAATAATAAATACAGTACACAGAAACATGCATTTTAACAAAACTACCCAGATGCACCAACAGGAGAGATCGAAGTAACTCAAAGGACAAAGAATTAAAATCTTATTAAAGGAAAGAAAGTCCCAGTCAGGTACCAAACAAGTAAATGCCAAACAAGCAGTTGAGCCAGTGACAGCATCAGGTTAGCCTAAAGTTATCAGCTGATAAAGAACTTTGATGGGGCTCTTGGTGGAGGACTGCCCTCCTCGGGATCCCAAGTGACCAAAGGGCAGCAGCGCGCAGTCAACTGCACCCACGGGGTTTCCAGCACTCATGGTGGCTGCCACATTAGCAAGGTCTGTGCCCGAGGGGACGTTTCAGATGAGGTTTCAAACAATAGGACCAGATTCTGTACTGTATGAAACTGCTGGTCTGTCTGTCCCTGCCTCTCCTGGAAGCAGGCTCAGCCATAGCCCACGGGTTGCCTCAGCAATGACCTGCTGAGAGGGTGGGATAATCCTGCTGAAGCGCTTGGTGGGCTGCCCATTTCCTCTCCTTCCAACTCACTTGCTTCCAAAACAAAATCTTGTTGCAAAGGCTCAGGCCCTTTCAACTCTGCATTCCTGCCTGTAACACGATCCTTTTTGAAAAGGAGGTGAGCTGGTAGAACTCAGTGAACTCAAAAGGGAAAAGATCCCAAATAATTGTTGGAAATGATCAGAAAGAAATATCTCATAAACTAACATCCTAAACCAAACAGAGAACTGAAAGTTTCAGAAGCAGTTAGCTGTGAAATGGTATGTTTTCAGAAGCACAGTGACTTACAACAGGCAATGGAGGTGTGGGAGTCAATGCTAACGCCTTTCCCTTCCTCACCCTGGGGCTGCTGCCTACACTGCAAGGCGGTTAGGTAAAGATGCTACCACCACACATTTCACCAGCAGCATGAGAATCCCACCACTGAGGTATCTAGCTATGGCTCAGGGAGTGAATCATAGAATAGTTAGGGTTGGAAAGGACCTTAAGATCATCAAGTTCCAACCCCCCTGCCATGGGCAGGGACACCTCCCTCTAAACCATATTACCCGAGGCCTTGTCCAACCTCGCCTTGAACACTGCCAGGGATGGAGCATTCACAACCTCCCTGGGCAACCTATTCCAGTGCCTCACCACCCTAACAGGAAAGAATTTCCTCCTTATATCCAATCTAAACTTCCCCTGTTTAAGTTTTAACCCATTACCTCTTGTCCTATCACTACAGTCCCTAATGAAGAGTCCCTCCCCAGCATCCCTATAGGCCCCCTTCAGATACTGGAAGGCTGCTATGAGGTCTCCATGCAGCCTTCTCTTCTCCAGGCTGAACAGCCCCAACTTTCTCAGCCTGTCTTCATATGGGAGGTGCTCCAGTTCCCCGATCTTTCTCGTGGCCCTCCTCTGGACTTGTTCCAAAAGATCCATGTCCTTTTTATGTTGAGGACACCAGAACTGTACACAATACTCCAAGTGAGGTCTCACGAGAGCAGAATAAATGCTGTATCCTTTCTGCAGGAGAGGTTTTCTGGCATCCAACCTCATTTGTCTGGGTTAAGGAAGGAGGATGTGGAGAAGGAGGGGGAGGCTCTGACTCCCAAAAGTTAAAATTTACAGCTTCAAGAAGATAGTTTCTTTGCAAACACTTTCCATGGTTTTCTTCCTCCAGTTACCTCTACAGAAAGTTAAGCATCTTTAAAACTTCATTAGTCTCCCTTAGGGAGGCTTGTTTTCAGATCCCTTCTCAACCTGATTTGGGGCAGCGTCATCAAAAGCATGGCAAATCTGGTCCCCTGTTAACGTGGATCCATTTGGAGCTGGTCTGGGCAGTTGGAACGTGCCATAGTGTTCAGAGTCTTTCGAAATATTTACTTATCTGACGAGAGTTATTTAATAAGTTATGATGTCTGCAGTTTTGTGTAAACAATTTACAGTGCCATGATTGATACTGGGCGCTGTTTGGAGAGCAGCACGACTGCTTGTATATACTGGGCTTTGGTTTGGAGAGTTCAGCCCTAGGACTGGGCAGTATTATACCTAATAAATAACAACAGTTAATCATTTGGATTCATGCTGTTTCAGGGCTCATAAAGCCACAGCAGGCCTTGGCCATGCAAACATCAGGGACCTCTGCAAGGGTGCCCAGTACAGCCGTTACAGTGCCTGGTTTTGCTTTTGCCCCATGCTTATGCTGTACACAGCCCTTCAGCACTACTGGGCAGAAGGAAACGGCTGGTTTTGTGGGTAGGACAGCCAACACAGATGTGGGGCATTGCACTCCGAACCCCTTCTTCAAATCTAGGAGGGTGGAGGTCGGGAAGTGAGTCTTACCATAACCAGAAGGCAGCTTCAACCCCTGCACAACTGCACCGAAAGGAGTGGGCTTGCTTCTTCTGGTACCGCTTCAGTTCATTGTACGTGAGTGGGTTTCCTCAGTCTTGCATTTTTCAGTGCCTTACTTCAAGACCTCGGGGGCTACCAGGAGGAGATGGTATTTCTGCTTCAGTGCTTCGGGTCACATCACCAAAGCTCTCTTTCTGGGTGAATATCTTCCACTACAGGTGTGCAGGATCACAGGAAAAAAATATTCCTTGATAGAAGAGCTGTTCCCAACTCCAGTGGGACGTGTGATTGTGTGGCTCATGGGTGCATGCAGCCCAGCTGGTGAGCCATAGCTACCATGTAAAAGCACAAGCACCCATGAGACAGCAGAGCAGAAAAGAAAGGGCATGGACTAATGTCAAATTGAGACGAAGTCAGAGGTTTTGGTTCAGTTCAAACTGGAAACATGTTGTTTTAATTCGGAACAATCCAAATATTTTGTTTCTGGGATTAAGTGACCTGGACATGTCTGAAACAACATTTTCAGGATTGTGTAGCTCCCTCAGATTTTCTGCAATTTGAATTTCTGACCTAATTGTGTATAAAGACAAGGGTATGATTCTCAGAAGTTTCCATTAAATGGAAATGCTGGGCCCAGAGCAGCCACATGCAATGCAGGAGCTATGTAAGAGCTACCACTGAAAGGCAAATGCTTGGAAGAAGAAAAAGCCATTTCTTGCTACAAAGCAGTGGCTGAGATTGACTAGTAATAGCAAGAAATGGTAAAAAAGGAACAAAAAAAAAAATTAACAACTTTTTTTCTGGAAATACTCTTTCAGACACATTTACTGTCAAAGGTCTACTCCAGATGCTGTGAATAAAGAACGGGAGGAAATTGGCCCTAACACTGATACAAGGTGGCTGAGTATATGCAAGCTGGATAATGGCTCCACATGCCCACACAGAACAATGTGCTTCCTCTGAACAGAGCAAAGTAGTGGAGTATTGACTTGCAATTACTGAACTGTGATATTACATCCATGTTGCTGATGATGGCCTTGTCTGGTGGAGAGAAGAGTACAAGGAGGTTTTTCCAGCTCCAACTGGAAAAGGTTGTCTGAGGCAGACTTTCCACATACTGCAGTCATCATAGGAGAAAAATAATACTTAGTGCCCTCATAATGTTCAAAACTCTTTCTGCAATCAACCTCAGCCATCAGAAAAGGCTGACTGATACCCCAACTTCACCCATCGCAGTCACTCTCAAATGGGTATACTCTTTCATTCAGTCTGTTGAAATTTGCAGTCCAAACAAGAAGGATCTTGAGCAAAACTCTTCCTGCTTCTTCCTCCCAAGGGACCCTCCAGAGATGTGCTGCACTTAGCAAAGCAAGTGAAGGTTCCAGGGGGACCTGAGGGACAGCAGGCTGATGGCACCACTCTCTGTCTCCATGGAAATATGCCTTGATGTAATCAATGATAAAGAACTGGGACAAGAATAAAAATGATTCAGAGAAGCTGTGGTACTTCTCCCCTGTTTAGCTCCCGCAATTAAACCCACACAGAGCCTAGAACTGGGAGATGAGCTTCAATCATAACTAAGGAACAGCATAATGAATTATCTCCTTTGCACTTACTTCAGCTGGTGAGTAATCCCATTTCTATCCAAACCCATGTTGACTATGGAGATTTTGCTAATATTTGATTCATCAAGATGCTGGAGGAATGTGGAAATGCAGAAGAAGGGCTATAACTCTACTGCTTATTCTTCAATACTGATAATCTTGGGGAAACTTTAGCAGATAACATTAATACAACAAATACAATCCAACTTTAGCTAAAAGTAAGTACAAACAAATGGCCTTCTAAGTGAAGAGTCTGAATCCTCTCTTTTAAGTACAATATAAAAATCTTTTATTTTGGATGTTTAGTCCTTCTTAGCTTCGCGGATTCCAGCTGAATGGCACAGAGTGTGTTGTATGTCTTGAATGCCTTTTGCTCAGAAAATGCCCAGAACTGCAAGTTATAATTTAAATACTATGGAAAGGTGTCAGCGCTCTCAGCTTTACCTCCCTGGCTGGCAGGAGCTGCGTGGGGTTGGCATCCTCGTGCTCCCAGCCTCAGCCGTTGCATGTGGGTACCAGTAGGAAAGATGGCTTTCCTGCACCTGAAAGCACCCAGTTCCTGGAAGTTACAGGGTTATTGAATTGCTGGGACAAAAGCAATATGACTGCTGAAACTCTGCCCTGCAACTCTGGGAGCTGCTGGCACGATTTGAGGGCTGGGTCTGCAAACCCTGTAGAGCAGGCACTGGCTTTCTGAGCCACAGGATCTGCAAACCTGGCAGAAGGAGGTGCTGGCTCACAGCATGGCTGAGAGGCAGGAAAGCAGTTCAAATACAGTTCTTTCAAAAAGTTGGGGTCTTTCGTGAAAGGCAGTCTTGTACAGCAACGTATAAAGGGCTCAAGGGATGTTATTGTTTAAATAAATATTTAAGGGAGATTCCTCAAGGCCTCGAGGGATGTTATTGTTTAAATAAATATTTAAGGGAGATTCCTCTAAATTTAAACACAGCAATCTGTAGCATGTGCAAAGCAGCAGCATTTGATTACATATATGCAAGGAGCCAAAGCAAATCGTTACGAGCAAAGGCAGCAGTAGAAGAGAAGAAAGCAATTTCATTTGATTGTTTCTCTGAGATAGGTTACTGACAGCATCATTTCTGCCTAGTGCCAAAGTGCTGCAGGGGTACAAACTCTAGCAGTCCCAGCAGTGGGGGCACTGTACAAGAAAGCCACTCTGCAAGCCCCTTTGGTGTTTTGTTGGATGGAGTGGCTGGAGATAGAAGCAAATGCAGAGTTAATCTCTGCAGGTGCTCAAGGAGAAAGGGACAAAGGTGGGCATGGCTCATCATGCATGACCCATCATATATGTTGGCTGGTCTTTGACAGACACACCATTATAGAATCATAGAATGGTTTGGCTTGGAAAGGACCTTAAGATCATCTAGTTCCAACTCCCTGCCATAGGCAGGGATACCACACTAAACCATGTCACCCAAGGCTCTGTCCAACCTGGCCTTGAACACTGCCAGGGATGGAGCATTCACAACTTCCTTGGGCAACCTATTCCAGTGCCTCACCACCCTTACAGTAAAGAACTTTTTCCTTTTATCCAATCTAAACTTCCTCTGTTTAAGTTTAAACCCCTTATAGCCTTGGTACTGGAGGGCTGCACATTGCAACACAGTTCACTTCTAAACCCTGATGATTTGTTTGAGACTTAGGAATGATGACTTGGGTTTATTGTGCTCTGTGGCTAAGAGCTGGAGTCATCTGTATGGTGAGCTCTGCACAGCCAGAGCTCAATGATGTGCACTGTCACAGGTTTGATACAAGGAGGTGCTCTTTGCCCTGCAGGTAGGGAATGTCAAGGGCATAGAAGTCCAGCCAGCAGTGGCAGGAAAGAAGATAAAAAAGGAAAACAATAAGTGATGAGGGACAAGACATATAAATAAAAGTGAAAACATGCCAAAAGTCTGTAAGAAGTAAGAAAAAACCTGGGGAGTTTGAGGCTATGAGGAACCTGTGTATGTCATGTCTCATACATAGATTTGGACTATGGGATTTGCAAGGGTGTTATAACTGAATTTATAGAAAAGGACTTGAGGGAACCCATGGCACTTGTCTTGGGGTGGGAAACTTGAATTTATGCCTGGGTAGGGATCTCCCAAATGGTATTCACCAGTGGAAGAGGCTAAAATGCTCATTTTCACCTTGTGCTAGTCTCCTTCTTTTGAAAAAGGTAAGGGCTTTGCCTTATCAGAAATCAGTTTTTCGTTTCTGAAACAGCTGTGTATTCACTACCCTTCTGAATTTAAGTCACAAGCAATGTAAGTGCACTACATGAATCACGCTTCCAAAGTGTCCCTGAAATTGGAGGATTTTGTAAAGGTCATGCAGCCCAGGTAACACGTATTTCATGGATGCATCTGAAGACATGGCAGATCCCCTGTACGAAGCAGGACGTGTTTTGTGTAGGAGAACAGTGTTCGGGTTATCAAGATGATTGCTAGGGCTGTATCTTGGTAGGAGACAAAACCTGTGCACCAATTCATGAACAAACTTCTTTGATGCTTCACCCAATTCCATGTCCCTGCACTGCAGAATAACATGAAGACAAATTTATATCTGGGGTGTAAATGCAGTAAGGTAGCAAGCTTCTCTCAGGGCTGGAATCAATCTGGTTCTCTCCAGCTACGGCATCTGGAGACCTCAATGTTACCTGTCATAGCTCAGGACAGAAGACCTGGAGCACACAGTCTGTGGAGACATGGGGGTCTTCAGAGTAGGTCAAAGCTGTTCTTCTTGGAAAAAAGGCATTAATTTCCAAGACAAAATAGTTCATGATACGTGATTATTTAGAAATAAATGAGAAATATGAATTACACGAAAGCCCCATTTTATTCATTGAGGAAACACAGAATTAATCGCATGTACTTTAGTTTCCAGCAAAGGCTAAATCCCAAGGCACAGTATTTTGATTGTTGAGCTGGTCATATCACACATACTGGTTTAAATCAGACCAAAACTGTAGGAAGGGCATGATTTGATAGAGCCAGTAGCTCTATCCATGATGGGAATAGAGGTGGGATAGGAGTAGGGTCTGAGTCTCAAGCAGGCCAAGCAATGAAGGGTTTGGATTAGCACTTAGGAGGTGACCTCACTCTTTCCCTGGGCTGTGTGCTGTGAAATGAGCTGGCTGAACCAGCCAAGGTTGCAGATTAGGGAGCAGCAGCTTCTCCAGAGCTGTGCAAGAAACCTTATGCACGGACCTGACTGCTTCATTTGTGATGTTGCTCCTTGCTTGTAATCATCACGTCAAAGTTGTAACAGCAACAGCTCCCTGGGACTATTCCTGTTGTGACAGCTTCCACAAGGACATGCACAATGGGCATTTCTGGTCCTTTAACTGTCAGTCTCCACCCATCCACTCTCATCCCGCATCAGATTTTAGGGCACTGTTTGCCACAGTGTCCAGACAAGCACTTTCGTGTTTTTATCCATGACACTTAGGGCAGAAGCCTGTAAGCTTCCTTTTCCTTCCTGTTTCAATTCTCCTTAAAACTCCTTCTTGTGATCTTTGTTTCTACACCATCCTGCACGGATGAGTCCTGGTGCATGTGTGGGCCTCCCAGGAGCTGACAAGGGTGATGAAACTTCACTGTCTGGCTTTGTGGCAGAAGAGGCTGTAGAGGATGCTCCATAACCCATAGCCACAGAAGTGAAGGAAGCCACTTCTCCTTGTCTCTCCAGCAGCAGCAGGAACAAGCAGACCACAGCTCCCTACCTTTCAATGTGGAAATCACGTCAAGTGGCAAAATGGAAACACTGAGATTTCACCATCTGTCTGCCAATGCTGCATATGTATTGCATACAGAAATAGGCTACAAGAATACTGTTAAGACTGAAAAACCCATGAAGTAAGAGATGCCAGAATTAGGCCTCCCTTGTGCTATGTGTTATGATCACTTGTTAATTAGATGATCCCACAGCATTTTACCAGAAGTCTCAGCTTTATCCCATGGTCGTGGATGGACTCTCTTCACTGGAGAAGATGCTATATAGAATTTTGGTTTTTTCCTTAGTGTTCAGTGTGGTCCTAGGCTTTATTTGCTATACAAGACCTCCTCTCAATGAAATTACCGATTTTCCCAACACTGGGAAAATTTCTGTAGCACAACTGCTTGTAGTACCTGTGTGCTTCAAATGCTGTCTCTGCTGTGGTACCTCTGTCAGAGGTGTGGTGGTGCTTTAGTCACCTGAACAAAATGGAAGTGGAGAGAAGAGACAGGCACGCAAGCAACCAGCTTGATCATATCATGCACCAGTTTGTCAGGGGGTCTGGCATGGTTGCCCACCTCAGCTGTCCCCCACCACAGTGGTAGGTCCTCCCTACAGCAAGATCTATGCCTACATCTACCCTTGCAGGCTTCATGGGTCCCACAGCCCAGTGCTTCAAGGTCAGGAGCTGAGACCAAGGGGTGACCAACAGACACAGCTGGGGCTGTGCAGAAGTGTTCAGCTCCAGGCAACACTGGACATGCTCGAGGCAGAGTTCCCACCAAGTCCCATCCCAGGAGTGGGCATTCAGTAGCAGGGTCCTGTGGCATGCTCAGAGAAGGGGTCACACCCCACAGTTACTGACTGCAGCTGGGGAAAGCCTCAGCAAGACCCGGCACAAAGGGCCCTGCAGGGAGAGTGGGACGAAGCCTGTTCTGCAAAGCAGCATTCATATTCCCCAAAAGAGACCATGGATGGGGCAGCTCAGGTTTCATGTCAGGTTCTGGAATGTCCATATGCTTCCTATGGCTCACACCTTGACACATACCTTCCTGCTCCACTTCCAAGCCTCATGTGTACCAAGTACTGCTCATCCCAGTCCCAGACAACCCTTCAGCTTTAGCATTTCAGTACCAGACCTTCCCTTAGCCCAGCATCCCCAGGGTGCCTGGCTGTCTACTGCTGTCCAGGGAAGGTGTCAAAAGAATAGTGGTGTTCCCTGTATGGTTTTCTATTGCCCAGTTCCTGGGCTCTGAGCAGCATTATGGGGAACACCCACCTTCATCCTGCTCCTAGAGCTGGGGATGGCTCTTGAGCTGCAGAGAGGGGACATGCGTAGCCCTTGGGCTGCAAAAGGGGAACACAGGTCAGTCCCTGCAAAGCTGTGGGGAGGCAGCAGCAACTCCAGGAACTTGGTAGCATGGACGGGGAGCACAGCAGCATTGGGGTCAGCCCTAGGAGCTGCCGGGATGCTGGGCTGAGCTTGCTCACATGGGAAGGAATCTCAGCAGATTTTGACTGCTCAGCCCTAGCATGCCCCTAATAAGTTGCTATTTTTTCCCTTCAAAGCCAAATTGGAAGAGATTTACCAAGTAAAAAAAAAAAAAGAAAGGAAAATTGCAGCCCTAACACAAAGCTGCCAAATTTCAGATCTCTACTCCAAAGTGCAGAGGGATAAGAACTATCCAAGGAAAGGATCACCAGGTTCCCCACTCCTGCTGCTGCTTTTCTTTTCTTTTCCTTTTTTTTTTTTCCCAGTTGGACAACAATGCCTTTTTCCCTGTGCTCATTCTTGGAAATAGCTGGACAGTTTTGGCTGAAATTTTCCAGAAAAGAACTTAGCCCAAAGCAGACAATCAAGTTGGAAGAACTCAGTCTAAACGGTTCAAGTCTGGCAGAGTTATAAGCAACTGTGAATGCAGTTGTATAGCAGGAGACATATGAGCAACCTTAATCACAGGAGCTGAATGCAATCCCACCTTTGACGCATTCAAAGTTATAATAGCTGATGATTCTTCTCCATTCAGGTGCTTCTCATCACGACTCAGATATGTCACCAGTGAAAAAGCTTCAACTCAGTCATCCCACCGAGCCTTCCCACACCCCTTCCTACTCGAACAGCTCTTCCCATGTAACAACTGGTCATACAAAAAAAACACAGCTCCCTCGCTTCCAGTATTTGCATGTGAGTTTTGGCTTCTTGGATAGAGGCTGCTGATGCTAAAATGGGATAGCTCTCTGAACTAATGTATTCAAAATTAATAGAAGAAATAAAGCAACACACTCCCCTGGCAGGTTCCCATGCATATTTTCCATAAAAGTTCATTTTTCCGCAAGAACAAATTCTAAGTTTGTGGGGGATTTGCACTGAATCTTGATATGGAGCTTAGAATTCTTGGCACTGCCTGGGACGTTAAAATGACATCAGCTCCATTTTCTATATTGAAATTTTATAGTTGCTGCCTGACCGCATTTCTCTGTTGTGTGCATATTCTCTTCCCCAAGCTGCCTCTCTGCCATGACATGCTGTAGATGAGTATCATGAAAAGCTGTGTATTTGTATTCCTTATAGCCCTGCTTGCCCATCCCCGCACCGGGCACCCAAGCGATGATAAAGCTGCATTTCTTCTGTGGACAAAGCATCATTGTTGGCTCAAGGGATGAGGGCACTTTTGCCAGCTGAGAGGATTCCCTGCAGCACGGCAGCTCTGTGATGTGAGAGACCTGGTGTGCCAGGCAGGGTCCTCCTCTTTTCTCTGGAGGAGCGGAGGAGCGGAGTATGTGCTACCAGAGTGGGATGGCAGAGACCATCTCTGACCATCTCAGACAGGGGAGGCCAGTTCCTGTATGCAGGATATAGTGGAACCATCCCATCTCACTCAGGGAAGGGAAAGATGAGTGGAAGGAAGGGGAAGAGGAAAAGGAGCATCTCTGGGTGGCACATGAGGCTTTTTCCAGCGCTGGCAAGGTAGCACCTGGAGCAGCATTTGTTCAGTGCTGCACTGGTGGAAGGAGAGTATAAGTGCCCCCCAACACACACACAGACACACACATGCTGCCCTGTGCCTGATTTTAAATTAATAAAAACTCTGAGTAGCAGTTTCTGTATTATCCATCAGTGTGACCTGCTGTGTTTGAACACCCCAGTGCAGCAGGACTGATTTGGTACTCAGGAGCAGCACGGGGAGAAATGAGAGTGTTGGGGCTGGGAGAGTTAACAGTCTCCAGCACTGGGAGTAGTCCTACAGGCATTAGCACAGACATCACGCTTGTTTCCTGGATTTCAAATAGAATAAGGATTCAAGGAAAAGATGATGATTTCCTATGTCTCCTGTGACTTGGAAAGCAATAAGAGCAAATAAAATAAAGGCAGTTAATTATCTGGCACGCCACATCCAAACATTTCTGAAAGCACTGTTACTGTAAGAGTCACACTGGAACAGCATTAGCATATACTCTATAAACAGACTCGGTGCCATCCTCTGGAACAGCCTCTGCCTCCCGCACAGGGATTACAGCAGCTGGACAAAACCAGGAGGGACTACACCTGACAGTCAACAAAATGCCAGTTATAGTCTGGCTTGATCACAGTAGTACCTGCGCTTGTTATTCCTATACTGCTTACATGCTCAGCCTCTCTAATGTGTGACAAGAACATTGCTGCTGCTTGCTTCTCTGTGCAAGATTTCCATTTCCTCATTTCGTATGGAAACAGGCACAGATTAACAGTTAAAGATTATGAAGCAATTTGCCAAACACTTCTTCCTCCATAAGCAACAACATTTTTATAATTGCCATTGCAACAGCATTTTTGCAGTCACATTCATACACTCCTTTACAAGCACGTGTAACCATATACAGAACGCAGAAAATCTTTACCTTGTGTGCCCAGAGTAGAGAGCCTGGTTTCCTCTCATGGATCAGAAGCAGGATGAAAAACAAACCCGAGAAAGACCCTTAAACAGACTCATCTTCTCAGAGTTGTTTAAAACGCAAGCCTGTTCCTGCTAGCAGCTCTAAGTTTGTGCTCTGAATAGAGGCTGTGTTATTTTAACCACAGGATTTCTAGTCATGGGGGAGGAGAGATGGATTAGGTACGTTTGCAATCTAATGCTTCACATTTACCTCAACTGAAACAAACTACTTTAAGCCTGATGTAAATAAGTGCTGCTAAGATATAAATTTCAAGAGTCCACTAACCAATTATGCTTAAACTAACACATTAAATATCTGTGGAAAATTCCACAGGAATAAGATAACATACTTTTGTGTTCTTTCCTAAATAAAAGGCATGTGTGGAATTTCATGCTAGATACTATGACAAGTGAGGGGCAGCAGATGAACTGTGCAAACTAACCTATGTAAGGTGGCATAACTCATAAAACAATATTCCTAACACCTGTTAGCATGGATTTCAGCAGGCATCCCAGCAATTTGGGGTTTTGTGGCTTGTAAGAAGTACAAATATGAGGGATTTGAATCTAATATTTCAAAAGAGCATATAAAGCTCGTTAAGGTAATGATGTAAGATTTTAAAAGGCCAAAAGGTCTGTAATTCTGTGGGAGCACAGCCATCAGCCCAGTGACCCAGTGCCTTCTCCATCAGGGATGTAAGCTTGACACCCTCCGTGCAGCTCGTGGATTGCTACAGAAGTTGTTTAATTCAGGCAAAATATTGTTCCTAGGACACTGGTTTTGAGGTTTTGTTATTTAATCCAGATCTAACTCTGCCCTTATTTCCTGCTTTATGACACTTGCGTGCCACAGCTGCTGTGGTTGCAAAGCATGGCTACAGTCTGGGCCATCTCACACCTGATGGAAAAGAGACATATTAACTTTCTGGTTTTACACATCAGTAAATAATATGCTGACTTAAACTCTGGGCTGAACTGAGGAAAAAAAATTGGATGTAACACACTAGAGAAGAGGGGACAAATTCCAATTTGTCTTTGACAGCAGAGGCTTCAGGAACACAAGTTTAATTCCATTTCGAATAAAACCTGGCTCTATAAATAACATTATCTTACACTTACATAACGCTCTTCATCCCAAAGCATTCCCGAGTGCTTTGCAGATGTAATCATCCCGCCTGAAAGCCCTGCACAGACCTCCCACCCCGACATGGAAGAGTGCGGCAGCGCTGCCCACTCTGGGCAGGAGGGAGGCAGCGGAGCATCCAGTGGCAGCTCAGACAGCTCCTGTCTGTCAGCAGGAGCCAGCAGCTGGCTGTTGCCTCCAGCCAGTGCCCTGCTCTTGAGGTGCTGGCTGGGAGCATGGGATCTAATTTTATTGGGTCACCTGGGTACCGCTGGCTGCAGGAGAGTTCATTTGATGTACAGCTCTGGTTATCTTTAATAACCAGCGGTGGTTAAGAGCCTGTTGCCCAGCTCAGCCTGCAGGTTCCCAGAACGGACTGGGGCATGTCCAGAGATGCCAGCCTGCTTCCCAGAGCTCAGGCTGAGCTCTCTGAGCTACTCCGATGCTTTTCTCTGCTTCCTCACCTGAGCTTGAGGTTTCGCAGAGTAAGCAACTAGGATCCCAAGCATCTGTGTCATGGTCAGGGATGTGCGCCTGACCTAGAAGCAGAATGTTCCCAAACCTCCCATCAGTATGCCTCTGGCCCATCAAACAACTTCCCCTTCCACCAGTCAATCAACAAACTGCACCCTGGCTTGCTTTCTCTGATGTTGCTGTAATTACCGTAAGATCAATCCCACTGATGTTTTCCAGCTACAGCTTCTACCTCACCTCTGCATGGGACCCCATAAGGAAAGCAGGCATGAGCAATGCTCTTGGGGCAGGAGCAGATCTTGCTGCAGCCCTGCTGGGAGGAGATCTAGCTGGAAGAGCCCGGGTCTCCCAGTTTGCAGCGGTGTGACAGGCACCAGATCTGTGCACCAATACTGCAAGCTGCTGGAGAGGACTTCAGGAAGAAAATAACCCATGTTGTGCTCCTGTGCTCTCTGCTCCGCCTGCATGGAGGACCTTTGCATGCACGAAGGAAGTTTCTATGCTGCAGAGTGGTATATTTGTTATTTGTGCTTAGCTGGCTCGATAGGAAACGGCATGAGGAAGAGAGGGCAGCAGGAGTTGCTCTGCAGGTTGAGCTGAAAAGAGTCCATTTTCCAGAGAAGCTAAAAAAGAACAGTGGGAGAAGAAAAAGTAAAAATAATTTTGCATTAAGTGAAAGCATTTGATCCTAACACATGGTTTGGTTTTTCTAGTGTATCTCTGGGGTCAGGCTGCACTCAATTTACAAGAAACGGCACTTTAAAAACAAACATAAAGGGAATGAAGAGTTTGATTTCTAAAATGTCAAGGCAAGACATTTCAGCATTGCACATAGCTGCTGTTTCTTTGGGATGCGGAGAAAAATAGTAACAGAGGGATGGTTTAGTGGTCGTTTCCTTTCTCCTCCTAGGCAAGTCGACAGATTGGACCCACATTCACAAGAACCGGCTCCTTCAAGTTGTGTTTTTTACCTCCCAAAAGAAGAAAATCAATCTGCCTGAAACCTTTGCCAGATTTAGGCTGACACAGCAGCCAGCATTGGAAGGCAAGCACCTGCCTATTGATGAGGTTTGTTATTTTCCTCTCGTGCCTTGAGGCAGCTCAGACCTGCTCCCTGCTTAACATGTCCTCCTGCTGCAGTGCTGACCACAAATGTGCCCGCTGCCTCCAAAACAAAGCAACAAAGTCAGCTCTGCATAGTTTCCTAGAGCTCTTTCCTCCTCCATCCAACCCTAACGTTATGGATCTTAGCTGGTATGGCTGTTTCCCAAGTGTAAACAGCAACAAATTATTCCCAGTCTGTGAAAGGAACATTCCTTTTCAGCACCCTCTGTGCGATGCTGGATATCATCTGCACCGTAATCACACCAGCCTGAGGTCTGTAAGCTGTGCTGCTCACCTGCCTTCCATTAAGGCCTGCAGAATAAAACATGGCCCATGCTAGAACTATTTAGGCATTCAGTTTTGCATTTTGGTCAGCACTTACATGAACCGAGCAACAAATGAAAGGAACGGTAAGGCACAATGAAGTAAAATTCTGCAGCAGCAAGAACTCCCACACTGGCATCCCCTTCTGAGATAATGAAGAATTCGTAATAGATGTTGCCAATAGGAAATTACATGTTAAAGGAACCTATTTTGCATGTTTTCTCTTTTCTTTTTTATAAAGTGAACTGAGAATTAGAGATATAAAGCTTCAATTTCTTTTGAATCAGGGAAGCACTTCTAGAAGTGACATTGCCAATCCACATTGTTAAAAGATCTTCCATTAGGATCTGCACAAAATCACAGGATTGACCTGGAAAACACTGGCTTCTGAAAAAACAGAACAAAACCACACACTGGGAATGGTAGCAGATCACATTTTCACAATTCTGCCCTGCCATTTTGACATCTGGTACTTACTTCTGTTGAAAAAGAAAGCAAATGTTTTCTTTAATGAAAGTACTCCGGAACTGAAGGCCTGTACCAGCCCCTCCCAATTTCAAGTACCATAAGACACAAAATTGTGATTGCTATTGAAAAGATTACAAGAGCAAAAGTTGATTTAAGCTGATGTATCTTGAATTATCTGAATTATCTTCTTTCTGGGTTGCAGTGCTCATTTCCATTCTATTTATTTATAAAATTATGTCAATGCAACCATCATTGAACACAAACCACCAAATGATGTGACAAGCAAAAACTGAATGAGCTTATAGTTAAGTGCAAGTTAACCCAGGGAATTCCACCAAAGAGCTTCCCCTTAAATAAAGTGTAAGCAGTTCTCAGTTATAAGCCCAAGACAAAACAGGTGGGCCCTGGGTTTGGGCAACCTTGGCTTTGTTGGCTGGCACAGGAGGGGCACTGGCAGCCATTGACCCTCTGTCGGCATTGCCTCCCATCTCCACACCCAGCAAGTCTTGCCCTTACCGTAAAGAAGTTGCACCCACTCAACATGAAGCATCTCCCCATTAATGACATTAGGAACCTGAACTCTGTTCATGGTTATGTGGGACACTGTTTGATGCAGGCAGCCCCAGGCACACATGGAGAGGTGACAGGTCCAAGGGCACATGGAGTGGGGGTACCCGCCAGCCTAGGCTCAGGTGGTCCAGGTCTGCTGTACAAGAGCAGGGGCATGCTTGGGTGGGCTGAGCACTGTAGCCAGGCCCTGCCACGGTTCTGGCCTAATGAACAAATTCAAATCAGTCTCCACCTGGACCAAGTAGTGGTGCAGGAAGGTTTGTATTTCACCACTGCTGCAACAATCAATTTAGTTTCACATTGTGGAAACCTCTTGTGTTGAATGTTTGTACATGAGTAATGGGCAAACCCTAAAGTATGATATAAACTAACTGTAATGGTGCAGGCTGTTCTTACCCTGCAGTGATGGATCTCAGGGAACTCCAGGACTCTGTAGAGGAGCAAAGGATTAAATGACTGAATCACCAGGGACCAGGCATGAGCCAAGGACTTACTGGGACTTCAACGGAGGTGACCTCCTGTACTCAGCATGTAATAAGGAAACCTGTGGTCACCTTCAAGCCTTGGGGTATCTCACAGCTGTCCCAGGAAGGGTTCAATGGCACGGCCCAGGGCTGCCAGAGGACAAGACTCACTTCTGTTTGGATTGCCAGTACCAGAAGTGCAAGCCTGCCCTGTATCTGCAGTTGCTTAAAGTCAGGTGGGAGTTTGTGTTGCTTAGCAAGATATTTTGGTTAAATTAACAAATCTAGAGAAAATAAGGATAATTATCTCTTAACAAATGCTGCCCCACTTCTACATCCCATCTTTCAGCTTTTTCTGGCTTGCTGTATGAGACAGAACGAGAAAATCTATGTGGATCTCAGAAGGATGAACATGCATTTCCTGAAGGGAGCTTTTGGATGAGATAGCTGAAAACCATGCTGTATAGACAGCTAACTTTCACTGGGGAAAACACTGAAAATACTCCTAGAGAAGAGCCAGGTTTGCTTAGCAGTAGAGAATTGCCAGCAGCAGTGCCCAGTGAGACCCTCCACTCCAGAAGATGTTACCCCCAGTCCTGCCAGATGGGTAGATGCAAATGCTACAACTGAATATGCCTTTGTTATGAGGTGCCTTCTGAGGTCTCAAGCATATTAAATCCCAACAGGCAGGCTCATCTGTCAGCAGGGAGCATTTGCACTAGATATGTGACTCCTATAAAACTGGAATTTCTGCCCCGGAGAACTTGTGTTATTAGAAAGTTGTGCTGTTGAAGGGGGAGCTCTCTGCATCTCCCGCACTGTTTATATACTCATCTTTAATGTGGAAAGGAAGATGACTTATTGTGACATTCAGAATCAAAAATGAAGACAACTGAGTTGTGATTTATGACATGAATAGTTTTCTCTGCATTAGCAAAGGATTCACCTTCTTGCAGTCAGTTACGTGTATCTTCAACAATGTGTTACATAATGATACCCAAACCAAAGCAGCTCTTGGGTGCAGCAGGTATTTTTAGGAGCGAAGCCTCTTTGAACTCCCCTGTCTTATACTGTACCCTCCGCAGCATGAGCTGCTCTGCACATGCACTAGAAGCGATCATGGCAGTGGTCATCAAGGACCAGGAAGGACCAAGTCAGACTGGGCAGCTGGAGGCCTCTCCCACTGTTGTGCTCCTTTCTGATCTCTTTCACAATATGGGCTGTATTGAGTTTCCATGGCAAGGTTTGGGGGGTAAGGGGGAAGAGGGGCTACAGGGGTGGCTTCTGTGAAAAGTTGCTCAAAGCTTTCCCTATGTCTGATAGAGTTAATGTCAGTCAGCTCCAAGGTGAAGCCACTGCTGACCCACAGCCCACAGGTTTCTTTCCCACAGACCAATCCAGCTGCAGGTTAAAATCCCTGGTTTAGAAAGTGCATTCAATAAGATAGGAGCAAATAACAGAGGTCCTTGTTCAGCTGGAGGTGTCAGGGCACATAGTGGGTAAAAGGAGAAGCAGCAGACTGAGAGGAAAGGAAACCAGGGGTTTGGAGTAGGAACCTCAGAGGCCCTGAAAATAGAGGCTAATGAGGAAAACAGTTAGCAGAGCTCTTTGCTGAACTCAAGAAAATGTTGATGTTCAGGCTAAGCACGTGGCAGTTCTTGCTCGGTAATGACAGTGGTTCCTCTTTTCTCTCACACCTCTGATTGCAGGAGCACAGGGACCTCTGGCAGGTCCCTGTACCATGGGCTGCAACATGAGCCACATTAGTGGAAGATGTTATCATGCCGCTGATGTCTGGTGGTGGTTATGGGGTGTCACTCAATGCCAGAAAAGCAAAATGCCTAGCCAGCCACTGGGAAGGGAGCAGGTCCAGCGGGCTGGCTTTTCCTCCAGGAAAAGGACTAAATGCTGCTGATGAAAGTAAGGGTGGGTCTGACCACCAGTAAGGATGGAGTCCTGTCTTGTGGCTGTGGCCTCTGTGGCTCCTTGGCTATTTTTATGTGACAGTTCTTGATGATTTTAGCAAGGCAGGAGGCATCCACGCAGTAGAGAGGAGAATAAGCCTCATTTTAACACATCCAGAACTGCAGCCTGTATCTTTTAGAAAGCCTTTGTTCTCTACCTTGCTTTCACCTGTGATTATTTCTGTTACAATTAGCTGTCCAGGCTGCAGTGTGAAAGCCTGTCTGAAGGAAACGCTGAGCTAGAGAAACTACTGAATAAGAAGGGAGGATATGAATGTTTTGCAGAAAGTATGGCACCACACCAATGCTTACCCCTCACACTGCTTGCAGAGCAGCCGTTTTGCCACTGGGTTTTTTTGCCAAAGTTATCCAGCATATGCTATGACAAGACCTGGGGAAAGATGCTTCTTCAACCTGCTCACAGGCAATCTCCAGGCCTTCAGCATGCCTAGCAGGAATTTGTTCAAAAGTCACGAAGTGTGCATGGATGATCTAAAATCCTACTGAGCACTGAAGCACTCTGCACTGCTGTGAGCAGGACCAGGTGGGGCTGTCTCTACCTTATCACAATCATACCAGCCCTGAGGACATTTCCTCATAGAGAGCTTCTGTCCTTCCCTACAGCTTCCCCAGGAAACATGGAAAAGGCTCCTAAGGAATTGCAGGATCTGCTTTGAGCTCTTTCTTTTTTTCTTTGGTCTAAAGCAGGACAGCTATGCCAAGGCTAAATCTAGTGCTTTCCAGATGACTGAGAGGCCTGAGTAATGTACTTTGTCTCAGAGATCAGGATTTGATCCCCAGATGTACTGCAGACTCCCTGTATCACTTTGGCAAGTCACTTTGTGATGGATTTTCATATGCTTGGCACTAAGGCCAAGTCATTACAATAACTATATAAGGCAAGATCCCCAGAAGAGCTCGTTTCCCCTTGTCCAGAGTTCTTTGGAAGAATTAGCCCATTATTTTACTTACTAAGTGGGAGCTCAGCTCTTCTGAAAACCTGACTGTGCTTGGCAGCCCTGAGTTCTTAAGAAACTCTATCCCCACACCTCTCTTCCTCTATTCCCATCTGCTTGTTGAAAGAAACCATGTTTCCTTGGAGCCCTTCTTCTGGCTTTTCTTTTCCAACCATGAGTTCCTGATGGTGAGACCTCTCTCATGTGAGGTGTCTCAGCCTCTGGCATGGCAGGGCATGAACCTCTGTCACACGCCTGCCTGCCACTGTTACACAAATATACATCATTAGTAACAGGAGTCAAACTTGAAGAAGCAAACTGTACAGAGGAAGGACACTAAAAAGGGAAGGGAAGCATCATGTTAGAATCCTCTTTGATGCACTTTAATCTGTTTTCTCTTGCAAGATTGTGGGTGTTTGGGACTTATTTCTGCTTTGTACACTTGGGAGACTAGAAGACACATTTCCTGGTAAAGGCAGTGTAAATCCTCTTGGGGTTTTAGTTTTAAGATGAGCATGCTCTGTCTACAGTGAGCATCAGAAGAAGAAAAACACCATGACTTCCCAGGAAGTATAAAGCAAGTGAGGTCTTGCTCCTAAGGTTTGAACTTCTCCAAGCTGAACTCTCCTCAGTTTTATGGCCACAGTTAATTATGCTTGTTTTTTTTTCCCTGAAACTGGTGTTCAGCACAGGATTTTTCAGATGAGGGAACTGCTCCTTTGAGCTATGGAAACTTACCCACAAGCAAATCTACGAAGGTAGTTGCACTCAGATTAGACACTGCCCCTAGCAGAACAAAACTCATTCCCACCTGTTTGTATTCCAGAAACCCAAGACTCACAGTGCTGATGTGGGTCACTCACTGATTGGCAGTGCACAAATATGGTTAGAGGTGATAGAGAAAACCAAGGATATTTTTGGCAAAGTTCTGATAATCAGACTTGGATTTGTGCTAAGATCCAAGAGCTCACAGCAACCCTTCCCACCAAAACTTACAAGGAAGCACAATAAAATTAAGGAGAATAACACAGAAGCAGCAGATGAGCTCGCAGCTCCATCCTTCACAGGCACAGCCTGCAGGGCTCACAAGATCTGAAATTTTGAATGCCTTGTAGAAAGCTGTAAGTGGCAGTGGCTCCTTCTAAACCAGGGCATTTAGCACTTAATGGGCCAAATCCTGCTCTGAGGGCAGCTCTGCCTGCCCTGCAAACCATGCTGTGGATATACCTGCATCAGCTGCCAGGGATCTTACAAGGGAGCTGCTGCTGATGGAGTCAGGGTCTGCCTTGTCTCATGGCGTGTTCCCAGATGCCCACAGCAAGCCAGGAAACTCATAGGAGGCCACAAGTCCTATTTTGGCCACTGCTCAATTCAATACAGAGATAGTATCCCAAAGAGCTTAGCAACTGCATCAACATTAGAAGTCTCCAGAAAGCACAGAGCTGCACTCCTGTGCTTGCCCCTCACTACCATTGCAATGCAAGTTTTCAGTGCTTAATTGCTATTGGAAATGTGGTCAGGAAGAACTCTTGCACAGTGACAGCAATGCAGTGAAACTTCCCACTGAATAAAAGGGTTTATGAAGACAGGAGTGGGAACATTTACCTGAGCAAAACTAGGGTGCAAATATCATAGTTGCATGCACTGCCCCTTATATGCATGCTCCTGAGTTTGAAGCTGGTTTTGTTATACTTTAGGTGATGAAACAGGTTGGTCTCTACTTACCTCCTCCCTTGCAATGCATTTCAGATCTCTACAAAAAGCAATGTCATGCTGTACTCAGGGAGTGGACTGGATACAGCATCTTTTGCTTTTAGCTAATCTCTTCAAATCTATTTAAGACAGGAGCATTTTGAAGCTCTTACTCTCTGAGAACTACTTGGCAGTTCAAATTAAATGAATTAGGCCAGGCTCCAGAAGACATGACATTGTCACAGCAGGGTTTGCAGCAGCTCTAGCCAGCATCCTGATTCCTGTTTGCACATGGGGCAAAAAGAAACACGATGCCCTGACAACAGCCACACGAGATGAGTGAGGTTTCACAGGAGTTTTCTTCTCAGAGCGTGACCAGCTCTCTGGGCACAAAGCTGGGCTGCACTACTTGGTGGGTCCCCTGCATAGATGTGAGCAAGTTGGAGCCGAAGGGCAGCAGGGAAGAGGAAGGCAAGGTGGTGTGCTCCCAAAATTCAGGCCTATACAGTATGTTCCATTATTGGTCAGGTTTGTCTCTTTGAACTCATTAGATGTCTTTCTTTTCTTTTTTGCTTACATCTTCTTTTGAAGGAGGTATGGCTGCATTTCTTATCAATACCCAAAAGTAAAGTGGTTAACCAGTGATCATTCAAATCCATCTCCACGCATTGGTATTCCAGAATATCAGGACAGCCATAAACAGGGTTTTTTAAGGATTCTTGTTTGAGGAAGGGAAGAAAAACAATCTTCTGCTCTGGGAAAACTCACAGGATTTGAAAAAGCTAAGGAAAGCTCTGCCCTGAGGTGCCTGCTCAGTTTGCCTGCAGAAGCCCAACTCCCCTAGGAGGGCTGCTCGGAGGAAAACAGGGAGGGGGCCCTTAGGCAAAACCAGCTCCTGTTCTCAGCCCTGCAGCTGTGCAAGCTGCTGTGGAAAGATGGGGCCCTGGAATGTTGAAGGAGTTTGCAGGGAGAGCCCCCCTGGCAAAACTAACAGGTTTTAACACCCCTGGGTGCTGCAATCTGTCAAAATCAACACATTCCTGCAGAACATCCCCATTTTGGACAACTGGCATTTTCAAATTGAAAAAAGACATTCATCTGGAAAACATCCAATCGGATCCACTCCTCATGACACACTATCTGTGCACTGGAGGTTGGCATAGCTTTCACAAGGAAATGAACCTAGCAGAAGCCTTAACAATGACCCACAGCCAGTGTTGTTATATTAAATTAAAAGTAAAATTCTGTGCATTATCAATCCAGGCAGTGCCACGAATATGACTGTAGCAAGTCCACATCAGCTGTTGTCATAATGATGTTAACTGATTGATTATTCAAAATCCCATGGAAACTAAGCTGCGTAAAACCAAACCCACTCCTTCTCCCATTTAGACTCAACTGCGAAGCAAAAGGGCAGAGAAAAAAATTGCATGAATGAGACACTCGAAGTCCCAACTTACTTTTTACTGCCCCTTCATGCCTCCTACAGAAAGGCAACATAGTGTGGTCTGCATCAGCCTGAAGATAAAACTTATTTCTGAATCCAGAAAACCAAAGACTAGGGTGTCTTGTTTCTCTTTATTTCTTGTTCACCTGCTGATACGAAGTTAATCATAATACTGCTTTTCAGTATCTTGCACTAACATGAGTTTTAGGCTTTTTGAGTGAAATGCTTTGTCTGCTCCACTTTAGAGATAAAGAAACAGAAACATGGGAGGTTAAACTGTTGGCTTTATGACATGCTGGATGTTGTGGTCACACTGATGACCCAGATTGCAACGGTTGACCTGTGCCTGATTCTTCTGACTCTGCTACCCGAGAAGTTCACAGCACAATAATTCAGGTGATACATCTGGTGCTGATGGTTTTACCAATGCCTGCTCAAAAACACCAGCAAAAACCAAATTCACAGAATTCAGCATCAAACTGAAGAGAGTCCCTGCCATAGCCAGCATCCAAGCACTGTCCTTCCAGTGACCCTGCTCTTTTCACAGCTTCTCTTCTCCATCTGCTGCAGTCTCTTGCTGTTGTGTTTTGTTGTCCTCCTTCATTGCTCTCCCACCACCAGGCCCTTGAGGATCTGAGAAAAATCTGGGAGGAGCTGCTAAATTTTCAAGAAGCTAACTGTAGGAAAATGCAAATCTTAAAAATTAAGAATAACTCTCTCCCTGCAAAAATGTGCCTCCCATCTATCTGAGTGACAGCACTGTGATGCTCGGGGGATTCTGTGTTCACACCTCATGTAACAGGCTCTGGCTTTTCTTTAAGGCTCCAGTTCCTGGAATAATCTGATTATGTGAAAATGCCCAAGTTTAATTAAGGAAAATGTTAGTAACTCTCTTGTTTGGGAGAAAAGCTCAAAACTGAAACTGAGGGGACCAAAATCCAGGTGGCAAATTAAAAAGCTGTTGGGTGATTTCTTTTAGCTCACTCCTCAGCTTGCCCTCGTTTGTGAGGTGCTCTCTCACTTGTGAGCCCCTCCTCTGCCTATTGGGAAGCTCTCTGAGCCACAGGTCATGTGCACCTGAGCTACAATTAACACAATATATTCATCATAAGTAAGCATCAGACTAGGCTGTCATGCCACTGCTGGAGCGGCTGTGATGGAAGGGACATGCACAGCCTGAACCAAGGGGAGATGGCTGCACACCGGTGAAGTATGAGGTGCAAGGTGTGCAGCAGGAGCACTTCTTTGGACTTGGCAGGAGCCCACTTGGAGAGGGCAGTGGGCGCAGTATATGAGTGCGCTGAAACACAAGATGCCCAGAAGAGATAGCAAGGTCACACTTCCCTCAGTATCCCATGGTGATATCCAGTCCTGAACACCAGTCCTGCCTTAGGTATAGCCAAAGTCCTATCCTCTCACCTGTAAGAGAAGTCTGTAATACAGGAGCATGTATGCTGGATCCTCTTTGTCCCATTTCAGCCAGGCAAAGCCAAATCACTAATTTTCCCCTGGAGCATTTTCTTTTGCGTGCTCAGACAGTGGTCACCATAGAGAAAAGCCAGTAGTAGCTGCAGTCTTAGCAGATGTTGCCATTAATGTGACATTTATCTTTGGACCAACATGATGCATATGGTGCACTGGTGGCCTGTGCTGTGTTTCTCTTCAGGCTCCCTGCTGGGTATCTCTATTGAACGCTGCCTGCTGGGCTTCCAGCTGCATGGTACAAAGGCAGGTTTGCCTTGTGGGTGGTGGCCACGCTGGGGAGGCTGTGCTGTGGCAGGGAGAGGATCAGCCAGTCTGCATGGGGGGGTTCACACCACCAGCTCCCCCTTAGGCTGTGCGGCAATGGGACTTCCCTGTGTCATTCTCAGCTGCTGTAGCTTTAGCATCCCCAGCGACATCGGTCTCATCAGCCACAAGAAGTACCTCATTGCAGAGAAGATTAAAATCCTGATCATTTCCTTGCACAGATGCTTTTTTTTACATGAGATTTCCTTGTCTGAAGCTTGGCCCTCCGCTCTAGTCACACAGGGGCAGGATTAGCTGACCTGCAGGGCATGCTGCAAGGCATGTTTCCTTCCTGGGGCTGTAGAGAGGCATATAACAGATGCAATTTGCAGCATGCCCAGCTAGGGGAACGCAGGACTAAAAACCAACACTAATTAGTTGCTGTGGGAGTTCTTGAAGCTATGGATGGAGATAGCTTCTCCTGTGCACTGTAATGTTGCACTTACCTCACGTCTCCCTGGCCAAGCAACTTAAATTTAGCTGCAGCAGCATCATGGCCCCTGAGCATCTCCTGTTGCTCACAGAGCTCCCCATAGCCCTCCTGGGAAGAAAGGCTGAAGCAAATGCCCCAAAAGCCAGAACTGGGAAGTGCCATGTACCCTTCCAGCCTTCATTCATCAGCGGTGGTTTTGTTACCTCAACTTCTGAGCACTTTGTGAATGCTGATGGACATGTCCACGCCACCCTGCAGGTGAGGAGCTGATGAGAGCAGAGTAAATGACTGGTTCAAGGTCATGCCAAGGGACTGTGCCTGTAGCCCCAGCTGTGCTGGACTCTCCAAGCCTTTATTTGGTGCATTAGAGTAAAGTTGTCCTCACTCTTTCCTGCATACTTGGAGCATTATTGATCTAAACCCTTTAACTTCCCCATCTCCTAGAGAAGTAAATTAGCAGTGATTTAAAACAAAGAAACAAACTCCCGGAAATATGACCCAGGAAGTGTTGCTGGTTTAGAAGCAGACATGGCAAGGCTGATCAACAAGAGGAGAGGGTCCAAAAAATCAAGTTGTCCCTCTGATCACATCTGTAGTGAAAAAAAAGGATGTTGGGCACCCATGGGCCATCCATCCCCTTCTGTTGGTCCCCAGCCCTTAGGGAGGGGGCCCTGGCTGGCTTCTATCGCAGCTATACCGTGGGATGGCTGTTCCTGTTTTGATGGCTGTTGTCCCTTGTTGATGAAATGATGTTTCCTTGAGTACTTTATTTATCAATCTTTATCAATCAGTAATAGTTTTGAAAAATAAAATTCCTCTTACCAATATCAGCTTTTTAAACTACCAATATATTTCAACATATGGTTGGAAAATATCAATGTAATGAAAATATTGTGTTTGAAAGATTATAACCACCACCATAACTTTGCTGGAAGAGCAGGTAGGTATTTTTGGCCTGGCAGTTAGATTCATGGGACTGCCTTCCAAGTATGTATCCGATATCTGCAGTGCGACAGTGCCTATATAGGCAAGGTACTCACTCCAGAACACTGAAGGGACTTGCCATCACCCAACATAGTTTTTACTTGCTCATATTGGAGGGCTGACAGCAAAGCAAGAAAGATCTTATTTTCCCCTTCCTTGTCTTCCTAATTTAAACAGGAGGAAGCCGTCTTAAGATGACTTCACTTCAATGTGAGACTGGAAATTGTTTAAATGACTGCACTGAGGAAAAAGAACAAAATAACAGGGAAAGGACACCAGGGGAAAATGATGCAGAAAGCAAGCTACATTTTCTTTTTGCTGTTGGTGTAATAGCCAAATTACACATACATGCTGTTGATAGTGCTTTTGGAAATAGAAAAACTCCATCCAGCCAGGCTGGTAATCTCATCCCTCTTCAGAAGGTGTTTTGGGAGAAGGACTGGTTGACGTCCTGCTGGCAGCAGTGGGAGGGAGCAGCAGTGGCAGATGGCAAGGGTAACCTGGTTGCTGGTAGCTTGTTCATGCCCCTCACCTGGGTGTGAGGAGGTTGGTACAGCTGGTTTTATTAGCATGGTTAACTCCTGCCAATGAGAGGTGGGATGCACTTAATCTTGGCATCAGAAACTGAGTCCTGTGGATCAAAGAGCTATCCCTTCCTGGTGCATGTCCTCGTTTGGGTGGACACCAGACCCTGCCAAAGCCTAGTGGGGCTGAAGGTGGGTTTGTTGCAGGGCAGCCCGACAGTCAGGTATTCAGTCAGCTGAAATACGCTGCCAATCCCATGGCAGGTGAGCACGGCCTGCCTCCACTCCTTTCCTCACAAGTGCTACATTCAGATGAGCACAACGCTTGCTCTTGCTGTAGATGAACATGGAGCCTAACCCTATGGTTTGGAGGCTGACCCCAGATTGCCCGTGTTGGGAATCTCCCCTGGCACATGCTGGGGACCCTTTGGACCCTGTGAGTGACCTGAGATACAAGGCGTGCTTAAGTATTTGAGAAAGCAACTGAAATTCCATTTGTTAAGTGTTTAGAACATGTCAGCTAATAAAAGCGGCTTTATTCATCACTTATACTTCTAGTATGTCTTTCTGAACCTATCAATTTGGAGCTGCTTTTGCTGATGGTTCGGCTCTCAGGCAGCATGCAGCACTGCACTGTAAGAGGCATTGGGTGCTATAACAGAGCGAAGAGTTATTTTGGTAATTGTCATCAGGCACTTGAAAAGTCTGAAATAGCTTCTTTGCGTTTTGTTTTGGGTTTTTTTCAATAAACTCTGGAGCACAAGAAGAAGATGGAGAATGTCAGATGGAAGCACAGGGTTCCCCTGTCTGGACTGGGCAGGGTGTCCATGGTGTGTTGACCCTGGCTTCACTGCCTGCCCAGTTCAGGGACCGCAAGGGCTCACTCGCACCATAGAATTCATGATTTCAACCAGGAACTTATCCCAGTTTTACTGGGATAAGGACTGAAGGAACAAGGGTCTGTTTTGACAAGGGTGGTATTTAACGGCTGTCCAGTGTATGGACATGGAGAAGAAAAAGCTACTTACGTAAAGCCATTACAACAATTGAAAACAATTTAGCACTAATGCCTAGATTTCACTTCACACTCTGCAGGGATGATGGAGAAAAAAGCTCTGTGTTCTCTCAGTTTTCCATTTAAATGGGCAGGTTTCCTTAGGAAAAGCCTTTGACCTGCTAACAGCTAATACAGAAACTCTCCACTTTCTCCCAGCTTTTTAAAGCTGTTCTTCATCTCTCTGTTCTATTTAGATATGCAAAGGGAATTGACGAATATCCAGCTACAAAACAATTGCTTAAGCCTGTTATATTTAGGACATTACAGCTTTGCCTGAAGGAGATTTTGCAGAAATTTTGGTTCTGGCAAACAAGTATGTGGGATCTCACCCACTGACGGAGAGGATGCCAGTATTATTTCACTGGAGAGTGAATTCTAAGTCTTTTTTCTCTCTAAGATAAGAATTCAGCTAATCAAATCTGAAAAATGCAGGAAAACTCAGTTGGAAAGAAAAATAACATGCCTTTATAGCTAATCACCCTTGAATCCCTCCAGGGTAACAGGTTTCCTAAAGGTCTTGCCATAATTACACAAGCTCAACAAAAGACATAATACCCACGTCAGGGTGGGCAATACGGACTGCTTGTAGAAATGGTGTACAAGGTGTCAGACAAGCATTCACCAAGTGCTTCTTACACTGCACAAGTTGATGGAGCAGAGAAATTCGCATAAAGCCACCCTCTGCTTGTGGCTCGGGATGAACATAAACACTAATCGGTGAGGTGTTGCAAGACACCCACCTGAGAATACACAACAAATTAATACAAAACAGACACGGAAAGAGTGAAGCAGCTGCAGAAAGAAAGTGGGTCTTGAAATAAAATGTGTGGTGGGGGGAAGTCAGTGCTACCACAGCACAAGGCATCATGAAAGACAAAATGTATGCAGTGCTTTGTGTTGGGTACAGTACAGGGCACACATAAGGAAAGGAGAAGAGAGAGAAAGCAGCGAAGTTCATTGCAGAACAGGAAACATGTCCCTTGGAAGGCCTTTAAACCATCCAGAGAGCCAGGTTTACTGGGTGTACTGCCATGGGAGACAGTCTGTAAACTTTACTGGAGAAAAACCTTACCTACTATCTGATCTGTAATGTGACCTTGAACTGAAGTGTGTGAACACTGGCACAGAAATGGTTTCCTCCAGTTACTGGAAGTGCTGCAATGGGGAAAGCACTGAAGAAGTCATGGACACTCAGGAAAGCCCCTCAGGGGACCTGGCAGCTCCAGCTTGGACCAAAGCTTGGAAAACTGAGGTGTTATTCCCAGCTGTGCCAGTAAAATGAAGGCAATCTACCCATCTCTGCTTCACTTTCACCATATATAAAATGGGAATAATTACCTTTTATGTATTGTGCTTTTAATTCTAGTAGTGAAAAGAATAGATAAGACTTCATTATTAATCATTATTATCATCATTAAATAAGCAATTAGTTAGAGAACAGCCTAGATCTTAAAAGCCTTAAATCAGAGACACTGACTTTCTTTCTCTAAGCTGCCTGGCATTCAGTGCTTTACATATGTGATGTTGCAGATTTCTCTTCTCCCTGTCATGGCCACAGGACCAATGGACCTGCTGCCTGTGAGATCAGAAGCACCCCAAGCTGGTCACGTTGGGCACAGGGATCCCCTGGGGAATGTGCTACTGTTGGTCATCTGGAGAGATGAAGATAAAAGCTGGGTGCAGGGAACAGCCTTACGCGCTAATGAAGGGCCAGCATCTAGCAAGCTGATTGGAGGGACAGAGTAATGAGGTGCTCTCACACTCTCCCTGCTGATGGGATTTCTAGATAATAGCAGGCCATGAAAATCCTTTCTCATAAATCAGCATGCATTGTCACCTACAAGCCGCATTTTGATACAGTAATTTTATGAAGGACTTATGAGGACAATCACAAACTGAAGTAATATAACTGACCTGACTCTGCTCTTGGTTTGGATTCAGCCTAAAGCTGCTGCATCATTGGTTATCTGAAAGAAAAATACCATTGACAGTTGGGATAGATCCAAATGTCCTTTAAATTTACGCTGTTAAATGGAAAAATGAAAGAGTGTTTCTTTCACCTCTGTGGACTCTGCCTGAGAGATACGCAGACACTTCTTAAAGGTCCACAGTGATATTTGAGGTTTGCTTTTAATTCACCTGACCCACACCTTTCTGTCTGTGCCACTCTTTACAGCCTCACCAAAACCATCTGCCTTGTCTTGGTGTCTCGGTGCCTGCAATGAACATGCTCATGCTCTGCTCCTTGTACCAGAGCAAAGATGGGTTGTTTAAAATTAGTTGTCTTGTAGTTACAGCTTCACTCTAACACTCTCCCCAGGTGAGGAGGTGTGATGTCTTTATACAAGCATACATCAAGCCTTAAGGTTTATCTTTGAGAAAGACATGCATAATAGACTTGTATGTAACAATGCAATTTACTTAGCAGATATTATCCTTCCTAAGGACTGCTTCATATTTCAGGATCAATGCTAATTACATACACAAGGAAATGATTGGAAGACTAATGGCAGGATCAGATCTGGGATCTTTATTATGAGAAGGTGACTGGGGGACTGCATTTCCCCAGACTTGCGTTTAACAGCTGTTGGACTAGTGGAGCTTTCCTTAGCAAAGGAAGGAGCATGACTGGAAACCCTTCACTGCTTTCAAGAGTTTTGTCCAGTAGGTTCCTTGATTTCCTTTTAGCTTTACCTCAATAGATGTGTTTTTAAAACAAAACAACTCACTTTCACACAGAATAGTGATGAGGAACATACAGAAAAAAGTAGCAACAACTTAACTGCAGACAATTATGGTTTCGTTTTTCTCTTAAGTGAATTTTCTGACATTGATGAGCTATATAAAAGCAAAAACTAAGACACAGATGAGGAAAAGCCAGTGTGGGATGAAATAATAGTAAAACTAATAGGGAAGAAGTTCAACAGAAGCATAGGGATCTCTGTTAAATACAGGCCAGGAAGAAAAAAATCAGCATTTCTGTGACAGTAATCATAAAATCATAGAATAGTTTGGGTTGGAAGGGACCTTCAAAGTTTGTCTAGCCCAACCCCCTGCAGTGAGCAGGGACATTCTCTTATATTAATATTCATACAATCCACTTGCACTTTTGAAGCAATACAGATTTGCAAGCAGATAGAAGTTTCTCCCTGCCCACATGGACCTGGGCAGGAAGACAGAAGGGTTATGCACACCATGTCCCCACATCTGGGCTATGGGTCTGGAGGCTGGGTAGGCCAGCCAAGGTGAGGTCCCTGGTACAGCAGGTGCCCTCAGTCTGTCTTCTGCTGGGCCTCAGAGCATGAGCTACATGTGGGGCAGGCTCAGTCAAGCCCCTTTCCTCCAGAGTAGATACTAAACCCCTGCAGTTAATACGGCAGAAGCTGGTAATGCTAATTCATCACCAGCCCATTCTGCAGTGGAAGGGGTACAGGCCTGGAAGGGACAGGACTGGTAGGGACAGGGCTGGCTTTCTAGGCTGGATCTGCAGAGTTTGCTCTGAAGCACCTGAAGCTGCCTGAAGCACTGAGGTGTCAGCAATCTCACCAGAAGATCTATACAGATATGCAAACCAGCCACTTATGGAGCATTTATTGTCCTTTTTTATTTGCCTCCACCTGCTCTGCACGCTGCTCAGCTGCTTTACAGTGGCAGCAATTCCAGTCCCTCATGTAGGGACTGTATGTTTGCATGCAGGCTGGGCTATGGTGTAGGCAGGTAGTTCTGCTTGGGAAATCAGAGGAAAACTCTCCCCTCTCCTTGGCTCCCAGGGGAATGCGAGGCACTCTGGGGACCAAACAGAGACACAAACGCAGCCCCACAGCAAACAAGGATTGCTCTGAATTTGCAGAAACAGCAAAATGTCTCAAGAGCTGAGGGGAAGGAAAATGAGACCCTATTGTTTTGGCCTCAGTCGGCCTTAGATTGCTTCTTGTCCACAGTGTCCTGGAGAAAGGCCTGTCAGAGAAAAGGCATTTTTGGATAAGCTGAAAATACACATAAATGGTGCAGGCAAAGGGTGTCCAGGAAAAAGCCTCTCCAAAAGGAAGACCTGGAATAGAGTGGAGAGGGGAAATGGCAGCCCAGGGGAGCAGAGAGGTAGGGATGCACCACCACTGCTCAAGTGCCTGTCCTTGGGGCAGGAGCCGCATAGCTGGAGCCAGCGCTGCTGTTGCTGCAGCTGCCGAAGTGCCTGCCTCTGCTGTGCAGCACAGAGGAAGCCAGATGTGCACTCGCTCTGCCGGCAGGAAGACAGTGTTTTCCTGCAGAAACCGTATTTCACAGGTGCTAATCTCTGCTCAGGGCTCACCCTGACAAACCGAGAAGCTCTTCCTTTACTGACTATTCTCTTTGAGAGCTGAGGAAACTCTGTTCCGGCCTTGAGTCAATGACGTCTCCCTTTCTATTTCATGTCTTCAGCATGTTGCGGTGTTTTGGACAAGGCGGTTTTGCGTAGCAGAGCTGTCTTGTGAGGCAAGAAGAGACATCCCATGACCTGGGAGCAGGTTGCGGCATCCTCATTGCAAACACAGAGATGGTAAACAGACCCTGGAGCTCTCTTTAGACACAGGCAAGGCAGTGAACATAAAACCTGGAAGAACAATGATGATGCTGCACCCTTATCATGGATAGGCAGCTTACTCCCTAGCTCCGGCTGCTGTGTGAGTGGGATGTTCTGGGATCTTGTGAATCATAGTAGCAACCATTGCAGGAAGGGTTTGGGAAACTGTAAAAGCTTGAGGAAGGATGACGGGTGTAACTGGAAGGAGTGATAACTCTGCTTTGTAAAACAGTGTTTGAGGCTTTCAGGTTGGTTTTGGAGTTTGCCAGAGATGAGTTCAGAGGGCTGGGATCATCTCTTCCCTGGGTGGGTCTCATTTGACTAAGCACAGATATATTTAAGCTTATTCTTTAGACTTTCCTTGAAGTCAATGCACAGAAATAAGCACTTTAGGGGACTAATTCTCCTTCTGCTGAAGGAGAGGTCTAAAACAGGTGACAGAGATTGTTATCATACATGTTTCCCTCAACTCAGTATAAAGGGCATGTGGTGACTTGCTCTGCTGCAGATGCCCCCACTGTAGCTCTCAAAAGGAAGGCAAGGCAAAGCCCACTGTAAGTGATGCTAAAGGGAATAAAAATGTGACCATGGAGCTCATCAATCTGGAACACAGTGTGCGGCAAAGTCTGGAGCTGGATGTCAGAACACGGGGGTTTTAGATCAAAAGGAAGGTGTTTTAGGAATGACATCATTAACCAAACACGCGGATGGTTTAGCATAGGCTGGGGTGGGTTTTCAAAACCCAGAAATTTTCCTACAATGCATTTTTAAACAGAAATACTCTAGTTCAAAGGCAAACTAATTCAGGGGAGCTCTGGCCTGAGCTGCTTGGGAAGTCAGAGTAAAGGTTTATAACAGTGTCTTCTGATTCCGTATTCGGCACATCTAAATGACAAACTGAGGACAGGTTTCACCAGCTTCCATACATTTTTTTTCGTCAGGTTTGCAACTTGCTGCACTACAGTGATGAGAACTAGATCTGATAGGCATTAGTAATGCTGAGCTCACCACGGCTCCGTTTGCAGTATCTGCCTCTCCTTCACCAGGGCCGCTAGAAAGAAAAATAACTCCTTGCTTGGACTGTCCAAGGCTGAATCAGGAAAGCAATTATTTTGAAAGGGAAATGACTAAAATCAGTCAGAGTTTTACTCCAGAGAACAAAATGGGACACAATTGAAACTGGGATGTTGTGAAAAGGCTGGGGAATGCTTCGCCTTTTGACTGAGCCACCCCCTACTTTTTTCCATGTAGGTAGCTACTGCTCACACAGACACAAGAATGGCACAGAACTGGACTCGTAAAACAGGTGAAACTCACAGAAGGTCACCAATTTTTTTCTAGGCCAAAACACTATAGGTGCATTATTTAGTAAGACTGAAGTGAAGAAAGTGCTTGAGCAAGAGCAGCCTCCCCACAGCTCTTGCCATGTTTGGCTGGTCTCTGCCAAAGCACGGTTCTGCACTGCACTCTGTACTGCTGCCACATCATGTTAGTTAAGCCTTCCTAGAGAGGTTCAAAGAAACAAACTGCCAGCTCTAACGAGAGCTGTCTTCATCTCATGATTTTCTTGCTTAAAAGCAGGAAAAGAGAAGGGTTTGTGGCAGCAGGGGCATCCCTCTGTTTTAACCCTTAAATATAACAAAGCGTGCATGAAAGATTTTTGTTGTGATTTTTCCTTTCTTCTGCCTTTTGAAGTATTTTTTTGGGTCTGATTGAGAAACACATTTCACAAATTCTCTTTTTTAAACTTGAATGCATGTGTATGTATAAATATATATATAGGCATATTTATATATAAATGTATAATTATACCTATGGCATAAAGTCTCCTGTTTGAATACACTACATGGGGCAGGAGCGGTGCTTGTGATCCAGTGTCTAGCAGGAAAGGCTCCTTAAAGTCCTTTTGCAAGACTGCTAGGCTTCACTGTGTACAGAGAGATATTACAGTAGCATAATTGGATGGGTTGTTTTCTTGATGGCCAGCTGGGGAAGTACCAAGCCACCACACCTGAATGCTACACAACCCTTCCCCATGTGTATGGTCACACTTTTTTTGCCCCTCTCCTTTTGGCTGTCAGTGTTTCTCCAGCCTCTTGTCACCTCCTCTCAGGTATCTCCATGTCTCCCTCAGTGACACCCTTATATGGCACAAGTTCCCCAAACCTGCACTCTGTTCCTGATGTATGCTTACTGTGCCTAATCCCCCATATGCAAATTCTTCAGTCATTGCTGCTTGCATTGTTATTTTGAATTACTGAAACTGGATATTAAAAGGATCTGTTTAATCTTTAAGTCTCATCCCTCTTGCGTACGTAAAGATCAAATCCCTTTTGAGAGGAAACACTAAACATTTAGTGTTATACTACACTTGATCTTCACCAAAACCCTCCAAGAAGGTATTTGTGAAATCTTAGGCTTAATTAATAGATGCACTGTTGTGTTGGGTGGTTTTGTTGGTTTTGTTTTTTGTTGGTTTGGTTTGGTTTTTCAACTTTCCTACCCCCCACGAAACCGCAAGTCAGTGTTTAAAAGGAAACAAATAAAGGGAAGCACCATGATGAATGAAGAATGGAAAATATCCTGCAGGGTATCCTCAGTGTATGTGATGTGCTGCTGTTTGCCATCCCCTTGTGTGCTCTGTGACGTGGTGTCTGGCACAACAATGACACCCGCTGGGTGAGGGTCCCTGGCAGAGTCCCTGCCTGTGGGTGGCCATAGGGCTTCAAAAGGGACAGCAAGGAAACTGAAAAATCAATGAAGAAGCAACTGGCTTCATCCCCAGTCTGGAAAAGAACGCTCAGATCTAGATGTGCTGGGAACAGCCCTGTCCCAGAGATGGGACACAGCCTCCACTGCCTGCTAGCTGCTGGCAGAGGGAATTTCATGCTAACTTCAGCCCGTTTCTTATCTCACTGATGTTAGGGTGTTCACTCCCTTGCAGAGAGATAGCAGAATACCTGTGCTGCTTCTCCTTCACCCTGTGTAGGACTATGATGATGTGTTTGGGGAGCAGGGCTCTACATGGCAGCTGGAGAAGAGGCTGCCTGCCCCCTCCCCGCAGCTCCACAGCCTCAGTTGAGCTGGTGCAAATGAGCCTGGAAAGCATCACCATGATTAACAGCAAAGGTTGGTTGACAGGAAAACACCCTGGAGCCCCTTCGCTATCACACACACCAGTGAGAGTTCCACTGCCAATCTGTGAGAGGCAGCTCCACTGCCTAAAAGTGCAGCAAGAGATGAAATAGTTTGGGGCTATGTGCCCAGGGAACCGGCCTGACTAAAGAAATCTTGAGTTTGTGCAGCTTACATGAAAAATAAGATGTCAACACAGGGAGAATTTTCCCTGTGAACATTTTAAGTCTGATTCCAGTTTTCTTGGCTGCACCTTTCGTAAGGAAAAGGGGTAAATATTCAGCAGGAGCCTGCTTCTCCACAGACTGCAGCCCTGAGTTGTGCAGAAGGATAAGCTGGAAGATTTTGCTTTATGTTCTCTGTTGAGTGAACAAGGGCATAAAAGTACATTCTAACCACTAATGAGAAACCCAGCAATCCCTGTAGTCAATGAACCATGGAGATTATAGATGAGAAAGATCAGTAAAATTAGGTCAGTTGGCACAACTTTGTGTCAATGCCAGAAAATCTTAATTCTAAAGGGCTGGCTTTAAAGCAAGGCAGGCATACATGTTTCAGCCATACACATTTCTATGCATTTCAAAATACACAGAAGTTGTAAGGGGTCTAAGTCACCCCTGAGCATCCCAGTCCTAACATGTGCAGTCCTACTGAGGTCTTGCAGTGTCTGCACTGGCAATCACCACAGGAACTCAAGAGACCCCATTTTGCTGCAAACATTTGTTTAACCTTGGCAAGTCACCCTTATAATTTTTTCATTCCTGTCTATAGAAGGGAGCTCACGTGAGAACCACTATCAACACCATGAGATACTCCACTTTTACAGTTAATATAACTACCTGAGTAGTTAACATACTTACCCCACTAACCTAGCATATCTGCACAAAACTAGATCTTCGTGTGATACAGGCTTTCAATGCGACTTCTCAAATTCTTACATCTTTTGGTCTTTAACTCATGGTAACGGTTGGCTGCAGCTGGAAAAGCTCATTTTGGGGAAAAAAAATCAGGGATCTTATTCTTCATAGCCCTGGGGAAAACAAGGATACAAGGTTGTTGGTATAGGAGATACAAAGAGAATGAATCCTTCGCTGTGTCTCCTGCTGTTTCAAGTGAGCAAACCAACCATTTTCCAGCTTGCCAGCCTCTTCACCTCACTTCAAACACCAGGGTTTTCAGGGTTTCCAAGCCTAAACCTAAACCAGTTGTTCTCCAGTTGGTCCTGTGAGATGCTGAAGGACATGCCAAGCCCAACCTGTGGCTCATGGCATCCCTCCAGATGACACCGGCTTGAGCCTTCCTATTGCATTGCCTCCAGATCAGCACATTTGAATGAATCAGTTACAAGAAGTCATAGGATTTTGTTCATTGGCCACTTGTTTTGAGCTTTCCATCTAAACTCATTTCCTTGTCACCTTCTGCCTTGTCTCCATGTGGTAAAAAAGCCTCAAACTGGTTATACCCAGGATGGTGTTACCTAGGCACAGAGCTGGCAGATGCTTTTGCTGGTGGCAGTCCAGCCTTCCTCCTCTCTTAGTGCTCTCAGGGGACCTTTTCAGCATCTGCTACCTCCAAATGTAGGTTTCCACACATACTGCTGGTGCTAATAAGAAACATCAGGGTTGCTCCAGCAGAAATGATAATTATCCCCTCCAGTTGAGTGACGATTTTAGTATCTTCACAGTGGGAAACATGTCACTGGTAACTGAAGAGCAAACCTAATAAGCAGCAGAAATGTCAACCAAGCCAATGTCCTTAGCTAGTAATGGAGGAGAAATGCCAGATTTCCTCCTGTGTAAAGGAGGAGCTGTATAAAGCCCATGTATGGTACCTAGTCTCCAGTGGGACCAGTAGCCAGAGGTAATGTTCCTACAAGCATAAAGCATTATGTCTTTGAATGGGGGCAAGGCTGGTGTGCAAGGAGCATCCCTGAGGATGAGTCTGTCCAGCACAGCACAAAGATGAAAAGCATTATGTCTCAGTCAAACAAAAGAATTGCTAGAATCAAGCTTGCTGATGTTTTCCACTCATATAGGCGCAGAAACATTAATCCCATGACAGTCTAGTGCTATGCAGGAAAAATGCATTTTTATTTTGGGTGATGACATCAAAAAGCCCAAAGCAAAATAAACAGATGAAAAGAAACACAATGGACTGTATAGAAACATGCTGGGCTGTTTCATATTTTTAACACCCATCACATGCATTGAGCTACCTGCCCTGCATGTACTTTGGATACTTTCAGTGCTCACACACTAGCAGATCTGCAGGAGCCAAGCCAGCACACATGGCCAGGTGTGTGCCACGGATTCCTAGGGCCATGTGGTACCCAGATGCAGAGCACAGTGTCTCACTGCCCTGCACAGACGTGGTGTGCTGGGGCGGCTCCTGCCAGCCCTGCTCTCTATCACAGAGTGCTGACAGCCTGCATCAAGCCTCCCTGTCACCAAAAGGGCTCTGGTCACAGAAGCACATGGCTTTGGACTGTGTAATTTGTTGCGCCTCATGTCTACCAAGGAGACAGTCTTCCCTTTTAGAAACGCACCACTGTCTATTTCAGGGCTAGCAGATGCTGCGTGCAATGTGCAGGTGTCCTCTGGGCACGAAGAGACATGAGGAAGGTCGCTGCAGATGGGCACAAGTTCCATGGCACTCTGGGGCTGCACTCAAAGACCAAGAGCAAAGCCACAGATTTGGAACCCTCTCTGGCTGAAATTTGGCTTTACTCCTGGCCAAAGAGCCCCAGGCACTGAACAACAGCATGGAGCTGTAGGTCAGCCCAGATGTGACTGTCTCCTGCCTGTGCTGCTTCGCCAGGAGGCTCAGTGGCATCCTCTGCTCTGGTCCAGGGCAGGCACCTGCAAAGCATGGGGCTGCCATAGCCAAGCATGGGGTTTGTGCTGTTAAAGGTGGGATTACTTCAGGATGCTTTGGTTAACAAAGAGAAATTACAGGAGCAGGCTTTTCCCAGCTGGGAGGCAGTGCGGGAGGAAGCGTGGTGGTGACTCACACAATGCCATCCCAACAATCACAGGAACTTGCTGGAGGAAATGACTAAAATAGCTATGTGGGGCAGCGCTGGAGAGCTGCTGTGCACAAATAACCAGGACGTGAAAGCTGAACTGTACAAAGTGAGGGAGAGCAAGCAGGGAAGGGGACACAGGAGGTCTAAGAAGAGGATGGTGGAGGAAAGAGCTGCCATCCTCCATGCTGAAGGACCCTTAATGGTGATGGCTGGAAGATCAGCAGCAGTGACAAGGAGGACCATGGCCTTTTCCAGGCACCTTAGGGTGGACATCACAGGTCACCTTCTGTTCTTATTGAGCTGGGAGTAGGCAACTGGTCATTAGCTGTCCCAAAAAGCATCCAAGAAAAGATTTTCTTCTTTCTCTTCCCCTTTGGAAAAACATGGCCAGAGGCAGTTATGTCAGCCTGACTGCACCAGGAGGAATGTATTTTCCATTTTGCTGCTTGGAGAAAAAGTTGCAGGCCCCTTCCCTTCCCCTGTAGGGAAGGCAGAGCTGCCGCAACAGTGCCATGTGCCCGGAGATCCCAGCTCCTGCTGCCACATGCCTCGGCCTCAAAAGCATGAGTGCCTTTGTGCAAAGTACACAAGCCTTTGCAGAGTTTATATTAAAATGGTGGCTCTCATAAACAATCTCCCTGAAAAACAAGCAAACAGAGGAACGGCACCACGGCAGCCTTTGTTTTTGAAAGAGGTTCTCCCAGTTGGCTACCACTGAGATGAATTTGTTTCTTCATCACAGATATTCTTATATAAAATATATAGTTTATTAGCTTTGATCTCCCACATATAAGTACTTGAAGCTGATTCCAAGTTTTATACAGTTAAATACTACCACATGCTTCAAGAGCTCGGTACAGCCTTCCCTACAAACTAGCATAAATCTGCTGAACTGTAAACTGCTTCTTGCCAAAAGAGAGGGTGTGCCTCTTGCCCAAACTAAATGCCTTTCTTCATCTCTGTTCTGCTCACAGTTAACCTGCTGTGTAGCAGCCTGGGTTTATACAATACCTATTACATCCCTTACAGGAACACTATAGCTTTCCAGTGACTCCGGAAAGTGCAGAAGAAATACAACAGCCCAAATCTTTCTTTCTTTCAGGTCTTTCTGACCCTGGCTAATTTGTCAATATCCTGGTTAGTTTTTGTCAAAATACTTGACACTTTGGGAAAAAACAGGAAGGGGGGGGTGGGGGTGGGAATAATCTGTAGGACATACAAGACAGCTGGCCTCTGGAAACTCATCCAGCCCTTCTCCATCTCACCATCCACAAGGCCATTTCAAGCACAGAAATATAATTCATGACTGTAACAGCACAGATCAATCCTAGAGCATCAAACACCCTTGTATTGTGGGGAACTGCACCCTTCACTGTCTTTGGGAGGGCTGAAGAAGAGGGCTGGCCTGGGCGGCATGGCTTCATTCTTGCTGAACACAGTCTGCTAGAAATCAGACTGAAGAAGAACGCAGTTTGGTCCTCGGTCACTTGAAGACACGCTGCTGAAGGACATGTACTTGACCTAAAATAAACTGTGCATTTCCAGGATGGCAAGGAGAGAGCAGTTAAAAAATCCCACTGGAGGGGAAATTCCTGGGCAAGCTAGGGGTGATGAAAGCAGCCTGGGTAAACTTGTGGACAGCAGGAGCCCAGCCTGTGGCTTGCTTTCTGATAAGATGGGGCTACAGAACTGATGGACAACGGTAAAGCAGTTGATGTCATATACCTGGATTTGTGTAAAGCGTTTGGCACTGTACCACACAACATCCTTGTCTCTAAATTGGAGAGACATCAATTTGATGAATGGACCACTCGGTGGATAAAGAACTGGCTGGATGGCCGCACACAAAGAGTTGTGGTCAATGGCTCAATGTCCGGCTGGAGACCAGTGATGAGTGGTGTCCCTCAGGGATCAGTGTTGGGACCGGTATTGTTTAACATCTTCATCGCTGACATGGACAGTGGGATTGAGTGCGCCTTCAGCAAGCTTTCTGATGACACCAAGCTGTGTGGTTCGGTTGATAAGCTGGAGGGAAGGAATGCCATCCAGAGGGACCTTGACACACTTGAGAGGTGGTCTGATGCCAACCTCATGAAGTTTAACCATGCCAAGTGCAAGGTCCTACACCTGGGTCAGAGCAATCCCAGGCACAGCTACAGGTTGGGCAGAGAAGAGATTCAGAGCAGCCCTGCAGAGAAGGACTTGGGGGTGTTGGTCAATGAGAAAATGAGCATGAGCCGGCTTCAGTGTGCGCTTGCAGCCCAGAAAGCCAACCATATATCCTAGGCTGCATCAAAAGGAGCGTGACCAGCAGGTCGAGGGAGGTGATCCTGCCCCTCTACTCTGCTCTCGTGAGACCTCACTTGGAGTATTGTGTACAGTTCTGGTGTCCTCAACATAAAAAGGACATGGATCTGTTGGAACAAGTCCAGAGGAGGGCCACGAGAAAGATCGGGGACTGAAGCACCTCCCGTATGAAGATCGGCTGAGAAAGTTGGGGCTGTTCAGCCTGGAGAAGAGAAGGCTGCGTGGAGACGTCATAGCAGCCTTCCAGTATCTGAAGGGGGCCTACACGGATGCTGGGAGGGACTCTTCATTAGGGACTGTAGTGACAAGACAAGGGGTAGTGGGTTAAAACTTAAACAGGGGAGGTTTAGATTGGATAAAAAGAGGAAATTCTTTCCTGTTAGGGTGGTGAGGCACTGGAATAGGTTGTCCAGGGAGGTTGTGAATGCTTCATCCCTGGCAGTGTTCAAGGCTAGGTTGGACGAGGCCTTGGGTAATATGGTTTAGAGCGAGGTGTCCCTGCCCATGGCAGGGGGGTTGGAACTTGATGATCTTAAGGTCCTTTCCAACACTAACTATTCTATGATTCTACGATTCTATGAGGGCTTGTTCATTTGCCGAGGTCATGGTTGTCCATTAACGGTCACTTGCCGAGGTGCACAGGTCCAGAGAGGGGGTAATGGGTCCAGACTTAAAAAGGGGAAGTTTATGTTAGATGTAAGGAAGAAGTTCTTTACTGTGAGGGTGGTGAGGCCCTGGAATAGGTTGCCCAAGGAAGTTGTGAATGCTCCATCCCTGGCAGTGTTCAAGGCCAGGTTGGACAGAGCCTTGGGTGATATGGGTTAGTGTGAAGTGTCCCTACCCATGGCAGGGGGGTTGGAACTTAATGTTTTTAAGGTCCTTTCCAACCCTAACTATTTGATAATTCTATTATGTGATTCTAAAATGGGTGATGCTTTCCACGGTGCTCAGCTGCTGCAGATGGTGAGAGCACTGGGTGGGTGCTGGTGTGCTGTGCAAAACTGTGTTTTGCCTCTATCCAGACACAGAGACCCCTGTGGAACCTGGCTGCCCTCAGGACCAGGGCATATGGAGTATTGCTCATGCTGCAAACGGAGCAAGGCTTTTGGGAAGCCCTCTTTCATTGGTTTGGTTGAAGCCCACCAGGTTTGGAAAGTATGGCATAGGAGATCAGAAACTCATTGGAAATGAAGTATCAGTTGTCCTGTGTTCACCAAACAGCTTGGTTTTGCATGAGCTTATTTTCATCCTGCAGCCTCCAAGGCCTGTCAGGGGGTCAGTGCCCTGTGCCATGATTCCTTGATGTTGCTGACAGTGTGAAGGCAGGACTAGACTTCTGGACTGATCATGCAGTTGCATTGCCCTGCTGCACTCAGAAGGTGGCCCAGCAGGATTTCCTCACACTTCTTCAGACCTGTCCCAGTTTGGGGCTGGATACCACCATTCTGATCCACTGGGAAACAGTTTTTTTTCCAGTCCTCTCCTGCACAGAGGTCCAGAGCATTGAAGGAGCTTGTCCTCACCCTGAACTGATGACAGGAAAAACAAGACCTGAAGAGAGAAGGACAATGTGTATTGATTTTGTTTCAGTCTGGGCTGCTCAAACACACTGGTGGATCTTTGGAGCAGTCGGAAAACCCCACTTGATTAAAGAATTAAGAATTTAAATTTGATTAAAGAATACAGAAACAATTAAGCACTTACTGCTCTTTACTTTTGCGGTAGGAACAATTGATCCTTCTTCCTTCTGACTTCCACCTGTAACCCTAACTCCTCACTCTGCACACAGCCAAGCATAGTTCAGATGGGGGAAACAGGAGAGATTAAGATTCTGGACTTCAATTAAAAACATAAATCAGCTTTGAAATAGTCACATTTTTTGGCCTAACTAAAGGAAGTCATCTGTACTGATCATGTACAGGCTATGGACACTTTTTTCTTATAACTAGAAATATGCCAGCCTCCTGGCTGCTGGAAATTTATAATTTTTCTTTTTTTTTTTTTCTTTTTTTTTTTTTCCCATGACAGTGGGATCATGTAGCTGATAATGTTTGAAGAGAAGCTTCGAGCAGGGTCAAAAAAGAGGAAACAGAAAGGGACTGCAGTTACAGTGGCTGATGGCATGGTCAGGCACAGCATCTCTTGGTGACATCTGAGAAGGAAACTCAGTGGAGGATATTGCACAGGGTCCAAGGCTGTAAATGGAACATATTGGAAGGAGCCAGGAGGAACCGTGAGACTCTGTGATGCCACTGCTCCTTTGGGGCATTTATTTTCATAACTTTATGTTTTTATTAATTTTGCCACGCTGTTGGTGACACATTTCACAACACTTCATTGCCGGGGGGATTCCTAGTGCTGATGACCTCCAAACCCATCCCTCATTAGCTGGCATCTGCGTCCCAGCATGTCTTGGGACATCAACTCATGTATTTGGAGCAAAGGAGCAACCTACCATGTCAGCACAGCCAGTCCCCATCGTAAGAACTTCCCGGGGGTCCTGGTAGCTTCCAGCATGGAGCCCCCATTCCCAGGGACTGCACAGCTGCTGGCCACAGCTAGCCCAGAATCTTGCCTCGCTTGCCAGCAGACAGTAACTTCACTTGTAAGAAAAGTAAACTATTTGCTTTGCTTGAATGTATATTAATCAGACACAGCTTTTCCCCCTTCAGCTTGCTGTTTCTTCACCCAAATCATTTCACTGACATAGTTTGTGCTACAGCCCAAAGGAGCAATTGTGTTGGCACAGCTGAAGTGGACAGGAGAAATGACCACAGTCTTGGCTGGCAGAAAAAAATTCAGCACCAAATTTCCATCTCACGCATGACGAAGACCAAGAGAAAGCCGAGAGCAGCCTTTGGGATAATAACTCCTTGTGAAAGGCAGATAGGAAAGAGGGTAGAGGGTGAAGGGAGGCAAATAATCTATTTTCTTTTTCCACTTCTACAAAATGAAGTTTTAATTTAAATGTTTCAAGACTATAGCAATGGGACGGGAAGTATATTGGGGTATAAAACATATGAAACGTCTCATGGCAAAGAATAGCTGAGAAATGCCCAGCAATAACAGAACTTCAGCTTCACATCTGTTCTGAAATACATAAAACAGCTAAAACTCCACTGGGTGGTTTCCACTGCCAAATCTGAATGCACTGGACCTTATACTAAAACTGTTTTCTCTCTGTAACCAGCTACTGAAGTTTCAAGGTAAAATGTGCTTTTACTTTGGTTTCACCACTGTCCTTTTGCTGCTCAGTGTCTCACATGGCACTGACACTAGATAAGCAGCTATTTCACTAAAAGCTTTCCCTAAGAGCATCTCCTGCAAACACAATGCCTATACAGTTTGGTGTCTTTGAAGATGGGAAAATGGCTTCCTTTTTTTGAAGCCTGGAGTACAACCACTTTCCCGCTGGCCATGTCAGCGTGGCTGACACTGGCTCAGACTAAGGCTTTTGTAAACAAAGCCCAAAGACTTCTGGAAACTGCCTTTCTGCTGCCAGCACTGACATTGCCTGCGGTGGATTACCTCAGCCCAAATACCACTGTGCTGATGGCACTCCTTGGACACCTTCGTTCACCTTGCAGCGGCACGTGCCTGGTCTCCAGCCAGCTCTCTGGCAGCAGGCACATGCACAGGCATACCAGTGTGCCCACAGCATCTTAAACAGACCCTTCAGACATGTGCCTGATAACTGCAACTGTTTGCAGGCTTCTATGCTTTAATTGCATTTCTGACTGGTTTGTGAATGGTGTATGATTACGGGTGTGGTAATGATTTGTGCTGTGCTTAGATAGGGAAAGGGATTGCACAGATAGAAGATCTGGGAGGGCAGAGCTGGGGCCATGTGAGTTACCATGGGGCAGTTTGGCTGTTGGGACATTTGAAGGGTGATACGGGTCTGAAGAGAGAGCATGTCACAGAGCAAATGCATCATTAGTTGGCTCCTGGTGCAGCCAAGTAAGGTGTCTGCTCTGACCTTTCCTCCACCTCACCAAAGCAAGCAACTAGTCTGTAACATCTTCTTGGAGAAAGATGAATCAAAACACTAATACATGCATCTATGGATCCACAAAAATATTCTGCTTTTCCAGGCACCTTCCAATGCAATTCTTATTTTTCTTACATTGTAGCAAGGATGTTTTGGGCCAAAAGCCTCCCAGAACTGGGCTGCAAGGAGCAGCACCTACTGCCACATCCCTGTCCTTACATGTCTGATATCCACCATGGAAAAGGACAGCAGTTGTGTAACTGTCACTGCTCATCAGTGTCCCACCAGGGAGAGGCAAAAGAGCACCGGAATTTACTGTAATTGTCTCTGTCCATTGAGTGTGGTTGCAGAAAGTCAGACGTGATCAACCTCAGAGCACAGGGGATTGCTGCGGTGCTTATCATTCGTCATGTCAGAGGCAAAACAGAGGCTGTGTGTGGATCTGGCCCGTTCCTCTGAATGCAGTGCCAGAGAGCATCCTGGCTCACCATGGTGAGGCTTTCCTGCCCACAGCTCTTCAAGGAGCACACACTTCTATAGTCAGTTTGGTTTCCGCCCCACCAGTGTCCTCCACAACAGTTTCTGGTGCCCCGCTGGGCAGTCTGCACAGCAGGGCAGGCCTTGGCAGTAGGACTAACCCACTGGGTTTTGTAGAAATGACTCTTTTATCATAATCAGATTAATGGAGAATGACACCATGTAAGTAATTTTCTGTTATGTGCAGAAAAAAACCCAAAACCTCATGGAATGCATCTCATTTTCTAGCCAAACCTATAGGTAGGACATTCTCTCTCTCCAAGTTAAAACTGTATGCTCCACAATATGGAATTTAATTTAAATCTTTTAAGAAGGATCTCAAACTGGCAGGGGCATGGGCTAGAAATGAAACAGGCACTTCTGCCTGTTTAGGGGATTCAGTATGCCCATCCTGCTGACTGTGTACTTGGCTTTAGACATCCCATTTATGCCAAATGCAACCTGCTCTGTGCTTGCAAACACGGGCTGGGTGTGTAGGAACAAGGTGGAGATGAAGTCTGGCTCTCTGTGCTCTCTGTTAATGGGTCTTCCGGTGGGGGGGCATAAGTAAGTTGCTAAATTTTTCCTCTTGTTTTTTTTTTTTTTTTTTTTGGGGTGTTTTTTTTTTTTTCTTTTTTTTTTTTTTTTTTTGTCCTGGAGCAGTGGGTAATACTTTCTTGGACAGAAAATCTTCTCAGCTAGCAGTGTCCAAATCCCAACTGTCACATCATGGCTGGAACTACGGAAGGATCTGGTTTCACTGAAAGAGCTGAGAAGGAAGAAAGTGTCAGCATGGGACAGAGAGACAGCTTTTGGCATCCAGACCAGACAGGAAGATGGGCAGCAGCCTGGGGCCAAGGTGGGTTGCTGGGGTGATGTGGGCACATGCAAAGAGAAATGGGGAAGGGAGCTCATCCGTTCCACCAGCCCAGCTCTGCAGAAGGCCAGGCCAATAGTTCTGAAGAAGCTGCAGTGGTGTATTAATGCAGAGACCTTTCTTCTGCTTGAGGAGGCAAACATAAAAGACAGACAAGCACTCTGGAAAAAACCTGTCATTTCAGAGTTTGCCTGCTCTGCGGAAGTGTGAGCACTGGCACGCTTGACAGCAACGGCTGGGAACTCTTCCCCAAGCCCGCTTAAGGCTTGTCAGGAGCATGATCAATGCATGCCAGGCTCGCCGTGGTGGGGCAGGTGGGCTCTTGTGCCATGCTGTGCCACCCCAAGCATGGGGCTGCCAGGGCAAGGGTCCCCATCCCCAGCGGGGAGCAGCTGACAGCCTCTGACAGCCCTACGGCTAAAAGCTGCTCTTGCCTGCCATTAGCGCTTTTTAACATCATTAATCTTTCAGGAAAATCCTGCAGGATTCCAAAGCACACCCTGGGTAGCAAGTTAAATTTGTCTGCTTAAGCAGAATCATTTCACCTTTTCAGTCCAAATGTGCAGCAGTGGAACCCCTTGCAGGGTATTTGGGATGAGGTTAATGGAAAACCTTCACCAGAGCTCTGAACTGAATGAAATGAACCTGGAATTTTCAAGTAAACACCCCAGGGACTTAAGCATGCTACTCTTGTGCCCCTCAGAGCAGGAAATGTGAGTCCACAGACCTGCTGCAGAGCCTGTCTCCTCCCACAGGCACTGAGGAAGGAGGAGGATTTAGAAATAAGGTGCTGGAGGTGAGTGGGAGGAAAAGGGATGGAAGGAAGGTAGAGATATAGAAGTTATAATTACACTGAAACACTGTTGTTGAGCTAAGTTTTTGTCTGGAGAATACTGTAGATCTGAATGGGGAAAAAACCAAAATGTGCTGTGAGCACTTCAGAGAATTAACAGAGCATTGCATCATTGCTAAACAGTGCTCTAGACTCCCCTAGGACCAGGGCGAATATCTGGAGCAAGACCTACCCTCAGTGGAAGTGGTCAGGTTAGGGAACATTTAAACAAATTGTACACACGCAGGCCCATTGCAAGGCCACTCTTCATATGTTTGAAAGGTCATAGTGATCAGATGAGATTCCTGAAGACTGGAAGAAAGCAAAAGTTCCTTCTTCCTTAGGAAGGCCAATAAAAAAACTGGGGAAACTTTGGCAAAGACCAATGGTGTCCTGGGCTGCATTAGGCAAGGCATTGCTAGCAGGTTGAAGGAGGTGATCCTTCTCCTCTACTCAGCATCTGGAGTGCTGCGTCTACTTCTGGGCTCCCCAGTACGAGAGAAACATGGACTTACTGGAGTGAGTCCAGTGATGGCCTATGAAAATGATTAAGGGACTGGAGCATCTCTTAAAGATGGGGAAGCTGAGAGTGCTGGGACTGTTCAACCTGGAAAAGAGAAGACTCAGGGGGGATCTCACTATTATGTATAAATACCTGATAGGAGAGCTTAAGGGAGGTAGAGCCAGGGGTGCCCAGTGGCAAGACATGAGGAAATGGGCAATGCAAGAAATTCTGTTTAAACAAGAACCTGCTTTACTGAGAGGGTGGTCAAACACTGGAGCAGGTTGTCCAGAGAGGTAGTGAAGGCTTCATCCATGGAGACATTCAACGTAAACTGGCCACAGTCCTGGGCAACCAGGTCTTGCTGACCCTGCTTTGAACAGGAGGTTGGACTGCCTGATCTCCAGATACTCCTGCCAACTTTATCCAGCCTTATCAGTCTGTGATTCCAATATTGCCCAACTTCACATTGGTACGATTTTAGTCTCTTCATTCAATCGCCAGGGGAAGGATTTTTTAGTAAATGACAGATAAGTTTTTGTTCATAAAAAGAATCTGACATACCGGACTTTATCAGCTCTCATCCCTAACAGAAAAATCCATAGATCTTCACAGGGATTAAACAATGCATCTACAACATGCACATAACAGGGCTTGAGAGAACTACTCTGGAATAATGAGAACTTTGCAGGGAAATGCAACGGAACAAATCATATCATTATTCTGGTTCATGCTTGTAAAAGTATGGAAAACCCCCTGGGAAGACTCTTTTTCAAATACTATTTTAGAAAAATTGGTGCAGGGATGGGAATGTTTTCCCAGCTCCCACAGGACTTGAGCAGGGCCCCTTCTAATCAATGGTGTCATGCTCTAGCCTAGGAACAGAAGGCCAGGCATGTTGGTTCAGAACTCGGAAGGAGTATTTCGGTGCCTTTGACGTGTACCTCTGCAGAAGCTGCTATTCCATGTTAAAAATATGTATTTTTTACACAGCAGCTTGCAGCCTCACACTGAGAGAAAGAAGCTGAGCCGAGGGAGGGAGGGCCGATGCCGCGAGGTCTGTGGCAGGCAGAACAGATGCATAATTTCATGCTGAAAGAAATCACCTCTTTATATAAGCTGCCTCTGTTATCCCTCCCACCACTTTTGGTGGCATTTGTCTTTCTGGAAAGTGAGCCTACCACACAGAAAAAGTAATTTATTTTCTTTTAGGAGATGTTTTTGCTGGCAGAGCCAGACACCTTTGCTTTTCAGACTTTTCCAAGCACTGTGGTGGAACGTTTCTAAACACCCTTCAGTAAAGCCCATCAGCACGGTTGTTGCTTGGCTGGAAGTGCACATCACGGTGGGGAGATGTGCTTGGCTTCATCAGCAGCTTGCACCTCAACTGGTGCACTGCCATGTACTCTGACAGCAGGACAACCTGCATCCCGTGGCACCACATGTAACTTCATGGAGCAGCAGCGAGGAGGCTCGGCTGTGGTTCAGCTAAGCAGTAAATGTTTTTTGACAAGGAACAGCAGTGTGAAGTTTTAGCCCTCTGTGCTGCGCTGAAGTCATCCAAAGTTATGATCTGCAGCGTCTCCCCACCCGCTGTGTTGCTGCTCCTGGGAGCAGACCACCCAATCTGTCTTTCTCAGCATATTACAGGCTACCGCAAGGCCAAGTCCACATGTTGTCCCTACACACTACGGGACGGAGAGCTTTTCATCCCATTACCTTTACCATCATTAAGGACTGATTATGGTTAAACTCCATGCAGATAAAAGGTTTTTTCTATTAATGCTGGGTATAAACTCAAGGCCATGACAGGAGGTGGTGTTCTGCTGCCTTCTGGCTGTCAGGGTCTGCTCTTCTTCCAGCTGTTGAATGTGTAGAAGATGGAAAATATTTATCCAGGACATGGACGTAATACCAGAAAGGTGTAAGTGATGTAGCAGTCCAGTCTGGCAGGTGAGAGAGAAAACAGACAGAGAGCAGGATTTATCTATATCAGTAAAGAACCTACCCAGGGCTTTTCTCAGCACAAGAAGAGAGGACACTCAGGTTCAGAGGAAAGTGTGAGCAGGACAGAGCAGAGGGGGAGGGTACACAGCCCAGACCCTGATTGTGAACTTGTGGCATCACAAAAAGTGTGAAGTAAAAAGCAGAGTATTACCTGAGTTCCCAGGAGGCACCTTCTGCTGAGTGGCTCAGAGCAGAATGCTGTGCCCCAGACTGCAGAGGAAGCCACAGGTGCATCCAACCATCCAGCACATTCCTACCTCCCTGCCAGGCTCTTGTGAAATGAGTACCGATACATGCACATAGGGCAGAACAGTAAGAGTGGAAAGGGATCAAACTGCTGAGGACCCTGAGAACCTCAGCCCAGAGGGGGAGCTGGGCTCTAGCTCATAAAGCACTGGTGTTTCAGATGGGTGATGGATAAATGAACTGTGTTTATCCAGTGTGAAGTTAATAACTTATAAAGATTAAGCTTTACATTTGCACTCTGCAGTCTAACAAACTGCCCCTTCAGGTCCCACTAGATCAAAAGAAGAGCCTCTCTGGAAAGCAGAGGGGGTTCTCTTGCAGCCTTGCAGAGAAGATGGGCAAAGGAGGGAATCAGGCCCTTATTCAGTTATGAGACTTACTCACTTTCCTGGGCCAGAATTTCCATTCGCAGGAAGAAACGGAGCACTTTGCCCAGGGTTTTGGAATTGGATCAAAATGGAGGAGCATCACAGCAGTCAGCATTTCCTCCCTCCCTTACTAGAAAGTTGGGGGTGATTTTCTCTGCCAACAGAAAGCAGAGCAGCCAGCTCCCCCATTCCTAGGGACTTGGACAATTAGGGGAATGCTGCTGCCCAGGGTGCCCCAGGGTAGGGGCAGTGGGGGAGGATGCTGAGAAGGTCTCTGTAAGAAACAGCATGTACCCTAAAACTTCCTGATAGAGCACAAGACATTTCTAAACTCCCCAAGCAGGGCTGCAGCTTGTTTGTTGCATATAATGCATAATTGCTCCCAGCTCCGAAGTCACACTGGATAAGGACAGAGCTTTCACATCTCCTCTTCTGCACCTAGAAAAGTGAAAGCCATGAGGTCCGTGCTATTGCACAAGGGGGACTGCCTTACGCAGGGGGATTTCCCAACAAGGAGCACAGCTCTCTGCGTCACGGGATGCTGTGTGGGCACCAGGCATGGTACAGCGGTAGTGGGGGCGGTTGCCTTGGGAATAAAGCCCACGTCAGCCTTTTTCGGATTAAAAAGTAGAGAGGACATAAGTTACTAGAAACTGGTCCAGTATTTACTGCTGACAGGCTGAAAGAGAACATAAAAGCAAAAGAAAACCAAGCTTGTAGCTTCCTGTGCTCATTAAACTGAGAAAAGAGCAGGGGGCCCGCGGGTTTTGCCTATGGCCCCTCTTCTAGGGGTAATCGCTGCCTGGCTGTGCAATGCCCATGCCCACACAAGAGGGCAATGCAGGAGCATAAATAAGGGGAGGGCAGCCCCAACTGAAAGGGTATGCAAAACTTAACTAAAGGGTGAGCAAATCTCAGCTAAAAGGCATGCAAAGCTGCTGCCTTTGAGCAGCTACAGCCAGAACTCGCTCCGGATGGCACTGTACAAGTTTCTCTCCAAGGGCACGGGGAAACGTAACAGTCTTCAGTGGTTTCTTGCCTTAATCTGTGCTGAGCACATATGTATTGTGCTGTTGACAGTTTTCAGGAGAGGATGAAGACAGTCACTCCCTTGTGTCACTAGAATTGCAGGAGGTTAGAGTACAGCAGGATTTAATCCAAATGTTTTTGCGTTTACTGATTATGGGTAAATTCTCCTACTCTACCTTCATTAATTATGTATGCCAAAGAAACTTGCACATAGATATGCATAAAATGACTTAAAACTGTGAGGGAGGAATGAGAAAAATTCCATGAACAACCAAAACCAGCCTTGAACTTTTTTTTCTTGGGGGGGGGGAAGTTGAGAATCTTCTCAGCTGAATCCTTAGTGTCAATGAGAAATCAAGGTGAAAATGCACTTACCTTAATTTTCATAGGAATCAGACCAAATCCAATGCTTTTTTAAAGTAGCTTTGGTTGAATTAGTACATTAAATGGATGCATATAAAAACAGCCTAATATAACACTATTGGATTACACCATCCAAATATAAATACAGTCTTTAAGCCTGCAGTCTAAGTGTGTATGGTAAGTCTTATCAAAAGATGTTTTTCCATCCTCTGATGCTACTCCTTATTTTGGTATTACAGTTATTTAAATGGGAGGATTAAAGTGTAGTTCATGATTTCTACTATTTTTTTCCTACTTCTTTTAGCAATAAACAGTAATGGCTTAATATTTTGTTTAATTAAATGTATTACCATTATTTGAGCATTTGAAATGATCAGCTGTCCTTTTATTACAGCATCAACTGAGCTATTTGTTGGATCAACTGGATCAAGTTTCCAGACAACTTCCCATTCTTCCAGATATACACTGGCTTATTTACAGAAACAAAGACTGGACTGGAACGGATGACTGGCTCACCAGACCTACTGGCCATTCATCTCAGTGTGATGCTTCCACGGAAGACATGCTCGATTCTTCTTCCCAACATAAGCTGCTGTGTAATTGGTTTTTCAGTGATTTTTCAAAGATGCCGAAAGGATTTGGGATTCAACACTGAAGCCCTTTGAAAATTCAAGTTTTGTTTACATCAGATGCTTCTCTGTGTCAGAATATGATGTTCTGCTCCATTTGCATGCATTTCACGTAAGAGTGCAGTAGCGGAAACCAAAGTCCCTTCCATTATTATTACTCATTATGCCTTTATTCATAATCAGGAACAATCAAGATCCTCAGCTCGTGACTTCTGTTGAAAACCATTAAGCTACAGATATTTACACAAACACTGGCTCGGGCTTTAGCTTTACTAGAAGAAGAATCTGACCTTTGGCCAGGTAGACAGAATTCTCCCTGTTGGGATTTTTTTTTTTTTTAATTAAGCACCACCAGCAATTAAAAAAAAATATAGATAAATAAAATTCTCATGATAAGGCTGAAATAAACATCTCAGAGTTACCACCCACTTCCCTTCCGAACTGTACTGTAATTTACAATCTTTGGTTGCACATGTTGTTACTTCAGATTTATTATCAGCTAACTTGGTAACTTTCCTGAATTAGACAGATTTTCGTAAGGTAATTAACTGAACCCTGGAGAAAAGATTTGCTATAAATGGTTAGGACTGATAGAGGGAGGAGGACAGTCTCATAAAAGTCCACAATGTGCTAATAAACATGCCAAGAAAAAGTATGATCATTAGACAACAATGTGTCCAGCCATCAGGATTTATCTCCTTCTTTCCAGAGGAAATTAAAAAAAAAGGATACATGATCTGACCTTGGAACACTGCCTCCAGCTGCCTCAAAAATCTTTTCGGCTTTCAAGATATGGGACAAATTTTATTCTTGAATGTGTGTGGTGTGGAAGCTAAAAAAAGTACAGTTTGGGCTGTAATGTTTGCTGTAGCATTATGCTGTAAGGCATCACACATTTCTCCCACTGGTACTAGAAGAAACTGACATCAGTATCAAGGAAATGCATCATTTGGGAAAGAGTTATTCTCGCCAAAATAGGAAAGCACAATGTGTATCTCAGCTTCTCCCAGCTATAGAGCAGTATTAGCTGTAGTGTTACTGTTTACGTATATAATGGTAATGAAGGACCAGAGGGACAAACCTGGAAACTAGAGCCTGAGGTGCTTGCATGGGCACATGCAGAGCCACACCATGCTCTGAAGAGCACATGATACCTTCCAAACTTACCAAACAAAAGCAGTCCCCAGTCCCTTCCTTGGAGCACTCACGTAAGGAAAGAAATAAACTTTGGTTCTTCATCTTCAATAAGCAGAGGTTTTCCTGGAAGGAAGACACATAAGGAGAGAGCTGGTAGACTCCCAGAAGAAGACATGTCATCATGATGTGCACTGGGGTGTCCAAAAATACGTTGCAATGCATTAGACAAAATTGTGTTCCCAACGACTTCATCTTATGCCAACCTGCAAAGCCCATGTTGACTGAATAGGCAAAACCCAAACTGAGTGGTGAACAAGTTTCTAAAGCCCTATTATAGACATGAAAAGACAGGGCTGCAAGAATAGTCATGAGCTAACCAAGTTACCTGCCAATTTCCCCTAACTCTTAAGTACATTAAATACCTACATGAACATAAACTGCTGTCAGGAACTCATGCAGAAGAGCATGACTGAGTATTTCTACGGGACTCCTCCTTGACAAAGACCCAGCCTTTAATCACAGAGCTGGACTAAAGAGTAAATGAGTTGTTTAATCTGAAAAATTAAACCTCATATTCAGACAGTGTCCAGCTATGGCAGCTAGACAACAAGTATTTGACAGCAAACTTGTTCATAGCCTACCTCTGCCAGCGGAACAATTTAAGCAGTATCAGGATAGGGTTTTTCCTGTCATGCTTTCCATTCCCAGACTTCTTTGTAAAGTCTGCAAACAGAGATGCCAACAGACCCCATTCTGACCTACATAGCAAACAATTGGACTTGTGTTCCTGCTGTTATCACCGAAATGGATCATTGTCATCTCTCCTTAATGGCTTGGCAAGACAGCTTTCTGCTGGGAAGCATCAGTTGAATCCTGCACCTACTGCTCTCATGACACCAACTGCATGTTTTATGTTTAGCGCAGAAAAGAAAAACACCCAACAGAAAAAGGCTCAGCTTTAAATTTTTTTCGTTGCCAGGACAAACATGGGAGCAAGTGAAGCACAGCTCTGAGAGCAATGGCTTATCAAACTCCAGGGGGGAGAAGATAATTATTTCATTAGTCTTTTTTGAAAAAAGAAATAAAGATGCTAAACAAAAATGTACTCCCCCCTCCCAACAACATAAATTGCACAAATCTGAGTAATAGAAATGACCATGCTTATAACATCACTGTCCAGTCTTCTCGTGTCAGAGAAGAATTTTAGAGTTGTGTCGTGCTGTTATTGGAGGAGAATAAAAACTCGACAGGAATGGGGCATGTGGGTGAAAAACAGCTCTTTGACTTCTCAGGCTTCAGAAGTCCCTGGGTCAGCTTGGTAATGAAAGGTCCCCACTGAAACAGAAAGATTAACTCCAGGGAGAGACATCCCTACTGAGAGCAAGCAGCTGGCAGTAGTTAATATTTATAGTCCTCTGCTGCAATGGTGGGAGGGGTCTAAAAAAGTGGAGGAGATTTGGGCAAGGTGTCTTTGAATCAAACCTGCATTAACCTATGTGATCTGAAGCTTCTCTCTTACCAGCATTTGGAGCATAAAATCCTATCACTTATGCCTAACTGCCACATACCTGTAACCCTATACGTGTGGGATAAAATTAAATCAAGACAAACCGAGATGCCCATATTCCCCCTTTATAATTTATAAGGATAAAGGCAAGTTTTTGGCAAGGCAGGGTTCAGAAACTTTAGATATCCTGCTAGAAAATATTTCTTCTCTACCCATAAAGAGATAGCTTTCAGAGTTTGTCAGACATCCAGAGTATTATTTCTTCTCTCTTCATTAGCAACCATGTTTTGTGAGAGAGACATACTCTTCAAAGACTACCACTGACTTAAACAAATTATTAATCATAAAAGGATGCTGGAATGCAAGAAATGCTACTTCTCCAGCCATGACTCAACAGCATTTGGTCTGACCTTAGTTTTGTTTGGAAAATCCCCAAAGTTACAAGCCTCTGTTGGGTGAATTGAAGCTGGCTGACATCAGGTTGGCTTTCTGAGAGTTTTGTTTTCTTTCTTTTTTTTGGTGATCTCTTTGGACATAGTTCCCTGGACACTGAGAATTCAGGGATCAACAGTTCAAAACCATTGCTCTACAAAATCCATCCCCTTTTCATTATGCTACAAACCTCTGCCCACATGAGGGCGGAAAATGATAGGTATTCTATTATCTCATCAACAACTTCAACAGCACAATGGAACAGTGACTTACTAAACAAATACAGAAGAGGTTTTTTACTTCATTTATCTCCTAGAAGAAATACAAAATTAATTGCTGCAAAATGCTTTAAAGATTGAAAATACTGTCTACAGTAAAAAAGGGGAACAGAAATCATACAGCGTAAGTGGGAGCAGTGTGAAAGTCTGTTGCTATCTGTAAGCATTTGCATTTTTAGGATAACTGAAAATGATAATATTCCACATTCCTCAGCCAACTGCAATGCAAACCCTCTTAAACATGGATTTTAGTGCAGAACTGTAATAGCAGAGGTCTTTAGTGTCTCAGCAAAACAGATCATGGGCATTTCAAAGGAGACATTACTTTGCAAGCTCAGATATCAAGGCATTATAGCAAACCCTCTTTTGATAGGTGTCCAAAGATAATTTTCAAAAGGAAGAAGAATGAACCACCAAAAGATCCACAGAGCAATTCTCTCTATTGTATTTTAGGAGTCACAAAATCTCTTAAATCTCATTTCATGACAGAGTCAATAAAGCTTCATTTTTATTTACTGCAGTGGCTACATACTCACCCTCCCATGTACTGGATATTGTGATTTCCATTGAGTATGCTCTTCCAGATCCCATCATTTTACAGAAGTAGTGCACCACTGGGAGGACTACAGAAAATTAGGGGAGGAAGACCATTTCAAAGAGAAACAGTGCAGTGTTCCTTGTTATTGCTGCATTGTTAGTTGTATTACTTTCCACCATATATTACTTTTTATTAGTGATCTACTAGTAATTACTATTTATCTAATTACTTAAATATGAAGCTTTTGTGTATGCTTATAGTTCTTTCTTCTCATCTTGAGAAGCTTTAGAAATAGCTCTTAGAGAAGGATTTTAGAAAACCAAACTTCAGATGTAAATATTCAAGAAGCATTTGACTAATCCTGTTTTCAACATATGTACCTTTTCTCTGCAGGAAAGCAGATTTTTTCCTGTGTCCAATACTAGAAAAAGCAATACAGAATACAGGAATTGTTCCAGCCTGTGGAATCAGCAACTCAAATAGGAGGCTGTAACTTTGTAATTCATGGGGCTCTTACCTCCCCCGTCAGGCTGTGAGGATAATACCTAGAAGACACATTCTGGGAGTTGTTCCATGCAAGATTCCTGTACAGGGCTGCAATGTTTACACTGACTACAAATCTGTATGCACAAGAGAGCTCAGCATGGGAACAAAACCCTATCTATCTCTGAAGTCTCTCTGTGAAACAAACTGAACATAGTTTTTGCCCTAACAACAGGAGAAACAAATTATTTTGAAGGGCAAAGCATCTCTCAAAAAGATTCCAGGGACTTGCTACTTTCTAGTGCTACGGACTGTGTTAAAGACGTCTCTGATGAGCAGACTTCCTAAGAGTACATACTCAGTATAGGCGAGGCCCATCAAGCTGAGCTAATTGATCCCTTTACAAGCCATGGAAAAGGCAGTATGGAGACTCAATCTACACAAGAAATGAAGCAGTTGAAAAAAGTTACATTGCAGTGCAAGAGCCACATTTTTAAAACTACCCATTTCTTGAATGCAGCTGTATTTACTATTGCTCCACAAAATACTATGGGCTGAATTTTACAGAGCAGATGAGAGATGATTAAAAGACAATGGGGAGGGGGGAAACCTTTTGCATGAAGGTCCTGCAAAAGAAAGCAAAACAACCCTTTACTTAAGAAAGTATTAGAAACAGGTCTGCAAATGCAGTAAATCAAGACTTTCAACTAAGAGGATTTATGGAGAAAGAGATTTTATCTCCAGGCACAGGTTGGCCTTGTATAAATCCTAACCCTTGTTTTAAACAAACTGACCCCAAATTATCTGTGACGTGTAGAAGACTTTTCTACTAGAACAGAACCTTGGGGGTAATTTTCCAAAAAGCAAGACAAAGCATGCATTTGGAATAGAGAACTTTCCAGTGCACAGGATGATTTCACTTTAAAAAACTTCCTAATTGTTGTTTCATTAGATCTCCAAAAGGCTGGAAATCCTAAACTTGCTTCAGCTGAACTTGGCATGGACCTTTAACTAGTTTGCTAGCAAAATTATTTAAATAAAGGTTCTTTGTCTAACTTGCTTTTTTCCCAAAGGTACAAATACAAAAAGCAGCCCATATCCCCCCCAGAGTATAAATGAAATTGAACTTTGAAATAAATCTGCAAGAACAAAGACATGCTGTTGTAAGAACACGTTTCCTTGATGACAGCACAAGGATGGAGCACAACTACATTGCAGCTGAGAGCCCAACTACTCTGGACTCGGAAGTAACACAGTACCAGCAACGTGCCAGATCCAAGCTGACAAGCTCTGCTAGGCAGCAGAGTCCTGTTCCACACTAGTGCCCTTGAGGCGCAGTGCTGTGTCTCCAGGACCATGTTGCTTCCACATCTGCACAAGTATCTCTGCATTGTGCTGTGTGCTTCAGCTGAGGATAGCTCAGATGTTTCCACTATACTCCCCTGCAGTGGCACAAATGCATTTCCTGCTGCTTTTCTGCAGTGCCAATCTGGAACTAGAAACCTTGTATCAGATCCTTCAGATCCTTTTAGAAATTTTTAGGCCAGATCTGAATGTCATGGGGAACTTGTCAGCTGGGTAAGGGCAGAGGCCATATCAAAGTTTTCAGTTAGGACCAATATGAGAGAGTAGTTATAACTCACGGTTAAGTGAGGCAACAGTGGACACTGAGAGCAAAGGATACAGGTTGAGAGAAACAAAAGGTACCTCAAGAGCAGTAAAAAAGGATGAACAGGTACCCACCTCAAAGTAACAGACATGAATGTATGGCAGCCTGGAACAAACAGGAGGAACTAGAGCTCCTTCATGCTGTTACCGCAGCACTGTTGGAACAACAGATGTGGTGGGATAGCTCATGTATTGTGGGAGCACTGTGATGGATGGATACAGGCTCCATAGGAGAGACGGGGAAGGAAGACAGGAAGACCTGGGGGTCTCTTCACATTAAGAAACAGCTTGAACATTTGTGATGGATGGCAGTCTGACTGAGAGTGTGGGTTAGGATCAAAGAAGCAGCCACTAAGAGTCACAAGAATGTGGCAGTGTATTACAGAGCAGCCCACTGGGGTGGTAAGGACAGCCAAGCACTGGAACAGGTTACCCAAAGAAGCTGTGCAGTTTCCATCCGTAGAGATTTTCAAGCATTGAATAGAGAAAGCTCTGAAGAATCTGGTCTAATCTCGCAGCTGATTCTCTAGAGCTGTCTGGACTAGGTCCAAAGATCTCTCTGAACCTGAATTATCCAAAGTCTAAAAGACAGAATCTCACGCAGGATCTGTAGGTTTGAAATTGAGGCAGAGGAATAGAGCATCTGCTACCAACCAAGAAGTCTCAATTTTATGACTGTGTCTTATCCATGAGCATCACACACAGATGCTCACCCAGCAGCCAAGTGTAGACAAAGGCTGCAGATTCCTAGGAAGCTAGAGCAGAAAGATGGAGCACTGGCAGTTGCAGCAGAATTCATTCCTGCAACTGTTATGAGTACCACACATGTGGGACAAAAAAAGAAAAAACAACCAAAAAAACAAACCAACAAAAAAACCCATCGCTGGCAACAAAAGTTAACTTGAAGTCATGGTCCCAAAGAGCATTTTCTCAAGGCAAGGAACTTCTAAATGTTTTCACTTTCCCTAACCACTTAAGAGCCAGGGAATGTGAGACTGCACTAAACAAACATTCCCAGCAAGGAGAAGGGGCAGAGGGACAAAAATGTGTGATTCACTGATGTTACTTACATGCAGCCTCCCCAGCAGCCTATCCTACAGCATAGCATTTGGGAAGCAACTAAAACTTACTGACTCTTGCTGAGTCATTTTTAAGTGGTTTTGGACCATGTGAACAAGCTCTCAAGTCCAGACCGTCACATCACAGCCCTTTCTTGACAAATAGCCAAACCTTGTTTTTACTGACAGACCCATATTGGTTGTCTCTAATCATCTTCAGTATGATAAGGCTGCTGTCCTCAGGATATTACAATCACACCATCTCTTTTGATTTGCTGAATACACCCCCTCAAATCTTGGTCCTCCTCAGTCCAGTTCTCTTGCCGTGTCACCAGTGCCACCAGTGTCACACAGCTCTTTTCTCAAACATAGCTCATGTTCTAGGGGAGCTTAGGGTCAGCTCCCCACCCCTGGTAGCAGCCTCCTCTATGAAAACTGCCCACTGGGCTTATTTATATCAATGACACCTCCTCCTCAAAGTCTCTAGGCTTCACTAAGCAGCTCGTCTCCAGCTCCCTGGACCTGCAGACATCTGAACCATTCACCCGTGCATTTCCATTGCTACAACACTGCTTTTGGCTTCTTTTTTCATTTTCCTTTTCAGAAATTGGCCTGCAGCCATAACAAGGGTTCAGAACCATTCCCAAAAGGGACAGTCAGTCTAAACAGAAAAGTGATGCTGAAAGGCACTGCACATACAGTAACCAAGTTCTGCCCTGCCTTTCAAGGAATACTAAGCAACTTTTAACACCTATTAAGGTAGAAAACAAAGTCTGAAATTCAAAGCTCAATCTTGAAGAAATTAATACAAGAATTAATTCCTGTGATCAAGATAATGACTATGTCAGTCATCATTCAAGAAAACACTTCTGAATCAGAAATGGACACGTGAATATTAGTTTAAATTCCAAATAAACTAGTATGAAATTGATCTCCAAGCCTAACACTTTAGTCTGCCAACTGCTGGGAAGTACTTTTCCTTGCCCAGATTTTACAAGTACTTTTCCAGTACTCGTTACTGCCCACAGTATTTCCAATAGATAATACCTCAGGGAAAAGAGAAAACACACTTCTAAACTTTTCAGACTACACCATTAGAAAGTCTACACAGTATCACATACTACTGCAACATAAAAGAATCTGAACACACTGAAAATGAAAGTGCTCATAAGCATCAATGTTGCATCTGTATGATAATCTGCAAGTTACAGTTATTTCTTGTACAGAATTTCTGTTAAGAATAAAGACAATCATCTGTAGAGTTATCATTATTGCCATTTAGTTTCAATGCATGAGTGGCTCTCAAACTGGACAGGTAGAATACTCACAAATGTACCTGGAAAATCTATGTGACATTTACTTACCATCACATCTGCTCTCCACTTACCCGACTTTCTTCCCTTCCCTCTCCCCCTTCCTCCTGAAACACTTTTGTGGCAGATGGACAGAGAACTCAATGCTTTAAGTCAGTGAGAAGGACAGACTCTCACTGGACCAACTGATCTGGAAGGCGGACAACTGTCATTTAGCTGAGTATCTGAAAAATACAGCAAGACTGGGAACAGGACTCCAGCATGATACCTGATTCCCTATAAATCGCTGCAGGGAATAAATCCTTCTGCAAAGTAGAGTGAGAGGAAGGTTTTGGTGTTGTCTAGCAGGCAGCAACTTTTGAGGAGAGTGATGAGGCAAGAAGGACATGCAAAAGCCCCTGCCTGAACCTGAAAGACAGGTTTAAAGTGAAGCTGAAGGCAAAATGAGAAACATGAGTGTATATACAAGTGTGGGTGGGAACCAGTCCTATGGTACAGACAACAAAAGATCTGACTGAAGAAATTTGAAATCCAATGGTAAATACAAGAACAAAACCACTTTGCTACCATGGAACAGTTGCACTACCCTTGGAGAGCAATGTTTCATGAAATGGCAAGACCCTACTATCTAATTCCATTCTCTTTATTTTGTTCTGGCACTATCTACATGAATGGAAAACAACTGCAAACACAGATACATGCACTTCGGTTTTACTGGTTTCCAAAACATGACTGGATTGGAAGCAATGGTTCTAGCACATTAATCTTCCACACTGAGGTTTTAACGAAAGGTGCTTGTTTCTTGAGCTTTTATTTAGCAAATCATTTGTATGTTAGCCAACAGAATTCCCAAAGTCTTCTTCCCATGCTGTTCCTCTCAGTCTTTTTTTAAACAGGGCCCAACTGAAGACTACTTCCAAAATGTATTTGTAAAACTTGCATTTGAATGTTCTTCATTCATAAAACAGATGGAAAAGTGAAGAGCAAGGAGAAAAACGTACAGAAAGAAAGCAGACCTGTACAAAAAGCATCACAATGGAAAACAGAGGTAATTTTACTCTCCATTTCACCATAACAGAAATATTAAAAGTAACGTTCTTCAGACTGTATGTCACCTTCAATTCCTAAAACAGAATATTAGCTGCTGTGTTTCTGTGCTGAAAGTCACTTTCCCACTGCTTTTTGTAGATTGTTTGGATTATTTAACTTTAAAGAGTCCAAGAGGTTTCTGATTGTTTCACTTCCTATTCCTTTCAGCCTATCCTTCGCCTTGTTGGAATTACTTTTTCCAAATGGTATCAGTAGGGCTGCCAGTCCCCAAGGCTCTTTATTGATCATTTGCTGAGCTTTCTCTTCCTTCCGTAAAATCCAGGCACTTTCTCTGGCCATAGCTACAAATTTCTCCAGCTGTGGCTGATTAACATTCTTGCTAATATTAAGGTCTTGTTCAAAGGGATTCCAGATATAAAGAGGAGATGACTCGGGTTTATTTACTTCCTTTCCCTGCAGACAGTGTAAAGAAAAAGCCAAAGTTGCATATGTGTATTATAGGCTGAGCAAAAAACAAATCACTTGAGTTATTACATTAGCATTACAAGTATTTTGACCTAGTAGAGAACTTTTTGCAAAAAAATCCCAGTTATTATTAATCAAGTTAATTTTCCTGTCCACCTGGACTGTATGACTCCTGTTCTCTGAATCCTCTTAGCGGTGGTTTTCCTTGCCGCATTCAGCTTAGATTTCCTTCAAGGTAAAGAACACACAACTACAGCTTAGCCTTTTTGGCCGTTCTCCCGTTTGCTTTTCCACAAACCTCAGACCTCACTCATTGCAGTTTCCTACTCCTAGCTCCATTTGTGTATGGGCAGAGTGAGTGTGTCATATTAACCTGCATAGCCCAGTGTGATAAACTACTACATGCATGCACTTAAACTGTTCAAACCACTCCTCTTTCAGTACCCATTAGGAGCTAGTATAACAAAACAGGATTATTACTTTGGCTGAAATTCCTCCCCATTTAGTTTGTCCTTTGAGTACAGAGGTATTCAGGTCATGGGCACTTTTGGGCAAGTTGCTGACTATGTAGTCTGCTATTTAAGCACACTTCCATCTCAGTGCTTATCAGTGCTACTTGGCTGACCTGCTCCGTATTACAGAATCTCTTCAGGCCTTCCACCACAAAGTGTAGCGGGAATCTACGAGCTACTGCTAGTCCAGGAAGTGTCCATGTACATGATACATACACTAGCCTAGGGCCAAGAGGACTCACTAGTTAAACAGAAAAACATCAGCAGCACAGACATTTGCCCAGAGAAGCTCAGGCTTCAACACGTATATATTTTTTGCTTGCCTTTTTTAAGGCTTAATGGCAAACAGAAGTTCCCCAGCTTAATAAATCAGTTTCCAAGATCAACCACCAGCAGCAAAAAGATCTCTTAATGCCAGTAATCCATAGTGCCCATTTAGGAAACAGAACATAAATGACCACGCAGCAACATAGCACTGAAACCCTTGAAAGAAGACCAGCAACAGGTGGAAGGAAGTTAAGGCAGTTAGTTATATATGTAGCAAAATAGCTTCTATTTTTAAAATTGACAATTTTATTACAGGGTTTTAATGAAAAACCACACAGGCTTAGAATCAGGGTTTGTGCTTTCCAATATACCCAAGTAATGACACTGCAGGTGTCCTTAATGGTGCTGTAAGTGATAAGGCTTTGAGAGGAAAACCTTCTTCCTTCACATGAAGGACTTTGTTTTTGGATACAACCAATGTAAATGGACTGTACATGCAATTAAAAATGACAGAAACTCCTTCTTAGCATATGTAATTTGTCAAATGGCAAGCAAAGAAATTCAGTTGATACTGATGACAGATTAAAATTCATTCACCTTTCGAAGATTTATGGAATTCCTTCTGAAATCAAAGTTTCCGTAATATTCAAAAAAGTCACCCAACAATACATCTAAGGGAAAGAAAATAACAGCCATCAGTAACATGAAAAGTTTACTTTCCACATGCTCATAAAAAACAATTTTAAAATGTTGATGACAATTTACCTACCAAGTGTTTCTGTATTATTTGTACATTTAATCTTGCTTAAGTCACTAACAAATGAGCAATCATATCCTCCAATTATAAGCTTGTCTTTTTGATCTGAAACAAAAATCATGGGCATAATTGTAAGTGATAAATAATAAAATGCCATTGTGTTTAATAAAATTCAGGTAACATATATGACTGCACTTGCTGAATGCTATTGTATTAAATCAAATTAGGAGTTCATGAGTGAACTTTCAGGTTAAGATTTCATCTAAGTTGTTAAAGATTTAAAAGAAAAAAGTACATGGACAGGCAAAAGAAAAGAAGCATGAGTAAATGCAGTATTTTTAAAAGCCTACAGGAATAAGGTATAGAGTATCTTTGTATCTCTTAAGTTACTTATTTTAAGTAACAAACCTGGTATCTCTGCATACAGAGCTTTATCACACACTAAATGGCACAGATCTCTGAGGCTAATAACTGTGAAGGGTTCAAAAAAATCAGACCCAAAGTGTCCATTGTCTTTTTTTAAAAAAACTTAAAAGAGATTTAGGAATATTCTTGTAAAATTTCAGTGCAGGTGTTTTGGCTTATGTATTAAAAAAAAAAGGATCTATAGAATTCTAATGGAATGTTTACACTGATTTTAAAGCAACTGGACACAGACCTTTTTCTCCACTCAAAGCACTCAAAGCTTCCAGAGAAGCATGTCAACAAGCAGAAGACATGAGTGAGGAATCAAGAACTTGGGATATCATTTTCTATGCTTTTCTAAGATTTACTGAACATAATATGCCCTGAAAGCTATGTATGAAACAGCCAGAACAGTTTGTTTGGGAAGACAAAAGAATTATTTGCAGACGACCTAGACAGTCTCAAGGATAGTCTGAATTGTGAGGAAAAAAATATAGACTTTCTTTTAAACATTTGGCATCTATAAAACAATATACATCAGTCTGCACAAAATTCTTAACAACTGCAGAGGCATCTGAGACACTACAAGTCTTCTAAAACAAGCAAAATAGAAAAAAACAACAACAAAAAAAAAAGAGCTAGCATGGGACCACTGAGCAAATAAATGAGTTCTTAATTATCTGAGGCACAGAACAAGCCTAACCCCTCTAAACAGAATTTAGTAGTGTATTGAAAATGGATTTTTTTTGCCTTTAAAATGTATTATTTTCACAAAAAAATACATCTAAAACTTGTATATTATCTTAAACGTAAGGCACACACAGTACGCGTTAGTATTCGAGGACATAAAGAAATTGCTTGAGTTTATTCATCACTTTAGAGAAAATAAATGTGAAAGTTGCTGCAATAAACACATAAATAGCTGTCCTTACCTGCCAGTTCTTTAAGTTGATCTAGTGTTGGAATGATAGGTGGTGATCTCCTTTGCAGAAAAAACATGACCATCATAGTCAGAGAGAAGTTTGTAATCCAGGTGCCAGGAATACTATTTGTAAGTCCATGAACACGAGCCCAACATCGTACACTGAACACTAGTGCTCTTACACGGGAATCCAGACAGCCATAGATGTACAAGAGTTCTGAACTTTTTATAGCGATGCTGAAGAAGGAATGAAACGTAAGAGACATGTAAATAATGAGAGAACTGTAAAGTACCAAATGTAGTGTTCATCGTTCAGCCCTACAGCAGCAGTAGGGTGTGCATAAAAAAAAACACATTTAGCTTTTATGCATTTAAAAAAATAGAGGAGAATGCCTGAAATTGTCCAGGATGAAATATTTGGTAATTTTCCATAGTAGTAAGTATACAGTTGTATACTTCTTGTATATTGTAAATAACAGTACTGCATTTGCACTGTTTCCTTGTTCCACATCACAGTGCAAGTTAAACAAATGAACAAAAACAGAACCAAACAAGCAAAAAAGAAAGAAAGAAACAAGAAAGTTCCATCAAGTACTCAGGAATGAAACTATACATAATGAAGGCAAAACCCACAATTTAGCCACAGTTGCCTTTGAGGTACATTAGATGCTATCTCTACCCTAACAATGTACTGAAAAATACATGAAGTGCAGAGATACAATGAAATCTGCAAAAAAAGCCACTTTTCAAATTACTCATATTTGGTCCTGCTACAAAATCCTATTAATATGGAAGAATAAAGGTCTTCAGATGGATCAGGTTTTTATTTGCTTCATCATATGGTCGTACAGACATTCATGTAGGGTACAAACAGGAGGGCAAGAAAAAGAAATAAAATGGAAGCATGGTGTGACAGCAAAACTTATTTTGGGTTCAGTTTAAAGTACTTGTTGAACTACAGCTGCAGGAGTTTTTACTCCTAATCTTGCACTGAATTATTCTAAAAATCCACCATAGCATTTTGGGAAAATTTACCATGTCAAAGTTTTATAACACCTGAACTTCTAAAACTTCAACTCTGAAGCGCTTCCTTTTGTCCAGAGGTTTGGTATTACTCCAAATGATAACAGGACAACACACGCAGTCCCAACCAGCCACTGTCAGCAGAGAATTACAAGTAAATGCTGACTTTCACTCTGGCTGTCTATACAAAAGTAATTTTATTGCAAGACATTTGTTCAGTACTGCCTTAACAACTCCTGCATATTCTGAAATGGAACTTTGGGTAATTCAGAAAATTCAGGCTAGGATCTGACTGTATCTCATGTAGACCAATCACAAAATCTGCACTAAAGTTATTATGAAAAGTATTCTGAAAGATAGTAACTCACATTCTACTATTCCCAACAACAACAAAAAAAGTTACTCATTTGGTATTATGGTACCCTTAAACCAGTGTTATGGATGTATTCTGGATTGTGGTGGGTATGGCATTTCTTTGTGACAGCAAACCAAATCATACGTTTTACTGTCAACCAAAGGAGGGCAAGCTGTAAGAGGAAAACAGATGCAAAGAGAGGTATTTCTAAGAAGCCTGCTCCCTCTATCGGGCATTGCGGTGAAAGGTCCAGAACGACAGTAACACTTGAGATTCTGCTTTCAGAGGTTCAGCAAGTTAATTTAGCATTCAAGATACCTTGCCAGCAAACAGGTATATGCAGACCCTTAAGAAAAAAAGGACGCCAAAATAACTAGAAGCCAAACAACTGAAAACTAACATAATGGAGCTGCTTAATCTGAAAACTAATCAAAAGAAGACAGTGCATATGCCCATACAAATAAAGGGAAGTAATAACTAACAAGCACTGCCTTCTTTCAATTCCTTATTAGTCAACCTTACTGTATAGAGTGGTTTTCAAGTCTTCAGTTTCAGCCAGCAAGTATTTCCTATGCTGGAGAAAGATATCTTAACTACATCAAAACCTGAGCTCTATAAAGTTAAAGATACCATTTTTACTGTCAGAGCCAACATTCACTTCTGTTAACAACACAGAAATGAGCAGACAAAACAGTTTTCATCACAGGTTTTCAGAACATAATTACATTAGTATTCTTTCTAAACTTTATAAAGCTGTCTCACCTGTTGCTCACTGACAGATCACACTGGAATCCTGTCGGTTGATGGGAAAATTTCACCAGCGGGCAGCGAGCATTGAGTATCTTCTGTATACTCACACATCCAGGACCAAAATTATCAAGGCAATCACCAACCACAGACAGAATTTTCTGGGTTGCTAATCTTTCAGATGGTAATCTTTTCATTTGATACTCCATGTCAAAGGGACCTTTTTTCTAACACAGAATTTTAAAAGTTAAGTGTTAGCCCTGGAACCAGAGACATTTAAGAATACTTGTCATAGACTACAACTGTTTGCAAAAGTGTTTCAATTAAAGATTGATAGACAAGAATTATTCAAGGCAATGTGCAGAACTTTGAAAAAACGTAAAAACATACTGTATTATCTTTTGTATTCTTTTTCAGTGATTCAATTTTTCCAGATTAATAGTAATCAACTTACCCTCAATCTGAACAAGTAACTTTACAGTATAATACTACTACATATCACTATTGCCTACAAGTAATTCTGGAATTCCTGAGAGCATATGCGATCTGACTGAAAAGAGGAGCATACAGTGAAATTAGAGAGGCAAACAACAACCAGAACACCCTTAACTTCAAACCACCAGTAATTCCATTTCAAATCCTCAAAGAACAATGCGTTATTAGTGAATCAAATATCAGTGTAAAGGATAAAATCTTTCTCATTTAAAAAAGTAATTAAAAAAACCCTGAACATGCAAATAACTTAATCCTTCAAAATGAAGGTAAGCTGCTAAGACCTAAAACAACCACTTCAGTACACATACAGTTTTTATGACCAACAAAAACACCTGTAAACATGTATTCTGATAACATCAGAAATTGATTTTCCTGTAGGTCTCTGTATTTCAAACTGTCATATTTGTAGTGTGTCTCTCAGGAAAATAACTTCATACCTATGAAATCTCTTACTCTTTTTATAGTCCCTCTAAGTTTCTAAGAAGCCTCATCTAATTTTGCTTGCTAATTCAATAGCTGACACTCATTTATTACCCACCTTAAAACACAGCATGTGTGAAATGTACCCTCTACAAACAGCATTACACAGTGACCTAACTAGTCCTCTGAGACACAGGGGAGGTTACTTTTATTGTCACCAGGTTAGTGCAAAAGAAACATGGGCTCACAAACAGGAGAAACAATAAGGATCTTGGAACCTGTCCCATAAAGTCAATTTAGGTGCTGAATTTCTGAATTGCTCCAGCAATCCCTGTGGTGGACTGCTCTTGCCAACAGTTCTCCAGACAGCAAATGTGTTTGACCATACCAGGGCAGAGGTCCCTCATCCATTTAGCTATGTATGTGTGCTACAGCAGGGCTGGCTCAAAGTGAAAAAAGCCTGTAACTATTAGCATCGAGGCAGGTAACAAGAAAGAAAAAGATGGGAACTCTGACCACATGTAGGTGTGCTGGGTTTTGGACCTTTTTGTTTGTGACAAAAATCATAACGTGCCTTCCAAACAGCAGCTCAATTATCTCTCAGAAGCTGAATAAAGACTTTTTTTTTTTTCGTAATGATAAAATAGGTACTCTTAATCATTGACAGGACCTTCTCACATAGGTTTGGTGTCAGCTGGGCAGGATGAAGTACTGATACACTTGCCCCAGTAGGTTCTCCACTTATTCTTGCCATGTCACTCAGAACAGCAAATGTACATAAAGTGAACTATTACTCGGGGGTAAATTGATACAGTACCTTAAGCAAGAAGCATAACTGTTTAAACACAGAAATTGTTACTTTAAAAATATTAGAGAACTCTCTTTTATGTCCTTCACTAATATCCCAAACTGCCCACATGTTCAAAATGCCATACCCATGGTCAAACATTGCATTGATAATCTTGGTAAAGAATGCTCCCACTTTTGCTGCTTTTTAAATTCACAATTAGAAATCAGTTTACCATAAGACTAAAACTAATTTAATGTAAATAGGTACTGAAATGCCTGGTACCATTGCTAATACCTCCTAAAAGGCTGCAATAAAGCAAAAAATCAGAGGATACCCATTTCACTGCTGCTCTATCATCTTATAACTAAAGCCACCTCCCCTTGTCTTCATTTGTTCTAAGACAGTCAAGTTACGTATGCTAGTCACACAGTTTGCCAGGGAGAATACTGTTCTCCCTACAAATCACACTGCCAGCTATATGAGACTTTTGCCTTCTTCTGAAATATTGTCTGTTGCCCATCATGGGCGATGGGACCAATGTTACTACCAGGTTTACATGGCAAGGTTTTGGTAGTAGGGTTGCTGCAGGATTGGCTTCTTCAAGAAGCCATAAGCAGCTGCTCCTCATCTTGGACAGGGACAGTTCTAGCCAGCTTCAGCTGCTGGCCAAAGATGAGGCCGTCAGTGATGCTCTAATGTTCCTTATTTTACATACTTTCACACTGATGCAGCAAATGTATCCATGTTTTAACACTCTAAAATGTCAAAAAAACAGTAAGATCATCATCTTCAGTGCATATAGTCTGTGCTTGCACACAAAACAAAAGCTTTGCTGCACCACACAGAGTATCAGTGTGCCACACAGCCTATTAACCTACCATGTAATCTGAAGGCACACACTCAGCTAGTATCCCTGCTGGCTTCTTGCTGCAGCATCCCCATAGTAATGAGCCTGTGAACTATCCGCAAGTAATCACAACTGCTAGTAAGTTTGTCCATCATCAAGTAACAATAAAGTTCACAACAGAACTTCTATTTCTACAGGGGATGAATACAAAAGAAAACAGCTAGTTACAAAATATGCTTTGAAAGCATAGGCTGAGAAAGTTGAGGCTGTTCAGCCTGGAGAAGAGAAGGCTGCATGGAGACCTCATAGCAGCCTTCCAGTGTCTGAAGGGGGCCTACAGGGATGCTGGGGATGGACTATTCATTAGGGACTGTAGTGACAGAACAAGGGGTAACAGGTTAAAACTTAAACAGGGGAAGTTTAGATTGGATATAAGGAAGAAATTCTTTACTGTTAGGGTGGTGAGGCACTGGAATAGGTTGCCCAGTGAGGTTGTGAATGCTCCATCCCTGGCAGTGTTCAAGGCAGCAAATGAGCTGCTCTGGTAAGAAATCCAGTAGGTTGGAGATGCACAGCATAATCTTACCATTTTTGCGGCATGCTTTTGTGTATCACGGAAGTCCAGAAACATGTCCACATCACATCCCAATTTGCCAAAAGTGTTGACTGAAGAGCCAAATGGCTTTACTGTGCTGTCTGGAAAATACGCACGTGCAAAATCCTGAACCAGGGAACAGACCAGGTATCGGAGCTTGATATTTTCATCTGTAAGCTGATACTCATTAAGTAGGATGTACATCTGACTGCTTATCTAGGTGAGAAAATAAATACTTTAAATATAAAATCACCCATCTTCTGTCTACTAGCATACATTTACATCTACTTAACATTACTGCAACTGGAAGATTTTTTTAATCTCAAATGTGCTTATTTCATACAGAAAAAAAATCTTTGCAATTCCTGATTTCATCCACATATTTCAATGAAAGAGAACCACTCACACAAAATTCTAAGAGGGGTATAGAAATAAATTGTTTTGTAAGTAGCACATGACTACTTGCAAATCTGAATTAAGCATGGTTCATTTCTAATTGAAAGAGATCGAGAAACCTCTACTTACACTGTCTGCATGACAAAGCTTCTCAATAAGCTCTTTCACTGGAATGTGAGACTGAGGAGAGAGGTGAAGCGGTGTCCCTTCAGCAGCTTGACTAACTGGGTTTTTCAGCATGAAAGTAAAAAGTCTAGATTTAAATGGAACAACGTGATACTCTGCAGCACTTGGGACTCCAATGGCGTCCTGCAACGAGGCTATACTGTTCTTTTCCGAAAATTCTATTAAAGCATGGATACCCTAAAACATGACAAATGGAAACAGACAGAGTTAGATAAATGCATACAAGCCCTGAACTGATACTATTTAGATGCTGCTGGGAGTATTGAGACAGTTTAATGACAGTCCTGAAGCCAAATGCGAGGTCTTGTACCTCAACAATTTTTAGACACTTCTTCACAAGAGGTCAGAAATATTTTAGATATGCTATTCTTGGCAGCAAGCACTAAACATAGAAGTTCTAAAATCTATTTATCTTCACAACTGCAACAGTTAGGAAATATATAAAAGTGAGTTATCCCTGTTGTCAGAATAATGCACACTTCAGTGCTATTTGAAAGGTTCAAAGGTTTAGTGTAAAACAGGTTGCTAGCTATGCCTTAAGTGCTGCTTAGCTGATTTATGAATAAAAATATGTTGCCCAGCAACATTAAGATAAAAAATTAATTTACTAATTACAGATCATTTTCTTAACTTGCATGTATGAGGCCTTGACCAAATGCCGGCATTTGGTTTTGTCTGAGTCTAAATTTTACTTTACTTTGTTAATTACTTACCCGATTTTCAAAAAAGAAATGACTTTTAATGTTTCCATGACTGGATAAATACTGCAATAATTTTTTTTCATTCAGTTTTGGTGGGCACTTAATTAAAACAGTCCGTTCTGCTTGCTCCAATCGTTCTGTTTGGACCTCAGCAAATGTCTTCTTTTTGGTATTGACTTCAGCATCTGTGAGAAGAAATGAGCATCAAGACTCTTATATATAAAGATTTAAAACTGATTCTAGTACACTTAGTCTCTTTCTCTGGATTGAACAACTGGCCAAAGGTTTGTTCTGGCTCTCTGAGAGGGTCACAGCAAAAGAAAAAGCAACCAAGAATGAGTGAAAGATACAAACATTAGCGTATGTCTGTCACAAATACATACATTTGTAAGAACAAGGAATAGCAAATATAGGAAGAAAACAGTACTGACTTCCCTTGATGCCACAGGAATCTTTATAATACAAGGAGTATTTTCTCTCCTTTGATTTGCTGTATCAAAACACTCAGCTTGCAGAGTCAGACTCTACATACGAGTCTAGAAATACCAGCTGGCGTATGAGGCAGAGCTAGGCCTTTGGCAAGCTATGCTGGAAAGATAATCTCTCTCAGCTACCACAAAACCAGCACTTTCACCTTCGGAACAATTCAATACTGGCTTATTTCTACAACTTGTCACCTTCTTTTACAGTAAACTCCTACTCAAAGTTTTCATTTAATACTATAGTTTCATCTGCTCTACTACAATAAACCCACAGATCAGTCATATCTTGCCACACTACTGGCAATCTACATTGCTGCTGACAGCCCACAGAATTAACATGGAAATGAGACATGCTGAACACAGACACTTTTTTCTTGATTAGATACATAAAAAGGGGACATATCCTGAAATTTGAGATCATAATCACTTGCCTGCATAACTCTCAAACTAATCTACTGACCACAGCACATTACTACAGCCTGTAAAGCTGCTGTCTGTTAATATTGCCATTTGTAAGTCAGACTGGAGAATATGCAGTTACTTCCCTGCAGCTACTGTCTGATACAGGAAGACTCAGCAGACCACTCTATTTTATGGTCTTGATTTTGAGGAACCCATGGGATACTGTGACCTCACAAAAACCTTAACCATCACCTAATGACATTTGTTAGTATTTATTATTATTAAAAAAAATAAAAATCAAACTTAAATGGGAGATTTAGGTTAGATATAAAGACGAAATTCTTTATTGAGAGTGGTAAGACACTGGCACAGGTTGCCTAGACAAGCTGTGGCTGCCCCATCCTGGCAGTATTCAAGGCCAGGTTGGACAGGGCTTTGAGCAACCTGGTCTAGCGGAAGGTGTCCCTGCCCATGGCAGGGGAGTTGGAACTGGGTGATCTTAAGGTCCTTTCCAACTCTAACCAGTCTATAATTTTACTTTACAAATGTATTGAGCTCTTACATAGTCCTGTAAATATGAAGCAACATAATTGTTTTGATAGCTTAGTTGTATATAGCATTTTTCATTAGAAACCCCAAAAAGCACTTTATGAAGATGCTAAATATCCTATTTTCCTTAGGGGCAAAGCAGTATGAAGTGACTCTTATACAGAAAGGACAAGTTATGTGGATGAGTACCACAGTCAGGAGATGAACCTGGATCTTCTCACACCCACAGCTCTCTGCATTATGCCAAATTACCCATGTGATTCCTGCCCGATTTACTGCCTATACGTGCTTAGTTACTACGGCAGATGATGTCATCTCACATCTCTTCCTGGCTTCGCTGTCATCTGCACAGTCTAAGCACAGCACAGGTACAGATGATCACATCCAAAAGGTGGTTGTAAGCACTTTAAATGCAAGAGAGACGGTCCATTTCGCTTTCTTCCTCGGTTCCATACAACTTTTCCAGTTAGTGCCAAAGTTTTACAGTTATTTTAAAGAGGTATACACCAGCACTCCTGCTGCAAGAAACAACACCATTCCCCACATGGTGCTCATAGATACTCTAATGCTGCCCTCTGCATGCTAATGCTAATGCAAGTATACACACAGTCATGTAACAAACCAGGTCCAAAAAAAGGATCATTAACCGAAATTCGGACACACTCCAACAGGTCCACGTGCTTTTATGTTGGGGGCCCAGAGCGGAACGCAGTACTCAGGGTCTCACAAGAGTGGAGTAGATGGGGAAATTCATTCACCTCTAGCACATTTCCACGTCTAATAAACCAAGTCCCAGACAAAGCTAGCAGGTTCTGGCCTTCCAGGCTGCACCTTGGCGCTACGGCCGGGAAAGCACAGGCCAACAAAGCTGCCGCGGGGTGCCCCTGTCGCTGCAGGGACTCCGAGGCCCTGAGAAAGTGCTGAAGCCTGGGAGGCCGGCACTGCCCAGGCGCCTCTCTCGAGGCCGAACTGCCTACCGCAAACACAACAGACGGACAGTCCGCTCCCTGCGCCCTCTCCTGACCTCATCGCCCACGGGAGGCACAGCCGTAGCGGGGACATCCTGAGGGGAAGGAACGTGCTACGACCCGGCGACCCCTACCTTCACCCGCCTCCTCGGGGCCGGCCGCCTGCGGCGCCTTCTGCACCGCAGCGCCGGAGGAGCCGGGCCGGGCCTGCCCGCATCCCGCGCAGCCGCCGGTCGCCGCCGGGCCGGGGAGGCGCAGGTGGCTCAGAAGCACGGACAGCGCCCGCCCGCCCGCCCGGTGCGCCATTATCAGGCCGGCAGCAGCCTCTGCGCAGGCGCTCTCTCCGCCTTGGACGGCGGTCGGTGAGGCTCAATCTTCCTTCGTCTGGAGCGGAGCGGCTGCCCGAGTCCTGAGCTGTCCCTGCGTTACCGGCACGACGTTTGTGGCTGTTGTCACCACCAAGGCGTGTAAGAGCAGGCAGCTGCCTGCTTTGGCATGAGGGAGCAAACTAACCGGCCAACCCAGCCCAGCGCAGCCCAGCCTAGGCCGGGCCCAAGGCGTGTGGGTGCGGGCAGCTGCTTACCCCACAGATCGGGATAGGCTTCCTGCGTGCCCATCTGCCAGGGCCTGCGGTCGCCCCTTGCAGGACCCCCGCCGGCCAAGGGCGGGAGGGTAGAGGTGGGCATGGAGGTGAACCTGAAGGGTCCGATGGCCGAAGTGATAGGGGTTGAATGCAGGTTTCAGCTGACTGGCTGTTTAAGAAGGGGAAACACTGGTGATAGCTACTGGTGATAGCTCTAGGTGCAGTCAAGAAATGTATTAGGGCTTAATTATTGAAATGTACCAAATACAGACTTTATTTCTTAATAATAAATACATAATTGTCTGCCCCATCCCTGGCAGTGATCAAGGCCAGGATGGGGCTTTGAGCAACCTGGCCTAGTGTGAGGTGACCCTGCCCATGGCAGGGGGTTGGAAGTGGATGAGCTAGAAGGTCTGTTCCAACCCAAACCATTTTGTGATTTGTCCAATCTCATGAGAGGGGTGAGAAAAGGGAGTTACTATAGAGAAGGCCAGTACGCATGTTCTGTGGTATCAGAAATGCAGTGGTTAGGTCACAGAGCTGCAGGGCACCAAGGAAGTGGCCTACAGCATGGTTCCCAGGTATGGAGTGATGAAAATGGCATTTTTGTTTGTATTTGAAAATAGTCATTTTTTTTTTAACTTACGGGCACACGTGTATTGTATGTTAGGCTGGGCTGTGTGGCTCTTTTTTGTGTGCTAGCAGGTCTTCACTGCAGAGCTGTACCCTTGGGAGCCTCCTAGTAAGTCAGGGTCTATAAGCAATTGAATTTGTATTCTAGGATGATCCTGAATCTGAGTAGATTGCTTTTTAAATACTGCATTTCAGTTTATACCCTACATACACATGCCATGGAGCAGAAACCTGTGTTTCCTCCATCTTTCCATGGTGAGTTTCCTCTGGAATCCTATGACTTGTCCTTCGTAAATGCACTGATGTGGAGAGAAACTCCTCCTCTTTTCCCCTTTGAAGCTGGTCTAAAAAAAGGAAAATGGATTCATTAAAATTAATTGTGGGTTTAGGAACACTAATAACCCAAGCAAATTCCTCAAAGAGGATACCGAAGGTTTCCTAGCTTGAGAGATGCTGTGTGTAAGAATGCATTTGCTCAGCTTTAACCTCCCACATTCAAGCTACTCCCAATTCTGCCTTCTTTCAGGCCTGGCCTCTCTCCTTTTTACCTCTCCTGTAGCCTGCCTGCTTCCTTAGTTGCCTTCAATTTCCATCCTCTGGTTTTATTTCAATGATCTTCAGCTTGCTTGCATTTTTTCACGGGTGTTTCTTAGTAAATGCACTGAGTAGTTAGTGCAACTGGGCAAGGGCCTCCAACTCAACATAGATATGGCGCTGATGTGTTTATCATCTGTGTATTTTGGAGAAGAAACCTTGTGTGAACAGATGTTAACACTGCTAGCAGTATTCCACATGCTAAGTTATGATGCTAAGGGAAACAAAACCAATTAGTGAGCCTGTCTGGTTCCCTAAACATTTCAGAATGTCATTTGTGCCATACTTTGGGCAGTTTTGAGCAGCACCAGACAAGTAGCAAACGTGCAACCTTTAAACAAGGGAATCAGTGTGTCTAGGTAATGGAAACAGAAAAGGAGTTGTATGTAGTGATAATAAACACTGGAGCCTAAAGAGAGTGTTCTGAAGCTTTAAAATGAAAGTTTTGCCACCAACTTCAGTAAGCAAATATTATAGTGCAGATAATAAACAGAAAATACAGCTTGTGTCTCATGAGACCTTGAGGCAGGTTCACCTCATCTGCTCCTAGTGCTGCAGCAACTGGGTTTGGTGATCAAGAGGTGCCACTTCTCTCCTTAAAAGCTAATTCGGTGAAGAGGAACAGTTGGGCAGCGCAGTCCTGCAGGAGTTACTGCCTTTTGGATGAGAAATAAAATATAATCCTGCCCAATTTTAGCAATTACCAAATTTATGCTGCTGTCCCCAAGAGCATTTCAGTCCCACTGCTGCTAACAAATCCTTCACATTGTTGTCCTATAGTCCACCAGTTTCAGCTGAATTTTTATTCTCGTAACCGTAGAATCAGCTATGTTGGAAAAGACCTTAAAGGTCATCAAGTCCAATCGTTAATAATGCTTAATCTCGGTGTGTATGGAGCTGGCAGGATCCCCCTAGATGCGCACGGGACAGGGGAGATCGAGGGGCTCACGGACGTCACCGGGACTCCGGCAGCGTCATGGCCGCACCCAGAGCAGGGCGGTGCAGCTCCCCCCTTCCAGGAAACCGAAATAGAAACCTCAGCCGGGGCCGTCCCGGTCCCCCGCCCTCGGCGTGCAGCGGGCGGTGCCACCTGCGCCCTCCGCGGCTCCAGGAGTTCCCCGCGAGACCCGGCCGAGAGCGCCCCGCGCTCCCGGCGTGCGGACGGACGGACGGACGGACGGAGCGGCTTCTGGCGTCCCGCGGGTAAGCAGCAACGGGCTTGGGACAGTGGGGCCTCCGGTCAGGCGGCAGAAGCCCTGGGAAAGCGGCGGCGGGATGGGAAGGGACGGAACTGCAGTGCCAGTGAGGAGACAGCTGAGCTACTTCCCCGCGAGGCTGGCTGGCAGCAGGGATGGAAGTGCAGGAATAGAGCCGGACAGGCTCCTGGATACCCTCCGCTTGCAGTGCACCGTGTTTGACTGGAGCGGTTTGATCCGCAGCACCTGTGCTGCTGTTCCCGGGGTCTGCAGGGCAGGGGGACGCGAAACTGCACAGGCAGCGGGCGGGGAGGGCGCACACGAACACTTTTCTGTAGCACCAGTGAAAAACTGCGATGATGTAGAAGCTGAAATTGTTGATAATTCTTGTTTCTTAATAGCAGAGCTTCCCCCCCCCCCCCCCCCGCCTTTTTTTTTCCAAAGGGATTGTGATTCTTGAGGTCTGTCGGTAGTTTTTAATAAAAGCGAATAGTAACTTGTTTTCATCACTTATGGTCAGTTATTTGCCATTCAATTTGTTGGAAATTATCCCCTAAAAGCAGCACAAGAAATCTTTATTATGGGTGTAGGATCTTATTAAGCCAGTCGGTGCGGCTTTTGATCAGTTGAGTTTGTGTTTTTTGATGCTTTGGTGTTTTAGTTTTTTGGGTTTTGGTTTTTTTTTTTTGGGGGGGGGGGGCAAACTGTGGGGAGGGTATTTTTGGGGGATGTGTGTGTTTGGTTGTTTTTGTTGCAGGTTTTGTTTGGGTTTTTTTGCCTTGCTGATTCTTGACACACAAAAATCCCCCAGGGTCTCAGAAGGCTGGTGTCCAGTTACCGTTCATTTGATACGGTGGATGTAAGGATGCTGTCAAGCAGCACACTTCTCAGAAGGAAAAAAAAAAAAAAAAGGTTTTAAGGAAAAGCTACTTGTGATAAATAGAGAAGTAAACCTTTGTCTTGCAAATTACTCATGTGGCAATGTTGGAATAATGGCAGAACTGGAGCAAGAGTCTTGTGCTTTAGAAACTGACTTAAGTGCTTACATTTTGTTTGATTTTTCCACTGTAGGTAAGAACAGGTTTTTTAACTGAGAACCTAAGTAAAGCATACTTAGTGGTATAATTTCTGTATGTACCTGTATTGCATTGAGTAATTTAGAATATCACTTGGGTCCTCAGTACAGGTTTTAGTACAGGATTTTAGGGATAAAAATGAAGGATGGCCCTGTTAGCAAATGGACACTTTTTTTTTTGCTGCTGGTGAAAATATAATGCAAAATTGCTGCATAATCTAAAGAATCAGCTTTGCAAAGTCTAGTCACTGCTCTCGTGTCAGCATTTAGTTTTTAAAATTTGCTATATACAGGGAAAATAGAATCACAGAATCATTAAGGTTGGAAAAGATCCTTAAGATCATAGAGTCTAACCGTTAACCTAACACTGCCGAGTCTACCACTAAACTGCGCCACATGTACACATCTTGGTGACTCACCCACTTCACTGGACAGCCTGTTCCAGTGCTTGACAAGCCTCTTAGTGAAGAAATTTTTCCTGATATCCAATCTAAACTTTTCCTCGTGCAACTTGAGGCCATTTCCTCTTGCCCTGTATTGCTTGGGAGAAGAGACTGACACCCACCTTGCTACAATCTCCTTTCAGGTAGCTGCAGATATGAACGAAGGTTCTGCAGCTTTTCTCAAGCACTAAAAGCACAGAACTAAGAATGCATGGGTTGTAATCACTTTTTCTTGTTATTCAGAGCTTTTGGGGTAATAGTGAGCTGTCAAGAGTATTAGTATCGTGATGTAGTTTTGGAACACTTTGAGGAACAGAGAAGAGCTGGCATTTACAGAAAGTTGCATTTGGTTTAAACTGTACAGATGCCTCATGCATGAAAATGTTATCAGAGTGAATTAGTTTAATTGTGGTACAAACTTGTCTTTATTTACAAAAGACCCAAGCGTCTAGGGGGTCGTGCTTTTCTCTAGAAAGTCCCTTGGGACTAGTTTCTAACTTTACCTGACTTTACACTTGCAGTCTCTCAGTTCCTTTTATGACTGTACTGTTTCTTTTCTCTCCACCCCCAATAATTCAGCACCTTAAAAAAAGGGGGGGAGGGGCAATGAATAAAAGTACTGCTGTGGGGAAACCCAGAAATCTCCTTTACAATAAAGAGTAGACACTGAAATGCTTTGTCAACAGCTTTTAGACTGGGTATAGAGCAGGAAGGTTGGATGCTAGAGGTTAGAAAACACCCCTAGTATCTATTTCCTCTTGTGTAGGTTGGAAAAAACTAACCTCTCTCAGCATCCCAGATATAAAACCTGAGTCTCCCCGCTTGAGTAGTGCTAGTGACCACAAGCTTTCCCACCGGGCTGCTGTCAAGTTGACAGGAGGCTTGGGTGAGCTGGTGTAGAGTGCTGATGAAAGTCGCTGTGTCTCTCTTAGGGGTCAGGGAGGGGCACAGTGCTGCTCTGCCACTGTCAGCCCTGGAGTTTGGAAAGGAGCGTGTTGCATCACAGGCACTCCACTTGCCTTTTTCTGTGCAGCATCTGCTGAGCTGTCCTGTCCTGCCTTTTGAACTCGCAGCACATGGTCTGAGTTTCTTTTCCAAGTCCGACGCGTCATTTTACTTGGTTTTCTTCAACGTTAGAGCTGACGTAAATACTCTAACCCATGAGAAATACGTGCCACAAAGCTTCCACATCCTTGTGGGGAGGGTTAGAAAGATAATAATCATAACCAGAAACTGTACCTGGGTAACCGGCATTGCTTCATGGCCTCAGGGTACCGAGTTTGCTGTTTGTCCTTAAGATAAATAGGCTATGATTGCTGCTTTTCTTTTCTGTTTTCTTTTTGTTTTCTTTTTCGTTTTGGGTTTGTTTCTTGTTTGTTTGTTTTTGGGGTTTTTTAAATTAGCTTTTTGTATGGTTGTTATCTTTTGCCCAAAATAGATGGTTGCAGTGGATTATGAAAAAGGGAAGTGAGAGCTCTCTAAATAGGGCATGCTCTGCTTGGCTCTGCTAGAGGAAGAAGAGATCCTTCTCTTCTTCATTGTTAGCAAGCATGAGGCAGGGAGACTAAAACTCAGGACCTAACCATGGAAAAAATATTTTTCACTACTACTTGGAAATCTGGATGATGATACAGTAGCTTGATTCTTTTTTGAGGTGTCATCTTTTTCTGCAGAAAAATCCCCTGTTATCTCAGCCTTGTGATTACTAGTTTTTCTTTCCATGAAGCCTGTGAAGCAAATGATCGTATGAGTATAAACCAGTCCTTCTGCTTGAACTAGTATGCCATGGTTTTATTTGTTTTGCTTTTTTTAATAGACTGCTACAGAACGCTGTGAATTGTCATCAGTGGTAAATACAGGTTCAAGAAACATGACGACTTTAGGGATTATATTGAGGCGGTTTTGATGGTTTTGTGTGTTGTAACCAGGATAAATACAAGGTGAGTGCTCTAGACATTTACGTGTTGAAAACTATTTGTGTAAGTATTTTAATTACTGACCATGCATATGTTTTTAACTTGAATAGAGTAACTCTCTCTGACTTAAAGTAGGAACCTGGGATGGGAAGGGACTTTTTGGGATGTTGAACCCAGTTTCTTGTAGTGAAAATCGACAGCAGCAAAATGGCCAAGACTTATCTTATTTTTAGGACTATTGAGGCAGGACAGACTGCTGAAAACTGTTTCAAAAGGTTGTTGCTATTATAACTCAATTTCTGACTTTCTTCTGAAACTGGTAAAAGTTTCAGTTCCAGTCTAGTTCTAGATCAGTTTCTGTGAAAAAGATGGATTGCGTATGTCAGGTGGTGATTCACGTGTGTTTGAAGCAATGATATTAACAGCTGCTTGTTACTAGTGGAGTGGTCTTGCTCCATGACCTTCTCCCCATTCTGGACACATTACATAAATTGCTCATAAAAACTTGGGGATAAACTAATTGAGTATGCTTGTGTCTCTCTCTCTCATTCATTTCCAAATAATGAATTCATTCATTTGTATTGAGGATGCTACTTCATTTTTGCATATCCAGCAAAATATAACCAGTTTGTGCTTCTTTACTGTCCAGTTTCTCTAACAAAAAGCTTTATCAATGTAAGTTCCAAGAATGAATGACAGGATAGGTTCTGTAATAAATTCTAAATAAGATTTCACTGCCACAGACTCTTTTTTCCCCTCAATTTCCTCTTCACGCAGGCTACTGATTGGGGGGGGGGGGTTGGGGGGGGGCTGTTTCGTAATAATTTTAAACCTAACTGTATAATGCTGAGTTATCACCTATCACCCTGTTTACTTTGCTAAGACAAATTTAGGTGAAAAGTGTTTTCAGGTTTGTTTCTTTTTTTTTCAGGAGTGGTTTTGCGAAGTGAACAGTAATGGAGTATATGAGCACGGGTAGTGATAGCAAAGAGGAGATTGACTTGTTGCTAACTAATTTAAATATGTCTGAGGTGATAGACATCATGGAAAACCTTTATCCAGGTGGAGACCTTGCAGTCTATGAAGACAGCTTAATTGCAATGTGTGAGGAAGCAAATCAGAATGAAGAAAGTGCAGAATCTTTACTGTTTTGCGAAAGGGAGGTTTCTTTGATGTCCTCTGTCAAATATGGGACTGTGGAAGATCTGCTTGCATTTGCAAATCAGGTGTCTAACACTGCAAAGCAATTTAAAGGATGCAGGCAGCAAGAATCTGGAATCCTCTTGAATATGGTATGTCTCTTTTCTTTTTACTTGAAAATTAGTAGACCTTAGAAGTTAGAAATTTTTAATGAGTCTAAACAAAGTTCATCTTCAGTCCTGGGAGTAACAGTCAGGCTGTGGTTCTGTGGGCAGCCCTGGGACTGGAGGGGTTCTCTGAGGACATCAAGTCTAGCCCCTACAGTCTCAGGCAGCTAGAGAAAGGTCTGTTGTTCAGCAAGTGCCGCTCTATGTTGCCTCTTCGTATCCCTAGAGAACAGAAAATATTTCCCAACATGCAGTAAAAAAGCAAAAGCCACAACTATGATGGCTTGCAGGTTGGGAGATGGTAAGGGTTTTCCAATGCCTTATGCAGTAAAGAGAGTTGACTATGCAAAACTTCCAAATAAAGGTCTAGGATCTATTTTGGTATACTTACTGAGTTCATTCTAGTTGCACAAAATGTAAAATATAATAAAGTAAGGAGAAAAAGCATATAGTATCAACAGTGACTTTCCGAATTACAATATTGCATATCACACACTGCTAAATTAAAGTATGAGTGCAATAGTTTAAGAAATGTTAATTTTCCCCCTAAAATGATCTGTGTTCTACAAGCATCTGTAGACATTAGTATCATTGGACTTCTATTTAGAAACAGTTGTACTGGAAATGATGAGTTATGAAATGGAAGTTTATACATATATGCTTCTGCTGCTGTTTTAGTTTCTTAAGTTATTCTGCATCTATAATCTTAAGTATCTTGCATGCAATGTGTTTTATATGTGAACATTGGTTGCTTGAGGAGTACTGGTTACTTGGGTGGGAAGTTGCTCAGGGTACAGCTTTATCCCTCTTTGAAAAGAGCATTGCAGTATTGCAAAACCGTCACTTTTAAACTCTGTAACATTTAAATGACACTTAGTAATATTAAATGTTTCCTATATATAGGATAGACACTGTTCTGCATACTTATGGTTGTTTTTCTTGCATGTTGTTTCTACATGCAATTGGTATGAACCAAGTCCAATTAGGTGTACGTGATCCCATTATGCAACTGAGGATTGGAGGCATGGCATTACCCGTACATGCTTTTCAGCAGGTGCATTTACACTGTAAATATCTGCAGCATTTTAGTTAGGATCAGGAGTGTTTCTGATTGCTTCATGACCCCCATTGAGCCATGGCTCCTATCACAGTCTTGGAGTGCACAAGCTGGATTTCTTTCAGTTAAAACTAAACTGGTGGATACACTACAGCCACAGATGACCACTCAATCTGTGAGACCAGGCTAAGAACTAGTCCTAAAAGCCTCTGGGAAATGTGAATGGTGTGCTGGTCACTGCTTTCTTGTTCTGTGCATCCAGTCCACTCCATCTGTGTTACTTTCCAGGATAGGTGTAACCCATGTGGATTAGCTAGTCTCAAACCCTTGAAATGCAGAAGCAAGCAGGTGAGATGTACGGACTGCTAGCTTACTTTACCTTGGTTCTGAAAAGTAGAGGGGTGGCTCATTCTGTATATCCTAAGCAAAATACTTTTTCTTAAATATACCCCTCCCCCACAACAGTTAAGAACTTACCCTCCACAAAATTAAGAACTTCAGAGAATTAACTCAGTTCATGTAGATACTAGTCACAAATTACAGTTTTAGTAGTCATAAAGATACTTTCCCAACTGAAAATCGTGAAGATTAAATTGTGTTAAAGCACAGAAAGATTGTGTTACATCTTAAAAAGAAATCTAAACCAAATAATCTACTAATATGCTGTTATCTTAAAAAGAGTAGTTGAAGAGCTGAGTATGTGAGGCCATGTGACAGACGTGAAGTGATAAATATCTTTGATGTGCTTCTGCATGTCTTCAAGCATCTTGATAAAGTAGCAGTAAACAGGTTAATCATATTCCGAGATACTGACAGTACTCTATATCCCTAACTCAATTAGAAGTGTTTTCATAGGAAACATTACTAGTTCTTTACCTTAGAGAATATTAAGAGATTGCAGAAATAACATCAAACATAAGGCAGTACTCACATGGCTGTAGTTAGGGAGTTTGGTCTCTCTGTCATGTGCAGAGGGAGGGAGCTGTTTCAGAGGAAGATTTAGAGCAAGATACTGGCTTAGATGCTGTGAATTGCTCCTGGACCAGCCCTCCTTCCCTCGTTGACAGTACAGAGAGCCAAAGCTCCCAACATTACCTACCAAAAGCAGACAGTGTGACTCATGCTCCTTTATTTCAACAACAGTATAAAACTAGGAGAATGTGGTTGATAAAACTGTGGCAGACTTCTTTGCAGACTTCTTTACAGACTTCTTTTACTAAACAGCAGAAACTCTGATACAAGATGGAAAATTAAAATGTATTCCCCTAGCAGTACATGTGATATTAGGAAATGCTGAAACTCTTGCTCACATTGTATAAGATAGCCTGTGAGTAACAGGTATGTGGCATAACAAGTTAGCAGATTACAGGAAGGGCAGACATGTGCAGGTAAATCTAATAACACGAGGTGGGTAGTTTCATTAACCCAGCAGCTGTTGTTGTTGTTTCAAGACAATTAATTGCAACTTACACTTTGTAAGTTCGTCACTGGAGAGAAACATGGATGCTTGGGCTGTGAATGAATGCCACACCTTACATGCTGTTCCCATTTGGTGTTTCTAAATAAAGACTGCTGAACAGATCACATGCATCATGCACATATAAGTGATATATTGTTTTCTTTTCCACTACATGTATAAAATTAATTAGGCTTGAAGTAGTTTTCATTTCATTGTGGTTTTTTTGGTTGTTGTTTTTAATTTAACTCCACAGATCACACCAAAGAACGGGCGCTACCAAATTGACTCAGATGTGCTCCTGTTTCCATGGAAGCTAACTTACAGGAACATTGGCTCTGATTTTATTCCTCGGGGTGCTTTTGGGAAGGTGTACTTAGCCCAAGATAGAGAAACCAAGAAACGAATGGCATGCAAACTGGTATGTTAGTTCAGTAGTTTTATCTCTGAGCAAATATTGTATGACACTATATTTTCAAGCACGTCTGCATCCAATTCCGCTTGGTTTTGTTCCCCTACACAAGGTAGGAGAAATGAATGTTTTAATTTTCTGGCTCTGAGGCTGCAAAAGTTTCTGCATTTTGAAAGTATCTGGAAGTATGTGTAACTGCCACATGGGCTGCAGTGTGGGGGTAGAAGAATTTCTACTACTCCTACTGTACTCACAGTGGTAAAATACCAGCAAGAGATCACGTCTCTGCTGAAGGTGATAGCAAAACCCTGTGGCTGCAGAAAGTTTAGCATTTTGTACTTTAACTGAGATCCTTAGGCTTAAGTTTCCTTTACTCCAGTGCCATTAATGTCTCTGAGAGCTCAGTTTACATGCAGTTCTCATTGTGTTTTGGTCCCTGACTGAGTTTAAGGTTGAGAGGTATCTCAAGAAAACTGCTGAGCACCCCCCAATTTTTAAGCAAGCCAGTGTTTTCTTTCAACTTTACCTTTGAACATATTATTCTGAATTGAGCAGTAAATATTTAGGGCCAGTACAAGCTCATCTGGGACATTGCTCTGTATCCCCCAGCGTGTTCATAAACACCCTGATTACTTTTGTGTGTGGAAGAGTTGGGGAGGCAGTTGTATGTCCTTCCCTTGTAGCCAATGCATCCACATGGGGACAGATTTAGTTTGCTACTCCTGCATAACCAACTGCAGAATTAAAGCACCCTAATGTTCCTCAATTTACAAAGAGTATTTCTCATTGCAATAAAAATATTAGCATTCTATTTGGTCCGCAGCCACAAGTTTGAGGAAAAGAGAATAAAAAGAGTGGTAGCAGCCTTTCTGCTTATAAGTAAACATGGCTTTTATTGTCTTAGCAATCTGCTGTTGGTAAAGAAATATTGTGCTGCTGGGTGCTTGCTTTCAAGCAGGTTTTATAAAGCCATAAATCAGTGCTGATAAGGATTGAGTCGAGGTCAGGAAGTTTCTGAGCATGGTTAGTCTGTAGACTGTGCCAGGTGCTGCAGGCACTGATTCACGTGTCACGTATATAGCTCTGGTAAAGCAGATGAGACTGCACAAAGCTAATGGAAAAAGCAGAGGGATTTTTTATCTCCTTCACCAGGAAGTTTGCATAGAGCTTTTGCATAACCACCAGATTTTGACGGGAATAACTCTTGCTACATTGCTTTTTCTAGAAGATTGCACTTTTTATTTGGGCATGATTCCAAAAACTCTCTCAACTTTAAACAGGATGTATCTCAAGTGGAAAGGAAGAACAAGTCACAGGATCAAAATAAAGCTCCGTATTTTAGCAAGTGGATGCAAGTGCTTTGCTTCCTTCTTCCATTTTAATCTGTAGGATAGCTAGTGTTAAGTATGGATAACTTGCTTATTGAGCTGGTTTTGTCTGGCTTTGTTTCAATGTCCTAGGTCCCAGTGGAACAGTTCAAACCCTCGGATGTTGAAATACAGGCATGTTTCCGTCATGAAAACATTGCTGAATTATACGGTGCTATTTTGTGGGATGAGACGATCCATCTCTTTATGGAAGCTGGAGAGGGAGGATCTGTCATGGAAAAGCTGGAGAGTTGTGGTCCTATGAGAGAATTTGAAATCATTTGGGTGACAAAGCATATTCTGAAAGGACTTGACTTTCTCCACTCCAAGAGGATTATCCACCATGATATCAAACGTATGTGTGTTCTTTGGGGTGCTTTCTGGTCCAGGCTGGGCTCGGGCTGTGGTGGAGAGCCTGGGACTGAGCTGGAGCACATATCCTTGTATCTCTGGGAGGATTCTGGACATAATTGGTTTTTACACTATTTATTAATTCAGTTCAGGGGAGAGCATGGCTTGAAAGTCATAGTTCCTTTGTGTTTCTTTTCTGAAACTCATTTTGAAATAAAAAACTAATGAAAATGAACAAAATTAACCTGTATTAAGCCAGAAGTTTCCCTCTTTCCATGTAAATTCATCCTGACTGTTTCCATGCACGCTTTCCACTTGCACCATTTTTTAGGTTTTATGTTTCTGCATGGCTCTTCTTCAGTTTCAGACACTTTGGAGCTAAATACATAATTTGTACTGTCATTGTCTTTAGGCAGTTGCTGCAAATTTTAGTACATTTACTTTTAAAAAGCTCTGGGTATTACCAATTGGTATTGATACCAAACCTAAATTAAATACATTAATTACTTTAAAATTTCAATGCATTACATTTAATATTACATACTTTTTCTCCCAGCTCCACCTGGGTAGGGGTTTTACTGAGAGAAGGATTGTGCTGAGCCAGGAAGTGGGGGATAACTTTCTGTTGGCTATTTGCAGCAGTTCAGTGCTGACACTTACTTTAACCCTTGTCAGGAAAACACTTAAATCATGAGGGTGTTTGGTGGGGAGAACTTCAGTCCAAAAGTAGCCAAAGCTTGGGCTGGGAACAGTCCCAAACAGGCAGCAGAGTTTGTTGTGCTGTGGCAGTGTGGCCCTCTGTCTTATCGTTTATGTGGTGTTTAAAATCCTTATCTTCAAAGGTATCCCTAAAATTACATATTTATATATGCAATTTTGTAGCACTGGTAAGGAGGCAGCTATGTGAAGGATTACTTCAGGTACTGCTGAAATCAAGCCTGCATCTTTCCACTGGATGATTGTGGTGGATGCTGTCAAGGTGGAAAATGACCCACAGCTTCTGGGAGAAAATGTGTTTCTGTTGTGTAACTTGGAGACTTCACTTCTTCACTTCTTCTGAAACAGCAAACAATTTCTCAAGGCTTCTGTAGAGCACTACCTTCATAAATATTTGATCAGAAATACAACTTCAAAGAAGGCCTCTGAGTACAAAGTTGTGCCTTAGGCAGTTTTATGAAGGAAAGTGAAATAAGCGCCTAGATGCTGCAGCAATTCAGTGGGAGTTCAGAACTGTCCATCTTGTTCTACTCTTGCAGCCATAGTCTCCTCTGTTGTCACACTGAGCTGCTCTTGGTGACTACAGTGCGGGAGATTGGTCTGGCTGCTGTAGAGGGGCCTTCGTTACTCTCTACTTCTGCCTTCATTTAAATCGTTAGCGTAGAGGAACATCTTGGTGATCAACAGTTACGTTGTTTATCGCCAGAGCTGCACAGCATGCTCTCTACCTTGAAGAACATTAAACATCTTCAGAGCAAGTCTTGTGCTGAGGGGCCTACCTGTCTTCCACCTTTGTTCTTACCTTAGCCATTTTCTCTCTCTTTCTCTCTCTCTCTCTCTCTCTCTTTAATAGCTAGGAAAATTACCAAACACTGATTATGCTTTTACAAAAACCAGTCCAGTTTGATTTATTTAAGATACAATTTAAAATTGGACTCAATCACTAACAGACTGGTTTTAGCTAGGAGAAGGACTGTCGGTTATAGAGATAGGTTGTGCTAATCTCCCTTTTCAGGCCAACATCCAAGTGAAACAGGCATATTGTAAAGTAAATGTGGAACATGCTAGAAACTTAAATATTGACTTTTTTTTTATTTTCTTTTAGCAAGCAACATTGTCTTTATGTCAACTAAGGCTGTTTTGGTGGATTTTGGCCTAAGTGTTCAAATGACTGAAGACATTTACTATCCCAAAGACCTCAGAGGAACAGAGGTAAGAAGCTGGAGAAACAAAAGCCATTCTGCTCTATTACTCCCATGGTTGTGATGCTTAGGCTCAAATTTCGAGCTTGAGGGTAGAAGCTTAGGCAAAAGACTTTTATAATAAACTTACCAAAAAGTTACGAACAAACACTAATATAATCTCAATTCTATTTTTATTTTCAACTTGCTGAATGGAGAATCAGGTGTTACACTTTAAAAGCCATGTCACCTTCACTGCAGTCCCATTTGTTAGTGATTATTAAATCAAGTCAAATTGAGATTATGGGTCACTGAAGCCAAAAGAACAGTACCCTGAGGAGAGTTGCTTGTAGTGGATCAGCTGCTGGTCAGAGACACTTCAAACAGGAATTTATTCTTTCCTCTAGCAAGGATTTCTTTGGAGATACAGACTGGGGTGACCTGCTCAACACAATATTGTGCTCCTTCTTTGAAACCACAGCAACTACAGACCTCTGGATTTCATCCCTTAGCATCTCTAAGCTCTGCTCCCTATCTAAATGTAACCCTCTTGTCCTTCAGGGGTTATGTATGGCATGGCTGATGATTATCTGGTAAACTTGCTTAGGCATTACATTGATGAAGGTGGGGCAATTTAAAATGTTCTTGATGACTTTGATGCTGAACATGCACAGAGGTCCCTCATGCTACTTAGGCTGCAGTCATGTCAAGGTGTTCCCAGGGTTGAAGCTTTAAGCAACCAACCAAGCAGCAACAATTAGCTTGGATAGCTGCTGCAGATGTGGCTTTGCATGTTCTCCCTTGCCTGAGAAGTTTGTTTACATGAAACACTTAAGCTGAAATGTTGGTGCCTACCACTCAGATAGTCTTCCACAGCATAGGCATGTGTTTAGAGGAGATACTTGTATAGCTGATGAAGCACATTTCACTTCTTGGAAGGGTGGGATAAACCAGGATTTCACAGAATGTCAGACTTGTTTATTTTTTTTTCAATATTTGGGAAAATACTTGAACATTTGTTTTCACTGTTTTTCTGTCCAGGGGAGTTAAAAGCTTAAAATGCTTACTGTACTGGAGGCAACGTGCTTTCAGGCATTTAATGTATGTGCTTCGTGGGGTTTTATTTTGGTTTGGGTGGGGTTTTTTGTTTGTTTAAGAGGGTTTTGTGTGTTGTTAAGAATAAGAAAAATGGTGGAAATGAGTTGGAAGCCCTGGTAGAGTATTTCCCAAGGATGGAGATGCACATAAACAGGAAATTTCCAGGTTTGTGGGGTGGGCTGGTGGTGATCCATTCCTGTCTGTTGGAGGACAGGCCAAGTTCACATTGGTAAGAACAGCTGTGAAAAACACTTAGTTCTTCATTTAGTAGGAAGAAAATTATTCTGTATTGTTGAGCACATGCAGTCATGTCTTAGAACTGAGTAGATAATCCTCACAACCCTGAAACATCGTGGTGCTTGGTGTTTGCTGTCTCAGGGGAGAGTTATTCAGTCCTCAGAACCAGCAACCCTGCCATCTGCTGCAGCATCACAGGCCAGAGTAAGGTTTCAGAGAGAGTGATGGGAAAGGAGTATTTCAAATACCAAAGACTCACAGGAACATGAAGAATGCTAATCTAAAGGTTTTCACGGTCTGCCTCCTAGGCATCTTCCTCTCTCCAGTGCCTGTGTTCAGCTTAGTGGGGTGCCTTATCCAGTCACCTACAAATGTCCTTTTCGTAGTCTAATAACACTGTCTTGCTTTGATTTTTTTTGAAGTAAGATCTTGACTCTCCAAAGTCTTCTTGAGTTTTTCACCCTCTATTATGCAGCCTTAAAAAGTGTTGCAGTTGTCCAGGAGTGCTGTGCCTGCATGTAGTTGTGCAACCCCTTGCTAGGGCTCCATTACTGCCATGCAGCATCATGCCCATGAACTGGCTGGTTTCTCTTAGGTCTGGTACTGGCAGGGACTTGTGTCAACAAAGGAAGTAGCAGTTGGAGTTATCTTTCTCCTGTGCATATTTTCCTCTGGGGGTTTAGGCTTTTTTATTTGCTTCTATATGGCATAGAAGGTCTGAATGTAGTGAATCTTCTTTGTGTTGATGAAAACAAATTGTTGAAATTCTGGACAGAATGACTGAAAGATACTTTTGTTTGGTTGGCGTAGCGTGACAAACCTGGGTTTTATGAACAGTATGTGTACAAGGCATGCAGCACAATGTACCATGGTTGTGATGAAATTGCTCTGCAGGAAATAGTTTTTCTAGGCATTTGCTACACTTTTTGCTATGCTTCTGTTTCTTTGTTTCAATATAACATAAGTTTATGTTAAAACATAAGCTTCAGTTACAACTATTTGAGGGGACAAAAAGGTTGTCTGCTAAGCTTTGTTGAATGTGGAAGGTGTGGTTCATTTGCAGGAATGCTAAACTAGCATGGAGGACTGGTTTTTAGCTGGGTTGTGTCTCTGGTCTGACTGGCAAACAAGTGCCAACCCAGCAGTAGGAAGGAGTTAGAACGGGAAGGTATCCAGGGCTTGGGCTGCCTACCTTGGTTGACAACAGTCTTAGGCCAGCTTAAATCAGTCTGAAATCACAGCTTTGGTGCACATCTCATTTTCGCTTTTTGTCCCTGTGCAATCAAGGTGCATCTTGACCATTTTCACACTGACTGTAATTGCAGACAGGTTCTTGTTTCAGCATCCTTTTTTCCTCAAGAAAGCAGCTGCTTTTTGTTTATATAGATTTCACTTAAGTTGCACTTTATTTGCTAATGACTCTACAAGAATAGAAATTCTGCTATTTGCTCCTTATGAGACTTAAAGGTGGCAAGTACAGATACACTTACTCTGTCTTAGCCCTGAGGAAAGCAATGGATAGGAGTAAGTAGCAGCTGTAGGTCCCTGCTGAACCTTTGCACACACTTTCAGTCAGAAGCTCTCTTTGCAGATAATGGTATGTGATTTACTGGGAAATATTCCTTGGAATTTGCATGAGCCCTACAGCCATTCTCTGTAGTAATAAGTAGTCGAACCATGTGGTGGTGACTTAACTTCCTGCTCTTATGTCAGTTAATGGCTTTTAACCTGATTCTTTGTGCCATGATGACTTGAACTAATTAAAAGTTCTGTTTGGCTCCTTTAGAGGGAAACTGGGTGAGGGAAAAGTAGAAACCAGAAGCAAATAGGACGGCTTGCTAACCTAGTGTGTTGTGGGCTGTGCCCATGTTGTGTTGAAACCTACTTACTCCCTTGGTGGTGGCAGAGTGGTGTGGGCAGCTCCTGCCAGCCTTCTGCATCCTGCCTGTCTGGTTCTAATCCAGCTACACTCCAAGCTTCCTGGAGCTGGCAGGAGCTTCCCAACAGATCCTTCTACAGGGTTTTGACAAATCCTAACATTTCAGTGCAATGTTTGGATGGAAACTGTATTTTGGTTTAGACAAGATCAGAATTTTTGGTTTGAAAAAAAAAAAAAAGGATGGAAGGGGGATGCTTGCCTTAATAGCTGCTCTGGGAGTCACCTGGTGGAAAGGGCATGCAGCAGGACTTAACAGACCTGGCTTTTTATTTGAATGTGTTGCTTTAGACCTGGCTTTTTTCTCACCATCCCATTTCTTAGGATAATGCCCCAACATGCAGGTTATTGGCTAAGGGGTGGAGAAGACTAAGGAAGAAAGAAAGGTATACATCCGTCAGTTCTGCTCAGATGTGCTGTGTAGTATCCAGTGTAACAGGGATTTGGGAAGTGGACTCCTGTGCCCAGCTAGGTGGCTAGCAGTGTGGGTCACCCTCCCTTTTTAGCCTAGTATATATCCATGTTGTTCAAGCAGAATGGAGCAGTCCCAGCAGAGACCCACAAAACAAAACTAACAATTCAGGCGCCTCCTTTTGCTGTGGAGGGATGAAGTTCCTGCTGCTCCACTGAATGAAGCAGAGCCATGGCTTGAATCTCAATCTCTCACAGCTCAGCTAAGCCCCATAGCCAGTGAGCTGTGGCCTGTCTGGGGAGGGCAAACCAGGGAGTTTGTCCAGATGCCAGACCAGAAAATCTCTGTGATCGTGGTAATGTGCACAGCAGAAAACTCTTATTCCTCAGATGGTGCTTCATCTTTAGGCTGCAGGTACTACTGGGATGCATCCCTTCGGGGGGAGTTTCCTGGATCACACAATATCACTGTTTGTCTTTGCTTGTTGTTTTACCCTATCGATTAATCTTTTCTTTCAACTGTTCTTCCTTCACAGATCTACATGAGCCCTGAAGTTATCCTTTGCAGAGGCCACACAACAAAAGCGGACATCTACAGCATGGGAGCTACCATTATTCATATGCAAACTGGCATCCCACCCTGGGTGAACAGATATCCTCGTTCTGCATATCCATCCTACCTCTATATTGTAAGTATCCTTAGCGAAGCCGTAGCTCGGTTTCAGTTTTCTGTACTCTTGTTGGGAAAGCTCCAGTCATATAAAAACTATCAGAGAGATGATATCATCCTTTTTTTTTGCTTCAGGGGAGGGAGGGAAGAAATGGGTTTTGATCATTTAGGGGAAGACAGAGGCTGAGTTGGTTTGAATCACAATATACAGCCTTGGGTTTACTGCAAGAACAGAGTTAGTGCAAACCTTGATTGAAACAAACCCACTGTGTTCTAGTTGCTTAGAAGTTGCAGATAAAAACTGACAGATTTTTTTCTCTGGTTCTTCCAGTGTGGTACAGAAACCTGGTGAATTTGCCTTGCATGGGATTTTAGGCTTGCTTGAAATTGCTTTGAGTTTTTAGATTTATGATAAAATGTGATTTTGAAAAGGTGGATTTTGTGCACTTCCATGTTCTGTTCTAATTGATCAGCGCATCTTAGGGAGGTGATGAGTAGCTGTAAGAAGGGAATTCCCAGGCTGCTCATGTGGTTATCTGTGACTTCCTCTTTCATTGTTTTTGGAATAACTGTTTCAGTGGTCTTCTTTTTTTTGCCCCAACAGATACACAAGCAAGCCCCCCCCTTAGAGGACATTGCTGAAGACTGCAGCACTGCCATGAGGTTGATGCTAGAAGCAGCTCTAGAAAGGAATCCTAATCATAGGCTGTCTGCAGCAGACTTACTGAAACACGAAGCTTTACACCCACCCCCAGAAGAGCAGCCGCGGTGCCAGAGTCTGGACTCAGCATTGTTTGAACGGAAAAGACTACTTGCAAGGAAGGAGCTGCAGTTGCCAGAAAACATTACAGGTAATGATATCGGGCTTACTTAGCTTGTGCTTTGTAGATTTTGTGTCAAAACTTGATTTGAGTGAATGTCTAGAAACAAATGAAACTCCAAAAGCTTCTGGAAAGAGACCAGTAAAAATCCCAATCAGATGAGATCAGATCCAGAGCTTATTAAGTGTTATGTAAAATGCCCATCAACTTCAACAGAGGAAGAACAGCCTGAATTCTGCAGCTCCGGAAGGGCTGGCTCATTAAAAAACCCTGGCAGTCATTCAGGGCACTTCGGGAATTGAAGGTTATTGTGCCAAATTGCCTTAATTTGCCACAGTACTAGAGATATTTTATTGATAATAGCGATTTGTTAACAACAACAAAAGGTCCAACAACCACCATCAGGACCAAATCCAACACTTTTTACATCCTTACAGAGAAAGGCACGCGTAAAACCCTAACTGTAATGTTGCTGAGTGTCAGTAGTACAAGCTCTTTGTTTTAAAAAGCAAAAATGACTGTAGGCTAGAACATGGTTCACCTTATGCATTAATAAGTGCTTTATGAAGGATAATACCTGAGTCAGTTAAGACACTCAGTGTGTCCTTAGATAATATCAAGCCCAAGGGATATTTAGTGCCAGTAACCTGCTAACAGAATTCAAAATGCTTTTCTTACTTATAAATACACTAGGAGGGTCCTGACAAAAGGCATTTAAAAACTGACCCCAGGCAAGTGGTTTATTTGATTGTGATAAGTATTTGAAAAGATATTTATGTGAAGTTTTGAGTGCCATAATGCATATGTGTTGCAAGAAATCCACTTAACATTTGAATCAATCACAGCCTTTGCATCTAGAATGGCATTGCTCCTTCTGAATTTTGCCTTGTGGGTGCATAATCCTTTGACTGTCTCAGGCCATCTGAATTAATGCTTTTGAAGATAAGAGAATATTTGACCATTAAACTGGAACTTTAGATGCCTGAGATTCCAGAACACTCATTATACAAGTATTTAGGGGAGTTCTGCTGTTGCAAACCAGGTCTGGTTTCTTCAGACCTTGATTTAAAAGACAAATAATCTGAGACTGATGGTCCCATATTTGTTCTGTATCATCACACACAGAGAGGACGTCATCTGTTTAGAGGAAAATTGCCCTGTAATGAAGGGGAATTCTCAGCTGGCAGAAAGTTAGCAGTTTTTTCCCTGCACCAAGCTCTTCTTTAGAACTACTGCTCAGAGGAGAAGGAAGCTCCACATAGCTGTCCCAGCTGATGGAGTTGTTTTTTTAAATAGTTGAACACACTTGCTCTCTTCAGTAGCAAACTGCTTACCTTTCTTTGGCCTAGAGCTGTGGGTTGATTTGTTATCTTTTATTTTATTTTATATGAGGTTTACGCCATGTTGTCCTTAAAATGAAGCTTTTTAAGCCAACGTAATGTCTACAGCCATGAAATTGAACTAATGTAGCTTATTTGTACAATAATGACATCCTTCATCTCCTTCCTTTTTTAGATTCCTCACTGTGTACCGGGAGCATGGAAGAGTCGGACCTGCTAAAGAGGCAAAGATCACTCTACATAGATCTTGGAGCTCTAGCTGGTTACTTCAATATTGTTAGGGGACCACCAGCCTTGGAATATGACTGACCCAGGAACATTTTATGTTGGCAGGTCAGAAATGGACCTCTACCTCTTAAAACTTGATTTTAAGACTTGATTTTCAAATTTGTACATAAAAATATTGCCAAATGTGAATAGTGTTTAATTGCACAGATTATTAAGCTAAACCCTTAGGGGCTCTGATAAGCTGATCCCAAGCATTTATGCATCTGCTGGTTGACCAACAAGAAGATGGCAGAAAGAACACTGCTGGGAACATCTTTGTCTGGGATATCTTCTTGTGCTGCAACTCGCACTTTTGTAAAACTTGTAATATATGCTTGCAAATACTGCCATGAAAAAGTAATAACAATTGAGCATTTGGGCTGTAAGGTTCAGTCTCTCTGAGCTGTCCTTAGAGAACCTTCCACAGGAAAAAAAAGTCCATGATGTAACCAGTCAAAGAGTGGTTCAGTCTTGTTCTGTCTTTGAGACTGGGCCGGTCTCTGGTCATGCTTAATGGAAATCAGGGCCTCCTTTATGCTCAACTAATTTCTATCATCTATCTCTGGAGCCAAAATGTCACTTGGTTACTAATGTATTTTAACTTTGGATCTTCCCTGGGCTGTTGGAGCTAAACAGGGTGCTGGCCCCCTCTCTATGGGTGGAGGGAATTCTGTAGTGGTTAGTTTGGGAATAGCACAGCAAGCTTGCCCTGACAAAGCACAACAGTGACTCAACCCAACTTCTATGTTACAGCTACTGCAAGGATATCCTGGGTAGTTCTCAAAGGTAGATCGAATGTTATTCCCTATTGGTAACAGTGGGCAGGCTCCAGATTCTTGCTTTTTAATGCTTTAAAATTGTACACATGTATAACTGCTGAGTGCTGTGGTTTGGAAAGCATGTCACTAGTGACAGGCTGTGTTCATGTTCCTATGGAAATGGAATTATATTGTTCTTGCTGTGCCTCGTGCATTTGAAACATGATGTTTTGGATAATAGTAAAACTATGTAAACTGCATAGTTCTGTACATCCCATGGGATGAGAACGTAAACTTTTATAAAACTCTCTTTGATGCTTAGGATGTCTCTTTATAAGCATTTGTGTTAAAATGGCATACTATGTATGTTGTACACTGAATCTTTCTGAAGCACTGTCTCTTTTTCATATGTCTTTTATTTAATGCGGCTCCTTTCTAACACACTATCTTAAAGAGATAATTTCTAGTTTGATACTGATATGGTCAAAGGAATAAATCTAGCTCAGTGCCTTGAGAAGTGGTGACTCTTCTTTCATCTATGAAAACAGCATGGGGCTGTGACTGTATTTGTTCCAGCCTCCCCTGCTGTGGCCCAGGTACACTGCATGCATTGTTCCACCTTCTGGGGAGTTACATGAAGGTCAGTGTTGATGGATTTTGGACTTTGGTGACAGGTAAGTGTTTCTGAGGTCTCTTTCTCAGACCTCAACACTCCTTCTGGACCACCTGGATGTTGCACAGTGGTTGTGTGCATGCAGCACTTCAGTGCTGATGTTAATTGCTGCAAAAAAAATCCTGCTGGGAATAACCTACGTGCTCCAGTACTTTGTACAAAATCTATAGATAACTAGCTGCTTTGAGGAGAGCCCTGTAGGGAACCCTCTTTGTATTTGTACTGGCTGTAGTGATCAGGATATTTGGGGATCAGACTTTTAGTGTAGCTGACTGAAAGAAAACATGACCAAATGGTATGGATGCTCACCTTTGCCCTGAGAGACCTGGGTTCAGTCTTCTGATATTTTGCTGATGGCTTTTGATCTTTAATGAGATTTGTAGAATTAGTGGGATGCAGCATTTCAGGTAACTGGAGATGGGTTTAAAATCTCTTCCCCGGTTTCCCTTCTATAAAATTGATAGTCCCCACCATATAGTGCCTGGATGTTATACAGATACTTATCAAGTGCCTAAATACTCCCAACAATGAGATCCATGTCGAAACTACAGGCTGCTATGGGGCTTTGACCATTGAAAAATATTACACTAATTTTTCTTCTTTTAATTTTTTGTGCTTTAATGCCATGTTGCTCTCCCCCACCCAGTCAAATGATTCAGCATGGGAACCTGCATATAGGGACAGGCTTGCTGTTTAATACTCATTCTCAGTATATGGCTGTTACATATCTTCACACTATGCAATAAGTGACCAGGTTATCTAAGTAATTGCAGTTTATGTATTGCCAGATATGGGTGATAAGTTTTGGCTGAGTGAACCAGCCAAGTCTAGCTCTTCATAGGTGTATCCCCTGGCCTAAACAGTATGAGGCTTTATGTTAATACCACTTCAGAGGACTGGTACACAATCAACAAGTAGCTGTTCAGGTACACTGAACACCAGGCATTGCCACCGGCTCTTTGAGTTTTCTAACAGCTGAGGGCTATTTTTCAGGTGAGCCTCAGGCTGCAGCTAAGCAGGGATTTCTCTCTGAAGCAATAAATCTTATGTGAGAATATCCATCCCTCAAGTGTGTCCTACAGTACTTGATCCCTGCATTGTGTAAATTCACCTGCTTGTGCCACTGCTTGGGGAACAAGGTCAGGGCAATGAACTGGGTTAGAAATAACCTGGATGGGGGAAAATTGTTTCTCTAATCTGGTTGCTTGAGCAGCTGTGTAATTGGGGCAATTGAGGCTGGAGAGGTGGGAGGAATGAAAAGGGATGGGGGGGAAAACCCTGCCAGCACAAGCCCCAGGGGAATGGCTGATCTGTGCTAAACTGTGGGATTTTGCAAGTGGTTTGTCTTTGTTGGTTTCTGGTGTGTAGTTTCGTTTTGTCTTGGGGAAATACTGTGAGTCGCGCTAACGGCAAAGGAAAATACAAGTGTGTGGAGAAACCCATTGCTTGCAGTAACTGATGTAATGGGGGAGCTAGAGGTGCCTTTCCTCCCCCTGGGCTGGGCTTAGCAGGTTTCCTGTCCTCAGATCACCCTGTGACCCTGACACTAAACCCACCCCCATGCTTCTCTGCAGGGCTTCCTGGTGTAAGCAGCCTACAGAGGGTTTGGAGATTGAAGATGTGCTGAGCTCCCCACTGTGCTCATGAAGGAAGATCCAGTTTAGGTCATGCCTTTGAAAACACATGGGGGCAGACAGGGAAGTCAAAGTCCCTTTTTTTCATGTTTTCTTGTAGCTGCTGCTTCTTTGTCCCCCTGTTCCCATCCTGTCTCATGCCTCCTGCAAGGGAGAGGGTTTCACTCGCTGCCTGGTTCCTGGGGGGTTCTTAGCTCCTAAACTCAGGCCCTTGTTTTTCTAATCCTGCAAAAATGTCATTGGACAGAAGAGACTGGGAAGAGCAACCAGAAGTTTTCTTGCCTGGAGGTTAAATGAGCTTCCCTGTAAACCCAAATGGAAGTTTGAGAGGAGCTGCAGTAGAAGTGCCGAGCAGTTTGTCAGACCTTCCCTGCATGTGGCGTTGGTGAGGATGGGGAGGGAGGCCCTTGGCCAAGCCGTAGTCCCTTTGTTGGGACCTTGGGGAAAATGTTGTGTTGTTCTTCTGGCTAAATGGCAGAATCAAAGAAGCAACTGGGGAATGTATGCTAGAGGTGTGACCTCTGCAGCAGCTGGGAAGACCAAGCAGGTTGGTTGGGAAGGGCTGGGGTGAAGTCTTCCTACACTTTGCTTTGTATCCCATGCCGAGGAAGGAAGGACTTAGCAAATTCCCAGTAAGCCAGTAAACAAGCACCAAAGCATTATTTGGATCCCAAACATCCTTTTATTTCCCTACAGAAAAGGCCTAGCAAGGCCCATTCCTAAAACTGTCACCATCCAAAGCTAATTATTTGGGCGAAGGGAAAACAAGTCCTTCATAAACACTGCGTGCTGACCAACTCAGCAGCGCCAAAAAATCCAGCCTGACCTTGGGAGTGGCTCATTACAGTCCCATGGGTGCACTCGTGCTGGTGCACTGGCTGGCCACCAGACATAGCCCTGCCGACCGATACTGGGGCAGGGTGACTCACTGGGGAGGAGGTGAGCTGCTGCCACAGCCACCAGCCTTTGCTTACTTGTCCTCACCACGTGCCACCTGAGCAGTGGGGTGGCACAGCTGCGGGGTCCATCCGAGCGTGCCTAGGACAAGATGGGTTTGTCACGAGGGAGGCTGACACAGGGAGGAGAGCTGGGGATGCTCCACAGTGAGGTGTGCAAGAGAAAATGGATGTGCGTAGCTGATCCTGGTCAAAGCTACATGCAATAGCAGGGCCATGTTCACACATAAATCTGGTCTCAGGTGTGAACCTTTTTCCAGTATGAGTCAGTTTCAGAGGATGTCCATGCCCCTCTTGCATGCTATGACACCAACCATAGTTTTACCAACATGAAGATGTCAAATAAATGGGGGTCTGAAAAGTTTTAAATCCCTCCTGGTGCTGATGATAGCAAGTCCCGTGCTGAAGTGGTACGCAGCCAAATAAGGGTGAGCGATGGATATGAAAGACAGGCAGGGAGGGACTTGGCAAGATGTGTGCAGAGGCTCAGAGGAGGGGCTGGCAGGAAGGTGTCCATCAACCCTCTATAGTCCAAGTGCCGGGGAGCCAGTGTGCAGCCTGGGAGCTTATCAAAAGCAAGGGGCTGCCTTCTCGACTCATAACAGTAAGCCAAGGTCAACATTTCTTCTTGCCCCTCAACCCCCCCAAAAAAGGAAAAAGGAAAAAGCAAAAGAAAAGGAGGAGAGGAGAGGAAAGGAAAAAAAATAAAAGGAAAAAAAGGAGAAAAGAAACAACAACAAAAAAGAAAATACAAAGAAAAAAAGGAGAAAAGAGAAAGGAAAAGAGAGAAAAAAGAAAAGAAGGGAAGGGAAAGGAAAGGGAAAGGAAACCCACAGGTTTTCCAAAGAGGAAGTCTTCAAAACTGGTGTATAAATTCCCAGGGTAGGTCTTTCCCTTTGACAGCTCCTCTCTTGCTTGTCTAAACTGCAGCTGAGGAGGAGCTGCTGTGTATGGTCCTGGTACATGTACGCTTATGGGAGAGCTAACCCTGAGAAAAGCCTGTACCACACCATCACCACAGGTGCTGCTTCAGGATCCTTTATCCACCATTGCTGTAAACACTCCCACAACCACTGAGCGGTTGTGTGTTATTTTTGTCCGTACTGATAGTAGTTTCCAAGCCAAACTTGGTGTCCCCATCACCCGCGCCAGCTTCCCACCTGTCCCATAGCTTTTGCTCTCCCTATGCAATGTTGTTTGGTCCCTACAAGTCACCATGTGCACAGCACACCCCGCTGCAGGGCCAGGAGCATGGCCACGCTGCAGGGATGCAAGCAGCCCAGTGGTGCTGTGCTCCCATTCACTTGATGGCCCAGGGACAACCTGGACACCAGGTGAGCCCTGTGAGGACTATGGCTGTGCTTTCTGGCATACAGAGATGGCAAGACCAGGGCAGCAGGGATGCCAGCAAAGGCTCCCACTAAGGGATGTGCATGAAAAATAGCCCAAAAATGCTGTGCAATGATTTCTGGTCTAACTGGCTCCCTGCTCAACCCGCAGACCTGTAATGGAGGGAGACGTATGCTGCACCCATGTGGCTTTGAATGGACATGGTTTTGAAAGAACAGAAAACCAGGTTTCACTGTCTCAGGCAGGTAGCCAATCGGTGTTTTCATGTGCACACTGTGTTATTGTCAGGGAAAACTGAACCATTTCATGCATAAGGAAAGATCTTTTCAGGCAAGCAAGGAGTATCATTTGAAGTTAGGTTGACTCCTCCCCAGAAATATGAGAACGTATTTGGCTGCAACACGTCAGTAACTCATCTTGCCAAAAGAGCAACATTTCATGGAAGGGAAATGACCCAGTAATGATAAAAATGTTCAGGAAGGTCTGGCTCCCTTTCTGCATTCTTATGCAACTACTACACCAGTTAGTTGTGTTTTCCAGCCTTGCAGCAAGGCTCCGGTATTAACTGTGGCATCTTCTCTCATCCTCCCCTGTAGCGCACGTGAATAAGTGCAGATTTTATAAGAACTCAGAAATGACCTGGAAGGAGGAGGCCCCAGGGTGTGTCTCTGGGCGTGCACATCTCACAGAGAGGCGTGGTGTTTCCTCCTGCACCCTGAGAAGGCCGTAAATGGGGCCAGAAGCATTCCTTCGCCCGTGATGAAGCGGCGGGTGACTTCCAGCGCTAATTTAACAGGCAGGCGCTTGGGTAGCACTGCACATTCAGACACCTGAAGCCAGAATTAGCTCACGTGCCTGTCAGCAGGCATCCCAGAACATCTTGTGCTCTGGCGTGCCAGAGGACAGGAGGGACCACCCACCAAACCCCGCCATAAGCAGGTCTTGGGCAAGAGCCACTTTCTATGCATGCCTCCAGACCACTTGTCAGGACATGTAGGAGGTGAAACCAGCATGGTAAGTATGCCTGCTGGAGACAATCAGCAATAGAGACCTTGCATCCCCCAGCTGCCTGGGGAATGGAGGAAAATTCTGGATTTAGGCGAAGAAATGTAGTGCTCCTTGCAAACTTCAGCTCCTTACAAACTTCAGCTAACTCCAGCTGTTTTAAGCTGGAATTTGCCTTCTCTTAGATTTTAATGGCTTGCATGCCTAGCCTTCATATTTCAGTAGATACAGTTCTTCAAGATATTGCAGTAATGGTGATTACGGTACTTCACCATGCCTTTTTAATCAGAAAAGGTCTTATATTTAAGAAGCATTTTTAGTGAACTGGATAGTGCTGGTAGGTGAAAAGTCATCATGGGAGAGTCACGCTTTTTGCAGAAGCAATTAGTACCAGAAGCCATGAAGACAGATCATCTTCTCCAGACTGGTATTGTCTGTGTTCTATTTGCAAATGTCATCTCAGGGAACATCACCTCTGCCCCTGAAAGATTATGAAATGAGGCAGAGGTTAGACACCAGGGAAACATGTCCAGCTATTAAACACTGGCCTGTTGAGGCTGACTCATCTTTGTAACACTCTGGGCTGGGTGCTCTTTTTCCAAGTCCTGTGAGGCTGTGATTATTCTGAAGTCACGCACTTGCAGTGACATAACAGTTTCAGACCAGAGTTTTGAAAACACAAGCAACCAACTGGGTGCATAAGATTGCATGCATGATTTCAAGTGATTTATAAGGTCAGTTGCCTTTTTAAGTTGGTATTTTTACAGATAGAGGGACATGTTTTTAAAGCTTGAGTGGAACAACCCAAATAACTGAGTAAGGCTTTTCAGTCCACCCTGCAACTAGAGATACCTCCTGCTCCATGTGGAATTGAACCTTGAGGGGTGGCGGGTGGCAGGAGAAGGCTGAGTGACCCCTGCATCCTGTTTCCCACTGATGCACGTTCTGCATGAAAGAGCAGAGGCTGGTGCATGAAAAGGCAGTCACAAAAAAGTAAACCTTATTTCCCTTCTGTATCTGCCTGCACCCTCACCTCTACCTGGAGTCCCAGAGCAATGGGATCCTTCCTCTTCCTCTCCTTGCTTTCCTCACCTCCCTTCCCAGGCTTGCAAGGTCTTGGGGGGAATGGCTCTTATAATTTCCACCTTCTCATGACACAGTACCTTTTACTCTCTGTCCCTACAGCTCTTCCAGATTGTTCCTTCTGCCTGGGAGAAACTATGCAATGAAGTTTCCCCTATCCAAGCAACTTCTGATGTGCTGTGAAGCACTGGCTGCCCCATGGTTCCCCCCTCCTGGTCATTTTCTGGACCCTCTCCTCTAAGGTCGCTGGGAGGACTACCAGGACCTTAGTGCCTTTCTGAGCAGAACAGTCCATCTAAGCACCAGTGCTATGATACGAGGGTTATTCTCTTCTCTCCTGACAGCCCAAGAGGGAAAATATTCTGGGAGAGGAGCCAGGCAAGAAGCCTGGAAGGGTACAAGTGTTTAGCAAAGGACAGTACTTGGCATTGCTGCACTGTCACCAAAACGTGCTGAAGAGCAGAGGTGGTCTGTACACTGTGCTTGCCCTGAGCCAGTGTGCTGGCAGTGCTGGTCTGGCTCAGGTGTCAGGCACTTTGAGAAGCTGACCCTTGTGCGAATGGGTCCTGTGCTACCCACAGGCTGTTGCTGAGCATGGCACCCAGTGTATCTCCTGCAGGAGCCCTGTGGTACTGCTGTAATACAGAGAAAGAGTCAAGTTTGTTTCCACTCGTCTCCTCTCAGGACATGAGACAGTAAATCCAGAGCATTTCTACTGCCAACTCGTGAGTTAAAACTGTAGGATGATGCATGCACCAGAAGAGCACTGGGGATGCAGAAGCTGACAAGAAACACGGGATGTAGTCTGACCGTATTCATTTGACTAGTGCATTTATCCATAATACGCACACAGGCTTCTTTCTTCTTTGAAATAAGTCTCTTCCAGGCCTTTATTGAGCACACTCCTGTCTGTTTCACAGGACACTAGCTAGCAGGTCTCTTGCTGCACCTTGCTGAGCAGGCTGGTGCTTCTGGGTTCAAACCCCTCCTGTCCTCTATGTAAAGGAACAGTCTGGTTTGTGCCACCCTGCTCTCAGCTTTGCTAGGCTAATGCTTTCATACATCTAGCCTTGCATCTGCCCAAATCCCATGCAGTCTATAGGGAGATATCTAGCCAGCAAAACAGGAAAGCTGCCTGCATTCAGTGAGCCTGCTCCTGCTCCAGCCCCAGCCATGGCAGCTGAGCTGCCTCCTGTCACTCAGAAACTTGAGCTCAGAGCTACTCATTTACAACAGGGTCCTTACAATTACCTCCACCTCCTCCTCAGCAGCTGGTAGTGTAGTGACAGGCATGCACTTCAGAAACCCCATACAGAGCACGTCTGTCCCTCATCTGCTGGGACAACAGGCAGTCAGCTTTATTTAAGGAGCTATGTTGCTGGTAGTGATGAGCTTAACGTAGCTTTCCATCCCGGGGTGGTGCACGCGGGATTACTCACAACCTCCACAACTCCCACAGGCTCACTCCTGGTACGTATCTGACTCCCGGTGTCACGCCACTGCCTGTACGGGCGTGCTGCCAGGGACAGCATATCTTCCCTGTTGGTAGGTGGTTTCTCAGCCATGTGTGCTGGAGCCCTCAGTCTATTTCCTTGCTGTCGAGAGCCAAGCACGGTATGATGTTTATTTATTTGTGGCTGAAGCCTGTCTCACCTTTCACAGGGTGTGGGAAGGAAGAGCTCATGTCTGCAGAGCAACGCGTCCACATGCGAGGCAGAGCTGGCAGCCTGCCTCACTCATGGCGAGGGAAGCTGTGGCCCCTGGGACTGCAGGAGGGAATGCAGCTCCCTGCCGGTTGGGGCTGGGCATTTTGGCAACAGCATTCAGTCTGTATTGTGCTTTTCTCTGCTGTGGTTCCCCAGCCTTTGGGATGCTTACTGCAGCGAGGCTTTGTGGAGCCCCTGCAGGGTTGGTGGAGATACCCCAGGGATCAGACCTGCTGCAGACCAGCTCTGCAGAGGGGAAAGCTCTAGTGTGGGGCAAAATTAACAGAGCAGGTGTGTGAGATAAAGGAAAACCTTAAAATCTTAAAGTGAAAAAAAAACAACAAACCAACCCTTAAAAGTTCAGAACCTTAGAAAACCTTAAAAGCGAAAGGGATCATTTATAATCTTGTCTAACTTTCTGCATAACGCAAGCTAAAGGACTCCTCACAGAAACTCCCCCGGCTCTTCTGCCCCTCCCTACTCCCTGGAGCAGGAGGAAAGGGAGCGGTGAATGAAGAAACATGAGAAGACCTGAATGCCACGGCTGAGTGATACCAGCTGTGAAAACTGGCCGTAGGGACATGAGCTACGTGGACTTCTGCTGCAAGCAGAAGAGTGCAGCAAGACCACAGAGCAGGGCTGTGCTTTGTAGGCACAGTGAGTACCCCGGGGCTGGGGCACCGGCAGCAGAGGGTCCTCTCCTGTCTCTGCTGGCAGCAGTGGGAAGTGCTCCGTCGGAAGGGCACAGCAGCTGGCCACTGCCTCGGCTCCATTCCATGCCCCCATGGTGGTAGCCACCCTCGGAGCATCACCCCTGCCTATGACTTCATCTGGCTCATCCGGTGTCTTCATGTCACTTCAGCCTTCTCCTGCACAGACCAATGAGACCCAGGCTTTGTGCCCTTCGCTCCCTGCTGCTGGTTGTTGCCCTCCTGGTAGCTGGAGTGAGCAGCCTTGGGCACCAAGGTGTTGGTGTTCTGCCCACCTTCCCGTGACTCAGCCATCCTGTGCTCCAACGCTCCTCAGGCACCATGAACCTGTGTCAAGGCAGGGAAAGGGAGGTGACCCCCGCTGCAAGGGGCTACATCTACGTTTCCATTCTGTGCCCCCTTGACAACTTTATTGGAAAAGTCCGTCTCAGACTGATGTTTCCTTGTGCACGAGATCAGTGTAGGAATGAGCGAGCAGCGGGGAAAGTTTACTTTTTAAAAAACACTTTCAGACTTTACTGAATATAGGGAAAAGCTCTTTTTCTGTTACATTTTCAGGTGCCTTTCTGTACTCTGGTACAGAAGTACCAGAGATAGTTTTATTTTCAGCCCTTCTAGTTTGGGGATTTCCTGAAAGCTTAAAGGAAGAAGGCGTCTGGAGCCAGATCCTAAAAAGGACATAGGAACTGAAGTCCAGCACCTCATCAGCTGATGCCAGCCTTGATCATGTCTAAAGGCTCTCTATTTTTACTTTATGTCCAGACTTCCTTAGAAACTGGAGGAAAACTGGAACTAAGGAGAAATTAAGAGGATGTAGCAAAAACACTGTCTTGGAAAATGTCTGTACAATCCTGCAGGGTTTTGCAACACCCCTGGGCACTGCTGCATCATGCAGCAGACCTTGCACAAAAGAGGAAGAGTTCCTGCAGTGAGGTCTTTCACCACTTCATTTAACACATACTTTTTCTGTTTGTTTTGATGTCCTTTTACTGATGTGCCTTGCCTCATGATGGCTCTTACTTTACCCTGGCACTCTGAGATATGACCTCGGCTGCTCAGTCCCTTTTCCCAGCCTCTATAGGCTCCTGCTTACACCTGAAACCTTCACTGAGCTTACTAACATCATCCTATTAGGGATGGAGCCTTTCCACACCTTTTTCTTTGTCTTGAGGGGTGTTTCTCCAAACAGTGTCTGCATCTTCTGCTTGGTGGAGGTTTGTATAACGTGTAGCCTATAAGCTTGTCCACAGTTAACCTGGACAGGGAACTGCCCTGCCAGCTCATGGCCCACTCCCTGCTGTTCAGGCTACCAAGGGCTCTGTGTTTCTTCCCTCCTATGTGACCCATGTGCATCTGTCATGCATCCAGAGCTGGCAAATGGCACTGCCCACCCATACACCTGGCAGAGGTGGGTACGTGTGCCGCAGCCACATGGCAGGCAGATCTCTGGTTCAGGGGAGCAGGGAGGGGTGTCACACGCTGGCCCGCACCTTGGCTCCTAAGTCTGTGAGGAAAAACCCTGCTGGTCTCCAAAACTGTCGTTGTTGTTACCCCCTGTCTGGAGAGTGCTATCACAGTGCAAACTCAACCTTAAGGGGTTTATAACAGATTCTTAACACTGCCCTGCTAGAACTTTGTTACAACAGTTCAACAGATTGACTTTTACACTGATAATTGTTTTCTTTGCTGTTCCCAAAGTGAGGACAGCTATCCACTCCCTCTCCTGGTGATATTTTCTTTCCTGCTCGTTATCAACCCTACAAACCCAGATGACATTCCTGCTGCTGTTACCTCTGTACTAGCTGATTTCATTTCTTTCACTGGAAAATCAAGATGCTCCTCCATTTTATTACCTGGACTGCCTGCAGTTCTATATGATACGCTCTTTTTTGGGGGGATTTTCTTGCTCATTCCTTCTGTCTTACATCACCATGCTTCTTAGCGGAAACAGGCACAGTTCTCCCATTACTGCAATGCTTCCTTAATAACTGTCCTTACCAGCACGACTACTTCCTTTCTTCTTGATGCACATTCTCCTGTCCTCTAGACTTCTTGTATCTCCTACCCTATCTTACTTTTCTCTTCCTGTCCAGTAAGACTAGGAACAGCAAAGAAAGCTTTTTCAATAGGTAAAACTTGGAGCTGAATGGGAGGTTACTCTGACAATGGGTCATAGGCTGCAAGAACAATTCCCTGCCCAGATCTAAGTTTCAAAGTTTTGTCACTTTGTTGTTTGGGGTGTTTTTTACACTTGAAGCATTGACTAGGATCATCTGAACCAGATCCAGCCCCCAAAGGTTAGTCTTTCAGCCACATATATTTCATGTTGTGAATGTCTCCCTCAGGTCTCACTTTAGACTTAAAACATCTCTGTTTTCATTGTGCAGTCAGGGCTTTTCACTCCTCTTCTGTGGATGGAAAACTCCATTGGACACCACCTGCATTTTAAGCATCTTCCATTGCCTGCTATAGTTGTGCTGACCTAGTCCAGTATGAATTGCTCATGGTCATTTGGTCTAAAAAAGAAAAACCTAGAGGTTTTCACTGCTTTCAGATGATCTTTGCAGTTTCAGATCTTCACTTGGTGTCATTGCTATGAAAAAGCAACAATTGCTACCTATGTCAAAATATAGCCCTTTGTTGAGGAAAGTGTGAAGAAGTATCTCCTACTTAAGGATACAAGGTAGTTGGGCTCTATCTCAGAGCACAGGCTTGGGCAGGTAAAGTAAGGCCTTGTGTTCAGAAAGTCTGTTGTTTCTCAGCTCTTGATTTGGCAAAATTAAAGTTTTGCAGTTATTTTGAGCCCTTCAGACAGGAATTCTAACCGAACAGCAAAACGTTATTACCCATTCATATCTTCTGCTTGGCAAAGCTGGAACTGAGCTGTGGATGCTGGCATAAAGTGGGTATTTCAGAAGGAGGAGAAAGTTTGTGGCTGGTTCACACAGATACGCAAGCGTCAGAATTTGGGTTTCCTTTAGCTAAGCACAAACCAAATTATCTCATAACGCCCCTGTTCTGTTTCCAAAATCTCCTGACTTTGCTTGAACTTGAATTACCCTGAGAACAGCTTTATTTGCTGCTTTTTGCTTCTGCTTTCAGTGGTAACTGGAAACCAGAAGCTCCAGCACACACAAAAATGGTAGTGATGGGAGAAAGAGAATTACACTTACTCCTCTGGACTGCCAATGGAAAAAATGCTAAACCTTCCCAGGTCAGTCTGAGCTTTCAGTGGAGTCTGGAGGGAGGAAGCTGATGTGACTGCAGTTATTTCTGCCAGGCCACGGGGTGAGGACCAGGTTATCTGCCTCCAGCCCAGCTGCAGGCTGTCCATCCAGATACAGACATGAAATATGAATCCCTGACATTGGCTATGAATGACCAAAACAGAGCTTTGGAATTTGTGGGAAATTTCTTTTCCCTTTTTCCAGGTGTGCATGTCCTGCAGGGAGGAATTCCCAGGGAAATCCCCCTTGCAGAGAGCAGAAAGGGGGCATTTGATCCCAAGCCCTTTGTCTTCTCAGAAAACTGCTTGCTACCTCAGACTGAGTTGTGTCAGGGTAAAGAGGGGTTGGTGAGCAGTTTACACTGCTAGGAGAAGCAGATGGTGCAGTCCTGACCTTCCTGACACCATAGGGGGTGCCCCATAACATCCTTGGCCCTGGCAAGAACCCATCCCAGCTGTTGGGTGAATTTTTGCTACACCATCCCTAGCCTTTAGTGGTAGCCCTCTGCCCTCGCAGCCGCTCCACATGTGCCTCAAGGGCTTTGCCATCTCTCTCCTCCGTGCTCCCCCACCAATGGCTCCTCTTGCACAGCCAGTTCTCACACCACTGAGCTGTGCCTCTTCCTGCTCCCCTCTCATGTTGCTCCTGCCTTTCAGCTCCTATTACCAGTTTAAGCAGTGTGCTGGGAAGGATGCAACATGGTTTTATTCTCTTTCCAAAACAACACCTTAGAAACACAGAAATGAGCTTTAAATGGCCTCTGTAATATTCTAGGCTTTCTAACAATTAACTACATCACAGTTAGATGCTTGGTGAGTGCTAACACACTTGTGGATCGCCAAGAGAAATGGGAAATGGTACCAGAAAGCCCCATAAAACTCTCTCAGTCTGACAGCATGAAAAACACCTGGTTTATGAACAGTGACAGAGGGTAGAGAGGGTTTGTGGTTTGGGTTTCCACTCCTGAGGAAAAACAGAGCCACTGTTGGCGCTGTCATCTGTGAGCACCAACCTTACCCAAAGCTGTGCTGATAAAAACCTGGTATCATGCCAGGCTGACATGGCACATGCCAGGTTATCTGCCCAGCAATGCAGATGCTCACCCATGCATTTCCCCAGGGTGCTGCCTACTGAGCCTTGCAGTGGTTGAGCAGTGTTTGCAATAGATCTTCTCTGCTTTCAGCTCCCCCGTGAGACTCCTATTCCTGGAAATGACCCAGCCATGACTGTACAGGTGGTCCAGGTGCTGGTGTGGGGGTGCAGCCCTGGTGAAACTCCGTCCTCTCCTGCAGGCTCCCAGGTGAGTCTCTCCTGCTCCCGATGCCTTGGTGCCCATCTGTGCTTTCCTGCTCACAAAGCCATTGGGAGATGAAAACTTGGAAGGCCGTGCAGATAAATGCTCTGCCCTCTCGCTGAGAGTTAACAGAAACCAAAGGGCTGTCATCTAGACCATGGCCTCTTCTTTCTATCTCACACGGTTCAATTTCATCTAGACCCTCACTGCGTGATGTGGGGCTGCAGGGTATATGAAAGAGACATGGCATTTAGAGGGTGCTATGAGAATGTGAAGCCCATGGCAAAGGGATTTTGCCCTTGGTTTCACCCTGGCACTGGGAGGACTCATCTTCATGCTACGGAGAGGCCACCAGTCCTTGACTCCCAGAAGTGACCTTAGTGAGGTGTGTCATTTCCTGAGTCATTGGGGAAATCTGGGGCACTGAAGGGCACATGTAAAGCCTGTCAGAATATGTCCCTGCAAGCTCATGAAGATGAGGTTGAAGATCATGTGCTATGGGATGAGGTTGAAGATTATGTGCTATGGGGAGCAGAGGGCAAGATTCAGTGTCCCAAAAGATTCTGCTGTTCCTGCTCTGAGGCACAGGGATGCCATTACTTTTGGGATGCCATCTCTGCTCCCCTAGCAGAGCACAGCAAGCAGCAGCAGAGCAGAGGGCAAACAGAAACACTTGAGAAACAGATATTCTTGGCTTTGGAAACTTCAGTAATACTGCAAAGCAGTTTCAATAATTAACTCTTTTCTGACTTAACAATTTTGCGTCATGGGCCAGAAAACACCAACAATTTGTTCAACCCCTGTTTTAAATTCAGATGGAAGTGAAACTCTGAACAGCCTGCCTCACAACACTGAATCACTGAGGTCATTTATACAGAAAAACAAGTTAATCATGTTTGCAGCATATAATAGGAAGATATGGCTCTCACAGTTTCCCCAGGGAGTAGCTTAACACACAGAATGGCAAGTGACTTCCTTGCAGAAGACTTCTATTCTACATGAAGTTACAATTTTTCTTGGCCTTTCCTCTTTTGATGTCCTTTATTTCTTCCTTCTTACCCTTTTTGCATAGAATTCAATTCCACCTCAGCCTGAGCACAGGATGGAGATGTGCTGGGGCAGCGCTGTGGGGACGGCTGGGTGGGGAGAAGTCAGGGTGATGCAGCCTGGGAGTGAGCCCAGACACTTTTATTCCTGGATGATGTGACAAATGCTGCTCTGGGTACCTCAGTGCTATTATTCTGGTGTGTTGACTAAACTTAGATTACTCAGCCAAGCTCAGGAACTGCAGCAGGAGAAATGGGACGTAAGGATATGCATTGCCCCACTGGCAGACAGCGGTCCTCCAGCTGTGCAACTGCCTCTGCATCTCCAGCCCAGTACGCTGGATACTTGCCTTGAAACAAAGGTAGGTGTAGCATGATGTGGCTTATTCCACTCTAGGAGGGAAAGAAGGAGATGGCTGGATCTAAAAGAGGACCACCATCAGCCCAAGCTGTAGTTTCTGCAGGAAGGGGAAGTTAGGATATCATTCTGGCACTGTGCAGGGCAGTTCTAAACCAGTATTTCAGCTCTTTCCTGCTCTCTCTGACTGACTTTTTACAGATCTAGTGGATTCCAGAAGTGCTACCACAGTCAGCTTCATTCCTCCTGTGCCAAGAGCTGTTTTGGGGAGTTAAAGCTTGGACCACATCCCCTAGCCTTGTCCAAATCCTAAGGATACTCCATCTCGGTTTGAAAACTTCTATCGCCACCTAGTGATGCCCCCTTCGAGAGCCTTATATTCAGGAGCTGCACCGCTGGGACACGTGTCTCATCCCCTGCAAAGGGGGATACGGATAAAAAGGGGATAGGGATTTTCAGACCAGCTGAAAGCAAGGCTATTGAAACCACTTCTCGGTGGACTGGCGGACTGATCTCATATTGAACCAGATCCCTGCTTTCCTGTGTCCAAACCGTGCCTGAGCCTGCACCAATGGCTGGGAGGGCACAGGGGTTATGTGCTAGCAGTGGTCACAGTGCCTGCCACCTTGTCACTCCTTGTTCTGTTGGCAACCATCAGTTACCCCAGGGAACATTAACCAGTGTTCACCGACACAGGGACAGGATTTCAGTGATGCTCAGCTTAAATCCCCAAGCTAGTGTGATTGCCCTCTCACAGGCTATATTAGGAATATAAATGTCCCAGTAATTTGGTCTTACAAGCATTTTATGAGCACTGCAGCTTTACTGCCCCAAAATATAGAACAAACCTGGAAAGTAATCAGGTGCAAGAATTAATGTGACCCAGAGGAGAGACATGAACTATACAGCATGTCAATGTTTACTAGGCAAAAATAAACTCATTAAGCTTCTCACTAGAAAAAGTCAAGCACTTGTCAATTCACCAAATTTCATCTACTGTAGCTGAATTTTCTTAAATAGAAAACTTTTAAGAGATGATGAAGTTATTTGTGCTGTAGGAGCAGGAGGATCCAGATTCACAAGATGAAAAATAAAACATATATGAAAGTAAACCCCAACTCAACAGCATCCCTGTCTCATTGGCACTGTTCTTCCACTCAGCTGTGCAGCAGCCACAGGTTCCCACCTCGCCTGGTTTGGTTTTCACAGGTAGAGTCATGCAAGCAGATCCAGGCTGCAAAGATGGAACAAGGAGCTCTTTGCCCTGCCCCAGGCACTTGTTCCCATCCCCATGGACAGTACATCTCCATCTCGCTCCTGCCTGGGACTAGATCTGAGTTTAAAACGATCTCACAATAAGACTGAATAAATTTGGCAGTGAACACGTTGGGATAAGGAACTGGAGAGCTTTCTGCTGCAGTGCTGCTGAGCCTCCAATCCCAATCCTGCAGTCTCAGTGTGCTGTGGAAGGACACCCTGACATCCGTGGCTTGCTTTCTTTTCCATTTTAGAGCTCAATTCCATTTTCTTTTAATTCACCACATTTTCCATTCCAGTCTCTTCCTCCTTCTATTTCCCCATGGGGTACCCAAGCACAGCTGTAGGCACTTGCTCGTACTGGTGGCTGGGTAGCACGCTGGGCATATCCACACCAGGCACATCCAAGCTGCTGAATCACCACACTGCTGTGAAAATGCCGCTGAAATTTTCTTGTCTCTGTGCCTCTCCTGATACGCAGCATTTCTACTTCTCACTTTGGTTCCCGGTTTCACTTTCATCCAAATGACTTTTCCCCTACAATAACACCACCCAGATTTTCACCAGGGGTGACTCAGTCCCAGTTATTTCCCTCCCTGCACAGCACAGGAGGAGGCAGGTATTTGCTCTTACAAGCTGAGATGATACCAAATGCAGCATGTTTCTGGTGTGTGGGGTCCTCCAGGACTCCATATCAGTGGCCTTGGAGATCTGCCTGGAGAGGTCCAGGCTGGCCTTTCTGTAGTGTGTTGGGACTGCCCTGCTTTTGCCTGCTTTCCATAGCTGCAGCCTTCATCCAGCCAGTTTGCCTGTGATTCTGCCTTACCTTTTGCCCTCCTCACTTCGGGGGGCTCCCACCTCCTCCACCTAACCCTAAACCATGCCCAGACTTCATCTGTTTCGCCTCCGCAGCAGTGTCCTGGCTTTCTTCTTTGTAGTCCAGAGCTCTTGTTGCAATACACTTTGCTCTGAGAAGGCTTTTCATACTACCCAAGGATTTTCTGATTCTATGAGATTCTTTCCCTGACACCAGAATGCCTCACAGTTTCTGGTGACATCAGTTGGAAGTGCACAGAGATGGACCTAATCAGTACACGCCTGTAAAAACACCCTAGTAAGAGAGGTTTTACATTTATTAGGTTTGTTTAGTGACTTTTTAAAAGAAAAGTGTGTGCTTTTCTGAGTGGGGACAAAGTTGGTAAAGCAATGCTGTGTATTAAATGCAAGAGAGTGTGAAATACAAACATTTTGTTTAACGGCTGAGACTTGGAGGATTTTTAATGGCTTCTTACCCCAGAGCTGGAGTTGTTGTTATTTCCTAACAGTATCAGCACTGGAAAGAACATTTATGGAACCACATTTTATAACCAGAAGGGAAGTAGCGGGGTTTTTCTTGCCTTGGGAGAATTTGCAAACTTTATGTTGAGGTTTTCTTGGACTTTCCAGTGAGGTCACTCATGGTGGAAGGCAAGGGACAAAAGCATAAAAGCTGGGATAAAAATAAATAAACTGAGTGAAGTAACCTCAAAGAGAACTACAAAGAGATACAGAATTGAAAAATAAAAGAAAATATTCACTGTTACTAGAGATGATCTGGTTTTATTGTTTATGTTTTAAACTTGGTCAGAATCTTAAAACGAGGTCCTTGGGAGTGCTCTTAGCTTGTGCCATCACTTCAAAGAAGCATTTTAGAGACTGCTCATGGCCAAAAAATGCCCACTAGGTGCAGGGGATTTCCAGTGCACTTCAAGCCAGCAGTGCAGAAGGGTTGTAAGAAGGTAGCTTCACATGCAAAACCCACAACCCATTTACCTCTGAAATCTCTTTCTGAAATCTCTCAAAACATAAATGTTGACTGTCGCTGTTTTACCCCAAGACAGCAAAAGCTTGGACATGGTGTACTCATTCTGAAATACACAGGGAAAAGAACCTACAGACTAAAAAGTATTCAGGATCCCTCCTCCACCATTTGGCAAATAACCCCAAGATATTATAGAATAGCCTTCCCCCATCAAATAGCTGCTTCTGGAGAATCTGTGGTCAGAAACAATCAGTTTTCCTAGTCCTTCTTGAGTATTGATTCAGACCTTGTTGATTAAGAAGACCACTGGGCTGTCCCTCGCTCTTCCCCTCCTGGCACTGAAAAATAACTCAATTATTCCTTGCGTTTGCAGAATGCCTGAGTTGTGCAGGTATCTCACAGGGTTGTAGTACTTGTGCTGTGATATTGTAATCTTTAGGTTCACTCCATGTGTGGGGTTCAGGAGGGTGGACAGCACCCAGGGACCCTTCCTGGAGGGCCCCCACCAAAACCCTGCTGCAGGCAGAGAACAAAAGGAAAAATATTGCATCATTTTGGGACTTCCGAGTTTTCAAAGACTTCTCCAGCATTTAGCAAGGAGAGGATTTTAAACAGAATGCTTGTTCTCAAGCTCAGAATTTGTGATGAAGGGAAAGTAGTCTGCAGTGGGTTTTGAACAAACATGAAGACCTACAAGCTCCTATAAACAGAATTTGCTGAATGAATGGGTGTTCTGTAGCGAGAGCATGCCAGTAAGGTTAAATGACGTCAATACCTGTGCTTATGGCTCAGATGGAAAGATAATATGCCCAGAAGGAATCAGAACTTATCCCATCCAGTCATTATTATCACTGTCCAGTCACAAAATCACTTGCTTGCACAGCCAGATAGAGTCTGCACAACACTGTTAACCTGTTGACATATTAAAGAGGAACTATGGATTTCCCAGAAGCTCATTATCACTTCCTTGACAACGATGTAAGGACTTAAATATACATGCAACATACCCCACTATCTCCCCCTTCATCTGCAGACAGGATCGTGAAGGTTGAGCAGAGCCATTTTCTGTAACCAGCTTTGCTTTTGTTGGCAAAGGGTTAGTGTTCCAGGTGAAGAGAAGTCGCGGTGTAAGGAAGAGACTAGCTGCCTTCTCTCAAGAAAAACCTTATTAGTCTATAAAAAGATGGCCAGGAACTTCCTCCCTGACTGACTGTATTACAGCTTCCTTCAGCCTGCAAATTAAAACTGCCCTTTGGCTGCTCTGCTCTGTATGCACTACAGTCCTTATTAAATAACATTTGACTGAAAAGGATCTGGAAAATCAAACAGAGTTTACAACTGCTTGATAGAGAAAAATACATACAGATAAGCGCTTTCATGTTTCAATAGCAACAACAAGATCTATGAAAATAATCATCAGTATACAATGTGATTTCCTTGAAGTAGAAACCACTGGTCGTGTCTTCTACAAGCCTGGTACTTGTATCTCCAAGTCATACACAAACCACTTACTAACCACTGGCACCTTGCTCACAGCGGTTTCCAATGAAAGGAGTCCTCAGTCACTTGCAGTTTTCCCAAGCTTTTTTCACTATTAATATTTTTTGTAACTATGTTAGTTTAAGGATCTCTAGGTCTGTCATTAGCGGAGTTTAGAAGCAGCTCTTAAATCCATGTAAGTTTGCAAAAACCTCATCATGCTGAATCCTTTAGAGTGACATTTCCTGGGGCTTGGGGGAATGTGGTCAGGTTTGAGGGTTTTTCTCATAATTTGGGCAGAAATTATTTACTTCTATTTAGGACCAAGTGAAAATCTTATGTTTCCCATCAAGATTTTTGCTTGGCATTGAGGTGGGGATGAGCTGGCACTGGGAGGATGCAAGGCTCTCTGGTGGTTTTCATGCTGGATCTTGTGGGAGCAGCGTATTGACATTTTCTGCATAGGTGAGCTCACCATCCCGGCAGTCTGAATTTGGGACTTGGCTTTGCAAGGATGCTTCTGCATCACTTCTAGACGCAAACATTCACAAAAGCAAACACTGCTAATGCTTTCTTTTAAAAGCCCTTGCAAATCTCTAACTTGAGTTAATTTATTTTAGAACTAAAAGAAAACGCAGTGTCTGCTGATCTAATATATACCAGCAAAAATATTTCTGTCTTGTATGCCTATAGAGTGAAAGTCTTAGACATGGAAATTATTCTATTTAAAGTCATTTAAACCCTGCCCTAAAATACTTAATATGCTTTCCTTCCTCTTTAAAAAACACTGCTTCTCTATTCATGTTGTAGCAATGCTAAATCTTGCAAATTAACCCAAATTATGCAATAACTTGCTTTTTTTTTTACACTCCCTAACTCTTGGAGTCAGCAAATATTTATGAAAATAGACCAGTGCTGATGGCTGCAAGATGTGTCTGCTTCTGCGAAATCTGTGTGCCTTAAGCTGTCAGAGGCTGGAAAACAGTCTCATCATCCCCATACTTGCATTAGGAAACTTTGTGGTCTCAAAGCTAGCGTCAGGCACTGGAGGGAGGTAGGCCTGACTCCTGCTTTCACAGCACCTCAGCACTGCCCAGGCTGATTTCTCATTTTGGGAATGTCACCACGTTTCCCCAGTATTAGGGGTTGTTCTCTTCACATTCTGCTTGGGGATTTTCAGATGATTCATTGCTCTCAGAAGGTGCAGGCAGGCACCCAGGAGTGATGGGCACAAGCCAAGGAAGGAACAGAGGCAGCATGGAGTGTCCTCATCTAGGTCCTCTGCCCCATGGTTAAGGACTTTGGCTGTTTTTTGCAGAGCAATACACTCAGTCCATCTGTCACCACTGCCCCACCCCTGGCAGTGCTCAAGGCCAGGGTGGATGCAGCTTTGAGCAACCAGCTCTGGTGGAAGATGTCCCTACCTATGGTAGTGGGGCAGGAACTAGATAATCTTGAAGGTCCCTTCCAACCCAAACCATTCTATAATGATTATGCCAGATGGGACAGGAAGATGGCATGATCCAGTGAAAGAAACAGTGATAGGAAAAGAGGTTTAGGTTGGCTATTAGGAAGAATTTCTCCACTTAAATGCTTGTCAAGCACTGGAACAGGGAAGTGGTTGTGTCACCAAGACTTTAGTGTTGGACTTGGTGGTATTAGGTTAACAGTTGGACTTGATGATCTTAAAGGTCTTTTCCAAACTAAATGATTTGATGATTCTATGATTTCTTCACATTGCTTCACTCTCACCTGGATATCATCTCCTTCCCCGTCTCTTTGCCAAGTGATGGTGGTTCTGGAGGGCAGGAAAGCCTTTCCTGTTTGACTCACGTTTGGCCAGGGGTCTCTCTTGCGGGGGTGAGTTTGGGAGAGGTGCCAGTGTGCTGACCCCAGCAATAGTGCTATCCTGTTCACGCTGTGGGAGGAGCAGTGTTAAAGAAGATCTATGTTTTACAGGGAAACTGGAAGGGTTGGTTCTCTTCTGTTCCATGGGAAGCGTGTCATAAGAGGAAAGGCTGAGAGAGCTGGGTGTGTTCAGCCTTGAGAAAAGAAGGCCCAGGGAGGGACTTATCACCCTGTTTCAGAATTTAAAGGGTAGCTAATTAAAAATATGGAGACTCCATTTATAAAGGAGTCACACGGAAAAGGCAAGGGGTAATGGGCGCAAGTTACTGCTGCAGAGATTCCAACCAGACACACAAGAATAAAGGGTTAACATTGTGCCTGCTTGCTTAAGGAGTCCCTGTGCTTGGTGAAGCAGAACCGTAGGATTCAAAGTTGCTAGAATGGTGAAGCAGAATTGTAGGAGTTACAGCTGCTAGGCAGAATTGTAGTAGATAAGATTCATAACTTAACATTTAAGACATTTTTGTTTAAATAGTATCTTTAGAAAGAAAAGGAACAAAAGATAGCCAGAGTAACAAAATTTGCAAACTTGACGATTTTCTGCTTTAAGATACATAAAACCACCTTGTACTGAACCTGAGATTTGGATAGGAGCTGTAACCCTATCGGGTCTGCGTGAAAGCAAGAGGTTACTTGCAGTGATGAAGAGGAACTACAGGCCTTCATCCTCATGACCCCCTAACGACCACCACCAGGAGGCACTGCGCAGGCGCACCAATGGGACTAATGACAGAAAACTAATTATAATACTAGACGGGAATAGGTTTTGCATATGTATTAGGCGTGAAGCACTCTCATGTTTAGGTAATCATTATATGTAATATAAACGGAGTGGCAAAGGAAAGGTGCGCATGCTTTTGGAGGAGCAATCCCCATGCGCCTCAGCACTGAATAAAAGCATACCTACTTTACAACTCTAACAAGCGTATCACAATCAGCCAGTGGAATAATACCCCCAGGAAAGTGGTGGATTCTCCAATGCTGGGCACTTAAGATTCAGCTGGACAGGGTGCTGGGACATCTGTCTTTTCCAGAAAAGGCTGGACCAGATGATCCTTGAGGTCCCTTCCAACCTCGTATTCTATGATTCTATGATATGATTATGTTCTACATCGTTTGGAGCGGGCAGGGCACCATAGCCAGGGCTATGGGTAACAAGCTGTGGACGCACTGCCTGCCCACCCTGGCCAGCCGGGCTCAGCACGCCACGGGGGCTTCCAGCGCTGCAGCACCGCGGCCAGCCGGACCCTCCGGTCATCCCCTGTCCCCCCGGCCTAGCGGCGCAGCCCAGCTCCGCGCAGCGGCGGTCGGCAGGTGGCAGCGCTCCCTCTGCCTTTGAGAAGGGCGCACCCTGCACCATGGCGGTCCTCCCGCCTCTGGGGCCCCTTCCGCCCCGGCCCCGGCAGGCGGGCGCATTCGGGGACCAGTAGTAGGCTCTAGGGCTGCGGTGATAGGGTGAAGGGCTGGGTTCTGGAAGTGCCCCTCCGCGTGTGGTGAGCACAAGGTCAGGGCAGGGGCGGGAGGCGCCCAAAATACAGGGCTGGCCATACGGAGGAGTATTTAATGTGCTGTCTGAAGAGGGCCAGGAGAGATAAGTGACATGTCTGATAGCATTCATAGAGAAAGAGCCCCACACAACCCCACCCTCATTTTTATGAGCTGCGCTTGTATGGCAGGAGACAGCCAATGTTGGTTAAAGAGCACAGCAGCAGATAGGGATCTGTAGCCCGAGGTTTTACGTTGGCTTGATACATGACCTTGGGTGGGTTATTTGAGCTCTGTAAACAAAGACTGCTTGGCCGGTTCTGCATCACTTGGGGGTAGGTCTCTTCACTCCCTTCTGCACTCTTTCTTTCCAAGAAAGTTGCCATGGGGCAGCAGGAAAGTGCTTGCATGCCAAATAAAATAGGTGCTTTGTGGGAAGTACAAGAGTCCTGTAATACACAGCTACGGAACAATTTGACCTCTCTTACGACAATTTATCATTGGATTATTTTTTTCTTTTCCCATTCTAATATGTCTTCATATGGATCTTGTTCAAGCATATCTAAGCCCTCTTGTAAGCCTGATATCTGCTTGGCTTCAGTGAAATCACAAGGCAGTAAGTGCCAGAGATAATGTGATATAAAAACTCCTTTCTGTTTTTCATTTTAACTTTATCCTCGAAAGTGTAACTTTTCCGTTTCATTGAGTTACACAGTTCCCGTGTTTCCCGTTGCTTTTCTATTACCTCTGTCATCATTTTCATTTCCTTTCAGCTCCCACTATCTCTGCATCACTTCTTGTGAAAGATTGACCAGAGCTGAGCAAATTATTCTTGTCAGGGTAGACTTAGGATTTACACACATTTTCAAACACTTTTCCATTGACTTTAAGTGAGCTATGACTAATTGTAGTATATAAGGTTTCAACCTGTGAATATCACCGCATTTTCATCAGTTTCAGGGCAAACTCTCAAACCCCTTGAAGCCAAAGGACATTGTGCTGGGAACACAGAGAAGTTTGTGTCAGGCTGTATGGGTGCAGCTCAGCTCACAGCTGAATGCAGGTGTCCCAACCTGTAAGATGAAGCCCTGCCATGTCCATGCTCCAGAATAAGACCAGTTCCAAGAAGGACCATAAGTACCATAAGCATGTCATGATAGTGCAGTCACTATCGTGCTGTGAAATGAGTATAGCCAGAACTGTATCATGGGTAGGTTGACAGGCACCAAGTGAAACAAATACGTGACTTCATCCCTCTTTGCCACATACAGTGGAAGTTCAAGTCCTGTTGTCATTGTGCCAGGTGAAGAGTGTCAACACCTGCCTTTGGAGTGCTGGCACGACTTGCAGATGTACAGTGACCACTGCAGATGGTGGCTTGAAGGCTCAGCTCTGCGTAGCATGGAGGGGCAGCATCAATCGGCACGGGAAAACTGGCACAGAAGATTTTTCTGACCTGGGGAGATCCAGCCCAGCAATGTAGTTGGTCTGGACAAATGCAAGTGTCTAGACTTCAGCTGTGCCTTTAGGAGTTCTGCTGGATATAATAATCTGGCATGTCTTTTGGGGGAGAAAATGACCAAGGCAAAGCTGTTCCTGCAATTGAAGGATATGAGAGGAGACACTTTTATAACCATCAGAGTAATCCTAAACAAATCTTGAAACTTTAATGGGAGTCATTTTCACATATTTCCTGTAATTTGTAATATTTATTTTGATATACATTCAGAAAGTTTATGTAATATTTTTCATGCATGAGCTACTTTTGGCAAAGTACAGAGATCTTCACATGCATACAAATTTGCTATTACGATTAGCCAAGCTTTAATAAATGACTTGTAATAGCAAATATTGGCCATATGTTTGGAACAGAGATGTGCCAGGACCACATTACCCAGTACTTCAGCATGGAAATATCTACTTATTGCAGATGACCTGACCTCAGCTGGCCTTTGTGTGACTGCTGCAGAAATCGGTCTGACCTGTGGCCCTGCTTTCTGCCTGGAAAGCTTTTCCAGACTGTACAAGATTGCAGCTTTAGGGGCCAGATTCCTGATTTGTAGCTTGCTTTATACTCTGTGTTTGTCATTTTCCTGTGGCTATGTAAGAGAATTGTGTTTTGGCTTTGAGGATCTTTTGCACAATGTGGAAAACACTGGCCAACAGGGACAAGAATTCATCTTGCTGTCAATCATGTAACAACAGGGAAACTCTCATCAGAAAGAGTAATTCTGGATCTGAATCCAGCTTGTTATGTCCACTAGCAAGAGTGATTTATTTCTGCAGTTAATTGAAAACAATGCAAAAAAAAAAAAAAAAAAAAAAAAAGGCTGGAATTAAGTAAGGAATATCTAGAAATGGAAGTCTCTGTGCCTCCATACCCATGAGAAGGCCATGGGCAGGCAGTCAGCGTGTGGCACAGCTGAGGATGCTGGTGAGGATTCTCAGTTTGCAAAAACCTGGAGGCATCAAACTGCAGCTAGGCTAAATCTTCTCTTTTAGAACATGTATATGTACCAAGTAGACCAAATTGAGTTCAAATCGGAGTAGAAAGCGTATCGGTTTCCAGGTGATTCTGAACCATGCTTAGCACATGGCAGAGTGGTGTATGACCCTAGCGTTGCCCCTTCAGCAGGCAGTGGCCTCTGGACGAAGGGTCTGGCAGGTAGAGCTAGGAAGTTACGGGAAGCTCCGGGAAGTTACATTGTTTTCTAGCACCATCTAGTGGGTAGACAGCCCTGCAGGTCACTCGAGGAACTCTTTTCCCCTTACTGCAGTTTTAAAGGAATAGTTACAAAAGCTCACTCGAGCGCTACTCTTTTTGCCATTCATGCCTTAGCAGCATTGTTTCACGAAACGATGTACTGATACGCGAACAGGCAATCCGCCGCGTCCCTGCAGGCACAGCACTGCTGAAAAGCACCAGGAGATCTCAGTTTAGCATCAGCCCTTTGCAGGAACTTGACTGGACAGGCTCTGGATGAAACTCAGCATTTTGTAAGGAAAAAATACGTTTGACAAAGCTGCTACTGATGTAATTTTGCTGCCTGAAATACACGGGACAAGCCAGATGTAAGCAGATATGAAAAAAAAAAAAAAAAACAAACCCCAAAACATTAATTTTCTAGTATTTATAGCATGGGTGTCACACGCTGCAAATGTGCCAGGATTTTCTTGGCAGTTGTTTCCCCCCTTGTTTTGAAACACTCAAATAGTAAACAGAACAGATAAGGCTCAGCCACAGCTGACAGGAATATGTGAAAAGAAGCGGTGAACAGCAAGACTGCCTGGAGCCCTGAGCAGTGCTGTAACTGAAACTGGTTTTATAGGTTGTGTTCAAGTCAAACAATCTTTAAGCTAAGCTTTAACATGGTTTTCGCTGTCAGTATGTGTAGAAGAACCAGGCTAACAGGTACCTTTCAGCAAAAGCTCAGGCCTCATCCTGTTCTACCTACTCCAAACATGGATGCAGATGTTAGTTTCCACCCAAGGGAGGGATGCAAATTTAGATGTCACATCAAAACGTAGAGGGGAAGAAAAATATAAGACAGAACTGTGTCCTTGCTTAGCAGCATTCCTCAAATGCTCTAACCAAACATGCTCTAGTGCCAAATGTTGGAGTTGCTGAATTGTTACCTTAGCAGATTTGTACCTTATTCACTTAGACTTGGAACGGAATTTGGCCTCTGGATTTCAGAGATGTTGGAGAAGCCTGTCTTTTGTGCTCATGGAGGTTTTTTTTCTGCAAAGCACTTGCATTGCTGTTAGAGCTGTATGTTATTATTGCAGCAACTAGCTGCCTTCTTTTTTCTTTTTCTTTTCTTATGGGTTCTTCCAGACCTCCTGGCATGCAACTTCTGTTGACTTCTGGGGAATTATTTTCAGTTCCTGCTGACTGAAAGAACTCACTCACTGTATGTAAACATAAATTGCTTGTGCAAGAACCAGTTGCACAATGATGGCGAACACAGTCAAAAAAGGGCATTTGACTGGATTTGGCATTGCGTTAATCTACCACGCACTATGCAGATGCTCCTCCAAATGTAGGTAACATGCAGTCAGCCCCATGTTTTCTCATTTGAGTCCCAGGGGAGAAGGTTGTTAGAGATGTTTCCAGCAGGACAGAAATGACGGGACTCCCTGTGCAAGTGACTCCTGCTCTGGGAAAGCCCTCTGAGGCTCTTGCAGCCAGCACAGCAAGGGCTTTCTTTCTCTGGCCAGGCTGTTGGCTTCTTCAGGTCTGCCTAGACCTCTGCTTGGAAATCCCAGGAGTTTATTTTTCTGTACCTTATTTTGGGTTTAATCAGGCACAGTTTATCCAGGCTTCAGCTGAGTGGATTTCATTTGTGAGCAGAACGGCACCCAGTTTGTACAGTGCTGATGTAAACATCAATCTCAAATAATCAGTGCATGTGGCCAGTTAATCTTGCTGGCTTCAGATGGAAATGTGCCAAGACTCTTCTGCAGTGGTGAGGCCAATACATTTGCACGTTATTTGCACTGAATGTTCAAATATTTCTGTATCCCAGTCACAGTTTCCCACAACAGTTCTTTTAAGAGTTATACATGTTTTGGATGGAGCTGAGCACAGAATATTTTTAGTTAATATATAAATTCACAGCAGTTTTGGAGCAATTGAATCAATTTGGGTCAAGTTTGATAAATCATTTTGATAAAAAGAGGGGAGAAGGCCTGGAAAGCGTTTTGTTTAACAATGATATTTTCATTTTGAAATCAGGCTATATGTAAAAATGAAAAAAATAAAATCAGCCCCAAATACTTTTTTCCACTTAACAGCTGAAAAAACCCTCAAACTGTTTTTCACCCAGTTCTACTGAAGAATTTGACAGGGGTTGGTGACCTAGTAGGCACATCTCAATAGGAAAAGAAATACTTTTGGATTATTTGTGGTTGACCCTATAATGGTTTTACCCTCAGGACTGTCACAGAGAGTTTTACACACACGAGTCTTGTAATACACATGTACCTCTGAAGAAATTGCTATGTAGGTGACCATCCATTCCACATTACTTCCGACGGCTGATAAATCACTGCACCAAGAGGAAAATGTCTGTAAGACAAGAGGCAGGATTCTTTCTTGGCAACATCTCTGACAGTCCCTTGGTCAGGGAATTTCAATGGCAATGCACATAAAATGAAGCTCTGCCTCAGCTCTCAGCTCGGGCTCAATATCATTCCAATATCATCAGTATCACAAGGAACACTGTGAAGAAGTTTGTCAGGTCTTGCCCTTTTTTCACACCCGGGTGCCTTGCTGAGGCATAGCTATCAAGTTTTCAAATATGACTACTTATAGCATATGGGGCAGACAAAAGCATCAAATGTAGTTGACATAGGGGTGTTGCACTAAGGCACTTGAGGATAGAAATTTCCCGCACTCCCATTAACATGGCTTATAAACATCTGATTTATGATACAATGCTGTCAGTGCTTTGGCTTGTTCATGTTTGCACAAGAAAGTGAGGTATATAAATACACTCCCAACATATATAGATATATACTTAGTGAATGATAAATATTTAATTGTGAATAAATGCTCTGATCATTTTAATCCATCCTCTGGTCATGTTCTGACTTCTGTTTGCTTCTTCATTATTCACAAGCCTTTACTGAGTAACACAGACAAACCATTTTCAGACTATGAGTTTTCTGGGAGTCATTCACTTAAGCTATTCACTATTCATCTTTTGTGGTAGAAGACTGGCTACTTAAACCACACAGTGGTTTTCCCCTAATTCCTAACTGGGTATTTATAAACAGTAAAATAAAGACAGACGAATTGTGAATGCTTTTCTTTGATTGTGAAGATCCTGTTTGCCTGCCTATGTGGGCATGTGTCCCAAGAGCAGCCTTGCCCGGAACCATGTACATCCGTACAAACATGCAGAAATTTGGGCTTTGGGGAAAGGTCTGTCAACATAAAGGAGCACAGCCTACAGAACCCATATTTCAAGACATAGAATCTACTATATATGTGTTTCTGGATGGGATCTAGCAGTTTTAATGTTTGCTTTACAGCACAGAATAATGCTGTATGTTCTTATTTTAAAGGCTTTGGTCTATCTGCTACTTTCTGCACATGTGTACCCCTCTTAGTCACAGTGCTGTCTCTTTAGGTGACTCCTTAGCACCTGCATCCCTGGGTAGGGCTGTGGTGCCAACGTTAAAAGTCATAAGAAAGAGAAAGACAGATTTTCATCATTGTGGTTCAGCTGAAGAAGGATAACAGTCTTGGCCACAGCTGAACTGAAAGAAGGGGGGCACACTTGTGTTTTGTCAGAGAGGTCAGGATCCTTGTTTGGCTGACTTCTGTGCCTCTACCAGGGGGTGAGAAACAGGGAGAGGAGAAAACTGGTGGGAAATCTCTCCACTCAATGTGTTCTGGAGCTCTGGCACTGTCACCCAGGGACAATCCCACAAAGAATGGTGTACATGTGGTTGCTGTTCATGGAGCAGAACTGCATAGGATAAAAGTGCTTTTGCAACACTGTGTGACCTGATTCTGCTAACTATTGAGGTCCCAGTGTTTGATGGTTTAGGGTGGACTCCATCTCTCCTACTGTTGGATTTCCTCTGTGCTTATTCCCCTCTTTCCATCTCATAAGGGTCATAGATCACCTCTGACAGTGCTAGTTTCCCTCTGCAAACCACAGGGATAAAGGCTCAAATGCAGACATGGGCATTTACCTACACTTGCAGTTATTGCTCTTGCAACACATGGATGTCCTTAAGGATCTGTCCATGTATCTTGGAGGAGCTAAAGATTCTCTTTACTTGTTCACAGAAGAGTGTGAGCACCTTTGAGAGGTTTCTCCCAGGTTGACTGAGAGAAGCCTGTCTAGTTTCATGCGATAGTGATGGGTTTTCACAATCAACTGGGGATGATTCATGGAGCTAAGGAGAGATTAAGTGAATGAGTGCAATGAACTGAGATTATTTAGCTTTTATTAGTATTTTCCAGGTAGGGATTCTTCTGGGTAGCATTTATGTACTATCACCACTAGTACTGTGCTGCCCAGTCAGACTGTACTGAAACCCACTGGAGTATGTGAAAACTGCATGTCTGGAAAATTCTTACGTAAAAATATCCCGAAGTATCTATGGATTTTAGGGTAACATAGCAAGTGGCTGGGGATTTGTGGATTGCATTTATGCATGTACTTAAATTATGCTTATATGCTAGTCCTGGTGGCCGTACCTTTTTTTACCTTGTGGCTAGACAACAGTGATATCCTGGTGCAGAGGATGATGGATTTATTTGCTGCCAGTTAGGATATTAATTTTCTAAAATTTGTTTTGACTTTGTTCTATGTATCTATCTCAGAGTTTATTGCAGAGGTCACCATCATAAATAAGCTGATGGAAAAAGAGGAGTTGCCATGGTGATGTGCTAAGCAAGTAGTGTTTCATCTACTCAGATTTTCTTCTGAGCATTTGTAGGTCTGTAATTTAATAATAAAATAGTGAGTTGGACTGTGGATCCTATTGAGTAGGCATTGTAACTGTCACAGAGAGAAATCCACCCCAGCCTTGGAGAACGCAGGAACTTAAACCCATTTCATATAGCACCTTGCTCTTCCCAGATGTACAAGTAAGACACCACTGATTCTTTCTCCGTTACTTGCAGTGTTTTCCACTGGCAGACATCAAAGGGCTTTTATAAAGATGATCATTTGAAGACATAATATGGAGGCAGAGGGAGGCAAACTACTCATGAAACACTCATTATGCTTCCTTGTGCAATGACTTGCAGTGAGTTGCACTGGACAAAGAGAGGACTTCTGTGCTTCGGAAGAAGCCATCACTGGAGTGCTGTTGTGAGCTGCAGCCACAATTATGAGCTTATAGCAGAGCAAGGCAAGGGATTTGTGATTGCAATTGCTTCCTCAAAATGGTATCAGCACATTATGGTATCAGGGCAGTAGAAGAGAAGGGGAAGGCTGCTGTAGATGTGAGGAAAGAGATATGACTTGAAATGTAGTAGGTTTGACAAAACATGAGTACAGAAACCATCAGGAAGCATCCCTGAACTGGGGAAAGAAAAACAAACCTTTACTTTCCAGCCCAAGGATTAAACGTAACACCTTTGATAAAGGTTCTCAAAGCATGGGGATGGAGCACACTGGGGGTGTGAGGCAAGGTGGCCTTCTTCATTGGTTGTGACTTCCAAGTTGTTCTGCCCAGCAGAGAAGATCCAGATCAGTCCACTGACGTGGGGATTTTGTGCATACAGAAATCTTTCTCTGCCTCCAGCAAGTGAAGAGAAGCTGGGACTGTCAAAACCCCCAAGTGTTTCTTTAGTCTACCTGGGATGCATGTCAGAAGTTTTGAACAAGGTAGGCTGGTGGGCTGGGCTGCCCAAGGGCTGAGACAGGTCAGGGTGGAGTGGGCTGTGTCTTCTCCACAGACTCTCAATAAGGTGGGTCCAGTAAGACTGAACACTGTGTCTAAAATCTTCAGATGAGAACGCTTACTTCTCTGCAGATGCAACAGTGAAAACAGTGACTGAGCTGGCCAGTGAGTGTGCCAGAGAGCTATACTGGATTCTGCTTACTGCTGTGATGAGGTACAAGTTTCCATTTTCTCCGTGCAATGTCTGTAAACCCATGACCTTGCTAAAGAAGTAAAATAAAAAAATAAATAAAACAAGGCCTCATTTTGTGTCCATGTGAGATTACTTCAAGAGTCAGTTTTCAACCACAGTCAACAAAGTACCTTATGTTTATCAAGGCACATTTTCCATTATATATACAGACTTCTTTTTTTTTTAATATGAAAGGTCATTTTGAGAGCCCACAATACCACCCTCTCACGTAGGCCCAACAGAATTTCTGGAAATGTTTAATTTGTGTACTGCATTGAAAGCTCTCTCAAACAAAGTGTGCATCATTTAGTCTATTTATAGAACCCCTTGCTTCTCCTAAATACACTCTCATTCTTTCTCTCAGCTAAGAAAGCCTTACTTTCTTTTATCATCAGTTTTTAGTATTTTGTCGTAAGCATTAAAAAATAGTCAAACTTGTTCAAACCAAAGAGGAATGTCTGATATTTTCTGGTTTTTTTTGTGTTTTTTTTTTTTTTTTTTAATGTTAACCTGTAAAGGCTTTCTTGAGGACTTGGAAAACACAAGGTTTTTGGTCTCTTAGCATACATCACTTTCAGTCTACTCTGGTAGACTACAAAGAGTGCAGTCCAACAGCACCTTCAGTAACAACTGATCATCCTTGAGAAAGTAGACTTGCTTAAGTGTATGTAAGGACAGAATTGGGCCCTGTGCTTTGTTCTCAGCTATGGCCTTGACTCTGCTGTTGTGAGGTCAGGCCATAAAGAGAGGTAAGGAATGGTTACGAAAGTGGGCTCTCGGCTATGCTGAGCATACTTCAAAAATTTAATTTGGCCATGGAAATATTCCCATCACAGCAGTATTCCCTCTCGTTAAAAGAGAGAATATTGCCGTAGCCCATAAGCTCTGTAGGGGAGGAATTAACTTTTAAAGTGAACATTGCATTTGGATAGGAAATGAGCTTAGTGGGGTCTGTGTGCTAAGGAACTCATGCACTTTGATGCAAATACTCTTTTAAGTTTCAACCTATGCACAGAGTAACAATGGTCAAACACAGACCAGGAATTAATTACTGTGAAGTAGTTTCCAGTTAAAAAAAAAAATACTAGTTTATCATTCCTTTTTTTGGATGCTTTCTAGTGTCATATAATTGTGTTGATTACTAAAATAATTACTGAAATGAACCATGTAGGTTATTTTTCCAGATTGAGGGTGGAAAAAGAGAGGATCTTTCAAGCTGCTTTGCATTGCTTGTGGGAAGGTTCATCCATGCAAAGCCATATTTTGACCTGCTTCAGTGCTGGTTTACATGAACCTCCCAGTGCAGATAGTTGTAAGCAGAGCTGCAGCAAAGCTTCTTTGGTCTTTCTGTGCAGGACTTCAGGGTTTGTGGAGCCTGGCTGGGCTTATATCCAAAAGTCAAGCAAGGCTTATTTCATTCTACCTTGCCTTTGGTTTCTTTTTCTTGCTTTGGTTCACAGTAAGAAAATTAAAACAAAACCTTAGGGTTTGGTTGTATTTTCAGGTTGGGTTTAGTCCTAATAGAGGTATAAATAAGAAGTTGAAGTTTAAATTCAAGTATCTTTTTTGATCACTCATCTTTACATGATAGCTTTGCAGAATGGTGCTCTAATGTTGTAAAACAAACATACTTCTCCTGAATAATTTATTTGAGAATACTGAGGTAACATTTTCTGATATTTGCTCTATTAATGTTGGACCTCGTTGGTGAAAGGATAAATTGGAGTCCTGAAAATATTGTTTCAGCACTCATACAGCTTACTGGAATTGCGAGTACTATTTCTGCCAGTTAATACAGCTGAAGCATAACATTTTTATGACATTCCCAGTTGTTAATATGTTTTCTTTCTAACTGAAATGTGGCTCATCTGCTAAATGAACCAAGACTTACCTTAATCTTTTCTGGAGTGTTTCTAAGTCCAGATCGCTCTTCTTTTAATGAGCCTTAAGTTCCGAATTCTCCTCAGATCTTTCACATCAATCTGTCCAACTTAACATATGTATAAAACATGATTATTTTCAATTTCTGACTGAAGCATTTCCAATTACATACTTGGTTTGATCAGATTAAATTTTGCCTGTTTACTGCAGAATGTAGTCTGGATATACATGTAAGACTGAGTGTGTGTCACCTTGTTCTTCTCAGCATTTTTTTCCTGTTTTTTTATCATTGCTAGAGAGGATTCAGGAAAAAGAGAGACTATATTTGATGTTTCAAAGTGATTTTTTAAATCAAGCACTGTACATGCTCAGTTTGTTTATACTGAGGAATTTTTATTGCCATTTTAGCAGCTTCGGTGTAAGTACAATGCCTTTAAAGGCATCCTTTTCAAATGAAACACCAGGATTTGTGGTCTATGTTCTGGCAGAAGTCACTGCACTCTGAGAGCCACAGCAGAATCCCAGCTGCATACAGTCTAGAAGGATGAGTGTATTTCTTTAAATTTCATTATAATTTTATAGCTAGAACCAGTCTCAATTTGTTTGGGTTATTTCCGTCCTTCACAGAAATAAGGTGCTTTACCTTCTGTGCCAGTTTCTTATTCTGGCAGTGCATCTGCTTCAAGCTGCAGCTTATTGGCAGAGTGACGGTAAACTCCCGGCTTCTGCAGATGTTGTCAGCCTAGTGCCTTGATGTTGACCATGTCACCTTCTTGAACAGCTTTCCCAAAGACTAAATTTTCATTTTTCTCTCTCATTTTTATTCTTTTATTTCCTTGGCTCCTGCAGTCATTCACTTTCTGTTTTCACCATATTTGCTCAATTTTCTGTTAGGTTATTTCAAGCATGCCAACCATTTAAAGTATCACTCTTTTAAAAAAATAAATAGTTAAGCCTTTCCTTTCACTCCTTCAGTATTACAGACCAAGAGCATCTTGTCTTGCAAGATTGTAGTGAAGGCTCTTATGGAAAAATCCTGTATTGTGCAGTACATTACAGTGAAATTAGACTTTCCTTCATCTCTATTCGGATACCATCCTGAATGACAGTTGCTGAAGTGGCAGCTTTATCTCTCGTGCTTTCTACTTCAGTGTAATTTTGACCTCTGGCTTTCTATCATGGAGTCAAGAATTTTGTAGCATTTTGGACCCAACAGTAGTTTAAATAATCTTATGCTTTCAGAAATGAAACCTGGGCAAGCATCCCATAAGGTAGTGTCATCAAGTATTACAACAGTTCGTTTATTTTTGAACATGAGTAAGGAATGGCTCATTCTATTGAAATTCTTCACTGGGGCTTCAGTGATACTGTGCATTTGGTATCATACTTTATTGTCGCTATCCTGCATTTTCTTCTTCAAGAAAAGAAAAAAGAAAAAAAAAAGAAAAGAAAAAGAAAAGAAAAAAGAAAAGAAAAGAAAAAAGAAAAGAAAGAAAAGGAAGGGGAAAAAAAGAAAAAAAGACAAGACAGCATACCTCTGATGGCAGTGTCTTTGGCTGTACCATATGGTTTGACACTCCCCCTGCTTCTGGTTAACAAAGAGAGGTTCTGTTTTCACATAGCTGTTTGAAAAGCTGTCATGTGAGGTTCTCCCGTTTTTTCTCCAGAACAGGATCCAGTTGCTTATATGTACTGCAGGGGAAATTTAATTTTAGAAAGGGACCCAAACCAGTTATACAGCCCTGGTCACTGTTCCCAGAAATGAATTATATATAGGGACAGTTTTTAAGGTATGGACAGTAAATTTGAGGAGCAGGTTAAGGAAGGATTACCATAGGTCTTTACTTGCTTGAGGGAGCTGTTGAGGTGTAGGGAGACAACCCAGTCTCAGCTGCCCTGTCCCTGCATGGCTGCAGATGAAGGCAGTGCTGTTGAGCCATGGTCACTCACTCTACAGAGCAAGTCCAGGCACTAATCATCCAGTCACCTAAAATGCTGTGTAAAATATTGCTTTGTTTTATCTGGATGGCCATCTCTGTACTGGTCAGGTCAGTAAATAGGACACAGTTACAATCAGTTTCCACTCCAGTGCTGGCAAAGGCAACGGAAACAGTTCTCCAGTTCCTGTTTGGTTCCCGTTTAATCCTATTTAACTGCTTCTAGTTGCCGCAGGGCCTGGGAGGAGTATCTTCTATCCCCTACCTAGTATTGCTTCAAAGTCAGGCTAGAGCTGCTGGAAAGTGACCCAGGCAGAAACTGGCCATTCAAGCTAAGATGCTCAGGAAAAGAGCATGTGATTAATGGATTTAGTTGACCAGATGCCCCATGCTTTAGGGAGCACTGTAGAGCAGAGCCACCAAACACATGCAGGAAGCATTTCCATCACAGTGTTTGTTGCAGAACATGCTGGATTGCCAAAAAGCAGATGCCCTATTTCTTTCTTTAAAACCCTTTTTACAAATGAATTTCTTATAGTTAAAAAGTGATCATTACTGAACTCACTGAACAGCTACTGCATTTTTACACTCTGACTTGTTGGCAAAGACCAACTGGATGAGGACATTGCAGACACAAGTTTGTCTACATAAAGATTTATTTGTGTTCCTGTCCACATGATTAATGCTTGCTCCAGGGGGAAAGCTGTAGGTGAGAAGGGATGCTAAGCTACCATGATTTTCCATGCCCTCATGTAGAAGAAAATATCTCTTCTATCCTTTTATTTATTTTTTTGTCCCATTCAATCGTGTGAAGGGTTGCTAGAACAATAGGCACTTTAATCCAGTCATTTCATTGTAAATCACCAGGGTGCAGATTTTACAGTTCAGGTGTTACTGGTTTTGTTCTGTTCCTTCACTTTTCAGGCTTAAAATCGGCCAACACAAGCTTTCAGAAAATGAATAAAAAATTGCTCAGGACTGGGACATGGTTTACCAAGTGTAAGCCTGGGGAGGTGTTCTGTAACTCTGTGGTAAACCCCAGTGTATATAATCACAAAGGAAAAGCTGACAGACCTTTAGCTGTAGCTTTGCAGTAATAAAGTATTATTATTAATAGATCCTTTCATCCAGGGTTCTCAAAGTACTTTAGGAATATTCCTTTACAGGGAAATGTGCAGGGGTAAGGCATATGGTTTACACCATGCCATATCAACAGGGTATCCTCTTCTCAGCATGTGCTGTACAGGGGTTCACACTTAGAGACATTGCCATGGCAGAAGGGCTGAGAAGGCATGATCTAGTGTGAGGATAAAATACCAGATGAGACATGCATGTGATAGCAAGTTTCTCTGCCTCTCTTTTTTGCAGAGATCCAGATAGAGGACCTGGCGACAGCAGGCATTTGGCGGAAGTCAGCTAATCCTTGCATGCAAAATGCTCGGCCATGAAGCTTTGTTTTCCTCTTCTTGGCTGAGACTTGAAAAAATGCAATGTTTTTATTTACTTACTTGATCCCTAGCCAGTCTCCAGGAAACTTGGGCTGCAAAGTCACGGGGGCTGCCTATGCTGGAACTGTTAGGGTGAATGTAAAGGACTGGGCTCTCGGTGTGAGACCTAGCTAGTGGAGGTCGCAGCTGGCATCCAGGAGCCCATGGTGGTCTCAGAAAATGTTTCGCTTTGCTTACCCCTTTATTCAACAGGTATATTTATTAGATGACATACCCAGTATGCAGCATTTCACCATTTAGTCTAGGAAAGATTATATTAACTTTGGACTCCCTTCTGTCTTGCTCAGAAGCTGTTTGTTTAACATGGACTCGAAAGGCTGCACCCGCAGCTTGCTGGACAATGAAGTTAGCCTGTTAAAGGATCTGTTCATAAAATATGGTACATCTTCTAATGAATTCAAGGACATTTTCATGGCACTAAAATAAGCTTTGCAGTGAAGATGAAGGACTGATGGATCACCATGAGGAAGGTCACAACAGGGGGTACCCCTTACCTAGCTGTTTGCGCACAGAGCTCCTGGCCACAGTGCATCTCTCAGGGTTTTCCCTGGCCAAGGCAGGGATAGCTGTGCCTCTGCTCTTAAAGCTTTGATTCACATGTCTTAGCTCCTTGAACTCCTCTGTTGTGCCAAAATTGTCACCCTGTGGTGTGAACATACCTTAACTGAGCCCAGTGCTGGCTGGTTCCCATGGGCTGTTTGCCAAGGTAGCTGCCAGCCCCTGGACACCTTGCATGTGTGTGCCTTGGTGAGCTGGTCACAGCCACACCATGCAATCCTAGCACTTGGTCTCCTGGAGAACTACAAAGTGTACAAGGGTGCCTTAATCTAAGAAAATAGAACTGATGTCAGGGTCACAAATTCGTATCGCACTCCTCAGAATGCCATTTTCTCCATGCAGCACAGATGGGCTAAGAGATCAGGCCATTCCCAGAGCTCAGCTCTGCAAAGCCATTCAAAAGTGGATTTGGACCAGACTGAGTACAAACTGAACATCCGCCCAAACAGAAAAGTTCACCAGCTCCAAAGTCTCTGTATTCTCCACCCTCTCCCCACAAATGAATCTTATTGTGGGGGAAATATATGAGCAAATAATTCATTTTGGAGTCTGTGGGTGGCCCCCGAGGTGAGCTGGAGCACTGAGTTTTACATACGCACACCCCCACACAAACTGCCTTTGCTTCAAATCAGCACCAGTGAGCCTACGCACATCTCTCCCGAGGCCTTTGTACAAGACCTTTATCCTTCTACCATTGGGGAAGCCAGACCCTCAGGGTGAAAGACAAGTTGAAAGCTAAGATCCGAATGATTTGGCAGAAATTGGAGCTGTTGCGAGATTTTCCAAGATGAGCCCACTGGGGGACTGGAGAGCTCATGACGGTTTAATGGCTTAAAAAAGAGAATGGGGCTTAATCTAGACCATGTGCTGAGATGAGCTGCTAAGGATGGAGGTAGAGTATGGCGAACCTGCCCTGACTGCAGCAACTGCCCTCTCCACATCTGGATCACTTGGAAAGAGCACTGTCTTCCTCTGTTCCTTGTTCTTAAAATACTGAAGCACTGGTCCAAGCTTCCTTTTTGTAGCTGAACCCTCCTACACGTGTTGGGTTTTGTTCCCCAGTGTTGGCCAAGGCTGTGCTTGGAGACCTCCCTGGGGATATGGCATTTGGGGAGTGGGGTAGGGGAAGGCAAATCCTGTAGTGCCCTGGGCCAGGCCGGGCATGCAGGCTCCTCCAGCTCTTGCAGAGGATGCTCAGGAAAAGCATCTTCAGGCGTTGCTGAAATTAGTCTTGCAAGACAGTGCTGCAAGTGGGGCAGCTGCAGTGAAAGGAGCCTCCGTGATGGGCTTGTTGAAGGCACACAGCAGTACCACGGTTCTGGAGACAAAGGGACTGACTGTTAACTGCAAAGGCTGTTAGACCCCGGGAAGCAGAAAAGAGGAGCAAGAAAGGAAAAAGCAGTCACAGGTAAAGTAGAAACAGACCAGTAGAAGAGGACTTCCTAGGGATGTGGGACCTGTGCTCCACCTCCCCCTTGCTTGTGTCCCTGAAGCTCCCCACTCTCCCTATCCTCACTGGCACTGTACCCAACCACAGAAGAAGTGGAAAGAAACCACTGCATGGGTTTGACCCAGAAGTACCTTTTAACTATCTGAGATGGGGTCTCTTCTGCTTGCTCAGCATAACACTATAAATGTTAGTTTTACCCTACTGATGATGTGTTGTTGCAGTAGTAATCCTGCTCAGTACAAGAGGAACAGCAGGTTCAGATCCCTGGTGCGTGCGCTTGGCTGAGGAGCCACTGGCGCTAGGCTACCATCTGCGGGCTTATGACTGAACACCTCTATGTCAGAATCCCACCTAGACACTTGATGTTGTGCTGTTGCATCAGCGGTCATTCGAGATTGACCCAGGAGATGACAGTCTTGTTCAGACTGTGTGGCTTAAAGCCTTTCCTGAATCTTTGTTAGTGAAGACAGGCCTTCCTCATAGGAGAAGGAAAACTCCTATCTATCTTCAAACCTGGGCTGATGGAGCTCATCTAGCCTTGAAAGGTCTTCCATCTAAGAGAAGGACACTCTTACAAAACCTGAGGACTTTGCTGTCACCATCCTAGCTAGCTAGGCCCTGGCAGTTAAACCTCAGGTGTAAAGGGTGGGACCAGTTCTGCACAACCTGCACCTCACCTAAAAAATCCACTGCGCAGGCCCTAAGGACTTATTCTCACTTGTCTGAATGGACAGGCCAGGATTGAAATGGCAGGTGCCAAGGTGCATGGGAAGCTGCAGATCCAGCCCTGCATGTGAGTGGACCAGGGCACTGGTCACTTGAGATTGCCCCAGGAGATGACAGTCCTGGTCAGACACTTCCTGATTGCCTAAGCTGCCTTTTTTCCAGTCAGATTTGCCTATGCCACATGCCCTTGGTCACCGTGCTTGTAGTAAGCGTTGGTAAAGTCCTTTCCAAATCTTTGCTTGCGAAGCCAAGCCATCGATCTATATCCATAATGCCTGCTCTGAGAGAGCAGCTTGGTCCGTCTTGCTGGGATTCAGTCCTTTTCTGAACCAGAGCAGGTGCAAGATGTTAGAAAATGGACCCCACCAAGGGCCCTAGCCTAGCCCAGCCCAGGGGGATTTTCTTCGGTTAAAAGAGCCTTAGAGAACCGTAATTCTTTTGGTCATACTGCTAAGAAATAAGACATTTGTTCATTTAGGTACTCTGCTCAGTCCTGACTGGCCAGCACAGACTTCAGCACTGCTGACACATGGATTTTGAGGGAGGTTTACTGTGGGAGCTGGAAGATCTCACAACTCATAAACCACCTTCAGCATACTCCTTAGGACATGACATTCACTTTTAGGTAACAACATGCTTTGGTTTTGTTTGGTTCAGGTTTTGCAAGCCTCCGTAATGAGAAGCACATCCACCTCACTGGCTTTGAGGTGCCAACAGCTGGTTAGGGGGACTGAGGCAGTGTCAGTACGTGAGGCAGACACTCGCAAACACAACCTCTTCTAACAAAAGTGTCTAAACAAGGTGGGTGAACAATCTCTAGAGCCGTCTACTCATCTTCTCTGTCACAGAAGTTGTGGCAGCTGCATCTCTGACTCTGCAGGGTTGGGTGGGATGATCATGGCACAGCCTGATCACTCTCCATCCACAAACAAGTGCCACAGCTGGACCAGGGTCACAGCTTATAGATGGCAGCAACTGAAATGTCACCCCAGGGGCCAGGATGAGCCCTGCAGTGGGGAGGAACAAGGTGTTACATGGCCTGCAGCACACTCGTGAGGCCAGAGCATCATGGAGGGGTGTCTGGAACAAAACAGTGAAGAATAAGATTTGCAAGAATCCCACTTAGGAAAGTCAGCACCAGAAGGTGCTAAAAAGCTGTGGCCCCAGAGCCCTTTTTGCTGCTGAGCAGGATGCCTGGGGCTGCCGTGTCAGGGTGACTCCTGGGGATGTAGACCATGAGAACCCTGTCTTTTCCTGCCTGGACACATTTAACTTCTGACCTGTATCAGCTGTCAGATTAGAAGGGGTTTAGTCACATCAGCCTGAGCAGGAATTAAAGTCAAGCTCCAGGGTGAAAGGGCAGAGCCTTAAAAGGATCACCTTAATTGACAGGGCCTTTTAATCCTCCTGTTCTTGTACATTAATCCAAATATCTCCAGTTCTTCTTCTTAACCTGTTTTCATAAAGTAAAGAGAATTATACTTAATATGACAAAGCTGAGAGTAGGAGGAAAGCATGACCTTAGCCCTCCTGAAGAAGGAGTTTGAGGCTGTAGTGAATGCTGCTCTTTATCCCGGTCACTCCCCAGCCCTTCCTTAGCAGTTTGAGAGCTGGAAGTGATCAGGCAGCTCCTCCTTGGCTGAGCTGTGGCAGTGATGCTGTGCAGGACGAGGCTGTTGTTTGATGTTCCATTTGCAGTTTACATTTATAATGGCAGCACTCTGATAACCCAGGTACTTGAAACAGGCCCCAGCAGAGAGGAGCTTGGAGCACACCACATCCATCACCTGACAAACACAGTCAGTGGGGCTCCACTTCTTGGAGCATCCTTCACCACGGTAGCAAGTGGTGTGCATGACCTGGAGGCTCTGCTGCCCACCTCCAGGGGTGTGTGAAGGGCTGAACAGAACTAGAGGTGCCCTTTGAATGGGGAAGTGCTGGGGTTGCTCTCATAATACCTGATGCACAGAGGATTTCAGGCTGTTTGTTTATCAGCCAGCAACTTTCCATGCTATCAGCTAAAAAGCTGTTGGATTTCCAGTTTTAATACACATGAGGAGTTATGAGCATCAGTCATTTGCATCAAATGGCTTTTTGGAAGCAAAGTGTTGGTGTGCCACCAGTTGTTTCTGAAATGTCTTTTTACAGTAAACTCCCTTGCAGGCTGATCTCCAGCACAGGAGGTGTAACTGAGATCCCAAATGCAGTTGGTGGGCAATGGAAAACTTAGCTAGTAACCTGGCAAAGTTAATTACAAGATGTTAAACTAAGCTGTTAACAGCTAAGGTCAGTTGTTAAACTCTTAAGGACATGGATTGTACCTTGACGTGCTTTGGTAGTGCAGCTATGCACTGCAACCAGGGGCTCTCAGCTCCACTGAGAGATAAACAGTGGGGTAAAGAAGAGGTTCAGATCTTAAACCATGGGGAGGAGGGAGAAATACCACACTTGTTTACAGGAGTGCCACAACTCAGACATTAACAGAGTCTCAGGTGTTGGGGACAGTGCCCATGGTGTCAGCCTGGGGACCACTCTGGCCCTGGGTGGTTTTGGTGATCATCTTGCCTCACTGCCATGCAGAGCGAGCCTGATGGGAAAAATCCCCATGCCTAACACTGCCCTCCTGCCACCCATGTGTATCGTGCTTTGTAGATACATTGGCTTGTTCTGGCGGTGAGAAACTTACCCTGCAAACCAAGTTCCTTTCAAAATACATGTAAGGCATCTATTTTTCTGCTGGCATGGTGGGGAAAGCCACAGAAAATTGTGGAAAGAATGAAGTTTCCAGGGGCAAATTTATTTTGTCTCGTTCTCAGCCTGCTTAAAGTTCAGCTCAGATGTTTCAGGAGCCCAATTTGTACTGAGGGGAAGCAGTCTAAGAAACAGTTGTGGATAAAAGAAATCTGAAGGCTATTAAGAAATAAGGAGAAAAAAAATATCTTTGAGTAGGCTGAAGGAAAACAAGCACAGATCCCATGAGACAGAGAAGAGAAGAAAAACTCCAATGGAAAGAAAAAAGAAGTGGATGGTGAAACCTGGTTTCACAGAGGTCAGTAATATTTTGCTGCTAGCTTCACTGGGTCAGAATTTTATCCATAGTTTCTAATCATGGTGATGGCCTCTTCCTTCCAAAGTTGTTCTTCCATCTTGTGATTCATCACATCTCCTGTCTGGACATGCAGTAGCACTGAACTCCTATTTAGGAAAATACACTTTTAGTGGAACTAATCGCTCATGGAAAAAAAGAATGGTTTCAAATGACAGGAGGAGGGGGGGAAAGGTTCATGACCTCAATCCAATTTTTGAACCCCATGAACACAAAAATAATTTGAAAAGTTCATAAAACCTCAATTTCCAGCAGATTTCCCCATCCCAAAGCTTGGCCTTGTCAGGCCAGAAGCCCAGATCCCTCCTCAAATTCAGTCCTGTGCAGAAAGTGACACTGATGCACTTTGTAAAAAGCCTGGCCAAAACCAGAGCCCTGGAAAAGGAGCTATTTGGGCAGGGGAAGCAAGAGAAGGGAGAGCCAGTCCCTTTGAACTAATCAGCTAGGCAAGGTGTTGGATAAGCCAGGGCCGTTTTTAATCAGATGTCTGAGAAGACTGTCAAAGAGATCTCCCGACACTTGCCTTGTCACTGATGGTATCTCAGTGCAGATAAAATAAAAGCAGCAGTAAAAGGGAAGTCTGAGCCATTATCTGCCCACACCTGGGCTGCGAAGGGCGCCAAGCGGAGACAGCTCCTAGCCCTGTCTGAGGCTGCGAGGAGATTTTGGAGTGAGGAGGCTGCCTCCTGAGAGGTACAGGGGAGCATCACCCCATGGTGCTGGGGAGCACAGCCTGCGCCATCGACTCCTGGCTATGCACTGGGGTTTTGTAGTTAGGATAGAGAATTTGTATTCACAGCCTTAACCATCACCTCCCTGTGAATGCTGGGCTGAAAAGGTGTTTTCTCCCCAGGATAATGGGGGAATGCTGTTACAGCCTTTTGAGAAGGATTTGCAGGCTTTCACACAGATGTTCATTAAACCTCTCCCGAGTCTCCAGTTTCCAATCATGGGAAGCAGCTCCACGAGCCACAGAATCCAACAAAGTCTCAGTTTTGGTGTTTCCTTTCCTTGTGCATTTCCTGGAGTCAAATGTAGGCTGTGTAGCAGCTTTTACTTGGAGGAGGTATTTCTAGGCTCTTTGTACCCCACACATTTTAAATCATCTTGCAAGAATGTGATCCCCTGAAGCTTCTGCTGCTGCCAAAACTTAATTGGAATTGGCCAGCAGGCTTGAAGGGACAGATGGATAGACAAACACATAAACACTGCTATCACATTTACTCTGTTTTTCTTGGAAAGCTGAGCTGGAAACTCCAGTATCCCAATCAGAGATATGGGATAATACCATGTAAGATCAGCAACCCATCTTTGGCCATACTCTGTGAAGCATGAATCATTCATGGGCACTGTACAAGCAACAAGAACCTGTCTGCACACTGGTAACCTCAGTGGTGCCCAGGGCCACCACAACAGATGCACATTTTGAAATGAACTTTGGAAGTTTTGACCATATCTCCATGACTGTTGTAAGACGATACCATAAAATGGCTTCAAAACAAGAAGCATCTGTATTACAACTTGGTAGATTCTAGTCCTTGAATGTTTTGCTGTGTTAATTCTGTTGTCTCGGAAGTCCTCTGCAGACAGGAGAAGGTCTGCTTGATGCTGGGATTTAGGATTGAGCCAGTGCTGTCAAGTACACCTCTTCAGGATTTTTGTATTCAGTCTTTGGGCTTAGTGGTGCTCTGTGCTGATATCCTACTGGCATAGATACTCTGTGAGCAGGCCCCTCTGTGGGAACTTTGCTGGGTTTTATTAGATCGTAAAGCTATTAACTACAAGAAATCAACCACTGCTGAAATTCTTGCCACCATGCAGAGACCAAGGGGGTCCACAGGATTACACTGGTGTGAAAAGAGACTTTGACCCCTTCACTATATTTAACACAAATCAAATGCCACAGTGGGATTAAAACTCCATGTGTATTAACCATCTCTCCATACTTACCAAACTACAGTAACTATCTCCCTGACCCACCCCCCTTTCTAATAGTGGTATAAATAGTCCAAAGGTCTCTTGTCAACACAGCTCCCAGACTTCCAGCTCTTTGAGGGGCAAATGTACTTTATTACTTGTATGGCATTCCTCAAAGAAGGGGATTTTGACCTTCTTAAATTCCTCCTGGAAATTAAATACCAAAACCAGCAGTCCACAAGGGAATTAATAGACAACTTCAATACACACAGCAAGACCTTTGAAGGGGGTCAAGTTATTAACACACTGGGAAATGTAGATTCTATCTTCCGATGCAGGACATATTTTGCATTCAAGATCAGATAATGAGAATGGGGCCTAGAAAGTTGCATTTCTGCAATGAGTTCTGCAACTCTCAGCAGATCTTCCAATTTTGCATATTTTACTGAGGACACAAGCTTTGCTGACTAGAAGTTTTCACATAAAAGGAATGCACAACAAACTTCTGGGAGAAACTGGGCCTTGTATATTAACAGTGGCTCAATGTTTCTTTAGTTTTCATTAGACAAGGAATCTTACCTGGGGGCTTAATACTTATTCAACCTCCTACCACCTCAAACTAGACAACCCTATAAAGATTATTTGGTTGATATTTACATATTTAAGGAAATTAATGTCAGGCATTGGAAGGCCTTTAAAGGTCCTTTTTGTGTACTTTTGGATAATCAGAGTTTGCATAAACTATTTAAGCCTGATGATACCTAAATGGTCCTGGAAAACTCATTTCAGCTTTCTTCCAGTGCATATTTGCACTGGAAGTGTGATTAAAAGTGTTCACTTTAACTAAGTTAGGTGGACCAAGGAACAAGGTTATGTGATAGGATCAACCAAAGATTGATTCATTAAGATTGATTCACCATTTCTGTAAAACTTTGATACTTGAAAAAAGTAAGGAAATATGACAGTTTAACAGTCCTCTCGTGTTTTTAAACTGCTGTGCATCAGTTTGAGATATTACCTATGAAAGGCTCAAGAAGGGGATAACATCTTACAAAATGTCTTTTCTTTTTCTCCCCTCCATTTGCTTTATGCTATTGGCCACTTCTAAACAACAGAAGTTGAGATGAAAGCCCTACAGTAAATGAAAATCAAAAAAAAATGAGTAAGTTGTAATATATTACTTGTTATGAAATATTCTTTTGGCACAAATTACAGTAAACAAACCAGCATCCATTCCAAAACAGCTGTAAACAAATCTTGACTACTCCCTGATTGCCAAAAATCTCACACCACTCAAACTGACATGGAAAAAAGCATTAATGTTAGTGAGGAATGAATTTCAGGAAGGCTGGGTTTGGTCTGGATAAGCATATCTGACATATGCAAGCCTCCTGAGAGCCTATAAAAACAAGCTTTCTTGGGAGATTTCCTGCACTTCTGGTTGGGTTGGAAATGTCATGACAGCTGGCTTCGCTGCAGCATTTGGGCACTCCAGGTTGTGTTTGTAGCCACAAATCAGGGAAACAAAGATGCCTGGAAAGGGAAGAAACCACATAACAGTATTTAGAGCTTCTAGAGCAATTCTGAGCCATTGTGCTCAGTGTGCTCTTACATGCACTCAGCAGGAAGATCTGCTCTTCTCCCTCTGTACAGAAACAAACTGAGGAATAAAGGGTTGAAAACTGTTTTCTGTCTTTTTTCTAGCTGCATGCAGGATGTACAAATATTCAGGCCAATCCTTACTGTTCTAGCCTTGGGGCGCAGGAGAAGTGCAAAGGTAAAAGCTGTCACAAATCCATTGTACATGCCCACATTGCTGCATAACTTAACATCTCTTCCACCTTCTGTCCTCTACCCATGAATTAATTTGATTTATAAAATCCCAGTAACAACCTAAAAAAATGTGGTTCTGCCATGTGAAAGCCAAAGTGCAGAGGATGTGTTAGAGAACTGAATCCTAACCTTAGTGGAGTTTCTAGCAAAGTCAGAATGGACTTTGGCTTTATCCTAATGATAATGCTAAGACATGCTATCATTTATGTACCAGTCTCATCTCATACAAACAAAAATTCACAGTGAAACTGTGGAACCCCATGACAAAAGAAGTTCTAGGTGCTAAAAGTTTGAATGGATTCCAAAAGGCAAATTAAGAGAAGAATAATGTAGCAATGGCAATGCAAAACCCTGTTATCATGCTCTGAAGTGCCTTCACTGGGAACTGCTGGATGTCAGGGGAGTGTTCAGAGGCTGTGCCAGCACTTGCTAGTTCTGTGTTTACCCTATTCCTTTGGGCATCCACACCAACACTGCCGGATCACCAGGTATCGCAGGAACAGAGGAAGGAGATCTCACTGCAGGAGATGGCTGCTGCCCTGAACCAGTGCAGAAGAAATGCCCCTTTGATGCCCATCCCACATGAGGATCAGATTTGCCCTTATCTTTGTGGGGGTTTTTACTGATTTGAACCAAAAAAGCAATGCTGCTGGACAAAATCCTTCCTCTAGTAAGGCTTCTACGTATGCTCTAGAAAGATTATTTCTCCTTACTGAGCATCTCCAGTGGGAGGCATGCTCTTTCCAAAAGATACCCCAACTGAGGTCCTGTGCTGTAAACCTCACTAGGCAGTATGCCAGCCATGGACTAACAGCTGGGCTGTCACAGACATCTGGAAATACATTGCTCCTTGGTAGCATTGAAGGACACTCCCCATCTTTCCCATGTGGCTGGAAATAGAGCCAGATTTGCTGCCTTCTGCTGGTTTCACAGGCAGTTCAGAAACAAAAAGATTGTTTTTCCAAGGCAGACATTCATGGAAATGCATACAGAAGAGATGGTGAAAGACTCTGGAGGGTGGAATGTCTCTCCTACTCTGGTCTTGCTGGGATACTTCTGTGTTTCCTCATGATTTCTCAGGCCACCTCTTGGACACTGCCCTTCCCATTGGCAGTTTTCTCTATCATATTATCCATCCTTGGATTCATTTGGCCAAAGGACTGAGGAATTAATACTGTGCCTGCTTTGTAAGGTTATGTTATCTTTGAGCAGGGCTTCTGGTGTCACGCTTCCTCATGATGTGTGTGTTAGGAGGACCTTCAAGTGACAGGAAGGGTTGACTGGCCAACTGTCGCTGAGGGTCAAGGTGTAGCTCTTTCTGCCTCTGTGGTTTGTAGCTGTATCTGTAAAACATGATGAAGTGTAAAATACTTCTGGATTTTAATCTTGGGGTCAAATGCAACCCCAGTGTAACCCCACTGGCTTTCCTACTGAAGGAAACTTTGATTTCCTTCAGGAGGCTGTTGCAGGTTTTGCACACAGAGTGGGCAGTGCTTTTGTCTTCCAGCCTAATTCCTCGTCATCCTCTGTTCCTCCATACATATCCTGGGAAAGAAAGATGTCACCAACCTTGGAGCACAGAGACCAGAAGGACGTGACAAAGCAAGTGTCTGCACAACGCTCAAATGCTAGAGAACAAAAGAACCTGTTTAGGTTTATGAGCACAAAGGTCTTTGATGTTGTTACTTGGAAAATAGTGCCTTAAAGATAATAGAAGGTTTCATAGGCTGAGCCCTTGGCTGGGGGTTGGCAGCTAATGCCAGGAGAGCCGTGCTCCAGCAGAGACCCCCTCAGCATGTAAGCTTTCCTAAGGGCAGCCATGAGAGCACCCTTGTCTCTTCCAGCCATCTGGAGAGGGGGGATATCTGCCTCCCTCACAGGGAGCTGCATTACTGTTTGCACAGTTCTTTGAAGATAATTTTACCAGCTAACATTTGCTAACTTGTTCCATGTCTTTGGTAGAGATTCATGTGGGCAGTGCAGGCAGCCACAGCCTCATGTTAATCCTGTACCAAGAGGAACTGCTTTCTTCTCAGCCCTTTGGCTCTGCTGCTCAGAGGCAAACAACTGACAAGTCACTTGGCTCAGGGATTCAGTGGGACTTGGCTATGACTTTGTTCCAGTGAGGATCTCTGACACTGCTTCTTCATGACAGCTGGCACCTAGGTATGGACACATGGAAACCTGTTTGAAGACTGCCATGCCAGTGTCCCCCCCCCCGGTAAATACACCCTTCCTGGGGACCTGCCCTCTCACAGGCACTGCCTGGTGTCTTCTCCTTCAGCTCGTGTCCTTCCACCACAGTCAGCATCACTGCCACCCCTCTGTTCCATCTCCCAGGGCCATGCCCCAAGAGGGGTTTGTGACCCCTCTTGTTCCCTTCTTGCCCTTGGGATCTGCTGGTGGATCAAAAATTTGGTCATTTTGAAGGTGCAGTTGGCACCGCGAGTGAGAGCCTGCGGAACCCACGCAGGAGACCAAAGCATTGTAACAAGGAGGAGGCATAAATCCCTGGCAGGAGCTTTAATCCTCTTACGGAGCTGCCAGTTAAGGCTTATCATCCAGTTTAGTTTTAATGTTGTTGCATCTTCAGTGCTCCTACTCTGTGCAATGACTGGGTCATTTCCCTTGGGAGGAAGAGGGGGAGTGTGTGAGTGTGTGTGTGAGGTGTGCGTGTGAGGTGTGCCTGTGTGAGCGTGTGTGCTTCAAGCTGTGTAACAGGAGATGAATTCAAAGTGCCTCCTCAGGACATTGTCGCCGTAGACGGGCACTTTGTTCATCTCTGTGGTGGAGCCGCCAGGCCCTCCAAGTCCCGATCACCATCCCAACCCAAAGCGAGTCCCGTTTCAGCGGCGCTCCCCCTCCCCGCACCAGCACATAATGTTTCTATTGTGCCGATGCTGTTTTTCTGGGGAAGCGGCAGGGATTTAAATATCATAAAGGCAGAAGTTGGGCTTTGATATACTGTCAGCAAAAGCTGAATACTGTAATTTCAAGCAATTTTCTCTGAACTCCCCTTCCCACCCTCCCCCCTCCGGCCCCCAGCCCTCTCCTCTCCTTGGGCCTCCTCCCTCGTGCTGTTTTCCTCACAAGCCGCTCCATCGCTTCTCTCTCATGATCCTCACCCAGCAAATTAATGTGCTGCTGCTGATGAGAGACAGTGGGTTACTGTGAGCGCAGGCTCTCTTGTCTCCTCTTGCTATTACACCCTGGCAACTTCAAAGGTCCAGTCATCCTGTTTCCATCTTCCCGTGGGTCTGCAGGGCCTGACTCAATGGCACAGTTCAAAAGTGCAGACTGGATGGGATGGCGACAGCCCCAGCCCTGCAGTACTCCATAGACACGGCCGTGGTCAGTTCTGCAGATCTTCCCCTTCACCTCCTTGGGAATAATTGCCACACTGGGAGTTGTGGCAATTAACCGTCTTTCTCCCACTTTGCTCCTTTTAATTTTCAGCTGAGGCAGACTTTTGTAGAAAGAGCCTTCTTCCTTCTCTCTTTTTTTTTCTCTTGACAACTATTTAATCTTCTGCGATCTGCCCTTCTGGGCTGCCTGGCAGTTCCCCTGGTGGGAGCCACGATGTTTGTTTTATCCAGTAACAAGATACTGTTTTGAAAAGTAATTCTGATTACTCTGTGAATTTAGGCTTTATTTCGTATATGCTTTCTGTGGCAGAGAGATTGTTGCGATTTCTCCCTTGGTAACAATGATTTGCAGCTATGCAGACCCCTGCTACCACAGGGGCAAGCATCCCAAGTAGTACTCACCCAAGGGGCTCTACTGCAGCAAGCCTGTGGCTCTTACTCCCTTGGTGCTGTGTTTTATTGTGCTTAGGCAGCACCTGAGTTTTTTAGCTCTCTGACTTCTGGAACAACTCGAGTGCCAGCCTCAGTGAGAGGAGTACAGTAGCTCTTCCTCCCTGGAGAAAGCAGGACAGTCTAAGGGGCAACTTAGAGCAGACGAGGCTTATGTGTCCCCCTGTGGGATTTTATCCGGCTTGTGGATTATATTCACCTGAGCTGCCCCTCAGTAGCTCCCTCAGGTGACCTAGACATCCACCTCTGCCTCGCATAAAGCTTATGGAGCGCACAGAAAAAATAAAAGAAGGAAAACAGATGTTTCAGCAACCAGAGTGTTTTGCTGTGTAAAGCTGGGTTCACATCCTTGTGTTGTCACACAACCCTGGTTACACCTAAAAATTGAAGCTCTTCATTTTCTCCACCTCCAACAGAGCAGGAGAAAACACACATTAGCTGAGGTTATATGATGTCTAAGTGTGCTCAGATTTCTTTGTAGTGGTCCAGGGCTTGCAGAATTTACAATATCATATGTTTATCAGAGATGAACTTCTGTATGCGCCAAACTCTGAATGATTCCAAAAAAGAATAAGCCCTTCCAGTAACTGCCTGTCTGAGTACAGTTTCATCTAAAGCAGGTCCTAAAAAGTTTGACAGGCTCAAACCCATGGGGTTTTGAAATGCATTACTGAAGGATCTGTTAAAATGCAAAAATTTGCCAAGGTTACAATTGAATTAAAACAGGACTGAAGCTTCCAACCATGCCACTCCCATTACCTCAACACAATTTAAGTATGTTGAAGGAACAAGGAGGACGACAAACCCATGCAGCATAGTAGTGTCTGAGTTGCTGGTATTAAGGCACTGAATTTCACCCTGACTGTTTCAATCTGAGTCAGTATTTTATGACCAGATTCTCAGATCTCAGTGGCTAAAAATCTTGCTTCAGGCATCCCTGTTGTGTTATTTTCCACATAATGACATCTTTGCATGTAATGAGATGTTAGCAGCTCATTCACTGCTTACATCTGTCTTGGAGGAGAAAAGTGCAATTTCTTGACTTATACAGTGATTAGGGTAAACGTAAGTTAGTCATGGCAAATTTTGAGAAGTCCAAACTTTGGAAAATATGGCAAGAATGATGAAGACTCAAAGGTATGTTTTGAGGGAACCACCTACTTTTGGAGAACTTGGCTTTTGCATTTGATTCATTTTGTGCCAGAGCAATGCCTCTCACAAACCTGCATGCTCATTTTGAAAGACGTCATGTTGAACAGAGAACTGATTAAACCAGTTAGAGTGCAATGAGGTTCAAACACATACTAAAACCCTCCTCTGTATAATTTGTAGGAAAAAAACCCACAGTAGAATCAAAGAGGTCCTTTGGGGGTCTAAAAATAAGCAAAATTCAGGAGCAGCGCTTTGCTTTGGGGGGGGATGACAGTGTTTCGTTCAAGTCACCCTTGAATTTATGTGCTCTTCTTGCAGTGGTTTGGGTTACTGACAGTTTTTCCTGATACAGTCACCTTGGAGTTCAGTATAGGATTTAGCCACCCACAGGGAGGCAGTTAAATGCAGATGTCTGAACACTAGATACCTAAATTCTCATAATAGTCAATGGAGATCCATTCAATGTGGTCAACAGAGTTTGAGTCAATTGCCTAAATATGAGCAGGTAGTGCCACTGGAGATAATCTTGGGTATTGGGGTGTCTGCACAGGCTGAGAGGTATCGTGCAGAACCTGTGGAGAGCTGCATCCTCACAACTGGGGGCTGCACAGGAAACCACCTGATATCTCTGATGTCTCCTGGTGCCTGTGTTTAAGTGCTAAATTGAGTCCAGGGAGCTCTGCGTATTCTTCAGCTAACAGGCAAGAGGTACCTCCTTTAAGGTGAGCTGAATCCATCTCTAAATGCTTAACTCTGCCTGATAGTACACTGTAGTCTACCTGAAAAAGTCTAAGGCTGACACCAATGGCCCTGCTGCTTGTCTTCTACTCCCTGAGCTCCCACTCCTTGAGACCCAGGCACCCTTTACAGCAGCCTAGATTCAAGGGCCAAAAAAGGTGGTTCTGGTGAGCACTTGCCTATTGGATTTAGGTGGGAAATAATATAAAACTTTTCATGTCAATCTTCTTCAAAACACAACTTTTCAGCTTGTTGAGCCTTTAGTGAGACGTGTATCTTGAGTCTGCTTGATAATAATCTTCCTGGAAGATCTCTTCCAATGCTCATGCAGACCCTCTGAGGAGGGGAAGCTTTCTGGGAGCTGTTTGGTTGCAGCTCACATGGTGATGTGTACCCTGGTGAGGAGCCTGGCCCTCAAATGAGAGCTGCGGATATGAGAAACCTGAATGGCAGGTCCTAGCAGCAGTAAGAACAACTCAAGGGAACAGAACCCTGGTTGTGAGGATGTCAAAATGCTTTGCTTTGGCCAAGTCAGAAGAATGTATTTTGCACAGATATTTACCAGAACTTTCTATGTCTTGAGAAACTTTGGCTATTCAAGATTTTTGTTTCTGATGACAGCAAATGGGCAATGACCACTGTTTCTCAGGGTCAGAAAGTCTGATCTCCTGCTGCCTGCTAAGCAGCAGCCTGAGCAATATGTACAAGCAAGGGAACAGAGAAATATTTTTGCTCTCATGTTTTTCTCTCTTTCATGTTACACCACTCCTTGTAGCCCTGCATCGGTGAGTACAAAGTACCTCCTGGACGTGACATCATGCCACAGAAAACAGACTAATGAGGCAAAGGAAGTAAAGCTCACTTTTCTGCAGGGAGGCTGGCTCTGATCACCTGGTTGTAGTTAAGACAGATCACACTGAGCAGTTCTGCTTTGTAAAAGCTGAATTTCATTCTGTGTTACTGCATCTTTATCTGATATCTTGTAAAAACTGCTGTCCATTTCTCCTGCCTTTAGATCTTTTGCTTTTTTGAAATGCTAAATCTCCAACTGTGACCCTTCAGCAAAACCAATTCACTTCATCAAATGAATCCTGTGACTTTGATTATGTAGGAGCTTTCATTAAAGGGGTCCAAAGTAAAGCAGACAAGGAAATGTCTTTGTGATTTACAGCAATGCACTGAGAAACAAAAGGAAATGGATGGCAGAGATAAGGAAAATAAAATAGCCACAATTTTTTAATAAGGGGAATGGAATTTCCCCTGAGGGCCTGTGTTTTAATGCTCTTTAGTAAAACACAAGCAAAACTCATAGTAGCGGAACTTAAATACAAAATATTGCCAACTTTGAGCAGCACAATGAAATTACTAGTAGGCAGAAAATGCTGACATGAAGGCATTACCAGCACATTTTAAACTCTAGATAATAGTGCTTCCAAACAAACAATTGGCTATTATGGATTTAACCATAAAACTGAACCTGTCATGTGCATGGCTGCCATGACATATGCTGCAGCAGCAGCACATTTTGCACTTTGTTTTCTTTGATATTTTAGTTGTGGAGTTCAGTTATGGCACAAACATTCTGATTCTTTCTGGCTTGTCTGCCCTGTGTTTTGCAATTTTAGATAACAAAATCATCTGTGGATGCTGTGAATGGGGCTAGTTTTATCTTCCATGGGATCATTATTTAGCTAGTACCAGTGAGCAATGCAAGGGCAGTATGTTTACAAAGGGGTCTGCTTAGCATGTATACCAGCATAGACTGTATAGATCAGTGCAGAAAATCAGTCGGGCTTTCTGACAGTCTCACCTGTAAATTCTATTTATCTCTTCCACATGGATTTCCTTGTAGCATAACATTAAACAATTAAGGAAAGGAATTTGATGCTTGTATTTTTGAATATTTTTGTGGTTTGGATGTTCTTATAGGAGAAATGTGTTTCATTGTTATTCCATTTACAAACTTCATGAAAGTGATCCAAACAACCATCACAGAGCTGCTGTCTTATGTAAAACCCAGTAGAACTATGCAGCAATGTCGCTTATGAGTTGAGTTTGTCTTAGTTAAAAGTTAGAGCGGATCCTGGGCCGTGATAGATCTCATGTGTTTATGTTTTTAATTTCTTCAACCAAACACAGTACAAACCTCTCAAAAGGGCTGTCTAACTGCTAACCTTTCAGCATCATCTGTTTTCTTGCGGCATTGCCAAAAGAGCTGATTATCCTTTTAGCAATTATAAAAGTCTATTTTACCACTGTCCCACCTTTTGAAAGACGCTGAAGGGATTTTGTTCAAAGTTTCCACAAAGATTACTCCTCTAGCTGAGACCAGCATGGATGACATCAGCCCAGGTCAGTTAAAAAAAGATCAACATGGGGAAAGAAGGTGTTCAGGGCTGAAAGTGTCCTGCAACCTTGAGGGAGAAATGAACTTGGCACAAATCTGAAGTAATTTCCCTGAGATGGTTTGCAGCAGCCTGAGTTGCACTAGCCCAGGGGCTCTCAGCTGGAGGGAGCCAGGACGTGGTGGGAGTCAGCGCCTGGGGTGGGAGAGCCGGATGGGCTGCAGGTGGATGGGACAATGCTCCTTACAGGAACAGCAGCCCCAGCCAACCAATGTTGCAGAAGGGCCATGAGCAAACACAGTGGGTGCCCTGGGAAACTGTGAAAGGATTCATAGGCATTGGGCCAGAAGAGTCCATTAGATCATCTTTTCCTCATGGAGGGCCAAATGCAATTTTCAGATACCTTTTGAGAGCCATATGGTGGCACACCCTTTAGTATCAGAAAGTTTACATTCTCAGCAAGGCACCAATACCCAGGAAAAAGGACAAGATTAAATTTCAAGGTACTTGTAGGAAAACCATAGTCACCCATTATCTAATAACCTTGGAAATTCAATTACAGTGTCTGAGATCTAAAGTATGAATGATACTTCCCACTGCTATGCAAGCTAGACAAAAACGGTGAACCCAGGGGCCCCTTCCAGCTGTTAGATGTCCAGGATGGTCTTTGTCTTCCTCTCCTTAGGAGTCCATGGGACTCTGTAAATGTCAGTGGGACTGACCATTTCTCCCTTTGCCTATGAATGTCAGGTTGAAGGTTTCATGGAGAGCAGCAAGAGGTAAAGGGACAGGCTGGTCCCCATGGAATGGCACTAGGCCCTGCTCCATGGTGGCAGGACACACAGCAGGTATGGGGATATGGCAATAAGCTGTGGGCCATGGCAGAGCTAGCAATGGCAAGCTGTCTCATTCAGAGAGGGATGGCAAGTGTTGCAAAAGTGGTATGGAGCAGGGTAAAATCTGAGCCTGACCCAGCCTGAGGGTGGGTGAGTTGCCTTTGCTGACATCTGACTGTGGGATTTCACCCATGTCCCCTTTGGCAGAGCCCCAAGAACTGTCTTCTACCATCACAGACCCAGAAAAGCATCTGGTCTCTGTTGGGAGATGTCAAGAGCTGGAGAAGTCACCATTTCTTCTGCTTGTTTATTCTGGTTGTTAATCTCTTTTCACTGATTAAAACTCTATACTAGTTTCTCACTTGAATTTGCCTGGAGTTAAGTCGCAGCCATCGCCTCTTGTTATTCTTTTCTCCCCTGGATTAAAGAGCTCTTCCGTGCCCAGAGTTTATGTCCACGACGGTATTATGCTTTGTAATCACATCATCCCTTGATCTTTTTGATTAGGCCAATAGGCTGAGCTCCTCAGTCCCAGAAAGATCTCTTATAGATCACAGTGATGAACAGAAACACTGATTTTGTGCTAGATTGGCTTCCCACACAGCTGAGTGCCTGGGACCAGGTTTGCCTGTTTAACATTACTGACACAGGAGCACAGGCCATGAATATGTGTGAGAGGTTGGAGATGAAAACATTTGAAAGGATTAAACAGATTCCCCAGTCTCTGTAACAATATACTATTTTTCAGGGAAGGTGGCCAAACTACAAAGCTTTGTACCTATTCAGTATTTTCCCTCCTTGTGAATTTTCCTCAGCATCTTCTGCTTTACTCACCCCACTTCATCCTTTTGCAAATACAGTAATATTTACTGCCTTATCCTGTTTTAGATTAAATTACACTGAAGCTGCCAGCCTCTCCCTCAAGATCTGCATAAAAACAATTGTGTTTCTTTATGTAAGCTCCGGGATCAGTAGCTGTAACAGCAGGACACGAGCGGTCAGGGAGCACAGCCTGGAGGGGGGCTGCTCTGTGGCTGATGGCAAGTACCTGCCCCCCAGCCTGCACACCCAGGGGACCAGTGATGGTACAGCATGTGTCTGGGTGAGTAAAAGGGATGCAGAGAACCCAGAAGCAGATGCAGAGGAGAGGCAGGCAGGCAGGCTGGCAGCCGGCATGCCAGACCACACAGGGTAGCTTTGACAGAAGGAGCAATCTGGGAGGACACCAGGAGAAATTGTTTTGAATGGGGAGCAAATAATTGTCTCTGGTTACATGAGTTGTTCTGTGCCCAGTACAGTCTTTCTAAGCCTGTAAACAAAGGGAATTGCATTGAGGAAATAGCTAAATTTATATTTAGTTTCTTCTGCTAATAAATACGATCTGCAGGATTCAAAAATCTGGCTACCTAATCAGTTTGGAAGAAGGTAGTGGCATTTAGTCAGTAGCAAAGTAAATAGGGAAATTAAGTTTTCAGTGGTACCTTTGTCAAGAACATGTTGGTGCTCTTGCATTCAACAGTGCAGCTGGATTTTGCACCCTGGCTTTTGTTCATTGGAGTTGGGGTGTATGGCTAGAGACCATGGAACAGAGCACCAGCTCTCCTCTCTGACCTCATGGACCTCATACGAACACTTTCAAGTCCCTGTAGAAGCTACACAGATAATTTGGTACGAAAGAGCTTTCCGGACAATGGCATCAAAGCCCCCAGATGCACTGTGGGGATGGCTGGCAGGACTCACAGCTGGGTTTTGGTGTGGTACATAACACTGATCCCAACAGCCCCAGTTGCCTTGCTCCATCCCCGTGCACACACCTGGCTCACCTGGCAGCTCTGGTCATGGTGATCCTTGCTCTTGGTGCTGTGAGCCATGGCCTAATGGCTTGAATTCTCTCATGGCCCACAAGCTGCACATCAGCCAAGTGACCATCCCTGTTCTAATGGTGGCTTCCTGACTGCTGGTGATCCCCTTGTGTTACTTACCTCCCTTGCAGCTGAAAATAGTGATTGCAACATCAATCAATTAACTTATCTTGCGTTTTCCTCTGTAAAAATTAGTGACCGTTTTAAGGTAGGGTAGTGCAAAGATGATAAATGCTATTGCATAGCGGCAGTAACTTAAAAACACCCAAGAAGAGCTCTTTCTCTCTTTTTCTTTGTGAGTGGGAAAAAAGTTATCAAAAAATCTCCTAATGTACTTCTAGGCTGAGATTTCTGCCAAATGAATGTTTATGTGCAAATCTGAAAGATGGGGCATATAATGGAAGTGTTGAAATACTCTCAAGCAATCTGGAGCTGTTTGATGACATACCCTACAAGGTCAATCCTGTTTCCTGTTAAAATCAGTGATGTGGGCTATTAAATTAGTGTTTCCTCATAAATCTAAACTTCTTTTAAATTCATGGTGAAACAGGATCAGGCTCTTCATTTAGTTTGTTTCTATCTTGGTAGGAGGTTTCTTTTTCCTCTAAAATAGGCCTATAGATGATCTCATGATCCCTGTTGTCCATGTGTGCTGGCAAGGTCCTCAAGTAGTTACAGTGCTTCAGACACAGCATGCCAAGATTACCTGCGGTCCTCTTGTCACCAGGGGGAAACAAGTTGGGGGTTGCTAGGTTTTTTTGTATGGATTACCGAATTTTCCCTGCAAATTCTACCTCCGAGAAATAAACTGAACATTTTCTTTCATCAAGAAAACGAGGAAAACATATTCTCTGCCTTTCTTGGGATTTCAGATGGATACAGTTGAAAGCAAGCTCCTTACACTTTCACCACTGGTGAAGTGGTGATCACACATTTAATGTGTCTGCCCTTAGCTTACATCCCTGGACCTAGGCTTGGATTTCAAAGCTCAGCAGTGTTAAAAAGTAAGATTTTGATTCAGACCCTGTACACTGACAAACATAGGTTGCTCTGATATTTTTCTTTTCTTCTTTAAAACACAAGAACAGTCACCACAACATAATAAAAAGATACTCCTTTGTAGTTCTGTACTTTCCCAAGCACTCAATGAAAACAGACAGAGCTAATGCTCGTCTGTGGTGATGAAACCACTGCCACCATTTCCCTTTAAACCTCCCTCTCCCTGCACTGAACCCTCCCAGATGCAAGTTGCAGCCATTCCCACACCAGGCAGCTCCTTCCCCTGCACTGTGGCCTTTCCATGGTGGAGGAACAGTACTAGCACAGGGCTAGTGGAAATCTATCTGCAGGACTGGCCGGTTATGGCATGAACTGCACCATGAGCAGGAGAGCTCACTCACCCCTTTTGCCCCAGCACTTGTGAAAGGGTTGTGCAGCACATTGACATTCACAGCGACAGCTTACATTGCTAAGCAAATACAAGTTTTACCCAGTAAGATTCTGGGCTGCATTTTGCTGTGGTTTTGTTGCAAATACATAAATGAGAGGTGTTGGAAAGCTTGCAGATTTGATGGGGTTTTTTTGAGTTCTTCCATTTTTCAGTTTCTTTGAAAACTCCAGAGAATCAGCTGTGTCCCAGCTCCTGACCCTCACCCCCTTGTCTCATTTAAACATGCACAAATAGGCCTCTGGGGAAAACCTCTGGGGGCTGGAGTCTAAATCACACGTGAAAGTGGAAAGTTGAGTTTGGTTTTTTTTAAAAAGACACATGTTGTATAGTTAGTTATTTGATACATTATGAAATGTATTGGGTTTGCAGATATTAACAAAGAAGTGTTGTTCAGTTAGGAGGAAGCTCTCCCATCGCAGGAGAGGTGGAGGCAGCCCCCATCAGCTGCACGCATCCTTCCATCCAATCAGACAGGTCTCATCCTTTGAAGTGCATTGCCCAGCCTTCCCTGAAGATAGAAGAAGCAAAAGGAGACTGTTCAGGGACTAGGCTGATATAATTCATATCCAGTATGAGCAGGCCCTGTTTTTTTTAGTAGGGTCCTTCCCAATGAGGGACCTCCCCTCACTAGCTTTGGAAAAAGAATTTGCAGACCTTCCAACTCTTTCTGCACTTCTGACACTGAAGAGTGCAGCCATCGCTGTCCTTCTGTGACACCTGGACTTCCTCTATGACCTGGCCAGTAATAATGAATTGCAGTGGCATGTCCCATGACCTCCTGCCACTGCAAATGTCCCTCCTTCACTGGGATGTTGCAACTGAGTACAGTGTTTTGAGTGCACAACAGACAGTGCAGTGGCAATGCTCCTCACAGGGGCCCCAGATCGTATTTGCTGTGTATGCTCCACAAATTACTCACCTCACCTCTACTCAGAAATGATGCTGCTGCTTTTGTGGTGAGCCAGGCTTTGCAGTAGCCCACCACAGGAAGCAAAAGCAGCTAATGAGTCCAACTGCAATGGTGGGGAGGGGGTGAGGGGAATCCGAAGGCACAATCTTGTCCCTCAAATTGGAACGTATTCAGGATTCAGTGGTTAACACCACCATTTTTGCACAAAATGCTTTGTGATTTCAGACAGCCACATATTTATATGATCATTATAATTGCCTTCTACCCTCACTTCTGTTTTCTCAGCCTGTTGATTACTCTGCCTTTACAGGCTTCCTATGTTATAGCAGCCTGGAGTCCGGGGGATGGTTCAGGGCTGCACCAAGCAATGGCTGTCATCTAGATTCAGCAGGGTGTTTCAGTAATTAATGTTCTCAGGTGCTCTGGGAAGAATTCCTTCTATGCAGTTGGGCAAACGAAAGCCATGCCCCTTCAGAAACACACAAGGAGCCCCTTACCAGGCACTCATTCCTTGTGGCCTTCTCACATTCTTTTGGCACAGATGATGTCATCAATTATGTTGCTTCGTAGCAGATCTGCAGGGAATGAAGTGCAGCCCCATGAGCTCACTCGAGGGCAGGATACCAGCCTGGACCAGATTTCTCTGATGGGTGTAGTGAGGGCTGGGCTGGATGCTGCTGGTTCTCCCCTTCACCGAGCTGTCATCAGCTGGCCCAGAGGTGCAGGGTGAAACCCTGGAAAAGGCTTGGGAACAGTGATGCCATGGTACCTGGGAGAAGCGCCTCTGGCAATCAATGGCCATGGCCTCTCACTCCCCAGCCTTACGAGTCAGTGGGTAGGAAAGGCTGTGGCCAGACAGGACTGAAACTCACAACTGGCAAGGCTGTAGCCTGTATCCATCCAGCCCCTCCTCCTGGAGCATGTGAGCCAGCCTGCAGCAACTGAACACCTTGGCTTTGGTGACCATGGTCAGAAAGGCCAGAAGCAGCAGAAAGGGGGACTCCATTCCTGCAGGGCTGCTGATCCCTCTGTGCTGGAATCCTGAGGGCGAAAGGTAAAACCAAGGCGTAAGCAGGCAGTAAAGCACAGACCGACACCCAAGGCCAGGTAGTGACAGGGCTGATCCTAGTGACCCCAGGCTGCTCCTGCCTGCCGTCAGGGTGTGCACACCCATGTGTGCAGACATGCACGTACACAGTGACTGTGCCGGACAGCCTGTGCCTCAAACAGGTTTTGTCAGTACAGACGTGGCAAAAGCAGAGCTTCAGGCACTGCCATTTTGCAGTTCTCTTATGTTAGTGGTGAAAGGTCAGGTGTCCTGTGGGAACTGGAAAGCTGACAAATGGGACTCACTAAGGGAAGGGTTACGTGCTTTAGCTGCTCAGACATCTCAGCCTCTTAGCCTGTTGCCGGTCAGCCTCCGAGCAGAAGCTATGATGTGCAGTGACCTTGCTGCTGTTAGGAAGCCATAACCAAAATCACCAACACTTAGCTTTGGTTTGCACATCAGCCTTTTACACAATTACCAGCACGTACAGTGAGTCACATCCTATAAGTCCAGCCACTTTGTCTGAAGAAAGGTTTCAGATCTACTCTTTAACAAACAGCATTAAAATCCTTTCCTTGGGCTTATTTCTCTGTCATCCCTTCTTTCTTCTTTTCCTCCTCCCTCTGCACGCTCTTTCACCAAACCTGCCAGGCAATTTGCTTTCTGGCCATGCAGTGCAGTCCTGCAGCCTGCCCAGCTATGCCCAGGTGTCCGTGAAACCAAAGCCATTTGCAGCCCTACAGAGTGGTTTGCAGCAAGGGACAGAGGCAAGGGATACCTCCGGTGCTGCCTCCAGTGGTCCTCCTCTGCAGGCAAGGGCAATAAGGGCGGCTTAATGAAAAAACCATGTATACTTAGAGAAATTGATACCTCCAGCAATAGGACTCAGCACCAGGCCTGGGGTGGATAACTCAGAGAGGTGGCCCCTGGAAACTGCTCACCCTTCCAGAAGGCCCCTGCCCCATCACGCAGGGGTGAAGCCGTGCAAGTCTTGCCCCATGCCACAGGAACAAGGAACCAGCACAGCCAATGAGCATTGTAGCTGTGGCTGTGCTTTTCAGGGAAAGCCCTTTGGGGTTCATGTTCTGTTTCACCTGGAAGCTAATTCTTCAAGTGAGTCTACTGTCAGGGGTGTATTTTACATTTCAAGGTCATACTGCAGGATACTTGCACAGATAGAGAAATACCACCTTCTCACTGAGCATAACAGCACAACTGTTTCCAGTGCATCCAGATGGGCAGAGATAGGATGCTTTGTATTCATGGAACAAAATTCAAGTGAATTTATGTACAAAATACTTTTAGTTTCTAGAGGGAGTTGCCCATGAATAAATGGCAAACCAAGAATTATTCCACAAATCAATCAATGAGCAATGGCAAGTAACAAATGACACACTTATATTAGGTTAGATGCTGTAAAGAAAATTAGCGAGGAGGTCTTCCAGTTAAGGCAGTAAAAAGAAAAATGAACACGCCATCTTTCATCAGAGCTGTGGCGAGGACCCAAAGAGGTTTTCTGTATGTCCTGGAGCGCCCAGTGCTTGCTCTTGGTGTGTTGGCACTGCCAGCTGAGTTAATGAAAGCCACTTCTGCCCCACGTACTACCATGCGTCTGAGCCAGGGTCTGGCCATACAGCAGGTGGAGATGTTTCTTCACTCTTGTTTTACCATTCTGGTATCTCTTTGTTTTCAGCCATGAACACTAATAAACTCAATGAAAATTAGAAAATCACTTAGAAGAGGAGCAGTGTAGAGAATCTCCCCCTTATGGGAGCATTTGCTTTAATTTAAACTGTCTAAAGATAATGAATAACAGGGCTCCATAATGACATAATTTGCTCATCTTCTTGGTTTCAAAGTATTTTTTAACAAGCAAAATGAGGTTTTGAACATGTCTGCGATATCTCCTCTGGATTAAATATTAATCGTGATGCCAAAGTAATAAATACAGAAATCCTGCCTGGTTGTTCTGACATGCAAGTCCCTAATTGTGTGGGAAGCTGCTCAGATGGGTTTCAGTTTCAGCAGGAGATAAAATGCCACAGAGCCAGTACAGTATCTGTGTCACTACAAGATTTACAGCTCGATTCCCTGCCTGGAAACAAAGGAACAAATAGCTGCATGTCACGCACTGAACTGAAACATTATGGATTATATTATTACTCGAGTTTCTACAGGACTTCTCAGTGGGGGAAAAAAAATTCTATTAACTCTCTTTTACAACTACCAGCAGGGCAACGTGAGGGGAATAATCTCCATTTATAAGCTCTGGGGGCCTTAAAACCTGAATAACAGCCCAGGAGCTTTGTCACAAGGTCTGGCTGTTTCCTTTTCTTCATAAAATTCCTATCTCCATTAATCTGTGTTTATTTTCCTTCTGCTTTTTAATTTGCTTAATGGACTTCAGCCGAAGTCTCTCCTAGAAGTCAGAGGAAAGTAAACTCTGATAAATCCTTTGGGACTTAATAGTCACAGTTAAGCACTTCTTTGGATTATTTTGTCTGACTTTCATCTTTGCTGCTGCAGAAATGTCGGCTGCCTGGTACCACAGCCCTAACCCCATGACTTAAGAGCCTGGGAATGAACTCACAAAAGATATCCCTCTTTCTTTCTTTCTTCTTCTGCAGGCATGGAAATAAAACAAGACTAGATTTAAACTCATAAAAGGCAACTGGGGTGTCCTTCACGTGTTTGACCCATACAGAAAACATGTTGGATGTTCAGTTCTCCTCAAACTGCCAGTTTCTGCTAGCGTCTCTAATCTCCAGGCTGCAGTTCCCAGGAGTGGACGGAGGAAGCCTCAGCTGGGTAGGAGCTGCTGTGCCTTGTACTGAACCCAGGCTTAGTGCTGGGGAGCACAGCCTGGTCTGGGCACCTCCAGCCTTAGCTTCCTGAACCCAGGTTTTGTCACTGTACAGGAGGTACCGGTTGTTCCACCATTGTGCTGCCTGGCACCCTCTCACATGAGCTCCCAGCACAGATAGGGTAAGGAGGGCACTGTAAGATCCCAAGCCTCATGGGGAGTCTGCCCTCTGGCAGCCCATAATGGGCATCAGAGCCCTCCTGCAGGAGAGGTGACCTGCAACATTTCTTTGTTCCCAGTCCTACTGGCATCACCTGCTCAATCACGTTTCACATTATTAATCTGTTGTTTTGTTTTGAATGGGTAGGCTTTGAATGACAGCCAACCTCAGTATTAGTCTCTAAATACCTTTTTGTTAGGAATCCAAATCATTTGTGTTCTAACTCATGTATTACTTTCCATGCAGCAGATTTATTTTTGCACAGCATTTGTTCCTGCAGGATCTGCTTACTCAAAAATTGTATTATATTGTATAATTAGGTCCCAACTGCCTATTTCTAATCCTAAGCAAAAGTTTGCTTTATTGTTCATTTCAGCAATTCACATTTTCATTTTACTTCTTCGATGTACGACAGACATAATTAATTAGGTCCCATTCCACCAACCTTTCTATTTCCTTAGTCTAATGATCAAGTTTTTAAAAGCCCTCCATGGTTTGCCACGTTGCTGGAGCAATTTACACCTGTCTACCTTTAGTTAAACTAAGGCATGAAGCACTAAGAGCTGAGCTCCTCTGACTGACAAACCCTGGTGTGGACAAACGATGGGCCCATTGAATTGCAACTGAGATTTATACATGACTCCAGACTGAGGGTGATTTGTTCCTAAAGAAAATTTCCAGCATCCTGATTTTGTTTGACCCACTTGGTAAAGCTGTCACCTGTGAATGCATAGGCTTTTCTATCAGCAGCAGTGAGTAGGTGGGCATGGAAAAGGTAATTCTGGCCATTTTTATAAAAACACACTGTCATGTGAGAAGAAAAGCTGATTCAGTGGGCAGGCCCCATATCGCCTGACTGCTTTGCCTTAGATCTGTTTTAATTTCCTTGGTATTAAAGGGCTCATCCGCCACATACTAACCATAAATCTCAGTAATACCTTCACTAAAACATATCTGAATGTGCTTTCTTGGGGTACCAGATGGTTAGCCACGATGCAGCTTCAGCTTGCCTTTTTGTAGCATCGTCTGACCTAGTAATAATGAGAGATTAGGAGCTGGAAGTTAATCTAGTGAAGGCATGTAATTACACAACTCTAGGGTCTGAAGACCTTTTTGAAAAGAGAAATCCAGCAAATGGACTGTGGTAGCATCCCAAGGAAAGGCACTCTTTGAAATGGCTGAAGGCTTTGTTGAACTGAGGTGGGTACCATCACTGCTGCACAGAATGGATAGATGTTGGCGTGTAGAAATCAAGACAGCTCAGGGTGTAGGAGAAGTGTGGCTGGGAGAGGACAAAGATCTGCTGGATGCAAAACCCACCCAAGAAGCTGGGTAAATACTATGGTGGCTTGCTCTGCGGAGGTTGCTGCTGCTGGTGAGCTTGCTGATGGCTTCCCGGATGGCTGCGGGCCAGCACAGGGCTGTCTGCACCACTCCGCAGGCACAGCAGGGATGAAAGGGCCTGAGCAGGCCATTGCACAAGCTGATGTGCCTCCTGGGATGGGCTGGAGACAAATCATCAGGAGTCTTATTTTGGAGCTCCCAGTGGTGGAACAAAAGCAGAGATCCTGTGTCTTCTGTGAAACTCACGCTAAGGGAAAGCTGCACAGCTTGGCCTGGGATGACAAAGAGCAGACTGGACCCTGCTCAAATGAGCCACTTTCCATGGGTGGACAGGGGCTCTGTGGCTTACTAGTCCAGTTCACTGATCCATGCTCTGATGTCTGGGATCCTGCTAACAAAATTATCACATCTAGTAAGAGTCAAAGCCGCTTTGTGGGAACCATGAGTTTCCTGTCTTCTTTGCATTTGTGAAGAAAGACTTTGTCATGTTCCCAGGGTAAAAGTCACAATTTGCATTAGGAAAATATAAACAAAATGAAAAGATCGGCCCTGTGATAGAGCCAGCACAACAGATTCAGGAAAGTACTAACTAAATGCTGCACAGCGGGTGGATTTTGATTTATATTTCTAAGCCTTTTTGGTTTCAAAATACAGTATTCTCTCTCTTTCATCTCCAGATCCCAGCCAATACAGAACAGAAACATAGCTTTTGGCGGTCTTCAATTTTTAGCTAAACTTGTTTGTGTTCTCTCTTTGTGCTTGAAGCAGAGCAGTAGCAAATTACATTACTGCTTCTCAGTTTGTGACACACTTGACCATGTTTTTTCAATAAAAATGACACCACTTAACTTCGCTGGGTCAGTAATGAAGCAGCAAGAAAGATTTTGTTTGGCAAGAAAAACCAGCTAAGAATCCAGAGCTTCTTACAGCTAAAGCAAAATAAAGGATTTAGGTTAATTAGACTATTTATGAACTCTAAACTCTTTTCTTAATTTATGCATTATGGTGAAATGTATCTCCGTGGCCGTTTTGAGCAGTCTTCCACACGCTATGGGAATATTTTTCCCACTCTGCACAGCAGTGGCATTGTGAGACACTTCAGAGCAGAGCTTGTCCCTGGGGTACCAATGGGAGCCTTTGTGTCTGCTTAACCAAGGAAGAGGTATGTCCCCTTGACATGAACCAGTACCGCAAACCTGGCAAAGAGTTCCCATCAGAGATGGCCGGATGTCTAGAAGCGGGCAGGGGTAGGCTGTCCTTTGCTTTTAGGGCCATTTCAGCTTGGTGGAAACATCTCAGCTACACAACTTGCCTGAGGATACAGATTTCAGTGCACTTCTATCACCATCCTGTTTCCAGCTGAGGGACGGGTCAGCTAGATTGATCCTGAGGACACTTGTTATGCTTTCTGATAAAAACCTGGGGAGTAACAGGCACTCTACCACTTTTGGGAAAAGAAAGATACTTTCCAGGAGTGTCAGACAGAAAGACCCAAATCTTCCTTCTTGTAAACCTGCTTTTTCTCTCACCTTTCTGTTATTTCAGTCTCATGACAACAGGATCTCTAAATGTGGCAGCATGCTTGAAAACACATGGTAGCAAGTCTCACTTGCATTGGAGCTGGCTAGGTACAATCACAGCACACCTGACAAGAACACAGCCTAAAAACAGGTATTTTGTCTGACATTTCTAGTGGGTAATAGTCAGTAATAGTGGGTAATTAGTCAGACAGTCTAATGCCTGCGTCTGAGGAGACCTCCTGAAGCAGCTGCTCAGGCTTTAAGAAGCTGATACTCTGCTTGAGGCACAGGAGGGCTGGTGGATGGTTGTGCTTGCAGGAGTACAGCCCTGTCTGGGGAAGGGGTTTGCATCTCCAAGTATTCCCATGGAAGCATCATGCCCCATGCAGCCTGTGCCAAGGTGCGGATGCCATTCATCGCTTTTCAGGGAAATGCAGGCCTTCATCAGAACATGCACCCGTGGGTGATGAGTTTCTGTTTTGGGAAGTGACCTTCCATGTCACCTGGGAGCAGTGCATGGTACCCAGGTGCACAGGGAGCCGGGGCTGATGCATCCTGATGGCATCAGCTGTGCACCCCTGCATTTATGACAGGGATTCCTGCTTGGCACCACTCTGCACTGGGCCAGCACCTAACCCTCAATGCATCTGCAAGGCACCAGTGCATATGCAGTAAATCTCTTGCAAAAAGAGTAATTGCACCCTTCACCTAAAAGTGACTTTTTTCTGTCTGAGAACCACTCTTCACGCACCATAAATATTTGAGGGATGGCATTGGCTTCAACAGCATATAATGTTGATGGCACTGAACCTTGTTATTGGAAATGATCTATGTTGACAACCATGCTTTGGTTTTGCCTTGAATTTTACTTTCTGTAACTGCCATGGCATTTGTTTTGCAGTGTCAGGCCTTTTTCCAGTCACAACAGTCTGTTTCATCCATATCCTTATCTCTTAAGAACAACAGTTCAGTTATGGAAGAACTGCTGGTGCTTGTCTGAACTCATGTAATTTTGATGTAAGGGGTAAAAAAGGCATTTTTGTTTGTATCTGAAAGAGAATTTGTTGTTTTCTCAAGTTCATACACGGCTGGCTTCAATTGGTTTATTATTATTATTATTCAATTGAAGTTAATGCAGCTAAAAAGCTTAATGTAAAAAGCTGGGAATATTTGCATATGTACATATACAAACACATACATATGCACGCATGTATGTACATATACACACATAATCTTCATTTTCCAATTGAACTGTTTCCTAATACTGAAAATACAAAGAAAAAAATGTTATGAATTCTCTTGAATTAGTGACACCCTCACATTCTCCATTTACAAATGGATCATGTTTTTCTTGAACAAATTGACAGATTTAGTTTTTTAACAGCCTTCATGCCTGTCTAAGAAATACACTGAGCGTGCTTTACTGTGACTGTTCCTGACACCTGAATTTCACACACAAGAGAATATTGGAAATGCTATTAGCTTAGAGGGGTGTTTGAATTTATTTGTGGTTTGGCAACAAAGCAAATAATATTTGATGTCATATTTGTTCCTGTTTGTAAGGGAATCTAGTATTTTTGGAGATGGAATGTTTATCTGTGTTTATCCATACACATGAGCTAACTGCATTAAAACTGTTAATACTGCATGAGAGGTGGCAGAATGTTTATGTGCAAGTTGTTCCTCCAATAGAAAGATGGAGAAAACTGTTTCTGAAGTTTGTCCAATTCTGATGACTGAAAATACACAGAAAGCGAATTTGCAAATAAGTAAACAGATTTCCAATTTGCTGTGTAGTTGTTTGCTTGATTTTCTTTTTCACCCCTATTTTCTCAGATATAATATGGACAAAGAAAGCAAACTAAAACAAGCCATGTTTTTTCTCCTTGGCACTAACTGAGAAAGTCTTTGCATATATGCTCCTATCAACATCTGTAAACATTAAAAGCTTTCTAGGCTGCTCAGGGGTTAAAGTTGTTCTGCTAAATGTCCTTAATAAGGAATTCAGATGGTTTCTGTTTGGTTTTAATTATGACAGCTTTCATATAGGTTGGAGGGGCTCCTGGCTCTGCCCTGGTGAGACATTAAAGATCCCTTTGTTCTGAGGCAGATCTGAGATTGCTTGTAGTTCACCTTTAGGATATAGGAAAGTGCTGAGACATGGCAGGGTTTGATGCTGGTAGCCCCTGTGGTGGGAGCTGAGGCACAGGGTGCTGTCAGCGTCGCTTTCCCTGCTGCAGCCTGCTCACTCTGGCCATGATACTATCAGCATTCCTCACTGGAGCCTGTCTGAGTGATGGGTGATTAATGAACTGGGGCTACAGCTATCTGTGAGAAAGAAGAATTGCTTATTTCACCCATGTCACAGTCCTAATTAGGAAAGTCTGACAGCATCTGTTTCACTCCATGTATAGACACCAGATACATAAAAGGACTCCTTCCAAGATTGCTGTGATGTCTCCCCTGCAACACCCCTCTCCCCAGGAAATAAAACAACCAAGCCTGGAATTCTTTTCTGAGGTACAGAGAGAGGAAGGAAAAACATGACCCTCCTCCTTAACTTTTATGAAAGGAAGCAGAAAATACAAACTTGTTTCACAAGCACTTTGACGTGGAAAGTCTCAGCACTATTTCATCTGAAAAAATACCAGTCTTTAAGAAAATACAAGAGATCTCTGTTCTGATGACTGCACAGCCCTTCTAATTTCTTCTTTTACATGAGATGTCTGCCAGTTTATTTGCTTTCTCTTTGCTTAGCTAGAACAACAAAGTCAATATAAAAGGCTGGATATACACCCCACATTACTAACCAAGATGGACCAGTCTGTAACAGGAACCTGCGTTGTTCTTCTTCATGTGCACCACTGTAGGAGGATGCTGGACCTTCCACATTTCCATTTCATTCACTGTTCAATATACTGCAGAACTCATCAGTAAGAGAACATGTCTCTCAAGAAACTTGCTGGATTCACTGATGTTACTCCCCAGTTTCTCTTGGCAACTGATTACTTTCTCTTCCATGTTACACTTGGCAGGACACTTAGGGTTTTCCAGATGGTAAAGCTGGCCTCTAGTTTGCCGGAGAAAAAATACCACTGAAGATACAAAGCAGCAGAAGTCAAAATCTGAGATCTGAACATAGCATTAAATCTGTACTGACATTAAATCTCTGCCGTCTTTGACCTTCTGCCAGGCTGAAGCATTCAGCTTTATAGAAGATAAAATTGTTCACAATTGCCGGCAAATAAAGACATAGCAAGCATCTTCCTGGACTCTTGGTTCTCTAAAAGGTCTTCTAACTAATAATTCTCATACCAGTGATTTATGAGCTGTAGATGCTGCAAACCGTGCTTGTCTGAAAGGCAGTATTACATCAGAGTGTCAAAAAGACCCTAAAAGCTGTCAAGGAATCTCTTCATGGGCTGAAACATCCACCTGACTATTCTGCATTGACTGTGGCAGTAAGTAAGCCTCATAGGAAATGCAAGATTTCTGCCATGGCAGTGAGTCAGGACATAGATATGCTGCCTCATCCTCTAATCCTCTGCCAAATCAATAAGTTCTTCTCAAGGGTAGGATTTTCAGCTGCAGCATAAGGGGATACCATGGGAAGCAGAATGTAAACTGAGCAGAGTTTTGGCTTTGCAAATCCTCCCTGTCACCCCAGAGCCACCTGCAGAGTGTGGCAGGAGCCATTTGTGCAGGCGCTGAGCCAGCCTGGCTCTTAGGTCCCAAATTTTCTTCTTCAAAGGAAAATCTGAGTAGGTGATGTACTATAAGAAAAAAATATCTTCTTTACTAGGAAGCTGTATTTAGCGAGATGAGGATGTCTGACGAGCTCACCTTGGTGTGCTGTGCCACAGTACCCGGCACTGAATGAAAATCCCAGTCTCTGGCTGTGTGGTTGTACCCTGTTGTCCTTCAGTGTAATGGCTGGAAGTACAAAGGAGACCTTTGAACCTCAGGGCTGTGCACTCTCAAAACACATGCATTGGGGCAGCTTCTGGGGGTTTTTCATGGATCCCAGAGGTGAGGAACCTGATGTTAACCTCCTTCCTGGCGCTGCAATGAACTTTGCAAAATTAAAACAGCATCAGTAGTATTTCCAGGTACACTGAGACACTGCAGCACCTGAGGAGCAGGGACCTCTGGGCTTAGGGGAAAGGCTTTCTCTTTTGCTCTAGCGACACGCCTGCAGCTGTTCCATCTCCTTGGGGGATGCTCCAAGGGGCTTGGTGGCACTGGCTTTCTAGTTGCTCTATATACAAGCAGTATTTACAGAATATGCTTTCAGAGACCTGGTTTCTCTCCCCTGGAGTTGTGTCAAAACACTCCAAGCCTGAAAAATGGGGATACTGTAGAAGAACCAGAGGAGCACTGCCACAAAACCACCAAACACAAAGGCAAAAAAATTCAAGTTACAGCAGTGTCTGTGTGGATGACTGCTAACTTGGCTTGGTTGTAACAGGGTGCCATTTTCCCAGGGGCACACAGCTTCTGTTAATCGGCACACTGCTGTTTGGAAGACATATATAATCTTAAAAGAAGGTCAAGGTATCTCCATGGCCACAGGAGAGGCAGATGGACCCCAGGGATGAATATGTGCACTGCCTCAAGACCGAGCAAGTGCAAAGCCATGATGGTGTGGAAGTAGCAGCACCCTGGCTGCCTTCAGAGACACAAACTGCTTCTTTCTCAGCTAGCAATGCTGGGGTAGCTCAGGTACTGTTGTTACCTGCAGCACTCTCACTTCCGGTCATGGTTGTTTCTGATTTAAATAAAGCCTGAATGGGGAAAAGAAGGTTAAACTCAGGATCTACGTGAGGCAGGGAAGAAAGAGGTGAATTCATCCCTGATTTGTATCCTTGCGAAGCTTTGTGTGTTGCTTACTGGTGTTAGAACTCAACAGGGCTAAGCTTTTCCACAGGGGCAACTTGCAGAATAAAGTTAAACATTTGGATATGTGTAGGAACAGCAGGTTTGTTACATTCAAGGTAAAGTCAGAGCAACTTGGAAATACTGTGTGCTGAGCCTAGTGCTTGCCTTGCTTAGCTTTATGTTTGAAGTTTATGCACGGTCTATGCTTCAAGCCATTCCAGCAATCCAGCAACCTTCCCACTCCTTCACAGTTGCCCCCATGAAACCTACCTGGGTGGCAGCCAACATGAACACGTGTTATCTGGGGTGGGCAGCCTGGTTTAGAGATCTCACTTGCTGAGTCTTCTCAGGGCACTTTTAAGGAATCGTATTAACAAAACACGTGGAGTCAGATTAGGAAAATTCAGCCCTCCTTTGAATTTGCCTGCTAGATCTTTGCAGGCAGTTAGGAAGCTCTCTTCCTAATGGTGCCAGGGGGACAGATGGAGGAGATGGAGGCTTCACAGTGTCCACTTTTAAGTTTGATCTCAATGGACCTTTGTGGCTTCATCGATGCCAACGTGAGAACATTTCCTCTGAAGTCATTTTTGTAAACAGCCCAGGGACAAGCTCAGAGCATTCAGCTTTGTTCCACACGACGGGGACAGTAGCCTGACTGTTGATTTATTTAAAAGGAGAAAAACAACAACAAAAAACGTCGCCAGGAAGTTGCATGACTATCAGGAAATGCTCACCAAAGGGACTGTGGTGAGCAAAGCCAGCAAACAAATCCACTGTTTTGTAAAGTAACACTTTCTATTTGCATTTCCAACAACACATTAAACTATTCTGGCAGGGATTTCAACTCTGCTCCAAATCCTGTTTTACTTTTTATAACGTTTTTAAGCATGGAGCCTTTCTTAGGGACACGTTGCAGAAAACGGCTGTAATAGGGAATTTATTTTCATGCTTATGTGTTCCCATTTTGTCATTAACATTCTTTCCACTGTACCATGGCCAGGAGTGGGTGCCAGGTCCAGGAGTTCAGCAATTATTTCTGCATCATGTAGAAGCTCTGCTAATCGGCTTGTGTGCTGTAATACAGTGGGAAAGTCCAAGGGCTTTAAGCTGAAACACTTTCATACAAGCCTGCTGTGTCCTCCCATAATATTTGTGTTCCCCTTGAAACTGGCTCCAGAGATTTCCTGCCCTAAAATCTCTTTCTGCCCTCAAAGACGAGAGGCGGGAAAAATGTCTGGTAATGCCAGGAACATGGGCATTATTCAGAGTAGAATGGAAAACGGAAAAGAAAATTCAAGACTTTCTTCAGTAAAGAGTATGTCTATTCAAGGCCAAGGGGTTTATTCTATGGGTTGGTTTTCCTGTGGTGGGGAGAACGGGGGTCCTCAAAATAAGGTACTTTCTAGGAAGGGAAAACAGCCCTTATAAAACTCACATTTTCAAATGAGAACATAGGTGGAGTGAAAATGCATAACTCTGCTTAGCATCGTCTTGCACTGCCAGCCCCTGGGATCAGAGCAGAAGACCCTGCTCCATGCAGTGCCCGTAAGTGGGCTGCAGTAGATGAAGCAGCGGGCTCATAAGTGGGCTGCAGTAGATGAAGCAGCAGCCTTTGAATGGCAGCTGCTGACTCATATGGCAGAAAGAGGCTGACCATGGGGCTGTGGTGCTGATATCCTCCTCACTTTCACTAACCTCATCAGCTGTGCAACTGGGATTGCAGTGCCTGTGCTGCTACAGTGGGTGAGAAGCCAAGCTTTGTTCTCATGCAGCCTACCTCAGGGCAGCCTGCTGGTGATACCTGTCCTCTGTGCCACCTCTGATCACATTTCCCCCATCTGGGGAACTTCTGGATCATGTTTAAATAGTGCCCCTGTAAACCCTATAGAAAACAAGGGGAGAGTTCCCTTTCACCTCATTTGTCTGTGATTTACCTTTTCTCTTGAAGAGTACATTTGGAGTCCTATTTGATTAAACTACACATTTTCTGCACTCAGAAAAGCAAACATAAGCTTAACTAGATCCTAAAGGTTTGCTGTATCGAGGTCTTTTTCATGTGTTACAGTCTGGTGCCCACTCACCACTAATTGACTTGAAGGTGGGATACTGAAACCAAGAACTGGATGGATGAAGATCCTATTTCAGTGTCTGCTACAAGCTCTCATGTCACTAAGCCTCTATAAACACAAGACTCAGCCTAGATTACATCAGCATGAACCAGTTCAAACTATTCATTTGAGAGCAGAATATTCCATTTCATCAAAAACTGGAACTACAATTTCACAGCTCTAATTCCCATAAAATAATAAAAGCAGTGAGCCAAGAATGGACTTTTCTGTTTAAACTGAGATGTATCAATAGAAGAAAAATCTTGGTGACACAGGTGATAAGGTCTGCACAGTAGTTTAGTACTCAAGATATTCACTAAATAGACATATTTCAATAATGTATGGGAGAATGGTCCCAGTACTTTTGCTATTAATCCATACACTGCTTATTTACTGCTGGTGCATGCTTGCCCAGAGTCACATTGTTTTAGTACCTTGCTGAAATGTTCTAATGAAACATCATTTCTAAATTGATTATATACACATTTATTGATTTGGAAATACCCTTCTTTACACAGAGTCAGTTTTTTCTGTGTGAGCACCACTGTCCCTGGACAGTGTCCCCTGGTCCAGCACCACTGGACCATCACAGCATACCTCAGTTTCTCCTGCTCCAACAGACCACAAAAAACCTTGGCTTTTACCCTCAGAAAGATTTAGCAGTTCCCTTCCCCAGTTCATATCATCCCGAGGGGTGAGACAGGCTGAGGATAGCTTTCCACATGCCTGAGATCCCTTTGCTAAGGTTCTGGCAGGGGTGGCGGCAAAGAGCTGGCAGCAAGATGCAGGGCTTTGGTCAGGTCTCTGTGCCTGGCTACCCACAGCTGCGTGGAGACTCATCAGTGGGGATGAGCATACTGTGTCCTGAGGCACAGTTTATCTGGGGGCTTGGACAAGATGGTCTTTGAAGATCCCTTCCAATCCAAACCATTCTGTGATTCTATGATAACTCTTCCTGTGACCATTCCCTCTTTGTCAGGATCAATCCTCTCTTTCCTTCTTCTTTCCCCCCCCAAGCAAATGAGCAGCTGGCAGTGTGAGGCCTGGACTTGCTGTCAAAGAACCGCAGGCAATAAAGTCCTGGCCTGTCAGTGGAGTGACCCACAGAATTTGGGACCAAATGGACAAACCTGGCCACATTTCACAGTAAAAGACCTTCTTTTAGCTGTTAAACCATGTACCCAACATAGGCCTGCCAAACCAAGTACTGCAGATGGGTCTAAATGATTGTCTAGCTTCCATTGCTGTTTAATGCTTCCCTAATGCCTGACATCTGCAAGTTCAGTAGTATTGACTCTCCACCATGGTAACACTACCGTCCATCCTTATGCAGCTTCCCTTTTCTCATGGCCAGCTGGTCACCCTTTTTACCTTTGTGTGGAGTGTCCAGAGGTGAGAGTCTCACAAAAGGAAATTAAGAAAATTTCTCCCTAAATCCCACCTATAACCTGCTTAAATCTCCTTAGAGGTATGACTCACACTGTGAAGCACTCTACGTCATCAGAAACAGTGTAGGAAAATATGGTTTTGTGTTCCTGTGATGTTGTCTTCAGTTGCCAGGGCAAGTGATCTCCAAAGTTTCATTGGGATATCATTGCTTCACAGAGCAGCAGAAAGGCTGCCTGGGACCTCAGTGAGTGAACACTACCTGGTTAATACAGGAGTTGTTTTATATGGCTGCATAGAGTGGCATAGGGACCTTTCCAGGCCTTTCATGCTCTATCCCTAAAGTCTTGCACTCCTTGGCGTTTTAAAATACTTTAGAGTGCAGCAGGATCCAGGTTCAGGCTCAGATGGTGAAGGCAAGCTCCCATTTAAAATGCATGTTTCCCTCAGACTCATTTTCTTGCTATTTCTCATTCCAGTGACAGTCAGGTTGTGTAAAACCAGCCCGCTCTACCTTGACACAGCTTTCCTCACAGCCTTCAGCAGGAAAGCATGCACACCCAGACTGGGCAGAGGAGAAATCTTTCCTCCTTTCACAGGCAGGTCCACCTGCCCAGGACCCAGCAGATGGCACTCCTGGACGGTGTTTCTCCCAAATCATGGGCAGCATCTGCTTCCAGCTGCCTCAGCTGCCCCATCCCAGCTGTCCTCCTGGGGAAAGGGCTGCAGGGCAAGGCAGGGCTGTGCCTGGGGAGGGGGGTGAGCTCTTCTCTGCTCTGCCCATTTCGTCTTCAAAACTGGTGGTCAAACTGCCCCAGGTGCAAGGCTGGAAACCCATGCCAATGGAGCAGGCCAGTCTTCTGGGGGCTTGCGCTCCTCTGCTAAGGGGTGGAAGCCAGGATATGGCCTCTTTGAAAGCCATACCTAGCTTCCCCCAATAGCCTCACTGGGTCAGGCTTTACAATGAGAAGGACAAACCTGTGGGTTGCTGTTGACGCTGCACAGTAAATACAGCTTACCAACAGGTCTGGAGAGGTCAGTGTCTCGCACATCAGAAAATCACAAAATCACAGAACATTTGAGGTTAGAAGGCATCTCTGGAGACTGTCCGGTGCAACAACCTGCTCACATCATGGTCATCTAGAGCATGTTTTCTAGTACTGTGTCCAGCTGGGTTTTGCGAATCTCCAAGGATGGAGACCCTGCAACTTCCCTGCTCCAGTTTCCCTGCAGGGAAACCTGCTCCAATGTTTGACCACTCTCACAGTAAAAAAGTTTTCTCTTACATGTAAATGGAGTTTCCTGCATTTTTATTCGTGCCCAATGCTTCTTGACCTGTCACTGGGCTCTGCTGGGAAAAGTCTGGCTCAGACTTCTTTACTATCTCCATCAGTATTTACACACATGGATGAAATCCCTCCCAAGCCTTTGCTGTGACCTTTTTGATATTTCTTTATTTTTATGACAGAACGTCAAAATTTAACAGACCCTTATAAGGATCCTGCTATTGAAAGACAACAGGTCTGAAAAGTCAAAGTTACTGAATTTATAAACCTATAACCTATCTTTTAAATAGCATTTCACAGGATTAGCACCATGAAATGTTCCCAGCATCCTCAGGTCTAACATCCTATACAAGTAGGCAGAGTGCCATGTAGAGAGTATCTCACTGGAAGAAGCATTTTCATATTGCATGCTTAACCATAGGGCTGAGATCACAGCAAGTTGCATATCTCAGCACATAGTAGGTGTTTCTTTGGTTTAGGTAGAGAAAGCCAACACCAGAATTTTGGATCAAACTACTCCCAACTTGGGGGAAGAGATTTCATGCCTGGATCTTGGGCTTTTGAAGCTTTGCTGTTGATAGATCCAACCCACACTGAGGGGTTTTCTGGAACTGGTGTCCAGGTACAAATGCTGTTCAAGAGGGCGAGCTTTATTGCTTAAGGATTTAGGAACATTACTTGGCTTGTTCCATCCTTGATGGACCTTCCTACTGTGATAACCAGCTCCTAATACCAGGCTAGGTAAGGAGTTTCTTTTCCCCCTCGTGTTTTTTCTTGACAAGCATTGGCTCCTCTAAACAGAGATGTCTGCATGCCAAGCCACGGAATTCTTCCCAGCCCAATTTCATAGTGATTTATTTATTTATTTATTCATGCACTGCATCCTGCTTTCTTGCCAGTGGAAATCTGCCTGGGGGTTTTGTTTCATGTTTCTTGCAATGGGACGTGGAAATCTGCCTTCCCAGCTTTACCAGATCACTCCTGGCCAATATTAGGAGAGGATGCCAGAGTATAACAGCTCCTGTAGTGCATGGGAAATGCATGTCTCTGGCTAGCTTAAAACTTTTGCTCTTTGGTGGTTCCTCCCTCCTCTTTCACCTTCTCCTCCTCCTTCTTCTCTTCTTTTAGAAGTGGTGTTAATAATACATTTGCTTTACAGAAGAGGCAAAGGAGTATCTTGCAGCCCTGCCAAAGAGCCTTATCTGCACATGGTAGGTGAATTTCCTGTATAGTCATGGGCCAACACCTATAATGGCATTTCACTGATCAGCTTTATTAGTTCCATAGCCTCAAACTCTGCCTAACAGAAGTCTTGAAACCAGTTTTATTCATGACCACTTTAATCCCTGCTTCCTACAGAATGGAGACACAAGGTCTTCCCTTGGTGTAAGGTTTAAAGCTGAGCATTACACAAGAGACAACATAAGGTTCTTATTGCAGCTTTTGTTGCATCCAGACACAAGTCTGTGTTGTGGAATGTATGGATTCTTCAGAAAGCTTTCATGTGTTGCATGTCGAGACATGAAGAGAAGCTAAAGTGGGGTTCTGATGCAAACCTGACTGCAGTCACTGGAAGGCTGTCAGATGAATGTAATGGATCTTCAATCCCCAATTAATTTATTTCAGCCCATAGGATTTTGAAGTTGACATTACTATTTCCTAGATATTGGCTTTCAGCATTCATGCAATAAATCAGTTGTTGACAAGGGAGTGTGAGACCTTCGTAAATGTGCTTTTGGCTTTAGTTCAATTAAGTTTCTTTACGGGAGCATCAGGTATAAGTGACCATTTAGTTGAGTTTCAAAAATGCTGCTCCACACTAGAAGAAGAAAGATGCAGCAATGGGTTTTAGAAGAGCTACGTTTTGGCTCCTCATTATAATAACATGGGAAAACATCATCACTGTGCTGCGGTTACAGCAAAACCGCAAAATATACTGGAGTTAAAGACTCAAAATAACCTGAATGTTGCATGAGATTCGTTGAATTAATCTTGATTTTTCAATAAAAACACATTGAAAAAAGTTAAATAGTTCCATGCCCATCTCCCAGTCACAGCTAAATCTGTAAAATCCTAAGCAGACGTGTACAGCAGAGAGCTGGCCACATTACAGGAAAGCACGGATTTTCATGGGAAAAAAGCCTATTTGCCAGTCTTGCACCAGAGATGTCCAGCAGCATATCTGAGCAGCAGAGATGGCAGAACGAAAAGGCCTTCTCCTGGCTGCAGCTGGCCATGAAAACATCTAGATTTTGTTCCATGTCTCCTCTTCTCCTGCTGGTGAATATCAGCCATGGAGGCACAGTGAGCCAGAGGGTGTGAAGGAAGTTTCCTATGATTGGAAGAAGAGGTTGGAAAAGAGGGTTAGAAATGGTTATTTGAATGCATGTGCCTCTGATAAAGTCAGCATTAAAGATCGCCCTTCTTAGCACACTCCAGCGAAACCAGAGATGCAGATTCCCACCCAGAGCTTTCATCACTCAGGCTCTTCAGACCAACCAATTCGCGCTTGCCAGTGCTAAACTGTAGCCCTGAGCCCTGCAGGATGGTGTGGGAGGAGAGCATAGTACCTCAATTTCTGCAGTCTTTTCCCAGGCCTTGTAGATCCAGTTGTGGTCCTGGGTGAGGCTGTGCATCCAGGCTGCAAATTCAAGCTTCAAAGAAAGCTGGGGTAAGCTAGTACCTGTCCAGTCAGGCAACTTGGAAAGCCACAGCATAGAAACATGACTGGTATAACTAGTAATTAGAATACTTGGGTTTACCTGAGTCATCATCATACCTTACTAATGAACATCTTGGGTGCTCAGCTACCAGCAGGCAGAGTTCTTTGGAAGTCAAGATCCCACAGTCTTAAATTGACTTGGGCATATTTACTACTTCTTCTCAGATCCTGATATAAGCAAATGCATGGGCAAGATCACCACCTTGTTGAGGCAGGAGTGTATGAAACCGTACAGGACTGATTAATGGGAAGTCAGTAAGAAGCCACAGCTGACAGGGAGGCCGGAGAGATGGTGTTAAGTAGCCTGAGCAGAATTCAGGTGGTTGAATTGAAGCTCATGATCCAGTGAGCTCCTAAATTTTGTCTCCATGTCTCTTGGTTTCTCATTTCATCATATGAACAGCATCAGGAATAGAGAGGCAAGAGTGCAGGTATCGTGATGCTCTGACAGACTACAGAATCAGACCTCTTGCTTGTCCTCCACCATCCAGTGTCTCCTGTGTCCTTGGCTGTGTCATGCCCACCTTCAGGAGAAGGATGCTGAAAAAGCCCTGTAACATATTGCTCTGGAGCATCGCTATTAGTTTTTCTTGGGAGAGAGAATTCCTTCTACTCCAGTTTGTGAAGAACCTTGATACCCCAGCCATAGGGGATAGTGTTTCTTCCCATGCAGCCATGAGACAAGTAGTGAATTCCTGCAGGGCAATATGGAATTTGTTGCATCCCTTTGTTCATCACTTTTACCATTTATAAACCTTGGTTGTGAATTTTTGTGAGTTAATCTGTAAGGCCAAGGTTTTCCTATAGGCCAGGTCAGGGTCTTGTCCCTCACTCTACTGGGCACAGATCCACAAGGTATATGGTGAGTTTTCAGGCATCTGTCATCACATGACACCAGTGGATGTTTCTGTGTTTTCATCAGCCTTTTCCAGCAGTGCCTATCTCTTTTTCCTTAAATTGTGATTAGGCATTTATTTTTTTTAGATATCACAAGTCCTAAATTAGGGGCACACAGGGCTGCAAAATACACAATGTGTTAAGTGATTGTAGCTTCTGATGCCTGTAAGTTAAGGTTTCTTAGCTCTTTCAGGACTAAGATTGGATGAAGCCAAACGCATGCACATACATACACAGCCTGTCAAGCCTGAGGCATCAAGACCCTGGATCTAACAATATGTGTGACCCCTTCCGCCCAGTTCTTCACCAGGCCAAAGAAGGCTGGGTAGGGGAGGGTCAAGTCTGGCCCATGATGTTGATTAATCACTTTACCATTGTGAGACTTGTACATGTTTCTGACACAAGGATGAGCTGTGGAAGCACATTCCCATAAATAGGTCAGACTGAACTTGTCAGCTCGGTGAAAAATATTTCTTACCACAGAAAACTGAGCAGTGAAGCGAGTCCATGTATCATGTCTTATGTTTACAAAACAACTGCCCCTTAGCTCCTCATGCACAAGACACTGTGTGGTTATTTGGGGGTGGTGTGACAAACAGCAGCAAAAGGAACGTTTTGAAGGCAGCCACAGGGTAGAGGCATGCACTCAATCTCCCTGGCACTGTGAAGTGATCCATAGGAACAACCCTCATTGTCTCATTTAGGTCCCCAGCAAGGCATGTTTGCTTGGGCTGGGTACTGTTAAAGAAGCCATACATTTTCTGACAAGCTGCTGTGTCCCTTCCTGGGCTCCTGCACTTGATAAGTGAGTCTCGTGTGACTAGAAGAGATAGGCAGTGAGAGTTTAGTTTGCCTCCTCCATTTTATTCTTGACTCCCCATTTATATGGCTTTGGGTTCGATACACAGCACTATTTCTCATTCACAGTCCAGTGCAATATATGCAGTATAAAACAATAGAAAAGCAAGCAGCTCTCAGACCCCACACAGTCTGGAAGCTGCATCACTTCAATGTGGCCTGTAGTAGCACTAATAAAAGCTGGTGGACAGGAGATGATCACCTGCCAGACCAGTTTGGTATCACCGAGCTGCATTTTACAGGATCTGGAGTACGATGCAAAGATACCTGAATGCCAAATCAACCCAGGTCAATCAAGATGGAGCTGCTGGCACCAGCCCTGCAGGGTGGGAGAGAGGGCAGTGGGTGGAGGCAGCACCTGGAACCATCGTGCTGAATGTTTCATGCTCCAGGGTGCCGGAAATCCTACCACTCCAGCACAAAACAGTGCCTGCCTGCAGAGGCAGCTTGAGCTTGACTCCCAGTGAGTTCACCTGCAACAACCAGTTCCACAGGAGCAAAGGGTTTCTGCAAGAGCCAGCCTGGCTGGACCAAAGGTGAATGTTTGTCAAGTTGTTCAGGTAGCTATGCATCATGCTTCGGGAGTTTTACAGTACCATGGAGATCCCAGCCCTGTATTCCCCCAGCTGATGGGGAGCTGACTATAAATCAATGCCTATTTAGCATGATTCAGCTTCAAAGCCCTGTGTTCACATTAGCTGACAGCTCTCTGACAAAGATAGTCTCTATCCAAAATGTGGAGGTGAAGGCATTTGCTTAACACCTCTGGGTGAATCAGTGGCGGCACAAGGATGCGCACTGAGAGGCCCTGGCTCCCCCAAATAATACACTAGACTTCACTGCCCCTCATGCTAATGTTTTCCATGCACAAGAGAGCATTACTCAAAGCTGTGAGTGAGTGTGAGAAAGATGCCTGTGAGGAATCTTTGAAGAGCCTCATAAAGACGGGGCATGCAGGAAATGCCTGAGTGATAGTTTAACTGGCTGCACCTCCTTGCACGTGAAGTTTGCTGGGTTCTCGTCACGCACATTGCACCACTAATATCCTTTTAAGAGAAGGCACTTTCCTATCCATTCATGCAGCTACGTGTCTGAAATGCATTAAATCAGGTGAAGCAACTTGCTTACATTTACCTCTAGATCAAAAGCTGTTCTGATATCCAGGTCTATTTGAATTACAATTAAACTCCTCACTGCTGTAACAGCTCTTTCCATGTCTGTCTTAACACACTGTTTTTAAGCAAGTGAGTGGGAGTTCGAAGGTGCCTGGAAGTATGGGCATTTTTAACAACACAAATGAGTAAGCAGTAAAAAGGTTTGGATTGTGGATGTTTCGGTTCAGCTTAGGTGAGACATTTAGGCCCTTGTGAGCTTTCCTTGAAAGTCTGAACAACTTCAGTTCAGACATGTGTTGTTCCTAGATGCACACTTCCCTATCTCCTCTCCTTCAAATGCAGGAGCTGCACATTTGTGAGAACTTGTGTCAAATTAATAGTAAGTAATTGCTGAGAGCTGATGAATCTCTCAGATGAAAGGCACAATCTAATTACAGACTTTTGTCACTGTTTGTAATTATGCAGCCATCAGTTAAAAGGACTGTTTGCCCTAGAAATCTTGTTTTGTATGTGTTTATGAGATTTTAAGTGGTTTTACTTTTTGCATCTTGCTAATATTTTAGTCTCAGGCTTTTGTCTCTTTTCTTTTTTTTTTTTGTTCTTTTTTGTCTAAAAGAGGTTTATTATACTTTTTATGTTTGACAAAATCTCTCAACATGTCATATAGGCTGTGTAGACAAGCTATTTGCACACCCACACTGCCTAACTCTATGTATTTCTACACATGCCTTAGTTGAAGACACAGTATTTGGGCCCCATCTGTGCTTTCTTAACAGTGTTTCTGTAAACTGCAGTTCTTGCTTGAGGTAGACAACGCTCATGGAAAAAGATGGAAAAGTTCTCAGAAGTAAAAGTTGATTAAGTCCAGCAATGATCTGGTCTGTGCATGTGTATGCCTGGGTGTGTGTATGTGCAATTACTACAATGCCAGGCTGCAGCTTGTAAATAAGAGCCACAATAACAAGGCAGATATAAAATAAACAGCTCATGAGATCAAAGAGAGAAGTGCTCAATACATGTGAAACAGAATATCAGACATAGCACTAAATAGGATCAGACTGGAAACTTAAACCACTTCCGTGCCAAGATGATGGCTGGAATAACTTCACGGAGTTTAGTGGTGAACCAGGGATGAGTTTGGCATGGGGTGAACTTTTTGTTCTCAGGTAAATTGTGACATAATGTTGAAATTAATGTTACTGAAGTATGGTTGACTCAAATTAGCTGAGGCTCCAAGCAGGAGTTTGGTTGTTGTGAGTGGAAACTGCATGCAAAGTTAACAGAGGCTAGTTTAGACAGTGATTGCTTGCAGTTTATTGAAGTAAGATAACCATCCTGCTGAAAACTATAACTGAATTTCCACAGCCATTCATTCTCAGAAGGCTTCAATTAGACTACTGTGCATCCCTTCCTTTGCACTGGAAACCACATTGCTGCTTTCTGAGCCACCTAGGCGCTTACATGGGCTCTCTTCCCATACTGCCTTATGGCTATAGGAGGTGGAAATACCCATCTTCAGCTTTCAGATATGGAGCTAAACATTTTAAATTTTGATTAAAATAGCTGTTTCCCCTGGTTTCCTATTACACTGAGGTAGAGTGCTGCAGAAAAATTATGGACTCAGTCAGAGATCAATGTGATCAGACAAAAGCCATTTATTATAGCATATCAATCCTTATACTGTTTCTCTGTCTCGGCTTACAGTAGCTTGCTATATGATAATCAGATAAATTTTCTTGTAATACACCTCAGCTATGGTTACATTTACAATAGCTCGTTGTATAATATTTGGATACATCTTCAATAGCTAGCTGTAGTATAATTAGATACATGTCCAATATCTTGTTGTGTGATAATTGAATACATATACAATAGCTCAGTATACTATGCTTTGATACATATTCCTGCAGCACACAGCAACTAGTAACAATAAGCGTATGAGAACTTAACCTTTAAGATTTGCTAACAGTCCACTATTTTGTATCTTAGCACAGTCCAGTTTCTTCTTATCTTGCTTGCACTGCTACTTTTGCTACTGCTACTTTTGCTTCTTTACCCACGTCTTATTTCATCCTTGGTTCATGCCGAGCTCCACGTAGGCACTTGCTGACTTGGGAATGTCGCCATTCTTTGCTAAAAATCATCCGCAGTAGAGTTTCAAACAGAGGAGCTGAAAACTATCTTTGTTGTTGGGCTAAGCAATTTTGACTTGATGGGTTTACTCCTCAGGGTCCTGATCCTGAGCTGTGTGTAGGCACACACAGTTTTACTTCTGTGTCCTTTGACAGAAGTTGTGTACATCATTGATGCTTTGCTGGGCAGTGTGTGTGTGTGGCAAGTGATGGATCTCAGAGCTTTCTTAGATCAGAGAAATAATCCAAATAAAAAAATACTGATTTTGCTGGGTTCCAAAATGAACAAAAAGCTTCAGACCCTGGGGAAAATGCAATGATTCAGAATTATGTAGGAAATACAACTCTGGACTAGTTTGTAAAGCAACAAACAGCTCCATTGCATCTCAGAGTTTTGAAATTCATTCTGCTCCTTTGAATCGCCACCAGAACAAGTGGTAATGATTATAAGTCCTTTTTTAAAGTTAAAATAAAAATTTATCTCAGTCCTAAAAGCTCACATATGAAAGATGTTCTTAACCTGGCAGACTCGTGCAAAGATACCAGAGCTCCTGTTCCACAGTGGGAACACAGTAGGGAAAGGATCTGCTAAGTCTTCAGAGTCCCACCAATGCCAGATACTCCTGGTGTTTGACTGATTTATTAGGCTGCCCTAAATAACTTGGCTTCCCCTTGCTGATAGCAGAAGTCTGCTTTGCTTAATCCCACTGAACAGCAGAACTGGTGTCATCTGAACTTCTGATGAGCGTTTATTTACTGATAATGCCTCCTCTGAGAAAGCCAGTACTGACAAAACAACAGCTCCTCTGCTGATCAAGTTATTTAAAATACAAAATAACAAGGTTATGCTACATATTACTGGATTTTACAAGAAGATGCATGAGATTTAATTTCCATGGTGTGTTTCAGTTTTATTATTTCCTAACAGCAAAATGCTTATATTTCAGCCATCTCCACTAGCCTTAGCTGCATGCCTTAGTGTTATCCTGGTAATAGGCCAGAAGACAGAGAAGAGGACAGGAGATACATGTCTCCAGTGCTAATTCTTGGTCATCAGTAAAATGTAGGAGCATTTAACATACATGGAAGTAGGTGCAAACAGAGGCCAAAGACTGATACAGAGTATAAATGAGAGTGAAGACAGAAATTCATGTTTTCAAGGTTTTCCTGGCAAAGTAAGGCTGCAAGATGCCTCATTACTGAGTTTTGTTCTTTTAGTTTTGCTACATGACATACCGATTACAGAAATGACTCCCAGCTGAAAAGGGAATGGGATTTTGGCATGTTTAAGAAGAGGTTCTTCTCTTAGCTGCCTCTAGAATTTGCCAATACTGCTAAAGAATTGCAGTGTTGTATTAATTAATCTTTTTTGCTGTTGTTGTTTGGTGGGGTTTTTTTTCAGTTGCTTCCATTGCAGTCTGTTTTGTTTCTTTTGTCATTCTTGTATGCCAACAGCCACCCATATTATGTGTTAAAAGAGCAATGGGCCTACATAACCAGATATTTTTGTGGTGAAAAAAACCTGCAAAGGCCTTTCAGTGCTTGAACTTTTTTTTTTCTCCCTCAGGAAGTCTCGAAGCACTACTTCTTCTGCAGTTCAGAAAACTACATTCTGCAATTACCCTTAATCTTATTTGTCCTTATCCTGAACTGTATCTTTGTCTCTTCATCTAGCTGCCATCTTTTTGCTGGGAAAGGTATTTGTGGAAGAAAATCCATTGATTTTTATCTTCAGTGCCATCTATGAAAGATATCCATGGGTTTGCTCATGTCTGATGTTAAACCAAAACGATAATTTGGAAGCTATATATTCAGAATGTAAATGACTCATCTTTAGGTGAAACTGACCCTAATTAGATCTAGATCAGCCTTCATTTGACAGAGAAAGAAAACTCATTTTCTCTGAAATGCAGTAATGGCTAGGAAACTAGCCCCAGAACCTTAAATTAAAAGCAGGTTTTAACATGCTGGCTCCATGCCTGCCTTCAATATCAGCCTCTGCCTGTTTTAGTTAAATAAATGGTAACAAAAGAAGACAGGCTGGGTGACGTTAAATAAAGAGAAATTTAAGAGAGTAATTATAGCATTAAAATGGGGCCAGAGGTGAGGAACTATAAGCTTTGTGGAACAAAGAGCAGCATCGCAAAACTTTGTTCACTAAAACCTTTTTATTCATGGTCACGCAAAGCTGTTTGTTAGCTAAGGTGCCTGTCCCCAGCCCAGGGCATGAGTGTGCTCTCAACATTGGTCTGGCCATGCTCCTGGCATGCAGGCACGTGTGAGAGGTGGGATGGGAGATGGCAAGGGTGGACCCAGGGGTGGTCAGTGGTGGCCAGCTTTGTAGCATCCCCCCAGGGAGCATCTTACACTGCTTTTCTACCTCATTTTTTATTTAATTTTCATAGCTTGTGTGACCTGATATTCTTCCCCTACTTGCTAGATTGCTTTGGAGAAGGAAGTTTGCTGGAGAATGGTCAATATCCTACTTACAGGTTTCTAAGGGTTTGTGTTAAGGAGGTATGATGAAGAAACAGCCAACCTCAGTCAGTTAGAATTCTAAAGGAATCATTCTGACCACTGATTGTTGTATTGAATCAAAGATTTCCTTGCAAAACCAATTACTCTAATAACATATGGTGGACAAAGCTCAGGAGATTAGGGGCTTAATTCATATAAGCACCCAAGAGAGGTGAACAGTGGGGAATTGAATTAAAAAAAAAAAATCATCTGGCCCTCACTTGTCTTTGAAATGTGATGCCCTTGTTACGCAGGAGGCTATTTAGGCATCTGTGCTCTGTGTGTGTGTATAGTGAGACATAAGAAACACACTAATGACCAAGATAATCTCCTAACCTGGTGTTCTATAGTTCGGAGGACAAAAAAAATCAGTGTAATGCTTTTCTAAATGGTTAGCTGCAAGAGAACTGATGTGGAAAGGACAAAGTTTGTGCATAGTCTGGCTTTTGGGCTGGAGCAGGGTCCTGGTGTGCAGGCATTGCTCATCATGTCCTTGTGCATTGGTCCAGACCTACCCCGCTTAACAAGCTGCCGGCCCCCAGGCAAACCCAGCTTTCATTCAACTTTCTGCTACAGATGAAACTAAAGTATGCCTGTACTTGGAAGAAAAGATTTTTGTATTGTCTACCACAGTACAGCTGTGTTCCCCTGACCTAGTAAATCCTGTAGAGGGACAGGGAAGGCATTCCCAGGCGGACAGTCAGAAACCACGGAGTACACCCAAAACTCATGAGATTTTTAGCATTGCTAGCTTTCACGTTGTTTGCTGTTGCCTTCTGCTTTCATATTGTTTCAGCTGCAAGGTTTCCAGCTTTTGGTAACTTTGAGAGACTGAGAAAACAAATACTCTCAATTAATTACATAAATTCAGGATTTGGGTAATTAGAAAAAAACATTAAATACTGACAATTGGCAGAGTGAGCTGATACCTACTGAGATCTTCAAGGACCTAATATCTATTTCAGGAATGTCACATGTAATATTAAATTAATTTGTTGCTGGATACTGAGCATGGTAAAAAGGGGGGGGAGCGAATATGTATTTCAACACATTTTAATGGAAAGCATTACCATCTTTTAATAAAAAAGTAAGTGAAAAATTTGCCAACAATTCTTGCTAATGCTTTTTACTCATTCATTCACTAACTGCATTTTTCTATGATAATTTATGCAAGATGCCTCAATCTAAAAATGAAATGCTAGTGGAAAAATGCTCACAATATTATTGGTCAGATTTTCAAAATCAGTTACTCTGAAAATAAATTTAAAGAAAGTGCTTTGTTAGTATTTAATTCAAGATTCTTTTAATACCCTAGAGTCTGCAGTTCAGGTATCTGCCAAGTAAGACTTCAGCAGTTTTCTTTGAGATCCCTGTACAGGGAATATCTGCATCAAGGTCTCTGATGGGTTCCTTTCTGTTGTGTTTTTAAGGTAACTTTTACAAATGCAGAACATGTTGAATTTTACACAACTCCTGCTGGTTCCTGGTCTCTGACACCTTTAACTATCTGGAGTATTTACATCTTAAAATATTCTTAAAAGGTGGAAGAGCAAATTTTATGGCCTTAATGGCTTGTTCATGAATTTCAAAGTGCTGTTATCAGGACTGATGCATGAGTCTGGGAAATGTCCTTTTTCCATCACCCAGGAAAAAGGGAAGGGCAATATGCACTGGATTCTTTAGGAAAAATGATAATGGAAGTGCTTATGCTGAGTTGATAAAGTTTCTTTGAAATGAGAAACAACTTCGTTCTCCTCAGTAGCATTACCATGGTGGGAACACTTCCCTTCTACCTCTAAGGTTTCTCAGAAAATCCCATTTTGTTCAGGCCCTGCTGACACTTGGAGAACACCCCTGACAGCGGGCAAAAGGATATGTGTCCAGGCCACCTTGTACAAGGGCTTGGGGTGCAGGTGTATGCATGTCTTCCTGTAGTTTGAGAGGATTTTATGAAATTGGTTGCATCACTTAGTCCCACATATCTGTCACTCACCTCATCTTCACTTTGCTCCTTTATAGCTGTTGTCCTGAACTCCTGAACCAGCCTTTTGCTGCCTACCTCAGTTGGCCTAAAGGTCAGCCCTTTGGTTCTCTAAGCAACAGTTGACACAAAAAGACCTACTTTATCTTACAGGTAATGATTTGGATATTATGCACTTGGTTTAAGGAATTTTGCAGGATGTTCTTTCCTCGTTTATCATTAATCTGCTCTCCTTACAGCTGAGGCCAGACTCTGATGTCTTAACTCTCATGTCTTGCCTTTGCTGGCTCTACAGGCTCTTCATGTCTTCGAATCTGGCCCTTCGTGTTTAGCTGCAAGCAAAAAGTAGCTGCACATCTGATAGTGACTGTCTTACTGTCTTACAGCCAGAGAGCAACCCTCCTGCAGCTGCCCTGCAAGCATTCATCTGACCCAGGCCAACACAGGCACCTCCTACATGGTATCTCTGCATGACTTGGACTTGCTATAGCTTGCCATGTTCTACATTTCAACTGAAGCAAGGGATACAGAAACCCTTATCTCTAGAAACGGGCTGTGTTTGACTTTTGGTGTGCACAGAGGAGACAGGTATTTTGAGTGCAGGCAACAGAGGACAACTGTGGTGTCAGAAGCTGAATGTTGAATGGTCAGCAGTGATCTTGTCACCTCCTGCAGATGCCTTCAGCTTTCAAAAAGGCACATGGTTTTCAAACAGAAAGCATGCAAAGCAATGTGCTGTTGACTGAAGCGAAAAACATACAGGAAAGTATAAAAATACACTCTTTAATGTCTTACCCATATTGCTGGGTCTCCAAGCATAACAGTGTGAATTTAACCTCCAGCAGCTTGGTGATGTTGGAAATGGTATTGATGTGTTACATACCCACAGAGAACCATGACACAGAAAAAGACGGGTTCAGAGGTTTTGACAGATGGCTAATGGCTCACAAATAGTGAGTGCATGGCAGAATGGAGCCCCACCCATGGAAGAAGGGAACATGTCCTAATTTGTGCTGAGAAGGACTTTCTACACTTGTGTTCCCTCCATAGGACAGCTGTAAGTGTCTATGGCTATTCAGATCCAAGCTTACATTCTGAACTCATGCTATAGGGGGTCACTAATGGACTTGTTTGGGCTTTCTTTGGCTTTGGGCAGGGAATTGAACCCCTCTAGATGTGGTACAAATGCAGGGGACTCTATGTCTTAGGCTGATGTCCCAGTAACACTGTTCTTCTTACTTTGGGCTGAAGTGAGGTGGGAAAACTAGGCTGGATTCTGCTGCCCAGTGGAAGGTCCTACCTATCTCATGCTCCAGGCCCTGCCTTGGCACAGCCAGGCTCATTAACCTGATACTAATTGAGTCCACCAGTAGGTTTTGCTGTGACTACTCACACTTCACTCTGAGCATGCTGTTGAGCACTTTTCTAGATTAAGACTTTTACTTCTCATCTAAGAACTGATTTAATTAACAACTATCACCCTTCTTGTATGTGTATTCCCAAGGGCACAGAGTAAAGGTTTTGTTTGAAAACAACCGAGAATACAGTTATCTTTAACAATGAAACAAAAATTTTTTTGAAAGGCAGGACGTTGTGATTTGGGGTGATGATCTATACACCCTTTTACAGCACCTTTCTTATTCTTTTGTGGTATGTGCCTGCTGCAGTGGGTTGTGTTCTCATGTTGCAAAGTGCAGGACACTTATTAGCAGAAACAAAAAGAATTAAGTCTCTGGTTTTAGGTATTAAGAGTTCTCCTTGTCCACATACGCTAAGAAGTGCAGCCATATCAAGGTAATCTCCTTATTGTTGTTGCTCTATGCATGTCAGCTCTTCCATGACTAATGTGTGCCATATTCTTATCATCCAAATCATCCAACATCAGATGGTTCCTTTTAGAGTGGGATGTGATTAATCATTGCTGGCACCGAGAGCTCAGAGATCAGCTTACGCTCCTTACTCCAAATGAGTTTGCAACCAGCACGCTGAGAATAAAGACTTCCTGAGAAGGACGAAAATAGCACTCATACATAATATGAAACACCAGATCTTGAGCCTGTGGAGATCCACCTGAGTCCAGAAGTAGGAGTGAGCTTTGCATGTCCCTGTGAATCCCAGAATTTGCCTTGGATTTGCAGGAGAACTAGTGCCAGAGTTGCCATGCTGCTATCTGCTTCCTTCAAGGAAGGGCTCAGGACTGGAGTGACTTGTCCATACATCACATGGAGATAAGGAAACCACAGAAGTAATTCACTGAGCTCCAGATACCACCTTCCCTCACCATGTGTTCCTGGATAAAACCATCATTAGGCAGACCCCTCTAAAATGACATTTGTCCCATACCTACCCAGTCAAACAGCAAAAATAGAAACCCATAGCCACCACAGACTCCTTGGTGACTAATCAGTCATCTCCCAGGGACCTGCACAGAGACTGCAGTGCCACTGCACTTGAAGAGCACTAAAGACAAAAGCTGAACACCACCCTTCCCAGCCCTACACAGCTATCACCCCTGGTACCTCTGTAGGCAACACAACTGCTGCTGCACCTGTGTGTATGCATTCCCTGGCACTGAGAGGTTTTACCTGCAAGTCACCTAGCATAGGGGTATTCACACCTCAGGTGACTCTCAGGCTGCTGCTGCCCTCTGCATCCTTTGTTCCCTCCTGTGCCTCTCCCTCTAGGGAGTTCTCACAACTTCATTGTCTCATCTCTTCTTCTTTTTTATATATCTGCATCTTCTCTAAGATTTTTTATAGAGAGTAAATCCTGTTTATCAGTTTTCTATTGGACAAAATGTCAGAACGGGTTAACTAAAGTGAAGGTTTTCTTCTTTACATATAGGACATTTGTTCTGAAGATGGGGTTTAAAGAGATGAAAAGTTTGATGAATTTAGATCAGGTAAATTAATTAAGAAATACTTTTGTTCTTGGAGAAAGTTTTCTTTCTGACATTCTGATGTCCTGGAGGAGACAAGATGAAGAACTTTTTGGTTTCATGTTTCAAACACAACTTTGTTTATTCTTTTCATCAGAATCTTTTTCTTCTTTTTTTTTTTAATCCAAGGGCTTGAAAATAAACACAAACAAAGGGATTAAATGCTCAGAAATGAAGTATTCTATTAGGGGTTAAATAAAATGTTTCAGGCTGAATCTCCTTATCTTTTACCTTTTGTTGCTTTTTTTTTTTTTTTTTTTACAAATTCTAAAATATATAAATACCTGTGTTTGCTTTTCCTAAGCTTGTTTTTCCCATCAAGCAGATATTGCCATTTTCTAGATCAGGATAGGGAATAGTCCATGCTTCGATCAGTGCTATATAAAATGTAATAGTACTGTACAGTGAGCTTCTGGTGTGTACTTCAGTTGTACTTTTGCTGGTAAGACTTTGTTTCCCACAGAAGTGATAATTAGTTGTGTTCCATTAAAAAAATTCCCAGTCATTCCCAGTAAAGTGTGGCCCACTGTTATACATCATTATATCACCACCATGTCTACTGAAAGATTTGTTCTGGATATCTTCTTTTTCTACTAATCTTAGACAAATGTTATGAGAAATATAAAGTACATTGGGGGGATAAGGGGTGATTCCTCAACAGCTTGAAGAAATCTATTGCTGTAAAAAACAATTTTCTCTGTGCTGCTAACATGGATAGTTTAACTCGACCTGACTTTCAACATCTTTTTCAGTGTCACTTTCCTTTGTAGTAGGATAAAATGTCTCTGTCCCTTTTCTTAGACAAATGATCTTCCTAGGTAGGCTCTTTTCAATGTAATTTTTACATCGCACTTCAGGTATGAAGTGCTCTTGAAGACTTTATTTGTCTGCTATCTTTAATTACAATCCCATATAGAATCCACAGTAATTTTTTATTAAATTATGGTGCTACCTGTTCTGCCTCTTTCAATTTTTCTTCACTCCTGTGCTGTAGTTTGCTTATCTCCACAATGGAGCCCTGTATGTCTGAAAATGAGGCCCTGTATGTCCATGGCTTTTCTTCCAAAGCCATTGTCACAGCAGCTCAGCAGACGATTCATGGCTGAGGCAGGGGTGACTAACCAAAATGCCAAAGGCAGTCCAGCCCCCTAAACTGTGTCCAATATGCCCAGGAAAGATCCTTACAGCTTTTGGGACTGTGGTACTCTGGCTGTACCTGCTATGCTGATGATCCCCTGCCTTGCCAAAGAGGTGCATTTGCTTCAGTATTTGTCTTTTTTTCCACATTCATGGTCATAGCTTTCATTTCCCAGTTGTGTCAGTATGTGTGGTCCAGGTGTGACTTGGCACTTTCACACCCATCTTCTTCGCTTCTTCCTTGTCTGCTGGGAGGTCCTGCTTCACACAGAGAAGTGACTCCTGGAGTAGTCAGCCAGCCACACTGCTGTATGAGGATAAGCATGGGACAAGTTAACTGCATCAGCTGCTGAGTCCCCCTCAGGCAGTGAGTGTCACAGTGAATTCTGAGTTGGGAATATCTGGACAGGGTTTGAGGAATTTATTAAGAAAACAATAGGATTGAACAATTGCACAGAGTCAGAAAACACCATGTGGGAGGTATGTATAGTCTGAGTTCAGCCCCTCCACATCCCTGTAATGCCTGACACCCTGTAATTACAGGCTCATAGACATGACTGTATTTAAATGTTTCACTTCAACCATAGATCCACAGAGACAGCATCTCATTTTGGTGTAGCAATCCTTAATTTCTTTGACCTAAGCCTACCAAATGTGTCTTTTGACTTTGGCTTTTGACACAATCCATTCTTCTTCTCCATTTCCCAAATAGTCTGTGGAGCCAGACTAATCGCCACTCATTAAGTGCCCATTGTGTTTCTATTTCCATGTCCCATGGTAACAGACACTTTTATTGTGATTATTCATCTGCTGTTCTTTCATTAATGAAACATTTAGATTTCACTGCCACAAGGCTTTTCAATAACCTTACATTGTAAATACACTTCCAAATGCAAAGCTATTCTTTGGTATGCCTAGCAGTGACACTTGAGAGTCTTTTCTAGCTTCTTGCTTGGCCAGTGACAGTAAGAAATGCCCACTGCAGGAACTGATGATCTCCATTCCCCCTTGATGGGGTAGTTCTCAGTTTACTGCAGCCTACATGCACCTGAGAAAGGAGACATAAGGGGAAACACCATCATTCGTTCTTAGCATGTCTCTTCCTCCCACCATGAGCTCTAGTATGAGGGTACTTGGAAAAAGCTTCCCACACCTTTGGGATCTAACTGATTCCCTCTGCTGGTATGTATTTGCGTTAGCTTGTACCAGATTGTGCATGTATTACCTGATGTCATTCAGATAGGTTTAGTACGTCAGATGAGGGGTATGTTTATTAAGGGAATGCCCCTACTGCTGCATAAGATCTGGGCTGTCATCACTGCCAGGTCCCAGCTGTGCCTCCAGGTGAGCTGGCCATCTTGTTCTGCCTGGAAGGCTGTGTGCAGATCAGCTGTCCAAGCTCTTTGGCTCAGTCTATTTTTCCCCTTAATTAAGACCAATCCTGTTATCTAGAAGCTGGAGAAAATTAAGACACGTTTAGCCTTGCATTGAATAAGTGTGTTTATGAACATTCTTGGTAGCATAAAAATGATTTTTCCAGGAAGACTGTCTCCTGGACTGCTTGCCCTCAAGGACTGTCTGTTTTTATATGTCTGGTTTGGAGGATAACTGAGTGATCTTTCCAGGCACAGAGACCACCATATAGACTGAGTTATGGACTATGCCTTTTGTCTTATTTTATTTGAGGTCTGTAGTGACAAAAGAAGAGAAAGAAAACCTATCATTGGCAATGCTCATTTTTATAGATCATATTCCTCAAAGCAAAAATCTGTCAGCGGGATGGTGAGGATGATGGCAATTTTTTAATAGGGTGGGAAGCTGTCCTTTGCTTAATCCTGTGAGAAGGAATCTGAGTCAGTCCTCCACTAAGTTCCTCACTGTCTCTTTGGCTCCTTCCATATTGGTCCTTCTTTCCCTCCTCTTTAACCCCTTAGACACGTGCTTTTTTCTGTTGCAGATTAAAAAATAGGTCTTATTCCCTTCAGAAATAAACTCCACATTTCTACTTGCCTCTGTAGTTACAATAGTGGAAAGTGGTGTTGGAGTTGTCTTGCAGGTCTGTCACTCACTGTCTACACATCCATAACACTGAAACCCTGGCAGTCTCCCTGCTGGCTGCCTCTCCTTTTTCAGGTTCAAGCTTTTCCTCACACATCTTTTTTATGCGTTCACTTACCATCTTGATCCATTTATTATTGCCTGTATCTCTGTAGTCGAGTCTATTTTTGCTTGGAAACCCAGGCTGTTTTCACTCACCCTGCACTGCCACCTCTGTAGCCTGTGTATGAGGTGCCTCAGCAAGGAGCCCTTCCCAGTTTGACCGTGCACCTCCAGAGCCCAGGACTTCTCAGAAAGGGGAGGATGGCTGTTTTCTGCTTGTAATACAGGAGCATTTCCAAGTCCCTGCTGCAGAGCAGGTCCCTCCAGACAAACATCTTCACAAGGTGGTGCCTGCCCAAAACCACGGATAATTGGAGTGTAAGGAAAAAGACCATGAGAGAAACAACAGGTTTGTGGCACACAAGAAAATAGTGAGGTAATACACAGGGAGTAAACTTATATAGCAAGATAATGAGGTTATAGTAACCTATAATGAAATTATTCCCCAGAGGCTTGTTTTTATAAGAACTCTAATGTGCACTCAAGGTTTTCATCATGCTGCTGCCAGCCCTGAGCCTCACTGCCACTGCCCTCTGTGTCTGAAGGACTGAAACAGGCCTGCCTATTGATCATGAGTTTGCAGAGGAGCAGACGGCATGAAAACGCTGAGCTTTGGACTAGGGGTGCGTTCAGTGTTTTCAGAGGAAGGTGAGAACAGCTCCTGGAGTGGCTGTGGCGAGAGCAGATTCAGCCTGCCTGACTGGAGTGATGGAGATGCCTTTCAGAATTCAATCTTTCAGCACAATTCTCACATTTTAGCCAGCTGACAGCCTGCTCTTTGCAAGGGCATCGGTGTAACTGTGTGAACACGGTCCTTTCAGATCCCGTCACTATTGTGCACTGCTCTGTAAACTCAATACACTGAGGTGGAAGTTCACACAGATCATCGTCTTTTATACATTTCATCACATGCATCATTCTCATTTTATAGCCAAGTCACCTGAATTTGACCTGAGTTGTCACAATAAGACAGATTCCGCAAGCTTTGAGGCGAATAGATTTGTTTTAGAAAACAAATCTACTATTTTCCCTAAGCCTTGAATTAGCTTGATTTATACACAGAAAAGGCACCTCTGGGACATTTTTGGGATAACTGACATGGGTCCACTATTGAACTATGAATAATATGCGGGGGATGAACTGTTCCAGGTCATGCAAGATCATTTAAAAAACAAAGAAGGCTGGGGGAGAGGGGGGGAAACAACATGAGAAAATCCTTGGTTATTTACAAGCGTTGACCACATGGACAGACTGGCATTGATATAGTGACAGTCTTAGAAATGCATTGCATGGAATTGCATGTCTTGTGTAAGTATGTTTATGTTAATTGTAAAAGGTTACTGCAGTCTAACCAGTTGTTCAATAGTGAAGAGATCAAACGTATCATCACATACCTTATCTACATAAGAATATTACCAATTTAGTTCAACTTGGTGTTGCATGACTGTTCTCATTTAATTTAAGAATATATTTCAATTTATTATCAACCTGCCTTGAACTCACATAAAATGAAACAGAAAAAGACCTGTCTCGGGAGATTGCTGAATTAACCACACACTTTCAGAGCAACTTGTCTCACAGGGTGCGGTTCCTGTGGCAGTCTTATAGACATCTTTATCCATCTGAAGAGGTCATCACAATCTGAATATCAGATGAATGCAGGGCACAAATCATTCCATCTTAATGAAGATGCATAAATAAAATCAGTTGAATTGTACTACATGGGCACCTCTCTTCCTGTTACACCTAAATGGAGCTAAAAATACGCTGAGATATTCCACCTGTTGTTCCCATTTAGGAGGAGAAATGGTAACTCAATAAAGACAGTTTCCTGAAGCGTTTTGATTTAATTGAAAAAGCATCATGTGACCTAAAAAGGTGTTTGTTGCTTTGGTTGTTTTCTGATCCATTTCCCCCCAGAAAGAATAAGGGATGAACTTGGGACTAAAATCTGACAGGGTGTTAAGCTGTCTTCGTGAGACATGTTAAGCTGCTCAGTTCCAAAATGTTTGTCATTCTGATTGGTTGGGTAGGAAAGCTTCAGGGTGCAGAGGCCAGGCATGGGGTTTGACAGCCATGTCTTGTAGCTAAGTCTAGCCTAACTGATCCAATATGCTGCAGTCCTGGAGAAGAATGTTTGGCAAAAGATAAGATGCTGGACTTGGTGGACTTGCCTGGTAGAGGGGTTCCTGTGGCTCCCATAGAACAGTGTGAACTCTGGTATAGAGCACAGCTGGTGAAACAATTAAAAAGTAGAGCCCATAGTGAAATAATTTTCCAGATTCAATAACTAGCTCTAATTAAGTACTGGGAGAGCTTTTCAAATTCCACAGGCTTCTGGGTGTTTAAATTTTTCTGACATCCTCCTATTATCTGAGATATTAAGGTAGTTAAAGCCTGAGAAAAATGTAAGCTATGTCTGCATATTTTGTGTGGTGCTACCAGTTAATCCCAAGGCTTTCTCCAGGAATCCAGTTCTTAGTCTGGGATTTAGAAAAATGACATTAATGTTCCTTTGCCTCCAACTCTACATCCATTATGTTTAAATTACAGTCTCTCTCAGCTTGACTGCTATAAGTTCCTGCTCTTGTGTCTCTTGGCACATGTTTCTCTCTCATCAGTCTGCAAAAATGCTGCCCACCTTGTCCTTCTCTCTTGTGCTCTCTACATCATCCCCACCTGAAGCCATTCCATGACCTTCCTTCCCACCTGCCTCCCATCCAACTCAGTCCTGGCTCCTTTGCAACCTTGCCAAGAATCATTCACCCATGCTTTTGGTCTGGGTCTCCACTTCAGATCCTCCTCTTTCTTGACCTCCTGCCCATCCCTGTGTTTTCCCGAGCTGTGAGATTTTGAAGGAGTCTGACTCCTTCAAGAATCAAGAACAGGGTCGTGCAGCACACGGCCCAGTCAATGAGGAGAATCAGGTCAGAGGCAAAGGCTGGGGTGCTCCTCATTCCTCAGGAGGTAATTGCATCTACCCCTTCTGCTGAACCCACCAGTGATCCAACTAGTGGCAACCCAAATATGTAGATTAACAGAAGACCTGAGACCCAGCATTCATACAGTATTTAGGGTCACAGCTGCAGGCGATTTTGGCAATGTTTAGAAGGATGAGACCCTGTAAAGGGTATAGGGAGCTGCACCTTTGGGCCCAGAAGCCAGTGTTGATTATGGGAGAAAACTGGCCTTCACCTGCAATTCCAGCAGAGCAGGTGCTGCAAATCTAAAGCTTTGATGTGGATGTCTTGGCACATAGGACATGTGATGGAGCTGAAGTGATGAACCCCTGTTTCACTGGAGCTCCTTTCCCTGCTCATAAGTGCAGCTTTGGAAAAAATGGTTTGGGGGCTGGGAGTACCTGCTCCTTGGGCTCTCACTTCATGGACACTCAGTTCTAGATTCCATCAGCTCCCTGGGTGAGAGCACCCAGAGAGACCAGCCAAATACGACACTGTGCATTTTGCTGGGTGAGATTAGCAGGAGAAAAGACTTTCAGTACCAAACTACTGAAAGGTCCAATACAGACAAGTGCACAAGGCAGGATCTTCCCCATCCAATGCCCATAGTTTCAGCCATCACATTTGATGGGTCAAGTGCTAGGTTGTAGATAAATTTTACTGTGGGTTTATTCTGCAGAGCATCCCGTAGCCCTGGCTTACTAACCTGTAGCCAGGAACTCACTTGGCCTGGGTGCTCTGAGCTCTTCTGCCTAAAACCCAGCCCACAGCGGCTAAATGGTGCACCCTGGTATATCCCTATGAGCTGGAAGTAAGCCCAAGTCCCTCCCAGGAGACACCTCCTTGTTAGTGTAGGCAGTAAATAGCAGAGGAAAACATGAAAGGGAAAGGTGAAATACAAGAAAGTGCAGCCAAGATGAACTTCAGTAATAAGCAGAAGACACAAGAGAAATGACCAGAATGAGAATATGCTCAGAAATGCTGCTAACAAAGAGGAAGAGAAAAAAGAAATATAATAGCAATGTTTAGGATTTTTTGTAGTATCAAGGGGGTGCTGAAGGAACCTGTTTACAGCAAAAGATTAGGAGCCAGAAATCCATAGTCTGTTTTAAACCTAGCATAGCTCAGCTGGCAAGGGACTAAGAAAGGAGAGGAATCTTTAAAGCTGACTGAAGTGGTGTAACTGGGAATCAGGAGATGAAGCTGAGCATCAGACTGCTCATGACTGATTAGATTCCCTTGAGTAACTGCTTGTATCAAAAGAAACAAACCTCTGAGGCTGAAGGGCTGAATCAACAGAAGTGGACATCCTCTTCTGACAAAGGCTGACAGACATCATCAAACAAGGGCCACGAGTGCCTTCGGCAGATCTTTGAGCCAACCTGCCCAGCAGATTGTCACATACTACCAAAATGTGGAAAACTTTAAAAACCTGTATCAGGCTTTCCTCCTTTAAAGGGCTCCCCAAGAGGAAAGGGGAAGTGTGTTTGCAGCCCGGAACTTCTGTCTGGTTGTCATAGCAATACACCATGCTGGTCTCTAACACTTTTCTAAAGCAATATGTAAAGTAAAAGGAATAATAGGGTTAGCTGGCTAGTTACATTGTTGAAACCTGAATGTGATTAGTAAATCAAACTCATTCTATTTCTGGGTTAAATTCTCAAGACTGGAAGTCCCTTTTCACAGCAGAGAGGTGACGCGCATCATTTCTAGAGCCTGGTAATTCTATATGTCTAGTTTGATGCCTGCTAGTAATATCTCCTGAAATTAGAGGGTCTTTCTGTGGTGGTCTCAGATTGCTTTCACTTCTGGTATATTCTTTGTTGCAAACCATGTTGCTTGACATAATTATATGAAAAGAACAAAATATTCAGTGTTTTATTACCATTTAATAAGGAGACATTTCTTTCTTTTTTCTTTTTTTCTTTCTTTTCTTTTTTACATCAAAGGCCAGAATTCAACTTGATTTAGCGATCCAAAGTGAATAAATATGAGTCCTCACAAGCTTAATTTAACACAGACTTCTGTTGCATACACACAGCATTTCTGACTATTTGGGGAAAAATGAAAAGCTAAAATGAAAACGGTTCTTAAGTGTTGTTTTATGTACTAAATATTGTTACTCAGGGAGTCACTGTGACCAGGCACATCAGAGTGATGAATGCACTATGCGCGATGTTTCCTGGTGTTTCCCTATTTCAAGATACGTCACGAACATGATTATTATCACTTTAGCCTATGACATCAGAGATGCAGTCCAAATATACTACTTCAGCTGCATTTTGACATGACATGCTTTTGAGGGAGACTCTCTGCCAAGGGAAAAATGTGCTGAAGGTTTCACAAGAGAATGCCATAATATTCATAAAGTATGTGGTCTTACAGAAGTTGCAGTGGCCTTCACAGTTTTAAAAGAAGTATCACTGCAAATAAGTATAAAACCACAAACACAGTGTTTGGGATTTAAAAACTTGTTTTGAACCCTTATTACTTGTACACAGTAGTATGTGAACTGCACTCCCTGATTCAATACCAGTACTGGCAGAGCTGGCTGCTGCAAGGTTTGGAGTCCTTGGGAACATTTGGGTGGCTGTCAAGCCATAACAGCAAGCTGTGACAGCCTCATGTGACAGCACCATGAGAGCCCGTTTCTGAAGTATCAAACCAGAGAAGGTAGGTTTAAAAAAATGTGCCAGAACTCTAGGAAACAGAATGGTGGTGGTCCCATATTGAACAAAAGCTGAAGAAGAAGGAATCAGGTACAGGACCCAAAGAGAACAAAAATGAAACAAAGCTGTCCAGCCAGAGCTGGAGGGGTGCCCAGAGATGTCACCTGTAGTCAGTAGCAGCAAATGGGACAGCACCTTGCCACATCTGTTAGTACAGCAAGAGTTGTACTCCAAGTCACCTTGAGTTCCACTTGTGGGCATCCCTTGGGTCATTCTGCCACCTATTGCATCACATTTGTGCTCAGCATCAGCCTGCGTCTTCTATCAACCTGCAGCACAGCCACAGGGATCCCAGCACAGCATTTATCATTGTGTTGACAGTACCAAGGCACACCACCTGATCTTCAGCTATGATGTACAGATTGTTTGAATCACTGAAGGAAGGTTTTCACCAGCTCTCTTAACAACAATGAGCAGAATTATGTATTTGTTTTAACAAACAGTCCTGCATGAAATGTAATAATTTCCAGTTCCTGTTTCTTGTCTATCTTGTTCTCAAGCAGCATTTGATAAAAATATTGCTCAAAGGAAGGATTTAATTATAAACTACCTTTTCATTGTCTTAGCTAGATGCATAAACCTGCATTTTATGCTCTGATGTTGATCAAATTTTTAGATGCTAGTCCAGATACTTTGATATTATTCCAAAGTAAATGGGTGGGTATTAAAGAAATTAGTTTTGGTCTATACTTACATAGATGAGAGCAAGATTTCAATTTAAATAATTGCATAGTTGATATAGTTGCAAAACTGCATAATCCAGAAGAAAAACATTTTTGATCAAACAAATATTTTATTTGACCCAGTATGAAACATTTCATTTTGCTTTTCATAAGACCTTTTAAAAAATATTTTGCAGGCCTTCAAAATGAATTTTTGAAAACAGAAAAAAAAGCTGTTTCATTTTAATAACATCAGAACAAAAAGCCTTGACTTTTCCAATATTTTCACCCTAATCTCCATTTCTGTTCAAAATTATTAATGTATTTTTATCCCAATTTTCAATCTAATCAGTTTAAAAATTGCACATTTTAGGAAATACATTATTATTCAGAAATATGCCATCTGGCCAAATCCAGGATTGATGTCTTTTTCGCTTCAGTGCCCCATTATTGTATTGGCATACCTTGCACCATGCAGTGGGCAGGAGGGAGAGATAAAGGAAGACTTTAAGAAATAGAGGATAATTTAATGTAAGTTTTTTTTCACAGTATCCCAGACAATATATCTAAATGTGTACTAAGTACAATATCCCTACCGACTATATAATAGAAAATTCAGTGGTGGGGCTTGATGGTTCTTTCACATCATAAATCTATATAGAAATTTAATTATTTTACCAAAAGTGGCAGAGCATAATACTGCAATTTTTAACAGAAATGGAAGGAGCTTCTGCCATACAGAAAGGATTTATCCCCTAGATTTAGCCTATACTATATACAGTGAAATATGGTGATATTAAAGGTGAGGTGTTTGCAGCTTGCAGCAGCAAGACTGATACTTCTGCAAAGGACCTTCCTTTACTGAACTGCATGAGTTAGCTGTTAATTCCACAAGAATGCAGTTCCCTTCAGTCAATATTAAATTAAAAGTAGGTCTCAAAAAACAGAATAGGGGTCTAAAGAACAGGTCTCCTACAAAATGGACAGATTTCCAAAATACTGGAAAGATCCCATAACCTTTTAATGTTAACTTCGTAGCACATGCTTTTTTAAATTCAGGCTCATCACTGTGAGACTCACAGATAGAAGCAGCACTGTAACATCAGACTTCTGTGTTTTGATAATCCTGACCTAGATTTCTATTGCAAACTTAAAACCTTTTTGCAGATGTTGCTGAGAGACATCATATCAGGGGAGGGGAACAGCAGAACGTTTTTGCACCATTGAAGGTTTGGAGGCTTTTTTGGGCCAGTGTGATGGTGACTGGAGCTAGATATTGCTGTTGACTGTTTAATAACAGAACAGCTTTCAACTTCTCTGAATACTTGGACCTTTCTGGAATAGAGAAAACAGCTCTGCTCAGAGAAACAGGGTACATGCTGATACTGACTCCCCATCTGTGGGATTGGATGCACATCCCATATTAATTAGCACTGGGGGGAAAATGCTGGGTGATGTTTATGGCCAGAGGCAGCAGCAAGTGTGTGTGCACAGCAGTATGCTGGGCCAGCAGCCTCACACAGTATTACAAGGCACTGCAGGTCCTCACTTCTGTAGAGAAAGCAAGAGAAAGTGTCCCTGATAGAGAAAGGAACAAGTTCACCTTGCTATATCATAGACCTTTAATCCATCAGGTTTCTGCACTGGGCATGGAAAGCTGACCTCCACCTTCTCGAAGGAAGGGTGTGAGGGACACTTGCTCTTTTATAGCCATAGATGTTGGGGCAGCAGGAGGCTAGGCTTTTAAATGCAGCACCCAAGTTACCTCCTGCAGTCAGGAGGTTTGTTGTGCTTTTTTAAAGGTGTGGCTTACACATGGCGGTGTTGGTGCCTCCATAATGCTTATAGAGATTCACACCCCAGCTTCGGCACACAGGAGAAGGTCCAACCCCCTGTGCTTACAAGCTTTGCCTTACTTCTAACTCTGTTTTCTCTTATCCAATCACCATGCTGTCTCTCAAGCTTGCTGGATTTCCCCATGAAATTTTCCCACAAAATCCATTCCCCTGCTGTCCCACTGGTGCTACCAGCCTTTTTCTGTGTAGTGCTCCCACCTACTTATAGTGCTGCCCTTTCCCAGCAGCTTGTCCATGCTGTTCGGCTGCTGAATGTGGTGCTGCATCCCAGATCCTCCCATTTAACACCACATGGGACTATGGCTTGGGCCGCTCTTGTGGGAGTCAGTGAGGTCTCTTATAGTAACACACACACCTTGCACAAGACACAATCTTACGTTTGGCTGCATGCAGAAACCAGCATGTTGCCTTCACTCCTTCTCACAAACAGGACATTCCTTCACACATCATCAAAAAATGCAAGGTGTGAGAAGGGCTGCTCTATTTTATTGTTTTCTATTCTTGACGGCTGCTGTACTGCCATCACCACCACAATACCCACATGCTAGTCTTGCCTGTGCTATGTGGTAAGACCTGATAAGACCAAACTCTGCCACATGTGGGTCAGCCTCTTTGATCCCTTCTCTCAGGAAGGTGGTCCCTGCACCCAGGACCATACAAGGGCCTGATAGCCAGCACAGAAAGAAAATAATATTTGTGCTCCAGTTTGCAGCAGCTCATGCTATTTGCTGCTCGATGAAATGTCTAAATGGCTGAAGACTTCAGGTGCAGATATGCTGTTCTGCCACAATGCAAGTAGGAGATTTGACAAGGTTATGATTTTTCAGGTTGGTGAATCCTGGCAGACAACAGCATGACCATCTCATGACTGAACAGAGGAAGGGAAAAACACTAGCCATGGATACTTCCATGTGAAAGCTTTGTGTGTGAAATTAGCCAAAACAAAACCCAAACAAATGAAATGAAATGAACCATGGCCAGCACACAATTTGTGGACTCAAAGTGAAAATTTGACTCTTACCTGCCAGCCCATATATTCACAGTCAGTTCCAGAAAGCTCTTTTCCAAGCCTGTACTGATTTTGACCAGATTGGGATAGTCTTGCTGATCATGATCCATATATGGCACTGGATTGGAAGGACTTCCTGCTATCTGCATGTTGCTGACATTTCATTTGTGCCTGCTAAGGCATTTCCCCAAGAGGAAGTCTTCTGGTTAATTTCTATTGCAATGCCTTGAGGGCATTTTCCTTTCTGTGATCTCATCAGACCTCACTACAAAACAGAGTGAAATATGATTGGCATTTGGCTAGGAGGCCTGATGAAAACTGGTAAGCGAGAACAGCGTGAAGTTCTGACAGTGAATCAGCAGTGGTGCTCTGTGCTGGGCCCATAATAAACAATGTACATAGAATCACAGAATCTCAGAATTGTTTATGTTGGAAAAGACCTTTAAGATCATCAAGTCCAACCTAACTCTGCCGAATCCACCAGGAAACCATGCCCCTAAGTGTCATGTCTATGCATCTTTTAAATACCTCCAGGGGTGGTGACCCTAGCACTTCCCTGGGCAGCCAGTTCTTCTGATAACCTTCTCAGTGAAATTTTTTTCCTAATATCTAATCTAAACCTCCCCTGGTGCAAATAAATGTGCATGAACTTTTAAATGTATGCAAATATGGAGAGAAGTCAAATTATCTTCTTTGTATCTGCAGAACTCTGAGCTTACTCCTTTACAATACCACTGGAGATACTGCTTGATGCCTACAGTGAGCTGGCTGGTACAATAAATGTATAGAAAGTCGGATGAAGTTTGACAAGGGTGGGACAGTGGGATTGAGTGTGCCCTCAGCAAGTTTGCAAATGACGCCAAGCTGTGTGGTTCACTTGATATGTTGGAGAGAAGGAATGCCATCCAGAGGGACCTTAATCTGATGCCAACCTCATGAAGTTTAACCATGTCAAGTGCAAGGGCCTACACCTGGGTTGCAGCAATCCCAGGCACAACTATAGGTTGGGCAGAGAAGAGATTCAGAGCAGCCCTGCAGAGAAGGACTTGGGGGTGTTGGCTGCTGAGAAAATGAACATGAGCCGGCTTCAGTGTGCACTTGCAGCCCAGAAAGCCAACCGTATCCTGGGCTGCATCAAAAGGAGTGTGACCAGCAGGTCAAAGGAGGTGATCCTGCCCCTCTACTCTGCTCTCATGAGACCTCACTTGGAGTATTGTGTACAGTTCTGATGTCCTCAACATAAAAAGGACATGGAACTGTTGGAAGAAGTCCAGAAGAGGGCCACGAGGATGATCAGGGGACTGGAGCGCCTCCTGTATGAAGAGAGGCTGAGAAAGTTGGGGCTGTTCAGCCTGGAGAAGAGAAGGCTGCGTGGAGACTTCATAGCAGCCTTCCAGTATCTGGAGGGGGGCTATAAGGATGCTGGGGAATGATTCTGAGTCAGGGACTGTTGTGGTGGGACAACGGGTAACAGGTTCAAACTTAAACAGGAGAAGTTTAGATTGGATATAAGGAAGAAGTTCTTTACTGCAGGGGTGATGAAACACTGGAATGGGTTGTGCAGGGAAGCTGTGAATGCTCCATCCCTGGTGGTGTTCAAGGCCAGGTTGGACAGAGCCTTGGGTGACATGATTTAGTGTGAGGTTACCCTGCCATGGCAAGGGGGTTGGAACTAGATAATCTTAAGGTCCTTTCCAACCCTAACTATTCTATGATTCCATGATTCTAAGGGTCTGGTTTCCCAGGTTTTATGGTATTCAGCCTCAGCCATGACACTGTTTTCCTAAGTTCCAGAAATTTTATTTGCAATATCATCAAAAAATTCCTGCCAGTTTGCACACAAGCAGACTGGGACCCTCTGGCATGTGTTGCCCGAGTCCATTGTTTCTCTGGCCTTTGTATCAGGGATTAGAGTAGGGCATTGGCAGAAGACTCAAGAAACCCTCAGTCTTGTCTCCACAAACCCTCAGCGTTACACACAGACTAAGGAGTTAACAGATCATGGACCTTTCCTGTAACGGATTTAGAAAAGAAGAAACCAAGCTTATTTACTGTTCCCACAGTCTGCGCTCAGAGCAGTTTTAAATTGCTAGGTTAACTAGCCATTCCTGAAAAAAATTTTCTGTGCACCAATGTATTCTTTGTGGTTAAAGCAAAAATTACTTACAGACAGTGCAATGTTTCTTGCAGAGGAAAGCTTCAGCCAATGGGATATTTATAATTCAGCTATATATATATATATAAAAGTGATATCTTTTAGCTTCTTTCAGTCTGAGGGTTAATTTGTTCTATACCTTTGCATGCAGACATATAGAAGAAATGTCTTGCTAAGAGTCATTGTCATGGAGATATGACATAAAGTAGAACGTATTAAAAAATTGCCCTCAGTTCTATTGTAGTTACTGCTAACAGCACTGACGTAGTATAAGCACACCACAAGCCAAGTTCTGATGTCAATTACATTAGTGTAAACGAGATTAGAAATTGGCCTAAGCCTATAGGTTTAAACATGACTGTATTGAACTTTATTTTCAGGACAGATAATGTTTTTGAAGAAAAAAACACGTTAGTTTTAGCACTTTTATATCAGCACAGTTTGGCAACAGTTCTAATGTATTCCTAGCACTTGGCTTTATTTTACTGTTTATTATATTGCCTGAGCATCAGCACAACTCAGCCTGTCAGATGAAATATTTCAATGAATAAAATACTAGTTTGAAGGCTGGGGACCAATAATGGGAGAAATGCAAACAACTGTCACTAGGCATGGATTTCATATTTTGTGAGTGACATATTTTCCTCTCTGGTAGGTCTCTACCAGGTCTGCTACTATCCCATCTGGTATTCAAAACTTGGCTGCTTATTATTAGAGGTGGAAATCCATAACACATTTCAAACAGATCAATGGGATCAGAAAACTTGCCATCATGAAGGAGTAAAACAATCCAACAAGATAAGAATGAATTTGTTTTCCCTGGCAGCTGTAGTCATTTTGAATACTCAATGAGCAATGTTTCTTTGACCTCTTGATTAACTGACATACTTACAGAAAAGAAACCGCGTTTGTCCTATGTATGAAATATCTTAATAAGAAGCTGAATCTGTCCCAAGGAAAAATATTTGGGATTGATAATATTTAGGCCAGCAAAAGGCTCACGTAGCTTCTAAGCATCACTTACGCTTTGCTTCTGAGACTTGGCAAGAGGCTTCTTTGCTGGCCTTTAATGCAGGCATTGTTGCTCTTGTCAGTGTTACTATGCTAACCTGAGATTCAGGCCAAAGATACGGACCTAAATGTCCTTTCCAGACAAGATGGGAGTTTGCAAAGTTCATTTTCAAAGAAGAAAAGCAATAAATATGTCCTCAAAAAAGACCAAGGCTCCTAAAAAATGTTTATCTGCAACTGTTCCTGCCCAACCCAAGTCAACTGAGAGCAAGGAACTAACCAAGGAACACAAATATGCAGGAAAACATGTGAAAGATCTAATCACTAATGAGAAACATTTACTCCCTCACTTTCTGGATTGTGTGCTGATCTTCCATTCACTTTTTCTTTTTTAAAGTATTTTCTGTGCTATAATTTGCACCAGCTGGAACCATTTTGCGTGTGTGCGTGTGTGCAAGTGTGTATGTGCTGGACAAAAGAACGTTACCAACTTGAAAAGGAAAAGGATGGTCACTGTTTTTGGAACTTGGCTCTGAAGGGGATGTATAAAGATATGAGAAAGATTAAGTAAGTGGAGGAAGCTGGGGGATCTTCTAGCCGCAAGGCTGCTGCAATGTGTGTGGGCTCAGCAAGGGTCTCAGCACATCCTGTCCTACTAGTGATACCCTGACCCTGGTTCAGAGATTTCACAGTGCTGTAGAGCAAGACTGGATGCATTCGCTGCAAAGCCCTCTTCAGCCCCAGAATCATTTTGGGCTGAAGCCTGACCAGTAACTGATAGCTATGCAAAGTAATTTCTTTTTTTTTTTTTTACGTAAATATAATGAGGTGTTGTTTATCGTGGTCCTGAAAGCCTTAGGGTTGAGATATCAAAGAAAACAAACAAAAAGACACTTTGTGAGTTCTCTGAGCAGTATATGGTTCCCCTTGGCATGCTCTGACAGGCTATTTCTTTTTAGCTTTGCTGAATCAGCTTAATGGGGAAAACTCAAAACTCACTGCCAAACTCTCATGGCAATTTCTCTTTACCACAGTGGTCATAAACAGATGTTGTTATCCTCTTATACAGGGAACCAAATATTCCTTGGGGCAGGTTTGTGTAGGTTGTGCAGATTGCTCCAAATTAAGGAAAGGCTGATGGTTAGGGGTGTACACAGTGGAAACGAGCATTTGGATTTGTCACGTGGAACACACAAATTCCATCAAATACACATGCAGCATTAGCCAATGTGACAACAAAACACATTGCTGCCTGTGTTACATCAAATGTAACAAGACAGAGTGTTCAAATATCTTGGAATTTTACTTCATAAAGTGCGGGAAATGAAGGCAATATATGTATAAATTAACCACCTTCCTTCCACAAGACTGCTGCACCAGAATAATGCAACCAGGCTGTTAATATGATTTATAAACTGGCTTCCACAGGAGGGGTTGTATCATGAAATTCAAATCCTGCTCCGGTTTAGTAGAGTTAGCCCTCCAAAAGGGTATAGTCGGAGTCCCATTTCCAGCCTCATAGGAAGGCAAAGGTTGTGCTCAACACCTTATATTGGCCCTTCACTGGTGGAGGTAGTATCAACACAACCAAGTGTTCCTCAGGACAGATTCAGTTTTTATTACAGTAGTTCACATAAGACACAAACGCACATTTTTCCAAGCATAATGTTTTAAATCGCATATAGATATGCCCCATTCAATATTCAGAAGAGTGTGCCATTAAGTTTGACATTTTACACAGTAGCTCCTTTAATCCAATAAAACATGTTGTTTGCATTTTATGACACAACATTGCACTGCTCAATGGATCACTATAAACCTCAGGAGTTACAACAGCTACCAGAAAACACATCTAAAAAATTGGTTTCAGTGGGACATTCCTCTCATGACCATGCATTAGAGCTGTAAGGATAAATTTCCCATGAAACAAATATGCCCAAACTTTTGACTGGAGAAGAACCTCAGAACAAAGCTTCAGATCCCTTCCTGCCTGCAGAGTTTTGGGAAAACATTGCCATCAGAAGTGTCTGGGCCAACTATGTCCTTCCTGCACCTCAGCTGCAATTCTCATAGGTTTGAAACTGGAGTATGTACTCCAGGTGTACATTTCCCACTCTTACTGCAGCATGCTGCTTCTTGAACAAAACCCAGCATCACTGCACCCCTGACCTGCCCTATCCTTGTCTAGAGATCAGGCAACAAACTGTTACCCTGTGAAAGAAGTGTGAGTTGAAGACATGCCCAAGGCACAGTTTCTAGAGAATAAACCTGTGTCTTAAAGTGTTATCTGCAACAAACACAGTTTGAATGTCAGGACATCTGCAATGCGGGTCATCTTTCTATTTTGTTCTTTGTAATCCAGGGCTTAGAGCAAGATGTGACACAGAGACGGTCCAGCAATGAAGGTCAAGTTTCCATTTCCAGCTGCTGGTGTGGCTGAACGATGCTGAACCCTGGCTGATTCTGCTGCATCCTTTAAGGTTACCAGTATTTTCCCCCAGTTATCAGCATGAGAAGACCTCTGCTGAGAAGGTTAAACATGCCTGAATGTGGGCCACCTTGGCTAAGATGTGCAGAAAGGCCATGTCAAGGCATGAAGTGGATCCTCGAAAATCTCTGCCACGTCCTCTTGCCTGTGATGTCTTTCCTGACCAGTAACTCCCACACCTCCAATCAGACCTTCTTTGCCATTCATTTTGCCAGCTTTATATCAATTACCGCCACTTCCAGATGAGCTGTTTCCTGCAGAGAACCAGTAATGTGGATCATGGTTTTTGATTAATAGATCTGTACATTCTTTATGCCTGAATTCATGCCATAATTTATGAGTAACAACAAGGATGTGTTCTCCAAAGAAAGTAATACTTGACTAAATTGTTCTCTTGACGTAAACCTGCAATTTAAAAATTATATATATTTAGAGTGCAAGTCAAAACAGGAAGTGCATTCCCAAAGCGGATAAAGATATTTCTGAACCTAAATATCTAGTGATACAAAATTGCCTTGAAATGTCTCCCTCTCCGCCTAACAAAACCACCCTTTACCAAATAAGCATGCTATTTATGGAAGGACTTTGCTGTGCAGGCAAGTTAGCTATCACTGTCTCTTTCAATGGTGAGACCGAGGACTTTCATAGTTGCAGGCTGTCCAAAACGTATTCTGTCACTGTAAAGTAGAATTATATCCATCAAAAGAAATGAAAATCTGGCACTGAGGAAGCATTTAGAAAAGTTCAGATAAGAAAGAATGTATCAGGGAAAATCAATACAATTCAGTAGCAGACGGCTAAATACCCAGTGGGAAAGTCATCTAACTAAATGCAGACATCTTCATATTATCTAACATTAACTGCTATTGGCTCCATTCATCTACCATGGAGATCTAGTCATAATGGAGCTAGTCCCTCAATTAGCTATCAGCTGGCAGACATTGACTGCAGACAGCCATGTACCAGAGGCTAGGTGCTGCTGTGCTACTGCAGGAGACAATCTGAACATTAGGTGAGAAACATTAACAACAAAATAAACCATGTCATAAACAGGGGGTAGGGGAAGGATTAAACAATGGCAGGTGTCAGCTGGTGGGAAGCTGTTCATATGTTGTCTTACTTCCACTCAGGGAGCAGCAGTCTATGTGCAATGAACCCCTTTGACAGGCAGGAATTGGGCCTGCCCAGAGAGTGACACAGAACTTCAGGAATCACTCCTCTCATTCATTACAGAATTGCCTGCCTGCAGCATGTGCCACTAAAGCAGAGTGAATAATCTGTCTTTAAAAGCATTTGGAAATCCACAAGGTAGAAAAACCTATACGTACGCATATAGGTCTATACACACACATATATATGTGGATATTACATGTTTTATTTATAACTCAAGACTTTGCATAGGAACTGGTTGTACAGATTTTAAAGGAAGACCTCATGAAACATGTTCCAACAGAGAAGAATGAGTCTGGCATAATAGCAACTAGATACAGGAACACCAGTTTTTCTAAAGCCCTAAATCCCAATGTAATTTCTGATTCACAATATTCAGATATGTAATACCTGAAGCAGTGACTCAGAAGAAACGGAGGTGCTGCCTTAGTGCTATTTTCATTGTTTTATGAGGCACAAATTAGCACAGAACTGCAACCTGTAATTAATTCTATGTCAAATTCATACTATTATTGTACTACCCTATGCAGTTGCAAGCCAGTAGAATTTTTATTTTTTCCTGCTGTATTTCTACTAAACCCAGGCATTTTTTGCATGACTACAAGTTCTTCTTTAGGGGAAGTAGCTTGGAGGAATCACCTCCTTTAAAATCTGAGCTCAAGCTGGGCTCCCTTTATTTCCCAACAGATCTGGACACATTTTTGCTAACAAAATAAGGGAGATGACCTGATCCATGACCTGATTTGGTAGCTATTTCCCATGACTTCAATCGTCATGCTTTGCTCTAGGCTAAAGGCATAGTATGAAAAAAAACCCAAATAATCCTTATAGCAATACTGCCACTGCTGGTAGTTACAGCTGAAATACCCATAGGTGATCAAAAGGTGGGCAGTGCAATACCTGCACTGAATTACAATCCTGCAGCAGTATGCCTTTTTGGGTCATTCAATTTTATGCGTAGCCCTGAGTCTACTGTCTCCTGAAGACACACTTCTTAAAGCAACTTTTGTGTATGATTATCTGGCTGTCAGAGTAGACACTTGACCATTTACTCTCCAAAGCAGCTTTGCAAGAAGTATTAAACATCATCTGCTAGCAGCTGCAGAGAGATCTCAAGGATGCCTTATGCCAGCTTCTGCACTGCAGCTTGGTTGTGCCCTAGCAAAACGGGTTTAACCAGGTGCACACTCTTCCACTGTGGCCATGGATACACAGGCGTAAAGGTGCCTTACAAAAATCTAATGCAGGCTCCTCCTTTATAGAGACAGTAACGTTGGTTTAATGAATGTTTAAGCAAGACCATGCTAGTGCTGTTCCGTTGCACAAGGAAAACGCTGTCAGTCCTCTCAGTAACCACCTTCCCCATGAAACACATGCCTCAGTGTTCACTATCTCCTTTTGATGTGTGTTGATGTCAGAAGAACACTTTGTATTTGAAGTTTCCTGCCTTACTAGATGAGGTGATTCATCAAATTGTACATAATGTTTTTCCTTTTTTTTCATGTAAGTCAACAGTATTTTGCTAACTGAAGTTGCAGCACGTCCTCAGCATGTATTAGAAAGTAACCAGAGGAACGTCAGGAAAATAACAGAAAAAGACTCCAGGCACTTTATTGAGTTGGTTTACACCCACCCCCCCCACCAAAAAACAACCAAAAAACCCAACAAACACCCAACAGCTTACACCCCTGCCTGATGATTTTATGGTCCATTGCACAATAACCTGTTATTGTGAGATTCTTTTTTTTACCATGCTCACCTAAGGCAATATGAGCTCTTACAATTGAAGTGAAATACTGAAACAGAATTTTTTACCAACTGCACCATTATGTGTGATACTGATCTACAGCATTCTGCTTCTAGTTCATTTGTAGGGGACAATAATAAAATATTCCTACTACCTCGATTGCTTTATGCCATGAAACAGAAATGCCGAAATCAAGGTCAAGAGTATGTGAGCGTTTTAATTTCCCTGGTGCTAGCCTACAGTAAAACTCCTCAGGATATAGTCTCCTGGTCTCCTGCAAGTCATTATGTATTTAATTTTCTCCCTGTAAAGTGCTTTTCTTGAATGCAAAGTCTGTGTATTCTAGAAGTAAATACATTAAGATAAAAGCTTCAAAGATTCTTTTTCTAAAGACATCTTATAATGTCTCATAAGCTTCCTTATGAAATTCCAGTGCAAACCCCAACCATACTGTCTTCAAAAGAATTCCCACTGCACTTTCTTTATTTGCACAAAGGAAGGAAGGAAAATTAAAGTGGAGAGGGAGGGGGAAACTGGTCAATGTTATAGCCCTGTAGATTGCTGAAGTCAGACACTCTGGACCCTCGGAGTGGAAAAAGACCTATTAGGCAGGGAACTGCATGAGAATTTGCTTGTATCTACTTGTCTTGGCTTCCATGGCCTTCAGACCATCTCATCCCTCAGATGCCACTGAATTGCCAACATCTCGCAACATTGCAAAGCCTTAGCATGTTTTCCAGCAGTTTTCTCCTTCCCTCCTGGACTGTCTCTCAATACAGGAGGACCCTTCCATTAGAAACAGCCCAAAGCTAACCTCTCTCAAAACACTCCTCTACCAGCCTGACTCCCCTCAAAATTACACTGGTGTGCTGAGATTACTGGCTGACTTGCAGCCCAAACCTGTCTCACTGGTTTCTCTTGCCACCTCCCAGTCTCCTTGTTTTATCTACCCATTACACTGTGTTTTATAGCATGGGCTCTTTGGGCTAGGGACCGCCTTCGCAGTGCTTGCACACCTCTTAAAGCCCTGGGATGGTGTGCTCCAAAGCTCTGCTGCCCTAGATGTCCTAATAAATAATAATGCAACCAGTCAGATGAGGAAGTCTCACTTCTCTACATTAGAAAAAGTGGTAGTCAAGATAAAGATGATGTAGATAAAGCATGCTGCAGCAGCTAGCTTAACATGCAGTTTGGTTTTATTTTGTCCCTCTTCCAAGACTCCACCACAACATTTTTGTGAGACTGCAGGCAGCTTTGCCTGCAAAAGAGCACACCAACTGCCACACTCAGGCAGGCTTGATGGCCCTGCAGAGCCTGGTAAAAGGGTAAAATAAAATCCTTCTTATGCTTGTGGTCTCTATTAAGCAGTTCTTATGCTCCCAGGGGCTGACTCCAATTTCAGGAAGGCTGCACTTCCTCCACTAGCACCGCTGGGTACCAGAGTCTCTGCTGAGGGCTGGTGTCCCTGCCTGAAACACATGCATTCTTTCCCTGAACCCAGGCCAAACATGCATCAGGGGATCAGATGGGTCCCGGTCTTTGTGGTGCTGTTGTTAGTGCTGCAAGTGGGCACTTGCGGATGTGGCTGTCCCTTATCTGTATTCAGGTTTGAATCAAGAAAATAGATCTTGAAAATCTGCAGTCTACCTCAGTGAATGACAATGTCTGCAGTTGACAGGAAGGGCTCAGAAAATCATAACTAAGGTTTATGGGGAGTCACAGAAAAAACACTTTAAGTTTGCCAGTCTTTGCACTGTTTGCATGGCTCTGGCACATGTGGCTGTCTTCAAATTCTGCTGCTTCGTAGAGCAGCCATGGCAAACTGCTAATGTTACACTGTCAGCCTCTGCCCAGCACCAGACCGGCCCAAAACAGCCGCTATCCAGGCTCAAAAGAGTTTGTGATTTTGCTAGCTAAAAGGGAGGTGAGACATATTAGGGGTAGAAAGGGCAGTAGCCAGGTGCTCTTTAAAGAATACAACCGTGTTTACACCTCTGTTTTCCTAACACTTCCAGTGAAGGAAGAGAAGGGGTCTTACATTACCTAAATTACCTTACATTACCTTGGTGTAACCGCATGATTTTTGCCTTTCGCATTGTTATTTAAAAGTGCTCTTCCATTATGCAGAAATATAGTATCTGGGAGAGAAAATTAAATAAGAAAGTACCTTACTGTAGTATCATAGAATCACAGAATCATAGATCATAGTTTGTGTTGGAAAGGACATGAAGGCCATCTAGTCCAATTCCCCTGCAGAGAGGGAGAATCGGAGAGCAGAGAGGGAGCAGGCAAGAGCAGAGATGTCTAACCTAAAGACTTTAAGAAGATCTGACCTAAGGCAGAGCCTTACCAAAGAACTGAAAGAAACATTCACATTAGCAGACATCAGCAAGGATGAAGAGAGTAGAGCTTTTCTTTGAGGGAATGTAAATGGGGACAAGCAGTACAAAATCAGAACAAGCATATACAGAAGTCTGTAACGGAGACTGGGTCCTCCTCTGAAGGTGCACAATCCAGCCATAGTGCGTTAGTTTGTCTGCCTCTGTTTGGGACAAATTAGGCAGGGAAAGCAATACTCACCCCAGCAGTACAGGCAACCGTTTCCCGTAACAGTGGGTCACAGCAGATCCTGAAATTTTTAACAGGCATGCTGCTAAGGTAGGTTTTGCCTGCTTTTTCTGTGACAAGGAGTGAGCTTGCTTCTCCTGCATCTGACAGCTGGCTGATGAATTATCTAAGCCACTAACTCATTTGCCTGTACAATGGCATAGGGTTTGTGCTGGTGGTGTTTTGTAAATGTGCTCATGCTGGGCCTCCAGTAGCCTGTGGAGGTGATCCAAGAATGCCTCCATCAAACAGATGGAACTGGCATTTACAGGGCTACCAGTATTCCCTTGCTACTGCAAAACCTCTGAGAGCTGAACATTTATGTGCTCCAGACTGTGAGAAAATTACTCCAAAGCGACCTTTGTTCTACCTGCAGGTATACTGCCCTGTGCTGGGATCTTGTCAGATCTTGTTAACTCATCAGCACTAGGGTAATCTTGGATGATAAAAGCCAGGGAAGACCTCACTGCTGAGGGAGGTAGTGCCTGTAGAATCATGAAAATGGGAACAGTGAGGCACCAGCATCTTTTTCCCCCTCATTTTACAAAGAACTTTGCAGGAGTCATTAGCAGCATATTATGGATGACTTGGGAAGAGTCTCAGATCTAATTTCCTGCAGGAAAGAAAAAGCATTGGCTTAGGTCTGGACTGAGCTAATCCACTTTATAAAAACTGCTGTGTAGCCAGTTTGTTTCTTTTTCACCCTCCTTTTTTATTACTCTAACGTTATAAGAAAATAGTGTGCAGTGCCCTATATAGTCTGCAGTTGTTTTCTGAAACAGATTCTAGGATGCTTTGTTTAATATTGATGATACCGTGCCCTCACCTGGAAGTTTCCCTGTCTCTGAAGGAGGTTTCCAATGTTGTTCAGCCACTTCTGGAGCTGGGACATCTTCAGACTTCCTAGAATAAAACAGGGAGCAGAAATCAGGTAAACAGTGTGCCAAGCTGCATTTTGCTTCCAAAGTTAGAGCGTGTGCAAGCAGGAGGAGCAAAAGAGGGCAGGAACACAAACAGCATCAGAGAGTCAGGATGTCTCTCTTGACGCTGTGTCCAGTCTCAAGGAGTGCGGGGGGACTTGAGATGGTAGTGCCTATCCTGCTCAAATCCATCTTCAAATGCATTGGCTGCCAGATCAGGTGCCAGGGTCTATAAGGAAATGAAAATGACTCTTGCTACCAAGTAAGCTACCACCTCACAAGTCCCCCAGTACAGTGACACCAAAACAAAAATTCCTCTGTCCATCCAGTTTTTTCAAGCTTAGGAAATAAAGCTAAACACTCTTAGTTTTGCTTTTATCACGGTTTGTGTCCTAGTGACAGCGGATCAGAGGGACAGTGTAACACTCTGCAGTGACTGTGGCTCTGTAAATGTGTCCCTGTACTCAAGGAAAAGCTTGCAGATTTGCCAGTGGAAGAAAAGCGTCAGCTCTGAGACATTACTTTGAGCTCTGCCAACATGAGCTGGCTGCACAGGTGCTAAGGAATATATTTAAAGAAAGCTAGTGTGTGACCAGCAGAAGGTTGCCTCCACAGAAAAAACATTTACCTTTATAGAAATGCAGTTATATCTCTAGAAGTTGTGGCTGGCTACAGCAAAGAGAGTATCTTCTCCAAAAGTATGTATCTGTGTGTGAAATAGCCTCTGTGTGTGATGACCAACCACCTCTGCCTATGGAAGAAGACCTGCTGGGATCCAACAGCCCTTGTGACACAACAAGGAGGAAATCCAAGTCACCTCACTTAGTTCAGTTAATCTCTACTAATTGATGGAATAAAAGCCAAGCTCTGAGCACTGAAGTACTCCAGATTCCAGATGTTTTAAATATTCAGGGTTGTTATAAAGCTACCATGATCCTTTAATACTGAATCCCAACAGTTATTTTATACTCAAGCTTGAATGTTTGGAATTCACTAGGTTAGGGTTAATTACAGAATAATAGACAAGGAAATGTTTGTAAGACTGGAAAAGGCACAGAAGTGGATTTAAGCCTGAAACTTCACATGCTGGGTCTGCTTCTGGGAAACCTTGTCAGCAACCCCTTATCCTCTGATCATCTAGGGGAAACCACCCTCAACGTGTGCATAAGACAGCCCATCTCTGTGTTCAGATTGTGGATCAAGAACATGACAGGATGAGCATCAACGGGAGGAATACCTGAGAAAGAAGTGAAGAATAAAAAAGCTCCAGGAAGAGTCTGTAAATGGGGCACAGATATCACTTCCAAAAGGAAGGGCAAAACCACAGTGTTGGTGTGTCCCTCAGAACAGGACAGCAGGTGTGAGTCAGAGGGTGGTGGTCAGTGAAAAAGAGCATGGATTGGATCAGTGGGATCATGTTTTGCAGATAGAGTGTCTGAAAACAAAGGTGAAAGCAGCTTATTCATGTTTGTCGTGGATCCAGGCATAAGTGGGAGGAACAGCACATATGACATTATCCTTGGAAACTGGGCAGAACTGCTGCAGTTTAAAAAGCTGGAAGTACGAGTGTCTATAAGATACCTATGTAGGATTTTCCTCAAGAAGGATTTATAGCCAGTAGATCTGGGAAAACTAAACAATTCAGCTTGTTCATGCCATGTTGAGTTAGCTGTTATTAAATGTGGTGGTGGGTACTGTGTGGCAAGTTAGTTCCCAGTTTTCTCTGCGTATAAACCCCTAGTGATGGCTCAGCTCATCAGGACGCTGATGTCAGCCCTGAAACCCTGCAGGGTGGTATGTGTTCCACAAGGCTTTTATGAAATGCTCCTGAAGCTGATTGAAATACATTGAGCTTGCCAACAAAAAATATCCAGTGCTGCTCACTCTCCTCCATAATTCAGCACTGTTTCTCCCACATCCCTGCAGTCCTCTTGAGGTGGGACCATGAGGTGCAGATGGCTGCAGAGGCTGGCATGCTCATGTCCTCCCCACTGGTCCCTCTCCTCTGCATAAGCCACAAGCAATTCTTCACCTACACTCAGTAGCTACAGCAGGCTTGTTTCTTAAGGGTGCAAACAACTGCATTTTTAATGATTGTGCAAGAAACTGCACTGAGAATAAAGTCTGAGCTTCAGAGGGTTGGGTTTTTTTTGTAAATGTAAGCTGAAATAAAAGTTTCCATAGCTATTTTGGATTTCTAAACCAGACTTTCTGTTTGTAAACATCCAGGCAGTGGAGAAGCTGTCCTCCTCCCCTCTCCCATGAGGAACTGGCTCGCTGCTTTACCTCTGTCTCTCCAAGGTGTTTGCTGGCTCTGGAAGCTGCCCTGGGACAAAAAAGGTTGTGTGAACAGTAGCTGAAACCACCTGTAAAAGTAGTTCTTGACAGGCAGATGAGCAAACAGTGTTTTCCCATCTGCGACCACTGCATTTCTGTGCACAGGGAGCCCTTGTGTTCAGAAAGGAAAGACACGCTACAAGCCACCATGATAACTTTCCCCAATGCTTTGGCTCCATGTTTCAAGATTAAGTGCTTGAAACTAAAGCATGGGGATTTTCCATATTACTGTGCACTAAAACCTTGGGTTCTGTGGGTGCTCAGAGAGCCAGGTATCAGATAATCAACTGAGGCACCTCTAAACACAGATACGGATATATGAAAATCAGGTGCTGAGACTTCACCTTTGACCTTCCCTGCATCAAAGTGGTTCTAAATCGGGCCAGCCGTGAGCACTGCTGGCACTTTCTTTGCGCACAGTATGTGCAGTTTCACAATAAAATGATCCCTTTGAGCCTAAGCAGCACTGCTGTCTCTGCAAACCGTCTCTTGGTGCCCTTTGCAGCTTTGGCCCTACTGTGCCCAGGTACTTTATGCTCACCTAAGAGTGGCATGACTCTATCTGTTTACACTGGGATAAGGTGCCTCCCTGAGGTAGTCTGGAAGTCCTCTCTTTTTTTTTCGTTTTTATTTTTCTTTACTTTTTATCCCTTGTGTTTGTTACTGTGGCTTGCACATGAAATGACAGGGGCATGTCGTTGATTGCAGAGTAGTGGGATACGCGAGCTGAGGGGAGTCTAACTCTACTCCATGATCCCACTTGCCCTGGAGCAGACTGGTGCCAAAATGGGAAGCCATGGCCAGGCCCTGTGAGAGACTCATCTGAAATCAGGCTCCACTGTCCGTTTTCTCAAAGATTGGCCTGAGGAACTGAAATGGACTCCACCAACCATTGTCCCAGGGATGGGTGAGAGGAGTTGAGATAAGACTCTTCCATCCATTGCCTTGGAGAAGGGAGTGAGGAGCTGAACTGGGACTCCACTGTCCATTACCTCAAGGATTGATATGAGGAATTGCTATCCATTTTCCTGAGAACTGCTGCAGACAAGTGTGTGCAGACACACATGTGAAATTGAAGAGCTGGCTGCAAGACCAGGGAAACTGGTCCACCAGGAACGCATGAGACGTGACATGAAGAACAGAGGTACTCCCCCACCTTATTATAAAGTGGGAAAAGGTAATCACCAAGGCACATTGCCAGGGAACCATTGCCATGAGGATGACTCCAGGACACCTCCATGAGGACACTCTTCGCCAGTGACTACTACAGACCCTGAGGGATACACTCCACGAGACATGGACATGAGGGCAACTCCACAAGACTCACTCCACGGGGTACTTTCAAGAGCACTCCAGAAGGACACCTCCAAAAGGACACCCATGTCCGACGGACTCCTGGGGGACACTCTGCTCCAATACTGACTGTGAACCCTGAAGAACTCCCACCACTGACGACGATGACAATGGATCCCTGGGATACCGCTGGATCCACAATGATTACTCTCTTTCTCTCCCTACACCCCGAATCTTTGCTTCATTTTCTACCTTTTTTCCAATCTGTCCTATTGCTATCCCCTTAATTGCAATAATTTCCTTTTTTCATAATAATTGTCCTTTCCTAATAAACCAGCTGATCGATTACGGTACTTGACCTTGTTTGTGTCTTAATTTCACTCTTGGGATCACAAGCTGAAACAGGGTCTGGCAGTGGGATTTTTCTCCAATTGGACTCTGCCAGGCCCCAGTAGTCTCCATGCTCAGTTCTTCTTCAGTGGGAACTGGGCAGAAAGGACAGAGGGATCCTGGTGCTTTGCAAGTGTCTCCCAGGACACAGAACAGGCGTGGAAACCAAATCATCACTGAAAATAACAAGGAAGGCTCCCTTTCAATATGTTCCCCTCTCTCAAAGCAGGGGCTGCTGGCTGTTGCTAGTGAAGGGTCATGGTGACATCGCAGCTGCAGACAGACTTTCACTAGTGCCTCTCATCTTTCCTGGTCAGAAACATCTGAGTCAAATGAGAGAAGTTTTTTTATCATGGGAGCTATACTCTTCGATTATGGCTTTCAAAAGTTTATTGTTAATCACTTACCCTTTCAACTTTTCCCAAGGCATAAAAAGTAGGACATGGCTGTAGAGACTGAAAAGTTCAAAGACAAGACTGCAGCACACAGGCATCTTGAACATTCAAATGAAGGAAGCACCTAAAGCTTTTATTTAGATGAGGGATTTTTAGCAGCTCCTTTTGTGGACGTTGCAGGGAAAATGGATCTTCTATCTTATTCACCTATGAATGTGAACAAGCTGTCAGTTTGATAGATCAGGATGGGAGTAACAGTCAGTAAATAAAGGCAACACAGAGAAAGACAAAAAGAAAGAAAAGGAAAAAGGAAGGAAAAATTGTAACGAGCAGTATCCTCCATCTGGAAGATGAGAGCAAGAGGAGAAAAGGGGCTGAATCCCACACATGAGCAAAAGGGAGTGGGATTTTAATCTGGAAAAGAGAATTTCAGAGTCTTTCAAATACTAGACATCCAACTGAGATGATTTTCTTTAGAAAATTCTGATCATGGCAGCAGAAGTTTTGCTTAGGTGCAAGCACAAGGTAGACAGCTGAGATTGGCAGGCAGTCCTGAGCATCCCCAGGTAAACTTACTCTGAAAAACTGGCTCTGCATATTTGGACACAACTGCAGTGACAAGGACTGCTTCAGCAGGCTCATATGGGCTGAAAAGTCAATATGAGAATTCAGAGTGTGGAAGTGCTGACAGGATAAAGGCATCCTCACAGCATTTGAACCCAGTCCAAGACTAACATAAGTGAAAACCAATGTAGAAGCTGTTCTTGTTGAATTGCAAGTTCCTTTTTCACCCTATTTAAATAAGCCAAGGTAGTTAAATTGGGATGATAAGAATCTAGGCTGCTTATCTGAACCTTATCAGTGAATTGTACCTTTCAAAAATAGTTATTCAAATTCTTACTTCATCAGGCTTTAGGACATAATGCATTTAAAGAAATAAAACATGTTAAAAATCCATTTGAAGGTGCTAGCTTCATCTGCACAGCAAATAAATGTTCTCAAGAAAGGCATTTACTTTTAATTAATAATAAAGTAAATGGAAACCACCACAGGCCACATTTGAGAAAATGCTGCAGTTCAAAGTGAGAAAAACCTTTATTAAATGGAAGTGACAGTGAGTACCATTAAATGAATGTCAACACTATCATTAGAGCAATCTATCAACCAGCACAAAGAAAGTATAAAATCACACAGACAAGTTACAGGCATAATAGAAGTTTGATTGTATTTTTGCACTTTGACTCTGGGAAAGAGAAGTCTCTCCAAAACAAAAGATGATCATCTCAAAACCAAACCCCAGCCCTAACTATGGAGGGCTGGCTCCAACCTAACATGTTTTTGATGATCCCCACTGCAAGGATTTAGCACCATGCTCTTCACCACTGGGGTTAATTCCTGTTCTGACGCTGTATTGTCAGGCTTATAGACCATGCCACCATTAATGCCTACTGCTATTAAATGTTGCTTCTTCTGATTAAGGCCTCTGATAAATCACCCCCTCACGTAACCCAGTGCTGCACCTCTGCTCTGTGGCCACGCTGGGTGTTCCAGGATCACCTTGCTCCTGGCTGGGCAAAGGGCTATGGCCAGGGAGGATGCTGACTCCAGGGTCAGTATGTGTAGCTCCTGTTTCAGCTAGGGATGCACACAACCCCTGAAGGTGACCAGCTCTCAGGGTACAGGTCACCTATGCATCAATGCACCCTGATCTGCTCCCACTTGCTGAGAACAGCACATAGAGTTGATGGTTTTCAAAATTTTACCCTTCAATTTCATTCTTTCTTTGACCCACTTCCCCCAGAGCTTGGAGTTGTACCTCAGGGCTGGGGCTGCCCCTATTGAACAGTGGAGAGCCTGTAGCCTACCACGGGTGCTGTTAGCAGCCAGTATGTATTAAGACATCACAACAACAAATTTCTGAGCCAATTTCCAGCCCCACTCCCCACACAGCTAGCACTATAAAGAAAACTTTACCAGGAAAAAAACACAAAGAATGAAAATAAGGGAGGGTGTCTGAGCACACCTTTCCCTGCAGGAGGTGCAGAGCCAGCCTCTGTAGTGTGTAACCCAGCAGTGCTCAGTGGAAGAGAGCAGACCCCCCAAGGGCACTTCCCCAGGGAAAGCCGGTTCTGCTTTTTGTAACAAAGGTGCTTTCTACTATATTTAGTTTTGCTGAGAAGGAGAAAGGAGTGCACAGTTACTGCAAACCATGTTTAGCTGCACTGAGAGAGAAGTAATGATGCTCAGCCTATTTTCTTGCTTTGCCGTACTCCCCTTTCATTTGCAAGTGCATTGAAATGTTGGAAGCCACTGTCCTGGAGGAGCAGGGGGTGGTGATGCTGCAGGAGGAAATGCTAAATATAAGGGTGGCTAAAAGGGAATTTGGTGATCTCAGCTGTGTGTGATATAGGAAAACAAGGACTATGTTCAGCTCCATTGTGCTCGACAGCAAGGGCATAAAATGACTCTTGAGTGGGCTAAACGGCTCCAGCCCCAGAAAAAGAAGTCGAGTCACTGAGATTATACTTAATTGGTGTTGTGAGAAGACAGCTTCTTTGCAAGGCAGCCTACGCTGTCCCCTCGTACAAAGCCTTTTCATGAGCGACTGGGGACACACTGCCAGACATTTCAGCAAATACCAGTGCTGTAATGTCATCTCAGGAAGCAGAGAAGCCCGAAGCCACCAGGACAGTCTCACTGCCCTCATGGTCAATCCCCAATGCCTCTGCCCCTATCCTTTCCCTCCTGAGTCAATTTGCCCTGTTGCCCATGCCCCAGCACCCTTAGCAGGCTGGATGGGGACCTGATTTCACCACATCCCATCCTCCAACCCTCCCCTCCACCAGCAACATCTGTGAGTGCACCTGGCTGTGCCAGGCTTGACTACAAGTGTCTGACAGCAGGATTTTGCCCTAAATATGCTATTGCCTCCCTAAGCAGTGCTCAAGCTGCTTGGAGCTCAAACATCTAGAAGCTATGTTAAAAACAGGATGCCTGGAATATGCTGCTGAGATGCTGGTGCAGAGACTTGCCCACACCAGTTCCCAGGGAAATGGGTGATATGTCTGTCCCCCTGTACTTTCTCTGATCCTAACAGGAAAGTTTCCCACTGGAAAATGGTATTTTGGTCAACTTTGTCATTGATAGTTTCTGACTTTTGGTAAATGTCACCAGGAACAACCTCAGTCATGTGACATGTAGACATGGGCATGTCATGAAGGTTCCAGGGCTTCATGGGATATTCAGAGCAAAGGCTTGGCTGGACTTCATTCATGTGAGTATGCGTGTTTGAGATGTGTGTGTGCATAAATACATGCATCATCTATGTTTACAACCAAATGCATGACTTAAACATAAGAAGCAAGTACAAATGGACCAGAGAAAATGAGAACTTTCTGGGGAGAGATCTTTTCTTCTTTTCTTTTCTTTTTATTTTTTTAATTGGTCTTTTATGTATTGAAGGTGTGGTCTGGTTGATTTAGCAATGTTTTTCTCCAAAGGAACCAGTTTACTATTCTTAGAGTATTTTCTCAACTTGAAACCTGAACCTAAGCCTCTTTTTCCTAACCATGTCTTGAAAACAAAAGGACTTGAAGCCAGATGCTGAGCTGAGTGCATCGTTTTCTTTCTGGGAATTTTTCAGGCACCCTGTTCTGAAGCCAGGCATAGCAGTGCAAGTTTGACCAGGCTGCTTCTAGGGGTCATTCCAGCTGAAATGCATGGTTACCTGAGCCCAGCCTAGTGGCTCCCAGCTGGTGAGACAGTGGTTCCCAAGGGAATAAACTCTGCTAACACTGCTTGCTGGAGCTGAGAACACTGGGGTGGTGCCTGAGTGGCCCTGGGCAGATCCAGCCTGCTCTGACCATGCCTTCTGGCCCCTGCAGCCAGGCGGGCTGAGAGGTGGAGTTTCGCCAGCATCCTCCAGTGAGGCTCAGCTTCCACAAGCTGGGAGAAAAACGACCTCTAGGTGCTGCCACATATATGTTGTGGAATGCCTCCATAAATGAAACAAAGAGGCTACTGCATGCAATAAGAATTACTTGGTGAGGGGTGCTACAGATGGTGTGAGAAAAGGTTCCCAGAGCAGAGCAGAAGAGCCCTTTGCCTCACCGTGTTGTTTTCGGCATTCCCACAACACTTTGCCTTTTGAGCTCAGCCTTACAAGCTTCAAGGCAAATCAACAAGTTCAAGCATGAACCTAATTCATGCTCTGAGTAAAACCCATACCTGACAACTTTAATTATTAGGCTGATGCGTCATATTTACATTAATTTGAGCACTACTTAGATTCAATTACAATAATTCCTCCATATATTCATTCCAAGAGATTTCAATGACTTAGCAGATAGCATATATAATCAAAGCTTAGCTAAAGAAACAGGTTTGCTTTCTACAGACAAATTGTTCCTGTATCTGGGTGCTGACTACAGCATCCTGTGCATGTGTCTGCATGGATGTGCCTAAAATGTTATCAGCATCTTGAATACGGGTGAGCCAAAGGGCAGGGACTGGAAAGCCCACGAGCCTTGGCAATGGTCCCAGGATCAAATCACAGTCCCCGTGATGGTGTCCATGTCCACCTTGGCATGTGGTTTGCACATGGAAGTACCTCTGGATTCCTCTTTTGCTGTTCATTGATCATTCTGCAACAATGTCCAGCACAGAGGTTTTTCACCATCAGCTGGCCAGAAAATTTATACCAACCAGATAATCCTTTAGGTCCCCTCCAATCTGGTATTCCATGACTTGGCTCATTCTCCCTGTTTCCTTCCCTGCACCTTTTTCAGGAACACAGTTCACATCTGCTGGATGCAGAATGTGACACTCGAGCAAAGTGCCGCACCAGCAGCTCCTTGCACCATTACCTGCTCTAGTTGTTTGGTAACTCCTAGGCATAGCCTATGCAGCTTATGACTGATAAAGTGTTAAATGATCTGCATCTCCAAAGTGGAGAACCTTTCCACCACCAGTACCCCAGGACAATACTGTCATACTCGAGCTGTCGACTGAAGACTTAAAGCTACTGCTGAGGAAGTCTCCACCCTTTTGTTTGGGTTTCTTTCACTCACCTGGTGCAATACAGATAGCTGAGATGTATGGCAAAGAACTGCTCTTTTCCACGGCAGTAGAGAGGCAGGCATACCACAAACAAATTTTAGAGTACAAGTTCTTTTTGAAGACCTGTGTACTCACAAAACTTCTTCTAAAGATGTTGTGGCTTGAAAACAGTGAGCAGGAAAACACCTCTCCTTGAACATGAATTTTACTCTCAAGGTAAAGGATAAGCAAATAAATTGGGGCTACTTTAAAATCCAGCAAAAAATCTGTGATTCTGTGTTTGCACTTTGCAGTGTTGGGGATTAGTTTCCCAAGCAGTTTGTCTGCCCTGAGGAAGGTGTTGATTTCAAAGGAAGCATGATTTGGCCCTGAAAGTTACTGTATTTCATCACTGACTGCCATGCTGCTTATTCCTTCCCATGTCTTTCCCTTTGGTCGAGCTGACCAAGCCGATACCGGCCGTGCATTGCAAACCCGCGGCCCCGCTGAGCGGCGGTGGGGACAGGGTCCCCCGGCCCCGCCAGCCGCTGCAGTGGGGTGTTTGCTCCACTCGAGGGAGCTCATGCTTTTGAGTAGCTGAACTTCAACCCTCGCAGCATCTCCAGGCAAAAACCTCGGGTGACAAGCGCCCTGTGCCAGGGCAGGCTACACCCAGGGAGGACTTGCCTTCTCGAAAGGCTGAGGGGATGCTTGTGACAGAGCCTATGCTGCTCCTGGGTAAGGTAAAGCATTTTCATTCCTGTTATGTTTCAGCCGAGAGTGTCCAGGGTTCCTGCCACCCATCCCAGTGGCTGGGGAGGCCACAGCAGCTGACACCCTCCCACTTGTCCTTGTCACCTCAGGTGCCACAACCCAAGTGCTGCTGGGTGAAGGCGTGCAGCACAGGGCTGTGCAAGAAGGGGTGGTTCCCCACTGACTGATAAGGCTGATAGAACCACTGAACAATTAAAAATCTAGTAGACATGAGGAATAAGGCCTTCCTTGGCTATTGCTTTATAAGCAGTAATTGACTTTACTGTACCCTGCAGTGACCTAGAACTGCAGAAGTCTGCATTTTCCCAAGGAATCAGCCTTCTGAGGAAGCTGACTGTATGGAAAGAGAATGACTGAGCAAATAAATTATTTCTTTAAAAAAAAAAAAAAATTTAAAATCCCTTATTTCACACATCCATGCCTCATGATATCAAGACAAAACCAGAGTCTAACCAGGTGCTTAGAAAGCATCTGCACCTTTGGCAGGACAGCAGGAAAGGAGCTGCTCCTTGCATCCCTGGTCAGCCAGGAATCCCAGGAGTGCAAATGCTTTTGGAGAATGCCAGAGGGCAAAATCCATCCCTAGCTTCATTAGAGACAGTTAAACCTGATTCATCCTGTCTCCAGCCACTCCCTGACTTGTCTCCCAAAAGCCTGTGCACACCGAGGCGTTCCCCAGCCAGGGTCAGGTGTCAGAGGCAGCTTCTCCAGCGAGGTGGTGTGAGTCAGAGCATTTGGGAACCGCTCCAAGCTATTGGAAAAAAACAACTCCCAAATTAGCTGGGGTGGCTCCCAAGCGAATCCACCTCCGCAGGGAAGGAGGTGATCTAATGAAAGCGTGCGGTCAGAAATCAAAAGAGCCTGGAAAGCATTCCAAGCTGCATAATAAGATTTCACATTTCATATCTTCAAAGCATTAAGTGAACATTATCTAATTAATCCTCACAACACTCCTCAGAGATATTATCCCTATTTTACAGACAGAGAAACCAAGGCACAAAGTTAAGTCACTTGCCCGGGGCCAGAGAAGGGAGTGTCAGAGCTGGGATTAGAGTCCAGGAGTTCCTGGCGCCCAACTTTTTCCTCAGACTACTGGGTCATGTGTCTTTCCCTGCAGGGAAGATAATAATGAGCCCATAATTACCCATACAAATTCCCAGTGACCAGGCTAACCCGTCTGTATAAAGCTATTTGTAATTCCAATAAACACGCCCACGATTTAGCTGCCTCCATGAACTACCAGTGATGTCTCAGCTGGAGTGAGCCAGAGCTTCAAGTAAGGGCTGTTCTTTGCCAGAGTGAATCCCAGCTCCGACCTGCTCCAAGGGACAGTGGAGAACATCTTCCCACTTGTAAATCCCTGGTGACCATGCACGTATGACTTGAGCACTGTGGGAGCTGTGGTGGCAAGGCAAGGTTTGTGGAGAAAGGGAACAGAGCTGGAAAAATTGGACAGGCCCTCCAGGCACATATGCCCTTTTCCAAGCTTGACACAGAAGCAGGAACTTTGTGCTCAGTACAGGCTAAGAACAACTCCGCACTGTCAAAGAAGAGGTTATGTGGTCAAATGCATTGCTGAGCTCAATCTGTCAGCCTCCTAAAATAAATGACCCCTTCCAAATATGGTCACCTGAAATGGCCTTGAACAGGCTCACTGCAGTGTCACTCAGGTCATCCCAAATGCTCCATGCTTGTTCCTGATCCTGCCCAGTGGAAGAGGAGTGCAAGCTGTTGCCTCCTCACTGCCTGAGATCCTATATACATCCGGGGGAGACAGCTCTGCTCCAAGGCACTCACTGTGGCTGGTTTTTGGCCTGTTTTTCCAGCTCAGTGAGGCCTCTATGATTATGCCATGTGAGTGTGTGCACATGTGGCTGTAAGTGTGCTTTTACCTTTGTGGCACTCTGTCCCCTCTTCTACCACTATATTTGAACCCAGGTGAGTTGATGTTCCCAAGCTGAGACACAGGCACTGAGTGCCTTGAGCCATTCGTCATGCAAAATTTGTCTGCTAACATCTTGGCAGTGACCCCTTTCCTTAAAGCCTCTATCGTCACTACTCACAACCAATTTACTGCTACTCCAGAAAAGAGATTACAGTGAAATGCCCACATGGGATGTGTTGAACTGTTGTTATGAGCAGCGCACACTATTTCAGCTGAGACTTGAATGTCCAGCTTTTCTCCCATGCTGAAGTGTCTGTTCTTGCTTGTGATGCAGTTTGCCAGGGCCATCTATAGTTCCTGTCCCAGGCCAGCAAAGGACCATACTAGACACTGTGAAACACTGAAACAACCCCTCTTGCTGTCATGTCTGCCTCTGTGCTTGGGTGAGGCCCCTCACAGTGTTGCCAGTGTCCTGGGTTCAGCTGTAAGAGTTATTTTTCTCTTAGTAGCCAGTGCTAGACATGCTGCAAGAACTAATAAACCTGTGGTGCTGCTTGAGAGTAAGGCAGCCCTTGGGATGGGCAGAGACACGGCAAGCTGTTCTGTCACCTCCACTGGGGCCAGGAGTCAGGCTCACTCCTCCAGAGCACTGTAATCTTATAGTGCTTATATAGGACTTACCTGGGTGCCTTTTCTCTAGGCACATGGTCACCATTTCCCAACCATGGGTAACTGACTATGGCTCCTGGAGGTTTCTGTCTGCTTGGGCACCAGCATGGGAGAGGCTCCCACGCAGCTGAAGTGCTGCTTAGCATTTGCTCTGATTCACAGTGATGTGTAGGAGCCCATCTGCTACTTTTCAGCACCTAAGGAAGGATTTCAAAGCCAAGGCAGGCCAGCAGTGATGCTGAGCTCCAGATAATGTTGTGCTGGCTGAAAGCTGTCTCACACTGCCCTCACTGCATCCTTAAACCACTGACCCATTGCCTTTTGGAGCTCTGGGGTTTAAAAGGGGTAGAGAGGAAGGAACAGCCTAATGGAGATGCAGGAGACCATGGCAGGTGTCCTCAGAGAGGGAAAAGAGAAGGTGAGGAAGGGGTGACAGCAAAAAGTTTTCCTCAAAAAAAAAAAGGTTGGACACTCAAGATGTTTATGCTCTCTGTATGATGTGAGGACACCTTGTCATTAAGGAGAGGAGAATAAAAGGGCATTACAATGAGAAAGGCTGTATCTGTCAAGCCCAGATTGCTACATCACACCAGTGGGCTGCAGGCAGATGAGCAGCAGGGTTATAATGGACCATTCAAGAACAGGCACTACTTTTTCTAAGCCAAAATTTGCACGTGAAAGCTGACTGCTTAGTAACAGAAGAGGGATTGCTTGGCATTTACAGCCATGTTTCTCAAACTTGGTCAAAACCTGTTTTGGTCCCAGGCTTTAAGTGCTCCATTTGAGGAGTATAGTTGTGATGGCTGTGCTTCCATACTACAGAGGAGTTGTTTCTGCTGAGGGCTAAGGGCTTTGCACAGATTGGTGCTTTGGTGCCTGCTGAAATGAGAGATGTTTCTCTTTGGAAAATCAAGCTTTTATTTTATTTTTCCTTATTCTTCATAACTGCTTTTATTTGTGTATCTAGAATTATCATTAAAAGAAATTAAAGCCACATTTTGTTTACTAAAATACTTCAGTGTGATTTTTAAAAATAATCATGGTAAATCCACACACAGATATTTTATCTAGTCTGTGTATTTATAAGCAGATTTACTGTTGTGAGGAATCAAATTGCCTTTTCTTCACTTTTTTGATCTGAGAGCCAAGAACTCCTGTGCAAGAACTTGTGTAATCAGTTTATCAAGTCATAGAGATGTTTTCACTGCAATAATTACTAGAAGTTCAGAAGGCCTTCTTATTGGCTCATTTCCTACTGAGCTGTAACAATAAAACCATGCAAAATACGTATATGTATATATGTATGTGTATATTTCTCCCCACAAATGCAAACCTTTATATAAAGTTTGACAATAAATGCTGACAGACAGGAATTACATTATTCCAGAAATATTGCTAACCATAAAAATAAACCTTCAAATAAATACTTTTTTTTGTTTTATTTTTGTTTGGTTTTTTTTTTTGTGTTTTGTTTCTTGTTGTTGTTTTTTCTGTAAATGGTATGGTTTAATGACATAAAGCAATAGTACAAAATGACATGTTAGAAGCTCATCAGACACTGACAGCTGTAAGCATTTCAGGATGCAGTATTAAAAACATCTGCATAAAGAAAAAAACAGCGCTAAAAAAAGAAAAAAAAAAGAAAAGCAATGGAAAGCTGAGAATAGCCTCAGGTCCAATTTGTTGTCTGGTAGCTGCTGAAACTGGGAGTGACCAAGACGTCCTGATTTCAATAAGTTAAATATAGCAAGGGCCAGATCCTTGGGATCTGGGCACACAGTGTCTCAAGTTGCACATATAGCCTTATGTTCCCTGGCTTGTGGGACTTGCATTTTGTGAAATGCTGCTGTACAGTTATCACATGGGAGGTGGTTCCAGTAAGCAATGTAACCACTGCACCACCAAGTTCTTACTAGCTATGATCTAGTAGATTTTTCACTCAACGTACTCAAGACATGTTTTAAACATGAAGAGATCCTGGGCTGCAAAGAAAAACTAATTTTTTTTTGCTTAGGATATTGTGCAGTAACAGGGAAATACATGTGGAGTCGATCACCTGAAATCCAGAGGCGGCTACTGTTTGGCATCTGTTTCTGCTGTTTCTAATTTTGTTTTTCCTGAAGCTGAGTTGCGGTACCTATGGTGTCCTCAGTTACCAGGTGCTGGTGCTCAGACAAGGAATACAGGAGGAGGTGACCTCATGGTACGTCTATGCCAAATAACACAAAAGCTTCTGAAAAACCCAACAAAGCAGCCCCCAGGACCCCCTATGCTGAAGCCAGGAGCTGGGCTGGTCTCCAAATGAGGGCACTTTGGAGGCAGCGCTGCTGTTTTCAGAAGGCTCCTGAGCCTCTTTGCTGTTGCAAAGCAGAGACACAAATCTCATTCACAGAGGGTGGTTAGGAGGAATGCTCCCAGAAATACAAAATACGAGAGACTTGAGTGAAGGACTGCAGTTTCAGTTGCTAAAAGAAGGACTTGCAGGCATGGGTGGAAGCTATTCCTCCTATTCTGTTGGAGCAAAATATACCACTGCAAACTGAAACTGCAATTGAAATACTTTGTTAAATATTTGTTCTGTTTTCTAAACTGTTAGTGTTTGAAAATGGGAAATGTCAGCAAAAAGACATATATGTGTGACGTTTTCCTTTGAGGAATATTTTCAAATGCAACATTTTTCAGTGCCATTTTATAAAACAGTCATTCTGGATATTCTGGCTAACTCAGGAAGCACAAGCATCTGATGCCTGGATACTGGACTGATAAAAAGCATAAAGCAGACGTTCTTCAAGTATTTCAAGTCATTTACTCCTCACAAGTTAGAAAGGGAAAAAAGACTGTAATTGAAACCTATTGAAATGCAGGGAAGCTGAGCAACCAAGTTATGCCATCGAAACAGGACATTCAGTCACTCTTGAAAATGGGATGAGTCTGAAAGTTTAAGAGAACAAGTTCCAATTCCTGAGACTTCACTGCTGAGCATCAGCTGAGCTGTAAGTACTCACTAAATGCCAAGTCATGAAACTACACATAGCCCAAGTGAAAAGCTTGGGGAAATCGTATTACTTTGTATTTTCCATGGCTTAACTGCATATACCCTTGGACAATCTCTCCCTCAGCTGACATGGTAACTTGGTCAGCTGCAGCAACAACTGAGCCAGAGCCACAACTGCTGTTCATGTGTCTGGTCCAAAGCCTGTAAAGGAGCAAATTGCAGCTCTCCCTGCACTTTGGTGGATTTCAGCCCAAGCCACAAGAGTTTCTGAACTGTTACACCAACTTCTGACATGGAGACACACATACCCCTTTGCATTTAGTGTACAGGAAGAAAGCCTCAACACATGAACACAACAGTTTTCATGTTTCAGATGCTCTGAAGCTGTTGGGAAACAAAACAAAATCTCACAAAACATTTCACCAAACAGTTTTGCTTTTCAGCATCAGTTTTGCTTTCAGTAGCCCATTTACCCAAAACCATCCTTCGACAGACATGAAGTATTCTTCCCTCTTGCCAACTGACAGGGAATTTCATGAGCAATTGCTTCCTGCCTCCATCTTGAACCAAGGATTCATAGAAAGATTTATTCCTGAGTAAACATCTGAAAGCATCACCAGTTGTGTCTAAATATTTATGTTCATGCCTACATAGTAGAAGATTGCATCTGGTAAAAAAAGAAAAAGGTATAGACAAAGGGAGTCTCTGTGACAAAGGAAAGTGATGAAAACCATCAACCAGTTTAAAGACAAATGACTCCTGAGTTGTAAGCTACATTCTTGCTCAGATCATAACACTGTAACTTCATTGTTAACGTTGCTAAATGCAATTTTTCACAGTCTTAGAAAAGGTATTCTGTACAGTGCATCTTTCATAATTAAGAAGAAAATTATTGTCTCTTTTCCAAGTCAAGTAAGCCTTGTTTATCTGGAGGGGGAATAAGTGTGGTGAGCTGGTCCAAGAGACAATTTTGAAACTTTAGATCCAGAGGAAAGTCTGAGCTGGGACAAAGGACTCATCTGCAGCATCATATGAAAGGCCCTGCAGAGAAAGCTGTCAGGATCCTGGCTGTGAACACTTGGGGCATGTTGAAAGCCTAAGGACAGTGGACCTGACTCAGCACTGTGGAGCCAGAGGGCACTTCAGACAACCTGCAGCATGCGCACAGCATCAAATCCCAGTGGACATAAGCAGAAGGGATCAAAGGGAGCATGAGTTGTCCCAGCCTGCTGCCCTATCTGCACATTGCTGCCTGCACTGGCTTTGCGCTAGTCCATGAAAGTCTCTTTGATCATGGCTATCATGGCGCTGCGTGACAGCAGCAAGAAAACAGTCATACTCACTGTGGGGAGGGATGGGCTTTTGAGATGGAAGAGTTTGTATTTTAAGTCTCATCTGGTGGCCACTGAGAGAGGGCCTGTGCAAACACTGGCAGTCCCATGGGAGGGCAGGTTCAGAAATGAGCAGAGCTAGAGTTAGCTGCCATTCTTCATTGATTCATTTTGAAGGTCTCCCCTGTGTCTTTGCCATGCTGCCACTTGCTATGCTGACCACTAGCTATGAGAAAAAAAGCTCCAAGTGAACATTTTTGTTCCTAAGAAATTTTGCAATTACAAAGATTCATCTTAAATGTGGTGATGTGTTTGATGTGCCTCCTTTCATCTGTTGGACTCCAGCAATAAAGTTAGCAATTGTGGCAACTCACACAGTAAGTGTGGCAGGTTCACAATGCCAACTGAGATGTATCCTTTGCAAAGAGTGGCAAAGTTTGTGGCTGGATTTAGGCTAAGTCTCTGGCAAATTCCACTGCTGACTCCACTGGCAGATCTTCAGAGACAGCCTCTGGGGCTGTTTTGGATTCAGGCAATTGCTGGTTTTGCCTCTCTCTCATGACTTCTTGGACATGGCTCCCCTTTGTCTTTCTCTCCATGACATGTATTCTTTCTGAAACAATTAGGACCTTCACAAGCTCTTTGTTTCTAACTATGGGCAGTTCAGCACAAAGTATATTTATGCTAATTGCATACTGAAAGTGCATTTAGCTCAACTTGACTTTCCCTTGTCAGGACTTTTAAGAACATATTTGTAATTTCTAAGAGCAAAATTGGAGGTGGGAGAGCTGCAAACTTAAAGAATCTACCCTACCCCGCTTTACTCTTTGTCCTGGAATTGGGTGCACTGGATATCGATGTCTTGAGAGTTTTCCAGCTCTTGTTCCACTTTAAAATGTCAGCTCTACTTTAAAACTTCATGGTTTTCACCCAAGCAAACATATCTGCTCTGAGCATGGGTGATGTCAGGCTCAGATATGAGCAGATCTCCCCTTCAATGGAGCAAAGCTGGGAGGAAACAAAAAAACCCTTGTGTCGTGCCTTTGGAAAGGATGTCCCAGGGCTGAGTCTGTGGCTACAGTGCGTGAAATGAAACCTATAACTGAAAACTAGCTCTCTGTAGTATCTGTGGTTCTTTGGTCAAAATTCCATTCAATTGCAGGTATGAGTGTTTTAAAACAACATCCTCCATGTCAGATGATGGAAGGACGAGAGCACCATGACAGAGGTGGCTGGGGAAAGATGCACTCAACCAGGCATGATCCACTCAAGCCCTGGTGACCAGTCCTTCAGCAAGGTGCACTGGAAAACTTCCATCCAGGCCAGCAGCCATCTATCCCAGTGCTTGGGAGCACGTAAGTAGTTTTCATGAATGCCGCTGCCTCTGAACCCTGGTGTTGCATTTCACTGCTCGTGTTAAACTTGCTATGTGGTAATGGCAGCTCTAGGGTAAGCATCTTCTGCAAAAAAACAACCCAAAAACAAGATAAATGCCTGAGTTTCTGACCCCTGTGAACTCTCAGCTGCTGCTGCAGTGATGGGGAGAGCTGGCGTACCTGAGCCTTTGAGCTCTGGCACCCACAACACAAACTAAGTGCAGCTGCAGGACAGGATATAGAAAGGCTTCATAGTCAGTTCCCATTTTCAGCTCATTTTGAGGTGGAATCAAAACCATCTGTACCTCCAGCATCTGCTGCCCAAGGGACCTAGCGGACTGGGTGGAATGGGCTGAAGGGGACATGCTAGCTGTAAGCTTAATTTAAACCAGTACCCTTATGTACTTACGCTGCTGGCTGATGTGCTTCCTGCACAGCCATGAGTTCAAGACAGAGAAAATGGCTGGCACCAGGATGGCTCTGTGTACCCTGGGATTTCCTATCAGAGGGCAAGTCTGTGGTTAAAATATCTTCCTCTTTGCTTTATCCCCCAAAAATGATGCAGTCATCATCCAGCCCAAATATTCCAAGGATATCGCTTCAATTTATCTTTCAGCTTAGGCTATTTCAGTTTCCCAAACTGCGTTGAGCCCCATGAAAATAAAGGCACCTTATAGACAGAAAGAACTTATTTGCTTAAAAAAATAAGTGGCAATGGGTGTGAGCTGCTGGATTTATGGCTTAGAAGGTAATGCACAAGCAGTGCCCTGCGCTTTGATAGTTTAGCACTTCTGGGATGTGTGAATGAAGTCCAGCAGGCCCATAACCACGTTAATCTCAGGGTTTTGATCTCTGTCTGTAATGAGATGCTGGCAGCCTGTACTTCAAAGCCTGCAGTGATAGAGAGAATCTTGTGACAGGCTCTCCGCATTTCCAGCCACCTTGTATTGAGGATTACAGTGACAACAGGAGGAGATGATGGAAGAGGAGATGCTTGTTTGATGCTTGCTTCTTTGGGTCTTTTCTAATATTCCTTTTATTTTCCATTTCCAAGGCTGGTGTGGTCTCCCTCCCTTCCCCCCCCCCCCCCAGCTCAGCAGGACCCACTCCATCAGGTGGACCTTGTGTGCTAGGGGGAAGATCGGGTGGCTGGATTACTCTTCTGCCTGGGGCATCTGTGAAAATACTGTATGGACCATTGGGTGCTGAAGTGGTGGTTGCTACAGCTTTTTGGCTGAAATATGGGCAGGGTTTGCATTAGAAACTGGGCAGGCAGTTAAATGTTATGCTTCCAGACTTCTGAGGTTATTTCTTTCTTGAAACAGTTGTAAGAAAATAGGGGAGAGGGTAAAGATGACAGGAGACCACAGGCTATGAGAAGCATGTTATAAAGCAAAATGAGCACTAGTTTCACATACACAATTATGCTTTATGGTGAAAGTATATAATTTTGAAGGCGTGTCTGACCAGGAAACAGAACTGAAATATTTTCATGTTGACGAACCCTACTGAAGAGAAAAACAGTGGCAAAAATTACAAACGTGTACCTTGATTGCTCTTCCAGCAAGAACATTTACAGAAAATAAGACCAAAAACTAGACTGTAAATTTAATCGGAATAAACAGAAGTTAATAACTGTGACCCAGTACCAGCCATATTGTTCTGAGAAACCTTGTTGAAGGCTACTCAAAAGCATGTTTAAGCACAGTTGAACCTACATTTTCCAGGCCTAAAAAGGAATAATGTGGCATTGGGTCTGTATTACTGTCTGTCTTACAGAAACAGCAGCACTGTCTGCAGCATGCTGACAGAAATCAGAGAGGCAGCAAGACCTGAAAAGTGATTGTACTGGATTAATTCATTAACTTTTACATTCACTGTCTATTTGTCACATGGGGACATGAAGCGTAGGTTAGTTCTGGGGATGCTGCCACTGACAGTATCATGGAATTAGCAGGTTAGTGACTCCACAGAGGAAACCCAACCGTATTCTCAGGACAGAGCAATGTAAAAGCTCTGTCCAAGATCTTGCAATAGAATCATAGAATAGTTAGGGTTGGAAAGGACCTCAAGATCATCCAGTCCCAACCCCCCTGCCATGGGCAGGGACACCTCACACTAAACCATCTCACCCAAGGCTTTGTCCAACCTGGTCTTGAACACTTCCAGGGATGGAGCATTTACAACCTCCCTGGGCAACCCATTCCAGTGCCTCACCACCCTAACAGGAAAGAATTTCCTCCTTATATCCAATCTAAGCTTCCCCTGTTTAAGTTTGAACCCATTATCCCTTGTCCTATCACTACAGTTCCTAATGAAGAGTCCATCCCCAGCATCCCTATAGGCCCCCTTCAGATACTGGAAGGCTGCTATGAGGTCTCCACGCAGCCTTCTCTTCTCCAGGCTGAACAGCCCCAACTTTCTCAGCCTGTCTTCATACGGGAGGAAACATCCCTCTGTCTTTTCACCACCACACACTTAGATCCAGCATCCCTACTTGACCAGCAGAGTCCCAGAACTCTTCTACAGAGGTGATAAAATGCAGATAGGTAAACTCTATAAATGATGAAACTAAAAATGGAACTAAGGCAGCTAAATCTTTCCTGCAATATGGAAAGCTCTGGATGGAAGGCACCACACTGGGAGTGGAGTGATGTGCACAGCATCCACCAGAAGAGCTTTAAGAAAGGGTAGGGATTTGCTTGGCTAAATCATCAAATGAAAGGGGTTGGTTGATTTCCAAAAGCATAATTCAAGAAGCTTGATCCAAATGGTGATGGTACACTCCAGTGGGTTACATGTTCAAATATAATTAGGCCACAAAATAGTTTAAGGAGCAACTGCATAAAAGCAGTCAAATCTGCTTCTAAACACTGCTTCAACACATCAGGATCAAGAAGTTTGGCAGAAGTCTGTGGGGCCAGCTGAAACCTGGGGTCTAGCAGCAGGGTTTAGGGAGGACAAGACCACTATAGAGAACTGAGGTGAATTCTTGTAGCAGAAACTGGAAGACACTCACATTGCAACCTTCCTGGGAGAAGGCTCAGCAGGGGTGTCTCCAAAATTTAGGGGTATTGCATGGAAGAAGCCATGACACAAACAGGTGGGATGGGGCCTGCCAGACTGCCAGGACTGTACGTCAAGAAATTCAAGACAATATACGGATGGCCTGATTCAATTACTGAGATAGTAGTGCCTACCTTGCTGAACACTTTCTTGGTATGTCAAGAAGCAAATGTGCCACCAGGGTCAAGAAAAATGTCAGGAAGATCAGCAGACCTAGAGGCATGTGAGCCTGAATTCTGTACCAAACAAAATAATAAAAATTATAAGAAAAGATCAAACTAGTGGACACCTGGGAAAAATACAATCTGGATAAATATGATCTACTTCATAAGAGCCAACATGGCTTCTGGGAAAGCTGCCTTTCCAACCTCTCATTCTTGAAAGGAGTAACAAACATGTTGATAAACGTTATTTAGTAAATTCTCTCCCCACAGGCTCTCAGTAAAACTAAGGAACCAGGGGAAGAGGGAAGTGCTGGCATGGAGAAATAGGTGAAAGGTAGGGAACAGAGCACAGAAGGAATTCACTCAACTTCACCCAAGAGGGAAGTTACCAGTGGAAATTTCAGGGATCTGCTCTGTCCAAAATACCCATAAATAACATGGAAAAAAAGGATGAGGAGTAAGAGACAAAGGTCACATATGATACAAAGTTGTTTAAAGCAATAAGGGCAGCTTGTGACAAATTGTAGAAGCATCTTATGAGACAATAGAAAATGTCAGATGAAGTTTAGTATAGCTAAAGGTAAAGCAATAAAACACCATGAAAACCAGTCATAGTTTCACACAGCAGATTTTGGTCATTGAGTTGAATATTTCCTGTTTGGGATTAGGACAGATGCCTCCATAAAGACCCAAATGCAATGCTGCAGAGCTTTGGAACTCCTTGCAGAAAGGCACAAAGGGTAAAAGTAGTTTTCACCAGTTTCGGGGAGACTGGACGTGTACTTGGAAGAAAATCCATTGCAAGTCACCTGACAAATTTCAATGGGTTCAGCAAAGTCTAGTTATTCTGCTAATTCCTCTCCAGCCCCACAGACAGGGCCACTTTTGCATCCCTTACCTCTGTGGTGCTTGGGGGCTTATGAGGAGGAGTGAAATCACAAATGTGATTAACACCTCAGAGCTGATGGGAGCAATAAGAAAACCAAGGTGAGATAGGGACAAGGTAGAAATGGGGTGATGGTGACTGCATGGAGGAATGAGTATACATAGCTCCTACAGAGCAGCTGGATTACTGCCTCTGTCTTACACTACATACCTGTGGCAAAGCTGGTGCTTAAGACATGGTATGTCTGGACCTGTACCTCACAGACTGGCTAAGAATTTTGAAACAATGGCATAATTGCTGCTCATGAAGCCATATATGAAGGCAGTGGAACAAAGACTAGATGTATCCACTAATTATGATAGACAGAAGGGCATATGTATTCCCAGTAAAACTTCAGGTCTGCACCAAGAACCAGCAAAAAGGGTTTAACTGGTTTAGTTGGGAGGCAGGCAAAGGCTGACCAGTTGGGAAGAAAGTCTCTTTGGAGACATTCAAGACCCACCTGGACACGTTCCTGTGTAACCTTACCTAGGTGTTCCTGCTCCGGCGGAGGGATTGGACTAGATGATCTTTTGAGGTCCCTTCCAATCTCTAACATACTGTGATACTGTGATACTGTGAAGTTGACTGGAGCAAGTGCTGAGAGTGAAGCCCTCATCTGATCAGGGTTACAAGGGACAAGAACATGCTCTGCGCTGCAGGGAACAGGGACACTTGCAGATTACCTTTTTCACAAAATGGGTCAAACACAGTGACAGGGTCAAGGAGGTCTATGGTGGAAGAGACTTGGAAGCAGTTTGTTTTATATTTACTTTAAAAAATATCTTCAAGGCAGTAGCCACATAAGATAAAGTGGAGGGGGGAAGGATGGGAGAAAGAGAGAAGAAAGATGGAAAGAGAATGAAAGAGTGCTTAGGACTGCAAGGCTCAGAAGAAGTACAAGAACAGAAAGAAAGCCCACAAAGAAGACAAAGCCAGACTGAAAAAATAAGAAAGAAAGCGAAGTAACAGGCACTAGGAAACTAAAAGGTGAGTTACAGTCCATACAGTAAAGCACAGGCACAGAGGCTAAGTGATAGATGCACAGGTGAGGGCTGTGTTTGATTTCAGTAATGCATTATGGACACATCTGATATGTCTCATACCCAGCTATATATTAACTGACTCCTCTGCCTGCACATCAGATGCATTTTGTGTGAAAGATTCTGGTAAATAACAGAACTCAGACTTCCATTTTTTCACAAGCTTTGTAGCATTAGTTCCCCATGCAGAAGATGCTGCATACATCCCTGTCCCAGCGGATAGTCAGACAGGCACAAACACAACCTGACAAGCTCCAGGGTATCTCAGTTTCCGAGGAGGGTTGCAGATGACAGTTCAGAAATCCTGGTGGGCTCAGCTGCTGTGCTCATCCTCACGCCTGGCATGGTGCTTCAGAAGCCTCCCAAGAGAGCCTCCCTAAAGACACAGTTGGTGGAAAGGAAAAGAATATGGAGAAATGTGTTTTCCCAAGTTGCCCTGTCTCAGAAGCAGCACACCACAACTGTACTATCAATTTTAAATTGAGAAAAATACCAGAGGATTGCTGAGGTTCATAGCCTGTGATTAGGCAGAACCCTTAATTTATGCTTGCTTGTGTCCAGAGGATGTCTGCTACTCAGGGCTGAGCCTATCAGCTTTTTCATGGGAAACAAAAAACAAGCAGATGCCATCAAAGAAATGTACTGACTTGCTTCATTAAAACCAGCAGCTGCCACAAAGCAAGTTTCCTGCAGGACCACTAGTCAGATCCTCTTTCAGGCAAGCTTGATGGAAAGAGGAGATAAATCCCCACTTTTAGTGCCTCACTCTGACTCAGCTTTCTTTGGACAAATCATATTGTGGTGAGTGCATGAGGCCATGCACAGAGAGAGGACAGGGTATGAGGAGGAGGAGGGACACAGCATGAGGAAGCTGGAGGGGAAAATCTCCCCTTGTTTCACACTCTTCACCCTATTGGCATTTCACCATGCTGAGCATCTGCAATCTGATTCCCCAGGTGAGGATTGGGGGTATCCTTTTCCCCCATGGGTGTAGCACTTCCCTTCTTCACCAGTGCAGGACAGCAGGGTGGAAGGAAGTGTGCATAAATAAATAAAATGAAAAAAGCTCCACAGGTTCAAAGATGCAACAGCTAGAGATGTCCTGATCTCACAGTAGCTAGCCCTCCTCCCACAAAAGACAAAGTCCAAACTAAAACAGCAACAAGAGATGCTTAACTGCTTTTAAACCAAATTACTTAGTATGTATAAAGTAAAGAAAATAGATCATCAAAACTACTGGCCTCCTGGTCTGGAAATGATCGTGACTTCTCTCTGAGGCAGTTAGATGTCTCTCTGTTTAACAGGACAAGAAAGGCAGAGTTGAATTAATGTCTCTTGCTTCAGAAGACATCAAAGAACAATTTTTTATAGCACACGGTAAAGAGAGGATTTGTTTGTGTAATGTATTTTTATATTCTATTAAATATATGTCCCAAATGCATGTCTCCATCCTGTCCACATGCTTCTACAACATATATATTTATACTAATTTATACACCTCCAGAATCATAAAATGCTGCTATTCTTACTAGACTTCAAAGACTTTCTTGAGCATGAGTTGAAGATTGTAATTAGGCATTTCACATCACCTAGATGTTACTGCTTTTAAGTATCTTCAGAACATTAAAGAAATCTCTCTCCAAGCTTTTATTTGGTTGAAGCAAGCACCTGCAAGATATATATAAGGAATTATTTTCTTAGGAGACTGGCTTATCATGACTTCAGCCAGAGGGAATCTGTGTTTTATCTCACCTAATACAATACCCCATGTTAGTCTTAATTCACACTTCACTTCTGGTAACCTCTAGGGCACCTTTAATGACTACTGGAAATCTTTCTCACAGGCTGTACATTTCAGGAAAAAATCCTTTGACTGAAATCAATGGTTGCTGGCTTCTGGAAAGGTTTTACTCTTTGTTTCCAGCTACTACATACTTGGAAACCCTCTCAAATGCTTCTGACTATATAGTGGCTGTAGAAATGCAATTCCACTGCCAGGGGTGCAGCCATAAAACCAGCTCAGAATCTCAGCAATTCTCATTTCTCTGCTGCCCTATTTGCCTTGCCTACCACCCCATACTACTAGTGTCTTGTACAGCGCACATTACTTGCACAGTGAGTAAAAAGTCACACCTGATGTGAGACACCAGAGAATCAGTCTCAGCACCTAGCAAATGGGGCTTCTGCCCTGATGACACTCTTCTGAGAGGCCCCAGGCTGCCGATGTTTCACTGGGAGATGCTGACATCTTCTTAGGAGGCACCAGCCAAAGGAATCTTCCAAACTTTACATAAGGGGCAAGTCTCTTCTCCATTTGCAGCACAGCAAAAGCTTGTCTAAAGAGCATTGACTATCATCCACCTGTGGAAGAAGAGGAGGTAGCTCTAAATAATAAAATTGCCTTTGCAGAAAGATAACATAAAAATTTCAAAGCATTCATGCCTTTGAGACACTTCCTGTACTTTTCAGGTGAAGAAGTAGCGCAGCAAAAATGCGTCATCTGTTTTAGATCAGAGATCAATGCCAGAAATGAAGTCTGTTGTTCTGACTCACCCAGCTAAGACCATGCCTTTACACCAAAAAGCCGTTGTTAAGTGAGAAGGAAGGAGCACCAGAGACGTGTTACTATTGATCAGCTCTCGTGGTCTTCCCAAGGCAGAGCACAGGTTGTTACATGGCAGCTGGGTCGTGAAAACAGCAGTGTCAGCACTGCTGTACCTGCCAAGTCCAGCCAAGAGGCAGCCCTCCTAAACATCAGGGTGCCATTTATACACGTGTTACTACTATACAAAACATGTGCTTCTCACCCTTACAGCTGATGCTTCATGGAACCAGTTTTGAAATGGAATCTTAGAATTGAAAACAAAAATGAACAAACAAACAAACAAACAAGCTCAACAAACCAATAACAAAAAAACCCTCCAAACAACACACACACACACACAAAACCAAACCAAACCAAACCAACAAACAAAAAAACCACCCCCCCCCAAAAAAAAAAATCCCAACAAAACAAATAAAAACCTAGAGCTTCTGGGAAGGGTGAAGGGAGTTCCAAATTTTTTATATGTATTATATATATATTATTATATGTTTTATTTTATATACATGTATTATATGTATATATATGATTACATATTATTATATGTATTATATGTATTTTATATGTATTTATTACGTATCATTTTTATATGTATTCAAAAAATTTTTAATGTATTCTTATACATAGAGAATCCACACAGATTTTTTTCTCTCATAATTAATTTTTTTAATTAATTTTTGAAGCTGTGCTGGGAAATCAGGGAAGATATTAGAAATCAATAGAGGGAATAACCTGGCAAATCTGGGGAAAGTGAGAGAATTTCTCCTCTAGGGACTTTCATTTTTTAAGGAAATAGGGGATATCTGTCGGCTCAGAAGATTTCTATGTCTCTGTTCTGCATCATTAAAAAACAGCTCTCTCATGACCTGGAAAAAAAAAAAAAAAGAAAAAGAAAAAGTCAGAGTTGTTTAATCTTCAGATTTGCTTTGGAAGATGGAGAAAAATAACAAAAGCTTTTCTTCTTGGGTGAGCCACTACCCAGCACTGGTATAATTCCGAAAATAGGAGGTCTCCATGAGAAACTCATTGTTGCACCTCTTTGTCTGCTCTGAAAAGTCTGCATTTTAAAAATAAACTACTTCAGCCCTCTGACGTTACGAAATCTAGTCACCAAATCACTGCATGCTTCCTTCACGTTCAGAGCACAGCAGAGCTCTTCACACCTCTCTCCCTCCAGATGAGAAGAGACTAGTTCTTGGCCAGCTTGCGAGCAGCATTAAGCCCACATATTCTAATCTGAGATTTCCTTGCAGGATGAGGAAGAATGGGACAGATCACACATTTCTACCCCTAAAGGATGAAGAAATAACTTTGTAAATCAGATATACAATTGGGAGGAAAAAAAAGAAGTGGCAAAAGTGACTGAATTAGGCTGAAGGACAGCTGAAGACTGTCCTGAAACTCCATTTTCATCCCCAAATTCAATATGCTTTTTCCTAATTTTTCTCCAAAAGTGACTATGGTTATTTAGATAGAATAATGTTGTATACAGAGGCAATTTATTTTATTTTCTAAAATTGCTACCTAAGGAGAAAGAGATACTTCCTGTATGAAAACAAATATTGGCACCTAGTAACTCTGAAGTGGTCCGTTGCATGCCAACAAACACAGTTTGCATAGACAAGTGTCCATTTGCACTTGTATGATTTTGGCAGGTTTGACACAGATGCATGCCTTTGAATACTCACTGCAGACCTAATCTATTACAGATTTAGGTGAGTTTTCCCTCAGGTGTAAGTGCTAGGGAAGTTATAGCACAGCTTTCAGTCTAACAAACGGTTTTGAAATTTAACTTGCAGCTTTTCCATTATAGCCAATGCAAAACTAATCCTAAAATTCATTTATACTACCAAAATTCCCCAGCAGTTATTAGTTACTTTATATTTCAAAAATCTCAAGTGTACTTATTTACTATGATTGATCTAGAAAGGGGGGGCACTGAGAAACAGGCGTAGAACAAGTTTAGTCCAAGCCTTGCAAATATGCCTGATAGCATCCATCACACCTAAACACAGCTATCAAAATACAGGATCTGGTTCACCGAACTCTTGATATAGCAGAGGTAGGTCTCAGTAAAGGGTGAGCTATCCTATCTTAAAACTGACATTTATTTAAGGATTCCAGTTGAATGAGCTTATAATAGTAAAAAAAAACCTATAATGACAGTCCCTAAGCAGTATATCCTACCTCTTTTCCAGAAGATGTGATTTTAGAAATCCCAGTTTTCAGAGGACAATTTGGCTTTCATTGAGCCCTTCAACACACGTTGCATACTCACTATTTGAGTTACTCCTCCAGAGATAACCTGAAGTTGGACACTATACAACTACATCCTATCTCTTTTAATGTTTTAATTCATTTAAACATTTTGTTTGCTGGATTTTTAATTACAATTTTTTGTTGTTGTTGTTTAATCAAAACCTTATGCTCTTTTTTTTCTATGTAATGATGGAAGAATGCAAAAGTCATTGGATCAGACTTGTTGATTAAGCCTGTGCTATTCTAGCACGGACAGAAATAGAAGAAATGTTTTCCATATAAGGCCCACATTGTAAGCCAGGGGCAAGAAAATAAACCGTACAGGAAGCAAGATTTCTGAAGTTGCAGCACCAAACAGAACAAAATTACACTGTCAGGAACTTTTTAGAGCAGCTAGCTGAGGATGGTGGGATTTCCATGTTGTTCTAGATTTTCTTTCTTACTTTTTGAACCCTGTATGTTCAATATTGTTAAAGAAGCATTCATCCCACTCCCTAGAACTGAATCTCTAGTGGTTTCTTCTGGGACACTTCACCTGCAGTTGTTGTTAGAGCAGAGGTTACTGAACAGCTGGTGGTCTGATCACAGTCTAAAATACTGCTGCAGATCTGCCTTTGCAACTCAGGGCTATGCTACATACCTTCAAGGTGATATTAATACCAGTGCTACTAGAAACCACAAGAAATTATTGTGGTTTGCAGTTTCACTCCAAGGTCTCAACTCAATCCAGATGTGTGTTTCAGGTCTGTGCATTTTTGTTTCCAGGAAGCCTGGACAAAATTCTTCAAAAATTGAGTTACTTCATGGTTTGTGACCAAAACAAAAAACCCCCAAAATATCCCACAAAAACACAAAAAACCCAAACCAAGAAAAACCACACACCAAACCCAAACCAAAACAAAGAAACCCCAAACTCAAGCATAAAACCAAAACAAGCCCCCAAACAACAGAATGTATAAAAGGAGAAAGAAAACCTGGTGGCTTTAATCAAATTTTTGTATAGAATACACATCCTCACATAATACACACTTCGATGAGCTAGATACAAGCAAGGTGATGCTCGTAAGGAGAAATCGTATGTTTTATTAGAGGAGCTGATTTAGCTAGAAAAAGCTTGGGGCATGCAAGCTCTTCACCAGGTCTGAAGGAGACTGCAAACTTCAAAACTTCAAAGCCTCAAAGCTCCTGTTGAATGTGTGAAAAGGCTTAACTCTGGCTGAACAGCAGCACAAAACCTAACCACACTAAAGGCCCTGAAAGGCCACACTATGCCTGACCTGGTAGAAACCACCCAGGGGCAAGGTTACAGCCAATGTACAGTGGTGAACTCACAGAGACAATGGGTAGACCTCTTAGCAGAAAGAGAGCTTCTCTCACACAACAGTTCTTCTTCAATCTTCACCCTTCTATCCTGGCTCTCAAGAAAAAGCTATCAAATATTTTAAACTGGTGGAATGTTACTGGATTTACAAATCAAAGATGGTTTAGTTCATTATGATTCTTCCTTCTAACCTCACTAGCTCCTGCTCTCTTTTCCCCTTGAGATAACCATGTTATCTCATCTCTCCATCAACAACATCTCACCCTTCAATACACTTCAGAAATGATGTTTGCATGCAGGTGGGCCATCCAATTACTGTATCTAGTGGTACATGGGTAGGTTGTTCTAAGTTTACACTCAGTGTTAACATTTACTGCCTTTATTTCAAATCTGATGTTCAGAAGGCATCAAGACATAGGAATACCCTATCCACCTTGAAAGTTTGTTCTACAATATGATCATATGCACAGACACAAATCTGTGTCTCACTCTCCCCTTTCAACACCTTTCTTTGCTTTTGAAGAGACCTTAAATATCCTGTGAATGTAATTTGACAAAATGATCTCTGTCTTTTGTCTGAATAACCCGCCAGAACGAGCAGTCTAAAGCACTGCACCGTAAGGCATTGTCTCAATCTCAAAAATCTTTTTCTGACTCTTTTCTTCACCCTGTGAAGTCACCACATCTGGAAAGGGCTTTGCAGAAATGGCATGATCAGTGCTATACTTAGATTTGCAACCCCCTTTCTGACCTTTTCACAGCTCTTCCTTATATTCAGGTTATGGTTAGGCCATGTTAGGTCTCCTTGCTTTACAGCCCTGGTATACTGGGTTGCTTTCAGCTGCGGAAGCCCTAAATAATTTTCATAGATATTGCTTTTGTTATATAGTTTTGTTCTTAACTGGAAAATTCAAGTTCCATTGTATTAAAACAGGGGCTAACAGCTCTGGATTATTTTTTTTTTTTGTAATTGAATCTAACATAAGGTTTCCATAATATGAAATTCAGATTAATAGCTGTCCAACCCATCCAAGTATCTTTTTAAATATAATCAAATTAACTTTCCTTGACACTTTTGAAATTTACAAGGCATTTTAAGATTTATAACAAATAAGGAAAGGTTCATTCATCGGGGTGAAGCTTTCCACCTCCTTCGATTGTAGATGCTTGCAGCTGGGGCCAGCAGTTAGCCATGTGGATCCAAGTGGGAGTTATGTTATGTTAGCACCATTTGATACACTTTGGTATACGGATTTCATCTTTCAGACTCTGCACTAGATGCTACTACAGTGGAGGCAAAATAATTTTAATCTTCTTCCATTTTGTGTGATTCCAATAGGTGCTAATGTTAAGACAGAGGAATTACTCCCTGTCTCGCTGGTGTGGGACAGGGGAAGGAAATTACTTGGGTTTGCTGACAGATGACCCTATGCAGGTAAAAACACAGGTACAAAGCGTACGCATTGCAGCTCTCTCATAGGAAGATGTAAGATTTAGGAATTTAGGAATTGCATTGAAGAATACATTATTTTCAGCCCCAGAGGGTGCCTTATTGTTATTTTTAGCTGTAAATTTTCTTCTTCCTGCAGAGATCAGGCACAGAATTAGTTTGTTTTCTTGGAAATTCAATTTTCCATTAATTCACTGGAAGATGGTGGAAGATCCTCAGTCCACCCCATGAGCACAGAACGTTTCATTTAAATGCTTGTTAATGAAAAGGACTAGGGATGCAGTGCAATTCTGTGCAGATCCTTACTAAACAACTGTGATCCCCTCTCCCTGCAGCAGCTCTGCAAGAGCTGATGGAGAGGAAAGAGCTAAAAGAGCATGATTTCATTGCAGGCAAGATGTGGGAGTGCCTGTAGTGAGTTAGATGTACTTGTATATTTATAAGCAAGACAAAGACCAGGCAATTTAGATCCTATCTGGGATGGACTAAGACCCTGCTACAGTGATATTTGGGATTATCCTGCAGAGAAATTACAGCAGTTTTGTGAAGAGTTATCACAACCCTGAAGCTCCTAGGCAGGAGAAAACCCACAGGCTTATTAGTATGACATTACAAACTGGCAGGTCTGGGTAGGTGAATGACTGGGTAGGAATAATCCTGTCTAGGATTTTTATGTGATCTCAGAGCACATACTCAGACTGTGCAAAATTTACTTTGTGATATAATAAAGTCTAAACACTTCAAACATTTTTAAAGTTTCCTGAGGCTTGTCAGAGCCCTGTCCCATTTTATTGAGTAGCGTGTTTAACTTTATGAGTCTATCAGATGGATTCTAAAGTAAATAATATTTGAACAAGATGAAGAACATAAAGTTGCAAAACAAAAAGCTTTTTTAAAAGCACCCTATTACTCTGTTCAAATACCCCAGCATTAAAGTGCTTGGAAACCTCTTAGAGCTAAGTGTGCATTTTAAATAACAGAAGTTGTTCAGGCTGCAGTTACCAAATTCCAAATTGACACTGAGCACTTAAAGAGTTAAGAGAACACAGACTTTCTTATCAGTTTGCAGACAAGGGCACTAAATGTCATGTGGGCTTCCTTTTGGCTTGTAGCCACAAGCTGCACATAGTATTTAATGTAGTCTCTGGTTCTTAAAGTATTAGGAAAACCTGAAAACAAAGTGCCTGCCATTTGTGAAATTGGTACTGTCTTTTGACAATGTACAGTATGCAGTTCTGGTTTGGTATGCCTTAAAATTTCCCTAAAAACAGAGGCGGAGATGGGGGGGAGAGGGGAGATCGCCTGTAACTTCTTCACAAGATACAGGGAGAATTTTCAGAGGGCCCTGGAAGCATATGTTCCCATTTTCCATCCATATGCTTGGTATGTTAATAAAATTATCCACTTTGCTATGGTTTTATGTCCCACACTTTACCAGAAAACAAGATGGATCATGTGCATTCACTAATAATCATGGCTTTTCTTTTGTACATAGTAAACTATTTTAATTATATAGTCAAATTCACCATAACTGAATGCTTGAACACACACAAAAATGTAAGGAAAGTTTACAAAATCATTAAATCTGTTCAATCCAATTTTTATTTTTAATAACTTTTTACATCATCAGATACATAATGTTGTAGAAAGGAATGCAGTACTCTGAAAAGCTAGCTATCAAACATCAATAATTATTTATAGAAAGACTGGTGTAAAAATTAGACAGATAACAGCCTATGTTAAAAGAAATGAGGCCAGTTTAATCTCAGTAGTAACATTAAAATGAAGCAATAGGGGAAAAAAAGTCAGAGATATCCACTGAAGTATAAATTACAAGAGGGAAAAAAACCCTATTGATATGACTCTAGCCACAAACACTCCTCACACACCTTGGCATTTCCAAAGGTTTTGCAAAAGTAATATTCCAGTTTGCTTCCAAGAACTTCTGTAATATTTCTGTCCCTTTTTGTGCATGGTGTTATCAGCTCTAATCCGTAATTTCTGATCTGTGTTTACCTCAGACTAGAGCCTCTTCCACCCAAACTCCTTAGCAGCATCCAGCCCCTACTCTAGCTATAGAATGTCCCCTGCTCTATAATAATCTAGGTATATTCTCCTTTCTAGTCATGTTTATCTCCATTCCTCCTATTTGGGCTCTTTTTAGCAAGTCATCATCTTTGCCTATATGAAGATACCTTCTTCTAACCAAAGGGAACACAGCTGATTATAAATATGTGGACTTCCACAGGGAAGTAAAAAACTATGTGGCAGTTGGGTACCAGTGGGAATCTGGTGGAGACTTCAAGGCATGCTTTTTGTGTGGTTTCCCACACCTCAGCCTACAGTGCTATTGCTGTGCTGAGGCTGGCTACAAGGGAAAGGTGACGTTCCCAGATAAACATCCTATGTGTGGCTATAATATGCATCTCAATCAGCCAACATGTGTGATGTGGAGGGACATCGTTGAAGAAAGGAAGACTATATCTTGTGTCCCTTCTTGGGCTGGAATTGGGATTCTGGATACTGAGGTGAGAGCACCTGCTATGTTATAAATAATTATGAAATATTTCAATATCCTACATTTTTTAATAGTGCCAGCCTAACCACAGCCCAGTGCTGAGAGGCTGTCTTGAGGACCAAGGTGACAACTTTATTGATGCTATTTGTCTCTCTGGGTCCCTGGCCCAATATCAGTGGCATCAGTGACATCTCTAAGCCTCAGTTCAGCCGTAGCAAATCTTCCTGCCAAGCTTTACCCTCACTTTTATGGGTCCCAAGGCATCTTAGCTCCTCCAGACTGGGAGAGTGATTCCTTGAGAATCTGGAGGGTTCACAGCAAGCTGCTTCACACCCTGACTGGGAGCTTGGTGCTGTGCTCAGGCACCATGTGGCTTGGCAGTCCCCAGCACCAGTGGTCCTATGCCACCTTCCACTGCAGCATTCTCCACAGATGGCACTCCCCTCAGCCAGCCACCGGCACCTAAACTGGGATGGCTATTGAGAGTAAAGTAAAATAGCATAAAGTACAACGAAGTTCATTGGGTAAGCCAGTTCCAGGAGTAAGTCACTGTATCCTAAAATCAGGCTCTTCCAAGACGTTTGGGTACTAAAACCCCAACACAGCGAAACAAACTGAACATTGTGCTTTAACTCGATCAGAGAGTGAGCATCTAGCCATCAGCTGTGTCTTGTGCAAGAAAGTGAGTAATTGTCTGCATTTACAAAACAGGCAAATTTGTAGGAAAACTGCATGTTCTGAAACTGATTTTGTTGAAAATTTTATTTCCTTTCCATGTATGGGTTCCTTACTTTCTTTTATGCATTTTGGCGTTACGTACACAAAAGGGCTTTAATTCAATTACTTCTCTCAGTATTAAATTATTCTGACATTGTTTATTCCATTACTTCTTCTACAAATTTGAGGCGGGCTGAACACTGGTTTTAATTGTGTCTGTCAGTTCCTGATTCATTGCCATTGCAATGTACATCATTTGAAGTGGGAAATATTAGCAAAAGCTGGAAATTGCTGAAGGACATACTACTGGATTCACCCAGACTGACGATCTGGAGGGAGAAGGGAAAAAGTTATTCTGGACACAAAACCATCCCTGTTAGAAGGAGATCTAAGCAGAACAGCAGAAATGAGACATTTACATTTGAATATTAAAGGAAAGTTAATAGCACCATGTGAGGTACAAACTGAAATTGGAGCCAAAAGATAAAACAGACAAAAGGTAAAGAAACTGCTAAAAATTCTCATCAGACTAATAAGTGTATGAAATGTGTTAGGAAAAAAAGGAGCTCAAACAAAGGGTCTGTAGATATTTAATAGATGCTTTTCCCTTCAGAACAAAGTGGGAGAACTGATTCAACTCATAGGGCATGTATGCACTGAAAAGCTAATCATCTTTCATGAAGGAGGATTCCAGCTAGAATTGACTAAAATTAAATGTTCTTTAAATAAAAGGACCAAATAACTTATCTCAAAGGGTCCTAAAGGCTGGGGAATTGCTGAAATTAATACTTTAGGAGTAAATGCATTGGCATTTCCCCTGGCTTTGATACATTCTTACTTTTCCAAGACTGAAAAAGGAGGAGAGGATCGACCCAGGAGTTACTGCATTTCTTCTCTACCCAAGAAAAATAATGGAACATATTCTTTCTTAAAAAAAACTTAAAAAAAAAAAATTATGAAGGTAGTACAGAACCAGCACAGGCATGTACGGTTTCATGGAGTACATCTTATCAAACAAACCATTCCTGTTTTGGAGAAGGTGACATTTCTTGTTGATAAAGGCAACCATGTTGACTGACCCAGTTTATTTGATCTTCTCCCAAGTGTTTGGTTTGGTGCTACACTAAATTTTAACACAAATATTTATACAGAGATGGGCAAGCCTGAGGTTAAAAATCTGACTCTGTTACGATCTCTTCTATGCTAACATTTTTACCAATGCAATGCACTGCAATGTAATGCAATGGTGTGGGCAGCAGGGCAGATACAGAAGCAGTGCAGGCAGGGACAAGGTATGCTCACAGCAGATTTCTGTGGAATGAAGCTGCAAGGGGGACTCAGCTGTGGTTGAGTCATCCACACCAAAGGTACCTGAGAGTGGAGAGACCATTTAATGCTGCTCACAAGCACTTTAGGAAAGCCGAGGGTTTCCTTGCTCTTATCACTACATAAGAACCAGTGACTGCCAATAAGGAAAAGTAAATGGCCTGACTTACTAGAGGTGGTAGACTTGTCACTGCTCAGGTCTTTGCAGTGAGATCTGGGCCCGTGTGCATGTCTGTGCCTGTGCTTTTAACAGGAAAGAAATCTGCAGCCTGTGCATTCAAAAGGTCACATCAGACCACCAAAGTGGTTGCTTATGGGCACCAGCTTTTTGAATCTGTGAATTGTTTTCTGAGTCCTGATGGCTTTTATCTCAAATACTTTCATGGGCTGAATTTTACGTATAAATGCACATGGTAATGAGGTCTGAAACATTTCATGTAAGGTCAGAAAAGCTATAACTGAAAGTCAATGTAACATACATATTCCAAACAGGCTAGGAAAAAAAAAAACCCACAACTTTTTTTTTTTCTTAATTGGCATTTATACTTTAATATTCTAATCTTGTGGGTTATCATTTACCTAAGAAAGATACGATAACAATTAACTTTACAACATACGTTTGTATACAAGAGTGGTGAGAGTTTTAGAATCATAGAATCATAGATAGAATAGTTAGGGTCAGAAAGAACCTTAAGATCATCAAGTTCCAACCCCCCTGCCATGGGCAGGGACACCTCGCTCTAAACCATATCACCCAAGGCCTCGTCCAACCTGGTCTTGAACTCTGCCAGGGATGGAGCATTCACAACCTCCTTGGGCAACCTATTCCAGTGCCTCACCACCCTAACAGGAAAGAATTTCCTCCTTATATCCAATCTAAACTTCCCCTGTTTAAGTTTTAACCCATTACCCCTTGTCACTTCCATGTTTACATATGGTGCATGAATAGCACAGGTTAGCCTCATGCAATCCAGACTGCATTTTTACGGCCATTTCTATCTGTAATAGAAATGTTTACCTGTAATATGTAATAAATGTTTACCTGTAATAGTTACAATATCAGTAAATTAGTGCTAAAATCTTAAACCTAAACTTTGACTAGCCCTGGAAACTTCTTACACATTTTCACAGTTCATAGTGTTTCTGTTGAAAAAAATGGAACAAAAAGACGTGTGAATGTAGCTGGATCAAATAACAACACGCGAACCAGAAAACTATGCATGGTGCAATTTCCACAATGTTAGATTTTAAAGAATAGCTGTCCTACACGCCAAGCTTTGCATTTGCAAACACAGTAGGATAAGAACATTTTCTGGTTTCCTCAATCTGCTGTGTTCATTTTTTTTCATTCCTACAGCAACCTATCTCATTTTCAAGGGCAGATTAGGCCTGGACTTCTAATGCAAAGAGAACATTTTTATATACCATGGATGAGCAAAAAATAACCTCGCTACTTTTCTACTCTGTCCGTCATCGCTAATAGTCAAAAACCGGTGGAGTGCGAGAAAGGTAAGCTGATGCAGATTTTAACATCTTTCAGAGAAACACATCCATATAACACAGAGTACAAATAACACTTAACCTTGCAACCTAAACCAGAAATAGTTTTAGTTAAAAATTCACAGTATACAGAGAAAGTAAAGATTGGGGTTTTTTTTGAAGAATAAATGGATACCTTCAGCCATGGACAAAGCTGGAAAAACTTACTGAAGAGAATTTCATTCATGGCTGTTCAGAATGAGCTATACAAGAACAATTTTCAATATCCTTTTTCATATTGGTAAAAGAAGCCAGTTCCGCTGGGCCACTGTTCAAATGTTTCTGGAGTAAAATGCTTATGCTATGTAACCTTCATGAAAACAGAATAAAACAAAACAGCGCTAGAGCTAACAAACAAAGCCTGGGGTCACTTTCATGCTCTCAAACAGCATCACACTGCTGTCACACCCTTGCTCCTGGAAAGCTGCAGAGATAAAGATTTGGCAGCCTGGATAATGACTAGGCCAATACACCCGCCTAGTCATTAAAGTAAAAGAGGAAAAGTTGCATAATTAGGAAATTTAGATAATTTATGCTTTTCAGTTTAAGTGTTCAATAGATTTCTGCTCTCTTGTTTCAGATTTCATAAACACCTGCACTGGACCAGAAAACCTGAAATGAAACTGCAACCAAGTCCCGTTAGGGACTCTGCATGGACAGTCAAAGACGTCACTAACCCAGGTGTGAGCCAGGTATGGTCCATGGCAGGATCTGCTCTGTGATAGATCCTGTCCCAGGTTGGGATGCCTTGCAGCATCCCCCATCTGTCCATCTGTTCATCTGCTCTGCCTGTGAATGCTGCCTGTTCAGAGATTTGTATCAAGTACACTCCCCATTCTAGGTGCCTCGGAGAAAATTAGCTCTATCCCAACCAAATCCAGCACATTCTCCCCCCCTTGTTTGTACTATTCATGTTGTACTCAGTCCCACGCTATCCAATACATTCTCACTACCAGCTACCCCTGTTCCCATCCCTTCACATAATACACACATAGCATTCCCTTCTCTTAGTCTATGGACCAGCCCTGTAAAATGTCTGTAAAATGCCTATAAATGTCCACAAAATGTCAACTGAGTTAATTTAGTCCATAACTTTGGGCTCTATTTGTTATGATGGTCACTCAGGACAGGAGAGGTTGTGTATCACATGGAGTTACTGGGCACCAAAGCCAGCTCACATTGGGTCACTGCTGCACTACCACTGCTTCTTGTGAAGCTTGTCCTCCAGTGGCTCCAGTGGTTCCTGCTATAGTAATTCCTTTAACATGCAACTCAAATAATGGGTTACAACCGTTTAAAGGTATTTCCATTACAATCTCCACCCCTGATCCCTTTGGGCCAGATCATAGAGTTTAACATTGCAGTGAACTCCTCCCCTTGCTTTTAGCCTGGCTAGCAACAAGGGGTTCCTGCTGTAATAATTTCCATAACAGGCAACTCTGACCCTGCGTTACACCGATTTAAAGGTATTTCAATTACAGTCTCCAGCCCTGGTCCCTTTGGGCCAGTTTATAGGGTTTAACTTTGAAATGAAACCTTCCTTTTGCCCCTTCTCTGTCTTGGACTTACCCACAGACTTCAGCCACGGTCCCTTCAGAAGTAAACCTGCTCCAGTATGGCCTCATGCACAGCCAATGATGCTTCAGAATGTACCTGTTGCTGCATGGTCTTATCCACAGCCACAGATGCTTAGAGATGTACCTGCTTTGATGTGGACATATTCACAGACACTGAAGATTCAGGGTGTCCTGCTCCCACACAAACTAATCCACAAGTCACAGTCCCTTTGACGTGAATTCACACTAGAGTTACAGCCTGTCCAGTACAATAGCACAGAAAGATCAGTAATGCCCTGGCCATCTGACAGCCCAGGAGCATCATCACTGCTCTTATCAGAATGTTCCCAAGCGCAGCAGGGTAAGATGATCAGCAGTACAGCAAGCATCGAAAGCAAAATAACCACCAACCACTAACAAGCACCAGACTCTAATATATAGTGAAGCAAGCAAGCAGAATGGCGAGCACAGGAGACTGCCAACTGGTAGCTAAATAGCAATAACATCTATAAATTCTATCTAGCACATTCCAATCAAATCTGTTGTCCTCTTGAACCCTTCAAGCCTCACACTGGGAAGCCATAAAAATGACTGTCATGGTTTAACCCTAGTTGGCAACAAGACACCACACAGACACTCTCTCACTTACCCCCGGTACCAATGAGAATTGACTGCCCTTGCAGGACAAAATGAACAGGCAAGGAGACAGTGAGGCCAGCTTCTGATCTGCTGCTGCTGGGCAGCACACTATGCCATCAGAGGTCACACATCTTGATCATAATCCGGGATGAGTCTATATTTCCAGTGCCTTTAACAGACCATGATTTTGCACATACCATTTTAAGTCTAACATGCAGACAGTATTTCTCCTTGCTTATTTATCTCCAACAACATTTGAAATAGGTTTATCCTGTCTATGTAGGTTGAAGATTTGTTTCACTTCCCAAAGCTTAATAAAGAACTATTAAGTACTAAATCAAGTACTAAATCATATTTCTTGACCAGATTCCACAGATGTGTAGTATTTAATAACCTAAGAGTATTTCCTCTTTCTGTTTTCTTTAATTGTGAGAGTTAATTAACAAAAGCACAATAAAAGTGAAATGGTAACCATTACTTAAGCACCATTAGCAAAACAGTCACTCTAAAGTGGCATTTCAACTGCTTTACTTTGTGAAGCAGGAAAAATTATTAGTAGGGCAGCTGTAACTTCATGGAAAGCTTTGGATTTTAATGTACTTTTTGGTAGCACTTGATTGTTTCCAGTGTTAGATGAAGACTTTTAGGAAGGATAACCTCAAGGAGCTAAGAAATCACATCTTTCTGACTTTACAATCAGACTGTGTGCAGAGCTGTGCAGTTTAGATTTAGATCGGTCCAAAAGATAACTGTTCCTTTAGGCTTAATTTCACACTATTTCTCAGAAAGCTTATTTAATTACTCTTTTTGTTATGTTTTGCGAGGGTGAGTGACCTTAGCTAATAACTAGTCATTTTTCAATACATTTATGATTCTGTTTAATTAGTATTTTGTAATACTGTACTTGGAGTTATTGAAAGGATTAGCCTGCTCTGGCTAACATGTTTTCCTGCAAAGAAGGAGGTAAAGGATTGTGGAAAAAGCCTTATTGCCATACTGGGGTTTACCTGGCATATCAAAGTTCAAAGCTCAGTGTGTTAATACAAACTTAGAGTTTAGAGAAATAGCGTGAGCCAGTCTTGAAAGGAACAAACACTAAGTTGCTTCATTGTTGTTCGCTTTGTTTGATGTAAGTTTTAATCTAAATGGGAATGTTTTGCCTTCCTCTGTGATGTGTGGTTGGTGCGACCTCATCCCTGGAGGGGCAGAGTGAGTAATTGCCATCCAATGCCCAGAAAATGTTTATTTTACAATAAAAATAAAACAGGTTTGATAGAAGAAAACCATTCCCCTACCACCACTGCCAAAACAGCTGGGAGGATCCTCCGCAATTATCCTCTGCTCTCCCGAACCAGGCAGTGTGGCTTTTTCTCTCTTAATTCAGTTCAGCTCTCGGCTTTGATTTCGGAAATCCTATCATCATCGTGGCTTGTAAAGAGAGCACAAAAGTGAGCAAAGCCTGCTTTGAATTAGAGAATTACAGAGAAATGCTAGTTAAGAACAATGTCAGCTTGTGATCTTTTTATCTTGGGCAACTAGATCCCCAGCAACAGCTAAAGTATGTCCAGAGAGTGGGAACAAAGTTGGTTTAACCCTTTAGAACCATTCCCCCACCAGGGAGCTGAACCCAGCCTGCCAGGCAGGTCTGGCAGCCAGAGCTCACTGCAGCTCATCTGCATTGCAGGTGAGCTCCCTTCTCTCTTCAGGATGTAAAAAGTCTCTGCTGATCCTATCTGCAGGATTTCCAGTTGTTTTGTACCTCCAAGGTAGCACAATTGCTGGAGGTAAAGGCAAGAAAGCCTGGCTGGCTGGCAGGGCACCAAGGACAGCCCATTGAAATACTACTCTGGTGGCTCTGTCCTGCCACTTGAGGCATGGTCCAACAGGGAAAGGCACACAGGGCTGCACAGCCACAGACTCCTGGGGCTGATGAACAGGAATCAAGAGAGAGCAAATCAATCTCATTTGAAGAGAAGGTGAATATGCAGAGGAAAGCACCATGAGTATATAGTACTCTCTTCCACTCTCTTTCCACCCTCTCTCTTTCAGGTAGCTGTTGTAGGAGTTCATAGGCATATGCTACTTTCAATGAACTTTTCAAAGAAAAAAAAGGATAATGAGAGGCCTCTGCAACTAAGATATTCGCCAGAAAGCTGGAACATTTGTTGGCTTGTCCCTGCTTGCCTTGCACATGGCAACAGAGGAGACCTGATCATGGAATTCTAAAATTAGTTTAATTCTTGTGCAGCTTCACATCAGAAATATCACTTCATAGCACCTCCCATCATGTCAGTCCAGTGTCAAAAAATGCATGGACTTAGACTGTACAAGTGTCAAAATGTTAAAACAACCAAAATTAATCTGCACTTCTTTTTATCATGATACTATACTGGCAACTGCAACAAAAAAATCACCCCACAGGTAGTGCGATTTCTTAATAGTTGTAGAATGAATAGAGTTTAAAAATCTATAAAGCAAGTGTTTTCCTTTTTATTTCACCATTAATACCAAGCAAAATCAGGAAATTATTGTCAGATCTATATTGTAGGACTGAAGTAATATATTAGAAATTATATTTAGGAATCCTCTGTGGGTAGAAATTGTAACCTGCCACAGAAATCCCCTAAGTCAGTATAGATTTGTAAGAAGTAAATTACACTTAACTAACCCAATTGCCTTTTTCTTGAAGGATTAATACAGAGGAGAATCAGGAAGCATAACTGTAGCTGGATCTCTAGAAATATACTGACAGTTTCACATGATAAATTAGAGACACGCTTCTTTAAATACAATTCTGAGTGAATGAATCAGGATTAAAATCACAGGTTAACATCAAATTTCAGAAAAAAAATAATAAAAGAGCATGCTTTCATGCAAAGAAATTATGGACTCCACAACATGCAAAGTCCATGAGGCATTTCTTTCACAGTTTCCTCACTGCTGAGTTGGGATGGGGAGCTGGTCCTCACAGACTGGTTTAACACAGGCACTAACCCTTTCCCACAGGCCTGGTGTCTTCATTCATTGCCATGACTCAACACGATGGATGAATGGAATTCCCTCTTCCATTTACCAAACGATTTTGGCCTTGTTTCACAGCTGAGCTATTTCTTGTATACCAACTTTGGCTTGTGCTACCTATTGTGGCCCAAAAGAAACAGTTTTCTTCACGTTATGAGGCTGTGTCTAATGAGACAGAATGTAACATTAATCGCTAAATATGAAGAGAAGAATCTAAAAGACCAACTAAAGAAATAAAACTGACCCTAAAAAACATTTATGAAGTCTGTAATCAAATTTAGCCCTAACAAATGCTTCAGAGGCCTTTGCAATTTTGCATGCATCCAAATTTTTCCAGCTAGACCAATAAAAGAAACTTGACTACGCAGATAAAACCTTTGCACAATAACCTCAGCCAACCCATCCTTTTTCTATACAAAGAACTACTAAAACCCATCATCATTCAGTTGTAGTGGCACTCTCCCTAAATGATGACTGCGCTTCTTGCTGAAGCTAACAATAAACATTTGCTCATCAAAGGCTGCTCAGCCCATCTGCTTCCAGACAATATTTCCAGTTAAAATGTTGTCCTCGGAATATAAGAAATTCATATGTGTACAGTACAAAGACGAATACATGTGTATATGTGGGCTGTGCTCTGTGCAAAATACATGTGTGTAAAGCAATAAATACATATATACTGATATGGCATTTGACCTCAGCTCATGCAAGCCCAAGACAGAGCAGATGCTGGTTAGCACATGAGCCATGAGCAGAATGGCTTCCTGAGTCTGCCCTGCTCTCGACAAATACACAAATCCAGTTTATATAGAGCTAATTAGAGGTGGAAATGGCCTCACTCTGTTTTGGGAGGCTGACAAGAAACTTGAACATTCATCCCAGGATCAGGGAAACTGGGATGTCATATAACTAAAGGATGTCATATGTAACTTCCCACTGACAGGAGGTTGTATTGCACCTGCAAGCCTTCTCAAGGTCTAGCTGAGTCTGAAGCCATAAGTATCCCTTAGTTAATAGAGTCACTTCTTTCACAATTCCCAGACCAAGCCCTTCTCCCTTCCAGTCACAAACAACGTAAATCCTTAGAGAAATCGTCAAATACTACAAGTAGCTCTAATTGACCAGGTGTAAACTTGGTTTCAAAATTAGAAGCTGGCTTCTAAGTTTCAGAAGACTGCAGGTCTGCAATTGCCTGCAGGTAGGAATAGTGCAGGCACAAAACATAAGTGGTTACAAAATGAGGTTTAATAATTTTATTAACAGGACTACAGAGCTGGTTACTGCTACAGCTGGGCACTGGGCTCAACCTGGAAGATCCCTCTAAGTCCTATGGGGAGAAACCAGGATGTGCTTGTCTGCTGCTAGAATCCAATCTCTTTAAATATAAATGGTGTTTATCTCCTGCTGGCGAGGTGTATTCTAGTCCTAGTCCCCATTGCACTGACTGTAATTCAGATTGGCAGTAGGGCAAATAATTTCCCTGGTTTGATCTGTCCATCAAAAGCAGGAAATGCAGGTGGTGTGCAGGCTGCTCTCCTACTCAGCCAGCCAGACTTGTGTTTGACACTGACATTCCTTCCCATCTACCTTCACTTCCATACCTGCTTTAGTCCCTCCCATGCTCAACCTTCTGCTCTCTATCTATCTCTGTCAGGAAGAGAGCCTCCACTTAATAGGAGGGTAGAGAGAATTTTTTCCTTCTGCCCCCTTGTCTCCTGGCAATCCAGCAAGACCTCTCCCTTCTGCAACGTTATTCCCAGCTCTTGTACCTCTAGAGCAGCTGGGATTCAGCAGGGGAACGGCTGTGGTGAGCCAGGGCTGGGAAATCCTTCTGCCCTTGTGCAGAGTGGTTACTGTGAGGCAAAGTGATTTCAAATCATGCCTCAGACGCATCATCTTTGTAGGCCTCTGGAATTTGGCTCCGTGCTTTGTTAGTCCTGAGCTCAGGGTTTTGCAGCACACTGATTCTTGTATAAGGGCATGTTCCACCCAAAAGTCCATCTCACCTGTCAACTGAGTTTCCTGGAGCTTGCCTGTATACAGAAGCAACAGTTCTACATCCTGGGCATGATGTGCTCTGGCATGGAATACCTCTTTGGCTAGTTTGGGTCAGGTGTCCTGTCTCTGCTTCCTTCCGCCTTCCCCTCCACCCTGGCAGAGCACGAGGCTCAGAAAGTCCTTGGTCAGACTAAACATTTGAGCAGTAACTGAAAACATCGGTGTTCTCAGCGCTCTTCCCAGGCTGAAAGTCAAAACCACAGTGCTGCACCCGCTACTAAGGAGGAGAAAAAAAATGACTGCTACTGCTGAAACCAGGGCACCTCTCTAGGAAGACTTTTCCAGTTTTGGGCAATCCTCTAGGTAAAGAAATGCTTCCTAATGTCCACTCTAAACCTCCCCGGGCACAGATCTGCACCATTCCCTTACGGCCAATCAATGGATGCCAGCCAGAAGAAATCAGCACCTCCCTCTCCATTTCCCCTCCTTGACAAGAGCTATAGAGGCCAAGGAGGTCACCTCTCAGCCTCCTTTTCTCCAAAGCAGACAAACCCAGTGTCCTCACAGCACAGGCCTTCCAGCCCTGTCCCCAGCTTTGTTGCCCTCCTCTGGATGCATTCCAGGACCTACATGTTCTTCTCCAATGGTGGTGGTCCATTCTTTTCCAGCTAATCACTTTCAGTCTATAAACCAAGTTCCAACCTTCGTGTCTTGTATTTATAACTGTAATTTTGTTCTCTGAACGCTCCCTCTTTTGGCTATCTCTTAAATGATTGGGCCAAGAACTGCACCCAGGACTCAAGGGGAGCCTGCACCAGCGCAGATTGGAGCAGGAAGATCACCTCTTCTAAGTGGCAGGTCATGCTGAATGTGAGGCACCCCAGGATGTGGTTTGCCCTCTTGGCTGCCAGCGCACATTGCTAGCTCACACTGAGCCCACTGCCAAGCAGCACGTGCAGATCCCTTTCTGCAGGGCTGCTCTCCAGCCACCTCTCTCCCAGTTTACACTTTGGGGGCTGGCATTCCTCCATCCCGCATGCAGAATTCAGCATCTCCTCTTGTTCACTTTCATACCATTGATGATTGCCCAACACTCCAATCTGTCTAGATCCCTCTGCAAGATCGCTGGTCCGTTCATAGAGTCAACAGCACCTCTCACCTTAACATCATCGGCAAACTCGCCAATGATGCATTCCGCTCCTGTATGCAGACCATCGATAAGAAGATTGAACAGACTGGACATGGTCTAACCGCCTTTATGGATACAGTCTGACCATAGGGATTAATTTCCAGGGACACCCAGCAGCGGTGCCAAGTGTGTGGCCGCCATGGGCAGGGACATCCCCCTGGGCGTCCTGGGCACAGTCACTTCCTCAAGGCCAGACCCCAAAGATGTTTCTCCAAGGCACGCTGGGCAAAGGGGCAGCAGCAGCAGCAGCAGCAGCAGCAGCAGGGCTGCGGTGGGCAGGGCTGGGGGGGCCCCGCCACCCGCGTGTCATAGTGCCAGCACTCGCCAACACAGCATCACAATGCCCTGGGACAGTATAAGGCCAGTGCCCTCCACCAGTGCTTTGGAGCTGTGGTGCCAGGCACTGGAAGGGTTCTTGCTCCCAGGGTAGATGAGCCCAGCGGCATTTTGCTCCTGTGGGAAGCCTCTGAGACGGCTGCAGGTGGAGGCAGAAAAGGCAGGTCCAGTGTCCCCTTGGAGGCATAACCGGCCCGTGGAGCAGGAGCAGGTTTGCTGCTGTGCTCAGGGAGTAGTGCTGGGGTCAGAAAGGAATTTTCCCCAGGGGCAGATTGGCACTGGCCCCGGGGGTTTTTTGCCTTCCTCTGAGCACTGAGCATGACCACTTGTCAGGGCTCCTGTGGTCCTGGTGCTCTGGGTTATGGCCTGGTGCTCATGCACCATGAAGGTGGCCCCTCGTGTCCTGCAGCTGGGGGAGGAAGGGCTTTTTTGCCCCCAGGCTGGACTAGCAAGTGTCCCCGGGGTTTTTTGCCTCCTCCGCAGCCGAGCACAGCCCCTTCACGGGGCTCCTTTGGGTCAACAGCTACTAGTTGTACTAAAGATACTATGAAGATACCAAATTGCCTTTGACAATGTAGATCAACATCTAGGTAATTTTGAAGTTAAGATTAGGATCAGTGTTATGGAATGTAAAACTCTATAAATTAATTATTGCTGCATTCTTCAGAGTCTAGAAAGCAACTAATGAACTAAGTACTTTAAGTATTTCAAGTCTTGTTTCATTTTAATGTAATGGCAGGCCACTGGGCATCTTACAATTCATTGTTAGGGATGAGGAACCAAAAGCATCTTGAAGAACAAACTATATTTATTAAGCAGAGGGGGTCTGAGCAACTTATATATTGCTTTTTGTTGTATAAGCCACTTCCTTTCTTTATGACCTACCTAGAGGCAGGAGCAGGTTTTATTTTAGAAGAAAACACAGCTAGGCAAGCTACATTTGCCATTTGCTGCATCATTCAGATCCCAGACTATTGTGGAGAATAGCAGTAGTACTCAATGCTGCATAATGTAGGGTTTGTGACCCAGAAGCCTTGCCTAATAGGTGGATATTAAACTTAGGTTTAGTGTTTGAGATGCTAGGAGATCTACACACACTAACAGTATCACATGGAGCCCAGACAGATATGATGAAGACTAGTATTAGTAGGGTCCTCTGCCCTGTGTTGCCATTAATAATAGGCAGCAGATAGGCTGGATTTTAGTTTCAGTTCTAGGACCTAATAAATTTCTCAGCATTGTTACTGGGACATATTGCAGTAAAACAAAGTACAAGACAGTGCTGTTGTTAACAATGCTGAAGGCTCCCTGTTATGTCTTGGTGGGTGATCTACTGCACAAACCAGAGTACATTTCAGGATAAGGTTCAGCTCATGGTTAATGTTAGACAACCTAAAGCATTCAGACACATTAGTCTTGCTGCACCCTGTAGGGCATAGCAGCATGGAACAGGACTGGTATTCGTTCAGTTTTACAGTTGCCCTAGGACAAGTGATGGCTTGGCTTATAGTTAGAAAACATACAGTGAGCACCAGTTTACTTTAGCATCACTGTGAAAAGTCTGGAAAGTTAAGGATAAGACTGATTAGGGGGATTTCCAGGGCTTGTCTTGTGAATTAAAAGAAGAAATGGCCTTGCTAGATATCACGTTGTGGGTTTCAGGTGCTACAACCTGAAACCCCTAACTTAAAAACTCTATTTCTGTGGTGTCCTCTAAGTCCCAAACTGTAAAATAAAACTGCAAATTTATCAGTTGAAGGCCTTATGATACCTGTGAACATCTGACTTACTGACTGCATAAATAGGCACAGGGATGGGGTTAGAGCTAGTACTACAATTACTGTGACTTTCTTCAGGGATGAAAAGAAAGAGAGATTACCTTCTGTGGTGTCCCAGGCTATGAAATACTGTTCTACATTTAATGCTAAGATTATTATTTAGTTACAGTTAGGATCTAAAGCAGTCAGGTGAATTATTTTCATTATTTAGGAAGTCTGGGACATTTTAAGAAAGGAGTTGTGAAATTCCAATTTCAAGTTTTATATTACATTTTAAGGCCCCATGAGAAAAACCTCATTATTTAATAAGATTAGAGGTATGGTTAGAGAAACTAACAGACTCATAACTTTTTCTCACAGACCTGTGATGACGCAAGGATCAGAGTTAATGGGCTAGGGCAAGGAGTGCATTTGGCTCCCTGATGTCCTATCAGACTGTGGTCCAGGGATAAATATAGCTAAAAGTATTAGTATGCATCCTTCAAACACTAAGGGAGAAGCAGCTAATAGTAGAGTTGAAGGGCTTAGACTTACTCTTAGTTTCTGAAATCCCATGTGGGTGCGCTTCAGGCTAGGGTTAGGGCTACAGGGGCAAAATTGCCAGACAGGTTATTTTTGTTGCATCCTGAAGGTGGAATAGCATCATGGGAAGGAGTGGTGTATGTGACGTCCAGGAACCTGTTTATGATGTCAGGTACCATTTGGCTTCGTGGAGACATCTCACTTTATGTATATATTGTGATTTTTACAGCAATACGCCTTAAACCAAGGTAGGGAGGGGATAGGATTGCATCTTAAGAAAATACAGCAGGGAGAAAGTCTGTTCTTGCTGTGGCTTCTTCATTCTAGGAAGATGGGGACAAGATCTAGATAACAAAAATAAAGCCATTTATCAAATACAATATATAATAATACAAGGACTGGCGTTCTTGTTCCCATTAAAATTTTGCGTGCTCTGCAGTACTAAAGAATAATAAACTGTTCTGTAAAACCACTCTGTTCCCTTCAGCTTTGCCCCAACACCCACTCAAAAGCAGCCTGATAATGCACTTAAGCAGGAGTCATTTCAGACTCCATATAAGCTTCTCAATTCTTCTACCAACTGCCTCCACTCTTGCTGTCTGTCCTAGATATCACGTCAAGACCCTGACCCCCAAAATGTGGAGTAGCATCTTCCCTGAAATCTTTGCAGAAGGGCTCAGGGCTGCCAAACACCTCACCTCATCCTCCTGAGCTCTGCATGCACAACAAGAAAAACATGTTTGGTTGCTTCCAGCTCTTTATCCCTACTCCCAGCCAGAAATTTCAGCCTGGGATGTACAAGGACTCTCCATGTTCATAGAGACATGAGGGGCAGCCTTCAGGCCATCACCAGATTTTGACCCTCTGCCTGGCCCCTACACTGCACCACAGGGAAGGCATTTGGGTCTCATACCACCATAAGCTCAGAAATAACCAGAAAGCCATATCTACCTGAAGTCATGATAAAAGGATCTTAAATACACCCTTAAATACACCTCCCCTCCATAGAGGCCTCCTGGCTCTGCAGAAGGCATCAAGAATATTTTCTTCTGCTCAAACCTCAAACCTGACATTATCATAGCATATTCCCTCATTCCTGATTCTTGGAATATGTAGGATACTGGGTTGTGCACAATGATGTAATGATTTCAACCTCCAGAACAGAATTATTCTTTTTCGAAGTCTGGCTGCTACAGAACAATTTGAGAAAAATATCTCTAAATGCATTGGGATCTGCAGCCCACAACCAAGGCAGTTATGTAGACAGGATCATGTCCTGCCTTACTCGAGTGTCTCTAGCTTCTGACCTTTTCTACCCTTTCAGAAGCTGCGGGATGCAGGAAGGACAGCCACTCTGTCTGCTTTAGGTTTTCTCCCTAGCTCTAACCATCACCCTAACAGCGGTGAATGTACTCCAAGACAGCCCCAGCCTTAAGCCCATAAGCAGGTGTCTCTCTTACTCTCTGTGAGCTGCACAAAAACACTGTGTAGATGCTCTATATCCCCATATCCTAATTGTTATGCCATCCCTAACATCATTACTTCCCAAGGGACTGTAAACTACATTAAAAGCTGTGATTTCCTTTAACATGAATCGTCTCCCTATCTTTCTGGTGTGTACAGGATACAGCTAGTATAACTTGTTTAGCTGCCTCATTAACTCTAACCTGAAATGTATTGCAAAATGCAATTATATAGCAGGACACAATAGCCTTAAGCACCTATATTTTATTGCCTAGGCTTTACAGGATGCCTCAGTAAAAATGTCTTTGAATGCATTAACTTCTGCAAGCAGAAATCTACCCCTAAAGTGATACATAGCCCATGGGGCCATCCCATTCGTGAAATCAGTTAAGTCAGAAAAGCAAAAGTAGCCAGACAGGTTAAACTTGTTACAACCTGTGGCGGCCAGAAAGGCAGGGAGCAAGTTGCTTTTAGTGGGGCACTCACACTCACCTCACAATTCACAGAAATGGCTGGTCCCCTGAGTACATCTGAGGTTAAAGCTCTTCAGGAGTTTGGAGCCTAAAGCATTTTAGGACATTATCACTGCAGCATTCTGTAGTGGCTAGACAGAGAGACAGGCGATGTAAGATGGGTCTGTAGCACATTGAGCAGTGGGTCACTTGCTGTTTGAACTGCTACCTGGGTACATTATAGATTGTGGTTAGGGTTAAGGTTATGGTTAGTGTTTCAAAATCAAAAGCAGGCACACAGGCCGAGCACAGAAAGCTGCGAGCAGACACTTATTGGTAGGCTAGGTCCTTGTCTAGCACTTTAAGGTATTAGCATAGTGATCCAGAACCTACTGCATTTGAAGCCAATTATTTTAATACTTTCCAGGGTCTATAACGTAACATATAATTCTGCTGATAGTGGAGATGGAGGCTTTTCTCATCCCCTGGCAAAGTGACCTGTTGCCTTGTTGCATGGCTGTCTAGTGCAGGGGAAGAGGTTGGTCCCCTTGTCTTTATGGTGAGGGATCATCTTAAGGACACTGAAGTGTCTTGAGTTAGCAGGAGTCAAAATTTGATGCTGTTCTTTATTTTAGGGGTTGTTTTCTGAGTATTTCAAAATGGATCCAAGTAAAAGCTAAGGAATCTAAGGCATTCAGGAACCTCTTAATTGCTAAATGCCCCAAGGACATGAGAGTTGGGAAGAGACAGGGTGTGTGGGGGCATCAGGGTGGAATATTCTTTGTTACTGAAAGGCTTTTTTTGCTGGTTATAGTAGGGTTAAGCCTGGGGTCTGGGTTAATATGTGGGAATCAGTTACTTTTAAAAAATACCTACTTCTAGTGGCCTCTGTTTTTACAAGGGGCATGCAATGTAAATGCTGACTTGTTTTGTCTGTGAGTGTCTTCACTGGTGCCCCTGACTCTGCAGCCATCCCCCTGCCATCCCAACCTTGCTGCTTCCTTTGGACCAGGTGGATGATGGCAATCCCCTGAACAGACCAAGCGTGGCAATGTGGGTGAGGTGGGACAGAATATGTGTTTCCAGACTTAGACACTTCAGGAAGTAGGAAGCAGCAAATGCCTCCTTACCATGATAAGTGGGTGAAGACATGATTTTCCCCTCCTCCACCCATGACTGTGGGTCTCTTGGTCCACCAAGTGATGCTCCTCTGACTTTCTGCCTAGAATGGATGACCACTTTAGTGCTCTGTATGTCTGCCTGTCGACTTGGTGATGTGTGTTAGATATCAGTTTCTTATTCCTGTAGGTCAGCAGGTAACCTTCATGAGTAAACCAGCATCCAAATTAAAGACAGGCAGACAAGGGAACCCAATCTCATTCCAAAGGTGAAAGATCAAGTTTATTAATTAAGCCACCTGCCTCCCCAGGAATATTACTTGAATTAAAACCAGACTTCCTGGTGTTATATATACAGCGGTTATCAACAGCATAAATTATGCCTGAAGAGGTTTTAGTCACTTCTGAAAAACATGAAAGCTTCTTCTACTTCTGATTTAAGGGTTGCAAAGTTGTTTGGTTTGTTGTTGTTTGTTTGTTTGTTTGTTTGTTTTTTCAATTTATGTGAACACTCTCCTGTCTTCTGCTTACAGACTTGGGCAGTTGCAGTACACTGTCCCTTAAGGGCACAATGCAGATACCCAAAGACTTACAATATTTGCCAATGAAAAGATTTAGACTTTTTTTTGTTACTTAAACAAGAAACCTTCTTTAAACTGGCCATTCAAAATGAGATAATATGCTTCAACTACACCCATCTCCAAAAACTACTGATAGGATAAAGTTTTTATGTAAAAAACAAGACTTTTATTACTAGTTCCTTTCCCATCATTAAGGGCATTAGGTCCAGACAGTTTATGGCATTCTCATACAAACACTAAGTGCTAAAAGTCAAAATGAAGAGCTGATCCTGAGTATAATCAGTGTTGAAAGTTATTGCAAGAGCTAGAAAGGCTGACAGTTCATTTGCAGCACAAAGCTGAATTACCATACCATTCATGACAGACAAAGTTTGAGCTATTGAGAAAGGAATTATCTTCCCCCCAGTAGTCCTACTGATTAGGCATCTTTTCACAGTGCTTCCTTGAATGGAATGAGCATTACTGACTTAGTTCATATCAGGCTGGTGTAAATCAGGACTATTTCAATTTTAATCAGTGGCACTGTTAATACAAATAATTTCCTCATTATATTTTCTCTGTGATCAAACTATTGCATGTGAGCTTTAGCATGTTACTTGTTCTAGGTTCCCCTTCAGTGTTCAGAGTAAAAAGTTGTAACAAAGAATGTAAAGGTTCTCACCAGAGTTAATATGGCAAGCTGCTTGCATGGCAAGGCTCATGTATACTCTGTACTTGGCATGGAGGAGAGGCCACAAGACATGTTGAAAGCTTTCTGGGGAAACAGCCAACCATCAAAGTTTCCTGATTCTTTCTTGAGGAATCTTGACAAAATTAAAACCAGCAATATACATTTATTTAATTACTTATTGAAAAAAATCACTGATCAACCCAACTGCAGCTGGTGAATTGTCAGTCACTGAGTTGATTAATTTTACATGTGTGCTTGTAAATTATCTGAAAACACAGCAAAATTCAGAAATTCATTCAAAAATATTCTTCTGTGAAAGCCGTACCCCACTCTACAGTGATAAAAGCCATCCTAAGCCACAGAGACCATCTGAACAAGGGCATGTTAGAAACACAAATGCAACACCAGCCTGATCAACCATACCATTAGAAAACCACTTTTCCATTAGACACTGGGGAATTTTGATCCTCCTATTTTTACTTCTGAACCTTTCCATTGGAGTAATACTTTGGGCATGTGGGTGAAATGGCAGTCTGAAGTGCTTGGTTGTGCTCAGCAGGCTGCTGCCCTTATAGGCCACCTCCTTAGATGCTCAGTGTTACCTCAGTGTTACCCCCAGTGTCCACTTTGTGGGAAGTTTTAATGTAAGGAGTTCTTGTCTCTTATCTTTAATTTTGTTTTGGAAATGATTCATGCACAACGGAAATACACTTGCAGCCTTTCCTCTGGGTATAGAAGTGTTTTGCTTGCAGGGAGGCATTAAAAATGGCCGTGAGCTCCCAGTTCTCATCCTTGTGGAAGTGTAGCATGTGAAGGGTGTCTATCAAATATGCACATGCACATCTATATGGGTCAACAGAAGAGCTCTCCAAAATATCCAGAAGTATACACTCACACTTTTCAGACATGGATGCCATGAAAGCTTGAGACACCCCATTTTGACTTGTGCACACATACAAATGTGCAGTGCTGAGACACAAATGCCCTTTTTCCAAATGGTCTTGAGCAGTTTTTAATAAGGCCATGGCTTTCTTCTCACTGGGTGCAAAGGGAGAGATGACAGCACCAAAACCCGCAGCTCCCAATGTCAAAGCAAGAACAGACAAGAGGCACTGGGGTTATGGGACATTTGCAGCACTGCCCAAAGCTGCCGTCAAGGCAAACAAAAGGAAACTGTTGGGAAGCACAGAGCACAGTCTCCCAGCAGAGTTGGCTCTGTCCCTACCCACATGTCATGGACTGGCACCACAGCGTCCTCAAGATGAATATACCCATTTCTTAATGAGAAACTCAGTGATTTATCTGATAAGGAGCAATTATCTGAAGACAGTATCATCATTTGTGGGTAGGAAGCCATCCTCCATCATGCCAGGGATGTAACCAAACACACAGTGCATATTTTACTTCAGACTAAGTGTTCCCTTTCATCTAGATGGCAGCTTTCTTTCACAACTGTAGCTGGCTTGCATAAAGCTACCTTTCATCTGATTTCCTAATAAATAGATTTTTAAATTCACATGGGGTCAGTTGCTGGTGGCTAGAATGTTTTCTTCAGGAACGTGTCAGAGCAGGTATATAATACACCTACCACAACATACCTCGATAAAGAATGAACCTTACAGGAGTGTATCACAACACTGCATCTCAAAACATTGCAGATTGGCTGCGAGTGCCCTTCCCTCCTGTATGGCCTCAACACTGCACTGCAGAGAGTGAGCTGGTCAAGTTCTTATAAAAATCTCTTCCTAAATTCTTGAAAGCGGGAATAGTTTCTCCTGCTGGAAAAGTGGTAGCATCTTTAGAGCACATTCAGCTGTGTCTGCTGGGAACCCCAGCATGTGCCCACCCATGAGCTCATCCATCCTCCTGTGAGCCAAGGCAGATCTTTGCCTCCTTTTACTCTGTAGGTAATCATAGTTCTTTACATCACTGTCTGTAGGTGAGCAGACCTTGCAGGCCCCTTCCTGGAGTAAAGGGCAATGCTAACTTACAAGTTAAGTGTGCATTTAAATGATTTGCAGGACTGAGATGGCTCAGGGTCCTGTAGAACTCAGTCACACCTAGTTATCATCCTGCAGTTACATTTTCGATCCCTGAAGTAGTGGCTCTTCATCTATTTCAAACTGTATATCACATAATCCTTAAAGAACATAATCCAAATCCCATTGTTTCCCATGCAGATGATTTAGTCTTTGTCACAGAATATGATTATACACAGAGCTGGAATATATATGGCTTTGAAGTAATCTTTAATAAATATATTTACTTGTTGATGCTTAAGAAAAATCCTTACCATCAGATCTTAATCTCTTCCCACAGAAAACAAAGAACAGATTTTTCAGTTTTGCCTGCTTCCTAGCTGCTATTACCAGTGCACTGGCATTAGTTTAGAGGAGACTGTCCTACTAAGCATGACTATCCTTTTTAAAACATAATTGCTAGGGGCGACTTAGAACAGACTCAAAGAGAGTAGGGAAAGAGATGGGGAAAGAAGAGAATTGCTTTTGTTTGGATCCATTGCCCTTACAGTCTCTCAAATCCTCTTTGATTTATCTTAGACTGCTTTCACCATCCTAAACAGCCAGAATCACAACCTAATTTCTCCCATGTCAGCAGTAATACTAAAACTAAATCACAGTTACAAGTTTTATCTCTACTGCTTTTTTTTTTTTTGCAATTATTATAAGCTACAATATATCTGTGATGCAACTGTAAAGGCTATGGCAGAATAGCTGTCCAGCTGTTCATCAGATAGTAACTCTGATACTGAGCTTTCCCTACATGCAATTCCCATATGTTGGAACAACAGGATATCACAGTTTGGAGCCCCTCCTACATCCAATGTGGATAGTTTGGAAGGTACGATAGCTCTTAAAATCTACATTAACCTGTCTTAAGTCTGAGATTGTATCATATCTTAGGGGTAAAATATTACAGAAATATGATTATTAGCCCCAGACAGGCAATCCAAATCTAGGAAACTGTGGTTAAACATAAAAAAAATGACTAAAAAGATACACAAAGGCAAATGAGTCACCTAATCCTTCTTAGAGTAATACTATTTGAGGACTGAACAGTTACAATTAGGCTTTTGTTCAGTCTCTAAATTTTCAAGACATCTTATTCTTTTCTTAATCATGTCACTCAAGAACAAATGCAAATATTGCAAGCTTGTCAGGATGGATGCATAACATGAGACAAATGAAGGGTAAACATACTCCAAGTGTCTTCAGGAAGGATTTGAGCTATCCTGGAACAGCACGCAAGTGGGATTGCTCCATATATGCAGTTCATAATCTTATTCTCAGGGAACTGCTGAGCCATACTAGTGGGGGGGAGGGGAAGTACTTCATATAGAAGGGGGTGAATAACATTTTACAGCTTATATTGAGGCACAGCCCAGAGGTGCAATTTATACGCATCAGGCTGACAAGCCTTGGGATTTCTTTTTCACTACTGCATTTGTTATGCTTGTGGCAGAGACACTGAACAGCATCAAGTGCCCATATATTAAGAAATGTACAAATGCAAAAGTAGACAAGGTCCATATGCCCAAGATCATAAAGCCTGAGGAAAGATCAGTTTAGAAAAGCAGAACACAAGTGAGCAAAGCATTATCTGAAATACAAAGACTCTTGCAGCTGTTGGAATAACCAGTGTTACAGGGACATTTGTTTTTATGTCCTGGAGTCAGCAAAGGCAAAGCTAAAATGGAAAACATGAAATGGATCTCTCTCAGTGCAGACATTTGGCCACCCAAGTATCCCCTAGGCAAGAAAAGCAGGGATGCTATAAGGAACATTGCCAGACTGACCTCATTCCCTGCACCTCCTGCTCTTTCTCCGGTGACATAGGTGTGGAGGGAGATGACCAAGACAGTGGCTCTTCCACTGCTCACATTCCCTGTGGGAAAAGAAGTCAGCATGGGGCTGCAGAAGAGCTTGGGAAAGCCCCAACCATGACACTATTGTGATCACAACATGGGAAGAGCTCTTACACCATGAGCTAACACCATGGTGAAGGCGAACAGAATCTCATGCATCTAAGATCACCTTAAGTAGCTAACACACAACATGAAAAATGTTTCAGTGAAAGGCACTGCCATCAGAGACCTTTTCTCCATTTCACAGCTCTCCTATCAACCCCCTGGAAGCAAAGAAGTAGTTTCTGGGACTAATGAAAATAATTGTTTTCCAGAACTTTTTGAACCACTGTTTGCATGCTTTTTTCTGTGTCCACACTTCAGCTTTTGCTGGCATTGTTATTACAGAAAGGGCTGGGAACAACAACATTTTAAAGAATAAAGGAGGCTTTGGGTTGCAAAAGCACTTCCCACAGCTGCCCAGTTGGTACAGCACTGCCCTAGGCTGCAGTTAAGAGAGCGTTTTCCGTAACAGTAAAGCTTGTTTAAGAAGCTGATGCCCGTGGCCTGTTGTTTCTGTCCTTGTGCTATATTTCAGCATCTTTTTTGCTTGCAACAATGCAACTGTTTGTTAAACCATGCCATAATGCAAATCATGGAAATGATCTGAATTAAGAAACCTTCCAAGAAAAAATTGTGGGGTTGCTGGGATAGTTTCTGTCTTTAATGCATCATTTCCATGTCTGGTTGAGAACGCTCTACAAGCAGTACAATGGCATGGTGAAGGCAGCAAGCTGCAGTGCAGGCAGGAAGAATGGCAGCTCGCAGCAGGGATTTTTAAACAGCTTTGCTCTCAGAGAAATCACATGTGTAACTGCAGTGTGAGATTCCCAAGCACTGTAGGTTGTGCCCTGCCATAATATAGCCCTTCTGCCCATCCCTCCTCTTCTTCTGTCATTTCTCCCTCTGTGGGTTTGGGAGGGCATGCTTAGATGCCATGAGCTGCGTTCCACCAGTTTATTCAGGAGGTTTTATTTTCACCACTCCAGGTGTTCATGTAAAACGGAAATGGAATTCATGCTTTGGCTTTTGTGATATTTTTGTTTTCAAACTCCAGTTCCCCAAGAGAACGTTAATTTGTCCAGGCCCACAAGCGCAGCCTAACACCACTGTATCTATCTAACGGCTTGTAAAGAAACATCAGAAGGGTGCCAGCAAGAGCTCCTCTGTCACATCAACAAATCACTCAACAAAACCATGCACGCAGATTTGATGAAGTATTAACCCACTCTCCCATCCCCCCAAAAAACCCACACACCCACCTTCCCCCCCATTTTCAGACCTTCTTTACACAGAGGATAAAGAAGCAACAGAATGCAAAATCAGTGTATCTGATTCCTTCACAGGTCTTCTTTAAAACTGGTATCATGTCAGTTAGATTAGTGAAGAAAAGGAAATAGATGACACTGGCCGGATTGAAGGGACGTGATAGTAAGATTCCACTGCTTATTCAAGACAGATTAATCTGAAAGAGAAAAGACATCTCTCTGAATGGCCTTCATGATAGCTTTATGAGAGTAAGAAACAGACAACTTGGAGCCCATCTGGGATTCTACCAGTTAGGCTTTCTCAGGGCAAAGACCTCATAATGCATTAAAATGTTAACCTGAAAGACACTGTTTACTCTTTCAGAAACTATATAGCATGCATTAAGCTGGAATTGCATATAACGTTATATCATTTTTATCAGTTACTTCACGATTGTATGTTTTGTTCCTGTGTCCAAGGCATGAAAGTTTATTAATTTAATTTCATCTCATCAAGCATCAGCCAAACAGATGCTCAGTGAAGATGAGAAGAAGAAAACAAAACGCTTTTTCACTCCAAGGGCTCTGCTGTATGTCATGGGTAGTTACGTGGGTTCACAAATCGCTGGTGATAAAATGGATACATACTGCAAACCAAGAACATCAGCCTGAGAAGAGGGAGCCAGGAAGCTGACTGTGTGTCACAGCAGCTGCAATGAACTTTAAACAGTTGTTCACTGTCATATAAAATATCCATACTGGAGTGATAACTTCTATTATTTATTCACACTTGCAGAGTAGTGCTGGTTCAGCAGTTGTGAAAGAAGACTATTATCTAGAAACACAGCAGCAGGCATGCTGGACTCTCAGGCTTACAATCCAAGCACACCTGTCCATTTTCACTGAACACTGTGAAAATAGAGATACAGCATTTTCCTATACAAGCAACACCAACACCCTTTAAAAGCAACTTTGCAGCTTCAGAGTTTTACCAGCAAATACTGAGCATGATTTTTATGTAGTCTCCTGTGTTGGAGATATTCAAGGCCCGCCTGGACAAGTTCCTGTGTGATGTACTCTAGGTTACCCTGCTCTTGCGGGGGGGTTGGACCAGATGATCTTTTGAGGTCCCTTCCAACCCTTGGGATTCTGTGATTCTGTGAAATATTATGTGCATAAGAAAATGGGTATTTCTCTATCCAAAACCCTTTGTAAGTAGAATTGCAGCCCTCATTTAACTGGCTGCAATCTGTGCAGAGGGATTCCTGATAGGACAACCACAATGAATTAGATATTTCTAGATATCAGTATTTTTAAGAGTGACTGTTAAGTATTTCAGTTAATTTAAGTATTTAAGTTAAGTGACAGTTTTTTCAGTTATTTATCATGCTACAATGAGATGGCTTTTAACAATTCAAGAGATCAAATGCACTAGCAACAGAGAAACCCAGGAAATTTTAAATCTAGGAATCAAATTAACATCAGAGGATTCTGTACTTCCATTTCTTCATCATAATCTGAACAAATGAGATAAATCCAGACCATTCACTGCTCTGAATTTCAATTAGGATTTGTTGATTTTAACAAACTGGGGGCATTAATACATGACATAGTCTAGCAAATGTGCAGCACAAGACCACACTTACTCTCTGTTTCTGTCCATCTATGTGCATGAACATGGAAATTTCCAAAGAAGCTCAATTTAACTTTATTACCAGGACATGTACATCTTACTTCAGTTTCAGGTCTATGACTATGGCAAGATGCAGATGCTTCTAGAAACATTACAACAAAGCAAGTATAGACTAGTTCTTCTGCTGGAGAAGAACCATAAGAAACTTCTTAGGCCAGAAGCTAACCTTGTTTCAGGGCTACTGACGAGCTATGAAATCATTAATCCAGGTTGAGGGGAAGGAAAACGTAGATTTCTCTGGCCTTTGAAAAGTATAAAACCCACCCACACGTCAGCTTTTGGGGATTCCCCTATAATTACGAATAAAGGCCAGGGTCTCTACAGTCTGTATTTCCCAGAACACAGTACAACTAACCCTTAGTGCATATTACTTGGCAAGAAATGCCTTGACACATCCTGGGAGTTTGGAAGACAGGCTTGCTCATCTTCAGATGTTGCATTAATTTAATTTAGAAATAGCTGGGCTGGTCCAATGCTCTGTGTCTTGGCAAGGCACTCATGCAGCTAGGTGGCTGCTGGCATCTGGCTATCTCAGCCAAAACCAGCTGAGGAATCTCTGCTGAACTGCAGCTGGACTCCATTTAGGTTTCACACCAAAAGTTTTGTTGATAATACTCAATAAATATTTTCAGGTAGCACTTTAATACAACACTCTTTTATTATTACTATTTTTTAAAATCTGACAGCGAGTATTTCCTTTACCCACAACACCAATGCCCAGCAGACCCAAAGAAATCAAACAGTGCTGCATGAATCTATGGCCTTACTTCTCCCACAGATGCAGGAGCTGTGCCACAGCAGGTCAGAAGACCTTAGAAGACCATTAGAAGACCAGGATCTTTGGGTAGCTTGGCACTGACTCATTGAGTTTTAGAGAAGCCACTCATTCTTTCTCTGCATCACTGCTTCTAGCTGGTAAGAGGAGATAATAGTTTACCTATCTCCATAAAGTAGTCTAACTGATGAAGGTGGAAAAACACTCATAAACTACCTAGCTGAAGGCGCCAAACCTAGGGAAAATACAGAGATAAACCAGATGTTATCGGTGGACTGACTGCTCTTGGAAAGATTTCTTAGAGTGATGTGATCAGATATGACAGTAGATGAAAAACGAGCAAACCAGAAGCTAGTAACGTATTAGGGGTGACAACACCACAAAGCAACAACAACTAGCTGTAGGAAAGGAAAGCTGCTGGTTTTGCCTATGGCTGCAAAATAGGCCAGAAAAATGCCCAAGGAAATGTTGAGTAGATGAAGACTTATTTGCCTTAAGTGTTTACAGTTCATCGATTTTAATTTAGCAGCATTTACAAGACATCATTCTTGGTTTATTCTCCCATCAATTTATTTGAACCAGTATGTCTTTAAAGTCAACCAAATGTAATAAAAAGATATTTTCCAGCATATATTGTTGCAACAAAAAAGAGAACAGTGGAACGCATTTTTCACAAACCATTTAGTAGTCTCCAGGGAGAAATAATTTCCTTTCAAACTGAACTTCATGTCAATTCATAGGACATTTTTATTAGCCTTTTTGGACCTAAGTAATTGACTCTTTTGGAAGCAGTTCCCTCATTGTCGCAATATTAATTAGTCTACGAAATATCATAAGGTAAAGTGAGAAACTGACAAGATGCACATCTGCTCCCACTCAGCACTTTGAATAAAACACTCCGTTTACTCAGCTGCTTAGCTGATAACTCACAACTCCATATCTAAATGAGCAACAATTAATTCCTTTATGTAGAATTGCAGAAAATACTACTATGTGAAAAAGTCAAGAACATTCTCACTGTTAGTAAGTAGGAGCACGGTGTAAAGCAGGAGACTGCTGAATGCTATGTTAAGTGGCTCTTTGAATGCAGATGCAGTAGCTCATGCTGGATCACAAAAGGAATAAATGCTTACTTCAAGATGAAACTGCAACTCAAGGATTCTGGCATCTTGCAGGTTTTGGGGACAATGCAGTAAATACCCAGTTCCCTTGAGTGGCTGATGCAGTACTCTGGATCATCACAGCTGCTAATGACATAGGAAAAAATAATGGAAGATGAAGGTATGGTAGACTGAGCTGTTTAGAAGAAAACCAGAGAACAAACAGAAGGTGGAGCCTCTGGACCCACCAGCTATGTACACTGAGTCTGCTTTGTGTAACTGCAACTGCACAAAACCTCTGCTACACACTGGGGATTTGGGCACAGAGTGATGTATGTACTCAATGAATTTGGGTTGGATGCAGTTTCCTTTCATCCTCTGTTTTGAAAAAACTCACTATACTGGACAGTTAAGCAGTATACGAAAAATCACAGTTAATGACTAGTTGGCCATTGCCACTTTCTTTTACATTCATTCCTCTTTTGTCAAGGAAAATCAACAGCATATGCTCAGCTTAAAACTAATGCAATCAAGGCCATGTTTTGAAAGATTAAACTGACACTTTGTCGGGAAGTATCACAATAAAAAAATTTGAAAACCTGAAAATACTCTTGGGCAGTCGAGTGTGTAAACTGGATAATACAAAGGCCAAAAAGAAGATAGTATGAAACCATCATTATTGTAGACTGAACAGAATCACCAATAATTGTGTGACACAATATGACATGACATACGACTGTTACCAACTGAAATCTGATTAACAGCTTCAAGTACAGTAGCTTTTTAGAGCTGTATTCAAACAATGAGGAAGAATTAAAGATCCAGGCAAAATTTCACAAAGCAAATAATTTTCTTTTAATTGAAACCATAAGGGCATAGTTTTGAATGCAGTGAATCCTCTGGAGTTCTTTGCTTCATTTGAGCATGAGTGATTTTAAGCATATTATTACATGAATATATTGTACTACATCCCTCACTTGAAAAAAAAAAAAGACATAGAAAGGCAGCAGAAAAATATATTTCCCTCATCCCTCCCCTTCTGAATGTGGCATACCAGCAGCTTTTGGCATGACAGCATATGTTAATGCTACACATCTATGTGGGAATCATATATCACATTTTTATGTTGCAGTCTTAGCCAATGTTTCCTTCCTGTAAAACATCCAAGGTTTCTGGTAGAAGCTTTATTACAAAAGATGCATTGTTTCCAAATTCTTAGTTATGTATTAAGAATAATCAGGCAAAACTGTGATATTAACCCTAGTGGAAACTAGACATCCCTTATTATTTGCTGTTGATGAACCTTTGTGATTTAAGGAGCCCCCAAAACCCGATGAATAGTTTCAGAAAGGTAGAGATAATTACTTTAATTCCTGTGTCTTCATTTTGCAAGCTGCCTGGTTTTAAAAAGATCTATAATAGGGACAGAAACTCTGACAGTTGCAAATCTTTCCCCAGTGTCACCCTGCATAGGGGAAGGGATGAGAGCTTAGGAGTGGGGCAAGGCAAGTACTGCATTGTCATTTTGCCAGGATGTGGTAATTGATGGTCAGCAAAGTACACACTGATCACATAAGATATTTGTTGTTTACAGTTCAGAATGTCATAAAAATAAGCTTAAACACTTTAAATAGTTTCCACACATTGCTTTACCATTGCTGTGGTAGCCTCAGGTATGTTCCATGATCACAGATTAAATGTCCTGGTCAGTTTTTAAGTGGAAGAGCAGACAGCAGGGCTCAATCAAAAAATAAAAGTGGAAGCATTTGCATGCATCTGTGCCTTAATTGCAGGGTGTTTTTTTTCCACTGAACCCATAGTATAATGGTGTTAAAGGACTTTAGGGAGAGGAAAGCAATGTAACAGTGACAATGTGGTCACAAAACTACTGCCTCTGCAGAGTTGCCCAGTGGGGGATGCACACAGTGCAAGTGCTGCAGCCTGTGCAGGCCCAAGTGCTGTGCATAGAAAGCAGAATAATTTATTTTCTCACACACAGTTCATTTAAAAAGAAGACTTTTCATGTGATTTCAGGTAATACGTATTATAACACTGTTTGCTAGCTTAAAACTATAGAGGTACCTTGATTGTCCACATAAAGCTTTTAGCATGAACTCATTTGCACTGTCAAGAGTCCAAAGATAGCTGGTGAAGGTGTGTCTCCCTTGCTCAGAACAGGAGAAACTGCCATTTTGTGAGTATTCTGGGGTGCAGAACAGCAGAGAAAATGTTGTGCTCTCCATAAAAACGTAAACACATGTATATGTAAATAGTCCCATAAACTAAGACATTACTCTCTGTCCAGCTAGTCAAATCACAGTTTTAAGGAGACAGTTTCTTTATATTCAAAGAGGAAAGGGATGTTAAATAACAATTTGGATTTACTCAAGTCATCCTCTAGCATATTGTAAGAATTACAGCTGAGATCCAATTCAACAAGATTCTATAGTTCTGTGAAGCTATCAAAACCACATAATGAGTTTTGTGTACACAGGAAATGTTTGTAAGCATGAAGTTTAGCAAACATTTAAGCAACATGCTTTGCTACTGAATTTAATCTTTTTTCTTCTTCATGTTGCAGTATAACTTACCCAACTGCTCCACGTCATGTAATAATGAGTTCTGACAACCCCTGTGGCACCCACAGCACTATACAAAAATCATACCAATTATCTGGATTGTGTTAGGCTATAATTGATTAAACAGAGTACTCATTATCATGGTATATTTACCCACTAATATTTTATTCTGATGTTGCCTTTCCTGATGAAGTTTTTAAAACCAGGATTATTTAAAATGAGAAGTACACGAGTAGCTGAATTATGTTAACTGTGACTTTTGGATAAAATATTTTGAAAACAGTTGTTTAAATGCTTGCAGTGGCATATAAAGGGAAGTTCAAAACTCCAGCTTGAAAAGTCTACGATTTTCTAGGCTTAATGAAACCCACTCTACTTCTGGAGACCTTCATGTAGTTCCCTCAGAGCTGGCAGGAAAGGCAGTGGTGAGAGCAATGCCTTCCCCTCTCCATTATGGTATAGCTGGAGTTGTAGTAGGAAACAGCCTTTGAAGAAATTCCCTTTGCTGGGAGGGAGATTATGTTGAAAGCGCCCTGTACATAATGTGACTGTTCTGCAAGGACAGAACATAATTACTGGCAAAGCCCATGACTGCTCCCCAAAGATGGAGTTATTACAAAGCCCAGACTGATATCTCAGTACTGTCTGTGCAAATAACAAAATGACAATAAACTCAAGGCAGCTCTGAGGTGGGGTTCCCAGCATGGCCAAATCAAGATATTAGTCTTAGGTTTCTTTGGGTTACTAATGTAAGGCAGTAAATAGCATTACATAGAATCATAGAATGGTTTGGGTTGGAAGGAACCTTAAGATCATGTTAAGGTTTCAACCCCCCTGCCATGGTCAGGGACATCTACCACTAGACCACGTTGCTCAAGGCCCCTTCCAACCTGGCCTTGAGCACTGCCACAGATGGAGCGTTTATCACTCCTTTGGGCAACCTGTTCCAGTGTCTCACCACTCTCAACAGTAAAGAATTTCTTCCTTATATCCAACCTAAATCTCCCCTGTTTAAGTGTGAATTCATTGCCCCTTGTCCTATTCCCTCTCTGGCATCCATCAATCCTTTTTACTTTCCAAGCTACAAAACCACTGAAAAGCACCTGAAGATGGACCTTACCAGCCTCTTAGTCTAACTTGGCTAGTAAGTTGGCAGAGACAGCCCTCTGTCTGGGTGGGGTGCAGGCATGTTTCAGCAGGAAAGCCATTTGGGCCCTATCGTGGCTTTCTCCTGCACTCCTCTGCTGTGCACGAACCAGGGCTGTTATGGAGAAGTGGGGCAGGCAGGACTATGCAGGCAGAGATGAACAATGCCCTAACAAGAACAAAAGCAATTTAAAATCCCACCAGTGTGTCAGATTACTTAAGACATTTGACTGAATATCAAAAATGTTTCAATGAATTGTTTTGCCACACAGATCTTATTTCTAGGCACTCTTGAAAAAGGAAAAAAAAAAAAAAAAAAGGGAAAAAATCCTGAAACTTAGTAATTAACTACTGAATTTCAAGTTTCCTCAAATGTGTGTTTATAATTCCATTTTGCAAATGTGACCTAAAGCAGTTAAGTCTTTGAACTGGTTAACTTGAATCTACAGAAATACCTTTCCAAGTCCAGTTAGGACAAAACTTTAAACCTCACATCCAGCTTCTGGAGTCTTCCTAATGCCCCTGTTTTGCCTTGACATTTTCATAGATGACTGCAGACATGTCTCCCACACCTACTTGGTTCATGCCCAGCAGCTCCACCGAACTGATCACCTTTCTTCCAAATGGATTTGATCTGCAGGGAGCTGACTTAAATAAAATGTGTGATGCCATGCATGCCATAAAGAAGCATGACAAAATGATTCACATGCTGTCTACAGATTTTCCACAATCTCTTTGTATTGTAGGGCTTGCACTCCTTCATATCATCTGGAGGAACCTTCGGAATAATGATTTGGCGTGTGTAACTGTTTTTTCCATTTCTGTCATCAAAACTGCTTTCAGAGCCATGCTGAAGTTGCAACAAAAGACTTTCCCACATCGCAAATCACTGTAGTACTTGCTGTGCACTATATTAATAAAAAGATTAGCTTACTTATAGGAAAAGGATGACAAAGTCCACAATTGTCCAAGCCATGAGAAAAATGAGGTTCTGTTTCAACTAAACCAGCTAGTAACAATGTCACATTTTAACCCTCAGCTCCTCAGGTATAGTACAAAGCTCACAAGTGGATTTTATCTTATGTGCAGCATTAAATTAGTGCCATTAACCTTGTAGGTCAGCCTTTTGAAGTCAAGCAGACATTTTGCTATTGATTTCCATGGAGCCAGGATTTCATATTCATTTCCACTGCCTATTTATTTCAAAGCATCAGGAAAATTTTTTGCTTAGAATCCCAGAAAAGAAATGTGAAACAGAAGGATGTGGCAAGAGGGATTTCTCCCTTGGTGTGAATGAAGCATCTTCCAGTACCATCACAACTGACAGCAACCTATGCAGGCTCTGAGACAGCCCTACAGGGACCAGCAGAAGTATTTAAAATACTTGTAGCAATAAATGTTAATGGCTTTCTAGGAGTGGAAAGAAAAAACGAGAGGCAGACGAATGAGTCGCATTTGAAGCAAACAGAAATGGTTCAGGAGAGGACAGAAGAGACTAGACTTATACCTGGAATAATACTGCACTGAAAAGGTGGGACAACTCCCATACAGATCTGTACTCAAATCCAGGTTTTTAACATTCATCGGAACAAAAATTGACTGAGCCAGGTAGAGGAATTTGAGAGAGGTATTTTATATTCTGTTCCCATTCACTGGAAAAAAAAAAAAAAAAAAGATAAAAAAAAGCACCAGGCCAGATTTTACTAGTTATGCATTTTAAGGAGTGCCAAGAGTTGATAGCGTATTTCCAAAAGGCCTGGTTTCTGTCATGAGGAAATCACATTCTGTAAAAAGATAAATAGCTACCAGTGAAAAAAAAATGCATGAAAAGTGGGGAAAAGATACCTGGCGAGGGACTGATGGTAGTGAAGTGCACACCAAGGAGCTATCAGGGCAGGGTTTTCCTGGACTGGAGAACGGGAGAAACACAGCAAACCAGATGCTGATTGACTGACAATGATTACCAGCATGCAAGAATGGGTCCTGTACTGAGATTCTGCCCAGCAAGCACAGGACAAAAAGATGGCTATTTCCAGCGGAGAGCTTCCAATCTAACTGTACCTGCAGGTATCACTTAATCCAAAAGACTCTACTCAAAATGCTATGGGGCTCAACTAGACCTTTAAAGGTCCCTTCCAACCCAAACTATTCTATGATTCTATGATCTTACTGGAGGCCAAGAAGTCATGCTGCCCCTACATGAGTCCTATCCAAGAACATTAAACAGCAGTTCCAACCAACTCAAAGAAGCGATACAAATGCTCATTTCTCAATATAAGGGAAAGGCCTTAGCATGCAAGCAAGCCTTGTGGGATGCTCAAAAGGGTTTGCATATGGTCTTCTATTCCTTCTGAAGGAAAACAATTTTACATCATTTTTTTCTTTGGTATTTCCATAGCCCCTGGACACATTTTTAATTTGTAACTGGGGACTTGAATTTGCTGGGAAGGGTCAAAATAGAAATTCTCGGTTTTCTGTGATTTTCCTTCCAGGCAGCCTACACAAACTCAAATGCTTTTCATCGTTTGAATGAGAAGTAAAAGGAATGGTGTTTCAGCTGCCAGTGGGGGATCTTCACTGTGTAGCAAAACACACTACATAGCATCAGACCCTCAGGTTTCTGTTTACAAATGTGAAAATTATTTTCTTTAAGGAGTAATGTCCCACTGCAGGGATAGTGATCAGAGAAGTCCAAGGCTCTCCAAGCAATCACACACATTGAAGAGGAATCTGGGGTTGCCCCTTAACCTGATGTGATTCAGGATCTTTTTGCTGAAGCTTCCAAGGTTATGAATCAAGTCAATGCAAAATGTACTTTGCACAGAGCGGTAGTACAGTCTGATACCAAGTGCTAGAAAATCAAGCTCCTGGTATCTCGGGTAGGTGCTCCAAATTTAGCAGGTAGTCTCTCACCTGAGCCTCTGTACCTTAGATTCACAGCTGGAAAATGGGGCTATCCCCCACCAGGAGGTAATTTTGTTCAATCTAAATCTAAATGCCTTGTATGTACTTGCTATTTTCATATAAGTAGGAAAGTATAGGCAAATGCAATCTTTCAAGTTTATCATGGCAAAATGAAATAGATCCAGTTTTCCTCTGACCTTTTTTCTTGCAGAAACTATTGACTGACCTCAGCACAAACTACTGAACTATTCCATGTCCTGAAAACATATCACAAAAAACGTAATTATGCATCGTAAACATCCAATTTAATACTGTAGGTAACATTTTTACACTGTTTCTTAATGATGATTTTCTCAGCAGGGACCCTCTGGGCAAAGCAATAGAACACAACCATTGGGCTGCATCCTTGCTGGTGCAGTCCCCAGTGGATGCTGTAGGTGGATTTCAGCTACCTGAGAAAACAAAGCAGGTATGGCAAACTATTAGGCCTCATACAGCAGAGGAAAGTAGCAGGGCACGCAGTACTTTGCCTAAGGATGCCAGACAAATGATGAGACAGAGCAATCTTTGTTTTGTTTCTCAAGAGGAACGTGTCATACCCCACTTGAGCCAGAACTTGACCCCTTCTGCTCCAGGCTGCCTTTTTGTCTGTCTCTGCAACCATTTGGCAGCCAACGGAGTCCCTGCTTACCAGGACTCTATTGCAGCATCAGTCTGACAGATTTGCAGTCCCAGCATGTTTCATCTCAGCCTCCTGTCCCTATTTCTGGTTTTCTGCTATTTCTCCTCTTACCTAGCCGGCTTAACATGTGCCTAACTGGTCCCTTTAAAGGTAGGGTTTAGCTAACACTACAAAACCCCCTCCCCAGAGCTGCCCTTGAGATGTGGAGTGGTGAAACTCAGGAAAAGAAAACAGGGAAAGGTAAATGGTTCTGGTGACAGCACAAAAAATGCAGGAGGAGGGGGCAGCCCACATCTCTCCCCCTAAGGCAGAGGATTAACACAACAACCCACATGAGACCAATGTCCTGAAAAAGTCCAGGTTTGGCTGTTGTCCAAGGACACGTAGTAGCAGTTCTACCCACAGCAGAAGGAGAACACCCAAATAAAATAATCGCTGTGTGTCATTGCTGTCCTTTCCTGAATCCTTTCATGGTCCTGGGGACACGTACAAGGTCTTTTCTTCTCTCTGCACTCAGCTGCCCAGCTGCACCCTGGGACCTGTCCTGCTTTCACAGTCATGCACAACACAAGGATGAGCTTGCCCCTCTGCTGAATCATAGCTTATCTTAATAGCTACCATACTACACTGAGTTTCTTTCCTGCTTTTGGGAGCTTCCCAGAACCAGGCAGCACTGTGTTAGGAGCAGAAGGCTGAGAGTAGGGCAGCCTGAGTCAGAGTGCAGGCATGAAGGAAGGTGCAAAGGTTCAAGAGGGCTGGGTACCACTGCAGGATGGCCCTTCACCCCAGGGCGAGCCAGGCAGAGCACAGGGGCACTGGAGACTGAAACAAAAAGTTACTGATTTGAAGCTTGTTTCCTGATTCCTTCAAGAAGCAAAGCAATACAGTTTTTTCCACTTCTTTCTTGCTAAGGGAGATGGATTGGTTTTGAAGAGAAGATTCTTTTAGAGGCAGCTTGAGGCAGGCATCAGCAGGGAAAATTTCTGCACAAACGGTTGAAGTTATAAGCATGAAAACCAGCCCTGTAATTACGACTGGGAGGCGTCTCAACAGGCAAGTGCCTGCAACCCCTACCCACATCCCAGCCTCACAGGGTTTGCTATCAGCCCAACTCTTACTTCTCTTTGACTTGGGGTATTTCTTCCTTCAGCACCCCACCACCCACCCCCCACCCCCCACCCCGCCTCATGCTGACCTTCTTAGGGGCTTTTTAAGGGAATTTATCAATAGCTTTTTTGGAAAGTCAAATTATGTCAATCAATTCCCCTGCTGTGCTATTTAGTGACATTTTTTAAGAATTCCATTAATTTCATTAGACATGATTAGTTTTCCATTTAGATATAATTTGCCTGTTCTGTATAAAATAGGTATTTACTGATGCCATTTTACTTTAAGTTAGCAAAGTTTTCAGTGTTGGCAGTGTTTGAGTGTGTACACTTTAGCAGGGTTCAGTGCATACAGCAATGAGGGCGTTGTGAATACCTAGACAAATTAATAATGTAGCACCAAAGAGAAGCACAAGACAGTTAATACTAATGCTAATATCAGAAGTGTCTACAGCAGCAGACAAAATATCCTTTCTCTTTGTCAGGAACAAAGGGAGATCAACAAGTGCCACGTACAAATTGCACAGCTTCGTTTTAAAAACACTGGATAATTTGAAAGAACTGTTCTACTTCCTCTTTAAAGAAATAATCTATGCTAGTTCTCTCTCCCTGTCTTAGTAAAGAAACTAGAGCTATGCCCTTAAACCAGGGCTTCCAATTCATGTTGACAGACCTTGATGAATATAATTACAGAGAAGCTCAGCTGAGTAGCAGTTGAGGGGGAGAAGTTAAAATGAAAACCTAATATTGGAAAGAATTGATCAGCCTTCTTTCCTTTTCTCTCTGGAGCCCACACAGAGCTCATTTATTGGAAAGACTGATGGCAGCATGGAGACTGTGGGACTGGTCCGGGCTTGTTGTGCAATGCACTTAAATGATTAGGGAATATTGGACACCTTTGCTGGAGTCCGCTGTTTGTCCTCCAGTCTTGGAGCTGTGCAGTGCTGCCTGCCAGTCGAGCATCAGGGCAGCCCCACTCGGAGCCATGGAGTGCTGCTGATGGTGCAGGAGCCTCCCTGATCGATAGCTCCGCTCCTCTGCTGCCTCGGCTAAGAGCTGAAGAGACTAGTTGGTGCATATGTAATGACTAGAATTTAATTATATATCAGATTGATTTTCAATTACAACTTCAAGGAGCTGTTTGCCAGGATTTCAAGTTTGTGAGAAAGGCCCTGTGTCTCCTTTCTGAATTCTTTTCTCCCCATATTCCTGTGCTATGTGGAAAATTTTACAGGCTCTCTACCTTCAGCTCTCTGTCTGGGGATAAACAGCTTCACAGTTTCCAGTAATAATAAGATCATCTCTATCTGAGACTGAACGAAATCAAAGTTGAAAGAAGAACTTTGAAGGTGTGTAATAAAATAAAAGGCCTAGTTATAACGGTGATTTTTTATTTTATTTTTTTTAAGAAAAAGTTAGGTTTCCTAATGCTGAATTGAAAAGCAGAATCTACCTTCAAATTCAAGGTTTGCAGTGTTGGGAACAGCACCAAAAGAGTCTGAATTCAATCCAGTCTGTAGAAATAGGAATGTGTGAATAATAAAGCATTCTCATTTTATAAACTCATCTAAGCCTGGTCTTGGATGAAACTGGGAATATTCAGTATATGAGAATAACCAAGTAGATCAGAAATGTTTTCATTAATCCCTTCTACATCAGTTTTGTTTCTTTTATGGGTGTCCTTATGGCTATTAAGAATGAATATTAATGAATGTTCTTACAAGATTTTAGTGAGACTTTCAACAAAATGCAATCAGTAGGTGAACTGTATACCAGGTAACTGCATGAAAAATTTGCCAGTAAACTCACAAGGAATTATTTTTAAATCATACAAAAGTGTATAGAGAGTATAAAAAAATACAAAGCATATAAAGGGAAAAAAAAAACCCAAACCTGAATTATGAGTGGACTAAAAAATTGGTTTTGTGCGGACAAAGAAAACCCTGAGCAAATGAATAAGGACCAGGAAAACAGTAGCAACCAAATGACTTAGACTTTCACTTGCTGGGACAGGGAATGTCTTTGCTCATTGGTGTGGGAAATGTGATGCAGCCATCTCCATTCTCCACTGTTTTCTCCAGTGATGGCATGTGAGCTCCATCAGGCAGCCAGGACATAGAGTACCACTTCTAAGAGAGCAGCAACAGCATCTTCCCTATGGGCAGTGAGTGGGACTGAGCACCCTTCTGTGCAAGAGTGTCCACATACCCTGTCTGCCCATATATACATAACAATACCAGGTAAAATGCAAAAACACCTTTTAGAAGGTATATCACTGCACACATATAAGTAGGTATATGCTCTTAGTCCTGAGTTCTGTAGTAAATAGAATAAAAATTCAGTAGAATAAAATTATAACCTGTTATTTTCAGGAAGCTGTACTGGAATAGAGATACGAGTAACAGTAAGTGAAGGTAAAGCCATTCTTTAATAAACCTGTAAAATAATAAATACATGTATTGCTCAAATGTATTTGAAAAGCAGTACTGCTGTAATGCATTTTCTTTTAAATTTTCTTCATTTTCTGAAAAATTTGAGTGGAAATCTTGACAATGTGTCATTGATAAAAATCAGTCTTTTTTTGCTATCCAGTCTTAAGCCAGCTGCTTCCTTGAGACATCCTATATATAATGCTGATTTAGTTCACTTTGACTGTTTTAAACCTGCTACCTGGCTCCCCCTTCATGTTCTCATGATAATCATGATTGTATTTACTATATTATACCTCCCCTGTTACCTTCTTTCCAAAAAGAATAGTCCTAGGTGAATTACTGCCTCTTTTTCAATCTTTTAATTACCCTTCTTTCCCTTCGCCTACATTTTCTAGTTCTATTCTATCCTTTTTGATCAGTGGGAGAACAGGTTTGCACATGATGTTCATGATCCCGGCACACCTTGTATTTATACTATTTGATGTTGATAATACCTGTTTTTTCTGTTCTCCTTTCCTAATAATTCCTAATTTTCTGTTTACTTCGAGTGATTGCTCCCATCCGATGAAGTTGATGTTTAGATAAAATTATTTACTGGAACAAATTTTCCTAAGGAATATAGAACAATAGAAGAGCTCAGCTTGGATTTTGGAAGGTCAGAGAACCCAGTAGCCTGCTCAAAGCCATGAAATACTGGAAGACTCCCAAAACCATCTCTTTTCCAGGCTCGACTGATCCCAGTCTCCAGCCTCTCCTTGCAGGCAGCACAAGTGCTCCAGCCACCACATTCTTAGTAGCACTCCATTGAACTCACAAAGTTTTTTGTATACTGGGGACTCAAAACCGGACACAGTATTCTAGATGTGGTCTAGTAAGTACAGGGGAAGCCTCACTTTCTTCAGCCTACTGTCTATGCTGAAGTAGCCATTTTTACAGTTATTTACACCATCCAGCATCCTGCGCAAGCATTTTCACTTGTCAGGATTACACAGTTCAACTACTACTTTGTCACCCATTCACTCAGAACTGTGAGATCCCTCTGCACCTTGTGAGACAAGTTTTCTTTCCCTAAGATTATCCCGTTGTTGAACATTGTCATCTCAGTCTCAGCCCATTTCTTCATGTAGTCTCTGAATACATCAGTGCATTATGACTCAAGTACCATGACACTCTAACTGAATTTATCCTGTTTCAGTGTTTTGCAACAGAAGCAGCGATACCTTCAGCTAAAAAGCATGATTAGCCTCAGCTTTTTTAAAGCTTTGCATCCTTCGAAGTATTTAACATATTCTCCATCACTACTGACTGCCTTTTTGTTCTACAGTGGGCCCAGCCATCACACAGAGCTTTCTTCTATAAGCAGCCCCATTGCAACCATGGAGAAGCTTACAATAACCAGCATTACAGATAGTGGAAGATGCACATAGAATGGGGTCTTCAGGGCTAAATCTTTAGGGATTGAGTTACAGTAGCGTTACACAGCACCTGAGTAAGAGAGGCACGAATAATACGAACATCTTGTCTGTGTCTGGCCTTCCGAACACCACCAAGATCAAGTACACGTAGTTCACCTAATCAACAGGGGGCATCTGTAGATTCAACACATATGGCTGTAACAGATACTGGTCCTTTATGTGAAGGTGAGAAAAATTCTCAATAGGAAGGACTCAAATGCAGTGAAGTTGGTTAGGCTGTCACCACCACTGCTTCAGAAGCCTCCGTTATCTTTTTGCTTCTGTTTCTCAAATTTCCCTTGAAAGCTCCATTGTGGCTTTGACATGGGGATGCCAGAATGAAAATGTAAATGTCCAGCGTTTAAAGGCAGAGATCACTTGAATACTCTGAGGAACCAAGTGAGACAAAAGGAAAATACACAATTTTACCATAAGTTTTTGAGCATTTCATGGTACAGCTTTTGTTCTTCTCCTGAGGACTAGACTCCCCCTTTCAGCCACCATCAAGGTGGACATTAAGCAGTCAGGGTGTGAGATGGGCACAGCACAGGGACTGCAGCATCAGGGCAGCAGCATCTCTCCCAAGGGAGAGTCCCATTTAGCATTTCGGTGCTTGTGAGAAGATTTTCTCAGACAGTCATAAACCAAGGATAAAAAGAAAGGATTTTCAAAGAGAAATAAGCCCTTGGCAGAGTAGGCAGCAAGATATTTTGTTTCTTATCAAATAGAAGACAGACCAAGGACTCCTCCTGAGTGCTGCTGTGTTTAGTCCTCCGAAAAAGAGCGGCTCTACAACAGCAGCACTACACTTGTACAAGTAGAACAAAGTTTAATCTTAAGGATTAAAAGGAATTAGAGGCAGGTCAAAATCAGAAACATTTGTATTTAAATCCTCACAGGCTCATGCCTGTTTGCTGCAGAGAGGCTGCTGGGGTGTAAAATGTTCAGATCTTTTTCTCCATAACGCCAGGTTTCCTGCACTTTGGAAACAGGGTCCCAGATGCCATGGCTTTTCATGGCCACCTTTTGTCTCACAGCACATTACCAACAACCATGTCTGCTGAGCCTTAAGTTCAGTGCAGTAAAACAAAGCATGTTTGAGAAGACCTTGGGTTTTCCTCCAACAGGACTGCTTAATGCTCTTGAAGGCAACAATTAGAAGCTTGCGTGGTGAGAGAAGATGCAGTTTTAAGATGAGGACGCAGTCCACATGAGGACAGTCACACAGATCCAGCAAGCGCCAGCTCATCTCATGTTGAGTCTCCTGAGCCTCCTCCATTTAAAATGAACTGGATCAGATCCATCACATTAGTGTGTTCACTATGTTGCCTGATGTAGACGGGCTCAGACACACTCTTATCATCCTGTATCTCAAAGAGAGAGGTCAGAGCACTGGCTGAGTGCTGCCTGCTGGGAGCAGAACATTTCACTCCAGTGGTTTCTGCTGCACTGCCAAAGTGTTCCATAATTTTTAAAACCTTAGGCTTCCCTCATCTTGTGAGCCCCCAGACACTGACATTTTTCCAGTCCTTCTGCCCCATGTCTATTCCCTGATCTGCTCTTTCACTAGTTTGTTTGTTTCTTCAGTTACCACTTTTTTGAACCTGAATCTCAAAATATATTCTTAATTTCTCCGCTTATCAGAAAAAGAGCACTTTCTCATTGCGCGTTTCCCATTTCTACCACAGTTCACCTCTTTGTCTTGACTCAGCCTATAGTTAACCTTCATATAATGTACAAAACTTTCTCCCACTGCCCCTGTAAAAGTTATGTTACCTTAAATTTTTCTTGTCTACTCCGTTTTTCATTGTCAAGTTTTCCTCAAGCTACTTTATAGGGAGGGTTTATTGCACTATATCCTAGGGAACTGACTGGTTTTAGTGTTATCAGTGGCATCATTAGAATGAACAATCTTCTAAGGAGGTTTGATGGGAATTACAGAAGCCAGGTTACATATCTGTTCACATCAAAGAAGGAGACAGACAGCTTATAGCATGTGGAGGGAATAGATGACCAAATCCAAAAATTCTCATAAAGGATTTCTCTTTAGCCTTATGTAATCTGAAATAATAATAGGTCCTTATAACCCAAATATTTGTGTCCCTCGCACAGGCTAATGAAAATTTTCATTTGCCTCTTGCCACTGCATGCATTCAGGCAACAGAATGAATATTTCCAGAAACACGTTTTTCCACTTTCTTTTTTCTTTTGTTTGCCTAAAATCACCATATATCCCAGGAAGTACAGTCTGAATGTGCTAATCACCACACTGAGCATCACCAAGAGAAGACAATACACGACATAAAAGAGGCAATGTTACAAACTAGCAATATGAAAGCTGTGGTACCAAATTTCCAAGGACAGGATTGGAAAATCAATCTGTGATCAGTGAGCAGTGGTTGATATAATTGAATAGAAACCTGACTTGAGGAAGAACTACTCAGAAGTGGACTCACTGAAGCTGAAAATCTGTAATTCAATGACCTAAGACCAAACTGGACACTGTTCTCTGTGCACATCAGATAATTGGATATTACCTTATCTCTGCGCAGGGCCCCACAGGATCCAGCCCTTTGGGATACCTTTGAAGCTGGAAAGGAATAAGATTCTCCTCCATTCCATGAAAAAAAAATCTTGTTTCATATCAGCTATGGGGACATGGCCCCATGGTCCCTGATTGTCATACCATGAGGGATTCCAAACTGGTGGCCCTTGACCATTGGTGCCATGGCCCCAAGGCTTCCCAGCCAGAGCTGCCAACAGGCTGCCAAGCTGCTGGGTTAACAGCCTGCAGGAAAGCAAGAAAACCTCTCCATCAGCTGTTTTCTGAGCCTTTCTACTTTTCCTACTGCAGAAGTCCCAGAGTTAGGAACCAAGAGCCTACATGGAGCTCAATCACATAGTAAATGTGTTGCCATCATGGCTGGAGAGGATCAGCTCAAAAACCTGACATGAGTGCACTTAGATAAGGAAACAAAATTCCCTTTCTGTTTTTGAGAAGTCCTGTGATTTTTCAGCCTGATTCATGACTTTGTTAGGGGCCAAATTATTTGGGGAGGAGATAGTCATACTGTCTAGCACTGGACAACCAATAGCCATGCTTAGAAAACCCTTGGAGACTCTGCTTCACTTTGACTGTATAGGGAAATTTGTCTGCTTTTTCCTGAATCATCCTGCAATTAAATGTCTGAAATGGGGATTGTAAAAACGTATGTGGTGTTGGAATGTCTGTCTCTGACAAAGCTGAAACAAATACATATCTGAGGAGCCTCCCTGCTTTAAGAAATTCAATGTTCACCAGCGCACTGCTATAAAGTCTATTGGCAAAGAAGCAGCATGCATCATTTAGAGCCGCTTTGCCAACAGGTAACAGGTATATGCCTGAATGAAGTATAACATCTCAGCAAAGCACTTTCATGCATGTGTAACAGAGGCTGTGTTCTGGCTTGCTTCATATAAACATACTTCCAGACTCAAAACTCCAGCTAACACCACTGTCGGGTACAACACGTCAAGCTTAAAGCCTGAAGGTGAGCAGATGTCCCATAAGCCAACATCGGGAATTCTATTGTGCAATCCTCTTTTGCCAAAAGTCTGTTGCCAAAGAGCTTTTTAACCAAGTAGTTTCAGACAAAAGATTGAAAATGGCTCAGATTCTCATATCCCACAGGCACAAATTCAGAGGGTAAACAAGTCATGACAGTTTAGTGACATGGAAAGTTTTGAGGCAAGGCTTGAAACAGTTTTGCCACTGACCATTTTTATATCTCTATTTTATGTGTGGAGTGCAAAGAAGAGTAATTACTTGCAGAGAAGTTTTGTGGCAGAGCTGAGAGCTGTACCCCAGCGTTTCTAGACCCAAACTGGACTCTTCCCCTTTTGTCTAACTTTGTTTTCGTATGTCAGTTATTTTTAATAAATTACTTGGTGAGGTAAGAGGGTGGATTGTGGGTTTATGGCCTTGAAGTCAGCTCATCATAAAGATACATAAATACAGCTAGAGAAAAGCAATAGATAGCCAGTTTCGAATACTACCCTGAGGAAGTGCCATTTGAAACTTCATCAGAAATTACTGTAGTGTGGTAGCAGCTAAAAATTCTAGGTCAGGAAGACAGAAAAACTTAGGACAGATTATATAGCACACCTGGTCCCAGTTCTGGAGAGCAACTTCTGTGGGAGGCTGAGAAGTGTTTTTGCCTCCAAGGAAAAGCTAATAAAATTGACATTAGACATTTGAAAACTTTAAGATCCACCACAGTGGCAAAATATATTATTTTTTTTCTTTTCTTTGATATTGTACTTTACAGTGATTTATGGTGGATTATTGCAACTAATCCTGACCATTGAAAGGCTATTCACTTTCCATGCATTTCCCTACAATAATGAGTGCTTTTTAAAAGCCAAGTTCAGCCACTAGCCTAAAGGACACCATCAATGTGAAGCAGATGAATTTTCTGCCCACAACTTTCAATGAAGGCCAAAAAAAAAAAATGGAAAAAAAAAGTTTCTTGAAAAAAAATTATTTTAGAAAATAAATGCAGAATCGATATTCTGTACAACCAAGAGGTGGACACTGGATGGCTCATTTCTGCATGAACTTTCCTTTTTCCTATCTTAATATTATTTTTATAAGTAAAAGTCAACAAGATAAATAAGATCACTGTCACAATCAAAAAGCTGGAAATCTAAAACTTCATCTGCAAAGCTCAAACACCAGCCATGATTCATGTTCCATTGTCACATGTTGGAAGCTGGGATGAGCACCAGACTCCGGCATGCAGTGGGCAGCTCTAACGGGAGAGCAGAGATGTGGCAGATGAGTAGACTCCACCAAAGAGCACACATTGGAAAAATAATAAAGAAATGAGCCATTTGCATTAGAGTGTACAAGACATCTTCGTGCTTAGGAGCATTTGCATTGTAGAAAAAACAAAAGTGTTGTTTATAGCAAAGCATCTTGTTTTTGTTGTTCTGTGTTATTAATGGGTGACTGGTTTTACTCTAGTGGGCTCTGATCAGAACTATTAGAGGTACAGCACATGCACAACGTGTCTGTTGGTCACAAGAGAGCTAAAGAGAGGAGATTCCCAAATCTTTGCTGTCCAGTGTTTCTATACTGGATGCTGAGCACATGCTATGCTCTATTTTGTAGCTATATCTAGCCATGTCTATAAGGATTGCGCTCCAGATCCACGTTCCCGTCCAGAAGCTAGCTGAGGGCCAGAGTCCTCTCCTCTAGGACAAGTTAGATAGAAATGTTTCTATTTAAAACTGGAAAGGTTTTTATAGTGAGAAGCTGTGCTCTTTGTAGGGAATTTGTGAGAAATCCTTCGTCTCCACAGAAAATTTATGTGGGAATTTTTTCAAATAAAAACCAAATATTTGCAAACTCTCCCTTCGCCTAACACAATACGTCACCTCCCCACACTTCCCTGCAATAGAGATCCCCAGCTAGACTTCATTCCTCCCAGTGCGTGGTGGAGAGGTTTCCCTGTGATGCAGGACCTTCTCCTGTAAAGGAATTTTCTGCACACCCCTCACAACCCTTTTTTCAAAACAAGTTCTGATCCAAACTCACACCCACTGGAACAGAGTGGAACCACACAGGCAGGCTGCGGGCTTTGAATCAAAAGAACACAAAAGACCTTACTCATTTTCTCTGGCTCTCTGACTCCCTTCTGCACTTTCTTTTCCAAACAGAAGGAGGGAATCCCACAGCGTGTAGGTGTTACTCGCTTTTTCTTTTCCTTTTCCCCTCTAAGGTCAGGAAATAAAGCAGCCTGAAGGAATACTTTAGCTCCACACATACCGAGGCATCGTGAAGTAGCCTGAGGCAGGGTGAGCCTCTGTCTCCTGTGTGACTGCCCTCCCTTGCTGCTTGAGCAGGACAAGCAGGACCCATTGCAGAAGTCACTGCCGAGGCTCTGAAACAGGTGCCAGCATCACAAAGGGAAAACAATCACATCACTTGTGCAGCTTCTCTTCCTGCTCCAGCATTAGAAAAGATCCAGGCAGGAGACCTCCCAGGCAGCTCTGTGTCACAGATATATCTGTCTTAGGCTGATTTTCTGTCCTTGTCAGGCAGTCTGAGAGCTGCTGTTGCTGACATTGCTGCTGTTAAGACAACCCAGAACCCAGGTTTTATGGATCTGTAAAATACAAGAACTGAACATACATTTTTAAAGCTCAATGCATCTTGCACTCAAGGCCACAGAGAAGACTTTTCCGTAGAAAGACAGGAGACTGCATGAGCTGTTTTATATCAGAACTAATCTGTCTACTTTAAACAAAAGGATATAAACAAGCATCTCTCCTAAATCTGATTATGCTTTTATTTATTGCTGCTGAATTGCTAGGGGTAGGAGGCAAAGATGGGTTTAGTAGGGATTAGCCCTCTATTGCCTGCAGCCAGGCCATCATTGCTGCTTGGTGTCAGGGATGCTGTCAGAGATGGCTGCTTGGGGCTGCACAACCACAGCTACCTGTCCTGGAGATGCACCTCACCGCCACCCACCACAGTGTTCTGTCCTCTTTACTGTCAGAAATGATCCTTCTTGCTCTGCACTTACCATTAGTCTCACAGGGAACTTTGACAGGGCTCAGGCTTACTCTGAAAGAGATAAAAGTGAAAAGGTCACACCTCTGGGTCAGAGGTTAAAAAGCAGATAAAACACCCTGCCTGCAGAAGCAAAATCCAAAGGAAATCGCATCAGCTCCCAAGAAAGGTTAGCTTGTAGGAGCTGGAGTCTAACTCCAGTGGGAGGATGCGATTGCCCTTCTTTTAGCAACTTCCTCCCCCCTTCTTTTTTCTGACATGGGTTAACAAAATATATTTAAGCACAAACCAAAATAAACTCAGATGAAAACCCCAAGCTGTCTCCTTTCCAATGGCTGATTTAATGGAGACTTTTTCCCTGCAAGGTCATCTTTTCATCTCTTACTGAGGGCAGAGGTAGAAGTATTTTTAAGCAAAGGAAAGACAAAATTTGGTATTAAATGTCTTCCTTTAACCAAGCAGTGGCACAGCTATTCTTCTGACTTGCAACTTTAAGAGGACTTTGAATAGTAAATCAGAAAATGTCAGCTTTCAATTAGGGTTAATGAAAGGGATAGTGGCAAGTTGTGCGAGGGTAGAATAAAGCATGAAATGCAAAAACACAGATAATACAAAACATATGTAAATGGGGATCTAAGGAATCTCTTTAGTGCATTTAGCAATAAACTGTTAACATTCCTATAAGCAGAAAAAGCAGCTTTGAGGCATCTCAGTCAGAACGAGCCATACTGCATGTGCATGTGGACTTTTACGTATTGAGCCACAGGCAAAGACAAAATTTGTTCAGATCTCTTTGAATCAAAACAGATCCCTCCGAACATAAAACCACAAATGTTCAAGTCACATCTCCCAGGAGAACCGGAACAACAGGGGTGGCTGAGTTTTGCTTGTGCGCGTGTAAAGCAAGATCCTGCAGTACCTCTCGAGAGGTGCCCGTGCTCACAGAGAACCTGTAAATCCTACACCTGCACAGATAATCCCAGTTGCTCTAATATTAACATTAGGAGATCAAACTTTAGCAGTTTCCCTTCTTTTGATTCATATTTCTGCAGTGTGCTGCTACAAAAAGATAGTTTAGATAGCACTGTACGAGTCTTGAACGTTTTATTCTGTTTACTGATTGTGCCTAGCTTTACATAACCCACCATCTGTCCCTCTTTAGCTTTATGTCCACAGATCCTGGTCTCCTTTCCAACAAATCTGTGAAGGCTTTGCCATCGATTTTGCTTCATTTCCAGCACTTCTTCCCTACTTCAGGTTTTTCCATTCAGCAGAGTTTTAGACCCTCAAACTTGTCTGTGTAAGACCAACATAAGGAAGGAGTGAGGAAATACAGTTTCCAGCTTAACCAGGATAAACTGCTGAGCCATTAGAAACTCATGAGTGTTTATGGGACCTGAGGGTTTATGGGGCCCCAAAGTACTAGAGAAAGATTGACACACTATCTTATGCAGAAATTGAAAATCTGGGCAATGACCAACCAATTTAACCTTGGCAAGATGCTTGAACACAGTATTAAGCGTATTGCGTTCTGCCTCATAGCAAATAGGAATAACTCTGATAAAAAGAACTGGCTAACCTGGATTTGTGAAAAACAAAGAATGTCAAACCATGGTCTCTTCCACCAAGACAGAAAATGTTTTACAGTCTGGAAAAGGATTCATGGGTTCAATGTTGAGTTTAATAATGTGTTTTCTGACATTTCCCTTGTTAAGGACATGGGTTTTAAACAAAAGTTCTCCAAAATGGGTGCCCGACTGACTGAAAAACACAGTCAAGTAATAACATTCAGGACATCAGTATCTAACTAGGAAGATACACCTACCAGAGCACTGGAGCTATCTCCCGGGCTTTCATGTAACTACTACACCTCACAGTACTAGCTCTTTCTTCTAACCTGACTGTGCGGTTCACAGCTGCATCTAAGAGCAATGGTTTAAGCAAGAAATTAATAAAACCACATCAGCCATCACTGGTCCCTCCAGGTCTAAAGACTGACGTGACAAATGGTGGTCCGGGCTTTTAAGGTGTTTTCCATGCATCTGCACTGGGTTTCACAGCAGAGCTGGTTCCCAGGCACCCAGTTTCCAGCTGGGCATTTCACAACATACGGATAGGTCTTGGGGTAGATACCACCAAGCTGTAGAGAGCACACCTACATTTCTCTGAACTCCTGTGACAGAGAAACTTGTTCCAGGTCATAAGGAAGACTATAAAAGAGCAGGATGTAAATCTAGGTCTCCCCAGTCACAAGCTATCCCCCCACCATGTGACTTAAAAGGAAAAAATGCATCATTTCAGATACTAAAAAAACAAAACAAAACCCAACCTAAAAAAAAAAGCCAACATCCAAAACTGACTCCCCCCCCCAACAAAAGAGATGCTTGTTAAAATACACTTTGCTGCAAACTTCATTGTTTGAGGTTGTAAGAGAAGACTTATTTTCCAGGTGGTGAAACAGCCAGCCCTACTTTTAACACACCTGGAATTAGCTAGCCAATGGATCCATACAGTCAAAACCTGGATATGTGATTTTTCCCGCAATTATCAGAATCAGAATCACAAGTATAACTCTTAATCTAGTGGATGATAACGTTGTGTAAATCATTACAATAAACAATAAACCCTCAGGGATTCATTTTCAGCATATGGGGGATCATTAAACCTCTTTTAGGTTTTTTAAGGTTATTCTGAACTTAAATCAATACTTAGCTCAGCTTTGCTGCTGTTCTTCATTCATTGAATGCATACAAATCACAACCCTTTTCTCAAACAAGGAGAATCCTTCCTCTGTTTTTAACTAAAAACTCTTCATTCCAATTTTTTAAATATTGCATTATTCCAGGAAAGCTCCTGAAATGAATTTAGCAAACAGTTGCTCAACTCTCTTCTTCCTTCCCTGTTAATCTCTGGTGTTGACCTGGCTATTCATTCTGTGTTTGCAGTGGTGAGCTCTGCAAACCGAGTTTCCATGGCAGCCCTAATCCATGAATAGGGCTGGCTCCATCGGTGGTCACTTAGGACATGTCCTGTCGCTGGCTGAATCAGAAGACAGAAAACAAGCGCCTTCGGTAAACATGACCTAATGAGATTCCCGGCTCTGTGACAGTGGCCTGGAAAGGGAACACATTGGGACACCCGCCTATTCTGGGATTTTCCGCTGAGGTCTCCCAGTATTTTCCTGCCTGGCTTAATAGACTGTTCTATTTAAACTGCATTTCTAGTCACTTCTTCAATCTTTTTATTTTTTAGATACAGATATAACTGATTGAACATGGCAAAACACGGTCTGGCTTAGAGAGAGCTGTGTCCAATGCTCTCTCCTTTCTGTAGGTGCTAGGTTTTTCGTTCCCCAGAGGCCCAGCCAAACCTTTCCATGACTGTAGGACTCCCACAGCATAGAGGGGTTTTCCTCTGGAAACCAAGAGGCTCCTGCAGGGCTCCTGTATTGTCAAGAGCAGGCCCCTCTGCATTCAGCTATTCCTCTTTAAACAGCAGCATGCTGATCCCCTGCTACAAAGCCATCCCCAGCTGGCCCTAGAAGCTGCCTAGAGGGCTTCTGCAAATGCATTGAACAAAAATTAAATTCTACAAATTCCCCAAATAGCATATAACTTCTTTCATTTTATGCTAAATAATCACAGTCAATTCATCTGGGCATTAGCATGATTGCTTGTGAAACCATCTAACAAAATAACACCCAAACATTTCCAGAAGATAAGGCATTTCAAGGTGCTAAGACATTAGAAAAAAAAAATCCATGTAAAAATATGCCTGAAAGACACTGAAGCAGTCAAGCTGTGTATTTTAAGTATCTATTCTTCACTGAAAGGGTTATCAAGCACTGGAACAGGATGCCAAGGGAGCTGGTAAAGTCACCATCCCTGGGGTATTTAACAGACATGTAGATGTGTTGCTTAGGGACATGGTTTAGTGATGGACTTGGCAGTGCTGGGTTAATGGTTGGACTTGATGATTTTAAAGGTCTTTTCCAACATAAATGATTCTATGGTTCTACACATTCTTTGAAGCATAACTTTTACTTGGTTCCGCCAAGCTTCTTTCATTTGCCTTGGAAGATGAAGGTCTTGTTATTTATTATCCATCTTCATTTAGTCCATTATGTGAGTCACACCACCAAATGTAAACGTGCTGGGCCACCATACACCTCATCTGCCCTTTATGCACTGTCAGTCATTTCTGCACCGTTGATTGGGACTCAGCCAATTATTTCAGGTCTGATTTCAACTGCTTGCCCTATCATAACACAGAACAGTTGTCACAAAAATGCTGATCGTTATCTCAATGAACTGCAAATACATTTCAGAGAATAGAGAGGGCTCAGTGGCTGAGTCCCATAGTCCTTACTTTAGGAAAACTCCCACTGTCTCCACATAGTTCATGTTTTACCCACAATTAGCAGCTACACTATGTATTTATAGGAATTCCTCTGAAATCGAAAACACAGGCAGACTAATGGGATCTAAAAGAAAGAAAACGGAAGTGAGTTTGGCAATGGCACGCTTCCACCCCATGCAGCTGAGGTTGTACTGCTAAAGGACCCCTGGCCCAATGCCCTGTCAATTACCTTAATCCCAACCCAAAGAGGAATGATACTAAACACTCCACAAAACTGCTTCCAAACATTGCCACAGGAAGAAGGAAAAGCATTAACCCTGCCTTCCCAGACACAGCTTTAGTAATGGGCACATTGCATTTTACATGGAGAAACATATGAGCATGAAAGACATACCCTCCAGTGAAAAGCTTGCACAACCTCTCAGAATTAATCGCAGGGAATAATTACAGTTCTAAACAAGAATTTATGACATTACATAAACACCATTAAAGCAAACTGAAAGACAATATTTTTCAGAAAGAGGAAAGGAGGAAGTGAGGCAGGGGGATGAAAACCCATCAGAGTTTATAGCTGAAAAGATAAAAGTTCCTGTGTGTCAGCCATTTTGGAAGCTGTTGCTTCAGCCATCACTTGTGCTTTGTTTACTTCCCTTAACAAAACAGGGAAAGAATTTTGGTTATAAAGTTAGCCAATACTTGGAGTTTAAAGCATTTTTCTTGAAAAGGACCTTTCAAAAGCAAGAAGAAATGTGGAAAATTTCTTTCCAAAATGTTTTAAATTTTCAAGAAAAAAAAATTCAAGTCATTGTCATCCCAGTAACACTCTTTTCTTCCTCCCGCCCTTTTTTCCCTTTTTCCCAAGGCAGGGAAGGAAATAAAAGAGAGCTTTCTATTTTGTTCCTGAATGAAAAAACTGACCAAACTGCATTTTTTAATTAAAAAAAAAAAAAAAAGAAAGATAAAGTTGCAAAGAAAAGCATTTGAAGATTTTCTTTTGCAGTATACTTGTAGCATTTTTCTAACCAATTCCAGTTATTAGAGCTGGGGCAAAGGCTTGTCTGTCTTTAACACTCCAGATTTTATTCTGAAAATTTGGAGCTTGAAAATTGCCCTGGGCGGTAACAGTTGGGGCTGAGCCTGTGAAGCCTGTATTGCCCCCAGGAGACTGAGAGCCCAAGTGTCTAGCAGTAACTGGGGCACCTTTGCGGACCCAGAAATGGCCTGGCAGTTCCTCTTCAGGAGCAAAGTTTGGTCTTGGATTAGACACGTTGCCGGTGGAAGCAATGCCTACATGTACCATGTGCAGATGGAAGTGGTTTAGAATTGCTCTGTGAAAAGAAAGCTTTTTGGTCAAAATGCTGTTTCCTTCATTTTCTATTCAGATTTGTATATATTCCAGCATCGAGAAAAGGATAGGAACCAACAGCACTCAGGGCCATAACAAAAACATTTCATAAAATCGTCAAATACTCAGTTGGAAAGGACCTCAGGGATCATCTGGTCCAACCTTTCTAGACAAAGCATGACATATACTAGATGTCCTAGCACACTGTCAACCGAATCTTAAAAGTGTCCAGTGTCAGGGAACCCACCACTTCCTTGGGGAAATTATTCCAATGGCTGATAGACCTCAGTGTGAATAATTTTCCTCTTGTGTCCAGTCAGATTCTCCCCAAGAATAACTTGTTCCCATTACCCCTCATCTTTTCCATGTGACTCCTTGTAAAAAGCCAATCTCCATCTTCTTACAGTCAACCTTTAAATACCTGAACTGGGTGATAAGGTCTTCCCTGGGCCTCCTTTTCTCAAGGTGGGCCCTCTGTCCACATCTATTTTGTGTATCAGGGATCAAAACTGGACAAAGCCCTCTTTCAAGAGTTGGCTTCTAGGAAGTGAACCCAACCTTCTCCTGTATGGATCATTGGCCCAAAAGTGGATATGGGGCTTTCATGATCCAGGTAATCTTGGCAGGCCAGGCAGGTGGCTGTGGTCAGATGTCTGTGGACATTCTGCAGGTTGAAATTCAATTGGAAGGAGCTGCATTTGAAAGCTGGATGCATTTTTGCAGGATCAACAGATCTTCTTGGAAATGGAGTGTCATGGCTTAAAAGCGCTACCTCCCTCTGGACAAGAGTAAAAATGCTCTCGGCTGGCCACAAGCTGCAGGATCAATATCAAGCCTGTGATTTGTACACAAATACGGCAATCTAATTGATACACATGGGCAACAGATATGCTTTTGTAAATCAGATGTGATTACCAGGATCCCTGGCAGGACTTAATAAACAATGTCTGGTTTCAGGGCCACAGAACACACACACGGCTATGCAAACCTCCCAGACAATTTTCCACTCTGCCACCCAAGCTCCATTGGCCAAAAGCTTGTAAAAGAGCATGAGACACCACAAAGAGCTTCATTTTAGCTGAAAGTCCAAAATACAAAAACTCATCTAACCCAGTGCAGTCTGCATTCAATTCCCTGTCTGCCACAGGGAAATGTTTCACTTTCCAGGTTTTTTTCTTCAGTACCCTTATAAAAAAAGATCTCCTTTCCTCCCTTACCCAGGTACACTCCATCCTCCCCTCTGTCTCCTCAGAGCTGAAAGCACTTGGGTTCCATGGCCAAGCATGGCCGCTCGATGGGCAATCACATGTTACACCTCCCTTGTTTCTTTCCCCAGTGCCAGGCACTTCCTCACTGCCCTGATTTACTCATCAAGGTGTTGTGGAGAGTTTGCTTCACTAACTTCAGGAGTCAACCAGCATTTCCTGACACAGAATGATGGTTTAAGTAAGGTCTTTCCACTGACCTCCTGGTGACACTGTGCTCATGAATAACCAGGTCTGTCGCTGCTCCTCATGCTTAATTTTCTCTGAGGAAATCTTCTGTTAAGGGGCAACAGTTTTCCATTTCAGTGTACAGCACTACCCAGCTGCTTGCTATTTCACTTGGCTGAGCCTGACAAGCTAACGGTATGTTTGATTTGCACTACCAGTTCCTGCTAGAGACATCATAACTTTTATTACAGACGTGGTTCTTGTTAGAGACTCAGTTGTCCACAGAAGAGAAAAAAAAAAGAAAAGCACATTTATTTCGGTCAACTTACTGGTTAACTCATTATTTGCAAACTCTGGAATGTAGCACACAATCTGCTGCATTTTGGTTTAGCATATTTCACAGGTTTTTGTGTGGCAAATGGAGAGATCGTTCTAGCTTTTCTTTTGATATGCATTCCCTTTGCTCTCCTAAATCCTTTGAGGATGATCACGTTCCTAATTGCTAAAACATTTACTATAAACTTTCTTAGAAACTGTGCAGCTAAACTCAGATCAGCAGCTGCCACAGGGAAAAAAAGGGGGTACAGAGAGGTTAAGCAAAAATACATTTAATTGGACATAGTTCAGCATAAATTTTCTGTCCTGGTTTTCCTGCCCAGTGTTGATAAAGATGTCAGAGTCTCTAAGGAACTTACGCATCTCTGTTATTCTTCCATTGTCAAAGTCACTGCATGTGCCATGTAAAACTAATGTATTACACTTTGCAAGAATAAAAAAGCAGACCAAAAGGACTAAAATGCCACAGTTTTGCTTGTTTGCAAAATAGGGAATGGATGTTTCAATGAGGACAACATTTGGATTATGAAACCTTTTCCCCCATAACATCCTGCAATTCTTTCCTCCTTGCTACATAAAGCACCCACTCAGGACAGGGCAGTACCCTCCAAATCTTTTTTCATCACACTTATTTGGAGCGCCCCAATAGACATGTCTGTGTATCTAAGTATTCAGCAACCCAGATGGAAGGATCCCAAACTTAAGATTGCTTATGAAAATTTTGGCTGCACTTCCCCTCCATCTCAGTTTAGTCACCAGTAAAAAGGGGATGGTATTCATACACGTCACCACACTGCAGCCTTGTATAAACTATGCTTGGTTAAAATACAACATATACAACTGAAAATAAGGAGGCTCACAGTGCTGGCTTTTCATTACATACAGGACTGCCACTGCAAGGTATCCATTTGCAGCATTATCGGGGCTGTTAGTTTCTCATGCAGAATTTTCTCTAATAAAGGCCCTTTAAAGCTCCTGAACTCTTAATCCTCAAAACAGCCAGTCTGGGGAGCGTTTCTTCCAGTCTTTGAAGTTGTAGCACGTATAAGGCTGACCAGTGCTGTTTGTGCATTTGTTTTTTTTCCATATCTCTCCTTTTCCTTTAAGACCAGACAGAAGATGACATTATTAGCAGGCTGATCACAAGCACCTAGTAGTTTAGGGGCAGGCTTTTTATTTCTGCTTTCAAGCAGAGATGAAAGATTGTAAAAACCTCTCTCTCTTCTTTTTTTCTTTTTTTTTTTTTTTTTTTTTGTCCTTAGGGAATTACAGCTCACAAAAGTTCTTATAACTTCTTACAGCAGCTATTTTACTACTTGGGGAGGATATTTACTAGGTCCCTTTCTTCCTGCAGCAGGCCTCAGTGTTAATAAACGGTGTCTGTGAGTTACTTTATGCTCTTCATACTTTATTTTGATCTAGCTGTGTGTTTAAGGAGCTAAAGAGAGTGTGTCTTGATGAACTACTTGCACCAGAGTTTGCTTGAGGCCAAAATGTAGAGAGGGCTTTCTTCTGTTTGGGTGTTTTTTTTAAGTCTTTGTAGGTACATTGAATTCTAAAAAATGGGGCTTGCTGCCAAGGTTGCTCTGCAAATCTGTTAGCTTCTGCTCACTCAGCATTAACATCTGTCTTCACTAAAGTGTTACCGGACCCCCTGTACACTCAACGAAGCAAGCTCCAGAGGCGCTTATAGAAAGCAGAGCTAGGGGGTGGGGTAGAGACCCACATCCCCCAGACCTCCACCTAGTAGCACTTCTTCAGTCAAATTTAAGCACAGCTCTACTCCAGAAAGCTCTGTCCCAGATATGTGTGCTGGTGAGCCTTAATATCAAAAACAACCACAGGAGAGAGATGGAGAGATTGTACAGAGGAACCTGTACCTGGATTCTCCTTCTCAGCCTTTTGTCCCATTCAGAAGGTGACATAAAATACAGATTTTATTTTCTTTTTCTCTTTGCAAGGAAGTCAGATGATTTTAGTATTCAGTTCAAACTCAAAGTGCAATATCCCTGGAGGCCACTTACTCCTAAGCCCTCAAATGAGGCACATAGTCATTACAACATCAAGCTTAGTACTAACACACCCAAAACAAGACAGTACCACATGCCTCCTCGGTGAGGTTGCACAATATCTTTGTACCTAATTAACATCTATGTGTCCATCCTACAAAGCAACCAATTCTTCATACATGTAAAGTACATAAGACTTAAGTCTTACCCAACCCTTTTTGGGTTCTACCAAGTGTGCATGATGAGGAAAACCCACTTAAACCCCTTATAAAACATGGTTTAATATCTTGCATGAGGCTTGGGTTCATTCACTGTGGCTGGGCTCATAGGTAGCATCCAGCAAGTCAGTGAATTCAGGATTACATCCTTGAGGTGAGAGCAGCATCCTGCTCTGCACTGTGTGCAAGACCAAGTGAGCTATCAGTGTGTGGCAAACAGCAGCACATCTCTGAAGGCACATCTTTAGCATATACACCATTCCATTTTACAAAGTGAGGTCCAGCTTTCCATGAGCTGACAAATTTCCAGGTTTTTCTTTGTGTACTGTGTGCTTACATGCCTGCCATACAATCAGCGGTGCCTGGATTTGTGGATTTATTGGCTGTGACCAGACACAGGCTAAGTAAGTAAACAGATTAATATATATTAACAAACTGCATTCGTGCAAAGTTCAGAACTTGTGCGCACATGTGAAGGTGGTATTTATCCATGGCTCTTACCAAGGGAGATGATTAAAAACAGGATCATGCAAAGTAAGTAGTGCAGTAAAAAGACAGCATTAAAACATTTTTTTAATTGAAATATCCAGAATAATGGTTACCTGATTTAATGGCTCATCAAACTATAGCTCTCACATAATCTTCAAGGGTTTGGTGGTTTTATGTTGTAACTTGTAGCTGATGCTGCAAGAAGTGAGAGCTCTTTTGAAATTATTTCTGTATTGTTACACATAAAACCCATCCCTAAGAGAAGTCACAATGCCCCATCTACAAAAGACATAGGAAGAGAAAGGACAGTCATATATTGGTCTTAATGAAAAAGAGGTCTCAAAACAGAGGCAGGGACTTATAGCACATTTTTAAGTTTTTGGCTTGTGGTCTTAAAACCTTTGGGTATTTTCTGTCTAAATATGGTCAGACAGTAAGTTAACTAAACTCCCATTTTATAATAGCAATAAAAATCTCAAGGTGTGTGTTAACACTGTCAGAGTTGAGAGTGTTAAGTACAGCAGTATGGGCTGCCACCCAGCAAGGCGGAGAAAACCCTGGGCCAGGCTCCCTTTGCAGAGCAACACACGGATGCATTGCCAAGGCTATAGAAAACGGAGAGATGTTAGTGTTTGCCCCATAGAAGACTTTTTTTTATTACATAATTTTTATTTCAAAACCTAGGATGAATCAGGAATGCAATGTTTTTTACAGGAGAGGATATCCTGAGAGATTCTCATTGAGCAGGCCCTCAGCTCTCAGTGTGTGGAAGAGGTGCCCTGCAGTCTGAACACTATGAGACATCACTGAAACCCAGCTGCTGAGGGAGAAGAATTGATCCTCATCAGGAAAGTGATAAAAAGGAATTTGTCTTTGGAAATGTTTGTAAAAAGAGTTTTCCAGCAGCCACTCAGCTTCTCTGTCATGGACGAGGACAGGTGAAAGCTGGGTGACCAGAGGTGCCCTTCAGCTCAAGTGCTGTCAGATACAGGACCAACACAATTTTTAAGATCAATTCAGATCTTAGAAATCACCAGCCACTTATTTTAGTGCCTAAATGGCAGCTCAAGTCCCTCAGTAATTTAGTACTTAGACTTGTACTAGGTGTGCTATATGGCAATTGCTTTTCAGGAGCTGTCATTAGACTGTCTCTATTGGTGTCAAGCAGTTTCTCAACTAGGCAGTCTCTTACAAAACGGAAATCCTCACCATTAACACAAGAAAGAAGTTGCAGACCTTTTTCTGCTTCTTTTCTCAGCCCAGACCAAGCTTTTAATCTCTTTTATGGGATTTAGGCCTGCATTTTTAAACCAGATTAGTGATTTAGGATGCTCATTGTCAGGTCTCCTAAAAAGCCCGGATACTAGAGAGCAGAAACCTAACATACTTTGTTTCTTTCAGCCTGGGTCTGACTTGACTGCAGCTTTTGCATACCTTATGTAAGTACCTTTACAACTTAGTGGTCAATCAGTGTGTCTCACTTACAGCCCCCCCCAGAGTATCTATTAGTACAACATGAACCAAAGTGAACAAAGAGTTGGAGGAAAATACACCTCAGATTGCCTCAAGCACTTCCCTGGGATCACAGAGGACCTGAAACTAGGTGAGAATTTAAAATCAGGTCTCCCTTACCCTTCTATTTCCTTTCCCCTTCAGGTGGACACAGCACAGAGCAGCAGACAGGTAGCCCAGTCCTGGAAATTGTGGCCTGTGCCGTTTACCTGCAAAGTCCAAGGTACCAAGCATGCTCCGAACCTGCCAGCTGGCTCATGCTTCCGAAGCAAGATAAGGCAAATGTAAGCAAAAGTTTACCTTTTTGTTTGCTGCAGCTTGCTGATACCTGGATCAGGGTGGGGTACCAGTGAAAATAGAGATGCAGTAAGGGCTTTAGGCATCTACACAATTAGACAAAGTTGAAAGTGAGTTTTCTAGGATCTGACTGTTGAGTTGAAACACTTGAGGTGGAACTCAGACGTTCATAGCAGATCTAGCCTTTATTTAGACCAAATCTTAGAGAAGTGAAAATACAGGGCAACATAGCTTCTGACTGAAGTATCATCAGGAATTATCATGCAGAGTTTTGTTGCAGCTCCATATACAGCCTGTGGTATCACGAGCACCTCTTGTCTGTCTTTTCCAAGTAAGCACTTAAGAGTTTCCCAAGGTAAATATTAATACTTCAGAAAGGAAATACTAACATGCACAGAATCCTTTCCAACATTTCTACTTAAATAGCTATCATTTTTTAGTGAGGTCACAGCATCCAGTTTTCTATAATAAAAAATAATCAGGATAAGTAGTTTTACTCCTATCAAAACTTGAATGCAATTTTATGTTTTTCTTTAACTTATCCTATAAATATTTTTACTACAACATTCAAAGTTTATGAGATCTCTAAGACTTGTAAAGAGGCTGAGTAACTGGAAACCGAAGGCTAATACCTACCACAGGGACTTGGGTTTTTTTCTTAAGCAAGCCATTTATTAATATTAACAAAGGGTATTTTACCAGTGATCTGTTTACAAAACTGAATATTATTTTACCTTTCCATTCCAGTGTAAACAAATCAATGAACAGGGACAAAGACCAGCACCACAACACCTGACAGTGTTGCTCAAGGGATCTTTTCTTGGGTTACAATTTTCTGACATTATCCCTCGATCTGAGCTTCTGCAGTTGAATTGCTGCTGAGCCTGAGTGCAGCTTGGATTGCTGGAAACCTAGCCTCATTGAACCAGAGGAAAACCAGAGTTAGCCGCTTGTTGTGGATGCCTCTCACAAGATGTGTTCTTTTTCCTGTTCGTGAATCCCTTACCAGGATACTTTATCTTTTCTAGTGTGTTTACTATCTGCAATTATAGCTGCAACAGTTATCCCCCCATATAAGAAAATGTTACCATGCCTGAACATGACCAGGAGGAGCTCTGTCACAGGCTGGGAGGTAGGATGTGATCTGCCAGTATCCACCGTGGCCACAGAAAGACATGCAGGTTTTAGATTATCCTTTTACACAGCTGAGGAGAGCTCTGTGTGACTACTGCTTATTTTCTATTATATTTCTGCTCCCAAACCATGATTTACTGACTGAAGATTAACTATTGCAAAAAGTTTGTGCAAGCAGGCAGGCCATCCTTCTGTGCAAACATTTGTGGATAGTCATTAAATGAATAACTTAGGCCCAGCTGAGCAAGGAGTCAAAATGCTCACAGACTTTGGTGAAGTTCAGAAGAGAAGAGCCTGCCACCTTTGGCCATCCTCCCTCAGGCTGACCTTTCTTCTGACCAGCTTCAGAGCCTTGGGAAGCCGACCTGAGGACAGCTGCTCACCCAGAACGATGGCTGCTCCAGACTGTTCATAATGCTCTTTTATTTACAAATTAAGGAATCAGGCCTCAATAGGGATTAAACTTTTCCCAACCATAAGGCTCAGCACTGGGTTCATCACAGTTACAGCTCCCTACATACCACATACGTACCCACATAGCTCTTGGGTAGACAGGGAGCTAAATCTCATCAGACCTAAAAAAGAGGACAAGATTCTTAACTGACCGAACACCAGAAAAAAATCTGAAATATATCCCTTTTTGTATGTATGTAAAACACACACACATACATATGTGTGCATTTGCATTTTGTTGTTGTCCTGTTACACATCTTCTCAGCTGGTGGATTTCTTCATCTATACATAAGACGCAAGACATACACCTGACACCTTCACTTGCATGCACTGTTGTGCATTCACTTTATGCTATTCATGCCTAAATAATGTATGTGGACATTTCCTTATCTGCATGACTCTCAGTGGATCATCGCAAGCATCTGTGTTGGCTTTTAATGGGCCATAGTCATTCAACTTATGAGGAGCACAACTGCTCATCATTCACTACCTAAGGATGTCAGCTACCTCAGCTGCACAGCAGCCATGGCCAGGCTTCCTATTTTTCAGGCTGACTAGCACTGCATTAGTTTACAGATGCTATTTGGAAAATAAAGGAAAACTGGAAGGGATTGCAAAAGGGATTGCAAAAACCAACAGAGATTCCATGACTGACATGGATCAATCTCTCCTTATAAAACTGCCCAGTGTAGGGATTTTGCCACTCTGCCCCAGTGTTCTGCCACCCAGATCACAGAAGATAGGTTTTCATTGTTCAACCCTTTTTTGATAAAGCTTGTTGTGTCTCTTACTTGAAGATCATGTGAATCCAAGACCTGCCCTTTTAACCTTAGGAGCTTAGGTATGAGATAGAAAGTAGGCCCTAGTATTGTAAAATGAAAGACATTTTAACAATTGTCCAAGCAGATAAACAGACTCTCAGCTTTTTCCGAAACAAGCAAGCATTTCAGCACACTTTGTCCCTAGGTAGCTGCATGGCAGTGCAGGGCGTATTTATTATTGCTTCTGTTTGTAAGATGCATGGGTTTTGCATGCTGGTTCCCCGATCTCAGGTACTTCCCCACCACGTTCTTCTTCCTTGACTCACATTCAGCAGCACCCTTTCCACCAACTGCCCTGAGGTGTACACTAGGATTTTGGTGACTCTCCTGCAGACAGGACTGAACATGCCAGTTTTGGAAAAGGGCAAGCAACTTCAGGCTCTCCAAAGATGTCCACGTAGGATTGTTGTGCTGGCTGTGAATTCACTGTTTTTTCTGGTTTTCCAAAGGAGCATTCCCTGGCTGCCTGCCACCATTTAAACAGAGATGGCGTCTGGTCAAGATGACCAAGGAGCAGCGGAGGGCACCCAGGTACATAGAGAAGCTGACAGATATAAAGAAATGTGGTGAGACAAGAGTGGGAGACAGGCCAAACGAAAAATAGAACTGTACCTATAAAATGAAAATAGCATATTCCCTGCAAAGTGAAGCTACTACTGGTCAGGAAGGTTTGTTGATTATAAAGCAGACCCTTAGAAGAAGAGTGGGTTTTTTTAAGGCACCTTGTATCTTCAGATTATCCAGGAAAGTGCTACTGGCTAGACTGGCTGTCAGGATCAACTTGTCCTTTGTACAGGATCACTGAGTTTGTCCTGAATCTACTGACTTTCCTCTCTTTAGGGTGTATTTTTAGAAGTCAGAAATGTGCCTGCTTTTCCCTGCATTTTATATCCTAAAGATTCAGATAATTTGCCTCAAACATTCCAAAAGAAAAAATAAATCTCCTGTGGCTTACATTACATATGAAGTGTTTCAAGCTTAACATAGGTTTGGAGTTTTATGTTTGGTGGCAAAGTTAGAAAGTATTTCATTTCAAATTTAGAATACAAGTGCTCCCTATAACCTCAAACCCAGACTCCACAACTCCAAGTTTAGTTCCTTATGGACTCTATTCACAGAGTCAGCTAAATACCTAGCTGCTCCTAAGTACTACTTCAGGTGGCAAAGTCCAAAATTTAGACTTTCAAAGCCTTCACTCAGCACCATGTAAATACCCAAGAGTAAAGCGCTCTGCATGCGTAAGTATACATTTTCTGGGCATGCATTTCTGAGTATCCCAGTTTCTGCTTCTCAAATTGTGCCCTTCATATATAGCAAAGTATCTATCCATGCCTGAGGGAGATTTTGGATGCCATGTTTTCTTCTCCTGTCATCCAAGTACCTTAACTGCCATTCTCTCTAGTCGAATACTGTCTTGTCTATTTAGCCTAAATCAGGTATCCGTAAAAGAGATTTACCCAGGAAAAGTTTCTGAGTGTTTTCCCAGGAAGTGTCTGAAATGGGTTCGAGTCCTTCTAGGTTGGTTTGGGATTTGAGCCAAGGTGTCTGGCACGGCTGATGAGTACTGACAGAAGTGGACAACCAGCACTGAGAAGGCAGGGAGGATATGGGAGGTAATGGTGTGAAGGAAGAAGATAAAGCAATACTCCCTCTGCTCATTATAACATTTTTGTTTGTTCCGACTGGCCTTTCTTCATCACTGTGCCACATACTGAGACATCTTACATTGCAGTAATTTAGTGAGGAAGAAAAAACCTGGATTCACGTGAAAAAAGATCTTTGATCTAGAGGAGAGGAAGTGAAAACAAATATTCCTTTGTACTCCAGTACTGTTCAAGCTCAGTGAGGGGTCCAAGAAAAAGAAATATGTGTAGAAATGCTTGTTATTTTGCCTACATCTGCATATTTCCTGTGCTACCAAAGTAGTAAAATTAATTTCATGTTGTAGTTTTTAGAGTTTCCTTTGATTCCTTTAACCCTCCTTACCTGAGTTTGTCCACAAAGCTGGTGCTCCAGCAAAGGGGACGTTTAAGCTATCTTTATTGATGAAGAGGAGATTAAAGCCAAAATGTGGATGCAGAGCATTAGAAGAGCTCTTTCTACCAGGCTAAGCATTAGCTAGCTATATGGACTGGCTTTTCTTGATTACCAGGTAGCAGCATTGCCTCCTCTCTGGCACATTTCCAAATTGCAGGAAGCTGAGTGCTGGTTTACTGAACTGAGACTATTTTACACAGTTACCTAAGGTCTCTGCATCTTATACTGATGTCCACAGAGAATAAGATACCAATATGAAGATAGAGGCAAAAAGGTGAGTGCTTACATTGTTATAATATCCACAGAACCCCCCTCAGAGTCAAAAAGTAATCTGTTAGGGTGTGTTCCTGCCAAGTTTTTAGTATTCATATAACTCAGGCATAGTTTCCAACAGCAAATAGTGTAATAGTATCCAGAACACAAACTTGGCTTCCATTTCCAATTGATATTCAATAAAGGTCAAGTCCTGCTTCCCCTGAACTCAATGTGAAAATCCTAATTAATTTCAATAGAAAGCAGAATAGGCCCCAAAGAGTTAACAGTAGTAGGATATAAAACAGAAACAAATAAAAAATTATGTCTTACAGCAAAAAGCAACCTCTCTGAGGCTAAACAGTTCAAAATAGGAGCAGAATTTCAGCCTCAAACATTCATTGATACCATTACAGATGTAAAATTTGTGATCTTTTCAGTGCCAGAGACAACACATTCCAGTATGCAATAACAGTTTAGTTACTTGTCTTCTATGAGTTGCAGGGCATATGTTTTTCACTGTTTAGAAATAACTCAGCTCTGAGTCACCACTGAAAACCCTGTTCTAAATTGGATTTCCCCAAAGAACCAGGACTGTCTCACTTAATCTGGAAAGTCCAAAGAAACCACAAAACCTGCTTTATAGCACATACTTTGTGTCTACTGTCCCACGGCTACTATGCATGGCACAGGAAGAAAAAGCAGATCAAGCTAACACAAGGGGCATACCCTGAGTATCCCTGGTCTGGTGGAGGCAGCTGTACTGCACAGGGCAAATTTTGTCCTCTCAAAGTCATCTCCGTCATTCCCACCTCCCACTAAGCAGCAGTGCGGTTCCAGACTGAAACTCTTGTCACTGATCTCAAGGCAGTGAGTCTCCCACTGACTTTCAAAAAGCTCTCACTTTATCCCCCACTGTGCCTGTGCTCAGCACCACAACGCAACACATTATTAAGCATGCACTGACAATGAATATGAATATTTGGAATGCAAAGCTGGGTTTCCTGGATGCTGCATAGCCTTATACTTTAGCTAACAGACTGCCACACAGGACTTACACTAATAAAGATCTGCAACCTTTATTTTTTATGCTTCTCATTCTAAGGAACATACACAGCAAAAGCTTGTCCACAAACCATTGCTTTGAGGTCTTTTAATGGAGAATATTTCTGCTAGTACAAGCAGTATTCTCCAGCTTATTCATGCCATAACTTTTCTACACACTAACATGAAACTCGGTGAATTCAGATTTCACACCTTGATATGTATTATCAAGGATCAGAAGCAAGGGAGTAATTAAACTTACATTTGGTTTGGCATACAAAGGGGGACAGCTGTGCTGTGTTTCTTCACATTGAACAGTGATGCTGGAGACACTTGCATAACTGTTGAGGTCCTCAGTCATGCACTACTACCGGTGCAAGCAGTGTGACAAGAAAACATTTCAGGGAAAGCTTTGTAATAGCGATGCCTAATGTGAGTCTTGAGGAAGCTGAAAAGGTTGAGGCAACACTTGCTAAGGAATACTGAGATCATGCAGAAGGACCAATACAGGTGCAGTGCCATGCTCCCCTTGGCATAACTTGAGTGGCCCCAAGGATGCCCAGAGCTATAGGCTTTGTGGCTTCTCAAAACTAACCCTAACCCTAACCCAAATTTGAACGTCAATTTCAACCTGAGACTGTGGTCCTCCAGAAGAGTGGGTGCCCCAGAATAGAAAAGTGCTAAAGGATGCTCCTCGTAACACATAATCCATGAAATATCCCACAAAGCCCTTAGAGTACAAAGAAGCCTTCCTGACATAGCCCTTTTTCCTCGTCATCATTTTACTTCAAATGTCTTAAAGCAATGAATTTCTTCTTGATGCTCCAAACTTGGAACTACCAGCCAATCTGAGATAGAATCATAGAACAGTTAGGGTTAGAAAGGACCTTAAGATCATCTAGTTCCATCCTTCTGTCATGGTCAGGGACACCTCACATTAGACCACGTCACCCAAGACTCCATCCAGACTGGCCTTGAACACTACCAGGGGTGGGGAAGCCACAACTTCTTTGGGCAGCCTGTTCCAGTACCTCACCACCCTTACAGTAAAGAACTTCTTCCTTATATCTAACCTAAACTTCCTCTTTTAACCCATTACCCCTTGTCCTGCCACTCCAGTCCCTACTGAAGAGTCCATCCCCAGCATCCCTATAGGCCCGCTTCAGATACTGGAAGGCTGTTATGAGGTCTCCACGCAGCCTTCTCTTCTCCAGGCAGAACAGCCCCAACTAGCTCAGTCTTCATATGGGAGGTGGTCCAACCCCCTTATCATCCTCGTGGCCTTCCTCTGGCCTTGCTCCAGCAGCTTCATGTTCTTCTTAGGTTGAGGACACCAGAACTGTGCGCAGTAATCTAAGTCTTGAATGCATTACTGTTCAGTGGGAAATGAGCAGCAAATGCAATACTTGACATGGAGCAAGAACGGAAGAAAAGAAAAACTTCCTCACTACTGTGCAGCAAGGTGAACCCAGTTCATTTTGTCAGATTTCTGAACTGAGAAGTTTATATAGCATAAATGTAAATAATATGCCGATGGAATAATTAAAGGAGAAGTATCAGGTCATAGCTGTCCAACCTGAAAATTTGCTTTGAAACAAGCATTGTTTGAAATTTCAAAGATATTTACAAATCTAATTTGACAACTGAGTAGGCCATAAGGTTATTGTCCAACTTATGCAAGTGAAAGTGAATGTATTTGCACCTGCTTTTAAGAGCTAGATATACCTGACTAGACTCCTTCTATTTGTGCAGTGATTTACCATTGTTCCATTGCTTCCTTTAGCACTTCATAAGCATCCCTTCTAGTTAAGAAAAAGATTTTCTTGCACTACAATTATTTATTTCTTTAGGGGGCGTGGGTTCAGACTGGAAAATCCTTTGAAGAAAATGTTAGTTTTGGAACTTTTCAAGTAATAATTCTTAGTTTATCGTAATGAAGAACATAATGGCGAAATAAAAAAAATATATTTTATTGTGAAAACATTACACTGCTTTTATAATTATTTTCAACAAACCAAATAAACTTTCATGAATTAAGAATGCAACTCTGACAATGCCAGTTTGGACTTTCTGAAGTTCTAGCTTAGAGTGAACTGAAACTTCAGACAGTTATGCTCTATTGAGCACCAATGGAAAAGTTTTTAACACCAAGAGAAAAATTTCGTAACACTACACTGTGGAACATAGCTAAAAGCATCTAGTAAATTCATGCTATATCAACTTCTATTCTTCCTTTAAATACCTCTACAAGAAAAGTGTTTTTCATCTCTAAGTGGCCTCTTACACTGTCACTGGAAATGGCCTGGGTCCACCTTCTTCATTCCTTCCAATAAGGTATTTATATGCGTAAGATCACCATGAGCCTTCTCTTCTGCAGGCTGAACAGTCCCAGCTCTCTCAGCCTTTCCTCATATGTCATATGCTCCAGTCCCTTAATTGTCTTCATGGCCCTTCACTGGATTCTCTCCACTATGTCTGTGCCTGTCTTGTACTGGAGAATCCGGAACTGGATATAGCACTTCAGATGTGCCTCACCATGGCTTGGCAAAGGGGAATGATAGCATACCCTGACCTGCTGTTGATGTGCATCCTCATGCAACCCAGAATATCATTAGCTATCTTTGCTGAAAAGGCAGTGTTGTGTTTCATGTTCAACTTTGTATCTACCAGAAGTCACAGGGCCTCTTCTACAGAGCTGCTTCTGAGCTGGATGGCCAGCATCATGCCCTGGTACATAGGGTTATTCCTGCACAGATGAAGGAGTTGACACTTCCCTTTGTTAAACTTCATGAGGCTCACAGAATCATACAACCATAGAACGGTTTGAGTTGGAAGACAACTTAGAGATCATCTAGATCCGTCACCCTGCCATGGACAGGGACAACTTCTGCTAGACCAGGTCTCTCAAAGCCCCATCCAACCTGTCCTTGAACACTTCTGGGGTGGGGGGGGATATTTACCATTTATCTGGGCAACCTGTTCGAGTGGCTCACCACCTTCACAGTAAATAATTTATTTCTAATATCTAATCTAAATCTACACTTTTTCAGTTTGTCACTATACTCTCTGACAAAAGGTCTCTCCCAGTCTTTCCTGTAGGTTCCCTTTAAGTCCTGGAAGGCTTCTATAAGATCTCCCCGAAACCTTCTCTTCTCTAGGCTGAACAACCTCTACTCTCTCAACAAGTCCTCACAAAGGTAAGTGCTCTGGCGCCCTGACCATCTCTGTGGCCTTCCTCTGGAGCTGCTCAACTGCCTTTCTTATGCCTGGGGGCCGCAAGGCTGAACACAGTACTACTGGTGCGGTCTCATGAGAGCAGAGAAGAGGGAGAGAATCGCCTCCCTTAGAATCATAGAATAGTTAGGGTTGGAAAGGACCTTAAGGTCATCTGGTTCCAACCCCCCTGCCATGGGCAGGGACACCTCCCACTAAACAATGTCACCCAAGGCTCTATCCAACCTGGCCTTGAACACAGCCAGGGATGGAGCATTCACAGCTTTCCTGGGCAACCCACTCCAGTGCCTCACCACCCTTTCAGTAAAGAACTTCCCTTGACCTGCTGGCCATGCTTCTTTTTATGTATCCCAGGATATCATTGGCTTTTTGGGATGTGAGCTTACATTGCCAGCTCATATTCAGTTTTTCATCTATCAATTACCCCCCAAGTCCTATTCCACAGGGCTGCTCTCAATTCACTTAGCACCTAGCCTGCATCCATGTTTGGGATTGTACCAGCCCAGGTCCCCATCATCCCATTTCTCCATCCTATCGAGGTCACCCAAATGGGCTTTCCTAACACCATAGTTGGACTATGTCTCCCTTCCAGGTCCCCTGAGTTTATCTCAGTTACTCATGTGCTTCCTTTTTCTGCTTGTTTTTTGTCAGGAGTGCCTTGCTCATCCATACAGGCCTCTCTGCCTTTGATTTTTAGCACATTGAGATTGACAGCTCTTGAGTTTGGAGGAAATGACTTTTGCAAATCAACCATCTGTCCTGGACTCCTCTTCCTTATCTGTGTGCATATGTTAGGAATAGGCTTATCTCTGTCTTATTTCTTGACTTTGAGGTCTTTCCTGTCCAGTCCACCATATGTCCTTTGCTCGTCACCTTGGTCTGCCACTTCACCACTTCTTTGTGAGTTTTCATTTCCCTTTGCTGTTGTCCCTGTTCTGAGTCTGTCCTCCATGTTGGCCACCCTGTTGATAAACATGTTTGCCCTGCTTGCTCAGTTTGGTCTCACCTCTCCCTAGCAGTCCTTGATTCTCAGATTCCCATGGCTGTAAAAGCTGAATCCCTGTTGCCAACACCATCTGTGCAACCAGGTGTTGACCTGCAGAACCTAGTCTTCCTCAAGCCTTCCACCCTCCCTGGCAGGATTACAGACAAGCCCACCTAGGCCCTGGGGCCTTGGAATTCACCCAAGAGCCATGTAGTCACTCTTGTTACAATTCACAAAACCATTTAGGCCAAAACAAAAAGGTGAAACAAAGGAGTCAGTTTTCTAAAGCTGTTCATATTTCAGGGGAGGTGGGAGAGAGAAAAGAGAAAGGAACATGGATTTCATTTCCTTTCCTGTACTCAAAGATTTGACATTTGCAGAATTTTCTATTAGGTTTGCAAATCTTCTCTTCTTGTAGCCCTTAAGGAAAAAGGAAAAAAAATGTGAATCCACAATTTAAACAAAAAACATTCCCTGCCATTAGCATTTCTTTGATGATGCTTTGGTTTATTGTTGTGCATTAACTTCTGTATAATCACATAACTGTTAAAACATTCATATAAATAATGCATTTGGAAGAGAAAGTAAACAGTGTGTCTTCTATTCTCCAGCAAATGTAGTGGGACCCTCTGGCTTGACTTCAGTGCTAAAGCTGCTTTTCTGCCTCAGGGTAACTAACGCCTCTTAACAAAGTTGAAGTAAGCAGGGAAAATAAAAGAACTTCCATTTTATCATGAGATAAATTTGATAGGTCAGCCCTAAACCTCTCAGTGAATGTTCTCTATGATGAAAATAATGTGTCTTGTCTTCACTGGGATACCTCAAGGGAGCAGAAAAGACAAGCACCATTTGTAGGCCCCCTTCCCCAGGTCCTCTTGGGTTTTCCTTTTGTGAAAGTTTCTGATAGGAGCTTCTATAAAGTCACAGAACAGAGTTGCCTGTGTCTGACAGCTGGTTTTTGCACTAAATGAAAGTATTTCTCAAGTACAATCCTCTCTTCTTTCTCCCTTTCAAACCCTTACAGTTTAAAAAAGCCAAACCCTTCAGTATTTGGCACAGTTTTAGCTCCAAGATCCACAGCCACATTTGAAAACTGCAGCTTCTAATAAGCTAATATTACAGTTAGAAAAAGGTCGTGTCACTTTGAAAAAGACAGATATAACTGGAATGGAAACAATTGAATTATGCACCTCTGCGCCTCATTCAACATCCCCAGCTCTTTCCCTTTGCACATCCCAAACTCTGCCTTTACCAGTTTAATCACTTCACTCAGCCAATTTCCAGCATGTCAGGATTCGTTGAGGCTCCTGGGCAGCAGCACTCCTTCTGTCCCTGGTGAGTCTGGGATGCTCAGAGAAGCTGCCTGTGTATAGATAACAGGAGCAATTTGGTCTGCAGCGATTCTATGGGCCATGAGCATAATAAAACATCTTTCTGCTTGGAAGTTCAACCCAGACAGTGCTCCCACATATCATATTGTACTGGGACATTTCCTGAGGAACATACTATGCATTTCAGAGCAAAAGAATGAATACCCACCCTGAATGGAAAAAGTAGCCCAGTTTGTTCATCCCTGGTCCTACTGCAATGAGATCAGGATCAGCATGTACTAATCTCTAAGTCTTCCTATGCTCTAAGCCTACGTTTCTATCAATTCCAGGAGCATCTCCAGCTGTTACTGTCCACAGAGAGCCAGACTTTCTATATTCCTCATGAGGCTTGCCCTAGACAAGATTAGAAATTACTAATAGTAAAATGTTAGCAGATCTCAGAACTCCCCTCTACATTGCTACTTCTACCAGTATGATCAGTGGGTGAGTGGGAAATGCCTAACATGACTTCCTTGTGTACAGATAGCTTGGGAAGGCATGGAGTATCTACATTTTCCAAAGATTCTTCAGTTTTCTGCCTTTGCTGTCCAACTTATGGTATCACTAGTCTTTCTGTCTTTGTGAAAGCACAGTTGTGTCTGTCATCAACTTTGGGTGATAAGATCAGATTTTGAACTTGGATGCAAACCACATGGCGATCCCCTAAAGAAAAGAAAGACAATAAAAAGCCTTCAGTATTAGTTTTGTTTCTTCTGAGCCTCATTAGGCACTTTGCCAGTGACTAGTCAGGTACAAAGGGGCAAGGACTCAGAGACTGGCCTCAGAGGTCCTGCCTTCCATCTGTGAGGGGTAAGTGTGAACCGTAAGCCAAATTCATTTAGTTCCTTTTACATAATTGTCAGCTTCACTCAAACGGTTTCTTCTCCTTGGTTGTAAGGGAAGACAGTCAATTGTTGTTCTATTCACTTTGTCACATAAACCCATCTGACAGGCATGACAGCAACTGCTTGCTAATTATAGAGCAAAATTTGCAGTGCAAGGTTTGTTGTGCCAACGGTCCCCAGAACAATCCTGGGATTGTTTTATGAGAAGATTGGGCAGTCAGGGTTGAACACTTTTGCTTCAATTATCCCCATGTGCTGTCATGGCTTGGAGCTGCTCTAGTGGAATGAAGAGAAGAAAATGAATGAGCTCTGCTCCAACCCTGGGAGAGGTTGCTGAACCCTGAATGGCTTGTTTTGTTGTATCTTTGTTAGCTGCTAATACAGATATCATTGCCTGGTAGTGGCACTGAAACTGAGGGTCCTATTAGCAACTTCTATGCTATGTCCAGGGATTTATATCTCTACTGCAAAGACTTACTCTGGAGTGAAACTCAGCATATAGTCTCAGCTAAACCCAGCTCTCTATTTTCCTGTACTTTGGGTGACCTAATAAAGTTTGGGTATTGCTGGCATTGGATGCAGTTGGTTTGCTGATTTTATCAAGATGATGAATTGATTTGGGGATGAGGGGTGGCTAACAGAAAAGTTAATTTCACTGGGGTGGAGTTAAAAAAATATCAAAGAATTAATTGTTTAATGTAGGAATCGGAATGATGTGCAGACACCTAAAAAAATGATTCTAAAAGAATAAATGTAACGAGCTGATCATAAATCAGAATTATCCTTTCTCAGAATATTCCAAAAGAAAACTAATTCCTACTGAAGTTACTGGGACACACATTCTCTGCTTCTTACATGACCTGGTTTTTCCAAGCACCTTCATGCGCACCAGCTAGTTACGCTGCTCAAGAATTTCCTCTTTATAACCTGAGAACACTTGTGTGGCTGTCATTTCCAACAGATATTCAGTGATAAATAAAACTTTGAGAAGGGGCCAATGTTTGTTTCTTGCAGGCAGTAAGTTATTCCAGAACATAACATCCCTTTGCAAAAAACATGACTCAAAAAAGCCCCACCATGGACTTCAGCATCTGCACATACCCCATGTCTGGCTACCCCCAGAGACAGCTCAGCTGAGCTCTCTGCTGCATCAATCCTTCTCTTGCTCCCCTTTCACCCTTTGCAGAGCTCAGCAGGTCACAGCAGAACCAGTCCAGTTTACAAGCCCAGCAGAAAACTAATTGATCTTTCTGCTGAGTTAGTTTTCTAGCAGATGGTACATTGCATCAGTTCACCAGGCTGTCAGACAAGCCAGAGCCAGAGGGGTCTCACAGCCAGGGGTAACAGTGTAAGCAAACCTTTTGTTTGTAGCTAGGTACCTAGATCAATCCCCTGAAACTTTTAGCCACATCCTCTTGTTTCTTAGATTTACAGCATGGATTTGGATTGCATGGATGGAAGACTTATGCCACAGGTCCACTAAAAGTTTACGTTGAGCCCTCCAGAGCACTGAAGCAGCATACCTCTACAATAGCAACAAATACTACTCTTTACCATCGCTTGTAAAGACTCCTGAAGGAGACATTCTTCTCTTTCATAGATGTGAATTATGTGACATGATCCATCTTAACTACAGGCAGGCACGGTATCCTCCCCTGTTCAATGGAGATTATTGCTGTTCTCACCGGAAAAGTTTTGGGAAGACAGGAGGAACTCTAGAAAACCTAAGGTCTTACCAAATCTGAATTTCTTAGCAGGAAGTCTCTTTTTACCAATTCCCAAGCCCCAGTAGCCACAGATATGACCTTTTCAGAAACATCTTCCAAAGGTCTGTGGTATTGAGAGAAGACAAGTGGGAGAGCAAAGAGATGAATAAAGAAGTAGGAGGTGTCCTGGCATTTACCAGGTGTACCAAGCCAATTCAGTACACTGTAATGCAACTCTGACTTGATCTAGCATGGAAAAGCACCAGAAAAGACCAATAGATTTTTTCACAAAATGTCCTTGCAGCAGTTCTGCTCCTTGTAAATAACCACAGGAGTAAAAAGAAGTATCTCAGGCTTTGGTTATATTCCTTTAGCACCTCAGAATATTTCTAGCTGCCATCAAAATAATTCTTCCCCTTCCAGAAATGGATTTAAAAAGCCAAAGGTAGTGCAGCTTATGGGCATCCCCATTCCAGTGGTTAGCTGCAGTGTGCATGTTAATGCAATTAAACCTGAAGCTCCTTAGCTGTACTGGAAACATATCCTTCTGCACTGGAATTCACCAAAGAAATGTGGGTCTAGTCCTGCCAAACTTGCCCAGCTCTAGCTAAGAGTTGCAATTTTTCTGTTTCAGTTAATTTGTATTTGGCCTGGATTTTAGCCACTACAGAATTCATTAGAGTTTGCAGTATCTGTCAGACAGGTTCACTGAGGAGCATAAGTCTACTGTCAACCTAGACGGATCTTCCACTGGAAGAGTCACCTGGACCTTCATTTCCCACTGGTCCCCACTACTCTGAGTATTCCCCTTGCATCTGCTCTTTGTACAGGTGTGTTTTGAGTGAGTGGAGTACTAATTTAGATGAGGAGCGACCGTTTTGCTATGATCAAATGTGCACACTACAAGACATGCTACACAGGTACTGATCAGCACAGGCCAACCATCATGACTGTAGAAAACGGAGCTCCTAATTGTGTTTTTCAGATTAAAGCAACCAAAGAACGGCACCCATTCTCTTGGAGAACATCAGATTCACCTCCAACATGACATGAAAATTATGGGTATGGTTCAAGGAGCTTCAAAACCTGCAGCTCCAGGGATACTGGGGCTAAAAAAGGAATGCAAAGGGGAGCACAGAACTGTACCATCATTTCTCCTTCAAAATCTTTCTCATCCTGGACACTCATTCAGATGCAGAGCATCAGTCTCAGCTCAAGAATGCAAAGCAAATTACGGTTAGGGTTAGGTTTCAGAGACCCACAAAGACTACAGCTCCAGGAACACGGGGGATGACAAAACCATGCCAAAGGAGGTGTAGGCTTTGTGACTCTGTGAATACTACCCCTATCTGCAACCCTAAGCCTAATTGGCATGGCATTTTGGATCTGAAGCTTATGTCTTCCAGCCAAATGGGTGTCCCATCTAAGAAAGGTGTTGAAGGAGCAATGCTGGTGCAAGGCCAAGCTCTCATTCGACTACCTTTTTCAGCCTTAGCATCCCTGAATATGTAGACTTTCTGTCTCTCCAAATGCTAACCCTAACCATAATGCTAATTTACATGGCATCCTAGAACTTTGGCTAACATTTTCCAGCTGAATGGGTGTCCCAGAGGAGAAAGGTGTTGAAGGAGCAATGTTGGTACACTGCAGAGATCCTCTTGGCATGCCTTCAGCAGCACCAGTATTCCTGGAGTTGCAGTCTTTGTGGCTGTCTAAAACCTACCCCTACCACTAACCCCCATCCTAACCCTAATTTGCATGGCATCCTGGATCTGAGGTTGATGACCTCCAGCCAAATGCATGTCCCAAATGAGAAAGCTGTTAAAGGAGCATTGTTGGTGTAGTGCCATGCTCCCTTTAACATGCCTTTTTCAGACCTGGTATCCCTGACACTGTAGGCTTTCTAGCTCTCTGAACACTAACCCTAACCCTAATTTCCATGGAGGTTTAAAGCTGAGGCTGACATCCACCATCTGAATGGATGTCCCTGATGAAAAAGCTGTTGGAGGAGCAATGATGGTACACTGCCATTCTCCCATAAGCATGCCTTTGGCAACCCGAGTATCCCTGATTCTGTAGGCTTTCTGGATATCTGAAGCTACCTGACCCTAATTTCCAATGCACTCTGAAGCTGATGTTGATTTCTGTTCTCCAGCAAAACGGGTGTCCCACACGAGAAAGATGTTGAAATAGCAGTATTGGTGCAGTGTCATGCTTCCCTCGGCATTCCTTTGGTAGAACAACTATCCCTGGAGTTACAGGCTTTGTGGCTCTCTGAGCCCTACCCAATCCATAACTCTAACACTAACACTAATTTGAACAGCATCGGGAAGAAAAGGCTGACTTCATTCAGCCAAATGGGTGTCCCACAGAAGAAAGGCATTGAAGAAGGAAATTTGGTGCAGTGCTGTGCTCCCTTTTCATGCCATTAGCAGTCCTAGTATCCCTACATTTGTAGGCTTTTTTGCTCTCTGAATGCTAACTCTAATCCTAATTTGCACGGCATTCTGGATCTGAGGCTGATATCCTATAGCCAAAAGGCTGTCCCCACCATAAAGGTCTTAAAGGATCAATATTGGCATAACGCAGAGCTCCCTTTGGCATGCCTATTTCAGCCACAGTATCCCTGAAGTTGTAGGCTTTGTGGCTCACTGATACCTAACTCTATCCTAAACCCTAACTCTAACACTAATTTCAATGGCATTTTGGAGCTGAGGCTGATGTCTTCCAGCTGCATGGGTGTCCCAGATGAGAAAGCTGTTGAAGGAGCAATATTGGTGCAGTGCCATGCTTTCCTTTCCATGTCTATTACTGCCCTAGGATCCCTGATGCTGTAGGCTTTCTGACTCTCTGAAAACTAGTCCTAAACCTAAGCCTATTTAGTATGGCATTTTGGAGCTGAGGCTGACAACCTCTAGCTGAACAGGTGTCCCAGAGGAGTAATGTTGGTGCAGTGTCGTGCTCCCCTTGTCATGCCTTTTTAAGACCTAGTATCCCTTCATCCATAGGCTTTCTGGCTATCTGAATGCTAACCCTAACTGTAACTTCCAGTGCACTTTGAAGCTGAGGTTGGTGTCCTACAGCAAAATGGGAGCCCCACATGAGAAAGGTGTTGAAGGAGCAATGTTGGTGCGTTGCCGTTCTCCCTCTGGAATTCCTTTGGCAGAACAAGTATCTCTGGAGCTGTAGCCTTTGTGCCTCAGTTTATCCTACTCCTATCCCAAACCCTAACCTTAATTTTCATGGCATTTTGGAGCTGAGGCTGGCGTCCTCTAGCTGAATGGGTGTCCAAGTGGAGAAATGTGTTGAATTAGCAATATTGGTGCAGTGTCGTGCTCTCCTTGGCGTGCCTTTTCCAGCCCTAGTATCCCTGTTGCTGTAGGCTTTGTGGCTCACTGAATGCTAATCCTAAACCTAACCTTTATTTGCATGGATTCTTAGAGCTCATGATACCATCCTCCAGTCAAATGGGTGTCCCAGATGAGAAAGCTTTTGAAAGAGCAATGTTGGTGCAGTACTGTGGTCCCTTAGTATGCCTATGTCACCTCTCCAGCTAAATGACATCCTCCAGCTAAATGGGTGTTCCATATGAGAAAGGCGTTGATGGAGCAATGTTGGTGCAGTGCTGTGCTCCCCTTGGTATGCCTTTGGCAGAACCAAAACCAGTGGAGCTGTAGTCTTCATGGCTTACTGTACCCTAACCCTATCGCTAGGACTAACCCTAATTCCCATGGCACCTAGCAGCTGAGGCTGACATCCTCTTGCCAAATGGGTGCCTTAGATAAGAAAGGTGTTGAAGGATCAGTGTTAGTACAGTGCCATGCTACCCTTGACATGTCTTTGACAGCATTGGTATCCCTGGAGTTGTAGGCTTCATGGCCTTCTGAACCCTAACCCTATTGCTCTCCCTAATCCTAATTTCCATGGCATCATGGAGCTGAAGTTAATATCTTCCAGCTGAATGTTCCAGATAATAATGGTATTGAAAGGGCAATGTTGGTGCAGTACCATGTTCCTCCTGTGTTGTTGTTTAAGCCCCGTAGGTAACACACAACCACACAGCTGCTCACTCGCTCCCTGTGTTTCTTAATACCTCCATTCCTGGAGGGATGGGGAGGAGAATTGAAAGAATGTAACATCCATGGGTTGAGATAAGAACAGCTCAGTAATGAGGGTCTAATACAAAATCACTACTCCTACCACCAATAATAATAATCATAAGGGAAATAACAAGGGAAGTGAATACAACTGCTCACCACCTGCTGACTGATACCCAGCCCAACCTGAGCAGCGATCTGGGCCTTCAGGGTAACTCCCCTCAGTTTATATACCAGGCATGACCAGCTGTGTCATAAAATACCCCTTTGGCTCAGGTGTCCTGTCTCTCCTTCCTCCCAACTTCCTTTGCCCTCCTTGCTTACAGAGCATGAGAGTCCTTGATCAGAGTAAACATTACTTAGCAACAACTAAAAACATCAGTGCGTTATCAGCTTCATTCTCAGGCTAAAGTCAAAACCACAGCACTGCATCAGCTACTAAGAAAGAAAAATGCCTGCTACTGCTGAACCCAGGACAGTATCCACCCCTTATTCCATACCATTCACATCATGCTCAGATCGCATATTTTAAAATGTACCATCGTTTTTTGTCTCTCATACACACACGCACGCACAAAGAGACAGATATCATACCTTAGTCCATGGACCAATCAATCCCTATAAAGTTGCTGAATTCATCCAGTCCATGATGTCAGGCTCCATCTCTTGTAATAGCCTTTCAGAGCAGGAGAGATGGTGTGTAGTGTTGGATTGCTGCCTGCTGATGACACCACCAAACTCGTCTGGTCATTGCTGAGCTTGTCAGGTTTCATCCAACTTCATTCTTTTCTGGGGTGATGATCAGAGGGAAGTCAGGGTCAGTTGCTGATGACTTGAGGACAGTTCTGCTGCTGCTGGCTTTTCCCATGACTTTATTCTCCACTGATGATCATGATACCACATCTTCTTTCAAAGCTCAGAGTGGTGGAGATGGGCATCTAGCTGATGGGTTATGTAAATGTTATATAGCAGGCAACAGCATATAATTGAGTTCATTGGCTGTTTTCCCCCCAAATTAAACCCCCTTGAGGTACACATTGGACTTCCCCATCTGCCTGCATTATCCACCAAGTATATCCAGCTCTCTGAGAAAACCCCAAAGGGGGTTTGCCTTTACCTGAAGCAGGAATAACCCAGACTGTCTTCCCCAGCGAATTCTTTATGCGCACCACAGGAACTTTATCTCCTTCTACAGTACGTAAAAGTTCTGATTGGGCTGGGCCAGCAATGTTGGCAGATCTTCTGGTGTTGACCAACCAGGTGGCTTTTGCTAAGTGTGCATACCAATGTTTGAAAGTCCCACCACACATTGCTCTCAGTGTAGTTTTTAACAGCCCATTGTACCGTTCGATTTTCCCAGAGGCTGGTGCATGGTAGGGGATGTGATGTACCCACTCAACACCATGCTCTTTGGCCCAAGTGTCTACAAGGTTGATCCACAAATGAGCCCCATTGTTTGACTCTATTCTCTCTGGGGTGCCATGTCACCACAAGACTTGTTCCTCAAGGCCCAGGATACTGTTCTGGGCAGTGGCGTGGGGCACAGGGTGTTTCCAGCCATCCTGTGGTTGCTTTCACCATGGTAAGTACATGGGTCTTGCCTTGGCAGGTCAGTGGGAGTGTGATATAGTCAATCTGCCAGGCCTCCCCATATTTGTACTTCAGCCGTCATCCTCCATACCAGATAAGCCTTAACCACTTGGCTTGCTTAATTGCAGCACAAGTTTCACATTCGAGAATAACCTGAGCAATACTGTCTGCCTTGATTGAGGTGTCAGGAGCCCACTGGGCTAAAAATAATTCACCCTTATGTTGCCAATCTAAACCCATCTGAGCCACTTTAACCTTAGCAGCTTTATCCACTTGTTGGTTGTTCTGGTGTTCCTCCGTGGCCTGACTCTTGGGTACATGAGCATCTACATGGCGTACCTTCACCACCAGGTTCTGTACCCGGGCAGCAATATCTTGCCACGGTGCAGCAGCCCAGATAGGTTTACCTCTGCGTTGCCAGTTGCTCTGCTTCCATTGCTGTAACCACCCCCACAGGGTATTTACCATCATTCATGAGTCAGTATAGAGATAAAGTACTGGCCACTTTTCTTGTTCAGCAATGTCCAGGGCCAGCTGGATGGCTTTCACCTCTGCAAACTAACTCTGTTCATCCTCTCTTCCAGCAGTTTCTGCAACCTGTCATAGGGACTCCTTCAGCTGCCTTCCATCTCCAATGCTTACCAGCAATACAAAAGGACCCATCAGTAAATGAGGCATATTGCTTCTTAATTTCTGACAGTTTATTATATAGTGGGGCCTCTTCAGCATACATCACCTCCTTCTCTGGTGACATTTCAAAATCTGTGCCCTCTGCCCAGTCCATGATGACTTCTAGAATTCCTGGACAACTGGAATTTCCTATTTGAGCTCTTTGTGCAAATAGTGTGGCCCACTTACTCCATGTAGCATTAGTTGCTTGATGTATAGAGGAAACCCTGTCTTTGAACATCCAGCCCAGCACTGGCAACTGAGGTGCCAGGAGGAGCTATGCTTCAGTGCCAATCAATTCTGAAGTAGCTCAAACCCCTTCATAGGCTGCCAGTATCTCTTTCTCAGCTGGGGTATAGCTGGCCTCAGATCCTCTGTATTCCCAACTCCAAAAGCCGAGGGGTCAACCTTGAGTCTCCCCTGGAGCTTTCTGTTAGAAGCTTCAGGTAGGACCATTCTCCTCAGCTGTGGTATAAGGCACATTTTCATATCATGCCCAGTCCAGATTGGTCCAAGGGCTACTGCACAAACTATCTCCCATTTAATTTGTTCAAAGGCTTGCTGTTGCTCGGGGCCCCACTTGAAATCATTCTTCTTCCAGGTCACGTGATAGAGAGGGCTTACAATCAGACTGTAATTTGGGATGTGCATTCTCCAGAACCCCACAACACCTAAGAAAGCTTGTGTTTCTTTCTTATTAGTTGGTGGAGACATTGCTGTTACCTTAGTGATCACATTTATGGGGATCTGGCAATGTCCATCTTGCCATTTTCTTGCTAAAAATTGAATCTCCTGGGCAAGTCCCTTGAGCTTATTCCTTTTTATGGCAAAACTGGCCTTCAGAAAGATTTGGATTATTGTCCTTTCTTTCTCAAAAGCTTCTTCTGCTGTATAGCCCCACAGAATAATGTCATCAACGTATTGCAGGTGTCCCCGAGCTTACCCCTGTTCCAGTGCAGTCTGGATCAGCCCATGGCAGATGGTAGGGCTGTGTTTCCACCCCTGGGGCAGTCAGTTCCAAGTGCACTGGATGGCCCTCCAAGTAAAAGCAAACTGTGGCCTGCACTCTGCTGCCAAAGGAACTGAGAAAAATGCATTGGCAATATCAGTTGTGGCATACCACTTGGCTGTCTTTGACTCCAGTTCATACTGAAGTTCTAGCATGTCTGGTACGGCAGCACTCAATGGTGGTGTGTCTTCATTCAGGCCATAATAATCTACCATTAGTCTCCACTTTCCGTTAGACTTTTGCACTGGCTATGTGGGATATTAAAGGGTGAGTGGGTCCTGCTGATCACTTCTTGGCTCTCCAGACTATGGATCAGCTTATGGATGGGAATCAGAGAGTCTAGGTTGGTGTGATATTGCCTCCAGTGCACTGTTGTGGTCGTGATGGGCACTTGCTGTTCTTTGGCCTTCAGCAACCCCACAACAGAAGGATCCTCTGAGAGACCAGGCAAGGTGGACAGCTACTTAATTGCCTTAGTCTCTGAGGCAGCTATACCAAAAGCACATCGGTATCCTTTTGGGTCTTCAAAGTACCCTCTCTGAGATAGTCTATGCCAAGGATGCATGGAGCATCTGGACCAATCACAATGGGTGCTTTTGCTGCTCATTCCCAGTTAGGCTTATTTCAGCCTCCAGTACGGTCAGCTCTTGGGATCCTCCTGTCAATCTAGAAACACAAATGGCTTCCACCTCTTGGCAGTTCGATGGCATAAGGGTACACTGAGCACTGGTATCGACTAGAGACCTGTGGGACTGATGTGTCAGACCACCTGATCCACACAGTCCGTTTGTCCCTCTCTTCTACCTGGTTGGTTACCTTTTATAGTGATCATAAAATTCTTCACTTACGTCTTGTAGAAAGGGATTATTATTCCTCACCACAGGATTTGGTGTAAAATCAGCTCTTCCACTCCATCTGGGAAGCTGCTCACCAAATACTGGTGCAGCAACTTTCTTGGGAGGATCGTACTTGACCGTTGTTCTTGTCTTCAATTCACACACCTGTTCCTCCAGAACTGAGGTAGGTTTTCTATCCCACTTTCTCATGTCTTCCCTGTGACTTCGCAGGTAAAAACATAGGGCAGCTCATGGCATGTACCTCCTGTATCTTCTCTCTTGGCCAATAGGGTGCCTTCTGTTAATAACTGAGACAGGGGTTGGTACACAAGGGGAGGTGGATAGATCAGATAGATCATCTCTCAATTGTCTGAACTCCTGGGAGAGTTTTTCCAATGCTGAAATGATAGAAGGGGTGATATTATCTTCAAATTCTCAGAGTTGACACATCAATTCATAAACTGTTACTGGTGTCGTACTCCACTTAGCATGCGTTTGGCGGCACTGGAGCTTTAGGCTTTGTGTTTTTCTGAATGCCGATACTAACCGTAAACCTAATTTGCATGGCATATTGGAGCTGAGTCTGATGTCCTCCAGCCCAATGGGTGTCCCAGATGACAAAAGTGTTGAATGAGCAATGTTGGTTCAAGGATGTGCTCCCTTTGGCATGCCTTTGACAGCCCCATTATCTCTGGAGCTGTAGGCTTTGTGGCTCTCTGAACATTAACCCTAATCCTAACCCTTATTTTGCATGGCATCCTGGATCTGAGGCTGACATCCTTCAGCCAAATAGGTGTCCCAGATGAGACAGTAAATATTACTTAGCAACAGCTGAAAATATTGGTGTGTTATCAGTGTTGGTCTTAGGTTAAAGTGAAAACCACAGCAGTGCACCAGCTACTAAGGAGAAAAAAGACTGTTACAGCTGAACCCACGACAGCAGCAAAGAGTACAGCTTCAGGGATACTAGGGCTGAAAAAGGCATGCCGAGGGGAGCATGGCACTGCAACAACATTGCTCCTTCAACACTTTTCTCACCTGGGACACCCCTTAGGATGGAGGACATGAGCTGTAATTCCAAGGTGCCATGGAAATTAGGGATAGAATTAGCTATAAGGTTAGGGTTAGGGTTACAGATTAGTGTTACAGATCGGGTTAGCATTTAGAGAGCCACAAAGATTATGGATGCAGGGACACTAGGTCTGAAAAGGCAGGAAAATGGGAGCACAACACTGCACCAACATTGCTCCTTCAACCCCTTTCTCATCCGGAAAACCATTTGGCTGCAGGATGTCAGCCTTAGCTCCAAAATGCCGTGCAAAGTACGATTAGGGTTAGGTTTAGGGTTTAGAAAACCAGAAAGACTGTGGATGTGGGGATACTTAGGCTGAAAAAGGCAAAAGAAGGGGATCATGGCACTGCACCAGCCTTGCTCCTTCAACACCTTTTCCTCTGGGAAACCCATTCTGCTGGAGGACTCACCCACAAATGCAAGAAACCATAGAAATTCGGGTGATGGTACTGTTAAGGGTTAAAGAGCAACAAAGGCTAAAGCTTCAGGAATACTGAAGCTGAAAATGGCATGACAAGGGGAACATGGCAGTGCACCACATTGCTCCTTCAAGACCGTTCTCCTCTGAGACACCCATTAGGCTGGAGGACATCAGTATTAGCTCTGAGACACTGTGGAAATGAAGGTTAGGGTTAGGGTTAGCATTCAGAGCACACCAAAGCCTTCAACTCAACAGACAATGGCACTGCCAAAGAAATGGCAAGGCACTGCACCAAAATAGCTCCTTCTGCACCTTTCACCTCTAGGACACCCATTCAGGTGCAGGACATCAGCCTCAGGTCCAAAATGCCATGCATATTAAGGTTAGGGACAGGGTTAGAATTTAGATAGTGCAAAAGCCTATGGATGTAGAGATATTAGGGGTGAAAAGGGCATGCCAAGGGAAGTATGGCACTGCACCAACCTTGCTCCTTCAAAATATTTCTCACCTGGGACACACATTTGGCTGGAGAACTCAATCACAGATGCTGGAATCCATGCAAATTACAGTTAGTTTTAGTGTTAAGGAATAGAGAGGAGCAATGCCTAGGGCTTCAGGGATATTAGAGTGGAAAACGGCATGCCAGGGGGAGCATGGCACTGCACCGACATTGCTCCTTTAACAGAATTCCCATCTGGGACATCCGTTCAGGAAGAGGATGTCAGCCTCAGCTCAAAGACCCCATGAAAACTAGGGTTAGTGTTATGGTTAGCATTCACAGAGCCACAAAACCTAGGGATGCAGGGTTACTAGGCCTGAAAAAGGCATGCCAAGGAAAGCACGGCACTGCATCAACACTGCTCCTTCAACACATTTCTCATCTGTGACACCATTCACACGCAGGGCATCTGCCTCAGACCCTGGGTTCCATGCAAATTATGGTTAGGGTTTGGGTTAAGGATTAGATAGCCACAAAGCATACAGATTGAGAGACACTGAGGCTCCAAAAAACATGCCAGGTAGAACACGGCACTGCACCAACTTTGATCCTTCAACACCTGTCTCAAATGGGACACCCATTTGGCTTGAAGACATCAGCCTCAGCTCCAAGACACCAAGAAAATTAGGGTTAGGGTCAGGGTTCAGGATTAGAAAGCCAGAAAGCCTACAGCTTGAGGGATGCTGGGGTTGTCAAAAACATGCCACGCAGAGCACAGCACTACACCAACACTGCATTTTAATGGCTTTATCCCTTGGGACACCCATTCGGCTAGAGGATTTCAGCCTCAGATCCAAGACACCATGCAAATGAGGGTTAGGGTTAGGCTTAGCATTCAGAGAATCAGAAAACCTATTGATGCAGGGATACTAGGTCTTCAGAAAGCATGCCAAGGGGAACATGGCACTGCACCAATATTGCTCCTTCAACACCTTTCTTCCCTGGGACATGCATTCGGCTGCAGGACGTCAGCCTCAGAACCAAGACGCCATGCAAATGAGGGTCAGGGTTATCATTCAGAGAGCCTGAAAGTCTATGGATGCAGTGATACTAGACATTCAAAAGGCATGCCAAAGGGAGAACTTCACCAGCATTGCTTCTTCAAAACCTGTCTCCTCTGGGACATTCATCTGGCAAGTGGACATCAGCCTGAAATCCAGGATTATATGCATTAGGTTAGATTTAGGGTTAGCATTCAGAGAGACAGAAAGCCTATGTATACGGAATCTCTATCTGAGAAGGGCATGACCACAAGAGGCTGGCAGAGCACCAACATTGCCCCTTCAACACCTTTCTCCTCTGAGACTCCCATTCAGCTAGAGAACATGAGTGTCAGGTCCAAGACGCCATTCAAACTGCTGTTAGGGTTAGGGTTAGCTTTCAGAGAGCCACAAAGCCTGTGGATGCAGGGAAACTGTGGCTGAAAAAGGCATAATAAAGGGAACACAGCACTGCACCAACACTGCTCCTTCAACACCTTTCTCATCTGGGACACACATTTGGCAGGAGGCCGTGAGAATGAGGTCTAAGATGCCATCCAAATTAGTGTTAGGTTTCTGGTTAGCTTTCAGAAAAGTAGAAAGCCTACAACACCAGTGGTACTGGGCCTGCCAAAGGCATGCTAACAGGAGCATGGCACTGCATAGACTTTGGTCCTTTCTCACCTTTCACATCTGAGGCACACATTCACCTGGATAACTTAAGTCTCAGCACCAGGATGCCATGTAAATTAGGGTTAGGGTTAATGTTAGCGTTCAGAGAGCCAAAAATCCGACAACTATAGCCAAACTGGGGCTGCCAAAGGCATGTCAATTGGAGCACGGTACTACACCAACGTTTCTCCTTCAAAATCTTTCTTCTGTGGAACAGCCATTAGGCTGCAGGATGTCAGCCTCAGGTTCTGGATGCCATGCAAATTAGGGTTAGGTTTAGGTTAGCATTAAAAGAGACAGAAAGCCTATGGATGAAAGGATTCTAGGGCTGAGAAAGGCATGAAAAGTGTAGGAAGGCACTGCACCAACATTGTTCCTTCGACACCTTCCTCCTCTGGAGCACAAATTTGGGTGCAGGACATCAGCTTCAGCTGAAGTATGCCATGCAAATTAGGGTTAGGGTTAAGGTTCACAGAGCCAGAAAACCTGCATCTTCAGGGATACTGGGGCTGAAAAAGACATGCCAAGGGAGTAAGGCAGAGCAGCAACATTGCTCCTTCAACACCTTTCTCCTCTGGGACATCCATTCAGCAAGAGGATGTGAGAATCAGGTCCAAGAATCCATGAAAATGAGAGTTCAGGTGAGGGTTAGCATTCAGAGAGCCACAAAGACTATGCATGCAGGGATACTAGGTCTGAAAAAGGCAGGAAAATGGGAGCACAGCACTGCACTAATACATTTCAACTCCTTCAACACATATCTCATCTGGGAGAGCCATTTGGCTGCAGGATGTCAGCCTCAGCTCCAGGATGCCATGCACATTAGGGTTAGGGTTAGGGTTATGGTTTTGAGATACAGACAGACTACAGCATCTGAAATACAAGCATTAAAAAAGGCATGCCAACGGGACCATGGCACTGCGCCAACATTGCTCCTTCAACACCTTTCTCATGTGTGAAAGCCATTCAGCTGCAGGATGTCAGCCTCAGCTCCAAGACACCACGCAAAGTAGGGTTAGGGTTACAGTTAGGGTTTAGACAGCCAGAAAGACTACAGATGTGGGGATACTTGGGCTGAAAAAGGCATGCCAAGGGGATCACGGCACTGCACCAACCTTGCTCCTTCAACACCTTCCTCAAATGGTAAGGTGATGCAGCTGGTGGCCACCAGCCTCAGCTCCAAGAGGCCATGCAAATTAGTGTTAGGATTATGGCTAGCATTCATAGAGCCAGAAAGCCTATGGGTACAAGGATACCAGGGCTGAAAATGGCATTCCAAGGGGAGCACAGCACTGTGCCAACATTGCTCCTTCCACACCTTTCTCCTCTAGGACAGACACCCATCCGGCTGGAGGATGTTAGCCTCAGCTGCAGAATGGAATGCAAATTAGGGTTAGGGTTAGAATTCAGAGTGCCAGAAATCATAGAATCATAGAATAGTTAGGGTTGGAAAGGACCTTAAGATCATCTAGTTCCAACCCCCGTGGGACATGGGCAGGGACACCTCCCACTAAACCATGCCACCCAAGGCTCTGTCCAACCTGGCCTTGAACACTGCCATGGATGGAGCGTTCACAACTTCCCTGGGCAACCCATTCCAGTGCCTCACCACCCTAACAGGAAAGAATTTCTTCCTTATATCCAACCTGAACTTCTCCTGTTTAAGTTTTAACCCGTTACCTCTTGTCCTATCACTACAGTCCCTGATGAACAGTCCATCCCCAGTATCCCTCAGATACTGGATGGCTGCTATGAGGTCTCCATGCAGCCTTCTCTTCTCCAGGCTGAACAGCCCCAACTTTCTCAGCCTATCTTCATACAGAAGGTGCTCCAGCCCCCTGATCATCCTCTTGGCTCTCCTCTGGACTTCTTCCAACAGTTTCATGTCCTTTTTATGTTGAGGACACCAGAACTGTACACAGTACTCCAGGTGAGGTCTCACGAGAGCAGAGTAGAGGGGCAGGATCAGCTCCCTCGACCTGCTGGTCACGCTCCTTTTGATGCAGCCCAGGATATGGTTGCCTGTCTGGGCTGCGAGTGCACACTGAAGCCAGCTCATGTTCATTTTCTCATCAACCAACACCCCCAAGTCCTTCTCCGCAGGGCTGCTCTGAATCTCTTCTCTGCCCAACCTGTAGCTGTGCCTGGGATTGCTCCGACCCACGTGTAGGCCCTTGCATTTGGCATGGTTAAACTTCATAAGGCTGGCATCAGCCCACCTTACAAGCGTGTCAAGGTCCCTCTGGATGGCATTCCTTCCCTCCAGCTTATCAACCGAACCACACATCTTGGTGTCATCAGCAAACTTGCTGAGGGCGCATTCAATCCCACTGTCCGTGTCACCGACAAAGATGCTGAACAAGACCGGTCCCAAGAGTGATCCCTGAGGGACACCACTCGTTACTGGTCTCCAGCCGGACATTGAGCTATTGACTACAACCCTCTGCATGCAGCCATCCAGCCAGTTCTTTATTCACCAAGTGGTCCACCTATCAAACTGATGTCTCTCCAGTTCAGAGCAAGAATGTCATGTGGGACAATGTTGAATGCTTTGCACAAGTCCAAGTAGATGACATGAACTGATCACACAAACTCTATGTGTGCAGGTATACTAGGGTTGAAAAAGTCATGCCAAGGGCAACATGGCACTGCACCATCACTCTTTCAACACCTTTCTCCTCTGGGACACCCATACGGCTGGAGGACATCATCCTCATATCCAAGATGCCGTGCAAATTAGGGTTAGTTTTAGGGTTAGCATTCAGAAAGCCTATGGATATGGGGATACTTGGGCTAAAAAAATCATGCCAACAGGAGGATGGCAGAGCACCACCTTTGGTCCTTCAACACCTTTCTCCTATGGGACATTAATACAGCTGGAGGTTGTCAGATTTAGCTCCTAGGTGCCACTCAAATTAGAGTTAGGGTTAGGGTTAGCATTCAGAGAGTCAGAAACCCTACAACTGCAGGGGGACTGGGGCTGCCAAAGGCATGCCAAGGGGAGCACGGCACTGCACCAAAATTACTGCTTCATGACCCTTCTCTGACACCTCCTCAGGGGTGGGATGTCAGCTTCAGCTTCAGGATGCCATGCCAGTTAGGGTTAGGGATACAGTTAGAATTCACAGAGCCACAAAAACTATGGATGCAGGGATACTGTGGCTGAAAAAGGAATGCCATGAGAAGAATGACACTGCACCAACATTGCTCCTTCAACACACTTCTCATTTAGGAGACTAATTTGTCTGGAGGAATTCAGTCTCAGCTCCAGGATGCCATGCAAATTAGGGTTACATTTAGGGTTAGTATTCAGGAAGCCACAAAACCTATGTATGCCAGGTTACTATGACTGAAAAATGTCATGACAATGGGAGCACAGCACTGCACCAATATTGCTCCTTCAATACCTTTCTCCTCTGGAACACCCATTCGACAGAGAATGGCAGCCTCAGCTCCAAGATGCCGTGAAAATTAAGCTTAGGGTTAGCATTCAGAGAGCCAGAAATCCCACAACTGCAGGGATAATGGGGCTGCCAAAGGCAGTCTAGTGGGCCATGGCACTGCACCAACATTGCCCCATCAACAGCTTTTATATCTGGGACAATGATTTGACTGGAGAACGTGAGAATCAGCTCCAAGTTGCCATATAAATGATGGTCATGTGTAGGGTTAGCATTCAGAGATCCAGAAAGCCTACAACTCCAGGAATAATTGGGCTGCCAAACCCATGCCAAGGGGAGCAAGGCACTGCACCAACATTGCTCCTTGAACACCTTTTCACATGGAACACCCATTTGGCTGCGGGATGTTAGCCTCAGCTCCAGGATGCCACACAAATTAGGGTTCAGGTCATGGTTAGCATTCATAGAGCCACTAATCCTATGGATGCAGGGATACTAAGCCTGAGAAATGCATGCCAAGGGGAGCAAGACACTGCACCAACTCCTTCAACACCTTTCTCACATGGGACACACATTTGGCTGCAGGATGTTAGCCTCAGTTCCAGGATGCCATGGAAATTAGAGTTATGGTTAGGGTTAGCATTCACAAAGCCATGATGCTTGGACTGAAAAATGCATGCCAAGGGGAGCACAGCACTGCACCAACATTGTTCCTTCAACATATTTTGCATCTGGGAAATCCATTTGGATGCAGGACGTCAGACTCAGCTCCAAGATGTCAGGCAAATTAGAGTTAGGGTTAGGGCTTAGGCTTAGCATTCAGAGAGCCAGAAATCCTATGGATTTAGGGATAATGTGGTTGCCAAATTCATGCCAAGGGGAGCACCTTACTGCACCAGCCTTGCTCCTTCAGCAGGTTTCTCAACTGGGACACCCATACAGCTTGAGGATGTCAGCCTCAGCTCCACAATGCCATGCAAATCAGGGTTAGGCTTAGGTCTAGGCTTAGCTTTCACAGAGCCACAGAGCCACAAAGCCAACAACTGCAGGGATAATGGGGCTGCCAAAGCAATGCCAAGGGAAGCATGGCAGTGCACCACCATTGCTCCTTCAATACCTTTTGCATGTGGGACACAAATGCAGCTGGAGGACATGAGAATCAGATCCAAGATTCTATGTAAATTAAGGTTAGGTTTAGGGTTAGCCTCCAGAGAGGCAGAAAGCCTACAAATCCAGGGATACTGGTGATGCCAAAAGCATGTAAATGAAGGTACAGCTATGCACCAACATTGCTCCTTCAACACCTTTCTAATCTGGGACACCCATTCAATGGCGAACATCAGCCTCAGCTCCAAAACGCCATGCAAATTAGGATTAGGGTTAGGGTTAGCACTCAGAAAGCCAGAAAGCCTAGAGATGCAGGGTTACTAGGGCTGCCAAAGGCATGCCAAGGGGAGCAATCCACTGCACCAACACTGCCCCTTTTCTCCTCTGGGGCACCTATTCAGCTGGAGGACGTCATCCTTATATCCAGGATGCAATGCAAATTAGGTTTAGGTTTAGTTTAGCATTCAAAGAGCCACAAAGCCTGAAACTCCAGATACTGGTACTGCAAAAGGCATGCCATGGGGAAAATGGCACTGCACAAACATTGCTCCTTTAACACATTTTCATCTGGGACACGCATTTGGCTCGAGGATGTTAGACACAGCTCCAGGATGCCATGCAGATTAGGGTTAGGTTTATGGTTCAACTATCCACAAAGCCTACAATTGCAGGTCTGCTCATAACTGTCAGGAGAGAGGAGAAAATAATTTATGCCTTGATTCTCCTCAGCAGCCATTCACCATGCTGTGAAGTCTCTTTTGATCTCCCTTGTGCTATGGGTCACAGGTTCAACACTACCCACATCAATACCAGTGATAGGTAGCGGTCTTGAGCGCTGTACCAGGCTAGGGAATTTTCTTAGCATTAATCTGGGCCCTAGGAGAGTCTGATCAGCCTATTGGACCTTCTGTTCCTCTCAGGAGGGTATCACCTACAACTATTAATAGCCTTTTGCTCTTTGTGGAGGTGGTTGCAATATGGGGGCTATGCCTTTCTGACCATCACCACCTCCGGTACAGACAGATCTTCATCCGCCTCATCCATCAACTGGCCTCCCACATCCAGGGACTCATAACTGTTGTACCCGCACTTGGGAGGGCGAGGTGTGAAAGGGGGCATTTCACATGCCGTGATCATGGACTTGTATCCATTCAGTACTTTCTTTCCCTTGAGCTACTGCCTTCAGTCTGCCAGTAGGAGGACCCAAAACAGCCTGGATCTTGACTGCTTTCAGCTGGACACTGTTTTTTCTTAGGGAGACCAGAGAAGTTTGCACAAGAATATCTCCTTATTGGACTCAATAATGCTTCCTAAATTTCCACTTCTTCCTTTAGCTCTGCCACCAGGCTGAGCAGATCTGAAGCCACATCTGAGACTGCTGGTATCCCTATTGTTATCCAATATCAAAGACAGGCTCTGGTACTCACTGAAGCCTCAGACGTGTGGCTGCATGGAGGCATAAAGGACCTGCATCAGCGTAGTTACAACCTTCCTGCTGACTGCAGAGGACATAACATTACACCAGGTGTATACCATATACAAGCACCTCCTGGTAGGGTAATAAACACCAGTGGAGATAACCTCTTCAGCTTGGAAAGCTGGCAATGCCACTTCCTCCACCAGAATGGAAGTCCCAGATGAGATGGGTGTTGAAGGAGCAATGTTGGTGCAGTGCAGTGATCCAATTAACATGACTTTGGCAGAACAAGCATCCCTGCATCTGTAGGCTTTCTGGCTCTTTGAAGTCTAACCCTAATGCTAATTTGCACTGCATTCTGGAGCTGAGGCTGACGACCTCCAGCCAAATGGGTGTCCCGGATGAGACAGGTCTTTAAGAAGCAATGTTGGTGTAGTATTGTGCTTCTCTTGACTTGCCTTTGACAGCACTAGTATTCCTGAAGCTGTAGGCTTTGTGGCTCTCTCTATCTTAAACCTAACTGTAACCCTAATTGCATGTCATCTTGGAGGTGAGGCTGATGTCCTCCAGCTGAATGGGTGTCCCAGAGGAGAAAGGTGTTGAAAGAGCAAAGTTGGTGCAGTGCCACACTACCTTTGGCATGCGTTTGACAGCAACAGTATCCCTGCAGTTGTGGGCTTTGTAGCTCTCCGAACACTAACCCTAACCCTAATTTGCATGGCATCTTGGATCTGAGGCTGACATCCTCTAGCCAAATGGGTGTCCCACAGGAGAAAGGTGTTGAAGGAGCAACGTTGATGCAGTGTCACGCTCCCCTTAAAATGACTTTGGCTGCATCAGTATTGTTGCAGCTGTAGGCTTTGTGGCTCTCTGTATGCTAACCCTAACTTTAAATTGCACTGCATGTTGGAGCTGAGGCTGATGACCTCCAGCCAAATGGGTGTCGCAGATGAGAAAGGTGTTGAAGGAGCCATGTTGGTGAAGTGCCTTGCTCCCCTTGGCATGTTTTTTGCAGCACCAGTAAACCTGGATCTGTAGGCTTTTTGGCTCTCTGAACCCTAACCCTAACCCTAATTTACCTGACTTCTTGCTGCTGAGGCTGACGTCCTCTGGGTGTCCCAGACGAGAAAGGTGTTGAAGGAGCAATGATGTTGCAGTGTTGTGTTCCTTTGGCATGCCTTCTTCAGCCCATTTCCCTATTAAAAAAAAAAAAACAGATGGACCCAGTCCATTAATACATGGCTTTGTAGGTTTTTTGATAATGGGATGGCTGACAGGTCACCAGGCTTGCTGATGTTGGGTGGGATTCACCTTTTTTCACAGTTGGAAGAGGGTCTTTGCTTGTGAGCTAGTGAGGCTCTTTGACAGAGATTTAAACTAGACATGAAGTGGTAAGGGGATTACCAAGCTCACCTGTGAGAAGCTGTGGGATAAGGTTAGAGAGGCAGGGTGCTGGTGAGCTCCCTCAGCTGGTGGCTCTGAGACATTTTCATCACGCTGGAGTATACTTGAAACCTTAAGAAAACGAGAAAGGGGGCACATGGGGTAATAGGAGCCAGCAAGGGAACACCAGTGAAATACTTTAAAAGAGTTAAGAGTTGCTCCTCTAAGAAGGTGTTGAGACTGACATCCCAGCTGAAGTGCCTCTACATCAGTGCATGCAGCATGGGCAACAAACAGGAAGAGTTAGAAGCCAAGGTGAAGCCAGAAAGCTATGACCTGGTGGCTATTACTGAAACTTAGTGGGATAGATCCCATGACTGGAGTCTGGTTATTGACAGCTACAGGCTGCTGAGAAGGGGTAGACAAGGAAGGAAGGGTGGAGAGCTTCCCCCCTACACCAAGAGAGGTACAGAGTGTGAAGAGTTGTCTCTGAAGAACAGCCACAAGAAGTTGAAAGCTTACAGGTAAGAATAGAGACCAAGCCAACAATGGAAATGTTGTGGTTGGTGTCTACTACACCATCCCAACCAGGGGGAGACTACTGATGAAGCCTTCTTACTCCAGCTACAGGAGGCATTATGTTCACAGGCTCTTATCCTGCAAGGAACTCCAACCACCCTGACATCTGCTGGGAAAGTAACACAGCTAGCTTCAGGCAATCCAAGAGATTCCTGGAGTCCACTGAGGGTAACTCCTTAAGCCAGGTAAAAGACAACCCTATCAGGGGGGATGTGATACTGGACCTGATGGTCACCAACGCAAGTGAGCTAATTGGTAACATCAAGATTGGAGGCAGCTTGACCTGCAGTAATCATGCACTCATGGAGTTTGCAGTCCTGAGGGAGGTAGGACAAGCAAGAGTACAGTCAGGACCCCGAATTTTAGGAAAGCCGGCTTCCAGCTCTTCAAGGACTTAGCCAATAGGACCCCCTGGGAAACTGCCCTCAGGGACAAGGGAGCAGAATAGAGCTGTCAAATCTTTAAGGACGTTTTCTGTAGAGCACAAGAGCTCCCAACCACCAGGTGTAAGAAATCAGGAAAGGAAAGCAAGAGACTAGCATGGATGAGACAAGACCTGCTGATCAAACTAAAGGACAAGAAGGAAATGCACAGGCAGTGGAAGCAGGAACAGGTATCCTGGGAAGAGCACAGGGACATTTCTCAGTTGTGCAGAGATGGGGTCAGGAAGGCCAAGGTGCATATGGAGCTGAACTTGGCAATGGACAAAAAGAATGACAAGAAGGGCTTCTACAGGTATGTCAACCAAAAGAGGAATGTCAAAGAAAGTGTGCCCCCCATGATGAGTAAGACAGATAAACTGGTAGAAACAGGCAAAGAGAAAGCTGAGGTACACAACAACTTTTTTGCCTCAGTGTCTTTTTGTCTTCACTGGCAATCTCTCTTCCTACACCTCTTGAGTGGATGAACTACAAAGTGAGAAATGGGGGAGCAAAGTCCCTCCCACTGTAAGTGAAGATCAGGTTTGTCACCATCTGAGGAACCTCAACATACACAAATCTATGGGACCTGATGGGATGTATCCCAGAGTCCTGATGGAATTAGCTGATGTAGTTGCCAAGCCACTCTCTATGATATTTGAGAAGTCATGGCAAGTCCCTGGTGACTGGAAAAAGGGCAAGCCATTCACTGCAGTCAGCTGATAGCTGAAATTCAAGACTGGTCAGTCTCTTTTGCCTCTTCATATAGGTCACTTGTTCTGCTGCAGAGGAGAAATTGCTTTCCGGTGGGTCATGTGCCAGGGCTGTCAGCAGCCACATCTCCTCATTCGCCAGGGAGCAGTGCTTGCAGGCTGGGACATTGGGACAAGCCTGTTGCTGTTCCCTGGATGGCCAAGTGCCAGCACAGCGTCTGCAAATGTGGGATGGATTTTCTTACGTGTTTTTAGTAGCTGCTGCAAGCTCCCTCTTCAGATGAGTTGCCAGTCAGTGTGCTTCGGACACTAAGGAGAAAGACAAGCAGCAGGACCACCTCTCTGCAGGAAAGATGAGGCCACAGGAAGCCAGCGGGACCTCAAGTCATGGCAGAGCCCTGCATCCCTGAGCAGACTTAGGCAGCATATGGCAGGCTTAGATAAGGATCCAAACTGAAGTGAAAAGTTCACCATGCTGTTGAAGCGAAGCTGTGCCTGCTGCCTGGGTTTGGCAGAGTGAACAGACAAGCACATGATAACTGCATTATCTTATATGTATATCTTATATATAACTGCATTAATCAAAGATAACAGGGAAAACAGTGAGACAAAGTAAAGTGAGTTCAATATACCCAGCCAGCAGACACTGCTTTCAGGCTCCTGTCACAAAAAGCTGCTCTGTTTTAATTAATGTTTCAAACATATCTGAGTTGTTAATTACAACCTGCATCTGTATGAGGAGACAAATGTAAGACCTGTGAGTTTAAAGCGAGGACATCAGGAGGAAGAATAAATTGACCTAGTGTGGAGAAGTGCCACTATTAGATGCTATGAATAGCGTGTCTGTTTCCCCAGCAGCTTTTCCAGCTTCTGCGCTTTGTGGTGTCTCATTTTGGGGTCTAAATTGTACACTGAAACTCTGAAATGAACACAAAAGTTCTTCCTATGAAGTACAAACTACAGGACTTAAAATTGTAACTTTATTGCGTTTCCTACCCTGGTGGGGTTAACTAGAGCCTGGAAAGTGCATGCTGCCCACTAGGGATCATTAGGAATGCATTTGGAAGTTGCACAGCCTCCTTGGACTTTTACCATCAATAGTTCCTTTTGTGGTCATTCAGAGGAAAACCAGGTATTCTTAAGCAAATATAAAACTATTTGAATAAATATACCATCCATGACAGCTCCACTAGTCCTCTAAGGATTTCTAAAGCCTTCCTTTCCCTGGCTTCCTGTGAGTCCTTAAAAATTTTGTATACAGTATTATACACACAATATACACAATATTATATGTTGGTGGCTTCCTGAAAAGAGAGACCCAGGCGAGTTGCATAAAAATGTGGTAGACTAGCAGCCACCTGGAAATTCAGTTGACTTTTGTCCTGTTAATTGTGTCCCACATGCCCTTTCTTGCACTGCCTCTACAGCCCATTTCTCTCTCTGCAGCTGGTGTCGGTCTCCCCATACCACACTTGCACTCTGCTCCAAGGGTGCCAAGTGACCCACTGTCACTGCCTGGCAGCCTCTGCCTGTTGAATTCAGCTCCTGTTGAGAGCTGCCTTGCCAAAACCTTTTCCACGCTATGATGGAAACCAAGTTAGAAATAACTCAGAAGTTGGCAAAATGTCTCAGAGCTTTCATTTTGTGACGTGCTCTGCTGCCAAGCTATGTTATTCACATTATCTTGGGGATCTGCAGGATGGGGTCTTTCTTAATGTATTTCCCTTTGAGGTTGGGGTAGGAGATATAAAGTCTGACAGTTGTAGAATCTCTGTATCCCAGCATGAGAGTAAGCAAGCTAAAAAGTATGGTGTTTAGGTGGAGCTGTTGTCCATCATGTCATGTTCATGTACATGGGATGAGCCTAACAGCCTAAAATTTCTGGCAAGGTCATGTTTGGTGCCTCACTTCTCCATGGCTGCTATGCCTGGCACTTTGGATCATAGGGCAGGAACAAAGGTGCACTCCGCATGTTTTTCACACAAGGTGTAGCTTTGCTGTTGGTAAACAGGAGTCATGGTCTCCAGGCCTCCAGTCTAGTGTCCACACTGGTCAGGGAGGCTTCACAGCAGTGACATGTCTTTCACTCTCTACATAGATGTCCTAGAAAGCAAATTCTGTAAGCACAGGGGTTATGAAAGTTCACCATCAGTGACAGGGAGATCTAACACCCACTGTGGGCCTTGCACAGCAAAATGAAGCACAGCCTAATTAGCTTCTGCAAAGTGTTTAATAGCAAAGAATCAGCACATGAGAAGAGAGCCTGTTTCACCCAAAACGAAGATCAGAAGTAGATCCATGATTATGTGTCCAAAGCCAAGGCTTTTTAAAAGACACAAAGGGATCCTTTTCCTTGAGGTCAGAGAGTGCTGGAGCAGAACCAGAGGAAAGCCTCCAAAAATGCTGTTGTATCTGGGGGAGGCACTACCACAGGCAGGAATCAGGCTGCCATTGATCCTTTTTTTGGGTCAGTGCTGGCTTAGGAGGATAGAGATGGACTGCTACAGATAAGAAAACAAAGCATACAGTTGGAAAGCTATGTTAAAAATATGTATATAAAAATCTCTGCCACTGATTGTTTATCCATTAATCCCTAGCCAAAAGCATTTTCAGCCAGAAGGTGTTCGATGTGGTGCTTAGGGACATGGTTTAGTGGTGTATTTGCCAGTGTTGGGTTAACAATTGGACTCGATGATCTTAAAGATCTTTTCCAACCTAGTTGGTTCTATGATTCTATGGTTCTATTCTATGAAAAAGTCATATGAAACATGTTCTCATAGCAAGCTGAAAAAGAAGTGTGTATATGTACAGAGGGGAAAAAAAACCCAAACCAGACCAAAACAAACAAACAAAAATCCCTGAAAAGACAATCTTCTATGACAATGTTGTAATGCACAAGAAAAAAAAAACCAAAAAAACCTAGAGCAGTTCAACATCCAACACATCTCCTTCAAGCGCTTTTTAGCACAAGCAGCAAAACAATATCTGGAAGAGAATCCTAGCACTGAGACCTGAATTAAGACCAGTGCTCAGATCTGCCCTTCTGGGTGTGGGGTTTGGAGATCTGGTCTTCAAACCTATAGTTACCTGTGGGCAGTGGAAAAATACTACTGAACAACTAATTGCCAAAAGCATTGGGTAACAAAATCCCAATTTAAATATTTGCAGGAGGTAGACAGAAAGGTGCCAGCCTGGAGCTTGTAATTACTTTTATTTTTGGCAAGAATCAGATACACTTCTAATAATAACTATGGGCACAAACTATTAGTTAGAAAAGCAGGAGATACTTATTCCCAGCTGCAGGGGAGATCAAAGTAGGCAGGAAATGTCCTGATGCGGGTGCACCAAGGTGGAGCCTAATGACTGCAGGGATGGGACTTGTGCAATGAGGTGGCAACGGCAAGGCAGCCCTACCCACAATCCTAGGGCAGGGAATGCTCCAGGGCACCTGTTTGCTCCTGGGTGCAGCAAGGCTGGCTGAAAACATTCCATAATCATGTTGACTGTCTTCTTTCCCCTGACCTGAGCCTGCTAAATTTGTGATGCTGATGAAGAGAGAGGTGCTATTGACTCTAAGATTTAGTTGAAGATGTCCCTGCTCATTGCAGGAGGGTTGGACTAGATGACCTTTGAAGGTCCCTTCCAGCACAAACTATTCTATGATTCTATTCCATAATTCTATGATCCCTGAGGGACCATGAGGCCAGTCTGCAGCTCCAACAGTGCCTCTTTCCTGGCAGGAGTTTTCCCTTTCCCTAGGGAGCTCTGATCTGGGCAACATGCTTTGCTGCCATGGTTCTTCCTACCCCACCCCTCAGGCAGCCCTGACTCCTGGATGGAGAATTTTCAAAGCATGCTCATGAAGAAACTGGGCAGGCTCTGGTTTGTGGCTGACACTCACACCCCAGCCTGGCCATCTCTGAGCAGGCAAAAGGCTGCGTCACCACCGCCAGCACCTCTGCTTAGAGACAACCCCATGTTTCTGGGCTGTCCATACTGGATATGGTCTTTTCCAGATGCTCTGATGAGTGGCTGTTGGAGCCATGTTCAGCTTCTCCAGCCTCACTTGTCCCTCCTCACCCCCATTGTTTGGTTGCTCTCCCAGTGATACCAGTGACATTCTTTGAGTCATTCCTTTTCTCCACCACAACATTCTCCTGTCAGCTAGTTAACATAGTAATTATACAAGAAGCACACATCAAAGCAAAGCTGTCTTGGTACAGCAGTTTCCATATGCTGTTTAGCCTGCCTGTCCCACAGTCCTCTGATTTCCCCTCACCCACCCTCCAGTCCCTTTTATTTCTGGAGCGTCTGACACAGCCACTTTGTCTGTGCTCAGCACGCTAGCACACACCATTGGCGACACAGCTTACTGTTGTACTCACAGTCTGCAGATTCCTGTTTGATTGCTGAGGCATTAAATACGTACACTTATGGTGCTGTATAAAGTCTGTGGCCACAGTAGCCACACTACTAAGTTTAGGAAAATCCAAACTGAGTTATGGTGGGGAAACAACTTCCCACATCAATGGGAAAAAGCATCTGAATTAATTAGAAACCTCACAGGCTTAGGTTTGATTTTCAAGGTCTTCCCAGCACGTCTCTCTACCTTTTCTGTCTATTTTTTCATCTGTGTTGCCTATCCCTGCTCCTACCTGCATGACGTCCCTGCAAGACAGGGTTGCCAGCACATTTCAGGAGTCTGACCACAGTTTTGCTTTCCCCAAGCCAGGTCTGGAGTGCAGATTCAACTGAACCAGGTTGATACTTCCTTGACTTAACTGGGACAAAGTAATTACTCAATAATTGTCAGCAGACCCTTCTACAGAGGCAGCCAAACCAAGGCATTTCACTGTCCTCCCATATTCCTTAGACCAAGACTAGACTTCATCATTCTTTGTTAGTTGGATGCGTTTTCTGTCTACCAAAGCGTCCCCCCCCCTTTACAACTCCAACTTACACAGGTGTTACAAGAGAGTGAGATAATGCACTGCTGTTTGTTCATATCCAGCTGCTTGGACAGAGATAGACTTACACCACACTGCTGCTGCCAAAGGAGTTCATATACCACAGAAAGGAGGAAAGGAGGGAGCTGCTCTGAGCCCTCCACAGCTCCTCACCCCACACCTGAGGATGAACATTTCAGCTCTCTAGATCTCTCTGCAATTGCCTCTCCTCCCTACCAAGTCATGCTGTCCTGAGCTTCCCTTGGAAGTGACTGCATTGAATTTTGGAAGTTTCACAAAGCCTAAGAAACACAAAGCCTAAGAATCTCCCATTTTTGCCAGAGGTGGAGATTGTCCCTTTGTGAATGTTCCATCTGAAGAATATCTGTTGGCCACTCTGCCACTGTCTAGTCTCAAGTGGGTGATGAAGGAAGTTAGATACACAGAGTTGCCTACAAGCATAGTGAGCTTTTGAGCCCTAATTAGGTTCAACATCTTTAAATGAGTCTTTTGTTAAGTCTCATCTGCACTTATGTCACATAAAGGCAGCTGGAGCTCAAGCACCCACAACTGCAGAAGTTTCTGGTCTCCACACCTTCTGCAGGAGAAGGTGCTCTCACGGTTGCTGCAACTATCTCCATATTTGCCTTCCAGGCCTAACAATCACATAGATATTTAATAAAAGATTAATTTTTAAAATCTGGAAACTTGGTAGAAACACGACCATACAGCATTTCAAACTAGTTTTGTACCATTGCTGGTCACAGAAGAGTAAAATCTGAACCAGAATAGTAACCTGGGAAAGAGCTAGGAGGTACAGTTCTTAGGCATTGCTGATACAGGGAACTGATTTAAGTCATGTCTGGCATACAGGTGGTCTGTTCAGGTGTGTATATATTTGAAGTCCCTCCTTTTTACCACTCTGCAGCTATTAGTCCTAGTCAGTTTTAAGACACTCCTGCAGAGCCTGGAATTGCAGCTCTTCTTCGATGGATAGGAACTTAGATGTGGTCAAAGGAAGTCCATGCAGCATTCCTTGTAAGCATTACTTTTTACAACCATTTCAAACCTGTGTTTCAGATCAGCTCTGGGAAACAGAGGTAGAGCGGGTAAGCTCTCAAAAAGCAGTGAGCTCAGGTTCCCCTTCCCAAGGTGCTGTGGACACACTTGAAAGTCTGCATAGCTTGGACACAGTCCCACACATCACTGTGGAAGACCCAACAAGTATCTTAGTTCCTCCTCAGACTTAGATATAGCCCCATTCAATAGAATCCAGCACACTTGAATTTCATCCTTACCCCTCTTACTGTTCTTCAAACACAAAGCATCTTTTACCATGGTGCATGATTCCACAGTTTACAACCATCTTTGGTATTTGTGTTGGCCTGCATCTACTGTTAGAGGAAATAAGCAGCAAAGTCTCCACTCTAATTCTTAGTGAGCTTGTATGCATGAGAGGCTTAGTATGAATGAAAAGAAGTCACTGTTCGAGCTTTATGGTCCTTAAAATCAATAGCTTAACTTTAAAGTTACTCATTTACATGACTGCTGGCAAAAGTCTCACCAGCTCTCCAAAACCAGTCACAAATTAGATCCAGTCCTACACACAGAGCGTACAAAAGACAGAGGAAGCATAATTAAGAAGAGCACAAAATTTACAGTGCAATTAAAGGATATACTACAAAAGCCTTCTGCTTCCAAAGTTCAGCTAAGCAGCGTATGGACACTGCTCTCCCAGCAGTCCTGAGGTAGACTTTGCAAACCTTTGGACAGTGACTAGATTAGCACTGGCTTGTTTAATTTAGCACCCTTTAAGGGCAAGGTTGCCAGTGGGATGTAAGTAGTTCAATACACGTAAGTGTGCTTGGGGAATATCTCGTTTCTTCAGGTTACCTTGAAAAGGCCCCATTTAAAAACAACTAACCTTTTCTAAAGGTAACTTTCAGTATTTTTCCCCTTATATCTTAACATCTGACGTGTGTTTTGTTCAACACCAGCTCATGTCCACTCTGAATTTCTTAAAAATCTTTGAACATATCTGCATTCACTTCATTTATTCCTTTAAAAGACTATATCGCCTATCAAAAGACTAAAAATAGCTGGCACAGCACAGAGGGAAGCTCTGCACAAACGCAATAGCAGATATTATTTCGGGCTGCTTTCTGAGCTATTTTTCTGCAATTCTGCAATGTCTAATGAGCTTATTTGATTGTATCCATGCCAACAAAGAGATATAAACAGCTTTAATCACTGTTTCGCGTTCCTCTTGACCCCCTGCTTGGCTTCATTATTTTCCTTTTAGCCACATCAAGGCACAACACTCCAACTAAATCACTCAACCACTTGCTGAAGAACTGTCCACATAATAAGATTTCTTTTTTATCATCTCAGGGTTTTTTTGCACTGCTGTTTAACCAGCAGCAGCCGCCAATCTGGGTGTTAGCTCAAAAGCAGCAGCTAGGTAAGGAATTAATGTCAATAGCTCTTGTTGGTTCCTTTTATTTTTCAGATACATTTCTAAATTTAGTATCGTATACTGGTTAATACCCACAGACAGGGAGCAGGTTATGGTTTCTGGTTTCCTGTTTTGTCACTAACAATGCTGGAGGGAGAACAGGACAGGGAAACAAAGGGAAAAGGAAGCGTTAACAGTTTAAGTCACCGTAAGTGTTGGCCTGCTTAAACTAATAATATCAGACAATTCTCTATACTCTAAAACACCCACAGTCCTCCTACAGAGCTCCAAGAGCTCCATGATCAGTGAACCATGTTTTAATGATACATTCTCTTGTAGAGCTTAAAGGTCTGAAATATTAAATCTTTTCTCTCATGCATGCTGACAGCAAATGAATCTGAAGCTCATCCATTAATGAAGTTCGTCTGTCTCTTGATCATTATAATGAGGGCATTAGCTAACATTACTTCCTCACACACTTTTTTAAATACAGAAAAAAAAAAGAATGTCAAGGAGTACACCAAATGTGACACATAACTACCAGTTCAAAAGGTCATTGAGGATTGAGGTCAGATAGCATGGAGAAAATCTTGTACCCCCTTTAAAAAGTGGGTCGTTTCTTCCAGCCCCACATGGATCTAGGAAAAACTCTGAGGCACATGCGCAACTTCTGTTCTGTAAAAGAAATAGCTTGTTTCCTTTTTAAAAATACCTCTTTCTTCTTTCGTTTTTCTGAACTGGTTCTTAGTGGGATATTGACGCATTCTGGGAAAAAGATCACAGAATCATAGTGTGTCTAAGATCTTTGACATCTAGGTCTGTTGCCTGTTAAATACTCTCAGTGACTTCCAGAATTTTCTAAGGTGTCCATTTTACTTTCTACTTTTCTGTTTGATTTCACTGGAATGGTCCGGGAGTCTGCACTGGATTTTAAAACTACAGGGTGAGAGCGGCACAGGGATGAAGGCAGCAGCCTAACTGGGCACCTGCTCAGAGCTGCTGCTCATGAGCACTCACCAAGTACACCTCTGCTTCAAGGCAAGAGCAACCCACAGCTGAGAGCCAGATAACTTTATCATGGAGATGGTTACTATGGTTTTGAAGTTGTTCTCCACCATCTAAACTATCTCTTCCCTGCTGTAATTCAGGTCTATTCTGTTTTATCGATCATTGTTTCTTCTCCCTATTCCCCAGTTCTTCTCTTCCTTAGGCTGAACAACACTAATTGGTTTAACCTTTTGCCTAACTCATTATTATAGACTTAAGATCATTCTCCCCACTCTTTTCCAGATGTCTCACATTGGCAAACTGTGATGTCACTGAAGCTTTGCTTGTGCTGAGTGGAAGTCTGTCTATTTTTCAGGATATAAACATCAATACACATCCTATAGCAGCATTTTCTCCCCTGCACACAGCAGTACATTTCCAAACTGAGGACACACAGTGACAGTTGAGCCTTTGTGACTTACTCCCCTCTCTGAGTAGGAAAAGCAGCTCTAATTCTTGCCTGACAAGTGAGACGTAGACTTTTTCACCTCTGCAGAACTGCAAGATGCTACATAAACTGATGATCTGAGGGCCCATGCTCATCACTTTCTACTCCCTCAGACAAAAATCTGTCAATATATAAAAGGTATTGTGTTTAATGAATAGACATTGGACTCCAATTGCAGAGCAGGCTCCTCAGCCTTCTGAGCACTGCACTTTTACAATACCATGGGCATTTCAGATAGTTTCAAAATAATGGCAGAGTGTGTTAATGGTATAGGAGCACCTAAATAGTTTTGCTGCAGGGGTTAATAAGTGTTTTTCCCCCAGTCAGAAATCTTGCAGCTGTAGTTATGATAGGATTGTGGCTGCAAAAGCCCCATGGTTAAACCTAATCTGCTGCTAAAGTGCTTAACCAAGAGATTATTAACATTTCTGATGAAATACTTAGCTCAAGTGCAAACTGTAATCTTGAGACTTTGCTCTCTGGGCTTCTAGTTAATATCATAAGCACAACAAGCACACTAAATGCCTAAACGGTGTATGGGATTATTAGCCTAATCCAGTGTAAGAGCATATCCCCTCCCTCCCTGTGCTCCCTATGCATTTCATCTTAATGAAAAGGTTTTCAGCATTCTGCAGGCTAGTAGCTAAGGACAGATGTGCCATCTCATGTGGCAGAATAAATGCCAAAGCTGTTCTGCTTCAAGGTAGGGGCCTGATCCTGAGCAGTGCTGAGTGTCCATTCCTCTAGGTGCAGTCAGTGGTGCTATGCACCTGCCACCATTGTGGGTCAGAACTGGTGGACTCAGCTATGCTTGCAGAGGGGATCAGTGGGAAAGAATGGAGCAGGAAGTGATTAACAAATGAATACCAAAGAGAAAAAGCAGACTGAGGAGCAGGCAAAATTTCTAAACTTTTGAAGTCTTGAAGACCTAGAGAAGTTGATATATTCCTGCTGATTCTAATTTCCACAAAGAAAATGAACCCTTCCTTGGGCTAGGATGATGCCATTGGTCACCAAGACTGAGCTGGCTTTGGCATCAGGAAGAGCACAATTATCCTCGGTTTAGTCATCACACCATGCCTACCTGGCATCAGTGGGGCCATTAACAGTTTTCTATCACAGGAACCTCACGGCATAATTTTATCTTATGTCTAGTTTCTCAAAAATCTTAGGCACTGACTTGCACATCCCCCTCAAAAAAAAAAAAAGGCAATTTATTCAGGTGCACATATGCAAGGCAGCTGCAGATTAAGCAAATACATTTTGATCCTTACCTAAGTAAGCCAGGCTTCATCTCCAGCCTTTCTAGAAAGCCTCTAGAAAGCAGTTCATCCCTTCCCTGCCCAGGTGGCTGTTCCAGATGGGTGGGATTGCCTTTCAGAGGTGCTAGTCTCACTAACCTGAATACACAGACAGTCTAGAAAGGTAGTCTGAACTGTGTTTTTAGGAGGCCAAAGTAAGTTCCAATGAATGCCACCTAAAGTCTGCTGAAAATCCTGCTGAGGCGAGGCACCAGCTATCTCACCCAAAATTACAGGATGCACAAGTGATGATCAGTATTGCATCCTGAACCACTCTTTCCTGGATTTCACAGGGGTCAGAGGTAGCCTTGGCTCCTGTCCCTCGTAGCATTCAATTCAGAAAGCTTTCTGTTTCTTCAGTTCAGAACTTCATAACCACAAGAGATTTTCCTAGCCCGGAACAATCATAACCTCACCATTAGAAACAATGCAGTAGTGTTTCAAAATAAGCTACAGCATCCAAATTCAGACTAGAAGATATCTCCCAGAACAATGGCTGTGGTGAACCCTGCTTATGTTTTTTTGAAAGCAGAGCTGCTTTTGAAAAATCAAAGCTCTATAGCTAGCCTCCAGCTTACTCTTTCTTAGTTTCTTTCAAATCATCCTTTTATTTTTAATATGTCCAACTAAATAAAATTCTTTACCTCATCATGTTTTTGTGACACTTTATTATGATCCATCACAACCAATAAATATCTTTTCTTTCTATGATTACGGATTCGTGGCAAAATCAGCCTACCCCAGGCAAAGCAAGTGGAGTAAATGGAGCCAACTCAAACAGGAATACCATGGGAGTATTAGCTAGATTAAAAATTAACAATGACTTTTCTCTTTTTGATCACTGAAGTAGCAATGAAGCAGTAGAAGGAAAGCCTAAGACGTTGACATATGTTTTTATCATCTTTAGTCTTCTTTTTTGAAGTCTTGGGAACTGGCTCCACAAATACTTCCCAGGTCAAAGGCAAAGAATTATGTTATTTATTCTAGTAGTGAGAAGACAGGGCAATTTTATTAATAAAGATAGCTTGGTTTAGTCTTTCAAAAATGATCAGGAAAACAATAATATAAAAGTTTCAAGGGAAAAAAATATAAATGGAATTTTAAAATTGCTAATTTAAGAGCTAGGGCAGATTAAAGAGACTCAAACATAACTACCACAGCAATGGAAATCCAGCTAAGCTTTGTTTTGTTTTGTGTTTTCTTTTTCCCAATTTTCAGTCATTGCTGTCTATTTTGGTTCTGCGAGGGCTGGGAATATCGTCCATACAGCTCGTAGTCTGAAATATTCATTCCTGTCACTTGCCTGATTAAGAAAACACCCCAGAAATCCCACAAGATATCCATGCCTTCATGAGATTTCCAGCTGCATTGCCCAGGTTTTAAAGGATGAAGTTTTCTAAAAAGTCCTGCACTTGTGAAATGAATGTGGAGCATATCTGAACCTTTTCAGTTTGGTCTGTCATTTAAGGTGGTATGGAATGGAAAGACTTATATTTACAAAAATTAAAAGTGTTAAGTTTAAAAAATAATTTATATTAAGGAAAAAAAAAAACAACAAACCACCCAGGAATATATCATTCTCAGTTATTTTTCCCAACCTTTCTCCGCAGCTGGGATTTTTTTACACTGATCACAGAAATACTTTGGAGTGGGGAATTCTAAACTTTTTTCACTTGAAAACAATTCTACTTTTGACTTTCCTATATTTTTCCCTTGAGGCTTTGTTTTGTTAAAACTGAAAGATTCTCTGATCACAGAAAAGTTAGCTTGAAAGTTTTCTGTCAATTAATATTCCTGGATCACTGAAATATATAGTTCTAATAGGAAAATTCATGTATGGGTCCTAAAAGAGCCTGTGGGCATGTGATCCTTTCTTGTTTTGTGTTGAAAGAAAGGAAACACTGAATTTGAAGCAATTTCTAACCTGAAACAATTCACTGTTACTGAGTCCATAGGCTTCAGGAAAGACTGGACTTCACAGTTGATGCTAATTAAACTACTCCTAACCAGTCTAGAGTGTTTCTATTACCCTTAAATTTACTTTAAAAGGTTCAGTTAGCAGCAAGGTTCTATCAAGAAATAAACCAATTTCTGCTTTTCCTTCCCTCTCACATTCATGTCCAGATCTTACCACCTCCACATCTCTGTATGCCAATAAAAACTCTGGTGTAAATGTCAGGCAAGTGAAGACCCAGATGTCCAAAGACACCAGCTGTCAATTACGGGCAGTGAACGATACATGCAAACAATTAAATATCAATCTGGTTATGCTGGATCCAACCATGAATTTTTCAATCCAGTGATTTCCCACTTTTTCATGTTTTCCAGTAATTCAGTATATTAATACGGCTTACTCAGGCCTTGCTTTCACCCCTCAATGTGGGATGTTATCCTGGTAAAAGTACTGATGGGTACAGCATAGACAATTCCCAAAATGCTCAATTATACATGTGTTTTTCAGGATGGAAAGAAGGTGCTTTAAAGTTATTTCAGCCTTTAGGTCTGGACTTTTACAGGGTAACCACAAACTGTAACATAACCAGTGTCTTAAAAACTCATGATCCCGAGACCAGTGTGTTAGTGGAATTGTCAAAAAGCAGCTGCAGCATCCCATTATTAATGAATCTGGATGTCATTGACTCAAGGGTCATCTTGTCAATGTTTCCAGACAGCCCTTGCCTTTCTAAGGCTTGCTAACATCTACACCAGCATCAGCTCCCAAGAGAAGACCAGTGACCGTAGCGGTAGTGCTGTCAGCCCAGATACCACAGCACTCTTGTTCCAGGCAGCACTTGCAGAGGCTCTGAATTGAAGGGAAGTTCTTAAATGCTGTCCCGAGGAGACATGAACTTAACACAAGCAACTGCTTCCTCAGCGGAGGCCTGGATCTTTTATCAATATTAGGAGAGACTGTATCTGATTTACTAAGTTTTCTGTATTTAACCTCCCCTGTTTAAGGGCTAGCTTGCAAATTCACTGCTACTTCTTGAGTTACCAAGCTTGTTTCCTTTACAAACTTACCACAGGAGTAAACGTGCTACAGCAAGTCTGCTTATCATCTCCCTTGACAAACCATAAGCACCTCTGAACTGGCACGTAAAGTCTTGCAGTCTGGCTAGTCCCTTTACGAAAGGGGAACTAGGTCTCCTGTAAAACGTGTTCTAGCGCTGAACCTCGTTAGGAGAACAAGGAAGCACTTGGGTCTAATCAAGATAAGAATGTGTAGCTACAAGTAGGTTAGGTGGGTGAGTCCTTTTGGGTATTATGGTTTTGGTCACCCACTGAACTTAGCTCAGGGTTGGAGAAAACCTCAGATGAGGTATCAGTCAGGAGCTCAGCCTGCAGAGCTGCTGTGGTCTTTTCTCTCTTTGGGCAGTAGGAATGTTTTGTTCTTAGTCCCTCCCTCAATTCCTCCTAGGATTAACTCCTGACTGATAAAAAATCATCAAGAAGCAAACGTTCTCTTTAAAAGCTTTACTGTGAAAAAAGACTACAAATGTTTTCAAATGTAATTTTATTCAAACCATAAGGTGCTTTGCCACTGTAGTGATTTCACTATTGTTTATGGTATGGTTCCGTCACAATCTTATGCACAATAGAAATGCTGTGATGAGTCAGAGAATAATGTGTTACGTTCATTGTAGAGAGTGTAGGGATAACACAGCAGTATCCTGTGACTTCAAGGCAAGGACCCAGTCTCTACCTGGGCTGTCAGACAGCCCCTCGTGCACTTCTGAGTACAAAACAATGCTTCCTGGTGAATCTGCTGACATTTGAATTCCTGAAGGTCTCCTCTGCTAAAAAATGGCAGTTAATGTCTTGCAAAGCAAGACACAAAGGTCTGCAGAGGAGGCACAACTCAAACCACAGTGATGCCTTCTGAGAGCCCTTATCCTTCCTCTCAGGAAGCAGAAATCTTCAAGTTTAGGGCCTGGGGTCAACCAGTGATGCTGTTAATAAAAACTTAAGTTGAAACTGCTTAAATGAAATAAGCTAAAAATTAGATAATAAGGACTGGTTTGGGCAAATGCTAGTGATGAAAAAACTAATGCACAAAGCAAAGTCTGGGCAATTGCTGGGCTGAAACATGGATACAGTTTTCAGTTCAGACCATCTCCAAAGCATTCATGTTTACCCAAATGAATGTTCACAAAGTAATGGTAGGAAGAGAAAGAAATGCATTTGGTAGCATTTATCTAACTCACAATTTAAGTTGTCAGATGGAACTAAATGCCAGGTGGTCATCTTGTTAGTTTGATATGTGATCAGCTGTAATGAAGAAGACATTTAATCTGATGCACGTGTGAGATGCTATAATGAGATAACACATTGTTTTTTGTTACATGGTCATATATGTGAAATGCAGACACCAGATCTGTAAAACAGCACATGAATTAACCTCTTTCAACCAAATTAATAGCAACTTCTGGCATAATAAGAATATATATTACTTTAAATTCACAGCAAAATAAATATGTTGTAGCTCATGGTAGAAAATGGCTAATTTGCATGGTTTAGATTCTCTCTATTTGGTTTTCATCATTTAAAGTGACTATGTTCAGTAACAGATTCAAAGGACAAGGTTTAGTGCCAGGTGTCCCTGCCCGTGGCAAGGGAGTTCGAACTAGATGATCTTAAGGTCCTTTCCAACCCTGTTCTATGATTCTATGACAAAAAAGTAAAGAGAGAAGTTGGCAACTGATTTCTTCTCTATAGACCAGCATAATAACTCAGAGAAGTAAGAGGAAAATATCTTTTCAGGTGACAGTGAACTTCAAGAAAGTAACCAGTGATCACAACACAGCAAGAAGGAGAAATATATATAAATAATGGAACATTAGTTTGACTCAGTTAGAAGGAAATAGATTAACATGTTTACGTTTTCAAAAAAAAAAAAAAAGGCATTTTTGCCTTCATAATTAAGTTAGAGTTATCTTCAATTTGATTTTCCTGTCTGACTTCCTATAGCATTTTAACTGTAAATGTCCTGAATAAGAACATTGTCATAGGGAAAATCTGGTATTAGTTTGTGAACTGAGAGTTGAGTTTTTGGGGTTTTGTTTTCTGCTCATTTTGTTGGGGCTTTTTTTAAGAATGGGAGTAAATGTTTCCATGTGTTGACATGTCCCAGCTAGCAGTTAACTGTGTTCTACTGCTTCACTCCTGTGGCTGCAGAGAGCTCTGGCGGTTGGCCAGGGAGCTCTGCTGTCACCCAGGAGGGCAGCTTGGTGAGGGCGTGTATTTGCCATGCTCACCTTCCCTCAGCAGACATTCGCAGCTATCAGCTCCAGTTGTTTATAGCTGCAAAACATAGGAGCACCAGTGCCAAACCCAAGCCATTGTCTTTCCAGAGAACTCTAAAAGTTCAGACCACAGAGCACTGGCGCTGATGTGGTGCTGCTTGCTGGACGTCCCTCTGAGATTTGATGAAACCAAGTCACAACAGGGGAGAGAAAAAGAGAAAGAAGTGAGGAAAGAGAGAGGCTAGACAGAAAACAGGAAATGTGATGCAACGCTCCAACACTAGTGCATAGGCCATGGAGCTGAGCCTACCTTCTGGCATGGCCAGGGAAGGAGGTAGCAGTGACCTCTCTTGTTGCTGAGCTTTGAGCCAGAGCTTTGGTGGATGTGCATTCACTGGCTATGGCTGATCCTCTTGGACGGTACATGGTTAGCCCTCCCAGGCTGGCATTCTCGCCATGATACATTCTGCATCCAGAAAATGCATCCCATGGACTGAAATAAGAGTTCCTGTGCAATGCCAAGACATGGTTCTTGCATGTATTACCAAAGCTTCAGACTCCTCACAAAGGACACAGGAAGTGCGATGACAATAATTCAAAGGCTGTTCTGAGTTTTTGCCTACAGCCATCCCTTTGAGCCTCAAATTATCTGTCGTTTCAAAACTCTGTGTCTGTACTGCTGCATCCCAGAGGAGACTGGACCTCCTAACGATTATTATGCCTCCTGTGTCCTTATTGAATTACAATTCTGTCAACACCAAGACACCCAAAGTTCCTGGGTGTTTTGAAGCTCTCACCATTTTTCAAAATAAGCAGGGCCTTCTCCTTTCTACACTGCCTTGTTACACTTCCTGATTCACACCTCTTCCCCACAGCATGGGGGCTACAGCTTTTCCTTCTCTCTTTGAAGAGCAGATTGGGATTCCAACTCCATCACATGGCTTACAGGGCTGGAGGCTCAAAGGATAAGACTGGGTAATTAAAATGTAGAAAACTGTTAATGTTCCACTGTGAGGACAAGGCTTATTGTTTTGGAGCTGCCCAGTTTCACACAGTGCCAGGACCAAACACCTCTAATGATGGCATGTCTAAACGGGTACAGTGTTGCTGCCAATGCCTTCTTCCAGCAGCTCCAGCCACGGACCAACATTGCAGGGATTGCTTGCACAGTGAAAGCCCACATATATTCACTCAGACTTTTCTCACCTCCTTTTGAGCTCCTTTGCCCCCCTCCTGCAAAGCCTGTGGTCAGGTCTGGTGCATACTGCAGGGGGTAAGCCAGCCCCAGAAACATGTCCCAGGGATGTGGGAGACAGAAGTCCTGAGGCCAGCTTCTCTCTATGACGTGGACCCAGAATCTGGCCACAGCAGGGCAGAAATGGACCTGCCAGGGCGGAGCACAGGAGCAGTCTGGGTGGGAAACAACAAAATTCAGTAGGAACTACACAGAGGGAAAGTTTAGAAAGTTCGTAATTGATCCTGAGAAGATCCCAAACTGGCACCAGCTCTTGTGACAGGATGATGAAAAAGAACCTAACATCTACAAGGGATTTATACCCCAGGGGGCACACTAACTCCCTCCTCACCTGCTAACACTGCTCACCAGTGCAGGCAACTGCCTCCCTCCCATGGTCTGCACTATCTGGCTGTTGGGCTTTCCCTGCCACATTGAGGACACTATCACCTTCCCTTCCTTCTTCCCTGTTTCATTTCTCCTCTCTCCTTTTTTTCTTTTTATTTTTCTTTCTCTCTCTTTCTTTTTCTTTTTCTTTTTCCTTTTCTTTTTCTCCTTCTTCATTTTTTATTTTTTTTTTAATTAATATTCCCTTATTCTGTTCTTTTCTTTTTGATCACTTGTCTCTTAATTTCTTCATATTTTGGAAAATCTAAAAGCACACAACCAGTTCTTCCTCCAGTATGTACTTGAGGAGCCAAAAGCATGAAATGTAAATTAGCTTTAAAAGAAAAAAAAATATTTCATTATGTAACATGGCTGTCTGGCACTCAGAAATGTCCTCTTGCAACATACCCTGGTGATGACACAGAGATAAATGTTGCCCACTTGAAAGAACTGCATGACATATTTGAATAATGTCTTTTAAGTATTTTTGAAAAATTGAAACACCTGAAACCATATTCTGTAACTTTTAACTGGACAAAAAAAATAACATCTGATTTGAAACAACTTACAATACAATTTCTAGCCAAAAATATCTGTACTTTCTGAGGTTCTTTCTACTCATATCTTCTGTTGCAATATAAATGATTCTTCTAGAATTCAGTTGAACATATTCAGTCTTAAAACAGTGTCATTCTAAAGCATGAAGAGTAGAAAACACAAGCCATGTAGTTTTTTTCTGAGCCTGCAGCATACTTGGATACTTGATTGTAAGGGTACAGAAAGGAGTAGGTTGCCCAGGGCCAAAGTGCCAGCACAGGCTGTGACCAGAGGGAAGGACGCTGCTGCATGTCAACCCCATCCTGGTTATAATGAAGAGCTTCCTAAGAGCTAGTTAAGCAAATAGGAGCTCAAATAATAAACAAAAGAGACCTTCTGCACACTTTCAGTCTTCTCCTCATGGTCTTGCTGCTGAAGGCTGTCAAAGGACTTCTCTGAAACAAGAAGGGTTTCACTGCACAGTGTAAAACCAGTGTGTCATCCCCAGGGCCACCGTGGTGAAAATGTCTACCAGGGAACATGTGCCTGGCTCTCCCAGGCACCAGCCTGGCCTCGCTGTCCTGCTTTCCCCGCTCACCCATGGCATCCATCAGCTCCTAGCAAAGCCACAGCTCCACACACACCTGCCTGCACCTTGGTCTGTGAGGTACAATACACCTCGCTTTGGCTGTGTCCCACAAGTGGATGGTTGTGCCTTTGCCATCCCCTGCCTGGGAGGCAGGGAGCAAGCATGCACCTGTGGGTCTGCATGCCTCATCTCAGAGGCTATTCCTGCAAACCTTCCCACAGGACTCAGAGAAACAAGCATCTTTATTTGTGGTGGTTATGTGATGTCTTACTGGTTTATAAAGGTCTGAGATATAAACTCCATCATGGAACTCAAAATGGAAAATATAGTGCTGGCTCTGCTGCCCCACTTGAAAGACTTGTGAAGAGCAGGAAATTTGGCCTTTGTATCATCATTTTTGGAATGACTTTTAATTTTCAAAGAACTAACTACAGGCAATTTAAGCATTTGCATCAACCTTCCCAAAGTTAGCAGAAAGATTTAGCTGGGTGCTGGATTTGCCAGGGAGGATCCATAGCAATCCTATGGGTTACTCATTAACTGTTTGCATCAACTGCTTACTCCTGGTGGTATGTGACTGCTCATTGCACACATGACACTGTCATTGAACCCCAGCAGGGCTCTTGCTGAGGACATGTGTCTACTTGCAGAAACAGAGGGATGACAGATGAGAAAACTCTTGTGGTTTGGTTTTCCATGTAAACAAAAATACTTTTTCATAAACACAACCAAGGATGCAGGGAGCTACACTGGGAAAACAATCTTAGGAAAACTACCCTTGGCTGCAAAGTTTATTCTCCTTCCCCAGAAACATTAATGAGTTGATATGTAGCACTCAGTTCTCTGCATGCAATTAAAGCTATGACAGTGGGAGATGTGTTTAGAGATGTCTGGGACATTTCCCACGAAGGGAGCAACTCCGACCACCTACTGTAGCCTTCTGATTAGAATGTAGGTTAAAGCCCCTACGTTTAAGATCCTGATTTCTCTCCAGAGTCCAACACGGAAAGGTTTGCTCCTCCAGAGAGCACTTGCGTTAGATGTTTGAAGTTAGATCTTGCAAACAGTCCCTCACCCATCCCCAAATTCACTTAGGCCAATACTGGAAAACAGCTGTACTTAACCTGCAGACAGCTATTGCCTACACAGGCGAATGCAGGCTTCGCATGAAAGCTCTATAGAGCCAAAGGGACGTAAAACATCCCAGCAATAGGATGAAGGACTCTGGGGCTGGGGGAGAAAGAGAGAAACTTTAAATTATATTTTAAATGGATGGTTCCTGGAGGCAGTTTGTGCAGTGCTGAAAAGCCTCAGTCCATGCTCTTCAAGGCCACCTCCACACACAGCTACTGGGAAATACCATGTTAGAAAGCTGGAGAAAACTGGAGAAAATCATTTTCAGGCTATTTATCCTGAGGACACATAAACCTGCCTGAGGCTGCCCTCAGTGGTCACATGTGGGCAGTGCTGCAGAGATGTCCCCATTTGGGTGTTTTTCGTGAGTATCCTTCCCCCTTTCTGCCCAACACAGGGTGCCATTTGTGTTCAGGTCAGTTATTCAATAGCCGACTTATTGGGAGCATATCACAGACACTTACCACATACCCTAAATATTCTCTATTAGTTAGCATTTCTGAGACTCAGGCTTCTTTTTAACACCACAAAGCACTTAGAAAAGGTTAGACCTCCATATCGGAAGTGAAGTTTTATACTTTCAAATAACACTTTATATAGTATTTTTATTATTGATTATTAGCACAGCACTCAGGGTCTCATAGCCCTCACTTTGTAGCCTTAAAAGTAGATATTTTTTGTTGAGGGATAAAAACACATGTTAAGACATTTAGGCATTTTAAGGGAAAAAAAAAAACCCCAAACGTAAATAACCAATGCTTACAGCTGGCTCCATTTACTGATCACACTTTCATTAACTATAGTAACAGTATTCCTGCTAGTAAATACTTGCTGGAGTATTTATTTTACAGTGCTAAAGTATTGCTAGAAAACAATACTCCCCTTTGTTTTCTCATTCCAATAAAGTTATCATAAGATTACAAAGGAGTCTAATACAAACGGAGGGCTACTCTTGAGTTGCACACAGACACAGGCACACATACACGCCTAGACTATCTCTGTACATTATCTCGTTCACATGAATAACAGCCGTTCTTTAACAAACTTTCTTTTCATTTTTACACAAACAGGAGGTCTGCCTATATAATCTAAACATTTTCTCCACACAGCAAGTATACCCATTTTCTAACTGGGTGAGTCAACATCTGACCCAGAACTGGAGTTAGCCATTTAGGTCTTAAAGAGTAGCAAAGAGTGAAGATAACTTTTTTGCATGAGCCAAACAACAGCTTGGGAATAGGGAAGGGGACCCCGGAAGAACAGTACAGAATACGACAGGACAGGACAGGACAGGACAGGACAGGACAGGATATGGACAGAAAGCAGGCAGTGGTTTCCAAAGCTCATTGCTTCCAGCAATTTTCCTTCTTTGTCCCATCTCTGCATCTCCCTAAGCATTCACAGGCTCCCTAGGCATAGCCTGCTCTGTTGTCACAGTTCCTTTTAACATCAGTACCTTGTTAACTCAAGGCTGGCTCCTTGTTCTCTTTTGTCCTTTTATTTTGCATCCCTCAGAAATTTGTCTGCAGTTAAGAGCCATCTGTCATCTCCTAAAGACCTTTCCCTTTTGTAATTCATCTGTCACTCTCACATCTGCTGGGGATCGAGCAGAAATTAAATAAGGTCTGAATGTCTCAGAAGCTGGCCCTATAAGACAAGAAAACGACATAAAATCGTTGCTTGCTTTCCACTGGAGCAAAACTTTAATCTGAGTTTGCATCCCCCTGGCTTTCTGAGGTCTTTTCCCAGGACAGAATAGGCTGGGCTTGTGCCCATCTGCCCTTTGAAAGGCCTTACCTTGAAGACAGTATCCCTTATCCACTGGAAAGCACAAATGATTATTTACAAAGATTACTTTTGACCAGCAAGTTATCTCTGCTAGACTCTACTTTTCCACAGAGGAACTTCCTGCAAACACTTCCTGCACTGATATCTGCATTTCATATCCACCAAGGACATGCTCAAAATCTGCCATGCTATCAATAGTATCAGCAAGTACTGTTAAGTGTCTGGGGACTTGACAGCTTCAGCTGACTGTAAAAAGTGTATCAATTTTAAAACTCATCAATTTACCAAAAAAAGTGCTTTGTCAGGGATTTTTCTAAAGAAGTCTTGCTGAGATTCATACTGATAATAAACGTGCACTGGTGGGCTGGATTAATGTCCTATGTGATCAAAACGTGTTATGTGTTTGATAAGGGAATTACAGAACACTGCTCTCATAAGGACATTGCTGCAATAAAATATTCTCTTCTGAGTCTGACACAGCTGACATATGAGTGTGCACACAAGGAAAGGAAAGCGGGAGAGCAAGAGGTATTTGTCTTAGGATGAAAAGGGAAGCCAGTGAAGGAGGCAGCTGCAACCATGGTGGTGGGAGCTTTTAGGGAAAGGGTGGCGCAGTCAGATGGACAAATTAGGGGAACAGGGAAGAAGGGAGGTTTGGTGGGATTTGGCTGGCCTCAGAGCTGCCTTTTTGCCAGCAGCAATCCTTATTCCAAACACAAGATGACAAGCATGCAGGGGAGGAATCCAGATCTCATTCTCACTGAGATAAGATGAACCATTTGCTACAAGCCACAAAATTAAAGGTAGCAAAAGCAGCCTGTGTCTGTAGGTACCTAGTGAAGGTGTCCATGGTGAAACTGAGCTTCAACAGCCATTCAGAAGCCAGGCTCCCAGCAGGACCTCATGGGACATCTTCAAGTGAGAAGCTGCTGGCTAATCAGTACACCTCTGCACCAGTGTCTCCTTTGGCTGTGTCCAACCAAGAGAGCAAGTCTGTTCTGGCAATCCAGGGCACAATCCAGTTCTGCCTGCCACAGCATAAACAAATACATTAGATCAGCTGAGGTCTGATTTTTGTCTTTCTCCTTCCACTTTCCCAAAGGTGAGCTGAGCCACAAGTGCAACAGACACAGAGGTTCATTTGGCAGCTGTGCAAGACAAACTCACAAGGAGGAAATGACCATAGAGTGATTCCCAGAGACCTAACCATGATGTTTGGTCATTGTAGCTGCAGAGCCAAGGAACCAGAAAAGCAATTTGGGCTGGCACCCAGCCTTTGGCAGTAGGACTGGAGCCCCAGCACGCTGCAGTCTTCTGCCCCGTGGCAGTACCTGCACCCAGCCCTTGCTGCAGTAGCATCCCTCAGCAGTGCAGCTATGTGAGGCAGTGTGGTACACTGATCTTTTCCCATTGGGTTTTACTGGTTAAAATGGACAAGCCTAAAAACTTTCTAGAATCTTCTGAATTTACTGTTTTTCAGGAAAACCCAGTGCCTACACATGGAGATGAAGAAGCCAAGGCATCATCCTTTGGTATTACCCACTATAGCCGTATTCAAACATTTTCCACCCTAAGATTGATCAGTGATTTCCCTCTCATGAACATGGAGAGGAAGACACATTCAAAGATGCCTGAGGAATGGTGAGAACAACAGCTTTGCAAAATCAGCAGGAACATCTGGGGTTTCCAGTCTTTTTCAGTTTTTCCCAAGACCATTGTCTTGGGGATCATGACAGGGACAGATGGCATGTCTTTTTTTCTTTGAATTGTATAGCCTGTATTCATTTACCAAGCTGGGTAGATCTTAAAATGTGTATTCATCTTTTACTCATTGCACTGTGCACCACCACCTTTGGCTAAGATGCTATTTTTGTCAGCTTCCTATTTTAGAAAGGAGGCTGACACACGTACGTTAAAAGCCACCTTCTCAGATAATCCCAGCCGCTGCTGAAAAAAAGTCACATGCCTTTAAAGCTTTGGTTTTGAATGGATGTGGTATCAGTGATCTTGACAAACATTTCAGTTTGCCCGTTGCCATCCAGGGACTGTGCGCACAAGTTTGCTTTTACTAACTGCAGAAATACAAGGAGAACAGACTTACAGTAGGAATATAAACAAGAAGGTCATAAGGTTAATGTTTGACTCAAATACCAATGACATTTTTCAGCCACGCACAAAGCATGACACCAGAAAGAATTCATTAACAACAAAGTAAAGATAAACAAGAATAAGAGCACAACTCTGTCCTTTGTACACCAGGCTCAGAAGTTGCACGAAAGTATTTAAAGTACAAATAAAAATACCCCAGTTTTATAATAGATGTAACTTTATCCATTCCTCTCCATTATATGTGCAATAAGTTGCTCCAAGGTACCAATAAATATATCAGAGGAACTTACTGGTTTATAAATATTTTGAAAAAAATAGAAACTATTGCTTAAATAACCACTCTATAGAGAAAATAATCTCCCACAGAATCTATTAAACTGGGTTAATGAACTAGCAGGAAAAAGTTTCAAGCACATCCCCCCAACATCTAATTCAGAGCAATACTTTCAAGCTGAGTTTCAGACAAAACTAATGAGGAAAGTTGTTGGATATGGTTTTGAGTGAACAGAAATTAAGTCAGCTGTTTACAGAAATGTTTGCAAGCTGTGACAAATACTTTCTGGATTGTTTAGTTAAGGTGCAAGGTGATTCAAAACACAGTAACTATATTATGGCTTTTATGAAGTTTCTGACAAAATATAATGATATTGCTGAGGGCTCTTGAGACACAGATAGCAGACCCAGGCCAGTAAATAAACCCCAAAAGAGCTGCACATAAAAAAAATAGAAATCCTGCCAGCAAATCTCTTCCCATTTCTTTTCACAGATAAATGTAAAACCTTATCACAAGACTGCTTCTGTGCCCAGAATATTTGTTCTGTTTCAGGACAGTTTACTTTGGCAACTTACTCAACTTTGCATCCGTAATTAAATGATGAAGATGAGACAACATGGCTCTGGAGAGATCATAGGAAACTGCATCTTATCTATTTTCCTTTTATTTACAGAGCTCTTCATGTCTTGGCCTCCCTAATGCATTTTTCATTAAAGCAGGAGGGTGAGTTTGACACACAGCCTTTTCCCTCAGTGCATGCAGGAACTCTTATCTAGAAGCAAAGCCCAGCATTTTCTACTCCCTCAGCTTCTACCTCCATTAGTTTTTAAGTGATCCCTTGTACCCTGGAGAACAGACATGCCTCCTGATGCTGCCTCGCTTCATAGCAGTCCTGGGTAATGGCTAGACTTGATGATCTTAAAGGTTTTTTCCAACCCAGTAGATTCCATGATTCTAAGGTGGGAAAAACACTCAAGCCCACTTCTGGCTCTGCAGAAGTAAGGCTTGAGTGAGTCTTTTATTCAGAATTAAGTTCACATCTAATTTAACATGAACGTAAATTATTTCCAGCATGGGAGTACCCTGGTGTCCAACACCGCCTCACTGTGGAGGACCCTGTAGACCCTTGGCACAGATTTTTACTGCCAGCCCATGAGAGGTCTCTGTTAATCCCCAGCTGAAGGATTTGCCTACAGCAACATAAGAAATCTCACAGAGGGCTGGAGATGGGGCTCACCTCTCTCAAATCCTGATCAAGGGAGTGACCATGAACCCCATCCTGAGGATACCACTGCCTTCTCCAGAGTACTCTCAGACCCAAATGGGTGGTGTGGAGTTCACATGATGACACCTCCCAGAAGGCACAGGCAGAGCCCTGCTGGCATGGACCATGCTAAAGCAAGGCTGAGGTCTTGTTGCCTACTTCTTTGGCCAGTGCATGGGAGGCCCCTAAGACAGTCAACCGTCCATGTAATCACCAGTCTGCCTCCCCTGGAATGCAAAGATAACTAGCTCCAAATTAGCTGGAACCTAATCACAGTGTGGATGCCTGTGTCTGGATAAGCAGCACTGACCTCCTTCCACATGCTTCCTTCCATCCAAAATACCACCCAGAAATCTTCAGTTTCTCTGGCAGATGATCAAGAGAGTCTGGGGTATCTAACTCTGCTTCAGCAATGCAATTACTAAAACTAAATAACATGCTTCCCACCATTATTGATTTGATATTCAGATGTCCTGGGGAAAACAGTATTGCAGTGTCTAGGCTCTGTGTGGGATCATGGTCCTGCACCAGAGGAAGAGAACAACTCTGCAATTGTCTTGACCAGAGATGGTAAGGAGTGGACTGTGAGAAGACAGGATATCACAATGGCTCTCAAGGCACAGCCATTTCTGAATGAGCTTCTTAGGCCCACCAGTTTCATAGGTTTCAATCAGTGAAGTGAAGACTATGAAGAAAGACATAGTTTGATTTCTTATCCACCTAAAACAGCTCATGGTTATGTACAGCTGTTTATGTCAGCAGTAGTTTAGATGACCTTCCAGCCAGGAGAATTTGGCTAGAAGGGTTTTTTCCCCAATCTCACCATTTCAGCATTCCCAATGCTGTTATTCTGACAAGGAGACTTAGAAATGTTCATATCTTCTGATCAGCAGGCTAGAAATGTCTCAACATGAAATGCAAGAGGAGGAAATGTCATAAAATCATAGACAGAATTGGAAGGGACCTTAAAGATTGTCTAGTTACAACCCCCTGCCATGGGCAAGGACACCTACTAGGACAGGTTGCTCAAAGCCCCATCCAACCTGGCCTTAAACACTGCCAGGGATGGGGCAGGCACAGCTTTTCTGGGCAACCTGTTCCAGTGCCTCATCACCCTCACAGCAAAGAACTTCCTTCTAATACCTAGTCTAAATCTCATCTCTTTCAGTTTAAAGCCATTCTCCCTTGTCCTGTCACTACATCCAAAATTGCAGAGATATGAAATGCCACTGCTTGAATGCAGCAGTGGGAAATCTGTTAGCAATAATGACTGCAACAACAGGCCCATAAAGCAGTCTTACCTGACCCAGGATTCACTGAAATACGAGCTGTATACTGTTAGATGTAGGTTTCACAGAATAAATAATCTTCATGAAGGGTTCCCTGCTTGTGGTGACCACCTTAGGAGGGGGCGAGCATGGGGTCAGAAGGCTTGGGATTACATGGGAAATTTCAAGAGCTTTTACACCTCTCTCCCCTTTCCTCCTGCCCACCCCCCATCAGCACAGTGCCAGCAGCATGATTCTGCCAGCATCCCTGTGGCTGCTTGAGGGATGGTGGCTGTCACCAACCTTGCTGGAGTTACAGTGATGAGCACATGTGTGTTCTATGCACCCACACCTGCATTTCAAACACCTCCAAATGCCAAGTGAACAAAATCCCTCACTGCCATGGACAGAGTTGCTGCCTGCCCTTGCCTTTCCTCTTCAAGGCTCAGCAGGGCACTCCGGTAGGAAAATATTAACTCCCTCACTAAAAATGACATAGAAAAGCAGCAAAATGAGCATCATTTCTGTTCTTCTGATGTGTACACATTTTTTTTTCCTAGTTCCTCAGCAGCAATGCTCTGAGGTGGGTGGAGATATGTTTGAAAACATTAAGGATGGGAACTGAGTTTCTAAAACATTCCTGTAACAAAGCAAAACAAAAAGGCAAAGGGTTTGTCCGTTTGCCATCATCAGCGAGGATGTGTCAAGAACTTGCTTCCGTAACGCAGACAACTTGGCTGAAGTGTTTTCAACCTGTAAAGTTAATTAACTGGTTTTAAAACAAAACTTGAGCTTAAATCACAACTGATAGACAAGCTGTGCCTGATTGACTCCAATTTAAAACTGAGCACATATGACAAGTATTCTCTCTGGATTCAAAGTGATACTGCTTCAGTCATTTTCTTGGCTCTTTGTGTCCTCCTCTGAGTTCCCTCCACCATACAGTTGTGGAAACTTGATTTTAAACTCATGTGCTTGGATCTTCCCAGGCATGATAGGTTTTGTATCAAACAAGAGGCTCCTGAAGGTGCTGGGAAGCAGTGTCTCTAGATTCTTTAGCCAGAGGCAACTAAATCAGACAGGAAAATCTGCAAAGTGTTGAAAAAAAAGATGACACACGGGATTTTTTAATGTGCCCCTGAAACGATGAAGCACAATTCAAACTTTACACCCAGCCAATATGTCTCATAACTGCCTAACAGTTCATGGGGATAAAAAATCCCCTGCTAAACCCAGGACAGGGTAGTTTAGAAAAACAGATTTAAAACATTTGCTAAAACTCTTTAATCCTATTGAGCTGCTACTCTGCTTCCCTTCAAATAGTTATCTTTCCCTGGCTGCTTGAACATCTCAAGAGCATCTTTCAACTGGTCTGTGAACTGGATAAGGGAATTGGCTGACTCTATCAGCAAACACAGAACAAACTAAGAGATGGGACAGCACGTAAGCCAAGTCAAATGAATGTACTGATATTCAAACACATATTACAGAAAGTGCCTTCCCACTACTTGGGCTATAACATGAGGGTTCTGAATTCAGTTTTAGAGAGTAAGTGGCTGTAAAATTCCAGGTAGCAATGTGGCCAAAGTCTTGCTACAGCGCCTTGTATAAGTTGGAAAAGGACTTACAGTGTGCTGACAGAAACACCTCCCAGTTATGCCAGGTTTGAAACCCCTGGAAACCTAACTTCTCTAAGCAAACCATCCAGTTAGCCGCACAAACACACACACCCACACATATACAGGCACACACATGCTTATTTTGCCCAATTTTAACTAGACTCAAGTTGACAAACATTTTCCAGAGCTCTGACCTTTCCCAGTCTGCCCATCTCTGGCTTCACCACTAATTAACAAGTATTTTCTCCTGAAACATCTACTACACATCTATTCTAGGTGAAAACTACACATGCAGAGAATGTTCCCATCCAGACCCCCCTCCAAGGAGGGATCCATGAGCTCTCTGATGATAAACAGCAACCTTCCATCCACTCCCATTTCCCCATGGTCATCAGCAAAACAGAGTTTTCTCCTCTTGCAAACTGCTCACATGCTGCCAAGGCAGAAGATACACCTCAGTATCCAGACCAGTGACCTCAGACAGCATAGAAACAGAAATGCCGAAAGCGCTTTGACATCATCCCAGTGATGTCAAAAAGCACTCGGATCCTGCTGTGTGATGTGGCCAGGAATGCTAGAAGCTCCTAAGAGGATGGACACATTTTTCTTCACCTTAGAAAAGAGAGTTCAGATCAGCTTGGCATTACGTGGGTTCATAATGTAAAACACGCAGCAAAATCAGCTTTGGGTGTTCTCCTGAATGTCCATTCCCATTTCTTGTTTGTTCTCTAGCATTGTATTGCACAGCTGCTGACTTTGTGCCAGCACCACTCTTCATGTGGCAAACTCAAATGCAGGTTAAGAAGCTGATCCAGCTTAAAAAAAAAATAAGATATTTTTTGTTTGTTTTTTATTTTCTAAAGCTGGGTTTGTTCTCGGACACCATCACGCACTCCTTAGCCAGGCTTTCAAAAATGAAACTAGACTGCCTGTGGTGCCTATGTTTTCACTGGGCCCTCTAGGTGCACCTTGGTAGAGTGGAGCCATTTACCATTTTGGAGTGTAGGATGGGATCAATTCCAGGATAAGATGGTCAGAGGAAGAGACTGTACAGAGACTTGGAACTGACTTCCACTCTTTTTTTCTGCTGTTCAGATTTACCAGGCAATAGCCAGAGAATGGACCCAAGGCATAAAATCATGTCAAGCTCAAGATCAGGGTCCACAAAGAATGGCACACAGAAGCAAATGGGTCTAATGTTTCTGCAGTGATCTGATTCTAACAGCACAGTGTTAGAAGAGAAACAAGGAATTAGTTATCAGAGCAATAGATATTTCAGATACTGTCAACAAAAGGATTCAGCCTGAAAGCAACTGGGACCATTATTCCTGTTAAGCTATTCCAAAAACCTGATACAGAGCAATGCAGATAAGAAGGTGAAGAAGGTTTCCAGAGGTGATCCAAGAAAGCATGTGAAAAATGTCTGCATGAAAAAAAAGCACATGGGAAAGGGCACAGTTTGTAAGAGTATTGGGGCTAGAATATACAATAGTGAGATGAGTTCTTGAGCTGCAAGTTTCAGCTTTGCAGGCTACATATGAATTAAGAGGATATGTTCTGGCTGCAGACACACTCACTTGAGCATCCAACAGATGCCTAACAGAGCTCCTCCTTCAAGGAGTGATCTGAAGAATAAAATCTTGTCAGCTCACAGACAACATGAAGCAGGACTGTTCGTGCAACTGCTGGGGATAAGATGCTGTAGAAAGTGCCTATGAGCCAAGTGAAGTCAAGACAGCATATTCCCAAGCTCTGCTAGGAAGCTGAGACAGACTTAGTGCTAGGTGGAGATATGTCTAAAGGCATACTACCTTAGCAATAGAGAACAATACTAAGGTAAAAGGTAAAAAGAAGTCAGTTAGTAATATTTTATCTAGGAAAAGAGATATCACTGAGAAGCTTTTATACTGGGCAGTGGAATTAGGGAAAACAATAAACCTTGCTGCAGATGCCAAAAAGGTATGGGCCATGTCAAGACTACGTGAGTGATGCAAGGAAATTGTTCCTTTGTAGCACAGTGGGTACAGAAGTGTTTAATTGGAAAGAAAATTAAATTGTTACCTCAAGCAATGCTCCTTGCTCTCCTGAGCATGCTAACGAGTACTACATCAAAAAGGAGAAGTACGGACATCTTACCTTTCTTCACTTTACTATATGAGAGAAGCAAACACAAGTTAGCAGAGTGGATGCAGACCATTTCTGATAAAGCAGTTTTATCTCAGAGAAAGAGCACCCACAGGAGAATTGCCAAAAATGGCTACATCACCTGAAATTCCTAACCAAAATGAACCAAACACATAAATTAGGCCTTTTCTGAGCCCTTACAAAAGAAGGTCTGAATATTTCTTATAAGCACTGTTCCGTCTCACAGTCCCTCTGTGGCCTATTGTATATGTGCAAGATCAAGCTCCAAAATGGTAAATAAATTGCATAAAACTTGTGTCAGTATCGGCAAAAGAGACATGATAAAATTTCTGGATCTTACTTAATAAAAATAAACTCATCTGTCTTCTTTATTTTGAGATGTCCAGATTCCTTCTCCACTCTATGTATCAGTAGATGTTTACCCTCTGAAGTGATTTCAGATTTTATTTACTGTGGGGAGTTAAGGAAGTTTGTATTTTTATAACTGTTTTTATAGCATGCTTAAGCATACCACATCATTTACTTCAGAAACATCACAGTATCACAGTAAAAACTTCATTAAGCTTTAGTAGAAGTAACTACATTTTCAACCAAATACATAATTAAGAAAATGGCAGCCAACTTAATTCTTTGCTCTCATAACTTAGAATTTGATTGCTATAAATACATACAATTGCATGCACTGACAAATACTGTACTTCGATGTTTGTCCATAAAATGTAATTTGAAATGCATGTAGGATGGTACAGCTTTTGTAAAAGGAAGTTATTATCTGTGATAAAAGCAATCGTTGACATTAGAAATACAAACTAGAGGATTCAGACGGGAAATTTAATAAAAACAAAACAAATGTAGAAAGGAAAAGGGAGGTTAACAATATGGCAAAGCAAAGCCAGATGTAGCAGTAAATATCTGCCCGGGGCAAACCTGGACTGCTACTTATCAGAGTGGCAGCACAGCTGGTTTATTTTTTACACTGGATGTGGTTGGTAGGCAGGCAACAGACGAGTATGCACTTAAGCTGAGAAAAAATAAGGCTACCCATACATTTCATTCTGATGTGTGTTATCTCAATAAAGGGAAGGGCCATTTGGTCAGGGAGATTTTTGGAGTTTGTTTTGTACTTTAAACAAACGCTACAAATGCAACCACCAACATTTCCTCTTAGCAATCATCTGAGTTGCATAAGTAAGAAAGCAAGCAAGCTTGAAGCACTGAATCTATGTGAGCTTTTCTCCAATGCATAGTGGGCTACAGGAGATACACCAAAGCCATGAGACTCCTGCCTAAGGACCACCTTTACCTGTGCAAGGCTGGGGTGCTGCCCCGACATGAAATATCTTTTTCCCCAACTTCAACTGCTCTCCCACTCTGCAGCACACACATAACAAAAAAGTGCTTTGAAAACTGCAGAACAAGGCACTATCTGTGCATCCAGCTCACATACACTTCTGCAGGATAAGCAGCGTTAGAGGCAAGGAGAATTTCCTTGGTGAAACACACGATGGGAGCTAATGACCCCACTCAGAATAATCAGAAATTCTAAATAACCTAGCAGTGCTGTATGATTTTTTTTTCAGCTTGAAAATGTCAGGCAGAGGATGTTACAGCAGGATGCAGATTAACACACAGAACAAGCTGGCATGCATTACTATCTTCTGGCTTTTTTTGTTTGTTTTGTTTTCTTATTTTGGTCTTGTATCCTGCAGTTGTACCACTCCATAGTAACAACCTGCTGAGTGAGAAGGGGATTTTCAGTGCTTTTCACTAGTTCTTAGGGTGTTTATGTCACTTAGCTGCTATTTCAGAGTTAAAGGAGAACTAACTGCACATTTTGGACTGATCTAGCTGTTTTCCCCCTTTTTAAAAGAAAGCTTTTCAGTGACAAATGTGGCAGAAAGTATGTTGCATTGTGGGAGGGAAGCAGTGGTTAGTATCCAAGGGGTACATCTGCAGTAAATTATCATGCTCTAAAGTTTGGACTGATGTTTCAGTTAACAAACGCATTTACTATGTTCCTTTGACTATTGGAGAAATAAGTTTTCTGTCAGGGTTTCTCTACCAAGAGTTGAAACTGAACATCAGCCGCAGTGCAGAGCTCAGAAGCCAGGGCAGGGCAGGGTAGAGGGGAGGCAGAGCCTACAGCTGGAACGTGGTACCTGCACCTCTGAAGTCCAAGTGGGGAGGAATTTATGTCCAAAGTTGTTTACCCATGAAGAATAAACATGCTAACCTCCACAGAGGATTTTATCCTTGTGTACACAACCATACGCTGCCACTGGAGCTCTCTCCCTGACTGAGTTGGGCATGTTCAATATTTAGTCCACATTTCCAGAAGATGCATGTGCACATCCACAGCCTGGACACAAAGGCATAACTCGTGGATGCACTGGGAAGGTGCAGCCAGGCATGGCCCTGACACAGGGTAGAGGCCACAGGCAGCATGGCTGTGCCCCTTCCATAGAGGGACCTGACTGATTATTGCTAACATGGATTGCATCCCTGGGGAGGACCTGACAGGGGCAGGAGTGAAGGGTGGGAGTAAAGGGTACTGAAGAGACCTCAGCTACCTGCAGGGTAAGAGAGCCAGGCACATTCACATTGATAACTTTGGAGGGACTGCTCTTTTTTGGCATTATTTTCATCCTGTGTAATTGGTGTGATGGGGAAGACACTGGCTGCTAGAGTGCATAGGGAGGGGAGGTGTAAGGGCACTGACTTGGGGCAGATGGGTCACCTGCCCTATGCTAATCAAATACTCGGTGACAAGGAGAGGACAGAAACAGCAGCAGTGATATGGAGATGTGTGTGATCATGGCGCTGATGCCTGTGAGCTGGCACTGAAGGGATGGACAAAGAGGTGTTTGGCAGCACCTTACACAGCTTGGCTGCAGCAAACTGCTTCCAGCATGAGCCCTGAAACTCCATTCTAGAAATGTTTTGAGTCAGAACCAAAAACCTTTTCCAGCTCTGCTACGAGTTCAGATTCTCAAAGTGGTGAGATCCTTCCTGGCTCCCTGAGCTTTCATGTGGCAACAGGGCTGGGCTTCCGAGCCATGGCCAAAACATCTGAGTGCACAGAAAAGGAGAGGCAGATGGAAAGTAAAGGTGGAAATAATCTTGGGGTGACATTTTCCCTCACAAGGAATTGGGAAGAACTATTTTCTCCATAAATCTTTGTTGCTTAAAATATCAAGCAACTCAGTTTATAATAAGAAGAAAAATAAATAGAACAATGAAGCAAGAAATTTCAGACTGATGCAACTAGTCCTTCCAGAAAGGACTGCCCCCAGTGTAGACAGTTAACCCCCTCACCTTTTCCACTCTGGCTGATGTATGTAGGAAGTTTTATTTATTATCTTTCCAGATCTGATCCCAAGCTTGAGATCTGGAGACTCAGGGGGTGCTAGAATCTCATCTACAAGAAACATATTGTAAGGTTTTGAGCATTTTGAGCATTTTGCTATTGTATCTAGCACTGGGAGCTGAAATGAAGCTCCATGCAGACAGAGCTACCTGCCACCCAGACCCAGTGCTTGCCCTCTTCCCCAGGGAGCAGTGGGTGGACAGAGCATAGTGGCAGCAGTTGGCTGACGAGGTCACTCACTGAAGGAGCGGAGAAGTTATCTCATGTCTTGTGAATGCTGATCCTGTGCCCTTTACACAACTTGATGAAACCTTAAATTATATGCTGTGGAGGCTCAAGATCATAAATAAAAAGGAAGGCTTCTCAGATAATGGCATTCCAGTAGGCTTACAAATATGCCTCATTTGGGAACATATTACATTACAGTTTGGGATTTGTCCAATGATCTTCTGTTCTATTTATTACCAGCAGCCTTGTATCAGATTCATATTTTCAGTTGTTAATTTGTGTAACTTTGGTTCTATCTCAAAAAAGAAACAAAAACATTTTCTTTTGTCCTTTGATCCCTATGCTCTTAGCACCCAGGAATCAGAACTGACCAACGGCATCAGGAAAGACCCTGACATACCCTTCATTGTCCCACAGGTGCCCAACTGAATGCTGCAGCATCAAGCTCAGCCCCATGGGAACAGATTCACCTTCATTGTCACTGATCAAGCTCATGCTTCAGAGGTCAACTTTTTGGCCCCAGGAAAGCACTGCCCAAACAAACGAGCCACTTTACATACAGAATTACATCAGGAGCCCCAAGTAAAGTGAAACAGATTCATTATGATGGCACATGTAGAAAGGTTTGAATTATCCAGCACAAATTGGCCAACCCACTTCCATCAAAGTGCTTTGCCGTCCTGCTCAGGATTTCAGATGTGTTATGAGGAGCAGCTGCTGCTCCAGGAAGCATGTTTCAGACTGGGCAGGATCAAGCCCTGAGAGTTTCCGGTGCATGTTTCAGAGAAATCAGCCTCAGTCTTAGGTATCCAAGTTGTCTGTCGTAAATATTTATTCATTAAAGAAAGTCCTGGTTTGCTCCTGGTGCACTTTCATAGCCTTCTGAAGACTCACGAACAAGGGAAATGTATGGGCAGGGAAGCAGGGAGGAGGAATTTCCTCCTTTTCCTTATAAGTAAGAAAAAAAAAAACAACAAACCCAGCTCGCCTTGTGGAAAATAAACTTGTCTAGTTTTGTATACATGTGTTTACTGTACAAACCTTCAGTGACTCAGATGTGAAACGTGCCTCAGGTTTGTTATGTGTTTTGTTTAGTTTTCTAGCTCTCCCTGAGAAAACATGGGCTACAGTTCATGCTGATGTCTGTCCCATCCAGTAGATTGCAAGGGATGCACAATAAAACCCCAATCCTGTGAGTGTTTATGCATGCATGAATAGACCTGCATTCACTGGGCTTTTTCATGCATGTAATCGTCCGCAGGATCAGGGCCCCAGGCACAGCACAGAACTTGGGTTTGCACATTTACTTGTGGCTAGAATTTGTTGCATTATTTTGACATAAACTGTTCATCTCATCATTTCAGAACTCACTGCTGCATTCATGTCAGTATTCCCAACTGGATAGGACTTATTTTAAGCAAGCTTTAAAAGACTACTGATCCTCTTTTCCTTTCCTGTTAGCATTGATCTCCATCAGACCTAATGTGCCTCCTTTTTAATCATCTTGCTTCTCCCGCAGCTCTCTGATTAGGTCACATTTCAATTTGTGCCCACAGAGTTGCTCCCATGTCAGTAGCTGGGAATTTTACAAACACAATTTCTTGGCATTCATGACTGAACCAAGTCAAAGACCTCCAGTTAACTACAGATAGTTGGAAACTATTTCATTGTTTCAAGCTATTTCTGTTTCTTTGTGATGCATAAAGAAGCTCTATGATGTGGCTGATAAGGTGAATTTGATTTGTTTGGATCCCTACCTGGGAACTACTTGTCTCTCATTCTGCTCACCTGGAAAAACTTATTGTGACTTCAGATACCTTAATTGAGGGCCTGAGGGTGTTGACCTTCAGTAGCAGTTCCATCTATTCCCCACATCCATCACACATTGAGGTTAAGTAGTGTGTAGTATTAAGAAAACAAAAAACACCATCCCTGCCTTCGTCAGTTCCTTGGATCATGTAGATCTTGTCATTCGTTCAGTAGCTAGCAGGGGTTAGGGAGAAAGGAGCTGATGAACCCACCTGCTGTCAAGCTGGGGGGTAGGATGGATCTCAGAAGCCGCAGATGAGCAGCACCAGGCATCCTGGGGATTAAGTCTTGACTTAGTTTGTATTTGCATTTTTGGAGTTCTGACTCTTTGTTTCTGAGTTTATGATGAGAATACCCCCTTGGCAAAATAAACCTTCACCTCTTGTTAGCTCATGGTCATCTGAGTGAGGCTGTTAAAGATGGGTCAGATGTCTGGAGATGGCAAATCCAAATGGAGCAGAGAGGACCTGCCCTGGAAGCAGTGTTTAGGACCTCCAGAGGTCAGAGGATGATTCTTGCCGTCAAAATGGAGCCAGCAGGGTAGTTACTAATGCTGAAACCTGGAGTGTGGGGAGGAGCTTTCTCTGACAGGTACAAGGTCATGTTAGGACCCTCATTCCCTGCCAGCCACAGGAAGCACGGACAAAACAAACACCTCCAGGCAATTTGGGAGTGATGCTTCTACTGCACACAAACATTTTGGTTTCATGTCTGTTTGGGAACAGAAATACATGAAAACTACAATCCAGTTTCATGGGCTCTTGGTAGCATGCTGTTTATTGTTCCCAGAGGAACAATAAGGATTCTTAAAAGCAGATGGACTCGGATGGTCTGATGATTTGTTGTAGAAGCAAAACAATGGGCCAGATTTTTTAAAAATAGAAAATACACCCATTGCACAAGTAAACCCAGCTCTCCTCTATGCACAAAGTGAGACAAGATGGACAAAGTTTTGCAGCACTTTTTGCAGATGCAACTGATTTTTTCTAAAGGGTTTTCCTGACACAGTAATCACAGAAAAATTGAACATGAGCAAGAACATAAAAATTAATTTAATCACAGAATGGTTGAGGTTGGAAGGGGGCTCTTCCCCTCGGTGAAGCCATGCTGACTACTTCTGATGATTTTCTTCTGATGATGTTTCTGGGAATGGTTTCTAGGATTGGCAGGATATAGTTGCTCCACCACTTCCAAAGGACTGAAGGGAGGCTGACCATCCTGTAGTTCCCCAGGTCCTCCTTCCTGCTTTCTTCAAAATAGGAGAGGCATTTGCCTTCCTCTAGTCTTTGAGTACTACTTCAGTTGCCATGGTTGAAGATTATCAAAAGTGGCTTTGCAATGACATCTACCAGCTCCCTCAGCGCTCATGGGGGCATCTCATCAGGGCCCATGGGTGTATGTATGTTCCGTTTGCTTAAGTAGTCTCAGGTCTTATCCTCTTCCAGCAAGGGTGCATCCTTCTTGCTCCAGCTTTTCCCCCTGGTCTCTGGGACCTGGGATTCTTGAAGGCTGGTCTTGCTAGTAAAAATCTGAGGCAAAGGCAGCATTCGGTTCTCCAGCCTTTTCCATACCTTGTGTTACCAGGTCCCACATTTCATTCAGCAATGGACCCATATTTTCACTAGACTTCTTCTTGTCACCTATGTACCTAAAAAAGCCCTTCTTGATGTCTTTAGCATTCCTGGACAGATTTAATTCCGTTTGGGCTTTGGCTTTCCTAATTTCATCCCTGGATGCTCAACTAATGTCTCTGTGTTCCTCCCAGGTTACCGGTCCTTGCTTCCACCCTCTGTATACTTCCTTTGTAGTGCAGCAAAGGGAAGGTGCAACAGAGGGTATTTGCTTCACTCCTTGGAATCGTCATTGTCAAAAATGAACATGGATAAACTGAGGCCATTACTGAGACTAAGAAAATATAAAATCCATGAAGAATTTCTGTAAGCAGAACAGCAGCATTTCTTCTCCACACTTCTAGAGGAGGCTAAAAGGGAACATCAGATGGCCCAACCCAACCTCCTGTAGGTCACCATTACACCTGGATTGAAACCAATGTATACACATATACACACATCAAACACATGTATGTACACATCAAACTTTATAACTAAAACCAAACTATACAATATAAATATCAGGTATTATATAGCATGCATAATAAAGGCTTCCCTTTAAAGGCTAGTGGGCCCTTTGCTTTGATGAGTTAACATATTTCAGAGGGTGTGTATCTGATTCCTGATTAAAGCTTATATATTTCTAGCACCAGAAGAAATTAAGCTCATTTGCTGATCCTGTAGGTAGTCTGGTGTTAGAAAGAACAGTTGTTTCTTTTTACATGGTAAACTCAGTAATCATAGGTGGAGCGGAATTAACCCACATCAAAAAACAGAACCAGTTTTCCTAAATTAAATTTTGTAATGTGAAAGAAGTACTTTAAAGAAACTAATGTAGCCTAAATATTGCATCATAATTTGTTCTATTAATGTTGGTATCATCACTCTAAAATTCAGGTTACTATAGATACTATATTTTTCAGACAAGTAAAGTAGGGCAAAAGGAGAGAGCCATAAAAACCGGATGGTTTATGTCAGCATGTATTTTCAGCTGCAGCGTTTTCTTGTGTAAACCCCAGGTTGCAGCATATAGTGCAACCTCTGTGTTTGAAGCTGTCCAACACTTTCAAGAAGACTAACATATCCACTTTGATTTTCATGAAATTTCAAACATAAAAGATCAAATACATTCAATAACCGATGCTAAATGTTATATGACATCCCAGCAGAAAGGAATTTTTTTTCCACATGAAAATGGAATTAATGGAATGTGTTGGGAATAATGTCATTGCCCACAACAACAAGCCCTTTTCTCAAGAGCACATCTCTTCTAACAAATGCTGAAAGTGGGCAGCACAAGGGGCCTCTCTCCCCATTTCCATGCTTTGCTGTGCATTCTGTAGAGGTACCATCTTTGGGGCATTTGGCTTTTATTTTAGTGGTCTAAACAACACTTCCCTAAAAGCATATACTAAATGGTAGCTTTTGCCTGGCTTCCATAATTCTCACAGGCATCCTGGTGACATGTGAGAAAAGCTGGAACTGCCTCTTCATAGCCAGGACATATCTTAGCATCATTCATCCCTGCAGCTACTTGCATTTGGAACAGCACAAACAGGTCAATCAAGTGTGTACACTGAGCACTGATACACCAGTCAGGTTTCTAAAAGCATCAGCAGAAGAAACCTGCAGTCTCCTGCAAATGCATGAACAAAACTGAAAGCCCAAAACTGCTTACCTCCCGTGAGAATTTTGCACAAGCATTTGGGTCATCTCACTTATGAAAGTACACATCTAACAGGCAACAAATGAGCAGCCAGTTTTCAAAGAGAACAATTGCAAGTAAAACTTGTTAGCCAAGGTGATGAATTCTCATCCACTCAGGGTATTCTTGACAAGAGGAAAAGGCCTGTCTTCCCCATACTGCTGTCTCCTTAGTAATCTGCCCTGGTAGTTACAACCTGCCTCTCAAACACTCCTGTGTTTTGAATCCAAGCAAAAGCTTTGGCAGCTGTAAACCTAGCATGGACTCCTTTTAAATGATGGGAGGAAACGGGCTGACAGTGAGCTGATTAGAAAGCTCTTAGAGCCTACTCAGCTGAGTGGGGAGAAAGGGACAACTTTCTTTATGTACTGCCAGAGAGGGGACAGGAGGGCACCGGAGCCTGGCTTGCTGTCCTCGGAAGGATCCTGAGGATGTGGGAAAAGACGGTTACAGGGACACTGAGCTGCCCTTGCCAGCCTGCCTTTTCCTGACAGTCTCTGCTCTGAAGATAAGGAGGAAGGAAATAGTGAAACATGATGGTAAAGACGAGATGAATTTGAAGAGACAACTGCAAGCTGTTTCCTGGCCCCAGCTTTATCTGAAGTACCAGAAAATAACCTTTTCTCTGTGGTCAGTAAATAATTTGTTATGACTGGGGTTTAATTTTTGCCACTGAGGGGTGGATAACATGGCATGCTTTCCACAAAGAGCACAGGCAACTGTATCTATAGCTGAGCATAGGAAAGCGTCAGAGGAAAGGTTCTGCAGAGTCCTCTTGCCAGCAGTGTGTTTGTCAAGTCAATTCTATCCAAGTGAATTGTAGAAAATGAAGATGCAGAGCTAGAATGGGAAGGAAGGGTTAAAGGATGGACTCAAAAAGCCACGTGGAGGTTACTGAATGGACAAAGCAGCAAGCATTACGAATAATTCAGCCAAAAAGTTAAGAATAAATACAGGAGGAAATTACTTCATCACATCCCACACTGTGTTATCAGTACGAAAGCTCTGGGAGCTGCTTTTCTTTACAAATGGCAGCTGACAACTGATCTAAACAAAAGATCATGGGGGCAGTGAGGGGACAGGAGAGAGGCTCAGGGAGGCGCTGAACAGAAGATGTACCAGAGCTGCAAGGGTTTAATAACACTACGACCCCACAGCCACATGTGCTGATCCAACCGCAAGCACAGGCAGTCCCCTTCAATACTGTCTGCAGTGACCCCTTAAAATCCATCTCAGCTGAAGAAAATGTGTCCTGGCTCAGATGTCTTCTCTGACCTGTTGTCCAGTGGTGCCTCTACTTATCACACTTCAAACTTCAGCACCCAGATTGCACATTTCACCAGGAAGCCACTCCTTGCTGCTCTGCAGTGACAGCCCAGCTGTAGTCCAAGGGCAGCAGTTCCCCATGGCAGCTCCTCTAAAGGCTGTATTTGCACAAACAGGTCATCACAGTGGTTTTGCCCCAACTGAAAAATCTGCACAATTTGGGTTGGGTTTGCATTTTCATTATGATTTGTACCTAGCTCTAAGAATACAGTGAAACCTGTCTGAGAGTCCACCATGTTACATCCCTGCTGGTCTTAAAGGACCACCCCTATGGTATCCTCAAATTTACTAGCTGCAGCTCTACTCTACCCTGCAAGAAAACCACCAGTGAAACAATCAGCTTTTTGCTGGCCCCCTGAGTGGTCACGAAGGCAATTTACACTGCAGTTCATTCCTGCTACCTTCATAAAGGAAAAAAAAAAAAAAGAAGAAAAAAATCCCACTCACTCCTAACTATAGGCAAAATGCTGTTCAGGCATACAGTGGTGCCTATAAAACCAATCATCTTAGGTGTAACTTTGGTTTGGGGTTGGGTATTTTTTTTTCCTGTACAGTGAAATAACTGGGAGTAATATTCATAAAAGCTTTCATTGAGGCTCCTGGGGTCTGAAAGACATCTGGGAGGATTACAGGAGGAATATCATGTGTGGTAGCTGTGCTTGGAGCAGCCTTGGCTTATGACTCCCTCTGTAACTGCTGCAGTTTACCTGAAGCAGATACTCAAACAGTCCCTGAAGTTGACAGTGCTGATGTCACCACGCAGCAGCCAGACTCCATACTGGGATAGGCCCTGATCTCCTTTACCTTTCCCTCCCCTTGATCAAGCCCATCATAGCACTTCCCAGCTATTTTTATTTTCTCATTGTCCCAGTTAAGGTTTGCATCAGATGGAGACAGCTCTTTGCACACTGGCCCTGAAGCAGAAGGAAACGGTTAAGGTGCAGCCCCACCAGGATGCCAGCCTCCAAGCCCCACTGTCACCTCCATGAGATGCTGCCGTTGGCTTGATCACAGTCAGGAACAAATGTGGCAGCTGCAGGGTGGTGGGCCGCCGTTTCTAAGACAAGAAGCACCAACAATCCCTTTTGCAAACCTTCGCAGAGAGACTGAGCAAGGAGGACACAGCAACAGCTGTGCCTTATAGCAGTCATGTGCTTTCTTATCCCTTCTCCTAATTCGGCTCATTCCAAATCACAGCCTTATGATACTGTCAGAGAAACCTTATCATATTTTTGTTGAAACACAGCCCTATATTAAGCAGGGATTCTGGAAAAAATCAAAGAGGGGGAGAAGGATTCATCAGTGCAGACAGACACATTTTTGAGGAGGCAGCTGACCAGTTCTCCACAAAGCATCCAGAGCTTTCTCGGTATTCCCAATCAGCCTCCATGCCTCCAGCTGACTTCCCATAAAAATGCTGAAGGGTCTTTGATCTCAAGGTGCATGTCCTTAAGAGAAGGGGAGGGGTAAAACTGCAGAAGCCAGGCGAATGCTTGACAGTAGTTTCTGCAGCTACTCAGACCCCGGCCAGCCTTTGAGGTCCTGTGCCAGAGATCACAGATTTGGTTTGATCAGTCATGAGTTGAAAAGGCAGAGCAGAGCTGCTTAGGTCAGATCAGATGCTTAACTCTCCTTTTGTGATGGGTGGGGAAGTTCAGTAAAAATTAGGATGATAAGAACAACAACAACAACAAAAAGACTAATGAGAAATTGCATATTTAAAGCATCAGCCTCCCTTCTACGCATTATCTGAGTTTGGATATCAGTTAATGGCTCAGCCAGTTTCCCAATTCAGCCTCGTCAAATTCCCTAAAAGTGACAAAAAAATCTCGAAGTTAAGTGTTTCATTGGAACACACTATACCCCAGCATTCCAGCCAAAACACATAGCACAGCTTTCGCAGTTTACAATCTATTATTTTTGCTGATGCTAGAGTAGAACTTCAACCCTGGAGGGGATAAAACTAATCCAAATGATAACAGCTTAAATGGCACTAAAAATAAACAAATATTCAGATAGATACTCTTTACTTATGTCTCTGACAGAAATTCCTCTGTGAGAAAAGAATTTCAAGCTGTAATAGAGGAGTCAGATCTTTACTCATTCCAGCCTTGCCATTGACTCAGTGCGTATGGGGCATTAATGTAATGTTTTTCCCCCTGAAAAACCAAACTTATCCTAAAATGCCATGGAATCAAAGGGGTGGATTCCCCTCCTGCTTCCCTCTGCCAGAACACACCTCATGTTAACAGCTCTCTGAAGACATATAAAGGCAAAAGTAAAACAAATTGTCCACCATCAATCATCCTGCCTCTATGAAAGAGAAATCTCTTTTGTGCATTGGGTCTTGCTATCATCTAAAGCATGGGAGTTATCCTGGAAAAAGAAATCAGCCACCAAGAACCTAAGCTAAGGCCTGAATAAATAATTGGAGGCTGATATGAAGGCAGAGCACATGAACTGATAAATGTATAGCTGAAAAAGTGGTGGTTTCATTCCCTTACATCAGACCACCCCACAGGAAGGGATACATGCCAAAATGCTGACACCAGGTGCTTAGGAACTGAAGGAGAATGCTGCAAATGGAAACCTGTAGGCAGAAGATAGTGTACAGTAGACTTTATTGTCTATTAGCTAGGAGCCAGAAGAATTAAATCTATATAGAGAAGCAGTAACCTGGTGATGAGCAACACCCTACAGTTTCAGTCCAAAGACAATACCCCAGGTTATTTGAAAAAGCTTCCCTGGAGCTGGTCTGGTAATGTCTCCCACACAAATATTTCCAGTAAACACAGGCCTTCCAGGGCTGAGCCCTGCAGGAACCCTGCAAAGACAACATCCCCTGGGTGTCTGAATGCATGTCCCTCCATAGCAAGTGCAGTGCAGGAGCTAATGCTCTACTATCCATAGAACCCATGTTGTGGGGAGATGATTCACCATGTGATTATCTGGTAACTCAGATGATTATGGAAGACAGGGAAAGCTACTGAGTCTTAATAAATGGATTAATTTGCAGAAAGAACAAGTAACTATTAACACTTTTGCTTGAAAGGGGAAAGGAAGCAGTAAGGAGGAGTGGCTGGGGCTGTGATGGAAAGGATGCAACAGAGAGTTGCTAGATTTTATTCCTGAGCATCTCTGCTTTATAGATTCATAGAATAGTTTGGGTTGGAAAAGATGTTGAAAGTTATTTAGTTCCAACTCCCTGCCATGGGCAGAGATACCTTCCACTATGCCAGGTTGCTCAAAGCTCCATCCAGCTTGGCCTTGAACACTGCCAGGAATGGGGTATCCATAACTTCTCCAGGCAACCTGTGCCAGTGCCACAGCACCCTCACAGTGGAGAATTTTTTCCTCATCTTATCTAAATCTACCCTTTTTTTTAGTTTAAAGGATTCCCTCTCATCCTACCACTACAGGCACTTGCAGAAAGCCCCTCTCCAGCTTCCTTGCAGGCCCCTTTAGGTACTGGGAGGCTGCTGTAAGGTCTCCCCAGAGCCTTCTCTTCTCCAGACTGAACAATCCCAGCTCTCTCAGCCTCTTCACAGAAGAGGTGCTCCAGCCTTCTGATCATCTTTGTGGCCTCCTCTGGTCTTGCTCCGACAAGACCCTGTCCTTCTTAGATTTGGAGCCCCAGAGCTGAATGCTGAACACATGTGTCCCCATGCTGTGAGGCCTGGAAATCCTAGAACCATTTGCATTACAGGAGGAAGAAGAGGCAGACAGAAAAGCTGCTGTGTTTATTAGACGTATTCCAAGACCGGCTTGTCAAATATGGTTTGCATATACCTTTAGCCACAGACAAAAGGAAGTAATTAATTTACCAATTTCTGTGGTGAAAATTACTTACAGGTTTATTCCATGCCCATGTGCCAAGCACACTCGTTATACAAACCCCATGCGCGCATATAGGCAGGCACACACCCACATGCAGACACATCACATCAGTGGCACTAAATACCTTCTTTAAATGGTCAGTTTTGTTTTAGGTGGAACTAAAACTGAACCTGGAGGTGAAAAGACAATAAAAAATCCATAATGTTGAGACTCCTGATACAGAAAGTGTCTGTCTCCAGAGGAAGCGCTGCCTGCCCTGATGGTGAGCAGTGCTGCAAGGAGGTGCATGTCCAAGATGTGGCTCTCTGCAGAAGGCTGTGGACACCTCACTTGACTTTATATTTTCTCTTCGTTATTGCCCTGGAGTACTGTACATGCACAACTGTATGTACAGTGCTCTACACACTCCACCAGGGCTATACAGACTCAGCAGGAACAGAAAGATGGCTGAAAATAAGAAGGCACAAGGGAATCCCATCAACAAAATCATTATTCAACATGGGAAAGTAGTTTTGGCGTTTGGCTGTTGTGACACATCAGAGCTGAGAGGAGCTGGGCTTTCCAGGTGGGCTACAAAGAAATCTGGTCAGCAATGAATGGATCTTCAGTTTATTATAGGCAATGGGAGAAATGGTTCAGCTGAAATCTGTAAGGTTTGGAAGGGCCTCAGCTGAAACCGAGGCTTTTCAGAGGCTAATTTTCAGAGGTCCAAAGAACATAAATGCAAAAAAATAACCATGCGGAATAGGAAGGTACAAGAAGAAAATGATAAAGAGCAGAGGGGAAATCTTGCCCAGAAGGAAATGGGTAAGTTTTATTTTTGGGTGTATGTTTCATTGTAGAAAGCAAACACTAAATAATGGACACAGTAGTGCTCCAAAAAATACATCTCAGAGATACCATTAGCTCATGACACTCACAGCATATGTAAGCTGAAAAAGACAAATATATACTTTGTGTAATCATGGTCCGAGTAAGGACTGCAGAGACCATTACCACACCAAAAGGATAACCCAGCCAACCACAGTCTCGTAGGTTATAAAAACTGCATTCAAGAAAGTCAATTTGGCTCCAAAGAGCTCTTGAAATGACAGAAATGACAGGAAAGTGAAAGCATTTCTGAACTGAAGGGCCAAATCCTGCCCTGCCAGTCGCACAATACAGAGTGAGCTATGCATAATTATCTGAGGACAGAAATATAAAGAACATGAAAATAATGATGTTCAAAGCCAGTAATTGTTTCCTATGGTTTCACAGAGCTATGCTGAATAAAATGCATTTGTTATATTATGACTGTGGGTCAGAGAAACCAGGGAGGAAAATGCAGGAAGATTATACGCTGCAATAAGACATAGCTGCAGTAAAGATGAACATAAAAAGCAAAACTGAATAGAGATCTAGAATTTCTAAATTACCCTTGGCCCAAATGTCTGGCTTACCACTGAAATGGTATAATTATAAAGCTGGCATAAAACAGGACATGGATCTAGTTACTAATTTCTTACTAGCAATAGCAGCAAAACAGTTTCTGCCAGTAGCGGGTCTCTTGACAAAAACCTTGTGTCTTCTACATGATGTGACCTATAGGAAAAACTGGTTTTAATCAGGCAAATCTATAAATGGTATGCAGTTGTGGTTGCTCCTCTCAGATGTCAAAAGGAACAGAGGAGAAAGTAGGGTAAAAGAGGGGGGGGATCTTCACTGCAATTTCTGGTTTAACACTTAGCTTTCTCTGAAATGCACGATGGAATTTGTAGATTTAGGAGATCACCTTTATCTTGCCAGTGTCACCTCAGAAGCAAAAAAAAACCAACAAAAACCAGCAAAATCAAAACCCAAGCAGTCAAACACCCTCTTCCTAATAGTATCATTTTAGCCCCTGTGCTCCACTTAAGTTTTGACTGCAAATACAGAGGTCATTTCATGGCTGCAGTTCTGAACTCAATCACTCAAATCTCTGTTTTCCAGCACACACTTGAGCATAAGCATGTGAGTTACACCACTGAAGTCAATGGCAAAGTTCTGTGCTAAGATATTAAGCATGTGTTCAGGTGTCTCACTGTGTCTGTCTTAAGAGCCTGGACAGAAAATAATCCAAAATATTTTTCTTTCTCTGTGCTAGGCATCCATGAAACAGCAAGCAGTGGAATGGTGTCAGTGAATTAACGTTTAAATGTCTTACACCATATCATTGTCTATACACATTTTAAGGTTGTGTGGAGATTTTTATCTAGCCTTTTTATCAGTAAAAATTTGTCTTCGACAAAACTGGACTTTTTTGCCATGTTTCTGGTTTCTACTGATATGTTTGAACTTCTGACAAAAAAATCTGAACCCCTGAAAACTTAGTAAGTTGGCTGCACTGAAAAATTTACAGATTATGGTTAAAAAGAAAAAAACACCAAACCCAATACAACTCTTCTAATCTTCTGATGAAAAGAAAAAAACTTGTGCAGAGCCAAATCCCAGTCATTCAACTATTGAGCTGAACACGTTTCCTCAGGCAACACAGCAGTCAGATTAGAAAGGCACAGCCCCTTTCACATCAACCAACTCAGTTTTAACCACAGTTTTCCAAACCTGTGATCTATACTTGGTACCGAAAATGTTATTTATTTATGTGTATGTATGCATATTGTGTATACATACACATGAATTTCCCCATTTTCTGTTGCACATGCATGTTTTCTCACCATAAAACCAGAAATTTCCCCGTTATTCTGCCTTGGGTGTGTCGAGGTCCCTCCAGGTGCCCAAGAGCTTCCAGGGTACTTGAGCATTTATGACCTGTGATTCAGCATGGGTCTGAAGGTCATGAAAGGCGGGTGAGGAAGCGGTCCATGGGACAGCCAGTTTACCATGATTGTTGTGCTGTAAAATGTTATGAAACCTCCCCATTAACCGTTTTTCTTTGCACAGGGCCTGCAAGGGCTGGTGAAAGCCACGAGGAGCAGCTGTGTTAGAGCACGGGCACAGGCAGCACTTGTCCCTCCACATTTTCCACATGATTTTCTGAGTAACGTCACAACACTGCTGCAATGTTGAAAAAGGGTCACCAAGGCTGACAGATAATGATTTTCAAAAGCAAACAGAACCCAGGAGTTGAAGAAATGCTTTTGCTTTTAAAAAAAGTTCACATGCACCTCCACAGCCATGCAATAAAAGAGGTCATCGAACTATGCTTTGCTAGATGATGATATCTTGCCAGACTTGTGGACAAAGGTGATCCATGACTACCTCCTCCCTCCTGTAGTGAACCAAACAGACGGCATTGCAGAGGTCCAGCAATGATCACCTCACGCTGCCTGTATGTCTCATCCCACTCTGGAGAGAGTTGCAATTTTGTCAGGACAGGTGAATTAATTAGTTTTAGACACTATTGGCAGAGCCTTGCCCCAGTGGCACCCATGTGCCTGCAGCCCACTCCATAACATCCTTTCTTCCAAAAAACCCTGAGCCTGTAACAGACATGCATTCATAAAACAGCAACAACAAAAAAGGAGGTATCTCCCAAGGCTTGACATGGGTGAGAGAGAGGAATTTTCTGTCATGCCTCATCATGTGGCTAGATGTAGAGTGTTTGGCAGTAAGAAAGACCTTACACACATGACCTGCTCACATGCATATTCTCACCATAAAACCAGAAGTGCACTGTAATGTGATCAAGAGTGTTTGGGGTTCAGTGACACAATAAATACAGCTGTTTGCACAACCAAGGAAAGGAGGAAGAAGAAAAAAATCTCTGGCGTCAGGTCTCAAGTGCTTTCGAAAGAGAAAGCTTGTTTGGATGTTCCTCTCTCATGCCTACCCCAACATAGACAGAAATAGGCAACTGCACAGTAACTCCTGAAACGAAGCACAAACAGCAGATGAAGGGCTTGTTTCCTTTATACAGAATTGATCCCTTAATTCTTACTAAAAAGTTCTATCACCAAATCCTGCTACACACCATTGGAGCAGCAGCCTAACCCTTGACTGGTCCCATTTCAAGGTACTGTCCACCATCAGGCACAATACCAGAGGAATGAGTGGGATTAACCAAAGAACAAGACCATTTGTAAATAAAAGCAGCATAATCTAATCTTTATACCAGATCCTCCAGATGGCATTTGCTCTCTCTCATGAGCTCAATTTTAAAGTTTGCAGTCTACATAAAATAAAGGCGTCTTTTCACTCTCCCATTTGTTTGCCCAGAGATGTCATTCACATCATCACAAAGACCAGGCTGTGAGTCTTCAAAGGAAAAGGTTTGTTTAAGCAAAAAGACATCTTTTTTTGTCTGATGCTTTAAGATAAAGTGATTGACATTTTTGGCTTCTGCTTAAAGTGGAACTTGAAATCAGAGAAAAAAGATTATAGAAAACAAACTCCAATCAGTCTGTTTTTAAAAGGTCCTTTTTATATTTATTAAACAAAAGTAACTTTTTCCTTTTAGCCAAACCTAGTATGGAGTCATTCTGCGTACCAGTAAGACCAATCAGATGAAAAAATACTTTATGCCAGAGCTGGAAAGTAAAATAAGTTCACCAAGAAAAGTTTGTTTCCACAGGCTTTGAGTCTTTTATAAGTTACATTCAACCTTCCCTCTTCAATTATTATAGACATAAATTACAAGGCAAACTAAAATATGTAGTCCTTTTTTTTTAGAGCAAAATGCTGGGGTTAGTTCTCTTGGTCGCTGCTGAAGAATAAATTGTATCATTATAGCCTTCTTCTGGGTCTTGTTATTCTGACTTTTTGACTCTCACTAGCTGCAGTCTATACAATGCACAACTGTATTTGTTCACAAGGAATGCTTTAGTTCCTTTTGACTTTTTCCTTTCCACTTCCTAATGGTTTACATGTAGAAGCAGAGCTTTTGAAAAATTACCTAACACATACTATGTTTAATGAGTACATTTAAACATACTTCAGCTACAAATATTATCAGCTGATAACTTAACCTTTGTGGGTAGGCTAAATATTTTCTTCAACGCTTAAATAAATATGATACATGGTTCCTGTGGAAAGCCTAATGAGAAGGAAGTTGTTTTTAAATTTAAGTCAAGACTTCTCCTTCAATTTAGTTTATCAGTATTTTTTTCCAAGTGATCAAAGCAAGCAGTTTATATGGCAGCTCTAAATGTCTAAAAGAAAAATTAAGTTCTAAAATATTAATCCTGCTGTACTTTATTTGGGGGATGGAAATTGCATGCCATCTAGGAGGACAGTCAAGAATTCACCGCACACTATGAAGCACATGGTGTGAGGTGAGAAGCCAAAATCCTGCAGTCTCTCAAGGTGGATTTAAATAATGAGAATCAAGATGTGGGTATGTCTTTCAGATTTCAATAAAAATAAAAGTTATATAAATGCCCAGCAATTGTCCTGGCTCCCCTGTATGTCTCATGAACAAAGTCTCACTTGAGAGCATCAGCCTTCATCCATTAGACTGGGTACATGAGAGTGGGTAACCAGTCTGTCAGTCATGTAAAAGGTACATGTGCACCTGTGGTGTCAATAGACACAGGCTGCAGCACTTTCAGACACCTCAGATTCAGCATGGGACCACATCATCCCTCCTGGCCCACTGCCCCAGCCTGAAGTAGGGTACTGGTGCTCCGCAGACATGAAATGCAGGTGCTGCAAGGTGAGGGCCTGGATCAGAGCATCTCACATCTGAGACTTGAGTATGTACAACAAATGTGCTCACATGCGTACAACACCACATAAATCCCCACAGCAGGTATTCACGTAACACTTGCAGTTAAGTGGAGATGGATGACCTAGGACTAGCCAAAACAGGAGGTTCCTTTGGGGCACAGATCTTTTGATGAGACATTCCCAGCCCTGCTCCTCAGTGCAGCAGCACAAACTATCAAAACCTTCTATAGAATGACAGAATCAGGGAATGGTTTGGGTTGGAAGGGACCTTAAAGATCATCTAGTTCCAACCCCCCTGCCATGGACAGGGACACCTTCCACTAGACCAGCTTGCTCAAAGCCCCATCCAACCTGGTCCTGGACACTGCCAGGGATGGGGCAGCCACAGCTTCCCTGGGCAACCTGTTCTAGTGCCTCACCACCCTCACAGTGGAGATCTTCTTCTTAGTATCTAATCTGAATCTAACCTTTTTCAATTTAAAGTCATTTGCCCTTATCCTACCACTAAAGGAGATCCTGTCCAGCTTCCCTGTAGGCCCCTTTAGGTAGTGGAAAGATGCTGTACAGTCTCCCCAGAGCCTTCTCTTCTCCAGACTGAACAACCCCAGCTGTCTCAGCCTGTCTTTATAGGAGAGGTGATCCAGCCTTCTCTGATCATCTTCATGGCCCTTCTCTGGACGCACTCCAACATCCTTCTTCTTGAAACCAAAACAAGATACATATACAGAAATCACCCAGAAGGAGTACAGGAAAAAACTTGGTCTTCACTCTGGGACTGAATGAAGGAGAATGTAAAAACACACTGACGTCATGAAAGAAAGAAGTTGAATAGGTCAAGAAGCAGAGATGTGAGCTCAAGGAAATGGCAAGGCACACAAGAAAAGATAAGGGAGATTGTATAAATAAATAAGCTACAGAAAGGAGCTGAAAGCACTGTGAACAAAGCCTTACTCTCTAGCTCGGGTTCACAGTCCCTGTTCAGCCTGAGAACCCCAGAAGGTTTCAGAGGAGAAGTAAACCCTTTTATAAATCTCACATACGGACATCACTGTAAAGCACCTACAATTTGTTTTCCTTTGTTGCCTTTTGCAGACTGAGCAGAGGGGATCCGCAAACATCTCCATTCTCTCCTGGAGTGCACAGACCCTCAGCTGTAAGGAGTCCTACTTTCATAGTTAAGAACTGAAAGAAGCAAAACAGGTAAAAAGAAAATAAATAGTACAAGCAAGGCTGGCTTAGCATGCTTTTTTCACCTGGATCTCTTCAGAGGGCAGAAAACAGAGAGGTAACTGAAGTAGTATTAGTTCAGCTGTTACTGGAAGCATATGTCACTTCAGCTCATAAGCTGAAAATTAATGAGTGTACTTAAAAAGTTTTAATTATTGATCTTATCTCTTGAGTGTAAGCTTCACCTAGCCACAGGGAATCTTCTCTTCGCTGTGGAGATAGCTGTTAGAGGCATGCAATAATCATGGAATAGGTTTGTACCTTTTCCACTGTGGTTGTTTTAATTTGCAGTGACATTTGTTAGATCATGTATTTAGAACCACAATAATTTTTACATCTTGTGTGCCAAAAGCTGATACATACGTCTTACCTGAAGCTGGGATGGCAGTGCTAGCAGATGCATCCTAGCCAGCACCAAACCCATATACTCACTGTGCTTTATCATTATACTGAACTTGATCCAAGGCAGTAAATTATAAGCCAATTCATCTTTATTTATACTGATCAACTGAAACGTGTGTCAGCAGAAAAGGCAACACATGCTCTACGAACTCACCAGTGTCAGGTTGTGTTGGTGGTTTGCTGGCTCCTATGTGTGTCTTTGCACCTCCTAGTCCTTGAATGTCCTTGAATGAACAGTCCAAGGGAAAATACAAGTATAACAGACTAATTTGCAATACTTGACTAAGAACGTATGATGAGGTACAGAAGTGATTAACACACAGGATGTGGTATTCTGGGCCTCGCATCACTAGTTCTTGATGCTCACACACAGGACAACCCTGGGAAGAACTGTCAAGCTGAAAGTACATACCAGAAATCATTTTGCAACAAGCTTGCAGGCTCAGTAGAATCAATGTGCTATGTTTCAGGTATACGGAAAACAACATCATGGGCTTACTACTACTGGGGTTGGATTTGGGCAGCAGATTTTCATTGTCTCTAATTCAAGACAACCTGGGTTGTCTTGAAAGCTGTCTCCTTGCAGGCTACAAAACAAAAAAAAATAAAAAAGGTTATTTGTGCTATAAATATCTTCTAGGCTCCATGGAGTAAAACCCTGGTTTGGAAGTATTTTGAGGGAAGGAACAACTAAAAAACGTAGAAACAAGTTAAAACTGGAACAAAATGCAACATAACCCTAACAAAAGCAGCTTCTGCCTGTCTAGTAGAATACTCTTATCTGATTTTACAGACAAAGGAAGTATGGGAAGATGTCATTTATCTGGACTAGAAAAAAGCATTTGATACCCTGCCAGATGGAAACTATTAGTTCAAGTAGGGAAAGTGGGGATTAAGATAAGAATTGCAAAGTAGTTAAGGAATTGGCTGAAGGGGAGGTGACAGTGGGTTGAGCTGAAAGAAAGAAAATCCCTAGCAGAGTTTTGCAAGAGTCACTATCAACCCTATTCATTTCCTTAACAATTTTGGCACAAAAGATTTTCTAATGAAACTTTTTGATGGCTGAGGTTGGAAGCCTTGCTCATACTGACAAGCAGCAGAATTTTACCTAAGAAGAGCCAAATAGTCTTCAGAAGCAATAGACATGAAGGGAAATTTTACTATATAAGATAAAAGTGTGTGCACTTAAGAAGTCAAGAGTAAGAGCTTGTGCTAACCATGTACATGACGACAAGCCAGCAACATGGCCTGATCACTGGAAAAGGTAAATGTCACTTAGAATGAAGTAAAGTATTTCCACTACAGGAAGGATAATATTACTGAAATCAATAAATGTCAGATACTGGCAAGACCTCATCAAGAAGACCATGCCCAGTTTTGGTCACCATGGCTATGTGTGTGCTGCTAAATGAAAACATGACAGGAATTGCTCTCTGGCTTTGTGGCTAAGCAGCATGGAACACAGCATGGCTAAACCTCTAAACTCTCCCACCTTCTCAAATAAGTCAAGCTCACATTGCCTTTTAGGAATGGTCCCTGGCCTTTGCTAGCTCCAAAACCAAGCCCAAGCATTTCTTGGGAGATTGCTAATTAGTACAGGCAAAAAACATGCAGACAGTAAATCGTGTGCTGGTGTCTCTGGCCTAGTCTCTTTCTCTGTTTAGTCTTCTAGGGTGGACCTACCACAGTGTGTCCAGAATTTGTGCTGGATTAATGCATGCTGAAGAGGAAGGCTACTAGGAAATGGGGAAAACTGGAGAGCGTCTTACAGGAGGAGATAAGAAGCACTTGAATCATCTAGCAACAGAGGAAGCTGAAAAAGTAGATGACTGGCATAAATAAGAAGTAGGGGACAAATATTTAAAACAAAAGACAACAGTTGCCGTGAGTAGATTAAGAAGATCATAACAAGCTTATGCATTCATCCAGCAGATCAGATTCCATAACTTGGATGTGTCCTCTCTCTTCAGACTTCTTCTGTAGGGAGAAATTATGTTTATAAATCCAGCTTGAAGTTGAAACACCTTCTGCTTTTTCAGAAGTATTACTGAACACAGTATATTCCCATTAAAACTAAATGTTTTCAACAACAACAAAAAGGATAAAAAAAAAAAAGAAAAGAAAAGTATCTTCTAGCTGCCAGACTTTTTCCATTCACCTATAAAAGCCATCAGGGCAAAAAGCTGCTATCTGACATTTAAAGAGCTCTTCCTCTGTGATGCACTGTGGTGCAGTTGTAAGGGCGTAGTCACACATTTTCTAAGTAGGCTGTAGTTATAGTTTTCAGTTTCCTAGAGGCAACATTCCCCTTCACCTACCCAAACCCAAGTCTCCTATATGGCAGTGTCATGGGCTGTTGCCATGCCAGCAGCCAACCACTGATCTTTTTTGAGAACAAAGGTGTACTTATTATGAAGATTAAACTGGTGACACCATTTATCCACATGCCAGACACTGAGGATATAGCATCCCCACGCCCCTTGTGAATGACAGTAATCTGACCTCGCCTGACCACACTCTTCACAACAGCACAATTTCTCCTTAGCCACAACTGGGGCTCGGATGAATTGTACTTTATCCACTGTAAAGCACTAAGACTCCATGTCTCTGCACAGAGCTATCTGAATATTTCCTCAAAGTCTACCAAATGTTTCCCTGTTCCCAAGCCACAGAGAAGTGGTGAGGAATGGAGGGCTGAGGGAATCCCTGCGGCTGCAGTCTCCAGAGCCCTGTGAGGATGACTTCTCACACTCCATGAGCCTGACCAAAAACCTTGCCAGGCTGGGAGGTCTCCCTCAAGATCAGTGGATTTTGGACCTGCACTTCGTGATGTTAACTGTGGAAGAGGAAAGCATTGTTTGACAAACAGAAACAAGTGATGAGACAAAAGTGTCATAACATCAGAAAAGTGACATATACAGGAGACGTCGTGAGTAATAGATATGATGGAGCAGATCAGTGGCTTTGAGAAGGAAGTCTCAGAGGGTCTGGCACCACTTTTGGAAAGGAGAAGGAACACCAAATCTGATGATTTTCAGTAGTCTTCCTTGATCAGTCCTGTTGTCAGGTCCGTCAACCCCCTGCTCCTGGAGGGGAAGCAGAAAATCATACAGCCACAAAAATCATATGCACAAAAATCGTACAGCTACAGTCTCTCCTCTGCCTTCCTGCTGGCTCATGTCCTTCCTCTCCCCAGAATCCAGGATATTTCTCCTCGCTGGCACAGTCTTTGCTGGCACCAGAACGCTGCCTGCACTTGGTTCCAGTGACGTTTTTCTCCTTTGTTAGACAGACTAACAGTTCATGCCATCTTTTTCTCATCAGCTTTTACTGTGTCCCATGGGAGACAGGACAAGAGGAAAAGGGAAGAGGCAAAAAGCCAAGTTTTGTAATGCTCAAATGTAGTTTCACATGCAGGAAATGTGAGATCCTTCAGCCACAGGGCTGACAACATCGCAACAGAAGCCACGCATCCTAATACAAATGTTAAACAACATGTTTCTATGACCTAACTTTACTTCAGTCTTCCCACAAAACCACAAAGAGTAGGAGGAGAAGAACTAACACATCCTCTTCTAGGTTTCCTTTAACAAATGTGTCAATGTGTCACTGACTGAGAAGCAATTAAAAGTGTGATGGATTGGCTTGAGAAAGCCAAACTTTGTATCTGCCCTGTCCATCTAAGCCCCACAGAACCTCTCCCATGCTAAAATCTGTATGTAGAAGCATTAGCTTCCACAGACATCAATCAGGATGCTGCTGGGTGAACTGGGCCTGAAGCAGCAATAGCGGTCCCTGACACCACATGTCTGCCCAAGAAATCAACAGGCTGGGTCCTCCTGCCTCCAGGGTGGAAAGGAAGAAGAGACATCTAGAAAAGCTCTGCAGAGAGGAACAGTGTGCTCGCCTGGCTGCCCTTCACTGCACATACCTCGCCGGAGGAGCACGCTTGCTGCCCTTCCCACCAGTCACATGAGAGAAGGCACAAGCCAGTCCCCATGGTCCAGCCTTGCATGCAGTGTCAACCCCAGGAGTTATTTATAGTCCCCCGGGAAGTGACAGGGGACGTGGACATGAATGGGACAGCGATTCAGACCAGATGTCCGTGAGCCCTTTCCAAGCAAGCCTGCATAAATGTGCAGCACAGCTCGCAATCAGAGCTGTGTTGCGTCAAACAACTGTGGTTACCCGAGGACCAGTGTGATAGTGTCGAGCCGGCAATGGAGCAGCGGAAAGGATTCTTGTTCACTAATTGAATAGAGGCCTCGGCCAAAGGAAAACAATATGTGGCGCTGGGGTGGCGGGGCTGCATTGTGAGAGCCTGTGCGAGGAGAGGCCACTGCTGCCAGTCCCATTGTTTGGTGCTGTCTCCATCTGCTCACTGGACAGACCTCCTTGCCCAGCTAGCCGTACATATGTGCATCCTGTAGCTCTCCCATCATCTTTACCAAGGGCCATGAGCCCCCACCAGCGATGCTGCTGGACCTGGGTGCTAATGAAGGTAGAGCACTTCTTCAAGCATTGGATGTTCTTGTGTTTTCAACATCACCAGTAAATCCAAAGCTCTTACCACAGCCTTATTGTTGCTGTTACTATGAGACCAAGTCCACAATAACTGCATTTTTCCAATACTTCTAAAACAGATTCACTTTGCCAGCAAGAGATATTTTTTTTTCTTTAAATTTGCATGTGTTAGAATTTGTTCAACGGAATTGGAGGTCCTCAGCTGTTGAAATCAGTGCTGCTGAAGTCAACAAAGTGCATGCTCATGTGTGCAGCTGAACCCTAGACTGGAGTTTTACCAATATGCAGCTGATCAACATACCATTAAACCGATCTTGAACATGAACCCAAGAGACCAGTCCCTTACTAACAACAAAAAAAAAAAGGAGCAGCAAATAGTGAAACAGGGAAAGTGGAGGGACCCAAAGAATGGGAAAGAGAAGCCTGCTGAAACAGGAGAGCCTGGAACCACTTTCTGAAAACAAGCCACAAACGATGCTAAAGAAACTCCCCTGACATGCGGCTCTATCACTAAGAGCATTGGCTTTTTTGGTAAATCCTTAACCCTGACCCGTCTCAGCTGGTGAGCACAGGCTGTTTGGAACTGCCTGAGCTGGCATGAGGTGAAATAAGGATGAAGGGCAAATGCTCAGCTACGCTGGCTCAAGACAATGAAGGACTTTATGCATCATTCAGTTACACAAAGCCAGGATCCTGGAGTATTTTTAAAGACCTGGCATTTAGCCCATCTGTCACACAGTTTCAGGACCTATTGGAAAGCCTAGCACTATGATGAGAGATTCTTCAGATAAAATAAGACATTTAGAAAAATGGAACTGAAAATTCAATAGAATAGAAAAAGTTGCAGAGGTTTGGAAAAGTTCCATTTGCTTCATGGTCTTTTCTAAATATTCATGCAGCTTTACACTACCCTGTTTGCCAGATTCAGAAGCAGAACCTCCCTAAAAAGGCTAGTTAATTACCAGGAATATTACAAAGAAATCTGTTGTTTCCCAGCCAGTTTCCAGGTAGTAAAATTAAATTTCTAAATTTAGTTAGAAATATATCTAAATTTATTTGATAAATTTATTGTGCCTAATTTTGCTTCCCTTTTGAACTAAATAATTTCCTTCCTTAGAGTAGCACTTGCCTGCACCCAGGTCTAGCCAGATATGACAGTTTCAGCTGTCTTAAAATTAATTTAAAGCTGATGTCCAATACCAGAAATGTAGATAAACAGAGTTTGAAAGAATTAAATAGCTAATGCTCTTTTCAAGGTAGCAGCTTCATGCTGCATCCAAAGACTGAGGTTCCCCAATCCCTACTAGTTACACAATCTGGTTTGAAGAAACAGACAGAGGCTTGGAAGAAAGGGGTATAAATAAAGCAGCTCTCCACTTACAGTTGTTAGCTCTTCCTGTTCATGTTTAGCATTCTCATTTCTCAGAGGAGAAGATGAATTTCCCTGCCGGTGAAACAAAAAGCCCAGACAAGGCCAAATCCAATCCCAGCAGGATCTGGAATAGGTGGCCCCAGGTGAATGCAGGGTTCCTGGGTAAAGTCAACCAGGGGAAAACAGTAAGAGACCCCACTGCCAGGCGATACCAAGTTGCTCCCTTCACCTCCTGTACACAGCTGCTCATATTCCTTGTTCACTTTCACCCTGACTGTCCAGATCCAAACATTTCCACCCTTGATGGTCTGGAAAACCTAATCCTCCCTTGTACCCTGCTAGCTCAGCACCTCAGCAATTGCCTAGAGCACTGAGCTACATGAGGCTATCATTTCTGTACTGAAGTTTTTTCTGTGTTCATTTTATGGTGGTTGCCCTTCAACTTAAGTGACATTGGTCTAGTGCTAAGAAGCAAAATGTGAGGGAAGTAAGGAGGGCTCGCAGATGGTCTGGTCTGCAAATTCAGTCTAGTCAACTTTTTCTCTTGTCCTCATTCTTCCATTTCATTTACAAGCAGAACAAGCAGAAAATGTGAAAGTCCATCTGTTCTTTCATCTTCTAGTCACATTTAGAAACAGCACTCTTCGTAATGCTTTGTGATCATACCCCTCTTCCTCCCCCCACCTCCCGCCCTCAATTGTTTTCTCAGAGGTACATTATACATTCAGGGAATTTGATTACCTTTTTCCTGACTGCCTGTTACAGCAGCTGTAAACTTAAGCTGTAAAGAGGCACTCTCAAGATAACAAAGATTCAGCCTACTTTGGAGGTGCCATGGACAGAGATCACCACTCCAGGCAGTAGGGAGCCTAGCTGAAGTGAGTGTGGGGCCAGGGCTGGACAGGCCCATCTGCACCAACTTTTCAGCTGAGGGCAGCTGGCTGAGATGAACAAGCACTATACATTCAAAAAATGTTGTAAGGGGAACATTTCATCCCAGATGCCTGTTTACTGGTGGTTTACTTCAATCCTTTGCTGACATTACCTCTCTTTTATTTAGCAAACCAACTAATGAATGGATCTTTCCCCTGCGTAGCCCCATCAGCTCATTACACAGCATATACCCCAGCTATGTTTATCCAACTTTCCCTTTTGGTCCCATTTGTACTGATACTTTCCTTCTTGGAATAACAATTATTAAACCACTTGGTGCCTTTCATGGTTAATTATTTCCTTTCTTTAACATAGTCTGCCTTCAAACTGTAGGCTAGGTCTTGAACATTTCAGCACCCCCATTTTCAATTCCTCAGAGAAATAATGTTGAAAAGCCCTTATTATTAATTATATAACTCTGTCGTATGCATTTCTTCTGCAATGTTTCATCATCTAGTAATTTTTAATGACCACTATAAGAACATTTTCTGTCTTTTTAACCTGCCTTTCATGCAGTTGATTTCCTCAGTTTTGCTATGCTGCTCACACGTAAGTTAGCATGTTACTGGACTGAGTTCCCTATCTGAAACTGAAGCAGGTAGGATAATAGTATTAAAGAAATAACTGCTAAGAAATTTAAAAAAACTGGATATGATCTTTGGCCCTTATTTCATTACTTTTGCATACCAATAGCATTGAAAACTAACTCGTATTTACCACCACCACTCCCCTTAAGAGCAAAAGATTATTCTTTCAGAAATTCTTTACTGTATACGTTTTTTCTCTACTTCAGCTCCAATTATTACAAAGAAAAAAACCCAAATCATTTGTTAAGTTATCTCTGTGTGATACAGTGCAACAGCAGATTCCTTAATTTAATAGAATAACATTGATAAGTATGGAGATGGTGTACCTATTTCGCAGTTATGCCTAAGGCTTTGTTCCGTTTTAGTTAGATAAAGTGTGTTACACTAATGTGCTTAAACCAACAAAGCCTGTTTACACTTCCAAGCTGTAGGGAAAAAAATTATAGTAGTGCAGAGCACGTTTTTATAACTGCAGCCCCAGATACACACACAGCACACTTGAACTAATGTAAAAACTTGAGTAGATGTGACCCAAGTGACGACAAAATTTTGACACCAGTGTTGTTCTATGTCCTAGGAATACAGGACACACAGAGCACTGACACACAGCCTCCGAACCGCTGGCCAAGGTGTAGTCCACAATGGGAAAATATGATACACTTGTAAACCCACCTTACCAAGATCACACAGAAAAGGAGAAATAGGGATGAGGTTTTCAGCATTTGGAAATAACTCTAAATTCACTCTAAGTTAGCAAGGATGATGTGCATATGTTTACTTGACATTCTTCACCTGTTAACTCTTCCCCTGCCGTGTGCTAACATTAGGCTTTCTTCTGTAGGAGTTTCATTTCTCACGTAAGCCAAGAGATAATGAGAGGTGAAAAAAAAAGTATCCCAATAGTCTATAGCCTCTTCAGCAAGACTTCAAGAGACACTATTTCTCATTACCTTTACAAAGAGGAACTTAATGGTATGCTACATCCTTCCCACGGAATAATCCCATGCCAAGGGCAAAGCTGAAGGCTGAAGAACGTCACACCCACCTCTACTTCTCTGAACTGCAGCTCTATGTACAAGCACTTTAAAAAAGGGTTTTGCCTCGCATTTGCACTTCTCATCACCACATTTCTCCAGCTTCTTCATATCAGAATTTCCAAACAGGACTTTCAACTAAAGACTCTCCCAATAGTTACTTCACTTGTCTCCAGGCATTCACTTAGAAGGTGCTTAGCACCTTTGGGTTACAGAATCCTTCTGACAATGGATTCTTTTTAGTTTTATTTCACAGACCATCTAACCAAAAACAGAAGGGGAGGGGGGTGAAGTGGGTGGTGAGAACCAAATAAAATAAATAAATAAATAAATAAATAAATAAACACAAAACAAACAAATAAATTATTAGACAAAGGACAATGGGACAGGTCAGCACACCAGCAGAAAATTCAGTTTTCTGAGAGCGGTCAGCTCAAAGACGTGCCATGTACTGGAGAGGTCATTGCAAAGGAAGGATAAATCTGGCAGCCAGTGTTTGCAGTCTCCACAGGCAAGGGGATGTCTGTCCTTCAAAGAGGGAGTTGTTTGTAAAGAATCCTGCTAATGACACCTAGGATAATCAGTGCAAACAGGTCTTTCTACTTCTAGGCTCCATGCCATGCACTCACTCAGAGGTCGGGCAGCTGAAGGCAGGGCACTTGAAGGCTTTGCTGCTTTGGGAGGCTCAGTGGGAATATACCTCAGGGATGGGTGGGTTTATGCTTAGGGAGAATGATCCAACCTCTCATTTGAGAAGTGTGAATTTAGCAGATCTGGACTCTTTGCAGTAATGTGTGTTAAGTAATGACAGGCTGTGATCCTGAATCTCTTAGGAAGTTTTCCCTCAGACCTCTCTCAATGCGAGTGCTCCTGTGTGATAAAGAGGTGAAAACTGAATGATGGTCCACTTCTGCTGCTGAGCTTGTAAAGGGCCAGTGCAATGGAGTCATGACCTGCTTGATCCGTGTTTCCACAATGTATGTTCCTGAAAACAGCCTCCCTTGTCCATGTCCAGTGTGCAGGGTGCTGCACAGGTTAGTCAAACTGCTCTCAGTGATACTGCATGCTTGTGTGTCTCCAGGGACAGTATTGCCTACTGATGTTCAGAGCCATGGACTGCTCTCCCCTGTCACTCCATTACCACTCATCTGGCACCATTTTCTGCTAAATGGTGTGTCTGTGCTTCAGAGTTCAAGTGATGCTAGCGGCCTCACATCAAAGAACTGTATTTGGGCAACCAAATAAAGGCTCAGAAGACTGACAGGGGATGCTGGTTGTGAGACTCTTGAACGTTTGATGTCAGGCTATTATGGCTGAAGCTGAATAACTTTGTTTTCAGAATCAGTAAAGCATTTTGGAGCAAAAAGTGCATGGAGCACATTCCCAATAATGGAGTATAAAGCATCCAAGATATTGTGATATCAAGAAAGACAAAAGAATATATTTGCTAAGATCACAGTTTTAGGCCCAAATATCAAAATCCTTTGGGAAAGAACTAAAAAACCAAACAAAACAAACAAACAAACAAAAAACAACAACAAAAAACCCCAAACCAAGCACCATAGCTGCTTTTTGGAACTTCTGGAAGTGTTTTACTAGTGAGAGCAATTCCAGACTCCGGGCTACATTGAAAATCCTGGCCCTTCAACTAAGCTAATTGACTTAGTATTTTTGGCAATGTGTTTACTCCCCCTTTCCCCTTTTTTACTACCTTTTCTATTTCTATGCTGTAAAACTCAACTAACTTCTAAAAAACAAATTCAGAGGGGGTTTTTTCCAGTGTTTGTTAAACCTTCTCCACCTAGTTAATGACTGGCTGGAACAGCAGCAAAGCCAGGAATGCTTCATGCTCTGGGCACTCACTAATTGGGTTGTTAGCAAACTGGAGAGACGGGAGGAGATGGGGAAAAGCACTGCTATTATAAGCCAGGGAGTGTAAAGAAAAGAAAGTGAAATAAATATAGAATTGTTATGTTAGGGAAATTACTGTTCTTAACGCCTTATTTTTCTAAAAAAAAAAAAAAAAAAAAAAAAAAAAGACAACCAAAAAACCCCAAAATGCTCCCTCAGGACATTTTGCAAGCACTAAAAACAAAATAGACCAGAAGTATAACTGGCTGTATTTTTATAGCAAACTGAAAAAAAAAGATACATTTCCTTTTATAAAGCAAATTGTCAGCCCCAGCCCTCCTGCCACTTGGCAATGCCTAAGGTGGGGGTACTGAAGAACCTCTTACAGCATCCAGGCTTGGTTTGGGTTGACTGGGAATGCTGACCTGCAGAGTCCTTACAGATGCAGGGCAGCCATCAGGTGGTCTGTACACTCTTGCCTGTAGCTCTTGCAGGCTAAGTGACACAATGCAGGGTCCAGCCTCTAGGACTTAGCAGCTTGTTGCAGACCAAGGAGCCATGTTCCTGCATGCCAGCCAGGGCTGCAGCAGCATCTTTGTGTGCCATTGAAGGAGGAGAAGTTCAAATTTTTTGGAGAAGGGACTGCAAGAACCAGCAAAATAGCAAGAGCTGATGGTGCAGGGAATGAATGGATGATACATGTGCAGATCTGCCCTGTTTGAAAGCTGCCTGTACAGTCGCTGTGAAAGCACATCAGCTCCAAGCAGAAGCCATGGGGTCTCCCCTGGCACTGCTGGGGAGACAGCAGACAGGACACATGTAAAATTTTGTGAGTAAGATGTAGTCACAGATGCCACAAGAAGAGCATAGCATCACAGCACTGCTGAGCTAGCGGTTGGAGGCAGCAAACCCCTTTCACCGGCTGTGCCCTGTGCACTGTGTCCTGCTCCCCAAGGGAGCCAGTCTTGGGCAAGCCATGCATGGCTGCCAAAGCGAAGTCTGTCTTTTTGTCTCCTCCTTGACACCCAGCACGAGGAGGGCAGCAGGGATCAGGACTTGTCCCATCTGGGCCCATCTGTTGCAGCCCTGCACAACAGGCTTTGTGTGCATGTGTCTATAGGCTCCTGTGTCTATAGGCATGTGTGTGTATAGGATCGTGCGTGTATAGGTTCACGTGTTTATTGCCAGCCCTCCTCCGCTGGCCCCTCTACGAGGTGTGAATTTCACCTCAGGTGAATTATTTCTCCAGGGATTATATAACAAAGTGATTGTGAAAATACCATCGTCTGTGTTATAGAAACTTAACAGAGCCCCTGGAGTCTTTAAATTAAAACATTGCACTCAAGTGTTTTTTGCCATGTATCTCCTCCTACACACGGCTCATTCTAGTCTGAAAAATAAAGAGGCAGGACAGCTTCCTACAGGCTTTCAAAGAGAAGATCCTACCCTAATTAACTATAATCTTGTTCAGACGGCATTTTCCTTCAAGATTCAAAGACTAGCAGGGGGCTGGGGCTAGGCAGAAAAGGAGATTATTAAAACTTTAATAACGTGAGCCTTTGAACCTTCCCAAATTCTTTACAATTTTCTCACATCTCTAACCCAGATGTCTGCATTTAAAAACGGTGCCAACAAACATGAACTTTTTGTTTACGCTTTTATATCTTTCAATGAACAGTCTCTTTTAAAATGATAGGAAACATCATGCTTGCAGCTTGCAAAGCAGGATGACAAGGCTAGAGATTAAAAAAAAGGGGGGGAAAGACAAAGATTGTTTCACAGGCAATGTTTCCAGAGGATGAAGCCGTTCCGGAAGGCACAAGCAATGCCTTCTCAGAGCTCCAGGCGGAATTGGAATCAGATAAGAAATGGTTTTCCTGCTCAGCAAACAATTTTAAGAGCTCAAAAATGTTCTCATGCAGCATCAGAGAATAGCTGAGGCCTTGGGAAATCTTTCTGAGAGAAAAAGGAAAAAACAAAACAAACCAAACTAACAAACCTCAAACCTCTACATAAGCTTGTAAAAAAGTGCTTATAGAAGTCAACGCAGTGCACCTTTAACTGAGGTGTTTCACCAGAGTCATGGAAAGCCCTGAGATGTGATATGGGCAAGTTTCTTTCTCTGTGAGACTCTTATTGCTTATCAAGGGAGGAATAGCTTTAACAGCAAAGCCATAGAAAGGGACCTCCAGTGGCACAAGGAGCAGGGTCACAGCCTCATCCCACCAGGCAGCCATCAGACCCACCCTATCTAGTGGCATTTCTGCAGGGTTACTTTTGCCCAGGCTGGATGTGAGATATTTCCCCCAAGCAGAATCTGATCAAAATTGGGACGTTGCCATCTAAAAGCTTCTATACGAGGAATAAAAAAGCCTTTCCATCCAAATACTCCACACCAGATCTGATTGTGGTTCAAGGGAAGGACAAGACTCTCACTCCAGTTTTAAAGATCCCAAACCAGACCTAATGCTGCAAGATCTCATCAAACCTTATAGCAGAAGAATAAAAACAGCAGCTATTCTGGCAGGCATTGTACTCCCAGCTTGTCCAAAAACTAGGGGGGAAAAAAACCGTTCCCTTCCACAAGGATTGCCCTGACATCCACTAGCCAACAAATTCAAGTCATCATAATTGCTCCAGCTTTTGAAACTGAATGATTGTTCAAACACACATATTTGTCATGACTTGCTTCCTAATCACATGGTAAGGGCAAGGGAATGAACTATTCAAACTATTCAATAGCCAAAAACTCCAGGAAGCCTCTTAATATTATTAGAGCCCTCCCTGTTGGTCTGGTTCCAGGTGGCCAGGGTCTGCAGGGCTTTTCCAGGAACATAGCCAACACCTTCAAACATGGAAAACACCTTTTTTGGGGGGCAGGGATGGGAAGTACAGGTGAGGACTCCCAAACAAGCTTTAAGGACACATCAGGCTGTAAATCTTTCATGCTTCCCTATGGCCGCAGTGGGATGAGCATGGACAGACACCCTCAAAACTCCCGACTGGTCACCACACTGCCTCTTTCAGAAACATTTATTGCTTTACCTTTGGCTTCTGTTTCTTGTTGTTTGAGGGGCAACGTTTTTAAAAACCAAGAGGACATGAATGAAAAGACTCCTTGGCAGAGCACATGCCCTGCAGGCACAGCCCAGTGCCTTTTTTTGGCCCAGGGAAAGCTGGAAATGGCAGAACTCAACAATATTACCACACAAAAAGCTTCAAATGGGCTTCAAAAAGACAATGACCACATCCAGACAAACTGTGTATTCACGTGTCTCCAAACTGACATTTTGTCTTCCCTCACAAACAATCATTTCCCAGTTGTCTCTCTAAATTTAAAGAAAGAAGGGAAATAGATTCTTTCAACTGTTTGCTTCAGATTATGATTGGTAAAAAACCCTTTTTTTGGTTTCTGTGCCAGATAACCAATCACACTCAAGGCTAATCAATGAGCAAGACTGAGGTGGGGGGAAAAAGGCCACAGGTTCTAAGTATGTCCTTTCTGATTTCTGTGAGCAGGTTTTATTGAATTGCACATGTACCAGCATCCAGCACTGCAGCAAGGTTTGAAAGAGAAGTGTTGTGACTCACATGTCTGCAGACCATTCCGAGTTCAAATCCCAACATGAATGCAATAACTCTGCCAGCTGGGTGCCAGCTCTAATGTGGAAACACATTTACTAAATGCATTTCCAACTACACCCAGGGTCCCCAAACCCTGCAGCTCAACTCCTGGCTTCTCTGTGCTGTCCCTAAGTTCCCTCTCCTCAAATGAGGGATAATAGCACTTCTGTCCTTACGACAGGTCTACAAGGATAAAGAAGTTCAAGATCCTGGTGAACTGTTTGGTTGCCACAGTGATGGGGCTGTATACATCCCCAAGAGATCATTCTTTCTTTCATGTGCAAGACAAAATATGTTGAGAACTGCCAAACCACCCAGGAGGTCATGGCTGATGAAACAGTGCTTTATTTATCCAAGTACTGCAGAGCCAGGTAACAGGAGCACATAAGGGACGGGGTCCTCACCACTCACAGCAGTGGCTGCTGAGGTCAGTGGCAGAAGCAGTGTTAAGGTGACCTGAATGATGGATTGGAGCCAGCTTGTGAATCAGAGTTGGCCCTTGAGCACAGCAGGGATGTCAGCATTTACTCCTGCCATAGCTTTCCACTTTCCTTTTCACACCCTGCAGCTCCTCTGAATTAAAAGGAGGGAGAAAATACCTCTGTGCCCATGACAGGGATGCCAGGCCCTGCTGTCAGCTGGGAGGTGAAGGGCTGGGAAAGCCACAGTACAAGAATCTAACTGAGAGCAGGAGCAGAGCGTTGCAGCAGCCCCTTTTATGAAGCACCCACCCTGACAGCAGGAGCACTTACAGGCCTTAAACCATGGTGATTTTATTCTGGGTTTGCTGAAGGTAAGCAGCTGCCCAGAAGCCTTGCTAGAAAGAAGTCATTTGGCTCCTGTGGCTCTGAGGACAATGAATGTGTTTTAGTGAATTCATGGCTGGTGGAGAAAGGTTTTTCCTCCTTCTTTTTCCTTTTTTTATATGTTGCTGCTGAATATTACACAACTTGGTGCTGAATTCCTTACCTCTGGCTTTCACTGTGCCTCTTCCAGTCAACCTCCCAGAAAAAGGAAAGCTCATTTCTTAGATGAAATGCATGACCTGCTTACACCAGCCTACTCCATTTCGTACCGTATCCCCCTCAGTGTGAGACATCAAGGCAAGGACAAGCAATCCAGTCCAAGATTTATTCTGCTCTAATCAGCCCAGGCTTTGAGAATCTCCTTGTGGATTTGAGCCTGTATTCAGTAGCACATTGACTGCTGTTTTAATACCAAAACCTTTCCAACCCAGCTGCAGTAATTACCCCCATGGAGCATGAGGAATCTCAGTTATAAACTAGCTGGCAGTCTTGCAAGAATATGTCTCCTAGAGGACTTCAGGATATTTCTTTCTGAAGTTAACCCTGTTAAATCATTCTTAAGCTGTCTTCAAATAAAGAATGAACCTTCAGCATAACCCTTGGTTTGGTTGGAAATACTTTCTTTTCCCTTTAAAAGTCAGCTGATCTTTGGAGCCTTCAAATCTCTCAATGCTATTTCAGTTAAATAATCTCTAATGTTCTCCTAAAATGATTCAAACATTCAACAGGAATGGTTAGGAGAGACATCAAGAGCTGTCAGACTCTAATGCAAAGCCTAACACAGCTTGTGCAGAGAACATGTCCTGTTATACTCAGCCAAGCATGATACTTTCACTTGGTTTATATCAGAGAAGCTTTATTGCACAGTAAACATTACATCAAAGCCTTGGCCAGCAGATCCAAATTCAGATATTGGTATTCATGTTAAGCCAAAGCTGGTGAAGGTCTGCCCCTGGGTAAAAATGGCACTGAGCTGCGGAGTCTCTCTGCTTTAGCTGTGTAAGTCCAGCCTGGCTCAGAAGTGACTGTGCCCCATTTGATGACAAGCTAGAAGTAGCTGTGGAAAGGTGTGATGCCTGGAGGGCAAGCAGCCAAGCAACAAAAGCCATGATACAGCTGATACACTTGTTCTCACTCAAAGGGGAGAAGGGATGGGTGGGGATAAAACCTGTGCGATAATGTGAGGCCTGCAGTCCTGGAAGCAACTCCCACCAGGTGAGCACTGAAGCCCTGCTGGCAAGTAAGAGATGATGCTACCCAAACCTGTGTTGTTCTTTCTCCGCAGAAACAGAGCTGTTGGAGGCAAACACTACTTAGAAATGTGCAGCAAAGGGCAGCCTGTTGCAGAGGTGCAGCATGTAAAAGCACAGGACTTCCCTCAGTGACAATTCACATTAATAGAAAAACATTCTGAAAGGTGATAAAACTCTTATTTTGTGGGTTGTCCAACAGCAGCCATCTAAACTGTGCAGCAGGCAGTGCTGCTGAGTCTGAACTGGGGAGACAAGTCACCAAATCAGCCCAGTTAATTACCTTGGACCTGTGATTGCTTCTCATTAAAATCAAGACTGTTTAATGTAACACGCCAAAACTCCCTTTTTATGTCAAATAACATCTATCCTGACCTGGAGGGATGGTAGGGAGGCGAAAGATATTTTTCAATAAAAAAAAAACAAAACCAAAAACAAACAAACAAAAAAAACCCCACAACATCCACACAAATCAAAATACCTTATGTGTGAATTGAGTAGCTCCTAACAGACATCTTGGAGCAGCAAGAGAGCTGGGCAATCTTTAGAAAGGGAATTCTTCAGAGACTGGAGCTTTGCTCTGGTTGCTGGGGGGGGGGGGGGGAGACAAAGCACTACAGAAATGAAATATGACCTTGCACCATTGTGGCAGAGTTTTTCCAGTCCTTTCCCTTGCCTGTGTGAGCAACCCTTTCTTGTGTAAGGAAACCCATTTAAGTTACCTGCACGGGAGTGCTTCACCACAGGTGACTTTGAAGCATTGTTTCACCTAATACACAAAGAGCTGGATGCTCTAAACAAACTATTTATTTCCTCCAAGATTTGAGGGATGTAACCAACATACAGCTTTTGCTCAGGGCACCAAAAGTTCTTGCAAGCCTGGGTTTTGAGACATGGCTCTGCTCCCACTCCCTGCTCAACCATGCACTTACCAACCACTCCTGCACAGCATGTCCTCCCAGAGCAAGCGCACACATGGAGAAGGGGTCATCGCAGCCAGCCCATGCCTGTGCCGCAGAGCTGACTCCAGCACTGCCGTGTCCTGCTGCCCATCTCTCACCACAGCATGGGAACCACAGCACCCAGCACCAAGAACCAGCTTGGTGTGGACAGAAACCCCCACCAGCGCACCTCCCCATCCTTCCCCCCAGGTGCAGTCATTTCCAGCAGTCCAGTTTGGGTTTTCTGGTTTTTTTTGTTAATCATGTTGTCTACAATAATTAAAGGGGAAAAGCATTCCCCAAATAAAAATATCAACACCAGCTGAGTGAGCTTCCCCACTTTAACCTGCACCTCTCGGCCAGCAGAGACCCTCCTATTAGCACTGTGCTGGTGTGTGATTTCATTAAATGAATAGCTAATCATAGAGTAATTACAACCTTCCCTGTGCTGCTGCCCTTTTTTTTGTCCTGATTGTTTCAATTTCAATTTCCACAAATGGTGGGAAGCCCCTTCTTTGTTCTGCCTTGCTCCACCATGGTCTTTTAATTCCCAGTCACAGATTTTTCTGCCAGCGAAGGGAGGGCTGGATAACACTTGGGTGCAATCCCTGCCCCAGTCGTATGTAATCTGGTACAGAATGAGTAAATGTGCCTGTAATTTCGTCTTCGTTGCATTGCAGCTGTCTACCGTCTGGATGGCAGCACCATGATACCGTTACCTGTTTATCTCCTGGAGGTACACGTACTGCTGGCAAGCCCCTGCCCATCGCTGTTTATGTGAAAGGAGTTAATATCATAGCATTACAGTGCCCCTTGGTGAAACTATAATTAGGCAACGGTTTTATTTTACGGCTTGTGAGCACTCCCTGACAGCACAGCCACTGGGTGCTTTCCAAACTGCTACAGTTTCAGGCCCCAACCTGAAATTCTCATTCAGAGGAGGACTTACACTGATGATAATCCCTCAAGTACCTCTTCGAGGCCCTGGCTTGCACAGGGGTGCCGGGACACAGGGCTGGACTGGGCAGGGTTGCTAAGTGCCAGGGTGAGCTTCTCTGCTCCACCAGCTGTGCGACGGCAGGAGAAGGCACCAGTGCCATACAGCAATACTGATGGGGTGAATGGGTGCCCCAGCAGCAGAGGTTCAAGCAGCCTGCTAGCCCCAGGACCCATGGGTGCAGAAGCTTGGAGTCTGGCACCACCGGTGCCCACAGGTAAGGGTTGTAGGAAAGGAGAAACAGCAGAACAGCAATGCTCTTTTTATCAGGGGAGCTATTTTAAACCATCTTCTTTGTGGGTAGCCCTTTTGGCTCCCAAATCTGTCTGAGGCAGAGCTGTAGAAAGTGTTGGAGGGCAGAACATCAGACCAGCACTCCAGGAGGACAAAGACGGTCTGTCTGTGCCCAAGAGCAACCTTTCACAGGACTAAGAGGCAAGGGAATAAACATCCAAGGCTTCTGTAGCTACCTCAGAGCTCCTGTTATTAAGGCATTTATTTGGGAATCTTCTTCTCCCTCCAACATCAGACACCCCTCTTCTTTTACAATGTCCATGCAAGTCATTGAAAGCTGCATGACCCTGGAGGACGCCAGTTCACAGGACCCGAATAAAACAGCACTGACTACTCCAAACCACTGCTTTTAGGACTAGTCAGATGACAGACATGAGCAGAGCGTAAGCATCTAGGGAGAACAGTCACTGGCAAGAAGAGAGTCACTAAGTCTGTTCTCTCCAGTGATAGGGAGGAGGAAAGCCAAGAGCCAGGCAGGAAGCAACTGCAACCCCTGGGATATGGACAACCCTTTAGTCACAGGGGTTGTTTAGTCTTGGCGAAGCACCTCTACCACCTTACTGGGGCTCATGCCAGCATCTGGGCACCTAACAGCCGGTGGCCAGGGCCTCGAGGTCTCTCCTGGATGGAAACAAGGACTGGAAGCTGGAGGGGAAGAGAAGACCTGAGCTCTTGAGGGGTGGGAGGGCTGCAACCCCATAGCACAGCCCAGGGAGCTCAGTCCCCTTCTCCCAGGGGATGCACACACCAGTGGAACACCTGCTTCCCTTTGGCCATACTGGCCTGGGACCTGGCCACACTGATACAGGGCACAGAACCTTCATACATGTTGTAGCCCAGCTTCAGCCTGAGCTGACCTCATGGCAAGCTAATTCCCAGCTTTCAAAAGCCTGCCAGATTGTTTCCTTCGAGCATTCATTCGTAACAGTGACTTACATTTCTGGCATATGGGCAACATGCCTGGCTGTCCTGATAAAATATGTCTATGCCTTCCCATCTTCAGCTGAGACTGAAGGCATTTCCAGTGTAAGGCAAAGCTGCAGCAACTTCTGACTAAACTAACATTTCATTTCCTTGCTACAGCTCACTTCTATTGTCATCACTTTCATGCCTCTAATTAACTCGCATCTGGTTTGTGTTTGAAGTTTATAACACTTGCCCACTTTGGCTACAGTAGTTTATAACCCAACACTAAACATATGTTTATGTTTACTGCACACTAGCTCTGAATCCTTTGACTTAGCATTGTATCAGTTCATTATGCCATTAATGGAGAGCCTCTGAGACAGAGCTAAAGGCTTTAGTGGCAATAAACTGGAGATGGTTGAAGAGAGATAGCCAGTGAGGACATGCCCGGCCTGACATCCAGAGGTGTTGAGCACTTGCCACCCACCCTGTAACCACTGGGATTTTTAGCACCTCCAGACATGAAACCACAACAGCTTTCAGCAAAGCTGTCATGTGGATCTCAAAGAGGAGACTTAAATCCTGTGCCATCTTGGCTCTAGAGGCCCCCAGCATGTCCTACCTGCCTTTAAACTAAGTGCCCGTTAACTTTGCATTAGGGCTAATGAGATCTTCGAAAGGATTACAGATGGCCAGGAGGGAGAGAAGTTGCATAAAGTACCATATTACATATATAATGTATAGCATATTGCCAAGTAATACCTAACACCTGCCATAGCTGTAAGGCAACAGCCTGGTGTCCCGGCAAGAGCTGAGGTGAATATTAAGGTCCAGTTGGCCATTCAGACCTGTTTTATATTCATTAGCATCATGGAGCTTCTTCTGTTTTCCACCAGATGTGATAAATCATGCCAACATCTGGATGAAGTAAGCACACCGCCTCTTCATAGCTTGGGCCATTAAGGTGATGCCTAGATAAATGTGTTTATTTTTCATACAGATAACAGGATGCTGCTTAGAGCTAATAAGTATTTACTCTCTGTTGCACTATTATCTCCCTCGTTGAGAACTGTAATTAGCTTCATTGATCATTTTTGTAGTTTGCCTTCCATTATTTTTTTGTGTGTGTGTGCTATGATTGACTGAAACTGCAATGCGCATTATGTCAACGCAGGAAAAGTTATGTTTGATTTCACTGTTTGGACTGATATACCTGGGAGATGTGCATAAGCTGTTCCTGTCACATGCTGCAATACTTTACATTGCACATCCAGTTTGCAAGGGACAGCTACACATTTTCTATGCAACAAAAACACCTACCCTGCTGATATTATCACCAAATACTTGAATTAGCTGCTCCCACTTCTTCCATGGTTTCTTGATGGACATAAACAGCCAAACCCTAAGATTCTTTCTGGGGCAAATTTCTATCACTAAACCAAAGGTTAGGGGAATGCAGCTCCTGCCTGGGGACCCAGAGGGCCTTCCTCCCACTCTGTTCTACACAGGCACTGCTTTCAAGACGTGATTTCACACAGGACATTTTCTGCAAGCATATGATCTCTTGCTGCCAATTAGAAATGTCACAAGAGTCTTCCTGTTATTGACTATGTACAACAAGGATTAAATAAAACCACAACCATGACGCATAAGGAAATGCCCATTCCTAGAGCCTGAGATGCTGAGATCAGTGTTGTCTTGCTGAAGTCAATACCACAAAGCTGGTTTGCAGCAACAGGTATCTGACAAAGCATCTTCAGGACTGCTATTCTTCCTGTTCAGGAGAAAACATCACTTTATATCCATCTGCAGTCATCCACTTTCTTTCAGATAGCAAGAACTACACAGATAACTGATTTACAATAATAAACCTGCAGAGCCAATTGGCCTGCTGTGCACACAGGAAAACAAAATCCTTTGCTGTGCTTGTTATTTTTTTTTTTCCTGGTGTCTGTAAACCCATACAGGGCTGAACACACACTTACAGAGGCACTTGTGAAGAGCCTCTGCTTTCCAAACAACCTCTGGGGGGAAAAGCTGTCCGCAGAACCACAGCCATCACAGAAGGAACTCAGCGCCCTCGGACTGTGGCTGTAAGAGACATCAGCTCTTTCAGCATTCCCCTGCAAAAATGGCCATCACTAACAGCAGATCAGGCCTGCCATGGCATCCCCTACCCAAGGATGATCCAACCCAAAGCAATTAAGCTTTGCTTCCTTTCTCTACCTGATGAGCCTTACACCTGGACTGCTTCTCAGTACGAAGCAAGATGGAACACAGTGACCCTTTTTTTTGCCACATCCACTTGCAATGCTTCGTAAGCTACTAGAAATCTGGAATATGAAAAGACTCCTTAATTCTTTTGTTTTGCTTTCCTCTCATTTTGTTGGATAGGAAATGCCCAGACTCTTCCCTAATTTGGCAGAAATTCAATTCACCTAGTCTCAAACCTTCAGACCAGAGAAGAATCCATTAAGCTTATTTCCATTTGTCCTAGCAATGAATAGGTATATGGAGACATGAAGAAAATAATTTTGAATTACTTTTTCCATTATCTACTTCTCACTTGCTGCCATTTCCCATTTGCCTAGCCTGGCTTCTTTATTCTCCTTGTGTCCAGCCCATAGCAATTATCTCAATATCTAGGAAAAAGCATTAGGTTTTAAGATCTCAGGCTCCATTTTGACAAAGACTTTGCAATTCAGAGATGCTAAGGGGAGAGGATTAAACTTTCATCTGTTTGCCTTGAGGGGGCACAGCCGAGAAATCAGAGAGAAGTTTCAAAAGATGCTCGTGTGGTAACATTGCGCACTCACTAGGCAGGAAAATCTCAAGTAATATATATCTGCTTGGGACTCATCCCAGTCACCAACTGGAACAGGTTCTAAAAATACACCTTATAGACAGCAGGCTGAAAAGATTCCTGCAGATCCCTTCCTCTGGGGTGCCTGATTGCCTGCACCATCTGCAGCTACAATTTTTTGGACAGGAGTGAGGAAGTGGCCTGATCATCCATGCAGCTGAAGCACGAACTGGAACACCAGCACAGCACCACCCAGAGAGTAGAAAGATCCTGTGGACAAGCAATCCCATCCTTTCATACCAGTGAGTATTCCATAGTACCGCCAGGCAGGAAGGGTGGTAGGACAATCACTTGGTTCCCTTCAACACCCCAACCCTCGGGCCACTGTCCCCAGGGAGAGGGGGTGCAGGAGCCACTCTGGTCTGGGCACTGGCACTGACCCCTCTGGGGACAAAGCTGAGTGTGGCCATGACTCATCAGCCTCCACTCCCCCAGCAGGGGCTGGTGACTAACTGTACTTACTCTCATTCTTCGTGTTTTGGGGAGAACAAACATAAACAGGCTTAGCAGTAATTATTGCTATGTCTCTACTGTTTCCTCCCTTGGCCAAGCAGGGGTTTCCCCTGCACACATAGTTTTAGAGCAGCATTCTAAGTATTCTTCTTATATTTAATAAACAGTGTGAACGTTTCTTGGCTGGTGGGAAAAGAAGGAAAAAAACTCCAAGGAATCGTTTCTAATTTGGTGTGAACTCTGGGGAAGTTTCTGTAACCTGTTTCCGGAAGGTTACAGAAACTTCTGGGCAGCAAGCCCTTTTGGGCAGAAAGTATTGCCACGACACAAAGTAGATTGCTTCCCAGTGTCCTGGAGAAGTCCCCATCAGCTCTGGAAAGATCATCTGTAAGGATGACATCCCTACATGGTCCAGAAATACAGCACCCTTGGAAACAGGTCTCTGGGCAGGATCAAGCATCTCAAAGGCTGGTTTGGAGAGCCAGGCGCTGTCATGCCTCCTTGCCTGGAAAAGCACTTATGTTTGTACATACCCACACACCCCTCGTTTCTTGCACACACTTGTACATATGCAGCTATCATTGCACATAGATATATTTAGTGTGGACCTGCAGCTGATTTCTGGAATGGACCTGAAAAATCCTGGAGAAGTGAAGTCTTCTTCCTACCTGGAGAACATAAATATTGGCCAGAGGAAGCAAGAAGAGCAAAGTATGAGTGTGCAGTCAACTGGGCAGGACACTCAAATACCTCAGGTTGTCTTGAATATGCTATGAATTATATAAAACCACTACACTATGATACAACAAATCATGTGGTACTGATACATAAATTAATGACCTAATTCCAGCCTCAGCCAGAAGACTCATTTTATTTTTAAGTTTTATAAACACGTAACTTTATGTATTTTAGTATATGTGTAACCCAAAGGTCAGTAAATAGGACGCTTTTCTGAGAGGCAGGAGACCTTTGGTCAAGCTGTCACTTACGCAAAACCCAGAGGACTGTTTAGTGACAGTGATGGTGACAGTGCCCCAGCAAGGCAACCTGACCCAGGCTGGCTGTGAGCACAGGTTGCCAGCCTCTGCAGCCTTAAGTTAGGTATTTCATTCCAAGTTTAAGCTCATCTCTGTGCTCTGACTGCAAGCTGGCCTGTTTAAGGAGCTGAAATCCTCCTGGGAGAAACCTGCCCTTGCTGGGCACCCAGCAGCTCCCATCACCATGGAGCCAGTTCTGGTCATTGCTTTCCCTTCTCCAGGAGCTGTGAGTTTCAGGGGGGTGATGCCTGCTGCAGCACTATGAAGCACTGAGTACCCTGTGTCCCAAAGTCACCCAATCCACAGAAATTATGTACATATAATACAGCATTACAGAAGAGCGGCAGGCAATTGAGCTGAATCCCATACACTTCCTAACAGTGGTTGCAGCCATCTCATTGGACCTTTACCCAGTGCAACTATCCAAAGGTTGTGACCAAAGCTGGAAACTATACCAGTATATTGTGCTTCTAATTCATTTTCACTGGCTCATATAGGTAGCAGATCCCCGTAATCTTGCCGTTGGGTATATCTATCAAATGGTGTTGAGGCAAAAATCCACTGAAAGCATGCCCACCTGGGATCAAGCAGGCATCAGGCCGTCTCTGTCCTGATGCAGCTCTTTCCTCAAGAGCACGCGACTCTGGAATCCCAATACTGGCAACTACTTACTTACAAATTTGTCATATTTGTTCCCAGGGTATTTCATCACCCATCCCAAATTTACAAATTGTTCATGAATTACCAAATATTAATATGTAGCTAGGGATGCAGTATCAGAAGAGATCCACTGTTGGGATGAGAGAGTAGCTGTGTTCAACAGGCACCTGCTCAGTGCTGTCCTCAGTACTGTTACTTCAGGCTCATCAATTGCCATTTAGAAACAGGAAATGTCGTTGAATATTTGGCCATGCACTGAAGATTACTGGGCCATTATAATCTGCTTGCTAAGGCACTGATAGGTGAAAGTCAAATGCCTCCCGCATGTGAGGAAACTGCTTTGGAGTACAAAGAGCTCCTGAAGCCCTCGGGGCGGCGGGTGCTCTGGCTCCAGCACGCGTGCAGCTCCAAGGTGGAGCAGACTGTTCCTCTGATACCATGTACATAACACTCCACCCAAGCCTCCCTGTGTAAATAGAAAATAAAGTCAAATTATGCCAGTAAAGAGTTGATTACACTGGTCACTGGGAGTGCTTGTGTATGCTCAGCCATAATCTACGATAAGGTGCTTGCCATAAAATGCCTCCTGGAGGCAGCTCTCCTGGAAGCTGCAAGATGCCAGCAGAACCACCAGCATTTTGCTTCACTCAGTGGGGACAGCAAGGGAGGGGACTTAGGAAAGTGTTGCAGCCTGATGGGACTGTGGAAGTCCCTGGGGCTGAGGGGACTCTCTTTCTCTTGCAGAAGACAGGAGCATTGATTGTCGCCAGCAGATACACAGGGACAAAGTTCGTTTTAGTGAGGTAAAGGGTGACAACCTTTCTACAGACAAAAATGTCCCTCAGTCAGTAAAGCACAGCGGTAATCGGGCTACAGATAACAGAGCATATAGTGAAGGCAGAGATTAAGGAACCCCACAGTCAATCCATCCTGCAGCAAAAAGCTGCTGTAAAGCAGTTTACCACTAGCCTATGAACACATTTAGAAAGGCAATGCTTCGGCGTAGGATGTTTTTAAAAACAAAAGGCTATGCCAAATTTCATTGGCATTATGATAAATAAAATAATGTCTGAGCAGGTCCAAAATTTGGTGCATTTCTTACAGACAAAAACAAGAAGGATTTATTTCTGTCACGTGTTCATGCAAAGAAAAAAAAAAATTATGTTGTCAGCTTCTGATATAAAAGCTATGCAAAAAAAACCCAAAACAACAACAAACCACTTCCAAGAGAGCTGGGTTTATACTTTTAATTTATGAAGACAAAGACCTCTGAATTTGGACCTGTCCCATCCTGAGGTGAGGCTGCGCATCAATGGAGGCTAGCAGAGGTCAGGTACCACCCACCCCAAAGCCCATTTTGGGTGATCATGCTCCTGTCTGTCCTCCCACCAGTGAGCGGGCAGGTGGAATTGGGCTGGAGAAACATAGTTGTGGCTGTCCCTTACAGTCCCCCTAGGGGAAAAAAAATCAAATAAGGGAAAGGTTATTGCAGACTGATAACAGCTAGGGAGGCTGGGAACCGTACCTGTTGCCAGGGAGAGTTTGCTCCAGCACAGGCAGGGCCCCCTGGGCCTCCGCCCCTGCTGGGAGAGGTCGGGGAAAGGCATCCAAGGGAGGGAGGGAGCTGGAGGGGAGCACCACTGCTAGATGAGGAGCTGAGGAGAGATTGCAGGCAGCCACACCAGGGGCCCAGGTGGTCAGGGAGCGAGGTCTGAGGAGGGGGTTTTGTGGGAAAACCATAGCACGTGTTCATGGAATTATACCCTTTGGTATCATGCATGTGTGCAAACGAGGTTGATTACAACTAAAGACACGGTTTTGGGCACTTGGTAGCCTTCGAGAACTGGTCTTTTGTGGGCCTAGCAATCACATTGTGACTTCTTGTGTGCAGAATGAAAAAAGGACATAGGTGATGGAAACTTTTTGCAGAGAGAAATGGAAAAGAGCAATCCTGCCAGCAGTGAGACTGCTGCAGAACCATCCGTGCTGCTGCATTTGCCACTTGATGCTGCTCTCACTTGCACCAGGAGCACACTCAGGGGAGAGCACAGGGCTCCTGCCTGGAGGGGTGGGAAGAAGGAAACACATGACCCCATGGCTGGAAATCACTCACATAAAGATGCAGCTTGACCTGAGCATCACATGCCAGTGATGCGCCATAAGCGCAGAGCAGGGATGGTGTGGATTTGCCAGGCGACATTTCTTTGGCTTTGGGAAGCTAAACCAGGTATGATTTCAAAACCTTTAAAACATGCCCCCTCCTGAGCACAGTCTCACCATGCAGAGGAGCCAGAGTAGAACACCATGAGCGCAGCCCTCTTTTCCTTTGCATTGTCAGGGTGCTCCTCCCCAGACCACCTGTGGGAAGAACCAGTTGCAGCCCAGGACAAGGCTCCTGAGTGGGTGAGAGGCTGCTCCCAATGAACGTGCATCCATATAAATTATTACCCCAAATCATGTCCAGTGGGCCTTCGCTCCCCATCACCACCTCCAGCCAGGGCAGCCAGACCACCACTGTGAGGAAAACACCAATCCAGTGGCCACCAGTAGCATGACTGAATGCCAGTTTTGCAGCATTAACTCTCAACTCCACACAGAAGGTTCTAAGAAAGCAAAAGGCACGGCAGGAGGGAACCCCCCCTCGCCTCAACAATGGGCCTGCTACCACTGCAGGTGCCCAGAGTGGAGCTCAGTAAAACCCTGCCAGCCACCGTGACAAAACAGCCCCCCTGAGACCAGCATGAATTATGCACGTCCTTACGTATTTGCGGGATAGAGGCCTTAGTTCACTGGGTTAAAATACAAGAACAATATAAAACACCTCTGCCTCTGGAACCCCCTGTACTTCATAAAAATGCTGGGGACCCTGCTGGAGCTAAGCCATTGTTGATAGCCATAAAAAATCGGTTAATAAATCTTCTTCCACCAATGAAATAGCTACTTCACAGCCAGAACTAAACAAATTGAGCATTTCAAAGCAACCTGCTTGACACAAGCCCTGATTTGCACACAAATCCATGCATCCCCACCACTCAGCCTGGGCAGGATCCTGAGCCTGCACTGCTTGTCCCTCCCCGTTGTCATAGCCAAGTGCCAGGAGGAGATTTACTGCACCAATATTTTCCTCCCGAGTGACAGGAAGGGGATTTAGCTCTTTAACCTGCAGACCATTAGGGTGAAACCAGTCTGATGCTCAGCAGCCATGCTGGCTACTCCGGCACTATCTGGCCAGCGTTTCCCCACCAGCCCACTCTCAGTCACAGACAGACACTGAAAGTACATCATAATGCCACTTTTACCTCTTTTTTTCTTTCTTGGTTGCCCTCCTTTTAAAAATGGAAATGTTCTTTAAAGAAAGGCAAGCACTCATCTCCCTGCTGCTTCACTATCCTAGAAGTTTAATCTAATAGGTAAAAAAGCAATTAAAGATGGGTTCCCTTCTGAAGATATCTCAAGTCAGTATATTTTAAATGCAGCTGATAGCTAAGGGGAGGGAAAGAATATATTTCACTAGTTTTTCCCAACTGCATGTCCATAGATGCATTAGAATAGTGTGATAACTAGAAAGAGAAAAATACCATTCCAGTTTTTATTAAAACTTCTTTAAAAAAAAGGTCTCATCCTAAATTAATGCCTTTTTTACTGTCTTTTTGATGACATAATTGCCTGCAGGGAAGAGAGCAGAACCTGCTTCTAGGCAGAAATACTCCATGAAAAGTTGAATCTAAATATTGATGTTTCAACAGAACTCACTATTTGCTTAACTGAATGTTACATATTTGTCTCGAGCATCACACTGGGAAAGCAAGAGCACATTTTCATGCCCTTTTAGCAGCAAGGGATGACTTGGAAACAGGGATGAGCAAATCCTAGATTTTTCAAAGCCGTTTGATTTGGGGCTCAGCTGTCCCGATAACTTGTTAGGATTTTTGTTTGTGAGACAGGTGTTTGGCATTTCTAACTCCCTGTAGGAGACATCAAACCGAGCTCTAAACTCCTAGCCTTGAAAGTTCAAGTCGAGGTGGTTTTTGTTTTGCTTTTCCCCCTGAAGGTCAGCTCAGGATTGAATCCTTTTGTCAAGGTTGGCTGGAGAGCAGGAGGCTCTGTTAATCTGCAGGCACTGTGGCTCCCTCCTGGCTTCCTTCCCTTGCAGTTTGTTTTAGTTCAGGATTCACCCCCTGGGATTGTAAAGGCTGCAGACAAGGGTTAGAGGTGAAACAAAGAAAAGGAGGTTGGTTGTTTATTTAGAGGGAGCCAGGATTCATAATGTTGGAGACACTGGGGGCCTCCCAAGAGATAACCGTAATTTTACAGCACCTCCCCACAACTTTTTTCCAGAAATAAAACACAGTGACAGATCTAAAATACCATTTCCCCGAGTAACTCCTAGAACCAAAACAAGGAAGAGTTTTTTCCTGCAAAGTGACCAGCCACTGGAGCAAAACAAACATGCTTCCATTGATCTCCACCTGGGAAAGCAGCTGAAAGAAAGAAACAGACAACTTTGCCTCCCTCAGAGACCACCTTCTTTCATTCACTCAACTTGTGCCTTATTATGGAGGTCTTTTCTTGACCATAGATCTTCTTTTGCTTGGGAAATAATCTTCTTATCTCCCTCTTTTTTAAAGGGAAGGCCAAATTCGGCTTTCATTTATTCACTCTGGAACCCCACTGACCTGTAGCTAACAGATACATCCCATACCACACAAGCAGCCTGGCAATGTATTTTCCCTGTTCATACCTTGTGGTAGTGGCCACAACAGCAGCAAGGGAAGGTGCCAATACTTCCATTACGCCTAATGAAAAACCTTGCTCTCTCTCCCCAGTCTTTTCTGGGTATTTGCTCTTCAGGGCAGCATCCTGCAGTGAGATTGCTGGATTTACAACACAGCAAGTGGCTGTACAACACAAACTGGATGCCAGGGAGCTGATAAGAGAAGGTAAACCATCCATCCGTCTGTCCAGCAACTGCTAATCCAGGGTGAATCTGCTGACGTCAGTGGCTTTATGCTAGACACACACTGGGGTGAAAAATGAGAGTTGCAGCTCAGCGCAGGCAGCCCAGCTCCAGCACTCTGCTACCAGAAGTGGCTGCTTACTTTCAAGCTCTCTACACAGCCTGTAATCACCCAATATTGAAACCAGATTTACAAGCTCTTTAGAGGAGGAGAAGTTTGTGATTTCCAAAGCAGACGCATTTGGTATTTCAGAAAAAGGTCAAGCCCCCTGTGGAGTAAGGGGGTTTTAATAGAATCAGTTCAGCAGGAGTTAAGAGGAGACATACCAACCCAGCGGCTCTCAAAGCAGGGAAAAGCGGAGACATATGAAAACCACAACCATTACTGTTTTGAGGAAAGAATCAAGGAAAGAGAGGCACAGGAAACACTAAATTACATCTTGGATGTTTGATTTTATTTATTCCAATCCAAGAGACTGTTTCAGTTAGAAATAGAGAGGGTTGTCCTTATGCTCCAGGGCTTAGAGAGGTTTCAAACAAAGGAGTGTCTGCTATTGTCTGCAGGGGAAATCTGACAGTACATAGGACAATGACAAATCCTAAATCAAATGCATTTTAAAAGGATAGCCATCACCTACTGTGTCACCTCTTTGGCCTCCAGCCTCTGGCCAAGCCCTTCAGCTTTTAACATTTGCTCCCTGCTTCAATGGATTGCATGCAGTGGATGTCTAGGACCGCCTTGTTCCACACACGTTCAGCACCCAGCAGCTGGGAGACCCATGGATCATCACTAAGGTCCCCCCTTGTCACGGGAATACAAACTTTCTAAAAAGTGTAAGGGAAAGCTGGTATTGCTGAGTTTGGCAGGCAATATAAGCAGCCACAACAGAAATTTAACTGTACAGATGGCTACTGCTTGCTCTGACACTCCTTGGATTCTACAATTAGTAGTTTTAGTGAAAAGATTTGGGGCTCATTCCATAACTCATATGGCTGCGGCCAGACAGACACCATAACTCACAACATGCTTTCCTGAATATGGGTTTTGAAATAAATGGGAAATCCAGATTTCATCCTTAGAAAGCTGGCAGCCCAGAAACTTCTAGGCTGTATCAGCTACCACACCTAAACCACACATACCGCAGAGCAACCCCAGCAACCACTAACTCGGGTGCTGTCCCCAGCAACTCGGGTGGCCCTGCTTCCAGGACTGCAGGGGAAGGCAAACAATCTCTTTTCTTCTTTAAAAGATCTCCACAGCAAGGGGCCAATTAGAGCATCCCAGTCTTACTGGCCTTTCAATGGCAAGCATAAATAGGGCCTTATGTATTCAAATCGGCAGCAAAAGAGTGGTGAAGGTCATAGGATGCTTAAATGACTATACAATGTGCTCCCTCAGATTTCTGGAGACAGCACTTGAAAAGTTTAGCCATTAGATCTTCTAACGTGTCTAGTCATCCTAACTACCATGAGCTACGGCTGACAGACAGTATTTCAGGTTTATCACTTTCAGCATAATCTTCCCAGCCAGTCATTCCCAAATATAATACACTTGGCAGAGCTAAAAACTACCCTAGACTTTCAGATCAGTGCAAAGGAAGGGCAGAGCACGTATAGGAAAACAGTGCTTCAAAAGGTCAGCCAGAAGAGCACCGGCCACATTCCAACAGCAGTTGAAACCACATAATTTCTTAAAACTTCAGCAGCAGAAAAAGGTAGGAATCAGAGAGCACAGTTCTCTGCATTAAAACCAACTCTCCAGGCACTTCAATGAGATAATAGGAGTCAGCAGCTTGAGGAACACAGATGAAACTAATCCTTCTAAACCACACTCTTACAGCCCACCATAGGCATGTGGGACCTTGGCTTTCCCAAGGCTCTCACCACACTCAGCCAGTATCAGTGTTTAACTGTAGGGGTAAATGAGCAGTATCCATGCCTCTGTTTGCAAAGCCAAGTGACCAACTTCTCTCCAACAAGCCTACCACACAGTTTATGTGTGCGTTCAGGAACACCAGCTTGTGACCTGGAGTGGCAGGTTCCCCTTGCTTACATCCCAGCAAATCATAAAGCGGCACAAGAAACCAGAGCAGTGCTGCAATGATGTTGTAACCCCATTTGTGACACCCCCTTTTTACTGGTGGCAGCAGTAGGGGCTCAGCTTCATAATCAAAACAGGAGACAAAACAGTTTCTAAAGCTATTTAAACACAGACAAATACTAGACTCTTGCCAAGTACCATCTTCTGCAGCAGCAGTTTGAACTCTTCTTTCACCACGATGGGGCATCTGCCTTTTAAACAAGTATACTTTAATTACTTCAGCAAAGTCTAATAAAGCAAGAAAAATAAATGCAATAAGCTCCTTGGATAATCCAGAGGTTTTGTTTGTTTTTAGCAACCAGGCACCAAATAAATGATATTATCAAGTGAAGCCAGCTAGCTGAAGGAGTAAAACAACTAAGCACACAAATACTGGCAGGGAAAAAAGCCTAGGCAAGAACAGCGTAAAGGAGGAGACAGATTATTCTTTAGTCCCACACAAAAGTAGCAGCATGTGATACTGAGTTACACTATAGAAGAACAAGGTAGATGTTTTCCACTGGGCCCACAGGGGTTATCAGTAGAAAAAAAAAAAAACCAGCCACCCATATATATATATATATATATATACATACACACACATACATACACACACAGCAGAGTAGGTGCTGAAGTTTTAGGGTTTCCTGTCCCCAAGCAAGTAAAAGATGAAAGAAAAAACCCCTCAGAAAACAGAATTAAAACAAAGGGAGGAAAAACAGTTATGAAGAATTAGGAGCCACTTGGATGCGTTTTGTGCAGGGAGAAGCAGCGCTTCTTCATTACCAGAGAGGATGAAACAGTTATCACAACACTACAGGAGAGTTCACTGAGATTAAGAGTAAAACACAACAGCCAAGACTTGAGGATGTGGGTTCGCTGCTACTTGAAGTATAAAATAAAGCTGCCACCTTTGCTCTGGAATAACCACTTAATTTCCCCTCACAGAGCAAGAAAACTCCATTTTCAGAATCTAGTTGTTATACAGAACATTACCATACATACCACCTTGATCTGTTTCCCACCACCACCCCAAAAGGAACTGCTTTCCAAAACAAAAACCACAAGCAAGTTTCAGACAAAATATATATATTTAAAAAAATCTTTACATTAAGTCAGGAAACATAGGAGCTTGCATACAGTTTATTATAATAACTCAGTTCTCAGCTCCCTACAGTTCAGATAACCCTGGTGACAGTGTTTACAACTTCTAATTTTTGCTTTCATAACTTTAAAGCAAACAATACATTTGAGTGTATTTTACTCTGTGCAAATAAGACAACTTTTGGAATCCTTCAGAAGAAATATCCAAGATTCTGTCTGCAGAGGTCCTTTGTTTCTCAAAGATGATTTATGAGAGTTTTTGTTTTAAGATAAAGTGCTCCTGTCCAGCAGAACCCAAAGGCCTTCAAGAGTTCAGAGAGTAAGTTTAGCTCAGATTAAAAAACAAATAATTGGTCATACAAATTCCAGCTTCCCATGTCCACTGTACATTCCCCAGTGGACTAGCGAAAGAATTTTATCATTGCTGAGGTCTGAATGTCTCATTTTATCACAGGTCATGCAGCAGTTCTCATGACCAGTCACAGGCACCATGCATTCCAAGTCCAGTTTTGCCACCTGCCCTTTTTTTGAATGATGTCCATGAAAACTATAGTGCAAACGGGAGAGCATTTGCTGTCGTTGATCTTGCAGCCTCTTATTTTCACTCCTGAGCATTCGCAAGGCCAGCATGATAAGGAGCACCAAGATTAGCCCACCAGCTATAGGAACAGCAATTACTGCTGCCCTGAACCATAACTCTTTCGAAGAGGTCAATTCCTGCACCTTGGTGATGAGATTCCTGCTGCTGTCATGTTGATATCTGCTCCCTTGTCCTGCAAAGGGAAAAATGTTGAAGCTTATTTCAGTATCAACAACTGATTTATATATAAGCAACTCCATTAAATGCCACAGTGAGAAGCTTAAGGAGCAACAGCTACACACTCTGCAGCATCTACTGAAAATACTCTTACAAAGAAAAAAAGATGAGTTTAAGGCTATTTATAACATGGAATTTCTTATCCTGATAGCCAATTTAACTAGGAATACCACTGCCATTGCTTCTTAGAAGCAATCAATAACAAGTTGTCAAGATCGACCTTTACCATTAATGCAGGCAAAAAAAAAAAAAAGCTATTACAGCTGAAATGCTGCTCCCCAGCATCCAACCACCCACTCCCCCCTCTGGTGTCTCTACTTACAGCAACAACTAAATCAATAGCAGACATACAAGGATTTCACTACCACCAGCCCAACAGCCAGAAGAGAGATTTCTCTGAAGCTTCCTTGCCCTACCTGAAGTATCACTCCTGGAAGGGGACAAAACATCATGTAGTCCTCTGTAATTGCACATATCTTCATGACAGCATTCCAACGTGGACACGGTGGTGGTGCCAGAGTGGTTTTGTGCTTGTTTGGCTTGGCAGATATCAGCTGTGCTTGCAATAGAGTCCAAGCAGCCATGAGTTAGTGGGGAATGTGTATTCTGAGGATCAAGCAGTCTGGAGAAGCAGGCACTAAGCTCAGATTTGCACATATAGCCAGTCGCAACACAGTGTGCAGCATCACAGTAGCATCTAATTTCACCTAAAAAATAAAAATTGTGCAATAAAGGTCAGAATTTAGCTCATTAACGACACCTCACCAGGCACTCTTACTAGCCACAAGCATCACAAAATCAAACTCAGTGCCAGTTTTGGGATACTCCTCTAGACTGTAAATCCATGAGAGCAGGGTTTTCCTTCTGATCGCTGTACAGTGCCTACCTGCTGTAACCTTAATCCCTGCAAATGCCTTAGGGCACTTGTTTTAATTACTAGTACCATAGTCCTTTGAATTAAAGCAAGACCATTTCACTAAAAGAGGCACTGGGAGAGGACGGTCATAGTGGCTTTTTTTCCAAGGTAAATAACTAACAAGACCATTTTACAACTACTTCCACTCACTGTCAGCAGTTGCATTAAACTGCATTTAAAGTGAAACCCCTATTTTAAAAGCAATACACACCTTCAGCCCTACAGGAAGTCACATCTATGTTTTAAACCATTACTATAGGAACAGCAATATATTTTTGCAAAGGTAATGCATTTTCAACTGGGTGTAAGCACACAACAAAAATACTGGGTTTAAATATCTGCGTGATAAATGAAAAAAAAACCAACCAAACCCAAAACAGTCGGAAATGCTGAATTGTTTATTACCTCTCAGTACTGTGCCAAAATTTAAAAGGTTTAACTAACACCTTATAAAGCTATTAGCTACAACCATTACCATCCAAGTCTCCCAGTCATGAAGGCTTTTACTGCATGAAACTAGGCGACTATTTGCAATTTCTCCAGAAAAAAAAATAAATAATTCTTTAAGCAGTTTTTCACGCAAAAAGGCTTTTTTTAATCAGTATTCTAAAACAGAAACAGTGCAGGTTCACAATTAACATGTTCACCATAGTCAATGTCTCCCAAGCTGAATGTAAAGTTACTAAATGGGGTGAAATTTCAAGGCTCAAAGCTCCCTCTCACTCCTCCCCAATCTTGCATGCCATCCAACATGCAGTCAAAAGGGGAAACACTTAAGACTGAAAATCCTCTACCAGCTCTATGAAAAAAATATCTCGGGAAACCTCAAAAATTCCTGAAGGAAGCGATAAAAAAGTTCCCTTCATAAAACTCTTTATTTTGTGCTCTGCAAACTGCTCTGGTACGAATTATACATGTCCTGCACTGTAGGGAAAACGTACTCTTTCTAGGCAAGTTGCAACTCAAACATAATTCAATGTGCCATTGATCCAAGGTTTAGGAGAAGGCCAGATTTTAGAACCATCCTTAGAAGAGCGGACAAAACTACTTCCAATGTGCCTGATGTACTTGTCATCACAGCAGCACCAAGGCTTTCACAGTCAACTGAATTGCTGGACGTCTTACTTTACAGTCTGCACTTAAAAATCAGTCTACAGGCTTCCCTGCTGCCACCCCTTCTCAGGAAGCTTCCTACCACCCCATACCTAAAAAGCATCCCAAAAGACGTTTAAAAATCATCCCAACCAAGTTAGCTTCCCCTCTCCAGCCCTACCTCAACACTTTCCCAAAATGCTACTGCGGGCTCCAGGCCTTGAAGTTCCCGCTGCTCCTTAATAACTCTGCTAATAGAAGCCAAATGATGGAGTGTCTTACTGTCTCCAGTTCAATTCCCTTGGGCTTTTAGACCAAGTAACCTAATTTTTTGTGCATTCACACACGCTGTCATCCAGCATGCTATGGAAAAAAAGACTCAATCATTTTCTAAGCATTCTGTGTGAGATTTTCCCGCAACCTCTGTAAAAAAAAACCCACAAAAAACCCACAAAAACCAAAACAACAACAAAAAAAACCCTCCAACTTTTCATCATTTTCTAATTTTATGAATTAAAAATAAGATGCAAACAAGGAACAGCACCAGGGCTGAAAGTCCTTTCATTGAGCCTCAGTACAGCACGAGAAGAAAGTGAAACAACACACACACTTCCATTTTAAGTGTTTATATAATCACACTTAAAATTCTACATTTTATTGACTTAAGACAATCTTATAAACAAAACCTGACAGGCTAGTCATCAGGTTAATTCAACTGCTTTTTAATTAAAGCCACGTTCTCGGGGAAACAAAATGGACTTTGTATTACTGTATTAAAACTGTATTTCTGTCAATTCATAAAGTTTCTTCCTGTGCTATGCAAAAAGCCAGAAAGGGTATTTCGTATTTTGAAACAGTGAACAATGCCCTTCTGTTCCCTCCTCTTTCTTGTTACTGTACGTAGCTATTAAAGAAAAATGTCTGCTTTTAGTCAAGATGGCTACAGGAGAGACTGCAGGCTTCTCTTAAAGCTTTTGAAGTCAGCAGCAGCCAGAAGTCTGTGATCCCCTAATTATATCATTATCAGGCACATAGTTTCAGTATCTGCGACTTCACATCACTCAGTCACTCCCTGTTCTGCCCGCTTTGATGGGGCCAGCCGGCTCCCCCTGCACGCTGCAAGGGCTGTTATTTAGGGTTAATTACAGCCTGCCTTCCAAAATAAATAAATACCGTCGCACATCATCACCGCGCTAACCTATCCCTTAACCTCCTCCCCGCAGCACGGCGATTACAAGCAGCCAGAGGGTCGCCTCTGCCCGGAGGCGCTGCCCGGGCGGTCAGACACCAGCTCCGGCTCCAGCCCCAGCCCCGCAGCGGGCGGTGAGAGGGCAGGGCTTGCCCGCGGCCGGGCGCAGCTCCCGCTTTGACAACCGCGGGTCCCCGCTCTCCGACTGACCAGCACGGGCAGCCAGGTTGGACGGGACAGGAGGGCGCACACCCGGCGGCTCCCCGCCGCCGCTCGTCAACAACAGCTTCGCGAGGGGCTCCCGACACATCGCAGGCCCCGCCGCGACCCGCGCCCTCGCCATGGGGCGGCAGCGGCACCGGCCTCTCCGCACTGACGGGCTTCCCCGGTTCAGTAGCCGCTCCTCGCCCCGCTCCCCTTCTGGCACCCGGCCTCCTCACGCGTCCCGTTTACCCCGGCTCGGCTCCCCGCAGCCCCCAGGTCCCCTCCGGCTACTCCGGCGCCAAACACCCCATCGCGGCCTCACCTCTGGTGAGCAGGACGGCCATGGCGCACAGCTCCAGTTGCAGCCAGATGAAGATGTAGCTAGAATGGCGATCCATTTACCCGACCGCCCGCCTCGCGAAGCGGCGCCGCTCGCCACAGCCCGCAGCGCAGGCACGGCCGAGCCGCCGCCACCGCCCGCCCCTACCCCGCTGGAGCACCGAGGAGGAGCCGCTCGCCTGCGGGCAGAGCCGTTGCGCGGCCACCGCTGCGGTGTGCAGGGGCGACGGCCGCGGCTCCCTGCCTTCCCCTCCCTTCGCCGCCGCGGCGGAGCCCCCGTCCCCTGGAGCGGCGGCAGCAGCACCGCAATAGCGTACACTCTCCAGCCCGGCGGGCGCCGCCTCACTGACACGGCGGAGCCGCTTCCCGCCCCGTAAATACCTCCGGCGCCGGGCGCGGGCCGGTCCGCTTCGCCCCGCCTCCTGCCCCGCCCCGCCCCATTGGCTGTGCCGCGGGCAGGGCCGCCACGCCTTCCCTCCCCCCCACCGGCGGCGGGCGCGGCCCCGACGTGCGCTCCCGCCCGCGGCGCCCCCGGGCGGCGGCGGCGGCTCCGGCTCCGGCTCCGGGCGGGCCGGCTGGGCGGGCCATTAACCCTGCTTAATTCAATGACGGGCACTAAGTGCAGGTCCCCGGGCTCCCCGGGGCTCTGCCGAGATAGAGATCGCTGGCAGCAAGGAGCGCCCTCGCCCGCTGCATTAGTTTCGGGGTTCTCCCAAGCGAGCTCCTCCGGGGTCGCTTGGAATAACCCCCTTCCGGAGGCAGCAACGTTGAGCTGCACAAGTAAATGTAGTGGCTCTGGCTGCAGGTTTGGCGGAGGGGTGTTTAATCAATAAACAGTGCTAACAACCCCGTGCTCGCGGAGAACGGCCAAAAGGAACGAGGCTGAACCTGCCCCTGACGTGCCCGAGGGCCCGCGCTGCCACCGGGACTTCGGCGGGTCCCCGCCGCCAGTCCTGCCCCTCCGCCCCTCTCCCGACATTACGGCCAGACCGGGATGCACAAGTGTTGCGACACCGGGGATGCCGCAAGTTTCGCTGCAGCCGGGTTTGGGTTTTGAACTGCCCCGTCGGTTTTTGAACCGCCGCCCGGGCTGCCGGGGAGCTGACAGCGGCTCTGCTGAAGGCGGGAGGCGGTGGCGGCGGTCTCAGTCCCGCCGGTCCGTGGTGCTCCGGCGTCCCGGGGCGCGCCATGCGGCGCAGGGGTTACTGCGGCTCCCGTTCCTCCGCGGGTTTTCCACGCTGGTGTCACGTCCACGCAACAAGGGCAGGCCCGCGGGTAGGTGTCACCCCGCGATAACTTTTCTCCTGCCAACATTTCCTATGGAAGAACAGTCGTTGAGGAGGCAAGCAGGAGGCGATGCCCCACCACCCGGCATCCTGTGGGTCGTGTTTACCTTGGGCAGTTTTCCTTTATGTCCTGGTCCTGAAAACAGTGTGCCCCATAGTTAAAATTTCTTTGCTAACTTAGTTTTCTCCTTTCTGTTCCCATTACAGTTTACAAGCCTTGATTTCTACTCACACACCGACTGTTTCCCATTTATGGGCAAAATGCTTTAAATATTTGGGTCCACAGCTAGTATTAAAGCTGTTGGATGATGTGCAGTTATTACTATAGGTAATAGCAAAAAATACGTTAGAATTTTAATTTGAGATGGTTTGTGAGTCTTTAAAGACATTTTCTATTCAGGACATAATACCTTGTGACAGAGACATTCCTGCCCTGAAAGAGAAAGGAGGAAATATGAAATCTGAGATTGAGATAACTCCAGCTTACTTTGGCAGAGAGGAGCAGACTGGATCTCCAGCTAATTAGTGCTGATGCCATCACACCTTATAATGGTTTTACTGTGAGTCTTGCGATTTGCATATGTATAAGATAGATACACGTGTGCCGCACCGCAGTCTTTACACTTATGTTATACATATTTGCACTCCACCACAAAGTAATTTTATAATTCTTGTTTCTGTTTAGAAATTACAAAAGCAGCGAGATCAGCCAAGCCGTATCTCCCACTCTGGCACCGGCGATCAGACACTCATTTGCAAACACATGAAAATACCATTCACGACAAGTTAGAATCATTACAGCACCGTGTGTAATTCTGGTTCTTCTGTTCTTACCACTGGTGACAAGCGCATTTAGCAGATCTCATTTGTTACATGAGATACCAACAGACTGGAAATGGCTTTTATTCGTGGAGCCACATTACTGCACTAAGTAACATGAGAGACTCCCTGAGTATTATAAACATCCTGGCTGAGGGAGCATGGACAGGCAATGTGCTCCAGATCAGTTTTGAGCAGTAAATTTCATTGACAGTTGTCAAGTTTGAATTGTGAGGTACAGTTTACTGTAAAAAATTGCTAATTCTGCATACTACAGGCATTCTTGAAGTACCACAAGTGATGGAGGGGCAGCAGGGATCACCTTCAGCCTTAGTTTCCCTCAAAGTAACTACTTTAAAGAACCTTTTGGGGAACCTGTGCATGAAGCCAGGTTCGGGAGTTTCTGTCTGACTGACTGGTGGTGTCTCCTCACTGGTACTCTGCCCAGGGAGCTGCCTGCACAAGGATCGGGTTGGGTCTTCTGAGAGGACATAACATAAACAAAATAATTCAGTTTCTGCAGTGCTAATTTGCTTTTGTTTCAGAGGCAGGAGCAAGCAGGGCCAGACTGGCCTATGAAAAAGGGACAGGAGACAGACCCAGCACAAAGCAGTAATAACAACATGTTCTGCAACCAGAAGGAATGTGGGATAATGACTACAAGGAACCATCAAGGAAAGCGTCAGGAGCCCAAGGCCACATGATGTGTCTCCAGCAGCCATGGGAGAGAAGCCTGGAGACTCCACTCAAAGGGACTACATAGCCCCACAGAGCACAGGGCTGCTCCCTCACACCAGATACGGCAAAGCCCTTTGAAACTAACACCAGTGAAGGACTTCTTAGTTGCAAAATCAGCCTCCAGGCACCTCAGGGAAAGGGACTGCATTGGGAAGCATCTCACAGAAGCACATTCCCCTCTGCATCAGCTCTAAACTGTGTCATGAAATTTTGATGCAAAACTTTTGTCTTTAAGAAGAGGAAGTTAAATATTTTTTCCAACCTAAACAATTATATGACTCTATGAAATTGCCAACCAAAAGAAAAGATCCATCCAAAGAGTCTTTGCAGGCCACTCGAATGCCAGTTTGGCTCTCTTACTTCATTTCAGAAGCCGATAGTTGCAGTGCCAAGTTTCTGTCAAGAGGACTTAGGAACTGATGAGTCAATCTTAAAAACCAATTCAAATGAGCATCCAAGGTCCTGAACTCCTCCAGACCAGGACTTCTCCTACAAGGCAAGCAGCTGCTCAGCACAGGACCTGCTTTCTCTTACAATCACATTCAGGCTCCTATTTTCCACCAGGAGCATGTGAGCAGTGCAGCCATGCAAGGGCCTCCCTCCCAGTGTCAGCTGGTGAAATACACCCCATGAAATACCAAACCACATCCACCACCTCCTCCAGAAGTTTCTTGTGCTTGAAAGCCCCAGCACAGGCATGAGAGGATGACTGCCACAAGGGGTTTAAGTCTTTCCTAGATCCAGGAGGAAAATAAGACAAGCCAAGACAGAGGTCAACCTGGCAGCACTTTCGGAGTATGTAACTTTGAACAAGAGAAAAGCCCCTTTCTGGGAACCCAGCTTATAAAAATCAGCCTCCTCCTTTTGTATTGCTTCTTTCACATGTTCCCTTTCTCTTTTTTACATTAAGTGGCATTAATGCATGTCCACATTGCTCCTGCCTACTGTACATGTGCCATCAGAAGAAGCATGCCTGCAAAACTAAGTTAAAGCCTGATTTAAGCAACTACCCCTAGAAAAGTGGTTTGCAGTGAAAAGTAACTCCTCCATCTGGCAGGTTTGAACATTATCATGAATTCCTCACCCTGCTGTAAACTTGCCTGGCATGCTGGCAACTCACCATCACTTCCCCCAAACATTTGGATGTAACCCTTCTGTCTACCTCTGCCAAACAACAACCGTGTTAATGCAGTGTTCTCTGCTTGTTTGAACCTTGGATTTGGAAATCCATTCTACATTCACGCCTCTAGAAAAGGCATCGCAGCAGCCCTGTCCTGAGGAAACCCTCATTCCTCAGGGAGCTGAGGATTTACATGCTGCTGGGTTTGCATGTGCACACTGGCATTTGCCAGTACAACCAGTATGAAAGATGTTGATTTCACTAGCAAGGAAGGGTTGGTACTGCTGCACTGCAGTCATTTCAAATTGGTGTCAAAAGCAATGCTCATGCACCATATCCATTCTTTTTTGCATCTTGCAATTATGATTCAGCTGGGAATTTCTCATTTGGAAATTATATGAAGTTAAAAGGATTGGGATAGTTTAAAGCATCTTTGGAGCAGTATTAATCAGAGCAGGGTTTGAGCTTTTTTTCTTTACTGCTCAACACTAGCCAACAAACAACTTTCTCTTTCCAGTTATTGTGCTAGCATTTTGGATATCATACACACAAGTTAATTCTACTGAATTACCTTTATTTATGTTGATTATTGCCTTTAAAAATAATTAAGGCTTAAGCTAGAATAGCTATGCTCAACATAAAGCCCAGGGGGAAGGGAATGTAATATGACTCCATGCAATTTCTTTGGCTCCCCACTTCTGTGGCTGGCCATGGGTTTACTGAACCAAGTAGCCATTTCAGGAGCTAAGAGTATGCAGAACCCAAAGCCTGGCTCCTTCCCCAGCCTCTCCCCTCCGACAGACAAGCTGCCAAGCAGGTTCCCGCAGGTGAATAAATCCCAGGGAGCTTTATCCCGGTAACTGGGGCAGTTCAAAGAGGTGATGGAGGCCTGCATGCTATATGCCTGCTCACTTTCAGCAGCAATTAGCATGTCCCCAGTGAAACTCGATTACCTGCAAACTGGAGGAGGGGAGTTCCAGAGATGATCAGTGATCACTGTTCACACAAAATAAATAGGAAACAAGGCTAGTGTCTGCTTCTCAGGATCCACCTCTCCATGCACAAGTGATACATCATCCCAGTGACACTAATCTGCATTCCCCACAGATAGAGGACACGATAAAGAAACACTTTTCAAGGGGCCCAGAAAGTGAAGCATTTCCTGCCATGCTCATCACTTTACTTTTTTTCATTTAAAACTAATCCTCCCTCCCCCAAAGGAGCTGCACTCCTGCTCCTCCCAATCAATAGGACGATTTGCATTTATCCTCCTGGAGGCATCGCTCCTAGGACCAGGGCCAGAGCGATTCAATCGATAGGGGGAAGCTGGAGCAAGGCTGGAAAAGAAGAGCAGAGAGATTCCCCCAGGGAAAAATGCAAAACACTGGAGAGAGGCAACAATTATTGTAATTGAAGGTAATGAGGCCGAGGCGCCAGCTCCAGCCCTGCTTAACATCATTCAATACAGAGTGAGACGCGGATGCAGGAGGGAGCCCTGCCCTGGCCCGCCCGCTGCAGCACGAATGCTGCCGGGACAGGTCTGTCCCTTGTGCCGACAGCTCAGCAGAGCTGCAGGGGATGCACCGAGGAGAGTCACTCGAGATGTGACTGCTCTTGGGGTCACAGTTCTCGTTTTCCTTTCCAAAGAGGACTCTCGTGTCTGGCAGCGTCTTCGGTGTATTTATCCTCGTTCTGCACTAAAAGTCACACACTGAGCACCAAATCCCTCAGCCAAGGACAAATGTTCTGTCCCGTGGCGGGGCAACAAATTCAGCCCCAGCCCTCCCCTGTGCACCCCGCTTGCCGCCCCCCAGCACCTCTCCTCCGCGGGTCCCCTGTGCAAGGTGGGGAGCAGGCTTCCTTGGATCGGGGAGAGGGATGCTGGAGAGGAGCTTCGGCTGCCCTGCGGCTATCCCTGCTGACCCTGCCTGCGCACGGGGTGGGTGTTTCTGCATCTCTAACTCTGTACCTGGCCTGCACCTTTGCTGATTGATGCTAGAGCAGATCTCCCGCCAGCGTTTGGCAGGGTCTTTAAAGGAAACACAACTGCGCTTTCGTTCTTGATTCCTCAAGTCCCCCCCGCTACTCCAGTACGGAGGTGGGGTGGGGGTGTTCAGTACCGCGAGGTGATTGTCGGACCCTCCTTTAGCTCGGTGCAGCCGGCCCGAAGCGGGTCGAGGAACCGGTAGTGCTGCAGCAGCCCAGCTCCTGGCGGCGGCTCCCTTCCGCGCACCCCCGGCCGGCGGCTCCGGGCTCACTGCGGGCACGGCTTGCCCTCTACTGGCAAAGTCACCCCTAGCAGGGAGGTGCCGGAGCCCTCTCCGACACCCAGCCCGGTGACTTACCCCGTGCTAATGCAGGGCTACAAGGCGCTGGGTGAAAGTACAGCTGCGTTTTGAACGGGAGGATGCGGCTGCCTGCAGGCGTAGCGGTATCTCCATGGCCAGAATACCTAGAACGGTGCGGAACCCGGCGGGACACCAGGGCTCACGTCAGCTGCGAGCCCCAGCCAGAGAGGAGTACCATCCGGGATTCAGCCATCACCCTGTGAAACATCCACATAAAGGTATGACCTGCCAGAATTCATAACCTGGGCCTAAAATGTCAAGCACCACCTATCAGATCTGAGTGATCTGAGTCTAGTGATAAGGTATGGCAAATATTAGGAATTCACATTAGATCCCAAGCATGAGAAACCGTTAGTTATATTCTGACACAGCCCAGCATGCACACTGGAGAGGAAGGCTAGCACTGGAGTCATGACACGAACAAAGCCCCCCAGAAATCGAGCATCACTGTAACAGGACAGAACATACAGTTCAAGCTACATTTAATACAGAAAGCTATAGTTTTGGTATAGCACATTGAATGATGGCCAGTCAAACCAGAGCCTCTTTTGAATAAAAGAGCCTGTTGCCTTTCTGAGGAAGAGTCTCAGGCTCCTATTTGCACATGCAAGACTGACTGTCCACAAGACATGATCACGGATGTCAGTTCCTTGGAGGACTTACACCCAGCAGTCAAAACCCAGGACACTCTGCAGGTGATGCTCTGCCAGGACTGGACATTGCCTGAGGCTGGTTCTCTGCTTTTGCAAAGAACTATTGTCAGCAGCCCCCCTATAATGGCAGCTCTAAAAGCTTTTGAAGGAGCTAGAGAAACTCTCCAGTGATATATTACTCAGTCAATACATACTGCTCAACCTCTATTTTCTGAGGCACATATTTCAGAGCCAAATGCCAGAGACAAGGCAGTCAATGCAAGTCGGGAAAGCCTATACACATTATAATAGACCAGAGTCTCAGCTACTTAAGTAGGCAGCACTCTGCCAGTTAACGCCAAGCTCCTGTTCTGATAGGTATTTGCAAATGCAGTAGAAAAGACCAAAGGCAGAGCTACATCTCACAGCAAGGACCAGCAGGTTCAAGAAGATGGATAGGTACCTTAATAAGATCTTAATAATTCAGCCCCTGAAAGCTGCTGTTTGAAATAGAAGTCATCAGGAGATCTAAGCACAGAAGTGCAATAAGAATAAAACCTTAATTCTCACCGTATTATGAAAAGCAGAAGGGGCAAGAGTATTTGTGAGACAGGGGATGTGAGGAGCCATGAACCAATAAACGCTGTGGACTGCTTAAATTCTAGCAGAATCTGGTGGTGTGGTTAGGCTGGCCAAGGAGGCCACAGAGGGAGAATGTGGAGGCTCCCTGCTCTGGTTCTAGGGCAGGATCAATAACCGTATCAGAGAGAGACAGCTTCTAATTCTGGTAACTGGGAGTCAGAAAAAATGTTAAAAGAGCAAATTACGGGGCAAAAGGAGCTGCAGTGAGTTTTGGTAGACATGCAACAGGCTGGAGTCATTGAATGCCCTGCATGCCGGGCAGGACAGCAGCCAAAGACCCAAACATACCACCTCTGGGTGGGAGGGTGAAGGTGGTCACATCCTCAGCTTTCTGCCAGCCCTCCCTGAAGGACTCCCACCCTGCAGAAGGGATCACTCGTCCCTGACTTCATCAGCCTGGCACTGAAGCACCCAAGGATCAACAGGTTTGAGCACTGCCCTGCCACCCTCCGATGGGGAGGATAATCTTAGGCAGAGGAGAGAGATAAACAGCTCTTGCCAGTAATATCTCAAGGTGCCACAGGGGTTTGTTTATCTGTAGGAGCACTGAGAGATAAGAGGCAGATCAGGCAGAGGAAAGGACGGGTGGAGAGAAAAAGTGTTGGCAGAAAGTGATACCAAATGGAACAGAAACTCAAATTCCTCACAGTCCAGGGCTGAGGAGCAGAGGAGATGAGTTGAGAGAGCTGATAAACTTGGAAGGGGGAAGAAGTGTGGTGCCTGTGTTTTCATGACCACTGAAGGGAAGAGTGCAAGACATTACTGCCCTGGACTTCAAGAGAGCAGACTTTGGCCTCTTCAGGAACCTGCTTAGTAAGGTTCCATGGGATATAGCCCTAGAGGGCAGGGGGGGCCCAAGACTGTTGGTTGATATTCAAGGATTGCCCACTACAAGCTCAGGAGTGTTGCATCCCAACAAGAAGGATGTGCAGCAGGAGGGCCAGGAGACCTCCTTGGATGGATATTTAAGGGAAAAAAGAAGCTTATAGAAGGTGAAAACAAGGACAGGCAGCCTGGGAAGAATACAGGGATGTTGTTCAGGAAGCTAGGGACCAGGTTAGGAAAGCTGAGGCCCAGTCAGAATTAAACTTGGCTAGGGATGTAAAAGGTAACAGGAAGGGATTCTACAGTTACATTGCAAATAAAAGACAGACTAGGGACAACGTGGCCCTTCTCCAGAAGCTGTCAGGAGAACTGGCTGCCCTGGATTTGGAGAAGGCTGAGGTTCTCAATGACTTCTTTGCCTTGGTCTTCACTGGCAAATTCTCTGACCTCACCACCCAAGTCTTGGAAGGCAGACGCAGGGACTGTGAGAATGAAGACCTTGGGCCCACTGTAGGAAAGGAACTGGTTCGAGACCATCTTAAAAATCTGAACACACACAAGTCCATGGGACCTGATGAAATCCATCTGCGGGTTCTGAAGGAGCTGGCGAGTGAAGTTGCTAAGCCACGTCCATCATATTTGAAAAATCATGGCAGTCAGGTGAAGTTCTCAATGACTGGAAAAGGGGAAATATAACCCCCATTTTCAAGAAGGGGAAAATGGATGACCCAGGGAATTACAGACCAGTCAGTCTCACCTCTGTGCCTGGCACGATCTTGGAGCAGATTCTCCTGGAAGGCACACTAAGGTAAGTGAAAAACATCAAGGTGCTTGGTGACAGCCAGCATGGCTTCACTAAGGGGAACCTGCCTGACCAATTTGGTAGCCTTCTATGATGGGGCTACAGAACTGATGGACAGGGGTAGAGCAGTTGATGTCATCTACCTGGACTTGTGCAAAGCGTTCGACACTGTCCCACACGACATCCTTGTCTCTAGATTGGAGAGACATCAGTTTGATGGATGGACCACTCGGTGGATAAAGAACTGGCTGGATGGCCGCACGCAAAGAGTTATGGTCAATGGCTCAATGTCCAGCTGGAGACCAGTAACGAGTGGTGTCCCTCAGGGATCGGTGTTGGGATCGACCTTGTTCAACATCTTCATCGCTGACATGAACAGTGGGATTGAGTGCGCCCTCAGCAAGTTTGCCAATGACACCAAGCTGTGTGGTTCGGTTGATACGCTGGAGGAAAGGAATGCCATCTAGGGGGACCTTGACACACTTGTGAGGTGGGCTGATGCCAACCTTATGAAGTTTAACCATGTCACATGCAAGGTCCCAGGCACAGCTACAGGTTGGGCAGAGAAGAGATTCAGAGCAGCCCTTCAGAGAAGGACTTGGGGGTTTTGGTTGATGGGAAAATGAACATGAGCTGGCTTCAGTGTGCACTCGCAGCACAGAAAGCCAACCGTATCTTGGACTGCATCAAAAGGAGCGTGACCAGCAGGTCAAAGGAGCTGACCCTGCCCCTCTACTCTGCTCTCATGAGACCTCACCTGGAGTATTGTGTGGAGTTCTGGTGTCCTCAACATAAAAAGGACATGGAACTGTTGGAACACTTCCAGAGGAGGGCCAGGAGGATGATGAGGGGGCTGGAGCACCTCCCATATGAAGAGAGGCTGAGAAAGTTGGGGCTGTTCAGCCTCGAGAAGAGAAGGCTGCATGGAGATCCCATAGCAGCCTTCCAGTATCTGAAGGGGGGCTATAAGGATGCTGGGGAGGGACTCTTCATTAGGGACTGTAGTGATAGGGCAAGGGGTAACAGGCTTAAACATAAATAGGGGAAGTTTGGACTGGATATAAGGAAAGAGTTCTTTACTGCAAGGGTGATGAAACACTGGAATGGGTTGCCCAAGGAAATTGTGAATGCTCCATCCCTGGCAGTATTCAAGGCCAGGTTGGACAGAGCCTTGGGTGACATGGTTTAGTGTGAGGTGCCCCTGCCCATGGCAGGGAATTGGAGCTAGATGACCTTAAGGTCCTTTCAAACCCTGAATATTCTATGATTCTATGATGAGAGTTACACAGGTCTAAAAACAAAATTAAGAAGCCCCAGAGTAAGAAAGCAGTCGTGACTATGCTCTGAACATCCTGCATAATAGAGTATTATTTAGCAGAGCAGGACATTAAAGTGAGGTCCTCTCACAGTAAAGTCTTGCAAGGCACTACTGAAACATGAGAGTTAAACACGCTGGAGGTGGGGAGCAGAACAGTGGTGCCCAGACACCCACAGCAATGTTGTCAGGAAGCCACCCCAAGCCTTGCCCACAGCCTCCAGCTTCACCTCTCAGTGCTGTGGAATGTGGCTGGTGCTTGTCTTCTCCTGGCTGCCATCACCTTCCTCTGTCACACCTCCACAGTGATGCTCTTCTGCTTTTCTGTGTCCTCTGCTGTCACACATTTAGGGAGGAAAGTTTCCCTTCACTTACTATTCCTCCTTTTTGTTTATAGACACAAAGAAGTTATAAAAAGGAGGTGGTGAAAACAGTTCTGTTGCAGTCTGAGAGGCAAAGTGAGCTGCACTGTGAAGATGAAGCTCCAGTGTACCAAAAGCAATGAAGAGGCTGAACTATGGCCTTCAGCAAATATACCAGTCTGCCATAGACTGTGAACATGCTGGCCAGCTTATCTTCTTTGCCTTTGTTACTGATGGCAGCACCTTGCTCCCTGTGCCTGCAGCAGCCCTGTCTGCCACACACTCCTATCCTAGCAGACAGGACCGTGTGCTCCAAGTGGCACATCTCCAATTACCTCCTGTTTCATTTAATCCGATCATAACCTGGTTCTCACTTTTATCTTCACTATCAGAGTTCTAATGAAACAATATTAAGTTCAATTGTAAATCATTCCTGTTCCCACCATTGGAGCCTTTATTAGCCCCCCAGTGCTTGCACTGAAGAATTGATCCTTCAGCAGCAACTGCACTTGATGGGGGAAGGTAACACTTTTTTCCCTGCCCATGGCAGGGGGGTTGAAACTTGATAATCTTAAGGTCTTTTCCAACCCTAACTATTCTGTGATTCTAAAACTATATCAACATCTTTAAAGACACATTCAGCGTGGTATTAAGTCTGCCTCTTTAGCTCCACTTGGAGAGCCTGGAAGGAAGACTGAATGCACAAAATAATGTCCTTCCCCCCTCAAGTGCAGATTTTAAACTCATCTTGTTCTAACCATGGGAGTAACAGAAGGGTGGGCATTAGAAACCCAGTTAGCAGAAAGTGCTACTGAACACTTAGCAACTGGTTATTAGTGTCACAAAAATCAGACACAGCAATATGCACAATTAGTATCCCTGTTGTTATCATTTGTTGCATTGCTAAATAAATACAGGTTATATCGATCTGAATTGCTCTCAGAAATAAAGCTGCAGTCAAGCTCTGTGCCACAGTAAGGAGGACTATGTAAGCTGCTGTTTTCCCTGCTGTGCTGTGTCATGTGCAGCCAGCACCATTTCATTTCACACCCTCTCTTTGCCCTTCCTGAAGCCCTCAGGTTAAAACAACGTTGGCTAAATCGTTACACAAATGACAACTGAAAGAGTTCTATTTCTAGTAGAAGGAGGTGCCATTTAATTCAGCCCCAGGAGCCCAGTGCAGGATTTCTCTGCCCATCTGCCCAGCAGCTCTGTCTGTCCCCCTCACTGCAGCAGAGAGGGCACTCAGACACCCAAAGTCGCCTTCTATTCAATGGATAACATTTCTGTACTGTTAAAGCAAAAGGGGTGCTCAGTAGGTGTGTGAAAGAGAGACAGAAATAGGGCAGAAGGAGAAGGAAAGGTCACTTACGAAGATGAGAACAATGCCAGCACTGGCCCAGGTAGGCCTTCCTCTGGAGCATTGCATGCCCCCTCCTCTTCCTTACACTCCTGGGGAGTCAGCAGACCATGCCAGCATCAAACGATCTCAAGATCATCCCTACTGACATGTTTTCAGTTCTCTCCCCAAAAACCTGAACTCATCTTTGCCTCTCCTGCTCACACTATTTTCCCCTGTATTTACAAATAAAACTAGAAAGTAGCAACAGCAAGATGTACTAAGCTGCTGAACAAGGCAAAGTGGAGTAAAAAGAGGCCAAAATGGAGAGAAGCCCACAAAGCTGGCAGGGAGAAAGGATGAGAAATGAGCAACCAGAGTGAAAAGCAGTAAGTGGATCCAAGCATGAGCCCCACAGTGAGAAAAGCTGGCCCCAGCATCATGTTGAAGGAACAAGGTGTGACATGCTAGGAAAAAGCGATGCAGTGATGAAGGCTGCGGGCATGCTGATGGACAGGCACTGGCACTGCCAAACACCCACATGTGAAAAACTGTCCTCACTGTCCTCACTACTGGTTTGCTACTTGACAAGCCAAGAAGCCCAACTGATACTGAAGAGGTGCTGAGAAGAACTGGGGTGCAGAGAGAGCACAGAGGCTGAGGTGCACCCGAAGTCTGAGCAGCCAATGTTTGGCAGGAGAGCAGAAGCCTTCAGAGACACCCCCTGCACAAGATGGTACTGTCACAGGATCCTTCCCTCTGCTGAAGGGTGCCCTCTCCATCCTTCTTGGCAGCTCTGCAACAGTGCTCATGCTTTCAGTCCTAAAACTTGGTACCTTGCTCCAGAAACACATCACTATTTCCAGCAGGCCCAGCTCATGGTTTTTCACAGAAAACAAGTCTTCCCATGGCCTACTCTATCCCTGACCATCCTGCAGGAACACTTGGATGAGGAATATCTCACTGTGGCTGACTGAGATTTTTCCTTTCTAATTTCAGTGATGTAATTAGGAAAGCACAAATGACGTAGCTTTCTTAGCTCCTTCCCTCTTTGCTGGCACATTTGGAGCAGTCCTGCACGCTACATTTGTGTCAGAGATTTACTTCATTTGTGTTGAAAGGAGTTGTCAGAAATCTGGACATGGAAATTGTGCCAGGGTCCTACCTTAATCCTTAAAGCTCCACAGCTGCCTCAGACTCCCTCAGCACAGATTGCTTAAAAATGTGGTGGCATGCAATGGCTTCCCACCACCAACCAGCGGGGATTGGCAGATAGTATGTCAGGGGATACCTTCAGCTTATAAAGCGTATTTCTTCCAGAAGATCCCCAATGCCCAGTACAAAAACCAGCCAAAATTATTAATTCTTGTGCTATTTGATTGAAAGACCTGTGCCTTCTCAGCTATGATGCTGGTGACAATCCTGAATAGAAATGCACACGCCAACTCTGAAGGAAGTGAAGTAAATGACAGTTGATTCACTACAAATTGTGAAACATGTAATTCTGTCACCAGCCCCTGTGGCTCTTATCACAATATTAAACTTCACTGGACCATTACCAAGAGCAATCCAATGGCCGATTTAGAAAGTACAATAACTCATTCACCAGCTTCTCATTTCTTCCAACCTTAACAATGAAGACTAGGATTCTTCAGGGGAATTCAATGGTGCTAAGCTCCCGTTTGCCTTCTGTATTACAAAGAGTGATGGTTACAAACCAGGTCTGAAAGAGGCAGACATGGGAAGCAGAGCAAGTTGTTGGTAAGAGCTGTGCAGCACCTACTACAACCAGAATGAGCTGGTGAATTTGCATGTCCGGCTGTAACACTCATGGAAGCATCTCCATTGGAGAAATCACACTTACTTCAACAGACTGTTTTTCCTCAGCAGATGGCAGTATTGTGGGCAGTGTTACATTGCAGGAGTTCAGTAGATCTCTTGAACAGTGCCCTTAACACAAAAGTGTCAGGAAATACTAGACATATCTCTGTGCAAATCATCAGAGAGTATCCTGTTTGACCCCTTAAGAATAGAGGAAAGGAACAGAAATGAAATATATTTCCCAATCCACCTTCAGGTAGCATTCAGTTATACGAAGTGCTGCCCTATCCAGCACTGGAATCCTGCTCCAGTACATAAAATAACATGCAAGACTTGTTCAGCATCCAAAACTGAAGCCATCATGTTCTACAGATGGTGGAAGTTCATTTATGTGCATCCAGAAATGATGGAAATGAAGGAAGGAGCTGCAGCCAGCAATAAAGCATCCCAGCATACGTTCTATCTTCAGAACCAAGGAAAAAGAAAATGAAAAAGATGATTAAAAAAAACCCCAAACATAGAGAAATAGGGCCAAGAAGGACCTTAAAAGGTCATCAAGGCTATCCTCCTTGTCCAGAGCAGGATCATGTCTCCCTAAAGCAGATACTTGTCCCGCATGCTCTTCTCTGGCATGCAGTGCAGGGACCTCACAGCTTTCTAGGGCAGCTCTTCCCAGCAATTTACACACTGTATCTTATTATAAACAGTAACCCAAGTTTTCTTTAGCGCCACCTAACCCACTTATTCCTTGTACAACCTGCCAATAACAGAGAATGCATTTTTATTCTCACAACAGCTTTCTATACATTTGAAGATTTGCATATGCCATGTTCCTTTCTTTCCTCTCCTTAGGCATCCCCAGGTTAAGCTACCCCTGTTTTTCTCAGGTTATGCTCTGGAGATCATTATCCTTGTTCTTCAGACTCTTTCCAAACTGCAGCCTACAAATACAGACATCACAGTACACCTCAGGCCTCGCTTGCCTGATTTTGTGCATCTTGCAGACCAGAGGGTGGTTTATGCCTCTGAATTTGCTGCTTTTCTGCAACAGCAACACACTGGGATGTACCTGGAAAAGCTCTCCATAATGAAGACGTTTATGCCCCTGTTGCAAGATAGAGGATACTCCAGATGATGTTCCTGAATAGCTCTCTAGCTAGGGCACTTCAAATTCTTTTGTGGGAGGAGACTGCATTGGCTCGAGAAGGATTTTGGGAGAACCGGCATCACTAGGCAAGCCATGTTTGACAGGTACACTGCCAGTGACCAGATTTGGCTTGTAGCACACAGGATGGACTCTCAGATAACCTGCAATGTGCTTTGTCCAGGCTGTACTCCCATCAGCTGCTCCCCAGCCATGTTTCTGAGGTGGGCTCATCAGACCAGATACGCACAGTTGTTCTTTTCAGCGATGAGTTTCATCCCATGTTCTTCCAGAAAGCTATTTTTCACTTTCTGTACACTCCTACCTTGGGACATAAGAGACCACATTTCAGCCAATATTGCATTTTGCTGATTTTTCTTTTGCTTCTCAATGCTGCAGCCACTTATTTAGGTATTCTTAGCACTTGAAAATAACCTCTAAATTTAAAGGAATTACCAGTTCTGCTCAACTCTTTTCCTTTAGGCTTCCTCGTTAAATTTACAGGCTGGACCATGCAGAGTGTGGGCCATTTCCTAGTTTCTGACATGCCCCGAATCCTTCTGGAGACTCAGAAGAAACTATTTCCGTATTCTCAACTAAAATCATGAGAACCATTCTCATTATTCCTCCCAAGTAGAGATGAGTTTTTACTCAGCCTGAGCACTGAGCAAATGTTGGCTCAACCCATAGAAGACCCTTGCGACCCTGTCAGCTGCTGCTGCATTTGACCCATGAACGAGCAAGTGTTGGGCAGGATCTCCACCCAGGTCATACTCAGGAAAATGTTTTCTTAATGCTAGACATGGGTTTGTGGTACAAAGGAAGTATTTTGGCAGAGACCAGCCTGTGTCCAAGCAGATTTGGGAAGTCAAACATACAGGAGCCAAGACTCAGTTCTCACATTAAAATCAATCAATTAGACTTCTTAATCATCTCATTGCAACATTCTGGTTGTGCTGCCAAGCTAGGCTGGTCAACAGATTTTGGTTTGCCTCCAATATACACTGGGACTAGCGCAACAGGCTGCAATATCCCACCTCTTCTGGGAGCTGCCTGGGCCTCTTCCTTTGTGAAGACAGATGGATGCAAAATCGGGGCAGAGAGCAGAACAAAGAGAATGAGCAATCAGCATTCCCATCCTCTTGTCCAAACTTTCTGCCTCCCAGATTGCAAAGGCCTGAACTAAAATGAACCTACACAGACCTCTAAGAAGCGAGGGATGCTTAGGCAGAAATGGAGAGCCAGTGTCATGGAGCAACAAGCTGTGCTAAATAAGAAGCAGCATGCAGGAAAACAGAGCTAAATGCAAGGACCAAGATGACGGTCACGCTTTATGCCCTGTTTGGTCGGTGCTTTCAGGAAACAAGGAATCCCCACATACCTGCTTCTCTGTGACTCCAAGCCCCCTGTGAGAATGTCTTTCTGGGAGTCACTGAGCCTGCAGCTCGCTCTCTCACCAGATTTGCACTGTAAAAGCACCTCCAGCAAGGGCCAGAACCCCAGCAGAGGCTGAGCACTGCGACTGAGACTTCAAATTTGTATTCCACAGAATGCCTTTGGCATGGGCCTCTTGCTGCTGTGTGATGCATTACTGTGTGAATTATCACTGCAAGCATCAATTCAAAAACATGAAATAAATAAGATCGTAAAATGGTGCCTATAGAAGACAAAGGGAGGAGAAATTTTCTTCATTAAGTGGTGTTGCTCTGAGTAGAGTTCTTACTCAAAAAACATTTGGAATAAGGTGGTTTTGGAGCCTGATTCTGCAAGGTCCCAAACAGTATTACCTCTCCTTAAAGCTGAGCAATAGGCCATGGCATTAGTACATGGCAATCGGATTAAAAAGTGTTCCTAGACACCTCCAGCCCCAGGGTATCTCCTCCCATGGTCAGACACTATTAGTTGCATATCAGTGTTTTTCAGCATGGCACCTCTGTAATGAAACAGGTTGCAGCTGTGCCCAAGAGTCTGACGTAGCTTAGCACAGCAGGAGATGCTGGAAGCAAGGGGTTAATATGTCAGAGTAACCACAGCCCTTCAACTTCCCCTTGCAGCCAAACGGAGAACTTGCCAAGTGCTGGGTTCCAATAAAACACAACTCACACAATCTGTAAGGGTAATAAAATAGCTGTTAACAATTCTGTAACTCTCTCTCTTTAAGCTTGTAAAAGCCTGAAGGTCAGCTGGAAGTCAAGCTGCATTTCTCTGGGAGGAGGGCAGGCCAGTCCTGGGTGACCAGTTCCTGTCCTTTACTTTGTCCTCTGGGGTTTTGAAAGGGCAAGGTGAGGGTTCTGCCTTACCGGCACTACAGGAAAGCAAACGGATCCAAAGGGTGCATGACCAGCAGGGAGCAGGAACCAGAAGACCTTGCTGTTCCAAAGGTGCTCAGATCTGCTCTTCCATCAAAAGCAGCACTTGGTGAACATCTCAGTTTGGTGGTTTGGGTAAAGCAAGCTGTTTCCCTTCTCTGGGCTTGATGCTGGAGACTCTCAAGACCATGCAGTGAAAACAGAAGCAGGAAACAGAACAGATACCCTCCAGGTAGGGTCAAGTCTTAAAATGACATGGTGGCCTCCAGGCTCGCTGGTGTTTAGACCCAGGCACTGTGCTCCTGCAGTCTTGTACATTGACATGTAAGGCTACTGATTAAGGGGCAAAAGCTGTTCTGTCACATACAAAACTGGGAGATCAGGATGGATGCAGAGAAGGAGAATAGGGTAGGGGAGGCTGAAAAAATTCACCAGTATTCTTCTCATCACAAGACACTCCATTGCTAGTTTGGCAAACCAAGTGAATTTATTTGTCATCTCCAGGGTCAAAACCCCCCTCATTTAATCACCCAGATTTGGAGGGACAGAATGTGTCAACACTCAGAGTAAAAACAACCAACATGAAAACAATGTTTTCCCAGTTATTTCCCAATCGTGTCCCCACGTATATCAAATTCTTGACAGAAAAATCATCCAGGCAGACCAGACAGAGGGCTGAGCAGCACTGCAGGAACAGCCCTGCTGAAATCAGCAGCTGATGCAAAATGGCACAGTTTGCTCCAGCCAATAGTAGCAAGAATGAAGCCCATGTGGTTGGATCCTTTTACTGGTTTAGCAAATGCTATGATATCTCTATGCTGTTTTACATAAGCCCTCTGTGTATCTCGGCTAAGAAAGGAGGGAGTCAAACAGGGGAAAAAGAGAAGTGCACAAGCCTGCATGATACAGGATGGTTCAAGAGTACCCAAAACCCTGCTCCTTCCTAACAGGCTTTTGCTTGTCATTATTTCACAGTATAGCTGGGGCCAGAGCCTCCAGGGAGAGGTTTGGATGAACACTGTGAGGAGGAAAGGTGAGGCTGAACATCAACAGCTGCAGAGCATCGCCCTTGCCTCCAGGTGCTGCAAGCCCTGTGCACAGAGGGAATCCTACAGAATAGGCACACCTGAAGCACACACACCAAACACTAACTTCTAAAAGGTTTTTTATTTTACCTTTTAAGAAATCCTGTTTACCAAGATGTCTTTTGCAGACAGGGTACAACAGAAGCTCAGGCAACAGTAAGAAGTAATACAAAAACATACAAAAAACCACATTCAGTTTTCCACCCAAACCTTATGTCTTCAGTTCGGTTTTAATCAGGAAAAAGCTTGGGTTCCCTGGGGCCTTGGTTATAAGAAACCAGCTGTAGCAGTGGAAGAAGATGGAGCCTTTCCAGAGAGAGCTGGTGGGGCTTGTTCCTAGTGAAGAACTACAGGAGCTCAAGCGATTGACCTCAAAATGACCCTCTGTTGCTCTCTTCCAGGAAATGCTATGGAAATACAATTAAGGTGTGGGTGGTGAAGAGAAGGGGAAGCTAAGCACATTAGCCCATAGAACAAGCCCCATGATGCCCCAGAAAAGTGCTGGCATCCTTTTGCCTTCATACCCTAGGTGTCCAGGAGATACCCACCACAGAGAGGATGATGTTCTCAGCTTTGAGACAGCATAACACCTTCTGCTGCCTCGGAGAAGAATGCTAGAAGAGATGAAACTTATCCCTAGCTCACTCCATCTGTTGTAAGCCTGGAGGAACCCCAGTTCTGGTGCTGCCCAGGATATTTCAGGGGCAGAGCACCGAGGGCAGGTTTGTGACTGCAAGCACTGGTGGTGCAAGGGCTGACAGTCACTATGGGGTGAAGGAACATGCTGTCACTGGGCTCTCAGCTAGAGATCTAACAAGAGCAGGAAATAAGAGAATTGCCCTTCAACAACAGGAAGTTTTATGAAACACTGAGCAAAAGAGGCAAAGAGCAGCAGGGAAACCAGATTAAGCAGAGGAAGAAGAGACCATCACAGTCAAAACTTCAGCAAGAAGATCGTAAGACTGAGTGGATGATAAATTCTACCTGGAAGAAGATAAATACACGGCTGAAGCATCTCAGCAAGGCGTTTCTGGTGCAGGCTGTTGCATGACACAGTCTGTGATCAGAGATGAAGATTTGCTATGGCAAGACATAGTAAGATATAAAAGATATAAGAAATATAAAAGTGGGGGTGAGAAATAAAACAAGCCTCAAATATTGAAAAGGAAGAGTAATATTTTGAACAATATGGCCTGGATGGTTCAAAATGGACAAAATGAGCGGATCAATCTCTTACAGCCACCGCAGCCTACTTCTACATCAGTTCAAATCCATTAATAATCTCTGAGCTTTACATTGATATTGAAAACCAGATTCAGTTAAAACTATATCCTGTAATTCACAAGTGTCCTGTCGCTCATCCCAGAAAATTCCACAAAAGGGAAAAGCACACAGAAAAGTGGTATTTAATGGCACTGAATCTAACTTCACTGAGGACTCAAGCCTGTGCGGAATTCAAGCGTGTGACAAAATAAACAGGCAAATTTGATTTCATTTTTAATTTTTTCTTCCCCTTAGGGAAGTTGTAGCATCTCACAGCTTTCTCTGAATTTAGGGGGTTTAGGATACACCTTTTATTAAGACATTTCTCATCTACGCATGTGTTGCTCGATGCATTAAAAAAAGTACACCAAAACTATGTTAGATTCCCAGGTAGAAATACTCTCTTGAATAACTCTGTATAAGTGACTTAATCCTTCCTACTCTAAAGAGAAATTCTCATATCCTGTGCTATGAAGAGGCATGAAGTATGAGGTTATATTAATATTTCTACTTGTCAACCAGGGAAGCCATTGCTGTAAAAAACATGTTCAACAGAATTTCCCTTGTGAAAACTCTTGTAATAATCCAAATCCCACCATAGCTGAACAAGGCAGTGTGAAAAAGTAGAACATCATTAAAAATGTGTTTTTAAACAACCATTTAAGAAGTTAACAGCAGGTTTCTTTTAGGTGGCCCTTGTTTAAACTATGTATAACTGCACAAGCCTGAAGCAGGTTTAAGCCTCTCTACATCTCAATGCTTTCATTTTAGATTCGACAAAATCATAGACACACTGGGTGTCACCAGAAGTTATTCTGGTGATACACGAAGAGCTTCACTAAAAGTAGTAGCAGCTATTTGTGTCAATGCATGATAACAGCACCTGTTTTCAAAAATGCAAAATGCTGAATAATCAATCCATATCATGCCTGAAGCAAAGTCTCTTACTAAGCACTACTCAAGGATAGTGTCCATCATCCCATTCTCCACTGCACAAGACAGGTTTTTGTGAAACTCAGGTCTCCATTCTGACTTTCACAATGCCATGAAGATTTGTCATGTGAAATTGTAACAGCACGCAGCTAACTCCCATGAACCAGCTACCAAAATGTTGCCTTTTGTTCAACAAACTGTTCCAAATTCCCAGGTAGATTGGAACAACTGCTGCCATTTCAGATACACATATATATAAAAACCTGTCAGAAATCTACATATAACACATAAACTCCACTTATATTGGTCAAGGATTATCAGTACTGAAACTAGGCAATAGGGAGTGAAACAAGTTCAAACATATTTATTAACAGTTAAGGGAGAAAGCCATGAATGTTAGCTAGGAGGAAGAAAACAGAGGTTTAAAAAGTCTCTGCCAGAGAGATTCCTGTTCCTTGGAGCTTCTTTACCTATTACAGCACTAAAAACTTCAGTAAAGAAGCATCATCTGAAGCAGAGGCTTTTTACCAGGCCATGCACTAGTCTGTCTCTGCTGAGCCAAAGGCAGCACTGCACCAGCTCAGATGCTGTGCTCCCCCCTGGGCAGGCACCAAACACAGCTTCAGCTGCTGCAGAAGCAAGGCAGGTTGTCCAGAAAGAGAGAGAAAGCACACACAAAGAGCCTGTGTCTCTCAGCGTAGCAGCACCAGGCAGAGGGCTGCCAAGCACCAGAGCTGTCCCCTGAACTGTGTGAGACCCCAGGCTGGCAGGCTGCTCGGGACCCGCAGCGAGGACACGTGCTTGTTCACATGGCTCCCGCAGGGAAGGCTGCAAAATCCTCACGGAACAACTATGGAGTTCAGGACATGCTCCAAACTCATCAGATGGCAGACAAGGACAGCCGAGCTGATTTTTCTTCATTCTTGAGAGAGGTCTGGTATCTAAAGAAACCATCCAAGGCAACAATGGCGGCTCAGTGTTAGTTTAGCAGGGAGCAGTAGGTGAAGAGGAATAGCATCTCCTTGGAGACAGTCTTCAACTTGTATTCCAAGCATATTAAAGACAACTGTTTGCTTTGGGATGGGTGCTTTGTTTTAAATCTATTATGGAGATTATGGTTGACAATTAGGTCTTTACTCATGCCGACTTTAAAATTCAGGAAGCAGTTAATACAGCAGTTTGGTGGTTAGGATTTTGTTCAGCTGCACAGAAGGTAAACATTCATGGAGATTAAATTCCAGATGAAAGTATACACGCATTCAAACCTCAGAAAATACATGCCCACCTTGGAGCAGTGTCCATGTCCTGAGCCCTTCTTTCTGCACATGTACCTTGGAGTTTTACAGGCAAGTAGTCTTTAACATTTGAGTTTACTGCTGCCCCAAGTTACTCTGACCTACCCTTGCCCACCCCCGCCTTGGTGTGAGTCTCTTCAGCCTGACAAGTCAGCAGACACATTTACTGAGAGGTGGTTCTGCTGGGCTTTGGCTCCTGAACTGCTACAAGGCTGGCACGGACTTCACAGGAGCACATCAGCCAAAGCAGGAAAACAGCAGGGGTTATTTCTTTTGCATGGAGTTCAGTGGCAGATAAGCTCTCCCACTGTGTGAGGCCTCACACTCACCAAGTAATTATTTCAGTGAAACCACCTATGAAGGAAATGAGTCCTTAAGGATCTTGTCCTATCACTACTGTGTTATACAGATATGCACTCTGTACACACACATGCATCCCCACCCCCTGTCTCTAACTGTTCAGGTGAAGAGTTGCCAGGGGACACGAGAACAAAATGTGTAACAAATTAATTTTTGTTTTTCTTTTTATTAAGGGAAATTCAGATACCATCCTAGGTCAACAGGAACTCTCAGAATTTTTATCCTAAAAAGAGAATGGTATCAAGAGGTTCAGTTGTCCATGCTTCTACTGGTACGTTATTGCAAGCAGCAGTGCAGCTCTATATAGCTAATGAAGACAGGGACATGCTGGCAGTGGTGCAATAGCTTTCCCATTTTAAAAAAAGATGGAAGACTTACTGTGGAACTGAATCCCCAACAAGTTCAATTAAACCTTTCAGAATGTGGAAGAAACAGCCTTTACTGCTTTTAGCAGCAGCTAAAGGAACTGGGATGGAGCTCACAGACATCAGAGCTCCTTGGCACCATCAAGAGGTCCATCTCGATGGCAACAGGTTCACCTGCTGTAGCCCCATCTGTCACAGGCTTCGTTCACTTCGCCAAACAACTCTTCCCAGCACACTAGTTTCTGCTGCTAATGAGGATGCCTCTAGCAGGAGCCCCAGTTGAACTCCAACAGCACCCCGATTACACTGAGAAGAGATCCAATCACACATTTGTCCCTGCCCATGGCAGGGGGGTTGGAACTAGGTGATCTTACGGTCCTTTCCAGCCCTAACTATTCTACGATTCTATGTTTTTTTCTGGACAGAGAAGCATGCAAGATCTTGGCAGCAGATCTGCCTAGCGAGGCAGAAAGAAGCTGTTCAGGCTATTTAGAGCTCTGAAAGGCAACACTTTTAACAGACCTCCTCCATGTGCCAACTTTAGAAATATGGGAGGAACAGAATCAATTTAAGTGACTTGCACTGTTCTAGCTGCTGATGCAGATGATGTGACAGTATTACCCATAACTGATTGAACTTCTTGTAACACCCAGTAAAAGCATCACCAAATGAGCATCACCAACTATTCTGAGCTTCTCTACGTTAACGCACCCTTTTCACTTAGCCCTAATTCTGAGGTTTAAAACTGGAGTAAAGGAATTAATCTTTGAGCATCGCACTGAACTCAGAAGTAGATGGCATCTCTTTGCAAATGCTCTCTGGCATGTGTGACTAACAGAAGGTGACAAAACACTGTCACAGATGTTGAGTTAACTGCTGGAAAGATGAGATTGTTCAAACTGTGTTTGCAAATCTGGTGTGCAATCAGGTATACAGAGTCACATAGCACAGCTGCACACCACCCAGCAGCTCCAGGCACGATCTGGCCGTGATGCAACAAGACTTGTCAGGTTATTACTAGCTCCCACGGGAGACAAAACATAGCAGTTCATTCTCTACAAAGTCCTAGATCAGATGGATTAGTGTCTTTATTGGGAAGGAAAAAGTGCTTCATGACTTCTAAACCCTTGGTTAGCTGCAGCCCTAATTGGTCGGAAGTCTTCATCAGTCCTTTCCCTCAGATTGGGCCTCTACAAACAAATAGCAATGGCTGGGAAATACAGACATCTGTAAGAAAGAGCATCTTCTAGAACAATTCCAGCTGAATCAGTACAGCAGCAATGACACAGACATGCAGGAAGGTTAGAAGACTAGAGCTGGCACTTACAGCGATGAAGGACTGAATCTGCCCAAACGCCTGTTGTAGGAGGCCAGAGAGAGAGAAAACAGAAGAACAGACATCTGAAAAAGAGCAATGTGTAACTGGAATCCAGACCTGTATCACAACTGAAAACAATTTTCTTTGTAAAAGAAATCAACATATATATGGATTCCAGTTGCAAATACAAGCTCTTGGTTGACTAACTGCAGAAGACAACAACTGCCAAAGAAGTCAGGTTAGACAAAGAAACAAGACCACTTGTGTAATTAATACAGAAAACATCCCACAACTCTAATAAACAGCTTTTGAACCCCTGCCTAGGAAGAAAACAAGATTTGCACCCAGGAAAATTCACTTGATTTGACTTGGAGGTGTGGAATGGTCCAGTGAAGCCCCCTTCATTAAATCATGGCAGCTCCATTTGAAAGGATAACACCAGTTTCAGGGCGGATAATAAGATGGTAACCTATGAACAGGTCTCGGCACACCTGCCCGTTTCTTTGTTGTCCATCTTCAGAGAGATTTGATAGGAAGGAGAAAAATCTGGGTTTCCCCCCAAGCAATATCCAGAGTATCTTTCTGTGTCACTGAAGAAGGTTTCCAGGTCACACAATAAGGCCAAAATTAAATTTGTATGCTAGTGAAGCCATTTTGAAGGATGTTAACCCATACCCTGCCATTTGGTTTGGGTCTGCTTCAAAGCAGTGCCTGCAATTATCTTTCCCAACTTGTTTAATGCTAGTGAAAGTCTCACAAGCTGTTCCTCCTCAGCTAGCAGCAGCTCCAGGCTTTGGAAGGATGGAGGATGAGTGAGCAGATACAGAAGCCAACAAGCCTTCAGTTGATGCTGACAAAGTAGCCACCTTTATTGCGTTAGTTAGGGAAGAAATCACCTGAGATTGTGTTTCTGTGTAGTATGTATATGTATACATGTATTTTTAAGGGGTCAAAGCAGCATGTTAATCGTTATTACTCCCAAATTATCTATGACCATTCAGAGTTTATGGTACTTTTCATATGATAAAACAAACTAGTACTCTTTAGGCTGGAATAATGACTCTTCTGTAAAACAATGAATAAGAAGGTAACAGGCAGCAGATAAGCACATCAGGAAATTAATTCAAACCAGAGGTTTAAAAAATATTACCCAAAGTAAGTTTTTACAGAACAAAATTAAGTTGTGGAGCTCACTGATAACAGGGTGTTACAGAGGGCAACAGATAAATCAAAAGGAAACAAAATAAGCCTGTAGAAAATAGACCAATCTTATCTATGAGGACAGAAGCAACCTTTGTCTCTGCAATTACCTAAACATCAAAATACCAGAACTAAGGACAACCACTGGCAACAGATCATCTGTCCATCCATCCATTTCACATACCATTTCCCTATGCTTGAGCAACCTCAAGACAATAAGCATTACAAGAAAGGACATTAGGCAAGTATGAGTCTCAGGAAGCCTTCTATCAGTTGGCCTTGGGTCTAAAAACGCAGAAACAATGGCTGTTAAAATTAATTCATTCCAGATTATTCTATTAACATTTTATGTACAAACCCAAACATTTGAATTCTATGAATCACAACAGCCCATCCTGGGTTTAAAACTGAGGAAAAATTACAAGTTAATCTATCCTGATTTTTCATTTGTTGTTTTTAGTTAAGGTATTTCAACTTGCTTCATTTGCAATGTCTTGTTAGGACAGAGCATTCAGCTTCTACTGATCAGTTTGAGCCCACTCAACATGAGACAAGGTAAACAAAAAATAAAGTAACATTTCTGGTGCTGAAAGGCAGTATGGTGTAGTAAAAAACATGTAGCATCACATGTCAACACCTTTATCATTAAGTTCTTTTTTTTAAGCCATCACCTACAATCTTTCTTACTTAAGAGACTACTGTAACATATACACCTCTGCAAGTGTTGAACTAGCACTGTCATCACTCTTATTTTTAAGCAAAGAAAAAAGTCACGTTTATTTTGTAGTAGCAATAGGTTCTTTTTTATTTTTAATATACTTTAGGAAACAATATACAAAGCTGAGCTTTGCCACCATCTTCAAACGGTGGGTTGCTCCAATTACACAAATTCAGCGTTTTGTGATGGTTAAGAACAGCAGTCAGCACCAGACTTAAACAGTTAGCTACAACACAAACATCCTTTGAAATGAAATGTCATAATATCAAGACAGGTAAACCAGGAGTCAACATATGACAACTGTTTGGGAGGTGTCTTAAATCATTCTTGTTGAATTTCATATTTCATTAAATATTTTATACACATTTTCCTGTTTACAAGTTTTAAACAAAACCTTCCTTGAGGAATTATTTAAGTACAAAAGTGTTCAACAAGAACAGTTCTAATAAAGAATCCCCAAACAAGACCAAATTTTAATGTGTGTTGACCAAAGGAAATGAAAACCAGTGTTTCTTTGTTTTAACATGTTTATTACAACAGATACAATTCACATCTGACTAGCTTTTTTTTTTTCCTCTTTCCCCTCCCACAACCATGTTAACATGTTCATTGGGCTATTTCCTTATATTTGAGCAAGTAATGTACTTTCAGCACACATGCCCAGCAGTACTATAAGTCCATTCTTACAGGGTGCAAATGGAAATATGTTTCAATAATTTATACAAACAAGTGGGTTATGCTCAATCACTGCAATTTTAAGCTACTGTACACAGGAATGAAAAGATTATAGAAAAAGTGCCATAGCAACAGTGCCTTAAGAAAAGAGAAAATCAGAAGCATTAAAAAAACTGATAAAATCAGATTTAGGATTTCACGGGGAAATGGAACACAGAAAATGAAAAACATTTCTCTGTAAAACAGAAATGGAGAAGCACTGCTCTCGATTCGGTGCAAGTGTGGAAACAGCTGTTTCATGGTATTTTGTACATTACCCAAGTTGTTGCAGCCTTAGACACAGATCGCCTGGTGCTTGCATTGAATTTTAGGAAATGCAAAATTTCTTAACGATAAATTAACTAAAAAAAAATAAACCCAAACAAAAAAAGAAAAAAACAAAAAAGAAAAAAAAGAAAAAAAGGGGGGGGGGAAAGGAAAGCTAATTTTGCAGACAGGTTTACATGTAAAAGGCTAGGTATTTAGCCACCTCAGCATTGATTAGTTTTGGATGTCTAAGCTCTGATACACATGGCTTCCCATGGCTTCACTCTACAAAACATATTTACAACGTGAAGAATACATCTACAAGAAATCTACATTTCAAGGGTTTTACAAATCATCCTTGTATCTTTCCCCTGAATTTGACTCCCTCCTGTCCCCTTCCCCATGTCAACTTTTTTCTGCCCAGCTCAACGGTCCAAAGTCTACACAAATGCAGCTCAAAAGTGTCAAGACTGGACAACAGTTTAATAGTTCCTGTACTCAAAACCATGTGCAATTGTTTACAACTTTTCACACCATGAAAGAATTCTGATTCTTTAGCTTTTCAAGTTCTTTAATTTGTTGCCTCAAAAATAGTATCCTGCAAGAAAACAGAAATAGATCAGTATAAACATTTTAATTCCATTATACACAGATATTAAGTATCTACATACATAATTCTGTAATTTCAGGAAAAATACCATGCTCCTTAGTTCTATTAATAAAATTCAAATATTTTTAAATTCCCACATCTGTTCAATCACCTATAAGCACTGTATGCAGATGCAGAGACCTGCTGTGTTTGATATCTTAGTTCAGAAAATTAAGTTGCTATATTTCCTCATGACTGATATGCAGTTATGTTTAAGCCTGCTCTTCATTTGGATTTAACTCCCCAAAAAAGCACGACACTGCAAGAATATACTGAGCAACTGAACATTATGAAGTATGGTATTGTGCCTTTGTCATGCAGTTTTTCAGACTGTACAAGAACACAAGGCACTCTTAAATCTTTCCTAAAGAAGCAAGTTTTCTTTCAGGTGCAACACTCTCTATTCTTCCTAGTATTTGTCTCTGTGGGTAGTGGTAGTCTCTAGTTATGGTAAGCTCAAATCTCAAAATACCTGATCATTAAAAGGCATCTAAGAAAAGAAGTTGTAGCTACACCTGGCTTAGAAATTCCCCATGCGTTTTTCCTCCTTCTACTGACATAAACAATTATCGTGATTAATGAATGTCTGGTTTACATAACTATTTCCCATAATTTTTAATGAATATTTTCAAACATCTTTTCATGATGCTGAAGTGTAATGCAGGCATGTGGAATTAAGAAAATATTCAAGGAAAGTTGAAGTTTCATATAAATAATCTGTGACATCTGAAGCAACTTCAACTGATGCAGAAAAAGCATCTACTATCAGCTTCGATAATCCCATCCTTTGCAAAAGCCTTCCCCCACCAAATTGTTACTTATGCCATGTATTCCACATACTTGGGATTGCAGTAAAAATAAAAGAAACATGTTATCATAGACTCTAAGTCATAATATCCACTGATATCCATTACCCATTGATAGTTTAAGAATATGCAGTATACAAGAAGCAAGATGCTATTTAGTGACCTGAACAATGATATTTGACAAGTTATTTCAGCTCAAATATGCACCCAGAGCCAGAAATGAAACATTAGGAAATAAAACCTACAGGAAACCAAGCGGTTCATTAAATACACTACAGAAATTTTAATCTATATAATGAAGATATGAATAAACTTTCAGAAGTAATGGATATTTTTTGTTCTTTATTAGAAAAGATTTGTAAATATATTATGACTTGCTTTCAACTAAAGGATTGTTTCACTAACTGCCAAAAAGCAAGAACTTCTAGGATAAAGACAGCTATTTAAACAGCATGCATCACTACTAAAGCAGCTTAAAAGAGTAATTCAGATTCACTGTATTCAAAATGTAGTGTGACTTAATAGGTCGAGTAACATGATTCAAAAGGGAAACTGAATATGAAAGTAGATTTAGGATCATGACTACTAGTGAAAAGTTTCAGCATATATTTTAAGTCTAAATGTTTCAACCTTGCACAACAGTCTTCAACAACGTATCTCTGTATTGCTTCAGTGTTACAGAGAAGACCTGCTATTAATGACTTAAGAAGCAGAAGTCTACTTTGCTATCGCTGCCTCACTGAAGAACCCCAAGATCTTCTCAGATGCCTCCTAAGTAAAAACACTAATTCTCCCTTAGTTTGTGATACCCACCACACCTGTTCATATTTGCTGTTGCTTTAGGCCTACCAAATGCCTCATACAAACTGTAGTCTTTAAGACCAGTATAAACCATGCAGGGCTGCACCTATGTGATCTGTGCATCATGCATAAATATTTTATAAGTAAGCTGAACTAAGAGGAGTTATTCTGTTTTTCATAATGCAGTAATGTATCTGGAAAGGTACTACTTTACTACGTGAAAATACATACAGAAAATGTGTATCTGGTTCTATTCACTGGAAACTAAGAGGTTTCTGTGTCAGAAACAAGTAAAATGTACCAAGAGAAGCCAGCTTGCAAACCTGGCAAGTATTAGCATACTTACAAAGTCATCAGCAAATATAGCTCATGCAAAACAATGCCAGAATGGGAATCTAATACCATCCTGAAAGTTACCATTTTAAAAATAAACACAGAGCACACACTTACCTTTGCTCACGCAAAGTTGCTTGAATTTCACATACTCGAACTAAAGACCTTAAATTCTTTAATTCAGTACAAATTTCTGACATATGGACACTTCCCATGTTATGGGCTTCCTCACGTAATCTTGATGCCTGCAATGGTTATAAATAAAGGTTAGGATTTTGAATCATGCACTGGAAACAAGTGGCTGTAGCCAGAGTACTGCTGGATAAGTGTCTTGAAACAGCAAGGCACTCTAACTTCAAAAGGGAGTATTAAATCAGAAGTACATTAAATTCTCTACAAAAGCCCATTTAGAATCAGAAATGAACAAAACTGTCTGCCAAGAGAATGTCTAACCCAGGCCCATGCTACAGCAGGGGTGGTTTAGATTTTATTGATCCTAGCAAACATTTACCCAGCCATCTTGAAAGATAGGACATGACAGGGCTCCAAGTTTTCAGAGTAACTTGTTCAGGTATTTAAGTCTCCATCCACTATTTCAATGGCAGATTTAAATTTCCCATCTAAATTAAGCCTTAGTGACAAACCCCCCAATTGAATACCATCTTGTTTCCAGCTACCTTATACAGAAAAAAATCCACAACTTTGAAACCCTCTTCAGGTGTTCTCTTCCATTATTTTGATATCCCCACTTAGTCAGGTGGGGACAAGCAGAAATATAAGTTTGGAAGGTATGACATCCAAAACTTGTGCATTTCTTAAAAGTCTTGTCACTGAACTCGGTAAATGATGCCACAGAACTTCTCAACAGCACCAAGGGGACTAGTATAATTACTCTGAGGTCCTGTGTATCACACTGCAATAAGTGTATTTCTTGCAAGTGGCACACTTAGCAATGTTACTCTCTGCTGTACTGGGTCTGGCTGGAATGGAGTTGATTTTCTTCCTAGCAGTCCATCTGGTGATATGCTTTGGATTTGTGACCAAAACAGTGTTGATAACACACCAATATTTTAGCTATTTCTGAGCAGTGCTTACACAACATCAGGATTTCTCCCTTTCTCTCTCTGCCTCTCCCCCAGGAAACAGGTTGTGGGTAGACAAAAGGCAGGGAAGGAACAAGGCTGGGACAGCTGACCTCAGCTGACCAAAGCAATGTTCTGTACCATAAAATGGCATTCTCAGCAGTAAAACTGGGGGGCAGTTTTCCAGGGCTTGCCACTGTTCAGGGACTGGCTGGAGGTAAGCAGACTACTTTTGCATCACTCCTCACCGCGCCCTTTACTTATTAAGCTGCCTTTTACTCTACCCATGAGTTTTCTCACTTTTGCCCTTGCAATTCTCTTGCCCATCCTACGGGGGGGTGTGTGCGTGTGTGTGCAGTGAGCAAACAGCTACTTCGCAGCCGCTGGGGCTAATCCACATCCGCTGAAGTACACATACACTTGATCTTTCCTCCCTAGAAATAATGGTATTTAGTCCAGGTTTTCATCAATTCTGGCATTTGTCCAGCTCAAAGAAACAAGCTGTGTTCTAATTCCCTACATTAAAAGTTTCCTTTCTGAGTGTACTGACATCCAGGAAAACCTCGGTCTCCAGTAAGCCATCATTCTGCACTTTCTCCCTACACACCTCTACCCACAATTCTGTTTCTCACACTCCTTAAAGACAGTTATGTTGATTCTTTTTTAATTAACCACATTACTGGATTATTTTCCAGTTTTCCATATTAAGTGCTAAGATTGAGAGATAACTGCTAGCGGCTCAAGAACTGTTTTAGCTACCAAGTACTGCACAGCACATTTCAAGTCTGACTGCTTCAACACATGCCTGTCCCAAATCACCTTACTTACTTATTTTTCAGTTTACTCTGACATACTTTTATGCTCTAATTCCAGTTTAAGCTCTGCATCTGGTTAGAAATCTGGAGAAACCACTGCTCACAGTTCAGTCTCTTTGCTTTCATCTAGCTTACCTTTTTCACTACGTATTGCTCTTACAGTTTCATTCACCTTTTCTTTTATAGCAAGTATCTGACTTAAGTCCCTCAACTGTTAGTATCAAAACTATCAACAACACTGTCATGTGAAATCATGTGAAAGAGCAGACAGGACAATACAGCATGTAACATTTGGCACAAAAGTGAAAGTATCCAACTGAGTACACAACCACCTAGCATTAGGTGTTTTTTAAAAAAGCCTTTTTATTACTGATAGCAGGACAAAAATATAAGCTATCAACTGTAAAAATCTGTATTTTTTTGCATTACAATATATGCCAATTCAGTACACAGTGAAAAATAACACTATCAAAACTATGGGTCACAGCCATTGAGAGAAGTGGCTGTGCTGCACCATTTCTTTAAATGCACATTCCACAGCAATAGCTCAGTCATCTGCCTCAGTACAGGTGGTAATGTCTTAAAATTTGGTTTAAAAATTATTGAAAAGAAACAAAACAAGTACCCCAGAGTCCAAATAGGGTATCAGTCTAGACTACACTTCTAAGAGTCATCTTCCGGTTACTACCCAAAAGCCTCCAGTGCAGGCTTGAACCAGCATGCAACCACTCTTCAAAAGACCAAAGTAAACTGGGCTAGGTAAGATTAATACTCCACACTGACTGTGTCACACAGGGCTGCCTCTGAAACAACTTGAACTAGACTCAATAACCAATACAGTTCCTTTAAGTAATACATTCCAAGCAGCTGACATGCATCCAGTTTCCCTGCATTACCACAACAGGATAGGTTTCATGCAGTGAAATCATAAAATATGCATGAAACCTCTACTGGATTTCCCATTATGTAAAAATAGCCCAAATTCAGTCTGAGTCCTCTACATCATCTTAAAAATTGGGTACAACAAACAAGGCAGGGCTCCTTTTTCACTGCGTAGAACTAAAAACTTGGTGACTCAGACTGGGGTAGTCTCAAAGAGTTTTAACTGTCATCTAATCATAACATTTTCCACATAACAGAAATATCATTATTGTAGAAAGATCTGTTGAAATTTATGTTGTTTGTGAATTTAAAGAGAACTTTGGCAGTAAGAAAATAGTTACGAGGACTGCTATTCATCTGAAATAATTTCAAAAGCTCTAGTATTTTAAGCAAGACTAAAAATACTCAACTGCTAAATGGCAATCACATGTAATACCCGCAGGTCTGGCCTATCTCTCTTCCCCTCTCCTCTTTTCTGGCTAAGGCCAAGCATCAGGGGTGTTTTGAATACCTGTAATTCCTAGAAAAAGCAACCTCCCTAAGAAAATCAGATTTTTAAGCTACACATTTTGTACTGTCAGAAGGAACAAAGCACAAGTGTACTCACCTGCTTTTCTGCATGGTCTGCAGGCCAGCCTTGAACATGCTTTATAAGGTTTTCATTGAAGTGTGCTGCTAGTGTAGGTGTTAATGAACAAGTGGGTCGTACAGATGTATTCTGCGGTGCAGGTGTTGAATTTGATGCACTGGTGCTAGAGGTATGATTTGGACCTGGTGATGGGCTTCTCTGAGTACTAGAAGAAATAAAAAAAAAAAAAAAGTGAGCATTAAAAATACATATGTAAACCTACAAACACTAAAAATTCATTGCTTCCAGCCACAAAAACACAGACAGCGTTTAAACCACAGGTAAGTATTTCTGGTAGCCCAAACCTGTCCTACTCTTCCACAACCTACCTGCATGGGAAGTGCTTAAGTGCTACAATACAACAGGGGCTGTTTGCTTGTAACGGGGGTTGCCTTCTTAAAAATTCCATCTCTTTGTATGACTCACTAATCGACAAGAACTCTTGTACTCTGAATTTGCAAATGCTCATGCTCCAACTTACACTTGGATGGTAAACTCTCAGTGAAGTATGTCTTTTTTGTTTCACTTCTCTCAATAAAGCTATGATGTACAACTGAACAGCTATCACTAAGCCGAATAAGCTACAGAAGTTCCCCCAAAATATGCAAAAAACCACTGATACTTAATTTTACTTTCCCTGTGTCCAGAAACCCATGTATCAGGGCCAGCAGTAACACAACACTTTCACACTGCATGCGCCCAACCACATCCGACACAACTGTCAGAGCTGTATCTGCACAATTCTGCTACATGTAAAGAATTCGTAGCTGTTCTCAAACTTCTGTACTATCAGCAATAGAAAACTCCACAGTAACTTTCCCCAGCATCAAAAGAGCTATTTGGTGTATCACTGTTTCCAAAGGATAAGAATGTGGGGGTTTCTCTCATCCTTGTAAACACTGCCATCTAGATGATATGGTCTTCTAGGAAACTGGAATTCGCACTGGGAGAAATATATAACCCATAGTGGGGAAGCTTAAGAAGCTGATGTTTCAGCACATGACCTTTGTTACTCTTCCATCCCTTGCGAAGCAGGGCCTCTACACTCTTAGTTCCTTTTCCAGCACTAGTCCAATCATACCCTCCCCCCCCCACACAAAGGGGCTCCATTTTTCTAATCTGCTAAGGAGGGGTGGAAGCAGCACTGATTATCCATGTGAACAAGGACAGGCCAGGATGAAAATTATGCCCTGCCCTCTCCACCCATTAAGGGAAGACAAAGGAAGCAATAATCTTGAGCAGGAGACAAGAACATCACTAGCATCCTAACTGTTATGGTACCTCACAGTTAAGATGCTCTTTGACACTACATATATTGAGAAATAGTAATACTACCTAAGTATGTAGCATTTACTTGTAAGATTATGTTTACAATCACTCTTCCACTGGGAGCAGCTTTTTAACACAGGCCATAATTTCAGTCTATTTCTTGCAACTTTCTTACTACTTGCCTACAAGTGATACAAAGTAATACGAACCAAAAACAAATTTGAGAGGAATCTTAATTCATCACCAAACCTACCCCCTTGAGGACTGAAAACATCCTAGCATAATGCAACTATCTTTACAGTCCAATGCCTAGCCATTTATGCTAATCACTCACAGTTGCAAAATATTACAGCAGGTTTCCAAACAAACAGCCAACAAATTAGGTACAGCACACTGCTCTGCAGCAAAGACTTTAATTCCATTCTTTCCAGTACCCCCACACTTGTTTAAAGCCTTATAATATTAAAAAAAAAGCAGATTTTTTTTAGCAGCCAGCTTTATTAGAGCTGTATACATAATTTTCCCTTAATTTCAGGTAGAATGTTCAAAAGGAATATATGATGTAATGAAGGGTAGGGAAGGAAAGTATTCTTTGGTTTTTGGTTTTGTGCTCGAGTTCTCTTTGGTAACTGGCCCAACTACTTCAAAACCACTTTACTGCAAAGTGCAAACACTTCACTGTAAAAATGTTCTGCTGATTAGGACAGAAAAGGCATTTAGATTTTGTTAATATGCTAGAGCGTAGGCTGCTTTCATAAGGACCTGAATGGACACACAGAAGCCAAGATCAAAAAAAGGCAAACGCAAAGTCCCGCACCTGGAGTGGAGTGACTCCATGGAACAGCATAGGCTGAGCAAACAGAAAGCAGCTTTGCAGAAAAGGACCTGAGGATCCTGGCAGACAAGTTAATGCAAATCAGCAATGTATCCCCATGGCAAAGCAGGCCAAGCACATGCTGGGCTGTACTAGCAAGAGTGTGATTGAAGAAAGCACTTTCTCTCTTCCCTTCAGAGCATGTACCTGAAGCACTGTCCAATGGGGAGCTCAAAACCACACTAGAATTAAACTGCTACACCAACAGAATCCAGCAGAGGACGACACAGATAACTATTGGGCTAAAGCATACGCTGCATCAGGAGAAGCTAAAAGTTTATTCAGTCTGGATAAGAGAAGGCTGAGGGAAGGGCACTGAATGATCTTATTTTTTTAACAACCTATGGGGTGAGCAGACAGCCAGATTATTTTCAGAGAAGCACAGTGATGGGACAACAGGTATACACCAGCTGAAACACAAGAAACTCTTAACTACACAGAGGGAAAAAAACATTTCACCGTAAGGGTACTCAAACAGAAGAAGTTGCTTACAGATATTAAAAAAAAGTCACCTGAACAACGTCCTTAGCAATTCAAGCCTCAAGTCCTACTTTGAGTTGGGACTTGGACTAGATCACAACTAAGAGTCCCTTTCAACCTAAATTATTCTCTATGTATTCATACAGGGTCAGCATACTGATGGTGCAGAGAAAGCCTAAATTAACTAAGCAGAACTGAAGCATCACCTTCAATGTTTATTTACCCCTTAGCTCTAATAGGATCAAAGTTCCCCTACGACCTGCCTCCACTCTCTTTATCAACCTGGCTTCTCAGACTCCTACTTCATCAGTAAAAATCACTCTTTAACACGTCAGAAACATTTCAGGAAAATAAAATCTGTGGGTTTCATTAAAAAGAAAAAAAAAGCTATATCTTAATTATGAATAAAATGCAGTCACAAAATATCCTAGCACCTCTGTGTCAGCAGCAGGGGGAGCTACGAATTCAGCAACAATAGGAACTATTCCTACTTTTTTTTTTAATGGTTCGATAAAGCTGAACTGCTGGGTAAGTTAAAAATTGACTATGCCACAGGCCTCAAAATACTTCCAGAGAGGCAAACACCATTTGTACAATAGTATGAGACCAGGATGGCTGGTCTACAAAGTACAGAATCTTACAGCCTACAAAAAACACCAACACACCTCCCCCCTCCAGAAGTTTAGCATTTTCTAAGGTAAAGGAAAAACATCCCCAGTCTTTTCTGGAAATAAAGAGAACTATCTCAACCTGATGAAAGTATTAATTATGGAAGCACTCATTTAATTCAATTTTAAAGCAGCCATAATACACTGCATGGCTTTGCAATCATATCTTACCAAAAGACTCACTGTATGCCTACGTTGTATTCATTTCCTAATTCGTATGACCAAAATGTTTACAACTTCAAAGTTTATCAATAGCTATTGACATATTTCTTAGACAATGCTTGCTCCCAAACAAGTTAATTTTAGCTCCATTCACTTTAAGTTTTTAATAACAGTAAAAGCAAAGGAAATCTAGCTGTGATTAACTCTGTATATAAGCTGTAGAAAAATGCAACCTTAATTCATAAAGCCTCTATTTGGACCCCCTGTCCATAATTCAGGTTGCTAAGTTGTTGTTCATTTCTACAAAAAAGGGAGTTAGCCCCAAGAGCAGTCCCTCATCCGACTGACTGCTTTCACCCACAAAGGAGTAATCTGTTTTCTATCAATTCAGAAATACCATCCAGACTCAGGAAATCTTTTGCAGATAAGTAAATCTGCATCTGATCTGGCCCATTTTCATTCAACTCCACTACATTGAACAGACTAAAATACCAGTGGCACAGGTTATTCCAAACCACCTGTTTCTTCATCTTCTATTTCTTTGCAAATAAGACACTTCCAAAAGAGAGAGAAATGCATGAACTGGTGATGCACAACATGCCACAGTTACAAACATGTAACTATTTGAAAGATACAGGATACTGAACAATATGGCCACAGTGTCTTTGATACTGGCCTTCACACTCTTTATTTGTGCACTACCTCTTCCTCAAATACATGACAGTGGTACCTGCATGACCCCTCTACTTCAGCAGGACAGATGCTGGGACAAACTCAGCTTCCCTGCTCCAGCAAAATGCTGATGCCATGAGGAGCAATGGCTTGCAAGAGGGCCAGTGGATCCCTAAGGCAACTCAATGTGGGTAATAGTTATGACAGAGTAGGAAGCCCTGCAACCCGAAGTGAAGGTAGAGTATGGATCAGCAAGTCAAATGTCCACCAGAACCACTTCACACGGACTCCAGGCTATACCGAACATTTCCAAGCATTAGACTACCTTCCTTAGCAAGATTTCCTATGGAGAAAAGGCGATCAGTAAAGGACAAAAAGGTCTGTGACTGAGAGCTGTTCCCCCAAAACCTCACAGTTCCTTATAAAAGTCTAATGACCTTATTAGAAATGTTTACACGCTTCTGTTCACACCCTTAAGCTGAACATCACAGTGTCTCCATGAACCCAGGACGACATGGAGCAAATCGGAGTTAAAGCATTTAATGCTTTATAATGCTTTCTGTAACTGCATAGAAAGAAACAAAACCTCTAAACTCAGAAATCACAGTATATTGAATCACTTGCAAAACTGACTCCAGAAGGGCTGGCAGAAATAGGAATTCTGTTTTGCTTCTGTGAACGGAACTCTAACGGTGGTTCTCCAATAGCTCTGGCAGATACCACATTAGCTCTGTTAACAAAGGTACTTAGCTGCATCGCCTAAATTGAATATTAACACACATGGGATCCAGAGGAAAAAAAGAAGTATTTCAATATACCTTGAGCGCTGAAGACTTCGTGGAGAAGCAGGCTCATGACCTGCCTGCTTGTCAGCTATTACCGGCTGCTGAGGTGCTGCCTGTGAAGCTGGTCCTTGTTTAACACCTGGAGTAGCAACCTGGAAAGTTCAGAAATTCATTAGATTTCCTCCACAATAAACACCAAGTGTAAGAACCAAATGAAAACACAGAAATCACAAGTCCAATGGGGCTTTTGCTATGAGGTCTTCTGTTGACAGAATTTTTATACTCTTCATACAGTGTTGTTTTTTTTTTTGTTGTTTTTTTTAATAGATCTCCTCTAGTTCACAGCTGTGATAGCTTTTCTTACAAAAACCAGAAAGAGTCCTTAACAGACATAACAGAAGCAACTTTACATCCATCTGACTTGTCAAAATATTGCAAACTTATTAGGTAAAATAGTTTAACTCAATTTCATTTTTAACCATATCTTCCATGTAAGTACTAAGCTCATTTTCAACCTCAGAAGAACTGTCATTATCCAAAGAAAAATTTTCACTTAAAAAGTTTAAAGTTCCCTACTTGAGAACATATTACATAATGCTAAGAGCAGAATCACAAAACCACAGAATAGTTAGGATTGGAAAGCACCTTCAGATCATGTACTGCCAACCCCCTGCCATGATGGGCAGGGACACCTCACACTAAACCATGTTGAGTTGTAACTGTTTTCTAACATCTCTATGAGAAAAGGAAGGAAAAAAACCTAAAGCATACTTATCAGTTTGCTATTCTCCCTTTTCAACTGTTCTGCCAGTTCTGAACTAATGCATGACTAATAAAAGGTAGCCTTTTTACCAAGGGAAAAAGCACCAGTAGCTTTTTTTTTTTAATTTGGTAGGACACATTCACATTGAAGATACTGATTCACCAGCAGCAAGATACAGTCTTCTTAATGGGATTCTTGAACTACAATAGGATGAAAAGTGTGGAATGCGCTAGTGTCTGAATTACCGTAAGTGGAGTTTAGGAGATACTTTTTGCTCTCCATAATCTGTCTACCTCTGTCCCTTCTCAAGTACACACAAAAGAGGAGGCAGCTCCAGTATTTATCCCTCACTCTGGAAAAATCAAATGATTAATTTTAAGAAAGAGGGAGAGAAACAAAATGGGCTCTAGAGATCCATAAAGAGAACAACAATTATCAGGCATCCTGCCTGGCATTTGTTGACATAAAGCTGGTGTAGATTACTAACCAGTGGTCATCTGAACCTCCAGAAATTCTCTTCATTTTCAGAAAAAGACTCAAACCCCAGAGGGCAAGCCAGACAGTACCTGCTAAAGCAAACTCAAGACATAACTTTGCTTATTTAAATATACTGAAAATCTTGAACCTAAGAGGAAAAGCCACCTTTAAAAACCTTCACCAAAAGAAAAAAAAAAAAAAAGCAAGAAAAAAAAAAAGCAAGAAAAAAAAAAAAGCAAGAAAAAAAAAAGACCACTTACTGTGTTGAAATCAACAGGATTATAGAGCTGGGGCCAGGGCAAAACAGTAATTCATAAACTGATTTAGGAAAAAAAACCCACAAAGCAAAAAAACTCCACCCAAAGTATCTTTATGAAATGTATGACATGAACTTTTCTATTAAATGCCTCTATTTTGCTCACCCTGTGAACAGAGGTAACTGTGCAGGCTGTACAAACAGAAGAAACAATTTCAAAAGCAAAGTCCATCAGATAACACATCCAAACTGGAAAACTGACTAGGTCCCTGGCTGGTAAAAATAAAACCACAGACTGTGAACAAAAACTGGGATTTGCGAGATAAACGATCCACAACACCTCTGAACTATTCCCTGTTTTCCAAGTGTTTCAAAAACTGTAAGTGTACAAGGAACAGAAAAATATGAAGGGCTATATAAAAATAATTGCACAAGCTACATTCTCACCGAGTTTGACAGGTGTGTGTAACGTGCTTCACAGTGCAGAAATTGAGAAGTTTCTAACCCTACAACACAGGCACAGCTGAACAGCAAAATGTGAAGCCTAGGATCCTGAAGCCTGTGATACCTGAGCTGCCATGTGCACACAGCACCCCTCTACATAGACATACCAGCTTCAGTTCAGAAACAGAGGCACGTCCATGCAACCCCCTAAGAGGTCCCGCTGTGCAAAATGGTATTACACTGTTCCCAGAGCCAACCCAAGTATCCATGTATCCGGCACTGGGCTCTGCTTGCATGATGCCAGTCCAGATTTGTCTACACCTGCTGCATAGAAGCACCTTAAGTCAATGACCTTGTGCTTCGAGACCAATTGTGTCTTGGCACAGCACCACATCTTGATTATGCATAATTCACCTCAGACTCTTAAAACTGGATAATATAGCCTGACTGACATATCCAAAGCAGCACTAACCCAGGCATGCTCACACCAGAGCTAGCACCACCTAAATTCTCATCTCAATCGCATTTTACAGAACTGGATTATGTGAATACTGGACGTACCTAGAAAATAGAAAGCTTTTATGGTTATTGTATCCTACTGTAGTAAGAGTTAACTTCCTGACAGAGCGATGAGAATAAAAACTTGCCAATACATGTAACAACGCACAATAGTCCATAAGGATTAACAGCATTCTGAAGCAAAGGCATTATAGTTTAGAATGAGTAACTCAGAAATTTACTACACTTAACACTTTAATTGCAAGCACACTGTAAGTGCTTCAAAAATGAACCAGATGTGCAATCTTACCTCACTGTGGTACAATCTTAAGGAAGGATGGATTGAAATTTTTGCCTGACCAATTTGGTGGCCTTCTATGATGGGGCTACAGAACTGATGGACAGGGATAGAGCAGTTGATATCATCTACCTGGATCTGTGCAAAGTGTTCAACACGGTCCCACATGACATCCTTGCCTCTAAATTGGAGAGACATCAATTTGATGGATGGACCATTCACTGGATAAAGAACTGGCTGGACGGCCGCACACAAAGACTTGTGGTCAATGGCTCAATGTCCAGCTGGAGATCAGTGACAAGTGGTGTCCCTCAGGGGTCGGTGTTGGGACTGGTCTTGTTCAACATCTTTGTTGGTGACATGGACAGTGGGATTGAGTGCGCCCTCAGCAAGTTTGCCAATGACACCAAGCTGTGTGGTTCAGTTGATACGCTGGAGGGATGCTATCCAGAGGGACCTTGACAAGCTTGTGAGGTGGGCGGATGTCAACCTCATGAAGTTTAACCATGCCAAGTGCAAGGTCCTACACCTGGGCTGGAGCAATCCCAGGCACAGCTACAGGCTGGGCAGAGAAGAGATTCAGAGCAGCCCTGTGGAGAAGGACTTGAGGATGTTGGTTGATGAGAAAATGAACATGAGCTGGCTTTAGTGTGCACTTGCAGCCCAGAAAGCCACCCATATCCTGGGCTGCATCAAAAGGAGTGTGACCAGCAGGTCGAAGGATGTGATCCTGCCCCTCTACTCTGCTCTCGTGACACCTCACCTGGAGTATTGTGTACAGTTCTGATGTCCTCAACATAAAAAGGACATGGAACTGTTGGAACAAGTCCAGAGGAGGGCCAAGAGGATGATCAGGGGGCTGGAGCACCTTCTGTATGAAGATAGGCTGAGAAAGTTGGGGCTGTTCAGCCTGGAGAAGAGAAGGCTGCATGGAGACCTCATAGCAGCCATCCAGTATCTGAGGGATACTGGGGATGGACTGTTCATCAGGGACTGTAGTGATAGGACAAGGGGTAATGGGTTAAAACTTAAACAGGAGAAGTTTAGATTGGATATAAGGAGGAAATTCTTTCCTGTTAGGGTGGTGAGGCACTGGAATGGGTTGCCCAGGGAGGTTGTGAATGCTCCATCCCTGGCAGTGTTCAAGGCCAGGTTGGACGAGGCCTTGGGTGATACGGTTTAGAGCGAGGTGTCCCTGCCCATGGCAGGGGGGTTGGAACTTGATGATCTTAAGGTCCTTTCCAACCCTAACAATTCTATGATTCTATGAAAATACAGTAATTTCAGAAGGTGTCAAGAGTATGCTCATCAAAATACAGATTTCACTTTCAGAAGAACTTCTATATAAGTGTCAATAAAACATACAACACCCTACTTTGAAAAGGCTGGAGGTGAAATCCTGCACTCCAAGTCACTAAATAGAGACGATCACAGAACCCTGCATGTAAGTGGAGATTCTCAGACAAAGCAAAAAATAACCAACATGCTTTTTTGTTCGTTTTTGAGGAATGTCAGCATTGCTGCAGTTACGACCTGCATTAAATTTCAGATCAACTCTTTTCTAAGCCATATTTAGCCCCCAAGTTTTTTGCTTTGACTGAAAACCTGAGGGAAGATACATTCAATGACAGTCAGCCTAACAAGACAGCCTGGCCCCACTTAAAAGGCTTGGCTTCCCGTCACTTTCTCTTATGGCATAGTCTACTACCATGACACCTACTTCATAGGAATAATGCTGCCCTTTATACTGGATGAAAGGCAACGGGTTCAAGTTTGTCCACACACTTGTAGGAAAACATCTGTAGCAAGCTGATAAACACTAAAGCAGTCAAGTTTATAAAACAAGGATAAATGCTTTTGCCATGATTGTAATGTAGCTGACAATCACAACTTTATTTTCAAAGTGGAAATAGATCTCTGGGTTGTAGAGACCAGAATAAATCAACTTCCAGTTCTAACAGTAAACAACTTAGTAAGATTTCTCCCATCTTTGTTTCAAATCTATTGATTCTACTGATCAACCTATTTGATAATTTCATTCCTTGTCACCTAGCTATGGGATGTGTTTCAGGATGCACTCTAAGGTCAGAAACAAAAGACAACTAGCAAGATTAGTACACACATGAGGCTTTCACAGTTCACTGTACTATTGTCAGTCACAACAAACTGATATCAGAAGTTCTCTTCCAAGCAGAAAATTTATAGAAAGATGCCTGAGCTAAGCAGAGAGGGGTGCTGGTATGTGTGTGTGGACCACAGAACAGGGAGTTGAATGAAGAGATAGCCAGACTCTCATTGCATGCAAGCAGCAAACCTCTAGGAGAGGTCCAAATGGAACTCCCTAATGAACCTCTATTTTTCACAGTCAGAACAACACTGTAACTGCTAAATTTTTGTTTCTTACCTAAAAGGCACAGGAGTTTTATGCCCTGCAGCTCTACCCATCACAACAAAACTATCTTGAACATGAAAGGTTACCTTCCACCAGAGGGTGCAAACCCATAGCTCTGCCTTCAGTCCTCTTTAGTAAGAAAATCCTCCTTCCTAACAGGTCCTTGAACCCAGAATCTCTTACTCTATATGAATCACAAGCCTTTAACTAAAAAGAAAACCTGTAAGAGGAAGTCCATCTTGAGCGCCCCTAATTACATCTATTTTCCACATCTGTACACATCAAAACACAATCTCTGATCTGCTGGACAGACAAAATAATTAACCTGTCTCAGCTTCAACTCTATTTATTACACAATTTCACCATTTATAGGATATGAAATACTGAGCTCAGATTCTACAGAAAGTGGTCTACCTCTGAGGAGTGCCCTGCTACAGAGATTACCCCAACACACACACACACTGAGTAAAAAAAAAAAAAGACAACATTTTCTACTTTTTCTACTCTGTTTTCTGCTTCATCCTTAGGAAGAACCTTATCAGCTTGTTTGTTAATTTCAATTAATGTTTCCTTGTCATTGATCCCATTAAGTAATTCTGAATGAATGGAGGGAGGTGAAGGGGCAGGAAGGGAAAGGGACATAATATTACTGATCTTGTGAACACCTAGAACATTTCCAAAACAAATCTGAGACTGCATCAGGTCAGCTTCTCTAAGAATTTCTCTCCCATTCTAAAAATGTTTTATTGGCTAATGGCTAGAGTACTGCATCAGCTGTTGTTTTTGGAGTAAGTTTTTGTTTTCATTTAAGTATATTAAAATATTGATCTCTTGGTAGTATTTCCAGACAGCATCTGAAGCAAGCACAATATTTTTAAGGACAGACGAGTGTACTAAAATTGCACACTAGAACTGTATGGCAAAAATACAGCCTAGTAGTTGCTTCCAGTTGTTTCTGGTTATACTGGGAAAGATAGCATGTGTATTGTATCATCCTATATATAACTGCCAGCACATGAATATAAAGCAGCAATACTTATTACTTATAATGGTTTCTTATTACAGTATGACATAAAAGGAGCTTACCTTCTGCTGCGATGATACGGGTGGCGTAGTCATCAAAGGTTTAAGCGGAACAGTGTTAGTCTGAGGGGTGCTTATTCTTGGAGATACATATGATCTTGGTGATGAGGCATCAGATGTCAAAGACATTGGAGACTGATTAGACGGCTGAGCTGCAAGGAAAAAAAGAAGGATTCTTTTTAATAAAGCCATATCCTATCTTAAATGCAAATTAGATTTGCTTTTGGTACTTTGGAGTATGCTGCATTAGGTAATACACAAACATATTCACTTTGAGACTGCTGGGGGGGTGAACAACTGGAAGAATCAAATGTTCATCAACAATCCTAACTTAAGAATTGTATTTTCCCCAAATGCTCCACTTATAAAACTTAAGGGGAGGGAAAAAGAGAAAAAGCTATTATGAGATACTTTTTACACAGGAAAAGCCTAAATTAGTTTAATTTGTGATTCCTATTTTAGAGTGCTCAACCCAATTTAACCAAAAGAATGCATGAATAGTGTATCTAGAAACCTACTCCCCCATCCTAGGCACTACCAACAATCCCCTGCCCATGTTTTAGTTACTGGTTAAAATGAGCATAATACTGCTTACCTACTCAATAACATGACTGTATTTGCTGTTTTGGTTTAAGGTTCTAGCTTTATTACGTTACAAACTAGAATTTACTGAAGACACCTGAAGGAATAACCTTGCATGGAAGACGAAAAACACTATTTACAGAAGACTGGACAAAACTCCCCACCAGAGAGAATAAACTTTCTTTTACAAACTTATGGCCTCCTGCAAGAGTCACAGTTGCACAGTATTACAAGAAGGGTGTTGAACCAAGGAAAAGTTGTGGTTCATACTGGACATTAATTAAGGTCCAAAATAAGCTGAGAGGGTCTTGCGCATGTTTCACATTACTCACATAGGTAGGCAACGTATAAAGAAAATCCCAAAAGGCGAGACAGAAAAGCACATTTACTTAGTGGCATGTCAGATTCCTGCTCCCCAAGTAACAATTTCTTATCCTATCTTTGGAAAAAGAAGTCATTTGATATCTCCCACACCAGGTGGCCACAGATAACAAGGGACAGCTTCTCTTGAGTTTCAGCTGTATTGGCCTTTAAAAAATGCAATGCAACCATTATATGTAAGTGAAAAGAAGACTGAATACCTTGCGTAGACAGTTGTGCAGCTTGAGAAATTAGGGAAGTGATATTGAAAGCGGATGGTCCAGCAGTAAGAATTTTATGGAGTATAGACTGGAGAGAGGCTTGTGTCACAGCTGCTGTGAGAACTAAAAACAAACATTCTGGTTTACTGACAATTCTACAACATCACTTTGAACTGTTCAAACTGGCTAAATACACATTATGCCTCATTTTCTTCCCTATTTTGTTCCAGCAATTCACAAGAGACCAAAAAGCCACCTGAACTATTTTTTCAATTACTTGAATTCAACCCACAAATGCTTGGCATGTCTAACCAAGTCCTTTATTTAGTAGTTTTATTTTTGAGACATACATTAAAAGGATTATTTTAGAAAAGAACTTAAACTGTTCAGCTTGACCTTATGGATCAATAGTAATTTTTGTAAACATGAAAAGAACATTTATGTAATTTGTTATTGCAATACGTAGAATGTGTGGAGTTTTTTATTTTAAACTGCAATGATAAATAAATTTTAAAAAGGCAAAAAAGCAGTATCACACTAACTCACTATAAGGGATGGGGGGGAATGACAGGGAAGAAGACTTCCTGTTCAAGGAAAAAGATCTTTCAAGTTCAAAATCCAGACACTAGGTGTTTCTTCTTAAAAAAGAAACAAACGCAAAAAAACCCTACCCAAACTCAAACTTATTTGTTCTGGGTTTAGCTGTCCCATCACTGTCTGTCCATCTTGTTCTACCACTACCCTCCTTCTCCTTTAGCCCCAGTAAAAAACTAATAATTTTCAACCATTTTAAAACTGCACTACACAGGAGGAGCATCTTCCAGTATGAGCTCATGACACCCAGCTTCTGAACTAATCTCAAAAAGCAGATAAAGGCTCTGTGAGATTCTTCCTGAACACACCCTACCCAAGCACAAGTCTGAAAAAACAGACTCACCAGGCACAAACACAGAATAACTCTGTATCATGTGCACAGCAAGGGAGTCCTGCTGCACAAGGTAAAGTCACTCTGCTCATGTGGACCTGCCAGCCAGGCCCTCAAGCCATCAGACCACCACCAAACGCTCTTACTCAGAGACAGATGCAGCTGCTATTCAGTTATGCCAATGATACTCCTACTTTTTTAGACCAACCTTGTGCATTACAATTTTAAAAGGTTTGCCCTGCACAGGAAGAAACAATAACCTACTCACCTACTGGTACTGAATAAAGCCATAATATTTGCTGATTAAAAAGAAGACAAATAGCAGTTTTTCCTTGTAAGTAATCATAACATACATAATAGTTAGATTTGACTACTTTGACTTTCATGATTTACACTTTTAAGAAGTCAATTAACTCTGGGCACTCCATGTAAATGTTTTGCTTCCTATTTAAATCTCTGATTAAAGAGTACACAAGTTCCAAGAAGCAAACATAAAAATCCCACACCAGTTTCTTCATCAGTAACTTGCCACATCCAGACGCTGCATTAGATAAAACTACATTCCAAATGCATCAGCTCTGCCTGTTCTTGCATTGAAAGGCACTATAGTTATAAACTTTCTTGAAAAAACTAGGCCAATGTGACAAAAATCTAAGGGATACACCAATTACATGCACAAAATTTAACTTGCTAGCAAACTTCAGAGAGGCTAAAATATACTAAAGATAAAAGTTGATGGGCAACAAGATTTAAGAACCCCTAAAAATTTCAGCATTCACAAACAAGTATTATTAGAATAGCAGCATAAACTACAGGAGACAAAGAACACTGCATGGAACAAAAGAACAAAAAGTTCTAACTAAGTTTTGTGCAACAGATGAATGCTGATACAGCAATTAAGTTACCAGTCTCACTTAGACTGATCCATACATCAGCATTTATGGCTTAATACCCCTATATGTTACTTGGATCATTTAAAAAGGTTTAACAGAACAAAAACCAGTGACAATCCCCAATTTATCTAGGGATTCATTTTTCACTTTTCATTTAAAGTAAGGCTTGCATTTACTACAGTTTAGTATCCAGTAATACACTCGTGTATAAGTAAGGGCTGACATCAACTTTAAAGATTCCTTACCTTCATTGATTTTGGATATATCTACGCTAGAATTGTTAAGCTGCAATGTGGCTTGAAGAGCAGGCAGCAGCTGTCGAAGGAGATTTGGGTCCTGAAGTAACGGAGGAATTGGAGATTGCGGAACAGGTGAGACAGGAACTGTAGGAGCAGATGAAGCAGGCGCAGAAGTTGGATTCAGTCCAGAAGCAGAAGATGTAGAAGGAGTTGTGCAAGAATGGGATACAGACTTGTCCACAGATGCAGACTCTGAACAGAAGACAGACAACAATTTTCATTTTCCCCAATATAAGCTGGCAACTTCACACTAGTATAATATTCATATTAAATTCAGACGATCAAATGCTTAACTAATGTTGTGAGAAAAAAAAACAACAAAACAAGCCCACCATTAATATAACAAAAATTGAAGATATTCTGTACCTAGCGTAATTTACGCTATTGAACCTAACATTTATTATGAACACATACACAATTTTCCACTTTAAGATACTGGACTGAAAACTGCCAGTGTCAGAAAACAGATTTCCCCCCAGATTTAGAACAAATGTGGGACAAAAATTCTATGAACATAAACCAAGAGCTGTTAACATCCCCACAGCAGAGTGGAAAAACATCTAAAAATATATCTACCCATAATTAATTTCAAACCTGTCAGCTTCTCCTGAAGCAGCAAGACTTACGTCCTTTATTCATTAATTTCATTTTAGCAAATATCAAGACTTATTATATAAAGAAATGTTAAGTACTTAAATTCAATTATACTGTATGGCAATTTGTTCTAATTAATGAGTTATTTAATTAAATTTTACTTTCAGTTAACATAAAAGTTGCTCCTCCATTCCAGTACTGTGAGAAATTCCTGCATTGAAAAGTATTTCCACTTACTATAGGAGTACCATCAGTCACTTCAAACATCCTTCCTTCAAGAAGCCTGGACCACTCTTTCAATTTTAGCTTCTCCTTCTCTCCCCAACAAACCCGTCAGAGGCCTCTGCCCTGAATTCAGTGAATACTAAGGGCTCTACAGCACCAAACAGGTTGGATGAAAAGTGGAAAGATGGATATAGATCCAAGATCTTACCCTGGATGCAAAATCCAAATGAAAGCTAAAATAACTGGCTGGGAAAGTCTTTGTACTTTAAAAGGCGTATTTCACGCCTTTTGAGTGGTGATAAGGTAAGAAAAGGGTAACTTAGTAAAGAAAAAATGAAAATTTCTTGTTCTGTTTTACTATGTAAGCATAAAATGCTACAAAATTTCTAAAAGCTTGCTGTCTGGAAGTCTCAATTGCAATTTTTGAGACTAATTTGGAGAAGAACCCTAAAAAAATAAAATAAATTACTCAAGGAAGTATCAATATGTAAATCAAATGAGACTGGAAAGCTCAGTAAAAAGAAAGGGGACTTCAGCTTTCACGCAGCTACAATAGTAATAGCTCACAACAGGTAACAAATACTGGGTAAAAAAGCCGTTTCTAGTCACGTAGCTGAGAAATCTAAACCAAAGAAAAACACTGAAGAATTCAAACTTGACACCTTGCAAGGATGCATCAGCCAGAACACACAAATATATTTTGATGTATTGGGTAAATTTCTAAAAGGCAGCTTTATCTAGTTACAAGCTCCTTGGGACAATCTATAAAGCAACTTGGTGGTTTGCCCAGAATCCTTGAAAAGAACTTATGAAGGGACAAGAAATGGTCTTCAGTAACATGTGACTAGAACAGATGATTAGGTATTAGCCGCCCCTTAAAAATGGCATTAGTAGTGGTCTTTGTTATAGAAGTATTACATACCGTGGATTTTAAAGTAAACTTAAGACAACTGCAACTCAAGACACATAAAGCAAAGAAGAATCTTACCATATAAAACACAGTAAGTTTAAACTTGGTCCGAATAAAGAAAAGGCATACAAGAGCAAAGGAACTGGGCACAATGGATCATGTTAGTACTTACATATTACAAGTCTCCTAGCCTACAGTTCTGAGAATCTTACAACAAAAAAAAATAATTCCAAACAGAACCAAAGTGCCCTAATTTCAAATCAAACAAAACAGAAAAAAAAGAAAAAAAAAAGAAAAAAGAAACCCCAAACAAAATCAAAACCCAAGTAACTGCCATCTTAAAAACTGTTAAAATATATTTAATGGAGTCAGGATTGTCTTTGCTGTTAGACTGAGTTACCTTAAGTAAAGAAGCAATTTACTACTGTATTAATTTAACATAAGCAATACCTGAGCTTCAAACCACACCACCATACCAAACAGCTGGAAGCATTTTTCACCCATGCTGCAATTTTGAACAGAAAATGAACTTAATCAAAGACAAACTCAAGCTAATAATGCAGTGAAGAGAAACCTTAAGAACAGTTCAGTTCTGGGTTTTTACTAATTTCTTGAATAAAAAAACTCAAAATATGTCATACAAAACCAGTGAATTCCAAGACATCTCTGAAACTACTTCAGCTTGGGTAACTTTCCCTGTTATAAAAATAAAAACTGGATTATGTAACAAAACAAAGTCCAGTTTTCTTTTACACAATATGGAGACACTATTCTGCAGCTGTATTACTGCAGACAAAATCACAGAATCATAGAATAGTTAGGGTTGGAAAGTACCTTAAGACCATCTAGTTCCAATTCCCTGCCATGGGCAGGGACACCCCACACAAAACCACATTACCCAAGGCTCTGTCCAACCTGGCCTTGAACACCGCCAGGGATGGAGCATTCAAAACTTCCTTGGGCAACCCATTCAGTGCCTCACAACCCTTACAGTAAAGGACTTCATCCTTATATCCAATCTAAACTTCCCCTCTTTAAGTTTTAACCCGTTACCCCTTGTCCTATCACTACAGTCCCTAATGAAGAGTCCCTCCCCAGCATCCTTATAGGCCCCCTTCAGATACTGGAAGGCTGCTATGAGGTCTCCATGCAGCCTTCTCTTCTCCAGGCTGAACAGCCCCAACTTTCTCAGCCTATCTTCATATGAGAGGTGCTCCAGTCCCCTGATCATTCTTGTGGCCCTCCTCTGGATGTGTTCCAACAGATCCATGTCCTTTTTATGTTGAGGACACCAGAACTCCACACAATACTCCAAGTGAGGTCTCAGGAGAGCAGAATAAAGGGGCAGGATCACATCCTCCAACCTGCTGGTCACGCTCCTTTTGATGCAGCCCAGGATACAGTTGGCTTTCTGGGCTGCAAGCGGACACTGAGGCCGGCTCATGTTCATTTTCTCATCAACCAACACCCCCAAGTCCTTCTCTGCAGGGCTGCTCGGAATCTCTTCTCTGCCCAGCCTGTAGCTGTGCTTGGGATTGCTCTGACCCAGGTGTAGGACCTTGCACTTGGCATGGTTAAACTTCATGAGGCTGGCATCAGCCCACCTCACAAGCATGTCAAGGTCCCTCTGGATGGCATTCCTTCCTTCCAGCGTATCAACCGAAACACACAGCTTGGTGTCATTGGCAAACTTGCTGAGGGCGCACTCAGTCCCACTGTCCATGTCAGCGATGAATATGTTGAACAAGACCTGTCCCAACACCGATCCCTGAGGGACACCACTCGTAACTGGTCTCCAGCTGGACATTGAGCCATTGACCACAACTCTTTGTGTGCGGCCATCCAGCCAGTTCATTACCCACTGAGTGGTCCATTCATCAAATTGATGTCTCACCAATCTAGAGACAAGGATGTTGTGTGGGACAGTGTCAAACGCTTTGCACAAATCCAGGTAGATGACATTAACTGCTCTACCCTTGTCCATCAGTTCCGTAGCCCCCATCGTAGAAGGACACCAAATTGGTCAGGCAGGATTTCCCCTTGGTGAAGCCATGCTGGCTTAGCGTGCCTTCCAGGAGAATCTGCTCTATTTTAAGTATGTGTTAAAATATACCCGTAAAAGACATTTTTTTGCATGATCACCCAGATTAAACACCTAGAGAAAATTATGTGAAAAAATTAGTGTTTAATGCTATCATTCCAATCTTTTGAGATGGTTAATATTATGAAACCATCAGTCCAAATGTTGAACACATCTCTATGATCATGACCCTACTACCATCATGACTACCTGCAAGCACATCATATTTTAATTCTTATTTAACATCACAGAAGATATAGAGTACAATGAATGCTCAAGAGCACCACTGCACTTCACAAATTAAATTATTCATAGTGAAATAAAGGGTATAAACCTGTTTCTGTCAGAAAAAAAAAAAGTAAAAAATATTTGTGGAAATAAAAAAGTATTTCTTGTTTGTGTTAAGTAGCCTGAATGGGTGTTTTCTTCTCTACATGGGAAACTTCTTTGTGATGAAAATGAACATGTTAAAAAAAACAGAGACTACACATTAGTTCTGTATAATTACAACTTTCATTACACCTTAATTTAAAGCACCCTATCTTACTCCATGGCTCCCAGACTGGACACTTGATTTCACAGAAATAAATCCAAGAAATACTGCCTATAAATCAAAGCTTCGCAATATTTACACATCCATTTTTTTGTATAATACAATTACAAATGTTTAAAACCGGTTTAATTTATGACCCTAGACAGAACTTGCAAGTTTCATCTTTAAAGTTAACACCAGTCAAAACTCAAGATGAAATGTTGTCTCTTAAAAATCCTCAATTATCACTCACCAGGATGTAAGCATTTCCCCTGCTTTTTCAACAAACAGAAACTTCTAATTCCCTTCTCTTCCCTCTCCTTTTCTGATCTGCTTTGAGAGACTATTTCATTGTATGTTTTGCCACACAATTAAATTTACTTTTCAAAATTTACATATTATTCCCTAATTTCGAAAACATGTACTAGGATATTAAAAAGCTGAGAATTATACAGCTGAGAATTATACAGTCCTGTAATTCTTAAATGCCTTTGAAGCCTCAGCCATCATGAAACAGTCAAAATGAACACAGCATACTGAGAAAAGTTATATATATTTACAAATCTAAGTCCTTTAGCTTTGTAACTCTGACACACTGGTCTGTACACCTTTGTCAACACAAATTCATGTTCCTTAACAAGCTACCTACAGTATTACCACAAAATAAAGCTTTGGATTACACAGCAGTCATTTATAAACCTTATCTGACCCATTAATACATCAAGCATGGGTGATTTTTGAACCTATAACTGGAATCTGACAAAAAGAAAATGAAAATTACAGGGCAACTCTGCAGCCTCCTCACTGCCAACACCAGTTTCCATACAAATGTTATGCAAGTGACTCTTAAGCCTCACATAAAATTTCAGTTATTATCATGAAAGTCCCATGGAAAGCTTTCGCAATAATTTTTAAAAATAATATTAAAACCAAAAGCACAACAGCCTACTGCGATATTTTGAACTACTGAAAACTTTGTTCATTAAATTTATGGTTTAGTTTTCCCTAAAAAAAAATAAAATTGAAAATTTACTATTTTTTAAACTATTTTTTGTGATTTTGAAAATTATTTTGCACCATAAGCTAAGCACACCAAAGTTTCAACTTCTGGAGCTTTTAAGAAAACTTCTAAAAAAGTTCTGTTCATTTTGTTGCAACAACAGGCAAACACTGTACACTTTCCGACAAGCATGTAAACAAGCTATATATAAGGCTACAATATAGAACTAAGCAAGTTTCTGGACTGCCAACTTTAATCATATTGGGGAAAAAAAAAAAAGAGCAAGAAAAAGCCATCCAAAAAGTAATCAGATGGCAAACAAGAAAACTAGACATGGAGATTAGCTTAACAAGGGGGTTTGGAACTGGATGATCTTAAGGTCCTTTCTAACCCTAGACCATTCTCTGATTCTGTGAGTCTGTAACTATTAATTGGTTTTACATTAAAACAGAGCAGGAAAAAAACCTTTTATAACGAAAATAATTTTTGAAGACCACAATGATTAGGAAAGGGCTTTCTATTCATTATCTGCTCTGCCTGAGTATGACCTGCAGTCACATATTTCAGACAAAAGAGAGAGAAGTCCGAGTTATCAGTCAGTATTCTATGACCAGAACCTGTATGACAAAGATGTGTCTTTGCTGCAGGTTTTGCAAAGAAGTATCAGAACTGAAACAAGCGGGAGGCTAGTGGCTGCCCCAGAAACATCATGTTAAGTCACAATAGAAATGTTACATTCCGTATTTCCTAGCAGTGTGGAATTTTTAATTATAAGGCCAAGTAATCCTTTCAGAAAAAATACCACAGATCATTTTCTGCAGTCGTGCCACAATGTTCTTCAATTACAACCTAGATAGAAGGCAGCAAACGCTTGGTTTGTCAGAGTTTGAGGCAGTGTATTAAAGTGCTGCTGAATCTTGCCATCACCAGTCTCTGCCCCTTATGACAAGAACCATTGCTTCTAAGCTGGTCCACTACTGAATGTCATTTGGAGCATCAATTCTCAGCCTAGAATGTTACAGTGAAAATGAAGTTATTCAGACCAGGTTTAATGTAGAGGGGTGAAAAACCAAGTCTTTTGACTGTTCACCTTCTCTGTTTCAATGAGCTGTTGACACCAACACTCTTGCACCTCTTGTGCCTCAGTCACCCCGTTCTACCTGCTGGAGTCCTTTCAGTACCTGTTCCTACTCCTCCTTTCTCACCCATGGTGTGCTGAATTATTCCGACATGTCAGTGTGACAGAGAAGGCAGGGAGAGAGGAAGAACAAAAAGAGGAAATGCATTTTTCTTGCACTAGCTTCCTTCACAGTCCTGACAATTAAAATACTAGTACTCCCTATGCAATGAGTAGCTTCAAAATGCTGCTATATACAGCCTGCTCTTATTTTTTCATATATATGGACAGCCGAGTTAGAAAAGGAAAATCTTTGTTGGAATCATGACATGGAAATTACCCATTACTGTTGACTGGATTATCCTATATTATCAGTGTGACCCTCTGAGTATTCCAACAGCTATTACTACTGATGGATTTTTTTATGTCATCTAAAGCAAAACCAACGCATTCAAAGCTCTTCAGAATCAACAATGTATTACTCAATCACTTGGATTCTGAGCTTGAGCTGCATCTTTGCTCTGCTAGCAAGTCATGCATGTGTACTCTCACTGGGAGGAAAACTGCCATTACAAAATCTTCAGAAATTCAATGCCTTATTGCCCCATAACCTTCACCTCTGCTAGCTATGCTGATTAAACAACCACTACCTACAACAGCTAACTGAACTGCCTGATTTACTGTCGATTAAGAATCTCAACACATTAGTCTGTGCCTACGTACCTTAAGTGTACAGTCACCAACTAAATTCTCTGAGCAGTGACAATCAGATTTACCTTTTTTACATAGTTCAGTTCTGACATACTATGGACCTTAAGTCAAACTAAAACAGATAAGTATTTAAAAGCAGTGCGTTTTGCAAATGTATTTGGCCAAATGAAACTATGGCAACAACAGTAACTGAGTTCTCAAATATGCTCAATTTATCTATAATAAAAAAAACAAACATATTTTTCTCATCTGAATTACTCCAGTCTTAAACTAAATTTTCATTTTTTCTCTGCTGCCAAAATAAATGTAACAGTAATGCTGAGCAAATAAGTATGAAGTACCGGAAGAAACCTCTAACAGCATCACTAGCATTGGTTTTTCTAACCCCTGTATGACTTGAGGAATATACTTAAAACTGCAAAATTCTGCCAAAGAAAATGCAACTATACGAAGAACAATAACTGACTGCAAAAAACCAATAACTGACTGCAAGTGTTACAAGAAAACCACAGGGGTGAGAAACAGATGAGGAAGATCCTCAGCTGTCACTGACCAGCTGTGTCAGCATCAGGGTCACAACCCACCAAGAACTTCACTGGCCAGCTTGCTTTAGAGTACTGCTGTACTAGAAAAAGAACTGCTGCCTGATGGGACTTCGGAGGAAATACGCGAGAAGTATCCTACAGACAGACACACTGTTAGGACAATACAACATTTATTTCAGTAACTGAATTAGAAATAGGAAAATGTGATGTGCCCTACAGATAAAGCAGCCAAAAAGTAGAAAAAGCAACCCCACACTTTACCTGCATAAAGCACTCACAGTGAGCACAAACAGAAGCAGGAGATTCTGACTGGAACATTCAAACCAAAGAGTAGAGGTCAAATAGTTCCCCAGGAACTCTCCACTACTGCCAGCCATTGAGGGCAGAGGACTACTGCTAACAGCTGAGCTATAGTTCAGTCAGGGATTTTATTCAATCTCCTTGTGGGACTACAACATACTCCTGCAGCAAAAGAGATTGAGCTGAAAAAAATATTGTTGGTTTTTGTGCCTTTTTATGTTGGTTTGTAGTTCATAACTATTACTGCATTAAAAAATACACACTAAGAACAGAACTATTAAAACAGTAGTACATACCTGCTGGCATAAGGCTGCCAGCAATATGCTGACAAAAAGCAAGAACTCATTTAGGCAAGGACTACTGCACGTATCAGTCATTTGCACCAAACTATAAGCAAAAACCACAGCTTTACATCTTTTCCTAAAGTGAGAGGGATGGCACAGCTAGTGAACAGAAAAAAAAAAAAAGGCTGTTTGCTTTACTGCTGCAAAAAAAACCCTCTCAAACCATTTTCCAATTCTATAGAGATTCCTTTAGAAAACTGTTTGAGCCAAAGTTCTCACGACATTTTTTTTTTCTTTTTCATTCTGTATTACAGCTGCAAACAAATACTTGAAAAACTGTGCGCCTATGGTACTACAGGTTTACAGTCACCGCTGGAGAATGAGTAGCAGAAGCAAACTAAACCAGCCCAGTATACAGCACTGCTTGATTCCCTCTTTTAAATTTAGATATGTAAAATGCTACAGAAATTTTACTGGTCGAATTTCTTTACAAATTAAAAAAAAAAAAAAGAAAGTCCAGCATTCACAAAAAAAAGAAAGGCAACACAACTGAATATACTCTTTGAATGATCTCTATGATATAAGCTGCACTGGATTTTTCTGGTTCTGTGAGAGTCAAATTCAAGTAAAAATTCAAATTTTCTGGAGTATTTTAAGCCTAACATTCACCTATTCTGAGTCTTCAATTACTTACTAGGTTTCTGTAATCCACCCCATCTGAAGCTCAGTATGACATCTGCTCACAATGAAGTGGCGTGAAACACATCAATGAGGTGTATTACAGAGAATCTATCCATTTAACCCATACCTACATAACAATACAGAAATTAAGTGATTATTTAATATGGAGCCATCCATAGTAACGTGGATTCCAAAATAGGATTTATAGCGTCAAGACCACCCTGTGTTGTCGTTTTCACACAGGGTGTAAAGAAATGCGTTCATAACCCACCCATATGTTCTCAAATGAATGTCATATGTACGAAATACTACAACTCCCTACCAACATTTGCAGCGGTTGTCACAATGAAAAATTCCTTCACTTGCAATAAGATGCAGTTTGCTCAATTTAAGTGGACGCAGCTAGCAAACATATGTTGTAAAACAAGGAAAGAATATCCAGTTTGAAGTCTGATCACACACTAAACAGGAATCAAGTACATAACAGAGTTGAGTAATACCAGTTTTCTTTGAGTATATCTTGAAGATAGTAATGAAAATAGAGGATAAACAAAGGAGAGAACATCTGATGTGCATGTTTTGCACTGTTGTGTTTAAAAACTCAAACTGCAATCAAAACGTAGAAGCTAAACAGAAGCAAGTGACTATAGTACTCAGTACAAGAACCATGCATCAATTAATACTTCTTGCCTTACTCTTTTGAATAGAAAAAGGCTTGCTGAAAGTTTTCTGTTTCTCTGTAGTTTATAGTCAACATTCATGTACAAGACAATGTAAAATATGCACAAAATATAAAGAAAAACATACAAGATTTCTTTACATGCACTTTTCTTACATTTTAGTATTTGTCAATGTATAATACTGTTTGACTATTCTGGATGGCCATGTACACTTATCTCTGGGTAAAAGCTGAACTTCCTTAATAAAGAAAGCTGGAAAGCAGAGAAACAAACACAGAGTGTAAGCCTAGTGTCAGACCAGAGTATTTTCTTGGTTTTAGCACTGTACTACTCTTCTGTAACTAGACACTCACAAATCTCAACAGGTCAAGAATCCCACTTCCAAAAAAAACCACAAAACCCACAAAAAAAAAACCAAACAAAAAACCAAACACACACCCCCCCTTCCCCCCAAAAAAAAACAAAAAACAACACCCCAAAACCAAAACAGACAAGTTTATCAAGAATTACTTCCCCCATTCCAAAGCCTCCAAACCAGAATTCTCTTACACTCCAAGAACTCAGCTGTACTAAGGGATCATACTATCACTAGTAACAGACATCTCCATTCTGACAATTGTCTTGAGCTTTTCTTCCCTAAAAATGAAGTAAATCCAACTAAAATATGGGCTTTTCAAGGGTCACAAACAATGCACGTATCGTCCTGATCTTCAGTTGATGACTAAATGTTTCTGATACGTATTATGAAAAAACACAAACTTCTAGCAGCTTTAGAACTGAAGATTCAGTGTGTTACACAGATTCAAGACCCAAGAGTAGCTGTTACAAACATGTGGAAAACTGTGATGCTTTCTGGAAGAAATGCACTTGCATTTATTGAAAAGTCTGATGACCCGGACATTCTAAACAGTTCATAAAACATAATGGTCATGTGAAATGACTTTCACATGGTGCAACTACATCTATGTTAAGAACTCAAATAACGTCAAAGGTTCAAAACAACTTGAGGGAGGACAAAAATGAAAATGTCCTACTAAAATGTCTCACAATTATCATTTGAAATTATAATTTGGTGAATAAGCCAGTAAAAAGCAAAGATTGCAATGTTAATCTGAATACATGTAAGATACAGCAAATGTGGCTTAAGGGGAAATAAACACATCAAAACAGTAATTGGCTCTAAGCACAAAAAATCAACAGGAAAAAAAATCTTTGCATTTTATAACTAACACATTTCCAATAAGCAATGCAAATGCAATGCATCATCTTAAATAACAGAAGGAATTTCATTATACATACCTTTTCTCTCTGTTTTCTGTGCAGGGATGGAAGATGTGGATGTAGGCAGTTTTGATAAAGTAGATGCTCCATTAGCATCAAAGGATTTCTTTGGCTGGTGATCAGATTGTAGAGAAAATGGACTAGGAGGAACAGTGCTTGGGGTAGCAGTTGGATGAACCACAGGTTTGATGGGATGCTGCACTGGAGTAGAACTACTGTGAGTCTCTGCTCTTGGCAGTCTGTAGTCTCTGTCATTGTGCCTGCTTGTTTGAGATAAAATATTCTGTGGCAGCATACTACTGGCGTCGCTGGAATGCTTGTCTTCCACTTTTGTCAGGATTCCCCAAGTAACGTTGCAAAAAGAAAAAAAGATTAAATTAGAAACTTGTCTAAGACTGCAGTGACTTTTATTAATATTGCTGCACATCAACAACTAGAGCTGATTAAACTGCTTATGATTAAAGAAAGTCCCAAGTAGATCAGCATCAAAAAAGGCAAAACTGGATTCTACTTGCTGACAAAATGCATTTTCTGTGACCTTTGCTTGATTTAGTGTTCCAATTAAACACTGTGTTTTGGTGGAAGGCTTTATAACCACTGTTACAGTCAAGTTAACTTTTGAAGTATCCTAAAAAAGCTAAATCAAAATCTATTATTTCCCTCTTACATTTAGCATGAAGAGATAATTTGTTCCATGTTTCTTTTGTTCACTGAAAATCCTAAACATTGAGTATAATTTAAGTTTCAAATTCTAGCCTTCAAAGAACTCCAAGTCACTCGAGTACTACTACAAAGAATTCCCTTTCAGCTGAATTAATTCACAAGACTATATATTAAATAAGTGACTCATCTGCATTTGTCACACGATTACAGACTTTAAAATACGCTACACAGGGAACATACCAAGCAAACACAGACTGATTCTTTTTATTGATCCTAGTTTTTCACCTGTTACAAAACAAGCAGTTACTGCAATATGCATTTCTGCTTTCTGTAGCATAAAGTATGTTTAGCATACGCAGTATGTTTCAGCATATAGAAAGACAGCCCCTTATAAGTCTCTGTCTTGTCAAGTTCCAAGCAAAGGTGAGGGATAGGGGAAAGGAAATATTAATACTTTGGCTTCTTTGCAAACATCCTGATAACTGTGCTACAAATTCACCCAAACTAGAGCAGCATACAGAAACAATCTCAGTACAAGTATTTCCCTGGAAAAGAAATTGACAAAAGATTAAAGGTGGGTATGAGAAAAAAAAAATAAAACAAACCCAATAACAGAAATTCATAGTCTAGGCAAGGATTTGTTAAGAGTATTGGCATGGTAAAAATATGTTTTTAATAATGTACAAAAGCCTTGGTATCACAGTCCATTAAATTAGTTTGTTATTTTCAGATGTGAAATCAAGGTTTTGGAAAAGACTCCTGCATCGCTGTTTTTAAGTTCAGGCTATGACATTGACAGGTCTCAGTGATCATGACAGTCCAACTATACCATAAACTGTGCAAGTTGTTTACCTACCTATAAAGATAACTAGATTAGACAGTAAAAGCTGCAAAAAAGAGGGCCACCACTAAAGCACTAAGCAAGTGGTGTACTAGTAAAAGCTCAAAGTTATGATAAGGAATAACATTTCAAGAGCTGTCTGTGCTACCCGCTTTGGCCTTTTTAGATAAAAGAAGTGAGAAAAACAGCTAAGGAAAGGCCTTTTTTTAAACTTTTTTTAAGTTTGGAAAAGAAAACGGTAATGAAAACAAGGCAAGAATATATTACTGCAAAAAAAGACACATACTTCCACTGGCAAACCCACTGGCAGCTGTCGCTTGCATCACCTCTCTTCTGTAATCCCTATCTTTTGGAAAACTGTTAACTGACATTTTGCTTGCTTCTTTTTGCCTCTGCTCTCTGGAGAAAAGAAAGCACATGTTAAGAAGGTGCACAGGTGAAATTACATGAGATGAATTAAACTATCCTAACAGCCTGCTGCTACAGATGGTTGTAGGCAAACTCCAGCCGCTGCCTCCTTCACCAGTGCTTGAAGCCCCAGTATAACACTTCAGCTCAATAACAAAGGACCTCCCACCCCCCAAACAAGCAACCACACATCCCACCAAAAAACTAAACCAACCGTACTACCCCCTTCCACTATAGATCATCAAGGGATAAAATAGGTGCCAGAGGTTCTGATAAGGGTAGGAACACAGTAGACTTGGACCAAAATCTTTTATAGCAGTAATCTATTAGATAAGCTCAACTGCTCTTAAATGATCTTAAGAGTATTTGTTATTTATACAGTGAAAACAGACACACACATATACCTTTCCAGCCACTCTTTCGGTTTTTCCCATTGTGAAACTTCTGTTCGGCAGTTATAGTAGTATTTTTTGCCTGAAGAGCTGATGTGTTCAGACCAATCATCCGCAGAATCATAAGCCTTTAAAATACAAAAGGTGTTGGATAAAAGACTACTGGAAAGTTTTAATATACAAATTTAAAAGCCTTCACTATTTTTAAAACTACATGGCATGCTCACATGCACCTGTATCACTGATTTCTATTTATAACATCTCTAAATGCCCACTTCATTTTGCTAGGTAAAGATGTGACCACTACCACCCCTGCTTCATTCTGAAAAATCATATTGTCTTCTCTAGATTTACCAGCAAAGTTCATGGAAAATATTTCTCTCTGTATCTACTTCACTTAAATAAACTAGTGTTTGAAAATTAAAGACAGCTACCTCAAAGCTCTAATGATTCTAAATTAGAACAGTTTTACACAACATAGAAAAACTGCAGCTTGGGTTTAGAGTATTTAAAATACAGATTGATCCTGGAAAACTCAACAAAGCCGGAAATGTACATGCTGTCTGTTTTAGACAAAATAATGGAAATATAGCATATACGAATGGTGCAACACAGGGATGAATGCCAATCACAAATACTCACTGCATCAGAAGTTTTGCTTGGATTATTGCTGGGATTAGAAGAATGTGAATTTGAACTATGAAGAGCACTGTGGTTATGTGAATTTTCTTGTGGAGAGTAACTGGTCCCTGAAGGAAAAAAGAAACACTGTTCACCATGTATGTTTTCAAAGAAATCAACCACTGCAGTCTAAGGAGATAGAAGGGGAAAGGAGAGGGGAGTAGAAAAGGCAAGCTGCCCACAACATGGAGCACAGCATAGTTCAGATGCAGAAGTATTTCAGGAGACCATATGCATATTTCCTTTTTCACACAGCATAAAGCTCACTTTGCCTTTCTAGTTACAATAACGCAGTATGTCCCTCCACTAGTCTTACTCTCAAACCCCATCCCATTACGAATCAACAGGTAGCCTTTTTATTTGTTGATGGTTGGAGAAGTCCTAGAGTATCAATTCAGAAATTAAGATTTTCTCCTCAAGTCAGAAAGTTTAAATAGGCTTATCAACAGCCTACAGTTAGACACACAAAACCAGGTTTTACATTCACTGGAACAATGCTGTTTTCCTAACCCTTTTGACACTACCTGTAACTGGTTCTAGGTACCTATTTCTGTTTGCGCATGTAGATTCATTTTCCTGCACCTCAGTCTCTGCAATATAGATATCAACACCTGAATACCAAAAGCAGCATTTCCCAGGCCACCACCTGCTTCTGGCCTCCCTTAAAACTGTTTCTCAAGGTAACCCAGTTTTCCTCCTACACCATGACAATCCTTGAACAGAAGAGAACAGCTGGGAAATGAGAAGGGATAATTCTCAACACATATTACATTTGTGCCTAAGCTCATCACCATGTATGCCTTAACAGTTCTAATTACAATTAAGCAAGGCCGCCCATTAAACCCTTCACAACCTCATTTTAAATTTCCTGCTTTTAAGACCTTTCATTCCTCAAAAATTTCTAAGCAAGTAAAAACTCTATTACTCTTCATATGATTTCCTCTAAGTTTTGAATGTTCGCATAAATCACACCGAACTATGAAAAATCATTTTTTGCACGTCATTCCAAATACAACACTCTGCCTACTGAGAATTTTCTAAATACCATGGAATAGTACGTTAGATACCATGAGCTTCACATACCATAGAGTGATCTAAATATGAAGTCAAAGTGCTTTGCAGATGGCAAAGACTGTATCTTATGGGAAACTACAACAAAGAACAGGATCTTTGATAAGACTGATAGGCAGGAATAAATGCAGCCATTTTAAATACATATATATTATATTTTTTATGTCTTCTGAGAGCCACATATGCAGAAGATGATTACTAAATGATACAGCATGGTGCAGAATGGGAGAGAGAACACAAAGAGCCTTCTGACTAGACAACAGTTGGCAAAACTACCAGCTCAAACTTCTTCCTCCGCACATCTAACCCTGCAAGTTAGAAAAACTGTCCATCACAAAAGTGAAGAGATATACCATGACTGATCTGTTTAGTACCCTAGAAAAGTTGAAGGCTGATTTGCACACACGAGTTATTGCAACCTGAACCATCAGTAGCCATGAACCTCTTCCTACACTAATGTGGGTAAAGCCATGTCATTCTCTAAGATCTGGGGAGGATGGGATCAAAACAGGTCTTGTTCTCAAATACAGTCTGCAAGACAATTAGTCCTGCACCAAAAGTACCCTGGCATGCTCAGAGCTAGATGAAATGACTTATCCATGGGGGTAACTTAAGCTTGTGAAAAGCAATACTCACATCACATGCTTGTGATGCAAATAAGTAACAAGATGACATGACATTACATGTTATGTTAGTAAATTCCAGAATTTAGACTATGATATACATTAAAAAAACCCCACACATTTAGTTTCCCATAATGTATGCAAGTATATCATAATGACAAGCATGTACTCCTCAATCAGACACACGAGTCTTGGTTGTTTGTCATTATTTACTATACCCTCCCAAACTCTGAGATCATAATTTTTTTTTCATGTATTCCTGCCTAATGAACACATATTAGCTCATTTCTCATTCTGTAAGGTAAAATCAACTCCCTTTTTAAAGGAAAAAACAAGATGAAAATCTACCAAATGGCGTGTTTGAACAGCTTTGTTATTCATCACTTCAAAACTTCACAACACCAATGTAGTTAATTTACTGCAAACCCATACCATGGCTGAAGTAAAATTACACTTTGTTCAGAGTACTCAAGACACAGTTGGGGTTTTTTAAACACCACAGTGGTCTAAATACACTGTCACAGTAAATCCACCACACATTTTACAAACACGAATAACAGCCAACACCACAAGCATTAAGTCAACAAAATTCTTTAAAGCAAATACTACCCATACCATAAGCAAACCCCTCACTAAGCAGACTTTACCCCCCCCCCCCCCCCCCGAGTCTAACAGCTCAGCAGCATCCCCCCCCACTATTTCACACTTCCCTGCCGTGCTGGTTCCCAGCCCCATCACTGAGTCACAAGGCACCTCAGAGGAGTGAATGCAGAGTGGCTGCAGCAGTCACACCCACCTACAGCTGGCCCCAGCAGTAGAAATGCCTACTTACGCAGCAGCTTCATAAGGAGCACTGGGCCTCTCCACAAGGAACTGCAGTCCTCCTTAGCAGAATTCCCAGGCAGCATGTTCATGGGCTTGACCTCAGTCAGAAATCCTGCCCTACTCGAGCTCGCCTCAGCTGCATAAAAACTGCTCACAGCTGCTCCAGCAGTACCAGCTGCCTCAGAAAGCCATGTGGGCTTTCACAAGGGCCAACCAGAAATACATACCCAGTGGTGTCTAGGACAATTACACAGAGTAATTACAAGTGCAGGTTCAGCCCCACACCTCCATTTTATGCATAATACCACTTTATGTTTGGATAAATATCCAAACTCTAAGGGAATGAGCATGCAAAAGGGCTGCCAAGCTGATGTTTGCTGTTGGGAAACTTCCAAGACTGAAGCAGATGATCCTCTGGAGAACAAGATTTTTAGCCACTTCATGCAAGTTAAGTGCTTAAAGATCATATACAAACATCCAAAACCATGTCACCAAATTAACCACATACTAAAACCTTCAGTACAAGGTGGGACATACTTGCACAGCAGTCACCTAGGAATTCTGACAACCCAGCCAAGCAAGCACTGCCAGCTCAGTATTTGTCAGGGGAAGTTGCTAGAGATCTTTAAAAGGCCACCAAGTTAAAATGGTATGCAGACAGCAATCCACAAGTGGAGGTCTATTCCAAAAGAAGAATATTCCTCTTATTTGTAAGCTAGCTTTCACCCTTAGCAATACCTAACCCTGAGTCATTTAAAGGTGGCTATGACTTGCTATCAGCTCTGTGTCTCCCAGCTGCATGTCTGGCAAAACAGATCATGAGAACAGGATCTCTAAGATTAGTCCATATCCCAGAAAAAGGCCTGATAAGGTAGACAGTACACTATTGACTCCCTTGATGCACTTCTCATGGTTTCCTCTCACAGTTAAGACATTCCTTACTAGTCCCACTTTATTCAAGAAAGAGGGACAAAAAGACTTGTTTTAAAAATCCTTATTAGCATAACTTAAGACTTAGCAATTGCAAATACACTTCTATGATGCACCATAGGGAAATTTATACTGTGTTATAAATCCTCCAACTCAGTTACAGAACTCCCCATGGAAATGTTTACTGCACCATCACTGTGCATGACTTTCCTCAGCTTAATCATTATTTTGGAAGCAGCTGAATCTGTATAGAGCTACCCCTAACTGGAAGGTGGCCAAGAAGGGCATTGACACTACGATTCTATAAAAATATAGTGGTACAATCACATAACCAAGCCTTCACTAACACTGTCTCTAGTGAGGAACACGTCATAGGACAAGGTTAAATTATCATGACTATCTTCAAGTCTTTCAAATGAAAATTTTATCTTCCTCACTAAAGAATGAAAACCAGCAGAAAGCACAAGAAGCATGAATCTGGGAACCAATTAAAAAAGAGGCTGTGACTTTATGCCTACCACAGATTTGAGATTCTGCCACACCAAGACTCACTTCAATGTTTCTGTTAGTTTCCAGATTCAAAGTGCTGAATCGCAACAAGGGTTCGAATTGCAACAAGGGTTCAACACTATGCTGGACTTTGAAAACAAGATATAACACTGAAAAGAAAGAAGAGTATTCCTTTTTCAACATAGTCAACTTTCTCTAGTAATCATCACATTTAATTAATCTCTCAATTAACACTTCAACTCTGTAAAATTAAGGAAAGTTGAATTCTGCTTTAGCTCAGGATCAGATTGCCCTAATAAAGTAACTGTTTTCTCTCCCTTCTCCCCTGCTTTCTTTCAAGAACAAGCTGAAACTCCTTCCTTTCCAAAACCTATACACCTACGCAAGTAACTACAGCATCCACGTGTACCCAGCTAAACCAGATCTCTTTGCTACTTGATTAGAAGGGTCAAATACATTCCACACCATCCTCTGACATCCAAGTGTCTTAGCCTAAATAAAACTTTTTGGTGCATGACATTATACAGTATTACTAAAAAATTTCAAACTCAAATCTTCAAAAGGTAACTCTAATTCCAGATATATCTACAAAAGATCTACAATCCAGATTAGCAAGCAGTAAACAACAAGAAAAAAAACTATTTTTCATCCTCTTCAAATATACACTTGAGAAACTAGACAGCAAATTTACACACTCCCACTTACACTCAAGATTCAAGCTAGACACAAACAGTAAGATTATAGTATTTGCCATATTAGTGTTACACCATACAACAGTTAACTTCAGACAATCCAACACAGAACATTTATGTTTCCTTTTCAGTCATATACCTTATTAATATCCTCACTCTCCCTTAGTCCATAATAAAAAGTGTCAGTGCAGATAATACAAATGTGAGTTCACAAACGCTTACCAGCTGGACCAGAAGCATGAAAAATGCTCCCTAGCAGTAACGAGTGCTGCAGCTGGTACCTGAAGGCAGTCCCCCCATTCAATCCCTCCAGAAAGATAAGGAATTTGGGAAGAGCTCTAAGAGAGTCACGTTTTCTGTGCCCATAAAAAGCAAGGAAGTTCATTCCACCTGTTTCAACTCCATACACACTGTTCTATGACTCCACATTCCACCTCTTAGCTGATACGCAATTAATTCAGTAAACCAGACAGTACTAGAACCTGAACTTCCTCAAAAGAACAAATACTGACCAACTGAGATACACTAAGAATTTGTTAACAGAGTGTCCTGGGTTCAGCTGTAGCAGTTATTTTTCTCCTTCTTCGTAGCTGGTGCAGTGCTGTGTTTTTGACTTTAGCCTGAGAACAGTGCTGATAACACCGATGTTTCTTAGTTGTTGCTAAGTAATGATTACCCTAATCAGGGACTCTTCAGTCTCATGCTCTGCCAGCGAAAAGAGGCATCGAAAGCCAGGAGGAAGCAGAGACAGGACACGTGACCCAAACTAGCCAAAGGGGTATTTCATACCACAGCATGTCATGGCCGGTATATAAACTGGGAGGAGTTACCCAGAAGGCCCATATCACTACTGAGGTCAGGCTAGGTATCAGTTAGCGGGTGGTGAGCAGTTGTATTCTCTCCCCTTGTTATTTCCCTTATTATTATGATTGGTGGTAGTAGTAGTAGTTTTGTATTGTACCTTAGTTACTGGACTGTTCATATCTCAACCAGTGGGAGTTACACTCTTTCGATTCTCCTCCCATACCCCTTGGAGGTGGGGTGGGGGTGAAGAAGAAGGGGAGGAGTGAGCAAGCATCTGCAGGGTTCTGAGTTACCAGCTGGCCTTAAGACACGACACAGGAAACAGCAAGATAGTTTTTGGTATTGAAATGTCATGGTGATAACTATTTAAAGAGTTGTTTAAACAGAAAATTATAGAAACTTAAACTAAGATAAGCCTAAATTGAAACCTCTAAAGTGTCTTCCAACTAACGTCTTTGTTACTTCAGTGCAAATCTTTCGGCAGAACAATTTCTGAAGTTCTACATATGGGAGGAGAAAGAGTAATATAATAGGAACACAATACCCAATGTCTCAGCAGTAACTGACCAGCCTATCACGGCCATTTTTATTTGCCACATGTAAAAATGCATTGAAATAAAAACTTGCAATTTTTCTAGCAGAGCAATGGCCTCAGAGAACACACCAACTGAGCAGTAACATCTTCCAGAAGTTCATAACAAAGTTGAATACATAGTGTTCTGCCAAAAGAAAGAAAATCTAACCTCATCACTGTACTGCCCAACCACCCAATTACATATTCATTATGGCCCCCAAATAAATGTTTTGTACCCATTAACAAGTAAGCTCTATTGAGCAAAAAAGCCTCATTTCCTCTCCTGCTCTCCTATCATATTGTGTATCCAGGACAGCAAAGCCTATACTGTTATGCAGTGTTTGATTCACAGCATAATTGTCTCAACATAAAGAAGTTTTCATCTTTATCTCCAAGTTATCATTCACACAAAATTTCACAGAAAGTAGTCCAAAATGTTAGTATAAATAGACCAAGAGTTGTACATATATGGAGTGGGATAAACAACCATATAGAACTTTTCTTCTAAAGTCAGAGTAAGAAAATGACACCTCAAGAAGGAAAAGACAGGAGCAGTAAACTAGTGAAAGTCAAGGACTCTTTATCATTTTACTAATTCAATACTCAAAGAATGCCAAGGTACTATTAAAATGAAAAGGATTAGCTTCAAATTTTTATCTTACAAATTGCATAATGCAACAGTATTTTGTTTTTTTTGCTGTCTTCTGCTTACATTTTTATTTTTGATATCTGCTCAATTTATTTAAAAAACTAAAGTTTAATTTTATGGCAAACAGTACAAACTGCTCTAGAAAGAAAACTAGTTATCTGCCTGTTAAAAAGGAAAGCAAGAGGCAGTAATAAAAAGGCTCAAATCAAATTCAACTTCTGAGCTCTCAATCACCCAGCAGCTAACAGGCAGACAGTATTCCCAGAGCTGTACGTCAGCATGAATGGACATAACAGCTTGAGTTATCCTCACTGGAAGAACAGATACAAACTGTTATTTGCCCAACCATTCCCTTTCTTTTTTTCTCCTTTCCCTGTTACAGCTGCAGCAAAATAGTTCCCATAATTCTAGGGCTGTCTTCAGCCCACATCCCCGTATTTCTAAGAAATCACTTTTCAACTTAGAAAACTATCAGGTTCACTGAACAAGGTCTACTGAATCCACTGAGTTTCTGTAAGATCCAATGCTCAAATTTCCCAAGTCGTAGCCTAAAGGGATGAAATATGCACACTCTAGACAAATCCCTACCTTCTTCTTAAAAGAAAATCAGTATACTGGCAAATTTCTTGATATCTCAATCATTAAAACAAAAATAAGCGAAAGACTGGACAAATAATTTTATAATTACCTATGGAAATGTTTATTGCTGAAGATCAGTAAGCAATACCATTTGAAAGAACTGGCCTGTTTCTTCTGAATTAAGGCAAATTCCAACCAGCTTGTAAATATTTCTGGTAAGTCTCAAAGGTTACTGAAGTAGATACTTTAAAGCAAATTGAAATCTGTAAGTTAAATTAAGGTGAAATTCAGAACTATATGTAGAGAACAAATCCTTCAGATTTACTATTTACTCCCTTTGGGTTCAGGTCACCTAAATAAAAACAAATGCTAGCCACCTCCCCCATAATGTTTCACATCTCTATTTTACCTATCTTATTTGAGATCAATTGATTTGAAAGACCAGCTTAAGCAATTCAACCCATGAAAAATAAGAAGTACCACCATGAACTTCAGCAACAGAGTCATATTCCTACCTCTCTAGCTCATGGCCCAAGAAGATCTCTCAGTGTGTTAACTAAAAAACCCCCTGCTAAGGCATTTTCTTTTTCATCTTGCAACACTTCACGCATTGTCACATTTGTACTGAATGGGACACTCCTCTAAAAAGAAACTACAGGTAGCTGACAAACAAGCCAAAGTATGCTTTCATTCTCAACTCTAGCTCAGAAAACATTAACATATTTAAAACAGCATAACCTTTTAATTATGACAGACAAGAAGTGTTAAAGTGACAGCCAAACTAATAACCTTTATTACAAACTAGTGATGTTTTAATTCCAGCATAGATCAGCACAGCATATGGGCAATAGAATAGATGAAATTTCCTCCCTTCCAAATCCTCCCCAGCAATACACCATGAAACCAAATAAACAGCTCCCCCATGAACATACAGTACTAGAAGACTGAAGTTTGGCAAAAGAAGTCTAACAGCATCTGCACTATCTGACCTCAGGCAACAATACTCTACAATCCAGATAAACTCAGACTAAGCAAAAGACTGTCTGCCACTGTTTCAGGCCTCAGATTGGTCCAATACCTCCTCAAAACATAACTCCACTACATAAATACAGCAAGAAAGGTGTGAACAGGATTTCAGGTTATGTCAGATAAAGAGAGAAACTGTTTGCTTTAATAGAAAACTGTGTAAAACTATATTCAGTGCACGTGGCAAAAACAAAACAACAAACAACCAAACAAAACCCCAAAACATTTCATTTGTCAGATCTCCTGAATCACTATTTCTACCATCACTGATATACATTAAATATCAGTAGATGGTTTCAATTTTACGAAGTTTTTTCCTCTCAAAATCCAAGAAAAACTAGAGAACTCAAGACACTTCTAAGCAATGTTATTCTAAAATTATTACCATTAGGCACATGCTCAAATGCTTTCTGAAAGTGAGGCTTACAGGTTACTAAAACTGAATAAGCAAACCCCTTTACCTTAGCCGGGGAAGGTGTGACAGTTTTACTTTTCATTCAAGGAGCTTCCTAAAGAACATAAACCTAATACACTGGAAGACACACTGATGTTTAACAACATACACATCAGTGAGATAAGACAGAAACTGCTTGAGTGCAGACATTTTCCAAAAAGGAGGTATTCCAATGTTTTAAGATTACAAGTAGCACAGTAATACTATAAAAGAGTGATAGACCAGAAACTGGTCATCACTGACAAAGTCTGTAAAAGTTAGAGGTCATGCAAAACAATTTCTGCTTACAAAGGAGGAAACAAAGTGGCCAGAACACAGCTCAGACTACTACTTCTTTTTCTATGTACAAACAGCACCAAATTAGTACTCCCACTCAGCAGCTTCAACCAATTAAGCAAGGTATGACAACTTAATCTCCCTCACAAAATCCTCTGAGCAAAAAATAAGATTAAACAAGAACAAAGGCATGTTGTTCAGTAACTCTCGATTTTCATGTTTTAGGGGTAGTTTCCTGGGGACAAAGAACTTTCAGATGAGGATTCTGTGAATACAGTATTACTTACAAATTAAGTTCCAGTTTAAATTAAGGAAGATGAAGATGCAGCTTCTTCTGAACATAGGTAGGGCTATGCAGTGACAAACGCTTGCAACCGTAATCCAATCCTAGAAGTTTCCTTCATTTCAATTATCACTCAGAATAAACAACTCTACAAGTACATTGTGTTGTAAACTGATTAAAAAAGGAGTCTCTATTACCAGACACTACAGTAAAGCTGTATAAGGTTAGTCACAGACATGATTAATACACTTACATCCTTAATAATAAGGCTGTAGCAGAATCAATACCTAACTATATTAAAAAAACAGGCAAGAACAAAAAAGACACTGTATCTAATTTCTTAAATGTATCTTAAAAATATTTACTGAAAACTAATATCTCAAGATACATCAAATTTGACTACTAAGCATGTTCAATTCTAGTTTTATTTTGTAAACTAGCACAAGAAACTGTTATTCATTCTCCAGTTACTTAATAACCATATCTAACAAGAACCAAACTCCACTTCAATACAAGACCACTGCTTAAATGCTACTAATATTTGCAAGTTGAAGAGAACTTTGCTTCTCTTCTAAGACTGTAACAATGACCATGAAATTTTTAGTAACTCATCACAAATGAGCAAGCTAAATTGAAAATATTTATTATTAGAAGCAGCAATTGCTCAATAAACTTTTACATGATAGCTTGTGAAATGATTAGGCTTTGACAAACTACTCTTTCAGTTCAGGACATACTATGACACATATTTATTACAGCACAGAGATGCAACAAATGTAAGGATTTTAATTTTATGCTTATTTACTCAACTGGGAATCATTTTTTAAAATATGAGATGCTAATAGCATTCTGAAAAAAAGCAGTGAAAGCCATTTATGCAACACAGTTCATTATAAAAATCAAACACTGGCTTGGGGTTAGAGCATGAGGGGGTGCAGCCAGTAAAGACTGACATATGGATTAATATATATATAGTGTTGTGGTTTTAATATGACATTCACAGCCTTAGTTTCAGGCTGGATGCTTAGCCTGGCTTAGTAAAGATACTGCACAACAAAATTTTCAAGTATATACAGCACAGTAGGTGACAATTCTTCCCTCTCCCCATTAAGTAATTTTTTAAAATATTCTTAAAATTCAACTGGTCTTTCCTGGAGTTTCCTTACTAGAGTAAATTATGGCTCTCCACAAAATCTAAAGTTATGTTTACAAACTGAAAATCTATTGCAGATTTGTCTGGTTGCCCAAATGTCTCATTTCAGGAAGATCACATTATTTCTTCTACTAAATCAAGTAGAAATAGTGTTCTTTCAAAAGAAATGAGTGGTTTTGAAAATTAAGTCTTTGTTCACCTGTCAGTGGCAGCTGTCTAAATGAGCAAACTGCTCAAACTAGAAGAGATCTGAACTCCCACTGATGTTAGTCAGGGGGGACACCTGGCCTGAGCACACTATCATCCAGAACTTAATTACGTGAAATAAACACAACAGGAAAAAAATAGGTAAAGCACACTATCTACTTTGTACAGAAGAGTTTATGCACAGAAGTACATTATTTATATATGCCTTAATAAAGAAATATTCTTTTTTCCCCCCCACACTTGGGAGTGAACAGGTATGTTTGAAACATAATAGATGAGATCAGCATAATTTCCTTTCCTCATTTTTGCTACTGACAGTTATGAATAATTTATAACTCTGTTACTCTAACAGGGTCAGAAACAAATCTACCTAGTAAAACACTTAGGAAGACTGTTGCTTTGGAGGATGTAAACCAGCATGATATTTAAGAAATCTACGAAACGAAGGGAGAGGAAATAATCTCTGTAACTGGGGTGGAGCTGTAAGTATTCCTTCTTAAAAATATTTTCAGAAAGCCTGACATGCCTAAATATAGCAGATATCTATGATAATATGGTGAAATATAGAATGTTTCTCTTAAAAAAAAGCTTAAGAAAATTAATCTTAGAGGGATACTGAAATTCTTACAGCAACAGATGTAACAGGTCTGAACAGGGGACAGGAGGGGTTTTTGAAAAGTTTAACTACGTTGAGATCTTTTCCATGAGCAAGTGTCAATACTAGCAATTTAATACAACAACCTAGTTTGAATCTAATGAAGTCTAATAGTAAAATGGTCATTTCATTTTTTCAAATTATGTTTTCTTTTAACAAAGAGGCTGTCCTTCAGATTTCTCAGAACAAGCAGAAAGATTAAAGAACACTGCTCTCAAAACTAAAATCACTGAAATCTCAAGTCCTTATGAAAAGTTAGAGTAAACCTGAAGCTCCCACTCCACTAGGTCAGAAATTAATCAAGTTTTTACATAAAAAGTGCATTTTAGCAAATATTTTTAAGTATTAGCTGACTGCATTTTTTTTTTCTGCAGAAATTAATGTGCATTTTCACAGTTTATCTTTTCACAAGCTTTTCTCTGGTAGGCAGCTTCTCAAACAAAACTGTACAGAGTAATGACAGTGCCAGTTTTGAAATACACTCTCCAATGCAAAAAAGCAAGCGGTAGCAAAACCAACATGCATGGTATTTGGGATTAAAAAATACATATAAGCAGGACACATTTATTTTCTCCCTCTTAATTTATCAAAGCAATTCAACATCATTCCCCTTTCAGGACCCAATAGGAGGGAACATCCATTCCAGTAGCTGAGCTCTATAAACATGTCAAAGGAGGCATGCCTCCAAGCTCTACTCCATCCCACAGAAACACAGCTGCATGTGGAGTTTTAATCACCTGCCCATGAGGAGGCACAGATGAGCCATTTTCGTTTACCCTTTGAGTAGTTCTGTCAACTCTCTAGAAGTCAGAAAATGGTAAGAAGGAATTTTATGTTAGCAAATAAACTGTACCCAAAAAACAATAAACACTAGCACAACTGCCAACCTGCACTAACTTGATAGTACGAATTTCCTGAGCCACAAAATCATATGCCTTCAATCACTGCCTCCTAAAAACAGAGAAGGTATGAACTAATTAAACACTTGCAGCTAACATTTTCTAACCAAATATATAAACACATGAAATAATGTGTCTTCATAACATACAGCTTTTCCTGCATTTTTAAAAACATATCACAAACATACTAAAAATAGCAAAATGCAATTTTACAAATTTATTTTAAATTCCTTTATAATTTCTCCATACTAAGAAACTGTACTAGATCAGCCATGATCAGGCTTTACTATTATCATTACTGGTTTTGTTATTATTATTAAAAGTGTTAGAATTCCTGCAAAAAGGATCTGACATATTTCCATTCAATATTGGCTTATTTACGATTTAAATTAAACTAGTTTAATCTTTATATAAGCAGAAGTAACCTAGTTTATCCCGCTTCTTATCTCATCCTGTAGCCATCTTGGTCTACAAGCCCAGATCTGCTTCTTACATTCATAGCCAAAGTTAAAGCCAAGGACAAGGAATCAGAAACATGGATAGCAAGAAACTGGATACCACTGTCAAGCCCTCGCCCTATGTCTGATTAGCCTCTCTGCTTCCTCAATGGTCATAACAATTTACATGAAAAATATCCAGATAGGTCAGCAGACTTCATATGGAGGTAAGGGAAAAAAAAAAAAAAAAGCTGATTACAGTTTCATTTGGTTAATTCATTGTGTAGCTTGGCTTTACTGTCTTTTTGAAAGCAGTCCTGTCAAAAACTGTTGACTATTTAAAGGAAAGCTTTATTTTATACATGTTGCAAGTTCTTTATGCCTATGGCATGACTTTTCAACAAGTTCTGCAAGACACAATAATTTTTTTTTTGAGTGAAAACGTCTTTATCAGAATTCAGAAGATTCTAAATGTTTTAAATCTTAGTACACTTAAGCTAAAACCTTAACTGTAGTAAAAAAGAAGAAAAGATGTGGAAACAGAAATAACAGAATTTGATAAACTTAATTCAGCTTTTAAATGTAATCCCATGCTTTAATGGGAGAAAAACCCCAAGGTCTATAGTTTCATCATTCTCTAAATTCACATTATCCTGTATAAGTATGATCCACAGACAACAAGTTCAAGGAGTACAGCACTTCTCTATCACAAAAAGAAATACTTATCTACATAAGCTATCAGTTACTCTCCAACTTTCATATTCACAAATTTAACTTTGAAATCAAATGTATGCTGGGATGTGGGGGAAAGGGGAGCAGGGAAGAGAAAGGCCTTATTAACCAGTCTAAAACAAGCATGTCAACCTTTCTGTAACAAGTTCTTCTGGCAAAAAAAAAACAAGACATTTAAGACATTTACATTCTGTCATATGCAAGTTCTGGAAATCTAAAGCAGCAAAGCAATTCCAGGATACTCAAGACAGATACCATTTACCTAGATGAAGCTGTGGTCAACAAACTACAATCCAATCTGGTAAACCTATAGACCAATGGAAAACATCAAAAGCCTGCATTAAAGTGGAAGCGTGCAATCATCTTTGAATACACTCTACATTCTAAGTCTGGTATAAGTTGTACTGAACTTGAGAAAAATTTTGAACAGATTAGATGGTGAGAAATGTCAGAGATCAGATCACCTAGATTGTATTCAATCCTAAAAAGAGTTTAAGATAGCTAGCTACTCCTGAAAATAAAAGTAAGCACTGATAAAACAAACAAGACTTAGAATTGCACCAGTGCAGCAGGCACCTGTGAATACTGAATTCTATTGCCAATAAATCGTAGTGCCACCTGATCCTACAACAGCGGTCAAATCAACATGCTCTCAGCGACTGAAAATCCTACAACCCAGTATGAAACACACTCACAGGGGTTTATCACAGGAGTACTACTAACAAAGTTAATTTTAACACCTTTCAGCCTGAAGTCTACCAATCTACACTATTTAAACTAGAAATATTAATATTACTGTTTTATCTATCAGTGGACCTCTGATCAGCAAGTTCACCTTTCTGCATGAAACAAACCTTAGAAAATTGTCTTTAGTCATCCAGTTTCAAAACTTCCACCCCTCCAAAAATCATCACAATAAGTCACTCTGATTCTTAACAACAATCTAAAACAGTGCCAAATTTCTATTATCTGAATATTCAGATTAAGATACCTGGATTTTGCACCTTTGCTACATTCAAGAACTTATAAGTATGCCACTTGTTTTTCCTGTAATTATTAATCAAATAAACCCCTGCTGTTTTCTCTGTAACTATACCAAGAGCTCTTCAAATCTTTCTTAATGCACAAATTTCAGCTGAAGTCATTTTCTTGCATCTTCTCTGAACTTTGAGAAGTTGAGCTCTTGCAACTTTACAAACTGTGAGAATCAAGACAGAGACTCTACTACAGTAGCTGACATATTAGCACTAGGAGGTAATCACTCCAGTCCTATTTGATATTCCCTGATCATATATCCTTTCTGGCTAACAGTGCTCTCAATATTTATGCTTTTAATTATGTATGAATTTCATGCTTGTTTTAAGAGCCACTGCTTTGCACAGTATCTACTTTCAGTAAAAGTAAAGTCTTGCACTCTTTCTGGAACTTTTTACACAGTGGACTACTTTCACATGCCCTGTAGATGAATTAGCATTTTCACTTCTGCATAACTTGGCTAGCTCTCTACTAGTGAACAGTTGTTATTATTTGCCATTCAGTCTCACATTACTCATAGTATATGAATGATCCTACAATTTCTTCCTTGGAGACAAAAAATATTAGTACTTAGGTCCAAGAGCAAACCTACACACATTCAGCTCATTTGATGATCACAAGGGTTATACTTTGGGGACTTATCCATTACCAGTTTTTGATCTATAGAACATACCGTGTAAACAATGTTGTCTCGGTTAAAAGATCTCAAAATACTTTATTCAGTGGCTAAGAATCACCTATTTCATGTCTATCCAAAAGAGCAGGTCATAGAAGTTAGTCTATCAGAAAATGAATGGCAAAAGTTCAGACAGAAAAAAGATCTCCTGAGTATTTCTGCTGCCCCTCAGACACTGGTAATTTAGCTCTAGAAACTAACTGTTCTTATTTCTGACATCCTTGCCCATGTCACGAAGCTCTATAATAGTGCGTTACGTCTCTCTGGTTTTATTGGTTGGGGATTTTTTTTTTGAGTGATGACAAAAGCAGGATATTAACATTTTCATCATACCTCTGCTGTAGAAACAAAGTAAGTTATATTTTAAAACTGTGGCAGAAAAAAATTATTTGACATTGACAGACTGCTCCTTTGCAACTCTTCTCATTACAATAGTCACACTAAAGAACAGAATTATCATCCCAAAGTAGTGTGGGGCCTAACCAACAAAGGTCCTTAGGCCTCTTGTTTTCCATTCATTTCAAACAACTGCATGCTGCATGCACAGAAACATAAGTCAAGGCCACAAAAGCTTACCAGACATCTCTTACCCCATCTGATAAAAACAGTGAATAATGGAGTCTCTTGTCAGTCAACTGCTCAAAAAATGTACCTCCCCTTCCAGTAACTTGGAGGGCAGACTCTCCAAGCGGGCATTATTCTTGAGTACTGCTTCAGGATTCTACTTCTGATCAGTAGGCAAGTACAATCTATGGCTTAAAACACACATCCCGCTTCACAAGCTTGAAAGTTGGCAGAAAAATTAGATACTGCCAAGAGGTAAAAGGAAGGATTTGAAACCGTGTGTAGGAGAATTCCAGCCTATTTTACCATCTGGTTTTGTTTTGGGTTTCTTTTGTTTTTTGCTGTTGAAGGTCTGAGAAAAACCTTCTGCAGCAGGAAAACAGGTGAATATCAGATTCAAGAGATGTCTGAATAATTTAGAAAGTGTTTAAAAATTACAGACTCAGCAATCTAATTCAGAAGCTTTCTCCAGAAAATGATGCAATTTTGTACTCTATATATTCATTACCATAGACTTTCCACTTGTGCCAGATGAATAAAATTCAAAAGACTGTTTCACAAAGCAACACTTCCAACAAAAATTTCAATAAATAAAAGTTTTAGCATGTATTTCTAAGATTAATCCCTGTGCATACAACTGCAGGCAGAAAGCTGTCACTTCAGAATAGGGATAAAATCTGGTAAACCATAATTGCTCCAGTTAGTATTTTTTTTAGTAGGCAAATGTACTGAAGGGATATTCATGTCAAAATCTAGACATCAACACACTGCATGATTAGGCTAGTGCTTTCCCATGGAAAACCACACACTATTTTAATAATAAAAAAAAAAAAAAAACCACCGAAAACTGCACAAAATGTGTAAAGCAATCAAAAGAAGCCCACAACTAAACAGCAGTCTTTTACTATTAGCAAAATATTACTGAAATGAAGGAACAGCTAATGAACTTATATGCGTTTTCCAGGGTAGTTTTATTGTTAAAAGATGGGAAGTCTGTTAAAGGCCTTCAAGAAAGGAAACAATCTTCTAACACTGAAGTTACAGCAGGGAACACCTGAAGTCAAGTACAACAAAGTTTGGTGATCCCTTCAAAATCCAAGAGAAAACATTAAGAGGACAACAATCTTACTCAGTCTAACGAAATGCTGCTCTCTTGTCAAGCATTATATTTAAGTCCAGAAAGGATTCATTTTTACACTACAACAAACTACTGACAAAGGATAAGCCTAGAAGCATCAGTGTTGACAACAGACTTTCACTGCCAGTACAATTTTTTCTCTGTAATTGAGAGGTTTTTGCCTGGAAGTGTCTAGGCATTTGCATAAAAACCTGACTTCATAAACAAATGTAGTTAACACTGGAATTTGGGTGCCATTAAATTACTATTTTAAACAGCGAAGTTATCAGTGTCACCTCTCAGCCAAAACAGACACAGAGCTTTCTTTTACCAGTCCTGCATAGTTTTAACAGTATTTGGCTTACACAATACTTCATATAGGATAGGTAGATACGGCAAGGAAACCAAATGTAAACTGTTAATGAACTGTGTTTCTTTTCTTAAAAAGCAGCCATGTCCCAGACAGTATTAAGGAAGTACCTTTAATTAGGGACCATTAGAGAATAATCACAGTAAAAAAAGCTATGTAATTTACAAACTGCCACCTTTACTATGGCCTAGGAGCAGGCAGCTCATCTGAAGAAAATATATTTCATTGCTGCTTTTTGCTTCAGAAAAGCAACCCAAAAGTACAAATTTAATAGGCTGTATATTCCATTTCAGAGGCTAGAAGCATACGTTAAGAAAGCGTGACACTAAGTAAAAATCATTCCCTTATGACTTGCTTATGTGCCAAAGACAAGCAAATTTAACAGATCTTTTATATATCGGCATTATTTTCCCACTTAAAAATCATAAAATAAGCTTACATAAAAATGTTTACCAGGTCTAGCTATTAGACTGACTTGAACATACTATACTTAAAATCCAAAAGCTAAGCTTTTGAGTTTTTAAAATACTTGAACAAATCAGCCTTAATGGGAAACCTCCAGAGGACCTATTTACAGATCTGTATTTTACATACTAAACCCCAAAACTACTAGGGATTTAAATCCAGAAAAAAGCTTCCAAAACATGAATGCTAATGGAAGCAATTGTGTTTATCTTGGACAAAACAAAAAAATCCCACCAAAACAAACCCCACCAAAACAAAACTAAATCACAACTAAATCCCACCTTGTTCACAACAATCCACAGCCAACATTCAAGGAACAGTCAATCATCTCTTTTACACTTCAGTGCTGAGGGGATGGTGTTCAAAGCATGTTTCATGGACAGCCTACTATCACCTGTGATCACAGACTTCTCTCATCCCAGCTTTGACCATATAGTTACAGTGAGGAAACTGTTTTCACAGTAATGAATAATTACTTTTACATCAACAGCAGTTAACTCAATACGTAAAATCTATTTCAGTATCATCCTCAACCTTTCTTCCTCAATGCTTTGCTATGCCTCATTACTCTCAGACTTCCCTCTTTCCATCTACTCTGAAATTTCCTCTTTCCAACTCCTGGTGCACAGGCAGCTTCCACTCTCTTGTACTTTCCCTAACACCCCATTTATTTCTGACCACTGGTTAATAATGATGCTAATTTAATTATCAGTTAGCCTCTTGTCCTCTACTGTCAGGATCAGTGAGACAGGAAAGAAAAGCTGGCATTCTGTTTCCAGGTGTTTGTTGTCCTTTCCTAGGAGGACTCTGAACTCCCTCAAGAACCACTGGAAACAAAGCAAGCCAACACTTCATGACACATGACAGAAGCTCCCACAGCTACTCCAATAAAACTACGAGCTCATGATTTAAAATATTCCATTCAGTCTCTAACAGAAGTAGGATTTTTAACCTTAGAACTGCAATACAGTCCATAACAGTGGCCACTGACAGTATTTTTAATTGCCAATTAAAAAAAAAAAAAAGGGCAAAAGAAACATTCGCAAAAGTTAGTTATATTTTGAAATTTAAGTATCACAAGTTACAATCAAATTTCATTAAAGTAGCCTACATAGCACACAACCCAGCAAAAGATTTCAAGGTATGTAAATTTATGTTCTCCATTTGTTATTTTAAACAATTCAGTGAGATTATGGCATGAAGCAAACACCTTTTCAAAGTCTCTTAAGCATAAACATAGCAAAACGCTCTGTATTTTCTTCACAGTAAGAAAAAATGAGTACACCTGGCTTAACTGGTTAGTTTTGCACAAAGTTCTACTATCTTAGTTATTCTGCTCCATACATTCAAGTAGAAATAGCGTTTTCCCTTTTTTACCAAGAGTTGCATCTTGCAATTTTTACTCCTAAATAATCTATGTATTTCACTTCCAGCATTCCCAAAAGTACCCTACTTATCTGGCCTCTTTGGTTTTACTCCTGTATGCCAGTATCTCCTCTTTTATGCATGTAAAGAGACCTACAAGGACCATCTATGTGCTCAGTCTGCCCATCCTCTAGCATGAGAGCTCTCAAACCTTTATTCTTCCTTTTTTTCTTTAATGGAAACAGTTCTCCACATCTACCAAGGCCCTTCATAGGTCTATTCCCTATACACAATGCTAACATTAAGTCCCTACTTGTTACTGTTAAGGAACTTCACACTTGAGTTGGTACCATAAAACCCCCTAATCTCTTCAAACTGCACACTTGCCTATAGCAGCTGACCTATAAATACAAGATGCACTGAGGGGGGTTAGCTGTTCATTATGTTTTAAACACTTGAATACAGACACAACATCCTCATGCACAAGGACCTGAAAGCAAGAACAAATTTACTGCAGTTTTTTGATATGGTACTCTTTGGAAACCAGGGATGTGACAAAAACTTGCAAGTACTCTTCTGTGTTTAGTCCAAGGTAAACTTGGAAGTCTCTCTCCAGAGAAGTAACTGTCTCTGTACGTAGTCTCTTTCCACAGAAACCATGCAGTAAGCAACTTTGAAAAATGCTTTGTTTGCACTGCATCACTATGGAGGGCTTAGCCATAACACATGTTTTAAAACCTTAACTGAATTTCTTACCATGGACTACAGTTCTACAAACACAAAAGATCCTCCCATGAGTATTACAAAAAATAAGCTGCAACAACAAATACCTTTATACAGGCACCAAGAGTATTCAGAGGGGAAGGTTCTACAATTTTTTGAGTTACTAATTTTCAATCAATGTAATTATAGCTTACATTTTATAGATGTACACTTATATCTTTAAATTACATTTAGCCAGTCATCTTTACCACAAAAAAGTGAGCCAGTCATGACTAAAGGAGTCCCAAGTATCAGCATGCTACACCAGTAATCTTCCTGTTTCACTTCAGAGAAAAAAAAATAAATCACTAAGCAATATACAGAGGAGACTTTTTAAACATTGACTTGAAAAGGAGAGATTAGGTTAATTCAGCTTTGTGTTCAGTAGTAATACTCCAGATTTTTGTCCAGTTTTGTTTTCTAAGGGATGAGAGAAAAAGAGATTGCTCATTTGGGACTTTAATGGAGTTTGGTCAAATAAATACTGGAGATTTTTCAATGACGTTTGAATTGTTAGGTCTAGCTAGATCACAGGACAGCACTAGCATCTTTGCAGTAGTTCCAAATCAAGCACTGCTGATTTTAAACTAATGAAATGCACAACAATTACAAAAAAAACCAAAACAACCAAACCCAGATGCTAGCCCTTTTTTATCTCTCAGAAGAGTGTAAAAAGAAAACAAGCCAGAAAATTATGGTAGTATCAGCGCCAATTAATAACTCTTCGGTCGTATTAGGACTACAGTGAAAAACAATGGCATTTTTTTTTTCTTTTTTTCCACTGTATGCCTGTAGTTGCAAAACCAAGAGAACACTGTATCAATAACAGTACTTTAGTGTAAGTCAGTAGACAGAGAACATGGTATATTATGATGTCTCTTTTGCATATCAGCAATAAGCAAATGTCCACAAAACTCCACACTTCTCCTATATTCTAATACCAACCCTCAATTGCCAAAAGGATTCAGTAAATCAAAGACAAAGCAGGTATCCTTCTGCTCATGGCTGCTTAGCTTTGGTTTACTACATAAAATACACAGGACTTGATGAAGTTTAGTTGCTTTGAATATATGTTTTAAAAGCTGAAACTGGGGACCAAACCAACCTTAGCAACACCACACACACAAAATCACTTATTTCCATTAAAAAGTGCAAATGTTCACCTTTCAAAAATCAGTAATCTTCCTCAGACTGTTGAAGACTGTTTCCTTCTCCCAGTCTATTAGCATATGATGCGCAAAGAACCACTTCTGGATCAGAATAAATTAAATTTTCCACTGTGTTAACAGTCTGAGGAAGAAAGTACAGTGGCACAGTGTTTCTTTCACTTACAAATTACATAATTCATGTTCCTTTGTTGTAATTGTACATACCCATGCTTCAGGTCATTCCCCAACTACTACATCCAGCTGGGCTCAGTGAGAACTTCAGAATGTCTTTCCTATCTTAAAAACTATTCCAGTACACAAATAAGCAAATACTCTCCCCATGTAGAGCCTCATTCGCCAGATGTTTTCATTATAACTCCACTAAACGTAGCTCCATTGAAGCAGAAAAAAAATACTGACTGTAGCAAAACTAAGCAGAATTGCGAGAGTATATAGGACAAGTATCTTTGGACTTACGAACAGGAAATAAGAGAGGATACCTCTGTGTCCTGAAAAGTAGTACAGAATAGCAGCCTACTAGCCTTGCACACACATTTAATTCTAAGATTACTATACTTTCAAGTATGATCAGACATCATAGCAAGGTTTGGGTTGAAAGGAACCTGTAATATTATCTACTTCCAACCCCCCTTGCCATGGGCAGGGACACTGTCCACTAGACCAGATCCAATCTGGCCCTGAACACTTCCAGGGATGGCGCACCCACAGCTTCATTGGGCAACTTGTTCCAGGGTCACAGCCCCTTAGGAGTAAAAAACTTCTTTCTTCTATCTAATCTCAATTTACCCTCTGTCAGTTTAAAGCCATCACCCCTTGTCCTATCACTACATATAATGAAAATCAGTGTATCAATAAAAGATGCATGTTTTTATAGTCCACCTACACAATTATATGACATTATCAGTGGCCTACAGAACCTCTGTATTAATCCAAAGAAGGAAAAACAAACAGGAATTGTAAGACCACTTCAATCCCATAAACACATTTGCAGTTTGGAACTAGTATTTCCTAAAAGATACTTACAGATATTTTAGCTATTATAAAAGTAAAAAAAATGTGCAGCCATAAATGTATCTGTAGATTAAAGCTGTTAACTTTATATAGAACAAAGAAGCACTGATTTAAAGCTTTTAAGTGCTCCCTTTGCACACTTAATTTTAAAATTCAATATGAAAACCAAGTAGAGTACTTACAAAATAACAAACATGCTTCCTAATTCAGTCAGTAACTGGAATTTTCTAACTGCAACTGTTACCACTTTTTATTAAATGTAAAACCCCACACTTTCCTTTCTCTAGGAAGTGGAGATAAAAAATAACATCAACTAAAAAACACTGATGGTATTACTACTGTCTATACCTGTAAAAACAAAAGAGGCTGCCTTGACTGCAAACACTCCTGTCAAGAAAGGCTCTAGTAAGTGCTACCTTTGATTACCATCTTCTAATTGCCAAGTTCTACAAAACAGCTAAATATGAAGAAACTATTTGTCATTTCTTATGAGGGTTAGTCTATAAAGCATGTAACTACACAGTATAGCACCACAATACAGTTCCCAAAAAAGGCTCTAAACCAGCCAATATTTATTGTTAATGAAAAATACAGAATACTAATTCAAGTTATTAAATGCTGCAGTAAACCTAAATTCAGACATATCATTAAAAAAAAATAAAATTAGAGAAAAGTTTATTTAGTCTTTGTGGTTATAAGTGAAACTATTATATCTGTAAAAATAAAAAAAATAGGTATTACAATGCCTAAATATTTCCAATAAAACTTGAACTTTGGTTGCACTGCAGCCTTCCAAGCATGTTACAAGGCACATACCGCGTAACACTCTCATCATCTAAGTGATAATGGCTAAATTTTATTATTTATGAGAAATCAGTAATTGGTTAAATAAAAGTTTATTAAAGATAACTCACCACCATCTCTCTCTCTAACTCTGTGAGTATGCATGCTTTTTGCTTTACTGTGCCCTGTGTTGTCACCATATTTGTTTTCAGGGCTATCAGAGCGCCGCAACATTTTATTTGGTGGTGAAGGGTCCGTGGTGTCTCGCATCTTGTCATGACGATGATCACCACCACTGGGGTGACTCTTGGATGAGTACTTAAGAGCCTGTAACAGATCACAAGAGAACAGGCATTTACATTAGATTAGAAGTTACAAAGCTGATGTTAAAATGTCATTTCTAAATTTTAGATCTTTCCAAAACCCTGTTTAAAGTTACTTAACTTTCATTTTCTATTTAAAAAAAATCAGCATTAGTTTTTTAGCAATTTTAATTACTTCCATTAAAGCAACAAGTTCTGTAATTAGAACTCGAACCATTTTTTCCCCACTATTACATCCTACATAAACACTTGCCATTAAGAAAAAAATCACTTCTCATCTTTTCACTTTTGGACTACAGACTTTCAGAGTACATGGGCCACAGCACTTTTGCAATTTTGGGAGAAGCACAAGTCTCTACTTGCTATCAAGAATACAAATAGAAAGCTGCACTGCATCAGTGAAAATTTTGAGTATGTTCTCCATACTGTAGTCAAGGCCACCCGGTTTAACTACTACCATGAACTTCAGTGACATTTTCTTCAGTCCTAGCAACCCTGTAGCAGATGTAACAGAAAAAAAAAATAATAGAATTCTGGGGGCAGACAACATGTGAAGTGACAATTCATTTTGAAGTATTTACCAAAATTACACATTCTGCCTCACTTTAACTAGCTTGATTTTTGCAGTGTGTGTTTCTGAGAGGCAAGTGTTTACATCTGCACAAACCGTCACAGACAGCTGCCTTGGACTGTCAGATTACACTTCACAGTAGCAGTAATAAAGCAAAATGTAATAAAGCATTCAATTCTGTGCCCTGAGGAAAGCAATATCACAGTATATGGCATTCCTCACATTCACACCCTGAGATCTGCCGGATTTTTTTCTGTAGACACAGCAGAGAAATACAGTAGTCATCTCACAGGAACTGAGGTTATTGTCAGTAACTTAAGGATTAGACGGATTCTGAACATACCTAGCAGCTGGCAACTTACAGAAATTAAGCCTTACTAGCAACCCCAGTTATTCAGGATCTAAAACCATGCCCTGCTCAGGTTACAAGGCACAGCAGCAGTTTTGGGGAGAAAAAAGGACTTGGGGAGGGGGGCGGGGGAAGAACAAGATGCCTTTTGTTTTTGAAAGGAAAACACTCACCTCCCCCTGGATCTCCACTCCACTGCAAGTGACCCCGGCTCGCTCTCCCGCCCCTCGTATCGTACCCTCCCCTACTCCTAGGCCCAAGCTCTACACCGGTCGCACTAGGCCTCTCCTCCTCGCCCCGGCGCCGCAGGCTTCGGAAGGGCGCCGGAGCCCCGTTCCCTCCGCTCGCTGCTGCCTCCGCCCCCCGCCTTTGCTCCCCCCCCGGGCTCGAAACGGCATCGAGGGACGGGACCGAGGTGTCTGTGGCACCGCGGCCTGCAGCGGCGGCCTAAGCCTCCGCTGGAGTAGCTCCCCCCCACTTCTCCTCCCCTGCTCCTCCTCCTGGGCCTAGCGGCCGGCGCTTGAGGTACCTGGTAGGGCTGCGAGTCCCCCCTGCGGTCGTGACAGCTAAAGAGAAAGCGAGAGAAAGAGAGAGACGTTAGCGAACAACCGTTACCGGCCACCGGGAAAGGGGGCCCAAACATGGCGGAGGAGAGGGGGGAGACCCCGCGGGGCCAGGGGCCAGAGAAGGAGGAGGAAGGGATTTACCCATCACTGAGTCTCTGCTGTTTCCTCGCATACATTACCATCAATGCCCGGCCTGTGTGTGTGAGTGTGAGGGGACCAGGAAGGGACGGCCGCGGCCGGGCCACAGGCGCCGAGGGGGGAGGAGGGGGACGCAGCGCTCCGCCTCGCCGCCGACCGGGGGCAGGGAAGGGGGAAGGGAGGGAGGGGGCGGCTCAGGCAGCTCGGCTGGGAGCAGCGCTCACGGGCCCATCTCCTCCGCGCACAGCGAGAGGGGAGACGCCAGCAACTCGGCCCCGCGCGCGCTGAGACACTCCAGGAGCACGGACTCCACCGCCGCCGTCGTCTCCACCACCGGTGCTGCTGCCGCCGCGGCTGCCTCCTCCCCCCGCTGCGCCCGCCGCTACCGCCGCCGCTGCTCCTCCAACTACATCCGGGAAACTCGGGCGACGCCGCGCTCGGTTAACGTCGGCTCTTTTCGGCTCTTTCCGACACGCTCCGTCCCCTCTGTCCCCTTTGCTCTCGGGCGACTCTGCCTTCGGAAAACATCGGCTACCTCCGCCGAGCCCAACGCCCTTCAATCTCTCCGTTCGGCAAACATCGGCTCGTTCCGTAACTCTCCTCCCTCCCTCCCTCCCTCCCTCCTCCTCCTCCTCCCCCCCCCCCCGGGCGGCCCGCCTAGTCGTTCTCTGCCGAACACTACCTGTCTTCGGAAAACATCGGTTATTTCCGTAGGGATGTTTTCACGCTCCCGTCAGGGTGGCGCTCTGTTCGGAAACGCTCGGGTATTTCCGTGACCCCTCACCCCGCGCCTCCGAGGCACTGCCGGTCGGAGCAGCCGTTGGCCGGGCGCGCCGGGCTGATTGGCTGAAGGAGCCCGGGGTCGCGCTGCAGGGCCGTGCGTCGCCGCCCGTCGCTTTCCCGCACGGGCGGGCCAAGAGGGAGGAGGGCTACGCTGGGGCAGCCAGCTCTCTCGGTGGGAGCCAGCAGGGCGGGAACGCCAGGCAGGTGGGGGCGATAGGGGGAATTGCGAGAGAAGCAACGAGGCGGGGGGAGCGGCGCCCGGGTGCGAGATAAGAACGGGAACGTCTTCTCTTACCTACTCCCTCCTCCCTTTCCGCCCAGGCACTTGATGTATAGGCAGGAACCATTTTGTGTACTGCTCGTCTTCTGCAAGGAAGCGCTCAGCGGTGAGGTTATTAAAATGTCCCTAGGGCGGTGGCCGGGCGGATCAGGCCCAGCCGCCAGGCCTCTTCAGCGCTGGCGCCGTCTTCTCCAGATCCGTGGTGGCGGGGCCCCTTCCCGGCCCTTGCGGAAACGTTGGGCTGCCGCAGCCCACTGAGGGAGTGAGACGCCGGCGGTAGAGCGGTTCGGGCGCGGGAGGGAGCGAGGGAATGGTGGGTGAGGGGCGCTGACGGCCGCCTCCGGTGAGCAGGCAGCTCGTGCGCGCCTCGGGGCGCGGGAAACTGCCGTTTCAGCGCTCGTGAGAAGGCACCGGCGGCAGATCGGTGTGGTGCGGGTGGCCCCGCGCTGTTTTGAGGGAAGCGGTGTCTGGCTGTCAGTGTGCGAGGAAGATCCCCTTCATCAGAGGCCATGGGGATGGTGGCGGTGACTGCTGAGGCGTCTTTGGGGAAAGGCGCGTTTAGTTATCTGTGATCAAATCCTTGAAGTCTGAGGTATCATTCTGTTCAGAATGGTATTAAGGTATGACAAAACATTACAGAAGTAGTTGATATTGCCGTTAAGGTATCATAGGAGAGACCAGCTTTCGGTAAAGGTGTAGATGCCCCGTTTGGTTCGGTCCCCTTCCTGGAAAAGAGATATGTGGCATGTTAATCTCCATTCATGGTAACTGTCTTACAGAATTTTTCTTCCTTGTTTTTTGTTGTGTGATTTTTGGTTTGGCTTTTTAGAGTGCAGAAGGCTGTTGCAGAGCGGGGACTTCAGTGAGCAGTGGAAGACTTTTGGGAGGATGACTCAGCAGGGAGCTGTTCTTCAGGGTTACAATAATGAGCTAGTGAAATGCATTGAAGACCTGTGTATGCAAAAAGAAGAACTGAACAAACAAATCCAGCAAGCGGAAGAGGAAAAAAATAAACTCCAGCATGAAATCCAGATCCTGAGTGAACAACTGGAGTGTGTATGTGAAAACCTGGCCCAAAAGGTAGCTTCACGGAATGAGCTTGATGCAATTCTTGCTGAAACTGAAGCTGCTTACATGAAGATTTTGGATAGTTCTAGAACTTTACTCAATGTCCTGAAGAAAGAGGTGGGAAGCTTAAAGCATACACCGGAACTGAAAACCAATGTAACATGAAACAGTCAAAAGTTTGGACTCCACAGTGCTAAAATTCTACTAGGTGAGAAATGTGCTTAGCCACAGAACTTTACATCAACAATATAAGCAGAGAGGGATTTTTCTTCCAGCCTTTCTGTATGTTTTGTTACTGTTTTTAAATGCATTAGAAAATAGATGAAAATAAAGTTGCCCTTTTGCTGTTAAAAAAGACCAATTATTTAAACACTACAAAGCGTTATTGCAAATAGGTAGTTGAGGCAGATGTGATACTGTTGATTTTGATACGTCAGTTTTGAGGCTGTTCTGAAGAAAAAGGAAAAATACCTTTTTTTTTTTAATTGGTCATTTTTGGATGGCTGCCAGTGAATTCCCATTTGATTGAAAACTGGTGGATGCAAGTATATCAGGTACCTTCCTCTAGGGGTTTGGAGTTTGGTCTGATGCATGTATAAAGATAAGTTCTGTGTACAATCATCTCTTAATTACCTGGATTAATGGAAGGGTAAGGTGAGAAAACATGATTAATGCAAGGTTAAGACTGTATATGGTTCCTGCATCTTCTGAAGTTGTGTTCAAAAGCCTTTAGAAAGGAGGCACACTGTAATGAAAGACAGGGTTTGCTGCAAGTGCATGCCTCTGTCATGCAGGGGACAGCAATGCAGGCAGCCACACCATGTAAACTCAAATTAACTAAGCTACTTATGGATAAAGAAAAGGTGACTGTCTTTAAATAGTGTCTGTAAGTCCTGAAGAAAATGCTGGGGTTCAATCAAAATACTAAGAGATAAAACAACGCCAAGAAGATAATCTTTGCTAAGAACAAATAGTAGAACTTACGGAAACCTGATTTTTAATGGCCTTTAGCTGTATACTGATCTGTCAAATGTACTATGATTGTGGAGAATAGTGAATAACCTGGAATGGCGAGAAATAAAAATGAAGTTATATTAGAAATAGTTTGTAGCTGTCAGACACTCTTACAGATGAGGTTAAAATAGAACCTAGTTTAGAGATAAGGGAGGAGCAACAGCATGGCAGAAATTTCAGTATAATCCTGTTTTCTATTTCTAGTTGTTAACTAAACCTCTCTGTGTTTGTATGTGTGTACATACATGCGTATTTTGTCCTGCTCGTTCATGTGTTATAGCAGTAACTTTGTTTTTAAACTGTATCTTGCAGTCAAATCTTCATTCTATACGAAGGAACTAAATTGAAAGAAGCACAGTTAACCTCCTTCCTTGATAACTGTGTCTCTCAGGTGCAAGTACAAGGGGTATGTAGATACGAATAGTTTCAGTAATAGCTTTTCACCAACAGTATGGAGCAAATTTTGTGTTCTTCCAGTTGCACGCTACATCAGGGATTAGTGTGAATGAGCTAATCGGCAATTTACTTGTATGGTATTTCTGCTGGCTTTCCTTGAGTAATGCTGAGGTGATAAATAATCTCAGAGGTTCTGCTCTTGTTGTAGCACTACAGTATTCAGGACTACCTTGTCTATATTGAAATGAAACACAAAAATGTTGATATTTTTTAGTAGCAAAGAAGTGATTTATTGGACTGGATGTTTCTTGACATACTCATCTCTTAGCCTCATAGTAGTAACTAATTTGCATCAAAAAAGGAAGACTCAGGAAAAGGCATTAACTAAAGAGCAAGGATTTTTTTTTTTTGTTTTGTTTTTAAAGAATCACGTATATATAAACTGCTGCTTCTTATTATCTGGAAGGGAACTTGAAATTGTCTATGTGGAAAAAAGATGTAGGAAGCTCATTTAGAAGACTCATTTATACAGAACAGCACAGTTAATGTCTTATTAATCTCAGACAATAATTACAGGTTTGTTTGCCTTAGAATATTTGTAGATTATGGAAAATGCCGCTTCTTGTTGACTTAGGCTGTTAAAAGTAGAGCTTTAAGAGAAGCCTTGTAAGTTTTTAAGGAAATCTACTTTGTGACCATTATTACATCTAAGTGTAGCTGGTACAGTGTTAAAACTGAAGTACTGGAGATAGGCTGTTTTGGGTTTTTTTTTATGTTACGAAACTAAGGGACAAAAATGTAACTGTTAGCTTTACACACACCAGGGCCTTCCAACTTTCAAAGAAAAAGTTGGAAAGCTGTTAGAATTCCATTTAGTGATGCTAATTTGTAAAATTTCTGTTTAAATTGAGGTTCATAAGTGGAGAGCAGAAATATCGTGTATCTGGGGTTGGCCTATTTGTAGAACTCCCAAGTGTGGCAGCCATTGTGCGCTAAGTGCACCTGCAGAGTTGTTACTCAAAAATAGTTCTTATCATTATGTTTTGTATTAACCTGAATGAACTTCCTGTGTCTTTTTATTGAGGTGGTAAACCTTTTTCAGGTAGTCTAAGTCTTGTCATAAATAGCTTTTCTTAAGCAGCTTCAGTTTGTTTAGAATAGAACACATGCAAACTAAATTAGTACACAATATTGTTAGAACAGAAATGATAATTTACAGATTACAGCAGCTCCGTAGGGCTAGCCTGCAAAGGAAAGTTTGCCTGAAATAAGTCGTATGATAAAGTATCATACTTACTCCTGACTTATTTTTTTATATTGATTTTATATGGCATTCTATGTTAGATCAATAAATTTATTTGGGTGCTTGAACTCTAGGAGCCTTAATGACAGAAGTTCAGGTTACCTAACTGTAGTGGCTGATCTAAAGTGCTGTGCTGGGTGTCTTGTAGCTTGTCTGGTATGTGAGGAGACAGTTCTTGAGAAACTCTGACCTGTGCTTGATTGAAAGCTCTAGTGAAATGTATCTAGAGCACTGGATTCAATTTCCTGAATTTGTATAGTGATTCCTTCACCTTGTTTCCAAATAACAACACATAACTGGAGGAGAGATGGTCATTACTAGCTTTTATAGCAATACTTGTTAATATGTATGTACCTAGCATGTACAACTCTGGTGGTCAACAGATTTTTCAAAACATCCAAGTGTTGACCCCTGCCAAATAAACTAAGTTTGTTATGTATGATAGAATTCGGTGATTACCAAAGAAACTGCTTATGGGTGGTATGTTGAAGTAATTTTCTGTATAGAGGTGATTATACAAACCACAAGGTGAAATCCCATGTATAAGCAGTTGCTCACTATCTGTAACTGTCTCTGCAGAGGCAGTTACCCTTCAGTTCCCTTTGGGTACCTCCCGCATGCAGTTTCTGGTAATCACCTTAACAGGAATGGAGGTGAGTGGACTAGGGTGGGATCTAATTTCTGGGGTGGAGACTAAAGAGAAGTATGGATGTGGTGTCCTGGTTTGGGAAGACGAGCATTAGGGGGTGTGAGCTACCAAATAAATGAAATTTTAGAAATAACATGAGGTTCACGTGAAGTCTGGACTTTTACCCCTTCTTTACATTCATTGACAGGTAAGCTATGGAGGCAACCTGCATTTTGCTTCCTCTGTCTGCCTTTTTTTACTTCTTGGCCACACAGACTTGCATGCTCAGATGTGCTGTGGCTGGTTCTAGCCAAAGGATGTGGAATCTGAGCCTCCTGTTTGCTGGGTAAGTATGATGCCAGGTTCACACAGAACGCATTACTAGTGTTTCTTATCCTGGTAGATCTCCTGTGAAAAGTAATTGGTGAATGACCTGGGCCTTACAAAGAATATCAAGTTCTGTCAGTGTATTAGATGCACCCGATGTGAGATTTTTAGGAGGAGCCTTGGAGATTTTAGGCAGAAGGGTAGCAATTTGTTGGTGAATGCAAAAGATGTGTTTCCTTGGACTAGGAAGCCTTCAGACTAGGAAGACCAGACATCTTCAAACACTCGAAGAACTGTCCATTCAGACAGTGAAGCAAGCTATAATCTAAATCCAGATGATTGGGTTTTGGATTGCAATTTCAGAATTGAGTATCAATTCCATGTAGGTCTTGTGGTATCACTGTGTCTCGCTCCAAATGGATTAAGTGGATTAAGCTAAATTGGAACAAGGTACTCTTAATTCTGCAACAAGAACATTCAGAGTATTGTTAGCAGGAGGATCTGCAGTCTACAGTTAATTCATTGTGTAGAGTCTCGCACAGAAGACCAGTATCTATTACTCCTTAGATGATTTTGCTTGTTAAGAGAAATTGGAGTTAGTAGGTGTAGTTCGTGGCAGTTGGTGAAATTATCCTTAACTTGGAGACGCAGCCTGTGGCAGCTGCTAAAATTACCTTTGAGTAGATCCTTTGCTTTTGGGGTTTTATGCAAGAAGTAAATAAAAGAGTTCGTCTAGGGTTTTTCCTCTTCCCCACCCCTTTTCAGTAGTGAACAGAGAAGTATCAATAGATGCTTTCATATTGATTTGTTTTTGATGGATGTATGTGTTTTTAATATAGATATTTATATCTTTTTTATAATATTTTTTTTCTCTGGAGGAAGGACAGATTAGCTTTTGGGTTAGTTAAATTGTTTTGTGTCTGCTGTGTAACAGGGGAGATAGGGGGTGCGTCCGGCACAGTATCTGCTTCTCCAGCAACTGTTCAAAGGCTTTTTTGAACTGGTAATATATTGAGGGTTTTTTTGGTTTTTGCCCTTGGTTTTTGCTTTATAAATATCTTTGATTTCAGTTGCCCCAGAGTGGTCCTTGATTGTTGTCTTCCTCAGTTGGTTTTCAGATAAATTTTCATTCAATATCTAGCTGTGAAAGCTAAATGTGTGCAGGTCACAACTTACTTGCATTTTAGCTGTTAATAAAACATGATGGAGAGGTTCAGACATGCAGAAAACACAGCTGTATATTATATTTGGTCACTCATAGCTTTATCTTACAAGATCTGTGTCAAAGTAGTTCAGTATTGTGTAATTTTACAGTAACATGATGTTAGAAGAAGTGGGGCTAATAAAACTCATAGTCTTTTCAAAAGTAGATTTGCAAGATCTGGTGGGGTAGAACAATCTGAATTTTTATTTTGTCTATTTGTACATGACCTGACTATCAATATGCTGCAGTAACCACTACGGTAAGTCAGTAAGTTTTAGTACAAACTTGGGTATCTTGCTTAGCTGTGCCATTAAAAATAACATAGTAAAAGCTTTGCATTTTGATTGTAGCAAGCGTGTTGCTTGTTACATCATTGAAAGCTTTTAAGTATGCTGAATTTGAACATTGTAAATGGGGAAATGTTACTCTTGGAACAGGGTTCATATGCACTGGTGGAAAATAGGCACGTATAGACAGAGATCATGTTCAGGGAAAGGCTTTTGAGAAAAGTCATACTGCACTCTGGAGGTAGGATTGATCGTGATTGCACTTCCTGTGATGAGAGCTTCAGTTTTGCTTGCACCTTACTTCCAAGGCATATGCAGTTATGTAGGATGACTCCTCTCTTTTCTTACCACCACTTGTGTTTTATAGAATATGTGTACTTGGCTCTGAGGGATTTATAGCAGTGCTGAGTTTTCTCATTTATTACCTCTTTAGAGTCAGACACACAGCTTCCTGCAGTGGCCAGCCTAATTCAAGGTGACAGAAGCATTAGGAAAAGACTATAAAACGAAGTAAGAGCCTGAAGAATTTTTAACACTTAATTATAAACATTTTTAAAAGTAGGATATTGAATATACTGGTCGTGGAGCATTTTAAAGTTAAATCTTCATAGGTGTTATTTTTTTGAGCTTCATATGCGTAGGTTCTCATGCTCCAGTGAGAGCTCTTGAGGTTTTTCCATTTATATGTGGTTTATTGAGAACACTTTCCATCATAGTCCTTGACAGATCTGTAACTTACCTTTTTTTTTTTTTTAGCCACTTCATATAGTTGACTTGGTTGAGCGTAGTAAAAATATATTTTCAAATCTCCCTATTTGTATTCAGAATCATATGAAATTATTATTTGTACTAGTACTTTTGTTGTTACAGGGTTATTAACAGGTCAGTTCAGCTAAGAGACCCATTCTGACTGGGCTTGTCTTTATTCGAGGCAGAATTCTTTTTGTATTCTGAAGCTTTCATTTTTTTTAAAGCCTCTTTTTTCTTGTACAGTAAGAACACTTTGAGTTCAAAATCAGCATGACAGACTCCTGTGATGAGTTTTTTCAGTATAGTTAGTATTCAGGGCTGAATCATACTCTGTCAGGTGTTTGGAAGCAAAAACTAGCAGTAATTCTTCATATGCTTATGCAGTTGTTCATTCAGTAACAGAAATCCTGCTAGAGATTTGTGCTGCTTGCTGTGCAACAGTATTTGCTTGCTTTATTTGCTTCATGAACCCAAGGTCTTTCCTCAACATCTGCTGCTGGCAAAAAGATGATGGGTATCTCATCCCTTGGGGTGTGGGGCAAAAGAGGAGCTGCTGTTCTAGAGACTGCCCATCTGTGGTAAGAGAGGAGCATCTTTGTTAGATGGGCTCATGGTAGTGTTGTGAGATTCAAACCAAGGGTTATAATGGTCATAGTTTACTGTTGCACTGAAGCAAGCTGAAAAGAAGAAAACCCTCTCCATGGTGTCAGTCACAAGGAATGTGATAACCTGACTGGAAACAGGTTATTTTAAAGTACAGGAGCTCGGGTACATCCAGAAGCAGTGTAGCTGCTGCAGTGCTGGGCCCAGCAAGGGTTAATTTGCCTGGCCAAAAAGCAGTCAACCATGTGGACACACTTGTGAAATTTTGTGCACTCAGGAGTCACTGAACTTGCTAGAAAAGTGTAACCTGTTTCTGTTCTTGAAACTCAAGATTCTGGCTTTTAGTGGTATGCAGCATTAGATAAGACTACAAGAAGGATATTTATTTAAAATTCTGTTCCTTTTAGGGCTTTTCTCTGAAGCCTGGCATGTTTTTGCTTTAGGTTCATGTTGTTAACTTCAGAAACGTGTGGCCAAGGGGAAAAATAGGCCCAAGTTCCATTGAAGCCCTTAAGTGGTTTGTATTCACTGTGTAGTACACAAAATTCCTGCTTAGATGCTGTCTAATCCTTTGGTCAGGTTGCAAGTCTTGTGGTGCCCCTTAGTAGTTTAAATGGTTTGCAACAAGTGTTGCTTGTTCAATTTGGAATGTATTTTATTTTTTGTTTGTTTTTTTAATGAGGTATTTCATTGAGGCCTCCCATGGCACTCTGCCATACACAGTCATGTACATCTGAATATATGGGTTTTCTTTGGGAATCTCAGAAAGAAACCTGTACTGCAACAGGTTAACTGAAAGAAGATTTGGGCTTATGCCATTTCTGATTTTATTTTTAAAAGTGTTTTAAAATGCTGAGTGTGTGTGTGTGTATGTATATATATATATAGGATATATAAACAAGTGCTTTCAATCAACAAATCACCATGTATCTTACAGAAAATGTTAGTATCTTCATCTCCCTTGATAAACAGTGACACTTTGTAGTGAACTGCCTCAAATGAGGCACAGATGTAAGAATGGAGGCTTTGCTTTTTCAGTCTCAGCCGAATGCTGTGACTTGGACTGCTTCCCAGGGATTCGTGTCCTATTTGGTGTTTGACATAAACCAACTGGATTATGCCTCCTCGACCTGTGTGTTGGGGGAAGCAATAGATATAAATGACTAGTTGCATACTTTTTTGCTACTACTCGCTTCACATCATACGCAGCATCAGGATAATGTTTAAAAGCGTTACTCAGCTCTCCATGGATACACCTCTCATGACAATGTAATCCTGTTCTGAAGCAGCTACTATCACTTCCCAGACCTGCTCTCTCCAAGCCCTTATACACAGGTGTTTGGGAACTGACTGTAGGAGATGGGTCTGAGTAACAGAAAGAACTTTCAGTATAGCTGCTAATTACCTTTCACAAGCCTAAACTTGTTCAGATAGCTTGTGTTTACAGACCTGCTGTTTGGTCTGTAAAGCATATCAACATTTTCAATATTTCAACAGACTTTTTATTACTTTTATGCTAGTCTATGTAAGACCAACAGGTATTTATACCAACACCTTTTAAGGGTTTTCTAGACATCAAGGCTCCTTGGTGTTTTATTACAGTAGAGGATCTGAACTCTATCTATAATGGCATACAGAATCATAGAATAGTTAGGTTTGGTTAAGATCATCAAGCTCCAGCCCCCTGCCATGGGAGGTACACCATACACTAAACCATGTCACCATGGGCAATTTAAGTAGGCTGGTCATTGAATTCCATTAGGTTGTGCACCCTCTGCTTTTAGTAGCCCCCACAGGCTTCCTAGGGTATAAAACCTCACTTGTACCCCTATCCTACTCTTCCTGCTACCCAGCTTTTGTTTCCCCCATTTCCTAGGCCATTGCTCACAGTGTTGTTAGTTACCCCAAGCTGCTGCTCTTCCATGTGGTGGGTGAGAGATCCTTTCAGTATCTTCTGGCACACTTAGGAAAAATGTTTGCAAAGGTAAACAGATTTCATTCAGTTTGATAGTGCCAGAAAAGTTATGGTTGGATGAGATAAGAATATTATATGGTAGAGAAACAACAGGCACTTGATCTGGGAGGAGTTTCATCCTATGAAAACTCCACCCTAAAATTCTTGTAGCTTGAAGTGATGGATGGAAGTGATGTTCATGATACACTGCAGAGATTATAGGAAGTGTATTATGTTTGTCAATGAGAATGTCCTTGTCTTTGCAAATGCTGACTTTGTTATAGTCTTCTGCGAATAAAGAAGATCTATATGGGATGTTCTAATTTAATTAGTATTAAGACTGTGTGCAGAGTGACATGAGTTTCTTCCAGAAATGATTGCACTCTGATAAAAGACTATAACTCAACTTCATTGGTGAAGCTGTTAGAGGTCAGCTGTGTAATTCTTGAAAGCTCTGAATGCAACCTGTATTGCGAAGTGATAAACATGTCCTATGATAGAGTGGAGTATGCTCACAGTAAGGCTACTTGTGAAAAGTTTTGTCAAGACATTGTATGTATTCAGCAATTTTGTTTGTAATCCTGCTCTTATTTTAAAAACCAATATATTCCACAGTAAGGTGTGCTAGAGAGAAACATCCCAGACGCCTTTGTCTGCAGAGAGAAAGGAGAGGCAATTAGAAGTCTGCATGCTGTGAAATCTCTGGGTACCAACAGTGTCTGCACAGACTTCTGTAATGTTTTCAGCAACAATTGGTTTTCCTGTTGTCTGGGGTGGCTGAATGCAAACGTAGTTTTTGAAAGAGGACAGTAGCTCAGTTATTTTTACCCTGGCTAAAATCCTGCTGGTTTGCCTAAAGGTTTCTGGTTTTGTTTGCTGGTAGCAAAGTCTTGGTGACCAACTGGCTCCTCCAGACCAGACAAACTTTTCTTTTATTAGCACACATGGTTTCATCTCGACAAAGATGACAAAGAAAGGGCAGACTTCTGATAATGTAGTGAAGGAACCTGGGGCAGAGCAGTGTCTGGTACTGACCTCCCGCCAAGAGGAGGAAAAGCACTACAGGACAGAATTGCTGCCCTTGGTCTGAATTGAGCAGAGTTGCCAGTGAGAGGGCTTTTCTCCTTTTCTTTCTTTTCTTAAATTCACTTCCTCCTACGTCATTACTGGGCAGAGTAGGGGAAGAACTTTCTTTCTCTTTGAAGGTATGAATAATAATAAATGGGATAATTTGCTCCAAAGAAAGCCAATTGTATTGAAGGGGAAGGTGAAATAATGAAATGCTGAGTTTGCTTGTCATTGTGAAGCAATTATTCTTCCAGTAGTTACACTCCTGTGTGCAGTTTCTTGGTTGCAAGTCTTGCCTAAAACATGGATTTTTTTCCTTTTTTTTTTTTTTTTTTTCCTCAGACCTGTCCAGTTTGTTGGTTTTGTGTGTTTGGGTTTTTTTGCGGTTATTTTTGGTTTGTTTGGTTTTTTTTTATGTGACCTTAATAAGGTAGTGCATATTGAAATTTGTCTGTAAGTTTGTTAAAAGTCCTTTTCACTGTTTTACTATGCCATGTATTATTACATTGATGTAGCTAGAGCGAAGCTTGGTTCTCAGACATTAAGATGAGCCTTTTGACTTAAATTACATTGCTATAGCTTTAGGTGTTAGTGAGGTCGGCAATGACCATATGCAACAAGGTGTAATTTGACTTCTGTGAACTTAAATTAAAACTTCCCATGTCACCTTGCATGAACGTTTTTGTTACAAGTAACTTCTGCATTTGGGTGTTTGGTGGGAAAGCATTGACAAATGTTTTAAAGATGCATCAAAAGTAATTTGTTTGGCTACCAGTACGTTTCCTGGATAATCTCATCCAGGAGAGATTTTAAGTGCAGTACCTGTTCAGAGTGTGGATGTTCAGGGCACAGCCCAGCCTCCATTTCCCAAGCCAGTCATTCCCACCATGAGTGAGCCAGTTGGTTTTGCAAGGACCATGAGACTGCCATGTGGGTGCTTGGAAAGCACAGGTGATTAAATAATGCAGGCAATGTATGCCTTACAGAAACACCCCAGGCAGGCTGGCGGTGAGGCTGCCAGAAGGACTTAGGAGTCTCTTCTCTGTTCTGCATTCTGCAGATTCATATGCTGCCCAACTTATTTGGTGCTACCTCTGTTACATTGAGATTCTGTTAAACTGTGAAATTATGATTCAATTTGTGGCTAAAATAATCTCATTAGCATGAACAAAGCTCCTAAAACCAACCAAAGTAGCTGTGCAGTGTAACTGGAATTTGAAGTGTTGAATTTCTGCATCTGTAAGTTCTCACACTAGTGCTATGTCCTGTATGGTAGCAAAGAAGGTAACAAAACTGATCTTAAAATTTTGCAATGAGTTTTGAGATAATTCTAAGAATTTAGTAAGTGTCCAAGAGGGTTTTACACCACAAGGCTTACTGAAAGTTAGAGGGTCTTGTTCTCTGCTTCCTAATGCTCTGGACTTTAAGATTCAAAATTCTTGGTGCATTTTTCAAAGGCCTGGCTCCTGAAATCAAGGCATTTTCTTTGTCTCCCCCTTTAAATTTATGTTTCTATTTCTTGTAAAGAAAATATAAAAAAGCTTTGAAATACAAAAGCTAGTAAACATGAAAGGCCCAAAAATGCAAATATGAACAGTTCTAGATCTTTTCCGTGACTTAACAACAGTCACACTTTGTGCTTGGCCTGATACATCTTTTTGAATGTTAAGGTGTTGGTTATGTTTGAAGTCCTATAGAAAATTTCACCCTGTTATACTTCAATCAAATGAGAGGCAGTTATGATGGCTTTAAGAAAGGCATTCTTGTAATCCATGGTTGTAGGTGCTGTAGCACACAGCTTGTTTTCTTTACACAAATATTTAAATTCATGTTTTACTATACTCAGCAACTTCAGCCAGCTTTCTCCAGTCACCATGTCTTATTCACATGTGTCAGGAAGCCCCTTCCAGACCAGCCCAAACATGCTCTGCCAGTGTCATGGAGCAAAGTATGGTTTAGAGACTGAGCTCTGGAGCTTTCAGGCCAGCAGAAGCTGGAAGCCCTGTGGGGTGGCAAGGGAAGGGAAGGCTGCCGATTCATGGGAGAGAGAACATCCACTACATGGCCTCTCTTCTGCCAGAAGAAATATCAGCCTGGCATGATGCTTCCCAGAATTGGGAATGTTAGAGGAACAAGCAATTTCAGGGCTGGAAGAGGGTCTAAGGGACCTCCTAACATCACAATATATTTAACTCACGGAAATGAGTACAGGAAAGGTAAATGGAAGATGATGGAAGAGAAGGGTTTTCTAATACTTAACAGAGCTTTCTTTGGAGTCTGAAAGGCCAAAAATATCACATCATCTAGCTGGAGACTGATGATGGGATTTAGGAATGAAATAATTTATCAAACTGGTGCTAATGATAGAAGTAAGTACACTGTATAAAGGGCAGGAGGGAGATGATTTCAGTAAAACTGACACTGAAAAAGAGAGGGTGAGCTGCTGAGAACATCCCAGAGGAATTTTCCTGAGAGTGTCACAAGAACTGGCAAATTGTCCAAGTTTTCAAGTGTTTTTTATTTAAAAAAAAAATCAATTTAGTATCTACCATGAATAAGAATTTATTGCAATAGAAATAATTAAATCCTCAGCAAATGAAGATGAATTTTTATGCCATTGCACAGTTATTCTCGACAAATGCTTTTAGTTTGGCCCAAACAATATAAAGGAGGCTTTGTGTGTACCATAATATGCAATCTAGACCTGAATGATTTGTTTCAGTCATCACAGAGGGGACAATAAGTGGGAACATGACAAAAATAAAACAATGAGTAGTGCTGCACCTAATTTTGACTTCCATATTTTTTATAATAAATCTCATGGTAGTTTGTGGTTTCCTTCAGTCACCCCCGATTCATGTAGTAAATAAGAATCTAGTATTTCATAACAGAAAAACAAGCTTCTAGTTTTCATGCTTACAAGAAGACCTTAACTCAGACCAAGAAAAGGAACCAAAAACATCTTTTAAGGGCAAATTTGTAAAGTTTTAACTTAAAAACTAAAATCTGCCGTTTTCCTCTAAAAAAAAGCAAAGGTGTAAATAATAAAGCTTGATCCTGCTATTAGAGCTCAGGTCAGTGTTTATAGAGTGTTAGTTACTCAGAGATTGCAAAGCCTTGTATCCCGTCGTTTTCTTTCCTTAGCAACACTCTCTTAGAGCCTTGAAAACAACATGCCTCTGCCCTCTATTTTACTTGCTTCTTCCTTCAGCAGATGCTGATGAGCCCAGCGTCTGATTTTAGTTTTGATCTGGAATAACTCCAAGGGCGTGCACAAAGCCATCCTGCTTCTTCCCTCCTAACAGGGTGGTGGTGGGGAGGGGAGTCAGGACTATTGTTCTCCCTCCTTGTGTCCCTCCTGCAGCAGCAGCCAGCATTGTTCCTTTTTATTTACTTCCCCTTTCTGTAAAGCAGCAAGGCATGCAGCAGAGGGATGCAGCTCTCCTTGTTAGAATAATGAGCTGGATTTATGAGAGAAGGACACAGTGGAGGAGAGGTCTCCTTGTGCAGTGTTTACCACTCAAGGTTGGGCACCCACCCACTGCTGGCAGTCCAGTGCTGGGTCTCCCTACTGGCTCATGCTCTCAACCCCAGCTACCCAGGCAGGCTGGAGGGCCCTCAGCTAACTCTTCAAACCTTTGCACCTCAGTGAAAATGTACAGACATATGCAATAAACACTGTTTCCCTTCATGTGGTGTACTTCACAAGTTGTACATTCCACGTTAATACTCAAAGTTTGATTCAAGTAATAAAGGAAAGGGGAAAATTTCACCTTGGACCTTTCCTTACCAGTAGCTAAGTGGAAATTTTGGCTTATAAAACGCTCCTCGAGCAAGTTTGCTGTGTCCCTGGAATAGTGAAATCCGGTACAGTTTTGTTCCACTCCTGCACTGGTGGAAGTTCTGCATTACTTTTAGGAAAGGCTTATGAATGATGAGCAAGGAAACGTTTTTCTCCCAAGGAAAATGTTATGAGTATCTTTTGTTTATCTCATTTCCTTGGTATCTTCATGGCAAAACATAGTGCGTACCTGGGGAGTTTCTGTTAAGGCCCATTTAAAATGCATGTAGACATATTTAAAAATACATTTAAGCTTTTAAAATGTCTTATACAAGCAAACAAAACAAAAGAAAGATCGCTGTCAATTCTGCTAGTTGTGTTTCTGCCAGGCACTAGAATCAAACACCAAACTTCCACAAGTTGCAGCTGCCTGCACTTTCCAGTGCAATGTTTGTGGTTGCCTTTATGAAACACACTGTACCCATCGCTGGTCTTTGCTAACACGATGGCATTTGTAGTGCCTTGAATGCAATCAAATCTTTCTTTACATCACTCACCAAATCTATAAGTATTTTTTGTTTGGGAGCAGATTAGTTTGAAGAATTCATGTTTAGTAGCCTTCCACGTTGCAAACTTCATCAAAAGCCTCAATGCAGGCAAGGAGCTCACAGTGTAACAAAGCCAGTGAAGTGAAAGCAATAAAAGAATGAAGTTACATATTACAAACTGACATGAAAATGGCCTGTAACCATTGGCTAACATGGTGCCTCATACCACCCACAGGAAAAAGCAAATCATCATCCAACGTTTTCTACCACCTTCACATTGTCTCAAATGCTTTCAACATACTCTCAGCTGGAACATTTGCCTCCGTCTTTTGCATACACACAAAAGCGGTGCAGGACCCAGTTTCACCCACCCCATTTTCTCATTGCAAAGGCTCAGTGTATTTTTGGCTTGGCAGATTAGCAATCCTGACTGGCACAAAGTTGATCCATGTGGAAATCTACCCTCCTTTTACAAAGTTGCATTCCAGAAACCCAGAAAGAACATTCCCCTTCATTTTGTAAGGCGGGAGAGAGGTGGGGAGGGCAACCCGTGAGCCCTGGCCCCTGTGCTTTGCAGCCAGAAGAACTTTGGTGCTTATTGGTACCTGATTTCTCCATGTTCACCTGGAAACAGAAAGCACCTAAAAACCGATCCAAACCACAGATTTATCCTTCATAACTCAGTGTTTCAATATGCAAATATACAACCTGCTTTTTTCTGCCTCCAGAGTGATTTCACTAATGGACATGCGACGTTCCCATAGGAATTGCTCAGTGTTAGTGCTGCTGTGTGCAAGGGTGATTCATGGGGAAGAGATTCAGCTGTAAAATGGATAAATGGTTAAAACACTGTGCAGTGTGCCTCTCTCCTAAACAATCATGCTATACTTGCTTTCCCTCTCTCTTCTCAAAATTGCTGCCTTGGGGAGGTAAAGAATTACCATTGCCATAAACCGTAATCAAGATCAGATGTGCAAAGAGAAAGGCCTTGCTCAAATATCAAAGGGGACTTAAACTGGCAAAACAGAGCAAGAGAGAAAAATCCTGAGGGAATCACAGATGTAATTTATGACTGACCTTCATTTAACTGGGAAATGTGTGCTCTTGAATGGCAACACTCCCGTGAATCCATGTTTGGTTTTGTTTCAGCTCATTGGGAATCTTTGCTGCAGTGGTATTGAGCTAAGGCCCCGAACAATGAGCCGGGGATGAGGAATCCCGTATGCATTCCAGAAACATTTTTCTATACTGAACTTGTCTCAGCAGTGACAGTGCCCAGCTTTGTCATCCCCTCTGCCACAGCACTGCCTTCTGGGGCTTGCTGCTTTGTGTTTGCATCATTGCTTGCCTAAACGACTCCACATTTTCTGCATTCCCATAACCCAGTTGTCTGGATCTGGGAGAAAAATGAGGTAACAACTTCAAGGGGATTTTTGCCACCGCAGGAACAGTTGATATCTGGATGACCTCTCTGTTGTCCAAGGACCAAGCATTACGAGAAAAAACATGCATACTGAATCTTTGCAGTCAAATACAAAGCCACGGCATCGCGGTGTCTCAGCCTCCCATGTGCTGCCTCCCTTTTTATGTTTCACACGGTAAACATTTGACTTGGGACCCTCCACATGTCAAAACAGTTTTAATTAAAATCTAGTTCCAAACTTACCTTTGTCATGGATCCAAAGTTCACACTGAACTTTGAAGAAATTCAGATCCAGGTTTTCATCTGTATTTCATGGCTCCATTCCAGCTATAGTTTAAAACAAAGATGCTTAGCTGCTGTCAGCTGAAGTACAGTACTGTGTTGCCCTGGGTTCCTCTCAGATATGCTGTATTAAAGCAAATTCTCATTATCTCAGAGTTATGTTCTGAAATCTTTTTAAATTCCTGTTGAACACTGATGAAGAAGTTTATTTTCTACATTCTACTTTGCCTTTATCATGAACTGGAAGGAACAGTGAAAAGAGCAGATTGTCAGGGAAGCCTGTAGAGTTGCCCATTCTGAAGAAACCTCTCATCAAGACGGTAGCTATTAATATACACTTCTTGTCTCATAACCAGAAACAGATAATCTGTCATAGAAGTCACAACTTCTTCACAGTTTCCCTTCTCAGCTTCCTCTGTGAACAGCTGTCAATGTGTGTATGCATGTAACTTAAAAAAAAAACCCCAACAAACACATAGATTTGATGTGTGATGCAAACCAAACTGGTCTTTTAAACAGAGCTTTTCCAGGTAGAAAACCCTTTGGATTTAATTAAATGGGAGTGTTCAGATTATTTTTCATCGTTGCAACATGTTGTTTTGCAATACAAAATATGTCCATTTACAGTAAATACAGCGATGTCTGCAACAAATTAACTTCAGAGTTTTGGAAACACAGATGGTATTTCTTGCACTTTCCCAAAGGGCTACATTTGCTTGAGAGAAAGCAGAAACTTTAGCTATTCTGTTATTTTTAGGAGTTTATTCATCCCCATCGTTTCTACTGCACTAAGAAAAGGTAATATCTGATTCCCAGTTTATCAGCTATCAAGCAAGGAGGTTAAACAATATCTTTTGTCACTTCCAGTATGTTCATGCTGCCTTCAGCATTTAATTTTGAAAACCAGTACATTTGTGAAAGAAGTTATGTACACCGAAAGGGAAGTCTCACCATCCAACACATTTTGTAGAGGAAAAAACAAGCATCCATGGTGTGACATAAGAGCTAACATCATCGCTACAGCTTGTCCCTAGAGCCCCATCATTCCTTTGGACTCCCTTCTCCGCAGAAGCCGCAGCGGCTTTCCGCCAGGAGGTGGCACGATGCTCCCGATCTCCCGGTGCTCAGGATGGTCCTGCCGCCCTTCCCCGCTGCCTCCCGCCGGGGCTCCCGCGGCCGGGACTCAGCGCCGCAGCCTGCTGCTGCTCACGATGGTCCCCAGTTTGCTTCCAAATGATGAGGCCCTCAGAGACCGGATTGTCACAAGCTGCAGGTCGTTCCTCTTTTGCACCTTTTCCCTTTCTTTTTCCTCCTTTTTTTTTTTTTTTTTTTAGAGAGAGATATTTCCCATTTAAAATAACTGAGATAGATCTTATCCTCTGAAAGTGCTAAAAAGAGCATGAAAAATAGAGTGGGACCAGTCTTTTTTTACACACTGAACACACATATGAATAAGCATGTGTAACATTTCACAGCAACCTGGGCTTGAGCTTATGCTCATGATACCTTAAACGTTTTCAGAGTTTTCACCCCTCCTTATGTTGCAATGCATTTGGTTCAGAACACTCCAGTGAGGGCAGAATTGCTGCGTTCTCTAAACAGAGGGGATGATTGAAGCATACAGCTTGCAGTAGGGCCTGCATTCGTCCTGCCTTTTCACAGGCATCTAAGTGAGAGGGCTAACTTAGAAGCCAGCTTGTCTGCTTCCCTCTAGAGTCGATGGATAGGTCTGACACCTCCAAAGAGTGATTCAGCTCACACAGCTATCAAAAACTCCATGCAGTTAACCACACACAGAGGGGAAAGAAAGAAAAATCAGACTTTGGGGGCAATAAAATACAACATATTTTTTTGTACCTCCATAATTGTGTGCTAACTGATTCAAACTCAGCACTGTAAAGTAAAAATTACTGCTTTTTCATTTATCATGTTAAAACACACAGGATGGCTTAAAGATGTAACTTGCCAGTGACCACCCGTTTGGAAGTGAGAGAAATATTCTTGTGACAGAAATATCATTGATTGACTGGTAAAACCTGCAAATGAACCCAGGGAGGAATTCAGAAACCTCCCATGCTACAGATTCCAGCTGAAAGCAGATGAAGTTCTGTGCACCTGAATTACACATTTCACTTAACAATGTTTATAATGAGCAAATGGTGACAAGGGCAGAGTGGCAAACTGCTCCTACCTGGCAGATCAGCGGCACCTCCTCTGCAGATTCCTTTCTCTGGGATTCCTCTGGCCCTGTGGATTTGACACTTTCCTTGCTGCTCAGGGATCAGAGCAAACACATGTTAAATGTTCACGTTTTACACCACAGTTCCTGTAGTACTGCATATGCCTTTAGGATCACTCATGGCAGCTCCACAAAATTGGTCCCCACTTCATGGGAGCTTTTACAAGTCCTGATGGATGCCCACCTGCATGTGCGGGCACCTAAAGTCTTTCCACAACCTGGTCCTTGCTGTGGCCACTTGCTGCTTCATTCCTCCAGTTCATTGATGATAGTCAGGGAGCAGGATTCAAATCAGGTTTTAAACGTACACGCAGCCTGACGTGTGTGTATTGCTCACAGGACTCTTTTTCCATGGGTCCATCATTTTTTTGCATTTAAGATTTTTTTCTACTAGGTATTTCTCACACTGAACAAATAAAAGGAACAACTTGGCTAACTTAGCATCATACTCAGTGACATTCTCTGGCTTCCTCAAGAAGCTGTGTGGCACCCACGAATTGTTATCGACACCAAGTTTGGGGATGCAATGCAGTGATCTGGGTGGATAGAAAACAACCTGTCAGCAGGGCTGGTCCAACAAACCAGCAGCATCTCCCAGTTCCACCCCTGATGTGGGAAGCCACACAGCAGCGACTGTTGAGAATGGCTGCAAGAACACAACCTACAGCTTCCCATCAGCAAGGACAAGGGCAGATGATCAGGAAATAAACATAGTGCTCATCATGTTTGGAAATACTAGCAGAGCCTACACTGCAGGTTTGGCTACAAGCACCACAGGGGGATCACAACAGAGAAGAGGAAATCACGGGCAAATAGCCACTGCACAGACCCTATCAGTCTGGACTCACATGCAAATCCAACATGCCCAGAATATGCCAGACTTGCTGTGTCTGTCCAGCACAGCCTCTGGCTAATGGGATGGTGAGTTCAGCCACTACACATGCTCTCAAAGCTTGCTGAGGGTTTGTATGTTTGCCTTCTTGCAGGTTCAGGTTTGCCCTTCTTCCCACAGGCAGCACAGCTCTAGGGGGAAGAGGGACTTCCAAGACATTCTGGTGCACTGACAATTCCTTAGTGCCACAGCCTGTTTGGAACGTGCTCATGCAAAACTGAACACTGCTGTCCTTGGTGGAGATGTAAATCGGAAGACATCATTCTCTTGACAGAGACCTGTTCCTTCATATTTCATGTTTTCCATAGTAGTACATACAGACACAAATTTTCTTCCCAAGGTAACTGCCAAGCAGTGCTATGCCCTTGTCCTCTTGTCACAGACCTGTCCAGTTGTATCCCATGCACATGAAACTCCTCCTTTACAGACTTCTGCAGCTAAGCCACAAAATTCCACCTCTGCTGTGTCTCTCTTCCAAACTGGATGAATCTTCTGTATGTGTTGATCAGCAACATGTGGTGTGTCAAGTAACACAGCAAACTGCCCAGTAAGAAGGGACTGTACTCCCCAGGTACCTCACATACCTCCCAGCTGCCGCACAGAATTTTCTTGCCATGGGACCAAATGCATCTCACATTGCCAAGACCTCATCTCTTGTGGTGTCGGATCTCACTTTGTCCCACCACAGAACAAATGTAAAGCACTGCTGGTGCAGATGTGAACCTTGAGGTGGGAAGTCTCTTGTCTGGTTAAGATAAGCATGTTGTATGCCACCCTAAGCAGTCATGAGAAAAAGGAAGCAGTACTTGGGAAAAATGGCAGCAGGAATTCAAAAAGGAAGTGGTATTTGCTCATTACATTTGAAGAGCTTATTTTCTCTTTGCTCCCTATGTCAGGAAAAACTATTACAGTAGCTAGGAAAGGGAAATATTTTTTTCTGTTTCTAAGCATGTGAAGCAGGCTCCCACTGGCAAAAGCTGCCCAACATATTTTGCCCAGTGGTGTGTAAAGCCTGCAACAGTACATTGCACCAGGAGCACATAGTAGCTAAGTTCCATTTAGCTCCTGTTTTGTGTAAGCCCTTGTTTGTTTAGGGGTTTTTGTTTTGGCCTTTGTGTTTGTGGTTTGTTCTGGGTTGTATTTTTTTATAAGATAAATTGTACTAGTATGTCATTTCTGGTTTTACACGAGAAGTTTGGTGTTTTGAGGACGTGGCTGACTTCTGATGAAGAACCTTTTTACGTTAAATGTGACCATTAGGGAAATTAAAAGCTGGACAGAGAGAGGAGGCTGTGTCTTCCAGTGGCAGGTATGGTGTCATGACCTGCACCTCACCAGGGGAGCAGGGAGCGAGGGGCTGAACACTTACCAGAAATCAGCTTCAGTGACCTGCCAGGACTGCATGTATAGAACATATCTAGGGAAACCTGAGGGCACAGGAATGCCAAATCAATTTTGTATTTCACACTAAAATTTGCCTTTAGCTCTTGCTTGCAAGTGTTTTACAGCTACATGCTTGCAAGTGTCCACACTGTAAGAATCGCATCATATACCCTTATGAATACTTTTGCTTACTGACCATAACATAGAATCTTCCCTATGTGAATCTTGGTATGTTTTGCCACAGCCCTAGAAAGGACAAAAAATGTCACAAATTCTCAATTGAAATTAATTTCCTTCTTGTCTGCAAAGATCAAGGACACAAAGGCATTAAGAGCCCCACCTCCAGCATTCAGAGGACCCAGGGAAGCTTCTGATGCCAGGAATCCCACACAGAGGTGGAGCTAATACATTCGCAATTACTTTCCATTCCCATAAGGTACATGCAGGTTTCTCCTTTTAGAGACAAGAGGCAGCTCTGGGTCCTTCTTCCTAGAGACTTTCCAGGGGAAAGGAATGTTTCCATCTGTTTCAGAAAAGTCTTGTGATGCTACCTGAAGCACTATCATCAAGTGGTCACGCCTGACCAGGCATCCAGCCTTGAGCTTTTGCATGCAGTAGAGGACAACAGAGGAAAGCTGCAGAGAAAAGCCTTGTTATGGTGGAGGCAGAACTGCTCAGTTTTGTTTGTGGTGGCAGAGAGGACTCTCAGGCTCACTATCTGGAAAGCAGGACAATCTCAGAGGGAGAGGTCCAAGAAAAAGCTCCATATGCCTGAAGAAAACCCTGGGAGAATTTGAGATGCCTGAGCCCAAGAGAACAATCACAGAAAGCTCCAAACACACCAGGGAGAACCTTCTACTGCTTCCATAACAGCCCAGAGGTCAGGGTTCTTGCTCTGGAAATAAGAGCACTTTAATGCATTTGTCAGCTGAAAAGAAATAAATCAGTGGTTTCAATGCAAGTTAGTAGGCTACAGAACTATGAGGTAAGGGAACAAAGTCCATCTCTCTTTTTGAAACTAGGTCAGTACAAGTCCAAGAGTGACACAACTAGGAGGACAGGAAACATAGTGGAGCCAGAGTCTGTAGTCCTCAAGTTATGCACTTAGCTGGGAGTGTAATCTCAAAGCAAAAGAGGCATTGGAACTAGTCCCATAAAAATATATGAGGTCTTTGGTGACCAGAGTTCAGAAACCCCTGATCTAGCAGTTCATTTTTCACTGTGTCCCCATCCTGTTCACTGTGGGCTCTGCATCTGCAGTGCTGCAGCATGGGACATCTTTGCAGCCCATCGTAACTCAGTGTCAAGAACAGTTAATCAAAATTTTCAGGTTACTAGAGTCAAGGCTGAGGCCAGATGTAAAACAAGCAAATGGAGTTTCTAGGTCATGTTGGTCTTCTTTTACAACTCCCAAAACTGAAAAATAAAGGGCCTGAGAACTTATGTCCACAAATACTGCAATTAAGAATGAAAAATGAAAATGGCTTGTTACAGGGAAAATACTTATAACCTCCTTCATGGATCACTGTTGCATATCCAGAGTTTGGATGGTGTATTTCTTGTAAAAAACATACTTTCTCAGTGAGAAATTCTCTCCCAACCTGTACCTTTGCAGCAGTAGCATTCTTGAGCTGCTCCACTAGTTCTCGACCATGTGTTACTGATAAGTATGGAAAAGAGAAAAGGAAGCCACGATGAGCTTTCATCTTTTCATTCCCTGCTTGACTTCATAAAACTATTGCCCTGTCAGACCTTACCCTTCCTGGGAGCCTCAGGACACTTCTGAAAGATTATACAGTCCTCTCTTTGAACTTGTGCAATCATCTATGCTTTATTTTCCTTTAAAAATGGCAAGTGGGAAATCAGTTGTCCTCCTGTTCTGATTTCCTCCTAACTCTTGTTTCTGAGAGAGGAGGCCCCTTTTAAGAGAGCTGCAAAGTGCTAGCTCCAGAATTCCCATTGCCTATAATGGAATGGAAGGGCTGAGATCCAGGCAACCCTTTGAACATGCAGGATGCTTCTCTGTAATGCAACATTCAGTACTCATACTGCGCAGAACACCTGGTCTGCTTTTCAAACACAGGCTTCTAAAGTATGAGGTATACAGATAACGTAGTAGTAACACTGCCTGCCTGCTATTTGCTCTGAAATCCTCAATTGCAGTTAGCATGTGTCTTGAAAAATTCATTCCAGTTGAGTCTGGAGTGTCAGATAAGGGACATGTTGCCCTGACTCTGAGTCAGAGGCTCATTATCTGTGGCACGGCGCACAGACGATGAAAGTTGTATGTATGACAGCTCCCTTACTGAAGTGCCAGGGTTATTGTACTGCGTGTAAAGTAACAGGAAAGAAACTCTCCAGGTTCCTTTTTCTTGGAGGGTTTTTTTTAAGTAAAGACATGTTTGAACCAAGACATTCCTGCTTCTTGTAGCTGCCAGTTCCTGTGCACAAGATTCAATGTTTTTCTTGTACTTGCTATAAAATGCCTCATCAAAGCCTTCCCTGCTCTGTTATAGCTGTTTCATTATTTATTATGGTAAAAATATGAATTACTGAACTTCAGCCTTGGCAGATAAGTGAAATGGGAATAAACTTTCAGCTCTTTGCTTTCAGAAGGTAAATCTCTGGTGGAGTTTGCACACATGGTTGGAACAGTTCCCCTCGTTTACACTGGCACAGCTCCACTGACTGCCGCCGCACTGCCCCAGTTCACACTCCAGCAGCAGGGAGTTAGAAACTGAGGGGCCTGAGACAGCTGTAACGATTTCATACTCCATGTCCAGTTTTAAAACAGCAAATTTCCTTCCATATGTGAAGGAAAAAAAGGATTTTTCTCTTTTGGGTTATTAAGGGGGAGTTGACCAGAGAGAGAGGAAGGAGCTGCAAGCGATGCACCGAGGCTGACCCTGGAAGAAAGAGAGGTTAAATAACAGTATAAATATCCATTGGCTCTTGAACCAAGACACACACACCACTTCTCATATGGAATTCTTTTACATAATGCCCTTTCAAGAAGGAGATCCTTTTTAACCTCGTTTCCCCAGGAAATGTAACGTGTATGTTCACACAATCTGTCACATCTCCTCCCCAGCCTTCCTCCTGCCACCCGCCATTTGTCCACTTACTGGCATGTGGCAGAGCATGTCCAGAAATGAAACCTGGTAGCTGTATAGAGGAGAGATGACTGCTTGGCCTCCCCAGCAGGCAAAGACAACAGTGTCAACTGGAGAGGAGCTTTTGCCAATGGAGCTGCACAAGAGCAGGAGCCTCCACTCTGCTGGAGGAGACCCCAGGCACCTGGGAATGCCACCGGAAGGAGCGATGGCACTGGGATGCAAGAAGGAGCTGGGAGGGTAAGCAGGCTGTGGGAGAGAAGTTCATAGGAAACCAGCCTCTGTGAGCTTCACTGCACATAGAAGTTGAGCCTGACACGAGGCAGGCGCTGAACTGAAGAAAGTCCTTTAAAGAAGCAGATGTGTTCTTTCCAAAGTATCTGCTAGTAAAATAAACCAGTTAAATTAAGCTTCGCCATCAGCATCCAGCAGTACAGCTCAGCCTGATTTACTAGTCTGCTTAACAGCAGTAGGCAATGTAAAACTAGCATTTTCTAATTTAAGATGGTTGATACACATAGTGTATGCTGATCTCTGCTTTTGAAAGCAGAGAATGTGAAGGTGTCTGCCTGCCTTTGGAAAAGGAAATAAATATTAACTTATCCACACAATGTGTAAGCGGATCTAGCCCTGTTGCAGGAAACTCATTAATCTCACATGGAAAATAAATAAACCAGGAGAGAAAAGGATGGGTGGGATTTTAACTTCCTCTATTTCCGCTAATCGTTATTTTATATGAACAAGTGCATGCCAAGGTTTTTAAGAGGAAAATTACTGCAAAGGACAAATAAGTTTGTTGAAGCTTTTAAAAGCTTTTTGGTGGAGGGATAATTTAGGGTGGTGTTGGGGAAACTCACCTGTTAAATGCTGCCTGATAACTCCCACTATTAGACCACATTTTCCATTGCTGATGCCACTGTCAGACTTGAGCCATAGGGACTCACATTTTCCATGGCAGGTGTCTGCCTAAGGCTGCATACATGTGATGTGTGTGTGTGTCTATCAAGAACTGCCTCAGGCTAAGTGTGTATAATAATTTCAGCCAAAATGTTTTTGCTCTTCAGCAACTGTAAGAAAAAATGTGCTGTTTCCCCTGTTTGCCTCACACTGAAAAGAATGGCAGCCTCTTCTTTAGGCAGTCCCAAAGGCCCTGTACGTTGAAGGAAAAGCATGAAATTTGGCAGGAATGCTTTACCCACACTGGAAATCCGCCACAGCTCAGTTGAATTATGAATCTGAACAAGACCAGTTTGGTCTTGATAGAGCTTCACAGCTTGGAGTTTCAAAGATCCTGTGCTAGTCTGGGGCTGACCAAGGTTTTCTTCAGCTAGTTTCTCCTTTGCCTGTTTGGACCCTGCTCCTCATCTGGGGCAACCCAGAAGAAATGGTCACCCAAGGAAAGGATAGGCTGGAGAGGGAGAGGTGAGAAAGGAGAAAAAACAAGAGCATTGTAGACAGAGACCATGGGACAAGGGAGAAAAGTTGAGACAAGAAGTTCACTACACCCACAGTCAGTGACCACACCTGTGCCACAAGGTAAGATACCAGCAGTTTTGTTTCCTGATGGGAAAATGTAGGCGGTCACTGACACAGCATTCAGAATTACATAGCTTTGAGAGTGGCAGAAAGTGTAGTTCAAGCTCATTTTCAGCCATGTACTTTCAAGTCATAGCCATATTTAAAAAAATGAGCATTGGGAAATTGGCAATTGGCCTTTATCTTCCATAAAAATATGACTCTACCTGAAAACAGCCACTATTGGTGTTCTTGCTCTTCCTTTACAGGTGGGAGATACAGTTGTTTAATGCCTCAAAATTTCAAATACTCACTGAAGTACATTTATATGGCTTTAAATGTTGGCCTTTCCCACAGACATCTGTGACCAGGATACCCAGCACTTCCACAGTCATCCACATATTAGTCAATAACTTTCCAGCATTCTAGATCTGCTCTCACATCATTTGCAAAATCAGAAACGGAGGATAAACACAGTGTGCACTGACTGACTACCAGTTCTCCCTTGGAGTCCAGCAGTTTATTCTCTGATCACTAAAGCAGCTTATAACAGAGTAATTTTCATGGTGATCACCAAGCATACCCTGCCAGAATGTGGCTCCTTCTTTAGATTAATCCATAATCTTTGGCAGTCTGGAATTGCTAATAGTAGCGATTTCTAACAGCAAAATATCGCTGTAACTATTCTTTCAGGTTTTATAGCATCCACACCATTATGTCCTAAGGACCCCAAAAGTCACTTTTCACAATCCAGAGTTATATTTCTATAAAGATTTAAAGCTTTAGAATATTTGTGAGAAACAGAGAACTTTAAATTTAAGGTAAGAATTAAGTTACTGAGAATGGCAATTTATGATCATAGAATGGGTGCAGCATTAATTTGGACAAATGTGTTCCTGATAGGAATATGGGCTGGAAAAGCAAATGAGAGCCAGTGTGAAAGAGACACAACAATCAAATTAAAATAGCAAATAGCATATGACCACAGGATAGCTTTTTTTACAGTATATATTTAGGAGACCAGGCATGGGGTAGCTGAATTGCTCATTTGGATGGCAAATACTTGGAATTCAATTCTGACATTAGTATTCAAAGTTGGGAGGCAGGAAGGAACTTTCAGGGGTGCAGCTTGGGGAACGAACACTGGGACAGCACAAGACAAAAAAGGAGGGCATGCATGTCATATTTATTGGTCCATTTCTGCTTTCATATTGGACAAAGAAATGGTCACAGTACAACTCTCTCTACACCAAGGATGTGTAACTGTGATTCCCGCATTTTCCACCCATGCAAAATTCTGATGGAAGCTTTTATGATGGTTTGGGTGCTGACAGACATTGCTCCTCAGAACAGATTCCCTGACATCTAATAATAGCTGAGCTCTTGTAGCTTTTTGGTGTGGGGTTGCCAATTTTGATTTCTTTATCAGCCACCCACTTTCATAAAACTGAACTTACCTCTGAGTAAATTCAAACTTACCTTTGAGACCTGTATCAATCCTGACTGAAACTTGCTAACAAATCCAAGAATTATCTGGAACACACAGGTATCTAAGCATTGATTCTTTAGAAACTAAATAAAAAAAGAAATAAACTAGAAAGGGAAAAAGAAAGAAACTAGACATTAGAAAATCTTACAATATTTTGTATGTACCGAGAAACTGAATTGGGTTAACCCAAGCACATCAAAGGGTAAAAGTCATTAGGATACCTTCAGAAGTCTGCAAAAGTCTCCTCCTCCACTCATTTAAAAAGCTTCAGCACAGGGGAGATTCCGCAGCTGTGGAGTGCAGCTATTACACAGTCCTGTGCTCTGCAACAATTTTCTGCATGTTTATGGGAATGGAACAGCAAGAGGTTTGAAGTCCAAAGTAATGCAACCACTGAATCCTGGCTGCAATGGATCTTCCATTTGAAAATCCTGTGTCTCAGCAGTTTGTAGCTGGTTTTGACACCAATGGATCATTACTAAGTTCTACTTTGGTGAAAGCTACCACACTAACAGTCACTCTAAAGTCACATACTTAGATTTTGCAAAACTGTTTGCAAAAAGGACTCTTCTCCTTAGCACCTGAATGTACAATATGAGCATGTAATATTATCTGGATGCAGTTTACACTAACATATATGTATTTATTGTTCCAGCTATTTTGGGGTAGGGAAAGGGGTAGAAAAAAGTTACCTAGCGAGTTGGATATGACTACATTGGAATTAAGTTTTCTGTCTTTAATTTAGAATTTAAACAATGAACTGAAATGAACTATAAGTTTTTGATCTCTATCTTGAGAATCTCTCTGAACAATATGTGATAATATACAGTGCTGAGACCACAACAGAGGAACTGGAACTTTTACTCAGGGGTGCATATCTCTTTGATTCAAGCATAAATGTTTATTTATTAAAGGTTGGCCTGGGGAAATAAAGAATTCTGGAGAAGAAATTATACATATTTCTGATCATGTTGTTATCTGTCTGAAGAAGAAACTACTATTCCCAAAACAAAATCAGGTAATTAAAAGTTATGCTTTGTGACTCCAGGATTTGAAAAAGAAAAATCACATGGCAACTAGTTAATGTCTATATGATTACTTTCATGTATTTTCTCAGGGTTAAAGTATTTATAGCCACAAATATATACATAACCACATAGCCACATATATATATAAAACCAAGAAAAGAGCCTAAGGGAACACAAACAAAACCCCACCACCCAGGACCTTAACTGCAGCATCTGCAAGCCAGCAACATGAAATACTTGATGAAGTGCTTAAGGCTAGGAAGGCTGATAATGAGATTTCTTTTAAGTTCACAGCACTGTACATTAAAGAGACACTGCCAACCTGATTTTGAAAGGAAAAACATTACATTGCACACACACGCTGGTTTTGTTTTTGTAGAAGAGTCTTCATCAGCCTTTGCTGGTGTCTAGAAAAACAGGTTTAGTAAGCAGCATACTTGGTCCACAAGTTTTGCCTCAATATTTTTGCATTTTATTTGTCTTTCGTAACACTGCAGTTCTGATGCTGTGTCTGGTGAGTGCCCCAGAGAAGAGAGTGGTTCTGAGCTCCCACCCAACCAGTGCAAAAAGCAGGAGCTCCCCAAGATAGTACCTTAAGGAGAATACACTAAAGGCCATCTGCACAGTGACAGTGACTGCTGCAAAGTACAGCATAAACAACCTGGAGCCAGATGATAGTTCCACCTCTCTCCTTCTGGTCTGTTCAGTGATAGAAACCACCCCATTATTTGCTGCAAGATTAGATACGGTGTTTCCAGAATTACACATGAAATACCAACCTGAAGAAAAGTCTAGCTGACTTTCTTTAAGTGTACCTTTAAATCCTTTTTTATAAACCCAAATAATATTTTACTGTTGCAGAAGCCTTATACAGGGGGACTATAACCTTTCTTAAAAAACAGCATACGTGTAGTCTTAATGCTTATCCCAGCATAGCTGCTTCCAGGAGCTTCTTTGCAAAAATGTCCTTTAGCCCTTTCTGTCAACCTTTCCTATTCTTAATGGGAGTGAAATGGTAATGCTGGCATATTCCAGCTGCCTGCATGGACTAGTCTGAATTAACTTTCCTGTTTTTTCTATCTCCTGTAATTTTTTCTCAACACCCCCTGGGATGACAAAGAACTTGAGCTGACAAACAGGTAGAGCACATAAACAAATCTGTATTCAGGAAGAAATACAGTCAAACCATATTAATGTTGCACAGTCAATCATTAAAACTTGGCAAAGCTAATTTTGTAATTTTAACTTTTAATATAGTTTTTACTTACAACATCACATATTAGTTTTTCAGTCCTGCTGTGGGTTATGAATCAGTTTCTGAACCAAAAGTGTCTGTTGTCTGCCAGACCCTTGTTCCCATTGCTGCTGAAACTGGAAAATGAATGACACAGGCGACTGCATGAAGAAACAGGACTGCTTTACAATTAAAACAGCAGAATGTTGTCTGGGAGGACTGGAGTCTGTTCTGCTTCTGCTAGAGAATTCCAGCAGAGGAGTTCTTATTGTGTTAGTCTTCCATTTCATACTCATCGTTTTGGGTGCTGACTTGACAACCTAGAATCTGATTTGGAGACACACTCAAACAGCTGTAGCCCAGGAAGCAGAAACTGCTTTGAACATACAAATTGATACATAGCACTAGGTACTACTAGGAAAAAAAGAGATCTTAAGAATCACAAACGGAAATTAAGGGATACTTTTAATCTAGCTTAATATGGAGGTTTGACAATGTAATGCTGTAATTGCTACAGAAACTGGAAAAGAAATGTTAAGCAGTGTCTGTCCATCTCCACATCTGTGTGATGCTGCAGGGTTGCAGATGCCCATGACACAGCAAAATGCTACTGAAGACAAAGGTGCCACTTCAACAGCATTTCCTGGCTCTCTCCTGAGCTGCAGACACCCATGCCTGGAGCTGGCAGGACAGGCACCATCCCTGGCATCCCTTGGTAGGGTCTCGTGAATGGCGTTTTGTCAGATTTCCTGCTGGAATGAAACATCAACACCACCACAATAGCCAAATATGTTAAAAAAGACAGTCAAAAGAATGAGAAAAGTGTTGCTGACTTCAGCTCACAGTAAGCCCGGTACCATCTGACATACCAATCCACTGACAAAACCTTCAGTCATCCTTCCTCAAGGAGTATCAGTGGCAACTGAGCTGTTACTCTGCTAGTCATTTTCATGGAGCTACAGGCCACAAACCCACGTCTGGACCTCAGAATAGTGATTCTCACAACAATCTGTGCTAGCACCAGCCTTACTGAATGTATTTGTTTGTGGTCTACAAAACACCATACATAAGAGATTCTTGAATGCTGGTAGTACCTGGATGACATGTCACTGCAGAGAGAAATGAAGACTGGCATCAGGTATGCCAAAGGCTGTGTGGCATACAACCTTCTGCACACAGAAAACCTGGAGACAGCTGGAGTTTTTGTTAAACACAATCCAGAGTAAGAGGATCAGCCTAGCTTTTGCACTCAGTCATGGTCAGAGCAGGAAGGTCAGGAACTATTTCCAAATTAAACACAAGAGTCCATCCAAGAAAGCGGCACTAAGTATAATAATAATTATCTGCTACTTGTTTGATGAGTGCTGTGGCCTGTAATACATTCAGATTTCACCATCTAATCTTGCCATTATTATTATCATTGGTAGATTAAAATCAGTAAAAGCCGTATCACTACCTGAGATAGTCAAAACGTGTCTGCCTAATACCTGGCATCAGAATGCAGCCAACAGCCTGACCACCAAGTTGTCGCAAACAGAGAGCAAGTAAAAATCACACTAAAACATCTAGAGGATCCACCCTGGAAAAGATGCACATGCAGCAGGTGACTTCAACTCACCACGCCAGTGACACAATGACACTTCCAGGTACTCCCACTGCCAGCAACCCTTTCCCCCCCATGGGTTCCCATGTACATCCCTGCCAGAGCCGGTCGAGTGGGCACAGCTCGGTGTCCCTGGCAGTCTGACAGCACCAAGAGGATCTGCTGCAGCCAGCCGTGAGAGTGAGTGGTACAGTCGTGAATCCTGTGTTCAGGCCTGACAGCTGCTCCTGTCCTGGGCTCCCTCTTGCCTTTTCAGAGTGTACAATTAGAGGCCTTTGATGGAAAGATGATAATTTGGCTACTTTTTGTTTTGTTGCAACTTATTTGTTTTATTCACCAACATTCATTAGAAAGAACCCCTCGTATTCAAACTCTCAGCTGAGCCTGCACTCCACATCTCCTTGCCTCGGTAATCTGAACTCCCTCTGGACTTTTTTGCTTGGCTCTCTCCCATTTGAGGCTGCTCTCTCATCCACTTGCCAGCACTAGCCACCTCCGATGGTTACTAGTGCCAGTCTCCTTCCTGGAACTGCATTCTCAGTTCACCTTCCTTCTCCATCCCAGCTTCTCTATCAGTTTCCTTTACTTGTGCCTCAGTTTCTTGGGCAATTTGTCTCCTCCATCCTATAGTCACCTCCATCATCCTTTTAGCCTACAACCCTAATATCCTTGTTCTGGATCCTTAGTCTCCATCAGTAGTCATTTCCTTTGGTGGCTTCAAAACAGTATTCCTGACCTGCCAGTCCTGAATACCTGCCTTCTCTGCAAGTCCCAGTTTTCATCCCACATGCTCCTATTTCCAGTACAGCCTGCTGGTTCTCCACAGCAAGGCCTTACACCTGGCTCTGAATCAGATAGCCTCTTCCTTCACATTGCCTAGATGCCAACAGAAAGGTCACTGAAAGCACAGAAAAGTGTCCCTGCTCTCCCTTTATTGCTTATCTCCGGCTCAGTGTGCAGCAGCTGGAAACAACCATTACTGAGAAACTCTGTCTCCATCATGTCATCTTGGGCTGCAGCATTTGCAGTGGCTTTGTACAGAGAGTGCATGCCCAGGCTAGGAGCTGAGAGGGGCTGCAGCGCCTTATTTGAACTGTGGGAATGATGCACAAACAACAGGACTGTAACTGTGAGAGGCATAAGCTTGCCCTGGGACAGTCTTAACCCTTAAGCAGTAGCAACTGCTGAGATTTGAAATACCATAAAATTTGGCCAAATAAGAGTAGATTTTCTCGGGAGCAGTGAAAAGCACCTAACAAAGGCATTCCTTGCGCAATTTCAAAGCAAACTTTCTCCATAAAAAGTCTGATTTTCTTTTTTCCTATTTAAAAACAACATAGCTTTCCTACATTTAATTTCAGAAAATATTAAACACTTTGATATTTTCTCAGGTCAAGAAAAACATGATGCAGACCATCAGTATTGACTTCTTCAGTCTGAATTAGTGTAGCCCGGCACAAACAGCTGAAAGCTAGGTCTTGTGTCAGAAATGTCAAACCCTGTGTAATAGGCTGTATGGGCTCTTTAAAAACTTGGCAGAGCTGCTCACCCTACCTTGTGCATGTGTTGGGAATCAGCCCTTCAGCTGATTCCCAGCAAGCAGATTTAAATAGGTTTCCAGCTTAGGGAGAGAAATGGATGTTTGTCTCTTAGAGGAGCTGTTCCCTCCCTCATCCCTCCCTTATATGTGCACGTACTCTCACACAAAAAGAGCAAAATGGGAATAAAGGTACTCTCCAGGTGAAAAGACCACCCCTCTATAGATACAGAAGAGCACTTTTGGCAGACCTGAATGGCACTAGAGTTTGAGTTGAAAATAAAAGACTGATAATGAGATTTTGCTCTAGATCGGCTGGCTTGTGCTGGCAGGCAGCAAGCTGAGCCAGCCTGCTTAGAATTTGCCCTAGATGAGCTAACCAAAAATAGAAACCAAGAATCACAGTGCGTTATCCAGTCTAGAGAGGTAAAAATGTTGACTTGGAAAGACCAGCACTCAGAGACAAAACGACAGTTCTGAGTTGCAGTCACATGCCTTTCTCTCAGTCATGTTAAGAAGGTATTAATCTTTCAGGTGCAGAAAAAGCAAAGCTTCTAACAGCCTTCTGAAGAGCTGGCACATGAGGGGTCTATGGAAGGAAGAGTATGGCATTCACCAGCTCTGGTCAGACTTACGGTCCCTATTTCTGCTGATCTTGACTGGCTCATAATCCTGTTGAGTCTAAATCACCTTTCACAGGTAGCCAGAGAGAAGGAGCTCTGGGAAGTGTGAGAAACAACCACTTTACTCAGGAAGGAAGCACAGGTTTGCCAGTGGGTTTATGCAGAAGACACTCATGATCCACATCTTCCTGGGTGGGAGCTTTGCTGCAGCCTGAGCTCAAAGCACCTCTGCCTGTACTCTGGAAGAAGTAAACCTGAGATTATCACACTACTGCCCACAGGGCATTTGCCTGTGCTTGAATCATCCAGAGACAATGACAGATGCCAAGGCACCTGGCACGTATCAGGAAGCTGTAAACCTTGTGCTGTTGTGGCTGCTTGGTAAAGACTAAGTGCAAGACAGCTGGGTGCAATCTTGATATTAAGGGTAAGCTTGACCATACCTTGCTAGGTGCAAGAGGAAGGTGTTGCTTTTTCTAAGTCCTGGAGGAAAGTGTATATTATTTTCTGGAGTCTTTCTCGATGTCTGGAGGAGTACATGGTTCTTAGTTTTTGTTTGGCAAAGCAGGTAAACATTGTTTTAACAATCTGATACAGACTAAATATGATTAATAATGATTGATAGCAACTGTATTGATAATGAGTAATAGGCACTAATTTTTCAGCCTAGAAAGATGCCTCTCTACTACTCACTAAATGCACAAGTGCTGGAGTTTGGGTGTTACGGCTCCTGCAACTTTGTTTAATTACAGAGACACCCACAGGGTTGGTAACTTTTGCCTGTTCTAAACTACCATCTCCTCAGTTCTGATATTCCCTAATTTGCAGCCACTTACATAGCAACATTTGTGAACTGGGAGGGCAAAATTAACTCCAAAGCAAAACTCTTTCCTTTGAAACAGATGGTGTGCAAGAGGCACTCAGTTATCAGCCACCCCATTTTCCTGTCAGCATAATATCACTGATTTATTAGAGAAATTTTAAACTCAGAATATGCCACAAGTGTATGCCAGATTGTGAAAAAAAAAATGTTTCCCTCTTTATTACTAGGTGCTGTGCTTTTGTGAGATTATAAATGTATATTTAGTGTTAATCTTGGTGTCGTGTCTGCACCTCAGCAGTTGGCTCTTTTCTAATGCATTTTGTAAGAGTTAAACTCAGTAGTGCAAACTATACATGATAACTTATGATAATACTGGAGGGCAATCTGTTTTCCACTCTATAGTTGCACACTGCCCAAAGGGAAAGGAGCAGCGGGTTGTGCTTGTTGCCTTAGCTCTGGTTTGCACAGGTGTTCAGCACTCTGCCTTCTGGCTGCAAAAGGGGATCAGACACGGTTTAGGGGAGAAAATGTAGGGAAATGAGAGCAGGCAATCAGATGGCAAATTAAAATGAAACTATAGCTGCTTATTGAACCAAATTCTATTCTTCTTCATACTTCTCCTGTCTGCCATTCAAAACCACATCTAAGACTGATGGATCTCATTCCCTAGCTTCTGACTTTGATCTCCCAGCATCAGAGTTCTCCTTAGTCTGTGAGTGGAAGACTAAAACGCATATGCAGGATCACACTTCCAAAACAGCACATTCTTGGCTTGCACCCACATTCAAATTTGCTAATAGCAGTAGTTTTCTGTAACTGCCAGGAGAGATAAAGCAAGCAGTGACATTTTAACTGTCTTGTGCTGCAAACAGTTCACACTCCCAGGAGTTCAGCAGAATTCAGTGGAAGCCTAATTAGGGATGATACATCCTAAACTTCACTCTCGTTATGTCTTTAATTCTTTCATAATTCCTCCACAAATCCTGAAGTTGTTTTAAGAGAAACTTTAACATCAGCATTTAGCTCATTGCAGATACTAGTTTTTTGTTCTTAGTTTGTTTCAACTGTATGCGTATTTCTCCTCTCCAAGCACTATTAACATATAATATTAATATTAAGCAGTATGAAGGACATGGCTGCTTTTGGCTCAGTGCAGTTTGATGGTAGTAGGTGCCTTGGTTAAGCAAATCCAAACCATTAAACAAGATTAAATAAGATATCAGTAGGTGTGCCAGGGATCAGGAGGTGGCAGCAAAACCCTGAGGAGATGTTTGATTCTTCATGTCAGCAATAGAAATGTTTTAACTGCAAGCCAGAATTAATAAATCATTAACATGTGAAATTCTAGTAAGAAAAACAAGGGATTGTCTGACACTGATTATACAATAAGGAATTGTATGAAAAACAGTGAACTACATGGACTGGAGAACTGACACCATTAAAATCTGAAACAGCATTCATAATTAATATAATTAACTTTCAAGAACAGGAACACTCCAAGTCAGAGAAGGCTCCAACAGAACTTCTCAAGTTGGATGGAATGAATCAATGGTTGTATTGCAAGGTTCAGCAAACTGGACTGTAGCCTGATAATTAGACAAGTTTATATATAATGCTATATATATAATGCTATATATATATAGATCAATGACATTGGATGAGAGCAGTAAAACTACAGAACAGCTTATCAGATATGGTCTGGAAACATGATCATGAGGAAGACATCCAGGAAAGAATTCAAAGTAAAACAAAATTTGAAATGTCAATCTAACAGGTAAATTGTTGTCAGGCAAATTGTTGTATTTCTGCTCAATGAACTTTATTCAGTTTCTGCTTCATAACTGAGAAATCGGTGGTATGAATGGCAGAAGGGATATCAGCATGGTTTGCAGTAAGGAAAACTGAGACTGAGCAAGAAGAACGAGAGATATTTGGTGAAGGGACAAAATTGAGCTTTGTTATTTATCAAAGCTCTATGAATATTCAAAATAGCTTATGCACAGCAAAACCAGCCATGGGAAGCTCAGTGAGCATGCAGGAGAATAAAAAGCTCAGACCTGAAGATGTCTGTCTACATCATGTATGTACCTTTATGATGGGGGGTTGAAAACAGATGATCTTGAAGGACCTTTCCAACTCAAACCAGTCTAAGATTCTGTGAGAGCTGGATCCTGAGGGGAAATTCTCATATACCAGAAAATCATAAAGGTGGCTTCACAGAAAAATACCGAGAACTCCACAGACAGCAAAAGTTTACAAGTTGAAGGGAAAAAACCTGATGTATTTTTTAGATTTTTATAAATGTAACGAAAGAAGAGTTAAAATCACATGAAGTGCAGCTAGAAAAAATCAGAGACTGCTAAGGGGGACTCACAAGCAGATTGCTCATGAAGCTCGAAATATCATAAGTCTTATTTCCTCAGGAAAATAACAACAAAAAATGTTTAACATATTTTAATATTTATTCATATTAATGTATTCAAGCTCCATGTGCCCTACATGAACATGACAGATTTCTACCATATCAGTCAGAATTATGGAGTCTCTAGAGCCCTTCTTTGCTTTAACAAACTAGAATTCTATTACAGGTTGCATCTGTAATAGGAAGAACAGGCAAATACTGTGTACACATGAATGTGCATGTTCTTTCAATAAAATCATTTGCATAACTCATTTACTGTACCTAGATATATTCCAGAGTTTTGCTGAACAGCAAATTTCAGAAGGTTTTGCAATTATAATAGGAAAAAGTGAGAAAATAAAATAAATATGCTTTTAATAAATTAATCTGGTTTCACATATTTTCCAGTATCCTCAATTTGCAATGACTGAAACATTATATTTTCCAGTGTCCTCAGTCTGCAATGACTGAAACAGACTTGCTGGTTCCAGTTCCATTCAGCCAGTCCTTCGTGCTACCCACAAGCCTGTTTGCTGGAATTCTATGAAGATGAAACAGTAACACAAAAAAACCTAGCAAGCATTTACAATGTGTCTGGAAAATAAAAGATGCCTACAACTACTTATTTCACTTGCACCAACAATGCTGGAATTTGAGACAGAAAAAGTTGATAATATTGATTGTACTCTTATCAGACTAAAATCAAGGAAATAAAAAACTTGAGGCAGCTGTGTAAGTATTTTGGAAGCCATTCAAGTATATATAAAAAAATAATATCCCTATTCTCTAGGAAATTTTCTAAATAAGTGTCTGGTAAACTCTTCTGTAAATGTAACGTGATCCAAGCTGCGTGCTAAAATCCAGAGAACAGAGCTCAATGCTCTGAACGGAGTGGAAGACACCTGAGATGGCTCTGTTATTATGCAAGAATCTCAGGTATGCACAACAAAAGCAGCAGTGTCAGGAGGTGAAGCACACCAAAGCAGCTTCTGCACACGCACAGCTAAACATATTAAACAGGAATTCTCAGATTGTCCTGTAGGGCTGGACACATTTTGAAGAGAAACTGGCTCAGTTGAACTTCCCATTAATGATCATGTAACATCTTTGTGCCAGATACAGCAATTGCCTGCATGGAAAAATAATTTTAGGAAAGTATTTAATATGTTTTAGCTGCCTTGTAAAATCAACTTAGCAACCGAAGAGAGACGTGCCAACACCTTGTGATCAGCTAGATCTTTAGAGGCAACCAGGAAGATACTGTGGGTCCACAGTGCTCCGAGATGTGGTACCACCGGAGATGTCTTTCTACTGCTGCATTCCCCTGAAAGTGATATAGGATGCAGTTTTTGCAGATTTACCCATGTCAGCAAAGCAGAAGAAATTCTCTCAACAATACCAGTCAACTCTACAGTGTTTTGGGGACTCGTGTGTCTTATTTCTTTCTGCCATTTTCCACCAGAGAAACTCCTGGGAGAAAATTAAAGACAGAAGGGCATTTAACCTGCCTAAATTTAAACCCATAGCCATCTTTTACTAGTCTGGCTCTTAGATTTTCAGACTTGAGCTCATTTAATGATTTTGGGATGCTTAGCTCTTAACTAAAGTCATGCTGGAGAATGTCCTCTGGATATGGTTGTCTCCCTTGGGTTTGGAAAAAGCAGTGACCCATGAAAGCTCTTCATTCTCTCCTTAGTTTCATCTCATTTGCTACCACGTGGGAGTGTTCAGTTTACAGGAGTTACTTCGTTCTGGGTTTGTGGAGAATAAGCTCTTTTTCAAAACCAATGTAGGGCTCAACTTACTCTTGCCAGACCCTACAATAGGAAAAATAAGGGTAATATGTGGATGGGTACAATGGCAATTCAATTTTCTGGCTGGAAGCCTTGTTTTGGATTTTTGTTGCTTAGTGTCTGTCAGCACTTTCATCCTGAGGAATTTAAGTTTCTGCTACAACAGCCCAGACATAGATGAAAGTTTGCATATAAAGTATCAGAACTCAGAACTGGTTTATTAATTTTCCAAATGAGGTTAAGTCTTAAGATATGAAAAAGTACTTGGGTGGTACTCAGCATAAAAAGAACATTATTGGCTTGGCGTTTGTTTAATCTTGTGAAAGATTTATTTAAAAGGAAAGTGAGATAAATACTTGAAATATGACCTCAAAAGAAGCCCACAAAAATATGTATTAATACAGAAACTGGGCTACATTTTGAGGTGTCTAGCACCTCTAGGCATTGTAACCACTCTACTGCCTTTGAGATAATTTATCCTAAAAACAACCACATATGTTCAACCAGCTTCCTTTCAGGAATGCTTCAGCTGCTGGTGGATCACAAAAGGAAGGATTACATCCCAAGTCTTTGAAGATATGGGTAAGAAGGAAGTAATTGTTAATGATTTGCTGATCTAAACCAAAAATGATTGACAACATAATGAAATCATGTAATCCTGTAGTGTGCCAAAAAAACACAGTTCTAAATTGAATAGGAACAAATGTCAGAGAAGGTCAAATGAGATTAGCTGCATCACACACTACACAGCTACATATGCCTAGTAATAAATGACCTGCCCCAAGAAATGAGAGGAAACTGTAAGAAACTGATAGTCCTTTGGAACTGCTTATGTGTGTCAATGAACTTTTGGCACTATCAAACACTTCTCTCAAAATGTTACTTGAAGACGATGCATAAAATCCCCACAAAGTACAGGAAGATGAAAGCTGTCCAAAACCACCTGTAATGATGTATTTTGAGATTAGGCAACAACTGTATGAGTACAGCTTGGTGTAGATGAGGGCTGCACTCGTGCAAGCTGACTGCCCTGTGCACTAAATGTTGGCTTCTGTGGACATTAGACAACACTGCTGTTGCAAACATATGTATTTATAATACCAGTGTATTCCCTTTCTTGGAAACGACTGGAAGAATCCTCGGCATGTTTTATTATATGAAAAATAAACCTGTTAAGCTAGATTCACTGAATGAGTAAAGTCTCTTCATTTCACACCCAGGTAGGACTGCAGACTTCTGGGGAAGCCACCGCTGCGTTTGATAGCTCCCAAGCCCTCTCCATCTCTCAGCCCTACCTTACCGCGTTACTCGTCCTGCGCCCTCCTGAGCTCACCCTCTGCAGACTTCAGAGATTCACTGTCTCGGTGTGTGGCTCCGGAGCTCCCCAAAGCCAAACCAAGGCCAAAGCCAAACCCAGGGTCCCACGTTCCGCGAGGGTCGCCGCTGCTCCCCGGGCACTGCGGGGCAGCGCCGTACCTGTCTCCGGGCCACACGCACCCGTGGCACTCACACACCGCCTCGACCCCATCCGCCCGCTCCTGCCGGTCCCCCCCGTCACAGGGCGTCACGCGACCCCTGCGGGGCGGGCAGCCGCCTTCCCCCGCGGCCAATCAGTGTTCGTCTTTGCGCGGTCCTCCCTGCTCTAGCCAATAGACCGCGAGCTTTTCCGTAGCGTGTGTCTGTGTACGGGCATTGGGGTGGTGGTGTTGGGGTCGGGCCTGGCGAGCGGCCGTTGGGCTTCACGAGCCGCGGAGCTCCGCCCTGGTGGGAGGGGCCGGTTGCGCCCGGCCCGGCCCAGCGCGGCAGCGGTGATGGGGAGCGCGGCTCGGCGGTTACAGTGAGGTTGTGGTGTGTTCGTCGCCACCACCCGGGAGTCCTGGCCGCAGGTAGGAGCCGCAGCCCCGTGGGGCGGCGCCACGAACGGGGGTCCAAGAGCTGGCGGAGGTGTACCACGTTCCCCCAGAGCCAGGGGCTCTGAGAGGTGCGATGGGGCTGCGCTGTGCCGGGGGGACTGCGCTGGCGGTGTGGAGAGAAGGGGGCCGGCTGGCGAGTGAGGGGATGAGGCAGGTGGCGGGCTGTGGGCGCTCGGCCCCAGGGTTGTGTGTGTGTGTGTGTGTGTGTGTGTGTGTGTGTGTGAGGGGGGGTCTGTGCCCCCTGTACGGGGCGCCGGTTTCAAGATGGCCCCCTCCCCCTGACCGGCCGCCGCCGCCGCCCTCAGGGGGAGCCCCCTGGGCACGTGCGAGGCGCCGACGGGTGGGTACCGCAGCGCGGGGGCTGCCCTCGGGCTGAGGCGGCTGCGGCGAAACCGTGAGGGGGGCTTCGACCCGCGCCCGCGGTGGCAGGCCTGGAGCGGAGACACCCCCCCCGCGCTCTGCGGGCACCGCGGTGACATCCACTTGGTGCGGAGAGAGGTTGCGGGGAGAGGAGAGCTCAGTCACGGCTGGTTCTCGGCTGTGCCTCGCTTTTAAACCCTGCCGGGCTGTCGGGAGGAGCTGAGCAGAGAGCTCGTTTATAGCGAGTAATGGATGTGAGTGGAGCAGTCAATGACAGACTACGCGGTCGGACTCGGGAGACCTGTAAACTTTAATTTATAGGTTATCAGTACCATGAGGTGTTTTTGTGAATTGGCTGAGAATAACTTAATTCACCTCTGAAACCAGCTTCCTACTGATATCGTTAATGCCTACGTTTAGTCTGTGTTGAGCAATAAACAGCACTATTAATTTGGCGTGTTGGAGGCGAGGAACGTAAATGATGATATTTTATGTAAGAGCTTGCAAGAGCAGTAGGTGCCTTTTCATGCTACTTCTGTGCTTTCACCTCTGAATTCCTGGCTTTGCTTTATTTAATGTGCATTTATAACAAACCACCTTTCTGCATTTCCAGAGTTTTTCTCTGACTTGATTTCTCAAACAGCTTGGCACATCTTTGCCTTTTAGTTGCTCTAAATAGACTGGAATAACTTCAGGGGCAATAGTTTCCAGTGATTTTCAAAGTTCTTCCTTTTGAAGAAGGCTGTGTAGTTGGACAGTGGTGACTAGCATCTTTAGACCTCATGATTATCTTCAGTATTTGAATTCAGCATTTGTTTTTTACAGTTAAGTTTTTTGGATGAGGTTTAGAGTTCTTATTTTAAGTTTACTTAGGTCAAGAGCCTTATTTTGACGAGGCATGTTTTTTCTGTCAAACCTGTCTTTTGTAGGTGTTCATTTTATAATTTAGCAATTAGAATTTTGGTATGAGGTATTATCATCTGTCAGGTCCCTGTTATAGAATAATGTTTACATCTTGGCTATATTTACAAAAAGATCTTTACAACTAGTTTATTCACTTACTGAAAGTATTGTTTGCTCTACTTCATGTGAATGTTCAAATCTTTAATCTCACTTAGAAGTAACATTAGGATTTTGCTGGATATCAGTGTTTGGATTGAATAAGGAGTTTTTTTTTTTTTTTTATTCAGACTGGATGATTGCATGTAGCTTCTAAAAGCTGTTTTAAAGTGACAGTTAATTTAGGTTTTGGGATTTAATCTCTTCGAGCACTGGGATGAATGAATGTCAGTTTCAAGTGTGCCTGTGTGTTCATTGAAATGGAAAGGATTAAAGTGGTAACCCAAACAGTGAAAAGTTGATTTAAATTATGTCAGACTCAGAATAGCTTTGGGCCTTAAATGCGAATGTGTTTTTATGTGTACGCTTAAGAGAAGACAGAGGAAATCCAAGAGCTGCAAATTGCTGTCAACTAGCAAAGTGCATCAAGGAAAGATTGCTGTATGTTTACTCTGTTCTTCTCTTCTTTAGGCACCTATTAGCAAGTCCTTATGAGAGATGGGATATTGTGTTAGATGGATCTTGGACCTGAGCTAGTATGGCATTTTTGTCTGTAATAAAGTGTTTTCTGTATAGTAGTATGGCGTTTTGAATTTAAATTTTAAGTTAGGCAGGAGTCAGAGCTGTAAGTTATTAAGAGTATAGTGTAAAAGTCAATACCAGGTATGGATAAAGCAGGCTGATGAATGTACAGTTACTTTGGATGCGTATTTACATTTTTGTTAACATTCATAGGGCATCCCAACTCCTGATAGGAAATGGTCACAAGTATGTTTTTGAAGTGGCAACTTCCTGTGCTTCCCCGAGTGCCCTGTTGGGAGTACTGTGCTTCTCACGAAAATGTTGGAATCTGCTGCAACTCCCAAATGTTCTTATGATGTTGTAATGTTGTCTTTCACTGAAACCCCAGCCTTAGTTCTCCTTTTCTGTGCCAAATATCCTCTTTTTATGTGGCAAGTCCTTGGGCACCTGTGAGCCTTTCATTTATCTCTAGCATATGAAAAGGAGCAGAGGGGATCTACATAAAATAGTTCAGTAGCATGTTCCTTCTAAACTAGTTCTTCTGTGTTAAGGTTTACTGTAGAACTTGCTATGATAATAAGTAAAAACAGGGAGAAGATCCAGTCTTGCTGTTTGCAGAGTGTCTGTTGTCTTCTAGATTATATTTTGGAAAATTGTTGTGGTGAATTAGCAAGTTTCACTGTCTAGAGCTACGTGAATAATGTGTACTACATGAATAATGTGTAGGAGTCACAAAAGCTTCCCACATAGCTGTGGTAATTCAGTTTAACCTCAGCCTGTGGTGTATATACTCTTCCTTCAAGTGACCCCATCTCTTGAAAAGTTTTGATCCTGATTGCTGCTGTTTCTTGTTCATTCAGGAAAGGAGACCAGTCTATTAATAAAATTCATTTATAGCTGCTTTCAGCGAATCATGGGTGTTTATATCACACAGTGATATCCAATACAGTGCCTTCCCCTGTATTACAAAAGTAGAGAGACTAGGAGCAAGCACTTTACCCTAGCATCTTGTGACAGTTCAGTCCACTAGCTCTGTCCCAGTTCATGCTGGCTGCATGGCAGGACTGAGACAGAGAGCAGTTCTGACTCAACATCTGCATATTTTACAGAAACCTTTTGAGCATTACCATGAGGTATTTGGTAAATTCTTTGACAACTGAGTTTTCGAAGAAGGACATAATTGATAGCAGTACATTGACATGTTCTTTAGTTCAGCTAGCAGCCTTTCATTTAGGGGAAAACCAGCAGAAAACAAAACTAGTGTGTATCTGAAGATGCACAAAACTTTGGTGTTTTTGAATATCTATGCTTGTTATGCTTAGCTACCAAAGAAAACAACTTGAATTTTCCTCCCACTTTGGAAGGCTAACAGATTCCATGTGTTCTCAAGCAACAGCATTAAGAAGACTAGTTTCCAGGACTCCATGTTTTGTCCTGAAAATGGTTTATTAACCTACATTATGAATCATGGGTAGAACCAACCTTATCTCTCAGTTGTTAGCTCTGGAGAAAAGATGGACTGCAAATAATGAAAGGGTTTAAGTATATTTAATCTCTTGGGATCACATCTTGTTACTGTGACCCATATCTTGGGTTTTGTCACTTTTCTATTCAGCCATGAAGGCTAATGTGATCTCACTATTGCTGTTCTTATGTTACATACGTGAAATAACAGAACAAGTTAAAATCCAGACTACCCCCTTGAAGTATCTAGTATTTTAATAAAATAATATTTTAATAGAAGAAAACAAACTGTCCTGGGTTCAGCAGTAGCAGTCATTTTTCCCCTTCTTGGTAGCTGGTGCAGTGCTGTTTTGACTTTCGGGCTGGGAACAGAGCTGATAAAAACGATGTTTTGGTTTGGCCAAGGACTTTGTGAGCTTCATGCTCTGCCAGGGAGGAGGGGAAGCTGGGAGGAAGCAGAGACAGGACACCTGACCCAAACTGACCAAAGAGGTATTCCATACCACAGCACGTCATGCCCAGGAGGTAATGGAGAGTTACCCGGAAGGGCTAGGGGGACGGCAGGGTTGGAGGAGGTATCGCTCGGTGCTTGGTTGGGCTGGAGGGGCGAGTTATCGATCGGCTGGTGATGAGGTCTTGTATTCTCTTCCCTTGTTATTTCCTTTATCATTACTATTATTGGTGGTAGCAGTAGTGATTTGTGTTCTACCTTAGTTACTAAACTGTTCTTATCTCAACCCGTGGGAGTTGCATTCTTTCTGATTCTCCTCTCTGTCCCTCCAGGAGTAGGGGGAGGGCAAGAAGGGGGGGGGGGAGGGGTTGGTTAACAAGCTGTGTGGCTGGGGTTAAACCACAATACAAACAAAACCTAAATAATCTTGACAGGGTTTTGCTAGTTTCAAAGAACAAAAATACAAGCTTGCTTACTTCTTAAACTGTGTGCAGCATAGCCAGTGATGTAAAAAGCCTGCAACCAAAAGCTCCTGAAATGAATTGATTGTATACATCCTCAATAACATCAGTATTTAATCATTGAAGCAATCAATAAACTTAACTACAAACTGTGCTATAGAACTATGAAACTGGAGATGTGAACATAGTATTTTTCAGGTGCAGAAGAGAAGGTGACATACAAACATAGAAAGACTAGGCCCATATTGATGTTTTCAACTGTGTTTTGGCTTTCTGTTGGGTGCTTGCCATGCATGCAACAGGGCTGCCGTGTTTCTGTTCCCGACGTACATTCTGCGGTCTGCTGCACCATTTGTGCTCCTGCAGTTTATTGTCAAGAGGAGATATGAGGTGTTTCCAATTTGTACAAGGAGCAGGCAATGCATAGTGCCAGGTGGAGTGCTGAAAGAGACATTTGCTAAGTGGAAATGTGTACAGCTAGTAATGGTTTTATGGTTATTGCTGACTTTGCAAAGCAGAGTGATAAGCTACCATGAAGCAAAGAAATGAGAATCTTCACTACAAGCATGAAGTCATAAGTGCTTAAAAGGTTTTTCAAAATGGACCCATTAAGTACAATGGGAGAAAGCTTACACCTAATGCTTTGTACCAGAACTTGCATGTTGTTTGCATATAAAATGTGATTATATTTCTGTGAAGTCTTATGGATATTTCTGCATTAAATAAACCTTATCTGTACCCATTTTGAAATAATAATTTTGCTTAATTACTGCTTTAAGACCAGTTTGTCTAGGACCAGCATGGAGCCAGGACCAAGTGTGTAACTTGAAATCCTCTGTCCCCCTGGCTTAAATAAGTCTCTTCTGACTTTTTTTTTATTTATGAAGAGCTTCGTAGCAGAACAGTGGTTGGGAAGTTAACTACTTAAACCACGCTCCTAACATTTAGAATATAAACGTGAAAGTACACAATGTTTCTGATGCTGACTAGCACTGGCAGCACACCATTATTAGCCTTTCTTCTTGCAGGCTTCACAGATTCTCAGCTCCACAGTCTGGAAAATGCATCCTGCATGCCTGTTGCAGTAAAGGTGGTCATTCAGGTATGGTTTCCTTATGATTACTCTTTTGCCCACTGTTTTCTGATACTGGACTAGGCTGTTGATTTATTTTTTTTCAACGGTCCCAAATAATGTGTGTATGAAAGACCAAGAACAATTTTTTGTAACACTTAGTATTATTAAATGAAGCTGTGAAACACCATTGTATTGATATATGGTCTAATTATTCTTAACTGTGTGTTGCTTTATTGTCTTGTAAAGGCAGTCTCTGTTTTTTTGAGTCAGGAATGACTAAATTTTCTTAATGCTATTTCATTATGTATGATGGCGTAAGTTTTGAAGAAGAAAGTAAGTATTGGTAATACAGCCAACAGCTGATGATTAACTACAAAACACACTGCACTATGAATTGTATAGTAAGTTGAAAAGTAAAATAGAGTAAAACTGGTTCAGAACTAATAATTAAGTCTCGGAACTTGGAAATGTACACATCCATTTATGTAAAGAGCATAGGAAGTCTTTATTACATTTGTAATATATTGTGTGATGGACTGAGCTTGGCTCCAGCAAATGAACTTTTTTCAAAAGGAGCAATGTCATTTCAGATATGAAATGCAGAGCTGCTGTTTCACACACAATACACTATGAATGCTGTCTTAAGAAACGGACTTGATGTTGCTCATTATAGAGTGGAATATAGCGATTTCACACATTACATGTTGTCAAATCAGAAGCTTCAACTGGCAGATGGAGAGGGGGTTTTGTGTTTTAAGAAAACACCTTGCAAGTTCAGCTCATAGAAGGCCCTGCTGCCTTTTTTTTTTTTTTTTTATATATATAATCCACTGTCCAGAAGAGTTGCAAAAAAAGAACTGATCTAAGGAAACAGTTTTAAATTTCTTTTCAGAGGTTTGACAGATACAGTTTTCAACAGTTTAATAGATTCTGGGATAGAGATTTTCAATGAATGGCTGTTCATGAGCAGTTAATTATCTCACTACAATCTGGGTCATTGGGAAGATGTGAACAGTTAACTTTTGTGTTAGGATTCCGTTGTAAAAGGGGGAAAGTTGAAGCTACATCATCTTGAGACTGGCAGTACTGGGGAAGTGACTAAAACCAACTTCTGAAGGAGCAGCTTGCTCCCTTGTTAGGGTGAATAGAAAGCTAAAGTCTAATGAGGATATGAAATCGCTACTCTGTAAGTCATATCTAAAAATCCTTGCTCCTCCCCTAATGCTCTTCCTCCCACCAGCCCCAGGCACAGTTACTGCTTGCTCCCATCGGGACAAACAGCAGCTCTTTGTTAGCTGCCTTGCCCAGGGCACACCCTGTCGTAGCTTCCCTCCTGCTCCCTTTGCCATCTGTGGATCCTAGAGACCCTGAAAGCTGCCTGATCTCCGAGGTTAATTGATTCATTAAGTCTGTGTTACCTCCAGTACATATATAGGTAATCTGTAACTTCAGTCCTGCCAATTTATGTTCTAATATTTAATTTTGTATGGGGAAAGGAACGTACAGTCTCTACCACAGAGCTGTTGTAGGTTTCTTATTAAGAGATCTCCAAAGATCCAATCTGTTCTTCAACATCAAAATCATACATCCTAGAAATTTTGTCTTGGTATTAGGAAGACACTACAAGTACTATGGGCCAGCAAGTCATAAACTGGCCTGACCGAGCTGCAGTATGCCACTCCTTGCTTCAGAAGCTTGTAGTGTGTTTGAAATATGATACAGTGACTTGGACCACCTTCCAGCTGCCACAACCAATCTGAGCAAGGGTATCAAAATGGCAAACAAACCTCAGGGGATAAAACTGTGAATGGCATGCTTTGAGGTAAGTGCTGAGTGGTGCCTTTGGTCCCTCATCTGACTGCTGTAGGAGTCATGTGCCTGGGTCGCGAGACCTGGAACAGGTCAGGTGAGACACCCTGGGTGCTTCTCAGAGAAGACTATCCAGCTTCAAGAAATCTTGATAGTTAAAGCGAGAGTGAAAATCATGTGCAGCAGCTGAGTATTGAGGCAAGACAGAAGTCATACAGCAAATGTATTTTTGGAAGGAGTGGAGAAAAGATGGATGTTGTCCTTTGTTTAGAACCAATGGCTGCAGCTAGCAAATGTGGATGGTTGAATACTGTCATACTTTCCCTCTGTTCATTCCTCCTGTAAGATAACTACTAGTGGATGGTGGGCATGCTAACACCCAGACTGAAGGAGAAATTGTGACTGAAGACAGCAGATTTCAGGACTGCAAGAGTGGTGAAAAATGCCTTCCTGGGCAGTTAGATCTGGAAAGTTCTGCTGCGAGTGCCACAAAGGGAAGGATTTGCAAGGCAGTGACTGGAGGAAATGGGAGTCAGAGGAACATTCTGACAACTGGAAAAAAAGTTGAGAACTTTATTGTGCCAGCTGTAAACACCTTTTGTTTCCTAGAAGCGATGAAAACTGTTTTCTAACACTATGTGCTGTGTGCAGTATTAATTAACTCCTGATTTCATGAGAAATACGCACTTATTACTTAATAAAGATAATTAATGTTCCTTCTCATTAGGGCTTTTTACTGAACTTTTTTACAGTGATAAATGAAGACTGTTAAATACCTTAATTTCAAAAGGAAAAAAGGCTTGGGTAGGATAGAAGGGTGTTAGAAACTGTTACAGAAATATGACTAAAAGGAAGAATCTGTAGCTGCCATGGCTGTAGAGGAAGAGTTAAAATATTTTATGTACAGAAGCATGTTATAGCACAGTTGTAAAACATGCTTCCCCTCCCCCCCTAGATACCTAATTTAAAATGTCATCTACAGTCATGAATATGACAAATATTTGAATTTTGGAAAGAAACAGACCACACCTTCTGTGCAGCACAGGAGTCTTAGGAGACTTAGGTGGTATCTTTTAGGAAAGGTTTGCAAACTCAATAACCTTTTCTCACTGTGGGACCTGGCTGATTTGTTAATTAGGTTTAGTAAGCCATAGAATACCAAGGAAACTTCAGAAACTTTGCAAGATGCTATCTTTCATATTTGGAGAAGAGATGGGAAGTGGAGTGCAAGTGACCCAAATCATTACTGGTTGATTATCATCACCTTAAGTGAGAGAAGTAGATGCTGGTTGTTACGTTCTCTATGTAACAGGAAAATGGGTAGTCTCAACCCATCAACCAAGCTAACTCTTTACCAGTGGTTCAATTCTGGCTCAGCAGACCAAAGGCTGTATTAGATTTTTTTGTTTTTTCATTTTAATCAGAATCAAAACACCCTGTAGGAAAGTAGGTTTTAGTTAAATACTGTTTTTACTGCTCTATGAATAGAGACAGATAGTAGCTGTAACAGAGTGCTTAATTCAGTTAACTGTTGTGTAGGTGGACAAGGTAATCGATGACAGTTGAGTAAACGCTACTTCATTAGTGTCAAATTTACATTTTACTCCTCAGACTTTCAGCTATTTAATGAGTTCTGGGTAATGGTTTTGGCTTCACATGGGTGATAGCAATTAAATTTGCCAGAAAATGGGAGGCATTCTGGCTGTTTTATCCAAGGACTGAACCCACCTTTTTACATGCTGCTAACTTATATGAGGGAATTTTATGTCCCATCTTATTAAATCACTTATTCTGTCTTCTCCAGTGCTTTCATCTAGCTTGGATATAGCATTAATATTTAAAATATCAGTTCAACAGACACATGCATTACTTATGAAAACACTGCAGTTTATTAAAGTAAACCTGCTGTCATTCCAAGTAAAAGTCTTGGGAATGACATGTAGTGCCAGCAGGTGCATTGTTCATTTTCACAAGATGGTCAGTTGAGCTGGTGGTGATATTTCAGGAAGAAAAAAAACCTTCTTGATTATATGAATGGAGTATCTTCAGATTCCTGAAAATAAAACATGGCCTGCATATTCATATGGTCTGAGACTAACAGGCTGTAGGGGTAACAAAGTGTTCATTTAAGTAATTGGTCCTTCTATGGCTGTTCACTGTGTTTGTATTAACAGTTACTAGCATGTCAGGGCAGCTACATGTGTTGAGATGTCTTTAATTTGCCCACATTGTGAAGATCTAAATAATGAGTTATCCTTGGTTGTCCAAAAGCAAATCTCATCTTGTATTTGTGGCACTTAAGGCTAAGTGTTTGTATAGCTGCTAGTTACCAGCTCATAAGGTCCTTCATCATTAGGTTAAAAATAAAGAGTGTGTCCTTCACCCCGTGCATGCAGAGGATGTGGTCGGAGCTGCTGCACTTTGTCTGCGGGATTCCAGCACTCTTCTGCGTCTCCTCCCTCCCAGTCTACAAGACCAGTGCCCTTACTATGGAAGCCAGATGTCTTCATCCCTTTTCTTGCAGTGGCTGCTGCTTTTTCAGTGGCTGGTCAGAGTCAAAGTTTTATTTGCCTTTTATTTAGGTGTACATTTGAGAGGACAGTAAGCAAAAGGCTAAACTTTCCTCTGGTGCCTTCCAATTACTGGTGGCCTTAAAGCCTATGTGTTAGTGTCGTGGTTTAACCCATCCAGACAGCTTGTTCACCCACTCCCCCCCTTCTTGCCCTCCCCCTACTCCTGGAGGGACGGAGAGGAGAATCAGAAAGAATGCAACTCCCACGGGTTGAGATAAGAACAGTTTAGTAACTAAGGTAGAACACAAATCACTACTGCTACCACCAATAATAGTAATGATAAAGGAAATAACAAGGGAAGAGAATACAACACCCCATCACCAGGCAACCGATAACTTGCTCCCCCCAGCCCGACCAAGCACCGACCGATACCTCCTCCAACCCTGCAGTCCACCTAGCCCTTCTGGGTAACTCCCAGTTACCTCCTGGGCATGACATGCTGTGGTATGGAATACATCTTTGGTCAGTTTGGGCCAGGTGTCCTGTCTCTGCTTCCTCCCAGCTTCCCCTCCTCCCTGGCAGAGCATGAGGCCCGCAAAGTCCTTGGCCAAACCAAAACATCATTGTTTTTCAGCTCTGTTCCCAGCTGAAAGTCAAAACACAGCACTGCACCAGCTACCAAGAAGGAGAAAAATGACTGCTACTGCTGAACCCAGGACAGTTAGCCATCCAACATGAATTAAAAACATACCATTACCCTTTTCTTCTTTCTAGCAGGGCTTGGTTTTCATTCTGCCTTGCTGCTATTACTGCCTTATATCTTCTTCTGGGTAGTGGGAATTGTGTTCTTTTCCTCTGTATCCCTTTTACTGGCTCCAGAATAAATAGATTTCTCTGTAAGTCTTGGAACACTTTTTAGAGACCTTACATGTAATATATTGTTCTGTATTCGTAATTGTAGGACCTTTTTTTCTCCAAAACTCGTTCTTGAGTGTTCAAAAATGTTATCTCCCCACTTGAATGTGTGACTACACCGATGAGTTTTGATATGGGCATATGTGACAGGAACACATAGCTTGCTTCCCTGGTGGAGAACTAAGAATATGCCACAGCCTGATGGGAGGGCTCATGTCTGGCCATCTTTTATCAGATGTTGTGATGTTTTTTAGTATGTTGTATTTTCTTTGCTGGATGTAGACTGCAATACGAAAGGTAATCCAAAAGCCAGTGTTCACATTATTGCAAAGCCACTTTCAGATTCAGAAACTAAAAGTCACACACACGGGAACCTACAAATTTCTTCTTTGTAATGTTTTGTTTTGGATTTGTTTGGGTTTTTTTCCCTGGAGGTTGGATGTTTTTATGCATAAAGTCATATGCACGTTTAATACACATAAAAATTATTTCATAGTGTATGTACTCAAGTGCAAGTCAGCTGTCACTGACAGGATATTGAATGTGTTTGTGGATGTTTCTACAGCTGTTACCAAGAGAAACATTTGACTTTGAGTTGTAGATAATTGTTGCAGCAAACCTCTCTTAGTAATGAGGTTTCTGCCTCCTTTGACAAGTGAACCTTTCTTACGCTAAGGAGAGAAAAAGGCAAAAAGAATAATGAGGTGAAGAAAGAAAAATGTCAGGTACTTGCTGTTCCCTTAGTAGAGTCAGCACCTTTTAGGAAAATTTCTTCCTGAACTTCTGTTGGAAGGGAATATAGTAAATATAGTAGTTCTGTGTACCCCTGGAAAAGGTAAAGCTAAAGGAAAAGCTCATCTATTCTTTTGTATCCTATAGGAATCTTGTAACTAAGAGAGGGATGGTACAATCTTAACAATTGAACAATTCTGGTCGCCAAGTAAGAAACTGGTTCCAGCTTTAGTGTATGTATTAATGTTGCAGTACCACTATCTAGGTCAGTAAGTTGCATCGTCATGGGGTATTTGTTTGTTCTGCTTTTTCTTTATTAGACAATACTGAAAGAGTAGTATGGTCAGGCTGGCTTAGACTTCTTGTCATAGTTCCTGACTGCATGCCGAGACCTTGCTCCATGTAGCTCAACCAGGCTGTGTTCTGGCAGTCCAGATGAGGCCAATTTCTTTCTCTGTTGCTGGTACCTCATCATAGGGTTGCTAATTTGACATTTTGTCATGGGAGTCTTTGGCTTATGACTTGCCTTGTGATTGTACCAGCTGCCAGAATCTCTCATGTATTTCTAAAACATGGAACTAAATGAAAATGAAGGAAAAAAATAAAAATCTAGTGAATCCTGTAAGCTTGTGTCACTTTATCAGCCTAACACTTGGCATAAACAACTACCCTTGTGATCCAGACTGTGTACAGCAATCGCTCCCATTATATTTCCAAGACAGTATTTTAAAAAGTATTGTTTCAAAATAATATACTAAAAAACCCCCAGCAAACCCAACCCTGTGCTACTTGGGCCCCAGGATTCCTTTGCTGTCATTGCAGTGGCATAGCAAAATCATTCAGGCTGCTTGGAAGCCAGCCAGGGGTGAGCGTAGGAGAGTAATTGGAATATCTGATAGGGAATTCTGTAAATTGTCTGCGGGTGCAGCTTGGAAGAAGCAGAAGACAGAAAGCAAGTGTATTTTGAGATGGGTGCAATTCTTAAGGTCTGCATGTTTTCTGATTACTCAGTTTTGTATAGACCACTTTTGTTTGCAGTGTTTACAGTGTTTCTGAAGAATGCAATTTGCCTTTTTTAATACTTATGTTAAAGACCATTTGTGATATACTTTCTAGCTTTATTCCAGTTTAAGTTTGTGCAAAAGTTAATTAAGCTTCAAGCAATTTATGTGTTTACACTTTTGTAGTATTTAGAGGAATTAAAACCAGTTCAAGTAGATGTCATCCTATGGTTTAGCTACTTTTGTGTCAGACTGCTGAATGTCACAATTTAAATGTTAATGCATATATTCTTGTGGTTTTGTAATTTGATATGTAATACTATAGCAAAATAATCAAAACAGTCTGTAAGCAGTTAAAATAACCAAAATTTATCTCTTTAGTATCCAGTATATCTCTTTCTGTATGTGATGGGGAGAAAAGCAGGTAAAGGTGAGATGAGTAATCCCACTTCCTGGTACTAGAGAGATCAACTGGTGGATTATGAGGAGGCTGTTACATAGGCTGAGGAGCAGAAATCCATTTGTTACCTCCAGATGAAAAATGATTAAAGGCTGGAGTTGGAGTTGCAACAAGGGTTTGAAAGTGGTCATTTGAGCTTTGCATCTGTTGCTAAGGACCAACTTGCTGAGATTAGTAGGGTAGGTCAAGTAAAATCTGTCCTCTTGCGCTTAGCAGGGCTAGCGGGAAGTATCTCCTTTCAGCATACTTTTTTTAAACTTGTCTGAATTATGCAGTCATATGTCTGGAATATGCTATAAATCAGATCTGCAGGCTCTCACAGAGAATTAAAGTGCATGCTATTTTGATGACAAGTTTAAAAAAGCATTGGTATTCTAGTATAAGTGGATGAACTAAAATAGTAGGAAAGTATAGTGTGATATAAACTAACTGAAAATGGATTGTAATACTTTCTTGCAGCTACCATGCTCTGTGCTTTGCTAAGACAATAAAGCTAAAAAAAAAAAAAGGTTGAGATTAAGTTACATGAATTTTATTGCTCAGACACAGGTTTTATTCTTGTTCTGCAGAACTTTTCTATGTGTTTAACATGGTTTTGTAAGGGGTAGGAAGAGGGGAAATAAACTGAAAAAAGGAAATGCCTTTGAATTCTAAACTTACAGTGAAATTGTATGCTAACTGAGGAAAAAATTATATGTAGTAGGTTGCTGATGAGAATGTAAGAGCTGTTATACTTTCTTCAGATGTGACAATGTGAGGATGTGTTGGAAAAGGGAGTAACAGCTGCAAAGCAGCCTTTGTTTTTGTTTAGCTGTCTAGGTGTTGACAAAGATCAGTATCAACTTTTGTCTTTGACAGGCTGTGTCTGGTCTATTTGTTTGATAGCAACCAAAGAACCTGTTCTCAAAATGCGTTTTAAGTACTTATTTGAATAATTATATTTTGGCTATTGCAACTTCACCAGGTATTGTATAGGTAAAAAAAAAAAAAAATTCCTATAGTTTGCTCTGTCACACTGCCAGGTAATTTCCTTGAGTGGCCTGAGCTTGTGTGTTATGAGAAGTAGCAAATGGTTGTGTTTGGCTTGCCTTTGATGTACAATTCTTGATGAGAGTTCATATTTTCCCCTCTTTTACAATTCAGTCAGCTGTGGCATTTCCATATGGGCCTTTAAAAGGGAACAGTAGGATGCTTGGTGTGATCATGGACTTTGCATATAAGCAGGGAGTCTGTCAGCCAAAAATATTTTGCAACTTGCCTTCAATTTCAGATACATTGCAATAGTAAAACAAAGATATAAAGATCCCCGTAGCCAGGCCTGTACCTGTTAGTGTAAAACAGTCTCCTAGCCTGAAAGACTTGTAGGGGCAGGTAATAGTCTTTATTAGACAAGCTTGCATATTTTAGTACATATATCTTTAGATGTCAAGCAAGTTGAAAGACTGGTGTGCCTGAAAGACTGTCTTCTCTTTCAAACTGTAAAGCTTACTCTAATAGAAAATGTTATTTCTCTGGGCTGATTGTGCCTAAGGAATTGTCTTACTCCATCATGGTTGCTGCAATTTTTCTGGTTAATGATGAGACATGGGTAAAAGTGGCAATTTGAATCTTTCAGTAGCAAAGCGGTTGACAGCCAGTTTAGAATCATCCTGCCAGAGCAGGATGTAGTAATGACTGTAGCAAATTAAAAGCCTGTTGAGCATGTTAGATGTAATACTGTTTCAGGTGAGATGATCTGCTACATGTTTGCAGAATGCTAGGGGTGCAGATGATAGTGTGCCTAGTTGCATGGAGACCAAGTAAGATGAGATCTTTCAGATTTAGGAGTGAATACAGCATCAGAGGTGTGCTTTTCTGCAGCTCTTTGCAGAGGGACAACGTTTTTAGCATTATATTATGAGAAGTGAGGTTACGGATCCAAGATGTTTTGTGAAAAGATATTCTGTGAAGTTTATTCTTGGCAAAATCTGTCCTGCTGTGATATTAATATCTGGTTTTGTTTTCTGTGGTATAATTCTTGAGTATTGCTTGACAGATGGTTGTATCTTAGCGTTGTATCAGAATGATGTTATTTGCTTGACGGTTATTGTTCTCTTAGGAATGCAGGATGGGAAAGGACCTCCCTATTCATCAAGTTTATTTTCATGCTCTTGCAGGCTTTATGTCATACAGTCATAGACATATGGAGTGCTGTCTTAAAAGCAGCTGGGCCTTTTCCCCTCGCTATAATTAAAAGCTTGTTCCAAAGCTAAATTGCCCTAAATAGGAGGAAGCTGCTTGTAATGTTCAACCTAAGTTTATTCACTGTCAGTTGGTAATAACCAGTTCTTGTGCCAAGATTGCCCTTTTATTTTAAATAGTTTTATTATTATTATTTTAGTTATCTCTGTGTTTATACACAGTCCTTGCTTTTCTGCTCAGCTTTACTTTTGCTAGGCTAAGACCAAGTCCTTGCAGGCTGCCTTCAGTTCTTTGGTTGAAAGGTAGAGCAAACTGAAGGTTTGGGTACTTCGAGCCTTCTGCTTTCACAGAGCAGGTTTTTCCAGTTCCCTGAGAAGGGTGTGTCTTATTCTTTGTACTATTGCTGATAAAAGAAGTGAGTAGTAGCTTCCTTGTTATTGCAGTACACCAACAGAAATGTGAAGATAGAAAATTTTGTGGTTTAAACTCTGAGCATTGTGCGAATTTGTTCAAAGCGTAGGGAGCTGAAGTATAGCCTCTAAGTTAGGAATACAGGCAGTCCTATGAAAGTGGTGTTGAAAGGCAGGCAGATGTTTGATTGCTGTAAGTGTGTGTGTTCCACTTTGTGTTCTTTTTGTTAGTTTGTTTTGTTTTGTTTTTTCACCCTCAGGCTGTTAAGTGTTCACATCAGTATTCTGTGGCTAATCTGTGCACAGACAAATTCTTTGTGCATTTTTAATGAGATACTGCAAAAATCCGCGATCAAAGATAAGTCAGACCTATTACAAGGAATAAAAAACTGAGTTATGTGTAAATATTTTTCTGACTAATATTGATAGATCCTTTCTACTTCTAAGGTTCTTGATAAATCAAAGTACTCTTCACAGATGTATGTTATCCAATTATTAATGAAATGTAAAAGAATTTAACTACAAAATTAAAAAAAAATAAAGTTTGAAAAAGCTTCAGTGGGAAGACCAGACCTACTTTCTTCACAGTTAAAATCCTAAAAGCAGTTGTGTTGGGAAAAATTAAAACAAACACTTGACACTGTTTAAAATGCAGTGGAAGGTTTTATATCCTGGGTTTAAGAATGAACTTAAGCCTTCTAATGTTCAACACCACAGCTCATGAAGATTAGGCTCCTGGCTAAGAAAGTATAGAGGCAGGCACTGAAGGACTATATGCTGCTAAGGTTCTGTTTTCCTGGCTGGAATTAGAAATTATGTAATGTGGAGTGCAGGTGCAGTGAAACTGGTCAGTAGGAAATCAGGGTGTACCTTAGACATTTATATAACCCTTATATTAATCAGAAAATAAATTCCGTACCGCTTTCCACAGTTTTCTCTTACGAAGATGCTTTTTATACCTATCTTACACATAGCAGACTAGCAGCTAATTAGCTTATTAGTCCTTGATTCTATGTCCTTCTCAACCTGATGGATCGCAAGCCCACATTTTCCGTTTCTTACAAGAGTGTCGTAACCCGGTCATTCATGTTTAGGTAAGTGATCTAACCACTAGACTGCAGATTCAGACTTACTGTCTGAAGCCTGCTGTCTTACATCCATCAACAAAAGGGAATTTAAAGCTAATTTAAAATAAAAGATAATTTCTGTGTGTACATGCTATGCTGGGAGACCCAACTATGAATATACTTGCAAACATCTTTTGTTCATAAGTGGCTGCATAACACTTGTGCAAAAAATACCTTCTCCAGATGAAGAAGGCAATATTACATAAAATGGGAGAACTTAGAAGGGGATAGCCTAGTTGGTTGGTAAACCTTATTGGCTATTAAACTTCCAAATATTAGAAAAAAAAAAAAATTTGCTGTGCATATTTCCATGTTGCTTGCTTCCTGTGTAATAGCCCTTAAAATTTGTCCATCTTCCTGGGCCAAGTTATAAAAGAATGAAATTTGGCCAACTTTGGCTCTTAGTGAGCTAGTTAAATTAAAAGTGGAAAAAAACTGTGAAAGACTTTGAATGAAACAATGAAAATAATCATATTAACTGTTGCTTTTAGCTACAGGGTGCTGATCTGCAGGGTTTCTCAGTGTGGGACTGTGGTTGCCTTCACACCTCAATGAATTCTTTAGATACAGAGTTCTGGGTGCTATAATGAAAAATATGTTGAATACTGGTATGATTGCACCCTTTGGGGATTGGCTGTAAAGCCCAAGGAAAATATGCATATATGGAGGACCATTGTGGGATTTGTTTTTGTGCCCTGTCTTGTTTGGAAGATGAGGTAAGTGCAGACTATACATCTGATCTGCAAGACATCTTACCTTAAAGTGGTTTAGTTTTCATAGCTGGCACGGTTCAGCACAAGGAGCACATGTGCAGTGTCTTAGATACCTCAGCACGTTAGCTTCTGCCAAATTTAACTCATGTTTCCAAATGTAATATTATGCTTATGTCCTATCCTCTCTTTGGCACTGAATTCAAACAGCACCTGTTAATGTTAAGAGTAAATGAAATTACTGTAATGTTGAGGATAAAGAGGTTTTGGTGAAAGAAAATTGGATATGAGACTTAGATTTCCTGCCTAATTAAATATTTCAAGTGGAGGTATTCTACTTCAGTTTTATTTAGAAGTCAGAAAGCAATATTATAATGTTAGCACATGCCTTTCAGTAAAATCTTCTTTCATGAGCTGATATTTACTGACATTCAGTTCAAATGCTTCTAAATAATAACCTGAAACACACTAGAACATCACTTTCTTTGCTAGAAGATAAGTGTTTTTTTTTTTTTTCTGGAAGATTTCTGTGCATGTTGGCTGATTCTCATTTGCGTTTAAATCAGTTTTAACACAGTTGTGCAGCTTATTGGTATTCCTCTAGAGTTTGCCAGCTGAAGAATAGCAGCCCTAACTATGAACATTAGGCTAAGGCTTATGTTACATAGCCAACAATCATTTGTTCTGGTGTGCTGCAGTAAAAAGGTAAAACGAAGATTCCTTGCTGCTTCAACCAGTAAACATTACTGAGTTCACTGAGTACTGCTTTTGAACAGCACTGGAACTACTAAAAGCAGTGAACATCTGTTCCGTGAATGCTACTGCTATGGGCAATGTAGGGTAATGGTATAGATGCATAACCAGTTTTCTAATACCATAGCTGTCTTTTCAGAATATTGTTTCAAAAGAATGTGTTCTTTAAGACTGAAAAATAGCTTGGGGGGGGGTGGGAATCTGCTCTGGTGTCTAACTGAATTTCTCTGAAGAGTGGTAGATAAAGGACCATCTAAGCACTGTTCTATTTCTAATGGAAAGAAAAAAGTGTGGAGTGAAGGAGATGACAGTACCCTTACTAGATACTAGGCAAGGAGATTACTGAGGAAAGGAATCTTCTATGTTGCTGCTCAAAATGTATGGCGTGCAGCTCCTTGGATGGGAAAGGAGGAGCAGCTGGTTGTCAAGAACTAATTGATCCAAAGGGTAGTAAAGAAGTTGGGTGGTGTCTGCCTTGCATTGAGAAATGTGATTAACATGACAGGTCCTCTAACAAGTTGATTGTGGACGATGTTGTCTGGGGAGAACTGAGATGATGGTTGAGAGCTGATTGTGTTACTTAAGAGATGAAGGTATTGAACTGTCAATAAGCATAATGAAAAACTCTTGAAAGTACCAGAATAGGAGTAAGAGAACTGGTGATTTTAGTTGACAGAACATTGTTTTAGAAGTTCTTGTGAATGTGCATTGCTTTCATTGGAATCAGTGGAGGAGAAGAAATCTGTCTCCCACATTTGTGATTATAGAAGTACCCTTCTTGCTTTCATTGAAAACTAGGCTTACTTCACTTTGATTTACTTCTGCATAGTTCAAATGTCAGTCCAAACTTAGAAGCTACAGAGGCATCCTGCCTAATAAATCATTGCTTGAAAGTAACAGCACTATTTTTTTTTTAATTGAAATAGATCATTCTAGACAAGATTGTATTGTAAGATTGATTTAATGGAAGGGCTTCCTTTTCCTATTTTTTTTTTCAGTTGCTCACTTGCTAGAGACAATAGCAGATGAAAATACTGTATTAGTTGATATACTGGGGTACAGAAAAAGATGAGATGGCAATGAGTTCTAGTTTGATTTGAGGGAAATAAAATCCCTTGGTTTTTGCTAACAATATTGTAGAGTTCAGTAAGAAGCTGAAAAGATGATGACGATTATTTTGTGCACAAAATCAAGTTTAAGTTAGAAAGGCTGATTTATTTGTGCCTTGTTTTCCTGGGTCAACGCTAACTTTCACATTTTTGTATGTTTTCAATGCAGGTTGTGAAATAATTTGTTCAAGACTGGTTTTTCTACATTGCTGTCTTGCTTCAGATTAATTCTTCTGACATACAGTCAATAGCCCGAAACTGTGATTATATGAATTACAAAAACATAAAGTACATTTGTTATTGCTTGCAATGTCTGAATATGTATTGTCAACTTTAATAAAAAATGTTATTGATAAATTGCATTGGGAAGTTTTCAAGTAAATAACTGGAAACTCTTAACTTGTAATTTTAAAAAGCACATTGCTTTCTTTCTTGAATAATACAATTCATACCATAATTTTATCAACATTTCTAAAATTCCTCTTACATTCTTTCCTGATTTTCTGTGAATGATGCCATTATTCTGTGTCTCACTTGAGCTCATAAACAGGAAAATATTTTCCAAATTCAGCATCATATCAAGGCTATATTTAAGTCTTAGTCATTCCAAATCTTGTAATGATAGCTATAAGAAATATTCTTTTGTACAGATTTAAACACTGAAAAGACTTTGGGTCGCATAATCTCCTTTGTCAAATACTGCAATATTCTTCTTGTAATACATAGCATCTAGTAATGCTTCTCTTTGCAACACGATTTTGCTGCAAAGATTTTGCAGGGCTGTTGCTTGTACCATGTAATTCTTGTTTCTTTTCTTCTGCAGCATTCCTCTTTCTTACTGAGTTATATACAAGGTACCAGACTTCCCTTCAAAGTCCTTTCATTCTCTACTCCTATCCTGCCTGTTATTAACTCACCAACAGTATGCTGATGTGTAGGGATACACCTCTAGTCAGCCCTTAATGACAGCCTTAAATCTTCATACGAGTGTCTTGAAGCTTTTCCTCATACTGCTCTGAGGCATGTGTTCCTGAAATGTAAGTAAAATGAATGCATTTCTTTTGATAGTCCTTATTTTTTCTTTCACCCTTTCTACATGTCAAAAGTCCTTGACGAAGGCAAGGCAGGTACTGTTCTTAAACCAGAAGGCAAGCTTGACTTCAACTTGATGGTGGCCTTGTGTTCTGCAGTGGAGTGCTGAGGGAAGACCCCTACATCTTTCCAAAGCATCTGTGTTATATAGTGGTCCCAGAATTGTCACATAGCTGGATGGTTGCTTTCTAAGCACTTGGATGTCACAGGTATTCGGATTAGAAGTAATGTTGCACTGTTACTTTTGGGGTACGTACCTTAATTTCATAGTTTCAGTTAAAACACTTGTAGCTTTTCAAAGGTGAGCACATTGTAGTTTGTTAGCCTGGAACGACAAGTTTTTCATACTTGCAGGATCTGAAGTCAGAGGCTGCAGTGTTAAAGATGCTAAGGGCTTAAGAATGTGAATGTTTTATTACATAAAATGTAATTACTTTAGCAATACAACTCCCAAATCTAAATTAAATTCCTCTTTTCAAACAGTCAAGTTCATCAGGTGTGAAGAAGATATGTGAGGCTATAATCCTACTAGAAGCTATATAAGGTCCAAGAAACATGAACAAAAGTCAGTAGTTTTCTAATTTGTATTTTAGCAGTCATATAAACAATAAGCTGGTTCATTTTTTTATTTTTTTTATGTGGGAATTGGTCACAAATTACACATAAGTAAGTGTGTAGGACAGATGAAGGAAGATGCATCTAGAGAAAGGCAGTTCAGTCACGTTTCTGTGCCTCTGCAAACAAATTTGCAAAGATGAGGTGTTCCAGTTCAAACCAAAATAAAAATGAATACAAGTGCATGTGCAGACTTTTGCATCATGATGTCTGTGTATTAATAGAACTCAGAGAAAAGAAGGCAAACTTAATTTGCTAATTCTAGTGAATAGTTGTATTCAGCTTTCTATTGAGTAATAACAGAAGGCATTTTTCATTTTAATGAGCATTCTGAATTCTTGTTTTTCTCTGTTTTCCATTAGGTAGTTTCTGTCTTAAATGTGTTTCTTACCACTTTCATCAATAATGTATTTATTTCTAGATCAATTAAGAAGTGATTCTAGTGTGTAATTTGTAATGATTGGCTTAAGGAGGTGTTGAATTTGAAGGACTTTATTATGTGATCGAGAGTAGTAATTTAATGTGTGAACTTGTTAACATCTTCTTTCCTAAAAGGAAAATGAAATCTTCTCTAGCAGAAACATTTTACAGAAAGTATCAAATGGTAGCCCTAGGGTTTTAAGTTACTTATGTATTATGTGTGTCAAAACTTACTTTGTTTCAAAATAACAATTTCCTTGTTATGCCATGAATAAAAAGTATTCTGGGAAGATACCTTTTTGTAATAAATCATCTTGGTTGTTGCATTCTAGAATGTTCACAAGCTGCAGGTGGGGATTTCACATATTCTTTGCCATGTTCAACAGACCTGCCAGGGAAAACAGACTTGCACATCTATGCTGAAATATAATATCAAAATATTATTGTATGTTTATTTCATAACTGATAACTGATTATGACAACTTGTATGTTATTCACATTATGGTTTTTCTGACTGTCACTACTTTCATATGCAGTTTGGAGTTACTGTTGTTGGCAAAGTTACGCTTTCTCTCATCCTGCTGTAAAAGATTTTGTTCCGCTTTTATCTGGGATAAGCATAGAAAAATGTTGTGTATATGCATATGTGTTAGGCTTTGCAAACATTGCTTTCTTTTAACATATATTACTATGAAAGCAGCTTTTTAAATTGTACTATGAAGCAAAAGGCCCAGTTTTGAGGTTTGGATGGCAAGAAATAACTTGGCTTAAAAATGTTAGACCAGGAAGATAACTCTGCAGTAGCATGGTGAAGCTGTACGTTCATTCTTTTTCCCTAATCAAGAAAGACAAAAGACATGTAGCATTTTGTAATCAGAAGTAGAGCATGTGTCCCTGTTCCATCCCCCAGAGCAGGTCATGTGATGTGATGATGGATGTTGAATTTTGTGACCCAGTTATTGTGTATGGGCCCTGACTCCTTACATATTTGCTGAAATCCTGGGAAGTTCCTGACACGAAGGAAATAGAAAAACCCCCAGCCTGTTTGTAGTAACCTGGGCAAAATTATTTCTTCCCAGAATTTTGTGAATGCTTGGACATTTGCTGCTTTTCTGGGACTGGTGTAATTCTAAATCTCCTAGGATATTTAGCCACTGTAACGAAAAGAGGGAACATGAGAAATATGAAATGGCTTCCCTGTTAAAAGAGGAAGAAGAAGTAAACTAATTTTTATTTGGAAAAAGAGGTGCTTGCAGGAAGATGTGAAAGATAATTACGAATAGTGGAAGGAAATTAATAGGAAATGATTTATTTGCTGTTTATGAGAATTTGGGGTACCAAGTACAATGCAGAAAAATGCTTTAAGCTTGGCATAACTTATAGCACTTATTTTCACAAGATATTGTGAAGAGTTAAAACAAAAAAATGAGCTCAACCAGGAACTTTACAAATATATTGGTATTGCCAGTGATAGTCCAGAGTCAGTCTGAGTCGAATGCTGTGCTAGTGGTTGCTGGGGGAAGAAGTAATTATTTTTTTGTGTTATCTTCAGAGTATATTAGATATTCTTTTCTGGCTTTTCTGAAGGTAGGATTCTCTCTGTATGGGGCTTGACTCTGGCTAGGTGTTGAAGGGCTTGGGGGTTTTCTTAGGTATTGTTTTTGTCCCTTATGTGAAGTTGGCTGGAGAGTGGCAAGGTGGTGTCAGGCTTTTGCTAGAGATGAAAGAATGTGGGTTAGTGGGCTTGGGTAATCTAACAGTTATAGATTATCAGTGTCTTGCTTTCATGTTAAGGACATAAAGCTAACTTTCAGGCTGTGTATGTGTTATTTACAGGTAGATCAGAAAGCAGCAAAACTAAGGTGGCATTGCAGAGGCATTCCGGATTAATAGAAGCCTAAAATAAGTGACTAAAAATGGTTCTCAACATCTATAATTTTATATTAAACTAGAAGTTGGGTACTTCCCAGGTGTTTACTTCTCTTAATCTCCTTTTCCATATAGTGTCACATAGAAGTATTATAAGAATGATTAAGAGAAAGCATTTCCACAGTTGACATGCAATGGACGAGTCTGTTATCCCTTGTTTTCAGTTTGTCATAGTAGGACTGAAGAGGCAGCTGTACAGTGCGCAAGATGACAAGGTTTTTTTCCTACTGTACACACCCTGTGCTGGGAACTGGGACAGTGCTCAGGAAAGACTGGTAATGATAGTTTCATTAGTTGTGGTTCAGACTTGATGGTGGCTAATGGGTGCTGCCTAAACAGACAGTGTGTCTTCAACTCTCAAAAATAATTTCTTTGTTAAAAGAAATTTTAATTCTACATGTCAATTACACCACCACTGATTGTGAAAAATTAACCTGTCCCAAATGACAGCTAAGTTGCTTTATGCAATCAAATATAACTAGATAGAGGAAAACATTTAGGAATTGTAGAGAAGGCTGATGGGATGGTTACCCATTTTAAGATCTCAGCAGAATATTTTGTGGTGCTTCTGTCAACTGTTTAAGCAAAGCTTGTTATGTCATTACCTAAATTAGGTGAAATACAGGAGATTGGGACAGCTGTTTCTAGGGTACTAAGGAAAATTGTAGCCTTCAAGATACTGGAATATGCCTGTGACTTACTGAGCCAAGGAATATTTTAGTGCCTGTAATAGCAGTGAGAAGGGAGAGGAGAGAATCCTGTTGAATAATTAATATTTGGATCTATTATATAAGGATGACTGTTCAGCATGTAAAATGAGTATTTGTTTTTGAGGGTACTTCAGATTGTCCTACAATAAAGCCATCATGTTGTTACTGAGTAGCCTGTCCTCAATATAATATAGGAATATTTTTTTGCAGCTGCATTCTGAACTTCCTGATTCTGCAGAAAGGTTGCCTTGGGGGGGGGGGAACAGACACACCTGGTTCATAACAAATCAACTACTAATACTGGATTCAGTTCTGCTTCAATTCTACTGTAACTTCAAAATGAAATAAAATTGCAGTGGAGCGTATGAATGTGGTTGAAGTTGGCAGCAAAAAGGCATAGAGTGACTCTATTTACTCTAGGTATATTCTGATAACTGGAAAACACTACATTTCATTTTTTTCTGGGGCAAGGTAGCAAGATATTTGTCCTTATTTACCATGACTTTAAAGAATTATTTTAAACGGTGCTTTAGGGAAGATGTAACACACAACCCAATTATTTTGGGTATGGTCTGTCAGTGCATTTGGGATTTGTAGACTTCTCTGTCCCGTGTTTATATAAGTAGTCTGATCCTGTCTTTAAGTTGTAAACTGATCTCTCTATTCTCTACTTATGAAACTGAAAGTAATGCCTTTTTTTTTTCTGTCACTGTTAAGCTTGAAAATATTTTCAGAAGTGGGTAATTTCACTCCTCTCAGGCTGACAAGCTTCTTACTTAAAGTCAGAAATTTACTGGGAATCAAAATATTTTCATACACATCTTTAAAGCGAGGAGTGAGCAAGTATCTTTTCCTTCCTTTTTAGAGAACTTGGGTTTCTGCTGTCTGGTATTAAAATATGGAAATTCTAGGTTGAGTGGAAACTTGAAGCAGGTCATGATTTTGTCTCTTCATTACATTCTGATAATTTAAAAAATTAAAGTATTTCTTGTTTAGATCATGTGAACTTGCTGAACACAATAAGCCATTTTGGGTCCTTAAAAGGTTCATGGTAGGGTATTCCAAAAGCACTTATAACCAGGGTACTGCTTAGTCTTACTATTTCGAAGTTTCTGTTGTGAATTCCCATCCTGTGATGGGAATGGGGACTGCAGCACGATTCCTGGGGGAGGCTCTGCTTCTGTGTTCATTACATAGTTCCATCTGGTGAATTAAAAAGCTTTTGAAATAACAACATTAGAGCTCTGAAATACATGCAGTTTCTCAACATCTTCCTGTGTGGTGTTTCCTTCGATGTGTAAATCCAGTGTTGCTCCCTCAGGTCATCATTAACTTGTTTGTGTACTTGGATTAACTAACTTGGCATCCTCCCAGTGCCTTACTGCAGATTAATAAGACAGCAAGTTTCACCTTGTTTTTCTTGGTCCTTTCATAACTTTACATGTGACTTTCTTTTTGCTGATTGCCCATAACTTGTTTTTTCTGATCTGGTCTTTAAAAAAAAAAAGACATCCAGTTTCTTGAAAACGGGGAGAAACAACACTGTGTACTGACAACTAAGACAGTACCTTCATGGCACATAAACAAACCTGCTTCTAGATCTTCCTCTCCCTGTGGTGTTAGGCTGATCTGTGAATTCTCTGCTGGAAAGATGGGGAAGGGGGATCCTGCAAAAAAAAAAACCTGCATTTTTCTCCTTCAGTTTGTTGAGGTTCTGCTTTCTAGTGCAAGGAGAGCTGCGGAGAGTGAGGGGTTTACACAAAACAAGTCTTGAAATATCTGTGTATTGTTTAACAGCAGGCTACAGAAATTCTGCCTTCTTATGTTTTAGATTAACTGTATTTCACTCTTTCCACTAAGCTAGCTTTGCATCCATGGCCTGCCAAATATCAGTGGGCTTAGAAGGTCTTTGAGGTTATACAGCTGAGCTGGTAGCGCTGGTTTTCCTGCAATCCAAGTATAGTGCCCTCTTGCTGCTGGTCTGTTTGGTGGTGGCAAATACCTGCTTCCAGTTACTGTAAACTGTAGCGGCAAAGATTTGTGCAATGTTTCAGAAAGCTCTGGTCTATTCAGCTAATGAACCATGTAGGTGTTGATGATGATTAGTCAGGATAATGTATGTAGGTTTTGTATGAAGACTGTGGGAAACTTTCTTCACACCCAGATTGAAAGGAATATCACTAAAATTGTTGTCAGGTGTCCTAAAATTCAGCAGTTTTAAGATTTGCACTTATAGCTTAATTTATTTCTTTTAGTCTTAAATGTTTTGATGTTCCTATATGATGCAATGTACTCTTTGAACAGATGCCTCTATCTTAGTTATTGTTGAAGTTGTATGATTTATAGCTGTTCTAAAGGTTGTGGGAAAAGGAAGATCAGGTGTTAAGGCAGCGGTTAACTGGAATGGAGAATTAGATCACATTCTGTTTCTGCAGCTGAGTTGTAAGTTTAATCACAGTTTAATTGTTCCTAAGTAATATAAAACTTTTCAAGAGATGCTGCTAAAGACTTGAGTCTTTGGAAGCTGGCTTGCAAAAGTCCTCTCTCTGTTCAACAGAGCTTCAAGTTAGTTGTAACTGTGCTGTTCCATGTATAGGGCTTTATAAAAATGCCCGTAAATACCAGAGCATCTGAAAAGGCCAGTACAGATTAATCAGTACCCATGACTTAAGCCCATCTGTGCCTTCTCTTTGAATTTGGGACTTAAGTACAGTGTTCTCTTGAATATTTTGAAAATGTGTGGAAAATGTAAAACAACAATATAGTGCAAAGTATTTGTTTAACTTAAATTGTTTTCTAATAACCAGATTTTACAAAAAATCATGTAAAGAATATGGAAGTTTGTTTTCAAGTAAATCCTAATTTTATTTGCCCTGGAATGTCTTAGCTTGTTCTGAAGACATTTGTTCCTGTTAGTTAACACCACTAACAAGACTATACAATGTACTTCTATACATTTTTATTTAAGCAGATCAGTAGTGTAACATCAATTTTCTTTTTTTTTCTTTCACTTTACTGTTAAAAATAATGTGAAACTGTTAATAGGAAAAATATTATATTAAAAATGTTGTTACCCAAGTACCCAGTAAGTAATTGCTAAATAGAAAATATAATGAATGTAATCAATAATTTTATATATAAATTATAATTCAGGTAGGCATTCCTATGGGAACACTTAGCAAGTATATATGTAAACACTTTCATTACAAAAAGTGAAACATTCATCTCCCTGGTATTTTAGAGGAATGCATCTAATTTATTATCTTTTGAGAAAGTAGAGTGAGCAAATCTTTCTGTCATGCTCACTTTTTCATTTGTATATAGGGAAATGGAAACAAGCATTCCTATATTGAAGTTCCTATTTGGTCACTTAGATTTTAGGATAGCTATTGAATTGGTTCAGTAACTTAAAATAAATGAAATATTCTGTGCATATGTAAAAAAGCTGTTAGTAATCCAATGTAATACTCCAGAAAAATCTGTCCATTGAAGCATATTTAATTTTATTGTTAGACTTTGAAATTTAGACTGTTGTATGAATATTTTTATAGGTTCTTTTTTTTTTTTTTTTGGTCAGTTTGGGCTGTGACTAGGAACTTGTAATATCAAGTGTCTCTTTGAAATGCCCTTATTTTTAGGTTATTTTTTTTAACTGAGAATTAACTTTTATAATGTTTTGATATTTTGTGGTATATCCAGCAAGTGTTGTGGAAATGCAGAAGAAAGAAAAGATCATCTTGTATTCAGTGCAGTGTTTGGAGGGATTGTAGCAAATAAGGCAAATATGTCAGATGGTAAGGAAGAATTGAATAGTTGGTGAACATGACTTGTTCTGTACAAAGAGTGAGATGGGGTACAGTTTGGAGAGTGGAAAGGGAGGAAGAGTGATTATTTAAGACTGGAAAAAAAATGGGATTAGATGTGGGATAACTCCAGTCCTAGCAGTGAACATAGAATCATAGAATCAGCTAGGCTGGAAAAGACCTTTAAGATCATCAACTGTTCCTCAGCCCTGCCAAAGCCACCACTAAATCATGTCACTGAGGGCCTTGTCTATACAGTTTGTAAACACTTCCAGAGACAGCAACTCCACCACTGCCCTGGGCAAACACAGATTGTTTCAAGATAAACTTGCTAGATTTTTATAGAAAGAGCAACCTGCCACTTCCAAGCTAGCTTTTATGGTGAAACTACTGGACATTGCAGGTGTCTTTAGCAAAGTCACCTTGTGACTTGATAGCAAATTCACTTGTCATACATTTTTGCACTGTGTTTTCAGGTCTTCCCTTTAGCTGTAAGTGAGGCCAGGACAATTCGGTTCCTCCCTCTGCCCCCCCCCTATTGGCTTCATGCTCTTCTCCTTTGCCCACATAAAGACTTCATTTTGCAGATTGCTTTAAACCCACAGGCAAGGATGGGTTTATTTGGTGTTGAAAAATAAGACAAACACAATTAAACATATGTAGCTGCTTATCACAGACAGATCTTGCTTATCTTGATACAGTGAAGAGTGTGAGGGATCCTCACCAGCCTCTGGAGTGTTACTAAGCCACTTTGAAGAAGCAGCACTGGGACTGCTTTCTGATGTTGATAGGTACCAGAGGTGGTGCTCACTTCTGGCATTCAGCTTCAGGAATCAAGCTGACCAGCTGATACCGGCAGGTTGTCAAACTCCTTGGTTCCCAAAAACAGGGAGGAGAGTGGTGGCTACCTCAAATTCAATCTGTCTCCTTCCCTCAGTGTTGAACAGCATGTTTTGGTAATTGTAATGGTTGTGAAGAACTGAAGAGTGACTAAGTTGGTGTGTTTTATTCTTTTATTCAGAGTTAAATTTACAACTTGAGGCTTTATTTCCTACAGGCACTTTTTGTTCTTCCTCTTTTTTTAAGTTCCCCTTCGAGCAGCAGTGGTATATATTTCAAATACTTGTGCATTTTCATACTGGTAACTATTGCACAAGAACCCATGACATTACTAACACCTTTCATCTTTGACATAGCGTAGATTTTGTGGTTTCTGTACTTAGAATGATAGTGTTATCACAGGGTGTTTAGAGAGTTAGATATTCTGCGAGCCCTGCTGTTGCTTATGACTGTAGGGAGGTTAGAGGCTGGGCCATGCCCAGTGTGGCTTTTTTATATTATTCAAACATATCAATGCAAAAGAGTGAGTTTGTTTTTAAATCGCCTATCAACACTCTGGTTTTGCATTGCTTTCCAAGGTAGAGCTCCTAGTTCTGATTTATTATTCTTTTTTTTTTTTTTTCAGTAAGTTTGTAGTTTGTGAAGGGGTTTTGCGTGTGACCAAGAGGGAGAAGATTACAACTCTTGTTCATCCTCTTGTGTCAACATGTGTGATATATATTCAACACAGAAACACACTCTGATCTTCAAAATGCACTATTATTTACATGTACTTACCTGTACATATAATGTGTGATTAACCCTTGTTGTTTGTTTTTTTGGTTTGTTTTTTAATCCAGTTGTTCTAATTTCTGTTTGTTTTTGTGTACAATCCCTGCTTGAAATACTGTGATGTGGCGCTTAAAAGGTAGTGCTTTAGTAAGCTGGGGTTGAAACTACAAGCTGAGATACTGAATCTCTCTTATTCTTGCTTGTTTCCACACTAGAAAACAATGTGAAAAGTTTTCGTTCTTCCTTTATCTACCACCTTACTTTCCCAGCTAGGGGCAATGTAATTGTAGTAGAGACTTTGATGACCAGAAGAGGGGCTGATGGCCTTGGAGTAATGACGTATTTAAAACTGACTTGTTTCAAAAGAAAATACGTTTTTGGGGGGTACCTGTTTGTTGTTGTTGTTGTTGTTTTGTGGTTTTTTGGTTTGTGTGGGGTTTTTGGGGGGGGTGTCTTTTTTTTTTTTTTTTATCTATGCTTGACACTTAAATGAAGAGAAGCTTCCTTTTGAAAGTGTGATCCTCTGAAGTTTTGGGCAAAAGGTTAACCAGTAAAAGTCCTACATAAACGTTTTATCTGACCAGCAGTAATCAAACTTGTTAGTCCATTTGTCTAACAGCAAAGAGTACGGGGTGTGTGTTGCCATTGTATTCTCTGTATTTGGTTCTTTTTTCTGTTTGGCTGTTGGATGCAAGAATTTAGAGTGTGCGAGAAACTCTTCTAGAGTGCTTATGTGCTTTTGTACTTCCATTTCCTTGCCACTCCCTTGCTGATGATGGCTATATTACTTTCAGTTGAAAGGTGGTATTTTGTTTTGTTTCAAACTGGTGGGCTACATAATGATGAAACATCTCTGGTATCCTCTCAGTAACTTTTAGGGAATTAACTTCTAGGCACTAATGTTTGTTTAAACTAGTTTATAATGTTGTGAGAAATAATTACAGTATTTGTGAAAATTAAGTTACAAGTCAATACCCTCTTAGTATGCTTTAATTGTACTTCCATACCTGAAATGAGGTATGACAGCGATATTTTGGCAAATAATGTGACAGGAAAAATAGAATTATACTCTAATATTTTCCACAGATCTGCAGCCTACTGATGACTGAGAGGAGAGTAGTTATGAAACTGCATGAACTTTAGACTACATAATTATATTTCTATACTGTAAAAGCCGACAGTGATGTGAAATTTGGCAGCAAATATAACTGCTGTTTTTGCCTTGCTTTTTATCCTTACGGCTTTTCTTGCTCTCCTCCTTCACCACCCTCATTGAAGGTCATAGCAGATGCAATGGGAAAAATCTGATGATCATTTTTTTTTCTTTATTATGAGGCCAAATTTCCAGATTTTGAAGAACAGACTGTTGCAGTTACACTGACTTTGTCACTGATGAGTAGATCCTGCCGTATATCAATTCTGATTTTAAGCACAGACCGTTAGTTCAAGAATATTATGACCATCAAATTAGAAGTTACATTGACCAGATGGCTAATTGGTTGCTGGAATATGATGATGCTAAATTTTATATTTCTGATTAAGATGAGAGTTGTGTGGGAATGCTAATACAGTCGTTAGTAAGGAAGGGAAGAAATTTTGTTTGGAAGAAATCCAAACTGTTGTCACTTTTACCATGGGGGAAAATGAAACCACACATCAAGGTCCAAAGCACTGGCCTGGGAACCTGGAAGGCTTGTGTCTTGATCAAAATAGCATCTTAGATGTCTTTCATCTTCAAATTGGCTTCAAAATGACTGCTACTGCTGAACCCAGGACAACAATCTAGTGAGAAGCTTTCACTGATGAACTTCTTTCAATGTGAAAAATTTGCTTGGACATTCTTTCCTAGACTGTTACTTCAGATAAATGTAACGACTAGTTTAGTCTTGTTTAGTTTTACTGAAAGAAAAACACAAGTTACCTCCAGGATTAAGGCACATTAGTTAAATTGTAAATCAGGCAATTTGCTATCTGTATTTTTAAGAGAAGTGACTTAAAAAAATCTCTGTAGCAACATCTTTTAAATATCCAATCCATTTATTCCATGGATTTTCCCCCTCAACCTAGAAAGTGTAACTGGTATCACAGTTATAAATTTCTTATAAGAAATGTGTTCTTATGAAGCATGTTATGAAAAATCATGATTTGTCCCCTATAACCTTTCTGTGGTCTGCTCTTATTTTGGATCAATGTTGCCTTTGTAGTAAGGTATCAGACCACAAAATCTGTGAAATACCTCTCATTTATCTTCATTAGAAAAGCAGAAAAATAAGTGCTTTATTAGTAACTATTCTGGATTGTGATGTTTTAAAAAACATGTTCATAAAAAGATTGAGATGCAACTGCGGTAATATTCGGGCAATAAATTGCAAATATTTGTTTTAATTGGCACTTTTCCATTTTTGTAAACTTTCCTAACATTATCAAAATCCAGTTTGTCATTCTTATAATTCTAAATAGGATGTGTGTTCAACTTAACTTCAAGAAACACAGGAAAAGTGTCCCTTAACTGGTAGGAAATCCAGTATGTTTTTGAACATTGTGTCACTGTTTACAGGTCATGTAATTTCATTTATAAAACAACTGCTTGCAGCCAATTATTTCAGTTGTAAGTTTACATAACGTGAAAATGATCATTTTTATAAGGAGGTGAGATAAAGCTAATTTTAACTATGGGTTTGAGTTGTTTTGGTTTTGTTTTTGGTTTTTTTTTTTTTTAATCTGTATCACTCATGTATAATTCATAGCATTATATGTCTTAAAGTTTCATATTAGATTCTTTCTGTATATTTGCTATTTAAGCAACCAGATGCAGACTTGTGTGTGGTGTGAGATGAGAGCAGCTTTGTTCTTGCCGAAAGCAAGATAAAATCCCTGTTGGCTTACTTGAAAAGTGCAGGAGCTCCCTCTTCTGGCTTAGAGAGCTTCAGATGGAAAGTTTGTGGGAAAGTTCTCAATTCATCTTTTACAAAAATCTCATTTTGAATACTTACCCGCAGAAGTGTATTTCTTCTATCTTGGCAGTCATTGTAAAATCGTGGTTTGGCCCTCAGCTGCCCATCTGGATTCTGCTTCGAGTGCAGTATTTATTTCTTGCTATGTACTATGTGCAGATCTGGGTGACCACAGAGGATTCTATGAGGCTCTGAAGGCAGTGTATGGACCCACATTTCCGGTTCAAAGCCCCTTACTTAGTGCAGATGGCCAAACGCTTCTTACAGATAAAATCTCCATCCTGAATTGTTGGTCTGAACATTTTCAAACACTCTTTAGTGCTAATCATGTAGTCCAAGGCGAAGGAATCCAGCACATTCTACAACATCTGGTGAAAAATGAATTGGATTTAGCTCCTATCATGGAAGAGACTCTTAAGGCTATACAGCAGGTGAAAACTGGCAAGGCAGCTGGCGTTGATGGAGTCCCATCTGAAATCTGGAAGCACGGAGGCCAAGCACTTCATGCTAAATTTCATGAACTAGTTGTTTGCTGTTGGGAATAAGGTAAATTACCATCAGATTTTTGTGATGCAATCATCACTCTGCATAAGAAAAAAGTTGTAAAGTCAGACTGCTCAAGCTACTGAGGTATAACTCTGCTCTCCATTGCTGGAAAAATTCTTGCAAGAATGCTATTGAACAGACTAGTACCTGCTATCGCTGGAGAATTTCTACCTGAAAGTCAGTGGGGTTTCAGAGCTAATAGAAGTACCACAGATATGGTATTTGTTCTCAGAAAACTGCAAGAAAAGTGTGGAGAACAGAATAAGGGGCTCTATGTAACTTTTGTTGACCTCACCAAAGCTTTTGACACTGTGAGCAGAAAAGGCCTGTGGCTGCTCCTGGAATGATTCGGTTGTCCCCCCAAGTTCCTCAAAATGATTGTTCTGTTACATGAGGATCAGCAAGGCCAAGTCAGATATGGCAATGCACTCTCTTGAGCCCTTCCCAATAACCAATGCTGTGAAACAAGGTTGCGTTCTTGCACCAACTTTATTCACAGTGTTCAGCATGATGCTCCGAAGAGCTGCAGTAGACCTCAATGAACAAAACGTCATTTATATTTGATATTGTACTGATGGTAGGCTATTCAATCTAAGGCGACTGAATGCCCTCACTAAGACCCTAAATCATCTTGTCCGTGAGCTGCTTTTTGCTGATGATGCCGCCCTTGTTGTCCACACAGAAGCAGCTCTGCAGCGCTTAACATCTTGCTTTGCAGAGGCGGCTGAGCTTTTTGAGCTGGAAGTCAGCTTGAAGAAGACAGTAGTTCTCTACCAACCTGTACCACAAGAAGATTACCATCATCCCCACATTACCATTGGCGAGTCAGAGCTTAAGTCAGTTCAGCAATTCAGCTATCTGGGAAGCATTATCTCCTCGGGTGCCACAATCTACAAAGAGATAGACAACAGAACAGCAAAGGCATATAGAGCCTTCGGAAAACTCCGTAAGAGTCTGGTGCAATAAACACACCTGAAGAAAAGTGCAAAGATCAGTGTCTATAGAGCCATTGTACTGTCTACTCTTTTATACAGGTCTGAATCATGGGTCATCTACCATCATCACCTGTGACTCCTCGAACGCTTTCATCAGCGCTGCCTCCATACAATTCTAAACATCCATTGGACTGACTATGTGTCAAATGTTACTGTCCTCGAACAGACAGGGGTCACCAGTATTGAGGCCATATTGCTGAAATTGCAGCTGTGCTGGGCAGGGCACGTCTCCAGGATGAAGGATCACCGCCTCCCTAAGATTGTGTTTTACAGTGAACTTGCCACCAATAGCCGCAAGAGAGGTGCCCCAAAGAAGAGATATAAGGAGTCCCTGAAACAATACCTTAGCCTTGGCCATACTGACTACCATCAGTGGTCCACCTTGGCCTCCAATCGGAAGACTTGGAGACACACCATACATAATGCTGTTGACTACTTTGAGAACTCACGCAGAATTAGTCTTGAGGAGAAAAGACAACGTAGAAAGAATTGCGCCCTGCCTATACCACCCAAGGAGACCTTTTGCTGTGTTTTTTTTGCAGCAGCAGGATTTGCCTATCTCACATTGGCCTTTTTAGTCATCAGCACGCTTGTAGTAAGCATGGGTAAAGCCCTTCCCAAATCTTAGTTTGCGAAGTCAAGCCATGATGATGATGATGACTATGGTAGACAGCAGATGTCCTCTCTGTCAGTGTGGTATTGCTGTTATGGTCACCGCAGTGATGGTTAATGGACGTCTAAGTTGCAGTTTCAATATGATCTCTTCACTGAAGTTCCACCTGAGCCTTTCACAACTGTTAATAGTGGTGTGAGTCCTTGATGGTCACTTGATACAAAGTCCTGTAAGTCATCATACAATCAGGAAAGAGGAGAAGTGGGTCTTTTAAGAACATTGAAAGGGCTTTACAGTTGATGCAGATATTGTGACCCCATTTTTCCCTTCCTTCCATCTAGGGAGTGGTGGGAGAGAGGAGGTCTCCTTGCTGTTTGTGTTTATTTAATCGTTTTTCTTTCACAGCCTTTTCAATGTTACTGCAAATCTCCAGAGAAATGTTGCAGTTCTGTAGATATTTAAATTTGGTAGGGCAGTACGTGACTCTTCCATGCAACATCAGTCCCAAATGTAATAACCTTCCTGGAACAGGTGGCACTGGAGACAGATTTCTTACCTTAGCTGTTTAAAAAAAAAAATAAAAATCCCAACAAACAAAAACAATCAGCCCAAAACCAAACCAAACAAAACTCCAACAAACAACACCAAAACAGAACAGTGAATTTCTTAATTCTGAGAATCCAGAATGATAAATATTCAACTGACATCTGTCAGTACCTTTAAATTGTCTGTCAAAATACAAGCCAAAGAGTGCCACATGAGCAGTAGCCACTGTTTAGTTCCTTATCTCACCTTCTCAAGGATACTAATGCAAGGTACAAATCAATAAGTACTTGAAGAGACCGGTTACTTGGCGACTGTAATTTTTGGATAATAGATGTGGTTCCTCAAGGAACCACTTAGCTGAATTCAGCTACCTGCCATCCCTCTATTTTCTGGCTTCCCAGGTATTTTTAGCTTTTCATTTCAAAAGGAAGATTAAACTGTTTCTGGTTACACCTTTGCATAGGAGTGTAAGGGAATATATGAAACATCCAGGAATGGTGCACATTCCCATCTTAACTTCTTCAGTTGTTATTAGGGAATCTCCAACGACACCATCTCAAAGAAACATTTTTACTGTAGAAGATTTTGCCTTAATCAAAACTTCTGTATTCACAATATTTTTATTTTTCAAAGCATCAGAATTTAGTTTTTCTTTCTACACTTCTACATAGGTATGCTTGCTGGAGCAAGTATGCTGACTGATTTGTATAGCATCACCTTTGTCATGACATAGTGAACTGCAAGGGATGTAAGCTAGAGAGACCACTGTGAGTAACAAAAAATGTCAAAGGTTCACTATCAGCAGTAGCTCAGCTCTGATTTGTGTAGTTTCAGACAACACAAGAAAAAATACTTTGGTATTCATAGCAAATGCCAAAATAGAATCAATGCAGTATTGTTCACCTAGTTAAAATTGCAAAATCCAGGAAATGCAAACATTAAGTTTCCAACAGCAACATTAACTTGGACTCTTTGCATATCCTGTGTTTTCTTGGTATACATTAAGACATAAAGTAATGTATTAAGCTGTGAGCTGAACAAGAAAAACAGAAAAAATTTTTCATGTAGGTAACAGTGCCAAGCTAAGTTCTGTTGCCATTTGTGTTTATTTGCCTTATATAATTTTAAATATTTCTCTTCATAAAGATTGAATATTTTTTTTGCCAAATGATATGAAATCTGAGAGCTTGTCTTCACTGCAGTGTGAACTTGACATACAGTTTACCCCTTGCCTTGAATCTGACTCTTCTTCATCCATTATCAGTATCTCAGATTTGAATTAAGTGGCTTTAAACTTGAAGATAGGACTTGAATCTCAGAGACTGGCACTCTGTAATGGGAATGTAACTTAAACTCTGTCTTTGGCAAGACAGAACTTACATTTAATTTTAATTGGTCTATTTTCAGCTAATTAAATTTGTGTCTAAACTGTGCAGAGTGACTGTACTCATGGAGTAAATCAGGCTTAAATTGCTGCAGTGAAGACAAAGTCTAACTGTATCCCTTTTGAATTATAATGTATAGGTTTGGAAACTACATATATGATTAGTTCCAAAAATTTTTTTTTTTTTTTTTTGCATTGATAATATGTAATTCAGAACACAGGAGAATTTTGCTCTGAGGGTGTTTCTAGCCTGGAGATGGTACAGAGTTAAAAGCGGAAAAATCTCCCCATCTGATCTGTTTCTATCTGCAACTGCTTGTATGTGTTATACATTTAAGGTTTCTTGCCTGTATGAACTAGGCTAATTCATCTTCTAGAAGAAGGGGAAGAGCGTTAAGGGAGATTTTTGGAGAGTAGTATAGCAAGGACTTCCTTGTCGATAATAGATTTGGAAAGTAAATGTAGGTTGGAAAGCAATGGTGTGAAAAATCAAGAGGGTCATTTGGGCTGTGGTGGTGGTGGGCAAGAGTAGAAAGGACAACAGGAAAAAGTGAAAACTGTCAGGGAGGTAAAAGCAAAGTGTCAGGAGGTGGGGATATTTGTAAAGAGATAGGTAAAAGTTAATTTTGCTAGTGGAGGATCATAAATTCCTGTAAGAGTAGGGAAGGGGTAAGATGGATATAGATGTGAAGCAAGAAAGTGCAAGTGCAATTGGGTCAGCAAGGTCTGAGAAAGGAGAGCTTCATTTCTAGAAAGAGGGAAATGGAGCAAATTAAGAAAAATAAAACTGGAGGGAAGTGTGTCCTAGGTGACAAATAACACAGTGGGCTCAATGCAATGGTGCTCCCAGAGCTCGCTGAGGAGGAGGGGAGGGTGTGAAACAGGAGAGCACGGTGATGGCATTTGGGAGTTAGATGGAATTTGAGAATTCAAGGATAAAGATTGGCTAAGGGAGCTTCCAGGGAGAAACAGAAGACTGCAAGGAGTGTCTGGTGTGCCTTGTGTACTAGCCATGCATGGCCTCTGGAACGTGTCATTGCCTGGCTATTCAGCTTCACATTTGTTTTCTGCTACAAGGTTAGCATCCCAGAGAAATTTGGCTTGCAAAGCTTATGAACTTCTAGAAATCAAACACGTACACTTCCTCTGACTCTGTCCATGTGCGGTGCCTTGTTTTTGCTGTGTACATGTACACGTAAGGAAGTATTTTGTTACTTATGCTCAAGATATGACTAATAAATTACCACTTACTAAATCAAAACTTTTTTCCAGAATTGAGCTAAAGGCATATACTTTTCAGATTGCTCATATTAAATTTTACAACTTCACATTAAAGAAACCAATCTGAAACTAATTAAAATTAAAATCATTGTACTGAGGATTTTTTTTTTGGTAAAAACATATGTTAAGAAAGTGGGGTTTACTCTGCTTTTGCACTCAGGAAAAAAGAATATATATTGTTTAATATATTGTTTAATTATTAATTAATCTCTTTATCCATTTTCTCCTCCATCAAAAAAATAATTCCATGTTTTGACAGAATTGGATTATGGAAAGTTATGCTGAACAAAGGAGAAGAAGATTAGTTAATCTGAAAGAGGTCAAAACTTCTGAAGTAGAATATGGAAAATTGTAAAATACCTGTGCCTTACTTGGCTCTAGAGGTGTAAAAAATTATGAGTTTGAAAAATAACATTCTAACATTATAAGGGATATTTCTGACTTTGAAATAATAGTATTGAAATACTTATATATTCCTGAGGATAATTTTTGGACATGGCTGTTTAACAGACCTCAGAATTGGTGCATGCATGATTTGTTGAGACACAGGACTATGAAGTAAATTATGCTGTTGACAGAAATACTTGGCTAAGCTATTTAGATAAATATTAGATCTTTTATTAAGCATGGACTTAATCCTGGTTTTATTTCTACTAGAAATTTTCCTTTGGCTTTTGTAGATGTGGGATCAAGCTGCATTATAATACTATTGAAATATGGAATATATCTCTAAAACTGAAATTTGCAGAGCCCTTTGGTGCAATGTGTGTGTAATTGTTTCTTAGGGAGTGCCGAGGTTATCTAATGACTCATTGCAGCAGGATTTGCTGAACTTTCTCACTTACAGAAAATGTTACAGTTGTCAATTTTTTTCAGCGTTTGGGGGAGGGGGGTGCAGTAAGGTTTATCATTTGCTGTAGATACATTTTTCAAACAGACTGTCAAGAAACCATGCCAGAACAAAACTGTTCATGCAAGTAATTAATGGAGAGGCTGTGGTACCTGCTGACAGGTATTTTCCAAGGAAAGGAATGGTTTGCAGCTAGGGGAAAAGTGTTAAGAGTGTGCCCAAACCCATAACTCAAACCAAAAGAGCAACCTTTGATCTCAGACATAGTTTAGGTCACATTTTAATGAATAGTTTTATTAAACTAGTTTATTAAACTAATGTTATTCTGTCAGTTGTTAGGTTTTATTTGCAGAAAATTGGATCCATCTACGGGTATCTGACATCGACTACAGAGATCATGTTTTAAATTAAACTGGTAGGTTTAGTGTATGTATTTTAAGGAATGTTTTCATGCATTTAAAGGTATATGCTGAATTCCAGCACTGACATTTGAAATCTGAGTGTGGACAGAGCTCAGGTAGGGATTTTTGTGTTAAAGACAGGGAAGATGCAGCTTGCAGTCAGTCTTGCTACTGTTGCAATATAGCTTCTTACTGAACGTATTTCACTTCTGGCATGGCTGTGTTTTAAGGCAGCAGGGATCTGTCCAAAACTTTTAATGTACAGTAAGTTATAATTTATATATAAATTAATAACTATATTGCCTGTAGGATATTTTATACTTTAATGTACGATATATTTTATTTCTATTCTTCTACATTAGATTGACTTGTTGAAGGAATGTACTTCAGATTTGTATGTAGCGAGGGTTTAGATAAAGGTGGTAAGATAAGCAGGTTTTATGTTATGGTCCCCATCTGAGTGAAAGAATATCATGGGGGAAGACTGTCTATAAGAAGAAAATTAGGATATCAACTTCAGTGTTGCTATTGGAGTGCCTAGGTAAGTGAGATTTTTCCAAATTAAGATTAAGCCCTTCAAGGACCCTTTCTATCACTGAAGTGAAGGAAGCAAATCTTATGTTGTGCTCTTTTCCCTCTCCTGTATGTCTTCGGAGCCCTTTGAACAAATTCAGCCAAACATAATGAAAGAAGATACATGAGTTTCTGGTATGTTTTTAGAAGTGGATGGTCAGGTAGTGACTGGAGTTCTGCATCTTCTGTTACTGATCCAGGAAGGGAAAGGTATAGTGGGAGCTCACCCTTGAAAAGGAAGAGAATAAAATTTTAAAGGCCCAAACATGTATCCTAGATATGTAGCTAGAAAGGCCACTGGAAATCAGCCTTGCTTCGTTCTGGTGTTGGTCAAATTACTCACAGTAGTGATACCTGGAAATTTTTACTCTTGGAAATAACCACCATGGACTAATAGGGTTTCATTTCTAATGTCTTGCGATTTTTCAGCATGTGACTTCTTCAGTACTCTATTAATAGTAGTTGTACGTTTTAGCATTTAGATAATATTCTTTTTTTCTCCATCTGCAAAAAAAATTCAGTAAGTAGAAACCAGAGAGATCTATTTTCTAATGCATTTGGGCTGCACAATTAAACTTAAGCTATGGAACTACAAGATATAATGAGTTCAGGTTTGGTATGTTTTTTCCAAACTGTGTATTATTTGTTAAAGACATCCCCACAAATGTATTAGAAGTTAAGCAGTTAATACATTCTCAGTGGATGTTTAGGAGTATCTAAATTCTTACTTGTTATTCTCACAGCCTTTTAACAAAGTAAAGTTTTTATTCTAACATCCCTATGATGTAAGCTAAAAAAAAAAAAAAAAGAACGCTGGTAGAACAGAAGAACATTATGCAGAAGCCTAAAATTCTTCTAATGGTTTAAGACTGGTATGATGGCAAGGCCAGGAGGAAGTTAGTGAAGGCAGCTCTTGGCCTTTTCAGTTTGGGACAGTCCATGTTCTCTGTGTTGGTGCATTGGTTAATAACATTTGGTAGTTACCATAGATATTCCTGGTTTGTTTATTGGACTGTATACCCAGAGTTTTTGCCACTCTTTAATTTCCATTATACCCACAGCTGGGTGAGTCACAGGGGTAGCTTCTTGCTCTCAGTGCCTTTGAAGTCTCATCGTGTTTGTGCGCTGTGTGCTCTATGCAGTAATTCCAGTTCAAGATTTTTTTGAAAGTTCCTGTTGACAACATGCACGTACTGCCTGTAAGGGCGACTGACCAGCTTTGGAAACCCGTCAGGAGTTGCAGACAGGTTCCAGTAGGCTGTCGGAGACCCTGTGATTGAGGAGGTGGAAGCTTCCTGAGAAGAGTTTAAGGATTCAGTAGATCTCATTACATTATAATTTCCAAGAGTAGACCACCATTTTCAATTCTGATTTTGTCCACCAAAACAGATTTACTTCTCCCAGTCTAGAAAACCTCCTCTGGCAATTTCCTGTGCTGACTAGCTTTTGGAGACTTGTATACCTGCCACTAGTCATTCAATTACTTGAGGTCCCATGACAAATACAAGACCGAATGGCTGTCAAATTTCCTGTCTCCACATGAAATCTCTATCTGGTAGTTCAAATACCATTTGCAGGCATGCTGGTTTAGTTCTGGAAGTCAAGGTTATAGTCTTCATAACTGTAGCATCCTTTAGAAAAACAGTTTGAGGTTTTGCTTGTATCAAACAACCCACTTTTATGTTGTGTCCCCTCCCCCCCGATTTAGTAACATTGCTAGGTTCATACTTCTTCTATTTTTATTTGTTTTAAATCAGTCAAAAGTCTTCAGCCTGCTTTTTAAATGTGAATAAAATCAATTTGTTTTCATTAAAGAGCAAAAAACATTAAGTGACTTGTGAATTAACTTCAGAAATAAATACTATGCAGTTTATTAAGGTTTGGAGGGGCAGTCAAAGGTAGACTTAAGACTTCATGTATGCTGTCTCCAAATGGACGATTCCCTGCCATAAGGACAAACTTGATTGTCTCCTACCTCACCTTTTGTAGAAAAATGAACTAAAATAAAATGTGTGCATGACTGATGGAGTCTCTTCCATCCAAAAGCAATAGAGGATGCTAGAAAGAAGCTATTACAGCTATAATGGCATGGGAGGCTGTTCATCTTGGCACTCCGCAACTGCCCCCCACCCTCTTGTTTTATCTGAATTCTCTGTCCTTTGTTACCAGTCCTGCTGTATTGACAGCATGAGTGATGGGGAGCAAGATTTATCCCCTGATCTCATGGTAAGTGGCCTCTCTTATCTGTGGAGTATGCAGAACAGTTCCCTTGGAAAGCTGTAATTCTGGGATTTTGCCGTTTTGAAAGTTGTTCCCAAGAGGTGTCTGCGCCACTCCTGCCTATTTATAACGGGGGGATTTGGCACCCCGGCAGGTTATGTCACCTTAATGAACGTGGCAGTGAAGCCAGCTGGGACTGTGTCCGGCTTGGCCAACAGGCTTGTGTAGTGTGCGGGGGCTGCCGACAGGTAGGGAGACCTTTCGGTTCCTTCTGCTGGCATCTGTAATTAATATCAGACGTGACCGAAGTGCGCTCGTACCTGCGGGGAGGCTCCTTTCCAGAGCCTGGGGGAGCCGTGAAGGGGTGTGGGAGTCCCGCTCCCCGTGAGGCGCGGCAGGCCCGGTCTGGGTGCCTCGCGGCCGCTAGGGGTCAGACGGGAGCCACTCCTGTGGCAGCGCGCTGGGCCGCCCCGCGGCCTTCTCTCTTTCCACGGCGTGGGTGCCAGCAGAATCCGATACAGTGCGATATATAGAAGCAAGGTACGACTGGAATAATGAAATTTCAAAAATAAGCCCTTTTTAAAGGCTGGTTGTAACAGTCCTGTTGGGTATTGTAAATGCCTCAGGTGCACTTGATACTGCTGTTACGTTCCTGGCGCTTGCTTCTGATTTTTATGGAAAGATGGATTGAACTTCAATTTAAGAATATTCGGTAATCCCTCTCAGGACATACTGTAACAGCTGGTATTTCTGTGTTGCAGCAAATCGATTCCATACAGCAGTCAGCAATGCCTATGGCTGGGCTCCGGCAAAAACTTCCAAAGCATTTTAAATAGAGCAAGCCAAAGAAAATAGCATCATCACTGCAAAAATGTAGCTTAATTTGCAAGTTAGAAAAATAAAATAAAATGAAAAATCCCCATTCCATTCCAGCAAAATATTAAGTATTTTACTGGTAAAGGATTTCATCAGGTCATTTATTTTTCATTAATATATATTTAGGATCTGTGGGGAATAACTTTATGCCGTGTAGGAGTTTCTTAAATAATAAGGAGCTTGAATTTTTTAAAATACTGAATGATTTACCATGAAATGAAGAAAAATAAAGAAATTAAGTTTAAATGCATGACATGTATGTATATTAACAAGACTTCACATTTCACAGTGAACTTTTTTAAGAAGCCTGAATTTCTGATTAATAATAATGCACTTAAGTTGAGAACACGGTGCGTGTTTAGCTTTACTTATTTATTTGAAATAGATGAAAATACTTTAAGCTGCATCTAAACCAAAGATGCCACATTAATGGTAAATCATTTTGGTTTAACTGGTTTCTTACACATGTGAAAACTAAAAAAAAAAAAATGCCTCCATCCTTCATATGGCTGTGTTCATGCTGGGGACTAAGTGAGCTTAGATCATGATTTCTCCTTTATGGCGCTTGTATGTGTTAGAAAGAAAACAAGCAGAATTAATGCAAAGTGAATATGTTTCTTCTTAATTGGTACAGTGTGTCCTTGGCTAGGATATCTTTTTCTCTCTCCCCCCCCCCCATCCCCTTTCTTTTAAGCTGTACGCGACTGACTTTGCATATAGATGTTTTACAACTTTGTCATCATGAGTTTTTGCTCTGAAATACTTCTAACTCTCCATTTAAATTTTAAGTTAAGGGGCTTTGTGCTGGTTTTATGAATGTCAAAATAGGTTTTTGGAACCTGATGCTTTTTTCTTAGTGAAATCTTTCTTTTATTTTTTCCTTCACTACAGAGTTTTATTACTAAAAAGCCCCAAGCCCTAAAGCAATTATAATAGATAAATAAAACTTAAAAACCTATCTTTCCATCATAAAAGAAGTTATCCAGGGTCATAACTTCTTCTGTATTTGCCTTCTTAAATAAAGAAAAAAAAAAACCAACAACAAAACAAAATCCACAAAAATCAGTGTCACTGGAGTTTGAAAGCTGACGTGCAAAAAGTTTCGTCTGGTAAATGCTTAGAGGAGGAAAAAAACAAATCCAACAAAGAAACAAAAATACCCCCCCCCAAAACAACCACCACCCAAAAAGCCCTTTAAAAAGTTGCCAGACTATTTATAAGCTTATGCCTAGGGTTGAGTTAACAGCTAGCTTGTATCTAATAATTGATTTAAAATTTAATAAAGAAAATATTGTGGGTGGCCCTTAATATGTTTCAATAGTCTAAACAATGTGGGTTTTTTTTATAATTTTATTTTTTGTGAAAACCAGAAACTTGAACAGGATACAGTGTTTACAGCACCTGTATATTACTCTTCAACAAGGCTGCTGCCAAGTCCAAATGTGTCCAAAATACAGGCTTTTGGAGCCAAGATGGCTTAAAAAAATCATCTGATTGATACGAATGTGGTTTTCTCTTTTTTTTTTATAAAAAAAACCTCAACAAAAACCAAACCAGCATCATCATCAGCAAAATGCTCTTCTGTTTATTTTCTTATGCAGGACTATGCTGCTTGCTTTTTTCAAGGATCCTTTTTGTTTACTGAAATCTGGAGAAAACCCTTGTTTTCTGTTAGCTTTTACTTCCCCCTTTCCCTTTCTTCTCCCTGCAGACATGTAAGCCCCTGCCCTGCTATTAGTGAGCATTTCCAGTCTTCACTCTGAATTTCTTTTTAAGAAGTTTGGGGTCCAGTTTCATATTTTAACATACTCGAATGTAAATATGTTCACTTATATTTGAAATAGTTTTTTACTTTTGTTACATTTGCTCTGAATTGTCCTAAAAAAAACCCCAAAACCACAGTTAAAGAAAGACCCAAAATTTAGTATCAGCAGGCCTATGCAATTATTAAAAAATATGGCTTATAAAAATAGTGACTTTGTAGTAAGGAGTTACAGAAAAATTCCTTATATGGTCTGCATGATAATGGCTCCATCAGCTCCATGAATCAAACTGCTGTTTACCTTAGAGACGTGTTTGCCCCAGTCCGGCTTTTTAAAACTTTAGTTACAATTTAGATTATATTTCCAGATTAAATAAAAACTATAAGAATTGCATTTTAGATCCTGAAATGAACTGAAAACAATTGAAAGGAGGTTAAGTGGAAACACTGAATAAATTACCATGCTAGTAAGCTTTTTTTTTTTTTTCTGAGGTAAGTAGTAGTGAAATTTGAGTGACTTAAATTATTCACTGTTTTAACAAAATAACCCTTGACTTTATTTCCAAAATACCTGACACACTAAAGAGCATAGTATACTTGAGAGAAATGTGTTATTTTTACAGCAGAATGAGATTACAGGCTAGACTGAAGAAAACAAAACTTTTTTCACCTGGGGGAAAAAAATCTTAACGGTCTTAAATAAATGCAAAGTACTTTGTTTTGAGAGCCTTAAATCAAAAGCTCATTTTGTGATAATGATTGGATTTGGTTAGCTGCAGTAGTTTACAGTTTAACAATGTTCTTAATTGTAAAATTCTGTTTCTGTTCTCTCTAGGAGAAACTTTGAGATAATATAAATCTTCATAGACAACTTGGCTTCAAGCAGTTAAACTGAAATTAACTTCTGCCTTCTGGCTACGGAGTGCTACTCTGACGTTCCTGCGTGAAACTCTGCAGACTAAATCATGCCAGCGTTATCAGCTGGATCTGGAAGTGACACAGGTACGCAAGCCAAGGAGGACTGCATGTTTCCTCCAGATCTTGTTTGTTAAGTCTACGGTCTCTTTTTCAAGAAATCATCAAGTAAGATAATTAATTACGGTCTCAACAGATGTTTTATTTAAGACTTTAAACATAACTTTTTCTCCCTGAAGTTAATTTAGATATATGAAATACCATGGGTAAAATAAATTAATTTTTAAAAGTCCCACCACTACCCGCTTTCCCTTCATCCCTAACACCCCCCCCAAAAAAAAAAAAAAACAACAAACCAACAAACAAACAAAAAACACAACAAAATCCAAGCAGATAGATATATATATATATATATATATATAGGGATCCGAAGAATTTGGATTCATCTCTGAGCATGATTCCTACAATGTTAGCTTGAAAAAGGAGGTGGAAAAAAAGGATGATATCATACATGCCTTAATATTTGCAGCAGTCTAGACTATCCCCTCTGTGAGTTACAGTTATCAGTGGAGTTATTTCTGAATACAGACTGTTTAGCTTTGACACTTCTTTAACAAATTAGGAGAAGAAGAATACTGTCTCAAGTCCTCTTCTTTCCCTTGCCTTCCACATCAGATTCTAGTTTCTGACTGCAGGCAGTGGGATTGCAGATATGTAGCTTTCCATAGCTTTCACCTTGTTCGTCACAGTATCAAGCTGTATTCGTGTACATTCTGTCTGCCAATATTTTTGTCTCTGTTTTAGGAAAAACTAAAGTTAGTATTTTTTGCTTGAGGGTGTTTGGTAAATAGGTGATCCAGCTGGGGTTACAGTACAAATATTTCTGCGTTCCACCATTTGCTTGTTATGCTAGATCACATAGTTTTTTGCACTAGAAGTTACAGCAGTATTTTGAAAATGAAGAGGGAGACTTTGAGTGAGGAATCCAAAAAATACATATATAAGGAACTGCATTGGATTCTTACTTTAAATAGACTGTACAGTGCAATAATTTCTTTCCACACCTCCAATCCATGTCGGATTTCTTTGATGAAAAGATTAATCTTTGGAGCTGGGTGTGTGCGTTTGTTTATTTATTGCCATGGGGAGGGAGGGTTGTGTTTGGTTTTGTTTGCTTTTTTTGAATCCTTGTTCCTTATTAAGGAGACTATCATCTCGCCAAAATCTACTTCTACATATCTTCCTTTTCTCCCCTTGCCCCCATGGAAATAAGTGCAGTTGAAGCTGTGTAGTATGCAAAAGCTGAATTTTGAAAATCTGTAAGGGTCTACTGTGGTCTAATTTTCCATTCTCTATCCTTTATCACACGAGCCTTTGTGTCCTTCCAAAACCTGCCTTCTTTTTTTTTTTTTTTTTCTTTTTTTCAATAATTATTACTTGGCCAAATGCTTTCTGACATTTTAGAAGTTTCAAGAACATGATGAGATGAACAACAGTGGGGTGTGTGATGGCTGGTGCCTGTTGCTGACAGTTTTACTTGTTTTATTGTTAAAGAATGTTAGCATGTCCAAAAGTGATAGTCAGGGACATAAAACTTTCTGAATAAAGAAACAAAAGGGCTCCAATATGTGTAAAAGAGATTCCTGACTTTAAACCTTTGTGTTAAAATGTCTCTAAAAACGTTTCACTGTGCTGTTGAATGCGTATGATGCTTGAAACACACCTTCAGTAGTTACGGTGTGTGCTAAAGCTGATTCTCCCAGGAAATCTATAGTAAAATATTGTACGCATCATTGATACCATCTGTTAAATAATGCTGCTTGTTAAATCTGATTTGTTTACTGATGCAAGTTGCAAATTGCTTCTTTAAATAAGAATTTACCTTTGGAGGGAAAAGGGGATTATTTATTTTCTTTATCATTTTTCCTCATGTGGGTAAGTTTTTAATTATTTTTTGAGTGATTCCATCAAACTGTGCTTTCTGTCCTGCTCATAATACAGGTGGTTTCTAATCAGAGCCCTATTTTCCTACCATTACTTTTAGGTTAAAAAAAGAGAAACACAGAAATTTTTGGATTTTCTTACCTATGTTGTTCCTTGTTGCATAGACTGGTTTTCCTCTCGCCTTGCCTGCATAAGCTGGTTTTGTGACATGTAGCGAGTTGAAACTGCTCTAGTGCATGAGAGGACTACCTGGGACATTGTGGAGTTAGCAAGTCACTTGGTGGGGACCTAACAAGAATGCACCATTAGGGAAGGGATGCAACTTCATTTAGTCTGTCTGAGGCTGTACTGTTAACGCATTCAAACAAAACCCCATCTAGCTTGTTTTCTGTCATATGCTGGTGAAGAAAAAGTAAGCCTAGATTTAAGAATGAGTGAAAAAATTCATTGAGGGCAACCTGCAGAAATGCATCATCTGTGAATATCAGAAAGTTGCCAAGTCATGGACTGTTGGAAACTCTGAAACTAGTATGGAAATACTATATTTTATTATTATTAATTTTAGTATGGTCTTAGGCATCAGATCACTGTCAGAAGCACAGTAGTGCTTATGATGGGCCGTGTGTCATCAGAGTGAATGTTGATCTACTCGTGTTAATTTTACGTTGCTTTTACCTTGTCAGCAGACTTTATTCGTGATGTTGCCATGTCCTTTCAGCTGCTTCCTCATATACGTGCTTTTGTTATACCATATTTTAACCTGTATAGTCTTCTGTACAGAGACCATACCTCTTACACCTATTTTGAGAGGCATTAACAAGAGTTTAAGAGAAACATTTTAAACAAAATACTCCAAATATTGTGACTAGTTTTGATTTGTCTAGTTTATTTAGATTCATCAAGTGACTTTGTCGCTTTAATCTTGTACCTTACCAGTCTGACCTGACTTCTTAACTTAAAGACAGAAGAGCTTGTGTGTGTGTGTATGCTGTATTCCACTCTCCATTAGCTGTATAGAAACCCTAATTTTGTATAATGTAATTTTTTTTTTTTTTTTAATCATGTGCATGGTCCTACTCCTCCCTGAAGGTTTATAGCCCTCTCAGTGTCAGGTCAAAGCTGTCTTAAAGCAGCCGTCTCAAAAGGAAGGCCGAGCTCCTGCCGGATGCTGCTTTTGAAGTTTTAGATTTTTTTTTTCTGTGTGCCTTGTAAAAGTCTGAAGTCTGTGTGTAAGCCCACCAAATAGAGTTTGAAGACTGAGAAGGACTATTTGCGCTTTTGCAAGTAAAGATCTGCAAGATCTGGCATTTGTGCTTTTGCAGGTAGAGATCTGCAAGATCTGGCATTTACGAATCTGATATTTTTAGGAAGATTTACATTTGCAGTCTTGGCTTTGTAGTAATTGATGGCATCTTCATTGCTAACTTTGGTGAAACCAAGATGACATCATTATGCTTTAAGTGTTGTTTTAGTGTGAAAAACAGCATAAAATTGTTACAGATTGCTTTCTTCTTGTCCCTGTATTGCTTGCTCAGCTGACAAGTTTAAAAATGCTTTTTCTTGTCCTTAAAAACTAGTGCATGAATGTGCAAAGCAGACTTTGTGATTTTGATTCATATATTGTCAGCAGGAACGTCACATTTATGGGCCAAATTTGGCCACCAAGTAAAACTGTCTGAAATTGCTTAAATTTAATGAAAGTCAGAAGCAGTTCTTGAATTTGAATATTGTAAGAAAAAAATGTGCAGGGCTTACTTGGTTTCTTCTTGAGTACATATAGGAGCTAATGCTGTGCCAGATACTATAGTTTTTTTCAGTATTACAAGCCTATAAAAGTAAATGCATGTTAGTTTTTTAAATTAAAAAAACCCAACACATTTGTTACTGACCAAATTGTAAGTTCAGAAGGCCTTTATAGTATTTCTAGGTTTGGAGTTTTGTTCTTGATTCTGTAATAATACAAAATGAAGTTATGAGGTTTGTTCTAAATGGTGGCTATTTTTCTGAACTTCATTTTTAGTAGCATATACTGTGATTCTTTCAGAATCATCTTGACTTCTGAAGCTACATGTTGTTGATGTGTGTATTGAATACTGATAGAAATACTTTGATACAGTATGTCAATATGATAGCCATGTAGTCTATATGGATTACTTCCCAGTGAAGTGAGACCACTGCAAGCAATGCAAAGTTCAAAGACTATTTTGCAATCATCTGAACACCAAAGGATGCTAGCCTTGCTTTTATTGTTTTCATGTAATGTCTTTATTTACAACTAATGCATTTTCAATCAGCTTGCTAGTTTTGACACGATCTTTTTGTAAGAATGTCTGATAACGCAAAGAGTGAAAAGGTGGAGGGGAAAAAAACAAACAGTAATAACATGAAGAAAAAGTTGAGTAGTTGGTTGAGCTGAGAAGGGGATATCAGAAACCTCTGTAGGGGAATAAGGGCAAATTAGGCTGAAGTGGCTAAAAGTTTTAGCCTTTCAAACCAGTTTTCAGAATAAGGAGGGAGATGGAAATCAGGGACTTCTATTTTTACAGCCTGTTTAAAAAAATATAATAACATAATGTGATGGCCAAAGATCTTCGTCCATTGTTACAAGATGAAGGGAATTTAGGACGGTGATGAAGGAAAGATTTCTGGGAGTAGCTCTTCTGTTGGAGGCTGCCAGGGCAAAGGCTTGCAGGGCGATTGAATCCTGCTCCAGACTGCCTTTGCTTCCCTGCTGCCATGCTGCAGTGGAAAGAGAGCAGGCCTTTGCTTGCCTGCTTCATACCGGTGCTTACTGCTTAGGCATAGGTGTGCTGCCACAAATGTAGCATGTAAATGCCTGTGGGTGCATCATGATTGCAAGGCTATCTAAATTTCTCACCCTGTTGAAATGCACAGCTATGGCTAGATTTTTGTGAAAACCGAAACATGAGCTGGGGCAAAATTTACACTGAATTAATAAATGAAGCCAGTATTTCACCATGCATTCTTGAATTCTCCCTGTCTCCAGCTGCCAGAGGCATTAAATGGCTTTTAGGCTAATGCTAATATGAATGATTTGGGAAAGTATGAGACATATGACTAGCTTTAATTGCTATCAGATTTAATTTTTTAAAATATAACTTGCTGGTATTGGAAAGGGTATTCATTTTGGTATCAATGTATTTATGGTGACTGTTGGAAAGTTTGCTCAGAGTAGAATGAAATTTCTCCAAACTGTTCTGTGTTGGGTTAATATTTTATATTATGCTAGAATGATTCTACAGTATGGAATCAAAAAACGTGCAATTCTATTTACTGACGGTAAACTCTTTAAAACTGTTACAGTTCTTGGACACAAATTTAAATTCAAATGGTCTGGCAGCTGCAACAATGTTTAATTTTTTTTTTTTTTTTTTTTTTTTTAAACGATGTGTAGTTTTGTGGTAAATTTGAAAGTATGACAGCCTATACTGTTTCTAACCAGAGGCTTAAATCTATAGCTATGTTTGTTGGACCAAAAGCTGTAATTACACAAATGGCTGACATCCTAGTGATGGCAAATGTCCTTTGCCGAGAGCAGACTTCCATGGTGTACTGCTCAAGCGTAGCTGTGCCAGCGGCCAGGCTAGCTAGTGGAGCGTATGTGCTTCGTGCTTTTACTGTCAGATGGAAGGTTCTGTGGCTTCTCAGCCCAACATCGCATCAAATATTGGCTGATTTAGTAGAACTCAAAGCTGTTAATTTGAATGAAATATAGTACTACTAAGAAGCAGTGAGAAGCTTCACTACTAGCTCTTAGTTGCTTGTTGTGGAACATGGGGGTTCAAATATGATTTTGCTTTTAAAAAAGCAAAATCAAAAAAAAAAAACAAACCATCAAAACAAAAAAAAACTCAACCAAACAAAAACCCCACTTCAATGCAGCATATTAACCTTAAGGAGAAACTATGAAATAGTTGAATTTTCTAAACTCTTGAGATAAGGTGATGATGTACTTGATTCTAAAATTCCGCATATTCCTATATAGGCGCTGGAATAGGTTGCCCAGGGAAGCTGTGAATGCTCCATCCCTGGCAGTGTTCAAGACCAGGTTGGATGAAGTCTTGGTTGATATGGTTTAGTGTGAGGTGTCCCTGCCCATGGCGGGGGGGGTTGGAACTTGATGATCTTAAGGTCCTTTTGCAACCCTAACTATTCTATGATTCTATGATTCTGTATACCTCTGTAGGCTTGTATATTACATGTGTGTGTCTGTATACATCTATGACTGTATTGGCATATGACTGTAATGTATTGGCATAACTTGTTTTGATTGTTATACTTTATACTCAGTCACACAGTGAATCACAGCATTGAAATAATATACTGGCATGTCTGGGGGCATCAGTACTGCCTAGGATGTGGAGGACTTTTTCTTCCACTGTCAAGACACAATATGAAAGGCCGATGTATATGTTAATCAAATGGTGTTTACGATAGTTTTAGGGACAGCTGAGTTGAAGATAGACTTCTGTTGTCTTTATTCAGCCTTTTAATGAGATACTGTGTCTTCTTTTTGCAGATGTAAAATGCCACCTGTAGTATTTCTTGCCACCCCTCCCCCAGTGCCAGGTCTCTTAACCTTGCAGACTGTAACTAAAGAGTTCAAGATGGTAAGCGTGCCCAGTGACATCCTAGTGCTAGAATGAGTTCTTTCCTGACTGCCTGCCAGGTACTTCCTATCCCTCCTCTGGTGTTGATGAAGATCTAGATAGAAATACTGAAGACTCGCCAAGCTGATGTCTATACAAAATACCAATTAGTCAAGGTTATTCAAGGTGTCGTAGTATGTAGGCTTCGTTGGAGGAGCTAAGAGGTTTTTTGGGATGGGGAGGAAAGAGAGAACATCAGATCTTTATGTGAGTTTTCCACAAGTGGGTTATTAATTTGTGCTTGATAGGTCACTTTAAATCAGTTTTATGTAAGTGTTATTCTTGCAGATAATAGGAGAGCTTTTGAATCTCATAAAAGTACATTTTATGAGCTTTTAAAGTATCCTTGTTGACACAGTGTCTAATAGCTACATTTTGAGGGGTTTCAATTTTGAAGCAGCTTTGAGCCGTACAAGCGAGAACTCTGGAGCAACAGTATTGCCCTATATGAATGCAAATAGGAATCAACTGTTTGACTTGCATAAGAATGTAACGGTATGTGGTGTACTAAATCTGAAATACATATGTTGAGACAAATCCTAAAAGACCAATAAGTGTTTCAAACAACTGTGGATTCTTCAGCTCCGGGAGCCAAGTTCCAAAACTAAAGACTTTTCCATTTTGAAGGAAATAATATTTTTGGAAGTGGTGTGTTTAAATGATTGCTCACTTTCAACATTTTCTGTCATAACATTGTTTTAAGGTGGGTTAACAAATTACTGTAGCTTGGAGGAATAAAAATTAGGTACAACTTTTTATTTAAAAGACTGTTGCCCTTAATGAGTATGTAATCTTGTTCTTTGAGGACACTTACAGTAAAAATCTTGTTTTCATTAGAAAAAAGAATGTTGACATTTCTATTGCTGTGCCATCTGTGAGGATTTCAGTGTTTTCCATTTTTTAGGAACTGGCAAGTAAACGAAAGCAAATTTTTCTGTTTTCAAAGATGCTGATCACTTACATGCCACGATTATCTCATTACTTGGTATTCTGTACCTTTGAAAATTAGATTAATCTTTTGTTTAAACACTAAACTGCAAAATTAAGAAAAGGTACATACTGGAATAAGTTAATCACTCTTGTTCTGCAAAGAAAAAATTATTAGTCTTTAACATTTTGCAGTGTCAGGAAGCCCATATATTTGATGGAATTACTTAAGAGAGCATAAAAAAGAACTTTTTGTAGCACATAAAATTGAGCACATAGTGGTCTTTTTACGACTGGAGTCTGATAGGATGGTGCAGTATGGCTATCCTAATACATAGGAGTCCTGCATATTTTTTTTCATTTGAGCCTGTGCATAAATACTGATCTGAAACTTCAGAATGAAATGATTTTCATTATTTGATGTTAGTGACTGATTTTTATTATGCAGCAGCAAGGAGCAGCAAGGATGTCAGGAGGATTGTTTCTACTGCAATGCTCTTTGGTTTTGTGTAAGGCAAGTATTGTCTGAGCCTTTATAGAACTGTAAAGTACAGTTCAAATGTGAAAAAATGTCAGCTTGTTATAAATGGCAGCAAATGGTGCTGATTATTTTACCTCTGACAAAGTGGAAAATTTAAAGGTTGGTGTGTCACATTTTATTAATACAATAAAATTTTACAGTGTTGTTCTGGGCTTAGGTATATGTTCTTTAGTGTTTATTATCCCTTAGTTCCTGTAAAAATTTTTGATTTGAAGTCTGGCATCATGGTTCAGAATGCTAATTCAGGAAATTAATTAACATATGAAAGTAAATGCACATCCATTTGTCTCCGTTTCTTCCCTTACACTAACCAAAACAAAGCTGGTGTTTTCTTGTAATATGCAAGAGTGATGGAACGCAGAGACCATATTTTTTTATCATTTAGCACTAGTTTATAGCTTCCACAGACTTGTCCTAATAATGAAGCTATGAAGGATATGACAAGAATGGTGATATTAAATTTCTCTAGACTAACAGTAAATTTTTCCATTCTGATGTCAAGAATGTAGAGCATCTGGAATCTGCAGTGTGAGTGGTTCAGTATGGGAACACTTTCATCAATTGCTTAGCCATTTATTCTCCTCATAGGAACAAGCAGTCTTCTACAGAATATAACAGTACAAAGGAAACAGTTTTCTAGAACTGGGAAAATTCTTTATGTCCTGTTGTTTCTTATTTAAAAGCTTTCCATTGCTGCTTAGTCTTAAGTCTTATTGCATGTGCAAATCTAGTATACACTCTGTTCAGATTGATTAAAACTAAATTATATTAATTAAGCTTAGGAAAAGCTGAAGACACAATGAAAACAGGAACTCCTTAACTGCGTTAAAAGAACAGATTGAAATTTCTCTAATACCTTTTCAAGCAAGGACAGTACTGAATTTTCAAACATAGGTGGATTTTTCCCTTGAAATTATTTCCTTAGTTCAAGCTGTCAGAATGCTACAAGCCTTATTCTGAAGCCATTTTATCTTACCCTTGCAACAAGTCCAAAATGTTCAGAGTAGTTCCTCTATCCACGATGAGCTGTTGCAAATTTTAGTGTTAGATTATGTATGTGCATTTAGATTATCTGTATGTGTATGGTTTCTATGGACTATTTCTGTAGGCAAGTTTATCTAGTCATCGGTTTTTAATTCTCTGTGTCACTGAATTAAATTTTATGAAAAGTGTATTGCATGTCCAGTATTAATTTATTTATTCTTGAATCAGGTAATCAAATTTAGTAGACTATATAAGCACCTTCAAACAATTCGCCTTTCCACTCTTACAAGAGAGTTATAGGATTCCTATGTGCAATGCTTGTCTTTTATTAGTATTTCCATGCCATAGGCTTTTACTTAGTTCACATAAATATTAGATACTGCACCTAGTTTATGAAAATTAATATAAACAGCACACTAGTATCTAAAACTTGGGAGCTCCCTTATTTGTCTGGAATTGACTCCTGTTACTGCCACTGTATTATGTGACCTTGTTTAATATAGAAAGGGACCTTTTTCTTCCTCTTTTTTTCAATGATTTGGGAATGTCCAGGGATGCTTAGGTTGTGACCTGCTTTTGTTATGGTTTGTTTAATTCCCCAAGTCACAGGACTGATAGGACTTACTTCTCTTCTTGTAATTGCAAAATAGTCTTACATGTCTATGTTTAAACTCATCGTTTTGTTTTGCCTTTTTTTTTTGGTTGTTGTTTGCCTTTTTTTTTTTTTTCCTTTTTAATGTATGCTCAAGCCTTCTGGGACCTTTCAAAAAATGCTTTGCTTTTAAAAACTGAAGTAAATGTGTTTTTCTTGTGTAAGTCATGTTTACTTTATGGAATTTTGGCACCTGAAGTATTTTGGTACTAGAGTGTCCCAGTGGGCATGTGATTCCTTTTATATTTAAAAACTGGTTAAATTTAGGCAAACTAGGAAAAAAAAAAAAAAGGATTACAAAGAAGTTAGTAGAATAGAACAGTGTATAAAAAAAGGCAAAAAAAAGTTTTTCAAGACTCCTTACAGTGTTGACAACATCAGGCTTTAAAAACAGCAAGATTTTGGGGGGGGGGGTGTGTATTTTTTTTTTTTTTTTAAACACAGATCCTAAATACTTTTTTAAAAGCTTTTTTTTTTTTTTTCTTCTCTGTGTGTGCTTATTTAAATTGTGGTCATCTCTCAAAAAATGTGTGCAAAAAGTTTTTAATAGGAAGTCCATGCATGTCATATGACTCAAGGAGGTGGGATGTCGAGAGAAACATCAAGCTGAGACCAAGAGCACAGTTAAGGCCTGGCAGCCATGTGCTTACAGCAGTAGCATTCAGCTCTGAGTGGCTGAGATACATCTCATTCTATGACTTACACAAGAAATGTGTGTTTTTGATGTCAAAACCAGTTCATCTGAATACTGGGGGGTATAGCCATGAATTTCTTGAAAGTTCATTTTTGTTTTTAGAAGTGATCCAAAGTATCAAAAGCATTCAGTATAAGATGACTTCAGTCATTGTAATTCCTACTGAAAAGATTGAAAGTACTGAAAACAGTGAGAAACTTGCATTTCTTTCAGTGGCCTTTGTCTCTAGCTTGGCAGAACCACCTGAGATGTTAGATGTCTTGCAGGGGGGTTGAGGTTAGGCTGAAGCTATGAAGTTCAGATTACCTCTGTTGCCACATGGCAGCATCTCTGTACACTGACACCTTACAGAGGTGCAGAGATTTGAGCTACCACCCTTCAAGTGTTGGAAAGATGGATGTGACAACTTATCAAAGTTGCTAAATTAAACTAGGCCACAGTATAATTGCCAATGTAGGGGTTTCAACTTCATTATCAGTTTTTACAGTAACTTGACAAGTTTTTTTCCCCTGTCTGTGTCACAGAAGCACTTTCTTTTAAATACCATTTGCCAGTAAAGTCATATGCCAGCCACAATTTTCCGTTTCTTCATGCTGGAATGAATAACAGCACCATGCTTTATGTAATTGAGACACAAATAAAATGTGATTGATGTTGTAGGTCTGTGTGCGTAGAAGATGCACATCCTGGTTTTCTTCCTGTATAAGGATTTGAATGCCCCTCTGAAAATTTTTGATTCTGTGGTACTGGACACCACAAAAGGAACGACCTAAAAATGAGACTCTGTCTGTAAAGGTAAACCTTTAGAGGGGCTAGCACCTTCTGCTGCTATTACCTTCTGTTTGGAAGAAGGCTACAGCTGTCTTGGATGATCGGGAATTCTACAAATTTAACTTAAGACATATTCTAGATCTTTGTCTTCTGTTCTCGCCGCCTAAATACCCAAAGTTACCCAAAGTCCTCCTTCTGCCTGATTTTCATTTGGCTCACTGATTGACGTTTTTTTATTCCTGGCTACATAGTACTTAGTTTCAACAGGAGTCTTAACAACTGGAGTTGTAAGAACAGGAGTTGTAAGAACAGCATGCTGCATGACGTAGCCCTCGGGTTCTGCTGCTGCAAAGGGTGGGATTCTTATTTCCTTCTGGCTGAAAGCTGTAAACACTGGATTGTAGAACTGAAGCAGAGCAGAACTAGAAATGTACCTATGATATTGGATAAAATCAGTCAGCACTAGTCCAATTTTGTCATCTTCCCCAGGAGAGTTGTACAGATTGGGTGCATTGCTGTCAAAGCTGGAGTAGCACATGAGGGATTGTTTCCCTAGCAGGGGCAATTTAAGGCTAATGAATAATTGAAGGCGATGGACAATGGATGGGGAAAAAATTGAGCTGAATGAAACTTAAATGTGAGTAAGCACCTGCAGGGTAAGTTGGTCCTGGAGTGCTGGCAGGTGGGATTTTTCTGCGCATAAAACCTAAGCCTTATTAGAGGCAGTTTCAGTCTCAGAGTGTGTCACTGCTGTAATTAGCTAATCCAAAAGGAAACATGAAGTTTCATTTTATTCTCACTGGGAATTTAATTATCAAAGCTTTGAGGAGCAAATTACAATGATAGAATAGTTTTGTGGTTGATCATATGCAAAATTTAGGCAGATCTGATAGATCAAGGAAAAGAAAGCTTACTCTGTCATACATCTCATATTTGAAGGGAGTAGCTGAGCTAATATTTTCTTTCTTTGGAATGGCACAAATGAATTGTTCCTAAGCAGTTACGGCACAGTGTAAGCTTACATTGAACTTTATATTCTATGTTCTAACAACCTGCAGGTTATTCTGAGGTGAATCTATTTGCAGCAACAAAAGTGTCCATGTCCAGAAATATAAGGCTGTGTGTAAAGATATTCTGGTTTTTAGTTTTCTAAAGGCAAATGTTTTTGAAGCATAAATTGCATGATAAAAATAACCATTTTTGCTAAGTGCTGACATCCTAATAGCCCAGGAAGCTGGAGCCAGCAGTCCCATTCTGTTCTCTGGGTGTCAGCTCAATCACTGACTGTGTTTCACTAGGCAAGGCTCAGTGTTCTTTTTCTGTCCGTGCAAAATTGCAGTGGTTTGACTTGCATCCTCTTTTTGCAGTATTCCTGAAGCATAAACAAGAGCAGATTTAAATAAAAGCAAGATTCTAAGAGAAGTGAATGTCAACCACCAAAAATGCTTGGACCACAAAAGGAATGTATCTGGAAGGAACCTTTTTTTCCAGAATATTTTACTGAGAGGCAGTAAAAAGACAAAAATGTTAAATAATTGGATCCCAAAGGTGCTGCATGTAATTTTGAAAGGGATATGTAGTGCCTGGAAAGGTTGTGAGATTATGCTTACTAATAAATATCGTAAGTTTTAGGGAGATAATAGGCATAATAATGTTAGGTAACCTATAACTTACAACAGTGTTCTTTACAAGTAGAATATCTTGTAAATCTGTCCTTGTGATGAACAGCAGCACTTGCTCAGACTAAAAATAATAACAGGACCGTGTATCTTGGATCCCAAGAGACTATTGGTGTTTTTGTAGACAGCAGACTGGAGAAAAAGGCATTTTGTCCTTTTTACCCCAAGTAATCCCACTGGAAAATTAAACATGTGCTATGAATTGATATCAGCTCATGCCAGGTTACCTCCCTAAAGAGGGCTGATGCAAACACTGTTGCTCCATTTCTTGGACAGCAGTTTGATAGCCGGTGTGCATGATGGATATTTTATGCTGTATGCTACTGTGGAACAGTGTGCTACTGTCTGCCCCTTGGAGACTGCTGGTGAGGTGTGCCACAAATAACTGGGAACAGCAGCTGCTTTAACCCTACGGAGAATCTCAAATACCTGCAAATTAAAAATGTTACTGAAATATTTCTCTGTGTGTGTGTCTGGGAAAACTGTTGGTTTTGGTTTTTAAGGTTTAGTCCTGCAAAACAAAGTAGTTCCTTTTGTCTTGGTGTGGATTCCTACTGAACAAGGGATTAAAAAAAAATATTAAGCAATATATTAGCAAGAAATATTTAGAGAAACTATGAACCTTTTTTTTAATGGACCACCCTATCCAGTTTCTGTTCTTTTAAGGAAGTTTTTCCTATTCATGACTCATTTCACTCTTTGGCTAACATCAAGGGAAATGGAATAACGATTAAGCAAAGGAATGTATGGGTTTTTTTTTTTTCTGGTTTTGTCCTTTTTTGCAAAACCTTTATGAATTTTCTGCATAACCTTGTGTAAATATGTATGGATGTAGAAGCCTGACAACTGTGACAAGGTAAAAAGTACACTGCTAATATTTGCTCCTTAGTATTTTTTTTTTAAACGTTCCTTTTGGTTCTACGTGTTAATGTTATGCTGGATACTCCAGGCTCCCTATTCAGTTAAAATGACATGCTCCAGGCAGCCAATTACACAGAACTGTTAAGTGAAATTAATGAGATCACCCCTAGATTACACTTTGTGTTTTATTTTCATTTTATAGGTCTGTACGAGCTCCTGGCTGCATTGCCAGCCCAGCTGCAGCCACATGTGGACAGCCAGGAAGACCTGACCTTCCTCTGGGATATGTTTGGTGAAAAAAGCCTTCATTCACTGGTGAAGGTAACCCACATTTAAGTCAGATTCTCTTTGAGAAGAGCATATGGAAAAATGTTTTGAGCGCCATCTAGTAAACCAGTGATCAAACTGTTGCTCAATGAAAACAAAACAGCCTTGTTTTAACTCTGTTTCTGTCAGGGGTGGAAGTTGTTAAATAAGATTCTACCAAAAATACATAGATGATTTCATTTAAGAGTGATGTTTTGGCAGTGTGATGCTAATGCAGCAAACATATGTTGTTTGCCTTGTTTAGAAAAAAAGCATACAAAATAGTAGCAGGAAATCTGAGACTTCTTTATGGTCAACATTCAAGACCTGGAGTTTAGCTTAAATAAATAAATGTTCACAGCAAAAATTAGAAGGAATATATTTTCTGAGGTCAAGTATGGCAACAGTTCAGTAGCCACATTAATTTAAAATAATTTCCTTTAACAAAGTCAACTGAAATTCTAGCAAGCCATTTCTTTTATTGGCTTGCCTCCATTTAAAATTGTGTTTTGCACATAAGTATGTTGGACTTAAGTACGACCTAAAATAAGTTTGGAAGAATACTTGAGTAAAGTGTCTTGCTAGGAAAATGATCAGCAACAAGAAATCAAAGCATGCCATAGGAGTATGCAGAGCTACCCTGAAAATGTTAAAATTGCTTATAGCAGAAAAACGGGGCCAATCAGCTGGTTAGAAATGTTCCACTCCTACCAAATGGTAAGTATGTCTTCAGTCTCCAGTATGGAGCTAGTTCAGCTGGAAGGAAATTCTGAGGTCTCAAATGAATCAGTACGTGGTAGTAACCCGTGCCTTGAATATACTGAGATTCGCAGATAATTGAGCAGAATTTGTTACCCTTGTCAGTCACTGATCTAGAGGAAGCCTGAAATTGGGATCGTTTCCATGTAGGTTTGAAAGAGGCATCTTTCTCCGTTTCTTTCAGTTATCTTGTTCTGGAAAAAAAATATGTAATAATGTTGGCCACAGTTATTTTCAAAACAGCTGAGAATTTGCATGTAAAGTAAACACTAATACACTCTGGTAATTGATACACAAAAGCAACAAATAGGGGAACAATACTTGGCAGTACTTGCTTGCCTACAGAATTTCATCAAAGTTTCTGAAATGTGGTGATTCCCAGACTTACTGCTTTGCTGTAGCTGTCTGTTCAGGTGGCTCAGAAGATCACTGCAAGGGGAATACCAGTTGCCTTTCTAATATGGGCTGAACAGTGGTGTGCATCTAAGCAAAATGTTAGGTCAGTTGCTAAATTAGTTTTCTTTCTGCATTGGGAATTAAAGAAGGCTGGCTAGAAAATGAGTGTGGATCTGTGAAATGCTGACATTTCAACATCTGCTGTAATTTTCTATTGAGACAAAGCCTAAATCTTTTAAAATGCCTTCACTTGCTTTCTTTTGCCCTTTCCTCCAAAAGGTGACAAAGACAGCACAACAGTTACTGCTTTACTCACCTTGAGTACTCTCAGTTTGGAAAAGTTGGCTCTCCTACTGGCTCTCATAGTTGCATGCCTTAGTTACTATGTTGCTTGTTATTGCAGGGTGGATGGTCTTTCTGATTTTAACAACAAAGCATTCATGAGAAAGCTTTCTTGAGTCAGATTGAATGATTTGGGGAATAGTGAATGTTCACTTTATTGCAGTTACAACAAGACATTGAAGTATTCTAGCAATCTTTATTATTTATCTTCTGCGGTTTAGGTCCAAGCATTAAATTTGTGTGTGACTGACCCTGTGAATGGTTCTTTTAATGTAAGTCTCACAGTATGTTAGAGTAGACTTCATTCTTGAAGCTGTATCTTTAGTGTTCGCTAGTTGCACTTCTTTAGTGCACCATACAAACTTAATTCAAAAAGACAACACTTTAAAATCATACTGAAATCAAGAGCGTCTGCTCTGACCCACTGTATATCACAAGCTGTCGAGCCTCACCTTTTGATTTCTGTAGAGTTGCGGTGTAGAAAATAGGGGGTAAAGAGCTTACAAGAGGTTCATATCCCTCCCCCAAGATGGGTGTAACTTTATCTGAAAGTAATGGTATTTATTTGACCTTTAACACATTTTTAAGAGGATTATGCAGTAGCCTATCAAGTTTCAGAGAAGGCAGTCCATAGGCTTTTTCAAAGAGAGCTGTAAGAGCAGAAGAGAGCCCCATCTGCTGTAGTCTTTCCCTGTTACAAGGCTTCAGAAATACCAAATCTTCCTTTCTGGGTTCTGGTGTCTTATTTGAACGACTCCTTTTCCTAGCAATGACTTCTTAAAGTCAACTGTACTTGCAAAGACAACAAATGTTTTTAATTCCTGAGGCAGAGAATGATGACAGATATTTTGTAATTAAAAAGAAAAAAGGCATTAGCTTAGAGCCAAGGATGTTGCGATCCTGGTATGTGTCTGTTTTGGAAGTAAATGAGCATGCGTCTACTACTAATTAGACAGCAAATCTTTATTTAAGATAGACACTGCTTAATAAAAATTTCTGTGCTGATCTTCTTACCTTACTATTAAATAATTTCAGGTATTAGAAACGAGCTGTTCTTCTAAGGGTAAAATGCTCCAAATTGCTTGAAAGGTTGAAATACAAAATGAGCTTTCTACTTTTGTACAGATACTGTTTTATGGATAATTAAGTTTCATAGTGCTTTTTGTATGGTTGCATATGGCATATGGTTTGCTATTCTGACTCTCACAGTATTGAAAAGAAACAGAAAAAGAAAAGAAAAAAAAAAGCCCCAAACCTTGTCTTGAAGTTCTCTTCATTCAGTATTGTTGGACAGAAATCTCTTTCTGAACTTGGATCAGCCTGAGCTGTTCTAAGAAGTCAGAAATGGAAAAGTTGTATTAGATCATCTGGTCCATTCCCCTGCAAATACTGGATTGTTCCCTGCAGTACATTCCTATTGTAGTAAGTAAAACCAGCAAAAACTGATGCAACTGTTCTTGCTGTCCCTTTTCTCAGTAAAGGAATCTGTTGATTAGATTTTAGTTTGCGAAGTGTAGAGAAGAGGGAACCCACAACCATTGCTGACAAGTTTGGAAGAGAAAACTGGCTCTGGATAAGTGAATGTTTAAAATTTGTCTCTCGTTCCCTCAATTTGTTACTTCCTTGTCTTAGTACATGACTCTCTTAAGTTCTACCAGAAATCTTCAGCCATTTCATTACTTTTTATGTAGCAGATATCCCAGTAGTTCTGTAGAGATTTATGGAAAATAAACATGAAGAGATCATCCTTCAGAGTAATTACGAGCAGCAACGTAGCTAAAATCTGCAGTAGTACACATGTGCTCTGTTTGGATTTCTTTTTTAAGAGGAACAGAAGGGATAAATGAAGATCTGTTCTAACTACTCTTTTAGCTTATTTTTAGAGGAGCTGCAAGAATTTCCATGTGCATTCGCTTGCTGTTAGTGCACCAGACATGTTTTACCGTTTGTTTAGCTCCAGGATGAAACTTCTACTGCCACTGCCTTAAACATTTCTGGTTGTGGATGTAATGCCAAAGAGTTGAGTAAGCTACTCTGTTGGGCTGCTATGGAAGTGTTTCTTAACCAACTGCAGTTTAGTGATTGGTTTTGGCCAGCTCAGAGCATGCACAGTTCTTCAGCCAGTACTATACTTTGCATTATGAAAAGGAACCACGGCAAGTGGTGTTGCTGTCCCTTTTGCTAAGGAGGAGTTTGTACATCCAAAAAGCAGTATGTGGCACTGGAAAAGAAAATAATGACTGCAAAAAAAAAAAAAAAAGGAACATTTGGTGAATCTGGTCTGATTTTATAACAGTTGCCAACTATCTTGATGGCTGGCCCGAAAAAGCTAAATTTGTGCTAATTTTCCGTTAGTATTACCGGGATGTGACTTGACTTGAAGCTCTCAGAAATTATTTTGTATGTGCTAATGTTTGTCCATTTCAGTGGCTAACAACTATTTCAAAAAATGAAATAGCTGAATGTATATTGGTGTAATTTCTTTGGCATGTAAATTGAATCATATGATTACATAGCCCAGATTTTACAGTCATTATGGTACAAAAGTATTGGGAATTTCTGGTGTGAAGACTCATTTTTTTTCAATATGTAAATGCTCTCATATATGAATATTGAATATGATCATATAATAGATTAATATATGAATAATCTTAATCATATGAATATATAATTTTTATATTAATATGAAAGTTGCTTTCAGCCTACTGTGGTTCCTTTGTTGGTAATGAGAAAAGTAAAGATAGTATTTACAAAAATGAGCTGACCAGGGCAAATCAAAAAGGATTGATTAGATACATGTTTATAGTGATAAAATCAATGATCTGCAGATGATGTGCTAAATCTTCAATGTGGACTGGTACAAGCCTAGTTCATAGGCAAGTTTATATATACTGACAGTTTTTACCCAGAACGTTACATACAAAACTCCATGTTAATCTGTAAAATCAACAGCTTTGCATCTACAGTACAGAATCAGAGAATCTCTGTAAGGTTTCATGCCTTGTTTTACATTAGAGGACAGACCGACTCACAACTGTCCAACTCTTCACCTGAGAAGAACTATACAGGTTATTTTGGTGCTTATGGAGGGGTCGTATGGTGCAGCTTCTCCTACCCTGTGATGTGTCAGACAGTCTGCAGCTAACATCCAGATGCATGCTACACAGATCGTGTGCATTCAGCTTTTGTGTTGTGCATCCAAATAGTGAATGCTCCTGCCTGGACATGAGCTCAAGCATCCACGTGTTTTGATTTTCTTCCCAAGAGAATGCAGAGGAAATGGATTTCAGATTCTATGAGTTGTTCTGATGAGATGTGCATGACAACTGATTGTTTTGAACTCAATGTTCTGATGGGGATAATGCATGGACTGAGGGAATGATACCTGTGTCAAAGGACTGGGAGTGTGATGGCGGCTGAGGAGGATGTATTACATAATTTAAGACCTGAGCATGACACAAATGACAGAATGAAGGTTGAAGATTGTACTGAGATGGAGTTTGGTTTTCCTCCTGGCAGCCTGGTGATGTAAATGTTGACTGATTCCGCACCTAAAGTTTGAAACTGATATTGAAATATTGTAAAGTTACTTACTTTCTCATTACTTTGTCCTTTATGTATACTTTCTCTACAACTAATATTTATACCATCTTAATAATTTATTGTTGGAACTATCTTGTCTGTGGGTCACAAGAACTCTTTTTGCTGTTAATGATTCTGTCGTATAAAAAATGGCGAGTGAGGGTGTAGTTGTGAGGGGATTTTGGTGAATAGTATGTTTGCACCTGTTAAGAGAATGGCAAGAGTGATTTCTGATTTCAGGGCAGACAAAAACAGCCACCTCAGAAGGAGCTCAGAGGAGCTATGTTACCAAAGAACAGCAAGCCTTGAAATGCACTGGAAGAGAAAGTGGGGCAGGGCTTTGGTAGGCATAGGTGGCATCTAACCCCATATCTAATGGAATGAGTGGGCTATGGTTTTGGGGGAAAGCATTGGAGAGCTGGAGATATATTTAGGCCACCTTGGAGTGGGTAGAATTATTGAAACTGAAAGCTTATACACTAAAATAGTGCTTTGGTACTTGAAGTCCTTAAGGCTCTTTATTGCTGAGTTCTCAGCCATATTTGTTTTAAAAATGCTCTGCCTCCCTGGTAAAGGGAATAGGCTGCAGTTCTGTAAATTCACGTGGAACTCTGAAGTGCTGTTTGCTTTGGAGATGGGATAAAATGAAGGAAAAGGCTGTGTGAGTAAGCATTTACCACCTGGCCATCCGGATGAGGAAGTGTGAGTGTGGTGGTTGGCAACCAGTAGCAATTCACAGCCAATGAAAAATAATTGTTCTTCATGCTCTAGAAGAGAATGAAGCAAGGTTGCTTCTTAAGTTATAGTTTACATCTGTCAGTCAGAGTAAGCATGCAAGAATAAAGCAATCATTCTTGTAATCCAGACTGTCCAAACAATTCACAGATGTGGTCCGTTGTGCCGGTTTGAAAACTTCTACTAAATCTGGCAAGGAGAGAAGGAATTTACTATAATTAATTCATTAATATTGATGTACTAGATAATAGGTGGCAGTTACTTGTCCTTCTTTAAATCCAGATCATTTCGGATCAAGGAAATCTTGATTTTTTTGCAAGGATGTCCTTGTTGAGTGAATGTTTCTTGTTCAGAAAGGCATTGTCCAGTCTTGCCTCAAGTCACAGTATCACAGTATGCTAGAGATTGGAAGGGACCTCAGAAGATCATCTAGTCCAGTCCCCCTGCCGGAGCAGGAACACCTAGATAAGGTTACACAGGAATGTGTCCAGGCGGGTTTTGAATGTCTCCAGAGAAGGAGACTCCACAGCCTCCCTGGGCAGCCTGTTCCAGTGTTCTGTCACCCTCACTGAGAAGAAGTTTCTTCTCAAGTTTAAGTGGAACCTCTTGTGTTCCAGTTTGTACCCATTGCCCCTTGTCCTATCATTGTTTGCCACTGAGAAGAGCCTGGCTCCATCCTCGTGACACTCCCCCTTTATATATTTATATACACTAATGAGGTCACCCCTCAATCTCCTCCAAACTATAGAGACCCAGCTCCCTCAGTCTTTCCTCATAAGGGAGATGCTCCACTCCCTTGATCATCTTAGTTGCCCTGTGCTGGACTCTCTCCAGCAAAAGTCCTGCTGTTAAAATGTGATACACAAAGTTTTCAACCCTACAGACCTATCTAGAAGTAAGATAGACATGGACAGTATTACCTGCAAAGAAATATGAAAGCTGCATGGAAGAAATGTCTTTTTCTTTTTCTCATTGTCTGGAGAGGAAGCTTGGTCTCCAGTTAGTTTTTGATGCTTCCTCTTGAGTTGCATGTACAGAATATATAGAGAGGAGTATAAGAATTTCAGTGCTCTTCTCTTCCAAAGTATTTGTAGATAATGATCTAATTCATAAACTGAAATATAAACTTGCAACATGCTTTCTGCTTACCTAAAGATGAAAATTGTTGGAAAAACAATTCTCTGAAAGCAATCTTATAGCTGATTTAAAGTAGTTTGCTTTCATATTTAGAGTAATTACCACTGAAGCAGTGAGTCGTTTTGCTTCCATCAAAATTACTGCAGTCAAAAAAAGTGTAATGCAAGGTGTTATTCCTTATGAAATGCCACATAAATTTAGTGTTTCTTTTGAAGCCACAGTGATTTTTTTGAGACTTGCTCAATAGCCAGCAACTGAAATCTGCAAGTAAAGAGATCACTCTTAGCTTGAGGCAGTCAGCTGCCTTTAAACTTAATTTCCATGGGAACAGTCATCAGATTAATCAAAATAAGGTAATTGAAGTTTTATAGAAAATAGTACATGATCTTTATGCAGGCTGGTATTGTTTCCATGGAAATGTTAGGGAAAAGGTAGCTTGCAGCCAGGCGTTGAGCAAATGATTGTTCCTTTTGTTGAGATTAAGGGTGATCTGGTTGATGTGTGTGTTGAACCCTTTAACTTGTTTGTGCTCTTATTGAATAAAAATGTATTACATCGGGTAATAACTGGGCAAAAAAAAAGGCAAAAAAAAAATAATAGATTCCTGTTTGAAATCATAGCTAAACCCCCCAACTTTCCGCATATAACATGTAACAGGTTTACTGTTTCTTTGAATAAAGGCAAAGTTGTTTTGCCATGTGTGTTCACGTATGCATACCTATGCTTATTTGTGCTTTTAATAAAGCGAAAAATGCACCTCCAGTTTATTGAAGAAGTTGTCAGGCATAGGTTTGGATGGTGTAACTTTGTAGGAAAATGCATGTCAAGTTAGTATCAAATCGATGGGTTAGTGCAGTTGTCTTGAAATATGGATTCTGTGTGATGTTTCAACTAAAAGTATTTGTTATAACTGTGGCTAGTGGATAGTTTACTAGGAAGCAGACAGCTGGTAAACCTAAATAATAGTTTTGTCCTGAAGGCTACTGAATGGATTCTTCTGTGATAACTACTTTTAAAAAAATATTATATCTTTATTTTATACTTTTGTTACAAGTTTGGACATTTGGAGTCTCTATCATCTTGGAGTTCCTACATCAAAGTTGCTAATGTGTTTAGTAATAGGCACTTGTGACTTTTCATCTAGATTTTTATAAGGAAGTCCCGTTCCTGTCATCAATTCCTCCTTTCAGCCCATTTTGTTAAAAATAAGAAAACAATTCAAAGATCAGTTTCCAAAGTGTCTATTAAATTGTCTCCTTGACAGTTTAGTCTCATAAAAGCTGAAGAAGTTGGGTTGATACCACAAACCCCTAAGAAGTATTGTGTACCAACCAACTACTGAAATGAAAAATAAAGCAGATGAGCTTATTAAGTCAGAGGTGTGAAGTGTTGTTCTATGACTGTTACTCAAAACTTGTGAATAAATCAGTGCTTTGGAATGTGAAAAAACTTTGTTTTAGGTTAAAATCCAGACAGAGGCTTTTTTTTTTGGAGCAGGGGTAATTGATTTAAAGTTTCTGCTGGGAAATATCCAAAAAGTAGCAGAAACACAGGCAAAATGTACTGGACATAAAAGAAGTAAATCAATCTTTCTAAGACAAATAGTTTGTAAATTCCATTGTTACTGAGAGGGCAATGTACGAGCTTAGTGGCAAAACTGGTACAGCAGTTTGAAGAGAAGAAATCTGTGCTCATACCCAGTTTTTTCTTGTCTTACAAACCTCATACAGTATTTATTCAACTAAAGTCATACATTTTTTTGTCTCATGATACAGAGGCCAAACAAAGGCCTCGTAAGCTGCTCAGTAATAGTAGTCTGATAAATCCAAGACATGCAAGGATAATGTAATTTTAAACTGTTTTTCTGCAGTGTTCTTTTCCCTTGGACCAGAAGTTCTGTGGCAGAACATGTGAGGAAGTGTTTTAAACAAATTTTGTTTGTTTGTTTGTTTGTTTTGTTACTGGCTTGGACTATTTTTCTTTAAAGATCAGAAAGTTGTAACTACCCAAACAAGCGGTTCAAAAACATGGTAAGAGTTAAGAAAGATAGGATGTGATAGTTATAAAGTCTTTCTGAAGCATAGAAACTGACGCAGTAAGACTTAATAAAGATCTAAAAAATACGATTTTTAGGCAACAAAAAAAAAAAAGCCTGCCTGCTTCTTACCACCAGGTTTTGTTATTGCTTACGTTAACTTTCCTTCTTGTTTTGGAAATCCTGGTTGTATCCATTCCGTAGCTAATCCTCCTGAAGTTAATTTGTAGTGTTTAGTAATACATGTAATATGACACACATGCTCACTGTTTTTCCTCCTTTGTATGAAATACAGGCTTACACTCACAGTTTTTACTAATCTTTTCTTTTTCTGTTCCCTATTGCTTCCCTTTCTTCTGTGCTGTTTTTAGCACTTCTGGTTTTTTTAATTCTTTCTGTTATCTCTATTTGAACACTTTTTTTTTTCCTTTTTAAAGCATGGAATGAAGAGAGTAGCATAGTATTCTACATGTGCACTATTCCTTTTGGCTTATGGACAGCACTGTATAGCAGTGTTCTCTTAGTCACAACTGTTTGTGTGCATCTGCATAGAATCCAGCACTTGCTTCAGAGGTGTAGGGATGTCAGTCGAAGTTCACTTCAAGCATAAATTACACTGAGAGCTGTAGTAAGCGCTTAACATACCGATGCTATCTGTGATTGCATGTGGAGTAACCAATAAGGTGCTGAAGAAATAAGATTTAAAAACATGAAAGCATAAGGCTTACTCATCTATACAGATCATAGAATCAGGAAATGGTTTGGGTTGGAAGGGACCTTAAAGATCACCTGGTTTCCAATACCTGTGCCACAGGCAGAGACACCTTCCACTACACCAGGTTGCTTCAGGCCCTGTCCAACCTGGCCTTGAACACTTCCAGGGGTGGGACATTTAGAGCTTCTCTGAACAACCTGTGCAGTGGCTCACCACCCTCACAGGAAAGAATTTCTTCCTAATGTCTAATCTAAATCTACACTCTTTCAGTTTAAAACTATTTCCCCATGTCCTATCACTACACGCCTTTGTAAAAAGCCCTTCTCCAGGTTTCTTATAGTCCTCATTTAGGTACTGGAGGACTGTTAAAATGTCTTTCCCCACCAAAGATAGGTAATTTACAGTGGGTAATCGCTCTTGACTATACCTTCAATGCAATAGCAAAACTTAAATGTTTAGGTTCACTTTGACAGTGCGTCTTCAGTGTGGTGACAAAGTCCATTTCTGTGCTACAGAAAGAAGGGTTTCATGCCTCTTTGCTCCAGCTGAACCACTCCAGGGTACCAGTGGTGTAAAAACCTTTCCTGTTCACTTAGTGACATTTCTAAAAACATTGAGTTGTCTAAAGTTAGAGCTGTCTTGAGTTAGTATTTAAAAAAACACTGGTGCCTCAGTGGACGAGAGTTGGACATGTTTACATGTATTTTGCAGCTGTCTTCCCCATCCCCTCCATTTTAATGAGACCCAGTTTTTCTCAGAGCATGTCATTAAAGGCAAACTACAAATCATACTATAGCACTTGCCAAGCAATGAAATATTTGTAGATGTGTGCGTATGCTCTTTCATCTTGAAACAGCCACTTTCTACCAATTTCTAACTAATAATCTGACTGAGTTTTAGTATTGTCTTTTCCAAAAGGGAAAGCAGTATTTTCCTCTTGCCTATCAGGTAACCACTGAGTAAGACCTATGGCTTGATCACATTTTGTGTCCTGCTTCTGCTCTGTCTCTGTGTTATCTGAGTATGCATATTGATCTTTAAGCTTATTAGAACTGGATTATTTTCTGTTTATTTTTCTACTGCTAAGTGAAATTTTAATGTATGAGAACTTTAATTCCCTTTGTGTTACGTGTATTTCTTCTCTTTGTATTATTAACACTTCCATAACCATTCTGTCATGGCTTCTCTGTGGAAATATTGTGCTGTTTTTTGAGTATTTTGGCTTTTGCACTGATTTTTCTGAACCTTGAAGAATGTAGATAAGAATGACCTGTCATACACTGAGGTGGGTCATCTGAAGATGGATACAGTTAGAGAGTACTTCAGTGTATTTCAGTTGAGCTGAGTTCGACTGAATTAAGCTGGATCAATTTGTAATTTCTTGTTCTGTCAAGTGAAAATTGATATTTTTGCTTGATGTAAAAGGAAATGTGTTACCTTTTGGTTTTGTTCATGTTATCTATCTATAAAAATGTAGAAAACCACAACTGGTTAATGATACTTCTTCCTAATATTATTTGACTTTTTGGTGGTTTCATATTCAAATGCAGTGAAATGAGGGTAAATGTAGTTTAGGTATTAGGGAGAAATTCTTCACTGTGAGGGTGGTGGAACACTGGCACAAGTTGCCCAGAGAAGCTGTGGCTCCCCCATCCCTGGCAGTGTTCAAGGCCAGGTTGGATAGGGCTTGGAGCAACCCGGTCTAGTGGAGGGTGTCCCTGCCCATGCAGAAGGGCTGGAACTAGGTAATCTTTTAGGTCCCTTTTAACCCTAACCATTGTATGAGTCCATGCTAGCTAATGCTTTGGTTACATCCTACTACTTAAAAAAAGGGGTCTGGGGGGAAGTTTCTGGTTGGAAACTCTAATCTCTTGGCATCCCAGTAGTAGATACTTTTTGTATCTCTTTTCTATTTTCATAGATCATTACTTCTTGAAGAATAAAATTGCTGAAGTTCTCTCTGCATTCCTTTTTATAATAGTAGGAGTACCAATATAGTTCTTTTATCTTTGATACTGTTGTCTGTCATTGGGCAATTTTTGCTGTTTTCTACCAGCTCTCCAAAATTTAAAGATACGTCATGGCTGTAATTTTGCCCATCTGTGTAAATACATTTGTGTTACCTCTCCAATATAAAAAAATGAGTATATTTGCTTTGATTTGAAGCTTCCTGTAAAAAGGGTTTGCATGTTTGGATGATTTAATGCAAAAGCCTCAAGTGCAATGGTCTGAAATGTTATGGGGAAATGGCAGTAAATCTCTCCTAAATTGCTGCAACATTTTTCCAATGTTTTGTCATTATTTTTCATACTACTCTTTATTCTATAACACACATTCCACTTCAGTGTTGGTCTTTTTCTGTCCTCTGCAGGGAAGGTTGAGAATTAGCTGTATCTATTAAAAAAAAAAAGAAAAAAAAAGACATGGAACTGTTGGAACAAGTCCAGAGGAGGGCCACAACGATGATCAGGGGACTGGAGCACCTCCCGTATGAAGACAGGCTGAGAAAGTTGGGGCTGTTCAGCCTGGAGAAGAGAAGGCTGTGTGGAGACCTCATAGCAGCCTTCCAGTATCTGAAGGGGGCCTATAGGGAGGCTGGGGAGGGACTCTTCATTAGGGACTGTAGTGGTAGGACAAGGGGTAATGGGTTAAAACTTAAACAAGGGAAGTTTAGATTGGATGTAAGGAGGAAATTGTTCCCTGTTAGGGAGGTGAGGCACTGGAATGGGTTGCCCAGGGAGGTTGTGAATGCTCCATCCCTGGCAGTGTTCAAGGCCAGGTTGGACGAGGCCTTGGGTGATATGGTTTAGAGCGAGGTGTCCCTGCCCATGGCAGGGGGGTTGGAACTAGATGATCTTAAGGTCCTTTCCAACCCTAACTATTCTATGATTAACACTATCGTAATTATGTGGTTGTACTTGTTAGGAAAATTTATTCCTAACGCATCTTTCTATCCTCTTAAATAAAATTCAGATACTGTCTTAATCTTATTTTTAAATAAAAATTCTTAGTTTGTTTATATTAATTTATTATAATCCCTTTGTCTTATTTCCATTTATTTTAAATTACAGCCTGGCATCTGGCTGTACTGTGCAGGCCTCAGCATCTTATCCTCTGATGTTCTTCTGAAGTACTCACCGCAAGTCTTCCACTGCTGGTTTTTATCACTCTTAGGTTTTCCCCCATATCTACATATTTTCTCCACGTTTTTCTATTTTCCTTAATTTTCACCTCTTTTACTGTTATTCCCAGAAACAAAAATAAAACTGACTTTAACCGTATGCCAAGTGTAGTAGGGGAAGATCATCCTTTACTAACCAGTGTAAGATGCTTTTTAATTTTGCTATCTGTTTTTTAAGATTTCACAACTTTGTATTATTATGTTAGCTTTCTTTCTGGAATTTCACCAGAGATGTGCCTGTCCCTCATTTTCCAAGTTTCACTTGATTTGTTGTGATCTGTTTGGAAACTTTGCTAACTTGTCAGTCACCTTTTTTAGAAGCAGGGAAAGGCTTGAATACAAAGCATGCCCTTGTAGGCATTCTTTCATGACCATGGCTTCATTAAAAAACATTTAAGGAAATGCTAAATCTCACACTTGTGACTTGTCCTAGCAATCTTAAACACTTTCTTAGTTTCACTGATTGTTTTCTATTTTGTTATATTTTGTTTTTCAACCTCGACTGTAAGCGGTGGGAGAAGGCTGTTTTTAACTCACCTGTTTGTGAAGGCTGGTGGAGATTTTGCTTTGCCTGTTGCTTTTAAGCACCCACATGTGGTGCTGCTTTTTATTCCTGAATCTTTCTTGTGCATGGTTGATACAGGGGGAGTCTACTACTGTTAGCTTTTGCATTTGAAATTCTTCAGCTTTATTTCTTTTGCAGAGACTGAAGTCCCTATGCTTTTTAATGTAAAACTGACTAAAAATAAATTTCTAGTTTATGTATTTGAGTACGGTTAATTCTTAGGATCTGTTTTTAGTGTTGGAAAAATTCAGAAGTATGTAATATGTAATTTTATTAGCATTTTGGGTTGTGATCTAGTGTGGGTAGCATGTTGATCAGGTTGTGCCTACAGTGGAATTCTGCTCTGGTGGTGGATGCCTTAAATGAAAGGGGTCTTTTTCATTGTTTGCGTGCTTCAGAATAGCTTCTTTTAAAGGGTGGCAGATTTTTCTTGAGGTGTGTGATAGGAAACAGAAAAGTAAAAATAGAAAATAGTAATGAAATTGTAATTGTGTTTTGCATGTGTATGAATGCCTAAAAGGTGGGGTATTTTCTTCCAAACACTAAATTTTCAGATATATGTGCACACAGCTTTTAGTGTCACTATTATTTGAAATGAAACTTTTAGTGGAAGAACATGATGTTATGAATTAAAATGAGAGCGTTTGTTTGGTTTCGTTTTTCTTTTTTGCATCTGAATTTTATTAATTAATTGACCTGTGCTGTATCATGTGGGACAGGACATAGAAAAACCTGAACAGTGAGATAGTTGTCCTCATATCGCATAAATTGTACTGACCCCACTAGATGGTGCTAATTGATAAATGTATGTCTGTGTGTGTGCATGTATATATATATATAAAAGTATTTAATATTAATTGAAATCATAGATGTCCCTGTCTGTAATTAAATTTTGTGGTTTGAATGGGTTAATTCTGTATCATTGAGCTGTACAGAAGTGATCTCATCAATATTACTAGGAACTTGGGGAACCTGAATTGAATTGGATTAGGACTAAGTTGCATTGAGTAGAGGCTGTAAGGATGAGGTTTACTGTATGTCCTAAGCAGAACTAAACCAGACTCTTCATGATTTGAATTTAGCAAGCTCTGCCTGAATAGCAAAAGTGAAAAAGCACAAGACTATGCAAAGGCCTCCCAGTTTGTTTGTGGCAAATTCTGTTGGTTTTTTTGTCTACTTTCTTTAATTAATTTTTAATTTACATTTCTGAAAAGTCTTAGTTATGTGGGTTTTGGTGAAAAAAAGATAAATCTGTCTGACAACTAGAAGAGCAGTTTAGCTGTTGTGTTAGAAATCTGCTTACTTGGTGAGCAGGGTTAAGAAAGTTCCTTCCTTTGGATTTATATTGTAAACAGAACAGTGAAAACTGGTTTTGGAAAAATGTCCGGAAATCAGGTTCATTATAATGATGTAAAAATAAAGACCTTGATTCAAATTTGTGACGTGTGTTTAAAAACAGTGGCATCAGGAAAAATGAAGATTATAAAGCATATCCTTAATGAGTAAAGGATACTTGTAGGCAAATGAGAACCTTTTAAGGTTTATATAAAGTTTTTGTTTTTTGAAGGAACAGACAAGGCATTTATTGAGTGAAATATTAAATATAAGCACATATTTGTTTTGTTTCTAGCATCCAAATGAAATTTTGAACTTAGCTTTCAAGAAAGTCTATCAGAAATGAATTGTAGACTACCTGCGTTTACTGTGCAGTGCTCCTTTGCCTTCCTAGCAGATTTCCAGAGACAACCTTCACCTTTCAGTTTTGTCTCACTTTAAAGCCGCTTTTTAGGCTGTATTTATTTGACAAAGCACAACCTTAAAGTTGCTCATTGGTCCTGATAGCTTCTTTATTTGTAAAAGTGTTCTTGTAATTAATGGTTGTTTTTTTTCCTTTAGTGCTATCTCTTTATTCTTATCAAGTTACCTCTTCAGTCCCCTAATTCAGACTCTGGGGGTAATTTAAAATGAATGGGTGTTAGTATTGGCACAGAAAATATTGTAAATTTATGTCTGAATTCACTTTATGGCTCTTCCATTGCTAATCAACATACCAGCATAAAGCAGTGGGAAATAGTGGAATATTAGGAGGTTTTATTTATTTGCTGGATTAGATAATAAAATTTAATTGTAGATCATTAAATGGTCAGGATTACAGTTTTCCTAGCTGTGTCTCAGCAATAAGATGTCAGTTGTTGCTGGTATATTTTGTGCTTAGGATTTCAAACAGTGATAGCTTCCAAAACACAGTCGGTCAGCTGTTGGCATGATCTTTGCTCTTTGTTGTAGCTGCATCCACGCTGTTTCTTTCCTTTTCCAGTTCATGTTTAGTAGTATAATTACTTTTCTCTTTCAAATATTTTTTCTTTGGAATATGCAAATCTGATTTTCAAAAGCAAGAATGAGTGTGTTTTTCTGTAGTAGAGAAAGCTGGTATTTCTAAGAAAAAGTCCTCCTCTCAAATTCATAAAGACCTTTAAAGTACCACACCCCAAACAGAGAAACACTTTTGCTGTATGAAACAGTAACATTATGCATGTGCTTTTTAAAAAAGGTTTGTCATAAAGCTAAAGAAACTTTTACATTTCTTAAAATCTGAGCAATACCAAGACTTGAAGAATTTTTTAATTTCTGATGTTTTAGATAAATTCTCTGGATCATTTGTTACTCATAATAACAATTCAAATTAGTTAAGCTTATATTTTGCAGTTCTGTTGCATTACTTACAGACTCAGGTGGTACCTAAAAGGGATGTATCAACAGAATATTTAAGTGAAAAAAATTGTCAGATTTCCTTAAAGAAAGAAAAACTAGTCTATCTTTAGAATGTAGTATATTTTTTTTATTGATTAAGTTTATTAGTGTCTTGAATTAAGTAAATTTTTCCTCAAGTTTTGTTTTTAGAATCATTGTAAGACCATCAGCTGTTTGATAGCTGCAGTAAGGATTATTTCCATCTGTGTTTAATTACAGCTGTGCAACTTTACTGAGTACTCTCTCTCAAAACTGAAGGGCTTCAGTGGGAGTTACAATTCCTTTACTGCTTTCATCAAGTATTCTTTAAGTCTATTTTTAAAGTAAGTTAGACGTATTTCCTAATATAATTGTCATGTAAACAAATAGTGCAACTGGTCATAAGTACCTCACTATCAATAGCTGGAATATCCCAAGATTTAAGCTTACAATATTTTTTTTTTCTTTTTTAAATTAGACGTTATCTTAGTAGTATTGGCTTGCAAACGAAGGACATTCTGTGTCAGTGTTAAGTCCTTGTCTTCCTCTTAGTGATGAAAAAAATGATGTTTAGTTCCTTTGGTAATGTGCTTTGAAATTCTAGATAAGAAGTGGTGTCATAATCCTGAGAATTGTTATGATTTTAAATTGCAATCGTTATATATCGACTTCATCAGTTTTCTTGTATGCATGATCTATTTGCTATGTCTCCAGTACTGCACAGAAGTATTTCCTGACGGTTGTGTCAGGACCTTTAATGAAAGATTTGGTGTATTATGCTGTGAGTGATGAATCCTTGTCATTGTTGTAATGAAAGGAAGAGAGAGAAATAAAGATGTTTATGCATGCCCACTTCAAATTCTGTGTTTCAGAATGCTTCATTGCAAAAAGTATACGTATTACTGTAAAAATACTAGTCATGGGTGGGCAAAGATTGCCAGAGTGGTAGGATATGGACAGCAGGATGAAGAGCCACAAGTTGGAAAAAGCAGTTTGTGACCTGGAATCCTGAGTTCTGTATTGCTCTTCTGAAGAATTTCCCTCAAACTTTCACTGAATTTAAGATGTTTTTATGTAAGTCATTGTGTGCTTTTGGAGAAAAGAATTGCTATACTTTTACTTAGCAAATTCAGACTGGTACAGTGGTACTTCATGGCTTTACTGCTCAGATTTTGTCTTACTTGAAAATGTAAGGGTTATGCACTAAAATTGTAGGGATCTTTCAGCATCCATGAACTTCAGTTTGAAGAGTGCTTGTTTCAAAGGAGAAAAGGTTTGATGTTGTTCTGTTCCTGCTGTTCAAGGACTACATGTCCTTAGCTGACACAAGAGAGTGGCTTTATTAAAATTTGGAGTTGTTCTGATGCTTCTTCCTTTGGAAATGGGGTTAGAAGTACAGAAAAACAATTTTGAAAATACTGTATACAGTAGTGATGTAGGCTGTTCGGCTCTAAAGGATCAGGGAAGTTTATTTTGGAGTAAATGCAACTTGTTTGGCTTTGGTCTGAACTTCCTCTGTCTACCTAGGGACCCTCTTCCTATAAGCAAAGCCATCAAAACCTTTTCTTGTTACTGCCAAAAAAAAAAAGTGTATTTGAATGAAGTCTATGAAATCTCATATAATAGCAGCTTTATTTTATTGTATAAGGAACAATGAATTCAAAGTGAAAAGTGTTTCTTACAGAAAAACAAACATTTTAAGAAACTCTGCAAGGAATAACTGGGTTTGTAGCCAGTATTTAATCTCTTTTGCTTAACATTGCAGAAATAAAATAGCTAATGCATTAGTCTTATTACCATATGCTTTCATATTTATTCAGGCCAGATTTTTCTTATCCTTGAGTCCTTTTGCCTTTTTTTTTTTTTTTTTTTTTTTGTGATACAGGCTTTTAAAAATCATGGAAGAAAAAGGGCAGCATTTCACAAGATAAGTTTATAATGGGGTTAAAATCACAAATAACCGTGTTTAGAGTACTCTGTAAATGGAAATAAGGAAAATAACATTTCATGTATTTGCTATTTTAATCTCTAACCTTCTAGTAGTTTCAGGGTCCTACTTGAAAAATAATTGCCAATTGTATGAAAACTAGATGGCATGCTGTGGGTTATTGGTAGTTAAGGAAAAAGTGTGTGATCATAGGTAGATTGTAAGTAAGACCACTAATGAAGCAGATTGCAGGAGTTCCAGAAGGGAGCAGTTAGGCTGAGAGGGTTGCAAAAACTGGGGAAAGATTGAAAATGTTTGGGTTTAGCATAAAAATGTCTGGAGAAATTCCCAAGTTTTTGTGTTGAAGAGGCCATCACAAAGCGAGTGATTGTTCCCCAAGCTTGGATGAGAAGTGAGGAGCTGTTGCTGCCGTGGCTGTAGGATCTCAGAAGGGGCTCGGAGGCAGGTCAGAAGGTACTCCTTGCAGGTTCTAGACAAAACTGTTGGTCTGTTGAGGAATGGTTTGATTCTGTGTGGCAGGGATGCCTATCTCCTGGTGTGTTGGGGTGCCCTGCCTTATTCTTTGTGGAGTACTAGGCTCTGCGTACATCCCTGAGGTGCTGCTTAAATTGTTGGCAGAATACCAAGAGCAAGCTATTAATGAGCAAGCCTAACCTGGAGCATTTTGTATCGTTAGAAATCTCTAGAATTTACCTCTTGTGACTTGGCTATGAGCAGAAGAGGTTGGAGGGGGTGTTGCCATTGTGTATATGGCCTCTGTAATTTTCAGTTCAGTTTCTATATGTGCAGACAGAGAGGTTGTGTTCATCAAGTTCAGGATACATCTGTTTCTTCTGGTGGAAGTGTCGGGTCATCCTCAGCTACCCCAAGAAGGTATACAGCACCCAAATTAATTTAAATAGGTGGCACACTATTTTCAAGGTACTTACCTGGTCTTGGTTTTAACCACACGTTAAGCAAATAAATGTTACTTTTCCATATTACAGTAGAGAATGGATGGACTCATTCAGAAAGGTGGTAGGAAATCAGTTGCTCCCCATGTTATAGCAGGCTCATACTTTAGAACTTCTGCTTTAAAATTACTGTGTTTGGACTAAACGTCATTGTTGAGCTGCTGTGCCACTAATCCCACACTTAACTGAACTCACACCTCTCTCATCTGTTTTTGTGCTCTCAAAAAGGCTAACAAAACCAGTCCTCTCTGTCAGGTGTATTTTTTCTGCACTTAAATCTTACTGACAGGTGAACAACTGCTTGCTTATAGTGTGTTCTCCGGATTAAGAAAAACTGATTCTCTGGTGCTATAGATGTAGCTCTGAAATGTTCTAAATTAATTTAATTTGTTATATTTAATGGCTCTCTGCTTTGGAGCTAAGGAGGAAGGCATGGCGTATGAGCATAATGGAGGCATTCACTAATTTTCTTTCATATGCTTTGGTGACACTAGCATGAAGATGTGAAATTCTGAAATTAGAAATAAGATGTAGATCTAAGACATAGATCTGCAGGCATACCCCACTATTCATGAAGTATGTGTTTGTTAAAAGTGTCAATACCTAAGCACTTAACAGATAATGAAGTACTTTTTCCATTGAAAAAGGAATGTGATGGGAAGGTGCAATTTCAGTAAACAGTGTACTTGGCACAGAGAAGCAAGAGCAGGATCACCAGGCTCATCAGTTACTCACTTAATGTCTGTCTTGGTTTTCTCAATACCGGAAGAGTGGAAGAGATGTGTTTTCATTTTACTGTAAAAATCAAGAGATGGGTCCTTATAGGCCTGAGGATTCGATTAAATCTAGTTAAGACAAAATCACATCTGCCAATGCCCTTGTGACATTGTCAGACTAGTCTCAGAACTGCTTCATATGTGAGACTGCCGTAAATAAACCTCTCAGTGCAGGTGTTCTTTCTGTCTCTTCCTGAACCATTACATTTTCTCTGTCATGATAATCTTCCTCATATGCCTCCGGCTTGTCAAGGTTGATCAAGGGTGAAGGACCAAAAAATAAGTTAATAATAAGGCACAATGTTAAATGATTGAGGAGGAAACTCTGAAACCACAGATTAAAAAAAAAATCTGTGGAAAATAGGATTTTATTGTACAATTTACGGCAATATGCACAGCCATTTTTTTTATTTTGCATTTTCTGCCTAGACAATAAAACTAGTAATTTGGCTGGAATGACTAGCAACTCGCATGATCTGAATTTTTAGCAAGCCTCCTTTTGTCCTTAACAAAATCAATACTTTATTTGATTTTGCTAGGTGAGAAAAGCTGCCTTCTTTCTCCATGAGGTTGCTTGTTTTAATTTCTAGCATGCTGTGCTTCTTTTATTTGCTTTAGCAATCTTAATTCAAATAATCCCATGATTTTTGCCATCACTGATAACTGGGCACTTCTGCCGTAACAACTCTGGCACACATAGAAGCACTCCATAAGCAAGTTCTTGCTGAATCAAAGTTCAAGCAGCAAGTGCTTGTTGAGAGTGTAGGTTGTGGCCTCTGCAGGCGTTGCTGCTGATTTGCATTGATAACACTTAATTTAAAATAATTCCACTCCAATAACTTTGTAAATCTGTAGATAACACACCATTATATAATTTTTACAAAATGTAACCTTGACAAGGAAAATGTGCTTAAATATAGTCTAATCTAGCTCTATTACTACATTTTGTAACTTAGAAAAATTACTGTTATTGTGCATATAGTTTGAAAATGTGTTTCTGAAATTGCAATGCAATTAGAAATGTCTGGAGTTCTGTTTTGAAAATAGGAGATTCTGAATGTTGGGTAACGGACACTTTGTAAGTGTCATTCAGCACAATCATGGACTCTTAGCAGCCTTGTCTTTAAGAATTGAATAGATGTTAGTGTAGATTTAGATTGGACATGAGGAAGAAAATATTTACAGTGAGGGCAAGGAGATGCAGAAACAGATTTCCCAGAGAAGTTGTGGCTGTCCCATCCCTGGCAGTGTTCAAGGCCAGGTTGAACAGAGTTTGAGCAAGCTGGTCAGGTGGAAGGTGTCCCTGACCATGGCAAGGGTGTTGAACTAGAGGATCTTTAAAGACTATGATTCCATGCTTGGAGCCTGGTTTGTATGCTTTAAACACAACTGCAAAGATTTTTGTAATTGCAGAGCACTTTGGTCTTGATATACATGTTTGTTGGCTTTTTTTCAAATAATGGACTTCAAGTATGCATATGACCTGGAAAAGGGAGTGTTCACAGTTTCTTTTGTTTCATGTGCTTTTCTGTAGCACAAAAATTAACTCAATAGAAATCACATCAATTTCTTGCAACTTTAGGACCTTGATAATGACAGGTTCACTGTAGAGTTGACTGGGTTTAATCTTCAATGGATAAAATGTTTTAAACTGACAGAAGTTAACAAAATCCCATCAAGCTCACTCTTGGGCCTCTTAATTTCTGTGAATTAGTTGCTTATTTTAAAGGGGTACTAAAGGAACTAGTTACTGAGTTTAATCAGGGCTAGAAATATCTCCTTTTTCAAAGTGTATTAAGGTCTCCAGTTGTAGCCCTTCTTCTCTATTCTCTGAAGAAAACACCCTTTAGCAGCAGATGAGATAAGGTTAAAGCTAAGAACTGTGCATTTTGAGATTTCCATCTAATAATCTAGATGCCTTTTGGGTTATTCCCTTGTTTTAGCTGCTTGCAGGGAGTGGAAACAAGGGATGCAAAAGCTGTCATACACCACCAGCTGACCAATGCCCATCCAGTCCCCAAGAAATAGCTGCTTTGAGAAAACATGATGCCATATGGAATGAGAGATCCCTTTGGCCAGTTTGGGACAGCTGTCCCAACTGTGTCCCCTCCCAGGTTCTTGGCCATCCCCAGTCTATTCGCTGTGGGGGGCATGGGGGCAGAGTAAGAACAGAGATGGCCTTAATGCTGTGTAATCACTGCTCAGCAATAGCTAAAACATTGCTATGTTACCAACGCTGTTTTGGTCACAGACCTATAATATAGCATGGTTCAGGCTGCTATGAAGAAAATTAACTTCCACCCACCCATGCCCATTACAAGAGACAGTCTGCAAGTTTTCTCATTTGTCAAAGTAATTTTATGCTATAGTGATTAGAGTGATAAAGAAGCTTGTGTTTCTTTTATCATGGTGAAAGTTGTTATTTCTTAAGGTTATTTATTGTTGTTCTGAATGAGTTCTGGCTACTGACTGTCAACTGTTTAGGCAGAATTAACAATGAGAAGCTGAACATGAGCCAGCAGCGTGCTCTCGCAGCCCAGAAAGGCAACCGTATCCTGGGCTGCATCAAAAGGAGTGTGACCAGCAGGTCGAAGGAGGTGATCCTGCCCCTCTGCTCTTGTGAGACCTCACTTGGAGTATTGTGTACAGTTCTGGTGTTCTTGACGTAAAAAGGACATGGAACTGTTGGAACAAGTCCAGAGGAGGGCCAGGAGGATGATCAGGGGACTGGAGCACCTCCCATATGAAGAGAGGCTGAGAAAGTTGGGGCTGTTCAGCCTGGAGAAGAGAAGGCTGCGTGGAGACCTCATAGCAGCCTTCCAGTATCTGAAGGGGGGCTATAAGGATGGTGGGCAGGGACTCTGCATCAGGGACTGTAATGGTAGGAGCAAGGGGTAATGGGTTAAAACTTAAACAGGGGAAGTTTAGATTGGATATAAGGAGGAGGTTCTTACTGTGAGGATGGTGTGGCACTGGAATGGGTTGCCCAGATGTTCTGGGTTCAGGAGTAGCAGTCATTTTTGTTCCTCCTTAGTAGTTGGTGCAGTGCTGTGGTTTTGACTTTCAGCCTGGGAACAGCACTGATAACACCCATGTTTTTAGTTGCTGCTCAGTACTGTTTAGTCTGACCAAGGACTTTTTGAGTCTTATGCTCTGCCAGGGAGGAGGGGAAGCTGGGAGGAAGCAGAGACAGGACACCTGACCCAGACTAGCCAAAGAGGTATTCCCTACCACAGCACATCATGCCCAGGATGTAAAACTGTGGGCAGTTACCTGGAAGGGCTAGATCGTCGGGCTGGCTGTCATTCAGCGAGAGGTGAGCAGTTGTATTCTCTTCCCTTGTTATTTCCCTTATCATTATTATCATTGGTGATAGCAGTAGTGGTTTGTGTTATACCTTAGTTACTGGACTGCTCTTATCTCAACCTGTGGGAGTTACATTTTTTTGATTCTCCTTGCCTCCGGGAGCGGGGGGAGGAAGGGTGGGGGAGGCAAGTGAGCTGCGCGTCTGACTGGGCTTAAACCACGACACCAAGGAAGTTGTGAACGCTTCATCCCTGGTGGTGTTCAAGGCCAGGTTGGAGAGAGCCTTGGGTGATATGGTTTAGTGTGAGGTGTCCCTGCCCATGGCAGGGGGATTGGAACTAGATGACCTTAAGGTCCTTTCCAACCCTGACTATTCTATGATTCTATTCTAAGTATTTCTATATTATTAGCCGGTATTTGAATTCTTATAAACTAATACTTCAGCTCTTCGGAACAAGGGTTTGAAAGAGAATTGTTCATCTGTTGCAATAAAACTCTTTTGCTGTGGAAAATTGGGCCAGAATCGAGGTATCTGAATATCTGGTTTTATGTCTTCAGAGGCTTGTCTAATACTTGTAACATTCTGTACTGTGCAATCAATTTATATTTGAGGCAATTTAATATTACTATGTGGAATGGAGCTCTCTGTGCAAACTTTGAGTAGTGAGCTATGATTTATGCGTTTTTATATTGTCTTTTCTAAAACGTGTAAGGCAATGTTCTAATAATAGCAATGTTCTATGCCTCTAACTGTAATACAAGTCAGTTGGCCTGAACAGAACATGATTTAAAAGCTCTACATGTTCTAAGAAAGTAATTTTTCAAGATGGCACATTGGGTATTTGAAATGAGTTGTCATTTGATTTGCTGCTCAGCTTTCCTACACCTCATGTGTTCATCACGCTGTATTACTGCAGAGTTGTTAATATGTTTATGATCATTAGTATGCCAAAGCGGCAATGATAAATGCTGTAAGAAGGTTTGGGTACAAATCAGTAGTTTTGCATTCAGTGCATATTTTTGTGGTGTGTAAATAGGCCTACAGACACCCACTATAAATGAAGAAAAAAAAATAGCACTTTTTTTCTGGTTCTTTTCATTTGACACAGTAGGAGAGGAGAAAAGGAAGGAATTAAACAATCTTAAAATTCTACATCAAGCAAAATATGCACACTCTTTCAGCACAGGATGCTATGCAGTTATAGTTGAATGTTTTTATCATTGTTTCATTGTAGCCCATCATTTATTTTTTTCCTTGCAAGTGCTTTGTTTTTCCTGGACTCAAAGTTGTTGGTCAGTTTAGACAGTGACCCTTCCTATCTAGAGTTAAGGTAGTACTGATAGTGATCAAATGAAAGCCCAAATCCTCATCTTGAAATGTCACTGTGTAAATGTTAGGACTATTCATAAATGTGTCCTTTGAATACCTTAGAATGATTTTGATTGCTCCAGTTATTATAGAAGCAGGACAGAAATTGCAGATGAAAACTATCACTTAACAGTCTCACCAGTTTTGCTTTCTTTCTCCATTATCTTTACCTGTTGACATTTCTTAATATAAACATGGTCCTTTTTGTAGTAACATCTCCATTGTTTGTGGTGTGACTAATGGAGTTAAGGACTCTTTCGCAAACAGTACATGAGCCTGAACCTTTGGTGGACAGTTAGCAGCTTCTCTATGCAAGAGAGTTTTTCATTATGTATTCGTGCAAGTGAGTAAACCAATAAATAAAGAAGCTGCATGTTTTTTCTCAGTGCTTTGTTTCAGACATTCTTGTTGATCTATTATGAAGAATATAATGAAGAGAGCAGTCATGAAAAATGTTCTGTCTACTGTTACGGACTTTGTGCAACAGTATACTCAATGCCTGTCTTCTAGACATGTCTTGGTGCATTGTATGTGTGTTTTTATTGGCATCCTAGTTCTTATCAGGAGTGTACTTTTTTAAAGCAGTTTCCCAGTTTCTCAACTTATGCTGCTTTGGTTTGCATCAGCAAGCATCAGCAGACCAGTACATGAGATGGATTCTTTCTGCTAAAACTAAACAAGGAGATAAGGTACTAATGGGGATTCAGCAGCCCCAGAAATAATATGTGGCTTGGGGATTAGGTCCTCAATGCCAATTCTTCTGTTGCATTAAACAAAGATGGTGTTGCATGTTTTCATGCATGCACGATAGCCAAATTTTGTGCATGCATGTATCTTATCTCCATACTGAGGTACCTCATCCAGTAAAGTCATAAACAACTGAAGGAATATTTATGTAACTAATAGGAGGATATAAGCCTCTGATGTTTCTCAAAAGCTGGTTCACTGTTGCAGAATTACTGTCTGCCTTAGAATGATGGTCAGCACAATACTCTCACAAGATCCTCTTTAGTGCATACTGTCGTGATGGTGTCATTGCCATAAAAAAATCTTTTATCCAGAGGTGTTGACATGTCGGAGTAGTTTGTGACACCCCTGCATAGTTGGCAGAGTATTTCACAAATGTGTGTGGTGCTTCTTGTGTTTCATGTGCTAGTATTGTAGCACTAATGTTGCTACAATGTATTTTTCTGTTATGCTTGTGTATTATATGCTTTCATACATTTATTCTTTACCAATGCCAGTTGCTCTGTCAAAAAGACTAAGTTGGTCTCCAATTAACTTTTTGGCACCTTATTCCTTAGTTACTTTTGATTGTTAATTAAAGCTTCATTTTGATTTGGGTCCTTTCTGCATTTTGCTACCCCTTGTTTTCTTCACCACCAATTGCATGGGCTTTTCAAACAAGGCCTGGTCTCTTAATCTTGCACTTGACTACTGCAGCATAGTATGTCTTCACAGTCTTGATTGTTTGGTTTGCTTTCTTTGCTAGTTCCTCTTAAGGTTTAGATTGATCAATCCATGTAACAAGTAAAATAATCTGGAAGAAAGAAGGTAAACTTTCTTTCAACTGATTGTGTACATAAAATTTAGATTTAGTGCTTGCTCAAATATTGGAGGTGTACAGTCATTAAGTACATACTCAAAGTGTATTCATATGAATATAAGCATATGGGCAGTGAGATAGTTCCAGGTGACTTAAATGTTTTGATTGTCAATAATCTTTTGTTAGAAAGTAGAAAAAAGAAAGTGGAAGCGAGGAAGCTGGAAAAATCCTTTCCTTTTTTAATTTCTTCTCTCCTCCCCCCCCCCCCCGAAAGGAGGGGAAAAAAGGGCAGAAAGACCAAGCTGATGTGATATAGAGAAGCAGGGATAGTAGTGGAGAAGTTTGTAAAGACTGAAAGACAGACATCTTATTGTTCTTTTTAGATCTCAAAATTATGTCTAATAACTAGGGTTCCATATCTGTTTTGGAAATTTGTTTTGTTTTGATGTACAGAACATTTGAAACTTCATTAATTCTAGCAGTTTTCTGCATCTTTAGTATAGCTCAGTGTCGTTGATAGGAAACTATTTTTCCAAAGCAGTTGCAGGAAACTACTTTCTATTTGCCAAAGCTTTCAGTATCTCCTTTAAAACCATTCTGTTCTTATGCATGAAGCTGTAGGAACATCAAGAGTTAAGGACTGTATTTTTTCAGCTTCAGAAAAAGGAGGTAACATGTCTGATACACTGCATTTCTTGGGTGGCATCATATTATGATGAAAATACGCCATTTTGGAGTGCTGTTTTAAATTTTCCAGAAACTTTGTAAGTGGAGAATTTTCTAAAAGATAGCTGTTAAATCTTAGATTTTAATACCGATAGGATTTTTAATACGATAGGTATCTTATCTGAAGCCAGGTATGTAGTTTGTAGCTGTGTAGTATCATTCTCTAGAGTCTTTCACAAAAATTCTGCTTACACAACTGTACCAGAGCCCACTAAATAATAATGAAACTATTGTTGTATTAAGGGGATTCCTTCCCAGAAGGAGCTGGGGTATTAGAAACCGATAGTGATATTCTGTGTACATGCTTATCCCCGTCCTGTGTTGTTTTCAGCTGTATGATATTGGAACTGTACCTGGAAATTAAGAAATCCAAAAGGAGAAATTAGGCTTATTTTGTAGGATTCTTTGCATAAGACTTTTAGTTTTCTGACTCAGAAAACTCCCTGTGGGTTCTTAAAGAATCCAGGCTGGGGACGCTGCAGAAAATGTATTACTGCCACACTTCCTTAGCGAAAGCTTAATTCAGTCTCTCTGGGAAAATCTAGAAACAATTTCCCTTGCTTACAAATGTGCCAAAAACGGTATAAATTTGCAAATGATTATTTTTCCCTCTTGGGGCATATCTTCACAGTAGGTTGTCAGTTTTTGGAGAACCTTGTAAGTCTTCCCAAAGTACCCTTACAGTGAAAAGAATAGGTAGTCATAAAAAAATAATAAAAACCCAAAACCCCAGCAACTTAGTCATCTGTTCAGCAGAACAGTTTTATATGTTTTATTTACAACACATAACTCTTGCTTTTACAGACTTGGTCTCATCTGTGAAGAGATTTTTCAGGGTTCAAGCCTTACACTTGAATGTCAGAACTTAAAACAGATGTACTGTATTTTTATTTTTGAAGCATGATACAGTCCTAGATTCCCCATACATTCCACACATTTCTGTTAGAGAGAAGACAATACTATTAGAGTTACCTGACACAGAATAGAAGTAAAGCCACAGAATATAGGGTAAATTTGCCTCTTGTATTAAATAGAATTCTTTAGAATGAACCTCAAACAAATGGTTGCAAATATGAAATGTTTCATCCTGAGTAAGTATATGTTCTCTCTTCTGCTACTTTGAATCCACTCTCATACTTCTCTCAGTGTTTCAGGATGGTTTTAATATCTGTTACAGTTTAATTTAATTGAGTCAAGATTTTTAAAGGAGAGCAAAGTACTTGCACCACCTTACCCTGTTTTGCTTTTCATTTGTGCATTTGCCGAGCTCACTGTGTTCCTTTTCATCAATATAGTCACTTAATCTAGATACTTAAATTTCAAATTCTACTTATGTAAGAATCGAAATTTGGAAATATAATGCTAGTTGTGCATATATTAGCATGATTTTTAAAATTTCAGATTCAGTAAAATAATTAGCTGAAAGACCACGTGTAGGGTAGCTGCCAAAACATTTGGCTGTGTGCACAGTAGTTTTTCTAAAGGTGGTTGTCATAAATGCAGTCATTCGTCACCCTGAAGTCTGAGAAACTCAGAGGGCACCAGATAAGTTTGTAAACATGCTTTGTCATCCTTGAAAGGCAACAGAAACAACCTAGTCCCCAGTGACTAGGGAAAGGTAAGTGCTGTACCTGTCTACGAAAAAGGCCAAAATACAATGTGGGGGACTAGAGGCCAGTCAGCCTTACTGTGATTTGTGAGGAAAATTACAGACCAAACCATCTTGGAACACATTTTTAGAGATGTGGAGAGAAGCTGCCTGAAAAAGCATTTTTGCTTCAGTGAAATTTTTGCTTTGTCAGTTGAATTGCACCAAATCTCCTTTCTTAGTGCATTCAGGAAGCTATTGCACTGAAGCACTGCATCCATTGTGCATGTACAATTTTATAATTTTTTTTTTTTCAAAGATTGGTTATGCAAGAATGTCTCAGTGTTTGCTTGTTTTCTGTCTTTTAATTTCACTGCCAAACACACCTGCAGGTTGTCCAGGCTAAAAACAGCTTCCTCAGCAGTGACATTTTGAAGATAACATAGACAACTGCTTTTAACCTCAGAGTTGATGGATGCTCAGCCTGGATAAAATCAAGATGCTGACTAAAGCAGTCAAAAAAACCTGACGGTTTTCAGACTTTTGATTTATTATGCCCTTTAGTTATGCAAGTTCACAGTCTTTAATAAATCACAATTCTGCTAAATTCAGGGAGCTGCAGCTTCTTGCTTTATTTAGTTTCTATGCTTTATGAGTTAGACATATGAAGTTGTCCAGTCACTTACACTTTTGGTGACATCCAGTAGGGATTAGTCTTACTTTGCTCAGTAAACATTGTCTACATAAGCTACGTGAAGTTCAGACATGTTCTGGAGCTAATAGCGCCCTGCATTTAATTTCCAGATGAGTTATAAAACTCACTGTTCGGAACACGTGATTTTACAACTTAGCAATTGAGTGACTGTGTTGTGTTCATGCTTCATCTTTATGTTTCAGAACTTTGGTATTCTTTAACTAATGAGCTATAGAAATAATCTTACTAAGATAACAGAAATGATGAAGGAATTGAAGACTTGGAGCTTGCTATAGCACATTGCATTAACAGAGTATTACTCTGTTTTTACTTCAGAGAGCCTATAGTCTAAATGAGCAAAACCATACATGGGCTTAGAAAGTGTAATGAAGCACAGCAGAAGACAGGAAAAATGGCAAGCACAAGTTTCACTGACATGGATTTATCTTGTGATGGGTGTAGTTGTTAGGAGTCCAGTTTAAATTCAAAGGAAATTTGGGGAAAAGGCTAGGGGAATCCTGGGCAGTGAGAGGAGTGAGTTCTGCCAGGAGTAAATGTAAGTGGAGAAAAGCAAGTGTGGAAGAAAGGGGGAGGCTGGAGGGATCAGCCAATGAAAACCAGTGATGATCTAGTCAACTACAAACATTTTCAGTATGCAAAGACCACTGGTCTGTTTGCTCTTTAAAGCTGGCCTAGCTGCCTGTCCTGTTTCTCCCACAGCAGCAAGCTGGGGAGGTTTAGGGTACCACTGGGGTTCCTGCCCCCAAGGACATACAGCACTCCCCAGCCAAATTCTGCACCCTGCAGCCTCAGCCAGAGCCAGTTATCCCTTCCTTGCCAAGTACAGAAGTCCCTGATTTAGCTCCTTCTGCAACTCCTCCAACCATCTGGAGTCCATGCCTCCTTCAGAGCAGTGGAGCTGAAATGAAAACAGAAGAATGGGGGGTATTTGCATCAGTTCAGACTACCATTGTCTTCTTTTTTATATTTTAATTAATATTTGTACATCTGCATGTCTTTAGGAAAATAGCATAAATAAAATTGAGTGTTTAATATAGTACTTTGTGCCATTCTGAAGTAACATTTGAGAAACTTGTTAGAAGCTTTAAAATATTTTGTCTCTTTAAAGCTTTCACACTAGAAGAATCTAAATTTTGAAATGCATAACTTGTGGAGGAGGGAAGAGGGTGGATATTTACATGGTAGTGTATCCTTTTCCCTTTTGAAAGACCAAAAGCACACTGCATTTTTAATGTTGATAACTCCTTCTTAAAAACTTTAAATGCTCCTCAGTGACTTCAAGTTGCTGAAGAACTGCCTTTTTCTTTCAGCTGTGTTAGAATTCTATATTAGCACTGCTTTGCCCTTATTTCTGAATTATTTTTATGATGGCAGCCATGCCACCAAGCTGTCTGTCAAGATGTGGGTGGCGGACTATTATTTCACATCATAAATCATAATTTACAGGGTTTTTTATATCCATCTTGGGGATAAACACTTTATGCTTTGTGTTTTCAGCAGCAATATAAAATGTAATTGATACTTGGAGCAATATGTTAGAAACATGGACAGAGAAAGCCAGGAGAGAAAAATCACAAATGTTTAGTTTTTCTGTGGGTTGGTCTACATACTGAGCATTTTTTCCATCTGATTTCATATTCTTAGCACTTCAACAGAGGATGATGATGAATTACATTTACATGCTGCCTGTAGGTTACTATAAGGATGTTTCTTTAGTTACAGACACTCAACAGATCACTTAGCTCGACAGGGTCATTTTCTACCATTTCTGGTGTTGCTAAATAAACTTATCACTTTGTGCTATTGTCTTCCAGATTCATGAAAAACTGCATTATTATGAAAAACAGAACCCGGTGCCCGTACTCCATGGTGCAGCAGCCTTGGCAGATGATGTAAGTGTCCCCTGCTGAGATCACTGGTACCAAGCCTCCCAAAAAACTGTCTGCAAGCAGAACTCCTCATAGTGCAAACATATGAATGTTATCCTCTGAGCTGAAATTATAAGAAGCTGCAAATGTTTCCAAAGGGGCTGTCATCGTGGGCTTGTTGCTGATATTACTTTGATTTTCATTCACTTGCCTGTTATAAAAACATTGCATCTAGATAGCCTCTTGTTCTGCTTTAGTAACTACGTAATAAAAATTACAGGTTAGAACTCTACAGGGAGGGGAAAAGCTGTCAACTATTAGTGTTTTGAGAAAGTCACAGACGAGGAATGTTTTGGAAAAATAAAGACAAATGAGATAGCAGCACTGCTGACAGAACATGAAAAATGACAGATAATACTACAGAAATGAAGCATATGAAATGTCTAGGAAGGAGGCTTGTTAAAAAATAGAAAACTATTTAAGAAAAGGTACAGTAGTGATTTATTGATATTGGAGCTTTCCAAATTACCTTCATAACCAAAGAATAAATTGTAGAAGTGGTCAGCATTGATGGAGTAGTTAATTTCCTGTTACAATAATTTTTATTTTAAAGAAAAAAATCTAACTTGCCATTTCTTGCTATTTGGTTAATTCTAGGATTCGGATGAATTGTGCACACACCTGTATAAACTATGACTGAACCTTAGGTAGGCCAGGATAGAGAAATGTTTAATAAACTGTGGTTTAGGTAAAATCCAGAAATCTTTGTTGTATTTGATGACCTCAGGTTGCTTTTTTGAAAAGGCAGTATGTATTAAGATCTGTTTCCAATATGCTATGTTTGAAACTTCATGTTCTTTATAGATGTTTTAAAAATCTTAACTATCTTTCTGTATTTTTTAGTTTTATTTTAGCTTTGATTTTTTGAATTTTACAAATGTTTAGATGTTGTGAATCAAGAATGGTAACATTTTAACAAAAAACCTAAATTCAACATATTTGAAGTCTGTTGAAAATAGGATATAATGTATTTTAGTTATGTGTCAGTAGGAGGAGAGCTATATCCTGTAACATACCAAATATAATAATGCATTAGCTTTGCCATCAGGTATATATTAGTAATATTTTCTTAACTTTTAAGTAACTGAACAATGTTGATAGGAATTTTGAAAATTAGAAAGCTGGTTGAAATTCTCTTCATTGAGCTCTTGGTGACATTAATAATCCTTGTTAACATTTGTGTTATGGATCTCTGGGCTAAAATTCTTAATAAGAATCATTTCTTATTTGTGGATGCAAAATTTAGTACTTGATATTTTCAGAAATGCTAAGTAATGTCCTTATTTTTTCAGCCCCATTTACAACATATACTTTTACAAATCCCCAAATTAAAGTACTCTGTCACTACTCAGTTGAGAGAGGTCAGGGGTTTTAACCATATGAATGTATTATTATGCCTATATTTTTATATATATTTTATTTTTAAAAGTTACGTAGATATGTATGTTTGGACACTGAGTGTCTCTAGACATTTGCCTACTTTTTCAGCACAGCTTCTTTTTAAAGGTGCTCTTGCTGCTTCTTCAGTTTTGCTTATTCGCAGGCAAGCAGCTGGTTTTATGAGCACCGACCCATAGAATGAAGATGTCCTTTGGCAGCTGAAGTCAAGCTAGCATGCTGCAGGATTCTCTATGTTTCAGTAGTCATCAGCAAACTTTGAGGAAGCTAATTTATGTGCAGTGGGTTTTGTAACTCCAAAGTCTATGAAGCCCCAGGATTAAAGTGCTGTTCAAGTTTTGTCACATTTCTGACTAGTTTTCAGTTTCAGGGATTTAAGAGCATGTTGGTGATGTAAAGCACACTTCTGGTTCAGTAAGCTTTCATGTCTTCTCTTCCTACTGATAATAACTGTTCCTTAGTTAAAGAAGGAAATACTAGCAAATGAATATTTACTGTTTGATTTAAAATCTAAATTTTAGGTGCTGCTAACATAACCAAAACCTGTTTACGGAGCGTGTTTTTATTCTTGTGTTATTTTTAAAGCAATTTTAGAAGTAACAATTGCAGTGAGGCTTCTTTTCTTACTTTCATATTCCTATCTGCCATACTTCTCTGTTCTTACCCCCAGTGACCTTCAGGATGAATTTCCCATCAAAGATTCTATTTGCTCCTTTTTTTAGAGCAGCAGTGTCTGACTCTTGATTCCATGCACATGATCTAAACATTGCTGGGGAGTATAGGTATATATGGCAAATAAGGCCTCTAGATTATTAGAAAAATTGTTCTGTCAGAAGAAGTTCCAGGACTTTTCTTCAGAAGCTTTAAACCCCCAGGCCTTGGTGCTCCTCCTCTTGTCAGGCTCACTCTCTATGTGCCCCTCTCCCTTGCTTTGACTTCCCCTCTGTCATGGCAGCTCTTCACAAAAAAATTAGTGAAATGTTATGATTCTCTCAACAGAGAATCAGATGTTCTCAGACCACTTCTCCTGCAATCTTTGGCGTAGGACGTGATCAGCATGCTATCCGTGTGCCCAAAGTATGCTATATAGCTTGTACTCCTGGTAGCTGTCACAAACCTAGGCACTTCAACAATAACACAACAAATAAAAATCCAGTCCAAAACTCCTAGAAGCACAACAAGCAGCTCTTTTGATACCTGTTTGGTAACCTGGAAACATGGCTTTGTCATCCTCCTGTTCCATCAATGGAGCATTACATGTGCCTTTCAGACTTACAGCAGTTCTTGGAAAAACCTTATAAAACAATTTTTCAATTATTTTATCCCTGAACAAATCCTTTTTAAATTATGAGAGTAAAAAGTTAAAGAAATAACAAAATATTGTTTGTTTCTTACTGCTCTAAATCTTAAGTACCTGTATTTACATCTGCAGCACCAAAGCAAACGCCAATGATGCTGAAGTTAATAGATGTTTGTGTGGAGTTCATCTGGGAGAGAAATGCTGAAGCAGCCATTTTTACTGAGTGATTGCTAGTTTTTGTCAATGAAATACAAAGTAGTAGATTTTATTCTCTAGCGGTGAGGATTACAGGCTAAAAAGTGAAAAGAACAAAGGGGAACGTGTCACATACCTGCTGTCATTCCTGTCATGGATTATTTTCAGCTTTGCAGAGCTTTGTCATAGAGCGTGCAGACTAGATTGCAGTCAGATTATCTCAGTACTTGGCTTTGTGTGTCTAAAATATTTCATTCTGACCTTTCCTACAGAGATTGTTTTCTGTATTAAGACCAAATACTGTTAAGATTAGCACTGATGTATTGGATGGGTGTTTTTATCTGTGAGTTATAGTTAGAAGGCTGTGGTACTGTAGGTGATGAATTTTTGTTTTGGTCTGTTACCCCTGTACGAATTTGAAGGTTAAAAAAACCTTACTTCTAGATTTGTCTATTACATATAATTATGCAAAATACACTTATATCTGTTTATCTTGAAAATTTTATGCAAAATGAAAGCACAAATTTGAAAGTAGGCTAGATGAATAAAGTTACTTGCTGCAAGTAGCCAACTTTCTTTGAGACGTTTTTATGGTACTGATTTAATGCAAAGAAAATGATTATCTGAAATAACTTTTTGGATTATAATCACGTAGCTTCAGAATTTTAAACTGAAGTTCAGTGTTGTGAAGTATGTTTTAGCTTTTCCTTCTTCTGGAAAAATAGTTTGAGTTTGAAATCCTGCAGTAAAATACGCCTCTTGAGTCCAAATTAGTTGAGAATGTCATGATAAGAAAAACTCAAGAAATGAGCCAAATAGCCGTGGGATTAAATGTTAGACTGCTGCTCTATTGTTCACCAAACCACAATTCTGTAGTATAACCAAACATAAATTAATGATCTTGTTGTTAGGATGTAGTTTGTGCATTTTAGGGGCTTGAATTGTTGATGACCTGTTATAAACTATATTATGATTAACTCATTTCACATTTAACAAGCTCCTTCCAGTGTATGTGTAAACATAATAAAAGGTTCAGATTGCTTGCACTGTAGGGGCACTTTGCTTTCTTGTCCCAGTCCTAAACAGCACAGCTACTGTGGGTTTTTGGAAGCAGTGTGGATTTCACCACCTCATTCGAAACCGGTTTTTATAGACAGCGTCAAAGTTTGATCCAGTCATTTTTACAAGCAGTCCTTTGTCTGCACGCAAAGGACCATTCACTTAAATGAAGTGCTGCGATTTGCCCCCATCACTATAAATCAGAATGTGATCTGGCTGCACCCTTGCCAGAAGTGATTACCTGTGTTAAAGTGAACCAAAAGGCCTGGCTTAAATCTGGTCCACTGAGGGCCAGAAAAAGAAGTGTGGTTACTGGTGGTGTTTTTCTTCATGCTGGCTTCTATGTGAACACGCTGGAAAGTAATAACCTTGAATAAGATAGATTCTGAATTGTCACTGATGCATTGGATAAAACAATGCTTTACTAATGGTTTTTGTGTCTATTCCATCTCCCACCCAGCTGGCTGAGGAGCTGCAGAGCAAGCCACCGAACAGTGACATCAGAGAACTGTTGAGACTCCTATCAAAACCCCATCTCAAGGTGAGGACGTGTTGCACCTGCAAAGTGCTCTTATCATGGGTGTGAGCATCTGCTTCTATGGGCTGCACAGAGGATTGTCTTGCTTTAACAAATACGTGTGCTTTTAAGAAAGGACACTATGTTAATCGGAAATACATTGAATGTTGCCCATAAATTATTATGCTGTTACTGATATTTATGAAAGAAATTCAGTGGAAAGCCATCACTTATTTACAATGGATGTTCTAAAAAGTAGATACTTAATATTTGTCTTTTGCTAACATTTTTTTTTTGCATCTGCTTCATAAATTTATTATAAATGTGCTTTTATTAAAAGATTTTCAGTCATACCATTGATTTAATTGCACCATGCATAAGTAGAGCAACCTGATACTTTGGACAAAATTCCTGATGGATATTATTTTTTTAAAAATCTAATGTTGAGAACTTTCTTCAAAACTCTTGGGCTTGTCTGCAGTACTTTCAGGGAACTTTGTACCTTTTATCTGACAGTCGACTATAGAACCATTGAATTGCTGAGGTTTGGAAGGTTGTCTAACCAACTTGCTGCTCAAAACAGGGTCAACACTGACTTCAGAGAAGGTTGCTCAGGACTTTTTCCCACCAGATCTTGAAAATGCCTGGGAACAGACATTCCACAAACACTCTCTGCATCCTCTTCAGATTCCTAATTATCCTCCTAGTGAAAATGCTTCCTTACATCTGATCAGAACCTCCCTTGTGTATCATTTTTAATGCACACTGTCACTTTTTTTACCACTCTAAAGAGAAGGAAGACCTTAGTGTTCTAGCTGCATATCACAATGGTAATTATATACGGCAGTTGGTAAGTTTAGAGGAAAATTGTAAAGTGAAAAGTAGCTCTTCTTAAGACAGCTGCTTCCCTATATTCCCTGTAAAACACTGATCCCAAAACCTGAGACAGTATGGTATTTGCAGAGTGCTACAAAAAAGGATCAATTATACCTGCTTTTTAAAGATTTTTGCACAGTTGTTTATGCCATAGTTTGCAAAGTGACAAGCTGTTTTTCTCTGAAGGCATGAGTAATGTCAGTGGTGTATTATAAGAGGAACCGTTGGTGCATCAAATTGCAGAGATCCTAAGCTTTGCTGTAGGTATTGCATGAGTGAAGGTCCACACGTATTTCTTACTTCTGAAGCTTTAGTGGACTGAGTCTGAAGACAGTTCATTTGCCCCAACTGCATCTCGCCCTCTCCTTGCTTTCTCTCTCTCTTTCATTCATCCCCTTGCTGCCTTGCTCCGTTTCCCTCCGTCAGTGACTTTCTCATTCAGTCACTCTCCCTGTCTGTTTCTTGGAAGCAGTTAAATGCAATATCATAATCTTAGTGGGATTCAGGGAAAAGTGCCTTACCTTTAGCATGGTTAATGTAAATGAACAACTGCAGCAACTTAGCAAATGTCTTTCTTGGTTGCTGAGTGAGATGGCTGGCTGCAGACTACCAAGCCCTTTGCATGGCCGGAGTGCCTAATCCTGCACAAAGCACATGTTTCCCTGCCCTGCATAGCTTACAGGTGTTGCGTGCATTAGGGGAAAGAACTGGCAGCATGTGTGATATTTTTGCCTATCCATTACCTTCTTCACCTGCCATCTCATGGCAGACATGCCTGGGAGAGATACTAAATTACCACAGCTTCCTCCTCCATCAGCTTGACCAGGTAAGTGGACTGCAGAGGCTGTTGAGATTCTTCTACTGATTTCCCTGCTTTCTCTTGGGCAGAAAAGGAAGGAGGTTGCTGGAACTCAGTATTTCCAGTTCCTCTGCAGAGAAGCCCTAGGGTCTGTTCAGCTATATCTGAGCTTATTCTGAACATTGCATAAGATTTTCAAGCCTTTCATTATTATATTGATAGCTGGAGAGGGTTTCTTTGTTTCTTTCCTTCTTGATTCCTTGGGCAAAATGGTGTCTAGAGCAACTCTTTCTCACACATCTGAAATTATTTGGATAACTGATCTATCTTTTCCAATGATGTTGCATAGGCTTTATCTAAAAACTTGTATATTGCTTATTTTGGGATTGACTTAAACTGGCTGTATGCTATTCTGTGCGGAAAACTTGTCCCTCCTGATTGGCTTCTAACTGCACCGTTAGCTGGAGCTGACAGGAGACCTTCCTTACAGCTGTGCTCTAATGTTCATGGCCTGGTGAAGGATGGTTAGGATTAGTTCACTGCACTACATCACTTTTTCCACAAGTGGGGTGGTGTAGAGGGACTGGTCTACCAGGTGATTGCAGGTTAACATGCCAAAAAAGGCTGGGAGAAGTTTCCAGCAACTGATTAAATTAATATTTCTATATTTTCACTGTGTTATAAAATTGTTTTGTTGAATATATATCTGAGTGTTTGCATCTCATGACTGAACTTTTAACAGGTTTGTGTTGTTTGTGGTTTTCATCCATACAGAAGTATTTTAAAGAAAAAATTCTCGGAGGCAGTTACATTTATCAGACCTGAGATTTCCAAATTTCCTAAAAGTATTTCCAAGGCTTTGTCAGGTGCATTTTCTAAAAAAAAAATTAAAAAAAAAAATAAAAATTGAGCATTTCTACTCTTTTAAAAACTGGATGCAATATCCAGTTACACTGAGTGGTTTGGGTTTGGTTGGTTTGGTTTTTTTCCCCTGGTCTAAAATGTGGTATTCTTTACCATAATTAAATGAGCTAATAATGGTTGTAGTTTATCTTTTCTGATTAAAACAGAACTCTGGAAGTAGAACAGAGCACGTAGCTCTGGGAAATCAAGTGGATTTGTTTATCTCTGTGTGAGAATTGCATTCCCTTTTGGATTTAAAATATGATTGCGGAGTCCCATGGCTGCAGGCCAGCCACATCTATTGTTCTTAATTTTCAATGTTGAATAAAAACTTAAAGTTTACATTATGTAAACCTGCTATACCTTGGTAAAAGGTATCAACAAATAGGACAGTAATTCTGTACCTTAGGACCCAAATCCAGTTGAATGCAGTATTTGATTTTTAATCAGACCTGAAATTAGCTCTTTAAAATGCACCTTGTTATCTCTCATTCAGAAAGCATAAGTACAGCAGTGTTTATCTTCAGCTCTTTTCCGTCATAACTGCACATGTGCGATCAAATGTTTGCAGTCACTTGAGGAAGATAACTGTTAATAAATGCTTACACTTCCAGGGGATAAGTATGCAAGTTTAAAAGCTCTGCTGAGGTGGTTGTTAAAAAATAGCATGAGAATTTAACATGTCGAACTTAGAATGATGGTACATAACCAGAACTAGATATTACCTAAACTCATATTGCTGTGTTTGTGTTTCTTAAAGCTGTGAGGTATATGAGGATTTTATTTGGTTTGTATTATTAAGTTACAATAAAATACATACCTTAAAGACATAAAACATAAAAGGTATACAAATTCATGGTGGGGCCAGGCCAGCCTGTGGGCAGTACTGTTTGGTTCTAGTCTGAATGGTCTTTGGACCTGTATGAGGGCATGCTTGTGTGATTTGAAATGGTGGCAGAGCAGGCTTGGATCCACTTGCCTAGATCTCTGTAAGCGTATTTTAAATTTCTGAAAGTGAAATTTCATACTTCTGCTGCTGTCAGTGCTTCCTGAGTATTGTAGTAGCAGCACTCAGCTACAGGCTCTGTGTTGTGGTGGGGCAGGCCTGTCTGCCCCCCTCCAGCTTAGGTCTCACAAGGCGGACAACAGCTTGGTGCACCTGTACAGGATTTGCTGTACAAACCTTGCCTGCTGGCCTGTGTTCTGACAGATGTTGAGATTTTTTGTTAATCCTTTCCATTTGTTCAACATAGGAGCTGGTGCTGTGAATTAATTGTGTATTAGATATTATGTGTGGTGCTACCACCATCTCCGTTATAAATGACAGGCAATGTGGAATGTCTGTTATAACTTCACATGAACAAGGAACAGAGGGAGGACTGTGTTGCTGCTTGGAAGGTTTTATTCTGTATAATTCAGGCTAATTGGCTGTATTTGAAGGTGGGGTAATTCCTGGCCTGTGTGGGAGTAAGTACTGAACCCATTCCCGAGTTTTTCCTCAGTTGCTGGAATGACTTTCTAAGACTTTTATAATTCTTAAGGTGTAACCATGGATTAGATTATTTTTACCTATATTTCAAGTATAATTTGCTAATTTTATGAAGGAAGGATTTAGAAGATGCTTTTTCAAGATTTGGGCTTTACATTCCAGTTATACATTTTTCATGTTTACAGTTACATTGTAATTACAATTTACAGATTTACATTTATATCAAAGTTATATGACTTTGAGTGAAAAAAAAGTTAAGAACTTACCTAATATAGTGTTTTTCATGTGTAAAAGAAAGGAAGAAATGTTCCTTAGCTTCCTTGTCTAGTGACAACATTAAAGTTACTTGATGAATGTTGTAAATACACAACATATGAAGTTTGACATAACACTAAACTTCTCTTTTACAGAAGGCTTAATTGGTTTTAATTTTTTTTTTCTATGACGTGATGAGCAGGATATATAGTAGGGATATACATGAGGAAATTTTTGCTTTTCTGGTTTCAAGCGAAAACACCCATGTGTGTGCTTTTGTAAAAAATAAAAAGACTAACAGCATAAAGAAATAAGTGTTCTCAGCTTTAATAGTTTATGGTTTAGAGACATTTCGGAAACTTAGGTGACAGCAAACTGAATACATGTGAAGAGGGGAATTGTACCAAACTAATCATAAAAATTCTAAAGATTATGATTATGATCAGGTAGGCACCACTGCAATTGAGAGAGATGTCTTTATAGAACAATTTGGCATTTTTAATCAATCTGGAAGAATTGCTATTGTCTTAGAGCATTATACTCTTTTTTTAATTAGCTACATTCTCTACAGACAAAATAATTGTTTTACAGTTATATAAATCGAAATGCATAATTGGAAGATTTATGATGTTAACACAAAATATATCTAAAAAGGAATTTAATTCTGGATTTATAATGCACATTTCACAATCAAGTTAGCAAAATAGTCTTACATGTCAGTAAGAATGCAAATGGGAAGAAGGGGCACTAGAGCTCTGGGAGTCACAGGGTAGAATCCCAGTGACAGACACTAAGGAGATGTAGTAAATATGACAGATGATCAAACTAAGAATGCAAGACTTTAAAGCTTCCAAATTCTCTTCCACTTTAACTAAAAAGCTTTCTTGAATAGTAGGTCTCAGTTCCTTCCTGGAAAAGCTGTATTCTTTTTAGGACTGTGCCATAGCACAAGCTCATAATTGTTTGTTTTCAAAATTATTTGAAATTTGAAAAACTGAAACAATTGCCTACAGGCGTTAACATTTTGTTGATGTGGCTGTAACAAAAAAGTCTCCAAAAAGAGTCTTTTAGTCTATTGAACACTGTTATCCTAATTGTGCTAACTTTGAGATAGGCTTGGGATATATTATTGTAATCTAACTAGCTCTTAACTTTGTGTTTATAATGCAGTTACATTCCAGATCCTTACATATTGAAATGAACAATTTATCATTTGAATTTAAGCCATATTAGGGTAAATATAGTGTGTTATAAATTAGTATAAAATACGACCTTTGTGATCATTGTTGTAATGGGCAGAAAAATAATTATGTTAAAAGCTTATGCCACTGTGCTGGTACTGGTCTGAAGGATGTTTTTATTTCTGATGACCCAGAGGAAATGATGCTTTTTTTTTAATCTCCAAAGAATGCCATGGTAGTTCTGCTTGTTTCTGTGGGGTTTATCTTATGGTTTTGTGTGCTGAAAGGTTTGCCAGCTGCAACTCTGAAACATAAGCCAGGTTCTGAAACAAGGACACAAGGCAGGACTGTGAATAACTTCAGTGCATCGTGGTACGCAGGAATGTAAAGTATTTGTATCACTTTGGACACTATACCTGTAGCCTTACAGGGAACAAGTGGTGGATATACTTGAAGTATTTTTCTTGGTTTCTTTTTCATTATCATAGAATGAATAGAATTTTGAAAGTAATTTCAAGGTCAGTTGTAGAGTGAAGGGAAAACCACTCTCGGATGACTGGAAATGTTTTCAGATTAATTTATCCACGGACAACTTCAATGTGCTGTTCAGAGAAAATAAGGATTCTTTAAGTTGTTTTCAGTCTTTTAAAAACTGCTTTGAAATGGCAAAGTTGCATAAACTAGAAAACTATAAATAGGATTTATGCTTGCTGTTTTATCGGTGAATCATTTGAGGTGTACCTGACTTTCAGTTTCACAAAGCATAAACAATTTGCATTTGTAAAGATTTTAATCCAATAAGTACCTCCCTGGCTTTCCTTAAGAATAGGACTATGAATTAAGCAAAACTAAAACTGCAGGTAATGAAGCCAGGGCATTTTGCTTTTCATAGGTTTCCTCTATTTGTTTTTGTTTTTTTAATGTAAATAATATTTATATATTAAATATAAATAATGCTTCCTTTTCCATTGTTCTGTTTTGTTTTTCTTGTGTTTACTGGAACGTAAATACTGAGGCTCATTAGATTTGCACAGTGACCCAACAGACTGTTCTGATCAAAGTGCTACTTGCTCTGTACAAAAAAAAACCCAAAACCAAACAAACATTTTAAGCCTTTAGCAGCAGAGCCTTGTAAAGCTGCATTGTCACTGGCAAAATTTGACACAATTTATTCTGCAGGAAACAGCAGGCATTTTTTACAAGAACATTAACATACAAAGCTTTCAGAGGAAATACTGAGCTACAGTAATATAAAAGAAAACTTGGTTTTGCTTTGAAAACTTCATGAAGCATTTCTTATAACATGTAATTAAAAAAAAAAAATCTTAATCTAAACTTTGTCATCTTTCCAACATTTCCTTTGTAATTAGACTTGCTGAGGATTTTCCATCAGGGCTTTTTGCTGAAATATGCAATTTCTGCAAAGTCAATGTTTTCCATTGGAAATTGTTGGGATTTGCCTACAATTGTTCAGGTTTTGCATCTGGAAAACCCAAATATGAATTTCAGGTTGGCTGACATCTGAGCTGCATTTGGGCTGTTACTGTACCCCAGGCACTTGGCACCTTTTGGCTCTGTCCCCTTAGAGACCTGTCTTCCTGAATGCACCAATACTTTCTATTTTGCTCATGTCCCTGAGCGACTGTTCTCCTTCTCTTTATGAAATATTCATGAGCACACATGGTAACACAAACTACAGTATCTGTTGCATAAGTTACCATTATTTATAACCATTTACTCATCAGTGGACTTTGAGGTTTGCTGGTAGGACTGATTACAGGAGTTGTGCTCCTAAATTAAGAGATTTTTACCATACAAACCAGTTTATTAATATGGTGAGCTGGAGTACATTGTACTTCATATGTCAGCTGAAAAGCTACCTACCTAATCCTCATTTGCAAAATCAGATGTCGTTAATTTCTGAATGTGCAAGAGCCTGCTTGATTTTTTGGATCGTGGGCTGTGAAATATTAGCAGTGAGAGAGAAATATTTATTTTCTCCCTGAGTAATACATGCAAATGACTAAAACATAATCAAGGACCACAGCACTGATGGTTTTGATAACACTGGTTGACGGATAGCCCGTAGATGTACTGAGAACACTAGCCATGAAGCTGGGGAAGACAAGGCTGTGCTGAGGAGACTTGTGTTGGCAAATGGATGAGATCCTTCTGCCCAGTGTTTCCTGCCTTTAAACTATTTGCCTTCAAACTATTTGCCACTTTGGGAAGCCATCCATCACACATTTTGGCAACCTTGTTAGAGGAAAAATAGATTTTATTCTCAACTCTTTTCAGCTTTAGACTTTGACTTCCTATTTCCATTTCTGCTTGCACCCATAATTCAAAGGAGTTTTTTATAGAAAACTTTTTTTGGGTGGGGAGTGCTGGGAGAATATGTTACTGTCTTTATTTTTGGAGTGCTCATGTTGCTGGAATGGAGTAAGTAAAACAGAAATGTAATAGCAAAATAGCCCTTTTAAAAACAGCAAGAAAAACCTCAATTTTTCACGTCTGACAGGCAGCAAAAATCAGAAAGCAGTTGTGGCTCACTCCTGAACATGGTATGAGCTGACAGAGCTTACATATAACTATGCAATATACCGTAACTGTAGATATAAAATTATATAAAGGAGATGAAAGAATACTGCATGAATATATTTAAGCAACAACCATCATGTTACTCTGGAAATGCTCTTAGTCTGATTCATGTGATAACTCAGCCAGTGTCCAATGGACAGCTTGTCAGTCAATCTTCTTAGACATATGGATACAAGAGTGCTTGCTGGGAGCCAACATATAATAAACAAAGTGATAGATATAATAAACAAAAGTGGAGCCAGGCAGGTTGGCAGCAGAAAATAAAAATTGGAAAAGTAAATCAAAGAAATTCTTCGGTTATATATACAGACTTTCCCACATGAAGGAACCAGCTCTAACCCGTTCAAGAATGTTGAATTGCATACACGTAACTGTAGCATTTACAAACAGTGCATAAAAGTCGGCAACATCACCGAAGCTGGTAATTTAGGAGGAGGAAAAAATCAGTATGGATAAAATCATATCCCATTCAAGTATTAATTCTATTCAGCTAGGAAAAATGGAGAAACTGCACAATACAAAGCAAATAGTCCCCTTTTTTTTAGTTGTCATCTTTTTATGCTGCTTTTTCCTTCAGTGTTGCTTTTCTTTTGTTGGACCATATTCTACTTGAACTTTCCATTCACTTTTTCAGCAGTCTCCTCCCTTCTAGTTCATTGATGAATCCAGATTCTTTTAACTTCATTGATCAGTAGATGTTTTTCTTTTCTTTTTAAGACTTTAGACAGCATGCTGTTGTTAAAGGCTGGATTATTTGTAAAAGACACTTTTTCAGGGAGGGCAACTGCAACCTCAGCTTTTATTTTCCTTTAGTTTATATTTTCACATGATTCCTTTGGGAGGGAGGGTGTCTTCACGTGTTTTTCAACCAAGAAAAGATGTATTCTACTGCTGTAGACGCTTAATATTGTCAGGATGCTGCCACTTCTTCAAAACGAGTTGATAAAGGATTGCCAAGATATTGGAAGAGTGCTCGTGTCTCGGCATTTTCCACTCTGAAAACCATGTATTTGTGCTCTTGGAAGTTACTTGAATAGGGCTTAAAGCTTCAAGAACACTAGCTACGTGAATCACATTGTGAATACAAAACAGATTTTGCTCAGATTCATCACTTTTGATTTAAAATCAGAGCTTATTCTGCTATTATCCACAACTGAGGAAAAACATAGGCCTGTCATCTGGAAGAATATTAACACCTTTACCAGATGACACAGGAGGGCTGCATGTTTCTGTGAACACTGAGAATAGCTTGACTTCGGAACCATCTCTAGGGGTTGCGAACAATGAGCCAGAGGAAGCGGGAGTCTGAAGATGCAGAAAGCTCACTTCTCTCTGGCTGTTGCTGTCTGACTACCAGCTGCAGGTAAACCCATCAGTTCAGACTGGTGAATCTGAAATCAAGAAACTGCATTTTCAGGCAAGGTAATTACCCTTTTGTGAAAGGACATTCATATAGTCATGAATAAAGTCCACTATTGTAAAGAGGAAAAAGTAATATATACTGAATATTGATCCAACTGAGATGTTGCTATGCTGGGAACATTAATATATGGTAGATATTAAGAACACAAAACCACACATGCACAGTATGTTTTAAATATTTAGAATCACTTTTGTATTCCCAAGAGCATCAAAGTCAAATTGGAAGAGAAGGGGATTTAGTGGCCAGTTTGACAAGCTTGGGCTAGAGGGCAACTCTGGTTTAAATACAGATGGGACAGTTTGAAGCATGGAATGTCTTTTTCTCTTTTGTACATACATAACTGCTGCCTTCTCACGTAATATATCACTTTCAGGGATTTTGTAGAGAATATATAGGAAAAATACAATATTTGAAGGATGGAAAGAAGCAAATTAACCCTTGTTTTTTTTCCCCATGAAGTAGCACACCCATTGGTTTCCTGATTACAACCAGAAAATTTACAGGACCTTATTTTTTACCATCACTGTCAAAGGCTTTTTGCTTGTGTCAATTGAATATTGTAAATTATTTTCAGTAGTACAAGTAAAAAGTGTTAATTTCTGTGAGAGTTAAATTATTTCTCTGACATTATGTACTGCATGTGTTTAACTTGGGACTTTTGTTCAGAACAGAAAACTTCAGATTTCTATAGGAAATTCATTAGATTATTGTGCCACCAGAAAGAATAATATTGCTTTTCTGCCTGATAAGTGGTTGCTGTAGTTTGTGGGCTCACTCACTCTCTACTGCCAAAAAGCCGGTTGTTCAGTGGTAGCCCAGCTACCCTTTGGTTGCTTGAGCAGCACTGTTGAGTTCCTTCTGCCTGTAGCTCTATTGCTTGCTTCTGCTTCTAGGTTATGCTTTAGCCAAGCTGGAGAATTCAGCTCATGTTGTTCTTTTCTGTCAGTTGAGATGTTCATTCTTGCCTGCCTTCTTGTTACCTTGTTAACCCTTATCTTGCATCAGAATTAGGGTAGCATGTATTCCTTTTGCAAGCAGTGTTGCTGGTTAAGAGACTGCCATGCACTGCCCTTTTCTGATGATTGTTTTACCACCTATTTGCTGGAGAGTGGTATTAGTGGGATGGCATTCATTCATCAGTACATCAATATAAAATCTAGTCTGTGTACTCAAGATAGTAGGTTTAAAGACTAATTTTCTTGTAGAATAAAGGTTGTTCCTTCCCCCACTCTTACCTAAATTGTTACCCTTCAGTGGGTTCAGTCTCCTCCCAGCTCTTTCAGCTTTCCTTCTTTGATACCTGTTGATAGATGACTTCACTGGTTTGACTTTAATTTTCTGTAAGTTACTTATAAATCAGTCCTTCCAGTCTTGAATAATTTTCCCTACCAACATTTTCATCTTGTCTTTTTTATATTTCTTCTGTAATCTTACCACAAAGGAAAACATAATACGGCTAGAGCTCTCTGGAGGATGAGCTCTGCCAGGCAATTTCAGGGGCATGTTGCTGTGGTTGCTGATGAAGGTTCTTTTCTCCTCCAGTGTAACTTCTCTGTGCCAGCCATGTGGAAGTTACTGTCACCATAGCAAAGCAAAGAAGTGGGAGAAAATGTTCCCTGTCTCACCTGACAGAGTTCAAGCTGAACAGCTAGAGAAGGTGGCTGGTGCTAATGAACCAAGCTGTAACTGGGGCAGCAAAGTCATGGACCATTTTGTTCCATTTGCTGACTCTGCTGCCATGATAGGCAAGATAACCAGCAGCTGGTTTGACAGTGTCACAGTTTGCACCAGCTGTTGGCTTTCATAAAAGTTGGTTCAAGTCCCTAAAAATTATTTAATTTTCCATGCCTGTTTTTTTTTTTCAAGTAACATAGGGAAAAAGTATCTTTTTTTTGTCAATTCTTTCCTTCTTTACTTCACTTACTGTTTTCTAAAATGTTTTTCTAGACTAGTAAATATAAAATATTTTTGACAAGTAAACCTTGAGATATATATATATATATATTTTTAACAATGGAATTAAAAAACATAAGGAGATGGGGTCTGAATTGGGGTCTACTTGTAATCTTACAGGTCTGAAAATATAAACAGAAGAAGAAGAAATAATAAAAAATTTGTCATTGTTTTAGAGGATCAAAAATGTAGTCAGTGTAGGTAAATGATATGCATTTTTCAAAATATAGAACTGTTTTTATTAATAACATTCTCAATTTAAATAAACATTTAAAGTTTTGGAACACTTTAAGAAAAAGAACTTTGAATGTTTCCACTGTCAGATTTTCTTTGTGTAAGTTGATAGTGTAAAATTCCAGTTTATAAACTGTGAAATGATCAGTGATAGCTTTAATATGAAAAATATAGCACTAGTTATTAGACATTTCAGAAGCCTGATGAAAGTCTTCATTTCCAGCTAGATCATGTCTAAGAATTTAGCTGAACATCAATATTTATATTTAGGTAGTGCAGGAGTTTGAATCATACCTTCTTTCAAGTTCTAAATATGGACCATGTTTACATTAGTGAATCATAAGCATAGAACTTAGACCTGAAATAAAATCTTTTTATCCAGAGGTGCTTAAATATACATGACCCAAATCTTGGATCATCCACGCATAGTCCTGAAGAGCTGTGCATTTGAAAACAAAACCAAACCGAACCAAAAAAATCATAGAATCATAGAATAGTTAGGGTTGGAAAGGACCTTAAGATCAACAAGTTCCAACCCCCCTGCCATGGGCAGGGACACCTCGCTCTAAACCATATCACCCAAGGCCTCGTCCAACCTGATCTTGAATACTGCCAGGGATGGAGCATTCACAACCTCCTTGGGCAACCTATTCCAGTGCCTCACCACCCTAACAGGAAAGAATTTGCTCCTTATATTCAATCTGAACATCCCCTGTATAAGTTTTAACCCATTACCCCTTGTCCTATCACTACAGTCCCTAATGAAGAGTCCCTCCCTAGCATCCTTATAGGCCCCCTTCAGATACTGGAAACCTGCTATGAGGTCTCCATGCAGCCTTCTCTTCTCCAGGCTGAACAGCCCCAGCTTTCTCAGCCTGTCTTCATACAGGAGGTGCTCCAGTCCCCTGATCATTCTCATGGCCCTCCTCTGGACTTCTTCCAACAGTTCCATGTCCTTTTTATATTGAGGACACCAGAACTGCACACAATACTCCAAGTGAGGTCTCACGAGAGCAGAGGGGCAGGATCACCTCCTTCGACCTGCTGTTTACTCTTGATGCAGCCCAGGATACAGTTGGCTTTCTGGGCTGCAAATGCACACTGAAGCCAGCTCATGTTCATTTTCTCATCAACCAACACCCCCAAGTCCTTCTCTGCAGGGCTGCTCTGAATCTCTTCTCTGCCCAACCTGTAGCTGTGCCTGGGATTGCTCTGACCCAGGTGTAGGCCCTTGCACTTGGCATGGTTAAACTTCATGAGGCTGGCATCAGCCCACCTCACAAGCATGTTGAGGTCCCTCTGGATGGCATTCCTTCCCTCCAGTGTATCAACCGAACCACACAGCTTGGTGTCATCGGCAAACTTGCGGAGGGCGCACTCAATCCCACTGTCCATGTCAGGGACAAAGATGTTGAACAAGACTGGTCCCAACACTGATCCCTGAGGGACATCACTCATTACTGGTCTCCAGCTGGCCATTGAGCCATTGACCGCAGCTCTTTGCATCTCTTGCAGTGCCCTGTGATAGGTGAAACTTAGTATCATGGAAGTGAATAAGCTGATCACTTATGTACAAAAAGAGAACATTACTAGCTTTACATTGCCTTGTACATTTACTGCACAATTATGCTGAATACATCTTGTTTACCATAGGATCCAAGTTTTATTTCTTGGCACTTGCAACTTATTTGCTTTTTAAAAGTCCCAACCTCTTCTATGAAAGTCTAGTCTGAGACATAGTTTTTTGGACTAAGCATAAATTATATTAACTGCATGGTATAAAGAAGCTGCTGAAGAAATGTCCTTTTACTGTGTGAGTATGGATATTCATGTGTTCAAAACATAGGGAAGTTTTCTTGAGGACAGACTCTAATCGCTCTTATTTGAACACATCAAGTGAAATTAAAATGGCTTTATAAGGTGGGGGTTTCTTTGCACATTAAGTATTGCCCAATGTCTGTGCTGCTGACTATTTCAAGAGTGACTACAGTGGACAGAGTAGGGTGTTAAACGAAGCAATGATGAAATACAAGTAAGAAAGAAATTGTAGCATGTTCAGTGTACAGCATAATCAAGTTTGTGATGACAGAAGCTCTTCTGGAAGCTGCACTGAGAAAAGACAATTTCTGGCATTCATAATCATCTAAAATACGTGTCTTTGCACTGAAATAAAGTAGTACAATTAGGGAAAAATATCTTATTTGAAAAATGTAGTACTTTGTGATTTAATATGTGTTTTGGGAGGAGGAGGGAAGAGGTTGATAAGTTGCAGTTGTGAGTGAAGAAAAGCGTCGTAAATAAGACATGGATTGGCACTGGCTTATAATACTTAGGCTGCATTATTGTGGTGTCCGAGAGCCTGGTCTGGCAGTCAGAGCAGGGAAGTATCTTGTTAACACTGGTGACATAATTAAGTGTAGCAGCGGACAGAATCTGTTTTACAAGTTTCGTTGTCCAGGGTAGGTTCTTTTGAACATGTTTTCAGTTGCTGCCTTTTACTCTGGAAGTGGTGCATTATATTATATTCATCTGTTTATCTGCCTGGTTTTTTTTAAACTGCAATATAGAACCTCATTAAATTGAACCAGTTCATGAATGTACCTTAGCTTTATGTGGGAAAACGTAATTGAAGAAGACGAGTATTAGAAGTCTTTACTGTAAGTAGCCTGAAGTAAAAGCAAACACTACTTTTGTTTTAGTATATCTTTGATATTTCACATCCATCTTAGAGGACTACATGTGATTTCATGGCTTTTATGTTATGTAATGCTTCATAATACACATTTCTAGGAGGATCCGTAATTGCTAGCCTGAGGTTTTTAGCTCAGATGTAAAGTAAAACTAATCTTTGGTGAGAGGGAGCTGGTGATTTCTAATGGTAATAGTACAAATTCATAACTTTGTCTAGGGAAGAATACCAGAAATAATTAGTATGTTGAAATGATTTTATCAAATTGTTCAATATGCATAGAAATTAGTAGAATAATACAAATTCTCAAGAAACAGGCATCATCGTCCCCTGTGTTTATTTTGTTAAAATCATAAGTTCAAATTTAAACTTCAGAATTTCAAGATTACCATATGCTTTTTGCCTTCGGCTTTTGAAATGATAGATTGTGGCTTTGCCTGGAAATTGTTTTCTGTCGTTACAGTCTCCTCCATTCAGGAAAAAAATCTTGGAATAGCATAATGGAAGTGTCATGCTTTTCTAAAACATTTGCATTATCCTCAAAAACACATTTTCTGGTCATTTGTGTACTCACTTAAATATTACCTGCCTTTTATTAAGCAGAAAGTAAACTGGCATCAGAGAAATGTAGCCATTTTCTGGTCTTTCTTAAGGAGTTTCTTCTTAATCATCATTGTAACTGTTACAATAGACTCGTTATTGCAGTCATGGAGATGATATATTCCATGTCATCCATGTCAACAATGTTGATGTGTTCTGCTTTATCCTGAACATCTCATTTTTGAAACTGCTTTATTGTCAGGAAGATTATCAATTTGTAAATTACTTCTGCTATTCAGACTACAAATTTTGTTATAATGAGTCTTGAGAAAAAATACCAGGCCAAAATATAAAATATTCAAGGATTTAGGAGCAACTACTTGGAAACAGAAGCATCTGAAAGCAGTAGATAGAATTATACGTATGGCTGTTGCTGTTATTCCCTCTACAATGCATAGTTTACACTACAAAATAAAAGCATTACTTAAACATTTTTTACCAGTTTAAAAGGTATTATAAATAATGAAGGCTTTTCAAAATAGAGAACTTTGAGCTCTGTATCTAGAAACAGCTATGAATTTTAGATTCTAGCCGAGATTTTTTAATTTTTTTTAGAATCCTAGGGCAATGATTTTCCTTAACTCCCTTTGACTTTGAAGATATTTATTACTTCACCAAGTTCATAAATGATTTTATTTTTAAGACTGAACCTTTTGTCAGGCTTTGTTAGACTTTTCTTTGAAAAATCTACTGTTTGAGCTTTGCATGAACTGAAGATGCAACAGAGAAAGAAGGGAGGCAAGACATGCGACGCATGTTTGATAAGGACCTGCCTAAACCAAATCATTTCAGCGTTATGTTCCTCAATCTCAATCATGAATTACACAATAAATTAAAAATTCTTAAAATAATTTAAGAGCTTATATGAAAGGGATCCAGTATCCATGTTAACTTCCAGAGCTCCTCTGAAGGGAATGGTTGGGCAAACAGCTTGCTATCATGCATCTTATGAATAGAAGTGCTGAACAGAAGTACTGGAATATGCTTATTTTGCTTATTGGTTTCATAAGACTGGTTGCATATTGCAGAAACTTTCTATGTAGGACATAAAGAATGATGTTCTTACTTTAGGAGACAGGTTTTTTCCTGTTAATAATAATTATAATTTCAAGCTAATGTGCAAAAAGCACTTGCTGGTTTTGTGTGTTTGAATGTAGTGTTCTGTATCCACAATTTACTAGATGCATACATTGTCTATATGAAAACATATTTTATGGAGTTGTTTCCTCAATTTGACATGTATTAAAATCATATATAAGAATTATTGTCAATTTACATATGTCATGCTAGTAGAGTCTATAAATAATATCCTCTGCTTTGTTTTTCATAAACTTTTCAGATGTCAAATAATATACTGTTAATGTTTCCAGGCGTTGCTCTCTGTACATGATACTGTTGCTCAGAAGAACTATGATCCTGTCTTGCCCCCTATGCCTGATGATATTGATGAGGAAGAAGATTCAGTTAAAATAATCAGGCTGGTCAAAAACAGGGAACCATTGGTAAGTAATCCTGTCTTTTGTTTTGAGGTTTTGTGTTTGTGCATTGGGTGGGGAGTGTTCAGATAATAAATGGGAATAGGTGACATTAACTTGAAATGTAGACAGACAGACATTACGTGTGTTTGTTCATAACATTCAATAATACACTTGTGAATTCCGTTTGCAGTCTTTATTAGTAAAGCACATGAAATGAATAATAAGGATTTGTTCATTCATGATGTTTGAGCATTATATATGTGGGCCAGACTGAGCATTTATATCACTAATGTATTCATCTTTTATCTTGAATTCAAATCATGAACTTGTTTTAAAATGAGAGAATGAATCCCCAAAGAAATCTTGACCTATGTTGTGAACTGTGCCTGTTACCATTCATGTAAAAAATGTGACCTTCCAGTACACTGAAAAGAAAGCATAAAAACATATTTTAAAACACTTGAATTGAAATCTGGGCAAATTTAAGATGTCTGTTGTTGTACTTTGGATTATGAATACTAGAAAGTTAATATCTTCATGGGGATATCTGGAAAAATGAAAGGACTAAGCCTAGGTTGTGTTACAAGAATATTAAAATATTTTACTGATTTGGTTATTTTTATTTGCTGTAGAGTGGAAGTCATCTTGCATAAAATTTAACTATATTCTTTTTCTCCTGAAAACCAGTAAGAGCTTTGGTTTATATTATACTTTATATTTGTTTTAACAGATAGCAGTCCTGAAAAAATATCTGCAAAGTTACTTTTAGAAAGCTCTGATTTTGTACTTGAGATGACTGTGGGAGAGCAATGCCTCTGTTAGACATACCGGGTTGTTTGTCCCATAGTAGATAACTTACTATCACTTTTGTTCTTGATGTATTTCTGGCATCAGTAAACAAGAAATAAGTTTGGGTATTAACTGACTGTAGGTGCCCATGGGCATAATTAAAAGTTTGACCATATGGAAAGTTTTTGTTTTAACATATTAAACCTTTTTCTTTTCCTTCCCCTCCCCCTCTCCCCCCAAATATTTAAATCACAGCTTTAAGCTTTCCTCTTTTTCATCAAAGAAATTCTTTGAGGAAGAAAGCAAACTTGCTTTTGGATACTCAGAAAGAATATTAATTCTGAAAGGTGTGAAAAAATTTGAACACATAGTATGAAATGTGTTCTAACTGAGCAGCTTATTTCACTGTTAATGAAAAGACCCTTGATTTTTCTTGCATTTGTCAGGAAAATTTTCATAAAAGTATTAATTTACATAATTTTGTGCTTCAAACATTATTTGCAACTAAGATTTTTGTGAGTTAAATACTGTAAATTACAAAATGTATAAATAGTAACTTTGGAAACAAAACTGAGGGAAAACTTACATGAGATACCTAAATTTTTTCAGATTTTTAAGCCCTTTTAAAGGGACAGTTAGGGTTGCCTAAGCCAAAGGTTATCCTTGGATTGTTCCTCAAATTCCTCTTGTAGCCATTTACTCCAGTGGTATACTGAACACTTCCAGATACCAGTGTGTCTGTTGTGGTTTAATCCCTGCTGACATCTCTGCCCCACACAGCTGATTGCTTGCTCATTTTCCCCAGTGGGATGGGGGGGGAGGAGGGGGGGAATCAGAGAGATGAAAGTGAGAAAACTTATGGGTTGAGATAAAGACAGTTTAATAGGTAAAACAAAAGCTGCATTTGCAAGCGAAGGAATCCATTCACCACTTCCCATGGGCAAGCCATTTCCAGGAAAGCAGGGCTCTGTCACGCATAATGTTTACTGGGGAAGACAAGCACCATCACTCCAAGCAATCCCCCCCACTTCCTTCTTCCCTCAGCTTTGCATGCTGACCATGATAACATTATGGTATGGGATATTTCTTGGGTCAGTTGGGGTCATCTGTCCTGGCTGTGTCCCTCACAGCCTCCTGTGCACCCTCAGCCACTTGTTGCTGCAGTGGTGTGAGGGGTAGAAAAGGCATTGACCCTGTGTAACCACTGCTCAGTAATAGCTAAATCATCCTTGTGTTATCAACATGGTATTCAGCACAAATCCAAAACATAGCCCTATATCAGCCACCATAAAGAAAATTAACTCTATCCCAGCCAAACCCAGCACAATCTCTTAAAAGGTACATCCACAGTTAGCACAGCTCTTGTGCTAAAGAGGTAATAGAGAGGGTTTTATTTAGAACTTTATTTTACTAGACAGGATGGCAGCCATGGAAAAAAAAAAGTGAGAGAACTCGGTTCTGTGGTTTAAAGACTGCTTAGTTTATTTACCAAGGCAAAACCGACCTTATAATGGAATCTATAATGACCTATTCTAGGAAGAGGCAAAGGGCGGGAGCTAATTGCAGCCTACAACTACTTGAGAATGGGGAGCTCCCAAGGATAGTAGAGTCAAACTCTTCTCAACAGTGGAAGATGGTAAAACACAACGCAATGGCCACAAGTTGCAGCCCTGGGAAGTTTAGACTGGAAATTAACAGCAGTATTTAATTAGTGTGCAAGTGTCATCCTCCTTTTCCATAACCCATCCATCTATTTTAATATTATTAATGTTAACATCAAATATTAATTTCTTTGCAGCAGCTTTATAGTGACTTATTATTACACCATCACCGCTGTATGTAACAAATCTATTATTAATTCTTTTTGTCTTCCCTAGATTTTTTTTGTCCCTTAGGTAAGGGTGAGAATAAACATGGAAAGTAATCTAGGTAAGGTCTTACTAAAATATGGCACGGCAGAATAAATAAAGACAGGTTTATACTACATATATTAGATCTACTGCATTTATGCTTCCTCGAGTTAGTTTACTAAAGAAAATATGTGCCATGATATATGTTTACTAAACTATTTAAAAATTCGTATCTTTTTAGTGGCTTTTCCTTCAGAGATTGTTCTAAACTCTTGGCTATTCTTAGTACAGATCAAAGAGTCTCTGCTTGTTTGGTTTATCTATTCACTGTTCTCCTGTCAAAAAGTCTGACTTCCACCTGCATCGTTGTGTCAGGATTCTTGCTACTGAGTTTGAGATTGAGGCACCTTACAGTATTTCTACTGGAACAGAGATTGTTTAGATTCTTGACCTGAAGATACAGAGCTCATAGAACTTTTCTTTCACCTCAAATAGATTATCATTCTCTATTTGTACACAAACAGTAGAGGCTGTTTTTCTGCAAAGTAGTAAGCTTTACATCGGTTGCATGCTGTGGGCTTTCTTGAATTGGGTATCTCCTTTGGATGACTTTCAACAATAGTCTCTGTGAAGCAAACGAAGCACTCTCTTAACTTCTTTGGAATATATCTAGTGACCATTTTTATATAAAGCTACACCACATTTACTCTTGTACTTGGTCATGCTTTTCCTCAAGTTAAGCTTGAATTCCCAGCAGTAATCATCTGAAAAGAGGAAAACACATGGTTTGTGGAGGGCCTTCTGTTTGCCAGTTTTCATCAGTTCAGAAGTCAGTGCTGAACTTTCATCCAGTTTTTTGGAAGAGGTGATTAAACATTTTGCTGATCCTTCACAGTTGTTTTGTTTCCTTGTTTTTGTTTTTCCTAAATGGTCTATTAGTAAATGCCATTCTAGCAGTGTATTGCTCAAGCCAGGTGAAATTGTGTTAGGAAGTTTATCTGAACAAAGCAATTCAGAGCATCTCTGAACCTTATGTAAAGAGAAACATCTCTTTTCAGAGACTGTTCATAATTTATCTGGCTATAATTTGGCCTTTTATCAGATAGCTTGGAGGGTTTTTACTTTTGCTTACCTCTTCAGGGCTTTTTCAGCCCTGTCCCTGGGTAGGACTCCTGACATCCAAGATGTACAGCCACACTACCAGGAGTTCAGTTCTTGGCCTCTCACTACTTCCAGCTCCCAGATGATATTCCAGGTTTGTTACAGCTGTCATGCAGTTACTCATATTAGGATGCTTCTTCATGTTAAGATGCTTGCTTTTTCATCACATAGATTCATTCCACATAAATCTAGTGATTTGAAAACCCATCTCTGTGCTGTGTCAACAGAAAAATAGGCAGATCTAGAGAATAAAGAAGCCTACCCTAATTAAAGGATTATTCATTCCCTGGAGTTGCCTAATTTATTTTTTTTTTTTTCATTAACTATAGGAGAAGCCTAGACACCTGGCTTGAGCTAGATACCTGATTTCCATAGCTGAACTTGGGAGAAATGAGTTATGGTGTTCTAAAAGCATCATCTGCACGGTTGGTTTGTGCGGATTCTACAGCTCTTCCTTGCCTCTCACTCTGAGTCCCCTTAGCTTGGTTCTTACCAGTGAATGAACCCAACTGTTTTATAGGTGGAATTAATTTAAGTGTAGGAGTAGCTTTAGTGTATATAGTCTACATGTAAATGGCTTCAACTTTTAAATAACTCTTCACTATAAGTGAAGTAAGTATAGTTACTTACCTCAAGTTTACTTTAAGATGGTAAATATGTTTGCATTTTCAATAGAGCATGAAATAAGGCTTATTGAAGTACTTGTTTCCATTCAACATCTGCACGTGCTTTTATTTAATAGAAAGGTATGCAAAAACCTGTTTGCAAAAAAACATGTTACTGATGTTGCCAACACGCTTTTTAGTAATTTATTTTACAGGCCAGCCTTTCTTTAAAGGTTTATAATGTTAGAATCTGGAGCCAGCAGGTAAATGGATGAAGTAATAAAGCTTATGTCTGTGAAACCCTGAGTGATGCTCACCAATCAGTATTACTACGTGAAAAATGGAAAAAAAACCAAACACCACCTCTAACAAATAAACAAAGAAAAAAAAAACAAAAACCCAAACAACAAAAAATCCCCAAACCAACAACCCAAACCTCATTGAAAGAGCCTTGCTGAAGGAGCTTATATTATTTTTAGTGCTTTTGCATGGTATACCTTTAAACATATTCTCGGTCTGATCACCATATGGCTCCCAAACTCCTTATTTTTCCCTTTAAAAGTATTTTAAACTGAGCTATGCTATTACATCTGTGTATGTCTCATTTAGGGTAACTTACATTTTGGCTCTCAACACTGAAAATATTTTCCAGCTCTCAAAGTCCAGTCTAACCTTCTTCCATTTTTAAAGCTCTAAATGAGGAGCTGCACTGCACATGTAACTGAAAGTACTGGAGCTGAACATCTCATAAGGAGAAGTTCTTGCCAGATTATATATACCTCATAGTTTAAGCAGGGCTGGCAGCCGTACAAGAGAAGCTGCTTTTTCAGAAAATCAACTCTTCAGGTTTTCAAAAAAAACCCAACCCACTTGTGTTTGATGATTTCTTTTTGAGTGTTCTAAATTAGGAGGGAAGAGGAATTTAAGGAACCATCTTTTTTCTTTATGTCCTATAGGTGCAACAGAAATACACAAACACAAATATTGCTTTTCACGGGCTTGCCCATTTACGTGCAGTTTGCCATGGAGGAGTTACTGACAATGATCTAACTTGGGTTAAAGAATTTCCCTGTAAATTCAAACCTGATTTTGTGTGTTGTTTTTAAATTCCAATTGACCCATTGTCTTTACTGGGACATCCTTCAATTTGGCTAAGCTGTGCTAGGAAAATTCATTTTGTGCCAGTAGTGATAATCACAAAGAGCATGAGGTGACTGTTCCACTTGGACAAGAGCTGTATTGTTACTTCCAGATGCTGTCTGTGTCAATTCTGTGATCTTAAATTGCACACAAGTTTTTTTTTCTAGGGTCTGTCTAAAAGCAAGGTGTAGTGACATGAAGTACCCATTAACAGACATCATTGCTGGGCTGAGGTTAGCTGGGTGATCACAGTGAAAGGCTCAGTTATGGCTTGCTTTTTGCATTTGGTGGCATTTAATAGCATTGACTTCCAGGTAGAAGGCATAAAGCCCTTCTGTTCAAGGCTGTTTTCCCCTGATTAATTAGGAGAGCCTCTGTTTTATATGGACGACGTAGTGGAAATGCCCTGTATTTCTATTTAGCTCTAGCATCCTAATGCTGCTTTTTTTAATTTTTGATGAATATATTCAGAAAAAAAGACACTTTGTACTTTCAACCAGATGTAACTTTCCAGGTATTTATAATAAACTTCAAGTTAATAGCTGTTGCTGCAAGGTCAGAACTTAATACTGAGGTACAGGCTAGAGGGGTTAATGCTTTGTTTAATATATTCCTAATGGTATGCAATTATTTTTGCACAGAAGTCTAATCTCAAGTTTTTAAAGTGAGATTAGCTGTAGCTAATCTTTATCTTTTTGAAACTCTCAACTCATTTAAAACTGTAATACAAGCAAATGCTTACTGTTATAATTACATTATAAATAATACATAAGAATAAGGCTAGCAAATTGCAGAATTACTTTGCTTATGGATAGAATTTCAAACTTAGAAATTTAAGATGTATAGTAAAATGCATAAGCACAGCATATCAGTTTTGCTGGAGAGTGCTGGTTACTGTTAAAGAGAATATTGTGTGGTGACTTCTAAATTTTTGCATTTATTTGCAAGAAATGCAGCTTGCATATAACTCCCTATAAATTAATCTCCCATTTTTTGTCATGTATTTTCTGTCTTAGAGGTAGAAGGAAAGGGGAAGGAGTTTATTTACAGTCAGTAAAATTGTTAACTAGTAAAGTGTCACTCCTGTTATTCATTGACAGATACTTCAGCTTTTTATGTTCGTGAAACACTTAACAAATAAAGTTGTTTAATCTAAACAAATACAGGCAGGTAGCTGTAAAAGCAGTTTAATTATTCGAGGAACCTTGTAAAGTACTGATACACCTTACTTCAAGTACAATATTTCGCTGATGGAAGGAAATTCTAACCAGTGATGGCAGAATGCACGTAATACTGTCTTGTACTCAGAGGTGAAGTACTACTGTTCATTCACTGATCACAAATACGGAAATGTTCAGAAAATGGACTTAGCTGCCAGGATCCTAAACATCTCTGTTGAATTGCAATGTTAGAGCTTTCACAGGTAACTTAGTGACATTTACATGGCAAAGTAATCTTGCGCAGGTAAAAAGCACTTGGCCAGGGGATGCTTTTTTATGTTGTTATTTAAAAATACTGGATATAACCTTTTTGGAGGTGACTATATACAGTAAGACTTATCAAGCTCAAGTCCCCTTCATTAGTCTGTGGATTCTATTTTCCAGAGCAGGGCCAGCATTTGCCCCCTCACTCCTTCCTGGCTGCCTGACTAGGAGTGGCTTCGCAGCATAGGCAGTGGATTTGTGACTCCACATCCTTTTCCGATGTCACTTGTCACTGCTGCTGCCTGCGTCTTCCCCATCACCTTGTGCCTCTTTCCAGCGCACCCTCACTGTTCTAGTTGCAAAGACATTTTCCTCATCCAGACAGCTATTAGCTGGAAATTTAATGATATGATGTCATTTTACCTAAATGCTTTGCACTGTGTTTGTGTAACATATGAAAACAAGTCATGACTAACTCAGGAAATGTTCCCCTCCTCTGCATTTCTGTCCTGTGGCTGTTCCAGGTGAGCCACAACGTACAGGGCCATTTCTCATGTTCATGTTTATTGGTAACCCTGTAAAGCAAAATGATGACCAGTGGGTGCGTAAGCAGTTCTAAGCATAAAATGTAATAATTACAAACATATAAACTTTTTGTGCCCATAGTATGTAACATGAACTTTTTTATCATAGGAACAGCAATTTGTCAATTTTCAGCAGTAGTTTAATACAGATCTAGCAGCATGTAAACTACACTGCAGTTAATGTTAAGTTGAAAAGTAAACTTTTTCTATTATTTTTCCCTTTTTAAAAAAGCTGTGTACATACAGAATGCATGAAGCCAGGCTGGATGGGATAATCTGGTCTAGTGGAAGATGTCCCTGCCCATGGCAGGGGGTTGAAATTAGATGAGCTTTAAGGTCCCTTCCAGCCCAAACCATTTTGTGATTCTGTAAGCTACTCCTGAACGGAAAAAAGGTCCCATTATAGAAGGATGGTAATAAAGCAATGTATTATATATATTCTTTTCATAGGCAAGTATAATTTCTAGCTTATTCACATATCAATGTAATGTCAACTTTTTGCAGTTTTACATATCAGATGTCTTTTAGTGTAGTGAATGAAAATTATGGTGAGATTAACCAAATAACTTTGTTGTTGTTTGTTTGTTTGTTTGTTTGTCACCCAAGGGAGCTACTATTAAAAGGGATGAACAGACTGGTGCAATTGTAGTGGCCAGGATAATGCGTGGGGGAGCTGCAGACAGAAGTGGTAAGATGTTGCTGCTTAGCACTAGCTATTCAAGTTCTAGAACCTGAACAAGATGAACTAAAATAGCATATGTTACAGAAATTAAATACTATCACAAACAAAAATACCTGGGGTCTGGACAGTTTTCCAAAGTGATATCTGAATACTGGTGAAAGTATTCTAAATTTTTTCCCCAATTCAGCTGCAACAAGTTATCTTTCAGTTAGCAGATACAGGGGTATTTTTTAAGTATATCATGGTTTGTTTCCACTTGAACACATTGCTTAGAAATTATGGTACATGCCAAGATTACAACTTGCTGGTGGATGAACTCAGGATAGTTGCATTGTTTTCTATTTGGGCATCCATTTAGAGTTTTAGCTGGTAACTCTCAAAATACCAGGACATCCTTGACTGCCATTGTTTAGTTTGGGATGCTCAAAGTCTGCAAGAACTCAAGCAAGTAGTCCTGGGTTATACTGTAAAGTGCTTCTTTTCACTGAAGAGACTCTAGAACAGCTGTGTTTCACACTTAGATGGGGTAATGGAGTAAGTCTAGATGTATATATATTGCTAAATTAGCAAGCATTTGTGCCACAAATTAGCACTCACAGCCTCAGTGATCGTTGTGGTACTTGCAGCTGTGTAGCAGTGAGAAAGTAGTATGAGTAGAAAAGCAATTGGCACAGACATTTTTTTCAAACATCTGCATAAAAGCTTGGAAAAGCCATAGAGAACTAATTTCAAGAGGAAGGAAGGGAGGTGAGTAAACCAACCATCTCAAACCTGTGAGGACAGTAGCTGTTGTTGTGCTCACCAGACATTCCCGCTTTTAAATTAGAGCTTAAAGCAGATGAACAAGGGAGAAAAAAGCTGGATGCTGATGGCATTTTTTTTGTATAACACATTGCTACACTTTACCAACTCCTCTTTGTCTTCTGTAGGTCTTATTCATGTTGGTGATGAATTGAGGGAAGTCAATGGGATTCCTGTGGACGATAAAAGACCTGAAGAAATAATACACATTTTGGTAAATACCAGAAGTTTTAAAATTAATATAGGGGAATGAAGAACAAGTAATTACACTTACGATTTCTGGTGTATTTCTTAGAAAAAAAGTATATTCTACAATAATGCCATTTCTTTCAGTGCCATCGTTTACAAACCTCTATTTCCTTTCTCTTAAAGAATTGTTTTCTGCGCATTATATATATACGCAATTACAGATTACTTCCAAAGAGTTAATGATGATAATATGGCTATAAATGTGTTGCAGATTGTTGCAGATCTCAGTGTATAATCTACAGTTTTTAAGGCTCACCATGATCTGTTGAATTAAAACTATTTTAAATTTATTCATTAATAAAGCGTTAACTCCATGTGAAAATTAATTCATAATACATATACTTAATAGACTGTATAAGTGGCATAGTAAGATTATATTTTACATAGATTTGCAATATATAGCCATATATATGATTATGTTTGCACTCTTCTGAACTGCACAGACTCTAAAGCCAACCTAATTACTCACTTATGGAGCACTATTGCAAATTAAGTAATTTAGACTTTTTCAGAGATATTTAATTATTTTACTAAGAAACCAATGAGGGTCATGACAGCTCCTTATATTCATGGTGTCGGAATTTCTAGATACATAAATGCCTTGCTGTCCAGCTGAATTGAGTGGCTGTCTCGCAGTTTTGGTTCATTAACCAAGATGATTAATTTCAAGTTTTAGTCTGCTGATATTCGTACTTGCTTTATGGTTTTGTATTCCCTATAGAAACATATTTCCCTGCAAAAATTAATATTTAAAAACCTATAGAAACACAATAGCACTAGGAAAAGGTGTGAACAATTTCCCCATTTACCTCCTTGAGGTACAATATAAACATCAAACGCTAGTTAGAGCTTGTTTCAAAAGTAACAATTATTGATTCCAGTCCTACGGCTGGTGAAATAAGAACTTGGCTGCTGCTTGTCAAACAGTGAGCTCTTGGATCGCAGACATGCCGGCAGAAGTATGTCTCGCTTGGTAGTGAATGGGCCTGTTTCCATTTTGCTTAAATCGTTGGCTGTCTGTTGCACTCTGCTAGTTTTATGAAACTTGTCAGCTTCATGCAATAGTAGCAGAGGCTCCAGCTGATTAGCACTTCCTTCAATAGCAAAATGTCACTGAGGCAGTGGGAATATATTGTGGTTAATAAGTAAAATGCAGCCAGACACATTTTAAGTGGGATATAGGGAAAGATGAATGGATGAGGTGGTTGATGATGGCTAACTTGTTTTAAGATTTATAGTGGAGGGTTTTTTTTCCATTTAGTACACGTAATCTATTCAAATATGTTTTTCTTTTCTGTTTCTTAAAGTTGCCAAAAGAATAAATCCCCCCCCAATAGCTCTGTATGATAAATACGGCACAAGCATGTTTGACTGTTTCTTTTTTTTTTTGTTTCTTTTTTTTTTTGAAAAATGAAATGTTAGTTGGATTTTTCCAGGGATGTCCAAACTGTGCCAGAATTCCAGCAGTTCCTTCTAATATGCATACATTTTAGCTGTAGCATTTGCTCCTGCTTTCAGTGCAGAAGTGGGACCTCTGAAACATGCAGGTTTTAACAGTCCATCTCTGCCCCTCACTGAAGTAAATAAAATGGAGCATTTGAAGAGAATATTATAATCTTTGCAATGCAAAATTTGGTATGGTGAAGCTGTCAGACTCCACAGATCTTGCTTGGGAGAGGATAGATTCATTGTATTTGAGTATTTTTAAAGTAATTTGCATTTATTTTCCTTTTAAGAGTTCTTTGAAATGTACAGCTTTATTCTCAGTGTATTTTCTTTTCAAACATTCACCAGGCTCAGTCTCAAGGAGCAATTACATTTAAAATCATACCTAGTGTGAAGGAAGAAGTGCCAGTGAAGGAAGGCAAGGTAGGCAATACTATTCCAGAAACTATTGCAGTAACTGTTCCACTGAGGAACAAAATATTGTTTGCTTGGATGCCAGAACCAAGAATGTGATTTATTCCTCCAGATTTAATTTTCCTAATGTGACAATGTGTAGCAACTGTACACTTCAGTATTCATGTGCTGGATTTACAAGTGGGTGTAACATGGTTCTTAAGCCCTAACTCTACAGCTGTAAAGTCGACATAGGTAATCTTCTGTCATCTTAGAGGACCAGGCTTGCTTCCAAGTACTCCTTTTCTTCCATCATAAACTTGGTAGAAGACACTCGATAATACCTTGGTTCAAAAGTATCTTCTCTTCTGTTCCCCATATGGGCACACAACTCACATTTATAGATCTGTTTGCCTCAGATCATAGAGCCTTTACTACACTGGGGTTGTGGTTGCAGAAGCAATGAATTTAAAATTCACATATGAACTTCTATGTTTGATATCCATCAGGATGTTTCACAGCAGTTAATGTTTATTGCTTTACATTATCTAATTCAGTGGTTTTTAACAGCGTAAGTAAAATTGGATTACATTTAATATTTTGATTCTAAAGATAAAACACTGTTTGTTTCAGATGTTTATTAGAGCTCTGTTTGATTACGATCCTAATGAGGATAAAGCAATTCCTTGTAAAGAAGCTGGACTTGCTTTCAGAAAAGGAGATATCCTTCAGATCATGAGCCAGGATGATGCAACCTGGTGGCAGGCCAAACATGAAGGTGATGCCAATCCCAGAGCAGGCTTGATCCCTTCAAAGCATTTCCAGGAGAGGTGAGCTACTGAGAAGCATAGTTTCATTATTTTTTGTAGTAAGACAAGACAATTCTTTGCCGAGTTGTTAATTTAACATAGTTGTCATATGTAATGCTCATAGATTACATGGTATGATCAACCTGCATTTGCAACAGGACAGCTGAACTTGGAAACCTGTTGCTGAAGTACTTTGGATTTTCTTATTTGTCTGGCTAGAATTAATAATGACAAAACCTGATAGGATAATGCTGATCCAGATTGAAAGGAAAAACATATGGAAAATAGCACATCAGTATCTGTGTTCACACTGATGCACTATGCAGGAATAGGAACTGAAGCAGGTTTTGGAAAGCTTACAAAAATTTGAGGCTGAGGATTAAACTTTTTTAGATTGTCAGTAGATTTCATTGTTTTAAGTTGATTTCTTATAAAATCTCCTGGATATTTTGTAATAGTCTCATGATGTTAAGTGTTTATTAATCCCGAACTTGCTGTGAAAACTGAGGAGTTTGTGTCTTTCCCCTACTACCTCCCATTTCATAGGAGATTTGCAGTAAGAAGACCAGAAGTGCAGATTCAGCCACTGAAAATTTCCAACAGAAAGTCATGTAAGTCTGTTAACCTGGAATAGAAATCATACTCCAGATCTCTAACCTTATAAAATAGCAGTTTGTTTCAGCCCTGTGACTACAGGATGCATTTCTCCTGGGCACAATAGTTTCTTGAATACATTGTATCAGTAGGAAAATAAATATAAGAGCTGAAATTAAAAGCAGCTAGCTATTTATCTCAACCCTCCAACTTAGTTTTAGAAACACAGAGCTCAATTAGTGTTTTTATGTATAATATTTCAAAGATTGAAGGGTGTTTTTTCCCTGTTGAAATAGTATAGAATTGGCTCAACAGATTTTTTAATTTGGACTGCATCAGTACAGTGAAATTTATGTTGAGAGTGAGATAAAAGTTTGGATACTCTCCCCTTCTCTCCCCTGTATAGTTGGTGATTCTTTGCATCCTATGAAGTAGCACAGATTTTTAAAAGTCAGGACATTCTGTTCTTTGACAGGCTTTCACAGAACCAGTTTTTATTGTTTTTTAAACAAATTCATTCTTAACAGTCTCTGCTTTTAAATACTATAGTTGCACAATGGAAGAAAAATAAGCTCTAAGAAAGAGCAATACATCGAAACAAATATTTTCTTTCCACTGGAATTTACATCAACATCTGTTTTAAGTATCATTGCATATTTTACTTGACCTGTTATTTCTTTCAGTTGTACAGACTCATAACAAAGTGAGTACAATGTAAGAAACTATCACGCTTCAGTATGTTCTAAATCTCAAATACAAACATGTTTGTGAGTTGAACTAGAAATATTCAGAAAGTGATCTAAAATTTCCAGCCATTTTTCATTCCTTAACATTAAAACAAAAAGTATAGATACTATGGTGAACAGTGGATGCTGGCACACTAAGTGCAAAACTAAATGCTTTTAACTTTAGAACTTCTCACCAATGTTTCTATTGCAATTTCCCTAACTCCTTGCTATGGCTTTTGTGTTCTGAAATTCTTCGGTTATTGTTAGTTTTCTAATAATTTGCTATTTGATTGTGTGCCCTAATGCTATTGTTAACTCCAAAGCCCTTGATAAGCTTTGTAATTACAGTAATGGACTATGTGATTGCACTATAGCTTTTCTAATTTACATAGGTCTTAGAAACAAAGAGGAGTTTCTACAGCTTGTAGTAAATCTGTTGTTTTTCTAGGTTCTAGGTCAAGTTGCTCTGCCCCAGTTTTGGAAAAGTGTCTGATCCCAGGGTATAGCTATTTCTCTCTGTCCACTGTTCTTGAATCTGGATAATACCCTCAACAAGAGCCTTCAATTAAGGTGGCACTGATGCTTTTGAAGAGGTAAATCAGCTGCTGCAGCAACACTGCATGATTCCTTTTCTAATAGATTGCATCTTTTTAGTGACCTTCAAGTGAAAGGTTTTACAAGATGCATCTCACCCTTCCAAATAGACAGCCTGGACTTGATTGGGAATTGCCAAAATTGCAATCCAAAGAAGACCCATAGTATGTCTGCTATTGTTGTCTCTGCTGTTTCCACTAACTTTCCCTTAATTGGCTTAAACAAGGGAGAAGAGTTCCTCTCTTCCTCCACTTTCCTTTAAAACTTGACAGGTCAGGCAGCAGGCCTATTATCCTCTTTCAGACTTCGTTTAAACAAAGCAAGGTCCAGCTAAATATCATCTAGAAGGCAGTGGTGCCTCTTGATGGAGGAAAGACTGCAGACTAATGGAGGCTTGTAATTTTTTCTCTTCAACATTCTTAGGATAATCTGCTGCTATGTTTGCCAGATTTCCATGGGAGGAGGGGAAGTGCTATTCTGAATAGAGGTCCATCCCATTTTTCAAAGACAAAATATATTTTTAGTGCTGGGAGGGAATTCAGATCCTTCATGGAGGAGGAGGCATTTTAAGGACAGGAATTCAGGTATAGAAAAACTGCTGTGACTAGGATGGTGCTTGAGTTGCTCTCAGGAAAACCTTCCACTTGCTTGGCTTTTCCAGAAGATTCCATGTAAGCTGGGAAACTCCACACCCTTGTGATCTTTCTCAGGTTAGGCAGCTTTTTCATATTACCAAGCATGTCAGGAAAGCTGTGGAATGGAAGGACCCTGTCTGTATTTGTTCACAGCAATCATCTTGCCAGAACTGGAGGATGCTGGAAAATCTTGTATTGCTCAGCTGAGCAAAAACATACTGCCAGCATTGGAGACATGTAAGGAAGGTGACACAGAACAGAAATTTGGGAAGAACTTCTGGATCTGATTTTTTTTTTTTTTAGCCCTTTTCTGTTTTGTGGGGTATGGCCCACTGATTATTGTCCTCTAAAATTTTATTATTTAACAAGTTTCTGTGTCAGGAGGTGGGAAATTGGTAATGTTTTATTTCATCTGATTCTCTTTTAATCCTGTATACTGGCCTTCAGCTTGATACAGGGTTCTCCAATGTTTAGAAGGGTAATTGTGGGGGGAAACTGATGTTCTGCAGATCTTCACAAACTACCTGTATATTGAGAGGTTGCTTGCTATCACAGTTGATCCCATCCAATCTTATCACCTGAATTTTCTCAGCAGTTTGGAGGAAAAGGGCAGTTTGCCAGCTGATATTCTTATAGCTTCCCAAAGATGAAAAATCTGTTGACTTCAGCAGAGCTGCTAATAAAAGTCCCTTTCCTGACAGGACTAAGAGTTGCACTAGGAAGCTTTCTTGCAACATGGTAAGTAGCACTAAATGTCAGCCTGCTCTGCTCAGTTGACTCATTTCACAGATCCCACCTTTTGTAATGAGGAAGAAACCTGGGTACATGCCTTTGTTTTTAATAGGGAGAATCAAGGAGAAATATTATATTTTCTTAGATACCCAGAAAATCTGAGTCAGCTCTGGTTTCTTAAGTGGGCTTTCAGGGTGGTAGTGTCATTCTACTTGAAAGTTAATCTAAAAATCAGTTAAAATCATATAACATATGAGAAGTATTCTGCAACTTCTGGTTTTTCCTCTCTTCTCAAGCCAGTTCTGGAACTGCGAAGGACTGTTGTATTCATCTAGAGAAGAGCTCTCTGAAATACAGTCAATAACTGTATTATAGAAACATTACCATCCATCTATTATTTGCTTTGATAATTAAGTATGTTTCAAAACCTACATGGAGCTAGATTGGATTACTTTTGGGAAGCTATTTCCTATTTTGAATTTTTTAGTTTTTCAGCATAGCAATGCATGTTATTTAAAGTTGTTACTCTGTACACATACTTCTGTATCATAAATTTGGAAGTAAAGTGGGCTTTTTTGGTGGTGCTTGTATGTGCACACATATCAAGGAAAGAGAATGGAGGTTACTTTCCACAGAACGTTTTTAGCAAGAATAATTTGCATTGAAAAAAAAAACCAAAACAACCAGAAACCTAAACCAATCAGTTTATAATAGAAATGTCAATTTCTTAGTTCAGTTTAATAGCCAAGTCAACTGTTTCATTATGTCTCTGTGTGTAGTACAAGTAAATAGCTTAGTTTTGTGGAAGATACACATGCACCCCTCTCCCTGCAGTTAGCCATTTTCTTGAAAGGCAAAATAGAATCATTCTCACATTGCACAAGTCAAAGTGAAAAACCTTTAATATGTCATGTGTATACTGGAGGAGGAGGCAAACCAGTGTACACTCCTTCTTGAAAGGTAAGTGAAAACACGCATTTTCATGTGCAAATGGAGAAGGCACATAGTTGGTACCTGGGAGTAAGGTCAAAGGAAATTGGTAGTATAGGGGTAGCCTATGCTGACAAGAAATGGTTTTACACTGAGGGGAAGACATAGAGAAAGTAGGAATAAAAAAAAGGGAAAAGCAGGCAAGTGAAATTTTGTATGGAGGATGAAGAAAAGAAGAAAGTATTGCAACCAGGGCACTGGAAGAGCAGACGGACAAAAGCTGTCCATCAGCCCCATTAGGCAAAATCCCACAAAGAAATTACTAGATTAATGCAATTAACAGTAATAAACAAGAGCATTACTATAGTTTAGTTGTTTCTTGATTCATTTTAAATCAAACACTAATGTATTTGCTTTCATATTCACCATTTCAAAAATTTAATGATTACTAATAGGAACTCTTGACTTCTTTTTGTTTGCTCTTATTGGCAGAAAACCTCGATAAATTCAACATTAATATATGATAAGTTTTAAAAGCATAAGTGGTAGTTAGATGTGCTGACCCACTGGTAAGATTGATAGTGGTACTTCCCAGGTTCTGAATTAGTGCAGAACTGATGGAGGGATAACAAACCTCTCAAACATTTTCAACATTTTTCTCAGTAACTAATAGGACTTTTTGGCAAATAGCAGCATTCTGCATTAATACTATGGGAAATTATAATGGGGGAAAAATGCTAAGAAAAAGCAGCATAGAAAAGAAAATAGGAAAATGGAACAAAAGGAACAGAGATGCATGAGATTCTGTGAGTAGACTAACTGTGTGCTGGGATGGTGAACATCCAGTATACCTGCACCTGGGGTGAGAGGGAGCTCTGTGGGGGGAGGTACAGTACAGGTGTGTCTGGTTGCATGCAATAGGCTTTGGTATGCCTGAGCATGTGAGCCACTGCTGAATGCCAGCTCTGCAGAAACTTGCTCACCTGGTATTCCTTAATAATACTTAACAGCATTCCTGGCTTTAGGTCACTTTAGCTTGGGCATAACTTTGTAGACAGAGTTGGCTCTGTGAGTTCTCCTGTCACTGCATCCTGGCTAACTACAAGCAACATAACACTCAGTACGGGGAAGAATTAATTTGTTCAATAGCTCCCAGTCTGTTAACTTGAATACAGAGACTGCTCATGTTCTGACTGTAGTAGTCATTGCCAACAAACATGATCATTCTTGCATTTGTAGCTTACTTTAATTTGTAAATAAAACAGTGATCACCTGTTTTTTTGAGGGAAAAAGAAATATGTTTCTTTGAATAACAATCAAATGACTTACTGCTCTGCAGATGTTATAAACTACAATAATCAGCCAAGACATTATATTCCTTCAGCATAATTTTGCTTTCACAGTGGTTACTGTGTTTATTCTTATGTTATATATGTGTTGTCTCTGGTATGAAAATTACTGGTAACTTTATATTTTCTACTAGCGTAGCCTGTAACTTCTGTTAACTTGTGCAGTGCATGCATATGTGTATGTGTATATCCATACCCAGTGTGTATAGTTATATATAAATATGTATATGTATGGAGCATATATGACAGAGCTGTTAGGAAATGTCTTTTCCATGAAAATACATTTGTTCTGTATATTTAATGCTAAATGTAAATACTGTGGCAAAGCCGTCATCGTATAGTTTTTCTAGGGCTTAAAAGCCATTTTACTTTCAATTTTGATTTACCATATGTGATTGGCATTGCATGAGCAAGAGGAAATATTTAACTGTAGCCAAATGGTGTTCATTCGAACAAGATGTAACCCAGTTTATCCATAGATGAGTGTCTTGTGAATTGAAGATTGTGTTCTGCCAACAAAAGAATTTAAACAGGCTAAAAGAATGAATGCTTTGTGCCACTTTTATTTGAAGAACAAACATTTAGGATAAATGTATAGGACATTTTTCCTTGTTAGAATCGCTGTACAATCTTAACTTAGCCTTTCTTCTCAGTATTTTTCTGTGTTCATATTTGAAACTTGATTGCCCACCTGCAGATAGTTATGAGTACAACCAAAAAGTAAACCAGACCTGTAGAGTAAAATTAGCACATTAGCATCTTTGTTCAGAAGTCTTCTGTCCTTACAAATATTAACTTCCTGCTACCACAGAGAAATTAAGGAAACCTGAAGTTGGATGACATGTGAGTCAAGGTCACGAGACAGAAGTGGAAGCGGATCTCATAAACTCTTGCTCTTTCCTTCACAGCAAGACTATCTTCATCTTCCAAGTTATCTTGGTAGCTATGCTGTTATCTGATGATAAGAGGATTAAATTAGATCACCTTAAGTTTCCTATAGCATGAACATGTATCGTTCAATCTACAAAAATCTATAGGATAAAAACCTGCAAAACAGTATAAATGTCGATTGCTACGTGGGGCTGTTCACCACTAAAGTATCAGGAGTGTTGAGTATATCCACTGTAACACAGGTCATTGTTATGTCACGATTTCTTGCTTACTAGAGCAAAATAAAATTTAAGGGATAGTGTAACTTGCTTGTGATAAGAAGCTAGAACGGAGCTGCTGAATCTAATTTTAGACTGAGAAGCATTTAAGTATGATTCCTTGATGGAAATTTTGTTGAAAAAAGCCAGCAAAAGCTAAACATTTTAATCTGGTGCTGGACTGCTCCAAAGAGTTGAGGAAGTTCCTGGAGTGGCACTAGTTTTGAGCTTCTTAACTAATATAATTTAGGTGGGGCCCCCGAAACCAAATCTTAATATATTTCAGTTAAAATGCATACAGAAATACAGTGTATGTGATACTGTTTTGTGTTGTTGTAGTTTAGCATATTTGCTACACTGAAATCTTTCTAAAACGAATAAAAACACCTACTTCCTAACCTTCCTTTATGCTTGTGTTTCCTATTTCTTTTTTCCCCACTTATGTCTTGGTTGTGCTTTGTTTTTTTCTTTCATAAACCTGTACCATGACTATTTTCTTTGTAACTTCCTCTCCCTTCTTGCAACACTACATTTAATTGATGGTATTTCTTCTTTTCTCAGTGTTTTATTTGCTGCTTGTTGCCTTATGTTGGTTTTGGGTATTTTTGTTTTCCCATAAAATTTCCTTATCTTTACTCTCTGTCTCCTTTTAGTCTCTTATTTATTCCTTCCAGATAAACAACTCTGTTTCCTTTCTCACCCCAATTTTGTGAAACTGTTGGCCTGAGATCTATCCCACTTTTCTGTGTCTCTAAATTTTGGAATTCAAGCATGTGTCTAGGCGTATCTACTGCATATGTACAACTGCTTCAGACACACAGACCTGTATTAGTTAGTGGTGAATCACAGTACAAAGTTTCCTGGCAAATATAACCTGTGGCTTTACCAGTGACGGGCCTGGTAAAATTCAGATTGGGAGCTACATGTAGATGACTTTCATAGCTGTATTAAGTTATGAAGACCCACTAATTTCTTAATTCTTTTCATTATAGACTGCTACCTTTATCCTTAGGAGTAGCCCAAGGGAAGGAAGGTTTTTAACAAAATACAGAAAGTTCAGAACTCCTTCACTTTATCTGTGTTAAACTTCAGCTTTTAGAAATTTTGCCTTATGCTCTCTGGGATCAGCTTACTCAGTTGGAATCCTGATGTTTTTGGTTTGTGGAGAAGACTATTCCTTTTCCTAGGATGGGTAGCCCAGGAGCCTGGGTTCCCCTCATATGTTCTCAGTCCTCCTGCTGTAGCTTCACCGTCTCCCATGCTTGTGGGTCTTCTCTGGAAGTCTGCAGTGATCAGGGTAGAGTTAGTCTATAGCTGTGTGTACACACAGACCTCTTTTTCTCCTGGTCCTTTCATGTTTATAAAGGAGGACTTGTTTCCAATGATAAAATACAAACAGAATACTTTAAAATGCATAGTCACTAGTTAAGTCAAAGAACTTTGTTGAATTTGAGATATTTTGATGTGAATTGAGCCATTAGTGACTTGTTTTTGGAAGGCACATTGCAGCTTCTTGATAGTGATAGAAATGAAAATATAGAATAATTTGTCATACATATCAGGAAATGTAAGAGGTCTCTCAGCACAGAGGAGAAAGAAATAGTACCTGGAAGCCAGCCTGCCATCCCAGGTCCAGCTTGAGGGCATCTGTCATTTCAAGAACTGGAAGCTTTTAAGGTCAGGAGAAGAAAAGGGATCCAACACTTTCAGTCTCAACTCACAAAACTGTTGGCACTTTTAAGACACCAGATGTGTTCAACCAAGCAGTGCTCACCTTAAAGGACTTTCCAGCGTACTAAAACCATGTGGTCACCTTGAGTGTAGACATAAACTTTAAATAAGATTCAGAGATGTCTTCCAAATTAATATTTTGAAACATAAGTCCTCAAGAAAAAGATACCATGAAATGATTCTGTATTTCTCATGCTGGCAGAAGACTCTTGTATCTGCTATGTGCCGTGAACTGGGAAAAGCTCTTCCATGTAGTGAGATAGACAGGAGACTTTTGACCTAGCCTTTGTTTGATACATCAGTTACACATGAAAGATTGTAAAATATCTCTTGAATTATGTCTTCACATTCCAAGGAAAGATAATGCATCATGAAACCTCCTTGAAATATTTATATTTTAGGCATATTTATTCAGATTCCAAAGGAAATCTGAACGAGATATAGATTGTAAAAATCCCTATATAAATCTAGACCTTGGTATATGTCCTTCTGATCAAAAATTCATTATATTTATCTTGCTTTTCTTTAAAAGCCCAAAGATGATTGTAAAAATGTATGTTTTCCAGTATCAAGGAGGCAGAAATTTCTTGACTTACTATAGGTAAACAGAAAATTTGGAGTAGGTCTATGAGATCAGGAAAGTGCGAGAGAAAAAAATGACAAGAACTATAGAGGTTCAAAAAAATACAAAAAACCCTCTCCGAAATCTATCTTCAAGGGCAGTAGCAGCTATTACTTTAAGTGCAGAAAAATACTGAGATTATGTTCACAGTAGAAATTCTAGGTTAAGACTGATTAAATGGAAGTAACAAACTTTGCATTAATTCCAGAGAGTTCTTCCATGAAGACTGAGTAAGGTCATTGCTATTAAATAAATAGTGGGAGAATCTCATATAGGAAATTAAAAATGCAGATAACATTTCAATGTCTTTTTAGGTCTTTTCTAACTGAGTGTAGTTAAGCATGTAAGTTAAACTCAGTGCTGGTATGTTGGTGTATGCCTCAATGTAATAGGTGCTATCAAGAGGATTTTAGAGTAGCTTACATAGCTACATTTTTTCCTATTTATGGAGCATTAAACAATATTACTTTGTTTTTTTGGCTGTTCTAAGATGAGGAAGCGGTTGAGTGTGGTAGGTGCATTTTTCTTTTTCAATTTAACTTTTCTTTCTTAAGTTATGTTTTCACTCCATTTAATGATTTCCTTTCCTATTTTTCCTTTGTGCTTCTCAGAGGAAATTGAAGGTACATGTACAAAAGTTTCCCTGCATAGCCCAATAATTTTATTTAGAGAACATGTGTTTAGAATTAAATTGCATATAGTCCAACGTTTCTAAGAGATGTTATAATGCTTTTATATTGCCACCAAATACATTGAATCATCTTTTGAAGCAGATAAAAATACCAGAATATTCCTGGTTGCTTCATGTAAAAATCAGTAATCTGAGCTATTGTTTTAAACTGCTTTCTCTCTTTTGAACTTTTGGAAGATATGTATAGGAAAGTAGTATCATAAAATAGTATTAGCAAGACTTGGGTGGGCTGGGATGGAAAGAGATGGTTCCAACTTAATTACACAGCCACGAGTCTTGCATTTCTAATTAGTACTGAAGAATATCCTTCTCTGAGATGGTAGAAAGTTCATCTATGTAGTATCATCTTTACTGTTTTCCCTCTGAGTGTAACCGGTTACTGTTATGCTTGCAGCATATGTTAAAGTAATAGCAGCTGATCTCTTGTATTTTTTTATTTTTTTGAAGAACATTAAGAGGCCTTTGTTTATAAAGGCATTAGAAATTGTAGCTCATATTTTTGATCAAAGGGCCTCTGGCATGTAAAAATATACACTATAGTTATTTTATATCAAATGAGAGGATGTGTTTTTGATCAAAACCCTTTCTGTCTAATCCAGTGAGCCAAAACTTAAAGCTAAAGTCTGATAATGTATAATTTACAAAAAAGCTTGATTTACATCAAATATGTTTTGCTTTCTTTTAAGTGGCATCATACCTTGTATTAACTGATAAACTGTGAATAATACAGTGCTAGAATTCTTTTTAGAATGTTTGCTGTCATCACAATCTTTGCTTGAAAAGGTAAAAAGATCAGTGTGCATGCTGCAAAATTCCAGAATATCTCCAGCTAAAATATAAAACAATAAACATTGTTTTATGTTTCTAAGAAAATGTCTTATTGAAGGCTTTTAATGCTATGCTTTGTACAGTTGTCATTTTGTAAGTAATTTCTTCTGTATTTTTTGCTGGGCTTCTAACTATTCTGCTTTATTTCTTGGCTCTTATTCTGTATGCTTTTACCCTTCGTCCAGAAGATGCTGAATGTGCGGGTCACAACAGTGGATCCTATCTAGGTGAGCAATTGGTTACAAAAGACAATTTCTTACTTTCTTTCAGCTTCTTTTCCCTGGAACTACTACTTTGCTTTTGGGGGTACTCTGCATACAAATGTCCTACTCTGCATGAGAAAAGCATGAATATTAAGTTTTTAAAAATGGCTCATTGGATTTGACATAAAGGATTTATTTATTGTATGCCTTTATCTGGTTACACATAAGCTGCTAAAATACTGGTTTGATTTTTTTAAAATCAAAATTAAAAAAAAAGTAAATTTGGGAAAAATATTGACTTTTCAAGTACATTAAGTTAGCAATGTGCTTAATGAAACAAAAAGGTTATTGTATCGTGAAACATTTGAGTAAGTCTTTAAAAGACACACTTTCCGGGTTTTATCCAAGTTTTGCCTACACTTTCTTTCTTTATATCTAACAATATTGGGAGAATTCAGTTAGAATATAGAGCAAATTTACAGGCACCAGTTCTTTTTCCACATTAGAAAATAAAGCAGGTTATAACAACTCAGTAGCTTAAATTTAGCTTTAAAGCTAGTCTGAGTTCAATGTATCATTGCGGGGAATGGGGAAGAGGAGGGGAAAGAGTCCTTTGGCTTCAGCCTTAAGATTCCAAATTTCAAACAAAAGCAACATTTTAAAAAGGTGAATGTTCCATGATATGTTTCAGCTTTTTAATTTGTGCCATTTTAAAAGCTATGTAAAATTATTTTAGTTGAAACCGTCCGGAATTCTTGCCAGCTGAAGGCTGGCTGGAGCGAATTTTGTGGCAACCAGCCCTTTTCCCAAGGCTTTCATCCTCCTACTACAGGAGGAATGGGAAGAAACTTGTCAAAGTGCTTTAGTACATCCAAGCCAGTGTGCTTACTGAAACAGTCGAGACCAGTATGGTGAATTAGAGATGGTTTTCATATTGCAGTATACTGTTTTTAAATGCAGTATAGCAACTACATCAGGAACACACAAACTGCATAGCTGAAAGAACTTTGACCTCTTTCAAAAACCTTATTGTGGAATAATTTCATCACGTGTTTGTGGAACTGGTGGCCATCTGATCATGCTGAAAATAAACTTCTTACCTTTGTTAGTTAACCAACTAAATGTTCAGTTGTGAGTGTGCTGAGAAACTGGAGTATGCTTGGAAAATCATGCTTTGGATGTGATTCCATATCAAATCATCTCCTTGAAACAGAAGAGACACTTCCCTCCCCCATCTTTTCTGCTGTCTGCAAATACAGAGTGCATGAATTTTTAAGGTGAGACTATCATGGTTTTGCCATAAAGGTAGCAAAACAGAATCAGAGAATCACAGAATGTTTTGGGTTGGAAGGGACTTTAAAGATCATCTAGCTCCAACCCCCTACCATGGAGAGGGATACCTTCCACTAGACCAGCTTTCTCAAAGCCCTATCCAACCTGGCCTTGAACACTTCATTTGAACCTACTTTTTCTTGGTGCTGTAGCCCTTTCAATGAAACATTTTGTTGTGCAGTTACCAAAAAGGCTCAGTCGTCCTGGAAGGATATGTCTTGAGGAAGAAGCAACTGTTGTCCCATATGCAACCCTCCTGACCCCCCCAGAAATCAGGATGGGGTTGTGTTTACTTAGGCGACTTTACAAAATTTGTTGGAGAACTAATGTGCAGTTCAGGCCATGGTTTATGTCCTGAGAGCTTCCAGTCGGGTGCTGCCATCGGTCCAGAGATGGTACCTTCAGGCTTCTCATGCTGGGTCTGTGCTGTTGGAAGCAAGGTGTTGGAGAGGAGAGACAGCAGACAGAACGACAGGAAGAAAAAGACTTGTCTAAGGTTAGGACCAGTTTTGGGGTAAGGTCACAAGTATATTGTATGTTCACCTTCTTTTGCAATGTGGTAACAGGACAGTGATTTGTAATTCAGACTCTGATGCACTACTTGTTTCGCAAACCATTAGGAGCACCATCCTCTTAGACACATTTAGGATTGCTTTTCTCCTAAATTATTTTGCAGTTGTATTTTCTAAAGGAACAAACTGCTATGGGATAACTTCCTGTGCTAGACAAATGCCACTGCCTAAAGTGTACTAATTTGAACAAAACTTGTTGACCATCTGTGGGGAGGACACAAAGCTCTTACCTATGTGCTATGCAAGGTATAAAACTTGGATAGTCTATAAGGTAAAGGAGTCTTGGGCAAAGACACTTAATAAACCCTCTGTTAGGTGCATGGGAGCCAATACCACCGGTACAAGTACATATTCCTTCAGTCTCAAAGATACGCCTCTTCCCTGCTTGTTGCTTTTTGGGAGAGTGGTAAAACAAATATGTCTGATTTTTGAAAAACAGCTTATTTTGAATGTCCACCTATGTTTTGCAGTAGAGTTTTTTGAAGTAAATTCTGAACATCTCAATTCTTCTGAATATGCGTGTTCTTGAAAGATAGTAGACATTTATGGTACACCTTGATTACTAAGTAACTAAGAATTTCTAGGCAAGTCTCTTTGTTATCATAAATTCTTGATCAAACATACTATGCTGAAAACAAAACCTAAAACATTGTCACTGCAGATCACATCAACAAGTTCAGAGTGTTTTAATGACACCTGAATAACTATATGTTGTAACCTGTTACAAGAGCAAGGTGGGCTGAATTAGCTTAGCTGCTGTTGAAAGAGTTAACCTCTATTACCTTGTATATGTAGTTACACATATGGACAGTTAGAATGAGGTAAGTTGAAGTATGGTAAATTATTTGTATGCCTAAATTCTAGAAACAGTTTCCAAAGTATACACCAATTACTTCCTAAAACAAAAAGGAACTACTTGCTGCTTTTGATAGTATATAATCAAATCAAATGAACTACAACAATTATAATATCAATAAATGAATTTTCAGTTCATTTTATCACTTGTTATCGGTTGCATACTTGTTGGCATTTCAGTCCAGTGATTCAGGATATTCTGTGAACCTCTGACCCTTGCTGAAAGGATATGTACTTTGGACACACGTGAAGTGGTCATGAAGAGCAACGGAAGAGGCAGCTTTCAAAAGCAGAATGTCCATACCATTTGGGGTCAGATCTTTTATGTCCAAGGTTATGCTGCTGTTAATTTGAACCCCCTCTTATAAAGTGACTCGGATAAATTTAACGGTTTTTCACCAAATTCTAATATTTAAGTCACAGTATAGTGTTGTATGTTTCTGCAGTAATTTCCTGAGGAATTGCTGGGGAGAACATTGAGGTTTGTCTTTGCCAAGCTTAAATTCTAGTTACATTACTTGAACCTTTATGAACATACAGTAAATATAGATGAATATAATGTTTAGTATTCTCAATTTTATCTTAAAAATCCAGACATAAGCTATATTTTTATTAACCCTGTCTAAATGTGCAAGCTGGGAATCAGTCCAGAAGCAAGCAGAAGTCTGCTCTGTGTTTGTGCAGTTCCTGTGTAACAATAGAAATACTTAGTATACAAGCCAGTATAAAAAAATCCCAATATTTGGGGGAAGAAAAAAAAAATCCAGAAATATCTAGTAAAAATACTGTGTTCATACAAACCTAGATAATGACCATGGTACCAAACTTACTTTTGTCAGTAATAGGAACACAAAAAGTACTTTTAAATGCATTTGCAATTAGCCGGCATTTGTTCACTCTAAATTATGTAAGATTAGACTGTAGTGAAGGATATACATAATTTAAACACATACTTAAGCACTTGTTTTAATGAATGGAACTGAACAAAAGCATGTGTAAGTACTTTATGGCATTCCGAAGCCTTAGTGGTGAATTTATGAAGCATAGGTGAATTTAAATTATAATGTTTCCTATTAGTATAATTTCTCTCGTTTTGCGAAATTAACTTTATACTTTCAGGAATGTATTTGGATTTAAATTCACACAACATAGTTGCAATCTTTTGTTCGCTTCTTCTTTAGAGTGATATGATTGAATTAGCACAGCTAATGCAAGTTATATCAGCATCCTTTTTTAAAGTATTTTAAGGAAGACAGTTCATGCATTGCGTGTTCCCAGTCTGGACTTCTGTTGTGAGGTCCAAGTGGATTTCTTTATGTAAATATAAGGGTAGTGTTCTGAAATTATTAAATACGTAATGCTAGTGGTTAAAAGAATAATCACACTTTCCTGCTAGTTTTGGTTTTGGTTTTGGGGTTGGGTTTGTTTGTTTGTTTTTTTATTCTCAGAGATGTAAGTAGTTTCTCTTGGGTTGTTGTTGGACCTTAATCAAGTTTATTAGTAGTGGCTTTTGATTTTTCATTTCATGTTGAGGTTTGGAGACATCAGTAGTTTGAGAACATTTGTTCTTCGTATTTTATTCCCAGAGGCTGTTCTTATTTCACCAAATCTGTTCCATTCCACCGTTAGTTTATGGGTTTGTATGTTCAGTAAGCTTCTAGTCATGTTGCGAAAACCAGTGAGCTGGTGCAAGCTTCTCAGTGTTCAAAATTTTATGTTGCTTTAGTGACAGAATTTTCCCCTTTTATTTTGTAGTCTGCGTACTTGGCAACTAAGGTTAATATCTGCCGATATCCATATTCCACAGACATTGTAGCCTGCAGCCCCTTTCATATTCATCAGGGTTTATATTATAAAATGTTCTGGGCAAGCAATGCTTTTTTTCCCTTTGTTCTTTATAGGAATTTACTTTTAAGCTTAATCATGTTATATGACTTCATTTTCCTATTGCATATCAGTATTGGTTTTGGTTTTCCTTAGTGACTTTCACTATATTTTTAATAATGCTTGATAGTTAATTTAAGTATATGAAGTTTGGTTTTCATCTTTCCTAAACTGTAAAATGCCAACATTAGCAGAATATTTTTTGCTTGTACGTGAATGTTTTTATTGCTTGCAAGCACAATGTTGTTTCAGTTCAGTTTAATCCTTTTGTAGTTATGGCTGCCCAACATATAATGCAGTAGTAAATGCAGAGCTCATTAGTAAATATTTATTAATGGTTCTTTATAAGATAGCTTCTGAAGGTCACAATAAAACTAAGCCACATATATGAGGACATAGAATGGCAGATGTGAGAAAGAATTATGTTTCCAGGAGCACGGTAATAATATCCTAAAAATGTTGGTCTCATCCTTCCTCTCTGAACTGTGTGTTTTCCTTGGTTTGAAAGCTGCATAAAGCAAGCTTTCTTGGGTTTCTGTGTAGGGGCTTTGAGGAACAGTTAAAAGAACTTTCAAATTGACAATAGTCTTAAAGTGGCAAGGCAACCAGCATATCACACTTTTTTAATATTCAGTAATTTTACAGAGCACCTTCACCAGTACACTGCAGAGAAATAGGCACAGTGGAAATCATCTTTGTTATCTCTGCCTCCCATGTTTGTTCTTTCTAATTAATATAATAGCTTTTCCATAATGTTTAAGTCTTAGTTGAACTTGTTGTTGAACCTTCTTAATATACAGGAAACTGTTGCTATTTTCATTTACTAGTGAGTTTCAGTCACAGAAATATCAAATGTTATAATTAAGGAAATCTAGGTTAGCAGTGGAACCATATCACCTGAGGCTGTGATGCTTTGTATGCACCCTGTAAAAGTGACAACGGATGAATCCTTGCAGCCTGAAGACAGCACTGGAAGATGAAGAAAAAAAAAAAAAAAGGAAAAGATATCTGGGGTTTTGAGTTGGTTGGTTTTTTAAAAGTCTTTCAAGAGAAGAAGGAATGAAAATTCTTAAATAAACCACCACCCGGTAGTTTGGTAATGAAATCTGAATGAAGTGGATGAAGAAAAGCAGAACAAGTTACAAGTGTGCTTGCTAAAACCTAACAGCAGAGATTGAATTGATATGAAGACTTTGCAGAAAAATATTTTTCCTAAAGTTTCTGCAGCTCGACATTTAAGCTGAGGTTAAGAAGCTGTTGATAATGGCACTCTGAGACAGCTACTTGGGCACAGAGCTCTTGGAATTTGTAAGGTCCATACCAAATTGGAACAGACACAATTGGTTTAACTTCATGTGATCACTGCTCTTACCTTTTCCAGATATGTAGATTCTGGTTTTTGTGACTAAACTTTTTATTCTGTAAACTGCTTAGTAGCAAATGTGAAGAATTGTTCTTTCTCTTCCTTTTATTCTTTTGTTATTATTCTATAAAATTATTATACATAAACAAACAAACTAACCCAACATCAGAACCATTTTCAGCTTGCTTTTAGGACAGTTTTTTTTTTTTTCTTTCTAAATCTGGAGCCTTTTAGACAAGGCCTCAGGAAGGTTGTAGCTCACTTCATGTCTATATTACTAATGTTACTTTTAACCTTTCTTTATGTAACTGTCTATACAGTTAGGTATAGTTATGTGGGAAGTAAACAACCTCTTCTCATGACAGACTTCACCCTAGGGCAGACAAGACCTCCTAGATCTTGGGTGTGTAAGTGCAGTAGGGCTTTTCTGACTGCAGTCACTTCAGTGACTTCTTTAAATAATAAAACATGACTTGGTTTATTTAATTTTGGTTTCATATCTTCTGTTTTGGTCCCTTTTCTATCCCAGTCCATGTCCTTCTCAGTCTAGACATAACTGTAGCTCTCCAAAATGTCATCAGCCTTTTCTGTGGATGCTAGCTCTCCTCCTTTTTAATTAATTTCCATTTTACTTACTCATATTTTGAATATGAATTTTTCTTCCTTTTTTTGTGCATATGCATGTGTTGTAGATTCCCATAGGCATAGGGATTCATGTCAATAAATAATTTGGTTAACATCCTCTGAGATCCATGTTCTGTAATGATTTATGCCAAGAGAAGCTCTGTGTTTGCAAAATGCTAAGCCTGTAACTAAGCCTTGTAGGATTTTTCTTCAGATCTTCTTCTGAATGCTCGCAGAACTGAGTCTTGAATTTGCCATATACTAACTTTGCAGAAAAAATTGTAATATGATTAATTCTCAAACACCTAAACATAAATGCTGTTACAAGTTTATGAAAACGTGTTGCTGAAAAACCTGGGGTCATCAAAAGTTTACACGTGTTAACTGTCCTATGAAATGTTCTGGGGAAAGGGGAAAGGTGTTGGGATCTTTTCAGTGTTGAAATTGTAGTTTGTGTTTTACTTTATTACCCCCAAATAATCACATCAGTTTTACAGTCCTGCAGCAGTTCCTGTAGTTCCTTTGTAGAACAAAAGTGGTGCCGTAGAGATATCTGTAAATTGTAATATAATACAATGTAAGGGGGGGGGGTGTGGGGGTGTGCTATTCTGTTTGAAAATACATATGATTATCTCCTTTGAGAGGGCTTAAAAGTTATGTGAAATGTCCAGTCTTCTAGATGGGCACTGTAGATGTCACACTCTTGATGCAACTGTAAATGTAAATTTAGCAGGAATATTAACTTTTAATGGCATGCTAACATATCTGAAATACGGGTACCATATTGTATAAGAGGTTTCATAGTGTTTTGGAATTTAACTAACAGTGTTTGGTTTTACTTTTAAACATCTTCAGGAAAGGCTTTGTATGCTTCTTTATACTATCAGCATGGAGCTAAGCACAAAAATATTGTTCAAAGGTTAATTCTCATTAACCCTTTCAACTACCAGGTGTGTTTCTATCATATGTTGTATTTGATGTCTGTGTGCCATGGTGTTTTAATAGAAAAGCACTAAGTGTGATATGAGAGTCCAGATTGAACAAACTTCCTTGTGTATGCACACTAATGTGTAAGATACTCAAGTTATCTAGATATATTAACAACTTACTGTAATTATAGTTTGCAGCTTGTTGCAACTTATGATTTTGTTGGTAATCTTAATTTTGCAGTTCAAATGGTCACCTGATGCAGTTTAAACTGCAGGAAAATATTGTTCTAATGACCTGGCTTATTCAACATATAATACATTTTTTTTATTCCATGCACCAATCCTCCAATGTTTGGAAGAGACTGTTTTCAAGTGTTTTGAGAAGACTTACTTTCTCACTTTGAAAAAAATCCTGTTCTTATTGCAGCTGGCTTTAGAAGAAGCTTTCGCCTTAGCAGAAAAGATAAAAAAACAAACAAATCTATGTATGAGTGCAAGAAGAGTGATCAGTATGATACAGCAGACATCCCAACATATGAAGAAGTTGCAAAATATAGACGACAACCTAATGACAAATACAGGCTTGTAGTTTTGGTTGGTAAGTTGTTTTTCTTCATTTTTGACCTGATAAAACATAGGGCTGCTGATTAGTACAATGGTTACCACAAAATTATGTAAATTGGAAGGGATCTTAAGCGTCTCCTGATCTAGCCTCTCATTCAGCAGGATTAACAGTGAACTGAAAGTAGCTGATGACAACAACTTTGGGAATCTGGCTTCCTCCTGTGTCTTCTCTTGTCTTGCCATCTCACACCTCAGTAAAGAGGTGGCCTCCATCCTCTCAACAGGAGTCAGAAGGGTTCCCCTGAAAACTTCTCTAAGCTAGACAGGCCCAATTCCTTCAGCCTTTCCTGACAGATTACGTGCTTTAGCTACAAGCGCTCTTGTAGGCCCTCCACTGGCTTTGCTCCAGTTTATCAACATCTTTGCTGTAGTGCAGGGCTGATTATGGACAGAGTATTCCTCTCAGGATCTAACAAGTGGTGATTAAAAATGAAGAATAATTTCCCTCTAGCTACAGGCTAGGCTCTTGCTGATACAGCTCAGTCTTCTGTTAGCCTTAATTGCTACCAGCAATCACTGTGGACTACTCCTTAGCTCACTGCCCATCTGAACCCACAAGTCCTTTTCATCTAGGCTGCTCCCCAGCCAGTCAGTCCGCAGCATGTACTGCTGTGGAGCTTAGTCTGTCTCAGATGCAGGACTTTGTATTTGTCCTTATCAAGTTCCACAAAGTTCTGCCAGCCCATGCCTGTAGCATATGAAATTCCCTCTGAATGGAAGCCCTTGAGCAAGTCACTTGCATCACCCGTTTTGGCATCTGCAAACTTGACAAGGGCCCATTCTGTGTCTTCCTCCAGGTTATTGATTAAGGTACGAAACAGAGTATGTCCCAGGGTAGATGCCTGATGAATTCCACTTATAATGAGTCACCTAGTAGAGTACAGACTAATAACCCATTCCCTTTGAACATGGTCATCCATCCAGTTTTTCTACCTATCTAGTAGTCAACCTCTCTAGACAGGATGTCCCAGCTTGCATATAAGGATGCTTTAGGAGATCATGTTTAAAGGCTTGTTAAACTGAAGGGGGAGATATTAAAATATAGCTACTATGGTTACTATTCTGAACCTGACAGTCAAGCTGTACTAAAAAGAATTAGGTCAGCATTCTGCTCTTAGAGATCAATCATTACATTTAAAAAGAACAGAATAAATACCTGTAGTCAGCAAATACACACACACACACACACACACACACACACACACACACACACATATATATATAGTGGAAAGAAACAAAGCCATTTACTGTGTTAGAATACCTAGACAAAAGAAGAGAAAGGTAGATGAGAGGTAGACTTCTGTAGGCCAAGAACGGGTGCAAGCACAGCTGCAGAAGGCTCCAGATGTCACCCTCGGTTAGCTTTCTATCACTGCCATGGCTTCCCCACAGCATTTATTATCTAATCAAAATGCATTGCTTCAGTCTCCTAAAAAAAGTGAAAGTACATTATCTTGAATCTTTCAGAGGTAATCATTAAAGTAATAATAAGAAATGTTTCATTGCTTATTGTTTCTTTTGCAGTAGTACGTAAGCTGAGGCTTTATTAGTAAAGTTTCCTTCATTCTGAAAGCAGCAGAGCAGAGAAATACGACCCTCTACTAGGCACTGTTACAAATTATTGAGTAGCTGTGTTTTTATATTGCCCATATCCAAGGGAACGTTAAATTTAGTTTTTAATAAATAGTTTTGTCACTCTAGCACTAAAATTCAGCCACCTACTAGTGTGATCACTGTGAGATTGTGGGCTATATACAACAAGTAATAACACAGTTGAGTTGATTTTACAGTTACATCAACAGAGTGCAGTGCAAAAGTGTGATAAGTAGACATTTTATAACAAATTGCATATGTCTGATCTAAGGCATACCTAGAGATTTCATTTGATTTTTGTTGTAATAAATCAAAAGAAGAAAGTGTGCTTTTTCAGTGACAAAAGCAATTCAGAAATTTATTGCAGACTTTGGTAATTCTAATGTTTTTCTCTGGATATTAAGAGCAGCTTAAGTCTGGCCAATACCATAAAAATGTCTTGGGCAAAATGTGAAAAAACTAGCAGAGCTAAGCAATACAGGTAAAGTAGAAGTGAACACATTTAGAAAGCTTTTTTGTGTGCCAGTAGCAGCATTCAGTATAATCTGTCAAATATAATTTGGGTATTAATACCAGGAAACAAAGGGATGGATAATTCATTCATAGCTATAATTGGGGGCACTCAATACCTGTTCTGTTTTGCTAGGCCTAAATGTATAATTTACTGTTGGAAGGTTTTTTAGGTTTTGTTTTGCCCTTTTGTAGGAGGAAGGGTTTTGACAACTTTGAAACTGAACTTTCCTTTGGTTTCATTTTAAATCGGTCTAGTCCAATTTACAGAAAGCAAATTGCACACAGAGTAATTTTTAGCACCCTGCAGTGTGATGTACACTAGTCTCAAGTTCTGCTAGATGTATTAATTTGTCACAGTTTTACCTTGCCTGCAAATGTAGGTTCATTAATAAAGTCATGCTTATCCTTGGGGCTAAAATAACAGATTGTGTGAAGCAATAATGATACAGATGCTTCTGTCATGTTTTTAGTTTTTATAAATGTGATAAGTCTGCTAAAACCAAAATGATCTATCATATCACCAGTTATTTTTTGGTAATTTACTGTTCCCAGGCTGCAAACAAATCCTTGAAGTCTTACTTCACAAATATTGCCTACACCACTGTTAAGCATGATACCTGGCAGCCCTGTCAGGCAAAGGCAGAATATTTTACCATGAAACCTATTATTTAGACAATAGAATTTTCATTTACATTCATAGGGGATGAGTCCTGCTCACAAAGGATTCTGCTTCAGTAACTGTGAGGGCCAAACTAGCACAGATTTTATTTCCAAAGAGTCAGAATGGATGTGCCATGTACTATAACTTTACACAGTATAGTTTCAGCTATACTGTGTAAAGTCAGAGCTATCTGAAGGATAAAGCAAGGTCAGCAATAACAAACCCTAGGTATCTTTTCCCCAGAATGCATTCAGCTGTCTGCTGTCTCTGAATTAGACTGTCAGTACTCCCTACAAAGGTGTTATCGCTAAGAAGAAAATGAATCTGGGTCTGGAAAAGTTCCGTATTGTTATACTGCTTACATTAAAAAAAAAATCCATCACTCCTGGTTTTATCACGAAAGAGCTATGTGAGGGCCAGGTCTGTCTCAGAGCAGCAGAGTAGCCAACAGAAGTGGCTCCTAACTCTCCCTGTTTCCTGAATTGCCATTAAACACGTGTTCCGTAGTGGCTTATAGAGACTTAATAGAGCTATAGCAGTAGTGCAGGAAAGTGGCCTCCCATGGCCATGCTACTTCAGGTAACCTATCCCGACAATGAAGAAAGACACCTCCAATGGCCATCTCTGTTAAACCTTCCAGGTTGAACGCACGGGTGGGTTAGCATGGGTTAGGAGTGAATGTATAGGATATAACACATTGCCTAGCCTTGAGCACGAGAGCATGAACATAAACTTACTGATCCTGCTTCAGTGAATGACAAATCTCAGAAGTACACTCCCACTACTAGTTATAGTTTACTGTAACTCAAAAAAAAATGAGGTTCTACTTTTCTCTATTGAGCTACAGTCAGACATGCATATGCAGTGATTGCATTATAGTGATCAGTTGTACTAGTAATTGAGATGCAGAGCCTCTGTCAAGGCATGCTTTCTACATGGTCTTTATGATCCCAGCAGGGATGTTATCACCTAATTCCCAAAATCTTTTCTGGAAGATTGGTAGACTTCTAGGAGCTCAGTATGTGTGTATGAGTGAAGAATGGCTGGTTGGGTTAAATCCTCTGAGACCTGAACGTACATCAAATAGGTTTTTCAATTTCCTTCAGACATGTCTGAATAATACAAAATGTAATGCAAGTTTTAATGATTGGTGGTTTAGTTCTGCTAATGTCCCTCAATAAAGGAAGGCAGGCACTACAGTCCTTTTGTGCAGGATTTGACCATTACTTAGCTTACATGGCTCAACATGCAACAGCAAGCAACATAAATATTCCTTGAAAAAAATAAAGTATCTCTAAAGCTACCACCCTAACACTAAATATTGCTGCCTGGGGTGATGTATAGTAAACCAAAACTATGCTACAGTCATGGATCCCTCATGCCTGGCATTTTGCTATAGGAATCTGGATTGTCCTTTTCAATCCTGATGCTTTATTTTCTTCTTGAGTTCAAATTGCAGTAAGATTCACAAGTATTAGAAACTGGCATCCTTCTCTGCTGCATCAAAATGAAAAGAATATTCAGAATAGAAGCATATATTACACTTGGGAGATGTAGTATAAAGATCAGCATAATGGATGGTGTTGCTAATTAGGAATCAGCCTTCAGCATCCATATGCCACGGTTAGAACTTAAGAAGACGACAGCACTGCAAAAGAATTTACACCTTTCAGTAGTTAAAGAGGATTTTAAAACAGCAATCTGGAATTGGAGACGCAGTAGTTGTGAGGTTGTGGTCTGGAAACAGATTTGATGTAAGTTTCCAAAGCATCTGTCACAGGAAGCGGAGCCTGGATTCTTTATATATAAATAGAGCTAAAAGCATATTGTTGATTTGACAGCATATAGACTGAGGAAATAATATTTGTGTAGATTTGATGGGAAACACTTTTTGCTTGGAAGGCATACAGTGATTTTTAAAATTATAACTGCACTTGTTTCATTCTGCCTTGCTAGGAAATCTTTAGAATTTTAATTATTTTTCCTGTAAGAATCCATATTTGCCTTAAGTAGCTAAATTATTAAAAAAAGATTATTTTTTTTTAAATAAGGACAGAAGTAATGCCATTATCTACATAACACATTACTTTCCTCTGCAGACATGCACCAGTAGAGGCTGCTGTACACCATATTAAATAAACATTTATACGTACTGATAGATTAATTTACAGGCAGGTCAGAGATGAAACTTGAAATGTAGTTGTGTATTTAACTTACATAAACATATAAAAAACTATAAATGCAGAACCTCTAAGATTTTACAGAGAGACCATAGTCTGGGAGCAGCAGCAAAGTAGCAAGCATTTGCTTTTCATCATTGTGTGTTTCCAGCTTCAGACAGGACAGATGGATAGTAATTTTTACAAACAGGCACCTGAAGGTGCCGAAGCATCAGTCTTTGCTTTCTGACTCTCACTAGTAATTAACCAGTCCATCACTACTTCAATACAATGTTTATTAAGTTTTTTATTTCTAATGTTTAAAATGTCTCTGTTAAGAAGCACTCCATGCGTAAACATGCCACTTTTACTAGAACAGCAAGAATTTTCCTTAAAACCACATGTATTATCCTTTTATTGTTTGGGATGTGGTTCCAATGACTCACTCTCCTCTGCATTCTGTTCTTGACCGACCTGGCTGTGCAGAAATGAAGTGACTGCACTGTCAGAGACACATGAGCATGAAGAGCTGAGCTATCTTCACACACACATCATCGTCCCTCCACAAAGGGGGCCAGGCAGGCTGGAACCCTGCATGAAGGGCTCCTGGGGGCAGGCAGCATTTGCCCGTGGAGCCTTTGAGACCTCACAGGACAGAGTGCTCTCCTTAGACCTACAGCACAACAGGCAAATGGCTAAGGATTAGGAATGGCCTAAAAGCCAAAAAGGAGCATCTGGTCAATAGCTTCTAGGACAGCAGTACTCAAATGGAGGTGGAGGAGATGGGTCAAAAATATTCCATGCAGTCTTTGTTTCTTCCTGCCATCCTCTTTCCAAGAGTGGTCTCTCTTTGGCAGCCGTGTGAGGAAGGAAACATTTGCTTTGGACCAGTTCAGACAGCAGGCAGGAGACAAGCATATTTTAAAAGAAAATCAACAACAAAAAAAGAAACCCAAACATCCCAAATGGGCTGTGACCTGGGGAGTGTTGTCCCTTCCTTTCTCCCCCTGCGCGATGCCACCCTCACACTGTCAAAAGGTGGATGGTTGTCAAAAAGAGTTACAGCCAGACAGAGGCCAGGCAGTATTCCTCCCTGGTTCCAGGTCTGGAAGGTGCTCCCAGGCCTATGGGGAGAAGGTTGGGAGCATTGTCTTCAGGGGAGTCTGGTGCAGACAGGGGATGCAGCAGCTGGAGGGAAGTGAGGAAAAGGCTGTGCTGACACCTGGGGTGCAGAGGCTTTACTGGGACTTTGTGTGCCAGCTGGGGTCCTCTAGTGCATGAGTTGGGGATATTCTGGCAAAGTGAACAGTCCAACCAGGTTTTGTGCTGGAAGGCTGCAGGTTAGGGTGTGGGGTCTCTAGTAGTGCTGAGGGTGAAGATGGGTGCACACTGAAGGTAGTTGCTGTAGAAAAGAAAGTTAGCTTTGCTGTCAGATTTTTCCCTGGTAATAAAGTCGGAGCAGAGCAACTGCAAATACATCACCTGAAATTTGTCAGTGCAGAGGCTTGAACCATGGGCGTTTCCAAAGGACTGATTAAAAGCCAGTATATATAACAGCTATATGCTACATAGTCTTAAGCCGAGAGAGTGCATATACCTGACTATGAGAGAGAACTGGCTGCTGGGAAACAGCACGATTTCTTTCTTTCAGGTCCTGTAGGGGTTGGGCTGAATGAACTTAAACGGAAATTGCTGATCAGCGACACCCAGCATTACGGGGTAACAGTGCCACGTAAGTAAAAATACACTTCTATTCTCCTAATGCGAAACTCGCATTGTTATCCTTTATCATTGCATTACCTTAAGGCACTTTCAAATTTGGGTCTCTAAATGCATGCCTGGCATCCAGATTACGTTTCTAATTTTTAAAAGTGCTGCTGCAGTTGTATTTTAAATAGTATTGATTAAACTGATAGGACATTTTGGCTCAGAGGCATTGCAGGAGACCTTTAGTACAAGTTTAACGTGATTGATGTCAGCGAGGTTTAGTAAATGAAACTCAGCTGAAGAACACCCTGGATTTGGCTGTAAAAAAGTGAAATGTACTCTACAGTGCTTGCTTTCAGCAAAATGACCTTTGTATATTAGGTTGAAAATGAAGACTGATGATAAACAGTTTGATCCTGTGAATAAATTCATTAAATCCCTTTGATTAGCTTTAGGAAAGTTGATTTGGGGGTTTATTTTTCCTCTTTCCCCTTATCTAAGTAGCATGATTTTTATAACATTGAATAACATTGTGCTATATTAACTTCTATAGCACTTCACTGGGTTTTCTTTAATGTGGAGGACTTGACAGTTCCAGACTTCTGTTCCTTGGATTGCTTTCTACTTGTACTTGTGCTTCCTATACAGGATCTTTGAAAAATACAGGTCCAACATTCTGAATCTGGGAGATACTGTCACAGGTTTCGTTCAAGTATAGGTTTTCTATACAGTGTATATATGTGAATCAATTTTAATATAGTATATGTATGAATGAAAAATTAATACATTTGGGTTTTGGAAGTCATTTCTTTTGCACATATTTGTTTCAGCTGGGTATTGAAAACAACAACAAAAAAGTGCCAGATGTTCCCAAATATTTAACACATATAATCAGTTATTTGCCCAGAATTATTTCTCAAAAAAAGTGCCAGAATTCATCAAGCTGCCTTTCTCTTTTCTCTTCCAAATTTATGGTTATAGTTTAAAACAAGCACATAAAGAAGCCCCTCTCCCTGAAATGCATAAGTCAGGACTTGCAGGGAAAACTGGGGTTTTTGTCTTGGAAATGCTCCTCTTTGTGTCAGCCTAAGGAGAACTTGATATCAGATGGCTTTTCAAACTGTTACTGCAACCAAGTTTTGTAATGTTCATATGCAAGGAAGAATACATGATGCTGTAACAGGCAACCTATATTAAATAGGACTTCTGAATGAGTTTGTTAACTGTAAGCAGCAGCCCCACAAGCAAACTCTTTATACCTGGTACTTCAGGGAAAGTGAGAAGTGCAAATACCACAAAGCTATTGAAAGAAAAAGGCATTTGATTTTGACACCAGAAAAAGAAAAGCACTAACCCATAAAATTCACCCCCCATTTTTTTACTATCATGTTTTACATACCACAGCTACAAGTGTTGTTAATGAACATAATATTTTATAAATCAGGTTGGTGAGCTTTGTTTCCCTTTATGGTCTCATATGCTAATACACTTAACAAGTGGCAAGGCTGGAGTAATTGTTACAGACTGCTGCTCCCTTTATTATTCATCTGTCCTCATTTTATTGGATTTTTCCACTAGTTAATAAAAATGATAATCAGATACTTGTCCAGTAGGGCTTTTGCTACTTTTCCTGCATGCTTTTAAAACTGAATCCTGTCATGTGCTTGTGTGCTGCCTACCAGATCCAGAGCAGCTTCAGGCCCATCAAAAGTGAGGGAGCTGCTACACTTAATACTGCACAAGGGTTGTGTGCTTTTCAGTGTTTCCTGAACTGGTTTGCATTATACTGTTTTGTGCATCTTTCCTTTATTTTTCCTTCATTTGCTCAAACTGCAGACACTACCCGTCCAAGGAGAAGCCAAGAAAGTGACGGTGTTGAATACACTTTCATTTCCAAGCACTTGTTTGAGACAGACGTACAGAATAACAAGTATGTCAACAAGATTTAAAGCAGAACTGTAGTAAAAACAATGGCTTTAATATAAAATAGGGCTGGTTGTATTTTTAGATAAGAAATCAAAGTCAGTATAAGTTGCAGTGTTTTGAGGATGTGTTAAAATCACATTTTGATATATAAGCAGCTGGCAAAAACATAGAGCAAAAAAAAGCAGTATGTGAAAACACAACTGTTTCTAAGCTTCTAAGTAGTTTCAGTACTTAAGCTCGTGAAGAGAAGACACTGAAATTGTAGGTGTTAAGGATGGGCGAACACTCTTAATAGAGCATCATCTGCATCTGTCATAGTAGTAAAGCATTGCAGCCCGGGGTGGGAGGGAGGGCCTGAAAGTGCTGCAAACGTGCCTGAGTCAATGTTTGTGTAGTTCTGCTCTCTTTCAGGCCAGGCACTTCCTCTGCTTTTGAGTTTAGAGATCTACAATGAAGCTCCTGCCTGTAAAGCCTCGAGAGATTAAAATAAGATGAAGACAATGGTAGCATCGTGCTCTCCAGCAGCCTGTAAAAAAACTGTAGCTTGAAATTCTGCCCCAGTGTTTCAGAGGGCAAAAGTGTATTAGACACAAAGCTGTGGGTTTTATTGAAACTTCAAACTGCGCTTTGCTTTTTTGGCAAATAGCGCTTCTACTTTTATAGCACGTAACCAGCCGCCTTGGTTCCATTAGCACCATTGTCGCTCCTCCTCCTCTTCTGAGACAGAGAATTTGGATATTCTGTAGTGTGCAATGAAATTTCAGTAGTTTCTATTGTTTAGCTTATCCACTGTTTTATTGCATTGCATTAGTTCAGAAAAAGAGGTGATGGAAAACATTAGTGGGCTGTTGGAGTACAGTACTTTTTTCTCTTGAACTGTAATACAAGCAGGTGTTACTGATTTGAAAGTGGGAAAGTAGAAGATTTCTTAAAATTGACATGCTGAAGTACTTGACAGCATTTCCTTTATAAAACACGGTAAAACTCTTATGTAAAGTAAAATATTTTTGCTCCTGAATTAGATCTTATAAAGCAAACTGATAATTTCTGTCTTTTTTCTGGAGAAAATAGAAATGATTCCAGTTGTTCTCACCTTCTGACACAGGTTTATTGAGTACGGCGAGTATAAGAACAACTACTACGGCACAAGTTTAGACTCTGTTCGATCAGTTCTAGCTAAAAACAAAGTTTGTTTGTTGGATGTGCAGCCTCATGTAAGTAAGGACTTCTTTTGGAATCTTATAGTTCCCCATATTGCATATTGGGATTCCAGGAAAAATATTGTTTCTAAAAAGGAATATTTAATTCCATGCTGAATGACTGTTGAGTGGGTTGGCTGGCTACCTTCATCCACAGCAAGGCTCTCTGAAAGGAGGGGAAGGAAACTTCAATACTTATTGGCAAGTATTCAGCTTGGTAATTAAGTGAATTGAAAGCCTGAGGCATACTACCAAAGATCTAATTACAAAATGCTCCTATATTTCCCGTCCTCTTTCTGATGTCTGGGTTAGAGGTTTTCTCTCAAACTTCAGTTTCAGAATGACTTTGAGCTATCACCCAGGCCAGCAGCTCTCTTTCAGATGTTTAACCAGACCATTCATGCCAAGGGTTTCCACATAGGGTGGACATGAGTCAAGGAACGCACTAAATGTGATGTTGGCTGGATAATTGCTAAGAACATTCCTCTCTAAAGCATTTGTTCTTGCATTGACCCCGTCTTTCAACCCTGCTGAACAGCTCCACTGGGAATTTTTATGCTACTAATAACCACAATGCTTCCAGGAGCTGGACTAGTTTGTATAAACCCAGCCAAAGTATTTCTTCTCCAGGGGTGGCTAGCCCATGACTTCTGAACCCCGGCAGCTTGTGAACAGCTCCTGGGGCAGTTTAGACACGGGGCTGTGCCCTAGGAGCAGGGCAGGGGGCTGCACTGAAGGAGGAGCACCTGGGGAACCCAGACCTTGTGCAAGGGGAGGAAGGAGCTGGGCAGGGGCTCCTGCTCTGCAAGATCCTTGCCTGTCCAGGACGGGCCTGTTTTCCAGAGAGGCACTTAATTTTGTTGGGGACCCAAGCTTGTGAACTATTCTGGGATCCCATTATTCAACATGGCGTTTTCCTAAGGGACCTGGCAGTGTGAACAGGACGCAAAGCTTCTGCCAGCCCTACTTCACACTAAGCTGCTGGCTATCCCTGCTTCACTCTGTGCTGTAGACCTACCTCTAGTTCCATATGTAGCATTACTTGACTTGCTTAGGAAGAGCGAATAGCATGGGGTTGTGTGGTGGACACACAATACTGAAGAGAAAAATCATTGACCTGTTGTGACTGAGTGTCACAGACACCTTCCACTACTTTTCATGGGTACAGAGGTATTATTCCTGCTGTGTTGAACTTTTCCTTCTCTCCTGAACACCCTGCTGCTCCCATCCATCCTCCCGCTGGCAGTGGCACTGTGGTAGACAGCGCAGCCTCTGCTGAACTGATGGGATTTACCAGCAGCCCATGTGGAAATCAAGAGACATGGTCACCTTTGGAGAAAGGTTTTTCTTACTATCCATATGAAAATTCTCCTCACATTAATCAATGCCTATCAGCAGAACAGGATGGCAGTAAATGAAAAATAGCCTTCTAGCAGTGCTTTATGGGTTTATTTGGGTTATTGGAGTGTTTCTTTTGTTACGGTAAATTCCACTGTGCAAAATAAACTAATTAATTAAAAATCTTCCCTCTTCCCAGACTGTGAAACACTTACGGACATATGAATTTAAACCATTTGTTATATTTATAAAGCCTCCATCACTTGACCGTTTGAGAGAAACCAGAAAAAATGCCAAGATTATTTCAAGTAAAGATGATAAGGGAACTGCAAAACCCTTTACAGTAAGTGCATTCAGACATGGTAAAACGTGCAAACTTGTTCAGAGTTTCATTGTAGTGGTTTGCCTTGAAAATAAAGGTCATCAGTGGATCTCATCAACAGTACTTGTCAGGGCTTGCATGTAGTTTCTTCTTGTTTCCCAACCTCTCACACGTCACAGGTACTGTGGTGTTTTTATTGTTTGTGGTATTTACATTTCTGTGGTCCTCTGATTTTATGTCATTGAAGAAGCCCCAGAATGCAAGTATATGTTTGTAAGAAATACCACTGTGGGTTTCCTGTCAAAAATTTGCATCTGGACTTACATGTTTCTATTCACATATATGAATTTCCTGGTTTTCTCAAGTGTATTATTGGGTCTAAATTCAGAGGAAAGCTCAAATATAAAGCAACAATTAAAAAAAAGTAATGCTACTTTAATAAAAAAGGTATTTGTGGATAAGGTAAAGCATTTTTAAAATGTTATAAGGAAATGAGAGGAGAACAGTCTAAGCAAGTAACAAATGCTGCTTTTTGACAATAAAGTCAGATTACCCAACAGTAACTTAATTACTTCTTTGAAGTACAATGAAAACTTGTTTCAGTTGAAGCTAAAGTAAAGCTGATCATCATTAGACTATCTACATTTATTTTATCATTTTCCCTTGTTCAGATGTTATTTAGTATTTTTTAGATTTAGTTTCAGAGTCACAGATGTAGTCATCTTCTGTATTTGTGTGGAACAGGCGTTTGAAATAGTTTGGAGAATTATGTGCTAGAAGAATATCTTCTATAGCATATAAAATGTAAGAGGAGTTCATTCTGAAGAATAGCCTTCAGGATATTGCTTAGTTAGGGTGGGATTAATCTCTCAGTGTTATGTAAATAATTAAATTACTAAGATTTGTTCCCTCCCCAAAAATGAAGAGGAATCCACTGAGCCGTATCAAACCAGGCATATACAGCTTCTACCAAGCTGTTAGAAGAATAAAGGCTGTGCTGTAATACAGGGCATGCTAATAGCAAGCTGAGACTCGAGTAGTAAAGCTTTATATATATCACCAAGGTAAACAGCTAGAAATGTTTTCCACTGGTACTGCTAACAGAAATTGTCTCTGTAATTACTATGCGGTGACTAATTGTGTCACTGCAAGGGGAGAGATGAAAGAGTTGCCTATTGAGCAAAGTCTATTTGTGAGAATGCTCTCTGAGATCACTTGTAATGGTAATTTCTATGGTTATTCTATTAGAGGTACAGTTTACATCTCTTGATGAGATGAGAAGTAAGCAGTGAGCTTTGAGTTTACCACGGAAGGGGTTAACGTGATGTTGCTGCGGACTGACAATGCCTTGCACTGATCTTACTAGGAAGAAGATTTTCATGAAATGATCAAATCTGCCCACGTGATGGAGAGCCAGTATGGGCACCTTTTTGATAAGGTGATAGTCAATGACGACCTCGCTACGGCTTACAGTGAGCTTAAAACAACATTTGACAGGTTGGAGACTGAGACCTTCTGGGTTCCCGTCAGCTGGCTACATTCGTAAGAACATTTCAAGTAGATAAATACCTGCTGTTGTCGCAGCACCTAAGTACAGGCTGTGGTTAGGAATTACTCCATGGCCTTTTTCTTGGTAGGAGGGTACACAGCAGGTACACTCTTTATCCACTTGGAACTGGTCTTGTTTTCCTGTCCTCCTGCCCATGATTTTAGGGGCAGAACAATCAGATTAAACTGAAATCTCACTGTGCTCTATAAAGTGAGCTAGTGCTAGTGTAACAAAACTGCCAAACACCTCTTTATCATCATCTGTGTATTTCCAAGGTCAGTTTTTTTAATGGAGAGTTTGCAGAAGATACTAATGAATACTAGAGAGCAGCACTTTGATGGTTTTAAGCATAAATGCTCCCATAAAGAGCACTTGGAAGTTATTACCCCTTAAGTGCTTGAGAGAACTGAAATAGGGAAAAGTGACCAACATTTTTATGAGGAAGACATCATAGTTTTAATTACATATCAAGATAAGTGTTCTACTTTTCTAGATGTGAATCTTGTCTTATATGTACAGAATGATTTTAATATTCCTTTGCACTTACACAGTCATGGAAAGAAAGATGTATTTGGTGGCTTAATTGTGAAATACTCTGCTGTGAGCATGCATGGATTGAAAATACGTTCATGCGTGCTTTTTGGCACAACAAAGGAAACTCATTGCAATATTTATTTAAATAAGGAAAAACAGGAGTCACTATGTATATAACTTCAGAGTCTTTGGGATTAATCTTCTGTAAAATCGGTCGCAAAACAATATGCATAGCAAAAAAGTAAAGAGCATCTTTCTTTTTTCCCCCTTTAAATTTATTCCAAATATTTTTGGCATCCTTTAGAACAGTTTTCCCATCAGAATTTTTCAAACAATTAGTGAAGAAACCTTGGAAATCTGGGAATTAGTCACAAGAGATTAATTCCTCCTATTGTTTATTATCTAGTGATACTTCTTAGTAGTATAACAGATATTTTGTCTCCACTCAGATCAGTGCTGTAGACTTCACTGTAAAATATAACCTTGTCACTGGTCAGGCACAGTTGGAAACCTCGTTTTACAATTTAATGTGGCAATGTAAGCAAATGTATATTAGATGATGTATTTTTAACATAGATAATTTGGTATTTTTCTTTCTTTACTACTGATATGCAGGAAATGAGTACAGCTGTAAAGACCAAGTTACACCTGTGTGTTGTGTTGTGAATGTCTTGTAAGTACAGAATGTGTATAGGAACTTGCTGACTTCTGTTCATCCCATCTGTGGCATTCAAACAGGAAACCATCATTTCATGTTAATCTGTAAAGAGAATATAGCTGTCTTGTTTAAAGAATAAAGAATTTAGTGAAACTTTATATATTTATGAAAGGGTTGAAAAGGGATGTTAAGTTTTTAAATTTCTTGTCAATGTGATCATTTATTAAAGAGAATTATTAAGTCTGTAATTTGAAACACTGTCTCTGTAAATGGAGCTCAACATTCCATGTAAATATTTTATTTCAGTTCATATGCTGATACAGCCATCAGATTTTGCAGTTTTATTCTGAATGTGTATTTAATGTGTGGGTCATCGCATTTGGCTTAGAGTTGTGTGAAACAAATGAAACGCAAGCAACAACGGCAAAATTCCTAGGAGTCTGGAAATGTTTATGCAAGAGTTACAGATGTACTGAATCCCAGTACGGATACACGCTCTGCTTCAACAGCTATAATATAACTTTTGTCAAATTTCACCATTTTCATGGTGGACTTAAACTTTTTTTGTAGCATAAATAGCATTTTGATGATTAAATTAATTGCATGGAGATTATGCAAGTTGAGAAAACTTTTTCTACTTTTTGTTTAATTATTATTGAAAATCAAACTCTTTTTCAGGGGATCTGGAATTCAGCCAGTCTGTTTGCCTGCAAGATGCCGAGTGCCTTCGCCACCTCTTGCAACACAAACTGAGAGGGCACTCAGCATGTCTCAGGATCTGGCCATTTCCAACAAGAGGGGCTTTAGTCCTTATTGAAACACTCTTAATGCTGCTTCCAACCTGGGCTGTCTCAGAACATTAGTGTATGATAATGATCACATGAAAGACCTGCTTTTCTGTTTAAGAAATAGATGCTAGAATAATCTGCAAACTGCCTGGTAGAGATAGATCTGGCTGTCCTGCAGGCTGTTTTTCTTGTCCTTTTGAAATTAATGTAATTCCCATTCCTGGGTCAGTGTGGTCTAAGAGGACTCAGCCAGGTTGGACGGGGCTTTGAGCAACCTGGTCTAGTGGAAGGTGTCATTGCCCACAGCAGGGGGGTTGGAACTGGATAATCTTTGAGGTCTCTTCCAACCTAAACCATGCTGTGATTCTGTGACCTGCACAACTTTTCTGTGCTGGGCAGCAGTAAGCAGCATGGTGCTTTGCTGCATTCACATAGACACTGATCCTCTGATCCTCAGCACAGTCCTGGCAGGGGTTTCCTAGATGGATGGCTGCCTTCCTCATCTTCAAGCCAGGAGCTAATTCCCAGATTGTGACACCTGCAAAAGAAAGGGAATCACAAAAACATAAACCCAACCAACCGAGTAAAATGTGCACAGGGACTTCAACGAGTGAGAAATAATTTTAATTCAATTACTAGATGGCTCTTGAAAATCAACATTATTGCAGTGTTAGCTTAAAATAAATAATGATCAAAGCCACTGCTTTCCATGAGGCAGGCAAAGATGGGACCAGGCCAAGGCACAAAAAATGTCTTAGCCCAACAGTTTCAACAGGACAGGAGCCTGCTTATCATGATGGATGCTGAGCCCATGCGCTGAACTGTTCTGGGATACCAAGGGGGGGCGGGATTGTTCCTTTGACTCCTAAGAATTTGGGAATGAAGACAACTAAACATGTTTCCAATATTCCACATATTCAAGTTGTGCTGTGTGGGTTTTTAGAGAACTGTATGTTTTGACAGTCAAGTCCAGATGTTTTTATTGTGTTTTAGCTGTTTGTCATAGTCCAACAAATGGTAGCATTTTTTAATATTGTACCAAGCTCTATACTTGAATTTGCCACCAGGTCCTTGGTTGATGTCTTACCTGAAATCTGATCTTACCTTCTTATGCAAAACAATAAATTATTGATACATCACTGAAGGTGTTTTTTCTTTATTGTAAATTGCACCATAACATACAGGCTTTTTGAAAAGGTGAAATGCCCAAGTAGTAAGTTATTTCATAGGTTTATTAACAGTTGTGCTCCAATTATCTTTAAATGGGAAAATAAAGCAACCTGAAACAGGGACTAAAATACTTAATTTTTACTTTTCATTGCCAAATTCTCCTTCAGAATGGATGTTTACCCTTTCCTGCAGCCCACCCCAAAATAAGCCATTTTCTTTCTGAGGCAGAAAGCTTAAGTCAGTGGGTCAGTGCTTAGAGTGCTATCCAAGTTACGGACTCGGAGTGCTTCATTGGACACATATACTCCTAGGCCACTGCATGCCCCACAGGAGGTTGTGTTCATTTGTAGGACTCAAAGTAATGCTTAAACGAAGTCACTTTTTGCAATGTTTTATGTCTTTTCTAGAAAAAAAAGAAAAAAGCCTAACACATAGTAGGATTAGAGAGGAGACTTTTAAGCCCTCTCTGTTTTGTTTCAGTGCAGTATTCTGCATTTCCCACGTGTACTTAGGTTCAGGTTTCTACTGTGCATGGAGAATTATTCCTCAGTAAAGCTCATATTTACTTTTGGTTAGATTGTTTCAAAGGATGAATAGCTTCTTCAGAGATTCAAAGTTATAATCTAAATGTATTTTTTTTATTGCGGTGTCTACAGTCATTTCACCACAGGATTAAGAGTTTTCTGTGCATCAGAGCTTAAAATCATTTGTATTTGCAGTTTGCCCAAGAACCTTTTGCTCTCAAAGTCATTAAGTGTTTATCATATGTTAGCATGATTAATGTGTGATACGAAGCATTCAACAGGAAAATGTCCGAACGCTAAATTGAAGGAGCACAGTGAATGTAGTTGTTGTTTAAGAATTCTGGTGCTAGATAACGGTTAAAGATTTCAGCAGGAACATGCACAAAAACATTTGGAAACAGTTAAAGTCTGGTCTTAAATTTTGTCTTATGTTAAATGACAGTACAAATGAGAGAATTTGGAGCTCTAGACAGCTGGAGATTTTTCCCCTCTTGGTATCTGTGTCTGAAATACAAGTTGGATATTTGGAAGACTGTATGGAATGATTTTACATCTCTATAATAAAATGCTATGGTATTTTGTGTAGCTGACATCCAACATTTTAACAAAGAGGGTAAATCCTTATGATTACCGAGACTTTTCTATTTTTCTCTATTTCAGTTGTACACGTATGCCTGTTTAAAAATTTTTAAAGACTTAATGCACAGAGCTGCCAGCCACAGGTTTCAGCGTATGAATGGAGGGAAACATCTTCAGGATTTCTAAAAGGCTTCAAATGGCACAAAAAAAACCACGTTTGAAAGCTTCTTGATAAGAAATAAAAGAGAGAAAAGTAGGTCACAATGTCTTTTGTAATTAGATCTGTTTCTTTTCAATAGCCATATTCATAGTCATGACTTGAATACACTAAAAAATGAAGACATGTTGTAATTTTCCTCAAGTGAAATTTAGGTTCTGTAGGATTATACACAGGCTCATGGAAGCTTAGTTTTAAGAGATTAGGTACATGTTTTAAAGGTCTGTGGGTATGGCAGAGAAAGACTGAGAATGTTACAAATGCTAGTGCTACCCTAGAAATGCATCTTTGTTTTTGTAAGTCACTGAACAAGGAGGTTGGCAAGTTGGCTGTGAATGTTCTGTGGTTTCTGTTCCCTCCTTGGTAAATATCAATAAGCGCCAGTAAATCCTTATTGGTTAGCAAAGCCAAAATTGTTGGCATTATGGAGAGTTGAAATGTAGTACCCAGAAAGAGTACTCCACATCCTGGTGATGTTGGCAGAGCTCTTGCTTTACTTTCTTCTGGTTTTGTTAACTTGTACAGCAACAGTACAGTGATCACAGCTTTAACGTGAACTTAACAAACTCTATTTAATCACTGGCAATCTCATTCTGGTTTTGTCTCTTGGCTCTCATAGAGCTTTAGTTTAGTAATCTCAATCATACAAAGGGTAGAAAGGGATAACGACTTGTCTTGGAAAATAGACACTAAAAATCTGGTACAAGGACATTTTTTACCTCCTTCCCAACAGATTCTTGAGGTGATGTGTTTCCGCAACAGAGGTGAAGAGCTAGCACGCGATCAAGATGGAGAATCACATGAACAGTGTTTTGTCCCATGAAAACAGAACTGCTCCAAGAGATACCTGTGGTACAAAAGACCAGGAGCAATTTTAAATCTCAAGCCACCAGCGTTGGCTTCAGGGGCTCTTGTTTAAGAAAATGCCATCTGGGAGCAGTTCCGCTTGTTTTCTGTGTGACCTTGGACACCTCGTGGTGCGTCCCCTCCCTTTCCTAGATTTGCATTACCGACTTATTTTTAAGCACCAATGATTCCTTGAAATTAGCCTAGTCTTCAAGTGGTGGGAGTAGTCATGTTTCATGATCAAGGTGCACATTTATGATGGAGGCAACTGCAGAGATGGAAGCAGGTGTTGAGACCACTCCATAATGCATGCAGGCCCTTTCACATTGTATTCTCTGAGATCTTTGCATACCCACGTATGGGTTATGCTTCCCCATAAAACCTACTTTGATGTAGCTTCTGGAGCCATACTCCCAAGTACAGACTGGCCTATGTTAGGCACGTTATGAACACGGAACAAAGATGTAGTCCCAGGTTCAAAGAAGCTCATAAAAAAGTCAGATCACAGAACAGTGCAGACCAGCAAGAAGGTGTAAAGAGATCCAGTGAGCACAACTCCTGTTATCAACTGGCACTGAAGGCTGTGCTGGCACAGTAGGGTAGTTAGGTCTGGGATTCAGCGTATCACAAGAGGGTGAAATGTTTCAGGGGCTTGCTGGCCAGGCTTCAGCCCTTTCTGGGTCCAGGCACAGCTGAGGGGTAGCAAAAGGTTGGTCCTAGGAGCTGTGAGGCCAGTTTGACTGCAGGAAAGAATTTAGCTGTGTCTGTATGAGCTGTGCTTTGCCTCTCCTTCAGAGCAAGAACAACAGGCCTTGGCCCATTTTAGTGACTGGTGCAGATGGAGGCAGCATGTTTAATGTTCCATTTGCAGTTCTGGCTACCATTGATAGTAAAGCACGAAAGGAGTCTGGTGGGTTTTTCTGTTGTTGAAAACTGACCTAAAAGCTTTGTTATTATTGGTGCTATCTGGGTAGTATGAAAAAGCAGCTTCGGTTATTGGCCCTGCTGGGGTATTATTCCAGATGTTTTTCTTTACACAGCTGTTAAGCAGGAAGTAGAACCAAAACCAAAGATTGATTTGAACCATTGTTTTGTCAAAAACCAGAACTGAATCTGAATTATTGTCTTCTCTTGACTGCATTGAATTCAAACCATCATTGCCCCCAGCTGGACCCAGCCCCGGCTCAAACAAAACTGAACAAAGCACAGACTCTGACCGCACTTCTGAATAGGTGAGACTTTGAAGGCTGAGTCTGCATCTTGTTACAGTTGCAGCTGATGTTACCTTTCTGCCAATAGCAACTTTGTTTTATTGTGCATGTGTGCATATGCATATATGTTTATGTATTTACCAAGTGGTGTGGTGTATACCCTTTTATTTAAATGAAAAAAGCAGGCTTATAAAACCAATGTTTACTGCTTAATTGGAAGATTAATGACAGGCTGTAGAAGTCTACTGGTATAATAACAAAGTTTTAGCAAATAGATGCGTGGTTCAGTGCTGGCACGACTCTTGCAGATCGCAGGAATCTTAGAATTTTACATCTCAAATATACGGTTTAGCCTCTGTTTTGTGAAAGTCAGAAGAGCTTGATTGAATGCAGACGGCAAGCTTGTTCACTGCAAACCTAGTTAAACATGAAATCTTGCTGGGATTAGCCTAATTGTTCCCTAAATGAAAAGGCTGCTTTGTACATGGACTTGAATTTTATGCTTGCCAGATAAAGCAACGTGAACCTGTCAGGAGACACAGGAACTTGTCTGTGTAGGAGTATCACTGGGCCAACTGTCTTGCCTTTTATGCGATACTGTGGTGTAAAACACCACTCCACCGGTTTCATTTTACAGAAAATAGGCTCTGTGGTGGTATCCTGTGGGAACTGAAGTATCAGGTTCTATTTTCCCTTCAGAAGTCCAACTACACATGTACCCCGCTTCTGAAACTACACTCTCCATGAATGCAGCCAGCCACATGGGCTCGAGGGATGCTGTGGCATGGCAAGGGAGCTGCAGGGAAGCTGTTCCAAGCAAAGCAGGAGGTGCCATGGTAGAGACTGCCATAGGTAACACCACAGTATTTGAAATGAGAAATGCTATTTCTGATGAGGTTATACAGCAACTTAGTAGAAAAGGAAGCTTTATTATTCACTTTTTAATTTTCAGAAGTTTATCTGACATTTCTGATTATCAAACATTGATGGCAAATTCTTCTAGTTTTCTTTTGGCATCCCTGCTGCCAGCTTGAAAGCAAGAGTTGCTGTGATTGAAGCCTTTATTCTGTATATAACTGTAATTGGAAAAGATGTGGAGTTCCTATCTTCCAAAGCCTCCAGACCAAGCAAATAAAGACAAAATTTCTGCAGCTGTTCTCAAGGGACCTGTTCTGTTTAATCTTGTTTCCTTTCTCCCTAACCAGTCTTCTCAAAAAGCCTCTCCATGTCAGGGGCCAGTGTGGAGCAAAAAGGAGAGGCTGGCCAGGAACCGCTGGAAAGGAGAAGCTGGGGCACTGCCGGGCTCTGAACAACTGGGAAGTCTGCGAGCCCAGTGCAAAAGTGAGCAACCTATGGGTGAAAAACAGCATGGGAAGATGATTTAAGCAGCAAGGTGTTGTTTATTCCCTCTTAACTATGAGAAGGAGCAGTCTCTGTCCCTGTGCCTTTCATTGTAAGCATTCAGTAGGGAGCGGCTGAGTTACCCTCCACGGCAGGCAGAGCACTCCCAACATGCAGTGCTTAACTCCATCGTGGCAGACATGCGTGGTTTCTCTTCACAGTGTCATGGTCTGAACATAGGTCTTGACTTCATGGTCTCCACAAGTCATTTTCTGAAAAGTGGCATCAAATCCTGCCTACTCTTAGAGACTGCTCAAGTCAATCAAGTCTGGAAATAGATTGAAGTGTTTGTGTATTACTGACAAGGTGGGTGCATTCTTAATCCTGACTCTTCTTCATGTTCATCTACTTTGTACCAGAGGGATGGTGGTGGCTGTTATTAACTTTGCTACCACTGGCAAAATGTGATGCATTTATGCACTTGGTGTTACTGTCCTTGAGACTGTATTTGAGTACCTTCAGTGAGCCGCTTCTGCTCAGATTTTCTCCAGGAACCCCTGGGTTGCTCCCAGCTTCAGTAACTTGTCTGTCACAAAGTCTAAGTGGAAAACACAAGAGGCCAAACTCTCTCTAAATCTGAGGTCTGTTGCAGGGAGGCAATGCTACTGCTCTGCTCCCTGCACAGCTCCACTTATGGCAGTGATTACTTGGCTTGGCCTCACTAGCATCATGTAAAATCCCTATGGATCCTCATGGTTCCAGTGTTCAGGATTGATGATTCTTCCTTCTCTTTTAGCATCTTGTGAATAACTTATAACTTTTTTCATGCTAATGCAACTCCCTCTCTTCCTGGTAAATTTTTTGCCGTTGGAAAGTGCTTAGTCTGGATTGCTTTACTATTAGTACCTAACAGCTGCTGCTGCTTTCTGTATTATGTGTATGGGACAAGTATGAAATAGCAGCAGATAGCTTGACACTACTTCAACCCCTAAATAAGTGATAGTAGGAACTCTTCCTAGAGCTAGCCTCAAATGACTTTTATCTGTACCACTTAAACAGCACACGATTGTTCATGCTGTTAAGCAGCCTGGCGTGGCGCAGATGAGATGCCAGTGGATAAAAATACAGTGCTAGTGAAGTTAGAAAAGTTTCATTTCTATTTTAACAATGTCAGAGTTTTACCTCTTGTCTTTCTGTGCCTGGGAAATTAGGAATGCCTTTGCTCTGAAGACCTTGTAATCTAATGCCAGGTATTGAATACTTTTACTGTTGAGCTTTAGTGCCTTGTTTCATGTGTGGTCCCTTTGACTTCAATCATGATAGAGTTGCCAGTTCTTACCCTGGAACTAAGCTGATGACTTCTCTGGGATCGGGGTCTGGCTTTGAAATAAGATGCAATCAGCAGAGATGATAAATACTTCAGCGAGTAATCAAACATGTAAGAGCTCTCTGGCTATTTTCTTTGGATTAGTATCTGGGAGTGAATTTCAATGCAAATTCACCCAAGTTGTGTCAAGCATGCGATAGTAAATACGTGCTGCTGATAAATCTATTGACTCTTTGTCTAAATTATTTAATGCAAATTGTAGGATTGTGTTAGACTGGCCTTCCCTTTGCTGCTTAGCTGTTCACCCAAGGTTTCATTTCTTTTATATCTACAATGTCTTCCTGATAAGCTTCTCACACACTTCTAAGTAATTTCCCAAGTGCTCTCAAAATGGAGGCAGCAATTCATCTCTGTCACGTCAGGCACTTATTACTGAAATCTCTAACAGTGTTTCAGAGTAATTAACCTTAATTAACCTTAAGCCTTAAAAGGTTTTCTACTGTTGATCAGCATGCCTGTAAGCTGCCAGTCACACATCTGTAAACTTGGAGCTGTCGAGCAGTTAGTAAACCCGTATAAAGAGAGCTCCGTCTGCTTTACTGATTTGGGCTCGAGCAAAGGCTAAGCACTATATATTTCTACTTGTAAACTGCATATCTTGGTTTTTTCGCTATTATATTTCTGTGTAATACTTTCCAAACTATTTTATTGTACTCTACAGTTAAAAAGCCACCTGGATATTCCTTTTCTAGCCTTTTCTTTTGAAACTATCTCTAAGCCTTTTTGCATGTTTTTGTAATGTGCAAGGCAGACTCAGACAACAGAGGTTTTCAGAAGACTTGTGCAGCTGGTAGATTTTTGATGATTTCATTTCACAATTCTTTTGGAATAAATGTGGGTACAACGAGAACAATGAGTAAAATGTTGGTTGTGCTAAATATAAGTGATCTGGTTTAGAAAAACATTAACACTTTTGTCGGCTCAGTTACACCTTTGCATCACTCTACTATAGCAGAGAAAAAAAAAAGAGTCTAACAGATGTACAGTAAGTACATGAATGGGGTGAACCAAGGAAATGTCATAAATCCTTTGTACTAGAACATTCTGTGAGAATGAGAGTACATCCAGGTGTTCTTTGAACCCCGTGAGCTGATTAAAGTGAGCAGTAGAAGCTGAACTAACAGTACCGAAATACAGGAAGATAGATGCAGGTGATTGGGATTTACACAGCTCATTTATAGGAATGGCAGGAATGCCATGCTTGGGAAGTGGGGGAGATGAATACTCACAACTTTCTCCAAGTGGGAAAACTGGTTGTGGGGAATCTCTTAAATATCTTCTTCCACAGGAAGTAAAATTTTATTTGTTTATAAGTAAAACATTCACTGCTCTGCTGAAAGAAAAATGAGACACGTGATGAGTTGAAAGAGCACAGCCAGTTATGAGCAGTATCTAGGCTCTTCATGAAACAGTGAAATACTGAGTGCTAGAAAAGGATAATCAGTTTTATGCATTTTTAAATTAATACAAAATGCTACTCTCCCACTTCTGCTGTACAGCCTGGGTTTTAGAATGTCAAGAAAGTATTTGACATTTACAAGAGACTGCAGGCACTAATACAAATCATTTTTATCCCTTTATCCATTTTAACCACCAGGCTGAGTGAATTGTTGGCTCTGTGCAATTAGTTTCTGTGCTTCTTGACAATATAACCACAGATTATCATGAATTCTATTAATAATGCAAGGTGGAAGCTCTGTTCTTCAAGTCTGTTATTTTACTTCTAGAAAAACATCTAATTTCTTACAAGCTGATATAAATAGGCCAGCTGACAAGTATCCCAAAAGAACAGAGTATGCTCGGAACAGTGAGATTTGAACTGACGTATTTTTGGCAAAAAAAAAAAAGTTATACAGGCTGTATTTGTCTGAAAGTTTAAAAATAGGAGCCTTTGTCACATATGGGAGGAGAGACCAGGTTGAGTCATGATTGATGTCACTTGAAAGAACACTTTAAGCTTAGAAAATGACATCAGAATCATCAGAATTTAGGGAGATTTAGAGCGGTCCCCGAAGCCAGGGTGCTGGGGATTCTGGAGGATACTTTGTGGATGATACACAGCACATTGCCAGACATCATCTGAATGGAAGCCAGGAGCTACGGTACTTTGAGATTACATTTCTAAATGATGGGTATAATTTGTTTTAATAACATTCATTTTTAGTTAAATGCATGTTTCGGACTGTTTTCAGTTTTTTAGATTCAGTGCAAGCACCCGTTTCAGGCTGGAAGCACAGTCTGTCACTGCCTGACCTCTCCCCACGCTCACTTACACGACCAGTTTCCAAGAGCAGTCAGGAGTGCTTTCTGTATTACCACAAGTCTGCAAATACAGCAGGGTCTCTTTCCACTTACCCTTCTCCAGTTTTAGTGCTTGATTCCTGCTGACTTTACTACTGAGCATTTATAAGTCAGACTGTAGCAGTACATATGTAGGTTAGAAGTATTTCTTTTAGCTCCCAGGCTAAAACTAAACTTTTGTCTGTCTGTCTGCTACCACTAGTGTTAAAATGGAAGTAACAAAACAGGAGAGGTGCTTGGATTTCGCTTTATTAAATATAACCAATAAATTGTGCGGAGTCTAGGTCACGGAGGGGCTGTGCAGAGCTTTTGCTGTGCAGAGTAGCAAACCTCTTTGGAACAGTTTCTTACATTTCTCCTTTGATTTTCCATATACAGCAAGTCTTGTTCCTTAGGTAATTCTGGTGTGAAAATGAATATATTTAATGTAAGCGCACAATGCTACTTTTGATCCAGTTATATGGGGTTTGCTTTTAAGTAGCTTTTTAAGTGTAAAGAGAAAGTAAACCACAAATCACATTTCTAAGAAGTAGATTTGTACTTCCCGCAGTTAGCAGCAGCATCTTTTGTGGCTAAAATCATAGATATTAGTGAAGAATTGAGTTGTGAGGTTGCTCAGCTGCATACCTTTACCAATACTTTCTGCATAATCAGTTTTCATATTAAAATGAGTTTCAGCCTAGGAAAAGAAAAAGTTCATCACACAAGCAGCTCCATGAGTAAGGCATGCTTGTTAGATAATAGTTGCTCTTATCTGCCATTTAGATTTGCACATTGTGCTCGTTCCTCTTCTGTTTGAAGAGCCAAGTGGTGGATGAATTATTCTTGGTATTCCTGATTCTCAGTTCAAGCCAATAAACACCTGTGTGCGACTGGCCTGCTGGAGCCATTCCACAAAACATCTGGGCATGCTCCAGCCCTGGGGCTACTGGCGTTCAAAACAGTCCTCCCTGATCCTGCCGCTTATTGCTGCTACAATCTGGGGCCTGATTAAGCATAGGAATTGGGTCAGGAATCCCGTCAGTCCTGAGCACCCAGCTCTCTTGGTGGTAGAAGAGGCAGATAAAGGGACAAGGACTCTGGTGGATTATGTGAGTGGTGAGGGAGAGGGAACTGCACGTGATTCCTTTGAGAGCAGAGAGAGTTTTCCATGGGTCTTCTGTGTTATGTAGCGCATAGAACAGACCTGTGCTGGAGGATGAATCATTGTGTAGTAAAAGCGAGCGTGCTCTGTGGAGTCTGTACTTTCTTTGTTGCAGCCGTTGGAAGTACGTAGTGAATGAAGCAGACAACTCTAGAGAAGAGAACATGTTTTCATGATTAAGGCATCAGTGCAGCCCTGGGGAACTGAATCGTATCCCTGCTTCTGGCACAGATTTCCTGTGTGATACTAGTCACTTTGCACATGTGGTTGCTAATTGTGTTTTTCTTGGTGCTGGGTACAGTGGAGGGTAATTTGTAGAAGTGCTGAGCACTTGCAACTGCAAGCTGTAGGCAGCGGGATCTGTGGTGTGACTGTAAGCACTGCTGTGCAATGAATACTGAGAAATCAAGCACCATGCATCTCAATGAGGCAGTTAAGAAAAGCGGAGGCAGGAATTAAAGATAAATCTTCATGAGTTCACTTTACATGGCTGGAGAACAGCTTGAACGGGACTGTCCTTCTTAAACATGTCCTTCCTCATACCTAAAATAAGAACAGCAAACTGCTAGCTAAATACAAATGCAGCATTTGTGAACAACTGCTGAGTTTAAGATAGTTGCACTGAACTGAGAATTTGACTGTTTAGCACTTATCTATCATTCATCTGTCTTGCCTTTTTTTATCTTTCAAAATGGAGATATTATTGTATCACTAGGCAAAATCACTGAAGAACCCCATAATAAACCAATATTGTGAGTACATGCATGGTTTTACTGACCAGATTCAAAGCAATCATTAGGGATTCAGTAACCTCTGTGTATTTTCTCATAGTCTTAACATGGGAAATACAGGCTTAGCAGTACAGTAAAATGGCAACAGTTTAAAAGTACTACACTGTTCTGTTGGTAAAAGGTAAAAAAGACACTTCAGACAAACTTTATGGGAAGGTACATTTTGGAGTGAAGAGTTACTTTTCTGCTAACTCTCAAAATAAAACATGGTAGTTTGTGTAACGTGTATTTTATAAATCACAAATTTCCTGAAAAATAAATACACAGCTATCCTTGTATCAAGATGGGCAAAGAAAAAATAATTAGCTTTCATATGAGAAATGGAACAATGAGAACAGGAAAGCACATAATTTCACAGATTTCTGTAATATAAATAGCTTTGTCAGTTTAAATATACTTTGTCACTCCTTGATGCTGTAATCCAATGCCAAGAGAATTATGATTTCCTTTTTAGAAGTGCCATTTAGCATGTTTAGCATATTTTATTAGAAAACTCTTCTGTTCCTCTATCAGTTAATCACAGCTTTATAAAACATTACATTTGGAAGTATCGGTTTCATGTGATTAGAAGAGGTATGCTCCTGAGGTGTTAGTTACGTAGGTGACTAGAAAATTACAGGAATCTTCTTACTTTAGTAATCACAAGCACATACTAAAATGGAAAACCAATTGTTCTCTAAATTTTGTTTATTTGAGATGTAGCCTATGTTTTTCTTGGAACCCAGAGCCATACGCTCAGGATGCACACAAGGCACCAAAAGTGAAATTCAGGCAATCCAAATCCACAAAGCAATTCAGAAAACCTCTGCTTTATTGACTATTAAATCTGAGTTCACTTGGCTTCATTGTTATAGTCCTGTCTCCTAAGTGCCAAAGCTCAGGTTTCTATGAGTACACCAAACTCGGAACTTCTAGCTACGGATTCTTTTAACCCCACTAAACGACAACTCTGCGCACAGTTCCCTAAGTGGTTCATTTCAATCCAGGCACTCTGAGCACACCTACCGCTTACTGACACCACTGGCTGCTTCCAGGAGAGAACTCGTGCTGGGCTCTCGGCTACTTGATGATTGCTCATGAATGCGTGGAGTTGTCTAGTGGAGTGGTGAGTTACAAAGGACGTGGGTTCCTGCATGCTTCAGTGCCACTGCCTTACTGTTTTAAGCTTCAGCCTCTTTTACAGAAGGCAATCATGTCCTCAGGCAGGGACTCTGGCTCCATGAAATGTCCTAGGAAAGCACCTTAGAGCCCTGCACCCACATGGGCACCCCTGGGCTCCTAAGAGGACTGGTGGGGATAAGGAACACCCCTGTGCTCATCCTTCCTGTTTGGCAGACTAAAGAGCAGAGCACAGCACAGCTGGATGTACATCACGGTGTGCTCATATAATCAGAGAGCAGTAAAATGTTTTTGAGGTTAATTTGAACATGGTTTGCTCTCTGTCTCAAGTGCAGCATATATAATTATCACCAAAAGTGGAGATGAAAAAAATCACCAGATAATCCTTTAATGTTACCAGTGTGGCAGATAACCCCAAGTATTTTTAACTACAGTATTCTACTTCTACATAGAATAAAGTTAAGCTGTATTTAATTGTCAAGTCTCAATCCAGTGAGATTGCAAACACTCCCCACCGAAGATTCTACTCGATCCTTCACCATGTGGAGTATTTAATTCCAGTTTTGCTTACTTTAAACTGAATGGAATTTTTGTACCAAATTAGGACAGCTAAGTCCTTCCACGCAGAAAACTACTGAGCTCACTAGATATTTTTCTGTCATGGCGCCAAACCATACAGCAATCATGCTGAGGATATGGATGAAAGAAAGGTTGCTCTGCACAGTAATTCCATATAGGAATCACTATTGATTACAGCAAGGATACTTTATGGGTGGTGGTAAATTATGAGGTTTCTCTTGTAAGTGAGAACATTGATTTACATGAGTAATGCAAAGCCTCACACGTAAGCTGAACTCAAACTTTAACTGTCAGCCATAACACATCTATTTATACCACAGATCTGTGCTTAGCCACTTATATTTAATTATAATCAGTTGCGGTGCCTCCATTTTCTGTGTTTACTCAGACAATCACATTTCTGAGGTCAAATGCAATGACAGTTACACTGTAGTTATTTGAAGACCTTCTCAGTTGTACACTCTGCATGTATCTGAGGACAGAATTTCTGGAGAAGAAAGGATGGGTACAATTCGTCAATCCTTCCTAACACGAATAAAATTTCACACACATCAATTTTAGTCAGGGCATGTCTGTGCTGCACAACACAGTGCTGTGGAGAGACAGCCAAAGCAGCTCAGAAGGAGCCAGCCTGGGTAACTGGAAGCAGTTTAACCACATTGCTTAATGCTGCACACTGTCTAATTTACCCTGGTTTTTAGCAAAGTAAATTAGCTTTGGCAAAGCATTGCACAAACAGGCTAGCCTGCTTCCAGCCCATGAGCCAGCTTTGGCACCAATTTCTACATCGTACTTATTGTGCAGTATAGTGTATCTAGAAGGAGATGCAAAGGACTCCTTGCATAAAATCTTGCAGATTCTGATCCCTGAATCTTATTCTGCACCCATTTTAACGTCACAAAACTTCTATTAACTCTTAAATGTCACTGCCTCAAATTTAGTGGTGTTACTGAGCCAAATATCAAAAGAATAAAATACCATTATATCTGAATCGCTAAAGCATCTCATTTTGAGCTTAGCATGCTTAAGTATGCTTATGTTTATTTGACACCAGTAGCAAACTGCTAATTAATAGTAGATTTCTTCAGAATCTTAAGTCTAATTGCTTCCAATCTCTGGCATACAAAGACAGCACAAATCACAAACACTGAAAACCTGAAACCTGAGCAGAACAATGTCACTAATGTAACTAAACAATGTCTTAGAATGTCACAGGTACTAGATTTCTTGAAAGAGTCTGGTAAAAATTATGTTTAACTGTCTGCTGCCTCACTGTATTGTTGATGTTGACTGAATTTTTCCTCCCATGGAAATCAATGACAAAATATGTTTAGGACAATGGAATAGACACTAAAGTCTTGCCATGTCTGATTTTCCAGTAGGGCCAGAATTCCCTTCTATCTCTTGAGAACTTATTTTGAGCTACCTAGTAAGACTAATCAATCAGCAACCTTTTAAATACCAAAGCTATAGGTACTAACGGGATATTCCAGGAAGGATTGCATTCAAACTATTCAGTGTTATTCTTCCCAAATCTAAACAAAGCCCATGGGCATGCATTTTGAAACAATTGCCTTCTTCATCCCCCAAATTTTACATTATTAGTTGAAGGCTTGCTGGAAATCCACAGCTCTCACAACAAACTGAAATATTCGTTTATAAATAAATTGGATACAAAAAGAATAGACGAATAGTTTTAATCTCCATCTCTGCTTGAGCTAAAAAATAAATGTTGTAACAGCTAGATGCAACTCTTTCCACAATAAAATAACTAACTACCAAAATGTGGGAGAGCTTCAGATATTGTAGAACAACCTTAATGATTCTAAATTTTAACTAAAATGCTTGATTTTATACAGTTATTACCAGAGGATGAAATGGAAAAAATCAGAGGAAAAATGTACCCATATGGAGGACTATAATATCCATGGCACAGATCTTGAGAATAATACCAGAAAATTGGCTGAATTAACTGTATCAGAATGTACACTATGCAAGAAGACATGTATATGTAACACGTGTTTCTGCTTCTCTCACTAAAAATTATTTTGATAAAAAGGCAATATTCTGCCTCAATTTGAATTTCTACTGTAAAACAATTTTGAATTGAACTATAATCCCTATTCTCATTCACACAGGACCTACTTTTCATCCAAGTTGAGTGAAGATGTCAGGATCATCAAATAGATTATATGGATTTAAAGGAGAGTTGTTTTTTTATTTTGTTTTGTTTCATAGCTTGTTCCTTGTACTGTTTGTACAATCACTATGAAACAAAAAGTTAGATAAATAAATTCTTTTTCTGCCAGGCGCTGGATTAATATTCAACCTTGCAACATCCAACTCTTGCTTCGTATTGATTTTACGGCCAATTGCTGCTCAGACCCTGTAGTGATTTGGCTTTATTCTGATCCTCGCTCCTCTCACAATTTCACATTTTCCCATATAATATTACTGTACCACCATAAATGATAGAAGCAGTCTCTTCAAAAACAGTGATTGGTCCAAGGTGCTTGAATTCCTGCCTTAAAATGACATACAAAGAAGAGAAAATGCCCTGACGTCAATCTTGGCTTGCTTTCTGATTATATAACGGGGGGGGGACGACGACGACACACTTGAATATTTTTATTTTTATGTTACTTTTCATAAAAACTATGCAGGGAATTAACCAGATTTGGTGACTGCTCACGTAGTGAAATGGGTCTAATACAGTAATAACTGGAAAGCTGAATGCCTGAAGGAGATTTTAAATTCTCTTCAACTACGTTTGTATTAGTACCTAGTGTGAGAATTGGTCTTCATGAAACAGCAAAACTCTCTTTCCCAATTAATATTGAAATGTTACACTCCAAAATACTTTCCACCAATACCTCTTGTTTTTCCTCTAGAAAAAGAAAAGCATAAATTGAGACTACTTATGTCATTCTATTTCTAATTTTAAAACAATCTCCCTTTCACACTCCCACCCCAAAACAAACAGCCCAATCCTTTCTCTTTTTCCCCTTGAAAAAAGAGGCAATTTTTAGAAACCTCTAGGAAAGCAAAAGCATTTGGGCTTGTCAGTAACATTCACTTGAGAAGGGTTTATGTTTGAAAGCTAAAAACACTGCTTTCAATCACACTACAAGACACACTGTCTGCAGTATTACTTTTAATATCAAGTTATTTCAAATGTCTAGCACCAGAGGGTAAATATATGAAAAATAAGTATAGCTGGCAATTTTTATTCCTACATTTAAAAATAATCCTCAAATTATTTTATTTTTACTAGCCAGACTGTCAAATTCTTTTCTAAATTGCAAAGGTGACTTGCGGTTCTGGAAAACCCCAGTGTAGAGTAGGTGCTCTGATTTGCAGGGTTACCTGCAATACTGAATACTGAATTGCTGTACTATTAAGGTCAGAATACTTAACTAGTTCTACAAAAAGCATTTTATATAAACATCAAAATGCAGATATTCTTTCTCCATGGGAAAATATAAGCAAAATACAAATTACTTATGCAAGGAAGAATCAATCAGAAAAATAAAGACAATCAGCCATTAATCTTTTTCTGTGTGTAAGAGGTTGTACCAGCACATGAACAAATCAAGGTAACTGATGGAGTCAATACTTTGGTGACTCATCCTGTAAAAGCCAGCATTTTAAAACAATACAAAATTTATTTGTGTATTTAAATTACTCCAGAATATCTTTCTCTGAAACTTTCCCTTTCAAAGTTACTACGTATACATATTTTAATCACAGAAATTTCAGACAAAATATACATGAAGAGGGAATTGAGGTTGCAGATAGTGGCAGAAGAATAATGTAGGAATTAGAAAGAAATTACAAAGAAAAATCCTCAAATGTAATTATTCCCCACTCAAGTATCACAAATGAAGAAAAATGGAAAAAAAAAAGAGCCCACCATGTTAAGCCCCCTATAACCTGACCTTTATCTTTTTCTGATGCTTCAAAGAAAACATGTGAATGAATTTACTACATCTTTCAAAATCAGTCTCTTAACCTTGTACTCCACATATTATTAGGACATAGTCACAGTGTTCTGGTTATTACACCACACTGATCATTTCTTTCAAATTATACTCAGAAATATTCAGCAGACCTGAGCAGGAGTAAATAGAAATGAACAAAAGCGAATAAGCAACCATCTATGAATAGAGTGAAGCACCATCTAGAAACAGTTCATATGATGAAATACTATACTCTTTACTGATAAAAACTTATCAAATCATATTCAGTCTTGGACTGTAAACCATGATTCCCATCTGGAAGCCATTTCTAAAAAAGAACATCAGAATCTCTGTTATTGTCATTGTTCAGAAATAAGTATCCAGATATTGTTAATCTATAACTTATTAACCAAAATATTGTCCTGCTTTATTTTCCTTGAAGATTTTTGAAGTAACTTTCTCTTTGCCAAACATCCACGCAGACACTGGATAATTCTTTGTTACTTGCACTGAGTCCCATTTGGAAAATGGTCTTTTCTAGTTTTAAATTTTTAGGGCCAAGACAGCATATTGCGCAATGTCTAACCTTTAAAAGTCCTCACTTTAGATCATTTGGTATTTTTTGAAACTCATAATTGTGCAGAAAACAAGAGGTAAGTAGCAGATCACAGCACATAAATCAGTGACTCGGTGAAAAATGAGTAGCCATTTGCTTTCAAAGGATTACGCTTTGAACACTGTTTTCCATAAAATCATGCTTAAACAAAAGATATCAACAGATTCATCATACCCTCTCCCTCTTTTTACATTCTCAGGTAGGTTACCTCTTGAGTGGAAACTTTCCCTTTCTGTAAACTACAACCCCCTACGTAAAAAAAAACCCTAAGCCCAAAACAACAAACTGACAATGGACTTCAAGAATTTAAGATGCATAAAAATGTTCATTAGCAACTCTAGGCACCTAGACAATGCATTTGTACTGATACGGAATGGAAGAAAGCCAGCACAACTGGACTTTTTATTTCTCTACCTAAGCCCTTTTCACCAAATCAGTCAGACTTCTGTTTGTGAATGCCAAAATATGTAAATTTTGCAACAAAAGCAAGCTTATGAACTATAAAAGGAAATAAATATTACATTTTCTCCTGATTTTCAACTTGTCTGACAAACTGTCCATAAAAAAGCTATGGCTATTTAGCAGAAGGAATATCTGGTATTATTCACCTTGAATGGCTTTTTTATGTAAGCCTCTAAACCTGTTTTTTTTAACAACTTGTATTACTGTTCTACTTTAACAGTAATCATCTACACCCTTGTCTACAATAATGTGAGGAAAAATATACAAGAATTGCTTACACATTCTGGCTGCAGCTTTGAGATTATAAAAAAGATTTCCAATTGCCCTTCTCTCCGTGTTAGCAAATTCTTCATATTCCCCATTTCTTTGTGCCAGTAACAAATGATCTCATCTTCGACTGTGCTCAGGCAAACGTTACTTACTGTTTTATAAAATGTTTTTTACATTAAAAAAATAGCGAAAATAACTTACAGCAAAAAGTCACTAGTATATAAATGTACTATTACTAATTTATAGAATTAGCCAAACATGATGCAAATGCCATCTTTGGGTGCTCTCAGTTCCTGAGTAAGCTGCTTTTGAGAATACATTATGACTTTATTGCCTGGAAGTTTTTGCACCCTTATTTTGAGTCACCAAGAGAACACTTTCATAATTCTTTTAAGTGAATACTTTATGTAACACTTCAGCGGTCAGACAAAATTTTCTAAGATACCCATTTATAGTCTTGTGCCAGGAGGTATTAATAGCACTGATCGATCAAATCTCGTAAAAGCAAAAGGTGGTACTAAATATCCTTCGGTCTGGCTCAGAAAGGGAGTTCCAAAGAGCTTATTTCTTAGTGACAGCTGATGCAAGAAGGCATGACTTCTTGTCATCCAGCAAGACAAGCTTGAATGTAACAGGGGGAATGACCCAGGGTTTACCTACCAATGCAGTAATGATGACTTGCTATAGTCAATACATGTCTGAAAACATGCAGAAGACTATAAGCACACAGACTATGAGCAGACAGAAAGAAGAGAAATTGTTCATATCACATAAGGGAATGAATAACAAGTTTAGCACTGAAGAATGCAGTTCACGGAATCCAGTGAGGTGCAGGGCAAGCATGGCAGAGTACTTGTGTGTGAACAGGCACCATCTGGAAGTCCCTGCACCCACAAACGGTACCCTAGACTCCCTAACCTTCTCATCTGACTTGAAGGTCAGGGAAAGAGTTCATGAACAGCAAAAGTAATGAGATCTGATTTCTTAAAAAATTATGTGCTTTGTCCGTTAATCTTCTGCTGTCCAACTTCTCCATAAAACACCCACTGGGTAAGGCTGAGGTTACTCAAGTTCTAAGTAGCCAGAATAGTTTGAACATAACCCTTTGCTGGCTGGCTGCTACAGAACATGATCTGCAGCTCATGTGCCTGTCTTTACCTCAGCTAGGGCATTAATTTTGCTTTCCCATCAATTCAACAACCTCAGGTTTTACGACACTTGTAGGAGCTTAATTATTTCCAAGACTACAACCCTCTGTGAAATATGGTTCAAATTTGTTATTGGGTTCAACAGTTACATCGGACAAATGAAGAGGATGGGGACCAAAAGAAGAAGACTGCTAGAAATACTATTTTTCTTTAAAAATGGAATTTGATTTTATAAGGATAAGTGCAATACTATATACTTAAATCCTACAGAAAGCTACAAACTCATCAGGTAAAACTAAAAGTAATGGATTAAAAATTGGTTGTATTATTCAATTGCAAGGTGACAACAATCCCTAGTAGGATTTGAAAAACAAATGCAATCCTAGAATATAGTAGTTGAGGAACTTCCAGAAGAGATTAAGACTGTTAATGCCATTGTAATGAGTCCTGGTGAAGTGACCTTCAAAATAGTGTCATATCTATTTAAAACAAGCTCAGGCTGGAATACAGATAGTAAGTGATATTAAGATGGTAAGAGAAATTAAGAACTTGCAGGCTGGGACTAGAGGAACTGAACATGTTTAACCTAGCAAAGTGAAGTCTAAGAGAAAAATAACTCAGAACCTGGGTGTAAAATCTAAGGAGGAAAAGTATCTGCTGAAAATAAAGGACCAGTGTTGATAAAAGAACACACAGACACAAAATAGTCATGCGAATTGAGGTTAGAAATTAAATCAGACGGCTTCTAGTCCTGAAAAGAGTTACACCAGTCTTCCTATGAGTAAAGTCTTCTCAGTCTTCTGCTGAGCTAAAAACTCAGTATTTCCCTGCCACAAAGAAGAAACGAGAAAAGCACCTCCAATCTCTAGATCATCCATAGGCCTTTAGCTTCTAATACCAGATTCCAGCAGCATTCCTTGCTGCTGGCTTGCAGGATGTGTTCTGCTGATTAATTTTTTGAATTATCTGTCCCCACAGGAAGTTCCACTGGTAACTAAGCCTAAAGTAGTTAGCAAAGCTCCTTTTATGGCCAGTGGAGATGCATACTCTTGGAGGGCAAATCATTCCATTTATCTTTGCCACCAAAATATCTTTCCTTTTTGCTGTTCAGTGGAACAGAGTGATCTCATTCAGGAATTCTATTTCTTACTCCACCGACTTCTTGCTTAAAATACTCAGCTGTGTGTGAAAACTCACTGTCTTCACTCCCCACCACCCATAGTGGGGATACTTTTACTCCCTTTCACATTGTGCTGTTTGCACCTTCTGCCCATCAAATTCCACTTTTTAATAGTTATTATTTCAGTAAAAAAAAGGAGATTTAATCCTTTCTGAAAATGCATTCATACATAGTATTCCATGAAGAAAAGTAACAGCATTAAGTCTTTACTCAGGCTTTTTACTAAAAACGCTCTTTCATTTTCACCTAATCAAATGATTCATTCTCTATCTTCTCAAAATCATGCAGTGATGCAGTCAAACAAAAAAAGCCAATGCTATTCTTAAGTCATTATTTTGCAGACTACGTGTATTTATCTGTAGTTACTGCTTGAAAGTTTCAGCAAGTAAAATGTATATGGACAATCATCGCCATGAAAAAAATGTATTAATCCCACACTGTTATTCTCTGAGATGCATCCCACATATGTTCCATGACCTTCCTCATTATTAGAGGTTTCTTACCCAGCTGAGTTCTCAGTTGGTAAAATAAACCGTGGTTATGTTACCTCTATGGTACTGGAACAGCTGGGTACTTCCTTTGGACTGTCCTTGAAAGGATCATTTTCCTATGCCTTCAAAAGGACACATATACTGGAAAGTTGAACATAGTTTCCTAACACTATTCAGCTAGTGTGCAACAGATAGCCATTCCTTCCCAGGTGAAATCTCAGTATGTTTTTTATTATCTGATAGGCATTTTGGTGGACCCATATAACTGAAGAGTATTCACAGGTGGGAAAGGAAGACAGGGAATATACTTCTTACAGGCCCAGTGGTACAGAAGAGGAGACAGGCAGGTGGAAGTACAGTAGCAACTTTATAGCTCAAAAATTTATCCAGAATGATGGCTCATTCACATCATGGATCAACAATACATTTGGGGAAATAGTATTAATTTCCATTCTGCATTTGGGCTGCTTTATTTTCATATTTATAGTTTTGTGTTGTCCTCAGTATGTGAATAGACTCTATTTATTGGCACTGCCCATATGTATTTCCTTAGTTTCTTTCAAGAACACTAATTTTACGTACTTTTGGGTTTTTTTTTAACAGAAAGCCTTTTAAGCAAAGTGTGTCACACTGCCTCAAGAGCTAAAAGCGGTCAATATCAACCTTACTAATTAAAGCTGTTTTCTTCTAACGGCTGAAAGCTAGTGAAAGGTTTAAGCTGTACTGGCTAACATTCAAGCTAAAAAGTATTCAGTGGTCTTCCTTTAAACTCTGGTGTAAAGTAACTCTAATCATTGCATTGTTTAATTTCACACGAAAAGCACGGCCTGTTTTATCACTTTAAGTCCTCGTACCTGCTAGTGAGAAGTGTCCTGCCCCTTCAGCCTCAGCTTCACCAGCCACAACCCTGGGCCCTGCTCTCAAACCTTTCTGCCCAGGACTACTTCACCCTTTGTGGGCTCCCAGCCGCCTTTCCCGGGTCACAAATGGCTTTAAACCACAGCGCAAGCTTTATTAAGGCATCCATACTTCTGCACCACCACAGTTTGAGGGTCACTGTAGACAGCAGTTGCAGCAGCAACTATCCATCGCACCCATCCACCTGCTCTCCGGGGTTCGGAACACCTTCATCCTGTCCCTCAGGGCCACGGCTGCCACACCGGTCTGCATGCCGAGGGAGCGAGCCGGCAGCCCGGGGCACCGGCCCTTCCCCACCTCCTGCAGCTCCCCTGTTTACGCGGTAACGGCTGCCGCCAGGGCCCGTCCCCATAGCAACGCCTCCAGCCTCGGCCGCGGCCCCAGCGGCGATGGCGGGGTTCGGCGCGGCTCACCCGTGGCAAGGTATGGGGGATAGCTGTGAGGGGCGGCCATCCGCGGGGCTCCTTGCGGCCCCGGGGCACCCGCACACGGCCGTCGGGCTTCAGGATCCCTCCTGCCTCCTCCCGAGGCCTGTAGTGAGTCGGCACCATGCCGGGTGCCTTGGGCTCTCCTTGGGTGAAGCTTCCCCATGCCCGTCGCACTATGGTGACTCTCGGCCTGCCCAGGCTTGGCGGGCAGGTCTGACACCACCCGTTTTCCTGCGTTTAAAGAAGGTGTCTGGGGAGGGGCACTCTTGGGGTTGTATGTGTCTGTCCACCTGCACGTTTTAACAGTGGTATCAACTTAACAAGGAGAACCCAAATGCCTTTTGTTACAGCCACAACAGAGGCCTGCTGCTGTCAGCTTCCTGAGTTTCTAATAGCACCAGAAATTAATGTGGAAAACCCCTGTGTTTTCACCTGGTTTCCCCATTTCTTTAAATTTCAAGTGGTCTTCTTCAGTTCTCCTTTCCCCATTTCAAGGATTTAAACGAGTTAGAAAAAACCAGCTGCCCAGTGAAGTGGTGGAGTCACCATCCCTGGAGGGAGTTAAAAGAAGTGTAGATGTGGCATGCAGGGACACGGTTTACTTGTGAACTTGGCAGTGCTGGGTTAACAGTTGGACTCAGTGATCTTACAGGGCTTTTCCAACCTCAGTAACTATGATTCTATGTTTATTTCAAATTATAACAGCCACAGCATAATTGCATTTGTCATTTGAGAGCTCAGGTTGGTCATTTTCTGACTGTTTGTTTGCAAAGGTATTTGATACTTTGTTACTAGTTGGCTGACACCATGGGAGCAGCATTGGCCAGGGCAGCTAAGTGGACTGCTGCTGGTTCTGGAACTGGCACACTCGAAATCACCCCTTTGAACGAATCTCTTTTAAATCAAATTATAAAGTTTGTGGAGGACTTCAGCACTAGATATCCTCAGGAAGCAGCATTTGTCTTCAAAGAGCCCCTTGAGTGGAAAACACAATTGGATCGTTCAGCATTTGGAAACGGTTATGAGATCACGTAAGTCTGAATTGCAGTGTATTTTGAAATTACGAAGGTGAGTTACCAAGCCAACTGTGCTTTAGTGTATTTGGGAGTCTAAAATGGGTGGGGGTTTAATGATGTGTATTAAAAATTTGAGTTAAAATTTGCTGCATTTTTATTATTTTTTTTCCCTCCAAGAGTTTGAGACTGTTCTATCTTGGATGTGATAACAGACCCATTTGGTTGATGATGTTTACAGCTTACACTCTTTATTCCTTTTATAAAAAGCATATAACAGTGAGTAATCCTGAGATTTGTGTTAGTGTTAGGAGTGGCTCCTGTGTGGTGGGTTGACCCTGACTGGATGCCAGGTGCCCACCAAAGCCACTCTGTCACTCCCCCTCCTCAACTGAATGGGGAAGAAAAATATGACAAACAGTCCATGATTGAGATAAGGACAGGGAGATCACTCACCTATTACTGTCATGGGCAAACTAGAGTTGACTCACAGAAATTAATTTAATTTATTGTCAATAAAAAGTAGGATAATGAGAAATAAATGCAAATCTTAAAACACCTTCCCTGCAGCCCCTCCCTTTTTCCCAAATTCAACTTCACTCCTGATTTTCTCTGCCTCCTCACCCTTAAGCAGCACAGGGGTTTGGGGAATGAGGATTGCTGTCTATTCATTGCACATTGTCTCTGATGGTCCTTCCTCCTCACCCTCTTCCTCTGCTCCACCGTGGGGTCTCGCCCACAGGAGACAGTGCTCCATGAACTTCTCCAACATAGGTCCTTCCTATGGGCTGCAGATCTTCATGAACTGCTCCACTGTGAGTCCCTTCCAAGTGTGCAGCCCTTCAGGAGCAGACTGCTCCAGCATGGGTCCCCTGCAGGGTCACAAGTCCTCCCAGCATGGGATCTTCTCTCCACCGGTCGTGCCACTGCTCCAGTACAGGCTCTCCATGGGGTCCCAGCCTCCTTCAGGGACATCCACCTGCAGACTTGCAGTGAAAAAATTGGTTTACCTTGGAAGTTTTCTGAAATACAGTTTAAAGAAATTGTATATGTTTTATCATGTGAAGCTTGTTCTCTAAAATTTGCGGTTAAAGGTCATTCTAAAAGGATATAATTCAATTTTTCTAGTGAAGCAACTGTTCAGTCTGAAGCCAGAGCTAAAGATGGCCAGTCATTGCTGCTTTTCACGAAATCAACTCTCAGAGTTCGTAGTTTCGACCAGCTGTCCTGTGTGCTACAAATTGCAATGGAAAAAAAGTTAAACGAAGTACAGGCATGCCTTGAAGGTTTCCTTTCTTCTTTTGTTTTTATAATATTTTCTTTCTCTTAAAAAGTATGTCTTCTTCAGTTCATGTTTATGAAATGTGCAGAAAGGCATGCCTTCATTCTAAGTATATGGGAAGGTGGCTAAAAGGGCTGATAAAGAACTTAATGCATCTTTTATTTTCACAGAAATCACTAACAGAAATCTGGAATAAGCTAAAACTGTTGAATATCATCTACAAATTAACACATACTTAGTAATACCCTAGCTATTGCAGCAGGCAGTAGGTTTAAATTTCTGAAAAAGAATGTCTTATTGGAGGCTAATAGCAGTTTTTTATGTATTTGTAGTTTGAGCTTCTTTCAAAATGTTACATCCTTAAAAAAACAGCAAAAAAAAAAAAAAATCTTACGCAATTAAGATATTCTCACTTGTACAAGCTTCACAGTGAGCGCTTCTAAGTCCTTCTCACAGTGGCTTTTAAAATAGAGGATCAAGTACTTCTCATGTGTTATATTCAAGTCCAGGTATTCAAGTGTGTCAGATTTTCAAACGACAAGAAGACCCTTGATATGCTAAATGGGATATCCTCCTCTTCTAGCTAGAAGAGATTAGTAATATTATTTAGGAATTAGAAAATTAGAAAAAAATTGAGAAATTCCAAAACTGGGAATTTGGTAATTGGAAATTATATCTGCAATGCTAAAATGTAAATGCTCATACTGGATCAAACATCAGAACGATCTAATAATCTAGGGTCCTGTCACTGGCAGTGATCAACCATGAATAATAAGGAAGAATAATAAGGACAGGGTATCATGCAGATGCATTCATAGATGCATGGGACTTCATTTGCTGAACACAGTGAAATGATTTTTTAAAACCCATTGATATGCAATTATGTCACTGTTTACCAAAAACAACAGCTGGCATAGCTGAGGAAGTAATGGGGCCATTGGGAATGCTCCTGAAAACCTTTAAAGATGTTCTTTAACACTAAATCATATTTACAAAATTATCAGTTTTCAGTGACTTAAATCCATTGATTTCCTGTTTTTTTTGTGATCAGCCAGGCATATTTTTGGGGAAGGTGGCCGTTGATAAAGGAAAGTATGTAATATTCACCTCTTGGTTGCATGAGTCTTAATCTTGTGAGAAAGATAAAAAGTATTTGTTTTGCCTAACAGTTTCAAATGTAGTATCACATTATATGATTCTGGTTCATGTTTTCAGCTAACAGAGATCCTATAGTGCAAATTCTTGGCCCTGAATATGGGACTGTTGAAGGAGAAGATAGGTCCATCTTGCATTTACTTGAGAAAGTGAAAAAATGTAGTGACCCTGAAACAGAGGTGAAAATGAAAATCTTTCTTCTGCTTCATCAGTTGGATTTGCAATTGCTTAATAGTTCTTTGAAACAAATTTCACAGTAAGTGCATTTCAATTGGAAGCTAAGCATGTCAGCCAGTGCATTTTTTTGTTTTTATTGTTAAATTAGATTGGTTTCAACCCACAGTGTGTGCTTTTGGTGTGACATTAAAAAAAGTGATTGAAATAACTTTCACTTTCATTAAGTTATTGAAAAAATAGTCTTCTTTTTTTTTTTTTCCACATGGAGATTTTGCTGTAGGTGTGGCTGTGCAAGTGTGTGTCTGTGAGTGTGGTTTGTTGCATGTGTTTTGCATTTTGGTAGCAAATTGAACTTACTTGACCAAACAACAAAGTTAGTTAAATTAAAAGTTTTCAAGGAAATGTTTATTTCTTCATGGAAATATATTAAGTATTACATTGAGCCTGTTTCAAAACTACAAAGACTTTATGTTAGCTATGGAACTAAAATTTTACTAAACTAACAGATAAAAATAAGAAAAACAATTGAAGATGACCCATTTCCAGCTTTTGTTGCTACTATGAAGACTTGGTGTAAAAGAAAAAAATCATGTAATATTCTCTTTTTATTTCTCTGAGTACATCCTTTTCATGAATACATTTTAACCCATTTTCTATTAATTTCAGAGATGTAAGACTAAATCCAGCTGCTGTGAATAATGAAGTGAGTCTTCTCAAGAATTTCTCTGGGGAAGGAGAAAATACAGTACTGGAATCACTGGAGTATACATCAGGTCCAGATCTGATCATATCTCATGCTTATACATAATCTCATTAAAGTACTTATCGTATGATTCTGTGATAGTTGACTTCTGTGTGAAATTTGCTAAATTAATTTCAGTAATAAATTTTAAGTGTTTAAAGTGTTTATTTCTATTTTAAAGTTATACTGTAAAATAGACAGTATTTTCAGATATGGAATGCTGTTCTTCAGCCTTTAAGTACAGAAATAATCTCAATTTATGAGTATCTTCAGTAGAAATAGAGGAAGTGAACTGAGTCCCTGATCCCGTGCTAAGCACAGTTGCAATTCTGAGTTGAATCAGGGCACAGGTCTAAGAGCTTTCCATAATCAATTCCTCAGAGTATGAATTCTTGAGAGTAATGTATTGTTTGGGTATATATGTTATATTAATCATCAAGAATAACTATAAAAAATACTTTAAAGCTGGAAAAAACACTAATGCTAATTGGTTACAGATTACATGTTCTCTAATGGATGCCGAGCTCCTCCCTGGAGACAAGTGCATGGAGAAATTTGTTACTTAGTCATCAACCCACATGACAGTGATCCTTTGTGTATCACTTGCAGTACAGCAGGAGTGTTTTTAAATGGAGTAAGTAATAAATGATACCATGGAGTAATGAATATTTTTACGTGCTAAAATCAAGAATCAGTCAGTTTAGGGTAGTAGCATTGAGATTGTAGTATTGAGTAGTAGTATTGGGACCTGCAGAGCTATTTATTGGTACAGAAGAAGACACAGTAACAAATGCATGCTTGTTTTCCCACATATTTGGAGGGCTTTTAATGGTAAATATATATAGGATGGTATTCTGAACTCTTGCTAGCAGTGTTTGCTTAGCCTTTAAACATGCCCTTCACACTACTGTTATTTAAAGGTACTGTGTGACTAGATGCCTCTCTAGTGCCTCATTGCTCTTGATCTGAGGTGTAATATGATTGTGTGTGGCTAACATAGTTTGCTTTTTCTATGAATGTTAAGCTATTCTTTCTCCTTTTGGTGGAGGCTTTCTGGAAATTATTTAGCTCTTCTACTTTTAATTGCGGTTATCACTTTCATTACAGATTGGTTTTATTTAGACACGATAGTCCCCTATGTATGTTAAGTGATGAACAGAACTTTTATATACATTTTGAAGAGGTACTGATGTCCATCAGTCATTTCCTAGGAGTTAAAAATCCAGGGAAATTTTGATTTAGCATGTTTTGAATGGATTAAGCTCATAAAGCTTAGGCTAGTCAGGTTACATTATCTCCTGATCCTTTTAGACATCTGCTATATTGCACTAGAAGCTCATATTTACTTGGTTATTTACCATAAGCCATAAATTCTTTCCAGTGAAACTACACACAGCACAATTAACTGATTGTAATTACTTGCAGAATTCTATGTAAGATCTTGATTATTTGTTGGGATCCATGGAGATGGTCCATGTATTTTTACAAAGCATTACTAAGTTGAATAGACTCTGAGCATGAGAGTTCTATACCTAATGCATTGTAGATGACCTCTGTGCTCTTTTAACGCTATTTTATGGTGCAGATTAAATTACCTGGATAAGACAATGCTATTAATAATTTCAAATTTATTCTTTTTTTTTTTTAAGGGTCAGATAGATGGTAAAGATCGCATTGACTATGAAAGAAAAAGTGATGTATATAAAGATATTGTCACATTTTTAAGGGAGAGATCACCTAAATTTGTAGAAAATATGGCTAAACAGGTATGTGCTTACTGATACTGTGTATATATTCTACACACATTGTATAATGGTAAGAATTACATTAAAAACCTTGCTGAACCTTTCTTTACCAAAGACAAGTCTCTGATTAAATGAAGAATTCTAAAAACTGCATTTGGTATTTTTCTTTGGGTATGTTTCAGTTTCTACTAAGTATGTTCCTTTCGTAAATAGCAAATAATATACTATTGCACATATTGTTCTATCATATCTTACTATGAGTTTTGATCCAACATGTGAGGTCAGCTTCTAATTCTGCCTAAAAAGTATTGCTTGTCTTCTAGTGTTACTCTCCATGAGGCACTGGAAATGTTAAAGCAGGAAAATATGATATCCTTTCAGAAAAGGTCAACTTCTTATGACAGTATTTTTCCATGATCAAAACCACTTACATTTTTATCTTCATTCTTTGTAACCCAAATATAAATAATAGCCCAACATTTTTACGAGAACTGCCTGATTTAAATATCAGAGCTGAGAGTTAAGCTTGCAGCTTATGCTCTGTGTTGCTTCATCCAATGTAAGATGCAAGTATTTTAGTTTTATTTAGAGCTCTGTATTAACTACAGTCACACAGTGCCACTTCAGTTTTGCATGTTTCATCATTCCTGATAAAATTTTTTTCAGCTTTCTAGTGTGGTTATAAGATTATTAACATGGTGGCAAAATTCATTACGGGCTAAAATCAGTAACAAGTTTTGTTGTGGTTATTTATATGCAATTTTAAGTATTACATAAAGGAGCTAATTAACATGGAAATTTTCTTATCCGGTACTTTTAGTTTTCTGGGATGTAGGGCTGATATTTATATTTTTTGAGAAATAGATACTTGACAGAAGAGAGCATTTCAACTTGTACATATAAATATGGTAGCTTATACTAACAGTAATGGAACTAATTTTGTAAATTGTTCTGTTTGCAATAAATGCCAAAATATGTTTTATTTATCCCATAGGCAAGTGTTTTTTTAATGTTGTATCTACACATTGGTTTGTTTCATAAATGTGACAATATATGAATGGATTTAGATATAATTTGTTTAATGTATTTTCAACATGATTTGACTTCATTTGATGGTCTTCAAAGGTACAATACAGTAATATTTTAATAATGTGTTACAGTTCTAAATGTTAATATAAATTAATATTAATATCAATAATAGAGATAATATACCATTCTTTACTGGTTTTCTTATAAAGATATTGTAGATATTCAAGAAATGTGTACACTTGTTAAATAAGAGTAAGTAGAATTTATTCTGTTTTCCTTCAGTTGTCATATAAATCACTTAGTGCTCCCTGACTGTGTAAATAAGTTTATGCTGAAGAGTACAAATTATACTATTTTAATGATTTAGGAATATCATATCATACTACTTTGCTGAAGAGCTGGTTTAGTATATTCTGCATTCTAAAACTAGAATTTAAAGAAGTTAATACTATAGAGATCCAGAACATTTGTATTTGAGGTAAAATTTCTACTCTAGAACTCTGAAAAGGAGAGAAAAGCTGTATTTCCAAGGTTGCCTGCCTGAAATAAATTATGGCTGGAAATAGTTTTGATTTATTTTCTGAGGAGATCTTTGAAAACCTCATTTCATACAAATATGTTGCAAAACAAATTAACTTTTATAATATCTTCTTTGCCTTGGTTAAGATAAACATTTGGAATTGCTGTGTTGGCATATACTGCTGTAGGAAACGTACCTTCTAGCATGTGCTTAGCTGCTCAAGCTACAGCATCAATTCCCCTTTGATTTGTCTTATTTATTGTTAAATTGTCCTGTCTAGAGTACACTTTCTGAATGAGAGAATTAGCATGAGTTGTTTTATGATGAAACAGTTGAGTCAGCAAGTATGGAACAGCCAATTCATGTCAGGGGCTAGGTGAAAACCGACTATACTGTAACTGTCTCCTTAAAGCTTGAATCAGCTAGAGAAAGGAATGTCTTCACCTATCTGGTAGTGATAGCTGCAATAATAATAAGTAGTGGTTGTATGCTGTCTTTCCTGTAAAAATTGAATATGTTCCAGTAGAGAATAAGAGTTCACAAGAGTCCTCTCTGTTCTGGATACTTTTGATCAGCCACGGTACTCAACACAGACAGCTGAGGACTCGTAGGTGCCACTCAGCTCCGTTCTTGTACTTGATTTGTTCAACAATGTTTTGTCCTAAGAGACAGAAGATTTTAAAAAACTGAAATGGAATGTGTTTAGATAAATTCTAAGCTATATCAAATTAAGTTACTTGGACCTGAAGTCTAGCAGCCTATTTTCATGTTTTTGTTAATTTTTCTTTTTTATGTGGGAATTTTTTGTAAATCCTTCATGCAGGGAAATAGTTTTAATATGAATGATCCATTGAAAGCAGAATGACTGACTTTGCAATTCTAGATCTTATAACTAATTTGGAATTAGTTTCTATAAAAGTGCTTGTGTCACAAAATATTTTAACATACCAGAATTTAAAAAACACCCAATGCTCAAGTATGTTCAGGAACTTCTGAATTTCATGACCTCACTTATTTCGAAAGCTTTATTTTGCACATGGCAACAGCTACTTTCCAGATTAATGTTTCATTATTTTAAAGGCAATCTGATTTTATGCTTGTAGTCTAATTCCACATTTAATCGTAAAAATTTTTAAGCACAGCGTTCTGGAATTGTGCTTAGAACTTATTGTTTTAATATGTATTATTCATATAGCAATATGACTGACAAACCATGTCTCCTTTTGTTAGGAATACAGGTTTTTTAACGAACCAACATGTAAGAAGAATTTCCAGTGTATGGGAGTAGTTGAGGCTAAGGTCTCTGGCCAGTCCCAGAGCCTTCATGATATTACAGAAAATAAAGTAGGTGAGAAAGTAAAAAGTTCTGCATCAAGGAGATCCATTGAAAAGAAGAAATTAGAACCATCTATGAACTGGAAGAATGCTGGGCTTTCCGTTCTCAGCAGATAAGTAGTTACCTTATAAATAAATTTTCATATAGATCTCTCTAAACTGCTAATGATTGGACTGCATGGTATAGGTTTGCATTTTTATGTTAAGAGCAATAAAATTTACTAGGAAGAAAGTACAGACTACTAAAGAGATTTCACAGTTTTCTTCTGTTATGCAACAACTTTGATGATGTTATGTCATTTCCATAGCAAAGCAGGGAAATATCTTGCAACCATCTGCCATACTGATCCTCTAGGACTCTCATACTATTATATTTTTGGTGTAAAATGCCCTTTAAAATGAGACAGAGTAGACAGTCTAATCCAAACCACACTTTCTGAGAGAGGCAACAGAGATTCAGGATGGAAAATCATGATGACTCTTACTTACACTACAATTTTTAATGATTTAATATTATATGAGCCACTTTTCTAGCTCTGCGTAGCAGCAGTCTTTACTAATGAGATTACCTCAAAGTTTGGACACACAGAAGTAGAGCATACTTATATTGGATATTGTTGGATTTATCTTCTGAAATCAGAACTCTGTTCCAATGTCAAGTTTCCTAATGTGTTAATTGAGGAAGAAGAATATCTGAAGGAAAGTCTACATCCTAAAAAAAAAAGGAAAAATGTATCTTCTCAAGTCTGCCAATTTGACATGTTGCAAGAAATATTTTAAGAGATTTTGGATGTGACCTACAGTCATCAGTTAAAAAATGTGGTTTTCCAGGGCAAGGGCTTATCTTTTTCCACAGCCATTGTTATAGTCTAGATGTAGTAAAATTGGCTGTAATCATGAGTAGTATTCTGTTTTATTGTGACTGCGGTAGTATGACCAGCCCAGGCTTGAAAGGACATTCTGTTTTCACAACGCTGGAAATCAGGGACAAAAAAGCACGGGTGATTGTGTCCAGCTAGGCCTAGGAGTCTATGTGAGGAAAGCAAGATATATTGTATTCCACATTATAAAAGGTATGGAACAGCTGAGCATGTGGGAGAACTAGGCAGACTAGAATTCTTCTGCCTGGAAACAAGATGACTGGGTGGACTGTAAGACAGATACAGAAAATCATGACTGGAGACAGTGAATAGGGAGCAAGTAGTCACTGTCCATTCTAATACAAAGATAAGGGGCAGCAAATGGAAAGAGCCAGTGAGACCAGTTCCAAATGAAGGGAAAAGAGTTCTTCATATGACACGTGGCTAAGCTGTCACGTTCTTTGCTATGGGATGGCAGAAGTCGTTTGTTTATGAGTTCAAAAAGCAGTCAGCCACGTTCATGGAAGACAAATTCATCCAAAACTGATATACGATCAGGAGTGTCCCGAATCACAATTTTCTGAAGAATATGCTGAAAAAAGAATTTCCATGTTCTTCCATTGTTCACCTGCTGTTACCTAGATAACTGTTACTGGTCATGGTTGGAGGTGGTATCCTAGGATAAATGGACCTGTGGTCTGTATGAATATGTTTATTCTTTGTTCTTGTATCACATACAGGTCAGCATAATACGTTTTTTCTAATATTCCACTATTAAATTAGTTAGTTAAGACACAGCACTCTTTATTTTTAATGGAGTTTATTGTGTAGGTTCATAAGCTCATACGTACTGATGTGTCCCACTACAGCTTTTTATTTCTATGTATATATATGTATTTTTTTTTTTATAAAAAGAAACATATTACTGACAAAGCTGCAAGAAAAGATGCTGAAGAAGCAAGAAGGAGAAATAGTACTGTGTCTGCGAAAATAAAAAAGAAAGGGGGTGGCTTTTCTTCTGAATCTGCTAAAATACAACCAGCTTCAAAACGGTATGGGTTACTTATTCTTCTTTCTTCAATTTTTTAATTTATTTTCAGTATTGACAGTAATTATCACCATACTTAATATTTGGTAATGTCAGTTATATTTTTCTAGTTCTTTTACTAGGCAGTGCTCTCATACCTGTTTAAAATGTTCTTGTTCATGTTACTTTATAGCTGTTTAAAATGGGTAATGCTGTTTTTTATTTTTAGTAAAACATCAGCCAGGCTTGTTGATGTTAGTGAAAGCTCCTCAGAGACTGAGGAAGATGAAGAACAGCCTGTACGTCATCATGAAGGAGGCACAGATTTGCCATCAGAATACTGGGGAATTCAGAAACTTGCAAAATATTTAAAGGTAAATAAGAAGCATTGATAAATTTTATAAACAGCTGCTTTTACCTTCTACATCTGAGGCCACCAGACCAGCTCCTCATCATTTCCACCTTCCATATATTTTAGAACAGCCCTGCTACATAGTATGCTCAAACCCTGGAACTGTGGACTTCCCTGTCATGCACCCGTTTCTCCTGCATATTTTTTAATCTGCTGGTTTTGGCTTACATAGACCCTTAGATTAAACCATCTGTTCAGTGTACAGTTTAAAACTTAAGATGGTATAATCTCTTTATTAATTATTGGGTTTCTCTTTTGCTTTTTGGGTGAAACTTTCCAAGGTATTTCTTTATGTGGATAATGACTTTCAAGAGTTTTTATTAAAACTGAATATGTGCCTAAAGTCTTTCATCGACTATGATTAATGAATGACTGAAGTAATTCTAACGTGGTCTTATGTCTGGATAGATGCTGTTAGTGGACAAGAAAATGTATGATAAACAGGCATTCTCTAAAGAAAAAAAGAAGGTTTTTTTACACAGACTTGTTGAAAATCTTTTGGAACTTACAAATATAGATGTTTGGAATTCTGTGTATGTCTGAAACACTTTTAAAAAAACCCAACAATTCTCTACTATTCTGGAAAACTCTAAAACTAATTATACTTTTCCCTCAGGAGAAATTCCTTTTCAAGTTTGTACTGGAATTTATGTGCTGTAAGTTACTAATAAAAGCACTGGTTTATTTGTTTTTTTGAGTAAAGCTATAGAGTACACACATCCGACTGATAAAATGATGATGCTGGCATTTGGTACAGCAGAAATACTTATGAGGAATAAGCAAAATCTTTGGCTCCTTATAGAAGAGTAACAGTCTTTTAACAGTTTTCAGTGCATTTACACCGCTTGTTCTCAGTTCATGTATGTATAACCTATGCTACTGGTTGTAGCCAGAGAGATACAGAAATACTTGGATAATACAAGTCTCTACAATTCTTTATGCTTTATCTTTTCTAGATTGGACCTCTATATTCTTGTCATTTTGTCTATGCTGAAATAGCCCTTTGCAAGTGTAATCTTGTGCAGCATTCAGAATGTAACTTGCTCAGCTACCCCCTAATGAGCACTCAATATATACATTTTGCATGATACAGTATTTATGTATGTCAATACATATTTGCATGTAGTTACAGTTCAAGGTGTTTTCAAATCCGTAAGTCTACTAATAGCTTGTTCTGTCTGTCTTATGGACCACCTCTTTCTGGGAGCTCAGAGAAATAACCATGATACATTTTAATAAACACTCAAGGTCTTCCTGGAGAGGATACTTCAAACCCATTACTGTTGGTGAACTCCCAGAAATCTTTTCATTAGGCCATTTCTGAACCACCTTCTTTACCAACAAGGGTCATCTCTCCTGGTTACATGTTTCTCAAATTCCATTTCCTCTCTAGATCCTTTGTATAGATTTATATGTTTAGATTTTAATATGGGATGTAATTCAGTACTGAAACATATCTAGACTTGCATGAAACCATTCTGAATGAGGAGTGAGAATGGCAAATAGGAAAAAGTATTTTTCACTCTCCTCTGCTTTAGAAATTAGTTTTATTACAGCTGTCAACAAGCAAAATTACTTAATGGCTTAGAACTAGAAAAAGAAAGGGGAGCATTTTTATCAAATTGTGAGTACCTGCTAAAAAGTGTTTATAATACAAAAATTCCATAATATGAAAAAGTTTTGTTATGAAAATTCAAATGTATACTTGTTTATGTATTCATGCACACCTGGGTCTTACAATAGTTCTTTAAATTAGAAATAAATTAAATGAAATACTTGAAGATATACTTAAAATAGTTCTCTGTTGATTCGTAGCTACGTAAAGCAAGAAATCCCTAGTGTCAGATAAAGCTGAAAAGAGATGCCTCAGTGCCATACCGCAGACAGTGGTTGAAATGTTTTATTGATGGAGTGCTACTTTAGCTTGCACATGGAATTCATTTTAATTCGAGTATAAATACTGCACTTCTGGCCAGACTTAGGAGATTTTTTGGCATTCTTGTTGTTCATGTGGGCAATTGTTCATGACACATGCAATATAAGAGAAAATATATTTATGACTCCAATATTTAAGTATCTACAAGCATATTTATATAGAAGCACAAATTTCAAGGGGTTTTGTGTCTTCAATGGTTGTACACATAGTTCACACATCTTAAAAAATTAATAAAATGCATTAAATAATAGATGCTTGAAATACAGAAAATCTAGTAATTTGTAGATGCAACCATTTTTGAATGTCTGCTAATGTGCATTACAGTTCAACTATAAAAGACTGATTTGCAAACATAAAACTTCCATAAAAGCTTAAAGACACCTAGTTTTTATACCAGTGTTTGATTGTCTCTCAAACTTAAAGAGACAGTTGCTTCCTGTATAAAGCAAACTTGCTAGATCCTGTGGATTGTGCCTGTAGGCTATGTATTTGTATACCTCTTCATGGATAGAAAATTCCAGTGCAGGGGAAATTCCCTTCTGACTTTTTGCCCTTCTACATTCCCTCTCCTTTCCGGGAAAGATCAGCCATGTTGGAATTGCTCCACTGGGAAACAGCTGCTTTTGTGGTCTGGCTCTTTCTCCTACTTTCAAACTTCCCAGGGCTCTGAAACAGAAGACAAGAGCATGTGTGCTCTTGCCATGTCTTGCCATTAATTTAAGAATGGTCAGTGAAGACTGATCAGCGAGGTTGGTGATGGTGTTGTGTTAAGCATCTTTTGGGCCTAGAGTAGATAAAACTGGAACGAAGTGTTCACTTGATGTTTGTAATGGTGAGATTTACTCAGGAGAGCCTGCTTCAGATTTCTAATTTATTAAAGTAGTGCTTCTGAAGTATTAGGTTTTTAGAGGGAGGACTACGTTTTACATGGGGATAGGGTGAAGAGGTCACATTTTACAATGATCTGTTTTACAAGAAATGGGGAACATCAGGTAGAAATGCTGGATCTTCTTTGTGGCAGAGCTGAGGCTGTGTGCTGGAAAAAAAAAAAAGAAAAAAAGAAAAGCTTTCCTGCCCAGAGGTAGGCACAATCGATTTGTGTTGCTGCTGTTGAGCTCTGATTGTTGCAGTTTTAAGATAAAGATGAGACATTGAAAGGTGAATTGGGGCTGGTGACTGCTCCAGGAATAACTCAAATCTCCAGAATAAATCTTTAATCCCTTAAACCCTTGTGCTGCTTGGTTTCAGTTCCCTGTAAAGGCTTGATTAATGTGTACACATATGCAAGGGTGAGCTCTGGATAGAGTTCTGCAGGACTGTGTTAGTTACAGAATTCATCTTTCAGTTTCTTACTTGGAAAGTCATTCTACTTTTGGCTGTATTTTAGGGGTACAGTAGAGTAGTGAAACCTCACACATCAAGTAAAGTATCAACTAATTTCCTATGTGTTTTGAATTACTCTGGTTCAACCAACCTCATTCCCAGAACAGCATTGTGTTTCTTTTCTACTTTGGAATCATAGGTGGACAAATATTCTGTCCCCAGCTGTTTGCATCTTGTACTAGCTCCAGGAGGTGGGGAAAGGCTATGTACTGCACAGGAGTTAGGGAGAATGTGCCTTGAGTACTAGCTGCTAGGTGCCTATGTGCCCTGGCAATGTATAGCAGGGGATCACTGGGTGCTTGTCACATGACTCAGTGAAATCTCATTCACTGGACAAGGAGAAGGTTGAGAGAACTGCAGGATACACTGGATGTATTCAGGTCTGCTCCACAGCTGCATTTTGGCAGGATCTTTGGAAGGCTCATGCATTCAACTAACATTTCTGTAGCTGGCAGGAGGCCCCTCTGTATTGGGCTTACATTACATACAGGTGGCAAACAGACCACAGAGGCAGAAATGTACAGAAGTTTCTGTACAAAGATCCTTCCGGTCTTTGCTTCTTCCCTTTTCTTTCTCTCCAACTTCCTCTAAAAGTCCTCATTTATTTCTAGGCAACTGGGTCAAGGAAATGAAAGTTTTATGAGATCAAAGCTATGGGTCTAGTTCTTACAGTGCATGTGTTGCATTGAGTATTGGCTGTGCGAGAACTACTGCCCATCACTTCTGCTTCCCCTTCACACTTGTTCCGTGTGAACAGAGCTAAGCCAGGAGGACAGTGTAGCTGTTGCACTGCAGGCAGAATTTATTTCCTCTTCTCAGGAAGCTCAGATTTTTCAGTTAGGGAAATGCAGCTTTATACCGGCTTGCAGGAAGGAACAGTGAATCCTCAGCTGAGCTCTTGGTACATAGAGGGCACTAGCATTCTTGGAACAGGCTAGAAATGCAGAAAATCAAGTAGACAGTGAAATGATTCAGGGACTCTCTGCCAGGTGCTAAGATGCGGGATCTCAAACGAAAGTTTCATATATTGTTGGTAAACAGTATAAGAGTTTTATTCTCCAGGAAAAGATGGGGAGACACCTGGAAATCGGAATTTAAGAGCTAGGGGTAAACTAGGGTGCAGGGAATCCATGTATGTGTGAAGGTTAGGAATATGGACAAGGAAGGTTCAAACTATTGCAGAAACAGGGAGCCTATTTCAGAACATTTGAGGACCAAATCTTAAACGACAGTGGCTTGTGTGTGTTGAGTTCTTTTGCATTCTATATGGAAGGTTTACAATATGACATTTTTCTACTTGGAGGGAAAGTCAGTCAACAACAACTGCTTGCATGTTTCCCTACTATGCATTAATATGAAGTCGGTCACACTTTATCTCCAAGATGAACCTTGTCATATCTGAGGTCTATGGATTTAGTTATCTGAAAAACATATTTTCCTCATAAAATTTTGTGATAGAAAATGTCCAGCCTTTCAAAATAAAAGTCTCAGCCCTCCTGTGGTTTAACAGGTGGTGTATACAGCAATTCTTTTGTATCAAACAATTATAAATTTACAGCACTTGCAAAGGCATTGATGTGGTTTGTAGATTTTTTTCTCAATTTCTGTATGAAATAGAGAATGGACAGTATTTTTTAACTGCATAATGGAAAACTATAGCTTTATTAAGTTATATTGGTATTGGAAATGTTCCACATTATTAGGATTACACTAGTACTCATAAAAATTTAAATCATCTTCATAAAGTATGCATGCATTAAGAAATTGATTGTATTTTGGGATTAGCAGAAAAGTAATTCAGTTTTATTCTGAAACACAGAACCTCAAAAGAGACATTAACATATTAGCCTAAGGAATAAAATGAGTCATCAAGTACTAATTAAAGTGAAACTACACAAGAAGTAATTTTAAATTTTGTAAGAAAAAATAGTGTTACAGTGTACCCACTAAAGTACCAATTATTTGTTTTACACATTGTAATACTGCTCAAAAGTTTTATGGTAGTCACAGAAAAAAGCCTAAATACTAGAAAAAAGCCTCTGATGTTTATGGATATGCCTGAAGAACAAAATGCAAAGACAACTGCAAATACAAATTCTGAGGAACTAACTCTATTTCTTGGCTGTGCTTCTATTTCCCCAGAAATTGACTGGTAGGTAGAACTTCACAACTATAATTAGATACATAGATGATTAACATACAAGTTATGAATTTGGTGTGATAGGAATTTAGGAATTATTTTGTGTGCAGGATTATAAAAAAAAACCTATATGTAATCTTAAAATCTGGCTCTAGATATGGAATAGATGGAAATACTAGAATATAATAGCAGAAATAAAAGTGTCCAATCTGTGTAAAAACTATATTGTACATTATATTATTTTTTTCACAATCTGGATAATAAGAGTTAACTGGTTTTACTTTATGATATCACATTAGCAAGACTTGCATGACATATTATATTAGCCATCAAATATAAAACAAACATACATAAATGCATATAAAATACATCCTTGTCTCCTTGTCTCTAAATTGGAGAGACATCAATTTGATGGATGGACCACTTGGTGGATAAAGAACTGGCTGGATGAACGCATGCATAGAGTTGTGGTCAGTGGCTCAATGTCCAGCTGGAGACCAGTAACGAGTGGTGTCCCTCAGGGGTTGGTGTTGGGACCGGTCTTGTTCAGCATCTTTGTCACTGACATGGAGAGTGGGATTGAGCGTGCCCTCAGCAAGCTTTCTGATGACACCAAGTTGTGTGGTTCAGTTGATACGCTGGAGGGAAGGAATGCCATCCAGAGGGACCTTGACACGCTTGTGAGGTGGGCTGATGCCAACCTCATGAAGTTTAACCATGCCAAGTGCAAGGTCCTACACCTGGGTCGGAGCAATCCCAGGCACAGCTACAGGTTGGGCAGAGAAGAGACTCAGAGCAGCCCTGCAGAGAAGAACATGGGGTGTTGGTTGATGAGAAACTGAACATGAGCCGGCCTCAGTGTGCGCTTGCAGCCCAGAAAGCCAACTGTATCCTGGGCTGCATCGAAAGGAGCATGACCAGCAGATCGAAGGAGCTGATCCTGCCCCTCTGCTCTCTTGAGACCTCACTTGGAGTATTGTGTGCAGTTCTGGTGTCCTTAACCTAAGAAGGACATGGAACTGTTGGAACAAGTCCAGAGGAGGGCTGTGAGGATGATCAGGGGACTGGAGCACCTTGCGTATGAAGACAGGCTGAGAAAGTTGGGGCTGTTCAGTCTGGAGAAGGCTGCATGGAGACCTCATAGCCGGCTTCCAGTATCTGAAGGGGGCCTATAAGGATGCTGGGGAGGGACTCTTCATTAGGGACTATAGTGATAGGACAAGGGGTAATGGCTAAAACATCAACGGGGGAAGTTTAGATTAGATATAAGGAAGAAGTTCTTTCCTGTTAGGGTGGTGAGGCACTGGGATGGGTTGCCTAAGGAAGCTGTGAATGCTCTGTCCCTGGCGGTGTTCAAGACCAGATTGGACAAAGCCTTGGGTGACATGGTTTAGTGTGAGGTGTCCCTGCCCATGCAGGGGGGTTGGAACTAGATGATCTTAAGGTCCCTTTCAACCCAAACTATTCTATGATTCTATGATTTTCATATATAAAATAATTTTGACACTCTATAATGGCTGTTTTCAGGATTGACCAACTTGGTGGACAATTTACCTGAACTTATTACTAGACTGTTGAATCATGTATCTTTTCACTTATCAAAGTATGTGGTGGGGTAATTTGAAGGAGGTTATTTAACTGAACTGAAACATCAAGATGAAAAATGAATTCTGCTGTAGTTTGGCTAAGTGGCAGACTGTTATTTTTCAGAAAATACCAACTGTATGAGACATAAACATGTACCACCTGCTAGCGTTTCTAGGCACATATCTGGCTAACCTGTCAGCCTTGGCAAATATGTCAGCCTCCATATCATTCTCTTCTTCACTATTCATGAACATCTCTTGTTCCCATCTTCCAGTATTAGCCAAGTTTTTTCTGCTTTTTAAATTTTTGGTGAAGAATGTGGTTACTGAACAAAAGGGGGGGGGGGGATAAAAATATGGGAAAACTGCATTTTATAGTTATGTATTTTTTTACAACCCAGCCAGTGCTGATCGTGAAAAAGAAGTCTTTTGATGATAAATTTACTAGGTAGGAAATATTGGCAAATAGTGAAGTATCAAATTATTATTATAACTGGCAACTCTGAAGCACTTGCATAGCTCTCGCCTCAAAATACTGTACCAACAGTCATTCCTCATCATAAGAGACATATAAAATTTGTAAGAACCGGTTGAGTTTTGACCATTAGCACCAACTCTGATGAAGTTCTGTGTGGTGGAGGTTTAATTAATGTTCTGAGGGTGACCCATTCCTTAGAGTTTCATAGGTGATGAGAAGAAAAACCAGACAGAAATAAATTAAAAACAAACAAAAGTGTAGAACTTAACAAAAAAAAACAATAAAAAAGATATGGTATATAAAAAATTAAGGGCTAAGGAAAAGAATGTAAAACAACTGATGTTTAATTTCCCTCTTTCTACAGGATTGTATTCTATTGTAAAAGCAGGTAATTAGATTAATACTAAACTAATGAGCTACTGTTTCACCACTGCAGCTACTGTACCTCTAAAATAACTGTAAACACCCACAGCTGTTTCAATCTGGTTTAAGGCTTTATAATCCTGAAGCAGATAACCAGATTTCTGGCTTTCCTAAAGAATTATAATGTGGTTGTCTCAGAAAGCTATCGAGAGTTTTAAGAAGTGATAACAGCATTTTTCATTGGCTTTAAATGTTCCACATTGGACCTAGGATCAATTAATCACAACTTACTATACACGCAGTTACTTCAGAAGCATGCCTGTGCTTCAACCATGTCTTCATCTATATTGGTTTTTCTCATGGTTTCACTAAGCTCAGTTTTTTAAGTTTGTTTTATTTCTCCAGAGAGTATCTGCCTCTTAGCTTTTCATAAACTATCAATATCATTTTGTTTTTCTCACAAAATCTTTTATGCCTGGTTTCAAATGACACTGTCTTTTCTGTCTGCTTAGTGCTTACTAGGCTTCCACAGAATGCTAGCTCTCCAGTAGTCTGGGCACAGGTCCTTCTTAGTTCAATGTCATTAAATTTTCTCCGCTGGTTTTGCAAATGAGCTGGATCCATAAAGATAAAATAGGTGTAATAACATTAAGACTTTTGGGAGCCAAGTGCTAGGCAAAATCAAAATTGCTCAGGCAAGTCTGACACTGTCACAGGAGGTCAGTAGTACATCTGTGTTATGGGTGGTGTGTATCATATCTCCAAATCTGCCATCCGGACATACAAGTATCAATGTTAAATTAAAAAACAGTAGTGCTGCTTGTGTAGGTCTTTGGTTTTTGTTTTGGTTTGTTGGTTTGGGGTTTGGGGGGAGGGGTGTGTGTGTTTGTTTGGTTTTGTTTTGTTTTTAACGCTAGAACCTTTTCTTTTTCTTATTCAACCCTAATTTCCTGCTAATCTCTGCATGTTCTGTCTAAAAATAGCTATGCTTTATTTTCACATAGAAAATTTTTCACAGATGAAGTGGTCAAAGGCAGGGAGAAGGCTATAACCTTGTTCTAGTGCCAAGACATAAAAGTCAATACCTAGATTGGAATTCTTCTCACCTACTTCTAAACATAAACAAAGTAGGTGTTTGTAGCTGAGCTGGGCACTCAAGGCTACCTTTATGATCAGTGGAAAAAGTAAGCACTTCAAGTATGTGATTCATCTGATATTTTAAGCATCTATTCAGAATGAGATGGATCATGTTTTTAAGTTCATTGTTGACTTAATCTCAATTAACAGGAACGTAGGATGGCTATAGGTGACTCGGTCTTAATCATCAGAATGTAGGATGGCTGTAGATGAGTGAATTTAGACAGATGACTCCCATCCCCACACTTGTGAGCATTTCAAATCATCAGTGAATGTCATGTGAAATACTCTCTTGAAGGCCTACTCTTATTCCAGCTTCTTTATGTATTTGGACACAGGGCTTTGCATGCTTTCTGGCCTTTTTTCCTTGGAGTGCTTTATAAAGATCACCCTATTTGGTAACAGCCTTAAAAACTAATTGGCAGTTAATAGGAGAGTTAATTGATGGGCATCTGCTAGGTATCTGTGATCTACCTTTGCCTGACCAGCTTTGTGACTGCTTGAGTTTTGTTTACATAGATGATGTGCATGTGATCTGGATCCTACAGTTTTATCTTGCTTCTAGTTTCTCAACAGGATTTCAGTTAGAGGAGACCTACTGGCTTTTTTCTTGTCACCATAATCTGCACTCCATCTTGAGCTCTTCAGGGAGTGAGCTGCAAAAGTATCCTCACATTGTCACATATTTAGGACAGTCCTATAGACACTGTGTTGGTGAACAAAGAGAGAAGGCTATCTTCATTCTGGAGAAAACCAGGACTAAATAAATGTCTCTAAGGAGTTTGCAAGAATTAGCTGACCGAAAACCAGCAACATGTGGAAATTCTGTGACATCTGACCAAGACTGATGTCTGAGCAATCAGAAAAGCAAAGTAAAAAATCCAATAATTTCTACACAGATGCAAAGGACCTTATCTGCCTTCTAGTCACTAAAATATACATATGTCTTTTCTTTGAGAAATCATACGATCTAAGATACTCACTGTTCTGAGAAACAGCATTTTGTTGTCTTTACACAAGATTCACTTTTAAATTTGTATCTTGGCCTTTGAGTTACTTTGATCTATATTAGCCAACTAGCTGTTCTCAGCTCTCTGGCACATAAATACATCTGAGAGCTTGTTTGTTTCTTCTTGCAACACAAATTTATCCATAGTTAGAAGTTTTCCTGAAGGAAAACCTTTTGTTCACTTGGTATTTTTCAGCTGGTCGGCATCTTTTAGGAGGGAGATTGCAGAGGCAGCATAAAAAGCATCCTTATGCGCTGAGAGGGAATAGGTTAGTTGTGCACATTGCAATCTTTATAGTTTTCTCTCTAAATTTACCTAGGATCAAAAAAAGTGTGGTCCATTGTTTTTACAACATTGTCCAGATGTAACTGGCGAAAAAATACACTCCTAAACTGAAAATTTCACAAATGAGAAGATTAACTTGAAGTGTTGAGATATTATATATTACCTTGGCCAGGTTTTCTGTGTTTTTTGGGTCAGCAATTCACTTCTCTACAAGTTTGAGGTTTGAGAAGTTACTGGGAAAAACATTCTACTATTCCTTGTCCAATCAAGTAAAAGTTAATATGTTTGCACATGAGCCACATGGACTTTTACCTCCTCAATAGTAGAATCCAATTACTATGAATCAGAAAAAGAAATCTAACGGGATAGATGCATGTCTTGTGAGAGTTTTCAAGAGGGAATCAGCAGTTGCCTAACAAAACCTTCTGCTTCACTTAGAAAATAATAGACTTATTCTTTTGTTTGGAAACTCATTTCTTTTCAATTTCATAAAATATGGTGACATTTTAAATTCACTATGTCTTGGTTATAACATATACGTTGCTTCTGCCACCGTGAAGGGTCAGGGTCAAGGTATTAATCTGCAACTAAAGCTGTGCAGCTTCTGTGCAGTGAGCATTTTGGATTTTGTGATGCCTGTGATTTTCCACTGGCTTTACTTACATTAATCTGTATGGTTTACATACTGCCAGGCTGTAGCCAAAGAATGCCAGAAGATTCAGGAAATGGGGCAGGGAATTATTCCATAACTCAGTTATACTTGTCCATAACTCATCTCTTAACAACTTACAGCTTGTATGTTTTATAAACTAGAATGAAAAATTGGAACTAGTATTTAAACCAAAACAAAACTCAGAGTTTTTAGAGGTTCACTAGCACAGAAGAACTGCCTTGCTGAAGCATATTGTACATATTATACAGCAGTGCTCAGTCTTTCATTAAGCTTTATCAGAATTTGTTTACATTTTAAGGTATTTGCCATCAGAAAATTACAAAATTGTCTGATTTGAGGGAGTCAAATTCAACAGAAAATTCAAAAGTCACAAAGCTGTAAATGCAGAATTCTGTTTCACGCTTTACTACTTGCTTTGGCTTTCTTGTTTTATAAAAATGCCAATTTTTTAATAATATTTTGGGCTGGGATTCCACTTACTGTTTTTGTTCTAGGAGTTTTTTCATTCCACTGATGAATATTAATGAAATAATTTCTGGTATAACAATAAAGGTTTCTGTAATTTGACCTACTTTCTTTTTGATATCACATAAAGCTATTTTGTTCAGTATTTTCTAAAATTATGTTGTCTTGGTATGTTCAGTCTTAATTTTGTCAGGTATATTGTATTTTCTATTCAGATTATATATATGCATAATCAGAAGTAGGTTATTATTATACATAAAAATGAAAAATGCCCATGAACAGCAATTTTCATTCCTGTTATTCAGTCGTAGTCTTACTATCACAGATATGCACATTAAGGCATCTATCTAGGACTTAACACAGTAAAGAAAATGAACTTTTAATACGGTAAAAAAATCTTAGCCATAGTTCTAACCAGATGAAAAAATAATCCTTGATATGCCATGCAAAGTAAAACAACATTTCATTTTTAGGTTGCATTCAGTCACAGTCACTCTAAATCCAAATGCAAATTAAATAAATTAATTTAAAAAACTCCAAGTAGGTACAGTATTTATAGAGATGTTTGTGAGCCAAAAGGTGTATAATTGGCATTTTATGTAGTTTTGGTTTCTCTCAAGAAACTGAAATGCACTATACCTTTACTGTGATGTTTGTATGTTTCAATGCATGTATCTGTATTTTACTACAGATTGGGCAACACATTTGGAATCATCTTCTTTATAGTCCTGTTAGTACTTTTATTGCTTGTGCCTCAATAACGCTTTTAGGTTTCAGTTGAAAGTTGGAAACAAAGATACTGGGAAAAGGCATCTAGGCAGTAGCAGGCAGGAATTTTGTCAAAGGCTCTGGGACCACTGGTGTCTTGAATCCAGGTATGGGGCCTTTCTCGTAAGTCCATCCTTTCTCTAGCATCAGTTGTGACAATTCTAAATTCTGATACAGGTCTCTGCTCTAGGAAGATCAGTCCAAGTAATATAATTATGCTACATATCATGCCAGGGGGTTCGAGCAAAAGGAAAGAGGAAATGTGTGCTGTAAAGAGATCTGTACCAGTATAGATACTACATAGGTCTCTAGTACAGCTCCTGTACTGTCTCAGCTATCTGAAAAGCTATTGTTTCTGCCTGCTGGCAGTTCATCTGCAAAAACTTCAGTAGTGTTTACCCTTTCCCAAGATGACTCTAGAGGAAATTTTGTATCTTTCTTTCCTAGCCTACTGAATTGAAATCATAGTTTCAAAATTTAAAGCTTTTGAGTTTGCTAGGAAGGGTTATAATTTGAATGGGACATGTGATACTGAAATCTTAAGCCTGTGTATTTTATGATCTATCTTCTGTATCTGTGATCGTACATACTACAGATCAATCCTCTTTTTTTTTTTAAAGAGAATGAAATATTTGGTAAGCTTAATATTTCCAAAATTTCATGGTAATAAAAATCCGTGAATATATCTAAGAAAACAGGGCTAAAACCAGAATGCAGGAGGTCATTTAGCCCACCTGCTTGCCTCCAAAACAGCATCAATTCTTTGTGTGTCTTCTGGACAAATATTTCTGTAACTTTCCTATGGTGGAGATTTCACAACTGCTGTAAGCCATTATTCCAAAATGAAAATATTCTTACCATTAAAAAAGTTTATCTAATATCTAGAATAAATCAGCCCTCATGCCTTTCAATCCCATTATTTTTTTGTCTTACCTACAATGGACGTGGAGGACAGACTATTGTTTTTGTAGCTGTTCCTTAAACCACCACCTTGTTCTCATCTCTAGAGTAAACACCAGTTCTGTTTTTCTGTTTAGATCATACTTCTGAGATATTTTGCTGTCCTCTTCTGATCTTCATCAAATTGGGCACTATCTTTTCTGAGGTATGATACCTAGAATAAGCATGAGTACTTAAGCTGTTGTTTTATTAGTGCCAAAACAAATACGGATGATTTCTTCTATCTTACAGGTTACAAATATTATTATAAGTCTCTCTGTGAAGTTTGTTTTTTTGTCTGACAACACTGTGGTGTTGATAGGCAATATCTATATTGTGTTCCATTGTTAACACCAGATTTTTCTCTGAAGTTCTGCAAACTAATCACGATCTTTGGCATCAGCCAGTTCTCTCAGTACCATAAAGCAGATTCAGTCAAGGTCAGCTAATATGTAATAATCTAAGTTTTCTAAGTACTTACTGACTAGTTATGTCCTTAGCATAAGCAGAGTGTTTACTACATCTTCATTGACATTAATGGTATGTTATTAGAACACAGTAAAGACTAATGCATTAAAAAAGACCCATTCATGTTTTTAGCTTTCTTGCTTTCATTTGTTGAACACTTGCCATTGACTAGGTTTTTTTCTTCTTGATTATTATGAAGGTATCAAAGAAATTATAATTTTAACCTGTGTGTCCCTTGGTAGTTTTATTTTGGTTTGTGCCCTTATATGCTTATGTTATTCTTTTATTTTCATTCTTAGTTATTTGATGTTGTCTTCATTCTCTGTTTCTTGAGTTTGAGCCAACTGAAGGGTTCATGATTTTTGCCTAATTAATCTCTTTCTATACTTTCTGGTTTTCATCCTCAATGAGATTTTTGCTTTTGTACTCATTATATAATTTTTAAAAGGCACTAATGCCTCTTCTGAGCTTCCTCTTTGCTTCTTTCTAGTTACATCATGGCTTTTGGTTTTCTGAATTTACCAAACAACAACGGATGAATTTCTGGCCTCCTACTAGCTTTAATTTAATTGCTATTTTATCACTGCCATCTAAAAACGTTGTTTTAGGTGTGAAACATCTTGGGCCACCAACCTTCAAACTTTCCTGACTTTCATTGGGAATCAATATGATTTCAGCTGCTTTAGGAGGTAATGGCCACAAAATAAGCACAAAGGCACTTTTTGCCCTTTTTTTTTTTTCACTATAAAATTAACTTAACAAACTTACAGGGAAAAAAGTTAAATGCTTAAGAATATTAGAATATGTCCCTATAGCTAATTTCCATTTTTTTCCTCCCATTGGAACCCTTGTGGCTTAAGAAGCCCTAGTATGACCTTAAATACTATTTTTAACAAATATTGTCACCAGTAACTAAATGGGTAGCTATTTTCTACCACTGCTGTTGTTGAGGAGCCACCATAACTTTAGATTACAGAATCGTAGAATGGTTTGGCTTGGAGGAGACCTTTGAAGATCATCCAGGTCCAAATGCCCTGCCATGGGCCAAGACATCTTCCACTAGGTCTTTGAGCAGTGTGTGTTAGGCATGCTGTATTTGAACATGTTTCTGCCAGGTCACAGGAGCAGTATCCGGCATTCCCTAAGATCACAATGAAGAATTTCTGAAGGCCCAAGGATTTTTAAATGGAGAAAGATAGGACACTAAGAAAGCCAGGGAAAAGGCGGCTGGATGCAGCCAAAAGTTTATGCATATTCCATCTTGCTGTACATTCAGAATGGACTAACTTATATATGAAATCATGTTGGGAGCAATGTTGCCAAATATAGATATTTCTAGTATAGTGGTGACTAAACCAGTGAGGTCAGACTCACAGATACCAAATTCATATACAGTCTTACCATAGTCTAAAGCAGCTGCCTTTGTATACACACATTTAAAGTTTTAACTAGATTAATCTGTTCATTATTGTTATTAGAAAAGTGTTAAACACCTAAAAATAAAAGTGAAATAAATGCAGGCTTTGCTACATGTTCTTTATAGTTTTGTAATTGTCAGTGGTGAGCTCTAGTATCATGAGAGACATTACATTTGCACGGAAGATGTTTTACTGATAACATAGCATCAATATGGTTTATCTTAATTTAATTTGTGGATATATATGTTATACCACTACATGGGAAGAGAGGCACATTTTAAACTAAGTCTGTGTTTAATTTCAAGCCTTAAAATTGATTGTTGATCTGCCAGTAGAGTTTATTTTGCACCCAACCTATCAAATTTCAAATGATATAACAACATGACACAGATTTTATGTCAACTTAATGGAGAGGTAACTATTTCCATGCATGTTAAAATCTAGGCTGTAAGTACTGTAAGACTTACTGTAATGATAGCTTCAAGAAACAAAAAATAGTTGTTGAAACCATCAGTAACATTTCTTATTCTGCAGAACTGATGCTTCAGCACATATGAAAAATATTTTATTGTGGTTTTACTTTAAAAACACTTAAAGTGGTGCATGCATTTTGGAAGCTGAAAACATAAGATGCATTTATGTATTTTATATGAAGTTCTATTTCTTGTTGAATAGAAGAGAATTTAAAGTTGTTTATTTTTTAAAAACCTGGTCCATATTAGGTGTCATATGCAAACCATTATACATGTAAAATAAGTGAATTATGAATTACTATGTTATGTACAAATGTAGATTCACTGTAGGAGAAACGATCCTCAAAAGAAGAGATGTTGCTTGTCAGGTTAGTGATATACTTCTTACATTTATGTCAAATAATAAAAAGACAAGTTTTCTCTTTAAGCACCTGTTTCAAAATTTTTATAATACAAAGCGAAGTAAATCTCAAAGTCTATACTATATGAAAAGACCACAAACATCATAAAAGAACAGCTGTTCGTCCTTTGAGCTACAGAATATTCTGTGTAATGTAGTAATCATATCTTACGGATTTTTTTTTTAATTATTTAGACTTGAGCTTGATATGTGTGGATAAGCTAGTTTCTCTAGGGAGACAATGTTACAATATTATACTCCTAGGACATGTTTTCAAAATACGTTCTTAAAGCGAGACCCGTTTCATTTTCTTCTGAAGTCAAGATGATGATGAAGATTAAAAAAAAAAGATAAAAAAATCATAAGAATCTTCCTTTAGGACACTATATGTTGTTAAAAAAAAATAATTTTATACTTAAACAGCTTGGAGAGATTTTGTGGAAATCTATTGTTACGAGAAGTGTAAGTAAAAATTATCTATGACGTGCCATCCGCATACAATTTATTGATTTATCAGAAGTGTTCCAACTGATGTAAGTTATTGAACTTTATGAAGTATTTTTCTCACATTCGTTTTGGCTGTATTTTCTCACTTGCAATTCTCTGCTACATTTATGGTATCAGTTGAAGAGCATGTCAAATTTAAAGACTTTTTTACTGTATTTGTCCTACTGTTTCTGTTTAAGAAATACGCTGCAAAACTTCTGCTTTTCTTAGATCTTCTTGTTTCATATTAGTAAGCATCATTCAGTTTTTTAATAGTCTGTATTTCCGTATGATGTGTACAATTCAGCAAAATATTTTCTTTTGGAAAGGATTGTCTCAAAGTTCTTTACAGCTTCAGAACTGTAATTTGAAAGAGATGGGCTTAGGCAGCACAGTTCAGATCTGGATGGGAACAAAAGCTTCCCTGGAATTCCAGAGGCATGTGGGAGGTGGATAACGTAGTTTGATTTACTAGGTGCTCTAAGTTGTAACTTCCACATTAGCACCAGTTGGCATTGCTCATGCACTCCAGCTTCTGTGGTAGCTACATGGTAGCACAGCCCTTCTAATTTCTGTGTAGCGGGGTTCATCCCCAATTTGATTAACAGGAAATCTATGCTACAGGTTCAAAAGAATCCATTGTTATCATATGGTTTAACTTTCTGCATACCATAGAGTGTACTATTTGATCTATTTCTTGTTTTTAGTCGAGTAGCTCTGACTGAAATAGAGCTTATCTTTTAGAAAAACTTCCAGTCTTGACTGAAAAATTTCCACTTCTGGAAATCTTATCACTCTATGTCATTTATTCCAAAGAATAATTAACCACACAATAGAAAGCTAGCTCTTTCCTCCTCGTCTAAATTTTAGTACCTTTAACTTCACATCAGCAAACATCTGTGGTAGACTGTAGAGCTCTCTGTGATCACATTCCTATCCTCGTGGATTTATTTATTCATTATGAATAAATCATACCTTAATTTCTTTTTAATAAACTAAAGAGTGCTTCTCATATTTGTCTTAATGCAACAATTTTACAGGCTTGGTTAAAATAAGTTTATTTCTCTTTTCTGAATAATCTCCATATTTTCACTTGCCTTCTAGAATGGTATAAAGTAAAATTCTACACAGAATTTCAGTAGTAGTTGCACAAGTGCCTAAAAAGAGATAATACCTTTGTTCCTATCTAGTACTTTGAATTATACATCCCAAAATTCATCTTTTAATCAAGTGTTACATTGTAATTTCAAGTTCATATTCAGCATCCCAAGTCTTTTTATATGCTCTGGTTTCCAGGATAGAACTTCTACATTGAGCTATATCCTGTTTTCATTATTTCTAAGTGTATGACCTTTAAATTAGGGCACATCAAAAGATAACATATCCCAATAACCTGACTGCAGCAGGAAGTGTGACAGAGTGATCAGGATGGAAGTTTTCTGCCGTTAAAGCTCATCTTTTGCACTCCAGATTACCTGCCTTCTGATTTCCACAAATGTGGGAGACTTGACCGCGTAACTTACAGTAGTGTGAAACTCTGTTCATATTCTACCGAGGCAGAAGAAACCCAGGGCCCTAAATGAATGTTCAGGGTGAAGTAAGAACACACAACTTTCTGCTACTTTCTAATTACTTTCTAATACTCTCCAATCTGCCATTTGTTTTTAGCTCAGGGAGTTGAAAATTTAATGAGATACATATGTTTTTACTGACCTTCAGTGCAAACTTTTAATTTTCACGCAGAATACTTTTGCAACTAGATCTACTAGTCTGTTACCTCATTTAAAGAACCAAATCCTTTTTTATATTTTCAACCTCAATCCCAGTATACCTCATTATTAAAAGAGATTTTATCTGTATTTAAAGAGACACTGGACAGTCAATCCCTGCCTGTCATGCTCAATGCCATCCCTGACACTGTAGACCTCTGTCGTACCCTTTTAGGCATCTGTCTTCTAGACTGAAAATATTTGGATTGTCTTTTCTGCTCTTTGAAAGTTTTCCAGTGCTATAGTAACCTTACTGAAACTGGGGCTGCAGAACTGCATGAACTTTTTAAGGTATATGTGAACCATGAATTTCTTCTGTGGTATACTGACATTATCTGTTCACTATTTTTTTCCTAACATTCCATTATGTTTGTCCTGGGTTTAGCAGCAGCAGTCATTTTTTCTCCTTCTTGGTAGCTGTTGCAGTGCTGTGTTTTGACTTTCGGGCTGGGAACAAAGCTGATAAAAATGATGTTTTGGTTTGGCCAAGGACTTTGTGAGTCTCATGCTCTGCCAGGGAGGAGGGGAAGCCGGGAGGAAGCAGAGACAGGACACCTGACCCAAACTGACCAAAGAGGTATTCCATACCACAGCACATCATGCCCAGGGGGGAACTGGGAGGTACCCAGAAGGACAGGGGGTCGGCCGGGTCGGACTGGTGGTTCGGCGTGTGGTATTGTACTCCTTTCCTTTGCTATTTTCTCTTACTGTTGTCGTTGGTGGTAGCGGTGGTGATTCGTATTGTACATTAGTTGCTAGACTGTTCTTATCTCAGCCCGTGGGAGTTGCATTCCTTCAGTTCTCCTCCCCACCCCTCTGTGAGCGGGGAAAGGGGGCGGCAGCCCCTGGGGAAGGGGGGGGGACGGACTAACGTGGGCCTCGATTGCTTCCAGCCTGGCACCACTCACTGGGAGTAAGTGCACAAGCTGTCTTGGTTGGGGTTAAACCACGACAATGGTTTTTATTTCCATCTACCCTAACTTCAGGATATCATTTCTAATTTTTAATGGACAGCTGAAAAAGTATAATTTCATCTATGGAGTTAATTTTTTCTGATGTGCATCATTTCTCGTGTGCTGTTTTATTGCCCTCTTAGGCTTAGCAAGTTCTTCAGCAATTTGTCACAACTGGGGCTGAATCATAATATCAATAAGCTTGATCACATAACCAGTCTTTCAGGGTGTTCATAACTATGTTGAATTGTGTAACTTCAACACAGATCCGTGGAACTCCACTAACTCATATCCCTTTATTGAACTGAGTTTTTGCTCCTATCCTCAGTTTCTAACTATTTAGTCATTCTTTTCGGTCCATGAAATGACTTTTCCTCGTATAACATTGTGGCTTAGTTTCCTTAGAAGCTACCAGGGAGGGGGGCTTTAAAATGGAGTTCAGTTAGACCTATCCAACTAGCTTGGTAAATTTTGAAAGGATCTGATAACAGATCCATGGTGACTCTCATATTGTTTCAAGAATATCCTATTTAGACAGATGTCTGCTAATTCTTTATTACAATCTACCAATTTGTCCAGCACAGATATTTGGCTAAAAGGCCTTGGATAACCCTTGAGCTCTTTTCAAAGTTGACATCACATTTTTTGTTTCCCAGGACATTGGCAACAGGGCAATTTGAAGTGAAAGGGTAAATGCCACTTTTACTGAGTCAACTATTTTACCATTTCCTTTATAACTCAGTTGAATACTGTCTAATAATGGCAGTTTGTTACTCTTCACAATGTCAGAGTTTTTTAATAAAAATTTCCTACAGTGGCTTCAGTTTCAGAAAAATCCTCTGAAATGTCCACAATAGAAGATACACATTTGAATCACTTTGGTTTCTTTCAGAGTGAATACTAATGCAAAGAATGCAAGTAGCTTCTCTGAAATGTCTGTATATTCACTGTGTGTTCTTTTGCTATCTGCACTCTTAGAAAACTCACAATACTTGACTGCCTAATTTACTAGACTTTTCACAGCAAGCCGTATTAGTCGTTTGTCACACTGTGCTGTTCTTTCTCCAACCTTTGCGCCATTTCCAGACATAATCATAGAATCATAGAATAGTTTGGGTTGGAAGGGACCCGAAGTATCATCTAGTTCCAACCCCCTGCCATGGGCAGGGATAACTTCCACTAGACAAGGTTGCTCAAAGCCCCATCCTCCTGGCTGTGAGCACTTCCACATATGGGGCAGCCACAGCTTCTCTGGGCAACCTGTGCCAGTGTCTCACCACCCTTATAGTGAAGACCTTTTCCCGAATATCTAATCTAAATCTCCCCTCTGTCTTTTTAAAGCCAGTAATTCTACTTCTTATCAAGTCTGTGTTACTTAACACCATAGAACTGAAATGCTCTAACATGTTTCTTATTTAGTAGCACTTTAACTAGTACTGTTGAATAGACTATGTTTTATATGAATGTGTTTTACTCATTTGTTTATTATTTGTTTATTTTAGGGAGGTAATCCTACAGCTACTGTGATTGCACTGTGTTCGATGAAAGATTTCAATCTGGCTCAAGAAACCTGTCAGATGGCCATCAGAGACATTGGATGTCTTGAAGTGTTAGTTAATTTGCTTGATACGGAAGAAATTAAATGTCAGGTAAGTAGCTTTGTCAAATAGAGCAATGGATATGTCTTTTCTATTAGAATATTTTTCCAATTTCCAAAGTTATATAGTATAAAGAAAATGGATTTCTTATTTCTGTATTTTCTTGATTGAAAGCATTAAAACAGAAAATCTGTTTCTTTAACTTTCAGTTTCTTTCTTCTGATTCAATTTCACAGATAAAATATATTAGATAGCCCATAATTTTAAATATTTTCTGTTTATATATACTTAAATATTTTTCTGTTTGTGTATACTTAAATAATGTTTAACTTGCTATTTTCCATTATTTAGATTGGTTCATTAAAAATCCTGAAGGAAATTAGTCAAAATACCCTGATCAGACATGCAATTGCAGATCTTGGGGGCTTAGAGATTATGGTGAAAATATTGGACTCTCCGGATAGAGAACTAAAATGTCTGGCAGCTGAAACAATTGCTAATGTTGCTAGATTTAAGCGAGCACAAAAGACAGTTAGGCAGCATGGAGGAATCAAGAGACTGGTAAGCAGACATTAAAATTTATATCCTTTTCATATGCACATTTTTGTCCAAAAAATTTTGTGGTGTTGCATACATGATTCTTGTGGTAGTCTTTACCATAATTAAAAAGCAGTATAATATCAAACTTTCCTGTAGATAATTAAAAAATCTTTTTTTAGGTTGGGCTGTTGGACTGTGATGCAATGGGATCAACCAGTCTAACACCATACCAAGCAAAAGATAGTGAAATGGCACGTTGTGGAGCTTTGGCACTCTGGAGCTGCAGCAAAGCCACCAAAAACAAAGCAGCAATCCATAAAGCTGGTGGTATTCCATTATTAGCTAGGTGGCTCAAATGTTCACATGCAAACATCTTAACTCCAGTAGTGGGGACGCTACAAGAATGTGCCTCAACGGTGAGTAAACACATGGAGCTGCATTATTTCTAAACATTAAAATAGTTGGCTACTAAAAGGAGGCATGCATTTGACTTAAACCAGGGCAATTACCCATCTGGAAGTTGATGCTTTGTGTGGCCAAAGTGCTTTGAGAAAGTCACAGCTTGTAATGAAGTAAAGACAACATCTTTTTTATTTAAAAGTCTAGGAGTTCTTTGTGAAAGAAAACATATGGAAATGAAATCCTTAACCAGCTTTATTTTTCTTCTGCTTGTTTTGTTTTGTTTTGGGTTTTTTTTTTTTTTTATTTCATCATACTTGACAAGTTTGGCAACTTAAGATGCTATATTCTGGTTAATCAGTACATTTAAATTCTGCAAAGCTCACCTGCAGGTGTGGCCAAAAAGATCCAATGCAGTACAGGACATTATGGTTTACAATGGCCTTGTGAATTGGGTACGATGATGTCTGACCAATTGCAAAAAAAAGAAAGCAATATATGTGATTTTTTTACAGATTGCCTTGGCAGGTTTCACAGGTCTGAGTATATTCAGTTTTTAAATCTGAATACAAGTAGTTTGTACCATTGCCATATAGGATGAGTGGTTTTTTTCTTTTTCTGGACTCTTACTTGACATTAAGGTAAAAATTACACATAAGTTCTCTTGGTGAATTTGAAACATGGAAGACATGATTTTTCAAAAGATTTTACATTTTGAAACACTTTGTATTTTCAAAATTAGCTTCCTGAAACTGCACAGGTTTATGCATGCTCCGTGAGACAGCAACCTGGCAGATCTTAGTTTCAGTAAGTCTGTATTGAGGAGAAGTTTTTGAGATTTCTTATTTGGCTGAATCTGGAAATAACACTAAATGGATCTCTTACACAAATGTTTTCCCTCTCTTAAATAATGGTCCCCTGTTACAATGCCTGTGGGTTAAAATTTGGAAGAAAAGATCATGAAAAAAATTAATTCTCAGTTTTCTAACCTTGTTCTAGTAATAGACCTGTTGAAGGGAGTGGGTATTTCATGATCCCATTTTGAAGCATCTTTTTCTTCCTTGGCTGTGAGCAGGGAGTCTGGACACCTTTCAGAATTCTGTTTAAGCCAGGTGGCTACAAAATCAGCAGTGCAGCACCTGGTTTTAAATGTGATTTCAGCACTGCAGAGAATTTATGTATTTGATTAACTTAGAGAATAGAATAGTTATTTTCAAAGCAATGCAGATGAATTCTGCTTAAAATCTAGTACAAGGCTTCTCAATATCAAAGCCTAGAATTGTAGCACTGTATTATTACTGTGACTAGTAGTATTAACTGTTAATATTCAGGATTTAAAGATGCAGTTTATCTTTTTAGCCAAGTTACAGACTTGCAATAAAGACAGAAGGGATGATTGAGTACCTTGTGAAAAATCTGAGTAGTGAACATGTGGAGCTTCAGATGCATTGTGCAAGTGCCATATTTAAGGTAATTTTGTTGTTATAATCAGTAGATCAGTTTCATGATTAGCCCTTTGTTTTCATGTGGTTGTCAGTTTTAATATTTCTAGTTTTATTATTTCTCTAATGTGTTTATAAAAAGGTTGATGGTCTTTGGATAATTCATATGAGAATATTTTAGCTGCATGTTTAATATTGTAATTAAATTCCTAATTGCTCTTCTTGTGTACAAGCCCTGAATTGCACAGGTAGCAATGGAAAGAGGTAGGGCATACAGTGCAAAGAGCTGCTTTATTTTTTTTTACGGATTTTTTGCTCACAAAGTGGTCAGTGTGACAGCATAAGGACTGCTGCATATATAGGAGCAGTTGCTGTCAAATTCTCTTGGTCAGTTGTTAGCATATTCAGTATAATATTTATGTTTTTTTCTCTATTAGCTTTTGCTAGTTACAACAGAATACACCTAGCTTTTGAAGAAATAATTTTAACATTTCACGTTGTATATATATTTTTCTTGTACAGTGTGCAGAAGATAAAGAAACACGTGACCTGGTTAGACAGCATGGAGGTCTACAGCCACTGTCTGTTCTGCTTGCTAACTCTGAAAACAAACTACTTTTAGCAGCTGTGACAGGAGCAATCTGGAAATGTGCAATCAGTGAAGAAAATGTGGCAAAGTAACAATTTAATTTTACATTATTATGTTTTGATTTTATGGGCCTCTATAGTTTTCAAAATTGTTATGCCAAGACTCTTCAAAAACATACTTTAGAATATGTTAGGCTTTCAGCTCTGGTTTGATAGGGCCACCTGACCTCATCAGAGTACTGTGGAGATAGCATCAAGTTCCTAGCATCTTAAGAGTCGATGGGAACAATTGGTGCCTCAGTTAAGATATAGGACACTGAGTCAGGAGGGGTACTAGCACATACTAAATGTTTAATACATAGATATATCTCATATCCCCACTCTCTCTGTAGTTTACAAACCAGGACCACTGCTGCATGGTAGAGAGAGAATAGTTAGCACACTTAGAGTTCACGTTTTATGTCAGTAGAGATAGAGCAAATTATCTCATTCTAAGGTAGATATCTAATGCACATTAGGTTCACCTACTTTATAAATATATACTGTAATCTAAGATAATTAGCCCAGACACCTCTCTCCTTGACTACAGAAGGTCTCGGAAAAGTATCTCAACCTGTACACCCAACTTGCAAATGAGTGGAGTTAACTGATGAGAGTGTACTGTAGGTACTGTAGGTACCTACAACTTCAACATCAGGGTCCTGAGTGATTATCTGAGAATGTGACAGCAGCAGTTATCGCCCTCTGCCTTTCATGGAACAGCTTAATGATTGAGAGTTCTCAGTCTCCTCATCTAAAATTAATGTATCATATTCATTCACCATACTTAAAAAAAAAAAAAGAAAAGCCTGCTTCACTGGAGTGTATGCTAGGTTTCCTGCTGAAGTTATGCTGCTTTGTACAGATGAATGTAAGATTCATAGGCTGGAGTGCATATCAATAAAAGGTAACCTCTTCCTGCAGCCCTAATTTTAGTGTACTGTGCTGGACTAGCAGGTATGATAGATTACTGATGGATAGAAATCACGAAAAATCTTAAGGGTTTATAGTCTGGCTTTTTACTATTCCAAATGAGTTCCCAAGCTGTTGGTATACAAGCCATGGTCTTTACGTACTCTGCTGCTTTTTGCATTCTTGATTGCACAGTAAGCTGTTTTTCAGAATGATATATTCTTTTATGTGGGCTTTGGGTATCTGCACAGAGACATCCTGGTTCTGGATCACTAAGTGATGAGATGGACTAAATGGCTCCCTCTGTACAAGTAAAATGAATTAGGCCAAACCTTTCCGGGTTAAGGCACTATGTTATGTTTCTCCATACTGTTTAACTTTTTATGACAGTCCCTTACACAGTTTGGCTGGTGCCAGCAAGGGCTCCTCCAGACAGTGCCCAGACACTCCTTGGGAACAGTGCAGGCAACAGATTGTTTCCATTAGGCAGAATGGGTGAGGCCACCCTGAATTGTGAGGGTTAAGAGATTTTAGCCATATGGCTGTTGTGTTGTGCTTGTTCTCCTCAGGGCTAGAGAATGAGCCCCTGCCTTTTTTATTTATTATACTAATAAATAGCTGTAGCAAACAGTTCTGCCAAATTCAAACAGATTTTTGCTGGGCTACTCATACATCTTTGGCAAGTGCTTGAAGCTCCACAAAGGTTACTACCCAGGCACAGCTCCAGGCTTGAGCTGAAATCATGTATCATGTAGTGCTGAGTCTGAAGCAGTAAACTCTACCCAAACTCAGAATGGGAGGGCACTGCAGGACAGGGACAGAGGATAATATGAGAACACGTAAATAGATCTGGAGGGATGAGCTTGAGTCTGGCATGAAGCTAGAACTGTCAAACCCTGCTGGTTCCTGCATGTATCTTCAAGCTACTCTACTGTATTTCCTATACCTGAAGTACATTGCTGAGATGTTCTGACTCAGCAGTGAGCTGGTACAGGTGTCTTGGACTAGCTAGCTCAAATTCTGGTTTGCATGCAAGCAGCCGTACTGCTTCTGGACACAAGATGGCCCGAGCCAACAGCTCTGTCAGAGCATAGCCTGTCCATTGCAGAGCCAGCTCACACCATTCCCTCTGTGAAGCAGCGGATGTGTAATACAGATAAAGTAGCCAGAGAAAATGAGAGTATTTTTTTAAAATTGTTTTTTTGCTTTGCTACTCTTTTTTTCATGCTGTTGATGTTTTCTTTTGAAAAAAAGAGATATTTCCAGTTATAGCAAACACAGAGAAAAATTTCTAAGCAAGGACTTGAATGATAAAAAATGACAGTTCCTTATTCCTCAGTTACTCTAATTGTTATACTGATAAACCAGATTGGAAAGATTAAGTTTTATTGAAGCAGTTCTAGTTCTGCCATCAAAATATAAAAAATATCTTCTGTATGAAACAAAAGACACATGTACAACTGATTATTGGGGATGTTCAGCCAGGAGAAGTGAAGGCTGCATGGTGATCTCATAACAGCCTTCTGAAGGTTGCCTACAGAGATGCCAGAGAGGGACTCTTCATCAGGGACTGTACCATTAGGAGAAGGGGTGAAGGCTTCAAACTAGAACAGGGGAAGTTCAGGTTAGATGTAAGGAAAACATTCTTTACTGTGAGGGTGGTGAGGCACCAAAAACAGGTTGCCCAAGGAAGTAAATGATTCGTCCCTGGCAGTGTTCAAAGCTGGGCTGGACAGAACCTTGGGCAATGTGGTTTAGTGCGAGGTGTCCCTGCCCATGGGAGGGGCATTTGGACTAGATGATCTTAAGGTCCTTTCCAACCCTAATTATTCTATGATTTGATGCTCCAGGGCAGCCATGGTTGCAGCGATCATGAGATGGTCAAATTCAAGATCGTCAGGACAGTGAGAAGAGCGTGCAGCAAGCTCACTGCCCTGGACTTCAAGAGAGCAGACTTTGGCCTCTTCAGGAACCTGCTTAGTAAGGTTCCATGGGATATAGCCCTACAGGGTAGGGGGGCCCAAGACTGTTGGTTGATATTCAAGGATCACCTGCTACAAGCTCAGGAGTGTTGCATCCCAATTAGAAGGAAGTGCAGCAGGAGGGCCAGGAGACCTCCTTGGACGGATAAGGACCTGCTGAGGAAACTTTGAAGGAAAAAAGGAGGTTTATAAAAGGTGGAAGCAAGGAGAGGCAGGCTGGGAAGAATACAGGAATATTATTCAGGAAGCTAGGGACCAGGTTAGGAAAGCTAAGGCCCAGTAAATTTGGAAAGGGATGTAAAAGATAAGAGGAAGGGCTTCTATAAGTACATAGCAAATAAAAGACAGACTAGGGACAATGTAGGCCCCCTCTGGAAGCTATCAGGAGAATTGGCTGCCCTGGATTTGGAGAAGGTTGAGGTTCTTAATGATTTCTTTGCCTTGGTCTTCACTGGCAAATTCTCCGACCACACCACCCAAGTCTTGGAAGGCAGATGCAGGGACTGTGAGAATGGAAGACCCTAGGCCCACTGTAGGAGAGGATCTGGTTTGAGACCATCTTAAGAACCTGAACACACACAAGTCCATGGGACCTGATGAAATCCATCTGCGGGTCCTGAAGGAGCTGGCAAATGAAGTAGCTAAGCCACGCCCATCATATTTGAAAAATCATGGCAGTCAGGTGAAGTTCCCGATGACTGGAAAAAGGGAAATATAACCCCCATTTTCAAGAAGGGGAAAATGGATGACCCAGGGAATTACAGACCAGTCAGTCTCACCTCTGTGCCTGGCAAAATCTTGGAGCAGATTCTCCTGGAAGGCATGCTAAGGCACATGAAAAACATCAAGGTGCTTGGTGACAGCCAGCATGGCTTCACTAAGGGGAAATCCTGCCTGACCAATCTGGGGGCCTTCTATGATGGAGATACAGAACTGATGGACAGGGGTAGAGCAGTTGATGTCATCTACCTGGACTTCTGCAGTGTTCAACACTGTCCCACACGACATCCTTGTCTCTAAATTGGAGAGACATCAATTTGATGGATGGACCACTTGGTGGATAAAGAACTGGCTGGATGGCTACACGCAAAGAGCTGTGGTCAATGGCTCGATGTCCAGCTGGAGACCAGTAACGAGTGGTGTCCCTCAGGGGTCAGTGTTGGGACCGATCTTGTTCAGCATCTTTGTTGCTGACATGGACAGTGGGATTGAGTGTGACCTCAGCAAGTCTGCTGATGACACCAAGTTGTGTGGTTCGGTTGATACGCTGGAGGGAAGGAATGCCATCCAGAGGGACCTTGACACGCTTGTGAGGTGGGCTGATGCCAACCTCATGAAGTTTAACCATGCCAAGTGCAAGGACCTACACCTGGGTTGGAGCAATCCCAAGCACAGCTACAGATACAGAGCAGCCCTGCAGAGGACTTGGGGTGTTGGTTGATGAGAAACTGAACACGAGCCGGCTTCAGTGTGTGCTTGCAGCCCAGAAAACCAACGGTATCCTGGGCTGCATCAAAAGGAGCATGACCAGCAGGTCAAAGGAGCTGATCCTGCCCCTCTGCTCTCGTGAGACCTCACTTGGAGTATTGTGTACAGTTCTGGTGTCCTTAACCTAAGAAGGACATGGAACTGTTGGAACAAGTCCAGAGGAGGGCTGTGAGGATGATCAGGGGACTGGAGCACCTCGCGTATGAAGACAGGCTGAGAAAGTTGGGGCTGTTCAGTCTGGAGAAGGCTGCATGGAGACCTCATAGCCGGCTTCCAGTATCTGAAGGGGGCCTATAAGGATGCTGGGGAGGAACTCTTCATTAGGGACTGTAGTGATAGGACAAGGGCTTAAAACTTCAACAGGGGAAGTTTAGATTAGATATAAGGAAGAAGTTCTTTACTATGAAGGTGGTGAGGCACTGGGATGGGTTGCCTAAGGAAGTTGTGAATGCTCCGTCCCTGGCGGTGTTCAAGGCCTGGTTGGACAGAGCCTTGGGTGACATAGTTTAGTGTGAGGTGTCCCTGCCCATGGCAGGGGGGTTTGACCTAGATGATCCTTTCCAACCCTAACTATTCTATGATTCTATGATTGCTGCTGAGCAGTGCTTACACAAGGTTGAGACCTTTTCTGCTTCTCACTCCACCCCACCAGTGTGTAGGCTGGGTGTACACAAGAAACTGGGAGGGGACAGAGCCAGGACATCTGACTTCAAGTGACCAAAGAGTTATCTCATACTGCATAAGGCTCGGGGAATAAGAAGGAAGGGTGGAAGGGTGGTTTTTCAGAATGATGGTGTTCCTCTTCCCAAGGAACTTGTGATGGAGCCCTGTTTTCCTGGAGATGGCTGAATACCTGTCTGTGATAGAAGTAGTGAATTAATTCCTTGTTTTCATTTTGTGCACAGCTTTTGCTTTATCTATTGCTTTATCTCAACCCATGAGCTTCCTCTCTTTTAGCCTTCTGATTTTTTTCCCCATCCCACTGTGGGGAGGAGTGAGCAAGCAGCTGTATGGTGCTTAGTTGCCATCAGGGGTTAAACCATAGTAATGTCACACTTTCAAGAACTGAAATAGTTTATCTGCATTGTGATTTCTTCAACAAGCTGATTTACATACAGAAATTAAACATTGTACTTCAATTATAATGGAGTACAATGTAAACTATATTATAAAATTAAACTTATAATAGTAACATACTGAAAATACCAACTTCGGTTTTATTGCTGTTTTTTAGATTTCGGGAATATAAAGTCATCGAAACTTTGGTAGGACTGCTTACTGATCAGCCTGAAGAAGTCCTTGTAAATATTGTTGGAGCGCTCGGAGAATGTTGCCAGGAGACAGTAAATCGAAGTACTATCCGTAGATGTGAGGGAATACCACGTCTAGTGAAGTTACTTACTGGAACCAATCAGGCACTACTTGTGAATGTCGCCAAAACAGTGGGAGCTTGTGCAACAGAACCTGAAAGTATGATGTAAGCTTTTCATATTCATAGCATTCTGAATTTTGAAGGAAAAAAACCAAAGTTATTCTGGCACAAATATATTCATCCTAATCTGATTTAAAATCTGACTTTAAATGACTTTAGATTTAGATTGCATATAAGGAGGAAATTCTTTCCTGTTAGGGTGGTGAGGCACTGGAATAGGTTGCCCAGGGAGGTTGTGAATGCTCCATCCCTGGCAGTGTTCAAGGCCAGGTTGGACGAGGCCTTGGGTGGTATGATTTAGAGCAAGGTGTCCCTGCCCATGGCACGGGGGTTGGAACTTGATGATCTTAAGGTCCTTTCCAACCCTAACTGTTCTATGATTCTATGATTCTACGACTTTACTTTTTGTTTTCCACAGGGATGTGTGGGTTAGTTACATTCTACTGTAAATATGCTGTATGTTTAATAATAATAATAATAAAGGAAGTATGTAGAATGTAAAGCTTTTGCATTTTGTGGAAAGTCAGATAAACCTTTAGTAAACTGATTTGTCTTAAAATTAAAAGTCAGAGCACCATTTTAAAGTGCTATGTAATACCTGTTTTGCCTTCTCCTTTTAGATCTGTTCTCACATCATAAGTAATAGCCTAATTTAGAGAAAGTAATTCTAAAAGGAAATGTGCACATTTGCTGTCATGAAAAATACTTCTAAAAATTTTGGAGTATTATTTGTATTTTATCTGTTTCTCCCCTTTCAGTCATTGCTTCTGTGAACTCAGACTTTGTACTCTTTCCCCCCCTCTTATTGCTGTGCAAAACCAAAGAAAAAGACACACTTTTTACTGAGAGGGTCAGTGCTTTCTTTATTTTTTGATGTAGATTTGTGCAATTTAAAAAGATCCTTGAGTTTTATGGTTAAGTGTTTCAGAGAAATGCTGAGGTTGGCATTTACTGTGCTTACTGTTCCCTTACAGGGATAGTTACTTCAAGATTCTTGGCATATTTCTCTCCCTGTACATAAGGAAGGTCAGAAAGAGAGTTTTATTAAGCTCCTCCTGTTCTGATTTGCATAATTCACTTGATATTCATATAGCAGTGCAGGGAATTCCTTTCCTGAATAAGGCTTTTGTTTTCATGCTTTGGCTGTCACCCAGTGGCAGAAGGCTAGATGGTACACAACTGTAAACATGGGTTGTGTGAACAGTTAGCCATGTAGCATAACAGTATAAATAAATGAAATCACTTTCAAGACATACCTTACTAAAAATTAGCCTTTGGAGTATTATATTAACCTTACAGAATTAGTGTTGTGAACCAGTCGAGAAATTTGAATGTCAATAAATACAAATTTATATTTATGAAGCCTCAGAGATACTCCAATACTCAGGACTGTCACTTGCAGCGTCCAGTATGGATACCTTCATACTGGAATGTGGTCAGGATAAGCACAAAAATTAAAGCATGTTGCTAAAATTGTGATAGAACAAAGTCCATCTTGTTTTTAAGAAGGAAAGAGTACAGGTTGTTTGAATCAAAATTTTACAGAGTTTACAAAAAATGGACAAAGGAATCAAATGTCAGATTTGGTCCATCTGAAAAAATTATCTATTGAAGGTTCTCAACTTTTAAAATGTTTTTAAAAATATTTTAAAGCATTGACAAGTAAACAAGATTTTGGATTGAGTAGAATATACATTATTACTACAGAAAAACTGTTATAAAAAAATTATTATTGTTAGCAAGACTGTGATATGTACCTGGGGGAATGGTTGGACTTGATGATCTTAAAGGTCATTTCCAACCTGATTATGTTATGCTGGTTAGACTTGTAGTACTAGAAGAGATAATGCTACTCTCTTTTCCCATGGCATGATTCATCCAGGTGTGTGTAAGTTTGATACCAATCCAGCAAGCTATTTTAAAACAGTACTTAGTTAAAACATTTGACACCAGGGCATTGACACCAGACACTTTTCACATATTTAATGATTGCTTGTTTGAGAGCTCTGCCTCTCACAGAGTTAAGAACACCTCACCCCACCCCCCCCCAAAAAAAAAAGGGTCATCCATTTCTCTCCCTTTGCCTCCTCCCAGATCAGTACAACAGGAATTGAAATTGTAGCTCCTCATCCAAACTACTCTCCTTTTTGGGAAGAGTCAGTGACCAAAGACATGAAGATACATAGGTTGTTTTATGGAATTTATAGAATTTGGGACTAAAACAATAAGTAGACTTGTTAAAAGCTACTGCAGAGTTCATTCTCATTCTGTAAACATTTTCTGAAGTCCTTAAGCGAAAGGATAGATCTTAACAAGGATGTGGAGGTGTGCCAAGATTGTTTTCTAGAAAGAAGCAATGCCAGGCCACTTACAGCCTTGAAGTATATACATGATACTTAATGATGAGTGATGAGAACTTCCCATTGCAGGTTGGTACTTTGCTGTTTCTGGTGTTCCTGGTTCACCTGGCTGGATCCCTATTACATTACTTACTTCATAATTACTAATTCCTCCGAATGGCTTCAAGGTTTCTAGATAAGTTACTAGATACTATTAGCTTCTCTCCTGAAAAATTTGGCTGATGGGTCTTGAGGCTTGTTTTCTTTGTCATCTGTTACAGACAAGAACTGTTTAAAGAGTTATTTTTTTAAACTAGCACTACAGAAATTCTGAAAGCTATGATGATTTCTCTGGATTCTGCTATCATTGACTTTCATATGTATCAGAAACACAGAACAAAGCAGGAAAATTTAAAGAGAGTATCAAGCCCTCATGAGGATTGAGAATTTTTAGATATATTCTTACATTTTATTAGCTGTGTGTTTAACAAAGTTGGGCTTACAGACTAAATATTCAGCTGAGCAGTCTTCTGTTTTGAATGTGGTTATACTTGCAGCAGTAGGTATGTGGAAACCAGACAGAACGAGACTGGTGCTCATGTAATTTCTGTGAATGATTCAAGGGTATGTAAGGAAGATGATGGAATTAATATAAGAAATAATAATATGGATAATAAAAAGAAAAAAGAGAAGCATTCTATGAAGCAGTGCAGTTAACTTCTGAGAGAAATACTGTACGTTTAGCATACGTTCTATGGAGAAAGCCTGCACTGACAAAGAGGGATGAGTAGATTGGCAAAGGTGGATCTACAGCTTCTACATCTATGTATTTTGTCTCTGCCATGTTTACTAGTTAACACTTTAACTTCTACAGCTACTTGAGTGGAAGCTACAATAATGTTACTTTTCTGCACCAAACCTTTACTTTAGGGCAACTTTAAACCATTAAGTGATTCTTATTGACTCTATTGAGCTGTGTAAGTTAAAGAACAGCATCCAGCTTCTCTCACAGCAAAAAATAAGTTGACTTATTTTACAAAAAGTGTAACTATGTGACTGAACTTCCTTACTGTTACGTGGACAGCATGAAGCTGTTCTGCATACTCAAGTCTGCTGCACAGCTAATGGCAGGGATGCTGTTGCATGCATCTTTTATGTGCATTTGTCTGTTTGAGGAACTTTTTACATTACTCATTTTCTCTTACTAAGAGACCTTGTGCTTATTCTTTAACTGCCACTAGATTATCATTTGCCATTTTAATTTGAAAATCCATAGACTTTATCCCCAGCATTCAAAACTGAGGGTTTGGAATCTTAAAAACTAAAATGTACAATTATTTTAGCCAAACAGATGGAGTTTGAGTCATTGGTATATAATACTATTTATCACATCAGTCCACAGTAACTAGTGAAAGTTTTGAGAAACATGCTAAATTGTGGTTTCGAAAAAGACGAGATTACATTCTGCCAGAATTAAACCCCATAATCTTACAGTGAGCACAATACAGAGTCAGTATAACTTTGTTTATTTACATTTGTATTTGTGGTCTAAATTGGCAAGCAATTAAACTAAACTTCTCAAAAGTTCTGGCAAATAACACTGTAACAGAGAAAGATGATAGATATGACAAACAGATGGTCTAGGCTGTGTGTGTGTATGTATGTATGTTTAAGAAATTCACGTTAAAGTTTCTACTGGAAATGTTCAATATTAAGTTTGAATTTGAGAGATCAGTACTATTTCAGATTAACAGCATTGCTACTTTCAGATATATATAAAAAAATTAAGTACATTTTCATAATTGTGAACCATGTCTTGCGCAGAGATCTCATGATGTTCAGTGATGTCACGATATCAAGGTTCTTAAATTAAATTAAGTGAAAAGTCTATTAAGCAACTGTTGATTGTAAACAACCAACAAAAGTTCTTAAAAAAAATATCTTGTTAAATTATCTGCACTGGTCAAGTAGCAAATACTAATTCCTTGTAACCTAGACATTACAGAACTCTCTAAATGGGTTTTATTGTGTTAATATTATTTGTCTGTGAGATGTACTCTATGTACAGCTTACATTAGCTGTTCTGTGAGAATACCAGGAATATGGTTTGTATATACCTTTTTTTCTTTGTATATACCATGTTTAGCACCTTCCAGTTACCTTTTTGTAGAAGTGATGTCAGCTGCATACCCTTTCACCTGTGCTCTGACCAGCACAGGAGTACATGATAGAAACACCCTTTCACTCCAGCTATTTCTAACTGCCAACACAACTACTCTTGGTTATTTTGAAGGAGCAGAATAATCTACACCTTATTCTAAATATATCAATGATCAAATAAGAGCAGTCTATGACAAGGCACAGAGCTTTTAATCTGAAGAGGCCAGCTGGCCATCTTGGTCCCAGTCTATTGGGAGATGCCTCTGTTCTGTTAATGTAGAGAGCCACAAGAATTCAGAATCAGGCCTCTTGCTCCTTAACTCTGCATGTTTATGTGTTGTTGTGTTACTTATAGTGAAACACCAGACAGCGATTACATATAATAAAGTCCTCATTTCTACTTTAGGTGACTTTCATGCCTCTTAGGATTTTGCCTACTAATAGTGTTCTGTACATTAGATACATTACATGCATACAGTTCAGCTATTCTATAAAGCATTTAAATATTTAAACTTTGTAAAATATTGACATTTTTACTATCAACTAAATACCACATTATTTCAGCTTATGTGAGATTCCCTTCAGCTTTCAAAGAAAATGCTCCATATCTTTATTAAAAACCTATCGTTTAGCAGTCATGGTTACTTAATGCAGGTATAACTGTAATTTGATTTTATCATCATAATGTCAAAAAACTATCATAAAATATATCATTACATGAATGTAAGCACAGAGTGATTAATGTACTAGCCATGGATCAATACAGAACTGAATGCCAACGATAGTAAATTTTAAGGTATGTTTGCATGTATTTAACATGGTAAGTAGCTTATTACAGCATCCTGCTAATAATGGTATAATAAATCTGGGGAAGATACAAAAGCCATATACAAAAGCAAATCAGAATATTGTTTAGCATTATGCCATCAGAGCTGAAATTTGCAACATATGCAGGTATATTTCCCCATCTCTTCCTTTTTTTTTGTTTATTTCTAAAGACATGTAAATGTGTATTTTTTGTCCACTTTAAAAAGGACTTTTCACATAGAAAAGAAACTAATGTCTAAGCTCTTTTATAGAGGAAACATTTTTCAGGGCCATTTATTTTAGTGTTCCCTTTGCTTTTATAGCAGATATGCTCATTTAACACCCATTTTCTTCATTCACTACATTTTGTAGTGAAACCATAGAAAAATGGAATTCTTCAGCAGTGCTTTCTTAACTGGCAAATATATGCTCTCAGCAAGATAAAAATAAAGAGGTTTTTGCTTGTATGGCGAGTGCACAACAATATGAGAATATAAGAACATAGTTCTTTTCATGCAGAGTTCTTTTCATTTGTGCTAATCTAGTGTAACTGAGAGAAAGCATTAATCAGCAATGAACAATGTAATTTGGAGATTTGTTTGTTTAGTCCATGCTGGTTTTTAGTTTGATTTTATATATGTTGTGTGGTTGGAGAACTACACTTTCAGATATTCTGTTCTGTTGGGTCTAGGACAACTGGTCTTTCTGGTCTACAAGCAAAAGGCAGAATTCTTGTAATGAACCATAAAGTAAACCTTTAAAAGCTGAAGAGAAAACAAGAAATATGAAAAGAAAATGAAAGTAAATTTTAAATTGAAAAGGAAGCTTTTGAAAAAAAATTAGAAAGGAAAGATAAATCAACCTAGAGTTTGTTTAAGTATGGTGGAAAAATCTGAGCTCAGTGTTTGGCTTCTATCTCTTGATTTTTATATGCTGGTTGGAGCTGGGTCATTTATATTTAGCCTCTCTTGGGAGGAAGTACCTCGTGTTGGTAAATGGTCAGTACTCTGCTTGACAAGGAGAAAGATTCATGGGTTATTTTTTAATTAATTCCAATATAGGAAACAAAATTCCTAGTGCTTTCTGAAACGACAGGGAAGTGATGTTAAAATTGCTTAAAAGTGTTCGAGGTTTGGAGGGGTTGAAAAGCTTGTTTTGAAGCTTTTATTTACATCACCATTACTATCTGAACATATATATGTAATTGCGTAGTTTGTGATCATGCTGTTGTATTTTGTTGCATTAAGACTTCTGAATTTGTCATTTGAATGATGTTTTCCTTGCAGCTCATTTGGAACTGAGTAAAATAAAATAAGCTGTATTTAAATTAGCAGATCTTAAAAAACTTATAGTGTCTCATCTTAACCATAGTTTTGTGCAAAAAAAAGGTATTATTTTGAAAAACATTTTTAACCAGTTTGTATCAAAGTGTTATGAATAAAATCCTGGGTTATTTTAGTCAGAGTTCATGTCTCTAATTATTATTTCTGCTTCAAATGATGATAGGAGTACATACAAACATGATTTTACTATTGATTAAAAAATGTCCTGGCAAACCTATATATACTGAACTCAAATGGATGTTTTATCTGATGATTTTAAGCACAATCTGTATTTAGATGTATCTTGTATTTACAATTAAATATGTAATTTTTTACTCTGTACAATTGGATTTTTAATTTGAGGTTAGCCATTGAAGGTGTACTTGCTTTTCTTTATCTTCAGCTCATCTGCCTTGGTTTTAACATATCTTTTTGAAAAAAAAAAAACATGTTTGTAAAGGCTATTAAGTGTTGTTTGACCTTCCTTTCCATGTAAGGACCATCCTTTCCACTGGGCCCTAATGTGAAGTTAAGATCCTGAAGCCTGATTGATATATAAACATAACACAGATGGTCTAGAGATAATTCTGATGATAATTCATTTTTCAGCTAGTCAAAAAGATACTTTGATTACAGTGTGTTTAAATAATTATGACATAGTATTCAGTGTTGGTCTTGCTGGTAAGGAGCACACGGGGAAACAAGTTACACGTTATTCATGCCCAACAAAGGATGCACTGTGGTGTGAACATTTTAATTTCTAATGCTAGATTAGAAACATAGCATTTTAAAGTATGTCATAGAGTAAGGTAAATACATTAGGCATAGACTGAATAAAAAGTTAAGTACATAGTTTTGGGCATAAATATTTGTTTTGGAAAGTATTTGTTACTATATGAAAGAAGCCAGTATGCTTGAATTCAGATTTAACTTTGCATGCCAATCGTTAAAAAGTCACATGCTTGTTTTCATGTTTATATGAGTCCTGGTTATAATATAGTTTATCTTCTGTAAGAATTTTGAATGACAGTGCTGAGCAAAAAGTAAACAACATTAATGAGATTTAGTTAGAAAACACATTCTGTCTTTGCATCATTTGTTCACACCCATTGGCTATAGTAAGCAATGTTTACTGAATATGTTGGTGGCAATTAGCTGGTCACACAACACAAGCACTTACATAAAGTAAAACAGTATGTCAAAGAAAATCATACCAATATCTCTTAAAGCAGTGTTCCAAGCAAACATATTTTAAAATTCAACATTGTCTACTCCATAATTAATTATCTCTTAAATATATCTCTTTTTTTTTTTTTTGGTCTGTTTCTGCAATAGAATAATTGACCATCTAGATGGAGTTCGTTTGTTATGGTCATTGTTGAAAAATCCTAATCCAGATATTCAAGCAAGTGCAGCCTGGGCTATTTGTCCTTGCATTGATAATGCTAAGGTAAGAAAGTATTTAAAGGAATAGTTTTGTTATATATATCCCCATATATAATTTTTATATTTGGATGATTTACAGCAGTACTTTGCTGTTTGCTTTTTACACTCTCTTCATTTCATTCTGATAACTGCTTACTAAAATGATGTATACACTTCTCAAAAAGTGAATAGTCCTCCATCTAGCACTCATTATAGCATTCTGGTTTGCCTTCACAGTGCTTGCTGTATTTGCAAAATACATTTTGATAACTTAATCAGGACCTAAACTTTTCCCAAAGCATGCTGAAAATCTGATAATGCTGAAAACAGATTTTTTTTTTCACTCACAGGCTATGAATAACAGAGATAGTTGTAGTTGTATGAGGTACTTCAGCTATGTTCTCAAGAGACCATCATTTGATTTCAGAGCATATTTCAGACTTGGTGCCAATGTAATCCTTAGATTTTCTGCTCAGACTGCCAACAAAAAGTGCCAGTTGTGAATAGTGGTTGTTGTGCAGGTCAGTTGTAGACAGAAGACTGAGCTATTAATTTGTTTCATGTCAGCTCCTAAATAGAGATAAAATGGCAAGTATAAGCTGTAAGTCATCTGCAGTGTATTCTTACCACTGACTGACCTGTGGTAAAAATAAATGGGGAACGTTTTTTTTCCCATTAGGAGTTTCCTAGAATACTAAGCAGTCTGTTATCCATAATCCCAGTACAGTAATATCTTCCATTTCTAATTTGCCTCCATATTAAATGCAACTTTTGCATCTTCTCTCTACTGTACCACGAATATATATTCTTCCACATGTCATTTGAGATCCTGACTATGTAAAGAATGGAAATTCCTTCAAAGTGCTGGATATTGTTTGCAGTCAGTGTTTCCTATTTGAAACTGAACACTGTAAGGTTGCTTTTAATTTATATAGGTGGATGGATGTAGATATATGGATGAAAGTATTGTAAGAACATTTGGTCTTGATTTTTATAACTTAAGCATTTTCTGTTTCTTCACAGTGATTTTTAAAATGCAGCTTCCTTGCCATGTTTCAGAAATGCTGGTTATCTTCCCCCCCCCCCGCACTTTTTTTAATGTACACTGTAGTATAATAATAATTTTTTTTTGTTAGCAAATGGGGTGTATACATTTCTCCTCAGTCAATATATGACTATACCTTCATCTCTCTTGAACAATAATCCTACGTAACTGAATGTTAAAATATTACTTGATCTCAGTACTGAGGTAATACTTATTATGTGTAAGACTCTGCAACCTGTAGTGCCAGAGTAGAACTGCACATTTCTAGAGCTTCCACTAAAAGCGCAATCAAGGACAGCTACTGAAATTATAGAGTACATGGATTTTTGTCTTGGATTTTACTTTTTTTCCCTGGGGGTATTTGATGAGTGTATGCTATGTACATCCTTAGTGTAACTATCCTCCTTTCATCTCTCTTGGCTGCCTGCCCTAATGCTAATCTGTGACTCCACAAAGAGTTCTTTGTGTGAGACGAAGGCAAAGTGGTACACTGAAGCAAACCTACCAATAATACCCTTTCCTCTGACACTGAATGGAAAGAAATATGTATAAAGCAGTGATTATAGCCACACTGTGGAAGTGCAGTAACTATTTCTATCTGAACAAAATTTTGACTTTTTTTATTCAAAGTTAATAAGATTCAAGAACTTACATGATCTTCCAAGAAGCACAGTTTGGTTTATGCAGTGCTTGATTCAAAAGCAATAATAAGTTTAAGACTTTGAAAGGTTTATGTGCATTCTGGCTTTTCCAAGCCTGTACTTGGGACTGCAAACCATGTTTCAAATAGCTGTGATCTTGGAATCTGGATTTGTTTTCATTTTGTGTTATTTTGTGGAAGTTGTAGTGGTTCTCTTTTGTAGTGTGGAGGTTCATTGATGTAATAGAACTTGTTAGTAGTATCAGAAACAAAATTTTCCAGCATCCATTTTCTGCATTTTCTGTACTTATGAATACTTAAGTCCAACTTAAAAGTTGATTTCTATAATATTTATAAAATCTTAGAAGATAATGTATCATAATGATAGGGCTGTTGTCATAGCGTGTGGGTATGTGATTCTCTATCAAGCATTTACCATAATCTGTTTCAGATTAGAAAGTCTACCATTACTGTTTAACCGTTAGGAGTCACAAAAGTGCAAGACTTGAATTCTCAAGATGTTTAGGTGCTACCTGGTTCTGAGCTTTTGAGTCTAACTAGTTTGCCTCCTGTTAGACAAGAAGTTAAATTTGAAAAGGGAACAGAATCCAAGTTCCAATAACCCTAGATTATATATGTCAAGAGTTACAGTATGGGAGCTAGTTCAAAGTACTTCCCACAGCATACAATCATATCAATGCAGTATAGGTAAAGAACATTTTTTTGTTACAGGAGTACGATGCGGGTTAGTGATATTTGATCCATGGCAGATCTGAGACTTTTTTAATAGAGGGTATAAATTGTATTCTGTGGTGCGTAAACTGTTACAGCTCTGACAGCCATAATATTGGTGTCGTGGTTTAAACCCATCCAGACAGCTTGTTACCCACTCCCCCCCCTTTCTTGCCCTCCCCCTACTCCTGGAGGGACAGAGAGGAGAATCAAAAAGAATGCAACTCCCACTGGTTGAGATAAGAACAGTTTAGTAAATAAGGTAGAACACAAATCACTACTGCTGCCACCAATAATAGTAATGATAAAGGAAATAACAAGGGAAGAGAATACAACACCCCATCACCAGGCGACCGATAACTCACCCCCCCAGCCCGACCAAGCACCGACCGATACCTCCTCCAACCCTGCAGTCCACCCTAGCCCTTCCGGGTAACTCCCAGTTACCTCCTGGGCATGACGTGCTGTGGTATGGAATACCTCTTTGGTCAGTTTGGGTCAGGTGTCCTGTCTCTGCTTCCTCCCAGCTTCCCTCCTCCCTGACAGAGCATGAGGCCCACAAAGTCCTTGGCCAAACCAAAACATCATTGTTTTTCAGCTCTGTTCCCAGCTGAAAGTCAAAACACAGCACTGCACCAGCTACCAAGAAAGAGAAAAATGGCCGCTACTGCTAAAACCAGGACAATTGGTTTGGTATCAGTCACCACTTCTGTACGCCAGGATTAGTTTTACCTGGTTTTAGACTGAAGAATTTATTATAGAGTGAAGATCTTATGGGTAGGCTGACAGTGATATAACTTGAGTGGTACAACTCTCCTAGGAAAATTTGCACAGCACCTAAAAGTGCTACTGGTGAGTCTTAGACAAATTTCTCATTATTTTGGATAAATTAGTTCATACATTTCTTTAAAATGTAAGACTTAAATAGACAAGGATGTCATTTATTCAAAGGGATTATCTTAATAGGAGCAGTTTCTTATTAATTAGTTCCTTACTTCCAAAAGTAAATTCCTTACTTCCAAAAGGAAAAGTTACTACTGCAGGCACATGGTAATGACAAAGTGTAGTGCACTGTCCAAGAAACACAAATGATTATGAAAAATGGCTAAGAAAAGTCTACTCAAGTCTGTTGATGTTGGAACAGCAGTATTTGGTTATGATGCTTCTTTGAAGAACAGTGTTTATAATGTTCTCGCAATGTACATCAGCCCAAACAGAAAAATTTACAGAAACTCTACGAAGATGTTATTTGGGCTATTATAAAATTCATCCAAAGTCATAGTGCCAATATGAGGAGCACTGCCAACTTCAGTTTGTATGAAAATACCTATTTCCTCACAGAGTAACCTTTAAATAGAATGTCTTGAAATAAATTGAAGAAAAAAGAAAAAGAGAAAAAGGAGAAAAAGAGAAAGAAACAGAAAAAGTTGTAAGGGTTGTTTTCCATCTCCATATTTAGTAGTTTTGGGTACAAACATTAAGATTAGGAATGGTAATGTCAGGTGTCATGTTTTTTTCTGTCTTTTGTTGGTGCTTGTGTATCAGCTTTCAACTTCCAGAGTTCCAGTTTTAGCTTTTATTATATCTACAACTGTGAAGGCTCTCTTGAAGAACTTCTGGAAGCCAGTTACATGTAAAGTCTATCAAAATAATTCAAGCAAATAGTCTGGAACTGGGGATTTGTAAGAAAAGAGTGAGAAAGTTACTCTGTTTTCTTAAAATGTACTTGTAAAATGGCATCTCACGCTTTTCTGACAAAGCATGATTCTCCCTCCACCTTCCAAATTACTGCATCCCTTTCAGCCCTGCAGTGGAATTTCATGGGTGTGATGAAGGATGATCAGCTATTTAACATTGTCCGTGTATTTCCTACATATGGGGAAAAAGAATGTCCATGATGACACAAAATAAAAAAAAAAAAGAAAGCCCAGAATCAAAACTAAAGTAGGTTTAAGAGGGAAAGGTCACGAGATGGGTATGTGTGGAGGTCAAGTAGCCTTCATTACTGCAGAAGTATTATATGCTGAGGAAGTGATTTCTACTGGAACCAGCAATCTGGAGTTAACCTGTGGGTGGAAAATATGCTGCTGATGACCCATGCTATTTAGGATTCTTACACAGATTTTGCTTGTTATGGAAATTTTAACATAACCATATGTATAAAACCACAGAGAATATTTCTCTACTAAAAGTAACAAGAAATACAGTTGAACTTGGAAATTCTTCTGCTATTTAACAAATAGTAAAATTATTTGCTGTTTTAGATAAATTAAGATGCTTTGTTTGCACGTTTTGTGAATTTAAAAAGTGTACAAGGATCACTCATGGCCATAATGCACACACTGTTGTTCATTTGTTTTATATTTTAAAAATTTTACTTAAATAGTACCAATACATTTTTGTTTATGTACCATTCTTTGGTTAAGCCTATAATGTCAGAATTCCCTACTTGAATATGCACAGCATTTTCCAGTTTCTTTGTTTTCCTTGCTATGCTTCTTGCAATTCTGTACAGAAACCTTGGCACCTCAAACTCAGTGCTCTTACTATTCTCTTTCTATTTTCCTGTTTGTTTTCTGTAGACATTAGCATTTTTAACATCAGCCATACCTACTTCTCTGTATTTGATCTAATTTTTATGCAATTGTTAATCCCTGATACCTGGATGTAGACTTTCCAAATGGTTAAGCACTTGTTATGAACTAAATTTCAGAAGAGTACTATAAGAGACGGAAAAAAGGCCCCTCAGGCCTTCCAGAGCCCCAGAGTCCTTGGAGATTTAGGAAGCCCGGGAAGCTGGACCTGGCTTTATGAATCAATTGCTGGCTGCCTTTCTTGCAGCATACATGCAAAACCAGCCTATCCAAGGATTCTTGACACAGCCTGCCTAGTTTCATGAACCAACTATCAGGAGTTGTTTGGGCCTCCTATAGACACATTACCCTGGAGATCCTGAATGAACTGACATAAATTGCCCTGAGGTGCTTAGTGTCTACAAATATAGGAGTCCAGTTCCTGTAAAATACATAACCTGAAAGCTGAGAAGCAAAGGGAAACTAAAAATGTAACCCATATCTTTGTCATTGGGGAGCCTCAGGTCTTAAGTTCCATGCAAAGCATCTGCCTGAGAGCTTGGAGACCATAAGAAGCCAAAAAGCTTAGGAGCTCCTGGAGACAGCTTTCCAGCTGTTTGGCAGCCCATCAGGCAAGAAGTCAGTGATTCTGTGAAAACCAGAAGCCAAGCAGCCTGGCAGGCTACTCACCAGCCATCTGGCTGACAAGAGAAAAGATGAAGAGACACGTTGGTAATTTAGCCTGCCTTTTTGCCTGGTTTCTGTCAAAACTTTTCAAGAAGTCGTTGTATTCTTATGGAAGGTTTTGGTTCCATTCCATTAGCATTTTCTGATGGAATACTGTTCCACTGGAAAATATTTGACCAGCTTTCCTTGCAGTTAGTTTATAATAGCTACACATGCTGGTCAACAGCTTGTCATGTAGCTTCTGTACTTTTAAATTATACTCGCTAATTGGATTTTAAACACCTGTAAAAAGTTTAAACCCCCTCCTCCTCACATTTTTTCTTTTTCATCTTTTCTTTGTTTTTCTTTCTTCTCCATCTCACTTTTTCCCTATCTTTACCCTCTCACTTGCCACATGGGACTTCCATAGATTTTAAGGCAAGAAAATAGCACGGAGATCGTTGTGTCTCATTTGCTGCATAACATAAACCAGAAAATTTCAAGCAATCATTTTATCTAGCACAGAAGCTTTTGATTGAACTATAACATATTTTATACTTCATGCTTGTTCAGATTCTGAGTGGTCTGTAATGGTAAGTGGTATATTATGATATGATTGCTTTCTTATACACCACTCAAATTTATGGAACAATGCCAGAGTTACAAGGACACAAAGAATAATTGTTATAACAGCTTATTAGTTTGTACTGCCACTGCAGTGATTGTTTACCTAGGCTGTCCTCAGAACATTCCAATATTGCTGTCTTGCATCTCTACAATATTAAGCTTCATATGTGTCCTGTCCTAGGGATCAGCTTTACTGGAGACACTGTGATGTTGTTCAGTTTGAAGGTATAAACAGAAGCAGGTCAGAAGTTTTTGAGTCTATAATGTTGGCTGTCCTACACTTGATTCTAATCTTTGGCAGATGTCTGACCTACAATTCATTTTAAGCTATGGGTAAAACAAAGATGTAGTGTACCAGCTTCAGTCTCTAGTAATTATGGATGGTAGTGTTTAAATCTGTCTGAATTACAGTACAAAAATAAAAATACACTGGGCAACCAGCTAAACCTGTCTAATAAGGGCATTAGACCATTTTATCCGGAGCAGTGAGGTTTTGGGGAGTGGGTCTCAGTCATGTACCCTTTTGTTCTTTACTGATCACCTTTTCCTCATGGGAAACCTTGCTAAGGAAGATAATCTCATTCTTGGAAACATTCACTATGGCCTGGAATCTGTGTGAACTGATGTTGGTGGGCATTTGGCCTGCTGATCCATTCCCCACCCTCATTTTGGGTTATAGGACTTCCTATTCTGGCAGAGACACTACCCACATTGAATTCCCCTAGGAATCCACTGGACCTTTGCAAACTATTGCGAAGGGCCTTTGCAAACTCTAACAGGGGAAGTTCAGGATAGATATAAAGGAGTTCTTTGCTGGTAGGGTGGTGAGACACTGGAACAGACTCCCCAAAGAAGTGGTAAGTGCTCCATCCCTGGCAGTGTTCAAGGCCAGGCTGGATGGAGTCTTGGATGACATGGTCTAATGTGCGGTGTCCCTGCCCATGGCAGGGGGTTTGGAGCTTAAGGTCTGTTCCAACCCTAACTATTCTATTATTCTATATTAGAGGTGACTATCTCATAAACATATTAATAATTATAAGAGTGTTAGACACTTACTTGGATTCAGTCCAATCCAAAACTGATGGAAACAAAGCCTAGCTTTTCTAGTAATTCAATGTTATCTGTTTCTCATGTTTCCATTATTAAAATGCTTTTCAAAATAATCTAACACAAATCATGACTTTGTCTCTACCATGGCCTCAAAGGACTTTTATAGTAGTAGTTTTACTGCTTCTGTGAAAAAAAATTTAGATTTTGGCATTTACTCAGGACTGAATTTCAGTGACAGTTGAGAGGAGGGGAAAGAAATGTAGGTGTAGGCCCCCAGACCGAAAAGCAAGGAAGACAATAGATGAAAGGACTATTAGAAGTTGCATGAGTGAGTATGTGGACTTCTTTTTTCCCCCACCATCTTTTTAGAGAACATGCATTGCATGTATTCTTAGGCTGTACACTTGGCTAATGGACTAATTAGTGTATATAAATATATAAAGGGGGAGTGTAACGAGGATGGAGCCAGGCTCTTCTCAGTGGCAAACAATGATAGGACAAGGGGCAATGGGTACAAACTGGAACACAAGAGGTTCCACTTAAACTTGAGAAGAAACTTCTTCTCAGTGAGGGTGACAAAACACTGGAACAGGCTGCCCAGGGAGGCTGTGGAGTCTCCTTCTCTGGAGACATTCAAAACCCACCTGTACACGTTCCTGTGTAACCTTATCTAGGTGTTCCTGCTCCAGCAGGGGGATTGGACTTCTGGGCTACGGAGTAGCACTGGAGCCATGTTAAAGCTACTCTGCTTTCCCACTGTGGCTTTAGCTGCTTCAATGAAGTAAAGATGACAGGAAAATCCATGTTGCTTGTCTGCTGTTGTTTTCCTAACACATTGTATTTTCCCAACACAGAAGAAAATTTGTGAGATGTAGTGAGTTAATCTCATCTTACGAGATGTTTCTTCATCTGTTCTGCTACAGTGGAAGCCTCCACAGCTGTATAGACAGGAATAAAATTAGCCTTTAAATATAAATAAGTTGGATTAATGTTACTGTTGAGTTGTTTATAAGAAAAACTAATAGAAACGTCATTATATAAATTGTGTGTTTCCCTTTTAATTGAACAACTATAATATAGAAATTTATCTGTTGCATTTCTTCACTTTGAATTTTAAATTTCAGAGTGCTTTAGGATGCTAAGAGCCTCAGTTGGCAATAGAGGATGGAAATGGACAGCTTCCTTCATTGAAGAAAACATGGTTTAAAGATGACCCTTGATAACTAAAATTTATTTGCACAGCTATACCGTCACTTTTTTAGGCAAAACCAATCCAATTTGACAAATTAGCTTTGACAAGTTAAGCTTTTTAAGAAGTTCTAAGAGTGAAATACTACTTGTTTCTAGTGGAGAAACTTTCATCTTTACAAGTGGAGTATTTTAAATAATCAACACAAAGTGGTTTTGTAATACAGTGTTTGGCTTTAAGTCTTTCATATAAAGAAACCAGTATTCACTTTGGAAAAAATAAGAAAGGAACTCAGTTACAAAAGAATTCAGTAATTCTTTTACAAGAACTGTATGTCTCAAGTTTGAAGAATTTTATTTATTTAATGAAAATAACCACAAAAAAAAAAAATATAATGGCAAGAGAACTCAAAAATCCTGAATGTTTTCCTTGTATCAATACTGTGAAGATCGAGTGGTTTTTTTTCCAAATCTCTCTTTCAGCAATTATTGTAATGTTTTCTGCTCCTAATTAAGGAAAATGTGTGAAGCTTGTCTATCTTACAGTGTTTCTGCTCTTGGCAGAAGCTAATGTAGAAATAAGTGAAAAGGAAAATTAACTGAATTTTTTAGCTGTAATAGTCATGCAGTGATTAAAGAGTAGCAGGATGAGGCTGTTGTTAGCGCAACAGGTGACTGCTGCCCTCAGAATTCATGCTAGATTTTTTTTTTAAACTGCTTGAGATTGCAAACTGCTGCCTTTTAATGCAATATTTAAATAAATAGCATCTATCATACTTTCTGAGGATAAAAGCTTGCTGTCCACTAGTTAGAAAAGATGGGCATGTGAAGTCACGAAAAATCCTGTTATCTCTTCCTGTCTTCGTCAGCCACTTAAAATGTAGTTAAACAAGCTGTGTTTTTTCATATGCGTCACCTCAGGTTAAATATTATATTAAAAGTTATAAAACTTATGAAGATAAAAATGAATATATTTCCTGTTAATGCAGTAAAATGCTCTTGCGCCCACCCCCTCACCCCCCCTCCCCCCAGTTTTTAGAAACATTTTCATTGCTTCTCTAAATGTTTGGTTTTGGCTTCTTATTTTGTTTGTCTCAGGAAATATCATTGTTAAAACAGAAGTATTCAGCCTATCATTAACACGCGCTCAGATATGTACAACAACATTATCTGTTTTATTGCTTATTAGTGATTTTATCAACATTTTTATCTATAAAGGGTGTTTCTTAGGCTTTATTCTTACCATACCATTTTTTTTCCTGCCTAACTAAAGCTGATTAGCCTTGTTAGGACAACTAAGAAGTAAGGTTTTGGCACAACAGATAAGGAGAGAAAAGAAATTACCTAAATTCACCTAAATGTATTTTCTTTTTCTTTCAAGTTATTGTTTGTATAACTATATATGAAAATGTACTCTTAAGATTTTCAAAATACTGAAGTTTATTGAAAAACTTCATATACAACGTGTAGCCAGTATCAGGTTGGAAATGGAACACTTTCGCCTTCAATTGCAATAGCAAAATCATGTTATTACTTAATAGCAAACAACCCAGACTTTGAAAAAATGCCATTTACATATCTGCAGTGAGGTTTAAGGAATACAGGTAAATATAAATGCTTAACACACATTAATACCTGAAATGACAAACTCTTTGGGTTTAGAACACAGCTTACTAGTGTATTTAGAACACAACAATTAATTTAGAATGTGGAATTTAAAGATTGTACTTTTTCATGTGTGAAACAAAAAAGTAAAAAAATATTTCCAAAGACAAGTTATATATGATTTTCTTCTCATATGTTACAAAAATAAGTACACATGAAAATGCCTGAGAGTATCTGGAAACTAAAATCACAGAAACTACTTTAGGTTTTATAGTATGAGCAGCTATATGATCATTAGTACAAGAATATGCAAAGAACATAGATTCAGAAGAATTAAATCCAGACCTCCACAATTACAGGCACAACTTTATATAATTTCTTCTTTAAACATCTTTAAAGTATGGTTACTTTATATAATAAATACACATCTTCCAGAAAAAAAAAAAAATAACCCAAAACAACCCAAAATCCCCTGAAAAACAACAACACACCCCTCCACCCCCCCCAGCCCCCCAGCACAAGTAGAATTTTACTGTGCAAAGCAAGTATGTGGTTTTGCTAAATGATGCCAGAAAGATTGCATTTGCTGTTTAAATTTCTTTGGAAAAAAAAAATAAATTGTACGTAACATCATGGATTTTAAAGCTCTAATTTCAGTCCAACTTTCTTTTCATTGTTCTTCAAATTTCTTGCTTCTTTGTTTTTCTCTTTGTCTTAAACAGACCACCAGACTACACCCACAATCACATTTGGGAAACTTTCCTGACGTGGTTTCTGCAGTTTCCCTCTGCTTTTCATCACTGTTTGAAGGTTCTGTCCTTGTGTTTAGCTGGTTTCACAGATGATTATTGACACTCTTTTTTTTTACTTACTGCTGAATTGTTTATATATTATTCCATCAGTTTAATTGGACTGTACTCCTTTATAAAATGTGGAAAATATAAGCTTGTCAGGAAACAAATTTAACAAGTAGGGATATAAACACCTGGAAAGAAAATATGCAAGGTAGGAAAATATAAAATGTACATACTAGTTCATGAAGATGGGATACAGATTATCCTATCTCTTCATGAAACATCTTTCAAGAGCATGAATAATACACAGATATCTGAATCATGCAGAAATGCAGACTCATTTTAATATATAGCAGGGCCCCTTTCAGCTCTTAGGCACTTCTCTGTAAAGTTTACCTGTTGAACAGAAGCCTTTCTCATTTGTTGAGCTGTTATTTAGACACAAGGTAATGAATACGTCTGTAGTAACTTTTAAGGAATTGAGCTAAATGTAAAATGCCTTACTTTCTTTCCTTCTCCTGTATCTAGTCATGTAACCCTCTATCCCTCTAATATGTATAGGTAAGAAATCTCTGTGTAGCAATTTTTTTCTGAAACCCATTATCTACCACCTTTGGTCAAATTTTAATATTCAGGACAGACATGAAAACTGATTCTGAGAAATATTGTTTTTATTCAAGTGATTGTAGATACATTTACATTGTGGTATGCATGTGCTAACAATGGCAGAGAAATATTTATGCTAGCGTATTCATGGGAAACACTGTAAGCCCACCTCTACATGTAGTTCACATGATAGTAGACATGGCAGAGCACTGCCTTTCCTTCTGTGTTTCTTTCAGCTGCTTTTCTGAGTCACAAACCTGTATTGTCCTTCTGCATAACCATTTAGACATCTAGAAGGACCTCTGGTATATGTTCATTCTGGGTTTTATAGGACTTCAGCATGAAGTTTGCTCTTGGGTACTACTCTTTTTTCCACATGCTTCAGCTTCTGGTTTTGACCCTCGCACTGTATGGCTTTAACCTCTCCCTTCCAGTCTCAAGAATTGCACTGCCTGTAGTGGAAAATATTTTGCTCTTGATGGGCCTACCCACTGCTTGTCCCTTCAGTGAGAACGAAACACCACAGCTAAGAGCTCTGTATAGCATTTAGACCCAGAACTAAAAAAGATGAACTGCATCATCTTCTGGAATTTTTGTTTACCAAGTCCATGAACAATCTGATGGATTTGCTCAGCAAAGCTAGCACAATACAGTTGGACACTACTCGGTCCATATATCAGCCCCCAAAAAGAAATAAATCTGATCAAAACCATTCTTGGTCTCAGGGTCACTCCCTAGCTCTAGGAAGGTTCATACTATCCAACTCTGCACTTTCTTGAAGTCCTAAGATCTTTCAGTACAAAAGAATTTCAGGAGAGTGTCTGGTAGTTTTTATTGAAAATTTTCCTATTGACCTGTTGAAGGAAGCAGATGAAAGTAAGTCCACTTGCAGACCTTCCTTTCCGTCTCTGCACATTTACCATCACTGCTGTGCACAGGCTAAAATTCCTTTTCCAAAGTTAGTGCTAGCCATTTGGCCAGTCAGTTTTACTTTCTTTCCAGTGTAATAAAATAACAGTTTAACACCAGGCCATCAAATGCCATCTGCAGATGTGCCACCACAGTGACACCAAGAATCTCCTCTCACTTATAATCATTGGATAAAGTATTTCAAGAGAACCATTCATCTTTCCAGATCCACATCTGAAAGGTTGAAAATATAGCAAAAAATGCCAGCCTGGATTATAGATTGTAGTAAGAAGTCCTGATAAAACACAAACACCTATGCTTAGCATAGAGATCCACTCAACTAAAGTAACTGATAGGCCCATTCAAGTAGAAATAGTGATTTTTCCAGATGACATTGAATACTTGATATCTTCAGGTTAGGCACTTGAAGTTTCATAGAATCATAGACTAGTTAGGGTTGGAAAGGACCTTAAGATCATTTAGTTCCAACCCCCTGCCATGGACAGGGATGCCTCACCCTAGACCATGTTGCCCAAGACTCTGTCCAACCTGGCCTTGAACACTGCCAGGCATGGAACATTTACAACTCCTTGGTATGTGACTATGTAACTTAATCAGTTAAGAATTTGTACTTAAATAAAACTTAGAGTTATACCCCACATACTTGTAAGGGTACATGAAGTACTGTATGCTGTGTGTCACTTTATCAGGTAGTGCCAGTTCGTCTTTGCTTGGGCAACAAAATGGATTCCATACCTGTTAATTCAGTCTCAAGCTGAAAAACCTGCTGGTTTTCTCTGTTTTACCCCTTGACATATAAACATGTGCTTGATCATTTGAGTTCAATAATAAACACAAGACTGTGAGACCAGCCAGCGATCCGTCAAAACAAAGATTCACTAACACGGTATTGTTTCTCATAGTAGTCCATAAAGAAGTAGTCTCATACTAAGTCTAAGGAAAGGTAGAACAGGGCAAAGTTATAGCTATGGTTTCCTCACCAGGATGCTCTTCTACCTTCAAGAAATCTGTGACTCAGGAACTTTCCAAATCAGAAAGAATACTTTTATACTGGATAACTGATACTGGATTTTTTTTTCCCTGTGAATCTGTCTAGTTAATTTAATAACGTGTGAACTTCTAACATCCACTGCAATCCAGCTCCAAGGACTTCAATGTCTCAATTATGCTTTGTTTGAAAATAACTGTTTCATTCTGAACATGCCACCAGCTGATTTTGTCTGATGCCTTCAGTTCTTATCCTAGAAGAGAGATCCTTGTGTGTCCTTTCCATTCTACTCAAGATTCCATGCACCTCTGTCATACCTCTTCTCGTTTATCTTTTATTACCTTGAATGTCTTAATTGGTTAGTCATTCCTTCTACAGAGCAGCTCCCTGTCTTTGATTATTCTTCTTGTCTCTAAGCCTTGTCTAATTTTACTATAACTTTTTCAGGGTGGAAAAGGTGGGCCACATCTGCATTCTGTATTCCAGATCAGGAGTTTGTGTCCTTTAGTCACATTTTACATTGATTGTTCATTCTCTGAGGTGCACCATGGTTCTCCCACAGTTGTCATGACTTCTGCAACCTTCCCTCTTAAATATTCCTAAATACTCATAGGCACTGATACCAGAAAATAATATTACCACTCATTTGTTTTAGCTGTCAGGCTTCATATAGGAAATAGTAGACACCATGAGAGCCTAAACAGGGGTGTCTGTTGCTGCTTTAGATGTCCTAAGGTATGTGTGGCACCCGTCAGGCCAATGAAATACAGCGGATAAGGGTGATTTGCACCATTCTGGAGTGACAGCTTGAGGCCATAAAGAATACCTTGCTTAAGCATGACACTTGCGGTATCTAAAGTCACACTAGATAATCTTTATTTAGGCATTGAATTTCTGCCTAGTTGGTGGTGTAAGACAGTCTAACTCTTCTATGTCAACTAAAAGAGCTGTGTTCTGAATTAATCATATTTCTTGGTGAACAAATCACAGCAATCGCTGCAGTTGTGAATATATTGTGCCAGTCTCTTTTTTAATGTTTGCATGTATGTACAGATTCAATATTTAAAAATAATTTCTCTTTTCATTCTTATTAAGGATGCGGGGGAAATGGTTCGATCTTTTGTTGGTGGCTTGGAACTGGTAGTCAATTTACTAAAATCAAAGAATAAAGAAGTTTTAGCAAGTGTATGTGGAGTCATTACAAATATAGCTAAAGATGAAGAAAATTTAGCTGTTTTAACCGATCATGGAGTCGTCCCTCTATTGTCAAAACTAGCAAACACAGTAAGTAACATCTAAACATATTATACTAAGTAGATTAACTTCTTATGACAGATTGCATTATACCCAACTAAAAGGTTATGACAAAAGCTGAAGATTCTCTATCAGCTGCAAGGAAGAGCTGTATGTACCTGAGGTACTTTAGGCATGAAAATACTCTGTGGCTGGTACTAAAACTGCTTTGGAAGATGAGCTTAATTTTAATAGCCCTTGTTGCTTAGTACTGCTTTTCAGAGATGCAGCTGCTGTATGAAAAAAGCACAAAGGATCAAGAGAGCAATAAATCTGAACCATGCAAAGAATCTCAGTGATGGGTCTGGATGTTAAATTTTAATGCTGATCTTACCTAATTTCCAGTCAGTCTAAAAGCACCTTTGAAATAATATAAAAATTCTTAGAGAGAATAGTAAGGGACTACTAGATCCATGCCTTACGGCTTTCACCAGTTTTTAATTCTATTGCATAGGATGCCTTGAAGATGTTTGAGAATACAATTCTGGTTTTCTAAGAAATTCTTGTTATATTATGTTGTCTTTAATGTATTAATTTTTTTTACTTTCCTCAGAACAATGACAAATTAAGACGTCACTTAGCAGAGGCCATTTCCAACTGTTGCGTGTGGGGGAGAAATAGAGTTGCCTTTGGAGAGTCCAGTGCTGTAGCTCCTTTAGTACGTTACTTGAGGTCAAATGATCCATCGGTTCACAGAGCTACAGCTCAGGCTTTATATCAGCTTTCAGAGGATCCCAACAACTGTATCACCATGCATGAAAGTGGAGTGGTGAAGGTGAGGTGGAATTTTTTTCTTATTTGGAGTTCAGATAATCAATCAAAGGGACTTGGTATGGTCAAGAGAAGAGATCTTTCATTTGAAATAGTTCTTGAATACGGCTGTGTACTTCACATTTTCTGAACTTCATTCTAAAAATGTTTGGTTGAGTAATGGATTAGGGAACCATATTTTAGTGCTAAAGATACTATAGTTAGGTGATTGCTGGGAATGGAAATATGATGTGGACATTCACCTCTATAGTGCATGACTCTGACCCGATCAGTAGTGACATCAGTCACATCACCATTTTGTTATTCCCAAATGACTTCTGCAAAAGGAGTTGGGTTATCTAAATGGATAGTTTTCTAGTAATGCAGAAAGTCACTTAGGAACAGAGAGTAACTGGATCTGGGGACAAAGCAAGATAGAATAATACAAAGGCTTAGTTTACCAGCAGTTGTTTAATTCTGCAGGTACTTATAAAAATTCTTATTTTAGTGGTTAATTACAAGCATCTGCTGCAAAGACCTTACTTTAGAAAGAATTTTTCTCTCAAAAAGATTTGTGTAGCAAAGATTTATCTCCCTAGTTAAAGTCAGAAGAATTATTCCTTTGGCAGAGGAGAGACAAGGATTATGACCTTAGAGGTGGAGATGATAGGAGTTCTTAATTTTCATAAATTTCCTGAAAAGTTCACCATCATACAGACTTGTCATTTTACTTTGTGTTCAGGTAAACATATTGAAAGTAAGAGTTGACTTCCTATGCAGTGTTGTTAATGTTGAATTTATGCCTGCAGTAATGATAGTGCACTTTATTGTGAGCAGTTTCAATTCTGGCACATTGATAACATGCACAGAAAGTCTGATGCTTCAGGGGAGCATTTACTCTGCATGAATGACACAGTTGCTAAGAGCTTGAACAGCTCATCAGAGACTTTCTCAAAGCATCATACTTTCTGACCATTCACTGAGCGATGTGTATATACATGTTTCTGTTCAGGAAACCAGGAATAAAAACATATAGAGAAAGTAATTTCAGCCAGATTCTTGTATTTCACATTTTGCCACTGCTGCAAACAATATTTGCTAATCACAAAACAACAGGTATATGAACACAGTTGTGAGAGAAAGTGTTCCAATTTTTTACCTAGTTGTAACTGCACCCAAAATCCATTCAGTTTTCTCAAGCAAGGGTATATGACAAAAAGGTTGGGAAATAACTGGTGTATATCAATTGCCACGTGAAATTCTGAGTAGATAAACACGGCCATTTTGGAGGAAGTTTAGAAACACAGTTTTATAAAGTTTTTCATTTATGTTGAGATCCACACTCAATATTCTTAAAACTGGGAATGAAATAATGGTTATTATCTGTGACAGATGGATCAATGCTTTGTTTCTACCAAACACCAGAAAACATTTCCTCTTTCTGAAGTAAAAATTTGTGACTGTGCTGGAAAAGAGATTTGTATTTTCAGCGACCCTGTAATGACATGTGGGACACTAGAAAGCAGGAGAAATTTTTAGATATCAGACTAAGGAACAGGCTTTGACCTGAATTCAAAATTGGAGATAGCTGTCCACAGACTAAGGGAGAGGACTGGCAGTTTATAGCCAAGATAAGTAGCAGTACCAGGCAATGTTCTTCACATTTGGAGTCTGTCACAATTAGAGGGAAGAAAAAAAGGCAAAGTCACAGACAACTGGACGCACCCAGCCATTACCAGGTTCTTCGTAGAAACATCAGAAATTCTCTCTTAAAATGTTGCTGTTGAAAAAGAACAAAGTTGTCCAGCTATAGCTGACTGCTGCTGAAGTCTTAGAACAATCAAGCTTGTTCATGAAAAATCTTCAACTATCCACTAAAGAGCACAGGATATTCTATAGGGATGATCTTTTGAGCTGAATTGTGGAAAGACTGTTCTGCAAGGGACACACAGATGAGGAAGTACAACTACTTTAGTAGTGAAAAAAATAGTCTAAACATCTTTTAAAGGAAGAATTGAAGTCCTCTGAGGATCCTGAAGGAATATTTAAATAATTGTCCTAGAGACCATGTCATTTTGTCTAACTAATACTAATCACTAATACCAGTGATTCTCTGTGTCATACTTTTTCTTGGTTATATTGGCAAGCTATAAATTGGGATATGCTTCTGAAGTGAGTGAGTGAGGATAGTGGTGTGCATAGGCATTTATGAAGTTGCTCATACTATACCATCTAAAAGGCTTCAGATATTTAAAAAGATTCAAAATATATACAAGTGAAAAACATGAAACTGATTATCCCTGGTCATTCTTTCTTTGCAAATGAAGAAAGATGAAAGGTAATCTATTGTGGAAGTTAATTCCTGTTGTTGTGGAAGTTTATTTCTGATTTCTAAGTGATATTAAGGATTTGGTTTTGTGGAATATCATTATTATTTTTGTGTGAAGAAGGCCTGGGAAGTTTGAATGGCCTCATCACCTACAGAGTTTAGGCAAGTCTTTTATTATGAAGCTAATGAGACCTCTGCCGAGAATATTAAGTAATGAAAAAAAGAAGAACAAGGGAAAATAAGCACCCACAGTCAGCCTGTGGAAGAACAAAATTCATTGGAGTCAAAGTTGATCTTAACTTTAAATGTTTACATGTGGACATGCCAATCTGCAATAGTCACCCAAATTCTTAATAACAGTCAAGGAAGAGGAATAGATTTTCACTGTGTTTCATCTTTTCTAATTTTGACATTTATGCAAAGGTAAGGCACCTCAGCCTCTACTGACAGTATTTTCTGGTCTCCTTTGGTTATCATGGGAGTGCAGGTTCAAAGTTCAGATCTGCACAACTACATTGTAGGTATCCATGTTTAATAGGGTGAATTCCATCCCAAGGCAGTGGAGAATGTGTTTAAATGAATATACAGTCCAGTTCATTATTAGATAGGAATTACAGAATTCTGAATAATAGTGCAATAAGAAAGAGCTTTTAAAAAAAATAATTTATTTTTTCTCCAGAAATATACAGATGAGATGTATCTGTATGCTATGATGGTGATGAAACACTGTCTGCCCAGCAGTAACTGAAGCACACTTTGAACATAATCTAATGGAGCCAGATGTTTTAAATTAGTGAATCTACCTAACTTTGAATCCAGGGATTCCAAAAAAGATCTTTGGAGTATTAAGGATGTATTCCTTTCATCTAAACTTTGTCCACTTTTAGGTATGGAGTTTAAAGTAGTCTACAACACCTTCTGTAGTTAATGGAAAGAAAAGAAGGACCTGCAGACTTGTCCTAGGTGAAGATAGATGCCCAAGGTATCTGGAAGGAACAGACTTATGAAAGTGCCTAGTTTTCTCCACTGAGTAGAGAAAGGGCCTGGGTGACTATCTCAGACTAAACAGCTAGCTTTCAGACAGCTGAATTTAAATGAATATCCTTCTGAATGTTGATTTTCAACAAGCTTGCTGTACAGCAGAAGTTGTAGGGCTGGAAGAAAGGTAATGCACCAATATTTAAAAAGCCTAAATAAGATTCTAGTCAGGTACACTGGACACTGTTCTTGTGATAAATAATCGTAGGTACATACATTGTAATATTAGAAGGGGTCATTTTAATGATCTAGTCTGACTAGCCTTGCTCATACAAACCAGAGACATTGCTTCAATTTATTTCTGTTTGGAACAGAGTATATCTTTTAGAAAAACACTGACTCTTTACTTAAAAAATTCCAGTGATGGAAAATCCAATAGAGCCATCATAACTTGTTCCAGCAGTTAAATACCTTCCCTGCAAAAACATTTGCACCTTATTTGTAGTCTAAGGTTTGTCTAGCTTTATCTTATGCAATTACATGTATGATACTGTTGCTTGGTAAACTGGAAAGCTCTATATTTGCTGCTACTCTCATACACATTCTTACTGAGCAAGATCAAATACTTGTCACATTGTAATCTTTTTAATTAGTTAAGTAAGTGTAGTCTCTGATGGAAATCTTCTTAATTCTTTAATTATATTTGTATGTCAGCTTCAATTTTTTATTTTTGGACTTCCCTTTTGGACTGAATTTTAACATAATTCAGAACAGAATTTGGTATTCCAGTAATATCTTTATGAATACTTAAAACAGGTAAAATAACTTCCCTATTTCTGTATAAGCTCTGTTTGAACATCAGAGATTTTCATGATTCTGTTTGGCCACAGTATTGCCCTCAAAGTTTGTATTAGGCCAGCTTTCTACATTGACTTCCATGTCTTTTTGGAAACTGTTCCCCAGGTTAAACGTTCGCATGCTATAACGTTTGCCTTCATACACAGGAGTTAGAATTAGGTAATGTTGTTAATATAAATCACCAGCGAATTTAGACTTTGTGATATAAGTTGATTTATTTTTTTTTTTTGTTGGCAGGAGACAAATACACTTTATAAATGTCAGATGAGTTTCCTCTCATTTTTGTAAGAATAATTCATGATTTAAAAGCAGCCACAAAATTTATTTAAGCATTTTATTGTTTTAGAGAGGAAAATTTTAAGAAACCAATCATTGGCTCTTTTTGTACTGCCTTTAAAACTAAATATTGCTTCTCCACAATAGAGGTTGAGCAGAGATAAGATTCTTTACACACAGACACTCCTTCAAAAAAGAAGTTTTTCACTGGCTGGGAAAGTGGTAAATACTTTTGAATTATGTAGACACAAATGGATTAGGGCCTGCAAAAAGAATATCAGTGTCTTTGATTGCAAACAATGAAACTAAAAAACGCTTTTTCTGCTTGCCAATGAAATGATGTTATTTGCAAGTACCTGTTCAGATAGTACATAACTATTCTAAAGCATTTATGAAATCTTCTCAGTATCTCATATGAAGATTTCTTGATGTTCTGACTTAAAATTTGTGCTCAGATTCTGGACTAATTGAATAATAAAAAGTAAAAGTATTATTTTTTCTATTTATTCATTTATTTTTTGTGTAATGTGATTATACATAAAGCCATTGATCACAGATAGGTAGCTCGCTTTGCTGGGACAGATGTATACTTATAGAGGAAGAACACTCCAGAAAACTTTAAATGTAGTATGCAACAAGGCAGAGGTGAATAAACATGAATAGAGTGGTGGAGTAAAAAAATAAAATACTTGTATTATTGATCATTTTTCATAGCTCAAGCAAACCAAGATACAATTACTGTTAATTCATAGCTACAACTCAATTATAGTAAGTAAAACATAAAGACCAAATATTGACTGTAAGTTTTCTGTGAAAACCAAGGACCATTGGATAGTACCAGTCACCCAGACATTAAGGCTTTTATGACATATAGGAACCATAACTGGTGCTGTTGGCAGTTTTTTGTGTGTGTATGTCTGCTGAAGACTACACAAAGTCAGAGTAAATTAGTCTCTGTAACTCTGGATTGTTCTGAGCTGCTTTTAGTATCTAAACAAGTTGTTTAAAGACAGTATTGCTGTGGTACACTACAAACAAGTCCATTTTCTCATGTTTTTATTCCATTATATATACAGAATTATTTTGGGGCATGAGGAAGCATTAACTTAATGATTACGGGACATATGTGGAATGCAGAAGATCAAATTTTCCATTCACTTTCTGACTTTTTAAATATTGAAAGTGTCTATCCAACCTACCAGTGCATAAAATTGATCTTTAGCCTTACTCTGTGGTCTGCTTTATTGAATTATTTGCACAACATCGAAGTGCTCCATTTTCTTAATGTTATGAAACATTTAATGGATGTCTTCTAGAATATCAGTTGTAGCTTACAGGAACTTCACTGGGGATGCTAATTCATCAGATTTGTTCCTGTCTTCTCATCAGACTATAGTGTCAAGAGGTGCGTTAGGTTTTTTTTCAGTCTGTGTTTTGCTTGGGGTTTTTTTTATGGGGGAGGGACAATGAAGGCTATAATGATTTTCTGAACTCTATGGTAAATTCATAATAGGTGTCCATATTTTTCTGAGTTCTTTTTGTAGTGGCAGAAAGGTTAATCACAGGAAGGCTGTTCCATTCCTCCTAATCTAAGATATAAAACCAGTTGATTTAACCATGATTTGTGAAAGTTATTGTGAAATGTAGATTTAACATTTGGTGAGTTCTTTTATACTTTATTATAATGACTGTATTAAATATATATGTTGTGTATTTTATTGTGCAGAGCTTACAGAATATTGGTCATTGTTTGTTAAAGTCATAAAAAGAAGTCTTGGCTAACCGTTTTAGGTGAAAAGACTTTCATAAGACCATATTTTTGAAATAAATAGATGTGAATTACAAAATATGGATGACAATTGCTAGTTTTTTCTGCTAAACACATTCTAAAAAAACTTTTTTCCACAAACCATATATATATATGGATTTTAGAATATAAAATACAGAAGTATTGGCGCCTACTCTTTAGGAGTATTTGGCTGAGGTTGGTTGTTTTTGTGGGAGGCCTTTGGTGAGAACAATGAATGCAGAATATAGAGTTTCACATTATGAAGTAAGGTTTAAGAGAAGATCTTTATAAATCTATCCAAAATATTTTGTATAATGTCTCTACAATAATATTATCAGGTACAATGGTATGTATTTGCATATTTACATTTTCATATTTGTATTTTAAGTTTTGAAGAACCCGCTTGTTAGCTGCCGTGGTTGGCTCTATTCAGGTTTCATAGTTCAAGCTGTAGATACAGCATTTGCCACATGCTCCAAGCTGATGCCTGTTGCTTTTTGTAAATTAGTTGTTACGGTTCTTGGATGTCAAGAAAGAGGGCACTAGATGGCAAAATTTCTTCATGCCTATTGTCTACAGGAAGTATGCCAATCCCTTCACCCACAAATATATTGATCACATCATACTGTAAAATTTCAGATATAAGATTTTCCATGAACTAAGTCCAATACTGGCATATTTTGTTTGATGTCAGAAGGATTCACAAAAAGTGACAACATTACACCACTGCAATTTCTACTGTGTTAGCAACTGGCAGGTGTGAACGTTTTCCTTACAGTTTCAGCTCCAGAAGGTAGAAACCGGTAAGCTTTTACCTTCATAATAAGCAACATTTCACCATTCATAAAGTAGGCATACTTACATGTAAAACATGTTGCTTTTGCACAGTTGCCAAAGGTAATGAAGTTTGGCTTCAGTGTAGATTAAGCCTCAGACTTTAAATTGTTTTTCAAAATTTCACATTACTAAAGTTTATGATACGTAGCAAGTGTTCTGTTAAAATCTGGCTGATCCTGGATGGGAAAAAACAGCAGCCTAACGGAGATCAGCTTATCTTTGCCCAAATACTGTGCTTCAGAAGACCTCTGATTTAGTAACATTTGGATAACAAACCTAGAGGCTGGCATAAAGCTCCTCTTGGCACATTTTAAACATCTTTTAGTCTTATAAAAAGAAGCTTGTCCCACTAAGCTGTAGGTTTGTTGGAGCTGCTTAACAGTAGCCGTGGCCTGCAGCTCTCTCAGTGATAAATGAGCCGCTTCAAATAAGTGCAATTGCAGCCAACTGTACAGAAGGAATCATTAAAAAAAAAAAAATTTTACACAGACATTTTTGAAGCTTAGAAATGCACAAACAAAGTGTGTTTAACAGAAATATATGCTGCTCCTTTTAATGGAAAAGATTGCTACTGGCTAAGTCTGCCAGCTTCAGTAGGTGTGCCAAAAAGCCAAGGAATCTGGCAGAGTCCATAGATAGCAGTTCCATCTTTCATCTATATTTCTTTTCTGTATTTATCTTGCTTTAGAAAATGCAGAGAATGTCTTTTCCTTCCGACTTGGCACTATTTCCAAACCACAGAAACACGCAATTGTTTAGCTCCCTCCACCAGTCTTATCCTTGTGACTGTGTGAAATGTTTCTTTCTAATTTGGCAATAATAAGAAAGCAGAATGTTCAAATATTGTTATCTTTATGGAATAGTATTTTAGCTAAATTGTCAGATATTAAAATTAGTTTTCTTAATTGAGAGATATTTGGCTTAATGCACAAGGGCAGAATGCCAGGTAATTATTTTTGGCATGCAGCTGATCAAAAATAGGTTCCATCTATGGAAGGAGCTATTCAAAGCAGCTGAACATGAGAAATATCAAGAACAATATGCATATATATATATATGCACACATACACATGCATATGTATACAGATGTGTAAGTAGAGGCTGAATTGTCACTCAGAAGTCCTTAATGTACTGGATTATGTATTCATTGTTGCCATCTATAAAAACTTTTTTTCCTTCTTCCTGTAGAATTAATCACCAGTGCAAATTGGCTTCAAGCCCTAGTCATTGTAATCTCTTTTATGTCGCTATTTCAAAGAGCACTCTGCGGTGTCTTTGGAGTAATATGGCCTTTTAAGTAATATGGCACATCTTATTGCTGTCACTTTCAAGGTAAAGATCCTAAGGAAAAGTCAATTTGCAATGCGTACATTATGGGATGGGTTCTAGTATTAATGTTCCTGGTCAGTGTTCTGTACTTTGGCACAAAGTCTAAAGACCTGACAAGGCTGCCAGGCGGCATGAGGCTGGTGAGTATTCTGTCCTGAATTTGCTCTTTTTATCTTTGCACATTATATCTGTGCAATCTGCATAAATCTAACAGCTATTAGACTAGATTAGCTCCATTGCAGAATTCCAAAGAGAGGCACTTGCTGGACTCCAGGGGCATTGTAGGCTAAAGGAGTGTGTATGTATCTAAAGAAGGTGTGTCATACTTTTGTACTGGATTTCCTGGACATTCACTGTACAGAGAGTGTTAGTCTTTTGCTTCTCAAAGTATTTTGTCTTTTCATCATTTGTATAGTCTGCTCATGAGCAATAATCCTATTGCTATTTGGAAATGTGGACTTGAACATGCTTGGATTTTAAAGGAGAACTCAAGCACTTTTCACCAAAATCTCTACTTACTGCTATGCTGTAAGTAGGTGAAGTCCTAAGAAGGATAAATAACTGATTTAAAATGAGGAATCATAGTGTAGGAATTAGGATCAAGTTTTGCAGCTAATTTTCCATTAAGTATTCCATACATGATAATATGAAGGGTAGTCAAGGGTGAGGTTGCAAACTTTGCTGGTGATAAAGCTCTTCATGGTAGTAGGGACGTTAGCCAATTGCAAACTGCAGTTCATGATGCTGACCCATGGAGGTCACGTCTCCTGTGCAAGTACATCATAACTCAATACAAAGGTTTAACCTTTCGTGAAAAAAATAGGATTTACTACACTGTGCAGTACCGCGCACTACATGTGCAGCAGATGCAAGGGGACTGCCAGGGACTATCTGTTAGAACTGAAAAGATGTCTATGTACTTGGGCAAGGCAATAAACTCCTCAGAAATAATTTGGATAGAAAAGTGTAAGACAGCTAGGGACACCCTGAATCCCTGACTGATCTTGGGTTTGCTACTGATCAATCTTTCTGCTCTTTTTATTGTAGTCCAGGAATTCTCATATAAGTTGCAGTTGAATGTAGGAGTTACTTACTTATTTGTGTTGACTTCCTGGGGAGTTGGGAGGAAACTGCTACTCTAATTCTTTAACATCACAAGTATGTATAAGGGACCTGTATTTTGAGAAAACACTCTTTGACAAACGCCAATATTCTGCACAAAGGAAAGGATGTTAAGTTCTTTAATTGCATCACGACTCAAGCATGTGGTGCACTGTTTTCCTGAAAAAGTAGCCTCTTCGACTTGGGAACTGATGAAAAAGAGCATACGTTCCCTGTGTAGGAGTAGTGCTTTATCTTACACCAGCTTCCACATATTGTTATAATTAGGTGGTAGTGTTATAATTAGGTGGCGTACTTACCCAAGAATGTCCATTGTGAAATAATATTTTGAGTAGCTAGTTAGCCAACCTTTCCAACTCTTTCATCCTACCTGATATACAAAGTAACCTCCCTGTTATTCATGTTTATTATTTAATATTCTATGTTTTGAGTATTAATCATGGTTCTTTTCACCTTTTGCAGTGGTAGCATTCAGCTAGAAGGCCCACATGATATTTTTTGTTTCTATATTAAAGCAGAGCTGCATGGGTTTAGGAAATTGATTTTCACATCTTCCCCCGCATGCTTTAACCAGAGTTTTTATACATGTGCTACAACCTCCACTTGCCCAAGCACAGTTATAACCTTGTTTTTATAAAGCTAAAAAAGCACTGCAAACGAATAAGCCAAAAACATTCCCAAAACTTGAAGCTTGGAATTGAAGTTGAGCAATTGCTCAATAAAAAAGGTGAGAAACAGACTTTAATCAGAGGAAATTTTTAAATTTAACTTCTATTAGTGAATAAGGAAACAGATGAAGGCCTCCAGTGTTTCCTGTCTGGCATACACAAGTCAGGCAGGCAGGTACCATTATTACTTGCTTGTAGGCTACACAGTGTCTTTAGGAATCTCTGATCTCACAAAGCTCCCAAAATCCAGTAGCCACTTGAGCAGGTTGTGGCCAGAGTGAGTCCTTGAGTGGTTTTGTAGGCATGTTTTGCTTATTAAAAAAAAAAAAAAAGTAAAAAATCTAACTCCTCTACAGAGAACTCCATGCAAATCACAAATGCTTTGGATGAATATGACCTGAATAGAGTACTAGTTCAAGCCCCCTCTCATGTTTTAATCACCAAAACCAAAACCATTTCTCTGTCACAGTAAGTCTATGTGGTAATGGTTTTCCACAACACAGACTTTAGAAAAGCACATAAATTTCCATTACTAGTAAATATACTTTATGACCCTTGTATCAGACTCCGTTCATAAAGAAATGCTCAAATGACTCAAATATTTGGGTTGATTATAGGAAGTTGACTCATCAGTATAAAGTAATTTCTTATGCTTTTCTCTATTGAGAAAAAAACAAGCAGTTTGACAGTCTTGAAAAGTAACTTCCACTCCATGTCCATTGTTGCTTTCCTTTCTTTCTGATATCACATATTTAATTCTCTGTTATCATACATTCAAATCTAAGCAAATAACAAATATGAATTAATGTGTGGGTTATGCACAGATATTTGCCCATGAACAGCCCTCACTTATTTCTTGCTTCATCACATTCAGATACTCATATTTGTATGAATAAAGCTGAGATGTGTTCATACTGTCTATACATTTACTTATACTATGTCCTAATTGAACATTTTCTAGTACATTTACTAGTCTAAAAACAGACTATAAGGTGAACAATACAACTCACTCATCTTTCAGTTTATGTAAATATATGCACTGTTGCCACCCACAAATCTAAACCCATGAGATTATAGATCAGTCTTCTTGCATGCCACAAAAAACACCAAACCAACAACCAGCTTTAAAATACCCTGACTCCTTATGTGAAATAAATGCTAGTGTATTGATTTACACTGAGAACATCCTGCTTCTATCTGTAGATTTTGATATGTAATGTTTACTAGCAAAAGCACCCCACTGGTTTTGCTTATAAATGATCATATGTAGGCAGAAAGACAGACATTTGGACCATTGGACCTAAAGCTGGATTAACTTTAAAGATCAAAATCAGCGCTTGGAATTGAATACAGAAGAGAATTTGGAAGTCAGTTCACGCATACGAGTAGACCTATCATACTTTTAACATACCACTACAGTCAGATTTTGTACCCTGTTCTAGGGGTAAGATGCAACTTTGGCTAAACATTGCAAAATTTGTCACTGGTCCGGGAACCATGGTGTCTCTTTGCTGCAGTTCAATGTTCTCTTCAAAGACAGACTACTTATAGTGCATTTCAGGAATATCAGACAAACCAGAGAAAAAAAAACATACTTTTTTCATGGTATTGCTGAGACATCAAGCAGAACCCTTCAGTATGTGAATGGACAGCTTAAACCTCCTTGTTTTCCTCTGACTTGCTGCTGATAGTTTGTTTGCAACTGCCCATTCTTAACTTTTGTATGATCTTCATATTACTGTAAGAGATAGACAAAATGATAGTATTCATATTGATAGTAATGTTAACAAATTTGGAAAACCAGAACAGAATTAGCAATTCTTTCTCAATTCCTACAGTACCTCTCAGTAAAAAAATGAAAGGCAAGGTAAAAGCCATGTCTCTGTAAAATGGAAATAAAGCAAAGTGTGAAAAAGGACATAGAAATAGAAAGAAGAAAGACTGAATAGGCTAGCACCAATATAAGGGAAGGATAGTCCCCTACATGTTATTGCGTCTAAACAAATTGTGAAAGGAAAGGAACATACATGACACATTTACTGCTTTGACTGTCCACTATGCAGTAAGTAAGCAGGCTCCTGTTTTAATCCTAATAAAATTAATTTACAGTGAATTGAAAACATCTTTTTAAAAATATCATTCCATTGACATTACGAAAAAAAGTTAGTTATTCTCTCTATCCCACCAAAACTCTTTTATATGTTAATCTTCTTTTGAAAACTACAATGAAATAAAAATAAAATAGAGAAAGGAGTTCAAATAAAAATATGCTGTAATACCCTGGTCTTCATCACTTCTGGATTATCAGATCTGCCTATTCCTCTTTGTGGGATGAATTTCATATCCCATAAGACTTTTTGCACATCAGAATGTTCATGGTGGTTGGATTCTGTCTTAATATCACACCGAACATCTTACAGCTGAATGTAGATTTGAACTTTAAGGACTCCAACTGGTTACATATAACTGTACCTTTTAAAGATTAGAAATACTTTTGATTACAAATTTCATTTAGCTACATCATCTTTGTATGGTACTTTATATTTAGTTAGATTTACATCTGAAAATGTTATAAATATCCCCTAAAGTCCTATAAATAATGCATTGAGATGGGATAACCTTTAAACTTACTGTATTTTAAAGTGGCCTGCAAGTTTACATTTTTTATACTATTTTATATTTAACCATTTCGAATTCTGTTAACTTTCTCCTTGTCATTCAGAGTTCTTTGCCCATTTATTATGTCTTTGCATAGAAGGGGCATATTTTAAACTTCAAATCTATCATGGCATAAAATCAGTTTAGGTTCACCAAAGCTGCGTATTCTAAAGAAATAGTAAACATCTCATGGTAAGGTACCACTCATCATATGTTCAGAATATTTCACTGAATCTGTGAAGCCCTACCTTCTTTCTCTCTTGTTTCCCAGCATTTTGTGGGATTCAGCTTACCAACAGCTGTTTCATCACATAGGAAAAAGTAACAACGTGCTGAGAGCAAGTCACCTGTCTTGCAATAGGTGGGATGGTTTAATCTGGAAGTGTGCCACAAACTGCAGACAAGTTTCTTCTCATCCTAATGTGCCCTGCACCTGTTTGCAGGAATAGTACAGGTTCGCCTGCCCCTATGCTCTTCCACTGGTTTTCTAAGGGACAGCTCCCGGCTAGCCTGCTCATCACCACCATATTCAGGTGTACCTTAGCATAAGTTTCATTCTTTGTACCTCCTCATGCCTCAAGCCACACTTGAGTGGCTCCAAAAGTCGTTATCCTTTTTTCCGTGGCTGCCAGAATGGAGATGTGTTTCATGGGAGAGAGAGGAAGAAAGACAGAAATGAGAGGAAAGGAAAAGAAGCCAGGTTCAATCTTCATGGGATCTCCCCCACCCCAGACAGCAAGATTCAGCTCCCACCTCTTTACATGCAGAGCGAGTGAACTAGGCTACACCAGGGGTTTCTCTGACTTCGTTCCCAGAGAGAAGAGACATTATACAAGAGGGAATCAGCACAGTGTGTGAGTGGCCACTCAGACTTACAGTGAGGGTCCCTGCCCATCTTTTGCCTTTACTGGATTTTCTTAGTACTGGATTTTGTATGTCTGATAGGTCAGAGTGTTCCCTGACATACAGGACTTTATATCTAAAATCTATTCTCTTTGTGCCACCTGAGAAAATTAACAGAAAATGCCCAGAACTTAGATGAGCATCTTCTTAGGAGACTGTTGCGTGGTACATGTTGCCTTACCCTTTCACTCAGCTGAAAGAGGAAATCAGGAAACTGGCCTGAGTTTTACTTGAGAAACAGTGACTTAGCTTAACCTTCATTAAGCTTTTATTGTGGAGTGTGTTTTATTCTTTATAATTTAATTTTATGAGAATAAGAATATGTGTAGCATAATGCTCAAACTAGGTGCTTTAATATTTTCCAGTATGCAGTATGGTGTTGAAAGTTAGAAAATGCTGGCTGGATCTAGACTGATACTTTCTTGGATAAGCTTCTACCATATGCTTTTATTTAAAGTATTTTTTTCTTTTAGGTTAGATTTATAAAAAGCATGTGAAAAATGTCTTTTTTGGAGAAGAAGTGTTGCACAATTAGAAAATCACAGTGTTAGAAAGTTAGCATCCTTTAGGAAATGCTGCATGTAAAAGAAGTCAGATACTAAACCTAAATTAAAAAAAAAATGGCAAGTCCTACCACCAACTGGAAATGCTATGTCAATCTACAAGATGTTGTATTGAAGTAAATGCCTTTATTTCCAGGAATGTTAAGCTCTATGTGAACTCTGACTAGCTTCCCAGTATGGATATGAATCTTGTCAAAAGAGTTTGTCCGTATTTCCTTCTGATTAGAAGAAATCAAATAAAATTTGTTTTATAGGACACAAGACCTAAAGAAGCCATAAATAAAGGCATTAAGTATTTTTTATAGTTTATTCATTATTTGCTTCTATGTTCACAGAACTTGGGAGTATTGAATAGGCTGATGTTTTATCCGTTTTGTATGAGCAAGGGAATCCCTTTCCAGCAGGATTGTTTAACACTTTCCACTGTTTTGGAAAACTTGCTGAAGACACATCACATGACTAACCTTTTATTTAAAGATTAATATGTGCAAAACTCTATTCTTTCTGAAAACATCACTTCCTATGTTTCCTGCTTCCCGCCTCTGAGTCTGGAAGCTGCAGTGACTCTGTCTAAAAGAAAATGGGTACTTACAAATTATTGTAACCAGTACATGAAGCATCTCTACCACCTGAGATTTCATCGGAGTAAGGGTTTGTTGGTTGTCTACTATTTTTCTGCTTTCAAATCCCCTTGCACTACTTCTTTTGTAGAAGTGAAAAAATCTAGAAAAACATCTTGGTAGAAAAGAAAATTACTAGCCCATTTTTATTACTCTTCTTACTCATCCAGGGATGCACACAATTTTGAAATGACACTTTTACAGGTTCTTATGTTGATGTTTGTGTTATCTTGTTTGAAGTAACATTTTCAATTGGTTATTTTGTGATGGTAAGGATACTATGTGGAAGGAAGCTGTTCTTCCAGACAGTGGGAGATGGCATCATTCATGATACATGACTTTGCAAGAAAATATTACAGCTTATCTCCTTACCTTTTACTGCTGTCCTGAGAAACAAAAGACTGTGATTTTGTTACACCTTTGGCATGCCAGAGAGTGTAAAAGCCAACAATAAGAGTTTGCAAATAGTCTCTTCAGAGCAGCAATTCCTCCTCCCAGTCTGGGGCAGTACAGACTGGTCAGCATCTGGGTAAATTAGGGAGGGAGCCCCCTTGGAACACATTTCTGGGCACAAGAAGGAGATGATTTGAAACAGCAACTGGTCATCCTCCATGTGTCTAAGTTTGTAGATGAGAGGAGAGCAGTAGATGTCATCTACCTTGGTTTTAGAAAGGGTTTCAAAACTGTTTCCCACAGCATACGTTGACCCAAGTTACAATGTTGTATAGTCTAGATGTGTGAACAATCAAATGGATTAAAACTGTTTGGATGATCCAGCTGAGAATGAAGTAGTTAATGGATTGTATTCTACCTGGATGCTGGTGACAAGGAAAGTTGCTGAAGGGCTCTGGGAAGTCAAGGAGGCTGAAGGGCAAGGAGGTCAGTCATTAAAAAGATGGAGCTAAGCTTTTCACAGTGATGCATGGGAAAAGGATGAGAGACAATAGGCATAAACTGTAATAATAGTAACTGTGTGCAGGGAAAACCTTTCTCTCTATGACAGTCAAACACTGCAATAGGTTGCCCAAAGACATTGTGTCATCTCCATCCTTGGAGGTTTTCAAGGTGAGGCTGAATAAAACTCTGAGCAACCTGGTCTAACCTTATAGCTGATTCTGCTTTGAGCATGACATTGGACTAGAGACCTCCTGAGACCTCTTCCCTTCTGAATTTTTCTATGATCGTGCAATCCTAATATAGTATCACAGTTCTGTGCTTTTTTAAAGCTGGGATAGTAATAGCAAAATCTTAATTGTTCTGAATATTTAAATGATTTGGCTGTGCATTGTGCTTGCTTTTGGAACCCAGAAACGCTACATATGCTCTGTACGTTCTCCAAACAGCTTGTATTTGTGCTTATTTGCTGGTATGACGTGCTAACTGTGCAAAAAATTTTGGACTCTTGCCTTAGAATATAGATACCTGCCAACAGAAAATGAAGGCTACAGAGTGCTGCAAATGCTTTCTCTGTCTATGGAAAATGCCTCGTATGTGCCAGAAAGAAGCATTTGTACCGCATGCTTTTTACTGCTTCTCACATCTGTTAACATTTACATGTGTCAGAAAACAATACCTGAACAGTAAAAGGAAGGGATACATGAAGTTCAAGGGCATTGCATCAAGAAAAAGGACATGTTATATTGTACTGGCACATAAAAAAAAGAAAGATTTCTGGACTTGTCAAATATTTCTAATATGTAGGAATAGGGTGTGTATACTATCTATGAATACATTTTCATACCTGAATTGTATGACCCAAATTGCCAGTAAATTGAACTGAACCCGTGAAAGGGTCAAGGATTGGCTGTCAGGAAGTGAAAGAATTGTATCTTTCTTGTTATATACAAAAAGAATAAAATTTTATTTCATTTAAGGCAGGATTTATATATAAATCTTCAAAGTTAGGTTCCTAAATATGGAGTTACTCACTTATATTAAAATATTTTTCATTCTTGATAATCTTCTCTTCAGCTGTCTTTTTGTTAGCACAAAAGGAGTGGGTTAACTGACAAATGTTGCTGTATATCCTCAGTCCTTAGAGGCAGCTACTGTATTGGACTGTGTTTCCAAGAAAATTTCTTTGAAGTCATACTGTGCATATTGTGCAAATCCTGAGACACAGTGTAGTAGAGGATTTTGTATGATGTGGCAGTTCTTACAGATGTTACCTCTGGCAAGTGATTTAGAAGAAAAACAAATTAGAGAGCAACTGATCCTTGATCTCCTGAACTCAGAAGGAGAACAATCAGTATTTGATACCTTTCTAAAAACTGCTGTTTGCATTGGTTGCATTAGTACCTCTATGTCTTCAAGCATCTATTTGGTTATTTTGATCCAGTGTCATGTATGCTCTTTTTTGATATTTAACCCTGATTTTCCAAAATACACCTGCGACAAAAAGCACAGACCCTCCCCTAGAGGCATTGTCATTGCTTAATGTTGAGCTCTGCAGAAAGTGACAAAAAAATACCTACTTTCCTAAGTCTTCTGAGCCTAGAAAGAAGTGGTGGCTGAAAGAAGAAATGAATAACTTTAAAAAGTCCTACCTAACATGCAGTCATTATTAAGGCAAAGGTCTATCTTTGGGTTTTGCTGTATTTCTGATAGATAATTTATCTTCAAACCATTATTTCTGTGATGAACTTCCACTCTTATGCATTGATAACAGGTCCTATGCTGAAATTATTACGAAAGTTTGACTTTCACACTCAGTACACTGAAAAAGACTTGCATTAGGTCTGCGAAGATGCAGTGAACAATCACATAAGACGTACAGTTTCTTTGCCCCCAAATTTGAAACCTATGGCTTTACCAAAACCACTGTATGAACAGTATGTGCATACATATTTTAGTTTTTGAGTCAAGGATGTGAAGTATCTCTACCAGTTTTATTCTGTAAGTTATACAAGAAAGTTGTGAGGCACCCAAAGAAGCACTTTATAGTCTAAGCTGATGAGAAATCAGCTGGTGGGAAATAGCAACGAAGAGAGATCATCATCCAGCAGTATTTCTCAATTAAAAAAAAAAAAAAAGAGAAGTTAAACATCTAATAAGACCTGCATTCTGACCTTTGTGCTTTGTAGAGCAGCTTTATCACTACAGAGATGTGCTCCTTGGTCTTACTTCCAGTTGAAGTTGCTGACCCTGGCCCAGCTTGTGCACGCAAATAAAGAACATAAAGCTTTCTCATATAATTTCTTCTCATATTGTTTTAACTCTGACGTATCCTTTCAGGAGTGTTCATACTTTCAGAGTTCTTATCTAGATACTCGTAACATAGACATAAAATCATGGAATCATAGAATCGTAGAACAGTTCAGGTTGTAAGGGACCTATAAATGTCATCTAGTTCAACCCTCCCACAGTGAGGAGGGACACCTTCAACTATATCAGGTTGCTGAGAACCACATACCAGATTACAGTAATGGAAATTATAGGAAGAAGAATTGCTAGAAAAATTCATATCTGATGCTTAATTTACATAATACTCCTCTGACATATTTCAGGCCTATCACAAGCAATCTTAAAAGTTACATGTAGGGGTCAGAGGGTGAAAGGTGACTGGCAAGATGCTTGTTTTGTACATTTGGCTAACACAAATACTTCCTCAAGTATAAAATGCTTTGATCTCTCTAAGCAGATGCCATATGTGTGCAGCTGTGGCCCCTGCCTCACGACTGCTGGAAGGTTAGAAAAAGGTAGCATATGAATTTGGTGTCTGCATTCAATTTATGCTTTTATATTTAGCAGTTCATAATTTTGTGTAATATTTTAGCTGTATGAAAAATATGCACCAGAGTTGAGTGATAACAGATTTCTCTGTGGTTTGACTCAATGTTGTTTGGGTATACACAGAATCTGAAGTATTGCAGACTGAAAGTACAGGTTTTAATTAGAGCTGTCTGAGCTTCAAAATACCTGAACACACATTAAGCTTGGCAGATTTTCAGAGATCCAAGGGTTGCATGGAGGTGATTTAAGCTAAGCAAGAGTCTTCTGTTTTCCAACATATATTGCATTTGCAGTTGCGTCACTGACTTACAACACACTGAACAAGTGAGATCCAAAAACATTATTAATAGTTTTCTGATATGTAAAAATGTTTTATCATCAGGGCCTGTCTTATGTCATACTTGTGTTGAGCAGTACCTTATTCCAAGGGAATTTCCACTGGAAAAAACTGAATTACTTCCAGAGTAAAGGACTAGACGGCATGACTGAAAAGCTGAATCAACTCCAAAAGTTTGGAACCTTTCTTGAGCTTTTGCTTTTTGCTTTTATGTGCAAATGTGTAGGACTGATACACCCAGATCTGTATCCTTCCAAGCACTTTAATGTGAGTGGTTTGCTGTGACAATAAAAAAACCTACTGCAGTCAATGTGACACAAGGGTCCATTCACATGGATCCAGTTTCATGATCAAGGCCAAAAAGAAAAAAAAATCATGGCTTTATTTATTAAAACTTTTGCGCATGTACAAATATACTTGTATTCCTTGGGGGAAACCCATGATTTCAAATAAAGCAAATGCAATTTCTACTTACAAGAAAAAAAGCCAAGTCACAACCAATAGACAGGCATGATGCAATAAATAGAAAAGCAGACATGAAAATATCAATTGACAGGTATAAATAGGATAAAATATAAAGCATTGTGCACTATGTGTGCATTGATACATATATGTTTACAAAAGTGTACATATATAAGTATACCTACATATATAACAGTGATGTTAATATGAATTTTAGTATTTTTTGTGGGGATAAATTCATGCCACTGTTCTAGATATGATTAGAATATTATTTAGATAGTAGCACACCTATTAGTTTTTCTTATACTGTGTCTCTTGTATTTTTGCTAGCTCTTACTGCCTATGGTAGGCTCTACAGATGAAACTCTGCAGGAGGCAGCAGCTGGTTGCATAGCAAACATTCGCAGATTGGCTCTAGCAACAGAAAAAGCAAAGTACAGATGATGCTCTAGCAACTTCCACCAACACACTCATTTTACAATACGGCTACATTTAAATAGATGATTACTCCTTCTAGCATCTGTATTTCACAGCAAAGGTCATTTGTATGAGGATAATTTAATAACAAGAATAAAATTGTGGAAAACTATGTTTGTTCTGGCATTGCTTTGTTTGTCACACCTAGCTTTTATAAAACATGCCCAGTTTTGTGTGGTTGATAGTATTGCATCTTTCAAAAGACTATTGGTTAAGACATGGCAAAGACTTTTCTACAATTAATACTCTTGTATTTGAAATTCATTGTAGATATAAATGGTTTTGCATATCTGAGACATTACAATAAATTTTCCTTCACTGTGTGTGTGGTTGTGCAGTGATTTATGAATGCCTTCAACAATTCCCTTCACGCTAAACTTGTCCAATCATCCTGTCATTATGTTTTTGCCTGTTTGATCACTTGCAATTCACGGGAGAGGACAAAATGCAGATACATCAATCTCACATCTGGTGAGATTGTTATATAAGGACTGCAAACAGCTGTAGCAGTAGACATCACTCCAAATTTCCTGCTTCTACTAACATCAGACAAAGTGGTGCTTAATTTTATAAGTAGCTGGTGAAATGTGTTTTAATTAACATGCGTTTAACTCAAATTAAAATCTACCAGCTGCAAATAAAATGTAGGGTATTACATTTACATTTCCACATTACCTTATTGTGGGTTTTTTAAACTGAGGACAACATTGTATTGATGCAGTTACTTTATTTTTCTGCATAAAATTATGTTCAGAATTAGAGTTGCTTTGAAAAAAGCACATGAACACCTACTGATATTATAGATTACAGACCCACTGTATGGACCATCCTCAACAACTAATACTAAGGCATTTACTTGAGAGCAGTAATGTCTCCTTCCAATCCAAACCGTGCTCTGATTCTGTGATTTAAAATGTCCTTTAAGAAGACTCATGCAATTCTGAAAAAGGAGGATTGCAATGGGCCCTTAGGGAAGGTGTAGAGAGTATATGAAAGGAAACCAGCTACAGACAGGCGCTGACTATGGAGATCAAAATATTAATCCAAGTAGTAATTTTTAATCAATGTTAATACCAACATAATTGTGGAGTTGTCACAAGTTCCACCAGCAGCCAGTGACCAAGCGAATGCTGTTTTAGGTATTCTTCAACTCTGCCCCACAAGGCTGGTATGTTATCTTGAATAAATATATCCATATTATTATATTGATGTCACAGCTGTAGTAGTATCATATGCTTCATCACTGTACCCAAAAATACTTCTAAAATAAATGCTACTTGCCAAATTCATTAATTTTTTTCTTTTCTGTTGGAAAGCTGTAGATACAGTTTATCACATGAATAATGTGTAAAATGTGGCTTAGTTTTCAAACGGTTGAGGGGAAAAAAACTCCCTGACAATAATTGTTGTCCTTAACATAACCTCTCAAGGCACTCTTGACTGTCAAGTTTGGATTTCAACTGCAATAAGTTCTAAAGTAAACTTAATTTTATGATACAGGTGTCAGGGCAATAAATGTAATGTTCCAGACAATGAAATGGCCTCAGCTTGCCGCTGTCACTCACACTGGTAGCCCTTATGTCTTGGAGCTGTTCATCTGAAGCCTTTATTTTAAGACCTCAGACAGTTAATCCCAGACTTAAGGTGACTTATTTGTGCTGTTTTCTTTTTCTTTACTGTGCTTGCAGTTTTCAAAATCTGTACAAGGAGACAAAATGTTGAAATCTATACAGATCCCCACACAGGCAAAGGATAAGTATTTAAAAAAATACATCATTTTTTTTTTGGCCAAAACTGGTGGATGTTGTGCAATTAATATAAAGAGATTTAGGTGTTGGAAAATGAGTAAATGAATGTGATCCCTTCTCTATGCACCGCCTCTATGAGTGGTGCAGTACAGCGTGTACATTTGAAAAGCTTCCGCAGAGTTGTGTTGAGTTTCACAGCACTGCAGCCCTCTCAAAAGGGATCCTCACAAAGCTGGGTCCCACTTGCTGCTCACACACTCCTGCTGGCAGTGCCAGTCTATTCAAGCCCTGGCACCAACTCAAGCAGCCTCAGCTGCCTGGACCCAGCATTCCCACCCTGTATAACCAGGCACCAGCCAGCTCCTGCTCCCCAGCTCTTGTGCCTGGAAGGGAAATGCCTTCACTCCTGTCTCTTTCCACCAGCTGCTAGTTGTCCACATAAACCTGTAGCCTCTTAGGAAATATGGCTATACCAAGCACGAGAGCTCAATATTATATTCAGTGCAGAGCAAATTGATGTACAAATTCAATGTAGAGTTCTATTTCAGCTGCAGAAATGAAGTGACTTAAAAAGCTGGGTCAGCCTCAGTCCTGTTTATTTGCCAGCATCTGCTCAGTCTGCGATTCCTGTATTTTCACAGTCTTGTAATATGGGGTAAGGAGGGTGTGTGTCAGTTTATTTACATTGATGTTACCATCAGCAGGGAGTACCCATCACTTTTCACAGTTTCAGGAGCCAGTTTCCAGCTCCACACAGAGCACTGTGCTCCAGCTGTTGGCCATAAAGCCAGGCCTGCTCCTCACCAGCTTCTCATTTTCAGCTTTATTCCACATTTTCATTAAAATGTCAGAAAGCGTAGAGCCCAAGTAAGAAAAGTTGTCACACAAAAGTGTTGTTTTGAGTATGGAAATACTATAGTTGATGAGGAAAAATAAGCATGAGTAGAAATCTTTCACCTTGATGCAATTATTTCTGGAACCTTAGAGGCCCACTACATCTTTCAGTCTATGCGTCTGTCAGCAGCAAGATAGCTTTTCTTCCACTATACCATGACTTTATGATTTATTGCTTGGTGACAGATAACCATTATCAATAATTTAATTGTCCCAGGATGTTGAAACTACACATTTGAATCTGGGATTTATGTTCATTTCCTCTTAACGTTCATGCTTATGACATGTGCATGTGCTCTGACACACGATATTGTCTCCAAGTTGTCAGGGAAATATAAACTTCCCAGCCTGGGTGCGATGGAGCCGTGATATATTAGGGGTTTTGTTACTCTGCGCCATCACTGAAGCTTTCCTTTGGCGAGTAAATGAGGTTGAGATTCACAGGGCTGCCTTGAGATTTGACTCTGTAATTTGCTTTAAGCTAACTGATTGTTTTGTGTGAAAGCGCAGTACCTCTTTCATTCCACGCCTCCTGAAATGAGTCGAATGAGCTGCTGACACCAGGGTCAGATGTAAATTGTCCCAGGAGGCTGAACTAGATAATATGTTAGTTTAAGAATTTCATCTCATAATAAATTAAATGGTTGTTCCTTGCACTTTTCCACCAACATAATCTTTATTTTACATGTGACACCAGGATGGAAACATGTCATGTGTTTCTTCAGCAGTGGTATTCAAGTTTCCATGCAGGCTGTTTGCACAGTTTATTTCCAGAGTCAGAAGGTGACTGCTCCCCAACTGTAAATCGTGGTCTAGTTCTTCTTTAGGCACATAAGCATTGCCACACACTGCTCAGGATCCAGAACAACAGCAGGAAGCAATGCTGCATTTTGTCTACTTCTCAGTTCAGACAGCCTTCTGACACAGGCCAGCACCCACGTTTCTGTAGTCATGGCCATCACAGCAGGAATTGGTAAAATTCATTCAATTTCTGAAAGGATTAATTTTACTAATTACTATTCCCTCCCTTGTTTAAACAGAGATGTTCTTCAATGCTCAGTATCTTGCTGCTTTGGCTATTGAAGCCAACCAGAACTCATCCACTCTAATGAATATTTTCCTTGAATGCAGTTTTACATTGTAAGGTGTGCTTTTCACCCTCTTGCCTAGTTATCAGTTCAGTAACGCTCACAACTTGCTGAGGACAGCAACAAGATGGCCTGTGTTTATCTTCTCGTTTCTGTATTATCTGCCAGACACCTTTCAGTTGGCAAGTTCCTCTCTCTTTTCCAGTTGTTGTCATTGGCAAGTTATGTGTTTTATCCTAGTCTACATGGAGAATGGTACCCTTCAGCTGCTTGATCTTGCCTTTAAGACTGTAATCAATTCTGTTTTGAACACAAATGCTTGGGTTTGTTTTGTTGTTTTTTTCCTGAAAGGCTCATAAGACCACATAAGGAAGCTTTGACTTTGTCTGCTGTATAATACATTGTGGTCTAATCCTATCACTTTTTGCAGTTCTACAGGTGCACAAAACCATTTTCACTGATTTCATGTGTTTTCTTCCATCATGGATGTGGTGACAACACAATTGTTGGCCAGTAAAAACCTTTGCTTATTGTGTTTTTGGGTGTGTATTGAAGGAAGACCAGAAGAATTACATTACACTAATGCTGAACCATGAAACAGCAGGTCATAAACCAGCAGTTTTTAGCCAACTCACCATCACACCCGCATCCGGAGTGCCTTGAAAGCTCCCCCATTCTTCATTAGATGAGAATCCGCCTAGAAGCTTTTGGGGGACAAAAGTGTTCATTACAGTCCTGGTGGTAATGTTTTGCCCAGCCATGCTGTGACACAACCCACTTCTCTAAGGGGCTTGGTGAATGCAGGAGGGCAATGCAGAGCACCTGTGGTCCGATGGGTGCATCTGGCAGCAGAATTTTGCCCCAGTGGCCGAGCCTTGAACCACGTCTCCTAATACCCAGATTAAATAGCTAGGGATTTGTGTATTGCTTCTGAAATAAAAGAAAAAGGCTTTAATAAAAATTGTAATTAAAAAGTTACAGATGCTGATAAAATTAAAAACATACAATACGGAATTGAAATGATTTAGTGTTGAAAAATGTCGGTTGATTCAGTAGTAGTTAAATTTCCAAATGACTTGTCTTGAACAAGCAAATAGTTTGAAGGTTTTGGCTATGTGTCTTTCTTTAAAAAAATGAGAACCCAGATCATGTTGCTGGTTCCCTCCACCACAGACTGGTAAAGGCTGCGCTATAAAATTAGTGCAGTAAACCACTCGTCTTTCCAGTTGCTGTATTCTCTTCTCCAACTGACAGCCTTTTGGGGCCTCCTTGGCTCTTCAGCAGAAAGCACCAAGTGCAGGTCTGTTGCTCTAATGAAAACATAACAACAATGTCTGGGAAGCCATAGAATGATGCAATAACTGTGCTGCTCTGCTTCCTTTAATGTGATGAAGGTTGCATATTTGCCTGGCCCCAGTGTTTTACTCCTGCCAGTATTGTACTGTAAAGAGACTTGGCAGAACACGTTCAAAGGCTGTTCGTGGTTTTTCACTCAGCATTAAACCTTCCAGTGACGGAAGGGTGGGGGAACACATATTGGGACAAACAGGCATTCAAAAAGTGAAAGAAAAAGAGGAGAAGGGGGCTGATGGTGATGGTCAGCAGTTTATAAAACCTTGGTTATGGGACTGGGATCGCTTTGCACCAAGCTGAGACCCACTGGAGCACAATACCATGTAAACCAGTGACCACCTTCCAGAGGGCAATCAACCCAAAGGAAAACCAGCTCTTGATGTTCTGAGGAAAGAGATCAGTGTTGTTTCAGTCTGAAAACCAAAGTCACACTGTCCTTTGTAACTGTACTCAGTCACAAAGGGTGCGATAGTGCAGAGGCTCTAAGATTGCCACTTTTTGTGCTTCATTTGCCCAGTATATGGAAAATTCCTGACTCCAGAGCTGCCAGTCTTGCTCTGCAAACCTTCATTGAACTCACTTACGGATGACTTTTGATTACAGCATTTGGAAAGCAGACTGCCTGGTCCTTACCCCTGTGTGAGGTTAGGCAGGAAAATACTCAAAGTGGAGCTAGAGGAACTCTTGAAGAGAAAAATTCCATGTGCACTTGCAGATGAGGGGCAAAATCTGTTCAGAAGCAAAAGTTATGGTCAGACTGATGCCTCCTTCCAGCCCATTCCACAACTGTCTGTGGTGGGGTGTCATGTAAAAGGAAAAATATTTGGAAAAGCGGACATCTGTGGGCCAGCCTTGGTATGGTTCCCAGAATGTAATGACTAGGTGAATGTTTTTCAGTGCAGCAACTAAGGAATAGAGGTGACTGCCAAGCACTGGATCTGATGTGGCGTGAAGAGGTACAAACCAAAGAGGGGTGATTTATCTGGAGAAACTGAGGCCTAATTATTTTCAAACTGAGCATTAACAAAACAACAACAAAACCAAAACAGCACTCTTCTCAGTCCCCCCACGTTGCTTTCAGGTTTTCATGTATCTTTAAGACTCTTGCATTGCTTGAACATGTTCATTTTCACCAGTCTTAGGGCTCCACAAGCACCAGTGTACACTCATTATTGTCAGCATTTCTAAATCCACAGTTACTGATATCTTTGTTATGATTTTAGTTCCACTGGCAATTACTAGTATCTAATTGCCAATTAATCTCCTCTGAACTTTGTAGGAATGTGTAATAGAAACTACTATTTTACTAGAGCTGCATTTGCATTATGTGTCTCCTCTCCTATATGACTGCTACATCCACACCCGCCACCCCAAAGAGCTGAAATATATTTTAGCTTTAAGAGGAAAATATGCTGTACTCTACCATGTACATTCTTGCTCTGGAAGATGGGAAAAACAGGCTCAAGTGCCCCACAGCACCCTCGAACACTCTGCAAGTCTCAGAGTTTCCATCAGAGAAAGTCAATGGGAGAGAGGACCCTTGTGGCCTGAGAAGAGCTATTTTATATCATGGACAACCATTACAACTAGGACAAAAGACAACTGTGATGCTGAGGCCTCAGAAAGCACTGGCCAAAATGCTTGATTTCAGAAGCAGCTTTAGGGATGTGAAGCATCTCTTTGCAACCTCAAGTGTTTATGTCCCTGAGAGGGCTGAAATCGAGCACAGAGCTTCTCCATGGGGTTTCCCAGTGCCATCCACCTCACTGGAGATGTTAGCATCCTGCAGCAGTGGCCAGGGCCTGGTAAGCAGCCTGGGCTCAGAGCTTCTACCGTGCATCTGGCAGGGTGCGCATTGGATGCAAAGAGGCAAATGTTTTCATAGCAGATCTAAGTGGCAGCTTATAAAAGCAGACCCAGCCAAAGAAAACCCTGGAAAACCCCGCAGAATGAAACAATAAAATTGTCTAAGAATTTAATCCAATGAGAAAGTTAGTAATCGTCAGAAGTCCACAAGATTTACATTTCTAAAATGAAACAGGCCAACAAAGTAACAGATTGTGCTTCTATATTCAAGTAGTAGCATTTTTACGAAGTAATAAGAATGTGGAGGGAATTCAGTTCCAGGTACACCTTTAAGTTTTCAACTGATATGGTTTGTGGAAAATTAGGTGAAGTCTCACTTTGCTGGGGCAGGTAACATTTTGCATTGGCCAGTAGCACGTGTGGTTTGGGTAGACACATCTTGGGTAACTGCAAAAGAAATGATGGGTGAGTGAGAGCCAAAGGATGCAGTGGGGTGTCCCTGGAGAGCTCCTTACAGCTGAGGATGTGCTGCAAACCCAGCCTGCTGTGGTCAAGAACAGCTCTCTTGGGCAGCTCTGGGCAATAAAAGCATGATAATCCAAACATGGATTGTAGGATATCACTCCTGCCCAGAGAAAAAGTAAGGGGAGGGATGGGGGAGTCACTTCCAGTGATTCCCACATATGCAGCTGGTGTACAGGTACCCTGTGGGATCCAGTCCTGGGGGCATCAAGCAGCACAACTCTGCTTATGCACTCTTGTTTCTCACCTTGCTCTTTGCTGCAGGTCCCACACAAGTGCATCTGCATCCTCAGCTGTAAGGAGAGGTGCTGGGCAGTCACATTGCTGTGTGGAAGGAAGCAAGGTGGAAGGAGAGCTTTAGTAAGAAAAAACTTCATTAAGAAACAAAGAAAGATGTTTCCGTTTCTTAGCTTAATAAACATAGATGTTGGGATGCTGCATGGTGGAATGGCAACCTAAGCTGCCAGGATGCAAAGCCAGCCCCTTTTTTGGGAAATCATTCCAGCCATCATGAGCCATGAAACAGTGCTGCTTCTACTCAGGAAAAGGATGTGTGCCCTACACACACTATGCTGCTACCCTCATGCTGATCCCCTTTCCATAAAGACTCAAAAGTTCTGGTGCTCTGCTATGAGAAGGGAGCTCCACAAAGTCTTACAGAAATTTTTCTTGTATACGATCTGTGAGTCAAATATCCTCCTTGTGTCACGGCATTCACTGCATTTCATGTGGATGTATCTCAGGAGGGGACCCCTCCAGCCTGTCCAGACCCCTCTGCAGTGAGACCTTGAGTTTGCCAGTCCTGACTATCAGCAGAGCCATGGGGGAAGAAAAGAGGACTTGAAGAATGAAAACGAGCATTTAGCTGCACAGGCTGTCTTGCCTCCAGCTCAGACTATTTCCTTCTGTCTCAGTCTGATAACTGTGCAGTCTCCCCAAACCTTCTCAGATGGCTGCTGTCCTGCAGATCCCAACAGAAGCAGTGTGAAAGAAAGCTTACGAAAGGCTTGATATCTCTGCGAGCAGTCTCAGTCTCTGGTAGATTAGCAATACAAACAAATGAAGGCTTCTTGGAACTAGCCAGAGAATTTTGGCAACCCCATGTGTTTGTGACTGCTACCTTCAATGGAGACGATTGACACGACTGTGTCCTTTCCAGGCATTTGGAGCATTTCTGTATTATCAGCCACCTGGTCCAGGGCTGCAGAGTCCATCCAAGGGAGGAGGGACGAGGGCTACTTGAAGCAGCCCTATGGGTATGAACCTTAAAAAGCTGGATCATTTGTGTAAGCAATTATATTCCTTGGCTGGTTTGTAAATGTTCATTGCAAACTAGTGCTGCTGCCAAACAGAATTACCTTAACTGGGACCTTATGGCTGAATCCATGGAGAGTCTCCCATATAAACACACGCATGAATTGAAGTCCTTTTTCTTTGGAGAGACTCTCTGAGTAGGCCCAGGCACCTCAGTCACAGGCTTTTACAGGACACTGGCTGCGAAAGCATTGAAATAGGTCTCACAGTTGAGCTCTCTGAACTACAGGAGGCCCAGCAGCTATTGAGGGTGTCTTCCTCAATGGCTTCTCCAATAAAATCAGCAGTGTGTTACTTGCACACTGCAAAAGGCCATCTGTTCCACCCCAGATATCTGCATCCCAGCCAGTGGAGGCAGGTATTACAGACCACTGTATGAGGACCAACAGATGTTGAGAAGAAGGTTGATTTTCAACTCCGGAGATTTGTAGCCAGGTGTCATTGTCTGGAGAAAGGTGAAGAGAAAAACCCTCTGCTAGGATTTGGCTGCTCTTGAAATCCCCTTTTCATTTAAAATCCTGTGATTCATAATCCCAGGCCAGGATCCACCAACCCTGAACTAGATCCCGTAAATGGCCTGGCAGCTCATGGCTCTGAATTACCCGTCTGGAGTAAGACACTAATACCTCAGCTGTCCTCAGTGAGAGTCTCAGCAGAACAGTGGAGGTCTCCCCTGTACGTGTAGTTGTGGTTTGATCCAACTCTACCCAGTATCTGATGAGGGGACAGCTTTGCTAGGAAGACCAGGCCAACCGCCTGGTGGATATGTGCTGATCTGAGGTTAGCCGTTACTGAACAGACCGGTTGAGAAGATCTGGGCTTCCACTGCTGCCCTCGGCAGTCGAGGGTTCTCTTCACTTTCCCTCCCGTTGGAGGCTGTAGCTTATGGGCAAGGTGCCTGGCTCTTCATCAGGAAAAGCCTGCCACTGGCAGTGAGTACTCCTGCAAATGTTGCATGAACAACTTGCTCACCACATCCATATGTTTCTTTCTTTACTGAACTGGTGAAGAGGAAACACAGGCAAGCAAGGAATGACCTGGTCTATTAAAACAAGCTGGGATATGCCTTGCTTCAGCCTGATGGAGAAGTTAAAATCCAATAGAGCCTAGCTGACCTCTGCGGCACCCTAGGAATCATAGAATACCCATTTGGAAGGGACCTCAAAGATCATCTGGTCCAACCTTTCTAGACAAAGCACGACCTAAACTATTGTCCCAGTACACTGTCCAGAAGAATATTAAAAGTGTCCAGTATTGTGGAATCTACCACTTTCCTGGGGAGATTATTCCAGTGTCTGATTATTCTCAGTGTGAAAAATTTTCCTCTTGTGCTCAGTTGGAATGTTCCTGGGAGAAACTTTTACCCATTACCCCTCATCTTTTCCATGGAAAGCACCCATATTCAGACATCTGGAAAGCCTCACCCCACAGAGGGGTCCATAAGTCTGGCTGATGCCACCATGACTCTGATGCAGGTGGAGACCCTGTCTGGGCAGAGCACATGTTTAGACTATTGGTTTGCAAAGAAGCAGGAGCACTTCACAGCTGTAAGTACCACTACGGGCACTGCCAGGATGGGGCAGGCACAGCACCACAATCTGCCCTGGCCCCACCAAGGCTGTCTGCCCAGGGCACATCCCACACCAGAGGAGTTACACATGGGAGAAGGCTGCAACCATGCTTTGTGCTTGTGCTTCTTCCCTGTATTTACCCTGGCAGCTGAAGCAGGTAACTGTGGAAACACTGAGAGGTGACCAGCACCTGAATTTGTTGACAGCTTTGAAGGAAACAATATAACTGTGCAAACCTGAAACTGATTTTGTCCTTATGCCCTGGGGCACGTCCCCACTAATGCCAGCTGCAGTCCTCCCTGAACATCTGAGGGCAGCTTCTGCCCCTATCCAGCAAACACTGGATGCTTAATCTTACACAAAGAAGGAATACTTGCAAAGCCAATGGGATAGCCAGTGGGATAGCCAACATTTATGCATACAATCAAATGTGCAATTTGGGTCTGAGTGCTTTGTCATATTCTTGGCCTATGTTTAAAAGGAAAAAAAAAAAAAGATGAAACCCCACAAATCACATTCAAGCTCACAAACAGAATGATTTATTAAGAAAAAACACTGATGGGTTTTTTTAGTACTGAAAGGGTTGAAATAGTCTGAATAGAATAAAAGTTGACACAGATTTTTACCACAATGCAAAAGGAACTTGAACTATTCTAATAAGAGTTTACTTTAATGTTCGTGCATGTCCTCACATCCTGCTTTTGGCAATAGCCAGAAAAGAACTACCGAAATACTGTGAGAAAAGCTGTTCTCATGTTATTTCTGGCCCTGCTGTAATGCTTGAAATCAGGACATCTCATGAGAGAGACTGATATTCAAGATTTCAGTCTATTTTTCAGACAAAAAGGTCTGAATATATATCTCTAAATTTCTGGGTTTAGTCATGGCTAGATCTCAAAGCAACAAGAAAAGTATTCCTGAGGTCGCAAGTGAAATAGTCACAATACAGAAGAAAATATAATACTTATATTCAAATAACTTGGAGAAAAAAAATGCCTGCAAAGCCAATATTCACTTAACATGCTGAGGTGGATGTCTTCTCATTCTCAGAATAACCAATGCCACTGAGGAATCTCTGAAGCTTATTCATAGGGTGGATGGGGGCTATGATTAAACCTAAAGTGTTTGAAGACACCAGCGAGTGTCGCAGGACCGTTACCGTGTATGTGTGTGGTTCTAATCTGTCTAAAAATCACTTCTGATAAACACCTTCAGGATCCAAAGAAATGAGGGCTCTATGAACTATATGGATTCTGGTGCCCCTGCCAACTCTGAATAAATACACTGTGTGTGTAGCCAAGGTCTTCGAGAATTATTTCCTGAAAACTACTTACTTTAGAACCAGAAGGAATTAATGAAGATGTGCCAGCTATTTCCTTTGCTGGCTTGCATGCCTCAGCCTCACCAATAATAAATAGTAACGGTTTGTACATGAGTTATGCTGCTACACCTCATGTTTTGCACCTTGGAGAAGGAACCAATCAGTTCTCTACACAAGCAAGAAAGCACAGAGTGTGAGTTTGTTGCCTCTCCTTGGGTATTGACATTTGAGGCTGGCATTAGCTATCAAAGTCAAACTGCATTTTGAGTCTTTGGCTCTAGCTTCTGCTAAAATAGCATTTGTGTATTTTAAAACTATTTACAGAGGTTTAACTTCAGATCTCTTAAAAAGGAGATAATGCAGCTATCAGCACTGGTTAAACAGATTAATATGATCGGCCTGACTTTTTAGTCTGCTTGAATAAACATATTTATTATTATTGGAAAACTTTAAGAAAACTTCTAAATCACAAGAGATTTATAAATTATCAATTATGTAAGAGCTGGAGCAACTAGGAGGATGTTGTTATGTGACTGCACGCAACAAGGAAGGAGATTTTCAAACTCGGGCCACAGACATGCATTGCAAGTCATCTTTAGAAATATCTTTCCATAACCTTATTTTATCCTCAGATTTTCTCAGGCTTCCTTTGAAGGAAACCAGCTCATGACTGGGTGACTCCTGAGCAGAGCCAGAGAGAGGGGGACACTGTGTGCCAGAGGGAGCTCTTCCCAAGCAGCTCTGGGTGCCGACCCTCTGGATCCACCCTTTTATAGAAAGTGGCAGTAACTTTGGGGTTTTCCTTCAAGACACAAAATCCCCTCAATTACATCCATGTTGCCGAGGCAGCACGCTCCAACTCTGCCTGTCCTCTCCAGGACTCAACAGCTACTGGTGGAGCCTGTAGATGAAATCGAAATCATCGAAACCCTGACTCAACCACACAACGTTTTATGCTGTGAAAGCAGCCAAGAGGCTGAGGATATTTCAGAGGGTTTTTTATGCAAAAACTGGAGGGCCATCAAACTGAAGCATGTTATGACTACTTCTCCCTGTTTAAAATCTTAAAAGTCAGCCTGAATCTTGTATCCTCTCTGTTTTGCCTCCGGAAAACGCCTCAGATTTGGGGTTGAAAGTGAATACACTCTGGGCTGACGCGCTGGGAGCTGCTACCCTGCTCAGAGCTTTGTCAGTACAAAGGAAAGAGGAAACGTTTCTGCTGGTATTATTAACATGTCAGTAGCACTGATAGATTCCAACTGAGATCAAGCCCCGTTGTATTAGCTGTGTGCCAAAAGCAGAGTGGGAAGCAGAGAAAGGGGAGGAAGCATTATTATTCCCATGTTACAGCTGCAGAAGAGAGGCACGGGGATTGTGAAATCTTCAAGGTCACACCAAACTGCATGAGGCTCGAGTGGGGAATGGAGCCAGCACCCCACAGTTGCCCCTTCCATCCCCTCAGCCCACGCGCATCTCGCCACCTTCCTGGGTTGGCTCACATTTTCGGGTATTTGGGAATGCTCCAGAGTTCGGGCTAGTGAAGTAATTCCCAGGAGAGTGGCCCCAGGCAGGTGCCACATGAATTGCAGTGTCCCTGTGCATTACTGCATTGCCTTCACTCGCATGTATGTGTGAGATAGTTATTTAAAGTCATGGCTTGACCTCTATGTCTGTAACACTGAAGAATATTTGTGGTAAAAATACCTGACTTTATGCTTTCCAGGGAAGCTAGATGGGAAAACAGGAATAAATAGTGGGAATTCAATAACACAGAGTGCTGTGTTTATTTTTGAACAGGTGGCTGAAGAAAAATTAGAATTATAATTATTATTGTTATCAACTGTTCAACATTTATCCTTAACATTTCAAAGCAGTGATTTCTGCAATGCGACCTGCTATCATTAATGTTAAATCCAAACAAATCCACATTCATTCTCCAAACGCAGAGCAGACATCAGCCATGTGAGATACTGCATTAAACGGAACTGAATTGTTCCCTGGCCAATAAAGGCACTGAAGATGTGAATTTCCTCAGAGAATGTTAAATAAAGAGTTTAAAACTCAGTTAAAAAAAAAACATGGTTATGAAAAGAATAAAATATATGTAACAGCAAATTTACTGATTTTTATTATATCGATACATTATACATAATTAAGAAAACCAGCCTCTCTTGGGATGTTTCAGCTCCTGATTGTACAGAAGCAAAGTCTCATGTACATATTTAAGGCTTGAGTCTCTGGCTCTTTATTCCTTAGGATTAAGTGAAAATGAGAAGCAGAGGAGGGATGGTGCAGACTGCAGCAGCCCACAGAGGTTGACTCCATGGAGGGCAGAGAACTGAAGAAGCCAGGTGGGCCATAAAAGCCATGAGTGGGGTCTCCTGTGGGGCACACACACATCCCACTAAGGTCCTAAGAGGACAAAATGGAGAATGATAAGCACATGTGAATGACGCTTAATGAGGAAGATGCCTGATGTTGAGCTACCAACCCTGTCCCAGACAGAACTGCGGAGCTTGTCCTGTTATTCACTTTTCTCCCTAATTAACTTTTAATTACACACCGTTGTCGTTCCCAGGAAAAGCATCTGGCCCCTCTCTGGAGCCTTTTAGTCCTTGTGGCTGGTCCCAGAGTCCCAACAGAGCTCAAGTTAAAGAGCACTGGGAAAACATAGCTCCTGCAAGCACCATGGCCACTGCATGCAGCAGCTGAAGCACAGCAGTGGCCCTATGGAAGGTGCTTTGTTTTACATGGCCCAGGGGATGGAAATCTAAAAAAATGCAATGAAAAATGGAGGTGGAACAAAGTGGAGTGAAAAAATAAAGCTCCAGAGAACCAGTCAGAAGCTTGTTTTTCTGACCCTTTAGGGAGGCGGGGAGAGGGTTCACAGGGAATTAGAAAGAACTGAGATCTAGTCCTTGGCTGGAGTTATGTTTTTGTTTATTAATTCTTAGGACAAAACACATCAAGAAGATGCAGAAGAGAACCGGGTCCTCCACCCTCCCAGGTGAAGCAACATCTATGGGTTGGGATATTTTTTAGGTCTGTGGCTTGTCTGGGGGTTTTGCTGCCACTAACCCAGTGCTTTATATCCAGTTTGAGGGTGTCACCAGGCAGGCCGCCCCACAGGGCCCCCTGTCTTAGCAGAAACGAGGCAGCACTGCCTGCTGATGCTCCCTAAGAGGCACCTGCTCCCTGGTGCAGTTCTTGGTTTTGGCTTTCTCATCAGGAGAAGTCTGGTCCACCAGAAAGCAGTGGATGGACCAGACAGCAGCCTGCGGACAGGACAGTGTTCCCTTAATGAACACTCTTCCCATATTTAAATGGTAAAGAAATATAGGAATTACACTGGAGCTAGAGTCTATACTATTGTCACAGTCTAGTCTTGCTGAACCTGGAAGTGAAACCAGGATATGGTTAACGGTCATGTCTGCCAGGCTTCAGAACGTCCTCTTGACAGCCTCCCCTTTTCACCTTACTGTTGTTGCCTCCTTGCTTCCCACAGTCCCTGCAGTTTGACAGTATTTATTGCCCGGTGAGCACCACCAGCAAAGCTGCCTTAGGGATGGTCACACGTGATGGTGGTGTGTTTGTTCCTTGCACACGTTTCCATTTCAGCACACCCTCCAAAACAAATATCCATAAAGAAGAGAAATAAGGACAACATATTTCACCTTTCAGGTGCTCCTTCACTGCTGTTGAGAAACCTTCCAAAGCTCATTTCCACAACACTTTGCATTCAAAAAGGCCTGTAATTAAGTGGCAACCCTCTCCTTTCTAGTAGACCAACATAATTACCTCCCCTCCTAGATATGCCCAGTATGATGACACCACTGCTCCTAAGGATGGAGGACTGACCCTCCTTACTATAAGATGGGCAGTTCTAGGCAATGGGTCTTGTGTTCAAGTGGGGCAGTTCTTTTTGCTTCCTTATGATTATATTTAATACCATGTTACAAGATTTAACTTCACTCCTATTTCATTTCACCCCAGTGCTTTGGGGGCTTGAGTGCTTTGAGCAGGAAGAGCCCTTGCTAAGGCTGCAGCTCTACTGGCTCTGGCTGCACACAGAAGCAGAGCAAACCCCTTTAGGCATCATATCAGTGAATTCGGATAAGCAGGTTCATCTTTGTCTATGTGTACTTCAGGACTTTGCTCAGTGCAGACCAGGCTGCTGCCATGGGTGGCAACACGGCTCTGCAGCTGCTCTCCCTTGCAAGTGTGGCTATTTCGCAGTGCAGATAGCACCTCGTTTTGTGTAATCCTAAACAATTTCTCACCTACCCGACTTCTCAGCCCCTTCAAGGCACATGCTGCAGCTATTCAGCCACCCAGCATGCCACAGCGCAAAGTGTACCAGGGACGTGAGGAAATTCCTTGAATTTCAAACATATATGTTTGCTGTGGAGGAATCTGCAGCTGGAGGGGGGAGCCGTGAGAATGGAAATGTTTGCTGAAAGTGTTTAAAAAATAACCAGAGCATGAAGCAAGGGACAAAAGCAACGTTTTGCTGTGAGTGTAAACCAGGAACAAGGACGGCATTTAGATGTGACTCTATCAAACTGGATTTGGATTGCCCCTTGCTCCTGAACGGGGAAGGATGAGCAGGGAGACCAGCACCCCAGCCTGCCCTATCAGTACCAGCCAGGCCCTGAGGGGGTCTGCATCTAGGCTGGGACTGCAGCCGCCCCACTGGCTGGAGCATGGCTGTCACTGGGGAGCTCCATCACTTGCAGCCTCAGGAGGAAACTCTCTCTCAGCCTAACAAGGTTGATATTTTCCTGGCTCCTCCAGTGAGACAGATTAGGCCCATGAGCACCACTTTTAGGCTCTTTCTGCACGATATCCCTTGGAAAGTTGCCTTCCTGCCACTTTCTGGCATGCCAGCCTGGCCTACCAGCTGCCTGAGGCTGGACACGCAGGCATGGCCTGGCAGAGGGGTATTGCAGAGACTGGCAAGAAGCTGCTTGCAGCTACAGCTCGGCAGGTGCCCAAAGCCTTCCTGCACCCCAGTTGCCTGGCCCACTGAGGGATGCATGGGAGCCCCCAGTGTTCCCATCACTTGGTGCTGCACCATCCTCAGGGGAGCCAGCTGCGGGCCATGGTATGCTGCCAGCAGCTATTGACTTATTTTTCCGTGCATGGCTGGGTAAGTAACCTTAATTAAAAACATGAAGCCCACAGTTTGTATCACATTTGCGATGTTAAACAAGCTCTGGAAATAGAAACCCTGTTTTCATTTAAGCTTTTCAACTGTGATCTAAGTAATAAAATATGGAGGGGGCGGGCGCGTGTGAGATTTACATGTGATGATTTGGGAGATCTCGCTTCTTTAGAGGCTCGTAAGGCGCTGCGGTGCCAACTGCTCCTGCCGCTGCCTCACCGCGCTTGGCAGCGCCTGCCCCACGCAGACACTTGTTTTTTTCCAGAGCCGCTTTCCAAATGCTGATTTCGGCTCTTGTTGCTGTGATTTATTCTGGGTGTGGGTGTGGGATCTGCCAGGCCCTCAGCAACCTGCTGCCCTGGCTGCCCTGGCACTGGGCAGGTGGGCAGGCAACATGCACCTCCACTGCTCCTGGGGATCACAGGTATCCTTGAGGACAGCCAGGCACCCTGCAAGTGCAGGCACTGATCCCACAAACCATGATCAGAAGACACAGGAGAGGGTTATCTTTGCCTTCCTCATTCCTCCTGGGCAGGCAGGCAGGAGGGGACGCTCTTCCAAGGGCACCTGCTCTGCACCCTGTCAGTGCATGGTCTGACCCTGCTCCAGTGGCTGCCTCAGCCTGCAGGGTCCCCAGAGACTCAATCTGTGCCTCCCACTGGGAGTTGCAAGCCAGAGCCTGTGCCTGCTCTGCTGTGCCAAAAGGGCTGATAGCAGGGAATGGGAGCACAACAGGACAAATACTTGTTTGAAGGCTGCAAATGCTTGAGATCACCTTCGTATTTCGTTGGAGTGAGCAGGAGCCCTGAGGAGCTTGTTTTTGGTCGAGGCATCCTCAATCTTTTTTTGCTGTAATAACAGTAACAGTATTTCCAAGGTCATAAACAGTTCAGCTGGGCATGGAAATGGCTGGGTATTTTGCAGCAAGCCCCTAATATGTTCGCACATTAGCACAGAGGCATTCATCCCACTGTGTCACCCTGTGTCCCCCTTCACCCTCAAGCTATTTCTGAATTCTCTGGGCAGGGCATGCACTGTGGAGGAGCCTTGAGCAGGGCTTTGCCCCAAAGCCCGTGAAAGCGTGGCATGCACAGGCTGTGCAGAAACCATCTCTATTTACACTCATTTCTGTCCTTTGTTTTTTCGGCCGGGGACTGGTGACAAGTTGCTTGTGGGTTTCTTTTTCCCATACTGGGGGAAGAGGGATTTGTCCCTTAATGATGAGACATCCTCAGCACATTGCCCTTCCCCAGCCTCCCTCTGGGTTCACTTCTGGAACCAGAGAAATAAGAACCGGGTCGGTAACGGCCGACTCCAGGTTACCCGTCTTCCTGGGACCCCGTTTCCCAGCGCCTGTGGCTGTGTGATGTCGCAGAGAGCGGCCGTGACGGAGGGGTACAGGCAGAGGGGTAGGTCACGGAAAGCACCCCAAGGAGCGGCAGAGCCCGAGCGGCAGAGCCCGGGAGGGGGCAGGAGCCTGCGGGCGGAGGTGCCCAGGGCAGGGGCTGTAGCAAGCAGGTGCCTGCCAGCGCCGCGGCTCCAGGGCCGGGAGGACGGCAGCCTCTAGCCCGCCTGTCCCCGCAGCTCCAGCGCCGAAGGCCGCGCAGAACCGCGTACCCCTCCGCGGTGGCCTCTCTGGTGTGGAAGCAGGGGAGGAAATGAGGCCAAGGTGATGGAGAAGGGAAGAGATAAAGCCGGTAGCGGCTGTGCAGACTCAGGTCCTTTGGGGTCAACTGGTCCCCCAGCCTGGGGACCAGGACGGAGACAGGGAAGCGAGGTGCCGTGGTGGGCTGCTCGCAGGGGAGCCCGTGCCGCGCACGTCCCGCCGGCCCGCGGGCTCAGACAGCTGCGCCCCGCTCACCCGCGGCGGTCAAATAACGTCTGAATTACATCCTTGTAAATATTGACTGTGGCCATCTTCTTCGTTTCTGCGCACAGTAACCGAAGTGTCAAGCCCGGCGGAGCCGGTGCCGGGCTGCTGCGCCTCAGGGCAGCAAGGGGCCAGGGGCCCGAGGCACGTCCATGGGATCGGGCCGGGGGCGCACGCAGAGCTCGCCGGCTACTGAGTACCGCGTCTCCGCGGGAGCGCGCCGACCGCGCCAGGGATGCTGAAGGGAATGGGCTGTCTCCCGGCTTGGACTGCGGTCTAATTTATAACCTTGTAAGGGGGGAACACACACACACACAAGAGAAGACGGAAGAGGGTGGGGGGAGATGTTTCCTGGTTCGCCTTCATTAAACGCCAGCGTTAATGAGCGGCTCAGCGCTGCGGCTATCCACACTGCCGTTGCCGAGCCGGGAGTGCCCCGCGCCCCCTCCGCCCCCCCCCGCGGGGTTATCTCCCGCTGGCAGCGTGACCCCAGCCGCTGTCCTCAGCCACCTTTCCCGGGGGACTCCCTGTGCACACCGGGGACTGTCCAGCCGCGCACTGCCGTCCACTCGGCTCCCCTCGTCGCGCTCCTGCCTCCCCTCCACGCACCGCCCCCCGGCGCCGCGCTGCCCGGGCGGGGGCCGTGCCCTCGCTGGGCTCTGGGGTACCCTCATCTGCCGTGCCACCCTCCCCGGGGGATGGGGAGCGGCGACCCCGGCAGCGTGAGTGGCTGGGCGGCTTTGCGCATTTGGTGGTCGTTAAAAACAACTTGTTTCCCTCCCCCCTTTGGGAGGGGGAAGGGGAAAACCATTCCGCGGGAGGGGAGGGGAAGGGAAAGGGAGGGGGGGGGAAGAAAGGAAGAGAGAGAGTAGGGGAGAGAGAAACACCAAACCCAGCGGAAAACCCGCGCTCCGAACTATTGCGACACGGAGCGAGGAGCGCGACGGAGGCTGGCGGTGAGGTGCGAGCGAGAGCGGAGCGGGTCGGGCCGAGGGGGCCGACGGAGCGGGCCGGGCCGCGGGAGCGGACCGAAGCTGGGAAGGGGGGGGGGCGTGGGAGCGGGCCGGGCAGTGGGAGGGGCGGGCTGTCCCCCCCCCGTGGGTGGGCAGGCGGCGCCCGGTGCCTCCGCGCTGCCCCCCGCCGGTCTCCCCGGGCGGGTCTCGGCGGTTCGGAGAGGCTGCCCGGTGACCGCTGCCGCCTCCCCGCAGCGCAGAGCGAGCTCCCGCACCTTGGAGCCGGCGGCCAGCCCGACGGCGGCCCCCAGCCCCCCACCATGAACACCATCGTCTTCAGCAAGCTCAGCGGCCAGGTGCTGTTCGAGGAGGACGCCAAGGAGCGGGAGCGGAGCGGCCGGCCCTTCGTGGGGGTAGTGGAGGGGCCGCACCACGCCGAGGTGCTGCTCCCCGACAGCCCGTCCATCAAGGAGAGCCTCAGCCTGCGCAACCGGCGGACGGGGTATGACGACCGCTCGCCTCCGCGCCGCGCACCGGCTCCGCGGGGCGGCCCTGCGATCCGCTGCCGGCGCTCCCGGCCGCCCCGGAGCCGGTTTGGGGTTGCGAGATGGGTTTCTAGATGGGTTCTCCCCACGTCCCAGAGTCCGTTCTCCCTGGGACTCTCATTCCACAGCTCTATGGTGGGAAATTCCGGCAATAGGTGATGCAGAGGCGGCTGATTGGGCTGGAATGTGCCAGACAGAGGGCTCCTGTCCTGCGGTGTTTGACCTTCCTTTCTCTGCCTCTACACAAAAACAAACTGGGAAAACAGGGACTTGTCCGGTATGATCGGGCGCTTTATGTAATTAAATCCCCCAAAACAGGGGTGCAAGGCGGAACGCTGAGACGTGGTGGCTCGGAAGGCCGCGGGGCCGACCCCGCCGGCGGGGCCGGGGCAGCCAGTTCGCGGTCGGGGCCGAGGCGGGCGTGCGCTGCGCGGCTCCCGGCGCTTTCTCCGCCGTCCCGCGGGTTTGCAGCGCGCTGAGCGGACGGACGGGAGGGAGCTGCGTTGTCGGTGCGTTCCCCGAGGTGGGGTTTAAAACGGGCTTGCGCGATGCCAGTGAAGGGCTGGGCAGGGTGATGTTGGGATCGGTTTTGCTAAAAAGGCAGCTGAGGTTGAGCCGCCTGCTGCTCATTTTTTGTGCGGTGGAACAGGTGAAATGGGTGGTGAACAGAGAGGACGTGTTAGTTCCGGTGCCTTGTCAGCCCTAACTGGAACGGTTAAACTGGTAAGCTCGGACCGGACATTTCGGGTCGGCTTTATAAACTAAAGACTAAGGAGGATAGTCAGGAGGCAGAAACCCCAAGGAGCTGCTTTTACTGCCGAATTTCCACCTTAATGATTGCATCAGCTCCTACTTTTAACGGCGGTGCTCGTTGATAGAACTAGCAGGTTATGTTGCATCGAAATGTTACTAGCAGCCGAACGCAGCTAACCTGGGTTGCCGAGGGAGCCCTGGACGAAGCAGCAACCGCGGCTGGGCTCGTTACGGCACGGCACGGCATAGCTCGGCTGGGCTCCGTACAGCACCGCCCGGCATGACCCGGCACAGCTCGGCTCGGCTGGGCTTGGTTAAGCCCGGCTCGGCTCGGCTCGGCACGGCGTCGTAGCGCCCCCTGCCGCCGCCGCCGGTAGCTGCCTCCTCCCGGAGCCTCCGCGCCGGTCCGCGCAGCGCTGTCCGCCGTGCGCGCTGCCGGCTCCATCCCTGCTCTGGGTTTTCCCGCTGATTCCCGGGTTTATTCCCTCGCTTTTATTTTCGAGCTGCTTTTTTTTTTTTTTTTAACAAAAGGAAGCCTTTTCCTTTTTTAAAATTTATTTATTTTTAGCGGTACCTGAGTTTCGTTCCCCCCACTTCAACCTTTTCCCCCGTCAGGTTTGGGGCTTTGCGGGCAGCCTCGCCTCGCTGCCGGCAGCGCTGGGAACGGCATGGCGTCTGCTCCGGAGCGCTCCTTGCCGCCGGCTGCCCGCAGGGGAGCAGTCCGGGAGGTGCTCGATGCCGAGAGCAAACACATTCAGGCCGGGGTCGGGCTCGGTTGGCTCCGGGGCAGCCCGCACCGCAGCCCTGTTCTCTCGGGGGTACGGGACCGGGGCCGTGCGGGGCGGGCCCTACCCTCCCTGGAAAGCACCTCTGTAAACACACCGCCCGCCCGCCCGCCCGGCATCGTAAGCATCGGGACTTTCAAACCCTGCAGCGGGGTAGGACACCTTAGAAGTCCCTGCAGCGGAGCCGTCCGAGCCCGCAGCATCATTGCGGCCAACGCTGGCCCAATCCCTCCCCTCTGGGTCCGCTCTCCCAGACCCTCACGGGGATTCCGGGGGAGCCGCTGCCATCGCCTCCTCCTGAGCGAGGGATGCGGCGTTGGAAGACCCCGACCACCCCTCGGCGACCAGGCTCTGCTGCCCCGGACAGGGTGTACCACCGGGCGGGGATGGATGCGGGCAGGGCGCGCTCCGGGGCTGCGGCACCCTCCGAGTAGGGTGCCCTTTAGAGGAGGAGGGGCCGGGCAGGTGCCCGCTGCCCCGGGCCTCAGCGCTCCTTCTCCGCGGCAGGGCGCGGCAGAGCGGAGGGAAAGTGCGGCACAAGCGGCAGGCGCTGCAGGACATGGCGCGGCCGCTCAAGCAGTGGCTCTACAAACACCGCGACAACCCCTACCCCACCAAGACCGAGAAGATCCTGCTAGCACTCGGCTCCCAGATGACCCTGGTGCAGGTAAGGGAACCCCCTGTCCCCACCTCCGGCGACTGCTCCGGGGCATGTCATGGATGGGAGGGACAGGGGACAGCAGCATCCCAAGCCCCTCTGTGACCTGAACAAGAGGCAGCAGTGGGTAGCAGGGGAGACATCAGTGTGGCCAGCAAGATCCTGTGTGCATCTGTCCCTCTACCCTCCCCAAGGCTGCCGTGGCAGCAGGACTGTATCCCGCAAGCAGGAATCCCCACATCTGTGCTATCCTGTCTGAGGAGGTGCTAAAGATAGCCGGCAAAAGGTGTGTGGTTGCCCTCCTAGGAAAAGGTCTTTGTCCTTTAATCCCATTCATAAATGCAGTGGAAATATGTTTGCGTAGTCTTTAAAAATCTTCAGGTAAAGAAAAGAGTAATGGGAGATTTCAGCACAGAATAGGAATTGCTGAGGAAGCTGTTGGGAGCTACTCTTTTTTCCCTTTTGAAAACGGGCAAGAATAGGAACAGTTATGTTGTTCTGAGAATAATCATCACCTGTTGCACAGCTGTTAGTATTCCCATGCAAATTGTGTGCAGTGGCACAGCGTGCACTTCATAGTCCTACAGGAATTATCATCACAGCGTAATTAGATGTGGGGAATAATTGTTTTGCTCTCAGGTAAAGCTCCACTGGAATGACTGGCAGTTGGGTTGCAGCAAGAGGCATAAAACTGGCTGCAAATGTTCATAAATCTCACTTCTTTGTTCTCGTTGCCATCTGGCTCTCTGCTGAAGTAGGTGGTTAAATGCTCTCAGTTGCTGAGTGATGCTATCTCAGGTCTGGATGCTGCAAAGATTTATGCATTGTGAGTAATCTAATTTCCTTGCTGCAGGCTACTGCTAGGTGCATAAAATGAAACACATGTGTTTGCAGGATTGGGTCCTCAGCACTCTGCCTAACACATTATGTGTCACTTTGCAAAGGACATGGAGAGAACGAATAAAATACTAGAAAAATAAGGTGGTAATTCAGCATTATTAATTTGAGTGCTCCTTCAAAAAAGCCTGTGCTGTGCACTTTCATCCTAGTAACAGCAAAATAGGAAACTTCTACACTTCAGTACCTCACTGTGAGACTGTTGCACTAGAAAAAATACTATAGCTTTGACAAAAATAATATTAATGTCTCAGAAAATGCCAGTTATAACTGGAAGATACAGTTAAAACAACTTCTCTTGCTTTCAAAAAATACACATGAAAGGTTTGCTCAGACTTTTAAAAATACGATTACATAAACACTATCCATTCAGTCCCGCATTCAATAGGAGTACTTTTTTGGACTATGGCTTTTAGAACATTCTTGTATTTTTTACATGACTTAAAACATACACTCAGAATACATGTCGGGAGACTTTCACACTAATGACATTTGGGGAGTTGTGGCGGCTTAGGTAAATCATGATGGGAATGTGAGATATGCTGTGTTAGCCTCTATAAAAGCATCAAGTGAGCCATGGCCACTGCTCCAGAGTTTTATGATCTGTGCAAGGTGTAGAATAAAATTAAAACGAATCACAGAGGGCTACATTTATGTGTGTTAGAGCCCCCTGACTCTAGTGGATTTATGCTGAAGCTGAATTCAGTAGCCTTATTTCTACAAACTTTAATATCTGAAAGAACTGTGCAAGCCAGCACATCTATCTTCATTTACAGAAGCACACCATCTAAAAGGGACCCCAGATGTTTCTTCTATCATTTAGGTGCAATGCTCTTTTAATACAGAAATACAATAGCATATGTACAAGAGGTAAATATGTATGTCTGGCACCAGCAGTAATTCCTGAGCCTGGAAGAACAAAACACCCCGTATCTACTTTTCAGATGACCAGAAAGAACAAGACTGTAATCCAGATCAAAATTCTTGTTTTCTGAGAGTGAGAGAGCAAGCGCCAAGCTGTGATCTCAGTCACACTGGGCGCATCTGAAATAGCTTCCCTGAAGGCTGAGCTGTTTCAGCAGAGTGGTATTACCGAAAGCAGGCTTGGGTCTGGGCTTCGGTATCTGTTGGAAAGATTTGCTTCTGCCCCAGGAGGGCCGCTTTGCAAAAGCACATCCACAGTCTCCTGTGATTGCTTTTCTAATCTAGCAGCACCAGACATCACTGGCAAACCAGGAACTGGTGTATGATGTTTTCTCCGGGTTTCATGCCTTCGCGTTCACTGACGTGTCTTCTGTTTCCTACTCTTCTTCCATTGTTCAGTGCTGTCCCGTGGTGTTTGCTCTTGGTTGGGAATGCATGCTTGCCCCCACATCTTTCAAATCCTGTTGAGGCTGTTGTCTGCTGACAGCTGTTACCTCTTCCCAGCATCCCTTGTGTGCTGGCGCCTTGTCATTGGAAGCCCTAGGGAAGGCAGAAGATACTGTTGAAAATCCCTTTCGAGTTTCTGCCAAAGTGCCATTTAGGGAATGAATAGTTGGGGTTTTTTTGGTTTTCACCTGACTGCTGACCTTAGAAAAAGTCTTCAGCAGCTGCTTGGAAGATGATGTTGGTATTGATAATATAGTTGTACCTCTTCTCCACATGCTTTTCTTTCATCTAATGAACCTTATTCCAATATGTACCATCTATCCAAAGGAGCTTTTGCAGGACTGTAGCATAAATAAAACCAATCCTTCTATGAGACAAAGAGTTTAACATCCAGCCCTGTTTTCTGCTGTTACTATTAGGACATTATCTGCATGAAAGGAAGCTTTCACAACTTACTTTCATTAGCTTTATTATCACCCAGTTTATTCCATCTCACAAATACTTTGGCTTATCTTCCTGTTCCTGCAAGCAGGGGGGCTGTTCCCATTGCATGTCCATCTGCACTGCAGAAGGAAAGTCAAACTCTTTCAAGGAGGTAGGATTTCACAGGAATCATAAATCATCTCGTTTCTTAATAATATGTAGCAGCAAAACCTGGGGCAAATTCTGGGCTGACTTATTCCTGAGCAGGCCAACAACGTCTTCAGGAGTCCTCAAAGCAAATGTTATTGCAGCTTTTAGTCTAACAGTCCAAAGTTTTCTACTTCCCCAACTGCCAAAGCAGGAAACCAAAAAAGCAATATAGTTTGAAAAGGCATTTTATGTTTTACTGCAATTAGATTCCAATTCAGAATCCAATAATTTGTCCTATTAATATGCTACATTTTCATTTGTATTACTACCACAGTGCTTGATTTATTTTATTTTAAATTTTGGTTCAGATGTTCTAGTAAAATAAAAAAGAAAAATGTCTGTATATTCCTTCCTGGAAGAAATATGAATGGCCGTATTGTTGAAGAGAAGCTTTTTGCAGTACTAAGATTGATATATTGGTCATGTGCTGCTGTGGATTTAATAGTATTCAGATTCATAAAGGCATATCTGGATTACCGGAGGAGGAAAATCGCTTGATTTCTGTTCCCTTTCTGAAACTTTGGCCACTCTTAAGCAGTGAAGCAAAACAAATTACAGTAAAACTGAAGAGTCTCTTCAGAAGTAAAACCAGAGGGCCAATATTTCATTATGTCAATGTAAGTACCTGATGCTCTTCAGAAATGACTGAGTTGCTATAAAATATGAATGCTGGAAATCACATCCATTATCATTCTCCTTGGGTTTTGTCTGTTTACTTTTTGAAGAACTACACGATAGTTACTTTACAAGAATAGTGAGTTTCATCATGTCTTTTTTTTCAAGATACTTAGTTCTTTGTGAGGTGTCTGAGACAAGGATTTTCCCACTGGCTTTTATGTAAGTCATTGTTTCGGTTTTCTTTTATTATTCTCAGAGTTCATGGTAGTGTAACTTGGGACCATGGTAAAGGATGGATGGCTTTTGGCAGCTTTGATTTTTTCTTCCTGTAATACTGAAGTAAGTGTGGTGCAAACAGGCACTTGTAGTGAGTGGGACCTACAGCAATAGGCAGACAACTTTTGAAACACCACGTGATGCACAAAGTAGCATTTGGGCTGCTTGAAATTACTGACAAAACTGGCCTTGGCTTTAAAGGAGCCAAGAGCAGCCTGTAATAAGTGTTTCTGGAGTGAGTTTGCTGCTTTTTGCTTTAGCAGAAAGCTTCTCTTGTAAATGTTGACTTCAGATGCTTTCATAATCATAGAATCATAGAACTGCTTAGGTTGGAAAAGACCTTAAAGATCATAAAGCCCAAATGTTAACCTAGCCAAGTCCATCACTAAACCATGTCCCTAAGCATCACATCTACCATCTTTCAAATACCTCCAGGGATGGTGACTCCACCACTTCACTGAGCAGCCTGTTCCAATGCTTCACAACCCTTTCGGTGAAGAATTTTTTCCTAATATCCAGTCTAAACCTCCCCTGGCACAACTTGAGGCCATTTCCTCTTGTCCTATCACTTGTCACTTGAGAGAAGAGACCAACACTCACCTCACTACAACCTCCTTTCAGGTAGCTGTGGAGAGCAATAAGGTCTCCTTGAGCCTTCTTTTCTCCAGGCTAAATGACCCCAGTTCCCTTAGCTGCTCTTCATAAGACTGCTCTCTAGCCACTTCGTCAGCTTCATTGCTCTACTTCGGACACACTCCAACACCTCAATGCCGCTCTTGTAGTGAGGTGCCCAGAACTGAACACAGTATTTGAGGTGCAGCCCCACCCGTGCTGAATACAGGGTAATAATCTCTTTCCTAGCCCTGCTGGCTACACTATTTCTGATAAAGTCCAGGATGCTCTTGGCCTTCTTGGCCACCTGAGCACAAGCTGGCTCATGTTCAGCCGGCTGTTCACCAACACCCCCAGGTCCTTTTCCCCTGAGCAGTTAGTTTTACAGCCACTTTTCCATAAGCTTGTTGGCGTTGCACGGGGTTGTTGTGACCCAAGGGCAGGACCCAGCACTTATTAAACCTTGCACCATTGTCCTTGGCCCATCAATCCAGCCTGTCCACATCCCTCTGCAGAGCCTTCTTATACTCCAGCAGATCAACAGTCCCACCCAACTTGGTGGGACAATATCTGCAAACTTACTGAGGGTGCACTTGATCTCCTCATCCAAATAATTTATAAAGGTATTAAGCAGAAGTTGCCCTAATACCGAGCTGAGCCATGGGGAACCACTTGTGACTGGCTGCCAACTGGATTTAACCCCAGTCAGCACCAGTCTTTGGGCTTCGCTGTCCAGCCATCTGGCATACCCAGGGAAAAGTACGCCTGTCCGAGCTATGATCAGCCAGTTTTTGCGAGGAGAATGCTGTGGGAAATGGTGTCAGAAGCTTTACTAAAGACTAGTTAGACAACATGGAAGCGGATCATGTTAGTCGAGCAGGATCTGCCTTTCATAAATCCATGCTGACTGAGCCTGAGCACCTGTACGTGCTGTGTGATGGCAAGGAAGATGGTCTGTTCCATAACGAGCATGAGGACAGGGTGCAATATATTTGTCTCATTAGGAAATAATGATCAAATACTACTATTTCCTCCTCTCATAGCAGAAGACTTAAAATATGATTCATCTTTTCATATTGATATGCAGAAAGCAAAGCATTGGCATGGGAAGAATGAGCCCAAAATAAACCAAGAGTACCACACAAAAATCACTCCTGCTAAATTTAATTGCTTTTATGTATGAGTCACACTAATACTACCCATCTTTCTTTTCTGTACATGGCACTTCACTGATGAAATATTTCAGTATGTAATGAAATGGAGCATAATGAAATTTTTCTTGTGAGAGGTTGGAAAGCTGTCAGCTTTGTAAGATGCTGCAGTTAACTGCTGTAACATTCAGTGAGACTGTGGATTGATCCATCTCTATCATTACATACTTGATTTCAGAGTTACATTAAATCATGCAGCAGCCAGGTGACTGCTGCTTCAGCTGAACAGTCTGGAGTGAGTTTGTTAACAGCTTTAGAAAGTGGATGAATTCCAGTCCACCCTTTCTCATTTATTATAATGATTGCTGTGTCAATGTGATGAATATAAAAAAGTAGCCTTGGAAGAGAATGAAAATTACTTATTCTTCTCTGTGAGCTACAGTTTTGGTCTTCTAACCTCTTGCAGTAAACTAAATGGTGTGTAAATTTAGGTGTTTGGCATCTGAACACCGATACAGGGCTCACTGTTATTTTTGGTGAAGCCCTGTTACATGCAAACATTAAGTAAAATCACAGTGACAGGCTAAAGGTGCCATTGCTCATTTCTGGGTGAGAGTTTGAACTGAAATTTTGTTTTCCCTTTAAGCAGATGGTGTTTCTTTTTCTCATAATCACCCTAGAAGAGATTATCAATAGAGCATAATCATCCAGATACTTCTCTGCAGTTTATACAACCTGAGCTACAATAGACAGATGACAAAATTAGGGCCAAAATCCAACACTGAGGTCTACAGTTTAGCTTTCTAATAGGTGGAGTAGCATGTATTGATAAATTATGTGTTAACTTGCTTTGCAGGTTAGCATAAATTAAATGATATGATTATTCCCAGGTCAGAATATGACTGCAGTGGTCTCCAGCTTCCTCTGTGTGAACTTTCACAACAGAAAGATGTGAGTGGGACTATAGATTCCCAACATTCTTTACATTCTCCTTTGCAAGTAATGCTACTCCACCTCTGTCTTGCAGAGGTCATGTCAAAACACACTTATTCCTGCAAGAAGTAAATAGCATTTTAAGACCTGATTTATCATTAAACAAATATTGTTAGAGTGTAGGTAGCTTGCCTCTGCTCTCTCTTGTAGTAAGGTTATGCTAAGGTCACCCTGTCAGTATCAAGTATTTCATATTTTATATATTTTTAAGTTACAGTAGAATCAAGGCCAGCATTTTCTTAGGTATGCTTTCACGTTAAGTCGCTGCAAGTACATGCATCCCACTTGGTGGTTTAATTAGCACTGCTGGCTCAGATGACTATACTTGCTCTTTTGCTGCTATGGTGCCCGAAGCACTGTGAAATCTTGTGTTTGAGCCTTTGTGGTGACCCTTTATGCTAGAAGGATACCAACATGCATCCCTTTTGTAATGTCAAACTCTTAAAAAACACCGTGCAGCTGAGAAGGAATACAAGCCAGTCTCTTGTTTAGTAATCCCCTTGTGAAGAATATGCATCCTTAGTGGTTTTTAGGGTTTCGGGTTTCCACAACAGAAAGAGTTCACAAAAACTGCTGCTCTGTAGCGCAAATGGTTGATTTCTGCAGTGACTCCAAGTACATTGGTACATTGTATTCTGTGTAAGACTTTCCTGATACCCACTATCTGTCATACTTGGAGTACTGATAAAACATGAGGGAGAATTTGGGCTTTTATGTAACCAAATTCACCAGCTTTATTATAGCCTACATAAATGTCAAAGGCAGATTACCAAACATTACCTATTAATTTGAATTTAGGATATTAGCAGTATATCAAAGGTTCATATTAAAAGTTCAGGGCAGTATCTTTAAAACAAATCAAACAAAAAGATTAATATAAAAGGAGGATTTGGGAGCACCTTAATTAAAACTTTGTTCATAATGAGGGTTTGCTAACACTTGGGAAGGGTGGGAAGCCTGAAACTGCCTTTCTGTCTGAGGCTCCTGCTCTGCTCTGGGGTAGTATTCATGGACTTTTGTTCATGTTTCACTTGTTTGCAGTTTTCTTACATAAGCCTCACGAAAACTCTATGGGTTGTTTGCATCATTTTCAAGGGAAACTAATACGTTGATTTGTGTGCAGGTATCCAACTGGTTTGCCAATGCAAGACGTCGTCTGAAGAATACTGTCAGGCAACCAGATCTTAGCTGGGCTTTACGAATAAAACTGTACAACAAGTATGTTCAAGGAAATGCTGAACGACTCAGCGTGAGCAGTGATGACTCATGCTCTGAAGGTTTGTTGACGCTCTTCTTATCAGTTTTAGACCGATTAAAATGTACTTAGAAAGTATCAGGTACCTTACGTTGGCTCTGATTCCTCACAAAACATGCTCTGTGCTGTATTTGGGGCCCAGATACTCCGCAGCCTTTCAAAGTGGGATTGTGTAGGTTAATCGGGGGGACAGTCTGGTTGTGTGTTATAGCATCGTTACTAGAAAAATAGTCATTAGTTCATTAGATCTACAAGCCTATTCCTTTAATCTGCATTAAAGGGAAAAAAATGACTACTCTTGTTGGTTTAAGGAAATGAGAAATCTCTTGACTGTTACTTTCCTTGATGTAAGGGCTATAGCAATATCACATCATTAACAAGATAATCTGATTAACAAGAGAATCTGATTAACTTCAGCGAGGCTTATTGTATGGTAAACTGAATATTACTGTTACTTATTTTATGTATTTTGCCATCAGTTTGTTTCCTTAAAAGGTACACTGATATTCTCTCTTTTATCCAAGTGAACAGATGTAGGATTTTTTTAAGTAACACCCTGTGTTTTTTAATAGAACATTTCTATTAATTACATCTGTGGGTACTTTTTTTAGTTGGATGTGACGTGGAGATACATTGACAGGAACAAACGCTATAGAACATTGTCAGAAATCTGTATGTAAATTTTTAGAAGAGTATGTTTCAATTACCTTCGTTCCAGTTTCAGTTTGTGTAATACTGTAGTATTCAGGAGAACCAATTTTCAAGTTAGAACTCAGCTTATTCACACAGATTTTTAAGTGCTTATCAGTGATTTAGGTCACTTCTCAGTTTTTTTCCACCTGCCTTGTATGTATGCCTATATCATGAACAAATTAGACAGAGGCTGTTTTCTAAGTTAATGAATTTGGAATAGCTGAAACATCTGAGAACCTTGGGAACTGCTGTGAGCAATGTGTGAACAGAAGAAAATGAAAATAATTTTCTAAATCTGAAGGCTGAAGTTACTGTCTACTTTTAGCTGTATTTATAACATTTTAAAACATGTAGAGGGAATTTCTTTTAAAATATTAGGTATTTGATGTGTTCTGCATCTTTGTCCTTTTGTTTTCAGATGGGGAAAATCCTCCAAGAAACCATATGAATGAAGGGGGATATAACAAACCAGTTCATCACACTGTGATTAAAACTGAAAATTCAGTAATAAAAACAGGAGTGAGACCAGAAACAAGTGCCAATGAGGATTATGTGTCACCCCCCAAATACAAAAGCAGCTTATTGAATCGTTACCTAAATGACTCATTGAGACATGTCATGGCTACTAATGCAGCTATGATGGAAAAAACAAGGCAAAGGAATCACTCTGGTTCATTTAGTTCCAATGAATTTGAGGAAGAATTGGTGTCTCCATCATCATCAGAGACAGAAGGCAATTTTGTCTACCGGACAGGTAAGGGATTCTTTCTGGATCACTTCTAATACAGCCAGCTTTGGTGGATGGTGTGACTTGAAATGAGTGTCACTTGATCATGCCTTTTATGAGAGTGGATAACTCCTATCCATCCTCTCATATGAGAGTGGATAACTCCTGTCCACCTTTCATTCACTGGAGAAGCTCTACCTGCAGTATTGTAGTTAAATGCTTTTACTGACTGCTAATGAAGCTGGAGCTATGGAGCTGATTTTTTAAATGATGCTTAAAGGCTGGTTTTGGGAGTTTTAAGACAAGCCTAAAAAAGGAGAAAACTCCTAAAATAAGGGAGGACTAGGGTCCGATCAGAGCCCTCACTAGGACTAGGGGAGGACTGGTGCCGCAGCTGGGAGGAAAAGAAGGGCTTTGAAATTTCAAGGTGGCTGTTCGTGGAGCTTACATGAGCCATATGCCTCCCATGCATGAACACCTTCCCTTGTTTTGCAGCATCTTTTCTGCCCTCAGAGTGTTTTGTCCAGTGCATGGCCCTTGTATTTCTTACAAATACATGGATTAGTTTAGAGCAATTTCCGCATCATTGTCCAGAGATAGCACACTGAGCTAAGGGGCCACAGGCTTGACCATTAAATATCTTGGCTCAGTGTTCTTTCGAAGAGTTGCACATCATTTATTATTTTAATCTTATCAATAAAAATATAAAAGCATGATTTATCTCATGCGCTTTGTTACCAGTCAGAGGAAGGCACATGGGACTGCCTGCTTCATGCCAGTAAATTGCTGTAAATCAGGGTGAGATCAGGACTTGCTCAGTCCCCGTGGGGCAGGGAGTCCTGGAAGGCTCCTCTTGTGAAACTTGTTCTGTATTCCTGTGGGGCATAAGGCAAAGGCTGTCTGTCCTCTTATCTTTCTAAAAAATTAGGTTTTGCATCCCAAGTTCTGGAGGTCTCTGCCAGCACCTCAGGGTTTACAGCCATCGCAGCAGCACTTTGTGTTGTCCAAGGGACTTTCTCATGGGGGTTATTCTCCCAGGCACCACCCTGTGGGCAGCTTTGCTTTTGGGATGGATAAATATCGATTAAAAGCACTGGGGGGCTTCACACTAAAGTTCATACAGATTTAGATGATGTTGGTTCCCCTGGCTTCTGTGGCAGGCAGGTTCAGGTGACCCTTGCCTTTAAAACCTCTGAAGTTTGCAGTCTTTGCCCTCTCTTTTCTGGCACATTTCATGTGTTTATTTGCTCCTGTAGAGGGGCCACAAGGACTTCAGGAGGCTGAATGTGCTGGTGAGCACAAGGGGACATTAGTGTGTGCAGCTTGTGAGGGGTAACTGAGGTGGCATAGTGGGGGCCCTTCGGAGAAATGAGTTCTCTTGGGGAGCAAGAATAGTGCAAGCACAATGAGTACGTTTCAAAATTAACTCTGCTCATTCAGCTTTATTTTCCAATATACCAAATGCATTTGGACCACATTATGGGCATATTGTCTGCCAAGTTTTATTTTTAAGTGAAAAGTTACTCAAGAACAGATGCAGCAGCTCAGATACGGAAACTTCTGTTTTTCTGTACTTTGCTATAAGTTAAAAATGGACACGATGACTTCTTTAAAACTGTGATAAATTTGCTACTGGATTAAGTTCTTCTTGCCAAGTTTCAAGCTGTACTGAAAAACATGGTCTTTAATGGGAATGCTGAGACAGGCACACTGTAACTGCGTGAGTTCACAAAAACTGGTATATTTGTCCTTAAAGCTCATAACTTACATTCCTGGAGCTCCTCTTGAGATTTTATGTAAGTCAGTTCCTAGATATCTTTGTTAATGTTTTGAAGTGCTATGGTCTTTGATGTGAACACACCAGCAGCTCTCAGGATACAGTTTTATTCTTTCTACACTTCCAAAGTAGGCAATCAGTAACCTGTTGATAGAAAGAAAAAGATCATTTGCACATACTTTGTTATTTGACATGTCCTTCTTATATATTTGTGTGCATTCAGGAAATGATGCGTACAAATAGGCTTTTTCCAGCTGCAAAATTACAATATTAATTAATGATTTTCTAATGATGTTATGCAGAAACCGAGCCCCTCATGAGCAAAGCAGATATTGTAAAGTTATTGTTCATTCATAAAACCTGTTTACAAATAGATTAAATTATCCAAATAATTGTTAGATATGAAGAGATAAATAAGGATGTTTTATTTTTTAAGTCTTTCCTCTGTGATTTGAATACCTCGGATGGCAGTTTTGAGTGCAGCCGTGTAGCAGAACTCTATCTGTATTCTCAAAGATAGATATTTTGATGAAGCAAAACAACAGGGTATGGCTGACTGTACCACTCATACTTTCCTGAAAGCAGCAAGCGTATTTGGGAGTGAGGTACCGCCACTTACAAGGAGGTCCCCACTGAAATCTTTTGTTAAGCGAAGCAGCTGATTTTTAACACAAAGGGGTTGAAGCAGAATTGTGAAGTCCCTCCTGGATGTTTTAGTTTATAAAGACAATTTGAGTGGTATTTAAAAAAAACACAGAGTAGAAGGTGATTGACATTTTATTTTTGAGACATGTTTGGCAATGTTGCTGTGCTCCTAAGAGCAGGCGGCCATTGGCATTGAAGCAAATTCCTTATTGTGCTTTCGCTGGAAAAGGAACTTTTCATAGTAGATTGTGAGTAGAAAGCTTACTCACTGCATCTGGTTCATGTTACGGGCCAGACCCTGAGTTCGGGTACATCAGTGTGTCTGGAGCGACTTTGCTCACCCAGTGCCCAGGGTCAGGGTGGCCACGACTGCCTCAACAACCTGTGCCAAATTAACAGGGTACAAGTGCCGTGTCCAATGACAAAACTGAGAAATTACAGTTTAAAGTTTATAAGGAAAACGGGCTCTACAGTTTCCCATTGCGGTTATTAACATGCTTATAAATACAGGACCATATGCTACTCTAGCTTCTTGCAACTGGGAAATATTGGTTAAAGATCAAGGACAGGCTATATAACCGACTGTCGGGAGAGCAGCCTCGCTTTATACCTATGCACAATTGCAAGTTCATGGAAAGCAGCTTTAACACTGGGGTGGGAGCAGCAAATCCCGAGCTGGAGGCCTCACAGGTGCACTGCCCATACTGCTGCTGCTCCCAGCCACTCCATACCACTCTGGCTGCATGTTCTGGGAAGCTGGGGAGCTGCAGTGGGACGTGGTGCAGGCAGCAGGGAGAATGGAGCAGCTGGGAAAGAGTGCAACTGTACTTGGATATGTCACATATGTGAGCGTTTCTGTCGTAAACTGATACGCTTATGTATATAACGTGACATACGTGAATGTGCTCACTTAAGGCAGAAAATTTCAGTTTGGATTAATCATAGTGAAGGTATAATGTATAAATATATATAATTGGTCAAATATGTGTCTTAAACTGACCGCTGAAAGGCTTGGTTCAGTGTTTGTGTTTAGTTAAAAAACCATGTTGGAGAACAAGTTTTCATTAACTCCTTGGCATGCTGTCATTCACAGCAGGTTCTCTGTGTGACAGGAATAACCAAAACCAGACTTGCCTATCTGTATTTGTTGTACAAATGCACACAGGAACAACACTCTGACTGCAACAAGCACCCCAGAAATTTATAAAGAAAAGATCTAATGATGTTTATAGTGAGGCTGGACATAAATCTAAAGCAGCGGCAGCAGCAGTCTTTGGTTTACGGATCACTAAGATGCTGACTTTTCCTGTAATCACACTGCAGTGCTCTGCGGGTACCCGATCGTCAGTCACCTGCGGGAACAAAATGTTCTGTATCGTTACAGCACAAGGAAATGAAAAATCCCAACTTTCTGGGGTATCACTGTCTGGTGAGCTGCGCTTGGTGAATGAAAGCAAAAATTAAAATGAGAAAAAGAGAGATGAAATAGCAGGACAGGGAGTTTTCTAACTTTTTTCTGCAGGCAGATTTTCATTGATTTCACTTTATATGTTACTTAGCACAGTAGAAAAGCCAGAACAAATAAAAATGGTGAGGAAACTAAAGACTTGCAGGCCTGGAAAGGAGGGTGGATTTTAAATAAACTCGTGAATGGTTGATTTTTGAGCATGTTTGATCTCTATTTTTAGATGTTTATACTCAGGAGTGTGCTCCGTTTCTGATGTTTTCATTACTACTGCCTTTTTCTTTCCTCTCGCCTTCCTTTCTTACTTTCATTTGGATCTTGCAAAGTTTGTGATTTATAAAGCATGATCCTGGGTCATTTATTGCAGCACACTGAGCAACTCTGATGAGACCCTCAGCACACTCCAGGATCAGGCCCACATTCATAAAGAGCGCTTAAATGTAAGGCTATAGCCATGCACATAACTGCTATAGAGAGGCGCACGCAAGCTGCAGAACAGTGCTGTGATTTTGTGTGGTCCTTGCCAACTTTTCCTCACAATTTAACATTTTTAGAAATTAACATGTAATTTAAAAATGAGCTATAAAATTTAAAAGCATAATATGAACACAATGGAACCTGTTTTTAGAGACAGCTCAAGGGACCCGCAAAAACCGCTAGTACCAGGGACTTTTGTAAGTTTGATCTAAACCGTGCTGGAGACCTTGGGGGTACTTTAAAATAAATGGTAACCTGGGAGAGCTGAAGGAGGTCCTTGTTGCAAATCCTAATGTCATCCAGAAGTGAAATGGAAAAAGGGAATGTCAAGTACCGTATTAAATGCACACAGCAGCATAACTGCAATTTGAAGGTTACACGGTTAAGATCCTATTTCTTCAGGAATTTTATTATTACACGACCTGATTCGTCAACACTGAAATAGCATGGAATTGAGAGTTGAGGAGAGGACTGTGTGCAATTTGCTGTTCTGTTGTTTTTTTTCTGAAGAAAGATTAAAAGGAAATGGCTTTACTACAGGGACAATGTCAGGTTTAATATACCAGATGTGACAACCCAAACATGAGAATTTTAAAGATCCTGCCTGTTCCCTGCTAGTTAAATTGTTTTTTCACTTTTTGTATTTCTTACAGTTTGAACAGCAAAAATCAAATAAGATGTTTTGTAATTCTTTGTAGTCTTTTGGTTTCTTAGTATTTGAGCTGCAGGGAGGATGGGTCAGGATTATTTCCGCATGACCCTGGTAAACAAGGCTTCATCAAAACTGAATATTTTTTTCTGTGGAAAGGTAGGAGTCTCAGGCCCTCTCAGGTGGGGGAACCGGGAGTGCTGGCTGGGCTGGGAGCATTGACAGAGCACCGGTGCAAAAGCCTGGGCACCCCAGGCTTGCGGGCAGGCAGGGGAGAGCTTTGCCTGGAGCCAGTCCTAAGGGGAGCAGAAACGGAGCGCCTGGCAGCAATGGCTTTTCTGAGCCATTTCTTTCCACCCCCTGCTTTTAATGGTCAGTTTTGTGGGAAAAGAGAGTGCTTGTTTTCTCACAGGTGCTGGGTGCAAACACTGAATCCTTGTTTTGTCTGTTTGTTTACAGATGCAAATGACTATGAATGTTTTGAGCTTCCTTTTTTTTGGAGTTTAGGCTATGTGCAAGTCAGATGTGCTTCTAATAGCCGCATGTTCACGGGCATAATTCAGGTATAATTGCTGTGGAGACCCCATGCGGCAGAGGGGGTGCGCCTCTGCTGGTTTTGCTTCTGTTGATGTCATGGCCAATTTTCCATGTCCTTCAGTTAAAAAATAGCTCAAGCCAGTTGTTTGGCTGCAGAGGATTTTCTTCAAGTCAGTTTGCTTCAGGACTCCTGACAGCTTTATCATCGCAGAGAATAAGATGTTCTTGCATGAATGATTTGAAATGGAAAAAATGACAGCATCTGACCAGAAAATCAGAGGGATCAAAAAAAATCAGGGGATAAGCCATGTTTCCATGGCCACAGGTTGCTGCTGCCTGTGCCGGTGCAGCAGCTCGCCTCTGTTTGTCTGAGACTATTAAAAATTCCCCAATGCAAGTATTCGCAGCAGCAGCCAAAAAAGCAGCAGACCCCTGCGCTTGCCCAAGATCTCTCCCAGACACAGCAGGAAAAATGTATGGTGCTGTCACTGATAGCTAACAATGATCTATTTTAATACTCCTCTTTACAGTTAGCCAGTGCTCCGGGCCTCAGTAAGCGCTGATCCCTGGCAAACCTTGGACTGCATTCATTTAGTGAAGGTGTGTGTTAAAAAAAAAAAAAAAGAAGAAATAATTATCCCCATTTTCCCATTGTTCCAAACTTCTTCAGAATTATACGTGGTCTTAAAACCTGGGGCCAACCCAAATCTGAATGTTTGAGGAAATTATATGCATGGAAAAGCACATGATCATAAATCAGACTGTTTTGCAGTTTTAGCTGCAGACTACATGGCTAGTAATGAATATAATAAGGAAATTAGTAAGAAAATTAGCAGTTAATTTAAAGAGTGTTTAAAAAGTGTGTGAAACTACAGCTTGGGAAAACTGATTTAGTGAAATGGATGTGGTTCCTTCTCCCCTTCCACTGCCTGAGTAGGATGTTCCTGGTAGCTGGATTTCTGGGCAGATCTCTTGCAGCAGAAATGTCAGGCTTCAATCCTACCTTACAGTGCATCAGCTCCTGTGGCTTTTGCACTGCTTCAGGGGATCCTCAACCTTGCAAAACTGCAGCCACTGCTGCTCTAAGCAGTTGCATGTGTTGCAAAAGGAAGCACTACTTGAATGAGGAAGGCAAAGGGGGTTTGAGGGAGAGATAACAAGACAAGAGAACGGGAAAATGCACCAGTTTGAGCAGAGGAGCTGAAAGGTCTCAGTGCTGCAGTCCTGGTACAGCAGCCAGGGATGGAGCGGTGCAGCATCAGTCAGGAAGGTGGGTTTGCAATCCTGTGGGTCATCCCCATAGTTTGGCCTCCCTGTGCTTCATGAACGTGTGTGCAGAGCAACCCTGCAGCTTTCCCCCATATGCTTCTGGGGCACAAAGGAGGGTATGTCTGCTCTCTCCTCTACCCAGGAAACCCGACAGCAAAATATGATTACCAGCTGTTTGTGACAAAGAGGGATGTAGGCCAATAAGCATGAAAAATATGGCACAATTTTAAACATGAATGAGAAAAAAAAGAGGAACAAAATATGAGTGCTTGCAAAGCCAGAAACACAGAGATGTGTGCTGTCACCCGTCAGGTATGGCTTTGAAATCCCACGTTCTAACTTTATATATCACTAATTAGAAAGTGCTTCTGAAGCCAAAGCCATGGTTGGGGGTATATCACCCTGGTGCTAGGTTGCAAGAAAGACTTGGACAGCCTCTGATACCAGAATGTGCCCATCCTGCTTCGTGTGGGTCTCCAGCTGCCTCTCTGTGACACCTGTATGGAGAAAAAAAATAGCAGGGACAAAACCCTTCCTTTTTGCTCAGTGAATTATGTATGAAATCTGTTATCTCCTTCATGAGTAACTGCCGTCTTTGGTGACACTTACTAAGGCACTCATCTATATGCAGTGCAGCAAAGTGTGACCAGGAGGGGATGAGGTGCAGGGAAGACAGGCAGAGGTGGGACAGGTTAGCAGCAGGAGGAGGAGGAGGGCTGGACTTCTCACGTTTCGGGACAGTAAATACAAAGGAATGGTGAGCCCATAAAGGTTTCACTTCTTTCTGGAAAAAATGTCTGAATTGAAACTTTATACCTGGCGTGGGGTTCCTGCATGTCCCAACCTCCCTTCCGCTGCTGGGGAGAAAGAATGCCACTTTGGGTAATGTCCTGGTAGATCCTGCTTATAGCATGGACTGTCCTCCATGCAGTGTTACAGTGCTGCTGTTCATGTTGGTGTAGTTAAGGCTGTATCTGTGTTTCCATTAGAACCCTTTTAATCCGTAAATTTATGACCCAGCTGTAAAAATTCAGTCCAGACTGAAACTTGGCATGGGCAGTGTTCGTTCTCCCATCTGTGGAAGGGATTTGAGCAGGTACATCCCAGTAATAACCATCTGAGTTAGGCTTGTAAATTTGGAGCATGATGACTGCTAAATAAAACTGAGCTTCTCAGTAGTCCTGGAGTTTGAAACAGTTTATGCCCATGGTGAGACTGGCGAATTTCAGCTTGTGTTCAGTCAAATAGCTGTAAATAAAGAAAATGTTTTGGGTTTTTCTGTGTTTGCTTACATGCACAAGCACATGCATTTTCCTTACCATGGCAATGTTTGATGTGGGTGGCAAATGTGTGAAACTCTGCAGGGTCTGTCTCCAAAGCAGAGTTTGATCACTCCCAGGTAGGGTAAGAAGTTGTATTCACTCAGGTGTGAACAGTAGAATCCATTTAGAGATTGTAATAGGAAAAATAAAATAAAAGGAAATAAAAAAGACCAGTTTGTTTTCTTTTGAATGGGATTTTTGATTGGATTCTTCTTAAAGTATCTTCCAAAACGCTTCAGTATTGAACAGCAAAATTAGTTTTATTCGCCATCACTTCCTCCCATTTTAATTTCCTTTTCTAAAAAGCTACATGCTGAATGTGCCTGACCAGATAGGTGAGTAATCTTACCTGATCCAGCAAATCCTATTTCCCTTTGCAGGTTTGTGGTTTTTGAAAGTCATTCTGTAATTTAAAGAAACTCCTTTATGTGTTTAACTGACATTTTTTAGGTCATTTGTCCATAATGTGAATACCAGAAACATAATGATTAAAGCAGTTTAGCAAGACCAGACTTCTGATCTTCCATGTGTATTCACAGAGAAGCTTTCGGGAGGGTTTTGGCACAATCAAGAGAAGTGGATTAAAGGAACGTCTACCTGGACTAATGTCAGGCTGCTTATGAGCTTATACCTGGTATCGAGAAAATGTGGGGACCCTATAGGTGTTGCTTGTGTAGAAGGCTTTTACCATCTTGATGGTAGTAGGAGAGCTCTCATAAAAACACCTGTTTCAGTAAAACATCCCTCATCTTCATTTGCAAAGTTCAATTTCTAATTATCCAAAAGCAGAAAAGCAGAGTTGGATTCAGTTTTATTTAATCCAGTTCACTCCAGACTTGAAAGTTTGGGTATGAGATGCAAGGGATAGATGTGGAAATTATCAGTGATGACTAACGATGATTTGAGGTCTTTTATGCTTTATGGTGTTAAATTGGCATCGGATAGCTACTTTAGATCTGTTAAAAGGGAGATATGTCCTAATAGTAAAAGCATGCAGAAGGCTTGCATAATATAAGTGACTTTTATGTGAGCTACAAAACCAGAAAGGAACAGGAGTTTAGAGCAGGAAAGTAAGTTGGAGAAGTAAACTGCATTGTAGAAAATCTGGAAAAAGTAAAAACAATTCAAACAGAGATCAGATAAACAGCTAGAGCTGGAACAGCTGAGAATAAGCACACAAAAATAGGTAAAGCGAAATTCCAATGAGCCATGAAATGTGTTTTCCTTAGTTTTCACAGTGGCCTTGAAACCTGATGTTGGAGACTATCTCTGTTCTTTCAAAGATGGCCAGGAGTTGAGGTTATGATGACCAGATCGTTTGGTATGGCACTGACATTTCAAGTTAAAAGGGATTGCCAAGATTCTCAGTTATGACACTAAAATATACCGCTATTTCTAGGGCCAATTTTCAGTCACTCCCTCATGCCTCCACATTGATTTAGGCAACAGATGCATGAAAAGCAAAGCAACATTCAAAATAATCCCTTAGCTGAAGCTGGGGGAAAGCTGGCTAGTGGGCTGTAGCCAAAATTCCTTAAATGTTACAATGTTTTACATTTCTAAATGTAAAAACTTTCTTTCCAATGTGAGGTACCAGCCAAATGTCTTAGTTAGGGTATCGCAGAGTAAAAACTGGCATATGGCCTGTGGTCATTTGTGGGTATTGACAGATTTACACTGTCGAAGATCGAGTTAAATGTTGTCGGTTTCTCCATCTCCCCTTTACTTTGTTCAGGGTTTTTTTTTCTTTCTTTTTTTTTTTTTTTTATTCTCAGTTACTATTTGTCAACTCAAATCCAGTTTGCTGGAAAAAAAGGCGGCTCTTCACGACCTGGCTCTTCAGGAGCGAATTGCCTCAAATTCTTTCTGCTAGCCAAGGTATTTTGTAATGCATTGCAAAACAGCAGCAGGATTGCTCCTTGCACTAAATGTACTTTGTGGGCTAGACACTGTGGGTAGTTTAATGAGATCTTGGTGCGCTGGAGAATTTGTCTCAGCTATTGACTTCAGGGAGACTTTTGTCCCAGGCCCCTGCTCTTCTAATTGCTTTGCCCACCCCAAGGAGCAGGGTCTGGCTTCACCTTTCTGTGGGCTAAGCCATGGGGAGCCTGGACCAGCAACTGCTCAGGGAGCACGTCCTGGAGCTGGTGTGCAAATTAAACAGTCTGTTTCTGAATATTTATGGCAGCTTTGCACAGGAGAGGTGGTGGATTGCCCATTACATGCACACACTAAAATTCATTGTCCTACTTTTCTCCCTCTCATATTATCTAGCTGGTGCAGTTGGGTTACTGCATCACTAATTCATTTACTCAGGATTGTCTTCAAACAGGAGCTTCCTCCAGAAATCAGTGGCCTTTTCCTTTATCAGGGAAAGCTCTGGGTAGCGCTGTTTACACAGGAGCAAAAGTGGTGTCAGCAGGAGCCCAGTGATGCCTGTGGGACTAGTGCCAGCTGGGGGAGCATGGGTTCTGGATGAAGCCTGGTACTCTTCCCTGTCTACAATATCAGATTTGCAACTGTTGCAGGGTATCTAATTGCTGAATGTAAGTAGTACTGGATGTTTAGGGACACTTTTTGAAGTGGGGAAAACCCAAAAAACCTGTCCTGCTCTGGCCAGCTCCAAAGACTGCTTTGGTGTTTGTAAACCATGCATTTTTATATACACACACACTTACACACATTTTCCTCAGTGCTCTATTATGGTGATGATATCTGTGGAATTCAAACCTGCTGCCTTGCTGTTTTGCTGTGCTTACTCCTTCAGGTCAGAGCTGTGCAGTAGTTCTCCATGGTGGTGAACTTTGCAAAGATAGAGGAAAAGAGGCTCCTAAGTGTATTATTCACAAATTAGGAGATTTCCCCCTTTCAAATCCTTCACTGAGGTGCTTGCTCAGCAAAGCCCAAAATCCTGTTCACAAGGGTCAGCAGAGAAGATGAGGCTGAACTGCAGGTATTGATCCCAGTGATCTTTTGCTCTACGCAAAGGCCTTTCTTTGCTGAATAAATCAAAGTAAAGAAATCCTTGTTTAAACATATTAAATGAATAAAAATGGCAGGCATATTTAAAAACCTTTTAGTACTGTCTCCCAACATTTCTGCTGCTGTTTTCATTCCTCATCTAATGAGACCGTGAGTGATAATTTCTCCTGGCTACAAGTGCACATAAGCATTAATTTGTGTTTGCTATAAGGTCATAAATATTTCTCAGTCCTGCATACCTCATTCATCTCTCAGATTCACATTGCCTGTTCTCTGCCCTTTTATTTCAAAAAGGGCTAATAATTACATGTGATATCCACCTCAAAGTGCCTTTAGCTCCACCTGATAATGAATGGACAGGCACTCAGATACATTTTAAAACCAAGCCTTTGGAAATGCATTGTGTTGGACAGAGCAAAAATCTAGTGTGCCAAAATCTGGTCTGTTTTTTGAGTGCTTTGGCCCAAAGCACTCTACATGGTTTGACACACAGTGTTCATGTGTTTCTAAAGCTCTCCAAACTTCATTTGGTGAACTCCAGCTGTTTTCAGTGGGATCTTTGCTCATAGATCAAAGACTGTGACCCTCAGAGAATGTAAGTGCTCATATTTGGGTACTGATCTTCCTTCATTCCTTGCACAAAATAAGAATAATAAAGGCTGGATTTGGCGCCACAGTTCTGCTGCACTTGTGGAGGTTTGAGGAGTTCTGTCATCTCTCTGCGGGTATCGTGGCTGCTTGGAGACACCCCTTCTCGGTCCAGAGCAGCGGCAACACCCAGCCCAATTTGAGCCCACTAAAACCCCCTCCTGCCTCATGGCCATGTCCTCTTTCCATCCCATTCCTACAGCCTCCAGGCAGCAGATCCATGCTCCCCACAGGACCAAAAGTTCTTTAACAGGATGTGTGGAACATGGCTCTGCTGGGACAATCTCGGCATGAGCCCCAGTTTTTTGTGCACCCACGCTGATGGACAGCCTGTGCCCCACCACGCAGCACCTCTGGCTTACAAAAAACCATCCAGCAGCCCCAGGTGGGAAAGGGAAGTCTCAGCAAAAATCCAGGTCTGGATGAGCTGGGTGAAGGGCAGAAGAGGAGGGTTGGGGCAAGGGGTTTGAATGGGGTACTGGGGAGGGGTGGGTTTGCAGTGCCCCTTGGAGTGCGAGGAATGTGAGTGCCACGGGTTATCTGGTAACAGGGCTCACCTTCATCCTTGGCAAGATCCACTCCATCAGAGGATTTTACTCCCTTGTCCCCTGCATATCTTTACAGCTGGATTATGGGTTTAGGAAAGTCAAATGCCCTGAGATCACAGATACAGGGTAACTGTTTATAGAGGAGAGGAGGAGGGAGAAAATCAACACATTCCTGTGATATATTGTATGTCATCTGTACGTGACACTCTGAGACCTTCAAAAGCTTAAACTAAAGACCTAAACGTAAATTAGTTAGTAAAAATATACCTTAGTTATAATAAAATGATAATAGTGGAACTTGGCAACAGAGCAGCTAATAAATACTACACTTTTGAAATGTGCCTGAGATCCAAGTACATACTCTTTTACTGTGTAGTTAAAGCATGTGGCAGGACATGCTAGACCAAGATTTTCTTTTTGTCTTTCCAGTGGAAAACTAAAGTTCTTTGTTTAAGTGAAGCCCACTGGGAATTTTTCTTAAGTAAAACAAGGAGCTAAAGAATTCCATTCCCTTTTGCCAACTTTTTTCCTCCTTCAAGCCAAATTATCGATTAATGGAGCATTAAATATCAATTGCTGTCTCATTATGTTCGTACCTGTTTTATTTAGGCTCCTTTAATACTTTCTCATTGATGCTTCAAATAAAGCTGGATTAAAAGATGAGATTCTTTATTGGGAAAGCAATACCCCTTCTAAATATTCTTGGCCTTATAAAAATAAAGGTCAAAGTTATTAAATTTGCATACTTAACCCTATTTTGATTTTTTAAAGGAAAAAATATCCGTATTCCTTTAAGATCTTCTTCCTGAGCTTCATTCTTTGCCTTCCTCATTAGCTGTCTCCATTACGGTACCATATCGTTTTGCCAGCAGAGCAGCCAAGTGAATGCTTGACCATATTTTTGTCTGGCTCTAGTGAAACCATGATCTGACAATAGAATACTTTTCTCTGGGTTTTCCTTCTTCCCCCAGGGAACCATACTTCAAGGGCAACCTGCTTGTCCAGCATATGAACATGTGGAAAATCCGCTGCTATGCACTAATCATTTTCAGATGGGCAATTGTTGCTGAAAATCATCCCGAGAGCAGCAGCTTCTCTGTTGTAGCACCTAACCACTTTGGGATCACATTGCTCGTAGCCAACCTGGAATAAACCCTTTGCATTTATGTCTTGGGTGGTGACATTTGTTGCATCACACATATGTAGTAACAAAATTCTTTTTTTGGTTGTGTTTTTTTTTTCCCATTGAAATGTGCATCAAAATCTGACACTTTAGCTTGAAAGAATAAACGTAGGAAAAAGTTGAGCTATGCCAAAGATCCATGACAGCGAGGCAGAAGCACCCTAAATATTGTCCACAAATTAGTCGCTTTCAAAGTTTAGTTCTAAATATTTACAAGGAGACTTGTCACATGCTGGGAGAGAGAAGAATGAGTTTTAAATTTTAAATCATTTCTATTACTGTTCTTCTCAGAATATGAATTCTATTAAACAACTTTCACTTTTCATCTGTAATTAAAGCCAAAGTTTTCTTTTAATTTTAAAAGCTTGTCCTTGGACTAAAATAACATGGAACATTTTTAAACATTGATCCAAGCTGCTGTAGATACGTTTTATTTAAACCACAGAGCCTGCAGTTGGATTCCTCACTTTGCCAGATCGGCTATGAACTCTAAGAGTGGCAGTAATGACTCTGGAGTCCTGGATGCTGCACTACCAACAAGGAGGGTTGTTTTTCTGGAGTTGTTCCTCCCTTTGGGCCTTATTCATGAATGACTTAATCTCTGTGTATGATCAAATGTCATGCAAGTTACTGTGCACAGAAAAATCAAGGAATGTGTCTCTTCCCCGCGTTCCTTACATGGAATTGCTGTGCCTGCCCGGCAAGCAGTTGGAAAGCTGTAAGGGTGGGAAGCGAGCGGCAGCAAAAACACACACAAAAACCACCAGAAGCAATATAAAAAGAGTGAGACAAAGAAAACAGAGAAAATTTTGAAAGATTGGGTGTACAAGTTGGATTGGGCCATGCATAGAGAGCTCTAGCTTGCCCAGGCAGCACCAGCTGGAGCAGGGAGCCTGGCTTCCGTCTGGGAGGTGTTACAGGGGCAATACATTCACCATGAAAAACAAAAGTGTTCCCCAGTATTTTCTCTGGAGTTTTGGCCATAAAGAATATTTCTGGTGCATGTTTCTATTAGCTTGCTTCATCTTGGAAAGCAAACATTTCCTGTTTTGATGGGCAGATCTCAAAAAGTTCAGGGAATCAATGCTGCTTAGGCTTTCTGTCCTCTTGACCCAATTGCCTGTGTGTTATAATTCTGCCCTTTCACAGGATGTTAAACCACTTCACTCGAAGCCAAGACAGAGATTTTCGTTAGTTGTGATATTAATTGCATGAGGCATGCTGTATGGGATCTTTTCTTGTGTTGTTTTGGTATTTTCTTAGAGATCCAGCAGAACAGAGTGCTGTCTATATTTGTATAGGCCTCTGCTTCTTTAAAGTTCCAACAAAATTTTCACTTGTGTTAGGTGCCATTCTTACTTAAGAGTGAAGAAAAGACTTACATTACCCAAGTTGTTTTTCTCATCACCAACACCCTGCGACCACTGCATGAAATTCTGTCTGTCTCTCCGTGCTGTGGTGTGGGGGACGGATTGCTATAGCAGGACTCCCACACCAAACGGTGACTGGCGACAAATGGGGAATAGCTTGACTCAGGCGCTGAACTCCTCCAGCTGTCAGTGGGAGCTACACTTGTTTGTCCGGGACAGTGACTGGAATAGTCATTTAGCTCTTTTTGAAACACTTTCCATCCCTCTAGTACTGAAAATGGACTAAAAAGATGTACCTCGCTTTTCAGGTGGGTTATGGCTGGAGTATCATTTTAGCTCTAGGAGGCAAAAGACAGAAGAAGGACAAGGAGTGAAGGGAGAAAGGAAAACTCACAGCCAGGAAACAAACACAGGTGGGGAAATGAAGAACCGAGACCTTTGCAAGATTGTAAAGAAAGGAGAGTGCTGGGAGAGGATAGGGAAAGGGGGATGTGGAATTGAGGACAACAAAAAAAGATTTGGAAAGGGGACAGCAATGGAAAGGAAGGAAGAAGAAAGAAAGGTCAAAGAGATGAAGGTAAGAAGAGAAAATACTGGGAAAGCAGATACGATGGAAATACTGGTAGGGATCTGGAGTGTAATGGGGAAGGGCTGCAGAACAAATTAGAGGAGCATAGGAGATACTAGTGTTTTTCACAGTCCAAAATTAAAAGTTGGACATTTTGCTTTTCAAAATGTTTGAAAAACGAGGGTAGATAAGGATTCAAGATATGGACAGTCTTCTTGGAAAGCACCTTTGAGTCTAATGACTGTGTCCTGGCATTTTTTTCCATGTTACACAGGCTAAGAGCAAATACACTTCCAGAAAAGGGTATGACCTTGCTTAGAATACAAAGCAAATTAATCCAAACTGTTGCTCACAACTCAGGTAAAAAAAGCCAGAATTTAGTCTGGGACTGGGGAATACTGTTAATAATGGTGGCGGTCATGGGGGTGTCTGTTTGCATGAGGTGTGTGGTTACTAATTTCCCTCTTTCTTGGTTCATCCACAATCTCTGACTAAACTGGACCTAAAAGCATAGAAGATTTTTCAATCTTTGGCTTAATCAGATCCAGAACAGACTTTGGTGAATCCCACCAAGATCTGTTTTGAGAACTGGAACTAGTTTGCAGACTACTGTAAGACAGTTTGGCCAAGTGTGGAGGACTCTGACACCCAGCGTTCTTGAAAGTTTAAACTTCTGCCTCTGCTCCTTTCTGTACATTTTTCAGATCAAATACTTGGTTTGATTTTTTTTGTAAGTCATTATCTCTAAGCTGTAGGCAGGAAATCTTTTTAACCTGTTGCATAGTTGGCTGAGGGCAGTGTCTCTGTGCCTCTCTAAGTGTTGTTCAGTAGCATAGGAAGAGCATCAGCAGGGATGGACCAATAGTTTGATCCTGCATGGCAAATCATGCATTCCTGTATAGTCCGTGAAATATATGAACTTGAAATATGTCATGCCAGATCAGATTATACATACAATTTACAAGTTGAACAAAAGGTTTTGTTTCTTTTCCCCCCATCATCTTTTAAAGAAACAGAATTTATCTGAATTAAAAACATGATTGGTGATGACGAGTGGGTGGTTCTGTTTACCCTGCCACATTATATAGTACCACTTTTACTCCTTGTTTGGATAGCAGTCACAAGACCCAGATATCAAGCTGTGAAAGTATTTTTCTTGCAGCAGCCTTTCTTTTTTTGGCAGGCAGTGGCTTTGGAGATGCCTTGCGTTTTGTCATGTGATTGGACTGCTGATGAGGTTTCTGTGCTGCCTCATTTTCCTGGATTCCATCTGAATTAACTCTTCTCTGAGTTTGCCATCATTAGCACACTTCTGAATGACTGGGCTTTGCATCATAGCGTAATAAGCTCCTAATACTTAGTCTCTGTAAGGAAACAGCCCGTAAAGAAAGAATTTGCTGCATTTGTTCCACGTGACAGAAATCTGTTTTCTATACCTCCAGCTGTCCACATCAAAACCACATTCCTTCTTCACAGTAATATTTCTTCCTGAAACAAAGGAAAATAAGGGAAAATGACTAGTATTTTAATAGTTCCATCTAAAAACGCAGTTTAGTCTTGTAAACACATAAACTAGTTCTTTGTAAACAAATGGCTGAATTTTCTTTAAACTGAAAATTTAGATGTCAAAGATAGAGAAGCTGGATATGTCAAACACAGATGGTTTCTATTGCATCAGAGGCTTTCTTAATTTTGGTATTCTAATTGAAAAGACATTTTTGAAAGCATGCTAACTTTACAGAAACTAATCTGTCTGTCTCTGGCGGGTCTAGGTTTTATTCTTCCATCTATCACCACACTCTGGAAACATTTTCCACTTTAAATGTACAGCAGTAACAATATCCCTCATGGACTTTGAATTGCCCTCAGTACGCTCAGTGCTTGATGTGGAAGTGTGGTTTGGGGTAGTTGATGTTGGGAGAACTGACAGAGGCTTAAAGAGGAGAGAATTAGGAAGAGGCGTCAGGGAAGGAATGGGAATAGGGACTGTAATTTATTCATAAGGTTTTGCCTTATTCCTGGATAATTTATAACACAAAATGCCTTAGGCTAAGTAATATATTTACTGGACAAAATTTCTAACCACATCAGAGAAATATTGCAGGTCTGCTTTAAAATATAAGCAATCTTATAAATGTCATGAAACAACTACGTGCCTCGGATAAAGCAAAATTTCAGTTTGGCATCCAGTACATATTCACTTTTTCTCCTACAAATAATAGGCAAAAAAAACTATTAAGTTTACCTCTGAATTAGGTACAAAACATTTATATCTCAGATCCAACTGTTAGGTTTTATGCTAGTGTGGGCTTTAACTGCAGGTGCATGTTCTGCAGAGAGCTGAGCAGTCTACATGTGCTTGCAGGTTGCGATGGGGTGGGATGTCTTGTGGAGCTCAGTTAGAACCTGCTCTCCAGCAGCACCCTGAGCCCTTTGCAGTGCCGGTGCTGGGCTCTGACCTGCTGCAGTGAGTGCACTGAGTGTGCACTATCTTTGGTCTGAATTCTCTATAAATCCACCTTTCCCAAGCATACAGAATATTTAAAATAAATCACCTTTTTTTTTTAGTCTACTAACATGTAGGATATGAAGTCCACAAAGGTCATAGAGGTAAATTTATTTATTAAATGGAAATACTTGGGCCTGAAAAACATTATGAATCATTTTGGTGTTTTAAGTTCAGGATGCAGAGTAAATTATTCCAAAAATAACAGTAGCCAAGTGTCATTCCCTCCAAACGTTTGTGTAATATCTATTTATCTGTGGGCAGATGACTGCTATGTATAATCAGAGGCAGACTTTTGTCGAATTGAGACTAAGTAAACACAGCTGAACGCAAGCAGTTGGACTACAACTTTTTTGAGTTTTGCCAGTGCTGTATGACCTTGAAAATGAATGTTTCTTCATAACAATCTGCTTTCAATATGGAAGAATCTTTAGTGTTTCAAATTAACAAGTGTTGATTGGAAATTTGTTTTCTTGAGTTTTCAGGTAGTTGTGGTTTTTTTTCTCCCAAATAAATGAAAAGTGTGTACTTGCCTGAAGGAGGGCATCCTTTCCGCTGCTTAGGATTTAGGAATGTTTTATAAAGGAACATTTCTTGCATGTATTTATGAGAGCAACAACAACAGGAGAAAAGCTGTAAATTCATCTGAAGTTTCATTATTTAATCGGAGAACATTTCCTACTGTTTCCTTGACATATAAATGCCTCTTTTCTTTTTTTTTGTTTGTTTTAATGTGCAAGTAAGCATAGCATTTAGGCAATTTTTATACCACGACATATCTAGATACTGTTTTCATCATCCTTGAAAAATTAGTGCTTCCATTTATAAGTTGTATCCATTTTTCTAAAATTTAGCCTTCTCTTGAACATTTTCTGCCAATCCTATTTTGCTCTGAGACACAGAAAGAAATGCGTCTGATCTCAATGACAAACAGGAGTACAATTTCAACCATAGTTTTAGTATGTGAATTTTTTGCTTTTACATTACCAATCATTTGAACAGAAAACATTTTGCTCTCTTGATGTTAAAGGCCACAGCATTTGGAGTCTCGAGGAGGCTTTGGACAGAAGACAAATGGGAATCTTGCTCAAAAATTTGTCTTTCAGTAATTACAGCAAGTGAGCTTCATCCAGTGCCAATATCTCTGTTTCAAGGCACTTCTTTTGAAGGGATATTTTTTTCATTTTAAGTGCTGTATACAAACCAGCTTACTCACCAAATTCAGGGGCAGGACATGTGCAGCGTTGTGGCCAAAGGAAACTTTCCCAAAGTCCTTGTGCTTCATATCCACAAGTCGTACTTCCCAGTCTGCCTTTTTTTGGGTGGCAGGGGCAGCAATTGCCATTTTCAAACAAATTCTCATGGCAACACCAGTTTAATGCCAGCAGCCAAGCGTGCACAGCACCTTGTATTTGATGGGTTGCTAAAGCATGGTTTTGACTTTGCAAGCTAGGTTACCATCCCAGCAGGTGGTCTTCCATGTTTTTTTGAAAGAACCACAGCAGAAATCTCTTCTTCAGTTTTCTATTCCCCTATTGTAATAGCAAAAGAAAAATAAGGATGCAGTTGGAAATGGGGAGGAGATGGAAGAGGAAGAACATGATAGACAAGAAGTCAACATGACTGAAAAGCTATTTTGAGAATTGCAAACAGTTGCTATACCTATACATTCCTATGTGTTTCTGTATTTTGTTCTCTGTATTGAAGTGCAGATTTCAGAAACAAAGCAGGAGACACTGCTCCCAGGCCTGGCTGAGCAATGTGGCTTCTTAACATTAACCAAAATCATCTGGAAATGGCCTTTCTGGCAGGGTTTTTAAGACACTTTGTTGTTTCCTCTGGGCAGCTCCTCCTTGAGGTCTAAGGCTAGAAGTGTTGGCATCCTGATTTATTCTGGGTTCCGTGCTTCACCACAAAGGCTAATGGGACTTGTAAAAATACAAACAGAATGGGCCAGGTGTCAACTAAGCCTGCAAAGTGGCTCTCTGCGTGTTCAGTGGGTGCAAGGCAAGTACTGCTTGCAAAACTTAGGACCACTAGGCAGAACTTCCCTTGAGTTATAACAGCATGCAGCAGCCAGCTGTGTTTGAGGTGTAAGAGGAAGGGAAGAGCCTTGCTGGGGATGGGTGCTCTAGGTGGTCAGCAGCCTTCATGGTAAGTTGAGGATGTACCTCATTGAGGTACATAGAATCATAGAATGGTTAGGGTTGGAAAGGACCTTAAGATCATCAAGTTCTAGCCCCCCACTGCCATGAGCAGGGATGCCTCACACTAAACCATGCCACCCAAGGCTCTGTCCAACCTGGCCTTGAACACTGCCAGGGGTGGAGCATTCACAACTTCCTTGGGCAACCCATTCCAGTGCCTCACTACTCTCACAATAAAGAACTTCATTGTATCTAAGCTGAATTTCCCCTGTTTAAGTTTAAACCCATTACGCTTTGTCTTATTGCTACGGTCCCTGGTGAATGCACCTCAGGATGTTCCTACCTGAAATGCTAGTTGCCCAGGAAATGCTATCAGGAGAGTATTTTATAAAGAGATGCTTAACCTCAAGTGATAGTTGGGGTTGATGGTGTATACCAGTGCTAGCAGAGTCCTGCCTGCAGGCTGGGTGAGCCACTCTCTCAGCGGTGCTCTGAGGGGCTGGTTTTGCTGACACCTTGTTAGTTTGTTCATCTGAATCAAAGCAGTTGGTGGCAGCCAGCTAGGTAGGTTGTGTGAGTGCCTTCTGTGTCCTGATGAATTTGTACCCTCAAATATGACAATTGTTGGCGATGGACAGTCCATTTGTCTGCTGTTTCAGAAGCAGGTGTCCACACATGGAATTTGCGTCATTTGCAGGTCTCCATAAACTTTGCAAACTGTAATGTACAGGCTATTGTTTTGCGGGAAAGCTTAGGCTCACAGGCAAAAGTTAAAAGTAAAATACTTATGCAAAATGAAAGAAAAAGCTTTTATTATTTTAAAAATGAAAACAGAAGAACCACTAATAATAGCAGCAAGTTAATTAGAGAACATGCAACGTTTAGGTTCACAGCGTTTAAAGCCTTTGTGTTGTAGCTGCTTTGCTTGTGTGGCTGCTCAGAGTCCTCTCATCCTCCGTTCAAAAGCTCAAAGACTGTTTGACTGTGTTGAAGGCATCAAAGGATCTCAAGTTTTTTTCACCATAGTTGTTCCCTATAAAATATGAAGTTTATTTATGTCGGGAACCATGTCATCCTGTCTCATTGCTTTTCCCTCTACAAATGGAAATTCAGGGTCTTAATTCTTAAAAGGGAGGTGAGGATGCAAGGCTATCTATATGAACACATGATTGCTGCAAATGCTGCTTACCCTTCGGAATGAGTTTAAGCAGGTCAGGGAAGACACATAAGCATATGACAGAAGTGTGAGTTACTCTGAGATTAATTTGATTGCTGCATGATCAAAAGGTCCACCATGATTTCCAACTGCATTTGTATGAGGAATTTCATTCTATGAATGCAGATATTTTCCATGTTTTTGTGCATATATATGTAGCCCAGTTTCTCCTGATTGCAAACAGTGCGGGTTGAAGAGTTATTTTGATGTATAGTAACAGGAGAGAAGACTGGCTATTTATACGTGCCAGTAAAGTTTCTGAGTTGTTTTTGATCTACAGATCTTTCAAATTAGTCAAAATTCATATTTGTTTGAGTATGTCAGTTGATTTAACCATAAATACCATACAACTTTACCATAAATACGTATGTGTGTTTTAAGTCTGATATAGCAAACTATTGCAGAAGTCCCTAATAGAAACCTCCTGACTTCCAAGAAAACATGTATGAGCTAATGTAAACCAAATATGTAGTAAATATGACTTTATTGCCTTCTGCACCTGATTACATACTTTTGAAGCACCCTATCTCTGCACCAACCTGACATTTTTAAACAGTATTCACCCTATATGGAGGAAAAATATTGTGAGGGGCTGCTTTAGATAACGTTGTCTTTGATCTTGGGGGCTGATAGCCAGCAATTCAATTAGGTTTTAGAGGAGGCTTTTGGCATTACCTGCTGTTAGATCATGTCCATTATTGCAACTTGGGCCACACTGGTCAAATATGTTTAGTAGTTCTACATAATACATTTTTCTCCTTGGTAATAATACATTGTGCTTCAGTAATTTGTCATTTTATTAGTGCAAAGGCATGGATTACTTTTTGAACACTCGTTATTTAAAAGATATGTGTTATCGTCACAATTATTATTACTACTATTTTGGTGTAGTTGCTATTTAGGTATAGTTTCCAGTGGCTAGTGTAGCTTTTTCAGGTGAGAGCTGTTTGCAATGATCTCAGAGAATTGGCATCTTCACTCAGAGAGAAAGCCTGGGCACGTTGCCCATGGTTCGGATACTCTCTATTTAAAAGCAAATCTGTTTGGCTTGAAATATTGTGGCTTAGAGTCCTCTACAGCTCAGCAATTGCATCTTTGCAAACTGCTCTTCCTGGGATGAATGGCAAGGGGTTTGAATACGCCTCATTGTTATGCAGTGTGTCCTACAGTTCAAGGAGCCAAACAACACAGTAATAATCTCTGCAGCCTCATGGAGTGAGTTTTACAGAGGCCCCAAAATTCATGCGATTCTGCAAGCAGTATATCAAGGTCAGGATGAGCTATGAAGCCCTGTCTGTCCACATCAATCTTTGCTACAGTATAGGTCTGTTAATGTGGTATAGCACTGCTCTCTTGGCTCAGGCAGTGTGCTATGCCACGTGGATACATGATGCCCTGCTACGTGGTGCACATTTGCTCAAGAGTGCCTCAACATCTGAGGCCCCAAGTGCTGAGAAGTCTGAATTTGGTCCCATGTTATTATCAGTTGACGATGCTTCCCTGCTGGTTTCTTCAAAATCACTGTCTCCAAAAGCAGCAGTGTGTGTTAAATAACAAACCCCTTCACATTCAGGCTCTTCAGGTTTGGGAATGGAGCCAACATTCTTGAAGAATGATTTAGTGGCCAATAAACATCTGCAAAGCCTGTAAGACTGTCAGAAGCAGTAACAAGTAAAGATCGTATCAGTAGCAATTCCCCTGTCCTGACAAGGCATTCAGTGCAAATATTTGTTCCGTCATCCTTACTCTCATTCCCGTTATCACAGTTAGTTCCACATGTTTTGCCAAAAGAGCGATTACATCTTCTTCCACAAAGCTGTTCGCATCCAAGGCCTTTGCAATGTTAAATACCAGCCTGCTATTGTTTCAGGACTTCCCGCACATGCCCTTTGGAGTGCAGCAGCATCATCTGTCTTACGCAGAATCTGCTGTGAAGGGCTTTTTCAACTTTCAATTAGTGAGCTTCTGCAGTGTTAAGGTTTTGCTGCTCCTTAAGGATTCAAGCTCAGTCTGGCTGATTTATTATACTGCACCAATCTCCACAATAGCCAGGGTAGTCTTTGAGCTCTTCTAATCACAGTTCTCCTGCAGAGCCATTGAAACTGCCCTGAGCTAGGACTCAAACCACTTCAACTTCAAGATGAAGAAGGAGGCATTTCTGCTTCTTCAGAACCAATTGGCAAATAGGTACATCTTCCTCAGTAATTCTAGGCATGCAATTCTTTTGCTCCAGGAGCCTTCCCCCTTTTCCCTGGTTTGCTGCACTGCCTCTTAGGCAGTCAGTGAGTGTGTTTTCAGGAGAACTGAAAACACAGCCCCTCTTGAGGTACCTTCCCGTTTACTAGAATCTCTGAGGGCTTGTTCAGAAGGTGTCTGGGAATATTTAGGTTTGGGAAGAAAATAACAGTACAAGTTGTGGTGAGCAGGGGCATGAAGACTACAATAACTTCACAAGAGAAAGCGAAGGGAGCAGAACTAAAAACTTGACTCAAAAAAGTGCAGTCAAATACTAAAATTATTATTGTGCAATTGAGTGTGCAAGTGAGAATAATCCACAGGCAGCTATTCCCCCTGTGGCTCATTATTTCTGCTGGTTATACTGTGTATGGTCAGGAAGGTGTGTGACTACAGCTTTCTGTGTAGGTTCCTGTGATAGAGGTTCCCACCACATTTCTAGCTGGATTAGGAAAGAGATTCTTTTCTGACATATGTGAGCTGGGCTAGTTTGAAAGAAGCCTCAAAAACCAACTCAGATCCTTGCAGCTTGTTGGCTCTTCACTACCAGCAAAGCACTGAGGTGAACACAACTGAGCATTTCTGAGGACAGGATGATTAATCTTATGATGTGCTGTTCAGTGTGATTTCATATGTTCCATCTAGTCTGTTGCAAACTTTAATAAAGTTGCTTTCATCCCTTCCAACCCAAACTGTTCTATGATTCTATAGGATGTCTATTGAATTTCAAAAAACGGGGAACTGAGGCACCAAACAGTTACATTTGAAGTCACTTTAGATACCTAAGACCTTGTGGATGCTCATGATTTCATGGCTCTTTATACATTCAAAGCACATGTCTTGTTGACTTCATTTGTGAGTGCTCAGCCCTGGTGAAGATGAGAGCTCAGGCTCTTGATTCAGACTCCAGAGACTGGGGAATGTACCATGGCATCTGTGAAAAGGTCAGTTAGAACAGCTTACAGAGCCACACAAAAATGTTTTCCACAAGCAGAGTCTGTCAATCACTAACATGATTTACTTGGCGTTGTTACATCCACCTATCTTTTATCTTCTTGCATTTCTGTCCTGCAATAGCCTTGGAGCTGCTGTCCCATGGCACTGAGGTTGTGGTGGGAAAGGTCTTATGTACTGCTCCAGGTTTAGCCCCAGAGCAGGTCTGTCCTGCGCACTGAGTGTGGCAGTGACCACAGAAATCACCATAGTGATTGCGTTACTGTGTCTCATGGTACACTTAGTGGGAAGGGAGACTGCTTAGGCATTCCCATTTTTATGCATACATAATATATAAGCATATACAGATATATGTCTCTGAATAGATATGTATCTCCGTATAGCTATAATATTTTAAATTTCACATGTAACCCCTTGATTTGTAGGGGTTACATTTGTAGGGGATCTGTTGTGCAACAGTTGTCTGGGTTTACTATGAAGCTCTTTTACAGCTTACATCCATTTTTATGGCTGTTTGACTGCTGGAGCCCTGTATGTGCTTATGCACTTTCTTACAGGCTGCTTGAATTTTACGATTGTGATCGCACAGAACGCAGTCAGCTTGGGACATAACTTAGGTACCTGGGATTTAGTATTTGGATGTAAGTATTGTGCACATCCCAGTGACCCATGCAGTGGATGGAAGTAGATGTGTTTAAAAAGGTCATACATGTCAGTCTTCGCCTTATCTTACAGGCAAGGGAAGGAAACAGTGAATTTTCTGTCTCTGACAGACTTACCCATTCTTCACTCTCGGCTGCTGGCTAAACACACCCTGGAAATCAGTTTTGGCATTCACTTAGAAGTTCCTTCACTTGCCTGAAAATACAGCACCTTGTAATTTAAAGTGCCTTTGTGCAGCATGTGCTATGTCTGAGCGCTTGGCTTTCAGGGGCTCGAGAGGAGCTGGCTCCTGCGAGCGGGGCCGCGGGAATGGGGGCACATTTCTCCAAATGCTGCAGGAGGCTTCTGAAAATACCCTGTGTGCACGCATTCATATCCTAACGTTACACCGCATGCGTAGGGTCTGCTCCCAAACCCACAGCCAACTAGCCTAACAAAATCAGATTTTACTGCTGTAGTGTCAGCCTAGGGCTGAAATATGGCTTTGAAACCCTCCCTTTCACCCTGCTTTTTTAATGAAAAACAATCAGGCTGGAGTGTAATAGTGCTTACCCTGGCTGCATTTGACTTTAGCTTTTTACTTTTAAAGCCTTATTTTAGTCTTTAAGAGCTCCCAATTAAACATTCTAGATCCAGAGTGAAAGCCTGAACATGCCTGCCTGCACGACAGTGAGGTTCCTGGGAGGGAAAATGATATCTTTATATTAAAAATGAATGAACACAGTGGTATGTTTTCTCCTTCATATTCTTTAGTCTTCATTTTCTTAATGAATATCCATTTGCCATTTTCTAATTTTTTTGTTTCAACATCCCCTATACTCTTTCCTTTATTTCTTCCTTTTTTTATTTCTTCTTATCCTTTCTCCTCTTTTCTTTATTTTGCCCTTCCCTTTCCATGCTCCCTAACTTGCTTTTCAGTGTTAACCTATAATGGTTTGCAATAAGGAGGACAGCTACATCATTCTTCCAATCAGCACAGCACATGCTGTAAATCCCTTTCAAAATAACACCGCAAAAAATGAAGCCTAGGTCAGATATTTGTTTGTCCATTATGGAATGCATGTGGGAGACTATCACCAAGGAATCTGACAACGTTACACTATTAATTACATGCCAACTCAATGAGGAAAGATTTGATTTCAGTCAGCTTTGCAGCAAACTTGAAAAGAAAATAATACCATATAACCGTCAGTTCATTAACAGCTCGCCTCCAACACTACACAGTCCAGACTCCCATTATAAACTCTACTAATGATCTGGCTAAGAAAACAAATCTCACAGTGTCCTGCACCTCACCGAGGAGAACACACTGTCACTGGTCATGGGAAATTTAGAGCTAGCCATGACAGCCAGAACAATGAAGTGATTTACACCAGGTTTGTGTATAGTTTGCTAACTCATAAATTCTTACATGCAGGTGCATAGCCCAAGACTGTAGGACTATTTGGACCATGTCTACTATTATGTGGGGCTTTCAGCTCACTTCTTAATGCAAATATTAATAGAGATTTGCAAACTCAATTCTCTTTTACGGTTTATAAAATACAGCTATCGCAGTCTCTCTGGGCATGTACAGTCATTTTATAAAAGTCACATGTATTAAAATGTAATCAGATGCCTACTCCCACTTCAGCAGGCTCCAGGCTGCATAGGGAAAATAAGTCTTCAGGTTCCCAGGTATTCCAGAAAAAGCCTTGAGTGGTACCAGCCCTTCACAGTTAAAGCTTATATCTGGTGTTCTGGTGCAAGAAGAGATTATCAAAGAAATATTCCCCTGAAAAGGCTTGCTCTGAGACGTGATGGCAGAGGGACATTTCCAACACTGACAAGACCCAACGTATGGGTCTTAATAGAAGAGGTCAGACCAGGGCTAAAGCTGTTCCTGGGAAAAATAAAACAACACTGTGAGAACAGGGAGAAATATTCACTATAGCTGTCACCGTGAACATAAATCGTCATTATACAGCTTGTTCGTCTGAAAGGATGTAACAGCTGATGACAGGTCAGTTGTTACACTTGGTGTCACTGTGAAGCCAAAGGAGTGAGGTAACAGGGCTATGGGGGTGCTTCATTACAAGCTGCTCCATAACCTCCTCCTAGAAGAAAGAGAGTGCAGTGGTAAATGAAAACTTTGCTGAAAAGGGGTTTTCTCTAGAGCCTGGGCCCAGAGCTTGTTCCTGTGAGTTTCTGAGAGCTCTCCTCCTCCCACCCAACAAAAGGACATGGTAATAAATCTTCGTCAGTAGAAATCCGGTACCCTGCAGAGATCGGACCAGCTGCGACGGGTATTATGAGCACTCCCGGGTCACACTGCCTCGCCGTGTCTGCAGCTGCAGGTCATCCGAAACTCCAGCAGGGACTTCCGTCCCTCCACCAAAGGGCTCTGCTGCACGAGCACTGCCAGCCCCAGCCGGGTGTTCTCACACAAACCTGCCCAGAACAGGACCTGCTCTGGGCAGGAATGGCTTCCCAAAGGACAACACTGAGCAGGTTGCACGTAGAGGTGGCCTGGGTTCTGCAGGAGGTCAGCCACCAGCACGAGTTTGGGGAACATTTCTGTAGGAGACTGTGGTTTGGAGTCTCTTCCAACATGAGCTTTCCTGTCTTGCATTTATCACCCTTAGTAGGTCTTATGTTCCTGAGGAAACCTAGGAGGATGGTGCAAAAGACAAAGGTTTTTAAGAGTTTCTGTGCTGGATCGGATGAGCCCTGTCTGTGTGTGTAGAAAGCCTTTGGTAGTGGGGTCACTGGCTGAGCAGTATCCACATTCAGAAACTTGTTTGTCTGTTCACATCAGGCTCAACATAGGAGCCCTGCAAGTGTAAGCATTTGAAGGCAAACTCCTGCTTCCTCCAATTCAAGCTAGAGGAACTGAAGTTTGCTCCTTTGGGTTTTTTCAAAAGATGCCGCAGTCTTTGCAACAAGATTAAATGACACTTCTTGTAAGACCATGGACTCTGCCCTGGTGCTTTGGGCCATAGTTTCCTCTCCCTTGCACTGCTGAGCAGACTGGGCTAAGCCACCTTCCCTCCTCACATGTGGGTGAACGTTAGTGATGTTTGATTCATGATTTTACTTTGGGATCCTTAGGGAAAATAGGAGCTGTGTGAATGCAGAAGAGTGCAGGAATATTAGCTCCAGTTAACCCAGTTTTGTTCTTAGAGAACCAGAGACCTGAAAGTTGCATGTGCCCTGAAACTGCGGTTTGGAAAATACCAGAGTCAAGGTGTGTGTGTGTGACCTACAGAAATACCTCATCTCACCACTAATTTACTCACACATGTAAACTTCATTTGTCATTCAGCTGCCCCAAATTATTTCCTGTTCCTCCCTCTTTTTCCTCTTCTTGCTTGTTTTGAAAATGCTGGTCAACTCATGTTAAGCCAGAGTCTCCAAAACCAGCAAAAGAAAGTTCAGGAGAGGCAGCAAGAGAAACAGCTGAATAACATTGCCAATTTTAAAATGAAGATAAGTTACACAGGACTTTTTATTGAACCAACAAATATTTTATAGTGTTCACCATTTAGGGCCAGCAGTTCTTTTTTCCCCTTCGTTTTAAGCTAGAATAGAAGGTGTGTAATTCATCAGGAATCTGTACATATTTAAGTGCCTTTAAGAAATATTGTGGTCTTGTGGGGCTGATCTACTTTGCCTTGACTGCCATGTCCATTTTTTCCCTGCTACATAACGTTCTGTACCCTTCCCTCTCTGTTGCATTCCCTCATTCACACGTTCTTTCCCCTGTTGGTTTCAAGCCATCTTTGCTTTGTCAGTGTTACCTGATAACACAAAGCAGAGTTTTAAGCCAGTTGTTGCAGTTCAGCTTGAGCTGTCTGTAACACTGTGTGGGGGGAGCAACGTGGATGCTTCTTGGTCCTACGTAAGTGGTTGGTCTTTCCTTTGCTGTTCCCAGCAGGGCCTTTAGGTGAAGTCAGTTCATCACCACACACGTGATATTCTTAGTTCAGAATTCTTAGATCCAAAGAATAAAATGTAACCGTAATTAACATTATTTATCACACCCCTGAAGTTATCCAAGTATATAAAAGTTACTAGTCTGGACTCGGCAAACGCTAAAGGTCTGAATGGTTCTGAAATACTTGAATGTGCCACAAACACCACGTAGCCAGGGAGCCTTTGTGTGTTGTAAACTGGAGAAGGCATATGTGCTACAGCATTTATGCTATGGCTTTCTTACCTAATACTGGATGCAGTGTGTAAAAGGGCACTGTATGTATACTTAGATGTGTATCTTCTTGTGAATTACTTGTATATTAGTTTGACAACAGTCAGGTGTAATGGCAATTTACTAGACATACATGATGCAATTGTCCAGTTTAAGGATGATTGCCTTCAAGAACCCCAGGGTTTATTTTCTTTGTGTGGGCCTTTCTGACAGTGGCAGAACAAAAGAAAACATTTAAAATATAAGAAATCTTGGAAAATTCTGCTCTTAAATGCTTTTGAAATGATCAGAGTATTGCTTAGGTATGTTGTCTTTGGACTTCTGAAACTCATTTCCATCGCCGCTAATAAGGGATTGCAAGCTACCTTGCAAGAGAGCTGTCAGGATCAGCCACTGACTGTTTATGAAGAAATTCTGTGGTGAAAAAAAAAAAGAAAAATTGCCACATATATTATTAATAATTACGTGAGTCCTGACAAATCCCATACTGTATCACAAAGCTGATATTGTCCAGTGGCTACACTCTTGGCACTGCATGCTACAGTAAACTGTATACTGAAAACTCGTACTGATGGAAAGGTATACAGGATTCCATTGGTAAGTGATTTATAGTGACTTCCTATTATAAACAAGAGGGAACAAATATCCCGCCTTGCTGGTTTCTTTGGACGGCTGTTGAGAGCAGAATGAGACATTCCTGGCCAGGCAAAAGCTGATTCCCTGGATGCTTGCAACTGGGAGCAGAATGAAGCACCAGAAAGTGAGACATAAATGACAATCCCTAATTATAAATGATTAAGTTTCCATTTTCATGGTGCTTAAAACTTTGCAGTTGTAAGGCAAACAATCACTGGTTTACGTGATTTCAAACGCTGTAACTAAAAGATGCTTCTGATGTTTAATATTAGACTTCCTGTATGAAGTGTATGCTGAAAGCCTACCAACATCCTTTAACAAGAAGCACATCGCTTCCTGAGACAGAGCAAACTAGCTCCAGCATCAGCTTCTTTTTGGGTTTCAAGTAATAAATATGCTACTGAGCACAACTGTAGTTTGTTTCAGATAGTTATGTGTGCTGGCCAGTGGTACGCTATTAATAAACTTCATTGTACGTCCTATCAAGTAACAAGTTGTGCGATGGTCAAGAAACCAAACACTTTCCATATTGAGAATGTTGGTTTTCAGTTTACTCATGAAACAGTCCAGTCTTGCCAAAATGTTGCTTTTACAGTTGAAGTATGCTTTGCAATTGTTGTGCAGATATATCAAAAGCTTTAACTATCCAAAGCTGTAATTAGTAGTTGGGGGTAGATCAGGTAGATGGCAGAAGATGAAAAAGCAAATTGTCAGACAAGATTCACCTTTTTTTTTTTTTAATTGATAAAATCTTGTCATCTATGGTCCCTCTCTGATCAGTGAAGAGCCAGACATGGCCAGACTGCAGTTCTACCAGGCTGAGCTAAGCAGGTATGGCTGTAGTTACACCACCAATTTAACGTCCAAAGGAGAGACACTGTCATCCCCTCATCTAGCTAACAGCATAGCCACATGGATGATAATGCTGCCCGAAGGGAAACAGTGGGAGGGGTGCCTCCACAAAGGAGGGCTTTGTGGTCTGGTTTTCCAACAGCACTCAGGAACATTGAGGTGTGGTGCTAGGTGTGTTGAGAACACTTGGAGGACATCTCCATTGTTTGTGAATGGAGTCTGGACAGCTAGCCTGGATAAAGATACATGACTTAGATGGCAGATTTATGGCAATTGAGGTGAGCCCTACCCTTCCTTTGGAGTTGGATCAATTTGGTTTGGCTGTCAAAATGTGAAGGAGAGCATGAGGAATGGTCTTTGTCTCTCAATGTGGTCATCCCCATCCGAAAAAAAAATGATGGTAACACTTATTTCCTTCACTAAGGGCTGTTCAGACATACATGGGCTGCTTGAATGCTACGGTAGTGCAAACTGGGATATGCTGTCAGAGGTTTGGTATAGCAGAAAAGGATTTTTGGCAAGAAAAAGGGAGCCTGTGCTTTGAAATGATGGATTTTCAGACTTCGTTGTACTAACTTGCTTTTACAGCACTTATTAGCAAGAGCTTTGCAAATTATCAATGATGGTTTTACTGTAACCCAGTTTCAAGTTTCTTTGACATAAATTATTTGTCTGGAAAAACATAAAATCTGAATGGAGTAGAAAAAAAGAAGACTTGCAATTCAGGAAAAATCTTCAGCAAAGTTAAAGAATGGGTAGCTTTCTGCTCTTGGATTTTATTTTTTAGCTTTGCTACTGCTTTTATATACCCTGGGCAAGGCGCTTTCTTTTAGAGCTGGCTAAACACCAGTAAAAAATATTTGCAAATACTCCTTCAAATACATGCTGGAATTGGAATGTGTGTCACCATTCACACCTACTTTCCTCAGAAGTTTGTACAAGCAATTTTTTTGTTCGTAGGAAATATTTTCCAACAGCAAAAGAAACTGACAGATTCTTGAGAGAGGTGTATTTATATCCAGGTTTGCTCTGGCAATGACATTCATTATTACTTGCCATTTCCATTTCTATACCTACTGACCTATTCAGTCTTAAAGCTCCTCTTTAAAATTGTCTCTATTAAAAAAAAAACAACTAAGACACGGCTGAAAAGTTATTTGTAGCCAAGTACACCATGAAGAAGGAGACATTTGGTGTCATTCAGTACCTCTTTCTGGATCAGATGTTTCTTTTTCCCTTGGTTCTCTCTCCTATGCATAGGTTGAACCTTCCCCCTCTTGAGTACTATTCAAGCACTGATCTGGGAGAGCCTAAGAGATACTTATTTAAGATGCACTCTTTTGGAACAAAATGCAGACCTTGGTTGTTTGTGGACATTTATTTATAAAGCTGTTTTGGCAAACATCTAATCTAAGAAATTAACAGCTGTTCTCCCTGCATTTCTTTGATGGGACTGGTCTTCAGTGGTCACCTCCAAGTGCTGGGCTGTGTGTCTGAGCTGAGCTGTTCAACATCAGTTGGCTGTATGAGAAAATGGGCTGCTGGCCAGCGGTGGGCAAAGTTGCTCCTAAGTGGAGAACTACCAAGGTTTGCAATGTATTTTGAGATCTCTTCCACAGGAAGTTCTGTTTAAAGATAATATCAACTTTGAATTTATCATCTGATGGAAATCTGGCAATGAGGTGCTGCTCATAAGAGCTGCATTACTTTATGAGAATTTATATTGCATTTAGGGGCTTTTGGGGTTCTGTAGCCACTTAGTGCTCATACCACTTCTTTTTCTTTTGTTTAACTTGGTCTCCATAGGTATTGCAGTTAGGCATCGGCTTCTCGCTCCTTTATAGTGAGTTTCTGTGTCAGGATAGCAAGCCCACTGAATAAAGCTTATACATTTCAACGTGGTAAATATTTCTGTCTTCTCTGCAACATGAGGACTTAATGAATGAACAAATGTGACTCTTGATGGGAAGGTGTAGCTCATGCCTGTGATGCAATTTCATCCTTGAAGGCTGCTAACCAAGTGTGCTTGTTACTTGTGCTCTTCTCAGCCTGCTTCTGTGGCTGAGTTGCAGCCTGGGTGAGGGGGGCATTAGAAACCACACACATCATGTGTAGACGGGTGAAAGTGCTATTTTTAGTGCTTACAAGAAGGCATTCACTGAGGGGCAACGAAGCTGATTTTTATTTTTAGTTTTGCAATTCCATACATCCTTGTGATTTATGTTTTGAAAAACTAGCTCTATCACCCTGCAAAATGTAGGTGAACCTCCAAAGCCAACTTTATTCTCACTATTGGTGAGATAACCTTTTCCTGCACATAGGCTGGTGTGGGATGCGCTGGGCAGGGCTCAGCACCAGTTCTGCCAGCACAGTTCTGCTGAGGCTCAGTAAGGCTCTGCCTCACTAAAGCCTATTTCTATAAGGTCATGTCTCAGGAACCTCCCCACAGCATTTCTTTTGACATGTGTCCTGCTCCAAGCTCAGTGCAGATTTTTCCAGGCAGACAATTGCATGAAGCTGGCCCTTTATATGTGATAAAACAAAGATTTTGTTTGGAAATATGCTATCAATTTTGGAATTAATCTTGGGTTATTTTTCCATATGTCTATTCCATGAACTTGCTTTTTTTAGAAACTATTAAAGAAAATAGACATCTTCTTTTTTTCCTGTTTTCAGAAACCCTGGAGAATGGACCAAATAAGTGTGAAAGGTGAGTAAAGACTTCACAGTTGTTCAAAATTACTGTTATTATTACACTTTTCCTGACATCACATAACTTTGTAAGCTGTATATGTAAATATTTGTTACTGCTTGAATCTAGTGCAGCTAACAGAAAAGGAACCAGCAAAGATGAAACATACTGGAAGGAGATCAACGCAGCTATGGCCCTAACGAACCTTGCCCAGGGGAAGGATAAACTGCAGGGAACTACCAGCTGCATCATTCAGAAATCATCACATATATCAGAAGTAAAGACTGTTAAAGTGCCATTAGTTCAGCAGTTTTAAGAGATGGGTCCTGTTTTCTTTTTCCTATCAAATGGACATTTTCCTTGCAGGATTGGTTTTTCAGCAAAATCAGATTCACGGCTATGAGGCAAATGTGGAAAATAGGTCCCCTTTAACAGTATGGTCAGTTGAAAAAAATAATGTTCCTTCTGACTCAGATGTTTTCATTGTATTAAATGAAATGTTCAATTGCTTCTATAAAAGGCATGTAAATTATAAAAAAAATGTTTTTATCAAAACATTAACTTATTTTATGTTAATCAAAGTGCGCATAAGATGTTTGCATTGCTATTACAGTAAGTGCCTTGCTTTCAAAAAATAAGCTATAACGTGGGCATAGTAAAACAGTATTATGCCTCAAAATGACAATGCCATAATGCTTAAACATTGTATATTATTCCAAGTGGGCTTAAGCAGCCTAGGGCTAAAATCATTACTGCTGGAGGCCCTGGAGAGTTGTGCTTATTTGACTTCTACAGATTGACAAGTCTTAATGGAGTTGTTACATCATTTTCTCTCTCTTTGTTTTAATCAACAGTGTTATAAAAATTGTACAGTATGTTTTGTCAGAGTGACAATGAGGTTGTTATGCATGTTTCTTACCTGTATATGCAGTATATTAAAATACCAAAATCATTCCTTTGAAAAGTGCAATACCCTAGAACACACAAATTTAGGAGATAATTGTTCAGATTATTTTGAACTTAGACATATGCTCCCAGCTGTGTTGCTCATGAAGATTTCTAGTTGAGAAGGTTCTAACTAGGCTAGCTGCAAAATCAAGTTGAATTCCTATAATTTTAAAGCTTTGCTAGTGACTTACTGAAGTCTTGATAGAAGTACAATTGATTCCTGCTTGTATAAAACTAAATCTATAGTGCCATTTATTACTTGCAGTGGAGCTCAAAAAAGTTTCCATGGTGAAACTTACTACTTTAATGTGGTTTAAACATTTTTATTTTGTATGTACTGCATAAATGAGGACAGTTGATTGATAGTTTGCGTTTCAGTGAGAAAAAGCTGTAATATAAACTATCAAAGCCCAAACTAGAAACACAACTGGGAAACGAAACATTAAAAAATCTCAGCATTTGAGGTGGGAGGGTTTTAAGTAGATACGAAACCCTGTATTAAATGTCACATCTCTAAACTTGACTGTTGTTGAGTATAATAACGAGCATAAAAAAAAACAGGTTTGTTTTAACATTTTATTGGAGGTGTACGAGTTATTCTTAAGTCCTATAACAATAGTCTAATGAGGTTTACAGTGCTTGAATAAACAGTGGCAAAGCCAAAACCAATTTATACTGAATCAGTTACAGAAAACTGGAAAAGAGCTGATTGTTGCTAGGATTTGGATTTTTTTCCTGTGGGTATTCTGTCAGGTTTTTTTCCTACTTACCCCTTTCCTTGTTTCTCTTTTTGGTGAGCCATCAATGAACAAGACATGACTTTAGTCCTGCTCCCGCTGAGTGTAATGGCAGAACTCCCACTTCAGTGGAAGCGAGACTGTGCTAATGATGAAACTAACTTGCAAGTAGAGGCTGTTTCAGTTGCACTAAAATAGTCAAGATACATTGCAAATATCAGCCTTGGTGTGATTCTTAGGAAACTTCTTAATGTAACATAACATGTTGTTGGGTTTGTTTAGTGTACAATGAAAATTATTTGATATGAAAATATTTTGTACATATATATTTTTACTTTGTTTTCTAAATTGCTGATTTGCATTGACTTAAAGTGCCAAGCAAGAAATGTATGTCATGACTGTATGAACAGTTGAAGTACATGTTTTACTGACTTGCATCATTATATGTCTAAGATTCCATGACATTAATTTTTGATACTTTACTGGATTTTGACATAATAATGTGAGTTTATAACTAATAGCAGAGAGCTAATACTTCACTTTTGTTCATACTATTATAAGTTATTCTGGTATTAAGTATTTTGTGACAATAAATTGATGGTTTTGACAAACTTTTCTGTTTGAAGTATTCACAGTGTTTTCATCTGTATAAATGACAACAAAACTTGTCATGTAAAAAAGGTACTTTTGAGAACTTCTCTGGAGTAAAGCTGGAGAAGACAAGCCATTGTATAAACAGCTTGTTCATGGTTCTTTTTTTAAATGATCAAAGCACAAAGAATAATCTGTAAAACACATCAAGTGGGGTTTAAATTTCAGAAATTCTTGGCATAATTTCTTGTTACCATTTCCTTTAATTTATTTTTTTTCTACTGCTGCTTTAGAGTTTTCTGAAAACACAAATTCTAATGAATTACATGTGTGTCTTTTTTTAAATAACAAAAATCATGATCAGTGCTGAGCCAACAGCTAATGAAGACTCAATAATTATTTATGATATTGGAAAAACAAACATTATTACTATTGCTCTTCTTTGTTTCGACATATGTAACCATTTTAGTAGAATAAATAACTGCAACAACATCTTGTTGGTTTGAATTAAATATTCATTTATCTGTCCTTAGTCATGTGTGTTTCTGGTTTCCTGCTGTAGTCAGGGTTTCTCTGTACTGAGATACAAGGATGGGATAGGGTTAGAGTTAGGGTTAGTTCTGGTTCAGTTTTATGAAGCAGCTTAGCACATCCCTGATATACAGACAAAACCGTAGCTAATCATTGTACTGAGTCACTGGAGAAGGTACATGAGCTGGGAAAGACTTTGGTCATGTAGGAATCTTTTATGAGTACAGGGATCTTTTATGAGTACAGGCTAGGTTTGTGTATAGTACCCTGTATAGATATGCTCTGGCTGTGAAGCCTTGGTGGGGAATGAGATGCAATCAGCCCATCTGGAAGGTCAGTGCTCATAGCAATGAGAGCCCAGTGCAACTGGGCTCCTAACTTTCATGCCTCAGCGAAGTTCCTCCAGTTACATGGGAGGAGTGATAATTAAAGTTTTGGTGAGCACTTGGCACTTTCAGGTTTTATATACTGACAATCTGTGATACATGTATACCCCTGCAACATATGCAGCCACCCAGCATGTCAGTGGATTTGAGTATTCTGTAGATAATGCAAGTTCCAGATTAAATATACAGCCTGATTTTTTTGGGAATGCGTAGAAACACCCATATCCTAACGATGCTGAGCTTCTCAGCATCTATGTTGTACCCAGGTCTGACATGAAGAAACCAACTCATTCTGCTCCCAACAACTCTTAACATCATTTGCAAGAGCTGAGGATTCCCAACCGGTTACAAACCATTGAGAGTAAGGGGATCTTCAATTTTTCCAACTTGCTCAGTAATTAGAATATACATTGGGATCAGGACTCCAGTCTTCCAGCATTGTACAGTGCCTACAGCCTCTGAGCTATAGTTCTCTTTGTGGCCTCATGCTCTCAATTGGTGGCCCAATATATAAATACGTACCCCAGGTGAAGCAGTTCCAACAGGAAGACTGAAAGCAAAGTCTCAGAAAAACATATAGGCCATTTTGAGGACATTTGCTAACTTGGTTACCTAAGTTTTAACTAGGACTTTGGCAAAGAATGACAGGTAGACTTGGGTGCCCACATGCAAGTAGATGAAATAACCACTGTACTGTGGCTTAGAAGGAGAAGATGGGGAAGGGAAGTTGATAGCACCTCTGTACTGTGCAAGGAAGAATAGATTTAGCTTAGGCTAGGGGAAAGGCTATGTGGGCTTAAACCTGTTTCTCCATTATAGCTTTGCTTAGCTAATTTTTCATTATGTGCCCTGGCTTTGATGAATGATGTTTTTACTTAACTGCCCATATCAGTGGAGATCCACAACACCAAATGCGAGATGCTATTGCAGGAAGCAGCCTTGATTATAAAAATTAGTGGGATCTCTGATAATCACAAGCTTTTTGAACTCTCCATGCTCTTAATGCCCAGAAAGCCCTTCTTTGTACCCCCTACAACATCCCCAGCAGTGGGAGAGACTGTAGTAATTGTTCTGCATTAGTCAAAAGGGAACCTGCACCGGGGAAAGGAGTTTGTGGCTGCCCTAGGAATGCTCTGGGGTACCAGGGAACTGCCTTGCCACAGTGGGTGAATACTGGCTTAAGGAATCACCTGGGACTAGTCAGCGCCATCAGGTAGCATGCCAGTGGGGCGCAGCACACCCTGCCTACCAAGGCACTGCCAAGCAGTGAGGCTGTAACCACTGAGCTCAGACCCTCCTCCAGGAATCCTTCCAGACACTTGCAGGCTCAGTGATGATTCTGTTTCTTTTGGTCTTGAGGAAGCGCTGGGCCATATTTCCCTGCATGACTTCCAAGGGCTATAGAAGCTGGGTGTATCTGCTGATAAATCCTTTGTGTGGGATGGCAGATGAGAGTAAATGCAACTGGTCATCCAGCCTTCCAAAGCTGCACAAAACCCCTTTAAATTGGGCTACACCAGGTCTATACAAGTCTTAGTCATAATCTCTGCATTCTAAAGAGCACTGAGGACCTCAGAGCAGCACTGGCAGAGCTGCGATCCTGGTACTGACAGGAGAGAAAAGCAGTTACAGCAGCAAAGCTTGTCACTGCTCCTTGGGCTGTGTACTGCCTCAGGTGCCCACTTTGCTATGTGGCAAAGGGAAGGGAACAGGTGTCTTCTATCATGGTTTTCTCACACATACCAATGCTTTTTTTTTTGCTGTGAAATCTCATGTTCTGCTATGAAGACTACAACTCAAGTTGTGCTTCTACTCAGCCCTTAGTGTGACTACACTTTTTTAAACCCTGGCCTGTTACTTGAAGGAAAATAGTCCGGGCTTGGCACAGACTGAGGACACCAGACCCTCCAGTACTTCACAGGCAGCTCTAAATTGCAGTGGGCACCAATTTGGTGGTCACAGTGACAGCTTCAAGAATGACAGACCCCTGTTGTATTCCTGTGTTGCTATGAACAATCTGTGAGACTCTTGGAGAATCAGAAAGAGCCTCAAAGGGATCCAGGCTCCTAGGCTAACAGATCCAAGCATTTCTGAAGGTCTGAAGGAGAAGGCATGTCTCCATGGCCAAGTGCAGGCAGTTGCATGCCAGCTCTGAGCCCACTGGACAGAAACGTAGCCTAGTTCAGAAACTGGGTAACCAAGTTTGGAACCAAGCCCTAGCTCCCACATGTGCAGCAGAGCATGGACTGGACTCAGCACAGTGGCAGTGTCTGTGCAGCTTTCGGACCATTGCCTGTTCTATGCCTTCACTTGTCCACCGCAATGTCCTCAAAATTTCTCTGTGTTTTGGTGCACATTTCAAAGAGAATAACAAAACTGCTCTGCATAGCTGACGTGTTGTGTGTAGAAGCATGCTGATATTTGAGAGCTGCTCTGGTAGAATGCCTACCCAGCCTAGGAAAACGAAGCATGATGGAAAGGACTAAATTGTCTGAGAGCACTGCTTTCACACACTGCAAGGGAGGCTACAGGGATCCAGCCTGGACGTAAGTTTATGTTGTACGAGCTGGTTTGCCAGTGTCTGGGTGTGCTCAATCTCCATCATCAGCAGAATTGAGACGCAGACTCGTGGCTTTCATAGTGCTGGGTGGCTGAGCCAGTGTTCTTGGGCCCCATCTTGCAACTCCTCTTGTTTAACAAGAAGGAAGGAGGTTGGCTAAAATACAAGTACCTTGTGAGAAAAGAAAAAAAAAAAACTGGAAAAGAGACATGAATGCCTAATGCAACAGAAAAAAACCCAACCCAAACCTCCTTAATGTTGGTGTTATGTCAGCTTGGGTTATTGGCAGTGGAAGTGGTTATTGGCAGCGGAAGTTAGACCTGGCTGGAGGCTAATATAACTTGTGCACCTGACTTTTTAAAAGGAGCTGAGATCTGGTTTCTTTATGGATGAGCTTTTTTTCATCCGTAGTGTTGGTCCCTCTTCATATTTCCTAAACTTTCCTTTCAGCCTGTTTTGGACTTGATTCTCTTTCTATCTTCCCACCTGAAAAGTCTTCTGTTCTGTACAGACAGCAATGGGATCCTTCCACCAAAGTTCATACTCTGGCTTTGCCGTTTCTGGGCCCGTATAGTGAAGGATGTATGACTCAACAAGGTGGTGTTCAGTGACAAAGTCTGGTATCTCTCTTCTCCTAGCCCAGGGCCAGTGAACATATGAAGTCTCAGGAGCGTGCAATAGGGGCTCTTCAACCAACAAGCTTTGCCATCTATCACTTCACTCCTAAGTACTACTGCTTTTGGCCATCTTAACTCCCCAAAGGACTGTCAATTTAACCATAACTACGTAAGAACTGCCAAGTCTCATTTTATGAGCTGCTGTTGAGAGTTTAGCTATTTAAGGCTGATTTTAAACAATTTTTATTGGTACTTGGTGGCATGTGCCTGATTTACGGTGCTGTAAATAACCACAAATTAGGGACATTTCTTTCTTTATAGTAAAGGCACATTATCTTGAGCATAAGAAAGATAGTTTGTTCGTGAAGAACTGGAGTGCAGGCCCTTTTCTGCCACAGGCTTCCTGTGTGAGCTTAGGCAAGCCTCATAGAATCATAGAATAGTTAGGGTTGGAAAGAACCTTAAGATCATCAAGTTCTAACCCCCCTGCATGGGCAGGGACACCTCACATTAAACCATGTCACCCAAGGCTCTGTCTGACCTGACCCTGAACACTTCCAGGGGTGGAGCATTCACAGCTTCTTTGGGCAACCCATTCCAATGCTTCACCACCCTCACAGTAAAGAATTTCCTCCTTATATACAATCTAAACTTCCCCTGTTTAAGTTTTAACTCATTACCCCTTGTCTTATCACTACAGTCCCTAATGAAGAGTCCCTCCACAGCATCCCTATAGCCCCCCTTCAGATACTGGAAGGCTGCTATGAGGTCTCCATGCAGCCTTCTCCAGGCTGAACAGCCCCAACTTTCTCAGCTTGTCTTCATAAGGGAGGTGTTTGGTTCATTCATAAAAACTGTCTTTATCCCCTGGGGATGTTTTAAGCATCCGGGAGCGTACCATGAGGATCTCATCTACAGGACATCCCTCACTGCTCACCCTGATGCTATAAGGCTGTGAAGGCAGGAGAGAGCAGTGCTGTTTTGTAAGTGGCACACTCAGTTTGATGCACTTAAGCATCTGTAGGTATCTGATGGTAAGAGCAATTTAAAATTGCATCTGAGGTGTATGTCCCAGAGCAGGTATCACCATCTGTAGCACTTCCATCTCTTCACTGACTGCAGCAGGAAAACAATCTTCCAACTGAGACTGGACGCCCAAACATGGCACAGGTAAAGTGAGGTAAAAAAACCCACACTCTTAAGTAACAAGACATTAGGTCCCGCACAATGAAGAGACCTTATGGACTCAGGCCACCACTACCTACCTTCTTCTGCAACATCAACTGAGGAACGCACTGAAGCACCTGAAAAACCTCATCCTCGGAAGGGTGAAATGTATCTTTCCAACTTAAAAAATACTCACTTGCAGTCCAGGAACTTGTGGATGTATAAGTTCAGGTATAAGATCACATGTTTCACTCAGGACCATCCTGAGTATCCTTGGGGATACTCAGCAGAGCCGTCTGATTTTCCTCATAGTAACTGCTGTGAGGATGAGAATCTTCACTTTAAAGGGGTTTAAGCTCCTTTTTCATGCCCTTTCAAAAATTGCCAGCCAGATCTGAAAACTGTAGAATTTGTTCATCAGAGTCAGAAAAAATTCAGAAGTCACGCTGCAAAAGATGACCCTGCCCTGTGCTGGCCTGGTGGGATAGGACAGCAGACCCATAGACATCAAGGTGGGAGCTTCAGTGACTTCACAGCACTGCACAGATGGGTTCTTCCTCAATGGTAAATTTCCCATTCACTTTGCTGTCTTCGCATGCACAGAAAAAGGAAGCCAGCCTTCTGTTCAGGGGGAGGAGCGAGGGTGCATAACTGAAATACATGGCTAAACACATTGGGAAGCAGTTAAAATGTGAATCTAACTTTGGGGATCTTGTGAAATGGCCACAAAATATCTTCCAAGTACTCAGTGGCAGCCAATGTAGTAGTGAAAAGTGGTCAGCAACATTTCAGCTAGATCGTTGCAAATTAAATGCCAGTTCAGCAAAATCAAAACATTTTGTGGAACAAGAAAGCTGTGTCTTCAATTTCTTTGTATTTCTTTTAATGAAATTAATTTCTTCTTTAATGAAGAAGTCTAGTCTTCCAGATTAATTTTTTTTTTGTCTTAAAATATAAAATTATTATAAGAAAGGTTGAAATCAAAGCCAAAATAAAAATCATTGAAACCTATCAAAATATTGAGGTTACCAAATTTTTTTACTGATTTAACAAAATCTTCTGGCTATTCATATTCATTTGTTTATACATTTATGCTTTCCAACGGAGTTTAAAATGAGAAAGTTTTAACATCTCAAAAATTTCCTCAGGATGGAAAAATGCATCCCCCAGAGTTGCATGGAAGAATTTTTAATGCTCAGTGTTTTGAGAATAAGAGCACTTTTGCTTGGATATAAACTGTGTCTCAGTACTTCATTTTTTGAGTATGATTTTTTTATGCTGAATCATTTCAACAAGCAGAATGCTGCTTATTTTTTTTTTGTAGGTCACCTTTGTATCACTGTCCTGTTGCGTTCAGAAAAAAATAGTGTTTAAGGGAAACTGTGAGACTTTTGCTGATGTCTGGGATGATGAAAAGAATGTGCATTTGGCCAGAAAATGAAGAACAAAAGTGTAGCATTTGCTGGTATTCCTCATCCTTGGACAGCAAACACCTGCTGTGGTAATAGAAGAACCTATGTGATGTTAGTTCATGCCTATTGATTACAAACAATAGAAAAAGCAAGAAAAAGCAAGAGTATTAGACTGAAGATGTCATCTCCATTACTTAAAAAGGGACTGCAACAGCAATAATAAATGCATTTCTCAGTGAGCAGTGTAATGGCAATCAGAAAATTAAAGTGGTCCAAGATTTGCTGCAACACTGATGGAAGTGAAACCACAAGAAAAAAAATGTGACAAACACCCAAACAATACAAACAATGCTTCAAGATGTAGAGCAGAGCAAAACTTAGTAATTTTCAGTCCCTTAAAACCCCTGACTGCACTCCTGAAGCTGACATCTGCTGAGGAAGGTGCCTGTAGGTGAGCAATGGAAAGGTCTTGAGAGCAGCATGCCCCAGCTGGCATAACCCCATCAGGTCATGCCCAGTGCCAAATTGGAGGAGACTGGCTGAAAAGTCTGGTGCTTTTGTCACTTTGAAGTGTGCAGTGTTATATGTTTACAAGTTATATCTACCTACCCTCTCTCACCTTTTAAATGAAAGCTTTCATTTGTGGTCTTAGTTCCTAGAAAACCACATTTCTGTTACTACTATCTCAAACAAGGCTACTTGCAATAAATTGTTTACTATGAAAACAACTATATATGCTTCTGTATGTAATGCAGTTGATATCAAACATCTAAGAAGAATCAGTCAGATTCCCTTTCAGAAACAGAAATACAAGCAGGTTGCAGTCTTTGCAATTTCCTAATGGTCAGCTAAGGCGGGAACTCTATACCCAATTTATAACATGAAATACTCCCTGTATGTGTTTCACAAGGACATGTACCAGCATGAGAGTGGGATTTGGTGGAACCTGGATTTACAACTGGAAATTAAATACAGGCATGTGGAAACATTATTATGTAAACTAATACTTAGCTACTTCATGCTGCATTCCCTCAACAGCAACAAAATGGCAGCATGGAAACCAAATGCCAAGTGTAATTTTTTAAACCTGTTCTTTGAGAAAGAAAACAGTCCCATGTACAACCAGGAGGACTTGTTACTTTTTCATCTGTGAAGTCTTAAATGTCACAGCCCCTGGGCTGAATTCTCCTTTCATCAAAACCAATGGAGCTTTGATACTGGTTTCCACTTGAGCATGAGAGATCCCAGAAACTCTCTTTTTCACCTCATACTGAGAATCCCGGCAACATACTTCCATGTCTTGTTTTCAGTAGTTTCTATTGGTAGCTCCCATTGCTCAGTTAGGAAATACACTTCAGAGAAGCTGCAGCTCAGAGGCACACTGAGCAGCAAGCCCATAGGTGCTGGTGGTTCAGCATCATTCTAGTCTGAGGTGCTGCTTCACCAGCCCAGACCCAGGAGGGCAGATCACAGGCAAAACACTAAGACACAGCCAAGTCTCATTCATCTGTGTTTCACCCACTTCTCCAGTCCCTGCAGATCAACCAGGAAACCACCAGAACCAGCACCTGAGGCTCACCTGCACCCAGATCCTGCTCACACCTTCTGTAATAACAGGGCAGTAAGAGACAGACCTGCTATTCATCCCACAGGGCATGAGCAGCAGCATGATATCTGACTATTGGCACAGTGGTCCCCACTGCTCCTCCAAAGCATGAGCCACTCATCCACCCAACGAACAAGTTGGGAAGGTCCAGACGGTTGGCTGACATCTCAGGGAGCTGCAGACACAGCCAAGCTGCAAATAAGCACATAGAAGACAGGAAGGTATGAAAAGTAACAGTCAGAATGGACTTCTAAAAGAATCACATGAAGGAATTTGATTTCCTTCTGTGAAGGTAATGTAAATTGTGTATATAGAAGATTCACAGATCAGATAGCTGCTGGGAGTCTAGTTAGGCTTTTTGGCAATGTCTTGCATGACACTCTCATAAAGAAGCAGAAGAAACATCTGATAATTCCCATCAAGACTGTATAAAACAAGCAATAGCTGCAACTTAGAGAAGTTATCAGGGACTCATTATCAAAGTGGAAGTATGCATCAAGGACTTCCACAGAGTCTGTCCTTGGCTGTTTGTGTTCAGTATTTTCAACAATAGCTTGGCTAAAGTTAAAAAGGAGAGGCTCCCCAGCTATGCAGTGTGTGCTATTAGTTTTATACAACCAGTTCTTAGAGAGCATATAGTCCAGAAAAGGCCTCTGGCAGCTGTTGCCAGGGCATATTCCCTCTGTCGCTGCTGTTCTTCATGGTGGTCTTAGGCAGAAAAAAAAGTGGAGCTGTTGCAATGCAGGATCTTGTTACTTTTTTTGTTGTTGACATGGTGCTCATCAATCAGAGGGCAGGGCTGGAATTCAAAATTACCTTGACACATTGGAGAAATGGCCTAAAAAATAACAGAATTAATCAACTGTATTGCAAGGACCTATGAACAAAAGTGATGAACTGCACAGAGCATTGGGGGGTAGACAGGAATTCTGCAGATGATGACAGCTGATTACAAGGTAAAGATGATCAAAACCATCCTGCTATTGTAAAACAAGAAATGACACATTGGGTTATATATTTAGGTGTTGGACTATATGACACGTATAGTGAATGTCTTCTGCTCTACTGAGCTCTGATGGGGCTGCACTTACAAGAGTGGAGGAGACTAACTGGAGGCACCCACAACTATCAGATTAGGAGCAAACATGATCTGGAAGCAAAATCTGATTGATGTGGGGCTGCTAAATGCAAAGAAGACAACAATCTTCGGGTATATATGGCCAGCAGAGAAGGAAATAGTTTTTTGTACCATACTACAGTTGAGTAATAATGGGGTTTAATTGCAGCAAAGGAGAGTTCCTTTAGGAAAAGGAGACAAAGGTGAGCAAAGGAGAGCAAAGGTGAGTTCCTGGACAGAATGTACCAACAGAAGGAGGATCAGATGGGGAAGCACTGGAATATATTGCCTCTGTGGGTGGTGGAATTTCCATTACTGAAGATTTTTTAAGAACAAGTTAGAGACATATTAATCAGGAATTAAATAGGTGTAATTGATCCTACTTTTGGCCCCTCAAGGTCGCCTCCCCACCCTTATTTTCCATTTCAGCAGTCTGCCTTATAAACACGGCATGGAGGTCTGTTGCTCAATAGATGGTTAAGAGTGAATAGCAGCTGGTTTATTCCTCTGTTTTGGGGAGGAGTGTTTACATTCCAGGCATAAGAGTGGAGGGGAAGGACAGCCGAATTCTGATCCCACCAGTCAGCCAGCGGAGGAGACCGGGCAGCCATCCATCGGAAGCTGTTTAACTTTCCCAGCCTTTCAGAGCCTAACATAAAGGACAAAGGTGGCTCCCAGATGGAAGACAACAGACATGAAAAACATGAAACCTGACAGAGAGGGACATACATTTAACATGAAAGTTAAAATTGCCAGAAGAAAGCAAGGAAATTTCCAGTTAGGTGCAATGGAATGACTCCTGAAGGATCTGTAAGTGTTTTTGGCCTTCATAGAAAATACTTGGGCAGAAACCCTCCAGAAGTTATGTTTGTTTTGAGCAGAACCTGGAGTTCCTACACTGAGCTTTCTGAAGGCTGCATTGCAGGATTAGCCTATATTCCCTCTACTCAATGTCACAGGAGACTGAACATTTTTACTGTGTTCTGGAGCCTGACACAGGCAGACAGACCACAAAGAAAAACACGAGAACAGATCCTATAAGCTGCTTCAAATAACACTTGTTCCAGAGCATATGTTGAATGCTGAGAAATTCTAGTTTCACAAAAGATGCCAACAGGGGAAGAAATTATTTCACAGTTTGCCTCAAGCTTCAAAAGGTTTGCTGAACATGTTAACCAACACCCTTTTTGACAGGGCGGTTTGCGGTCGATGCCGCTAACTAACAGGGAAACAAATGCCTGTAGTTCGAGTGGGGATTCACACTCTGCACCTCAAAGACAAGGAAATTGCTGCTGGAGAATCTCAGACCTGTTCCGTAAGAGCGTGTAGGCCGGCAGGATGTATAAAAAACCCAGGAATGTTCTTTATGTGACAAGATGGATCATTCAGAAAGAAGGCTCTGGTGGGAATGAAGAGACTTGGTATATTGACTCAAAGGGACACTTTGAATATGTTTCTGGGTACAAACAGCTCACTTCAGAAAGAAACTAGCGGATAGGGAAATGAAGAGGCAGGACTAGGAGGCAAAGCAAAGTCAAGTTATCTATGAAGATAAGAGTCTAAGCCAGAAATAGAAAGGGGGAAAGTAAATCAGAATTTAAGAGTCTTGCACACATGCATTAAGACAAGATTTTTTTTTGCAAACACCAGCAGTTCCATTAACCAAACAGATACACAATCATTTTTTATACAGGAGACAAGAATTTTATTACCATTGTAACAGATCCAGTGGCTATAGCAAATTCAATCGCCTTTCTTTGCCAGCTACATGATTCACAAGGTGTTCGCTGCAAAGACTGACAACCCAACTGTTCGTATGTGCTGAGTGAGCTATTCTTGATGCAAAGGACTCACATAAGTGGTCAGAAATGTTCAGGAGGATGATGCAACCTGAAACAGATTCAAGTGCAGCATGATAGAAATAGGCTTTGTCTCTCAAGGTAGGAAAGAGGAGTATCACAGATACTGCTAATGGGAGCTGGTTATTAAACAAAACTACCGATCACTGGAGGATGGAAACCAGTCAAATGTCCTAGATCTGAAAGATCTCACCAATAGGGGACATTACCTGTTAGCGACAGAACACAGTTTCCTCTTTCTAGCTCCACCTGGTGCCAGGGATTAAAGGGACCCTGACTGTGACTTGCCAATGTTTCAAGTCTAGTTCTTTATTGAGGCCAGCATCATTTTCATGTATTAAGATTCTGCTCCTTTAATAGGAGTTGCGAAAACCTACTTGTGAAAACATACTGGCGGAAATGGCAGAAGTGTCTCATGAGAACCTTTCAGGAGCAATGCATAATAGTGATACTGTTGTCTATCTCTTGGCACCAGCTGTTTATCAAATGGCTTTTGAGAGGTATGCCTGGAGAATATAGTATTAACTCCATAGTCAGAATGAAACAGTGTGAAGTATCAAGAATCTGTAAGTGATCTTTTGAGAAATTACAATCTGGTCATATGTAATTACAAGATTTTTCTCTATTTCTTGAAATCTCTGGACCGCCTATTGTTCAAATTACCAGCAAAAGCAAAACAGCAGTGGATGTTACAGTTCCTGACAATCATTATTATCATTTATTATTTAATTACTTTCTTTGAACTACCAAATTAAAATTCAGATCTGATTCCTCAGTTAATTACAGCTTGGGATTAACTCTGCCCTTTAGGCCAAAGGAAAACGTAAAGCCCTAAAACCATCAGAATACATTTGTCTACAACTGTTCTTCCTCCCAGTCTTGCACTTCCCAATACAACTTCACCACCTTGTAGATGAAGCTTTCCCAAGGATGAGTTGACTTTCACAGACTCTGGCTCAATAGGACACAGGACTAAATGATGACTTCTTTGTGACAGCATTTACTATTAAAGAAGAACACGCTACTAAAGAAGAATAATCCCATGAGGCTCAAGCACGTTTTGATCTTGATTTACCAAGGCACTGGCTGTGCCATATGTTTCCATTGAGTGGATTTTGTATTTTATGGTGGGGGGAGCAACACACTTCAAAGGCGCAAAGCTGTGAACAAACGGATAAGAATATTCATATTTTGAGTGCTGCTATGCATGTGTGTAGACAAAAAGATGGTGCTTTTGAGATAACACTGGAGCTGCACAGAGGGCCTCAAAACATAAAACCAGCAGTGAACAGAGCCTTGAAGCACGAATCCAAACCCATAACCAGCATTCACAATCCAGCCGAGTGAGGCTTTTTATTTACTTTTCGATGCCGTTGAGTGCAACATTTCATTTACTCCCTATACATAAATACATAAACACATGACACTAAGTAATATTGTGCTGATCTGAAATGCTCCCCAGGCCTCACACCCCCCCACTGGCAGTCCCCCTCCCAGCCAGCTCTTTTCCGCTCTGCAGCTGCTCAGCCCTGGGGTACGTAACTGAGAAATCTTTGCTTGAGAGAAGGGAGAAAGCTTCATGAATCACCAAACAACACTTCTCAGGTGGGAAAAGCACATTCTTTGTTCTTCCATGTGGAATTAGAAAAATATGTGTAGAAGCAAAGCCCTGAAAGCCCCAGGAGAGCAATTGCTCTCTTCCTCTTTCTTTTTTGGTTTTGTTGAGCTTGTGAGTTTTGGGGTGGTTTAATTGAAGGTCTTAAAATTCTTTAACACTAACATTCAAATGCTTCATATTTTTCCCCCAGACTCGTAGGGTTTCAGTCCTCCTCCTCTCTCGTGTGTCACTTCTACTCTGCAATAAAACAATTGAATCACACGCTGGTACATAAATATTGGCAGATTTTTAGGTTTGCTGTTTTTTTTCACTCAGCCTATTGGGCAAACAGCCTAGAAAGGCTAAGTTATTTGCCAGAGTTTGAATTTCTGGCAAACAGTGTAGATCCAGTACAAATCTCAAATCATATTTCAGGAATGCCGTGCTTCTACTGCACCTTTCCAACTCTTCCCTCTGTGCACTAATGACTATTATGGAGAAATGCGTTCCAGAAATGTGAAAATCAATGTAGTGGGAAATGTACCAAAACCACCTTTCCACTTATACAATCTCAGTTGTCCAAGAAACACAATTAATTAGCGTTATTGAGCTGTTTAGCTCCCCAGTAAAAGCTTTTTGAGTGATTATATGAAGAACCATTGGTACTGGAGACTTCATACTGAAGTAATTAATGGAAGTTGATTATATTCTGACAAGTTAAACACAGGTTTGTTTGATATTACACACACATGGAAAACACATGCGCTATTGAGCTCGGTACCTAGGAGTTTAGATTAATGGTGTTGATGAATTATGTGGAGATTATATACTTTGCAGACACATAATGGACCTGATTTTGAAAAGCAGGCTCTCATTTTGCTCCTGCAATTTTGAGGGTGTGAATAATTGCAGGTGATTTTCTAGCAGCTAGACATCTCACTGCTTGGTTGAATTCCTTCGGGCAGAGGTCATGCCTGGTTTTGTGCAAGGCACCAGGAGAGTGCGTGCAGACAGTGGAAAACAAACCTACACTGGGACCACAGTGACCAGCAAGGACAACTGGTTTCATACACAACTCTGCCAGCTGGGTTGGGGCTTTCAAGAAATATACTCTCTTTCTAAGTTCAGGTGCATGTGGTGAACTTGAGGCTCAAACCCAGGAGGGTAAGGAGGAAGTTGCCACTAAACTTTTCCCTGCTGCCAGGCAGAGGCTGGTGACAGATCTGACAGTCCTGAGATCGGCTGCTGAAGCAGTCTCTGTGGAACATTACTCAGGTTCAGCCTAATACCTGAGCCTACCACTTGTCATCTTTCTCTTGAGGGCATGTCTAAAGGCAAATGAATGTAACTGGGACAAGGACAGAGGTAGTAATCGACGTCAGAGTTTAAGGGGTGCAGGAGGTAGCTGAGAGGTAGAAGGCCAGGTTCAAATGAGTGGCTTGATTTAGGCAGGGAATGGACTCAGATTTTGGTCAACTGTGCTAATCTGCCACAAAGAGCAGCCTGCACAGAATCATAAAGCCCAGATTAGGGGTGCCACAGCAGGCATTATAGGGCATTTACTGCTTAGAGAACCATCTGGGCATGCTGCCTGTGGATTTTCCAAGGAACATGCCAAAGAGCTGGGACTGCAGACACCTCAAACCCAGGCTATGAAGGAGGATGACTGCAAGCTACAGATAGCAGCCTGGCTTTCACAGCCTTCCTGGGACTGGCTTCCAGTTCCATGAGCCAGCCCACAGCTGCATGAGCACCTCCACCTGAGAACAGATCCTTCTGAGCCCTGTGGGCATGATTCAGTTCAAGACAACAAACCTAGGAGTCAAAATGTAGGTTTCCATGTGAACCAGGCACTTAAACTCCCACTGACATGATGAAAATCTCATTGAAACTGCCAGCGGAGCCTGCAGAGGAATTTGGCTCTCTCTAAAGCAAAATTTCCTTGCTACATCTTTCCTTGCCTACACCTCCTCCCTATCTCAGACACCTGTGGATGCCTACTATCAGAAGCCCCTGTTTAGGTGTCAAACACCAAGTGAAACCCTGCCCTTAGAGAAGCGTAACAGCTACAGCTCAGGATGTGGCTGTTACCAGCACCACTGATCATAGCCACAGGCTGGCTGCTCTGCTCAGCCCTCTTCTGTCTCTTGAACAGGACATGCCCTGTGGCAGCAAATTGCCAGCACTGCCCAGCTTGAACTGACCAGGAGAAGCAGCCCTCTGAGGACTGCTGGCTGCAGAAGCAAGGGATAGCATTAATACCCAGGGCAGGGCAGGAAGGAGCAGACAGCCTTCCTCCTGGGACTGGGGCATCTTCCTCACAGTTTTGGTGTGTTCAGGGTTAGAAAGTGTTTTCAGCTCAGCCATTTCAGGTCACCTGGGCTAAGAAATGAATTAAGAAGATGCACCACACTCCATATTCAGTGGCTGTACCCAGAAACTTTCTTTAGGCTATAGCTTGAGGTACGCTACATAGAGAGAGAGAAGGGAAAAGACATGCAGACCTGTTCTGGCTTGGATCTTAAAGGCATGTAAGAAACAAATACAAGGCACCAGCATGTATCTGTGGAGGTACAGTAAATGGAAAGTTAAAGAGGGCCACAAAGATCTTCTCTTCTGCACTTGCAGTCTCTGAATCCAGCACTTGGTTTTCTGTCTGTGCATCATTAGATGTTGACCACTGCCATGGTTTAGAAACAAATATAGAGCATGCATCAACCATTACCAAAATGAGATTACAGAGGAGGTTGTGGCCCACCACTGGTCAGGCTCCATGTCCATCTGAGGCAGCTTATGTTGGCATGTATCCCAGGCAATAGGACGAGCTGTGTGGCTGGCACCCCACTGGTAGTAGCTGTCCAGTCTTCAGGGAAGATTTCAGCACTCTCTCTACTTTGCCTGATCCTGGGCGGTCCCAGGGTAGTGGGGGCAGTGGTGTAGGCAGGGCACAGCAGGGCAGCAAGGAGTGGAGGAGTGTCAGTGAGAGGTGTCCATTGACAGTGCCTGGAGATTTTGAAAGGCCTTCTGGTATGTGGTACCCTATGGATGCCCTGCACAGTACAGATGTAATGAAGGAACTGAAAGGGACATGGCCAAGGACAAGCTGCTCCAGCTTTGTCCCTCTACCTGGAAGTAGAACACCTAACACAACAGCATCAGTGTGAGTTCTGGACCAGTTTATTTGGCTTGCATAAATACTTAACCCTTTCCTAAGAATGCTGCTGCTTTGATTGCTCACCTAGCTGCAGCCCTACAAGGAAGACAGAATTAGGGTCTAATTCTGCAATTATCTGCTGCCTCCAGTAAAGAGCAGTCATCGTTGGGAAAGGGCTTTTAAATCTTCCCCCATGCTGGCTGTCTGCTGGAGGCAGTGGATAATCCCAGAAGCAAGCCCCAGATCTTGCTGTGTTGGTGGACAGGAAGCAGGTCTTTCCAAAGAAGGGGAAAGACCTGGTTTCAGCTGCTGCTTCTTAATTAGCTGCTTCAGGTGGAGAGCTGCGCAAGTCCCTCATATTGCTTTTATAACTACCACATCTTTATGTGGCTGAACTGTTTTTTTCCACTGTAACTTGGCCATTTTTGGAAGAGAAATATTTTGGGTCACATTATCAATTTTCTCCCCATGGAAAGCTTATAAAAAATAATCTATAAGCAAATTGATAGAGGAAAAAAGTTAGCAGAAATGTTTTCAAATGGACAACCTTCAAAGGATTTGAACTCATTCCATTTGTATTACAAAGCCAGAGCTTTGGTTCAGCCACTCTTTGGTTCCCCACCTCTCTTCCCCACCCATGCTGCTTTGCATCACACTTCAACTGGTCCCTGGTGAGTACTTTTTTTCCTAATAATTGAATTTAGCATTGGCAGAAGTACCTTAATAGGCTGTTCTTGAGGTTGAAGACTTCATTTGCTGTCCAGAGCAGGCGTAAGAAGCCACCGAGATGCCTTTCTGATGGCAATGTGCTAATCCATCCTGACAGGCAGAGAAAGGTATTCCTTCCCCCAACCTGCACATTACTGTGACTTTCAGTTAATGGTCCCAAGATTGTTTTTAGCTAGGGCGGTGGTTTGTCTGCAGACATCTGTCTAACTGGACTAGACTAAGGCCACCATGAAGATACCTGACTTTGTAGTAATCTTGTGACATTTTAATTAGTGCTAAAGCAAATTTAGCACTACCTGAAAATTAGGGCTAATTAACACTAAAATCAAATTAGGGCTAAATGGCGGTTAATAACCTGCAAAAACACAACCCTGCCTTTTCTTTAAAGTGATTTGCCCATTTCACAGCCAGGCAAGTGCTGAGATTATCCTCATATGAGTCAAGGAGTACTGTAAGAGCCACTGTCCCTTTGGGATAAAAACAAGAAACGAAAGCCTTCAAGATGCTTTGTGGAACCAGAAAGAACAACGCAGCCTCCATGCAGAGACATGCATTCCTGCACAAATAGTATAAAGAAATTACCTCTACTTACAGGTGTCTCATATCTCACTGGTTACTGTTTTTGTGTGTTTATGGAAAGAAGGCATAGCAGATCAGAGATCTCAAGGACACAGCCTAAACAAACCTAGTTAGGCCAAACATTGGGATTATGGTTCCAAGAACAGAGGCAGGATGGGAGAGGAGAGATTTTCCTAAGCTGATTTAAGGCAATTGTAACATGGAAAAAATGGTTCTAATTCCTCCCATGTCTGGGGAAACTGCACGTTGCAAATTCCTTTAGACAGAGGATGACAGTAAAGAAGCCTGACTCTATCATCACCTTCATCTCCTAATCAACACAGCCCACAGCACTCTGAATTTTGGAGAGCGATCTGGAGTGAGAAACATTACTATGCATGTCAGAAGCAAGGCTCCAGGACAAGAAACTGAGGACCTGCAGGTGCACAGGCTCAAGGAAGATAGGGTAATGGAGATGCCACCAAAATCAACCATGGTGGAAGCATATCTGAAAGGCAAGGGGGAAGAAAGGATCTGCAGCTGCACCCTGCAGGCAACCAAAGTCATGCTCTACTTCCATCCCTGCTCTGTCTCACCCTCCACTTCTCTCCTGCCTCCTCCTCCCCTCTGCTCCTCTCCTCCTCAATTCCTCTTGACTCTATGGTGCCAAGTGGTAGCGGGACAGAGCTATCCCATGTCAGCCATGTATCTGTCAATGTTATCTGCATTGTGCGGTGCTGGGAAAGGGCTGGGACAAGCATTAGCACGTTTGAACCCATTCAAGCCCCACCCCTGTCCACCAGCAAAAAGGTCTCCTTTGACCTACAGCCAGGAGCATGAGGCATCATTAGAAGAGAAAGCATGAAATAAAGGAGGAAGCATTCAGAAGTGTCTTGATAATGAAAAGATGTCATGCAGGTGGAAACAAAACTGCTTTTGGAGTAACAGCTACGCAGTGTCTAGCCAGACTGGGAAGCCCCATAGCTGAAAGCAGAGACCTGTCTGGTCTGAGTGAGGAGGATTTCCATGGAGCCAAGGACACTCAAAGGTGTCTTGACAACCCAAGACCCGCTAATAGACACGATCAGCAGCAAGGAATGACAGCTCTCAAAAACAGTGTTGAGAAAGGGGCAGAGGTCAGAGCAGACCTCACTCAACCACCTGGCTGCACAAGTGGGTTAGCCAAAAGACCTCAGTAAAACCATTTTCTACTTCATTTATAACCCTCAGAGGCCAATAAGGGAGAGGAGAGATTGTCCAGTTCAAATAATGCAAACCTTGATTTCTTTGAGGGAAAACTCCCTGACAGGCTTCTTGGCTCTGTTCAGTGTTTCACCCAAGTGAGTGGCTAGGAAGAGAAATAGGAGAGCTTTCCAACAGCCAGGCCGCCAGCTCTGTCCGTGCTACAGAGCAGCCCATGACAGACAACCGAGCAGTCCAAGTCTGCAGGAGCTGTTGAGATGTGGCACGCAGGCAGCCATCAGGCAGAAAGAGCCAGATCAGAGAATGAGCAACAAGGGGAAAGCTGATCCTTTGGCCTGGCTGAGGACCAGGCAAGACCTGTTCTTGGCATAATTCGGTGCAAACAAGGACTCCCAGGATAAATGGGCAGTGGAACAATTTATACACATTCAGCTGGACTTCAACCTGCAGAGCCAGATCAGCAAAAGGAAATCAGGCACCCCAAGGGCTTGGGGAATTTGCCCTGCCATTTGAGATTTTCCTTGCAGCAGCCAACCAAGAAAGGAAGCAGCTGCTAGCAAGAAAGATGGACATAATTGCCATGAGCCCCATAAGCACAGATATGTCAAATGGAAAAGGTGACTCTAGTCTGGTCTGTGGCATTTTTGAACAATTAGAAAAAGTGATAGATTTGGTTTGTAAAACAAGAGAAGTTGGCAATAATGCAAAACCTAAAGAAAGCAGTTACGTGCTGGTATAGTGAAAAAGGTTGCTATAAAACGTCAACCTGTTATAATAGGAGGCTGGGCCAGAGCAAACCATCACAAGAGTCTAGTAAAATGCCTCTTTCCCAGTATAAGAGTTACAAGGACACCACATTATGTCGCTGCAGACCAGAGGTACACAAATGAGGCCCCATTTTTTGTTAGATCCTCGCAGTTCGGCAACCGAAGGAGACTGGCTATGAATCATCTGCTGGTATCTGTGAAATGCATGGAAAAAGTGGATGCTGCCTTATGGATAACCATTAATAGATCAGACATGCTAAAACCAGTTAGGAGTAGTCTGTCCAAAAGTGAACCAACTAATTGGTCTCAAATGGAGACAGTGACAGAGAAATGCGCATTTGTCCAACAGTTGGGAAAGTTGGGTTTGCAAATTGGACATCTGGAGTTTGAGCTAGATTTGTGGATAGCCAAGATAGTGGATGGGCTAATAAACAGTTTGGATTTCATTATGCCTAATAGCTGAGTAAGTGCCAGGAAATCATGTCTTATAGCCCCTGCCTGTGAAAATCCTTTACAAGTATGTGGCACAGGTGAGCAAAATGATTTATAGACAACTGTTTTGCAGAAAACAGGGAATGGCACTGCTATAAGTGACATGCCATTGGAGCTTTCTAGCCAAAGAAATTACTTCCCAGAGATTGAAACCTGTTTTGAGACCTAAGATCTCAAAGGAGTTTTAGTTGCTCAAGTGTTAGTGTATTGGAAGCAGGAATCTGTTCCCACTTGTGTGCTGGGAATTTCTGTCAAGAAGCAAATAAAAAAGGGGGAAAAGAGAATGAGGGCCAGAAAACACGATGAAGTAAACAGATGTAGTAAATATACAGAAGAAAACTACAGGGGAAGAAGAATGGAGATAAATGCAGGCATCTTGATATTTGGTGCTGAGGATGGCTTGCAGACCTTTGCTGCTGAAGTTCCTCGACTTGGCCTTTGTCAAAGCAGCACAGGACCAAAATACAGGAAGGTAGCCATGGAGCAGTCCCTTCACTCTTTAACTGAAGCCAAGTGCAGGAGATATTGTGGGAAGCTGGGAATTTCAGGAAGGCAAGACTGAGCTTTCACATCACCTTTGAGCTTCACTGGTTGTTCAGAGGAAGAAGGGTAGCCCCATGTCCCATTCATACCTGCAAGGATCACAACAGCCTAATTTTCCACTCCAGATCTGACAAACAACTGTGGACCTCAGTGGAAAGATCTACTTCATGGTGGCAGAATGAAGCCCTCAGTGGCCACTGAGTATAGCTGCTTACACCCTGACACAGGGCAAGCGGTTATACCTCAAGCACATCCCTGAGAAGCACAGTCAAACTGCTTTTAAGCATCTCCACATGACCCTAATGATTCCGTCCAGTTCTTGTCCCAGCTCCTATGAGTCCCTGGTGGGGCAGTACCACTGCACACATCAAAAGCCATGGCCCCTACCTATTGGGTTTAAGAACGGTCTGAGACAAGCTTAAGTCTGCCAGGCTGCAATAGAGCTCCAAATAAAGAGAGTATTTCCTAATAAAAAAGCAGTTTGCTTTGGGCTAATGGGGAGTGAAGGAGGAATTTCTGCTGACAAGACGACAGTGGAGCTGTCCAGAAACAGCTGCTCCTCCTGGGTGTGCAGGATCAGGGAGGATTTAATTTCCTAACAAGAGGCTTACATCTAAGTTTGCAGATACTGCACAACACCAGCTAGACTGGGTGAGGTTGTGGCAGAAAACTGTTTCAATGGTCACTAGAACACAGTTTTAGCATTTGTGGAGTTACAAAGACTCTTGTGACCATTTGCACTTTGCCTTTCTGGATTTTAAAATACCTTTCATATAGGAAACAGATGCTAACAGATACTGAACTTCTAGTTTTGAGACGTTATTGCTACAGCAACATACAGGATTTGAAAGTTTCCCAGTTACAACAAAAGTTTCAGGTTTCTGACATGATTTATTGTATTACAATAAATCATAAGCACATCTTGGGGTAAAAATTTTATTTATACAACTTCACTACTGTTTGGATGGAATAAATTCATTGTGGAATAGAAAAAAGATTAAAGGGCATTGTATAATTCTCTAATAATTTATTATCTAACAATAGCCACTTAAAATATGATTACAATAGAAACTATTTTTCTTTTTGTCAAGAACTTCCTCTTTAGACTACCACCACTGTAGACTCATAGAATCATAGAATAGTTAGGGTTGGAAAGGACTTTAAGATCTTCTAGTTCCAACCCCCCTGCCATGGGCAGGGACACCTCCCACTAAACCATCTCAGCCAAGGCTCTGTTCAACCTGGCCTTGAACACTGCCAGGGATGGAGCATTCACAACTTCCCTGGGCAACCTCATGGCATTGGCAAGAAAGGAGCAAAGGTGCTTTTATGTATTAAAAGTACCTGATGCCTTTCACCTGGAAGGAGTTAAGTCTTTTTGTGGAACTCAATTTCAACAGCCACCATATGAAACATGGACATCACTACCCATGCCTATAGGGAAAGATGAGCCTTTCTTGGTTTTATTTTGTGAAACTTGGGTGCCTGAAGTAGGGACAGAATGTGGCAGAAGAGTAAGAAAGAAAATATCTTGACCCAGGAAGCTTGGTGGAAACCTAAAGAAAAAAAAAATTCTGTGGTCAAGCGGCCTGCAAAAGGGACAAGGAACTCTGAGCAGAATGTGACCCCTTGCTATCCAATTCCTCCTGTGTTAGCGGAAGAACTTTGGATTATCACTGTGAATAAAGAGGCTAGCCTCAAAACCTCATTATTTCGTGAGCAATTTCTCTCCCTGACAGAACCTACCTGCAGCATTATGAGTTGTGACCAGTTAGGTCAAAAAGGCAATACTATTTTTGTCTTAATCTTTTTAAGATTATCATTAACATACATGAACTTTGCATGTAAGTTTTCAGCAGACTTATTTATAACACTGTCTTTAAAAGACCCTCTTCGCCTACAGTAACTCAGTGATAGATTCCCTCAAACCAAATCGTCTACATTATAAAATCAACTGGTTGCTGATAGAACAACTACTCACTTTTTTCCCCATCAAAAAGAACCGTCAAACTATGTTTTCTGTAGGACTGAGGCAAGGTAGGAACCTGTCCTTTTCCAAAGTGAGGTGACATGCACCTGTGTGCTAGCAGTAGCTGTGTTACCTAGAAATTCTTTCAAGCCACTGAAATGCTTTCAATAAACTTTTAGCCATATTTGATTTCCAGTTTCACCTCCCTCCCACTGTAACAAAATACCAAACGTCAGAGTTGCTTTAAAAAGAATCAAATATATAGTTATGCATTACTATCTCATGTCTGAGAACTATGGTTGCATGCTATGAGATGTGGCAAGCTCATACTAAAACAAAAGGACTCACCCTTGATGGCATATTCTTTATTCTCCCCTACTGAGTAATTGCATCACCTGCCCTCTATGGATTCTTTATGCTTCAAGAGATGCAATCTCTGGCCAGAGCAGCTTCAATACAGCGTAAGCTTCCATGGATGTGTAATCATTTACACCTGTGCAAAGTAGATGTAAACTCACTTTGCACTCACTTTACATAGGTGCAAATGACTGCACAAGGTGAGAAGCAGTAGAGAATCAAGCCCATAATGACTGCAAAGTGCTTAAGCAGGGTATGATGGAGACATGGGATACAGTGATCAGAAGGCAAGCAGCAGCATTTTGGGAGCCTATTCTGCCTCATTGTGCAAGCAGCGTTTATTATTAGCAGTGGAAGTCATGCATGTGTGCCCAGAGGATAATAAATCAGTGGCTGTGTGAATGCGGCAAGCCTGCCTGCTCCAGCTCTGCTGGCACTGCTGTACAGGTCAGGCTGCAGCAGGAAACTTGTGCTGCCACCGGGGCTGGAAGATGGCTGTGTGGTGGTGAGATCAGTTTACATGGAGAATTAGGCTAAACCTAGGGGCTCTGGCTTCATTTAGGGCATGTTTCTTGTTGTGAGTGAAATGGGTTATCCAAAAACCTGGCTCAATAACTGCTGATGTAGTACAGGTGCTCCTAGCCCTTTTTGTTATATTGCCCAAGACCAGAAGATCTTTCAAAGGAAACTTTACTTCTTATGAGCTGTTGGAAAGGACAGAGTAGGTAGATCTAAAATTAATCTGTCCCTTTGTCAGAGCTCTTTGACCAAGGGCAGTAATTATCACCATGGGATAGCTGCGGGAGGCTGGAAGAGAAGGGAGAGAAATTTTTTCATGCTGACTTTTTTAGCCTGAAGATTAGGGTTTATATAACAACTTTGTTTGGTAGTCTGAAAAAGACCTTCTGAAATGTGTTCCTCTTAGTCTTACACCTGCCAGCTTTCTTCACTCTTCTTTCCCTAGCCTACTAATAGCAATGGTAAATGCATCCAGAGAAATATGGTTGCTATAAAGTACTGAAGTTTCTGTGTAGCGTGACATGAAATTACTGAATCTGAAATAAAGTATGTGTGTCATTTTTCCAAGGGATTTTTAAAATGTGCCTCTGGATATATGTGAAAATGTAAAATACTGCTCACAAAGAATTAAAGCAGAAAGCATACGCTTCACGAAGGAAAACTGCTTCACTTGTTATAGCTATCTTTTCAAGGCAAAGCAGTCGCACCCTTTGCGTGGCAGGCTGGAAATCTACGTGTCCCCACTGATTTTGCTGTGTTTGCAGTACCTGGTGTGGGAGAGGGCTGGCCATCAGTGCATGAGTGTTTTCTTATGGCCACAATGTTCTGCAGAGCTGACACTGAAGTCAAGCTCAACATTCATCACATCCCATGGCAGTGAGGCTAAATCTGATTCACAAGCAAGATGGTGACAGCTAGGACAAGGAATCGTTTTTAGTTGTAAAACAGGCAATTTTGAGCACATGATTGTGGCAAATAATCCAAACAGCTTCTTATTTAACGAAAGCACTTACCAATGACAGCATCAAAGATGTGGTGTCAAGAGAGAGTGGGTGAAGCCTGGTACTGACCTGTTGCGGGCCCCTGTGGGCTAGGAAAACCAGACTTTAGAAAGGGAGGACTGTCTCAATACTTGCATTAACAATAGAGTGAAAGAAGTCTTTATATTCAGTAACAGGCTTTGTGCAAAGAACTTTTACCCTCTATTCCTGTTTTCCTAGTAAGGTATGAAAGGTTTATTTACCCCAGAAAGAACGTGTTCTCTGTAGGTAGAGCAGGAGTGTAAGGGCTGTCCTGGGACCTCCTTCCCCCCAGTGAGAACAGTGACAGGCACTGCTGCCTGAACTGGCTTTTCCAGTGGAGAAGGACAAAAAGCCAAGTGCGAGTCGTCGTTCCCCCCCCCCACCCCCCCACCCCATCCTGGTACATAGCTCCTTGAGCCTGCCAACAGGTTCCCTCCATGCCAGCTCTCCACGAGCATTCCAAAGTCACAGATACGCTGCAATGGCAAGAGGACAGAGGGAAGCAGGCTCAGCTTCCCCACAACTGATCCACTGGGCTACAGGATGTGGCTGGTACCTGCAATTTGGTGCAAAGCCACCACTCAAGGGTAAAGCAGGTGCTCAGAGAGGAGCTGCAAACAGCTGAAGTTCCTTCAGCCACTCTTCTTCCCTCATCTTCTTTGCCTGCAGTCCCAGGTGTAGCATACCTCAAAGTTGCAACAAGCATGTGGCTCTCTGTAGTATAGGAACTACTGTGAAACTTCTGTATCTGATTGTGTAGAAATGTATGGAGGCATCTGAGATAGGATGTGGGCTACTTCACCATAGCTGACACTCGTATAGGTTCTCTCCATCATCTTCTTAGTAGCAGCTGGTATCTGATACCTGCTGTAGTGTCTGACTAATTGTGGTTAGTGGTGTGTAAACTCTTCAGCTTCTGTGGAGGACAGTGAAATACTATGACTAGATTCTTGTAGATTTATTAATATATCTCACACAGCTAGTAAAATGCCATAAATTATAAAGGCAGGCTTACAGCAGTCTGGTATCAGCAGCGTCTTCTACTGCTGCTGCCATGAAACCGTTTTCTTCTTCTACCCAGCTTCCACAAAAGCCACTTGATATTTGCTGAAGGTGTATTTAATGTTCTAAAATACACTTCCTTTTAAGTGTTTGGTTATTTTTCCACCAAAACACTTATCTAGACATGTGGTGGATTCTTTATTACTTTATGTTTTTAAAGTCTAAAACAGACAAACAAATTAAATAGCTAAGTCTAAAACAGATTATCTGGAAAACGTCCCCCTATTAAGAGGTGACCCTCATAGTGCCTACATCCCCACTTCAGACCACACTTTTTTTTCTTGGCACCTCAAAGAACATATGTTTGGAACCATTTTAGGCAACCAGTCCTACCTCATAGTCAAAACTACTTGGGACGCTGGGCTGAGGTTTTTCTCTGTCTAAGCTCCCAGAGGATTCAGTTTGCTCTCAAAGCATATACATGTACGTCCCAGACCATGCTTTATTAGAAAATCATCCTTAAAATATGTCCAGTGATACACCTCTGATGTTCCTACCTATCCCAGTCATTAGAGTATTTTTCTGGGGACCAAAGGACCTGATTTCAGTGCTGTCCTTGTCAGGAAGGGATTAGACAGAGTCTCCTGCAAGCATGCAGGTCTATTTAGCAGCACCGTGTGGTCACCTTGATGGGAGGATTGCTCTGCTCCTTTTGCTGAAAGGGAGCAACTCTTGTGAGAGGAAGGTAGGGATGAGGGTCTGGGAGAGATGAAGAAAGGAAAATGGGAGCAGGAGACACGGAGCAGCTCTGGGAGGAGTGTTGGGGCCTGTCCCTGGCAGCTCCTTGCAAGGGGAGGGTGGGAAGCCCATGTGCCCTTGTCCCAACAAAGTACCCCAGCAATTGCCAGCAGCCTGCTTTTTCCCCCTGGGACAACAAATGCTGCAGAGAGGATGTGTCAGCTGCAGCATCCTGTGCTGTTTCTCACGTCTGGGCTATCTGACAGCCTCTTCTGAGCTCCACACACCAGGGGGAAGCTACTCACTATAACTGCCTTCTGCAGTGTAATGTCATTATTTACTTTATCATTCATGCACTTGTGTACATTCCTCATATTTTAACTATGGAAACAGAACAAATTAAGTATATTAACCCTCCTTCCCTCCCTCCTGTCATCCAGTTTGCTTCTACAAGGGTTCTTCCCTATTCACGAAGGCTGCTATCCTGTGTTAATAGATCAGCTTTCAGGTGTTTCCATTTACATCTTTTCTTTCCAGTTATGGACTTAGCAATCTATAGGGGAAGCCTATAGAAGCCAGCATGCCCTTGATGCACTGTATAGCAGAGAGTATTGCTTCTATGACTAACTCCTGCGTAAGAACAGACCCGCTTAGTCTGGAGTCATCAACTCTGATTACACTCAGCGTACACAAGCTACCACATGTTTGCTGTCTATGCCTGTAAAAATCATGGGGTGCCGTCTAAGAGTTTGTATTGCTCTGTCATGACTCCTGCTCTCTTTCACTCTGCTCTGGAGAGTCACCAAACCATCCTATGATTCTGTGATTCTGTGAACAAGCAACCTTTTCTTTCTCTGTATGTTCCTCGTGTCTGTGTGCCAATGTCACGTTTTCAGAGTGCAACTTCTGAAATGCCCTCGTAAGCCTGAGCTGGTCCATTGAAGACCATTAAACTCTAATGTGTCTGCCAGCCAAAAGGACACCTCTTTTTCAACCAGTCTCTTCTCCATCTTAAAAGATGTTTTCACAAACAAGTGCATACAGGTATGTGTGGGTACAAAGGCAAGTACACAGCCTGAGACAAAACCGTACATCTGGTCCTCAGCTTGAGTGCCCACCATCTACTTGCACTTGCACTGCTTGGTTCTGGTCCTGTCTGTGATTCAGGCAGGTATGAAAATGCTGCTCTGTGTTTTTTTATCCAAAACCCCTGCTGAAGTCCAGCAATCACTGACACCAAGTGGCGGTCGAGGATAATTACAAATGTTTATAATCTGAGAGTCTTGTTAGCTTGTGGAAACCCAAGTTAAGATGAAGGCTTGCTTTTGAACCCAACAAAGGGAGGACAAGTCAAAACACAACATTGCTTTGGTTAGTCGGGAGAGGGCAGGGATCTGAGAACTGGTATTGAGAAGCATCTCTAAGTTTCTTGCACGAAGGATTCTGAGTCCAGCTGTGCTGCTGTATAGTTTGGGAGTAGACTCAGATGGCAAATCAAGTTCTGACTTTCGGAAACTGCTGTGGACCAGACCTGAAGTTTCCTGCCCCAAGCAGTTTGGATTGGGATAAAATTAAGACTTAAGCAACAGTGACCCCTCTATGTTGGTCTAATACAAACACTGTGCTGCAGGATAAGCCCCTCAGACACACACACCCCAGTAAGGCTCAAGTATCAGTAAAACCCTCTGATGGGTGATCCTGCCTGAGGAAAACAACACCAAAGTTCCAGGTTTGGCTTAATTCCATTCAGCACAGATAATTAACAATTTCTTTATGGTTGGAAGGGGGGGTGAGAGGGCATTATGTGCCTTTTTAATCACAGTGCAAATGCTATTTGTTTCTAAATGCTCGTATAGTCTCGTATTCTGTATGAAACTGTATGGACTATGATGCATCTGCTGAGAAAGTTACCTAGGGTTTGGTTTTTTTTCTTTCTATGCAGCCACTCTCTACAGTGTCTGACTGCATTTAGGGAATGCTTAGGAATAATTGTAAGGAAAAAAAGTCAGATCTCCAGAGAAAGCATGGAGATAAAATCTCTGGATGGCACAGCCTGTCCTAATGACTACAGGAAATGTCACTTTATCAGTGAAAGCATGATTAGGAAACTGAAGCTGTTTTCAGGATATTGATGGTGTTCCCTCCCCACCTTTTGGGGAGCAGGAGGATAAAATCAAAAGAAAAAAGTCATCTAACTTTAATTTTTATTTCTGAAATTCTTTCAAGGGTATTCAGCACAAGGTGAATGTTGAAAGCATGAAACACTTCCAGAGCAGCAAACTTTAATGGTTGCTGACACCACCATAATTTAAACCTTGGGCCTTTGTAAACAGTCTGTACAAAATACCCTGTAAGCAATCTGAGCTTGCTGCAGGGGCTCCAGCACTTTCTGAATGCAAGACTTCATCTGCCTCTTCCCCTTCAGCCTCCATTCCTTTCTGTACTGCTTCTACCCCTTCTGATACACCTTGCAGAGAGATTAGTCCTCCAGCTTTTTTGGCAGTCACCATGGGCCCCTTTGCACTGATATGTATTACAGTAGTATCTCTCAAAGCTTTGTCCATAAACACCACCCCATCACAGGGCATTACCTGTGTAAGAGATCCTCTCTGCTGCAAAGGGTTCAGAGGTGAGGGATGTATCCAGCAAAAAGGGCACCCACAGCTCATGTTAAGGTCTGGCTGGGACTTTAAGCCCAGTAGGGGAGAAGCAGCAGTACACCTTAAATTGGCCAGTTTAGATATAATCAAAAGGAGGAATTTCACTTCCTTGCCTTGAGTTTCATAGGTTTTGTTTTGTGCCTGCTCACCATGTGGGTAGGGATAGTTTTCTATTTCACACTGTATGGAGAGCCAAAATGAAAAGCATGGCTGAAAAAGTGAGAGAAAGGAGTGATGGCCCTTCCCCTACAGTGCACAACACCACTTTCCCTGAATCATCTAGGCTGACAGTACTGGGATGCGAACAAGGGCTCTCATCTTCTCTTGCTCTGCCCCACTGACAGTGAGACCCATTTCATGTTCATGAAGAGCTTTAGGAGAAAATGGTGATGAATCGGGACGTGCTCAAGAAGCTGAAAGATCTGAGCTTTCTCCCAGGCTACACTTCAATAATGAAGGATTTCTCTGCCCATAAAGGGGGAGAAAGCCAGAATCTCTTTTCTGATACTGAAATAAAGCAGCCCCCTTTTAGACCAGTCAGGAAAGTAATTGTTCATTCCTCAGGTCGAGCGGCACATATGCAATCTCTTTGTTAAGTAGCTTTCTAAATTTTTGCTCCTTGGCTCTTGCAGTCGCAGCCTGTGTGACTGCCAGCCCTGAATGCTGGCCAGGAAAACCCACTCCCAGCCCAGAAGGGGCTAAAGCAGCTCACAGAACTTGCAACACAGACACAGCTCTAAATGGGCTGCTGGTTACAGCCACTGGAGGGAAAAGGCGGGGGGGGGGGAAAGATCATGCTTCTCAAAACCAGCTTCTAGAATTCAGTACAGGTCCTCTGGTTATAGAGCATGCAGAAACCTTAATTACAAGAGAAGATCAATGGGTGGAAGAGAAAGAGAAGCCTTAGTGGCTACCTCTGGTAAAGGTAGAGGAGAGATGGGTGAGATGGAGAATGCTTCTTCTTACAAAGTAACTATTAGTCACATGTCAGCCTGCTTTAGGTAAACATGCCCAGCAGTGAGGAAGAACAGGGCAACTAGTTCAAATAAAAGGGAATTATATTTCTGGCAAGCTAAAACCAAAGTCAAATCTCACCGCAATATTGAAATAACTTTGCCTTGAACACCAGTCTTCAGAGTGGAGGGACTGGAGTGAGCCGTGTTGGAGAGTGGGTAACAGATGTCTTGTATCTTGCACCTGTCCCTTCTCTACATGGTCAGATCTGTGACGTGGTAATATGTTTCTAGGATATGGAAGTGTTGTTTAGGTAATCAAAATCTGGTTCCTACCTAAGTTTCAGCTTGCAAAGTCACCATCTGTCTGTAGTTTTCATCTAAAACACCACCATGCCAGCAAAGTAACATTTTATACCAGTTTATACATGGACTTAGGCTGAGAAGAAATGAAGAGTAAGAAGTACTTCTCACATATCATCATCAGTGTTTTGAGAGTCCTGGACTGGAGGCAGTCAAACAACATTGCTCAATTCATTTCCCTTAGAAAATGAGCATGCTTTCACATTCCTGGACAGCAAATGACAGGACGCATTGGCTCATACAGAGCTAGTCTGTAATTTTACCATGACTGGCTGAAGAACTTGGAAATAAGAAGTGTTTTTCTGCATGGGCCCTGCTGAAACATGACCCTGGAAGCTTGTCCAGCCAACAGCCGTGATTCACACTTTTCTTTCTGTACCTTTGCTTCTTTGTCATTCCAAGGGTGGGTCTTATCTGCCTGCTTGATAGCTTCAAGGCTGGAAAAGGCCTTGGCTGAGTTGAGGGTATCTGCCTCAAAAGCAAATCATAATACCGAGTTAAGAAACAGGCAACCTTTGATGGTTGTGCTGTACCTTGATTGCAAGGGTGTTCTTGATTTTGTGTACTGAGCATCTCAGGCCAGTGGCTAAAGAACCAGGCTGCTAGGCATCACATTCAGGACAAGCAGAAGGGGCCAGAGGCAATTTCTCTGCATGGTTCATCTTCCTAACATAAAGTATGACTGGATCCTACCTTCTGTGACCACAAAATAACTCCTGTTTAGACTCCCAGCCTCTATTACATTGGGGAGATGTAAAATGAAAAGATGGTTATTTCACATAGGATCAGAAAAAGTGAGCCTGCAAGATCCCTGATGCAGAACACCAGTTTTGAGGCTGTTAAACTACTCTAGGGATTACATGCACTTAAGACCTTGTTCTTTCTCACATGAAGGGTTTTGAAGTTTTTGCCTCCTACTGCGCAAGAGAAGAGCTGCTTGCTGGGTATTGACTTGTGAACGGATCCATGGGCAGACACTCAGCCTGCAGTTTAGCAGTTGGATTTTAATCTTTACTCTGGTTAATCCTTACACAAAGCAGAACAGCTCTAACGACAGATGATAAACATGACAGTGAGTGAACCCCTGCACTTCAGCAGCTGAGTCCTTGTTTGGGATTCACCATGCAGAAGAGCAACTTGAACTATCCTCCTCCATGCATTAAACGAGTATTATGCCCTGCTGGGCTCTTCTGAAATACAGCTGTGTCTCTCTGACCAGAAATTTTGTCACGGCTCTGAGAAGATATCCCATGCAGTCAGTATTTTCTTCTTGCTTTGTCCCGACGCTGCTGGTCCAGATGCGCAGTGTTAGCACGTCAGGACTCAGTAGCGGAGAACATTCCATTCCTGCTGTCCTCGTCAGGACCACAAAACTGGAATGATAATTAAAAAAAATTGCTTTGGCTCAGACCTCAAGTTTCAATGGTGCTTGAATTTTCAGCAAACCAGGAACCCTGCCCTTGACTGAATGGTTTATCCTGTTTCCCTATGTGTTTTTTTATGAGCACCACTGATTCAACACAGGGGATGGTACATCTCCCGCGCCAGCCTCCAGAGCAGAAGCCACAGGGGTTGTATGGGGAGGGGAAGTGGTATTTTACATCCTTATGTCTAACTCAGGGCAGGGTTTCCAACCAAAGCAAGTCTGCACAGTGCTCCCCAGCCACATGCAGTAGAATCAGTGGGGATAGAGCACTTACAGTGTGTGTGTTGTCCCCCTGGTATTTGACATATAGCATTGCATATCTATTGGAGGAGGGAAAATAAGATGGATTTGCCATTCCCAGACTCTTGGGTTGTTTGGTGGGACAAACCAGCTCAGCAGCTGGCACACCTCTGATGTCCTCAGTTCCCTCTGGATTAAATGTACCTTGAAAAGGTAAAAAAAATGATCTCATCACTTCCAAAATTTTCACTTCACGTTGCTAATTCTTTTAGGTTGACAAAAACTGCTGTGGTGCTCTCTCTCCTGTCTTTTTTTGCTTCTTCTTGGCAAACAAATGAGGTGTGGGGGGGGAATCTCTCAGCCGACTATGACTCTACACACAAGGCTGGGGTAAGATCTGGAGGACAAGCAGTGAGAAAGACCATCTGCAATGACACACATTAATGGAGAGTGTGCATACAAGTGACTGAAGGAAGGTTTTCTTTTTTTGTTATTTTCCTTCTGACCCTGCTCAGTGCGCTACATTAAGCTATGCTTGGGAGGAGGGAAAGAAAGCAAAAGGATCCTCTATCTAAGGTTTAGAGCTGGGAGGCAGCTTGGGGGTTCTGCAGGCATGGAGCTCCATGGGGTGACTAGGGAGCATTCAGGAGGTGGCTTTGCATGCTCAACTTCTTCAGCATACTAACCTGTGTCCACTGGCTAGTCTTCATGAAGCATTTAATTCTGTAGTTTTGGAGCTGTTGAAAAAGCAAAGGGAAGATTTATAACAACATTTGCTAACTCTAGGCCAACTGGTTTGGCACAGGAAAGAACTATGTTTTTCAGAACAGCTTTTCAACATTCCACTGTTAGCTAAAATGTATGAAAATTACAGTTTTGAAATGACCAGATGTTTTTGCCGAGAAAGAAATAGATGACCTAAAAGGGGAAGATGAGGCCTGAGCTCGGGCTTCTATGCTACAACTGTCAACTTTTCAGCTAATGTATGACCTACTACCATCTAAAACTACTAAATTCATGTGATTAATGCTGCTAAATTGCAGCCACAGTATATTTATAATTTTCGCCGTCAGCTTGATACCATTTGTGCAGCATCACTATAAAAGGTGAAGGAGAGAAAAGGCGATTAATCTGGTGTCCTTGTGCAGAACATTATGGCATAGCTCTTCTCAAAGCAGAAGCTTTCAAGTGAAATAAACTAATGGCTTCATCTGTTTCATTTCCAGCTCTATTTTTTTTTTTAAACCAGAGCAGCAGATCCTTTCCATGTTGTCTGCTTTTCTAGACAGAGAATGAGACAAGAAACTTTCTTGCTTTCAGCTTCGAATTATTCACTACGACATGACCATCCAGAACTTTATTCATGCGACTTATCAAAGCACAGGGATCTTATTTTTGGCCACCCATAATAATCTAATTGAACTGGCCTGTGTTAAAAATCTGTGCTGGATTGATGGGATGCTTCAGATGCTTTTCTTTTTGCTCTGCTGAGCAGTTACCAGTTAAATGAGATTAAGAACAAAGAGAAGGACTCTGGACAGAGATGCGATGGTGTTGGATTGTAATCTTCCTCCTCTACTTTATAGCCATTGTTTAAGGCTGAAGAAAAATCAAGTAATAGAAAAGCTCTTCTCCTTCAAAGAAGGCATCTGTTAAGATGGGGGAGGGGGTGGGAGGTAAATGAAGATGGTGGAGGAATTATTGAAACTATAATTACTGCTGTGCAATGTCATTCTCCAGTAAAAAAGAGCCAGTTTTCCTTTGCAAGGCCCAGCTGACTGCCTCCATGCCAAGTTACCAAGTGTTCTTGTGTTGTGACCATTACACTATTGGTGAGAGCATGAGCACCCTAGATCTCTTTTACCATCCCCCAAGAGGTCCTGATCCTACAAGGCACAGCTCACTCTGCTCCAGGCAACGGCAGGAGAAGCCAGGAGCAGTCAGCACTGTGGGGATCAAGCCCATAAAGCTGCTGCTTCTGCTCCTGAAAAAGTGTCATCAGCTGGCTCTGCCCTTCTAAGAGAGCTAACAAAAAAGACTACTTAAAAATCTGTTTAAAATCATGTATTCTCTGCTTTAGGTTTTGCTAAGCTCATTATAGAAGTGGAATGAAATTCCACAGAACGTTTAACATTTTTCTTGTTCTTATTTTTTTAGCTTTTCCAACCTAATAGAGAATGAATGATCCCACTGGTGATCTGAGAGGGACGAGGTGTAGGAATCACAGCAGCCTGAGCACCATAGCAATACTGTGACTACCAGTTTGGCTACTTCATTGTGCAGGCTGATCCAAGGAGGGATTAAGAGGATTTTGTTTTCCATTTTTTAAGTTGAATGGGCTGGGATGAAAGCCTTTTACTGCATTTCTGAACAAGTCAGGGTATTTAGAAAAGCAGTAACAATGGGCTGCGCCAGAGCTGGACTTTGAGCAATATAAAATCATTTACCATATACATATATATATATACACACATATATAATCATTTACCATCACTGGCCATATGAAACCACCCAACTTTCCCCTCCTTGATTCTTTAGTGGTCACTGATGGCCTCCCTCCCATCTTTCTCTGTTCCTTACAGCCTTCTGCAGGGAGCCACCCAGCCGCTGTCTGTCAAGTAGTGGGAAAAACACAGCCCTGGAACATCTGATTGCCAGGACGTGTTAAAGTCTGAGGGGTGTGTGATGGCTCAGATCAACTACGAATCAAACATAAACCGCAGCTTAAATTTAAGTTGACCTTCACCTTCTGACAGGTTTGAAAATGATTGATTGCCTTTCATTTTTCTCCTCCCTCCCCCGCCTTTCCCTACAGATTCATAATTAAGGGCAGAAGCAAAGGGAACAACTAATTGTTATCATCAGTTTGTATTTCCAGACTAAGAAACTTCAGTCCAGGGAAATGTTGTCCAAATGTTATGCTAAACTGACCCATGGCCAGGAATTTTCAACAGCACGCTCATTGGTAACCTACATGCATCAAATCATCCACATTTTTCCCTTTTATCACCTACCACTTGTGACTGAAGACTGTTCAGCTCTTGACAAAAGCTTCTGCTGAAAGACAGTATTTGCCTTTTCCACTAGCAAGGGGAGTGCAGGTGAGGAGGGAGTAAGCCTTCTGTTTAATGACTGATACATCTTTTTGGATTACTGACTTGCAGTATCTGCCACTGCAGCCAGCTGCAGACTGTTGACATATTTGCAAGCCCAAGACCTCTGTACCTCAAAGGTATTAGCTTTTGTGACCCTCTGAAGGCTACTGCCACCTTATTTAGAGAACTTCACCCATGTACGTGCTGTTTGATATGTACTTGTTCTATGCAATTAAAGCAATGTAACTACAAAGCTCTCAATTGGGCAGTTTTACAGGACTGAGTAACAAGGCTGTACAAATGACTGGCAATGATGAACATACTTTTGGCTAAGCTCAGGTGCTCAGTTTGGCAGATTGAAAAGGGAAAATGAACCCCTTGATTTGGATCAAGCAAAACTGTGTCCAATTTGTGATTAAACATCAACTGCAACTCCTCCACAGGCACATGTGGAAAAGAAGGTTCATTAGCTGGCTCCCAGAAGGGAAGAGAAGGTGGGTTTGTCTTTTTTTCCTCCCTTCCCCTGTCAGTAGCCCAGCAGTCATCTCAGCTGGCTTATGTTTTGAAAGACTCAACTTCAAATCTTGCCTGTCTGATTTGGAGGGATCACAGGGTTACCCCAGCTTTTAGCTTCTCTCACAAGGAATACCTGACATCTATACCAAGCAGTTATTTTACATAGTGTACCTTTAAGTCATCTTGCAACAGGCTGTTTCTCCTGCTTGTGGCCCACCCTGGGAACCACTCCAGTCCAGCACATGTGGACACAGGCCAACAAACTGAAGGAGTGTTTCTGCTTTAGGCACTAGCAGCAACAACACAGGCCAATAAATCTATCCTTTACAGACGCAAAATAGTCCAGAAAAGTCTGTACAAAATCTTATCTCAAAGTAGGTCACCACTAGGTTGATGAGCAGATGTATCAAAGACCATTTTTGTGCTTAATTGTGTTCATCAGAAATATACCAGATTGAACAAATGGAAAGTTTTTATTAATATGTAGATAGGTAAGGTATCACAAAGACAATACATGCTGCCAGAAATCTCATGTAATAATTGGGAAGCACATTACACCTCTGAATGAAGCATGGCTATTAGTATTCACACACGTAACAGTGTCTGAGTTTATAATTAAAGAGCATAAATCATTATGTAGCCAAAGTCATAAAGTACATGCAAGCTACTAACCTAGAGGCATTCCTAATTGACAGGCATCGTTCACAAATTTACTTTGAAAACTGGCTATCTGTAAATAGCAGAAATTTCTTCTACTGGCTGAGATCAAGCATAGAGCTGAATCCCATATGTGTATTTGTGTGTGTACCCACACATGCAAACATTTATACATGCATGTGTACATATTTATAAATCCTAAGACCACCCAAGATACTTTTTGCTGCTGAAGTTTTCTAAAGCTAATTTAGATTTTCCTCTAAATGTGAAATTTCCTCCATCATGATGTGATGAATAATAAACAAAGCACTTTAAATCATTACCAGAATAATCCATTACCATTCAATGTTTTGAATACTCTCCACAGTTTTAAAGAAACATCTAGTATATTATGACTGAAACATTTAAATTCAGCCTATGGTTCAGTACATCTGGAAGCCAACATTTAGTAATTCTGATAACATACAAATGAATTCCAAACGAAGACTTAGTGTAGTCAGATTACTCTGTGTGAATGAGATTATAATTATAAAAACATACATATATATAGTTAGAAGACTATATACAAATAAATCTCAATAAATTGTGTCAAAATGTAAATCTTTTTCATGCATTCTTTGGAACAACCCATACAAACTTCAGCTGTGAGCTTGATCTCAGCCCATAGAAGAGATTTGTTGATACTCTAGAGTAGCCAGTTTTCACAGTTCTCATTTCCAGACTTCTGCCAAGGAATAAATTGCACCTGACAATTGCTACTCATTTGATGTATTTCAAAATTACGTTTTTCAGAAGTCCAATTAAGCTTGTGAAGTGAAAACAATGGTACCTTCTCATTAATCCAGATTACAGTTTTCACTGGGGGCATTTCTAGTTGGGTGTTTTGGGGACACTGTTTTTTTAATGTTATGCATGATAAGTAAAATCAACAAGATGCACAACTGGCTGTGATTCTCCTGAAGACAGAAAAGCTTACTTCACCAGCCAGTGGAAAGTCCAAGACATTTCTGGGAAGACAGTGTAAAGTTAATTATAACCTTAGAAGTAATTCCATAACATTTAAGTGGTTCTGTGAAACATAAAATAATTATGCCTATTCTCAATATTAATTTTAACCCTTTAGAATATTTTTAAGTACCTATATGTGTTTGCTGGTTTCAGTTTCCCTTGTTTTGCATTTTAAGTCCTTGGCTGAGGTTTTGAGGAGAAAGATTCAATCCCATCACTGAATGTGTTCTTTTCTTTTTTTCAAACCAAAAGACTAAATCCCCATCCCTCTCAAATCACTGAAGGTTTAACTTCTAGGCCACAATCTGCAAGCAGTGTGTTTGCTGTTAATCGCTTTCTCTTGGGTGTCTGTTGTTTTGGTTTTGGTTGTAGGCAGGGGGACAGTCATAAATCAGACCTTGCCTGGTGCTGTCCAAGGTAACAGCATCCTCCCACCACTCAGCTGCACCCAAGGCTGTTCCACGACACGGCACAGCTGTGTGCTACACTGCCAACACGAGGGAGAGGGTTACTTCATCAGCAACACCTTCCATTGTTTTTGAAACTTCGGTATCAAAGTCATGACTGGAAACCTATTCCTCAGTTCTAAAGGCAAGATGACACGCACCACCTTTTGAACCTCTGTGAATCTCACCAGACTCCCTCAGAATAACCCAAACCAAACAAAGGTTAATATCTGTGTTTGAAAAACCTATGCAATTTTGGCCATTGCCTAATCTCAGTCAGTTAAAATGCATTCTACGCCATTTTTAAGCTTCTTTAGACTGCCCAGAAACAAACCTCTCTGCTGCCCCAGTAAATCTGGCAAGTTTGAAAGCAAAGTTAAAATTACAGCGACACAAAAGTTGCATTTTTAACAGAGACTGCATGCAGCCACAGAGATCTAGTTGGCAGAAGGGAGAAAAAGAGATCTGTGTCTGTGCTCACATACACCTTCACTGTTTCAGGCAATGTATATTTTCCCTTGTGAATAGCTATAAAGTTATTGTAGCATTAAAGCTGGATAGACCTACAGTAATGGTATTTCCTGACATTTCCAAATGCTAAAAGGTCAAAAAAAACCGAACTCATGGAAATAATCTCTTGTCATGATATTCTATAGAATGAATTAAATAAACATTTCCTATTTTTTCTCCCTTCTCCTGTCATTCAATGTAAAAATCTAAACTATGACATCAAAACAGCATGAAACCAGTAAGAGCTGTAATTAAAGAGGAATTCAATGAAAGCAGTCTATTCTGTTTCTGTCAGATCCACTTTTTCTTCACTTACTAAGGAATTAATGAAGTCCAAGTAGTAACCACTGACACAACCATGAATCTGTCCAGAGAAAGTCTTCCTCAGAAGGGAGCTTCTAGTAGCAAGACTCACTCATTCCCAATCGGTAGGTAGTCTGGTGTCCCCCAAGGCAGTAATGTTTACTGCCTTTGCTTTGCAGGCTGTGCAAGAGTACTGGGAACTCCAGTGAAGCACTGCCTTATACATACCAACAAGCCCATCAACAGTAAATTTTCAACTGCTTTTTGAAACCATACCAGGATCTAGCTGCTCCTAACATCAGCCTTAATCTGTATAGGTCACCCAGTAATAGACAGCTCAGTGCTGGGATGCTCAGTGAGCAATTTCACTGCCTGCTTATCTGGACCAAGAGAGAAATGCAGCTATTTTTGCAGCATGGATCTGAGACTTCAGCTCTGCACAGTGGCTGCCCTTTCTTAATAGCTTTTTCTATTGCCAGACAGCATGGGTTATGTATTCAGTGCCTTAAGCTGTAAATGCTACTTCATGTAAAATTCTTGATGGGCACAGTGATGATCTGCCAGAGAAAAACTGGGCTATAACAGCAATGTTGTGACTTATAAGACCTGATACTGTGGCCCTCAGTCATCTGGTAGTCTGGAACAAGGAAAAAACTAACGTAACAGATTCAGTGAAGATCTGTCAATAAAGTTTGAAACAGACTGTTAGGAGTCTGTTGGCTTCCCACAAAAAACATGACACTTCAAAGCTGCCTTAGGATGGGTAAAGAACAGTACCCTTCTTCTTAATGAGGCTGAAGGACTTTGAACAGAAGACATCCACTGCATCTGCAAGAGAAGTGGAGATACATAGTGGCTAGAAAGACTGAGGGGCTGATCTGGTGTTACACCTGGAGACTCTGTTGTTCAGAAGTATACAGACATAATATGAGCTTGTATAGGACTACAATAGCAAGAAAGGGTAAGGAAGAACATATATTTATGAAAGCTCCTCAGCTTGGGCCATTGGTATCACTACTGCTTGGGTCCAGTGAAGTTCAGGGTGGAAGACCCAGCCTTTCCCTGGGTCAACCACAGATGCCACTTAGGTTTTTTTAGAGACCCATACAGAGAAACCTACCCCCATTACTTCTTTATTGCTTTGGAATTCCATCACCAACATTTTAATACCCAGTTCTTGTTGTCCCTATCCCACTTTTCCATCTTTCACTCTTGATTGACCTTAATTCACCTGAAAATGATGACAATAGACAGGAAAACGCATCAGGAAGGCTTGCATTAAGTGCAGGTACTGAGAGCCATGGATGTGGCCACCAACAGAATTCAGAGTAGTGATCTGTGGTGAGAACAGTGAGACAAGGCCCCAGCACTATCAGTCCTGTGTTGCAATGACATCTGACAATAACAACCACACAGAGGGATGTGATTGCCTGACAGAAACTAAGAGGCAGTAGCAAACCAAACCTCCAGTCAGAAAATCACTGCTATGAGAGCGCTAACTAGTAGTCCTGAGGAAGGAAGTAGTTCTGCCAAAGTCAGTGAAAGAGAGACTCTTCGAGGTGTCTTCTGCTGCCGGTTGCTGGAAAAGCTTCCTGTGCTTTCTCTGCATTTAAATAAGTAAATCAGACTGCACCAAGGATGCTCCTCACTCCATCTCTAGTTTCTTTCTTCTGCAGTGAATAACTTGCCAGAGCCCGGTCAAAAGGGAGGCTGGTGGAGCTGCTCTGATAAAGAAGGGGAAGAGTGGTTTCGGTAGGAAGCTTGCCAGACTTGTCAAGGAAGTTTTAAACTAGATGTGTTGGGGGAGGGGGGCATCATTCCATCCCAACACACCCAGTCAGTTTCCAGCACGTAAAATAAGTGCTCAGAGCAATGTAGAGATATTCCAGCTGCTCCAGCCAATGATCTGGCTTCATTTGGAGCTCGGCCTCTATACAAACACCCATAGCATGGGGAGCAAACAAGAGGAATTAGAGATGTGTGCACGTCTACGGGGGTATGATATAATAGGCATCTCAGAAACATGGTGGGATGGCTTCTATAACGGGAGTGATGGAATGGAAGGTTACAGACTCTTTAGAAAAGACAGGCCCGGCAGGTGGGGAGGGGTGTTAATCTTTATGTTAGGGATAGGCTGGAGAGTATGGAACTTTGTCTGGGGACAGGTGAGCAGTTAACAGAGAGCTTCTGGGTCAGGGTTAAAGGGAGAACAGCTATGGGGGACACTATTGTGGGGATCTGTTACAGACTGCCTTACCAAGAAGAACCTGCAGATGAAGCACTCTACAGACAGATAGGAACAGCCTCACACTTGCAGGCCCTTGTTCTCATGGGGGACTTCAACCACCCTGATATCTGTTGGAGGGACGGTATAAGCAATCCAGGAGGTTCCTTGATTGTGTTGAAGACAACTCCCTTCTGCAAGTAATAGAGGAACCGACAAGGACAGGTGTCATGCTTGACCTCGTGCTCACCAGCACAAAAGGGCTCATTGGAAATGTGATGCTCCAGGGCAGCCTTGGACGCAGCGATCACGAGATGGTCAAATTCGAGATCCTCAGGACAGTGAGAAGAGCGTGCAGCAAGCTCACTGCCCTGGACTTCAAGAGAGCGGACTTTGGCCTCTTCAGGAACCTGCTTAGTAAGGTTCCATGGGAACCTAGAGGGCAGGGGGGCTCAAGACTGCTGGTTGATATTCAAGGATGACTTACTGCAAGCTCAGGAGTGTTGCATCCCAACTAGAAGGAAGTGGAGCAGGAGGGCCAGGAGACCTCCTTGCATAGAAAAGGAGCTGCTGAGGAAAATTCAAATGAAAAAAGAGGCTTATAGAAGGTGGAAACAAGGACAGGCGGCCTGGGAAGAATACAGGGATGTTGTCCGGGAAGCTAGGGATGAGGTTAGGAAAGCTAAGGGGAAGTAAGAAATAAATTTGGCAAAGGATGTTAAGGATAACAGGAAGGGATTCTGTAGGTATGCAGCGATTAAAAAACAGACTAGGGACAACGTAGCCCCCCTCTGGAAGCTACCAGGATAACTAGCTACCCTGGATTTGGAGAAGATTGAGGTTCTGAATGACTTCTTTGCTTTGGTCTTCACTGGCAAAGGTTCTGACTGCACCACCCAAGTCTTGGAAGTCAGACACAGGGAATGTGAGAATGCAGACCTTGGGCCCACTATAGGAGAGGATCTGGTTTTGGACCATCTTAAGAACCTGAACGTGCACAAGTCCATGGGACCTGATAAAATCCATTCGCAGGTCCTGAAGGAGCTGGCGATTGAAGTTGCTAACCCACCGTCCGTCATATTTGAAAAATCATGGCAGTCAGGTGAAGTTCCCGAAGACTGTAAAAAGGGAAATATATAACCAATCTCTTCCGTTCAATTCCATTCCATTTTATTGCCTTCCATTCCCTGCACTCACAAGTTGTACAAGGAGAAGATCCTTATTTACCTGAAGTGCCAAGGGAATTTCAGCACCAAAACCACTTTCAAAGACACGACTCAGAATGGTTACGGGTAGAAAGAGTATTTTATTTATTTCTAAATAAAGTTATTTGATTTACTTTAGCTAATTTTAGTCTGGTTTAGTTCAGACCCTTCAGTTTAGCTGGAAAAACCCTCCCTTGCAGCCTGACAAAGGAAAGCCGGGGCAGGAGCGGTGCCGTGGTGGTGCGAGAGCAGTGCGAGAAGAACCCGGCCAGAAAGGGCCAGGGAAGACCTGACTCGGGGCGGTGCTCAATGCTGCAGAGGACAGCAGCAAGTCCCGGGGCCACGCTGGGGCCAGCCTGGGAGTGCTGAAGGCTGCCTCCCCCCGGATGCGGGGCACGAGGGCCTCCTGCGTGGAGCACGAGCAGCTGCCTTTGGGACACCGTGACCCAAAGGAGCCCCATGAAGGGGCTGTGCTCGGCTGCAGAGGAAGGCAAAAAACCCCAGCGACGCTTGCTAGTGCAGCCTGGGGGGAAAAAAGCCCTTCCTCCCCCAGCTGCAGGACACGAGGGGCCACCTTCGTGGAGCATGAGCACCAGGCGATAACGCAGCCGGAATGGACTGAGGAGCCCTGACAAGTGGTCTTGCTCAGTGCTCAGAGGAAGGCAAAAAACCCCCGGGGACCGGTGCCAATCTGCCCCGGGGGAAAATTCCTTCCTGACCCCAGTGCTGGCGATCGGCTACTCCCTGAGCATGGAGCAAGACCTGCTCCCGGTCCACACGCTGGGTACGCCTCTACGGGGACAAGGGGACACTGGCCCTGCTTTTTCTGCTTCCACCTGAAGCCATCTCAGGGGCTTCCAAGAGCAGCAAAATGCCATTGGCCTGATGAATCCTCGGAGCACGAATCCTTCCTGTGCTTGGCAGTGGGGGAGACACTGAGCCACCTGGGCATCCTTTCTCTTCTGGCTACTGCCACTCTGTCCCCAGGAGGTGAGGACGGCGAGCTCCCTGACAGCCAAAGCAGGATCCCTCGGTGATGCTTTGAGCGTGGCCCCTCCAGGAGCTGGAACCGCAGCACAGAACCTCCTGCAGCTTTGCAGCTTCAAGTGTTCCCTCCCTCAGTTCCCCCCTCACCTAATTCCCTGGTGCCCAGGAGATGAGGGCGGCAAGCTCCTCAGTGACTGAGGCAGGATTTCCATCCATCCATCCATCCAATGGGCTTTGAGCGTGGCCCCTCCAGGAGCTGGAACCACAGCACAGAACCTCCTGCAGCTTCGCAGCTTCAGGTGTTCCCTCCCTCAGTCCTCCCCTCACCTAATTCCCTGGTGCCCAGGAGATGAGGACGGCAAGCTCCTCAGTGACTGAGGCAGGATTTCCATCCATCCATCCATCCAATGGGCTTTGAGCGTGGCCCCTCCAGAAGCTGGAACTGCAGCACAGAACCTCCTGCAGCTTTGCAGCTTCAAGTGTTCCCTCCCTCAGTTCCCCCCTCACCTAATTCCCTGGTGCCCAGGAGATGAGGGCGGCAAGCTCCTCAGTGACTGAGGCAGGATTTCCATCCATCCATCTATCCGATGAGCTTTGAGCGTGGCCCCTCCAGGAGCTGGAACTGCAGCACAGAACCTCCTGCAGCTTTGCAGCTTCAGGTGTTCCCTCCCTCAGTTCCCCCCTCACCTAATTCCCTGGTGCCCAGGAGATGAGGACGGCAAGCTCCTCAGTGACTGAGGCAGGATTTCCATCCATCCATCTATCCGATGAGCTTTGAGCGTGGCCCCTCCAGGAGCTGGAACTGCAGCAGAGAACCTCCTGCAGCTTCGCAGCTTCAGGTGTTCCCTCCCTCAGTTCCCCCCTCACCTAATTCCCTGGTGCCCAGGAGATGAGGGCGGCAAGCTCCTCAGTGACTGAGGCAGGATTTCCATCCATCCATCCATCCAATGGGCTTTGAGCGTGGCCCCTCCAGAAGCTGGAAATGCAGCACAGAACCTCCTGCAGCTTTGCAGCTTCAAGTGTTCCCTCCCTCAGTTCTCCCCTCACCTAATTCCCTGGTGCCCAGGAGATGAGGGCGGCAAGCTCCCCAGTGAATGAGGCAGGATTTCCATCCATCCATCTATCCGATGAGCTTTGAGCGTGGCCCCTCCAGGAGCTGGAACTGCAGCAGAGAAGCTCCTGCAGCTTCGCAGCTTCAGGTGTTCCCTCCCTCAGTCCTCCCCTCACCTAATTCCCTGGTGCCCAGGAGATGAGGGCGGCAAGCTCCTCAGTGACTGAGGCAGGATTTCCATCCATCCATCCAATGGGCTTTGAGCGTGGCCCCTCCAGGAGCTGGAACTGCAGCAGAGAAGCTCCTGCAGCTTCCTGCAGCTTCAAGGGTTGCCTCCATCAACCCCCTCCCCCCGCCAGGAATTCCCCCGGTGCCCCAAGGACCGCCTCTCGCATGCCCTCAGGCTGCCAGCTCTGGCAGTGGGGCAGGGGAGGGCGCTGGACTCATACTGCCCCAGGGCATTGTGATGCTGCGTGGCCGGGTGCTGGCACTGTGACACAGGGGTGACGGTGCCCCTGCAGCCCTGCCCACCGCAGCCCTGCTGCTGCTGCTGCTGCTGCCCCTTCACCCAGCATCCCTTGGAGAAAGGCCTTTGTGGTGCCGGCCCTGAGGCAGCGCCTGTGCCCGGGAGGCCCAGGGGGGATGTCCCTACCCACAGTGGCCACACACTGGGCATCGCTGCGGGGTGTCCCTGTAAATAAATCTCTATCTTCATACTGCGTCCTTAAAGGCTTTTAGACCACGTACAGTCATTTGATTGCCAAAGTGGTGCTGGTATCTCTGTACTGTCTAAGGTGTGCCCCCCTCAGGCTGTACAACCCCACCAGTAAGTTATATTCCCAAATAGCATAACAATCACCAACCTTGTCTGGAGTACAGCCTATTTGATACTAAAATTTTGTTTCGATGTCATGTTTTGTATGGGTGGGACCATAACTTGTCTTTGGCTCTCTACTTTTATCATTAGTGATGCTACTCTTGTCCCACCTGTGAAACAGGGCCTTCAAACTGTTCTCCTAAACAGAAGTTATTTGCCACACTGGCTTTGGCACTTCCTGATCTTCTAGACATCCAAAAAGTGATGTTTTAACTGGTTTCCATACACAGAAAATACACAAAACCCATACAGTGGCTGCATCGTACAGTGTTACCTCTGTCACCCTCTCTGTCCTGGGGTAACTTTTTCCTCTGGAGGACAAATTATCTTTGCAAACAATTGGAATAAGGCACTCTTACTTCTTAGACCCACAGCTTTCAGCTGCACAGTAGCACACACTTAATCTGTGTGTGGAGGATTACACTTCCCCACCTTTTACCAGACACATAGGCTCATTTACCTTATGGAAAAAAAGCAAGAGTCTGATAATGTAACAGCGCAGAGCATAACTGCTAGTTAGATCTTCAAACACACCCAATATTCCCCAGTTCAGAGGATGACACATAAGGTTCTGAGGACAGATTAGGGTCAACTGCAGGAAGTTCCATCCCAAACGTTCTTTCCAGGACCTGGACCCAGAATGAACACGGTAGGAAAAGCCTTCCTAATAAGTCAAACTCTTTCTTTCACTAAATAAAACAAACATTTTTCTAACCTGTATTGTTTCTGGCTCTGCTCACAGCTCGGCCCCTTACTGCAGCTTAGTTCAAAATTCCTTGCTGGGTGTTTGGCAGAGTGAGTATGATCTATAGCGTGACCTTGCAATGCAGTGCACCTCTGTCATTCTGTATAATGCACTGTAAAGCATAGCTTTCATTGGAAATGAAACTGCATAGATAAACGCTCTTATTTTAATATGAAGTAAAACGTTTTGCATTACAAATGTGCAGACTGAGGTTGGGAGAAATTAGTTACTAGAGAGCCAAATATCAGCCTGCAATGTGTCTATATTACTTTGATCCTTTTAAAACATAGCCATTGTCTAATAATCATTTCAGTTTTGTGGTCTCTCATTAGGAGGAAGATTTGTTTGCATACTATAGAGAGCTGAAAGGGATTAAACTCTTCTCTGGGGCTCTTGTCGTCAGTGTGAGCTCCAGCCCTCTGCTCCATCACAGTGACTATGAACAGTCACTGGTTACATGGAGTAAGGAAAAAGCATGGTGAATCCAGTTCTGCAAAGGCAATCAAAGATAAGATGGGCTTTAGTTATTTCAGCGGAATCTCTTTGTCTCTACCATAGTAGCTTTTTTTACTTTTGTTATGTATGAAGAAAGATTAAGCTGCCAGCTTGTTGAAAAACAATGTAGCTAACGCATGCACCCTAACACATGCTTTAATGTCATCCTCCTTCAGTTCGTTATTGGTTGAATCATCACCATCTCTTCAGAATTAAAGGCTGACTGCCACCTGTCCTCTTAAAATGAATATGGACAAAATTCATAGGCATCAGCCTTGAATACCACATGGCATGAGAGGTGACAGCAATAATCATCGGTCTGGAAGGAGGCATCACAGTCAGGCTACCCACGGTTAGCTAGTATTATTCCAAGGTGTCATTTTGAGAGAGGATATACCTGTCCTGGTCATCAGCTATGTAAAATGCTTGGATCATTAGGCTAGCTCTGGCAGTATCTTGCTGGTTGGGTTGGTTTTTCAGTAATATACTCACAGCCGCTCAGTCAAATACTTGTGCCAGAAGTTTCACCCACAGAAAACACTGCTCCTCCCTTCTGAACCCCTCAGTGCTTTGCTTAACAGTTGCAGCACCACAACTGACACCCCTCAGAGAGCCAGCACCAGGATTCCAACCTGCTTTTTGCAGCAAACCAGCTCCAGGGAGGTTGTTTGCTCCAGAAAATATGCCCCAAAACAAAAGTAAGAGGGAACATAATGAAAAATGCAGAGCCACAGGATAGCAAGTACAGCTGCTTTTTCCCCTCCTCCATTACTTCGAGGCTATCTCTGCAATATGGATTTCATTAATGGCTCAGAGACAACACTGCAGAACTACAAGCTCCATATGTTATTGGAAAAGCCACCCCATGACTTTTTTATTGCCTTTTCTTTTTTTTAATAGTTTTTAAAACCAACTTAAAAAAATGATTATTCAGTACATTCTAACACTGCCAGCAATAGCAGTGAGTATATGCATGCACACATAACAAACAGCAACTACTTTCTGTGCAAATTTCCCCAAAACAGAAAAGGGCAAAAGTATGATACATAAGCTGTGTTTCAGCAGCAGAATACAGCTCTAGAATTTGCTCGGCTGAAAGGTCTCTGGATCAGGGTCAGTCACTTCGTCTGTGGTTACACACAGATGATGGAGCCCAAGTACTCTATCCAGAGTTTTCTACTAAATCACACATACAATTATTTCACAGTGCCATTGTATTGGGAAGTCAGCTATCATAACAATGAAGCATAATGCTGTCAAAATATGGATTTCACCTTAAAGAAAGTTTTGAACCTGGCCAATTATCAATGTTTCAATAAAGCAATTACATGAAACCAGAGTGGAAACAAGACATCAGAGTTCTGAAACAAGCTGTGAGACACCAATTAGCACTTGAGGCTGCAGTACAGCTGGCCTCACCATTGACCTTGCAGTTTAAGTGACTGCTGCACCCATCACAGCTAAGGCTGGCGGTGGTTACAGAGGAGGGTCTTCGGTGTGACACCAATGCCAGGCTCAACCTCTCCCTTTGATCATACAGCTTTAACTGTCGCTATGCCCCACTGCACACCCGGAGCTCCAGGACACCCAGAGCTCCACAACTCAAACAGGTGGTTTTTTCACATCTCACAAAAGAAAATGGTTTTAGAAAGCCTGAGTTGGCTAGTCATGAACAAAACTGCCTGGTGTGCAGCAGGATACCATGTTCTCAGCCAGCCACAGTCTGCCTCAGTTGCCTTCAACATCACTGAGGGTACCCAGCTTCTCCCATTAAGCGTTCAGGAAAGCAGAACAGGGTTGGCTGCAACTGCAGTTCCCTAAAGAGCTCTTCATAACACAGCACTATTGGACACCTCAACTGAAATGGAGAACAATAGGAAGTGTTTCAAATTATGTATTTTCACTGCTGCAGTCCAAAACAGAATTATACCTCCTGTTTCACCTGTTGAGACAGGAGAGGACCTGCCTGGTAAATGCAGGCTGTCCAATCTTTCCTATTTCATGCAGAAAGCTACAAGACTCAGCTGAGAGGCCTCTGCTCTAGAGTGCATTTATATATAAATACTCAAGACTCTCTCTCTATATATATGCCATAACAGGTTTCCTTGGTCATTTGTGATGTCCTCAGTTGTTCAGGTACTGCCCGTTAAAGAAAACACTGAATATTTAAATTCTGATTAGGTCTTCTCACACACCACTGATGTAAGAGTATTAAACTTATCTCTTCAGTCTTGTCTTGTGTATCCTTTGCCAGATGATTTTTTAATTGTTTGTGTGTGTGTGCACAAATCCCAAGGCATATGTGTAAATTGGGATTCCTGTCCCATGCCAATCTGGGCACATGTCTCATTTACATGCTCATTTAAAAATGTGAGTCTTGTCATTTCAATCTGTTACAGTAATTTAGCTCTAATGCGGAACTGGTGATAGGGTTTTGAAGGGTTGTTTTTCCTCTCTGTGGACAAACTGCTATACTGGAGTGGTTAACATTCCTACTTAATGGCATGAAGCCACTTAAAAGAGTTAACCTTCTCTATGCAAATGTTAACAATTTTCTGGTAATACCATTCTCCTTAAAATAGAAAATCAACTGCTGCTGTTACAGAAGTACACAGGCACTCTAAACCATGGCACAATGGCAGAGAGTGCTCTTCAGCTCACATCTGTGTCACAAAAACACTGGGCATAAGCTCTGAAATAACTGGATTGCTCTGCATGTGTTTATGAGTAAAACAAGCTTACTGTTAGCTCCATGTAATTCTCTCACGGCATTTCCCATTCTTTTCCCTTTGCATAGCATTGTAGAGAGCAACACAAGAATCCAGTACTATGCACCATGGTTAAATGAACAGCAGCAGCGGCAGTCTTGGAGACAGGTAGACAGCCCCAAGGCCAAAGCAGAGGCCCAAAGCATACCAGAGGGTAAGAAATGTGCTGGCAACTGAATGCCATGTCTGGAAGATGTATAACTTCATCTTGCAGTTGCTGAGCTGAGTGGCCAGAGCAGTTGTCTTCAATTATGGTGAGAGCCAAAGGGTGGAGAGAAACAAAGAGGGTAACGAGAACTAGATGCTGTTCTGCCAGCTCCTGAAAGATTATATGTTTATTCATTTAGTTAGTTACCAGTACACTAAGTGTTTTCAAGAGAAATCTAGACTTTGTATATGTCTGCATGCAATACAAGTGCACAAACTAATCTGCATCCAAGATGGTAGTTAGCTACAGTGAATGGCAACAATACTGATGTTTACTATTTATAACACCCTTCTGGTCAAATGCCAGGAATCTGGCTTATGTACTGAGGCATGCTGAATTTCCCAAAACTTATCATCGTGAATAACTTGAAGATTATTAGCTGCAGAGCACCCAAGTATGTGTTTTGTAGGACACCCTGTCCTTGTCCTAAATGCTCATATTCCTGTTCTAAATGTCACTCATCAGGAGAGAGGACATCTGGGCAGGGGAGGTTTAGGGTCAGAAATAACATAATTTATGGCAGAAAGATCATAATTCTTCTCAGCAGACATTGGCACCTCTTCAGGAAATATTGATTAGATGGTGAAAAGCTTAGCTTTCTTCTTTGTGGAACAATTCACTGTAGCTGGGCTCTTCACTCTGAAATATATTGTACATGAAGCAAATGACAGGCAGAGAGCCTTGGCTCAGATGAGAATTAACTCACCCATTGTCCCCATCATGTCCTTCTTTCAGTGTTGCCTTAAGCCATGCAAAATGTCCCTTTGAGGCACAGGCAACAAAGCTGCAAATAAAAAATTAGACTGGTTTTTGGCTCTGGCCCTGCTAGTCTCTGTATCCAATGCCATTCACAGCTCCCCATTCAGCACTGCCTTAAGTTTAAGTGTAACTTACTCCCAAAACTGTGTCTTTCCCTGTCAGTGATCTGTCAGAGGACATGATCGCTCCCTTCCTCCTGTCCATCACCTAGTTTGGGTCTGAGCCACCTGTACAGAGATGCTCTGCCACCACCTTTCTTGGTGCAGCATTACCAGAAGCCCACCTGCTGCTCTAGGCATAGTCAGGAGTTAGACTAAAACCAAGCTGTATCAGCCCATGATTTGTCTTACGATGCAAGGGCAACTTACACTGGTGGCACCCATGCATCTTGTGATTAATGTTTTTCCCTTTACTGTATCAGATCTGGTTTAAGTTGCAGATGTTAACAGTTGACGCTGCCCTTACACTCTAAGCCACCCTGAAAACTCTGGGTGGCATTAAATAACAATGTAAGCATGTGCAATATAACAAACGCATTGTATATACTAGCAGGATAACGTTCTTTAAATGGCTGGAATCCCAAATAAAGCATGAATAAGGAGCAGCATGACACCTTTGGAGAGAACAAATCTGAACCAGCCAGACTGTGAGTTCTTGGCTTTTCAGCATGTAAAAAAAAAACAAACCAGTAAATTAATTTGTCATAACTTATAACAGGCATGGAATGTTTTTCTCTTTTCCAGACTAAAAGAATAAATAGAGAAATTCACGGTGTCATATGCAAATGGAGACACCACCAGTTCAAAAAGCCAGTGTACATCTTAATGCCTGGCTCTCTGAAATGTAACACTTCTAAGTATTAAAAAAAATAAAAAATAAAAAAGGGCTGGCATGATTAATTTTGCTATCGGTTCCAGCAAAACGTGGACATAATAAATTAGAGAAAGGAGAAATCTATCAAGCTTATATCTGGTCATCTGTCAAATGCTGTAAGCAGCAGCACTGTAAACTGTGCCCATAAGATCACACTCTTTGGGTGAAGGTCTTTTGTTCCTAAGGTCTAAGCCTTCAAAGTTTCAAAACATGCTGTTCTAGAGTCCACAGCCCTTTGAATCAATGGTTCAGGAAAATAATTCACCAGCACACACAATGGTTAAAAGACTGTGGCATATAACAGAGAGTACAGGCTGGCATTAGTCATACTCTCGGTGCTGAGGACTCTGTGGGTTTAATGCAAATTGTTTACTAAGGAGAACATTACCTGGAAAGGGAAGAGGCTGCATAGATTAAAGTTTTTCTTCCAGATCAATGAATGCCTTACCTTTGAAATTTACTACTATCACCAAATTGTCCACAAGTGAAGGGCTATGTTATAAAAATGACACCTTTGGAGTTCAAGAGGTACTAAACAAGCAACAAAAATCCTAGCCAAAAAGATATTTTGTCTTTGTAGACAGAACTTGGTAAACCAAGTTTCACATTTTCCTCAAACATCTCCTACCCCTGATGGAATACGCAGATCATAAAAAACACAACAGATTGTTCAAAAGGCGACTGTCAAAGATACTCATTTTTCTGCAAACATAAATACAGACTCTCATTTGACAAATGATCACAATGCCTTTATGTTTTTACGGTTAATTTTTCTAACTCTAACCATGATGAAAACTTTGAACAACCAATGCATAATTTATACCTGCTTCGTGTAAGGGTGATTTGCTAGAACTGGAATTGTTAACTAGAAACAGTATTTATTTCTCCCTCTAGCTCTATACTATCCTATTTACAATCTGATAATTTACAATCTGATAAATAGAATAGTTAGTTTATAGATTTATAAGAGTCATAGGCAGTCAAACAAAGAACACACCCTTTCAAATATATATTTGAAGTATTGTACCAAAATAATAAGTTATGTTTATTTACCTAAAGTCTCACACATGCCAAGTATCAAGAGTCATTTGAAACTTAAAGAAAGATCCATAATAAAGTTCTGAACAAGAAAAATAAAGGCTATGAACATACTCTTACAACCACTCTATAATTATCAACAAGGCTTTCTTTATGAAACTCTTGTTTCTCTTAGTTGCTGCTTTAGTTAAATCCACACAGGACTACAGAAAGGGAAACATCTCAGTTCCTGTATAAAATACAATCTTTTCCCTCTATGGCAAGAGGAAAATCATGATGCATAAGAATTCTTTAATGTATTTACTTTTAGAGCTTATTGACTTTACTTCTACTGGTATTTTACCATGTAGAAATAACATTTAGTTACCAAAACCGAATCCTTTTTAACTTAAAAACCCACTCATTCAACTACATTTTTGAATGAGTCGTATTAATTTAAGCAGCATGGAGCTAGCTGGGCAGAGAGAGCTAGGTCAACCAGCTACATTTTAAAGTTTTTTCTTCCTCAAAAAAAGAAAAAAGAAAAAAGAAAAAAAGAAAATCAAGCCTAAGAACATCTACTATAAATCAGGATTCAGTGACTGAAAGGTGGAGCAAACATCCCTGTGGGATAATAAATCAAGTTAGTACTTGAATTTGTATCATCTTAGAACATCTTTCAAATTTATTTATTAGGTAGCTGAATGATTTTATCTTATCCATGTGTAGCCACCTAGTTCTGCCTGTATCAAGCTGTTCCAGATTGTATCTCTCAGAGCAGTAGCCTGTGCCCTGTTGGAAGGAGGCTACCACTGACGAATATGGTTTTGATTTTGGAAAAGTGAGCTGTCTGTCTTTATCATGGATTAAGGTATCATTCGAAGGTACACAGTACGCTCAGCTAGGAGCGGGCCAAGGTAGTCTCCATTCCCACCAGCCCTCCAGCCAGGCTCTCCATCTGGTTCTCATAATGATCCCCAGCTACATTTCATCTCATAAACTGAAGAGACGATGCTAGATTAAAAGCAGGCCCGGCAGCGATGGGTTTCAGAAGTCAGGCAGGTATTCTAATTATGTAACACATGTAGTCATTTCTGGTACATAAATTGGCTTCTTGCTGGTACTTATTTTATTGGCACTGGTTTCTACAAGAACGGGCACTTTAGGGTAAATGTAATCAGCCTGTACCAAGGCAACAGCATAAGAAAAACTTCTGTGGCTTGTCTCTTCAGTCCACTTTTAACTACCTTTCAACTAAATACTAGCAGCAATAAGTAAACAGCAACCTACCTAAACCCTTGCAGCCATAAGGATGTCATTCTCCTGCACAAGACATACTGCAAGACGACTCGCATTTTCAACACCACAGCCTCCACTTTGCGACAAAATTCACCCTGGGCGCGTATCCTCACACAAAGGCCCCTGGAGTTCAGTGGGATTCAGGTGCAACAGTCTTCCTAACTGGCATATCCTATGGCAGCACCAGGGACAATTGTACCAAAACCCCTGATTTACAGATGCTTTCTGACTATTTCAAGAGCAGCATACAAAACCATACAGCAAGCATTACATTTGTACAGTGATATCCTTCTGAGTATTGGTTGAAGTTAGTTCCATTGTTTTAGAAATAAAAGTGATTTATTTAGGCCCATGTTCAGGAAAGCATTCAAGTATAATTTTAAATAAAATAAACTAGAAGTAAAATAAAATAAATTGTCTAAAGTACACTGAAATATCTGGCCTGGAAACTTTCTGAACTCTTTTTGGTAGGTTTCTGACATAGTGAAAAGAGAGCAGAATTAATGAACACCCTAATGCAAAGAAACACATGGTTTCTCCAGCAAATAAAAGGTAAATAACCTCTACGAGTTGAAAACTGACAATTTTGAGACAGAACCCCTACAAAATCGAAACCAAATCAGTTTCCTAAAAGTGCTGCGAGCCAGAGGTTAGTTGTTTCTCTACCCTAATGAAACAAGCATCAATCCTTTATGTGTCCAGCAGATAACTGGGCTTATCAGGCAAAATGCTGAATTTCTGTCGATTCTGCTGTAATGCAAGCCAATACCAAGTGCTAACATCATATCAGGATCTTGCCACAGGAACAGTTATATTCGTACCAAGTGTCAGCTCTGGCATATAATACTGCAGGCCAACCTATTCAAAAGCTAATGCTTAGCTCCACAGCATCTTTTTTCTCCCAGCCCATGAACACCCAGTGATCTAACAAGCTGTTTGTTTTGATACACAGCAGACTTGAAAACTCCCCAGGTTACCTCCACCTAGTAGGGAGAATTTAGCAAATTTATTGGATTCCTCACTCTTCCTTCCACCAGTGTGTCAATAAACAGAATACCTTCATGCTTGGTATGAATCTCATATTTCTCCTGAACTGTCCTGGAATCCTGGAGCTTCCACCTGTCCAACAGGAAAGGAGCATTTCACAGAATTTACTGTTTAATGGAATTTACTCTGCAGGATGACTTTTCTTCCTCTTATCCCACAGGAAGTTAAGACTGTTGAACAAGTTCAGTAGGAGACAGCATTATACAACCTCTGTGTGCATTGTAGCCCTATATTTAAGAACACATCTAGTTACAGTTTATTTCCACAGCCTGTTTTCTTTTTCAGCAGCCTGTGTAAATTCTTTCAGGATGACATTAAATCATTCAGCTGCACCCATTGTGTTGGATTCAATACTGAGTGGACCAGAGAACATATAGGCTGAATGCCACTCTGTCTCTTAGGAATTACATGCTTGCTAGAAGTAAATTATGGTGTATTACAGTACAAAAACATTGCCATGAGTTATTTGTGGCTAAACACCAGAACAAAGTAATGATGTGGCAACATCTGATACACGACTGACTTAAAGCCATTTTCTCCAAAGAATTAGTTACTAACCAAAATTATTGCCATTAACTTGCTCTGTAACAAAACTTTGCACAAACTAAAACAAAAGCACTTTATGCGGCCACGGAAAGCCCCATCCTTAGGCTAACACTCAGCTACATGTTGGCCCATCACTCCCAGCCTCACCAGCTCCACCTAAACTGAGTAAGCCAGGAACTTAGTTTCAAACTAGGTCCTCTCCATCCAGGCTCTAGCTCTGTGCTGATTTGTTCCCGTGCTCAGTGCCACAAGCCAGCTTTGCACATTCAGTGTGAGTCTCTGGATGCTATCACAATACAAATAATTTGAGTTGAAGTCTCCATTCTGAAAGTGAAAGAAAGTAGACTCTTGGAAAGAATGTGAACCTTTCTAGAATAAATAGAACATTTTAAATGTTATTCAAATAACTTCCTTTCATCTCCCTTTTTATTTCTTTAAAGTTAGTTGGAAAGAAAAGAAGTCACCAGGACACACATTCCAGGAGTCTCCCTGGTATAAATTGGGCAGCACACACAGTGCAAACCAGCAACAATGAAATGACCCCTTAAAATATTGCATTTCTTGCCAAGCATAACTTCTTCGAAGAGTTTAAACTTCACCACTAGCCAAAATTTGAGAGCTGAAAGTCCTTTTCCTAGTTCAAGTTGGGGCACGATTCAGAGCAAGGAAAAGGGCTAAAGCCACCCATCTCAGCTGATGTTTCAGTAGAAAAGCAGGTCCAATAGTTAAGAAAGAGATGCTCTCAGGCTCTAAACCCCTAAGCTCTCCTCCAGGATTAAAACTACCGGACTCCTGTCATTAGTAATTTGGGTGCATCTCTTTCCCAGAACACCTGTGGAAACCACTCATGCTTGCACTTTCTGGCCCATTCACTTCCAGACAAGATCCAGCCCTGGGGTCTTCCACAAGCCAGCTTCTCAATTAGAGAAGAGCAACGTCTGGACCGCTCATGACAAACCCCATTTGGGCTGTGCTGTAACAGTCCATCAACACACAGAAATCAGATTCACGGAAGTTGAACAGTGTAATTTAAAAACAAATGGGAGGCAAATACCACAAGTTCTTATTCTTTCCACTCCTCAAGTTTACAGCTTTGTTACTGTGACTCCTGTGCACTTGATAGATTGGATACTAATGGGCCACAGGAAACAAAAACCAGATGACTAACATTAGCCAGTAAGTGTAAGCACCAGTGAAAGCCAAAAATAGGCTGCTCATAGCTCCTCCCATGTTTTCCAGCTATTCAGAATAAGAACAAACACTGAGAAAATTATTCATAATTCACATTTAAATTGAATCTTCTATTAGAGGGTATCACAGCAGTTTGTGGCTGTTAAATACTTGGAACTAACAGGGTGTCTGACACTCATCTGCAGAGAAAAATGCCTCAAAAAACTGGAAACAGTCAAACTGCATAAACATACTGCACACACCACTGCGGGTGTCACTGAAAGTACAGAAAACATTTAGAAGGGAAGGTGAAAAAAGCTGAAATATAAAATTCTTTATGTCGTAAGACTTCAGAAAATAGGTCCTCTCAAATGCTTTTTCTTCCACTGCTTTCTGTTAGGAGAAAAATGAAATCCCATATCTCCACAATCCCCCTCTTCAAAAGAAAATGAATGTTTGATTCCACTGAAATAGTTCAGTGTCATTAAACAGATCTCTATTGTTTTGAGGAGAGAAAATCCCAATTGCTTTTCTGTCTCTTCTGCTCTGAGAACTCAAGTTGTCTTGGGCAGTTATTAACAAAATAACCACGCAAAATGAAACACTTAAAATCCAAAGTAGGTCAAGAAAACCTGTCACTCTCCCTGCATCCTGCACAATCAAACCCTGCAAATGCAAAAGTGTCATTTGCTATTAACAACTCCCTTGCGGAGTTTGCCTTTTAGCATCTGTGCCTATATTTATTAAAAACAAAATCAAGTCACCAATGTACCAGACAACAGAAAATGGCCTAGTATGGCTCCTAACTGACCTATACTGGGGCAATTATAAGGGATGTGTACCAAGCAAATAGAGATAAAACCTATGAAATCTGAATGGCTGGTCAGTACGGCTTCCAGCAGATACTCCTTCACCTCGGTCTTCCAGTCCAGTTCACAGAATAAGCTGCTGCCATCTTATGGAAGAGACCTCGAAAAGCACTTGATCCAAAACCAATTCTGCTCTTCCTCCTCCCTTGCTGCATTTCTGTATCTCCCTTGGTTTACTCTGGGATTAATAACTCACTCCCCACCCCCAACAGCTTCCTTGCTTTGCAAAGACCTGCCTACTGAGTTATTCTTTGTGGAAATTACTTTCTCACCTATGACTTTACGGTCATTTTCAGAGCACTCATGTAGTCAGAGTAGCATACTGAGAAAGGGAACAAACCAGCCAGGATGTTAATCCTGACACTGCCTCAGACAGAGGTTTCTTGTACAATACAACAAAAGCCATCTGGAGCCATTCAGCCACTACAGGATGAAGTCATCGTTTTTGTCCGATCTTAAGGCAGTTACTCTGTGTGCTCCATCTCTGGCCTTCTCTACATGGCCAGCTTAAACCAGTTAAGCTAAAGGTGTGATTTTTAACATACTTACTCAGATAAATGAATATATGCCATCTTAAGCCCTAAGCCAGCATGTACAGAATGGATCAATTTCTCCATCTGTAAAGCACAAAGAGCTGCATTTGCAGAATGTCAGGGAGCTTTGCTGAGAGATTTTGCTTATGATCTGAAAGGAAAAATCACTGTGCTGCAGGGAGGCATGAACCAGAGAGCAGAACTATTATTAGGGACTGAAAGGATGGCTAAAAGCTTTTACAGCCTCCAGAACTGCATGTAACTGCACTAAACAGGTTGTGTGAGGAACAAATGGCAACACAAGATGAGTCAAGAGCATTATTCTTTAAATGAGATTGGACAGAAAGTAGAATTGCTGGCAGAATTAAATATTTTTAAACACCATTTATTGGAAATGGGTCTCAGCAGGAAAACCTGGTTTCCTTCTTTGGGGAAAACACAAAGGGAGCAGCAGGGAAAATGGCAGGACTTGGATACATCATGTTCAGATGGATAGGCTGAAGAAAAAGCCCACACTACTTTTTATCTGTAAGCCCCATATTCAACAGATTAAACTGACATTGCTCACAAGGTAAATATCATCCACTAGTGCAGGCACAACACTGCAGGCACTCCATTTTCACCGAAAGGTGTAAAAATTCTAAGAGACTTCTGTTGAGAGACAAAAAGAAAAAACAAAACAAGACAAAACTCCACCAACCAAACTTTAACAGACTGCTGAAGATGACAAATAAATCTACAGAGACATGAGGATCATTTGGTAAGGTAAGTCTATTGAAAGAGCACATATATCCAGCACATTCTCTCTACATCATTCTTTCTGAAAGCAAAACTGTAACTGAAGCCTTCTCTAACCCAGAGGAAGCATAACTGAGTCCTCTCTCTTACTCAAAGCCATAGAGCTAGAGCAACAGTGCTGGCCTTGGGTAAACAGACTAATGGCCCCTGAATAAGTTTATAATCCCTATTTCTCCAAGTTTCCAGTGCACCTAAATGAAGCTTATATAGAGTATTTCAGAGAAGCTACAACCACTGAACTGGGCGGAAAGAACTGATTGGGTTCAAGGACACCAGGTGGGCACTCGGGCATGCTAGTTCAGCCTCCATGTTTCTGTCTCCTAGTGGGATTTTACACAAATAATTTGTGCCCAAATACTCAAAGGAAGTTTGCCACCTAAAAGCTTCTGCAGAAATCAAGAACCATCTGCAGTTATTCCACAAGCCTATCTCAAAGCACTGCAGAAGGCCAATGGTTGAGAGAGCTCATGTGCTGTGATAAGTGATGGCTGCAGGTACCCAACACAAATATACTATCTTCCTTCTCCCGTATCAGCTTGGAAAGTCTCATTTAGCAGCATTTCTTAGTCATGCCTGAAAATCTAGTAACAACATTCACATTGGTCTTTAAATAAAAATTCCAGCACATACATGGCCCCTTATTAAGTGAGAGATATAAAATTTCAGCAAGGAAAGAGATTGTGGTTTCAAGGGTCCACTTAGTCTCTAATCAGAGCATAAAAGAAAGTGGGGTTTTTTTAATGTATATATAAGATATGAAAAACACATTGCCTTTTGTCTTTTTTCTTTACTTTTTCACTTTCGTAACAGGCTCCTATGAACAGCTTCATTTAAAATGGCCTTTCTATAGCACCCAGTGTTTTCTTTGGCAAATTTGAAGAGCTGGGTTTTGGGATAAAAGAAAATTGCATCAGACGACCAAAACTGGATTAGGAGATTTGACAGGACTTCATAAAAATCAGTTGTGCACAGGCAAAGGGGGATTTTTCAATAGGTCATTTTAAAGAAAAAAGCTCTGGAGGAAAGAGTTCTTCTTGGTGGCAAACTCATCTAACCCTTGCAAAGCCTACATGAGTCTGCAAGGGAGGCAGAGACTACAGAGCACAAGAACACACACAAACTCTCACATCTTAAAGTTATTTTACACATGATTAGGTATCATTTTTTCATACAAGGCACACATGTACTTGATCAATGGCAGAGTCCTAAAGAGGGACCTTTATGTCAAATCTGTCTTGCACTCAGTTTGGGGCTGGTGGAGGCAGAAAGGAGAAGATTCTCTCTTGGACCTTCACTGGCCTACTTTTCCCTCACGTATGCTTCCCCCTTTGCTCTCTTGCTTCCCCATGTCAGTTATGCTGTAAAAATACCTAGGAATCAAGGGGGATAAAGAGTGCATCCTACTTGCACGGATGGATGCAGAAGATTTTGCCTGCATGATAGGTGTAGGTCAGAATGCAGAGCACTTTTTTTCCAGCCCCTGTGCTATCACTGATAGCTCTGATAACATAGAATGGACTTCAGTCTCGTCTGTGGGAGAAGACAGCACTCGTCATCATGGTGCACATTTCTAGTGCATGATTTGAGACATGAAACATTCAGTGGGTACATAACACCTTGCTAACAGGTAGAAACTGCTTTATTTAAATTGTTCCCCTATTAGAGATACTAAATCCTTCTTGCAAGGCAGATGGCGAGTGTTTGCAAGTAATTACAAAATATCATGGTATTCTTTAGGGTAAGCTACCCGCAAACTATGCTGCTCAGTACCACATAATTTCTTCCCTTCCCATTTTCAGCCATCCCTGTAAGACTGAACATCCCTAAAATATTTTCAGTCTAATCTCCTTTTATTACTAAATTAACATTAGACCTAGAACTTTCTACTAAATATACGGAAACCACACTAATGTTAATCACTTGCATCTGGTTGCTAACAGATTAATAACAGCCACTCCAAAAGATTTCAGCCTCGCAATGCTACCAGGACTAAACACGGCAGGAGCCATCAAGCACAGGCCTGGGTCAAGACGGAAGCATAAGCAGAGAGCAAACAGGAAAACACAAATTTAAATAAGTGAACTGAAACAATTCTCAATTATATGACTTATTTATAATAGGGAAACAAAAACAACCCAAACCCTCAAACACCATCTGCTAGATAAATTAGGGGCTCTTCAGCATTTGTTTTCCCTTAACATGTTTTCATACATTTCCAAGTCTGCTGACTTGACTCCTGTGCACTGCTGATCTCAGGCCAATCACCCCCAAGGATTTGCCTCAGCTCAGGAGTGGCTGGTAACAATACCACAGCTTTTTAGGGTTCACCGAGGAGACAAAACTCCAAGCAGACATTCTGAAACATGTGGACTACCTCAGGGCCATTAAACTAAAAACTCAGGGGTTTGTGAACAAAAGAAGCCTCAGAGGTGTTTTCCTATATATGGAGTAGAGGGACACAGAGCAGTTAAGCCGCTTTCCTCAGAGCCACACCGAGAACTAAGTGCATGACTTTAAGTTTTTTTATATGGTTCATTTCTACAGACACTGATGCATTAAAAAGAGGTACAGGCCCAGAGAGAGATTACATTACTAGTTCTGTACTGTATTACCCAAAAGGAAAAAAATGAAAAGACATTGCTTTACAACGAGCAGCTTTCCTGTCCCACAGGAAATGCAACTGCTTCTTTGTTTTACATGTCATAAATGAAACAACTGTCAGCTTGATTCCAACGTCAGCATCACCTGGCAAACACAGGTTTCTGCAGAAGCCCCAGCTGAGGGAATGCACTCTCATTACAGCAAAGGAAATAAAGGTTAAACAGAAGGATAAGATTTCCATTATCAAGGTTCCAAAAACAGTGGAAGAGGTTGTCTGCTGAGCAATAAAATCTTCATTGTTGGGTTTCTTGAAAGAACATTTTGCATACAGGAATGATTTGAGTGTACTTGATCCTTTCTCAGGGTAGATAGAAAGACTACTGTCTTAAAGTCCTTTTAGTCTGAGAAAACAGAGCAGGAGTCTGCAAACAAAGGGTACATTCAGACTTCAAGCTAGTATGATAAAAAGTTCCTATATGTATACAGTCTGACTTCTCTGGAAGGCACGGCAAATGCATTTAAATGTTTTTATTGCTTCTGACTATTATTATGAAAAACATTGCAAATAATTTCCACTAAGCTCAGAAGCTACTTGTATTTTTGAAAGGAAGCACATCATTGCAGACCTTCAGGTATCACTGCTGCCTATCTGGAACTTACAGGCAAAACTTCATTCCACTTCTTTTTGATTGCTCTAGCCTCACAGTTTGCCTCTCCTCTTGGCAAGACCAGAAGATGTCTTTTTCTTGTTGTTTAAAGGGAGAAGAGAAGCAGGAAGGATATTCCCAGGGTTAAACTCACCTGCTGGCTCAACCCATTGTATTTCATCATGCTTGCCTGTGAAACAAGAGTTTTCTTTCTTCCATTTGCCAGCCAGTACACAACCCTAAGAGGAACAAATAGCATGGTGGGAAGGTGTCCATCCCCACCCCTGCCCCTCCCTTGGAGGGAGGTCAGACAGTCAGACTCCACAGCCATAGAAGGCCTATTTCAGGTCCATTCCCAAACACACTCCCTGTGGCACCAGAGAAGCCCCAGGAAGCAGCCTGCTTTCTGGAGAGGTACATTCAGCTATTGAGCTCTGTGCTGCTTCAGCCACAATGCCACCAGTACCTGAACTACCACCCATCTCTGTGCCATGTTAACAGTCCAATGATGCTTTTCATACTCTTACTCCTTTACCATCTTTCTAGCTGCACTGCTGCATAGGTAGAGGGAGGCACAGGCATTCAGACCTGACACAAAAAGGCATTGTTATATCCTCTGGTTCACACTGAGAAATGGAGATACACTGTGATAATAGCATTATTACAGCCATTTCATGTACCTGAAAAAGGATCTCTGCCTTAACATTTGTCTCTTCCAACTAGACCTGCTAATTTAGTAAGTTTTTCCTCTCCTACGAGCTTTGACTCAAACACTGTAAGTTACAGAAAAGCCTCTACAATTACTGCCTGTGGTCTTGAAAACCAACAATTTGTAAATTCAAGCATTATTGCCAAATCTTAAATGCTGTCAGTGCTCCAACAGATTATGTTGGAAACTGTCTGAGAGACCATTATTAACACTTCACTAAAACCCGTGAGGTCCTGCACTGAGCACATTTGGCTCTGCAACTTTCTGGACTCCTTCTTATGTTCCCTATGGCTATATTTAAGCTCTGCCAGCTGTGAGGACATTTTAGCTCCCAGGCCCATATATAGCCCAGCTACCCTCCAATTCCAGCTCAGGATGAAGCCTGGATCTGTACCTTTGCCTTATGCCAGGGATCCTGGCAGGACAACAGCAGGGTGTGCAGGCCAGGCAGGAGCCAAGCAGCATCCCCTTTAGCTCCTGAGGGGAGCAGCTGGTGGAGTAAGATCCCAGTGTGCACTGTGGGACAGACCCACCCCACTGCTTCGAGGCACATGCCATAGACTTCCTTATGGTATAGCTTCAAACACCAAAGGAAAGTGCTCTCTGTCAAACTCTATACTCGGAGAGGCTATCTGCTGCTGCTGCCTCTCATAGTAAGCTTTTCTGCATCTATCAGTTCCTGGCCCTCCAAAAGAAAATTGCTCAGACTCCTTCTAACAATTTCCCACTGAAGCATCCTCCTCCGCTTACACAGCTCAGTTACAACAGCACTTTGCCAACAACACTGATAGCAGCACCCCAAAAAGCAACCATGCAGAGATTCAGCTTCTTTAAAAAAAAAAATAAGAATTAAAATTAAAACATTTTAAAGCCAACATTTTGCTGTATTTTCTTTACCAAATGAACAACAAAAAAGGCAGATACTAAAACACAGCTTCCTTTTGTCAGGAAACTAGACATAAAACGGGTACAGATTCATTGGGTGAACAGAACTCTGCTCCTGTCACGCTTCTCAGTCTTCCGTATCTTTTGGTTTCCATCAACACACAAGGGCATACAGAATGAAAGGCTCCATCTTTTCCTGGCTGGTGAATGTCAGTGAAAGATACATATGCCCATTATAAACTGAAGTTATCAGTGCTTTCTTTGAGGTAGAACATTTGAGAAACCTAAAATAAAAATGCAACTTTTACCATGAACTCTTTGCTGTTTACTGACACCCACCCAAGAGCTATCTTATCCCCACCCTCCAGGTCCCAGATGCAGTGAGAACACTGCAGTCAGCATCTCAGATGTTAACCCATGTTCTGAAGTGCACCTCTGTTTCACTGTAATTGCATTAACATCGATAGCCACACAGGTTTTCAGACTTCTTATAACCATGCCTCCAAACACAAAAAAGCATGTGGGCATTGTAGTGCCTTTCTGTAGCTCAGGGAAAGATACAGGAACTAGAGAAACTAGCTATAGCACTAGGTAAGAGTGCTGTTAACCCACCTCTGAAGTACTAGCAGATGGCCTAGCACGACATGACTCCAAGCCCTCCCCTTCTGAGGAAGTGGTAAGGAATAGCTAGCTCTTCAAATGGAAAGAATTTCAGCTTTCACACCCCATCTATTCCAATACTCTTGACACGGGTAACACATCAGGTGTGCCAGCAGCACTGCTCTGTCACTGTCCAACACATAGAGCCATCAGAAGCAGGTATCAAACACAATCAGGGATACAGAGCTTTTGAACACAAATCATACACATCAGCCTCTGTGGTGCAATCGGTCAGCATGAAAGGTTGGTGGTTCAAGCCCACCCAGGGACGGGTTCCCTTTTTAAGGCCTGATTAGAACCTCATGAAGCCCAACAACAGGAAGTGCCAAGTCCTGCCCTGGAGAGGAACAACCCCAGGCATCAGTAGATTTTGGAGGCCACCCCACTGAAAAGCAGCTTGGCACAAAAGGACCTGTGAATTCTGCTAAACACCAACACAAGTCAGCAAAGTGCCCTTGCAACAAGGCAGCAAAGAGTCTCCTGGGCTGCACTAGGAGAAGCACTGCCAACAGGTCGAGGTAGGTGATCCTCCCTCTCTCCTCAGCACTGGTGAGGCCACACCTGGAGTGCTGTGTCCAGCTCTGGGCTGCCCAGTACAAGAGAGAGACATGAACATACAGGGGTCCAAAAAAGTCCACAGGGACAATTAAGGTATAAGAGCATCTCTCCTATGAGGAAAGACTGAGGAAGGTGGGACTTGTTCAGCCTCAATGAGATTAGGTTCAGGAAGGGATCTTGTCAGTCTATATAAATGCCTCTGCAAACGGCAGAGCCAGGCTCTATTCAGCAGTGCTCAGGGACAGGACAACAGGCGATGGACACAAACTGAAACACAAGAGATTCTATCTGAACATCAGGAAAACTTTTTCACCAAGAAGATGACCAAGCACTTGGCGCAAGCTGCTGAGAGTGGTTGCAGTGTCTCCCTCCTTGAAGATACTAAAAAGCCATCTGGACACAGTCCAGGGCAGCCTCCTCCAGGTGTCCCTGCTTGAGCAGAGAGGTTGGACCAGATAATCTCCAGAGCCCACTTCCAACCTGAACTATTCTACATTCAGCATACTGTTCAGGAGAGAAATCCAAGTTAAATTATAGACAGATGTGATCTCTGACTTCTGGCACCCAGAATACCCAGTCAATCTAGAGCTTCACCTTTCATTTCACACCAGCCTCAGGCACTGTCGGTATATAAAGCCCAGTTCTTGCTTCCATAGGCATCCTTCCTTCTGTTCTTCTGGATGACATCTGCCTACAGACTTCTTGTGTTTGTCGTGCCTATCCTGAATTAAAATAATCCACTTTTCGAAAGTTCAGAGATGATTCATAGTCTTTAACCAATATAAAGTATTAATATATACATTATGTTCACTATCATTGTTTGATACTATAATACATCCTATTTTGTGTATATGATGAATTATACATTAAAACTGACATCACACTTTGGGCAGCTGTTACTGCTCTTCCCTGAAACTCAGTTTATGAGTTTGCTCCTAATCCTAAATCGTAATGAGCAGCTGTAGAGACCTAGCTGTGTTGAAGAAAATCTTGATAGCCACCCTCCTCAGATCCGAAAGTCCACCCTGACAAGCATTAAGAACTGGGAACCATGCACTCCTGTCAAAAGGACTGAACCAGACTTGCTCGCAGAACCAAGTAAATCCAGAGTTGATGATACACAGAAAAAACACTAGAAAAGTTTTCTTCTGAGCATGACTTGACACTTCTATTTTTTAGGTTTCTTCTGAGGTTTCAGTTTTTTAAGCTTCCAAAATAAAGTACTAGAACTCAAGATCTCTGGAACTTCAGGAATTTTGCGATCTCTGTACATAAAACGTGCATAGATCCTACAGAAACCAGTAATGTGAAGAAAACAATCTTCAGTTAATCACCACAACCATTTTAATTCCAACAGAAAAGACCAGACATTACTCAGGCATAAGGACAAACCTTCTTACTCTTGCATTAAAATCAGCCATAGAATGTAAGCAGGCAGTAGTCTGGAAACACACCTTCACAGTTCTTTTGCCTGTACAACCCTTCATCAATTTTTAATTTAGGTGCCGCAGGTACTCAAGAGCAAGGTATGTGGAAATTTCACCAAACCGGGACAGTTTTAATGGAGAGCTTCTCTCCTTTTTTCCCCAGAAGCTAATGCTGTTGGACAGAGACCAGGAAAAACACCTTACGCTTTGCCCTTGAAGACTCAACTACCTCTGAAATCCATGCAATGATTTGTCTGGCAACATGAAAAAGCCCTGGTCATACTGATGTTCCTTCTTCACACCTTCATGAAGGACAGCAAGATGCTGGAAACTAGCTTTGAAAAAGAGATCACATAGACGCTGGACGCAGCACACAAACATTTAAATAGCAGTAAGTTGTGCTGATCACAACACAGACTGCACAAGTTTTGCAAGTGTTTGAAAAAATGCATCCAGATCAGCCTCAAAATATGGAATTATTATACTAAACTACAGGGCAAGATTAGAAGGATTACTGTCTTTCACTGTATATTGGGTTACTGGCAAACAAGGGAACTAACAAAATGAAGCCTACAGAGCTGTTACCACTGTGGTATGTGATGGCAGCAAGAACACTATTTCCTGAAGTTCTGCCAAGGCTGATGAGACAGTCCTTGGTATTGTTTGGGGACTTACTGAACTCGTATTTTCATATGCTTAAGACTTACTTACTCTGAGCCAGCTGTTGATGTCATTACTGCAGCAGGAGAACAGGAAAGGTGATGCTGTAGTGTGGATAAAATCCCCAATAGCAATAATAAAAAGTGCATCTTGAAATCTCCACCAGAAGCCTGTCCCACCTCCCTTCTTAAAATACTGGAAGAAGAAATCCGAGACAAAACCGTAACAACACTTCATAGTATTCTCAAGTGTAAGTTCCAAGAAAATACAACTGCTGTGCCATATTTTTCCAGGCCAGCATAAAGACTGTCCAAACCCTTTGCCAGCCGCAAGTAAACTGCTAGTCAGTATTTTTAATATTGACTACAAAGAACTGGAAACAACTTCAGTTTTAAACTGTTTTTCATGATCACGTAAGATTTCTCAGTTACCTCATTCCAGTTTAGTATCTTCTTATAAAGCTGTCTACCATAGAAATGAACACATTCTTATTGCCTGATGAAGAGCAAACATCTTTATCTGTGTTATCTGTCTCCATTATCTTTCAGCTACCCACTGGGGTAGTATGAAGGATCACTTCTGCGAACTTCTCTGACCACAATACTCAATATTCTACATAGACATAGGCTTCTATCAGCATGAAGCAAAGGTTAGGATACAGCTTGCAACACAGATATGCTTGCATTACAGCTGCAACAGTGAAAGTCCACTTGGAGGTAACAGTGACACAATTCTGACCAGCAAAGGGAAAAACCAACTTGGGAAGTAACTGAAGCCAAATTCACTGTAACCTATACTGGAAGAACCAGAATCCATCCCTCCAGTACACAGCTTCTTGACAGGGCAATGAGGAAAAGACGTGAGGCACTAGGAAAAGCTATTCATCAGGGACATAAATGAGCATGCTTGGAAGACAGAGATAGAAAAGCTAGCTGCAAGTCAATTAGAAAACACCTGTTTCGTTTTTTTTACAGGAGCTGCCCCACTCCTCTCAGTCTCACTGAACGTACTGTTTCTGAATACTCCTCTCCCCAGAAAAATTTTGCATGGAAAGAAGGAGCAAATTGTTTGCTTCTTTTGCAGAACAATACCTGCTATTCAGAGGACCTTGCAGTCTTGTCAGATCTGGCAGAGGCAGAATGAAAGATGAATTCAGGTCCTGTGACAAAAGGATCTTTTGTGAAAACCTGAAAATTAAGTCTCTTCTCAACATACAGATGCACCCTGACTGGGGAAAAAAAGGTGTGGAAGTAAATTACAGGCAGCATCTGTAATCTATGGCCTATTGTAGCATTACGGTACTTGCCCACTATTATTGAAATCATACTTAAATAATTAAGTTAGAGTTTTAATGATCCTGGAAGTCTCCTCTACTGCCAGCCTACAAAAACCAGAATCCTCTGATCTCAGATTTGCTCAGCCCAAATATTCTCCATGAAACAGTAATACAAATCTAGCATTTTAATGCAATATGTATGAATATTTAATATTAACTCCATTTACATATTTAAATTATTCTACTACAACACTGCTATAGATACAATATTTGGTAAAAACAACTAGTATGGTTAAATGTTCAGATTTTGGTATTGTTTCCTAGCAAGTGTAAAACAGTGGAAAACAGTTTCCATGTGAAGAATAAAGTCTACTTTAACAGAAGCAGCCAAGACCAGCTGCAAAATACAGACCATGTGTGCTGACATTTATACAAAACCTTGCAGTAATAAAAGGTTGTGTCACTCACTGTATTTACAAGAAACTGCCCAATACTTCAGTTACTGACTGCACTATCGGAATTGTTAAAGAAAGAAAGAAACAAACAAAAACCCCACCCAAAACACAGCAACACACACCACCACAGCATCCTTGTCATGTCCTTCAGAAATCAAATAATTTCTCCTTAAAAAGTGGCCTTGTTTAAACTGCATGTGCTAGAAAATATAAAACTCTACAACAGGACGAGGTTAGAAAAGTTGAATACTGTGGAAAAAATTTATTAGTCTATACAAGTCTTCTGAAACAAACCATTGGCTTTGATACAGTAAATTCAAGTGAATACTCATTGCAATAGTGTTTTCCCATACAGAAATCGAGAAGTCCTAGAGCTTCCCATTTATAATGTCTGTGATAGGAAGTTTTATTTCTGAACAAGTAGCTGCACAAAGCAGACATGTGATAGAGATCTTCACAGCCACAGTGAGCTACAGTTTGAGATAAAGTTATATTACAAACACTTAGGAAAATTAGGCATCTGTACTGAAGTGTGGCAAACTGATTCACAATGAAAGACCAAAGATGTCACTCAGACCCCTTGCCAATAATGAAGACTTTCTATAGCAAGTCTAGAGCAGACTGCATCATAAAAACCTAGAGTGCAAGAGTACCATAAATTTAGTATATAAATATCACAGGATTAAAACTCCAGTTAAGCTATCAACTGAAGTAATAATTAAAAAGAAAAAAAGAGTGTCTGCCAGCTTGCAAAGGAAGCTTCCAAAGCATCTCTTCAAGAAGGTGCTGATACCAACTACAGCCTGTGCCAATTTGTATTTCAGACAGCTCTGCTGAAAGACAGAAAATGATCAGATTTGTCTAAGTACTGTATATTCTTGCTGGGTTTAATACCATTAAAAAAAATAACAGAAGAGATGAAATGTAACATTTATAGCTCACACTGTTTTAAAGATCTGTGCACACTATATAGTTCTATAGTTTCAAGAGCATTTAAAAATAAGACGAAGCACAGACAATGCAGTAATACCTGTTAGAATTGTTTAGAATAGTTACACAATGAATGTATACAGTCATAAAATTTGTAGTGCATTTGTTCTTGCACATTATTTATGATACTTATAAAAACCTGAAGATTGCAAATTGGGCATGCTTACCATAACATTTTCAAACTGGGAAAGCTGAAGAACATTGTTCCTAGAAGTGTTCACTGCCATGATACAAAACAAGTATGTGCAAACTGCAAGGTCCCTAAAAACAGCATTTAATGAATTTATGTACAGAAAGATGTCACTATCTGTTTAAATACGCAAAGAATAAGCTTCCCAAAGTTTATAACATAGAACAATATCCACCACACGCTCCTCCTCCTCCATATCCTTCTTCCTTGCTTGATAATTTTACACCTCTGTTTTGGCTCTCACTCTCCCACAGTCCAGGAGTCTGAATGATTTTTTCAACAAGCTCTTCAAAGGCACACTGTACACCATCACAAGTTTTTGCACTTGCCTCTAGAGAAGGGATGCAAGAAGTCACGTGTTAGCATAACCTGCAGTAACTCATTTAGTGTTTCTCTTTCAGTTAAGCCTCAACCAACAACCTAGATTCAGGACTTCTACAACACATTCTATAACAAAATAGCAGTGCCAAAATTAACAGGTATGAAGATTTCTGTCACCACATAAGGCAGCACACCTCAGACGCTTGAATGTCACTATAATATAGGGCGACAGCTATAGCTGAGCCTTATTTTATGTGGAAAACACTTCAGCAAAAAGAAAGGAGGGTCCTACTAACTTACAATGTCAGATAAACAGATTGCTTACAATGCCAGATAAACCTGGTTGCTGTGTATTCAGTTCTGTGTATTAGTCAGAACTGCTGTACCACAACACCATAAGCAGCAAGAATCCATACTGTAAGATTCTGGGTCAGCCTCCATGATACAACCCACCTGACAAAAAGCAATAAGGGATCTCATTTCTTCTGCAGTTTGCAGAATTCTGTGTAATTTCACTTTGGCCAAGACCAAAAGAATTTGCTTAAAGAGTATATTATGAGGACAACAGATACCATCTGAAACTGTTCAGTCCCATTAGGCCTTGCCCTGTTGTCCTACAGAACCATGCAGATACTTAGCATATGTAGCATGCAGATATATATACTTATAGTTTAATTTTCATGTTTCTATTCATCTTCCATGCACTTAACATCTTGTGTCTTAACTTTGAACTTCTATTTCCACATATGACATATGCAGCAAAAAAGAAACTCAGCAAGGTACTAGACAAAGACAGTCTTAGCAGAGATGAGGAACATAACTCTCACTACAGGACATGTCAATGTACTGCTTTCTTACCAGAGCCATCCTATAAAGCAAGCCCTGCTGATCTTTAAATGAAGCATGCAATAAACTTATGCATAAGAATCACTTCACCACATACTTTATCATCACGAGGCTTTGCCTACAAAACCTATCACATTTTGCAGCAAGATGATACCAACATATTTGTTCCAGTCATGATTACATCATTATTCAATCCCACCCACCATTTATAAGTTAATTTTACTCCCAACTATTTTTACATCCCAGTTCTAATACAGATTTCTTTCAAGTACCAGCTATTTTGCTACACCAAAAGCTGGCCACTATTAACAGTTTTCCCTCTTTCATTTAGCTTATGATTAATTTATCAAGTTGGCTGGGAACAGAAATCAGACAAAACTCCAAACCTAAACCAGGTTTTGTCAGACCACAGTAGTCTGTTTCTGCCCTTAGTCCTTATGAATTTCAGTATAATCATCCCCCGTTAGAATAGGTATCTGGATATATTTGGAGACAATTAGAAAAAAGGGGGGGAACGCCTGTTATCTTTGTACCTACTGCAGCTGAGAAATATCATTAGTTTGATTGTATGTATAAAGACTATCAGTCCCAGAGAGGTACTTCTCATTATGTAACAAAAATCAAGTAAGATCCCTGCAGGTATCTATAACATACCTATGAACAACATGGAATGTTTTCTTGCAAATTTGAGACCTTCATTTCTGTCAACTTCACGGTTTTCCTATAAGACATAGCATTAATATGCATTATTAACAAAATACATCAACAGAATACTTATTGCAGCTGAATTTGGTTTACCTTATCAATCTTGTTTCCAACTAGCATTTTCACTATGTCATTCCTTGTGCAGTATGTTTCCAGTTCATTTAACCAGTTATCCAGCTTGACAAAAGTATCTCTTCTTGTGACATCATAAACTGAAAAATATTAGCAATATTATTCCCGTACTAATTTTCCAAGAAATACAGCTTATATTACAAAAGTAACAAAAAACTACGGCTTTTTGAATTAGAAAACTGAAGGAGCACTCAGGATTCTAATTCATGTATTAAAGAAAGAATTGGAAAAAAGTTGAACATCCACCAGCTCAGATTACCAATGATACTAATACAGAGTGACTCTAAAATTCAGTCATCGACTGTTCGTGGATCAATTTATCTTGAAATATTCTAGCTTACAGGCCAGACACTATGATTCTCCAACAGTTGCACACTCCAGAATTAGGATACTTATTTACATCACTACAAAGAAGATACCTAAGAAGTACAGCATGTCCTTCTTGCACCTGAGTTAGTGATAATCAAGACCTGTTTAACACCATTCCTACGGCTACTCATCTGACTAAAACTGTAAACTGATCACTGGTATCTATACGGGTTTGGTGAACTACTGATTTTTCAGCATTTTAGTGTTTCAAACTGTTTAGCATGTGTGTGGGATACAAGTAATAATCTGCTAGGAGCAGAAACAGCTCACAAAAGAAAGAAGACTTCGTTAAACCTAAAATCAACTATTCAGCAACTGCCCAAGAGCTACTACTTCACACTATGAAAGTATTTTACCCTTCATTCTCACATCCTGTGTGCAGAGAGGCATGAACAGTTGGTTTCAGTTAAATCTATAGCTTTGCACAAACAACCTAATTTTTAGGAATTGTTAAACAGGAGATTATTAAATAAAACAAAAAAACAAATAGAAAGAGCAGAACTTTCTAGCTCCCAATCAGTGTTTGCTCACTTTTACAGCTTTCAACAGTAAGTGGCAGGATCAGTGCCAGCAAGTAGGTGACTTGACAAAACATGCCTTGACAGTATTTTGCTATACCAGGAAGATACCGCAACTCAGACCTGGGAAACAGGACATACAAACCAAAACCTAACAGGAAGTCTCATGAGAGAGGTTACTCAAAATTAAACAATTTAACTGGACACAGTATCTTACCAAGAATCTCTCAAGTCACACACAACTTAAAAAAAAAAGGAGAAAAAAAAAAAAGAGAGAGAAAAACCAGACTTACTTCCCTGCCCTTACTTTGCTTATCTCCTCATTTCTAGTAGTGGAGAAGTGGAACTTTAGAGTGAGTGCCTATTTAATAGATTGCCATGTATGAAAGAAAAAAAGACACTTCACCATGAAGCTGCAATTACAGGTTTTGGCCTAGTTTTCTCTCACATAGATTGATGCTTTTTATGCTAGTCTTTTTAAGTGATTCTGGCTGTGTCACTCCTATCAGTATGGAGACACAAACAGCTGAAAGTCCAGCTAAACTCCACAGTGTTTATACTAATTTCATTAGGAAAAAGGAACAGGGAGAAGAAAAAAAAAGTTGCATACACACTCATACAGAAAGAATATACCGAGAAGTCTTTTTCTTCTTTTTCCCTGACTCTGGGCTTAGTAAGCACAGGCAAAGACCAAAGATCATAAAGAAAAGTCATAGCAGCATAGGGACAGCTCTAAACTATTCCTTCAAACAGCAGTATCTTTTAATCTCATGCAAAAATCAGTGGTCCTCAGGCCAATGAGACTGACTACATCAACAAGAGAGCAAGCATCAAAATAAATATCTTCTAATATATCAGTTTCTCAACACTGATACAATGATTTTCAGCATCAATTAAGATATTACAGAAAGCATTACAGGTTTGTATAACTCCAATGTATGAAAACCCACAAATTTATCCAAAATAGCATGCAAAGCTATACTTACCTAGGATAACACCTTGTGCACCTCTATAGTAACTGGGTGTTAAGGTTCGGAACCGCTCCTGACCTGCAGTGTCCTAAAAAGCCATTCAGAACAATCCATTATTCAGAACTTGAGCAAAATCCAGTTTCTCTCTCAAGTATTCTGATTCTAATGAACATACGAACTAAGGTCCAAAGTATATTCCACTACCAGATTAACTGAGTTTATACCCTCCCTTGCTGTTTTACTACATGTTAACTTCAAAATTTTATGTTGTCTGTCCTGGGAAACACTTTTAAACTGTTAGCTGTAGTAAATAACTGGACTATGTAGCAGTAAGATAGACACTTCTGCAGAAGCATTTATTCTGCAGCTAGCACACCAGCAAGAAAGAAGCACAGGTGCAGTACTAAGATTTTGCAACAAGCATCAAAACCCATGGCAAGAAAACCAGCTCCCTCACTTCAATCACCCTGGCCCAATTATATTTGATTCTGTGCCAGGGTAAACACATTTAACATGCTATGGCAGAGCAGAAGCAGAAGAAATAAGTCAAAGGCTTTTCTTGGTTGTTAAGGGAAGTTGAATTTACATCCCCAAAGTGTTAACAGGTCTGAAAAAAAAAACCCTAAGTATTAGAATACTGTTTTCTTATTAGAGATTAAGTTACAGTGCACACTCATAGCAGACTTTAGGCACAGAAGATTTAAGTAACTTCATCAGTTACCCCAGGTTACAAGCAACACAAGAATTACTGTGGATTCAAAAAGGTTCCCTGCCAAAGAACCTGAACAACTGAACTGGACTTCAAGTCAATCAGTCAATCCCATGTATCTCAAAATGGGTTTGTGTCACCATTCAGCTTTACAAGCTTCTATTTTCCAGTTTACTGCAGAATCATTTCTTCATATTCACCAATATGAAAGAAGAGAAACCCCAAGTTATGCCTATGTAACATTTTTCCATCCAACGATCACTCATCATTCTGCTATAGGTCTAGTTTTCCTCCTACCTATATATTTTTCTGTCAACTTGCTGCAGTTATTTTCCTCGTCAAACCCATTTATTTTACTGATGATTACTATCATCACATCAAGACATAAGTCCTGTTTGTTAGTCAAGATATGAAACACCTTCAAAGCACCAGAAGCATGGCAATATATATTTCATGTTCCACTACTACTTTCCAAGAAACAACATCTTGCTTATGAGAAACATGGTTTTATTTTTGCCTGCTACAAGAAGTCACAACTAGGTCTGAATTTAAAAGGTGCTTCAAGTCACACAGGCGCGGAGGCTGGTTTGCAGAATGGAGAATGTTTTAAAAAAAGGCTTGGAAGTACTCTTCTTTCTTCACTCGCCATGAATTTAGAAGTTCCACTTTTAACAGGAGTACATGCTAAAAACTCTAAAGGCTAAGATTACAAACACTGCCTCTCCATCCTTCAGATCCACCTGCTACAAGAACGACTGACCTCAAGCCTATAAAAACCCTTGTACAAGGGCTATGATGTTTTAGGCTAAAAACCATTTTGAGGTAAAATTTGAGCATAAACTGAGCATGCAACAGTAATGCTCAATCTATTAATACACTACTGAATTTTGCCTAAGACATTTAGGTTAAGAAGTGCACCCTTTTAAAACCTGTTAAGTATAGACAAGAATGATGCATACCGGGAAGTCTCGGCTTAGTGAGGACTAAGACTTCGGAAGTTAAGCAATAAATTACTCATTTTAAAGGAAATCGAGGAATGGCCACATACACTGTGTTAAACGTCTGATTTAGTGCCATTTCATTTCTCCTTTTCCCTACTCCTATCACAACCAGACTTGGAATCAGCACTGCAGAAGCAGCTCAAAAGCAACCTAAGTGCCCAATTAAACAGCTGTTCCACAGTTAATTCCACCTTCTGAATCGTTCATTATTAACATCTCACTCCTCCAAACCACCTTCATATGAAATAGAAAAGTATTCTATACAAACTACATTACACAAGCCATCACTATTCCTAAGGCAAAGCATACATTAAGAACTTAGGAGACACTTACCCATATTGCCAGTTTAGCTTTGTTTCCATCAACAGAAATAGTTTTCACCTTGAAGTCCACACCTAGAGAAAGAAATATATTTTAGTTCTTCAAACATACTACAGCTATTTTTGAAAGAGAAGGTAAAGAGAAAAGAAAAAACAACCCGAGAACAAGTTGTGCTTTGACAGGAGCAGGAAGAGTAAGTTTCATTGGCTATTTATGAAAATTGCTCCCAAACTCATGGTTCTGCTGCAAACAGGATTTTGCAAAAGCCTAAGGGCCTTTTCAGCCATTGACTCAAAATGCAGTAAGTACTTCTGGAAGTAAGGCAAATACTACATTTCCTGTATTAAAGCACATATTCCAGGACAAATATTCAAGTTTATAATTCAAATGGGTTAATCTATATTTTTTTACAAACAAAAGACAGACTAGGAATAATGTGGGGGCCTACTAGGATGCTGGAGAAGGACTCTTCATCAAGGACTGTAGCAAATGGACAAGGGGCAAAAGGTTCTGATTTAAGCAAGTGAGATTCAGGTTAGATATAAGAAGTTCTTCACTGTGAGGGTGATGAGGCACTGGAACATGCTGCCCAAAAAAGTGGTAAATGCTCCATCCCTGGCAGTGTTCAAGGCCAGGATGGACAGAGCCTTGGACGACATGTTGTAGTGCAAGGCGTCCCTGCCCATGGCAGGAAGGCTAGAACTAGCTGGTATTAGGGTCCTTTACAACCCAAACTATTCTGTGATTCTATGAACTTTCTATTAGTTACTCATACATGTTTTCTCCTTGAGTATATCCATCACCTTGAGAAACAACATACTTTCAGAATAAGGAAGCTGCATTCAGGTAACTATACAGTCTGTTTCCTGTCTTAAACAACCTGACCAAGGCCCATCAAGGTGATCATGCAGAGGTAAACCATATAATGAGACACTCATCTACTCTATGACTCTATCCTGTGAGAAGTAACGTTGTATGACAATAATTCCTCTAATAAAGATGTCAAATAAGCTTTGAATGATTTGAACACATAGTATATCTCTTACAGGAATTCCAGCAATACCAGGAACTCCCCAATACCATGCTCCATGACCAAGAATTAAAAAACAAAACAAAAAATGTCAAGCCAAGGTGTGCAAGATGTTAATGACTGCAAATTTGAAGGATATAGTAACACACATCAGTTTGAAAGGCTGAGGACAGCTATGATCCGCTTTGCTGTAATTTAACCCTTAGGTTACCAGTAACAAGTAACTGGAAGTATGTTTCAATTACTTCAGAGCAACTCACTCCTCAAGAGGCAGCAGCCCTCAAAGGAACTACTAGCGTGGAAAGTTGATACACTTGAAAGCTGCTCACGTAAAGGTAACAGCAATCTTTTTGCACTTTGACTTACAATGGTAGCCATCTGCTACAAGAATTTTTGTTTAACTGTTCTTATACAAAACATTTAAGCAGGGCATCATGATCAGCAAACTGTGCTTATATTTCCAAGGCCATGCAGATTACAAACAAGCGCAAACAGCTGCCAAAATAGGTTCAACTTAACCACAGAAGGTATACAGGATGCTTAAGGAAGCGCACACTGCAAGCAAGTTTACAGCTTCACTGCAACTGAGGTTTAAAAGGTTTTTTTTCTCTTTATTTTAAGGAAAACTCTACCAAGCTACATTAACCTTTGCAGTAACTGAACATAACTCTGTTTTTTCAGGGATTAATTCCTAGTCCCTAACCTAGTTTATCTCTTCTTCCACTGCAATTGCACATTTCTTTCTGTAAACTGTAAAAATAGCCATAGCTCAGCCAGGATGTCCCAACAGCTCAGAGTGCATTCTTTTATCAATTAGTCTGACATCAAAACCTGTAGCTGCAGATATTACAAGTTTATCAGATACTTAACGCAACAAATGAAAGGTATGTTGTAGTAGTTTCAAGAAGGAAAACTTTCTTCCTTAGGACAAATGATTAAAGGGTATTTTGAAGCCACAGTATCCTTCTCATTCAGTAAACAAATTCACTATCTTGTGCCTGAACAGTTAATGGAACATACATATACACCTTTAGTTAGCCTTGCTGCTGGCTTAAAATTAACAGATGCTTTAAATTCTGCATAAGCAATGCAAGTAATTTAAGAATTTGAAGTAGTAAATAAATCCCATGTGTGACAGACTTATAACTGAAAAGCAGAAATATTAAAACTACCTAAGAGCACATCAAAGTATATCCTATGAAATAATCAAGAGATGGTAAATGTAATTCTAGCAAAGCAAGGAGTTCAACACATATAAAAGCAAGTTAAAAAAAAAAATAAAACAAAAAACTTTCTAATAACTACATTTTTTACTACTGATCTGCCACAAAAGAGGAAAAGTAGAAAAAATGCAGGGCTAAAGAAATCTTGTTTAATTGAATAAACAGGGTACTTATGTTCCCTAAATACTTCAGTGAAACACAGACATATTTGTGTGGCATGTCAGCTCTGAGCTTTCAAGAGTGATGTTTCTACCCTTGACAACAGAAAGCAAACAGTGCTTTCCACCATGCCTTGAAAGAAGCCAGAAGCAAGACAGCTCTACGATACTGTACTCCTGTGTGTTGACACCTACAGGACCTGGCACTACACGCTAACCTACTATGGACTTACAGTCTGCAAGGAATAGCTCTGTTGCCTGCATGCTGCTCTCACATTTAGCTCAATGTGCCATGCTGTATTTACAGGAAGTATAAGATGAGCTAGAGTGTATTATTTGTGAGGCACGTAACCGACAAGTTGGACAGCTTAAAGTTGGAGGACTCCCAAGTGCAAGAAACGCTAGAAAGTTATAAGACATCAGATCTGTGCAAAACATCACTTATGAAATAGGAACTACACTGAACACTTATCTAGTATCTCTCATAAAAACAGCAGGCAAGTAAAGACAAGCATAAGCAGAAAGAACAGAAAATACTAGGGTACATATAGTCTAGTAAGATCCATGTGATGAAACCCAGCAAATATGCCAGAGAATACAAGGACTGGTGATCCTACTACAGGCAGAGTTGGATCTGCCAGCAGCAAACCTTGAGTTGTTGCTATGTAACAGCCAACTCTTAGCCACCACACATTGCTGTTGGGCATTTTGACAAATCCCAAAGAATTACTTCAGCGAGTAATTCCTTAATTTCTCAAATAGTGCACTGACGCCAGTTTTTGTAAAGAGTATTCTGTTCTATGAACAGCAGAATGAAAAACCCAATAAAGATGCCCACACTGACACCAAATTAGTCTATTGGTATTCAAAACATGACGAAAGCTAAAGTAGCTATTCTGCAGTGACTTACTGGCCCATATGGTTGATATACCAAGAAAGTGATGTGATTTGAAGCATATATTGTGTCAAAACTACTTAAGATTAGAACACAAGATTGACATCTTCAACACCTGGTCTGCTCCACTCCCATTTCCTTCCATGCTATCTTCCCCCATGAACTGAGGTAAGGCTACTTGCACAAGTACAATTTTATGAGCAGTGAAATGAGCAAAAATAAGCCTCTCCCCTTGGCTGCTCAGTGCTTTATGTGAAATAGTACTCCTGTATCTTACTAACATTAACAAAAACTATATCAATCAAGCTATTGACTTCTTGAGCAATTAGGACACAGCTGTGTTTGCCAACAGCTGAACTAAAAAAATTTTATACAAGTCCTTGGCCAGAAGTCTTCCTACAGAGGTAGTGAAAAATGCATTGTGTGTAAAAGTCATCTCTATTTTTGATTACTTCAGTTAATTTGGCACAGAGCTGCATCACTTTCTTTGAAGTTTCATTCTTCATTGGACAACCACCTATACAGTATATCCTGCATTCTGGGTCGCAACTCCAGCATAACTGACTTCACTGTTGGTAGGTATCATGCCAACATAGAAAGGACATCATTACTTTTTTTCCCAGCAGCTCACAGATTCTTGGCTCTCCTCCCTTCTTGAAGACTGAGAAGTTACCAAAGGACTAAGCAGGAGAGAAAAAGCCATATTGTAATTTCCTCCCTATAAAGGAGAAACAGAAGCCACACAGAGCCTAGTACAGTCTAGTATTGCCAGGATTTGCAAGACCTAACATCCTATTCTAAAGGGAGTCTTCAGTCTTCTTAAGATAGCTACCAAGTGTCATATTACATTGAGCACAAGTTCTGGACAGCAATATTGCAGTCCAAACAACTTGAGAGTTATCTTGCACAAAAAAAAAAAATAAAATAAAAAATCAGTAGGAGATGTAGCAATAGCTCTTACATTTCTATTTTAGCCTGAAACACAGGCAAACAGAAAACTGCAGGTTGTTCCACCAGAGCTTTTTACTGCTCATACCTATCACTTCCATTTTCACGGTGAAAGGTAACACTTATATATGTTTTCCCAGCCAAGGATACATTTTTGCATAAAGGGGAGAAATACAGGCCAATACAGTCAGAGCTCTAGCCAATAAGAGCTGCATGCTGGAACTGCATCCACATACTTTTTTTGCTATGAGGAACCAGACATGTCTGAACTTCACTACCAGTCAGGGAAGTCTGAACAAGCTACAGTTTTGTCCTGAAGGAGGCATAAATTTTTCTTATGTAGCATCAGAACAATACTTACCAATGGTTGCTGCAAGTTCCGGGTCAAATGTATCATCTGTGAACCGCAGCAGAAGGCTGACAAGAGGGGAAGAAAAATAAGAGATGCTATTACTGCACCATACCCATAGCTTGCCCAAAGTTTCTAAATTACAAGTCTGAAAGTAACAACAGGATCACACAACTAAATAAAAACACAATTCATTTTTCCATAATTTCTCTCCTACAACAGCCAAAGAAGGGAACATGAAAAAAAACACAGTAGACATGCCCTGCTAGAATAGCACAGGCCTCTTCTATGCCTAGAATCATAGAATAGTTAGGGTTGGAAAGGATCTTAAGCTCATCTGGTACCAATTCCCCCTGCCATGGGCAGGGACACCTCATGTTAAACCATATCACCCAGGACTTTGTCAACTGGCCTTGAACACCACCAGGGATGGAGCATTCACAACTTCCCTGGGAAACGCACTCCAGTGCCTCACCACCCTTACAGTAAAGAGCTTAATCCTTATATCTAATCTAAACCTCCCTTAAGTTTTAAAAACCCCTTGTCCTATCACTACAGCCCCTAAAGAAGAGTCCCTCCCCAGCATCCTTATAGGCCCCCTTCAGGTACTAGAAGGGTGCTATGAGGTCTCCATGCAGCCTTCTCTTCTCCAGGCTGAACAGCCCCAGCTTTCTCAGCCTGTCTTCATACGGGAGGTGCTCCAGTCCCCTGATAATCCTCATGGCCCTTCTCTGGACTTGCTCCAACAGTTCCATGTCCTTTTTACATTGAGGACACCAGAACTGTACACAATACTCCAAGTGAGGTCTCACAAGAGCAGAGGGCAGGATCAGCTCCTTTGACCTGCTGGTCACGCTCCTTTTGATGCAGCCCAGGATACGGTTGGCTTTCTGGGCTGCAAGCACACACTGAAGCCAGCTTGTGTTCAGTTTCTCATCGACCAGCAGCCCCAAGTACTTCTCTGCAGGGCTGCTCTGAATCTCTTCTCTGCCCAACCTGTAGCTGTGCCTCGGACTGCTGCAACCCAGGTGTAGGTCCTTGCACTTGGCATGGTTAAACAGACTGGCATCAGCGCACCTCACAAGCACGTCAAAGTCCCTCTGGATGGCATTCCTTCCCTCCAGCATATCAACCAAATCACATAGGTTGGTGTCATTGGCAAACTTGCTGAGGGCGCACTCAATCCCACTGTCCCTGTCACCAACAAAGATGTTGAACAAAATCTAGTCTATGACCCAGTATGGCTCTTTGAAAAGAAAGCATCAAGTTGTAAAATCAGTTGCCTGGACATTCACATGGTCTGCTTCTCCATTTTACTTCTATCTTATCCTATTTTGGTTGTCCCAGAATTCAGTACAAAAGACTGTCTTTTCTTTGAAGCTTCATATTGCCTAACCCAGCATCTCTAAGTTTGAGAGAAAAGTCAGCTTCTCACCCCAGAAATAACTCTTTGAACTGGACACACAGCAGCAGCTACGAATAAGACTCATCAGGACTTCACAGTGGAGTAGTACAGTCCCTCAAAGAAGTGCCCTTAAAGCCACTGTACCTGTGCCAAATGTAATTATTTTGGCAAGAGACAAAGATTCAGCATACGGTTTTTAAAATCACCAGCCTTATGCCTCTGTGGCAAGTGTATATTACCATGTGGCAGGCAGCTATTTGCTATGACTGACAGCTTCTATTCTTTTCCACACCAGACATACAAAACAAAGCCCTGTTTATTTTTTGGTGTGTCCTTGTCCCCCCATTTTTCCCCTCCTCTCTTCTTTCTGCATGCGAATTTAGCTGCCAAGTCTTTTTTAGCATTTGGACACAGTCCTGCACTGACAGAAAAGCAACTACAGAAATTCTTTTTCTTCAATAAGGCTGGGTGACAACTCCAAAGATAACCACAGACCAACCTTTTTTTCCCCTTCTGCAGAGCCCCTAAACCACATAGTAGCTTTATGTATCAAATAATAATTAAAACTTAAAAAAAATAATAATTTGATAGCACATCTGTTTTTACTGGTACCTTCAGACAGTTGTATCAGGACACTATTTAAGAGCATCTATTTTTAGTTGCAACCAAGACTAGTTTCACTCAAAACAGACAAAATACGGAACCCCCATTCTGCCACCAGAATAAACACATCAGTTTACAAATCCTGAGTTCTAAATCCAGCCAACTTCTTTCCCCACCTTTCTTTCATATGCAAACATCCTCTTCCACAAAGTACAGCACATTCACAGGGACCAGGTTTAAGGCAGCATTTGGTTCTATCAGGACTCCAGCCACTTACTACAACCATGCTAATAAAGCTTAACATCTGGCTTTTCCTAAAGTAATAGGCAAGTGACACAAATTCAGGAATACTTCAGTAGAAAGTTTCTATACCTGAACAACTGTAGTGTTATTGTTTCATGGCAATTTATTTTCTCTACATAAAGTCTCTTTTAACAACTTTACTGACATAAAGAAATAACCACGTAAGTAGGTATACAAAGCCATTGTCCATACTGAGGATAAAAAATTTTCCATATGGAAAAAAAAAAATAATTCCACTTATGAAAGATGACCTCAACTAAAGGAAATTTGCTCATATGTCTGTCACCAGAGGCCTACTGTACTAGATTACTAACTCAGTAGGCAATGCAAAGGTGTGGCTCACAGATTTTTAACAGATACATTTGGAGGTTTTTGTTTGGTTTGGGTGGGGTTTTCTTTGTTATGATTGCTGTTGTTTTGTTTGTTTTAACTAGCAATTTATATGTTATTAAGGGTTATAGCAGAAATCTAATCACTGCCATAAAAAAAAATCACCAAATCCAACATGACTGGCATAGTACATTCTCAGATGCCATTTATATCCCACTTCCGTTAGTAAGAACCATGACACTAACATAAAAAAGATACTTGAAGGTATAAAAGGTAACTCAGACCAAAGCCATAAGGGCAGGGCATGGCAGGGGCGGGGAGGAAATCAACCTCAAAGTACTCGAGAAATAGTGTAACTAGCAGAAGAATCAGTGGCAGAACTATTTCACTGCTTATTTTAGACGTCCCTGTGCCCCTTCTGCACCCAGTGCGGGGTCACTTGTGACTACGTTTATATATGTACAAGATCAGCCCCAAAGGGGCAGACACCAGCGCCGCCCTCCCCTCCCGGCGGGCTGCGGAAGGGGCTGACAGCCCTGGGCGGGGACAGCCTCTCGCCTGAGAAGGGTTCGAGGGATCCCCCCCGCAGGGCCTACACCTCCTCAGGGTAGGCCGCGGCCAGGCCGGGTGACCGCGGAGGCAGAGGTGGCGTCGTCCAACGCGGCACCACAGGAGGCTAGGCCGGGCCCGGCCGGTGCCCCGCGTCGTGACAGGAGAGGCTGGGGGAGGCGTGAGCCCCCTCACCTGGATTTGCCGACGCCGCTCTCGCCAATGATGAGGATCTTCAGCGTAGTCAGCACGTCCTCGTCCATCCTGTCAGCGCGCCCGGTCCGGCCTGGCTTGGCCTGGCTCAACCCCGACCGACACTCCCTGCGCAGGCTGCGGCGGCACGGCCTGCGCCTGCGCAGCCCACCATCCCTGCCCAAGCGCCTCCTAGCCGCCTGCCCGGCGCATGCGCCTCAAGCGCGCCAGCGGCGGAGGAGAAGCAGAAAACACCACCCCGGAAGAGTGTGCAGCCGAGCCGAGCCGAGCCGGGCCGAGCCGAGCCGGGCCGGGCCGGGCCGGGGGCCAGAGCCAGAGCCAGAGCCGGAGCCGGAGCCGGAGCCGAGCCGAGGCCGGGCCGAGCGCCCGGTGTTTGTTTACAGCGGGGTGGGAAGAGCGATGCCGCCTCTCCGTGACGTGGGAGCCCTGCTTCTGCCCGGCGTTTTCTGTCAGCAGAATCTGCCATCCTCCATTAAAAGCCCTAAATGCTCTTCTACATTTGTTTCAGATGTTTGCCTCTTTATAAACAATGTGGCTGCCATGCTGTCACGCTTGAAACCTACCTCAGGCCATGTGTAAGCAAGTGCAACTCTTCAAACACGTCTGACGTGAGCCTGAAATGCTCCTCGGCCTATGCTACAGTCCTTGGGCCAACTGTTCATGTCCAAGGATGAGCTCCAAAGTACACGAAATGGCCTTAGGTTCTTGTGCAGTCACACCGAATGAAAGAGGTGAAGCCATGTCATAGTCTGCGCAAGGCAGGTGTGCCTGTGAGCTGCGGTGAGTTTTGTCAGCGTGCTGGCTGCAGAGGGCACAGTTCTTCTAGCAGAAGCCCGGGTTTCCTGGGCAGTTGCCTTCAACCGAATTACAGGGTCAACAGAGTAACCGTTGTTTTGTGTCTGTGGTAAACACTCTGGTGCCTGGCTCCTTCTCCTTGCAGAATCTGATCTCCTGCCTCTTTTACCCCAGAAAACCAACTCCCACGATGAGTGCAATAACAGTAATTATCCTATTAAATTACGGAGGCATATTCTATAATTAAACATGTGCAACTGACTGGCTGTGTTTATACCAGGACCATGCCTGCTTATTAGTAATTATCAGAGTTTTATTGAAGATGTGACTTAGTTTTCTTGGTTTGGATTGTGTTTTGCAGCCATATAAGAAAGCAGTATGTTGATACTCTAGTTTTTGCTGAAGCATATTGGAACTGTGGGGGTTTAGTGTGAAACAGGATGAGAATTAGAATTTGGAGAATGGACCCAAACAGAAAAGTATTCTACTAAGGATGCTGAATCCCAGAGAGTGTTTGTATTCTGAGACTTGATCTATTCCTCCCCCCCACCCCCCGCTCCAGTGTAACCACAGAATCAAGCTATTCAATATGGATATTAGTCCTGATTCTATACCTTACTCAGAATGAAAGGTTGGCCAGGACGGCATTCAGATTATTGACCTTAATGATAAGCAGACACCAAAAAGCAGTCAAAGCCTGTCTTAACAGCTCATGCTATGGATGTGATGCTTTAGACCTCCCTAAGCATATCCTATGAGAGTAGGTGTTTCTCCATGTTGTCCTCCTTCACATGGAATTACATAGTTCTCTCAGTCTGAGATTGGATCTGTGTGCTGCAGTCAACCTGTCTGTTGCCTGTGTATCTATTTTAAGTCTGGAAAGCAAGGCCGTGTTGTGCATTTTTCATCCCTATTATAGGAGGCAATGGTAGTAGAGGATTAAAGTAGCCCAAACCTAGACCCTTCAAAATAAGAGCATTATTTATTCACTGAAAGATGTGCAATTATCAGGGCAAAATCATAGAATGGGCTGGGTTGGAAGGGACCTTAAAGATCATCTAGTTCCAGCGTCATTACTACAGGCAGGGACACCTTCCATTAGACCAGGTTGCTCAAAACCCCATCTAGCCTGGCCTTGCATCACTAGCCTGGCCTTGATCACTATCAATTCTTTGTAGTTTATTGAAGATAAGCCACATCTTGTTTACAAGAATCCTAATTTTACCTCCATATTGCCTTTTTCATCCCAAATGCACTTGTTTTCCTATCGAGCTTTTGTAGGGTTTCTTCAGTGAAGCCATCTCCAAACTGGGAGAGACTTGTTGGGAGACTAGTCTGCTGTAACTCTTGGGTGTCTGCCTGTTTTCTTGTGTGCTTTTCACTACTCATCAGGAGTCCTCACTTACTCATGACAGCCCAATCCCTTTCTTTAATAAAGCTGGAGGTTCCTTTTGTTGTTTGTTTGGGGTTTTTTTAATTTTTATCATTTACTTATCCCAGGGATCCCAGCCTCAGGTATGGGAGCGTCAAACCATAACAGCTGGTTAAACTCCTTGATAATTAGTCTTCCTAGAAGAATACTTGGAGATCTTTTGACTGCATCTTCTTATGCTATGCTGTTTCCTCTTGATTTCTTCTCAATGGTCTCTGGATTTCTGGCAGAATGCCATCAAGCAGATCAATTTGTCTGCATATACACTTGTAAATAATTATGCATTTACTTTCCTTATTGTTCATACACTGCTAAGGGAAGCAGTCTGATGGTAGGAAACTAGCATAACTTGTTCCAGGGCAGCTTGTCAGCATATATGGAGTAGTGTATTTGTAAAGAGGATTACTTCTCATGTTTTTACAAGTCTTGCATGGAGGCTGCCTCATTCCTGGGCTCAGGGAAGTAAAAAAATGTCAGCTCCATCTCAGCTAGCACTAAATGTATGTGATCAATGTTCCTGAGGTTTTGATTACTTCACAGAAGTAACAAAGAATGGAAAACATCTTAACAGTGATATCTCCTGTATTCTCAGCATCAAAATTCCCTGTTTGCTATGTTACAGACTTGGCTATATCCTTGACCATGAAAACAGGTCATTGGGACTGAGTAATTGTGATTACCTTTCTCAGACGGTGGGGAATTGTTTACAGTCCCTTCCTTAGAGTTGGGATCTACAATTAAACGGCCATTGCACTTCACATGTCCTCAGGGGACCCTCGACCAGTTGCATAGCACAGTGCCCTTAGGGAGCCACTGAGAGCAGGTAAAGGCTAGAAGGACCTCCAGCCAGTTTGTTTCTGCTGAACTAGCTGCAGCGTGACTTTAGCAACAGAGAGAAGTGCGTCAGTAATCAGTCAGTAATGTGATATGAGAGATACAAACAACAAAGGGTTTCCTCAGGCTCATGCTGTGTCTGAAAGACACCTGGAAGCCTTTGGTAAGTTCACTTGAACCATCTACCACAGCTTGAATATGGGGATAATGGTATTTGCTATAGAAAACTACAGCAACAGGAAGGGTGACACGCTAAGAGAGCTAAGAGTATGTTTTTCCTATGAGCACTGCCTGGGTTAGTATGAAATGTGAAATTCATGATGGGAGACTGGATATACAAGTGCATGGCTGTCCTCCTCTCTCCCCCTTCACTAATGCTATCAGCAGTCAAAAGAGGCCTTGAAATGTATAGGTTCTGTTTAGGTTGTTTAAGTACACAGAAGTCTCAGAAGCATGTATGTCTCCAGGTGTCAAAGTCCTTGATTCACTGATACTTTGAAAGATTTTCTCAGTTATGCCAACAATGTGCAATGCCCAGCAGAAGCTGAGAAGCTCTGCCACTTCAGAGAGGTTGACAGCAACATATAGGTCTCATGCTGAAATGACTAATCCTACTCTCCCATTTCCAGATTGTGAGGCTGACCCATGGGTTGTCGTGGCAGTGAGTCAGGAGTTATGATCCACGGTGAAACAGGTGTGATTGCTCAGCTCACCAGCCCCTCCTAGCAGAAATGACACACATATACATACTTACTCTTTTTTTCTTCTTCACACAGTAATTTCCAAACTTGTAAAAGTTATTATCTGCATATGTGTTAGTTTCAGGGAGGTTCCTTTTCTGTGTGTGACATCCTTAAACACAGTCAGCACATCCATAGGATTTCACGTTCAGCAAATCATAGCAAAGAGTGAAAGTGCAGCAGCAGTCCCAGAACTCTAGGCAGGATTTCTCTGGAGACCACACTGCAGTGTAAAGGATCCTGCTGTGGCTGGACACCCCTTTTCTAAAAAATACAGCCTATATTTATGAAGCAGCTATGCTCTGAGAAATTAAAATACACTGCTTATAGTCAACACAGTTGTAAAAAGTGGATTACATACAGCATTGAGGTTGTAACAGATAGGAATCAGCTACTTGGGAACAACAACAAGAAAAATAGTGGTTTCGACACCCAAAAAGTTATGGTCAAATATGAAAGTGATATACTAGAACTTGTCAGAGAAAACCAACATAAGAAGGACATGGACCTGTTTGAGTGAGTCCAGAGAAGGGTCACAGAGATGATCAGAGGGCTGGATCACCTCTCCTGTGAAGACAGCCTGAGAGAGTTGGACTTTTTAAGCCTGGAGAGGAGGATCCAGGGAGACCTTACAGCAGCCTTCCAGTGCCTCAAGGGGGCCTATAAGAAATCTGGAGAGGGACTTTTTACAAGGGCACATAGGGACAGGACAAGGGGGAACGGCTTTAACCTAACAGAGGGGAGATTTAGATTAAATATTAGGAAGAAGTTCTTCACTGTGAGGGTGGTGAGACTGGCACAGGTTGCCCAGAGAAGCTGTGTCTGCCCCATCCCTGGCAGTGTATAAGGCCAGCGATGGGGCTTTGAGCAACCTGGCCTAGTGGGAGGTGTCCCTGCCCATGGCAGGGGGATCGGAACTAGGTGGCCTTTAAGGTCCTTTCCAACCTAAACCATTATCTCATTCTGTGATTCTGTGATTCTATGTATTTGGAAGATCATTACCCAAGTCTTGCATAAAGATCATGAGTAGATTCCTGATTTTGTGCTAGAATAATCCGCTTGGTGAAAATAATGCGAAAAGCTTAGTTGAATGCTTTGAAATGTTACTTTACTAGATACAAGGTGGAACACTCAAGGGACAGCACACCTTCTCTGCTGGAAAACAGAGAAAAAGGCTAGCCACCTGCTATTTACACTGAACTTTGTCCAGATAAATTGATTAATCATTTAATCACAACTAATGCAAGCAGTAATCTTAAAAATGACAGCTTATCTTTCTGCATCGTGTCATGAACCTTTAAGCCAAGCACAGCTTTTAAGACTGGATGACCCAAATACTCTTTTAAATGTCTCTAAAGCAACCATTGAAAGATGTAAACAGTAATGACACAGAAGTAGATTCCTGTTTAGGGTTGTTAGATTCCTACAAAACATTAATTAAATTCAAATGCGAAAACAGCTTTTTATGGTTAAAGTACATATAGTGTCTACTGCACATTAACAATGAAAAGGATGACACAAGAGTTTTTAAAGGGTGCTTTAAGAACAACAAAGATCAGATGTTAAAGCTTTTCCACAGCTTCTCTTCAAGGGGGGGGGGGGGGGAATCTGGAATAACTTTGCATTTAATAAAGAACATACTCATTTCTCCTTCTCTTGCTGCTTACAATACTTCACATGCTTTTTGTTAAGCGGGGGAGGGGAGGAATAACCCTTTCTCTACTGTGAGACATCTTATCAGTAATCCCCTCTGAAGGGATAACATACCTCATGTAGCATTATGTCGCATGTTCCTGCAAGATTAGCTGTTACAATGGGATAGAGTGGATTAAGTAACCACTGTCATCTGAATCTTGCCCTTTGCACAACTTTGTGTGGAGCAATCCTGATAAATCAGAGGATCTGGTGGGCAAAGGACAGACACAACATCAGGGATTGCAAAGTAAGCCAGACAACAAGCTGTATTAAATCTGTAACAGTCAATGGAAGAAATGTACACAAAGATGTAAATCCAAATGCAGCAAAACAAGACCTACTACGGTAACCAGTTTTATTAACTCAGAGCAAAGCCCATCTGTCATCCATGACAGAAGCTTTGCCTAGGCCGCAGCATATGAACAGGACAAGCATGTAATGATACTTGCCCTGAATGTTAGTGCAGACTTCAGCAGCTTGTGGCCCAGGACTTTGTGAGCCTGTAGTGATAGTGTCTTCACACACAGTAGCTGTATTTCTCTTAAATAATAGCAGTATTTCTCTTCGTAGAAGAGAATTTTTCATCCATGTATTCTGAACATAGTCTCCTGTGGCTGACTTGAGCAGGTTAACTACATATACATTCTTATTTTTGTTTTATACTTTCCCCCTGCTGCCTTAATTTGAATTCCCTTCTCAGATTAGGTGCGACCATGAACAACTGTCTATTTGCTTACTCTATGATTACTTACTTATGTGATGTCTTACATGATTTTGTAGATCTCTGTCATATCCTTCCATAGTTTTAACTTTTTCAGCAGAGAAATCATGATCTAGTTAATTGTTCCTCATATGGAAGCCATTACAGTTTTAATTATAGTATTTTCACTTTGCTGTATGACTGCTTTCCTGTTATATCCTTTTTCAAATGAGAAGACTAGAACTAGACAAAGCACACAAAAAAATTAGTGCCTCTAGGGCTGAGAATGGAATGTTTACTGTTTTATTCTATGAGTGTTTTCTAATATTTTCTAACAGTTTACATGTTTTATTGGTCAACAGTTAGCCCTGAGCAGATGTTTTCATACACTTATATATTACAATTATTTCTGCTTCCTTTACCTATTTATTCCTGTCCTTTTACTCCTACATAGTTACATTCTGACTGTTCCTGCCATCAAGGACAATATCAATAGTCGCTCTTCCTCTTGTGCTACCTGTTTAGTGGAGAATTTATTTTTAGAATCCAAGCCTTCATTCCTAGCACTATGTCTAGACATGGTATTTTATCTAACTTACCTTGGAGGATTTCATTATTACTTGAGTTTCCTGTCCTCTCAGCCTCTCTGAGAGACTCACCATGTCCGAGAGGCTCATCATGTTGTTGTCCCTGTGATCGCCTTGGTCAGGTGGTCTGTTGTATGCTCCCAATCCTACATTGTTGTTGTTTGCATGTTAGGTAATCAGTTTCCAATAAAGGAAAAGCCTTAATACTAAGTTATAATAGCATGTGGCTCAAAGGTTGCCCCAACACACAAGCTGGCTGTTAAGATAGGAACATATAAGCCTACGAAAGAGCTATGTACCAGTTCCCTTATAGTAGTGTGAATGCGGCGAAGGGAGGAAGTGGAAACGGGCATTTGGCACAAGATGGGCCATCTTTCTCTGGCAATACCTCCAGCAAATGGAGTACCTTCAAAGTGTTAACTCATGAACAGTAAAAAGAAACACAGCACAAAGAAAGTGATGTCCTCCTCTCCTTCAAAAGCACATCTTATTTCATCTGACACACTCGGCAAAGGTCCCTTGTTTCTGTGTCCAACAGAAGGCTTATGCCAAGGTTAGTGTAACTATGCCGTTTTTGTTCAACTTTCTCTTAAGCACGTTCCTCACTAGGTGGCCATGGCAGCATAATAACAAACACTGGGCATCATTATATCTTCCCTAATAAAATCTGCAGCTCATCAGGGTTCTGGAAGGATTTTCAGTAGTGTGGTTGAGTAACTTTTGCACTTTCATCACATTTCTCTTGCACTTAGAATATGCTACTATCATGAAACTTTTTATCGAAGCATGCTGATAATCTGTTGCAACTCCCTTTTAAGAAGAGGCATAGATAGTACTTCTTGTGATCAAATCTATAATAAAAAAATACAATAATATATTTCTATAATCCCTTTTCCCTGAGAATTATCTCTAAACTTTGTAGGAGACTCTTTAACAATTGCTGAAGTGCAGCTCTTTGAGGTAGAAGGCAGAAGCTGTGTAACACATCATCGTGGAAGACCAGCATAGAAGAGAAAGCAAGGCAAAACACAATCTCTGAAACTGAAGCCAAAATGTAGATGAACAAAGTCAAAATGTAGTCATAGAATTGCAATGGAAATCTACAGCTCATATTCATAATCTTTTTCCTTCACATTTGATAGAACAGAGTGCCAGTAAATGAGCAAGTCTCATTAATACCAAGGTGAGGTACTGATTTCCTATTATTTCTGTATTTCCACTGCACTAATGCCTGGAGACTTTCATTAGAACGAGCCCAACTGTATTCGTTTCTGCAAAATCACAGGACTTACGAAATTGCTGAAAGAGAAACCTAGCCCTACTTACAGAGGCAAGAATTTTCCCTGTAATATACTGAGTTTTTCTTGGTGGTATCTGTCTCCAAACAATGATCAGGCTTTATGTCCTGGATGGCAACATTAAGTGTAATCTGCTGTCATCTCCTCATGACAACATATAAGCCAAAACACTTGCAAACAAACCAAAATATTTTCTTCTGGATCAGGAGTTTGAATTAGATGACTGAATTTTCCTGGCATGAGAGGATTATTCCTTGTCTTTCACCTAATCCTCCTCTGTTATGCAATATATATAGTTACACACAGTTTTTTGTTTCCCATGGGTATGAAAAGATTACTTTTCCACTGGGTTTCCTGCATCACTGTAATACTTCCCCTTGATTCTCCGGTTTCGTCTGCTCAACTCTGTGTTTATAGTGCATCCGGTAACCTGAATGAAGTTACAGTTTTCAGATCTGTCATTTAGTCTTTGGATATACTACTAAAGGCCCCAAGGTCTTGTATTCAACCTTTAAGATCTTTTGTTCCATTATCTGCCATCCATTGTGTCAAAGTAGTTTTTCCCACAAGCATTTCAGTTACGAACTGATGCTTAGTATTTGCTAAGGACTTTAAAACCTTTGGTTTCCATTTGTCACTTGAGCTTTTCATCTCAGGTCCTGAGCTTTGGAAGCACTTTTGCAGATCTTGTATTTATCTGATCCTTTGATCTTAGGTATCCTTTGCATTCACAGTTGTTTTAAAAAGATAATACAGGTTTAAATCATCTCCATTACATTTTGTGCTGGTGAGGCACAGTATGTTCACTCGTGTAAGTGGCAGGAGATTCTGAAGTCCTGTAATATGAGTCACTTCCTGTTTTCTGTGACCTTTTAATAATATGTGCACCTTCCTCAAACAAAATATTTTTTCAGTGCACAATACCTGTGTCTCTGTCTTGACTAATATCTGGCAACTAGCAAAAATACTTATTGCATTTCAACAAACATGGTATTTGTCTTTTCCATTGGTAGACAGGGGTTATGTATTTCTGTGGGCTTTTGAGTTTGTTTGGCTGTTGTTTTCCCTGTGAATTTCAGGTCCATAGTATTATTCAGTTATTAGTAGACAATGCAGTGGTGCTTCTTCATCTTCATTACTGGATATAAAGAGTTACAGTCACTTCACATTTATTTCAGCTCCTGTCAAGATCGGTGAAATTAATCTTCTCTTGACTGAATTGTCAGCATGACAAAGTTCAAGTTTTTTACTTGCAGATCATTTCTGAGGTATACAGTCTGCTTCAGTATATTCACATGCGACTGTAGTTTGTGAAATTAGATAAATTCTTCATATGGTATTAAGAAATTACTAGATCTTTTCCATAGGGGGAAAAGACCTCTTGATGTTAAATTGTCTTCCAGGAACCTAGCAGCTTTTTATGGAACTTTTTAATCATAAGATTTTGTTACTTTGAAACTATATATGTCATAAATACCTGAATGCACACACTGAGCATGAGAGGATGTAAACTGGCAGCAGTCCAGTACCAGACCTCATGTTTTCATTCACTACCCACTTATGCAGGGCTTTGTCCTGCTCCTGAGGAACTACCAATAAATCTCCCAGTGATTTTTGTATAAGCAGAACTAAGTTGTAATGGTTTCCTCTCATATATCAGGCACTCTATTTCCTTCACACTCCGCAGTGCTTCCCTGCATGTAATTCCAGTTTTTTCAGCCTACTGTTGTTTCTGTCTCTTTACTTTTTTTTTCTTTTTGATTTGGTCTCAAGTGTGGTTTCTTGTTGCTTAGTGTTCTAAGACTCACTGAACAAACAACTGCAAGCATATATTTTGAGTGAGATTTTGTTCATGTAATCTGATTCAAAGTCTTATGTTGAACTTAGAATATGCAATGCTATGCATAGGGTAATATTTTTATATAATATCGGGATGTGTTCATGGGCTTGTATAGGCAGAGTGACCCATAGGTTTTCTTTATTTTCAAAAATAGCTGGAGACTAATTTATTATGATAACCAACAGTCAGCATCTTGAGCTATTTGAGATTCTCCAGTATTTCCGTATACTTCTCTGTGAAGGATGATGTAATTTTATCAGAAACTGTCATCTTCTTAGTACAAAGAAACATGAAAGTGGGAAAGAAATAGGGTAGAGCTTAAAAAAGTCTTGGCAGAATTTGTCTGGCTGGGGGAATTTTGGAAAGGAGGAGAGCTGCAGCCTGAGTTCACGATGCAAGGATGATGTGGAGAAGAATTTGTGGAGGGGAGATAGAGAAGGCAAGTCAGGAAAACAGAGGAGGCTTTTCAACCAGAGAGAAAGATGAGAAACTCCCCCTGCCTTGAAATCTAAGCAGCAACCTCATTTCTAGCCAAATAAGCAAGCACAGATGCTATAGCAGTATGTTTTCTTAAATACAAGTGCAAGTCAACAGCTCATGAAATTATTCATTATTTTACCCTTTCTGTTTACATAAACAATCTCTGCCAGAGTTTGGCTACAGGATGTTTCATGAGATACAACTTCCCAGGCAAACAATAGCCGTAACAGTCTGGCTGAGTATACACAGTCAAGGCCCTATTATGTAATGGCTAAATCGCATCATGGGCATTTGGTGGCCAGAGTTCAGTTTGGAGGCAGTTGGCTGGATGACCTATAAAAATGACATTATATATTTATGTTATTATTACCTTCCTTTCTTCATCTCTAAATTTGTAACAAGAAAATCAAGTACTTTACAGAACATTTCTAATGATGGAAAGCATCATGAAAGAGCTAGACGTTGCTATAAAGCCATACTGTGAGGCAGAAATAGTGTGAAACTTTAGCTCCATATGCTGGATTGTTCTTCACAGGCACTACAAAAGCAATGAAAATTGATACTAGAAAACTTCATTTTGCCGTTTAGACACCAGGGCACATTGCCCTGTCAGAGCACATTGGCAGATGACTACTAGCTGACACGTGAAAGGCACTTCCCATATTACAGACACAAGTAATACTAGCTACTTCTTCATAGCTTCCTTTTATTCTAAAGTTGCAATGTCTCTAAGATCATATTCTAGTCAAACTCAATCAGATCCTACCTCTTCCTAAATACAAGCTGAAGGCATGATCTTGCTGGGCTGCCCATGACGTCTGAGGAACAGCAAATGGAGATTGTCAATGGTCTCTATGCTTTGGGAGCAGACAGTGCAGGGGCATGCTCTGCCAGACGTCGTTAGTCCTAGAGAGAGCAGGGCAGCCCAGATATACAAGCCATTCCCTCACTAATTCTGTGGAGTTGCAGTAGATTAGCTGCACAAACTAATGTAGCCCTGCAACTGTACTAGCAACATTTTTTTCCCCACATCTCCCATGGAAAGGCCCTTCCATCAGGATGAGTGATCAGGCTGAGTGCAGGTTCTAGGATTTACCCTTCAAGAGACAAAATTAGAGGAGTTTTTCTTCCTCGCATAAAAATGTGCTGAATTAAGATGTGTGGCTATTAATAAAAATATCCTATCAATTCAATTCAAGTAGCATAAACAGTACAATCCTCATCCTGCTGGGTAATTCAGATCTTCATATGTGTCACAAAAGGAGCAGGTAGGCTCCGCCTAGATGTTACAGGGAACTAAAGACTTTAAAGGGTTATAGACTCAAGAAAAAACTAAAGCATAGTTTAATTACTAACTTTTACAAGAGATTGGATAGGTCTAGGGCAAAAGTTGAGATGATAACCATCTATATTTTAGGAAACAAGCCACAATATTATTCTCTTCTCAAAATGAAGGTCTCCTTCCTAATCCATTATTCCTCAGCAGTGCTTTTCCAGGAGAGAAATGTACTTGCCAATACAACAAATGAGTTGCACAATTCAAGTGCTACAACATGAAGAGTTTGTACAGCTCCTACAATCTTGTTTTGACTACAGCTAAGGGGTGGATTTTCTAGCTGCCCTAACAGTCTTAATATATCCTCCATAGCACAGGCACCCAGGGTGCACTCCACAGGCTGCAGAAGCCTCTCTGAGACCATACTGCTGCCAAAGCAAAGACTTCTATTGTTATTCCCACTCACAGCTAATTGCTCCCACTGCTGCCTGATCATATGCAGTGGGAAAGCTTCAAGTCCTGGTGGAAAAAAACCCTTGCAGATGGAAGGTTTCTGTCAGATCAGCAAGTCAGTCTCACTCCCTCATGGCTGCAGTGTATGGACTGAGCTGGTGCAAATGAAGTGGCAGGAGCACATAACCAAAGGGGTGAGGTGTACCCCCACTAACAGTGGCAGCAGAGTCCTAGGTCCACTTGAGCCACTCCTGAAGTCCTCAGTCAGTATGAGCTTAGATGATTTCAGGTTATACAGACAAGAAGAAATTGGTAATCGCTACATATATAGGAAAACACCTTCATTTCCACAACAGTCTACTAGTAGAGTAGCTTTCATTTGTCCAACTCAGTTATGTAAATGAAGCAGTAAAAAGGATGTTTTATCTCTACCAATTTCATTCAATTTTTTCTTCCCAGCTTTATTTCTGGGAAAATTTTCACAAATATTTATACCGGCTAATAATTCTATCTTGATTCATAAATAGAATCTGTAAGTCAGCATCTCTGTGTTGTGACAAAGAGATAACCACCTGCTTGGAATAATGCTATTTTAGATTCTGCAGACAAGTTATTAGAACAACCTCTTTTAATGGAAGAGATTAATTCAACCATGCAAAAGTAATTTCAGCCTAGGAATTCCACCCACCAAAACTATGGAAACAGGATACTAAATTGCAAACATTACATCATCAAAATTATATCACCTAATAATACCCTTGTGTACATGAAACAGGAACCAGCAGCTTTGAGCAGTGGATGACATCTTCTGTAGACATCACATACACCACTGGGCTCATGGCAATATCCTGGGAGTTCATAACAAGCAGATCATATATTTCCACAGGTGATACAATCTTCCATTGTTTTAAATTACTTTGGGGGTACATACAACTCCAAACTTGTTGTCTAGTTTAATTTTTATTGAGTGGTGATGTGGAGACTGATGTGATCCAAGTAAAACCAGGATTATTTAAGGAAAGAAAGAAAAGGTTTTACAAAAATTGTTAAACAACTGATAAAATCAATGACTTGCTAAGAGCATAGACACTTCTCAGCACTGTGTAGTAGATCATCGACTATTGTTTTACTAACAGATGCCAGAAGAAAAATTTCACATTGACTATAAATGTTTCAAGTTTAACAGGCATCCAAAATTCAGAAACTTTGAACTATTAAACCTCTGTCAAGGATCACAGATTATATTCTGCTATAGCAGAACTCCAAAAGTATTAAAAATATAGAAACTGTCCAGACATTTTGAACTCTCAAGGAATAAATTGAGGAGTGAACAACAAGTAAAATAAAAATTGTCATCTTCTGGTAGTGTCATGTATTATTTATTGTTTCTACAGCTTTTGGACTTTGCACTTTCCTTCTAAAGCCAGTTCAACATGCATATTGATCATGCCACAGAATACATCTTTGATCAGCCTGGATATATTATAATTGTGAGTGTCTGAACGACTGACAGAAAAGTACATTGCCTGAGATAAGCCATGGTCTGTATATAAATTCTATAATAACTCTTCAGTAAGTAAGCAATCAAGAGCTGGATGGACCTCTTTCCATATCTCCCCTAGTTTCACTGCAGATGAAATACAAAACATGTCAATAAAAATTCATGGGCTTTTCCTCCTAATTCTGTAAAGTCTAGGCTACATCTTTTTTATCAGAAGTATTATGATGTGGCTTTCTCTACCCTACCCTTTAAAAGTGTGAGTGCCTAGTCCTAGCTTAGTAAACCTTTCACTGTATAAACAGTATCATCCTTACTTGTTTTTCTCTGCCCTATATCTTTGCACATCTGAAATCCGGCTGCTTGGCACATCACCTTCCATCACAGCAAGCAATATGTATACATGTGTTGGTGTAGAAACCTGACCATGTACTGTCTGTGTACTCATTGTTCAGTCTGGTGAAAACCAGAATATGATAGGTTCATAAATTGTTTCCTATGATCTAAACTGATCTGTCTAAAGTCTGCTCTTCAAGATTGTTTTATAATTGCTGTCTGGAAGCTTCTTTCCTGGTTGTTTCCTCCTCAGCCCTGGCATGAGCCCCATCTCTTGACAAGTGTCCTCCCAGCAGAGAAACACTGAAGAGTCTTTTACCTTTTGCTCTCAACTTCATGCTGAGCACAGGAGGTTGGAGGAGGCTGCTGAGGAGGAATAGGAGCCCTTTCTTCACCCCAGTTGTGTCCTGTCGTGCAGTGCTCCCACTGGCTCTCATCCAGGAAAAATCAGTGGCTGTGCTGTGCATCATGAGACACTGGTGCAAATACTGAAATGCAGCGAAGTGAGTCTAGTCCTGCATAATTTAGCCCATGTTCTGTCACTTTTGTGTGCAAATCAAGGTAGACTCCTGCAGACTCAGCATACTCATAGCGTGAGCATAGATAACCTCTGAACTCAGCTGCCAGACCCATGCCTGGTTTCACACTGGTGGAAGCCTAGAGTCATTTTACTGAAGCTAAAGCTACTAAACAGCAGCTGAAGTGGCTACTGGGGCAGCCACAGGGCCTATCTGCTTATGTGTGAAGGTTACAGTTATCTGCACTGCACTGGGGCTTACCAGACAACCAGCAATTCTGGAGTCCAGATGACTAACTGTCCCCTACTGCAATCTCAGCCTGTATTTCCATAGGTTGAGATTTTTCTCTATTAAGCATTCAACCCTGTGGGCAAAAATTCCAGAAGTTCTTTATGCATGTGCTGGGCCCTGTGCCTTATGGAAATTCATGGTGCATTATGCAATTACTAGCAGAAACCATCCAGAATCAACAGGAATGACAGGTGAAACTCACAATTTCCCTTGTTTTACTGCTCTCTTACGATCTGTCCTTACTTTCATGATTAGCACTGCTATTGATCTCTACTAGCTAGCATAGAAAAAACACCATTGGAGCTGGCAGTTTCTAGCGATATATTTGACAGTCTGCCAGAAGTTTTGCAATAGAGCAAACCTACTAGGTTTTGGATTTGTAGTGGGCTTTTGTTTTCAGTGGTACTAGCCCATACCCCATCAGTGGTGGTAACAACAGGAAAATAGTAAAGATAATACTAGGCAAGAGCACATTGACGAGAGACTAGTGTGGGAATCATTTTTATGTCACATACCTTTCCCGCAGTACAGCTTTTGAGGCCCTCAGCTGGTAGCAAAGGCTCTGCCTCTGAGCTGGTATTAGCAGTATTGCTGCTTTCAGAACTCCCTGATGACAGTAAAGCTGTCGAGCTCAGCAACAGTGGGCACAGAGCTCACCTCTGCAGCACCCACTGGTTGAGTCCCCCTCACTGCCCAGGTGAATCTGTTTACCAGCCAAAACTTTGCTAAGTTCTTCTTCGTACATTAAGGATTCTTCCTACAGTAAGGAGCTAACCAGCTTCAGGTGTGTGCACTGACTTTCACCCCAGGTTTTCTTTCCTGCCACTCTTCAGGTAACTCCAAAGGGCATAAGCCCTTTTGTAGGATTTGAAATTTGAAGGTTGTTCTCCAGACTTCATAATCTGGGTGAGAAGGAGCTGCTCACAGCACCTACACTGTGCAGGCTGCAAAGCAAGTGCCATGAATGCAGGAAGCTGCTCTGAGAACATATTTTTGGCCAGTCTGTCTCTTCATGATTTCTGGGACCTAAGTCAGTATCTCCCATTTCTTTCCTACATTCACTTGGGCCACAGAGAAGGTCTTTGCTGGTTCAGCTGTGAGATCAGGATGAGGCTTTTACATTCAGTTCCCTGTCCTTCATTGAGAAGCAGAACACTAGACTAGCTATTAAGCAAACAAGCAAGCAAGCTAGCTGAAATTACGTCTTATTATCCCAATCCTCACTATATTTTCAGTATTAGGTATTATTACTGAAGGTCGCCCACTGAAGAGGAATATGTGAGCCATTTTGTGCCATCCAAGGCAAACTGAGGGGGAGAGACACATGGCTGGATGATTGAGAACTTTCGCTTTCTTAGAGCAGCCGTGTCTTAAACAGCTCTTTCCCCCAAAACCACTCCTAATCCACCTCCCCTGCTACATTTTGGTGATAAGAGTTTGTTATGGCTGCAGCTGACAGAAAGAAATGTGGAAAGGAAAAATCAGACAGCATTTTCACAACACTGTTTTTGGAATAATACCTCCCTTATAGGCTTTCGGCATTGAAAAGTCTACTTAGTGGCCCAAATCTATCCAAAATAAGCAACATCCAGCTAGCACCCAAAAAAAAGTTTTAGCCCTAACCACCAGTCATATATTTACCATCATAAATCATCAGCATACCTCTTAGGAGCTTATATAAATAGATAAGTCCAGCAGCTTCATAGAAACCCTTTTACCACAGTAACAGGAAATTGTTAATAGATGTGCACTCCAGAAGGGTCTAAAGACCATCTGCTCTACTATGTGATACAAGAACAGTACTTAGAAGAGGGCCCTTCCCCATCAGGTTGGCCAGGTGAGGGGTTAGTGATTTCTTTTCCTCCTGCCCTAGACTTTGCATCAAAGACGTTTGGTACAGAGTGAGGTCCTGCTGTTATCAGTCAGTCCCAGTGCCCCTGATAGCTTTGAAAGCTTGTTGATGTGAGCATTAAATTGTGGCATGAGGGTGACTGCAAATTGTCCAGCCTGTTCCAATACAAACAGGTGGCTTCAAAGCAGACAAGAGGTCTGGTTTTGTCCTTGACTTTCTCAGGAAGGCAGAGCCTTCTTCATGTGGCATGGATTTGTGTACCAGGTGTGACATTCCTTAGCTTTTCCTTTCATGACTTCAGTGGTCTGTCACAAAGGCATCCCAAACATCTGTTTTTTTCCAGAAGGCATGATGTGCCAGGCCTCTGCATTGCTCTTAGTAGAGATAAGTGGCATGGCAGTCCTTTCCAGTGTTTATTGAAAGCTTAGAGCATGCTCTAATATGACCCTAAGAGCATGCCACTACAAACAGACGGATCCATGCACCAGCATTTAAGTAGGGAGCTGTCATCTGGTCAGCCTCACCTCAGCACAGTATTGGGCACGAAGGGTGAAAACATTGGGCAGTCCTTGTGCAATACTGGCAGAGCAAAGCAGCAGCTGGAAATGCATCTCCAGAGCCAGGAAAGTTGCAATGGCCTTAATGCGCTTTGAAAGAGCAACATTAAACACCTACTGCCTTGCCAGCTCATGGCATCGTAGTACTGCAGGGCCATTTCAACACAGCAAAACTGAGCTGAGCAAGCTCTCTGCCACCCACATAGGAGAGCTGAGAAGGTAGGATTTTGAGGTGTGCCCCGTGGGATTTGTAAAGAAATGCACCTGTGAAACAGATCTACTGAGGATCAACCTTTTTTTTTTGACGTAGTAACAATTTACATGATTTTTTATATTGTAGCAGACACTAATCAGGCCCTAACTCTCACACCTTATTGCAGACTTTGTGATCAGCCTGTAGAGATAATCAGCTTTCTACCCTTGGTTTTCCTCAGGCAACATATGGAATTACAACACAGAGAATGTCACTGATAAAATCTAAGCCATGATCAACTTCAGGCATACTATGTAAATGTTTGTAGATAGAAATAAATTAATCTGTAGCAGTAAAACACTGGTTTGTACTGCTTAATTTATTTTATTTTTAATAGGAATAAAAGCAGGATTGATACAAGGAGGAAAATTACATTAATTTCTGAGGAAATATCATAAAAGCTGTATCTGGCTTTCCTGGGCATTTTGGTTTTTAAAGACTTCAGCATTTTTCTCCGTTAAGTAGATCTTGATATTGAACCACAAAAGACCAAGGGATCAAGCCCCTATTGCCTGGTGAATCGAATCTACAGGCAGATTTTTACTCCCATTGAATATAGTTAGTTTGCTTTTCATAGAAGCTACTTTTGTATCTCTTTTTAGGGTTTGTTTGTGGAGGGTTTTTTTCAGTGTTTCAGCTCCCCTATAAACCAACTTTATTTGCCCAGTATCACTGATATTCTGCTAGTTCTGCAGTTGGCCATAGTGGAATTCCATTATTTCAGGAATAGGAGGACACTGCACAATTCTATTTTGGATGCAAAAGTATGCAGAAAAGGTCTAAACCAAAATAAACCTTAGTGAATTTTAGTGTCTGGTCATAGCTCCTATAGGTATCATAAATTTTTGATCTTGCAAGACACAGCTGGTGCAAAAAACTCTGAACTATGCTAGACGGGTAAAATACTTGATGCAGCCTGAGTCTTAGAAAAGTGTGAAAACTGTCCTGAAATTGTATGCAATTTTAAGATATTTGTTATTTTCCAACTGTGAATTGTATGTAAGATGCAATAAATGCTTTTCCAGTCTCTGATGGAATCTGAATTTTGTCTGTAACAATTGAACAGATGCCTTTCGTGATATCTACAGAAGGAGAATAATTCAATTTTCTGACATTGTAAGACAATATTCACAAGCCTTTGGGATAATAGGAAGAGATTAGTTTCAAGCAGGACCTTTTAAATCCTAGAAGTTCAGACAGCCTTGAAGTAGAAAGGTCTAGGCACCAGAGCAGAATTCACCCTGTCAGTACAGTCAGTCCAGTGCCATAAAAGCTCCTATTACTTTCCTAGGACTTTAAAAGATGAGTAACACAAATACAGGCATCTACACCATAGATGTTAAATCAAATGCACCCCCACTGCACTCACTGCTTGGCCAAGCAGAGCCAAGGACAGCCTCATGGTGTGTACTGCACTGAGCCATCAGCCATGCCAGCGATTCCCAAACTAAGGTTGAGATCTAGACTGGGGCTGCAGCAGCCATTGAGTGGAGGAGCCACAAGCCTGACAGAAATAATGAGGTTGTTCATGCTGGTATTTTGTGATTTTGAACCTGACAGATGTGGAGCTGCATGTGGAAAATCTGAGTACTGAAATATCCACACAAAGCAGAGGGAGGCATTTGAAGGACCCAGGATACACTGTACATAAAATAATGAAGCATAAATGGAAGAAAGAAAAGCCAAAGCTATTAAATTATGTTTTGTCTGTCCTTGATGTTGAAAATTGCTATTATTCAGCAGAGTCCAGTCCATATTTGTTTTGTTTTAATGTCTGGAATACTTTGCATTTCACCCTAATAATCCACTCTGTTCTGAATGTTTATACAGCATGATTTACTACAATGTGGATGTGTAATTATAGTGATGATTAGACAAAACATCTTTGACAAGAAAGGAAAACAGTAGTTAATAATGTTTTCCATCTGTTTGGTAAAACCTCACTTAAAAAGAAAGAGCCTCTTAGCATACTGCAGGGTCCAAGGCAACACCTATGTGAGTACATGACAGCAGTATAAATGTGTAATGAATTCATTCTGATCATTGCTCACACATTTTTGAAAGCACTACCATCTGTTTTATAGATAAATATTACAGTAATTAATGTCAGCACATGTTTATATTATATCATTTCCAGAGTCTTATTTTAGAGTTAAGTCCTTTTTCTTTTCAGGGAGAATAATGGCATATTTTAAGCTATTGGCAGGAAATGCAATGTTATTAGGATAAAATGAGTGAATTTCAGTAATGGCCCGCTTCTTTATTGGAAAACTTCAGAGCACTCAATGCTTCTGTTCTTCATTAAAGGCTAAATACTGGGTCAGTGCCTACTCATGGAAAGCCCAAAAGAAACTGAAGCATTGCTGAATGAGGTAAAACTGTATCTGATAATATCATGAAATCTCTGAGCTCCTGCAATTGGTATTTTAAGACACTGTGGCAGCCTCCTGAGGACTGGGCATTGAAAGGCTTTTAATGCCTGGCATTGGCCACTCAGGCTTCAAATTAGCAAATGATCCAGGTTTAAATTAAATGCCCTGGTAGAGTCACATCCCTCCAGGGCTCTACCGTGTCTTGCTGCTTCTAAGGCTCTGGTATTGTTGGCTTTGTCACCAACAATACATTTGCCTTATGTGCATTACAAGAAAGCAAAATATTTTCATAAGATTTTTGCTGCTTCCCCATCGAAAGTGCTAGGAAAAGTGTCCACAACAGTGCAAGCCAAAAGAGTCTGATTCTCATTTAAGACTTCTGCTTACATGATGTGCCAGTCAAAGGCTTGGTGAAAAACCCAGTGAAGTCAATTTAAAGACTTCTGTTGACTTCTTTGGGCTTCAAATGAGGATTTATCTCTACTTGCACTCCAAGAAAAATATAATCCATATGCACAGAAATGTGGATGACAGTCCTGAAACGTAACTGTTTTCATTGTGTCCATTATATCAGTAACTTTCTCTCCTTCCCAGTGAAATTGAGTCACAGCTGAACTTTGCTTGTTCTCTTGCCAATACTCCATGCACCTGTACAGGGACCTGCTATTTGAAAATCTTTGCCTTGTGACTGACTGGTGAAATTTGTTTCTGATCTGGTTTCAGGTACACCTCTTGATGCCTTTCTAGATTTCATGCTGCAAGATCCACCTTTCATATGAGCATTGATACTGCGCTTTAGTGTGGTTTATTACATTTATTTGACTTTTATCTTTTTGACTTTTAACTTCTATTGTATTTTTTCTTTTTCAGCAAGAGCTGCAGCAGATGCTGCAGTTGCTGAATCTAGTTGAGCTTTAAGCATCTCTAGAGAGAATTAAATCTTCTAACACTACTCAGTACAAACTGAGCCGCCAGTAGATTTTCCTGGATGTCTTCCACCATGGATTCCACTTAAGCAAGGTTCTTAAGTATCCATCTAAGTTTCCAACCAAGTAACTACTGCTAAGACATCCTGCAAAGAAAGCTGCCCCATCCTTATTTACATTAGAAATAAAAAAAAAAAAAAACTGGAAAGGGCAAAATAATTGGAGACTAAAAGGAGAATGAGAAATAAATAGAAGCCCCATCTACTTGCAGAATGAACCTGTTTACCCCTGAATGTCAGTTACCTCTAGCTAAAACTTCACTAATTCCTGGGTGCTTGGAAGAGCTTCCCGTAAGTCTATGTTTTTCTGGAGGACACAATGTCCAAATGCTCAATAAAATATGGCTGAAATACACAGAACTCAATGCACTTAGTGGGAAAATTGCCCACAAGGACCTCTCCTTATAAAATCCAGAAAGTTGCCATAATTTTAAAAAAGGCCAAGAAAACTGGCAGCAATTCGACAAAGGCCACTCACTAGGACAGTGCTTCCATCCCTCTCACATCCAGCTAGCTGGATGTAGCTGGAAACAGCTTCCTGTCCCAATCTCTCTCTTTTCATTTCCATAGTGGTGATGGTGACTTTAGATGAATAAGCCCCAGGAAGCCTGGAAAGCCAGTGTAAAGTTAGGAGGAGCTTTGCTGTAGAGGTACAAAGAAGAAATTTAATTTGAAGATCAATTTATAGTCAAGACAGTGACACCATGGGACTGGATTCTGTGCAAAGACACAAAACCACAAAACTCACACTCATATCTAGAACTGACCTATTTTCTACTCTGATAGAAGTAGAGGGAAAACGCCCAAGTTTCAGAAATTCATTTGTATCATTACCGCAAATGTCCTGCAAAGTTCTGCTCAAGATTTAAACTGCTGCCAGCCATGAGAGGCATTCAGCTCTGGAGTTATGAAGCAAGCATTCATGTACTCCTTCTGGTCTTCTACATCTCCTTCCTTCAGAGGATGATGAAGGATGAAGTATTAAATGTTATACAGTAGCTCCATGAGTTAGGGACTCCCACCCCAAGAAGGAGCGCAATAGCTGCTTAGCGATGAATGATTTTGAACACAAGCTTAGTTGGAAGCAGTGAAGGGTATCGTATGCCACAGGAAGAGCTGAGGGATTTGTGAAGGTGGAAAGTAATGACATACGTGGCTCTTGGCCACATTACTGGTGTTGACACTACAAAAGTAGTTTAAGCTCTCTGATGACCACAAGCAGCAAGACACAAAACGGAGAGTTACTTAAAACTGAGCAGGACGTAAAGCAGAGTTTTATGTATTATCTGAAATAAGGTGAGTGCCTTCCTCAGAACAGAGCTTCTCAATATAGGCTTGGGATGCTTATTCATTCTACTCTGATGGAAGAGCCCAATCTACAAAATCACCATTTCCTAAGCTTGTCCTTTAGGGATTTTCCAATCACGCGGTAACCTGGATTAATTCTCCCTATTGAATTGGCTACTTAGAGGCTGCATATAAAGTCCTTTGGTTACAAAGGATGTATATTCGCTTGCACGCAAAATGTATTACAGTGACCAACTAAAATGTTATGGCCATGTTGTGCAAATGGAACAACTGTTATAACCTTTGGTGCTCCTATGTTACACTCATAAAATGTAAAACAGGTAAGCTTTTGACTGTATGATTTTGAGCATCCTTAATACATGAAGAAAAGAGAAGAGAAAAAGAGACAAAACAGTGTTTGCACTCAAATTGTACAGAATAAAGTATTATTTCTATACATATTAGTCAGGAGAAGCAGAGTCTGGAGCAGAAAATCCAACATTTCATTTACAAGTCCAAGAGAGCTTCCAATAGTTTAACCTGCCTGCCTCTATTTCAGCATTCAATTATTCTTTAATAAAATAAAAAGCTGGGATTGGATTCCTAAGTCAAAACCCCTATTTAACAGAAAAGTCTTAACTATGAAAAACATCAAATTCAACCCAAAAGAGTTGTTTTCTTGTTATTTCATTTCTCAAGTCAAAAAATGACAGAAGATTGATCCAGCAATTTCAAGGTTAGCATTACCAAGTCTTCCTGTATCACAGCTGCTCTTTGTTATTTTCTGAATGGGGTATGACTGTGTGCTTGTTACTGGTGTATTTCTGTATAAAACCATTGATTTAGTTTAACAGCACACCAGAAGAATAAGCAGAACATATGATAGTGCCGAAGACTGCAAATCTACTAACACCATTGGCAGAGAAGGTACTCACTTGAATGTTTTACCCTTATGCCACTTATGCCACTGCTGAGTTCACTAGGTTTTCTTGTGAGCACATCTGACAGGTCACCAAACCGATGAACACTGCAAAAGGACATACACTGTAAGCAGGTGAGAGACTATTAAAAGTAATGCAGGAATGCAGAGCTGGAAGAGTGGGGCAGTTTGGAGTAGGGGAACAGCCCACAATATTTGGGGAATTAGCTTGCTTGAGATCAGGGTGGTGGTTGCACACATATGTGATATAAAACACTGCTACTTAAAATCCTTTTCTGTTAGGTGTTACTAAGCTGCTATTGTTAATACAAAGCAATGCTTCAATTAAAGAAAACTGCCTCTGATCCTCACAGGTCCTGCATGACTGAGGGGAAGAAGAGGACTGAAACCAAAGGCACTCTAACCCCAAACTGAGAGAAGAGCAGAATTCTCTTCCAGTGTATGGTCATCTGAGCCTAAGTTGCCTGATGGTTCACACTGTGTAGAATGTTGGCAGGGTGATCTGGAGCAAACCAGGAGGCTCTCCAGGCAGGCACAGAGTAGGGACTGTTCTAATTTTAACATGGCAGAGACTGAGTTCAGGTTTCTTGAACTCTTGAAATCTTAAATATACTTACCGAGGGGTGTCTAAAGAAACCAAGAAGACAATGGAGTTGCTTCTGATCTTACATACACATTGCACTTATTCCTCACAACATATGGTACGTACCCTTCTAAATTCATGCTGTCACAGACCTACTATCTGCTGTAAAAGTAGATAAACTCACTCAATCTTATTACTCTCAGATTCTCTGATGCAAGAGGATATTCAGTCTTCAGCAAGCTTTAGTATGGTTGCAACATTTAAACTGGACCAAATGGCACATGCAATATCTATCTCACAACCTGTGCTTGTGTTTTCTGATCCAAAGGACAAGAAAGACACACACACCAAAAAAAAGCCTTCTTCAGAGCAGGCACAGAGCAGGCATGTCCTAGAGATTGGAACACGTGTTCCTGGAGCCTGTGTTCTCAGAAGGATGGACAGTAAATCATTTAAGCCATCAAGGGAAGCGCTGAGCCAACTAAATCAGTCTGGATGGTAATACTCGTATTAGCAAGCAGCCAAGAAACCATAGAAGATTGTGATTAAGCACTTGATGAGTAATTTTGCATCCTTCATTGTAAAAACAGACTTTTGAGATGGAGCTTTTGAAAACTTGGTTTTTCTGGTAAATTATTTTTAGACTGTACCCCCTAAATTTTCATACATTTTCAGGCTGTTCCTGCATTAGTGTCCAAAAGATCTAGATTGCCAATATTATTAGTTGATGTATTTTTTTCCTTTTATACATTTTCCACTTGCTTTCATAAGAGCAGGCTTGTATTCTTCTACTCAGATCCTTTTCTTCTCCTCAGAGGATGAGATTTAAGACAAAAAGGCTTAGTGTATATTCATTTTCTTCAAATCACTTCTCTCAAAACGCTTGGCTTTGACACGTGACTTTAAACTGCACAGAAGCATGCAAGTAATTTGTAGGAATTATAATCAGAGATACACATGAGCTTCAAGAAGAAAACATACATTATAAATATGTAGTCCTGGTGCAGTGGTGTTCTGAGAACCCAGAAATAGCACAGAGGGCTCTGTACCCTATGAGTTATGCAAACACCATGTAACTGCTCTGACCTCAGACAAAAAGGATACAATACCCTATTTAAAAAGTGACTAATATTATTTTAAACTAAACTACAGCTTTCAAACAGATTAAGAGTATTAACGCTATCATTTTTTAACTAACTGGTTGCTATGTTTGGTTTTCCATTATTTTTACAGGCCTTCTGCCAATAAATCAATAGAAATAAAAGAGAGGCACATTAGAAATCACACTACTATGCATCTATTTTGCCACTGTGTAGCAAATAGGTATAATCCATCATCTCCAATACTCCTTTCAATAGTATCCTTCATATTTCAAACAATTTAATAGTCCAAGTGACAGTCTAATTCTTTCCTTTGATAGCCAAGATGTTTTCAGAAGTAAGGTTTTTGCCCTCTGTAGCACTTTCTGGATTCTCTACTAAAATAATCTTTAGATGCAAAATGCCTTCCCCTTTTTTTTGGCCAACTTGAGGAATGTTGGAAAGATCTGCAAAAGACATTTTCATTTTTCAAGTCGCTCCCAAAAAATCTTCACGATCTTCCTGTCGTTTCTATTCCTTTTCCAATCCATCTGATATTGGATCCTCATCAAATGCCCAAAAATATTTAGGTAAAATGTTTTGTCAATGGCAACCTCGAGACAGTGGATTGTGGACTGATTCTTCTCTTCCCTCCTGTCAGGATCCATTAATGGAAAAAAAGTATTTTTACTAGCAATGGGCCATGTATGGCTTATTTGATGGAGCTGGGTGCCATCATGCTTAGTGGAATGATCTGAGCATACAACCGCATGTTTGAGTACTGTCAGGATTTCTGTATGGCAAAATCCCCCTGCCAGTTTGTACAAATAACACAAACCCACTGCTTAGTACTAGGAAAACAAGCAGGGAAAAGCAAAAATAATTTAACAATGGAGGATCATTTACCCGCTCAGCAACACAGTCTGTGTCACCACTTCAGCTTTCTCCTAGATTATGCCTGTAGATTGACCTACTTGAAGCCTTCTGAATGGGTCTATGTCAAGGAGAAAAACTGGCCCTGAATTTATTGTTTGTAACTTCTTTTCATAGTGTTGGATGGTTTAATCAAGTGTGTTTGTAATTGTGTTAACAGCGATTGCTTTGAAATGTTATATGCAGCTAACATTCATGGTTCAACACTAATACCCAGGGGATGTATAATGCTAAATACTTGTCATTCTCTAAAGAAAAAGCAGACAAATTCAGGACAGTATGTGCTTCCCATCTGTGCCTTGGAGGGAAGTCGCTTTTCTCTATCAGTCGTCAGCTTTCCTATGCCTGATAATCCAATACATTTTGCTGTTCTTCACTTATGCATGGTGATGACTGCAGCAAGCAAAGGTTCAGTAAGAAAGTGAGAAACTCCCATTTGCTGTTGTGGAGCTTTATGTAGCTCGCCTTTATCTCTGTAGTGTTGCTGCCTAATGGGGATTTCACGTGGCAGCTCTTTCTAAATACTGTACTGGAAAAATCCTAGGTATCCTATTTGTCAAGACCATTTCCTTTCTGCAGCTGTACAGCACTGGTGATCCAACTGCAGCAACTGATGGCAATATAGCAGCCCAGCGTATTGTATTTATATAATATCTGTCAGTTCAAGAATCCAGACGCTTCTCACAAAGAGGCAGTGAAAGGAAAACACTGGGAATTGGTTTTGAAATTACATAAGTGGTCTGACAAAAACTTCACTGAATAAATAGCCCCTTTCAAGAAGGATGAGCTTGCAGTGCTTCTTGTATCAGACAGAGAGCAAAGCATTCAAGAGGGCAAGAAGTTCAGCAGCAGAACGAATAAAAAGAAACAAACCCACGCATTTGAAAAGAAAAACAGTAATGGAAAATACTGCCGGTTGCCATGTAGAACAGTATTGCTATAAAGACTGTCACTTTTTCACCTCTCACTTGTAAGCTAGCAGCTTTAGATTTAATCTTACATTTTCCATTTCAAATTCTGCACTTTCTGTAAAGAAGAAAAAGAAAAAAAGAAATCTAAAACCCTTCCCCTCAAAACTGTGTTACAGGAACTCAGGGTGCTCGTAATTCCTCCACAGCTATTATAATATTCTTGCTAATATTTGTGTGCTATCATCCATTAACTCACATCATCACTAACCAGGCTATTAACTATTAAATTATAGTATGCTTTAAAATTCACTATAAATACGTGGTTTACATTAGCCAAACACACATCACCTGAGCAAGAGCTTCACAACAGGATCTGCACAAGGTTTTGTACCACCTTTGGCAAGCAAAATAGCTACTGTGACCTTCTAACCAGTCATAGCATGGAGTTCCCCAGAGTCCAGCCGTTTCCCCAAACCACCCTCAATATTGTAGGTGCCTGTGATACAGCCCTTGAAACGGGCTCTTCAGATTTCAGAGCTGCAGGTCTCCGGGGAGGCAGCAAAATGTGTTCCCAGCACCACCGACACTGTTTTCCTCCGCTCTGTCTGCACGCACCGCAGTGAACACCCCCGTCCGTGCTCCCGCTGCTTCCCAGCACCTCTCGGCCAGCGGTATCTGGGAGGAACCGGAGCTGTAAATTCAGAGGGATCAAACCAAAGCGCCGCAGAGGCCGCCGGAGCCGGGCGCTGCCTGCCCGGGTCACTGCTGGGGATCTGGTGCCACCTCCTGCGCCGCACGGGTATTGCAGCGCTCCCTGCAGCGGCTCCAGGGTGCGCGCTGCGAGAGGCGGTGCGGCCACCCCTGGCAGCCCGGCACGGCTTCGGTGGTGGTCATTAGAAATAGACCTCCATCTTCTGAATGAACAGATATCATCGTTAAAGGACAACGTACACAGGATAGAGCACAAGTCTCATGATCTTGGAATAGCTTTGGACTTCTCTGAAGGAGAGTGGAGATGACAAAGCCTTTGCCATGGGGCAAATGAATACTTCCTTGCCTCTTTTCTACCAGATACTTTAACAAGCAGATGCCCTAATCTCAAAAAGTCTTGCATTTCTGTGTGCATTCACCATGGCAATTTATAAGGATTTGATTTGTAGGTACAAATCACTTACCTATTCATAATGTGTTCCAGGAGTGACCATGCAATGTAAATGCATGTGTAAACATACAGAATCACAGGGTATTTAGGGTTGGAATGGACCATAAAGATCATGTGACAAGTATGATGACTGGCCTGAGGAAGCTGGCCCCTCAGCCTTCTCCCTGTTTCCTTTGGAGCCCAGCAGAGTAAAGGTCTTCCTGGTAGACTATTAAATATTAGTTGATACATTTCTCCAGGACTTTTGTTCTCTTTAGGGAGGCATATGTATGAGACACCATGCTTTTTGACTTAGAGTTGGGTTGTCTTTGTTTCCTAGTAGAAGAACGAGCAGTCAAAGGGCTAAGAAATGACAGCTCACTGTGACCAGACGTAGCTAGCAGCAAAAGCACAACACCTGACTTGAGGTGTCCTTACAGGCACTTTGTAAGCATTATCAAATTTGACTTCTTCTGTAATTATTTTCTGATGAACTGTGATGGCAAGAAGCCAGGCACTTCCATGACCTCTTTTCAGACTGTGAATTCTCCCTGACCTCAGGAAGCGCTCGTGGCTTTGGGCCAAGTTCTGTGATGGGATTTGTGCCTCAAGTTAAATAAGCCATTTTCTATTTTAATCACAGGCCATGGCGAGCTGTTTATGGATTCTGTCATCCAACCGTACTGCTGCGGCTTAGGCCTTGAAGTGCTTCGTTGCGACTGCTGACAAGAAATACATCGCAAAATCCTCAGATGATCAGTTCACAGGAGCGTTTCCTCAGCACACACACTGGAACTGAACTGACTACATCTGGTCCAATCCACTCTTATAGCAACTCTGGAATAAAGCTGTGTGAGGATGAAATTAAGAGGCTTGACTTAATTTAAGGATTTTACTTTTTTTTAAGTAACTTTAATTAAGTCAAGATAGGAAATTCTTACTCCTGAGTGTTCGCATATAGGCTCACACTGAAGCATGTGCAGCTGTGGAGAAAAACAGATTCAGTTACTCTTGGAAAATTTGCTCACGACAGTGTCAGAAGCCCACTTATTGCAGCTGGGCTAAAAGTCCTCATGCATCTTGCTCTTATAGTGGAGGATCACGCTGTGGGGCTTCAGGCACCATGGCATGGCCTGGGAGGAGACATCTGAAGAGAGTGGAGCTGAGCTCTTTCTCCAGCTGCTGGGAGCACGGAGGTGGGCTGGTCTCAGCATTCCCTGCCACACAGCTGAACCTCTCCGTGTTGGCCCTGTGGGGCCACCAACTCATCGTTCAGCAGCCATAGAGGAGGTTTGCCCTGTCTCAGCCACTGCTTGGAGCTCCCGCAAGTTCCTGCTCCAAATCAGCTGAGATGCCTTTGGGAAACATTTCCTGAGAGACACTGTCCTTCCAGTCAGCTGGATTATCTGAGAAATACTGCCTTAGTTGGCAGGAAAGCACATACATTTCATCAGTGTAGTGCAATCAGAATCTGTCAGCCTTGGGAGATTTGCTCTGTAAATAAATGACTCAGGCCCAAGGAATTAAGAGACTAAAAGCCAGAAGCCACTGTCCCAAAACATTTGTTCATCTCACTGTAACTCTCTCAAAGTATTAAATGTTTCTGTGTGGGAGAGATGGATGTGCGTGTATTTCTAATGTTACTCTTGCATCTTGACTACCACAATGCATGCAAGGTAACTCAACAGCAGTAAAAGATGAGCTGGAAGTTCTACATGGATGTCTCCTTGTCTCTTGCCTTTTGGCATGTACAAGTACAGACAGACACTGAGTGAGGCTGAATGATACAAGGCATAAGGGCTTCTGTCAGTACAATCGTACATCTCTGAGTGAATTCTGACTTTGAGGCCCAAGCCATTTTGGCATGACTGAAAGCATTACTCAAAGATTTACCATTGTGTTTGGAAAGCTGAGGGTTGTAAAGCTTTTTAGCCGTATTGGCACAGTGCTTACAGTGGAGCCCTTAGCGATGGTGCAGTCCTTAATAATATGGCAGGATTAGTACTGACAATAACAAGAAGCAGAAAGAATACACAGCCCAGAGGCTTATGTGCTGAAAATTTTAAGTAGCAAGTGATTACAAGCGTTGCTTACAAAGTCATTGCAAAGCCTGGAGGATGAGACAAAACGGATGTTTCCTCCCAGTGCCTGACCTGCAAGCAGCACCAGCCTGTAGGAGATAGGGGCATATTCGTTCCTTGTTTGAACTAATGCAGAAAGTCCTCCGATTTCCATTTATGTTGGCTGTGGTTTAGGTTCTCTCCTTTAAAGCAGAAGTATGAAAGTCACTTACTGTACAGCTAAGGTCATGATGCATTCCTCTTTCTATCTGAAACAAGGACTTCCATCCTTACCATAAGCAATTTCCAGGTATTTCCATGTTTGCCAGAAAGAAGGCTATGAAGAAGTTTTCCACGCATATCTTCTGTTTTGCTTTTGTGGGCTGACTGAAGGGAACAGAACCAGTATTCTCTCTTTTTCTCATGTAATGCCAAAGGGAGTGTTGTTGCTTTGGTTTTCAGAGAAAAAGTGAGATTCTAAACATTTCCCTTTGCTGTAGGGGAAAAGAAGACACATCCTCTCCCACCTCATTTGTTATTTGTTTTTGTACCCATGCTAACAGTGAAAAGAACTGGATTTCTGCTGCTTTTGCTCGTTGTGCAATAAGTGTATTTGCTACTTCTTTGAAACGTCGCGATGAACATCTGGTTTTGGTGCTCACCAGTCTGCCAAGTCGGGAAGCTTTGAATGTTTTGCCAAACCATTTACCCAGCCCTGAATTTATAACTAGTATCAGGAAAATCACTGGGGGAAAATGTAAGCAACAGTGGACTGTGTAACAGCCAAGGTCAATTCCTACAGGCTAATTTTTACTGTATTAATTTTATCAGTGTGGTTCACAGACAGCTGCCTCTGGTTCACAGCAGTGTATTCGTATCAGTGAGCTGCTCTAAAAATATGCAGCCCAAATAGTTTTATAATGAATGCACATTAGTGAAATGACTTGAGAAAATAAAACAGATTTTGGAACTGAGTCATCAGCAAGTGATAAATATGAAACAAAACAAGTTGCCTCAATGTTTTAAGAAACCAAGCATCAAAACTGCAGAAGAGCCACATAAATAAAGAACAAAACTATTCCATGAAAACAGAGAATCACAGCAAAGAGGGAAGCATCAAGAAGCAGTGCATAGTTTTCTTTACACGAAGTTTATTTGCTGAAGCAGGTTACTTCAGGGTGCTGTGGAACTGTCCAAGAATTACGCTAAACAATGGCTTGCCAAAAAAGGTTGCAGGAAAGTACATCCTGCTTTGCATTAGCTCTCAGGATCTTTCCTTTGATCTCCTTCGGTGCGGTAAACAGAAGGAAGAATCCTGGAGCAAAGCTCCTCTACCTCCCCACGCACTACCCAGAGCTAACTGTGCTTTTACTTTGAGGTTTTATAGCTGCTTCTCCAGTCAGCCCCTGTCAGCCTCCCATCTTGTGTTCACCTCCCTGGTCCTGACTTTCCGGATCCTAGACAGCATTTTCGGTTATTTGCTTTCATCTAACGACGGTCACCTCAGAGCTGCACCATCAGATAACGAGTGCTGTCAACGCTCCATAGACATGTGAATTAAAAAACAACGAAACGAAACGAAACACACACGAAACCGCAGCAGGGAACCAGGCACGTTCCTGCGGCGCTTCGGGCGCTGCCCGTCCTGCGGCCGGACCCTCACCCTGCCCCTGCCGCTGCCGCTGCCGCGGCAGGAGCAGCGCGGTAGGGCCGCTGCCTGCGAACGCACGCCCCCTGCTGGCCGCTGTATCGCCGCTGGGCGACCCGGGAGAAGGAGAAGGAGAAGGAGAAGGAGAAGGAGAAGGAGAAGGAGAAGGAGAAGGAGAAGGAGAAGGAGAAGGAGAAGGAGAAGGAGAAGGAGAGGAGGAGAGGAGAAGGAGAAGGAGAAGGAGAGGAGAAGGAGGAGAAAGGGAAGGAGAAGGAGAAGGGGAAGGGGAAGGGGAAGGGGAAAATGAAGGGAAGGGAAAAAAATGAAGGGAAGGGAAAAATGAAGGGAAGGGAAAAACAAAGGGAAGAGAAGGGAAAAAACGAAGGGAAGGGAAGGGAAGGGAAAAACGAAGGGAAGGGAAAAACAAAGGGAAGAGAAGGGAAAAACGAAGGGAAGGGGAAAACAAAGGGAAGAGAAGGGAAAAACGAAGGGAAGGGAGAAGGGAAGGGAAAAACGAAGGGAAGGGAAAAACGAAGGGAGGGGAAGGGATGTCATGGGAACAAAAAACAAGAGTGAAAGATAACAAGGAAAGCAGAAGGAAAATAGGGACTTCTGGCCATGCATCTGAAACATCTACCCACAGACCTTTCTAGGGAAGCAAGCTGGAAGATGGAGATGGCTTTAACACAGCTGGTCTATTCATCTGCCTCTTTCCCCTCTCTCTCAAAGACCTACTCTTCTATTGCATTTTGAACATTTCATTCTGTGGGCTTTATCCTTTTCAAAGGGGACTTAGCCCAATGATTTTGGACAGTTAATCAGCATGTTAAGGCTTCAGATGCAAAGCAGGTTGTGAGAATTTGCCTTTCCTTGCAAGACAGTCCAGAATCATGCAGGAATTAAAGTCTTGCAGTGCCACAGAGAATATATGATTTCCAGGACTGCCAGAGTAATCTTCCTTGAGGCTTCTGGGCAGTTTTTACTGAGGACAGCTCAGCAAAAAGTAGTTCATCAGCTGCTGTCCAGGAGAACAGCAGAAATCTAAGGGTGATCTCTCAGAGGAAAGGGGAAATCCCCACAGGTGGAAGAGAAAAGGTGCATGGTTGAGCACATTGTTTCTTTCATGTTCAGTTGGGAGAAACAAGACCTTCAGTTTCAAGTCCTCTGCCCATTTCTGTATGTGGACTTTACTTACTGGTAGCTGCCATAGAAGTTCTTACCTCTCCCTTGACATGAAGGGAATCTGGAAACCTGGTTCAGACACAGATACCTGAGTTCTTAGTTGAATGAACCCATCAGGCCCAGGCAAAGCTTACTCATGGGTGAGATCCAGATTCACGTCCATGCAACAGGCCCAGGAAATTCCTGAATCACATTGAAGATAACTTTCTGGATATAGATACTAAGGGAGCCAACTAGGAAAGGTGATGTCCTCGATCTAAATAGAAGTGGTCTCATGGGTGATGTGATCATTGGTGGCTGTCTTGGCCGCAGTGATAATAAAATGGTTGAGTTTAAAATCTTTGGTGATATGAGAAAAACTGTCAGCAGTGTTACTACCATGGACTTTGGAAAAGCAGACTTTAGGCTCCTTAAGGAATTAGCTAGTACTGTCCCCTGGGAATCTGCTTTTAAAAGTATTCAAGTCCATAAATGCTGGTCACTTTTTAAGAGCCATCTTGTAAGAATACAGAAGCAGGCAATTCCAGTGAGTTGGCAGTCAAGCAAACAGGGCAGAAGGCTGATTGGCTGAACAGGGATCTCCTTCTGGAACTTGGCAGAAAAAGCAAGTGTATGAACTTTGCAAGCAAGGTCAGGCCACCCAGGAGATCCTGTTTGCCACTGTAGAGAGAAAATGAACACATAAGGCAAGAAGAACAGGAAGAGATGCTGGCTCTGGTCATGTTCTGGGCTACAGCAGCCCACCATGCACAAATGCCTTTCCCAGTCTGGCCTGTAGAAACCCTGAAAGCCTTAGACTTTTTAGGATCATAGAGTCATAGAAGAACTGTGGAATCATTAAGGTTGGATAAGACCTCTAAGACGAAATACAGCCGTTAAACCAGTACTGCCAAGTCCACCTCTAATCCATGCCCCTAAGCATCATATCTACATGTCTTTTAAATACCTCCAGAGATGGCGACTCCACCACTGCCTTGGGCACCGTGTCCCAATGCTTGACAGCCCTTTCAGTGAAGAACTTTTTCCTGACATCTGATCTATAACCTCCCCTGCCAGAACTTGAGGCCATTTCTTGTCCTATCACTTGTTACCTAGAGCAATAGACTGATCCTAACCTCACTAGAACCCCCTTCTGGATAGTTGTAGGGAACAATAACATGTCCCCTAAGCCTCCTTTCCTCCAACCTACAAACCCCAAGTTCCCTCAGCTTGTGCTATAGACCCTTCACCAGCTTCCTTGCTCTTCTCTGGACCTGCTCCAGCACCTCAATGTCTCTCTTGTAGTGAGGGTTCCACAACAGAACACCATTCGAGGTGCGGCCTCACCAGTGTCCTTACCATAATCACTGCCCCAGTCCTGCTGGCTACGCTATTTCTGATACAGGCCAAGATGTTCTTGGCCTTCTTGGCCACCTGAGCACAAGTTGGCTCATGTTCAGACAGCTGTTGACCAACATCCCCAGGTCCTTTTCTTCTGGGCAGTTTTACAGCCACTCTTCCATAAGCCATGTAGCGTTGCATGGGGTTGTTGTGACCCAAGTGTAGAACGTGACACTTAACCTTACTGAACCTCATATATTGGCATCAGCCCATCAATCCAGCCTGTCCAGATCCCTCTGGACAGAGAGCCTTCCTATCCTCCAGCAGATCAACAGTCCCACCCAGCTTAGTGTCATCCACAAACTTACTGAGGGTGCAATCAATCCCCTCATCCAGATCATTGATAAAGATGTTAACTAGAACTGGCTCCAATACTGTGCCATGGGAAACACCACTTGTAACTGGAAGCCAACTGAATTTAACTCTAGTCACCACCACTCTTTGGGGCTGGCCATCCAGCCATCTGTTTACCCAGTGAACAGTACAACCGTACAAGCCATGAGCAGCCAGTTTCTTCAGGAAGATGCAGTGTGAAATGGTGTCAAAGGCTTAATTATTTGTGACCAAGCACTGAGTTAAGAAGGAACCTGGATGACTAAATACATTTCATTTGAGGAGTTTGTCTTTACCTCCTGCAGCCCATTGCGCATTGCAGCTCCTTTGGAGAAGGGAGGAATACCCTAGGAGACTCAGGGGATGGGATGGGGTTAGGGGCATCCATGAACTCTGAGAGCTCAAAGGCTTTGAGAGAGCATGCCACTGCAGTACCGCATGGACCTCTGTGGTCAGTGGAAACAAGGCACTGAGTCCAGCCCTGGAGACAAGGCAGGATAGGCAGAGGGCTTCCTATATTGATTCACCCTGCATAGCTGCATAGCAGGGATTTATCAGCATCCAGGAACCACCTGCATGAGGGGCTCACTGTTGCTGAGCTGAGAAATGGTTCTGGGACTGGGAGCTATCCACTGAGAGGAAGGAGGAAGATTGATGCCTTTAGCATAAAAGCAAACCCCACTTCCTTGTCCCACCCTCCCACAGAAATGCCTCAAATGCCAGCAGAGATACAACCCACACCTCGTTGTACTAACTGGAAGAGACTCCCACTGCTACTAGTTTTGCTCCTGAGGACAGTCCTGCACCATGCCCAGCAGAGCTGTGTCCCTGCAGTTTTACAGTGCAGACTCTGCCACACAAATTTAATGCTTGACCTACCATGTCCTAGTTTTCTTCTTGTCAGCACTTGTTCATATTGCCATGGCCATCAAGTGTAGCTGCACTATTCTGTGAACACAGAAAAAAATCCAGTGGAAGATAAAATTTTCAAGAGACAAATGTAGACAACACTACAATTACTGGCAGTAGTTGCCATTTTCAGGTTTCTGCTGTGTTCCATAAAGCATCCCTAACTGGTCAACAAATCTGATTTTAATACTCAAATGTTGTGATGGTTTTGGCTGGGATACACTTAATTTTCTCTATAGCAGCTAGAGATGTATGGGATTTGTGCTGAAAACTGTATTGATAACACAGAGATGATTTAGCTATTGCTTATACAGGGTCAAGGTCTTTTCTGCTCCTCACACCACCCACCAGCAGGCAGGCGGGGGGTGCACAAGAAGCATGACAGGGACACAGCCAGGACAGCTGACCCCAACTGACTAAAGGTGAGGGAATAATCACAGAATCACTGGAAGGGACCTCTGCAGATCATCCAGTCCAACTCCCATGCCAAGGCAGGGCCACCTAAAGCAGGTCACACAGGAACATGTCCAGGCAGGCTTTGAATGTCTCCAGACGGGGAGACTCCACAACTGCCCTGGGCAGCCTGTTCCAGGGCTCTGCCACCCTCAATGTAAAGAAGTTCTTCCTTATGTTGAGATGAAACTTCTTGTGTTTTACTTTATGGCTGTTGGTCCTCCTCTTGCCGCTGGGCACCAGCAGAAACAGTCTGGCACCATCCTCCTGGCACACACCTTTGAGATATTTATAATGCATCAATGAGATCCCCTCTCAGTCTTCTCCAGACTAAACAGGCCCAGCTCCCACAATACTTCCTCATGAGAGAGATACTCCAGACCCCTGGTTGACTTTTCTGTGCCTTCTGTTACCAGGACACACATCTAATTCACCAGCAGCCCCACATTTTTACTTATCTTCTGTTTGCTGCTGATACACGTCTAGAAGCCCTTCTTGCCCTTGGTGTTCTTTCCCAGACTCAATTCTTAGTGGGCCTTGGCCTTCCTTGTCATATCCCTTCATACCCTGACAATGATCCTAAGGTCCTCCCACTTGGACCCTTCCTTTTTGCACATCCCATAAATTCCCTTCTTGAGTTTAAGAATTTCTAGGAGCTCCTTGCTCATTCACACAGGTTTCCTGCCCCCTTTGCCTGATTTCTTCATCATGAACATACACTGGTCTTGAGCTTGGACGAAGGGGTACTTAATACTGACCAGCTGTCTTGGAATCCTTTCTCTTTTAGAGCCCCACCCCATGGAATTGCTCTAAGTAGGTCTTTGAAGAGGCTGAAATTAGCTCTCTGGAAATTCAGGGTTCTAGTCCTGCTTACTGTTATGCTTCCCCCAGGGAGGATCCTGAGTTCCACCATCTCATGATCACTACAGCCAAGGCTGCCCCAACCTTTACATCTTCAACAGTCCTTCCTCTTTGGAAGTACAAGGTCCAGCAACACCCCCATCCTCGTTGGCTTCTCCACCACTTGTATCACAAAGTTGTCTTCAGCCATCTGCAGGAACTTCCTGGGCTCTCTGTGCTGGGCCGTGTTATCCCTCCAACAGACATCTGTGTGGTTCAAGTCCCCCAGGGTAACCAGGGCCTGTGACTGTGAGGCCATTTCCAGCTGCCCATGGAAGGCCTCATCAACCTGCTCTTCCTGGACAGCTGGCCCATAATGAACACCCACAGCAGTGTCCCCCCTATTAGCATGTCCCTTAATCCTCACCCATAGACTATCAAGTCGTTCATCTGTTCCTGGGTAGAGCTCAATGCATTCCAGTTGCTCTCCACAAGAGAGCAACTCCACCACTCATCTCCCTAACCTGTCCTTTCTAAGCATACATGGCCAGCCAAGACAGCATTCCAGTCATGTGAGCTATCCCACCATGACTCAATAACTGCAGTGAGAACATGGCCCTGTGACCGCACTTAGATTTCCAGTTCATCCTGTTTATTTCCCATTCTGTGCACCTTTGTATACAAGCACTTAAGAGAAGTAATTTCACAACCAGGTTCCCTAGAAAGTGTGTAAGAGGATTAACCAGAACCATAAACACTCTCAATGTGGTTAGCCCTTCATTCCATGTCTTGAGAGGCAGTTAAGGAACATCTTTCACTGTACTGGTTGGCAAGATCTATCCCCCAGGAGGAAGCAATGGCATGAGTATTGACAACACAAATCCTTCATTTTAAAGCCTGCTCACCAAATTGGCCAGCCTGTGCCCAAAGATTCTCTTGCCCGTTCTAGACAGATGGATCCCATCCCTCCATGTCAGTCTACAATCATTGAAGCACAAACCACTGTCATAAAAGCCAAAACCTTCTTGACAGCTCCAGCCATGAAGCAAGTCACTGATCTACCCTATGGGTCTGCTTCTGGCTGTCCCCACTTCACTAACAGGTAGGATAGACAAGAAGATGATTTGGGCACCAGTGTTTTTCACCTGCCTTCCTAGGGCTCTATCGTCTTCATTGATCCTACCTATTTTTTGGCTTTCTGAGTCATTTGTACCCACGTAAAAAAGTAACATCGGGTTGTAGTCCATGCTCTTTACAAGTCGGGGAACCCTCTGAGCAACATCACAGATCCTGAGCCTGGTCAGCAGCAGACCTCTTGCAACTCCCTATCAGGCCAGCGGATGGGCACATCAGTGCCCTTCAACAGCGATTTATCCATTATGATCCCTCAGTGTTTCTTCTTACGGTAACCACCATGCACTGCTGATGGAGGCTCTCCTTGAGGGCCTTGCTTGTGCATATCTAAAGCCTTCAAAGCATCATACCTGTTACAGGTCTGGAAGTTGGAGGGCGGGCATTGAGTCAGAGCCCTGTTTTGGGGTGTCACTAGAGTCCAAGGTGCCTGAGACTCAGCAGTATCCACTGTATCCCTTATTATATCATGGCCCTTCTCCAGACTTGGTCCAACAGCTCCATGTCCTTCTTCTGTTGAGGACACCAGAACTGTACACAGTACTCCAAGTGAGGTCTCACAAGAGCAGAGTAGAGGGGTAGGATCAGCTCCTTCGACCTGCTGGTCACGCTCCTTTTGATGCAGCCCAGGTTACCGTTGGCTTTCTGTGCTGCAAGCACACACTGAAGCCGGGTCATGTTCATTTTATCATCGAACAACACCCCAAGTCCTTCTCTGCAGGGCTGCGCTGAGTCTCTTCTCTGCCTAGCCTGTAGCTGTGCCTGGGATTGCTCCCACCCAGGTGTAGGACCTTGCACTCGTCGTGGTTAAACTTCATAAGGTTGGCATCAGCCCACCTTACAGGCATATCAAGGTCCCTCTGGATGGCATTCCTTCCCTCCAGCATATCAACCGAACCACACAGCTTGGTGTCATCGGCAAACTTGCCAAGGGCGCACTCAATCCCACTGTCCATGTCAGCAACAAAGATGCTGAACAAGACCAGTCCCAACACCGACCCCTGAGGGACACCACTCGTTACTGGTCTCCAGCTGGACATTGAGCCATTGACTGGAATTTTGTGCATGTGGCCATCCCGACAATAAAAGAGCCTTTGGCAGTTCGAGTCAGTACTCTGCAGCAGTGGAAGTATCAAGGGAGGCTGCCAAGATTTTTGTGATCAGGCAGGTATTGTGGAAGAGTGACTAGGATGCTCTCATAAATGCTTCAGGTAAAAAGCATAATATGCACAGATTGGCTGCCAACCGTAATTATATCCCAAGTCAAACAGATCCGTGATGATCACTGTTGGTGTGCAAGGAGGAATAATTCTCCTTTTCTAGCCAGTGTGTATTACATACCACTTAACCTCTCTTTTTCCAACCAGTGTGTATTACATTCCACTAACCTCTATTTGAGAGAAACTCATTTTTTCTCCTATTTCTGTGCTGTTGCTTGCCTAAATCCAACACAACCTCAAGTTCTTTGCACATTGCTCAGTGACGACTTCTGCGGAAGCAGCCATCACAGGCAGTGTTGAATCCACTTCTGTTGGTTTAATTTCAATATTTGTTTTTCCTCCATGGTTTCTAGTCCTCGAGTCAAGCTGTAGAACACAACTAGGACATTTAAAAGATGCAGACAGACATTGCTTCTGCTGAGTGCTAAAATCAATTAGTTCTGAAAAGCACAGTTCTACAGGTAACTAACTCAGCAAGTCCGGAGAGAGCAATTGATTTCTTACGTTCAGCTGCTCAGCTATGTTTTCTATTATCAGTTTGAAGTATTCATTTCAAGTGTAGAAAGGAGAAATAATTCCAGTGGTCCTCTACAGGAGGAGCAGCCTGTATTTGAATAAGCCAATTGAGATCTTGTTTCTTCCAAACCTAGCCCAGCTCATCCCCATACTGTCCCAAACTCACCAGCTTCTTCTCATTTGCAAGGAGATGCTGAAAATAGGTTTCAATTCATAATTCTGATACACGGATATTTAAGGAGCACAAATATTGAACATTCTTCACTGACGTGATGTACACATTCTTAGAAGCAAATCCATTAACCCTAGCTGATTTTTAAACAAGCCTTTCAACAGTCTTCAGAGTAAGCGCTTGTGAAGACTGCTCTGCTGATGCATGGTCAACTTGATAAATAGAGCAGAAGGAGTTTTCCTGTTTGAAACTGAGCTGGATTTGCAAAGTATGGACCATCTGTTCTGATTTACCACACAAATATTTATAGCATATAGTCTATAAAATCCAGCCATGATAGTCATTCAGAAACATCAACAAGAGTCATCAAATCTGTTCCTACCTTGGTGGCTTTAACATTAGTGTTCAACAACTCTAGAGTTTCCACAGATTTTAATTACTTCTGTATATCTGAAGAAATACATATCTCAAGTTATAAAAATCCTCTCTCTCTCACCCTGAGTCTATTGACTTTATGACCCCTCTAAATTCGGATCTGTATGTTTGGTCCACAGGTCACAAATTCCAAATGTCTTACTGCTACGTGTGAAAAATACATGACTTCAACAATAACTTCTTTCCATCAGAGAGTGCCCTGGGAATTGCTGTGTATTCATTTCTAGTCTAAACACCAGGTACCAAGGAGCTTGCTCGTAAGTCAGAAATCCCTTTCTGAAAAACATAATCCTTGAAAATTATACAAGAAGAGGCCAACTCCTTTCTTCCAAAGTCACATGCTGTTTTCAAAACTGTCAAAACTAATGCTGCACCTGAAAAGAGCAGCCTCTCTGATCTGTGATGTGTGCGAGCTATTGTAATCTCTGCTAGGGAGTGAATACAAAGTCCTGCATGCAGTCTAGACTAATCTAGAATGATTTGGTCTGATCTCAGGAAACTGACTGAAGAGAGTCTATGAAGCAGTAAATAAGATCATCATCTCTCAATGAATTTCAGGTGGTACATGAAATCACAGGTAATGACTGCATGCATGGAAATTGTATTCTTCATTTGACCGAAGCATAGGATTTGCTTTTAAGTTTGCGATAGAAAATGCTTTCTTAGAGGTATGGAAATGACGTCTTATAGTCAGATTTGAAGTCAAATACAGTGCTCTGATATTTAACCAAAATACTTTTTAAAGTATGCCGGAATTTCCAGAATAGGCTTACTGCTACATAAGTAACACTGAATTTGTCTCTCTGATCATTTCTTCCAGAAGTGTGGGGTAGGTGTTCCCTTAGATCATGAAGGGTGGTCAAAAGGGACATAAGGGGGAAGAAGGATATCAGCCACAGGCTTCTGAACTGATCACTTTTTTTTTTATGAGGCTCTATTTAACGAGGTGGTGTCAAACATTCCCAAAGATTTAAACCGTTGGAGATTATCAAAACCATCTGCCAACTGATTTCACAAAACCGAAGAATCACAGCATGAGTGAAGTTGGAAGGGACCTCCAGAGGTCATCTGGACCAACTCCTTGTTCAAGCCAGGACAGCTAGAACCTGTTGCCCACGATCATGTCCAAAAGGCTTTTAAGAACCTTTAAGGATGGAGCCTCCACAACTTCCCTGGGCAACCTGTACAACTGCTTGGTCACCCTCACAATGAAAAAGTGCTTCCTGATGTTCAGAGGGAACCTCATGTGTTTCAGTCTGTGCCCATTGCCTCTGGACAACACTTTAAAAAGCCTGGCTACATCCTCTTTGTACCCTCCCTTCACTTACACACACTCATCACAACCGTCCTGAGACTTCTCTTGTCCAGCCTGAACAGACCCAGCTGCCTTTCCTCATTTATGAGGTTCTCCAGTCCCTTAATCATCCCAACAGCCTCAGATGTCTGAAGAACTTTACTATAGCTCTCCGAAGAGCCTGCAAAATGCATGTCTTGTTTTGTTAATGCCACCATTTCTAATACCTGTCTGAGATCAGAGATGTAAGCACTAAGTAGTAGGATCAAGACTACATTCCACCAGCAGCAAAGGAAGAGCCTGTTGAATAAGATGTGTCTCAATCCGTTGATAACATTAATTAAAACATTTAGATGGATAAATTTAGGATGCAGCATTTTTCCTTCACAGTGATAAACAATGGTTTACGGTTCTGGTGAATCCTCTTACACACTTTCTAGGGAACCTGGTTGTGAAATTACCTCTCTTAAGCGCTTGTATACAAAGGTGCATAGAATGGGAAATAAACAGGATGAACTGGAAATCTATGTGCGGTCACAGGGCCATGTTCTCACTGCAGTTATTGAGTCATGGTGGGATAGCTCACATGACTGGAATGCTGTCTTGGCTGGCCATGTATGCTTAGAAAGGACAGGTTAGGGAGATGAGTGGTGGAGTTGCTCTCTCGTGGTGGAGAGCAACTGGAATGCATTGAGCTCTACCCAGGAACAGATGAACGACTTGATAGTCTATGGGTGAGGATTAAGGGACATGCTAATAGGGGGGACACTGCTGTGGGTGTTCATTATGGGCCAGCTGTCCAGGAGGAGCAGGTTGATGAGGCCTTCCATGGACAGCTGGAAATGGCCTCACAGTCACAGGCCCTGGTTACCCTGGGGGACTTGAACCACACAGATATCTGTTGGAGGGATAACATGGCCCAGCACAGGCAGCCCAGGAAGTTCCTGCAGATGGCTGAAGACAACTTTGTGATACAAGTGGTGGAGAAGCCAACGAGGATGGGGGTGTTGCTGGACCTTGTACTTCCAAAGAGGAAGGACTGTTGAAGATGTAAAGGTTGGGGGCAGCCTTGACTGTAGTGATCATGAGATGGTGGTACTCAGGATCCTCCCTGGGGGAAGCAAAATAGGTAGAAAGTTGGGTTAGGGATAGGTTAGACAGAATTAACGCCCATAAATCCATAGGTATTGATGGGTTGGGTGCACCCATGGGTGCTGAGGGAGCCGGCAGATTTTGCTCTCCCTCTCTCCATCATGTTTGAAATATCCTGGAGTGCAGGAGAGGTGTCTGATGACTGCAGGAAGGCCAGTGCTGCTCCCATCTTCGGAAAGGGAAAGAAGGAGGACCCAGGAAACTACAGGCCAGTCAGCCTCACCTCCATTCCTGGAAAGGTGATGGAACAGGTTGCTCTGGAGGTCATCACCAAGCATGTAGAAGAGAAGAAGGTGATCAGAAGTAATCAGCTTGGATTCACCAAGGGCAAACATTGCTTGAGCTGTCTGATAGCATTCTCTGATGACATGGCAAGATGGGTGTTCAAGGGGAGAGCAGCAGATGTTTTCCACCTTGACTTAAGCAAGGCTTTTGACACTGTCTCCCACAACATAAGAAGGCTTAGGACATGTGGGTTAAATGAATGGACAGTGAAATGAATAAAAAACTGGCTGAATGGAAGAGTTCAGAGGGTCCTGATCAGCAGAGTAGAATCCAGTTGCAGGCTTGTAGTCGGTGGGTTTCCCCAGGGATTAGTACTGGGTCCAGTCTTACTAATACTGCTTATCAGTGACCTGGATGAAGGGCTAGAGTGTGCCCTCACAAGTCTGCTGATGAACCAGAGCTGGAGCAGTGGTTGATACACCTGAAGCCTGTGCTGTCCTTCAGCAGGACCTTGATGGGCTGGTGAACTGGGCAGAGAGAAAGCTACTGAGGCTCAAGAAGAGCAAGTGTAGGGTCCTGCCCTGGGGAGGAAGAAGTCCAAACACCAGCACAGATTGGGGCCTGACCTACTGGAGAGCAATTCAGCTGAGAAGGGCCTGGCAATATGGGTGGGTAACGAGTTGACCATGAGCCAGCAGTGTGCCCTTGTAGGCCAGGGGACCAATAGTGTCCTGGGGTGCATTGGGGGAAGTGTGTCAGCAGGCTGAGAGAGGTGATCCTCCCCTGTACTGGACCCTGGTGAGCCCACATAGAATCAGGGAATAGTTAGGGTTGGAAAGGACCTTAAAATCAAGTTCCAACCCCCCTGCCATGGGCAGGGACACATCACAGTAAACCCTGTTACCCAAGGCACCATCCAACCTGGCCTTGAACACTGCCATGCATGGAGTGCTGCATCCAGTGCTGGGCTCCTCAGTACAAGAAAGTCAAGCAGCTACTGGAGAGGGTCCAGCAGAAGGCCACAAAGATGACCAGGGATCTGGAGTATCTCTCTCGTGAGGAGAGATTGCCAGACCTGGGGCTGTTTAGTCTGGAGAAGAGACGACTGAGAGGGGATCTCGTTACTGCATATCAGTATCTCAAAGTAGGTGCCAGGAGGATGGTGCCAGACTTTGCAGTGGTGCCCAGCAACAGGATGAGGAGCAATGGCCATAAAACAGAGCACAAGAAGTTTCACCTCAACATGAGGAATAACTTGATATTGAGAGTAGCAGAGCTGCCAAGGATGGGTTCCAGTGTCTCCTTCTTTGGAGACATTCAAAACCTGCCCAGACACATTCTTGTGTAACCTGCTTTAGGTAGGCCTGCCTTGGCATGGAGGTTCGACTGGATGATCTGCAGAGGCCTTTCCAAACCTAATGATTCTGTGATTCTGTGTCTGAGGGAAGCTATTATCAGCAAGATTGCCGCTATCAACTGTATACCTACTTCTCTGGGATATAAACTGAAAAAACAACTGGGTTGGAAAAGACCTTAACATCGCAAAGTCCAACTGTTAGTCCAGGACTGCCAAGTTCACCACTAAACTATGTCACTGAGTCTGGGGTTTGTCTGCCTGGTCTCAGGGACAAGGTAGCTCTACTGGGGCCATGGAGAAAGGCTCCCAGAGGCACTGGGGGGAGGCCATGGCCACAGCCAGACTTGGTCTTGGGGAAATGCTTGTAAGCTGGAGGCTCCATCTCCCAGTCTCTGCCAGAGCTAAGGCCACTGCTGTGCCTTGGTCCTGACATGCTGTGGCCCCTGGTTTGGGTGCAGGCCAATATGCATGTTACCAGACATTACATGATCCAGGCAAAAGAAGAAACAGACACTGGGTTACTTGCAGGAAAATGAAATTTTTCATTCAGCTTGCAATCTCCTTTTATGCAACAGGGGGATGTTTAGATGAATTGCCTGGGGCAGAAAGCAGAAAGTGAGCACATTTTCCAAAGAAACATTAGGGCTCTTTGCCATTAATTCTGCATTTATGTCGCTGCTGTTTAGAACATGTCTGACTAATTGCATTTATGGTTGTACTCAGAGAAGGGGAGACAAATATTTTAGCAGTTTGGCTAAATGTTATATCACTTCAGGCTCTGACTGTAATAGTTTTCCAAGTACTGTACCAGCGTCATGATTATCTTATTACTGAATATGCATCCAGCTAATGGGATCCTTTCTGTGATAACATGATTGAGAGTTTGGAGACTGAGAGCACAGAATCTTTAAAAATACATCCCATGTAGTTAGCTCTATCTGAGATTAATTGCGAAGACCAAACAACACTGTCACTAAAAGCCTTCTGTTAAACACAGATACAGAGGGTTTTTTCACAAGTAATTTATCTAATTACAGTTCAGATTTTGAGCAGAACATCATTTTTCAGGAGGAAATGACAGCTACTGCTTTCCTCAAACAATCACATTTCACAGAAGCTGATGAAGAAAAACACCCTTTTAAACTAATTCAGAGACATAAGCAAGAACTCCGAGGTCCTGCTTATGTGTTCCAATTACAATGTTTGATAGAGCAGCACTGGAGACTTTGTCACTGCTCCCACAGCACTAAGGGTTGCTTCTATGTTTTTACTTTCCATTCGGTTGCTTGTGGGTAACTTTTCCTTCTCTTACAGCTGGTTGCTGCTTTCAGGACAAGCATTATCTCTGAGCTACTGTGTCATCTGTGTGGATTTCCCAGGCTATTTTTCTGATCGTATGTCCTAAGTATTTGTCAGACACAAATAAAATAGTCAGTGCTCTGCCACTTCTGTCTTACCATGCATTAGAAACTGCTGCTGTCCCTTTGCCAGAGCATCTTCCAAGATCAGATTTCTCACTATACTTTGGGGGATGGCCATGATCTTGTTTTTATTCATATATTTTGGTCTCTGGGAAATTTATAGCAGATCCACAGAGTAGGCAAAACCAAAACACACTAGAAGAGATGAGCTCCTTCAGCAAAACCTCGGAATACAAGCACCATCAGTAGATTATGAAAGTCCAGCTTTCACAATGCTATCATAACAGTGATTAATTTGCCAAGAGAAAGCCAAAAACCTGACCAAACAAAAAACCCCCACATTTAGAGAACTACACAGTATAAAAACTTACCTTTGAAATATATAAACAGAATATTAAAAAATCTGGAAACTAACAACTGACTGAAATACATAATAATGTGCCTCCTTCTGTAGTGCAGTTATCAGCCTTCAGGGGCTCTCTACAGAAGAGGCATTTCTGTGTCCCAGACAAAGCTCTGCCTTCCCAAAAAACAGCAGGCAGGAAAACCCACCTCCCACTGATCCTTTTGCAATGTCCAGTGTCAGCTGCTCATGGGTCCCTAAGCCCTACTGGAACTTCTCCTCACCACCTTCCAACCCCGTGGAGCTAACCACTGGCTGCTCCATTCACATTAGGCTTCTTGCAAGGACATCTGCCACTGTGCTTTCCCTGGGACACCTCGTCCCACACCATGAGGTGCAGGACTATGAGGTGGTCCAGCGCTGCTGCTGCTTCTCCTCTGCTGCCACACCAGCACTGGGCAGTCTGGCAAGCCCTAGCCAGCCTTTGGACAGGTGTGGGCAAGCCATCAGCAGACATCACAGCTCACCACTTGGGCTTTTGCACTGCAGAATATGTCTACTTACTTGAGGTGAACCTCTGGCTAATGAATTTAGGCGTGGAGCAAGAGGGGAGTTTGAAAGCTTGGTTTGAACTCTTTCTTTTCTCAAGCCATAGGCCAGCTGGCAAACAGGCTGCTTAGCAATGCCCTTCTTAAGAGATTAAGGGGGATTTTCTCTCTGCAGTCCCTCCTCCTGCCACTGTCTTAAGTAAGAAACCATAGCTGTCCTTGCTTTGAACTTTGACACAGGCAGTTTGTCCTGGGGTGTTGAGCCTCCTCACATCTTCCATATCTGCTGTTTTGCCAGGAGTTGACATAGACGGCTTTAGCATGGCGCAGTTAATACTTGTGTATCATCTCTATTTAAGTTAGCTCCAGTGCCCATGACACTGAAGAAGCCACTTTTGAGTTCAAATCATTTTGAAGCAGCAATGAAGCTCTATTGCACTGCCTCCTCAAAGGACATGTTCCTTTGGATCAGGCATTATGCTGAGTTCCCAGCACTTCAGTGACCGTGTGTATCTCATTACAGCACGGAGAGCATGTTGAGCTTCCTGAAGTCCACGTGTAATTTTTTATTACACCACCACCTTCTTTGCAGACTGAGGTGAGGTGACGGCAGGAGCACAGGGCTTTGCTCTCCTCGAGAGCACATGATACATTTCTGTGGACTTGCTGCCATGTTTTGGTTATCGTTTAGCACAGGTTGGTTCTTTGGAAATGATTTATGAGCCATGCTTGTCATCAGGCCTGATTTATCAGAAGCTGGAAAAATACTTATTAAGATTCCATAGCAGAGCTGTTATCTGTGATTTCTCAGTGACAAATGGGCCTACAGTGCTTGCTATAACAGCTGCTCTATTATGAGATTTAAGTGTCCCCCACAAGATAAACTTAGTAAAAGTATAGATGTATATGTCATAGCTCTGCCTATGTATAGAGACATAGCAAACACAGAAGCTTAAGCAGTGTGATACCTCACATAGGTGATAGGTGATAAACCCACCCATGGCAGGAGAGGTGACATGTTAGTAGTCAGTTATCTCCCTCCTCTCTCTTTTTCCAGAAGATATTTCCTCATAGGATTGATGCTCCAGTCCCTTAATCCTTTCCTGGACTTTTCAGTATGCCATGTCTCTCTTCTACTGAGGAGCCCAGAACTGAGCACAGCACTCCAGGTGTGGCCTCACCAATGCTGTGTAACATTCAGGTAAAAAGCTTGCTCTTTTGCAGGTGGGATGCATTAATTTCAGATTGTTCAGGATGACGGTGCAACATTTCCAATATTGCTGCCTCTGGTGAGTTGGTCATATGATGTAGTACAGAAACAGTCATCTGAGGCAATGGAAGCTTCTGCTTCCTTCTGTTAGAGCATACAGTGGTAGGGACGTATATAGCATCTGCTGTTCACTCTGGTTACTTTCATGGTTCACACATCATGCTTGTCAGTGCAATTCTTGTGACTAATGGCCATGTTTGACATAATGGAAACTAGCCTGGACATCACACTTCCCAGAGTGTGTCCCTCAAGCCCTCAACTGACCAGAGACTGACGTCACAGAATCCCAGAATGGTTTAGGTACGAAAGGACCCTAAGATCATCTAGTTCCAACCCCTCTGCACACAGATCTCTTCTTCCTCATATGGACTACTACAATGTGAGTTGAATTTGCCATATATGTGTATTTTCTAATAATACTTGAAGTTAAATTTTTCATTTTAAAAATCAGAAAGCAAAGTAAGATCAAGTGGTTTACCCCAGAAATCAAGTGGTTTACCCCAGAAGTTCACCATGAAGTGTTTTCCAAGCTCTGTATCATACAGTGTATTTCTGTGAGAAGCAGCCCTGTTACATTACTGCTTTGACCTTGGCATCAGTGCTGCAAGGTTCTTGTGCTTTTGCACAGGGAACAGCACAGGCAACAAGCACAATAAATGTGCGTGTTTCTCTGCTTTGTGAGTTGCCTGGCTATTGGTTAAGTTCTGCTGCACCAGAACCACTCTGGACTTAAAAACCTCTATGTGCCTTTCCACATATGCCTATGCGTGTATTTATAGATACATATAGAGGTACTTGCTCCTTTCTTCATGCCATACTTCCCTCCAAAATGTTTGGGCAGGGTCACGAGGATCTCTTCCCATACAGAACCATAAACTTGGAATGATTCAGGTTGTAAGCTAGTTTTTTTTCAGTGATGTCCAGTGACAGGACAAGGGGCAATGGGTGTAAACTGGAGCATAGGAGGTTCCATGTGAACATCAGGAAGAACTTCTTTACTGTGAGAGTGACAGAGCACTGGAACAGGTTGCCCAGGGGGGTTGTGGAGTCTCCTACATTGGAGATATTCAAGGCCCACCTGGACAAGTTCCTGTGTGATGTACTCTAGGTTACCCTGCTCTTGCAGGGGGGTTGGACTAGATGATCTTTTGAGGTCCCTTCCAACCCTTGGGATTCTACGTGATTCTGTGTGATTCTGTGTAAGGGAGATGTCATTTAGCAGCAGTTTGCCGTTTTAAGGTGGATTTTATAAAGCGAGTCAATAGAATTTATGACAATTGCTATAACAATCTATGCACACATATGCACACATGCATACATGAAGACATACATGTCTATATGAAGAGGAATACCTGTTAAAAATTCCACTCGAGTCGGGAAAGTATTCAAGTCCAATGTCTCTGCATTTCTTCACAGGTGGTAGTCAAATCTCTAGAAGTGGGGGACTTCAGCCCAGGTTCTGTCTTTTGGCAATAGTGCTCCAGTTACAGCAAACTCGGGAGTTTGCAAACTCTGAGGGGCATCCCACTCAGAGGGACATGATGGTCACAGCCTGCTGTGGTCTAGGAGAGCTCAGAGGGTCTCACTTAGGAGCACTGCTTGTAGGATTGCAAGATAATTGGCTTTAGTCATCAGTAATTTCCATCCTGGCCACAGCCTGAGTTGGAATTACTAGCAATTTCTCAAAACTGCAGTAACAATGGTACCATTCCACTTGAGCTACGATCAAGAGAAGGAGTGTTCTAACACTATCAGGGGATAAGTGATTATCCCCTCTCTTGCTCCCCGCTTAGTCATGGAACAGGAGTCTGAGGTATGATCACTGCCTCCCTCCTTAGCCATGCAAGAGTTCCTGGTGTGGTCAAGGGATGCTTCACCACCCAACTCATTACACAAAGGCCAAGATCTGATGGGAATTCCTGAGATCATGGAGCAGCCCAGAGGATGGGGGGAGGGAGGATGCACTACCACAGCCTAATGGGTGATATCAGCAGTGCACTTGTCACATTGGAGAGGAGGGCCACTATTCGGAGGGATAAATAGCTTAAGAGAATCTTCATTAATTTCAACTATGGTGAACGCAAGGCCTTGCACCTGGAATGGAATAGCCCCCTGCACCAGTTCTGCATGTGAAACAGACTAAGCCCACAGTGTTAGGAGCTGGGAGCAGCTTGGATGTAAAGAATCAGGGAGTCGTGTGGTCAGTGGACTGAGCACAAGTTCACCGCACACACTGGCAGCAATGAAGGCTAACAGTCAAGTGGACTGTATCTGCAGGAGCATAGCCCCTAGATTGAGGGAAGTGAATCTTCATCTTTACTCACTACATCACACTGGTAGTACAACCAGTACACTGCACTTCACTCATTACACCACATCTGGAACCCTGGTCCAGTTCCGGGCCTGACAATATAAGAACAATATAGATAAATTTGACTAAGACCAGCAGAAGGCCATCAAGATGCTTGGTGTCTGGAGCACCAGAGCAGTGAGACAAGGCTGAGGGAACTGGGCTTGTTCAGCCTGGAGAAGAGACGGTTTCAGCCGGATCTCATAGTCCATGGATACTTCATACACTGGAGAATGCAACCAGTGCTGGAAGTGACATCTCACAATGAATGATAATCAGGTATAAAAGGGAGAAACAATACAAGGACACTGTTCCCATATTAAGAGATTATAAACAAAGTTTTCTTCAATGTCTTTGGAAAAATGTTTGTATTTTCTAACTGGAGTAAAACAGAGGCAGGTGTTATGATTAGGAAAATTTAAACCAGGAGAGTGGGTGAGGGGCAGAAAATCAAAATAAGACAAAGACACACCTTAGGCTTTGCTTTTTAAACTTTACTATTCTTGTTTATTTGGGCTTTCATAAAATATGGTTAATAAAGAAAAACAGTTGCTTTACTGCATGCTTTGCAACTGATAAATTTTTAAGATTTTTGCATACATAAGGAAAATAATGTTTAATTTTTTGAGAAGAAACCTTTGAATTTCACAACATTTAGATGTCTTTCAGAAAGATGTCTATATATTTATATGCAGTTGTTAGTATTCAAAAAAGAATAATACATTAAGAATACAATAATGACAAAAAGAGTGATAATCTTATGCTCTTTTACATGTACATTCATCATTTAGAGGTGCAAACATACCATTTATCATCAAGACTTTAATATGGCTTTGTTGTGGTTTAGATCCAGTTGGTAACTCCACCATGCAGCCACTCACCCCTACTCCACTCCTCTGCAGGTGGCATGGGGAGAAGAGTTAGAAGAATGTAGACCCCCCAGGTTGAGATAAGAACAGTTTAATAACTAAAGTACAATATACTACTACTAATAATAATAGATAAGGGAAATAACATGGCAGAGAGAATATAAAACTAAAAGGGGAAAGGAAAAACAAACAATAAGCACAAGTGATGCATAATACCATTGCTCACCACCCACCCACTGATACCCAGTCCAACCCAAGCAGCTATCTGGGCATTCTGGGTAACTCCTCAGAGTTTCTATACTGGGCATGACATGCTGTGGTATGGAATACCCCTTTGGCTAGTTTGGGTCAAGTGTCCTGTCTCTGCTTCCTCCCAGCTTCCCATGCCCCTCCTCACTGTCAGAGCATGAGACAGAAGAGTCCTTGACCATGGTAAGCACTACTTACAACTAAAGCATTGGTTATCAGCATTATTGTCAGATTAAAGCCAAAATGCAGTGCTGCACCAGCTACTAGGAAGAAAATTAACTCTACCCCAACCACAACCAGAATAGGTTTAAAAAATGCCATGTGTGTTGAACATCCACATTTACCAAATTAAAATGTGTGTGTATTAACCTACCTATTTCCAGTTAAAATGAAGATACAAAATATTGACAGCAACAAGTCAAACAATTGACTGAAGTTAATACAGCTAACACAATGGCAGAGGAACATAGTTGTGGGGTTTTCTGTGTTGATGCAGAAGAGTACACCCAGCATCACCAGATGTTCTACTTGGTTTGCAATGACTCATTCTTGGGTACTATGAAGGGGCCAGATATCTTCAAAGTTATACAATTCCTGAATGAGAAGACTGTTACAGCCAGCTTCCATTTTCTGTACTTTCAACTACAGGGTGTTTTTTCTTAACTATTCCTCTTGCCTTGCTTGTTTCTTCTAAAACTACTACTAAATTTGACACAGTTGTGTGAGGATCAAGCAGTTTCAGAAGAGGTATGTTCACCTTTCTCTCTTGAAAGACACGGTTCTGAATTGCCATAGCTAACATAGAGTCTATGCCCAATGATGAAAGTGCTGTATTCATGGTTAGGTCATCTGGGCTCAAGTTGGCGAGTTCAGTCACCAGTGAGATGATATAGTCTTCAGATTTGATTGAGGCGGCATCCTGGACTTGAGTTTTCTCAGAGGTTTCAGGCTTGTTCTTGTGGTCTTCTGACAGAAATGATAGGAAGCGATTTTTGAAGGAAGTAATCTGAGAAAGAGCATGACGTAATAAAACCTGATAGTTTAATTTGGCTACAACTTGCTGTGGATTATTCATAAGTAAGCTCTTCCTGAGATACTCATGAATTTCATGCACTTGCAGAATGTCTATACCCTTGGATTCCAGAATGGACTGAAGATGGTTTTGATTGAGCAATATGCCAAGGTTCAAAGCACCCCAGTTAATGGATTGGCCAGAAAGCCCACAGTTCCTCCTGTAGAGGCAGAAGATATCCAAGAAAGAGTTTGCAGCTGCATAGTTTGTCTGAGTGGAATTTCCCAGGAAGGAAGTTACAGAGGAATAGCACACAAAGTAATCAAGCTCCTGGCCTCTGGTAGCCCAGTGAAGATTTAGCGTCCCTGCTACTTTTGGACTCAGCACTTTCTGAAAGTCAGCCAACTTCAGAACTTCAAGATGGCCATCATGTAAAACAACAGCACTTTGAAATACACCTTTGATTGGTCTCCCCACAAAGATGTTTGCAATGGACTGGAAAGCTTTCTCAACATCATTGGTCGAAGTAATATCACACTGCACAAACAGTACTTTGCTCTCTTTATACTGCTCCTGCAAAGCTTTAATCTCTTCTTGCTTCTCATTGCTTGGCATTTTCCTGGAGAATATTGCAATACACCCTCCTCCATTCTTGGCTATGAATTTCACTGTTTCAAAACCAAGTCCAGTGAGCCCCCCGACTACTACATAAACAGCATTCTGCTTAAACAGCTTCCGGGATTCATACAGTGGTATATCTGAAAGCATAGTGATGTCCTTCTGTTTTCTCAGTACAGCAAGTGGGACAGATTTGCAGGTAAAATATGACATCACAGAGTTTATCCTTTCAAAGTGCTCGGTCTGCTGAAAAACAGAACCTGTCAGATGTGTAAACTTTTTCATATCCATGGAACTGATCCATGCACGCAGAGCCTTTTGCAATTCCTTTAGAGATGCTTTCTGGAAAATACTGGCAAGTGTAAGGATATGAAAGCTGATATTTTCATGATCCATTTCACTGGCATTCTGGGTACACTCAGACTGTCGATTGCCACACACTACCACCACATCTTTAAGAAAGCACATGTGGGCCAGATCCTCCTGAGACAGTCTGTTTACTGGAGGAAGAACAATAAGGGCATTGCATAAGTTTATATACTGGAACTTATCAGGAGTGGGCTTCACAAGTACTGTTCTCCAACCCATCTCTTCTGCTGCAGCAGAAAGAACATGGCAAAAACCTGATGATGGCTCTGTAGATATAATGCCCAATGTTCTGCCATATTTCCCCTTGGGTAATCTCTTATTGAAGATTTCCCATGCAATGATGAAGTATGACATACAAGGAACATTCTGGAAGCATGGGAATTTATTTACTTTGAAACAAACTGTTCCTGGAATCTGAACTCTGGATGATGCAGCAGATGGATAACATGAAACCACATGATCTCCCACTTTAACTTTCTTTACATCAACACCCACTGCTGTGACTGTGCCACTGAAATCCAGAGCTAAAAGTCTGTGTTTGTCTACTACTTGTGAATTCCAGTACAGTGTATTACCAAAATTATGACTAGAAACACTAATGGGAAAATAATCTTCTGAGTGGAGACATATTTTATCCAGTTGAATTTCAACGCTGTGTTTGTCAAGTTGAGTAGCAGTGCCGGTGGATAATTCAGCAGACAAGTCTTTTGCTGTGTACGGATCAGAAGTGTACAAAGTAAATGTTTCTGAATTCTGGACAGATCTTACAGGTTGACAATAATCTGCATCTACAAAAGGTGTGCGTCTGATTTCAGCCGTGTAAGTTCTTCCTTGGCTGATGCAGAGTTCTGAATACTCTACAGTTTTGTGTTTGACAAGAACGTCTGCTAGCACTGAGATGTCCAGGGAACTGGCAGAGCTGAGGTCAATCATCTGAAATATGATTTCTGGAACTTCAATGATACAAGCTCTGGTCATGCCATACAATGCAAACCCACAGTTAACATGGTCTACATATCTTTCAGTTGTCCTGTAGGTGATCACTCTGACTAAACAGTGTGACATTTTCTCTCTTAATGCCACAACAACTTGGCGATAAGCTTCACAACACTTTGATAATTGGTCTACCACTTTGCTTGGGAAACATTCATTTAACTTTTGAATTCCCCACAGGAACAGAATTTCATCATAATTCTCAAGCTCTGCTCTCATTTTATTTTGCGTAGGGCCTTCCAGGAGGGCTTCCCAATCTTCATACATAACGTATCTTGAATCAGGATGCAAATATTTTTTGAGCTTCTCAGCTATCCCAAATTTGTCAGCAAACACCAGGACTCTGGGCATAGCCCCCTGATTTCCAACCATCTGTGAAAAAGATATTTCTGTCCACTTGTTTTCAAGCATGAACTCATTATCTCTGGAAGATGCTTGCTTCATGAATGTGATGGCAACACGCTTTAGTTCAGCCAAAATGGAGCCTTGTTTGTCCATAAAGCACCCACAGACCTCCAGGCAGTTCTCAGTGGATTTGCTTGTTCTCATATATATCATCATTTCTTCCTCCAGCGGTCGGAGCACCACTAGGCTGCCTATTTCTGAAGGAAAGCCTACTCTAGATGGTGGGAAAGTCCTTGAAGTCATAACAGTGGTCATCTGCAGAAAACAGTCAAGCAGTACTGGATGGATACAGTAGCTGTACATCTCTATGGCCGTCTCCTTGTTTACCTTTATGCTTGTTATAGCTTCCTTTAGTTCCTGGCAATAGTGCACATCACTGAGCTGCTTGAATATGGAGCCATACTGAAAGCCAGTTTGAGACAGTGCTTCATAAACCTCCTCTCTGCTTATCACCAACCTGCATCTTTGAAAGATGTCTTGGAAGGAGATGGTCCTTTCTTCCACCGCAGCTTCAGGCCCCTTTGTTACTTGGCCTGCAGCATAAATTACGTTAGAGGAAGACAGTATCTCAAAGGCTGTTACTGCTTTTTGTGGACTCAGCTTGATGCTCAAGACTTGGGAGCTCTGCGTGAGAACACATGGTGCAGAGAAATGGATATTCATCTGACAAGAACTCAGAGGCACTTTAGGCCTTGAGCTGCTCATCACAGAGGCCAGACCAAGCTCCACATAAAAAGCACCAGGGACTAAAGCCACACCATTGTTCTTGTGCTCATATATGTACGATGCTGTGCCCTGAGACAGCAGGCAGCTAAACTCCATTTTGTCACTGTTTATGCCTTTAATCAAAGGATGACTGTCACTGACGTATCTTCCTGCATCTTGATATAATTTCAGATACCTAATGAGTTTTTTGCGATCAAATTGATACCGTGGAATATCCACTGGAGCACTTTGATACCCATTATAAAAGTGCTGCCAGTTGGGATTATATCCCAGTTCAAACAGATTTCCTACCAGGGTGAGGAGTGTCTGATACTCTACATCATTTTGCAAAGAAGAGAACACCTTTGTGCTGTTTCCTAAAGTTTCCTTTATGTTCCGCTGCAATGCTCGGTGAGGACTTATTTCCACAAACACCACATTTTCCCTATCTCTGGCTGCAGTTTTGATGGCTTGAGTGAAAGCAACAGGCTCACGAATATGCCGGGCCCAGAATTTGCCCTGAGCAAAGTCATTTTCAGAAGCAGCCACCCCAGTCAGTGTTGAAATCACTTCAATTTCCCCCTTCTGTTTTTCTAAAGGCTGTATGTTCTCTTCCAAGTCCCCAAGTATCATATCCATGCTAGGGCTGTGGTACGCAGCTGAGACACTTAAAACATGAAGAAAGATGTTTCTCTGTCTGAAGGCTTGAGCTAAATCTCTCTGTACAGCATCCATAAAGTAGGAATTCCCAGACAAGGTGCAGGAAATCGGGCTGTTGAAAGCTGCAATGCACACCTTTCCTGAGTAGGGGTGCAGATATTCAACAATCTCTTCAACAGGTATGTTTCCAACCACCAGCATTCTGCCACTCTCAGTCTTTGACTGCAGCCTGCTCCGGTGATAAATCACTTTGACTGCATCTGCCAGGGAAAGGCACCCAGCAAAATGTGCAGCAGCAACTTCCCCTACTGAGTGGCCAACAACAGCGACTGGCTTAATACCCCAGTATTTCAGAAGGGCACCCAAAGCAACCTGCAGGGTAAAAAGCATGAGCTGGAAAAGCTCTGGATTCAACAAATCCTTCGGGCTTTCACCTTTTGCTGGCAGGAAGCTGATGGGAGCATGTTTCTGAAAAAGCGCTTCAGTTTCCTTACACTTGTCTCTGAACACGGGCTCGGAGCTCAGCATTACCTCACTGAACTCCTTCAGTGTTACACCATTGCCACAGAACACAAACACCAGCTGTGGTTCTGCTTTTGACATGGCAACTTCAGTGCTTGCTGCTGGCATAACCTGCTGCTGCAAGTGTTGGAGGGAATTTGTGACAAATGCTTTTCGGTACCTGTGGTTAGCATGGCTTCTCCTGCAGGCAGACGTATAGGCCAGGCTTGGGAGGGTTATGGAATTCCTTGTGCTCAGCTGGTCAGCTGTATCAGCCATTGTCATCTGAAGGGACTTACTTGATGCTGCTGACAGCAGAACTAATTCAAGAGGCCTCTTAAAGGCAGGAAGAGGCTCTAGCTTCTTTGCCTGCCTGACTACAACATGAGCATTCGTTCCTCCAAATCCAAAGCAGTTGATGGCAGCTACTCTTCCGTACTCACCGGATTCTTCCCAGGGCTCTACAGTTGTGGGAATTTCTAGGTTTAATTTCTCTGTGTCAATGCTGCTCATCTCCTTTGAGTAATGCAAGGATGGAACAAACTTTCCATGATGCATCATCAGAAGCACTTTAATTAATGCTGCTGCTCCAGCAGCTGATTCAGTGTGCCCAATATTTCCTTTCACTGAACCAATTTTCAGAATGGAAACTTGTGAAGACCTCTTTTTACTAATGACATTACCTAGGCTTTCAGCTTCAGTAGGATCTCCAGCAGCAGTTCCTGTACCGTGTGCTTCAATATACTGCACAACTGAGGGATCAACATGAGTTTCGTAAATTCTGCGCAGTAAATTCTCTTGCTGTATTTGAGATGGTCTTGTGATTGGTGTCACGAACCTACCATTCTGATTAATTGCACTGATGTTTATAACACCCCAGATTTTGCTGTAGTCTTCCTTTGCCTATTTCATTAAAAAGGGAAAATAACCTTTAATAATCTTGTGCTTTCTCTGTATAGGAGAAAACAGACAAACAAAACCAAGAACAGACAAAGCATGATACAAACTTTTAAATGTGTGATCCATTTCCCATAGTAGGAGAAGCACATAAATGCTTTAATGCTTAATAAATGTTTCATTAATCTTTAGCTTGAATTGGAAAATCTTTTCTGGAAAAGTAATTTTAAGAGCAGGTGAGCAACCACTCTTACATTACACTGCTTCACGAGCGGTCTTACCTTTTTCAGTGGTTTGAGGAAAAGAACACCACAGCCTTCTCCCCTTCCATAGCCATCTGCCTGTTTGGAGAAAGGTTTGCTTAGTCCCTCCGGAGAGATCATTTTTGCTTTACTCAGAGATACAAAGGTGCGGGGATCTATTATGCAGTTCACTGCACCACAGATTGCTGCCTCACAATCTCCTGAAGTAAAATAGAAACATACTCACATTGAGATGTCCAGAATAAAAGACAGATATAGTAGCAACCCTAATTTCACTGCCTAGCATCTCTTCAGTTCTGTTACCTGATTTAATTGTTTGCAAGGCGTAGTGCAGAGCAAAAAGAAAAGATGAACATGCAGTGTCAATAGTCAGGGATGGTCCAGTCAGATTAAATGTGAATGACACCCTGTTAGCAATAATACTCATTGCTGATCCAGTACCATCATAATGATTCATTTCAGTCACTATTCTGCTTGTTATGACTTCATAGTCCCGATTCATAATTCCTGTAAAAATATCAAATACATGGCATATTAACCCAAGCGAGGAAAAGGGATGTACACTTCTAAAACTAATAGTGTGGTTTGAGTTTTTTTGTTTTAATAGTAAACTACATGGCATCAGTAGTACTTCTATGGTGAAACTTTGCTTCAACACAAGTCACAGGCAAAACTCTCAGCAATTTTCCCTGGACCCAACTTACATAAACATACCCAACACTTAAAATTGCTACCTGCACAGTAAATGACAAGCCTTTCCTGATGGCTTAGCTCATTGTATGATGCTGCTAAGCTCTTTGTAGCTTGTATCTCAGTTTGACAGTGGTTGTTTTGATTTAGTTATGGGAATTAAGAAGCTACAATGAGGATAGCTGGGATAGAAATACACAAGACATTAGTTTCAGTTCCTCACATGTACCAAGTTAAAAGTCATAGCATAAGCTACATCTAACACTTTTATCTTTGGTTTGCTCGATGCGATCCAGTAAATAAGACAGAAATAAAAAAGAACAGGGCCTGTGAGAGAAGTTGTGTCCTCTTTCTGTGAATACATATGCTTGAAATATTGTGGATCCTCAAGACCATGGGCATGTGTAGAAAATGCAACATCTTTATTCAGAGAGCAAGGAATAGTCTCATCTGTGAAAGAAGAGCATATCTCAGACTAAAAGGTAAAGAGTTTACCATTACAGTTACATCAGCCTAACTTTCCCAGAAAACTCCTCTTAAAAGAGACACAGGTTACACTAGGAAAAATGTGTTGTTATTCTAGCTCCTTGACCAAATAGCATAGCATAGTACAGCACAGCATAGCGTAGTTCAGTTGAAAGTTACCTGCAATGATCGTGTAGTCCAACTGCCTGACCAATTTGCATCTCGCCAAAAGTTAAAGCATATTATTAAGGGCATTGTTCAAATGTCTTTTAAACACTAACAGGCTTGGGTCATCAATCTCTCTAGGGAGCTTTTTTCACTGTTTGACCACTCTGTAAATAAATGCTTCCTAATGTCAAATCCAAACCTCTCCTGAACAGCTTTGTATCATTCCCATGCTTCCTCTCACAGGGAGAAGGGAGCAGCATCTCCCTTTCCACTTCTTCCTCTCAGGAAGCTGTGGAGAGCAGAGTTCACCCCTCAACCTCCTGTTCTCCCAACTAGACAGACCCAAGGGCCTTAGCCACTCCTAACAGCACACGCCTTTCAGCCATTTCACCAGCTTTGTTGCTCTCCTGTCTGCACCTCCTTTTTAAATCGTGGTGCCCAGAACCGCACACAGTACTCAAGGTGAAGCTGCACCAGTGCTAAATACAGTGGGATAATCACCTCTTTTGACCAGCTGGTTATACTGTATTTAATTAATGCACCAGATCTCTTTCTGAAAAGCACTCCTTTCTCCAGCCTTTTTTCAGCCACTTCTCTCCCAATTTATACTTGTGTCCAGTGCTACCCTGTCCCAGGTGCAGAATCTGGCATTTTTTTCTTGTTAAATTTCATGCCTTTGAGGATTCCACAATGCTCTGATATATCTAGATACCTCTGCAAGGCCTCTTGTCCCTCAAGAGAGTCAACACTATCCCCCAATTTAGTATCACTGCAAACTTACTAATGGTGCATTCAACTCCTGCATCCAGACCACTGACAAACATAGCGAAAAGAGCTGGCCCTAGAACTCAGCAATGAGGAACACTGCTGGTGACTGGTTACCAGCCAGATGCAGCCACATTCACCATAACCCTTTCAGCCCTGCCCTTCACCCCATTCTTCACTGAGTACACAGTGTACCTGGTCATCTACCAGTTGGAATTGTCCAGAAGAGTGCTGTGAGGGACAGTATCAAAAGCCTTACTAAGATCCAGGAAAACTACATCTTCCACTTTCCCTTCAACCACCATGTAGGTGTCCTTACTTTAGAAGGATATCAGGTTAAACAAAACTTTTCCCGTTGACTGTCTGATGACTGCATTGTCCTTTACAAATCTTCCAGCAACATCCATTATATTCTCCATAACTTTTACAGGTACTGAGGTAAGCAGCTGGACATATGCACCTTAGTAGCACACTAATATATACATGAGGATTTCTGATGATTTAAAAGGCTCTTAACCCCCACAACACTTTAACAATGTTATACTGGAAAACAGTATACTGGAAAAACGTTTAGGCTTGTCTTGAGAGTATCATTCCTGGAAAGGGTTGGGAAGGCAGTTTAGCGGTTTGCTGCTTCAACCTCAGGGTATGAAGATGCTAAGAGAGGCATCTAAAATAGATACATGAATTATAATGAACTTCTCGAGTAGCCTAATAATTCCTGTGAAAAATAATCAGCAGTGCTAGATATGTATGTAAATTTTATGAAGGAGTGCTCTGATCTCTGTGAGGTTCAAACATAATTTATTCACTGTTAAATTTGCATCTTACCAACAAAAACACCTGTGTTGGTGCCACTGATAGCTTCTACAGGGACTCCTGCATCCTCCAGGGCTTTGAATGTGCATTCAATCAATAACTTCTGTTGCGGATCCATGCGTTCAGCTTCCATATTATTAATCCCAAACAGTTGGTTGTCAAATGAATTAAATCTAAAATACACAGCCCAGAAAATGATACACTATCTATGCAGTATGCAGCTACTTCTAGACACAAAGTATACATTTCTTGCAATTTCATCTAAAGCAAAGCAGTAACTGGTGTAATAGTACTACAGACAGTATGAATTATTTGAAAGGCTGGAGCCCAACTCAGATGGAGTATAAATACCCACTCATGCATAATACCTGTGTACTTTTGTAGACCAAAAAATGCAGACAGGCATCCACATGGCAGGTAACATCGCAACACATGGCGAGTATCTACATGCACGCTGGATTATGTGATTTTTTTTTATTATGTAATCAAAGGTCATATGTGTTCACTACCATGTACATATATGCTTAACTGAATTTGCTCATTGAAGTTCCACACCAAAAATTCACGCAGTTTGACAACTGAATGTTCATCATGTTAGATAAAAGAAAGACAGCTCCTAAGACCCATTTATAAGCTCTTCTTGTGCCTTGCACCCTCCGAAAGGCTGGGCATATCAGTCTAAGAACAAAAAAACTCAGTGGCACAGCAGAATAACAGACTCACTCATCGAGAAGAGCAGCTCGTGTTGTACATATTTTTCCTGGCTTGTTTTCATCCGGATCATACCATTCTTCGACATTGAATCTCTCAGGGGGAATTTCTTCTGTGCAGTTTCTGCCTTCCTCTAGGACTTTCCAGAAATTGTCAATTCCATCACCTGTTGCAGAAAGGCTTTTAAGCAGGTTTAAGTCTGCGCTCCCCCTCCCCATGCAGACTCAGAAACACACACTCAGTTACAAGGAACTCCCACATATAAATCTAGGTTGCTCAAGTATTATCACCAGAGAAACAAATGATCATTCTTCAATGAAAGGAAAATGGAAAGGCATGACTGATCCCTTCACTATTTGCCTAAAAGCAAAGGAACTTCACAAAATCCTTAACCTTCTGCTGTCACCATTTCCATACCATGCCACTGCATCTACTACATGCATGCATCATGTCCTTAATGACCACTTGGATATGAGATCTTTCTGTACCTGTACAGCACCACTCCTCAAGCAGCTCCACTGACAGCAAAAGGTCACCTCTGCCTCTTTGAAAATAGACTGAGCTTACAAATACCAGGAAAATGCAAGAGGCATTACCTTTTGTAACCTAACACTAGAAGGGCATCTAAATCAAACATAAAAGTATGTGTATCTTCAGTGCTGCCGGAGCCAAAATACCTGGCTACTGGATTGTGAGGGACCTTGTCCTTACTGTTTGAGATACAGAGCTCCAGGTCTAGGCACTCAGCCCTGAAACCAGCTAACAGGGCATCCACACAGTGAACCACATTTCTCCTCCTCCCAGATTCCACTTCCCCCAGCACACATAGTGGCCTCACACACACTCACTCTGCAAACAGCCCCTGCTTTTAGGCAAGCAGTGAAGAGATCAGTCCCCATGCTTGTGGCATGCCCAAGCACTGACTAAGACAGCACTAACTGATGTGGGCCAGCACTAGGCTAGGGACTCTGCTAGCAGTCAGTAACAGTGATTACAGGACAGAATTCCCACCTAAGCCCTCCCACAGTTAGTCCTTCATCATAGGCACAGCCTCAGACACAGGGTAGTTTAGCAGCTCCCATCACTCAATGGTTCTTTTGAGGCAAGCTCAGAAAAGCAGTTCTGAGAATGCACAGCACAGGATGAGGGCACATGTTCACTTACTGCATGGAGAGATAATTAAGAACAACGGTTGTGAAAAGAGTCCTTTTACTGGTATGGCTGGACCAAAAAGTGGCTTGCACTAAGTTGGTAGTTAATGTTCAGGCAAGACACTGCTTCTACATATTTACTAGCACTTTAGTAGACTCAGAGCATTCACATTTGCTCACAGCTAGCTGTAGGACACATAGTTATCATTGTACCACATATACCTACTGAATCTTGGACAAAGTGAAGTCAGGAACTGAAATGTGGTGAGGACAAGAAAGAAAACAAGGAAAGGTAGAGATTAGCATGGTCACCTTTAAGGCTGAATGCTGGTTTGAAAAGACAAAAGTGTATTCCACTCCCTGGATTATTTCTGGATTTTTTAAATCCATATTTATCTAATGTAAAGAGTACAGACAGTTTGACAGCAACAGACGGAACCTAGCAGCCTCTCACAGCTATCTAAATATTTCCACCCAACTAATCTCATAATTAGTTGACTAATCCCATTAGTCAAATAATCTCACTAAATCAACTGCCACTTTTACAGGGCCTAATATAAACTAAGATTGTAAACACGAAACTACTGTAACACAATCTTTTATTATGGTAGGCAATACCAGTTTTCTTTATTGAAGTCAGCTTTCTATCTCGTACAAAAGGCAGCATTTAGGTATGTATTTATAAGAGGCAGAATTTGAGCAGACACAGAGTTGATTTATCTAGCTCTTCTGGGACCTTTCAAAGTTTATACTGTAATAAAGGAGGAAGCTTTCATTTAGGAAGACACAAGCTATTTATATTACAGGCAGACCTGGTGATACTGACAGGTCCGCAATCTGACCTGTCCCTGTGGATGCATATTCCTGCAACAATGCACAATCATCTGGCCAGTGCACATGAAAAAGTTCAAATCATCCCAGGCCCATCCAGTTTGTTTGTATGAGTTACACATGTGCAGCTCAATGCCCTGCCCATCTACAGCACTACAGGTCTGTCTGTCAGTGGACAAATTTGAACCAATTATTTTCCACCACAGCAGGACTTTATAAAAAGATCAAGCAAGTAGCAAAGCAACAAATTCTACACAAGTAAATGAGGAGTGTGTTGCTTTTCTCCATTTCAACGTTAATAAATGACTGTGCTTTTCAGTATTCACTCAGCAGCCTGCTTTGCTTACACCAAAACTCACCCCCAGGAAAGTTGCATCCTATTCCCACAATTGCAATTTCATCTGCAGTCTCGATCTCCATCTTCTGGGCTGCACAACAGAGGTATAAATGTCAGACTTATAAGTGTCAGCTCAAACAGTTACGCATTTGTTGTTAGATAAATACTAGGTTAGAAGGTGAGCTTCCCACACATGCACATACTTGCTTAAATATTGATTAATGTGAAATGATATATTATTTGTTGTGATGAGAAATGACACTCCCCACAGATAACCAGAGCTATGCTTTATTTTTCTTGTCTCTACTTTCAGAGGGAAATCCCTTGCTAATTCCCAGGACTCCAGTTCACAGCCATTTCCTTTTACTGTTTAATCTCTATTATTCCTGCCACCTGCTGAGCTGCTCTTGAGTCTCTCCCTACATCAGTCCCACTTCTTCTTTATAGGATTGAATTGTGCACTGACCAAGACACATTTCCAGCTCTATCATCTCTATTTTATTCACAAAGCAGATATCCCAAACAGACTCTGCAAATTACCAGTTAAAGTCAGAACACCTAAACAGGCAACAGACAACCATATAGCTGAAGGAACAAAAGGTGGGTCTTCCACAGCCTGGAAAAGTGCCTGTAAAGAAAAACCTTATTCAGTGCTCTGCTTTACTGAATCCTAAGGCTGCCTAGCTTTTGCCTAAGTCAGCTTCCTCTGTAGTCAGAGGTTAATCCCTATAAACCAGACTTAAAGCCACCAACACCTACAGGATCTCTCTTCCTAACAATGTGCAGTCTCCATGTAGCCCCACTGTAGCCACATACAGCCTTTCAGTTCACTTGAAGCTTCACAGGGGAAGTTGCTTTTTTTTGTGTGTGAAGTAGCTCAAAATAAAATGTGATTTTTTTTTCAAAAAAATAGATTGTAAATTAAAACAAAAAAGATTTTTGGCATCAAATTAAATACTTCAGTATAGAACTTAAAGCTGATGGGGTTGTTTTTTTTTTTTTTTAAATTCTGGGAAGGGAGTTTGTCAGCTAAAAATCAGTTCAATTCAATTAAATAGAACATACTAGGATGCCCACCCCAGATCCCCTCAGTCTTCCTGGACTTGCTTCAAACTACAAAGAGGATTAGATTCATGTTGAAAGGGATTTTTGGATCATCTTGGCAGTGGTGATAGATTCTCAGCTCATTGATACCACAGTAGGTATTACAGTAGGCGCTTCTCAGTTATTGATTGACAGCAGTGAAGCAGAGATGAGGCTGTTATACAGCCCCATACATCATTCATAGTCACTGTTTTGTGGAGGTTTGCTTTGAAACATGAAATTAAAAATGACTGCTCAGATTCATACTTTGAAAAATTTACTTCTTGTTTCCATTAGAAAGAGAATGTTAAAAGGCCACCCAGCAAAAATTAGGAGACTGGAATCTGACTTTCTATGAGTCAATTCTTTGTTACCAGAATGTGAATTCTAAAATGCTAAAAAAATTGTTTTATTTTTAGTTCTTTCAAAATTGTCTATGATTTCTATATTTTTGTCTATTTCATATTTTAATTTCATTGCAAAGCTAAAGCTATGAAGCCCACCATACATATTCTTATCACAAAGGTACTTCTAAGCATTGTTCGTAAGTTAGCATTTAAACAGCATATAAAAGAAAAATAAGGACCTTCCAATTATAACATAAAATATATCTTTGGCATCTATTGAGTTGAGTTATCCAGTGAGCTATGTAACTCTTACCTTATATCATCCCAGTATGGGGTACTAATAAGCTGAGTCTGTGGAAGCTACTTATATAGGATTCTGTGAGGATTCTTTTTCAAATACGCATGCTAAAACATGGTAAAAATGTTAACGCCTTTCAAAGTAAAAGAGCTAACGAGTCATGTGGTTAGTCAGTGGCCCCGACTAAAGTTCGAAACCGCTTCCCTGGAGTAGTAAATTCTTGATGAAATCAGGATAAGAGTTCTGTCTTATCTAGCTTACAATTAGCAAAACAATAAATTGCCACTATCATGCCATGAAATAGCCCATACAAATCTTACGCTCTTAAGAATAGAATATGACTTAAAATAAAGTCTTTAAAATAATAACTCAGTTTGGTTTGCTTTTAATATTAACAAATCTGAACTAGTGTTTAAAGCCTATTTTTTTGCAGCACCATTTGTGAAAACTAAGCACAAACTCTCTACAAACTCAAAACCTGAATTTCATGTTTGATTCCACAGCTGCATGCTTTTACTTTTTAGCAGGAACACAGAAATATGCAAGCACATGAAAAGCCTTGTCAAAAGACAAATAGTCCCAAAATATTTCTGAGTCCACCAGGACACTGAAAACAATACTGAGCTTTCTTTCTAAAAACTGCTATCTTCTGAGAAGCAAAACAAACAGGAGAATATCCAGAAGTAACCTCTGAACATTACTCTGCTAGATGCCTTTTTAACTCTTTCAACCAGCCAAACTCATCTTTCCCTTAATTTTGTAATGGAAATGCAGTGTTGGATGAGCCAGGAGAGTTCATATATAGTCAATGTTTTCCCTGGTCATGGGACCCAACTCTTTCCAAGAGACAGCAAAAAAAACACTGTGCTGAGAAGGAGCAATTTAGACTATCACTGCTTTATAACCTGCTCTGAAAAGTTCACATTCTGCTCTCCATTTCAAAACTGTAAATCTCAGCCACTCACTTTTCTGAATTCTGAGGTTATTAGGAGTTACTTGATGATTTCTCTAAATTAACCAGCTTTTCCGATGTAGTTACTAGGCTGATGAACAAGATGGCTGGTCTGATGCTGACGTGAAAATCTCCATATTTTACAGATGTCTAAAAAGTACTCTTGTCAGCGCTGCATTAACACCCCCTAGCAGAGCAGAATGGGGATTCATTCATTAGGTGAGCTTAGAATATGCTGTGGAACTTCCATTGCATTTTCACAAGTGCCATCTAAAAATAATAAATACTAAGCCATATTTTGAGGTATTGGTTAGGTACTGGAAAGAATATTGAAATTAATCCTGCACAGCTGTGGATATTAATTTTAATGCAAGTTAAACTAATCTGAACATCAGTGACCCAAACACAATCTGAACAATATGAACACCAGTGCAGTACTAAGAAAGTGCCATTAATATCATTGGTTCAAAACAGAAGATTAGTTTATAGTTATAAGTTTATTGGCTGAGTGTTGATTACTTGCACTAGCCTCATCACAGCTGGAGTATATTCACTAACCCAAAGTAAAGCAATGATTGCTCAATCCTTCTGAGAAATGCCAGCAACAGAAATATGAACTAAGCATGGAAGCCATGTAACAGTAACGAGTTGAGTCTATGATTATTGACAGGAGCGGCCAATTTATAACTGAATTATAAGAAGTCGGTTTGTCATCAAGTTTCTTACACATTTCATCTCAATCTAGAAGTTAAAGGTTAAAAATGGAAACAAAACCTTGTGGCCAGGAGGGCCAATAGTAGCCTGAGGTGCATTGAGAGGAGTGTGGCCAGCAGGTTGAGGGAGGTGATCCTCCCCTGTACTGGACCCTGGTGAGTCCACACCTGGAGTGCTGCATCCAGTGCTGGGCTCCTCAGTACAAGAAAGTCAAGCAGCTACTGGAGAGGGTCCAGCAGAAGGCCACTGGGATGATCGAGGGTCTGGAGTATCTCTCTCGTGAAGAGAGATTGCCAGACCTGGGGCTGTTTAGTCTGGAGAAGAGACAACTGAGAGAGGATCTCGTTACTGCATATCAGTATCTCAAAGGCAGGTGCCAGGAGGATGGTGCCAGACTTTGCAGTGGTGCCCAGCAACAGGATGAGGAGCAATGGCCATAAAATAGAACACAAGAAGTTTCACCTCAACATGAGGAAGAACTTCTTGATGTTGAGAGTGGCAGAGCTGCCAAGGATGGGTTGCGGTGTCTCCTTCCCTGGAGACATTCAAAACCTACCTGGAAGCTCTGCTGTGTAACCTGCTTTAGGTGTCCCTGCCTTGGCATGGGGGTTGGACTGGATGATTTGCAGAGGTCCGTTCCAAACCTAATGATTCTGTGATTCTGTGATATGGCAGGCACTACATTTGCTTAGTCGTCCACGTCATTACAGTACCTGCCTCTGAAGCAAACTTTTGGGTTGTTCTATCTAAATCTATGTTTGATAATTCCAAATAAAGTATCTGTGTATTTCAGCAGGTTTTTAAACAATTACATCTTGCCAAGATGTATAGGGAAATAGCTACTCATTTGCCTAGTCTTCATTATTTCAATCAAGTTTTTCCTGTCTTCTGGTGGGGAAACATGCATAGAATCATAGAATCATAGAATAGTTAGGGTTGGAAAGGACCTTAAGATCCTCTAGTTCCAAACCCCCTCACATGCCTCACCTAAACCATATCGCCAAAGGCTCTGTCCAACCTGGCCTTGAACACTGCCAGGGATGGAGCATTCACAAGTTCCTTGGGCAGATTACTTATGAAGATATTAAACAGCATTGGGCTCATCATTGATCCCTGGAGGACCCCACCTGTGAAAGGTTGCCAGGAACTATTTGCCACATCCTCTGCTTGCGGCCAGTCAGCAAGTTCCCACCCACAACACAGACCACTTGTCTATACCATAATGCATCAGTTTCTCTAGGAGGAGGCTGTATCTTAGCCTTCTCCCAACCTTCTGGAATGTCCATCAATCTCCACAACTTCTCAAAGATTGTGGAGAGCAGCCTCACAGAGACATCAACCAGATCTTTTAACAACCTCAGGTGGAGAGTGTCAGGGCCCATCGATCTGTAGGGCTTAAGCACCTATAATAGTTCACAGACCAACTCTTCCTTCCCTGGTGCTGGGTCTGTGTTTGCATCAATCTGGATTTTTGTTCCCAAGGCCAACAGTGCTGGTAAAGACAGAGGTGAAGAAAATGTTGAGAATTTCTGTCTTTTCAGCATTGTTGGTTTTGAGGGCAGTAGCAGATGAATATTATAAGATCTTCCTTGGAGACAACTCCTCTGATCTTGACCCGGAGGCATTTGATAGGGTTTTCTTAATCATCATAGTTGACTTCTATACATTCAAAGTTCTCCTTAATATAGAGCGCAACTCCTACTCCTCTTCTTCTTTGCCTATCTTTAAGAAAAAGCCTACAGTCATCCATTGCAATCCTCCAGTCATGGGAGTTGTCCCACTGTATTTCAGTTATTCCTACAATATCATAACTTTCTCATTCGGCATAGAGCTCCAATTCCTCCTGGTTGCCCCACATGCTGCGTGCAATATATACATTTGAAGTGCCTGGTCTCCTGGTTCTCATTTTGGGACACAGATAAGGAACATTTGTAGCTGCTATGGTGGGCCTGGCTTATTCCCCAGTTGGTTGCAATGATCTGAGCATTGTCATTTTGGACCCTACCCCTCAGACTCCTCCAATTTAAATCCTGCCTCACCAAGTGGACCAGCCTGATGCCAAGGATTCCCTTGCCTATTCTAGACAGGTGGATCCTACCACTCCCTAACAGGCTATAGTCATTGAAGAGTATCCCATTGTCATAAAAGCCAAAACCCTCAAGACCCCAAAGACAGAAGTTGATTTGCATTATACATCTATTTCTGACTGTGCCTTTTCCTCTAACTGGTGAAATGGAACAAAAGATAACTTGGGCACCAATACTTTCCACTTGCACCTCCAGGGCCTTGTAGTCTTCCTTGATTCTGCCCAGGTTCCAGCTTGCAGTGTCCTTTGTACCTACACAATAGAGTAGCACCGGATAGTTGTATATGCTCTTGGCACCCTTTCAGCAACATCTTGGACCTTAGCTCCCAGAAGATAGCACACCTCTCATGATTCCCTTCTCAGCTGGCAGATGGGTACCTCAGTGCCCCTTAACAGAGTAACACACTACGAGCAGTCATCATTTCCTACTGTCATATCCAATGCCAGCCAATGATTGAATAATTACAGGATCCATACATAGAAGAGAAACAGTACAGATTTCAGTATCACAAGGTACAGCATATAGCAACAGCACCTAGCCATGCTTGGAAATACTTGACCCCATCCAGATTCTGGCTCAAGGGCATCTCCTACTTTCTAGTGGAAGACAGAGTCATATCCACTGCTGGTACAGTTTCTCCTTGCAGACGTTTCTCATGGGTGTCTACAGCTGTTAAAGATTCATATCTGGTTGTAACGCTGGAGGGTGGGGACTGAAACAAAGTACTGCTGTTGTGGATCACCTGTGACCAAGGTGCCTCATTCTCTGTGGTGTTCACCACAGAGACATGGTTCTGAAACCACTTACCAATCTCTGTCTCAAACCCTGTAATACCACACACCCTTTTAACTGTTTTCTGCAACTTGGCCACCTGATGTAACAGATTCTCAACCTGTAAACCCCTTGTGCAAGTACTTACCTTTTCTATGGGAAAAGGGTCTGGACACTCACTGCAACCTATCATCTGTACGCAAGCCTCCTTCCTTACCAGTTCTACCTAAGTGGAAACACTAGGCATCTCAGGGGCTTTCTCTGTAGAAACACTGCTCTTAACTTTGATGTGAGTGCCCACCGTTATGGAGCACTTCCTGGGGCTGTGGGCCTACAGGCAGGGTACACAGCACTTACCACATGCCCTTCTGCATGAATGGATGCATAAACTGTGGCACTCTCTCGATGCCTGTTTTCACACTCTGGTCACCACGCCCCCGGGAACTCACACTCTCTAGGACCATTTCAATTTCCCCCGATTTTTCCTGGCGACACCCAAGCCACATCAGCTTCTCTCTCAAGAGCTCCTAGTGCTCTTCCTCAGGTTCCCCTGGCTCCAGGAACCCCCCTATATGCCTGGATCCAGTGTCCATCCACAGGACTTACCACTGCTGCCTCTGTGTGCTTCACCAACTTCACTTAATATTCAAAAGCAGATAATGTATGCTTTTCCCCAGCATTAAGTTATAGAAAAATTACAGTTTTTAATGCAAAAATAAATCATGTAAATGTAAATCTAGCCTGTAACCAGAAGAGTAATGAACAAAACAGAAGCTCTCTATTTGACTGTTAACAGATGGTAGCCTGAGTCTTCAACTGACGGCTCAACCAACTCAAAACTGTTCTTTAAGAGAAGCTTTTTTTCTTCCTCGTTCCTATAGACATGGTAACAGACCTCAGCTCAAAAGCATCTATCAGTCTTTGCAGATTGGCACACTGTCACAAGATTACAGACAGCAAACAAGCTTTCACAGGAATTGCATCTTCTGGCAATTAGTAAGGGTGTTATGCAAATGGTGAGACAGCCAGGTAATTCTGTTTAAATATACATATGTGCTACTGAATGGAGTTTCCAACTGGCCAAATATACAGGATGCTTTGCCAGTCTTGTAGGCAGCAATGTTGTATTTCACTTTTCTAAGAAACTTCACATACATGGCTATGTAGATAAACACTGCCCTGTAGAGATATCTCTGTGATGCGACTAAGAAGTGGGCAGACTAAGAGACAGTTTCTTACTAATGGAAGAGTTCCGAAAATGTATTATGTCTTATTGCCTCGCAGCAAAGTAAACCAAGATCCATTCCAGACTTACGCAGTTCAGGTTACACTTCCAGGATTTATTTATAGTTCTTAACAGCTCTTTCTCCAAGACAAGAAACAAACAGGTGAACAACAGCCCAGAAGAAAGACTTGATGACTCTTCGGCTCACCTGTGGGCTTGCCTCCCTGATTTCATGCTTTCCTGCAAACAGGACTGAATGGCATATCAACAAAAGATGTGGGAAATACAAGTTTTCATAGAATAACAGAATGGTTCAGGTTAGAAGGGACTTCTGGAGACCATCTGGTTTAATGGCCCTGCTCAAGTGAAAAGTTGAAAGGAAAAGTTTTAGTGAGGCTCAAAAACATGTTAGTAAATGAGAGCAGAACAAAATTGACTTACCTAAAAAAGCCATTCAACGGTATAGATACCTACATGCAATGACCCTTATATTTTCTATAGTCCATGCTGGAACACCAACAAAGATTATTTTTGTTTTCTAAAGCATGTGTTCATCTATTATTGTCAATAGGAAAACAACACAGCCTGTATCCAAATAAAGATTTCAAGAGCTACCTCAAGATTTCAGGGAATGCTAAGCACTTAATAAACACATTTCATTTCAAATAAATAAATTTGCTCACATACCTGTCACTAATCCAGGAATTGACAGGATTCCTCTGTCTTCAGCTTATATGTTCCCTGAGACCTGAAAATGTAAGCAGCACTTTCTAGACAAGCCTATGGAGTTCTAGACAGACACAATAGCCAGTCCAATGAATTTAATCTGCTTTAGCTCGCCCAGAGCACACCTATCTCAACCAACATGGGTGGAGCATTTCAAAATATAGCACTGCTAACATTAATTTAGTGCTCTTCTGGTTAGCACTGGAGGTGGTGAAACATGCCAGCAAATACAATGTCCACCATAATGGGGTTCCAAGTAACCTGTCCTACAATGCTTCTTTAGGCACCAGGGAATAACTAGGAATGTTTTGTACTTTTTACCCTGAGTTATCTTGCTAGTTGGGTCAGCAACTATTTCATATAAAACCATTACTCTTGATTTGGACCTAGGATCCATCATTTCCATCTCCCACATAAACCTCCAGGTTGCAAAGCCAAGCTCCTTTTTGCTTCCCTGCTTGGTGTCCTCTTTGTTCTCCTTATGTAACCACCCAGCTAAAACGACTCACAGCCATGTTCTGCCCTTCTTGGGTAGGGGCTGTAGTCAATAAGAAGAAGAAGTGGTACATCTTTACGAGTTGATGTTCACCTCTTCTTAATTCCATGTACACTGAATTCTCCATCTACAGCCTGAAGTAAGGTATGCAAAACATGAATGGTTGGTGCCACACAGAGCCGTAATTTTCTCTTGTTCAGTGGTAAATAGGACTTATTCCTTATTCTTAATCTCTTCAGCTGTTGTTCAGCCTTCTGAAGCTCTTGTCTCCTCATCCAAATAGGGGACTTTAGCCACCTACCTTTAGCTTCTGGATTCACTGCTAAAGGCAGTGAACCTATCAGGTAGCTGAGTGTCCACCACCAAGGTCTTAAAGTGGACCTACCCACCAAATGACAGTTCTGCTGGGTTTGGCTAGGGTAGAGTTAATTTTCTTCATAGCAGCCAGTAAAGGGCTTTGTTTTATATTTATGCTGGAAACACTGTAAATAACATGGGGATGTTTTAATTATTGCTGAGCAGCTCTTACACAGGATCAAGGTCTTTTCTGCTCCTCACACAAACCACCATCAGGCAGGCTGGGGGTGCACATGTTGTTGGGAGAGGACACAGCTGAAACAGCTGACTCCAGCAGATTCAAGAGATACTCTATACTGTATGACATTGTGTTCAGCATATAAAGATGAGGAAGAATCGCAGAATCAGAGAATCATTACTGTTGGAAGGGACCTCTGCAGATCATCCAGTCCAACCCCCATGCCAAGGCAAGGACCACCAGAAGCAGGTTAACCAGGAATGCGTCTAGGCAGGTTTTGAATGTCTCCAGAGAGGGAGACTCCTCAAATTCCTCAGGCAGCCTGTTCCAGGGCTCTGCCACCGTGAATATCAAGAAGCTCTTCCTCATGTTGAGGAGAAACTTCTTGTGTTTCAGACAGGGAGGGGGAGTAGCCATTTATGTCAGTGATAGCCTGGAAAGTATGGAACTCTGTCTGAGGACAGTCAACAGAGAGTTTTTGGGTCAGTTTAAAGGGAGAACAGCTTTGGTGGACATTACTGTGGGGATCTGTTATAGACCGCCTGATGAAGAGGACTCTGTGGATGAAGCACTCTATAGACATATAGGAACAGCCTCACGCTCACAGGCCCTTGTCCTCATGGGGAACTTCAACCACCCTGATATCTGTTGGCCGGCCCAGCACAAGAAATACAGGAGGTTCCTCGATAGTGTGGAAGACAACTTCCTTTTGCAAATAATAGAGGAACTGACAAGGAGAGGTGTCATGCTTGACTTTGTGCTGGTTGATATTCAAGAATCACCAGCTACAAGCTCAGGAGTGTTGCATCCCGACTAGAAGGAAGTGCAGCAGGAGGGCCAGAAGACCTCCTTGGATGGGTAAGGAGCTGCTGGGGAAAATTAGAAGGAAAAAAGAGCTTATATAAAGTAGAAGAGAGGACAGGTGGCCTGGGAAGAATACAGGAATATTGTTCAGGAAGCTAGGGACCAGGTTAGGAAAGCTAAGGCCCAGTTAGAATTAAATTTGGCAAGGGATGTAAAAGATAAGAGGAAGGGCTTCTACAGGTACGTAGCGAATAAATGACAGACTAGGGACAATGTAGGCCCCCTCTGGAAGCTATCAGGAGAACTGGCTACCCTGGATTTGGAGAAGGCTGAGGTTCTCAATGACTTCTTTACCTCGGTCTTCACTGGCAAAGGCTCTGATAACACCACCCAAGTCTTGGAAGGCAGACGCAGGGACTGAGAATGAAGACCTTAGGCCCACTGTAGGAGAGGATCTGGTTTGAGACCATCTTAAGAACCTGAACACACACAAGTCCATGGGACCTGATGAAATCCATCCATGAGTCCCAAAGAAGCTGGCGAATGAAGTTGCTAAGACACCATCCATCATATTTGAAAAATCATGGCAGTCAGGTGAAGTTCCCAACAACTGTAACAAGGGAAATATAACCCCCATTCTCAAGAAGGGGAAAATGGATGACCCAAGGAACTACAGACCAGTCAGTCTCACCTCTGTGCTTAGCAAAATCTTGGAGCAGATTCTCCTGGAAGACATGCTAAGGCACATGAAAAAAAACCAAGGTGCTTGGTGACAGCCAGCATGGCTTCACTAAGGGGAAATCCTGCCTGACCAATTTGGTGGCCTTCTATGATAGTGATATGGAACGGATGGACAGGGGAAGAGCAGCTGATGTCATCTACCTGGACTTGTGCAAAGCATTTGGCACTGTCCCACATGACATCTTTCTCTCTAAATTAGACAGACATCAATTTCATAGGTGGACCACTCAGTGGATAGAGAACTGGATGGATGGCCGCAAGCAGAGTTGTGGTCAATGGCTTAATGTCCGGCTGGAGACCAGTAACAAGTGTTGCCCTTTAGGAATTGGTGTTGGGACCAGTCTTGTTCAACATTTTTGTCACTGACGTGGACAGCTGATGACACCAAGCTGTGTGGTTCGGTTGATACGCTGGAGGGAAGGAATGCCATCCAGAGGGACCTTGACACGCTTGTGAAGTGGGCTGATGCCAACCTCACAAAGTTTAACCATGCCAAGTGCAAGGTCCTACACCTGGGTCGGAGCAATCCCAGGCACAGCTACAGGCTGGGCAGAGAAGAGATTCAGAGCAGCCCTGCGGAGAAGGACTTGGGGGTGTTGGTTGATGAGAAAATGAACATGAGCTGGCTTCAGTGTGCACTCGCAGCCCAGAAAGCCAACCATATCCTGGGCTGCATCAAAAGGAGCGTGACCAGCAGGTCGAAGGAGCTGATCCTGCCCCTCTACTCTGCTCTCATGAGACCTCACTTGGAATATTGCATACAGTTCTGATGTCCTCAGCATAAAAAGGTCATGGAACTGTTGGAACAAGTCCAGAGAAGAGCCACGATGATAATCAGGGGACTGGGGCACCTCCCGTATGAAGACAGGCTGAGAAAGCTGGAGCTGTTCACCCTGGAGAAGGCTGCATGGAGACCTCATAGCAGGCTTCCAGTATCTGAAGGGGGCCTATAAGGATGCTGGGGAGGGACTCTGCGTCAGGGACTATTGTGGTAGGACAAGGGGTAACAGGGTAAAACTTCAACAGGGGAAGTTTAGATTGGATATAAGGAGGAAACTCTTTACTCTGAGGGTGATGAGGCATTGGAATGGGTTGTCCAAGGAAGCTGTTAATGCTCCATCCCTGGCGGTGTTCAAGGCCAGGCTGGACAGAGCCTTGGGTGACATGGTTTACTGTGACGTATCCCTGCCCATGACAGGGGGGATTGAAACTAGGTGATCTTAAGGTCCTTTCCAAACCTAACTGTTCTATGACTCTATGATTCGATGATGAGACACCTCTCCCGCTCTCCAGAATATTTCAAAGATGATGGAGAGAGGGAGAGCAACCTCTGCCGGCTCCCTCAGCACCCATGGGTGCACCCAACCCGTCAATTCCTATGGATTTATGGGCGTTAAGTCTGTCTGATCTATCCCTAACCCAACTTTCTACCTATTTTGCTTCCCCCAGGGAGGATCCTGAGTACCACCATCTCATGATCACTACAGTCAAGGCTGCCCCCAACCTTTACATCTTCAACCAGTCTTTCCTGCTTAGAAGTACAAGGTCCAGCAACACCCCCATCCTCGTTGGCTTCTCCACCACTTGTATCACAAAGTTGTCTTCAGCCATCTGCAGGAACTTCCTGGGCTCTCTGTGCTGGGCCGTGCTATCCCTCCAACAGACATCTGTGTGGTTCAAGTCCCCCAGGGTAACCAGGGCCTGTGACTGTGAGGCCATTTCCAGCTGCCCATGGAAGGCCTCATCAACCTGCTCCTCCTGGACAGCTGGCCCATAATGAACACCCACAGCAGTGTCCCCCCTATTAGCATGTCCCTTAATTCTCACCCATAGACTATCAAGTCGTTCATCTGTTCCTGGGTAGAGCTCAATGCATTCCAGTTGCTCTCCACCACAAGAGAGCAACTCCACCACTCATCTCCCTAAGCTGTCCTTTCTAAGCATACATGGCCAGCCAAGACAGCATTCCAGTCATGTGAGCTATCCCACCATGACTCAATAACTGAAGTGAGAACATGGCCCTGTGACCGCACATAGATTTCCAGTTCATCCTGTTTATTTCCCATTCTATGCACCTTTGTATACAAGCACTTAAGAGAGGTAATTTCACAGTCAGGTTCCCTAGAAAGTGTGTAAGAGGATTAACCAGAACCATAAACACTCTCAATGTGGTTAGCCCTTCATTCCTTGTATTGAGAGGTAGTCAAGGAACATCTCTCACTGCACTGGTTGGCAAGATCTACTCCCCAGTAGGAAGCACTGGCATGAGTATTGCCCCTCTGGACCCCAACACCTGAGTCCTTCATTTTAAAGCCTGTTCACCAAATTGGCCAGCCTGTGCCCAAAGATTCTCTTGCCCCTTCTAGACAGATGGATCCCATCCCTCCATGTCAGTCTACAATCATTGAAGCACAAACCACTGTCATAAAAGCCAAAACCTTCTTGACAGCTCCAGCCATGAAGCAAGTCACTGATCTGCCCTATGGGTCTGCTTCTGGCTGTCCCCACTTCACTAACAGGTAGGATAGACAAGAAGATGATTTGGGCACCAGTGTTTTTCACCTGCCTTGCTATAGGGCTCTATCGTCTTCATTGATCCTACCTATTTTTTGGCTTTCTGAGTCATTTGTACCCACATAAAAAAGTAACATCGGGTTGTAGTCCATGCTCTTTACAAGTCGGGGAACCCTCTGAGCAACATCACAGATCCTGAGCCTGGTCAGCAGCAGACCTCTTGCAACTCCCTATCAGGCCAGCGGATGGGCACATCAGTGCCCTTCAACAGTGATTTGTCCATTATGATCCCTCAGTGTTTCTTCTTACGGTAACCACCATGCACTGCTGGTGCAGGCTCTTCTTGAGGGCCTTGCTTGTGCATATCTAAAGCCTTCAAAGCATCATACCTGTTATAGGTCTGGATGTTGGAGGGCGGGCATTGAGTCAGAGCCCTGTTTTGGGGGGTCACTAGGGTCCAAGGTGCCTGAGACTCAGCAGTGTCCTCTGTAGGTACATGGTTGAGAAGCCATGTATCTCTCTCTATTTCAGCCCCCCTATACTGTGCAGCCTATCCACTGTCTCTTGTTGTTCTGCCAACTGCCACAACAGGTCCTCAACTTGTGCATATTTTGTGCAGGTACTATCTTTACCTCCAGAAGAGTTATCTGGGCATCCATCACAGGGTACCCCTGTACTGATATCTCTTTCCTTACCACTTGTGTCTGAGTGGAAACATCAGACTTCTCCAGACACGGTTTTGGCTCTGAGTCAAGTGCTCACCACTATGACAGAACTTAGAGCACTTAGTACTTCCCTGAGATACTGTGTAGCCTGCATAGACCTCCTGACACGAACCGCTGCACTATGCTCCTGGTCACCATGCTCCTTACAGCCTTTCAATCTCCTGTGAAAGCTCATGGCTGACTGGGTGCCAAGCACTGCCAGGACTGGCCAGGGCTGCAGGCTGCTCTTTGGTGTTCCTGGGCTCAGAAGCCCGCAAGCAGGGATGAGCTGAGCTCAAACCCCGGGTTCACTGCAGTCACTGCCACTGCTACCTCACTGAGAGCATCCAAACAGTAATTTGCCAGAATCTCACTTTTAAACTTCCAGAGAATGCAATGAGGAGGGATGTTGGACCTTCATCCAAACATACAGGAAAGCTTGACTTGATGGAAGTCCTGTAGTCCAGTTCCTGGCCCTGCTCCAAGGAGTATTTCAGATTTAATTCTATTAGAAGTCAATATAAAATGCAAGAATAGGCCAGGGAACAAGGACAAGAAACCAGATTCTTGGACAGAAGACTGGAACATACCTCATGCTTGAAGGTCACTCTGAATTGAGACTTGGTGGAGCCACCCCCACCTCTCAGAGTTAACGGCACTCACCAGTGCCAACAATACTGGGTACCCTGATCAGACAGCTCCTTCCACCGGGCTATTTTGAAAGCCTAAGAGAGCTGGGGTTGTTCAGCCTGGAGAACAGAAGACTCTGGGAAGATCTTATTGCGGCCTCTCAGTTCTTAGAAGAGCTTAGATGCTGGCTTCTTAGAAGTTGGCCAACTTAGAAGTTGGCTCTTCCAACCCAAACTATTCTATGATTCTATGATTCTGTGATTCTATTTCCTACCTCCCCATCAGCTTATCCTAGAAGTTGTCTTGCTGCCTGTCTAGGGGAATAGGTGTGTGTCTGTAGTTTATTCCCAGACACAGGTCTACTTTTCTCTGGAGTTATCTCCAGTAAGAGAGGTGACCTTTTCCAGCTGGGTAACTCTTTGACAAGAACTCAAGTGTCTACATAACACCAAAAAGCCTACCCCCTTTTTTACTGAGGACAGATCCCACCTATGTGAAGAGCTGTTACTTGTGCTGGTTTGTTAATTTTTCCATAGTTAGTATGGGGTGATGTTTTGAATTTGTACTGAAAACAGTGTTGATAACACAGGGATGTTTTCATTACTGGTGAGTCACACTTATACAGGGTCAAAGCCTTTTCCACTCCTCACACCACCAGCAAGGAGGCTGGGGGTGCACAAGAAGCTGGGAGGGGACACAGCAGGGACAGCTGACCCCAACTGACCAAAGGGATATCCCATACCATACAACACCATGCTCAACATATAAAGCTGTGAGAAGAAGGAATGTGGGGGATGTTTGGAGTGCTGGTGTTTGTCTTCCCAAGTAACAATTGCGAGCGACAGAGCCTTGCTTTCCTGGAGATGTCCTGCCCATGGAAGTGGTGAATGAATTCTTTGTTTCACCTGCATGTGCAGCTTTTACTTTGCTATTAAACTGTCTTTATCTTAACCCATGAGTTTTCCCACTTCAACTTTTCTCATTCTCTCCCCATCCCACTGAGGGTGGAGTGAGCGATCAGCTGTGCAGTACTTAGTTGTTGTCTGGGGTTAAACCACAACTTTGCCCTAACATGATATAAATCTATTCGAGGAAAATGAGAACAGTGTGTGGGAGACACTAACAGTCTGGGGTCAGATCCATTAAAAACTTAGATTTCAACAAGGTAGGAGGAGCACTGGGAAACAGCTTCTCAGTATCTCTCTCCAACAGAGAAATTCAGAACCGATGTACCTGTCTCAGAACACCTGCACATGGAAAAGAGAATCACCAGGATCCAGCCTGTGCTAAACGCTGGGACAATGGGAGATGTGTAACACTGCTCAGAGCCTGCCTCCGTAGAATAAGGGAGAAGTAACACCTACAACTTTTCTTTGGGAGTACTAGGAGGAGTTGCAAAGAGAGAAGGAGAGCAGGACAGAGTTGCTTCTTTCAAAGGAGAGCTAGAAGTGCCTGCCTGTGAGGCATGAGCTAATTGGCTGGGCACCTCTCCACAAGCATCACATCCGAGCTCAATGTTCTCCTTGGCCAGAGGGCACTCAGATCACTGTCACTTACCAGTGTTGAGATCACAGAGGCGCAGGGTATTTTCTGGCTTGTGGAAGATGCTATCCTTGTTACTGCACAAAGCTCTGGCGTACTGCAGAGATTTTTGTGGCTTGTCCATTGCAACCACTAAACCTCATTTCAAAGTCTTTCGTATCTTCAGCTCTCACTTTCCCGCTCCGTAAACTTGTTTACCAAGAGAGAAAACACAGCAAGACATACATCACTACTTTCTATGTTTTGATCCCAGGCAGAATAATCTTTAGTGACAACTCCCTTAAAATGTATTTATTGCCTTTCTCAGAAATTAAATGGTCCTTGGTAGCTACAGATGACATGCAAAACTGAACTCTCTGTTACCTCACAAGACAATTCTAATTAAAACTCACAGAAGGTGTCCAAGGTGTTGCCATTGAGAGTGTTCAAGGGCAGGCTGCATGGGGTTTGGGGCAGCCTGATGTAAAGTTATGTGGAAAGGGGCTGCTCCCCCATTGGAAGGGTTTGATTAGACAACATTTAAAGGTCACTTTCAACCCCCCAAATTATATGATTCTATGAAGTAGTGGCTGCAGCAGATTCGGGGAAAACAGTAAAGAAAGGGGCTTTGAGCAATCTGGTCTAACAGAAGGTGTCCCTGCCTGTAACAAGGGGTGGAACTACCTGATTTTTAAGGTTCCTTTCAACCCAAACCATCCCATGGTTCTCTGACTCAACTATATTAAGTTTGGAGGATGAAGTCACGGTGCAGGGCCGTGCACAGCAGCTCGGTACCTGCAGCCTGCCCCACAGGAGAGAGCCTGCGTGGCAGCGGAACCGGGCTCCGGCCAGCGCTCCGAACGATGGGCGCTGTACCGGTACCGAGCCCACCGCGGGGCATGCCCTTTGGAGACCCGAGCCCTGGCCTCGGCGCGGATGGGGGAGCATCGTATCCCCGCCTGCCCGCCCCGGGGAGGCGACGGCGTACCCTGTGAGTCAGAGAGGGGACGGCCCCGGCCGCGCCGCTGTAAAACGTTCATTGCCCCCGCGGCCCCGTCGGGCAGAAGGCGGCTCTGCAACGGCGCTGCAGGACACCTCGCCGCAGGAGACAGCAGCGGGGGGCCCCGGCCGGAGGCGAGCCGGCAACCCGAGCTCCCGCCTGGTCCATGGCGGGGCCGCAGCATCCCGGGGAGGGCTGCTCCTACCGCAACACCAACTGCTTGGAGCGGCCGCTGAGGCGGCTCTTCGATAGGCTGGGGAGCGGCGTGGCTGCCTGCCCCTGGCCCTTCGTGCTGGTGCCGCTGCTGCTGTCGGGCGGGCTGGGCTCCGGCTTCCTCTTCTTACAGCAGCGGCAGGCAAACGACATCGAGGGGCAGTTCACACCAACCGGGGGGCCCGCCAAGGCTGAGCGCGATTTCGTGCGGCAGCACTTCCCCACGAACGACTTGGAGCGCTTCTCCATCCAGCAGCTGCCCACCGAGGGTGCCTACGCCTCTCTCATCGCTGTGGCGGTGGACGACAGCTCGGTGCTGGCCGCGACGGAGCGGCACGATGTGCAGAAGCTGGACAAGGCGATGCGCGACCGCGGCTACGAGCAAGTCTGCGCCCGCAGCGACGGCGTCTGCCTCAGCCCCAGCCCGCTGCTGCCGATGCTGGGCGACGCGGAGGCGGCCGCCCTGGGGGAGCTCACCTTCCCCGGGAGCGACCCGTTCTTCCTGGGCACCGCGCTGGGCGGCGTGCGGACGGACCCCAGAGGGCGGGTGCTGTCGGCGCGGGCGCTGAAGCTGGTGTATTACCTGCGGGAGGACGGCCCCGAGGCGGCGAAGAGCAGGAGGTGGCTGGAAGACTTCTTGCAGGACGCCCCGTCGGACCTGGCGGCCATGAACTTCACCTCCATTCAGGTAGCAAAGGGGAGGGTGCAGGCGTGAGGGGACCGCCGAGATCAGAAGTGCCCCAGCAGCCCCACCGTCGGAAAGGAAAGGAGAGGGTGGAGGGAAGAGCGAGGATGGCGTGAAGGTTGCAAGAGCCTGAGCACCAGCACGATGTTTAGTGTTGCCTGTGCATGTGTGTATACACCAAGAAAAAGAGTAGAAGTGCTTCATCATTTCTTTCCTTCTTGTTTTAACAGGTGACTTACTTCACCTCGCTGTCCAGACAACTGGAGTTTGAGGGAAACACCAAGAGTGTGATCCCACTCATCTCCATAACTTATTTGTTGACAATAACTTTTTCAGTTGTCTCCTGCCTAAGGTAAAATACCTTTTAAGCTAAGGATATTCCAATGTCTCACCACGCCTCATAGTGAAGAATTTTTTTCCCAATGTCTAATGTAAATCTCTCTTCTTTCAGGTTAAACCCATTCCCCCCTTGTACTGTCACTACATGCCCTTGTAAAAAGCCCTTCTCCCATTTGTCTGTTCTCTGAAGCTATCAGTCATTTCTGTAGTCCCCACCTCATAAGAATCCTTTTCGTAGTAATGGTTTTGGAACTATTTAAACTGAACCCCCTATACTTTACCTTTTGAAGAGACCTGAGGTGCTGCAGCTTTGGCACTGAAAAACACTGTGCCAAAGTAAACAGTTAGAATTATGACCAGGTTCTACTTTACCCTGTGCGGGGGGGGGGGTACAACAGCATGATCTGGACATCTTGGCAGCTGCAGAATCTGCACAAGTACTTCTGTTGGATAAAACTTAACAACTCAACTTAGTATGTGGAGACATTCACCAAATAGATGCAGAAAAGTTGCAATCTGGGGGGAGGGAAGAAATAAGTCGTGCTGTTCCTAAGGTTGTTCTGCTACTTTCATAGCTTCTATCCTCATCCTGCTCACAAGGGTCAGTTAAAAAGGGGAAGGACACAGGGGAGGGGGAGGAGGAAGTATGCCATGTTAAGATCTGTTTGCACACTTTTTCTGCCACCTGCTCAGTTAGAGTACAGCTGAATGAGCACAAGCTTCATAGATCACTGCAAGTCTGGGTACAGCTTTAGGTATTCTGCTTGCTAGGAGAGTCTGAGCCTTTACCTGCTCCCCACAGAGAACTCAGCTTGCCCCTTCTTTGTGCTGGTGGAGGGTGAACCATTGCACATTTGACAACGCTACAGCTGTGCCTGAGAAAGAAAGTACTCAGAAGGTGGGCTTATTGGTTTAGTGCTTGCATCAAGCATCATGCCCTTAGGTTGTATGATTTCTGGATATCAACTGCCTCACACACGGCCATTTATGAGCATAGACAGAGTAAGGGTGGTTTCACCAACACACACTTCTTGCCTTGAATGTGAGTCTCTTACAGCTCAGAAATGGTACATTTCTGGAGAACATTACTGACCAGGCAAGAAGTAACCCTTTACCCCCTCAGTGTGGTGCGAAGTTTCCCACGGGGAGCATTTATTGAGGAATCCTTGAGCCAGTTCTTGGGAGCGTCTTAGCAAATGGCTGTCTGAAAAGAAAGATTCTCTACGCAGCACTTACTGCCTGGGAGATGTTTCTTTACTACAGTGATGCCACACCAAGAACCCATGCAAAAGGACACAGCTTCTAAAACTTCTCATTTTTTCGGGTCACCCTAAATCTGACCTCTTAACAGCAAGAGCTCACATATCTTCCTTTGCCAGCTCTCTTGTTATTGATGCAAAGACTGGTACACATCTTTACACTTACATACGTAACTGGCCAGCATTAATAATGTATTTAGCATCTCCTGCATGAGTTAATCTTATCCAATGCTCACACCTCCCAGAAGCTTTTATCAAGAGTTCTCTGCACATAAAGGTTATCACTGATACCTGTGCACTTGTAATGCAAACAACTTGGTGAAATATTTGACATGTAACTAATATATTCTTTAAACTATTTTCAGACTGAGCTGTATAAGAAATAATGTCTGGCTTGCATGCTTTGGAGTGATTTCTGCCGGTTTAGCTGTATTAAGCAGCTTTGGATTGCTGCTCTTCTGTGGAGTGCCGTTTGTGATCACAGTAGCAAACGCACCATTTCTTATTCTAGGTAAGCAGAAAAAGTGAGTCGCATTCAGATATCAAGACTAAAGCAGAGTTAAAACAACCTGGCGGTATGGTTCTTACTTCATGTGAGCATCAGGTCGTATGCAGCTCCATCCTGCAGTGAGGGGAGGAGACGCTCAGCTCCTGCAGGCAAGGGCGCTGCTTAGTTCAGCATACCCACTCTGGGACTGCAGCTGGGCTACGGCAGAAGGGCAGCTCTTCCCCAGAACCGATGCCTGCCCTAGTCCTACTGCTACGGCATGAAAGCTATAAACGAGGGGTTGGTAAGGTTAGCACTTCTGGAATTGCTCTAGTATCCCTGGTAATTTAGCCATGATGAGTAGTTACTTATTTAGTTAGTGCTAATACGTGAGGTGAGCTCAACCAGGTTCTGTCACTGCCGTTTTCTGTAGGTGTACTATAACCATTTCACAGAATCATAGAACAGTTAGGGTTGGAAAGGACCTTAAGATCACCAAGTTCCAACCCCCCTGACATGGGCAGGGACACCACGCACTCCCCAATACATATGCCATATTTACATATCTCATTAGCTCTGGATAAGTTTGTCTACTCCAAACCAGTTTGTTGTAATACCATTCTATGAGACTGCTCTATTTGTCAGAAATTTAAGCAGGTGCAGAGGTCTTCCCCAAACCATTCACCTCCTGGCCACCTCTTTTTGCAGTTCAGTGAGAACTCCCTAATTCTGTACTGTTACTCAGCTTCAGGATGGCTGAACAGCAGCACCATGAACATGTGGCCAACATGCAGCTCATGTTACACTAGAACTGACTTAACCCATACCTGTATTATGAAGTGAATACGGGGAATAAGTTACCATGAGTCTTTGTATCCCATTTTTAGAGTGTAGTCTTTGGTGGGATAAACTTGGGCCCTGAATATGGCTTAAGCAATGAGCAGGACTTTGTAATTTTATATAAGAAAACCATTTTGTTTTGTTAAGATGTGACATTTCCTCTGCGATATAATGACCATGTACTTAACAGTCTCATTTAGCTATACAGCTGAAGTGATGCACCATTCATGCCATCAGCTCCCCCCCAAAAAATGCAAGGAAGTACCATCACATCATGTTTGCAGACTGCTTCACAGCCAGTGCTGAACTTTCCAAATAACATTAGATAATGTTGCTGCAAATAAATTACTGCTTTTAAAATCCTTAACTGGTCTCCTATATGATAAAGGCATATGATATTTTCTTGGTCTTGGTCTCATGCAGAGGAAAGCACACGAAACTCCTGGGATGATAGAGGCTCTGCATCATACTAGATGTCTAATGCAAATGCTCCTTGGGACGACGCATTTATTTCCTGCATAAATCAAATGCATTTTGTATTTGCTTTTGTTTGCTTACCAATTACAGAAGATATACACTTCAGAAAGACCCTTTGTATACTTGGGAAAGGGCTTACGCGAGTCTCTTCGGATCTTTGTAACTAACATGCAGACTTTTCCTTGCATTAAAGCAAACAAATTATCAGTACTTTAGATGAATTGCTTTGAAGCCTGCCTGCTTTCTGGAAGCAGCCTGCTTGCTGCCATCCAGCTGTACCTTTAGATGTGCTGCCTAATTCATCTTTGCATATCTACTGGCAATTGCCTGTTCAGGCAGCAGATAGTGACTTCATTCTTTTATGCTTAGCTATATAATCTATGCTTGCTCCTCTGTTCACATGGTCTCGCTTTCCTTTTTTGTGTGATTAATTTTCAGGGAATACAAGAGCCCTTGATAGAGCAACATTGGCTAAATGTCGAGAGGTCTATGATTAAAATCTCAATTGTTAGCAGGGCTGAGAGAAGCACATTGGCTCTTCCTTTCTGAGCTGCAGCTGACTTACTCCTGTGTCTTAGCAAAAACTCTAGCCCAGGATCCATTCTTCCAGGCAGGATTTCCCAGGACTCTGTAGGTAATATATGTGAGCACAACAATATAAATGTGAAGATAAATGAATAACAAATAATGAATAAATGTTCAAAGATAAACTGGAGAGAAGGCAAGTGGAGAGCAGAATGCATGAATAAACGAACCACTGGAAAACTGGGATCACTGTTCTTCCATATGGTAGCAACTGTCCTCCCTGTCTGCTGAAGGCAGAGCAAAACATTATCTAATTTGCTATGGTGATAAAAAAGATTCCAGAGGTAATGGGGGACACTTCCAGTGATGAGGATAGTTGAGCATCGGAATAAAGGATTCATTTAAATCTACATCACTGGACACCTGGGCAGCAGGTACAACACACATACCAGAGCTGGACTAGGTGTGCTCAGTCCTTCAGCAGAGTAGGGTGAAGGATCGACACACAACAGGCCACCAGGAGTTTCTGAAATGTAATAAATTCAGCTACACACAAAGGATTTTGCCCCCTACTTCAGCACTACAGCAATGTCAATAGCCTAGCTTTCTTTTCCAACATTTTATGCCGACTCAAAAGTGAGTATTTTGTACTTGTGTTGGGTGTTAGTGGAGGTTGCCATTTGCAATGCAGCGTTAATGTTTTCTGCTCTTGCAGGAGTTGGTGTTGATGACATGTTCATCATGATCGCTTCCTGGGAACAAAGTTTAAGAAAGAAAGACAAATCCGATGCTAAATCTCTGCTGGCTGAGACCTACTCAGAAGCAGCACTTTCTGTGACCATCACCACCCTCACAGATGTTTTGGCCTTCTTCATTGGCACCTGGACTGCTTTCCCATCTGTAAGATCATTTTGCCTCTATACAGGCACTGCCTTTGTCTTCTGCTATATATATACCATGACCTTCTTTGGGGCAATTACTGTATTAAATCATAAAAGGGAGCAAGGAAACCGTCACTGGCTAACTTGTATGCCTGTGGGAGTAGGTAAAGACCAGGCTGAGAAGTCCTGCCTGTACAGTGCTTGCTGTATAGGCAACTGCTCTGGGCAGTCATCTCAGCCAGAAAGTGAACATCCAATGAGCGTGTTCTTCACAAAGTATTATGGCCCTTTTTTAACAAATAAATGGATCAAGCCACTTGTGGTGTTGCTGTACGGAGTGTATTTGAGTGGCAGTATTTATGGATGTACTCAGATCAGGGAAGGTATCGATCTTCGAAACCTGGCAAATGATGACTCTTACGTTATTCCATACTATGATGACAATGACAAATACTTCTCAGCATATGGGCCCAGGGTCATGGTTGTTGTTACTGAAAGCGTAGATTACTGGAATGAGACTGTTCGTCTTAGCATTGAGAACTGCACACAGGATTTAGAGGGCATTTCCTACGTAGATAAGAATTTTTCACAGTCATGGCTAAGGGCATACACAGAATATGCCAAACAACAGTCACTAAATATAAATGATAAGGATATCTTCATTAGTAACTTACCTGAACTGTTCCAGTATGTTCAGACTTTTGAGTGGGACATTAACAAGACTCACGATAAAATAGAAGCTTCACGTTTCTTCATCCAGACGGTGAATGTGACCTCAGCCATTGATGAGAAGAATCTTGTAACTCAGTTGAGAGAGACAGCCGAGAAGTGCAGTATTCCATTAATAGTGTACCACCCAGCGTTCATCTACTATGATCAGTACCTGGTAATAGTGCAGAACACCATCCAGAATGTCGTCGTTGCTGCTGGGGCAATGCTTGTTGTCTCCCTTCTGCTTATTCCCAACCCATTGTGTTGCCTGTGGGTGACTTTTGCTATAGCTTCTGTTATAGTTGGTGTTGCTGGCTTCATGACGTTTTGGAAAGTCAATCTAGATTCCATATCCATGATCAATCTGGTCATTTGCATAGGGTTTTCAGTGGATTTTTCTGCTCATGTTTCCTATGCCTTCGTTGTGAGTAGAGAGTCATCAGCCAACAACAGGGCAATTGACGCTCTGTCCCTCCTAGGTTACCCAGTATTACAAGGTGCAGTTTCTACAATATTAGGAGTAGTTGTCCTGGCTGCAGCAAAAACCTACATCTTTAGGACATTTTTCAAGATCATGTTCCTTGTTATTTTGTTTGGGGCTCTTCATGGTCTTGTTTTTATTCCGGTGTTTTTAACCTTTTTTGGTAACTTCGGCAGATCACCCCACAATACCAGATCTAAAACAGAAGTGCCTAGGTATAGAGATAATGAAGATTGTCCGTGATTAAGCTAAACGTGAAATATTTATATTAATTCTATGTAAACAGATCATTTGTAAATGGAAAATATGTATATTTATTATGTGTAGAATAAAATGCAGTGACTTTCAGAGAAGGGAAGAAATGGAGAAAATGAAGGACAGAAAAATAAAAACACCAGGGAAGCAACGGCTTCAGAAAAGCCAGGCAAGAGAAACAGAATGAAAACACAGAGAATGGATTTGCGTTTCTCATTGTTGTGTGTGCTTGCCTAACACCTTAATGTTGCTAAATATACCTTTGTGACTTGTTTACTGAATGTGTTAAAATTATTATAAACACTGATCACTGCATCAGCTTCATGGATTATGTTATAGGTTTGTCAGGAAACACACACAGGGGGGAAATAACAACTCCCACAGGTTTGCATTTCCTGCCTGGTTACCTTGGTGCTGTAACTCAGACCAGCACTGAGCCTGGAGACAATTTCCCCCCAAGAGGGGAGATTCAGACATGGAGGTTTTACAGCAAGATTACAAGAGGTCAGAACTGCCTTGGACTGCAATGACTTGTAAGCTTTCAGAAGATAAAGCCCCCTTCATAGGCTTCTAATGCAGCACGAGAAACCCTAAGGGATGAAAAACTGACACATTTTCTATTCAAATACTTCTTTTCTCAGCGTCCTGTTTTCTAACTAAAGACATGTAGCTTTAAGAAGCTCGTGTGTCACTGCTGTTGGCTGCATTTGCAGAGATAGGCTGTAGGTGATAGAACTTGTGTGAACCTCCTGGGTGACAATGACAGCAGAAGCTGTGCCATGGCATGACCAGGCAAGGATTCATTCACCAGAGAGAATCACACCCCGAGGTCAAAGTGGAAAAGCAATTCAGGTTTAAGCTTCATAAACTCTACTATGCTCACCAGTGACAGCCCATCCTGTAACATGTCAATAGAACAGAGGAGCTCTCACTGAGTAAGAGCTAAAACTGTAAGAGGTAGTCAGGATTACAGTCAGCAGCATTACATTTCCAGCTTTATTTCCAATTCTCTACCTCCTGCACCACCACCACCCCCATCAGTGCAGAGGGAATGGGGGTTGTGGTCAGTTCATGATGTCTCTGCTGCTCCTTCCTTCTCAGAGGACTCCTCACACTCTTCCCCTGCTCCAACACAGGGTCAGTCCCTCTTATGGGAAGACAGTTCTCTTCAGCTCCTGAATGCACCTGAGACCACCAGTGCCTAAAATAGGCAAGTTTCTTTGAAACCCCACAGACAACACATGCACAGAACTATGCAGCTGCATTACTGAGGTCTAACTTACTTTTCTCCTTCAAAAGCTTCTTGCTATATGCAAGTTAGACATCACTGACTTCCACCTCAAACCAGATCATCCAATACAGGTTTTGGTGACTTCAAAAGTGAGAAGTTTTTTTACTTTTGTTTCTAAATGCAGATTCACATTACTTAGCTGGAAAGATCCCATTCAAGTCCCACTATTGAAGCAGCAATTGCAAAAAGATTTGAATTTCTAGGGAGAACATTCCCTAGAAATCTAAGCAGAGAAAAGTGCAATTTGGCTGTCATTCTCAAATTTATTTACAAGTTCAAATGTTTCACACACCTCAATTTACACAGTAGCAAACTTGGTATTACATTTTATAGCCACTTACAGGGAATAAAAAAACCCCAATATGCATAATTAAAATTAACCTTTATTACTTCAAAAACAGATGCCAAATATGTGGTATATTTCTGTTGGCATAATCCTAAAATACATGTACAACTGTAAGTAGTCAGCCTAGACATTTGGTATACTGGTTTATAACATTCGGTTCTCCCACACTGCACTGGGATGTCACTAGTAAGCTGACAAAAATAGGCAAATATAAAGTCATCCTGGTTTTGAAGGGGAAAAAAAGAAAGCATGTGCTTTTACTAAAAAACTAGGTTATAGTCAAGCATTACACTCAGAAAACTGTAAAATACTATTACTTCTAGTTTTAAGTGTAGCTACCAATTTCCATTCACATTTATTGGCACCAGCCCAACTATTTTAATGTCCAATATGGTAACCTCCAACATCAGTACACTCATAAAGGCCCTTTCTGCAACAGAAGTCTACAATTAACTGTGCAGAAGGATTATGACCAAGATGTGTTACTCCTAAAAACCAATTCCATGATACCAGAATAATACTGGCATATGATTGCTCGCAATCACTTCCACTTGATTGGAAACTGCTTTGTTTTCAAAACCTTTTTGTTATCATCTTAGGAGTTCCAGAGTTTTCTGTAAGGGTTGAAAGACACAGTTTTTCCCCCTACCTCTATTGCAGAACAGAGCTGGGAATGTTATTTGAAACAACACATGTTCCAAACATTTTCCAAACTACTCTTCAGTGAGCAATATTACACCTTGAAAGAACTCATCTGTTGGATTATCAAACGCCCATACATAGTATTAGCAGAATTTAGTTCTGCAGAATCTCCAGCAGTGTAAAAGCACTGTCATCAAAGCACTGTTATCCATTTACTGCAGTAATAAAAACTCTAAGACTCTTGTCAGCAGCACATCAGAGGTCACAGCTACTTCTCTTATCCCTGCCATGGTTCTGCTCAAAACATGGTCCAGAGGCTTAGCCACATTTAGCCTGTTGATTTTGCATTACAGATTCTCTCCCTGCCATACATGTGTGTATTTTAACCCCAAGAGCACTGAAAACACAATCATAACGGTTGTCTAACATGAAGACAACTCCCTTTAACAGAGATGCACTGTGTAGCCGCCTCACTCTTAGTCGATGCTTTGTTGCCTAAGAAGTCTTTAAAAGCGACCTCTAGCTTCAGAGTATGAGCATTAGACAGACTAGTTAACGAATCAATCTGTCACACAAACACTACACAGCGAGTATTGTGGGGTATCACTTCAAACACACACGCAGCAGCATGACCCAAGCAGCTCTGCCAAAACACACCAGTGTATCTGCACGTTTTTATTCTCAGCTTCAACACATTTGACTGAACCAGAACACTGAATTCAACCCTGAGTTTTATCCTCCTGAATAACTTATTGTGGGAAGAGTAGCAGGACCAGAGGATGAGGAACTTGCTTTATTCTGTGTGTCTTATTTTGATGAGACACAACAAACAGATGAGTAACAGAAGCTCACAAGAGACAGAATATTAAAAAATTGCTAATGCCGTACACATCAGGAAGGGAAAAAAAGGCTCTATGCTGTGTAAGACTACTGCATTGCTAGATGTACATTCTTCAAATTATCAGTATCCCAGAAGTTATCATCTTACTTCTAGTTTTTTTCCCTCTAGAACAATTTGGATTTCTTTGGCATCCAAAGTCTCGTATTTCAATAAAGCTTCTGCTAAATTCTTGTGTTCTTTTGCATGGGTCTTCAGGATGTTCTTTGCTCGCTCATACGAGTCCTAATATTTGGGGGGCAAAATGGTGGAAGGAGATTATGAGAGTTTAGAACAAAAAGAACAGCAAGATTCCGCTTTAAACATCATTTCTAGCTTGAAACAAGCATCTGAAGTGCATATATTCATAGCTAGCACAGCTCTTCTCTCAAAGATTTAAAATCTAGCTGGCATAAAGCAAAAAAACCCAAACAACAAATAAAAAACACCACCACCACACTTGGTGACACCTTTGCATTTTGCAGAAGTAGGGACTAAAAATAAAATCCTGAGAATAACCTTAGTACATACAACTTAGAAAAGACTTACTAGATTTCAAAACTTGCCGATTGATGTATTTGATTTTACATTATAAGCAGTGTTAAAGTATTCAAGGAATGTTCCTCAAAGACTCTAATTTTTAAGTTTATGAAACTCTCAAAGTATTAATATGTGCTTTTAGAAAGATAAAAGATACCGAACGAGTTACCAGTTGCTGCAAGGGGATGCATGCTGCCAGCATTACCAGCTTCAACTTTAACTTCTAGTTCTACATAGATGGCTCTTAAGTGACCAAGTCAGTTCAGAAACAGCTACAGCAAAAAGGTGTTACTAATTTAAACGTTACGAAGAAACAGTTCTCCTGCCTGTACCAGCTCAGATTACTAGAACAGTCATCTGGAAGTTCTGTGGTTATTGATGCCAGAAACTTCCCCAGGCAGCTGGTACTGACCACTGCGAGGAACAGGCTATTGGAAAAGGCAACTCTCTGACCCAATATGGCCACTCCTGTGATTCTATACCAAACCATCTAGCTGCAAGTTATGAAACGTGGGAGTAACACAAAACATTCTCATCTGTTCTAAAATATTTTATAGCTGTTTTTTTCCTATGAATTGAATAGGAAAAATACAGATCCTGACCAAACATAAGAGGAAGTCTTCAAGAGCATATTAAAGAACGTAACACCATTAGCTTGTTTCTCACCACTTGTCCATGACAATAACCAAGAAGTTTTCATATGCAGGGATTTAAATTTGAACCTGCATTAAGTAGGTGTGAATGCTTTCATCCACCTGTTTATTTTCACCAGTACACATTTACCAAATGAATGTATCAGAGTGAAGGAAGAGAGAACCTTACCCGTAGAAGTGTTCTTACTTCCTGTTCAATTGCAGATTGAGTTTCAGGGCTAACTTTCCCCGCATCAGTATAGGTCATAACACCAAGCTAAACAACAACAATAAATACCTTTATCTTGCCACTATTGCAGTAACACACATAAGATACTGTTAGAGCTTCATCACCTATTGTTTCTATGCGCAAAGTCAGTTGTATGCTTGTTGAAGTTGTCGTGGTTTAACCCACAGCCAGACAGCTTGTTACCCACTCCCCCCCTTCTTGCCCTCCCCCTACTCCTGGGGACGGAGAGGAGAATCAAAAGAATGCAACTCCCACGGGTTGAGATAAGAACAGTTTAGTAACTAAGGTATAACACAAATCACTACTGCTACCACCAATAATAGTAATGATAAATGAAATAACAAGGGAAGAGAATACAACACCCCATCACCAGGCGACCGATAACTTGCTCCCCCCAGCCCGACCAAGCACCACCGATACCTCCTCCAACCCTGCAGTCCACCCTGTCCTTCCGGCTAACTCCCAGTTACATCCTGGGCATGACGTGCTGTGGTATGGAATACCTCTTTGGTCAGTTTGGGTCAGGTATCCTGTCTCTGCTTCCTCCCGGCTCCCCCCCCTCCCTGGAAGAGCATGAGGCCCACAAAGTCCTTGGCCAAACCAAAACATCATTGTTTTTCAGCTCTGTTCCCAGCTGAAAGTCAAAACACAGCCCTGCACCAGCTACCAAGAAAGAGAAAAATGACTGCCACTGCTAAACCCAGGACAAAGTGCTTGTAACAGAAGCAAAACAAGAAGCCTATTCATCAACTACATTGTCAGTACAGAGTTCTATTTCAACAGGTCACAATACAGAACCTGATTAAGTATTTTCTTATTAAAAAAAAACAAAACAAAACAAAATCCTATTAATGCTTGGGTGGGTAATAAAGATGACTAAGTAAGATTCTTTTAGAAGTCTAGAAAACTCATCATTGGTGTCCCAACCCTCAAGATAATCCTCTATTCCAAAAGGTTTCATTTTATTGTAAGTATTTTCTGCAGACATTAGTAACTTCCAAGGAAATTCTGAGGTGAAGATTTTGCAGGGTAATTTTTAAACTGTCAAAGGTTTTCTAGTTGAGTTCTCTATAGCAGGGACAGTCAGAACTACTTAGTGTCTCTGATCACCGACAAACAGGCTTTCAGTTACAGAACATTCATTCAAATATTTAAGGACTGCTGATACTACCTTCTCGCTCATTCCAAATCTAGTCACCATCAGTCTGGCAATTTTAGTAGCATTGTCAAAATCACTGGAAGCACCTAGATAGAGAACAGATGTAAGTTATGTTACTGAAAGCAAGTTAAACATGCCAGTCCACAGTTTTGATCACAAACACTTTTAACTACCAATCAGCTGACCTGTTGTGATGTGATCACTTCCAAATATGAGTTCTTCTGCTACTCTTCCTCCCATACAGACATCCATCTGTGCAAGCAGCTGGGATCTAGTTTCACTCCATCTGTCATTTTCTGGGAGCAAAGACACCTGTAAGATTTAGAACAGTGGTCAGGTAACAACAAATGGAAGAAATACTGAAATAACCTGAAAAACATTCTTGTTTATATCCAAAAACAGATACAAAGGCTTTCATGCAACAGTTTGAATGCTCTGGGCCTGCTACTAATCTGCACACTCATCAGATTTGCTTGGAGGTGCTTAGTCTACCAGCTGAAATAGCCTCCTACAGGCCACAAGCACCACTTAAAATTAAGCAACTTAAACCTACAACCAGAAGAAACAGAACAACCTATTCTGTTGATTTCTCCTTACTCCCTACACTTGTATTGAGCACAAATGCACTTGCCTGGAGGATTCAGGCCAATGGCTTTCTTTAACTGAACTTAATTAACATTACCTTCAATAAAGTTCAACAGAAACAGACATTAGAGGTATTTTTCTGTTCAAATGCTTGACACAATAGAGAAACTTAGGGATATCTATGCTAGAAACAAGGTAGGTAACCAGTTAGATTTAGAAAAAGCCACACTGGGCAAAGAGTAACTTGATACAGGATGTCTGTGTTAAAAGTACAGTTGAGCAATGCTTTCCAGTTCTTTAGAAGTTCTTCAAAGTTTCGCTGTTGGGAGCTATTTGAACTGCAGCAGAATCAGGCACACTTTTACTCCTTTCCTTGTATATATGAACTATCATACCACCACAGGCTACTTAGAAATGGAGGAAGAATGCTTTCTCCATCACACAAAAAACATCACTAGCAGGTTTTCCAAGAGACCGTTCATAGCCAAGTATTTCAATATACTACAGTCTGCAATAACATAATTACAAGAAATATCATTGCTGGCAAATTCTTCACCAACATCAAAACAACATAAAGTACTCACATGTCCAAGTGTTGTTCCTCGTGTCATGATTGTAGCCTTGTTGATAGGCATTGCATCTTTGGTGTAATATGCAATGATAGCATGCCCAGATTCATGGTAAGCAGTGATAGTTCTGTTTTTCTCATCAATTTCTACACTTCTACGTTCAGGTCCTTTAAAAGAGGAACATAAATAAACTTCTCTCTTACAGGTAACCACCGCAGTCCACACTTCACATACAATCACATTACATACACTCAAACAGAGTACGAAGAAGCTGAGGAACAGCATGCAAGCAAAATTAACACTCATTAACTGCAAATGTTTATGAGTAGGATTTTAATGTCTAAAATACACCCTAGAAACAAGCTGCTTTTAAAGGAAAAGGTTCAAAATGCAGTTTAAGTATCTGAGAAAAATCCATTTCTCCTCTCAAGTATGAACAGACCAGATTTTTAGTGTGTATGCCTCAGATGTTTTAGTTGTGTGTTATCATGTGACAAGCTAATAAAACAGACGTTCCAGGTTTCTGGTCTTCTATTCTCCCCTTTAGGAGTAAGTAGGGGAAGGTTAAGAAATGAAGCCTGTGTCTTCCACTATGAAGCACAACATGCAGCAAGTCTGATAAAAAAAAAAAAAAGAAAAGAAAAAGGCACAAAGTCTTAAAGAATGAATTCTGTATTACATTTTACATACTACTCTCTGGTCTCAAAAGGTCCTATTCAGAATTAGTTACCAGAAGACTTGTTTGTTTAACAAAAACAAAAACAAACCCCCAAACAGAACACCAAATTAAAAAGACAACAGCATAAAAACTCTTTGTCTGCAAAAGTCTTAATCATACAAGAAAAACCCTGTGTAGTGTAACATATATGTGTCTTTTGTATAAAATCCTACCCATTAGAATTTTGTCCTTGGAGAATTCTAGTTCTTTCATGGTTACCATATCTTTTCCATCAACAGCTGCCTTTAAGGCAGCTTGATTTACAAGATTTTCAAGCTCTGCTCCAGAAAATCCTACTGTGCCTCGTGCAATTATTTCCGGATCTACAGCTGTGGAGAAAAACAAAGTTGTCATAAGGTCCATGCTCCTCCTGAAAAACTTTGTATCGTGAAGATATATCAAGAAATTATCAAATTTTAAGCAAAAATCATGTTCTAATAAAAACAATGAGTTAAATAGAAAATGTTCAGCTTTAGAAGAGCTGAAGTCTAATTCTTAAAACACAGTGAACTGCTGGAGACTAGAAAGAAATACCGCCTCAACAAACTTGTAACACTACACACCAGGCAATTTTTGTATTCTGCATTGAGACACGCAGTAAAGCCACAACTGCTGGTGGAATAAGGACTAATACATGAATGGGCTGATCTACTATAACGATTGTTACATAAGGTATCACAGTAAAGTATTTACTTACATGGATCATACTTTATTTTATTAAGGTACCACTTCAAAATTTCTGTACGACCTCTTACATCAGGCTTGGGAACAGTAACTTGCATATCAAAGCGACCAGGACGTATTAAAGCACTAAGGGAAAAGACAATTTAACACACTTAAAAATGCTGCAGTAAGGTGTTACTAACACATTTAAGGAACAAAAATCCATCTGATATTTCTGAAGACATCTACACAGACTATGTCTGGTGCGTAAATGCAACAAATACATTTTTCTTAACTTTTTGTAAAAAGACAGATGAAAAATGTATACTACCAACCCATTCTAAAGGGTGTTTTGGGTTTGAAAAGTCTGCATTGTGGACAAGGAATGGCGCTGATCAACTTAAGCAGAAAAGCTTCCAGAAATTTTAGGTGTTTTCTTCATATTTAACTAAACAACCTTTTACATATCCCAAACTGGTCAATACACATCATTTTTAAGAGGGGAGAAAAAATCAGCTACAGGACATTGAAGCAGGTTGCCCAGAGCAGAGCCCAGACAGTGGCTGCTCCAACCTTGGCAGTATTCAAGGCCAGGCTGGATGGGGCTTTGAGCAACCCAGTCTAGTGGAAGGCGTCCCTGCCCATGGCAGGGGTTTGGAACTAGATGGTCTTTTAAGGTCCCTTCCAACCCAAATCCTAATTTGATTATCATACACAATTTTGGCAGTGTTTTGGGGGGGGTTGTTTGTTTGGTTGGTTGGTTTTTTGAATACATACTCTGTAAAAATTATCAATTCATTATACTCACTTATCTAACGCTTCAGGGAAGTTTGTTGCACCAATGATAACAACACCTTCATTAGGTTTAAAGCTGCATGGAAAAAAAAAAAAAGGTAAGAATTTTTTTGTTTTGGAGACAGAATTTACAACTTTTTTTGTCAATAACTTATTCTATTTCTTTTTCAGAGAAGAGATTCAGAGCAGCCCTGTGGAGAATGACCTGGGGTGTTGGTAGATGAGAAACTGAATATGAGCTGGCTTCAGTGTGCACTTGCAGCACAGAAAGCCAACTGTATCCTGGGCTGCATCAAAAGGAGCGTGACCAGCAGGTCAAAGGAGGTGATCCTACCCCTTTATTCTGCTCTTGCGAGACCTCACTTGGAGTATTGTGTGCAGTTCTGGTGTCCTCAACGTAAAAAGGACATGGAATTGTTGGAACAAGTCCAGAGGAGGGCTGCAAGGATGATCAAGGGACTGGAGCATCTCCCATCTGAAGACAGGCTGAGAAAGTTGGGGCTGTTCAGCTTGGAGAAGAGAAAGCTGACTGAAGACCTCATAGCAGCCTTCCAGTATCTGAAGGGGGCCTATAAGGATGCTGGAGAGGGACTCTTCATTAGGGACTGTAGTGATAGGACAAGGGGTAACGGGTTAAAACAGGGAAAGTTTAGATTGGATATAAGGAGGAAGTTCTTTACTGTAAGGTTGGTGAGGCACTGGAACTGGTTGCCCAGGGAAGTTGTGAATGCTCTATCCCTGGCAGTGTTCAAGGCCAGGCTGTAGAGAGCCTTGGGTGATATGGTTTAGTGTGAGGTGTTCCTGCCCATGGCAGGTGGGTTGGAACTAGATGATCTTAAGGTCCTTTCCAACCCTAACTATTCTATGATTCTATGATTATTTTGGATGACCTCAACTAGCCAGTCAAAAGCATGGTATCAAACAATATGCCATCCAAGCATAACCAAGTTCAGCCCAGCAACCAGTTAAAAGCATATCTGGATCCAAGCTGAACTTCTTCCTTTAGATATAGAGCTAACCTAAAAAAAATGAGCAATTATATAAAATAATTGCAGTTATTGTGCTACTACAACTCCAAAGCTTTCACACGCTTTACAGTAAGGCCATTAATGCTACTGTTGGCAGTACTAGAAAGTGGTCCTAAAAGCATCTTTAATTTCTATTCTTTAAAGCATTAAAAAAAAAAAATTACAAAAAGGAAAAAAAATTCACCCCAAAATTCAAAATAGTCAGTCAAGGACCTTCTGTGCCCTCAGAATCCCTATATTTACCCATCCATTTCAGCCAGAAGTTGATTAATGGTCTGTCTTGAATAGGGATGCATTGGAGATTCAATTCTCTTCCCACCAACAGAGTCCAACTCGTCGATAAATATAACACATGGTGCATTTGCTTTTGCTTCCCCTGACAGAAGAAAAACAGCAGAAGGACAATTCAACCACACAAAGAGTGTATCTTAGGACTTAAGATTCTACTATTTCTATTACACTGGGATTATAAAAAGTTCTATTTGATATCACCAGAACTGTCCTGATTTTAGCCTAAAAAAATATTCAATCTATTTCTTAAATGAAGTGATGCAAAGAGAGGCAAGGTTCTTTATCTCTACATCAGCTTATTGTTACTGTGCTACCAGACATTACTACTAAAATAGGTACAGAAATTTATTGTATTTTGCATCCGCTCCCGACAGCGGCGTATTTCATGGGCTTGGGTAGACAGCACCGAGGTATTAAATAACAAGAAATGTGATGGTATTAAAAATATAAAATAAAAAAATGCAATTATAAACTTTAAGACCAATGACAGATACATGCATACCAGGATGCAACTCATGCTATCCTGCCAGACATATCCGTAAAATATTAATGTACAAGTCAGTCATCTAAACCTCTGTAGTCAACAGAAAGTAATGCACACTTAAAAGGTGCAACACGCTACAGTCTGCATCCCCTTTCACGTGAAGCAAGTCACATTTCTTCTACAAATGGAAACTAGTTTCCTACATTGGATATGCCTGACACCATCAATCTTCCATTTAAGAGAAAATTGGATTCCCCCCCTCCCCAGTAATATTTATGTGCATGCTTCAAACATAAAGCCTCTTCTGTTAAGGTTAATTTGAGAAGTTTCATTATAATGACCTTCTTAGTCTGGGCCCATTGATGGGTGTGAGAAAGGACATCTCAGCCCAGTGCTACACTGTGATGCTGTAAAGTCCCCATACAGATTTAAAAAAAAAATAAAAAAATTAAAATAGGAGGGAAGTAACCAAGCAAGTTAATGTTTTTATTTTAAATTTACAATTAAATTCAAATTTACAATAATTTACATATGACAGTAAGTAAATTACAACATAAATTATTCCATTTATTTTATAGGACACTGCATTTCTAATTAAATTACTTCTCTCTGGGAGTGCTGTAACATCAGTTGTAATTTTTGCTGTAATTTTGCCTGACGGGCAAGATTCTGCAGTTAACTCATGCTCACAGAATTCTGAGATCTACCTCCACAATTAGTATTTTATTAGCCTCATACCCTACTGTTCAGTAACCAGAACTGTACCTTATCAACACTGAACACTTAATCTCGCATGTGAAAACACTTCAAAACCACAGAAAATTTAACTTACTGAATAGGCTTCGGATGCGACTGGCTCCTACACCAACAAACATCTCATCAAACTCTGATCCAGATGCATAATAAAAGGGAACATCAGCCTCACCAGCTACAGCCCGTGCAAGAAGAGTTTTACCCGTACCAGGCGGTCCAACTAACAGAATACCTGAAAAGACAAACAAAACCCCAAATAACAAAACCACCAAACCCACACAGTCTTATTACACAGGTACTGTTTCTTCGATGCATTAAGGGAAATAATTTACACTTGACTTCAGAAAGCTTTTAACATCCCTTTTCAGATACTGCTCATCACTTGCCATCTGAAGAATCTTCCTATAACAAATCTAGACACACGATGATCCATATTCAAGCAGACTTGTAAAGCTATCAAAGAGAATAATTCAGGCTTCTGTATCCATTAATAAAGAAGCTTTCACAACTCTTTGAGGATTCATTTGTTCCTCAAGTATTTTAAACAAACAAGGAAATCCACTACGCATGTCTAATATTATTTCAGCATTTTTCCAGATCCAAGATAAATAAAACAGTAGTATTTAGGCCCATTTTGGTTATATACTTTTCTGATTCTCTAACTAAAGGAAAAAACATCCAGAAGTTAGGCTGTAAATCAGTCCTTCAGTATAGAACAAAGCTACAAAGACAGCCACAGTGGCATATGAATTTTACTTCTGCTGAGAATGAATTCTTACCTTTTGGAAGTTTACCTCCCAGTACAGTAAATTTATGTGGGTTTTTCAGGAATTCCACAACTTCTTGCAATTCCTGTTTAGCTTCTTCAACCTACACATAAAAAACATGCCACAAAATATAACCAAGCATTTCTAAAATAAATGCGTTTTGTAGGCAAGTTTTGTATTAGAGACTAAGTCTCTAATTGAGTATTGATCAAAAATACACATCAGAAAGAGGAGAAAAAAGTGTACCACAGAATTTCTCTGGATACCAAATGTCCACGAATTTAATTCAATCTATTTCCTAGAACTGTTCATAGGAATCAAGAAATACTGAAGTTGTTAATACTGAAAGAATAACCAAACAGTTCAAGATCAGATCTGACCAACAAGATAAATACAGAATCAAAAATACTACATGAAGATTAGTCCAATTAGTTAAAAAGAGATTAAGTCTATTTGCCAAGGGAAAGGAGAGGGGGAAGTCCTCATTTGGCCACTGACAGCCAAAGAACAGCTGAATAAAAACGATAAAGCTATCCCATCAGCAGTGACGTGGCCACTTTTTTTCTGGGAATCTCTCTATCTCCTGTCCTAACATCAGAAATCCAAAAGAGATGGTACTAAGAAAGAAATGATCAAATGATCTTCTTGTACTGGTCAACCTGCAAAAAACAGATTAACATGGATACTTATGGCCTGACTTTTGCTATTCTAACCTTTAAAAATGCAATTCAGCAAGTCAAGAATGCACTTTATAAGGTATAAAATGCCACAAAGATACCAGATAGAATGGTTAAAACCCCCCTTCATCTTGGGTGGTCAATATATACCAGGCTTCTGCTCACACAAAGTTTCATGAACAGAGTAAACACTCTTCAGGCTGATAATGATTAGTTAAGCAGAAACTCAAGACTTCTGAACTTACCCCTTTTACGTGTTCGAAGGTGACATTTTTCAACTGGATTGGATCAACTGCAGCATCGAAGATACTTGATGTTCGGAAGCGTACTGATAGCAAACAGCAGATGATAAACAACAAATTTACACAAAGTCACTTTATTCCAAGATGAAATTTGCACTTGAATGCATATCACCATTAAGCCACTAATTTTACACCTGCCCTTTTAACAGGGCATGTTTTCATTTACAAGTGTCCAGCAAGAATTAAGATTTATTTAAACAAAAAAAAGGAAAAAATATTTGTAATTTATTCAGTTATGTCATTAGTCATCTGTAGCACAGAAAGCCAGAAGCTTTCCCTCAGTGTTTCTGCACATAACCTTTCTTTGAGACCCAAGCTGTAATTTAGCATGAAGTTGAAATTCTCTATGTTAGTTCAGCATTTGATCATTCCACTATTCCCAACAGGTTTCTAAGATGACAATTTGGCCTGCAATTACCTAGTTGCTATAAACTAAGCTGTGATTACAAATAAAAACCAAACTGCTGACCTAGGTAACACATCAGCTAAATTCAAGGACAAACACGTAACTGGTGAACAGTCTGACAACTTCTCCATCTGGTTCCATGTAATTGTTTTACCAAAGGAACTGAAAAAATTATACCAAAAGACAACTTTTTGTCTCCATAAACGTTTTGGTACACCACTGTCTGAAAGGCTGTAGACAAAAGCAGCAAACACCTCTTCCCTGTTATCCTAAAACTATCATAATCAAAACACGTTTAATTTGTGCTAAGCCTGCTAGAAGTAACAACACAACAGAAACAATGCAGGAAAAAAAGTTAACTAACCAGCATCAGAAAAGGAACCTTTCCCAGGTAAAAATGATGAATATATAGCAAGGTAAAAACAAAGAACAAAAAGAAAGAAAGAAAGCAAACGTGATCTTCTCAAGGAATCTGTAAAAGAAAACAAACAAAAAAAAGTTTTAATACAGGCTGAAATAAACTACTTTCGGAATGCAAAGACAAAATATATGAACTAAAACAACTTACCAAGTGTTTTTTGCAGGAATACCTGTGCTTTCAAAAAGCCTTCTGCAAAACCAGTTTTAAAAGCATCCTGGTGTGCCTCTGGGATGTTTTTTGTTTTCATTAGCGCATCCAAATTTTCAACATCAATCCTGCGCTTTCTCAGGATAAAGCCCTGAAACATTTTCCACATTAGTATGCACCAAGTTTTGATACATAGTTAATTTGCTACCTGGTTAGCATGGGTGAAAAAAAAAAAAAAAAGGCACATAATTCAGGTGCTATGGGGTTAGTTAGACGACACAGGGCTGTAGTTTGAGTGTGGAATCACAAAGGCTCCCGCAGGGGCACCCCGAACAGGTCTGAGCCCTCCTGGTCAGAGCCCGGTTTCAAACAGAAAACACAGCCAAAGGCAGATATGTACACAGCTAGCTTTGTATACGGGATACACTGGGAGTTATCAGCTTAAGCTTTTTGCTTCATTAAATCAACTTTAAAAGTGTCTTTACAAGTATAGCTTTGACAGATCCTAATACATCTCATATGCCCTAATAAATTTAAGACTACTACTGAATGGAGCTAGCTCTGGTTTATCTTCACCCACAGTATACCTAGACCACAGATGAAATAAAATACATACGCCTAGAAGAAGGAAGAGTTCAAAGCTAATTTACACACAAAAGTAAGATAAAATGTTTTAACTAGCCTGACTTCTGTACAACCAATTAGGAGCAAAGATTATTTCAGTTAACTTGGTTTATTAAGTCCTCTGCTACTCCAAGCCTGAAGTCATCTGCCAAACTAAAAGTATATAAGTGAGTTTGTAACTTATAAACCCACCAAGTTTCAGATTTTTGTATCTTAAAAATATACTAGCCGCAAGTAATGATATTTTCTATTCTGAAAACATCAATCACATGCTGAACTGCTTAAAAAACACGTGTTCTTGTACGTTAAACTAACTGTATTTCTGTTTAAACAAACAGTTTCACTCCAAGCTACTTTTAAAAGCTACAAAAACAGAACACAAAGAATTTTATTTCTAGAATTTAAAACTGAACCTACGGAAAGTACTCTCCTAAAAAAAATTCAAATAATCTTTAGAGTGGTGATATATGAAGCAAACCTGTGTATTGGTAAGAAAAAACAGTACACTGACACTAGCTCAAGTTTCAGAATTAGGAATTTTTTTCACACAAGTAAAAAAAAAAACACCCCTGGTAAACTGTGAAGGTTTGTTCAAGAGAAACAGATGGCCTGAGTAACCCCAAACCAACTTCATAACATTATTTGTATTTACCTTCAGAATTGAAGAAAGTGAACTTTTTGTTTCTGTGAATTGTTCGGATGTTGACTGCAAGCGTCTTGCTCTTGATCTCAAAGTCTTAAAGTTCCGTGTTTGTATGTAAACTTAAAGTAGTAATAATAAAAAAAGTTAAAAATTATCCACTACTACCGCTAAAAAAAGGCCTAAGAAATTTCAGACACTATTACATGAAAAATACTATCATGACTGAACTGAATATAATCTTCCCAATATATCCATATTAAAAAGTGAAAAGAACTGCAAACAGAAATCTGTTTAAGACGCCTGACCAAAAAAGCAAGAACAGGAAACTGTATGAAAGACACCTCTGTATTTAATAGTTATAACTGGATAAATAAACCAATAAATGTCAGTACTGTAAATGTACAGTTAAGTAACTGTGAACCATGCCTGTAAGCTGAAATCACAAGCAAAATGCTGACTGCTTCACTATATTTTTCTCATATATTTCTTTGTTAAAATAATCGTGAGTTCATGCAGTGAATTACAGGTAACTGGCTAATCCCATCACCATCTTGGGGAAAAGAAAAGGCATATAGGCAAATTAAACCCAGGCTGGCTGACAACCATGAAACATTCAGAAGTTAATCCAGAAGGATGGGAATGAAGTGTCCTATTCTAAGATAAGCTTTATCTAAAAGCTTAGCTGTGATGGAGATTTTATCACATAAACAGCAAAAGCTAAGAATATTTACCTTTTTTCACAACTACATTTTAAAATAATCACTAGTACCAGTGAACTACACAATTTTCACTACACCTTCTGTTACAGAACAGCACCAGACAAAAGGAACTTCCGGAAGTGATCTAGTCAAAGCCCTGTTCAAAAAAGCCCTAACTTCAACAGTCAGTCAGGTACTTCTGGACCTTGCCCAGCTCAGTTTTGAAAATCTCCAAGGATTAGTATAGTCCCAACACTCCAGGCCACCTGTTTCAGAATTCAGCCATTCTCATTGTGACAATTTTCCAAACAAGAATTTCCTTTGCTTTTACTTGTAATTGTTGCCTCTTCATCAAGATGTACAAGAGAAGGGCAGCTAATATGGCTCAAATATCATTTACATCATTCCTTGCCTTCTCTTCAGCTAACTTTAAAACTTTAAAGCTTCCCCTGTACTTTTGTCCCATCTCTGAGAGATAGGATTCATTTTGTCAGCATTTCTCTCAACCATAGGACACAAAACCAGACACAGTACCCAGATGTAGTATCAAAAGAACTGAATAGAGGACAACAGCTGAACTCCCTGAGCTCCTGATTATGTTCTTGTTAATGAAGCCCTGTTGCAACCCATCCCATCACACATCCAGAAATAGTTTAAACTAGTCATGAAGCATCTTAGAAAGTTCGTCTGGATGAATAACAGATTCAACATACTTACTGATTCAAAAGAAGTCAGCTCATTATCATCTTTTAAGAATATGAGCCAGAGATACTGTTATCTTTGAACAAGACTCTATAGTTACACAATGTTTACTAACTTAATTCTGGAAACATACTACTCAAATGCAAAAATACCTTCATCATTTAAAGTGTTAACATCAATATAAAGATCCCCTGGAAGTTTACAGTATTTCCTGAGTGATGCCTCTAAGACAAAAGTAAAAATACTTTCCCAGAATAAGCAGATACTATAGAGATTAACACCAGTGTAGTTGTTACATACCTGGCCAACTCCGAACATCTGAACAGAAGTTTTGGAGGGGATTAGGATGCTGTCTGTACAAACAAGATGAGCGCAAGACACTGAAAACATCCACAAAGCCTGTAAAAAGATGCAGCAAAATATAAATACACCCAATATTAAACAACAGCTAAACATTTCTTCTTCCAGAGGATATTAATTCTATTTTACTGTGGCCCTTCAGGCATCTGTAATTAAACTGTCATGAAGCTGAAGGACCAGCATTCAAACATTTAGTTCCAAAGGCTTTAAAGAACAGATCGCTCAGTGGCACTTTACAACAGGCTATGTATAAAGTATGAAAAAATTTTAAACTACACCAACTCTATACTTAATTGCACAGTCCTCATTCAATACAGAAGCAAGAAGAAACGAAAGAGGGCTGTCATTTATCTGTTGTACAGTTACCAACAGTTAAAAGAACTCATCCTCATTTAGCAGGTAAGAATTATTTAAGAAACACCAGAGACCTGGGGAGGGGAAAAAAATTGAGGCCAAGCCTACATATGCTGTCATCATAGTAATTCAGAAGCTAATGTAATCGTAAAAAGGGTGAGGGTTATTTTTTGTTTTATGTATTCTGAGAAAGTTATTACATCAATTAGCTATACCTAGGGTAGCAAAAAGAACCCTGAAAGTTCCCAGTATTTTTTTTTTAATTATATGATTGTAGTAACAGCTTACTAGCTACCAACTGAAATACTGAAGAACTATGGGAAGAAGAAAAAAGTATTAGCTGTTAATCCTACAATACTTTATATTCCATTATCTTCTATACCACTGCACACTGGCTAATTTAATTTAATGTGATTATGAACACATTAGTTTAATAAAACAGAAGCACTCTCCTGATTTCATGCACATGTATACGCACATCATGCATATATCAATAGTAACAGTCATTCATAGCCTGAAGTGTCACCTACACAAAAGTACCTTCTTGAAGATTTAGCATCTCCCTCGCCTGTGGCAGTTTTCCACCTATAACCTTGCTTTGACAACCAGTCCGATAAGCTTCCAGGTCAATCCAGCAAAGCTCTGAAGCATCTGCAAGTCTTCACATTTGGGAAACTGCCTCTGGGCTGTATTTTTTATGTCTCACATCACAATGCATTTTAATACTTCTTCTCTAATAGTAGCCCTGGGATATTATACTTCTTTTTCTCCCAACTGCAATACTATATAGGCAGTATCTCAAATATTAGCTATAATGCTTCTGTTTCCAACACATTCTTGAGCACCTACAATGGCCTTGCTTCTTGTATTTTAGATTAATCCCAACAGAGCATCTTTAACTGTTAAGGAACCATGCTTTCTTTATTTCACTAGTTAAATACTCTACATGGACTGTTAACAGTTTGCCACCCATAATTCCTTTCTAATTAAAGTCCTTGTGTAATGTTCCTTCAAGCAAAAAACCTTCTGTAAACCAGAGATGTTCATGACTGCGTTATGTTCTTCATCAGGCACTGTAGTGATAGGACAAGGGGTAATGAGTTTAAACTTAAACAGGGGAAGTTCAGATTACATGTAAGTAAAAAGTTCTTTGCTGTGAGGGAGGTGAGGCACTGGAACAGGTTACCCAAAGAAGTGGTAAATGCTCGCAGTAGTCAAAGCAAGGCTGGACAGAGCCTTGGGTGACATGTCTAGTGTGAGCGCCCCTGCCCATGGCAGGGGGGTGGAACCAGATGATCTTAATGTCCTTTATAACCCTAACTATTCTATGATTCTATGACTCTATGTTAGTGTATTAGTAAAATCTCATTTCTTCTACTTAGTGAAAAAATTCACAGGTTATCCTTGGGAGACAGTGCACTTGTACTACTGCTGAGTTCAGATAATGTTAACAGCAGCCAAATTCAAATCTGAATTTGGAGAAACAATTCCAAAATCCAGGCTGAATTTTCTCAAATTCCCAAGATTCAAAAGCACTAGAGACAACCTGTACACAATGCAAAACCACATTAATGCTATTTTTATTAAAGCTTTTTAAAACTCTCAAGTTATCTACAGCACGAGATTAAAGAATAACTGTGTTCACCTTTACAATTTATGTCCCGTTTTCATAAGCACTTTATTCTGAAACATACCATGCTTATTTTCAAAGAAGGATTCAGCAGAGATGTACGATGTATGCCACTGTGAAGAGACTTTGTTTTCTAGACAGCAGCCAGGAAGCAACCTGCTCACCAATTCTTTGAAATGGTTTGCTTTCAGGTCAGACAATCCCAGATCTCTTAAATTAAATACAGACTGAAAACAGAAATAAATGTTCAGAATTTACTCAAGATTACCTTAGGGGGAAAAGTTTAAGAATAACTGAGTTAACTTTTTGGCTCGATACAGCATCTTTATTTCACAGTTCAGACTGAAACAAAAATTTCTAAATGAAGATAAACAAATTAAAGGACACAATCAAAGAAAGAATATTTGCTACTGTCAGTACAGAATAACTTTTCCATTTGCACACACTGATATTTTAATTGTCACCATACATTTATGACAATGTGTTTTCTTTCAGATTTAGTCTTTTTAACACCATTCTGTCCCCTGATTGAAGCACAGAAAAAACACAACACTTCTAACTCTCTATACCCTTAATGATAGCGCAAATACAGTGTGAGGGGCAATGATGTACAGCAATAGCCACCCATTGTGTTTTTATTAAGTGAGCAAATAGCAAAATAACCCCCCAATCTCCTTTTTTTTATTCGTTTTTTTGCTATTCTTTTTGCAGCTAGTGCAGATGTAGTAGCAGCACAAAGACTGGATACTCTACCCAGAGTTAAAACCTTAAAAAGCCACAAGGTATGTAGACATACCATAAAAAGCAAAAGTTTCTACGGGGTAAAGGTAAGTACTAGGATATGGGATTTCCTACAAAGCAAATCAACTAACAAAAAAAAAAAGGATAGAAGGCACACACACTTGGGTTACTAAAGAAATAACCTCAATCAAAGTAATTTTACTTTTGTATTTTACAGATAGGAGAAAAACTCTTCAGGAAGAGCATGTTTTAAGAAACACATATTAGTTTGGACCCTTTAAAAAAACCTATCAGCATTTGATTCTTACACGTGGTTTAAAGGAATAGCTCAAACCTTCCTACTCCAGCTTAATAGCTGTCTGGAAAAGTACTGAAATGCTGGGGGGGTGGGGGGTGTTAAAAAAAAATTAGAGAAAATGTGCATTTGCTGTGACCCTTCAGAACAGGTTACTACTTCCAAACACATACTTAACTACGCAGCACAGAAGTCGCACTTTCTCAAATGACGGTTTTTGCCACAGTAATAGTTCAGCTTTATTTGCTCCAGAACCGCATTTACTATGTCAGTACTTGCTGATTTAATATTTGAACTTAACCTCTATTTAAACTTACTACAGTTTAACCAACTTGCTTTAAGAACTTCCATTTAAAATCCTTTGAGAGACTTTTTTAATTCTTATTTTTACACTTTTATCATGCTTGGAGGAAGCAAACAGGTGCACGATGAATCAGGAAAAAAAAAATGTGGAGATCCCTTTGTATTTAAAGGAGACTCTTGATGAGTAGAAAGACGAATATAGAACTGGATAAATGAAGCACATTTTTTGTTCTATTCAATAATCCAGATCTCCCACTGAAATAAATTTTTATCACCAGAAGCAAATAAGGGACCATGAAAAATTAAAAAAAAAAATTAAAAAAGCCCCAATGGAATCACAGCTTTGCACTTTCTGTATTTTGATTTTCAACATGAAGAACAAAAAATGCCTAATGAAAATTTAACATATTTTCATAGAAAATTAAGAATTCATGCATATACTCTATTTAACATCTTAAAAACCCTCAACATATTTTAAGTTACAGCCCTTTTTCTTACAAGCAATAATGAAACAAACTTTGCTGGAACTCAGTGAGTGAAAAGATAATAAGAGGTTTATTAACAGGAGTGTTATTGTTACTTCAGAGAAAGAAAACTTAAGTTGAAAGTGAAAACAAATCCCCTCCTCATTTGCAAATTAGTACCAAGACAAGTACTAGCTTTTTTTCTTGCTAATGAAGTACTGTATTTTTGTGGAATCCTTAATGAGAAAGCACGGACTAAAGTTCTGCCAAAAAGTTACCTCTGTGTGTTAATGTTCTGTTTCATTCAGTTACATTGCACTGTTTTATGAAGCAAGTCAAATACTAAATTTCCTTAAGCTAATATTATTCAGATTTAGTTCAGTTAAAAGCAAATCACCACTTTTCCCAAGGGTTTTTAGTACCTCACTCTTCTGAGGATCATGCTCTGGGGAAGTGTCCCTCTGAACAGGATGTACAGATGCTGTGCTGGTAGTAGTAGTGGAGCTTTTTGGTGAATGAAAGGCATTAATAAGGTGACTCAGAGGAACAGTAGCCTGGAAAGAGGAAAAAAAAATATCTTTTTAAAACTATTTAAACACCCACCCCCCCCATTCCAAACCCTGACTTATAATTGTACAATTTGTACACTGCCTTCCAACTGAGGACTTCATAATAAACCACATGAAGTTACCTTCAACACCACAGTGTCAGATGACACCTCTAAATGAAAAAAGCAACCAAACAAGAAAGTTAAGAAAGTTTACATATGCATGACAGATTAGCAGACCACAAAGCTCAGAAGAGGGAAAGAAAAGAAAAAAAAAAAGAAAAAAAAAAAAAAAAAAAGGCCACAATTCCTGATTTTCAAACATAAGCATGGTTTAAAGAAAGTAATTGCTAGATTTCAAAACAGCACAGTAGGTATAGATCAACACTTAAGAGATGCAAAGACTCCCCTTGATTTACACTTAAGCCAATGTTCAGTTACAAAAAAAGATAACTTCTTACTGCTATACATACATACATATACACTTCCTTCAGGATATTTTTCTATTTTTCCTTTTTTTTTAATGTATTACTTGTTTGCTGTGTTAGATACATACTGTTGCAACCAAGCAACAGAACAAAGACTGTTGATGTCTTTGATAAATATTACAAACTTAATTATTTCACAAAACAAAACCTTGTGAAAGGATGTTTTTTCCTTGTAGTCACCACGCTCCCATTAAGTCAATTAGCTAACATTCCAAATAGTTGTGTTTTCCTCACACAGCAATAAAAGAACACAAAAAAAGGAAACATAATCAATATGGGGAGAAAGAGAGAGGGAAAACAATAGCAAATTACTTCTACTGAAATGCCTGCAAGTTGGCCCCAACTCTTGAAATTAAAACCTGTTTACAGTTATTGTCACTTAGGCACTTCTCTCTGGAAGAAGTGTTCACTTAAAATATTCCTGATTAGTGATGTCTGCAAGACAAAGCTAAGATCGTCAGCCTGATAAGACTTCACATTCACAACACAGCACAGCCACAGAAGTAATGGTCTTTAAAATTAACAGAAAGAAACGGGAAAAAGGAAAAAATAGTAAATGAGGTACTCCACCTGTTTAGTAGAAGGCCTTAATTTCTGTTTTTAATATGAAATATTGTAGTATAATGAATTTTACATTATCCCTGGACAGATATCCAAGCAACAGATCTCATCAAGCTGGTTCCCTTGAACAGAAAGCTCAGTGCCTGCTTTTGAATAGCACAGAATCATGAGGATTTATCAACATCTCACTAATTCCGAGATCACCATTATTAAGTTATTACTGATTCCTGCATTATTTTCGAAACACGACATTTTAATTTATGAAGCAGTACTTTCATAACTGGAAATATCTATCTTTTTCCCTAAATTATACAAGGTATTCCCCAAAGTTTCCTGTTTTCCTTCCTTGGGATCTGACTTTAGCAAAATACCTAAGCATCAAACTATCCTATAGAAAGCATATGCGCACATCACAGTCAATTCTGCAGTTCACCAGCACTCAGTGACACCACCTGATGAATCAGAGTATAAAAGCCTAGATACACCATGTATCGGAGCTCCTACTCTAGCACATGACTATAGTGAATATATGGTTGTCTCCTTAGTTGCTGGTGCACTGCTGTGTTTTTTACTTTCAGCCTCGGAACAGCACTGATAACACCCATGTTTTTAGTTGCTGCTCAGTAATGTTTAGTCTGACCAAGGAATTTTTGAGTCTCATGCTCTGCCAGGGAGGAGGGGAAGCTGGGAGGAAGCAGAGACAGGACACCTCACCCAAACTAGCCTAAGAGGTATTCCATACCACAGCATGTCATGCTCAGGATGCAGAACTGGGGGCAGTCACCCGGAAGGGCTAGTTCACTGCTAGGTCGGGCTGGGTATCAGCTGGTGGGTGGTGAGCAGTTATATTTTCTTCTCTTGTTATTTCCCTTATCATTATTATCATTGGTGATAGCGGTAGTGGTTTGTGTTTTACCTCTATTACTGGGCTGCTCTTATCTCAACCCGTGGGAGTTACATTCTTTCAATTCTCCTCCCCATCCCTCTGGGAATGGGAAGAGAAAAGGAGGGGAGAGCAAGTGAGGACTGCGTGGCTGATTTACAACAGCTTAAACGGCAACAGTGGTACAAATAATTCCAACACTTCCAAAATGCCTCAATCTCATTACATGTCACAGAGTTGGGGTGCAACTGGGTGCTGGAATGACACCCAACCACAATATCTGACTGAGCCTCTGCCTATGGCAGAGGAACATCCACAAGAAATTCCATCTCTGTGTTGACTAGAGAGAAGATCAAGAGGTACAGTGCTGTGAGAAATGAAAACCACCTCAGAATTAATTGCCCAAAGTTATAATGAAACTCTTGGAGTTTGTACGGTAAAACCATAAAGCTTGCAGAGGTCGAAGCCAGCATGCCAACCACTAACCACACTGACATTTCACTATGCTAACAAAAGCAATTAACACATTCTCCACATCTGGCAAGAACAACGGAATTCCACTGTGAAGTAAGACTATCACATACAATCCCCCTAGCTCAAAACATAAACCACACTGGCTCAACTCAAAGTCCATAAACTCCACTAGTCCCATCAGACTCACTAATAAAAGATGACTTCCTGACTGCATCCAGACTGTTCTGTATAACAAATAACTGAGGGATTTTTCCTTTCACGAGCTGTTCCAATGCCTAAGCTTCCTTTTGGTTTTCACAACCACCCGTGACAATCAACAGCACAATTTAACTTCAGCTTTAATAACACGGCCAAAGGGCTACCTCCAGGCCACGTCTTCATTTCATATTTGACAAGCTTTTACGTTCGCTCTCCTCCATTTACGTACTTTTTTTCCACAAGATAAGAACCCTCGGCCACCGCAGCCCCTACGAAGCCCGCAGCCCCTACGAAGCCGGCAGCCCCTCGCTACGCGGCCCCCACACCCGTTCAACGCTCTCCAAATCTCCCAAAACGTGGCAGCAGGCTCTCGGCTCTTGAAGCCGAGGCCGCAGACCCGGGTCTCCCGAGCGCCTCCGGCCGCGAAATGAGCTCCCAATGGGAAGGGAGCCCCACGCCCGGCGAACTGCGCAAGGCCACGGGCCGAGACCACCGCCTCTACCCTCTGCCAGCCCCCTCACCTGAGGCTGCACGGTTGAGAACGAAAACATCCTCCTAGATGGGACGGCGGCGGCGGCGACCACAGGCGCCTCTTCCGCTTCCCAGCACAGACGTAAAGACTGTGCCCGCCCGTGAGTCTCCGCCGCTCAGCCGCTGTGGCAGCCGCCGCCGCCGCCGCCGCCGCCGCCAGCAAGCAGGCCCCGCACCTCCACTGCTCGGTAAAATGGCCGCCCCCTACGGCGGGCGGTGACAGGCCTGGAGCTGGCCCGGAAGGGGCTGGAGATGGTAGACCTTCCGGGCCGCCTCTCCCTGCCCCTTCCTTCCTTCCTCCTTCCCTCTCGTTCTTTGTCTCCCCGAGCAGCCGTCGCTTAGTAACCCGTGCTGTCCTGGCTACGCCGTGTAGAAGGTCTAACCATCAGTTACCGGAGGAGGCGGGAGGGGCAAATCATCCTCCCGGGCAGACCTGCCTGCAGGGGAAGCCGGCCGGCCGGGCCGGGTCAGCCCCGCGGGGTGCCGCTGTCGCCCGCGAGCGGTGGGGCGGCCAGAGCTGGCTCCTCACCATTCTTAACAAAGTGTGACAGGCGAGGAAGGGTGGCAGGCTGGGGACAGACAGCGGGACTGGGCACGGGGCGTGCTCAGGACTACCTTCCGCCAGACACCTCTGCAGAGAAGGTGGTGCTTTGGGCCCTAGGGACTCCTCTGGACCCCGCACACCAGGCAGCTGCTCAGGCCAAGGTTGGAAAGGGCGCAGCTGCACTGTGCCCACGCCAAGGCGTGCCTGGGGAGCTGCCACTGCAAGCACAGTGCTATGTGTCTACCAGCTTAGCCGGGCATCAGCAGGAGCAGCACCATCAGTGTAGCTGCTGCATGTGGATGTAAGAATATGTGTTATTTAGGTCACATCCCGTACAATCACTACTCAAGATGCCATCCTTAAGTACTGGAAATATTTTCAGGGAGTTAAGAGTATACCACGTGTAGGAAAAAAAAATAAAATAAATTGGAATCAATAACCTAAATACTATTATTCACATTCAGTTAAAATGTCATTTAAACAGACAGGCACATGCATCTATACAGGGCAGAATTTCGTCTGGTAATCATGCTTTTTCTATGCGTTGGACTATTTTTTTCCATGTGCTCTCCAATTATTTTGGAGGTTTGTTAGCATTTTCTTTCTTTCATCTGACTGCTCTCTTCCTTTTCTCACTGAAAGTGCTATCCCACACTGATTTACCACAATCTGGATCAGCACAGCCACAATGCTGCCTCCCCCTGCCTGCATGCACATCTCTTCTGTTCTAGCATTCTCGTGATCACAGTGATCATGAGCTAATTTGGCAGAAACCTCATCCAACAACAAAACCCTAAAAGGTGATGAACATTTATCTGGATCCACCCCATGAAGCAGTTTCCATGCAACTGCTGCCTCAAGGGAAGGGAGTGAACGCTTAGGTCTTAGGTCATCTCTTAGATGAGCTCAGTTGTAGCAGAACGCATGCTGCCCCGGGGGTAGAGTTTCACAACTGGAGTAACGTGATGTCGGCATGTGATGCCAACAAAAGGAGCAATAAATCAGTCCTGCTCCAAGCTGGGCTTCTCTGCTTAAAATTGCTGCCAAGGAGATACAGCTAAATTAATATACAGAGTTAAAGGACAAATACAGCCAGTGGTAACTTGTACTTAATACCAGTATAGAAAGCTACTTTAAAACGTATTTTTTACATTTGCTCATTAAATTGTACCTATTACTGGGATCTGTGGGGTTGATGCACTTTTTTACAAGCACAGCTATGGCCTCCCTGTGCAGTGTGAGATTTTAAGCAGTGATGGGACAAGGGGTAATGGCTTTAAAGTATCAGAGAGTACATTTAGATATTAGGAAGAAATTACTCATTGTGAGGGTGGTGAGGCACTGGCACAGGTTGCGCAGAGAAGCGGTGACTGCCTCAACTCTGGCAGTGTTCAAAGCCAGGCTGGATGGGTCTTTAAGCAACCTGGTCTAGTGGAAGGGGTTCCTGCTCATGGCTGGGAGGGTGGAACCAGATGATCTCTAAAGCCCCTTTGAACCCAAACCATTATCTAAATCTATGATTCTGTGTATTTTAAAGCAAAACAAGGGCTTGATGAGACTAACTAACTGTGTTAATAGAGATGCATGGCTCTGCACTGACTCTGTAGAGAGAGCTCTTTGCTGATGCAGAGACTGCAAGAGAACAATTCAGATTCACGTGAGTGAATCATGAACAACGTAAGTGCAGTAAAGCAAGGGTTAAAAGAATGACCATGAGCATAAATGAGAGCAGTAAATCTGGTAAACTGAGAAAAGCTGTGTAAACTGAGAGCAGAAGGCCTGCCTTCTGATAAGGCTATACTATCACAGGTGATTTGTCAAAAGGCCTCTCTCAGAACAGAAAGATGGCAGCAAGGTCACTTCAGGCTGTAAATGCCATTCCTGCCCCGGCTGTTACAACAGGAAGTCAGGGTGTAGACATGGAGATACCCAAACCAAGGAAACAAAGAAAACAGGGAGCAGCTGTGCCTAAGATTAAAGGAGGCTGAAGTAATAAAAAACTGGAGTAATGACCCACTGCCAAATTGGAAACATAAATGGCAAATTGAGTAGCTATTACTCAGACCAAAGCTTTGACAGATTGTCCTAATGAATGGTCTAAAAAACCCCAACCCACCACAACAGAATGTAATGCCATGGATGGGTTTTAACTGCTATATGCAATAATGAGGAAAGGTTTGAGGAGCCCTTATAATCAAGCTGGGAAGGCTGTCATGAGGAAATGTGCTTTAGCCTGATACCTTGACAAGAACCTTGTCGGAAACACACTACAGCAACACCCGCAGCCCTCGAAAGTAACATCGCAACCAATTTTATTCATCTTGACTGTGCCAGTAATAAACACTTAACTCCTGGCTGTGAGCAAAACTAAAGGCGCTGCTAACCGGACACCACCCGCAGCAGCGCCGTACATAGAACACGAAAAGCGGGCACCTCAACAATTACAAAGGCGGGTGCAACCCGACTTTAAGGCGCTGCTCCCGGCCCTGCCTCCCCAGCCGCCATTACACCCTCCTCCCTCTCTCCCTCAACAGCCACTGCGCGAGGGTTCTCGCGAGAACATAGTCACTTCTTCCCCCGCGCCCGTCCGTTGGCCGGCTACGCCGAGGGGCGGGGCTCTCGCCGCTTTGAATCGGTGCCGGGCGCCAGGGCAGAGGCTCGACATGGGGACTGTGGAGCCGGTGATCGAAGCTCGGCCGGAGGAAGGGGATGGCATTGTTGCGGCTGGTCCGAGGCGCCTGGAGGTTCCCCGGCCACCCTCCATCGAGGAGTTCACCATCGTGAAGCCCATTAGCCGTGGCGCTTTCGGGAAGGTGTACCTGGGCCGTAAGGCAGGGAGGCTTTATGCCGTGAAGGTAAGGGGCCACGCGGGCTAGGGGCGCCTCCCCGTCCTCTGCCGCCCTCGGGGCTCGATACTGCTTCCTCGCTGCCCAGTGTCGCGGTGCTTCCGTACTTCGCTTTCGTTTAACTAAGTGTAAGGAAAGGGGTGCCTAACGAAAGCCTACCGCGACCCGAGTCCTCTGCCTTCTGACCCCTGGGTTTCTAGGGAGCTGCCGCTGTTTTGGCAGGAGCCCAGTGTCTGGGAGATGGGCTGTCGGCATGACTGAGTTTAGCTTTCTCCTCGCAGTCCTATTTGCCTGGAGGCTACAAACTGCCACCGCGTTACGCCCTTCTTGCTTGTAAATACTTCCTAGAATCGAATGCATTGCAGCTGTCTTGCTACAGGGACGGTGTTCTCTTATCTAAGTGAGAAGTCTGCCTCTGATATGTATAGAGAAAGCAAATTACTTAAAATTTTTTGCTGAGTACACATTTTAAAACCCTTACATTTTCTATATTGATATGCAGAGGATTGAAAGCCAGGCTTGTCAGTGGTAAAACTTTACTGATGGTTTGTGTGAACTTGACCTTGCAATAAAAAGGTTTATAGCTAGCTGCATAGTGCACAAAGAACAGGAAAAGTAAAACCAGTCATGCAAAGTAGACATTGCTCTTCAGAGCTGTGTATGTCTATTTACATGATTTTACTATAAACGTTTTGAAGTGAAAGCTTATTTGTAAACTATTGTGAAGTTTATGGGCTATTCACAGCTACAACGTTTAACACATGCTTAAATATTTGTACAGTTAACACTTATTAACAGTGCAGTTCTATGTATTCTGTGTATGTCTTGGATTTTTTTTATATTTTTTTTTCTTTGCTATCAACTGTGATAATAGTAATGTAGTAGTGGAAACTAGTTCCTGCAGTTTAGGTGCTTCATATAGAGTGGTTCGATTGCATTACTGCAGTATCTTACACAAGTTTATTGGAAGTTTTGTGACCTAAAGGGTTTTGTGTAAATCCTTTATTGTTGTTGCAGTGAGATTTATGGATTTTTCAAGCTACAGAACTTTATGTGCTAGACGATTTTTACTGTTAACATCAACACTTATGTTGAGGGTATCAAATTACATTTCTTAATGTCTTGCTGTTTTTAAATGTTACCAAATTCTGTTATTAAATTCCAGTTGTAGCTGTAGATTCGACTTTTTAGTTATGTTGCGTAGATAATGGATAAAATAAATTTGCTTTAATATCACCCTACAGCTCTGTAGCAAAGATGTTTAAAGTGGGCAGATTTTCAGGGTGTATGCAATGCTTGCCTAAATACCCATCAGCTGTGCTTTTATGCAACTTCTGTTCGAGGTTAATGTTAAGTGGCCATCAGCATAGACGAATACAGGAATTAGATTCTAAATCACAGTTAAGCTTCCTATTTCTTCATTGTGAGTTGCATGTGTTTGAGGCCTCTACCCAAGGAAACAAATATTTGTTGGGCGTCTTGATTGTAAATTAAAATTAAGCTAAAATTTACTGCTTTCTCTGTAAAATTAAGAATTGGAGACTGGAATAGTTGCAGTCTTGCACTTCAGGATGCCAAGATAGGATGGCTTACTGCTGCACTCTTCAATCCTCAGAAAATACATCTCAGCCTCTGAAGAGCTGGAAAGATTTTGTCAGCAAGTGCATATCTAAGCATTGAACAAGCCTTTCTGGTTCTGAGTTGTATACTGTGGATAAGAGGATTAACTCCAGGCAGCTTAATTTCACATACAACCTAAACACTCATTTTCAGGTGTGTGCAATTGCAGTTAATATTGGTAGTGTGATTTCCATTCAGGAGTGAATTAGGACAGCAATGAAAAAGGTTCTTTAATAACCTGTGTTTTCAAATTTTTTCTGTATGTGAGGTTATAACTGTTTTATTTGTATGTCTGTTTGCAAGATAAGAGATATGTGAATTGACTGATGAACTATGGGTTCAGCAAATAAAAGATTGTTTATTTGATTCTGTTCTGTTTTTCAGGTGATGAAAAAAGCAGATATGATCAACAAAAACATGGTTCACCAGGTCCAGGCAGAGAGGGATGCATTGGCTCTCAGTAAAAGTCCTTTCATTGTGCACTTATACTATTCACTTCAGTCAGCTAATAACGTCTATTTAGTGAGTAAATAAATTATTCTGATGGTTTATGATAGGATTGAAAATGGAGTGCAGAGCTTTATTCATGTCAGAAAGATATTTTCATGATGGTAAAAGTGACCAGGGAATGGACTTGCTTTCTTTCTTGGAATGGTTGAACAAGTGAAATATTTCTCTTCCCCTGGTACCTTTTGAAATCTTTCCACCTTTTTCCCCTTTTTTTACATGAAAGTCTTTTTTAATAGGTAATCTGAGGAATATGTAGAAATCCTAGGGAAAGCAAAACAATAAACTATTCTGTTCAAGCAGAACCCAAGTAACTGAAAAATACCCTGTGGCTCACCTAAAGGAAATCTGTTTCACTTGCTGCCTGTGGTCAGAATTCATGATGGTGGTTAGCCTAGATGACAAAAGGATAACTGAGTGGGAAAACTAAATGCTAGTCTCCATGGAGCACTGTGGAGTACAGAGGGCTTGAACATAATTTTATATGCTGCCTCCCCATGAAAATGGTATGGATTAAGACTCTATATAAGGATCTGCTGTATTGTCTTGTTTGCTGTAAGGACAGACAGTAAACAGCTTGATTAAATTGAGGCGAGGTTGCTGTGCAGTCCTACAATGCATGTGTAAATGAAGGCTTCTTTTCCTGGAATCTCTGTTTAATTGCTGTGTAGAGTAGAGGAGTTCAGGGTGAAGGATTTTAAAGGAGATGCTATTCATAATATGTGGAATAGTATTGTATGTTGGAATCTAAGTACTGATGAGATTGGTTGACAGAAAAGCCCATAAAATCATTCTTGTTATTGAAAAGTGAGCTTCTAAAAGCCTGCTGACTTTTCTTTTGTATTGACTATGACATGGGCCATAATAATGTGTGAGTTTGATTAAATTTTTTTGTCTATTTTTGTTAAGCATGCTTTTTTTTGTGTGTGTCTTAAATACAGTAGCCCTCACTGTATACATTCCTGGAAATTTGCATTTATTTCACAAGGCTCAGATCTGAATTTGCTATTGTGTATAAATACTTGCAAAATAAAATCATTGAGATACTTCTTCTATACAAACCAAATACCAGTGGTATTTGGCTTCAGGCCTTGAGCTTCCTGAAAGTGCTTTGTAATTTATTTTCTGTAATACAGAAATCTTTCAGAAACTAAAAAGTTGAGCTGACTGCAGGAGTTATTTGAGAGCTGACAATTGAAAGTAGGCTAGGCAAATAAAATCAGCAAATGGTTTATTAAAAGAAAAATGGTTTATATCCTCTATAATTAGGAGTTTTAATTTTATCCAAGCGAAAAGTATCGTGTGAGAAATGAAGTTTGCACAGGGAAGCCACCTTTGTATTCTGCTCTTTGAAATTATGTCTTCCTGGGGTGAAAGGTATTTTATGTTTGCAAATTTTAAATGCATTTTAAAAATGTTAAATTTAAAACATTTGAATGGCAGGTGATGGAGTACCTTATTGGTGGAGATGTCAAATCTCTTCTCCATATTTATGGATATTTTGATGAAGAAATGGCTGTTAAGTATATTTCTGAAGCGGCATTGGCTCTTGATTATCTTCACAGGCATGGGATAATCCACAGGTAAAACCTACTTTTTGTTCTCTTACAAATAAGCATCTGATAGTTTGAGTTTTTAATTTTTCCCTCAAACACATAACCAATCACCATTTCATAGTAGCAGCTGACTCACTTGCTACAGCTTCTGAAAGGTCTTTTTGCATGTATATGTTGCAGCAATGTCATGAAACAACAATTAAAATCTTTCCATATATGTTAATCAGACAAACACTACACTGCTTTCCCCTGCCTGTGCGTTCTTCCCCCACTACTGAGATGTATTAGTAGCTATGCTGCCTCCTAGGTCCCTCCCCCTTTTAAATGATTGCTAGTTCTGGAACCCTCCGAGTACTGCAAGCATGTAACTATAGGACAAATGGACATTGACTACTCTAGTGCTTCCCCTGCAGTGAGAATTCTTTGCTGTGTTCAGTAATGCCACACAGAGAACACACATGAAAATTTTTACTGGAGGCTTCCTTGTCATGTGGGAACTACACATTAGTAAATGTTGTGATGTTAGTACTCACAAAAAACTTTTTAAACCTGATGAAACAAACTCATAACATGCATGGTCCTTTTACAAACTGAGAAGTTTGTACAATATTCAGTGCTAGAAATGTTTAATTGTTTTGGTGCATTCCTCCAGATAGAATCTTCTGCTGGCTAAGAGTTGTTACTGAAAACCAACTATAATCAATGTTTTGCATTGAGTGTTTCTGGATAGGTAACTTTCTTAATATTGCTCAGTTGTCTTTGCTGACTTGAATTGTGTTCATGTCTTCAGGGATCTGAAGCCAGACAATATGCTCATTTCTAATCAGGGCCATATAAAGTTGACAGACTTTGGGCTTTCCAGAGTTACTCTGAATAGAGGTAAGGGTTGTCTGTATCCTTTTGCTTGTATTGAATTGTGTGTTTGTGTCATGTTCCCATATTCCTGAATGCTTTACATCCCCACAGAGGGCAGCTTTCAATTAATTAAGCACAAATGTGCCCTGTTATCTGTTTTTAGTGGGTAACTAGTAATAAGGCCCATGCTATAAAGGGTCTGCTCTTCACCTTGCACTTCAGAAGCTAAAATATTTGTTCTTTGGGATGAGGGTTTATGAAATATGATCTAGAGCCATTTCCCTTGAGGTGTATGGATTTAAAAGTCCTATATGATGCTCACTAAGAGAATTCAAATAGTGAATGAATAATTCTGGCTTTTTCTTTGTGTTTCTCTGGCTATTTCTGTACTCGTGTATATTTTTTCTAACTTGAATGTTCCTTAATGTGAGTGACAGGAGGAGGTGGTGAGTCTCTAACAGAAGATTATAGATCAGTGCTTTAGTATATGAACATACTGTTTTCAAGTATCAGAAAATATAGTTGAATAGCCAAATGACTGTCTGGCACAGGCAATAGGCTGCACTCTTAAGGTGAATAGTCAGTTCCTGAGCTAGTTTGCATCTCCAGAACTTTAGGTGCGTAAGTCAACCTAATGCCAGACAGCACCAGGGTTTTTTTTCTGTTGTTGTGTTTGGTGTAGGTGGATTTTGTTTTGTGGGGCTTTTTCGTTGTTGTTTTTGTTTGTTGTTGTTTTTTTATTTTTGTGTTGATGGTTGTGGGGGTTTTTGTTTGTTTTTTTTTTGTTTTTTAGGCAGTTGCTGGTGGGTACATCCTTTTTATTGAGTTAATGTAGAAATTCAGAGTTGTCTATAGAGTTTGCCTTTAAGAGTATAGAGGAAAATCCTAAGTTTAGTGTGTTTTCAGTAATATACTGCTTTAATTAATAAATTCTAACAGGACATATTGTGTCTAGTTGAACATATGTAAGCTATAAACTTACTTGCCTTTAGTGAGCAAAAAATGACATTTTAAGGTTAAACTTTCACCTATAAAAAAATCGCCTGTAGCTTTGTTGCTCTATCTTTGGGAGAGAAGGCATGCTTGGAATTAAATTTACTATCTTAGCCCCCAGGCAATAGGCCAATTGCTACCAAAAACCCAAAGCTGTTATCAAGTTAGAATACGTAACACTTCCAACATGGTATGTTGGAAAGGAAATTGGACTTTAGCAGTTTCTGTATTTATAAACTGTAGTTTTATGATATACAGGATATCCTCTTGAATAAGTACATATGGATATGTCTTCACTTGGGTTTGGTGGCTTCTTTTGTATATTTGTCCAATATGTGGCTAAATTTTTTTTCCCCATCTCTTAATAAAATTTAAGTAAATGCCTGCAAATTTACTTATTTAATAGCAAAAGCAAAAACTGACCTGCTTTGTATCTTCTTCTGTTTGTAGAGATAAATATGATAGATATCCTTACTACGCCATCAATGGCAAAGCCAAAGCAAGACTACTCACGTACTCCAGGACAATTGTTGTCTCTCATCAGTTCTCTGGGTTTTGTAAGTAATTTTCACCGTCTTTAAGTACTTCATTCTTTTGGCTTGCTTACTACTTTTAATGTAATGATAGAAGTGTTAAGGTTATACTTGCATCTTTTCTGCCAGCTGGTAGCAGGGCTTTTTTCCAATACCTTAAAGTTCTGAAGTGATTACCTTGGACTGTGTTTCAAACTGATGACTGTCAGTTGTGCTTCAAAAAAATTGGTAAATGAGCATGGCTGAACTCCAATGCAGGCATAATAAAGTATATGTGTGGTTACACTCCCAATCCTGGATGTTTTGTTCAGACTTCATTAACTTGTAACTATGCTTCTTACTGTTTGATAGTATACGCCTGTTGGAATGAAAATGCCAGAGTACAAGTCAAGTGAATCATCTGAGAGTCTGCATGGAATGGTTTCTCCCTTACCTATGGTCCAAAAGGAAGAAACCCCTCTTTCAACTAAATTATTCAAAACATGTGAGTATACCACACCTTGTACTGAGTAATACTCTGGCTGTAAGATTGTAGTCTTTCAATTTTATGGGAGTAGCTTGAATCCACTGGATGAAAGGTGTGCTTTTGTTAGTGCCTTGCTGTCTGCTGTTCCTGTAGTATGTGAGGTCTGATGTGGTTTCACCTACACTACTTACATCATCTTCTGATTTTTTTTTTCAAATGCAGAACTACTGAATGCAAAATGACCCTTTAAGATTTTACATAAATAGTGCGAGTTCTTGGCATTTAACATAATAATGTGCGCTTTTGTTTAAATTGTCTTATCTTACTGCTTCCTCATTTCTGACCTGAAATGAGGAAGAAGGCTACCATGGTGCTAATGTTCATATTGCTTTTAAATTCTTGGTAAGTCCTTGCTTCAAAAAATGAGTGAATTGACTACACAGGAAAGATGATGAGAGAAATGAATGTCATGCATGGCTTTCCATAACTTCCTTCAGTATGAAAGCTTGACGTCCTGTGAAGCTGGTTAATATTTGTTGCCTATTTGTAACAATACTTAATTGATTCTAAATTTTTTTCTTTCCCCTCTCAAGATCTTGATACTTCTCCATTAACTCCCGTGATGCCAGTGAGAAGTTTAACTCCTACTCTGCTTCAGTCAAGAAAAAGGTTTGGTACCTCCAGTGCCAGTAGTCAATCCCAAAAATACCTGTCTGGTATGGAATCAGAATGCTGCAGCAGCCCCAGGTGGGAGAAAGATGTAGAGGTCAGGACTGTTTTATCTTCCCACTATACATTAAAACTAGCTTGTAGTTTTATATATACTGCTGCAGGTATCCTCTACTTACTTCCCCCAGTTATTTCAGATGTAGAGAAGCCTTCCTACAGCCGGAGCAGGGGTTGTAATCCTTGCTGAGGAGTTTTGGATCAAACTAGTAGTATTTCTTTCTTCAAACCAATAGTAGTCCTGTGCAACATAACACAAAAAGCAAATGCCACTTAATCTGCAGCCAAGGCTTCTGCTGGACAGCAGTGGCTTAACCCTGTTCTTCACAAGATGGGCAATGCTGGGAGCATTGGCTCTCTGGAAGCTGACTTTATCTGTATAAGTTGTATTAGCTCAGCATGCAGGCAAAAGAATTTCTTTTAAAAGGCAGAACTTGGGAAAAATAATAAAATACACTTCAAACTTCTACTAGCTATTAAAAATGGGAGAAGCTTAAGGTCTATACTACTGGAAGGTTTTGTATCAATTATTCAAATACCAGTAGTTATAGCTGGTGTTGTATACAAAATACTTTCTCCTAGTTTAAATTGTTAATGAAATTCTGTACAAATACAGACCTAAAAGGAAATGCTGCTATAATATTTGGTCCTTTGCACAATTTCTGTTTAGATAACACGCAAAACCTCATGTTTAAAACGATTTATAACTTTGTTATATCTGTCCATTTCTCAAGATTATGTTTTCAATATTGTGTTGCCAAAGTGGTAGTAATGTAAGATTTTCCTTTTGTCATCTCTGAAGTATAAACAACAGGGTAGTATGATGGGGTTCTTTGATTTGGGGTTTGTTAGAACCTGAGAACTTCTGCAGCTTAACTTTTTAATATAAAATCAGAAATACAACTTTAACTGCTATATTTCTTTCTTAAGCATTTAAAAATACTTTATTTTCTATTGTATTCTACCAAGCTTATGTACTTAAAGTCAAATTATCCCTAATCTAGTTTTGATTATTTTTTTCATGTATTATGTCATGTTTCTCACTGCTATTGTTTATAAAGAATAAGTGATGCTTGGCAATTTGCAGTTTTTTATGGAAGTGGAACTGAGGTATTTTAAGACATTTCTGTAATGCTGTAGCCCTATTTTTCTTGATACTCAATCTTCTTGTTTGTAGCAAAGTGAAGATGAACCGTGTTCTACAACAGGCAAACCAAGTTACAGTGAGTCAGCTGTCCTTTCAAATGTAGAATTACAGAATAGCAAAGGTCTGAATATTTTAAAGACAAAAGAACTGGAGTCTGCCATTTCTCCCGTCAGCAGCAATGACTCTGGCAATCAGCAGAAGTTGGGAAGCAAATATTCTGATATAACAAATACTCCTGTGACCACACTGGATATGAAAGCCATAGTCAGAAAATGTCTTTCTGAAAACAAGATTTGGGAGGAAAAACTCTTCATACGTGAAAGAGATGGGACTAAAGAAACACCAGAAACTTCCAATGAACGACAGTCATGGTCAAGGCAGAATGAGCCTGTCAAGCCAATTAAAAAGGAGGAAATTTTTGAAAAACCAGGTGTAAAAAGAAGTTTTGAATTAGTTGACACTAGTCCTTCTGAGGAGCTTAACTATGTTAAGAAAAGCAACGCAGAATATAAACGTGGCTGTCAGATCATAGAATTTCCAGCACATAAAAGGACAGGTTTGACAACAGAAATTCAGTCCTTAATGCTTTGTGATGATGGATGCCTACAGGACACCTGCAAAAGCAAGGAACCAGTTCGGAGTCTTATTGGTAACCAGAAAACATCAGAAAGTTCGCTTATTTCAGTTACAGCCAAAAACCTTGCGTGTGATCTGGATGCTGACTATGAAAAGGATAATAAAAAGGAGTATATGAACTCAAGTTTTTTAGGCAGTGATGATGAAAAGCCTTTAGGAATCCTCAGTGCTGATTCTGACTTGTCATTTCCTGAAATGTCTGTTACAGAAAACCATTTAGAAAAGCAGCTTTTAGATTTGGACAGAAGTGTTAAAGACCTTTCCTTTGAGGAGCTAAAACCAGAAGGCGTGCTTGTAACATCACTGGAGTCCCAAGATGCCACACAAAATAAAGAGGAAGCGCATGCTGTCCAGGAATACAAGCCATTACCTGAGGAAAAGGATAATGACCAAAAACACATGAAAGAAACTCACTGTGACATAGTATCTTCTCCTTCAGAAAAGATGATGGAAGCAGTGAATATGTTAAAAAAAAATGCTGTTGTTTTCCGAAGTTATAATAGCCCAATTAATATATCTAATATATCTGAGCCATGTAGCATGGCTTCCTTAGATATAATGGATGTTTCACCTGCTTGTAGTGGCTCTTACCCAACAGCTATTACTCCATTACAGAAAGGAAGGCCATACCGAGCCTATCAGGTATGTAAGGAGACATTTGGAGGCTTTGTGTGTGCATTAAGCATTAGTGATCCAAAATTTTCAGTTGCTAATTTAGAGGGAAAATTCTAGTAGCTTAAGGTAGTCTGTCATAGTGACCTTTGTGGACAGGCTTTCAGTGGACAAAATTACAGTTATTGGTAAGCTCTTAAAGAAATTGTGTCCACTGGTTTGCTTCTGTCTCAGCAAGTGTTGTCTGTCCACCTCTTGGAGAAATCCTTTACTCTTACAGTGTACCAGTAAAGAAAGCCTGGGCTATTTTGTCTTATCTGACATTTAGTGCAGTGTGGTATTTTCTGTGGGCAATTGTATGCTTCCTGATGTGATGGGAAGGCTTTGCTTTATTTATTTATTTATTTTCAATCCTGCATTCCTCCCAAGACAGTCTGCAAATGCTGTTCAGGCACAATGAGAGCTATTGTGCCTGCTGTTTTCTTATCCTGGTAAAAGTGATGATGTAATGTGTACTGCCAAGTACCAATTGCAAGCTTATTATGAAGCTTAATGTAAAAGTTGCTGTGGACTTGACATTGGAGGATGAACTTAGGCAAAAGTTTCCTTAAGAGTAGGCATCTAAACTTTTTATGGTTTTAGACAGTTGAGATGAAGAAATGGAAACACATTTCACAATTTCTCAGGGAATGTACATTGTGATATGTGTTTGACTTTGCTATTGATGTTGAGTATCAGCTATTGCACCCATTACTAATCCTGGAGATGGGAGTTTCTCAGCTGTTTTTGATTGACATCTGAAGTCTTTGTTGCCCCTCTTAAGACATCTCATCAGGGAGATGCTGGCACACCATATAGGACTCCAAAGAGCGTAAGAAGAGGAGCTGCTCCAGTAGAAGGTGAACGCATCCTGGGGACCCCAGACTACCTGGCACCTGAGCTGCTTTTGACAAAGCCTCATGGTAAGACAAAATATGGAGTTTCTAAATACTAGTTAAGGTGACATGTTTACATTTCTAAAGGTCTCTACAACTCTAAACCCTTTAAATAATAAGACTATAAGTTATTTAAAAATACCTAGTGCTTAGCTTTGGCCAATGTGCATGGCTGTGTTTGTTCAGCTGCCCCTCCACTTTTTTCACAGCTCCAAAGGTTTTGACTGTCTAGTGTAGTAGTCTTGTCTGCTGTTACTCTAATGCACTGGAAGTGGGTTTAGGCAGCCTGGGACTTGTATGTGGTTTAGGTGTCAGAACTTGCTCATCCTGAGTGTTCTTAAGGATTCTTTTGGGGGGGGGGCAGGAGGAACTTAGTGAAATTTAGTACGAAAGGAAGAGTTACGTGTATCCAGACAAGTTTATGAAGTTGCATCCAAATAAGTTACTGAGTTGAATGACTTCATGAAACACTTAAGATGTTGTCAGGATCTTTCAGACAAGTGGGCAGTAGTAGCCATCAATTTTATGTTGTTTTTAAAAAATACAGTAATAAAAGGACAGAACTTTGAAGTCCATAAATATCTTTGGCTTAAATACTGAGATCAGAAAAAAAGTCTTGAAGTATTTTCCTGCTAACTTGCAAGAACCATTAACAAAATAACTGCGATGTATCCCTGATATATTTGTTGTATTAATAATTACATTTTATTTCCATATCAAAAGTATACTTCTATTTTGTAGAGCTAATAGTCTTAGGAAAATTGTATGAGATAAGCGATCTTCATTGAGAAATAAAACTAATCTGTGGAACACTAAAATTCTGCAGCTAATATATGTTAACGAAAACTGCATGAAGTGATTTAACAACTATAATGACTAAAGTTACTGAACATATGTAGTTGCTGTTTAGCACTTCTGCTTAAAAATTCTGGTCATTTGGCAGGCATTAAACAGTATAATAGCTTGGAATACAATTAATGCTACTTAGACAATGTGAAACTTTGTTGCAAGGTGACATCTGTGCAGTTATTGATCGTCTTCAGGACTTCAGTGATAACTTGCAAAGAGTCCGGGGTTGATGTCAAGAAATGGCAAATCTCCCATTTACCTTCAGTGAAGGCAGGGCTTTCTGGCTTCAGAACTTGAAACTTTTACTCACTAGGTATTTCTGGTGTTGCTGACTTGCTTGTAAATGTGGTTGTAATCCTGAACTATAGCCATGTTACAGAACTATTTTATTTCTGTTTCTAACTTAAATTTAGCATTGACATCTATCTTTATTGTTGAGTTACTACCTTAAGGAAAAACGTATTCCTATGCCTTCAGAGAATCATACCTGGTATTTGATGTTCCTGTAGGGTTTTCATGCAATAATTGTAATTTTCTTGCTTCCTTGTCTTTTCATATGCAGGGACTCTAATCTCTGGTGAGTTTGCTATACGCTGTGCAAAAATGGAGTGTTCAGCATAACTGTAAACAGTCAAAGTAAAACCAGATCACAATTTCAAAGAAACTTGTCTGAGTGAACAACACTTCTATATAGAAAGAAATGCCCATTATGCACTGCACATAAAAATCTGTGGTGTTCCCGTAAGGCATTCAGGAAACATCAGTGTCAATATGACTAGGCCATCGGGAATGGCACACATAAGCCTATATACTTCAGGAGTAAAGTCAGCATTCTTAAAGGCATTGTGTAAAAGGAAATAGACCAGAGACACCTTTTCTTCATGTTTTCCTTCACTTTATGCAATCAGTCTGATTTACTTTGTGTGCGGGTAAAAAAGGCTCAGATGCTTGAGACCTGGTATTTGTTTCTTGCTTCAAGTACTGATAAATGTAGTTTAGTAGGGTTATGTAGTAGGGAGTTAATTTAATCTCTGGTTAAACTTTGGGTGGGAAAAATTGCTGGTGATACCAGTGTTACTACACTGTTCAGAGTTGTGATCTTGGTAGACTTTGACTGAAGTTAGGAGTATTTTTACCTGAACGTCCAAGTGCTTCTGACAGTGGATGTGATCTCACAGCTTTGATACGCTTATAGCTTGGAGGCACTTATGCAGTTAAAACTTGCTGAAAGTGTGCTAGATTACTAGTCACACGTTTCAGTTTTCAGCATTTCTAAACTTAGTTGATAGCCCTTTTGAAATGGCTCAAAACATTTGCTTTCTTAACTGTCTTAATTTTTTATGTGCCAAAAACAAAGCTGAGAAAAATTACACTTAACTTGAAAAGACTTTTGTTTTGCAGCAAGTGTGGCACCTGTTCTTTATACAGCGGAGTGAGCATGGCTTGAAGATGCAGAAAGCTTAGAATGCACGCAGTAGTGTCTGGGATTGCTTTGCCTGCTTGTTTTAAGTAGGCTAATAAGATGGGTTTGGAAAGAAAAAAAAACTGGAATGAGAACCAAAACTACTTAGTAAGAGGAGAGAGAGCCTAGTGATTGTGTTGCCCTCATCAACTTTAATTCCAGCTTCTCACATGTGGCTCATCTCTGCACACTGTCTTCAATAATTTGACATGAAGTTAGACAAATAAAAATGAAGTTCAATAGCTTGGGCTCTTGGAGTCCTCTCAAAGAACTGAGAGAAGGATACGGTTTATGACATGGAGCAGCTAAAGGCAACTGTTTTTTACTGTAAAACAATTTCTTGGAGAAGCCAGCTCCTGGACTCCCTGTGATGGGAGTTGATTACTAGATTGCTTGTAAAAGCCCCCTTGCTTTTATCAGTAAACCCTGGTATTATCTGTAATGAACTGAGGAGCAGACTAGCTTCTAAAAAGTCCTTTAATATACTTTTAATTTTTCTGCATGACTATTAAGTACAACTTATTTTGTCTCTTCATTTCCAAAAACTTTGTGGGATTTAAACACTTCAGTTTCTGTCATGACTAAGCTTCAAGTCTTTGCAAATATGATTCGTGTTAGTGTAATGACCTGGATTTCTCTTCCCAGGTTCTGCTGTAGACTGGTGGGCCCTTGGAGTTTGTCTGTTTGAGTTTCTAACTGGAATTCCACCTTTTAATGATGAAACACCAACACAAGTCTTCCAAAATATTTTGAAGAGAGGTAATCTGTCTCTGTAACGGGGGGAAAGTATGTATGTCCAGCATTTGTTTTATGGCTTGAGTTACTGATTCTTCTGCATCTTTGTAGATATTCCCTGGCCTGAGGGTGAAGAAAAGCTGTCTGATAATGCCCAAAATGCAATAGATATTCTTCTAACAATTGACAGTACTAAGAGAGCTGGACTGAAGGGTTAGTATTAAAACTCTCTTGTGTTCCTTGCAACTAGTTAAATATGTCAAAGTGGTGATGTGCTCCACCTGAAACTTAGACTAAATCTTTAATGCCAGTTTGGGTACCATATATAGTGCTAGAACACTTCAAGTTGTGGTATTTTCTGTATTTTTGTAGAGATTTGCCCTCTTGAAGGAAATTTTGAGGGTGGAATGTTTTCTGGTTTGTTTTTATTGAACTTTTGATTTGCTCTAAATGCTGTTCTGCTGTGGAAGTTCAGTGTTTGATATCTGACGTACCAAAGTTCACTCTTGCCTAACTCAGTAACAGGTATTTGTGGGTTTTGACCTGATTGATTTGGAGGGGGTTTGATTAAAAGCCTATAATTTGGGAGAAAAGTCTCCTGCAAAAGTTAATTCAAAGGAGCTTTTTCTTAGGAATCAGCCTGTCTTTACTGAATGTACAGGAACAGTTAGATGCTACGTGCTATACAAAGTCTACATAATATTTTTCCCTTGTAGAAGGTCTTAAATGTTCGCAGTTCTAATGGTGAATATATTTTATTTAAAAAAATAACATGAAGGAAAGTTACAGTAAGAAGCTTTCAAAAAGGTAGAAGGAATCTTGAGAAAGCTACCCTAGAAATCACTGGAGAAGGAAATGGTTACGGAAATGCTTACTCAAAAAGAGACTAAAGACTAGAAACTGAAACCAGGACAGATCAAATCAGAGAAGGCACACAGCTATAAATGAAGATCATGATGTCAAAGGGGAATTCTGTGGCTCTTTCATGTCTCACAAAAAGCATCTTATGTCTTGAAGTTATTGTCTATCCTTGCACATTAGGGTGAAATCTAATTGCCTGCCACACATAGAAATTTTAACTAGATATCATAATGGTTTCTTCCAGTCTGAAGTTCTTGGAAATCCATTCTTTGTCAGGACCTTTATAACTGTATCTGATCTCCCTAGCCAATTTATAGGCTGCTGAAGTGAAGTTCTGTGAGTAGCTTTCAGGACAACCTTTAAGCTTTCCTCATTGTGGCTGAGTTTCCATCACTGCCTGTTGTTTTCCCCAAAACACATGCTCTCCCTCTCTCTTTCTCCAGTGTAGAAAGCTAACTTACTAAGAGAAATCCTGGTTATATCATGTTCTAGCACAGTGCTTCTGCAAGTTTAGTCTTACCAGATAGGAGAAGCTTTAAAGAAGCATTTGGCAGAGAATGCTGGTTCCAGTGTCTGGGTTTGGCTTTTACCACCCCCTTAAGAGACAGACAGGAGCTGACTGCCAGCTTTTCTTGGGGAAAGACACTGAAGTCTGCTCACCTTTTCAGCTGAAGACAGCTTTCAGTGTATGGGAACTCTCTTAGGAGCAGAACTATGGACAGTTCTGAGATAGTGATCTGTGTAGTCCCCTGCTGCATATATGGGAACAGAAGTGATTAGGAGTTAGAAGACTCTTGATTTATTGCCTTTTGACTATAATAAGCAAATAGTGTTACATTATTTGATCAGGAAATGTAGAAATAATAAACATTAATCTCTTGTTGTCTATCAGGTAAAAGCATGAGCTATGTCCTTAAATTAAAATTTGCAGTGAGTGTTTGTCTTGGTCAAGCTTCCATCTTCGAAATGCTATTTTTACCTGTCCTATTTGCTTTTGATTTGTGTGGGGCAGGTGATAAAAAACATGGGTTTGTCACCTGCTGTGTTGAAAAGGTGCTTTCTCGGGTTGAATCCAAGTAGCAAAGTCACTTTCATCGGGGGGTGGTGTTTTCAGGCTATGCAGAGGAAACACCAGACCTTGTGTGGCAGGAAGTCATGTTCTGGCCAGAATGGATAGGACAAGGGAGTTCTCCTTGAGTCAGCAAGTCTTGCAGCTTGGTTAGTTAACCTTTGGGCTGGGAAAGATGAATCTGGTGGTCTGTGGTATCTTTTACCGTAACAGTGTTTAGACTCCTGTGTCCAGTAGGAGGCCAGAGAGGACTGTGCAGAGGAGTGAAGCCATGAGCTAGGAAAAGGCAGGTGGCCTGGAAGAGTGGAAAAAGGTGGGAGGGACTCTCACATGTTCACTCAGCACAGACCTTTGGCAAAATGAGAAACGGGCATTGAAGTGATGCTTAAAATTTCTGTGGTGTCCTAGCATATGAGACATGCCCCATGGGCACCTCTGATCTGCTGTGTAGAACAGGTTCTCCAGCTGGGGGAAGATAGTTGGTTGGCATGACAGTCGTTTGATCCCACTGAGGTTACAGTTATCCATCAAGGGAACAAAGTGACTATGGGGCTTGGACAAGAGGATGTTTATAATTCTTGTGTGACTTCTGTTTCAGAACTAAAAAATCACCCTTTCTTTCATGGTGTGGACTGGGATAATCTACAAAATCAAACTATGCCATTTATACCTCAGCCGGATGATGAAACTGATACTTCTTACTTCGAAGCTAGGAATAATGCTCAGCACCTGACTGTGTCTGGATTTAGCTTATAGCATCAAGACAAGTGAGCCTTCTCCATGTTTTTGCACATTTACAGGTTGTCCTACTACACTAGCTTGGTCTTAAGCAAGTTTCCTTGCCAAATTTAGAGTGTGTTTTAACAGTCTGGTTTTATTATTGTATCCTTTATTCTGAAGTGAAACTACTGTATGAAACTTAGCTGGTATCAAGTGCCTTCATGCTACATTTTCTCACTTGCTGCACCTTACTAAGAGACCAGAGCGTTGTATTTCTTGGAGCTAATAACACTTGGCAATGATGGGGCTTTTTTTTAATAGCGATGAGTAACTCCAGCAAGGTGGTGTGAAGTTATTTCCCCCTTAAACATAGTAGGGAAAGGACATGAGTACATGTAAATTGTAGCTAATTATAACTTACCTATTGATGGGTTGGTGTGATGGCAGCCTTGTCTGTGGGAGTAAACCATTCTGGCCAGTTTGCATATACAGCCACTGTACAAAACTGTTTCTATTTGAGGTGGGAAATTGAAATGTTAATGCAGTGTTGAAATGTTTGTCTTCTGTTTATCTTATCCCAAGAAGGGGTGGGAAGAGGCAGTGTTGCTGAAAGCTAACTCAGTGAGATGTGGTGGTGACATTGACAGCAGCTGTCCTGGGGAAGGATACTTGGGGAAGTCCAAATGCTTGCACTGTAACCACTTACACCATACCTAGATGGATTGGACAGTACATGTTTTAGCAATTACTTGCCTTAAATAGAAAATTCTGAGTGTGTGTGTGCTCACTCATGTTGGATGATAGAAAACAAAATCACCTGAGCGTTTGCCAGTAAGTGAAGTAGTATTCATGCTGAAGCTGCTGTATATTAAAGACAGTAACATACTGTAAACAGGCTGTTCTGTGAACTCAACAACCAGATCTTAGATTTTACTAGAACTTGCGTTACAAGTGTATATTATTATAAATCCTAATTACGGGGGATATATTTAAATCTATTTTTAAATGCAACATAGAACTTGCATCTGCTGGGTTTTAAAGGTTTATTTGTACATCATTCTGTTTTAATCACTTTTAATATTTCTCTTGCATAGGTATCTTTGTCAGCTGGCTTACTGAAAAGGTTTGTGTTTGAGGCTTGTACTTGTTAGATGAAGATCACTTGTGCTGATGGTGCCAGCCAGTGGCTGCCTGTCAGAAGCCAAGTATTCTGCTAGTGAGTTTGGCCAAGGGGCTTTTGAGTTTCACGAAGTGATCTGTCTTGCAAAAGGAGAAGAGTTGTTCCTCCATTGCTTTGCTTCTTGGGAAACAAGACCTACTAATGGAATTCTGAGCAAGCAGTGTCTGCTAGGTTCCTACTGTTGCTCAGGGAGCTGCAAAGTAATAGGGATGGGAGCAAACAAGATGTTTCCTACAAGGGCAAAAAAAAGCTAATTCTTAACAGCTCAGAATGAGAAATCCCACTCTAGGTGTGATAATGTCAACATAGTGAAGCAGAATCTTTGCAAGTTCCAAAGCACACAGTGACTCTCACTCCCTTTGCTAAGGACTTCAACAGCAACAACTTAGAAGCTTTCTGAAATCAGTGTTACATGAAAAAGGTGCAAACAATCAAATGTCATGAAGTAGTGTAGCAGTGGCCACAGGCAATGTTCTCTGAACATGGGGAGTTCTTCACCATTTTCCCTGTGTAAAGTCAGAATATATAAACTTAGGGAACACCTGAAGTAATTGCTGGTATTTCATGTAACTTATTCTTCCATTTCTAGTAATCTGGTTTAAGAAAGCTTAGGCTGTACAAAGATGTACCTGTTTCATGCTGAGGAAAATACTCCAAAAATGTGTAAGGAAATAATGGAAACAACACCACAGCAGCTGTGGGTCTTCAGTACTTTACTAAATGTTTACAGCCTGTTCCCATTTTGTGTATCATACATTTCTCTTGCAGCACAAAACCCTCATTGCAGGGGTATGACATGTTAAAGACAACCCCTTGAAATAATTGTCAATCAGCTGCAAGGGTCAAAGCAAGCTTCTATCAAAAGCTTTTCTTTATCAATTACAGTGAGTTACAGAACTGATTAAAGTCTTTTAGGGAATCCAGTGCTAGTGCACACAGCCAGAGCTGCTGCTCCACCAAAACACTGGGCATAGAAAAAACCTTGTTAACTTTCTGTTTTATGAAAGCCTCAAGTCTTTGTATAAAAACCTTTATTTTAAAAGAAAATTATGGTTGTTCTACCCTAGTTGTATAATACAATACAAACCCATGAGTTCTGTACGACAATAAATAGGCTGCCTGACAAACCAGAATGTTTAATGTGACCAGTTACCACCACACTGCTGCCAGGAGCTGTTAAATTCTGCACAAGCAGCACTTAAGACTTGCAGTACCCTGTTGTCCTTGATGTCTTGCATTTATCCTCATCATAGCAATGTGGAATTGAATTTCACATGTTGATTGTTGGGGGTTGTGGTGTGGTTTTGCCTGTTGGGGTGTTTCTTTCGGGGGTTCTTCAACATGGAATTCAATGTTAACTTTCAATTGTGCTGGTTTTGCTCCACTTATTGACTTAAAATGTCAATTGACTGACTTCCAGGCAAAAGTACAAGCTGTAATATAGCTGAAAGATGTAAAGTTTCTTCTGATCAGTAATTAACTACAGCTATTTGTGTAAGCTGGTGGAAGCTTAACACTTTGAAGCTATGGATACCACCTGGCATGTATTCCAGCTGTTGCACTGCATTTCTTGAAGGCCTAAACTTCATGTGCATAATGTACACCTCAATTTTGTTGTTTCCAGGTTATGTTGGGGTACAGTTTATTAGCTATTATTTGGACAGAAGTGTGTGAACAACTGTAGAGATCAGTAACAGTCATACGTTCTTACCTGGAGATAGCAGTCTTGGACAGCTGCAGCCACCAGTAGCTTGCTGTTACACACAGCGTGGTGGCTGGAGGCTGAGGTATGGAAATGCTGTCATGTCTTCTTCAGCTAGTAGGTTCCAGGTTCAGCATGATCAGGTTTACTTATGGTTACTCTTACAGTAAAATGCATTCTTTTCGTCTCTACTCAAAATCTTTCCTCTTTTCCTCTACTACATACTCTCAAAACAAACCCTTACTTTGCACAATTGTATAAATATATAAAATAAAACACTGTAGCCCTGCTGTGGCTGGCTTCTGCATTATGGTGGTGGGGTTTTTTTTCTTCCTTAGCACTGATACTTTTGACCTTGCTGAGGGCAGAAGCTGGACTTCTGCACAATGCAACCCTGTCTGCTTTGCCCCCCACCCCAGCAAAGACAGGGATTTGAAGTACAGAAATACCTGATAGTATCTCCATCAACACTTGCTGTGGTGCTGCAGAACCAGAGCCCGAGACAGAGCTGCCCCTGCACATGTTGCTCCTCAGCTCTGCTCAGGTTCCCTCACCTGAATGCCTATTTGTAGGTGGAATATCTTCATCTGCTTTCATCCAGAGCAAGCCTATGATGCTTAGATGAAGTCTGAGTTGCTGCAGTTAACTGGAGCCAGCTCAAACCTGCACTTCCGAAACTGTTTGTGGTGCTGCTGTACAGAGCTGTTCTGACTGCCACCCCTCCTAAGGAGAGCCTCAGCTCAAACAACATGTTCCAGTTCTGAGTGCTGATGACCTGATTATGCCATTTTCTCTAAGTTAAAGCTGTGTCTTTGTAAAAAATACATTACTTTTCCTTACCTTTCAGATTAAATACCAGCGAAGTAGTATGTGTTCAAGTTACAGTGTGCTATAGGTACCCCTAGTACCTGAGGCCCAGTTATGACTTACAAGTAAACGATTACAAGTTTGTATTACAGCTTTTAAGAGTGAGATCATGTCTTTATAATAATGGATACCAGGCTCTTCTGTGCAGCCAAAGCATCCATGGTCCAGCATGCACTGAACATGAAGAAAGTTCCAGATAAAATACAAAATACCAAGTGATTTATTGAGCCAATAAATAACAAGGATGGCACATGCCTACATGTCAGGGGGAAGTTAACAGTTAAGTACCTTGGAGATGCTCTGTACCATCTCTAAAAGCTGGACACCTACATGTAACCTTGTGAATGAGGTGCGGCAGGAGACTGTTTTCTTGAAGTGACCTTCAACCTAGAGCACCCTTCTTGTGTAATCATGATAAGAAATGACGCACTCTCAGAACTTTATGCTACAGACACAATGGCTTTAGGTCCCAGCAGAACTTCCCTCCCAGCAAAAGTTTTGTTCAAACCTGAGTTTTTGGTACAGGTGATGCCACAACTTATGTCTGGCCCACAAAACCATTGGATCAGTATACAGCAGCCTTCAGAGAGGTTCTGACCGTTTTATTCTTTAATTTAGCTTTACAGTAAGAAAATCAGACAAGGGAAAAAGTAACTAAAAAAGAAAACTGCACTTAACTAAGAACAAGATTAAAATTGTTCTGGTAAAACAAACAGTAAATTCTATGATTACATTTTTATACAGCATAGTTTGTATGAAAAATGTTTTCCAAACTAGAAAAGATTTTCAGGAAGGACAAAAAATAACTTTCCTAAAAATTACTTGTAATATCTAGTTCAAGTGGAGAATTAAAGCATATCAGTAATACGGAGACATTTCTGAAGGCTCAGATTTTAAACATGGCTTATGTTATGATGTAATTCTTCATAGCAAATCAATGTCTTTGTTTTCTGTCAAATCTAATTTTAGTGCATTTCCCTTCTCCGGAGATTTAGACAACTTGCTCATATATTAATTTATTTTAAAATTAAGTGTAAAGCATGCTTTGATCAAGTAAACTTCACAAGGCTGTAACACGGTATATTGGGTAATAAATACTCTGTGGAAAAAAAAATCAGCACCAAAGTGAGCTGAAAAGTTTTGTTTTGAAAGAAAGTAGAAGGATATAAGCGAAGGAAATACCAGAACTGATATTTTTCGTAACGTGGCTTGGGAAAAGTCCACAATAGATTTGGGCAATTAATTAATAGACTCATTAATCTAGTAAATCTTACTTTAGTTTGACATAAACTGACAACAGAAAACTTAAGAGTGCACTGAGCTTTTTAAAACCTTAGAGCTATACTTACAGCATTAGCTTTCACCTCATTTTAAAGCACCTTGTGCCTAAACTATATTTCACTTAAGCTGTCATCAACAAGAACACATTCTCAAAGTTACAAACGTAAGGCGCAGCCCCTTTACATGGGTCCCTTTACATGGGGTAGCACACTTGGTTTCCAAACTTGTATTTGACAGTCCCTTGTTATTAATGGCTGTAACTTGTGAGACACGTACCAATTCCCAAATCTCCTTTGCAATCTTTAAGGAGAAACAAAGGGTCCAACTTCCATTCTGACCACTGTGCATGGAAGTTTGCCCCCACGCTGGTTTAGCAGCAAAAATAACCAGTTGAATTCGTCAGAGCTATGTTGTGTTTTCCCAACAGCTTACAATATATTGAATTCATACTTTGTTAGTGCTTTCATCTGGTAAAAAGTAATCCGGTGGAAAAGCAGGCAGGGATGTTGTTGTTGTAAAATTATATTAAAGTGACAGTGTACATATTCTTCACTTACTCTTTTACAAAGATGATGTCCTTTTCATCATCTGACATCAGCAAGACCAGTAGTTTCTGAAGGACCATCCACAAGCATATTCCAAAATAATTACTGTTCATATGGTTTTGAGGATGAAATTATTATTAAATTTACTTGTAACCTAGGAGCTGTGAATCATTCAAGTTTGAATAATGTTAGTCCTTAAATGTTTAGCTCAAAGGCAGTACAAAATATTACTGTATCAGAAGGAACTTCATCCAGATTCTGAGATTCTATGAGAATTCAGATTTCCTGCACTTTCCAGGGCCATCTTCTAAGTGTCTTTAAGCAAAGTCATGAGTTCTCAGTTCAGTTTTCTAGAAGAGGAATCAAATACACTAGTTTAATGTACCTTCACAAAGAAGATGATTTTTCATTCATCTAAAAAACCCAACCCTATTATGCCCACCTGTGAAGACTTCCCATCTATTAAACCACAAAAACACTGTTTAAAGATACCTGAAAAATCTGCCCTCTGAGGTTACAAAACTATCTGCAAGGTTACTGAGCTGGCACAGCTTACACCGAGGAGCACGAAGTACCACTAGGAATTCTGAACTGCAGACGAAATTCCTCAGGTCAGTCCCTGACTACACCCGTCAGTGGTTTGCTAGCTCACAGCAGAGCAATGCTTATGAGTTTCCAGTGACTCCAGGCAACGTGCAATCAGACTGTTCTAAAACTGTGAGCCAAATCTAAACAAGTCTCTATTATTATTAAGAATACATTTCTATCTGTGGTCAGGTTTGGAGCCCTTAGGTTTTCAAGCTTTTCTCAGTGAAGGCTCCAGTACGAGTACCCAGATTTTCAGCATTAAGTTCCCTGTACAGGAATGAGACAGGTTAAGAGGCTCAGAAAACCTAAACCGTGCAGAAGGGTGCTAAGAGTGAGCTGAGCTGCCCATTCCCAGGGACATGAGCTAAACACAAAGCTGCTGGCTACAGAACGTTTAACTCCACCAGTTCCATGGAATTTGCTCCATTATGCAGGAGAGTTCAGGAGTCATGGCTCCCAGCTTCACAATGAGAAAAACCTCACCTGGTAGCAGAGACTAGCTGAGGACAGTTAATGTATTTAAAACCAATAGTACATGGATATGCTGAACATATGCACTGTGTACACGTGTTGCCTAAAAGCTGACACATCTCTACAGAGCATAAGCTGAAACTGGCATTGGGGCAACACATAAGGGCTCTTGTTTTGCAATTCCATTTTCTCTCTAAGTGTACTTGAGAAACTTCCTACCCACTGCCAAGAGATGGAAAGGCGGTGCAGGAGCAGATGATAGTCCCTAAATTCTGGCTATGGGTAGATTTATTCAGAAACCAAGAGGAAAACTGAAGAATACAAACTTCCTTAGTTGCTTCTGTTCCTGAAGCTCATCTCATGTTAATACAATCCATGAATGAGTAAACAAAACAAGGACTGTCTGGGGCTACACTATCTCTGTGTCTCATGGAGATATTGGTATTACTGTTAGTGGACTGTGGTACAAATCCTGTTGTCCAGAACTCACAAAGAATGTCGATCAACTGTGGAGGATTCAGGAGAGAGCCACCAGAATCATCCCAAGACTGGAAAACAGCTTTAAAATGAGATTCCAGTTGTTCCAACTGTTTTGTTTGAGCAAGAGATTGAGAGATGACCTGGTGATAGCAATAAAGTACCCACAGAAAACACATAATGGGCTCTTTGGCAAGTAGATAAAGTTCTAGGAAAACCCAATGGATGAAAGGTGAAGATAGAGAAAGCCAAATAAGAAGAACACCGTTTGTTTAATCATTTAAGCTCTGAACCATTAGAACAATATTAGAAAAATTGCTGGAAAAAATGTGCTTTTCCAAAAACTGATTTCTGACTGAATCTGTGAAATGACTGCAAGAGCTACAGAGGTCAGAATGGATGATCAAAACAGTTGTACAAGAACAGGATACTACTGACAGAGATTGAACACAGCCATTTGAAAGCTATTAGCTAAACAACACGAAAGTTCATAGGAGTTTCAGGTAAGATACTAAAACCACAATTATATTGATTCTAAAAACCTTTGTCCTTGCTGATGAAATTGAAATGTTTACTTACCGGTGCAGATAATAAGGAAGATGAGTGTAAGTGTCTGAAAGCCCAAGTGAAATCTCTGGTTTCATCAGACAGTGCAAGTTACACCAATGCTGCTGATGACAGCTCTGAGACAGGGTAACTCCCCAGCAGCCCTTGTGGACATTCTTTGTCTACATCATCATGGGCTGGGCCCAGAGGGTGGTGACTGGTGAGTGACAAAAGTCTAGTTGGAGGTCAGTAATTAGTGGTGTGTGCCAGGGGCTGATGCTGGGTCCAGTCCTGTTTAACATCTTTGTTTATAGTCTGGATGGTGGAGCAGAGTGCACCCTCAGCGACTTTGATGATGACACAAAACTGGGAGGAGTGACTGATATGCCAGGGGGCTGTGCTGCCATCCAGAGGGACTGCAATAGGATGGAGAAACGTGCTGACAGGAACCTCATGAAGTGCAAGTGGAAGTGCCAAGTCCAGCACCTGGGAAGAGCTTGGCAGAAAAGGACCTCGTGGTCCTGGTGAACGCGAAACTGAATATGAGCCAGCAACATGCCCTAGTGGCAAAGCAGGTCAATGGTGCTGGTAAATGTTAAATAAGAAAAAGGTGACAGATGTAACTCTGCAAAGGATTTGATAGGAATAGATTTTCTAATGGCATAAGGGGACTAAGGAGTCTAGGAACAGTGAAAATGGCTCAAGAGGATATTGGGAGTGGCAGGGTCAAAGAATGTCATGGAGACACTTGAAGCTATCAAGCCTCACCCACTTGTGTGTGCTCCTGCATTATGTTTCATGGATTTAACCTAAATTGCCACATATATAGTATACCATATATAAAGACCAATTAACCAGTACTTTCTTAAGCTGAGAATATTTCAAGGCAAAGAAAATGATACATGTCTCTTCCTAGAATTCCCAGCTAGTAGAAGGTACTCCTACTAGCTTCCAGGATTTCTTTTTGCACATTTGGCTTGAGTTCTTGGGACTGAAACATACACCTTCCTATCATAACCATACCAAGGACTCTACAATCTGCTTTAGCCTGGTATCTTCAGAGCTATGAGTCCCCAGTACATACAGTGGAACACTAGGCGAGGTGTGTCCTGAAACTCAAGGAAATAGGATTTATCAAAGCAATTAGCTCCTCTTCAATACTGACCTGATGTTTCAGATACACTGCCAAAGCCTTATTGAAAGCATTCCCTTGCATTCTTCTTCCCATTAAGGCGGTATTTTATGTCCTGTCTCAATAACACAATATGCTACATATTGGTTTCAGCAGCTGAAATACCGGATATATGCCCTACTGAATGTGCGCCTTTACCTTCGCTTTCTTTGAAGATACACGTGTACCAACCACTGGGCAATAAACGGCCATACAATAGCAAAAGCTAAAACACCAGGGGAGATTTCAAAGGGCCACCATGATGGTTTCTGCAGGAAACAGAAAAAAATCCAGTCAGCAATCTGTGTGCACATACCCAATATGCATGTGTACTTCTCAGTTACTGCAAATGCTGCAGGATCAAAGTAGAAAATACTAGTAAGACCAGAAAAGAAAGATTAATCTATTGAATAGCTTCTTCAGACACACATTATTATCTCATAGTCAAAGTACGAAAAGCATGTATCAAAAGTTACATATAAAATATTAATCTCATCTTTTTCACCATTCACACTGCTTTTTACAAATAGAAAAAGCAATATTTTATTACCTTGACAGAGGAGGCGGGCTCACAATTTGACTGTAGTGTTGCAGATTTTGCCTTTAAATACAAACAAAGGCTGATAAGTATGAGAAAAAGAAACTGCAACCAAATTTTTTTCTGCTTCAGAAAAAAAATGAGAATATGAAGTTTTTCATCTCATGAAGGCTTTGCAATCTGTATGTATCAGAGAACCACCTCCATACAACCCCCTTTCACCACTTAAGTTTCCAGTACTCTTTCTGGCATTTTTATCACATCTCTCTGTGTTAAAAAAATGCGTTAAGTGTCACTCACTGGGCCTCTATCCAGTTTTTCAAGCCCCCCCTGCCCAACTTGTCATTGAAACCTTCTCAACTCTTGTCCAGTCCCAGCACCTGCAACCCAGAGTAGAAATCCCAGTAGCTTAATTTGCACAATTACATGTTTCAACACCGGTCGGTACAAAGGCGAAAGCACTGGTTTAGTCTGCCCTGAGCTATAGCTACAGGCATGTCTAAAGGAAAGAGAATCTTCCAGGCAATCAAGAAAGTGAGAAGTACCAGAAACTTTTCAAGACTATTCCCATACACTCTTGAGGTGTTTCCAGAAAAACAAAGCAGTCAGTTTTCTAGGTCTTTCTTATTTATGTAAGTGTGAAGCAGAAGCTTCTGTTTCTCTTTAGGTAAGAGTAGCAAGCAGAGCATGAACTGCTGAAGGGTCTTTTACTATTTCATCATATATTGCTTAGGCAGAAAGATAAAACAGTCTGTTCTTCCCCAAAAGGGTAGTCAAGGCATTACAACAGGCTGCCCAAACCCACGTAGATGAGGCCCTTAGTGCCATGGTTTAGTGTTGGACTTGGCAGTCCTGGGAAAATGATCAAACTTGATGATCTTAAAGGTCTATTCCAATCTAGTTGATTGTATGATTCTATATCCAAACATCAGATGCTTAAATAGTTGTGACAGAGCAAAAACATGGTTTTACTAAATCCTTTTCCCTAGTGGCCTAAGATTTGGAGTACATGCATCCCATAGGATACTTTATACTCAGGTAGATCAAAATATCAGGAAGTCAAACAGACCCAAACATTTTTATATTCCTGGTTCAACCATATTCACAGCATATTCCGTTCTTCTGAATATACAGTGCTTCTATTGAAACAGAAGGAAAAACAAACACTACATCAATAAATATCTACACTTGCTTAAGACTTCTTTTGCCTATTTTGTATACATGATGTGAAATTCCAAGAAAGCTGGATTACTGCATGGGGAAAGAATGCTATGATGAAGCAGTCTTTTGCTAACTGAAAATGGAATCAGAAGTTCTACCTGCAAACATTTACCAGTCTGGAAGATTAACGTAATTTCTGACTTCCTTTGAAAATGCTTTGCGATCTACTGATGAAGAAATTACCATGTATTACATGAACTATGGAATCTCTATATAATGACTGTGCAATATGTGTAAACAACTATGGCTAAGATTACTCTGATCAGAAATCAGTAAAATAATGTGTGGTTAATTTCTAGCTCAAAATACATGGGTTTGCTCACATCTATGAGCGTCCTGAATTGTGTTCCTGAGAATAGATACCAATAAGGAATTTTAAGTTGGAATCAACTACAGAATACAACTGAAATGTCTTCACAGTTTATGAAAATATTGTTTGAAAATTTAATCTGAAAAAGCATAAAAATATCAAAGGAAATTTAATAGAGAGTAATCAAGTAGCTTCAATGAATAATACCTGTGATGCTGTAACCGTCTCCAACATATGCAACCTCTGGAGGACATTCTGCATGTCTTCTTGCAACCGCATCAGCACTACTGCAATCTGTTCATTGAGGCTTCCCCTGGGTGCCCTCTCTGATCCCCAGCGCTCTCCATCCCCTCCACTACCCATCTGTCCACCTTGCAAACCATCTCCTAGAGGCTGAAGTCTATGCCCTGTTTTGAGGGATAAAAAAACAGATACATAAACTACAGAATGGGCTACCAATTCCACTGAAAATGTTTGATGTTAACAGTTCGGTTTTCTCCCTCCCGAGCTGAGTGTAGTGCTCTTAATTACAGGCTGTGTTCAGACAGTTCAAAAGCACCAGGAGGTCACTGCACCATCATCTGAGGGGTTTCCCTACAGCCTCAGTGTGACAGTATCATTCTGGTCCTGGAACTGCATAAACATTTAGCAAAAAAGTACTAATTCACATCCAGTCAAGTTCAGCAATAAATTCTGCCCTAGTGAAAAGGAAGTAAAATCTGTCTCATTATCAAGGGGAGGCGTGTTTTAAGCTTGGCACAGTCTCCAGCTGGAAAACAAACACCAGAATTGAGTGATGAGAAAAGATGATTGTTTGAATCCTACAATACTCCTTTAAATTACATAGGTCTAGTATGCACACATCAAACGTAAGTAAAACAACAACAAAAGAGAAAGGGAGATGGCTAATCTATAACATGTTCTTCATAGTTTTCAACATAAGTGTTATATTTGGATTTTCTTTTTCACTTTTTGCATCTGATTACATATAGATGCCATACAAAAAGGCATGCTATATATAATAAAATACTTTCTGGCCTTTTGTTTTTACTACAACTTTATCTTTGGCTTTACAGATCATACTACTGGAATATGGTGCTGCTCCTAGGTAACAGTATTAGAAGTATTATGGCATTAAAAAGAGCAGAGGCCCAACATAAATTGAACATCTGGACTATTATGTCACTAAGAATCATTAAGTTTTAAGTATCATAATAGATGGTATCAGAATCACACAAAGGTGTGGCTAACACCCCAATTAACACAGAAAACACTGTGTCACTGATACCTATCCAAGATGTTCCATGGTTTCAAATAAGAAACAAATACCTGTCTATATTTTCAAATCAAGACGTATAAATGCATATGAATTTAAAAATAAATATGCAACTTATAAAGAAACTCTTCTCATGCACAGACAGGTTTTGAAGATTATGTTTCTACAAAGACAGGTGCCATTAACAGCAGCTGGAATTTAAGGGAAGCCAAAACAGAAGAACCCAATATGCTTATACACAAGACCTCCACAGCACAAGAAAATCCTTTTGTAATACTTACTATGAATGAAATAAATACTCTGAAGATAAAACTGATTGCTACCCATTGTAATTAGTATTTTGTTATCTATTTTTACTGTGAAGGACAGAAGCACTACATAGCAATGGACAATGTTGACAAGTGCTTCTCAGACACCAGTAACTTATGGCAGTCAGGAAAGTGGGAACACAAAAGCAGTGTGCACAGTACCTCTCCCTCTTCTGACACTGTAGAAATCTGCTTTATCTTCACCCTTCTTCTCCTTCTGAGGGCCCCCATTACTGGCTTTGCCATCTTCTCCTCCACACTTGACTTCACCTTGCTCTTGAGCTGCTCCTTCTACAGTACTTCCAGGCTGATGATTCTCATAAGTTATGCAAGTGCGCTTTGGAAAATCCGTATTTTCTAATAGAACACTGTGATCTACATCCAAGGAATGGGATGAATGCTTTAAAGATCCTTTAGCTGATGTGATGATCTCCAAGGGCTACAAATTAACATTAGCAAGTCATTAAATTCTGTAAAATGTGACAGGTAACCAATAAAAAGGAAGAAGCATCATCTCTAAAAAAACAGTCCACCCAACATTCACACTTTTTTTTTTTTAACAAAGGCAGTAGAATGTGCTTACTGTTGTCTAAACGTCCTGTTCAGATTGAGAAGGTATTTGAGGCAAGTATGCTCAAAACTTTGATACCACTTGGAGTTAGTTTAGACATTTCCAACATGCAGTAATACTGATTAATCAGTGAAATTGAACATGAAGATCTAAAAATGCTCAGTTTCCCCTTTTAAAATTGGCTTTGCTTCCTAGACAGGGAAGTGGTATCCCAACTTGGATTCCTGAGCCACGTGGTTAAATGTCACGTGCTACTAAGAACCCTGAGTAGGCAGTGCTTACACTCACGGCACACAGATCACGTTGCTTATGACCAACATGTTCAAAACAGCTTGGCTGCACCCTGTGCCTCTCACCAAACAAAAGGAAGGCACAGAATTCATCAACGTCTCACTTAAAATCAGTGCTTCTGTAGGAAGATATTAAAAATGGATGAAATATGTGTTGATCAGGTCATGATTACATGTTCTGCAACAGGACTGCCTTAAGGTCGCTCAAGCAACCCTTTGTTCAGCACAAGCACAAGCACTTGCACAAGCATATGCTTAAGCAGAATGGGAACCTCAGATAGCTGAAGAATAACTCCATGAAAGAGCCAGAATAACCAAAAGAAGGGGCAAATAAATGGAAACTACTGCAAAATCCTGTTTGTCAGACAGCAGTTCATAAAAACTGGATCATCAGAACTGAAGGTCAGAGTGCTTACTACAGCTTTTCCACTAAAAAGCTCTAGTTAATTCTTTAAATGAACCTCTTCTAGTTTGAATTAATCCATCTGTATTCTACTTGTATATTTATTTACATACACCTGAACATTTGTTATTTTGTTCAAAACCAGAAATTTTCTCACACAGGTTGGGAAATTCTGACAGACTATCTGCCCGCTCCAATTAAAGAATCTCAAGCAAGCTTGAACGATGCACAGGATGATTGGGAAATCACCCAGATCAGAGAGCTTGCAGGACAGACTTCTACCAAATCAGCTTTCCCAACATGATTCACTACTGGGTAAAATTCTGATTTGCTAAAAGGAATTCTCTAGATCCTCAGGGAACAGCCAGGCAACAGAATGATGCAGTATCAGTGTGCTTACTGGTCTTTCCAAACCCATGCATCACTCATATATTCATCCCCAGAATCAGGAAACTAGGGGTTTAACTACAGAGTCCACACTTAAACTGGACCTGTGAAGAAGGTCCAGGCAAGTAAAGTCAACGACGACTGCAGTTAATACAATGAGCAGGAGCACAGATTCAGTCAAAAGTAAGCCAGCATAGTTGGTACCCACTTCTCGTATGAAAGTTGGAGATGTACATTATGGCTGAAGAGAGCACAAGAGAACCCAGAATTCGCTGTCATCTTCTCCAGACCTAGGCCACTTTCAGGCACTGGCCTACAGGCCACTTGCTAAATCTTGCTATTTACTTATTCTTAGAAACAAATACAGGATTCATCAGGCCAGAAAAAGAGCATGTAAAAAGCTCATTGTTACAAAGACACTACTTCTCAGAGATAGCTGGATTCTGGTCCCTGCATATATTATGAGACCCTAAATTCATTTGTGCACACAGCCTTTAGTTTCTTTGTACTGTTGGTTTGTTGTATTTTCTCCTCACATAAATTCTCTGAGGGAAAAGATAGCACAGCTTTTAGATCAGCAGTAACCAACTTGTAAAAGACTGATGACAAAAAAAAATGAAAAACAATACTCCAAGCAGGAGAAAGGTATATATGAGTTACCTCATTCACCACTGCACGTTCAGGTTCACCTGATAGATAGGAGCCTATTTAAACATAATCACACCACTCTCAAAACTACACCTAGAAATACCAAGCCCCTACCTCTTCTAGTCCAAGTTGCTCCATAGAGTCACAATAAACTTCACTGTCTGAATCACTGGTTAAGTGCTGAGTTGCTGAGATCTCTTCATTACTCTCTTCATTTGCACCTGTACAGAAAGGACATACTAACACATGCTTTGTAAATGTGAGCTGAGCCTGGCAAAGAGGAAAGCAGCAAGTTAAAATGTCTAGGTGAGCTTCAACTCATGCCCCATTTACCTACAACTGCCATGTTAGATTCTGAATAAAGTGGTTATATTAACACAGGAATTATATAAAAGTTTTACTAATTGGAAAACTATGCCTCACACTGGCACTTGTGCCTTACAGGCTGATAATTTTAATTTTACCTTGCTGATTTACTCTCCTTCCTAAGGTCAGTATAAAAGTTTTGTCTGAAATTATCAGTTAGCTTTAAAATGTTACATTTAAGACATCAGTTTCAACAAACTGACATGTATGATGTGTTCAGCCTTTGAGAATGACATGAAAAATATGTGCAAATGAAAACATGGTCTTCCGGGGACAATACCTTGCTGGGTGCTGTTTACTATTTCTAGGCTTGGCTCAGTTTTCTTTATTTCTTCTTCTGGGTTCAAGCCATTCAGGGCAGATTTGCTCTGGATGCCATTCTGCATGTCTGCGATAAGGCTGTCCTTGTAACTACCATTAGTAACAACACCTTCGAAATCTTTAGCATTTGTTGATTCTGGTTTCACATTCTTATAGTCTGTAAAAGAACAAGAAAACCTTGCAAATAGAACGCTATGCCCGCAATACTCAAAACATTTCTTCAAGTAGCTAACTCTGACGGACTAAGTACAACGTATCTGCAGAACAAAACAGATTTGCATTTGCAGGGATTGTTCTGTTCTTGTAAAAAGTGTAAATATCAAGTTTAACTTGCACAAAAAGCAGATGATATTTAAAACAAATTAAAGGAAATCCCAAGTAGGTCTCTCTGATAAATTAAATCATAGAATAGTTAGGGTTGGAAAGGACCTTAAGATCATCAAGTTCCAGCCCCCCTGCCATGGGCAGGGACACCTCGCTCAAAACCGTATCACCCAAGGCCTCGTCCAACCTGGCCTTGAACACTGCAAGGGATGGAGCATTCACAACCTCCCTGGACAACCTATTCCAGCGCCTCACCACCCTAACAGGAAAGAATTTCCTCCTTATATCCAATCTAAACTTCCCCTGTTTAAGTTAAAACCCGTTACCCCTTGTCCTATCACTACAGTCCCTAATGAAGAGTCCATCCCCAGCATCCATATATGCCCCCTTCAGATACTGGAAGGCTGCTATGAGGTCTCCATGCAGCCTTCTCCAGGGTGAACAGCCCCAGTTTTCTCAGCCTATCTTCATACAGGAGGTGCTCCAGTCCCCTGATCATCCTCGTGGCCCTCCTCTGGACTTGTTCCAACAATTCCATGTCCTTCTTATGTTGAGGACACCAGAACTCCACACAATACTCCCAAGTGAAGTCTCAGGAGAGCAGAATAAAGGGGCAGGATCACCTCCTTCGACCTGTTGGTCACGCTCCTTTTGATGCAGCCCAGGATACGGTTGGCTTTCTGGGCTGCAAGCACACACCAAAGCCGGCTCATGTCAAGCTTCCCATCGACCAACACCCCCAAGTCCTTCTCTGCAGGGCTGCTCTAAATCTCTTCTCTGCCCAGCCTGTAGCTGTGCCTGGGATTGCTCCCACCCAGGTGTAGGACCTTGCACTTGGCATGGTTAAACTTCATAAGGCTGACATCAGCCACCTCACAAGCATGTCAAGGTCCCCCTGGATGGCATTCCTTCCCTCCAGCGTATCAACCGAACCACACAGCTTGGCGTCATCGGCAAACTTGATGAGGGTGCACTCAATCCCACTGTCCATGTCAGCGACGAAGATGTTAAACAAGACCGGTCCCAACACTGACCCCTGAGGGACACCACTTGTTACTGGTCTCCAGCTGGACATTGAGCCATTGACCACAGCACTTTGCGCGCAGCCGTCCAGCCAGTTCTTTATCCACTGAGTGGTCCATCTATCAAATTGATGTCTCTCCAATTTAGAGACAAGGATGTCATGTGGGACAGTGCTGAACGCTTTACACAAGTCCAGGTAGATGACATCAGCTGCTCTTCCCCTGTCCATCAGTTCCGTAGCCCCATCATAGAAGGCCACCAAATTGGTCAGGCAGGATTTCCCCTTAGTGAAGCCATGCTGGCTGTCACCAAGCACCTTGATGTTTTTCATGTGCCTTAGCATGCCTTCCAGGAGAATCTGCTCCAAGATTTTGCCAGGCACAGAGGTGAGACTGACTGCCCTGTAGTTCCCTGGGTCATACATTTCCCCTTCTTGAAAATGGGGGTTATATTTCCCTTTTTCCAGTCATAGGGAACTTCACCTGACTGCCATGATTTTTCAAATATGATAGACGGTGGCTTAGCAACTTCACTCGCCAGCTCCTTCAGGACCCACAGATGGATTTCATCAGGTCCCATGGACTTGTGTGTGTTCAGGTTCTTAAGATGGTCTCGAACCAGTTCCTCTCCTACAGTGGGCCTAGGGTCTTTATTCTCATGGTCCCTGCGTCTGCCTTCCAAGACTTGGGTGGTGCGGTCAGAGCCTTTGCCAGAGAAGACCGAGGCAAAGAAGTCATTCAGAACCTCAGCCTTCTCCAAATCCTGTGTAGCTAGTTCACCCGAGAGCTTCCTGAGGGGGCCTACGTTCTCCCTAGTCTGTTTTTTATTTGCTATGTACCTGTAGAATCCCTTCCTGTTATCCTTAATATCCCTAGCCAAGTTTAATTCTAACTGGGCCTTAGCTTTCCTAACCTGGTCCCTAGCTTCCCGGACAACATCCCTGTACTCTTCCCAGGCCGCCTGTCCTTGCTTCCACTTTCTATAAGACTCTTTTTTCATTTGAATTTTCCTCAGCAGCTCCTTATCCATCCAAGGAGGTCTCCTGGCCCTCCTGCTGCACTTCCTTCTAGTTGGGATGCAACACTCCTGAGCTTGTAGCAGGTGATCCTTGAAGACCAACCAAGAGTCTTGGGCCCCCCTGCCCTCTAGGGCTATATCCCATGGAACCTTACTAAGCAGGTTCCTGAAGAGGCCAAAGTCTGCTCTCTTGAAGTCCAGGGCAGTGAGCTTGCTGCACGCTCTTCTCACTGTCCTGAGGATCTCAAATTCAACCATCTCGTGGTCGCTGCATCCAAGGCTGCCCTGGAGTGCCACATTTCCAACGAGCCCTTCCCTGTTGGTGAGCACGAGGTCAAGCATGGCACCTCTCCTTGTCGGTTCCTCTATTACTTGCAGAAGGAAGTTGTCTTCCACACAATCGAGGAACCTCCTGGATTGCTTGTGCCGGGCCGTACCGTCATTCCAACAGATGTCAGGGTGGTTGAAGTCACCCATGAGAACGAGGGCCTGTGAGCGTGAGGCTTTTCCTATCTGCCTATAGAGTGCTTCATCCGCAGATTCCTCTTGATCAGGTGGTCTATAACAGATCCCCACAGTAATGTCTCCCATCACTGTTTTCCCTTTAACCCTGACCCACAAGCTCTCTGTTAACTGCTCACCAGTCCCCAGACAGAGTTCCATACTCTCCAGCCTATCCCTAACATAAAGGGCAACTCCCCCTCTGCGCCTGCCAGGCCTGTCTTTTCTAAAGAGTCTGTAACCTTCCATTCCAACACTCCAGTCATAGGAGCCATCCCACCATGTTTCTGCGATGCCTATTATATCATACCCCCGTAGATGTGCACACATCTCTAATTCCTCTTGTTTGTTCCCCATGCTACGGGCATTTGTATAGAGGCATCTGAGCCGAGCTCCAAATGAAGCCGGCTCATTGGCTGGAGCAGCCGGAATATCTCTGCATTGGTCCAAGCATTTATTATAGGTGCTGGCAACTGACAGGGTGTGTTGGGATGGAATGATGCCCCCCTCCCCCAACACATCTAGCTTAAAGCCTCCTTGACCAGTCTGGCAAGCCTCCTACCAAAACTGCTCTTTCCCTAGACCAGCTCCACCAGCTCCCGCTAGACCTGGCCTACAAACTTGGGTCCCATCTTCAAGACACCCAAACCCCTGACTGTGACACCACCCTTTTAACCGTTTATCAACCTGGCCAATCCTCCTAGCTTTTTTTAGGTCCTCCCCTGTATCCTGGAGAATAGACAAAAAGACTATCTGAGCTCCAGAGCCTTTAACCACCTCTCCCAGGGCTCTGTAGTCCTTCTTTATGTTCCCCAGGCTACTACTATCTATATCCCTAGCACCCACATGTATCACCAGAAGTGGGTAATAGTCCGTGGGTCTTACTAGAGCAGGCAGCCTCTCTGCCACATCCGTGATCTGTGCCCCTGCTCGGCAACACACCTGCCTTGAGACTGGGTCAGGCAGACAGACGATAATAATAATCCTCATGTCCTTAGAGGTAAAAACCTGTATAGAATGCTAAATATGTAATTTCATTTGGTTTTCACTTGATGTTGGTTTTCCTCAAAACTCTTTAGGGACCCCCTAAATGAATCTCTGAAAGTTCTGTTTTATTTCTTCTGAAGAAAAAAAAAAGCGATTTTCAATTCTACCGTTACAGTCCATGTATCGATTCACAGCTCTCACAAACAGCACTGGCATCAAAAAGTACAGGGTATAGACTTTTAGCTAACTTATTGACAAGACTTTTTAGCCGAGTCAAAAATTGTATGGCACAGCTCACAGATCTGTACTAATTCTGAATCTTATAATCCAGGTTGAGACACTGCCATTTTTTCACACATGCATCTCCATGTGTTTGCCTCTAATTCTCCTGAACAAGTAAGCATTCATGATTTTCTGCCACTTAGGTGGCAAAGCATAACTTCAGAAGAAACAATGGTCTAAGTGCAGAGAACATACCCTTTCCATTTAGCTGCATTTCCTTTTCTTCCTCTTCACGAAGCCCTTCTTCTTCTGATTCTGCTCCACTATCACTACTTTCAGCTTTTCCATTCACAGCCTTTATATTTGGAGTGGAATTCATGACATTACTAAGGTCTAAGAAAAAAATCAAACAGGGAAAAAAAGATGTATTTTAAAAGAAGCAGACATACAACCCTCCCCACCCTCAGACTATTAGTCAGTTCTACACAAGTATTTCCATATTAGAAGATGTACCAAATAATGCCTGCTTCATTTCTGTAAGCTCTTCCTTCATTGATTTCATGTTTTGCTTTTGTGGTCCAACACAGAGTGCCTGACCACTGGTGAACACATTCTCAGTGATACTGAGGAAGCCTGCTGACAGGAGACAGACACTCTAACTAGTGAGTCTCAGACCAAGATTATTACTCAAACTTATAGCATGGCTGCAGCAATATTTTATCTAGGACCCATGTGACCATGTTCTTTTAAACCCAGAAGTCAGTGGTTTTATAGAAGTTCCCTTTTGGGCTGAAATGCTTCAAAAATGTTCTCCATTCAAAGGAAAATTCTGAAACGTTATATTCAATGATGTGAGCACACAGGACTCTGGAGAGGTAAATACAATATCCCATGCATCTTCTCCTGCAGCAATACAAGCAGACACAAAAGGTGGGAAGAAGTCTCATGTTTATACAGATCTTTATCTAGCAAAGGCATACGGAAATAAATTCTGATTTCAGTGAAAAGGATGATGAAATAAATACACTGAGCATTTGTTTCCATGTCAAATTACATGCAAATTTAAAACAAACCCCAAATCTTGAAATGGACAATTTGCTAAATCCTTGGGTTTCACTTCTTTGATTGCCGAGGATCACAAACAATTCACTCTGACTGCACAAAGAACTGCAAGATAAAGATTCTTAAAAAACATGAACAATTTAAGGGACAATCCTACCACCTCCTGTAAAAAAGATATACTTAGCTACATCCTGATGATCATTTAAGCCTCCCAGGTTAGGACAGAGTGATTAAAGTGCAAGGAGGGGACAGTTTCTGCAAGACACACAATTTACATGTTGACTCCAAGCCTGAATTCTGACTGTTTCAACTGTCACCACAGCATTCCATTTGCATAATTTCTACATTCCTTGTCTGAACCTTGCAAGATTAATTCTTATATTTAGGCTTAACATTAAACAGCAAAATAATAATTATACTGCAGTTGCCAAACCAGCTCTGCCACTTTCTTTGCTGCATGATAATTTAGAGGTAAGGGGTTTCTGCTTTAATCTTGCAAGGAAGATTCCCATATTCCTCTAGTTTCAAATCTTACCCATAGTGTGTTTTTAAGAAAAACCCATAAGCAAAAAAACCCCCTTGATTTCTTGTACAGGAATAATATATTGAATATCCGGTCCACCTTAGTTTTATTGCAAGGTAGGGGTTCTGTGGGCATCCTGCATTCCTGTTTTATATTGATTGAATCCAACTTTTATCTAAAGATTTAAAATATGATTCTTTATTGTTAAAAGAGAACTGCAAAAGCTATGGTCTGTCTCACAGGCATGAATATAAGTAGCCACACATTTACTCCTTCACTGAAGAACTCCTCAAAATTTTGCAAGGAAATTTGTTTCACAAAACACCAACATATTCCCAGTTTATTTCTCATGAGAATGCCTCATTTATTGTGAAACCCAGCTCTCAAGATGTTCTTCTGAGAAGCAGCAATGTAAGGAGGACAAGGTAGCAGTTAAGTCCTCACAGGGTGAGCTTTTAAGTGCAGACATAGCTCTCTTGGCACATTAAGGCAGCCATCACCCTTTGTGTCCTACCCAGTCGTGGGAGTAAACAGGAAAGACAAGACTAGGAGGAACATTTAGCTGTGACAGAAGATGAATTAAAACTGCAAACCTCCTCACCCTACCAACGATATGGTAAAAAGTCCTAGCTATACCATAAGGTTTTTTCTTAAGATTCACATTTTTTCTTTTTGTAGAAAAGGTCTTTGAATATTTTAGCATGTTCTCTCCCCACTTAATTTCAGTAAGGAGGTTTATTCAGTTGGGGAAACTTCCAAGTGATACATCACATATATTTAAACAAAGAGGGAGAACTGAGAGAAAGTACCAAGAGTGACAGATATACACTATCATGCCATGGGACACCCAAAGAACTGAAATCCATCAGGACTGTATTTCTTCCACAAAGTTATTCTCAGCAACAGTGCTCCTAGACCATAAAGAGGCATCACTTTGATGCAGAGACTGAAGAACACAGCATTGTAGACTCCTGGCCGCTTGAAATACCATACTTAATGGCGCACTTTTCCTCAGAACCTGTACACTGCTGTCCTCATCAGGGCTTTTACTACATGGTAAACACACAGCTTGCTTCCATCCTCTAACAAACATCAGCATCTGCTAACAAAACAGCAGTGATAGCCAATACTGGGTGTGACAGGGTTGAAGACTAAACAGAGCCAGCTAGTAGTGAAATCTACAGTCCCTGTTGTAGGTTAATGCTACTCCCTGTGGAATGTCTCTTGTAACATACATGATGTAAATCAAGCAAGCTTTTATAACTTATTTACTTGTGCTAATCCTCCCCCCCTTTACTCTTTTTGTTTACCCACATCCAATGCAGGCAAAATGTTAGCTTTTTTTGTTGCCCTGGTTTAGATACTACAGAAATCATCTTAGTTTATTTTCACGTCGCTGCCTACAACACTCAACTGGGAGGTGTGTGACATGTTTCTACATCAAAGCTGTACTGCGCTATAGTCATCCCAGGAGTTAAATTCTATAAAAGCCTGAATTGTTGGGGGGCTTTTTAATGCTATACAGTAAGAGCTGTGTAATAGTAACAATGCGCAAACAGAAGGAAGGACTTAACAAAAGAATACGGTGAGATGGAAAGGGTGTGAAGAAGAGACACACAGCCCCTTCACAAGCTTTTACTAGGTGTTTCTTTTCTTGTGTCAGCTCTATTAGGAGATTTCCTTAGAGTAATTCTAAATATACTTAATTCTAATTCTAAATATACTTAAAGGCAGCACTACCATTCTTCTCAGTGACCTTTATAATGGGCCAAGTTTCTCAAAAACATGTTTTTTTTTAACTCCTCACATATTTCAAGGCAAGTTTTGCTACCCAGATGGGAGCTGGGAGCTTAAATACCTCTGTGGATCTGCCCCAGCTTGAGGGACATTTTACAAACTAAACCTAGCCTAGCAGGCTTTTCTCAAATGCCTTGTAGTTTTCGTTTTCTGAGGTACATAATTCTAATACAAAATTAACATGCTCTGCTAGAGCTGTACTGATGGTTGGCTCAGCACAACACAGTACCCTCACACAAGTCCTACAGTGCCTTACACTCTTTTTTGAGTACCAGTGATGCCAAGACAGTCTACAAAAGCAGGCAAAACAGATCATAAAACATTTAATTAGCTTCATCACTTAACTATGTCTTCATCACTTAAAAATTATATGCTTTTGTAAAATACCATAACTAGAATCAAGCTTTGTCAAAATTTTTATGCTGAGTCTCAGAGGCCTATATGCTGTGCAGAACTGGTTTGATAATCAGGTGACTGGGATTCTTTTCCTGCCATCACAACACAATGTTTCATGTTTGTTATTGATCCAAGTAGGCTCCCTCCTTCAATTCCAAGTTTATGCAACCATGTTCTAGCATTTCCAATACACTTGGTTACAAATCTCCACCTCCCTTTTGAAACTGATGTACCAAAATACTGCAAGAAGTCCACTGCATGGAGTGACTGCAATGAGAAAGGAGGGGTACATGCAAGCATCTGGGAGCAATGAGCTCTTCAGCTAGAAGAACAAGAGTTTCTATACTCTCATTTCCTTCCATTCTTTTTAATATAGCACACTACAAAGAAAATTTCCAGGGGCCCAGCCTGCTCTGTAACATCTGTTCTACACTACCAAAACAAGCTTCCATCACAAATAAAAAGAGCTTTTAGAAGGCTCTGTTAAAAATAAAAGACAGAAAAATACAAAATTCCTTAATTTAACTACCATTGTTTTATCACTTTTAAGCTTATAAAACATTAAGTTGAAAATAAGCTGAAAAATGTATTCCCTAAGCATATAGATTATAGCAGCCAGATCTTCCTCTATACAGTTTTCCTTTCTTGTTGTTTAGTCTTCCAAAACTTTACTACAACAGAAAAAGAAGTCTCTTCTCCTTTTTGTTTTTCTTTTATTATACTCCAAAAGACTGCAGCCTTGTTTTGCCATCATTTCTCTCTTTGGTTATGTGCTTCTCAAGCTGTTACAGTCTAAGACATGCCACTGCTTCATAAAACAGTTTAATCGACAATATTCATGTCTTTATTTAAACATCAAAACAATAGTTTGTGGATAAGAACACACAGACAACAGCAGCTCCTCAGACATTTATATTAAATTGCAAGTATGGTATTTAGGTTTACTGGTCATCCTGGACCTTTACACTTACGGAGTTTCACATCTCCATCCATACCAACAGTACCCATTCCCTTGAATTTTCAGAATATGTTCCATTCAAATAAGGGTACCAAGTTTTTGGGTTGACTTAGATGCATTTTCCTCCTCCCTGACACTCCTGAGACTTCTGCCTGTGATTTCCTGACAAAGCAGCCCAGGAGAACAGCAGCTGCCCTGCAGGCATTCCCAAAAGTGGCAGGTAGCTCCACAATGGCCACTGGACATCCAGAGTGCGGGGCCACCAAGCACAGGCAGCTCAGTTATGTGGTACATGCGCAGCAAGACCAATGGATCCAGGCTATGCCAACTTCCTGTCAGCACCTTCGCCAACAATCCCAAGTGAGAACAAACAGTAAGAGTAGCTGCTGCTTTGATATTTATAGCAACTTGCAAGAATAGCAAGATTATTCCAGGATTCAGGATGTCCCTGTGTCTGGTTCTACTTCTCTCTGAGAGAATGAACAGGACTTGCTAAGCTCTCTTGTGTGTGGAAGAGATAGTCAGCAGCTGGAACTTACACTTTGCATGACAAGTAAAGGAGCATTACGCTTTTGAGTTTTGTCCCAGAAAATACCAAACATGAATACAGTGAACTCAGAACCCTATGAAGAAAACTGAATTATGCTTGCAAGCAACAAAACCCCATATTGCTGAGTCACTCATCATCCAGAAACTCTGGTCTATAATATTGCAGCCTGAATCAAAACTTGTTTTGCCCTGCACAAGAAAAAAAAATCAAAACCAAACAGAAAATAACAGAGATCATACTCTCTTGCCACCTACTCCAAGCCTACCAGCTAAACAGCCATTTACAATGCCCAGTCTCATCGATAACATAGATGACTGAACAGTGTGTGTGCTTAACACAGATGGTTTTTCCATGCATCTTAGAGGCTATGATTAAAGTAATTAGTTTTGCTGTAACAAAGTTATGCATGAAACACCAGCACATGCCCACTGGGCACTTTTCTGAGAGCAATCGAGATATGACAGCCTACATCTGTTCTTCCCCAGCCTCCCATACCTCTGTCTCCTACTTCTTTGCAGCTTGCCTTTGTAGAACAGAGGTGCAAGAAATCTGGATTTCAGTTCTCTCATCTTAAGATCTGACACAAGTGAGACCTCTAAAAGACATCAACATTTTATAGCAAGTGGGTACACTGCTAGATTCTCAAAACCTGAAGAGCTTTTGACAATTTATTCTCCCTTTTGCAGGGAACTGTTGTCTGGCTGGAGGAAGAAAAGAAAACCTGGGTCCAAAGACCAATTACGCACAAAAGCTGTTACTGTTGACTCAATCCAGCTTGAAAAAGAATAAAGAATAAAGACAGGCTTTGCTTTGCTTTTCATGGAAGAAAGCTTCTCTTAGCTCCCACCACTTTAAAAAAAAAAAAAAAACCAAAAAACCACAATTTTTAATCTTATATTTTCACATTGGGATACTCCGCTGCTTACCCTGTGGCGATATATATTCTCTACTACTCTGTATGACAGAAGAGCTGTTGATACCCTCAGGCTTGAGCTATGCTGATGCTCTGCCCTAATTTTCCAACATTGTTAGAGCCCTGACATAAAACCATCAGTTTGAAGTCAAGTCACAAAATAAACTCAGATTTGAGCTGGAAAGCCTGAAGCAGGTACATACTGCAACAGGACAAGCCACAGCTTGTTGAGACACTGATCCATATCTCCTTGAGACTTTCCACTTACTTGGGCACTGGCTGGCCCAGCCCTTAATCCTATAATAATCCCATCCTGCAGCCAATGCTGCAGATAGTGTTCTAGACCCTTCTGAAGGTAAGATATTAAACAACTGAGATAGTAACAAAAAAGATTTTGTATAGTAAGTTTCACAGTACCCTCCCTGAACACAAGCAAACAGCTATATTCAAGATTACAGATAATCATTGGAAACTAGAAGAGAAGTAGTTTAAAGGACAGGCTTTTAAAAACCTCTTCCACCCATTGGCTCCTCCTGCCCCATGCTTGCCCTGCCTTGATGCACCTCCTCGCTGTGGTGCTGCCACCCATTTAACATACCCTACTGAAGCACAGCAATTTCAGACTAGCAAGGATTTTACGTCTTTTCCCCCTTATTACAAAGCACTAAGAAGATTCACAGCCATTGAGTTCCTTAAAAATCCTAGTGAGGAAAGGAGGAAAATCAAGGAAAACAGCTTAGCCAGTATCTCTGAAGTCAGACAGAAGTGTAAAAGCGAGTTTACAAAACGGAAGATGTTTCACAGAAGAGGCCCACAAATAAGCAGGAAAAGCGTGCCACCAACTGCTCCTTTACAAAGCAAAGATGTTGAAAGTAACTGGAAAAGTCCTTTGAGAAAATAAAACTATTTGAAAAGACAAACTAATCATATGTAATCTACAGAAGTACAGTTAGAAAATATATTGTATTTTAAGAGTAAGGAAAGTGTTTCTGCCTGGAAAGTAATAAAGAACAGAGTCCCTTTTTTCAAGTGCAATTCTATCCTCCAAGCTGACCTATGTACTGTACTAACTACTGCCTTTGAAATACAAGTGTTTACATGTATTTGTTTGTTTTAAAAGCACACAAGCCTCAGTGAGTATCCTCTTTTAAACCTAGCTCCCATATCCAATGCAGGAAGGTACTGAGCAAGTTGCTAAATAACTGTATCTGCCTGTGAGTCAGGCTAACTTCTGCCATTTGCACAAGCTGCTACTTAAGCAGTGTCCTCTACGGGCTCCTAGCAGCAACATGCTACACCACCATCAGTGCTGCCCAAAGTCTGCCTATGCAGCAATGAGTCACCTTGCTCCAACAGGGCTTCATCTTGTGCAACTGCAAGACAGCTGGGAGCAAAGTTTTTAGGAGAAAAAGCACTCATTAAGATGACAAAGTTTAAGACTATTATAATGCCAAAACTTTCCGCAGCCTCTGCAGTGCGTAACTTATCATTACTGAAAGCAACATAATCCTCACAAAGGCTTACAAAGAATACTACTACTCAACATAAAGGCAAAGGGTCATCTTTATTTAGCAGGATTTTAAAACAGATTAAATGCCTTGTCACAAAACAGAAGGAGTACACACAAAAATTCTACTGAAGAACTTGTGAACAGTTTCCAGATACTTTGCTTAGCTGCTGAGGTAATTCAGGGTGGGCAGTCATGGAGGAATTTTCTTGTTCTGCTTTGGATTTGCTCACATTCAGTAAGAAGAAAACATCCACAAAACATTCAGAAAGACAAGCTGGCTCTGAAACTCTTGATGTTTTTCACCCAGTATCAGATCAGTAAGGTGCCAATTCTAGCCCACCTTTGGCTCCTTCAAGTATAACATAACAAAAAAGCTTGAATGCGCATTCTGAACATTTCCAGTTCCCTGAGCAATGGCATTTTGAAGCTTCTTTGTCTTTTCAGCATTGGCTTCGACAAGAATTTTTATGAATTTATTAGCAAATGTGAAAAGTTAAAAGGTTGCACTTTAAAGCATCCCTCCAACTTACTCTTTCAGCAGCTGCAAACAAAAGGGTCCTTCTGCAAAACTGCAAGTATCGCCTGTTCTCTTCTGCAGCACTATGACAGTTAAAAGCCCAATTTCTTCTTTGATGTCTAGGATTTCATGTACCTGAAAATAATTTCTCAGTAATTTTCTCTGTAAAGCAGTACCTCATACCTGTCAGCAAGAGACTACTGATTGAATTTTCCAGAGAACCTAAGCTTCTCACACAGCTGCAGGGTGAGCCCTCAAAACACTACCAAGGATATACAGTTTTGAAATACCCCTCAGATCTGCTGAGCCTATTGGAGAGAATTCTCTAGTTTCCTTTCTTTACCAACACACCCAAGTCTGGATGTTTGTAACCCATGGATCTGGCAAGTTTGTCCTAGTTATCTCGTAGATGTTACAAGTCATTTTAATGCTGGCATGTTAGGCTTAAGTGTTTTTTATTAAGGAAAGCCACAAGCTCTATTGATCCAGGAAGACAGTAGTTCAATGGTTTGTATTAGACATTTTCAATGAAACCACAAGGAGTATAAATTCAGTTTTGAAAGGCTACACTTTTCTGTTGAGGCCAGTCTGCTAGAGACAACATACTAGTCACAGCTGATGCACACTAAGCTTCCATACAATCGTTTCAACTAATTCAAGAATACCGTTGATTTTGAGGAAATAGGATGCAATTCTTAATTAACGATCTTCATACAGACTAAAATCTGACAGAAGAAGAAGGGAAGGTGAACTCAAACTAGAATGGGCCAGAAGGTGGGGCAGTACAGTATGAAGTGGGAGACACAAGAGAAGTCCCAGTTTTCAGCACATATCAATTGCCTGCCCATGAAAAAAAACAAACACCTTCCACAACAGAAGCTACAGAGAGTAGGGGCTTAGAGACAATGGAACAAACAAGACGGGAGAAACTAATGCAACCCCAACATAACAATGTCTCAAATTTTTAACAGGGTTGTTGCCAGTGCCTACACCATCTCAACACAAACTTGGGCACACTGGTTCTATTCTTTAGCATGAATTTGGAAGATTGAAGGTACTCATGCTTCCTTATTTCTGTGAACTAGTTTGAGACTTGTACTGTAAACAACAATAATTATTTCCAGCTTGACTTTTACTTGGAGAAGTGGCCAGAGCCCTGAAGAAAGGGTTTTAAATTCTTAACTGCAATAGTAAAGTTATAACATACAACAGACTTTGTGAAAATTCTGTCTTAATTCGTTGCAGCCTAATTAGATGTTGCAGCTTTAAACTGTATGAATGATGACATATAACCAGATTTATTGCAACACTGACAGGACAAGAAATAGCTGCAATTTGCTATTCTGTTTACTTACACTGCCTTATGGCTAAGCTGCCTCTTTAAAAACCAGTATGTTATTGACACAGGTATTGTTTAACTTCTGTGATTCACTGTTTGCCTAAATAAGTCACTTTAAAAAGTAGCTTTTGGCATGGTGCCATAGACACCAAGTCCAAGTAGATGTGCATTACACAGATCACCGACCTGAATCTACTGATACTCTTACAATCTTGCCCGTCAATCCAGCTGTCAGGCAAGCTCATTAAATCCCAGATATGAAGCACACAGAATTTTAGTTGAGGAAAGAAGTCACAGAGCTTTAAAAATGGCCATTTAAAAACTTCCACCATTAACTTTCCTCAAAAACAATGAAAAACTATTTCTGTTTCTCTGAGACTTGATACAAAAATCCAAATCAAAACTTTGCTCCTTTAAGGTAGGCTGCATGCCACATCCAAAAGGCAATTTAACCAGTTGACTCCTACTACTTAAGCACCTCAAACCAATTAATTTGTGCAATGATTCATTTCTTAAAGACCGTTTCAAGTTTTACCTTGTTGCATTTCAACTTTTAACTGTAATTTTAAGCCAGATTTAAACAACTGTAAGCCTTATATTACAACCTTATGAACATATTACCTGTCACATAAAAACTACTATCAAAAAGTTGTCACAATGGTATTGCTACATAAAAATCACCACACTGATTTTTATGCAACTATGACACCACTGGGTTTGCCACTTGTCAAGAGATTTAAAATGTTTAAATAGATATGCACTTCATGAACTTGAGCCTCAGAATACTTAACTTCACAAACCCATCTCGTGTTCTTTAATAATGGTTTCTCAAATACATACCAAACCATGGATTTCAATTGTGGATTTCTTTAGATTTTAGATCAGATGGCAGACCTGGATTACCAACTCTGCATGTGATCTGATACTCCACAGCTACATCAGGATGTAGCAGTACACATTAATTGTTCCTTTACTAATGGAAAAGCAGAAACTAGATTTGACTGCGGGAGCTGTTTTAAATACTCTCCTTTTTTAGGGGGAAGAGGCTTCCCATCAGCATCTTAAAGAGTCTGTAGACAGGGACTAAAAATGCAGCTTCTCCTGGGTCTACCTGGATTTTGTACCACAAAAGTGAAATAAAACAAAATCCAGTGAGGTGGCAAGCCCAGAAGTTACGGGTGTTAGCAGGAAGTTACTACAGCACCAAAATGATGGAAGAGATGGACTTACACATAATTTATTATTCCTACCTTCCAAATACTTAGAGACTTTCTCCATTCGAACTGCCATATGGTAAAGAGAATGAACAGAAAGATGCAACGTTTAGCTTTAAAATCATTTCCAGAAAACAAGCCCCCAAAAATCTGGAGTTGTGCTTATTAGTAATATAAAGGAAGTTATTTGTCCGAACCTGAGGTTAGGTCAGATCCTCTGTTCTTTTTATCTTCTACTATTTCATAGAACGGGCCTATTACTTGTAGTAATTCTTCAACCGTGTCCGTCATTGGCATACTCTCAAGAATCTGCACAAGTCCAAAATATGAAGCATCTTATGAAACATATGAACAGCATTTCATGATTCATTCATTTCAACTGATGTTAGAAACTGCTGGTCATTGTACAACATTTCACTGAATCACCACATTATTCTGATTTTCTTTTTTTTATTAAAGGAAAACAACATAAAATTAATCTGCCACACATGAATCCAAACTAGCTATATTAGCTTTTCTTAGGTGAAGAGAAGATGGCAGAGCTAATGCGTTTGCCAACAGAATACAGCAAAACTGGGATGATACAAAGACAGAAAAGCAAACCAGAACCAAGAGCAGCAAACTAGAACCAAGTTCTGCTCTTGAAGTCACTTGGACCTCTTACTTTAATAAAAATTCCTTTAAGTTAAAAAACCCGATACCTTCAATCATCTGACAGGAATACAAAATCTTACATCTAAAGTAGATTAAATAGAAGAGATTTAATAAGGATTATTTTAAAAGCATATCTTCCAACACAAAACATTCTATGATCCTATGATATTATTGTCCAATTCTATTTTAAAGTACTTTTAACCAAACTTTTTGCCAATAGCTTTGTTCCTCCTTTATTCTCTTTTTATTATTATTTTTAAAGAGGTAATAGCTATAGGAAGAGACTCTGTAGAAGCAAATACAGTACACCCCCTCCTCCAGAAGAGCACCAAGAAAGCAACAGATGGAGATACAAGTTGCCACAGAACATGCTGCTCAAACACACCAAGCATATCACTAAGCAGAAGAAGCAAAAGCTACAGCATTACTTCACAAAGCAGGAGTGCCAGGCACGCTAAGTCAACAGGTAACAAGTCAACACTTGCAAACCAATCCAGGATACCAAGAGACAATAACATTATCAATCTGCAGTTTCATTGCCACTTCTCTGATCTATTCAGTGTATATAATTCGTTCTCTATTTTTCAGAGAGAAATGCTCTGTGCTGAGACACTGAGCTGGATACAAACAGGAGCCAGGGCAGTTCTGTGATTTTAACTAGTTATTTTTTCTTACTTGAATAACATTGAGAGAAACAAGAAGCTTATTCTAGAATAACACTTGTATTTGCTATGTATTTACTTCTATAGTCTGCACTGTAAATTGTTTCATACATGTTATTTCCATGATGCCCACAAATAACTGCTCTTCGTCTAACCACACTTCAATATAATCTTGGAGCAATTCTTTGAGCCTTACCACACAGTTTCTGCTAGAGTTTTGTAATTGCTAGCTTCTAGGTGAGCAAGAAAAAGAGCAAATACTTCCACAAACAAAACCAGTTGCTTACTTATATAGCCACTAGGCATAATATGCAATCTTAAAATTTGAAAGTCCTTATTACTGTTCTCTTTGGATGTCAGACAATATATATATGAAGACGTTTTAAATTAAAAACACCATATAGTCTTAACTCTTCTTTATGCCAAGGTATCACTCATTTTTAATATAAAATGAACCAAGATATCTGAAATGTAAATCAATTAAACAGCATTTCAATATCAAATTTCAGAAATGCTACTTGGAAGTTAAATTAACCTTAAACAAAATCCACCTGAGCTCTTAGCTAAGACCAAGACACATTTGGTCATCTCCCACCAGCACCTCAAAACCTCACCTAGACGCATTCCTCAACAGCTGCCATTTTCAAGGCTATCACATGAAGGGAAAAAACTAGCCAAAAAAAATAAATCCCACAAACAAGTTTATAATAAAAAGTATTTTGTGACAGGATCATTTTAAGCATGTGTAGCCCAACCATGATGTGCAAATGGTAGGGACATGCCCAAGGGGCAGGGGGGAAATATGACAATCGTATACACCCTTAAACACAGTCCTGTATTATCAGTATACAAGTGGGGTTTTGCCCCCTTAGACACTGATACCTATGCAGCAACAGCAGAACGCCCACAGTAACACCGCAAGGATTAGTGCAGTATGTGCTGATAAAACAACCCAGTGGATCCATTTGAAATGCACTTCCATGGACATTTCAAGTAGAATCAATTGGGTTGGAAAAGCTGAAGCTAGTATTACCCGCGTGAGAGCTGAAACAGCACCACAGCAGGGTAAACAGATTCCCCAGTTTCAAAGCGGAGTGAGCCAAGAAGCCATTTACTCTCCAGTCCCTACATATAACCTGTTCAGAGGCGGAATATTTGTGCTTTATTAGGGTCAACTGAGTACACTTCCTCACAGGAGGCTTCCAAGAAGGCTTTTTTACAACAAACATTGCAGTTTCACTTAAGTTTTAATGTCCTGACAAAATCAATGCAATGCAATGAGCTGCACCAAAAAAATAAGGTTCTCTACTTATTAATGCATTTTGAGCCGAAGATTTAAAGTAAAGTACTAAATCTTGTAGTACACATTCAAACAGAACTACTAAAATTTAGTGGGATTTTTGACCAGATGAATATTTGTCTTTCTGTGTTTTTTGGCGTTATTTCTCATTTTAAAGCAACTACATTAACACCACTGGGAACTAAATTATCAAAATTGCAAACAGGAAGAAGAACAGTAGTCAGGCTCCATTTCCATGCCTAGTAGAAGTTTTTGTTGTATAATCATTAGACATGTTAAGAGATCAATGTCAAGATAGTGGCCCAGGAGAAAAGCAAGTGTCTTTGGAGTAGAACTTACATTTCCCCCCTGATGCTAACCTCATTACAATAATACATTACAATGATACTTTTATCTGGATTGACAGTAAACAATCTTTAAACTGGAAAGGCCACCTAGAAGAGCTTCAGTGAAAATACTGCAGTGAAGAGTTAGTTAATAAAAGACAGTTACTTTAATTCTGAATGTTTATTTCAGCTAATGCTGCAGTTCCTGCTTAATAACTATGACTGTTTGCATTACACATCTGTTCCAAAAAGGACAGGCCAAACTACTCAGTTGCAATCACATATATGCATGTATATAATAATTAGAACTATTATATACAAGGAACAGTTTCATGACAAGTACAGAAAATTCAGGTTGCTGAGTTCTTCTTGGAAAAAGTAATTAAAAAAATAAATCAAAGATTACCCATTTGGTTATACTCATGCCTCCAGTCATGACAGTGAGACTCTTGATCCTGAAGTCCTTCTGGAAGGCTGTTTTTTCCTTTCTAAGCTAAGGATCAATTACCTCTCTCTCAACTCTAAGAGCTGAGGCAGTTTGCAGGAAATCAACTTTTCTTTTGTTGTACTTTAAGTCCCACTGTTTACCCCACTGCTCCCTTTACCATGATTTACCTTTCTTTAGCTCTTTCATTTAAGCTTCCTATCAGCTAGAGCTCTCCTGTTTCTCTGAAAACAACTAAAATTCTACAGCTTTGGAAGGAGCTACCCAATTTTCTTCTCCCTGTGGGCCAGACAGCATAGTACTGAAACATAATGGTTCACATAAGGAATAACTCATTTGGAGCTTTGACAGTAGCAGTCAGCAAGAACCCCCTCATGTTCCCTAATTTATTGCTGGAATATTTGTTCTAGAAGATCCCTCCCACTCATTAATAAACTTACCTTTTTCATTTCTTCAACATAGGCTATCATGGCTTCTTCTTTGGACATGTCTCCCAAGGCACTCCAAGCATCCCTAGGAAAGAAAGCCGCATACATCTTCACTATCTCCAGGGCCTACTGGATTTTTTTTAGGCCTGGCCTTAAGTAGGTCAGTTACGTAATGCCCAAAGTTCCTCTGATACAAGTAAAATGCAACAACAATTCACATTTTTAAGTCCAAGTATATAATTTGTGAGGATAATCACATAGTGGTACATCAACAGAGATGCAACAAACTGAACAGCCTAGGGATTGAAGAGCTCCTCTCTAACCAACTATCATCTTGTACACGGTAAGCTGTTAACAAGCCCAGATACAGGACACACACATTTCCCTTTTGATCAACTGGATTTTTTTAAGACTCTCTGCTGCAGAAAAAGAGCAGGCACAGACACTTCAGCCACCACTTGCAAACGGCTGTCAGCAAGTTAGAACAGTTTAGCCCTCGTTCCCAGTTACCACAGTAGCTACTTATGACCTAAAAAATCTCCTGCTCTCCAAGTCTGCAACACAGAAAGCTCAAATCCGATTTATCTGTATTGCACAAGGAATATGTCAGAACAGAGACTGGAATAAAACATTTCCATACTCAGTCTTGCACTTGATTTGTCACTCTCCCTCCCTCTTGCCAAAGTATTTGTCCCACTTAGAGCAAAACTCCAAGGTTGGTGGCTCATGTTTCAGCTACAACCAGCCAGGTTCCAGGAAGCTTACTGCCCTAGTCCTCTACAAAGACAGACCCTTTAACTTGACCTGGGGAAGAAAGGAAGGCAAGAAAAAGGGGTGGGGAGGACAGCTGGGTGAGGAGGACAGCTGGGTGAGGGAAGTCAAACAAATCATTTCACAGACCCCAAGACAAGATAACCATGACCATAAAGACAGCAGTGATACTTCCAGGATAAGTCTTTACTAAAATATAATAAGTGAAGCATTCAGGTGGCTTTTCAAACAGATCTCAGCAATCTGGTGCATCAAAAGCTTCTCAGCACAAGGAAAACACAGTGTGAAGCCCTACCACTGAGCTACCACAGAAAGACAAACAAACCAGACAAACCAGACCTCTTCCCAGGAGCTTGAAGCTATATTATTTGCTGTCAATGAGCTCACACTTATTTCAGGCTCACATGACACATGAAAACTAGAGAAGGAAGAATTCCAGACTCATCTACATCACTCATTCTGCAGAGCACCTACAATTTCATTCTACAACATGGGATAAACATGCAGAAATACTGTGATGGTGCTTGCCCAAGCAAAACCTGCCCACCTGCAGAACCCAAGGGACTGTTCTCACCTGCAGCTCTGAGAAATTATAAGTTATCTGGGCAAGAAAGTTGTAACACAAGACAGAATATTAATTCAAGCATCAAAGGTTGTGGTCATTCTTTAAGAGAGAAATAAACTCACTACACACTTTCTCCAAGTGCCACTCTGCTAAATATCTCCACTTGAAGCATTAACAGAAAACCAAAACACCCCCCCCAAACACAAACAGAAAAGAAAACCAAAACCCCTCCCACACCAAAAACCCCACAAACAAACAACACCACAAAACAATAACTCAAGAAAAGTTACCATTTATATCTACCAATCGGATCCCAAAATCCAGGTCGTGGAATGTTACAGGGTCCTTGGGTTGCTTGCTTATAAAAGCTATAGAACTTGAGCATCATTTCATTCGTTGGCTGGAATGAACCTAGTGAAGGCATTTTGAAATACAATTAAATTGTAATCAAGAATATTCACAAGTATTTTACAAGCTTAGCTTTTCTGTGAGAAAATAGCCTGCAGTTTGTTACAGCCTGAGTCACAGCAGTGCAATTTAAGTCAAAGATGAAGCTTTCACTTCATCTACCATGAATCAGCACCACTATTTACTTCACAAACAGCAAGTTGCAGATTGAGTTTAGGGGACTATAACCTTTACTGCTCCTAAGGTCAGAATCCACAATTAAAATAAAAAGAGAGTAGTAAGTACCACGAAGCAAGTGTCCTTTCACTCAGTTTAAAGGGATGTGTAAAAAAAAGTATCTTGTAAGTCATTTTACTGTTACAAACAGAAACTTATGGAAAGACTCCAGAACTTTAAACAAACTAACAACAAAACAAACCCAAACCACAGCCTTCTACCGTGCTTTTATTATTTGGGGTTTGATAGCACTTTCAGTAACAGTTCCACTTCCCACTTTTTTCTCTTCTTCCTTTGTGGAACACACTTGTGTAGAGGTAGAAGACGTAGATACAAAACTCTAACAGCTAGCAGGGAAGATACATAATCAGTCCATTAAATCAAATACTTTCAGGTTCAGTTCTACTAATTGGGAGAAATTTACAGTGACCTTTACCCTTCATACCTCAACAAACCCAGTTTTACTTCCACCAGAATAATGACGTACCCAACAACCAACTTTTATTATTATTATTATCTTCATTACTCTTATCAAAAAGACATTGATTGTTTTGCTTTTCAGTTAACTCTTTCAGCAGAGGACACTCCTGGTAACAGCTCTGAACCGGTCAAACCAACTTGAGGCTTTCACGAAGGCTGAGACCCTTCCCCTGCGCTCCCCGCACCGCACCCGGGCAGCTGACAGCCCCCTCTTCCGGGCACCCACGAGGGCCCTGAAGCCCCCGAGCCGGGGTTTCTTCAAGGAGAGACGGGCGCAGCTCTCAGACCGAGGTTTCCAAGCCGCCACCTCCTGACAGGCACCCGGCGGCCCTGCTGCCCTAGCCTGAGCCGCCTGGCGGGGAGGGCCGCGCCGCCGCCCCTATCCCGGAGGAAGCAGGAGACGGGGCTCACCGCTCCCGGGCTCCGCCCGCCGCGCAAGTGCCAGCCGGGCGGCCAGGCCCGCGCCGGTGCCCCGGCCGCCCCCCGCCGCACGTACCATTTTTGGGCAGGCTCTGTATCACCTTCACGGCCGCCTCGAACCTGGTGGCGTGCACGGAGCCGGTCTCCGCCATGTCCCCGTCCTGTCCGCTCACCGCCCGCCGCCTCCTGCTGCTGCTCGGCCGCCGGGCCCCTTGCGGTGGGCCGGGCTCAGCTCTGCCTTCCTCGCCGCGGCACCTGCAGCCGACTGCACGGGAGAGTGGCTGAGCCGCGCCGGGCCATACGCAACCAGCCCCCGGCGACAGCTGGGAGGAACACCCGGCCCCAGCCGCAACCGGCCCCCGCCCCGATCCCCCAGCCCTCCTCCTCCGGCATGCCCGGCCCTGCCCGGCCCGCCCCTCGGCCCGGCCTCGCCCCACGGAGCGCGTCCCGCAACACCCCCAGCCCAAAGGAAAACCCTCCCTACCTCAGCCCGGCTTCAGGCGCCCATGTTATGCCTCCGGTCGCTGCGCCTTTCCCCTCCGCTCGCACCACCCTAAGGCCGCCATGGGCACGCCGGGAAACGTAGTCCGCCCGCCACGCCCTTCGGCAGCCCGGCAGGCCCACACTGGTGTCCCCGCGACCCGCGCCTTCTGTTCCTCCCGCCACCATCTCAGGCCTCTGCCCTAGGGCAGCTGCTAGCCGCAGAGGGCAAGGGCGGCTAAGCCGAGGCCGAGGAGAGGCCCCTGTGCCAGCCTGTGCCAGCGGGCCTCTCAGATCTGCTCTGGGCAGTAGCGGGTTCAGTCCTGGGGACCGAGAGTCGTTGGAGTGCCGTTGGAGTGCTGATCCCAGGGAGTGCCTCCCGTGTGCGCTGAGGGAACAGTTCTCTGTTTATTTTTTTCATTTTTCCCTTGGTTTTTTTTTGTGTTGTTTTTATTTTTTCCTGCTTCCTTCTTCTAGCTACACTTTCCCTTCCCTGCTTATAATCTATAATTACATTTCAAATCGTGCCGTATTCCACCCATTCTTTGGACCTCAGTTATCCTCGGAGATCCCTCACCACCCTGGCAGTCTCCTTTGCTGCTTCCTCTTCCCCTTACAGCGTATTACCTACACCTAGTTCCATGCAATTCACTTAAATTACCACTGCAGCCACGTATTTCTGCAATAGCTTTAATGACTCCTATTTACATTAAAATGTTAGGTGTAAGATTTGAAAAGCTGAGAACCTGGGGAGTAACTATTTCCATGGTATTCAGAGATGAGGGTGAATACCAGCACAGTACCACCAGCTAGCTCAGTAGCGAAATAAATGAATGGCCTTATTCAAAAGCACTGCGCATCCAGCACTCTGCAAAGTCAAACAAAAGTATGCTAAACCAACTGCTTTTGTAGCAAGTGGAATAATTTACCCAGTGAGCACCAGGATGAATTAATAGCCCCTTTGAATAGAATCGAGTACAAAATCTTGGCATTTGAGTCAGTTCATTTATCTAGTACAAAATAAATATATTTTCAATTCCTCTGAAGACAGTTGTGTGCTCACAGTAGATGTCCTCTGGTGGGAAAGAAAAGCTCCAGAGAGAGGGAATTAGAGCAGCTCAGCCCCTGCTCTGCTGAGCTAGTACATTCCACAAGGTCAGCAGCCAGCTGGCCAGGGGAGAGATTTGCTGGAGAGAAGCTGACACTTCCAGAGGTGTTCAAATAGGATTCCCCACACCGGGCGAATGATGAGCTCGTGTTATGAACACCACTCATGTGAATGTTACAGATGAATGTATCTGAATTTCTGAGTGCTGGATTTCTAAAGCTCTTGTCAGCTCTGTACTAAGAGCTATCATCTTTTTTATCCATGAAAGTAGGAACGACAGAAGCTCAGATCAAAGGGAACTGGGGTTTTGAAGATACGTGGGTCTCTGTATAAATATGAATTCTTTGAGCATGTAAGCAGTTAATTGCAAAAAAGTGATAAAAAAATTAAGGGCCTCTTGTGGTGCCAGCTGATGTGTAAATTCTATTTACTTGAAAAAATCTATAATGATATTTGCCATTTTAACTGTTTTAAGAGAAATGCAGCCTGCATTTTTATAATGAATGTTCCCAGACACTGGGAGTAGGCTTTAGAAGAGATGCAAATGACAACCTATTTAATGGCTGTACACAGAAAAAGAAGCTGTCCTCTTTGCACTGAAGATGTGTAAGAGTGTGAGATCTTCAGATCCAGAATGAGGCACTTGAAGTAACCCAAGATAATTAGTACCATCGTGCCCTGAGACAAGTAAGAAATAGTAAACGAGAGGCAAATTTTGTGCACTGGTGAGCCTGTGAGAACATATAATGAATGATTAGTTAATTTAAATGCTCACATATAATACTAATTAGCATTGCTATGTGTACATTTTGCATACTCACCGCAGTGACTTCCATATAGGGTTAACAGTAATCAAATGTGGAGTACAAGTAATAAAGGAGACCCTCCCATCTGTTTCAGGAATGGATCTGCAGCTTTATCTCAAGCTGAGCATCTAGACTCCATTTGTTAGCGAACAAACTCATATGATGTTTCTCTGTTTTCTGCTGAGTACCTATTTGGAATGGCCACTAGCTTGTAAAATCTAATTATAAGCTATATGTTGAACTGGGCTGTGTTTCTGTTGATCTTACAAGAGCAGTGTCCAAAGCAATCAACCATAAGTATGACCAGCTCTTACTTCCCGTATATTGGTTTTGATCCAATGTATGAGAAGCTGAACATTGGGAACTTTGATAGACTGACCAGCAATGCTTGTCAGTTGAGATGCGAGAGAGGAGACCATGGTACTCTGCTACCAGCATGATTTGCAGTGAGTGAAGCATGTGGCACTTAACATGTCTGAGTGCTTTGCTGTCCTCACACTTTTCTTCACATGGTGTTTCACAAACTACTTATGAAGAGCCTATAAACTGCTAATATGAGGCATTCCTGGCAATGCTGAGACACACAAAATCTCATATGGAAGCATGCTGGAGTAGTCACTGAAGGAGCACAGTTGGAGGATGTCTGGAGAATAGACGGACAAGCTTGATCCTGAGTGTAACCTTGGACCTATCCTTCAGAGATGGATTAGGGATGGTTATTGAGTTTAGTGGTGTTATGACACAGGATTGTCTATCAAATTCTGATGGGTTGAGCTACCTTACATTATGTGTGGTGTGTAAGCTGCCACTGTCCCTTCATGTTGTTCTCATTTGTATCACAAGTCTGCCTTATTTTTCTAGTAGATGTTTCCAGTGCTAAGCTACACCCCAGTTGAGCTTGAAAAGCACCTTCATTATACTTGAGGGACAAAGAAGTCAGTTAAATTATGCAAGTGAAAAGCAGAAACTGTAACCAATTATGCCTATTGCTCCCTCAAGGGTCTGAATCATAGCAGTGTATTTTACAGAAATATTTTAAATGGTTCTCAGGAAAGTAGACCATAGTCTCATATGCATTATGAGCAAGTTCTGTAAGCTACCAGATCCAATAGCATGTAATTTTAGCAAAGCATACTTTTTGAAGTATGTAATCCAGTGGGGAGGGAGAATGAATTATTTAAAACCTAATAGTCATAATTATGAAGAACTGAATTAGCATTACAATTTCTAAGTCAAATCTCCATGCTGATGAAGAGCACAAAGATGTTGTCTAAGTAGGGTAGAGCTTTTCACAAGTAGTTTTCTACATTGTTTACAGTATAAAATCTAATGTATCAAATTGCACTTACTTTCAGAACTTTTTAATGAAATCATGAAGGATATTTGTGTCAAAATCAACAGTTCTGGAGAAAGAGAACTATTTACCTGCCATGAATATGGCAAAACCCAGCAGCTGAAGTTTGCCCACCTATGTAGGCCAATCCCTGTTCTTCAGGGAAAGCCCTCTGGGCAAAGGACTAGTCTGACACAACCAAGAATGCTTTGGGGGATGGAAGTTTCCTTCTGAGGTTCAGATGCACCCCTTAATAACTTGTCTAGAAGTACCGACTCATTTCACAGTTGGGGATTAAGTAGTGGAATTATTTTTAACCATTATTAACAGCAGCTGCTTTGCCTAAGGATTAGGCTCCATGTTGTCAAAGGCGTTAAAGGTAGTATATCCCATTTCAAACCTCTTTTGATCTATTTGATTCAGAAATCTCAGGTCTTTCAGGAATCAATATTTTGAGCCTCACTTTTGTTTCCCCCCACACCTCCCCACTTCTCCCATATTTCAAAAAAGAAGGTGCAGTAACAAATGTGTATGTGTAGATGCGTTTCATAAAATGCCCTTTGAAGAACAGAATATGATCATACTTCCAAAGACACTTAGCAGCACTTGACATTGCATTGAACTATACAGTACTTATGAAGTCAAAACCTTTTACAGGTTTATATCTGTGTAGGTCTAAAGGATAATGCAATGCCATATTGTCTTGAGCCCCTCTGTTTTCCTCTAAGCTTACTATTCATTTCTTTGATGAATTTTTTAATAAAGTTCCTTTTCCTCACTGCCTGAAGGTATTATTTTTTGTAGAGCCAGCAGATAGTTATAAGAGAATTGCTCAGATTTTACATATTCTGTAATAACATTTAAAGAATGTTGTTCCCTTACACAGCCATGAACTGCGCTTTGAGAAGTATCAAAGTATTCGTCTTGCAGCAATGACAAACTGTCTTATTATAAACAACAACAGCAGCAGACAGCCCACAAGTACTTATTATTTTCCCTTCAGTAAAAAATACAGTACCTGTAGGTCAAATTGTGCTGTCCTTTACAGTGATACAAATTTAGTTACTTGGTTGATTTGGGGATATTTATGGTGTTACACATTTTCATAATGCAAATGAGCAGAATTTGACTCTGCAAGGCCTAGCTATGTCTGATACATTATTTCTGTTTCAGTATTTGTGCTTCTTCACAGCTACTGCTGCTGAAGTTTGAGAAGCCTATCCTTGTGTAATACGCCTCTTGGGAACAGCAAACAAAATAGTGTGACTGTATCACATTAATGTGCTTATGCAATGGCATATTTATAGCCAAACAGCTCTTGTGATTTTTTTTCAGTATCTGTAAGGGAAAAATACAAACCATCTTTAGTTTATGTGTGCTCGTTTAAAATTCTATCAAGGAAGGATATTATTCTTTCTAGCAAATCTGAAAAATGACTTTGTGGAAATGTTTTCATGACACGCGTTTACCACTGTGCGAAACCTGGAATATAACTGGCACAGATAACTGAACTTAGACATTTTCAGGCCTGTGTTTATCATTTTGAATACTTATTCAGGCAGAAAATACAAGTCTGTGGCTTTGGTCAATGGGTTTCAACAACCTAATCTAACAAATTAGGGATGATTTACAGGAGTGGGTTCTCCAACAAAGAGGCTCTCAGAAGGATTTAAGACTGTGTTTAACTGGGTGTCTCAGCACTCAACCACCCAGCTTTGTTCATATATGAGTCTTAGTAAAAAAATCAGACTTCCTTAGAAGCCAGTACCAGCTAGACACTTTTTCCAGCTATAAACCACAGCTTTTTCACTCTTATATTCAGGTCAGGCCTGATACCGGACATTATCCAGGAAAGTTTATCTGGGAAGCTTTATTGAGGAATAAGTTTGACATTAGGGAGCTGTTTCAGTTTATACTATTAGGACATTTCTGCTCCACTGAAATAAAGAAGTCATCTCTGCTTCAGTTTTTGGGTAATAAGGCCTCTTTGTTTCACTCAGGGGAGGGACACAGGTGAACTACAGCATCATACCACACCTCAAGATCTGTACCTCCTGGGTACCAAGATCAAAAACCTCCTGGGTTTTGCCAGTTAAAACAGAAAAATAATTCTTAGGCTGAGAACTCTTAACCAGAAAATTATTGGATGAGTAAATGGTGGGGATGAAAAATTAGGACATTAAGTGTCTTAAGTGTGGTTTTTTACTTGCCTTTGCACTAAAATGTTCTGGTTACTATAACACAGGGTTAAGCGTAAGAAGCTTAATATCAAAGCTGCTGGAAAGGTTAATGAGGAAAAACAGCTGTCAGTTCTTGTTCCCCCCAAAATAGGAAAATAAAATAAAAATCAAAGAACCTGCTGAGTAGTTTTCTAAGTAAATTACTCTTATTAAAAAAAAAAAACAAACCAACAAACAACAACCCAAGAAACACAATTGAAGCTGTATGAAATAAAAATTACCATTGAATCCACAGAAGCCTTTCAATGTACCTAAACAGATGTGTTTAAAGGTCAAGTCACTTTGCTGCAGATAAATGCAGCCCTAAACTAAGCAGGGAGCTGTGCAGCCACATCACTGTGACAACAGTTACATTGGAGTCTGTTTGTCACACTGAGTAATCTAACAAGAGGGCAGAGGGCACTTTTGGGAGGCACTGTAAGTCTTCAACCAAAGGTGTACTCATTAAAGAGCCCAAGTCTGCAGTGTCAAATAGATCACTTAAAACATCTTGAAATTGAATCAAATGTTAGTACTGCATTTTGCCCTACAAACACAAAAATATGCCCTATTTTTTCTATTTGTTTGCTTATCTTTTATTAGCAGGTTTTAATCTTTCTGTAGCTTTGTTTGCTGGATTACAGAGATCACTATTATCCTCCTGAAGGGTTCTCTAACAATCCTACGAACTATTAGAAATAGAAATCAAGCAACCCCTTGATTTCCTTGATATAAAATTGGTTTCAGTGATGCTTCCACTCCAGTGAATTAATTCCTTCATTCTCACGTCTTTCCAATTTTTGAATCTGTTTTGAATCACAGATACTACTGCTAGGTACAATGCTATAGGAATACTTGTATTAATGTCAGGGGCAATAGAGAATTGAAGTACTGCCTTCTCCAGGTGCAATATTCTCATTGGAAGATCAGAACTAATTGATTCTTGGATGTAGAGGTAGATGAGGACCTCAAAGCACAGGCTTCTCATATCCTACTTGTAGCTGAAGACCCACGTTCTAAGTGGGTACTCAAAGCTTTTGTTCAGAGTGATGAAACGGTAGTTGGTTATACTCAGTTACACTGTTTTTGCAAATAGCTTATCAGGTGATTCTGTCATGTCAGTCTGTTCTTTTGTCACTCTCCTCATCACTGTACTCTGCAAATTTTATCAGCAGTGATTTTATTGCTTTCTTGTAGGTTATTCAAAATAAGTTAGCAAGATGTCAAGATTGGTACAGCCTTTATGATGACATTTAAAGGCTGACAGCCATTTTTTCATTTAATTTGCACCATAATGATTTTCTATTACAATAATAATTTATTTTTAATATTTTATTGTAGTTTCTCAATCAAAATTCTATGTAGATATATATTTTACAGAAGTATAGAAACATTTCTAAAACACAGTTACATTTATCTATCAAACTTATATTCTCATGGAAAAGGATATTATTATATTCATATATTCAGGATAAGGTTATATTGAATATATGTATACTTCTCCATACATTACTATTGATTTGCATTAATTAAATTATCCTTCTTTAATTCTTTCTTAATGGAATCTCCTATCAGTCATTCTGTCATATACTTGGGATCACTATTAAGTTGATAAGACTACAATACCAATATATCTTTTTTTCAAGATTGGCATGACCTTTTCTTTGTTTCAGTGCTCTGGAACTTCTCTAATATTTGAAAACTGACTGAAATGAATATTCACCCTCCATAATGCTCTTTGCTGGCTCATTTAAAACTCTTGGGTGTGATTAACTTGTACATGCTGATTTGAGATCATCTAAATTTAGAACCTGCAGAGAACGAAATCTCCCTTGATTTCCATTTTAATGTAAATAAAAAATTGGGCTTTAAACACTGTGATTAGAGATGTGTTTTAGTTGCTCTGTTCAGTCTTCTGGTGTTTTGCTGTTTCAGTGTCTGTTTGAGATCCTGCAGGTGGAATTCAGGCCTCTGAATTTCTAAAGATTCGTTTTTTAAAAAGGGAGCTACACATTTCTTTGCAGGTTAGCTTTGACTTGTATGAACCCTTGGGATAAATGTCAGCTCCCCCAGCAAATAATGCATTATAAGCAGCTCAATCCTGTTTCTAACCTTTGCAGGAGGGTGTTATTGTTTGGTTTTCACTTAACTTGGGCATGCATTCTCACTCTTTTGCATGGTAGTTCTGGGGGAAAAAGCTTTAAAAACTAAAGCTTTTGATTAGTAGGGTTGTCTATCACAACATCTCAACTTCTATGTCATGATAAATGTAATGTGGACACTATTTACTGACTTCCTTTTCCCAAGACTTCTAAAAATATTGAAATCTTTGGAGAAAGTACACAAACATATTTCAGTTTTATGATAGAGGAAACAATGCAATGACCATCTATATACAAATATATTTGTACATACGTAACATATAAAGTAGTGATGTGATATACAACATTGATAAATACATTATAAGCTGTTGGTAAAAGCAATATATTAGTTGCAAACAGATGAAAGGAAGCCACTCAAGAGGCTGTTTCTCCCTGGATTAGGTGGGTTGTGCTGTGGCTCACATGGTAGGGGGGTGCTCTCTTGGATGCAGAAGCCTTCCAACCCCACTCCCACCACAGATGCCCCTTTTTTCTGCATAAGCAACTCCAAATCTGCACTGGGGGCAGAGGAAGGTACAAGAGACATTCACAATAAAGAGAGTAAACCACTGTAACCACAGCCCAAATACATATATTTTGAAGACAAAACAGCAGTAGCACTAGGTCTGCGATTATACACGTGTTCAAGCTCAACATCCTGAGCATCCACTGATTTCGCAATAGTAAAATTAATTCCTGTGTACATTTACAAGATGGAGCCCTTGGCTGCCAGGAATTCTGGCCTTGTGTTTTATTTCTGCCACCTGCCCTTACCCTTATTTACTGACTCCGATTTGCATTCACAATAGGACTCACAGATGGATATTTTCTCATCATTGTGAAAGAGTTCCATGTTTGCTGGATGCTGTCATCTGCATCACTAAAGTATCACTGTAGTGCATTTAATTAAAGAATCTCTGACATACCTGGTATAGGGAATCGATAACAGAATAAAGATGTGCAAAAAATGATAAAACTATTACATTTTTACCTCAGGTATTAAAAATATGAAGTGGTCTCACATGTCTTGAAATGAGAAATGTGGTAGTACATAGAAGCAGGATAAGTCCCCAAATCAATGGATTTGGATGGTTTACATTATTGAAAAGGAGTTGGAAATTACTTGAGAAAACACATTTAAAACAGTTGCATTAAAAGTAAATAAAGACTCATGCCCACCCTAGGAAGCAGCTCTGTGATGCCTGTTCAGTTATTCCAAATAGACCAGCTTTACTTCCTCTAGTCTGCATCTCCTTCTCATGTGCCTCAAATTATGTGCTTCTTGGTGGGGCCCATCATGTTCAGAACAGTTTGTTAACACACAGAAGCTTTTTAAAACGCATACCACGTGTGCACAGAAGGTCTCTATTTATCAGATTAGCTCACAGATCAGACACCATTCAAAAGAGCAGAATGGTGCTAGAACAAGGATGTACTGAAACCGAATTCCCCCTTCAGTCAAAGGCTGACACAGACACAAATGACTAATTTTCAAGTTTTACTCCAATAATTACGAATTTAAATAATTTAAAAACTCTTTTTGTGAACACAGGCTGCATTCACACATTCCCAAACACCTACTTCCAAGACAGCTGAAAAGGTGACCATCTCCTGTACATCCACAGATGCTGACTGCTGCTCCTGTGATCTGCCTCTGGAACCGCTCTCATAAATGCTCTTCTACTCATTTCAGACAGAGTAAACCAGGTTCAGTTTAACAGTTTAAACGTGCTGACCAAGTCCTTGCTATGGATTTTTCTTGGTGGGGCTGTTTGGAACTGGCCAAGCCATGGCTACAAAACCATGCCAGCACAAGCCTCTGGCATGGATGCAGATGACTTAGCAGTGCTCCATGGTCATGGCACAGTTGGTATTGTCACTGGGGTTGATTAGCACCATCCTGTAGTCAATAACGAGTCTCCCACAGCTGAGCTGAAGCACTTTGGCACTACAGTAACAGGTATTACTGTCCAGCTGGAACACACTTTTTGTTTTATTGGTGCTTTAGTAGACATGCTCATTCATTCACACCCACACAGAAGTCAGGTGTGTCTTAAACATCTAAAGGTAGGTAGATAGGATCAATTCTTTCACCCCTCTGTGACATAGTTCCATTCATGTAATGTGGCCCTCCCTCGATAATAGACATGCATTCATGTAATGTGGCCCTCCCTCAATAATAGACATGGCAGTATGTTTTATGGTAAACAAATTTCTATCCTTTCCTTTCTACAAGGGTGATGTTGAGAAATGGTTGAGCAAAACCAAATAACTTTAATTGGTAGGAGAAGATATGCTTAATTATCCAGGATTAATTATTGAGTAATATAATCAAATATCAAAACAGATTTTTAAATGTCAGGAATAGTGAGAAGGAAGAAATACTAATCACACCAACCCTCCAGGTAGAATCAGAGACTTATATATTGCCCTTGGGTCCTGAATTTATAAATCTCTTCTTATTAACCAACAGAGAAGGTTAAGAAATATGAGTTATATTGAATACAGTTTGCAGTTTTAGCCACTATCATGTAAAACAACTGGTGTATTGCTGTAATAAATAAATACATGCCAAGTGATCACAAAAGATGTTATTTCACTGTTTTGATTTTTTTCCTATACAAATTCAGAAGACAAATGATCAGAGAGGTCTGCCTGGGGGGGGGCAGGGAGACAGGGGCAAACGCACAAAGCTAGCCTGCTATTGTGAGATTTCTGACATACATTAAGGCATGAATTTGGTTTGGTATTACCCTGCATAGCAAAACTGTTATTTCACAATGAGTAAGCCTTTTTGCTTATTTTCTTTTAATGGAACCATAGAATCACAGAATGGTTTGGGTTGGAATAGACCTTAGAGATCATCTACTTCTTGAGTCAAAATACTTCCTTTTATTTGATTAAAAACTTTCACACAAAAATGGTTATGCATTGGACAGCCTAATTTATACAATCTATTTTGTGAGTAAGCCCTAGCAATGGATTAAATATGAATTGTTAAATTGGTGCTGTGACCTGATTCCTGAGCACTTATAAATAAATATATTCCCCTGTGGCTTCACTAAACCTTTGAAAAGTACGTTTGTATGCAAATCTGTGGCAGTGTCACCCTTAGCATTGTGCAAGTTGTGCAGTACCATAGCAGACTGAGGAATAGTCTGACAGCTGACGTATTGGAAACTCATGGCTGTTTTTAGTAGGGACATTTAAAATTAGAGAGCATAAGAAGCTGGGCTATGAATTACAGAGGACAATTTTGCCATATTCAAGAGATGGACTGAGTGATCTGCTAGGCATTCCTATTAATATCTTCTACTGATACACACAATATTCTCATAGTCATTTGCTAACTCTTGCTAGTATTGCTTAAGGAGTAAAATAAGTGATACTCTGATGCAGAAAATGCAGGTGTTTACCATGTGCTCAGGAAATGGGCCACTATTAGCTACCAACCTGGCCTACCACTGGTGTGCCATGGCCAGTTGTGACCATTCTGGAAGGTAGCAGGAATGTGATCGACTCACTGCTGTTTTAACCAACACCACCTGGCTTTCAGCTGAACTGCAGCAACAGAGTAACTTCAGGTTTAGGCTTGTGTTACAGGTTCATGTAGTTTATACCCATCACAGAAATGTAATGGAGAATCATTTTATAGAAATTCTGTTCTTCTAATAGAATATTGTAGCATGAGGCTATTCTAAACAACACTTAAAGAGGTAACTGAAATGAGGCTTTTTCAGTCAGGAAAACATTTGAATGAGGTACCATTTGTTAGATTTGCTGCTCTTTTCCTTGTGCAGAATAAGAAAACATTTGAATACTAAATTCTTTTATCTGAAATGAGATAAGGAACTTTTCAGGCCAGACAATAAGAATAATTAAAAATTATGTAAATTAGCCATTTCAGCAAAGATATTCAGCTTATTTTTTTTTTTCTTTGACAAAACACTTTTTCTTCTGCTGGAAACCAGAACAGTTTTCAAAAGAGAGCCTGTTTCAACAAATTTCTAGGATAAAAAACACCTGCCTCCTTTATTAGCCTGTGTGATGATACCCAGACAAGTATCACATTGTCTGTGAGATCGTAAGAGGGTGGCACTTACTAATTAACTGGACAAAGTAGTGTTTCAACCTGCTAATAGTTCAGTGTGTGGCCAACATCAGTACCAACATCAGGATCTGATTTTCAGGTCTACAGCAAATGACTTACGTAGCAGGAATAACTTACAATGACTGCAGACTATAGTCTGCAGTTTTCTGTGATTTTTTTGAGAGAAAATAAGTTCTTGAATCCAAGCTTATGTCCTGTGTGGGAAATGTCTCTAGTTTTCAGTGTTCTCCTCAACCTGCGTGTTCTCTGCCATGATCAGCCCACTGTGTTGCACCACATACCTAAACAATCATAGTTCCTCTCAACCTATTAGAATCACAGAATCATAGAATAGTTAGGGTTGGAAAGGACCTTAAGATCATCAAGTTCCAACCCCCCTGCCATGGGCAGGGACACCTCGCTCAAAACCATATTACCCAAGGCCTCGTCCAACCTGGCCTTGAACACTGCCAGGGATGGAGCATTCACAACCTCCCTGGGCAACCTATTCCAGTTCCTCACCACCCTAACAGAAAAGAATTTCCTCCTTATATCCAATCTAAACTTTCCCTGTTTAAGTTTTAACCCATTACCCCTTGTCCTGTCACTACAGTTCCTAATGAAGAGTCTATCCCCAGCATCCCTATAGGCCCCCTTCAGATACTGGAAGGGTGCTATGAGGTCTCCACGCAGCCTTCTCTTCTCCAGGCTGAACAGCCCCAACTTTCTCAGCCAATCTTCATACGGGAGGTGCTCCAGTCCCCTGATGATCCTCGTGGCCCTCCTCTGGACTTGTTCCAACAGATCCATGTCCTTTTTATGTTGAGGACACCAGAACTGCACACAATACTCCCAAGTGAGGTCTCATGAGAGCAGAATAAAGGGGCAGGATCACCTCCTTCGACCTGCTGGTCACGCTCCTTTTGATGCAGCCCAGGATACGTTTGGCTTTCTGGGCTGCGAGCGCACACTGAAGCCGGCTCATGTTCATTTTCTCATCAACCAGCACCCCCAAGTCCTTCTCCAGCAGGGCTGCTCTGAATCTCTTCTTTGTTCTCTTCTTTCACGCCTGTATATGCACTGTCTTCTGACCCCTGCAAACCCCCCAACTATCTCATGTCCCAGAATATGTCATATACATTCTACTTGCCAGGGGATACAATCCCTCCATAGCATTATACATCACAGCAATATCCTTAAAAAAAACAAAACCAGAGAAAATCCCTTGGACCTTGCAGTGCAAGTGAAACATCAACATAGCCCAGTTCCTCAGTGGATGTATCTTAACTCTTATAAAACTCACTGAGACTATGCAGATATATTGCTTTTAGAAACTTAGGAATTAACCCAATGTCGTGAGGTTTTCTCAGGAAGAGCAGGAGGTATGGCCCTAAAACAACCTCCTTCCGAATTTGAAGATCTTCATTCAAAATGTAAAGCTGCTAGGGTTTTAAACCTCTTGGCTGAAATATTTGTAACAGATTTGATAAAAAAGCATTTCTTCCTATTTCCATCTCAGAAATCCCCTGAAGGGAAAAAAATAAAGTCTGAAATAGAAATATACGCTACTAGGGCTAAATTAAGACCAGCAAAGGTATAAGTAACTGAAAACAAAGCATTACAAGGGAAAACTTAACTATAAATTTCACATACAGTACAGTGAACTGTGTGTAATATATCTTGCATGTAAAATAGCATCTTGATCTCTTTTGCAGTCAGAACAGTATTAAACAGATCTTTTTTTTTCCCTTAGTGCATAAGCACTGCTATGAGACATCTTCCAATCCATGTAAAAACCTAGACAGCCTCCACCTTATGCAGTGCAGGAATGTTGAGAAGTACAAACATGTCAGATACAGAGTGAAGGGTCAGACATTTAAAGAGAAGTGATAGCAAGCATAATCAACCCATTTCAAACTCAGAATTATTTTAAAGAAACATTTTTAACTGAGTAAGTACTTCTCTATTACACGACAGTGTTTAAAAGTTCCTTTAGGAAACATGCTGGCCAGAAATATACTATGGCATTGTTGTGGTTATGACCAAATAAATTGAAACATTCACAACAAATGTTGACACCAAGTAGCTACGCATAGCAGGAAGCTGCCCATTGGTAATTTACATATTCACTTCTAATTGTGCCTGTGCATCATAAAGATTGTTCATATTTGCAACTGCTGCCCTCTGAACCAAGTAATTTTCCAGTGGCATATATTCACTTTCACCACGGGTAACTTTCATTAATGGTAATTAAAGGACAATTTTTACTGCATTATGCTACAGGAAACAGTAAGTGGTTGCTGAGTGATTAATATCTAAACTAAGTTCAAGACATGTAATCAATCTTATAGGCACAAGAGATTGTTCCTGTTATGTAATGAAAAGTATCAGGAGAGAAACCCCCTATTTCTTGTGAAGAGCCCTGCTTACCCTTTAAATTCCGTTGGATGGCACTAAATGGCCTGATTTATTTTTAAATGTTCCCAACGGACAATAGCCTCAGTCTGTGTGTAATGACTTTTACCCTCATTATCTGCACAGTCTGTGTTTGAGCTCTGACTGGGACAATACCAAGGAGGAAGTCAATGTTATCTTAGTGTGGAAATTATTTTCTAGTAGACAACTATATCCAACAGCTGAGTGTATCCAGTCCCATTCCTTTTGCCTATTGAAGATGCTCCTTTTCAAATACTACTCCACTCAGTTGAAAGCTTCCAGTTGAAGCTTTACTGTTTCACTGGGAGCTGGAACAGACCCAGTAACTCTAATGTGTTTTCACTTGCTGAACCCCCCCCCACCTATTATGCTGTGCCTTATTTTGCCATCCAAATATTGTGCTGAGAAACACTATCACTACAGAATTGCTGTCAAATATTTATTTTTATTGAGAAAATAGCACTCTTTCTGTAGTGGCACGATGTTATCATTTAATTATTTTTTCTTTTCTCCTTTTCAAGGGAAAGCTGCAATTCAATGAAGTATATATTTAAATGCAAAAGAGGCACACCAATTAATCAGTACAGAATGCGAATGCTTTTAATCTGCATCAAAAAACCTGTGGTGCTTAGGAAAAGAACAATCTTTTGAATAGAAAATGTATAAAAGTAATTCCCATCCATGTTCACATTTCTTCAAACACAATGAAAAATGGCAATTGTGCAATTAAATTATCTTCACAATATTACATTATTTTAAGGCTTTGCATTATGCTAAGAACATTTTCATAAGTCTTTCATTTCTTTTTATTTAGCATAAGAATGGACATACATGAATAATTTAAATTTATAAAAAAGTAAAATATCCATAGAGATAGATCAAGTGCTAGCTCTGAAACACTGAGAACTGAAATATAGATGTTTACTGCTTTCTAATTAATGTACAGAAACTTAGTACTGAAGATAGGAAATAAATTAGGCTAGAGATTACAGTTAGGTATAGCCATTAGTATGGACTGATCAATTTTGAGGTGCATATAAACAGGATGATGGAATTATTACAGTCAACTCTTCATTATCTAGGATCATAGGAGACTGAGAACTGATGGAGAACAGAAAAACCTGGATATTAGAGATGCTTCAAGGAACACTAGAAACACTTCAGTTCTGTATGTAGTAAGCACAGTCCAGAAAACCTTATTAACTCTCAGGACACAGAAGACTTGCTTTTGGATCTGCTATATTCCCTTTCACAGCTAATTATGCAAATACTACTTTATGCAGGGCAAGGTGTCTGTCTGCTTTTGACTAGAAGCTCTATGTAGGGTGAAAAACCTATCCTGGGGAAGTTTCATTTCGCATATACATATCAAAGGAAGTCTTCCATTTCAAAGGGTTGGTATCCCCCAACAAACAGCTATTTCATCAGGAAATTCCAACCTGCCCTCTAATGTGCGGGCCAAACCTGCATGTGTCTATCCAACATACTGCCTTTCATTTAGTGCTTACCCCTTGCAATGGGATTGATTTTTTTTCATATTTTAAAAATATGAAATTTTTTTTTTCATTGGGTGGGCCCCCCACCCAAGCCACTAAATAAAAGAACATTCGCAAATAAAAATGATTACTGCCAGAAATCCACCTCCTGCTTTAATTGCTTGCTTTAAAGCCAGCCTTTCCTCAAAATATTTTAATGACAAAATAGTTTAGCCTTGCTTGTTACTGGTGTAAGAAGCAAGTCATCTTGTCATGTCACACAACACCTATGTTACCTAAGTTAGGTCTAGGAAGAAAGAAATGGGCTTTCTTGAGGTTCTGCGTATGTATGGCTTCATTACTGCAGTCTGGATCCTCCATTTTTCCCATGCTCTTAGGGTGGTGGATGCCTCCTCTGCCTTGGCAGTAGTTGATGGGCAGCTGGAAGTGATGGCAGGAGAAGGGACCTAGATCAGGAGACGGGAACAGAAGATACGGGAAGAATTCTTTGATGCAGTGAAAATGGAAAGGCAAAGTTAGGAGGCAATTTGATGGACAGATTCTGAGCTGAGAAAGATGAAAGAATGAAGACCAAAAGGCCAAAGGAAGAGGGGATCCAGCATAACATGGGAGTGGAACAGCTGAGATGACAGATTGAGAAAATGGTAGTGGAGGTGACCCCAAAGGAAGGACTGTTGACACTAGAGCACTGCTGAGGAGCAAAGAAGCACGCAGGAGGGATGAAGAGGAGTTTATGAAAAATGAGGTAAAGACAGAAGGCAAATCCTGCAAGTGAAAATACTTTACAGGAGAAAGGTCATGTCAAAGTACAGTAACACTATTTATCTTTGTGCTGCTCGTATCTTGTGCATTCTCAAAGCTGCAATTTTGAATGTTATTATTCCTGTACTCTCAGGCTGCCTAGCAATGCCTGGCTGTTGTGTGTTGTCTCTGCCGCACAGAGCTCGCCGGCTGCCTAGCAACTGCCAGGAGGGCAAGAGGGGGTCCCTGGGCCAGGCTCAGGGGTGCAACCCTACCCCAAACATTCCTGCTCCCATGGCAAAGCAGGAGGGAGCATTTCCAGTTGGTACAGCTGTGAGAAAAAACCTTAAAAATATTCACTGGAAAAAGGGGCATGTGGAGGTGCCCATGAGAGCACTGAGAGCCTGACAAATTGTCTCTGAGAAGTGGGAACAGCCCCATTCAGCTCTGCAATACTCAAGACACTCTGTGATGACAATTGAAATAGCAATATGGTTAATTCTTTTGGTTCTTAAGTAAGGCTTTGTGGGATGGATCTAAAGCACAGGAAAGCAAACCAACAGAGTTACATACCTTCTTGGGCAGCTACTCTAATTTGGTGTAGGAAATATGAAAAGGACAACTTTTGGTCCCAAACTATTGAAGTTATAGCGTTAAGTATTCACATAGGATTGTCCCAATACTGCCACACTTGTTTTACTGTATCACTGTTATCAACAAAAATTTTCTTACAAGAACATGAGACTTGGTATTTGGCAGTGGAGCTGATAATGGCTGATCTGAACAGGCACTGTGTCCTCTGTGCTTCCAGGTGTCCTCAGATCTCTCATCTCCTTGTCCACTGCACTGTCAAAAGTGCTTGTGTAGCTAAACAACCAAATCAGGAATTAACCCAGCTGAGAAACATTCTACAGAATATTAGTTATTTTCCAATCAACACTACTGAAGCAAGTACTGTCCCCAAAGACACGTGTCAATCTATGGCCTAGAAAAGGGAATAGTTACAGAACTACACAAATTACAGTGCAGGAGAAGCCTCTTTGATGCTGTTACTTTGATGCTGTTCTAAACAGGTGTGTTTAGAATACAGTCACATTTTTCTCTCCCAGTTGGAACTGGGCAGAAGGACAGTGTTACCCTTGGAGATCATCATGCCCCACTGAGGAGGAGCAAATCTCAGATGGACAGCTGAGACAGTGAGAGGTATATAAGCACAATGTACTCCAGATGGGATCTCATTCAGGTGACTGGATGGTGCCTGAAGAGGATCACTGCATTTTTAACTCTACCAGTTCAGCCACCCCAGCCAGGAAAATTTTCATTCCCAGCTCTCTTGCACACTTTAAGTATCTTGAGCAAGTCAGTTAATATTTCCTTCTAATCACCAGTTTATTGTCTGGGGCAGTGGGAAAGTGTATTAAAAACAAAAGAAACAAACCAACCTAGCAAAATAAAACAGTTTCTAAATAAAAACCCAGTGAATGCAGTTCAGATGCACAGTAGTGTCTTCAGCAAATATCAGCTCAAGTCCAAGGTCTGTTGGCTGTGGCTCAGTGCTGGTTCTGCTAGATTTGGCTGGCACTTGCATAACTACTCAAATGTCTCTGTCCTTTCAGGTGCTTTGGAATTGCTCTGTGTACACACTGTGCATGGAGCCAGCTTGGGTCTCTTGCATCTGGGTCAGTAAACGTTCCAAGAACCTCAGACAAGAGGAACACACTGCAAAAACACTCAGGTGACCCTGCAGAATCATTCTGAAAGTAGGAGGGCTAGCATGGGGCAGGAGCTAATAAGGCCTCCTGAACCTGGATCTGTTGGGCATGTCTGCACCACAGTTCCTAGTGCATTTGCATTGTGTGGCCCTTGCACTGCTGCGGTAGTATGGCACTAAGTTAAGAAGTCCTGCTAGAGCTGACTTAGCGCGGAGCCACTTGGGGTATATCCACAGGTCTATAAACCAGACCTCGGTAACACCCGCGTGCCAGGAAGGCTGAAGTCACAATATAGCTGTCACAAGGTGGCGCTGTTTGACGTGGTCTTCCAAGGTCTTCTTGACTTGAGAGCACATTTGAACAGTTGGTGGGGTTTTTGTTTGTTTGGGGTTTTTTTTGTTTGTGGTTTGTTGGTTTTTTTTTGTTGTTCTTCTTTTTTGGGTCGACATACACTGCAGGGGAAGAAGCTGTAAGCTTCCCTGGAGTCTATACTCTACTGCCTGAAGTGGGTGTGTTTCCTGGGAGTCAGCACTGCCTTGCTCAGCTGCTGTCTGCTTGTAGGAGTAGATTGCCCACCAAAGTGAAGCACAACACATTTAGCAAAACACACACCACTGCTTTTTCTCGTACCGATGTGTAAGGCCCCACATATCTGCCGTCTCTGGGTACAGAGGCAGCCAGAACATTTTAAGAAGAGCCAACAACAGTTCTGAGGATGTTAACACATTCTATGAAGCCACTCTGTGATCTGTAGGCAATTACAGACTCACTGAAGCCAATGGGTGTTAAGCAATTTGTAGCCATATTTAAGAGAGAAATAAAATTTGTCTTTGTATTATAAAATCTGTCTTATGCTGGAAACTAGGAGAAGCCAATGCCCAAGATGGTTTCTGATCACACCCTGGGATCTATTAAAAGCTTGTCTATACCTCAGTAGTGTTGCAGATCAAATTTAATTATTTTATATTAAAAGGGAATAAAAATAAAATATTTTATTGGACATTACGTGCTGTCCTAAAGAGAGTTATTGAAGCCACTTTGGAAACAATTTTGCTAAGCTGCCAAATTAATTAACCATCAGAAGATGGCAATGTAAATGCATTTCTACCCCACAACAAGGGCTGTAAATGTACCAGCTCCTTCCTATGCTGCCCCAGACAGCACACAAATCTCTCTCTTAGCACCTGCCTAGCTGGGCCCAGCCAGGGGATTGTTTTTTGTAACTCCAGCTGCAAAGACCTTCTCAGGCCCATCAGTTCTTCCATGCTACCTATCATTCATCCTCACTTCCACAGTTCTAGACCAAGATGTTAGACTTTACTGACCTCAGAGGGAAGGAAAAATTATTTTTCCTCTTCCTGCCTTGATTTAGACACATCAGCAGGTATGCTGAAGGATCCTGAATGGAACAGTTTTCAGTGCTGCAAACTGAAGATAAGACTTCAGAGGACATGCAAAATACCACACAGTTACTCAGAGGTGAGTCAGTCTGCTCTTACTATAATGTGTTTGAGAATATTTCTTTCCAAAACCTGCTGACTTTTTCACCACTGTGTGGGTTTCTCTGGGACAACTACTAAAATGTAAGGACTAATACCAGTTGTGTTTGTAATTGCATACACACAGCACGTAAAGCCAAGGCATGATCTTGGAAACTGCTTCTTCTGGGCCTGTTACTCATTCCAAAGGCAGGCTTGGACATCCCAGCATAGCAGCCACCTGCTGTTATTGGCTTTTCTTCTGGTATTATCACAGAAACAGGATTTTGCTTACAAAAAAAAAATTACATGCAAGAAAGATTGTACTAAATAATCACCATTTATGTTCCACACCTTGCAACAACTAGAGGAGGCCCAGAAGACCGATTAACAACTGCGATAAAAGAGTGGCAGGAATAATGTATTTATCTCAGCCAAATATATTAGTTATTCTTAAGAAACTCAAACCAAAGAACTGAAGTAAAAGAGGGGCAGGAATAATGTATTTACATCAGCCAAATGTATCAGTTCTTATAAAACTAAGACCAGAAAAAACGCAAATTGTCAATTACTTCTGGCAGGCCTTCACAAATACCTGCACAGCTTAGATTATTTCTCCCTCCCTAAGGGATAAGCCTCTGCTATGGGACTAACTGAAATTAATCATGACACTCCTATCGTTTTACCAATTTTACTGTTAACAAGCATCTGGCCTGCAGGAAGCTGGATAACCAGGGCAGCGCTTCCCTCCCAGACCCCTTTGGCTTCTGCAGAGAGGCACCACTTTCAGGGCACCACTAACGGGGCTGGGGCTAATTCTGAGAAGTACGAGGGAAGGCCACAACCGTCTCCCTACGTCTCCAGGCGCGCAGCAGAGCGGTCCGACATCTCTACAGCCGCCCCACAGCCGATGGGAGTCAGGCGGGGCGGTGGGCCCGAAGAACCTCATTTCCCCTCACGGCCGCGGGCGGCGTCCATGAGCAGCGCCAACCCTTCGCATGCGCCCTGTGCGGCGCAGTGCTGCCTACAGCTCCCGGCTTGCTGTGCAAAGCGGGCGTGTGTTCTTCTTCTTCTTTTTTTTTTTTTACGGCTTTTTTTTTTCCTCCCCTCTGAGGGGGGAGGATGGGTGGGGAAAGGGAGAGCTCACGAAAGCGAGGCGAGGCGGAATCCCACAATACCAGGCGGGTTGAGAGCACGGCGCTGCTGCTGTCTCTTTAATGCAAGAGGAAGCGATGCGGAGGGGTGGAAAATGGCAGAGTTGCAGATGTTGCTAGAGGAGGAAATCCCTTCTGGCAAGCGGGCTCTGCTCGAGAGCTACCAGAACCTCACTCGAGTCGCCGACTACTGCGAGAACAACTACATCCAGGTGAGGGGCGGCAGCGCAGCGCACAGGGGGCCGCCGTCGGTGGAGCGGGGAGGCTCGGCTCGGCTGGGCTCGGGTGCGGGCTGCGGGGCCGGAGCCGGAGCCGCCTGAGGAGCAGCGCGGCCCCCGGCTGTCCCCGCCGCGGCTCCCCGCCCCGCAGCCGCTCTCCTGGCTTTGCCTTTTCTTTCAACTTTTCCAGCCGAATGACTGAGCTTCCCTCCCTCCCCCCGGCTCCAGAGGGGAAGGGAGGGGGTTATTATGTCAGCCCGGCTCGGAGGGTGTGTCTCTTTTTTTTTCTTTTTTTTTTCTTCTGCTTTTTTTCCCCCATCATTTTTCCTCCACTTCTGTAATTATTTATTATGAGTCACATCCCGGAGACCTCCGTGTGCTGGGGTGGGGGGTGAGTGTGGCGGGAGGGCCGACGAGCCTCTCCGTGTGGCCGGCTCAGAGCCGGTACCTCAGGTTTCCCCCTTGCTCCCCGGCGGCGCGGAGCGGCTCCCTCGGGGAAGCCGGCAGGGCGGCGGTTGGTGACGGTTGCTGAGGCGGGCAGCTCCGCGCGCCCCCAGCGCCTCACGTGGAGCGCGGGTGCCAGCCGCCTCCTCCGCCGGAGCCGGGCCGGCAGCACGGGGCCGCCATCCGCAGCGGCGCGGGGAGCGGAAGGGGCCCCGCACACGCGTGACATCACGTAGTTCAGTCCCCGGGGTGGGGTGGGGGGATCCGCGGGCCCGCCGCGGCGAGCAGCTGGCAGGGGCAGGAAGCTGCCTGTCGTGTCCACAGGCACCGGTGGGAAAGCGTGAGGTGGTGGTGTTTCAAAATGGCAATCCGTGCCTCCCGCAGGCTCCGCGGCTCAGGAGCCCTGCAGCAGGAATTTCAGGCCGGGTCTCTGGTGCTGGAAGAGGCTTCATTAGCTGTAGCGTGTCCTCACTAGTCGGTGTGGATTCTTTCCCTCCCTGGCTTGTCGTGCTTCCTGGCCTCGCTTAAGTCTGTGTTTTGTGAAGCTACTTTAAGCAGAATTTACTGTTGCTATTTTTTCAGGATTTGCAGCACATAACTCTGTGTGTATTTTGCCCTCCTGATGTGGACACAGAGAGCCATGCAGAGATGCTCACACTCAATTTGCTTTTGTGGGTTTTTAATAAAAAAAATTAAGCGGAAAAGCAAATAAACTGCACTCTACTTACAACCAAGCTTGTAAAGTGAACTTGTTGAATCTAATACTAGACTACCTGTGATGAGTATTCAGTACAGGTTATTAAATTCTCTGGCATCCATCATTGTCAGTAAGATGTCTTACCGTTTTTAGTAATGGAGCATCGAATTTGAAACCAGCTTTAATACCATGAAGTGAAATAGATGTATATATTTTAAAATGAGCTGGTTGGATTGAAGCTGCTCTAAGGAGCCTTATTTTCAAGGTTTGGTTTTTTTCTTTTGGTGGTGGTATGTGAGGTAGTATGAGTTAATGTCTATTTACTCTTCTGAGTTGTTTGCTCCACCCAAAGAAAGCTGCTGATATAAATACTTCTGAGAGGCGAGGTTCATTTGGTTTTACTCATGGGAAATATGACAAATACATGAGCATGGTAATTGCAGCACAAGTTTTGACCTGTCTCCTGCTCCTGACTTTTTCCCTATGTCAGAAAGTTAGAGAATCCTCACTTACATCATTTTCTTGAGAGTCCTGAGATTTGTCTTTCTTCAAGCAGACAAACCAAAAAACCCACCACTTCTGCTAGTTCCCATCCAGTCATTTGAGGTGCTTTTCTTTTTTTTGTTTCCTTTTTTTTTTTTTTTAATTTGGTAGCTCATTTTCACCCCAAGTATCAAGGTCAGCTGGATGTGGGATTGGTGTGGTCTGTTTTATCTGTGTACAGCTGTGTTTATCCTTCTGAAAGGAAGCTGCAGTTCAAAAATTCCTAATGAGGACTTATGCAGTAGCTTTGAAAAATGTGTACCTCTCTTGGACATGCATTGTACATTCACTCAGTAAAACTGGCAAAGATATTGATAAAATGAAATGTATACATATATGTTTAATATGTAGTGGAGGTGGGTATTTTAATCAGTGCTTTGTATGAAGCCATCTGCTGTCCAGTTGGACTACTGAGCAGATTATACTTGCAGTGCCCATGGTGGGGCCACTGCAGGATTAGGCAATATGACATAGGGCACTGGGTTATGAGATTTGGGAGAGTGTATGTATTGTGGGATGAGAAGGGAGGAAAGGAGAGGAAGAGGTTTAACCAGCACATAATACAAAGTGTTTGTATTCAATGAAATTGAGCATTTTTATAAAAAAGGCAGGCCAGAACAGACAATCTGGTCATGAAGTAAGTGTTAAAATAGTTCAGGAGTGGCTAGGCATTGTAATTTGTCCTGTAGCATGTAGCTGATCCAGTCTGGCCTCTGAGCTTGGATAGATTTGAATTTGGAGTTTTCTCTCTTTATGTGGTAAAGGCTATGTGCTCCTTAGTAGGAAGACTTAATGTGTGCTGTCACCCACTCTGTTGTGGCATTGAGGTGGAACAAGGTTGTCTGACTATTGTGAGCATTGGTGCTAACAGTTTGTAGTAACTGTAATAGCACTCGGCTATTTATTCAGAACTCATAATGTTCGCAGTCTTATGTTTTATGTTCTTTGCTCACTTAAGAGGGAAGTAATTTCCCACCCCCAATATTGCTGTATTTGAGCTGTATTTTTGATCTGAAAACATATGAATCGTGCTTTGCCTCTTTTACTTCATTTGGGAATAATTTTCATAAAATTTTAGTTGTGTTGATTTTAAGAAGATTTGTCTTCAGTATCTTTACAGATTCTTCCCCACCCCAAAGGGGGTGGGTGGGTGAGGTGGGAACTCACCTGGATGAAACTTGGCTCCCTAATAGTGAATGTAGCCTTACTGACCACAAGCATCCTTTTACTGAACAATTTAGGAAAGATGACAGTGTTCAGGACTCTCAAGTTGGAAATTGCTGTTCTCAGAAAAGTGGGGAAGCAGTTTCCTGCTAAGGCAAATTCTGAGTAAATCTAAGTGCCAGAGAGTAGCACAGTTTCCTCCAGACCATGTGTATTCTGGTTATCTAGAAGGTTTATCTGGTAGGAAGGGAAAAGAATTCGGGAGAAGCAGAGCAAGTAAGTTTCTAAGGAAAACTTGCAGTGCTAGAAGGAGAGTACGCTGTTGTGGCTGTCTTGGGAGAGATCAAGGAGAGAGGGAGATACAAAACAGGGAAGGAAGTTGTGATGTTATTGGTGAGGATTTTTGCTTTGACTGCAGAGAAAAAGTCATTATAAATACATCACTGTATTTAATCTGCCAAAATTTAAAATTTGTTATGTTTCTGGTGGGCAGCTTCAGTGACAAGCAGGCAGAAAATTAGATTCCTATTTTCTTTTAGATCAGAGACTTAAAATCTGAACAGTTTTAAGAGACAGTTTTGGACGCTGAATATTTAGCTGGAAGCATGTTTTTTGTCTCCTGAAGTAAGCTTTCTTAGACATAGAGAAATTGCATTTTTCTTAATCTTCTCTAAATTTTTTTTTTTTTTGCTTGGCACTCTTTAGAAGACTGGTATGACTGTGATCTCTTGTGATGGAGACATTTGCATGTGAATTGGCATACCTTTATTATAATATACAGTGATATTAAGTGGGGGGAGGAGTAGTGAAACTGTCTTACAATGGAAATAAATAAAACTTCTTCAGAGATGCCATATAAATGTTAGTTCCAGTAACTCATGCCTTCCCCAAATCCTTTTGCCTGCCAATAACATGTGGGACTAGCTTCTTCAAGTGTGTGTGTAACTGTGAAAGGTTATCTGAAAATAACAGCATAAAGCTGAATATACTAGTAAGGAATTTCCTTGGTGTCCTAAACAGTATGACCTTTATCAGTACCAATACAGAAATAACATATGGAATTAAAGCACAGCTTCAGTTACGATTCTTCAGCTGAAAAGAAATACTTCAAGAGAAAATTTACTTTTCAGTGTCCTGGCAGAACTGAATTCTTTTCAGTTTTTAATGAATTTATTTTCAATAATTACATTATGAAGTGTTAGAATGACACAGAAACCCAGCTTCTCCAGTGTCACCAGACTGATGACTTCCTTCTGAACAACTTCAGTTGACTTTTGTAGCTCCGAGAGGCCTCTCTCTGCTATAAAAAAACTGCATACAACTCTTGCTACTTGCTACTGTCTAAATCAAAACGTTTCCTACAGTCTTGTTTATGCATAGGCAGATACCTAGATTTTGTCAGTCTCTTCCCTTCTAGACCACTTGGAAAGATCCATTTGTAATTTTTTAAGTCAAAATCATGTATGATTTTAATATGACTCTCAGACTCTCTAAACGAATAGTTTGCAATATGTGCTACTTGTGTAAATTCCAATGCTGATGGTGTCTAGTGGGTAGATTTACCAGCTTTAGAAAATAAATTGAGTGAAAAACCTTTTAAGGAAGTGCGTGCTGTGTTGCTGAAATGTGTGTGTTTTTGTTGTCATGTTATTTCCTTCTGTAGCTTCCAACTGGTATGTGGAAATTGAACGGTGAGTTAACAAGCTATTCTGGGTAAAACAAACCAAAGCAGGGACAGATTTCAGTCTGACTGCTGTTGCAAAAAACTTGGTTTCCTTCCCGTTGATAGAAAAAGAAATGTGTGGGGTTGAGCAGAGTGTTATGTGCAAGAAGTTCCACAAATCCTTATGGTATCTTCCAATATGTGTATAGGAATCCTTTCTGTTTGATAGGTTGGATGTTCTTCATATTCAGTAGATAGGAAAGAAAATAACATTTTTTTGTGCGTGCTTATTTTTCCTTAAGTGTTGGTAACTGATCTGGCAGTTGATTTTGTTGCCGAGTGTACGGAAAGTGGCTTAGCTTAGTTTAAGACAAAGAACTTCACTGCGAATGTCTAATTCAGGAAATGACCTGCTTTAAATGGATAAACTTCTTAAATTGTCACTAATACAAATCTGTGTGCCATGAGAGCTCGCATGCTTTTATGTTCATAGGTTAATTAGCCTGCATGGAGAGTAAATAAAAGTGATTTAATTTTTTTTCCTGCTTTCATTGGTAAATTTGGAACACTTTACAAAAAACCCAAACTAAGGTAGTTCATTTTCTGTAGCACCAAAATATATTTCAAAATTAGAGAGCTTGAGAGCAAAGAGAGAAAATATGGATGTACAATCCACTATCCTCTAAGTTTAAATCATATTCTTTAAGAAAAGGTGTTATCTTATAAACACTCTTTTAATGTAGTTAAAGCAAATGTTTCCCATCAGTGTGAAAGGCACTGGGTGTTCTCTGTGTGTTTGGCTTTTTTTTTTTTTTTTTTAATAATTATTTGGTTACAGGTTAGTGGGTTAGGCTTGTAGCTCTTCTGCCTTGTTATAGGTCTGTGCTGATGCTTTGTCTGTGTTTTGGAAAATACAGCTGCATGTTTAGCTTGAAAGCAGCAATAAGACAATAGTGCAACTTCACTGAATCAGCAAGAGATTACCCTGCATATGCAGGAAACAGCTCTTGGAGTGTTTCATGTCTGTTTTGTGTCCAGAGGAGGTAGAGGGTACAAGACCAGCTTTCCCAAATTTACAATTTTCCATTAATTCTGGTACATTTGGTTTAAGAAGTCAGCAAGATGTCAGCTGCTCCTTCTGCTCCATTTTTCATTAGTATTTCAGCAGATGATTGTGTCAGCCCTGTGCTAGCTTAATCAGGCAGAGTAAAAGTGGCCTGGGATAAGCTTTTACAGGTGTATAATGATTCTTCCACAAAGGAAGCACTGGCCGCTCTTTTCCATTTGCATGCACATTGTAAGGAAGAAGCGTGTAGGTTGTCTGTTGTCAGTGTACAGTAAGCATGATCCTTGCTCTCTGCTGTGCTTGCAGTGCCAGCCCTGTAGGAAGGCAGACAGACAGACATGAGTGAGAGGGGCAACTAATACTTACCTCCCTCCTGATCTCTGTGAGCTTGTTGCAGTAATTAGCTCTTACGATAAAGAGAAAATAGAAGGGCCTTGAGGAGAACTCATAGTGGATCACTTTGTAATGAAGGCAAGAATACATGAGTTGGTTGCGTAGAAGTAGGAAGCATTGTACCTCTGACGGTAGAGTTCCTGTTAGTATCTGTGCTGCTGCTGATCTAAGTTTAACAACAAAAAAACAGCTAACTCTGAAACAAAAAAACATGCAGCATCCCAGTATCTTTGTTTAGTATTGTGAACTGTCTTAGTCTTACAGAACCATAAACGGAGGCATACAATTTGTCACTAACTTGTGAAAGGTCATATAGGGATGTGCTGTCAGATTTGGGAACAAAACCTCATTGTTCGGACTTCCAGTACTGTGCATAAGGGGTGTCCCTTCCCTCAGACCCACCCTTCCAAACTGCCTCTGTTAACACACAGAAAAAAGTGTGTATCTGAAGGAATGCAGAAACTGTGTTCAGAGAGACAGTGCAATGAATCCCTTGGGAAAACAAGCACCTGAGCTCATTACCAGCGATTACTTTTTAAGAGTTTAATGTGTCTCCTCTCATAAGAACCTTGAGTTTATAATTTTTGGCTTTGCAAACTTCTGGAGTTGCAATAATGTACTATGCAATAATTCCAGTACTGCCTGTCTGTGTGTTGGTGGGTCTCTGTCTTGGCAGAGGCAGTAGAAGATACCTCTCTCTTTCTCATTAGGGAAAGCAGTCTGTGTTTGACTATTTTAGGGACTGAAATCTTACTGAACTGCAGAGCAGTGAGGTGGAAGCTGTGGGGTATAAGTATCAGTTCTGGTGTAGCAAGGCATCCTTGAGGGGTAAGAGGGTATCTTGCTCTCTCTCTCTCTGTCTTTGATCCTTAATTAATAATGTGGAGTCAAAAGGAGCACAATGTAGTTTTTATTTGTTGTTGCCTGGTAGGAGATGACTTGGGGCAGCTGCTTCAGAGAGAGACATGATCTCTCCTGTGGGTAGTAGAAATCACTGCAGCTCAAAACCTGCACAGAGCCCTCTGGGGCCAAGACCAGGGTACTGTGGAGAATAGGTCACTGTGTTCCTGAACACTTGCTCTGTGAGCAAGATGGCATTTGCAGGTGCTGTTTCTCCTTCACCACCAGCCTGTCAGTGTGCCCTTCTGACTGTACTGGAGGGCCAGTCAAGTGTTTCACCGGCTTACGGCCAGGTAGTGAAATAAAAGAACCCACTTCTAGCAGGTGGGTTCTTTGAGGAATCCGTTTATTGTGCAGTGAATGAAAGCAGAACTATAAACTCCTCCTCTTGGTATTAGAGGGAATGTGTGTTGTCTGGGTTTTTTGTGGTTCCCACTCCCCCCTTGTTAATTACTAGGAGTGTAGACGGCACCTTTGCTTGAGACTACACGAATACTGTTACTCATTATTTATGCAAGCCCTTAATGCTGTTAACAGGAGCCATGCACGCTTTGCAGAGTGTAGATTTGTTACTACGATGCCGATGTTTTAGAAGGAAAGGAGGGGTGGAGAACCCTACATGAGAATTTCAACTTGGAACAAAACATGAGTGCAGCATTTTCAGATACAGACTGATGAATTTTACAAGTTGCATTAACATGAGATGGAATTGGTAGCCAACTTGCTGGCTAAGCTGAAAAAACAAATTGGTTTTACTCTGAAAAAAAAAAAAAAAAGCCTGTCTGCTTGCAAGGTGACTTTGTTTTTTATAAAGTTCCTAAGATTCCAGATCAGATATGTTTGGTTAATAAGTGCTGGGTTTGGCAAACTGAAAAAGGCTCCACAAATCAAAGCTTCTCTCGGTTTGTGCCTTTCTTAAAGTCTCATCATAAGAGCTGCAGATGAAATGTGCCATACTGCATCTTCTACCATTGTGGAATATTCTAAAAGAACAGTAAAGGTTGTCGCTTCTGCAGTGAGATACAGCTTTCTTATGTCCCTTATATTTCTTATCCTAGGGTAGCAGGTATATTGTTGATAGTGTCATCCCTCACTCTCTAAAGACCCTGAAATAATCAATTCTATGTATCCTTTCTACAGTGTGAGGAGGCTCTGATACTGTAGTGATGAGCAGCTAACTCATGGGGAAGAGACTTCACATCACTTTCCTAATTTTAATATAACTTCAAAGACGGGAGTGAAACATGGTACAGTTCTACTTTTGTTGAGAAAGCAGGGAGGTCTCTCGGAGCTTGGGCAGAGGAGGCTTGCTAAATGAATGCTAGTTTTGACATCCTTAGAGTTGAACATAATGTTCTTACTGGGTGGCCTTAAGGTTATAAATAGTTCCAAGAAAAAAAGTTGTTTGTTTACTACTTGAAGCGTAACAATTCTTTGATATCTTTGGGAAAGAGTTGAAGTGTAGACTCCTCTGGCAACTTTCACACCAGTGTTTCGCTTGATAATTTTTTTTTTTCCTATGCTATACTTTTATCAGGCAATTGTAGGGTTCTTTGGCTTCTTTTATTTTTTTCCCCAGCTAATCTTTTGCCAGATGTGTATCTTCACTTCATCCTCTGATCCCCTTGTTGTACTTTGGGGTCAGCAAATCTGCCAACCAGTATTTGTCCTGCGGCAGCCATTGTCAGTTGAGCATCTTATTTGACTTAATTTGTAGCAGGCATACTGCAAATTAATACTTGAACTATGGTCCCCATGCAATAATCCTGTGTTTTCTGGAGACTAAGATAAGAAAATCTCTGCATAAAACAGATAAGAAGAGCAGGGTGTCCAGGCAGTTTTGTCAGACTAGTGCAGTAATATTTAAGTGGCTGCAGAATGCCATGCCATGACTTGTTTTTTCACATTTGTGCACCTAATAGTGTTAACTATTATGTCACGAAATGTTACTAGTGACAACATTTCTCTTTCTAGGTGCTGCTTCTAGCCTGTGATCTCAAATGTGAAATTACTGATTTCTGTCTCAGTGTTGAAGTCTCATAGCTGCTTGCTGCAGGCCATTCCCTGGATCTGCTGTCTCACTCTTCTACTGTCAAATACTGTAGATTTTGTCTTTTGCTACCATTGACACAAGATTGCTCTCATCACAGCTTCTGCCTCTGACATATGTTTCCTCTCTAGCTCATTGACTTTGTCTCATTTCAGATCTTATCTGAAAACCTTTACCCTTGCCTATTTCTTTTAATTAATCTCTTTCGATTATTTAACTGCATATTTTACTGCCTTGCAGCTTAAATTATGCAGCTGTTTCTCATGATGCTTTTCAGACAAACAGCTTCTACTAGCATGGGTTTGAATAATTTGAAACCTGCAGCTACTGAAGACATTTATATGTGCTTCTTCTTTAGGTTGTCTTTATTGGCACAGAGTTAAGACTAAGGCCTTGGCTGTGAAGTGATCTGTAACCACCTGAAGAAACCATGATGAGCAGGATACAGAGGAAACAAAGAGGAGCTGGAGGGATGTCGTGTGCAGTGGGACTGATGTGATTCTTTTTGCTAATAAAACTCTTAGGAGGCCTTTGCCAGGCCTTTCCTTTATAAGAAATCTGTCTTGTTCAGGAAGCTGGTCCTTTTGTTACTCTTGATACCGTGGAGTGGAAAGGGCTTGAAACTTCTCTGCTCAGAGGATTTTGGATCTCTTATCAGTGAGGGAAAGATGGATGTGTCAGGGAGAATGGTGTTCTGTTAACCTACATTAGTAGGTGTGTATCCACAAACCAAAGCTGGACCTGATCCTGAAGGGTTTTTATAAAATATGATTATAGCATTCAGAGTTCCTGATGTAAGGCCTTGTGGCTGGTGGCTTGAATGATGTTTTAGTCAAGGTCCAGAGAGTATCAGACTAAACAAATAGAGGTATGATGGATCAATGCACTTATGTTGACAAGGTCCTTGGAGACCTGGGTGGAAATTGGTCAGGTTTTGATTTGCTGGCTGGCTTGCAGGATTTCTAAATCTCTGTGAGGAACTGTTGTGTTGCAAAGTTCTGGCTTTAGCTGCCGTAGATAAAATGTGCTGTCTGGTTTGAGAGTGCTTGGCTCTACAAGGGCTCTCTTCAAATACCGTGGGTGTGTTTCCTGCTGCAGCATACCGTATGTTCTTCCAGCACTGAAATGATCTGGTTGCTGCAGTAGTCCTGAGATTTGTCTGGGAGCATCGCAAGTATGTGTTATCTTAAACGGCAGCAGATTTTGTATCTCGTATCTTGAGCGTCCTTAGCTTTGAATGTTGAAGAAAATCGTTGCCATAGATGTAATTGGGTTCATACAGTGTTGCTTGCTTTGTAAGAAGTGTCATTTTTAGATGTGTGTTTCATTCCTCTTTAGCAGTCTGTCCTTTAAACCAACGTAGGAAGATAACAGTCAGTGGAAAGCTTTCTAGCACACATTCCCTCTTTGGAAACCTGCTGTACGTGAACAAGAACTGTAAAATCAGCTCCTGTCAGTACTCTGCAATGAATGTTGAATGTTCAGAGACTGAGGGAGGTATTGTAACTATGAGAGGGACTCACTTTACTGTGACGAGAAGCCAAGTATGCAGGGTTAAGGTACCTGTGGGCTGCTGCTCCTCTGCTGAGGGAAGAAAAGTTGGGTTTGGTCCGGAATATGGGATGTGTGTGGGATTTGAGTTTGGGATTCCTTGGGCGTGGAAAGTGCTTAAAAGTTGACAGAGAATAGTCTGTGTTGAATAACTTTGTCTTGCTGACAGAAAATGGGAATGGTTTGAATGGTGATTGAAAGCAAGTTGAGGGTCTCGAGCCTTTTTCTGGTAGGAGTAAAAGCACAGGAGGAATGGGGGAGAGTATATAAGCTTTCTTCACTGTGTGTCTCTCTTCAGCTACTCTATCTTGTGAACTGTGGTGTGGTAGAAGGGCAACACGAAAAGCAAATACTGCTACCATTTGCTTCTTACCTACAGCAGACAGCTAGAGAGGTAGCTGTATTCTTTCCCCAGGTTGCTGTAAGGGGTTACTGCAGCAGCACTGGGAGTGGGGGAGTATGAACTGAAGCAGGTACTTACTGGCTGTATAACATCCCACGAGGCTTGCCGGAATGAATGTGTGCAGTACTGAGTCATGCTTGTCAGTCTCAGAAAGCAGCAGGCTTTTTAAAATTGGCCTTGGAGGGGAAGAGGTGTTTAATGGAGCAGTTGTGAAGGGGTTATGCAAATAGAGAACATAAATAATGAGCAAAAGGTACTCATTTAAGGTTTTTGCCTCTTCAGAAAATGACTAAATGCAAACTTAACCACTGCAAAAGTAGAGGAAGGCGCATCATCATTAGGTGTAATGGGTGCAAAAGATGTGGCCATTCATGATGGTAAGAAAATTCTTCTTTTGTGAGTAGGAAAATGAATTTCGGTTGTTGTTGAGCAGAAAACATTACTTTTTTTTTTTTTTTTTTCACCTCCCCAGTTTCTGCTAAAAAATAACAAGGTAGGCATCTAAAAGCAGTTCCTCTTGTAAGAAGTGGTTAGAAGGGGAGGTGGTAAAAAGACCAGTCTCCAGTTTTGCTTTGGACATAACTTCAGTGTTTAGGCTGGTTTTGCATAAAAATCCTTTTCTTTTCTATCTGCCCATTCATGTAGGATTCCAATTACGTAGAAATACTGTCTATTCTTTGGTAAAAGTGAGGGCATGTTGTTAGGGTATAACTTTTTCTACTGATACAGCCACGTCTTGCTGGTTTAAATTGCAGAGTTTTGAACAGAGTTTGGGAAATGTAATTGCTCCAGTTTTGGGCTTGCTTGCATCTGCTCACATCAGAGTTGGAATCTTATCTCTGGTAGCTAAGTCTTGCCAGCAGACTTTAATTGGCATATAATTGGCTTGGATGATTTCTTCTGCCTTTCTAGCAGTGTAGAGAGGCTATCCAAGCTTTGAAACAGTGGTATGTGCCAGATACGCTGGCCCACATGCTGCTCTGTGGTTGTGCATGTCCTCCCTTGGCCTGCCCTGTGTTTTATCTAAGTGGGTGGGGGCAGGTGCTCACTTCCTCTTGGGCACACAGATGAGGTAGATGGCAGTGTGGGTATGGGTGGATCCGCAGTTGTGGCTGGTGAGTTCCTGTTGTGAAAAGGCTGCTCTCTGAACACAGCTCCTCTGTGGCTATAGTTAAGGCCACTCATCTGTCAAGCTGATTACAGACAAGATAGTAGCAAGGTGTTCTGGTGGCCCTACTACAAGTGCTGAAATGAGTAGTTCAGGGACTGTTCCACTACCAGGGTAGGGGAGGGTGGGTGGGTGATGGAGAGTGATGTGGGTGTGACTACTCTCACATCTCATTGTGAGCACTATATGGCTCTGCACCTCCTGCATCTGCCTGAAGTTGCCCTTCTCTGCATTCTGTATGAAGGGGAAGCAGTCTTTAAAATCATGTGAAGGAGCAGCATAAAAACACAGTGGAACTTCAACATGGATTAGAAAACTTTGCTGTAATTGTTTCTGCTAGAGGCATTGCAGCTGTATGTCTAGGAAAGGTTACTCACTTCAACTGCTGTGGTTACTAACACCACAGCAACTGTCTCTCCAAGATCTTTGTTTAAAAAAAACCAACAGCAAAACAAAGCAAACTGCTCACTCCTGAATTTAACACTCTATTTCCTGTTGAAGAACTTGCTTTCTGTCTTCTGTTGGTTTCTGTAAGTTGTTTTTATGTATTGCTGGATGTGGAGATTACCGTAGTTATTTACATTTTGTTACCTGATGTCCTGGCCATGTTTTTTTGGGGGGGAAAGAAACAATGGTATATTATTGACTATCTTTTTTAGTTCCTTCTCTTGAGCCATCTGTTTTGTTCTGTTGTGTGTTTGTTTTTTAGAGGAGCTAAATTCCTACTTGCTGCAATTGAAATAATCCAGTATTCAAATAAGTTTATGTTTGGAATATTGTTGCTAACAATAGGCTCAAATTTTAACATAATAAAAATAATTATTCAGAAAGAAACTGAATGTAGTGTGCTTACAACCCTTATCAGCCAAAAATGGAGTAGTTGGGTCCAGGAATACATAAAAGTCTAAGTAATATTAGCAGCTGTTTATGTGATCAAATAGAAACAGAAACTAGGTTGATTTTTCTCCCCTTGCATGCAATTTCTCATAAAAACAACCAGTCCTTATACTGCAGTTCATTACTTTATTACCATGAGATCACTGTATAGCCTGTGTGCTATGTGAGAGTATGCCTTCTGCAGGGAGGCAATCTACTACAAAACTGTAGGGACTTACTGGTTTCTGGTATAAGCATGTTTTGTGGTGTTGAGACCTGTGCAAGCCCTTGGATGGTTTCCTACTGGAGGGAGTATATCGATCTTCAAGACACTAAATAGTCATTAGTGTAGTGCTACGGAGTATAAGAAGAGAATTTGACCCCGTAATGAACACTGCTTTCTTCTTTGTTTTAAAAATACCATGATGTTTGGGAACTGCCTGAAAGGTAAAATCTGGGCAGCAGCTGTGTGTTGAGTGACTTTCTTAAACATGAGAACTCTTCCTGAATTAGGAACACTTGTAGTCCAGGCACTTGCTGGATGTCAGAAGGCCTGTGTAACTCTTGGCTCGACTTTCTAGTCCCTTGAGGTTTCCTGGAGCTGAACAGGCCTGCTAAATGCTTTCCTTCCCTGCTCCCCTACTGCAACATCTGTGGCATCTCTGTATAGAAACCTGTTGTGGTGCATAGCGTAGCTTTGAGCCTGCATGCTTCTGGACCAGCCCTTTTGCAGATGCTGATGCTCAGTATGTAGCTGTCTTGAAAGCAGCACCTGAGGTAACCCTGTTGTATGTGTGCAGAGCACTGTTGACATACAGCTTGTGGTACCAGGACGTGCTGAGATGACACTGTAATTTCATCCTTTATGCTACATCTTACTGACTTAACCTTGCTTACTCAGTGTTGTCTGGTCTGATTCTGGGCCTGTCCAGAGTGCAGGGAGGATGGGAGAGTAAGGATCTGGAAGGTAGTGTTGGAAGCTGACCTATAGAAGGTCATTAAATTTTAGCATGTTGCTTGTCTTAAGGGATAGATTTATTGTAGTATTCTGGACTTACTCCTTCAGTTTGATTTGTCAAAACTGAGGTAAGAAACTTCTGACTGTGTGAGCACTCACCAGTTCTTGAGAGTAAACTGAAGAGGTAAACAAAATCATAGAAGGAACCATTGTTTTCAATACTATGAAAAAGGGCTTTTTCACACACTATGAGCTGAAGATCATTGTCCCAAAATAGGTTGTTCTGAGCTATCTTGATAAAGGCTTCCATGGCATGAAAATCTATCTAGCTCTGATTTTTCACTCCAGTGAGGTTCTGTGTGGCTGCCACTCTATTACAAGGAGGATATTAAGGTATATAATAAGTGCTAAAGTGTCTCTTTCCTGTTCCCATAAAAAAATCCAGTGAAAAATAGGTCTGACTTATCAGTGAGCATGTCCTTGCTAGATGAGCTGAAATTGGTGGCTGCTGGCACTTAAGAAAATAAATGGAAAGCCATTTTAATTTCAAGCCCCATTACAAACAGAAAACAAAAGATCAATATTTGAGAGACAGTGTATAAAAAAACAAATGGAACATAAATTCTCTAATTCCCTATTATCTTCTGTCTAGTGTGCTGAAATAATCATGTGCTCCAAAGCCTTGGGTAGCTTTCTTGGTGTGGAAGAAGGAAGACTGCTTGAAAGTGCCAAGGGCTTCTTTTCCTGGCTGACAGTCAAAGGGTGTCATTGGTCTGTATTTGGAGCTCTGGCTGATGTCTGTGATGTCAGAGCCTGCTTTATGTGAGCTCTGAAGAAATCTGTGTGTTTTGTGTCATCGGCACTGAAAGGAGGTTAAAAGTCTAATTTTGAAACAACTGTATGTGCTAACACTGTGCAGTGCTTTACAGTTATTGAAGGTACAGTTCCTGTTGTAGAGCTTCTGTTGTCTAGATCATGTAAAACATGGAAAATAAGAATCAGACCAAATTTTTTAAGCTTGCTGCATATGCAGTCTTTGAAGTCTTGCTAGTTTGGTGTGCAAGGGTTGTGTGACAATGGCATGTGGTATGTCTGCTTCTGTCTCTTCAATGTGGCATGCTATTTTGGTTGTATACCCGGACTATAACAACTGACAATTAACAATACATTTTGTCCACATACATGTTTACTGTGACATCTCTTCTATTGGATTTGACGGGAGAACAGAAAACTGTGCTTTTAATGATCTTTTTATATATATAGATTGTTTTTTAATAATGAGTGGTTTACTCTAGAGCCAACATGAACACTGTTTGCTGCATTGGGCAGAAAATGCTGCTAACAGCAGCTGACACATATCTTCCCAGTCTCCATCTGTCAGACTCGGCATTGCTTTGTAAATCACGCTCCTATTAGATAGATTCATTTCTTACTATAATATTCACAGTCTGGATTAAAGCAGAATTCCTAAGTTGATTTTTTTTTTTTTTTTTTTAAGTTATGTACTGTTGGGGGGGAGGAAGTAATTTTGTAGGCTTCTTCTGCTTTCCTTTACAGACACATTAAAATACGCATCAGTGTTGTGAATGCTACACCTTGTGGGCTTGTGTTAAAGCAAAAATGTAGGAGGGTAAGGTAGTTATTGGAAGCTGAATCTCAAAGACATGGTTCTCTGCCATGTAAATATAGGTCAAAATGGGATCTGATGATAACCTGTATCAGTATATCTGGGAAAGTTGAACGCTTTTTAGAAACGTGAATGTACATAGTCATCTTGCATTTTTTGTTATCAAGACTGATATACTTTTACCATTGTGGGCTGTGTATGTGTCTGTATGTGTGTATATGTAAAATATACGCATTTCCCTTGGACTCTCCTTTGGAATGAACTCCGCTTAAGAAACTTTATTCCCTCTGCTTTCCCCAAGAGATAATGATTAGAAAATTTGAGAGTCTTCTTTCTACAGTTAATCAACAGAATGAAGAGCATATCTCAAGTAAAAGAAAATCTGCAAGGACACACAGGAGGTTGGCTAAATTGGTCTCAGCCCATAGAAATGTTAATTTTCTATCGAAGCTATTCAGGACTGGTCAGGGGAATATTATTGATGGAAATGAAGGATTTGCTTCTGGCTGGTTGTCTAGCATGTATGTGATTTGGGGGAAGGGCCGTGTCTGAAATACAGCTTGTGAATTATAGACAATGCTTGTTACACCCTCCTATGTTTGTTGAACTACAATAACTTGGTATGTGTCTCGAACCTTGAGATAAAATAGCTGACTAGTCAATGATTTTTATCAAGATAGTGTTCCTAAATAGAAACAGACTGAAATCTTGCTTGTGGGCTGTGTATGGTTGTTGCTGTGGTAGTGAGCACCTTCTTGTTTGGTGCCTTGAATGAGTGCCAGATTTATTGTGCAACGTCTTTACCTGGGGAGAAGAGGTTTCAAGTTTGACCAGTTCCTCTGCATTTGGTAGAGCTGAGTTACTGTGTCTTATCTTGGAGGAGCTCAACAGACATAGTATTATTTCATACCAGTGGGCTTTTATGTTGTCGATGTTGGAAGGAACTTCACTGAAGTTGAATTGTACGTGGCTGTGCTTATTGAGTATTTCTGCCTCAGTAGATGGGAAGAATTAGTGTTTACCAAATGGACTTCATTATCCTGACTTTAAGCTTTGGGTTACTGTAGTGAGAGGGATCTTGGGTTTTAGAGCTGTTCTGAATGGTTAGACATCATTTTGTGACTTCCCTGTCTTTATCTGTACTCCTGGAACAACCAGTTATTTAAGTAGTTGAGAGCTTTGATGCTTCTGTTTGATGCCACTTCTCACTATGTATGCCACTTCTCTAAAGTGTGTTTGATAGTCTGTTCTATTTCTTGTTTTCAACTGTTAGTGGAGGATCGACTTCCAGTTCCTTGGGGAGGCGGCCTTGGACAGGAGGTGGACATGTTCAGTGACTGCAATGTGTTGCTATTAATAGCTTGCAAACTATTGGGTAATTAGAATCTTGAGCTTCCCCCCCCCCCCCATTCAGGAATGGTAAAAAAGTACAACAAAACAACAAGTTACAGCAAATCACTTCTGTAAAACGCTTGAACATTTTCCTGCTACACATATTGTAGTACTGATCGTGGTGATGCAGAATTTTAGTTGAGATCTGCCTGTGAGCTGGAACATGCGGGCTTTTGGCTTTAGTTCCCCTCTGTATGGAGGCTGAGTTTGCTCTGTTTTATCAGGCTATGCATGTACTAAGTCCCTTCCTGTTCCTTGTCGCCACATAAATGCTTTCATTTTAAATTTCCCACAGTTGTTCTTACTGATGATATGAACAATACCAATGGCAGAGCAGGTGGTTCCAGTAGCAGGAATACTAATGGTGCCTAATCTGGGACTGATTACGTTGAAGAAACACAGTCAAAGAAGTCTACTGGTGACTGTCTGAAGGCTTATCTGTCATGCTGTGGGAGGGTGTCTCTTGTGCTAGTATGTTGGGCAAAGGTTGAGATCGAACTTTCTCAGGGTGCTTTACTTCAGTTTCCAGTGGGAGGACTAAAGTGCTGATCAGTGAGGAACACTGTAATTTGTAGGTAGGTAACACCAGGCCTAGTATAGCTCTCTGGATATTGGGAAACACTGTGAGTGCATCATCCCCTTGAAGTAGGTTCTACCCTAATTCATTGCAGAGAGTATTTCCTTAATTAGATTGCTGTATTGCCTGAGCACACTAAGACTGTACTAGGAGACAGATGACACATCTGATTGATATTCTGTCCTTACCTGGATGGCATACACAGTGTAAGCAATATATACATATGATATATATCCCTTAAGGCTATATCTGTGATATATATACCCTCAATGCTCCCTGCTGGGCACTTGCTAGTAATAACCACAGACTGTTTAAATCTCCTTGAATGGCATTCAGGTAGGTAAGTTGGCTCCTGAAAGTTCTTCAGAATGTAGAAACTTGTGGCACTTGCTGCTGTGACTTGCCAGTTTGACTTTGTTCTCTCATTCATTACTGATATTCTGATATAATAACTATGAATAACAGCCAAAAAACCTACTGTAGTGCAGTGTGTTTACGGTCTTAAGAAGCTTCAAGAGCTGTGGTTAAGGGGGAACCTGTATCCGTGGGCTGTTCTGTTACTTCAGTTATTTGCAACTATCTGTTGATTTACAGTTCTTGATATTCACTGTAAATTTTGGCTCAGTAGATAAATGTTATCTAGTGTGTATGGCATATTTAAAACTTTGAAACACATTGCTGCAGCTTGGTTGTGGAATACTTGTTCTAAGCTGAACATACATTGTGAATAGTTTAGAAATGCTCAAGCCTTTTGCTGTTAGCAGTCAGAAGTAACAAATAAACCCTTATGATCAGCTTTGAGTTATTAAAAGCCTTATGTGATCAGTGAAGTAGCAACTTCAAACTCATAGATGCATCCAGGAGATGCTTTAGAGAGGTTTGAGTGCTCCTGGTCTGAGTGGGGCAGTCACTTGCAGAAACAGATTCCTTTCTCCTTGGAGCATCCCCAGCTCACTCTCAGGGAGGTTAAATACTGATACCTAGGAGTCTCCAAGCTGCAGCCTGGATGTACATCTTTGCCATTTTATAAAATATTTCTAATTTGTTTGAAAAATGAGGTGCTGTCGTTTGTAACATTTTTTAGTAAATTTCATTCCCGAGTTTGTTGGGACCGTATCTCTGAACTAGAATGGCGACACCTTAGTGAAGGAAGAGAACTTTGAAACCTTGACTGTAGTGTCTGTCTTACCAGGAAGTACACATTCTGTAAATGTCAAAGATGGATAAATGACAGCATGAACAAAAGAGAATAAAAATGGGTGTATTGATGATTTTAGCATAGTTGTATTCTGTGAATGCTGATACACAACAGAGATTGCTGAATTCATGTGGCGACTGGTTGCAGTACTCCTAATTTGCTTGCTACTCAGTTGATGAGTGGTGGAAGTATTTTTTTTTTAAAAGACAAGCTGCAAACCCAAACAATTATCTTGTGCTTACTTGTGAAGCAAACACAAATGTAGTGCACTGTTGAATTCAATAAATGCACGTGAATGATAACAGCAAAGGCATATAAAACTGGATGTAAAGCTGCTCCTGTAGCTTGATTGTTGAGAGTGATCTAGCCCTTGAACAGAATGCCAAACATCTGAACAAGTATGGGGCACTGAATAATTAACAGCTCTGTTTAGCTTAGTGATTATTTGTCTGCTTTAGGGCAGCACTCTATTAGTAGTTTGTCCTGGATGAATTTTTATGTGCTTGAGTTTGCAGATATTCCAGCAGCTGAGAATGCAAAATGTGGAGCCACATATGCCACATACTGAGGAGGCAGATTAATTTTTCTGCTGTGATTTTTAGGAAGAAGCTTGTACATGTAGTTGTGTACTGCGTGAACTAGAAGACAGTGGGAATTAGCTGAGAGAGAGAAAGCTGGATGGTTTGCACACTGCACAGACACTGATGTGGGGATGTGTCTATGTGGGTGGTAGTTTCGAGATGGGAAATAAAAATTGACTCTGTGACTTGTAAAGATCAGCTGCCAAGTGATGGACAGGTTCCTCATTATTTGAACTTTATCTGCCACTGAACTGAAGAATCAGTAAATAAGCTTCTACTCCTTTTTTACTGTGGCAATTGCTTAGGTGCAGAATCAGTTTTAACTTGACTATAGTAGTTATGTGAACTTCTTAGGGAAGCTTTATGATACGCATTTGCATTTCCCAAAAATATATGGTATGCAGTGTGGAATGCCATGCAGTTTTAACTGTCTCTTTATGTATCTGCCTGGATTCTAGGAGAGGTTTCCCTGGTATGTTTTTTTTTTTCCTTTTTTTTCCTTTTTTTTTTTTTTGGTATTAAACCTGGTTATGTGAAAGTGAGCTCACACAGCAATTTTGCCATAGTAAAATGACTGTTAAGGGTGAACTGGGGATATAGGTTCAGGTTGAAACGGGGGTATAGGTGGGAGCTTACTTTAAGAGGGGAAACTTCAAAAGCAGTTATGTTCTGCATATATAGGTTATTCACTTTGCTACTAAAGGACACTCAAACTTCCATTTTATCAAGGACAACTGGACAAACAACAGTATCTTAGACACTTTTAATATGAGATCCTAAAGTAACTATTAGGAAAACAAGTCACTTGACAGCCTTTGTATTGTATTGTCTGTGAATAGTTAACTCGTGCAGATGTATGATATTTTACTATCTGAAGGCAGGCAAAGTATCTGAAAGCATGGCAACATGTGCATTGTCTTCTACATTGCTTTTAGTCTTTGCCTAAAGAGGTAGATGAAACAAAACAGTTGAAGAACACTGGAAATTCCAGCTCCCTCCTGTTGCTGCCACATAGCTCTTGGCTTCTCCCTCTCCATTTCCCCTTTTGCTGGCTGTGAACCTTGTAGCTTATATCTTGCGAATGCCAGCAGTTCCAATTAAAAAATGCAAAAGATTGTATGTCAAGTTAGTTCTAATCCAAAGTGTTAAACTGCAAACTGAAACTGCCTGAATTCTCTGCAAAGTTTGAAAATATTTCTACTCTAATTCTGCTAGGCCATGGAGTATGTTCCACATCACAACGATGAGCATGTAATCCTGCTGCCAAGCAAGTCATTTGAGCAAATAACTAAAATGTTGGATGCCTAAGCAAATGAGGGCAAGGCATTTGATCAATAAATCATTAGAGATGAAAAGAAACTCTGTACACTGAAGTTTTCTCATGTGACAGCACTTGGTAACTGAGTGCTGTGGATTGGTAACCTGTTAGTGTTCAGCCTAGCATTATTTAGTTGAAATTTTGTAGTAAGAAAACTGCTTGGGTAAAGGCTACAGATGTACATGAGTGTATATAAAGTTAGAATCGTGTTGACTGCCACCTTATTGGCTCTGTCTGTTTCATTAAACTTTTTATTTTAGATATTACTGTACCTGCTACCTGTATTTTCATCATTGTCCAGGGCAGTAGAAGTTGTTTCTTTAGGCTGTGGCTGAGTAGGACAGTGTGTTTAAAGGTACTACTAGTGATGGTTTGAAGTTTAAGATGCCTCTTTGGAAAGACAGGGTGCTTTGGGAAACTTGTTTCTTGAGCCTTTAATAGTTGTTTTACAGATCCTTCGCCACCAAATTTTGTTTTCTAGAGAAGCTGTGTGGCTTTTACTGATGTTTTCTGATAGCTAGAAATGCCAAGACTCTTTAGGTGAAAGCTAATTTTGTTTGCATTTGGAAATACTAAAAACTGGAGTTTGTGTAGTGTGGCCTTAGTACACACAGTAGGTGGTTTATCTTCTGGCAACAGATTGCACTGTTCCTGCTGCTTCGCATTGTAGAAGGCATCTGTATATGAATCCATTTGAAGGATGGCATTAACCAAGTGTTTTAGTGTGTGTCAAAACACTGCTAGGAATGTTAATAATTATGAACAAACTTACTGGATTAGGAGGGAATTCACCCTTGTTTTAAAAAACGTTTAAAAGTACCTAGGATAGCTTGTGATACAGTATTTAGGTCTCACTGCAACTTTCTAATGTATATGAACAGCTTGCTTTCTGGTTTGCTTCTTGAAGACAGACAAGAAGGATTCTTCATTAGCTGTTGCATCTTTTCATACTTTATTAATTTAGGGACAGATTTAACACTTGTGGATGTTAAACTACAATATTGATGTGAAGACGTGAGAGGCAGGACTTAAGAATGAATGAGTGCATGGAAACTGGAAAACACAGGGCTTGGTTGAATGCAAATAATTTCTTTTGTTTCCTGCTTAATATTTTAACTGTTGTGTACAGTGTGTGTTGAGTGTTATTCAAAGAAATCAATAAAAATAGAAGTCTAGTTGGAAGGGGCTATTAATATGAACCTTTCCTTTTGGTTGTTGAGGTCAACTCACTAGTCTACAAATAAATGAGGAAGAAACTACGGAGTCACTGTGTACTGCACATCTTTCTGTATGCAGTGCACCTTTCCTACAAAGGGCGAAGAGAGTTCTGGATAGCTGCAGTTTACAAGTTGGGTAACAGATGAAGTACAGGGCCTCCACTGCCAGCTCCCAAGCTGTGATACAGGGAGCACCTCAGAGTGGAGGGTGTGTGCATTTTTCAGGTGGAGGTGGTGTTGGTTCACCCAATGCTGCCAGTGAGAAAGACTTAGTTGTGCTGTGTGATTCAAGTCATGTAAGCAGTTGCTGATTTTGGACAGTAACCTGCCCCCTGACTTAGGGAATAGTGCCTCAGGGAATAGTACTCAGCACAGACCTTCTTAGGAAGTGGGTGATCCTTTTCTTGTATTTTTGCCCTTTGGGGAGGAAGCTGTTCTCTTTCCTTACACCTCAAAATATGTGTCTTATCAGTCAATGATGAACTCTGTCAGCTGTCAAGGAAAGCTTAAGCTTTTGTGTGAGGAGGGATAATTTCACAAATACTCCTGTATGCAGCAGCCCTCTGTGTATGCCATCCTGATGCTCTTTACCCTGCTTCTGAACTGTGGCTAGCAGTAATAACCAGCATAGCCGGAGGGCTGGCTTTGTAGGTAGCATGTGCAGTAGGGGACATCCAACTGTGGGAAAATATTTGTCTTTAGCTGGCTTTGGCTGTGTGACCTCATAAGAGATGGCAGAAGCTGCATTTCAGCATTCCTGGGGAATTGGAGGCTTTTCGGGAAATGAAGGATTAGACAGGCTTTAGAAACGCAACTCCAACAAATCATGATAGTGTTGTTTTTTCTACTGAATGAATTGTTTTTTGGCATGTAATTTTGTTATGGTTAAATTCTTTATCTGCCCCTTATTATTGAGAATTTTTAAAATGCAGATAGAGTACTTTGAACAGTCAGATCTTCTTGATTACAGATTCTTCTAAATATAGGTTGTATTTTTTGTTCCTGGCCTTATGTAATTGTCTTGTTCTTTTCTTTACAGGCTCCAGATAAAAGGAAAGCATTAGAAGAGACCAAAGCCTACACAACTCAGTCTTTAGCCAGTGTTGCTTATCAGATCAATGCACTGGCCAACAATGTATTACAACTACTGGACATCCAAGCATCCCAGCTACGGAGGATGGAGTCCTCCATCAACCATATCTCCCAGGTAATCTTTTTCCCTTTGTTTTTAAGAGGACTGACAACATTGGAACAGGGGTTATCTTGCCTCTTGTATTGTTGAGTTGGATGGTTTATGTTGACTTCTTTGGATTCTCTGAGTAGCATGATAGAAAATGGTAAGGCTTTTTTTTCTTTTAATACTGTTGGAACCACTCTGTGACAGAGGTCGTGACTGAAATAAAACAGTTCCTTTATCAAGAAGTGCTGGAATTGTATTTGTTTTAAAGCAGGAGTTAATTAGAATTCCAAGATCTGAAGCTGCAGTTGAGGGAGGAGTAGAGAGGAGGATCCTGTTCCAGAAGGAAATCCATTTAGAAGTACCCTTTGAGTGATGGTACTTTAACATTGTAACATATGCAGCAATTTCATTTGTTTTCATACCCCTGGAGGATGTAATGTCATGAGCTGTGTGGAGAGGGAGAGGGGTTCATATGTTGCCACTACCTGCTCAAGCCAAACTTTCCAAGCCACAAGGCAGTTGGATGAGTGAGCTGACCTGACTTGTGCAGTTACTGCAGTGTTGCTAGAGTTGATGCATGGCAGACACGGAAATAGACGATGGGAAAGAATAGGCCTGTCCCTGTGAGTGGCAGTCTCTATTTCCTTAGCTGAAGCTTCACCCTTGCTGACTGTTTTTGAGGGGAGGCAGCTGAGGCACCTGCCTGCCTTGTACCCGACTTGTCACTATTCTGATTGTATGGGAACTCAGCCAAAAAAATAAGTGTGCTCTGTTTAACCTGGAAGTAGTTTATTGCGTAATGAGGGGTGTGCCGCACTAGTGCCTAGGAAGGGAGGGACATGATCCACTCGGTTACCTCACCCTTACATTGCTGTTCTGAAGTGAGCTTTGTTGAGGTTTTTGGGGGACCAGTGTCCACTCTGTCATATGCTCCTACAGAAACTCAGTTGAATCTTTGCTGGCCTTTCTGTTTGATGCTTGGCTGAAACATTTAATAAACATATCTTAGAGGATTCAACCTAAGAACTTTCTTCAGTGCATCCAGTGAATTTAAAACCTTTGTTGGTCAGCCGGTACCCAGTTAGTGGCACACCTTGGACCTAATACTTCAAAGAAAGTGTTTCTTCTAGCCTCTGCTGTTTATCTCCAGTTGGGCCCTGCTAACCTCTGTTTACTGTTCTTTTACGAGTAATTGTTGTTTCGAAAAATCTTTGTTAAATGGCAGCACAGTGGTTCACTGAAAGCATGTCAGCAGGGAGAGGATTCCAGTGCATGTGGAAAGGACCTCCTAGTAACAAACCTTTCTAAAAGGCTTGTCAAGTTAGCAAGTGCCAGGAACTACACAGTGTTAAAAGCTGCATCAAGTATTTAAAAAGCATCTGCCACTGAAACAGAGAAGTAAGAGGAAGTACAAGTGCTGTAGATAACTTTCTTGTTTTATTAAGTATTCAGAGATTTCTTAATTCTAGTATTACGATGACCTCTGACTGTGTAAAGGACTGAACCTACAGACTTGGGAAAATACTGGATGCGCTTTAATACTGAGCACATCTTTTCTTAGGCATTTCAGAGCTACAGTGTGTGTGTAGCAATTATTGTTAAATTCTTATTGGCCCACTGATATGACTAACCGTGGAAAAAGCCAAAATGCTTGATAGTAGCACAAAAGGTGTTAACCCTCTGTACTGTTTGCTGCTTGAATTGGAGGCGCTATGCTGAAAGCTGTTGAGTCACCTGATACATGAACTGTTTGTTAAAGACTGTGAACAATCAGTGCTTTGTAGAGCTTTTGAGGAGTGTTTAGCAAGGTCACTTGCTTGTAGTTTCTGTCGTGGTTGGTCTGTCCTGAAACTAATCCTTGCTTATAAATGAACCTCTACAGACTAATTTTGTAGAATTAAACTGGATACCAGCTCAGCTATTTGCTTTGAAATGTTTCTGCTCAGATGGCTTCAACTGCTTATCTTAAATCTGTTGTGCATTTGCTTTGATAGACTGTTTCTAAATTCTCCGGTCTCCAGAGTATCTTTCTCATGCTTGTATCAGTCATGAATATTTTTATGCTATTAAAGTATGGGAATGAACATATTCTCAAAATGAATTCTTCCCTATAAAGGTGTTGCGTAGAAGCACAGATCTGAGGCATTGTCAGTCAATGATTCAGTTCTGGGTTTTGTGACATGGATATTTTTGCAATAGGTACAATTTGATAGGGTTTTTTTGTTAAATACCTTTCTTCTTTCTGTGGAAGAAAATCCTGTGGATCCTGTTCTGGCCTTCAGGCAGTTTCTGTTCCCCTACTGCGCTGCAGTTCTCCATGTGCGTTTTCCAGAATGTCTCTAGGCTGAATGGCTGGGTAGCTAATCTTCATTAGTAGCCACTCAGGTATTTTTTTTCTAGCTGTGTGCCTTCTTCATTGGAAAAAGCACTCATGAAAAGCTAGGTGGCTGAATGTTGTGTTGAAATCTTGTTGCTGGAATTCAATTTTACAGAGGGAAAGTTTGCTTGCTGTTACAGGAAAAAATTAATTCAACTTTGGCTTGTCGTTGAGACCAAACAGGTTTCACATGAGTAATCACACTGTGGTGAGAGAGCGCTCTTCTGGGCACATGGAGGCAGTGAACAGCTCCAGGAATGGTTTTCACATATCAACTAAAGCAAAAGTATGCCTAGCTGCATCTGTATTTCTGTAGTCGTAGTTGTCTTTCAGCTGTAATGTGTGGGTCTGGAGTGACCTACCACATAATTATTTACTACATCAAATACACAGAGCTGTGCACATGCAGCTCAGCTCTTTTGTTTAAACCCTCGATACTGACTTTGAGCTTTGCTAAGCTGACTTGACTTACCAAGCTGCTCTGATATGGCAGAGGAGAGACTTGTTCATCGTCCTGGTGAAGTTTGCAAACCCATCATGTATACTCATCAGTTAGGCAAGATCTGGACGGAAGAAAGGGGGGTGGGAAAGAGGTCAGTGCTATCCTCTGGATCAGTGTGAGCATCGAGGCTTCACTAAAGGCATTAAGGTTAGCAAATGTGATGCCCATCTATGCAAGAAGAGCTGGAAGGAAGATCCAGGGATCCAGACTGCAGGCCTGTCAGTCTGATCTTGATGCAGGGAAGGTTATGGAATGGGTCATCCTAACTGCCCTCACACAGTGTGTACAGAACAACCAGGTGATCAGGCTCAGTCGGCATGGGTTTACGAAAGGCAGGTTCTGCTTGAGGGAAAGGCTGGGGATCTTGTCTACCTAGACTGTAGTAAAAACTTTGACACTATTTCCCACAGCATTCTTCTGGAGAAACTAGCTGCTCATGGCTTGGACAGGTGTACTCTTCTCTGGTTGAAAACTGGGTGGGTGGCTGGGCCCAAAGAGTGATGGTGAATGGAGTTCAGGTCCCTCATTGCAAGGAAGCCATTGAGGTGCTTGAGCAGGTCCAGAGAGGGGCACCAAAGCTGGTGAAGGGCCTGGACCACAAGTGTTATGAGAAGTTGCTGAGGGAACCGGGGTTGTTCAGCCTGGAGAAAAGGAGGCTCAAGGAAGGCATTATTGTTTTCTACAACTGCCTGAAAAGAGATTGGAGTGAGGTGGGTGTTGGTCTTTTTTTCCAAGTAATAGGTCAAGAGGAAATGGTCTGAAGTTGTGTCAAGGGAGGTTTAGGAAAAACATAGGAAAAGTCTTTTCACTGAAAGAGTTATCCAGCATTGGAACAGGCTGCTTGGGGAAATGCTGGAGTCACCATCCCTGGAGGTATTTAAAAGATGGTAGACATGATGCTTAGGGGCATGGTTTAATGGTGAACTTGGCAGTGCTGGGTTAATGCTTGGACTCAACCTTATAGGTCTTTTCCAACCTAAATAATTCTGATGCTATATATATCCTTGTATGAATGCATGACCTGGGCAGTGATAGGAGACACCAGGAAGGACCTTGGACTTTGAGGTAGGGAAGGAATGAAGACCTTAACATTAAGTGTATGATATTCCTTGTTTAAACTTTGGTTGTTCATTCATGCCATCCTTCCATGAGTTCCTGAGCCAGCGAGTTAATTCTTTAAAAAATTAAAAATCCTCTTGTATCTCTCCATGCTGAAAATTGGTGTCTGTTAGTAGAGGAGTTAACAATTCAGCTCTTCATAACTTGAATATTTGATAAGGTAAAATTGCTTTTCTAGAAATTTGAGCCTGTGTTCTTTTGCTCTTTTGATTAACTGTTTCTTGGTTGTTCTCTCTTCCCCTCCTCCTCTTGAAAATGGGAGCTGAATTAAACATGTACTTTCAGATAAATTTTTTGCTGCTTCACTTTCACAGACTTTGAAAACGAAGATGCAGCAGCCATATTTGTCAGAGGAGGGAGAGGTTGTCAGGGACATTCTTGTTTACTCTGTCAAAACTGAAAAATGCTACAGATCAGTGCTCACATTTATGTCGGAGCAGCTGCAGTACTGGGAGTAGCAACTAGTCCTTTTTTCCTGGACACAAACAGGTTTTTAAATAGCTCAGTATTTAAATCCATGCCTCTTGAAGCATGAAGCAATAGACTTCTTTTTAAGAAATGATGATTTGCACCCGGAAGCACTGCACCCCTTAAAACATTCAGTGTTAAGATTTTCTTCTGCATCTGGAGCTCTCCTCTAACGTGAAATAGGGACTATTACAAAATAAAGTGTTCTGAAAGCATAACTTCCGGGGGGGAGGGGGAAAGTGCATCTTTTGTCACCATTAATGTTAGAAGCATTTAGAACTAAAAAAAAAAAATAAAAAAAAAATAAAAAAAAATCCCTGTATTAGTTTATAAGAGTCTTACCTGTCACCATCCATGTCTAAATCATTCCATGTGTAATTCAAATACTGCATGCAAGCAGGAAGCCATATGCCTTCTGTTTCTGTGGTGTGGTTGTCTTACAGTCGGGGCATGAATGTAGGTACACGTGATACCTTTTCTCATAGGACTTCTGAATCTTAGAGCTGTAGCCTGTGTTGAATTACACCTATACACCATATCCATCCCCAAATACTAAGGCCTTTTCCATTAAGTTAGCAACCAGTCAGGACTGATGTGGGTTAGGTTTCAGAGAAGCTCTACTGAAGATGTTCTGGGGCTTGAAGGGGTGAGCTACTTAACAGCAAGTTGAGAAGAGTAACTGGTGTTTGATACCAGTGATGAGGAGCACAAGAGTTACATGCTTGGCAGATTACTGATGTTTGAAGAGGCGTAAGGTAGTGTGGGGATTTTTTATCTTCAATTTGTGGGAAAGAACTTTCTCTGAGTGTGCACATCTGTTCTTTGTATTAATGTGATACTGCATGCATGGATTATGGTACATGATCACAACACAGTTCACATTCATATTTGAAAGCCAAGATGTAGAAAGAGGATAGGAAATGTGACAAATCATCTGCTAATGAATGTGGGTGGTCATGCCTAGGACCATGAGTAATTGTGTACTTATGGATGGGTAACAAAAGACTTCTCCAAACCTCTTGGTGATGACTGTGGTTCTAAAAGGCAGCTGTCCAGCTACTTCTATCCTGAAGTCGCTTCTCTAAATAGAAGAGGATGCTTGAAACTCTGGTCTTGTTCTCTGGCATGCTGGAGAAAAGGACTGTTAACTGGAAAGAAAATTAGTCAGAAGTAGCACATGGTTGATGGCTGCTAATAAGCAGGGCCAGTACTAGAGCCCACACTGTTCAGAATATTCTCTGGAGACCATTCAGGACATAAAGCATGTCCTCAGCAAAACTGGGGATAACCCTAAATTAGGAAAGGTGATTCATATGCTGTATAGCAGAGCTTCAGTGCAGAGGAACCTTAATAAACTTGAAGATTGAGCCAGCAAAAACCTTGGGAAACTGGGCAAGGTGCAAAGCCTTACACCTGTGGTAGAATAAAACCCCATGCATTTGTATGTGCTGGAAGGTGACTGTGTGAGTAGCCATCCTGCTGAAAAGGAGTTGCTGTGATGGTGGATGGTGTGCTATGAGCCAACAGCACAAGGTCATCTGAGTAAGCAAAATGGTACGGCAAGGCTGTGTTGGGAAAAGTGTGGCTGGCAGATGAAGGGCAGTGAATTATCAGCTCTGCAGTGATGAGTCTTCACCAGCAGTGCTGTATAAGTCAAGGGGGTGAGTGTGTCACCCCTGACTTGTTCAAGGGGGTTCTAGGGAAATTGGAAATAGCAGAGAAAGATACTGAGATGTTCATGGGCATGGAGCATGTGGCTAGCAAGGAGAGGCTGAGGTATCTGCTTGTTTAGTCTGACAAAGAAGAAGCAAAGTGGTGACATTAATGGTAGCCTACAAATAGTTAAGCCTGGCTCTTAAGACTATCTTTGCAGTTAGTCTTTCTATTGGTAGTGACAGTGTAAGGTTCAACAGTTAGCCACAAGTTCAAGCTCTGCAGGTTAGTACATGAAATTGGGAAAATCCTTTTTGTTTTGGAGCGTGGTGCAGCACTGGAACTGGTTACCCTCTAACATGACTCTTCTTGGTGTTACACTGCAGTAGCTGGATATATCCTAAAAGCTGATTTTGTGTCCTTATAAGGTACATCATAAACTATAGGAACTATATGGTGAGAGGGAGATAGTTACAAAGGGGAGAAACTATTACTCCATGCCTACAGATCCTTGTAAGGCTCACTTTTTATATACAAACTTTTCTTTCCATGTGTCCAACAGTGTGTGAAGAGACCAAGTGTTTCTGCAGGAACTAGAGCATCATCTAATATTTCATGTATTAGAAAGGTTGTGTCTTTTCTCTAGTTCTCTTGGACTGCCCTTACTTGTCAGTAGACACAAATACTCTAAATATGGCGAGGAAACTTGCACCTTTTGTTTAGCTTAACTCTGCCTTGGGTGAAGTTCCCTCTCCTAATAATGTGCTGACATTTATCTCTCTGGCCTTTGCTTCGCATCCTGTTCTTCCTGTACTCTCTATGATAGAGGTCAAGGCTCCAAGCAGTTGTCCTGTGCTTGCTCTGGTTATCTTGTCTGCTTAGGAGAGTTGTTGTTAACTTTATGCATGTCAGCTTCTACATGATAGGTATGCATTGCTCAGAATGTAGTATAATGCATAAGAGTTGCCTTGTCAGCTGTTGAGAAATTCTCTTCATGACCACAAATAAATACACATGGGATCTGTCTATAAAGCCTGTACAGTTCAGCTGATGCAGTCAAAAAAAAACAGTTATGTACACTTATGAGAGAGCAACCACAACTGTCAGCCTTGCTGTGATGGGGAAGGGTAGTTGCTTTGATGGAGAAGAAACTGAGCCAGAAACTTTGGTTTCCTGTCGTTCTCTCCGCCTTCCTCCCCCATTTTTCTTTTAATGTGAATACAGGTTTTGGGGAATGGGGAAGTTGCTAATGTTAATAGTCATTGACTGTAATGAGTTTCTTCATATCCTGATTCCTATTCCAGAGTCTGGTAGACAGGCAGTCTGAATGGTAGTTTTCAGTGTGTTTTAGACCATTAAAACTGCCTTTCTGCTGAATGGGTATTTGGCCATAAGCTCTGGATACCTCATTAAATACTAAATTAAGAGGCCTTATGCAGATTCATTGTTTTTTTGAAGTCAAAGCCAAAAATTTCAGGGCTGTGAACATTACTTTGAAAAGCCTTTTTAATAATTTTGTGCAATAAATGAATCAAGGGTGTTGGCGCAGTCTTTCTTTTTTAATGAAAACCTCTCATATCTGGAAGATACACCACATAAATGTGTCACTGACCTGCTGTAAAGCCACATATTGGACTTTTCAGCATCTTTTTTTTTTTTTTCAGATGTGTCTGATTAGATTGTTGCCTGAAATTAATTTTCCTTCTATTCCATCAGTTTTCACATATGAATAGCTCCTGTTTTACACTGAATTCAGGTTTTCTTATCTCTGTTGATGTTTCAGTCACATAAGGGCAAAGCAAAAAGGAAATGCAGCACATGATGTGATGGATATAGCAATGTTGTGTCTAACACAACAGCAGGGAACCAGCTACCAAAGCATTGGGTTGCTCACTGTATCTGTACTATGCAGTGCAGCTTTTTTGGATGTTGGTTTTCATGGTAGCTGCGTAGTGTTATGCTTGAGCTGACTGTATTTCGGGAAAAAGGAGGGAAAAGGCAACTGCAAGAAGCTTACTGTGGAGAAAGATAAGTCTCGGTTGTACTGCATCACTGAAGCTACACCTCTCCATAATTTGCCAGTCCAGCACATGAGCATGTGCGCCTGGGTGCTAGTGGCTGGACTTCTTGTCCTGTTCGGAAGGGAGTTGCTTAGTGTTTTCTGCTGGCTAGTTTTATTATGGGGCACATAAATACTTAATGTTGATCTGCAGATGGAAAACCAAGAATTGATCATATGTTTTGTAAGCCAGCAGTAACATTCTACCCCTTTCTATACTGCTGCTGGTTTGCCTTTATGTTTTTTTACTAGCAGCCTTTTGGGACCCATGGCTGTCTGTTATTCATGTCTTGTAAAAGCCCCCTTGCAGGTTATATACATACCTAGTGAACAAACTCTTTCATTAGTTTATGGGGGCTGTATGAATGACTTACCAGCTCTTCTAAAGCTAGGACAGCTTCTGTTTTATTGTAACTTTGAAAAAGAGTGTATGAAGTGTGGAAATCTATCTAGCTGTGTTAACCATAGTGAAAACTTGTCACGTGGCTGCTGTGCTCCTGCATGTCCCTTTCCCAACCTCACCTGGGACAGTATAACCTCTGCATCACAGGGGCAGTCGCAGAGCACAAACTGAACACTTTTTATTGTAATGGAAGAAAACATGTGTGAAATTGTATTAACTGGTGCAATTTATGGCTGAACACCTAACTAGAAATAGGTGGCCATGAATATTATTTTTTCAGAACTACTTACTCCACCAGAGAATGTTGATTCTTAACTGACCCTGCTGCTAGTGCTGTCACAGAAAGGGTATTGTGGTGGGAACGGTAGTTTGCTTGGTTAAGAGTTGCACTCTGTGTAGGTTTTTTCTTTCTTGAGAAAAATCTGAATGTGTTTTGGAGTAGCACACTTAGAGTGACAACTAGTGGAGGCCATGGTTCACTTTTCCAGTCATTCCCATTTGGAGTGCTGGCTGTACGTGTTGAAGTAAACACCATTAAAGTATGTCTGCCTCTTCCTGAATTTCAGAAAATAGATTACAAAAGCTGTTGCTTTCCATTCTAATGTTCATTCCTGGTTCCAGCAAATAGTTGTTATTTAATAATTTTGCCTAATACTGAGCTTAGTTATATCTTAGGGGCATGAATATGTAAGTAGTACATGACCACAGCATCATGTTTGCTTCCTCTTTGAGAATTTGCTAAGACAGCTATGACTCGTTTCCTGAACACAGCTTTGTATGAATGCTAATGTACAGTGGTTCTGTAGCTTCACCTGTTTGTGCCTAAAAGAATGTAGTTTTCCCTCTCAGCGAGGCCCTGTGATTGTTATTTACAGTGGATCCATCAGTACAATTCGGTGTGGTGTCACACAGGGGTTGAAGCATAGCTTGCTATTTCTTTAACTGGCTTCTCTGTTCCTTTCTTGCAAGAGAAAAATAATATCTTGTCAACCTGATCTTGTCATGCTATTTCGAATTCCTGTATGTGGCAAAACCAGGAGCAACAAGGGTGTAATTAAAAGCTATCAAGCTTCAATACAAAGTAAGAACAAGTAGGATGAGGACCTTAGATTTAAAATGGGTTGTGATGGAAATAATAAAATGTATCATTGCTTCAGGAAAGGTCAGTTGGACCATCTTTTGAAAATACAAGAACAAGGAAATACTGGGTAATGACTATAAAGCTTGATTTGATCATAGGAAGTTCTGCTTTCTTGTCAAACTTGGTGTTATATGGGATTGATTTTTCTTCTTTTTAAGTTATATTTTTGAACTGTGTTCAAAACTAGGCTGTATAAGGTTGCAGGATAAGCCTTGAAACCACAAATCAACCTTTAGCTGACTGGAAAGGGGATAAATGTAATCTTTTGAGAAGCTGATCCTTTTTTGTCCATTTATAGGATTTTTCTTACGTGTGTTGTTAAGTATTGGGCAAGATGCAGCAATGACCAGATGTACTATAGGACTAAGAGATGAGCTGTACTGTGGATAAGTCTTGTCTCCTACACCGGACTGAAAGAGGCGTTACTGAAGTTCTTGAGCAGTGTACATATTTTTGCTCTCTAATAGCTGATAGATAATGTATGGTAAGCTGATAACATGCCAGCTCACATGGACTAGAAAATTGTTTATTTCTCTTTATTAGAAGCAATTCAAGTACTACTTAAACCTAGATTAAAAAAAAAACCAACCAAACAAAAAACAACCCAAATATTTAGCTTGAAATTATGCAGTTGATCTCCACATGTGTCTTGGCAGATGAAACATGGCATTTGGGAGTGAATGAATGTTAGAAACATTTTATTCTAGTGCTCCAGCTCAGGGTACTTTTTGCCTGTGGTGGTGATGAGTGAGATGCTGAAATAAATGAGGACAGGCTCCATTTGGGAGGTGAAACCTCTAAGTCATACCAGAAATGTGCTATCTTCATGTAGTTATGGGTCATTAAGGTAAAGAGAGAAGTTCAGTCAAGGGGTCTGAAACGTATTAGACTCTCAGCTATCTAATATCTTAACCTGTGCCACTGTGTTTGGATTTAGTTTCCTCATACACCCTAAATCTTATGTTAAGAAGCAGCACTGACAGGGTTATAAGCCTGTAAGCTGATAGCAGCTAGACCATGCTTTATTCCTCTCTGCCTGCTGAGGATGGTCTGTCAGCACTTACATGTCACTGTTTTAGTCTCCGGAATTGATGTATAATTAAGCATACCTGTTTCAGTGCTGTATGAATGGTGTTAATCCATGTGACCTATAGACATGTCTGTTAGTGTTTTATTTTGACAGTAGCGTGAGAACTGACCACAGAAGTGCTTATCCTTTATATATTACAGTTTTGAAGCATCCTTAATGTAGTGGTAGCATTTGGTGCTACTCTGACATCTGGATGCTAAAACCAGAGGACAGAAGTTCTGGGGGTGTTCATGGTGTTTTGGCTAAATTAATGTGGCTTTCGCTTTTCCTAGTAGAGGCTGAGGCACATGAGCTAATAATGAAACTTCAGGAAGTGGGGGGGGGATGGTTTCTGTAAGCTCTCACTGGGAGAAATTCAGGTTCAGTTGCTTGCGATTTTGCTGCTTTAAACATTCTTCCTGCAGTGCAGCATGCTTCTTGGCTGTTAAGCTTCAAGTTAACTTTCTTCTTTCTAGACCTGGGAACCAAAGGAGCTCTATGGGACCACAGCTCCAAGTTACTTGCATCTTACTTTCAATGCAGCATCTTCATGAAACTGTATTTCTCTGGGCTGCATTAAACATGTAGTCCTTCGATCAAAGCAGAAACTCTTCAGAGATGCTCTCTCCTAGTTGCTGGCTGAATTACTTGGAATAAATGTATTTAACACATTTCTTCTTTTGGAAATCGTTTGAAAAACTGTTTTTTAAAGACTGTTTTCCACATGAAATTTTTGCCAGAAATAATATTGAGAGAATGTCATTATTGGATGACAGGTCACCTTGTTCAGTAATGTTTAAAAGCATCAGCTGATCAGTAGAAGCAGAATAAAGAAGGTGTGATGGTGTGGCTTGGTTTTTTCTTTTTTTTCTCTCTTTTTTTTTTTGCCCCCCCCCCCCCCCCTTTTTTTTGGTAAATGCATTTTTAGAAAGCAGAGGTCATGCAAACAATTGCATGACTTAAGCAAACATCCTGGAAAAACAGATTGTAAGCTGTCTGCAGATCTTATTCAAATAAAGATACTTTTCCTGTGCGCTCTTCCTTTCCTGCCCATTTGCCTAGATTTCTTCATTGTGGTAGTTCTTAAAACAAATGCATAGTTGTTGATTACATTAGCTATATACTTCTGGGAGTAAACACTGTGTCTGTATTGCTGAATGGATATACACAAATCCAAAAAGTACATTGACCTCACTGAGGGAAAACAAGCTTTACCGAGGCAGGCCACAGAAGTTTGAACAGCTGTCTTTGTACTCCATTAGATTGCGTTCTGACATACCTCTTTATCACTCTGGGAGGCATTTTACTCCTCACCGACACCGCTCTCCCTGATGAAGGTTAACTAGCAATATACTGATCCCAGCCACTTCCCTGTGCAGTCAGGTTTATTGTGGAAGTTTAGTAACTCTTCAGTGTGTGTTTAGCTGATCACTATTGCACAGGTCAGTGGGCAGGCATGCAAGAGTCATGGTGGTTCAGAGGCTTGTAATCCACCATGTTGTTTAGAAGAGCATCTTTACCAAGGCATCAGTGGCCCTTCCTCAGCTATAAACATTTGTCAGTATTTATGTAGTGTATATGGAACTTTTGCCTAAAGTGACATGTAAGAGATGGCCAGTCTGGTGGATGGGGTTTTGTTTGTTTGTTTTTGTTGTTGTTGTTGTTTGTTTGTTTGTTTTGTTAGGGTTTTTTTTTTAATTATTTTTTCCCCTGCCATTCTTTTGTGCCAGTGTTTTGCTCTCTGCCCCTTGCCTTGGATTTGTTGTCTTAATTATCCTGGATGCAAGGTCTAGAAAACTAGACCTCTGCCTGCTTTTCTACGGGCTTCTTCATGTGTGTCACCCCCAATGGGTTATGCTCCTCACTAAGCATTTGTAATCAAGTTTAATCATTATGCTAATAGCTGCACAGTGGAAATGTCTAATTTCTAAACACATGATCAGTGTGACTAATGAATTTACTGCAATGGTAATGGGATAATGCATTCAGCAGAAGGAACATAGTGATGTCCTCTCTCTGCCTACGCACAAGACTTCCCTTCCTGACTTGTACTGCCTTTCAGCCTGTTATCAGGCTGGAGCATTTGTGTTCAAGTGCACTTTCCCAGGATGGAGCCAAGAACTTGCTGTTGGGTGCATGCACATACAAGTCTGAGGTGGCCCTGGAGGAGGGTTGCCTGCTGGCATGGTTTCTTCTTGGGCCAGTGTCTTCTGCCAGAGTGCTTGGCTTTAGCCTGGAAAAGTTCTGGCTGGAGAAGGCTGTGGCTCACTACAGACTAAGTGCTGCTAGGACTGTTGAGGCTGTGTGAATGTCTTAACAGGCTTCCTTGTGCAGTGCTATGGAAACTGGGATTTCAGAAGTTTGAGTGAAGTTTGTGATGCTCATAAGCTTGTCCTCTGTACCTTCGGAACAGATAGCTGGTTAATGAAGGGGGTTTGAGTAATGGGGGACTCTGTGGAGAGAGAGTTGAACTATCTTGTTCTTTGTTTTTGAAAACAAAAGTGAGGAGTTCGTCAGATCCTAGTTAAAAGTGACTATTAAAGAGACAAGGAAGAGCTCTATAAAAATAATACACAAAAGGTAGTAGTATGGATAGTAAGTTAATTGCAGAGTGGAATAATTATGTTGAAAACTTTTAAGGGGGATCTATAGTGACCAAGGTTTGCTCCTGCTATCTTATTTTACTGATAAGACTCATTGGCAGTGGGGATGATAAGAAAAAACTGGTCATTGCTGGTTATCCTCCTGTGTGTTGTAATACGGTTGTTTGCCATAGAGACTTGCTTGCTTTGTACAAAATTTCCTTCCAAAAAATCTGTAACTTTACTAGTTCTCTTCTGGAGAAAATGCAGTCTTCAACCTTTCAACATTTAGGAAACAAGCGAAAAAGAAATCTCGTGTAATAAGCTGTTTGTGACACTAAGTCAGAAGGGTTTGTGATGTAGGTTATATGGCTGGTAGTCATCTGATGGCTATGTAATTAATACTCAGGAGTTACTCAATGTGATGCAGGCCCAGCTGAAAACCAGCAGATTTCCTACTAGCTTATGTCACTGCCATCAAATGGGATACAATCAAAGCAATACAGAAATAACATGGTGACTTGGATGGTTTGTAATCAAAACTATGTTGGCAGGTGGCTAAAGGATACTCGGTGTCATTTCCATGTATACTGTCTGTGTTTTATGTGTTAAGATAGCAGTCTGTCCCAGTATTATCAGTCTTAGACACCTCATAGACCCTGTATTTATGTGGAGAAGGGGGTACTTGGGAGAGGAATTTGTTGTGTGTTATGTGTAGCTTTTGCTTGTGTTTTTTGTTGGTTTAGGGTGGGTTCTTGGTTTGTGGTTTTAAGAAAAGTATGTGCCTAAATATTATTTCAGAAATTTTTCAAGGATAGGTTTTATGCTGGAGTTTTATTATTCTTTAGCATGATGATTATTTTGAGATACGCAATAAATCGTCTATCTCAACCATGTAATATAACCTTTCTTGTTGGAAAATGTTATTTTTGCTAGTAGAGGTGATAAATTAAGAACTAAAGAGGTGATAAATTAAAGCTCAGGCTACACTAGCGCACTTCTTTCCGTGTGTTGTGTTCTGCCACCCACTTCAACTTCAGCTTGAAATGCCAACTTACAACTAAGTGAGGGGTTTGGCTTTGGTTTTTTTTCTTTGTTCAGGCGTGAGCATTCTGGCTTGTCAGTATTCCAGCTTTAGCAGTTCCTTACCTCAGACAAACTTGAAGAAAGTTCAAACTTATTCTGCTGAGTTTATTTTTTTTCATGGGCTTTTTTTAGATGGTTTCCTTTTCAGCCACCTGCGGTGCGCTTTGCAATTGCACATGTTCATCTCCTACAAAGTTGCTTTTTTTGGCACACAAAATGCTTTTCGTTTGACATACAATTTTGTTCTACTCCCATGGTGGTTCTTTAGTGAGTCCAAACTACTGAAGAAGCTGTTTAATTTTTTCTTTATGTCCCTGTGCTTTCCTTCAGTCAAGAATATATTCAGATTTGTATGTTTTGTTTAATTCTAGGCAAGCGCGTTGCTTCCAGTAAGGAAAAGGGGACTCATTCAGCCACTTTAAAATGCTGAAATGCTCATGTGGGAGCTTGCATAAGCATATTTTGTTTCTTCTATTTATTTTTTTTAATGAGCCTACTCATGCATGCATGTCTTGAGGAATACCCCAAAAGGAATTTAAAATTACTAAAATCTAATTTCAGGTACTGAAATACACTCACACATACAGTTGGGATTTTGAGTTTGCATAATCAAAAGCATTTATCTGCTTTTTGTGCTTTTAAAGACTGAATATGAATGCAACGTGTTATGACTGCACATCCCAAATGTTGTTCTGTCAGAATCAATCAGTAGGATTGCACACTTGAAACGCTTCTGTTCTGAAGTGTCTTCTATTTTAAAGGCTGTTTTTAATCAGCAGATTTTTGCATTTCTGGCTTGTGTTCACATGTAATTAATAAGCCTTTGGTTTGATTTAGATAGTTTTTAACTCTAGAAACTCGTATTAGCTATGCAACTGATGTTAGCTTATCATGGACATGCCTACTCAGTTCACTGTGTAGAACATGTTATAGCTCACTGGAGGATCAGGGGTATGACCTTGGTAGTTCCCTTACCAGAATCCTGTCTCGGTGAAGGGAAGATAAGGGGGGCAGAGGGAGGACTGAATAAGAGAACTGTCCTTCAAAAAGGTGTTTGTCATATAGCATGAAGCTCAAGTGGATGGTTAGTAATCGTTAATGTGCCACATGCTGTGGTTTTTATCTGATGCAGAGCGAGTCTGTACTTCCCTGTCGTACAATGGTTGTGAAGTGGTGGTGTGTAGTGTTCAGCCACAGCTGAAACTCCAGTAAATACTGGAAAGCATAATCTAGAGTGACTGTGAAGTTTGTGTTAGAACAGGAATGACACCATGGAAGCTATTTCTCTCTCTCCACTCCCAGCTTTTATCCTGAAAAGCCGCAGATTTTAGGAGGCAAGTAGAAGATAATTGCAAATAATTTCCCTATCTCACCTTTTCTGTGTCCTCCCACAGAGATCTGCATTAGTGCTGCTTTTTTTCCCCCCAACCTGTTTATTATACTCACACTCTTGAAGGGGGAATTGAAGTAGCATTTGAATTTGAAAGACCAAAAAAGAGCTAGGATGCAGAAAATCATGTTGTAGTCTCCAGGAACATGTACCAGAGGTCCCTGGAGGGCTTGCTTTTTTAACGTTCACAAGTCATTTTTTATTGAAGTGAATATATGTTTGGTTTGCTCAGTTAAAATCGACAATAGGGTTTGCGAAAGCACAAGAACTCACTTCTGCATTTTCAGTAACAATTAAAAACACTGGTGGAAGCTGTTCTCCAGAGAGATTTTGGGTTTCTCTGTCACTGTGTTTCACTGTGCTCAGGGCAGGCAGCTGTGGCCTGCCTATACCTGTGCCCACCTACATTCTGTGTCTGTTCTCAAAGCTGCTGCAGGTGGGCAGCTCCAAGAAGCTGGCCCAAGCAGTGAATTGACTTGCTTGGTGTAGCACAGGAAGTCTGGCAGAGCCAGGAATAGAACTTCAATCTGCTGTTTTCCAGGCTCTTGCTCCCAGCCACAGACCCATCCCACCCCTTCCCTCCACTCGGCTGATGTCCCAGCAGACAGCCGCCTCCTGCACGTGGGGCCAGCTGCTTTTGCAGTACTGTCTGATCTCCATATTCCAGATGTCTGAAGTTCCATTTCCCCCATACTTATGTGAACTTCAGTAAAGTGCTGCTGGCATTTCACCAATGCAACGTGGAGGGGGGAGGACTGTTGTCTTAACTGTTTTCTTTCCATAATGAGGGCCTCTGTAGAGCTGTTAAAAATTTCTTCCTCTGTAAGACTTAAACTCCATGTGCCTTCAGTTGCCATCTGCCTGTCTTCCTTCCCACATCCCTCTCCCTGTTCCAAAAGATGCTCCTGCAGATACCCCTTCCTTATGCTCTGTGTTGACATCATCTTCCTTTCAGCTGGGGAAGGTGGAAGGCGAGGGTGTGATGAGATGCCCTTGTATCTCTCCATAGATGCTCCTCATTTATAGAGCCTAATTCTGTGAGGTGGCATTTCAAGAGTGACACTTGTTTCTTTCTGCTGCCCCATTTTATGTTCTTAGTGTCTTGCATCAATGTGCTCTGAAGTAGCTGTTGGAGAATAAAGTGAAAAGCTTCTTTCCTTCTGTCCTATTTGAAGTAGGAAAATGTGTCTTCCATAGCAGTCCTCCCATTTCCAGTTGGCACCAGGAAAGAAAAATCAGGCATGAACTCAAGCCTGGCTCTTAGATGAGTGGGCTAGTTTCTTTGCTCTGATTGTTGTCCTAGAATGTCATGTACCCGCTCCAAGCCCTTCTGGTCAGTACTTGCCTCTTGTCCCCTTTCTGCTCAGTTTCTCCAGCAGAATGTGTGACTAGATTTGCTAAGAGGGTACTCTGAAAAGCAGCTATATAACTCTTTAGCTGAACAGACCTCTCTTCCCTCTCCTTTTCAGTGCTGCTGTATAGGTGTATAGGTGTATGTGTATGTGCCACTTCACAGATTGTGTTTTGGAAATTTGGGTCTCTGAGTCAAATTCTCAGTGGATCCCTAGCCTTACTTTTGGAAGAAAGGCTTTCAGTTTCCTAACAGCAAGAGGGCTAAAGGTGAGGCTCTTTGTCTATGGCCAGTAAGCTTTAAGTCTGTTTCTCTAGCTGGTTTTTCAGCTTTTGGATTTTAATGAGGCTTATCAATATCCCTCCCCGCCTGTGTTGTTTTTTTTTTAAACATACAAGTGTTTTAGCACTTGCAAGCCCATGTTCTTTCAGTAATCAATTTTTTTGAAGGACACCTTGCATGGAGATTGGTTGGTGCTGGTTAAGAAAGATAATTCTGAAGCGGGACATGCTGCAACTGTTCGCAGTACTGATTTACAATCTGTGTTTCTGAATTCTTAAGCAATACAGCAAGCAAACTGTCCATGGTAAATGGGATAACTATGGTATACATCCTGGAAAAATACTTATGTAAAGGTAGAAAATATCTTCAGACCTTTGCTGAAATCTGGTCTGCCTTATGCTGATGGTGATTGCGAGGAGAATCTGAGAAAATCTGTGAGTAGATAAAAATGCTTGAATTCTTAAATCAAGGGCTATGCCATAGGATTAAACTGGCATTTAATCTGTGTTCAGACATAATTGATGAAATCTGGTGATGAACTGTCAAGATAAAACACTGCCACCACTTTTCAACCCTCCTGATATTAGGTGATATTAGTAAAATACACTGTTAGCATTATGTTTTATATGTATATTTGTATACATAAACAATATACAATTTTAATATGTAAAATGTGTGAATTTACATGTGTCTTACCTGTGGAAACAAGACTTAGTTTCTTCCGTCTAGTGCCTTTCCCTCTCTGATAGCAAGCGTATTACAGACTGCAAGTTGCTCTATGTGTGTTGATGACCTTAGTTCATTGTGTTAATCTGCAAAAGCTCTTCTTTGTGAACCCTCTCTTCAGGAAAAGGAAGGTGGCATATCAGATTACATGGGACATGGTTTATCTGGCTCCCATAGCATTTTACCTTAAGAGGCCTGGATTTATGAGGACTTCAGGAGATGAAGCTTTCTGGAGAGCCTGTCCTACTACTGTAACTTGTGTGTATGCTGGAGTGAATGAGTGATGAACTTCTATAAACCTACAAGAAAACATTGCTGGATTTGTGGTTCTGGAAATACAGCTCTTAAATCTATTTCATTTGCTGTCTACATTGTCAGTACCAAGTGCAAAGCAAGCACACAAAGTGAAACTTGGATGTCTAAATGCTCCAGAGGTGACATGAGATGTCTTTCATGGTGCAGCTTCAGAATGCATGGCAGGATATCGTGAGGATTCTCAGATGATATTAAACACTGGTGTTCAGGCAGCTGACTTTTAGTGTTAGTGAAAATTGAACGATTGTATACTTGAAATAGTAAAGCCTTGAAATTCTTATATTTTTAAAAGAATTTGAGGAACTGGAAAAGGCACCTCTTTCTCTTTTTCCTGCAGTAACTCTTGCTTGTTTCTAGTACTGGCTTTCTTCTGTGGGTTGACTGATAAATTCGCAGTATTGAATTCATCTCTTGGGGGAGCTAGTAAGGAGAACCTTTGTCTTTTTTGCCATGAAAGTTAGCTAGTATAAAGCTTCTAGTATGGCACCTTCAGATGAAGATTTATTCAAACCTGATTAGGGACTTGAATTTCACACAACTGACGGTTAACTAGGCATGATAAAATGTTTCATCAGCCTTCTACCTTAGATACAGATTTGCCCCACCAGTCACTGATGTAAGAGGCTACTGCTTCTGTTAAAGTTTCTTTCAGGTTTACTGTATGCTTCTCAAATGTTGGTCAACTTAACTGATGTCTGTGCTGAAGAACTAGGAAGAGGCAGGTGCCCACCAAACTGCCCAGCTTTGGTATTTCTAGCCAATGGAATTGGCAGTTACAATTACCAACAATAGCAGAGCCTCATACCTTGGAAGAGATCTACATGGGAGAAATAAGTGCATGCATAACTATAAACAGGGGTAGGTGGTGCCAGCTGCACTGGCATTCTGCTTCTGCATCTCCAGTGAGGCCAGGCTTGCTTAGCACTTCGACTCTGCTGGACAAGTGTTGGAATCACCATCCATGAAAGTGTCAAATTTGTAGATGAGGCCGTCAGTGATATGCTGTAGTGGTGGTCTTGGCAGTCCTGCGGTAATGGTTGGACTTTATGATCTTAAAGGTCTTTTCCAACCTAGTAGATTATATGATTGTATAAAATTAATTCTGTAGATAAGCTCGTGAGTTCCTTGTGCTTTTCATGCTTGATGTGCCTTGAACCCTTGAATAATTGATCTTTTCTATAGAATATTTCTCTTGCAGTATAAATACGTTCACATTTCCCTGCAGGGAATATACTACATTTTCTTTTGAATTTCCTTCACAGAATAACAGCATAAAATGGTACTCTCCCTGAAGAAGTTAACTGTCTGGCTGAGCTCATTAAAGGTGGTGGTTTTATTGTTCTTTTTGTAGGTCAGGCTGACATTCTTGTAGGTAGTCTATGTGATGTGTGTTGTCCAGAATCTCTTCAGTGCTGTTATTCAATTAATAATAACTCATTTTAAAAGTCTAATTAAACATGCTTTACTTATGGAAATAGCAGTGGGGCAAATCTGTAGTTCTAAAACATGAACAGGTTAATGTTCTTAGCCTCAAGTTCTTTTCATTTCAGGGAAGCTCATTGTGTAGATGATATGTCAAGACAATGAAATCTGCAGTTTTGGAGAATGACAGTGAAGGCTAATATTAAAGATGAGTCTAGGAACCCATTACAAAGAATGAGGGTTTGTAAATTTCTTTTTCATTTTATTAAGGGATGCTGAAAGCACCTTGGTGTTTGTTTCTGAAGTTCTATTTCCTTGGGTTCGTGCTACAGTTTGTGGTCTGGGTATATGAGCTTGTAGTACTTCATAGAAAATGTGTATTTACTAGAAAAAGTTTGTTGGTGTTTGTTATAACGTTTGTAACATTATAGTAGGACAGATCTTAGCTTTCCTATTCAAACCTAAACAAGTAAACTTGGAATCCAGACAACTGACCCAGGGGTTGAGGAAGGAAGCTAAACTCCTTTCTCTGCAACACTCAGTCTCATGTATTGTATGGATTTATTGGCTAGGCTCTATCTGAAAGCTGTGTCTTTGCCCGGTATTTTGTGTAACATCAGGCTCAGTTTCCGCTGAAAGGAGGTCCATACTGGACAGATTGCTAGCTTGACTTGGTACATCAAATCTAGTGTTCCTGTTGGCTTGTCCTTGACTAGAAGACTTACTTTTTTTTTACTTATGCCATTCTTTTATACTGTCATCAGTGTCCTTTGGTTAAGGGAACTTCACTGCTCTCAGATACTAGAATGAACGAAATACTGTTCTTTGTTAACTTGTTTTTCAATAATGCTGGCTTTAGCCTAGATCATCTCAAGCTGGAAGTGACCTATAAGGATCAGAGAGTCCAACTCCCTGATCCTCACAGGATTACCTAAAACTAAATCATAGGGCTAAGAGCATCATGCCTTCCAAACCACTATTAAGATTTTATGAAATCTAAAGGGTACTGATGTAAATCTGTGGGTTTGGTGTAGTGAGTTGTCTTGTCCTTCAGGACAGCCTGAAGTTGGCAGTGCCTGGTTAGCTGAGTTGAGTTGATAGAGATTTTAGTTTTCTTTTTTATCCCTGCTCTCTGATCTGTATGTGCGTTTAGTGGGAGAAGCAATGGCTGTGTCAGTATCTGGCTTATAAATCTGAGTTGCAGTGGTTCAGGATTAAAAAGATTGCCAAAGCTTAAAGTTGCTCCCCCTCCCCTGCCCTCTCCCCCCCTTTTTTTTGGTACCCCAATATATGTGGGCTTTACTAAAATATTTAGATATCTTCAGATTAGCTTGGTCAAATGTACTACAGTTTGTTTCTTGTAAAGTGTTCGTCCTGGAACTGCATACTGTAGTGCATGTATAGGGCAGTATCCGGAGCACAAAAAAAAAAAAGAACAACTATTTGCTGTATCATTGCTGTGCTGCAGTTGGCCTTGAGGCTACTTCTGAGGAAGCAAACAGTTAAATTTTAACTCTACATCCTGTTTTTCAACTGTTGTGGGTTTTTGCCTTTTTTTTTTTTTTTTACATATGGTTTGCAGAAGACAGATAGCAGACGCAGCTAATCATTAACAGTTCCTTCAACCTCCAAGCTTAGCTTCGCTTCTGGGATTAGCTGGCGTGGTCCCTAGCACCCAGTTGTAATGGCTAGGACTTTGTTTGATGGCTTAGTGAAATTTGCCTCCCAGAGGAAACATGTTGTTCCTTTGGAAGGGCTCTCTTCTCCCACTTCTCCAAATCAGTGCAAAGCTGGACTCTTTCTAGCTGGATTATGTTGTCTAGGAGTGAGAACCCCATCCGTATCTTCCAAATTTTTAATTATGCTACATGTTTGTTTCAGCATAGGCCAAACATACTTGAAGCTGGTCTGTTACTAACAAGTGATCCCAGCTGCTTAGCTTCCCTACCTTCTAGTTTGTGACCGTCAGCCCCATTGTCCCAGCATTGGAGCAACCAGGTGATGATGTGCTCCCCTGGTTGATGGGTAAAATCTTTTTGCATATTCCATGGCTTGGTTGAGGTCTGGGGTTGAGAAGTCACCTCTTCTTCCTCTGACTCACATAATAATAACAACTCTTGATCAGATGCTGACCCATGTAGTAAGTGCATTGGTTCTTCATCTTTCTTCACTGCACAGGTTGCTTTTTCTGCCTCATTTGCTTTTCTTCTTCTATATAGGGGCAACCAGTATTGGCATGAATTGGTCCTCTGGTTTAGCTGCAGTGATTATCGCTGTGGTTGGAGTGGCTGCAGTATCTTGTTGGGGTTGGTGCAGCCACTGTGCTTGGGGTTGGAGTAGCTGTGTTGTCTGTTGCTTTGCCATCAGAGTTTGAATAGCTGCTGTAGTTGTCACTGGGGTTGGTACATGTGGGGAGCTGGATAGATCATCTCTCAATTGTTTGAACTCTTGGGACAGTTTTTCCACAGCTGAAATGATGGAAGGGGTGAGATTGTCTTCTAACTCTTGGAGTTGACAAATTATTTCATCTACTGTTGGTGGTACTGTGTCATTGCTGTAAAGTACAGTGAAAGAAGAATCTTAGCCCAAGCCCCCCACTGTAGTAACAAGCTAGTGCTTGTTAACCTGTATTAACCCAAGCTAGTTTACCATGCTTTGTTCCTCTCCATCTTTGGTTAAAAATAGGTTTTGTGCATGAAATCACAGGCTAACTACTATTTCCTGTCTTGTTACTGTATCAGAGCAGACACAGCTGCAAGTGCCACATGTGGCCACAGCTTTGAGAAAGGTCTATCTTGGATATACCTTTTTGTATGTGGTTTGGCTGTCTTGGGAATTGACTGTTGTCTGGCTGCATAGCTATGCTATCCTGCTAAAAATTGCTCGCGTTACGGGTTTTTCCTTTTGGAAGGGAAAAACATTGCCTATGATGAAACAACAAACTTCCACATCAATATCAAGCAAATAGATTTTAATAGTCGTTCATTTATGGGTTTATGTGCTCTGTGTTGCTTGATGATCACATAACAATAACATGCGGTCTTCACAAATCTAGAGAAAGTAATGTCTTCTTGAAGAAGCAAGATGCTGTGTAGTAGGTGATGGGCAGTATATTGCTCTGAGCAAAGCATATGCTGAGAGCCTTTGTTCTGCATAGGGGCAAAACACCGCCTTGCTTTTCCAGTGTACCAGATGTGATCAGAGCTGCAGTCACATTTGCTTTGAACAGTGAATTAGTTTCTTGCACAGGCATGCCTGCATGCCATTCAGGATTTATACATGTGCCCTAAGTTGCTGGCTCTGCATTTTGATAGAGATAGTCTTCTCTTTGCTTGGTGCTTCCAGGCAGATCCATGGAAAGACTTTGCAAATAGCTGTTCTATATTTAATTTTGGTTGTGCTGTCTGATATAGTTAATATATGCTCTTTTCCTGTTTAAGGGGTTTTTCCACTAACAACAATTTGTTGCAAGATTACTTAAGTAATTTTCCAAAGCATGTATAGAGCATCTGTTCCTGGAATTTCTTATGCTCTGCTCTGGTAATTTATGGAATTTTCATTGTTCATTGCAGGGAGGAAAAGTTTGTCTTTATGGACTACCTTCTAGGAGAAGATACATGTTTTTGTACTGTGAAGGGCTTTGTTTTGTTTCCTGTTTTTCTCTTCACATGAGCCTTAAGAGAACTCTTAGCATAAAGGTGTATTTTTGTCCATCCACTGAACAAAAAAGGAATTTGCTAGTAAAACCACATTAGAACAGCAGATTAGCAAGAATGAAGCAGAAGCATAGATTTTTAGGGGCATAGTAGTATTTTAAAATACTCTTATTTAAAACATTGTAGTATTTGCCTTAAATTGACATTCTCCTCATCCTCCTATATTGCTGTCTTGCTTAAGTGACTCTAAAGTTTTGGTTGGTTTTTTTCACCTATGTAGTGCTTATGTATTATAAAATATGAAGAGTTTGTGTGTCATCAGAGAGTTCTGTAAGTTAGTTTGAGACCTGGTAGTATCACTGAACAAAAGAGGTCATGTTGTTCGGAGGAATTGGAACATATAGCACTCAGCTAATATTTCTTGATCTTGCTGAAAGCAAACTGTAAGTCAGAACTAATATGTATATTTTAGTCTCTAAAAGGGAAAGAACAAATAATAGCTAGAGCTGAAGAAATAAGGGTAGTCTTATTCTTAAATCTTCTTTCTGTTGTCTGTGAAATTGGCTGCCAGAGCAAACATAGGTGCAGTAGCTGATCTCTTATACTGCTTGATGTATAGGATTGTCTCATTTGAAAAGGTACTTTTTGTTCCTGACTTTGGGACTTTTTCAGAGCATGAGCGTTTAGAGCAATAAAGTTTGCTCCAAAGCTTTATTGGGATATTTAATAAGCTTATTCCAAATAAGCCAATGCAGACATATATACTTAAGGTTTTGTGTTGCTCTGGTTGTGTGCTTCTGAAGAAAACACCTTTTTGTGATGTTAAAAGTTGTCTGTTACTTAGCTATAAGCTGTGAAAACAAGCTTCCTTGATATCACTGCTTTTAGGTGCTTCTCCACTTGTGTTCCCCCTTGCAATCTATACAATGAAATGCCATGTATCAAAGCTGTTAAGGAGGATTTTATTTCTTTCTGCACTTGCTCAGGAATATTGAGGGTTATTTGAGTGTGTGCACCCATTAATGAAAAAAACAGCTCAGCTGACGGCATTTCATAGTGAACTCTCAATGCTGGCTTTCCTAGAAATGGCAATTTGCAAGATGCTTACCTTGCTTTCTTCATCTTGCCTTACACAGAACTAGATTGTAATAGAAACGAATTTTGTGCTTCATCTTTGACTCTGCTTCTCTAAACAAAACCTTGCACATCACAATCTCCATCTTAGATTAGGACATTTCTAGACACATACTGCTGAACAAGGACTTTTCTTTATTTCTGAACCTTTACTTTCTGTTTCCATGACAGTGTCTCTGTGAGGAATTGACACTTATGGACAAAACTGTTTTCCTTAGAAAATGGAACGGTTGCTTGATTGTTTTTGTTCAAAGTCACTTAGAGTGTGTTTTTTTTCTGTCAGGTACCATCTCCTGCAATGAGATCCTGAGGTTCTAGTAGGTGCTTTAAACAGTAAATTCAGTCCCTGAATCTTGAAGTAGGCTTCCTGGAGGTAGACTTCCTATGGCATCTGATGCTTGATTTGTACTCCTTCAGCCTGGGTTTAAGCAGTGGTTATATTGCATGTAGAAGCACGTGGCTGCTATACAAATCTTAGTTTGATCCTTCACAGACTGCTGAACTGACCGTTCTTTGTCTTAAGTGTTTTCTAATAAAATGCTTCAGCTTAGTGTATTTTTTATTCCTTTATTTACTTCTTTAAGTCTCTGTTTTATTCTTTTAGTAAAGCTGCTGTAAACAGTGTGACTGAAACTAGCCTCAGTGCTGAAATTAGCCATTCTCTTTGCAGACTTTTACTCTGATATGCACTGATGACTTTGCTGAAAGAAATTACGGCACAGACTTCCCAAGCTTAGTCCCCCCTGGGGCTGTGGGCAAATTGCTTAGCTTGTCTGTCCTGGTTTCCCAGCTGTGGAGTTGGAGTAATTCATGACTAGTGTCAGCCATAAGAATGGTGAGGGTTAATCTGCAAGGACTGTATCTGCATAGTGTCTTAGTGTCAAAGCAGTAATGTATAATTGTAATTTTATTATTAATATTGGTTATTTAATTAAAATGTAATCTTCAAACAGTGTTCATGTAGATTAAATTCGTTTCATCAATAAACTGGCATTCTTCCAGCAGCATTAACTCTGTTCAGATTCTTTGTCTAATAGTGAAACCTAAACATGTAGATAGCTCTGTAAAGAAAACAGCAAATGCCTAAAGAAACCTGTGCTTTCTTGTTTTTAATCTAGACTGTGGACATCCACAAAGAAAAGGTCGCTCGCAGAGAGATAGGCATTTTGACGACCAATAAGAACACATCAAGAACTCACAAAATTATAGCGCCAGCGAACATGGAACGTCCTGTAAGGTATATTCGAAAACCTATAGACTACACGGTGCTGGATGATGTTGGCCATGGTGTAAAGGTAAGAATACCTGGACACTTGAGGATTCCAAATAACACAGATCAGGAGATAGGGTTGGGGCATTAAAATGTTTAATTTGTTTCTGGTAGGAAGGATTGTGGGTTTGATACGCTCCCACACACAAACATTTCAATAACAAAACGGGTTTTGAGCAACATTTGCCATAACCTTGTGACTGTCAGTGGTAGTCACAGTGTCTGGACATAGTGGCTCATGATCTTAGGCTAATGACTTGTCAGATAAGGCATGACTGATTTTAAAATTATCACTCCTTCCTCCTCTGATTAAGTTGTCTCTGCCACTCCCTTTATTTCTTTCAGTATTGAGAAAAATTAAGTCCTCTGTTACAGGGAAACTGGCTGGTGGGATGAGGTTTTTTTTTGTTGTTTTTTTTTTGCAAGGATGGTCAGGAGAAAGGAGGTCAGCTACTTGGCATTTAAATCTGTGGCATTTGATGTTTCACTCCCATTCATGCTTTCAGACAGCCTTATTTTCCTATTCTCTAAATAGAAGACTTCATAACTTAATGTCTGCCTCCCTTGAAATGGTCATAGTTGAAATGAATTTAATTCTCCCTGGACATCTTTGCTTTGTATCCCCCTAGAGCAGGCCTTCCAGGTATATTCAGTTCACAACAATCTTCCCTTGAATGCCAATAAAAAGCTTCTCTTCAACACCCATGTATCCTCTAAGCTTGATGTGCTCTGGTCAGTCACTTGCTCAGCTACACCAGCCTGTCATGTGCCCTTTGAATTGCTGAGCTCTTGAGGAACAGATCTTTCAGAATTACTCAACACAAGAGTGCCAGGGTACTTCCTGCTTTGTAGTAACCCTCCAAATGCCCAGAAGGAGTCTTAATTCCAGCACAAATTAGAAAGCAGCTCTATACCATGACAGCTCTAAGATAGGAATTAACGGCATGACTTTGGATTATCTTTTTGATTGTATCAAAACCTTTACCTTGATTTGTACCAAAACCTTTACTAAACCTGTAACTCTCAGGGTTGTTTTATATGAATAATTTAAGCCAGACTGGATGAAACACAGCCCCTATATAGAAGCTTGAGAGATACGTCCTGGAGTGCTGTAAAATAGAAACATTGGGGTTAGTTAGAGAAATTGTTAATTTTTCAGTACAGTCTGCAATCGAGGAGATAGCTCTAGGAATAGAGAATATGGGAATCCACAGATTCCATGTCAGGATATTGGTTTCTGCTTTTAAGTGCTTCAGGGGTCAAGTGCTGTAGAAAACTTCTAAAAAGTAGAATAATTACTGTTAGTCTTGAAGGTGATGCTTTGCTGAACTGCTTGTGTTGTGCAGGCTCAGAATAGATTGCTTGATTCATGAACGCTGAAGCTGTTAAGGTGTAGCAGTTGCATTTTCTGGTGTGACTATTTGCTTTTAGGAGCACTGGTGTTTTTATTTAATGTGACCATGTTTGTTGGGGGCAGGGAAAATGAGGTTCTGTTTACCCATTTCCAGGCAGCTCTTATGTAACATTGTTAGTATAAAGGGCTTTTTTAAACCATTAGTGGTTTAATTCTGTATTAAAATTTTGATTTGTTCAGAGGTAAAATAGCTTCCAGTAATAACCAAATTACCATTTCATTACAAGCCAGCTACAAATTGTATCTTGCTGTTGTCTCTTTATTTAGTGATTTGCCTAAGTCTGGGGAAGGCATGAAGCACTTAATAGAAAAGTGATGTTGGTATTTTTTGTGTAGACATACTTGTTACGCAAACATTTAAAATAAGCTGCCAGACAGGCCTCAGGTGTAATAGTTCCAGATGGTTGTCATGCATTTGACATTTTCACCAGTGTTGACATTTACTGGACACACTGTTGAGAAAAGTGAGTTGAGGTAATGAAAGTCATAAGTAAATATTTTAACCATCATACTACTTGAGTTCCAAGAGTGTTACACAGATCATTGTTTTGAAGGAAGTAGTTTACTGTGTCTTCAAACCTAGATATAGCAAGTGCTGTCACAAGGAAATCAAACCAAAGCAACTTAAGAAACTGGATCAGGTCCTGTTGGAAGTCGTCTCAAATAGCAGATGATGCAGAGAATCTTGAGTTGCCTCTTGAACATGCAAATTAGGGGGAAGCATGCAGTAAATTGAATTACAAACTTTGTCTTGTCCAGAATGGTCTTGGAAGATGCTTCAGACTAAGTCTTCTTTTCTTGACCAAAGATTTCACTCCAAACTGGACAGCAATGCATCTGATAAAGCCTTAGAAACCATGGTTCTCTAGAGGGAAAGAAGTGTGAAGTTTTGCCTGAAGCAACTGTCAGTTTGACTAACTTGCAGGTCTTTGGATGTCTTCTGCTGTGGAAATGGTCAATAAGACACTGTACAAGATGTACATTGACATATAAGTATTAATTTAAAATTATGCAACACTGCAATCTGTAGATGACAATTTATTGCTGTTAATGAGGTGCTCTGTGTTTTGGTGCAGGACTTGATAAAGAAACAAAGGAAAAATACAGGGAAGAGAAATAAAAGATAGAGGATTATAGCCTGTTTCTGTTTTTATTTGATCACATACTGATCCTAGGAAAAATGTCATTAAAACATGCAGTATATTTCAAGGGGTGATCCTGCATTTCCTTATGTAAAAAGTGCAAATAAAAATACAAATGTTTCACAGAATTAGGGGGTTGAAATAAAGAGATGGGGTAATTCTCAGAGTAAATACCATCTTCCCCTGTACATCTTCCATCTGAACAAATGCAGATACACCTCCGATGCATACTCACAGCTCATTTTCCTTGTGTGTGTGTTTGGTTCTTCTCATGGCATATGTAGAGGGGATGCAAAAGCAGATGCCTGTACTTGGTACATAGAGAAGGGCTCCACATGCCTCCCTCTGTCTCACATGCATGCAGCAATTTTTGTGGGGGCAGGTGATGAGGGTGGGGGTGGCAATGATGGTAAGCAGCTGCTCTCTAAGGCAAGTTTGCTCCTGATGGGAGATGGAGATACCTCCTTGGAAGGCAGAGCTGTTTCATCCTCCAGAGACTTCTGGGTAGAAAAGCTTTTGTAGAGCAATCACTGTCCCTGCAAGAATTCAGAAAAAGATGAGGCCCCTAGTGTCATGGGTTAGTGGTGATCTTGGCAGTCCTGGGGTAAAGGTTGGACTTATCTTAAAGGTCTTTTCCAGCCTAGTTGATTCTATGCTTCTGTGACTATAGGATCACAAAGGTGCTTTCTTCTTCAGCCTTGAAAGCTCTATGGCAGCCCCAAGCTACCACAGCTGCTCCATTTCCTGCTCCTTGCCTGTGCAAGGCCAGGTACAGATGAAGTCTCTAAAAGAAATTGCCTTTTCTTTTTTTTAATATGTGTATATATATATATATATATATTATTTATATATGCCTCTCAAGCCAAAGCTATCATCAGTCAAAATGAGCAGGGCTTTTAAAGTTGCTCTGCTAGTGAGAAGGCTTTCCCTTGCAACACAAATATTATGTGTAGATGGCTCCAAGAAACACGCAGGCAAGCATTTTTGCCGGTCTGTTAAGTAGTTGCTCAGCTGTCACCCTCTTGGGTTAGGGGAATGTAGCTGAAGTCATTCTTGGTAAATAAGAGTAGCTGTCATGATGCGACAGCCTACCTTCCTGTGTAGAGCTTGGTTTAAAATTATTAGGTAGAGGCTACTTCAGCATTTCCTTCCTTCTCTTCCCTGTCTTTTGTGAAAGAAAAAAATAGTGTGCCAGCAAATAAATAGGTCAAATACAATTACTCACACAGAAAATCCTCAGTTTAAGAGGGGGGAGAAGGAGGAGGGAGCTTGAAAGCTGGCTTAAAAGCCCTGAAGTTTGCTTTTGAATGAATTATAGTCTTTTTTTTTTTTTCCTTTTTTTTAATAGGAGGCAGGTGAAATTGCAGCAATTTGTAAAATGGCAGCTAAGCAGGAAATTGAAATGATGCATTATGGTAAAGGCAGATAAAATGTTGAATACATACGAAATTGAAATGCTTAATAGCTGTAATTAGATCAAATTTGTTTTATGGGACTAATAGTTCTTCAAAACTAAACTTGAATTGTATATGAAGATTGATCACTTTTCAGCTTTAAGAAAAAAACTTGAATTCATCTCTGTAAACCTCTTGCATTTCAGTGCATTAATACTAATAAGCTTTCCAGCCCAGGAAGTCAAACACGACTTAAGCATTCAGAAATCTTTCTCAAGCAAATGGAAGTTGGAAGAGCTCCCTTAAAGCAGGGATTGGGCTAACACTTACCAAATACTAAGCTTAGAGAAGAGAGTCTTGCTCTCACCCTTGTTATGCTTCTCAGCCTGCCCTACTCACCTGCAGTCCTCATTCTTATATATGTGTTGGCAAAACAAAAATGCAGATGAGATGCTGATGTGAAGGTGGCAGGCTACCTAATTTTGTGCCTACTTCCACTTTAGGATAAGACCTTTTATGTGTTAGCCACTTGAGGATTAACTTCTAAATAATTCACTGTAATAAAACCAGAGTGAGACAGGGATCCTGAACCTAAGCCTCTGCTGCCTTTGTCCCTGTATTAGCCGCTGTTGAGGCACTCATGCTTCAAAGAATGTCATGTTGCCAATTTCATTAATGTCACATCATCCCTCTGGGGTCATGGCCAGACAGTAAATATTGCTGTAGGGTAAAGAACTCTTCTCTGGGGGGAAAAGTAACTTACTGCTGCCAGCTCTAATGACTTTGTTGTGAGTGGTGGCACTATGCTTTTCATAGGGCACTTGCTACTGCGAGTGTGCATAGTGTCATCTGATACAATATAGGTTTCAGGCCTTTCTGCTTGCAAAGAAAACTCAAATTATGTGGTCTCCTATTATCTAATTTTGAAAGTAATTCTTTTTTTTATTGTATTTTATTGTAGGCAGATTCAAAGCTACCAACTCAATTCAAAAGCTTGAAGTATTTAAAGATGGGAATCTAGGTATTTTTCTCTGCACAGGGCTGCTGAGGAAACAGTGTTAAGTTTATCATGGTTTTGTATGTTAATGACTAATAAATAAAAAGCACCTTAAGGTTAAATGGTGTGACTTGAAAATTGCTGAAAAAAAAAAGAAAAAAGGAATAAGGGAAAGAGAAGCAGTACTGACAAGCCACATCTGGTTGTTGTTAACAGGAGACTGAATTACTAGATTGCATATAATAATATTAGAAGTTATAGTTAAAACTTCACTGAAGAGGTACCTACTTGTGTTCAATTTTGAAAGAAATACGTGAATTTTCTCAAAAAAAAATCTCCTTTACGATAGACTATAAGGAAATAAAGAACAACAAAATAAGGCTTCTGACCCATTCTAATAAGGAAATTGAGACACAGGAATGATTTCTTTAAAGCCGCACAGAGCTAGTGGCAGAATTGTGTTACCCTGTCTGACACCCACATGCAGTCTGCCTTCTGAAACACATCTTCGACTGCATATTCTCCCTAAGTCCATAACTTGTTTTCTGTAAAGAAACCATGTTCTGGACTTGATGATTTACTATATGCTTTTCTCAGGCATTCCGTACCTTCATGTACTAACACCCTTCCAAATACTTTTCTTGCTGTGTGCCATCCTGTGGTACTCTGAAACTGCTCCACTGATGAGGCAGAAGGCAGTCTTGTTCAAAAACCTGTAGGATGCCTGTGGAGCAGTTGAATTGCCTAGCTGCAGATACATGGCAGTACTTCAAAAGGTCTTACGGCCAGATGCCTTTCTGTAGGGATGTCTCAGATAATTCTTTGACTAATAAAGGAAATACCTTTTTAAGTAAAAGGGGGGGTTGACTAAAGAGTCAAGAACAGTCATGGGTTTTTTTTTCTGTTGCAGTTGATGACTGTGATTACTGGTCAAAGGTAGCAGATCTATGGCTGGTTATTGCTTTTACAGAGCATACATATTAAGGTTCTGAGTTTGCCTGACACTTAACTGTTAATGCAGATCAGAGGGCACAGTTTTTAAACTTCTGTTTCCATTGATCAGTATTTGTACTGGATGACTGCTTTCGGTTGTCCTGAGTTTGGCAGGATATAGAGTGAAATTGGCCCTTTAAATGCAGGCGTTGGATGAGTAGTGAGTGACACAGCAGAGGAAGTACAACCAGTCTGCATAGAAATTTGAAGTTTCTGCAGTCTGAAATTAGAAAGTTCAGAGCTGAAAAGTGCAGGAGAAACTTGCTGGGTGTCAGTGTAATAAGGATTTTGTTCCTATGTGTAAGAGGCCTTTTGTGTTTCTGTGCTGATAGATATATTTGCTCGCTTAAATGGGCTGTGTGCAATGTCTCTACCCTTAGTTTTCCAAACACAGTTTATTACTCAGAAATAGATTTCAGGTTCCCAGAGTCATAACTAATGTTTCCCCATGACTCGTCACTTGGCATGGAAGCTATTAAAAACAGTTAGATGGCTGCCTCCTGAGGCCAGCCAGCTGAGTGCCTCAAATGTCTGGACATCTTTTGGCTTCCAGTGCATACTTCTCATTGCCTCACACCGTACCCTTTCATGCTGTTCTTGGTGTTGTCTGTTTGGCCTCAGTCACAGAAAGCTGCAGTACTACCTTTGTAGGCAGGTATTTTTACTGTTTAGACTACCAGAACTGAGCATGCTGGAATTACCAGAATAGTTGCCTTCATCAAATAAGCCTCTTACTTGATACTTACAGTCAATACTTAACTGTCCCAGAGCTTGTCCTCTCCAAACCCACAGTTAAAAGTCCAGGTGCTCTGAATTCCTGGCATCCGTTACAGAAGCAGCCTCACTTTTGGCTTTGATAAATGCCTTGCATAGCTGTTGCAAACACCTGTTTTGCCCATTGCCTTAATTGCATTACTCCTTTTCCAGCCCAGTGCTGGCTCTCAGTCCTTGGCCAGCCTGCTCTCCCACACTCTCAAAACCCAGCAGATGTGCCACTGCCCTGGCTGTGAGCTTTTGGAAATGCGGTGAGGTTGACTTCTGTTTATTGAACCTGAGTCTTGTGGTTTCTTTCTCTTAATTCTGTGACAACCCTTAAAATTTCATCCAGGTTTGCTAGTTAGTGGGTTTTCCTTGGAAAGACAAAATTTTTCTGCTTGCTGCTTTAAAACATTTCTCTGCTATGATTCTTGCAAGAAATTAAAACCAATACTGCTTCGTAACATGTTATCTTGTTTCTGGAACATCCTGATCTGTCTAGTTCTCTGCTTCAGCGTCACAAGCATTCCCAGCAAGCTGATTTTATTCTCGTGTGTATGTCATCTGGGATACTGGTATCTAGCTGAAAACTGTCTCCTGCACGTAGAATGGTACAACTAGCCGGAGAGAAGGGAATAGTGTTCCTTATGGGACTTCTCAGTGCTGCTCTGCATTTGACTAAGCGCTTTTTTTTTTTTTTTTTACAATTCCTATCACTTATTTTGTAGATCCCTCTCAGAACAGCCGCTTCTTTCTTGAAGCTGTGAACCTTATGCATGCTGCTTGCTGTTTCCCTTCCTCATGCCCTGCATTTCCTTTCTTCCTTCCTGACTCTGACCTTCTTGATACTGATCAAGTCAGTTGGTAAGGGTAATGTTTTGCCTACTGGCTGACTGGCCTAGAGGCATTTGTAGAGAGAAGCCTGAACCTACGTTAAACACATACCTGCTTTTCCTTTTGGTTTTCTGCCTTTTTTTTCTCCTCCATTTTTCTTAAAATCATAGTGAGTCTATGATACTGCTGCTGCAACTGTTCCCAATTCCAAGGAATTTTTTTAATTGCTTGGAAAACAGTAAATTTGGTTTTCAAACCAAGAAATGCAGCAAGGTTCACCTCATAAGCTCAGCCAATAAATACAAGAAAATGTTTCCTCCTAATTAATTAGCTTATTAAAAATTACTAAATAGCCATATGGTTCATCTCGCTTTGTTTCATTTGCTTTCTTCCCTTACTTGTATCTTCTGGATCAGGAGCTCCTCTCCCATAAGAATCCCTGTCTTTTTGTGTTCCTTCCTTCTGTGGTTTCCTATGTTACGTGTTTTCTGTGTTTTCTTGTGTTATATTGTCTATATTGACAGCAACAGAGAAAACACGTAAGAGAGCTTTTTACTTATAGAAAACAGTATGACAACAGTTATTGATTCTTCTGCGCAATAAAGAAGTGTGTGTATCTGCATATTGTTTGGTAGCAAAAGACATGAAGCTCGCCTGATATAGTGGGAGAGATAGGAATAAAGGTCAAAAGCTGCTGGACTTCAAATACAGGTTTAGTATGTAAATTGTACTTAGAAAGGCTTGAAAGAAGATTCCTGAGTCATCGCTAGAAGTTGATACTCGTCACTGCAGCAGAGGCAGAATGTAACAGTGATTAAGGAGGAGGTGGAAAGACTCACCATAAGTGCTGAGTGACACTGTGAAAGGGAGGGAAAGAGAGCAGCCTTTTTGGATTTGTGTTTTTGAGGAATGCAAATTTAGTTGTAGAGGCTGGGTAAGAAACCACGTCACCCTTCCTCTTAAACCTTGAAAAGGTTTCTATCTGCAGCTACTGGGGATGGACAGGACCAAGAGTTTCACTTTACGGTCTGTTTTAACAAATCCTTTGTATTATGCCATTGCCCTTGGCAGCTGGTGAAGTAAGGGGAAGGGTCACATATTCCTGTGAGAGGGGAAAGCAAATTTCATTGCTAAAAGCCTGTTATAAAAATATAATAGTACCCTGACATCCTGGAAGCTGAACTTTTGTGCTTATCCGTGGAATAAGTATGTGGGAACAGAGAGGGTTTAAATTGCTAAATTTTACTGCTCTGCTGATGAACTTCTGCCCAAATGGAATGAATGGGATGACCTTTAAATTTACTTAACACAGCTAAGCATTTGCACTTGAATTTTGGAACAGGTTTTTTGTGTTTCTGTTCTTGTAATAGGAATAACTTAAGGGCAGTGGCTTTCAACCTCCTTTGATTTGTAAGCCTCATCAATTTTCAGTGTTTTTGCAGACCCTGTCAGGCATCTTGCATATGCACATTGCTGCATAGCATGTTTTAATTACTTTTCCTGAGTTCATGAGTGCCTTTAAACTACTCTGTGTTTCTTTGAGAAGGAGGAGAAGAAGGTGCAAACAATAGTTTGAAAAGCTGTGTGTTAGGAGGCTTGTCCTGCATGTGATAGTTAATTTCCAAACAACCTCAGAAAAAGCATTAGGACTATTTTATATTTTGGCGGTTTGTGTTAGCTTGTCTTTTCCCTATTCAAAAACATGACTCCTCCCCCTGAATAAAATCAAGAGAAAATTTGAATTTATATAAAATGTGGCATTTGTTTTCCTTATGAGGCCAAGTTTTTGTACTTTACTTCCCTCTGCAGTCATGAAGGCTGTAAAAATGATATAGTGGAGTCATATAATGACTTGATTCTAAGAGCTAACATTTCAGAATAACAATCATTAGAATACTGCCAACACTGTGCTGGCTTGAATCAGGTTTCAATCAATAAACCAGAGGTGAAAGGCACTGCTGCTCATCTTGTTTGAGAGGTCAGTTTTTTTTACCATTCAGTGCAGCATCTAGGATTTCTTCAAAACACATGAAGGTTAAGTGTCAAAACAACAGGCAAGCCTATTCTGCACCATACAGCTGAAACTGTGGTTTTGTGAATGGATTCTTAAGTAATTCTTAAGTGCGTGTTGTCATTGAAATAGCATTGATCTGGGTTTGGACTTGAATGGTCAGCAAAGGGCTTTTCAAGCCTTCAGTGCCCATGAGCAGCCTGGCAAACAAATCTGGCAAAGCTTAGCTAAACTTCATTTTGTCACAAGTTGTTTTTCTTGTGGTCACTCAGTCAGACACAGAACTTTCAATGACTACGTGAGGCAGTAAAAACTGCTGTTAGTGTATGGGGATGCAGCTAATTATCAGTAGACACAAATGATTTTTTAAATGTGATTATCTGTAGTTTAACCTGTCCTGTCAGTTGTGCTGGATCTGCCATTAATTTCTACCTTTTTCCCCCCTTTTTTGCCAACGTTAAGTGGCTAAAAGCCAAGGTAAGAAGTGTTATTTCTCCTTTGACCCACAGTGCCTCATGTGACTGATAGTAGAGGCTGCGGAGCCATTAAAACTGAAAACTAGCGCTCTCTTATGCTCTGCTCTGCTTTCCATAGGATATTTAGATTAAACATGCTATACTTGATTGTTTTTATTTGCAGCGTTTAGTGTGTGTCAATATATCTGTGATACATTGACATTTGCATTTATATATAGATACATTAATTTCTCTAACACATGTAGTGCTTTGCTCTGAATTCAGTAGATGCCTTGATTCCCTTCACTGACATTTTTTTGCAGGAGACTTCCCAGACAACCTGAATGACTCTGCTAGTCGAATAGCAGGGGCAAATTGAGAAATTCTGGGCCCATGCTGATTGTATTGTACTGTCAGCTTTAAAGTTTGATTTAAATTATTACCATCTGAATGGAGGTGAACACAAACGTGGCTTCCCTTTAAAGAAAAGAGGATATAAGAGATTTGTGCATGAACCTGTCAATTACCTGCCTTCCTGGTGTCTGTTGTAAATTAATAGCAAAAATAACTTCAAGGTTGTATTTAGACATTTTGTATTTACTGGTGTCTGTCTTACATGTAGCTGAAAACTTGCTGTTTGACAGCTGTCTGGGAATTCTCACTTCAAATCCTTGCACTTAAAAAAAATAAAACAAAAAAAGAAAAGGCTGTCAATAACAGAGCTGCTCTGTTATAAAAATAAAACCATGTTTTCCCTTAATTTCAGCATGGAAATAACCAGCCTGCAAGAACTGGCACCTTGTCAAGAACAAATCCGCCTACACAAAAACCACCGAGTCCTCCCATGTCAGGCCGGGGAACTCTGGGGTAAGAATGGAGGCAGCTTGGTCCAGTCTATGGGATAGAAAGTTCTAAGTGTGATGATGATGATGCTGTTTCTGAAATACATGGATAGGGGGCAATTCTCACTGCTGTTAGCAAAATACACAATCACCGTCTCCTTATAAACCCTTTCAGCTTCATTGACTCTCATTTTCAGTATGACCTTTCGAAAGAACGTTTTTTTTTCATGGGAGAAGGATGTATAATAGATACGGATAAATGGGGAGGCTATTGTTATTCCTGAATTTGGGGAAGAAAACCTTAGTGACACAAAAAAAGATCATTAGGGGAAAGAATTCATTGTTAAAGTTTGTGTCTACTCATTTATCAGTATTATAAGAGGTATGAAATAGCTGTTTGTGCCCTATTTATTGCATTATCTAAGCAAAATTTGTTGCATTGTGAATACATTGGCAACACTGATTCTCTTGGGCTTGTGCATTTTTATTTTTATGCTTATATAAGGAAGGATTTTTCTATTCCCAAGTCCCACTGTGACCAAAGTTCCCTGCCTGCCATAGCATCTATTTTGCTCTTGTGCATCTGTGGGGAGTGAAATCTGCTTATCTTGGTGTGCCAGCAAGTAGTTGTTGCTAGAGACCAAAACGTTAATATTTGAGAAGCTCAGTGCACGTGCCATATGGCTTTGTGTGTCCAACTGTGCATCCTCTTCCTAAAGGTATCTGAAACAAGACCTTATACTCATTTGTCATCCTCAGTCTTTCCTTTATGCTGTGGGGGACTGAGGCACTGTAAATGTTTGGCTGGCTGGCATGATTGTGTTGGCTTCAGGTATGATGCCTGCTAGAGGCAGAGAGCTGGGAAAATGAGGAACAGCGAGACAGAACAGGAGGGAGATCAGGAGCAATGGTCAAGGAAAATTATAAGCAGGAACTCCTTTTGTTGAAAACTTACTGATTTTTAATCCTGACTTGATGCTCTGCTGCTTTACGATAGCAGTGTCTTGTTGTGTGTTCTGCAGAGAAATTACCCTAGAGGTTTCCTCAGCATGTTTTGTGAAAATTCCCATTGCTCAAGGGCATGCAATCAGTATTCCAATTGTCTCTCTTATCCCAACTGAGAAAGAGTTGTTTATCAGCCCTGGGAAGCTGGGTAGCGCTTTCATGTTCTCTTGGATGTTTGCTAGTGAAGCAGCAGTATTGGTGTACTGGTTAGCTGCTTCTCTCTCATACTCCCCCCTGATCAAGCTGGAGCTGTTTGGTTGCCTTAGCTGATGCCTGATAAGGATTAATCAACTGAATGTCATTTCCAGATGAGCTTCACGAGAGGCAGCAGTTGGCTGAGGGGGAGGAATAATGTGGGTTTGTAACAGAGATTTGTATCTGCCCTTCTTGTTCAGGAAGTACAGCTCTTGTCTTGAGCAGCCGTGTTCTGCCAAAGCATGAAATATCATAGTCATGACTGTTTCACTAATATATGCAGAAAAACTGCTAGAAATTGCAAGGATATTCTTCTCCCTTTGATCCAGAAAACAGAGATAAGTGTGTAAAATCAGGAAGAGCTTGGTGTGTATGTGCTGCCTATTGTACAGCTTGTGCCTCCAGGGAGGACTGTCCAAAAGAATATGGTGGGGAGGGAGTCCTGCACAGAAATCGTGTGGGCTGAAAGGGGAAAGAGATTGCAGGAAGCAGGAGTCTCTTCACTGTAAGAGGGAAAGATTGTGGAAAACCTGGGATGCTCAGGTTAGAAGTACCACAGAACAAGTGAAATGCTGGGGCTGGAGGGAGGGAGTAGTTGCAGTGGTGTCTTGAGGGTCCTGGGTCAGAGCATGGCCTCGGCCTCCCTCTGTCTCTTCCTTATGGCTACTGAACATCAGGACTGCAATGAAGCACTGGGGGACAGCAAGGTGGGGAGCACTGAGCAGTGTCAGGATACAGTGTTTTCCTCTTTTGCATAAGGCTGGCAGAAAAGCAAAAGGAAGGACTGGACTTGAGTGATGGAAAGCCTGATTTTGACTTCTCTGATGCTTAGGAGTTTTTTAGTGAAGCTAAGAAGAACAGAGGAGAAACTGAGGCATGGCTGAACCTAAGGACGTAGTGGGGCTTTGCTTTTGGCAATGTTTTTAAATTGTATAGCCAAAATTTAATAGTACCACAGAGCTGAGGACTAGTTCCTATTGTCCGTGCATCCCAAGGTACACCACCTTAAAACATTAGTTTTCAAGGCTATTCCTGTTGGAAGCACATTTTAAATCTTCCCTGCATATCACTTTATTCAGCAGTGTTTAGAGCTTTATCTCTTACAATTGGAACACAAGGTTTCTTTATTTTTCCCACGACTGATCTCTTTTGGCAGATCTATAGGTGGTGGCAGTCTGCATATTAAAATCAGCTGGAGTTCTTTATATAGACAAACTAATTTACAAACACCACAGTCCATGCAAACAATTACAAGAATTTCTCCTTGAGAGGTTTTAATAATGTTATAGTTAAAATTCAGTACTGTTGCATTCCATACTGTAAAAAGGAAGTGGTTTCTTAAAATACCAGGAAGCTGTACAACTTAACCAGCTCGGTTACAACCAGTATTTGAACAAATGATTAAATGCCAGTAGTTTAGTATTTTTGTTTTTGCTTAGCTGGTGCATTGCCAAATTCCGCATCTTGCAAGGGATCTCTTAGTTACTGATGAGAACTGAAGGGCTCTGCAGTTCAGTACAATAAATGCACTGTTCTTAAGGCAATAATGGGTCTGGTAAATAGATCTCAAAAGATCTGTGTTGTATTTCTGACTTTATGCAGTCTGCTAAGTCATCTTGGAAGTCTCTGGGCTTCACTTTCTTGGGCTGCAAAACAGAGACAATAAAGCTCCAACGGGGGGGGATTGTTACAGTGGGAGAGTTTCATGTGCAGTGCACCGAAAGGTAACCCTAGAATATTATGTGTATGTAACTATTGTGTGTTATGTAGTTCGAATAATATATTTTGTGTGGTAAATTTAGTTTAGGCTTTTTAAACCAGTTTATCGTGCTGTAGGCCAACATGTATGGATGAGCACTTTAGAGAGTCAAATGTGACCTGTGTATCCTGCCTGCTGGAATTTGTTTTATATGCTTTAATGTGGGTCACTGTGCAGTGATCTTTCATGAAAGCTTAAGAAAACAAATGGCTTCATTACTTCATTCATTTATCCTTTTGATCTTCTGATCTTTTATCTTTCTGTCTTCAAATCTCTTTTTCCTTGACCAGACGAAATACTCCGTACAAAACCCTGGAGCCAGTCAAACCGCCAACAGTCCCCAATGATTACATGACAAGTCCTGCCAGACTGGGCAGTCAGCACAGTCCGGGAAGGACGGCTTCCTTGAACCAGAGACCAAGAACACACAGGTAAAGCATTTTCTCTCTGTAGCTCTTTCCTGCCTGGCATACTGATGCTTACTTGAAGTCACAGCAAAGCTTTGAAGCTTTGTGCCTGTTGGCTTTTTGTTGAAAGGCAAAAGGTGGGTTATTCACTCTATTGTTGACTTCTCTAGTGACATAGAAGTGTTGTCATACACTGTAGAAGCCTTGTGTTGAGCAACTTCTATAACCACAGGCCTTGTTTTATATAATTGCTTTATTTTGTTCTATGGTATTTGTTTCCCAAGAATAAACAAAACTTCAGAATTTATGCAGTTGCAAGGTAGGATAGTGATGGGCCCTCGTGGATTGAAAGATGCATTATTAGCCTTAGCCTAAAATATGCTTGGCCTTTTTTTGTTTGTTTTCAAGACCACTGATTGCAAAGGGGAATTTCTGTTGATTAGAAACACTGTGATGAAGGTAGTCAGAGCCAATTGTTTTCTTTTGGCTAGAGCTTAATGCTCATAATCAGTGCATGATAGAAGTAGAAAGTAAAACTATTCACAGAGCAGGTATTGGCATCAACCAGTTGTTTCTGCATGCTTAAGGGCTTTGATGAAAGAGTAGTGTATGTTTTGGGTGAGAAGGGTGTTCCAGGTATATCTTGCTTCTTGTTTTCAGTGTCATGTAATCTTTTTCTTGGACTGCAGAGCTGAATCTTTCTCTGAGCCTCTTCAGAGAGACCAGTTTTTTGCAATCTGATTTTTAGCATCTGCTTCTGCAGGGGAAAAAGCCAGACACAAGAATTCAGTATAGCATTAGAATGAAATAACTTTTAAATCTGGCTGTAGCAAAGATCTTGTTAATCTGTTTAGCTGGCTACTGTGAATGCTCTCTACTCTTGTCTCACAAGATCGTCTTTTATGTAGACTGCAGTTAGAAGTTCAGCTGCAACCATGGTGACAAGATCAAGATCATCAGCAGACGGAACGCTAATTTTAAAAGAATTATCTTGGCTTCCATTTTAGATCACCAGTTTTATTTTTTGTAACTGTTACTTTCTTAAGATACATTTGAATGATTTGTGCTTGACTCTTGACAGCACTGATTTACAGCCTTGCAGGAATGGTAAATAAATTCTGACATTACCGAGTACTGTTTAATTAACATGGATGAGTTAAAATGGTGTTCTGGCTTCAAAACATCTTGACTACGTAGTTCCGTTTTTATTATCCTTTTAATCCATGCAAATTCAAGTCTTGGCCTAAGGATTGCTCTTGGATAGGAGTAAGGACAGGTTCACCTGAATCTTGATTATTTTTCAGCTTCCCCAATTAAAAGAAATGTTATGGCCTCCAAAGACATTTGTAGTAATGTTATCCAGTACTTCATTAGAAGTACATTCTGTAAAAATCTGTATTGCTGGCCTCTAATGTGGATATCGTGTAACAGTACTTAGACAAATTGTGACCTGGCTGTACAGTTACCTTTCAGATTGTTGTAGGAACAAACTTCTCGTACATGAGAAGTGTGTACATGAGCAGGGAGAGTGTTAAAATACACAGAAAATTATCCACACCATACCCCACCTCAACTGGTGTATCATGACTGTTCTCAGTCTAAACTTATGTGCTGAGCAAAGGAAACGTTCCTTCATCTGACAGTATAAATAATATTAAATAATTAATTATACTTTAGGCATGAATTCTTCCAGACCCAGCTTACTAATTTAAATTATTATAAGGCCCCTGAACTATTCCTGCACTTGTTACTCCATTGCCTAGAACTGGTATGGTTCTTACCTTTTTATTTTTGAAGCACTTAATCAGATGTTTATCAGCATAGCTAATTCCATTTATTAGGGGTGTAATGCATCCAGACTTGATTATGCAATTGTAGGTACAGACAGAGGCACATTACAGGGTGTTTTTCAGCAGTCTATAATTGAGTTGGACTAGCAGAGCTCCCACGAGAAGTGTGACTGCTGATAGGCCTTTGTAGGAAACACTGTGCTAATACTTGCGGTTTTCTTTTGTAGCGGTAGTAGTGGAGGAAGTGGCAGTCGAGAGAACAGTGGAAGCAGCAGTATTGGCATTCCCATTGCCGTGCCTACACCTTCACCGCCAACCATTGGACCAGGTATGTGGGACTCTTCCCATGTTAACTTTTGGCTGTAATACCACTCACTTGTGTTTGCAGAGGGATTTTGAGCGAATACAGTGGGGTAGAAGTTGTCCTGAAGCACAGTGCTAGTCAGGAAATATGAGTTCTGAGGGACATTTGAAGTTTTAATTGTTCATCAAAAGTACCTGCAGAATCACTTACAGAATAGCAGATGGTTAAAACACCTTTGTCAGTGCATGCTTTTACAAGATAATCAAGGTGGGAAGGGGAGAGAAGGAAAGAGGGGTATCCTTTTAAAGCTTAAGTAGATTTTTAAATGCTTGTCTACAGTTTGGCTTTTCTGGATGCCTTGAGAAGCATCAGCAGCTATGTTTGATGGGCTGTTTCACTTGTCTGTTGAGATAGCCTGCGAACGTTACCATCTGCCAGTACATGGTTTGGTTGGGGTTTTTTTTTGTTGTTGCTGTTTTGTTTTGTTTTGTTTTTTTAACTAAGTAAAAGTGTGTATATCAAAACACAGAAGATGACCTATGAAAACACTGCTGCTAGTAGCAGAATTCGGGCTTCTCCATCAGTGTTGTATGGTGGAGGTCATTGACGCAGTAGAACTTGTGCGTGTAAGCACAGCAGTGAATGAGAACTGTGCAGGATTTTTTGGCATCGAAAGCATACTCCTTTGTCTTTAAGATTGATGAATGGTGAGAATGTGTAGAATCTGTCAATAATAAGCAGTCAGGATTGTTGGTAATAAACCAACTCAGTCACTTGTTTACTAGCTGTGTATTTTGTAAGCTAATTTGCACAAGAAAACGTGGAGTTTTGCTATTGCACCTCTTAAACTTCTGTTCCTCAGATGAAAAGTCTTCACATACGCATGTATAGGCTTTCCTTTCCCAGCTGTTTCTGATCCTGCAGTGGTAAAACAGGCATGACATCCTTTCTGTTGCCTGGCATTCCTTAAAAATCAATGGGAATAAAGAGCTGCAGGTATAGAGCACTTTGTAGGGTCAGGGCCTGAGTTTGTACTAGTTGACAGAAGTGGATTTTTTATAGTTATTTTGGAAGCCTATCAAATGCCCATACTTTCGTTTTAAATTTTTTTTCTTTTTTAATAATGCGGCCTAATTGGGTTTATAAACTACTTTATTAGCTCACATTTCTGTTCTTCCTCCTTCTGGACCCATGCCAGCACCGCCACTGCCACCACCTCTCCCGATGGGCAGTCTGATAGGTGAGACTTGTATCAGTGCTGAAGTGATTGCAGTCATGCTGCATAATCAATAATCACCTCCTCCTAATGGACTTAGTAACAGTGTTTTTTTTTATTTCTGTACTGGTGTTTACATGATTTTAGTATAGAAATCAGTTCTGGGAATTTTTGTTTGTCTGTTTTTTTTTAAACAAATCTAATCGCCACTAATTTCCTGTGGTTAAAGCCTCTGAAGGTAAATGCACAAGGTATGGGGAAAAGGCTTGAAATCAGTTGCTGGAAATCTCTGTTCCCAATAAAGCTAAGATCCAGTTAGTCTGATCTATAAGAACTCAAAATCAACCTGAATATTGGTATTCTGCTATGTCACTGCTGCAGCTGAAACTAAGCCACAACAGTTGCTCTCTGGCTTAAAAATGGTAGCTGATGTGTAGGGTGATCTGTGTCTTCTATCTTGTGGACATATGGTGACTAAAAAGCAAAAGTGTCCCTCACAGTGGCTTGGGTTTGATTCTGTAATGCTGCAGGCAGCTGGCAAGTGGAAAACTTGAGGATATGAGCTAACATTTCTTGCAAAATTGTTTCAAGCATTACATAGAGCTGTTAAGAGGGGATCTAAAAGTAGCACTTTCCAAATAGGCAGGAAAAAATACCTCACTCTTTCCCATCACAGGCTGATGACAAAATTCATTGATTGTGTTATGAAAGTAGCTTTGGAGGCTTTGACCCACGTAACCGTTTGCACTTTCCCTTACTGAAGAAGTGACTTTGGATAGTGTTACAGGACTTTAAACTTCTGGTCACATGCTCTTTGTGTGTGTGCATTTCTATCTATATTTATGTGTATTTATATAAGATACATATGTATCTAAAAGCACAAAACATTTTACTACAAAACAATTTTTGCATTTAAAAATGGTATTTGATCCATGTGACCTCAACATGCGAGATTCATTAGTTTGCAAGGTGTGATTTGTTTCTGTCAAAGGTTAATCCAAAAGAGAACTTAATCTGGTTTATTAACCTTGAAGTTTATGCAGCAACCATATGGAAGGTAAAAATGGGTGTCCTTGAAGAATGAGTGACGTATCTTTCTGTCAGCTGGCATTGGTGATTCTGATTTGTTAGTGCAAATTCTATCAATATAAAAGCACAACCAGCAAATATAACTGATAAATGTGCCAAATGTCTGAAGTTCATGACATTTGTTTTACTGTTTTGTTAGTGCTTTTTGTATTAGATTGGAGACAAGTTCTGGTTCACAATGGAAAATGAGCAGAATGTGTATTTTTTTTTTCCTGTGTGTTTGTTAACAAAGAATGTTAGAATGTAGAATTATTGAGGTATGCTTAGGAGTTGGAAGCTGATTCAATTTTCCAGTCCAGTCTCTCAAAAGTAGTTCTCAGTATTTCTCAAATGCCTTTTATATGAATGTTGGTTTATGTCCTGTGTGTTTTTTTTCTCATTATTGATTGTAACAGGGATGTTTGTTTTCTGTTAATCTCCTGGTACTGGCCTTAAATTATTGGAGACCTGTAATCAAGTATTTCCCATGGTCTGGGCTTTTTTCTGTTTTCTGCATTCTATCCCAAGTAATACTCTGCTTAAGTCTTTTCCTTGGTTCCTCTGGCTAATACTTTTCAGCTGCTCCTGGTTCAGCTCCTGGTTCCCAGTATGGCACAATGACCAGGCAAATCTCACGACACAACTCTACCACTTCTTCAGCATCTTCTGGTGGATACAGACGGAATCCTTCTGTGACTGCCCCATTTTCTGCTCAACCTCATGTTAATGGCGGGCCTCTTTATTCTCAAAATTCAAGTAAGCTTCTGAGCTCTGAAATCACAAACTGTTTTGAGCAAAATTATTGTACAAGCATGCATGGCATTTTAATTCGTTTATGAAGAGCATCAAACAGATTACTGCTTTCTTTCCTAAAATAGAAGGAAAAACAAACAAGAAAAGCCATACTGAAGCTGTGTAGTGATTGCACTATATGCAATTATACTGTTTTCCCCTCTGACTTGTTTGCTGTTACTCATGACAAGAAATTATTATGATTGCCTACCTAATTATAGGCACATTATACTTAGCATTTCAGGTGTGCGTGGAGAACATAAACTAAAACCACGATTTTTTTGCAGGAGACTCAATATAATTGTAGTACAGTCCCTCCACTACTGGGCTAGTGGGAAGAGAGTATGGTCACAGCACAATGGTCATTTACCAAACCTCTCCCATTACACAGTTCCTTCCTGTCTCTGTCTCTTTCCTAAGTCCTTTCCTGATTCCAAATTTCTCCTTTGTTCTCGGTTTTAAGTTTGACTGTTAAAGAAAACCTCAGTCTCTTTTTAGCAGACTCCTCCTCTGTGCTTCCACACTAGTAGTAATATAGATGGGGATGGATGAGGGAAGGGATGGATGCAGTGGGCAAGTGGGCAGGTTTGAGTCAGCAGCATCCTGCCTACCTACCCACCAGGGCAAATGAGGTTCAATGCAGAAAGATCTGCAAAATAAGGACATACTTGAGTGTTGGTAGAAAGCTGTTTCTATCAGGACACCTCTTCTTGGCCATTTCTGTGAATTTTGACCACAAACACTATAGACGAGTGGTAGTCCTCTACTGGTTTCTGGTGGTGTTCTTCAGCCAGAATGCTAATTCTTTAAACTTCAGTGATACTTCTTTTAAAAAGAAATGTTGATGATTGGGCTGAAGATCACTTTGGACCAGTGTTTGCTCTTGAGTACTTACTCTTAAGGAAAGAATGCACAATAAAATGTTTGAGACACCGAAGAGTTTTCTCAGTGGTTGCTAAGTATTACATTTATCAGAAAGCATTTTTATATGCAGACACAAAGTCTATTTCTTTTTTTCCCCACTCCTGGTTTTCCTCCTATTCTCTCATCCATACTGGCCTTCCATTTCCTCCACACTCTTGTTCGCCCAAATTAATTCACCATAACAACTGAAGCTCCCCCTGTTTGAACACTTGTGTTCTATTGAATAAACAGGGCTTTACTTTTGGAAATAGTTGTCTTAAATGCTGTGCACACCACTTTTCTGAACACTTACATTTGTCCAAAGCAATTTTTTGCTCAAATGCAGGTGCTGTTCCTTAATCTGGCTTTTCTGGTGGTATCAAAATACTGATTGTCAACATTTTTAAACAGTATTTTGATGGGTGTCTTTCTACTTTAAACTGTTTTCCTCTGTTTCTGTTACTGGTGGTTTTGGTTTTTTATTTGTTAATGCTACTGTCTTGACGTTAAATCCAGGTCCCATGTTTCCTTAAGGCTTTACTTCTCATGTTATAATATACTCTGCTTTTTCTTAGATGTTTACTTCAATTTTGTGAGAAACCTGTTTGTTCTTCTTTTATTGATCATTTCTCCCATACAGTTTATTTGATTATTGGCTTTGTAAAGAACTAAATGCTCCATTTTTATTCATCAAACATTAATCTTAGTTATGGCTTTATTTAAAACTGTTGCTTACTTGGAAGTAGAGAACCTCTTTCAAATTTGGTTCCAACTGGATATTACCCTGCTGAATTCCCACCTTCACAGGAATTTCTCTGCTTCAGTGCAAGAGAAATTCCATTGTGATGTTTTCTTGGGGTTTTTATTTTTCTTGCTTTTTCTTCCCCCTGCTTCATGGGGAGATGTCCTGGCAGAGCTGATATTTTGAATGGCATGCCCTACTGCTATCATGCCTCCTTCCTGCCTGTAGTGGGAAGAGTTGAACATCTCCTCTGTCAGCCCAGCATCTCTGAGCACTGGTGCCATGTGTCTTATCTCATTACTCACCATATAGGTACATATTTCAGAGAAGATGAGCTTTTAAAGTGCTTCCTGGGGAACTATGTGTTCTAGTGTAGGCAGTTGTAGCTGTTGAAGTCATTGCCAGCCTCTTAGGTTGTTGAGTGCCTTCTAACCATAGAAGACTTAGAATAAAGTTATACATTATATACATAAACATCATATACATAAAGGTAGCTATAAATTATATACATAAAGTATATGCATTATATACATCATATGTACACATGAAGTATATATATGTGTATATATATACACATAAATACATTATGCTCTAAATCCATCTGGTTTTCCTACCAACGAGCAGGAAGGTCCCTTTTCCTGTGTAAAGCAGAAACATAGTAGAGCCAACCCAGTGCCCCTTTCCCTGGCAGAACAAAATCACGGGAGGTGCTCTCTATGAAGTATTCATATTCATTGCTGCACTGGAGGTAGCATCTTCCTCTTTTATTTCCAAGGAAGAGTCCAGAATCCTGTGAAAATTGCCTCTACTTCAAATAGTGTACTTTGAAAGGATAAATACTGAATACCAGTCAAGCTTATTTGGCAGCAAGACGGAAAGCTCAGCTTTGTGTGCTCCCCAAGTGAAGCAGAGCAAGCCCCTTCACACACACACACCCTGTGAGCATCCAGATGCGCAGCCTGCACTTGGCTTCTTACTCAGCTGAGCACAGGGGCATGCTTTGCTTTTTGATCCTCCATTGGCGAGCCAGGAATTCAGCCCTGTTGGAAGCACTAGCTTGAAGGAGGTTCTTGTGTGTGTGTTCTTGTTGTTCTTTACATACTTTGTTTTGTGGTCCTCGTTACTGACGGCTGCTTTTATTTGTTTCCTTTTTTTTTTTCCTTTGTCTGTTTGACTTGCCCCAATATCGTGTGTGTGTTGCTACCAGTTTCTATTGCTCCACCCCCTCCCCCTATGCCTCAATTGACTCCACAGATACCTCTCACAGGCTTCGTGGCCAGGGTGCAGGAAAACAGTAAGTTTGGACAAGCTGAGCTGTTAAAGGGTAGAGCCTACTCTTTCCTCTAGCATGCATGGCTGGCAAGTCAGACTCTTTATTTCCTTTTCCAGAAGCTAATACCATCTTGCATTCTAGTGTCAATACGCTATTGGAGCTGAAGGGCACACTCTTCAATATTTTATAACACGTGCATGATTATTACTGACCCATTTAAGTTCTGAACTGCAAATTTGTTACAGAAATAGTGTGAAATCCATGGCATATGCTTGGTGTGAATATAGAAATGTATGTTAATTAAAAGTATTAATTTCATGTTGAATCATCCTGCCTGAGGCGCTTTCACCAGGGATAATTGATTAGTTGTTATTAGAAAGGCTTATGTAGACTGTCAGAATATGTCCTGTGTAACCATTGATTCTAATACTGTAGTAGTTTTCAGGAAGCTGTATAGTCAATTGCAAATGTGTGCTTTTATGACCTGATGCCATTATAAAGGAGCTTGTAAGGTATATCTCCTCTCAGCAGCCTTTCTTCATTTCTTTCTGTTCTCTAGACAGATTTCCCTTTTGAGCTTCTTGCAGCATAGCTCTGCTTGTTAGGTTTGTGAGAGATTTGCTTCCTGCCCATGATCTGTGCTGCAAGGTGTTATATTCTGGTAACTCTGCTTTTACCATTACTGTCCCAAATGCTAATGCAGGTATAAAGCTGTGTTCCTTGGTCTGGTGATATCTTTGCTGTAGGAGTAGATGCAGTTCTGTAAACAACAGAGTGAATGCAGTGTAGATAAGGCAGGAAGTAAACACAAAATGTCTCTGTGTTTGGGAGCCATAGAGAAGTTGCTAGGATCTCAGGGGCTACGATGTACTATAGCTACTATAGCTATATAGATCTAGCTTATCTTTAGTGACCCCGTAGATCTCACAAGTGCTGCTGTTCAGCTTCCCATTAGAGCTTTTAAGTGGTCATATTCTGAGGATACCCTAGATACAGGAGGCATCTCTCTGGTTCTCATTTGAAAATAAGGTATTTTGGTGTTGTGCTAGGTAAATCATAAGAATCACGTCGATGTAGAGTAAGTATGTTACAAAGTTGTGCTGATGAACCTTTCCAAAATTCAGAGCATACAGGTAAACCTACTGAAGGTGGAAGTTGCTGCATGTCTTCACTTGCAGGTAAACTCGACAAAATTGACGTCTGCTTCTGAATTGTTCCAAGTATGGAACATATCCAGTTCCTGGAAATGACACAGCCCTGGGGAGAGCACAGGTGAAAGGGACAGTCTTGTCTGTGTGTGCAACAACAAAATGCAAGCTGACTCGTGAACAAGATTGCAGCAGAAACAGCTGAAGCTTGAAATCTGGTCTTTAGGAACAGTTCATTTAGGGTTTGTTTTTTCCCCTTTAACAGTGCCTTGGGTTTGACAGTTACATAACGAGTATGGGTTTGAGCTGCTGCTGCCGCCTCATTTTGGAGGCAGGGTGCGTGTGGCAGGCAGTCTGCGCACACACTCGGCAGGACTGGCTGTGGAGGCTGTTGTCGAGTTTTGGCATTGTGCGCTAGACTTTCATCTGCCTCATCTTCTGCAAGGAGTCTCCGGAGGAGTGGAGCTAGGGAGACACGTGGGTAGGCTTGTCTTCTTATCGTGACGGTCTGTGGGTTGGAAAAGCAGCATCCTCTGCTCTGTGGTGGACTTCTTTCAGAGGGTAAGGACAGAGAGCTTAGAAACTATGCAGCGCCTGTTCTTTTTTCCTGCGCCCTGTGCCCAGACTGGGGGTATCTCCCTCAGTGAGGATTTATTTACGGTGTGTCCAGTGCCCAGGGACAAATGATGAGATGTGAATTGCTGTACTGTCGCACCCAGGGCTTTCAAAAGGAGTCTGTTGGTCCCCATTTAGGGAACAGGGATGTGAATACACACAGGAGAAGATGTCTTGATTTGGAGCTGTATAAATACTGGTCCTTTTACCCTTTCTTATTTAGTGTGATTTTCTGTATGCTTTTTTTCTTTTCCTCCCTTAGGAAGAGTAGTGCTGTTCTACAGCCTGCCTGTTCTAAGTTCAGAACTAGGAATATTTTAGATTAAAATCCAAGGTGGGGGAAAGCTTCCTTGGGGTGGCAGTTGTCTAATGTTTTGTTCCATTTTCTCCCCTTGTTTAAATGTTAAGTTGAACTGTTTCAAATGTTTCCTGTAAAGCATGCAGTTTCTGCACTGCATCTCAGTTAGGGTACGTGTTGATGCTTTCACACTTGCATTTCCTGCCCTCTTTTCAAATAACCAGCTTCATTGTTGAATAAATACAACTTTTTGCATTTCTTAAGGATTTCTCAAGAATCTCACATGATTGTTGTTTCAGTACTGAGTTTTTTCCTGGCTGCAGACAGAAGTTAAGGAGAGAAATAAATTTTGTGAAAGATGTGCTGAAACTACTGCACAAACTCCATATATTCATAAACAGCGTTGTCATGTGTCTGTGGTGGATTAATGAAGCCTGCCTGTAAGTGCTGTTCAGTAACACAGTCAAGATGTAGCATTCACTCAGCTATAGACTTTTAGTTTGTCTCCAAATGATATAAATGGGCTTCTGTATGGGAGAGGAATCGCTAATAGAGTGGCATCCAGTCTTACTGATGGAGAGAGCTGTGAGATACACAGCTCAGCTGGTCAAGCTGAAGAGCAGTTGGGCTTCAGGGTGAAGAATAGCACTAGCTTGTTAAGGGGCAGAGAGAAGGCTGGGTGCCAGGGCTGAGGCAGCCTCTGACCCAGCACCTCCTGCTGGCTTCAGCTCCCTTGCAGCTGGAGAATTGGCTTCCCCTATACCAGTGCAGCTAGTCTGACCCAGTTAGGACATGGGAGTTATGCTCAAGCCCCTTGTCAGATGGCTGAAGAGCAAAGGTTAGTCTTTGATGGAGTGCTGGCCAGGTGAAAGTAAAGAGCATTAAAGCAAGCAGAAGCCTGATTGCTAATCTACAGTGCCATTGTAACTAGCAGTAGCTAAAGCTTCTCTCCGTATTGTTCTTGCCCTGCAGCTTGGCTTTCTTCTCAAAATCAGTGGTATGTGCTGGAGCTACACCTTCTGGAGCATGTGCACAGCCTGATGGCTCCTTTGAGTCAAACCATTTCCAGAACAGTGGTTTTTAGCCTGTTTTCAACGTGCAGACTCCAAAATCTCTTATAATTAAATCTGTATTGCTAATAGTTGAGTATAGTGACAATAGCTTCCTTTCAGTAACTTCTGGCTCCATAGTACCTACACCTAGGTCCATGTTTAGTGGACCACAATTCCTAAGGAATAGGACAAGTGACGTGATGTCTTGCATCTCTTTTGCTGCCAGCTGCTGTGAATGTGACCAAAACCTAATTTAATGAACTGATTTTAGGAGTGTTTTGTGCCATAATGCCTTTCTCTTTTTCCTTTTCCTGAAGCAACCTGTGATTGTGCTGATTGGAGAATCTCAGGGCAGGGATTTGACATTTTGGATTATACACTAATTCCTTCAGCACTTTTCCCCCCAAGAGCAGCAGCTGCCTGTTGTAGTTTTTCCATTTATTAATTGAATCCTGGATATGTGCACATATGTGCGCATTATGGACACAAGCTAGGCTGCAAGATAAGGATCTGTACAAAGCTTTTCTTCTGCAGAAGGATTACTTGGCTTTCTCTTACCTGGTTAAATGTTAAAACACTAGTCTCTCTTCCCTTCTTTTATGATGCACACTGGATCTTTTTGTCACCTTAATGCTACTTTGAGAGAGAAGGAATCCAAGGAAACAGTGTTCAGGAATAAACTGAGTTGACTGTTGTAGATGAAGGATTTGGTAAAAAATAATCAAGCTGCTGGTCCAGCCCAGAGGCCTGTTGCTGCCTGGCTCAGAGGGTGCCACTCGGAGTCCTCCCATAGCTAACCGCTGCAGCTAGCCCCATAGCGCATGGGTGTCGGGGCAGGAAGCTTTCCTCTCTGCTGGTGTTCAGCTTATGCCCTGCAGCATGTGCTTTGACTTTGGTAGCATTTATACATAGATTTGACCTCTAATAATAATGTAGTTGTGTGTCATAGCTGTTAATACAAAGCCTCTGTTTCTAATCGGTGCATGGTGTTGTAGTGCATGCTGTGTGTTGTCCCCCCCTCCCCTGTTTATTTACAGTATACAGCCTCAGGTTTGTTTGCATTTCCACACTGTTCTGGTTTGAAGGAAAAAACTAATCCAAATGTTTCTAGTTGCTGATAGCCCGACTCCTCCCCCCCCACCGCCTCCCGATGAGATGCCGATGTTTGATGACTCTCCTCCTCCTCCACCCCCACCTCCTGTGGATTATGAGGATGAGGAGGCCGCTGTCGTGCAGTACAGCGATCCCTATGCAGATGGAGATCCTGCCTGGGCACCTAAAAACTATATAGAGAAAGGTAAGAGAGGTGTTCCAGTTCTGTTAACTGCAGTATAAGGAGATAATGGTATCTGAAGGGAACAGAGGGCTTTGCTTGGGTCTGAAAACAATCATTATCCCTGCTAAGTCAGAACTCAGATCATTCTTTTGCTTGTCTGTGGCTACACCTAATGTGATAAAATATAATCCTTCTCTGGAAGCATTATAAAATACCTTCAAGCATTCTAGAATGGATTAAAAAAGAAATCTGTCATTATGAGGAGCCAGATGTAAATGGGATGGCTTTCATCTTTGCTGAGCTGCTGGACTGTGTCTGTAGCTATCTCAGGACTGATGGCAATCATCTAGAAATGGTGCTGTAGAAAGGCCAGGAAGTCTGAGCTGTGTTTATCCCATCAAACTAGGTAGCTATAGTAGTACATCATTAGACTTCCCAACTGTAAGATGCAGTGAGGCTTCCTTGGAGACTTCCTACTGACTCTGGATCAGCAGATTATAAACTCTACTTAGGTATGAACTCATATAGTAAATGTCTCTTCCCATGAATAATTGAGATGCCAATTTCCTGCCTGTAGAGTTGTCTGTGTTCTGACAACCACCATTTTTTCAACAGCAAGGCTGCCAGCTTTCCCATGGTCTGGCTGGTATGGTAGTGCCTGTGAGATGGGGCATGGTGCCTGACACCCTGTTCTGTCCCAGCAGAACTGCCATGTTCCATCTGTGCTCCTAGCTGGACTGCATGCAACAAGTACCCATGGGATGACAGTAACTGATACATCATTATTTGCTAGGCATTAACACATCAGATTTCTGAGCATATGTGTATGTATGTATAGTAGACTCTTAAAATTCATGAAACCGACCAATTGCATAAAGCCATGTTAACTGTTTGGAAGGGTAACTGTGATGTCCAAAGTTTGTGTATTCACAGTGGTAGTCTTTAATTACAGTCGTATTGGTGGTGACTTAGGGAGATCTTTGTTAATTGCACACAGTGAGTTGGAGGTTGGGAAGAGTAATACGTTCATGAAGTGGGTACTGAAAAATAGTTGTTGCTGCTGTAAATTCACTCCTGCTTTTTCCTGCAGTAACTTTAGTACTTGCAACTCATTGCAGCTCTTTGAAAAGTAACACCAAAACCTCTTCCCACAGAGGAGCTCTGTCACAAAGAGCATCTATTTCTGTACAGTGGTGTTCAGCATCTGTTCACAGGAGGATGTGCTGAAGTACATGCTATAGAGCTGCAGGGCCCATAGTGCAGAATTTTTTTCTGTTGGTCCATTTCTACAGAATTATTTATTTAATTTGGGGTTTTCTTTAGGCTTTCTCTCATCAAGAGATCTCTGTCCAGGGATCTATATGCTTTTGAGGTAATCTGACCAGAAATGCTGCCACACTCATGGAGCCAGTTATATCATAGTTCGGCTTTTAACTGTCTGTACACTTCACTTTACTGAGTCGCAGTCAAGTGTACCTCTCTGTCACTAGTTCAGCTTTTAAGTATAGTGACCACCTGCTTCTTACTGGTAGCTAATATTGTGAGAAAAGTGAAATTTTATCTTCTGGACATAAACTACAAGAGGGAGAGCATATGAACTGGTTATGGAAGATCCCAGGATAGCAAACTTGTAACATTTCCTTGAAGTACAATTGTTCTTTAATGCCGGTGGTATGAATAAAATACTAAATGTGTCCCTGTTCAATCCACAGTTGTTGCTATATATGACTATACAAAGGACAAAGACGATGAGCTGTCATTTATGGAGGGTGCAATCATTTATGTGATAAAGAAGAATGACGACGGCTGGTATGAAGGAGTTTGCAATCGAGTAACTGGCTTGTTTCCTGGGAATTACGTTGAATCAATCATGCACTATGCCGATTAAAATCCTTTGCTTTTCCAGGTTGGGTCTTGTATTCAGTCATACCATGATTATTTACAAGGGTAACTAAAGCTAACAGAATTGTCTTAATATACTTCCAAATAAAAATGTGCCCATTTCTTCAGGCCATACTGTTTGTTTTAATGGTATGATTGAATGTCCGTCTCTCAGAGTGTCTGGAGACAGTATGTCTTACCTGATGGCAATTTGTAAAACAAGCAACTGTCTATAACTGGTTATACTTATTTACTTATGCATTGTTAATTTTATGACCAGCCTAAATATTCTGGGGAAGTAGGGTATAATATTTAATGAACCATGATCAGATTGTGCCATTACATTTTTCAGTACAGCATGATAACTAACACTACGTTAGACTAACATATTAAAATCTGGATGAGAAGTTTAATGTTAGTGCTGGTCATATTACTTTTTGTTTAGACTCTTTGCTCATTCTTGAACTGTATTTGTTTAAAGCATGCATACAAACTTATGTATTGAAATATACTTTTTTAAAAATCCAAGATGCTTCCAATTGTTGTAATCTTTACCTGGAGTATTTCACTAAAGTCTATTTCAATGAGTTGTTTGGGTCTAAGGTGTCCATGTGAATCAAAAAATGGGTGGTCTTATGTATGTGTAATTTGTACCCAAGTTTTTTTAATGAGTAAATTTACATTATGACTTTTTCCATTCATAAATATATAAGTGAACCAAAGGTCTTGTCCAGTACTTTGTTGGTTGACTTGGCAAAGAAGTTTGGAATGCTAACGTAGCAAAATCACAGCTGTGTTATCCCAGGCAATGTACTAAAAAGCGGTGTTTGTAATGTGACTTTATCACTGACAGAGGGCAAATAAATTAGATATGAAACCTGAATTACATATTTATACATACTCTTAAAAGTTCTTGTCTTCCCAAATTAATTTTAGCAAGGATTCTTGACTGAATCTAGTTATCTGGATGCACGAAGTTGGACATCTGTAACTGATGTTTCCCAGAGGAAACTCTGTCTGGCTTGGTGATGTGCCCAGTGAGAAGAGGTGACAGGCTGCCTGGAAGATGTGACAAAGGGGTAACAAACTCAGCAAGAACTTAGCCACTGCCTTAAGGGATCATGGATAGGATGATGCACTTCCCTGCTCCATAAATTCTGTGGCTTAAATAACCTGAGAAGGAATGTGGTGGTACTGGATAACTACTGTAAGAGGAGTGTGTCTGGGACTTCAAAGCAGGCTTCTAGGAGAGTACTGAATGTATTCCGTAAATGGGAGATGGAGCTGGAACTTTAACTGGCTGCTGAATTTTAGTGTGAGTTCTTAACTGTAGCACTCTTAAATTCTGCATCCTCACTGCTACCAGGTAGCAACCAACAGCATACCTGTGTTTCATTATGTGGACTTCAGTGAGAAGTTTTCCAGTTCATAGAGTCTGTTACAACAAACTGATTTCTTAATATACAATTCCAGGTATTCCTAGTTTTAACAGCCAGGAAAGCCTTCAACCCATTTACCTTCCTGCGACTTTCCTATATAGTACCATACATTCTCTGTTTATTGGTGCCAACAAGTGAAATCTGGAACAACTTCAGTTCTCATACACTGATACATATTTATTCTTATTGTGGCCTTTGTGCATCAACATGTAAACATCTTCCCCACTCCCCCCCAATTAACAGCCCCCACTAAAACAATTGTACAGCACAGTCTGATTTGCTCTGAACTGTGGCTTCCCACAATAAAACACTTTAAACTTTTAAACTTTTTTTTTCTTTAAAAAAAAACAGAACTTCCAAAAAAAAAGAGTTTTTAAAAAAATAATTTTTGGTAGCATGTGTTGGAAGCAAATAACTTTAGAAGTCAATTTAGGCACAGTCTGGTAAATAGCTGCCAGAACGAGTGGAAGGAGTTCTCTCACTTGTCTCTCGTGAGCACCATTTCTGTCAGTTGGATGAGGGCTTCTCTTTCAGGGGATGGTCGTAGCTTACTGATCTCTCGTGTAGCTTCATGGCAGTAGCGCTGGGCAAGGTAGGTTGTTTGCTGCACACCATCACTCTTATGTGGGAAGACAGGTAAAGGTAATGGGTAACTGATTATCCTCCCTCCTGCCTCCTCCAGTTACAGGGAAGTTTTACAGTTACTATGTACCCTGAACACTCAGTTATATTCTGAAGGGTAAAGGAAGAGGATTCTGTGTTCATTGAATCCTTCATCTCTTCTCCAAAGTGTCAAAATATAAAACTTACCCATGCTAAGCTTCAATATACTTACAAAACACTGGTATTAATAACACACTATTCAGTAGGATTAGGAACTAATAGTTTAACTTTTCCCCCTGCCCTAAATAGAGATATGTAAAAAAAAAAAAAGCTTTCCTGAAAAAGTATGTATTTATTTTGCACAATTATTCAGTCTTTGCAGACCAGAGTAAATTTAAACTGATACGGAGTGTGTACTGCAGTTCCAAGACTGGTATTACATGCCGCTTACACCAGCTGTTGGATACAGCTACTCTTCAGCTGAAGGAACTGAGTTCATGCATGAGCTTTTAACTTTTATTGTGTGGATTTCATGCTATTGGAGGGAAGAAAAGAAAAAAACAACTCTTCAGTACCTAGCATTTCTGTTAAAGCAACCATCACCAGTAAGACAGTTGAAGAGTACTAACTCGGTATTGTACACAGCATGCTACTTAACATGGATCTGAAAATGCAGCCCTGCTGTTTTACTTCAGAGGCAATGAATTCCAGACTGACTTCAGCAGGGACAGCACTTTAGGAATAAATACCTGGTTATCAGTCTTACCTGCAACACATACTTCCGAGCACGTTCAACATCTCCTGGCTTGCTGAATCTTCTCATTATCATAGCATTCATTTCTGGAAACTAAGCACAAAAGAAGGAGGTTTTGTAGTGCTTGTGAATTTACTGCTCCCTGCTATGCCAAGGTCAAAAAGTCACCAAAGTAGAGACCTCCTCCTCTGCCACTGGTGTTACTACAGATATAGCTATAGGTAGATACCTGTGATCTGCACAGGACTGCAGTGCAGTAAAGCCCAAGCATTTAAAACTTAAAACTGGCTGGCTCTGGCTGCAGCCAGCTGGTAGGGAAAGTTAAAACCTGCCCTTTCATCATGTTAATCAGATAATCCAGTGGTACTCCGAGGTGTGTAATCTGTTCAGGTATTCTTATCTCACAAACGATGATTAATATGACACATTGGAGAAGCACCTCTTCCCCCACGCGTACCACAGGAAACCCAGGAGGTTTGTTACAGCTGGATTGTGCAGTTCAACCTGTAAAACCCTTCATGATACCTTCGACTGTTACTTCCACTTACGCTTTCCATTTGTCTGGTATTTTACAGACACAGGAAAAGCTCAGGAAAGATTTTTGTAAGAGAAGAATGACAACTATAATGTATGTTACTTTCAATCACAGAATTTGCATTTAGTACTGCAGTCAATTCCCTACAAATCAAGTAGATAAAATCAGCTGTCTAAGAAAGTCACTGCATGTCTTTCCTAAACATGCAGACACCTTCTTCAGGCAGTCCAGAAATAGCAGAACCTGGTGCTTAACAAACTAAGGCCACAACTCAAGACAGCTACATTGCAGAAGACTTTAAAAGAAAGATATCTGTTGATCCTATCTGAAAGGGTTATTATAGTCAAAGGTTATTTTGTTGCCATACACTTGTAAACAGTGATCTGCTTTCCTTGCACACCTTTGGGCCTGAAACTGTGTATCTACACACGTGTTTGTTAGGAACCAAAGATGTAGCATCCCTGTTGTGACATTTCCCTGTTATTCACAAGTAGGCTTCTTGGGAGATGCATTTACAAGTCTGTTGGTGACTCATACTTGGCTTTCTCTAGATCCTAGCTTTCTTCCCATGTAATGACAATTTAATTGCAATATTAATATAATCTTTTTCATATTATTCATATTTACAATCATATAGGATGCATATACACTTTGAATATTTAAACACTAAAGGATATAAAATCCTCGAACTTGTAACATAAAGCTGTTTTTAGCAGTTCTGCAGATCTGACAAGATTGCTTAACAAAACCCCCCATTCTTCAGCTGTACTAGCTTAAGAGTGGCTTTAGACTTGGCATATACTAGTGTATTTCCTTAAAAAAGAACAATGTTTGGGTGTTTTGGATTTTTTTACTGAGTGGACTAACTTAAAATACTGAATAAATAGGTCTCACATCAAGAGAAACATTTTTTATATAAAGCCTCCTCCTTAAGATTCTAACACCCAAAGATGTGTTTCAGACAGAGAGGACAAGAAGATAAGGCGGCTGTCACGGAAGATCCAGAGCACATTAAGAACTAAGGTATGTTTGTCAAGAAGATGATGCGAGGATTACCAGATATATTCAGGGTATGCAGGATAGCAGTAATATTAGTTTCAACAGAAAAGACAGCCTGTATTTACCAATTACAATCTAGACTATCTTCAAGGCTCAGGAGGCTTTAGTCTCAGCTACAAAGAGACGAAGCGTCTTTTAGTAGCAGCACAAAGTGTCTGTTGAAGCTCTGAATTTTTTTAGCACTTATACTTGGTTTATGTACTACTTAAGCCTACAGTGCTGTTCTTCCACTTGCTTGAAAACAGCAGGGAATTTTCAGCAAAGCAACCTTCTGGTTAATACAGAAAACTTCGCATGACGGTCAAATTACCTTTCAGTGCAAAAATGGACACTTCGCATCTAGCAAAGATACACATAAGGAAAAGCGTTTACACCTGAGCTACAAAGAACAAGCAAGAATTTGCAATAGAAGTGACAGGTTTTCCTGTAATTCCGTATTATGAATTCATTTATCTCATAAAGCTAATTAAATGATAGATGGAGTTGAATGTTTGGAGAGAGCCAACCCAAACAAATGAATAAAAGAATAGTTTTAATTAAAAAAAAATGTTAATATTCAATACCTACAAGACAATCAGTGTCACCCACTCTGCCAAAATCAAGAGTATGTGCAAATGGCCTTGTTTCTCTCTACAAGCAGCTTTAACACACAAACCATGTCACAGTTGCATTCTCTTTCTGTACCCAAGCCTCTCACTGTTCTTCAGAGAACTCCCAGTTGCTGATGAGTAACAAGATCCTGCTGCTTACCAACAAATTCCGAAATAATGACTCAAGAACAGGTCTGTAAATCCCCAGGGGAGTCTGTGGAGGGGAACTGAGAATATGGAGGAGATTGGTCTCAGCATGCATTTGTCTGCTTTCCTGTCTTCTCCGAGCTACCTATCCTTGTAGATGCCCAAAGGCTGAGGAAACAGATGTGCACACGTTCCATCTCCTCCTACCCCAGGCTCTTTAAGAAAGAGGAGAAGTTACGAAGTTGGTTGGTTTTTTTTGTTTAACCATTTAAAACTTTTCCCATGTCGAGCTCTGAGAAGTTCCAATGCAAGATCACAGACTAGAGAGCTCTGCTGGAACTACGTGTGCCAGTTTTTGTACCATGCTGTGAAGCTGCATAGGAAAGATTGGTTTAAGTCCGAGATTGTCTTCCCTCAGGTGAATCAAGAAGCTTGAACAAGGTGCATTAAACCAATTTCTTCCCCTTTTATGGATAAGCACCAATTTTAGTGTTTCTTTTGGTACTGCTGGCACTTCCGTTTTCCTTCTACTTTGCCAAATCATTTTTAAGCCACTAAAAATCTTGACCAATTTTAAGCTTATTCTATTTATGATACTCCTTTTTTCTCTCCTCCAAACTAGTATTACAGCTTCAGAAGGGAGAAAGCTCCCTACATCTGTAACTGCACAGGACTAGAGGACAAAGAAATGAAGAGTTCAAATCTAATAAACAGAGGTGCCCACCTAAAAGCTAGGCAGAGATTTAAGTTCTTGGCCCCAGGATGAATACAAAGCCCATAATTTGGCAAAAAGCCTACACACATAGTCAAGTCTGGGGAGAACAAGATGCCTCAGGGATGATCATAAGGAAGAAGCTACCTAGGAATAACCTGAAGAAAACATGCAAGAACTCTCTGAATCCCTGGCCCTCTGCAAAGGTTAAGCACTTGAACTGGGGCAGCATATACATACATAACATATAAGGGCTTCATGGTGAGAGCACGTGTGTAGGAAGGTGTTTCTCAGTCTGACAGCACATGCGTGTGTACACTGAATCCAGCTGATCCTGAACACCCAGGACGTGCTCATCACACTGTAGACTTGATGTGTTCAAGCTGGACCTCTGTGTGTGCTGTGAAGAGCAGTGTACACTTTTTGTTTCAGGAACAGAGTCTCCTGTTGACTTACCTGTCGACAAGCAAACAGGACAGGGCCTGTGGCTAATCCAAGCTTGAGATCTGCTGCTGCTGGCTTCCCCAGATGGTCAGCACATGATGTAAAATCCAGCACATCATCTATTAGCTGGAAACACATACATGTACAGATTATTTACAAATTGCAAATGAGAGCTAGATACAGAAGATGTATAGAAATGATTAAGAGAGCCCACTTATGATTTCTAAGACAGTTTGGAAAAGGCACAAAGGCACTACCTGAAAAGCTATGCCAACATTTTTTCCATACTGGTATGCAATCTCATGAACTTTGGGATCAGGGCAGCCTAGAATTGAAACCTGAAAAGAAAAAGAAAACCCCAAGTAAATAGAAAGCTTTAGTTAGTATCCACTTTTATGTCTCTCACCATAGAAGTGGCACAGCAAGCACAGACAGCAGGGATATGGGAAAGGGAAACAAAGCTGAGTCAGTAGCACATTCCTGCTTATCTCTGCTCATGGATACACACAAACAGCCAAGGTTATTAGAAAATGAGGCTGAACAGCAATGCAGTATTAAAAATATATTCTTCTGGAAAGAGATTAGCTTTATTAAATATTTATCAGACTTAGGAGTTATAATGCAAGGATGAAAAGAGAAGAAATGTGGATGCACTGCACATGCAGGCTAGTACTCATACACAGTCCAGTGGCAGGGGAATTAAATTTATTACATGTATAACCCAGCCAGGGGATAACTGGAGGTCAGACAACAGATAAGTGGACATTCCATGCCTCATGAAGATACACAGAACTGGCTGCACTGCACCCAGTACAGGAGGGACAGTTGTGATAAGATCAATTTTAAGGGTGATATTAATGATAACTGAATTGCTCAGGAAGATGAGCTGATCAGCTTGCAGACAAAGGTATCAAGGGACAGTTAGTGGCAAAGACAAGACAGTGACTGAAGAAAGGACACCAAGCTAGGCAGAAGTACCACTGAGATAAACAAAACACTGTAATGGAGTACAGATAATCGACTGCTTGGGAGACACAAGTTTTGCTGCATAAACCCCACTAAGCTAAAACATAAGACACAAACTAAGATTTGAGAATTAGTATCTTGCCTCAAAGTAAGGGAACTTACGCTTCTGCAGTTACGTATTGATTATACGCTTTGCAAAATGAGGTTGGTTATACTTAAATACTCAGATTTATTTCAGCCTTCAGTAAAGCCATTATGAACAGGGGGCAAAAATCCATTATGGTTTAATGCAGACATTCCAAAACTGCTGTGACTTAGGGAAGGAGTGAAGATACATTCTACTTAATGTAAGACTAAAATACATGCTAGGAAAGCCACACAACATTAAAATATGCCTGTGTATATAAAAATTCCTCTTTAAGACTATGTAAGGCAGGATCAGTAAAAAACACGAACAATCCCATAGTAAAAGTGAGTCCAGCAGTAGCTTTGAAGATGAACATGAAGATGGAAATAAGACACAACATTATATAGTAATAAATGTCATGCAACTCACACAAGATTAGAGACTATTTCATGCATCAGTGCATTTTGTGCATCAGAACAATTTCCAGTAATAATCCGCATCCCTGGATAATAGTTAAAACCCAGAGGAATCTGGAGGCCTGAGGCATTAACAGCATCTCACATTTCCAAATTTTATTTAAAAGAGGAGGACAGTACAGACGAAATAAATGTTACTGATGTCTAATCATGCAAAATCCTGATGGCTACTAAAACAGAGTGAACTGTAAATATGACATATTTGAATAGATGTTGCTAGGGACTATCAAATTAGAACATTTTGCCCTTTTTATATTCCTTTTGATGCTTGCCTCTTACACAGCAGCATTTACCCCAGAAAGCTAACATCTACTGCTGTACCATGCCTACCAACTTTTGGTTGCTTCTGTAATACAGATTAGTAAGCAACAGCAAGGTAGGGGGACTCCATCTACCCTGTTTAATAAAATCTTTACCTACCACCACATTTCATGTAAAGAACTAGAATACAGAATTCAGTAGAACAGTGACAAAATCCTGGCTGACAGCAAAGGGTTGGAGCAGGCACAAGTTGGTATATAGGGAGAGGAAGTGCCATGTAAAGAGAAGAGCTTTCCCATTTCGTCTGAAAGGCAGAGCTATTCCTGTAAGTACACAGTTTTCTGCAGATGCAGACATTACCTATACAAGGAACTGCATATATACAATTAAAGAAACAGAAGTGTGAGTTACAGAATTCATCAATGCAAAATGAATTATTACACCTCTGCAAGAGGAGACCTTCATAGCTCTTACTGAGGTTACAGACATTTCTGCAGACAAAAAGAGGACACTGATGTGGCTGTCACACCCTAAGTGAGAAATGACCATGACCACATCATAAACCTACAGAATGACTGGGTCTTATCTACCAGGGAGTTCCTTCAGGAGCCCATTTCTCAAATAGCTCTTGTGGATTATTGCCCCCACCCGGACACTGACTAGGATGCAGGCAGGCAGCCTTGGCCCAGTCAGACTGACACTGAGTGAGGAAGTTTAACTGAAGCCATACTGGGATAATAGCATGCATCAGGATAACAATATCAATCTAATGATATATGTTTAAACAATAAAGCTCACCCTCTCAAAACATCCTATAGCTCTCCAGATATGACTGGTTGATTACAGATTTAATCTTACAAGAATTCAGGCTTGTCCTCCACTAAATCATGCTGTAAAATCCTCCCTAATACCAAGCAGAACAGTTCTTCAGAAAGGTCCTTTGAATTCAGCAGTTCAGCAAGTCAATCTGCTCAGCATTATTTCAAACACACTTTTTAAAATAGAAAAAAAATAGTTTCTGTTATTTTATGTTCCATGAGAGACTATAAACCAATCCTGCCTCTTTACTGAATTTCACGTCCATAAAACATTCTGTCATCAGCTCTGGGTAGCTACACCCTGCTCTGTTAGCTATAATGTGAGGCTATGGCAACAGGAATTTAAGGCACTTGCACATCTATACCAGTGCCCTGTAGCTCAGAGAGGAAAACCTGCTGCTGGGCAGGGAGGGGATATGATTGTATAAACAGTACTGGAGATGTTTGCTCCTAGATTTGTGCACACCATGGAAAGGAAAAAGCTGTAAAATCTTCACATTTTCCAGCCTTTCTCCTCCATGCCCATCTCCTGAAGCAATCAGGATCCTGCCTTCTCATTCACAGCTCATCCAGCATTGTTCTTCCAGACAGGAGCACTGTTCCTCTTCCCAGCAGAATCACAGAATAGTTAAGGTTAGAAGGGAACCCTGAATCTCACTTCACAACTCACTGTGAAGTAAGCTTGGCTCACTTCACATTTAGATCAGGTTGCTCAGGGCTGTGTCCACTTGAGTTCTGAGCACCTCCAAGGATGAAGATCCTACACCCTGTCTGGGCAACCTGTTTTAGAGCTTTGACCAACTTCATGGAGAAATGTTTCCTAATAGCTAATTGAACTGAATTTTTCCATGGTGCAACTTGTCCTTTCACGGCGCATATCCCCATCCTCTCTATGGCCTCCTGTTTCACAGCTGGAAACAGCAAAAGGACTCCCCTCAGCCTTCTCTGCTGCAGACTAAAACCAGCTCTTGACATACCATTTGCTCCAGCCCCCAACCATCATGATGGCCCTTCAGCAAACTCACTCCACGAGTTGAATGTCTTGTATTAGGGAGCCCAACCTTGAGGTCTCGTGAGCTGAACAAAGGCAAACAGTCACTTCCATGATGTTGGCTATGCTGGTAGCAATGCAGCCCAGTATGTGCTTACCCTTCACTGCTGCAGGGCACAGCGCTCACTTTTCCTCCAGGCTCTTCAAATCCTTTCTGGTAACTACTCTTGGAAAGGGGGTTATGAAGGCCTACCCGAGAGAGGACAATATTTACCCAACAGAAGCCTACACAAAGGGCAGACAACTATCTTGTCCTGAGCCTGCTTTTTCATGCATGTGACCTTTTCGCAAAGAATTGATATTTTAACATGTTAACCCAAGTACATGATTATGAAGAATTGTACTTCTACAGAGAGGAAGATTATCTGCTTATGCTGATCTTTTTCATAGCAAATATTAGGAAGAAACACCCCCAAAGGAGTTACTGTATTTTAAATAATAAATAAGGAAATCTACTGGCTGACCATACTTGATGCTACTGATACTATCACCCTACATATACTGTAGCCTGCATTCCTAGCTGGGCTGGGGGGATCAGTTTGGCTGGTGGGGGTCAGAGGTCTTACTGTCCTAGACACCAGTTCCACACCCTGGTAGGTTTTTCTGCTGGAGCCCTGTACACACACCAAACTATAAATGAGTTAAAGCAGAAGCTCACATGTTGAACCAGAGCTGCAGTAAGCTCTTCAGTCCCTAAGGCAGACCTACCATACACAGCCTTCCCTTACATGAGAGGCTGCATGCTTTCTCCTAATAAAGAAACCAAGAATCTCTAGTGCAACTTCGCACTTATCTCAAAACAAGCATGATTTAATCCCTCTTCTGGAAGCATGCTATGCAAAATATAAACAGCTTTAAGAGGGTTAGGAATTCACATTACAGCAGGATAAAAAGAAGACAGAACGAACCTGCTCAGCTTATTCTGCCATCTCCAGCCTGCCTGATGACTAATAGAAATTCCACTTTAGCTTTATTGTTTCTGAATTCTTGAACCAAAGTCACCTCTCATGTTTCCCTGAAAAATGCCTTTCAGTAACTAAGGCTTCAGTGATCCTTTGGGCCATCTGCCACTATTTCCTTTTGCGATGTATTACTTTGCAACTTTGGTAACATTCCCCCATGCAGAACTATTGTAGAAATAAACTGGAGACTGGGATGGCTCCAACATTTTCAACAGACTGTTTTGTCCATAAAGAAAATATTTTGCTAATTTAAAGGGCTTTTGATTTAAACGCAGTAATGCTCTGGAGATGCAAAAGGTATCTAATGCAGTAACCAGACCAGTGTTTTTAGACTATTACCTTGTTTAGACATTGTTCCAGCAATACTCTACTCTTCCAGCTCTAAGGCATGACACTGTAGAGTTCCAAGATGCCACCTGAGCTTGTTTGACATCTCTCCAGTTAATACTTCTATCTTATTTGTGCACAGAAACAAATCATTGGTTTTTTTCCTACCATTAACAGGAACTGAACTGCTTCTAATGACACACTTGCCTGGTTGTAACTGATGTTCTGAAAACCAATTAAGTCTCTCCTTAGCTTTGTCCCTGAAAACAAGGTGTGAATATTCTTGATCCCCCAAGTGAGCTTCCTTTTCAGTCCAGAGCTGATGATCCTCCTTATTATTTTCGCTACAGAAAACAACTCCTTTCTGATTCCATCCCTTTCCTTAGTAGCCAAAACCATCAAAGCAAACAAACAACAAAAAAACCACTCCCCACCTTAAATCCCCTTTTCAGTGCTATCAACAGACTTCTAATCCATGCAGAAAGAAACTGAGAGATGAGTCAATGCTACTGTGTCCAGTAAGCATGGCCATAAAGAGAGACCCCTCTCTTATTTTTCATATACCACAGATTTTACATGTAAAATTCCAGCAATCCAGCAATGGAACAACCACTAGAAAAAAATCAGCCAAACACCCCATTCACCAGCGTCACAGACACAATCTGGAGGGAAGTGCTTAAATCCTTAACTCTTTCAAGTTATGAAAAAGGAAAACATTCAAACTAGCACATCTGTAAGAAGAATCCACTCAGTGGGAAGTTGACTTCTTCTTCTATCTGTGAGGGTGCTTTTAGGAAGACTGTCAAAGTGAATTAAAAACTTGTATATTTTCACTGGGCTAACAGAATATGTGATGTTCCTTATTAATCAAATTGCCCACTTACATAAATGAAGATTTGCAAAGGGCCAGGTTGCCATTAATATGAGCAATCCAAAAGGCATTTTTTTTCCTCCAAGTAGGTATTTTCCCTTCCCACAAACTGTCTCTCACTCTATACAAACCTTTTGACTTCAGCAACTTTCAACACCCATCTGTTGCACAAATGTACCAAATCTCTGAGAACAAAGGAGAATGACTAACAGTAGCACAGACTGTCAGTCTAATTCTCTTAGAACTGCCCCTTGCTATAGCATACACCAGCTACACTGCCTTTAACTAAAATAATAACTTAAAAATTATTACTCTTTTGTGGTGAGATTATTGCCATCTTGAATCAAATCTTTTTGTAATCAAGTAACAGACAGATAGGGTTGGATATAGTAACTGTTAAGTAAATGCGCCAGACAAATCAAGAAGTACCTGCTTCTGTTCTTTTACAAGCAGTTGTTTCCTCCCACTGTTATCATTTAAAGTCCCAGTCGGCACTAAGGAGTGGGACCATATGTGAAAGACAAATTATAGGTGCAAGAATGATCAACTGATATTAAAAACACTCTCAAATTTGCAGAATTGCATAAATTAAAGGCTGCCACTGTGAACCTTATTTTGATTCAAGTGAGGATAATAATAAATCTGTGTATGAATATAAAATAGAAAAGTGAAAACCAGTATTGAAGGCTACACAGCTGAACTGTGATAAAATGCACAATCCCAATCACATTCACGTTCTGGCACAATACCACTTAAAGGGTTTGCTTTGGAGGGTCTCCAGAGAAAACAGCAATAACTAGGAGTTTAGCTGTGAAGCTCACAGTATGATATGTTAACTTTAGAAGAGACAGACGTACATACTGCTTTACAACTGTTTGCTATGAGACTTGCAGTCTTCTTAAAAGTCTTCTCGAGGTAGTGAGCAAATCTCTCATTCTCATTTTCCTTGGAACCCAACTGAAGGAATTCACCTAAAAAGTTGCACAGATGGAAGTGCTTATTTGAGGGCTTACTGCTTAGGTAAGCAAATCAGAAGATAAAAACCAGAAAAAGACCTTACCACGCACCAGATCTTCAATCACCTGAGTTAGAACAGAGATGATAGTAGTATTTCCAATTCGTGCTAAAGCTACGGAAGCAGCTGAGAGGATGAAGTCACCAGCTAGAACAGCCTGAGAATAAAACAAAGAATTAATCTTTCACATCTTTTCCTGTAACTGTTAGTACAAAAGATACAATTCCCTTTATTTGGCAGGTTTACTCCTCAAATCACATCATTTTCCTACGTAAAGCACGTCTATCTCAATTTAAGAGAGAAAACAGAAGATAACCAAATACTAAAATTTGAACCATTGCTGAATCCCTATCTTACAATCCTGGTTGTATTTTCTATATAAGTACTATCCTCCCTATATGCAATACCTGAACTGCCTGGGAAGGTTTTTTGAACATTACTTCTCTATTTGACCACCCTGTTATGCCATGTTAGCTCTGAATTGCCCTGGTAAATTCTGATGTGTCAGCACTGTACTTCTTTCCCTGCATTTCTGATTAACACCTTCCTTTTAATGCTCTATGAAGAAACACCTCTCTCAAAAGTCAAAATATCTTTCATGCTGACTGAAAACCTCTTTGCTTTCACTACTGAATCAGAGTAATATATATAGTGTTCTGGATGATGTACAAGTTCAAAGTATTCCAACAGCACTGGAGAAAATGGCATAGGGAATGTAAAATCAGTAAGAATCACAGTACAGCCAGACATTATATCTAATGCTTCCTACAGTTCCAAAAAGGAACACACATTTTTCTTACCCACAATCTGTGCACACCTCTTCATACTTTTTTCTGGCACATCCCGAGACTGTGCCTAGGGATAGTAATGTGACAAAAAAACCAGGTATTTGTGCTCTGCTGAAACTCAAAGGCAAGTCTTGCACATAATCGCAAACCCACCTTTCTCTCTCCCCAGATTTGATTGACTGTCATTTTTCCTCTGCGAGAATTTGCATCATCAATAACATCATCGTGAACTAGGCTAGCTGTGTGGATCATCTCAGCAATTATGGCCACAGAGCGCTGGCTTGCTTGCACCTCCCTGAAAGAAAACCCCAAGAACTGTCAAATAATTAAATCAGTTCTATGTGCTGCAATACATTAAAAGAAACCTCTATGAAAACCAAACAAAAACATGTTTCTCTGAAAGCAGCTGCTGCAGCTTTTCCATGGTCTGAACCCCATCTTTCAAATCTGGAATTAGGAAGACAAAAGAAAGTGAGATCACATTAGTACAGTAAGTGCAATGGGACATTTCCGTCCTTATTAGGCCTGTTTCTGCCTTGCTGCATTAGCAGTACTGCAAAACTTCCAAGTTATTAACTCTAATCCCTCCAAATCCAGACTGCAATAAATAGCAGAGTATCAAGGATGCTTGGCTCCAAGCAGATGGAAATCTGGAACACAGCAGAGAAAAGAATGCCAGGTAGCTTTGTAGATGAGTTTAAAGTTTTCCTTTTCTCCGTGTTGCTCTACCTGTAAGATGCATCATGACAAACTCTCCAAAGCTGGCTAACTCTACTGACCTGCAGGCTGCAGACATCAGCAGGCAGAGAAATCTGTATTCTGTATCTGAAAGCCATAGCTCATGGATCTCATCCTTTAAGTTATTTGACTTCCTTAAGGCCTCAGAAGTTCTTCAACAGCCTGCGGAATTAACTGGAATTATACTGCAATCACTTTAGGACTGTAAACACTAAATACCTAACACTTACTGAAATTCAGCCTTTGGGAAGATCTAACACTGATGATTCAACACTCAGTAGTTCACACCTACTTTAATTTTTGAACTACGTGAAAAGAAGAAGATGGAAGAACACAGAAGCAATTATCTAGGGAACAAGACTGGTGAAGTGTACAGAAAAGAGCCAACTTAGCTCACACAAAAGACCATCTACGCAACTATCCAGCTACCACTGCCCTGTTCTTCTATCTATGTTTTTTTCTATCTACAACATGGGTTGTATGCAGGATCCCAGAAATCCCTATACCAGTCAGCCTTGCCTTACAGTTGTAACAAGCCACATGGACAACATGGACATTAAAAACAACAAAGCAGTGAAAGAAAGAAAGAAACAAACCCAACAAAATAGCAAAAAAACCCAAACGCAACAAACACCCCACCCCAACCTCCCCCAACCAAAACTACAACCACAAAAAAATCCAAAACCCAAACTAAAAAATAAGGAAAAGAAATATTACTTCTGGTACACAGAATCATGGAATAGTTGGGGTTGGAAAGGACCTTAAGATCATCTAGTTCCAACCCCAATGCCATGGGCAGGGACGCCTCACCTTAAATTATGTCGCCCAAGGCTCTGTCCAACCTGGCCTTGAACATCACCAGGGATGGAGCATTAACCACTTCTTCCAGCAACCTGTGGCAGTGCCTCACCACCCTTATGGTAAAGAACTCCCTCCTTATATCCAATCTAAACTTCCCCTGTTTAAGTTTTAACCTGTTACCCCCTTGTCCTGTCACCACAGTCCCTAATGAAGAGTCCCTCCCCAGCATCCCTACAGGCCCCCTTCAGATACTGGAAGGCTGCTATGAGGTCTCCACACAGCCTTCTCTTCTCCAGGCTGAACAACCCCAGCTTTCTCAGCCTGTCTTCACACAGGAGGTGCTCCAGCCCCCTGATCATCCTCGTGGCCTCCTCTGGACTTGTTCCAACAGTTCCATGCCCTTTTTATGTTGAGGACACCAGAACTGCACACAATACTCCAGGTGAGGTCTCAAGACAGCAGAGTAGAGGGGCAGGATCACCTCCTTTGACCTGCTGGTCATGCTCCTTTTGATGCAGCCCAGGATACGGTTGGCCTTCTGGGCTGCAAGCGCACACTGAAGCCGGCTCATGTTCATTTTCTCATCGACCAGCACCCCTAAGTCCTTCTCCGCAGGGCTGCTCTGAATCTCTTCTCTGCCCAGCCTGTAGCTGTGCCTGGGATTGCTCCGACCCAGGTGTAGGACCTTGCACTTGGCATGGTTAAACTTCATAAGGTTGGCATCAGCCCACTTCACAAGCGTGTCAAGGTCCCTCCGGATGGCATTCCTTCCCTCTAGCGTATCAACCGAACCACACAGCTTGCTGTCATCAGCAAACTTTGTGAGGGCGCACTCAATCCCACTGTCCATGTCAGGGACAAAGGTGTTGAACAAGACCGGCCCCAACACCGATCCCTGAGGGACACCACTCATTACTGGTCTCCAGCTGGGAATTGAGACATCGACCGCAACTCTCTGTACGCGGCCATCCAGCCAGTTCTTGCATTGCCTATGTCTACTGAATTCTAGTGATTAATCACAAAATGAAAAAACATCTTGCAGTCTGCTGACATAACACCGCATTCTGACATCCACCTCTGTGCAGAACTCTGCACTGCTGTTGGTGAGTTCTATACCCTGAACAATAGCAGGATGTGTGGCTCAGGCTCTGAAAATGTAGCTTTTTACACAACAGAAAATAAGAGCTGGAAACCTTCACAGCTGTTTGAAGGTAAGTTTCACTGTAGGCTAGTAATTTAGTCAAATGCTAGCTCAGTGTAAGTAGTTTTCCAAAATAAACTATTGTTACTAAGTAGGAGAACTTACCTTCAAACAGCTGTAAAGGTCCCCAGCCTCTTTCATGCACTGGTCTCCTTTTAGGGACTCCCTTTTCATTAATTATATCAGCAGACTGGACTTCCTGCCGGGAAGTAGCAGCAAAGGCAAAACTCACCGACACACCAAAACCTTTCAGTAGTATGAAGACAGCACAAGAACAGGCATTTCAAAAGCACGTTTTGAAAAGTTCTGCATTATAGTGCATTTCGTCTCTGACAATGACTAAAAATGGCATAGGAATGTTCATGGTCCATGTGTCTGGTTCCCAGAATGTTGTAACAAGGATGACAATTTAACCTGAAGAGCGCTTTTTTGAACTACTATTTCTGCAAGGTCTCAAGCAAGGTTCTTCCCATCACAGGCAAAAAAAAAAAGTCTGCAATAGTTTCCTATAAATATCTTGGGAGAGGAATTGTGAATCAGAGCATGCCTATTTGAGGGAAGACACACAAGAAACAGGATCTTTCTCATTCCCTGCCATTTTGCATTCTGCATCGCCTGCAAAACAAAAGCAAAAAGCGGCAGTAACTCAAGTCAAGAGATAATTGGGTCCCCACAAGTCCAGTAAGTGGAAAGATGCCATTTTTAGGTCATTCTCAAAGTAAAGGCACCCCCAGATGATATATATATTTACACAAAATTTTTATACAACTTTGAGTTTATCTTTTTACACATGCATTATATTAATTTTGAAGTCCTTGATCATTTTCTGTATGTCAGTAGGACCCCCTGCTTGATTCTCTGATAAGCTTTTACAGAGCTACAGTACCCTGAGGTCTTTTCCATTACAGAACTTGTGTCACGGACATTGAACAAGACCAAAGCTGCTCTTACAGCCTGGAAAGCACACCCAAACAATTACACCTCTACCTCCAAATATCCCTCTTCAAATTAAAGATAAAAATAAAAACAGGGGGTGAGAGATGACCAGGACAGACTCAAACCAACACAAAACAGTACTTACATTTTGCAACAAAGATTTGCAATGTGCTTGCCAGTAAGCAACTATTGCCAGTTTAAAGACAGGAAACATGCAAAAGAACTTGCAAAACTGTTGTGTTATAACCACACTCACAAAGAACGTTGTTTGAGAAACACAGTCTGTGATACAGAAGAACACTGCAAACTAAGGGAAGCACAGAGAATGGATGTGTTAACAGGGGAGCAAATTACAGACCAGATGAAAAACCAGTACACAGTACAGATATCTGACAACCATGGTTTAGAGGACTGAAAGAAAAAGAGGACAAAGGTTGTTGGCAGGTCATCATATCTTTAGAAAATATTATTTTATTGAGTTTAGCCGGGTGAATATATTGAAGTATTTCTCAGACTATTCTGATGGATTTATTTCCCTTTTTACCCCTAAATCCTTAGTGCTATTTTCTCTATTGAGATATCTCTGCACTACTTTGGCCTTCTCTTACTTGCTCGTCTCTCATTTTGGTTGCCAAAATAGAAATAAAACCTCCTATTTTATTTTTTTTTCCCCCTTCACTTTTTTTGGATACTTTACAGTTTTCAGTAACTGCTTTGAATCAAGTCTGTAAATTTGTATAACGTGCCAAAAATAGATTAATCTCAAGCCTCTATTACCACTTTGGCTTTCTGTATCACTTACTACTTCAGTGGTCTACAAGCAATTATAGACTAAGTCTTCCAGAGTCACTTGGAAGGAGCACCTCCTACCCCAGTTTACTGAGAGAAATGGCACACTGGAGAGGATCAGATCCTGGTTCACAGCATGCTGAACACCCACCTCCATGAACTGCAGAAAGGGGGCTGCTCTGCGGTAATCTGACCGTGTAGCCAAGTTAGTGAGGTTTGTATAGCTGGACAAGCAAAGAGGCAGAGGAGCCCGCAGAAGTACACGGAGTGGGGAAGGGAGTGTATGCAATAGATAGCACGTGGTTAATCCTTGCTACAGGTGGAGAGCTGGGAACAGGCTCTGCAGTGCATACATGTGGCTGTTGTACAAAAGCTGGACAATATTAATTTGAACTGTTGAACATGAGGGGAGATGAGGGGTGGCCATGAGGGGTGAAGGGCAGTTGTGAGGGAGATCACGAGGGGAAAGGGATGGCAGCCATGAAGGAAGACTGTGAGGGGAAAGGAGGGATTGCCATGAGGGGAAAGGGGCCATTGTGAGCGGAGAGGAAGGGCGGCCACAAGGGAAGATCATGAAGGAAGGGCAGGCATAAGGGGAGATCATGAGGGAAAGAAGGGGCAGCCATAAGGGAAGATCATGAGGAAGAGAAGGGGTGGCCCATGAGGGGAGATCATGGAGAGAAAGGAGGGGCAGTCATGAGGGAAGATAGTGAGGGGAGATGAGGGATGGCAATGAGGCATGAGGGGCCGTTGTGAGAGGAGAGGAAGGGTCGCCATGAGGGGTGAAGAGCAGCCATGAGGGGAGATTGTGAGGGGAGAGAAAGGGTGGCCATGAGGGGAGATCGTGAGGGGAGACGTGGGGCAGCCATGAGGGCTGAAGGGCATTTGTGAGGGGACATCGTGAGGGGAAAGGAGGAGCGGCCATGAGGGGATATTGTGAGGGGAGAGGAGGAGCAGCCATGAGGGGAGATCATGAGGGGAAAGGAGGGACGGCCATAAGGGGAAATAGTGAGGGGAGATGAGGGAGGGCCATAAGGGGTGAGGGGATGTTGTGAATGGAGATAGGGAGGGGAGAGAAAGGGCAGCCATGAGGGAAAATCAAGAGAGGAGAGGTGGGTGGCCATGAGTAGAGATCATGATGGGAGAGCAAAGGCAGACATGGGATGTGAGGCGTGGCCATGAGGGGTGAGTGGCATTCATGAGGGAAGATTACGAAGGGAGAACAGGGGCAGCTGTGGGGTGTGAAGGGTGGCCACAGTGGGGTGTAAGGGTGGCATCTATACAGTGTGGGCCACTACGGGGGACAGATGACGCGTGGCTACCAGTGGAGATTATTAGGGGCAGCCATAAGGGGAAATCAGCTTGCCCTTAGCGCCATGGTTTAGTGGTGGGCTTGGCAGCCCTGGGGTAAGGGTTGCACTTGGTGATCTCACAGGTCTTTTCCAACCTAGCTGATTCTATGATTCTATTTGCAAACACCTCTGGAGAATACACTCTGAACAGAAACACTAGGTCCAGTCAGGCTAAGCAATAATGCTATGAAATTCTGCACACAGGGCTGTGAAGAAATGCAGGAGCGTGTGTGAAACTGAGGGTTTGCATGACCTAAGCTTAGACTCCTTACAACAATTCTCACTCTTGGACAAAGCTAAGTTGTTATCATTAAGCAAAAAGCCATTGCTCAAGGGGCTCAAGTACTCAGGGTTGGACTTGTGACACTTGGATCTCCAAGGGAAAAAAACCCAAAATATACCAGCACAAAAAAACTGGAATGCTTCAGACACTTCTGCTGACAATAGTTCATATTCTTTAAACAACTGTCATTCTCCTTATTATAACTACAAGATGAACTCACTCTATAGAGAGACAGTTACCCTGCTGAGGGCATTCTAAATACCTAACCTTCCTCAACTCTAACCATGAACCACCTAACTTAAGCAGAGCTACCTGGGTGCTCCCCTCTATTCACTTGAGAAGTCTCAGCTGTTCTGGTGGGGCTCTGTGAAGACAGAGAGGTCTCTGTGGACTGCCTCATAAGACCTATAATCTTACAAAGTTGTTTTCTGTTTTTTTGAACAGCCAAACAAGGAAGAGTATTACCTTTTCTGCTACTGCTGCACAAGAGGAAAAGGGACAAAAAAACCCACCCAAAAAAATAACAAATGAAAGAACAGACAAAAGCATGCTGGGTTCAGCAAGTTATATGACAGTTGAGAACGGCAGCAAGATGAAGCAGAAACTCAACATTGGTAACACAAACCCCAGAGGCAGAATGAAAACAAAATGCTAAGGATGAACAGCACAGGATATTGTCTAACCCCACAAGCCTAGAGAAGCTGGTAGCCAGCATGTTTGAATACACGTGTGGGAACCAAAACTTCAACAAAGAAAAGCAAATCTAGGAGAAGAATCAATACTAACTGAGGAAAAGAACAGTAAAATGTTTGAAGAGAAATGACAAGTTGAAAGAGAAAAAACATCTTAAAAAGATGTTTTTTTTCTTTGAAAGAAAAAAAACATCTCATTTGTTGTGAGAAGCAGAACAGAAAGCAAGCTGGGTTTTCTTTTAACTCTCAGGTCTACAGCAAAGTAACAAATACACAGTTACCTTTCCTATATATACAATATTCCTCACAAACAATAAAAACCTGGAAGAACAACTTGTCACCTGAAAGCAATACTGCTTTAAGAAACAACAATAATGAAACCAGTATCAGTGTGAGCTGGAAGTATATGCAAATACAAAGCAGATGTAACAGACTGCTTCAAGAAGCTTAAACACAAAAAGTGGCATGAGGCAAAGCAGAAGAAGATATATACCCTGGGATATCGTTCTTTTCCTTTGCTGAAACATTTCTGTTCTCCCTACTGTGAACTTCATTCTAAAAGTTATATGTCAGAGACAGTGACTGTATCTGTCCTTTTACAAGGAATGTTCAGATTAATGAGGAGGCTTTTAAACATTAGACATAGTTTGGAGGTGCTGACAAAAACTCAACACAAACGCTGCCAAATTACATGGGCATCTATAAATCAGAGTGCTTATGCTGAGGGTCAGCTACTGAGAAGCAAACACTTGCCTCAGGCATGTGTGGCACTTGAAGTCTGAGATGACACTTTCTCACTGGCCCAGGGCAGGTTTCAAAACTACCCTCATGGTTTCAAGACTGCATAAAGCATGGACAAGAATATTTCCATGACCTTACACATACGTTATAAGACAGCAAATATGCTTTGAGCACATAAAGGCAAAAGCTACTACTTGTCTTTGCTTCGTTGCTCACCTCCTGCACTCCAGCATTCTCAGTACTGCATGTACACTACACAATCTTGTTCATACATTTCTCATGCTACACACTAGAATGAGATAAAACTATTTTTCCTGTTACTCTGACTAGAAGGATGCTCCAAAAACCTCATCGCCAGTTGTTGTCCTGATTATCTTTGCAGCCCTTCTCTGAAGCTAGCTGGACTTACCTATTTTGAACAGAAGGATCGGACATGTTGATGATTTCACAAGGTGTGATATACAAGGGTTTCAGCACACCAGTGGCTGATCTGAATATATTATGGTTGATGCAAGTTAAGATTACTTTTAAGGTTTTTCATAGAGAAAGTGGATAGAAATCATACAGGGGCTACATGTAAGGGGATACTCATGAGCCTCCCAGCTCAAGAAGAAATTTCTTTTTAATTGTGGTGCCTTTCAATACACCATGGGTGGCCAGTCATCAAAAATGACTGTCATTCTTGATTGTCATTCTGAATCATTCTGTCATCAAGAAGTGCCATCATCACGCTCCTGCTTTTCATGTTAAGATCACTCATGAAAATACTAAGCCAATCAGTGCTGTGACAAAGGACATCCTTGATGAGTTTCACAACTGATACTGTTCCTTCTGCTACCTCTAAGACAATGACAATGAGCAGTGCTGACTGGAGAATAGAATAAGGCTGGCATAAAGCTCATTAATCATAGACAACATTCCCCTAAAACAAGAGGAATTGGCACACACAGGACAGGGCACTACCAACTAGGTTTGCTTTCTCCTTCAAAATGATATTCATACAGGAGGGGGTATAATGCGAGAGGTGCCACATCAAACAGCAAAATATATGCTATGCTGAGGTAGAAATCAAGTCTAACAAGGCATTAATGTACTGCTAAGGAAAAAATGACATGAGAGCTGAGAGAAATCCCTTAAGACTGATAAATTGGTCTGGAAACACTTCTGGCAAGGGACCAAAGATTTCATGTTTGAAATTTCATATGAAGGAAGACTGGAAGCGCGTACCTGGAAGGCAGAGAACACTCTGCCCAACATCTTTCCTCAAAATGAGAAAGTAACAACTGATAGGAATGCGAGGAGTGGTGGAGAGTACAGAGCAAGCCTGATGTTCTGCACAGTTAAAACTGCTTTCAAAAATCAAGTAACTTCCAAAATGTGAGGATTACACCAGCTCTAAGGTTAGAATCTTACACTGAAGTGTAGAACCTTGCTCCCAGGGTTTGGGGCGGGGAAATCTGACTGTTTTGAATGTCTCACAGTTTTGATTATAATTACACCATGTGCTTAATGGCTTTTCTGCATAGTAACAAAAAAAAAAAAGAAGGTATGGAAGTCTCTTCTTGCAGCAAAGTTCTCAACTGTGACAAGAGTTTAATAGCTATAGGACTGGTTACAAATGAAAAATACTTCTAATTAATATATTTTCAAGGAGTAATAAAAGATCTAATCAAGCATCTATGTAAGAAGCTAAAATTGATTAAAAGCCTTACAAATATCAGACTTCTGGATTATTTATCCATCACCCGTTACATGTATGGTATAGTCCACAATTTTACACATAGAAATATGTAATAAACTCAGTAGTTCCTTTTGCACTGCTAACTACAAAAATACAGTTTCACAATGGAACCTGAACTCAGGTTTTCCTGAGGAGCTTTTTATTTTCAAAAAGCTACTAGACATATGTTTTTTTGGAACACAAGAATGATGAATTTCAAGTACACTACTTGGAATGAAGTTTAAACTTGGGGGACTGAAAGAGGGCAGATTTAGATTAGATATTAGAAAAAAACCTATTCACTAAGAGAGCACTGAGGCACTGGCACAGGTTCCCCAGAGAAGGTGTGGATGCCCCCATCCCTGGCAGTGGCAGTGTTCAAGGTCAGGCTGGATGAGACTTTGAGTAACCTGGTCTAGTGGAAGGTGTCCCCACCTGTGGCAGAGCTGGAACCAGATGCTCTTTAAGGGCCCTTCCAACCAAAACCATTCTATGATTCTATGAATATATGTCCATATATCTAAAACTGACTGACTCACCTGGAATTATTATGGTGAATGTTGCAAGCCCTTGCCATTAGCACCACAATCATTGGTCGGAAGGCCTTTCCTTTCCCATCAAAGTAATAATCACACATTTCCTTAAGTTCTGATGCAGATACAAGTAATTCCTATAGAAAGGAAATTAACATATTAGCATAGAAGTCTCTGTCATAAACAGATTTGCTTGCCAATCTGTTTAGTGCAAGCAAAACAGCATGCATGTATAAGGTTATTGCCTGTATTGCATTATGGCTCTGTAAGGTATGTAGAAATGGTCCCTTTGCCTTCAGTTTAAGTTTCAGACAGCTGTTCATAAATAATATTCTTGCAATAACTATATTCCAAAGCAATGGTTGCTATTAAAACCAGAATCATCACAACATCCCAGAATAGTCACCAAAATCCCTTACCTTTTTAATATCTTCATAGAGATTCTTCAAGTCTTTTCTACCAAGTTGAAAAGGGTCTTGGTATTTTTCATTACTAACTGTTTTACTGCAGCTGCACCAGTGGGAGGTACTTGTGTGATGAAACCTGGTAACAGTGTTTTTCAAGAGAGTAATGATGTTAAAAGCAAACTTTCCCCAACATCCCAAACAGAAACATTTCAAAGCATTCCCTCCTCCTCCTCTGCCCTTGCACAAAATTTAACCAAATGGCTAAAATATAAGCAGAAGGCATGAAAACACTCTTTTCATCCAGCTAATAAAGTGCAAGGATGGCACAGATATGTACTGATGACTGCAGACTTTTAGGAGCTGGTACAGTGCACCATTTGGCAAACAATAACCACTCCTTCACCTTTAACAGATGACACAAGTCTCCCGAGACACATAAAACTACACTGCTTTCAATGTATTCTTTTTGAATACACTACTGATAGCACGGCATACGTTTGGAGATGAAGCCTTCACTTTCCAGTAGCACAATTATCCTGTTTCTTCCCATTCTTGTATAATCCTGGAAGAACCATTCCTGACACGGGATTTGAAAATTCTTCTTTGCACACCCAGCTACATTCTAAGTTAAATCAATACTTCCAGGTAGCATGATGATACCATAAAAGTTCATCAATAAAGGGTGAAAGCCCCACATAGATGCAGTAAGATGCATTAGGCTTAGGCCTGATTGTTTTTTTTCTGTAATGTTCCCTGGAGTTTAAGTTTATGTCTCTTATTACGTTTCCTTTTTCAGAGTGAGCCATATGGGTTTTCTTGGGGCACTCCTGCTCTACCCACTGCTCTCCAGTATGAAGGACTTAGATTCACACTCAGGACCATAGGAGAAGTCTGTACAGAATTATCCAGTATGTATTAGAACAAAAAACCTTCTTTTCAAAGTTTACAGTTCACAGGTGTAACTATCCAGTTCACCCAGTAACTATCTCTTTCCCCATTACACAACTATATGAAACTCCAACTTACCGCCAAAATATATTATATATTTTTGGAAATGACAACGTTGAATTTCTTTGGGTAAAGTGACAAATCTGCACAAAGGAAAATCAGGGTTAAATTAATTGTCAGAAAACATTTGATTACAAAAAATAAGTGTTCATCAACATTGCTCAGTTTCTCCATTTTAACTGCCCAGCAGCCAATGGAGTCTCATAATCTCCTTCCGTATCATGAGACATAACTGCCAGTATGCGCATTAGCTTCTAACTTGAACTGACTCTTTCACTCAGAAGAGTTGGACTTTCCCCCCTCACAGGACCAACCTAGAAGACATTATCAGTTAACTTTCCAGACCTGCTCTAATGTAACCTTGCTTTTGCACTCATGGAAGGTGTGATTTCCAAACTTCCTGTCCTGCAGATAAATCTGGACTGCACCAGTCAAGGCACAGAGGAAAGGCCAAGAGCTGGTTCTGTAAACTACTACACTAACAGAAGAAGAAGGTGTCCTTATTTTCCCCTGAAGCAATTTTAATTCAGCCTGCTTCTTATGCAAACTTACACCTGCACACCTTCTCTGCTACCATGTCAAGAACCTGAGCTCCAAACCTAGCAACCTCTCCCTGCAGAGCTCAGGAGCCTGGGGAAAGGCGAAGTCCCAGGTCCAGATTCCAGCAGAGACAGGCTGAGAAGGGAAAGGAAGCCTTTGCTCCACTCCCAGCAGTGCTGCCAGGAAGTATCCAGCCCTGCCCTGGAGTACACACTGACTCAGGGGCCCAGCCATGTGGACCCAGCCCAGTATCACTGCAATCCACACACTTCACCAAACTTCCTCTTCAAAAGCCTGTATAGAAATGCTCAAGGAGACCTAGAACTGGAGAAGGATTCCCTCAATTTGCTCCTCTTAGCTCAATGTCTCCTTGTACATGGCCCAAAGCCTCTCTCTCCTTGCACATAGCAGGAGACAAAAAGAGCACCACACCCGCTCCAGGGCACAAATTCTGTACAGGGTAAAAAAAAAAAGCCACACAAGGAGACAAAGAAAGGAGAGGAAGGAGAAGTACCGCAACTTACAGGTTTGCAGCTCCCCGCTGTCTGATTCCAATACCCAGATCTATTGCCAAGACCCTCATAAGCTCGCCCTCTCACCCTTTTCTGCTGTTAAAAGGTTATCTATCTCCTCCTATTCCTTCTTCTGTGAGGGTACAGGCTCCCTCCTTTACACTGCTGCTTAACGACATGGGATTGGGTCGTGCACGACTCTAGACCCACCACAGCCAGAACACTTTACTGCAGGTCAGAACAGTAGCCTGGCCTTGTGAAGGAGGTGTGAACGAATGCAGTAAGAGAATTGCCTCCCCATTACAACTCACCAAATAAACCTATGCACTAACACACTGAAAACATGTCACTAAGGAGGACCCCTTTCTCTGCTTCCACTGAGAGCTCCAAGAGGTTGTTCCCCACAACAGCAACCAATCCTGCCCTGAAAACTCTTAAGCCAGTACTTAATTTTGCACCGAAAGCGCTACTACCCCCTGCGAGGCCCCCGGTCGGGGCTGTGCATCGCCTGCCCGCTCACCGACGGCCCTCGACCACCGGAACTGCCTCCGGGCCTTCGCGCTCCCCGGGTACGAGGGAGGACGTAGGCTGTGACTGCCCGACCCCGCCACCCGCTCGGCTCCCCCCCCCGCCGCCGCCCCATTCATTCCCGGTGACCTCCAGGCGCCCGCCGCCGCGCCGCACTCACCGCCGCGCTGGGGGCCGGCGGCAGCAGCGGGGTGCGGAACCCGGGCCCCGGCGGGCGGAGGCGCGGCAGGGAGCCGAGCGGCTGCGCCCAGCGAGAACAGGGACCGCACCGCCACCACCAGCGCAAGGCCATGGTGTCCCCCAGCCCCGCCGCGCCGGCACCGCCTTCCGGCACCGCCGCGACCCGGACGCGGAAACCAGGCGCCGCCACCACCCTCTGGCACGGGTGCTGGGAGGACATCCGAGCAGGCGGGGGGGCTCCTTCACCTCGCCCTTCCTCGCCTCCCTTCCCGCCGCTCCCTCTGGAAGCCGAGCGTGGCTGAGGGCCGGGAGGGAGAGCGGTACCGCCTGGCAGGGCCCGGTCTCCGCTCCTGGCTGGGACAGGACAGGGCTTGGGCCGCAGTTCAGCGGGGATCCGGCTCTGCCAGCCTGCGAGTAGGGGCGGCTCTCCCGGCCCCGGCACACCCAGAGCGGGAATGGTCGCCCTGTCCTTCCCGCTCGGAGGAGGCACCAGCCTCTCCTGACGTCTCTGTGAAGAGGTCAGAGAGGAGGGCTTGTTTTCAGGGCACGGAGGCTTCGAGCCGGTTTCTTACGTGAACTGAAGGCGAGGTCTGCAGAACATGCAGTAGCTCCCTGGGTGGCCGCTGGAGCTGTGGGCCCGGCCTCGCTGCTCGCCTCCCGAGGGCTCTGCCGGGCCCCTCGAGGCCTGAACGAGACCCGGCCGCAGAAGATCTGTGCATAGTCCTTCTCCGAGAGCACCCTGCTTCGGCCGGGGTTTCTCCCTTGTACCCCCTGCTGTATCCTGGTGCTGTTGTTCAGTGGATTGTAACAGCTACTAAAGCAGCAGCGAGTTAGATATTAGGAAGAAATTCTTTACTGTGATAGTGGTTAGACACTGGCACAAGTTGCCCAGACAAGTTGTGGGTTCCCCATCCCTGGGAGTGTTCAAGGTCAGGTTGAGCAGGGCTTTGAGCAACCTGGTCTAGTGGAAGGTGCCCTTGCCCGTGGCCGGGGTTTGGAACTAGGTGGTCTTTAAGGTCCCTTCCAACCCAAACCATTCTGTGATTCTAAGTGAAGACCTTATATACACAAATATTGCACTTAAACTAGATTGGCCGTAAGAAGTTCTCTTCTCCCTTCCCTTCTTATCAGCAATTTAGTAATTTAGCAAATAGTAATGGAGAGATGTGCAAGTCCTAATTATGTGTTATGCGAAATTGACAGCTTGACACCTGATTGGAAGAGCATAAGCAGTATAGCTTTAAGGCATACAGAATTGATTGTAATACTAAAGATCATTTATGTGATAACATTACAGAAATCATTTTTGCAGGTGATGCAATTACTTCCAAGCATTAAGAAATAATAACAGGTGATATGTCTTGTGGCAGCTGGGTGTAACAGGGTTTGTCATTAGAGGTATTGAGAAACATGGCTAACAGCTCTCCAGAGGTGCTAACTAAGGTACAGTTTTTACCAAACAGCGACTCTGAGGTACTGGGATTTTATAATTAACATGGAATCGTAAGATTGTTGCAAGCAGAAATCCATAAAAGATGTTAAAACACACAGTATTAGTCCAACGTTTGAAAACAGTATTTGTCCTCTGTTACCATGGATCACGGCATGGAGTAGGTGTGAAGGAAGAATGAAACATGTTTTTTCAGTATATATGTTTTACTACAGCAGGAATTGCATCTTCTTCCATTTGCTGTTTAGATTACTGAGAGAAGATTTCAAGCTGGTTTCTTAGGTTACTTGGTGATAGTCACTGCACATGGACAGTATATACCATGGTTACTGGTGCACAATGACTTAATCGGTGGGGTTAGCTGAACTTCTCTGTCTCATATAAATGTCTTTTAGGGTGGCATATAACTGAGTGCAATATAAAACTTTTCTGAGACTGTTCTAATGAGTGAATTAAATCTATATTTGAGTATGGTTTAGATCTTAAAACTAGCATGCTCTGTCAGGTTCCTTAACTGCAGAATTCTGTCCTTCTTTTCAAATATCTCAAATAGAGTAAAATCCTTACTTTGCAGGTAGGCTTAATGTACATTGTGGTAAAGAGTCAGGTTTTAATTGTTTCTGAAGTATTTTGATTGGATTTAAGAGAAAAAGTATTGTGAATAATATGATTGTTTTTACACTATTTCTTGACTCTTTCATGTTTGCAGATCCTTTTCCAATTGATGTGATCCAGGCAAATTGATGTGATCCAGGTGAGGAGCTGCATTTTTTCAGTTGTCTATCCTACACCTTTTAAATTTAGAGTTCATTTTGCAGCTGTTTCAAAGGCTGGCTATTTATTTTTTTTTAATTCCTCTCTGATTAATAGAGATTGTTAATACATGTTTTAAAATATACCTTAATATTCATATGCTGTTTATTGTGAAAGCATCTTATCAATATATACTTTAAACAAATAGAACATTTAAAACATATTGTCAGATGTCTCTTAATAACAAAATCTGTAGAGAAAACACATTCATTACCACTGAAAATTTGATCATCTACAAGTACCATCTGTATTACTTTTTTCATCATGAAGTTCTTGAAAATATTTAATGTCTCTCAAAGGGACATCTGATTTTCTTAAGTTTGTCACTGGTGGGAAAGTGATATTTGGGTCTCTTCCATTGGCCCATAGGTGTGGGGGCCATCATGTAACTGTGGCACTCAATCTTCCAGGTGGAATTATGTAGGTTTTCATGTGAATTGTATATTGATAATACCTATAAGAGCATATGCCTGTGAGTATATATATTGAGGAACATTTTGCTTGCAGATTTGTTCTTCATAAGGGGCTGCAGATGGAAGAGAACTATGATATTCTTTCATGGTACCGTGTCTAGTTTCCATGCTTCTGTTTATGTCAGAAGCAAATTATCTTTTTAACCGCTGTTAGCTGTGGAGCCTTCTTAGCACCGCTGCAGCCTAACAAGCTCTGATTCATGATAGGTATTATCAGTTTAGAGGAGTGAAGAAGGGCAAAGCCTCACTGCAATACCATGATTACTAAGAGTTAAGTTTCATAAGATTATTCATGGAGAAGAATGGTAGAATTTGATTTGTAATTTCCAATTAAGAAAAAAAAATATAAGTTGTGTCAGTTTAGAGGCTCATTATACAAAAGAGACAGAGGCTGTAGCTGTGCATCATAGCTGGAAGGTAGAGGAAAAAAAACAACAAAGGATTGCTGGTGTTATTCTTTTTTGTGGTTTTCTGATTCATTATTGGTGTGGGTGTGGAAATACAGCTTTAGGGATCAACGTCTTAATGACTACCTGATCAAATGTCTCATTATATTGTGTAGATCACAGAGAACCTATGTGTAGCTTGTACTGTTTTCAGTGTGACTGCTATAAATGATAGAAGAAAATAACTTGATTTTCATTTTTGTCAGTTTGGCAGCTGGGCAGGTCAGCTGGGTGATGAAGAGCCCACTTGATCAGAGTATATTCAAGTAGGTGTGACTTTTAAGTGACTGATTCAACTTGGTATTCTGTTTAGCTGATTCATGGATAGCTCAAGATATACTGTTAGAAGTGCTAATGCTACTTTTGCAGGCATGGTTAGAGGTGGGAGATACACTTAAAAGGGTAAGGAAAGACCCCGTTCTCCAGGCAAGCTGCAATTAATCTATGTACACCCAAATTGGATGTTTTCTTTTTGAAATTTGGTTTGATTTTATGACCTACTCCTTGTTTCTGTGTTCTTCATATGAATGGCAATGGAAGAGCTGTGCTTTGTTCTTTTATGTGAGAGTTTTCGTGTAGTGAGGCCAGGTACTATCTTGGAATTCCTACAGGCAGGGCTGCTACATGTTTTTTTCTTTTTCATGGTACCTAATTTGAGGTAATTTTGTACCTGAGTTTCAGTGAGCATCAATAAAGCAGGACAGTGTCTCTGTTTCCAGGAGGGAGATCTTTGCTCCGGCAATTAATCTATTCACTTTTGTCTGTGGTATGCTTTGAAGTATTACTTTGTTTAGATACAGTATTCTGTACTGTTTCTTTCTTGCAGTGAACTGCTCTTGTTCACTTGTAGAACTGAATTACCTTAATCTGAAATCTGTTTCATTTTGTAAAGAAAGTTTAAAGTGAAAGTTAGGTCAAGTGTTTATATCTGACACTAATTTCCCTCTCCAGCTTTTATGATACCGCAATCAGGATTTTCTTCTCTTAAAAAGAATTCAGAAGTGTTCTCTACCTTGTTACTCACCAAAAGACCTGTAAAACCATCAGGACTAGACTGCTGCTTTGTAAAGGATAATAATACTTTTAGCATATGTGGATAATCAGTGATTCTATTAATATATTTTTATATGGTTAATAAGTGAGTCTTCTATTACACTAGAGCTAAGCAGTTGGATGTATTCTTCTAGAATCAGGCCAAGCAGGAAAGTATTGAAAGTGGCTAATTCTGTATTGGCATAGTTATCTAGTTGCAATTTTTATGACTGGTAGGAAAAATGTCAGTCAGATGGATATGTGTTAATATTGGAAGTAGGACTGAATGTAGGTATTCCTTATTTGTGCAAACACCTCTTGAGCAGAAAGGGAAATTTTATAAACAAAAATAATTTAAAACTAATTCTGTCTTAACCACAGAATCATATAATCACAGAATGGTTTGGATTGGAAGGGTCCTTAAAGACCATCTAGTTCCAACTCCCTGCTACAGGCAGGGACACCTTCTACTAGACCAGATGGCTCCAAGCCCTGTCCAGCCTGGCCTTGAACACTGCCAGGGATGGGACAGCCACAGCCTGTTCTAGAAGACCACCGAATTTATCAGGCACAATTTGCCCTTAAGTGAAGCCATGTTGGTTGTCATCAATCACCTCATTTTCCATGTGCTTTAGCTCAGTTTCCAGGAGGATCTGCTCCATGTTCTTGTGGGACACTGAGATGAGACTGGCTTGTAGTTTCTTGGATCTTCTTTTTTTCTCTTTTTAAAAGCTGGGGTTATATTCACTCTTTTCCGGTCAGTGTGAACTTCACTGGACTGCCATGACTTCTCAAATAGGAGGGTGGCTTAGCTACTTCATCCACCAGTTTCTTCAGCACCCATGGACTTGTGCACCTTCATGTTCCTTGGCTGGTCCTGAACCTCATCTCCTCCTACAGCAATTCTTCAATCTCCTAGTCCTTGCCTTTGCCTTCTGAGACTTGGGCAGTGTGGCTGGAGCTCCTGCTAGTGAAGACTGAGGCAAAAAAGTTGTTGAGTGCCTCAGCCTTCTCCATGTCCTAGGTAAGCAGGTCCCCTGTTTCCTTCCGGAGAGGGCCCACATTTTTCTTTGTCTTCCTTTTAACGCTCTTGTACCTACAGAAGGTTTTCTTGTTGCCCTTGATGTCCCTGGCCACTTGTAATTCTATCAGGGCTTTAGGTTTCCTGATCTCTGGCTGCTTGGACATTTTCTCTGTATTCCTCCCATCCTTGCTTCCATGCTCTGTAGCCTTCCTTTTTGTGTTTGTGTTTGTCCAAGAGCATTTTATTTATCCATACAGGCCTCCTGGCAATTTTGCCTGACTTCATTTCTGTTGGGATGCATTGCTCCTGAGCTTGGAGGGGGTGATCCTTGAATAGTAACCTGCATTCTTGGGTCACTCTTCTCTAGGTCGTCTTCTTTATCCCATGGTGTTCTATCAAGCAGATCCCTGGAGAAGCTGAGGCCTGTTCTGCTGAAGTCCAGGGTAGTGAGCTTGCTGTGTGCCTTCCTTGCTGCCCTAAGGATCTTGAACTTCACCATTTCATAGTCACTGCAACCGAGGCTGCTCTGAAGCTTCACACTCCCCATCATCCCCTCCCTGTTGGTGAGAACAAGGTCCAGCATAGCCTCTCTCCTCATTGGCTTCTCTATCACCTGAGAAGGATATTATCATCACTGCATTCCAGGGACCTCCTGGATTGCTTATGCCCTGCTGTGTTATCCCTCCAACAGATATCAGGGTGGTTGAAGTCCCCAGTGAGGATCACAGCTTGTGAAAATGTGGCTGCTCCTGTCTGTCTATATAGTGCCTCATCCCCTCAGTCTTACTGGTCAGGCAGCCTGTAGCAGAACCCCACTGTCACCTGTCCCTGCTCTCCTTTTAATCCTAACCAATAAGCTTTCTGTTGGCTCCTCATCCACTCCTCATTAGAAGGCTAATGCATTCATTCATTTGGATGATTTTCTCAAAACTAAGCAAACTGATTTTTTTTTCAGGTGATTGTGTTTAAAATGTCAAGTTTGTTTGGTGTTCTAAGTAGTCTTATATATGTAATCTGGTATTTCAGGCTTTAATGAAAGTAAATGTTCTGCAGAAAAAGCCTGTACTCAACTGCCACATTGCTAGGTGTCTATATTTGCAAAGTGTCTGCAAATCTCTCTGGCATTCATTTTAACACATTTCATTTGTTCTGTTGAAGTGTGGTGTTTGTAAATGACATTTTTGATGGTTTAGTCACTGACTTCACCTTGAGACCCTTTGCTGTTTGCTGTTAATGTAAAACTTTAAATCTGTCTGCATATCAGCAGGAAAGCATCTGGCAAGGTTATAGCCTTTTTTGGTTGTTGTCTCAACAAAATGTTCAGTGCAAAACCAATATGAAATTACGCCTTAGCTGTGCACGAATTCTGTAGAGTACACAGTGTGCTTTAGTTCTCTGCTGGCAAATTTGTTAAATGCCTGGCTCTTAACTGCTGTACAACCTCTCCAGACTGTTTGCAAGACTTCATTTGGAAAAAACCCAGCTGATACCCATATTCTTCCCAATGGGGAGCTGTTATACTGAGGCTGGTGGGATGCACTTCTAGAGGTCTTGTCAAGTCTTGGCAGAAGTGTGGGAGAAAGCCTTACAGCTTATCCCAGAACACTCAGCAGGTTGGTTTGCTCTATTAATTTTAAGTACTGTGTTCCCAATGGGGTGCTACAGTTTATGGTTGTACTGCCAAATAAAGAACACTTCTTCATATGGTACCTTTTTAATCACATACTGGGACTATCAGTGAGCAGTGTTATGCATTAGGTCAAGAAAAGTGAGCCAATCTGCATGGTTTTCAGAGTGGCCCATACTTTTGTTGAGCTTGATGTTCATGCAAAATAGCCAGCAGAGCACTTGGGAGTGTAAAGTTCAGCCCTTAAGCTAAAACCAGGGGCAGGGAGGGATAAAATCTGACCTTCTGTGAGTGTTGTTCCAGCTTCTCTGGTGTAAGAGCAATTTCAGTGCTCCATAAACTGTGATTGAGTGTATGTCTGGTCTCCTACTGCCTTTCCTCAAGTAATGTACTTACCAACTATAGGGAACGTTTGAAAACTATTTTTATAGTAGGGGTGTATGTATCTTTACAGGTTTCTGATTGGTAAGGGTCCTAGATCTGTCCCCAGAGTTCCTGAGACAACAGTTTTGGCTCAAGTAAAGGGCAATCGCTATCTGATGCAAGATTTTGTTTTCTAATATCTCTGTCCTAATTTTGCTGTTGTCCTTGGGGAAATTGTGACTTGTGACTCATCACACTTATATGTCACTGAGGTTCCAAATGAATGCAGGAGTTTTTCTGAATGCAACCGTGTCAACAAGATGGGGGTAAGTAACGGAAATTGGACAACATTATATTAATACAAAATAAATGCATCTTGCTAATGAAGCTTGATAAGCCTCAACTTACTGTTTGCCAGCATCATTTATAATACAAAGCTATGCAGACAAAAAAATTCATTCTTTTTATTAAAGAAATAAAGGTATACAAAATACGACTCGATCTTTATTGTAAATTATTTTTTCCTGAAATAAGTTGTTAATGTTTATTCCTTGCTTGTTACAGCTTAGTTGTAAGTGGTGGCGATGTGTAGAGAGACCAGTTTCATCATGGAAACATGAAGAAAGAGGAAATGAACATATTTCAAAATAATAGGAATAATATGTTGCAAGACTGTAACTTAATTCTCCATTGCAAAAATGAATCTTAATATGTCATATATGTGTAATAAAAAGTACTAACTAGGCTTCATTTCATTTATTAAGATATAAAACCTCTTCAGAGAAAATCAGTCTGAAACATGCCACAGTTAAAGAAATGAAGCCCTATGAACAGGTCTACTATGACTGTGGCATATGTTTTGTGGGGGTATAATTTTTATTTTCACCTGCCATTACAAAAATGATACTGAAAACCAGGGAGATTTTCCATTGTTCTGATAGCAGTACTAGGATTATGGGAACAATACTGCGGCTGTGCCTCTGCTATATCATCTACACCTGCTCTGAAAAAGAGTGGGATGACACAGTGTGGGGAAAAAATCTGTTTATGCTGGTTCTTTCTTTGTTCCTAGCGTCTCTGGAGTAACTCAGATATTAATGCAGTACCGGAATCTTGCCTGTGTCTGCTGGTGTAGCAAATTAAGCTTTATCATTAAAATTGTGTTGTAATGTAGTATTACACATACTCATCTGCTATGCATTAAGTATACTTACAAAGATACCAGTTTGACTATGCATATATAAATTCTGTATCTACAGAAACAACAGATGACAAGTTTTGCTATGGAGCTGTGTTATTTTGCTCACACTCTGTTTACATTTAAACACATGTGTCTATATTTAAGGCGCAATAGTGCTACAACTTGCCAAATCACGGTTTTGTATAGGATCCTTAGAAATCTTAGGTCATTCTGGGGAATTGGCCTTACAAAGGTTTGGATTTAATCTTCATAGTAACTGTATTATTTTTCTTAACAATCAAATATATATTAGAATGCATAGATACAGTTGGAATTTAAACATAAATTACTTAGAAAGGAAGATTGCATAATTTAGAAAGATAACCTGATGGTTTTATGCAAGCATAAAAAAGACCTTAGCTCATAAGGGTAAAACCACCTAGGCCTGGATCTTACAAAATGAGCAAAGTCTTACAGCTGAAGTAGTTCTGGTAACTGAGCACTAGTGGGGTAGTTGTTTGATTTGGGAAGATTTATAAATTTAAAGCATAAGTTGCTACATTTCTCATAGTTGCCTGTGAAGCTGAATTAACAGAAATATGAAATAAATCACTAGCATAACTATGTTGTATAAAGTATTCTCTAGAAACATGCAGAACCACAGAACTACGTGTGTCAAGCAACTAGCATGACAAATTTTTTGTCTACTGTAAATGTTTAAAAGTTGGTCATTTTTCCTCAGGAGCAATACAAATTGTTCTAGGGTGCTTAAAAATGAGCAGCAGCATTGTAACTGATAATTCAGTTTAACTTCCAGCATCTCTCTATACTGTCTTTTTTTTTTTTAAATCTCACAGCAGATTTAGTTCTAAAACTGAAAGACTGAATTAAAGATCAGGTTTTAAGTTTTGCTTTGGCTTGGTTTGAATTTAAAGAGCATGTAAAGATCAGTTGTATTTACACATGATAGATAGACAGCTCCTTTCTGCCTGTTTTGGAGGAGGCCTCACCAAGGCTAGTGTGACTGTGCTTCCTCCTCAGAAGAGGTCCTCCTGAAAGAGGATGCTTTGGAGCAACCAGCTAAAATTCAGAGACAGTCAGTTGGACACCCTTCTGAAGGTTAGGTCCTAGGTACTCTAATAAAATCATCACAGTCTGAGGAGAATTCAGTGATTTGCTCCAGCAATCTGATTAGAAGGTAGAATCTAGACATTTCTGTGTGTAGCCACACAGCCTTTGCCCAGGTCCAATCCTTGCCCAGGCTACTCTACCCCACATGGAGATGGTGCTTACAGCTTCCTGTGTCTGGCCCTGGCTGGCTCTGACCACAAGACAATTCTACAGGGAGCTCCTAAGTGTACTAAATGTCCACAGCTCCTCTTTAAAGCTTTATATCTTCAAAGATGTCTTTTTTAGAAAAAGTTATTTTCTGCAAGCATGTGAAGAAAAATTATACAAATCTTTTCGAAGTTTCAAGTTTTAGAAGGTTTTTAAATTTGAAGTAAGCTTCCAGGCTTTATTAGCTGAAGTTTGTTAATTTTCAATAAAATTGCTTCTTGAAATCTTTTGTTCTCTCAAATATGTACATTTTTCACCACTTTTCATTGGCGAAATGTTCATTGGGAAGCTTCCATTATCTGTTTCTTTTTTTTTTTTTTCCCCTCTTTCTGTTCGGATTTTTAAGTTCATAAAGTGATGAATTTTCTCTTGCTAATATAAATTCGGTCTATATAGTATATACTCTGGTATGTATAGTGTATTTCTTCTTTTCTACTCTTTAATTGCTTTTAGGGCATACGTGTGTACTTATTTAACCATATATAGTCTATTCTGGTAAGGCTGTTATGCAGTTGCTTAACTTAGAACGTGAATGAAAGGTCCTGACAGACAGAGATATGCATTTAAAAATAGAATGTATGACATATTTCTAAAGTGAATAAAATGTTTATGATATTTCTTGTATTCCATATTTTTGGGTCAGAGGACTTGATGTAAAAGATGTGTTTGATTTTAGGAATTTTTCTCAACAGTTGTCTATTGGAGACTGAAGATCTGATTGCATTGTGGATGTCTGTGGGGTTTGCACATGGTAAGCTGCAGTTGATGGCATTGGCTTTACAGGAATAACTTTTATGGTCATATACTTAAAGACGGCTTTTATTTGTCACTGTTCTTCAGTTCTGCTGCTGTCTTCACCTACAGCAGTATCTGTTATGCGTTAATATAGAAAGGTTTTTTTTTCAGCTGGAGTACATTCCAGTCCTTCAAATCATGAGTGTTTCTGACAGAAGCAGGAATATAGGAGCAATAGTTCCCAGAATTGTTGGGATAGCCTGATGTACAAAGACCACATGTTGATGTCATATAGAAGTTTAGTTGCTCTGAATTTGATGCATCTATTAAAAACATGGCCTTTTATAGTGAATAGGATACAGTGCTGACCACCTTTGCTTCAGATTTATATTATAAATAATACAATAGCATTGTCTTGCTAATATAGCACACAGTGAACTTGCAAGGAAGCAGCTAATCACCGATTTGCAAGATGCTGTTTCAGTACTGTGCAGCACTGAAATGAAAAGGAAACAGTGCCACCTAGGTATAGAAATCAGATGCAAGATAATGCAGTAACAGTTTCTCTTTTTCATCCTTAAAATACATGTCAGGTCGAGTGAGAGAGACAGCTTCATTTTCCAGAGTCTAATTTCTGAAAGGTAACTGCTCCAAAGTTCTGCAGATTCAGTTTATCTATTTCACAGCAGATTTTCTAGCGACCACATGGTTCAGGTAGAATTTTAACTTCTGTTTCTTCTTGTTTAATTGTAGGTGTGTGCAATACAGATAACTTCAGTTTATTATCTGTAACAATAGATTACAGTCCATTTGGATTTATGGATTCTCATGACCCAAGTAAGTGTACCACCTATTTTTAAATGTATTTTTTTACTTAAAATAAATTCTTTATGTAGTTTCTGTGTACGTAAAAACTAACATTATTAGGAGTTTTAAGAGATGTTTAAACAGTTTTAGGGGGGAAAAAATTATCAGAGGCCAGTTTTATGATACAGGTTGCAATTCAAGTACTAAAAATCTTTTTAATGAAATATCACTACTAAACCTATTTTCATAAGAGTGTTTCCAGTTGAACTTCATGAATTGAACAGATGCTACAACAGAAACCTAGAAAATGAAAACCTCTGTTGTTGTAAACAGCCAAAAGCAAAAGTGTTATATAATAAGTTTGCATGCATCATACTCTAGCTTTATAGTCACAACAATTACATGTTGGGTGAAAACAAATCAGACCAACACAGTCATGGCAATGTTTCTTTGAAAGTATGAATTCAGTCAATCTGGGATTGATAGATACAGGTCCAGTGTGTACGTAAATGCATATTATTTGATTACTCAGATGCAACCTATAAATAATAATCTTCAGAACCAGTTGTTATCTCGCTGTTTTTGTGAGATTGCAGCCTCAAATTAAGGAAGTCTCATGAGAATGTTTTAATTGTTTCTATTGTATTTGAAAAAACAAAAAAACACAAACAAAACCACAGGGCTTTTCTGGTTTTCAATCTGGTGAATTGACCCCAGTTAGCAATTAAGAACCCACCAGCCACTTGTTTACCCCCCCTCCCCCGCTGCAGATTGGGGGAATATATTTATATACTTAAATATATTTCCAAATAATAGATCTTGAGTTAATTCACTGTAAATAAGTAACCTTGTGATCTGATTTTAAATATTTAGCAACTTCAAGGCTTTTATTAGTTTGCTATGTAAATGTAACAATGGATACACTTCAATATTTTAACATTGCTTATTGTAATTACTCTCTTGTGGAAAAGTAATGTTTTGTTTGAGACAGATCTTGTTCCAAACACATCTGATGATGAAAGGAGGTATAAAATAGGAAACCAGGCAAATGTTTTGCTGTTTAATCTGAGCAAGCTGTTACAAGCTCTAAAACCTTTATTGGATCTCAGGCAAAAGCAACTGTAAGTAATCCTTAAAATATCTTAATGCTTAAAAAAACTAGTGAGATGGGAGACCATCTAATCACCATATGTGATTAGGAAAGAAAGGGATTAGCCTTTAAAAATCTTATTTTCTAAGTGGAAATTGGTTCTGAAGTAACTAATGGCAGAGTAAGGCTGGAGGAAGAGGAGAAAGGTTTTCATTAGTCATAAGTAATAGCAAAATATGACTGGAAGGTGATCCTAATGTTCTATTGTCCACTTTCTTTTCACTAAGGTAGGTTCTTTGCCTGCAGTTTTCTATTCTGAGTTTATCTAGCTTGTTCTCTGAGATGCTTACTGATAAAAACTATGCATCCTCCTGAAGTAATGAGGTAGTATTTTAATATCCTATTGTAAAGATTCCTGATATAAACCTTCAGTTGTGCAGTTTAAACTCATGACATCTTACTCAGCATGAAAAGGATTTTTTTCTTCTTTGCAGCAGCTATTTGTGTATTTGAAGCCTGTTAAACTGTTTCCCCTTAGTCTTTTTCCCACTACAGATCCCAGTAGATTCAGAATAACAGTGTTTGTGAGATACCAGTCAGAAGAAGTTTTGTTTAGTGTACAGTAGGATTGTACCCATAATAATATTTTACTTCCATAGATCTGACATTGCTTTTGTTTTTGCAGAGCTTCCCAGGTTTTGAAGTACTATGGTGATAGCTATTACATCCATATGCAGTTCCAGAACTCAAACCTCCTTGTCACAATAATATAAATTATATTATGTAACAGTTTCCTTACTTTGTTAGTATTTTTCAGCTTTACAGAGCTATTTAAAACAAATATGGGTTTTGGGGAGAATGAGGATGATAATTATTTGATTGCTTTCCTCATAAAAGTGAGTTTGCTTTGCTAGTTTTGTTGGCAAAGATCTGAACGGATACCACATATTTCAAAACCACTGATGGAATTATCTTTATTTCACTAGCTTATGGAAGATACAAAGCCTGATCTCACATTGAAATGACTTTTCAATATAAATGTCATCGAAATGATATTTCAACAGCTCAGTGAAATTACCAGTTAAAGGAGCTCCACATTCCTGAGTTATTAATACAACAATCCAATTTTAGGAATACTTAAATGAGTAAAGCAAGTTGGACATAGCCGTGATATAATAGAGGATGTCTCAAGCCATGATTTGTCTGGGAAATGTGTCGTTGTTACATTATTAAGGAACAGGGAGACTTGTATACCTGTGTTGTGCTACCACCCCATGTTAAGCCTGTGTCTGTTAAGGAAGGATACATTAAAAAAGAGTGCTAATGAAAGATACATTAATGAAGAGGGCTGAAGTCAGATTTTCCACCTCTGGTACAGGTCCAATTTGAGCAGTCATAAATATTCATACACAGGCGGTAATGTGATTTCACATTCAAGATGGGTCTGCTAGGAAGAGCTTTCCTCCCACATCCCTTCCTTTTGTTTTGTTTTGTTTTGTGTGTGTGTGTGTGTGTGTGTGTGTGTATGTTGCTTGAGAATACCTTCCGATAGTATTTCATCAGACACAAATGAAGTTGGACAGGGGCTCATAAGGAAAGGTTCAACCTTGGGTCATTCAAACTATTCCTAACATGGGTTTACCAGGTGGCCTAAACCTCTGCTCTCAGGCCCATCCACTTGTCTTGGTATCTAATGATAAGTGAAATTCTATCTTGTCATAAACTCCTGCTAGAATCTCAGCCCATAGTGGCCTCTGCCCTTCCTTGGACAGGAGATGGGTTCTAAATGTAACTTGAAGCATAGGAACACATTTCGTTACTGTGTCCTGCTCAGCTTGATATCCCATCCCATGTTGCTGCTAACTCAGCCTAAATGTATTCTTTAGGACCAAGTATAAAAGAGAAGTATTAAAACTTCTTACCTGGATATAGTGCAATCTTTAGAAGTGGAAATATAACTGAAATGGTTGAACTGGACTTTGATGCTAGGCAAATAATCAGTAGATAAAAGTGCAGAGGAGAAATTCTGAAAAGAAAGCTTGTAAGAACCTGGTCTGGAAAGAAAACTAGACCTTTTTTTTTTCCCACACAAGGGTGTTATCTAGCCCACAGGTTCCAAGTCCCAGAACTGCTGTGGTAAAAGCAGGTACAATTTTATGCTGGTAGAAAGTTTTATTTTTAAAAAAAAGATTTTTTTTTAAGTATGAAAGTTATTTCACCTGCTGTTTATTGCTGTTTATTCACATTAATACTTTGCTAGTAGCAAAGGAAGTTTTCATATTGGTCTGTAGTTCACTTGCATTTTTTGAAGCCGCACACCAAAATTGACCTAAGAAATGATAGAATCCTATGGGAATACTTATGTTTAGTATTAACTGGAAACATTCTCAAATTCCTCCTAAAGCAGCTTAGCCCTGCACAGCTTTGAACTAATGCGTGACTCCCACACACACCTGTAATCCACCTGCCAGACCCCCAGCTCTTAGTCACATCTGTAATATTAACTCATTTTTATACTCAAATGTGGTTTTCATTATATTCCTCTAAAAAAGCTCCACAGATGTGATCAAAACTTCAATTTGTTCTTGCTTTTAATTTCCCTTACTTAACTTTTGCCCATTTTCTCTTGTATATCTGCTGTTTAGCTCCTTTTATCTATGTGCATGTCTTTCTAATCTGTTCTTTCTCTGAAGTTCATGCTTTGTCTGTGAGCTTTGGCTACTTCCTCTTGTTTTTTGCTACTTTCTCTATTTTTTGGCTACTTTCTCTGGTGGTTGCATCAGCTGCAGTATGAAGCAGCTGTTAGCTCAGTGTAGTCAGCCAGGGAAGCCACGTTTGTGGTTGTTGTCCAGCACTGGACAACTCCAAAGTCTAATTTCTCTCCAATTGCCTTTTTCAAGTTCTCTCTTCTCTCCCTTCTTTGTCTCCTACTGTGTCTGTTCTCCTCAGTTTTCCCCTCCCATCATCCGATTCTCTCCCCATCCCACCAGGCAGAGTGAGGAAGCGGCTGTGTGATGCTTAGTTGCAAGCTCAGGTTAAACCAAAGACATTTGTTTGCTTAATTTGTTTTTTTTCTTAACAGGAACAAAATTCTCATTTCCCACCATTAACTGTTTCTTTCTCTTCAGGAGTCCTGTACTCCCCGGGATCTGAGTAAACACAAGTTATTTTCAGAATGGGTTATTATGTACCTCTTGAGATTGAATTGGTAAGTGTGATGCAGTTTCAAGTGTAAAAATAACACCAGATGTGTATTTGCCAAAGCAGGCAATGTTAATCTGCAGTGATTTTCCAAAATCTTAAGCAGATCTGGTAAACTGGCCCAAACATGATTTCATATGCCTTTTTTGTCTTTATGGTTCTAGGTTGTGCTAGATTTCAGAATAATTACTATTGTACTTCTGTCTTGACACACAGATATACATAAAAATGACATGGGAGAAGTGGTCTGTACTTTCTGTCCTTCACTGAGCAACTGATGAGATTTCTTTGGTGAACAGTTTTTGTTGAAATACCAGCTGTGATAAATTTGTGAAATTTGCCTGTAAAATACAATGAGCAACTGAAAATCTGTGACCAAATGGGAATGAAGGAAATACAGGATCTGATCAAATTCTGCACAAGAGATATTATAAGCTTCAACATTGTGCTGCTTTGCAGGGTCTTTTCTTCTCATTTCTAGAGGAAATGGCTGTGCTCTTTTGTTAGATATTTCTTACTATTTTACTTGTGTTCTTAGAAAGTTAATTTAAGAACAGTTACCAAGAAGGAAGGTTTGGTTTAGTACTGGGTTTTGGTAGGGTTAAGAAGTTTCAGCTTTGGGACTCTGAGGCTCTTGGCTATTTTGCTTAGCTAAAATGTGATGCTGAAAACTGTCTAAACACACTTCATATTTTTCTGTGGTTTTTAAATCTGCTTTTAGAGAAAATCATGACGTTCTGAGTTTTTATTCCAAATCAGGATCCTAGTTTGGGGATGGTCTTCTGCAAATCAGCATCATGTGTTTCCACATGCACCTCAGAGGATCTTGTAGTATAGAGGACAGACAAAACAATGAAAAGGTTTTGCTTTCAGGATCACAGTAGTTCTAGTGATCTGTTTTGGTAGCAGTCCAGACTTGATATGCAAAGATTCATGGTTGTGCTAGTTAAGTTTTCTTCCATATAATTAGTCATCACTCTATATTCATTCAGCAGAACTGCAGAAATTTGTAACAGGCTACTGATGTTCATTTCTTGTTGTTATATTTGAAATTTAATTTTACTTTTAAAACCCAACAAATCTTGTCACATTTTTGCTAGCTGCTTCATAACAGCGTGGCTGAAGTTTTTTATGGAGTTCTTTTCTTGCTTTTGTTCTCTTTTGCATCATACCTTTAAATAGATCTCTTTGATGCCCCTTGTGGTCTCTTTAAATTGTGTTTTGTTTGTTGTTTGGTTGTTTTGGATTTTTTTTTTTTGTTTAAGTATTTACTTGTAACAGCTGTCTCTTGTCAGTACAGTTTGCAGCAGAAAGCTGGCTCAACTCAGTCAACTGTGCATTTTTATCTAGCATTTCATGTTAAAGACAAAACTGTCGGCGCTTTAGACTTTTATGTGGGTTGGTAAGTCCCACTAAATTTCATATTGCTGACTTTAGTACTGACCGACCTTTAATACATTGCTATTACACCTCATTATTCATCACCTTTCCCTCATCATTACTAAGTGTAGTAAAATATCTCACTCCTCAGAGTACCTTACCTTGAGGCATTGAAGCTGATCACTATCTTTTTTTCTCTCTTCATTTACTTTTTAGTTCTTAGTAGCACTTTGTCTTGTACTGCCTAAACTTAGGAGTTGATAAAAAAGTTTTGACAATCCAAATCCCAATACAAGTCTTTAATTGTATTTCTTTACAAAAGAAACAGGAAAAAAAATGTAGACCAGATTATAAAATCCTCATAAGGGCACAGAATGTCTTCTGCTTTGTCCTTTTCTTATCTGGCTTGTCTTACTCTTTCATAATTATCTTGTCATTTGTTTTAATTAGATATTTTTAATGCCACTGTGAAACTTGACAGTTTTCTATTGCTAAGAATATATTTCTGGGCCAAATATTCTCCTGCTAGTATGAGTCATGGGTTTAATGTGAGTTATGGGGTTTTTTTGTATGAGTCATTTGTTAACTTCTCCACCCTTTAAATATTCTTTTTGTATAGTTACCACACTTTGCTATTGCAAACCCATTTACCAGATGAAATAAAAAACTTGGCCAGAGCAGATTACTTTGCCAAGTAGGAAAACACTATTTTTCAGCAGTTAGACTATGTAGAGATTATCAGGGTTCCAAACAGCTAGTTGTATTTTTTGGCTTTTGTTTAATATCTGTGAGTACATACAGAACATGGGTAACGTGAACATGAAGAATATCTGTATCTGGATGGGTTGTACCTCTGCCTTTTTCTCATGGAAGTCAGCACCTGGATGTTGTGGTGGAATGTGCTATTACCTGTGCAGCTTTTATGAAGGAGGGAATGGAAATGCCACCGGAGGTGCTTCTGGTTTCAGCCTATATTCTGATTTTGTAAGAGAGCTTCACCTTGTCCTTCCTGGCAGGAACATGAGCAGCCAGAGTCCAGCACGTACAGCATAGGGTGACTTTTTGTCCATCACTTTTCAAAATAAAGACCCTTTGCGTAATGCGTCTGTATGTCAAATCTTGTGGTTTAAAATGGTTATCATTCTATTTCAAACAGAAAGAATTTACTTGTATTGGATACATAAAATAATCATGCAAGTATTGTTTCACTGATTACATAGCTTCAGTAAATTCTAGTTGGCTGCTTAAATGGTGCTTTTTAGAAGCAGTGCTTTATTACAGAGAAGTCTGTTCACTGTGCTAGGCACTAATTCTGTATGGGGAGCTATTAAATATGAATAAAGTCCTGTGATTGTCTAACCACAGAACCTTAGGAAGAGCCAGTCAGAGCTGTTCTCAAAGACATCAATTGTCTTGGTAGTCAGCTGGGATAAACAAGTTATGTTTGCAAGCTGAGGAAGCAGTACAAGGAGATGCAAGAATACAGTGTATTGGGAAATGGAAATAGATTCAGTTTAATCCTTTTATCCAAATATTGTTTCTGATCATCTCCCTCCTAATATAATTTATTAATCACATCATAACTAATTGGTTAGAGAAATTTTATTTACTAATTGAGTAGAGGGAAATTTGGGATGGTGATTTTGATGAATATTCTGCTTTATATAAAATCATATTTGAAATACGCTGTAATGGTATTTACAGGAATATTTAATAAATATATATGTATATTTTTTTAAGAAACATATAAAATTAACATTTATGGAAAGAAAATCTGCTGAGACACAAATGGAAAGGGAAAGAACAGATGGAGTTTGTGTATGTCCCAAAATAACAGACTTTCGGTTTCAAGTCCATGGGTGAAATGTCTCTGTTATCACTAATTCATCTCTTCATAATAATCAGCTACTGAATTTGGCAAAATATGCAGACTCATGTCAAATTAAGATTTGCAATGCAAGTTTGAAATGTTTGTTACACTTAATCAGTAACATTGTTTTGTTCATTAAAGGGAAAACTTTCTGAAGTAGAATGTTAGGCTGTAATTGCAGTTGACTGACGCTATCTGCTAAAAAATTGATAATAAAAGCCATGTGTGCTTATGAGAGTCCTCTTTGGCATATAGTTTGACAGGATGTCTTTTATGAGTTCTTAGTTGCTGTCCTGTAACATGTAGCCTGATTTACTAATTCATCAGTTTAATTTTCTATGTCCCTACAATTTCCCTACTGCTATTTAAACACAGTCAGCCTGGAACATGCGAGAGATGCAGTGCAGTGGTTATCAGTGTTTCCAAAAAGATACAGCAGACAGTTGTGGAAAAATCAGGGGAACCTCCCACTATCCCTAACAAGAAATTAAAAGGAAAGTTGATAAAGTAGTTTTTAAAAATACAGCAGAAATAAACATTAGAGGCTTTTATGGCTAAAGTTTTGATACATGATATAGAAGAAGGGATATCTAAGTACATATACTTTAATTAATATCTTAATAATTCCTATTCAAATTAAGTAATGTAATATTAATTTTTATGCTCTCCAGGAAGGTACTGACAACATTGAAATATGCTTTCCAACAATATAGCAGGAACCGAAGCCATGGTAAACTCATCACATTTGAAAAGTCTGCAGGTGTTCACCACAGGAAATCCTTTGTGTATCAGTGCAGTGTTCTGTATTACTGTAATCTTTGTTTGGTACTTTGACGCTACTGATTGTGCAAGTGAAAAAAGTTCCTTTAACAGCTCATCAAAATAAGTAGATTAGTTCCTTTTCCTTTTTATGCATTCTTTTTTCCTTGATCTGCAGGTTAAGCCTTCTTGAAGATTTCAGTGACATGTTTCAATGACTGTGTTTCCTTTTCGTGAATATGTCTAACTAAATTTAACTGAATATACTTTTAGTTTCAGCTGTTAATCCTAGATACATAATTAGGAATTGCATGGCAGAATCAGCAGTGCAAAAAGCTAATTTGAATGATTTCTCAGAGGTAAAATTATTTCATTCTTTCCTGACATATTTATTAATTAATAATTGGCATAATTGTTAATGAAAGAGTTGTTGCATTTACTTTTTGAACCAGTACTACACTTTGACCAACACTGTACCAATACCAATTAATATTAACAATAATAACAAAAGTAGTAATAGTATTATTTATAGATAGTAGCAACTATATTAATAGTAGCATTCGTAATAGTAAACAGTAAGCAAACTTTAAGTATAAAAATAGTAAACCAAAATAATAGTTTCTGGAGCTAGGAGGGTGCATAATATGAAGTAGAAGAAACATTTCTTGTTTGCAAGAAAATATTTTGCATAAAAACCTGTTTTAATTACTTACAGGTTTGTCTGCTACAGCAGATCTTACAACAACCCTTTCAGAGACAGCAGGCTGCAGAGAGAGCAGGTTACTCCCAGCTTGGGCCAAGGATCTTAAAGTGAGCTGTTCATCCTGAGAGAAAACTGACCAAGCAAGAAAGATGATCGAGAGAGATTGAAGCTCAGGCCTTCAAACAGGATCAGTGGATCAAGCCACAGGATCTTTGCTCCCTTACACTGTGTGGACTGAAATCTAGTACTCTGCTAGCCAAGACAAAGTTGTCCTAGCAACTTTATAAAAGATTAAAGAAAGGGACCACTATATATGGTTGCATCAACAAATTATATTGGTGTTTATAACTCCGCCTTTTCTATTCAGCTGTGCAATTATTTGAGTCCCCATATTTAAGTTCTGCCAAGCCGTCACACTTAACCTCTCAGAATTCATGGCCGATCAGGTGGGTCTCAATAGCTTCTAATGGCTGGTCCATTTAAAATCCATCTAAGCTAGTTTTAATAATATGGTACTTTGATGAATGTTTTCCTTGCTGTTACACACTGTTCAAATACAGTTGTATTCTGAAGACATAAATGTTCTTAAATCTTTTGCAGAGGATAACAGGATCATCTTCCATTTAGACCTTGCCACCTTTTCTCTTTCTGACCTTGTTTTGTCCCATTAAACTGCCAAAAAAGATTTAAAGGAAATCTAATTAAATAATGAGCAAAGATGTCTGTCTTGAAGGTGACTTGCCTACAAATAAACTTTGGCGCCTTTGCCAGTGTCAGGTGCCAGTCAAGCCTGGCCCACTGCTCTTTGAAAGTCTGTCTTTTGATAGTATTAGATTGTTGGCACATGGGTATAAAGCCTCAGGAAATTTTCACTGGTTGAACCTGGAAAAGGACTTTCTTGGAAGTATCTTACTATATATGTGGTTGAGTCAATATGCCTTTTGTATCCAGCCACCTGATGCTATGAGGAACTAACAAAAATCTTGCAGGGCAAGTATTTAAAATTCAGCTGGAGCTGCTATATAGAATCTTATGAGTAACAGAGAGAGACTAGTCTGAATCCTGTGTCTCATTATTTATCCTTTTTTGATATTCCAGTTTCACAAAACTTAAACCAAAATTAATACATAAGGAAGCAGGTTCAGTGTTTATGCTTGAAAATTTACAGTAAAAATAACTTATTTGGGGGCTTTGTTACTTCTTGACATTACCTTGACTCTTCCCAAATCCAAAATCTCCAAATGTCTTGAGTGCCACTTTAATTTTGAAATAGAGGCTATTAAGTGGTGTAATCACCATTTCATAGAATCATAGAATAGTTAGGGTTGGAAAGGACCTCAAGATCATCAAGTTCCAACCCCCCTGCCATGGGCAGGGACACCTTGCACTAAACCATATCACCCAAGGCCTCGTCCAGCCTAGCCTTGAACACTGCCAGGGATGAAGCATTCACAACCTCCCTGGACAACCTATTCCACTGCCTTACTACCCTAACAGGAAAGAATTTCCTCCTTATATCCAATCTAAACTTCCCCTGTTTAAGTTTTAACCCATTACCCCTTGTCCTACCACTACAGTCCCTAATGAAGAGTCCCTCCCCATCATCCTTATATGCCCCCTTCAGATACTGGAAGGCTGCTATCAGATCTACCTCTAGAAACATAACTAGAGTGGAAAAAATATAATATTAGAAATCTTTCAGAGACCAAAAAAAACATTGGTATGTCTTTATTTCTTAACCATAATCTACAAAATTATTCAGAATGGTTTCCTCTCAGAAATACAGCTGTTCAAATATAAATACAGTTGTAAGGTAAGTAATAGTATCATAATGTGAGGCACAGTATAGGTATTTAAGTAGCTTTCTGAAAGTCCAATGAAATTTGAGCAAGTGACACAGGTTCAGCCTGGGTTAGCATTCTTTTTGCAGGTCATAAGTGCTCTTCTGCAACCATTGGGATACTGTTTGAGCTGGCAACACTTCCAGATAAAAGGAGTGTGCTGCTGGGGGGGGGGTGCTGCATTCTCAACCTACTGAAACATTGCTGTTGATGTCTCTTCACAGATACGTACAAGCAAAACAGCATGTTGAGATGAAATCTGTGAATGCCAGCATTACCACCTGCAGTGGAATGAGTTACACTGCAGCTGAGTGATGATTGGAAGGTGAATGTATTTGTGCCTGCAGGGTAAATACAGTACAGCTACAGCTTATACCCTGGTTTCCAGTTAGGTGAAAGGAAAGAACTCTGTGCTGAACCAAACATCTGTTAAGCTAGTTTGTGTGTGAGCCAAACGTGACTGCCTGTACATCTTCACCTCATGGAATAACTGCGTAAGTACAAAGCGTTTTTATACTGCTTTTTCCTTCAAAGTGTTTTGTAAATGTTAAATCCTGTTAGTAACAGCAGCAAGTGGAGCTGTATTTCACCCATAGTTATATGTAAAGAAAGCTTCCAGCATCACAATATAAAACCAGAACATCCTGAATGGGAACTCTTTTTACAAGCAGCGATACGTATTTCCCACTGTGCTCGTTGTGAAGCTTTTCTCAGGTTCTTCAAAACCATCTGAAAGAATGAAGCAAGCCCTGAAAACTGGTTTCACATGTTCCTCTGGCTGCAGGGAGTAGGTCAGCTACTTCTCCAGGAGTTCATTCATGGACTCAGTCATGTCCTCTTACCCTGTTTTACTGGCATATCTGCCATTTTTTTCTCCTTGGTTTTACCATACAGTTCAGATTTAGTAACTATTCTAATTTTGTAATAGTCAGTACTAACTGTTAATGGTGATAAAACTGTCTTAGAATATTCTGCAGAACCATGAGAATTCATAAGCCTTAACAACACTGAATCTGTAGCAATAGGACAAGGGGCAATGGGTTTAAATTTACAGGGGAAGTTCAGGTTGGATATAAGGAAGTTCTTTACTGTGAGAGTGGTGAGGCACTGGAACAGGTTGCCCAAGGAAGTGGTAAATGCTCCATCCCTGGCAGTGTTCAAGGCCAGGCAGGACAGAGCCTTGGGCAACATGGTCTAGTGTGAGGTGTCCCTGCCCATAGCAGGGGGGTTGGAACTAGATGTCCTTCCCAACCCAAACCATTCTATCATTCTCTCTCTTCTGTTTCACTCTCAAACGGAAAATGCATGTTTCCCAGTTACTTTGAGACCGCCAATAACAACCCATAAATAATACCTCTCTCCTATAGTTTTGCCACATGAGCCATTTAAGTTTCTACTTTTCCACCTGACAGTGCAGGAAAACCACACGCAGAATAGTTATCTCAATACTACCTTTTAACTGTGTTTTGTAACAGTAGAGAAATGAGCCCATGTCATGCTCAGCATTTAGTACCACCTCCATTTCAACTTCTAGGTTTTCATCATTATGATTTATTATGACAGTGTAACCATTAATACTGTGTTTCATGATATATTCCCTAAAATCGTCAGCTTCCATCTGTGGTTCTGGAGCTGCCTCTTCCTTCACATTACATAAACACAGCAGTGGATGCAAGAACAGATGGGGAACAAAAGTACCGTGGCTGGTAATCAAGGAGGTGTTTGGACTCTCTTCCTCTTTCTGTAGCAGAGGACAGATCTAAGGAGCAGTGGTGTTGACCCCCCATGTGTAGGTTTTTCCACACTAACCTTTCTAATCCTAAGGACTGATGGAAAAGCGGTCACTTGAAGTTGGTCCTTCTTCCACATCAGTGATGTAAGAGTCCCAAAGATGACAGCTGCTGAGACTGCTTCCAGTTGAGGTATGGAGAGAGGTTAAGATTAACATGCTCCAATTTCAGGCCTTTTCACACTAAAATACTGTAATCTCCAGTAGTGTACTACGCCAGTCTGCAGGAATTGGGCAATTTCATGTGGCAGTAGGTTAGATAGAGGTGGAAAGATTAATTTCTATTTTTTACAAATGCTTTGATTTACAGTCTTGGAAAGAAAGATCTTTTTGTACTTTGCAGCGTATTTTCATACCAAATAAAGCCAGATAATTGTGTATCATTAAGATGGTAGCTCTGTTCTCTGAATGGAGTTTGAATACTTACATTTCACAAATTCAATGCAAGCATGTACAATACACAAAATAGTTGATAGAGGTCTAATCTTCACATCATTTTAATTGATTTCTGGAGTTTTCTGTGGGTTTCTTTTGTTTTGAAGAAAGCTTAACTTTTTCTTTTGTGTGAGATTGTGTGAGTTATGATTGACTGCAGATGCAAAATGTATAAGATTGAGTTTATTGTGCTGTAACAAAAGACAAGGGACAAAATAGGTCAGGAGGCTGAGCATTCTGGTAAGGAGAGTGAATGCTGGGAAAGCCATGTGGAAGTCTTAGCTCTCTGAACGTAAAGAAACCAGCTTATTGTGCAACATTTTTCTGTGGATATATCCTGCTTTAGTTTGATGCTGGGTGTTTATTTCATAAAAGAAAATTCATTTGGTTTAAAAATAATTGGATAGTAGACAGCTGTTGTCACCCAAGCGTGCTGAAGATGGGCACTCCTAATACCTTATTAGAAAATGCCACCCAGCTCTTTAGCATTCAGTGATCTGCATACTGCTTACCTCAGCTACATATAGAAAGCCACTGGAAAAAATTAATCTGTTTTTATGAACCCCTAGTTTTAACCCTCCTATTTTTAGCTAGTGAGTATTTTTTTTCTCCTGCACTTGGAACTAAAGCGTGAACTAAGCTTATGGGCCTTGCACTCATCCTTCCAGGAGCCTGTCCTTTCACTCTTACTGCTTTGAGCAGGTACTACCAGCTCTTCCTTGTTTTGAGTTGGTCATGTTTTGCCTTTCACTGCTCCAGCTTATCAGGGACTGGTTCCCAGATACTGAGTGTCTGTGGTTTGTGCTTTATCACAGCAAAGCCCTGGTCTTTGCTGTCTTGTGGAGGACTACACTCATGCAGCCATGAAAAAGTGCAAACATGGTAGGGACCAGCCAAACAAAAGCGGCGCAGGTCAGCCAGTACTGCCGTCTGTACTTGGATAACAGGGTGGCTCTTTGTGCTGTGACCTTGTGGATAATGTGGAAGATAATGGTCCACACCTCATAGGTGAAGTGACACCTCAGTTAGTGTCACACCTTCAGACTCTACCAACAACATTTTCATTGATGTCAGTCAGTGCAGAGACTGCAAGGTGTCTGTGTGGGGGTGAAGGCCAGGCTTTGATAGCCTGATGCACCTTGGAGAGCCAAAAAAGTCCCCTACCTCTTCTGGGTTGGTCAAATGCTTCACCTAAACCAAAGACCCCACTGGAGCAGAGCCAATGCAGGAGCATGCAGTGTAGCTGTACCGGGATGGTGGAGAGGGGGTATGCCGCCTTCAAACTGCAGCAAACAGATTTCTAACACATACAGACAAAACCTCTTTAAAATATTTGAAGTGGTACCAATTGCCAGTAAAACGCCTGCTCATTAACTACAACACTTCGTGCAGATATAAAATAAAAGCTATTTTTATTTGAGAACTAATAATGACTGCTGCCTAAACGAACAACGGAGAATTAAAATGGGAGAACAAAGGACAAAAAAAGTAGGAGGAGACATTCAGATCAGGTACAAGTTAATTACAAAGTCTTTGAGAAGACAGGCTATTTCTAGGTACAGTTTGAAGACAAATGTTAACCAACAGGAAAACCAAAATCCTGCTTACCACGAGAAACACAAGATTCTGAACTAAATTCTTCTTTGTCTAAGATTAACCAAATTAAATCTGATTTAAAGCAGCAGCTGTGAGTGCTGACAAGTTATGACTGGAGTTGCATATGGAAGCAGGAGTGTATAGCATTTGGGGTGACCATCTCTGGAAATGGCCCTGGTCCTGCCTTGCATCTCAGAATGATCTAGCTGAGGTTTTGCTTTTAAAGACAGACTATTTTTGGAAAACATTGGCATCTTTTTTCATTGAAAAAACAAAACACCAAAACTCCCAAAGTTGGGGGTTTTCTCATAAAAAACCTTTAAGGGGCATTCTGTGAAAAGGGATCTTTGCACTTCTCAAAATTCACACAACACTGTTGCTATTTTTGTTCAGCTCCAACTCTACTAGAGAGGCAGGCACAGCGTTCCCTCACTGGCTGGCTCTGTGAGTGCTGCTCCACCACCCCTGGCTGTCCTGATGGAGTGAAGCAAGACTAGAGCCAATTCTTACCTCAGCCTGATGGCAGAATGGTAGCTAATAATGGAGGGGTAGGGGCAGAAGAGGCAAGTTACAGGGACAAAGAGGTGGAGAGAGGGCACCCCATCTTACTTCCTGAGACCCTCCCAGGAGGAACTCTGAAGGAGAACTCCTCCTGGACGAGCCTGATCCAGCACAACTTCACCATGCTGACTCACAAACAGCTATGGCTTGAAGTTCATCTGCTTCCAGAGTTCAGGAGTTGCTGCCCCTTTTCTTCTCAAGAGCTTTCATTAGGTCAGACATGAAATCTGCCTGCCTGCCTCCACCCCCAGTTGGAAGTGGCCCAGCTGACCGTGGCTCTCCAGCTTGTCCAGTGTTTTCCAGCTTTTTTGATGGAAGTGGCACAGGTTTCTTTGTCAGAGGTGGTGGCTTAGTGGAGGCAGGTGGAGGTGGAGGGGGTAATGGCACGTCTCCATTGCTGCTGCTGGAGGCTGGTGGTGGAGGCACAAAATCAGGAGGAGGTTCACAGAAATCAGATGGTGGTGGTGGAAAATCAACCTTCAATGCAGGTGGTGGTGCTGGAAAGGTGTCTGGATCTGTTAGGAAAATGCCGCTGTCTCGTTTGACTTTGGAGGGTAGAATTGGTGAAGCAGAAATAGCAGATGACCGCCTTTCTGGTGGAGGAGGAGGCTGCAGTGAGTTCCTCTTACTTGAGAATTTCTGTGGCCTCATCACTGGCTGTGCCAGGCCAGGTGCACTGATGTTATTTGACTTAGCCTTTAATAAGCAGAAGAAATAAAAGGACAAGACGGAGTCAGTGGACATGTAAACTAATGCTACGGCTTGAGAACAGTGAAAGATGTGAAAATCCATGAGAAGACTGCAGTGGACAGACAGCAAACTGAAGTATAGTACATTTTGCCTGAAGAGTGCCAATAGTATTTTATTTTGTTTCTGGAGCTGCCTACAGACCTTTAACAGTATTCATAATGCTTTTAAGTGCTGTCCTCAGAAACTGAATGCTTTTAAAATCTCAGAAGAACTGCAGTTACTAAGACATGTAAAGATGTTTTCTTGATCTTTCACCCTGCTGTTTATTCCCTGAGAACATGAAGACTTAAAATAAAAATAAGATCTGTGCTGTGTTTTTACATCCAAAAATACTGAGCAAGATTTGAGAACATAAAAAGCTGGTGTAGTTTTGGCTCTTGTATCTCCACCTCCTGTTCTAGCAGCAACTGCTGTATCTCTGGATAAAACTAAAATAATGAAGTCACCTATCTGCCAAGCTCACTAGACACAGCAGCAGTGAACTGGGAAGAAGATGGACAGATTTGGCAATATAAAGTTTTACATGCCTGTAATCTGCTGTCCCTGGCACTTTGCGGCATGGTGTGAAGCATTTATCTGCAGGAAAGTGCCCTGGGCCCCCTCTGGGTGGGAGGGAGAGCACTGCCAAGCACTGGGAAGAGGCACTTGGAAAGCCCCATCTGTCACGACTGTGCAGTGCACAGTATAGGAAAGATGCTTCAGTAGTGACCTGGCAAGGGCCACTGATAAGCCTAGGGAAGGTGTCTTCTGTCTGCTGGGCAAAGCACAGGTACATGCTGCATCCGCTTTCAAATCAATAATGTGACAAACAGGTCCTTCAAGCTATGAAGTTGTAGCCATGTTTGCAAGGTCATGAGGCAATCAAATCCTCTGACAACTTTTTTGAAAAAATGAATCAAAATGAATGTTTTAGGAAAAAAATTAATCAAAGCATCCATCATACAAGTTGAGAAAAATAAAATGCAGGATAGCAGTTAATTATGGAAATGTTTATTTTGACAAAATTTTATGTGGCTTTTAAGTTGTTAACTCTGAACGTAAATAAAGCCCATTTGGTGATAGCTGAATATAATTTGCTCTTTCTTTCAGGTAGCAACTAGTAGTTGTTTACAGTTACTATACACATACTATCTGTTCTTTTAAACCCGTGGAGAAGTCTGCTGTCCTGAAAACAAAGATTTGTAACATACGCATTTCTAGCTATGCTAATGTATCAAGTTAGCCCCAGCTAGCTTAGAGCTCTAACTGTAGCATAGTGCACCCTGAAAAACTTCAGCTTGCTCCCTTGGTCCCAGGCTTGTAGAAACTGAGAGATGAAGAAAGCAATGTGTTAAGCAGTGTGTTTGCTTCTGCAAAAGAAAAGTGCTCTGCAACCCTGCAGTCAGCAGTACTAATTCTGGCATTAGCTAAGTATAACTTCTAAGCCTTCTCTTCCTCACTCTCCTTGCCTACAAAGATGGAAGTAAATGAGATGCAGGAGGAGGGAACCACTGTCTGAGTTCTGAGAATGTGACCTGCTCCAGAGGAAGTAAGGTTCAGAACAGAGAAACAAATCTTTTTAAAAGAGGAACTCTATAAAGACAGAAACAAGAAGCACAGGACACACAATGCAGGTGGCAGAAAAAAATCCTACAAATTTCATTTCATTTGTCCTGTGCACTTTATGCATGATGGAGGGAATGAATAATGAACTGCAAACATATGCAGGGTTTGTTTTTTCTGTAGGATGTTTCTGAAGTCCTCACGCTGTACCCTGCTGATATTTTTACAGCCAGAGATGGTGCAAGTAGTCAAAATCTGGAGCGTAACCAAGGAATTCATTTAGAGCCTAATGAAGACATATAATGTTTTATATCTTCACACTTTCTCAGTTCTTACACATTCATCTTCAGCTGTGCGCTGTGTTCCCTGCTGAAAACAGTACTATACCCTTTGTGCTACTAAGGCAAGACCTGTTTTCTGGTAGACACAGGAAATTACACTGAGGTTCTGGCAGCACAGACTCTTTGAGACTGTCCCAGTAGGCACATCCCTATTCTGCTACATGAACTCACAGCTTGTTCTAAAGAATAAAAGTGATGGGTGACTGTGCCTTTACCTCCCATCAGTGGCTCCTTGCTTCTGGGCTACAGGCACACCATTTGCAGTGTGTAAAACCCCAAAAGGGGCAGCAGTGAACCAGACACTTTGCCCAGGAGCCAAATGCTTGTAATAATAGTACGCTGTGAGTGGGAAAGACAGTGTGTGAAGAAAAAACAAACTTGAAGAACTATTTCACAGGTGACGTTTAACTACTGCACTGCTTGTAACTGCTCACCTGTACCTCTGATGTATCTGCTTTCTTCTGAGTCTCTGGAAATTCTGCACTGGAATGACAAACAATTTGGGGAAGCTGTCCATTTGACTGAACAGCACCTGTGACAAGGAGGGGAGACAAAGGAAATAGAGTTACATTTTCATGGTATTAACCAGATCAGGGAATTGCAAACTAAGAAAAACATCTTTACAAATTCCACCAAGCAACCACTCGTTACAAGTTTCTTATATGTAATTCAGTAAAATCCATGAGGATGTCTGTTCTCTACTTCAGGCTTTTGAAACTTTCCATATTCAGTTCATTATCTAAGGAAAGTAAACATGATACCTTACATTAAAACTAGCAAGTCTCCACATGATAAAGCCCACATGCCTCCGTGGTTGTAGCTGATAGTCCTACAGGAAGAACATCTGAATAAAGCAGCTTACTTAATCCTTCAAACACTGTAATAGTGTGCTGGCACATAACATACAGTGTTTTTTTCTAGTATCCAAAGACACGCACAATGACGCATAGAGACAACATTGTCTGAGATACACCTGGCACTTGGGACACTTCAGACCCACAGACTATACTGTAGTGTGACCAGGGACTACAGGCTTCACAGGATGTGAGAAGTTCCACCTTCCTTCCTAAACACTGCTTGTGGCTGCCACTGGTTAACAGAGTACAGTTCCCAGCTAAGGTCACAAGGGCTAGTTTTCTACAGCATATTTTAGTCTATACTGAAATCAGCCCACACAAATAGCTACACAGCCATCTGAAAGCAGAACAGAAGAAAACATGCTTTATTCTATTTCCAAACCATGAGCCAACAACTACTCACAGGCACACTGTTCAGGTTATAGTATTACAGTCAGGTTCCAGGTTTTATATAGGGCAGTAATGATAACTGTTAGACAGAAAGAATCACAGTGACTTGCCTCAATTAGAACACTAACGATCCATCAGAGATACTTCCATAGAGACAACTTACATGACTAAAAGCTTTCTAGGCTACTTAATCATTTACTGGGATCCATTAGCTAAGATTAGCAGTATACTTCATGATCACATACAGTGTTCTTGCATTCTAGTCAGGAGCTGAAGCTATAGAGATATATGTATACTTTACAAGGCCTCAATCCTGCCCATATCCACTACAGACTGCAGCATCAGCACAGAGCCCCACTGGCCAGCCACTTCTCTTCTGCAATCAATACCGGAACACAAAATGCTCCAAGACTGTCTCACCCACTCTCAATAAAATACCCCCCCCCCCCCAACCATCAGAAAATCCCTTGATTATGAACAGCCTGTTATTGTTCAAAATCTCCCTATCCCAAATGTGCATTTATCACCGTGATTTGACTCCAAGGAGTAGTAGAAAGATCACTCTCTTTTCACACGTACTGAGAAAAAAGACAAACTGAAGCCCTGATAAGGTTTTTGGAGGATTTTGAGTTGTCCACGTGAGAAGTCAGAACATTAACTGCCAACACAGATTTTGACTTTGCTGTCTTATGTCAGTAAGTACTTAGCCAGCATGTCCCTCCTAATAAATACAGCATAACTTAAGCATGTAAACTAAAATCATTCATACAAATTACAGCTTGCATCATGCACTGTTCTAGCTGTACCATGATAAAATAGGTAACAGTGGTATGATTAAGCTACTGGAAAAGTAAAGTTAGAAAATAACCCAATCATTTCTTACTCCGCAATCTTTTCCAACACCCACATTATTACCACACATGAGTGAAAGGCTGGGAAAGAGAATGGCTCACCCTATAATAATCTCTAAAATGATCATTTACAGAGTGAGATCCCACTCATCCCTTTCACTCACTGGAAGAAAAGCTCTGATATAGCCAGGGTAAGAGATGGGCAAACAGAAAACTTCAAGACATGGACCATCAGTTGGTAAAATGTAGAGGGAGGATAAAGCATTTGTATTCAGATGCCAACAGAAAAAACACCTTATTGAATTATGCAGATTTAAACTGATCTTCAGTGGACTGTTTTTGGATTCTCTAAGTGCTAACTTTAAAGTGAGAGCTCTGCTGCTAGCTTAGTTACAGGCAGATCAGAGCTACACTGAGCTGTCCGGAACAAAACATTATCTTGCTGAATGAAGGGATAGTTTTCTGAACAAAGACTATGTTCAACATTGATGATGATGACAGAAGAGGGCAATAAATGTGATTTCAACTGCTGGGACATCATTAGTACCTGCTGGTAAGGATCCTGCAGGGGCAGCTGGTTCCACTGTTCCTTGATTCACCCACCGAGAGGACAAGCCAGCCTTCTTCACTGCACATTTGTAATTATCATATAGCAGCTTGCCATACTGCAAACCAAAGCAATACAATAAGCATGGTATTAAGCTTGACAGAGGCCAAGCACTCATTTTGCTATTGGAAAACTTTTCCAACCCCATTCTTTCCACCCACTGTTCAAAAATAGCTTTCTGCAAGTGGTGTCCCTATTTCTGCACAGGGCCAGGTGGAAAGCATCTCCCTAACAACACAATAAAACACAAACCCCCGTGACCAGAGAGAGTCCTACTGATACCATTCTCATGTTTTATGTTCATTTCAGTATCTGTAAAAATCTTGAAACTTGGCTTGAAAACCAAATGTTCTCAATAACTATCTTTCTGCAATGCTTTCCAAGTATTACATTTTCAGACTGGAGTCTTGGGACACTGAATCCTGGGCTCCAGAGAAAACAGCTCTGTCAGTGTAAGATACAAAATAACTTGATGACCACCCCAGACCTTTGTTGGATGCCATCCCTGCAGCAGAACTGGCAGAAAAGAATATATACCTAACAGGAGTAGGTCTGTATAGCCAGACACAGACAGTATAATGGGCTACATATAAATCCATCTCCCTTAATGTTCTGTGCAAAACTAAGTGGGCTGTAAGTTAAGACCTTCTGAAGAGGGTGAGGTAGACAATATGGACAGAACTGTCTGAAAAATGTCTCATCTGGACTGACCAGAGCTTGCACACCTTTAGCCGCAGCCCGTTATTATTGTGCCAGATAACTGTGGAGTAAGTTTTACAAGCACATGAGTTTTACAGCTACAGAATTCACCTGTGTTAATGAGAAACACACTGATAACTAAGGTACAGGAACATTCAGCAAATCCATCCTGGTCATGCCCTTCTACTCTCTCTTCCTAGGGCAAAATTAGCACAGATGTTCATTCTTGTCACAGCATTTCCAGCTGAGGTGCTGACAGTCAGTAACATGAGGAAGACAAGATGATTTTACAGAAAACATATTTAAGTAATTTTACTCTCACCTTGGCAATTCTTATTCCTGTTACCCACTGATGCAGGGTTGCTTGATCATCACAGCATAAGTACTTGATATATTGTGATTCCTTTTGAATCTGGGGGTGCTGAAAGATATTAATTAATAAAATAAGACAAACATAGAAATCAAATCACTATACAGAAGCATGAAGGCACCACACAGTCACCTCTGTGAGAACACTGCCTATAAGCATCATGTTAACATGGAGATGACTTGGGGGGGGGACAAAGGCAGCAAAACCAGAGCACAATAAAATAAAAAAGATGTTGGTTATGAACTATGCATGAGTTGCCACTGGCAGCACTTGCCCAAAATAATTTTAATGCATTGTGATATGAATTCAAAGGCTACAGAAATCTAGCAGTGATCTAGAGTTCAATGGAGTCTACAAATGCTATGGTTCAAGGTCTAACGCTCAATGTATAAACACTGGAAGGAAGTCTGTTTCTCATTGTGGTTTGTCATACGTAAGGCATCCAGACTGAACACTGGACATAATTAGTTTTCAAAGACTATGTTAAATTTGTTTAAGCATGAACTTGCAGCTGAAACAGATTTTTCCTTCTAACTGCCTTTCTCTGGGCCAAGTTTTAGCTTTCTTCCTATACACTTTTATTTTGTTTTACTCTTGCTGTTGTTTGCCAACAGTTATGTAAAACTGCCATATGTTCTAGATGGAGGATCACTCAAACCACAACACCATCGGAAGTAATCTTTTTCATTTGCTTGTACCAGGAACCTTTACATTTTAAAACATTTTTTATTCTTTTGAGCAAAATTTAGGATCTCTTCCCCTTACTGATCAAAGCAGTACTGGTGTGTGGTGACAAACTGCTGCAACTCCAAGATGCCAGGCTGCCTACTTGCCTGGGACCGAACATCCTCTCTAAGACGCTGAAGGAATCTGGTTCCCCTACTACAGCAGAGAAGGCTGTAAGTCTTTATAAATTGGATGGAATAATATACTGCCATCTCTTGATACGCAAGGAAAGAATGAAACCAAAGGAAAAGGCTTCATTATCCCTCATTCATGTGTTCATTTCTACCCATCTTCTTATAAATAACAGGTGTACAGTCAGTGAAGTATTGTGAATGCACAAAAGAACATCCAAATATGCTCTGAGGATTCACTATTGTTAAACTACTCTCTTTTCAGCCCATGCAGTAAAAAACTCAAAATGTACCTCCGCCTAGCAGCAAGGACCCTGCTTTTATGCATCCTGTTAAGCCCCCAAAGTAGAGCAGTGCTGGACATAGGGAACTCAGCAGGTCCCATTGCAGCACACAGTACTGTGAGCAGCCCAGCAGCCCAGGGCTGATGTAGAAACCAGATGTCTCCTCGCAGGCACCTGCCTACCAGTGGCTGGGGCATTCCCAGCATAGAAGCCAAGCCCTGGCTGGGTGACCCAGGGGTTCAAAAGCAGTGCTGAACAGAGGTCTCACTCCTCAGCCGTGTGTCCCTTCTCCCCGCTCAGTGCTGCAGGCACCAGGCTTCCCTTTCTTGTGCTGACCCAACTGTCTGTGAGGCTACACTGCAATACAAAGAAAAAGGAATTGGTCAAGTTAAATATAACTCCTTTCATCGTGCTGTAGTTTTGGTTTGTTTGGTTCTTTTTAACTCAGCAGTACACAGTATGGCCTCACATACAGCATGGGGATAAGGAGTACTGTGGCTTGGGGAGACAACAAGTAGGAAGTCACGGATGAGAGGATGGGACTGCACAAGTCAGCATAGCTACCAAATTCCTGTATCATCAGATTATGGAGCAAGAGTGAAATAACTCTGAAGAATAAAAACCAAACGCATATTACTTACTCTTCAGGGGTCTCACAGTGACAGCTATGTCCTACGACAGTGCTGTGTGTAACTGTTACAGCTCCGTGCGTGTTTGAACTCAGCTGCTCACACAGATCACACTGTCTGCCATTTTTCTGCAAACACATAGCTGGCCATCTCCTCTGGACGATGAACATGCAAAGTCTGCTTCAGCCCATAGCTACCTGAACCTCTTTGCTCTTGGATGCTCTCAAGGTAAGAGCTAGGGACATCATTGCAAGCCCAGAGATGACAATTCACTGTCACCAGGTGCCTTGACTGCAGAGGATGGAGCTGTGCCTCACTGATGTGGTACCACTCACACATTACCCCTTCACCATTCAGTGTACAGGGCTGTATCTTGCTGCTACACACCTATGCCACATATCGAACAGGTATGTCTCTGCCTTCAGCAGCCAGAATGCTGCTCAGAGTGGGCTCCACTCCTGCAACGTGTAGCCAGGGCACAATGCCTGATAATCCTTATTTCCTTCCACTGTTTTGGTGTTATGTGACCAAACATAGTGAGAACCATTACAGAATTCAGTTGGAATGGTATCTTTAAAAGGGAACTTAAGCAGACACTTCTCTTTTTTGGCAGAGTAGATCCCATATACCTGGGTTACATTATCACCATCAGAGCCAAAACAACCAGCAGCTACAAGCAAAGACATGGCAACCCTGGGTAAATTCAGCTCGTCACGTACTTTCCAACCAGCCACTAACAAATTTTGCTCCAGTGTGTAAGGTCTTACTGAACCCAGCAGATGGCACCCAAAGCTTTAAGAAATGGCAAAAGCAAGGATTCTTTTTCATGACGATGAAGTCCAATGGGTCTACATATCTCCCCTCAAACACTACACCTAACAACAGCTTTTTATTACAAGAAAAAAAAAAGCAGAAAACACCCCCTTCTATAATTTAACATACAAATAATAGATTATTAAGGTGTTATAATTCATACAAACATCTGGAAGAAAGTGCACACTGTATAAACAAGGCAGAGGTAGACATGGCACAGAGCATGCTAGGTTACAGTGCTGCACATAGACACAGCTCTGCCATGGGGATCTCAGAGGGGCTGCCATTGGCCTCTTCTCTGAGGCACCCTACAGAAATACCAGTTTCACAAGAACACCCATACTGTGGCAGACCAAAAGTCCTTGTACCCAGTATCTGGACTTTGACAGTCACCACAAATGGGTACTGAAGAAGGAGAAATGACAAGCTTATATGATACTTCCTTTGCTCTACTCTCCCTGCCTGCATCTATTTTCAGGTCAGGGGGTTTCCTGAGCCACATGGGGTTTTTCCATGTTTAGGTTCCTCAGTGGACTTCTCCTCCAGGTACTGCAGCTTTTTATTGAGCCCAAAGAGAGTTCTGGCATCCACAACATCTTGTAGAAGAACCATCTCTGAACCTGACTGCTGCTAGCTGCGTGTGATACTGCTGTTTTGGAAGGGACACTGTATGGCTGACCCCTATCCACACCTATCTGTTGCCACTCCTAAGCTTAGATCTGCATCCTATTCCTGGCAAGTTGTCTCTTTTCCAGCCTACAAGCTTCAAGCCTCTGCAGTCATTCTTCAAGTCAAAGTCATTCCTTACCTTTGCGTATCATTGTTGCTCCTCCTTGATCCTTTTCCAGCCTTATAAAATCGTCTTTGAACTGACAGGACCAGAACCACACAGGAAAGAAAACCACTGACTTGTGCCATGGTATGGCGATGTTTGCTGTTTTATCATCTATGCCTTTCCTGATCATTCCTAATGCTTGATTTACCTATCTGACCACCACTGAGCACTGAACTGCAGCCCCACAATGGCCTTCCAGAGTTCTTCAGGCTGCCCTTTCCTCATTGATCTGAATAATGTACTATCATCAGCAAGCTTCCTCACCTCGCTGCCTATTAATATCTTGAGACTGCGGGGTTCTCACCACCCTGAGAAGTGAAAGGGAACTGCCAGTGGACAAGGCTAGAGTACCCCATGCCAGAAACATGGGAGTTATTTACTGTCTACCCTCTAGCCTATCTTTTACTAACTATTGTCTCCACTGGGCAATCAATCTTAAATATGGGCATTCACCAGTGGGGCCTATTCCAAATTACCCCAATCAGTTCCTTGATGAAATTACTCCAATCAGTAACCATGATTAAATGCAGAGTCACAAGTATATTCTGCCAATTAGGGACCAAACTAGCAAGCTGCTGAACACCCCGTTCTCACAAGTGAAGTTCAACATCTCAACGCTCTGCAGGCAGTCTGGATCCTCACTTTGTAACAACTAAGAACTGTACTGCCTTTCACTTCCCAAGAAGCAGCAGCAGCACTGGCTCTCTTTTTATGTGCTAACTTTAACAATGACACAGAAACCACACCTTTGTCCTGGCCCCATAGCCCACTGAGGTTGACTGGAAATACCTCCATTACCTTTCCTAGACTTTGGATGAGCTCTAAGAAGCAATGTTCCATGGTGCCAGTGAAGAGGCTGCCTACTGCACCTGTGTGCAAGGCCAGACCACAGGACCAAACACCAGCAGCAGGAAGCTTAACACTGAGGGTTTATACCTGTAAAAGAATATTAGCAAGTGGCTCAGAAGGAGGCATTTGGCTTCCTGTGCTTTCTGATGCCTGAGGCACGCTACTTTGAACTGGGAAGTACAGTGTTTCTGCCAAGAACTGTCACACCCCACCCTCACTTGGGAAGAACTGTACCATAGTGAAATACTTCGTCAGTACAAATGGCAGAAGCCTCTGCTGCCAACACTGACCCTTACAAGCTCTACTCTCCACTAAAAACATCAGGTCACATGCAAAGTCTGTTTGATAGCACATAAAAATGCTGACTCAGGATAATCAATGCAGAGAAGAATCAGGACAGCTGAAAGCCCCTGGAAATGACTTGATGTGAAGATCCATGTGAACCGAATTCCTCCTTTCACAGCTCCTGTGTCTCAGGGTAGTTGCTCAGTACAGTACACAGACCTAGGAGCTGTAGTCACTATGCAAGTCTGGTTTTGCTTATCTAAATTCACAGCCCTTGTAATAACCTCTCTGTGGGACTAACAGAGGTCGTAACAGTATCAAGCATGACAGTGATGTGAGAAACACTGTAGTTTTAGGCAAAATAACACTGACCTCAGTATGCCACACCTTATACATCTCACACATAGAGACAGATAAATCATTTTGTTACATGGTGCATACCATGTCCTGAAAAAGGTCATTAAAATCATTTGGCAGCAAAGTGAAAACATCTCCTCTGGAAAGGCTTAGCACCTTTGCCTCCAAAACATGCAGCACCAAAATGAATTCTGAAAGACAGCTGGTTAAAAAGCAACCACAGAGTCACAGTTTGAATGAAAAGTGGCAATATGCAAGTAGAAACAGAAGCCAGAATTTTTCTCACAGAAAAAAAACGGAGCAGTGCTTTGAAACAATACACTGTATTAAAATGCAACATAATTTGACTACAGCAAACTTTTTTCTCCCTCAGTGTCACAACTCTCAGTACTGATGAATTAGTTGCATCATGGGGCCCGATTTTTGGAACTGTTGGTTCTTTCCAGTTACATATCAAGGCCTGAGTACCTCAAACACCAGGCAGCAAAAGGATGTGCTGTGCTCCACCTGGAAAAGCCCTGAAAAGGTTTGGAACACGATCCAGTGTTCTCTGACCACTGTCTCCTCTCTGAGCATCACTGTCCAGAGATAAAGAAAGCAGAAACACTTGTGGACATAAAAAGCTCTTTTTTTGGATCGGTTTAAAAAAAATATTTGTGCACAGATTACATTTTCAGATATAAACTCTCTGCCTAAGGAAGAAAAAGATAAGAACACATTGAAACCCCGAAGAAACGAGAACTGAACAATGTGGTTTCTATGGTTTGTGCCAAAACAAATGACTACAGGCCAAGTGTGCATGAAATTAGAGATTATCCCAATAAAATGTTCTTTTGCTTTGTGTTCTTCCTATACTAATGATGAAAATTGAACTGAAGTTACTCAGCATTTCATTGGATTCCTTGCCCCAAAATATATGGATCATTGCTCAGTCTCTGAGGCAGAAACAACAGCCAGAAGCATAATCTTGGATCAAAAGCTTTGGTTTTAGGCCAAAATGGTCGATGTTCTTGGATATCTTATATGCGTTCTAGTGATGAACTTGGTTTATGTTGAGTTAGCTTCTCAGAAAAGCTGAGACTCCTCTGGCTCCCATGACTGCAAGTAAAATTAATACTCAGCTCCTTTTAAAAATCATACTCCAGTGGTTCAAATTTGCCATCTCCTAGTAAACTTGGTCAAATTCTGATGCTAAGCGCTCCTTGCATTGAAATGACCAGGCTTAACTGATCTAAAGACATGTGTGAGCTGTACAGATAAAAAAGCAACTGCCCTAGTCTAAGGAAATTATTCTTTTGGCTTACATTTCTCTAATGACTGAAGCAAAACGTTTAGGTTATTACAAACATATGTAGCAGCCAATGTAACCAAACAGGACTGCTTTACACAGCAAATATTTTCCAAAGCTATTATAATCCATTACTCGCTGTACATTCTCTGTCCATATTCTCCCCATTGTTTATGCATTAATCTTGCAAAACTGTGTGCATGCATTATGACTGTAATCTCGCATGTCTGAAAGTGTTCCGTAATAAACAGTATTCCTGCTTTTTCTTTTTTAGTTTCTCTGGTAATGTATTTTACTCTGCAATATTTGACCGAAGCATTCGTGCTAATACAATTTTCAAACCTTTCAAATAGAAAATCTCCTGGTTTCTATCCTCATTCCCCGCACAAGCCATTTGTTCTGCATCGTTTTCCTACCATTTTCCATCTCAAACACTGCTAATTCTCACCTTCTACCTGCTTAACTGTCATTGTGTTGAATGCATTACGTACATGACTCAGTCCGCCACAGAGCGTACTGGGTGTGAGGGAGGTGGGAATCAGGAATGCAGTGACTAGATTCTGAATTACCTGCTGGAATGACGTCCCTGGTGCAAACAGAAGATATCCTTCTTGAAAATTTACTTCCAAAATTTACTTTGGATCATTATATATATTTTTTTAATTCATAGTTTCCAGATGACACCAGGAAAACTCTGCTGTTTAGACTGCAGAGAAAAACGTACCCAGCTGTGGGAATAGAGGATGATTTGCCTTTGTCTCAGTTTATCCCCAGGAAACCAATTTTTTTCATCCTAGATTAATTCAGCATTATGCACCATTACCTCCAGATTACTCAAGCACAACTAGCACCAATAAACTATAATTAAATCCACTCTTTGTCACAGGCACATCAGACTGACTAAACCAGCAAATTTGCATATAGATTACCTTGCTATTTGTCTGCTTTGAAAGATTTTCCAACATGGTGTGACAAAAAACCAGCTCCTGCACTAATGTGCGCACACACACACAGACACAGATACTCGATGCACAAAATAAACCATACGTTCACAATTCCTGCTCGATGCAATAGATGCTATCACTAGCATGACGAACAGATCCCTTCATGGTGGAATCTCTTGGGTTTGAGGGCTTTCAGCTCCGTAATGTGAAGTAAATCACAAAAGGTCTCATCCATTTCCACATCATTTCCCGTGTAACATAGTAGATGGTGAAAGAGACTGACAGGGAACCTACACATACAGATTCGCACTTGCAAAGGCGACTGTGAGGAACCAAACCACTCCAACCTGTGCACTTGCTGTATGTGGTGTGCGGAATTACTTCTTCCATGAAGGAGGTATTTGTTCCCTCGCCGTTTCTCTCCCAGGAATGGCCAGCACTCTCCGCAGGATGGCGGGGAAGAGCTGTGCTGGTACCCACTCCTGCCTCCTCTGCCTGGAACAGAGGGACAGATCTGACCTGAACAGATGCAGGCTTGAGCAAGGGTCTTCTTTCACACTTGGCTGTCCTTTCCTTTTGCCTGCATATGGAGGTTTCTATGAAGAAAATACTCACTTTATCTGATGTCAAAGTGAAGGGTGGGATCTTTAAATTTTTGTAAGCATAACATTTAGGCTGAGCAGACAACAGGAAGAATCTTCATATTTACTGGGACAGATGTGCCAAAACTAATTATTTTATTCAGACACCCTATTTTTAGTATGCTGAGGGTTCTTTTTGTTTTTTTTTTTTGCTTCTTAAATGCATGACTTCCTTTGAGGGAGGAAGGCTTGTTTAGCAGTGCTACAGAAGAGTCCAGTTTAAGAAGGTTATAGCTTGGCATGGACCAAGTAGATACTGGGAAACAAAACAGTTCTTCAAGCTTTATAGTTGCCCCAAAGCTCCATCAGTGCAACGCTGCACTCTCATCCTCAGGGAACAGGCACATCAGTTCTGATTTACTGCACAGGGACAGCTAAAGGTGACCCTGCTCTCTGACACCAACCAGCCAGCTGTGCTCTTTTCAGTTGGTCCCAGCTGGGCTTTCTGTTGCCTGAGAGGGCCTGATATGAGGAAGTAACTGCTTTGTTCAGTTATTGCAGCTGTCTCCTGGATCATTCTAAAGGGAAACTCCTGAGTAAGCTCAGGAAAGTGAGCTGGTTTTGCTGGTAGATACTGTGATGTGCTTTTGAATGGCTTCCAGCACACCACCCTCTTCCCCATTACCTCCTCGGTGTCTTCATGGTTAACAAGCAAAAAAACCACCCCTTTTTTGTTCTGAGCTACAGTATATACAATGGGGTGCTGATGTAATGGGAAGAAGTGATAGGCAAGGAGCATCCGCAACACTGCATGCTTCTCTAGCTCTAAGACGAACATCTTACAGGATGGATCTGCAGACAAGAACATTTCTGTTTCAACTAGTTTGAAATAGCTAGTCTAGGTGCAGATCCAACATCATAGGCTGCATAACCTACCCTGGCTTTCGACTAAATACCAAAGCAACCTGCCCATGAAGTGCATGATCTTATCGCTACATGAACACCATACCCAAGCCAGCATCAGCTAACTCTGACCACTGAAGTTGGAAATAAATGGCTAGGTTAAAAATCAAACAGGACAGAGGGACTGCCAGCTCCTGGTTATTTGGATGCAAGTCAGGTGGGACAAACACTAGGACCAAAGTCTCACAGTCTCTGTGAGCCCCTCACTTAATTGTAGCCTAAGAGAAGAAACTGGAGAAAAAGGCCATATCCGCTTCAGTGGGATCAAGCTGATATGACATTCAAAGAAATGTCACTGAAGACTTTGAAGCAAAAGTCCACACAGTTCAGAGCAGTGAACTCCAAATCAGCCCACCTAACTGGCCTTTGAATCATAGAATCTTAACAGTTGCTACCATTTGACTGCACAGAGGACATTTCCCCTGTTCTTGAAGTAAGGATGCCAATTAGCTTAACCAGTCAGAAATAAAGATAGCATTTTTTCAACTCAGTGCTCAAAGCTAGGAAATTATGTATGGTTCTTACACAGAAGCAAGATACTGCTGAAGCTGCTAAGGCCTTGCATTTCTCCCGCACTATAAAGTACAAGTTGGTCTCTTGCCCCTTAGCTGGGCAGTTTCCTTCATTAAGTTTGAAACACAGCAGAGGAAGTAACTCAGCTGACGACTGCTCACTGCTTTGACACAGTAATTCCTAAAGGGGTCCTCAGAAAGCAGCAATTCTTTAGAAAAACCTAGTGGTATGCTATTATTCAAAACCTTCCCACGTGGTGTTACAGCTTGCTGGAGCTACCAAGGGCTGTAGAATAACCTGCTCTCCAAGATGTGAAAATCTCCTTGATATACTGCCATCCTCAGTGAACTGCTAGCACGGGCTATGGCTGCTACTCTTCCCATTACTTTCCCCCATTTGCTTTAAAGACAGATAACTTTCTCCTGCAGCCAACACAAGCAAGTAACTGGAAGAGAACCTCCGCAGAGCTCACTGTCCTGAGGCACACATGGGGGAATGGAAGAGCTGTGAAGACACAGCAGTGCATCTGGCTTGGATAAGCTGGGCATCCAAATTTCTTCCAAATTACTAGGTTACCAGTATAATAAAGACAAATGTTTTATCTGTTAAACTTTTTGCCTTTTGCTCACAGCACCTGTCTGCAAAAGTACTGTCAATTTTATCTTGAGGACTTCATTTTCAATATATATATGGCAGGATGAGAAATGTCTCAATGATGATGGTTTGTTTTCCTTTGACATCTCAGGACAAGCATCTCCCAGAATGATATTTTCTTCTGGGAGACGTCCATATAAAACCAGACAGCTGCAAAATGTAACTAAGTATAATAAATGGCTCTATGTTCCTGTCCACACACTTTTGTGTCACCAAGCATCCAATCAGCAAAAGAAACATCTACTTCTCTCTTTATCTCAGTCCACAGATCTCAAGATGTACCACATCCTCAGCTCCAACCTCCAAAGGTAAGAGAAGGATACGACAGAACTCACCTCAGCTGCATGCCTTTGAAAAGGTATATACAGAATTCAATTAATTACAGAGATTATAGTAAATATGAAACTCTCTACTGCATCACTCTCAGAAAGCCACCCTAAGGGGGAGGCTTCCACTTTTGAAACAACAGAAGATTTGAAGATACCAATATTTGCCCATATTTCCTGACCAGCTCCAGCCACTGCAAGAGATAGCTGTTGAAAGAAGCTAAGTCTGAACTGAGCTAGTCAGGAATCTATCAAATGCTGATTTGTGAGAGTTGAAATGAAGAACAATCACTGTAATAATAACCTATTCATCACTAAGTAGTGTTGGTCAGGTATAATGATCTTACCAATATGATGTTTATTCTAGTATACCGCAAACATTTTATACCGAAGCATCAGAGCAAACAGTTTTGCTAAGTAGATTTTATACATTTATAAGCCTATTACACATAAATATTTCCCTAGCAAGCTTTTGTTCTTTTTTTTTATCATTTCATGTTGAGGGTACAGTGCTAGCACCACACATCCAATAAAGCACGTATTTCAGTTGAGCTGTGACTTCATTTTTAGTGTTAGTTCTTATTATAGCATACCTCTTTTAACAAAGATGCCAGTAAGTCCAGAAAGTTCTCCTGATTATTATGAACAATTAAACACATTGCTACATACAATTCAAAAATCATGATTTTATTTTCATCTGCTAGAACGTAACTGTTATTAAATTGGCCAGATATTTCCTTGGCCAGTCATCTGCTTAGAAAATCCATTTCTCCTTATTTTTTTAAATCAGGTTCCCTTTTCCTGAAATAAAGCTTACCTGTTACTTCACAAGGCTCACCCGTTTCACAAAAAAGGACAAAGTGTTTTTTGCAGAGTATTTTGTGGAGAAATGTAGTATTAAAATTGTTCATCTGTGTTAACTGAATACACCTGCTTCAGAAAGTAAGTCTGGGTCTATAAACCACTTCTGGTTTGCCATGTGTAAATCAGGACGGCAGACATTTTGAAACTGAATAAAAAAGTGCTGTGAGTGCTCTATGTGACTTTACGTGACCTCCGGTGTGAATGTTTCCCCTACATTTTTTCTGAGATGGCAAGATATGGTGTTTTCTAACATCTTGTTTGCATTGCTGGCCTTTAAATAGAAAAGCAGCAACAAGGTTATCTTCTATCTTGTACACAGTAATCCCACTTGTATTCTACGATCTGTACTAATGACAAACAGCAAGCGATGCCTAATTCCTGCAACCTCAAAACTTCATTTCTGCTCTTTGAACTATGTGAAAAGCATGGCTTCTCTTCCTTTCCCAAGAGGAATGCAGAATTCCCAGCCTATTTGCGGTGCTATTACTGCAGCAATGAGACACTTCAACAGCAAGAACTGATTTTCATGAGTGGGCGAACAATGTCTTTTGCTCTCCTGCCACAAATAGCTGTACAACAAAATATGCCATCTGTGATGTCTCTTCCTGCAAGACTCTGCACCTCAGTTCAACAAACCACTTAACAGGTATGACTACGCTGCAGATAAAAAGTAGACATACTTTTTAGTATATAGTTCATAATGCTCATAATTTCAACATCAGGGACTTCCAGTCCTCTCATCTTACGTCTGCCTTGTGTGCCATTTGTCCAGGTGTGTCCAGCCACCTGAACAGTCAGGAAGCATGCTCAAGCTTGTTTCAAAGACAACATTATAGATGCAGGTTCTAAAGGTATGTTGCTGATCAACAATGAAGCAACAAGAAAATAGAAAATGATTTTGCAGAAGGTGCTCTTATCTCATCAGGGTCCCTGGAGTTTCAAACATAAATATGTTTACATATAAAAGAAACTGGTGGGACATTTGCAGAACTTAGTTTTCTAGTACATTACCTTTAAGACAAAGCAGTGATCTGTAGGTGCCTTATATTTCACTTTGTGTTGAGAACCATAATAAACATTCATATTCTCAAATTGAATGAAGCATGCCAGGTCCCGTGAGGTCTACAAATGAAAACCAAGCACATCATTGTAAGAACAAATTGAATTTTGATGTGAAACTCATTAGCAGCATTTTTTCAAGTGCATGAATGCCAATACTTCTTAATTTTTTAACTGTCATGAAGTTGACTGAAGATGAATTTTAAGTGTGTGCATTCTTAAACTAACAGTTGGAAGAGTGTCAGTACACCTTAAGAACGATATGTAACAGCGTAGCATTTCACTGTTGTTCTGGTTTTGATGTGCTTTATTGCTTTGTATGGAGGTTTTGGCTTATGATTAATAAGACCAAACAGAACACCACAGTAAGAAATGCCTCTAGTAAAATAGATATAGGCCTTGCAACCACACCCTTACAATTCTGAGTGGAGAAAGAAGGTCTGGGGTTCTAAATTGCTTTGGAAGCTTGTTTGTCTGTGATATGTGTAACAAACAAACTGTCATCAGGAAATAAGAACACATTTCATCTGGTTTGCTTTGGATTTCCTCAAATTTTCTGGCATCGGTCCTTTTCTGCTTATAATATTTGCTTGTTCACAACATGTTGCTGAAGTAACAAGGTTCCTGTTGCTGGCACACTTCTCAGCGCAGAATTCTGTACACAAAGCACAGTTTTTGTAGTCTTTGAGTGGAAAAGCAAAAGCGGTTCTGTCACATGATCACTGCTGGCTAACCTGAGAAATCAGGAAATTGTGAAAGAAAAGAAAAAACAAATCACAAACCCTCTCTCCCGCTAAGATTGGGTTATATTTCCATGCATGATGGTTCTAGGCTGTGCTCATTCTTGCTGATATTTTCATTACAATGCACTCTTAAGTTGTATTTATTTACAAAGTGAGTTTGCAAGTAAGATTGGTGGGGAGGAGATGCTCCATACTGTAGGTAGACAGAGCTTCTCTCTCTTCCGTTTCCCCTGAAGCTGATGTCAGGGATTTTGTCATTAACTGTGTGGACCTAGGATTTAAGCTCCTAAACATGCTCAAAACCTTTCCTTTATGAACCAGGTAATGGCAATTAAGACCAATATGTATGCAGTTGTTATTTTCTTCTAAGTAAGGAACAAGATTTTATGGAAGAGACAAAGAAACTTCTTGTTAGTATTTCTGCAGTGTTAGTATGTCAAAGTAATACAACTAACAGAAACAAATCTTAAAACTGTATCTGCAGTTCTGAATCTGTTGTTCTGTGACTCTGTCCATTCACAGCATGGTTTTGAATGGGATGTAAGTGGAGGAACACTGAAGAAATTAAGACAGCAGTGCTGACTGGTGCCTGGTTTGTAAAGGAAAAAGCCTCAAACAAAAGCCACCAAAGGCATGTGAGTACAGTAATCTGAACGTGTCCCTATATTTTCATTTTTGCAATGTATTGTACAGCCAACATGAAGTGCCAAAGGTTTGCCAGACTTTGCTTTTTTGTAACAAGTGAGAACATGATTACATGACGAATTTCAAAACAGCTGCAGCAGCTGAAGATACTATTGTCTACCAACTGTTTCTGTACCTCAATGAAAGATCACTCGACCCACAACTGAATGGGTTGCACATATGCAAGGTGCACATGCACTCTTTGTACCACCCGGATATCAACTCTCACAGTTTAAGGGCTTTGACTGAAGAGCACTACTGAATTCTGCTGCAGTGCTTTAAGTTGTTTAGCAGCCTCAGTGCACCCTGCCCATCTACTAGAGATTACTGTCTGCATGGAAGACGTGTACCTGAACCTCAGCTGTTCCAATACAGATTCCAGTAATTAACTTCAAACACCATTAAACAGATTTGAGCTAAGAGATTTGACTTTCTCCAGAACGCCTCAGGCATGGACACATACATCCTTTTTCTGAAGGCTGTTAAAGAAGCAGGAGCAAACAGTTGATTGTGGTACTTTTTTAAAGAGCCACTCTATCTCGAAAAGAACTAGATTCAAAGTTCTCAATTCCTGTGAGTGACTGAGTTGGTAAAATAGTGAGGTTGAAGCACTCACACAGTTCCTTAAAATGGCTCAGTTATAGGTAGTACAGGCTACCCTGCCTATAACAACTAACAGGCAATAAAGTGTTAAACAGCTGTTATGAGGTGACATGGCTTGGTGCATGGCTCCATCCTGAGCCAGTATTTGCAGTCTATCACCTGAAAAAAGAAAGCACTTTCCTAATTTTCACTCTGATAGGAAGTCACTGAAATGGGTATCACTGGATGACGAAAAAGGCTGGGTAACTATCAGTATAGGCTTGCCCTGTTTGGCACTGTACTGCTGGCTATCACTGGAGGCAGGCTACAGGGAAAGCCCAAGATGGACTTTTCATTTGACTATTCTTATATTCTTTCTACCTTAAGTGCCTTCCAAATAGCATTCTAGTTCCTAATTGCTAGGATGTTGTGTGTGTGTAACATGATTTGAGGACTGGAAGCTGATATCTCACGGTCAGGTAAAGTCCAAATGAATTACTGTGAAATCAGCAAGGTAATCTAGGTCTGCCTTTCATTGGGGTATAAACATAGGTCACTGGAGCAGCATCACGGCATTCCTTTACAAGCTATCTTTTTTCCTTCCTTCATAGTTTAATCAGGGAATGGCAGAACAGTTTCATAGGACGAATCGTAACAGCAAAGCTCCATTAGCAGCACCAGAACTTCCAAACATGAAGCATTAGCAGAGCTGTAAGTGGTAGCAGAAGTAGCTTTCAAAACACACAAAAAAATAACCCCCAAGAAACCCAAAACCAAACCCCAAAAAGACCCACCAGTCCCAGAAGCCAACATTCTACCCCATCACTGTGGAAATGAGAAACCAGCTGCCCTTATGGCCAACATGCACAGGGCCCTGTTGCTTCTCCAGTGCTAGCAATTCAGACTCTTGAAATATTTTGCAATATTAAATGTCAGTGCATTTGATTTGGTCAGGTGGATACTTCTGTCTCCCTTCTGCACAAAAGGCAGGCTTAAAAAGCATAACACATTCTCTAGGTAAAGATCATGGTAGGAAAAAATGTGTAGCATTTCTGCATGCTAGCTACTGGCATAGAAATTCAGTATCAAACAAAGTAGAATTCCACCTTTTTGTGATAAGAAATTAGTTTACTTGAGAACTAAAGTATTCTTCCACAGGAAACCCACGTAACAGTGAAGCATTTTGGCAGCATAACACTCCCTGAAGGGTGCTGTGCTGTTTTGCTTTCCCTACTGGCTTCCGGAGGAGTGCTATTTCACTAATGCTTTTATCTATCCATAGAAATCAAAGGAGAGAAACGTGACAGGATTCAGGGACTACATTCCAGTATTTGCACAAGTGGTGTAGTCAAAGTTAAACCAAAAAAACCCCAACCCTCTCAGATGCACCAGACGCTGCTCTTGAAATGTCATCTTGGGAGTTCTTCACTTTCACCTATGTGAATTGTTTTATTGCTATAAAGATTATTTGGCTTCCTGACCTTGGTTTTTCCTTTGGGAACATAATAAATTCCAGAAGCTCGTAGAAGAAAGTAACGCCTCTTCCATGACTTTTTTCCATCCTCTTTTAAATAAAGGGCCCCTTCAAGCTCTGGCACAACGACAGATGTCCCACAGAAGCTTTCCTGTGCAACAAGAATACACAAAACAGATTTCATTTAAGCACAACCCTATTAATAGGAGAAAAATGCTCCCTTGTAAAACAGAGACTTTTACTGTGACAGTGAACACCTGAACGTGGGGAATTCAGTTCTCAGGGAGATGAACACCTTAGACAGGCAAAGGAAACTTCCAAGCTACTGTGGCAACTCAGCCATGCAAGGTGGGCACTCACACTGGAAAAGGAGGCTCGCAGAACCTCCATTCTCTACAGGGTCAAGCTAAAACCTACAAAAGGTTTTAACTACACGTAGATGTGCTCAGTGAAGGCAATAAAACAGAATGGCTGGTACTACTGCTGTTGTTTTTTCTCTGTTGCTGGATCTACAGGTTCTGTAGAGAAATACTTCTACAGAGAGAATCTTCAGGCACTGTTTAGAGCTCTAAAAACAGTAAAGGAAAAAAATGCCCTCAATCTCTGCTTTCACTTTTAAATACATGCTAGCATTTAGAACGCTGTTTAAACAAATACACTTCATTGTTTGCTTGAAGGACCTACTGTTCAGTAATTTTTAATGCCAACATGCTTATCACTTTATGTTTTCATTTAGAATTTACCAGGACTTCTGCTGGTTGATATCTGGTACCTTCATGAGATGCACTTAACTTTGAAATAGGAATCCCCAGTTGCCTGAGAACAGCATTTCCTTTGTGAATTCCTACCAAGTCAAAATGCTTGCCAAGAGAACTGTGATAACTGCATCTTTCATATGGCTCTGGATTTTTCACTCTCAAAACATGCAACTGAAGTAAACCTTCAGCAGGAAAGGCAAGAGGCTGAACAGACTTTCTGGAAAGTGCAAAGGTTCTTTTTGTGTTGTAGTGCAGCCAGTAATTTGAGGTAGTGAGAAGTACATCTACTTCTAGTCCAAAAGATAGTTGTTTGCTACTGATCAACCTTACTAATAATATAAAGTCACAATGGCTGGTCTAATGGTGTGGCAGAGCTGTTTCTTCCACTCATATTCGTGTAACACTGCTTTAATTGTTATCATGGCATTACACTTCACAGACACAGTAAGTGAAATCGTTTCACGGCACTGGGTCTGTAACAACAAAATCTCCATCATTTATACTCTCTGAAGGGGGATACAGTCTGCATTGTAATGGTGAGCAGCAGATGCAGAGGAAAATCCAATGTTAAACCTTAGACACAATGACACCAACCAGCACAGAATGTCCTGTTACACATTTTCCCACAAAGAACTAAATGCTGCTGTTGCAGAGCAGACGCAGAAGGTGGCAGAGTTTCGGTGACATCTGCATCATTAACCCAGAAAGTCAGCTTACCTCCAGTAAAGCCTCTTTGCTTTTATCATTCATTTCTTTGCTTTCATTCCTCCCTTTGCTTGCAAGGTAGAAGTTCTGATTAAGACACAAAAGAAATTGATGCTCATTATAAAGAGAGCAATACAAGTAACTAGATCACTACAGACCCATTCAATAGTGAAGTCTTTCAGTATTGAGTACCCAAGCCAGCAGATGCAAGAGGCCTATACCTATGGACTCTTCTGATAGAAAACTTTAATCACAGCTGCCTCATCATGAGTTTTAATTCTTTATTTTGAATAAAGTTCAGAAGTTATCCAAAATTACTTCTGCCTACGGATATACAGCCTTCCAAATTTTTGAAAACACTGGCTTATGCTTTTGGCTGTTTTTCTGATCAATGGGTTTGATTTTATCATTCCAATTTTCACCACTTCCCATATTATTACAGACAGTAGAGAACATAACATGTTGGTGTGCTGGAGCACGTGCAGTGGCTTTGCTGAACACCAACCATGGTCAAATAGCAGAGCCGATTGCCTGCTGAGAGTACAGCTGCTGAGCATGAAGGAAGCAGGCAGATGAAGGAGCTATGCCATGCATCGAATTCTTGTATTTCACCGTTTTCTAAATGAAAGTGCATGTAGAAGAGGAGCTTGAGAAATACTTGATACATGGGACAGTCTTACTGATTTCCCTGGAATTAGTCAAAAAGCTAAGTTTGCAGAACAAAGGGCATAAACCAAACACACACCATTGTATAGGAAATAGACAAAATTGTAAAATCCCAACAAATATTGAAAGCTATCTACTTAAAAACAACTCCAAATTCCATAATTCTTCAGCGATTCCATAGGAAGAAAACTAAGAGTTTTTCTGACTTTTTATCTCCATTTTTTCAAGTCTCAAGACTACGAGAATATGGCAACATATTTACACGCCTAAAACTCCATAATGACTGAACTGCAACACAAATGCAAGTATTACCGAAATTAAAACAAGAAGTGTGTAAATGAAGGAACATGCTGTTGCTATAGCATAAGAAAGAAACAAACAAACAGCATATCTTCCCTGCCAGCATAACATGTTTACAGCAGTGAAGTTCATCTGAAGTGAAACCCTCCTATCCCGCACAACCACAGCTTCTTTCTCAAGCAGCACAGTGAACAGCTGTCTGCCAGAATACAAGCCTCACAGCAGACAGCTTTTGGAGGGGCACCAGGAGAGGAAGGGGAAGAAGCGTGGGTGATCTCAAAATCAGTTCTTTAAAAGCTTCCTTAAAATTTCACAGTAAGTCAGACAGGGACATTAGAAAAACAGCCACCTGCAATTTGGCCTATGCTGATACCACGTTTATGGAATGAACGTAAGAACCTTGAACATTCAATACAACACACAGTTATGCCAGGAAATACTGCTGGCTCCAAACTGCCTGGGCACATTTTTAGCCCATGGCTGAAGGTAAGCAAGCACTAAGGATCACAGCTTTATGACTATATCTGAAGACAGTATTCATAGTGGAAAAAACCTCAAACTATCTCGAAACAAAACCTGCTTAAAAGTGTATTCTCAGTGCAACCCAAACAGCGATGCCTGCCAATGCAGTAAAGCCATAGGTCTGAGTGAGGTGACAATGCTTCACTCATCCCACTGGGGAAAAAAAGACACTGTTCTGAGTCAAGTCCTCTGTACATGGGCAACAGCTCTTCTTGAGAGGGAGCACTATCACAGCACTGCTGGCTTGATGTTGGTACTTCTTTTTCACTGATGAGCGTATGAAGAGAAGCCTCAAAGGGCACTGTTAGGCTGGGTTGGGCCTCCAGACTTCGGGATGGATTTGGAAAGTAGAGGAACATGCAAGTTGTAAGCTGCCTTCTGTAGATCATTAAAAAATAGACATAGTACAACCCCTAAAATACCCAGTGAAGATTTATTTATCAAGGTAAGTACACCTTATCACTCTCTCAACAAGGCTTGGCTCATCAGCTTTACTACCAGTGGCAAGAGCATTCATCTGGCTCAGTCAGACTTCAGTGCACTGATAATAAGAAAACAAAGGTCCTCTGATTAGAACTGATTCACATTCAGGCATCTGGCATTTATTTAGCAGAAACAGACCACCCTGTACTGACACAATCAGTGGTAAAGAGAGAAAGTTTGTAATGATATCCATGCTGGATCTTTAACAACGCAGCTTTTTCATTAGGGAAACTGGGCTCTGTCACCTAAACCAACATTACACAGATGCACACTGTCATCTTTCACCTGTCAACACACATTTCATTTATTACCTCCTTTATGTCTCTACCCTGAAATCTGCAAGTACCTGGTACTTATTAGTTGTCAGCAGCCAAAAACCTGGGGAGCAGACTGTACTTGTTTTATCACTGTGTGGTCTCCTATTTTTGATTGGAAGCATTCATCTATAGGAGACAAACCACATGTGTCCACAAGAAGTCATTCCAAGTCCAGTAGCCAAAGGTCATGATAAAAGGCAAGCTTCTTCCTGTCTGAGGACACCACTAGGAAATACACATTTGGTTTGAGATGTTAGGTCATTAATGGGACGAGATGTGGCTACGGGGTAGCTCTCTGCATATGTCTACAGATTTGAGAATTAACTATTTTTTGCATTCAAAGGATAATTTTCTCTTGATAAACAGCTGAGCTTACTGAACAGGATGGATTCATCATCTTGGACTGGTAACGTAAGAAAGCAAACATAAAGGGTTATTTTAACAAACAAAACAAAGTATGCTGTCACGCTTTGACATTGGGTTTGCTTTGTTTGCACTGTTTGGGTTATCTGATGCTGAAGTGAGCTGGTATTTTTGCTGAATTATTCCCTGTGCCTACACAACCCCAGACTAGCTGAAGCTGACATAAAGCCAGTTGCTCTCCTATGCCATTCTGCTTGACTCAGAATGCAGAGCTATAGTGGCAGTCTTGACATGTACGCTAGCCAGGTATGAGACCCTTCAGAAACACTAGGTGATGACCCATCTATGTCATTACATTAGCAGGAAATTGCACAAAAGAAAATCTTGTAAAGATTTTACAGCCATCTTAAGTTGATTCTGTGCTTTGTACTGTAAAGCACCAGTAGTGTATGCATACAACCTTTCCATTCAGGGATACAACCATTCCATTTTGTGTGGAAAGGCAGGGAATAAAATTCAGGCTGTACCTCTCTCCTCTGTATAAGCCTCAAACAGTGGAAGACAGAAGGTGTTTTCAACAGCTTCAAAGAACATCTCTGGTGGCATGTAAGCAAACCAAATTGGGCTCATAGTAGAAACAGCAGCATTAACTACTGCACTGCCAAACTCTCTGATCAGTGTTCCGTGCCTCTGTATTTGTAAAAATGAATTCCGTAAATGAAAAACATCTCTCTCATACTTTTCTTCATACATAGCCCTATAGAAGCTGGAATTCAGCAGCTATTTGTCAGTATACAGCAAAAACCAGGTGTTCAAGACAGCATCCTCCCTCTGCTTCCCTTTCTGCTTAGATTGTTTTTTTGCTTTCAATCTATTGAACCTGTTTTTCCAGAAGATCTGCAAAGTCCACAAGAGCCACTCTGAAGATAACAAATGTAAAGAAATAAATGAAGCTAAAGGCAAAGCTCTTTTGAAGCCCCTGAAAATTAATTTGCAACTCTGCTTACTTGATTTTATGTTTTAAGAAATCACTTAAAGAAAGCTGATTGTTCATGCCTTGAGGATGATGGTCTTCGTCATTGAAGAGGGGGGAATACGGAACAAATGGAAGACATACATGAACTAGGATGCAGATAACAGCAAAGTATTTAATAGGCTGATTTAAGTCACATGTGTAAAGACTTTCTGCATTACAGTTTCAAAGCAGGAAAAGAACACTTATTGAAGTAGCATCTTCAACTTGAAACCATACCATAGACTGAGATACACTAATAGAGAGTGAAACTAAGATTACTAAAGAGTGGGAGTACAGTGAAAAATAGTACCCTTTTCTCACTTCTATTTCTCTGTGCATATACCAACAAACTCAATAATCAAGTTCCCCACCACTCTTCTATGCTTCCTTCTCTGGGTCACAGTTTTCAAAACAACTTTTCAAGCATGAAACTCACTACTGCTGTCCTGTTACGAAAGACATCACAAATTCTTACTCCACCTCCTTCTCATGCTGTTTAGTACTCTTGCTTTTCAGAAGAAGAAGTAAAATGTCAATTCAGTGTGTGGGTTCTCCATTGGAAGGGATAGCTCTTGCTTTTCGCTTAGATATGAGGGAGCAGAAGTATAAAGTACTCACTATAGAGATTTCAATTCATTTTCATAAATGATGCCCCAAAATAATAAAACCCAAACCAACCAACAATCAAACTAAAAGACACATGAATGTGATGTCACCTGCACTGTTTGAATTTATCCTGTCTGGAAAAATCTAACATGGGGTTCTAAGAGCATGACCAGCGTCTAATTTTAGAGTCCCTTTTTTTCTGAGGCTTACTCTGAGCTTTTTGAAAAGAGGTGTTGAAACCTGACAACCTTTCCTTTCAAGAGTCAAGCACAGCATCCCTCAACCACATAACCAAGCACCACCTTTCCTATGTCATGAAAGTTTTCCTTATTTGCACGTGTACCAACATGTATTTTTGTTTCACTCTTTAGTCAGACTTGTGACACTTCATCTCTGTAGATGAGTTGCTGATGACATTCATGGTACGGTCTTTTACTCTGAGTTCCCTGTAGGGTAAATTGTATCACGGTGAGAAAACGGCAAGAGTGTGCCAGCCTCTGTAAAGAGGGGGACACCTGAGGATTTTGCAGGTGCTTTTTCTAAAATGCATTCCAAATACTTTAAGACATAGTTTTCGGAAACAAAGCTGCAGAAAAAAATATTACAGTACTGCAGGACAAGAATGACAATCTTCCAAAAAAGCCACTGGCATTAGCTGAGCAGCTTGCTGCTAGCACAGACATAGAAGATAAATCCTGCATTTCAAAACTTCAGCTCCTTCTTAAAAAATTAGACATGTTTAATTAATTGTTGTTTAATCTGTACCAGGAATATAACTCATTCATAGAGAGAAACAATGAATATTGGCACAGGACATTTAAGAATTTAAGGATATTTAAGAATTCAAGGAAGAAGTGTTTTACTGTGAAGGTGGTGAGACACTGGCATAGGTTGCCCAGAGAAGTTGTGGCTGCCCCATCCCTGGCAGTGTTCAGGGCCAGGTTGGACAGGGCCTTGATCAACCTGGTCTAGTGGAAGGTGTCCCTACCCATGGCAGGGGGTTGTAACTAAGTGATCTTAAGGTCCTTCCCAGCCCTAACCATTCTACAATTCTGTTTCTATACATACCTTTTCCAGAATTCCACTAGTTTTAGCAATGCAATCATGTTTATAAAATTGTTTTTAAAATGTTTAATTATGTCAAACCTCCATACTGAAAATTCTGTATCACTAATTTGTCTAAGAATCAGTTGTAAGCACCTGGCCACCTGTGGAATCTGACTGGGGTCTTCTTCCAGAAAAATAACCTGCAAGAGTCAAAACCATGAGATCTCCACTGACAACCTCCTTCAGAACAAGCATGAAGAACAACCAACAAGGACTCCAACTGCTGCTTCATTACCACCACAGGCTGTGTCAAAAAAAAGCATTCTGTAGTTTCCTTACTCACAAAATGAGTTTATAAGGCAATCTCGACTGAGCTAGGAGGAAGCGTCTGAAATATACTGAGAATGCCATATCACAGCACTGAATTTCAGTGTCCCATTGGTTACACCGTAATTTCTGTGAGTAGTTAGTTAATCACACATCCTGCCCCCCACTAACTCAGCATTTCCTCTTGGTTTACCTTTTCAGGAACTCACTCGAGATCATGCAATTTACCATGTTTCATTACCTAGTGTGAGCTCTGTCTGTACAACACTTATTATTCTCTGCAAAAAGACAAACTGCTGATATGACTGTGCTAGTCTGCCTGTCTCACAATGTTTGAATTCACTCAGCCTGACAGATGGTTAGACTTTATTACTGGCAAAATATTTCAGTAGTGTGAGAGTTGCAACTGACCCAGTTTCCTTAGGCTGCTCATTTTATACCTTATCACAGAGGGGCTGAAACTCAAGGACTGCAGACATATCCAGATCCAGCCCATCATGTCCTGAGATGGGAGGACAGCGCTGCACTCTTATTCTGGTTTTGGTTCAGGTCATGTTTATTTCTGCAGCTCACTGCAATCCAAATGCCCAGAATCTTCATCAGTTATTTACTTCCTATGGGAGGCCCACAGCCTAGCTCTAAGTCACTCACCCCAATAATGCTACCAAGTGTACATATGAATCAAATGTACTATCAAACCTCTGCTGCTACATATGTTTGTGTGCACTAGAAATTATAACACCTTGACCCATCCTGTATGTTTTACTTCCAAACTTGGCTCTTCTGTTTCATATTAAAAATCAACATCAATCCATGTACACTGCAGGAAAAGTTTTCTTTCCCTCACTGTGGATACTTGTTATGTCAATGAAGAAAACTTCTTCTCTGCAGGTTTTGTTTGAAACACTATCTCATTTTAAAAAAACCCTGGCTTCCTAATGAGCATGTTGTGAGGTTTGCTGCCAGATCATCTAGGACTCATTTCTTCAGCAATGCTGAACTGATCATTTTTCTCTGGCTGCCCTTCGGAACAAATCAGATGCTCAGTGAGGTAACAGACGGCTGACAAGGGGAAAAGCTCAAGTGCCCAAGAATCCATCAACTATATGTGCTAAGGTGTTTATAAACACAGTTTTGACCACATATCACATGAAATAAATTATAACCTTTGCTGAATAATTTGTTGCAATTCAGTGTGCAGAACCTTTCACTAAATTAGGTGTTCCCGTTCACCCAGTTCTTCCCCTAGGCTAAATGAAACCCAAATAAACTCTCTGAAATACTCAGCATTCTCTTTACAAAGTTTCATGTATGACTGGCAAAAACTGGACCTTTGAAGAAATGTTGATTCCCATCAGTAGAAATAGTGGAGAAACTGTAATGACAAAGGATGGATTTTTACAGCCCCTACCTAAGCAACTGTACCAGTGAGAAGCATGTGTTTCATTTCTTACCAGTGCAGAAAAGACTTTAAAATAGTATCAGAAAGGAATAGAAAGCACTTATTTTCAAATCCTTGCATTTAACATTCTGGTCTGGGGTTCTTTTTTGTTGAAAGCACAAGGTCGTTTTCTGTAATTCCAAACTGACAGAGCTGAAAGCAAACTAATAACGCAACAGGCAGCATATGGACTAAGTGACGTAATTTTAGACTCTTACCCAAATTCCATGTTAGCTTACCTGGGGATTTTTAAATAAGGCATATTTTTCACTTTTTTCCAAAAACATAATCTTATTCACAGTGTCTCGGGTCCAGTCTGATAACACTTCAACAACGTTCTCATGGTCTTCAAAAAACCTTTCTGGAGAGACAGAAAAGGTAACGTAAGACACTCAAACTCTCTCTCCGCTCTCCTGAGGCTGCAGAAATCCCTGTGTAAGAATATAATCATTATCTGATGTTTGCTCAGAGCTGGACAGTCCAGCACTGTTTTGCACTGCACAGAAGGGACCAAAACCACATGGATATACTGTCATGTGGAAGGGTTAACAAGCTACAGAAGATGCCTTATGTAGGTCTGGCATGCTCCTGGAGTCCTCCTGCACCTCCGTGCTATTGCCCAAAGGCTGCAAAGGATGGAAACAGTGACCCACTAGGAGTAGATGGTTACATCTGTTTCTCTCAATGGTGTTTCAGTCTTGTTTTTTAAGGTCTGCAGTATGATTTAGGGGAAGAGAGCTACATACCCACTCTGAGAAAAAAATAATACAAACCTATTTCCTTGTCTTTTTACTTATTGAAACAAATGAAAAATTTCTGTCAATAGGAAGAATTTTATGCACTGAAAATAAAATGTCTTGTTTCAAGCAACTGCATTTAAAAACAGAAATAGTAAGCCAGTGGAAATTAGAAGACAGACTGAGAACTGATGTGAACATACAGTTTCACCCAGCATCTCTGCAGTTAAAAACCTCACCAGAGATGTGGGAGTCCTAGTGTCAGTTCTCTCCCTTCCTGAGCTGATCTGAACCCAAATCCTCCACCCAGGAAAACCACAGGGTATGCTGAGGTCAGATAACTCCGATCTCTTCTTCTGAGGTTTCATTTGTATGAAGTAGCTGAAGAGTCACACAAACCTCCTTTGGAGGGAAAACGAATTGGCATAATTTGACAGGTAATTTTGGAAGCACTGAAACTGCACTTTTTCTACAAGTTCAGTACTGGGACAGGGAATTCACACAGCTCCAATTTTCAGTATAATTTTGGCAGTTCCCTGGGAATGGCTGTACTCCATTTTAGAGGTCTGTGGTGTTCACATTTTACAATAGTGTAGACCGGCCTAGTATAAGAGGAAACAACAGAACACACATTTTGTAGGCTTTCTTTAACACTTCTAGTTACTTCTGAAGGGGTTCAGTATGTCCCATTAAAACTAAATTAAATTTTTAAATTCACAAAATTATATTAGCTTCACATGCACACAGTAATTTTTAACACCACAAGCAACATAACACTTTTCATTTAGCAACTGATACTTCTGCAGTGTACTGGAAACATAAAGCAGTATATAAACCCCAAGTAATAGTTGAAAAGGGTAAACAGTATCTTACAGTTCAAGATAGCCCTAAAATAATTCTCAGGTAGTAACACTACCTATTTAACACTGATTTTGCCACATGTACGTTTGTTCATTCATTTCCAGTACCAGGCTTTTCTTGTATAAGAGGTATGATCTTACCACCCTTAGGAGGGTCTTTTTTATTATTATTGTTACCTAAAAAATGTCAAATCTGGATGCCTATTATAAGGCAATACTCTTTATTGCAAAATACTGCTGGTATGTACAGCCCAGTGTTATAGCATCATCTCACTACTGAGATTATCTGTGATATTTAACAGGCAATTAATCTAAAGCTGTAGTTTAGTTTATTTGCAATCATCATTTCTCAAAATAACAGTATATATAAGATACTCCGTCAAAGATCTTCTGACATGAAACTAGCTTGGACTTTCAGTTCAGCCTGAAATATTTGCTGCTGGGATTTGCTTCTTGTAGAAGGGAAAAGCGCAGAAAAGTGCAGGAAAGCCTGCCTTCTAAGCATGCTGGTAGTAACAGAGCTATCTAGAACTGTCAAGAAGTATACTGGCAATAAAGAACAGTTCACATTATTTTGATTTTAAACAACATTTCCTGCAGGTAGCTGTGCACTGGAATCATTCCATTCATATCAAAATTTTCTTCTGCAAACAAAAAGGCTCCATTCCCAGCTGATTTGGACCTGGTGACAGATCAGGAGTTCATAGACTTTTCCTTTTATTCTACACCAAATGCTGATTTATTTCCTTTCCTACACTTCTTCTCTCCTGGCTTTTCAAATAGTTTATATTCATCATGAGAGTAATTCCTTACTATACCAATACCCTAACTCAAAGCACCCAGCATCAGCTAGGTCTAACATAATGCAATCTGTCTACGTGCTGTCATTGTAATAAACGTTGTCCAAGTCACACTAGACCAGAGGAAGCAACTTTTCAAGACAAGGAAACACTCCAAAATTATTCAGTGACACTTGTGACATTTCTAGGGTCTAATGACATTTCCAGTTTTTCCCCACTTAAGCTAAGCAGGTACAAAAGAATGCAGCAACATTGCTTCATGTATCATCTTAACTGAGTAGAAAGAATAGCCCGGCAGTTGATGTCTCTGCCATTCTTACTAGCAGAAAAGTATCTCCTTGCACAAGAGCAGTCAGGCTTTTTCCAGATATTTTTACATTTCTTTGTTTTAGGTTAGCAGGATGACTGTTCCTGGGGCTGTTAAAGTGCAATAGTGATATTTAACTTTCTTTGTGCATTTTCACAACTCTGCTTACTGTAAACTGAGAATGCCAAAGGCTGCTTGACAACTTCCTGTGTCTCTAGGTCGAATGTGACCCTGGAAGAAAGTTGTGGCAATTTGCCTTTTCCTTTTGATGCAGATACCTTTGCAGCCTGGACAATAAAAAGATTCTGAAATAACTCACAATTAGAAAATATGCCACTGCTTGCTCAGCCTTGAAGCCTTTTTGAGACAAAACTCATTAAGTTGCAACAAACAATATATAACATTTGCACAGCTGTTTCTTAGGGACCTGGAGGCTAGGTTAGTTGCTTCCTAAATCATAAGGTACCACCAGCAAAGCTGCAGCTCTGTCAGACAGCAATGTCTTGATCACAGCTACAAGAAAAAAAACTATCACAAATGAAAACCATCAGAAATTATTAAAATGCTTCTCAGACAGTCTTGTTTAATTAAAACATTTGTGTGGCCAATATGTAACAGCCTATTGACAGCACTTCAGCCCTGGATCCTCTCTTCAAAGAGTAGAGTACTTGTGTGTTTGGGTCTGCCACTGCCTTGACAAAGAGTGGAATCACATGGCCCCTTTACATTTTGTGAAACAGAATGATGGAAATGGTGGTGGGCAAAGAACCTTCTGCAGCTCAGAGCCCAGATGAATGGAAGACTCATTTCTACAGCAAGAATGGCCCATGTACATTCCCACACCATCCCTCAGCTTAGAGAGTATGATGTTCCAAAACCAGTGGACACATAGGCATGAGAAATATTACTAATTCCCTTTCCAAGATTACCAACAACAAAGGTTACACTGTATCTATGTTCTATATGATGCGTCATTACACCACTTACCAATTTGCAGTTCTGGATACACTTCATACAGACACCAATCGACATTGCAGTCGCAATGAGTTTTCTCAAAGAGGTTGTCTAAAACATCCCGTGTCACCTGACGCTCATCCACCATTAGTGACTTTGAGCTGTTATCGTACATGTGCACCTTGACAACAAGCTGAGTACAGAGTCAGAGGAGAGTCAGTTAATTTCAGAAGCAAGTAAAAGGCTAGTCTGAATCTGCTAACACAGATAAGAAAGATTAAGGCTGAAGGTTATTACTGATTCAAAGGCACCCTGTCCCACAGTGAGCTGAAGGAATAAAACAGCTTGGAAGCTTTCACATTATATTGCTACCAAAATAACTACCTTTTCTCAAAAAAGAAAATTGAACCTTGTCCTGTGCATGACTTCAGGAAAGGTGAAACTGCTATGGAGAAAAAGCAGAAGTTAATCTCTTCTCTAAATCTACTAGATGTGCAATTAAGGAAAATACTTGATAGGGAAACCAAGTACAAAAGGATGGTGTGTCCTTAGTGGAAGCTAGAAAGGTGGAAAATTTAGCTTTAAATAAGAAAAAGAATGGAAGAATCTTGCCATGCCAACAGACTAATCTAAAATCAGATTGTACTAAGATGGGCAGTAGGCCAAAACCCATCAATAAGCAAGCAGATGAGTTACTTATATTAACCAAATTGACCTAAGACACTCATTATTTCTTCATAGTGTGAAGTATTTCTTAAACAAGACACTGTGTGACCTTCTATTCAGAGAGGAACAATGCAAGAAAATGCTGGAGTACATAAAATGTGATTAAGAACTGCAAATACATTTTAAGGAAAGTGCTTAAAATGCTCCATTAGTACTGAAAACAGAAGAATAATTGTCTACAGGATCTGTATGTAGAAACTGGAACTAAAATGGTGTTTTGTTTAAAAAATTCCTTATTTTAAAATGTGTGCATAAGAAGCTCTGGTACTATAAAGACAATCTCTGGCAAAGATTAGGTAGAAGCAGAGAGTGTTGACCCCCAGGAGAAGACCTACACTATCTCTGAGAAGTAAAAGCAAATGAAACAAAAAAAATTGCGAACTTGCTATGATTCCAATGCTTCCAAGTATTTTCCTCTCTAAAATAAGCAACTGAGCCATAGTGTAGATTATGGAGAAAAAGAAATATTGTACATGGATAATATACAACATGTCTGGGAAAAGAGGGTATTGTTATCTGGTTATAGCTGACTGCTCAGAAACACACATGCGGCTTTCATCTTCACAGAATCACAGAATGGCTGAGATTGGAAGGCACCACCAGCCCAATTCTGTGCTCAAGCAGGGCTACCTAGAGCCCATTGGCCAGGGCCCTGTCCAGGTAGCTTATGAGTATCTCCAAGGAGGGAGACTCCACAACCTCCCTGGGCAAACTGTGCCAGTGTTCAGAGTAACTGAACACCTGCAGCTTCTGTTGAGTTCAGCTGGAACACTAGCTTAGGATGTGTGGTCATAATTACATGACACACTGCAGTACTGTGCAGACACTGGCCAGAAGCTTTCTGAATTCTTGGTCTAAAATAATTTGTATTATCCTTGTACATTACTACACTGCTGTGGAAAGATTCAGCAAGAAGACCCTCATTAACTTAATTAGGATTAGCTACATCTATGTCCACTGTAAAAGAAAAGTTTAATACCTCTGGAATCAGCACAGCATAAAAAAGCAATGTTTTTATGTACATTCCACCTTCTCTGAAGCAACCTATCAGAACAGTGGGCTTTGCCCCAACACTGGGAAAAAAAAAAAAGAAGGCAAAACCTTCCAAGCCCTCTTAAAAATAAGTTCCTCACAGGCATCATCCTCCCAGACACTTTTCTCCTAGTGGATGACGAGACAGAATATGTAAGACACCTCAAGGTACAGACAAAGTACCTGCTAGCTGTTTCAGTAAGAATTTATTATTAACAGGAATAAGAAACACTTGGCTGGTAGCTCTTATGATGGCAGTTCATGATTTTAAGGCTCACCTTTTTAACTTTGGCTTCCTTCAGTTTCTCCAATGCAAGTTTAATCTTGTCAGCTTTAGCCTGTGCCTCTTGTTCTTCCTGAAAAAACACAAGACATTTAAATGAGGCTAGCAATTTATACTTATTTGGAAAGAGTTTTTTCTTGTTATTTATATCCCGAACATAAGGTTTGTCATGGAAAACTTCATAGTTACAAGGAATTCCCAACTTTCTTTGAGCTAATATCCTGCATCAGCTACAGTTTTAAGTCCAGTACTCCATTGTGTTGCCTGGTCATACAGCTCTTACATGATCTGTTCCTCAAATGCTACAGGAACGCCTGAAAACTGAGCCCTTCTATGTTTCCATATGGGTTACAGCTGATACAAAAGAGAAGATTAAGGAAGATCTAGCCTGAATGAAACAGCATTTTGGATGCAGCTGCTTGTAAGAAAACTCACCTCTTGATGGGGTTAACAGAACTAGAGTTTTTAGAATCTTACTGACAACTTGGCTTGCAATTACATCACTTACAATTTTACCCTGTATGTTAAGTACATTAATTTACTTGAATTATTTCACTTGCCACATATGAGCTCTTACTGCATGCACAGTTACTGGGGGGATCACCTCCTTAAATTGGATGGTATCATGGCTTTTTATTCTAGTAACAGACCCATTCATATTAACATAGACACAGAGCATTCAAGTTCATTTGAGCTTTTGCTGAATGCTATAGCAAGACTCCTAAAAATCTCAGTATCACCCAGCTTTTCTTTTATAAAGCAGCTGTATCAATACCATGCCTCTCTCCTAATATCAGTGAGGTTTGTGATCCAAGATTCAGCTGATGAAAGTTAGGTACCCGTACCAGATGCCAGTGCCTACTGTCACCTCTGTGACTGGTAGATTGTGACTACAGATTGTGACCATTTCTTTTTGTCATCTACTTTCCAGTAGTCTCCTCCAGTCACAAAAGAATTGGAAAAGGACATTTTCTGTACTGTAATCACAGGACATGCACTTGCAAGAAGCTATGTCTAAGTAAGCATTGCTTCCACTTCCTTCTTACAGAGATACCATAGGATCATAGCAATAGAAGAACTAAGAAGGTTATCTTATTTCATCCCAAGCTTTGAGGCAAGTCCAAACATAACTCAAGTACTCCTGACTAACTTGCTGAATTAAACATCTTTTGTTTTGTCACTACTTCCCTGTGACACTATGAACTTTAGGTTGTTAAAAATACAAGGTGAGGTGTGCAACCTGAAAGAGATGGCTTCAAGCATGTTTGCTGTTGTCAAATTCTCCGCTATAAACACCAGACAATCAGTTTAAAAAGTCTTTTTTTATTTTATCTCCACAGGTATGAAAATCTGCAATCTGCATCACCTACCTGAAGGAGAGACAACAACATTAGATCATGTCAGCCATGATTTTGCCTAGCAAAGTTGTGAAAACCTCCAAGGAAAGATTTTTGTGATCTCTCCAGGTCACCTGTTCCAGTGCTACAGCACTGCCTGAAACGGAAAAGGTTTTCCTAATGTCCTTGTTACATGACCTAAGAATTTGGCTCCACCAGCTTCAGTGTTTCTAGTTGGGATATGCACTGCTGTTCCAATGCCAAATACCACTTGCAAAATTAAAAGAACCTGTGAATGCTCAGAACAGGCTTACCTGGGTGAGTGGCTCAGTAGGAGGTGGTGGTGGTGGTGGTGGAAGGTCTAAGTCAGGGTCTGGAGGTGGAGGGGGCAAGTCATCCCCAAACTGTGCAGTAATGGGACCTAATTTAGAATAAATGTCACTATCCAAACCTGTTGAAGGCTGAGTGAGTGTATTCTGCTGGCTGCCAGAAGTTTTCTGGGCTTGTAAAGTTCTCTGTTCAACATCATTTATGTCTGCTACAAGATCAGCCATTAAAGCATCCAGGTCTTTGTCCTCTAGGGCATTTAGGGATTCTGTAAAGAAAAATCACAAAATGTGTCAGAGTGAGTGCAATGCAAACCACTGTTTCCATTTCACTGGAGACTAAATTGCAGAAGGCATGGTTCCTGTAAGATACACGGGTTATGGAAAAGGAAAGAACATTTTAAATGGGTTCAAGAAATAAATGTGTTTTAGAAATAGCCATTAATCTGGTCATACTAAAGTTCAGAGTACAAGGAACTCTATGAATACAAATTAAACAGGACAGGAAGCTTTACTTTCACTGATACAGCCTCTGGCTCTTAAGACATTACCAAACCTGGCCCTGATCCAGCAAAATTTCTGGATACATGCTTGGTGATATGAATTCAAGAAATTCCACTAGCTGCCGTTAAGCCATCTACTTATGATAATAAGTACATACATAAATGCTTAGCAAGTTTTGGTATAGCACAAAACAAATCATGTAATTGAGGCCTAGATCAAGAATATCTTCATATATTACTGCTATTCTACCACTCTAAAATTAACATGAAGCAGAATCAGAGGACTGTAAGACACAGGAAATTGGACGGTATCATTTGTAGCCCATCAGTAATTGTGTGATCAACATCTATGACATACCTCATGTAATATACAGGGTTATGTTCTTTAAGCAAAGAACAAACAAGACAGTCTCTTTTCAAAAGCATCTTATCAACCAAATGTAAATACTGTAACTTTTGCTTTCTGTCTTCTACAATGTCAGGGTACAAGATAAAATCCTAAACTGGAACTTCATACGTGATTTCTTTTTCAGTTGCTTGAACCAGCCATGGTATAAGAGATCCTGTGGAATAACACCTTGCAGGATGATTCAGCTTTCTAGAAGATAATATTCTTTAACCAAGAGATCCAGTGATTTAAATCCCTTTGAAGAATCTAATTTAAAAAAATACCACAAACTGGGAAAGCTTTAAGTGGGGTCCTGGAAAAGGATGGAGAATGCTGAGCAAGATACCAAAAAATGCTGATCGAGTCCAACAAAGAATATGTCATTCATCAGACTAAGTGAATATACCACCAGACTGTCTCGGTTTACCTGTTATACTAATAGAGTATTTTTATAAGCTTTTCTTTTCAGTGGGAAAATTGGCTCTCCAGTTACATGCCTCTTCCCACTTTGCTGGTGGAGACATTAGGTAGATTGAGAGAGTGAACTGATTCTGGGACAAAAACACAGGTTTAAGCCAGCTCAGGCAAATGCAAATGCAAACAACCAGCTCCCAGCAAAACAAAGAAAGAAAAACAAACAAATAAAAACCAAACCAAACAAAAAATAAACAAACTACCTACTACTAAACAAAACCAAAGGGAGCATTCTTTCTTGAAACTCGAATAAATTCCCTCATTTGTTTTGCCACACAGCCCCAGCAAGCAGCTGTACACGCAAAAGCAACAGTACAAACCAGAACGAGAAAAAGCAATGTAAAGTGGAAGTAGTTGAAGCTGATACTTTCATTGGACAAAAATGCTTATGCGGCTCTAACCTCACACTGAGGAACTTCATTTTCTATGAAGTTCAATCTTTACATTAGAAAGGCTGCATTTCAGAAAGTTATTTGGGGGACCTCTCATCTTTATTTTCCTCTGCACTCATTTTCAAGTCTGACACCTATATAAGATTGAGCAATGTTCCCTTAAAAAGAATTGGCCCCTTCAAAGTTTCTTAAATTGAGAGACACAAATATACCTCCCCATCCAGCAGAACATTTTTTGTTTTGTTTTTAATTAAGAATATTTGAAGTTTTTCTTCTCCTTTGTTACCGTGAGGTAGTTTAAACAAGCATAAAAAGCAGAAAGTCCATTCAGCTACTTACCATTTAAATCTTTAAAACCAACTGTAAAGCTAAATTCATTGTTGGACACTTTGGGGGATGGAGGTTGTACAGTCTCCACTCCTAAACTCTGTAAAGGTAGAAGAAAAAAAACAAGGTTATCTGATGACATAACTACTATTACAGATTAACATTTGTAAATCAACCACCTGAATTTGTCTATTGAAATAGATTCTTCTTCAAGCAACAGAATGACATGCACTTGTTTCTGGGATTATGCCTAGATCGGCAAACGAAACAGGGCCAGAACAAGGGTTCAAGCACTGTCCCACTATCATGCCAGGTGTTTATGGTTTGAAATCTTCTCAATACAGTGTTGACCCACGCCAACTGCAGCTCCTGTCAGGCAACCCTCAGGCTTTGTGTGGGGAACAGCAGAGGCTAGGGCTATTTCTAATAGAGACAGTGGATAAAGCCAGATTGGCTTTTAGGGTTTGCTGGGGAGTTCCTCTGGGGGTGAGGTGGATAGGGAGAGTGCTGAAAGAGTTTAGTTGCGTACACACTTGAGCTACAGTGCCATTTCCTCCCAAGTGCTTTATTTACTACTGTTACTATTTAGTAAATGTAACCTAGCTGTTGCTTTATTGTGCTGTTTGCAAAAAAAAGACCCCCAAACACAACAGACAACAAAAGATGCTGCTGTTTGCAATACAAACTGCAAATATGCATAGTTAAATAGATAATTCCTAGTTTGTCACTTGTTGTTTAGGAAGCAGGCTTGGAACCAGTGCTTCACAAGTCAGGAAAAGTGCATACAGTGGAGACAGAAAAAGATACGTTCTCCCTTCCACAATCAGAAAAGTGACATCTTTAATAAACAAACACTGTAGACAGGACTGAAAGTAATTTCAAGGGACAGGACCATGCACCTGTTCTAAGGCAGGTCAGTTATGCCTTGGTGATACCTGAAAAACGCATACCTAACCTGATTTAAAAAGCTTCCTATTAGATAAACTCCGCCATCCCTTCTGGCAACCTGTTCCACTGCTTCGTTACCGAGGCCACTATTCCTCCCATCAAATCTTTCTTGTGATGTTCATCCTATACTTTCTTTGCTGCAGCTGAAGATCATTCCTTGTTGTCCTGCTCTCTGTGGACATAAGGAAAGAAATCTTTCTGCTCTGATGCTGCCTTTGATGTATTTTAAGATTGTTGTAATTCTCTTCTTCTCTAAACAGCCTCCTGCAATCTTTTCTTACAGATTATTTCTTTTCCTTCTCATCACTCCCATTACTTTCCTCAGGATTTTCTCCAGTGATGCAACTTCTCAAAATCCTGTGCTAACACTGGACACAGTTTCCCTGTTGAGGTCTTACCAATGCTGCGCAGAATGGAAGGATTACTTCATCTATCCTACAAGCTATATATCCTTGTTCATACACCCCTGTGAGATGCTTGTCTCCTGGTGCTCAAACTCAATTTGTACCAGAGCATTTACACTTCTTAACAGCTGCCTGAAATAGAAGGGTGTTTTCCATGAAAATTAATGCAAATATTTTTCTTGGCAGCTCTTTTCACCTGTTTCCCACCCAGGATATGCTGGTTTCTTCTGAAGTTATACAGAGCTGGAAATCAAAGCAGTGATAGCTTTAAACACTGTTTCTGGTTTAATACTCACTCTCATCAAAATAGACAATGTATAAATAGGGCAAGAGGAAGAAATTAAGAACACAAGATAGTTCTACAATGCCCACGAAAAAGACAGCGAGAAAGGAAAATGTACTGATGAAACAGACTGTAAGAGCTTACAAGGAACACTCTCATCACTAACCTATCAAGAAGCTGTAGCATCTTAAAGGCCATAAAAGTGGAGGAAAAAAATGAAAAGAAGAAAGTAAATGCAAGGGGAAATTGAACAGAAAACAATAAAATGCTAAGAAAAAAAAAGAAAAGTAGTACATAAAACCAGCCGAAAAGTCCAATTCTAAATTTGAATTTATTTTTCAGCCTTTTTATGCAATGTGAAGGCAATTCTGTGTGTTTCTATAATTTACACTAACTTTAGGAACAGATAGACAAAAAAGAGTGAAAAACTATCCACAGTCTCATTTTGGAAATTTAAGAGTCTAGATGAACTAACAGATGCAAGTCTGTTAACTGAAAGTCTTCAGGCTTTCAGATATGCCTGTCTCCTCTTCCCATACAATACTGAGGTAAGAGGTGATGTCAGCATTTTAGAGAGGAGAAAGAGTCAGTCTCCATCTTAGGACCTTGTCCTACCCAGTACTGAACCTATGAGCAGAGAGAGAAGGGGCTCACTCTCTTACTCTGTTCCCATCACCTGACCTCATGAGAGTGCTGTGTCCAATCTGAGGAGGTAATACTTATGACACATAGTCTTTTGTTGATTTTCAAGGCATAATATTGAAATTAAGCTATCCTAAACCACTCTCCCTTTATATACATATATATATAAAATAAATATGCAAAGTTATAAAAAGCCCTTAAAAAGCAGAAGGGCTACCAAGGGGCAAAGTACTGTGATCTGACTGCTAAGAATGTCAAGTTAAATTTTGGCTTTCAAACAGCTGATGCACAATTTCTGTTCAGTGGCTCAGAACTGTTGGTATTCAGTTTGGCAAGCATTGGGATTCACTAAGATGAAGGACCCCTCAAATCAGAGGCTGTAAGCAATCAAACTCACACAGAATCCAAGACAACAGCTTAAGTGGTTTCAAGAATAATATTATTAAACTACAACAAAGTTACTGACTTTGTGAAAGAAAATTCTCCTTTCATCAGGTTTTGTAGGATGTTTTCCATGACTATAGGTTTAGCAGTAGGCTTGCACTGCAGCAGGGGCAATAATGTCTCTATATTCTTGAATGCTACCCTTGCTTAGCAGCTCAATATTTTGCCATATCTAAAGATTCACTCTTCTGCATATCTTCATAAATGTGGCTTTCATTTCCAAAGTTTACATTTGACATTCAGGCTACATCCCTTTTACCCATGTGTGCAAAGCATTCATTCCTGAAGATTCTCACTCAAACTCTTCCTGTTTTGACAGGATCTTTCAATTTCTTTGGATCAAGTCCAGGAGAATTTAAATTGCTTATTTGTTTGGGTTTTTTTCAAATAAAAAGTCTACAGTGTATCTGTATTTATTCAGAGTGGAGGTACATGAAAAATGTAGAAAAGTCACCTCTTTTCTCTAACACATAACAGCTATTTTTCTCATCTAGATAAAAAACTCCATAATTTACCTGAGTCAGCATGTCCATCTCCCCAAGTAAATTGCTGAACATTTCATCTATATCATCACAGGTTTGCTCCATCTGAAAGAAAAAAAAAAATCACGAACAAGGAATTATCACAAGTTCACTTCAAAGCCAGCAGCAGCCAAACCCAGAGGATATGGAAGGTTCCTTTATACTGTATTTCCAATTAACTTTAGAACAACTGTTCATGACTTGCAAAAAACTCCACTAGTGGGCTAGTGCACAGGACAGGAACAACTCTAATGATCATAAAGCCTGGTAAGAAAGGAAGACCAGCAGGTATCTTGTTCTTCCACCTTATTGCTCTTCATTTAACAGAACATGTTAAGTCATGTAACTATTCCACAGTTAAATAATAAAGGTCACTGAACCACTGAAGTCAGTATCTTTTGCTTGAGAATTATGTGGTAGCATGTCTTTAACATGATAGCTAATACTGGAACAATCTGAGCTGATCTGCCTCCTTTGGACTTGGTCTTTCTGACATCAACATAAGCAAGACTGGTCTGTCCATTTGTCCACTTACCATCTGTGTTAGCTCTGACACCAGAACTCCTGAGGAGTACGTATCTATAGCTTTCAGCAGTCAGGCTCAGACACATCCTATCTGCTTACATTTTTTGTAGCTGGTATAACAAGTCACAGGCAACCCAGAAGTGGACTTTGAACTTTCACAGTTCGCTCAGATCCCAGAAATCAAAGACTTAAAGATTTGGGAACTCGATGGAGTTAAAGACGTCATAATAGGATATGGTTGGCAAGGCTGAGAGTAACCCTAGCCCACTGGTAGATAGATCACAGTTATGTCCATGTAATGGAAGATGTCACACTTGACAAAGTGAATGGAGAGCTAAAGTCACGTTGTCTGCTTCATATCCAGCTGACAACCCCACACTGGATGGCTCACTCTCTCTCTCTGATTCACAGTTAGCCTACAGAAATTTCTATGTAAAATTCCATTTCTGTAGATTCAGCAGTACAGTGGCTGGGTACTACTGAATCTTAATTCATTTATTTGAACCAACAGCTGTGTAGCTTCCTACACACCTGGCACTTGGAGAATCAATTTTCGTGAAAAGGATAGATAAAATGACACTTATTTGATCAGGCAGAGCAAAGTCAGATTTGTTATGTGACAAAAAATGGGAGCTTCAGTTCATACTGACAAGTATCTCATTAGGGCTTAAATAATACTGAATAATTTTACATTTTCCTGTTTTCTTATCAAAGAGAACAAAGTATCTGCTGGGAGAATCTTATCAGCTCTAACCATTTGTATATTTCTGTGGGGTTTTTAAGCACTGGCTAGATCTACCTGCAGGAAAAAGTCTTCATACTGGTGCCTTTAACAAACTGAAATTCTGCTTTATTTTTCCAGAACAGAAATATAAAAATGGAAAGAAAAAAAAAAAAGATACTATTGGTTTACAATGAGGAGACCTCATCAAGAGGAGGAGTAAAACTTGTCTAAAAGGAAAAAAAAAAAAACAAACCCAAACAAAACACTAAGAACCTTCTTCAGGAGTGAACAAAAAAAAAGGGAGGATAGGGAGGCAGAGAAGCGAATATTAGATTATTCAGTATTTTCACCAAATCACAGGATCTTTAGGTTCTAGTAAATTTAGAGCTTCTTTCTTTGCAATTACATGACATTATGAATCTTCAGACACATTTAATCCATAAGGAAAACAATGTAATCTTATAAAAAAAGAAATGTGCAAGGAATTCTGTAAGAACTTCCAGTGTAAATTGGAGCTGAATTTGTCACTGATGCCTTTCCCTTATCAATTCAAATAAATAATATTTAATACTAGGGTTTGTTTTGTTTTGTTTTGTTTTACATTAGGCTCATAGGAGAAGGGAGAAGGCCTGAGCATATGTTCTGAGAAGGAAATATGTGTCACTTTCAATGAACAGACATCCATCATCACCACCAGGCTGACAAAGCCAGGTTGTCACCAAGACATTGCCCCTGCCGGTACCTTTCTTTTATCTTAATTTTTTACTGATTGCATTCAGGAAGACAAAATTAACATCACAATCAGCAAAAACCCTGGAAATATTCTTATGTTAAAACACACTGAATGATCTCTTAAACTGATATGAGAACCCTGCAAATTCATCACGGATTTTTATAAGAGCTAGAAAAGCTTGACAAAAGACAGTAAATCGAGTCACCAAAATGCAGAACTGCAAAAGAGTATCTGTCCAGTTTCCTCTTCTTTGACTCCTCTCCACAGTAACTTCTGTTTCTTTTATTTGATTGCCACAGAAGGAACAAACAGACAAGGCAGGATACAGATTTTTGAACTATCCCATTCACAGAAGATGTTGCTGCATTTTAGACCATCAAATTCTTTTGACTTTTATAAATAACCTTGAACTTATTCAAACTAGAAACTCAAAGTGAAACCTACGGGTGTATGAGCTATCGTTAACAAAAAACGGGGAAAGATTTATCAAAGTCCCCAGAAGAATATCAAGTTTCATACTCAGTTCTCCTCTATATCCACTAAAGAGTAACTTGTCTGTCAGGTTATTCTGTATATAGTACTAATACTGGTAACTCTTAAAATCACTAACAACTACAATACATTGAAGAGAACAAAAAGTACAGTACCTTTACAGTAAGTTTCTCATGTTATTCATAAGATTGAAATCACAAAATATTCAGAATTAAAATAAAAAGAGGAAATTGTGGTTGTCAAGAATAAGCATGCTAAGCAGGGGCTTGTGGGAAGGCATACATGTGAAATCTAACCTATTTTAAAAGTGACTGGTTTTCAAACTGATTTTTTTTTTCTAGACCACATTTTGAAGTAACACCAAGCATACAGGCAAAGGTATTTCCTTGACTTTTATTTCCAACCAAATTTCACATTCTCAAATCTGCAGTGAGATCTCAGGAAAAACTTTTTTTTTCCCCTCTTAAAAAATACTCCCACCTTTCTTATAGTATATATCTAATGGGTGAGGGCATTTTCTCTTCAGCTTGCTATTCTTACCACAAAGCCTCACTATTTAGTTTACACATATTAAACCCTCACAGGTTTATATGATACATACTCATACATCGACTCACTGTATTTTGACTTATCAATGCATTTATTCACTCCACCATTTACCAGAACTCCCCCAGACCTCCTAGACCTATTGGGTTTTTGCCTTTTCAATTTCAGATTTAGCAGCCTCTTTACTGATAAAAATAATTTAAATCTAAATCAAGATGGGAATAACAAAACCCTTTATTTTACTGTATCTTTGTACTTCTAACATCTTTGCATGTTAGCTCACCTGATTAAAAAAAAAGTGGTTTCTGTGTATTTGTTCTTACTTCTCCTTACCTGCTCGAGTCTGCCTTTTATGGTGTCTGTCTTTTCTCTGTCACATGATTTGTTGTAATTTCCAAAGACCTACTGCAACCATTCAGGTGCTCTGTGAGGGGGTTTCCAACCATTTTGTTTTCACAAGAACCAGCCCTCCTGCCCTGGATGACAGTACAAAACTCCTGTGCACTGGATTCCTAAACTTGGCAACAGACCTGCACAAAAACTTCTTCCCTCTTCTAAATATCTATTCCCTATATACCCTTATTTTGAAATTGAGACGTAAATCTATACATTCTTTGAGCTATGTGCTGGGAAGCTGGAGTGAAGTTATCTCGCTTCAAAACCCAGCAAAATTTGGCAGATGCACAGAAAGCAAGCTAGCCTACAGGGATGGATCCATACACTCCCTGGTCCAACTTGCTGCGTGTGCATGAGCAATGTACTTTGCTGATAGTGAACAACACTGTTTTCCCATGGGGATGGTCCAGTACTCAAGGGCAACAAAGAAAAATACTGAGAAATTTCTTGCTCAGATGCAAGAATGGAGAAACAGTCCTTGAACTCAGTCTCAAGATGCACAATCTCACTAGGGTTAAGTACAACTTCACCTGTGTTATTTAGTGTCATCCACTGACAGGTGAAGCAGCATCACCTTTCCTTCTATCATTAAAATCAGGATGCGATTTTTGCATGGTTACATACATTTTTATTTGTTAAGATACTAGAGAGAATAATAGAACAACTTTTTTTTAAGAATGAAGAAAGTTTTGTGATTTGCACGCTGACATAAGACAACACAGCACTATGTCTATGACAATACGTACAAAATAGAATTGTTTGGCAGAATCATTATCACTTGGCAGGAAGCTAACAGAAGGAGTAGTAAAAAAATGGCACAATATTCACCCTGCTTAAAAAGAAATGATGAAAAGCTGACATGGAGATCATATGGTACAGCTCAAAAACCCAAGCATGCACCAAGCAGATTTTGAACTGTTACAATTTGATAGCCTTGAGAGTTAGTCAAAGACAGTCCCTTTCAACAGGAAGAGTGGTCTAAGTCACATGGTAACAAGGTTTCTGCACTTGCAATTTGAAAACAAGCTCAAAGCGCTTGTGCAATACTGAACAGGAAACGCCAACGGTATCGCACATGAGATTACCATCTCTGCAACTCAGTCTCAGTTGAGTTGATGCAGTTTAATCAACCTAAGGGCTACAAACAAAAAAGTAATGAGGAACAGCACAGTATCAGTAGAACAAAGACATACAGCAGAATGCATTGCTGTTATTCTTAAAAATTCAACGCATTGTTGTTATTCTTAAACCGTTACATATGCATCTAGCAAGGGTAAAAATGCATGAAGTACATTTTTACAAATCACACAGAAAGATCAAAAGCACACCCTCACCTCCTAGTCCCTGCACTACAGTGCGTAAGTGGTGGAACACCAAGTCCACCAAAACAAACACTACCTGTTTGACTATCCAGGTGACCCCTACCAGCACTGTAACTTTCTGCTAACGCTTCATGCTTAAATGCTTCCTGGGGTGGAACGAAGAAATCTTTACAATTTTTTACAATGATTACATCACTTAAATCAGAGATCTACCCTTACCTACAGCAGGCTATGCAAAATAGATCATCCCATATCAAAGGCACCAAAAAAAAAGAAGATAATGAGGAAAGAGGGATGATAGTGACAGAAGCCCCACCATAAAGAGCAAAGCTGGAAAGAGGGTAACAGCAAACAGAAGTGAAAGTAGTGTGATAAAAAAATGCATCAAAACCTAAAGGAAAGCTACTGAGGCATCATTTTGTCCTAGTTTGTAACTCAAAACCAATGGGATAGTAAATGAAACTAAAAGTCTGCACAACTGTTCCAGGGACATGTGCACAGCGTAACTGTAAAGCACATCATCAAAACTGGCGAGTTAGCAAGTTGAGGAATTGGTTTTCTCTACAAGCAGTTATAGCTAGAAGTGTTAGCATTTCAGAGTTTCTGTAAAGGCTGATAAACTTCATGTTTCAAGACCTAAAACAAAGGCTTCACCAATTTGAACTGGTATAACGTTTTTATGATAGGTTAGACCATGCTTTCCAGCAGAGGATTTCTGTACCGACTTCTGAAGCACATGATACTAGCCCCTGTTGGAGACAACCTGCTGGCCCAATTGACAGCGAGTCTAAAATAGATCTAACTAGGTTTCTTACAGTGATTTTAGATGTCAAGAAAAACTCTAGCTACCCAAATATCTCATATACGTAAGTGGTAGCCAGCTATTTCATCATGTCTAGTAAAAATTCCTTAACAGACACTCAGGTAAATTTTTATGAAATAGAATACAAGAGAACATCTATCTCTGCAGAATTCAGTCTAGAAGAATAATCCAAATGGTTACTAACTCCAGCAGATGCTGAAAAAGGAAACTGAAGTTTTGGAGTGATAACGTAGAAATGGCAACTGCTCCCAAGCTTTCAAAATCACAATCAGATTTGGCCATTAGTATGCTGACTTTTCTTTTTCTTACTTATATCACATGACCCTGTAACTGTCTTCTGTTTTAATACTAACTCATATTTTGGAAAGGATGGATCAAAAGCAATTAGAATGCTTCCAGCTCTGTACTTACCTAACATTGGTAAGCGCGGCATTTTCCAAGAAAAAACTTGCACATATAGATAACTCTGAAAGCAGTTTCTTACTCATATTCCCTATTCTTCTGGGAAATCTGGTGTGCCAATGGCTGTTGGTTTATCTGTAGTTGAAATTACATTGCACTCTTATCTCAGTGATGGGTGTGACGTGTCATAGCTCTACTCATGGTGGAATAAAAGAAGCACACTAAGACACTAGGAGCTGCAGTAAGACTGATAAAACTGCAAAGTATCCTTCCTAGTTTAAAAGTAAGTCACATACAGCTCTGTATTAAAATAAAAACAGGAGATAAATGTAATCATGTGAGAGAATCCTTTTCTAATGTTAACCTGGAGCACTAGAGCATCTTCAGGTGACCACGCCACAAAAAAAAACAAACAACCCAAACCAACACTTCTAGAGTTTTCCATTGATTGCTCCAGACACATTTTTACATACACTATGGAACTGACTGCACAGAAATTGTAACTATGCCATTTATACAATTAAACCTCTTGAAATCTCATTCTCTTTTTTTTTCTGGAAATTCACAGGGAACTCGCATTACAGGAACAAGCCTGCAGTTAGAACCAAATTTAGGAGAAGTCTTTATTAGTCCAAAAGACACAGGTTTCATAAACCTGAAAGCTACACTGCTGCACTTTAATGATGACAGCAGTTGTATTTTACCCTTATTTTGCCAAGATGATGATAATTTAAACACCACAGGAACTTCCATGCATGAATGCACCAACAGAGCACAAGTACACCAACATCTTTTTAGTGTTATATATTTGAGTACTTAATTTTCCACTGAAGAGAGAGAAAGAGAGTTTTAGTGTGCTTGTAAAGCACCATGGGACACAGTCTGAGGCTGTTCTTCAGATGACGCTGCCACAGCATTCACCTCCTCTGTGCTCTCCAGCCTTCCCCTCTCCTCCATACACTGCCCCAAACACATACTCTCTTCTTTATCTCACCTACTGAGAGTGGCATTTGGGAGAAGCAGCTGTGGGTCCTGTTCTTTGGGTGAGGTGGGATAGCAAGATTATCAAATGATCCCAGAGGCTTGGGTGAGAAAGGCTGAGAGGAACAGGGGACTATCTAAAAGCTATCCACAGTATGTCAGGAGGAAATTACTCAAGACCAGAAGAAGTGGAGAGCAAAGGGCTCTTGTGCTGAAATGAGAGACAACAGGAAAAATATTTAACCAGTGCCAAGCAGCATATGCTATGGCTATAGTGTAGACTGATATGGTACGCAAGATGGGTGCAAAACAGCTCATTCACCAACCTCTTCTCCAAAGTCATTTTCAGGCACAGACAGAATCTAGATCCTGGGCTCCAGAAAATGTATCCCACATGAATTTGAGCTGCTGAGGACTGAGTGTTAAAGCACCTTACACAAGGAGAAAAAAAAGAAACCCCATTGTAAAGCACAATCTCAGGGAGAAGAAAGCTGGAGAGCAATTTCTATACTTCCCAGAATTTCACCTTGCAGCCTCCTGTCAGCTCCTGTCAGCTTCCATGGAACTCAAAAGCAGTGCCACTTCTGCTTATTTTACATAACATACTCTGAGCAGACAACATGCTTCAGTCTACAAACATTACAAAAATACCATATGGCTACAGACTTGGACAGCTTTTTCCTTTGTCACAAAATTATTTACTGCAGAATGGTCCAGTCTGGGGACTTCCTCAGAATGAGCCATAGAGGTAGCACGAACTCTCTATGTAGAATGAAATTGTAAGAGGAGGCATATTTTAAGTCCTGTGTCTTCACACAAATTTGTAGAAAAACAATTTCCTATTCTGTGCCAGATTACTGGCACACAGGAACAAGATCTCCATTCCCTCATCTTACCTTCTCCTGGCCAATGCAGAAAGCTGCATGTAAGTGTGTCCCCTGAGCTGGATTCACCTCATGAACCACCAGATGATTTAGGCTCATCTGCCTTGTGTTGATAATGCAACTACTTCAGCTCTACTAAGGTATAAACAACTGTAGACATCAAGTTTACCAGAAAATATGAATCTCAGTTCTAGATCCCTCCCACTCCCTGCCTTGGTGGGAAAGAAAAATAGTGAGAGAGTAATGTAAGTCTGAGTAGCACAAATTTGTTCTGTTTCCACATTCCTTCTTACAATCTGTAGTTTGCTCATGTTGGTGTAATGTTTTCCTTCCTATTTTTTGCAGTTACCCAACATCACTGTACGGAACTTACATGACAAGACACTGCCTGGGCCTTAAAAAACCTGACAGCAATTAATAGTGCAATTATCACTAATTTTTTTATCCAACAGAATGCTCAGCTGAACTGCACCCTGCAATACATAAGATGGGCTGTAACCATTTCATTCCCATTTGCTGTTTCTGAACTATTCCCAGAATTCCCTTACCCACAGGTCACTTAGCTATGGGAAGTAGGTATTGTGGCTCTCTAATAAATGAAAATTTTTGTATTTAGCTTCACAACCCATAAGGTAGGCTGATCTCACATGAACATTGTCTAACCAGCATAAACTGATAGACCAGGAAGCCCACCGATTAGACAGGAAAACATACAGGGTCCACAATGGGAGAAAATCCTTTCCCTTCCCAATTGCCTATAAAATCAAGAGATATTAACTGTGGAATAATTAAAATAATAGCACAAGCTTAGGAAGAAATAAAAAGGAATGAAAAGTTACAGTACAAAATTTAAATGCAGGAGCTGCTACATTGACTAGTCAAAGGCTCATCTTTTCCAGTATTCACTCCCTCCCCCAATATGTAAGATATGCTATAAGGATCCATGACAGAACTGTCTATACAAACAAATAACTTATTCCTAAACAGCAGTCATTGGCAAAAAACTTTCAGACACCACCTTATCTCTTATAATTACATGTTGTTACTACTGCCAGAAATGTTTAAGACAGGGCACACATGGTATGGAAATGGAAGACTGAAAGCAGAAAAGATAAGTGTAAAATGATCTACTAACAGAGAAGAGTGAAGGAAAAGGGTGAAAACAAATCTGTAAAAAAATGTATTGAACCCATCTGTTTGTTTCATACAGTTTGTGTATTAAAGACAAATGTAACAAGTAATGCTTTAATACGAACTTAGAGGTATTTCTCCACAGTACAGTGCTCAGTACCATAGTGAGTGGTAGAAAAATCAAATTAAGACCCTTTTTATAAACCTTTTGCTCAGCTGCAATACTGGCTGAAAAGCCAGACACAATTTCAAGGCCCATTATTAATTTTCCACCTAGAAAAGCTGTTTCTTTCATTCTATATAACGCACAGCGATCACAAACAGCTATAAACAGTGGGTTTCAGGTGAAGATCTGTAAGGAAAGTGGAAGCCTGAAGTCACCACAGATGGGTGTTACACTGCAATGGCTGTGGCTGCTTTGCCACAGCCCAAACAAGCCCCGAACCACACAAAGGAAACAGTTATGGGAAGAAAATGCAACAACGGGAGAAGAACCTTGTGACATTTCTGGTGTAATTCTTCCACTTCTGTAAGGTTTTCCATGAGAAGGAAATGCCATTACCTCCCTCTATATTTTTCCTTATCAAGTGGAGGAGGGATGGAATGACTGATCTGGTCAGAGACAACAACTCCATCATGACACAGGGAAGACAAAGGAGGTCAACCTAGATATGAAAAGCTTTGCTGAATTTCATGGAAAAACATGGTCCCCATAGGACAAAACTGCAGTTAAGTTTATGCTGAATACCTTCCCAGCACTGGCACCCCAAAACACTGGCTCATGTTTATTTGCTCTCTCAACCATTAGGTCTGCTGTCTTCCTCTCAGTCCTGAAGATGTGGTCATCATAATACAAAACTAAGCTGTAACCACAAGTATTTGGGAATGTTATCTGTGTTCTTTTTTTTAGTGCATTTTCTCACTTGCTCAGAGTTATTTCAGCAACATAGGCCCTCCAAGACACATGTACGGCAGATCCTCCAAATACAAGATTTAATCAAAAAGCACTGAAACCAGTAATGTAGGCTTAACTGTTATTTAATTGATTATTTTTTTACATTTGCAATCAAAGACAAAAACCACATAAACTTTCAAAAATGCCTTTTTGGGCTGATATATCCTCCTTACGCTGGTGCTTCAAGGAAATTCTCATATGAAGTGAGAAGGGGGCTTCTAGTTCAGTTAGGGAATACTAGAAAATCTTCAAAAGTACATCAAAACTTTGCTCTGAGGTGGAAAAAATTAACTATGTCTGCAGTCCAGTTTACCTGTCAATGCAGTGACAGTATCAAAACTAAGGCCACTGAGGAGCAAGTTTAAATTTGCTGCCTATATGGACTTGATGCCAGCAGGTTAAGTGACAGTACTGTAGAACATGCCTGCTCCCTTGGTGAGGTGCCTTCCAGGCAGACACATTATTTTGCCTAAAACTGGGGACTCAGAAAGTCATTTGCAATTTTTATCAACCAAAGCATCAGGTGAGTGCCTTCATGATTTTAGCTCCTAGCTGTTCTCTCCATGCTTGATGGACTAGCCATGCTGCTAGCAGCAGATCTGCTCCCCGTACATCCCCACTGTCTTTGATAGGTGTAGGTACAATGGCAAGATTCTCAACATATTTTTTATTAAAAAACTTGGCTCGTCTGAGGACAACTGAGAACCTTCCAGTTTTAGTGATATCGGTCATGTAGGGTCTGTCCATCACTGACAGCAGATAGACAGGGAGTTTCATCCTTTAATATCAGCATTACATGTCACACTTTTACATGCCCTGCTTTAGATTATAAGCAAACAGAGAGTAAAAGTAAAAGCAGAAATGGACTGAGGAGACACGTCCCATGCAAAATTTCTATCAGAAATATCTCTGTATGTAGTCCTCAAAAGACCACCATAGAAAAATTTTGTTACTGAACCTTCTCTTCTTCTGGGATTCCTAATACATCTACTCCCTAAATGTAGCCGTAATTTATTTGAGCCTAAATTCATGGCATGTTGGATCAATGGTCAACAAGAAGGAACAGTGCTGTGTGCCGGCTGACATGGCCTCTGGTAGCGAAAAATTCTGAGAGCAATTAGCTAGCCACAGGTCTAAAAGGTCACTCTATTGGAAGAAAGGCTTTGAAACTAATGACAGATTTGAACTTTTTAAAGTCCTTCTCAAACTAGTTTGTGAACTCTCACATTAAAGTTGTAAGTCAGATCAAAGTCATGTGCGTTACCTTTTCAGTTGCAGCCCAGAAGCAATGCTATAAATTAATAGAGGGGTGATGAGGAACACATGTTCATGGTTCCTCATGCAGATGCTCAAAAGTCTTCTACAGAAACTGAAGAACATGGCACCCTAGCTTCTTTCTTTCACAGTACAACAAACTATCTTCTATACTGGCAGTTGTACTGTTAATGTCTAGGGTAGCCATGAATCAGTAGGCTAGATGATAAGGAATGCTGCCTAAAATCCCTCATTTTCCAAAAGCATTTTTATGGTATCATAGATCACTCCTCATCATGAAAAGGCATATGGTGGAGTTTCTATGGCATCTGCATCTGACCTGGTCATCCCAGGCTCTTTTTAGTCAATAAAGGAAAAGAAAGGCAATTTTATAGAGCATAATTCATGGTAGCTGTCTAAAACTGGGCACCTGAATCAAGATTTAGCAGTATCTATTTCTCTCTGTTGATTGTAAAGGTGACTCAGAACCTCAGGTGACTGACTAAAATACTGATGTCTAAAGTTGGCTGAAGAGGATCCTGCCTATAAAGTCCAACAAGTGCTTTTGAACATCCACATGGATGGATGCAAGTTAGCACTGTCACTAGACAACTTCCAAAACAAACAACCTAAAGCTTCTGTATCACTGCAGGCAAATTAGAAGTTGCCTTTCACTTTCACCCCAGATCAGCACCTGACCATGATGATGACTTCATTATCACAGCAGGTCAGATGGGCCTACAACAAAACAAGTCCAGACATACTGAAATGAAAGGTGAAAAAAAGGTCTGTAGGAAAGGAAAACACATGTAGTTTGCAGAGACAGCAGGAAAGGACAGAGCCTTTGGTATTTGAATAATACACAGGAAAACCACATCCAGCTACATTCCTGTAAAGCCATCTCTGAAACACAGACATTCTTTCAAGAAAATCCACATTCCCAGATCTTCTTCTCAAAGGACAGATGTTCATGAGGCTGCAGTCAAGACAGCTCCTCTCTTGAAAAAGGCACCAGCTCCTCTCAGCTCCAGCAGTACTCCAGACTGGTAGTTTTCCCAACATTTTGTAGGGCTCAAGAGATGCAATAGCTGATTTCTCCATTCACAGGTTACGCAAGTCCCACCTCTCCCTCCACCACATACTGCATACCAAGAGAAGGAAAGCTTTCTGCCTCTTGTTCCTCTCATTGCTGTAAGATATTTCTTCTGGGAGGAGAGGTGAGACACAGCAAAAGCAAAATCTTGGTGGGTTGGGTAAATTCTTTACTACCTCAGAAATCTCAGGCTGCAGGAACGAGTTAAGCTGTTACAACATCCAGCAGACCCCTCTATTCATACCGTCGCCACTTTTGTGCAAATTGTTACCCTCCCAAACCTGTCTCTAAAGCTTCATAAAATAAAAAAGCTCAAGTTTACAGCCTGATTCACAGGTGCACGAGCTACAGCATGTGATCTAGTAGACACTAGTCAAATATAGTGAGAATCAGAGTTTTGATCTGTAAAAATCAAACTGAGCTGGAATTAATACAATTGGTAACAAAACAAACCAGCACTTCAAAGGTATCATGTCCTGCTTGAACATACTACATATTAAATAATTGAGAAATTTTAGCATGAACAATTAAAACACAATTTACTCAATAACGACTTTAAACTTGCAGTCATATTTGCCTCCAAACACCAGAAGAGTCTGAGTACCCACAAGAAGGCATTTAAAGAATAAAGAGAAGACACCGTCAGTGACTGAAAGTACCCTTCCAGAAACAGTACATTTTTCCAGCTACATGTACTCCCAGATGGATCGGAATTCTCCAAGAATATAAAACAAGGATCACTCAGCTATCTGTAATGATCCATTGATTAAACCTCCCAAAGACATTTGCGTATTTCAATGCATATTTCAACCCAAATTATCTCAATTTTTAAGCAATGCTTGCACAAAGCATGAAGTACAAATAAATGCAATTGTCTCCTTAGAAAGCCCACAGGGGAAAACAGACCTGAAGAGGTTCAGCAAAAAGCTAAACATTCTGTTATAAACAGTTTTAACCTAAATTGATGTTCCTTACAAAGCTGCTAGAAATGCAAACAAAACCCAAACAAAATGCAAACATAAAACAAACAAAACCCAAACAAAACCAACCAAACAAAAAACCAACCAAACAAAAAACCAACCAAACAAACAAAAGCCCAACAACCACTTTTGTAGAGTTTATGAAGACAAATTAGTAGGAGCCTACACAGGTGGAGCAGGTCACCTAGTATAGCCGTTTGCAGCACTGGGGCTTACTTCTTTGTGTCTGATGAAACAGATATACTAAATTGATACCTGATAACACTGCATTTACACTACTGTCGTGCAGCGCAAGATAGGTAAACAGTGACATTAACAGAGTCATATGTGAAACTAGTATTTTTTAGAAGCAAGTCAGGAACAGATGACAAAACATGTATGTCGTGTAATTCACAAAGGGGAACTAGAACCAAAGAAGAAAAATGACTGCCAAATTCCTTCAAACAGAAGTACTGAGGGGTGAAGTCAAGCTTGAGACATGCTAATCACAGAATCAGAGTAATCTGACGCAGGAAAAGACCTCACAAAGTCAAGCTGTCTATCTCAGTCTGGTGGCATATTTTGTTTGTATGCTGTATTCCTGTACCCAAATTTTTATTGACAGTTGAGACAGGCTAGATGATATGCTGCCTAAAAGACCCTACTAGATCCAACTTCCCAGTGTGACAATGAATGGATTTAATAACTTCTCCTTGATGCACAAGGGACTGAAAAACTACCCCAAACTTGTGGAGACGGTATTTATGTTACTTCTGCATGGTATGCAGATGAGGGTGTCATGAAGGATGTGCCTTCTCAAAGTCAGGAGACACGTCTATTTCTTCCCTAAACCATGTGGCTATGTACACCACCAACAGTGAGATGTAAATCTCGTTCCTGGGAAGCCTGGACTGGCTGCTTTGGCATAGCCACACCACCTTCTTACATGCTTAGTTTAAGACGGATGGATTAGCACATTCACATGGTGTACTTCTGCCCACTCATGCCAGGCCTCTTGGTCTGCAGTTTCTCCTGCCTGCATTCACTTTTCCAAAGCAGCACCTAAAACAGGACACTGTGCGTCCACCGGCATCCCACCTGCCTCACGACGCTGCAGGGAAGCTTTTGCAATCCTTGCAAATGACCAGTCTCCTACCCGCCCCCTCTGGGTCTGGACACAGCGAAGGTCTGACTCATGTTAACCCTACCGAACAGAACAACCAACGCACCAGCACCGCAAGATCCCACTTCTGCCCAGCGAGGCCACATTTGCCGTCGGAAGGGTCCCTGTCCCGTGGAGGGAAGCCCGTGTGTAAGAGCTGGCGTCCGGGCGGCATGGCGGGGGCTGCCAGGCTCCCTTCTGCGGGCACCCGCATTGCCCGCCCCGGGCTGCCGCGCTTCAGAGGCACCGCCGTATTCACCGGCTTCACTTCCTACCCCATACACCACGCCGTAGCCGGGCGCCTCACGCTACCCGCGGCGGCCGCACGTCCGCCGTCCGACCCCGTCGGGGTCCCGACCTAGCGCTGGGAGCTCTTGGTGGTCCACTTAATCCCTCCCTGCCCCGTTTACCTCGGCTGGCGGGCGTCGGAGCCGCCGGCTCCCGAAGGCGCTGAGAGCGGGACAGCTGTGCAGCACCCCTCCGAATCAGGACCTCACCCGCCCTCTGCCTAGGGGGAAGTGGGGCCGCCCCGCAGGCTGCCGGGCGCCCTGGGGCGGCCACCTCCTCGGGAGCCGCCCTGGTGCACGCAGCACCGCCCTCCGCCATCGGCCCCGAGTCCTGGTCTTCGGGCCATGAGGCTCGCTGTGGAAAGGCCACCTCATCACTGGAGCCTTAGGGGCAGCGGGGATGCCCACAGAATGGAGCCCGAAAGTCGCCCTGTGAGGGCTTGGAGCCCAAGCGAAGAGGCTGTAGCCGATGTCGGGGCAGTAGCCTCCCGCGGAGAGCTCCAGGCAGGCCTGAGCAGCTCAGCGCGGCTCCCTCCCTTCCTCTGCTGCAGCCTCTCCGGGGTCGCCTCAGTCGGGCCGGGTAACTTTCGGCTGGTCAGCGCGGCAGATATTCTCTAGTTTTCGGACAGAAATGTGTTTCTTTCCCTATTCCGTTTAAGCGACCATATTTCTTTTAAATAGTGCTGCCACATGGCAGCAAATAGCTTTTATGGCATTTTCGCATAATTTTGTAGCATTGCAAAGTGCTGCTCTGAAGCACACTTATATTTTATTCACCGGGTAGAAATAATTCATAAATTTATAAATCATATAAAAACACAGGATAAAAGCAAACCACAAAGGTTTCCATCTGAAGTTAAAAAGAAAAACATTACTTAGAAAATTCCATTAACCTTGGTGAGGTTAACGTCACCAAGTTAAAAAGATGAGCTTCCAAGTGATGCAGGCGGCATGCAAGTAGACCCATCTCTTGGTTTAAACTCCTATTTTCATTGCCTATAACTTTCCCAAACCAATGCTTTTAGCTAATTTTTTCTTACGTTATCTAAGGCAATGACAAGACTTCGTGTAGCAAACAAGGGTGAAGATGTCATCATCCCCTACTTCTGTTACTTAAGTTTAGAAAAGTCATCAGGTAGTTCAGCTTAATCTTGTGTTTACTGGCAATTTATATTAGAAGTCCAGGTCTTGCTCCAAAGCAACCAAGAAGTACCATGTTCTGTTCCTCCAGCACTGCTGGAGATAATGTAATTATAGCAGATGAAGCATTTTAAATTACCACCATGTTCTGCACAGAGAATTTTTCAATGCTTTAAGGGGTAATTGCTTTGAAATATTCCAGCTGAGACAGCTCAGCCATGTTTAAGGAGGCATTTGGTGAATAATGCACTGTTCTGCTCATGTTATTTAAAAAGCCCAAGTTATTTCACTGAGAAGCTGGCTAAAATTCATCAGAGTTTGCTGAGGTCAGAACTGCACCTTTGGCCAGGCACATGAAAATGCATCTAAATTTAACAAGCAACCTAGGATCTGAAAAATCATGCACATATTTAATAGACAGTTATTAGTTCAGCAGCTTGGGAGTCTGAGAGTCCATGGATTTTGCATATTCCCTTTGCTCACTTTCTTTGCAGTTGCTCTTTTTGGCTTCTGGCGTCATTATGGTGCCAAGGAAAGAAGTAATTCTAAATGATTGATTTGCAATTATTATTATTTTTTAATAATCCCAAAGTCAACTTTGAAATCAGCACTTTGCAGTGAGCTCTGTATATGTATTAATATTTGATGATGCATTTTGTTGCCAAAAGGTGTTTTTTCCACTTCTATGTGACCCATCAGTAACATAGCCACACCCTGGTTGCTCTCCTGGTTTCCCACTTATTTTGTTATTGTTGAAATACATTGTGAAGATATTTGTTATGATAATGTGGAAAACCTCTTTTCTGCTTGTGCAAATAAGCCTTTGTTTTCTGTGTATCTGGGTTTGTTCCTGCCCTCTCCAAGTAGCCTGAAGTAAGGCTCAGAAAGTTGAATGTCTGTTTTCCAGCTCTCCTTCTACTTAGCTGGAACAGATGGGCATCATTGTAAGAACAGTGAAGATGAGAACCACACATCTCTAGAAAGCAAGGAGAAAATCATAGAAACCACAGAAAATCTTGACTGCTATCTGAAAAGTTTTAGGGCTGTGTTTAGGAGCATGAACACTGTGCTCCAGTGGGATGGGTGGGGGCCATCGTATTATTCAGAAGGAAGAAATGTGATGAGGGAAACATTGCAGCAGATAGGGACTTGATTAACACTGTGTGTCCTGATGTTAGAGGGAGGCTTAGTCTGTTGCAAGAGCATGTGGAAATGCATAATGCTTCCTAACTTGTTTTCTGGTCTCAGCTAAAATGAGTATGCAGCAGAACCATCCCCCAGTTCTGCCCTTCTCCAAAAGCACTGCTTTCTAAGGGAAAGAAGAGACACGCACCCCACCCACGTTACAATTGTGTGTGTCACAGCAGTTGCATGACTGAAAATCTAATGCATGCAATTACAAATCATTCTTTTCCTTTTCTTATCATGGGAACATAGATCACTGGGTAGATATGCTGTCATTATACACCCTCAGCTGGGGACAGGGGACAGGGAGGTGGGGGTGGGGAAGCTTTGTTAACCTCCGCAGCCCTTGTGGGTTACATCTCATTGTAATGTCAGTTCCTCTAAAGCAGCAGATAATTTAAAGCAGAACATCTGTTTTTGAAAGGGAACAAATAGATGCATTTCTAGTGTCAGTAAACTAGCACTTCATTAAAGAAAAAAGGTGATGTCTTACCATAAATGCACTCCCTTAAGTTTCTTTGACATCACTTTAGGCACTGATAATGTCATGATTTTAGAGACTGACCTTCATTTTTGCTACAGGGTATGACACTACACTGACTAGGATCTTACCTGCCCAGAGTAATGCAGTATCAACCCATAGCCCTCAGCATTACAAATGGAAAGGCTGCAGGTACGTAAAATATTGGCAAGCCATTGTGCCACTGGCCAACAGTAAAAAAAGAAAAGAGAGGAGAGGAGAGGAGAGGAGAGGGGAGGGGAGGGGAGGGGAGGGGAGGGGAGGGGAGGGGAGGGGAGGGAGGGGAGGGGAGGGGAGAGGAAAAGAAAAGAGAAAAGAGAAAGAAGAAGAGAAGAGAGAAAAGAAAAAAAGAAAACTATCAGTGTATTAATTAGATATTTTGTCATGGCAAAACACATAAAATACAATTGAAAGGTTTATTTTGTTGTTTAAACAGAACAACTACCAGAATGACAGAGTGAAGGTTTTGATCATAGAGGACAAAGGCATAGATACAAGATACAAAATGAGATAGAAATCCATCAGTTTAAGGCAAGTGATATCTAAAAGATAGAGTATCCTTTTTCAAGTAGTACACTGCAGACACTGAAGATCTTTGGTACAGCGACTGGATGATCCTCTGGGGTACACCAGGTAATTTATTTCACCAGGAGACTGTTTTTTCAAGAAACCTTAAAGAGGTTGCCATTAGTGTGAAGCGAATCACAGCACCGCATCAGACTACGATGTCAGGGCATTCTGGAAAAATTTGTATCTCAGTTTGGCATCTTCCTAGATGATAAGTACAAAAGCAGAAACTATAGGAACAAGCAAGTAGCAACTATAGGTTTTATGTTCTTCCAATAAGAATTAATTTTATTTAAGCTTAGGGTTTTTTTTTAGTATTCCTTTGTGAGTGTGCAATCCTGTGGAAGACCTGTAAACTATAAAACTTCCTGTGAGAAAGGTGGAAAGTTCTCCTTTGGGAGCTTATATGGAAGAAACTACCAAAACCAGCTTTTGGAAAATCACAGTAAACTAATTTTAAGTTCAACTGCTTTGAATACAGAAGCTAGTTAATAAGCACATCACATATAATTCTTTAAAAACAAATGAAGAAGCTAAAACTGAACGTCCTGAACAGCAGGTATATAGCCAGATCAATTTCCTTCTGCCCATCTATGCTTCAGCCCTTTTGATGGCATCTTTCTGCAGCTCAGAACCACAAATAGAAGTCTTTCTCCATAATTATTGATAGGAAAGCTTATATGCATTGGTTCTTAAAGTGGAAAAGCAAAGGCAAAGCAAAACCTTAATCTGACTGAAAAGCTGAAGAAGAGGTTCTAGGTCCATCTGAAAATGTCAGCAGTGAGGCTAGCAAATTCACACTTTTAACTGCAGGAAATAAAGTCAGAAGTACTTGTTGGAAAGTTTATGATTGAAGCTTAGTTACTGGAGCTCTTTCCACCATGTTGATCTTAAAAGTGATTTCCACCTTCCCCCCCCCCCCCCCCTTTTTTTTTCCTCTGTGTATGGTGGGGCCTCAGGTTAGTCAGTGCATGAAGAATATGTTCAAGCAACAATTTACATGTCCAGGTTTTACAGTGTTTAAATTTCAAAGGCCTTGTTTCAAACACTAGAGGTACCTGAAGGAGCCTTTTTCCCTTGGTTCAGTGAGGTTTAGATCAGAACCTGAATTTTCTGTCTCTCACATATAAGTATCACTGTGTGTACATCCATATTTCTTTGTTTATACATAATAGATACATATCCCTTTCTGTTCTTCAAAAACGTGTTCAAGCCAGACCACTTTTCACTGTGAGAGCTGAGCATTTAGCACAATTGCAGCTGAGGTAGGAAAAACCCCAGTAATATGTCTTGTTTATTAGCTGTATTAATCTTATGATAAAATGAAATTGCCTGCACCCTTTAAAGGAAACCTGTAAGTATTATGAAATGGAATATTGAAATCTCATGTAACTTATTTGGAATGCTGCATATTATTAACTAGAAAATTGTAACCTGAGGGTATTAATTTGAAAATGTCAGCATTTATCATTAACATTATTTCTTTAGCTTTATAATATAGGCTTTTAGCTATTGCTCAGAGAAATGTGTACAATAATTCACTTAATGAGAAGCATAATTTTAAATTGGACATTTGATTTTGTTAATGCTCTGTATCAGATTTCACATGTATGACAAACTAAGCATGATATGAGCAAGGTTCTGAATCTTTTTACTGAAGTGAATATAAAAGGCATTTGAAAACAAAAGATGGAATTAGCTGGCTTCATGCAAGGAAATAAATTAATGATGTCTTTTACTCATTTCAAGCTGTTCAACCCTTTCCTTACTCACTTCTTTCATCTGTGATTTACTTCCCTATGCACTTTTTACTCCTGGTTGTTAAAATGCTGTAAGCATGATTTACACAGGTAGAATGTTCATTTGAAGTTTCTTCCATCTAAAAGTCAATCTGTGTTAACTCATGTGAGAGCCAGCTCTGAAGTTGTTCCACTGATCATACCAGAGTTAAATTTTCTCCTTTATTTGCTACATGTTGACCTCTTAATTACATTCATATGAATATTAAAATGTATCCCATTGCCTGGAGGTCTACAGGAGGCCTTTGAAACATTTAAGTCTTATTCTGACTACACAATAGCAGCTTAAAACAATTCATAATTTTATTTTGAGATTGTTTTCTGTTATTCAGGGTTCAAAATAAACCCACATTCCTCCCCTCCCTTTCTCTTCCCCCCAATTTTCACAGTGTTTTACAGAAAGCTTTGTGGAAATAATTGTATTTTTCTCGTCAGAAAATCTGAGTATGTATTTACTATTCTTTCCATCTCAGTGGGTAATTTTCAAGTCCAAATGCTATGTTACATCTTTTGGCACATGCATTTGATTTTCTGTACCTGAAAGTCAATATTAGGATGTAAAGTTCTCTGCTACTTATAATTACGTCAGCAATTTAGAATATATGTATAGTGAGTGTAATGTGCATATAGAGTGAGGGATAGTATGGGGGAAGTAGAACTATAAACTACCTGTATTTTCGAATGTGAAGAAGCAGGAAGCGGAGGTTTTGCACAATCGCTTTTTTCCCATCAGTGTAAGCAATGTCTGCAAGGAATTGATGTAAACCTTCAGAATAGTTGTCAGACCTGTGTTTTTTCTGCAGCAGAAGATCCTCATAGTTCCTGGAAAATACATTTCAGGTGTGTGTCTCTTACTGCTCATATAGGGCCAAAGTAGAAAGCAGAACTTGCTTCAAGTCCTTGAACTAAATATGAAAGCAGCTGTGGAAAACTGATAAGAGTTTCATCTTCTTGCCCCATTTCAAAGGGAAGTGCCTATGTAATAGATCATGCATACGAAGATAGGCTGAGAAAGTTGGGGCTGTTCAGCCTGGAGAAGAAAAGGCTGCATGGAGACCTCATAGCAGCCTTCCAGTACCTGAAGGGGGCATATAGGGATGCTGGGGATGGACTCTTCATTAGGGGCTGTAGTGACAGGACAAGGGGTAATGGGTTCAAACTTAAACAGGGAAAGTTTAGATTGGATATAAGGAAGAAAATTCTTTCTTGTTAGGGTGGTGAGGCACAGAATGAGTTGCTTAGGGAGTGGTCCCTGCCCATGGCAGGGGGTTAGAACTAGATGATCTTAAGGTCCTTTCTGACCGTAACTATTCTATGATTCTATGAAATTAACAGATGGTATTTGGTTACACAGACAATCACGCAATCCTTTCTGGTAGGTCTCAGTGAGCCAGACCAGGTCATGTCACAGTACTGCAAGTTAAGCCTACACAAAAGATACCCATAATACGAAATCTTGAGGGTAAAAGCTTTGTCATACCATGACAGCTTTGTCCTATCTTGGCCACATGAGAACATGTTAGATTTGTATAAGATATGGGACAATAGTTAAACAAATATTCATCTGTTTCCACCCTACCACAATTTTGTCTGGTGAATGCTAAAAAAATAGCTACTTGCTAGAATTTAACACACAGCAGCAGTGGTATCAGCTGATGCTTGATGATTGCCACTGCTGCTGCTAAATAAGATTGCCAGGGAGCTTTTTTATTTCCATGTTATCCATAAAAATTTGGCTCCACAAATTGTAGATTATCTGTAGTTTATTGCTCAGGTAATGTACAGCTGAGCTCTGAATATTGCTATTAAGAATTTGGAATCCTTGAGCTTCCTATCTTCTTCTACAGTGGTCCATGGCCTATAGTTGGCAGTGGACTGCAATCAAATGTCTGTGAGCCAAGTAAGAGTCAAGGTAAGACTCTTGTTCCACTGGGTAAAAAAATTACATCACCCCACCTGTGTCCAGCTGCATCACTTTTACACAAGCTAATATCTCACATGCTTCATAAAAGTATAAAGCAATGAATGATGTACTGATACAGATGTAGTAATCTAACAGTGTTTTTCAGATGGTGTTGATAATATAGTTTTCCATAAAATAAAAGTGGAAAATTAGCTGTTCTTGAATGTAATAGAATCAATAATATGTAAAAGAGGAACTTGGCAATAGCATTGTGCTTCCTTTGGTAGCATTTTTTTATATTTTAGTAGGAGGAAGTGAATTTTCACTTCCCCTTCCATTGAATAATTCAAGTTTCTACTCTGGTTTGTATTATTTTTAGAATATGGTTATAGCTAATATATTAAATACTGTCATATTTTCCTCATATAGTAGCTTGAGTGTCCAGTTGCCAAGAAATACTTGTACTCTTGCATAGTGACACAATCATCTGCTGACCACAGCCAAGCTTTTATGAGAATAAGGAAAAGCAAGCTTTGACCCAGCAGCAGCAGTTAAAATCATTCAACAGTTTAAGTATTCAAGTGAGGATCATATGCTTTACTAGTTTTTCACTTTTCTGGGGGTGGGGGTTCCTCCGTACTAGCTATCAGTAGGAATTTGAAGGAGTTTTTCGCAGGACACATTAAAACAGGTTGTGGTTTTGGGTAAAATTTTCAAAGAAAGTATCTCAAATAATGTAGGTTGCCTTTGAGAAAACTGTGCCTTCTGCTCTAAAAATATGACCAGCATGAAAGGTCTTTTTGGCTGATAATGTTTCTCTGAAAGTAAGCAGATTATTTTCTCAAATAGACTTAACAAACCATTTCAAGCTCTTAACCAATTTTGTCCAGGATTTTCTGGAAAAGGGGTATATTCTGGTTTATGGCTGTACTTCAGCAAAGCAATTAAGGAAGTGCTTGTCCATGTTCAGTCCACCATGTTTGGTGTTTATACTCTGTGCTTTCTTTATCATGTTGAGGTTTTGTTTCTGTTTCTGCTCCCTTTTTGCCTCAGCAAGAATCTTCTCGTCTCTTGGATTATCTCTGAACATAATTCAGACTATTTGTGTGCTCTTCACATTTCACTCTTCAGTATTATTTTTGCTCATTTTCAAATGAAAATTCTTTACAGCAGCATTTAGATTATCCCCAGCTGACAGAGACCTTTCTAAATACTGGTAGCAGTAGTGGAGTAGCAAGTATCTGTACTGCATTCTCCCTGGATCTCAAAAAACCTTTTGAAGAGGCTTTTTAGAAGTTTCAGATGTGAAAAATAAACCTACATGAAGGCTCTTGTGAATTTTCATAAATGCACCAAGGACAGATGAGAGCTATTCAGTGTATACTGTACGAGTGGTGGTATAGAATGCGGAGTCCATAGAGGGATGTGGAAGTGAAAAGAGCAGTTTGTGTTTGATATAAGTGCCAGCCAAGGAATGCAGAGACTAAGTGATACTATTAAACATTGGGCCTAGAAAATAATCTTCAGAGCAAGAGAGAATAAATAAGAAGGGAAAGACCACACCTGGAAAACAAAGATAAGGGTATGAAATGCCTTGCTTTCAAGGTTATGGAAAGAGGGCACCTCTTTTAGAGGTTCAGCAAAAAACTGATTGGCAGTCTCTAGACACAACTGATCTGGGAGGATTTGGATATATATCTGAATCAATGATGGTGCCCAGTTCACAGCATGGAAGGACAGCATGTGGAAGCAAGTACTTTCTCAATTCTTCATTGGGTCAACTTGAGCTTGAATTGACAGCTGGATAAAGAGGAAAGTTGAAAAGCATACATTGGAAGTGAACCTGGACCATAATCATGTGCATTCCAAGTAAATTCATCAACTGGCATGCACTGATTTCTTAAGCAGTCAGTATTGTTGTGTATGTGACATGCCCTTAATTTGTTACTATTGAAGATTGTGAAAAGCAACCACTACATTTTGTTCTGGTGGTAGAGTGTTGTAGAAGTAACTACTAATAGGCCAATGTAGCATCTTTAATAATTTTTTTTTTCTGTATTTAGTTTTCCTTTCCTATGCAGAAAGAATTCATTGCTTTATGATACAGACATACAATAGGAACATCTCATTTATGTGAACATACTCCAGAAAAAAGGCTTAAACATTACAATTTTGCAAATATGTTCTTGTCTCATAAAGTGAAGATGGTCTTGCATGACCACTCTATATCACTTCTCCTCTGTAAGGATCATATGAAATGAAAGGTATAGTTCTTTTCAACTAAAAATTAGAATTTCCATAGGTTTAATCTCTCCTGAGGGCTTCTTTTCCTCTAGTAACTCCAAGTCTCACATTCCCCAATGTGAGAAATGCTTCAAACATTTCTAGAGTTGAAAGAAGCCTCCTCTTTCTCTCAAATCACAGAAGACAGGTAAAGAAATGGAGAGCGATGTGAAGGAGCTAAATGAGGGTTTGGAAGACCTGAGCTGGTTTTCTGAGTCTGACACTGAACATTTTTAACCAGGTTGCTTATGGCATTTAAAGCCACCTGAGAACGTCAAAAGAGATAAACGTCACCTCAAATTGAAAAAAAAAAAAAATAATTTAGGTCCCATTAGCTATGTGACTGTGCCTAAATGCCTGGAAATCTGCACTTTACCTGTCTATGAATCAAATCCTTATGGGTGAAGAATGAGGGAGGGAACACTTCTTTAGGTTTCAAATGTGATCTAAACATACCTGCATTGGATTATATTCTTTTCACAAACTCTGGACAAGTAAGTACCTCAGAGACCTAGATAGGTGATTTAACCACAGCACAGAAACTCTAACACAGCTCCTGAAAATACTGTAAGAGAAACTAGTGTAGTACATGAGAAGAAAGACACAGATATTTAGCCTTCTCAGTGGCCTTTATAGAAACAACATTTTTGCCAGGTTAATATTATTTCTAGAATCATAGGCCAAAATAAACATTCTTCTTGGATTATCTGATGAAAATCTATCTTGAGTAGAATAAACTCAGCTGGGTCTAGATCAATCAGTGTTTGAAACATTTCCAGTTTGACTGTTAATGTGTTTTTTTGCCAAAACCTTAGCCTTTAAATTTATTTTAGAACTACATTGTTGAGGAAAAGTCTTTGTAACTGATCCTAGCCTATTTTTAGGATTACCAAAATAAGGTCTTGATGATGGGCAAGTAGCCATACTGAAAAAAGATCCATAAACATCTCACAGCTTGGAGCAAAGATCAATGTAAACAGTTTACAAAGGGTATTTGAGAGACCACCAGACACTGAAGCATTATTAAGAAGAACCTTGTGAGTAACTGTGCCTAATTCTGCACTAGGAACCAAGGAAACTTATGTTATTCTCTTATACAGCAGGAGTGTAGTTCCTCTCTTAAGGAGAAAACTGAATTCTTCTTATTGATAGAAAGGCACTAAGACAAGTTAATATGGGATGTTTGTTGTAAGAGATTTTATAATTGGTTAGAAAACACACAGAGCACCTGATTTACGTCTGTAGTAAAGCTCCTTCACATGGGGTAAATGAGGATCAAGTCTACAGTATCTAGGAGCTTAAACAGTCTTTATTTGTTGTTGTCTTTCTAAGAATAACTCCCTTTTCCTAAAATTCTAAGCATGCATATGAAAATGCACAGATTGTCAGCTAAATGTCTAAATTGTCAGTTGCTACAATGCTGCCTATCCCTGCAGAAGCCTTTCATGGAGATGCTCTTTCCTTGGGTATGTCTGAAAACCATTTTCCTGGATATGAAAAGCCCTAGTTGTTCTGTGGTATTGCTCCTGTACTGTTTCTTCCGTTGTTATTCTAGAAAGTAGAAATTCTCATAAGTTAAAAGAAAGGGGAAAAGTGGCCGTAGCAATTATGACAACCTGAGCTTTCTTCCCATTTTTGTCATTTGAAGGCAAAAGGCACCAAGATGCATTCCCACCTTACTTGTAACTTTGCAACCTGGCTTTTTTGAAATCACACTACTATAAGCTGTGTACATAAACATTCTCTCGGATCTGTCTGTCTGCTTTTTATTCTCTCTGGCAGACTGAATGTTGATATTTTTCAGCATTAGTGAAATATAGACAACGCTCAAGATTTTGTCATTTTGAATTTCAGGCTCAAGCCCCCATTTTTAACAGTCATTGGACAATTGTCTAAAACAAAGTAGAAACATGACCGGAGTCATACCTGATACTTCTCTAATCTGAAGTGCTCACTGCAAGATTTCACAGCTAACACTTTCCTTGCTTGGATTTAATCTCTTCATTGTTGACCTGTGCTTGACATAGTCATTGTTTCTAACTATTAGACATAAATTGATAAAAAGGAACATTGCCAAAAGCTTTTCAAAATAATAAGTATATAATTTTTAACACAGTTGCTCCCCACCTTCCCACCCCACCCCCCCTTTTTTTTAAGTTTTAAGAAGACTAATCTTAACAGAATGCAGCAACTGAAGTAAAATATAAACAGGAGCATCTTGTCCTACTTCCATATTGACAAGTCCTGGTTCAGAAGTTTTGGAAGTGAAGGTTAGATCTCTTGGTCTGTTCATTTTCATGAGACAAGTCAAAAGCCTCTACATATACACACTCTGTATTAAGCCAAATATTTTTGGTTTTGGAAAAACATTTTGTGATTTGAAGACCTTTAAAGATAAAGAATGCAGTCCTGCATCCAGCTAGGGCCAGATTTTCTAGGTTTGCCTTTTTTTTTTTTTCTTTCTGGTTTGGTTTTCTGTGTGGAATTCTGACACCATTCCCACTGACTTTAGTGGATCCAGGGCCTTTCCCTCATTTTTCACTCATTTACTTTTAAAAATATTTTCTTTAACCACCATCTCTTTTCCCTTTGGTGTTCCAAGAGTAGCTGGTACATTTTAGTCCAACCTTTACCATGTTTACATGTGTTTACTTTTGAGGGGCCATGGAGTTTTGGTAGGTGGTAACCTGCTGGTGATTTATTTTATACCAAATATTTGACACATAAGCATATAAAAAACCAAAGCTCTTATTAAGGCTGCAAAATAAAACTTTTGTGATTTAGGAAATGCCAGAATTAAGACTGCTGATGTAAATTAATTTCTGTCACATTCTTTGCATGCAGTACATAGCTTTTTATATGACCTCTACGCTTTTTTCCATAGACCACTGCGAAAGGCATAAACCTACCTGAGTATGTGTTGGCCCAAATAGTTAAAAACTGGCAAAAGTATAAAAACTCAAAACAGATCTTACAATGGGAAAATCTGAGACAGTTTTACTAGTAAGTGATAGTTACTGCTACTCCTGTAATGTAAAAGAGAGACCACAGGTTAGATCTGAGGTTATCCTCTAGCCATTAGAAACAGTATATGGAAGGAAATGCAGCAGTTAATTTGGAATAGTTAGGTATCTCTTGCACTAGATGACATTTATTTATGTCCATCAGGAAACCCTGCTGCACAATTCATGGTAGCCCAAATGGGCACCAGTGTGACGTTCCTCAAGCATACCTTCTTCTCTTAGTAGAAAACCTTCTGTATGAAGGCTTGTGAAAACAGTAGTGTCTTCCAACACTTAACTCTGGAGTTTCTCATGAGAAATCTTCCCTCATCACTTGCATGCTGTTCTGACTACCATGTTATAGGGACCCTGTGGAGCAAGACAGACTCTTCGTTAAGGGGTTTTGATAGGGAGAATCCTGGACAGCCTGGCGATCAGTATCTAACTATAAAGCCTTCGACGCAGAATGCTAAAATCTCTGCCCAAGAGATTCTCTCCATCCAAGTGTGACTACATTAATAAGGATTCTGTGCTGTGCTACTAGTGCTTACATGTGGCATTACTGAAGGAGTGCAGTCAGCAATTAGAAGAACAGGAAGAGACTCAATGGTTGTTAACTTCAGGAGGCTGAGACTTGCAGTGCAAACTAATGCTGACCAGCTAATGTAGCCAAGACTAAGATGTTTTTATCATTGTGTCATCCAACTACGAATGTATCTCTTTGGAAACACGGTTTTGATGTCATGTTTTCTGTCGAATGTTGCTGGTTCATTGAGAGTGAAACATTTCATTAAAGCTTATCTCAGCAAGACTTACAATGGAATGCATATAATTTTTGATAGTTCTTTGCTAGGCAGCCAGCTGCCAGTGTTTTCATTCAGTCTGATCTACTCCTGTATGATGACCTCTTCCTTGTCTCAGGGATCCAAGGAATACAGGATCTCCTGGGATTCAGGGTGCTGCTGCTTTAGAAGAAACTGTTGCTTTTTGGAAATGCTGTGTATCTTTGTTTTCCAAGTGACTTTGTTACTAGAAGGTCTATTGAGATAAATTCAGATTTCAAAGTGCTGAGATTTCTCAGAAAATGTATATTCTGAGCTGTGACCAATTCTAACTATGAGCAACTTCTACGTATTTGTTATATGGTCCAGCTGTAAAATCCTAGAATAGGCACAAAGCCTACAGCCTTAGCCAGAGGGCATATACAGCTCACTTGAGGAAGAAGTTTCAACACAGAGCATATCTACAGAGCTGTGAGTAGCCCCATGAGTCAACATAGAGCAAATTAGCACACGGATATGACACAGCACTCTCTTGAGCAGAGAGAATGCACTGGGTTGTGGAAACGAAATGGTATTGTTAACCTTTCAAGCTGTCGTGTGTGCCTTCTCCAGCTCACCTATAGTACAATTAAGAACTACACTGTGAAAAGGATCTAGTTTTCTCTCAGCAACTGGAGAAAACCATATGTATTTTCCGTCTTTGTACTATTTTAACCATAGAAGTATAAGTTATAAAGACTAATTTGGTATTACCAGCCTAATTTGATGGCAAGTTTTTATCAACTTGTATAAAAATAATTTTAGGTGATTCCTTAAAATTGTTTGGATAATCAGGTCATTCCCAAACTTGCTTAGAAAAGGAGATTCCTGTTTTGTTTGTAGCTAGACTGCAGAATTGATGCCACTGTTTCTGTGTGGGTGAGGGTTGGCAGTATGGGTTGTCTGAGATATGTGGCATTGAATTTCTCATACAGAATAACTTTTTTTTATGACTCTCAGTTCCCATATGCCAAGATAATAACTTCTGCTTGTGTGTAACTTAGCAACATTAAAGTACATCCTTTGAACTATGTTGCTTCCCTTTTTTATTGTTTGCATGAAAACCTAGCATCTCTGGCTGTTGTTTTATTATTGTAATCATTCAGTGTAGTTTCTGCATCTTCGCCCTTTGGACAGATGTGAATTTACGTTTCTTTCCCCATACCAGCAAGATGGTGAACTGTTACCTGTAAAAGGATGACACTATAGGCATCTAAAGCAGTTTGGCTATCTTGTAAGATTTTATGTTAGCTCTTTATGGAGGACACAGCAGAGGGAAGTGGTGTTTCAGCAACATGTCTCTGTCCTCTGTTTATCTAGTTGTTCAGCCCTCTAATGTCTAGTTACAGGCAAATTGGCCATTATTACATGCCATTTTACATGACATAAAATCATTCAGCGAAAGAAGGAATGAAAGTTTGAGGTCTCCACTCTTTATCAGCAGCTGTAGATGATCGCTGTTTTAAGAGGAGCTTGTCGAACCCTAAGCACATACTATTAATCAGCTAACTTATACTTTGATTCAGAATCCTTTTCCAATGTACAGAGTAAGTTTCTTGAAAGCCTGTCAAATAAAGACTGAAGGCCAGTGGATATTAAAGTTTCTAAATAGGAAGTTTAGCAGTTCTGAAAATACTGAAAACACCTTGGAATTTAAATTTGATAATGTTTTGAAAACCAGTGAATGACACAAAGTGTTGAGCAAGATTAGGGTATTTCAAATGCTGGCTGATAGTGAGTTAGATTGCAGTGGGGTTTATTTATCCTTTTTCTTTCTTAGCTAATGATCATGCTTTGAAGGAAACACACAAAGCTATTACTATGCCTTTCATTTACTTCATAATTATTTCTTTATTTAACTATCAGCTTTCTTAGGAAACAAAGATTTACTGAAAATTACAGCAATATATGGAATTCTAGCCTGAAAAATAAAGACTTCTAAAAAAAACAATAAAAATGAAAAACAACCAGCAAAAATATTTACTTTGTTCTGGTTTGGGTTTTCATTAAAGAAAAATGTGCATCTTGAAATGTATGCACTATAAGCAGTCCTGCTGGATGTCATAGTAATTTGGGTTAAGCATGTCTGTAATGCCTGTAGGATCAAATAATTGTAGTACATTGGTACTAGAAAAGGCTGTGAAAGGCAGGAAAACAAAATAGGGTTTAGATGATACATGGCATGGAATTTTTCCAAAACTACTGGATGGTTAAGCTAGGAATTGAAGGAAAATTAATCGTATTGAGCAAGCTTTGGATCATTTTTGTTATCCATATTGCAAAACACCATCCAGTTTCAAGCATGCTTAATGCAGGTTGTCCGGACTTTTGCCAAATACTGGCTCATGCAGAGAGAGCACACAATAAAAGAACATTTGAGAGCTTTGAGGGCATCCAGCTGCCTCAGGTAGTTAGAACCAAGGAAACATACAGGAAAAAATGTGCCGCTCAGCTTTTGACAAAGCAAATGGCCTTTAAAGAAGTGGAGCTTCCCCGCTGGTGTCCCCTCCTTCAGGGCCAGGTGCCGCCATGCGGCCTCGAGAAACCTCAAACCACCGGCCACGGGGAGTAAAAACGAAGGGGAAAGGCGGGTGATTGAGAGAGAGGCGATTTCCTCGCTCGGGATGGGACAGGGATGTGGATGGGATGGGGTGGGATTGGATGGGACGGGGCGGGGAGTGGGGCTGCTTGGCAGGATAGAAGGCTTACTGCCCTCTGCTGGCTGTCGCCCCCCGGTGTTTCATGCAGGGCTCCCTGGTCCGGGCCGGAGCCCTGCAACCTGGCAGCATCTCAGCTTTGACAACCGTTTTTTTTCAGAAGAAACCATGCTCACTCAAAACCACTCCAGCCGAGTGACGTGTTTGGTGTAACCTTTTGGTAGGAAGGGAAACAGTGAAGCCCTCAGTCCGAATTAAAAAAATGAGGTTCTCAAGTTTCAGATGGCATGGGGGGCAGGGGAGGAAAAGAGGGAGGAAAAAGCAGTGTGCTGTTTCTCCTCTGTATTGTATAAGTGATAGCGAAGGGACTGCGTAAGAGGTACTCTGAAGGGGTTTACAGCTGTGTAAGCCCGTGGATGGAAAGAAGCTGAAGCTAACGAATCACTAAATTGTATTTTCTGTATTTCTGTATGTTCTTCTGTCCACAGCTATTGTACCTGTGACAGCCAACTTCCCCAAGGCGAAAGGTGGCACCGCAATTAGTGCCGAGGTGAACACATGCTTAATGTCGCTTTCCCGCGGTACCGGGCGAGGAGATTAGATAAGTGAGGTGGCTCCAGCTGTGGGGCTTTACTCACGCCTTGGAGCGTTTGAAAGGTATGCTGGTTCTCACACCCCGGTGTGAGCGCTGCCTGAGGGCGTCTGCGAAAGCTGCTCAATCAAAAAGCAACACACATCACCACGGCTGCCTGGCTGACTTAGAGTCAAAATTGCCCCTCCACTTCAGTTAGTGCTGCGCTACAGTTAGTCACAGCGGCAGCTGCCGTCGCGGTTATATCTGATGCAGGTTTCTGACGGTCAAAGTGAGAATTAAGAAAACTATCAATAACTTTTTCCAGCCGCATGGAATTTTCTTTATTGGAAACTGCATCGCGCGTATACTTCATTCCTATTGTTTTGGGGTCACTATTTATTTATTTATGTATTTATTTATTTATTTCCTAGGAGAAATAAAACCACTCGGAATGAAAGCCAACCTTTTAAGACGTGCCCATATCCCTGCCGGACGCCCCAGGATAACGCTCACCGCGAAGGAGTGCTGTCGGTAGAGCCGGACCCCGGCGGAGCCCCCTCCTCCGCCCCGGGCAGCCGGGAGGGACCGGAGGGGAGGCGCTTGGGAAATCTGATGCTAAAGAAGCCCCAGGAATGTTGCACATTGCCATTCCCCTCCAGCTTTCGGAGGAGGTCAGTCCCCGCTGCGGCCAGCTGCCCTGAGGAGCCAAGCCCGGAGGCCGCACTTGCGCCGGGCGCTGCGCCGCACCTTCCCGCAGGTTACGCTGGGAGACACGGGGAAGGGACGGGACAGGGCAGGGGGCGTGAAAAGTTTCTCCTGGATTTGGGATGCTCCGGCGGGACATGCAAACCGAGGGGGAGAGGGATGGGGAGGTAGCGGCTCTGCCCACGGCGGGCTAGGTCTGAGGGAGCGGCGGGCTGGAGCCGCCCCGCCGAGAGGGGCAGCTCCCCTGACCGGCCGCGGTCTCTCATGTCTTGCAGGCTTGGCCGGAGATGCTGGGGAGTCAGCTGTGGTGGGCGCTCTGCTGGCTCGGCGTCTGCCTCTCGCTGCTGTGCGTCGGGGTCAGCCCCGCCGCCGAGTCCTGCCGCGGCCCCCCCTGCGGCGCCGGCGAGGCTCCCCCGCAGCCCTGCCGCGGAGCCCGGTGCGGCGGCAGGACCGGCCGCCCGGCGCGCTCCTTCCTGCACACCGCCACGCCGCTGCGGCTGCCGCAGGGCAAGACGCCGCACGCTGTCCCGCACGCCTCGCCGGCCGGCAGCGCTCCGCACCCCTCCGCCAAGGGGGTCGAGCGGGAGGCCTGCGGCGGAGACTGCGCCGCCAACGGCACTCGCCGGGACTGCCAGGGCCTGGAGTGCCGGCTGCTGCCCCGCCTGCTCCCGCGGCCCCGCCGCCCGGGCAGCGCTGCCGCCGCCGAGGGCTGCCCCGAGCCCGCCCTGCTGCGCGCAGCTGAGAGAGCCGCCCAGTTCGCAGGGGACGACATCGCGTACGCCGCTTCCGAGCGGGGAGGCGGCGCCCTGGGCGTGCAGCTCACCTGCGACGTCAAGCCAGGTGGGGGTGCCCTAAGGGGGCCGGGGCTGAGGGAAGGACTCGCACCCCCCGGGGGGGCAGGGTGCCCGAGGGTGGCGGGTCAGTGTGCCGTGCCGGCTGCTGCTGGGTATTCTAGCATCTGGCAGGTGTCCGCTGAGCCAAGCGGCTTGAGCACCTCTGGGAACCCGGCCACAAGGCGCCTGTGCGGGTACACCAGACTCCCTCGCTTTGGGGGAATTAGGGAGGCAAATCTGGCACTGGTCTTCGTGGCGTGTGTGGGGATTGCTGCTCTGGTTCCCCTCTCCCCTTCCCTTCATCTCCCTTCCACACACACGTGTTTCATTGACTGTGGGTCTCACATGGTAAAACCGTTTTTAGTGCTATTTTTAAACAAGTGTAAGGCCTCTGTCTTTACAGTCTGGTATTTATGGGGAGTTAATTTATAGCAACATTGTATAGCTCTTCAGTAGGGTGTGTGTGTACATTCTACACCCAGGATGAATGGACTGGTGCCATTGCTAAGAAACTCGATACTGCTGACAGATTTTCTCTCTGTAATAGCCAGGAAAAACAAACCAAACCGTATCAGACTGAAAAAAACAACCCATCAACTAATTCAGGGCCCTTGTCTGTCAGTGGACAAGAGCACAGCTCTGGTCAGTTCAGCATGCCAGTAGGAAGATGTCCATGTGTGTCCATGGATTATACTCACAGGTCAGCAGAGGATGTTCTGTAATTGCCTGGGATATATGGATTTGGCCACATGGGAAGCTCCACCAGATCTTTAATGCCAATAAAGCAGTTTGTCTGAAAGATAGAAAATGTATGAGGAAGGTTGATTTATTCCCCACTGACGTTAAAAGCTAATGGAAAGCATGAAGAAGGTAATTTAAACTTTGTCACATCTGTGTGGCTGATCTGAGGGCTGAGGCTGCTTCAGAGATGAGAACACATGCAAAGCCTCCTCACCAATGTCTGTTTAGGGAAGTGACACCTCCTCTAAGGTGCCTGCACTTAGTATCGATTCTAGTCCCAGGGCTGAGATGTAACCCGCTTTGTGCCTAGTACAGTGACAGTGTCTACCTTCATCTTGCCTGATACTGCTCCCAGATATCTTACAGAACCTCTGTATGCTGCATGACCAAAGGTGGACAGAAACTAGAGAAGTCAGTGTGGTTAACCTCCATTTTCTCTACTTCTGTTCATACTTTTTGCACTGTTGACATAACTGCTGTGCCTCCCTTCTGCAAAAGGAACCAGGGTATTCATTCTGTTAGTCCTTACCAAAATCCATCTCTATGTAATACAAGCCCTGGCAAATAAAGACTGTCTGCGTAGACAGAAAGGACTAATACTTCTTGGAAGGTGCTGAAAGCAAACATATTGTACTTCCATGAGGGTCTTATGAAGAGCATCCAGCTCAGCATGACTTTTTTCTCCAGACATAGTCTCATTCTCTGGCTATCTTTAGGGGACCTGGACCACTCTGTGCTGCCCAGTCTCCAGTTCCACCAGCACTTCCAGCTGTAGCCTCATTCATGTGAGGTACAGTCTGCTTGAATGCTTGCTGAAGACCATGCCTGATATCAGCCCTCCAAGATACAGACCAGTATCAGGGGCTCTAGCTGATTTCCAGCACTATGTCTGTATTTGCAGGCTTATCTGCATGAGGCAAGTGACTATTACTCTCCACCAGCTGCTTGCTAGAACCAGCACTGCCCTTCTGTGGGGATCACACCAGCATCTTCATCATCTTTTCATCCAGTATTGCAGCACCACAGCTGCTATCTGGAAAACTGCCAACTGCAGCTGAACCACCAATTCTGCTGGCCAGGTGAAGATTCTGGAGTGCAGACTTGTACTCCCTTTTCAAATCAGATGAGCCCATTCCTCTGCAAGATTGTCACTACTATTTCTGAGCAGCACTGTGAGTATACCTTACTTCTGAGGAAAGTCTGGCATCCCAAAAGAAGGAATGCACAGGACCTGTTTTGGTTGTCTTATTTTGCATATCTCTATGTTCCTCTCCTTGCTCATTAATTGCCATTAAATCCTTATATTTCCTATCAGACACATCTTTCTGTTGTTTTCTTTCGGGCAGACTTCTCTGCAGCTGCAAACACCTGCATTTGGGCAAAATAATGTGCAGCTGCTGTATCTCATACCTGCCAAACCTGGTAGATAAGGTTGTAGGTTCTCATGCTCTTGCTACCTGTGCACTAAAATGTGCCTGCAGCCTGAAACTTTCCTTCCCTTTGTTGCCGGGAGTGACTGGCACAATCAGAGGGTCCCAAGTAAGATTTCACCTTCCCTTCTTCACAGTAGGATGACTACCTGCAGTGTCAGATTGTTCCTGAGGGCTGCCTTGTACGTGCAATATGCCCTCAGGGTGGTGTGGTCTTTCCAGGCATACTGGGGAAATATAGCAGAGGTTCATTTGTGATATTATTCTTACACCATGGATCGAGCCTGGAAGCATGGAGCAGTTGTCTGCAAAACAGGCGTTGCCATGGCTGTGTGTGGTGTGCCTGTGTGTGGAAAGTAATAGTGCATCTGTGGTCATGTGAGCAACATCTGAGTGTTGCTAGTGGGAGAACCTGTTCGATGCTTGTCTGGGCAATGTGGAAAGGTGTTAAGTGGGATTACTGGCATCCTGTCATCTACTAATGTGTAAACATCACTTGCAGTGGAAATCTTCTCATAATTTTAGGTGTCTGCAATAGACATCCCTATCTGACATGCTCACTGTGACTTAACTTTATGTAGTTAATGGAGAGAAACAAGGCCACATTTAGGGCACTGCATCTGAGCTGTTTTAGATTTCAGCTTCAGAATTCTTTGGCAAATGAGGTAAACCTTCTGCATAATTGAATGTAGCTTATTTTCAGTAGTCTTTTCCAAGCAAGACTTTATTATGCTGTCACTCTGGCATTGTGAACTGCCAGTAGAACCAACTGTACTGTGCAGTGAATGGCCTCTTATACCGGTAAATAAAAGTTTAGGCATAGTACTGCGTACTGGTAAGTGTAAGTTTAGTCATAGTGCTTCAAAATGAGTTTGCAGTACTATGGAAAAAAACCGTCACAAAGGATTTTTTAGGCCTCATATTCTCACCAGCTGTGCTTTAGACCACCAAAGGGAGTAACACTAAACTGACTGGAATATTGCCATTGTCACAAAGTTCTGGAAGGCTGTTTAGGGCAGAGATAATATGAAGTTGGTCCATCATTTGGGTAAGCTTAACTACAGTCAGTGCTTAAAACTGAAGCCATTGTTACTGCCAGTAAGCCAGTCAGTTGATGGTTGAAGACAATGTTCCTTAAGTATGTGCTTAAAAATAAGCTCCAACTTATGTCTCTTATTCAATCAGCACTTCAGTTACCCTTTCCTCTAATAGTTTTGCTTGTGTGTGTGAGAAAAGCCCAGATTCACAGGATGGGAAAAGCCCAATAAATCTGTCTTAGAAGAGTCCACATTTCTCCCTGTCTGTAAATTTGTGATGGGTGGAATAATTCAGAATGCTACTGTCATGAGGCCCTGAATCTCAGCCACAGAGAACTGGAGTAAGAGTGATTTTGGAAAAAAGTGGTTTGGTAATATATCCTGGACTATATCCCTCTTGCAGTTCTCCAGAGACAGTTCCCTGGGCTGACTTAAGTGGTGCAGTTAGAATTTCCTCACCTCTGAAGATTATTTCTTTTTTCCTTTTTCATTGAGAAAGATGATCAAAAGGCAGTTAGAATAGAATAGTTAGGCAGTTAGGTGCAGTTAGAATTTCCTCACCTCTGAAGATTATTTCTTTTTTCCTTTTTCATTGAGAAAGATGATCAAAAGGCCTGGAAAGGCGAGCTTAGACATTTTTGTTATTTGTTCCTTACAAATCTGAATTCATTAACATTTCAAGTTTAAAGCCAGAAGTGTCTCTTTCTGTAGTTATTGCTAAAGGCAGATATGTTTGCAGATCATTTGACAGTAAATGCGATGACTGTTAGTACTACATAGCAGTTTCCTAGGGAAATATATTTAGATTTTAGGTTTTCTGGTATTAGAATAATAGAATAGTTAGGGTTGGAAAGGACCTCAAGATTGTCAAATTCCAACCCCCCTGCCATGGGCAGGGACACTGTAAGAATATTGTGCTCATTATTTACTATATATTATAGAATCATAGAATCATAGAATAGTTAGGGTTGGAAAGGACCTTAAGATCATCAAGTTCCAACCCACCTGCCATGGGCAGGGACACCTTGCTCTAAACCATATCACCCAAGGCCTCATCCAGCCTGGCCTTGAACACTGCCAGGGATGGAGCATTCACATTATCATTATATTTATCATTAATGGGATTGTAGTACTAGCATGGAGCCCTGTTCTTACATGTGATCTCAGCATGTAAGAAATCATATTAATGCAGGAGAAGAGAATGGAGTCCCTCTCAGAAAACTTACAGGGAGATCTACAAAAACCCAACTAAGTAACAGTAGTCAACATAGTGGCTAAAGCCTCAATATGCAAGCTTTCATCAGCAGTTTTTCTAGATGTGTATGCTTTATTGGCTAGGTAAGGGCCATCCTTTTCCTCACAGACTTTGCTTTGAAGATGTAACTCTTGCTACATCACAAAGGTGTAGTCCTTTCGTACTGTGTTGTCACTTGTACAGTGAAAATAGTTGGCAAAGACCTGCACTCTTCTGCCTGTGTTCTTAGTTGTAAGCCAGACTTCTGAGTGTAAAAGTGTTGTGAAAAGGAATTTGTTAGTGCCTTTCCAGCCTCAAGCACAAATGGAGCCTATGTAGGGTGATGGAAAATGTTGATAGGTAATCACAGTATGCTTGTAACTGTCTTGCCGCCCAGTATCTGTCAAACCTATGGGCTGATGTCAGGCAAATCTGACAATGAGTAGAGGTATTAAATTTAGGCAAGGTTGTATAAACTTTGTAAGAAGTGATTAAAGAGAGAAGAGAGTGCAATATGACTGTCTGAAAGTTCACCTCTAGCTGTTAATCCTTTCAGGTGGGAGGACAGAAGTAGCTTGGTTGTGGCTCTTTATTCTGAAGAAGAAAGGCAGCAAATGTAGTGCTGCTTATTTAGCCATTCAAATGGAAGACACGAATTCACAGAGAATCAGATGATGTTGGTTCTGATCTTCACAGAATTACTTGTTCATGTTAGACAGAAGGAGATCTGGGGATATAATTTAGCAGACATTTCCAACTTGCATGGGAGCATGGCCTTTCTTGGACCCTGATCTTTACTTCTTCAAATCCAGTACCCTGGAAACTGCCTTAATAGTTAAGCTAATATTGAAAATAGTAATAATAATGAAAAAGTGTGCCTTATGCTGTGAATAAAAGTAACCGAACAACAAAGTGTTTGGAGAACTGTAAATAGGGACTGGCTCTGGTCATTTTTATTGTTTCATCCTTGATGTTCTGCACTTAAAAGAAGAAAATTCAGTGCTACATAAGAAGAGATGAATGACTGTATGGTTACAGGATTCTCTCTCCGGCAGTGGATACTGTGGAAAGTATGGCATGATATTTGCCTAGATCATTTTCCCAGCTCTGATGGTTTGTTGCTTAGACTTCCTGATCCTGATTGATGCCTGTGTATCTTTAGCCCCAGACTGATTTTATGTTATATATTGGGTCAGCGTCTTTCTGGACCTGATTGAACTTTTAACAGGTATTGAAACTGCTGCCTTCATTTAATGTCTCCTAGTTTTTGTATTGGAATAAAGAGTGAAGAGTCCTTACATATCCACTTCCTTTAGGACACCTGTAATACAGCACAGTTGTTTGGTTTCTTTTTTTTTTTTTTTTACTCCCAACCTGAAAAGCCCTATGTACTTACTCATGTTGTAACAATATCATACATTAGAGTTTCCTTGCTGCTCTTTTGTGAACTCTTGCATTCTTCTATGCCTGTTTTTGAGATGGGGAACCAAGACTGCTTGCCGTATTAAAGGTGCCCTGTTGATTAATGTACTGCCATAATGATACATTTGTTTTTGTTATGTATTCATTTTCTAATTAGGCCTAGCATTTTATTTGCCTTTTTTGACATCTGTTGGCCACTGAACTGATGATTACATGACTCTGTAGCCCAACGTCAGCTGTATCTAGATATATTCCCTCAAGATTGTGTCCACATGATAATAATAATCTACAAGTACACCTGATGCAAAAAAGATTTTTTTTTCCAGTGCGTGCCTGATTTCACCTTTATCCCCTCTGATTTTTTTTTCTATTTTATTGCTGCTATCCAGTATCATAGACTCCTTTTGCAGCTCTTTGCAATTGACCCTTACTTTTACTACCCTTAATAGCTTAGTGTTCTCAGCAAGTTTTATCACCTCATTTTATCACCTCTACAGTGAAAATTGACCATTTACTCTTTACTGTATTTGAACATGTACATGGGAATGATTAATCTGTTATTGAACCCCAGTGATGATTAATTCATGCCCTGAAGCAGAAGGCTTGATTACGACATTTTTAATGTCGACAACTATAAATGTTGCATATGAAATGGAAGACCTTGTGGTCCCAAGAAAGGGCTACAAAGATAGTAAAGGAACTGGCCTTATAATCATGATTCGAATTTAGTGAGAATTTTCATTAGTTTATTAAAATTTTAATGCCTTTGAAGATATAATAGTGCAAGCTGGAATGTTGTTTTTCTAATAATAATAATCTATCATTTGTATTTCAGGAGAAAATGAAGTTCCATCTGAAGATGCCTTAATACTACAGCTGCACCTTGTGAAAGGGCATGAGAAATTCACTGAAATGCTAAAAAGCCAACAGCAGATCATTGTTGATTTGCAGCAAAAACTTGCTGAACAGCAGCACATACTGGTTAGCCAACAACGGGAGATTCTTGAACAGCAAAGAAAAATGTATGAGCAAATGGATCTGATCAAAGTCCAATATGGCATGCTTTTTGATACGGTGAAGCAAATGTCATTTCAGAGTTTGCAAGAAGATATTCAAAATTATTTTGAAAGTCATCTTCAAGGACTTCAGAACCAGGTCAGAAATCAGCTCCAGAAGTCATACTCTGTGCATAAGGTAGAAGTGGATGCAAAAGTGATTAATGTTGGGGAGTCTTTGCTGGACTGTGGTCTTTGTGAAAGTGATGAATTTTGCAATTTCCAAAAGAAACCATCACAATGTGAAAAATGCACATTGTGTCCTGCTGGCTTTTTCCAAATGGCTGAGTGTTCTGCAAACTCTGATCGGATTTGCCAGGTGAAATATAATTTTGTATCTTTTAAGTTATTGCTTTTGAAGCATTGTGTTGGACATACTGGGGTAGCCTTCTGGAAATGACTACTTTGAGAGCTAGAGAGATCCAGTTGAAGCACGTGTTTTACCAAATGGGTCTGTGGCACTTCAAAGTCTGCCTGAAGTTTTCTATGGCTTTTCTCTTTACCATTTACTGCTCTAAAAGGGCCACTATTCTGTGCCTCTTGGGTGTGATGCTTTCAGAAACCTGGCAGCTGGCAGGACTTTTAATTCTTTTCATCATGGTAGGAAAAGGCATTCTAAAACGTGTAAACCTGTGCATGCTAGATTTGTTTACGCAGGAACTTCTAGTCATCTCTGAAAAGCAGAGGAAAGCTTTAATGAGCAAAACTAGGGGTCAGATATTTATTTATAAGCTTGGAAACAAAAGTTGTCAGTTAAAACTAATGTAAAAACTAGTTCCAGCTTAAACATAACATACAAACATATAAAAATGTAAACCACATGCTTTCATTATTTAGCACATTTTATGGTAACATACATTTTACTATGCAATACAAACCTAGTGTGTAATCAAAATAAGATGATTCTTTAGTCGCTTTCTCTCATTTAGAAGTCCTAAAATACATGGAGAACTTGATATTTAAAGCATTGTCTTGTTTGCCAAATGTTGCTCACAGTTCTTAACATTAGGTCAGCTGGTGACCTAAGCCCAAGATACTGAGAACCTGAAAGAGTCTGTGGGTTCCCTCTCTGCTAGTCTCAGGTTTCTTAATTCTTTAAAAGTAAATGTAGCCTGTCATTCTTTTGCCTCTGTCATTCTCCTTCACTCTGCTGTAGGGTGGAAGGAGGGCTTGTTGGCAGGAAATACTACTCTATCATTTACCTTTCTTGTGTGTTTTTGGGTTAGCACCTTCCTCCTAGCCTAAATGTCTTTAACACTCTCTCAATTGTTATAACATCCTTGAGGCAGGGTCTCAAAGATCATGCATTATAACAGGTGTTAGTTATACACCCAATGCATTTAGCTGGTTATCTTCAGACTATTACTCTCTATGGACACCACACTGTCTTTCTGAATACCTTGTTAAAACAGGTGAAATATTCAAAACAAGTTGTCTTGCTCCAGCATGTTTATGGGATCATGCTCTCCATCCCTACATATGCTTTTTTCTGACAGATGAAAGTCACCGGCACTGAAGAAGTGCCTCTTTCAAATGAAAGTTTTTGTGTTACAGTATTTCAATGTGATTCTTGTGATTTTTCAGGACAGAGATGAATGCACTGAATCTCCAAGCATTTGTGGTGAGAGGATAAAATGCCTGAATACTCCGGGTAAGTTATATTTTCTGATAATTAAAGAATGAAGATAATTAGATCTGAAGGAACAGACCAAAGACACGGATAAGGACTCAGGCCTGTATGTTTGTGAATAACAATGCTCAGCTTGGTGGAATTAAAGGGGATGAAAACCACTCAGCTGTAAATTGATAGCAGTTCGTGTGGCCAGTAGGCTATTTAGGGCATAATATCCATTAGGAGCATTGGATGATCTCTTTTACCTTATTTTCATAGGGTTTTATATGCTTTGGTTTTAATTTTCACTTATGAGCTGACTTTCTTCTTGTTTATGCTGGTGCAAATGGGGTCAAAATCAAAGATATTACTACTAGTGGAGAATAATAGTTGTTATTTTCCTTCTGCACTGGGGTAGATATTTTATTCGATCTAATGAAGGTTCTTATGAAGCCTCCCTCCATCAATCTTATTCTCCTTTTGTAACAATATTGTCAAATACTGAGGAACTGTCAACAGTTTCATCATGTGCAGAGCACTGGGGGAATTTTTAAGATATTTAAGAACAGATTTGACTCAAGTTCAGTAGTGCACACTTTGACTTCATTATTTCTTATGACAGTCAGACACAAAAGAGCAAAATTAATAGTGATACTGAGTAGATTATATCCAGGTTCTAATTTTCGTTCTACTTGTCTAATTTTTGATCAGAAAAAAACCCAAAATACATCCTTGAAAGGAACTCTGTGATCAAATAGATGATTTCATGAGTTGTGACCTCTAACTGAGGGCTCTTAGTCAAAAAACCAAGGGAGGGCTTATTAGGTTATATGTTTTTCCTGCTCTAGATTTCTTACCTGTAAAAAGAATGTGGCCTCTCTGAGGGGAAAGGACTGTTTTCAGCTGATTATGAGTGATTTTGTCCTATTTGCACCTTGCCACTGGTGGAGAAAAAAGGGGGAGGGAATTGGTTCTAGAAAAGGGTTAAAAGAAGACATGGTCTCTCTTATATTTATCCTTACTTCCTCTGGGCAGGAACTGTGGTGGGTTGGTTGGAATTGCTACAAACACCACAGGAAACTGGAATTAACTAGAGGAAGGGAGCACTTAGGGTTGCCTGATGTGGTAAATGCTGTAGGCAAAATACTGTTAGTCTTACAATAGAAGAGGGTGACACTTTTAGACAGCCTTAGTGGTGGGCAGTTAGAGGCAAGACATCTTAGAGCACAAAATTTGAGACAGAGCATTGGAAAGGTATAAGGTTTTGTCTCTTCTCTAGTAAGAGCCTGGGTTTGGTTGAGTCAATGGTTTTGTGAAAGGAAGTGCAGCCCTAGGAAAGGAGAATCACCAATGTGGTAGTCATTTGGTGTTGCTCTAGTCTGTGGCTTGGAATAAGGAAGGAATTTACTCAGTGGGTTCTGAGTGGGGGGGACCCAGACAGAGAATGGGTCTATACAGCTGCTGGAAAAAAGCGAGGGCAAAATACTGCCAAGAAACAGATGGATGGTGGTGGTGTGTCAGACCACAGAAAGCAGTAGCAATGTATTTAAAAGGAGAGCACTCTTCCTTTGATTCCATCTCTCCCGTTTTTAATGGTAGCTTGTAAAGATGTGAAAGCAAACTGTTCTCTGTCACCTGGATCAGGAATCAATGTCCTGTCAATGTCATCCCTGTCTCACATGGAAGGGAGAACATTCTTTTATTTTTCATTGAAGAGGACTTCTGCTTTCAGCCTGTCTGTTTGTGATAGCTTATTATCCTATACAAGTGCAATTAATGTGTCAAAAGGGAGGCTGAAACTGAATGTCTGTTTTGGGTAATGTAGGGAAGATAGGGGTGTGATCCAACATATGAGTTCCAGATGTTGTATGTAGTTTCTCGAGCTGCACGCAAAGGTTGTTGTATCTGTAGCAACTCATGTTCCCTGTACAGTGTGAAGGGTGACCAACCAAATAACAATGAAGAAACATGCAATGAGAAACCTCTCTTTCTTTACCCTTCCAATTTCCTCTGCATCATACCTTCTTGATCTTGAAGGTCTTTTCCAACCTAGCTGGTACTATGATTCTTCCACTTTTTCTCACTTTTATCTGCAATGAGAGTTGTTAGGTTGTTTGATTAAAGGCTGATGGTCAAGGATCAATGACAGTTGGAACTACCTAATCAGTGAAAATAGAGTCCAGTGCATCACTTCCTTCTTAAACAATCATAGGAGAGCAGTCAGACTGTTGTCTTTGGTGTGAATCCACCACGTGGAATCAAACAAAGGTATTCCCCAGAATGCTATGCAAGCTGGAGTGCTTACTGTAGAACTTACTGGGGAAAGAGTAAAGAGAACCTAGACAGATAGCTACGATGATTTGTAATTAGCTGTGTTGATCTGTGATGATCCAAATTTGGCATACTTAGAATCTGCTTGAATGTTACCTTTGCATCAGGCAGTTATGAATAGTAACAGCACAAAAATACATGCTTGACTTACTCTAATTGCCTTGCAATTGCCTGGCATCCATGTATGGCAAGGGTGGGTGAATTTGCTGCTGAGATACTTTATTTCACAAAAGGAGCTTGAGTACAGCTGGGCTATTCACTGTTAAACCAGGTGCAGCAGTGACCAGAGCAGGAGCCAGGAAGAGGTCTCAGGCAGTATGGAGAAACGGAAAGCTGTCACAGCATGCTGCTGTGCTAGATTTTTGATGTTTGGCTATCATTTGCTGCTAGACCTCTTCTGAAAAAAGGATAGGATGCGGCTCTTGCCACTGTGTCCACACTATAAAGTGGCCTGTGTGCTGCTTTGAAGTCATTCATTTGAAGTATGTGCAGGGGGAGCACCTGCTGCAGATATAAGTAACAAAAGACAAGACAGCAAATGGGTAAGAGAGTAGTCGCCACATGTATTTATAAAACTTAACATTTATAAAGATCCTCACATACACATTAAAATATTTTAAAGAACCAAATAGCATAAGAATTATTTCTAGGCACTACTGCAGATCTTTTCTGCTATGTGAATAGTCTCTATTTGTGTACTCAATAGCAGTTCATCCAGTATTGCTCAGTGATGAGGGGGCCATTGATCTGAGAAGTAGAACTGGTTAAGAAGTGTTGTGTGAGCAATTACACCATGGTTAAAATTGATTTCAATAGGAAAGTTTGTTTGGGATTTTTTTTCCCTATATTTCCTCTAAAATATTCTAAGTTGAAAAAAATGTGATCTTATTTATTTGGGGTTTTGTTTCTCATGAAAGAAAAAAAAAAAGGGCCAGACACTTTCAGCAGTAAAAAAGTGTGAAGTTTTTCTTGGCTTTTTTTTCCAGTGGAAACATCTTACTACTCTAGAGTGAGCTTTTTAGACAAAATGATACCTAATCTCAAAGAATGTTCTCGTATAATAAATTGTGTAGTCCTACATATCAATGTTAGTGGAGAATCATTGCTTAAGTGAATGAAACATAAATAGACAAAGATATGAGGGTGAATATATGAAATCTGTATAAATTAAGAGTGTCTGGTGTTCTCTGATGAATAATGTAGTCTTAGAAGTGAAATTTAGCGAGTATTCTGACCTCCCTTGTGGGCCAGGTGCATCTGTACTGCTTGGTCTTGCAGTCTGCTGTGCTGCAAGTGCCTGTATTAGCTTTTCTGCCTGTATTAGCAGTCTGTGTAGCCAGCTCTACCTTGGGGTTAGTGATGGAGAAAAATGGCTTTTGGAGTCCATGTCAAATGCTTGTAGTTCCAGTCTGAAAGCAGATCCCAGCCCAGATATATTCCTCCAGATAAGGAATAAAGCAAACATACAACACAGTAAGTATTTAGACAGTAAAGGATATTTAAGAAGAGCTATCAGGAAGATGATAATTGAGTTTTGATTGTGGTGGTAAAAAAAGCAGTGAAGTGAGTCAATTAATGATTAAGTTTTAAGTCACAAACTGCAAGTGATTATTCTTTAGGGTACCTCAAATCTTGCATGTTGATTTAGATCCTGCAGGCTCCCTGCATAAAGATTTTGGGCACCAGCTGCTCCAGCTGTAGGCATTGGTAGCTGGCAGTGCTCTTGGAAAATTGCCATAGAATATTACAGCCTGTTTTTAAAACCTCCTCTTTGGGTGCGCATTCTTTGATCCACTGAGGTCATGGCGTATCATTTAACAGGATAAAATTGCTTCATTTCAAATGACACCTCTAGATGTTCTCTTTACTGTTTGCAGCAGTGTTTTATTTTAACCTTATCACTACCACTACTGTCTTGTGTTTTAGGGCAGTGATTTCCCATCTTTTAAATGTGTGGACTTCTGCATGATTTTAACCCTTCTGTTTGCAGTTCTGGTTGTTTTTTTTTTCTCATTTGTGTATTGCAGGTTCTGTAAAAACTGTACACAGCATACCCAGTGTCTGTGTCCCTTGGGTTGAAAAGCACTGCTTTAACAAGTCACAGCTACAACTGTACTACTCCGTAACACAGCTGGGAGACAGTGCACACTGTATAGGAGAACTCTCCATTAGTTGAAAATACCTTTGCTGTTCAGTGCACCAGTTAGTCACCATGCCTTTTACTCAGAGAAGGGAGTGTCTTTGGAGGAATACCACTGTATCTGATCCCTTACAGGTTTGGTTAGAATTGCCTTTATGTAGTAACTACTTTCCCACTCTAAACCACTGGACTCAGTGTGAGCAAAGTGAGTTATGCCAAATATTTCCTCTGCTTGCTTTCAAGGTTCCTTTAATAGGACAAAGTTATCTAACATCATAATTGTCCTCTGTTTTCTCCTTTGCGATTAGATATGTTATCAAATATACATGTGGAGCTGTAGAGTTCTTATTTTTTAGTATTTTAAAGGTATGACAAAAAATATTGTCTCTTTTCTGTGAACAGGTGGTTTCAGATGCCTTGGAATTGCTGAGAAAGATGCAGCTTTGGGAATGTGTGGAAAGGAGTATTTCTTTAATAAGGAAATGCAGGAATGCCAAGCGTGTTTACAGTGTGAAGATGGAATGGTGGCCATGCCTTGTTCCACTGTGAGTGACACGGTTTGTTCAGTTACCAGCGAAAACAAGCTCTCGGAGTCTTGGGCTGCAAATATCATTCTACCCTATGTAAAGTCTGGCATCTCTCAGGTCTACTCTGGCTTGAACTTCAAGATAGAAGGGAAGCTTCCCTGTGAAATCCTATCCGTTGAAGATAACAACCTGGTATTCAGGCAACACGGCCTGGTGTGGACTGACCTCAACTTTGCAGTAAAGCACAATTGCAGGAATTTTTTGCAACTTTCCTTAAAGCTTAATGGCAGTGAGGAGGGCTATGAACTGAGCGGTGTTCGCATTGAACAGCCAGAAGGAAAGTATTTCCAGAGCACCAGTTTGAGCAGCGCTGCTGAAGTGGAGCCCAGCCAAACTCTTTCTGTTTATTTGAGGAGCCCAAATCAATTCTGCAATCAAACTAAAGACTTAAATATTTATGATCTTAGTACCCCACTCAGTTTGTTTTGGTTGTCTCATGACACGGGTGCTGTGGCACTCAGTGCACAGATGTCAACAGCAATGCATTATCAAACCAACTATCGACCTACCTTTAAAATAATTTCTGTTTCTGATCCTTACATGCTAAGTTTATCTCATGATGGCAGAGCTATAAAGTTCACTGAAACTGGTGTTGTCAAGTTTGTGTTCCACCAGGCATTGTATTCCATGGGTCATACATGTGTCCGGGAGGGTTTCTCCTTAATTTCTTATATCAATAGGAATGGTACCAACAGTGAATTAATGAACATATTTAAATCTGGGGTAAATTACAGAGACACATCAATATCTGCTTCTGGGGCCACAAAAGTCGGTGCTGGAGATCTGATTAGCTTTGAGATACTTTCTCCTGCACAGTGCAATGTTCGGTATTTTGGAGATAGCTCTGGAATTAGTATGTTTAGCCTCATCTGGATCCCCTCAGCAGTTTCAAGTGCCATATCAGCTACGGTTTCTGTTACAGGGCTGCCTACTGGAGCTGTGAGAAACAAATTACTGGATTTCACCCAGGTCTCATCCAATGAGAAACAGATACAGCTGGTTTCTTCTGGACAGCTTGCTCAGAAGTATTTCATTTTTACTGAAAAGGGAGTTGCCAGCCTTGCATTTAACTTAAAGCTAATCCACTCATGCAATGTGCTCAAAATGACTCTCAATCAGTTGACCAGGGATCACATGCAACCCACAGCAATTGCTCAGCAGATTGGAGGTCAGATGCCAGAGGGAAGCATATGGACCAGTGTGTCCCTCCGTGCATCTTTTGAAGTACGTAATGGAACACTGGTATCAGTTTCTCTTGACTGTGTGCGTGGAAGGATCAATCAAATCACTCATGAACATGGAACCAGTATATCTATTTTATGGATTTCATCTTAATTTCTGTACAGTGAAGTTAGCATGGAACTGAGGTTTAAATTGCATTTGGATTCCACTCTGATTCTATATATGTTTGATACCTTCTACTGTATTGACATGAGCAGATTGTCCCACTAAAGTGCTCTCAGTTTTAGGAATATTTAAATATAATCATAACTGAATGATCAGTATTTAAGAGAGAGCTTCCTGTGTTCCAGGGTTTTAATTCTGTTAACATCTTGAGGCAGAGGAAACTTAAATTCAGATCAAACTCTCATTTTTAATAAAGCATTGTCTTAAAATCAGTTATTTCTGGACCACAAAAAAGCTGAAGGTGAGGGTGTATACATACTTTTTAGTACTGCAACTGAAAGCAGCACAGCCGAATAATGGAAACTTGCTTTTGGTTTCTTCACTGCAGCAGGCTAATAACAAGTTGAAATGCACTTTGAGGCTAATTTATCTGCATCTTATAAAATGTACTTTCTATAAATGGAGAGAGCTTGCTTCAACCTAGAGGTATCCTAGAGGATAATATGGTAACACTGGAACAGATGTGCTTAATATAGAAATGGACTTGGTCAAAAATAGAACATTGTTTTTACCATGAAAACATAGGAACTAATGACTCTTTGAATTTCATTTGAGAATAATCTGCATGTAAGTAATATGCAAAGGTTTTTTTCCCCTATTGTAGTTTTGCCAGTGTAAAGTTGCAGGATGAGAAGGAAGTCTGTTCTAAAGAGCAGATAAGAGAAAGAGCAAGAAGTCTATGCTAAGAGAATACTTGTAAGAGTTAAAAAGCCAAGTATTTAAAGAATGCTTTGAAAGTGAGTCTTTTGGAAATTAAATTTTTATTCTGTTTCTTATAAATGACAAAATATTTTTCTGACAAAAAAGAAGCGCCATTCATGAGCATATTTATTGTGCTGAACAGGTCAAAAGGGTTGGTTTTGTTGGCGGTTTTTTTTTTTGTTAAATCACCCAGTTCAAAGAAATGGCGCATTCTGTGACACTAATTTTTTGTCTCCTTCCAACTCTTCCATCAAACTGTTCTCTTTCTAATCTATGTTGAGTGCTTTCTCTCATTGCCTCTCCTTCACAAACGCTACTTCGCTTTCCTTTTTCATTTCCTTTGTTAGGAGTAAATGGTACGTGCTGTCACATAGCTCAATTCTTTCCAGTCTTCTTTCACCATCCCTGCTAAAGAATAGATGTATGTCACATGTTATTATAGAAGAGGGAGATTAGTAATGCACTTGCAAGCTGCCTTATATCAACCTAACTGAAAGAAGGAATATAATGCATGATATGGCTTTAATGTAGTTGTCTGCTTGAGTATTTATTTCTAAAATATATGTGCTTTCCTGTGCTCTTCACCTGTTTTGGAATTTGTCACACTGTTTTTGCTGTATAGTCTCCTCCTATAATTTTGTGTAAAAGAATGAACCCAAGCGCTAGGTTTCTATCCAGCAGTTCTGTTCTTACTTACAACTTTATAACTCTGACCTTAACAGCTGCAGTTATCTTTCCATCATCTGTTTTTTCTTCAAGTGTTTACTTAAAGATGCAGGCTTTGGACAAATTGCTCTCCTGTTCCAAATAGAGAATTGTAGTTTTCCTTGCTTTCGGCTGCATAAGTATGCAAACCATAGTAAGTTCAATCATGGTGCTCCCAAAGTCTGTGACAGGGGTCTCAGTGCTTTGTATAGCCAGGCTCTCATTTGTTCTCACAAGGTCGTCATGAAGGATGCATTGAAGCTAATATTAAAGGTCTTAAGCATTTGCAAAACACTGTTGTTGTTACAGATGATATTTTGTAGTTGATAGTGAGAAGACATCTGGAATGAAAGCATATATATCTGTGATACACAGAAGAGCTGCATTACCTAGAAGCACAGGAGTTTTTCTGGGTACTTCACTCTGGAAGTCTACTGAGACTGAACAAGATGAAATGCTACAGAGTTAAAGTTTTCTGATTTATCCATCTGCTTTCTGTAGAAGGCTGCACATGATGTAAGAGCAGCCCTGCTGGGAGCAGTCCTTCGTATTTCTAAGGTAACATTTCAGGGAAAGACAATGTTAGAGAAAGCTCAAAATGATACACTTGTGATTTTCTTTTTGAGGAAGTTAAGAAAGTCACTATCTCACAGACATAACCCCTTGTTTTCTTTTGCTGTTTTGCGCTGTCAAGTTGTGTTAAAGGCTTCACCCCCCAGAATAGTGGCAACTTAAGAGTCATTCCAGATTTAAACCTCTGTAGCAGATACCAGAATGTGACATTAGACATAATATAGTACGTTTTAGCAAAGTGCAGATGTTACTTGAATATAGTAACCATTTGCCTATATATAACATACAGCAAATGTAATGCTATGATTTGTATGAGTATGCTTTATTTGAGTGAGATTGTGATACCAGTGGAAATGCTTGACTATGGGAGAGACTGATAACTCAAATCCTGTATTATGCACACATTGCTGATACATGCATTTAAATGCACCATTATTAAAGAATGCAGAAACTACCATGGAGGTACAAGTGAACATTACTACAGCTAAGAGAGATTTCAGAGCATGAATTCTTCAGTGTAGTAAATCTTTGCAGAGGATTCTGGGGAGAGTGCCTGTAATTACCTTTAAATTCAGAGTAGATTTTCAGATGCACAGTATTTTGCATCCATCTGGTGGTGATAATGCATCTAATACTATTTTGCTAATGTCATCTGTGAAAAGGTATTCACGTAATTTAAAAAAGGTCTACTAAATATGTAGTAATTGCAACTTTCAGCAACTTTAGCCTTATTTCGAACAAGAAAAGGCTGGTCATTTAAGCCTCTTCTCTCCCTTTTGGAAAATCAAAAAAGCCTGAATCTTCTGTAGTTCAGGCCACTCACTGACCTTGGTTGTAGTAACATGAATTTGGAGGGAGTGTGTTGAAGTCAGTGTCGATTTATGATAGCCTAATTAATGGCATAGTTTATAGCCTTTGTGTCTATGAAAATGATATATATTGCCTCATACCATGCAACATTGAGTGGTGCACTATGATCCTAAATAAGATAAAGTTCAAGAGGAATCATATAATGTACAATGAAAGCTACTTTTATGGCACTTATCCCATTTGCTGTAATAAATTGCATGTTTTATTGACAGGTATATCTTATTAATTATATTTACAACTTTTGAACTTCTGTATTTTTTAATATGTTTTCTTTCTATTAGCACAATATAATACTGTGAAGTATGGAATTAATTTAAAAGCTTTCATTTTGTATCTTTTGATACCTTGTTCATGAATACGGTTAAAATAGCTGGAGACAGTCTCTCCAGTCCTTTCTGCCAAACAGTGTTTCCAATTGAGTTATTCATCAAGTAATAGAGTAGGTATGAGGCTGGCAGAATTTAACTGTACAGAGGGTTTAAGTTAGTAAGTACATCCAAGAAGGCAGGTGATTGTTTCACTAATGTTATGCACATAATGGGCAACAGGTTGTAGAAAACTTGACCATTAGAGAAGGAAAATAATTTAGGTTGTATAGTGCTGCTCATACAACAGGAAAAAGGATTTGGCTTATGAAAACCTGCATTGTTTTGTATTGTGAAACATTTTGCAAATTCAAAGATTTTACCTGAGTGTCTTCTCTTACCTATGCAAATTTTTTCTGCTATGAAGTCAAAACCAGGCAGAATATGTTAAGTCTGTTCTAATATTGGGGGTGCTTCCTCTGTTCTGTAGTCTCTGCAGATTGTAGTGCACTGTGAAAACTACACTAGTTTCAAGTGGTGCTTTTTTGTGAAATTTGCTACTTTGAAATATTACCTTGTTTTAAAAACACTATTCTTAATTTGCCTCTGTTAATATTATATTGTAATATGTTTTAAAATAACGACTGAAATAAATAAAACAATAAGTCTTCATTGGTGTTTTTGTTCCGTTTTGAGTAAGACTAATTGTGGCTGTTGCGATTTTTACCACTGGCTCCCCTGGGGCCAGGATTTCACAGTTGTGATCTGAATTAGTTACCTGTGTTTGCTGAAGGGGCAAACTAATCAAGAACAGTAATGGTACACCTTTCTAGAGCTCATCTAGTCTACCTGTTTTCTGTTCCTGTAGTTATCTGTAGATCTGAGAAAATGGAAATTGCATTTAATGCTACTATACTAATAAATACTTGGGTCAAAAGAGCAGTACAGTTTATCTTAGTTGCTACCACCCTAGTAATACAGAGAAGAAAAATGAGAATACATTTTCTTAAAAGAATAAATTTGTCCTGGCTTGGTGCTTCATAAAGCTTCTGTTGTATGTGGAAACTCTGATGTTGTTGTTGTGGATACTGATCAGACATTTGCAGTAGCACAGCTATGCTTTTGTCAGGATTTGTGCAAGTTAAAGCTCATATGTTCTCAGTAGAGACTCTTTTTGATTATTTTAAATTATAGAACTGTTTCTTCTTTTCAGAGATGCTATTGTTCATTGTATCTGAATGAAAAAAGGTGCTGTCAAATGACCTCCATTTAGAGAGAGTTTTGAAATGGATTTGTCCAAAAACCAAAATGAGACCAAATTGGTTTTACTTCAGCCTTTCTCATTGAAAGCAAAAAGAGAAATTTCATCCTATATGTTTTTCATCAATTGTGTTTGTACTGATTTGAAAGGCTGAAATGAATAATTACTGTAAAAGGGGGATTACAGATGTCATTAACATTGCCTAAATTAGCCAAGGATGAAAATCAGAGGAAGGTCAGGAAAAGTATTGGTGAAATACTGATGAAAACAATAGCATTGTCCTTGCGTGGGCCTGGTTGCCCTTCTTCAGCGTGGAGGGTCTGTCTTAAAATAAGGCTCCAAACATAGTAACTGTGGTAGTGGCACTGCCTGTGCTAGTGTGATAGCAGAAAAATAGGTAGAGAGTGGGTTCCATAACAGCTCTATACATGTCTTTCACTGTCTGGCTGTGGATGCAGGAAAGCCAAATGTCTGCAAAAGGGGGATCCAAGAAACTTGTTTGCATTAAGTAATTGAATTGTTATTGCCAAAACAGTTTCTTGGCTAGTTGCAGTTCGTGTAGTTTTCTTCAGACCTTCTTTGGAGCTCTGCGTGCATATTGTGACCTGCAGGATTGTATCATTTGTTTTTAGGCTCTTCAGAAGAGAAACTAGCTTCTATCCGGACAGTCTAGTGCAATCTTGTTAAATGGCATTGCTTGAAAGTAGCCTTAAAAGTCTGGATGTAATGTCTTTGCTAGAAGGGTGTTAATGCCTGGCTTTTGAAGAAGCTTGAAGTAAAAGCCTGTCAAAAGAAACTAAATAAATGTATATAGCCTTGGGTTAAATAGTATTTTCTCTAAAAGGAGAACTGTAGAGAAAGGATTTTCAAAAGTTTTTACATATTTTTTGAAGACAATTTCTTTGTCTTTCCTCTTTGCCATTTTTTCTACTGGAAAGTTAAAGGTAAAGGAAAGAAAGGAAAATAAGAAAGCGAAGGTAGTGGGAATGGATGTAGAATGGGAGAAAGGCAGGAGAAGGAAAAAGCAATCTCTGGTGTTTAGGTAATTTAATGTATGAGATTTTAAACTAGTTTTCTGCAGAAATTTCTGAAAGAAATTCTTGTGTTTTTTTTCCAACCTGTTGTAAATTTGTTCAACTGAAAATAATGTCTATCGGATTTGGCTTCATTTCTTCATCAAAGCACTTCCCATCCACCAACTTCTGTAAACTTCAGTAACATTAGAGTGTCCTGAATATCTTTCTTAAGTATTTTGTTGAACTGGAACACTAAGTTGGGTAATTGGGTTAATTAAGTGCCAACTTACATCAGGAACCCTCTCATACTTGTGGGTTCTGGCATGCAAACCTCAGTTTTCGTCATTGCCTCTTAACTATGTTTATTTTGGGAACTGCTTCTCATTAGATAAACAAGCCTTCTCTGAGCTCAAAGTAATCACTTGACTGCTAATGGTACCCTAACATTGCTCATTTAAGTCTCCTTTGGGTATTTTTCTATTATACTGCAGTCAGTAATGTAGATATGTACTGAGCATCTTCAGGACCTCTGTATATGTGGGATGTTGACAGAATGTTCTTGTCACAGTTAGTTTTTCCTGACTTGCTTCATTGTTTTAAATTGTAGGTTGAAATCAGTTCAGGAATCCATATGATAGATACTGGCTTTCAAAGCAAAGGTGACCTGGTGAGTGATTTAGACTAGTAATCACATCTGAGTTGCATGATTGCAGCCTTCTCTTGCAGAGTATAAAAAACTTCTGAGAATATTCATAGATTAAATGCAGGTGTCTCAAGTAAAGAGCTGGAGATATTTTGCATCAAACTCAAATAAAAGCCTCATACTCTACTCAGAAGGTCAAAAAAGTAGAAAGATTTAGTATATTCTGTAAAATATGCTGTTCGCTGAAGAAGTGTTTGTTGGTTTTATTAGGAGAGGAGAATGAAAATGTGTGCTTTATGCCAAGCAGACAAGACAAATTGCTTAAGATGCCTTCATGCCTCAAAATGCTCTGTACTTCACTTTTCCTTGAACATGCACTTAGATTTGTTTAAACCTTTGCTTCAAACTGCTGCTATGTTAATGACTTACTGCAGTCTTGATTTGTGCTAAAATCTCTTTGAACCCTCTATATGCCAGGCGAACACAATACACTTTGAGTACATCTGATTAATCCTTGCATTACAACACTGCAAGTCTCCTGAGAGGTGTGCACCCTGTGGTCCTGGCTGAGGCAGCAAGCTATTATCCTCAACTGCTTCAGCCTCCTGAAGCCTTTGTCCTAAGGTGGTCAGGCTTTCCCCTACCTTTTGGTATGCTAGAGGGGTGCCGTGACATCTGTCTTCCCTGGGAAGCTGCAAATATTTGTTTTGGATCAGCCATGAATGTTTTTTTTCCCCCCTGATTTTGGTCTTTCTGCCTTCCACTCTTCTTTCATGGTTGTCCACGAGGCTGAGAATCCACTGCTCTCACATCTTTATTCCTGACACACCTTTACTTATGCTCTCTCATGTTTTGGTGTGTGGCTGTGGTTTGAATTGTTGTTTTGTTTCCTATAGGCTTCCGTCTCATGCTAATCTGTGAAGGACCACATACGCTTAAGCACCAGATTCCTTTGAGAGGCTTAGACATGTGCACAACCAGAGATGTTTTGTCCCGTTTGGACCTGCCTACATCCTTGGGAGACCAGAGTAGTGACATTCTGCAGGAATGGCGGGAGTCACAACAACAGCATTTGTGAAGAGCACAAGATAGTTAAAGCATGTAACACCCCTTCTCCAGTCAAGACTGGGTCTTGAGATTCTGTATTTTGACTGTGCTAGGAGTTTCTTTCTTTTGTTAAAAAAGGAGGCAAAACCTCTAATAATTTTGAGAACAAATATGTTTTGTGTGTTTGGTTTGTTGGGTTTTGTTGGTTTTGGTTTTGGTTTTGTTTTTTTTTTCCTGCCCACCTTTTCTCCTTGTTACTTGTGCGTTTCAAGCTAAGGCAGCAAACAGCCCCCTTGCCTTTTGTAGGGTGTCACTGTGCTTCATGCTGCAAGCTTTGAGAACATTTTGACAAGTCCAATCCTGCCAGTTTGATGTGTGCCTTGAAGAAATACTTCATAGCCAGAATAAGTAAGCCAGAGCCCAAAGTGAAATGGGTGAAAATCAAGTGCACAATTTTAGGTTATCCATCAGCAGCATACAACTCCTAAGAATAGTAACTCCTTGTGGAAACACAATAGAGATCAATCCAGAGCCTACAATGTGCTTGCTACCATGGCATTTCTGTTACATAGCTTGGGCTAAGATACAGAGTGGACTTTGATGCACCATTCACCCATAGGCCCTGTTCTCAGCAGAGGTTTTAATTTCCTCAGTTTCCACTTCTGGAAGTAGATAAATTCATTTACAAATTCCTATAATTCTGCTTTCCATACCTAGCATCACCTGTTTCTGTAACAGTGGTCTTGCAGCATTTTACACCTCTTGGTCTAAGTAAGGCTGTTGAAACACTGAAAACTTCTTTCAGGTCTGTGTGTATGCATGTGTACTTGAGAATTCACTTATATACTGGGGAAGATGGAATACCTCTCCTTCAATTGCCCCCAGAGTCAGCTGTATGAAAACAATCTGCTTTCATCCAGTTTTTCTGGTACTTGATTTCTGGAGGCTAAAATACAAAGCAGTGTGTTTCCTATTCTGCATCTAACATACTGATAAGTACCCACAATGTTACTGGTGCACTACTGGTAAAATCTATTTCAGAATTGATAATCTTAAACTTCAAGGTAATCCAAATCATCAGATGCTTCAGTTGCTTTATGACTATAAGGTTAGTAGTCCAAATGTTCTAATACTAATGTTAATGTTCTGACTAATAAGAAACTTAAGTTCTTTAAGATTTGCAATACATGGTTGGGGAAATGGATGTTTTAGCTTGTGGTCACAAATATTTTTTATAAAAGTTATTTTGGTGAAGACTATCATAAAGCTGCTTTTTCTCCCAACCCCACTTATTTAGATGTGGTCTCCTGGATTATGGCAGCTACAACATGTAGAACATTTTATGGCTTTTTTGAAGTTACGCCAGAAGCCATTTTATTTCCAGTTGCTCTTAGGGCCATAAAAGAGCACAGTTGGATTAAAATTTTCTTTCTACCAAGCTGCTCTGCTCCACACAGCTCATCTGGTCTAAATCTGGCAGCATTATCAGGTTCTGAGATGGATTTATAAACATTTAGGTTGCCAGTGGGCAAAATAAATGGAACAATCCTTCATACCTGGTAACAGAGGTTGGATAGTTATTTCGCATGAAATATTCCTTAGCAAAGTCCCTTCAGGTGGAATTTATATGATGAAGAAAATATTAAATGCATACCTTGATGCTGCAAGGAGTTTATTTGTATAAAAGATGTGCATAAGTGTAAAAGTCGAAGTCCTAGAAGTAACAGGCATACTCATGCGTGCAATAAATGTGGCTGATGGTTAGGATCTGGAGAACTTGAGCAGTAAATGTTAGTATTATATTTACATAAGACAGATGTGGGAGGTGTATGATGCTCAGTGACTGGTGTGTGACCCTTGATCTGTTGGCCTGATACTGTTGGTTTCTAAAAGGCACTGAAGTGTTAAAGTGCTTTCTGTAACTTTGCCCATGGACACAAGGGAGAGTGAGTTTGGCCAGCTCTGCAGCCAGTACTTAAATCACAATGCAGCATCAAATTCTTTCAAGTTTTGTTTCTGTTTAATCTGGGCACAATATTTTTTGACCAGAAGCAGGTCAGAGAGCCTCCAGGACATGCTAAGCTTTAGGTATTGTTGGGGGTGTTTGGGCTATTTTGTTGTTGTAACATTTTTGTTGCTGACTGCTATACTCCTGAGGGCAAATAACGCTTTACTTGGAAGGTTGCCCATATTCAGTGCTGTATCTAACTGCAACTTAAAGAGAAATTTGTCCCAGGAGCCCAACCTGGTTTGAATATCTGAGCAAAATACCTAAAAATTAAGATGCTGTAGCACAGAGATCTTGCTGAAGTGGGATGAGTTTTCATAAGTCAGTAGGGACACAAGGCACATCACTTGACAACAGGGAGACTTAGTCTGGAACTCTTAACATATACACTTAATTTTTGTACTGTAAAAAATGCCACTGGCAGGCTCAGTGTGGCATGTTAAACTGTGCAAGTATCCAGTCTGAGGTCTGTATTAGGAACTAATACAGAGACTAATACTCTATTGGGGGTAATGTTGTGGGTAGTCCTTGATCAAGAAATAAAATGTGGTTCTGGCATGACTTGAAGAAGACCATTAATTCTGTCTGTGCTGTAGTTTACCACAGTACCTCTGAGGAAATCAGCAGATATAAATTCACTGGACTTGACTCTGATGGCGAAGTGTTGAGGGCTCCTAGTCACGTGCATCTAAACTTACGGAGTCAAACTTACGAATTTTCTTCTGCAATCATTATTTCCAGCTATCTAAAAGATCCACATAGATCTGCTCTCTTCTAATAACTAACCACTTTGAAACAGGTATTTGAATTGCAGTATTTTTCATAAATTGAAAATCCTTAATTCAGTAGCGTTGCTGTTATTAACCTACCAGCTCCATCACTGAGGTCTGGATCCTTGTTTCAGGTGACAGCTACTCAATCTGTATTCAAGCTCTCAGCCCAGACATCAAAACTAAAATATGTGGTGCCCCCACGAAAAGCAGAAACTCACACACCTGACACCAGCATTTCCTCTGCCCCAGCCAGTGTGCAGAAACATCCCCACAGATTTCATGTCCTTGCAGCCAGCCACGGGGAGGAGGAAGCTAAGCTGGGTGCTGCCCACTGCAGCCTGTGGCAATGCAGTGTGGATCCCTGTCAGCCAGGGAAGGCTGTGGATGGGGGGCTGAAGCAGCCTGTTGTAAGACAGAGCTGGGAAAGAAGTTCTCTGTTTTCAGGGCTGCTAAATGCTGATGGCACTTCTGTGCCCACCAAGGCTGCCAGTAGCAGGTTTGGCTGCTAGAGAGGATTTTGTTTCGTTACAGTGAAAAGCTCTGAGCACGGGAAGGTCTTATTTATCACTGCCTTGGCTTAGCAGTCATAAAAGTGGCAATAATAGTTAGATGATAAGTGTAGTAAAAAGGCAGGTCTCCAGCCTTGGAGAAGGGTTTGACAAATGGCTGCTCACTAGATTGGAGGTGTTGCTGGCTTGGAGACAGATGGGCTCATCAATGAATGTAGGTAATGCAACAGGTAAATGATAAAGAAATTACTGTAGGCATACTTGAGGTAGTTAGAGCAATCTCTTCATCTACTGTTGGCATCTTTTGCCTTCATAGTTGGCCCATTTTTCTTTTAAAGAGACCTTCAGAGACTGGGGAGTGAGGGATGAGTGAGCTCTTTGGGCACAAAGAAAAGGATGTCTTTTGCTTTTGGTGCCATACATTAAACAACTGTGTTTGCAACAAGTCTTTGCCTCAAATTTTGTTACAAGTTACACGGGCTTTTTATTTTTAATCAGTTCATGATAGATTTTCATTTTGGTCTTTGCTCTTACGAATTTTTACTTTTCTGCTTCCTAAAGTGTATCACAATATACATCATCTAATATTCACTGTAACTGTTATAAATTTCTGTACAGGTTGAGATAAGTAGTAACTGAATGTTTAAGCCCATGCACATTTTCAAAATGGGAAGGAATACGCAGTCTGCAGTTTGCCTTGTACAATGCTTTGAGCAATACAGATTTTGTTGTATTTCTCCTCGCATCTTTTTGAATGATCAAATCATTTTCAAAATTATGCATTGTAAATATTATGCTTCAGGTAGTTTTTCTCTTGGCCTTGAGTCTGTTTCTGAATGTGAACCTCCATGATGACTTGCTTTAGGTGCCCTGAGGTCAACAATGAAGTCTTCAAAGACTGGATTAGTCTGACATAAGGAAATACTCAGATACAGAGGATGTAAGAATGAAAACAGAGGAGGTCACAGTCACTCCATTCCCTCAATTTCTGTAGATTCCAGCTAAACCCTTAACTCATTTGATACAACAGGATGTGTTGGCCTGCTTTATTACAAAGAAAAAGGGTGTGTGGGCTAAGAAATCTGGGTATTTCTACATCACGGGCCTTGAAACTGTTTTGGGGCTTAAACTTTAATGGCAGAAGTACTTAAGAGTATTTCTAAAGGCAAATTAGGTAGGAATCTGTATACTTGTGACACTCATTTTTATTTGTGTTTTTGCAGCTTGTTTGTATTTTAAATTTGGAAAAATACCTGAGAAAAATATTTCTCATGGGCAGATGAAGAAGTTCCTTCAACAAAAGTAGGCAGTAGACATCTTCAAAGATGGTTTTAGGGCATAGGTATTTTCCCTTTGTGAGGACTATTGAAGTCAGGTTAAGGTCTGTATTAAGAATGACAAAAGCGTTGTCTTCAACCATCTAAGCGAATTAATAGTTACCTATTTGTCCGGATCAGACAGTCTAAAGGGAAACAGTACTTCTGACAAACTAAGCAAAGACTGGCAGAAAGGGCAAACCATTCCTCTTTTCCATAGCTCGTGTTCTGAGATTGAGCCACAGCTTAGAGAACTCCTCTGTTTTGAAGGAAGGGTGCTGCCAAGCTTTTTGAAGCAGGTTTTCAGAACAGGCTCTGACACACAGAACTCATGACAGCAACTCTGAACCAGATGTACATCCTGAAATTGCTATGGACTTCTCTATTCACTGAGGACCATTTTTCTGGTGCTCTTGTTACTTATCTCTAGATTTCTTGAAAGGGCCTGAAAGCCTGTTACCATGGCCTGTGTTTTCAGTGCTGTCCCCTGTCAGCCACAGCTTACCCTGAGAGCCCTGCACTGTTCCTTCTTCACTAGGAATCTAAAAAAATGCATGTCTTGGCATAGCAATTGCTATTATATGAATAATGAGAAATAATGATTGCTTTAATTGTTTCTTTGTGCTAATAAGAACAAATTTGCTGGGCATGTGATAGACTGGAAAATAAAATTAAAATAAAGGGTAAGGAAAATGCAGCCTGAATATCGGGTAGCATATCAGATGGTCTATTTGCCTATGACTGCAGCTTTCCTTCATCCTTCCTGAATAAGGATGCCTTCCCACCCTTTCTTCTCTTCCAAGCTTACAGGCAGTTGGTGCTGGTTTGAAAGCAGAACTGAATGCAGCATGATAAAAGTTGGATTTTGAAGAATAATGTCTGCTCATTGCCTTATCTCTAGCTTTGCTTTGATATTTTAAATACATTTACCAGTATGTTTATGATAAGAGATTTTTCCTACACCTTTATTTGATTCTGAAGTACAGAGCCCCAAACAATACCCATGTTCTCATGCTTCATTTGGGGAAGAAAGTGTCACAAATCTTTGGAAATGAGCTTGGCACCATTCCCTGGCAATGGTCTGATGGCCAGTATGAGGAGGTGGACTTCCGTTATCTTTATGTTCTTCCTTAGTAATTTATTGTTGACCCGTATCAAAGTCATGACACTGGCTGGATCACGGGTATAATTGCTGTGCTGTTGTTTAGATTTTGGAGGTCTGTGCTGGAATATGCTGGTATATGGTGGTACGAATGGGCAGCTGGCTCTGTCTGTTTGCTTTTGCTCCTTTAAAATAGGATAAAGTGTCACTATACTACAGGGGTGTTACAAGGGTAAAATTCATTATTAAGGACTGTGAGGTATTCAGATGCAGTGCTAATGAGGCTATATGAATGTCTGGAGTATGTGCTTCACTGCACCTCTGAAGCTAAACATGTCTGTTTCCTTGGCAACCCCTCTGCATCTGTACTGTTGTAGCTGCTCTCCACTGTATGTGCAAATAGCAAGCATCATTACTAAAGCTTGCTCATATTTTGCTCCATTCATATTCAGCTATTAAAAGAAAATCTCTTTGTTGCATTGGCAGTGTGCTGCTCTGAATGGTGTAGGTCCATTCCTCCCTATTGCTTCCTGTTTTCCTTCCTCTGCCTCCCCAGTAGTGCAGACCTCCCCCTCTTTCTTTACCATCAGAATCCATGCTCACCCCTTTGGGAGGCTGATTCAGTTCAGTTGACTTATGCAAAAATGAAATAAAGGAATAGTTTTCTACTGAGCTGCCTTTCAGCAGGCTCAGCCCAGCATTTAGTGCTATGGGGATAGCAGGGGCCAAGCAAGAGCAAAGAGAGGCAGGAGAGAGGGGAACCATGGGAGCTCATTTAACCCTCTTCTCTGCTTACAGCAGAAGCCTCAGGGTCACGCCCCCAAAGGTGGGAACCAGCAGCACTTCTCTAAGTGGTGCACAAATGTGGTAATACAGAAACACATCATGCCCATGTCCATGCATCGCCCTTGAGAAAATTAAAACAACATGAACTTTCTGAACAACAATTAGTGCTGCCATCTGTTAACTGTCAGCAGATGTACGTGATAACCTTGTGTTCACTTCCTTAGGAAAAGCTGTGTGCATTTCACTTGTGTTATCCATAAATCTTTTCATTATAGCAATGTAGAGATATGTGATATTATCTAACAGTTTTATCTTGACATGTGTCCTGGTTATATGAATGACTTTACACAAAACCAAATATCAAAGCGTTCTGCAGTTCTGAGATGCCTACGAAAACTGTTAATAGATAGGTGAGAGTTTATAGCCCATGGAAGCCTAAATACTGCTCATGTGAGAAAGTGCTCACTACAGCGCAGAAACTTTGTGCAGCCTCATCCTCCTAATGCAGGCAGTGTCTGCGTCCTCCTTTGAACTCCTGTGTGTTAAGATGATTTGTGGCACCTAAGTGAACTTCTGACACTCTGATTGTTCCCAGCACCTATGTTTCTCTAGCATGATTCTCCAGGGGTTCATTGCACCAACCGGTGCTTCACTTGCTTGCACTTCTGTGCAACTTCTGAACAAGTTAGCAGCTCTGTGCATTTGCACTGGGTGATGTCCCAGGAAAAAGCGTCAAAGGAGAAGGTCAAGGTGCTGAAAAAGTGAGCATAAAAATCTATTTCTGGTTAAAAAACACTTTTTAAAGGAAAAGGAAGCACAGAAAGAGGGCCATAAATTCTTGCCCTGTAAATCTTCCCATTCATTCAGCATTTATGTATGCATGAAATTACCACAATTAAATTTTTAGTTCAAGTGAGGCCTCCACCATTACGTAAAGGCTGGAATGTGAAAGATGGAAAAAAAAGGAGACTGTTGTTATTTTGGGCTAGCACAGAAGAAGGCACTTAGAGGAGACTTTTTACATGAGACCTGGAAAGCTTAACCTAACAGTTCCTCCTTACAGTGTAAGTTCAGTCTCTTTCAAGTTTATAAATCTTATTTTGCCTAAAAGAAGTTAGTCACTACTAAGACCCATTTCTTAGAGTAGTATCTGTAGCAAATTAAGACATAAGGATTCGCTCCACGATATCCTAGGACACCATTTTCCATTTTAAGATCAATGCTAATTAAGTGTACATACATTAATGTTAACATAAATCAGTACCAAACTTACATGTTACCAATACCTTACAAGACAATTTTCCTTGATTCTAATGAGATCTTCCCTCAGTGTGGGTTTTTTTTTTCACTCAAGTTAATTAAGCGCCTTTGTTTTTACATCAACATAAACACGCAGAGGCACATGTATAGTATGTACACATTAAATTGATGGTGATTTAGCTTTTCTTGGCAGATTCGGGTAGAAATTCCCCTTAGGTATAGGACCCCACTGAAACCAAGTCTTCTAAAAGATCCTAAGTAGGCTGTTGGGAAAAATGACAAATCTTATATGTGTTTGTGACAAAGCACTGACACAGATGTCTAATTCCAGGGCAGGGCTTATGGTGGCATGTCCAAACTGAAAACAGTCACCTTCTACAGCATTCATGTAGGAATTAAAATTCTTGAAAGAGATGGAACTTCTCCCTGTATCTTACTGACTGTTTCATGCAAATCCTCAGTTTCCAGGGATACTAACTGTTGTTAGGAATGTTCAATTTCTCAGAAAGTTATGAACGAGCTTGAGCATTTTCATGCTTAGCAGGTATTTTATACAGCTGAGCATGGGCGCAGCAGCAGAGCTGCTCTATAGAAAGCATATAGAGAATGGCAGAATGTTCTTTGCAATTGACATACATACCAAGAAAACATTGGCTACATGACAAAGAGATCTTATGGTACACATGTTTAATTTAATGAAGGGCATGGTAGGAGAACATATATATGCATGTCTACAGACAAAAATGTACTCCAGAAATGTGGAAGCCATATGAGGAAACACAGAACTCCCTGTACTGGGAAAAAGGCTCAAGTGTGACAGACCTCAATGAAAATAAACTTCAGGATTCAGTAGACACTTCTGCAAGGGATTAATGAAGCAAATGTGGCCTTGCCTTTAACAAGAAACAGAGTCTTATCTTCAATGCAAACCAATTAGCCCATTGTATTTGGGTCATGGCAAAATGTTGAGAAGCAGGGGAGCACTCTCCTTCATATTATAGATTGCTGTAGGTGTGCACCACATTTCACACTGACTGGACTTCTAGATTGCGCCCAATCAGTAAAAAGCCCAAGACCCTCACTATACAGTGCCTAATGGGTGGTATATCTATAGGGAATCAAGTAAAGCCTGTGTGCTTGCTCCAGTGGGAAGCTGGTTTAAGAAGCTTCTTCCTTTTTGCATAACAGCCATGAACAAGTGTTGCAATCCTATGCTGAAATTTACTGCCTCTGTAACTGAAGTTATGGATGGTTTTGAGGCCATGGTGTAAAACAGGTCACTGAAATGTTTAAAATAGTCACCAGAGGCTCCAGGGCAGATACTTCAGAAGCCAACTTTGGCATCACAGCCAGCACTGCATAATCACACAATAAATATCATAGCTGAGTGCGAGTCCATGAAAGAAGCATGGAAATCCTTGACAGAACGTGAAGAATGAAAAATGCAGCCTACCTGTGCCTTCCAGTCATACGATAAACAGCTACTGGCCACAGCAGCAAAGAGAAAATGGAGCAGCATCCAGACCTTGGTTTAGTTATTTACTGCACATCTGATCACATCACATTATTGCCAGCTACAGATTTGTTAGAACCTGCAGTGGTTTCACAATTTTGTCTTGACTGCTGGTGGGAAATCCCCTATGTGATTATCCTCAGGATGCCCTATTTTTGGCTATTCCTGAATGAAATGTTTCCATTTTATTAAAATTGATTATTTCAATTTATTCAAAATTAAGAAGAACCAGAAACCTTGAAATGCCCTTACATATAAAAAGGTGTTGCATTTCATCCCAGCTCATCCCCACCCTTCTGCTGATAAACTTTCAAAACTATCTGGAGAAAGAGGGGCTTAAAAACAGATGTAAAATCCCTCTCATATAGAAATCAATTACCCTTCTTTCAGAAAGCTGCTTTCTTGCAAATCTAGCAGTGATCCTTAATACACTGACTTACACTTCTGACCTATGATTTCAGCATCTTCTAAATAATAATCTGGAATAGCAGCCTTGTTGGCAGACTTCAAATGCTGCTGTAGGATTAAGGAATGTAGTCATACTGTCCACAGTTCTGATTTTGCAGGCAAATCTGCCAAACTCCTAGAAATGTACTGGAGGCAGCTCTGGGGCACTCTCATTTGAGTTTCTGTCTCTACAAGCAGATCTGGAGGAGCACAGAAGTAAAAAACCTTGATCGTCCTTCAGAGTAGGAATCAGTACAAATTCAGTGTGGGTATGCCATAAGACATCACCTCTGGAAATGGACATTACCTTGAACCAGAATGGGCTGCTTGATACAAAGTATATGAGGATGTTGTGTTGCTCACTAGCTGTTCACAAAACTCTACATCTCAGAGAACTCTTGGTCTGCTTTAGTTTATATGAACTGCATGAATAGTCCATGACAGCTCAGTGTTAGAAGGCTGCAAAGGTGACTTAAATCTCCTATGTCTGTCATGCTTCACAGTATTTTCCCCTTTTCTTGCCTGCCATGCTTGGTGGTTAATGATTAGAATTACTTTTAATAGATGCAATCATGCAGGGGTAACACAAATCCTTTGCTGCTGCTGGGGCTACAAAACTTTTCATGTCTCAAAGAGATTTTAGTGGGTATGATGGAGGCAAGGTATGGGATGTTTAGGTCACTCTCCATGAATGTGCCCATTTACAATGTTGGGTCATCACAGATGCTGAGAATGGAAATTTAATCATGTACCAAGAGGTATTGCCTTCAGGCTATGTTTTCCTTAATTTCCTATTCTTTTAAAGTGACTGTCAAAGGTAATAATCCATTAACTTGAAAAATATTACTTTTTTGAATCTATCCTTAAAGAGGACTCACCCATTCCAGCAGGCTGAAAGAGTTTAACATTGTCAGCTGCTCTATTTCTGGATCACTATGTGTGTGTAATTGCCTGGAATCCCAGGCTTTCCCATCTGCTTTCACTAAGGGACAGCACTTTTCTGCCTTAAAGAGATTAAAAACAGACCTTCTAGTTTTTTTGGGCTGTGACCATCAGGCATCAGAAGGGGAGGACACTAAAATTCTGTTTGAAACGAATTAAGTGTAACAGGAGCTATCTCAGGAAGAATTGCAGTGTCTGTATTTATTTAACACGAAAATGATGCTTTATGCTTCACCAAAGCCAAAAGCCAGAAATATCCATAGTATTTGCAGTGTTTGAAGGTGTCTCTGAAGGGGTACTCTAAAAACTGTGGGGATGGCCTACATCTTCATTTTCTAGTTTAAGGATAAAGACTGAGCTTTCTTGAGGAGAAGGCTAAAAATATGCAGTTATGAAATTCAGAAGAACACCCTAACAGAAGAATTTCTTCAATTCACTTGTCTAAAATCAGTGTGGAGTAATAATGAGGCTAATGCCCACTCAGGTAGGGTCCTTACCAATACAGGATGTGATGTTTTGCAGACACACACTGAGCCCTTGAGTAGTAACAGGAAAGAAAGCAAAACACACGTAACAAGTACTTGCTGAATCACTTGGTGCACCACTGGAAGATGCTCAGGTTCTTTGTATTATAGGAATACACAGAAAACAACATATGATTTTAACTCTTCTGGCTTTTATAACAGAAGTTACATTTTCTCATTTTATAGGTTTGAATTTATCCTCTGTAATCTAATTCTTCTTGACCAAACATAGAAGCAGTCATGTTCACTTGCCCAAAGAGCAACTGCATTAGGGCACAGATTATACATAAATGAATTATTGGTGTCTCTGAGCCTGAAGACTTGTATTGTGGACCAGCCCAGCTTTTCCATCTGTCTGCTTCTGGCTGGTCCTTTTCAGTCTAACCTCCAGAAGTTTCACATGCCTCAGAGACACATCTGTGTGTTTCCCACCGTTCTCCTTCCACTTGCATTTTCTGCTTCCTAAAGTGGCCTCAGGGTATGTTTGTAAAACAGTGGTGATATTCATGACGGCAATAGTTGCATAGATTTTTCAAATATTGTGATGAAAGATTTGAGTTTGTGAAAAAAAGATTTTCTTGGTCTTCAAAAAGCTTTGAGAGAGGTGCTGACACAAATTGATAGCTTAGTCATTCACAGATAAGATTGTGCAACACATAAAAGCTTAATTCTGCTTCCAACAGAATAATTGCTGAAGTCCCCATTGAACTGACCTGGGTAGGATCTGGTTTTGGGTACTTGATCTTGTGCAAGAAGTTTCGTACTGAATACAACAAACACACAAATAGCCACTAGAGTACCCTTACAACATTCAGGAACTAAGAAATTCAATAATCCTTGTACTTAAAGAACTAACAAGAAAAAATTTAGATGTCGTTTGCTCTGCTTGAAATAAATGAGATTTAATTGTGTTTTCTTAAAGGATTTTATTTTTTAAATAATAATTTAAGTATCATTATTCAATGGAATTTCAAACATTAACGATCTACATTTTTAATGCAACATTTTGGCCTCCCCTTGGAGCACACCTACCATGGAACAGCTCTGGAATTTGGCAGGAACACTGCGAAGAGCACCATGTAGCAGCCACCTATTTTATAATACTGTTCACAATGTAATATTCTTATATTGTTTATACTCAAGCATATAGTACTGATGTAAAATCAATACTACTGCTATTTCTATTTGTTGTGCTGCAAAGGGTGTTGTGGGTAAGCAAATTTGAGAATGCTCTCAATGCATTTATATGTTCTATACAGTGCAAGCTGTATGCACAGATTATGTATAGATAGATAATGTGGTATATACATACATTAAAATAACATCTGAATGAAAAGACAAAGCCTTAGTTTTATAGGCATGTGTGAATTATTTTTAGGAAATAAACATAGTCATACTAATCACTTTGAGTTAGAGGAAATGTGTGTTACCCTCAGATAAATACATGTTTCTGGAGTCAGATTCACTTACCATCTTTTCCTGAAAATCTACACATTTTTATCAGCAATAAAGAAATAAAAAGAACAGTTCAACAAAAAGCACCTTAAAACAATTAATAGCACAAGGTATTTTTCCTTGAGGTGTAAGATTAAAGCTATTGAAGCAATGAAATATCATTGCCCCATCTCTGATCATGGATGCCTGAATAAAGGACAGAGCAGCGTCTCCATGGGTGTTGCTGAACCTCATCTGGTTTTTGTTCATGAGGGAAATCTGCAGAAGGAGTCTATGGAATGAGATGGGACAAATCCAGTTTGTAGTCTAGAAAGGAATACACTGAGTTGAACACTCACCTGATTAGCTGCACTAATGTATTATATACACCATGATGTAGGTCTTTAAATAAATTATTTTCTGAACATCACCTAACAGGCTTCTACAGGCTGACCATAGTGAGAATGTGTGCCTCAAAATTTCTTACGTTTCAAGGTGAGGTTGCAGATTTTGAGGCTTTACTGGTGGTTAGATCTAGTTGCTTTTGTCCCACGTTTCAGTCCAAAATAAGCCTCTAGCTTGCCATGCTTCATTGGCCCCAGAAGTATTCCTGCTAACCGATCTACACATTAGGCATCACACTGATGTTCTGAGATTATAGATTTCAAATGCTAATTGTTGTTACAACCATGAAGTGTACAAATATCAATGTCACTTTTCCATGAAAAAAACCCCTACTGCTTAGAGCTCATATCATGCCATAAATATCTGGGTATGAGAGGTTCTGCTTTATAAACAGGAAGAGCAATATGGTTCTGCAGTGATGACCCAAGATGTCTTCTTGAAGGAAAACACTGATCAAGCAGCTATTGATGGAAGGATTGTGCCTGCCTCTCTGACACACAGAGCCCCTGGAGAGCCACCTGAATAAGGGTAGCTTAATACACCTTCTAAAGTGAAGTTTTTTATATTGCCCTTTCTCATTACCTTTTCTTACTGTACGTTCTTTTGACAGGTGAGAATTTGTTGGTGCCCCTGTGACTCCATCTTTCTGTTGAAGCAGCACAGGAATGTAAGCAGCGATGCCCTCCTTACATTCACCTATAACAACTTATGAGATAAAAAATCCCAGCCCAAAATATCATTTTCATAATAGTGTCATTCAGAAGGATTTGCAATGAATAGTTGCCTTGGAGTTTTGTATAGTTTTGGACTGATTTTTTAATGAAGCAAAATTTGCTACTTGCAGAATTTTCCAAAACACAAACCATCATATTTTTCCCACCTAATTCTTCTTGTTGGTAGAAATATATCATTACCTTTGGCAGAGCCTGTATGTGTTCACACTTGCCTTTGCACAGCTAGCTACTTGAGCTTTCTGCAGCAGTATCAGGTAAGATGAGGGTCAGTAACCAGAAATTGGGGTCAGTTTTTCAGATATCGCATTACATATCTCAATCACTAGCTCTTTCTGGAATGTTTCATCTAAAGATATTAAAGTTTAGCTGCCTTTTAAAGCAAGGTCATTCAGTTTCTCCAGATTAAATCACCATTCTTTGGCTTTTTAGACAAAGACCCAAATAAGATTTGCTCACAGCTGTTTCTTACCATATGAGTGGGCTTAGTTTGCTGGGAAGCAATTTGAATATTGACAGAAGGCTGAAACAATGCTGAGTTAGTGCTACAGTCCAGTGCCTCCTTCATTTAAAGAAGATGGAATTGAACCTGAAAAAAACCTACACTATCACAGCACTATTTTCAGCTGTGGGAATTTTGCATGCAAGTCGCTATAAATGTGTACAATTCAGAAAACAGAATTTCCTGCTGTCACATTGGAGGGATCAGTGCATGAAGTAATTGGATTATGAATAGAGCAACAGCAATGAAACACTTGTTCACAGTGTGTGAAACTACAAGGAGAACAGAAGTTTCCCTGCTGTGCTGTAGTGTTTGACTTTCCCACTGGGGAAATCCCTAGCTTCAGCCCCTGGTCCCCACAGAGGAGCACAGAAGGCTTCATAGGGAGCTGCTGTGCAGGAAGCTGCCGCGGCCAGCCAGGAGTGAAGGGCACAGGCAAAGGCAGGGCTGAAATAGCTGACGTGACTCAGAGGAGACTTATGTAGCCAGCTCCTGTTTATTTGTATGCTAGTCCTCAAACTAGTTGGTGTTTTTCACAAAAGTTATATGATGACAAAGCCTTGAAATACAGTAATTTGGTGACATCAGAGCAGTGAGATATGGCTCCTTGCAATTGCTGTCCAGATGATTTGTGCTTTTCATTACAGCAATATGATAATAAAATCAGGGCCTGGAGAAGGAAAATGACAGACAAAATCAGACGCATGGCAGTAGTGTGGTATAACAGTGTCCCTTGCTCTGTCTGGAAATGTAGGACTTTCACATCAGTAGAAAGCTATTTAGTTCATTCTCATTAAATTTATTGGTAGGGTGACTTTTTATAGGTTTGACACAACGATTCAGTGAAGCTGGCCACTGCATTTTTTAGTGTCTCTTTTTTTTCCCCAAACACTGAAATGGCCCATCAAGCATTAAACCTTGCTTTAGTGAGAGAAAATGGTCAGAAGATGCTGAGGTTTGTAAAGCAATTCCTCTGCCTATTTTTAATCACAGCTTTCTGTAGAGACACTGAAAATCTGAGAACATGCTACCAAGGAATTCAAGCTCCAGCACTTCTCTCTATATGTGTTAGGAACTGTACTAGGGAAAAAAGACAAAAATGATGCATGATTAAATGGTTTGGATGAAGTGAAGAGGCTTGACCTTAAAGCAGAATAGTAAAAACTTTGAATTAAAAAAGGGTTAATCTTTTTTTCAGTGGAAAAAAGCTGATGCCCAGCTCACAGCAACCTGTCACATTCTTTTGCAGCAAAGATATAGGAAGGAGAATCACCATAGGGGCAAAACTGCAAGGAAGATCAGACAGTGCTTGAGAGAGATGCTTAATGAAAGGGAGCATCTTTAGAGCAGAAAGGGAAGATAAGCTCCTTGGGTAAACTCTTGTAATACAATGACATTGTAACCGGGTCCCAGAAGTTTGCCAGGGCCAGGGTGACTGAAGTTTTATATTACATATGATGGAAAAACATCTTAGAATGTCATGAGTATGTGTTACAGAGGGTAGAGCTGTCTGCCTTTGTGCTATATCTCCTGTGGCTTTGTTACGTGGACAGTAGCAGATTCTCCCTCCACAATGGAATCCCCAGAGGGTGAGGACCCAAACCCTTGGTACAGAGGATGAAACAAGACCATGCCTTACTGCTGCTCTAACCCCGTGGTGCTCCAGACCCAGAAGGATCATGCTCCAGAGAGTAGTGGGATGGTCCAGCCTCACCTCTCTCCAGCCCTTGGTTCTTACCTCATAGTACTTGCTCACTAGTCCATGTCTGTGCCCAGACCTTGAGGGACTGAGCCTGCAATACACCTATCTCTCAGTAGGCCTGACTTCTCAAAGAATTGTCAGACTGGTATTTTTAGCTCCACATCTGTCACTACACTGTGTTTTAGTTGACATGGCATTTTTCAGACTGATTTCAGTAGGTGCCTGAAATTATGAGCATTTGTTTCAATAGGAAAGCCTGCACTTGTGAGAAGAAATAGCTTTTCTGACTGGTATCGTGAAAAGGGCAATAGGGTGATGGCGATGATGGATGAGAAAGGAAACACACACCTGAGCATGGGCCACAGCAAGATCTTTAGAGCTCACAGATATAATCCAGGAGTATCCAGAATAACCGCCAGGATACTCAAAAGCAGTAAGTGAGCTGAGGTAATGCTGGACAATATTAAAATATCCCACTAATTGAATGTTCAGTGTGTTGTCATTTTAATGTTTGGCAAAGGAAAGCTGGGAAAAGTACTCACAATGTTTTGCTGTTTAAATGAAATCTGTAACATACACATTTCATTTAAACAGCCATTGGTACCTTAAGGAAAGAAGATATTATCTCCTTCCTATTTGTAGGAGAATACCAAAGACTATCAAGCACCAGACAGAAAATGAGGGCTGGTGAGTACTTCTAACATGTTAAGCATTATAGGGAAAATTGCTATACATACTGTGCCTGCACATTTGTTGTGGGCATCAATTGTATGCATAGAGTATCTATTCTTTTAGGTAATTGTGGTAAATAAGTGTTCCTCTGAATACACTGGTGACCACTTTGTTGCTCAAGGGTTGAGCTCTGCAAGCAGATTTTGCTTCTGGCTCTTTATCCAAATAAGGGGGACAAAAAGTATACAGGAGGCTTTTGTTGTAAAACAGGGGATGAATCTGAAAATGTTTCTTGTGCACCATTTCTCAATATTTTGATTTACAAAGCAGATTAAACAACCTGAAATCTATTAAAAAACCCCAAACATATCTCTGAGAAAGTAATTTCCCATACTAAAATCAGACTAATGCAACAGTTTCCTTTTAAAGCTACATATGCAGCCAAATTCTCGTATTTTTCTTAGAATTCTACATACTAACTCCTGACCATTTCAGATATATCCTTATCTTCACTGTATTTACAGAAGACGATAGTGAGTTTAAAACCACCGTCCAAAACCTGAACCACACAGTGTTTTTTCAGAGTTTTGGAACTGTGAGCCTGTTAAAACTACAGATTTTTGTTGGGTTTTGATAGGGTTTTTTCCATTGCATCTTTATGTAGTAGGGCTTCTTGCTTACTAAACATTATGACTAAGTGTAGCTGTGTTTGCCTTTATTTTTTTACACTACCACTCTTAGAGTAGCAGCCAGACTAGGAACATGTAAAACTCATTGGAGAAAATAATAAATAAATCCCTGTTCTCTCTTAATTCACGCTTACAAAGTGTAGCGATTTCTTTGTAGTCTTAGCAGCTCATAACGATAAAGAAATGTATAGTATATTTGAAAGTATTTTCCATCTATAAAGTTACAGAAAAAGTAGCAGATTAGTCACTAGCCATGAAATGCAGCTGACTTAATCCAGTTTGTGTAAAGGCTAACAAGCATCAATGCCTGTTGAATAATAGGTCATACATCTGTAGTCTACTCTTTTTGTATCCAGAAAGGCACAGAGGTCCAAGGTTTTCCACATCCTAGTTAATCTTCTCTTGACACCTGTTCTGCTTAAAAAGTCCCAGGCACATTCCACCTAAAGTTCTTCTAATAGGAAACATCCGCTTAGGATAGACAGTATCTCATTGACTACAATAGAATTACTTTACTTTCATTTTTCAACAAATGCTTGATTTCCTTATATATTTTGTGTATCTGTATCTTAAACTGAGCAGAGCTGATACCCATTCATGATACATTTTCAGAACACTTCTGTTACCCTTGCAGCATGGAATTTTGTAGAAAGCAAACCAGGCTTCAGAATTAACAGAGAATGTAATCCTGCCATGGAGGTCTGTAGGGTGCTTCAAAAAACACATGCAAGCCCTTGCACTCTCCTTTGAATGTTCCAGTTTCTATTTATTTATATAGCAATGAAGTGCTTCTGTATACTGTATTTGCCAAGTTTTCCAAATACCTTTTCAAACAGTATAAAGTCATCATTTTATAAGTATTTTAAAGCCATTGCACGCATTCTGCTCATATTCAGATGAAACACTTCGCTTAATTTTTAGCAAAGAATTGTTTTGTCATCTCACGGTCCACCCAGAATAAGGGGCAACAACTCACTGTGGTGTCCAGAAGCTGGATAAACTTACACAGTATAAATTCTTCTTTCTCCTTTATTTCCTTAGGGTGCAAATCAGCATGCATGTTTTTGGAGGGTGACTGGCAGCCCTCTCTCACACTTAGCCCTGGAGGATGGACCCAGAGTCTGCCCATCTCTGTGCTAGCCTTCAATTTCCTGCCCATCACTCTGCCTGGAAAGCAGCAATTTGGAAGCAGCTGATTTTACAATCTCAGATCCTCAGCCCAGGGTGGCTTTACAGTTTAGCTCTAAAAAGGCCAAATTGTCAATCTATCTGTGCCAGTCTTGTCTTGAGAAGTGCAGGGTCTGGAGAGGGTACCACCTTACCTATGGTGAAATGCAGTCCCTCTGTCACTGTGGCTTGTCATCACACAAAAACTCACCATCAAACCCAACCACCTCTGGTGGGAGCAGCGAAGATGGCCAGTGTGTTCCTGGGACCACTAGAGTCAGCAGCGCTTTTATGCCTGACTTCAGAATGGTCAGGATTTTAGGCACCAACTAAATTAGACAGGTTGTAGGAACTGGAATTAGCTCAGAAGCACCAGTACTGGCAAGTTCTTTTATAACACAATCTTTTGACATACATTCTCTTGATCTAGAGGAAAGCATTACCCCAATGCCCAGCTTTGTGGCGTGCTTTGCTGCACGTGGTACTTGCAACAGCAGACTTGGCTGGAGGTGGTAAGACTGCATTCAGACATCATCTGATGTCAGTGCTCACTGACATCAACCCTCGTGCTTCAGCTGTTCCTTCTTAATGGCCAGTGAATGCCTGGGTTGCACAGGGAGGTTATGAATGCTCCATCCCTGGCAGTGTTCAAGGCCAGGTTGGACGAAGCCTTGGGTGATATGGTTTAGTGTGAGGTGTCCCTGCCCAATGGCAGGGGGGTTGGAACTAGATGATCTTAAGGTCCTTTCCAACCCTAACTATTCTATGATTCTATGCAAAGTGAAAGCATTCATGCCTTGTAATCTTTCTGACTCATTCTTCCCCAAACCAGTTGAGGTACCTTTGTTTTGAGCTTCTCTTTTTTAAGCTACATTATGTAAAATATCCTCTACAGAAAAGTGAACATTACTAGGCAGAAAGTTAACTACATACAAAGTACAACTAAGGTTTCTTTTATTCACAGCTTAGTAGGTTTAATTCCACGCGGCTATTCATCTCCAATGTGTGCCTCATGGATAAAAACATTATCTTTATAGACATATGGCAGTAAAATTTGGATTAAGACAAAGTTTGCTATAGGTATAAACATGAGAGGAAAAAGAAATAAAAGAAAATGAGGTACTGAGGAGAGACAGATTCATGCATTAGAAACACCTAAGAAAATAAGATGAGAGGTAGTTTCATCTAATGAATTTATAAAGGTTGGTTATTAAAATGCCTAGTTGAAAAATATGTGACTGGGAAAAAAATTAGGAATCGCTGTAATTTTATATAAAACACTGTTTAATTGTAGCAGCAGCTTTCTCCAGCTACCAATGTATTATTAGTCTGTTTACAGATTGAACATCTTAATTGCACAGTCCTGATTCAGCTTGTCTCTTTCTAAAAATAATGACATCCAAGGTGAGAATGAAGCACAACATTTCAGGCTGTTAAATTAGCCAGCAGGGGAAAAATTATAAGGTCTCCTGAATACAACTGAGGTACAGAGAAATTACAGGAACACTAACAAAGAAATCCATCTACTTAATGATGGCAGTCGCACTTTAAGTGGCCTCCCTGCAAGGGTACCAGTGTGTCAGGTAAATCCTTCTGCTCTTCTAGGTTAGTGGAGCTGTGTGTTATTGCTGTCTGATGTCTACAGCAGCTTTCTGTCCCTTCCTCTGTCAAATTCAGGTTTCCATTAAGCAGTCAAACCTGCTGCTCACTAGAGGTCTGATTCTTGTAAGAACAGCCAGATTGCAAATCTGTGACGTAGAAAAATAATTGCTTACTCTAGAAACATCGTCCTTTTTACAGAGAAAACCCAATCAAGTTCAGAATGCTGCAAGGATATCAGAGAAATCCCACAATCCTTATAATAGATGGGAGTTTCACTGCTGACTGCAGCAACGCTGAGGCTTCATCTGGCAGCTGGACTGCAGAATCCCTTCCCATAGCCAGGGTGCTACAACTCGGAATATTGTAATTTCTCATGTAAAAGACAGCTCTTAGCTTGGCATCTCTTCTCCCCCGCTTCTAAATTAAAACTCTTGTAGTCTATAAAAATTGCTCATTTTCCGTGTCACAGAGCTGCAATTTATAGGTTGAAAATATCCAGTCTACTGTAAGGGCTGCACCTTCACTCTTCCTGTACAAATGTAAATTGTCCTTGGCTGCAGGAAAGCTGAAAATTTGCTTTTGTGTGAAATACATTCCTGTGTACCTAACTCTTCTCTTTCCCTCTAACGTGGCTCCCAGTCTGAAGCACGAGGGTCTTTCCTGAGGCCCTGAAGAGGCACCTACCTTTCTTCATGAGTTATAAGAGCAACTTGGGCACTTAGGTAGTAAAATCAAAAAAAGCTGGAATTGTTACATCAGAGTGGTCAAACCACATGGCTGTTTGCTACTTTGCTGTTTTACCCTGAAAACACTGCTTGCAGGCAGCAGACTCTTGGAAGCCATTAGATGTAGGGCTGGGATAGGGCATCTGGCTCCAAATTAATGACCTGGTGCACTTTCTCATGCTACTCGGAAGCAGAGAGCATTGCACTGGTTCCTTCACTGCTTCACAGCACTGTGAGGGAGGGAAGATGTCCCCAGAAAGACAACTGGTGGACTCCATAGCATGGGGTAGGCATCTCAGCCAGCTGAAGAGGCTATCACAAGCCTCAATGTGACGTGAAAAACAGGCCAGCTCTGAAACACGGGCACTTGCCAAAGCACGTATCACCTTTTATTTCCCTCCAAACCCAAGTGCTGCAAATACCCTCACATGGCAATTGCTATCATTTGTCCCAGTACACAGTTTAAAACCACTTTACAGTCTACAGTAGTGAGGGGAGAATGTTTTCCTTGGTAAATGAGTGTTCTCAACATAATGTGATATTGCAGCATTTTTGATGCAATATGAGCTTTTTCTCCTCCTACTTCTTTGGCCAAATTCTTAAAAACACTCCCAGTGGAAGATACTTGAAGAAAATCGGACATCTTCTCCCACCTGCCCTTTTCCCCATTTAGTAGAAAAACCCTAAAGTTAAAAACACATTAACAAGCGACAGTACCCCCAGGAGCAGCTGCTGTCCTCTGAGCCACCCTGCCTTCTGCCAGTGGTTGTGTCTGTGCTGTGTATTTCAGCTTTTACCTCTGATCTCTTACACTGTCTGAGAAGTTTTTGACATTAACCAACAGCATTTTGTTAGTTTCCTCTCATTCGTTTTCAATCTCAATGGGCTGGGTTCAGTACCCAGTGATCTGAGCGGAGGGAAGACTGCATGGTCACACGATGCTTCAGTGGCTCACAAAATCCACTGGTTCATGTGGGAGGCAGCCAGGCTGCCTCCACCTCTACAAGTACATCTTTGGACCAAGGTAATTGCTTCAAGAAACAAATTTATGACTTGGTGAGAGTGGAAGGAGTGAATTTTCACACACAGTAACTCTGCTTTGGTGGAAGTTTATATTGAAGACCCATGTCTTCAGACTGAGGGCTTGCATGAGGAAAACCCCTATCTGGTACAGAGTACTCCAGACCCACTCCTCATCATGGTGCAGTGTGTGGTTGGTTTTAAACTGCTTCTCATCACACCTTTGCCCTTCCCTTCCATATCCATCACAGGGAGTATGATACAGAGAGAGTTGATTCATTTACTGTAATTAATGCACAAATGTGGTCCTGTCAAGAGGTAGTACAAGGCCACATCTGTCACCAGCCACCTCATGGCTGACTGTGACGGACTCCGTCCGAAGGTAATTGTGTGGGATGAAGCAGAAACTCCTTCAGAAATGAAGTGAGGTCTGGATAGAAAAAAGGGCCATGTGGGCTTCAAATATCAGTTAGATCAAACTAATCTTGATCAATCACTCAGTTATGCTGGCCAAAAGCGTAGTTAACAGTTTGAACATGTTTGAAGTATGTTAATTTCTGCATTTTTAAGATGAAAACGTGACATTAATTTTGAAATAACATTTTTATGTTGAAAAGCTCACCTTTGTTGAAAAATATATCAGGTTGAAAAGGCTAAATTATCCCCAAAGGAAACATGATACTGGTTTTAACATCATTTGGTAGACCAGAAATTAAATTGTGAAGGGACACACATATATTTTGTTTCTACAACAAAAATTTATTTCAGGTTAACTTGAATAGATATTTAAGAAATCTTTTTCCTACCATTCACCTGAAAAATCCATTATTCCTCTTCCAAGTCTCTTTATTTGTATTTCTTAATTTTTCCTTTTTAATTTTTAAAGGTAAATATGCTTTCTTAGTTGGATTTCCTGAGTAGAATAGCTGTTACCCAGTTTCTGGTGCCTATTACAATTCCCTCACACATACAAATTGAATATTTACCTCCAAAAATATGTGCAGGTCAGCAGCCAGGTAGTTTTCATCCTGTAGACCTTTGTGATGGTTTGGCAGCACCTTACATGTCCTGAAAGCAGATGAGGACCCGTCACTGGCCACCGCCTGCGACAGGGCATAGAGATGCATCGAGGCAATGTGAGGATGGGCAATCAGCTGCTTCCTCCCATTCCAGTTGACCCTAAAGACACATTCAGTTGCTTGGGTAGTGCCTCGGCCTCGGTTGAAGGGCAAGTGAGTGAGCACTGTCCGAGGGAAGGCTCCCTGAGAAACAGCTATATCCAAGGAGCTGCTTTGCAGCAGGAGTGACAATCCAGGTTTCCATTTCATGTGACAGGCCCTGCCTCGCCCTGGCTTCAACCAATTTGTTAAGTGTCATAAATGGCATCGAAACAGATGGACATTAGTTCAGGCAGCCAAGACATCCTGTAAATTATGTGGCTCATAAACTCGGTCCAAGTCCATTTGCAGTCAGTGGGAATTTTGTCACGGACTCAGGCAGGGGCTAGATCAAACTCAGCTTATGTGGGTGTAGAGGAGTGGGATTTATGGCTGCCTTCCTCCAACACATATCTGTCAGTAACTAAGGATACAGGGATATTTTATCACCTACTCACCACTGCACTGGGTTAATTTTCAGGGCGATTCAGGGTGAGAGAATATCAAAGATCACCCAGCTGGAAAGATGAATTAAAGAGGAGTCACCACCAGCTGGATCTAGTTTCTGCATTTCATCTGGGACTAGACCACAACAGTCTTGTGACTTGCAGCATCAGTGCCTGTCCTCCTTCTCCAGCCCCTAGGGAAGTTCAGCCATCTTGCAACTACACCCATCTCTCCCTTCTCCCTCCCGTGCCCTGAAGGCGCAGCCCAGTGTAGGAGGGCTATCAGTTTATTTACTTCAAATATTGTAATATCTATATAAACAAATGACTCATGTGCCAGTGCGTAGTGAGGTGAGAATACACAGGCAAAACAAGCTGACAAATTTGAAACAAATGCAGAAGACTGAATTTGTTTCCTCCCTGGTCCTAGTTGTAAGGGGTCCCAATGAGCACTCAGGCTGCTTCTCCAGCAGAGCTGGTGAGAGCAAATCTGAACTCATCCCCTTCTCTCTCTCTCCCTGTTTTTACTTTGTTAGCTTCAAATCTCAGTCACAAGAGTCATCTGGGTTTCTTGATCTGATCTCTCTTACAGTGCGTAGATTTGAGAATATTTTAAAGGAATTTTCAGATGTGTTTTGCAACAGTTAATGGTTTAGGAGGTGACAACTGGCTCCTATCCTGTAGGACAGCAGCAGTCTAGGTAGCTGGCAGTTTGGAAGGTCGCTGCCTTTGCCAGAGGAGGATGACCAGTACAGTTCTTTACATCTGTTATGATGCTGACTGCCTGAGAGCTCTGAAGTTCTCCTGCAACAGTGGATTTCCCAGAAATTAACTTCATGTTGATCCGCAGCACTGTCATGGTCCTGAAAAGTGTCATTGAAAAGAGCTACCTCACAGCTTAACCCAGAGCTGCTGCCCTGAGTCACAGAAAAATACAGCAGGAAGGACTTAAGGAGGGTCCCTGGTCCATCCCGCTGCTGAATGCAGGATCAGCTGCTCCTTGCTTAACATTCATTCACCCTGCTCTATAGACCTCCAGCATCCCATTATCTCCCAAGGTAAGCTGTTTTGAGGCTTTATTACCTTTATCACTGGAAAGCTATTTCTAGTATTAAATTGAATCTCTGCTGCTGGAGTTTGAACACATTATTTTTTTGTCTGAGCTTTCATTACCCCAGAGAGAAAGAAAATCCTTCCCTCTCTATAGCAAACTTTTCGGTATTAGAGGACTTTCATCATAAATTTTGACATGTTTTTTTAGACAGACAGTTCAGCTTTCAGTATTTCCTTGTAAATTGTATGTTTTTAGATCACTAATAGTTATTGTTGCTGTCATCTTAATGTCTTCCTGGAAACATGATGCCTAAAACTGAGTATTATGTCCCTATTAAGGCTGTACTAGTCATCACTGGTGACCAGACTAGAGGAATGACTCAGACTGTGATGCAAGTCATTTTCCCAGTCATATATCCCAGAATGACTACATCCTTTTTCTCTGCTAGGGCATTGTTCACTAATAATTGAGCCCCTTTCTTGAAAGGCTGCTGCATAACCCACCCCTCCAATCTGTGACTGTGATCAGTCGTGCTTGAAATGACACCCTTTACTTGCCTTTACTGAACTTTAACTTATTATTTTTCAAACTATTTTCCAGGTTGTCAGATGGATTTGAATTCAGATGTCGCCCTTCCCCTGCTCTTTCCAGACTTCAGCACCTCCTTGCACCGTACCATCTATGCACTTGATAGACTTAATCTGTATTTCACTGTACAGATCGTTCCTGAGAAGATGAACATAATCAGGTCTGGGACAGGCTCCTGTGAAACCACTCTCTGTGTAACCCACAAAAAACTCTCCGGGCACATTTACTAAGCAGTTTTTTACCAAACCCATCATAGCTTCATCCAGACCACATGTCAGCAGAAGGGATTCAGAGCATTTCTTGCCCCTGTAGGCACCAATGAGCACTTTGTTGGAGTGTGCTGGTATGGATTCAGATATCGTTAGAAACAGTTAGTTTGAACCTGAAACTTCATCGTTTGTTTTTGAAGGTGCCCAACCACCAAATCACTGAGCAGGGGGGAAGCCTCCTTTTCTCTGAGCCTATCTTGATCTTCAGCCTATTTCATCTGCTGCTTGTTGCTCTTCCTGTGGCAGTTCTTCAAGTTTGAGTTAGTTCACATTCAGTGACTATGTATCAATACAGCAAAGCATGATGGACAACAGCAGCTAACAGCTCGTGCATGGTCTTGGGCACTGAAACTAGGGATGGGTGGTCGGAAATGAGGATACTCCCTTTGTTTTGTAAACTTCTGCTTATGGAACTACTGTGGACAGTAAAGAGCTCAAGGGAGGGTTGTATCAAGTGAAGCAATAACAGAGGTCTTTGCCTCCTCACTGTGACTTACTGTATAATATTCTATAACACAGTTATTTCTTTTTGATTATTTTATGGTGCTGAGCTAAATCCTTGAGCCAATGACTGTATACATCCATCTTCCTACATAAAGGGCAAAGGACAACAAAAAAACAAAGTTCTGGAGCTCTTGCTTGAGCAGCAGCACAGTAGTCTCATAAGAAATGTGCTACCAGTGAGAGCCCTTCACAGAGGCCATTGCTACCCCAAGGAGAATTTCTTCCCCATTTTTGAGCATCTCCTTCCTGTCAGTCCCATGACAACCAGAGATAAAATCAAAACACTCACCATCTTCCTGTAATAGTACCTTTTGAAATACACTGGAACAAAGATATCCTGGCATATCCTAACCCCTGCTATGTGGTGTTTTCTGGAGCGCTCAGATTCCTTTAATGCATTGATCCTGTCACTATGCCTGTCATACCTCTGTGGATTGACACCAAAGACTCCCTGAGTCAGCTGAATAGGCTGATTTGTACCAACCCTGCTGAGGGCCAGCATGTTTCCCACATCCACATTGCACAGCACTTTGACCAGGTCTCTTTCAGGGTACCATGGGGTAGTCCTGAGTCATAATTATTACTTTTTCATCACTTCCTGAAAGATGTGTGAATGTGAGTTAAGAACATATTTTAGTGGTGGACTTGGCAGTATTAGGTTTACAGTTGGACTCAGTGATCTTAAATGTCTTTCCCAACCAAAAGAATTCTGTGATTCTATGAGTTCTGAGATTGCTCTGTTACAGCCTGCAGAATGATGTCTTTATGCATGACACTAGGGTATTTTTTGTGTGCTTGAGAGAGAGCAGGGATATTTCTGAAATTGCAAAGTCCCCTATGATGCAGAAGTTAAACTCGATGCGGTCTGCATCTATGCTGTCTGTTTGGATCAGACCCTGTGATGACCTATCCTGTCAAATGTGCCCAGTTTCCTGTAGTAAAGGATTAGTTGGTTCACTCTAAAAACAAGCCTGGGAACAAGAGAGGCTGCCTAAAATGTGAACAAATAGCCAGACTTTCTGGGTGGAAATATGAAAGCAAGTGATCAATAGCTGCAATTTAGTTGAGATTCCTACCAGAGTTACTGCAAGAAAATTACTTTCAAGAGCTGTAATACATCAGTAATTTCAGCTGCATTGCAATTGAGGCATCTACAATCAGATCAAATCACTGGAAGGTTTTGAGTCTGATTATTTTTATTTCTTTTTCTCATAGTGACTGTAGATGAACTAGCAGAAGAAAAGGAGAAAAGTGATTGCAAGTTGTCATCTGTAGAAGACAAAGTCTATCGCAGTGGTAAATAAAAGGGTCACTGTTTCAGAAGCAATGGCAAAGCGGTGAGATGATCCATGCACACCTCTTGGGTTGCCAGTGCCATTTCAACAATACGTGCTTTGCTTGTAGATTTTCCTACAGCATCAGCTCATAAAAACATGACACTGTGAATTAAGAGAAATGGCAAAGGGAGAAATGAATCAACACAAATTGAACCATATTATGCACAAACAAGACACAGAGTGTGTGTATCAGCTGACATTTTTGAGCACTACTGTTAATCGTACGTATTTTGTATTTCACTTCAATGTGATTATTTTTTCAGCTACTGACATCTACTGAAATTTTAGTAAATGTGACATGTAAATAGGCAGATTTCTGTTCAGTTAAGTGTGGAAAACACCTCTGTAGTAAACAGTATCACAACTCGCTTATATTGAAGGTAAAAGGACAGAGTGAGATATGGAGGCATTTGCACTACTTCATAACCCTGCCATTTATCATTTGCCTGTTGGATACTAATTCCAGAGGCATCTTGTTGGGTCTGTGGACTGCAAACAGGAAACAACTATATTTTTTTATCTAAAGTTATTACAGAAAATAACCTAATAATAATCTTGCTGTCTAAAAATTTCCATTGAAGCATTTGTTCAGAACTGACATAAATCTCATTGAGTAGAAGGAGCTTACTTGAGGCACTCTGCATTTTATTAATATCATCCTTGCCTACTCTCATTGGTATCACTATTAATGGAGTTTAATTCTCTATTTCCCAAATTTAATATAGACAGGCTTATCTGGAGTAGCAGCCCAAACTGCTGATGCAAGAGCTGAAGGCACAGAATAAGGGATGGGGAAGGTATGTGGAAATAAATCTGTTGCAGGAGATTCATAACTCATCTAGATGTGTTCTGCTCCTGGGTGGGACGTTGGTGTCTGCTGCAGGAGGAAGGTGCACTATCACACCTCCCCCAGCAAGGACAGCATCATTGGCCCAGTCTGTGGGAATCTTTGCAGGCACTGTGCAGAGGTGGTGTCCTGATTTCTTTGAGCTTTTTGGAGCCAGAAGGATTTATCAAACATGCTGTTGGAAGTCATGCATCTGGGAACTTGTGAAAGGAAATGGAGCAGCTCTGGATACCCTGTGTCCCACAGTCAAGTCCATTGAAAGATGAATCCAAACACAGAATTCCCTGAAAGCTTCATATTTTATTTCCACAGTCTCTCCTGAGCATAAAGAAAGATTAGTAAAAGAGAAAAATCATCATGTCAGACAAAGTCCTCAGACAAGCTCTGTGCAGCAAGTCTCGTCTATGCTTTTAGATCTCAAGCTGACAGCGTTACAACTTTTACTGCTACAAGGCTTAGGCTTCAGCTGGTTGCCAATGTAATATAAACAGCAGTGGCTCATCTGAATGGGGAAATCAGCTAGATTAGTGTTAGCTGAGTAAGCTGTTTGGCAGGGACTGTTGTGGAATTGTTTCCCATGGTGGGCATTGCCTCTCATCACAGGAGCACCTGGGGAGCTCTGCCTGGTAGTCCCGGCATGTGTGCTGTCCTCAACCACACTGCCTCATCACTCTTTATAGACCATCTTTATAAAGCTGCAATCTGCAGCTAACTATTTTAGACATTTCCTTTTAGTTTTTCAGAGCAGCAAAAGCATGTTTACATCAATTCCCAAACATCTGTTCTTTCTTCCAGAACCACTTTCATTACCAGCACAGAGGAGGATGTGTAGGAAACCAGAAGTCCATCATGCAGGCAGTGCAGAAGTGTGAGAAAATGGAAATTTACTGATACAGAATTGTAAAAAATAATGAAAGTTTCTAGGATAAAGGGGCAAATTCCATATACCTGTTTATATACAGCCCTGTGTGTTAGTTTAATGCTTGTGCAGAGCATATATTTGGCTGCTGTATAATTAAAATCTTGTATGATTGTAGTGCCCAGTGCAGGCCAGATGCCAGCAGTGTGTTAGACCTTGTTACTTGTGATACAAAACGAAGTGGTTTAGAAAAAAATGTTGCTGAGTTATTTTCCAGTTCTTTTGAGTTGTGAGGCTCTTCAGTTTGTCCTTGGAAGGTGAAGACCCCTTTAGAAAATCCACATACTCTGGAGCAGTGACTGGTCACAGACCTCTGGGAAATGATCCTTAGGGATTTATGGGTCACAGGCTGAAAGAAAGTAGTCTAGAGGACTGGGATTAAGCAATCTGAGTTCCCATCACGGAAGTTAAGTATCAAAATGCCTTTGGAAAGCTCAGCACCATGGGTCAGCTGGAGTAAAAACACACAAAGGGGCAGCTGCCGAGCAGTGAGAGGTTTCCACCCTTTCTTGGCTTATGACTTTTCTGTGCCCTGACAAAATAGCCTTTGCTCTGTTCATGCAATGTGAAATTATAGAACAGGTTTTTTTCATTTCTTTGTAATGCAATAATCCCAGCAGCAACATACAAAGGCTTTTATTCTCATACAAAAAAGGTACATACTCTATTGACTCTAATCTCACACTCTCTACTGCCCTGAAGTACAGTGTCACATCTATAAACCCACATCCTACAGTGCTGTCATAAACAGCCCCAATGACATGCATCTGTTTCATCTTTTCAGTGAAGAGCAAAGTCAGGTCTGTAATTCTTCCAGCTGCAGCACTTGGATTTCCCTTAATGGCTGAATTACTCTGTTTAGTTAGGCTGGTCAGGTAGAAAGCTGATAGTTCAGACATTATAAATCCAAGACATTAGCACATTAAAGACAGTATCCTGTGGCTTTCTATGGGGCCCGCTTTCTACCTAGAACGATTTTCCACTTGGCAGATAGCCTGGTGTGACAGTTTAAGCCCAGCTGGCAACTGAGTACTATGCAGCCTCTCACTCACCCTCCCGCTCCCCAGTGTGATGGAGAGGAGACTCGGATAAAAGGTAAAAACTCATGGGCTGAGATAAGAACATATTTAAAAAAAATATAATAATAGCAGTAGGAAATAGAGAGGGAGAGGAAGGAATAAATCCTTAATGATGGAAACAAATAATGGAAATAAAATTGGATTTTTTATATAATGGATATGATGGAAATAATGTTTAATAATGGAAACAAAAGTAAAATATAATAATAGTAATGGGAAATAGAGAGGGAGAGGAAGGAGTAAACCCCACTCACAAAAAAACCCAAGTGATGCACAGTACGATTGCTCACCACCTGCTGACCAATACCCAGCCTGATCAGAGCAGCAGTCTGCCATTCTGGGAGTTTCTGTACTGGCCATGATGTGTTGTGGTATGGAATATCCCTTTGGCCAGTTTGGGTCAGGTGTTCTGTCTCTGCTTCTTCCTGGCTTCTTGTGCCCCTCCTCACTGGCAGAGCATGAGAGACTGAAAAGGTCTTGATCAGAGTATTACTGAGCAGCAACTAAACCATCAGTGTGTTATCAGCATTGTTCTCAGACTAAAGCCGAAACACAGTGCTGCACCAGGAAGAAAATTAGCTCTATCTCAGTCAAAACCAGGACAGCTGACTGAGTTAGATAAAAGGCGTGCATTTCGTTGAGCTCTGTCTTGCTTTGTTCCTTCCTTTACCATGTTGGAACATGAGTTTGATACAACTATGTTGATATTTAAACCTGCCTCCCATGGAGCTATGGGCTGTAGTGTAGATGAGGGCATCTCTCTTGGTCTCTTCTGAAGGCCATTTGCAGAGAAGCAATAGCCAAAATGGTTGAGACCCAGCCATCTTGTAAGCCATGTCTTTGGGTGGTACAATTCGTGTTGTCAGGCTAGCTGGCCTGAGAGCTTCTCCTCCCTCTCATCTGCCCCTAAACTGCTCCCATGCTCTGACCAACATGGCCCCAGGGAAGAAGATTTGCAAAAGCTGCAGAAGAGCACAGCTATGTTGTTCTTTCTGCATTAACCACCTCAACAGCTATTAACTACTGAGTATCAAGGTAAACATCATGTCAAGAAATTGCTTTTACATATTGTCTTGCTGTTCCTTATAGCTGTGGACTTCAAAATCATGTGTCACTGTTTGTTGTCCTTCCCGCTGCCCCCAAAAAACCCAAACCAAACCCCCTCGGGTTTATGTCTTTGGGATGTGGCTTGTTTTGGTGCACGGTTCTCAAGTTTCAGTTCTGCTGTAGCTGGATAGTGCCAGAATTAGCTGTTTCAATGGCTGAATCTGTTTCCTGGTTTCTCATAGCACGTAGGCATCATCAGTAAAATATTCTTCTGCTTTTCATTGACATTATACAGTTTTGCACTCTGTTTGCTTCCCAACACAGCATCCATTTAGGTAAGAATGGATATCTTCAGTAATGGGAGGAGTGTGTCCCTGGATAAAATTATGCACCACTGAGCGAAATCCCAGAGGATACCATACACCAGTATGTCAAAGCTCCACAAAGCCATGTAAAGGCACTATTATTTTTGCTCATTCAGCCATTCTCTGCTTTATAGAACTTGGTTTATCTAAGCTTTATTAAATCATATTTTATTAAATTCAGATATAAGAAGTGAAATATGAAACTATTTATCAAGAGCACTAACCACAGTTAGTGGATTGTGGTCAGCTGGGATGGCTCCAGGCATGTTTTGAGACCTCCCTGTGTGGGTCTTCCTTGGCACTCTGCCTTGTTTTGCAGCAGACCAGCCTGAGGATGGGGTTATCCATTGATATGGTGCTTCTCATGGGGTTAGCTTGGACCATGACAAAGGAAAGAACGTGAGACTGCCATGATGGTATGCTACTGCAACAAATGATGTCATCTCCTCTAGATTCACTACTCCCCCTGTGAAGGGTGTTTGGAGGGGGTTTGTGGTAAGGAGCAGAGGAAGCAAACCAGAGCTTTCATTCTTCTAGGACTATGCCAAAGGAGCCAGCCTTTGTGAAGAGTAGACACTCATTCTGCTGTGCAAACTCCCTCTAGCTTGGCTATTTTATTTTACCTTCCTTGAGCACAGCCAGGACCCTGTACTCAACTTGGTTGGGCAATTCCATTCCAGCCCCCTGTCTCTCATGGAGACTTTGTGCAGCTCTGGGTGCAGCAGGTTTACAGCAAAGCCCAAGCTTCAGGCACTCCTATGGGCTAGTACTCCAAAATGAGAAACCAGTGGTCCCTTTCCCAGTGCCAAACGAAGATCTTTATTGAGGTTGGATAGTATCTTAATTCCCACATCTTCCCCCTCTCTGCAGCTCCTTCCAGAGCTCCTAGCTGAGCTCTGTGTGGGTACTCAGCATAGGCATTCAACTCCAGTTCTGCTGCAGACATGAAGAAATGATACAGAAAATCTCATTTCAGGCATAAGCTTTCTGACCACTGCTGCTCTGATGGCATCATTTTGTTTTCTTTCTCTGCTGCTGGCGTCTTGCTTGCACTTCAGAGGGTGGAAGGAAAATACAGTAGACAGGTGGCAGATTTTGGAGGAATGAGGCCCTGGACGAGGTGAGACATGAGGATTAAAACGTTAATTTTTGTATCAGCTGTTTTGTCTTTTTTACTTCATGGCCTTTTTAAATTGCTGCCATCATCTAGTCTATGTCATCCTGGAAAGTGCCCTGACTGCTTTCACTGCTGTGCCAGAGGCTGCTTAGAGCCTATGGTTAATTTGAGGATAAGTGCTTGTGGAATAAAAAGACAAAACAAAACAAAAAATTGTTGAGCCTGTCTGAGGAGAATAAAGCAACTAAATCTGTCTGTAAAGATAAGGTAAAGGAATACCAGATGGCAGATTTTCACTTGTAAGCTGGTGCTGAGCATTACCTCAAAAAGGGTCTGGTGATGGAATTGATTTTTTTATGTCACAATAGTTAGCAGAATGCATCTCGCCATGAAAAAAATCCAACAGGAGCCATAGAAAGTTACAATTAAACATTCTCTTTATTGGGGCCTTGCTCTGAAATGGCACAAGTGATAAATGCTCCAAGTGCCCATCAGTGCTGCTAATGAAAAGACCCAGAGTCATGTTTTACACTTTTATTTGGATTTAGATCAACACCACAGATAAGATATTTTGGTCAAACACAAGAACAGGTTGCTATGCCGCTCTTTCCTGGCTGCAGTAAATACAGTAAGGTGGAAAAAAAAGTGCTGGTTCTCCTGGAACATCAAATATAAATTTTGGATTAGCACATACAGCTAATAAATGTTGTTTGCACTTAGCACTTTAAAATGGAATTGCACATGCAAGATGTAACCAGGCTACTGATCACTTCATCACTGTCCCTGTACTAGTTATACTTTTTAAGCTCTTTGCTTGCCTTTTTCCCAGCAAGAAAAAAGGAATCTAATTTGTGGCTTTAAGAATTTCCGTGATTAGTCTGCTGATTTTGACACATTTAGCAAAGGTCACATGGAAGGCCTTCCTCGTGGAATTGGTATCTCCTCTACAGCTTGACTTGCAACACTAGGCATCGCAAGTAGCAATGGAAGTCCGCCAAAGCAAGGTGAGAGGTCTACTCAAAAGCTGACGACGAGAGGTTACCAAGCAAAGATATAGTAAAGGGACTGGCATGAATGCAGTTCTTACAATATCAGGAGTCAATACTACTACTACACAAATAATGACATATCAATAATATATTGTACAAGCTTATACAGCAACACATGTTGATTTGCAACATTGTACAGTTTAAATCTAAAGTGCACAGCCTCAATCTGAGGTGACAAAACAGTACTATCAATATAATAAAGGCAACACAATTACAGACACAATTTATTTCCTCTTACTTCATGTCCTCTTGATATTACGTTGACTCAATACTCCATTTATATATTTTAAATGAAATTAAAACCACACTGCACTTCTTTATTTTTTTTTTCTTTTTTCTCGTCAAATATTTTAGAGACAGCGAAACAATATTGCTTTACAAACAAAAGTTCAGGCAAAGCTGAAACCAAAACTTTAGTAGGGTTATAAGTAGACAGGCCTGAGCTGCAGAACTCTTACCAACACTTCCAGATGTTAGGGGGAAAGAGGATAAATTTCAGTTTTCATGCCAGAGACACCTCTAATATTAAAGAATGATGCAGCACATGAATTCTTCAGTAGCTGTGCCCATGGTTTCTAAAAAGGCTGTGAGGCTCCTCATGGGCAGTTTTAGGCAGATGTAGCCTTATCGCATTTTTTTTCTGCAATTTCAAAACCTGTTGCAGACAAGGATGGAGTCCAGCACTGGGAAAAACCTTTGACAAAGCAGTTTGTTACTTAGACCCCATCCCTGTCACTCAGATTAGTTACATTTAATTTAGGCCTTGTCTTGCAGACCTGTACATCTGTAAGAAGCCCTTACCTTCTTAATGAAGCTGTGAGGTTTCATTAGTAAGAATTTATTTCTTTAGTAAGAGTTTCAGCCAATTTTAATTTTCAATGTCATTTTGGACTGCTCATAGCATAAATGGCTATGAGGTGTGCATTAATTCAGACATGTGACTTTTTTCTGGATAGGCTTTTTTATTACAGAACACAGAAACCATCCAAATACAACCTTATTTCAGTCTTGGTTAGCACTGTATATTGATTGTGTGTCTGCTTGTTAGGCCAAGTGGGAAACATAAGTAAGAATAATAGCATCCTATTATTGTACTGTAACTGATCTTATTAAGTGGTATTAAGAGCTGCAGTACTCTTGAGGTTTTTCAGTAATCAACCCTGGAGATGTACAATCCATATGTTATGAAGAAATGAGGTACTGGAACCTCTTAAGAACATAGTATGTGGGCTTATATTTTAAAACAAACAGTAATAAATATTTGAGGCACCTCCATCAAAAGAAAAAGGATCCTAGTTAATTTTCAGTTTCTGTCCTCACAGTTTTATAACCCATATAAAATAAAAATATATAGTTTACAAAATAGGATTTTTTTATATATATATATATTTCCTTTTGTAAAACTATACCTATTTAAATACATTTGAAATGCTGTTTTAGGTAAATTAGAAATTCTGTTCTAGTACTACGAAAAAGGCAAAACATTTTCACTTTTAAATGCACAACTTTTATACTCTGCTTCTCACTGTCCCCTCCCACTTGCCCCAATGTGATTTTGTCGTCACTTTGGGCAAATTTACATCCTTCAGTCCAATTGCTTTTAATTTAAAGTAGTTGCTGTGTTAAAATTGGGAAAAAGAATTTCAGTATCTTCTGTTCTTCCTTATTTGTTTCAATGCAGCTTTTTATGTAGCTAATTATTAAGGAGGTTTTCTAAAATTCAGGAAAGGACTTTAAAGGAGCCATGTTTCTTGATTTTAAACTGTACTCTACTCCAACGCCACAATATAGAAATAGATTTACTTTGGAACAAACTACAGATACATTCGCACAGTTTGTGACAACTTAATTGTCTACTTGAAGGTCCAGGAACAGACTTTCACACCCAATTATTACAAATCTTGTCCCAGGCGTTCTATTTCATCAATCAGGAAATCGATGTCTTGGTGAGTTGCTGCAGGGTTTGAGATGACCATACGGAAGAAGTTCACCTTGTCTCCCAGGGGCTGATAGCTCACCATGGTTGTGCCATACTCCATCATCCTGGCTTTTATCACCGGTGCCACCTGCAGTGTAACAAAAAGCAGGGGATTTTGATGACGTTTATTATCATTATTTTCATTATTACCATCATCCTTATTCTTATTACAACAAAACACAGAGCACATTTTCTTTTTAAAAGATGAAGAGCTACAAGAAGTAGTTTAAATGAAATTTTGTCCAATATTGATGAAAACGTTAAACTCTATTACAGAATAGATGTCTCACTGAAAGGACATTTGGTTTATCCTGTTTCTTTGACCTGCTCTTAAAATCACTGGGGAATTTTCTCTCCTGCTTTCTCAGTATTGCTGACAGGGACACAGTGGCTCTTTATTTTCTAGTGCTGAAAACACAGTTACAGCAATTTTCCATCTTCTTTTCATACACGAGATTGCCATAGTATTACTAAGCTCTTGTTGCATTTGTTGGGTTTAGCAACCGCAGTTCACAGTAAATTCAGTAAATACACACACAGCAAGTAAGTGCTGTACAGATGAGGCAAACCCAGGGAATACAAACTTTGAGATCAGAGTAAGGTGATGCCAGGCTAACCTGAAGTAAAATGACCACAGAGGTATCATTTCCCAGAATATCGTGAAGTGATCTTGCCCTGTGCCCCGGGAGATCATTTCGGGGGCTGCCTGCCTTCAAGGGTTTCACGGTTCCCTGCATGATGTCCTGGAGGATGGTGCTTACCTTCATAAGGCGGCTCATTCTTTCTTCGTTGTCTTCCATACCACGCAAGCTGGGAGGTATGTACCAGAAGCAGACGTTTGTGTGCTGAGGCTAAACACAGAATAATAATGGTTTACACTGTAAGAAATGGTCATAATATCTCAATTGCAATGAAGTTCACGTCTTCTCTCCCTCTCAATACATCATGCTGTTGACAGCAGTCAATGGTTTTCATTATTGTGGTCCATTGAGAGTCATCATCATTATTAATGCAGAAAAAATAATTTTAGGCAATTTATTCCCAGGGTGTTAGATGCAGAAACAGATCAGCCTGCTGAGCAAATGCATTTAGGCCCTACTGAGAGGCATCTAGTTTTCATAGGTGCTGTTCCCTCCAGAGGCAGAAGAGATTGTGCGGCTAAGGCTAGAGTCTCATTTAGAGATAAGGACTGTGTCATTTGCTGTTATTACATGAGAAAAAAATACAGAATGTGGTCCTGTAAACAGGAGCCACAGGTGGTGCAAGAGAGAGTCTAAGATTGTCTCACATTCAATAAAATTTATTACTTCTCAGTTTGATTCAGCTAGCTGCTCTATTAATATGCATGCACCAGAGCATCTTAGCTAATTTAACTTGCATGGGAGCACCAAGTAGAAAGGCGTAAAACCTAGCTAACATTTTGTGTATTTTTGCAATGTCCCAACAGTTGCTTGCCTTGCTTTGTTCCTCTTTGCTGGATGCTGCATGTATGAGTTACAGCAATCTCTGTTGCTGTTCTCTGCTGCCAGTTCCTTTACTCGTCATTAGACCCAGTGGACCAAATTCAGTGCTGATGTGTGAGGCAGGGGAAATAAATCACATAAGGGCATACAGGTATGAGCCTGTGATCTCTGCTTGAAGAAATCTAGTGACTTTATCCTTGTGCTGTAGAGCACTTAGGCATGCACTAAGTGATCGCTACCAGGGAGCAATGTTCTGAGTGACAAAACCTTCCAGAGCAAGTACAGAGAGCAAAAGCTATCACAAGTACAAGGAAAAAAAGCTTAATTTTTTTTTTTCTGTTTTACAGGCAAAACACCAGTTAACTTTGTAACAGGTCTTCACCAGCCTGTCCCCACCCAGAGAGGGGTGCCCACAAAGAGATGGCCAAACACCAATCTGATCCAGTTCACAGGTACAGCCATGCAACCCAGGCTGCACTACCTTGCCCTGGACACTGTGCTCCAGCTGAGCACCTGGCACCTACAGTCCCATCTCAGCTTTCCACCCCACATTAAAAACATACCTAGAGATATTTACACTCTCCATGGTGGTGTCACTTCTGCCGCATGAGCCAGCCAGGCTTCCGAGCAACACTAGCCACTCTGCTGCATCCCATCATAGCAGGGGCTGCAGTGCAAATGGTCCCTACAGGTCACCCCAGGTCCCTGCAGGTCTCCTGTGACTGCCCACTGGAGAACGCTGATAAAAGCACTTTGCACAACTGCCCATTCAGAGTCATGTGGGGCACTGTAACCCGCACTCATAATAGACTCTGCTATTATGAACCGCAACTTCTATTCATTACTTAAGAGCTGGTTCCAACTGTGTGTGTGCTGTGTTAGCCTGAGATGCCAGTGTTTAGTTTCATCAGGGTGAAACTGAGCAAACTGAAAACGTATGCACAGCTGCCTCAAATCCCTTGTTCCTGGATCACACAAGGCAGAGAGATGTGGAAATGGTGGGATTTGTTACAAGGGACACTGTTTTCTGTCATAAGCTGTTTGGTTTGAGGTTTTGGTAGCATCCCAATAGGTTGGCTAAAGCAAGTGCTGTTGCCCAAATGGGAAAAAGAAGTTGCAATACATACCTTTCCATCAAACACCATTTCATACCCTTCTCTGTTCTTTATTTTATTGTATAGATATTCAGCAAGTTCCAAGCACTTATCAATTTGTGCTTCAAATCCTGTGGTTCCCTTTAGAAAGAGAGGGAGAAAACAAAGCTGCATAACTGTTCTGTAAACCAGAAGAGTGAAAGAACCATGCAGCACTTGTCGAAGCATCAGCACAAGTCACTTATGAGAAGTCTCTCTGGGACAGATGAAGGATCTGATTCTGTAAGATGAAGGACTTTGCTAAGCAGAGCTCTTTTGTCTCTAGCTGTTGCCACCGACTTCTCTATAGCCACCTCTACAAAATAAGCACCAGGTACTAGCTTGGTTCTCAGCAAAATATTACTGACACCTTCAGTGAAGGGCATCCTTGGTAGATCTTGCAGAGAGCCTGAGCACAGTTTTGGATAGCCTGGACTGGCACAGAAGAGCATGTCTAGAGGTGCTGAGTTTCAGACATGGAGAGTCTCCTGCTATTTTGAAAGTAGGGGATTTTAATCTTCCGGGGGTGTTGTGCTGGGGGCTTTTCAGGAATAATTTTTCTTTTCAGTTAAATGCAGAATGGGCAGATGGGCGTTTAAAGCCTGGCCTGATGCCTCTGAAAATGCACATTTTGTTTAGATACTGCCCTGCCTCTGTAATGTTTTGTCTCTCTTCTAATAAACTCAGAGGCTGTGGTTTTAAGAGCTGCAGCAAATCTTGGGTTTTCTTCTCTGGCAGAAGTCCATAATCCTTTCCCTGTGACATCATAATTGTTCCTGCAATCACAAGCTGTGATGCCACAAAGAAAGGCTCCAGCTTCATGAGGCAGGAAGGGGAATAAACAGCTGGAATAGACAAAGTGCTTAAGAAACACACATCCTATTTTCTATTATTAATATTACAAGCAGGGTGTGAGAAGAGAAAAAGCAGTACAAGGCATATTGAAAAATCAGGGTTTAGAAGAAGAAATGTCTGAAAAATAGATGCATGTCCCTGCTAAATCTGTTCTGGCAGTGCAGAACTGACTTAAAAGGCCACGTCATTATCCCTCTGTGTATTGAGATTTCAAAACAGAGTAGAGCGAGCACAGCCCCAGGAGGAAGGCTTGGAGTGACAGAGAGACATGCGGCTAAAATTGGCTGCCTCTCTGAAGACACCAGTTAGCACAACAGTTATTGAGACCACAGAAACTTCCACCCTCCTTTACAGACTCCCACACCTCCAGTGACATTTGATGTCTGCCTCAGAACTGCTTGCAGAGTTTTAGTGAAGCACATGAGGATCTTTAAGGCTTTCTGGAAATTAAAACAGTGATGTCATCTCCTCTGAAAAAACCTGAGGCAACTTGACATAACAGACTGGATAAATACATGGAAGAACTTACTTAGCAGCATTCTACAAATACAGATGAATTAATCAGATTTCTCAGAGAACAGATTTTGATGAGTTTTTCTCCAGTCCTTCAAAAGATGACTTTGTACCTTCTGCATGCACTGAAACTGGGTATTCCAGTCTTGATTCGCCATGTTTAATTTCTGAGTGTTGTTAAAAAGTCTTTTTATTTCCAGAAAATTTCATAACAACATTCCTAGGTATATGATTTATGTTGTTCAGACTCCTATAGTTACACAAAGCAAATGCTGTGCAAAGCCATGGAGTTCAAGTTTCAAAATCATGCGTGCTGCTTTGAAGCTAAATCGTTAAAAGTGAAATCCCAGAAAACAATAATGTTCTTTCTTTCATGTTATATACGGGAGACTCAGGTCAGATATTTTCTAAAATGGTGATTGCAGAAAAAAACCCTGTATCTGGTGTGCATTATTATAATGCAAACAAATATACTGCAGGCAGTCCTACCTTTGCCCTCCACATCAACCATAGCTTGAAGACATCGACATGCCGTCCACACTGCAAAGCCTTGTCTCCAGTGTCATAAGACAGGTCATAGTGTTTGTCTTGTTGAAAGAGGTAGGAAGCATGCATTTGATTGCAACTCTGCATCAATCCCTTGTAGAAACAAAGACACAAAAATGTGATTTTGGCACAAATGTGACTACTGTTTTGAGGGTTGCTTTGGGCAGGAAATTACAAACACCCAAATTGGGTGGAATATGCGTCCAAGTGCAAAAGGAAGGCCAACAAAAATAATGACAAAATCAGACTTAGTTGGTCAGTAGTGGGCTAAGCTTGTCACATCCCATTCAGGGTCCAGCACATTTTGGTAATGTGTAATACAGTTCCAGAGACAAGATATTTTATTTTTTAATTAAAAAGCTGGACATGGTGTTTCTTAATGTCATTACACATTAATTTATTTCTGGATCTTGCCTTTATTCTTTTCCTTCTTTCCTCGGAAGGCATCTTTTCTGGTTGAGTCAGACAAAGCCAATTTGGTGACTAAGTAGTGTTACACTACTTTTCTAATTGCTTTGGACTCTGAAATTCTGATTTTCATTGTTTCCTTTCTCTGTAGGCACAGCTCTTTCCTGCAAAGCCCTCAGCTGCAGATTGGATGCTTAAGTGGTATAGAAAGCTTTGAACAGACCGAAGAGCTTATGGGCTTTAAACAGCCAGCTAGAGCTATTTCTGGATTTCAAGACACCATTCTGAGAGGCAGCTTTGTGGGAGGGCCAGAAGCCAATAAGGTGAAGACACCTGGCTCAGAAAAGCATGAGGTTTCCTTTTTAACTTTTTAAGTGAAATGCAGGGAGCCATATTCTGGCTCTAGTTAGGTCCTTAACCAAGTTTAAGGTATACCTTAGGGCTGCTGCCTAAAACTGCAATTTCCAGTCCAAGAAGAATCAAAATATGGCTGTTTATCATCAAGCCTAATCTTTATCTGTAACTCAAAACCGAGACAGTAAAATAAGAGCAAAAAATATTACTTTCTCCTAATCTGAGCCATGTGTTCTCACTAGAGGTCAAGGATGGTACTTACTTCAGCCAGGCAGGATTTGTCTCAGGGAACAGACCCAGAGGGCAAATAAAAGCCAGTTTCTCTTTTCCTAAGTGCAATCACTTTGTGTACAATCTGTTGTACAGCTGTTAGCAAAAGAAGCAACCAGCTTTTTGATAGCTGGTCTAGTAAGTGATGGCTGTATAGCAGCTGTCCCAGTAACTGATGGTTATATGAGAATTACAAGCTTGGAGGGTAATTTGAATTCTAGTACTAAATGAAATGTCTACTTTTTATTCCAAATGAACTTAGTGTTCCATTTTTACTTCCACGTGCCCCAAAGTGGATATCTGGATCAGAGCTGGATGGAAATATCTATCATAAAAGTCTAGAAAGTGTAATGATGCCTAGATCCTGAACCAAATGTTCTGCACATATACCATACCATTCACCCCAAGAGGACTTGAATTTGCCTACAGTTACATTTTATGTTACACAGCAACTAGTGGGGTTACACAGTTATGCCTCAGTATTTAACTATGGACATTTTTAATGGAAAGCCACAAAACTCCGTAAAGATTTTGCCATGGATTAGGTCTATTATTTCTGGTAGACAGCTGATTTAATTCCTGTTGCAGTCACAGCCTGAGTACTAGAAGTCTATTTCTCATTTTCTTTCATAACCCTCCTCACATCAGCTAATATTAGCTATGGCACAGTTATGAAGAAAACATCCACGATATTTAGAAGCAAAATGTCAGAAAAGATCAAGAAAAAAAGAAGCAAGTATACTGGGACATACCTCCTCTCTTACTAGCAGGGCTGAACACTGCAGTGGGACGCCCATCATCTTGTGAGGGTTCCAGGTCACTGAATTGGCCCTGGGACAGTAAACCACATGAAACTCAGACACTGTACTATGGTTGTGAAATTATGGAGACATTTAGAAATAATTGGAATAATAATGAGCAATATGCACCTTTTTCTGAGCAAGCAAAGCTGAAAAGAATCATGGCTGATTATTAGGAAAGCAGTGTCTTCATGAGGGACCTAATCCACATCAGTTGGTTTTTGGATGACAATCTTGGCAACTTACCACAGGGTAATTGCTCTGTTCACTGAACTTCATCAGTATTAAGCTTTCTGGGGAGTCACCTATACTTTATAAACATTGGGCAAACTTCCTGAAAACACCCACTTGACTGATGAAATAAAGTCACACAGCTGATTAAAGATGCAGATAGGAAGCTGGCAAAGGAGAAGATTCCTTCATGTTGATTCCAGTTTCAGCAAGATTTTAGTAAGTAGCTGACATAGGCATTTTTTCAAATGCTTTTGAACGCTTCTGTGTGTGTCTAAGTCTCTGGGCAACTCGGAAAACCTGGCCCAAAGTAATTTTTATCATTGCTCTGCTGATGGTAAACTTTCACAGCTGCTTAATTTTAGCTTGGCTATGGTAATTCACACAATGGGAGGACAGGGTCCAAAATTACCACAGTAATAAACATAGAACTGGTCCACCCTTCCACAAAAGAGTCTGATCCTGCCTCCCTTCAGGACACATTCATTTCAAAAAGAGCTGTCAGCCTAGACCTTGTGAACAAACAGGGTATTGTTGCAGTAGAGCCTAGAGAAGAGACATTAGGGACTGTGGCAAGGGCTGAATGGAAGATTGTCCAGTTGTTTATTATTTTAATTTTGTGTTATGCTTGACTGGCTGTTTTTAAATTACTATTATTACATATGATGATTAGCTGATAGATGTATACATTTGCATCCTATTTGGCAGGCTGTCAAGGATTCATAGTACACAGGCTTTCATGTGGTGCAGTTTTGATCATGTAAGTTGGTATAAATCAGTCAACTGGTACATAAAAAAACTTAAAGGACCCAGGATACACTTGTAGGTGACATTTATGTGAACAGAGGTGAGCATGTTAGAATCTGGCAGTATTTTCCTTTGTAGGATTTGGAAACAGTGCTGTAGGTTTATGCATATCTTTATCATTTCCTGCCAAATTGATTCCACTCCTTCAAAGCAAGCAACTCCAATATTCACATGGACAGCGGGCAGCCCTTCTGTGTTTTCTTCTTTGCTATTTAAATGGAACTGCACAAGTGCCTGATGCAAACTCTGTAGGGAACCATCTTCCACAGGCAACATCTGGCCACTTGGCTCGGCTTTTCAAGTATTTGGCAGCTTTTAATCAGCTCAGAGTCAGTCATCTGATTACAACACCAAAGCTAATGATTCTGAACATGCATCCAGGTCTGTGAATTTCCTTTGATATGTTACTGTTTAATTTTTATCTGTGCCAATGCAGAATCAGGCAGAAATTCTTTTAAGACTTCTAGGTAATAGTAGTGGTATGGGTTTTGTCAAGTAAAAGGATTATCAACAACAAGCAGATGCTAATTATCTGCCTAAAACATTTGATTTACCCTCAGGTTGCTCATTTCCCCAATTACATCCAAATACACACAGGAAAAAGTAAAATAAAAAGCGACCATTTTTCATTTGTTATCAGTTATTCTGGGCTTCAACCATCATAAATTGCTGACTGAGCCAAACAGTGAAGTAAAAAAGCTACAGGGATCTACAGATGTTTTTTTTAAAAAGCATCTCATGTACTAAAGCATGCTCGGTACTAAATAACTGAGCACCAAGTTCCTGTGTGATTTTTCTGGCTGTGGGTCACAGAAAATAAAGAAGAAATGTTTTTCCTTTAGAGATTTCAAATGGATGAAGGGGAGATTCAAGACTGGCAGAATTTGGTCCTCATACATCATTACAAACAGACTGAGGTGCATTCACTGACCAGCTGCAGCCCCAGAAAGGCTTCCCAGAGCCTGCATGGGACCACTCATTCAGCCGCAGACATGCTTTTCTCAGGTAGCTGTCATACCCTGCCTGCAACTCTTGGAGAGGGACACCAGACTGAAACCCCTGATGTTGGCCAGACCTATCTGCTGCACAAACCAGGGAATGTGCTTCCTTCAGGGTGCCTTGGAGCAGCTTGACATCTGCTCTCTGGGGACTCTGGAGCATAGAAAGAACGGTTCTGCAACTCCTCCTGCCTCTTATAGGAGTATTTTTGCTGGACTGCCTGTTGCCAGAAGGATGTGAGTACTCAGAGCACAGAGCATTCCATTTTATGATCTCTGCTTGTACCTTGCTAACCCATCAAACACGAGTACCAGCTCCAGTTCTCTTCTATTCACATCTGTAGTGACTGGATTGTACTTGAATATCTACCATGAAACAGGAATGTCCATAAAAGTTGTTAGTCTTGTTCTTGTTAGTTTGCTCTAAAGGTATCCACATTTGAGATTTGGACAAACTGAAACAAGCCATGTCTATCAAGCAGAGGAACAGCACTGGAAATGACAAATTTCATTAATCCATTGCCAAACATATGGAGATGGTACCTATCAAAGCACTAGGTAAAATCCAGTGGAATTCTGGATCTAATGCATATTATTTGGAAAATCCTGAACTTCTTATTCCAGCAGAATCTGCACAGCAATTTGGGAGCAAACTTTTGTTCTCATACTCTGTCCTCATCGGCAACTGGGTAAATTTTTTAACTTGCTGGGTATTCTGAAGTCCTTTTAATGCACAATATGTAAGTTTTGAGTGTTGGAGGCAGTCTTAATTAAATCGAATTCATAGAACCATTGGCGGCTTCCCAAATTTTGCATGTTAGATGCATGAGAAAGGAACTGAATTATCAAGGTATTCTCCTAATCTTCAGGAACTGGATAAGGAAGTTGTTATTTTAATTGCCAAGGAACAGCAGTTCAGTTTAGAGATAAAAAAAGGCAGAAGGGAGTAACAATTTACTCTCAACAGCATGAGCTTTGCAAAATACACAAATGTGAGAGTGACTCCATATAGCCCAGTATATTGTCTCTAGCAAGTGGCCTAAATAGGTGCCTTCTAAGAATAAAAAAAAGGGCAAGCATATACAAGCTTTCTCTAAATACTCTCCGAGCTCACACTTATTTGTGGCTCACAGAATTCTTGAATGCTTTTTTTCCTTCTGTTTCTCCTAAATCTTAACATCCTATAGCAAAGAGTTCTACATCTTAACTAAAAGTGTCTGAATAAGCAGCTGGTTTTAAGTTTAAGCTAAGTCCTTCCAGACTCTGAACTGGACTGCCGTAATTTCTGTTCATCTGTGGCAGTGCTAGGTTAACATTGGACTTTCTGATCTTAAAGATGTTTTCCAACCTAAACGATTCTATGATTCTATATCACGTTCATGAGCTCATGACTACAACTGTGTATATATCCAGGCACATATTTACTGAGAAGATGTCATTTACAGCTTGGAGAGGGGGTATTCTGTCTACATATGCCAGAGTAGTGGTCAGTGACTGCCAGGACACCTAACCAAACTGCAGGTGCATCCACCCTTATGCTTAAGACTTCACCATATGAAACCTCTAAGATTAATTTTTTAGAGAAATGCAGTTGCTAATTCATGCTGGATGCTGAATCAGATAATGCTGCAGAAACCACTCTGGGCCTAAGAATGGATGCTGCAAGGAACAGAAAACCAAACAAGAAATGTCTGCTGTTCTTACTATAAAACAGCTTGGTAGCTGCACTGCTGTAGCACTGAACAAAGGCACTCAGCAATGCTCCTTCAACTGGAAGGACAGTTTGCATAATTTCTTCATATTGTATCTTGGAGATAACGTTGATTTTTGTTTTTATTTATAGACATTGCTATGGTAATCACAAGTGGGTTAAAATGCACTTAATAAATGTGTTTAATTAGCATTAATAAATCATACCTTTCAACACCATTTAACTTCCATTTGTGTTTTCTTGACATCAGGAGCCCGCCTCCCCATGCTCCCTAGAAGGCAAGACACATTTACCTTAATGAGAACTCTGCTTTTCTCCATGATGACATCTGTGCTTTCAGATCAGTTTGGGGTTCTTTCCTTTTTCTTGCTGATATGGCATGTTCCAAAATGACCAGGCAAATGGGGCCTGAGACATTAACTGTGCTAACAGTTTTCTTCCGGTAGCTTGGAAGCAGCAGTTTACAGCCAATAATCTGAGTGCCCACCCTTATCGCCCTGCTGTTCCCTACCTCGCCACCTCCTCTGACACATACACATTGGGCTTCCCCATGCTGCAATTCCTGTCTTGCAGAGCTGCCCCGAGGTGAGCTGCCTTTTCTCCTTTAGTGACGAAGTGATGTTAACAAACCAGATTTCAGCTGCTCTGGTGAGTTCTTGTTGTACTTCTGACCACTACTGCTTACTGCTTGCCTCTTACTCATTTGCTTTTGCTCACACAGATCTGGGACAAACAGGCTTTTCACATGACTCAAAGTACTTTAAAGTACATACAAATTCTTCTTTTGAATTGGACTGATTTTGGCTGACACAGTAATCCAAGAGCAAGATGCTCAGCCCTATGGAAACTCAATTACCAAGCCGTTTTTGGGAGAGAATTTGCAAAAATGACACAAAAGCCATTAAAGGGCTGAAAGATGATCCTTCAGAAAGATTTATTGGCAAGAGCTCAGATGAAGCTAAGCAGCCAATCTGATAAATTTCGGCATTAACCTGTTCAGCAATTTGTGATACCTTATTCCAGACAAATGTAGGCTTTTCTTACGTATTTATTTTGCAGCTGCTGCAGAAATGGAGCCAGTGCTCAGTATGTTTCTTATATATTTCTTGTACTAATAGCATTTAGAGGTAAAGCTGACAGCCAAAAGTATTCAAACTTGGTCATCTTCAGTGTCCCAGTTGCTTAAAAGTACTGCACAGCCACAGCTGCTAAAATTTCCCCCTGCCCTGAGCCTTTCTGAGTGGGAAGTCAGTGCTTGGATGTTAGGCTTAATTACAGAAACCAAATACAACTGAATTTGTATAAGCTAACACTGTCCAAAATGCTAATTAATTAATTAATGCTAATATATTTTATAATCCAGCCCCCCTCATAAAATGATACTTACATCCACATGCATCCAGATTTTGTACTTCTTGCAGATGTCTGCAATAGCTATGAGAGGATCAAATGCCCCATACACTGTTGTCCCAGCTGTGGCACTCACCAGAAAAGGAACAAATCCCTGCAAGAAAGCACAGAGGCATTTGGCAAAGTCAGAGTGCTGCACCCTCCTCAGCCTGCAGCACCCCCAACTCCTGTGTGCTGCCCCCACAGTGAACCCACAAGTGGCTCCTAGAGGACATCCCTGCTACAATTAAGCTGGTCTACTCTTAGCTGCTAGTGGTACTATAATTTCTACCTTAAGGTGGCAGCAAACCTCCAAACCAGCACCCTTCATTCATTAGGATGCATGAGACAGATAAGGGCTTAGAAGAACAACTCTGCTCCACACCACCTGCCTGAAACAAACAGGTCTGCTCCTCATGACGTTGTGTAAAACAAACCTCACCCAAGCATCACAGTGCAAGAAGTATCTTTGACGGACTCTGTGCTGGGCTGCATTACTAGCTATCCCAGCAGTGTCTGAACACATGGTGGTCCAGTCCTGTCAGTGGGAGCACCATGTCTGGGGGAACTGCGCAGGGGAGGTGTGGAGCTCACCTCTAGCTCCATTAGTTGTGCAGAGGCAGGAGACACCTCTTTTTGAAGAGAAGACAGCAATCTCTGTAAGGGCCAGGGACCACCTCTTGCATTCCCCCTGCTAAAGCGTGTGTCTCACAGAGGAGCACTCACCGTTTTTGCACTATGATGTCTTTGGTCTGCCATTTTTATATCAGTATTTCATTCTAAATTCATTTGTACTATATTGATTTCATAAGCAGTACTCTGAGCAACAAAGGTGGGACTAGGGTTTAAACTACCAAAAAAGTCTAAACTTCCTTCTGTGACTGTCTGCAGGTTTGAGTGGCACTCATGTCATTTGCCTTGTTTTTTATCTACTGTGTTGCCTTTCTTTGCAAAAGTGAGCTTTTAATGAAGATTTGTGTTATTAATTTGGTAAGTCTATGAGCAATACTTTTCACGTGTTCAAATATATACAAATTCCTCAAATGAGATTACTCTGGTCTTGTCAAAAGTCAGCTGAGTAATTGCGTCACAGGCTAATATAAAAAAGGAACATATTATGCAGAACAACATATTTAAATAAAACCAAATAGCTCATGGAGATTATAAAGTAGCTCTAAACCTATTTTCTCAGCAATGCTTGCCTCACTAATTGCCAGTCTACGTTAATGGGCAAGCCGGTATTATCAGGGAAAACAAAACAACTAGCTGTATCACTCATGCTTGGTTTTGTTTGTTTGATTGATTTTTTCTTTTTTTTTGGAAGCAGAAAAGCCAGTAAACTTACTTTTTGTTTGGCTTCAAGAATTCTTCTTTCAAGGTCTGATGGGATCATTTTCCCTCTGGAGCAAGAGAGAGTTGTATTAATAATTTGATCTTGAAATCAGCTCTTGCTGTTACTTGTTTGCTTAATAGGAAGCCCAGATAGAAACAAAGTGACCTTTTTGCCCAAGGGTTATACAGCTTTGAAGAGCACAGAAACACTCTGTCCATTAATTTGAGTTTCTACCCTAATTATTTTGTTAACTAATTTGCATCAATATGGTGATGGTAACTGAGAGAAGTTATCTTCTGGCCACCCCCATTAAAGACTGATGCTACCCCATGGAACCTCCTGTTCCTGAAACTACAGTTCCATGAATATGCTCCAGGCTCCTAAGGAGAGGCTCAGCCCACTGTCCTAGGAAGCTCACTGGGCACCAAATCCCATGGTTCCCTTCCAGCAGGCACAGAAAATGCCAGCTGAGCTGTGTGGCCTTGAGCAGCACAACTCAGCTCTGGTGTAAGCAGTCACCTCTGTGTTTCCATCCCGGGGATGAACTACTATTCCACAGTTTGGTGCATTACATCTTTGCATTTGCTTGCACCAGGATAGGAGAAGAAGCCACCAGTACAGATGCATTAATGCACAGTCAGGCCCTTTACATTGACTGTATTTGCAACACCTTTAGTATGAACCATTTACCTGAGATTCAGACTCAGTGGTATAAGGCTTGAAGGCTAATTTACGAACTCCTGTAAATGGATTAGGTGCAAGATAGAACAGTGCTGATACTGAATACTGAGGTTAATATTTTCTTTGCTTTATCCACAAGCAAGACTATCTAAGAAGAGAGTATGCAAAATGGCAATACAAACATTACAGCTGCTCACATTAGAGGAATAATGTCTTCACTGGTTTGGATGTTGTCCATTTAGATTAACACTGTTTTTTTGAAGACTTGTTCAGATTTTTTTGTTCACTACGCATTGATTTCCTATTGCTATAAAAAAAGAGCAATCTGTACTAAAACTCAAAATAGCAGTTTCAGGGAGAGTAATAAAACCATTAGTTTTCATTTTGATTTTGTATAAAAAAACCTGAAGTGTTTTCATGACATTTGGATGGATGGACAATTACAAAAAAGGAAAAAAAATTCTTGTAATAAGATACTACTAGTTTTTCTGAATGTTCATCCTTACACAGCTCACAGTAAGGCAGTAATATTTCAGTAGCAATAATAGGTTTGTACTGCTGAGTTTTCTGCAAAATCTGTTCTGCATTTCACTTATTCAAAATAAATGAAAGAATAACTGAAAATATTCTGAAAATATAGTAGACTTAGGGAAGCTCTGAAAGCCTAAAAATCCCTACTTTTTCTTGCAGAAATTCAAGGAAGTTCTAAAGAGTATTCAACTCACTGTGAGTTTCCGCCAGTTAGTTACATGCACGTGTCCAGAAAAAAGCAGTAGTTGTCTTATCAACAAAAACTGTTTCTGGCATCATTAGAAGAATAAAAAAACCCAAACAAAAACCAAATCAAACAAACAAAAAAAACCCACAAAACACAAACAAAACCATGACACAAAAAAAACCAAAACCCCCACAACCCCCTCCAAAGCAAACAAACAAACAAACAAACAGAAAAAAAAACAAAACAAAAACCAAGAACCCCAACAAAACCAAAACAACACCAAATCCCATGCCAAAAGAAGGCAGCGAGTTCCTCCTCCAAATACAGATGTTGGTCTTCTAGCAGTTTCGAATTGATTGAGCTTGTGCATAGAAAAACAAGGATCTGGGCAGATCCCTCCACTGCCCAAATTTTTACCAAGATAAGTGATTATCCAGCCCCTGGTCACATTGAGTATGTGCAGGAATTCATAGCCAGAAGAGTACCACGTCCAGTCAGCATCAAGCTTTATCAAGGAGCAAGCAGTGGGTTGGCTTTGAGTATAGTCCAAGCACTTGCTGCAGCACGCAACACCCTCCGGCTCCAAATCTAGCAAGCTAGCCAACAACACTGCTTACTTGCACAGTATTTTCACGTGTTATCACCTGAGCTCAGATGACCTGCAATGCTTAAAATACGCTGCAAAATAATAGGTTTGTCCTTTCATGAATCTTACCCAGACAATGTGCCAGGGAGTTGCATGAGATGTGCTAGATGGCAAATGTCTAGAGGCAGGAGGGCTCCCGGGTGAGGCAGAAGAGATTCAGAAGCAAAAGGATGCTGAGTACAGAATGAGTGTTGCTGTCAAGGTGTTCTGTTACCCACATGTGTAAACAGTCTTCACTGCTGCCACATCAGACTGAAGTGTTTTGACTCTTCCCAGCTTTCCAGTATCTGAAAGGGCCTACAAGGATGCTGGAGAGGGACTCTTTGTCAGGGACTGTAGTGACAGGACAAGGGGTAATGGGCTCAAACTGAAGCAGGGGAAGTTTAGGTTAGATAAAAGGAAGAAGTTCTTTACTGTGAGGGTGGTGAGGCACTGGAACAGGTTGCCCAGAGAAGTGGTAAATGCTCCATCTCTGGCAGTGTTCAACTCCAGGCTGGATGTGGCCTTGAGCAACCTGGTCTAGTGGGAGGTGTCCCTGTGCATGGCAGCAGGGTTGGAACTAGATGACCTTAAGATCCTTTCCAACACAAATCATTCTGTGATTCTATGATTCTATGACCCCAAAGCTGCAGCTAATGCACTACAGCTACCAGTATGTCTACACAGTAGTAAAAGAGGCAACAGATATGTATGGTTGTCCAGTCCGGGGTATGAGCAAGAACATGATTTTCTGCACATTTTTCTGGCTTAAAATTTGTCACATATTTACATTATACAGCAAAACCAGGCAAATTTTGTGGGTGCAGGTCAGGATGAGGAAGACCCAACAGGAAGCATTCCTGGTTGTGCTGGAAATATCAAAAGGATGTCATGGTGCTCCTTCACTCTCCCAAGGTCCACATCTTCATAGAGGGTTGTCTCCACCACACCAGCTCAGTATCCTGTGCTAACAGCCTGCTTTGTCCTGGTGACATCTGTTGGGATTTTGTGAGACATGAAGTAATCCTGCTGTTTACTTCAGGGTGGGCAGGGTAAGCATTGTGGTCTTCAAAGAAAATTATCACACTGAATTTGCACAAGAAGAAAAGGAAGATACCACTTCATTGATCCATGTCTGTCTTTAGTGAATAGAAACAACTGGATGTTTATTTTGATGTGTGTTAGTTCTGTTCATGATGTCGTTAATTCTTCTTCACGGTGTGCTTAGTCTTTTGTTAATAAATAAGTCAATATGCAGGCGCTGTGCTTAGCGCTGTGAATTGCTTGGTTGGTGCTCTTCTTTTAATGTCGGAGCAGAATATTTTGATAGCAGTAAAATCTTCCATTATGCTAAGCCATAAATGATTCAGTACCTTATAACAGTGATATTTGGGATTCACTGTAAGAGCATTTTGTATTGAAAAGATTCTCAGTAGAATCAATAAAGATTCATTCTATTATTTTTGTCACATAGAAAGTTTTTCCCTAAAACTGAAAATCTTCATCATAACATGTTGATTTTGTTAACATAGCCTTGTTTTCTCAAAATGGGTTTTCACAGTTAATCAAAACTTTTTAGTGGGTGAGTTAAGCAAGAAGTTATCTACCACTGATTTTGTAGAGCCTGTGGGACCTGTAGGTTAGGTGCCTGCTGCACTACTCCTTTCCATGGGCCATCATCCTCCTCTTGGCCACAATGCTGCCAAGACCCTTCCTTCTACATCCCATCACAAGGGTGTCTCCTTCAAGGGCAATGCAGGAAATGTTGTCCAGCTGAGTAAGATGGTGGGTGCATGATTTAATAGAATTACATTTGCCCTTCAATATTTTACGCCTATAAAAGGCCCATTTCAACTCATTTTAATGGATCAAAATATGAGAGTCTCTAAACACTCTATTTTGACCAAAACATGGTTCTTCCTGGTTTCTTAGCTGAACATGTAAGGAATGATTGCTAGTCTGGCATTTTGTTTCATTTCAGAATGAAAGAAAAAAGTATCAGAAATCCCCGAGGAAGGCAACTTTTTTGATGAGATTCAAAACCTGACCTGTAAAGAAGCTACTGGCAGAGCCAGTTCCTCAAGCGGGGTTGGTCAGTGTAAGGTTGGTGAAGAAGACAGTTCTACAATGAATTATACCAGCTGCTGACTGAATCCTATGTGTTTTCTTTGAGCTGAGCACCTGATGATCCTCTTCCGATAAAAAGAGACATATCTGGCATCCCCACTTACCTTTCATCACATCTAATCAAAATCACACTATCTGTACCAATACCCAAGGCTGCAGCTCCTTTCTTCACAGAAAAGTGACTCTGAAAAATAACATGTTTTATTATGTATTATTTTTAACATTATTTCCTGTCTAATTTAATATGAAACACAATACTCTTGCAAGCCCTTTAGTAACTAGCCCCACACAGGCAGTGATTCTATTCATATTCATTTTGGAAACCTATCACTGTAATTTGAGGCTTCATACCAGGTCACTACCATCAATTAGAGAAACAGCAATCACTCTATAATCTGGATTTACTCCTTGAATATTAAATCCGTAACTGTGACTGATAATGGACCCACATTCTGTCCTTGGTGCATACCTGCAGCTCCTATTGCTTGTACAGATTCAGTTATGAACTTGGTTTACTGAAACAAAAAAAGTGACATCCAGAGTGATGTGCTTCTGCTGTGTAACTTCTGGCCAAATAATATACTGAGAGAAATTAAGATAGGAAGCCTAATTGTGATCTCATGCCAGTGAAACCTAGTAAAACTCCAATTAATAAGCAGAGCTACAGCAGTTTAAAGCCAGAACTGGGCTATTAGTAAGACTATTAGTTAATCTGTATGTATAAAATAAACTGTGGACATTATATACTGGAGTACAAGTCAGCCTAATTTTCTCTAGCTCATAGGACTTAACTCCTGAGCCAGTCCTGGTTTGTAATTTTAAATCCTAGTGATTATAATAATGAAATAGTTTTAGATCAAATTATACCTACAGGAATCTGCTTTTGTATTAACTTTTTTCCCAGTTGTAACAATATTGTGTGAATTAATTTTAACTACAGATTATTAAACTTTAAAAAAAGGGCAATTCTTTGTGTGTACTATAGTACCATTAGCTTAGGATGTAACACTATTAAAAAGATCACGGAAATAAAAATCTAACAGGGCTTTTTAGGTGCCCATGATGTTAAAGAAGAAAGGAAGACATATACTCTGCAGAAGACCACAAAGCAGAGAAGTAACTACTATTGCTTTGCCAAGGGAGCATTTGGCTTCAATGGTAATGTGAGCAGCAGAGAGCTGTAGAGAGAGATGGACATAATGATTACATGTCTGCTTCACCTTAAGGCTGTGATGTCAGTGGGATTTCACTGCATGCTAAAGGGCTCTGTACATGACAAACACTTTGAGAAATAAAAATCAATTCTAAACCAACTCGATGAGAGAGGAAGAAGTCTCTTCCCAGCCCTACGGGTGTCCCTGAGCCCCAGGATGCAGCAGTGCAGATTTATGAGAGCAGGGAGGAGAAGAGGCCATGAGAAGACTACTGGCAGGAGAAGGTTTATAAAAAATTCTCAAGTTTAGGAAGGTACCTTTGAACTTTGCAAAAACCAAAAAAGAGCTAGAATATTGCCACCTGATGGTTCACTGATATGCTGTGTGAAGCTGAAACTGGATTTCTATACTTGAAGAAAAACCCCAGTGTTTTTGTGTATTACACAAACTGATGTGAACATACTACATAGTGTAATATATAAATACAGATAGAGATGTAGGAGTGAAGAGTCACAGATACATTTCATTGGGTTTTGAGTCAACGACATTACACTGATTAATTTTGCTTCTTATTCCATACTAGTTAAAATAGATTTGCTATCGTAATTTGTTTTTCTAATAGAAAATAGAACTATTTAAGTGCCTTAAGAAAAAAGAAAATACAGATTTGAATAGTTTACTATGAGAAAGAAAATTAAGCCCATGTGCTCAAAGACATCATCCACTGGAATATGGCCAGGCTCAGCTGCCTCATTGAGAAGTCTCATGGCACTGCTAAAGCAACACTGGGGGGAAAAAATTAATGTAGTGCTGATAGCTTGGCTGCCTGGAGGCTTTTTACAGACTGAAGGGAATACAGCAGTCAGGAACCAAAACAGGTTTAGGGATAAATTGGGAAGAAATATAGAAATCTGTGCACAGAAAGGCAAATGCAATTACAATTTCTAAACAAACTTTGAACATGATATTGTCAATCTGTGTATACAGTCACAAACATATGACTGCTGTTCTGGTTTTTATGTCTTAAGTTAACATCAGAGGAATTAGTCCAATGGCCTGAGAGGCTCTAAAAGAGCTAGGCTGAAAGTGAAAATGAAAAAGATATGGTTTGAAGAGCAAAGAAAACTTTGCTCACGATAATGAATGTTAAATTTCGGGTTAATATTCCTGGGATGGTGCTGGAAATCTGGTTGCCTGTGTAATATAAAGGTAAACATAGAAAAATATAAAGGTCAAAGAGAAGGAAAGGTTTGCACAAATAAGCCTGATTAGGCAGAACCAGTGGGGAAAGCAGACATTAATCGTGACCCCTTTGGGAATATGGGGCTACAGACTGTTCAGTGACACAAGGAAGTGGGCTTGAGCATCATTTTTCACAACACAGCTATGTAGGGGTTATGCAGATCTGAAGTCTTCAGGTGGGAAAACCAGGGTCAAAGAGGGAGGATGGGTCAGACTGCCTGATGCTGGTCCTAATGGAAAAACCAGCCTAGGAGAAGCTGGCAATCCAGGGTTTCACCACTGTCGTGTGATTGTCAGAGACAGGAGGACACTTGGTGGGAACAGGCTGTCACGGCATCTTTCTCCCTCCCTCCCTTCATGCACTGCAAAAGGTTGCATGGAAGACTACAAATACACCCACAATAGAGTGGGACCTCAGTTTTTCTCTGAAAAGAAATGTGGTTAAAGTTCAGTGGTTGTCAGAAAATCCTCAGGAGGAGAATGTATGAAGAATTAGCCAATATTAGTGACAAAAGCATATTGCTGATCAGAAAATAAACTGGTGATTTTGAGCCATGGGAATTTGCCCTTTGTCTAATATTTCAAACGCTGTTAAGAATAGGTCTGCTTGCCTGATAGTAATTTTTTTCATCGTTAGCTTTCTCAGTAAAAACACAGGGGGTTTTTACTTAAAAAACACAGTGTAAATTTATTACAGGTGCAATAATGAATAGGCCTATTGGAAAAAGGAGGAACTAGAATAATTAAAAATGTTATGATGAAAATACTGGGTTTTTATCTTAAATGAACAACGCTTCAATACAGAGATGCTTCTATTTTTGTAGCTTGCTTAATCACTTGCTGATAACCTGGCATGGTTGAAGCTGTCAGGAAGAGCCATCCTAATTCCATGAGGTGGGTTTTCAGATTGCTGCTTCTCCTTGCTCACATAAATCCAGAGTGCCACAAGCTTTGCGGAGGGCTTATGAGGGGCAGTAGGTTCCCAAACGCTGATCAAGCTGAGCCATCCAGAAGCTGAATCCTCTGGCTGGCAGCCTGGTGCCTGGCAGACCTGGACCCCCAGGCTCACCCCATCAGCCACACACCAGCAAAGGAGGCGAACACACTTTCTGCTCCACCTCTCCTAGACTTTAAACAATGTGGGATCCCCGGATGTGTAGGCTGGGCTCCTTCTATCTTAATTTTAACCATCTAAACATGTGTGGCTGATCTAGGCTTGCTGTCTGGGCTCCTGCAATAGTGGGGAAGAAAAACCACCTCCAGAAGGCACCTCATTCCCAAGGTTTTGGCACTCATTTTAGAATTAGGTGTGTTCTGCAGATCTTGCTCTCTTTTTGTCAGCTATAAGAAGTATATGGACTAATTCAGATAAAATGTTTACACTTCAGGTTATTAAAATGACTTGACATGAGTCCTGTCTTTAACATGTAATTGTAAGCTATAGCTTTTCCTTCAATTATCTACAAAAAGAGTAGACTGTGTCCCATCACAGTTTGAAATACATTGTAATGACATATGTTTCCTATTGTTTCCTGTAGCTACTGCTATTCAGTTTTCAAAGCTATTGGCTAATGTCAGGAGAGAAATGAATGTATTAGTGTTTCTGCACAACATATTAATACTTTGAATTTTTTAACTGTATGACTTCATTCTGCTTTTCTAACACACTTGTTTTTCCAGTAAGGGTAATTTTACAGCATTATCTGTGGATAAGAAATGTTGCACTGAGTTCAGGAGGATCCTGTAGCAGTGTAAAAGTCACAAGTCAACTCCTATCCCAAGCGACTCCTTTGGGATAGGCTGCCCTAAAGCACTGTTTTTCTGGATAATAGTTTTAGATTGATTTGAATGGTGTTATTTGAATTAAGTTGCTCTTCAAATAAGACCAAATTTTCACTGTTTCCCCCTTGCTTCAAATATCAACAAAAAATACTTTTCTAGTTATTATGCACTGGGTAATTCTAAGAAAGAATGCACGTATCCATGAGTTCCATTCTTAGTTTCCTTAGGTGGAAACAAAACTACTTCCTACTTGCTCTGTATGCTCCAAAATACAACTTACACCTTCATCATTCATGCTACCAAATGGAAAACATGATCTCCAGGCTTCTCAAATCCTTCCATGGAAGCCCGGACACACAGGTCATGTCTTGGGCTGCTTCTTTCATGTGGCAGTCCTGCAAACTCCCTCCTAAGCTGCCAGCCAGAGGGCAATGCTACCTGCCATGGAAGCAGTGGGACTAAAGATCAGCTTTTCATTCTATGCAGAAACCTCCCTAAAATCTTCCGTGGTCTGTGTGAAATGGAGGTCTATTGAGCTGTTTGATTTGAGACAGAAGTCACTTCTTAAGTTCCTTCTGCCTCAAGTGCTAAGAACTTCCACATTAGGTTTCAGAGACTGTTAAGACAAAAACTTCTCCAAAGCCACTCTTCTCCCACAGCTATCAGTGTAGTTTGCTGTATTGCCTGCAAGTAATGGGGCTTATCCACAAGGGAAAATCAGCATGCACAAAGCTGAAGCAGTGATTTATTACTGTCTCCTTTGATCTAGTTGCTGTGTAGATGCTGCGTCCACTATTGCTGTGAAGGTGCTCCCCTACCACCACAGACAATCCAACTCACACAGGCGCTCCCCATGCTCCCTGGGATGAGGTCCCTCTGAGTATGTGTGGCTATATAGAATGTGACCTTATACCTGAGCAGCCAACAGCACCTCCCTTCACATGGATTCCAGAGCTGCACTCCCAGTGAAGCCTCAGGCATGAGCTAGGTCACCCCAAGAGCAGTGCAAAGCGGATGCCAGAAGCAGAGCTTCTCTGTGCCCCCTTGGGTCTCTAAGTGCATGAAGAGGTCCCTTATTGTCAGATCAGACTCAATCACCTGCCAGCTCTTATTCTGCATTTTCTTTTTCAGGACTACAACAGGAGTTATATTGCTGTTTCTTTGGTGAGCACCTGACCACACATTCTTCACTGGGGGAGTGCTAGAGGGGTGGGAAATAAGGAAATCTGGACAACATAAGCACTATTGTTAAGTCTTAATGAGTTGGAGAGCAGAGAACATGAAGAAATGTACATGCCTTTCCAATTATGCCCAACTTTTTTCTCATTCTCTGAATTGTGGTTTGAGTCTGTATAGCCCCTAATTAAATATCAAATCCATGGAAAAACTGGAAGTTTCTTAAGCTATATTTATACTACAAATAAAAAGGCCAAAGGCTGATTTGCAACCCGACTTGCTCTCTACAGCTGAATTTTCCTTCTCTACACCCATTTCCTCATCAAGGTAAGATGACTGTGTCCTTTTTGCCTGCTAGGGTTTATCCCTGCCCCATATTATTCCCAGCTACTGTTGGATTAATGTCGTTTAAGAGTGCTAGTTGGCCAGGTCAAAATCAGAAGAGCGAATGGCTTAATTCAGCAGGACATAGCTTATGGACAAATGGATCAATAAAAATATTCTGAGAAGGCAGCTCTCCCTTTCAGCCACTTTCTCCACACTGATAAAGGGATGTGCTCAGCTGAACATTCACAACAACCTAAAGCTAATGTGCTGGGATACAGGAGGAGGCCTTTATATTACAGTTTTCACTGTGTTTGAAACAACGGACAAAAATAGGTTTTTATGACTGACATCCATCACTTTTACCCCTCTGAGTCAAGGTCTCTTCTATCATATGCAGTCCAGAACAGCTTCCCTGAAGGACATCACTTTGCTCCTGCACTGGTGCAGACCAAAGCAGTGCACTGACGATGCACTACAGAGGACTGAATTACGTCCTGAGCACAAGTGCATCTCAGTGAAATTATACCTGGGCCAAGACCAACCCAAGCAGTTATGGCGTATTTCACTGTCACTAGTGAAACAAAACCAAACAGAATCAGAGCGACAGTCTGTACTGAACAGTCGTACTGAACAGATCAGGGAAGATCTGCTTGCTGGGAGTGTACATAGCTGGAATAGTCACATAACCTGGTTTAGGTCCCTAATGTAGGTTGAGTATATTAAGAGGCTGATCTCTCTGTGCGGTAAATGCACAGAAGTAGGTGAACACCTCCCCACCCCACACCCTCATGTCCCCGAAGGTGAACTAGAACATCCAAATTAAGGAATATTTAGGCTCCTAATTTGAATGCTCCGGGTTTCTCTCCAGAGATACCTCTCTTCACTAGTCGTGCAGAGAGTGAGGCTCCTAATTTAGGAACATGATGCGCTCCTAAATTAGGAAGGGAATTACTTAGGAGCTGTGAATTACTCCTCCTTTCCCTTCTCCCCTGCTAGCAGCTGAACCTGTCATGGTATCAGACTGAGGCCAGATTCTGATTACAGTAATACTGGCGGCAATTGTGGCATAACTTAATTAATTTATAATAATGGAAGCTCTAGACTGATAGAAATGAAAATAAAGTCTGATCTGGTAGAAATTAAAATAAAGTCTGATCTGTGATGCTGAAACTCTTATCTGAGGCCTGCTGATACCGAATCTTTGCTTCTGTCTGAAAATTTTGAGAGCAAAATCTCCAAGTTTCAAAACACATACAATAGCTTTAAGCTTTGTTTACTATCATGCTGCATGTGCAAAGCAAATGGGATATGGTAGGATCCCACTTACAGTCTGCTTGTTCCATGGCTATCATCTTACAAGAGCATATAACTCTGACAGACAGAAACCAAAATCAGGCTGGGGAGTCTAAACTTCACGTAGATTGTCAGCATGGTGTGATAAATGAGACAAATGACATTCTCCTATCTTAGTGTCTATTCAGGTCCTACACCACATTTCCTACCTAAAACATGACTGTACTTCTAGGCCTCTGCAATTCCTGTGAAACAACCTCTGCTGTTCTGAGGGTTAAATCCTGACCCTATATCCTCTGGGCAATTAAGTGTTAAAGGGTTCTGTCTTCACATTGTGTGCTTTCTTAACTTCCCTAGAAGATGTGCCATTACATACTTTATAAAAAACTTGATAGAAGAAAGGACAAACCTGCAATTTCAAGATACTTCTAAATTTAACAATTTCAGATGTTGTTCTATGGATTTTCCAGTATATTTGATTTTGGAATGTTTAATTTGCTAAGGGAACTGCTTCTTTCCTGGCATGAAAACACAACTATTAAAGCTCATTTCATTATTTTGAGACTGATAGCACAATTTGGTTCATTGTTTAACATTCCATCACTATGAACACAATGACATTCTCTAATGATTAATAGGATTTGTTATTTTAAATAATCATGCTGAACCTTATTTGCAAGACTTATTAGGTCTGTAACTTCCATATGAATAATGCATCTCTAGCTGTACAGCCAGCTTTGGAGAATCGCTACTCATTTGTAGAATACCCTTCTCTTTGACTACTTTGGGGACAACTGTTCTGCAAAGCGATGCCCGGAGCTGTGTTATTACATCTCATCCTAATGCCAGGAAAGGCATCCTTAAAGGGATTTCCTTTTAGATATTTCTGATTTTAGACTTCTTGGGACTCTTCGCTCTTCATACTTGCCCGCAATGGAAACAGGTTCTCTGATAAGTCAAAAAAGGCAGCCAGGAGGATGTTACCTCACAGGGACAATATCCTGCTGAGCCCCAGCCATGGAAGAGTCCTTTCTGGCTGAGCCCTTACAGCTAGAGAGAAATTTTGAAAGAGACCACGAAGCCTGAAGAGGGCTCACTGCCTGTCCTGGGTATAACCCTTCCTCTTCCCCTTCCCCTGCACCTGCATTCTTTACTATAAGATGCAAGGATTTTTAAATGGCCATAAAGCCAAAATGAACTCCCCAGTAAGTATGACTTCTGTATGGCTGTTCAAAGAGCAAAATACTTTGCGCCTCTCCCAGATCGGACCACTCCGGTATCTCTTTTTCCCACCTCCCCTCTCTGCTTGCACTGCCAGCTCCCATCAATGCCTGTGCTGAAGCTTTTGCTCACAGGCAGAAACCCACATCGAAGTCTAGTTCCCCACTGTACACCACAGCTGCTCTGCTGTACATGCACAGAGCATTTCTGTACTACTCTCTTCATGTATGTTATCACCCTCTCATTAAATAACATCAGGAGTGGTTTCAGCTAGAAACATTTTGATTCAAAGCGATTTTCTGTTCCCCCAGAGTGACCTGAATAAAAGACATTCCTTGCAAAAATTGCTGAAGCCTGATGATGAGCTGTCTTCCTCTAATGTGGTCCTTACCATTCACATTGATATTTATACAGGCACAGGTGAGAGCAAAATAATGGCAGTGGTTTGTTCAGACACAGATAACAGCACAGCTCATCCCTCTACATATCAAAAAGCCAGCCCCTTCCATTTTTCTATTCCCAGTGAAGGAATAACAGAAATGAGGACAGTTGGCTACAAATTCCCATTCAGTTATTCATCATAAATTCATACAAGCAGATGCAACAGATAGGAAAAAACAGAAACACATACATGTTCTGATGTGAAGGCAACCAGTCTGGGAATAGCTGCCATTCCTTTTTCTTTAACTTCTGGGAACATCTTGAAACGTGCAATCAACATAGCATACATGTTAGATATGGCACCACCTGGAGTCCACAGTAATATACTGTTACTTTTTCTATGCATTGTAATATCATTGCAGAACAAACGACAAGTCTTGCTACAGATTTGCTAACTCTAATGCTAATGCTTCTGCAGCATGGCAGAAACATGGGTTCTTCTCCCTAATGCCCCTCACCGCTGGGCTGCACAGTAACAGAATCTACTACTTCCAAACAGCAATTTAGGCAAAAAAAACTACTGCAAAAAAGCGACTGGGGCTTCCTGTTATCCTCATTTTTTCTGCCCTTTTTCTTTCAGTCCCCAGTCTTATATTTTCATATGCCATCAACACATAGTCCCCACTCTGTTCCACCTCCCAAGCAGACACCTTACAAGGCAACTTCCTAAGGGGCTTTCGAGTGAAACCCAGTCTGTGCCTTCCCCTCCCAAATCAAGGTGGTGTTTCATGTCCCAGCTCTGAGGAAACCCACACAGTGAGTCCCAATAGACACTATCTTCTAGATAACTGGAGTTTAGGGAGGGAATTAAAAAGGCAAAAGGTCATTCTAACACATGCTTTTTATTTGTCCTCTGATGGGAGCAAGGAAAAAAAACTAGAGGTCCCTAACATCAGCCGTAAAATCTCTGGCATACATTCAATTAAAACCTAACCCTATTTTAAGATGGATACTTTGCCCACTTCAAGATGGGTATTGGATGACAGCTCTGCAGTACTTTGTTCCATTATTTCAATTGTCAATGCATAAGTTAGAAGCGAGCACTTTTCCTTTAAAAGACTTTTACAAACTGAGTCTTTGTGCCCACAGTGGAACAATGTTTGGTTATACGTTAATGCTGCATGAGCACTATGGGAATATAATGCAGAATCTGAGGCAGACTCTGAGTACATTTATGTATGTATGCACACAAACACACTCTCGCACATACACACACATAAAATCCACCGGTTTTATCCTGTATATATATACTGTATATATACAGACTGATTATATATTGATATGTATATTTATATAAAGTAAAAGTGTACACTGATCATGGTTTTAGGGTTTTAAATGAACAGGTCAGAGTGCAGCTGAGGTAGAGTTCAACTAACCCAACTTATAACTATCTAAAAATGGAGTGAAGAGCACAAGACATGCACTTCCAGGAGACAGCTCAGCTCATGCTAAGGTAGCTGTTTGTGGTAGGTGGGATGACTTGCCCTGCAGACATATACACCCCTCTCCCTTGAATGTATGACAGCAGTTGTAACTAGCCCTGGGTAGGCACCCAACACTTGGATAGCCAAGTGAGATAAGAAGAGATAATCGACCCTTTAAGCAAATCAACGTAGCTCTGGTGAAAGCAGCAACATTACACAATGTTACACCAGCAGGTATATGTGCTGGGAAATTTAACACTGTTTTGATTTTTGTAAGATTTGTATTTATCCCACTGGAGATTTATATACTGTTCCACAGCCCAGAGAAACCATGTCTTTTGTTTCTAATCAGTGTCCTATCTCCATTCTTGTAGTGAGCTTACCCCTGCTCTCAGCTTTCCCTGACCCCCCTGGCCCTCCTGTGAATCCAAGGGAAAATGCCATAAAGGGATGGCATTGCTGTCATGGGGGTCAATACAAATCAGGCTTTTTCTTCCCCTTTCAACTATCTTGAGACATATGAACATATTCTTACACTTTTCACAAATGACAAAAGAAGAAATGGAGAGATTAAGAGGAATTGCTTATGTATGTATCCCAGAAAAATGCAGATGTCATGTAACAGCTGCTGTTGATGACTTAGGTGACTGAACTAAGGTGACCAAGTTGAAGAAATCTGGCCTAACTTGTCCAAAGTCATTGGCTCAGTGTCAAAAGAATCAAGACTGAAATGCTAAGGCTCCCCAGTAATGTACTTTCCTACTAGTATTTATTACCTTGCCATTTCACCTTAAGCATATTAATAAGCCTGCATTCTGCCTTTAATTTTGCAGCTGTGTTTACACCCATGGTTAATTACAGGCAACAAAACACACCTACAGAATCTGGAGAACCTAATCAGGCCTTTGAGCTTTGCATGTATTGATACTGTATATTTCATTCCAGAGAATGAAGAGAGTGAGAATCTTTTCAACAGTAAGGTCTTCAGCTGAAGCCGTGACAGCTTGAAATGAGAAGACAGCATAGGGATGATTCTGATTATTGCCTAAAAAAGCAGAACCTGAACACTGGGTGCTGCTGAAGAGTGAATTAGAAATACACACTTAGCACAAACCAGACATTGCAGAGAAAGAAAGGATGAGAGGGGGCAGCACTGCAAACGCCAGCACAGGCACATACCTGCCAGAGAGCCCGACCCCATGCAGGTTTCAGCTAGATGAAATGAGCTCCCATATCTGACACTCTAATGCCAACCTGGTCCCCCCCGTCAGGCAGGGACCTTGAAGACCTGGTAGGAATGGCAGTTCCTCCTGAGGCAAGTATCTTTCCTGACTCACGCTATCCTGAGCGCAGCTTGCCACACTTGGGCAGATCTGGTGCATGGACTGAGCCTCTCACCCTCCCTGCTGCCCATACCCAGCCCCTGCTGCCCAGGTCTGGCTGAGCAGCATTACTACTGCTCTGCTCTTTCCTCTCAGGTCCCTGACAAACCTGGCTGGGCTATTGCAGCCCAAGCCTGCAAGGCAAGGAACTTGCAAGTTCCTTACAGTTACAGCAAGGCCAGCTGTACTGAGTCAGGCCAGGGTCTACACAGTAACCAGCCACTGTCTGGTTTCCAGAGACTTTCGCTTAGGTCCTGGGCTCGTGAGACACGTTTAGATGCTGCCCTGTGTAATGGAGGCCATAGTTTTGATCAGGAGCAAAGTAAAAGCTGTCAGAGCTTTTGCTCTCAGTGCTTTTTAAATAAGGACTCGACAAAAAGTGGTGTAATTTCTTCTCATCCTTTTCTCCAGCTCTCTGCAAAGGCCCATGAAAAAACTCCTGCACCACTACCCACATGTGCACTCACATGTGAAAAGCTGAAGATGAGCCTTGCCTGATCCTCTGCACAGCATGAACATTACCCTTCATGTCCTTGGAGAGCTAAACATACTAGGCTGTTATCAGTGAGGCTTTTCCTTTGCTCAACACTCCAAACACTTTCCCTCTCCATTAGGTCAATGAACTTTCTTTCTAGAAGGGCTCCCTTCCCATCAGCTATCAGTCTGTTCTCTTTTGACAAGCCAACGTTCTATGCCCAATATCAATTTTTTTAAATGTTTTGCAATTTGGTGAGATAGATAGGCCAACATTTTTAGCAATGAAATTCCAGAGTAAGACAGGAGGTGACAAAGAGTATAAATCAAAAGGCTAAGTGGAATGATTGAAATAAAAGCATGCCTTAACAATGTAGTGTTTATCAGAGTCAGTGGTTTCTCTACAGTTAACCACCACTCATTTTTTGCCTCACTGACTTGCCCTGAAGGAACCAGATTTCGATCCTTTACGCACTTAGGTTAACTAGCCACCCAAGTACCCTCCCTGGCCTCAACAGGGCAGCTCACACATGGAAAGCTAACCTCATACTGTAATGTTGGCAGGATCTTGTTGACCCCGCTAAAATTACTTTGAAAGGGGTGCTATGTCTTTCCCTCTTTGTTCTAATTTCCCCTGGAGAAATGGAGAGCATTGTCGTGTTTCTTCCCTCCGTTATTAACACAATGGGTTTTCTATTTCATGTAATCCATAAAAAGTGGGGGCAAAGCAAAACTGCAAGGCAAATGTCTTCTGATTATGTTTCCCATGTGCCATTACAGCTGCTCATAATGCAGTGCAATTTGCTCAAACAGACCCTCATAATCACATCCCTGAAATTCATAAACATGCAATAACTTTATCTCAAAGAGGCCACTGGTGGTTATTAGCAAGTGTCCTCTCAAACATGCATATTTAATTATGTTTACTCTTTAACTACAGGGGATGTCATATAGCATAGTCTGAGAAATATAGAAAGCTTGAAATGTCATGTACCAGGTGAAAATATCCCATCGCCACAGCCCCCTGGCCAGCCAACCATCTCTCTCATTTTCCTTAGTGTGACATATTCCAAAAGTACAAACACTGGAGCAATTTCATAGGTGAACCTGAAATGTAGTAATGTCCATATTTAATGCTTCATCTACAATACTAATACATCTTTTTTCCAATATTACATTACATTATATCCATAACATACTCTGCGTTGCACTGGTAGAGTTCTGTTTTACGATACTTTTGATAACCTTCCTTCTGATTTGACGTCAAATGTCTAGAAGTAGAAATGCTGAGAGTGCTTTCCATTTCCACCCTTTTCAGTGAAACCAATCTGGTGCGGCTCTTCCAGGCTCAAGGCTTTGTCCTATATTCAAGAACTGCTGAGCAGAGCCAGACCTTTGCCTTGCAAAAACCTGTGTGTATGTCTAGAAGCATACACGTCAGCAGCCCTATTCATGACAAGACACTGCATGAAGCTAAGCAAATGCACAAAAATGCTTCTAAGCCCCAAAGCAAAAAGAAAGCCCACATTTTAAATTCTGCACCTCTTTCTTACAAAAAGCAAAGGCTCTAACTGCTCTGAGTATGGATTGTACATAACTCCTCTACATGAATGCAACTGTTCACTTAGCACACCTTTCTTTTTACATATTTATGCATGCAAAAAGCTAAAATATCTTTTTCTGTATATTTTAGGGGGAGAGCAAAACCAACATCATATCACTATGATGAAATTTTATAAGAGACAGCCTACAGGACAATGTTGAAAATCTCCATGTAAATAGCTGTAGTAACCGTTTAAAAAGTAGACAACTGTTTTTCCAGCAACCTTTCTTTCTTTCTTTGTTTCATTCAGCTACAGCAGCCACTATTTTAGAGTATAACTGTAAAATCATGTTAAATATTATTATGGGGAAAAAAAATCTGCTACTTACATATTAGTATTTGCTGTTGATGTCAGCCAGTCTGCTGCCAATCCAACCATGTCCAATCCAGTTGAAAGTTGATTAAAATATCTGGGGTGCCCTGCATAAGATGGAAATTGTTACTGAAAGGCTGATGACTCTGAATGAAACTATTCAGTGCCGAGCAGTGTATTTACCTCCTGATTTCTATAGAGAAGGAAGTGCTTTCAAGGTATGAAAAAAAGCAAATAACAATAAGTACATTTCTTGGAAAAGGCAGGATTTCTCTTCGTTCTCATTGGAAACTCAGTAAAATCAGAGTAATTACACTGAACACAGAATAATGAATTCCAACATTCCTTATTATCCTCTCAATATGCCCTGAAAATTAGCACAACGCTGCCGCACAAAAATAGCTGTTTGCTCCTGTTAGTGTGTCACATGTTGTCACTGGATGTAGTTTTGCCTGGCTAGGTTTGAAAGGCACACATGAGACACCATCTGAAGAGGTTGCCAGTACATATAACATCAGTGATGAATGGCTAATGATTATAATAGACACGGGGAAATGAGAAAATGGAACATTTTGGTGACTGCTTTGCACATGACTCAATGGCTGATGATCGTAGGAAGATGGCAGGGAAGGTGAAGGTCCTTGTCATTTCTTCCCTGTCAGAGTGCAATTACAAATAGCCTGGCTGCTCGCAGTTGTGATTTTAAACAAACCCCCATGAAAACCAGCACTGCTGCCCTGGCAGAATGATGGCTAAGAATATACTCAATGAGCTGACAGTCCATTTACCTTCTTAATCTAATTGGCTCCTAATTTTTTCCTAAAATCCTGCTAGAGATTTTTGTTAAAAATGTGCCTGGACCCATTAAACCCAGGCACCATTAAAGCTGTGCTTTTACCGGTTGCTTCGTGTAAGCCCCTGTTAAGTGGCATAATTATCAGTACAAATTATGGGTGATTCACAATTACTTAAACACCATCCGACGCAAAGGAAGGCAGACTGTGCTTGAAAAACACCTGTCCTGACCCACAGACAACATGCTGTATTGCCATCAGAGGAAACAAAAGATCGACAAAATGCAGACCCAGCACCAGGAGAGAACTTATCTTTGGTCTCCAGTGGCCTCTTATCAGGCACGGACACATGGCTGGCAGAACAGCACAGGGAATTGCTCCCCAGCTCCCACCTTGCAATACACAAAGCAGAGTAATTGGGCTGCGTGGGCAGACCAGAGCAGGTGATAAGGGCTGGGGGTGCAGATATGCAAAATCCAGTTCCCTGTGCCCTTAATCTGAGATGAGCCTCATGCCATTGCCATTCAGCCTGACTGTGGTTTGCACTGAGCCCTCCCCACCGGAGATAAGAACTGCCACCTTCCCCTGGTCCACACAGAATCCCAAGGACAGGTGGCCAAAGCCCCTCAGGGACAGAGGGACTTTCCCAAGATCCAGCAGGATGAACAGGATCTGGCCCCTGCCCTCCATGCTGTCTAGTGGAGTAGGTGGCCCTGGGGCACATGTGCACCCCACCACCACTGCCAAAGCCACAGCGATCCCAGGGGCTCTGCCTGCAGAGGACTGCATCTCCCCTGATGATGGGATTTTGAGAGAGATTTCAGTATTTGCAGCTCAGGTTCAGTCTCTCAGCCAGACTCTAAGCCAGGGTCCCAAATTCCAACAGAAAGCAAGAGAAAATTAGGAGCTGAAAGTCTTAGGTGAATCTGTGTCACAGGAAAGCTTAAAGATGCCAGAAAAACTCCTGCTTTGGAAATAAATCCACACTGAAAAACTGGGGAATAGCAGAATTCATATTTGCAGCTGCAGTGTCTCAGCAGCTCACTGTCAGCCCTGTACCCAGCCCCAGGCGACAGCCCTGTTGTCACTGCTTGTTTCTTCAAGGACCCCCACAGCACACCTCTTGCTTTGGGAACTGCGGGAGGAACAGGGCTGGCTGCACATAGGGGTCAGGGCAGCTGCACCCTGGAGCAAGCGAGGTGGGGGGAGCAGCACTCTGCTCCTACAAAGACATAAGTTCGGGTGAGCAGGAGCTGCTTCTGCTGGCACAGCTGCTGGCAAAGCCCACAGTGCCTACACCTGTAACATGGTCCCCTCCACTCAGCACCGCTCCCTTCTGCAGCATGGCTTTAACATGCAATGGCAGAGAACACAATGCCCCAGTCTGACCCCAGCCTCAGCTGAAAGGGTTTGTCCATCCATGTGACACCCTAATATATAACCAAGCTCTTTTCCCTTGGCAAGATGGCCACAGAGAATCGTGTCTTTCCTTTAAAATACAGGCTTCACTGCCAAGTAAGAAGAATTTGTGAGAGATGCTAAAAAATCACTACCCAGGTGCCTTCTGCCTGAAATGCACATCCTTTGTCATGGCTGTCACTGAACAAAGAGGTGCCTGGAAAAGAGACCAACAGGATGTGGGGAAAGGGATGAGATGTGAAAATAAGAGATTACTGCTTACTGATTCATTTAGCAGTACACAGTGTATTTACAGATAACCTAGAGTAAATGGGCAGATGACGGCCATGAACCAGAACTGAGGCACTGGGACACCCAGAGCTGTGCTCCCCATGTCAAGGTTGTTGCTTTGCCCTATGCACCCTCCTCTCAAATATGCTTCTTCTTACACTTGGTTTCAGACACAGACATCTCGCATGAACATGAAGCCTCCACAGCCGCGACAGGGAAGAAATGAGAAGGTCTGAGCACAGCTGGACAGCATAGATAAAGGTATGGCCAGTGGCATTGTCTTTGGCCTTGCTCACAACCCCCCGGTACATGGCCTTCTGCCAGACTCAGGGCCTGCCAGGGATCAAGGCTGGACCAGCACTGGCTCCTCTCACCCTCCTCAGGGTTTCCAGGCCATTGTTAAATGCTCACATTTCAATTCCTCTGCTGAGCATCACACAGGAGCAGAATTCCACATCCATTTTCCCTGCATTTGCAAGCTGCCTTTTGCATTCTCGCAGACAAAATTCTTGCTGGGGGTGCATGCTGGTAGTTGATAAGGGGCAGAAAGCACTGTGTGACCACCCACAGGAACCCCACTGGGCCGTGGCACACAGGCAACACCTGGGAGCATCCCACACTTGCCCCTTGGCCAAAAAAAATCAACCAGCCAGTTCCTTCAGTCTCAACCGGGGACTGGTGCTTGGACTTGGGGATCCAGCTGTGAGGCTCTAATTTAAGCAATGCAATTTATTTTCTAATCAGCCTCCCAGGTCCCTTCAGCCAAACACAGCCCAGGCTTCCCCCCAGCTCAGGGGGTGCCATGTTCAAATGGCTCCTGGAAGGAGGAGCTGGAACAGAACCTTGCCGCCAGAAACCTCAGTGCACTGCCCTTCCTCTGAGGGCAATTCAAGTGTTTTGCTCTGAAGCACAAGCGGAAGGGCTTTGGGTGTAAATCCCGAGGATGCCGAGGAGCAGCGACAGCCAAGTGTTGTGGCTCTGCACCCTTCAGCTGAACCCCACCACACCACCACATCTCAGACCCCCCCCCCCATCAGTCCTTGGGCTCTGAATACATTATTTCCATTAAAACACATCCAAAAAATGCCAAGAAGAAAAAGCCTCACATATTTTCAGGGAGGGAGACAAATTGTAACGTTTTTTTAAAGGATCTGCTTTGGATGCACAAAATGAAATGGGTCCATTATGTGAAACAGTCTTTAACAAAAAACGATTAACGAAAATCACTGAAGAAACCCTATTGTTTGATTTCCCAGATCCACAGATCCTGTGTTTCATAGCATTCCGTGGAAGTATCTTTCCTATGCCCTGCCCAGACACATCACATGGATCACTGGACTGATCGACTTTGTTTCAGTGGCCATCATTTAACTATTTATTCCAACATTTTATGGGCATTTTGACTCCTACATCCAAAACATTCAGCTAGACATTTCTACATCTAAACAGGAAGGATTATACAGATCCCCCCACAGCCTTTACTGAGATCAGCCTGTTCTGTCCCCAGAAGATAACAAACCCTGTTTCTTGTTTCCCCTAACCTCCATTCACAAATCAGCCTTTTGCCTCCTTCAGTAATTGCTACGCATTTATTTCTAAGCAATTTCTCAGTAATTCAAATTCCCACTAAGAGCTCCCCTCGCTCCACATTATTTCTCAATCATAGCTACGGGTTTTGTCCGCCCTGCCGCAGTTCATTTAAGGTGGCCCCGGGTACTAAACCGGGGGGAGATCCCCGCTGACCTCCACCCGCTACGAAGCCCACAAGGCAGCACAGCTAAACGGGAGATGAGGGGGCCCAGAAAGCAGGAATCAGCCCACCCTTGCCTCCCCAGAGAAAACATACAGCAACAAAAGGCTAAACCATTTAGGGCTTTGTTTTTATTGCTTGAGCCTAAAGTTGTGGGGGAAAAGCCCTTAATACCCTTGTACACAGTTTCGTCAAATTCTCCTATTTTTATGTCCTGCAGGTAACGAGAGACACGCAGCAAATGGTCGCTGCGAGCTCCCTTTTACAGGATGTTTATTGTGATTTTGGCTTCTAAGCGGGCCGGTCCCTGCTCCCCCCCTGCAGGGACACACACACCCCTCATATCCTCACAGCCCATCCCCTCTGCCTCTGGGCTCCGGTCTGCGGGGAGCGAGAGGCAAGCCCCGGGCCATCTCATGTCAGATGGGTGCAAAGGGAAGGAGGAAAGTAGCAGAGGCGGTGAAAAGGCGGCGAAAAGGCGGCGAAAAGGCGGCTCTGTCTCACACGCGACAGCTCCGTCTCACAGAAGCATTAATTTTAAACGGAAATGGGTGCGCGGAGCTGCACGGCCAGAAACCGAGATTCCATCACCCCGGAAAACCATTCCTGCCTCTGCTAGGAATTGCTTGGAAGTGACAAAACACAGTCGCTGCTTCAGTCTCTAACGTTTCAAGAGAAAATGAAATGACACCTTTAATCAATGCAGGAGACCACAGAAGGTAGAAAACGAGAGTGGCCATTACCTGTTTTAATTGCATACTTCAGAGTTGTTCTGCAGTTCAATAAAATCTCTTCCAAGGTTTGTGGCTGGTCTGCCAGTTCCCAGTTATACTCCTGGAGTAGCTCATTTGGGTAATGGAAATCAATAACTTTTGTTGATCTATCGAAACTTTTCACCACATACTGAAGTAAAATGTCCACAACATCTTGTAGGAAAGACATAGTTGTTATTTCTCCATCACATGCTGGCAAAAGATCTGGGAAAGCAGAAATTAAAAGTTAACTTCGTTTTACAACCGTATACACAGGTTTTGGACAAGGGCTTCTCCAGTTTATGTTTAGGAAATCGTTTAGTCGTGTTGAATACAGATGGACTTTGTTTTCATTTAATAAGCCAATTGGCAAGACTAGTTTAAGGAGTGTTCTGAGAGATGATATCTAGGTTTTAATATTGTACCTAAAATGGTAATTTTTCCACACAGTATATTTCAGACCAATTTTTTTGGATAATGGGAATGGGAAACAAAAAAAAAAAAAAAAAAAAGGAAAACGAATCTCAGGAAAAATAAGTATTGGGAAACAAACGCTACAAGAAGCCCTCTAAAACCTGCCATCTGCCTTGCAATAAAACACCTCCACTGTGACTCTCCGATGCATGTCACTTGTTGATAATTTAAAGCCTTTTTCTGAGGCGACATTGCACTGTGTCTCGGTGTGCACACCGACATCTTTTGTTTAAGTGCAATGGCTCAGGCGGAGCCGAACTGTGGCAGAACCCCACAGTTCGGGTACCCCGGGAACGCTGGGGCTCAGCGGGAGCAGCGAGGGTCTGCAGCCGCCCTCCCTCCCCTCTTCTCTCCCAGCTCGGCGGAGCCCGGTCGCGCCGCGCTGCCCCGCTCCTCCGTGCGAACGGGAATGTTCCCGGCCAGCGGATTTCCGCGCGGAGCGGGCGTCTATGTAATGTAGTAGCGGGGACGCTACCTCTAAGGTCAGAAAGATGAAACGCAAAAATACCTCGAATTAAAACAAATCGCCAAGAGAGCGCTCTTTCTCCCTCCTCCCTCAAACCTTAGTTGCAAGGGACTTCAATGAGAAGGTCGCTGCTGTCAGTGCTCCGTAGAAAGCACACCCTGCAGGCTCCAGCGCGACGGGATTTTATAGCCCCTTCATTTTTTTTTCCCCCGGGATCTTTTGCCTTTTGACTTATTTTTCGGAGGGTTTGGGACTGCCCAGCTCCCACGGAGGCGCAGGAACGGCCCGGGCCGGGGGTGCGGAGCTCCGCGGAGCCGCCGCCGCGCACCGTCGGACTCCCCCCCGGTCTCTGCTCACGGCGGGAGGAGGCGATTTCCCTACCGAACCGCTGTTTTAGTTTGTTAGTTTTAGAGATGCAGCGTGGCCCCGGAGCGCTGTTACCTGTTGAGTGCAGAAAGGCGTAATTCACCGCCGCTTTCTGGCAGCCGCAGGGCTTTTTGTCGCAGGTACAGGCCGGCCGCGTCTCCGCTGCCCCCGGGGCTGCCCTGGCTCCGGTTTCCACAGGCTTCTCGGCATCTCCGTAGAGCAGGGCTTGACAGCGACACGAACACACGGCCTCAGCCCTGCGGCCTCACCCCCGCCCAGTCCCCCCACACCCCCCGCCCCGAGTCAGGGCCCTCGGGCGCTCCGCGGTCGCGCAGCCGGGGCTCCGCCGCGGGCTGCCGGGGCCTCTCTCCCCTTACCGCAGAGTTTGTTTCCGATCCCTCCCGTGAACTTCTGCGCGACCTGACACCAGGCTCTGGCTGCAAGAGAAAATGGAGCGGAGGGTCCGTGGGGACGGGCGCGGGCAGAGGGCACCTCGCTCGACACCCGGCACTGCTCCCCAAGAACCCCCTGCCCCGCTGAGCCTATCCGCGCCGAGCCCGGCTACAACCGTTGCCGGTCCCCGCCGCTCCGTCCCGCCGGTCCAGCAGACACAAAGGGGTCTCCGGTGGCCGGGCAGCGGTGCCGCTGCGGCTCCGCGGCTCCGTCGGGCCGGTCCATCCCGGCTGTTGGGCGCTCCCCTACCTGTGCCGGGGCTCTCTGAGGCGGCGGAGCCCTCCTCGGCCCCGAAGGGCCAGAAGCCGGAGCCGGGGCTTGCCATGGCGAAGGCGAACCGGCGGGGCGGGCGCGGAGCGGCGAACTGCAGCCCCGGCGGCCCGAGCGACTGTGCGTGAGCGCGGCGGGCGGGTGGGTAAGTGCGCGCGTCTGCGCCGGGCGGCGGCAGGAGGGGCGGGGGCGCCCCGGGCACGCGTGGGTGGGAGCCTCTGCCGTGGGCGCCCCCGGGGTGCGCTCCGCCGCGCTGCCGCTGCACGCTGACCCCCGACCGCGACGGGGCGGGCGGAGCAGCGAAGGGTCCCCTGCGCCCTGCGCCTAGGGGCAAGTTCGGGGCAGAGCCGAGCCATGGGGGCAGCGTGATGTGGGGCTGCAGCTGTCACAGCTGTGGTGGGGGAAAGTGAGGTGCCCTGTGCCGCCTCCAACACAACGACAGTCCTGCGGGCCCTGCGGCCGCAGCCCGGAGGGGTGGGAGCAGGGAGCCGAGACCCTCTCGGCGCCGCCGAGCTCTGAGTGGAGGGGAAGGGTGATTTTCTGGGCCTTAGAGCTGTAGATAGCTACGGTCCAGCCCGGTGCCCCGAGGGGAGGGCTGGGACACGGATCACTGGAGCTACGGGGAAGCCACCGCAATCCAGTGCTCTACAAAGCACCGAGAAATGCCCCCCTCCCTCCCTCCCAACCCTTCACTCGGGCACACCCGCGGCTGCGAGCAGGGGACTCCCGGGCAGCAGCGCCGAGGCGGGGCAGTCCTGGGGCGGGGAAGGGGCAGCCTCCCGAGGCCCTGCCGCCCCCCGGCCTCGTCGGCCCTGGCCGCTGCTGCGAAAGCGCAGGTGGAGGGGCGTGTGCTGGGCTGGGGGGACTCCGTTCCCCGCTCTTGACCCTGAGCTGGACAGAGGAGTCCCAGCTGCGCTCCCGCGGAGGTGGCGGGTGGAGCCCAGCGCGATGCCGTGGTGCCTGGGGAGGGCCCTGGGTCCCCCACCTGCCAACTGGGCACCGCTCCCGGCGTCCCCGGGCCGCTCCCGGGGTCTCCCCGCAATCCCCGGGGATGGGTAGCCCGGCGGAGCTCTGTCTCGGAAGCGAGACTGGAAGAGAAGGAAAACTGCCCCCTTTCCCTCCCCGACGTCGTTTCTGACCTCCCCTTCCTCCCAGATGGTTCCCTGCTCCCTGCGACCCCGGAGCCCTTCCTTGCCGTGACTGCCTCTCCTGCGGCACAGGAGGGCCTTAAGCCCTAACTCTTGAAGGGAGGCAGGCCAGGATTCGGCCCTGCCAGGAGCCCTTGTGAGGCAGTCACAAGGGGGGCTCCCAGGCCGTGGTCAGCCGAGGGCATCTGTCTTAGCATGCACCCACATGGTTGTCCTCCCTGTGAAAGCTCACTGGAATGTTTTGATGCTTTAAATCACCGTCCTGATGGGAAGGTAAAATAAAACCAGCCTGGGCATCTCTATGTGAAATTACAGGTATATTCCAGTTTCCAAATCACATCGGCATTAAGGTAAAATAGAGGGCAACTCTGGCTTTCCATGGCAAGAGGCTGCTGTGAGGTCTTCCCGCTTTGGCTTGCTCATGCCCCAGTCCATGGTGTTTTGTCAGCTTGGGGTGTAATTCAGACACAGCCAACCGTATCACTGCTTTGTGCATTTTTTATTTACTTTATCATTTTACTAGTACACTAGAAAGCAACTTTAAAACAGATGTTGATATTTAAATAGTTTGTCACAAATTTTACATTGCAGCAATTTTTAATCCAGCACCTAGCCTTATAACTAGTTAGAGATGAGGAAGCAATGATTACCTTTCTCTAGGGAAAGAAAGGGCCAAGTGTGTGTGTGAAACAGATAAAACCCAGCCCCTGTGGCTAGCTGCTGCTGCCTATTGTGGGATTTAAGAGAGCTAAGATAGGGAGCAGGAGCAGGATCAGGCCTGTATCCTGGAATCCTGAAATTTGCTGTCACTTGCTTTGCAGCTGGGAACACGCAATTATGAATCCTGAAAGGAAGCACAGCAATTATCTGTGTGGTTTCTGTGAAACAAGGTCTTTTGAATAAGGAATTGGGGGGGAAATTCAACCATGATGGCTATTGCTTTTATTTCCACTTAATTTCTAGCAGAACTGATTAAGAATGATCATTACATTTTGACAGCAATCAACCAGATACTGTATGTCTATTCCTTCTATTCCTGTCTTGGCACCCCAGAGATTACGATTTGTAAAAATCTAATGCAAAGGAGAACAAAGCAAACAAGATTTAAAAGTTCATCACTTAGTCACAAAGCTCAGAGGCAGAGAAGAGGGCTGGATATACTCCCCATAAATGGACATTGCCAACATAAAGATTATACACACAATAGTGACCTTTAAAACTGGCTACTAGCTTTACAGTAAAGTCAATAGTGAAATAAAATGCCATAGTATGCTATCCAATTAATCATTTATATTTATTTTCATTAAAGGGATGCTTGCCACAAACAGTTCATCCCAAAACTCAGGCATTGTTAACCTAAAATGAGCAGAAATTCCCCTATGGTGCTCTTGTCATCCCCCCCCCCCAAAAAAAACCCCAATTTATTAGAAACAATAACTAAGGTTTTTTGAAGGTGCCTGTGGGAATTTGAAAGCTTAACTAGGGAACTATAAACTAAATGATCTATTTTAATTGGATGAGACTGATGAAATGCCAAAAAGAACCATGCATTGAGGAATGTAAACTAGATTTAAGCTCCTTAATGTCTAATAATTTTAAGATGTAGCAGTCATATCCAAAAGAAAGATGATTTTTATATTTTTCTTTTTTAAAGGATATGATGTGACTGACAGTGTCCCTTTGCAATGGTGTGGGGCTGTAAACCACAGTATTCACATTCACACAAACACACATGTTGTAAACTTGAAACATTGAAGATTTTAAAAAAGAAAAAAATAAGGAAGCACATGGTATAAAATGATAAAAAAAGAATATGCTAATAAAAGCCAAATGGCAGCAGGAACAGCAGCAGCAGCTAGAACTGCTGGATAAGGCGCCGGCGCTGTGAGGTCTTCCGCAGCAGTCGTCTGTAGTCATAGGGATTATCTTCGGTTTTACTCTCTTCCAGGGGGCTTTCCGCAACCCTCGACCTAGGGATTCAGGACAGAAGTGGTTTAGAAATTGAAGTCAAAACATTTACCTTGGCAAACACTCCTAATCGACTGCTTCACCTCCTCCCTCAGAAGGGGGAAATAAAAGGAGAATGAACAAAAACCAACTGACTTTGCTAGGCCTCTTCCTGCGCTGCGTAAAGCAGGCACCTCGGAACAAACACGCTATAGACTAGAAGCAGATGAACACAGAAGAACAACATGTTCTTCTACAAAGGGGACATAATAAAAGGACACAAAACCCTTGAGAACACAGGGGTGCTTCGCAATAGCGTTTGCCTGATGCTTATTGAACAAGATTTTCAGTCAATTTTTTGCTCTGTTTCTAACCTGCCTGTGGAGCACAATGTAAATGTCCATCTCATCTTATTTATGTCTTTTTTCAGATGGCAAGATGCACCTTGGGAGCCGCCTCTGACAGGCTGGAATGGTGACCTGGCACCAGGTGTTACCGTGAAGCAAGATTAAAAACAAAACTCAATTATTTTGCAAGTGTATTGCTTTGAAATAATTACAAACATTTCTAGTGTTCTACCCTAGAGGTGTACCCCACCAGTGGTCCTACACCAGAGGTGTAACCCACCAGTGGTCCTACACTAGAGGTGTACCCCACCAGTGGTCCTACAACAGCATCAGAGGTAAACCGCCAAAAAAAAAAGGCTCAGTGCTTCACTTCTGTAGTCTGAAAAGATTGTGTAGTCTTTAGATATAGGTAACCCCATCTGAGAGATGCTGAAGGGCAGAAGTATTTATTAATTGCATTCGTCTGCACTCAGAGATAACAGTGTAAATTTAGAAGTTACACAGATATTTTCACTATGAGTAATTAGGATGCAGCCAGAGCAGCACCTGGTAAAAGGTAAGCAATTCCTTTTAGTAAGCTCAGTGGCAAAACTCTCACTCATCTAAACCAAACCCCAAGGTAACAGATCTAATGTATTTAAGCACCTTAGAAATGCAACATTTTCCAAGGGATGTAAGTTATACGGTAACTCCCTGATATTATTATTTGTAATTCCATGCCTCCATAACACCTTCCTAAAACTAATTTAGATCCTACCTGAAAAAAAACACTCCCCCCCAAAAAAAAAAAAACCCATAAAAAAGGAAGTGGCACAATATCTTCTATGAACATGTTTTTTTTGTTACTATAAATACATTTTCAAATTCATTGATCATCCCAGGTTTACTGTTTCCCTTAAGCTTTTGACCTTTATACTTCCCAAGTTTTTCTTACTTATCTGAAGACACAAGAAGATATAAATATATCAAGACATATAAATATGGGTTTGCATGGGCAATGCGTATGGGTACATTGGCCAGAGTGAGAATACGGATTCCCTTAGCCCAGCAGAGGTCACCCTCTATGAAGTCTATGTGGGAAGAGAGGAGGTGGCGTAAACCCTCCCTTTAGGGTTTCCCTCCTGGCTGTCCACCTTGGTGGGGTCCACCATAGGCTAGAAACATGAGTGCTGCTATAGAACAGTAGGAAAAGGAGGCAGTCAAGCTGGTGTCTTATCTACAGAAAGCAGGCAGAAAGTTGGCACGCATCCGCCCTACTTAAAACCTAGATCAGAAATACAACTTTTAGGTTCTCCTTCAGTCTAATCTGATTTAGAACAGATATACAGCAGGATGTCTGTCCATCTCATCTGGCACTTGGGAGGCCAAAAACTAGCAGGTAGGCTGAACACCAATCATACCACCATTTGTCCTTACTGCATAAAGATGGGAAAATTTCAGCTACACATTTTACAAGTTAATTTGGCAAGATTGTGCAGATAAAAACATAGGTTTGAAAGTTTATTTTTCTTTATGTGAATCTTTTGAATATCTCAACAAGGTTATACAACACTTATTTTTTCCTACTATTATTTTGTCTGAATTACCTTTCAGCACCTCTTAGTATTGAAGTCTTGCGCTCAGCTGTGTGTCTCTTCTTTCTTGTGGTAGAACTGCTGTCCTTTGAGGTGGGATCAGTAGATGAAATTTCATGGTAGTAGATATCTAAATCTAGGACTTTGCTTAGACTGTCAATAAATAAGTACACTAGGTTAACAGTTAAACTTTTGAATATTACATTCAACATTCAAAAACAAGGCAACCAAATATCATGAGTTGTGTTTATCCACTGAGGTTCTAAGGAAAAGCATACGTAAGCACCATAAATGAGTCTTTGAAATGTGACTGCTGTATGATGCAGATAGATACTGAGAATTCTGAAATAATAAATACTTTTATATGTTCATAAAGCAGACATCTATGACTGAAATTGTTTGCGTTTGCCCTTATACTTAATGAAGAGGCATTTTTAGGGTATAATTCATCTGACCTATTTTAGATATCTCTTTGAGGAAGAGATAAATTATATTGCTGAAAATGACCATTTTTGTCTCTCAGTACAAGAAGAGAGTCTAAGGCAACTAGTTCAGATATCAGTGTCAATAATGCAGATGTCTCATATTTTGTTAGATGAATGCTATCCAAGGTATCGTATGTACAGAAAAAAACAATCCAACATTCAGCTTAGAATGACCTGGGAAAAAATAATCTCCTAAAAGCAACCTGAAAAAAGAAGTTCAGAATTCAATTCTCACATTGGTAGCAACCAGAAATAACTCATTGATTTCAGTTGCTATGTTCTACTAACACAGAGTCAGCCCACAAAAGAAGATGCAGTCATGGAACTGATTTAAGATGGAGCTAGATGTAAGCTGAGTAAAACCTAATCAAGGTCAAATGAGAGAAAACACTAGATTTGGATTTTAATTTTTTTTTTTGTTGCTGTTTTTGGCTAAACAGAAGAAATAATAGGTGTGATTTTTAATTTTATTTTTTTTTTTCAGGATGCAACTGACATCAGAAAAAGAGCTGCAACAGACCAGACATGGGGGACATGGGCATTAAGTGGATCCTTTAAGCAGTGGCATAATCAAGTGCAATTTAAACTGTGACTGAATGAAGCTAGATGCTCTGAGCACATACTGTGTTCATGTAATGCATTTCACTTCTTTTAAGATATGTATTTTAGATACAGAGTTTGTATTCTGCAACTTCAGCTGAGGATAGTGCTAAGAGCTCATTTGTCTTGCATGTGTGACCTGGCTACCATAGCAGGCATACTGTGGTACCACAGCAATGTCACTGGGGAGCAGCAGTAAAGTATGGAAACACCAATAAAATAAAGCTACGATGTACGTCAAAAGCTGTGAACCATGTCTACAGCACACATAAGGATCTAAGATACAGAAAGGCAGAATATATCTATTGCTTGCTTTATTTTTGCAGAGATCCATCAAAATGGGTTAGTTACACTGTAAAGACTTCTAGTTGAAATTTCAAGGACTATTCTTCTTTACCTGTTATTAATAATTAATGTTTTATTTTTTATGATCTATTTCCAGTCATATATTTTTAGGTGAGAATTTTAAGAGTCTTTGTATTTTTGCTAACAAAAAAGAACTGGTTCCTCATTTGCTTTGACTGGAATTTAAAGCACCTTCAATTACTTTCTGTGTCAGAACTATCTTTGATGTGGACCTTATCTTATTATTATGCTTGTGTTGCCATGGTAAAGGGCCATGCTGTGGTAAAAACTGAATGACTGAATTGTATAATGGGTTTTTGTGGCTGAAAATTGCCTATTTTAACTTTGTATATGATGTCCTTCCTGTGAATCACCAAATTACCATGCTTTTTCTTTTTTTTTTTTCATGCTTTATTCTCCTGGTTGAAGTAAAGCTAAGAACTATTCAAGAGTACTAAAATGACAATAGCGAGATAATGAAAAAAATTACCTTTCTTTCCTTGGTTTCCGTTTTTCGTCTTGTATGGATTTCTAAGAAAATACAAAATCATTTAAAAATACTAAAACGGAAATTTATGCAAAGATATAATTCATCAGCATGTTAGGTACGAGGGTGTTGTATATCCGAAGTATATCTAAAACTAAGTATCTATAGTTGTTTTAATGTTTTAATGACAACACTGCCTCACTGACAGTGATCAGTGTCTCACTGTGATGCCATCAGAATTTCCATGAATGCAGGCAACTGAGTGGAAGCAGGCATAATCCTATTCTCATTAATGTCCATGCAGTCTTGTCACTTCTTGTGGCACGTCAGGTTTTAGTAAAACAAAATAGACACAGGCCCCATTTAAAAAGCAGTATATTAGGCAGCAAGAGTGCCCTTTAGGATACAAGACATCTCAAAATGCAGAGAAGATTCATAGGGAATGTAATTTCTTGCCTCTAATAGATTTCTGTCCGTACCGCAAAAACAATGTCCTATTGCAGCACCTAATGCACCACTCTTCAAAAGCAGTACTTTTAAGTGCAGATGGTCTTAATTTTGGTCTTGTGCTTCTTGCAAATGAGTGAAAACTCACTAGGATTAGTAACCATAAAGTCACTGAGAATCAGAAAACCTGATGGACTTCAGAATGCAGGCAAATTGACAAGACATATAATTTCAAAATGATAGGCTGATTTAAAGAAATATACCACAAAATAAACTTTTAGTGCCTTATATGAACAATAGTGTCAGGCTTCATTTGTACCTGTGTATCCCTTTAGCTCATTTGATATGCAAGGAAATGAGTGAGAATGGAAGATGTCGAATTAGTATCTGCGACATGATGTGAGACAAATTCTGTTTTTCACAGAAGATACAGAAAAAATGTCAAAAAATGCACTTAGATTGTGTTCCTTCACTTTCATGTGATCTGGACCTGATAATCACCTGGAATACCTGCAGGTCACAGTGAATTTTAATAAGGTAAAAAATCCAGGATAGCTGGGAAAGCCGACTACCCTCAAGGACCTCAGGTTAGAGCTCAATGACTTACCCAAGGTCTACAGATTTAAGAACTAGTAAGTCCCTTTTCTAAGCTTCAGTGTATAGATGTTTCTGCTGAACCTTTCCCTTACCGGTGAACTTTTGGTCAAGAGGACAGGATTCTCTTTTTCACACCTTCTTGAAAAATATGACTAATTATAGGTAATACTGATCAATACCTTGAAAAACTGCTGCTAAGAATTAGTTTAAAAGTTCCCTAGTGCTACTGCAGTTTTTGTTTGCACTGTTGTGATGGCTGTTTTCTGATATGGAGCTGGCTGTGTAACAAATCACCTTTCAGAAAATACTCTATTCCTGACTGTATGGTATTGGTTTTCTAAATATGCATTTACTTTAGAATTCCCCTTCTCCTCAGAAATTTCCCAATACAGAATTCAGTGTCATGCCTTTCATTTCAGTCCTTTATGTCACCAGTCTTGCTTTCACACACCAAATTTTATTCTTACATGTGATTTTATCCTTAAGAATATAATTTCTTTTCAGAATATCACAGTTCCAAAGCTGTGCTATTTCAAAGCCCCATAATAAAACATGGTCGTATTTGCCCTTTTTGGTATGCCAGACACAACTAGCCCTAAAGGCCCTGGTGACACCTTCTGTTGAAAGGAGAAGCAATTGCTACAGTTAGTTTATTAGCTGGGCTCTCACCGGCTGTTAAAATAGGTCACTAAGATACAGGCACCTCGAGCAAATGAGTTTAATTGCTTTTTTGTTGGAACTGCCTTCTGAGCTGCTTTTACATTTTCTCTCCTGCTTACTTTCTTGCCTTTTTTTTTTCTATATTTAAGGGCACTGAAGTCAAGAGTGGAAAGCAGCACTCGGTATCTGAACTTGGACCAAAGGCTATATATAGAGACACTCAAACCCATTAGTCTCCTGAGCTGCTGGTGTTTGCCAGTTCCTTCATAATCACAATCTGACACATTTGTAAAGGAAGTTACAGTGTGCATACTAATACAGCCTGTTTTAATATTTCCTCTCTCTGCAAGATCAAGCACTAATTTAGATGCTCAAAATAGCTCTCCAAGCAAACCTCTTTCTCTCCCATGACTTACAAAGAAACTATGGAGACCAGGCACTTCATCTGGGTATTGAAAGTGCAAATGCTGCTTATGCATATAATTGATGTGCGTACATTTAAGTATGTACAAAAAAATTGGTCTGACTTAGGTCCCCAGTCAGGGTAAGTGAACCTCAGTTTCAAATCTAGTTTGAAATGTAAAGTTTGCAGCCTGCCTCCTTTCAGCAGGACACAGCTTTAATGTTGCATTAGAAAGGAACATATCAAGTCGGGTGATTAGAAAGGAAGTTTAGGTGGGAATTATCTGGAAGTTTTAGCCCACAAAAGCTTGCTAAACTCACATGTATTAGAGTGTAGTAGGTGGAATCTTCTGGATTATTTAATGTCTTGGGCTTCCGTGGCCTCCTTGGGGGTCTCTTCATTGGGCGAGAGTCTTCTACTTTGGCTGCAACTGTAAAAAAGCAGAAGATTGCAATGATTATTTCTTCATAGAATGGGATGCTTTTATGAAAAAGAGGGAATTTCACTGAAGAGAAAAAAAAAATCCATATAGCCACTTTTACTGCTTTCAGTAATTGAAGAAAGCAACTGTTTCAGGCATTTCCATCACCGGCCTGGAAATAAGAATGCTTTTATCCATTTGAGTCCTGACTACCCACAGCGACACATACCATGTAACAAATGTCAGGCTGAGGCAGCCCAGCAGTCTACCTGGCACAGGCTTCTTCTGAAAAGGGCTGATGCTCCACATTGAGAAGAGGGTAATGATGAAAAAATGGGAAAAGAAAATATGCATATTGGCTACTGGAAGGCTACCATCTTGTAGCTGGATCTGGATGGTGTGGACGCTATTTTTTTCCAGGCCCAAGTTGATCATTAAGGTGCTGAATCAGAGCAATAGCATCAGACCTCTGATTCAGAGGATGGTCCTTTACATTATCATGGTGTAGATTTTCCTCAAGGTCTCCTGCTGAGGCTATTCATTTCAAGCCAAATCATGTACCACTGGGCAACACAGTGTGACCATGTCCATTGCATCCAGTGTAATCTAGTTAAGTTTACTCAACTTCTGGTCTTTATATCTACAAAAACTTTCTGCAAACATGCAAAAAATGCCTTCATTCTAATGGAAACAAAGTTAAGATTTTTAACACAAAATGGAACTGCTGTTCTCTGTCAGTCTCCAAACTCAAGAGTTGGACACTGACTTGTGGATTCCATTGGCTGGCACACAAGAAACTAGAAAAATCTCCTGGATGATTGCTTGCTTAAAATTTATATGCAATTCTGGCAGGGCTAAGATGTACGGCTGATACGGATTCATAGCCTGTTTGTCACAGAGCCAATAGAGAGTGCAGGGTCCCTGCAGAATTGACTCTGTGAGGCTGAGGGACCACAATTGTACAGCATGGTGAGCATGATCACCTTACAGTCAGCTTCAGCTACAAGAAAAGTTAATAGGAGGCTATAGCAATTCCTTCATGATGAAGGGGATTGCACGGCAGGAGAACACTGATGCCAGAGGTGGATCACAGGGACACACACAGAGAGATGAACGATGTCACAGCACAAGGTTTAGGCACAGTGAACTGTGTGTCCAGGTATATCGCATTATCCAGTGTGGTTTTACATTGTCCTTGTCCCATCACAGAAGTAATTAGAGAGTAATTTCTCCATGACAGAAAACATCACCTTGGAAATGAACATAGTGTGAGGGTGGAATGAGGATTTAGCTCCCAGTGAATTACTAAATTGTGTTTTCCTGATCTAATCCTCCTTCACATGAAGCAACTTTAACTCTCTAACCCAGATGTGCTAAATACCTGTGATTGCATCTTGGAAGGAGGAATGTATTTTGTTCCCTAATGACCATCAGAAACCCCTTTTACATGATAAAAGTAAAAACTCTTGCATGTACCTCAGGCAACTTTTTAATTAGGAGGTAGCACAATCATTCAAAATGAGAAATGATCAGTGATACATCAGTGTTGACTCCTGCAAAATTAGCTGTGTAAGTTTTTGTTCTGTGTGATAAATAAAGGCTTCTAAAGGTCACAGATATACACAGGAGCCAGAATGAATAATGTTAATTTAAATTGTAGTTGGATAATGATTACATTTATTGTTTTAGTTTCTTATCTGAAATGCAGACTGCTTCTCATGTAATCAATGAACAAGTATCTTTTAACATTTTGAACTTAAGAAAACAACAGTGTACAGATAATTCATGTTAAACAATGAAATTTAGATGCAATAATTTCATTTCACTAACCTGTGTTAAATATAAATTACATTCTTTGATTTGAATAGGTATAGCAGCCCTGACTGTGCTCTTACGTGGGCTGTTGTTACCTTGCTGCATATCAAATGGGCCACCTGGAGTTATGCGAGTTTCCATTTGTGAGAGAGTAGAGGCATATCTTCCCTATTTTAAACACAACAGGAGCCTAAACTGGAAACAATATCTTAAAAAAAAAAAAAAAGAAACAACAACCAAACTTAAATTTCGGTGTAGTTGAATAGAAACACCCAACCCTTTGTCTGTAGGATGTTTTCAAAAATTGTGTCAAAGATCATGGCTGCATGAAAATCTGAAAAAAGAAAATGAAGCCAAACTGGGGCTTTAGGAAAATCCCAGGGAAAAGGCTCTCATTACACCTAAAGACTTGTTATTGTTCCCTAAGAATTCATCACTATGTATGCTGTTACATTCTTTAATTCATCACTGTCAAACACATAAAGCATTATCATATTCTAGATTACAATTACTCCAACTGAAATTACTTACATACTTCTGTATGTGCTCTGCAAAGAAGACTCCTATTACACTGAAACCCCAGAATTCTGACAATGCTAAAGGTTTCAGTAAAAAATAGCTTTTCACCTCTGCTTATGTGTTGTACATATGTCTGAACTATGCAAAAACTTAACAGAAATACTATATTGGGTTAGGCAGGCTTCGAAGCTTGGATATCCATCGTTTCTATTTAGAATTACATATGGGGCTGAAGATGCAATTCTGAGTTTTGTCTCCAAATTACATAGTAAGTAAGTAAAACATAATTTGATGGGTTTAGCTTGCTTTGCTTTACCAGAAAGTGAACTTGTGATTTCCTTCTGGACTTAGATTTGTGTGTTCACTGCTACTGAAATAAGGTGATGTGGTAGTTGTTTGTACTGGACAACTCACTGCACAAAGCAAAACTTGTTTTTTTATTAGTTGTCAGTAATTTGAGAAATCATTTAATTAGTGGAGTTAAAGGTGGAATGGAAGTTAAATACCCAAGCCTGGTACAGGGTGAGTTTGATGCACTTGTTTTTCAGATGGCTTATACTTTCCTGTATTAGGCGATGAAGCAGCAAGGAGGGGTAAAATCATTCATTTATTATAAGGCCAATTATGTTGCTTCTAGAATCCATGACAAATAAAAGGTTTTATTGAAGCCCACTCTCTCCATAGTAAAATACCTTATATCCTATTTTTCCTTAAGACTTCAAGTATCCCTAGCTAGACCTGGCTGTGTGCTTTATATGCAAAAGGAAAACTGAGGCTTTCTATCTAACAAACATTTAAATACATCCATTACAACACTGATAAGGAAACCATTCACAACAGGAGCAGTCAAAGCACTTTGGAAATATCAGGTTGGTGCTATCATTCCTATTTTATTAACAGGGTAAGTAAGATGCACAAAGCAAGATACATTAAGACTTGCTTAGGGTTTATGTCCCAGTTAGTCATTAACACAACTAAGGACTGGACTAAAGGACTGTGCTGAGACTCCTGTCTCTCCAGCCAGCCCATGCCCTGTGATTATATCCATGTGAACAGGTGCTGTCAGTTCCACAATACATGCCTTGTAAGCAATGCATAGGAGAAACTGACTCCCCACCACCACATTTGATGTTACACAGACGTTCCTTTGTAAAGGTTTTACCAAGAGGAAGACAGGTCAAACAAGTTGAAAGGAAGGATTTTCTTCAGACTCCCCAAATGCATACAGTCAGTACTCAGTCAAAAATAGAGGTTTTGCTCTTGTGACCTGGATGCTTTGCTTTTGAACATTAAGATTGAATGTTAGATATGCTGTAACCCATGCCCAGGAAGTTAAATCTCTCTTTTGCCCAAACCTGATGCAGTCTGTCAAAACATTTATTTGATCAAGTGATGATGGAAAGCTTAATAAAAGTTAAGGTCATTCCCCATCAGAATGAATAAAATAGAGTTAAGGGTCAGTGAAGGCATGTGAACAGTGTGGCTGACAGGTAACATTAAAGAAAGCTTAGCAAATCTAAGAAAAATTCCTTATTCCTATATAGTATCTCAGCTAGCTCATTTAACACTACCTCAAAGGTTCCCACTTAAGTTGCGTGCATACTCTTAATTCTATGGTGTTTAGTTACAAGGTATTACTACTTTCATACTCAGCCCTCACTGAAAGCTCCAGATACACCGAAACAGTAAGAAAATTTAATTTAGGACCAGCTAATCTAATGTATGTATATCCTGAACACCACCACAAACTATGGGAACTGTGGAGAGCTGCATGTGCTTGAAACATTCAAGTAGGAGTAAGAAATGCTTGAATAAAGATGAGTCAGTATCAACGGCCCTTTAGGTTGAACTGTGTCTGCACATTCTGACATACAATGATAAGCTTGGAAGACAACAATCTGAAGGAATCAACATCCAAGGATGCTAATGTAAATTAACTTCTGTCTTACAGCAGATCTTATACTGAAGACTGAAGAAATAGTGTGGTTACAGCTGTGATAATCATCTAAGCGTTGAAAGGTCTCTATTTATTAGGCCACCTGGAGAAACAGATAAACCTGTCTTCAGGTCATTTAAGTGAAACGTTACATGTTTGATTCAGTGCTGTTCCACATCTTATGGGGACAGAAGTATAAAGACAAGCTCAGAATAAAGCAGGAAGAAAACAAGAGTAAGAGCAGGGTTTTGTAGAGGAGCTTGGAGGAAATCAGAAAATGCAAATATAGTAACTGGAATTCCAGGACTTGACAACAAGAAGTTAATAGGTATTACTGCTTACAACATTTATGTGCACACCTTTTTACTGTCCTAATTATAGACAGCGTGAGGATACAATTACTCAAGTTTCAGATTTGCATATAGAAAAATGCTCTTTAGCATTCTGGTTAGCAATTTTTAGCTCTTGTTTATTCATAGGATGTTTACCACTGCCCAATTTGGAAATTACACTTGATAGTGCAAGTTCTTAGCAATAGGGGAAAAAAATCAAAGGATTATTCTGGCACAGACCTAGAACTGGGAAAAGGAAGAGACCGAGAACTTCGCAATTGCAAATGCCTATGTCCCGCCATACCCACTGAGGAGAAGCAGTTTTCATCTCTGTCTGACAATAAATCATTTCTGAGAGTCTGATAACCTGGGATATTGCTATATCAGAGAGGGTGTTCACAGAAAATGGCTGTATTCCACTTCCGTGATTTCCCCAATCTTATGCTCTGCCATGAATTTGGCCAACTCCCAAAAGAAATGTTGAATGTCCTGGCTGCATAGTGCTCAAAGGACCACTCCAATAGCTAAGAACAACCAGACAGTAGAAGTGCTTGACTACTCTGCTTTTCTCCAGTCCTATGCTTTAGTGTTTCCTAGAAGAAAGAAGAAAGACCGGACAGTGAAAACTGCTGTGCTCTCCCAGTGCTACACAGGCTCCCTTTTCCTTGTAAGGGCTGCCCATGAAACCCCTATAAATAGTGCTGGGGCAGACTACAGCAGGGTGAATCCTGGATTAAAATCCTGCCTGTCTCACTGCTTCATGTAGCTGAAAAGGTCCTCAGCTGCAGCAGAGCTGCTTGTGCCATGTGAATTTCATTCCAAACATAGAAAATTATCTTCCTGAGATTTTGTACTTGAACTGTCATTTAATACTTAGAAGGATGGGCACCATTACTCATCTGGAGAAAAAAAAGAAAAAAAAAATGCTCCCATAATGATCAAATTCCCCTCACTTCAGGCTTTGACCTCAAAAAACTTGTAGTGGTCATTTGTGCATCTATTCTGACACCACAGTAACCCAAGGCTCACTAACAGACCAAAGGTGCAGTGCCGGGATGGAGCCATTATGTTAAGCTGAAAGCATCTAGCAAGCAAATATAACCTACTCAGAAATCAGAGCCACAGGGAAAGTTGTTTATTCCAGGAACTGTGTGCAGCTTGCTTTATGCATTTTTATAAATACAAATAAATTCACTTAATAACTTAACCTTGTGGATTTAGGATTCATTTCAACTTTTTGCTCATATGTTCTTTAAACTGCAGGCTTTGCATTTTTATTAAAATAAGCAGTTTTGAAAATCTGAACATGTTTCAGTGTGCCCTATAGCTGTCTCACAGTTCCTCTCCTTCTGTGGGTAGCAAGGTAATAAATGTTTTATTAAGCTGATCAATGGCCACCTACCCACAGATTAAGGCAGGCAGGTATTCCGACCTGGCATACAGCTATAAAATACAATTCATGTGTTATAGCTGTAAAACGACATATAAAACTAGTGAAGCTAAGGAAGAAGTGTAAATACATGCAAAAGACCAAAGTAATTACAAATAGGTAAGTACCACATGATTGATAGAACAGCTAAAGCTCAACAATCCTTGCTTTTATAAGGGTAGGACAGCAAAGGTAGTCCTAGAGGGAAACCTGCAGTAAAAGCCTATTTTTCTTCTGTAAATGTGTGTGTACAAATTGTACTGTAACATATAACATAAGCAAGAAGACAAGAAGGCTTCTCCCTGTTTAATAGACAGTGGATCACTCACCACATATACCTGCTTCACTTCAGCATGATAATATGCAGTGTATTACCTCAAGTCTTTGTTTTATATAGTTATCTAACTTTAATATCCTGTGCTTTGGTCATAGCTAGCAAGGAAACGGTTTTCCTGTCGTGTGGATTATGTTCAAAAGTGGAAAGAGAAAGTTCCCATTCCACACCAAGAAAGATCTTTCAGTGGACCTGTTAGCTATTATAAATATGGCCATGGGGATGTGAGAAATCATGGCTCAGGTCCCTGCAGTCATCGCTCCATATCCTAGATGAGTGGCTGAGCCTAGTGTACACTGTCAAAACTGCTGTGTTGCAGAGTGATATGTCACATCATGGGCAGGAAGGCCAGCAGAAGGCAGTGCTTGACTAGAATCCAGCTGTCCTTTGTGCTTTTTTAAAGTTCAAGTCTGGTGAAAGACACGTTTGTTATGCCTGCCATCAGTAGCCACAGAAGTTGTATGAAGTACTTGGGTCAGCAACAGAAAACAGTCCCATTTACCAATGAAAATTCTGCTAACAGTAAGGTTTGACCTTACCTGACTGACAAACATGAGAAGGAGGTCGGCCGTTAGCTTGCTTATCTTTGGGCAGCATGACGGGTCTCAGCTGATGTGACAGTATCATTTCATTCAATTTTTGCTGCAATGCTAAGTAGTCTTCGGATAATTTTGATATCTGATAAACATAACACAGGATTTTACATTATTATATGAATAAATATACATGTTCCAAGGTAATCGAAAGTAAAAGAGTGGACTAGAGAATGAATTTAAATGGTATTGCTACACTTACTGTAGTGTAGACTCCTACCACATTTATCTCCCCATCCTCCTTAAAGAGGAAGAAGAAGAAAATGAAGAAGAAGACTCGAAGAGAACTCCACATTACCACCCAGTCCTGCAGCTACTTCATACTGGTTCACATATACGAGCAGATGATACCTTGCTGATGCAAATTAGCTTCTACAGCTGTAGGCATCCCTGCATACGTGTGAGTGACTGACACAGCAACTTTGAGTTTCACAGGATATTTTGCAAGTTTACTGATTTAAGGGCCTTGCCTGGTAAACTCATATTTCAACAAAGGCAAAGCTTCTGCATTTAACTTAAACCAGGTTAAAACTAACAACGTTTGTTGTCAGTGCTCTCTGTCTTCCTTCCTGAAAAGGGCATTTTCTCTTGCAGTCCAAAATATGCATTTTTATAGAACACTCATTACAAAATCTCAGTCTCAAAGAGTAAAACCTTGGGGCCACTGAAGCCAGTAAAAGAACCTCACCATTCTTTCACTGTTTGGAGTATTATGTTCAACATACATAGCTTACAAGCTTCTTACCTGTCGTGAAAAGGCTGCCAAATCACAAGCCTCTTTCTCTGAGTCTCCCTTTGGTGTCTTAGGGTCTTCAGCCTCTGTATTAGTGCTTTCCCTATCTTTTGTTGTCTGGGGATTATTATTTTGAACATGGACTGCTTCTGTTGGCTCCTTTACAGTTTTCTCTTGACTTTTGCAAGGTAGTTTCCCTTCTTTTCTGAGTTGTCCCCTCCTTCTGTAACCCCGGTAAGTGCTCTGAATAACCACTGCTGCTTTCTCTTGGTCTTCAGAACTTTGTTTTTCTGCCTCAACTTGCTTCCATGAGCCTCTTAGTGACTCTTTTCTTGTAATTCCTTTACACCCTGTGGGCATCACTGCTTCATGTTTCAGGTGGTTTCTTTCCACATCCCTGTTAGTCCTGGGCTGGACCACAGCAGGTTCTTGATCTTGCCCATCTGCACTGAGTTTGTCTTGATTATCTTGCTCTTGCTGGGGGCTAGGTTCAGCTGTGATTTTGACAGATTTGTTGGACAACTCTTCCAAAGAGGCCTGCTCTTCACCTTCAAAAACATATTTTACTGCAGGGTTCTGCTTCACAGAAGCTCTCTCTCCTTCACTAAAGGTTGTGTGTTGGTCCTGTACATTCCCTGTGACACCAGACCCAGGGCAGTCACTGTCACTAATAACATCAGCTTCATCTGAAGTCTCCCCATTTGCTACTTCTTCCAGTACAGCATTTTCAGCTGGCTGCAGTTGTGCTTCAAGGAATTCCACAGCAGATAATTCTTCCTCTGCTATTTTTCTCCGCTGTTCCTTTAATTTTTTACAGACCCTGTAGCTTCTGTAATAGCTCTGAACAATGACAGCTGCTTCTTCTTCTGTTTTAGGAAGGGCCCTCTTCATTCCAGCTGGACTTTCCTCATTATCTTGAAGTTTTTCATCTTTTTCACTAATGGATATTGCATTTTCAGTTTGTTTCTTTCTAAGTGATTCCCTGAATGAAATAGAGTTTAGGGCAAAAATTATAGCTGAAGGAGATGAAAGAGAGTGACAACTTTACAAGTATCTTTTGTGGTGCTTGTGTACTAAATGGCAATTTGATACATTGAAGCATGGGGAAGATTGTAGTGCATATAGCTGGAATTAAAGGTAGCAAGCTAATTGCTGTCTTTCTGATTAATACTATTTCTTAAGCGAAAACAGACATCCCTGTTAAACTCTTCATGGAAGATCAATCTAGGCTGCATGAGGGCTGGTAAAATAGTAAACAAATTATTTAAATGTTAACAAGAACATAAGGCAGAAACTTTTTAGCACCTCAAATATGTATAAATACACACAATCCTAAATGCATTAATGAAAGAAAACTGCTTCAATTCACACTCACACTAGAAATGCAAAAAAGAACAATCCTGACCCCAGGTTCAGGTCAAATTTAAAAGACCTGTTCTCTAAACTGTCTCTGTTATGATCAATATCACTTCAGTGCGAGGTGAAATGCCACCCTAGTCCTTCCCTCTGAAAGACTCCTTACTCCTTCACAGCTGTTTTCGACCTCCCTAGACTAGTCTTCACCTATTTAAATTCTACCACTGAAAAAAACGATGGTGATGAGCAAATGCTGCTAGCTTCATTTCAGAGACTGGTCCTACAACCACACTGCAGAGATATTCAGAACGTGATTCACCTCACCTGACTTCTAGCTGTTTGATCTAAGACATCCGAATTCCTGCTGTCATCACCTGTACTTATCTCAAACAGTGACTTAAGTTCACAAGAACAGTTCCTTGCAGATACCTATTTCTTGCTCCCATCCACGTTTTATGATGACCTACTTCTGAAAAGATACTAATCTGCAGATTACATTAATATTAGAAGTAAGCACAATATTGTTGATCTTTCCTCTAAATATGCTTTTATTCCCTGGGCTTAAAAGTATGAGAATATTTGCTACTGACATTAAAAGTCTCCACATAAAGGTACATTACCTTTGCATCTATTACCTAGAATAATCCTAATTCACTTTACTTTTAGCTTATTATTGCAGCCACTGAAAGGAACATTTGACTGACATAAGACAAAGAAAATAAATCTACCTTTTCTTTTTGGAGGTATTCCTCTCCTTATATCCCCTGTAGTGAGACTGAATTGTAACTGCTGCTTTGTTTCTTGCCTCAGTTAGTTCTTTTCTCTTCTTCCTGAGTAAGTATCCTCTGGCAACTGATAAAAATTGTAATACAAAACAACCTTAGGCAACAAATAATGGGTGTCCCAGACATTTCAGAGAGTCAAATGGTAACTGCATTAAACAAAAAACAATAAGGGAATACAGACCGGGGTGGTTACTACAGTTACGTTTCATCTGAAATTATTCTGTTCCACAAAAATTTTTGAGATCCCCAATTTTACAAACAAGCTCTTTCTTTGTGTTTTATTGGACTAAATTAAACACAGGAAGATGCAGAATGAAGCAGAAGCATAGGGCTATAGAAGTGCCTCTAGAACACAGTGCTGCCAGCTTCATGCACCTGTTTTGTCTGATTCAGGGAATTGATTTGACTCAGTCTTTCATTTCCTTGGGAAACATGTGATTATTAGACTATGGAGATACCCAGGCTCTCTTCTGGCACAGGCTTGGAATTAGCTGAACGTTCAATTGATCAGAAAAAAACTGAAAATTTTATAGCTCAGCAGTTACAGAAGTCTCAGCTCATGCTTCTTTTGCAAAGATTAATTCAAAGTGAAAAAGCTCAACATGAAAGATGTTCTAAGCTCCACAGTAACCAGGTACACCATGGCAAGGGTACTCGCTACTTGTGTTTTGTGGGAGGCACAAGTTCAAGTTTCTGGTCTTAATCAGGATGAGTAAGGACTCAAACAGGGGACTTTGCTGAGACATGAAGGTGCTGACTGCTTGATGCAGTTGCCAGCACATAGGTATCTAGTGCCAGCTGAAGTCCTCCAGGATAGCCAAGGATTCATCTACATGGAGCTGGCAAAAAAAACAAGACAGACAGGACTTTCTGGAGAGAGAAGGTTTGGTATACCACATACAACCTAGGGCATCTCAAATGATACTAGATACCAATACGGGGGCAAATGAGCTGAGCATTTGGTAATTTTGAATAAAATGAATCAAACTCTGGGCTCTGCTGATTTTAGGAGTTTATACACCTAGGTCACTTTCAGACATCTAAACTGAAATGTTTTAATGAAAAACTGAATTGCATTCAGAATGTTGCTTCAAAGTCCCTGAACTTGCAAAAAATTTCCTTATGGGAACTGGCACAGTCTCCACAGTACTGTGATTTGGACAAATCTGCAGTTCCAGGGATTCAGCACAAATCTGCTAATCCCTGGCAAATTAAAAAGAGCATAGTGTTTTCTAAAAATATCTCTGTTGAACTCTAATTCCAAATGCAGCACCAAGGCTATGGGCTTAGAGGATTCAGGTGATTTAAATACCCTGAGGAGATGGTAGATATGGGAGCTCTTACTTTAACTCTGCTGAAAGTGTTTTGTATCACAGTAAAAGCCAAGCTCACTTAAGAATGGGAAGGGAGCATTAACAGTCTATTCTAACACATTCATTTAACTTGGCACTTGGTTTTATTTGCTTTAGCATTCCCTACTCATAATTTAAACATCTTGGGCTCCACTAGGTGCAGGGGTTCGGTGTAATGAGCACTGTATAAAAGGGACATAAAACAGGGCAAAGAAACTCAAATATTTACTGGAAGCAGCACAACTGGTTTTTATACTGCAGTCTGACAGGGTCTTAGAAAAGTGCTAATTGCAAATCACTTGGAATATTAGCTTCTTGGACTTCTGAGAGAGTCCTCATTCCATTTTCATACAAAAGCAACTCAAAGGGTTATTTGAAATAAATCAGGTTACATTATCAATGAACATGCCGATATAAGCTATGTTTGGTCTTTTTAGACTTTGGTTCACTTCTGAAATTTCCTGAGAACTATGTAATACCCATTGAAGCTTTCTTTTCAAACTGGAAGAGGAGTTCTGTATTGCTTTAGAAATAAATGGGGTGGGGGAAACAGAAAGCTAAGAAAAATGCATATCTATTTTGTTCTGCCTTCTCCTGCACTGAAAAAAAGTTGAAATGAAACTGCACAGAGGACAGAGAAGGTGGACAAGAAGCACTGGAGAGATCAACAAACAGAGCAAAGTGGTAAATTCCTACTTTTGCATTTGTTAAATATCCTAGTATAACTCACAGCTTTCAGATGTGTAATTATCTTCAGCACATTACTGGATTTTATTCTGGTTTTAGGTTGCTTTCTACACTGATGAAGTTCTACCAACTGCAGTGAAGTGCTCTTCAGCAAATGCTAACATAGGCTCAGTGCAATTAACAGATGCATCTGGCAATGATTAAAACCAGCTCTGGTGTCAGCATATACTCATGAAGGCGTATCTGAGGTAGTTTAAATCTAGATAGCCTGGGTACTGGCATCACTAGCTTATATTTGCGGTTGCCACCTTTGTAATTACTAAAGTGCAGATATGTGCCAGCTGTTTTTAGACCAGTGCCCCTCTACTGCTGCTGATTTCAAAGCATCTCTGCAGGGATCAGGGAGACAGAAACATAGGGATGGAAAAGGGATGTCACATAGCATATGCCTGATTATTTTCTTAAGGTGATTATTGCTGCAGAAAAGAATATTTTGCTAGATTGGATTTAGCAATGACAAAAAAGAATCAGAGACATGGGTGAAATTACAGGTTGTTGTCTTCTCAAACATAATTATTACTGGTACATAACAAAACATATTTCTAATAGGATAGCATGCATACACAGATTATACACAGACAGTATCATATGGAGCTTCAACAATACCAGATGTAATACTTCAAGGTATCAGACTAGGAATGAAAAGGCTTGCTATGGCATTTAACCAGCCCACTTCACAGCTGTGGAAAGTGCCTTTAAGCCGCTCTAAGGTACAGGTAACAGAATACACTGACTGGTTTCAACCAGTGTATATAAATATATAATAGATAAATTATACCTCAGAATGTGTAAATGAGCACAGTCAATCAGAGTGGCAACTCAATAGCAAAGAATCTGGATCAACATATTGTGTATGAAAAGCACATTAGAAGCCAAGAAAGCAAATAATTCTTACTTGCTTGAAGCCTAGTAATACACTCTTCCACTTTTTTATTACGTTTTGCATTTTTGTATTCTTTACGAGCAACAAAACCCCTGTAAGCTGAAAAGAAATGTCAAAAATTAAATAACCCATTAGGTACACAAAAAGCTGCAAGCATAAAAAAGTCTGCAACAGACCTCCATTAAAATATCCATAAATATTTTGCAGGCTTTACCTTTCAAAAATAAATGGCAAACAAGAACAAGCAGTAAATCTACATAAAAACTATGTTTACGGACCAGAAAAGTTATTATGATGCTTGAGATGCATTAAAAATTTCAGTTGATGTCCTCATCAACAGTGTAATTGGTCTTATTATCTAGGACAGTTAATATATTTTATTTTCACTATTATATTACACAACCTTGTCAGATCATGTCAGAATACTATTAATAACAGTATCATCTGTGCAATCATGTCCTTCCATTGTTAAAATTGCCTTTTAAATGTAACATTGATAAATGTAACTTCAGCAAACAGTTTGTCATAACCTGGTTAAAAGAAATTTTTCTTCATAAGAAAGACATCGCCAAGTATAAGATATTTTGTCAAATATAGCAGCAGAAAAAAGGCAAAATCCACATCCAGCACACACATCCATCAACTGTACACATGCACTAGCTTTAAGCAAAATGTTAAATGTTTTAAAGTTATTACCTGACTGTATTTTAATAGCACTTTGTTCCCTTTGCTCCTTTATCTTTTTGTATCTCCTTGAACCCAGCCACCCTCTGACACAAGCTTGAATCAAAATAATCATGTCAACTGTCTCCTTCCTCATTAAATTTAGCTGCTCCACGTGATAGTATTTGAGGAATACCTTAAAGAGTAGGCAGACAAGCAAAAGTTTTAGTTACCTTTCCAGGCCCTGTATTCACTCAATCCATTAAACATCAAACAAGAGTTACAAGTTGGTTTCAAATTATGAACAGACTCTTCAGCTGTGTGTCGTACCTAAAGAATCATTCTTAAGAATGCTAAAGACAGCATTTTCATTACTTGGGGTATTAGTTTACCTTACTCTTGCTTTCAACATCTTTTGTCAGCCCCTGCTTATTCATGCTTTCATGGGAAGGTGTTTTAAAGTCCCATTGCAAACTTCAGTCTGTAACTATAAATCTATTTTCAAAACTATGAGGCTGGCAGTTTTGCTAACCATGGAAATCTGATGTATGCTACATAAACATGATCCAAATCTGAACTCCTCTGCTGTCCAATTTTGAATCTAAGGCATTGTTTATTTACTAAATTGCTTTTATCAAGCATGAAGCTCATACAACCCCTGAAAAACCAGTCCAGCCCAATGGATACAAACACATCCCTGCTATATATTAGGATAAAATAAAATGTGTAGAAAAAGCTTGTGCAATTAAGACAATATTTATGCTTATTTTGAAGAATTCACCTGATCTTTGGTCACTCATTGGCACAGATAAAGGTTAAACCTAATCAAAGTAAATGTAAGCCACAGGTCTCGCATTTCAAGATATGCTTCCTTTGGCTGCATGTTGTCCATTATCCTCACTAAGACAGCAGAAGGAAATAAAGGCTGAGGAGGGGGCAACTTCATGGCTTCTGTCCCACCTATCAAGGAAGATGTCTCACAAGGAGAACAGTTGTTTCTTCTACACTGAGATGATTTCAAATAGTTTAGGATCCATGTCACTATCCATATCCTTCCTGGGCGCTTCTGTTACATTAGCAAATAAAGAGACTTGGTACAGTACTTGTCTGATGCTTCTTTTCTCTGGCAGACCGTCTGAGATCTGTCAGTGGGGGGTGGGTGGGTGTCCCTCTCTGACACACTGGGAAGGCTATAAGTGACCTAGAACCAAAAGCAAGTATGGAAACAGACACGTGCTTCTCTTACAATAAAGTCTTATGCCACTTCACATACATGGGATTGTTCTGCTATTTCTTTCCCCAATGCTCAGCAGAGTTTGCCTCAGAGGCCTCAGGCTGGAAAGCCAAAATCTCTTCCTCTCCCTCTGTGGGTCTGATTGCTCCAGGGAAGAAGCATAACTTCTTTGCCTTAAGAAAACTTGGACATTTGGGTCCTTATTACCGCATTTTTTAAAAGAAAATGCAAGCAGCGTTGTTGTCACATACTGCTTTGCACTGTGGCCTCACTAAAGCCCATCAGAACAGGTCAGGACTTTAGCCAGATACGAGGGAACAGCATCAAGCGAAGGTCATTTTCTTTTAAACCAACAGAGACCAAGAGCAACTCCAACCAAAGCAGTAAGAAACCAAATTGCTTAATAAGTTAAGAATGACAGACTGCAATAATGCAGATACAGTATATCAGAAAATTACTTTAGTTTTTCCAAGAACCCAGTTGTCAAGGCGGGCTTTTTCCAAGATGGCAGCACAGGTTTCTGGACTGACTGGAGGATCATCGTTTGTTTTGTAACAGATGAGGTAATACCTAAAGACAAATATATGATTCTTTATTCCATTAATAGTGAGCAATAGTTGCAAATACATTTAAACCATTTATTTAAATAATAACAGTCACATGAAAGAACACTGAAAACAACCAAAACAGCACATGAAGTAAATTGCTGTGATTTATATGCAATGCTGAGAAACTCAGTCAAAACTGGATGAATGACATATTGCACACCCTGGAGGGTTGATTAATTCTGTATCAGCACCAGAAGGAGTCTAAACAGCGTGCAGCCCAAGTAGAGTGCACCAGTTCTATGCTGCTCTGGCTCTCAGCATTCTGTGAAAGTGATTTCAGTGGCAAAATAAAAAGCTTTTTAAAGCTTTTCTGCCTAAATTATCTCATTCATATCTACAAACGTAATGGAAATTTCATATGTTATGTCATGTGCCAGACCATTTACTTTTGAGACAGTTAACACGATGTGAGATGCATCCCAGGTCTTCTTATCTCTTTGGATTTAGTTTTGCAGGTCCTTTTGGAACATGCCATTATGCTATGTCATATATAAACATTGAACCTGACAAACTCATAACTCAATTAACTCTGACTAGGAAAAGAGATTCAAGAATAAAAATAACCTGTAACTTAATCAACTCAGCTGCTGGGTAGGAAAGTTCTTGAGTGTTCCAGGACTTTCCCAAATGTTCATTAACAAAATGAACAGTACCTATCTTGGTGCTTTTAATTCAGGAAAATGACATGAATTATCTGTGCTTCCTGACAGTACATTCTGCTTTTTTTCTTGTTATTCAGCCTCTATACACAAAGCTTGAGTTGTACCAGCTTTACACAATGGTAAAATTTTCCTCATGGAATACTAAAAGGAGAGACAATGTTGATTCCTGCATTATCACCAATTCATACAGCTCCTATTTTTTTTTTTTCCTACACAATGAATTGGCTTATTTTTATTCAAACAAAGTAATTTTGCCATTATCTCAGGTCTACCTGTAATACTCAACTATTAAGGGAAAACAAAAAAGGACAAGGAGACAGATACTTAATAAAAATCCCTTTTTATCTGGGGGCCACATACTCAGCGCCTCGGTGCTGTTGATCTGCACGGCCTCACTGCAACCAGGGCATATTCGCCGGAGATCTACCCTGTTATATTCACAGTGTTCCTCTCTTTTACCTGAACAGTAATTTTCTTTAACAAAAAGGAGTGACCAAAAGCCACAGCACATCCTGGTACAGGGATAACTGCCTTTTCCCATGCAGCACTCTTCTGAAACAGTAACAATCCCAGGATTATTCTTTCTAGAAACAGTGCTATAAAAATATCACTTTGGCCTTCCTCTGTCTCCTTGTGCACCTGCAGCTGCACTCTGCTCCTAGCTCTTTATTTCTAGTGCACTACTACTGTTAAGTGCTTCTGTCTGAAAGGGTGTTGCTTGCTTTTTCCCAGTTTTGATGCCCATTCTACAAATCTCAGTTCTGATTGAGGCAAATACTCAGGGTCTTTATTTGTGAGAGAAAAGTACAGATTAAATGGTCAGGATTAATTTTTTTGGAGTGGAAGAAGACGAGATAGTTAAAGAACTTATAAAATCATAGTGAGTTCATTACTTTTCTTCTTAACAACTGACTAATACTTAGAAATTGTATTTTAAACAAAACTATGCACTTAATGAACTTCTTAGCTCTACATGAGCAATACCAAATCATCATCCACTCTGCACAGTGCTGAATGTCAGGAGCTAGAAAAACTGTAGTGCCCCTTGGATGCTAATGCTCCAAATTCTTAGCTTTAACTTAAAGCATTACATTTCTGAACCTCAAGGCTTGGAGGAAAACTTGCAGATTACAAGTAGGGCAATTTTTACTCAATGTGCAGGGAGCCTGAAACAGTCATCCTGAGATGCATCATCTTCCCCTACCGGTCCGAAACAGTTCACTAATCTTGTGCCTGAACTACTCTGTCACTCAGTTTGTCATTTTCTTTATCACAGAAAATGACTTTGTATTTTTTCTTTAAAGACCATGCCAAAGATACTGCTGATGCTTAGCAAACACTACACAGCAACGAGAGGAAAGGAAAAGGCTTCTTTTCGTCAACATTACCGTTTTATGAAGTTAGCGAACAGTATACGGTGTGAGTAACCCTGTCTTCGAATTCTTGCTGTCTCCAGAATTCCTGTGTAACGCAGCTGCACCAACACTTTTTCTTTATCAAACTTGTTTGCCTGCCGATCATTGTTTGGCTTGATGCACCTGACAAAATGAGGCTGGCCGACAACCATTTTGGATAACAAATCCATCAGAGAATACTGCAAGAAAGTAAGAAAATATCTGCCACCAGTTATAAAACTCATACAAAGGTCAATGTGTAGCTGATGTTTTATTTCATATGATTAGAACCATGACCAAACCCATTTAGATTTTAGTGACCTGCTACTTTAAAGGTAGATGAAGCAAATGACCCAACAACAATTCTAGCTTTGGTAAGATCTCTAAGTTCCTAGCATGTACTACTTGAGTGAAACACTGGTTCCAAAAGGATGTATCAAGTTCCACCCAGAACACTCTCACAGACTGCTATAATGCCTAACATATGATAAAAACTCTCCTTACAGTGATTTGTTTCTTCTGGAGCCTTGATTACAGGCCATTTCTTTTTCCTATAGTCATGTATTTGAAGATGCTTATTCACCCAGAGAGTAAATCATCAGTCTATGCATGGGAAGTGGAAGAGCAGTAATCCAGTATATACTGCCATCCTTTTGTTAGACTGGAGGAAAATAAGGTCACCCTAGAAGAGGGGCTGCTTAAACTGCTCTGATCTAGCACGTCCTATTCACTGTACTACAGCTGCCCTCCCAAGACGAAACTTTTGAGGAGGGCAAAACTAGAATTACATGAAACCACAGTTCCAAAGTTGCACTTTTTCTACCTCACCAGGGTACCAGGCAGGCAGAGAGGATGTAGTTTGTAGCTCTCCATGTCTACTGAGGTGAATCTGGCTGTAAATAACCTTGACTGGTGTTTTGTAAAATTGCTTCGTGGGAGGATCTTATTAAAACACAAATGAAGAGGCTCATTCCTCAAGATTCAACCTGACTCAACAGAAAGAGGCAACCAGGAGGTGATGCTGTTCAGCAGTAGGTTGGATACATGAAACTAGTCTAGGACGTCAATAGCCATATGTTTCCTATTAAAATGTGCAATTTCATTCTGGACAGATGCTGCACCATGCAGCAAAGTGCATAATTAGCTCCATCACTAGTATGCCAATCGAGCACAAACAAGTGGGACACACTAATGGATTTTTTTTTCCTGCTCTATATAAGGTGGTAGATGCTTTTCTCCACCACCCACAGATTTCTCTGTATGAGTAAACCAGTGGGACTGAAGCAGAATCTTCATTTAAGAGCATTAGCTAGCATGATGTGACCAGGGATTTCCACTACAGAAAATAATAACAGAAAAGTGTAAATATAATTAACTCATTTGCAGCCTCTGACGCTAGATGTACTGGTAATGCACTGAATCACAGACATCAGCTTTGAGTGAGATTCAATAAATTTTTCCATCTAGAACTTTAAAATACCATGCAGCTTTGGGCCACCATGATACTACCTAGGCTGAAATTACCCTTTGCAGTCCACAAAGCTGTGTAACTGTGCCTACTAATCAGAGATCTTGATCTTCCCTGTTCCCTGTCATAGGTGTAAATGAACTCTTACAGGTCATGAACATCACCTCAGCCATCTTTATGTTTTGCTGGGAGAGATAATTAAATAAAAGTTGGAAATTCAGAGCTGAGCCCAAGTGCACCACTGGAGGAAAGTGCTCTTCACTCAATTTTCTATTGCAGGACTAGGAGCACATCCACTGCTTGGGAAAGTCAAGAGCATTGCTGAAGGAACCTCAAGGATGGACTCAAAACAGCCTCTGAGCAGTGACCATGAAGATCTTTCTTTGGAGCTCCTGTTTCAATTTAACTTTCCCCTCTTGCTTCTTAAACTCTTAAAGAAATGTTATACCACTAATGTCTAGCCTCCCTTTATCTCCCTTGGTGGAAAAACAATCAAGTGGGAGATTAGTATCAATCATCATACATCATCATGACAGAAATGTGGATGTGTAATCAAGTACAATTAAAGATGAAACATCACAATCTCTAGATATTTGCACTGCACAGACCACTGTGCCATATATGAACTTCACAAACTCTAAATAGGTCACTGTTGACTCTAAGTCAACAGGTATATTTCAAAAGGTGAAAGAGTAAACATTCATTCTACTCTTGAAAAACTTATTAAAAGATCTGGTATCTTACTCTGAAATAAGAAGCGACTGTCTGCGTTTTCATACTGGTTGTCTCCCTTGGATGATGTCCGGTATCTCCTGCTTCGTTCTATAAAGATGAAGAAAGAAAATGTCACTTTTTATCTCTGTGGAGTCTGTAGGGCCTTTTCCAATGCCACAGTGAAGCAGCCCTCACAAAACACAATTAATTGGAAAAAAAAGTATTCTAAACAGAAAAAGTTACAGCATGATAACTAGCACAAATCACTTACACCAGTACATTACATTACTTTGCTACACAATACACGAATGTTCACACACAGAGGACACAATTCAATAACAGAGCACCTAAATAACTGCCACAAATAACCTGACAGTGTCTGAGGTCCCATCTGTTATTTCAACATCCCTGTTACTTTGCTAGTTCTCTAAGGAACTTGGCTATACTCCACACCAATGTTTTACTTTTTCATTTTGCTACAATACAGCTTGGAAATAATATTTTTTCACTTGAAGTTGTCACAAAACTATAGCCAAAAAGAAGGGAAATGTTAGTTTTTTACCTCACGGAAGGAATATGAATTGCACAACACAAAGATATCCAGCTAAACAGAAAAGAAAATAGGGGAGAGAGAAAAATCAAGGAAGGGGTTACTCACTTACTTTTAGTACCAGTAATAGTATTGCCTTTCTAATTTAAAGTAGGATTTAATGCAGAATCACAAAATCCATTTTCTTACCTTTGTATGACTGATTGATTTCTGAGGGGTCCACATTTGGTAACTGATTGTAGTTTTGCTTTTTGTGTGTGCCAGGTTACCTATGGGAAAATGAAAGGAAGCAAGCAACCAAAATGCTTACATCTCAGCTAAACAAAAATCTATGCTGAACCACCCTATTCATGCCCCCAGTGTAACCATATGATTATAAAGGTCGTTGACTTCTCTGGAGTATGTCCTCATTTCCCCCTTCACCCTTGGGGTGGAACAAGCTCTGAAGAAGTTGCATGAAGATTGAACGTGGGCTGAATTTTCCTCCTTCAGCACTTATGACACCTACTAGAGTAAAAGAATAAATAAACAGACTGCTGCAGAATGTAAGAAAGATACATCTTGGAGCATCCATGTGGTTTTACCCTAATGATGTTACTGTACTATTCTAGTTCTAAGGCTACATATATATTAGTTAAAAGCAACAGTAAGTGCTAGCACCCTTCTTTGGCCCCAAGGGCAAGTGACATATCACAACTCAAGTCTATATAGCTAAACTCTATACTGAACTACTCCTTTAACCTCCTGGTAAAAATAAGGTTCTACCTTCCCACAGAGCTTGTTGGAAATCATTACTGGCCTGTGTCTTCTCTTGAAGTGTGCCTGTGTGTTTCTGGGAGACTGCTAGCTGACATGATCCAAAACTGTCCCAGGAAGGCATGCTATCAAATAGTCAGAATGGGCAATCCTGTGGGATTGCTTCACTGGCCCTGTTTGGTTTATTAGCATGGACCTAGTCTTATGACTCTAACCTTGGAATTCTAAGTCAATTAACACCTTTATTATGATGACTTAGAGGACTAGGTGCATTGGAGTGGCTTACGCAGACAGTGGTCTAAAGGAATAATGAAAATTTTGCTGAGCTTTCCAATTATGTCACTCTATGTTGATAAACCCTAACCACTGCTGCACGCTGCTATTGCTTCTGCTAATAATGTAACACCCCTGGAATCTCACTGTCTTCTGTGATCTCTGTGCTCAGCTACAATCACTAAGAGCTGGGTAAGAGCTGGATAAACAGCTGCAAACATACAACATGATGAGCTAATTCATCATATAGTATATAATGACATCAAGTGCTAAACTTCCCTTGGGCTTAGCTGAATATCTAAGGGTGAGAAGAGAGAATTATTCACGCCTAACTTTAGCTAACTTTAGCTATCTGAAAGTGAGGTGTCTACAGGATCTCTGTTGTATTCAGTGGAGAGAGGCACCTCCAGAGATATATCCCATCCTAAGAAAAATCCCTGAGGTAGGCGAGATGGGTTGGATTCTGAGTGAACCTCTAAATTTCCACTAGTTCTAGATAAGTAAGTTAGATCAGAAATCTAACTTTTATCTTGTTGTACCTGGATATTTTGGGTCAGTTTCAAAAGGCTACACACAGTGTCTCATTATACTTAATAAGAAGACTAAAACAACCTCAGAGTTATCTTACAAAACATTAAGGAAGACTTGTGATCAGTTCTTGGGACCATTTGAGACCTGACTTTGGCTCTACAGAAATTATAGTTTAGTATCCTAGCAGGTATCAGTAAGTCAAAAAGTCCAGGCAAGGACATTGAGTTTAGTGTTCCCAGGAACACTGACTTTAAGTAGACCTTCAAGACCAAATTTTCATTCCTCCATCAAAGCTCCCTTTATGAAGAACAGGAGCCTTGTCAAAGCCTCAGATTTTGTAAGCAAGCTACAATAACATTTTAGAGAAATTTCCATTAGGCTTTTCCAATTCAGCTTTTCTGTTCTGATGCAAGTACATCTCCTATGTAGTTGTACAAGAAAGTAATGTTATAAAGTACTTATTGTATGGCATCAGTGCCATCACACAGGGAGTAATACAAAACAACAGCAAACTGGTTGTAAGGAGACTTACCCATCATCCTAAAACTGCAGGTAGGACACTGTGCAAGGGCATGGTTCAATTTAGTTGCAGCTTAGGAGGTATTTCTGCAGAGCCAGTCATATTCCTCCACCCCAATTTATAAACTGCTTGAGGAATTGCTCACTACTAGGACTGCATCAGTTAAGCTATTGTAAAGGCCTAAAACTCTGGGGAAACAGGGGAGTGTCTCCTTACTCTTTGAAGCAGGTATTAGGAGCCCCAACCTTGGTTCTCTACTGATTTAGAGAAAACCAGGCAATTTATACATGTCCTGCCCAAAAATGGCCAGTGACTTACCTGGTCCTTTCTGTCCAGTCCTCAACTCAAGGGATGCACTCGATTCCCTGTCTTGCTTCCCTACCCTGAAGAGAGGACCCTGAAAGAAGCCTCTACCACTTCCTTGGCACTTGACCAGACCAATCCCTCCCCTGCAGCTTGAGATGGCTGGGGCTCCATTCTGTATAGATTCTAGGGTTGGAAAGTTAAGCCACAAAGTGTATAATGTCATCAACAAGTGGTCATATCAAACCCAATGGTGGTCAACATGAAGGTTAGAGAAGAATAAGAGGATCACCCCAATAGCAATACCTGTTTTTGTAAGAGGATGGGTTACCAGCTGTCGCGTCAGATTGTTTTCAGATGATCGCAGTAGCAGCACAATATCAGCTGGCAGAGTATCTCTGTTTTTGGCTAGGAATCCACTTGCATTATATAGAACCTGTTTAAAAAGTAAAGTGCATTTATGCATCTTCTGGGTTTTTGAAAAGTAATTGTAAATTTAAGCACTCAGCTTATAATGGAATGTGGCTTTTAATAGTATTTGAATATTTAATGTTCTTTTAATATTTTCATATTCTCTGAATAAATCAAGACACACAAATAGTTTTTCAGCCATCAGGTTCTCTCTTGCCTACAGTCTTCCTTTCGATCACTGTAAGTTCTGACTTTTCAATACTGAGAACCGTTATGATGCAGATCACTAAAAACAAATTCAGCATTTCGAAGTAGCTTGAGACATTTATTTTCCCTAATGAAGATACCTTGATATTAGTTTTAGCCAGTGTGGATTTATCACTAGGACAAGTGTACTGTAGTCCTCCTTTACACCAGTACATACATAAATGCACAATTAGCAATGCACTTGATTTCAGTCATACCACACAGGATTAGCCATGTGACTGTACAATTTTCCTGTCCCATTCAGACCATGCTGTACTGGACTTAGGACCTGCCACTTTTCCTAGAGATCTCTGTATTAATTGTACAGGTAGTCTGAAAAATCACAAACTGCATATTGAAACTGGAAATCTCTAAAAATTTCAGGAATGGTGCACCTCACTCAAAATGTATCTTTAGGGCTCTATCCCAGGGATGCTGTAAAGGATCCACAAGAAAACCTGGCTTGCAAAGAGGGGTAGAAGATACTTACGTATTTAATTTAGAAAAAACCTCACAAAACAGCAAAGTTTGTAAAGGAAGAGAAAATAAATGATTCTTCAGCTCCATTGTAAACAGGATTAAGAGTAATGGATTTACATCACAGAAGTGGAGATACGAGCTACACAGTAGGAGAAACTTCCTAATGAAAAACCTTGTTGAACACCAGAAAGGTCTGATGGGGTACAGGTAGAATCTTCCTGTATCAGCACTGGTACAGGGAGAGCTGGCTCTCCACTCCTCAGCAGTAAGTATGCTATACTGGTGATGTGTAATTCAGCTGCAGATGAAGTTCAGAGGAGCTACTGCAGGCCTTTTGTAGCTGGCTGTCTTACACGAAGAGCAAGTTATCTTCCATCAGCTGATGGGCAGTATATTGCCTCTTTCTAGGCCAGCTGCTCCACCAGTGTTTCCTATGAGACAGCAAAGCTCACTCTATAACCTTTGAAAGAGCTCAAGAGGAGGTGTGATGTCTTGCTTTCACAAGGCAAGGTTTAGGCAACCTGTGGCATCTTGCTGCAGAGCAACAGCAACTCCTCCTGAGTCTGAAAAGCATGTGCAGTAAGTCACCTTGTACAGGAGGGCAATATGCTCTTCGTGAAATTAAGCAGAAAGCAGGGCCTGAGCTATCTATCTGGCTGATTACAAAGTACAAAACTAAGTAAGGCTGATGGGGCAGTAGAAAGAACAGAGGTGGATCCTGATTCGAAGCAGTGGGAAAAAGCATACACAGGACTTTGAGGAACTAAGGGGAAGATCACTGAGTTGCATAATGGTTATGTTTTGGTTCTTCTATAATACCGTCATTTACCTGGTAACATTTAAGAAAAATACACTCCTGCTATTACTTTTTTTTTTTTTTTATGAGGGAAAATAACTTTTCAATTTACTTTTAATGTGTAAGGCACTGCCAACATTTCCATGTCAGCTCTGAACAGATGAAGGCTGAGAACCAATCCAGCTGACATCTGTTTCCTAACAGCTCTACTATTTCACAATCCCCAACTAATATCATTAGGTATCTTACCTTTCCTGCATAGTGATAAATCCCAAAGGTTAGATCTACTCTTTTGGGTCTCCAAAAATATTTTGACTTCAAATTATCTTCAAATTTTTCTGAAAGGAAACACATATCTTACTGGAGTTACTGCACAATAATTGTATTCTAAAAGTGTACCTCTCTAAGGATATTGCCTGACAACTCAGACAATGTGGAGGCACATAACAGTGTCTGATGTTTTTAAGCACAAAGGTACCATAATAGCCTTGTAACAAAAGGTACTGGGTAGAGAATATGGGAGCCCTTGGATCAGTTACTTACTTTGTACCGATTGAAATAATGTAGTAATTCTTCCTAAGGATGCCTTGGGGAATTGTAAGGAAACATTTACCAACTGATTGATCTGTACTGTAGACTAAAATGTATGAGGATAGAAAGATAACAAACTCATATAATTGTTTTAGTATGGGCATTGCTACTAGGTTATTGTTATTAGGTTTTGTGATTGGGTGCTGGTTAAAACTCTCATCTGACACTTTGCAGATTCAAAAATGAGTAAAACAAGGATTTATGTGCACAGAAACCCCACTGAAACAACTACATCAACTGTAACTACAATTACTCGGCAGCATTGAAATATTCAGGATCTGAATTAAAACATATTCAGGAGTTTTAATTTCAAGTTCTGAATAAAAACCAGGAAACATAATTTGCTGAAAGGCAATGAGGCAGGTTTGCAGTCACTACCCTTAAAAGCACTGAAATTCTTGTTCAGAGACAGGTCATCAAAAATCTCAAAGCTGAACATGACTCAACATTGAAAACAGTGGTCCTGGCATGTGAACCTAGAGTTTTAACTCTGATCCTTATATTTCACGCCTTGCAGCTAAGAATTCTTAAAGGCAGAAGAACTAAAAACCTGCATCAGCAGCCTAAGTTCACTTGTACTCTGGATGTTTCTCTATCTGCTTCAAAGACACATCCATTCATGCATGCATGCCTCCCATGAACATACTGTGAAACTGGAATGTGGGCCTGCTAAAAACATAATTAGCATATAGCCTAAACTGGGCACATCAAACAGAAATCTAGCAGGGAGACATCCTGCAGAACTAGGAAATAAACGGTGAACTTACCTACAAGTGTCTGATCTGTTGCTTGTGGGAATCGACTTTCCTCATCCAGCAGGGACAATAAACCCATTGGTTTCTGCAAGAACATATCCAAGAGGGGCCTGTTGTCCTCATATTCTATAACTCTTGCATCAACACCTTCATACAGGTATTCATTCTGTAACAGCCAACAGAAGGTGTGCTTTGTTTATGATACAGAACAGCTTCAGAAAATAATTCACAATCTGTCAATTGTAGCAAACTAAACCTACATTGAAAAAGTATTCCCTGTGGCTAAAGACACCAAGGTTTTGGAGGAACAAATGTCAGCTGGGATGTATCACACTGTCAGGCCATAGATTTTAATTTGCCTTTGCATATATAGGTGCCTCCTATGGCATGTTTGGTAAAGCAAGATACTTTCCGGGAATATGCAAGTATCAAAGAAACAGAGTTGAAGAATATGAACTACAGTGTTTACACTATTTACTTCCCTCAGCTGCAATGTAAAAAATATTTCTTAATCATTTAGAGTTACATTTACATTCCCAGTTCATTGCTCAGATCTATATGATGTACAATGGCCAAGATTTACAAAAGTGACTACAGATTATAGGGGCCTCGCTTGTTTGATCTCCCTCTTCAAACACCTGGAAAAGGTCTTATGTGGAGAAGAACAGTGCACACGCTTTCTAATAACTCAAGAACGATGTACATACTTCCTAAAATTGAAATAAATAGTGTCAGGTTGGCCTCTACAACATTTTCATTCCTTTTAAGGAAGCAAGGAAAGGCATTCAGTAAAATTAAAAAGCAGCAGAAAAGCTGGTGGGTGTTTTTTGTGGGTTTTCTGTTTGGTTGCCTGGGTTGCTTTTTTTTTTTCCTCCTGAAGACTACAAATATCTTTGAATTCCTACTACTAGGCTGAGAAAAGCCTGGTAACAAATGCTGTGTCCATGGTATGTTGCAATGGTTTTATCTTTAAAACGACTTAAGTTATAGCTGAAGAATACAAGAATGACTTTCTTTAATCCTTCAGCAAAGCCAAGGACAGCCATAGATTTACCAAGAGAAGGATGCCCTAGAGACTGCAGCCCCTCCATTATTTTTGCCAGCATCACATAGTGCAATAGCAGTTATCCCCTGCACAGCGCTCCCACAGATACTAGGGCTGCCTTCAGTCCTGTGCAGGCTATAATATGAAACATTTAAGCCTTTTGATCTACTTTAAAAATAATACCTCTTCCAAAGGATAGGACTTTATGAAATTATTATATTAATGTATAGTGCAAACATCACAGTTGTGCTATCTTGAATTCATTGTAAGAAGTGTCATAAACATGAATGATGGCTAGTATTAATGAGTTCAAAGACCTCTAACCCTGAAAGACTTCTCTGTATGTGTCATTCGCTCATGTCTGAATGAGTGAAGGTGTTTCAAAAAGGAGTTAACTGCCTTATACAACAGAAAAGCACGTTATTAGACTTCATACCTCTTAATCTCTAAGCCTAAGAGAAACAGCAAAATTAATAAAATCCATAGCACTGTCGTCGAAATACAGGCCCAATAAATAAATCTACTGATTCATTTGAAAGAGAACATATATATAGAATATATACCTAAAGCCTTCCAGTATCCATATTAATCTAATTTCCAAGGACACTCTTCACTCTAAGGATAGGTTATGGCTCAGTTTATATGCCTGTACAAGGGTGTAAGAAATAAGAATCTCTGTTACAGTCCCATGAGGGCTCCTCATCTCAGACACGTAACATTAACTTCATTCATGTCTCCCCTGGAGCAGCAGACAGGTGGAGTTTTGCTTTTTATTTTAATCAATAACCCAAATAGCAGAACAAGGGAGGAGAGTAATAAATGTATCACTGATATAGGCAAGAAGTTAATTATGCACCTGTATGAGCCAGTGGCAGGAAGGGAATGAGCCCATGCTATCTCCCAGTCATAACACTGTAGTAGGGGAAGTTTACCTGAGGACTATGACTGTACTTACACACAGATGTTATGCTCATGAAACCAGCTGTTACTGCTTAGGATTATTGAAAGTACACTTACAAAGTGGGAAAAGGGAAGAGATTGCTCAGGATCAACCCATCAGAGAAGAGTGTTTCTGTGATATTCAGATATCTTCAAAAATCCTCTCAGAGACAACCTATTTAATGATTAACTTTTTCCAACTTCAAATGCTTGTGAGAGAGGCTGGTTTAGAGAGCTGATAAAAGAGTTCTCTTTGAAACTGAAAGGAGGCATGTAATAGCTGTACTACTACACTATAGCAGCAACATCTGCTCCACTCCCTGCTCAGAACATGCTGCCCAGTGGGCCCTGACCTCCAAGCCTGCAGCGTATGTGGCCATTCAGTCTTTTGTGTCTGCACCTCGACAACTGAATGAGTGCCAGCGCTGATGAGAATGGCCCTGCTGCTCTCTGCCCAGTAGGATATGGAGAGTTTAGTTCATCACTTCCCATGGGCTCCTGGAGGATGGCTGACAACTAAGTCTTCCAGCTACCAGTGTAACAGATGGCTCAGAAATAAGATACCATATTACATTGTCTTATGCAATGCTGGTCTTCAAACATATTATTAGGATACAAGCAGTCTTAATGATGCACATCATAAACCTGCAATGGAATAGATCTCATTTGAATTAATAAGCTGAATCAGCTAAAGGATTCTATAATCCCCCATGATGTTTTATGACAAGAAAGCCCCTTAAAATAGCAGCTGCTCATTGAAATTCTAAAGCATAATCCACTATAAAGTATTCTTATGGACGGGATGTCAAAAGGAGTGACTGAGTTACACTAGTACTTGGGCTCCTATCTCATCTCATTATTGCATGGTATCTTTTCTGTGATCAAAACTAGGTAATAGCTTGTGCAACTTGGTTTCACTTAATAACAGAAGGATTATTAAATGCATTAGGAAATGGTCTTCATGCTTAATAAAAATAAAGTAATGGCATTCTGTTGAGAGCATGGTATGATGAAGATTTGCTTTAAGTAGGAACACCAGAGACTTACTCAGAAGGAACATTTCCTAGCTTAAAGTAAAAGATTAAACTGTCATATGAATGCAAAATAAATATTACATATATTTAATGCAAAAAGTAGCATCATTCCAACTGACAGTAAACTTGTCACTTTACAAAATGAGTCAGGTATTTGACATTACGCCTTTTATTTTCTACAGAAGAATCATAAATGAGAAAAATAGGAAATTTGTCTTGCTGGACAATGTTACCTGCAGATCATGGAGCTATCAGAATTAACTTACATCAGTACCTTACATGTAAGCCAAACACCCTGAAGGATAGAACTGAAGGTGCTTTGCTTAATAGTAACCTAAAAAAAACCAACAACTTGTGCCAGCACTTACTGCACTTAACTACAGACTAAGGGACTAAGTTGGGAGCCCACATTTCTTCCCTAGTCAGCGGAGACAGATATAGATCTATTTGTCCCCACTGATGATTGGGGATCTAAACTATCTTTATTTTAAACAATACTCCCCTCTTTAGCCTTTCTGTTAAATTAGGGAAAGGAGATTGCATTCAGGCCTAGAAGCCTTTATTCTTTGATGCAAAGGTTAAGTCAACAATAAAGAATAAATTCCCTTGAGTTCTCCATGTTGGTATGCAGACACCCTGAGCCACTGGTGGTGATAGTACCGCTGTTCCTTCCCACTATTCCTATCACTTCTGAGGCCCTATTTTTGTAGGTCACACTTCAGAGGAAAGCAAAACTGTGAACACTTGTCAGACTTAGATACACAACACAAACCACTGACTGCTAAAAACATATCACCTGCAACACTGAAAGTACAATTGAGCCTTATGAGTTCATTTACTATTTGACTTTATTGCTTATGTTGACAAAAAATTATTCAACCCTCTTAGTTATATAATCACTCATTAGGTTGACATGGGTTAATTGAGAACTAGACTATCACCAACAGGTTTAGGCCTTGACTTCCCAATAAATAAGTCAAATTTCATCTAATTGTATGTGGTATGGAATTGAATAGGCTAAAACAGGGAAAAAAAAGAAATATTGTACCTATAAGTTTTACTTTGCTTGAGGAAAGTGTGAAAGAAATTAAATTCTGCAGTCTTTCTTGGGTAGATCTACAGGGGCAATGCAGTGTCATGTTAGAGCAGACTGCACAGAGCACACCAACATGTCTCTCTGGCATTGCACAGGGCTGTGGAGAGATACTAGCCCATGCCTTTGAGTTGTAATGCAGAATAATGCATTCGTCATTTCCTGGCTCCCAAGTGGGGTGATTTACATCCACACTTGCATGAAGTTAATCTACATAGCTCATTCTGCACTGCTGCAGTAGTATCTTTGGAGACTGCTACAGGATAATGTAATGAAGATTGCTATAGTCTGGTGAAGCAGTATCATGTAAATTAGACATCTTAGTTGGTTTATAGGCAGGATGTGGACATTTGTAAAAGGAAATATCAGGACTCGTATAAATGAAGTATGAATGGAAATGTGCATGCAAGCACCAGAAGAAAGAGTCCTAGAAGAACGGCCTATGATGTCAGTGAAGAACATTGGTTCACAGCAATAAAATTGAAGAAAGTATTGTTTACCTCAGGACCAGAAGGTCTTCACTCACACAAAAACACAGAGCAGCCAGCCAGTGAGTGGAACACCCTCTAAATCTGGCAACAAGAGGATGGCTGCAAGGTTACAGCATATCACATAACACCTTTCCTTTTCCTACAAACCTACCAAGGAAAGAGACTGTACACATAAAGATGCATAATATTCCAAACAAGTAAAACCGGATAATGACCTTGCCTAAAGATTGCGGAGGCTAACGTAAATAAGGTTCTGAGGCAAAGAATGACCCTGTAATAACTAATGATTGCTAAATGGTGTAAAATATCTGTCCAACAACTATATTGGCAAGAACCTAAGAGACACGATGAAGACTTGCAAGCCAGCATCCTTTATTCTCTGTGTCACTCACAAATGATCCTGTCCAAACCACCTGAACTCACACATCCTAGTGCTTTTTACATGGGTGTGAGTCCATGAAATCAATGACAGAATGAGTGGGAGCGGCCAAAACTGAAATATGTCAGATCATCTTCTTCAAGGATCATCTTCCCCTTGCATGAGATCTGTAACATCATACTAGTTTCCTACAGGGAGAAAGAGGTAAACTCTATGTTGTCAGAATCAGAAGTTCAGTTTTTCCTCATCTGCTCAGCAGCAAAATAACCACTGTGACTTCACTGCAGCAGGACATGTGCAGGAGTGAATACTGTTCCTACGAGATGATAATATCACAAACTTCTGCATTAATATAGGTCTGGCCAAAATGTCATCAATTAGGATATCTAGAAACAAGTAAAGGCCGACTCAATGAACAAGATGGCAGTCCCATTAAAAAAGAGAAGGAATATTAAGACAAAATTTGGGAGTACAGGGATAGGGTTAGGAAAGCCAAGCCAAGTCCATTAACTACAAAAAGGCAACTAGGGAAAGAGTGTGCATGTTGCTGAATGCAAGGATGCGACAGAAAAGAGAAGGCTGAATGGAGACCTCATAGCAGCCTTCCACTATGTGAATGAGGCCTACAAGGATGCTGGAGAGGGACTCTTCATCAGGGACTGTAGAGATAGGGCAAGGGGTAATGGGTTTAAACTTACATAGGGGAGATTCAGGTTAGATATAAGAAAGAAGTTCTTTGTGAGGGTGGTGAGGCACTGGAATGGGTTGCCCAAATAAGTGGTTAATGCTTCATTCTTGGCAGTGTCCAAGGCCAGGCTGGACAGAGCCTTAGGAAACATGGTCTAGGCTGATGTGTTCCAGCTCATGGAAGGGGACAGGAACTAGATGACCTTAAGGTCCTTTCCAATCCTAACTATTCTGTGATTCTACGATTCTATGATACTCAATGCTTTCTTTGCTGTGTTCTTGACTGATAAATCCCAGGTGCCTGAGACCAGAGGAAAAGTCTGGAACGAGGAAGACTTACCCTCCGTGGGGGAGGATCAAGTTAGGGATCATTTGAGTGAAGTCAACATATGAAAGCCCATGGGACCTGGTCAGTGCCTGGATTTGACAGGAATAAATAACAGTGCTGCAGTCTGTGCTATTTCCATTATCCAGTTGTTAAAAAAAGAAGTAGCCAGGTGCTCTTTCTGTGTGAATTTATGCACTTTGGAAGGAAGATCTCTAAGTAATTATAGTAGTTCAGGCTAATTTCTCTGTGACTTTTTGATGGTATTAAAGAGAAGGAAATAATCGTGACTGAGAATCTTCCATATAAATCTATAAAAACTATTACAAGATCTTAGACTGCAAGACAGCATTTCATGAAATAATTGGAAACAGAATAAAACTTTGATCCATATTAAAAAAAATACTAATTTTACAAACAGATGTATACACCTCTAGGCTGACACATGCACGTGCACACCTCCATACACAGACATATTCCAAACTTATATCTGACTTGCCTTTAATACATGCAGTGATTAACACTGACAAAATACTAATTTTCTACTAATAATTAAATTAATAATTAGAATTAGTATTTTCACCTATGTATCAAAACTCCCAATAATTTCAATAAAACAGAAAGTTTGAATGTCGACTGTTCAGCTCATTCAGAATTCTGGAATATTACTATTTTCAGCAAGATTATTACTTTTTCTTTATTTTCCCTGAACACGACATTTCTTCAAATAACAATATTGAAGGATGACTTAAAAATGGTTTAATTCCCATGGAATTATTTAAAAAGCCAAGTTTATCTTTTTTGAGGTTTTTCACTATCCTCTTGAATTTTATAAACTTTTATAATTACAACTCTACTCCTTTTCTCTGTTTTAAATAAAATTATTTACATTAAATCCACCATTACTTAGTTTAGAAGATTGTGGAGACAGTGTTCTCATGGGAGAATGGATAATTGGTACATAAACTCTGAATAATCCCGAAAGATACAGCAAGGCAATGAGAGGCCCGAGGAAGCTTAAGCAAGCAAGATAAGAAGATGGAATTCACCGAGTTTATGAGAACTGTGGACTGTTGACAAGCTTTCAAGGTCAAGTTCTCACACCTGTGCTTAACCAATTATGTGTTAGTCACTAAGGGTCTTCAAGACATGTATCCAATCATAATATGCCAAATCACTGTAAGTGCATGTGAGAAATAGTATATATGGAGTTAAGGCTTTGCAATAAATGGCTTTTGTCTGATCATATTGATCTCTGACGGGGTCCATATATTCTGCGGCAGATGATCTAGTTCCTGAATAAGAACAAGACAACTGGCTCTTCTCAGTGGCAAACAATGATAGGACAAGGGGCAATGGGTGTAAACTGGAACACAAGAGGTTCCACTTAAACTTGAGAAGAAACTTCTTCTCAGTGAGGGTGACAGAACACTGGAACAGGCTGCCCAGGGAGGTTGTGGAGTCTCCTTCTCTGGAGACATTCAAAACCCGCCTGGACACGTTCCTGTGTAACCTTATCTAGGTGTTCCTGCTCCCTTCCAATCTCTAACATACTGTGATACTGTGAACTGTGAGATTTTAACTTTTTAATAATGGAATTTCGGTGTTCATTAAGCTTGTTAGCAAGGTATTATGATCACTGCACTACAAAAATTATGTTACCACTAATTTTTTTTTACTGTAGAATCATACATTACATCACTCATGTTATTCCTCAAGAAAACAACATTGCATTTGTTTCAAATCAGCTATCACTGTGTTAATGTTGCTTAGATACTGTAAATTTCAAGTTTAATTCAGTTTATGTAGGCATTTTACTTGCATATAACAAGCACTGCATCACAGAACACATAGGCAGAAAACAGTTATTATAATCCACAATTTACAACCTATTATGGAGAAGGAATGATGTAGTTTCTTGAGACAAGGTTTTATATGTTCAGCAATATTAAAGCCTTATCAAACTACCAACACATACCTGTTCCCAGGCAAAGACATGTTGATTGAAGTAGAATTGAATTTGTTCATTGGCAATGTTGATACAGAGTTGCTCAAAAGAATTTTTTTTGAAATTCTCAAAGCCAAAGATATCAAGAATTCCAATGTTCAAACCATCATCGTTTCCACTGCAAAGATTAAATAAACTTTCTATTGCTTTATCTTTATTTTATATTGATTAGCTCCTTTAGTGTTTCACAAAAGAAAATAATGGGACAAATCTGGAAGCCAGTTAAACAGCATAGTTTTTGCTAGAACAGATACCTCTTAAAATAACAATCACTTTTTGTTTGAAATAGAATAAATGCACATCAACGGTGAAAGATGATGGTATTTGCAGACCAGATACACTGAATCACATGACTGAGTCAAGTGATAGGTGCATAGCAGAATTACAATTTTACTTTTAAACTAATATTTGCTAGCTATTATTCTATTGTAAAAGCTGACTCCAGCACTGAAACAGGCAGTTCTTTTTGTTTCTCATGTAATAAGAGGCTTTACTCACCAGCATCTTCGAAATTAAAGACTGCTGTCATTAAATATTATTTCTCCCTATTATTTATTGGCAACAATTAAATCCACTTATTTCAACATTAAAGCTAAAAAAAAAAAAGAAATGGCTAGACTGTTTATGCACCTAAATAACTACTTTAAGTATTGGAGTGCGATATTAATTTAAATTACCAATTAAGTTCAGGGAAGTACTAGTAGTAAAAACATTCTTCTGAAATTTTAGCTAAGTTATTCTGAGAGATACATGGTCATTTCTGCAACTGGAAAAAAAGTGCTAATTTTGTATTTATTTCCTGAAACAAAAAAATTAAGAGGACATTATTTTATATAAAACTGCAGTTGACATTAGTGTGTTTTTCCTAGTTAAACTAAAAAAATAAATCACAGTCTATCTATGAAACCCATTTGAGGGGCTATCTGTAAACAGTATTTCATTATCTTTTAAAATAAAATAATAAGGAAACTAGATATGAAGGACCAGCCTCAAGATACTCATGAACAGCAGTTGAACCTTTTTGTGAAGTCTGTCTCAGAAATGGAAGTGTTTAATTGCTGAGAGACCAAAAGTATTTGCTGATTTTGACCTGAATTTGGTTACTATTTTATCTGCCTATAAATTACATTTTTGGTGAATGCACTGCTGACATTTGTCTGTCTTGCTCCTTCTCAGAGCTAATTATATAAAGATAGAAAATACAAATTATCCTAATACCACAAAACTAAAGCAGATTTCTGGGTGGGGTTTTTTTTTCCTATAGTGACTATGTCAGATCAAACCTTCTTCCTCCTCACCAGCATAAGTATTCAATTGGAAAAGGTCTCTCTAATGGGTATGCGAGACAGAGACATAGGAATGAATTCTATCCTATCACTTATTGATTAAAGTTCTATTTATTGATGCTCTGCTGTAACCAAATATTTGAAAGTTTAGACAAATTTTAGGATTGCAGCCTTGACTGCAAAACAAAGCTATTTATTATTGGTATTCTTCTTCAGGTAGTTGTAAGTTTGCCCATTTCCACCGCTACTAGCAGGCATAGAGAACTCTGACTAATAGGATCTCCAATGCAAGCCACAAAATGTGTTATATTCTCATTCCCAACATCTTTCTTGTCTCTGTGTTTAAAATGTCACCTTGTAAGGGTATAGGGTGGACATTAACCTCAGTAAATGTGTTTGGAAACTACTATCACAGATATAGGAAACCACACTCGTAACAGTGCCAGAAGCAATGGCATCATGCAAATAAGAGCAGAATTTCACCTATGTAATCAACAGGTGAACGTCAAAAGTTTACCCTGAAAAGGTATAAATGAAAAAGTAGTTAGTATGTAATTTATGAAGGGTTAAATGAGTAAAGGTCAAACAGGAAAATATTAGATGCTTGTGTTATCCATATCTACTGTATTTGACATAGTCTGAATAGGCTAAAACCTTTTTTTTTTTTTAACATGGTGGTGTTATAAACAAAAGGTAACAGAGAAAAAGCGTATGAGAATACTAAATGCTCTAGTGTAGATATTATTCCCACATAAAATCTCCACCTCGTTTATTCTTGAAAAGCTTCTTTTACCTTAAATGTTTGTCAGGTTTGAGTAAAGTGTTGATGCGATTGACTATCCAGCTAAAGAGGCGCCCATACAGTGCTTTGGCCATGGCATCTCTTACATCAGTGGCTTTTTCCACAGTGTTGGGACGAATAATTGTTTCTCCTCGAGTCACTACACAGTGAGAGGTGAGGGCCTCTTGCAGTTCATCTGCCTGAATACACAGCAAGGATGCACCTAGAAAGGAAGGTCACAAGCATAGCTCAGAAGCAGATTTTTGAAGGAAAGATAAGCATTTCTGCAATCAAAGCTGCAAGTTCAGTGTATGATAAGAACCAAATCAAAGTCTTGAACTATGACTAATGAGGATGTTCATGCCAAACAAGTGTCAGGATCTAATTTATTCACCTACCTTCCTAGCTTCCACTGCAGTCAATGAGTAAGTGATTCAAAGCAGAAGCCTTTAGGTTCTAAAGTGCTTTACCAAGAAGGCTATTTCTCCAGACTTTCCACAGAGAAATGCTAGGGAATCTAGGTGACTATATCAAGAGTATGTAAGCTGTGAGGTGTGAATATCTCTCTCAGTTATAATCTATCCACAATAAGCCACTGTTTCCCTTCTTTTGAGCCCCAAATGGGGTACTTCTTTCCCATTTCTACAGTATTTTTCTGCAGGAAAACATTTAAGAAGATACTGTGAAGACTCTCTTATCTCCTCACCTATAATTACTGAGAAAGAGTAGCAACTTTCTTGAGAATCTTTCCTTCCTCTGTCTCCTGGCAGCCTACAACATAAGGCATCCCTTCCAAAGAATTAGAGATCCATATTTCAACAGACGCATGTGGGGAACAAATAATGAATAATGTGAGAAAGAAACTGGGAAAAAACTACTCAACGTGTTAATGAGGTTCTCCATCAAATGTTCAAATAACCTTGGAAAAAACTCTAAAGATTTTATTTTCAGGCATTTGCAGTATCAGTCACGTTTCCTGAATGCCAGTGAACTGGTTAGTCAAATGAGGTGCACAACATGCAAAATTTTTTTTCGTTTTGTATTTGCAGTCATGTGATCTTGTAATTATCTATTTTCAGCTTTTAATTATTCTTGCAAAATTTCCATGTGAATACAGTTTTCACTGATAACTCACTTGCAAGGAAAGAAATTTGCTATCAAAAGTAAAGGAAAATAATCTTAAATCAAGAAAAAATACTCACAATTCTCAAGGGCTACTGGATTGGAAATGTTGCTCTTGTCGATCATATGTTCAGATACTACTGCAGAAAATTCAATGTTACCCACATTTAAAATGGCAGCCAGGACACTGTACACACTTCCAAGTTCCTGAAAAGTATATTAAAAAAGATGCAATACTTAATAGCCAGATAGATTTATCACGTTGGTTTGTGTGGCAGGCATGTGTATGTGCTCTTCCTGTTGTCTGCCACATGCCCACTACTTTAAGGAATACTTTCTCAGCAGTTATATTTCTTTACCTGTTCTGTACTTAGCATAGTCTTTCAAGTGTAAGACACCCAAAGAGGGCAAGACAAACTACAGCCTAATCTCTCTTCCACACTTGTCAACAGGACAGGATTGACACTGACTAGGGAAAGCACAAAACAGTGGTGAACACAATCCTTTTACACAGAAAGAATTCAGATGTTACTTATAACATCCTTTTACTGTGCCTGCAGGCACAACCATGTCTAAGAATGATAGACTTAAATCAACAAAAACATAAAAAATTCTGCATCTATGTTTCTTGGATCACGGAAACAAAGGCACCCGGAAAAATAGGTCTGCAATTGCTCCCACTGACATAATCAGAAAAAAGTTTCCCTGGGAGAAGAGTGAGACCTCACATCCCTGATTTGGCAAAGCACCTTACCCTTCAAAACGTCAGTTAGGAACTGTGTATTCACCAAAGAACTTAAGTACGGGCTTTAGTTTAATGTATTTAAATTTCAAATGATTTAGTAGGTTCTGAAGAGGGATTGTGCCTTGAAAAAAGACAAATACCCATCTGAACAGTGAAGTGATACATACAGTAAATTATCTTAAGTACTTACATATGACAAATAAAATCAGATTTGTAAATAATGAAACAATGCTTTCGTTGCAGGCTTGACTTAGATCTGAACTGTGAATTTTCATCTGTAGTGTGAATGTTTCTCAGTATACTTGATGATCTCTTGAATATTTTCTACTCAGAAATGCTGAGTTCCTGTAAAGGAGACTCTGTTTTAAGCTAAGAATCTCTGACATTATCTATTCTGAGGTGTGCATTAATAGCGTATTTTATATATAGCAGTTTTATAAATTTTATAGTAGTTTTATATGAAGCAGTTTTTAAAAATATAATTGGTATTTTATAATGATGGACTTTTCACAGTATTTTATTCCTTATATTCAATAGTTTGCTGATACCCTGTCAGGCATCATTTACTCAGATAAAATCCTTAATTGCTCTAGAATACTTGAGCTTGTTTTCTACACTTTCAGAAGTTAATCTAGCAGTTATTATATTAATTATTCCTGTGACAGCAAGACAAACTAGATAAGCTCACTCTAAAACATGATGCTTAGGATAATTGGTATGCAGTTTACCTAGGTTTTAAGCAATCATTTTCATTTTAAGCTTAGGGACATAGATGAAATGCAAAGAAATGGAAAGCTTAACTTCCACCATTATGCTGTACAGTGTGTATAGCTGCTGACATTTTTGTGCCCTTTTCCAGAGTGTCTGAAATCTGGCTTGATCTGTCTCATATAGTGTGATTACTGTTCACCTCAGGCAGTCCTTTCCTATTAATTTTGCCATGCAGCCTGAAATAAACCAGTGTGATTTTAAGACAGGGAGAACTGGCAGCAGTTATTATTAAAGCCTGCCAGTCAGTTAAAAAGTTTTTCAAAGAAATCAAGCCCTGTTTAGGTCTCAGTTTTAACTGGAGTGTAGAAGATATTCTGTCCAAGGTTTTCTGCTAACAAAACATGGAACATGCTTATACAGAACCTCCTCCTCTGGGCACTGGCATGAACGTCAAAATTGAAGGCTGCATTACTGAACAGTGAATTTAGAGAAGGAAATCATTGTCTTGAGGTACCTTTTTCTTACTGAAAATAAATTGTCTCTGAACAAGTATCCTGTATCAGAATCTCAGTGGGGAAAGGTGACTTCTCTGTTCCTGCACTTGCAAACACAACCTCAGACACGCTAATTCACCCTGTGGAGAATGTAAGACAGGCTAAAATGGATGGGGCTCACATGTAACCACAGTTAGATTGCCTGTGGTACTCAACCTGCTTCTGAAACTGTGGGGGTTCTACAGGTGAGTAATTCTTTACAGATTCAGCTCACAGTGGCTTGCTGAGTTAATCAAGTAAAGATCCATGCTAGAACTGCACAATGTAGCCAGTGACCTAGTTCTAACTGGATCTTCAATATATAGGAAGGTCTCTTTTGCATGGTCAGGGTTATTGTTTCCATCCATCCAAGTGAACAAAAGAACTGGGAACAAAACAGGCTTGCTGCTTTTCATGGTATAAATTAGGACTTATCAAGGTCTCCAGTGCTGTGACGAAACTGCTATCTGTGCTGAACTGTGCATCCTCCTGGATGCTGCTTCTGGAAAGGCGAAAGTACAAATATGAAAAGATGTGATAGTACAGGTGTGAAATTACTAAGTGCAGTTGTGAATAACAACCATGTAAAGGAGAAAGAGACTGTGAACGCCACTGCTACTACAACTTAATTCAAAATTAGTATGGAGGAACAGAATAGATGAATAAATCTGTTCTGCTAGCTACTCAAATATTTACATTGAGGGAAGCCAGAAATATTCTACTGGAGTAATTTTCTGTGAAAAGGTCCTTACGACATACAGTTTTGTCAAATAAATCAAAACACACATCCATTCTGCAGCACTAGTGCTGTGTTTCACAGGTCATACCCCTACTATCATTTGTGATAAATAAAGTCAGTGGTAACCTCTAGCTATGATGTTTCACTTCCCCTAAGAGAGAACTAGGGTGCAGAATGGGGTTTCCTTCCCTTGCATTCTACTTTATAAATCCAGAGGCTTGTTTTATTTTAATTATACCAAAGGCATCCTGAGGAGAGGAGCTTAATGGCCAGCAGAGCAATGATGTGAGATAATAAAGAAAGAATGGGTTCGGTTAATGTTTAGTGATCAGATTCATTCCAAAGAGATGTAAAAACGTCATTCAACTTTATTCCTGGAGTTGTGAAAATGTATTGAGTTCATCAAAACTCAGATCAACTCAATGAATTTTTAGGACTCACACCATGGATTTAATCTTAAAACAGAGATGAGACTCATATTCACAGGCCTAAAATTATAGGCTAATAAACAGTTGCAGCATCATTTTCTATGCATTTAATTTACAAAAGCCTTTTTTTTCCTCAATTACTCAGCTGTGCTGTGTTAACTAATTTCAAAGTCTTGTTGACTAATACCCTTTTATTAGATTACCAGTACCTTGAAACCTGAAAAATTTAAATGTGGTAATATAACAGTAAGTTGACCATGCAAGATCCTAAATAATAAAAACACCATTGCTAAAGGAAGAAAATAACAAGGGAGATTATTTGAATGCTTTATATAATTTTTTCCTGATTAAGGTAGCTGTGAAAGTTCATCCCAAAAAGGGGTTATCATCACTCACCTCCAGTGTAAAACCTATGACTTTGAAGCACTGTTCAATTAGTTCAAACTGGGACTTGTAAAAGCTATTGTTCATGAAATCTTGCACTATTCTGAAATGATCATTTTGCAGATATCTGAAAGAGTTGATTGATACAGTTAGAATATAAATGAGCTTAAGGTTTCAACACTGCATTTCTTAGTAAACAATTTATGTACAAATAAACTGCATTACCTGGGAGGTCTATATTCGGGCAGTTTATAATGTGCCAGTTTTTTCTTTTCTGCCAGACCAGCATAAATATAATAAAAAATATGGAAATTTCTCTCGCCTCTGAAACAAGAGAAACAATGAACTGGTTTAGTAATGTGAGCTGGTTACATTTACTGATGATATACATGCTATTATTAAACGTTATTTTAATAATAGGCAAACCCCATGCAAACAGACAGAACACTCTGAAAGAAGCTCTATTACATAAATTCCTGTGAACACCCTTTGTGTGCCTCTGTGTGTTTGTTCTGAAGCTGCCAGGGTGGCTGCTTGGTGCTACAGCCAGCTAAATGCTGGTCTACCATGGATGCAATTGGTAGATGCTGGGTGAGATCTTGCAATTTGCTCACCCACCTGTATTAAATGGGCTGCTCAACCTCCATCTATCTAAAAAAATCTTTTGACCATAGGAGAACTACGCATTCCTGATTCACTGAACCCCATGTGTTTGCTGTGTCCTTTAGCCCCGAATCAAGAAAGCTCAGAAGCAGACATTCAGCAAACGGCTTTATTACTTGGCATGCTTTGCCTAAAAGTTAGGTGCCTAAAAACCGGAAGAGAAGCTTTACTGCATTTTCAAAGTTCCAGTGCACCTTATGAGGAAGAACTGGATGCTTAAGTGGAAAGTTGCTACCACCACTGAACCCTGAGATAGCCAAGTCAGTCACTATGAAATGGAAGAAAGGAATTGTGTTCAACCCCTTGCTTTTTGCATGATCTGATGCGTGTGTCTCAGGAGCATTAATACATGCTTCTGTGAAACAGGATCACAGCCTGGTGCACTCCTGCCTGTGTGGGGTGCCTAGATTAGAGGCAGCTTAGTTTGTATATTTTACTGTGGACAGCCAGCAGTAGAAAACAAGATCAATTTAAGGGGTAGGAGCAGATCCCTTATCTTCCCCCTCAGTGCCAGTCCCTCTGTCCCTGCCTTATGGTTACATAATGTTGCATAGCCATGCTTTGCACAATCTGAAACCTCACAATGTCCTGATGTTTTGTGTACACTCTGGGAAAGGCAGGAGAACCTGTAGGTTCAAAACCTCTTGGCTTGAACTGAGTCTGGAACTTGAGTCTCCCATTTTCTGGGTAATCAGTCACTGGGTTTTCTGCAAAAAGTCATTCCTAGCTCTCCATGTGGGTCTGGGACTCCTGCTCTAGCAGAAGAGCAGAAGAGACACAAACAGCTTAAAGTGTCCTTGGAAGTTTATGCCACAAAATATAACCTCTTAGCGTGACTCTCATGCTGAACACTTCAGTGGCATTTTCTTGTGATTTCAGGCATCTAAACACCTACCTAAATAGCATCTGAGGCATGTAAATGCTTTTCTGACTTCCTGTCTCAGCATGTGGCTAAATATAAATTGATAGCCAAAGCATAAACCCATGAAAATTTATGAAAACTGGTATTTTAAGGAAAAAGCTCATTATATTCTGAAAAAGAAGTATCTGTGCTTATGTTCAACTGTGGGAAAACCCACCATTTCATAAAACTGCTTTTAACTTTAAATTGTTTGTTGAAACATTCCAAGTGATACGCTGATGTTCTTCATGTCACAACTCTACAACAGGCAACAAGATCTTGCAGAACTCCAAAATCAGTAAAAACGAGTAAGTGATCAGCAAGGGGAAAAATTTAAATCACTGACAACATTCTTTATCTCAAACTTTGGTTTTTTCTGTTATTATTATTGCAGAAATGGAGTTGCCAAAATACGTTTTATCTGGTTGTGCTATGTATTAGGATAGAAAATACATCTCAATAATTTAAATGAATTGGAAATGCCATTTAATTTTTCTGTCATTTTATATTACGAAATACACACACGGCAAAGATGGGTCTGTTCTGCATTTGGTCCACAACCCTTAATAATCAGATGCCCCAAAATGGAAAATGAGCACTTTGCAAACAAAACTACAATACTAAAGGAAATGTAGAGGAATTAAATCCTAGTAATATACTTAATACATTACTCAAACTTCCACAAAGAAAGGTAAAACTGAACTATTAGAAACCTTTTACAATCATAGAATAGTTAGGGTTGGAAAGGACCTTAAGGTCATATAGTTCCAACCCCTCTGCCATGGGCAGAGACACTTCACACTAAACCATGTCATCCAAGGCTCTGTCCAACCTGGCCTTGAACACTGCCAGGGATGAAGCATTCACAACCTCCCTGGGCAACCAACTCCAGTGCCTCACCACCCTCATCATAAAGAACTTCCTCCTTATATCCAATCTGAACTTCCTCTGTTTAAGTTTTAACCCATTACCCCTTGTCCTATCACTACAGTCGTTAATGAAGAGTCCCTCCCCAGCATCCTTATAGGCCTCCTTCAGATACTGGAAGGCTGCTATGAGGTCTCCATGCAGCCTTCTCTTCTCCTTTTAATTCTTCACACATTATGATATACTTTATATATCGCATTTGCATTTTTATGAGATTGGCTTAAATAACCCAGGAGGCAGCAAAAAAAATCAGAAGCAGTTTTCAGCTAGCTTACAGATTTATAAGCTATTCATGTATCATTTATAAGAAAAAAATCCCAGTACCATATTCATCTTCATGATATCCAAGATAATTTCCTATATTGTAGTTCTACTCTGTAGCTCCAAAATGAGGTCAAATATAGTTTTTTTGTAGCCCCCAAATTAGGTCAAATGTTTTTATACTTACACTGCCTGGTGGACAACTCTGGATTTTTCCAGGAGATACTCTGAAATCTGAGCTCCTACTACAGTGCCACCACAAGTGAATTTCATTTCCAAATACTTTCCAAATCTGCTCGAGTTATCATTGATGATAGTGCCTGCATTCCCAAATGCTTCTACAAGGTTATTCACCTGGAGGATCTTCTCCTGTAGAGTCCTGTTATTAGCCTGGATATGGAAAAGACAATGCTTAAAATTATCAGTAATCATTCAAATACATTCATTCTTGTTTCTTTCCTTTTCGACTTGGTATTGTGAAGTGCGACATCACTAGGGAAGCCATTCCCATGTGAATTGTTTGTAAATACAGGCATGCTTAAATCATGAAACTTGTCAGAATATAGCAATCTGCAGAACTAAGGGCTGGCTGGAAGAGATAACACACATAATGATAATGACAACACCAGAAGTAATCAATTTCTGTGGCCCAGTACTCTGAGATAGCTGGCCTGCTTTTAGGATCCTTGTTAATAACTGCTTACTGCTGCATTGCACCATACCAATAGATCGGATTGCTTGCATCTCACCTGGGACATGCAAAAATGCCATTTTATTTAGAACACTATGTGGTCATTTCCCAGAATGACCATGTTCCGCTGACAGAAATCTGGTTGTGGAAGGAGGTGAAAAGCTAGAAGAGATTTTATTTAGTACAGTTTGGGTGATTTGAAGACACTCAGTTTAACAAAGCCAGACTAAGTTGCATCCCTTACTGCAGTGGGTACTTCACTGCAGAATCCCCAACATATTTCCAAATGACCCTAGTTCAGGAGGGAGGAAGGGGTAGACAGATCTGCATCATGTTCCAATCTGAAGTCACAGAAGTTCTTTGCAAAATGTATTACAGTCTTGCCCCCCTACCAATGCCCTGTCCATATGTTCAGTCAATTATGCCTAAGAGCAAAGCCTTACAGAGAAACCCCTTTTGAAACATACCTTGCCCAGGACAGTGAGCTGCTGAACCAGAAGATGGGCACTTTGTGTCTTGCCAGCTCCACTTTCTCCAGAAATAACAATACACTGAAGAGAACAAGAGCATGACTCTAAGCACACTACATATCTCAATCGAGCAAACGATGTAATTAAGACAACCTCATGTATACCTGGTCAGAGTTGTACGTCACCATGGACTGATAGCCTATGTCAGCAACAGCAAAAATATGAGGAGGGTTGGCAGTCCGTTTGGCTCCAATATACAGTTTGGAATGCTAAGTGTGGGAAAAATGAAAACATTATCAGCTGTCCCTTAACAACCTTTTGTTGTTTTTTTTAAATCACAGTTGCGTTTTATTTTCAGATTAGAGCACAGCATGCTGAGATTACCAACAGTGATGATTATGCTGTGAAACTCAAATTATCACAAGAAAAATTAACACTGCCAGACATCAAGGACCAAATTATAATTTAATTTTGTTTCTTCTTCTCATCGGTTTAGTATTTCTGCATTATATTGATGTCAAAACTTAAGAACTTTTCTGTACCCACAGTATATGATAATTAATAATGCAAAATTCCTGTGTGACCAGATACTCGTATCTGTCGCCTTTTGTATAATGGACAGGCAAATTCACAAAAAGTTAAAATTTTACAGGGTTGCTTTGTAATCTGCCTGATCAATCAAATGGCTATGGCTTCCCCAGTTCTCTTGGGAAGAAATGCCCCCAGCTCCTACCTTCAGCCATTCAGTTTTCCAAGGGATGAGAGGAGTAAGATTCACATGGAAAAATGTACTTATCTTTAGAATTACTACTTCTGAACTAGCTGCTATGGGCAGCTAGCACCTTTACACTCCATGGGGTTTTAGTCAACAAACGTCATGAATTTAAACAAACGTCATACAATTTACCTCATGCAAGAATGAATTTTGAAAGTCACTAAAAGAATAACAATGTAAAAAATCTATTTCTATGCATTGATCAAAATGGACGACTTGCTCAAATATAGCTCTTTGCACTTCAGACATGATATAGACATTATACTGTAGACATAAAGATGTCAGAAATTAAATTTTTTGGAGTTTCTCATTTCTTTGCTGAAACCCAGTATGTGATAAAGATGTATGTCAACATGCACTTGAAGAAGCAACTGTAGGGGTAATTCTGTTTTTCAGAGTGAACTGCTGTAATCTCAAGAATGGTCTTACTCTATACTTAACACAAATGTTCAAACTTCAGTGGAAATCAGTGCTAGTTTAAAAGAACCAAACCTAGATTTTCACACCTGTGAAGAATAAATATCTATGTTGCGAAATGGATTAACAGCAATAAGAATGTCCCCAACATAGGTGTAGATCTGATCCTTGGCATAACTCTTCTGCAACTGCTCTGTTACTGTGTTCTGATGGAGAAAAAACAGGAACATTGAATCACATGAGGAAAAAACCAGTATTATGAAAATGTATGAAATATATATTTACAACAAGTAAGGATGGGGAGGGAAGGTATTAATAGTCAGGAATACAGGTGATCATGATGAAAAGCAAGTAACACTTTCAAACACATTGCCATTCCTAATTTCTTGCATCCAAACTCACTTTGAACAATATATACTTACAGATCCACAACTGGCTGTAAAAAAAATGAGCTAATAAGTAGTGCTGTAACTCGATTAATCACAGGTTTCTGTAAGACAGTCCTGTCTTCATTTCTAACACTACAGCTTCATGTCATTCATTATGCAAGAGCCATATGTTTGAATTCATAACTGCCATTACAACTGGTCTAACATCACTCTCATGATGACACAGATTTGAACTGTTTGGACCTTTCTATATAACAGTCACTCTCTGCTGTGATTGTTCTTTGCTGCTGGAGACCCAATTCTCCCTGAACCAAGAAAAAAAAAAAGAGCTGTAGTGGCACACCCAGTTTCTTGACAATTTTCCTCAGATTCTTCTGCATAGAGCTGGGTATGTAATGTGCCTGATTAGGTTTCCAGTCAAAACAAGACATAGAGCTGGATGAAGAAATTCAAACCAGCCTTTTCTACTGTTTTGAGGTACATGTAAAAATATTTAGGCTGCATCCCCACTGGAACAGAATGACAAGCAGCAGAGGACTGCAGAAGGAATAGTTTTTCCTTCACATCTATCTGTTCACAGTGTTGTGTGCTGCGTTCTGGTTAAAAACACTTAAAACCTGAATTCTCAACAGCTGAAGAGGTTACATTTCCTTTGAAGGAAAACACGAGAAAACCTTGATTTAGCACTGCCTTTATAAACTCTTCCCTTTTTGGTTTTGAATCCTGTTTTGTTTTTGCCTATCACCAGATTCACATTAACACATTGTTTTAAGGGGATCTTCTGCCCTTTTTACAATTATTTCTTGCACTGATAGAAGGTGTCCTGTTTCGCTCTTCTGATGGGCTACCTAAACTGGAAGAAAAGTTTGAATGGAAGAAAAGAGACAGTTTTGAGAAGCTGCCATTCATATATGAAAGAGGTTTTAAACTGGATTTGATTCAGTAAAATGTCACGTAGTCAAATTATGCCTTTAGGTGGAGGCTTCCTGATTATGCTCAACCTCAGAAGAGATAAGATATTCAGATACATTTCTAGCTCATCTGTATTTTTGTGTCTCCTCTTTCACTCAGACTATTTATATGCTACATGCCAAAAGATAAGAAAGTCTCACTAGCATATGGCTACTCTTAATACTAAAAAAAAAAACCGCTTAAATCTCAGCTTTGTGCAGTAGATGAAGTTTGGATTAGCTCTATTACTATCACCTACACTTTAAACTAATACAACCAAACTCTTGGATGATGGAAGATAAGACAATGTGAATTATAGTTTATGCACAGCCCAGCAGAGGAAGAATGGCTGTTTACAACCACTGATGGCCTCTAAGACCTGCAGATAATGTGCTGTAGTGTGGTTCTTCTTTCTGATTTTGAAGCTTCAAGCACAAACACAACAGACTTCCCCCTCCCCTTAAGCATGCTCCCCTGCTCCTAGTGGGATCGTTTTCAAACCTTGACAAAACAGTGAGATCTGTATCAGTAATTTTGTTAAAAGTTCACAGGAAGGCATTGACAGGTCAGAGTGCCAGCTGACATAAATTGATCTCTAAGCATCTCCACACCAAAGTCAGTGAGAACCCAGCCTAGGGCAGTAAGCTAGTTTAAGACCTCCTAAATGTTGAAGCAACAGGGGAGAAGGTGCTTTTCCTGGACCTGAACTAATTTCAGGTTAGCACATCATTGCAGATTAGGTACTTAGCTGTAATAAAATCCAGCAATATAAACCCTGTTAAGGAAATAGTGCTACAATACTGCTCAGCCTTGGGCTGTAACTGCAGAGGGTATTTTACCTTTGAGTTGGAACTATTCCTGCAAAATGGTAAATCTAAAATATTTGGCATAAAATGGTAAAATGCCATTGTTTACACTTACACACTTGACACAAGTGCGACAACATAGCTGAACTTGAAAATCAACAGCACACCATTGTGTTCTAATATGTAATTACCCCCGTCAAGGAAAATGTGAAAAAGGAGATTCTTACCTCATCCAGTACCTCCAAGGTTGCTAAATCATCTACCTCCTCCTGGTTTGAAACTAGTGACTTACTGTAGTTCCCTTTCTTTGTATGAATACGCTCAAATCTAGAAAAGAAAGAGACCAAATTTCCTAATGTAAGGAAACACAGAGCTGATCTTGCATCTGTAACCATCCTGAAAGCAATTAAACAAAAAAATTCTAGCTTTCCATTGTTCTGAATTCAAACCCACAAATATCTGAATGACAGGACAAGATATAACTTCTTAGTGCAGTGCACCTGTAATTCACAACTCAAAATCTATGGTTTGATCACACAGCTGATACTGTGACGAAGTTTTTTGACTGTACAGATCCCTGCTTGATAACACCTGTACACCAGCTTCAAGACTGGAGCTATGAAGCACAGGGGATAAAATAACATATTTTTAAAACATGTAACAGTCAAACTCCGGGACCTGCCTGCAAAAAGAAAAATAACCCAGATAAAAATCATGGATAGGACAAATCCAGGGGTGTATGATGAAATAGTAGGGCAAGGATGATGTAGACAAAGCACCCAGGATGGAAACACTTCTAGCTCAGCAATGACAAAGATATAAAACCTGGCTGAGGTGACTGACCACACTGTAGAGCAAAGTGCTACAGAAGCCCATATATGTGAAATACATCCTGACCAAAAAGAATTTTCTCGGGCTCTACTGGAAAAAAAAAATCATAAAAAATAAGCAAACAAAATTTTAACCCTTTTTCTTATCACAGTTAAATTTCATTTAAGTTTTTGTTTTAAAGTGAAATTTCTTTTCTCTTTTAATCAAGCCAAAGAAAACTTTATGCAGTCTTATAGAAATTGGCAAGAAAATTCCTAGGGACTGGGATTAGTCTCTATCCAAGAGTAAAGGCATTGCTAATCAAAGCGAAAGCAGCAGAAAATGCAAGGTTTACAATTCACATTAGTTATGCTTTATGAGATGGGTAAAATCAGAGAAAGAGAAACTGGATAAGTAACAGCAAACTGAATCCAGCTGAGATGTGCAATATGGCACAAGCACAGAAAGACAATCAAGTAAATTTGATCTCCTTATATGACCTCATTCCCCTTAATACTACTAGGAAGGCACTTCTTAAACACATGGAACATACACCTTGGCAAACTGAGACAGCAGGAAAACTGTGTTGTGTGAAACACACTCACTTTTTACCTTGATTCCAGACAAAATCCTTTACTTAATTATGACATTTGGATATATGGCATGAGTAGAAGCGTGTTTTCTACCCAGGCAAGTACTTTACTGTACAGTGAACACAGGACAGCAGGAAGAGGGCAGCTGCACCAAGATGAGGTAGAACGAATGAACTTCTGGGGAAAGCTGAGAGACTTCTGAACTCCTATGTTTTTTGAAGATTTACTGCAGAGTTTAATGGGCTGCACACATTCCATGAACACCACCTGCTTCACAGGTGCTGCTTCAGGTCACGCAGGCTATACAGAGATGTGGGATGCGGCTTCAGAAAGTCAAGCAGGAACCCACTTGGCATCAGCTACTGATTGCCAGGACTGAAAACAGGCTAGAATAGGCAAATGATGCCCTCACAAACTGTGAGTGCGATCAAGACCTGAATGATGGAACTGCAGGCATGAATGCACTTCATCTAGCACTTCAATTTCTCTTGTCTCTAGCTATTGTTCATGAGGGTACCAGAACAGCCTATCCTAATACACATGCCAGTAATAGTGCAGTTGACTCCTCACTTATGCAGATGCCAGCTACCACTGGAGTCTTTCCCTTATCTATAATGCAAAGGCAGGAGTTTCACACCACAGCTGACTAATTCTGCAACCTTAACATCAAGACATAAACAGAAGACTTTATTATAAGAGCTAGCATAGCCTCTGTGCCAATGTCGCAGCCCAAAATCCAGTGTGGAGGCAAAGTCATGAGGAAGCACAATGAACAGTATGGATCAACAGGATCTACATCACCCTGGTGGAAGAGAGGAACCAATTCCTGACAGTTTTATGCCCAGCTATCTTGCAGACAACTCTCAAAAGGTTTCCTTCCTCCCTCCCTCCCTCCCTCCCTTCCTTTCAGTATTTAGTACAGGCCCCCAGAAGACTAGATACAGTTGTGAGGATGGCAGTGAGGCCCAATTACATGAGGTGAAAAGCAACACATGGTCCTGTTACAACATAAGCAGTGTAGAGACAAAAAGAGACGCAGGAGAAGTGTGTGCCTGTGTGTGGGAAGAAAGACAGCTTTTGCTGCAAGAGGTCCAAAACTGGGCTGTAATCTGGTATGTATTATATTTAAATATAATTGAAGTTGAAGCAGAAAACACACACGAATGCAAGCAAACACATTGAAAGGGATGAGTCTGGTGCAAGGCAATCACAATTCTCCTAGGTCTGACCTCTTATTTCCTTTTCTTTGGAGCCCATTTTTACTGTGACAGCTGTCCTGATAGTACTGTCCTTAAAATAACACTATGAGAATTTTTGGTTGCATGTACACCCAGGTTATATTAAAAAGGATGTGGTAATACTAAGATTTAAATTCACTCTTCAGCTTTGCATGGTCTGCTGCTGCTTGATTTGCATTTACCAGCTGCAGTACAGTATTGTATTCACAAGCCAGATGTACAGGGAAAATCCTACCCTCTCACTGGAAATGTGCCCCCTCTATAGCCCAAGCTCCCATTGACACTTTAACAGTTTCAGTTGAAAATTTAAATTTGGATGGTTGAAACAATTTTTCCTTTGTTCCTGCCTGAAGGTCATTTTGTGTTCAGAAAATGCATCTAACATCAGTAAAACTTTGAGAAAGACCTATCAACATGTACATGAAGGAAAGATGCAGGAAGTGCAGGACTGTATCAAGCTCTGCTGTTCTATTTTTACATTACCAACGGAAAACCCAAAACAAGGCATCTGTCAAGCTATGCTTTACATTTCTGGGGGAATTGTTACACATTGAGTATTTTTTTGTTTGTTTGTTTAAATGTTACTGCCTATCAGTGACAGAGTGATATTTCCCAAGATTTGTTCCAATTACCATTTTTCATTTAATGTAGGAAGCTGACAACTGCCTTGCAAGAAGGGATGGGAATGCTCCAGTCATGGAGACTTCTCTTTTTTCATTTTTTCTTTTAAGGAAACGATCTCTGCTTATGGCAGGGAAGCTTAATTACATAAAATTGATTCTCCTGTAATCCTCTTCAGCTGACATTATGATAACACTAGTGCTTGTTAAACCAGATTTTATTGTCCATTCTCCAGAGTACAGCAGAGCAGCAGATTTGCAGAACACAATATTTTTCTGCTTTGCTGTCAAAGGGCACAGTCCCCTTAAGGGCAGTTATACTGCTTCTCTTGCTAAAACTTCAACCAATCACACCCCCCCCCCCCCATCAATGCTGTTGATATCAATACTGAAATTTCATTATCATCATGCACATAGACATTGTGAAGTGAAATAACTACGTTTCTCTGTTCAGAAATTATTCATTGGAGGCGTCAGGTCTTACAGCCATGCTCAACAACCAATTTAAGCAGCTAAAGACCAGAAACATCATCCCAGTATGGACAAGAAAATGAGTCAAGGCAGCATTGTTTCTTGCCTCCTCCTTCACACCCCCTGCTTATCTTTCAAGATTCGGTTAAATCAAAATGAAGCAACTGCAGCTTTTTCTTCTTCAAATTGTCAGAATGTATTTAAAGGATTTCTGATAGTTCCAAAAATACCATGAAAAGAAAAGTGTGACTCAAGATGCCTCATTGAACTTTCTGCTTAAACTGGCTGGAGACTCATCTATAGACTAAAAAGTGACAGGAAAAAGGCTGGCCTTGGTCTGGGTGTAAAGAAGAAACTAGAAATAATCAGGTTTTCTGCAATGTGCAGGTGGGAACAGCTGTACACCTCCCAGTAGTTATAAAGAACATTAAAAGTGACAAACAGAAAAAACCAAACAAAAGCAACACAGAGAAACCTGTACAGGGGCTGTCACTGCTGGTGATTCTATTTCTCTGGAGGCTGCACAGAACAATACAGATTTAAAATCAAAATTTTGTCTTCAGCAGGTGTATCTGGTGGGATATGCTTAAATAAAACTGTAGTCTTACGTCAATACAAAATCTGCACCTGAATTTAGAAAAGTGTATTGATATGACTCCAGCTGTATGTGCACAATGCTCTGCAGGAAAACCTGTGCTCCCTCTATGTTTAAATGATTGGACAGCACTGGCTGCAGACTGAGGGAGCTGTGCTCAAGCTTATGCAATGCTGCTGAGAGCACAGTGCTGCCCAGCAGAGCTACAGGGCTTTTGATTCATAGGGGGTCCCTGTCCGGCCAACTAGGTCATGTCCTGCTCTGCACAATCTGTTTGCCAAAGCCCACGCTGGTTTACCATGCCCTCCAAAAGCAGATTATTGGTCTTTCATAATCTTCATAATAGTCTCAAGGGATGGCTGTATCCCTGACAATTTTCAGGGAAAAATATGTGTTCTCAACTGAGCAAATAGATCTCTAAAAGGACTCTTTAGGATTAGTCCTTTATTGCCATCATGAGTCAGGTCCATGCTCTATGGTCAGAACCATACTGACAAGATGAAGGTGAAGGTCCAAATGCAAGTGATGCCTGGTGAGTTTTCCCACCTTCAGGAGAAATGACAGGAGGACTGACACAACAGTAAAGTAGCAGTTGTGGAGCTTTACTCCCAGGGAGGCCTGAATGTAGGAGTAACTTCTCTCTCCTGTTTTGCTCCAGCAAGTAAACTATTCGTCATTCAGGCATTGCTGCTGTCCACTGTATTGCATGGAAGGAGATTCTTATTCTGCTGTAGAGATGCGTATTAAGTAGAAGCATGGGACTGGAGGCTATGTTGCCAGAAACTCTTTATTGCTTTTGCCGCCGAAAAGCAGTTTGCAGCATAGCTGTCCTACAAAGCCCACACTGAATTACAGTGAGACGAAGAAGTGGCTTGAAGTGCTGAAGGACTGGTCTGGATCTCTGAACCCTCATGTTTAAGGCTCTACTCGGATACACATTTTATCTGGAGACCTTGACCAAGACAGCACTGGACTCTGTGTGAGCTGTCTTACCCTGCTCCTCACGCTGCATTAGTCAAGCTAGTGTGGTGATTTCTCCTTAGCTAATATCTGCCCTGCAGATTTGGGCTTAAAGGATTGCTGTCAGCTGCTTTCCACTTGCAGAATGACTCAGAGAGATAGAAATAGAAAGAGAGAACACCCAGAAAATAAGCGACACAAGTCTCTGCAATCACGGAAAGTCATGGAAAGAAACTGTAGGGTATTCCATGCTTTTAACAGGGGAGAATAAATTCACCACCACCTTTGTGCATGTTGTACATTTAACTTCTACAAACTTAACCTCCCTGAACTTTCCAAATAGTTAAATAGAGCAACTGTTTTGCATCCTGTCACTAGATTTTAGTGGTATCCCTGCACGACCAATACAGAAGTACAAAATCTTAGGAAAGTAATTCAGCTTACCCCAAAGCCCTTGGAATCACTTTGCAGTAGCATGGGTCTCTTTCCTATGTTTACTTAGAGGATATACAACAATGAGGCTCTTAACCTGGGGACCAGAGTCATTCGCTGAAATCTAAGTGCAGTGAATATCCCTTGCTTATACAGCTCATTCTGGAATGAGTCATAATTCCCAGGAAATACACACTGTACTAATCATTGCACATTTCTGCAGAGATTATTGTAAAAGCAGTCAAGATTAAGACAGCCAAACAACTCCAGATAAAAGTCGTACAAGCCTGACTGTCAGGTGTAGATGTGACAGTTCCGAAGGACATTTCAAAGACAGCTATTTCTGTTGCAAAGTAAAACTCTTTACAATGCAGTTCTTTTCCTCTCATTTGCCCTAGCAAGAAGTGGGTTTTTTTAGAGCAGTTTGGGGGTATATGCTGCAGCACTCATTTCTAATAATCATTTTCATCACTAATTATAAATTCTAACAGCTATAATGTGACTTACAAGAATATAAGTATGTGACTGAAGGATTTGCTAAAAGTGAGGGGAAACATAAGGTGAATGTCAAGGCTCAAATGAGGTTATTGTTTGTTCATTAGAGAATTTGTCTTATTTTTGTTAAAGATTGTGCAATAAATTCCATTATCACGCCTTTTGTGTCACTATCAACATAGAAAAGAATTGGAATATAGTGTGTAAAGAGCTAGGTGGTCCTGAGGACTGGAGTAACAGATATGGGATGAAGTTTATTTGTATAAAATCTCAGGATCATACTACTAGGTTGTGACAGAATGTTTTCTATTAGTTGAAAGTTCATCAATTTGAAAAGACCAAAGGAAAAGTAGCATCAAGTTCATTATGAGTAATGAACCTCCCTGAAAAGAGGCAAATGCCATGCCGTGAGTTGCACAAAGAAAAAGGCTTTTCTTGCCATAGCCATGACAAAGTCAACCCCTGCAGAAGCCCAAGGCCTTTATCCTGAATTTGGCTCTCCTCACCTAGGATTCACAGTTCAGTGAGAACCCAAATACTAAACAAAGCCCCACAATTGCACTCAGGATGCAACTCTGCCTGCTTCACTTACTTCCTAACATTAATTTATCTCCTTCAGCTTACTTCATCATTCCAAACAGCAAATTTTAGAGATGTTTCAGTTAAGATGGTATTAGAAAATGTTAATGTATCAACGGATATTTTCTCATGCTCACAGTATCACAGTATCACAGTATGTTAGAGATTGGAAGGGACTTCAAAAGATCATCTAGTCCAATCCCCCTGCCGGAGCAGGAACACCTAGATAAGGTTACACAGGAACGTGTCCAGGCGGGTTTTGAATGTCTCCAGAGAAGGAGACATTCAGTGCTCTTGGCATTGTAATTTCAATGTGAGATCTGAATTAGAAAAGGTTAAGTTGCAAACAGATATTCTTAGCGTGAAGAAGTGATGACTTCAGAGAAAAAATGTATTGCATTCTCTCAAAGTAAAAAAGTGGAATTTGTAATGAAGCTCATTGCTAGTATACATGCGTTTTTTGAGCCTCAAGTATCAGAAGATGAGCTAGTGGTGTAAGACTGTTCAGAGGCTACTGAAAAAACAGTACAGTCTTCCATCACCCACATTAAGTCTTGAGCAGGTCTATGGCGTACTGCCCTTTAAGTTGATGTTTCTGGTTATTCAGGAGGTCAGTGGGCTCTGTTGCTCTTGCTAGGTGTTTAGAAAGGATACAGAACCGAAAACTAGGTTCCTCTTCACTGGAATAACAATAATAGGAAGGTCCAGAGAGCCCAGTGCAATGTCCTAATGACTCAGTGACTCATCAGGGATAGAAAATACCTCAGGAACACTGGTGCTAATGGTGTGATTGTAGGGTGGCTTCCCTCTGTGCCTAGAGAACACACACTCTTCTTGAGCAGTCATAGTGCTCAAAGATTGGATCAGAAGACCTGGTCTTCTGCAAAAACTTCTGAGACTGTGACATAACCTAACAGGATCCCTTCTTTTCGGACTATATACACTGCACTTTCAGCAAACAGCAAGATACGGTCAAAAGTGCATCAACAGACAACCACTGAAGAAGGCAGTCAGAATCAAATTATACCTCAGCATGCTGGGCAAAGAGGGTAACGTGATTTTGAGCACAGACAGGAAGATGCAGTGGCTGGACCTCAGCTATTAACTTCCAGGCATTTTTCTTTTTCTCCTTTTGAAATACAAAACTTTTATTAATAAAGCTGAATTTGAAGAGGAGAGGAAACATGTACTGAGACAATAACTGGATTGCTTCGTTACAGCCTTAAGTCAATATTACCAAATTTCTTGAGTTTATACGCCATGCCCGTTTATCCAACACGACACAGGTAGGAGATTTCTTCCCTCAGTGGAAGGAAGAGTTTTTTAATGCCTTAAACTACTTGCCTTCCGGTGCCAAAAAGCAGCAGAGCTTCAAATTATGGACTGAGAGCGTCAGTTGGAGACCAGGAGGGAGCTTTACAAGGAAAGTTGCCAGCAACTGGTGAAAGTTCAGGAATTTCACAAAAGGGCCCTATAGTGCCAGTGTAAAAACAGTCCCATAACCAAATAATCGAGAAAAAGAAAAAAGCCAGAAGGTTTCAAGATGAGCCTCTTCCAGGTGACTTGCCACTACACAGCCTACGCCTTGACTCTGGATCGGATTTACATGCTACTTTTGTACACGCTCTGCTTTTGACACAATTTACTCTGTGCAGATTGAAGGCCAGAAGATACACGTCATTAATATTTAAAGACTTTAAAAAAAGTATGACCACTGAATTCAAAGATCTTTGTATAACCCTTTTATCATGCAGAAAGAACAAATGCCATTCTCCTTTACAGGACTGGAATTCTAATTTCTTATAAAGTAAAATAATGTACATATTTTACTAGTTTCAGCTACTTGAAAATAATATCTACTTTTCTTGCTTTTACAGGGATAGTAACAGATATAAAGGTGGGTACTCTTACTGTTTCTAGGAGACAACTAGTCATTTGCTGCATGCACTGCTATGAAAGACCATCTTCCAGCAAATGTAGACAATAAACATGTTACAGCTGAAGTGACTGTAGGTACAGTGACTGTAAAATGTGATTTTTACTTCCAGTCTTTCATACTGCCTTCACTGATCTCATGTATGGAAAGATTTGGTTAAATTAGTGCAAATGAGATTTATATTAGTATCAGCCTGTTATGAAGTATGGATCTAGCTATTAGTTTAACTGTGCCATTTAAATCGGTTAAATAACTAGATCTTTTACACAGTTTCAGATAACATATTCCTATTATTTTCAGAGAGAAAATTCCACCTTTCTTTGGGAAGATTTATGTAGAAATTATACTTGATCAACTGTAAAAACATGGGTAACTTCATCACATGGTAATACCTTCCCTTAAACTGGTTCATGTGAAGAGTGAATAAAACACAATCTAAATAGGATGGGGGAAGTACCAATAGATCATCCTGTTTCTATGCCATGTGACTACTCTGTGTGCATGGAAATTGGGCCACTTTATGCATGCATTGTATAGGAAAAGAAAGTTCATGCAATTTGCCTTATGCAGCATTTACATAGGAAAAAAAAAAAAGAAAGGATTTTGGAAAAAAGTATAGGACTTGACAGAAAACAAATGTATAAGTTCTACAGAATTGGTAAAAAAGCTCATGACAATTGACTTACAAGCCTGTTTTTTAAAAATCAGTTAAACTTTGAAAGGACCAGTGTCACAAGTGTTATCACAATTCAGTAACAGTGTTTTGGACTAATTTTACCAACATACCATTTTCCTATGTTTCATAAATTAATACTATTAAAAGTCTGGAGCTCGTTGCTGTTTTAATGCTCAGCACTGACATCTAATAAGCTTATTTCTATTCCAGAATCTTTCTGGATTAAGGAAGCATCAAGTCTGCATATACAAATACAGTCTGAAGCTTAAATTTAAGTCAACTGCATAGCTTTTCTCCAAAATGCCAGAAAAGCTAAAGTACTACTCATCCCACATACATTTAAGGTCCAAGGAAACTTGAAAATTATAAATTATTAAAAACTATATTTTTTATTAGCTTTAAAGCATTGAATAAATAGAAAAAAAATCCACAGTTAAAACTGAAGACTGCTGTATATATTGTTACTACAAATATGTCTGAAAGGAAATGTGGCAGATTTCAGTAAGCTTTTTCCATACATGGTAATGCCAAAATGTCTTTTAAATTTTATGTTCCATTTAAAAGAAAAGAAAAATTGTCATGCTTTACCGTGAACCACAGGAGCAGTCACACCAGTAGTACATCAATACTAATCTGCTACATTTCACATCTGACACACTATTTCAGTGTACTGAATTGGGTTTTTTTAAATTGTAAAATTGAGCCAAGCCATTCTCAATTGTTTCAGATGAAAGCCATCAGGTCCTAAGTGATTTATTCAGAATTGCTATTCTTATATACCAGTGGAAGAAAGAAAATATCTATACAATAAGACACAGTATTTGAACTTGCAATTTCATTCAGTCAGTGGTATCCAATTGTTGCAGGAACCTTACTAGTTATTTTTAGCTTCCTTGCTTAAACTGAACATTAGCTGAACATGTAAATGTAAGAAAATGCCAAACACAATTTCACCTAACCTTAGGTTTCTGAATGCTAAGATCCTAATCTGCATCTTGAGTCAGAGGAGAAAGGAAAGGCATTTCTAAAGACTGTTTCATCCTACATGTGAATCGTAATCCCCCTCTTGCCATTGGCTCTATAGGGGAACCAAAAGATTAAGCTGCTTGTTTTTTGGCCAGCCACAGTTATGACAGGTGAATCTTTCCCTGAGTGCTAGCTGCTCCGAAACAGTGAAAGTATCAAAATTGTCCCACCTGGTCTACTTTTTTAGCTACTTTTACCTTGCCTTTTCAGTTACTCCCATTTGTTGATGAACGTCAATAAATTCCATGAGTTGTCTTTGTAGCACGTTTTCTTTTCCTTCAATTTGCTTAATAAAATCATGCTGCAAAAGACTAGATACTGTTGGACGCTTCTCATAATCTTTAGTCAAGCACCTGTGCTGGCAGAAAAAACACATCATTGTTGAGGGATTGCTGTTCAGTTTTGAAATGCTTGCCTGTAGTTTACTCATGCCTCCATGATAAATATATCCATCTTAATCACAAAAGTTCTATATTGAAAATTGTTTTCACCAAACTGATGACCCCAAGATGTTAAATTACTGTATTTTAAAACTAAATAGTCTGTAAGAAAAACAGAAACATCAAGTGTGTTAACATATTATTTCACGTTTTAAATCTGGACTCTCACTTGAAAGCCAAACTGGATTTACAAGGGTTTTTAAGGACAAGTATTAGTAGCAACAGATTTCCATAGTGAATACAAAGGTATTTTACATATGACATTTACACATGTTTCATATTCAGCTACTGTGGTCTCAGCTGTTACTCACTTGTTAATGAAGTCATTGAATTCAGGTGACCACAGTTCAGGTTGTTGTAGTGTTGGAGGAGGATTCCTGCAAAGGACGATAAGTTAATAAGCTGCTCACTTGACAAAAACAATGTATGAAGGCAGGCTGAGTAACAAGGTTTAGAAGGCCACTGAAAAAGATACTGATTTTGACTGGTAAAAAGAGCATGCGTATATGACACACTACCTTACTGGTTCTCCTACTTTCCATAACTAACAAGGAGAAATAGCATAGAGATGATCTGTCAAGCATAGCCAAGAATCACTGTAATTTTTTCAGTCAAATCAATTATCGGAAGTGAAACTAACAACACATTAATCACTATTCACTTGTAATGGCAAGTTTCTCTTTACGAGCCTGAAACAATATACCTTCTTAAGAGACTTTTTACAAAGAAATTCTATTTTAGGTTTTCCCAGAAGGACTGAATTAATTAACTTTCTGAACAAAGTGTCAGAAGAAATTAGCTCTTTATTAACTATTTCTCATCGATCAGAAATTAATCAGAAGCCAAAAAAAAGGCCTAATTGATACTACTTTCTTTTTTCTCTTACAGCTGTTTACCTTAGGCGTTAACTTGGTACAAATTGTTTTAACAGCCTCCCATTCAAACAGAGGACCAAGTATAGACACAAAGACAAAAGGAATACCTATAGACAAGGTGACTTTTGTGTATTTTCATTCAATCATCATAACTGTTTTTCTTACTCTGTCACGTTCAGGTTGTCCTTAATGAAATGAAAGGGTTTTGATCTTACATTTGCTCGAGGGCAAGAAGGTACCCAGTACTTGTAAGGGTATAATCAAATGGTTTTTGAAGGCCCTGCTGAAATGACTGACCACAGCAGTTTGTAACTACTTGTCCCATAGGAAGAAAAGGTAAGAAGAGCATTCATGTTCTGCTTCAGTGCCAAGTCAGCCAAGATTTCTTAAACCTGAAGAAAATTTATACTATCTGGGTGACTTCACTGGGAAGGACTTAAAGCACTCATGTAGACTATGCGGTTTCAACGGTTTTGGCACTTCTCCAACTAGAATGAAATCCACAAACTGCTGTATGATCCTTCCCTACTGGCTTTGAGATAGATGTTTCCTGAAATGCTGTAAGTGGCAATTTGGGTACTTTTACCTCCAGCTTCAAAGAAAACATGTAAGAAGTTTGCTACTTGCAGTGCCCAAGGACAGCAACATTGGACCTGCTAGGCGCAGCACAAACTAATGAAAAGTGGCAGCCTAAATGTGTGCGAGTGGTGGAAGAACACTTTGTTTCAAAGGACATGAGATAACTCTTGAGGACAGGTATGAAGCTTGTTCACCACAGAGGCATGCTCAGACTCTGTATTTCTATCATAAATCATTCTTTATGACAAAATATACATGACTCTGCATGCTAAGTCCTGTGCTCATGTATCTTGGGCAGCAGTCCACACATGAGAAGACCTTGTGGCTTTTTCTCAAATGTAGTCACAGTCAGCTCTGAACTTCTCAATGTGTGCACATGGCTGAAGCAGAGCCTGCAGAAAACATAGCTGGGCAAAGTACTTCTAACCTCCTCCCCTAGTACAAATAATACAAAGAAACTCTACGCACAAACTTACACAGTCTAAGTTCAAAGAAAGTATTAGTTAAGGAAAAAGCTCTGTCTAACCTGGCAGAAATAAGTACATCAAGATATTACCTTGGTATTTTGAAGAGTGCCCTCATAGGGTGTAAATCAGCAAGGGGTGGATCTCCATCTCCCAGCTCTATTGCAGTAATACCCAGCGACCATGCATCACATCTGGCATCATAGGAACTATCTAGCTGCTGCTCACAGGCAATCACCTATTGGAGTAAAAGACTTGAATGATCATTGTATGTCCAAATTTAGGAGTACATCCACAGCTGGAGAAATCTCTTACTGGATTGAGATGCTCAGTGAAATCCATAGACTTGCATGCATCCAGCAACCTAAGGCATCCTAATGCTGAAAAAAAGCAATGCTTAAACTAAAGAAAACAGGTGCCCGTGAACACCAGATTCTCTGACTAGATGTTCCCACACCAGACAAAGGGGTGCAACTCCTTGGCCTTTTCAGCTGAAAGTGGTAAACTACGTCCCACGCTTAGGGAAGCAGAAACTAACTCAGCAATGCTAAACTCTTTTCTACAAATCATTCCTGCAAAATAACAAATGGAGATATACTGCTCTCTCTATGAAGTGAAACAAGTAGGAACTTCTGCTGAAGTTGAATTCATTGTCTCCTACAGGGTCCTTGTTCAGCCAAATCAGCCAATTTCAAGATTAAGCTATTTTTTCAACAATGCATTTGCCACTGGATTATAGCAAATGGATTTGATTTCATGTATATTTCAGCTTACCCACAATGATGAATGAATCTAGAATTTTTCATGCCATTAGCTACGGGTCTAAACCAACATGAATGTTTCTAGCTACATGGGTAGACCAACGTTTATGAATAGAGTGTGTTTATAAAAATGTGTATAAACAGAGTAGTTTCATGTGCATATACATGTGTGTGTTGTGTGTGCATAAATACTGCAAGTGCATAGGCTTATTTATAACGAAATATCTTTCTTGACTCAGCTTAAGATGTATCTTTGTATGCTTCAATTTCAGACCAGAAAAACCTCCAAATTTTGTAGTATCTTATGAATATTATATGTATACATATACACATGAATATATATATATACACACACTATTATAGTACTTCTTATTCATTCATAATAAACTCTTCCATTTCTTGCTGTCAGCTATGGATATACAGCATTAAAAACTTTCCAGGTATAGAAATCAAAAGATAAAAGCTATAATGTATTAAAAAATTACCACCCTGGGCTCCTTCCATCCACGGGTATATGACATACCTACAGTTTCAGAGCTGGGAGGGCTGAAAAGGATTAATGGTAGTAACTCTCTCCTCTTTAAGATTTTAATAAACAATTTAACATCTTGCTCTCTGGTTTTAACCTTGTAGTTTCAAAAATAAACCCAATTTTAACTTAATCCCTGCAAACATGTAAGAAAAAAAAGTTGAAAACACTTTTTTAAAGGACACTGATATTTCATCTGGGGAACAGACCAGCGGTCAGGAAGAAAGACAAAGAGCAAGCAGAAATACAGAATGCAACACTTCAAATACCAGTGACAGAATGTTTTGAAACATGAATCTAACCTCTGGAGCCATCCAGAACGGGGTGCCCACGGAGGTGTTCCGACGGAGGCGAGTGCTCGTCAGCTGTGCAGACACACCTGGAAGAATGAAGGGAAGCCATAATCAGAGCAACTGCTGTTTCCATCCAAGACAGCCCTTCTGAGTGTTGACATCCTTGCCTTCATGCTATGACTTCCTCTACAGGCAAATCTCAGATACATCTGTCTGGCCAAGTCCTCAAAGGTACTCAGCACTTCATCTGAAGTTCTCCACATCTTTCGTTTCCAGTGACTTGAGTAGGACTGGGGTTTAGCCCCAGTGATCACTTCATTAGTAATCTGATTTATATATTTTGACTGGCTAATTACAATTTTCCTGTATCCTGTTTTAGGAGAGCAGTAGAGCACTTTAGGGAAAAGAAAAAAATAAAAAGAGTTCTGTACCTTGCACATATTTATTTTTTCTTTTAACGCTCAGTACTGATATTAGACCTCAGTTTCATTATAAATACATTTTAGGTTGAACACTGTAAAGGATACTTATCCTCATCTCTTAGTGGATCTGCCATGAAAAAGAAACAATAAAACCTGAAAGATCCTTACAAAACCAGAAGTCTCTCCATGTTCAAAGCACACCCTCAAAGCAACAACAAATGCCTGCAAATCAGCTTTGTAACATGAGCTGTAGTTCAGAGGAATTAACTATTTCAGGCCAAGAGCTAGAATGTGAACTCTGAGGTATGAAGATTACTTACAGTTTTAAATTAAAAGACACTGAAATATTAGGAATTCAAGTGGGATACAGTACACTTCTGACCAACCTCCCACCAATTTCCTTCCTTACAAAACAAGTTCATATTGGTTGAAAATACCTCTAGTAGCATGCAAAGGAAAGAGCACAACACAGAGAAAAACAACCTCTCAGCTAGCATCTCCTGGACTATTGTGGATTAATGAGTCAACTGTGAGGTCCACACATGGAGAAAAACTCCCACTCCACTAGCAAGTTCCAAACTGTTATGGATTTGAGTAACAGCCAACTGTGAGGTCCACCACAGGCACAGTCTGAAGTGCCAATATAATGGATGGCAAGAGAGGTGCTGAGTTCTACACTTCTTCCAACGTCTAAGACTGACACTGAAGCTCACTTAATTCGCCTTCATACGCATATCTGCCTCCTCTTCAAAAAAGTAGAAAGACTGAGTTTCACTCTGTGAGTGCCATTTCATTTTTCTGAAACCTGTGAAGCTCCAGAGAGCACCACTGGCTAGTTTCAGCTCTGTATTGTCTGGTTTGAACGTGGGTGATCATACCTTCCTGCAAATTCTGCTGATGTTTCTTAAAAGGAACAATTCACAGTAACTGCCTACTGGAAATACTAACTACATTTCTGTCTAGGCAGAATTTGATTGGTTTGGGTTTTTTAAAGTAGCGGTCAAGAAATCATAAAGGGCTTGATCTGTTTTTCACTCTAAAGATATGTCTTCAGCTCTGATTGACAAAAAATATCTGCATTTGCCTGTCACAGAAATTTATATAACTGCTGAAATGTATATAACAGCAAGAAAGATCCTGCCTGTTCCTTTGAGACAAACAAAACCATTGCTTTTATGGTTGCCTCACTCTAGTTTACTTCAGGCTTGAGAAAGTAGAATCTCTTTATCTCTCCCTGCATGCAGAAGGACCAATACACAGTGTTTACACCTTGGAAAGTAGGTCAGTCTTAGCACAATGTCCATCAGTCGTACTTCAGCTCAGCTAAGCATGGCTTTGTTTTTGGCACCTCAAGGAGTTGTCCGAGGTCCAGCTTCCGGCTGGTTGTTTTGAGCTGCGGCTGTTCCAAGCCCTCAGCAAAACACATCATTCAGAAAGCAAGGAGTAAGCACACATCAACACACATCTGTCACTGTTGCAGAGATGCCAACAGATATCATTACATGATCCTCGTTTTTGAAGGGAAAGGAAGCTACTCTTCCCTCTCTCTTTCTACATGTTGTGGGAGTCCCCTGTGCTAAGGCCTTTTTTGTAGTCTTGGACAAGGAAACAGGATTCAGATCTGCAGGCAAAGAATTCTTTATGAATCCATTTTCAGATATTCTAAATAATCACGACTTTCTGTAGAGATAAAGAACAAAATATGAAAGGAACATTAATGTGCACATTCTTCTCTGTCTGTGCATTGTTGCTTTTTTTCTCTTTGAACTGTAATTATTAAACCGAAGGATTTTTTCCTCCTCCCCCCTTTTTTACTTCAATAAAAAGATGATTTAATTTAAATTGTTCACCACTACCTTCTTCAGGCTCTTGAGTTTTTTTTGTCTGCTTTTTGTTTGTTTTGGGTTCTATCATTTTGCTCCTAGCAGTAAAGTGGCATTTCAGATTATGGAGCCTAGGTTTTATGACAAATGATATTTCCTTAGGCTTTTTCTGTGTATAGAGGAAATATGATGTAATTCCACACTTAGTAACATTTCTTCCAGCATTTCAGTAACCAGTCAAGCATGTAGCTGGCCAGCTTTTTTTAACTTGTGTATTTTCTAAAAAACCCATCTTGCTCCTTCCCCTTCCCCTTCACTATTGCTTTGCTGCAAAATGAGTCAAATATTCTCCTAAGGAAACCCAAAAATATGTTATAAAAGACTGTTTTATCACACACAAATGGTAAATCTTATGAAAGTGAAAAGCTTAATGAATAAATGCATTATTAGTACCAATGCAGACCATACCCCAAAGAAAATATTGTTTTCCCCCTCTTTTTTTTTTTTTTTAAGCATTAGTTTACTAATAAAACCTAGAAATTAGCAGATTTACACCATGAATATTATTCAAGATTTTCATTGGAAAAACTGGCATACTGGAATAACATTAAAGTAAAGCCACCTACTTCTGACCTTAGTACCCAGTAAAAGCAAACCAGTGCAGAAATGAGCTCCCTATTATTAGGAAAGATTTGTCTCATAGTAGCATCCAACCTGAGCAGACACTGTTCTGATCTAAATTGGGAGGCTGTATAACATCATTTTATGGTTATGTCCTGTGACAGAAGTATGCACATTTTACTGGTTGATGCTAAAGGGGGAATGGTGAGCCCTAGCAAATTCTACTAAATTCACATTCAGCAGACAGTGGCTGCATTATCAACGTGCTAGCCACTGCCTTTATACATAAAAACACAGACCCTACCCCAAAAGACTTGCATTTTAGCTATTACATTCCTCTGGATACCTCTTCCATAACCTGTCTTCATTTGTCCCTTCAGTGTCCACTTCCCAACCAAAACATCCTCTTTGTGACCTTCCTTGGATTAAGAACCTGCAACCCAACCATTCCTCAAACTAGACTCTGGACCAAAAACTGTTCCACTGTTAATCCTGCAGATCTAAACAGCCTGAAATGCTTTGAAATATTTCCCAATATTTTTTTCATCTCCCAGAGAAACAGATGTAAAGCAGCACCAGCATCTTACACTGCATTCCCCATAAGCTTGCTAACAGATAGATTTTGGCATTCCTGTTCCATGTTGTTTGCTGCAAAAAGAGCCCTCTCCTTCTTTGCCTCTCTTACAATGGTGTGAAGACAATCCCCCATAAATGACTCAACTTCATCTTTTTACTATATCTGGAGACAACAGGTTCCAACGGTTTAAGGTGTTCCTTTAGCACCCTAAGCTTCACTTTAAGAAGCCACAATTCTTGTCAGGAAGCAGAGAGGGAAGTAGCTACTTCCCACGGAACAATGGTGGTATAATAACTACTCTGTAATTGCTGTTATCCTTGACACTGTCTCATTTCTTTGTTTGCTTCTTTCAGGTTGTATTGGTGTAATGGTACATATATAGACAGGATAACTTCAGACAGATCAGCTGAAATGCATGCAAAATGCTAAAAACATGATACACATAATTCCGTCAAAATCCACGACAAAAGACAACAGAGAAAGAACAAGATTAAAACACAGCAATTGTGATAGTCTAAATGGCAAACATCAAAACACACCAGGTTTTAACTGTATTGCACTTGTGGCAGCATCCCCACTAAGACTGTAAAGGGAGACCAGAATGCTGATCCCAGCTTTATTTACTTGGCATGGATAGAAAGCGTAAAGGTATTTAATAGAAAATGTTACTAACAGGCCATAAGGATACAAGTGCTTTAAAACATTTTTGAAACAATGTCAATGTTCAGAATGTCTTACAGACAATCAACTGACCCAAAAACCAAGCTTTTAAACAAAAAATAGCACAATACTGTTTCTTTGGGTGAGCTTTTGACAGAAAAAGACGCATGAGAGCTCAGTGATAAGGGCTCAAATCTAGAACTAAAATGAGGTTCTGACCAATAAGATGGAACTAAAAATATAGGAAACAAAGTTGAAATGAGGCGCAAAAAAAAATTAGAATTTTCAGCAGTATTTTATGTTGAAAGGTGTGTGTTATGTCATGTTATGATGAGGCATTACTTCCTTTTCATAAATCCACACTGCCTACTCAAAATCACCTTCTTGTCCTTCATATGTTTAGAAATGATTTTCAGGATTATTTGCTCCATCACCTTCCCAGGAATCAAAGTGGGAGTGATGAACCTGTGGTTCTCTGAATCCTCCTTCTTGCTTTTCTTGAATATAAGAGTGACAATTGCTTCCTTCCAGGCCTCAGGAACCCACTCAGTCTCCAAGATCTTTCAAGGATTATCCAGAGTGGCCTTGAAATGACATGGGCCAACTCCCTCAGCACTCCTGGGTGCATCCCATCACGTTCCATGGACTTGTGTATGTCCAATTAATTTAAATTCTCCCTAACCTAATCCTCTGCTACCAAGGGTAATTTTGCCTTAGTTCAGACTTTCCCACTGGTCTCACAGATCTGGGATTACTGAAGGCCAGTCTAACAACTAAAGACCATGGTAAAGAAGGAAGAGTGCCTCTGCTTTTTATCACCACATCCCTGTCTTCGTGTGTTATTTTAATGCATGTAGTGTGCTAATGACAAAAACTAAAGTATCCCACTCAAAAAAAACATGCACCGCAGATGCAATTTTAAACATATCCAAAAAGTCACCAAGTGGACCTTTAAAACTCCAGGAAGATCAAAAGCTTAGTACATAAGAAGACCATGTATATGAGCTGCCTGGAAAATTAAAAATCCGTGGTGATTACTCTAAGCCAAGAGGCATGGAGCAAGAGTGGGATAAAAATTGAGTCTGTAGTATGAAATGTAGTGTGATATAAATAAAAACTAAGGGAATCAAAGTCCAGTGGCTTTCACAGTAAACTCACCACAAAGATTAAAAGCAAAGCAAAGGCATTTTTAGGCATATAAGGAACAAAACGCAAATCCTAAATCAGATACAGAATCATTACAAGTTACATACTGATAATAAAACTGCAAGCAGTGATTTAAAAAAAAAAAAAGTAGAATGCTGCATCTATGAGATACATAATCTTTTTTAAACAAAAGTTTCTAATACAGCTTCTTTCTTTAAGAAACTTGAGAACTTTTTCATAATACAGGAGATTGTCAGGATGTACTCATGCTTCCCTTAGTCTATGATTCTTATTGTACCCTTTCCATGGCCTCCAGTAGAGCAGGTGACCATGGGATGCCCTCCACATGCTCCTGACAATTCAGTGTGGCACCAGGCCAGTGATATTAATCAAATCTTACACTTCAGGGCATCAGCTGATTTCCTGAAAGGGATGCACAGTAGCATTTGTTTTCCTGATGCACAACTGGCCAGATGTATTTAGATAGGAGAAGCAGTCTTCTCTGGAGCCTAAGGGATTTGTGCAGCTACACACAGTCTGCTGAAGATGATCTTGGAGGTCTTTTCTAACCTCACGGATACTACTCCTACGATACGAATACTCAATTATGTTGGTGAGGAGAGTCCTCCTTTTTAAATCCTGCCTTCTTACATGCGAGGTTTCAAACTAACTGACACTTTGAGACCCCAAAAAGATTATTTTTTTGTGTGTATGAATGGGAAAACCTTGGAGATTTTTCTCTTTGTTACATGACACGGTGCTCCTGTTCAGATTATCTGGGTTACTGGCAACATCTGTGCTGATGGACAGAATGTTTAAAATACATAAGGACAGGAATACTTCAGTACAAATGAGTAACTGGTTTCAACTTTCAGGTAAAAATTAATGGATTTTAGTATACACAGATGTGACTCATGAGAAAGCCAACAACAAGCCTTTGCTGGCCAGACAGGGATATTTTCTCACTTCATGTCTCTCTGGCATATGACAACAGCTTTTTGTGTCAAGCTTCTTTAAGGTTTAAGCCATCAGTGACATCTTTATGTGCCTTAGAAGGAAACACTTGAAAGACCAAGTGTACAGCTTATCCTGGATACAGAATTTGGCCACATGATTTCTTTTTTTTTTTTTTTGTGTTATTGAACAGCACAAAGGTTCTCATTCACACATGGCCCATAAAATAAGTTTTTAGGGACTAAGCCTTCAACAAAGAATTAAGCATTCAACAATGAAAATGTTCCACAGCTCAAGCCAATGCAATCCATCTTATCCCTGCTAACCTTAGTTGGAAAAATTTGGAATTATTACTATGATTGGGTTCAAAGCTGCTCAGGAAGAAAGCTTTCTTCAAAGTCTCCTACTTCTGTTGGCTTCTGCCACAGTCCCTTACTAAATGCTTTTTAGAAGCAACGTGTGAATGTGACACTATATGGTATGCAAAAATGACGACACAATAATAGCCTGTTTTTGATCTGAATCAGTGAAGCAGACAGCTTTATTATGATGCATGCTAGAATGACTAAGGCAAATACAAGCCTTGCTATGATTCATTGCTTGAAGTAAGCTAAGGGCAGAAAAAAATATTTTATTTTTAATACTTTCAAATTAAATTATTTTAATTAATTGTTTCATTTTTGCTGAATGATTCAGACAGCATTTTAGCTAATGCAGGGCAAGGAGAAAGAGACGCAATAGAATATTCTGACTACTCCAGAGTAAGTAATCTACAAATCTGGAAAATTACTCAAGGTCATGTTGAGTTCCTCTTCAATGGTTTCTCCTCGCAGGACATGCGAGGCTGGGAACCATGATATATATTAAAAAGGACAGAGATTAAAATGTCCTTCCCCAAAATGTTCCAACAATGCTCCAAACCTGGACCAGTCACAATTGTCTTCTCAACCCATTCACTGAGCACAAGGTGGCTCTAGACTCCCAATCTATTGCAGCCCAAATTGTACTCTGCATTTGCAGCACAGTCCTGTGAGCCTTCTCTCCCTCTGAAGTGCCAGATACCACACAAGGCTTGCTAGATTGATCTGTGATCAGTCAACAGACTGCATCTGTCAAGTCTGTTCACGGCAGGGAGAGTCCATAGCACTGTGTCACAGCAAGGGAACAGTCTATGGTTCCCTCCCCAGCCTCTGTCCTAAGATTTCAGATGCTTTCCCCACATGACCAACAGAAAGCTCCTCATGCACCAGAAAATCAGGAGAGGTGAGCAATTACACAGTGGAACTATTAAGATGCAGTCCTACTATGGGCTCCTTAATTACTTTGAGATTGTCCCTATATTTTGGACATGCTCTATAGCGTGAGTGATTTTACTACTCTTGCTTTGTCATTATATTAGCTGCTGGCACATCTATACTTCAAAAACTCTACCTGCTTAGTACAGTCACAATACTAAGTATTTTGACCTGTATTTCTCTATGGGAATAGACATGAATAGAATGCAATAAAACATAACAAAAACTTCTATGCATCTGAACTTACACTGATCAATTACTACTCATCACTACTAGTAGTAAAGCATCACTAGCATAATTTGTAAGGAAAAGGAATGTTGGCAGAATTATCAAACACTCTTTATAGGAGAAAAAAACCCAAGAAATTTATTTTATGAACTCAACTGAATCATGAAATGAACTTAATATTTTTACTTGTTATCATCTGAATGAAATTATGTAAACATTTTAAAGTAAAAATAGAGTTAATATAAAAATATACTACCAAAAAGAGTGCCATACAATTGGCTTGTTTCAACAAATTGCAATTTGCAATTATAAGAAGGCCATCCAGAACTGCCAGCATTAACATTGCCTTAACTTTGGATGACTTCAAGTAGCTTTAAAAGAAGAATGATAATTCTCTCCATAACAAAATAATAACCCTATTATATTCCAAACACAAAAGCTAACCTGTGACTACCTGCAGTTTCCAAACTACAAGGAAGAAATAGTTCAAGTATTGAACAAAGTAATGTCAGTTTTCAATGTCTAAATAGAGCGGTACTGTACCCCCCCCCCCCATTTATATTAAATGTCTAGTTGACTCAGGCTACTATACATTCACGATAAAACTGTGCTAGCTACATGCAAAGTGTGATATCTGAAACTGCATTTGGAATGCCAAGACAATATTCACATGCAACTTTTACGTCAAATACTTGATGTAAAATAAAAAGCAGAAAAAATGCAAACTGAGCATGGTTGAAGTACAAAAATCACCTTACCTTCACTATATATTCCATTAATGTTACAATCATGTTTTACTTATGCAATCTCTTTATCCACAGTATCAAAGGAACCCTTGAAACCACTATTCTACTAACTATATGCAGAACAGCCTGTAATTTTCCACCATCTGCCAGCAGCAGTGAGATTGCATTACCTTCTTTCCATATCTTCCACTGGAACCTGCTTTACCTACAAAACCCCCTTCGATCTTTCCTATGTATTTCTTATTCAGAGACTAATGATGAAGAGTTTTAGATACCATTAATGAAGAAGAAACTAAAAATAGACAGTGCCAGTCCTTTTCAATATCCCCTTTTCCATAGTGATAGTCACAGGCAAACCGGGGTGGGGGGAATCATGGGAAGTCTTGTGGTTAAAAATTGGCTTGAATTCCAAAGATTTAATGAGTCCTCCAACTTTTTATTTTCATTGTGGGAACTTGAGTATTTCTAGTCTGGCTTCTTGAATATTTCTAATTTCTACTGAGATGTTGAGATGTCTGTCTTGGTTTTTATTTTTCCTATGACTTTTCTTGGTAATCATGTCAACAGTCTAATTACATGTGGCAAGGAAGCGTGTTTTAATTAGGTGCATAGAAGGACATGGCCTTCAGCAAGGCACAATACTGCTGGAAAGCTATGCATTTGCCTAAGTGATGGAGTAAAATCTATACTTACATTTTTTTGTGGGCATTTCCAAGACAACAGCTGCTCGTCATATTTCTAGTCTGTGGCAGCAGGCTTCAGAAGTCCCTTAAGTATGAGCTACTTGTGCCCTTGTTCAAGACTGTCAGCCTACAAGATTAACCCTCAGAAACACAGCTGAAGAGGAATTTTCCATCAGCATTACACTCTCCTGTTTTTAGCTAAAAGAATGACTTGCAACATAACTCTAGATGTTTTAGAGTTTTTAGTGGATAAGTGGTTCTTTCGTCCATGAGTTCCCCACATGCAAGTGTGAAAAGCTCTGGGTTTTAAGCCCTCAGACTCACTGCAATGGCACGGGATCTCAAAAACACATCAAATCTTTCAAAATGAAATGTCACTTGGACTTTTCCAGACCAAAGTTAAAATAATAAAAATAATAAATCTCTTTATCCACAGCTAAGATTCTCCCCTTTCCAAACAGCACATTATTTGACGTCTCAGAATTTCCAAATGGGAATTGTGTCTTAGACTAATATTGTTCAATACACGAAAGGCCCTGTGCAGCATCCTGATTTCAAGAAAAGAAATTGAATTGAGAGGGACTATTCAAAGAAGCTAGTATTTGTCAGCATAAGCAGACGCTATACACTTGGCTCCCTATGAAATTGGTTACACACTGTAAGATGCAGATGAATATATGAATTTTTATTACAGATGAGGTGTGCTATGTGTGCAAGTCACTTCAGGCCAATTTTTTAACTGATGAAACAAGGTCAGGCACTGAAAGATATTTAGGCAGTAAAAGCTGCAGATTAATTTGTCACAAGATTTTCAATAGGTATCTAGCATTAAATTAATTTGGATTTACGTGCTAGAAGTTTTTGAAAATTTTAGTAGGTGTTTTTCTGCACTTTTAGTGGTAAAATTTCTTTTAAATCTGGCTCTTTGACATCAATCCACAGCATTCAACCAGATTGCTGAGAAACAGATGTAATAGACTTTCTTCCCAGAACACTAATAAGCAATTGTGAATATAATTAAGAATATTTATAAAATGGGAATTTAGTTCACACTTTGCTTGCCTCCAACCCTTTTTATACAATATATTATACAGCTGTCTCCCTTTAAAGTGCTGCAGGGAATTTACTTTAATGTAAATCTATATTTTTCCATCAAATCTCTATCCTATACTGAAAACATAGCAGCTACACTTGAATATACTGCAGCTATTTGTTATTTGTATTAATGTGTTAGACGATGCTCCTTGCTTACAGCATAATTGCTGCAATTCTCAGGCGTAACATCCTTCCCCAAAGGTTTTCTACCAGAACAACAGCTAATTCTCACAAATGTTGAGGTAGCAAAACAGCCTTCAGTCAGCGTTCTCTCATAAGGAAAATACAAACTTTAAATGTATCTAGAAGTTAAATGAATTCAGGGACTGAATTTGTGATCATGGGATGCTTAGAGTAGATCACCTTGGTTGCTACTCATTATCTGTAATAAAAAAAAGACTGATTTTGTTTATTTTTGCCAATTTAAGTTATCATAGTGGATGGATTTGAGGAGAGAGGATGCTTCCCTCATAACAGCATTTCAAACTTCTTGTGGCTTGGACAGTTTAGACTAAAACTTCTATCCAGCAATACCTTTATAAGTAATTGAGCTCCAGACGTATTGGTGTGGAGATGTTATAAACTCATTTACTTGATTTTAACATTAATGTCAACAGGGACTGAATGTTTCTTAGATAGATAGGAGAATATTACTGAGGTAATTAAGCAATATTACAGCAGAATTTTAAGGGAAAGCAAAAATTTCACTCTTCAAACCAATCTGTGTGAGGCACTGCCACAGTATTCTTTCAAAGTCCTTCTCATCTTTTTAACTATCAATACCTCTATGAAGGGCAAGCAGTTCAGACTGTTAGCCTGAATTTTGGGAAAGCTTTTCCACACACTTCCTCAGCTACCTCAAGCAGATCAGTCTCTCAAAGTTTCAGATCCCCAACTGTTAACTGGGAATTATAGTAATTTACCTCCTCATAAGAGTGTTGTGAAGGTCATCCGTTACATTACATTACACAGACTGTAATGTGTCCAGAAACTATGGCCACAGCATACACCAATACCTATGACACAACAACCGTAAGGTAACGTGTATAAACTGTGTCACAAAATGAAGCTTCTGGAAAGCCAGTACTGCTGTGCAAGAAAGGACTCAGAATGGTGGTACTCTATACCATCAAGTTCAAAGAGAACCGAAAGAACAAAGGAAAGTAAAGCTATGTTCAAAGGTGATTTAATTCACTGAAAGTTAACTGTTCTTTCATTTACGACTCTTAAAAAGTTCCTGACTGTACTTTAATTATAAAAAAAGACAAAAAAAAGGAAAAAAAGGACACGAGTGCAAACTGTATTACCACACAACACATACAGACAGAGGATAGGTCTTTGTCTAGTATTGTGCTCCACAGTTCCATCTTTCAGATACATGTTTCATGCACCTGTTTACATGAAAATCACCATAAAGAGTATCAGGAGAGGAGAACAAAGGGCCCTTCAGGAACACCTCATCATCAACCAGGATGCAGGAGAATGGCACAGACAAAATTATCATGGGAATGGCTCACTTCCTTTGTCAAGTGTGTTTGGTGGTTGAAAAGGTCCTCAATCCACTGCCTCTGTTCCCCTCCCCACAACAGAAAAGCTGTGTGTATGCTAGAAAGGCCAGGGTGGTTATTTGGATTGGTTCTGTTTGTTTGTTTGCTTGGCCCAACATAATAATTGATTCAACCTAAACAAAAAAATTTGTTCCACTGAATATTTACTGGAAGAAAATGGGATTGTGCCTGCATGTCTATCTCATTCTGCAGCTTGCAGATATACAGGCTTATATATTAAAAGATGGCTATGCATTTCAGTCCCTGATCCAATAAATGTTTATGTACAACACTCTATAGTAGTGCCAACATGAGAGATTTTGATCAACTCACATTCCTGACTTAAAAATACTCTTGGAATCTGATTAATGTGGGTTTAAATCCTCTTAAGTAGAAGACACAAATCTTCCAAATCTCAGCTGAATACCTTAAACGTCAGCCTGCAGAGTGAATGGTATGTCTTCCACGGTCATTTTGTGAAGACTGTAAATTTTTTTCCTATTTAACTACTCATTACTGGCTTCACATTATGCTTTGGTTTTTTGTGGTGTTTTGTGGTTTTTTGTTTTTTTTTTGGGGGGGGGGGGGGCGTGGTGAAAAAAGCCAGGGAAAATTTGTTTCTATCTCTTCCTAAGTCAAGGTGCAGTTTGTATATTCCTTTAAGATGAAGGACTGCAGATACTAAAGGCACCTCCTTGACCCACATAAGTGTGTGTATGTTTGTTTCTTGTGCATATTCTCATCTGTGCTTTGGAATCACAATTTTCCCCCTAAGATTTTAAGGTTATTTTTCAATTACAGTCTTAGCCGCAGACTGCAGTAACTGGGGAATAAAGAATTCAGGTCCTCATCCCTACATCTTGTATGTTTTGACACCTGCATAAGTGAGTTAATTTTCAGAAACATTGATCCTCCACGGCTCTAATTGCCTTCAGCACCTTAAAAAAAAAAATTAGTATACACAATACATTAAAAACCTGTGAGCAAAAATATTGATTTTGCCTCACATTAAACTTCCAGACTATCAGAAAATACTAGTAAGTGTACAGAAGATAATTTAGGAAGTCTGAAGGCTTTTCAATAGAACTTTTACCTGATGAATAAAATAGTGAACATAAATAGATGAATCTTCAGAATAAGTAATCTTAATAATCATGGCAATTTTAAATGTGAAGTAATGTGAGTTACGTAAATACAGTCTACTGGCAGGAAGATGCTACAGCAATGGGAGTTAAAATCCCATGATAAATTTAAACAATCGCTATGTATCAACTGAATAAATCTTATTAAAAAAATTTGAAGGGTAAAGGAAAATTTTCAGATTTTCCATCTTCTGAATGGAATCATATTTACAATTGTCTGCTATGCTGTGAAGTAGTTACCCAGAAACTGAATTTAAACATTAGAAGACAGTGTGCTACCAGGGGATAACAGTTCATAATGATGAGCATTGCTATTTTTTACCCCCCCACACACACACCCACCCTTATATGGAACAGCCGTCAATACACTTTTAAGGCAAATCACTGTAGTATGGCTGATAAGTAACAGGTTGCATCCACTTACCTGCGTGTCTGCTTTTCTCTTTTGGTGGTGAAAACAGATTATAACATTCAAAAATCACTTTAAGCCTAACAGACTTGATCAGACCCTTTTCACTTCATGCCATTTCTTAGGTTTAGACGTGCCAAAAATAATGTTACTTTTCCCAGACTTTGGAAAATGGGGATTACCTATGTAATATCTCCCCCTCTACTGCTTTCTTGCAATATCTCTTGTTTTGTTTCAAATCACACTAATGAAGTATATGTGACTGAGGTGAAGCACATATATACTTCACAAGATCTACTAAGTTCTAAGTCTTCTCATATATAACAGGAAGCTTTTCCCTATCAGCTTCTTATTTCACTGAAACAGCCCATGGTCCTGAAGGAACTAAGTACCAGCCTCAGTTGAACTCTATTAACTATCTTTGCCATTTCACGCACTGTGTCTGCCCCAAAGCACTTGGCACTTACTACCACCAAATTATACCTTCTATTTGTAAGCCATGCTATCAAAACAGCACTAGCAAAATTGCTGGAAACCTCAAAGTTGTAAAAACACAAAGTCTCTGAATATTTTATTTCTATCAAATTATAAAATACCTTTGGTTATCCAAGTAATTTTTAACAAAGAACTCAAAAACTTATTAAAAACATAATTAATCTTTTCTGATTTATTTTATTTTCCATACTTCAGATGTTAGTTGTATGTATAAGTAAAAATAACTTACCAAAATCCACAAGCTTGACTCCTCCTTCAGTGGTTAAAAGGATATTATTTCCCTTAATATCACGGTGGATAGTTTTGTTTTCATGCAAATGCTGAAGTCCCTGAAAGATGTGATGTAAACATGAACTTTCCACTAACACTTCTGTCCTCTATACTACAAAACAGAAACAAAAAAGTAGCAGAAAGGTATGCAAAACCATAAAGCAGATTTGTTGGTTTTTTTTAATCCAAAACCACAGAGATGTCATTCTTACTGGGGAAAAAAACCCAAAACCAAACACTTAGCACACCATAAGGAATAGATATTTTTTAATTAGTCCATTTTATGTCAAGTAGAAATTTCAAGATGAAAGCAGGAAAAAAGCACTGCAACTCTACATTCTATATGACACCTTTAGAGTATAAAATCAAAGAAAACTGCTACTATATAAATTCCACTGCAGAATATCAAATTCTGGTTAGAAGAAAATGAAAAATAATGACACTTGATCCTGAACAGCAACAAAAAAAAGAAAAAAAAAAGTAGACTTGTAGCAGTGTTTGAATTCACTCAATCTGTTGATCATTTTGCTATAATATTTCAGATACAGACATAAGAAAATAACATTTGGGGCGTATTTCTGCTATTTCTCAAAAGCAAAGCCATTCTGATGCAGAACTGTGTTTACTGAGGAAATCAAACAATAGAAATAAATTTTCATTCTCTTAATAATGAAACATACTAATTCTTCTTCACCTTGCTTGTTCAAAAAGAACAATCTGAATCACACATTACATTGATTTCATTAAACATTGCTATAATACAAGATAGTGAGCTGTGTTAGTGAAGACATGATCTTAATTCATTTAAAGAAAAAAAATATGAGCTGAATGCTGACAGTCCTTTCACTGAGAGCTTATCTTACCATCAGAGCTTCATGTAGAATGTAAGCAATTATAAGTTCATTCATCCTTTCGCCTCTCTTCAGAAATCCTTTCACAAGATCAGTCACAGATCCTCCATTGCACAGCTACAAAACATGAGGGAAATACAAGAAGGAATTAAGAATGTTGGAGTAGCCACCTGGTTTTAGTTTTCAGTGGGGTTTGTATTTGTAGCCAAATGAGCTCCTATTAAACTGGCAAATCACAAACTGTCCTCATGTCTATCATTTGTACAAACAACATACACAGCAACTTGCCATTTTTTTCCACTGTTTTCTGCATTTAATTGTTCTTGCCCAAATACAAGTACAGCAGCCTATATCCTTGTTTTCCTATATACACAATTGCTTTTCACTGAAGAAACAGAAGTAGCTTATAGTGCAATAACTTTGCTTCAAAGGCATGTTCTGTGGGGCACGCCAATTGCTTCTTATACCATCATGTGCAACTCACCAGCAATGCATTGATTATTGCTGCATCAATTCTGAGGTACAAAAGCCACGTACAACATAGAATGGATTTAAAGACAGGCAGCAGAGAAATTCTCTGGAAAATGGTCCAAAGGGAAAGATGCCCTCTTTGCCAAGCAGCCCTTAATTGCTAGTGTAGAAGGATGCTATACACAAGGGATGGGCATCATGGAAGATGATGAAAGCACCATGGAAAGTCAGGTCTCAACTCCCACTGAAACAAGGTGCGCCAGGGGTGTAAGACTAATTATAGACACTGTAGCATCAACCATGTCAGCTTCTTGCTCTAGATGCAAAGCCACAATCTACTCTGGATAATCGTTTCTCCCATCCAAGGTCCAGTCAGACTCTCATGTCCTGTCCCATATACACAGGAAGTAGAGATTTGGCCTTGCTCCCTAAAAAGATCAGTACACCCACATTACCAACAGATTAGTTTAGACCCGCAATATTTCATATGTTCATTTTTATCACTTACAGTTTTTCCACAGGAAGAAACAACAGTGTAGCTTTAGCAGCTTTAGAAGTTAACTCTGTACAGTTACACACCCACAAAGAAGAAATTGGTACTTAAGCCCTTAAACTATCCATAATGCACCTAATACTCATTGACTGTACCTCTGTAAACAATACTCACTGACATTACCTCTGTAGAGGAGCAGCTGCTTCCAATAGGACAGTGAAATAAATTGTAAGTTTAATATTATATCATCCAGTGGCTTTCCAAATGACAATAAATACTCATGTATGACATTTTACCAATGCAGTCACAACAGTAATTCCTTTTGACCACGTATTTTGAAGTCTATTTGGATTAAAGGCATAATTTATAAATAAAACCTTTCAACTGCAGAATTCCAGACATCAGATACTCCTTATATGATGCTTTTAATCTGTTCTTCTATACCTCTACATATTTTCTGTGCTGCAATTACAGAAAGACTTGCACCTTACCAAAAAAACATTTCATAGCCCTTTGTACCCAAACATTACAATAATTTTCTGACTACCTTTGGAACCCCTGGGTTGCATTGAACTCGCCGCACAAGAAGGCCCACACAAAAACTATTTAATATGTAAGTCTTGGTGAAAGATGTGTCCTGCATCAGGTCAATGAAGGCACTGGTCTGATAGATGCTGAGCTCTATGACAACAATCTTAGAACTCTCTTAATCTCACCCTTACTTCACTGGGACAACATGCATGCTTAGAGAGGGAAGAACTCGTATGCTTAAATGATGAGATTAAGCAGTTTGCTGGATTAAGGTCAGATTCCCAAGCAGGGTTTAATTTACTGTCTTTAGCCATGGTGGTCTGCCTTCTCCATTGACTTTTTCTAGTTACTTTTTTTTTTTTTCCTACAATAACATTATCTTGCCTGGGTCTCTATTGTTTTAACTTTGTGACATCAGTGACACGTTTAATCAAACCAAATGGATGTTGACAATTCTGGTTAATGTAATGTATTTCCATTTCAGGGCACCGAAACTGTTTCACAAGTGACAAAACACTTGTGAAATAAATTACATATATGACATTCTTAAAACTATTTTTCTTCATTATCTAATATTAAAATTGTGCTTCTCATAGGTGGATATTCTTCTGTTTTCTTTACAGAGCTGGGTATCTGCTAGTCTTTCTGTTCAAGGTAAAGAAAACTAACCCAGAAAGGAATATGTTCTTTTTCTAGGTAGGAGAAGGAAGAAACTATAGCCCAGAAATTACCTTCTTCAGTGTTTAGGCAGTAAAGCCAAGACTGAATTTATTTGCCTGGGTCAGCAATGGGTTTTTTTTTTTTCTTAAACATGTCGCTTTAAATAATTTTTCTACCCCTCTCATAAGATACAAATCCCTATTAGGAGACAGATATCAGTATTGTAAGATAAAAATTAAAATATCAGGTTATTTTTCTATAGGCTAAACAAGTCCTCATGGGTAAAATGTCGCATCTGGTCTCATTTCCTATTTCTACCATCTATTTTTTTTCAGGTGAAGCTGCCACATGTCCCTATTAACTATGCACTTATCCGAAGTTCAGTGATCCTTTCTCCTGACTCTGGCTATCAAATTGCTTGTGTGTTCAATGCAAGCTTATCATAAACACCTCAAAAAGTCCCTCTCCTAACAGGATCCAAAAAAAATGACAATACTCCTGCCTGATGCAGTACTGGACCATATTTGCTTGGGAATCTGAGTAGACAGGGCAATACATTATTCTTGTGGATGTTGACTAGGATCTAGTTCATGACTTAACAACTTAAAGGGGAAAAAAAATCCCTAAACCATTAAACCCCCCCCCCCCCCCCATTTCTTCTGGAACAGATTATATGCAAGTCTGTGTTATCTCCGTCCCTGGAGATAATTCACAACTTGCATGCAGTCCTTCAATGAGAGGTGATAGGGTAAGAATTATTTAGCAGTACTGCCAGAATGGAAGTTTCCTGGTGTGTTGTTAAATATTGCAGCTTATAATTATGCTTCTTAATAGCATGCTGTCCATAGTAAAAAGCTGTGTAGTCTCTTACCGAAGTTGTTGTGTTGGAGTTAAGCCAACTGTAATGCTTGGATGACAAGGAATCATGAAAGCAACAGAGATGGTTTTAAAAAAGATCTTTCCAGTGAAGCATCTAGAGAAGAGAGGTGCTGGTAGCTGTTATTTTGTTGCAAGCACTGTGAACTCACATGATCAAACAGCTAATCAGTCTGTGTCATAAGTCCACATCATTCAGTAAAAGGTCCTCAGAATACCTTGATGAAGGACACCATAAACAGACAACAGGAAACACGTGGAGAATCTGCGACACAGACACAGAGTAGAAGCTATGTGCCTATCTGAGCTGTGTGCCACAGGGCTGCTTCCTAAAGGTCAAAGTAACTCACCAAACCTAATGCCTTTCAACCTGTCATGAGACATGTTGACTAGGATCTAGTTCATGACTGTGAAGAGAGTATTAATTCTATTTCCCTCTCCCACACTCAAAACATGCATGCACACATTCTCTATTACATGCACAGATGCATTTCTTGTGGTTTGTACCAGTTTTACAATACCTATTTTAAGTAGCTAGTCATTCCAGGGGGAAAAATGTGTATGGAATAAGTGTTGGTAGCATCTTTAGTAGTAATAGATGTAAACTGAAAGGACTTTCTCAGTTTGGTTCTCAGATACCACATACTCATATATGTGAAGTGCATAAAAAACCAAAACCCTTCACTCTGAACTGCTTTTAGGAGTCTCCAAAGGCTGTAATTTCCCAGCAAAGGATAGAAATCCTCTTTTAAGCTCTTTAAATAAACTTAATTTAAAGAGAGAGACTTCTGTAAATGTCCAGCCTGTCAGACATGGTAAAGGAAGATATTAGCGATCCTCCCACAAGGATGCTACTTAGAAATGTCATTGTGATAACTTTGTACATGAGCAATTTTCATCAATTTAATGTTAGCCACTTTTTCTATTGTTCCCTTGTGATTTACAGGTATTTTAGTTACTGGCATTATTTTCAGTGCCTGCAATGACAGAATGCAAATATTACCTGCAAACACAAGCACCTAAAAGGGCAGTAAACTGAACCCTGCAGGCTACCTAAAAGAGGGTGGAGAAGACAGACATATGCTTCCCAGAGGCATGCAGCAAAGGATGAGAGGCAACAATCCCCAAATGCAAGATAGTAGATTCCTACTGAACATAAAGGAAAAGTTTCTCCAATAAGAGTAGTTAAGCACTGGAACAGATTATCTAGCAAGTCTGTGTTACCTCCATCCTTATAGATAATTCACAACTTCCATGGCAGAGACCCTGTGTAAACCTGTAACACTGGAGTTAAACATCTATGAGCAGGGGGCTGGACCCAATAATCATCAAAGGTCCCTTTCAAACTATAGTTTTCTATAATTCATAATATTTGGATTTTAACATATTCAGTCCCTAGTTCAGGTATTTAGACAGCAGTAATGGGGGAAAGGACTATGGAAATCTTCCATACTTAGACCAAGGGAAAGAATAATTTGATAGAAGTCTTGATCCATGTTAACACCTGCATGCAAAGGCTGTAGCTCAGATGGGCATACATAGCTGTGTCAGAAGAGGTGACTGTGACTCTTCTACAGTGGTAGCAAAGGGTTCCTCCCTTATGATTTTCCAGCACTCAAAAGGCAAAGACTCATACTGGGATGACATATAGTCCTCCACCCACCCATCTGCCACAATTCTGTACTACTTTAATAGAGCTATTTGTATGCAAAGATGTCTTCAGCAGTAGATTTATAAAATAGCATGATCCTAACACATGAAATGTCAGTTAAAATTGCCATCACATTACAGTCATCCAGGTGTTCTTTTTAGGTCGTATTCACTCTCCATCTGACTCAGCTGATCTATTTCTCTCTGTTGAGCTCTTCTTGATTCTGATACCCGTTGAATAAGGATTCAGCATCGGCTTTGCTTTTAAGAAAACTAGCAGTTGCACCTTTGTTAGGGCTGTTATAGCATTTAATCATCCAGTTTCTCCTGATTAATGCATCTGGACTAAGCTGTCAGGTAACATTTGCTTGCATCCTGCAGTTGTCAAGGTGCTTTCATCTTATTTCAGTAGCTTGGATGAGAATAGCAGGGCAACTACAATTACTACCTGCCTTGTCTTTAAAGGCTGCACAGGCATAAATGACTGGGTAGCACATCACATATGCACAACTTAACAGCATGCGCAAACAATAGTTACAGAAAAGTCACATTGTCATACCTCGCTTTAATGTTATGATACATAAGAATGCTAAAAGCATCTTAGGCACTAATCTCTATTTTCTTCTCTATTTTTTTTTTAGAATAGACTAATAATCTGACCCGTTCCATTGATCTTGCAGTACAGAAGCACTGCAAGTCTCTGAGATGACTCTACCTTCCTTTTAGTACTGACAGCTGTAAGAACAAAAGATTCTTATTTGCTGCTGTTTTGTTGCTATAAAACTACAGAAACAGGAGTAAAAGGGACGCTGAGAAATAATTTAGTCCACTTTATTTGCATTGTGTAGAAATCTGGTACTTTCACAGAATCAGATAAAGGTTTGGGTTGGAAGGGACCTTAAAGATCACCTAGTTCCAATCCCCTTGCCGTGGGCAGGGACACCTTCCACTAGACCAGGTTGCTCAAAGCCCTGTCCAGCCTGGCCTTGAACACTTCCAGGGATGGGGCAGCCACAACTTCTCTGGGCAACCTGTGCCAGTGCCTCACCACCCTCATAGTGAAAAACCTGTACCTAATCTAAATCTATCCTCTTTCAGTTTAAGGTCATTCCCCCTTGTTCTGTCACTACAAGCCCTTGTAAAAATTCCCTCTCCAGATTTCTTGTTGGCACCCCTTTATGTACTGGAAGATGCTGTAAGGTCTTCCCTTAGCCTTCTCTTTTCCAGGCCAAGCAAACTCAATTCTCTCAATGTGCCTTGATGGGAAAGGTGCTCCAGCCAGTCCTTGGCAGATATTTGTCTAATCTGCTCCTAAAAATCTCCCACTAAGGGAGACTCCAATCTTTCTACGTAGCCTGTTTCTGTGTTTCACTAGCCTGAAAGTGAAAGCATTTTTCCTACGACCCAACCTGAATATTTTTGCTTCCAATAAAACTGCTTTATTTTTGTCCTTCCCTCCAGTAGTCTTTGATAACGAATTATCATTATTCTCTACTTAACGCTATCTCTGTCAGACTACTGCCATGACATGTCATTCCTCTTTTTTATAGGCTGTACAAACTTAGTTGCTGAAACCTTTTGAAATCATCCATGTTTTCTAAATTTAGACTGCCTGAAATTTGCCACTGATGTTTGCTCCAAACTGCATACAGAATTCCTTTGGAACTCTTGTCTTAGCTGGGCAGAGCTGAACAGAAGACTCTCCATTTCTTCTTCCCATGGATAGCAGTCCTTTTCATGTGTCTACTGACCTTTGTTTTCTGTGATTCAAAAGAATCCCTCCAGTATTCACAACTGTGAATCTGATGTTACCCTCCAATGTGCCTGTAATTAAACTAGGCGTCCATTCTCAACTTTTTATGCGCACTTTGTTTCATCACCCACGTTATGAATGAACAGGGCAAAAGTAAGATGCCCATTTGAGAATCTCCCAGCCCAAAAGTGAACAACTGAATCCAGTTTTATGAAAAAGAGGTTATCTGCTTTATTGTTTATGTATTTCCACATTTTCCTCACAAGAACTTCACACTGGACCATATCAGAATCTTACAAAAGACACATCTCATATATCACTTTCCCCTTCCTACACCAGGTACCCTGCTTAAAGAAAAGATTTTATTAATATGATTTGTTCTGGCACAATCCAAGTCAACCACTTATCACATTACTGGATTCTGGGTATTTCTACAGTGGTTTCTATTAACTTCTGCTGGAATAACTGTGGATATCACAGTTAAAAAGACTGGTTTGTGTTTCCCTATGTCATTATTTTTTCTCCCTTTGTATATTAAACATTCTTGTACCTCATTTCTCTTGTGTCTTAGTAATATAATCTTGTCTTTACCACTCTCCACATTAGCCTCTCTTGAGTTTATCCGTAAGTGCCTGTACATTAGCTGTGCATTTTTGTTTCTCCTATTTGAAAGCATTCTGAAATATTAAAATAAACAAACCCCGATCCATTCTTACTCATCTCATATTGTGGGGTTTTGTGTTTTTTTTTTTCCTTTTCTCTGCATTAGCTAATTTGCTATTGTGTGTTTAATGTCTTTTAATAACTGCCAGCTACCCTGCTTTCCCTCATTTTTACACTACTTTACTCAGCACACGTACTTATCAGTTCGCCAAGCTAGGTAAAGCATACTCTCCTGAAGCCCATTATCCTTACCCTGCTGCCCCACCATTCTTCCTTTCCTCAGAAGAGTGAACAAAATTATTTTGGTATATTTTCCACTCAAATTTCCTTCCATCTTCAACTTTTCAAATGAGTTCTCAATTAAAATGAACCAACCTGATACAGCCTGTTCCTCAGTCACTTTCTTTGTCTTGTCTCCAAGACAGATTTTGATGGACTGTCCATCTCACAATGCTGGCTGTCACACAGGGTCAGCTGTGACCAGATCAACTCCTGTTCTTTGCCTATGGTGTGACATGCTTTCATAAGTATTACTGCCAAAGAGCACATTCCACTGACAGCACCTGACACCTAGCACAAATATTTGAAGGTCGTTGTGAAGACTTATGGGGAACTAAATCAGTTTCTTCAACAGGCCAAGTGGTTCAATATGCAGCTCTTGTCTGTGCAGCGCAGGTTTAATTTCACCTCAAATGGAAGAAAGATATACACTGGGGTTCCTATTTTTCCTAATAGCAATACAAGATAACCATAACCAAAAGAAACTATAGCAATGCCCTATGCTTTTAGGTAAAGCTGATTACTTTGAATTTCGCCCAAATGAAACATATCACTAAACCAGACATCCTTCCAGAGTTATTTAGCTTCAGTGATCACAAACCATGTGGTATTTGTAATTTTGCTCTCTTACATGATCTAGCACCTTCAGGGCTGTGTTAGTCACAGCCTCATGGGTGTTTTGTTGTTGCTTCTGATTTATTCATTTTCAGTTTGGCTTTTAACTTCTCATTTTCTTTGTCAAGTGCATGTACTGACAAGACAGCCAGCCAGAGGAATAATCTGCCTATTCCATCTTATGCAATCAGCCTTCACAGCCGCTTATTTTTCTCAGGACATAGATATCTCAACCTCACACTGTGGATAAATAGAAAAAGCCGCATCTATGCCCATATTGTAGCTTTCTAGATTTCTTCTTTCAACCTCAGCATAACTGAATGAAGTCACTGGACTTTACATAAACAGGGGAAAAAAAGCTGTATGCCCCTCAAAGCAGGATTTATTCTGTTCTAAAGCATTTGTCATATTGTTTTGTCTCTAACAGAATGAAAAAAAGCAAGTAGGCAACAGCGCTGTACAAAAGACTTACGGGGAACATCTTAGCTGAATTCCGCTGCTAGCTACTTCTGATGCAAACTTCATATTGCACCATTCTATAGTTTACATTCTTTATGTTACAGTACATTTACATCCCCATGAAGTTGCTAATGAAGAAATTAATGTTATCACTTGTCTACATATCTTCCCCAAAAGAGTATATAGCTGAACTGGCATCAAGTTATGATTTGGAACAGTGCTATGTAAAGCAACTGAGATCTAATTCACCAGATAATACATTTACAATAGAAAATCTGCAGGAGCTTCAACTTCTGAAGGAGCTTCAACTACAGCTTTGTAGCCTGACAATGGTGTAACACTGGGTTTAAATTTATTTTTAAAAATGAAATAAATGGAAGGATCAGTGTGCAAAATCACGACTAACCTAACTACAAAACTGAAAGGCACTGGTCAGTTATGAGCCCAGAACTTTCTGAGCAAATGCAAGAGGCAGCTTATCAAGACAGAACATTTTGATATAGAAAACAGTGCAATTCATCATTTTATTATACACAAGGAACAGTGGTAAAAAAAAACATTTACAGTGCAAAACCATCCACTTGGCAAGGGAGAAAAAACAGGGCCTGAGTTAGGGATCAGTAATGTTAACAGAAGAATTTCTACTGACTGCTGCAAGCTTAGCTGAGGCTCTGGAAAACACAAAGAATCTTGTAAGCAAATAAGGCAGCCTGTGGTGACAGTGAGCACTTCACAGCTTTTACTGCTTGCTCAGAATCATATTGCTTTTGTTCACTCTTCACCAATTAAGAAAGTTTCAAAGCACCTTCCTCTTTTGTAGCATCATTTCTACATGATTTGGGGTTGAGACTAGTTCCAAGTACTGCCATGTCCACACTACACATAATACATTTTATGTCTATGTTCTTACATAAAGACAATAATTTAGTGCAATTCACTGTAATTTAAATTACTGCCATAGAAATCTTCTCTATTGAGTTTGAAAGAGTGGCTGGGGAAATACTGATCCAAACAATGGGGCTTGTTGAAAGGCTCCTTTTACAAAAGGAGTGAAGCTGAAACACACTCAGCCAAAACACAATTCTTCTTCCAGAAGCGTGCAGGATGGGTCAGCTTAACTGCTCTAGGAGTTACATGCCTCTCTCTGGTGACTACAAAAGGAGATACCACAACTCTGTCACGGGACCCTATCGTAGCAAGAGTGTCCTGAAGATCATTCCAAAACATTCTTAAAGAGAATTTTCTAAGAACCAAAAGGATGCTAAACTCAAAAGACCTGTGATCTTTTTAAATAAACTCTGAGAGACTAGATCAGACAGGACTGAAATTAGAGTGCTCTCTAAACCAAGCTCTTCCTGCTAGGTATACAAGGCAGTTCCTTGTTTCCAGGGTTTGGTTTCACCAAAGTCAGCAGCTTTCTGAACCGCAATAAATGCTGACATCCTTTCTGGAGCCCAGGAAGCTTTTCTTTTTGTCACCACTGACACCTGGCTGCTTCCTGCAGGTCCTGGCTCCTTACTACACTATTCTTCTTCTATAATCTGTCAACTCCAGCGCTCTCTGGCCAACAAAAGACAAGGATGAGACCTTTCTACACTACAGACAAGTCCATTTGCTCCAGTCACTCCCTGTATAAAGGGACCCAACCTGTAAACTGAGAACTAACACAGCAAAATTATATTGTCTATCACACTTGAATTTAAGCGTTTAAACCTCAGATGTCTGAAGCAAAAAGAGACAAGCCTTAGCCAAAGCACTCTTAAGATGATTGATGCCATTCCTCACTAGAGCTAAAGAAGGTTTGATAATCTGGAATTTCACCAAAAGCTATACAAATGTAGGGTTTGGATTTGATGGTGAGTTTCCTGTGTTTTCAATAACTCCACATCTTTAGTAAAACTGTGATCAAAAATGCATAAAAAATGAAATTATGTTAAATATTAGAATGTGAGAGCATAGTATTCACATGGTATTCAATTACATGGTGGAATGGTAAAACTCTGTTTGTTTGGGTTTTTTTTCTGGGCTTTTGCTTTACTCCACAGTGGCAAAACCTGTTAAGAGTTTACATAGAACTAGCTTTTTGTATGTGCAGTACTCTCCAGCAAGGTGGGCCATAATGTATGCTCACTGGCTGTTTAAAAGATGCGAACTGTGGAAACAACAGTGTAACATGAAATGCTGATTATTTCAAAAATTACAAGTTTTTACTAAAACTTTGAAGCATCAAACGATAGTTGTAGCCACACAACTTTGATCTTGAGAAAATAGGATATAATTCAAGAGTGAGAAATTGCTATAATTGGGAAGCAAAGAGGGATACATTAGAAAATGGAGAAATGAAGTATAATTCAGACATGTAATGGATCAAAATATTCAGTTAGTCTGAAAGGAGCAATTATAACCAAAGACATTACTGAAAAATGATCCATGTTGAGAAATATGAAAGAGCAATTTTCAATTGTTTAATTTTTCTTCTATATGTGTCATTTGGAAGTACCTGATAACATTTAGACAAATGACAACTCACTTCCCCCCACCCCACCCGCTGTAAACTCCAAATGGATGGGTTATTTTCCACCTTGCTCATTTCCTGAAAGATTATTGTTTTATACTAAATCTTCCACACCAAAAAAGTTGCATATACTCTTTCTTATTATAGCTCTTATCATATATTCTATTATACAGATCAATTTCCAAACAAGGGCTTTTTTAAACTCCACAAACTTGCCTTTATTCCCTTAGATGGAAAAGTATCTGCATATATTAGCTGCTGTATCCTACAAAAGCATACCCCTCAGTGATATGCTTTAGTGGTGATCTTGGCAGTCCTGGAGTAATGGTTGGACTTGATGATCTTAAAGGTCTTTTCCAACCTAGCTGATTCTATGCTTCTATGACTGTAAACATGCCAAAGGAAAATCCTAAGTAAATTATTCATTTGTACATACCACAAGGTCCTCTATTTCATGTGAAAGAGAAGTAACTGATATAGCAGTATCTCTAGTTTATCTCAGATAGGCTTATCTCTTTGAAAGCGAAAATGAGACTATTGTGTCCTGCTTCTAGGCCTTCCCACAGATCCTGTGGGGCTCACTCTAGCAATTGTTTGTTACTCAGGGTTGCCTTGCACAAAAATGCATATCACTGAATTTGTTTTTTCCCACTCCTGCCAAAACTATCACAGCAATAAGAAAAACTCCAGTTTCCATACTCTTACCCATTCCTTACAATTGTATTCTTTTTTAAAGACAAAACCTTCACTTTAATGGACTTCAACAACTGAAGTCCCAACAGCTTCGCTGACATGAAATTACCTGCTAAACGGAGATATGCTAGCCTAAGTCACTCCCACTCCCACCATGCAACATCCAAAAAGGATATTGTATGATCAGCATCCACCCAGGCTCTGAGCCTTCCTGCAAGCTGTGAAGCTGCAGATATTTTCAGCCAAATGTGTTTCCACATCAAGAACAAGCACTACCTGCTTTGCAACACTGACAGCAATTCCTCTCTCCCTCTTCCACACACCGAGAGGTGCCGTGAACAGTGACAATACCATTAGCTGCAAAAGAAGAGAGACCAAGCCAATGGAGAGAAAAATGTTTCACTGCTAGCCATCAGGATTCATCATGGCACTGGAAAGCTCAGGAAGAGACAAGGACAGAACTACCTGCCTTGCTCTGAGATTTTCTTTTCTGTGCCCAGCCTGCATTGGCACAAACAGCACTTGGAAGCAGCAGTCTGTGCCTGGATGCAGAATAGAAGCAGGGCCTCACTGTGTTGGCCATGTGTGGGTGACAGCACATTCTGAATGCAAGAACCATAGGCATCTCCTGCCTCATACATGTTACAGGACTCTTTGCCTTTTAGACTGGGATATAGGAATGAGGTAAAGGCATTGATAGCCTGGTCAAGAAAGATTATCAAAATACAAAGGTTTTAAAAGCACTGACCTATATAAATAACACAGAGAACTTGCCAGTCTCCTTATAGGGCTCATAAAGTCAAAATTAATGAGTCAGAAGTAAATACATTGTTGTCTACTGCAAAAAGGATCTCTCTTGGGTTTGGGTATTTTTGGGCAGGGGAGCGTGGTGGTGTTTCTTCCAGTTTCTTGTCTCTCTTCATGTTTTACATCACCCAGTTCTGGAGTTTTATATTGCCCCGCTCTCGAAGAGCTGAAACCTCATCCATGTTAAGCTACAGAATAGCAGTGAAGTATTTGGGTGATGTGCCTCTGCCTTTCTTAATGCAGGTAAGAAAAGGACCTGAATTCCATTAATACATTGTTGTCCTGATCCTGGAAATCCATATTGTGTTTCTGGCCATTTTAGCCTTCTTCTTTAAAAAAGAAAAATATCAATACCTAGAACTTTGGACCATGGTTTCTTCTCTTTTGTAGCAAACTACGCTGCAACCTGGAATTGCAGTGTCAGTATATCAGCTCCCAGCAGAAAAAAAGATAAATCTCAATTTCTCAAGGAAACTGGACCTGCTGAGGGTGGTATTTCTTGTATTTCTTTAGATCAGTATACTCCATAGATAGAACAGCATATAACAGAGCAGAGGAATTTACTTTTTGTTGTTGTTCTTTAAAAGAGAAAGATGCACTTCAGTGAGTTTCACCATATGTTAGAATTACATGTGATGTTGAAAAGGCAACGTGATCAGAAACCCTTCCATGTAGAGTAGGTCAGTAAAGAATCCAAGACTATTAGCCACACTAGATTTGGGCATTAATTAATGTAATTACACTAATTTTTCTCTGTCTAACACATATGTAAATTATGCTGTCACCGTTCATTTATGATTCTGTGAGGAAAATTTTTACATACTTCATGAATTCTAGGGCTCTCTTTGTGACCACAGTCAGCATTTGCAAACATCTGGAAGCATCCGCTACGCTAAACTTCTCTCTCCAAACAGCAGATACCACAGTGCAACAGCACAGCAGACTCACTCCAGACCAGAGGCAGCAGTGCATCTTGTTCAGCATTCTTCATTTTACCCAGGAGTTACTGCAACATCATCTTCTCTTGGCCTTAGTGAGATCTTAGCACTAACCAGCCACCTCTGACCATGCCACTCTTCCCTTGAACCATCATGCTGGCTGCCCCTTCTCAATCGCATCAAACATGAGCTAGTTGCTTTTACTGTTGAGACTGACAGCAGCTTTTCCTTAGGCAGCAACAGATCTACTCCTATCTTTGATTAACTGAGTGCTGGCATCCATTACTGGGTAACAGTAGGCATAACGCTTTCTTTTCTGCTTTGAAGGAGCAGCCAAAACAAACAGAAAACCACAACACTATCCTCCTTCAAATCCTCCTTAATAACTCTCCTCTGCTACAGTGGTGACAAATGCCTGCAGCTGCTTGAGATCACCACTGACTTCTGTGACCTTCTTGGCTCTCCATTTCCAAATCCATTTGTTGTATCTGGCTTAAAGCTTTGATGTAAGCTCTTGCTAGGAAGGCTCACTTTTAGGATTGGAGAGGAGTAACTGATACTCTATACATTGTGCTGAGCTCTCCATCTCTGGGCAAATTAAAAAATGTAATTCTTCTGAAGGATCTGCACAAAACCAGAAAGGACTTATATCAGAGGGTCTCAGCTTGTTGCATACACAGTATATGTGACTCATGGGACAACTGCAACAGCCCCTATGACTGGTAATTGAGTGGGAACTACACTGGTTTCTACTCTGTGTCCACCACAAACAACATTCTCTGTTAGACAGGTTCTTTCTCAGTTTTACGGTTTTAAGCATTTTGGCTAGATGTGCAAGCTTTCCCAGACCAGCCAAGCCACTGGAATTCATCCAGTAGCAATGGGCTACCATTACCCTGGTACAGCAGGTTGGCCCATTAATCTTTTTTTCCATATGGGTCTACCTACACAATTGCTACAGTGTCCTCACTCCGATTAAATGGAATCCATACCACATGTCTGTACTTTTTCTATGTTTGTGAAGAGAGTACCTGGTGACTTGATTCACTAAACTTTTTTGTGTTCTAGTTTAATTCAAACCCTTCTGTTTACCGGGTTCAATGATTTTGTCCTTTCTGAAGAAAATGCCACACAAATAGAAGCTTCCCAAGGATTTAAAAAGAGAATTTAGATATTTCTAGGTTTAAAATTTTTCCTCTTGATATTAACTTTAAAAGATCAAAGGAAAGTAACAGATTTGAACCACTTCAGGCAAACTTTAAATTAGCAAACACAGCTGCCAACTGGATCACCCTAATCCTTTATTATAATCTTTCTGCAATTCTTTTGAGTTCTCAGTGTCTGGTTAGTAGGTTCAATTAGTATAAAGAAACATTCAGAAGATAAAAATCGAAGTACACCACTTTGCCTGCAACAATGTAGAATGGTACAAGCTACCAATGCATTAAATTAAGCAAATAATTAAAACTAAGTTAATTATTTATTTTAATTAAAATACATTATTATTTAATGCATTTATTTTCCCACGGTAAAACGTTGAGGGAATGGGAAGGCTAACGTGCCACTTCAGAAAAGCAGATTCCAGGCACAAGCTATTCTACAGTTTCACATGGTTTCTCTGATGAAGGTTACCCTACAACAAGAAAAGGTTTCTACATGAGGACAAAGATGAATCAGGTTCATTTCAGTCAAGACTGGGCATAACCAGTGCCTGTACAGATTGTACTAGCTAGTGAAATACTGTTTGTGAAGGTACCTTTTAGCATTAGAGGTGATCAGAAAACAGAGCTAGCAGTCTACTGGAAACTGTTAACATATTATTCCCTCTCAAATGAACAGGATTCTATATTTATTGCCACACATTGAAAAATATTTAGATTTGGAAATGTTTTCCTAATGTTGAAAATATTATATTCTACTATATGGAATATTATATATAGAAATAAGGGTATAATAATGACACAAAAATTAAACTTCCATGCTCTAAAAGAAGACTGTATGACATGGCAGTAGCATCAAGTTTACTGTGTCCATAAATGGGTAGTAACAGAATTGTCTGGAACATCCTTAACACAGCAGTCATGGTTGCTGGAGAGCATGAGGGAAATTGACTGAAGAAAAACTGGACAGACTCTTCCTAAATAGCATCTTCTAGTGCCAACACAGGAGACAAAATACTGTGTGACACAGACCACTGGTCTAACTCAGCAGGGCATTATAAATGTTCTCAAAATGGTCATGTACACACTAGGAGACCAAAACCACCTACAAAGAATGTTTTGTCAGTCTGCTTGACATTCAGCACAAAGGGATGCATTTCTGTGACTTCTTGGCAATTCCCTCTACCTCTCCAGAAATTAGGGTTTTCTACAAAATTCTTTGATATTACAAACCTGTATTTTTGGGTGGGAAGTTGCTCTACTCAAACCTTTTTTTTTTTTTTTATACCAAGCTAAGGTTTAACGCATTAAAGCAATTTTTCCCTATAAAATAATGCCTGTTCCTTCTATTTTCTATAAAAATATACTAGCCTACTTATGTGGCTCACAAACCAAAATCCATCCCATATACGGCATGCATAATTTTGTCTTTAAAAAATGGACTAAAATGCTTCTGAAAGGTCTACATTATCTGTGTAGGAAATGTGAACTACAGAAATATGCTGCATTATGATTCTTGGTCTCTGGCTTACAGTAGGAAGTAAAAGCTGCGTAATATCTACCATTTACCTTGCTATGGTATTTTCAGCCTTCATGCTGTCTTGACTAGGTTGTTATTTGCACCAGATCTTGGGCAAGGGCTGTGCCACTTGTTCTCCCACCTGCCTTTGACCCACAGGCTCACCTGCAGGGACTAATATGTTTTATCTCTCTGTTCCATCTTCATCAGCTGATTTCCAGTTATCTGAGATCTATTCCCTTCTGAACTAACATCCAGAGCAAAAAGAAATGGTCTACAGCACATGCTGCCTTAGCTGTGTCATCATGCTGGTGTCTGCTGACATGAAACTGCTAAGCTGATTCACCCCAAGTGCATACTCAAGTAATTTCAATGCAAACTCAATAGGCCAGTTTCTTCTGCCTGCAGCTCTTGGACATTAAGCTTTGGCTTAATATACATGGCAAGCATCTTCCCTCCACAATATTCTTCATTACAAATGTGATTAGAACAGCATCAACACATGAGCAGATGTTCAGCATATCTGAGTGCAGCCTATGGAGAGGGGGGATTTCTGAAGTGAGAGTCCAGTACTGTTACCCTGAACAGTTGATAACTTCATTGAGAGAAGGAGATGAGAAAGTTTTCCTCCTTGATATCAAACTCAACAAAACTAAATTTCAAGACTGGATTTCCTTGTTCAGACAACACAACAGTTCTGAAGTGAAAATGCTCTTTTATGATAAAATCAATTAAAACAAAACAAAAACAAAGCAATGTAAACAGAGTTCTCTGTAATCTAAAGCAAAGACTAATCACCACCTTTATGAATTTAGACACAAACTTTTAAAAAACCCTAAAACCAGAAAAAAAAAAAAAAACAAACCCCACCAAAACAACCCAAAGCAACAAGACAGAATAGAGATGATTATGATATTTTCATTCTTATCAAGTCTAGGACACCTAAAAAACCACTGTGAAAAACAAACTGCAATGGCTCTATAAAGGTGCATACAAGCTGAAAGGGAGGTGACACTTCAATAGAGGAATCTTTTCCACAACAGTTTTCTTTCACAGACAATTTTACTAAAGGGAAAGTTTCATCAAAATCACCACTGGAATTTATTTTTCAACTTATGGATGTCTACACACAAACCCCCCAGCTGAAATCCATTATATTCATGGATCTACATGTGCAGTGACAAAAAGCATCCAGGACTATTCCACACACTCATAGTAGAAGTTGCACAAGTACAGATTGGCATATGAAGAATAAGTATAAAAATTATACTCTGGATGTAGGTTTGTGGTTTTCACATTAAGAAAATAAATCCATGTGAAATATAAAACCTAAAATATAAACACTGTTTCCTCAGAGTCTGCTCCATCCTGGCAGTTTGGCATCCATCCTTTACAGGCCAGAAGTTTCACAGATGGAAGTTTCAACTGCCCAGCAGACACAACAGAAGCTAGATCTTCAAAGGTGCTCACTGCACAAAGAGTTGACATCTTGTGATGTCAGTCTAGCCTAATAATTTATTATTTCCAAGGCAAACTATTCTTAAAAACATCTTCCCAATGCAAGTTAGAAGAATTTGGAAAAGCTTTTAGAACTTCAGTATTTTTAGAGCTTTCCAGGATTAGATAACTTTATATCACTGAGATATTTGGCAGGAGATTTGTATTCACTTACCTGACAAATTATAAAATACTATCAATTCTCCAATCTCAACCATATCAAACACTGATCAAACATCAGCAACAGCTTTGATTGTTTCAGAGACATTCTTCTTTTTCCTCTGGGGAGAGGAGGCAGTTTTTGCAGAATAGGTTATAGTGGATCTATAAAAACTGTAACAATCAAGCTCTTTGCTCCCAGACTAGTCAAAACTAAAGACTGAAACACCCAAATCACAGGTCTTACCTTCCACTGACTCCATTTGTGGAAATTCTGCTGCATTCAACAGTATCTAGGCAGTAGCCTGTTTTTACTGACTTACCTATTTGTGCATTTACTTACATTTTAAAAAAGCAATTCAATTAATTAATTTCTATTATTTTATTTAGGAAAAAAAATCACCATAACTTTCTTTAACTTTTATGTCCTATCTTAGTCATATTTAAAGAAATACTGTTAGAGAAAGATTCCCATGGCAAGACTATCACCAAAGAAAGATTTTATGCAGCAAGTTCTATGAAACTGTATCAGAATTTATATCCTAATTCTGAAGCCACAGCACTATCAGTATAATACCAAAATAAGAATGCTGAACTCTGAGCAGACCATTAATTCAGGACACTGTAGAGACTGAAGAGCAGCATTTATCATTTCACATGCAACCACTATTGAGTTTATGCTCAACATAAGAGTGCCAACTGGAAGAAAACTCTTACTTTTCCAAATTGTTTACCTCAAGAACTAGCCAAAGCTGGTCTCCATTCTTCACATCTTTTTTATAGTACATGCCATAGAATTTGACTACATTGGGATGATCAGAGAGAGCTTTCAAAATATTGTACTCGGCTTCAATTTCTTCATCAATATCCTAGTGTCACAAATGAGAAATACACAGAGGTTAATAAATAAATAATGGTATCCATTTTAAAAACCCAACACATAACACTTCTGTCTATTCAAACAGAGTCTGAAATACAGCAAGGGAAAAATACCCATGAACTTGCAGATCTTAAAGCAAAAAAAAAACAACAACCCAAACCCCACCAAAACAAAAAAAAAAAAAACAAAAAACCCCCCGAAACCCCAGAAAGTCAAAAGCCAAAAATCTAAACACAAAACACACAATAGCCCTGACTGCCTTAGAGAAATTGGAAGAGAATTAGCCCCCTTTCCTACTGTGATTTAATATGGGTTTGTGTCTCCTGAAGGGTACTCAATTTTATGAGATTTTTACTATTATAAGGAGAAATGAAAATAGAATGAAATTAATAGAATATTCATTCTGTGCATACTAAAAAGGAAAATATTCCTCTGTATTTTATGAAAGAAGAAAACTTTAAATATTTGGTTGAGTTTAACATATTTACTTGCATAAGAGTTCCTCTTGTAGAGATGCTACAGGGAATATTTTCATGTGAACTTAGACATAGGATGATTTGGTTAAAAGCCCTAAAGTACAATGGTATTTACTTAATAGTCCTAAGAACAAGACTAACAGCATTCTCAGTCCCATCTTTATATATTCTCATTTCAACACGTTTGCTTTCCTGTTTCACTTTCAAAAGCTGAGCTGTTATTCAACACAAAGATTCCAAGAGCTCTAAAGGATTCAACATGAAGCGCTTATTTCAGTCTCACACCACCCACAATCAAAGTTTCCCAGTTTAATGTGGAAATATCAGTTAAATCAAGTGAAATAAAACACATTTCTGCTTATTTTCTTCAGTCTACCTCTCAGGCGGCAGGATTCTGAAACCCTCTTCAAAGAAAAATCTAAAATGTAAAGAAAACATAGAAAGTATCTTTTTCTTCATTGCAATGGCTCCCTCTGCAGCCATTAATAATACTTTCAGTTTAAAGAAAAAGAACTAGTTTATCGCTTTCACCCTATTTCTAATACAGGATTGCAATTTTAACAGTAACATGAAGGCTCAGAAGCTACCCTACACGTCCTGTAAATAGGAGGGGGGAAAGAAGAATACTATTCTTAGAATAGAAACAATATATTCAGATAAAAGATTCAAGCCTTGCAGTGTGACGTTGACTACATTACTGACTTCCATTTTTTTTTACTCAAATAAGGAATCTGGTTTTACCAGTTACACATTTTCTCTCCTTCATTTTCTTGTGTTGTGTATTTATCCATTGTATTTCTTCTGTGGTATTTACATTCTATTCCCTTTTCTCCTCCTTAATCTATTTATTTCCTCTAGTATCAGCTTTACTACCTCTTCTTTCTTCCTGTCATCATCCTTTACCCTTTTCCTATGGCCTCCAAAGTGCACACCACTTCGAATGCGTCCACAATGCCTTCAGTAATCCCTCCCTGCCATAGCCAGTTGCGACTTAAGAATCACTCCTTAACAACCGTGAAACAGATGAAAGCAAAAGCATTTCCTGCCATACAGGCATTTAGATGAACACCAACTAAAAGTCCTGCCTATTCATTGTAAGCACATGAACCTTGTTTACTGAAACCAACAGAATCAAAAATAGTTTCCAATGCACTTGAATTAATCAAGATCCTTATCACTTGGCTGCAAACCATGATTACTTTGGGAGAGGTACATATCGTAGAGATGTCTCCTTTTGTTGCTTTGAAAGCATGCTGACATAAAAATCAGATGAACAAGAAACACGGCAAAGAAAATGCAAGACGTTATGTTATCACAAACTCATTTCATGGACTTATGGGCCATGAGATCCCAGTCTGACATTATGTGATATGCAGGTGTAGACAGAGCCCTGTGTGGCTGTGCATCTCCAGACCTGCAGCATTTCACACAGCACGGCATGTTCTTCCCTCCCTGCCCAGAGCTTGTGCAATGGAAGTCCATCCCTCACAACCATGTATTGGAAGTGCAAATGATGAGCTCAAAGGAGCCACTTGAAACAGAACAGTTTTTTGTTCAAGTTTCATAGGTCACTGTTCTCATGAAAAATCCCAAGCCACATGCAGCACCGGTGGGATATGCCTTTACAAACCAGGCTGATGTTCTTCCTTACTCTTTGAGCATTTATCTACCATCCAATGAATGCCAGTTATTGAGAACAAAAACATAGTCTACAACGTATTTCCACCTCCCAATCACCTGTTGCTTTGTGTGTAGGTGCTATTTCCTTTGTATTTTCCATTTGAAAAGATGGATCCCTCTGTGATATCCATGTAATTTGGCACATTATGAAAGCACAGAACCAACAACATAAAGTATGCTATTTTATTTTTAAAATATCATTCACAGCATGTAGTCAAAATCATGTAGTGAAAATAGAAGCTTCCAGGTACATCTAATGCACTTAGAAGTATGCAACTTTTTTACTGGCTAGTGTGCACCAGTAAAAATAAAAGCAGCTAGGACTTCTGGTACTAAATATAATCAGATCTGCTTCTGGAATTAAGAGATAAACACAAGGTAATCAAAAGTAAAAGCAACAAACTTTAGGTATACTTCTAAATTCTACCACATGCAATCACTTCCAAGATCACTTCTGGTTCAAAAAAATGCATTGATACATAGCCTGACACTTAGCAGGTTGAAGCAGTTTATTTCACCATCACTTCCAATGCAAATGATTTACCAAGATTTAAAAAGATAGAAACAAACCCAAAAAAAAAAAAAAAAAAAGACCACAGAAATTCACTTACAATTAAAGAAGACCAAAACAAGTCATTTAAGTAGCTTACATGAACAGGATCCAAAATTTTGACTGCTGCTTTGCTGCCATTTTTCTTATTTAACACCTTGAAAACTTTTCCATATGTTCCTTTGCCAATAGTCTCAATTATTTCCCAGGTATCTGAAGGATCAGGAAAGCTATCAAATATGATTGTTTTCCCAGTCAATGGAAGCATCTCAAATGATGGCTCCTAGGAAGGAAGAAATTTTAATGTTTACTCAACAAATGGTTAATAGCAATCGTTTTCTTACAAATGCTAAGAGAAATACATATTCCAATCTTAACACTAGAAATGTTTTTGCATGTACTGTGCACTGAAAGCATAACGTCCAGCACTCCCTGGGATTCATATAGGCACAATTCAGCCAGGACACTGACTGCAGCCTCTTCCTAAGGCATTACCTTTCCACCTCACGGGAGCTTTACCGCTTCCAGGCAAAGCATTTTCTTCACCAGAAAATGAACACAAATGAGTTGGAACATTTTGGGTAGAACTCTTTTTATTTTTTTTCTTTTTCCTATTCTCAAATATTGTTTTGCTCAAAATTCTGTTTTGCTTTCTGGGGCTTTTTTGGGGTCTTTTGTTTTTTTTTTTGGTTTTTTGTTTTTTTTTTTTTGTTTGGGTGGTTGATTTTTTTTTAATTAATTTATACATATATAGAAATGCTTGCTATGAGGGACTTCATAACTGGGCCTACACAAAATAATAAGCAAATAAAGGATGATAAGGGAATTAGGATTCATAATCCTAAAACATTGCTTTCTGGGATTCAATAATGATGGAATTTCAACATTTCTCTACCTGAGCTTTAGTTTTTAGAATTGAGGTTAGCTATTTAAGTTTTACTGGATACTCAATCTGTAACTAGTGGTTTTGGGAGATGAAAAAAAAAAAACATAGAGAGCTCCTTCATAAGAAATGAGACCCTGTTTGAGCAGGAAGGGTGGACTAGATGACCTTTGGTGGTTCCATCCAGCCTCAAACATTTTGTGACTCTCAGACATGCAAATCCTATCAGGGTCTGTCTACACAGAAACTATTTTCTACAGATTCTGTAGCTTTCCATCAAAATCTAGGGTCTGCTATGCCCCACATTACAAGAGTACACAGTAACAGCCTTTGACCCAGGCAGGTTATGACAGGAGATAGGCAGAAGATAAAGAAAGGCAGACTCATTTCCTCCTCTTCAAAGCTGAGCACATAAGATACAGGAATGCAAAGACCAGCCTGTCCCAGAGCCAAATAGGGAACTGATACCCTGAATCTCCAAATACACCCTTAAGCAAACACCCACCCCTGTGCACAGAGGTTTTATAGCAAGAACATTCTAAGAAAAAACAATGGACATCATAACCTGCAGCTTCAGACAGGTTTCTTCCCCAGGCTTTGTTAACTTTCTATACATTAAAAGAACACAGCTGAAATTCATTGACTCCCAGAATCAGTTGTTTATTTGTCTGTTGAGACTGGTACAAGGAGAACTGTAAAAAGGGTTTAGGAAACATGATCCTGTAGGTGCTATTTGGCTATCAGAGAACGTACTAGAGACACTGTCACATGTACTTGCATTTTCCTCTGAAAAATCACACCAGTTGCACATCATCTTCTCTTAAGAAAAGTCACCACATACTTAAAAACAATGCATTCAATAACTGTCATGCTTAGTTCAATAATTTAAGAGTGCCATTCCAGAAAGAATTTATTCACACTAATACTTTGTCTTTGAATTTACAGCTTCAAAATCATAACTTGAGTAACATCGTATTTCCTCACTTCCACCATTTTTAAGAACAAGCCCCTGCAGATAAATTGTTTAGCTTCCACTTCTGTTATTAAAAATATTTGAAATGGAATGATTTCAAGTGCTCTGTTCTGGGTGATGAATAACGTTTTATTACATCTCAGTGAAGGCGAGAAAGCTGATACTGATTTAACCTCATATATCAGCAATAAATTGGACTGTCTCTGGAATACGTCTGGATGCCCAAACAACTGGGTAATTTATCATATCCCTCACCCTTAGAATTTTACTTAAAAAACCCAACAACTTACAACTTGATCCAAACTTCTGAACTGGGAATGTACCCTTGAACTTCTATAAAAACCCTTTGAAATACTTCTGGTGTTCTCAGTGTGACAGTTCACTCAGCTTCTGCTCAGATTTTGTCAAACCTGGCTCCTGCTAAGGACTGATGCATGCGGGGAGCAGCACCATGAGGTCAAACCCAGAGCACCAGGTAGGCAGGACAGGTGGCCAGAAAGAGCTAAAGGGCCAATATGCACCGTGACCACCTCCAAATCACTATGTCCTACAGCCATTATCTTTTGTCTGGCAGTCTCCTTGGAATCTGCTAACTTAGGGAAATGATGTAGGCCAAGCCTCCAAGCTCGAAAGCATAAAACATAAGCTTACCCAAAGCTTTTGAAGTGGATCCAGCAGCAGCTGGAATGCTGAGGCCTTCCTGCTTCTCTGTGGGATACAGGGGATACCCACACTGTGATAGAGGAGGAAAAGATAAGCATTTCTGTCCTCAGCTTGCTAACTGTCTTCTTCTCCCCACACCCACCCCCCAAGTTCTTCTCCTAGATACACAGATGAAGAGTTATGGGTTATAAATTATGAAGCCTTATAACGTGAATGGTGAATAAGTGAACTCGTGCTAAATCAATCTGGGCAAAAGGGGACTGAGCCCCTGTTTGCTGTGCTTGTTCGTTGTATTTCGTAATGAGCTCATGAAATAAAGTTTAAACCACAGAGCACACTGTCAAGTAAATTCAAGAGATCCAAATGGACTATGACAGAGTGATTAAATTCAGGGTATTTGAGGCTGGAAAATAATAGTTTTGTAGTTCCAAGACAACAAACCAATGTGGTAGGGTGGTTTTCTTCCTCTAATAGGGGGATCTGATGTTAGTTGTAAGAACAAATTGGATTATAATTATTATAAGCCATCCCCTATATGAATTCTCACTTCCTAGGTCACCTCAAACATACACGCCCTATGCAGCAGACGTCGGGTTGCATAACAGAGATATCCAGTGACAGAATTGTTTAGGTTGGAAAAGACCTTTAAGATCATCAAGTCCAACCATTAATCTAGCATTGCCAAGTCCACTGCTAAACCATGTCCCTAAGAATCCCTGGCCATCACCAATGCTGGTAGATTGCTATATTCTCCATCATTTTCAGTATCTAGCTAGTTTGGAGTGGGGAAGAGAAAGGGCAGCTTCATGAAGAACAAAGTGTATCTCCTTGGGCTATCAGATCACTGCAAAGGCAAGTCAGTGAAGCTCATTTATCACACCCAAAACCTAGGTCACATACTAATTACACTCTTGAGGGCTTTACGGTCAAGGCCATAGAGCATTGCAGACAATAGAGTCAAGAAGGAATAAGCAATAGGTTTTGTTCTGCAGGCTGGGTTGCACGCACGATGGAACCTGAATTTCACGTGGAATATTACACATCAATCCAATATTTTTATTGTTGTTTTATACCACCAAAGTTTGAAGCTTCTCTCTTATTTCTTCTGCAAGGAGCTGATAAAACAAAGAGAAATACCTTGCCTCATGTCATTCATCCTTCTCCATAAATGGAGCCCACATGATTACCAAAGCAGATACCTATTCATATATGACTAAAATGAATCCAGCCTTTAGGTTCCTATCAGCATCTTGTCACCTGAATACCAGAGTCTTCTGGTCTTGAAAATTAGAATCAGGACTGCCTTGGTTCAGTTCAAAACACACCTACCGAGGTTATCTTTGATTTCTTTCAATTGTCCACACCACTCCCCCTTCTCATTTCAAAGACTACCTGAGTTTAACCTGACGTACCTGCACATACCTTACCCTGTAATTTGCCAGACATCTTCACATGTGTCACAGGAGGTAGATGTCAGGAACCAGCAACACTGGTTTACATTGCCTATTGGGTCTGCTACCTCAGTAGAGGTGACACCTGCACTCCTTCAGATTCTGAAACTTAAACCTCCTGCCTAATGGATGTCAGAAAAAGATCACCCTAAACAAAAAACCAAAACCCACCCCCTCACGACCCCCCCCCAAAAAAAAAAAAAAAGAAGAAAGAAAAAGAAATTGCAGGTAATGTTTATGTAGAGACTGCAGAGGCTTGTTATATCAAAGAAAAAAAAAACCCTTCTCACCTCACTTGTTCACCACCTGATGCCTTTATACAATACGTGGCTTATAAGTTCTTTGGTCTGGTACTAATCGCAAAGCACACTGGGGCCCTGAAATACTTAATGCAATAGCACAATAAAATCCCACAACACGTTTGCTCTTAATTCATGAGTTTATTCCACACTGAGAAGAACTTAATAAGAATGTTAAAGGTTGCTGCATGGAATCCTTAAGACAATCCAAGAACATGAGGCTACATACACCATTCATCACACTGATACCTAGCACTTTTTGGATAAATGTCCAAATAATTTGATTATTCAACCATGAACATGGATTGTAGCTCAGATCCTGAGCTAGTATAAATGTAGCCATAATGAGCCACTTAGGCAGCATACTTTCTCATCCATCATTCAAACAATAAGTTTTGCACTGGAAATCATAATACCACCCCCACTTGATTCTAGGGGATATTTGGCCTCTGATTCCGATGATGGTACAACCTGTATCTGAATGGGAACTACAGACAAATCTAAGGTCAGTGTGAGCAGATTATCTAGTGTGGCAATTAATTAAAATCAAGTGCTATGAACACAATTTTTTGTTTTGTTTTGTTTTTTTTAACTTCATTTGTCAAAAGCCAAATACACTCAGCAGTATAATTTTACTCTAAAATGCGAACAAAAATATAAATCTGTGCAATTACGTAATTTATGTATTATCTGTGTATCTATCTGTATTATCCTCTTTGATTGCATATCAGTTTGCTTACTACTTTCCACTGTATACATTCCCCAGTGTTTTCCCAGAACTGAATAATTTTTTTTCCCATCTGCAAGAAACTTTTCAGAGAGAAAAAAACCAAACTCTCTTTAGCCCCAGCTACGGTAGATGAAGAATGAAAATCAATCACCTTCTTTAGCAGCCAGTCCACTTTTGTGCTTGTACAAGTAAGAAAGACACCAGACCTGGAATTCACCTAACTTGATATGTGTACAATATACCTATTGGAACCTAAGCTAGATACCATAATCCCATTCTAGTCAGCCAAAGCAATCAAAAATTGATTTACCTGATCTGGTTAGCACCTCCCTTAGCATAAGAAGACTTGCTCTCCAGACTCTAATGATTACCGTGGCTAAATTTCCATTGACTACAACAGGAAACTAGTTATACAGCTTCAGGAGTAGACATGTTAGGTGAAATGAATCCTAGCCTACTCACCTTATTACTGGAAACGAAGTTATACCTTGACAACTGACAAAATTAGTATGAGATCCATGCTACAGTCAGGGAAACTGCAAGCTAGCCACATCTCATCACTTGAAAGTTGGCAGGCACAATGACATTGCCAAACAAACTTTGAACCTAACGACTGAACCCTAAATTAATGTAATTGTAGAAAGGGATTGTTACTTTAAAGTGTTTGGAGGCAAGAAGTGATGATAAATTTAACTTTACCTCAGACACTGTATTTCCTGGGCACAGTTCAAAATATATATGTTAACCTTAGGGCTGCTCAAGGGGAAAAATGGGTCCATTTTTGAGAGCACTTTTGAAGTGTTCGCTCTTTGAAGGAACTGGGTAACTGTTTCTTCTGTTTCTAAAAACACTTTTCTTCTTTGCTGACTGGTATCCAAAAGAACTTTCCCAACTAAGCAAGACAGCTTTTAGAGAAACATGATGCCTCTGGACTCCTTGACCTCTGTAAAACTTCTACATGCAGCAGAGAAACAGAACTGTGTGGTGTCGGTACCTGATCTCCTCCTATTGATAAATGCATATTGGGTGTCCATACTGACATTTCATCTGCTGATTATTATTCAGCTAATCTTGACATTTTGACTTGCTGCTAACTGAACTGGTCAGCTTGCTTATGAGAGGCTCCAGCTCTTCACTCTTTGCTCTGCAGGAGGCCACTGCTGGAAGAGATCTACATCAGTGTGAGGTTCCACCTTGGTTTTCTTCCATTCACCTCCATGCCCTGCAACAGTAGAAGTCCTACTCTATGCTGAGGTTTACTGTTCTCAGGAAACACCATTGGAGGAGAGGTTTTTTTAAGCCATAGGTTAAAGAATCAGCAAGGGCTGTAAGCATCGGTCTAATCTTGTGCATAAGGGCTACAATCCTTCAGAGCTCAAAGCTCAAACATGTCATCAGTACAACATCCCCGTATTTGTAGCCAACCTTTAGCTCTAGGAAGAGGCTACAAAAAGAACATGGGAACAAAATGGTGAATTACTGTAGTCAATTCTAAAAGCTCTGATATTTTGAAAACAAATCAGAGCTAAAGATATTAGTTTCAGTTGTCATCAAACAGAAAATATTTATGCAGGGACATTACCATCATGAAAACAAGATTAATAATGGAAGGGGGAATGGTTCGTTATCAAATTGTATTTGGACCTTGTGCCACCAGAAGTAATGAACTGACATTAGCAAACCATGAATCGAATCATACCTGGCTCATTTTGTGGCTCCTAGAAGAGAGGCGCTGCAAGTGATGAGAATAATTTTTCAATGGCTACACGCTGGATCGATATACTAGCAAAGAACATAGCTTTCAAAGCTAAAGCATCACTTAATTTTCCTATTTTAACACAGTAAAATTCTATAAGGCCATAAAAATCAATATGGTGCAATCTGACTCACTCCCTATGTCTCAGAACTTCAAACAGCAGCTAAGCGGCAACTAAAAATTAATTTAGAAGCTGTATCAACAAGATTTGGCAGGCCTCGAAATGAAGGCGATATAGTAATTCGATAGGAAGATAAGCAAGGCATTTCAGACAAGAAGAAAATTTGCCAGCACTTAACATTAGCAGGCAAGAAGTTACGGGGTATGTGCGCACCCCGGGATGCTGTTGGCCACAGTAAGATTCCACACGTTCTCCTTAAGGCCCACGGTCTGCAGGCTCTAATAGTGCCTGCAGCCAGCCTCAGCACCCTGGCTGTCACCACCACAAGCACCTCCCCTGATACTCACTTTCCTTACCCCGAAACTCACCCACAGACAAAAAAGAAACAACTTAAAAAGCAGAAAGAAGCAGGATCTGCCCCTCGGCCTGAACGAGTGAGCCCAGGGGACAGGTACAAGGCAGCGCCAACCTGCGCCCTCCACTCCTCCCAGGGACGAGATCCACTCGCTGCATACTCGGCCACGCACGCTCCTGCCTGGAGCGCCCGGCCCGACGGAGGGGCGGCAGCGGGAGGCACCGTCACACCCGTCCTGCCTGCCTGCCGTTTTCCGAGGGCCGGGCTGCCTCGAAGCCCTTTGGCGAGGCGTGGTTGCTCAGCAGCGGCGGAGCCACCAGTCACTCTGCGCCTACAGGAACCCCGCTAATACCCTACCCACCGCTCCCGGGCCGGGAATTACCCGCAGCGAAACCTCCTGTCCCCGCAGAGCCAGCACAGCCAAGGGGGCTGGGGCCGGACACCTCCGGCAGTCGTGTCCCGGATTCGCCCTCCTCCTCCTCCGGACGGCCCTGGCCCGGCCGCAGGCCCGCCCCGGGGTCAACGGCGGATGAGCGGTTTGCCCCCCTAATCCCCCGCAAGCGCCGCCAAGCCGGGAGGGCTCGGTCCGCCCCGGGAAGGGCAGGACAGGGCACGGCGGGGGCGCCGGGGCAGCCCGGCTTCCATTCGCGGCAGGGGAACGGGCGGATGCTGAGGGCGCAGCCGAGCCCGGCAAGGCTACAACCAACCGGGGGTTCTGGGGGTGTTCGCGTACGGAGCGCGGCCACAGGCGCCAGGGCCGATCCGCCCGTCGGGGGATTACACCGCGCCTGTCGGCCGCCGGCATCCCGGGAGGCTTACCTGCGCCGCTAAAAATACTTGAGACCTGGTGCGTGCACAGAGCTCACGTTAGTGCCTGTTGCAGAGGGGTAGCTACAAAGCGGCAGCACTACATAATACACGGTGGCAGGGTGAAGCTGCAAGACAAAGTATTCAAAAATTGGGAAATGGATGGATTTTACTATTATAGCTGCTAAGTAATATACGAGCCAGGCTTCAATTATTCTTCTTACGTTTTATTTGAAGGATGCTTAGCACTTCCACTGCAAAGAAGCAGCCAAACTTAAACAGCACCAGGGAATGTGTGCCTCCATTGGAGACTTCTGCTGTCACACTGAGTTTACCTTGTTCCATTTTTCCCATAATGTTTGAACCTGGGTTTTGTTTTCAGATAGGTCTGACAGTAGGGGAATTATTTCTGAGCCACCTGTGGTATACCTTTTTTATGAAATCAGTGCAGAGACCAAGTAGCTCATGGACAGCCTTCCCACATGAATATATCGGTGATGGGAAAGGCTGCTTGACCCAATCCCAACATCAAATAAATCACATGGATAAGAAGCCTTATAAAACTCCTCATTGTGGGAAAATAATCAATAGAAACCTATATATCCTTAAACCACAAACACCACAAGCCAGATATTTATATGGACAAGAGGCCTCCTTAATTCCCTCCATCAAATGGCTGCTTCTTTACTGTATAAAAATTGTTAACATTTCTAGACTGTGTGCAGCATTATGCACATAGGAATTCATGAGGAGAAGTTTAAGGTGCAAAGCTTCCCTCTCCTTAAGTGAGGCTCTCACTGATTTCAGTGTGCTTATGAGTGCTTAGAACCCACTGCCTTTCAGCTGTGTGTCTGGCTGGACGGCAGGTTACAGGCAGAAGCTTGACCAGAGCGCACCATGACGAAAGGCTAGAAGCCTCTAGTGGAAACCCAGGTGCAAAAAGGGGGTGGTGGACCGTCATACCTCTTCTCCCAGGAAGAGCTGGCATGCATCTGAGGCCTGGAGCAAGGAGCTGAGAAATGTTTAGACACAATCTTAAAGCCAGAAATGACAATAATGTCAGTAATTAGTTCACAGATCCCCTTCCACTCCTAGCAGTGACGTCTTAAAATAAACCCACTCCTGCCTGCCTTGTCTGCTTCCTGATACCTGCATGCCAAAGTCACTGTCCTTTAGCTCTGAAGATGCAAGATTCCCTTGAGCACTCCCTCTTCTGTCAAAAGGTATTAAAGGCAAAAATCCATTATGTGACTCAGCTGAGTCCATTTGGAGTGAAGTGCTGTAGGCACTCTGGTCTTCTGCATTAATTAATTGTTCAGGTTAACTGGTCTGTGAAACTCTCCAGAGCTAGTATCTGTTTCATTCAGATGATCCTGAATGATGTGCAAGTAATAACAGCCCATTTCTGCAGAAAAGATCCTGGTTTTAATGAGTAAAAGTCACAGCCAACTCTTGAGGTCTATAAAGGTAGGCACTATTCAAACAAACAGGGAGTTGCAGCCCTTAGTGAATGACAATTTACATGTCAAACAGACACTGGTTTTGCAGAAAAACTGAGATGTGGAGTGATTAACTGACATTCGGCATCACACAGCCTAGCCATAGTTCTTCTTTCCATTTATTTTTACCCACTCAAATTCTTTCTCCATATCAACATGCCATGGCTTTTGCCCCTCTTTTTCCTCAAATTTATTGCTTTGCTTTTCTGTAGGAAGCCTTCCAGGTAAGTTTTAAAAGTTCTTGAGTGAATGGGGGTATAGGTACCTTCTCTTCCAAAATAAACTTGAAATAATTAAGGACAAGTATTATTGATTGATAATATATAGTAAAAGATAAATAGTGATCATCTCCAGCTGTACCTGGTATGAGGTTAAGTTGTGCTTAATGCCACGAGACAACGTCTTATACTACATTATCTTTTAAACAGATTGCAGTTAGATTGGTTACAGAGTCTCTCCTTGCCTTTCAACATAGCTCTTAACTTCATGAGAAACTTTGTGGGTGTAAGTCTGAAAACTGTTTTTAAATCACTGAGAAACATGAAGGCAGTATGAACAGATACCCTTTCACAGCATCCTCGACATTAGATCTCACTAGACAATTGCTTACAAAGTAAATCTAACTTTTCATTGCAGTATAATAGACCAGAAGCATAAGTAGCATGGACCTTTCTTACTTCAGAACTGATAAACTCACTTTTACATTCTGAGAAGCTTCTAGCGATGAAAAGAAAAAGATGCTCCTGTGATTAAGGCACTAAAATTAAGATTATAATTTACTTAATAAAATACTTTCTGTATTGTGGAAGTCCTTACTACATCCAAATAAAGTCAGGATCCTGCTGTGCTGGACACTGTGGAACCGCCTACAAAAGCGGCTCCTCCTGCGACTAGGCTGTGAATCCTGGGCAGAGGTCAGCCATGGAGAGCTTGTGGGACCTAAGGTGCATGTTCTCTCTTTTCATCTATTTTATTTCCTTTATAATTGAGCTTTTAATACTATTCTGTGCGTGAGGAGGTGTTTTGATGGCTAGTTATGGACATATGCAAATAACAAGCAACAGACAAAGATCAGCAGGTACATAAATAATAATTTAAGAAAATAAACAAACATGTTCAACTAGCAGAAGAGAGATCACCACTATAGAAATTAAAAAACTTACCTCTCTGGGGAACTGCTTTTTGACCTTCCTAGCTGCTTAACTGAGCACAGCAAATAGGAGGAACTCCTCCCCTTTGGGTGTTTATTACAGGGAAACAATACTTCCTGTGACACCTGAGTAAATATCCTCTAGGAAAACCACCACGGAGTTTGCCTACAGCTAGCTTAGTATTCCTTTGGTCATAAATGCTATCCAGCATAATGAAATACCACGTATTCCCAAAAGCATGAGTTATTTATTGAATGCAAAGATTTCTCTGAAGCAACCCTGAGCTTTGCCAGGTATTTTCTTTAGTTGATCAAAAGAACACCCTAACCCCTTTTGAAGGTCTTAGATGTGTGATCCTTGTAATCACATTTAAGGGGCTGGTTAGCTCAGGAGATTGTTAATAGGATACAAAACCTTTCACATCCAACCCATATCAGCACAGATGGAAAGTCGTGACTGTTTAACAGCTCTTTCATGCCATGTGACCTAACCCAGTTCCTAAAGGAGAACAGTTTGTATTACTTCAAATTTCCAGAATGTGGTTTTTCAGGCTCTTTTAATTGCAAGTGTAATACAGAACATTTGAGAAACAAGAAAAGAGTTAAAAATTATATGGCAATTAATGAATCCAATTAAAACTGCAATCAAAAGAATTTTGCAAATCCCTACTCCAAAACTATCTTCACCATCTCAGGAAGTCTATAAGCAGAGGTAAGTGTTATAGTAATCAAAAAGCAGGAGTTGCTAGGAAGCAGGAGTGATTTAGAAAAGTGACAGTTCTTCACTTAAATTTCACTCTATCAGCCCCTGTTATTAGACCCAGGAGTTGCACATCTAGCATGAAAGTAGTGCCTTTGAATATTGGTGGCCTAACTCACACTTACTGGTTCATACCGAATAGGAAAAAAATGAAACCACAACAAAAAAAAGCAAACATATGCAAGGCATTGTGTTCAAATTTCACAGCTGTTTCTACTCCACAGGGTTTGAGGGTAGTAAAGTTGTAGGGTTTTGCAGGTATTGTTTTCCATCTAAGAGAGTCCTAAGTCAGATGCAATTTGAACTCGTATCTCAAACTCAGTTTTTAAAAAAGGTTCTTAATTTTTGTTTTTAAATAAAATATCAGGGAAAGAGCTATTGGAAATTCTGGAATATAAACCCTTCCACATGTATTCTAAGAATTTCAGGAGTGAAGATCAGGGACCAAGTGATAACTGCAGAGAAGATCTATGCTACAAAATGGCTTCTAGTGTCAGCAGTTACTTAGAGAGTACACTTATCCCTTCCTTGGAACATACTGATCACCAAAAGAACCTTAAAGGATTTTGCTTACGTACAGTGATGTGAACTAGTAAGAAGATGGTGGGACATGTGAGGATTGCAGCTTTCTGCGTGCCTGGGTGTAAGGCAAAGCACCAATCTTGAGAACGTGTTCAGGTAAAGACTAGGGGTTGTAGAACTGCCATTTCCAAGCTTGCAGAACAGATCTCTCATACTCACAAAGCTGCCTTGAAGACTGTGGGATTAAAAAACGAAGCTAAGCAATAAACATCAGTCACATGGTAACACTGGTCATGTGGGTCATCTTGTTAACGTGGCAGTTCCCCTACTAACTGCTTAGAGGTTTCAGATTTGGCACTTTATATTCTTTTGCAAAATACTTTTGAATCAGGAGGGTCTCCTTTAAGTCCTGGAGTAGCAGTGCCTATATTATTCACAATACAAGTGAATAACAATAAATAAACTGTATTTCTTTACAGCTGTATTTCTCCATAGCCCCTGAATGTTTATGTAATCAGGAGTCTAGCACTGGAAAAATTACCCATTGAACAAACATCACTATTAACGTTACTAATGCACTATGTTATATAAATAGGATTGGGGTCTAATGAAGTGTAAGCAGCATGAATGTATTGGTAATTCAAGCAGTTAGATTTGTGTTTGTTATATACATGTAGCTATCTGTGCTGTTCTGATATAACCTTCGAATACATAATAAACAACCAAACAACAACAACAAAAAAACAGCAGAATCTTTCTATAAGATTATGTATACTTCTTTCCCACCCTGAATTAAAATAAGACCTAATGTCCAGAAGCTATTCAGTGTAGAGGCTCCTACATAATATATACTTGTACAGCATCTAGCTTCCAGTCTCTGAGTTCATTGCATTCCAGGTGCTGCCTTTTAACAGTGCTTGTTAATGGGGTAAATAGAGGTCTTTTCATATAAGGTAATAAAAAAAGACTCAGTGGTGAGCAAATGTGTCTTTTCTTCTGCCTCTGGAGGCACAAATGGAAGTGTCAACCAGTAATGATAGATGGCATTTTGCACAAGTGGAAAGGAGAGGGCATCAGTGTTGGTCAGTAGCCAGAGCACATACATTTCTGCACAAAAAGTTGCAAGGGAGATCTGCCTGACCAGTAGGTCTCCAAATCACTTGCTCACTTTTCTGACATGATTTTTTCAGTCAGCCTTGGCTGGTGCTGAAGATTCTCCATATCCACAGTTCCCACAAACACCCATCACAATTCTTCAAACTTCAACTTCAGACACTAAAGACATTATAGTTTACATAAGACCAACTTTTGTCAAGACTGAATCAGTTCCAATAGCCTTGGCAAGAGTCACAGGGCACCAGCTCCTTAATCTGTGGATTAACTGGATATTGAGGTTACCATTTGGAAAAATTAAGCTTCTAATCTTTGTAATAGGTAAGGAACTGCAAGATTTAATCTAAATATTCAGAAGCAAGATGGAAAATAATGATAACCTAAGAAATCTCATGAGTTTTCTTTTGCTATGCCTTCTTTTTTAAACCATGGTTTTTTTTAAAGCAGGTACCATGGTTTTGAAAAGATACGACTTGTGTGGTTTGCAAATTTGAGACTGGAACTACTCAAATTACTATTCTTAGAGAATTTAAACTTTGGAATATCACACAAGATTCAAAATACTTCCAATGGATACACAATGTCTTGACTGTTCTTTGTTCTGCTCCCCCTTTTGTTTTTTTTCCTGTTTTACACTGTTTCAGACATACTAGGAGCTTGCTGTCAGTCTGAAAGTCCTTCCCTTGGAGCCAGAGGTAACAAGTACATTGCCAGACTTCACACTCTCCACAAATCCACACTTCATTAATCCCAAACAGTTGCAAAATAACAAACAAATAAATAAACCCTAGAGAATTACCTTTTTCTTTCAGGCGAGAAAGAGTCAGGTTGGTTGTATCACACTAGCCTCAAATCAAGAATGACAGCATAATCTGAGAACAACCTGAAAAGCTTTTCTTGAAGTTTTTCTCCATTATTCTGTGAGTACTGTTATAAATTCCTCAGCCTCCTAATCCAGAGGCACACCACAAATGAGTCTTAGAAACAGTTTCCTATTTGTGAGTCTATCATTAATCTCTGAGGATGTTCCAAAGATAGCTCTTGGAGGATTTGGATTTGTCATCTTCTTCTTTTAATCCAGTTAGGGAGTGTAGCAAACAGTGACACAAACAGGATTACATTTTGAAGGGGCCCATGCCTGGTTATGCATGCGGCACACAGACATGCGGAGCTCTGGTTTCCTGCTCTGCAGTTTGCTCTCTTCCTGACTGCTCCTCCTCTTTTCTGGTTGATTGTAAACACATTTGAAAAATACATACTTATTTTGGAAAAAAAAACCCAGATTTCTTTTATTTTTTAAGAGGGAAGAAGGAGGAAAGATGTGTGCTATCCTGGTTTTTAGCATCTTACCTGTCTTTATTACCATAATTGTGTCCCAGTGCTCTCCCAGTTAGTTAACCATATGCAGCATTCCCAACACTGCATTCTGCTGAATGACAGGACAGCCTTGTAATCTCAGCTGCTAGCAGGAGTAGAGGCAATTCTTCCCCACTCCCTCAGATGACTTCCAGCATTTCTGTGGTGACGTTTTCTTTGGAGCCAAATTGTCATTAGGACTCTTCCAGGGAACAAGCACTTTTTGAAATAAAATCACTGATTTTTAAACACTGAGGATAATCTGAAGACTGAAGTACAAAAGGTACAGTACTCAAAATACCTTCAAGTCAAGGCAAAGAATTTAAAACAACAAAAGGCTGTTAAAACATCAAGAATTCTGTGATCCTGGAAGTATTAATTGTGTATTGGTTATGACTGCTGGTGTGCTAAATGGTCCCAATTGCTCTATCCATGACCATCTCTCTCTGTTATTTATAACACCTCCAATTTCTCCCATTAGCTACAAACTTTATCAGAAAATATTTTTGCTTCCTAGCTATTGTCAGGAAAATGTTCTTTAGGACCAAGACCAACTGATACAGACTTCCATTAGAAACATACCTCGTTTAGAATGGTTTTTAACTTCACATTAAATTTGAGACCTACATGTAGCCAGTTTCCAGTCTGTCCAGTGATGATGGACTGCTTTTGTAGATTCTTGGAACTAATATCTCTAGAATGACTGGCTTTGGTGTTTTATATAAGCTGCTATAGATGGGAAGGTTTCACATTTAAGAAGTTACCTGGTAATATACTCATGTTACCTGTCAAAAATACTCATAAGAAAATCCAGGTAAACTTAAAACTCCTCTGTGTTTTTCTAAATAGGTCCCAGGTCTCATACACATCTTAGCTGTGCTGTGTTGTGGTTGGCATTATAAAAAAAGTGACACAGATCGCATTTTATAAGTTTATATGTAATTTCTGTATCAGGTAGTACTGGTTTTGTTGCTCATATATACTTACACCTCAGAGGGTTTCTGAAAAGGTTCAGTATGATCTGTAATTCACAACAGTTTGGTAATGTAAATTGTCTAGAGTGAAGTAGATTATTGAATAAGCTCTGAAGGTCTCAATAAACAAGATCTAAATTCAATCAAAAAGCCAACTTCAAAACCCCAAAGCCAACAGTCAAAAAAAGCTTGTTTTCTCCTTTACATTATCTAGGTAGCAAATAGAACTGTACTCTGTGTGTTTGTTAAATAATATACCTTTGCAAAGCTGAGGTAAACTTATATGTCTGTTCTTTAAAACATTTAAGTTGCAATTAGTGTAATGGTCCAGCAGTTACTGTGTCTAGCTGCTCTTCAGCGCCAGAATTAGATCTTTAGTTTGAGTTTTAAGATTTCTTTTTAAAAAGGATTCCTAAGCAAACCTGCAGAGGAGCCAAAATCAATCTAACCATGTGAAAGTTTTCATACCTGAAGATGAACATGGCCTTTATGAAGGTGCACTAAGGTACTGCTTGAGTGGCATAAACTTTGCTCCTCAAACTCAGCAGCCTTTGTAGCTGCTAATGCTGAACTGTCTCTGAGGAATGTATCATGCACAGTGAAATTTAATTTCAATGAACCCTAAATTAGGAGCATTATGTAGGTGACTGTGTTTCCCTTAGGGTGTCCCTAGAGTGTGAATGGATTTGAACTAGTTTTGTCAGCACAGTATCTCAAGGGATAAGAGAATACTGGTGGAAATGTATTGATGACAGTAGAGGTAGGGATGCTTCATACACTACTACAAAGCTTGTCACTGAGAACAGCTTTTCCCAAGATGTGATCTTGTCTCAGTCCTGCGCAGCTGCAAGCACAGCCTGTGCTAATGACTGTTCTTGACTTCATAACCTTAATAATGTTTTCTTTAGCTAAACTCTATGTACTATATGTGATCATTTATAACAACCAATGCTATTTCCACCTCCATCACCTGTCCTTACACAATTGTGAATCTACAAACACACTATTTGGAAAGACTGGACAAATTCTCATTTCAGATGTCAAGCCAGTAATTAGGATAAGGCACTTTATATGGGGTTGGCTTATCACACCTTTGTCTGTTACAGTGCTTCCTGTACCTTTCTTTGATGGATCTGAAATTGCTCACTGCTGGAGACCCAACACTGGACTATGTATCCCACAGGTTTGGTTCATAACTATGGAAATTCAGTGTTCCCACTGCAGCCACTTGGCCTCAGGATTAGGATGTTTTCCTGCCCTGTTGTTGCTTGCCACAGTCTCCTGTGGAGAACATCCTCAGCACAAGCTAACACTATCTCCTGTTTCCCTTTTTTGCTAAAACACAGTACTTAATCACACACAATTGAGACAACAATGCGACTTTTGATTGCTTTGCTAAGCCATGCAGAGGTCAGGGTTGCTGCTGCTCTCCTGTGCACTGCCCTCCTCAATCAGCCTGTCTGGTTCAGAAGAGGTTGTTTTTTCCGGGAGATGGCTTTGTATCCTGAGGTTCTAGCTTTGATTGTGGCAACTGGCTTACTTAGCAGGCACCACAGGATGCAGAGGGAAAGAGAAATCAGAACAGCGGGGGGAGGCTAGCACTCACTGCAGAGGCACAGCAAGGAGCAGGGCCACCCACTGCCTCCCCTGCATGCGTTTGACAATTGAACTAGGATTTCTACCTTCAATTCTGCTTCAATCCAAAGAAAGGAGCTGTGTGTAGCAAGCAGAGAATTGCCTACAAACTTTCCACAAATACAATTACTATTGGTTTTTTTAAGGGACTGCAGTTTAGGAGGGATTCAAAATCTGATCCCTTTATCTTGCCATGCAATGAAAACCTCCTGACTGCTCCATTTGTAAGTGCTGAAAGGACAGTGAGATTAATTCTTTACCAATACCTGTCTGACTTGAGAAGGAACTCTCAAATTCATTATGTGAAAGCTTCCTTATCTGGCTTAATGTTCAGAATGCTGCTGCATGCAAGTAACAAACAACTAACCACTGTATTTGTATGAAGGGTTTCAATATGGCACTATTTTCTAGCTGGGGAGCAGATGCGGGTTTCTGGTTATCAGGTGCATCTATTAAGATTAATGTTTCTAACCCCCATCTCGTTTGAGGTAACAGTAAAACTTGTGTTGCTTTAGAATTGGCTAACAACTGACCCTTGAAAAGCAGTATCTCTAAATGAAATTCAGTTATTTCCCCTACTGCCTGTTTAGATACATGACAACAATAAGGAGCAATACTTTACATTTTCTGGCACTTTTTATTCCTAGGATTTCTGAATGTTCCACAGTCTACATGCACATCACCAGCCCAGCGCCAGATGTTGCAGCAGGCAGTAAAGATGCCCATGCTCACTGGCAGAAGGCAAGATTTTTAATTTTGCAGTCTGATACAGAAGACCTGCTGCACAGAAAGCAATAGGGAACCTCAGAGGGCTGTCTCAGAAGGAGCAAGGCACAGGGTATGATGTGTTTTGCACCTATTATGCAACAAAGAGCAATTTGCCAATTAATTCAGGTAGTGTTAGAGAGAAGAGATAACATGTCTTGGATTTCCTGCTCTTAATTTATTGAACAGCTAGGCCCTTGGGACTAATAAAAAGTATTTCATCAGCCTGCTGGATGTCTACAGTTTCTGATATAATAGAAAAATACCAACTTTCAGAATGGCAAAGTATCATTAACTGATGCAGACTGTACACCCTGGTGGGCAAAATGATAGACAATAAGGTACATGGGGTGAGTACTCATTTTTTAGCCCTCTGTTTCTTTACAGTGACCAGCCATGGGAAAACAAGGTAGGAAAGAACCTTCCCGTCACTTTCTCGTGACACATAGGTGACAGGAGACTTTCATTTCCTAGGCACTTCTAACATGGAACTGTGTCCCAGGACCTAGGCAACCTGAAGTGACTTAGGTCCTAAACCACTACTGAAGGAATATGAATATAGAGGACTGCCATTACTTTTCGTGTTTGCTTAGGAAATAGCTAAGGAAATAGCTCATAAAAGACTAACTCAGTTGTTAGTTTTGTTCTCTCTGCAACTTCATTAATACAAATCGGAAGAACAGGTTATGCAATAGAAAGTCTTTTGGCTTGACAACAAATTCCCAGAATCTTCTCACTTTCAAACTAATAAATAAATCAAATGTTCCTTATTCATGAAGATGGCAGTAGCATCTTACAACACCTACTCTGATGTCAGGTGCAGTTTAACTAAGACAGAGGGTCTTATTTTTTTTTCACTTAGAGGCAGAGGGCTTATTGATGTACCAGCTGCTTTAAAAGTGATGACATTTTGCTGCAAAAAAGGCATTTGAAAATGAATCCATGCTGAGTTAATATTCTTTAAATAACTGTTTTTATAGTTTATGCCGTATTTATTGAGCTTGTCAGCTGGAAAGTATTTACTAAAGCTTGGATGGTTATGCATCTCCTGATCTGTAGTCTTCTTGTGCAGGTATGCTAAGATAGATTTGTCAAGCAACCAGTGGAGTTGTGATCAATTAGAACAATAAACCACTGCCTGCCTCTTCTCAGTAGGTGCATTCTCTATTTTCCTCTCTTTTCAAAATAGGCAGCTCTGTCTTCACTAGTTTAGGGACACATCCTCAGTCTCTAAAGATTGTTTCGCAATATGCTGAATTTTAATTTCAGTTTTATCACGAGATTCGGGAGTGAAAGCTTCAAATCAAATTGCAGACATGTTGAGTGTTTTCTAGTTGAAGACGTCAGCTTTCTTCCACTAAGAGGAGGCTGTATCCTCTGAGATGGGAGAAATAATTCGTCCTATGGAAAACTGAGAACTAAACAAGACGTGGTTAGTTTGCAAAGTGGATGACGTGGCAGGCTGTAAAAACCTTCGGTGCTGAAGTGCTTGTAGTGAAGCCCCCGAGCACAGACTGAAGAGCTAACAGTCAGAGATACAGTGACGAATTAGAATTATGTTCAGCCTTCAGCCTTCAAACAGTTCCTGGGAAGCCAGCGTGATTCATGCGGCTTCCAGGCAAACCTCACCTGCAGTACCTTTCTTAAGATTCTGCCTGGAGCTGCTCAAAAAATTCATTCCAGCTTCTGTCAGTCTTTCCAAGTCTCCTTCATGTTTGTCACCCTGGGTCAGAGGTAATCCAGGTGGGTTGCTTTTGGTTTCCTCACCAGCAGCTTGCAGACTGATAGCAGGATCAGGCCCCGTGCTTTTCTTCTCTAGATAGCTCAAAATACTTTTTTTTCTCATGTGTCATATGTTCTGTAGTTTCTAAATGCAACTGAAGTGGTAATAGAACATTTTTATTTACTATTTTCTCTATGCTTACTATTTACTATTCTATGTATTTACTATTTTTCCATATTTCCTGGTTGGGTTTGTTTGTTTCTTGTTTGTTTGTTTTTCTTTAGAATCAGTAGAACAAAGAGAAAAAATGTGGAAGACAAAATTCAAGGCTCATCATTTTAGAGAGCACTCCTCGATGCAAAGGTATCTTCCCTTGCAGTTCTTCAAGAGGGTAACTTGCAAGGAACCCAACACAGCGCACTGAGTCCACAACACCCTTTTTTTTCATTTCACACAGGTCTGAGACAGTGTACACCTGCCTCTGGAGCTGAATTAGGCCTGCATTGCTATTGAATGACCTGGCTCAGAGTTGTCAAGAGGTTTTTGCAAATAGCTCCTATTAGTGCTAATGAGAATGTGACAAATTAATCTCTCACATGAAGATGAGAGAACAAACCCTTTCAGTTGCAGAATGAGGAACAGTGTGAGGGACTACAAAAACCTGAACCATATAACAGCAACAAAAAAACAACTGACAGAATAATACTTTTGGCTTGTTATTATGTGCAGTCTGAAATCAGCAGAGGTACAGAGATGATGAAGTATGTCACTCCACTCTTCCACCTCTGCTGGGGTTTTTCTTTGTTGTGTTATACTGGTAAATGGCAACAGTATTATTCTAGCTTCTAATAAAACCTGAGAATGAGTAACATAAATATTTAGCCTGAAATTTACATTGTAAAGGCAGAGTTGAAAAGAAGGCAATACAAACACAAACAAAACAAAACAAAAAAAAATCAGGGAAAAATAAAAGCATTGATGACATTTGCTTTGAGAAAACAAGTAAATTTTATATTTGCTTGCTTACACTTTATTTAAAGTATAAGCAGATATTTCCATGGTAAATGCAGTCATACTTATTTGTTGTACTGATCAAGTTACTTGTCAGCAATTTACTTTTTATGGTGTGGTATCATAGCTTCTTCCCAATAAATAATTTTTGCTCGCAGTTGCATTCCTTAAGCCCAAATAAAGCAAAGTTTCGTCCTGTATATTTACTGTTATCTGGGACCCGGTCCTACCAGAGTGTCTTTCAAATTTCTTGCTCCACTGTTTAAAAACGGAAACACTAAAAGGGAACATCATAGGTACAACTGTGAGAAAGACTCATATCTGTTAACTATTTAGTACAGGACACACAGGTAACTAAACCAGAAAAAAGATCATAGAATCGAATGTTGGGAAACATCTGAACATGCTGCAGTGATAAATGACAGTCTGGGTCATGAATGTTTGCAATTTTCATGGCTGCCGTTAAGAGGTAAAAGGCTTTTTGCCCTATTCTGCTATTTGTATATTCATGAGTAAATTACCAAAATGTGTCTGGTGCATGATGTAAACCAACACAAACCTCTCTGAGATTCAGCAAGTGCAGTGGTACTGGATGGTTTCAGGAAGGCCATCCTCTCCTGGACATAAGTGCCCAGCTAAGGGGAGCAGGATGTCCTTCCAGGAGTGTTGCTGGCAATGCCTTGCTGTTTTGGGTGGGACATGGGGTTGAACAGAGTCCCAGAGAGGCCATACTGGCTGCGGACACTGCAGGGACTGGCTGCTTCTCATGTTTCTTCCTGCCAGTGCAGTGGGAGTGCTAATAGACCATCCCAGAGGCAGCCCTACTGACCAGACAGCAGGACTTGGGAATGCCCTTCAATGACTGGATCACTCTGACAGGCAGCCTCCCTGAAGCTATGGGTGGTTTCCCAGTGGATATGCAAACTTTATTGGCATACTGGCAGCACTTCTCATTTGAACTGGGGAGCTAACTCAGATGATTTTGCTACATACATTTAAATGTCAAAAATAACCCTGATGCACCAGCATTTGCTAAATATATAAATAGTGGCTTACTGCTTTAGCCTAATTCAAAGCCAATCAAAACCACACTACAAAAGACAACAGCTAAGAAAAACCCTCCTGTGGCGCACTGAAATAAAAGTCATCCCTGTGGAAATTAGTGGTTGCCTTGGTGGTCTGCTTTGATGCTGGCATGGTGTTGAATCATGAAGTGCATCTGGAGAGTTCTGTCCTGCTGTCTGAACTGAGAATGATGCCAGTGGGGGTAGAGCTGAGAATGGCTTCTCACTGTTTGAGGACCTACCTCATGCAGCCTGTGGATGCCTTGGAGGTCTTTCAAAATGCTGAGATTCCAGACAGCAAAACCAAGGCATTTCTTGAAGAAATGAAAGCAGAAACAGTGCAGAAAGGAATAGCTGGCCAATCACACTTAAAGAAGCTCTTCAGGCCCCAGAATAAGCTGGCAGTAGTCCATTTCTTGTCACTGCCACAGCTGCATGAAATTTATTTCTTTTTTAAACATTTTAACATACAAACCCCAAATAGTCCAGTCTGGTCCCATTGAAGGAACTAAAAACACCTGTGAACTCTCAAAAAAATAGTTTTTAGGTGACAGTTCATCTGTCAGCTTACCTTCATCCACTGCATATTGCTATACTTTCCATACCCATAAAATACGTTTTTCTTGTGATTTACACTGAACTTTTTGTTTGGCTCCAGTTTGACTCCCCCAGTTTGTCTTCTGGCTGGCAATTCAAGCAACATCCATCACGTAGTTCTTTTGATAGAGCTTACTCTTTCTCCTCCTGGCAGGGTGAAATCTCAGGACTCTGAGAGTTTCGTTGTTTACCATGACCCTGCTGGGCTTGCCCATTCTAGAGCCAAGTGCAGGGCAGCTTCTGGAGCTAAATTCATAGACTACTTTCTTGGTTTGAAAGATCCAAAATGGGATTTCTAGATTTTGGCTATATAAAGATACCCATGAACTACCACATGTCTTTCTGGGGCTGATCTGATTCCCCACAGTGAGTTTTTTCACTATGGAAAATGATTGGTCATTGCACACGGATTCAATACCTTGTCTGCAGATTAACTGCATTAATCTGATTTGCCTTACTAACTCTCCTTATAAAGGTCTAAGTTCATTTCATACAGAAAGCACAAGCATTTGCAGCTAGCTAGCTAGCAGCTGCAGTTAGGTGCTTCACCCATTGCTTTGGATTTGATACCAGTGCCACACAGATTACTATCAGGATCAGGGCCTCTGTGTTTGGAAGGAGGAAGGAAGCTGCTGCTCAGTGCTTCACCTATCACTCAGGTTTGAAGTACACTGATTAATTTTCTTGCCCTTTAATCTATGTCCTATAGAAGGGCTAGAATTAAAGCACAACCTAGGTAATAATCTTCACTTTCTCACTTCTGCCTTGGAGCTGCAATCTGTCCGTATGAGCTGCTGAGATAATTTCTTTCAAACTGCAGAATTGGGCAGAATACTTTGTAATCATCTCAGATCTATTTTTTTACATTAGCCTTGGGCTTAAACTTGCATATGAGACCAACCTCCCAATTTATTCTGCTGCCCCAGTTTTGACACTCTCTTGAGTATGGAGTGAGCCAGGTAAGTCAAGAAACAGCAAAGCATGGGGAGAATACACGTGGTTGAAGCTCAGGCCCTGTCATGACAAGAGCCATGGCCATAACCATCATCAGCAATGTCTTGTGGAGAGCTCTATTCAATACTGGACTAAAAGAAAATGGCAATTTACCCACTTAAGAATAGCAAACCAAAATGAATTGAAATGGTGATATTCGAGATAAAAAATATTGTATTTGGGAGTCCCAAGGCAGTGCAGTAGTGCAGCCAGGGACCTGGCCTACGGGATGAGTCTGGAATATTCTTGAGATGTAAGAAATGTAGCTGCTGGAGATGGGGATATCCTTGAATGAAATCCAGAGGAAATACAGAATTGTATTCCTCTGTATTGTCCAAGCATACCTACATATCTGTTCAAATTACCAGAAACTTCTCCTGAATAGAGACTAACTAATCAATTAAGTTTGGACAGTCGCACACCACAGACTAGCAGTGCGGCGATGGAGCTTGAACAGCAGTGTGCTCACTCAGCATGGCTTTCCAGATCAATGAAAACACATAACGGCTATGGCTCCTTGTTATTACAATTTCCTTTGCTATGTCAGCCAAAAATATATATCTGTGAATGCCCATGTGCAGTCATTTAGGACTGCAGAAAGTCAAGACCAATGTGGTGTAGTCCGTTTGACAACCAAGGCAGACTGACAGATGAGAGATCCATATATTGAGCAATGTCAGAAATATACATGGCATTTTTTAAGCGAAAACATCACAGTCAAAGGGCCAAACTTTCACATGCTTTTTGGGTGAGAAACAATAGGCCCTGGGGTAGGTAAAAAGCCATGGTATGTCAGGAAACTAAGTGAGGACTGCTATGGAACTGCCTAACAGAGCCTACTACAGGTGGGAAAGAAAATGGCTGTGGAAACAAGAGAGAGAGCTGCACCAAACCTACAAGTAGGAGAGAGTGCTGGGCCTGCTTGATCCTATCTGACAATGCTTGTACCCTAAAAGGGGCACTTCAGGCTCACCCAGCCTGTCTATGACTGTGAAATAGATTCCAGAGGAACAGGCTCTGTGTGGCAGAATGAGTAATTCGGTCTTTCTGTTTCATGCATAAATCTAAGCCTTTTAAAATGAACTTGAGACCCAGTGTTACTACCTAGTATGTTCAGTGCCACCCCTCTTTGCAGTACTTAATATGCACAGTGTCCGCCCTTTACTCTGTGCTGCTGTATTCTTGGATGATTGAATAACTGATTTTCAGACAATAGACTTTTACCAAACTTTTACAATTGAAATGAGCTGTGTTAATGTGTCACAAGTCAATGACTGGCCAAGCTACTAATGGGCTTTCAATAAAAATACAGAACAGTCTGTCACCTGTCAAAGATAAAGCCATTTACCTAAGGTCTCCGTTCCCACAGCCCTCCAGCTGACTACCTGGAAAACAAAACTTGAGGGTTTACCAGCACTTGTATGTACATTGTGCCCTCTCTACAGGTAGGATTTCAAATATTATTTAATATCTCAGACATAACAGTACAGTGTTGGGTTTTTTTAAAGCCAAACTTTGTATTTAAATGCACACATTTGCACATGCACTGCAGGTGGCTAGGGGGTGGTTCATAAATCTGGATGGCATGAACCAAAGCAGTACCTTCTGTTCAGGAAAAATCATACTTGGTGAACCATAAGAAGAAATAGTCCAGAGAACAGAGTAGCACAGAATGCTTTGAGGAAGCCAAGGCTCTCTGTGATACAGAAGGACAGTAAAGCCAAGAATCAGCTATTCATCAATGAGTTAATATGTTGTTAAAGGTCTGACCACTCTTAACGCGTTTGTACCCAATATCTTTTATCTCACTCCTGTATTGCTGGATCAGCTTTTCTGCCTACATTAAACATCCACTGAACTAATCTAAACCTTGTGTGTTTCTCTTCCTTAAAATAGAGGGGTTTTCTGTATGAGTTCTGGCTGAATTTCTATGAACCAAGATAAATGTGAGTTGTTAACACACTCTTAAAGCACTTATTCATGTTTCCAGGCTTGAAGAATCAAGCTAAATACACTGGTAAGAAGTCTACATACAGCACACACAGCATCTCTATCACTGATTGTAATACCTTCCCTCTGGGATTAAATTCCAGTGGACCTTATCCTGCAAGTCTTGCATAGAGTAATTCATGAAGAGAGGCTATATGCTAAGATATAATAATTGGCATAAGGATGAAAGATCACATATAAGGACCAATACGTCTCTTGATTCCTGTCACACTTAGGTTGTAGTTATGTCCTGGGTTCAGCACTTTTAATCATTTTTCTCCTTCTTAGTAGCTGGTGCAGTGCTGTGGTTTTGACTTTCAGCCTGGGAACAGTGCTGGTAACACTGATGTTTTTAGTTACTGCTCAGATGTTTAGTCTGACCAAGGACTTTGTGAGTCTCATGCTCTGCCAGGGAAGAGGGGAAGCCAGGAGGAAGCAGAGACAGGACACCTGACCCAAACTAGCCTAAGTGGTATTCCATACCACAGCATGTCATGCCTACTATATAAACTGGGGGCAGTTATCCAGAAGGGTTAGATCACTGCTCGGGTCGGGCTGGGTTTTGATCGGCGGATGGTGAGTGGTTGTATTCTCTTCCCTTGTTATTTCCCTTATCATTATTATTATTGGTGGTAGCAGTAGTGATTTGTGTTATACCTTAGTTACTGGGCTGTTCTTATCTTAACCCGTGGGAGTTACATTCTTTTGATTCTCCTCTCCATCTCTCCGGGAGCAGAAGGAGGAAGCAGGGGCAGTGAGTGAGCGGCTTCATGGTACTGGGTTACCAGCTGGGCTTAAACCACGACAAGTTACTTGCTGAAATCTTAGGACAGAAAAGGAAAAAGTCCAGGGGGACTGTTAGCTGTACCCTTTCTCTAAGTGCCAAGCTAAACTTTTGATTCAGGCAGCTCAAACCCCATTCTGCATCAAAACTTCTTTTTAACTACTGGTTACAAGTAAAATTGTCATTTTCCTATGAGTAAGAGACGCAGTTTTCCAAATTATGTCAGCATATAAAAATATAGATGTTCTTTGATATGTATGCAGGTTGTCCTTCAGAGCAGTCACTGGGTTGGCTTGGACATTGATTGACTACCTAGAGTTCTGTGGTTCGTACTTGGAACAGTGTACACACTTGTTCAGTGATTTATTTTCCCCTATTAAGACTCAGCTTGAAATTCCAATCAATAACAAAATAAAGCAGAACTGCAAACACTCCTATCAGCTCTATCAGATTGCCCACTGCCCAAATATTTGTGAAGAGTATCCTAGGGGAATCAGCTGTGAAGTTCTGTACAGTAAACTGCTCTGGTAAAATGCACTGCATTAGGGGCAGGTTACAGCTAACACCTGGCAAATGATGTGAAACAGCCTGGGAAACTGTAGTGATCATAGACTAATGTGTGTCTTGTATTTCAAGAAATTACTTCTAGCCACCTGCAGTATATTTTAAGTGAAGTACTAAATAAGTCTGTAGTTCAATAGACCTTTGTGAAATACTTTAACAGTCTAAATATTCCAGATGAGGCAAGGGTAATAGCAAATTACATTGCACATACACAAGAGAGAAATAGCTTCAGCCACATCTGAAATAGAGCTGGATAGAGTAATTCCTGGCAGCTGATTAGTAATGCACCCCACATCTTACAGTTCAGACCAAGATACACAGAGGATTATCACTGCCAGACGAAACTGCAGTGAACATTCCACTACAGTAGGGCATGATTATGCAAAGAGAAAATGGGAAGTTAAGCCTAATGATCCTTTTTTATGCCGAATGTGTATATAGGGTGAAGTCACAGACAGGCAAAGCCAGACCTATTTAGTGCCTAGAGTACCCCTCATTGTTTCATAAAACTAAATGGACAGTAGCACAATGTCCCTAAACCATTCTGATGTGCCACATCAGACAGACAAAGACAGAACACTATCTGCTGTCTTTCTGAAGGATCCAGATCTTCACTCAATTGCTAACCCAGCCTGGCACAGTATCCTCTCCTCTAGAGGGTTTCCTCAGGCCAGGAAGGGAGCAGTGAGGATGAAGAGCAGACTTCCACCCTGCTGCCCTCTCTTTCACACCCTTTCACAGGAATATGCTAGCACACAGTAACAAAGGAAACATTTTAAACAGCTGTGCCACCCATATCCCCATTTAAGGCAGAGTTTTTATATGGGGTTTGGCCTGGCTTGTGTGAGGTGCACTGAAAGGGCTGCAGTGACAGATGACTACTACAAGACATTATCCACTGAATCAGTAGCATTTCCAGACCCATGAAACATGGGTACATTTTCAAGCTGCAGCCTCTAAATGAAGAGAACAAAACTTCTCAGGGGGCATGGCAGGCTGTGAAGTGCCTGGATTTCCTCTACACCAAACCTGCTCTCTTCTCTTTTCCCACTCACTAGGAGGAAGATAAGCCAAGACCTAAAGAGCCTTTCCTACAGAGAAAGGCAGCTCTGCTATAGAAATCACTGGTGCCATTAGGAATCACTTTTCAAACCATCAAGACAGCGGGGAGGTTAATGGCCAGCAGTGAGTAGGGAGCAGTGATTTGTTGCCTCTTTGGTGCCTGCTCTGCCTACAGCACCTCATCAGGAACCCAGCTCTTCCTGACCCAGCAGGGGGCAATCCCAGCAAGTACCTCAGGAAATCAGTGCTGGGCTTCAATTCCCCTGTAAAAGGAAAAGGTTGAAAAAGTAATAGAGCAACCTCCAGCTGGTTTCTTGTACCTCTCCGTGAGCCCTGCTGCCTGCACCAGCCCTGTGGGTGAGCATGGGCTGGGAGTTGGGGACAAGTAATGTGGAGGAATCACCCTCTTTCTACCCATTTGTGATCAGCTTGTGAGGAGCTCTGCCCCTTTCAATAGCTTGTAGGGGTTCAGAGGGTTGGTGGGATCAAGCTCTGCTGGAAAGAAGAGTCAAGAAAAGCAGCCAGATTCTGCAGAATGGGAGTCTGGAAAAACTCATCTTGGAAGGACTGTAAGTTAAACCTTGTTAAAGTCTCTCTTTTTTTGCACACCTTATTTGCACAGCTTCAAATCTTTTCTAGACCCATCTGGATGAATCTTTGCAAGTAAAAGAAAATAAGAGTAGCTTAGTAGTCAGGCAGTTTCTGGGTGCCTATTTCCTCTACTAAATGAAGTGACTCACTTCTAAGCTTCCAAGTACACTGAGCACTCTTATATCAGCAAACAGTTTTACCATAAAGCGTATTAGCTAGTCATAAGCATTTTTGCCTACAATTCAACTGAATGTGTGCAAGCCCCTGCTCATCTGCAAAGGTATTTGTTTGTTATTCTAGGCAGTTGTTTAGCATTGAAGGGCAGAGATAGCACAGAAATCATGCAATACTAAATCTCACTATATCACTTTTCTATATAGAAGGGAAATTAATTGTTCGTAACACTGTAAGTATACATGACAAATCACTGAAAAGAACCATACCTATTTGAGGTAATTTTGCAAGAAGGCATTTGATGCTCCCTCCATCAGCAGCACTGCTCAGCAAAGGCTTAAAGTAGTTGCACTGCAGTAGACAAACCTCACGGAAACAGAGTCATGGATGACTGCTGTAAGGTCTGCAGTCTCTTGGCCAGCCAAAGGTGATTAACAGCCACACAGACTTGTGTACCGTTCCTTAAAAGCTGCTGCAGAAAAGCGGTCTGAACAGGGCAGAGATGATTCCAGGAAGGACCTTCAAGCAGAGATCTGTAACAATAGGACGGGGGGCTCTTCTAGTGACATCCCTTGTTCCATACAAGAAGGATGCAATTGCCTGTGATACCTTGTGATTGTCAGACAGGCAGTGCTTTATCCCACAGCACCAATGGGTTCAAGAGGGAATATTCAGTCCTCTTTGAGGTAAGTCTTCTGATATTTTATTTCTGATCTACAATCAGATAGGATCCACAAGAGCCTTCAATGAAGGAGTGAAATTGATGAACTCTTCTCTCCACCCCATCTTAGGAGTAAATGTACTAAAATGCAAGTCTTCAAGTAATGATTTGCTCTGACCCTGCTACAAAAATGTATGTATATAAAATATATATCCTCTATATAAATATATGTATTCTATACTATTTCTCTAAGCATCCTGGTGCACAATGTCATATCTGTGTTCACCAATGCACAGTCAGTTCAAATGTTAAAGAGTTTCAAGAATCACAACAGATCATCAAGCCCATCTCATAAACCCTACAGAGAAGGAAATAATCACTAGAGAACCTAATTGATACCAGTTGGCTATTGAATTAATTAGTAGAACAACAAGGATGTTAATACAGTAATACCACTAATAAGTTAATCATATACAGAAAGCTTGGTTGTCTAAACTCTGACACTGTAATTTTTATCTGAAGAAGTAACATTAAATATTTGAAGACTGCTTCACAACATTTTGTTAAAACAATGAAACAAACGTTTTTGCTTCAAGTCACAGTTTGACATTATTTGGTTTCCTCTTAGAGAAGGAGACACAAAGAAAAGTCTAATGTTGATACAATGAACATAATTTTTACATGACACAACACATCCTTTTTAAATATGACTATAAAAACATGCTGTTTTGAGCCATTTGTAGTTATGCACTGTGTATGCCATTTTGCTGTGTACGATGACTTTTGCTGAAGTCTTCGTTCTGTGGCAAGAATTTATTTTCTCATTGGAAAGAAGGGGATGGAGAGAATCAGAAGCAGAGAAATTACTGGAAATGCCATGATGGGAAAATTGACAGAGAACTGCAGACGTGGATTGTTTCTACTGTTAGAGTTGTATTTAAAAATCAGATGCTAAAATTATAATTGTGTTAATAGTTGTTCTGATACCACTGCGAAAGTGAAGAACTGGGGAAAAAAATATAAATGCAGTTTTGGGTCAATCTGAGATGTTTTATTCGAGGTGATGTTTGTTTTCAAAAAAAACATACAGATGTACTCGGCTGCATTCAGCCATTACATACTCATAGAACTGAAGACTGACACCTGCATCCCCCCTCCTTGTGTGGAATTTCCCTGTCCCAGTCCAGCATATTCATAGTGTTCTTGTTTTCTGTTACATTCTCAGCTCCTTCATACTAATCACAGTGGGGAGCATGACAGCAGTTCTTGTTGTCATGCCAGGACAGAAGAAGGCCCTTGCCATCAAGTCATGTATGTCTCGTGCTACAGACAGGTCTGGTGGATGTGCTGAGTCTTGGACATGAGATGTGTCTGGTGCTGTGTCAGTGGAGAAGTCAGCTGCTTTAATACAGATGGACATTTGGGGTTGGGGAGTTGACCCTGGAGTGGTTCATATTATTGCACAAAATACTCTTTAGAATTAAAAGTTATTGCATCTGCATTTATGCCTGCCTTTGGTTTCTCAGCTTGTCACTCTGTACTTCCGTTTGCCAGACCAGCCAGCGTAGGGCTGTGGCCAATGCAGCGTGTGTGGACAAATTGGCCCCACAGCAAATATGACCTAAAGCAATAGCTCACACTGTTGACAAAGTGGTGACCAAGACCAAAGTTAATTTATGGACTGTGGTAGCAATCTCAGAATATCTTCTCATGGTGTTTGCAATTTAAAGATATCCTGGCTTCTGAGACCCTGTCTCGTTACACTCTCAAGTGTCCTCTCTCTCCACAAACTTTGGTCATCACCCTTTAGTTTGTTCTCTTCTTCTGAAGTGGCAAATTGCCTTCAAAGAAACATCTTTGATGTTTCTCTCAGAAGTCTCTCAAGAAGATTGACCCCTCATATCTAGGCCAGAACATTTCAGCCCCAGCATTTCCATCCTCCTCTATGGTCTTCTTGTGGTCCATCTTAAAGCCTTGCCCTTCTTCATGTGGTGCCTACTGAGGTTCTTATTGGTGCTGAAAGGGTGATCATTATACATTATTTCTAAGTATGACCTTCTGTGATAGGTCCATATCTATTCAAAATCCAGTCAGATCAGATCCTCCACCCCAGTTCATCTGAACACATACCCAGTGGGAAGTCCAAACATCTCCTCCACACTGGGTAGCTCTGCCTTCAGGGCAGTCACCAGATGAGCAAGACTCATGCCACTGTTCAGATAATCTGTTCTGAAGCAGAGGTACATGGCATCAGGGAGGAAAGGTCCAAACCTGGTGATGATGGGCTGTATAATGCCTGCTCAGAAAGAAGAATGTGAACAACAAGAAATGGTGAGTTTGGAATGCTTTAGGGAGAAAGGAGGGGCAAAAAAGGTAAGTGAAATGGCATGAGTGAAAAATACTGACTTTCCCCTGTAGTGCAGAAATGTGCTATCTGATCCAGATAAAGTTAGAAATGACACTTAAAAATAGGGAGGAGGGGGAGCAAGTTCGGGCAGCATAAGTGGTTTAATGCTTTGAATCAGGTGATGATGCCACTTGTTATGAATGTCTCTTTTCACCAGAAGGAAACACAGGGTATTTTATACTGCTGCTAAGCGTGGGAACAGTTATTGCAGTACACCTCCGTTAGTTTTATACAGTCAAATATTTAAAGCCTCTTCTAGAAGCTGGTTGACTTCCAGCTGGTTTTCACACAGGACCTACCCACAGGCAATGAATCAGGCTCAGAGTTTTGCAGTTGCATTCTACCTTTGAACTCTATTAATTCTCTCATCTCTTAATCTCCTTTCTGTAGGAACTGGCACCCTGCCTGGCTTTAGACACAAGCAGTGCCAGTGATTTTGCATTTTTGGTTTTTCTTTTAAGGTGATCTTGAACCTGATCCTCTCCTACAGTGGGCCTAAGGTCTTCATTCTCACAGTCCCTGCATTTGCCTTGCCAGACTTGGGTGGTGTGGTTGGAGCATTTGCCAGAGAAGACTGAGGCAAAGAAGTCATGGAGAACCTCAGCCTTCTCCACATCCAGGGTAGCCAGTTCTCATGATAGCTTTTGGAAAGTGCCCACATTATCCCTAGTCTGTCTGTTATTTGCTACATACCTATAGAAGCCCTTTCTGGTTTGTTTTTTTTTTTTTCACATTCCTTGCCAGTTTTAATTCTAACTGGGCCTTAGCTTTCCTAACCTGGTCCCTAGCTTCCTAGACAACATCCCTGTATTCTTCCCAGGCTGACTGTCCTCATTTCCACCTTTTATAAGCCTCTTTTTTTCCCTCTGAGTTTCCTCAGCAGATCCCTATTCATACATGGAGATCTCCTGGCCCATCAGCCACACTTCCTTCTAATTGGAACACAACATTCCTGAGCTTGTAGCAGGTGATCATTGATTATCAACCAGCAGCCTTGAGCTCCAACTACCATCTAGGGCTATTTCCCATGGAACCTTTCTAAGCAGGTTCCCAAAGAGGCCAAAGCCTTCTCTCTTGAAGTCCAGCAGCATGCTCTTCTCACTGCCCTAAGAATCTTGAACTCAACTATCTCATGATTGCTACAGCCAAGTCTGCCTTGAATCATCACATTCCCAACCAGCCCCTCCCTGTTCCTGAGCATGAGGCCAAACACTACGCATCACCTTGTCGGATCTTCTATTACTTGCAAGAGGAAGTTGACCTACACAAAGTTGAAGAAAATCCTGGATTCCTTCTGCCGGTCTTTAATATCATCCAGAATTTCCTCAGCATGTACTCTTTGGGAAAGAAGGAAGTAGTGAGAAAAAAATTGGAAGTTGGAAGAGAACTACAATGATCATCAAGTCCAACTGCTCGAGCACTCTGGGGCTGGCCTAAAGATAAGCGTGTTATTAAGGCTGTTGTCCAAATACATCTGAAACTCTGATGGGCGTAGAGCATCGGTCACCTCTGTAGGAAGCCTGTTCCACTTTTTAGCCACACTCTAGATGCAGAAGTCAGAAGTCTATGGGAGAGAGACCCGCGGTCATTCTGCATTTCAAGGATTTGAACAAATGGGCTGGGGGGATTTGCTGCCAATCCCTAAATCTCTGCCTTCTCTACAGTATCTCATGTGACGCTCAGCTGAGGCTTCAAAAACTGTTCCACACAACTGAGTCACTTACTTGTTTTCCTGAGTATTGCAGGGAAAAGTTGCTCAGTCCACACGGCTGAAACCCAATTGGGATCAAAAGGCTTTATTGAGCTATCAAGAACACGGAATTAGGGAGCAGTCAGTGAAGTGTCACCTTCAAGTAACGATCCAAAAGGTAAACCCCCAAAGTAGACACATGAATGTTAATAAACACAAGCAAATATCTAAACAGTCTGTGTAACACATGCAGAAGAGATTTCTGAAATTCTTCTTCTTTCCATAAGCAGTGCAGTAGCAAATGTCACTTGGTGTATTGATAAGGAATGGTGAGGAAATCCTGTTCGCCCTCTACGTTTCTGCAAAGTTCAGCTGCTTTTGGGACACCATGACCCAAAGGAGCCCCATGAATGGACTGTGGTTGGCTGCAGAGGAAGTCAAAAAACCCCAGGGACACTTGCTAGTCTAGCCTGGGAGGAAATAAGCACTTCCACACACAAACACCTCCAAACTTCCCCCCCCCCGCCCCCCCCCCCCCTCGCTGCAGGACACAAGGGGCCACCTTCGTGGAGCATGAGCACCAGGCGATAACACAGCCGGAATGGACTGAGGAGCCCTGACAAGTGGTCTTGCTCAGTGCTCAGAGGAAGGCAAAAAACCCCCGGGGACCGGTGCCAATCTGCCCCGGGGGAAAATTCCTTCCTGACCCCAGTGCTGGCTATCGGCTACTCCCTGAGCATGTGAGCAAGACCTGCTCCCGGTCCACACGCTGGTTACGCATCTAAGGGGACAAGGGGACACTGGCCCTGCTTTTTCTGCTTCCACCTGAAGCCATCTCAGGGGCTTCCAACAGCAGCAAAATGCCAGATTACAGGTGGAAAAAGTATTTTATTTATTTATAATTAAGCCCTGTGTCCGGTCCCTATCAATGAAGGCTTTCATACCCCGTACAGTCATTTGAGTGTGGCGATCCCAGAGGTGAAAGAAAGGGGGTTTGCTTGCCTCTGCATGAACTTTGCGGAAACATCAGTGAGGCTCAAAGATAGAGCTCTCAGCCTGAAGCAGGATGTGCTCCTGAACTAAATGGTTGAAAATCTTTTGTATGTGGGCAACACCTGTTCTGCCAGAAGTAGACCTGCGCTCCTCATCTACTCTCCTTTAGACATGTACGGGCTGCCACTGTAGAAAAGAGTATTGTGCCAGATGGACCCCTGATGAGCTTTGAGCGTGGCCCCTCCAGGAGCTGGAGCTGCAGCAGAGAACCTCTCGCCGCTTCGTGCAGCTTCAAGGGTTCTCCCCTTCACTAGGGACTGCAGTGATAGGAAAAGGGGTAGCAGGTACAAACTTCAGCAGGGGAAGTTTAGATTGGATATAAGGAGGAAGCTCTTTACTGTAAGGGTGGTGAGGCAGTGGAATGGGTTGCCCAAAGAAGTTGTGAATGCTCCATCCCTGGCGGTGTTCAAGGCCAGGTTGGAAGGAGCGTTGAGTGACAGGGTTAAGTGCGAGGTGTCCCTACCCGTGCACGGGGATTGGAACTAGATGACCCTAAGGTCCTTTCCAACCCTAACTATTCTCTGATTCTATATGCATAACATAGCAGAGCTTTCTGTTGTATTCTGTTCAGTTCCATTCCACTGTCTTCTGTTCTATTCCATTCCATTTTATTGCCTTCCGTTCCCTGCACTCACAAGTTGGACAAGGAGGAGATCCTTATTTACCTGAAGTGCCAAGGGAATTTCAGCACCAAAACCACTTTCCAAGACACAACTCAGAATGGTTACGGGTAGAAAGAGTATTTTATTTATTTCTAAATAAAGTTATTTGATTTAGTTTAGCTTAGCTAATTTTAGTCTGGTTTAGTTCAGACCCTTCAGTTTAACTGGAAAAACCCTCCCTTGCAGCCTGACAAAGGAAAGCGGGGGCAGGAGCGGTGCCGTGGTGGTGCGAGAGCAGTGCGAGAAGAACCCAGCCAGAAAGGGCCAGGGAAGACCTGACGAGGGGTGGTGCTCAGTGCTGCAGAGGACAGCAGCAAGTCCCGGGGCCAGGCTGGGAGTCCAGAAGGCTGCCTCCCCCCGGAGTGCCTCCTCCCTCCTGTGTGGAGCACGAGCAGCTGCCTTTGGGACACCATGACCCAAAGGAGCCCCATGAAGGGGCTGTGCTCGGCTGCAGAGGAAGGCAAAAAACCCCAGGGACGCTTGCTAGTGCAGCCTGGGGGAAAAAAAAGCCCTTCCTCCCCCCACTGCAGGACACGAGTGGCCACCTTCGTGGAGCATGAGCACCAGGCGATAACGTAGCCGGACAGGTGACACCAGCACAGCAGGTACAGTAAAAGCTGGTATTGTGGTGAAGATACAAACCAGGTCTGAATGAGCAAAACTGGTAATAGGCAAGTCATACAGGGGAGGATACCATCACTGAGAAGAAAATAAAATTTAGCTGCCATCCAGATAAAGAAGGAGATGGGCAGAGAAACCAGTAGGGTTGGAAGTGTGGCATGTAAAGCCAGTTAGAAAAGCAGCTGCCACCAGTGACTTAGGTACAGCTACGAGACAGTCAATTGTAAGGTTTGAGGAATGTCTAGTCAGCCTCCCTGACATTGTCCGAGGAAGCCATAAACACTAGTAGGTCAGCAGGACATAAATCCAATGAGGATTTGTGCACTCAATAATGAACAAAGGCAGTTTAGAACTTTTTTCCACTGAAATTTTCAAAACCATTCATCCAAGAGAATTTTTATCTAGAAAAACATGCAGTCTTAAGATTTCAATAAAGGAGAAACCACTACCTTTATAAAGCATTAATTTGAATCATTAACCACCACATACCATGAAGCATGCATACATTATCAAGTTGATATGGTACAGTTTTAATTTCTCACTATTAGATTGTCATCTGTAATACGATATTTTTACTAAATATCTTCTGAAAAAAAAAAATTAACCTTGTGCAGTGAGAAATCTTCATGCCCTCCAAATGCTTACAGAGGCAGTTGGTGGTCTATAAAAGGTAACAAAAAACATTCAGATATATTACTCTTCCACATTGTTATATCTTATAAAGTGCTTAGCTCCCAGAGATAAAAAAGCTTTTTTATCTTATTTCTTCTTTCTCTCTTCTAAAAGTTCTCTTTTTGCCTCCTAGACAAAATTTCCCTACAGAAGAAAAGGTAAAGCTGTATTATTTGTGCATCATCTTGTCAGTAGACATTGAAAATTGCCTTTTGTCAAGATGTTTCTGGGAGATACTTCTGTCAGTTTGTAACAGTGCACTAGCAAAGCCTTCCTATCTGGGATACATGTTATGAGAAGACGTTCTATGCAAAGAGTGTAAAGGTGGAGAATGTCTTTATAAAGTGAAGTAAACCAGTATGTTCTCTAATACTGTTCTTTTTGCTTTTCCTGAAAATATTCCTTTGTCCCCAGCTTGTTGCATCCATCAAAGACACAAACAAACAAGCCAGCAAGCATCTTTGCTTACTGATTACCTTGTTCTTAAATAATCTTTGAAACAGATTCTCTGCTTGAAGCTGTCTCTGGCTTATTAGAAGCATCAACCACAGAAATATGTTTAATTATATTATATAGGAGGATGCTATACCAATCTCCCCTGCCTGTCTTGTCTCACACTAGGCAGAACTGTGCCCCTGCTGTGCCTCTCAAATATACCTGCTCTGCCATCACACCCTCCTCCTGGTACCTGAGTGCTGAAATATCCCTTCCTCCACAGCTAGCATCACCCTTCTCCTTCCCACTTTCTCACTCATCTCCCAGTGCCCCGCACCAACAGCCAGCCCTGGCCCCAGTCCCTGTCACACCTTGGCATAGGCTGCTCCTTGGCCACTTACCACTGAAATCTCTCTTGAAAGTACTGGTTCTGCAGCCAGGGAGGAATTTGATTGATTAGTAATAGGTACATAACTAAGTGGGTTAAAATAATATCCTCCCTATTAATTTTGTCTTATTTATGTTTGGAAAATACCTGTAGAAATCAGAAAAGAAAACCTTCCAGTAATATACTTTTAGCTCTGCATGGCCTCAGGGATATAAGGTAATTACATAGAGAGGGAGTTCAGACAAATACTATCCTTTAAACAGGAATTACCTTGAAAAACTAATGACCAAACAGATTTCTGTAGAAGATAGATAGTCTTGGATTGAATCTCAAAATACCTGAGGAAGACCTTTCAAAAAATGTAGGAGAAAGAAACTAAATGTCTGCATTTGGATTACAAGTTAAGAATGTGGTGTATTCCTCAAGGCAACTTCATTGATTTGTTACTAGAGGACATCATACAAATGCCCTAAAGATCTTTACAGGAGGAAGGAGTAAATACGATCACGCAACTGAACTTCCCCATTTGCTGCTTGATGCCTAGAAACTAGAAAAAAGAACAGCAAACCCTACATGACACATAAGCGCCTTTTGGTAAAGGAAAGTCCTTGTTTATGTAAATACTCATTTCTAGCAATTTAGAAGCAGCTGTTAACCACAAGTGTTTTAATTGCTGCTGCACTATTTCAATTAGTAATCTCTCCTTTGTTCTTACCTCTCAATGGACATGCTGTAGATTATTGTAATTTGTTATGATGGACAGCATTAGAATGGCATCTATTAGCACTTCTATAGTTGAGAGACCCTTATAATGTCTATTAGCAGCCCTTGCAGGTGACAGCAATGATGGAGGGGAGGGACAACATCATATATCTACTCTGAGCAGAAATTCAGGCAAGTGAGTTGTGAATAATTGCTCTTTTTTTCCCTGTCTTTTTTCCCTTTTCTTTGTCTCTTTTCCAGACATAAATATTGAAATATGTAAGTAAACTCAATCATGCTAAAGCCCTTATGATAAGGTTCTGCAGTATTTTAAGACATTGAAAACTGTTTAAAAATCTGGCGGTTTACAGACAATGAGTTCCTTATATGCTTAATGCAGAATTTTGGTACTTTGCTTCAAATATTGAAAGAGAATAAATTAGCATTTTAAAATATAGCAGGAGACTTATTATGCAGTTGGTGGCAACACGGAGCTGGCTCAGGAGAGAGACAGCTTCTCTATAACCTTGCTGACCCCTGGAAGCTGTAAAAATCAATAAGAGACTCAAACCAATTAAGGGATACTAAGGAGTTTACGGAGGCTGAAAATGGAGCTAAGAGACATAGTCATTGATTTATTGTCATTGACTGATCCCAAATAATAGATTTATAATTCCATTTTTTGCCACTGGATTCTTTTTCTTTAAAGCAATCAAATACAAAGCCCTCTTCTGATGCAGGTGTGTTAGGTAATTATCATTGTGAAAGGTGTTTTTGTCCTCCTTGTTCTTTAAAATACTCGAAGATCCACTGAGACAGAACCCAAATGACTGGAAATGGTTTATGGCTCAGTAGATGACAGAATCATTCTCACTTTATTTCTATGTGGGTGGCAGGAAATGTAAATGTTAAAAAAAAAAACAAAACAAAACAAAAAACACACCAAAAACTGTAAGAAATGGGCCTTCTGCTATCAATCCTTCCCTAGTAATAAATACTTTAGAGATCAGTCTCCTGAGAGATGTTCTGGTTTGATTCCATGCAGAGAGCACCAAATTTTGCTCACTTCCACCATAGTCCACCTTCCCATTGACCCAGCAAGAAGTCACACCTCTCCTCTCAGCTGCTCTGTGCTGCTGCCGCTCACAAGCCTCTTACTGAGGGTGTTGGTCAATGAGAAACTTAACATGAGCTGGCTTCAGGGTGCGCTCGCAGCCCAGAAAGCCAAATGTATCCTGGGCTGCATCAAAAGGAGCGTGACCAGCAGGTCGAAGGAGGTGATCCTGCCCCTCTACTCTGCTCTTGTGAGACCTCACTTGGCGTAATGTGTGCAGTTCTGGTGTCTTCAAATAAGAAGGACATGGAACTGTTGGAGCAAGTCCAGAGAAGGGCCACGAGGATGATCAGGGGACTGGAGCACCTCCTGTATGAAGACAGGCTGAGAAAGCTGGGGCTGTTCAGCCTGGAGAAGAGAAGGCTGCGTGGAGACCTCATAGCACCCTGCCAGTATCTGAAGGGGGCCTATAGGGATGCTGGGGAGGGACTCTTCATTAGGGACTGTAGTGATAGGACAAGGGGTAACGGGTTAAAACTTAAAGAGGGGAAGTTTACATTGTATATAAAGAATTTCTTTACTGTAAGGGTGCTGAGGCACTGGAATGGGTTGCCCAGGGAGGTTGTGAATGCTCCATCCCTGGCGGTGTTGAAGTCCAGGTTGAACTGAGCCTTTGGTGACATGGTTTAGTGCGGGGTGTCCCTGCCCACAACAGGCGGCTTGGAACTAGATGATCATAAGGTCCTTTCCAACCCTGACTATTCTATGATTCTATGATTCTGTTTTCTCATATGTACCCAGACAAGATGGTTTCACTCTGAACCACAGGCAACATTTTGCAGCAAAGCAGGTTTTCAGGACTCTTGATTACACTGGTACAAGGACAAACGCCTAAGTGAAGATGTAATGGTCCTGGGTGCTGTCTGTCCTATCACAGAATCCCAGAATCCTTGAATCACAGAATCCCAAGGGTTGGAAGGAACCTCAAAAGATCATCTAGTCCAACCCCCCTGTAAGAGCAGGATAACCTAGAGTACATCACAGAGGAACTTGTCCAGGTGGAACTTGAATATCTCCAACATAGGAGACTCCACAACCCCCCTGGGCAACCTGTTCCAGTGCTCTGTCACTCTCACAGTAAAGAAGTTTTTCCTGATGTTCACATGGAACATCCTGTGCTCCAGTTTACACCCATTGCCCCTTGTCCTATCACTGGACATCCCTGAAAAAAACCTAACTCCATCATCCTGACACTCACCCTTTACATATTTGTAAACATGGATGAGGTCACCCCTCAGTCTCCTCCAAGCTAAAGAGACCCAGCTCCCTCAGCCTCTCCTCATAAGGGAGATGTTCCACCCCTTAATCATCTCTGTGGCTCTGCGCTGGACTCTTTCAAGCAATTCCCTGTCCTTCTTGAACTGAGGGGCCCAGAACTGGACACAATATTCCATATGCGGCCTAACCAAGGCAGAGTAGAGGGGGAGGAGAACCTCTCTTGACCTACTAACCACACCCTTTCTAATACACCCTAGGATGCCATTGGCCTTCTTGGCCACAAGGGCACATTGCTGGCTCCTGGTCATCCTCCTATCCACCAGCACCCCCAGGTCCCTTTCCCCTTCACTACTTTCCAGCAGGTCAGTCCCCAACCTGTACTGATACATGGGGTTGTTCTTCCCCAGATGCAAGACTCTACACTTGCCCTTGTAGAATTTCATCAAATTTCTCCCTGCCCAACTCTCCAGCATATCCAGGTCTTGCTGGATGGCAGCACAGCCTTCTGGTGTGTCAGCCACTCCTCCCAGTTTAGTGTCATCAGTGAACTTGCTGAGGGTACACTCAGTTCCCTCATCCAGGTCGTTGATGAAAATATTACACAGCACTGGTCCCAGCACCGACCCCTGAGGGACTCCACTAGTCACAGGCCTCCAGCTAGATTCTGCCCCATTGACTACAACTCTCTGCCTTCTTCCTTTCAACCAGTTCTTGATCCACCTCACTACCCGATCATCAAGCCCACACTTGTTAGCTTATCTATGAGAATGCTGTGGGAGACAGTATCAAATGCCCTACTGAAATCAAGAAAAACCACATCTACCGCTCTACCATCATCCATCCACCTAGTTACTTCCTCATAGATGTTCAGTTCAATAGCACTAAGGTGGTTCCCTTCTCTGAATGTTTGAAATGGCTTCATGCTACAGAAATTTAATCTCTCAAATGTCGATGTTAAATAGATACAGCCTTGAATGAAAGTCCTTCCTTGATTTCAGAGCTAGCTATGGAGGAGCGATAGCTGCTTGCCATCAAGATATCACAGCCTTTATGCAAAGCAGCTACCCCAGTTTCCTTTGAAATACCTCCAGATTCTGCAGAATTTTTTCCAGAATGATCTCATGTTTCAGCCTCTCTTGCATCCCTCCTGGGTAATGTACTGGCTGCCCTTTCTCTTTTCTTGGAAAACTGACTGCTCCAGCCCACTGCAGGTACCTAGTGTGAGTTGATGTGTAGTCATCCTCAGACCTCCAAACTCAGAGCCACTGTGGGATGCAGCTGAACAATTCAGGAGCACTTTGAATGGGTCTGTCCTTTGCAAAAGCCATTTTTTTTTCATTTTGGATTACATTAAAGGTGTGTAGTTCTGCCTAAGAGGTAAGACACAGAGTGTGATCCATGTCTCGCTGCTTTGGTATATGACTAGGATACTCTGTACTCGGAGTCCTACACCAAAACGCAGCTTCTCCCCTGAACTTTTCCTCTGCTCCATTCCTGCTGCTGCCCTGCTGGTGTCCTTTTACTTCTCTAACAAGATCTGTTTGTGGCATGCATTTTCTCTGTCTTGTTAACACAAGCACAGGGGGTGCATAGAATAAAATACAGCATAGCTGATAATTGCAGTACAGGCAAATTTAATTATTTAATTCCCCTCTAAGGGAGAGGAGCTAATGAAGGTGTTGGAGAAGCATCTGAACTAGAATGAAGGTATGGCTGCGTTTGGGTATGAGGAAAGAGAAACAGTGAAAGGTCATTAGAGCAATTTCTCTGCTGCTTCTGGTATGCAAAAGTGGGTAGTAAGTGATTCTGGGAAAACGTATCGAAACTCTTTTAAAAGTAATTGTTTCTCTGTCAGTTGTCACATCTTCTCCCTTGATACCAGCAGCGACCTGGCTGGATTCTAGGACTCAGCACAGGCAGCAGGGTATGGCTGGCAGCCTCCCAACAACCTAGGCAATTACCTACCTTGGCTCTGGGGGTCCTGAAACTTACTTGTAAGGACACAGTTCACAGGATTAACCTGGAATTTTTATGTATAGGGAAATCCTTCGTCTTAATGCAGTTTTGCTCAAAAATCCATCTGAGCTGTTTGCAGCAACCCTGAAATCTTGCCAAAATACAAGAAAATTCTGCCCTGAAGGTCTCGAAAACACTTTAAATGCCTTTGGCTATGCATGATGGCAAATTCTATTCAGAATGTGGAAGACAATTTGGTTAATCTTTGCAAAGATAAAAAGTCTCAAAAATGTTACTAATAGCAGTAGTTCTACTTCTATGTGGTTCTGTTTAGTAAAGAAACAGGTACTTTAGTTAAAGCTGAGAAAGAAGGGAAGCACTGATGGACAGATTGCTATCAATTCCACACCACCACTTTGCATTTACAGTCAGCAGAGGTTAATTTCCTCATCTGTTTGGCGATTTAACTTTGTGACTTCTCCAAAGCCAGATTAATCACAGTAAAATTCCGGTGCATTTTCCTGACAAACTTCTCCTGAAATAACTTTGCCATTTACTAAAATATAACCATTCATAAACAGTCAGTTCATTGATCCCAGTGACCCTGTGCAGCTTCAGCCTTGCTAGCAGTTAAGTGGCACTAATGTACTGAATTTGGGAAGCAGCTTATTTGCATGGAAAAAGCTTTGTTGCTCAACTATGTTCTGTAAGCTGTCGAAATCAAGCAGCAGCTACTGGATGTGGAGGCCTATGAGCTTCATATTTTCTAAAGCTTTCACTCTGACTGTGCTAGGGCAATACAAGAGCGAGAATAGATGCCACATACCAGGTAGTTTCACAAAGCCCTTGCCTAGCAATTGGCAGTGTCCTGTTTGTAAAAAGACAAATATATTTGGTCTTTAACATACAAATGAACTAAAGAAAGTAAAATATCACACATTCTCCCAAACACACAAAAACGATTAAAACCACCTCCTGAAAATAAAAATCTTACAAAAAATGGGGTTATGTCTTGATAAAAGAGTTCAGAGTTACAACTTCATTTAGTACTATTACACAAAATCAACAGGCATAGCATATTCCTGGGGATGACCTATTTTAGTTTCCTGCTAGGTACTAATAATGGTATGCATTTTCTTCTAATTTAAATGACAACATCTATTACTTTGAAACTATCTTAACACACTGATGCAGTTTCATATTGGCTAATAATATTCCCCCATTTGTTTCTCACCCATTTATATGCTACCACTTAGTGTTAGTGAAGCATGACACTGCCAGATGTGCCTGCAGAAATGAAATGAGGGCACACAAGCAGTGAAAGCCTTGCAAGCCCTTCAGCTACTTGACATTACTGTGTCCACACAATAGGAGGGGGAACAGTAGTTTGTTTCTTGGCCAGACTTCCACTGTAAAGCCACAGTCACAGCATCCTGCTGAACTGAAGGGCCCTTGTCAGCAGTCATTCCCTCTGGTTTTGTTTGAACTTTTAAAGATTCGAGTTCTTTATTGACAGAAGGATTTTAATCTTTGCTAAATTTACATGTTTTATTGGAATCCAAGTAATTGTCCTGGGTGAGATTATTAAATTTTACTCTATATGGATACAAGGTTTTTGAAAGACAGACCATAAGAAAGACACTCTCCTCCTTCCACACCCTGTGCCCCTCATCCAAAGTCCACTTTCTGGGGCAAATACCAAATAAGACACACTTTCTTAAAACCAGTATGACACATGACTGTCTAACTTTTGGTGTTTTCTTTTCTTTTATTTTTTCCACTTCTTAAATACACAGCTGGCATCTGATTTACGTTAGGAATATGTGTGGGCATTGATGCTGAAGTCCAGAGCGGTTATTCATGTTAGCTAGCAGCTCTTCACAGGGGCAGGCCCCAGCTCCAAGGGTGAAAGATGGGTTTGTGTCTACACTTGTGTCTCAGAGCATGGTGATAGCAGCTGGAAACCATTTCCTCAGTTACATACATTGCTTTGCTCTGGACATCTAAACAGATGATGCCACAAGGATGCCCTGCTGCCGAACCAGCTGGGAAACCATCTAGTTGCCTTCAGAGATAATGCACTGCCTTTGCTCTTGCTCTGGTGCTTGAGAAAAGAAACTTACTCTTCAGACTATGTCCTTCCTCCCCAAGAGCTTAATGTGTTGCATGTGGCAGGGACAGTGAAGGCTAGGGGTATAACAACAGCCCATGTGTGAACTGTACAGACACACCTGGGGCCTGGAGAGGAGCTGGATGGGGCAGCAGTGGGATGTGGATGGGGCACCCACACCAAGATGCCCTGCAGCGATCAATCCACCACTATCTGGCTGCTACAGGAATGCAAAGGTGAGCAGCTGAAGCTCAGCAAACTGAACAGATTTGAAATGAGGGTTTTATTAAAAAGGGAAAGCAGCAAGCCATGGTAACAAATTGTTACAGCTGAAGTGTCCTTGCTGCCACTACTTGAAAATGTAAACAAATCTTGGTTTTCTTTTTTAAATATTTGCCCTGCTATACTTGCTCCAGCTATTGCAAGTGTTATGAATGGGTAGTGCAGATATTAATGACAGGGAGGTATCTTTCTCCTTTGCAACATCCACCGTCATACAACAGCAAGCACAGCAGCCTCTCTCTGCCCTCATAATAGACTGATCTGTCAATCCCATGACACTCATCTAACAGCCATGTCTCAAACAGACCTGTCAGTTGCTCATCTAACATAATTTTTCCTGACATGAGGAATAAGTAGATAACTGCTGTCTGTGTTGGCAGAAAGAGTGGAGCACAGTGGCAGACCTGCTGAGCAAAGCATTTGGTACTGAGGGCCAGATGTCCACGCTGCCCGTAGCTGGGGACCACTTTAGGCCACCTCCAAACACCCAAGGCTGGCCAAAGCACCAAACATGTGACTACAGAGCCCACCTTCTTTTTGGCTTCACCCAAAAGGAAGATACTTTGCAGGCTCCTGTTTACACCACATGCTAGATAGTGATGGTTTGCTTAAACAGAGCTCTCCCGGTCAGGAACACAGTGATGATGCAGAACACACCCACTAACATAACACAGAAATACCCCAGTCAAGAAGAACACCTGTGTAAGATAATCATCAGCTCTGAGTCCTCAAGAAGCAGGAAAAAACACATTTTATGATTCCCATGGCTAATAGCTTAACACTTTAATATGGACTTGGGCTTTCTCAGCCTTAATATTATAGCAGGATGAATGAGGCACATGTGTCTTTTTGGATCTCTAGGACATATGAGTTAAGTCAGTTATGTAAAAAGAAAACTATTTACATCAGCAGAACTAGAAATGCTGAAACATATGGAACATTATTTCTAACAACCTGAGAGAAAATGTTGCCTAATAACAGTTCTTTTCTCTTTAGCAAGGCTAATCTTAGTCTTCATTTATTTTCCAAATGATATTATTACTCAGTAAATAGAATTTGAAGCCAAGGAACAGAAATTGCTCAGTTCCTGGCAAACTTCTCATCTTACTCAATAATCGTGATTATAATGAGTTTATTCATAAGTCACATTAAGTTTTTTCCTATGGTAAAATCAAATGCAATGGGAAGTGAATGATCTATTTCCAAAATGCAAAGCTAAAAGCAATACATCTTGCTCCTACATGAAACAGTCACATTTATGCTCCAGATAGTCAATGACTGAATCAAAAATAACCATTCTGATGAACCCTGGCATTCAACTCACCCTTTTCTTTTTGTTTAAAAACAGAACAAAATGTCAATTGAATTAATTAAAGCATGGAGATCTCTATCCACAGAATATCAGACAGATTCATACTAAGTTGCTGGATGTGGAGTAATCAATGTAATCTGAGAGATCAGAATACAAGAGTCAAAGACAGCACTGGAAAGATAGATTTGTTCCCCTTTTCATTGTAAAACATGAGGGTTTGGTCTTTTAAGTAAGGTCTTTTTTGAGAAGAGTTACTGCTGTCAGCTCTACATTTCCACCGACCAAAGGGGACTTAGGTTTAAGACTAAAAAGATGCTGTGGTGTGAACATTTTGCTGAATTGGAGTAACCTATAAAAACAGAGGCTGGACATAATTTGCTGAGATTTTGTTTCAGTAGAAAGTAAGTTTTTTCAATGGGAGTGAATACTCTGAAGCACAGACATCCAAGGAAAGTACCTGAAGCTTGAGGGTAGCAAGCAAATGTGAAAGAAATTGCACCCTCTTAGTTCACTACTGCCTAGTATGTTGGGCTGCACCAGGACACCTTCTGAGGGAAGCAGGGTAACTGATAAGCCAAATAAACCTTTCCCTTTGGAAATGAACCAGATGAATTTTGGAGAATGAAGGAAAGCAGAGCATGCTCACTCGGGGCTTGATGCAACCCTGAACCCAACAAAAGACATGGAGAACAATAAGTAAGAAAGACTGCAATGACTCAGATCAAAATCTTGCAGCCTTGGGAGGTGAGTGACTGATGTGCTGAGAGGTGAGTGACTGATGTGTTTTTAAAAGGCACTGCAATTGTTTTATATTTGCTTGGCATTTTATGGTCAGTCTTCTGGGTTTATACCTGTCATCTGGAGAAAACTGAGGAGATTTGAGGGAAGAAAACTTAATAATAAACCTGCTAAAGCTATATGAGTACAAAAGGTTCTGCAATAACAGTGGCAGCATTTACCTGAGGTATTTGCATTATTTTGGAGAAACTTTGACATGCAATTTATGGTTGAGATGTTCAGCAACTCACCAAACCTAAAACATGCTTGATTATGCTTGAATAATATATACTCCTTTAATCAAGGCTATGGCATGTTCATGACACACCTCTTGGAGAAAAAATGTCCCCACCAGTATTTTGAAAGCAAAATTAGTTAAATGCATGGGATTGTTAAGCATAAAGAAGACATGTAGTCCTGTTCAGGTTACCATAACACAATAATAAAAGGAGTCTGTTCTAGAGAGGGTCTTTTTTACAAGGGCATGTAGTGATAGGACAAGGGAGAATGGTTTTTAAATGAAAGAGGTTAGATTTAGATTAGATATGAGGAAGAAGTTTTTCACTATGAGGGTGGAGAGACACTAGAACAAGTTGTCCAGAGAAGCTGTGGCTGCCCCATCCCTGTCAATGTTCAAGGCCAGGTTGGACGAGGCTTTGAGCAACCTGGTCTGGTGGAAGGTGCCTCTGCCAATGGCAGGGAGGTTGAAACTGGATGATCTTTGGGGTCTCTTCCAACCCAAACCATTCTATGATTCCATGTGCGCAATGCAATACAGCTAGGCATGCTACATGGTGTCGGTCTCATGAAGCGTATTTTTTGTAGTACACTGACTTTTCCTGAAGTTTTGCCAATGAGGTCTTTTTTAGGATTGCTTTTTGTTAGGTTTGGAAAATTGATTGAAATTAGAGACCAAAACTATAAAAACTGTGCTGGGCCCTGAGCAGTATTGCAAAAATGATCACGTGGGTTGCTCAGAACTCTGCTATCTGACAATAAACCTAAGCAAACAGTGATATCTATTTCCTTATTCATTTATCTATCTTGTTTCCAGTGACTAGATGTCAGGAATCTGTGTTTGTCTAATTTATGACAAATTATTTCATTTTTATTAGTGGTGGCCAAAGGAAAGTGTGATCAGTGTTGAAGCCACTCAAATAAAGGAGCTAATCGCCTTATTCAACATAGAACACCACATTTAAAAGAAAGAAAAGGTTTTGAATAACTTACTTTCATGCATATGCATGCATAAGTGTGTGTAGTATGTGTAAGAGCTTATATTTATTTATACCTGATATGCCTAGAGAGTCAGATACTTCCTTGAAGGAAAGAATACGTCCTCTTTTTGTGCCATGAATTTACCTCTTGAACTACACATGGAAGAACATTAAGATTTACAAAGCTATTATAACTGACAGATTAATTTCATGGGGATATGTATTTTAATTGATAACCATAAAGGCAGTGCAGTAAAGGTTATCTTGCAGCTATATTTGGAAATAGCTTTCATAACATCACTTAATTCCTCTAGAAGTTAACTTTAATCAAAGAAACTCTTTGCTGATATTATTACATATAATTTATCTGAAAGTGACCTTACTTTGTCTTGTTGTGACCTTACCTTTTGCATGATCCAGCAAGAATGGGAACTCATTTGCTTCCCTCACATCCTTTTACTTCATATATCTTGTGTAGATTTGCTACTCCTGAAAAAACTAACCCAAGCATATAACCACTTACTGTATATACTAAAATCCCCACTCAAAAAGTGGCTGGCATGTAATGGTGTCCTCAAGCAAAACACTAAAAAAATCATGACAGAAAGGTGAGGGGTTTTTCCTCCTGTTATTGGGAAATAAAGATTTTGCAGGACAGAAGTGTGCTGACAGAAAACCAAAATAAAATTGTAATGTCACTATGTATAACATAGAATCTTTTTAATCATTAAAAGTAGAAGAAAATAAAGACTCTAGTTTTTGTCTTGCAACACCAAGTCAACTCTCTCCCCACCCACATGTGGACAGCTCACGTTCCTACATTAGCAGCAGTTTGCCTTTGCTCATGCTATCAGGTATCCTCAACCTGAATGATGGTGTTGTGAGAAAATGCAACTTAAAATTCTCCCTAAGGTGTATAAGGGCATCCACATTTCAGGGAAACATAACATCTTGGAAGATGATTTGACTGACAGCTTTGGTGTTTCACTGTGTGTTTTCCCTCCTCCCTTATTAAAGCATACTGCCTGTTCAGCTGTGTGGGGCTACAGGGGAGGCAGGAGTGTGTGAAAGCTTTAGGGGTGACTTGTGAGCACCAGGGAAGTCAGAGAAGCCTCTTTAAAGTTAGAGGACAGACGGAGAATGCTATGGTTTGCTCTGACTGAGGCTGTTGTTGTCACACATCTTCTCTGATGCACACCACTGAAGAAGAGCAGTGAGCAATGAAGATAGAAGGCCAGCGCCTTCTCATAATGCCGCTGAAGAGGGAGCACAGGGGCAGACATCTGGGGGTATCAGGGGCATCATGGGCAACATGGGTGCGGAAAACATCTCTGAACCAGGACTAAGACATGCTGTCTGAAGTGCCATGGTCCATGGGCCATACATGACAGCATCCTCATGGCTGGTGGATTTCAGCCTGGTGGGTCTCAGCAGGAGCCAGGAGGACACCATTGACATGATCTCAGCAAGGCACTGCCAACCTTCACTTAGGCACCTCACAGCTTTTGAATGGTTCTTCCATCCCGCCAATGTTCTGTCGAAATTATTTATTTGTGTGAGGTATCAGCACGCACCCCACATTGTTGGACCTTTTTCTACCCTTGAACATCAGAGGAGGACAGGAGGATTTGTACCATTTCTATCACACTGTTTTAAAATTTTTTTTCAATGTGACAGTTTCAGTATTTATTAAATAACATATCAAATGGTTAACAAAGGACAAATTAGGGTGTGTATCCATTTCATTGTGCATGAAAAAACAAGTGTTAGAATTACTTTTATAAACGAGAAGATGTGAAATGGGAGCCCGGGTTCTGCCCAGGTTGTTTTAACTTCAGTGCTCCTGTACATCATTTGTAGAGCCTGTGCTCCAGGTGCTGGTTATGAACCATCAGAGACATCTAGTACCAAATACATGTGGAAAAAAACATCACGAAGGGCCAGTGGGAAAAGTTATAGAGCAAATGTGGACAAACCGAAGCGCAACAACTTGCAGAGATCTGATGATTTCCAGCCAGCATCAATAGATTCAGACATCAACATACATGACATCATGCATTCAGATATCCGGAAGTTATTTGACAAGGTCTCTTATCAAGGGGCTTGTCAAGCAGTTCAGCTCTCAGGGAAGAATGTTCTGGACTGAATAAATTAACTGTTTAAAAGATAGGAAAAAGGGGATGATAGGACAAGGGGTAACGGGTTAAAACTTAAAAAGGGAAAGTTTAGATTGGATATAAGAAGGAATTTCTTTACTGTAAGGGAGGTGAGGCACTGGAATGGGTTGCCCAGGGAAGTTGTGAATGCTCCATCCCTGACGGTGTTCAAATCCAGGTTGGACGGAGCCTTGGGTAACATGGTTTAGTGTGAGGTGCCCCTGCCCATGCAGGGGGGTTGGAACTTGATGATCTTAAGGTCCTTTCCAACCCTAACTGTTCTATGATTCTATGATTCTGTGATGATAAGTGGTCAGTTTTAACTGCACAGGTGGTTACCAGTGGTGCCTGAGTGGTAATTTCTGCCTCGAGAAGTGTCTGAGGTGCACATTTTTAGAGGCTGGAATGGTAGAGGCAGGATGCTTCAGTCCAAGTTTGCCCTAGGGTTTTACTGCTGTTCAGCTGCTGGGCACTGCTCAGTACAGAGCCATGGGCTGCCTGTGGTTGTGGTCTGGCCACTATAGCCACTATTGTGACAAAAAGCATCAAACAATAAATAAGCTTTTCCACAGTTTACAATAATTACTCAAATACAAATAAAGGAATTGAAAGAGTGCCAAATTGTCAAAGGCCTTACAGTGCTGTAATGGATCCTGTGGTAGCTGCTGTCCTGCTCAAACCTGTCTAGGGGATTCATCTCTGTATGTTTTGCCCATCTATTGTAGGCTTGAACATTTTCACCAAAGATCAGACTGAAAAAACAAGTACTTTCTATGGAGTAAATCTGCACTGCTCAGGCTGGCAAATGAATTCAAACTGGCATTTTGCAACTGGCTCAGCTCCACTACTCTGTTCTGCCAGTACTGAACTGACCGGAGGCTGGAGGACCACTGTGCTCATATTAATTAACCAGCTAGGATAAATAAATAGAAACTTTTTGCTTATATAAGATTACCAAATTAAAACATTGCTGGCCTTTATGCTACTGTTTGCAGAAAGTACACTGGGGCTTCTTTAACTCTTCTGTTATTTCTTAGGATTGATTCAGATTAATCATAAAGCTTCTGAAACCTTTACATAATATTAGAGAGATTATGTCAGTTTATCAGCATCTTTAGCCCCAGTTTTTTGACTGCTTAACAAGTATATAGCCTTTCTCTGTCCCCTCTGAGAACTGCACTTTTAGTGGATCAAATACTTCGAGATGGAAAAGCTCAGAAAAGTAGAGATGTATTTGGGGAAAAAAGAAAACAAAATTAGTACCTGACAAGTGACCTCAGAAGCATGTAATTCCCCTTTGATCCCTGGTTAAAGACTAGCCAGCCTTTGTGAAAACACATCTGACTTGAAAGAGGAACCTGCACACTGAGAAAAACCTGTTGCAAAAGAAAGAAAGGAGATGTTCCAACACGCTTTTGGAGGAAAAAAATGTGTGGTATAGATACAAAGAAAAAGTGTTCCCCCAAGCCTGATATTTTTGCTCATCTTTGATACCGTATACCATGTGATATATTTGGCATATATCTTATCTCACAACTTCTGTGGGTTCCCAAACCCTATAGAAACACATCCTACTAAAGCCTGAAGAGCTTTTCCATAAAATAAATATATTTCCTCCCTAGTTGTTTTCTCTGTATGTGTCTTCTTTAAAGGTTTGTGTTTGACTAAAGCTTTCTCCTTCAAAAACCAGTCATTGAGAAAACAGCTCTGCCAAGAAATCCTAATCAAGATTTAGAAGGGCCTGTTGCTATGGAGATAGCTGTGGCATCGTGTGTTCAATATGACTTCTGCTGTGTTAAAAAGCAGGCTGAAAAAAACCAGAAAACTCTAGCCTGAGTAAAATAAATCATTAGAGTAAACCAACTGTATTAATTATATCAATGATACATTAATGGTGGAAGTTTAGCCTTTATTAATTAGGCTTTCATTGGCTCTTTTTACCAGCAGGCAGAGGGACTGCCTTCCTCTCAGGCAGGGGGATTGAAGCAGTGAACTACCTGTACCCAAAATGAGTTCACTGTGTCCAAGACCCAGTAACCTGTATCCTGCCCATCAGACAAGCTGCCCACACCAGTTTTGTCTTTTCAGGTCCCCCACCTCCCATCCATTCACTTAATTTTGGCCTTCTAATATTCAATTGCTATGCTACTTAAATTGAGGTAGAAGCATTATGCTGTACTGCAAAAACTGACCAAAGGTTCAGGAGTAACATGGTCTAGTCTTAAGTCTATTGCAACATCAGTTCTTGACACTATAGGAGCTATCCTTTTGTTTAGTTTGATCCCTAGTTAAAAGATCACTGAAGTTGAAGATATAAATCACCATTTGTACCTGGAGAGTTAACAGCCTTGGAGGTAAATCGAGGTGATTTGCATCTCTCTCTGGTCTTGGCTCAGGATGTTTTCCATTCCACATAGATCACAGCAGTGGAGTCAACTTGAAGACAAAAGCTCAGGTTGGGGAGCAAGAGCTGGGTGGCTCCTGCCAAGCAAGATGAGTAGCTGCACAAACATTTTAGGTCTGTTCATGGACATATGGAAACAGTCGCTTTACAGCACTTCAATATGCTAGGCAGAACTCTCCTGTGAGCTCAAACTCAACTGTATATATGATGTGTAAACATTACTTCTCTGGGTACCCTGCACCTGAATATCTCATTTTAGATATGGGCAATCATCTGACTTCTGCAAAACCTTCCCACAGAACTATATATTTTCAAGAAGGATATGGTATTTGAGGTACAACATGGAGGAGCCTGTCTTATACAGGATGCTGAAACCTAGTGTCGGCAGATGGATCTTGAAATACTTTGATCTGTGTGCTATGAAGCCATGCCTTAACTCAAGCTGATCCAGTGCAGCTCCTTGTAAGCCATCTTGTGCCAGTGATGACTGCAGTGAAATGGCAATTTTAAAATTAGAACAACAACAAAAAAAAAGTTACAAAGTAGATCAAAATTATCTGATTATCTCAACTGAAATTCTGGACCTTTTAATTTAACCTGATATGGCCTCAGAAGGAAAACAGAAACAGGAAGAGTTAAGTCCAATGTTGGTAGAAGGACATGCTCTAAAAGCCTGGTTATCCAGACGGAACAGATAAATCTGTTACTCTTTCTCTAAATATCAACACTGCATAATTAGCAGCTGCTAAAATAATAGAAGCCAATTGAAGAAAAACATGGTATCCTCTATATTCATTTATTAAATACCTTATGTTTCCAAACAGAGCTTTCCATATTTGCTGCAAAACTGTGTAGCTTCATGCTCTACACAACTGAGCAAAGATGACAGCACTGAAATAAGCTATTACTATTTCCATCAGGAAGATATGGGGAACTAGTCTGTGTCTTTGAGGCGAAAATATATATTCATCAAATGGAAAAGCTTTAAAAAGCAGCACTATCTAAGATATCAGCATCCTGTCTCCCTTGGAGACAGCTAAACCCCACATTTATCTAAATTATCTTGGTAATATGACAGAGTGATTGCTCACTAATGGTCAGTAACAGTTTTCTTTGTCATTTTCCTAGTCATTACCTCCTCAGAATGAACTCCAGAATAAACTGCTGATACATCGTGACTAGAATATAAAGCATACTGTTACAACAGAGACCATTTCTATTAAACTCACGAACCCGTACATTGGACTTCTGACATTTTCATTTATGAAAAATAATACCCCTCTATTACAAACTCTGATGAGCTTAGAGATATTTCATGCTTACAACAGAAATAAAGAAATATTCATTTTGCACAGCTGTCTTCTTCCTTTTCTTCCCACAGCAACTCATACACAGGAGCTACATTATCTGCAAAATGAAGAGCACTGTTCAAAGAAGGTGAGTTTTGTCGATACTGTATTTCATGGCCCATTCAGCTGCGTTTTTAAATTTGGATGTTTAAGTCTATTTGCCCTTTTTCAGGAGCTGGAGAGAATCACTGATTACACAGTCTGCCTGAACCCCATTTCCCCCGCTGAGTCTGAGAAAAGCCCTCACAGAACACTTGTGCATGTGGCAGGTGCTTATTGACTCCTTCTCCTCTCAGTGAAAATTTTCAGTGCTGAGATCCATTGTCTCTATTTCAAATTAAATGAAGTTGATCTGTTGAACTCCAAGGATGAAGTCAAAAAAGAACTTGAGCAGCTGTAGTAAAGGAGCCAAAGTACTGCCATGTGAAACTGCGTGGGTTTTGAATACTGCATCAGCCTAGAAAAACAGCATTGGTGTGACCATAAAGGAGGATCATATCTTCCCCAGTGTCACATCAACGAGATGTATACTGATCCTTTAGGGAATCCTAAAAGCTGAAGGGTTAAGGAAGTGCCGTGGAGCTTCTACGCTGCATTGTCCGACCTTCTGTTTTACAAGTGGGGATCTTACCTGTTTGCCGTGAAAATGGGCATGGACAACATGGGCAGCCACAGCGTGAGAGAAGTGCTTCATTTGAGCTGTCAAATGCTCCACCAACCTTGAAAAAAAAGGCATGAACATATAAGCTATACATACAAAAAGCTATAAATACTTTTGTGGGGTTTTTTAAACCTCTGTTGCAACTAGGAGGAAGGAGAGAATCACCTGAAAAGTCTGATATTTCTAAATCATTAGGGTACACGAACTCAAAGGGTTAGATCAAATTCCTCTTTCTCTTAAAACAGGCCACTAAGCCACGTAATTTTGCTTGTTTTACATAAAATGCCTTGTATCTTTGCTAGCCTAGCTTGACCATGAATTTCAGGTCAGGACCATGGAGTTCATGACCATGGAGTTCAGGTCAGGTCCTCAATTCAGCTAATCCAGAGGTGCACAGCATATGAAAGAAAAACAGGTCATAGGTTATATAACAGAATGCAGAGCCTCACGAGGTGCCTTTCATAGCTGACACCCAAGAACAGCCAGTGGTTATTTATACACATTCAAGTGTTTCCAGAAAGTGCCATCCGGCAGCATCAGGAATCTCCCTGCCCCCAGAGCACCAGAGCAGAGCTCCCTGGGAGGATCAGCCCCAAGCTGGGTTTCTGAGCTTAGCCATATACCAAGGCTACGTAATGCTCCCCTTGCCAAGGTTTTGGCTTGCTTGTGGCAGCGGCTGATACAATAAGCTTGCTGCCAGCAGCAGTCAGGCACAATTTTCCAAGCAATACAGACATATTCTTTCTCTTTTAAAGGGAGAGAAAAAGGCATGGAGCTGAAGCCTGACCACGATTAGACTTTTTGAGTCTCGGCTGCCTCACTCCTATTGCCTTTCCCAAATAGTATTGAAGATTTGCATATTTCTGTGTATATGCAAAGAGTAGATCTTGGCAGGCAATGTATTTACCTGAGAGGACAATGAAGGACTGGCACAGAAAGGAAACATTTTTCCTTGCCAAAGTGTTGGTGCATCACTGCTTGTCATGTCTATTCAAGTTCTGTTTTCTTGTTTTCAAAAAGTCATCTACCATCTGAATGTGATCAGTCTCCTTGAGGGCTAAGAAACAAAACAGCGCAGCTGTTCCGCATGCTGAATGGGCCATGAGGCTACGGCTGAGAAGTCAGCCTGAGCCACATGAGTCCTGTCCCTATGGGGTGAGACGGTCAGGCTTTCAGCATATATAGTAAGAATTCTCACTATATCCACAGATTAGCATGGACTGTTAGCTAATATTCTGAAACTAGATGAACTTCTAAATTTTCTAGATGCAGGGTAAGAAACACAAGAACCTGAAGGAATAAGACCCAACAGGCTGAGTTGTACAAAAGCTCACATTAGCTCATTATAGTATCTCCAGTGCCCAGCACTGCATGGGTATCCACATTTGGCATTTTGTGGCATCAGCTGAGTGCCACTGTTCGATTATGCATTCTGTGTCAAATTGCTCCATTTTTGAGACTTGCTGGAAATGTCATTTAATGCCCTTTAGTTGCTGCATGTGAGAAACAGTCACTAATTTTTCACCTTCCCTATACTTTTCTAACTTCTCTCTTCCATGTCAAGGTTTTTAAGCTGATCTTATATGAAATGTATTCCCCTAGAAAAGATTTGAATGGTAAATGACTGATCTGTAAATCAAGTAACATAATCAAATGTTTTTAAATAAAGCTAATATGCCTAAGAAGAATAAATATTTGAAGATGGAGATCAGTTCAAATAATACTGAGATGCATAAGATTATTTTCATTGTTTAGTGCTCTGCTCTTGGAACAAATTCAAACACTCAAACCTTTGAAAATATGTATCTTGAAATAAAGAAGCAGTAAAAATATCAGCAGGAATGACCTAAGTATGTGTGGGAGAGGTGAGAAGAGGCAGGAGGAAAGGGAGGAGTTTAAGCTAGCACAGAAAGTGCTCTCCTCAAAATCCTTTGAAAGCAATAAGAAATTAATCTATTCTGTATATTTCTCACTATAATGAGTTATTTTTTGCCTCAGGCTGCCAATCAGTTCTGCTGACAAAGACTCCAAACCTTCAAATGTCTTGCGTTAGCGCTCTTACACAACCTAAAAATTTGCACTTAAATGTAACAGTGTTAGGAAGAGATATTGTAAAACGTTGCTAAATTTATTGACTAGAAAAGTGGAAGTGGGTAATTTATAAGAAAATAATTTAATTCTCCAAGGTGATTTAGGCTCTCTCCCTTTTATCACTGTGCCTAAGAACTTAGCGGGCTATGTAAGCAAAACAAATCTTTAAAATGTGCAGTAGAGCTGCAGACAGGTATTTTGACCCTTAAGGAGATTTTAACCCATATTTGCACAATCCTGAACCCAAGCTTTGCAGTGGCCTTGCTTGAGGGGCAAAACGAGGTAAACGAAATAGTAATATTACAGAGAAACACCACTATCCCAACTTGGCAAAAGGAGAAGTTAAGTAAGAAGCCAGCCACATGCCTTGGGTGTGCGCCACTGGTGTGAGACCAGGGTGCCAAAGGGGATTTTTACTAACAAGCCAGAGGCTGCAGGTACCTCAGGATGTCCCCTTTGGAAGTGAGAGCACAGAGTAATCACTGCTGATTACATGCAGGATGCTTCCCTTACCAGACTGGCCTCTGAAGTGGACAAAAGATACCTTAATTTTCAGCATTATGCATAATATTGTATTTGCAGGGATACAGTTGTATTTGCAGGGAAACTGAGTTTTTAGGAAAAAAGGTTTTGGTATGTTGAAAATGAATGAGAGGCCTTTTTGACCTTAAATGACGTGCACAATTCTCTAATCCTCTCAGAAGCACCCTTGTCACACAAAACAATAATTTAGAACTCCAGGCCACTCTAAAATCAGGCAGCATATGATTAGCATTAAACTAAAAAGCATTTTAATCCTGCTGCAAGATTAAAAGGGTGCTGAAAAACAAAGTGGTGTTCCTGTTTCCCTCTGAATGAAATGCCCCATTTGATAACAACAGGAAGATCTACAGAAGAAATACCTGCAAACTGAGGTGAACAAGAGTGTGGCTGGAGGGCTTTTCAGCTTTTAAACATCCAACTATTGACTTCAAGGAAGTTTCTCCAAATCTGTATTGGTGCTGCTGAGAGCAGACCCTGGTCTCCAGCCCGCAGACCTTGCTCAGTTAACACATGGCTTATCTGTAGAGACATTTACAAATAAGTGGCTCAGCTTGGTAAAAGCCACTTTATAAGCTGCCTGCTACAGTGCAAAGCTTCCTTCTTTGATTAAAAGGTACTGATTTAAAGGAAGACAGCAGTGGCAGGCCTCCCTGTCTCTAAATGGGAGCTCATTGTTTCATGAGAACAAAGAAGCCAATAAAAATCTACAGGTTGAGGTAAAAGTATTTCAGTGCTGCTGAAAAATAAGATTTTAGATATCTGTAAATTATTAACTATATCCTGGATTTAGAGACATAAATTGAGCCTCCATAAAAAAGTCCCTCCATACTTATTAAATGTGAACACAGGGCTGAAACTATCCTATTTAATCATACAACTGGCTGACCATCATCAGCCTGGGCTACTTGAAGAAATGGGATCATAAATGCTCTGAAGGTGACTATTTCTTTAGGCAGTTCTGGGAGATCCTTGGTGATGAGGCTTCTAATTTCTGCAACACAGAAAAGTACCTGAAGTTTCTAAATCCACTTCATAGGATTAAAATACTACTAGGTGTAACTGCCATCTTGCCATTCCTTTATTATTTTGTCTGTTTAATTGAGTCTTGACCAAGAACGGACAGAGATTTTCCCTTAGTATTTGTCCGTGTGTTCAGTATCTATAATACACATAACTATAAGAAAAAAAATCCAGAATGCTGTGCTAAGATGGAGTACCTATGTTTATTCTCCCATCCATTTTCCATAGTTCATGGCAGATTTCCATTCCAGCCAATGGAAATTGTAGTATATTGATGGAAGATGATAATTCAACATGTTGCAAAAGAGGAGACAGAAAAAACAAAGGGAAACTTGCAGATTCAGTATTCTTATTACAGTATAATAATAGCAGACCATATCTTTTCTTTTTAAGACATTTCATACATGTTACCTGCTTTGGATTCTTGGATTTAAGAAAAAAATCTTAACCAGCACTTGATGGGAAATGTGCTGAAGCCCTGATGCTATGGTAACAGAGCTGCCTGTGTAAGCCACCCTGATGCAAGAGCTGTGAGATGCTGGCTTTTCTCCCATTGAGTTAAATGGGAAGAGCCTCCGTGATTTCAGGTGTTGTGAAACCTTTCCGTTTGTTTCTGTGTCAGTGCAGGATAGTCTTTCTCTAGATAATTTCTCTTGAAGGTAAAATTTTTAAGGCAGCATGCATACAAATGACATATGATAAATTGACTTCTTTGAAAAGACCTGCTTTATTCAGGGTAGAACACACAGATACCTACCTCTGATTCAGCTTCACTTCTATTCTGTTTCTATTATTCACTTCTATCACCCTGCTTTACAAATAGCCCATGAAAGATCTGAAAAAGTCAGGCGCATCTTGCCATGTTTACCAAGTGGCCAGTGGCCTCCAAGGGCATTTTCAAGGTCTGATTTCAGGCACCATAATAGGTGTGTACAGGCAGACAGAAATTCGTTCATATTAAGTAAGCTTCAGTGATCACTAGTCATCTCTGAAAATGTAAGCTGCTGACTGGGTGCATGGAAATGCTTGGGGGATCAGCGTCTGGTGGTGACTGAAAACAGGTAACTTCTGAACAGCCCCCGAATCCTTCAGAAGTTTGCCTGACTTGAACTATAAATCTCTTCAATTATTTATCAATCTGCACTTAACTCTCAGACTCTGAGATAGTTTTATGGAAAGAAAAAGGAAGGAAAGGAAGGAAAGGAAGGAAGGAAGGAAGGAAGGAAGGAAGGAAGAGAGGGAGGGAGGGAGGGAAGGAAGGGAGGGAAGGAAGGGAAGAAGGGAAGGAAGGAAAAGAAGGGAAGGAAGGAAAAGAAGGGAAGGAAGGAAAAGAAAGAAACTGAAGTTGCTAATTTTAAATTGATTGCAAATGCAGAAGTACTTACGCCTAATGTCATAACTGGAACAATGAGTGCTGACAGAGAAGGGGAAATGTATCTGGTAGCTCTAGCTCAGTGTTTCTAAAGTGAGTGTGAGGTAAACGTAGACTTTAGGAGTTTAAGTTGGGTGCAGTGTCCCCAGAATTTTAGGGGAGGGATTCCTGGCTTTTCCTAGCTTCTGTATACGTATGAAGAAAGTTGTTATAGGTAGAGACCCAGCCCACTCATGTGGAAGCCTTTCTAGATGCACCAACTAGCTGGGGAGGTCTGGAGCACCACAAGGGTCCTCCAGTCCGTTGCAGGGTGGGGATTGCAGCTTCCACCAACATAAATAACCACAGGAATACAGTAGGTGCCATCACTCCCCATGGGTTTGGTCTGCCTGGACCTCTTGTGAGGGCTGTGCACTAGTTAGGGCACTTCTCCAGGGCTACAGGACTTGATCAGCTTGAGTGGGATCAAACCCTGTCTCCCGCATTTAGGAGAGTGTTGAACCCACCAGAACAAGGGATTCTCCAATGAAACGAATTTTCTTTTGAGTGTGATTCCCTACACAGTAACCCACAAGACATGTGGCCCGATGAAGTCCACAGAGAACACCTGACTGAGGATGTCCACTGCCTGAGGCAATTGCCTGTGGGCTGGGGCCCTGTTCCCAGCCTGCTTGCTTTTCATTCACTCACAGTCCCACACAGTCTGTGAAGGTGGGACCAGCAGCCCACCAGAGGTGAACAGGGGAAAAAGCATAACTTCATTGTTGCTTTAACACATCTTGTTAAAGAGAAACTTACGGTCTCATGATTTTAAATTACTCTAGAGCAAGCCTTCTTTCATCTTTTGCCAGACAAGAATATGATTGTGGTGCTCATTTTTCCCCTTTAAAAGAAGAAGCCAAGCAGAGACTGTGCAAATAACACTATGGCCCTTAAAAAAATGAAGACATAAATACAGAACAGATGTAGCAGCACTTCAAGTAAAGATCTCAAAGCACATGAAACCCAGCCCCAGCATAATATTTGAGGCAGTAAAGAAACAAGATTAATCATTTTCAGAGTTCTTTGAAGGAAATTGATTTCTTTTTGTTTGCAAATTGATGCTTGGAAAGTTTTGACTAGGTGTGCATGCAGCAGTGGTCTTCAGGGTATCATGGCAGCATTTTCCTCAGAAGTGGAACAGTTTGATAGCAAGCTGTTTACACATTTGATGTGCAGCACAGCAAGTATCAGTGCAGAGATGCAAGACACTAATAGAATGCTGTTTGTGCAACTTCCTTCAAAGGTTTTTGCATGTTATTAAAGAACAAAATTTGGGGTCCAAGACCTTCAGGGGCCTTTCCATTTACTAAATGTTAAGCAAGTGCAAGGAGTATAGCAAGAAGTGGGTCTATGTCAAGATAGGAACATTATAGAGTATCTTGAAGGTATTTGTACTGACTTTCAGCCCCACTAGGTTTATGGCTAGGTGGTACCCTTGCTGTCTTCAGAATCTCTTTTACCTCCCTCATTTCCTCCTGCAGTGCTGAAGCAGCCACCTCTCACCTCCCTCTCAGGAGTGAGAAGCCTAGAGCAGGCATTGTGGCAAGGACTACTGAGCTACTTCAGAAAGTCTCTTACACAGGGATCCACTGAGAGCAAGTTCTCATCACCCAACAGTGTGACTGGTGTACTGATCTAAAAATAAACCCGTGCAATCTGTGAGCTGTGACAGTCCATTACACCCTCCACCTTGCCTTTGCTTGATGTGTCCTCACAAGATAGGGAGCAGCACAGCTTCAGATGATCACCTGAGTTGATCAAGCACAAGATTGCCTATGCCCCAACAAGTAAAACAAGTAGTCACTAAAAAATGCATATCTCTGTGTGTGTGTGTGATGGTTGAATGTAACTACTTGTCTAGACAGCAGCCTAAGACAAATCAATACCTGTAATAAGGCTCATCATGCTCCAGTAACTGCTGCAATCTGCATAGAAAAAAATCCTGCTGGACAAAAAGGAAACGTGTGCTCCTGAGGGAGAAGGCACTTTAGATTAGTTTCTCGTTAAATGAAAATTATTTGCTGATGAAAGATTAAGCCAGTTGGCAACTGGACAAAAGATGTGTGTATAGCGGGGTAAGAGCACATAATATTCCCTAATAGATTCAGCCGAGTTTGTGGTGGTGCTGTTCAATATGAGCAGCAGAAAATACCACAGCTTTGCTCCTTTACTGTCAAGCATAGCTACCTTTTAACTCATTTTAAAAAGCTTGCCCACTATTTGTACAGAAGAAATGAAAGACATATCTATAGGAAAATAACTGGAAAGATTATTTATCTCCTTTAATTAAATATTATAAAGAAGTACATTATTGGGAGGAAAATGTGCTCATATTACAGTGTGGGTTTTTTCCCCAAATGTGTGGTTAGGTTATTATAGATAAGAGCATTGATGATTTTCTATACAGATCTAATGGAATAGCTTTTTCATTTACATTTCAAAGAAGGAATTGGATGGGTGAATCATGCAAGAAAAGAAAATAAGACAGAAGAAAAAGAACAAAACCAAAGAAAGAAGAGCATCATACAGCTACAAACAACTCCTAGAGTTACCCTGGAAAGAGGAGTGTTCACAGGGCACTGTAGCTTCATGCCTGACAATGGGCAATTAAATGCAACAAATTGTGTCCATTTTATTGCAGTAACAAGAACGTGCATTGTATATTCAGAAGGTGAGGGGGAGGGCTTCAAAATGCTTTGATTACTGGGTGTTGGCTTTGCACCACTAGTTAATGCCTTTTTACATGTGCCCGTGGCAAGCAACTCTTTGTCAAGAAACCCAGGCAGTGGCAGAACTGCAGAGCCCAATTCCCATCGTTGTCTGAGTCCTTGGGAAGCTGGACCTGATGTCCCTTGGGACCTTGCAGAACTGATCACCTCTGGCACTGTGGTCCCGCATCCAGCAGGACTTTGCACCGTGATTGCTGGGGATGCTGGCACAAAGGAAAGATCTGCATCCCCTCTACTTGCTCTTACCACAACTAAATAGCTGAAACCCACGGTGGGAAGGGTGTCCGTCTACAGCGTTCTACCTCCTGCCACCTGATCTCCCAGCCACTCAGTCCCTCACTCTGCTTTCCAGCCAGCAGCAGGCGAGAGCCAGTAAGCCCCAGCCGGAAAGGAAACAGCCTGGCAGAGACAGAGTGAGTACAATGATTTAAATGGAGAAAGTCAGACAGTTGTCAATGGAGAGGAAATGAGTGGGAATCTAAATCTAACTAAAAGAAGATACCCAGATTACTGTCACTGTAAATTGGATTAAAATTAACTTCTACAAGAAAATCAATGGAAAACGATATGGAGTAAGTCAAAATGACAGCTGAATGAGACAGACTCTCTGAGATCTTATTCAAAAGCACTGGTCAGAAGCAGAAAAGAAAATTTAACTGAGCCAATCCTAATCTGAATAGTAGAAAAATAAAGGGAGGTTGGAAGAGATTAGAGAGAAACCCCAAGGAAAATATTTTTGAGAAGGTTCTAAATCAGTATTCAAAACAGAAAATGGGGTAAAAAATAAAAGGGCAATTTTAATTGTGTCTTAAAGCTAGTGAAACTAGATGCCTGGGAATAATTTTTACATCATGCATTTGTTTACACAGAAGTAGACTTTCATTGACACATGGATGTTATTTTTCAGAAAACAGGCTGGTTTTGTTTATTCCCTGTATGTGAAGATACAAAGCCTTTGAAATGCGTGTTCTCATTCCGTCGTCTGAAAAGATGCCTTCTCTTCTTTCTTTCTTTCTTCTCTTTCACAGATTCACCCACTACAGAAGTGCTGCTTCAGGCTGTGGGCAGCTGCCTGTGTCCTGCCAGTTTCCCCCAAGGCGCCAGGACGCTGAGAGCCTGTCCCAGTGTGAGGGAGCCTGTCCTAAGGAAGGCTTTACCTTTCTTCGGCTATACCTACGGTACCACTGGATGTCACTGTTGTCTCACGAAAGACAACATCTTACTGACAACTTTCTGACAGATAATGCTTAGTAAATATATACATATATGTATGTATATTCCCTTCCCCTCAACTGTTCTGCACAAGCGTCGAAATTAAAGGACTCTGCAACCCCGTGGCTCTCATTCACATCTTTGATGACTATTTTACAGTGAGTGTGTTTCTCGGTGCTTTTGCGGCACTCTAAGAAGCATCTTTTCCATAAAGCATTGCTTTCTGCTGTGATAGGTGTACAGTGTGGCACAGCTGCCATAATGCACCTCAGTAGTATTTTGATTTTTGCTCCTATTCGTATCAGTTGCTGGGAAGTATTTTAATTCACCACAGATGGACTGACTGCAGCTGTGTTCTGGTGCAGGAGTGAGCTGCCTTCGCTAGCAGCATTACCTGCTGGTGTCTGTCTGCAGCTAGGCACTGTTGGTGAGCAGCACTGCCCGTAAATCAGGATTACCCCAGAGGTGTCTGCTTCTCTCCACCATTACAGATGAGTGTGCAGAGACTCTGCTCCTAAGTGAGGCACCTCCGGTACTAAGAAGCAGTGAGAAACTCAGACTCTTTTTCTTCTTACAAATGGAAAAGCTTTTTTTTCCTACCAGTTGCCTGAGGTGGAGGAATTCAGCCAGGCAAATGAAGACATATAACTCTCTTTAAAGTCAGTGGAGAGGAACAGGCAATTCCAGGGATGTGATTCATCCTATCAGAAAGAACACTTCTAGCAGATAGGTCAGGTAGGTAGCATTTCTGCTGACACTGCAGGGTAGACCACTCAGACAAGAAGAGTCCTACCCATTTTACCTGGTATAGGCACCTCTACAACTGTTTGAAACAGTATGTAGATCTTCCCTACATAACTTCACTCCATTATTAACCATCCTTAAGCCAGCTTTCTACATATTCCTCTAACACTAAACATGCCAGAAAAGGCACCTGATGCTGACCGACGCACCCCAAACTGCCCACCAGGAACTGTGGTATTCCCTGTGGGACTGAAGGTGGTTCAAGAGAGCCCTTGTTAGCCCTTGTTGCAAACACACCAGGAGCTGATCTGACAATTTGGCCCTATGGACAGTGGCATTCCTGTGCCCAGCAAAACTCCCATTTCATTATCAGTGCTGCAGCCTAGGTGTGAAAAACTATTTCTTTTTGGTTACAGATACATAAACCCAGTTTCAGCACTGTCTCCAGCTCCCAAAGGCTTACTTTGTATGTTGAAAACAACAAAACTCGTTACCTACAGCAGGACATGAAGTACAATGCTAAGGAAGAGGTCATCTATTTGCATGAAAGTAGAATGACTCTGTTAGCTGTTGTCCATCTCATCCATATGCATTTCAAGCAATACTGTTACAGACTTCTTTAAAACTTCCATGACCTCACCCAGCATGAATTGTCCATGCAATGAGGTGCAGCTGTGGACTTCTGTACAGAAGCCGAGTATCAGAACCCCACTCCTCTTAAGAGGTCAGGGAAGTCTGAACATTAATCAGCAGAATAAGAAATTTCTGATAGTTGCCTGAATCAATTCATGTGAGAGAGCTAAAGGAAGAGGCAAAACTGGGGAATTAAAGCCTGATTATTCCAGCAAGGAATTAACAAATTTGGGGTTAAAGATCATGAATACAGGCTGGCCTAAGAGATTTGTGGATTTTAATTAAAATGATGCCAAAACAGTTTGCCATGAAAATTGAATAGGAGCACTCCTCCGTCCCGGCTGGTTTTAGCAGTGCTATTTTAATGCTGTATCTGTAAATAAAGGATTGTGGAATGACTGCCACCATTTAATAGGCTCAGACAATGTGTGAATCATGCATTGTTAGATAATAAAAATGGTAAGGCATTCCCAAAAACACAGCTTCCCGGAGTAACTGTCTGGAATGAGGTTTCTCTGGGGTGGGACAGGTGATTTCCCAATTTCTCCACAGCACAAACCTCTGCCATGACCCACTGTCCTGGTTTTAGCTGGGATAGATGTCCTTGGGCTACCGGTACTTACAGAGACAGAGGAAGGAAACTCGTCTCACCAGTGTGTGCACAGACACGCTAGTTGCATATTTTGGGTCTTGTTTTCATTGTCATTAGTAGGCTTGTATTTGCCAGGTGGCCCAGGCAGCTGAGAGCACACTGCTCATCCCACAGTTGCATTGCCAACTGGCAACTGCCATTAAGCCAAAACTGCTGTGCTACCTGCCCAGCTGCAGCCTGTGTGCCCAACACGCAGAGCTGCATATATATTGCATGTATAAAACTAAGCTGCATGCACAGCTCTCACAGAGATACCGTGAGGTGTGGGGCAGGGTGAGATTACAGCCTTCTGTCTCCTCCAGTGCTGTAGTTGTTGCATGGGACCCCATGGGTACAGGGAGCTGGGTAACATCCACACACCCTCACTTCTTCCCCAGGTCTGGGGCTTTTCAGGGCAGAATGCACAGCTAAAAATGACAGGCTTTCCATATGCATCTTAATTTGCATTTTCCTTAATTTGTTGCTGTTATTTCCCTCACGCAAAGCATGACTAGTGATTTACAGAAGATGGAGCAAGCCTGATGCTGCCTGGAAAACCTCGCATGTGTTTGCTTCCCAAGCTGTTTCCGCGGTAGGTGTCCCTGTGCAGCCACGGAGATCTGACCTGCTTCGTGCTCGTGTCTCGGCCAGTTGGAGACTGTTACAGGAAGGGAGAAAACGTTGCTCCTTCATGCTCCACAGCCCAGCGAGGCTTGGAGACAGGCACAGCCCGCCTGGGTGTGAGAACCCACACCGAGACGGGAGCTCCTCCTCGCGGCATCTCTCGCACCGAAAGCCGTGCGACAGGGCAGCATTTCAGGAGGAATGACACCTCGAATGGGAGTGGGAAGCCAAAATCGTTGCTGCGCGGCATCCTTTCAGAGAGCTTTTTGCATCAGCTGGTATCTCCATGAGTTAAATGCATGCAAATTAAACACAGCTGCTGGCCCCTAAGTAGGCATTTCTTGCCAAAAAATCTGCTCTCTGGGGTCTCCACCTCTTTTGCGTTTGCAAACTGCATCAGATGCCGCATAAGTCATTCTCCAAAATGTGCTGACACTGATACCAATATCAGGCACGAAGCTGCCAGCCCTCCTTGCATTTTCCCTTTAATCTTTTTTTTCCCCATTATTTTAGACTTTTCCTTTTAGATTTCTAAGCAATTAATTTTTTGGCTCCCACATAGGATCAACGGGTGTGGAATGACTGGCACAGCCCTGATATGCTCCATCTGGTTGCTGCTGATAAGGTAATCCTGAAGGCTGAGGGGCAATATCTCCAATAAGCTTAAGAGGCAGCAGCTTAATCTGTTTGCAAGACAGAACAAGCCCTGCAGACAGCATTGTTATTCCATGGGAACAACTGGGCACAGACAGCACTTACATAGGTGCCGGGGGGGCGGGCTTTGCAGAGCTATTTTCCCCCTGAGAGTGATGATTCTCCTGATGTAGTTGTATTCCCTCTCAGAAGAAGGAAACGCTGTGCTATGATTTGCTTTGTGAGCAATTTGTCCCCCGAAGCCATGATTTCTGAATCAGATCAATTATCGCTTTGCTTCTTTACCTCTGTAAACTCTTGGGTACTTACCTAATCTTCCCCAAAGCAGTGGGAAAAGATGACTGTTGCCTGTCTGTTAATAATATGTTGAGTGTTTCTTTCTTCTGTAACTTCCATAAAATTGCTGTTGGGTCCTGAATGGGGGACGTGATTAAAGCAATGGGAGTGTGCTTGGGGTGCCTTCTGTAGGTGGTGGGCTCTGTCATCCCTCTTGTACAGATTTGGATCTGGGGTCACAGCCTGGAGAGCTGTGTAGGGATGTGTTGTCCTGTCTCGTGGCATGAACCACGGAATGCTGTGCCGAGAGCATCACAAACCTATGCCTGTGCCTTTCATGGTGCCCATTTTGTGGGATTCCATCCATCAGCTTTGGGATTGGTTTTACAGATGACTTCTGTTCTTAGCTTTCACTGTTCAAATACATCCTGCCAGTTCCCCCAGCAAAACACACAGGCATGTGCTGCAGGTCTGGGGAAAGCACAGAGGGCTCTCAGAGTATTGTTTCCCTACACACAAGGGTTATCCCAATGCCGTCACTCAAGGGCAGTGGTGTAACGGAAGCACCTGGCTGGACATCATGCTCCAGCAACGAGCAGAAGCAGCATCACTGGGAAGCACGTCACTGCCTTCAGCGACGGGAATCTCTGCCTCATTGCATCACATTTCCTACCTTAGCGTCTGTCAGACACAGTCATTTCTGCGGCGTGTGCGCACCACGAACACACTTGCTGTGCCCGAGAGGGCAGCGGCCAGCAGCAATCCTTCAAAGCAGGGGAGCGGGGAGCGGACGGGCTCTCTTGCAGGAATAATTCGTGTTAACTCTTTTATTCCTTCAGCGGCTTCTGGTGTTGGAGACTGCTCCATCTGCTGGTGAGCAGTCAGTGAGGCTTTCTGCCACCAGCTCCCCTCCCAAGGAAGGAGCTGGTGCAGGGGTGTCCTGGCCATTTCTGGTCTGGGAGCCAGCCACCCCACCAGCCCACTGCGGGGATCCCTGTGCCTTCACTCCCTGCATTAGGGGGAGGCCAAGCCCAGCTGCACCCACAAACGTGCTGGGGAAACCACCGCTGTCCCACGCAATGAAGGCACCACGATGCCAAGGTGATGGCCTTGCTGTGAGATCCCAAAGTGAAGACTTGGGAAAAGCACTACGGGGAGGGGGCAGGTGACTCGGGAGAGGTGGCCCTACCCTAGCAGGGGATGTGTGGTGGGAGATGAGGCTGCTCCTCATGGGGTGTTTGTAGCAGCAATGCTGGGCTGCTGCTGGTGTAAGCCCCTTGGCTGGGAGGGAGGGGAGAGTGGGGGGGAATGAGGCCAGGAGCTTCAGTTTCAACCAAATACACTCTTCCTGCTCCCGTGGTTTATGGCATTCATGGATTTACCAGATGAAAAGTTAAGATTATTGGATTAAATACACAGTTGATTCTCTCTGTACCCCCTGTCTCAGAGCCCTGGGCACTGAGACAAGGCTTCCAGGTCCCACTTAAGAAACAGGCAGTGCCTCTTTTAAAACTGACAGCTTAGAGATGAAAAGGTGCTCTCCCTTGCCAGCCCCAGGCAGCTGCAGGGAGGGGAGCTCCAGCTACATCCACCCCATTTATCCAGGCCACTGCAGTCTCTCTGCTGCCACCAATCCTGTGCTTACACCAGACGCTCAGCTGAGGTTCTCCTGTTTGCACTGGAGTCAGAATCAGTAATTACATGGCACAGTTTATGCGAGGCTCATGTACGTGCCTTTTGGGACAAGCACAGGGCACGGAGGTGACAGGAGAGGTCTGCATGCTGTCATCCCATCTCGGGTAGAATGGATAAGGCCAAAATTATGATTACTTTTGCACCTGAGTAGCTTCATTGGTGCTAATTAAGTGGTGGAAATGGAGGATCCGTGTAAGCAAGATTCAAATCAGACACTGGTATTTATCTCTGCCTCAGGTCCTCTCTATAGGGTTGCTTCTGTCAAAGTGAAGAATGAAACAAAGAGGGAAAAACCTAAATAGTGATTAATGAAGAACAGTCCATATTTAATCACAGCTTTCAATTCAGACTTTGTAATTTAAACTTCAGTAATTGTCTTCACGATTTTGGCATCTGCTTATCCCAGCCTACACGCTATCTTTGAACTAACAGCACGGCTTATCTTTACAATTAAACATTCAGTGTAGCAACAAATCTTCCATTTGGTGTGAGTCACTCAGCTGCGAAGTCAAACAGTGTGTCACTAAACAAACCAGTTTCCCCTGACCTCATATGACAATAAGGACTTGTGAAATCGCCTTGAGATTTCTTTGGTATAATTTGCTGATATTTTCTGACACACTTGTTTTCATAAACCTAATTGGGTCCTGCATTAGAAACTGGATACAGCAGTACACAAACGGTTGATAGCAGTTATCATGGAAATGAAGGCAGTCCACCTTGAAACTAGTTGCTAAAAAAGCAAAATAACTTTCTCAAAGTAAGAGCTGCAAGTATGGGGTGAGGAAAAGTTACAACTGCGTCAGCTCCAGTGGGTGTGTAGGGATCTGAACTGCGGCTGTGGGGATTAGCAACATTGGTGGGGTGGCTGCTGCTGGTGCAGACAGGAGCCTGGTGCTTCCATACACCAGCTTCATCCCGCTGCTCTGCATCACAGGTGTCTGTATGTGCAGTCATTATTAACAGTGATCTGTAATCTTCAGCTTAACACAGTCAAGGTGACACCTGGTGTCAGAAGGTTATGGTATCTAGCAACTCCATCTCTGCACTCAACCAGAGAAGAGCAGTGCTGGAGGGGAGGTTGTGATGTGCAGCCCCAGGGCAGGCAGGGCTCCCAATACGTTGGCATCACTGCCGTATGACAGTCACGCATCCCTTCAGAAATGGGTAGTGTCATTTTGAGTGCTTGTGCTTTTAGTGCTCTGTCTCCTCAGCTCTGGAAGCCACCAGAGCTCCGATAACTGTATCTGAAAACACATGAGAGGGCTTTTACTTAAAGGTCCGGCTGTGAGACATGAAAGCAGCTCCATGCAGGTTTTGCTGTTAGCTGCTGACACAACATGGCCAGTGGTCGTCCTCACTTCAGGCAGCAGCACAAGCTGCAGCATTGAGCTGATGCTGATGCCTGCTACCCAGGTCTGTGTCCTCAGGGCCTCTTGAACCTCATAGAGTTTTTTCTAGCCAATACACTCTTGCAATCTGACATACTCTCTCCTTAGCTGAAGGGATCCAGGTAGCCACTTTCTTTCCAATTCCTACCTCTGATACAGCTCTTTGTCCCTTGTCATAAGCTCGTTCCACTCTGGCAGTGAACCTAGTGCAGGCAAGTTCTCATGTCCCCATGTTAGCTGGTGTCAGATGAACTTTGCATCTTCTGCACAGCAGAAAATAAAGATGGCAATTTGAAAACTGTGGCCCAGAAGCTGTGTGAGAGTCAAGATGTCATAGTCATGGTGGCCTCCTGCAACATATTAATCTGACTGTAGCATTTAATTAGCTTATCAGATTTTTCATTGTCCTGCACTGCTTTACTTCACTTCTCAGAATTATTTGTAAGGGAAGATATCCTCCTTTTACCAAAGGAGGATGCTGTATGAAGCAACAGAAGATACAGCATTAGATACGGGCCATCAGCTGCCTGAATGAGCAAATGAACCCTAATAAATAGGCAGGAGAAAGCCACTTACTAACATGATTTCACATTTCAATCAGTGCAGCTAAGGTGAAAAAAACATAAAGTCACTAATTTTCAGTAGTAGTGCCAAGAGAAATATTCTCTTTAATTATTGCCTTTGTCTGGCTCAGAAACTACATGAGGCACAGTGAATGCTATTAGCTACAGTAGAGCTGCTGATCTGTAAAAAAGCAGTATGATCAGATCCCAGAAATGAGAAGGCAAGAGTTAGTTAAAAAATCAGTTGTTTCTCACAGAAAGAAAGCAGACTTCAGGGTAGATGACATTCACAGCAGAAAAGGCAACAACTGAGAGGGACCCTGGAGGGGTGACAAATCTCACTTGTTTTGATTATACATGTTTTTGAAGTCTGATTTTGCAAACCTTCACCTCCATTTGTACCTCAGAGTTCACCAGCACCACCTCAGCACCCCAGGCTGTCCTGGAACAGTGTCCCATCGCAGCTATTTGAAGCCTGAAAATACTGCCAAGTGGCCAAACTACCTCATTATCAACACAAATTAAAATGAACGACCTTATCCCCTTTACAATGGAATCATGATGGAAATTTTCAGTTCTGTACCTACAGACTGCTCTTGCATCATGTTTCCATGTCTTCACAACTGTGGTAATTTTTTTCCCACCTTTTTAATTAGCTTATTTGGATTTTTTATTCACCTCAGCTTTTAGGCAAAAGCAGAGATGTTCATATATCCCACAGCTCCAAGAGCTGGAAAAAGCATGCTGCACGTCATAAGGCTCATAGTAAAGGCAGGTCACACAGTCCATGCCATTACACGTAGTCCTAAGGAAGCAGTGTTAAACACCTCTCCCAGACATTTCAGAGAGGTGATTGAAAGACACAGATCCCTCCAAACTCATTTCACGCATGTTGAATAGCCGAATATGAAGACATTTCATGCAACCTCCTCCAGCCCAAATTAGTTCAGCTGTTGTGAATGAATGTTCCAAGGTTCACTATTTACTCATCCAGGCTAGCATACCTGATGTGGTAGAGGGCATTACGAGCAGGTGGGTGGCCAGGCAGTGCCATCAAAGTCACATCCCAGCTCATGTTTTCTCCATCCCAGAACATGTTTTCTCCATCCCCTCATTTGCCTGAAGGCCTCCAGGAACCACCCCTGATGGGAGAGCCAGCCTTGGGAGTTCTGGGTTTCATCCACACCAGAAACCACATGGGTGACCTCTCTACTCTTAAACAGCTGTAGCTCTGTGAGGAAATCTACCTCTGTGTGTCCCACCTCTGGTATTCACTTACAATTTATGTATTGTAAATATCCCCTAGGAAAAACTTAATGGCAGGCAGATTTCCTCACAGAGCTATGGCTGTAAGAGGCTGGCCTAGTGCAAGTAAGTCTTCAAAGTATCTGTTCAGTGTTCTTACAAGAAAAGTGGGTCAGACTTTGCAGCTGAAGTCTTCTGGGGCTTTGACTTTAATTAAAGTGTAAGTAAGATAACAGCACATCACCCTTATCCAGGCATACAACGAAGGGGATATGCTGCTATTAGCTCTTGCAAATGCAAAAGCCTGGGCAGGAGCTCCTTTTCCCTGTCCACCTGCCTCAAAGCACACAACAGCGCTTTTGACATGAACAACCTTTTAAAGTGATACGCAGATGATGTGCCACACGGAATGACACCAACAGGGCTTTTTTTCTTACGCCACTGACCAGATGAAGCTTCCTGGGGAGAGATGCCATGTTATCCGGGCAGCATTGCATCCACAAAGTACTTGGTTTGGCAGTGGATGATCCTGGGATGTCTCTATGGGGGCTACCAGGCTACTGCAGAGCAGGGGAACAAACCGAACCCCCAACCTCTTCAAGCGGAAACTGGTATTTCAGCACAAGTTTTCATGTAATAAATTTCTGTGTAAAAAAATGAACAGTTATGAGAAAAGTTGTCGAGAATAAAATGGTTGAGGGCAGTGAAAGGCTGACAGGGAGATGTGTGCGGTGCTGGAGCTGGTAGCAGGAAGTGGAAACTTACATCACAGACTAGTGAGCTAATAGATAACTTCAGTTTTACATTTCCAGGACACAAGAGTGATACAGTAGCCTAAAAGGAAAGATTTTCAACTGCTTTTCACAATTTGTTTTAACTTCTTATCTTTTCAAAACAACACTTTGCTCAGCCTGATAAAGTTAGTACAACTTGTTTATACTGTTCCCTACCTGGACACTCCCAACTATCACAGGTTTTTCAGGTTCCTTTCATGCTTTGTGTTCTTCTAAAATCTCAGGTGCTGCAGATAGAGGGCATCTTCAACGTTTTAGTTTCTGCTGTATTTTGTAAATCTTAGACAAAAAATAATTTCAAAAGTCCGCAACTGCAATATTTGAAATTCATTCTCATAATGTGAAGGATGACACTGTATTTTCCAATGCTTAACTTTCAAATTACTATATTGACGCTGCGGAAAGGACAGAAATGCTCAAACCCTATGACTTTCATGCCAAGTGTGAGGTTTTGAGTTCTGGCATATGCAGCCTTGTGCAAATATTAGCCTGTATCTAACGAGTCTGCTCTAAACATTTGCTGTACCATTGATAACTATCCTCCCTTTGCAGTTTTTAGTTATCCTAAAGTTCTGTCTTTTTGAAGACAACCATGAAGTCTATTCAGCATTCAAAGGAAGCCTCTACCGATGGCTTTGCTTTCCTCCCTTGACATACATAAGCCTTGAAGCAAAATACCCTGGATACAGTGGACAGGTAGGTGCTGCTTAAATATCAGCCAATGTTGCCTGGTGTAAGGACAGGAGGTTTGTGAGCTTTGCAATTTTATCACGAGTTCCACCTGCTCAGTACTCCAAACACACATATATCATCTGACAGAACTCTCCTGTTTGCTGTGGTTTATCTTCAGCCAAAGACTAAATGGGTAAATGGTATCAGAATACTGAAAGGGCAGCCAGCAAGGGCGGTGCTTGTACACCTGGGAGTATAGTGCAAGACGGAAACACAAATGCATCATAAATATGTATTTTAGAGCTGCAAGGTACCCATGCTCACAGCTGGCACATTTCAGCATGTTGAATTGCTTATATTGAATACCCATAATTGGTGATTACAGCATCTGATTTACACTGTCACCATGCTGCACGTCCTAGAACATTTAGTCACCTACTTTACACTTGTACCAAGACGCATCGATATTAAAAGCAAATATTTAAGGTGGTGCTTTTTTAGTTATTATTATTTTTGTATGAGACAAAGCAAAGCAGACTGTATTTGTGCCTTGGCCATTACAGGAAACCTAACTAGGCCAGCTCCATCTTACTGGTAGCACAGAAAATATTTAATATATAAGATGGAATTTAGTTTCTGGGGGCTACTTTAAAACGACGACTTAAGAGCTAGCACGATCCCCTTTTGAAGCCAAAGTACATCAGCCCTGAGGATTCCCTCTCTGCCCTGTGCAGCCCTTCAGAATCCAGCCTTGCTCTTTGTAGAGCGTTTGGTGCCATAGTGTATTTTGCAGCTGGAATCACTTACACTCACTTGGCAACTGTATCCTGGTCATGCTGGCATCTCCTCAGGCTAGCTGCCTGCCTCGGTTCCCTTTTTTCACTGCAGTCCTTCATAATGGAAACCAATTGCAGTTCTGCCGTTTGAGTGTGGGAGCATTACCAAGGTCAGACAAGGAGAAGGGCTCATCCTGTTGTCTTCTGGTGGTCGTGCACTGCCTGGAAGTAGTTTAGCATGTACTTTATGCATGACATCCCAGTGACAGATCAAGTTCCTTAGGAGCGGCTCTGGGGAGGGAGGGAAGGAGGTAGGGGGCTGCTGCCCACTGGTCCTCATTCCTGCTGGGAGACCCATGAGTGCATGCCACCCTGGGGTGGTGAGCCCAGAGCTGCAGCACGTCTAAGGCCCAGAAAGAAGGTGGTGAATGTGCTGCCACAGCTCATTGCCATCACCTTATGAGGGTGACATCCGCCTGTGATGACAAGAGTGAATGAGGCAAATTCATGTGCTGTTATGGCAAAACCATGTCAGGTTTGTCCAGACTTCACCTTTTAAAGTAGAATGTGTTGCTGTGTGACTTCTGTTTTTTCTTCACTGCTGAACTGGGAAGGAGCAGAAGAGGGGCATGTAACTTAGGGGTATAATTTTCTCTAATTCCAAATCAGAGACAATTCAAACGGCAAACTTAAACTAGAGGGGGAACAGGGAGAGGCGGCAGCTGCCAAAGCAGAGCCTGGCATCCATGTCCCTGCTCATGGGAGACACCCTGCAGTGCTCTCCCGTACCAGAGGAGAGAGGAAACCTGCACTGGGCACCCAGCCAGCATTTGCTGCCTGGCATATGCTGCAGACCATGATTGGCTTTACTTACCTCTCACCCCATGGACCGATGGAGACTGGCGTTTGGGAGCACCTCACACATTCCTGTGCAGTCACATGTTTCCAGTGCTTGCCCTGTCACATAACTGCTTGTCTTTGTGGCTGTTATGACCTGAAGGTTTAGTGGTCTTTTAAAACTGCTTTCTTCCAGGTATTTTTGTTTGGAATCAGAATTTATAAGGGTGAAAGCTGACAATGAGAAATGTGTTTTGGGTTATTCTTACTCTGGCCTCTCACTGAACTTCTCAGCTGAATGTCTCTTAGTGAGATCTTTATTTAAACTTGTTTAAAGAGGCTGTGATCTGCCTTGGCAACATCTTATTAGAATGCCAGGAACAAGACAGAAACAATTAAGATCAAGAGCTGTGCAGCAATTTCCATTTCTGTGCTGCAAGCATATGACATTTGCTCTCTCCATCCCTCATGCCACCACACACTGGACCTCTGGAGGTTCCTTCCAGCCTAAGTGAGGGTCTGATTTTAAGACTGTTCAGGCACAGGCTTTTTATATAGGGTTCTGCAGCTTGAACTGAATTCCATGTAATGAGGACATTTGTTAAACAACGTCTTATTGAGGTATGTTGTTGCTTTCCTTTTCATAGATGTTTCCTTGAATAAAATATCCCACAACCTATATTCTAGTCACATGAAGGATTTATGCCTGTCTTTTTCTGAAATGAGTGAAGAGAGGCATTCTGTATGGGAAAAGGAGGAACAAACCTTAATATTTTTCCTCTTTAGATTTAATTTATCACCATGTCACCTTCTAAATTACATGTGTATGTGACCTCCTTTGCCCCCTTAGTGTCTTCTTTCCTTTCTTCCTGGAAATGAATACATCTTGGGCATTTCCATCACTTTTTCCCCAATATAAGAAAATGATTAATGTAATTTTAATTACAGTTTTGGTGTTTCTTTTTCATTACATGGTTTACAGCAGCTCAGGAAGGGGGGGAATTTTCCATAGGGAGGCACTTTCACTAGGGGAAGCAGGCTCTAGCAGATGCTCAGTTCCTAAAAGAAAAGTTCCCACTTTGTAAATAAATAAGGAATCAGTCATGACTAATTCAGTGGCCTCAGCCACTGTGGTCCCTGGTGGGAGTGATAGGGGTGTGGGTGCCCCATGGCAAGCAGCCCTCCCAAGAAGCCAGCCCCACAGTGCACCAGAACTGCACATCCCAGGAGGCAATGGGCTGACACCACGCACTCTTGGGTCATTTCAACAAGTAAAGGTGGTTTAATTCAGAAGTTCGATTTTGTTGGTAAATGATGACACACAGGTTATTTAACATGTATGTAGAAAAAATCTGTTTGAAATTTTGTTCTTGTGGGAAAACTGATCCAAATCTTTCTCCCTTCTAAAGAGCGTTTTCTAAGCATTGGTCTTTCGGGGGAACTTGTTTATTACAAAGAAGAAAGGCAGTGATCCCCATGAAGAGCTACTACCTGCATGCTGGATTAGAGTCTCCATGGATCCTATGGCATCTTGGAGCAGAGAAGGGAACCTGCTGGCTCTGTCTGGCCCAGGTATCTCCCAAAGGTACAAATTTCCTCTGGAGGCAGAATATATGCTCCAGCCCCTCTTCACATACCTATGCCTTCCTGATTCCCCCTCTGGCCTGTGGGAGAGGGAACGAGGCCAACCCCACGTCTCCATCCTGCTGTCAATGGAAAAGTTCCCAGAGTAAATATCATCCTTTGCATAGACATGATTTCCAAATGTCCCTGTACTGTGTGGGTCTTGCTGGTTAATAAACCTGTTTTACAAAAAGAGAACACTTTTTTTAAGCCTGTTCTCAGAAAGGCATAGAAGGTAATGCACAATTAATTGCAAGTCATAATAACTTAGGTACTTAGGGATCATCAACGAAACAAACCATACTGTGCATGTTATTCAATAAGCCACAGACAATGAAGTAAATCAAAGGAACTGAGCTGCTCATAAGTAAAGATGAATAAATTAAACATTAGGGCAGTGTCACAGAGCATCTAGCTCTCTGCAAGCATTGGCTGGGAATAAACATTTTTTATTCACAGCAGAGGGCAGTTCTCACTGTGCCAGCATTAAATAATAGTCTTCCTTCAGTGATCCCACCAAGAAAGGAGAATTGATCTGCTGAGAACATTTTGCTCTACATCAAAGCAGATTTGTAGTGTTCTTTGAAGGCAGACTGAAGGAAAGTGAATATTCCCATGAATTTGCTATGGAAACCCAGTTTTAGAGGTGCCTGGATGTGCTTGCCCTAAACCTACATCTCCCTCTCAAAACATAGTGGAAATGCACATATAACCATAGAATGCGTTGGGTTGGAAGGGTCCTTAAAGATTCCAACCCCCCCTGCCACAGGCAGAGACACCTTCAGCTAGAGCAGGTTGCTCAAAGGCCCATGTCTCATGCTCCTTGACAACAAAACATGCTTAAAGACAAAACCTTGAGGTAGAAACCAATATGCTCCCCCAGTCATCTGAAACCTCACTGACCCTTCCAGCTCCCTTTGCCTCCCTGGGGGGACCAAACCCCTCACTTCCAGGGTCATGGACTTCCCTGTCACTTCCCATGCCATCCCCATTCACCTTGCTTCTCAGTTTCTCCTTGTTCATGGCTCAGCAGGCAGCATCCCTGTGGCTCTGCCAAGGGCCATCTCTGCCATCCAAACCTGCCCATCTGCACTTTACATAGCACCAAAAATATTCTCATTTTGCTGATTTCATATAAAGTGCAGTTGTTAAAGCTAATATGGAAAGAGGAGGCAATAGCTATGAGAGAAACAGCAGCCACCGTGGAAGGCACAGCACCAACTCCACAGGTTGAATTTCAAATGTGAAGAAAATATATGTGGCTCTGACGGCTTCGGCCATGGGAAGGAGCAAGGGATGCGCCTCTGCTCACCTGACCTGTCATTCCCACAGCAAGGAAATACAATACTTTAAAAGCTTTCATTTTGATTTAAGTGTTTTGTGCACAGTTTTGCACAGTGACTCCCAGCTCTTGCATGGGGAGCCATGTTGAGTAACTGCTTGCCTTGTGGAAACTCATTATAAAGAATTTCTGGCATATCTCCTTTTGGTCATTACCTTTTCAGGCTGTTTACTCTCTCCTCAAATAGCAGCTGTTAGATACACTGGTCATCTTAAACACTGGGGTTTTTTATGCTTTTATAGTGTGGGGAAAGAATAACTCTATAGTACCTACTCTGTGGCATGTGGCATTGCCTGAGTTAGTCACTGCTCTCCCATTATTGGTTCCTGAATAATCATTTTTCCTCCTTGGCTGATCTCTAAAATAGGGATGAGGTTTTTCCAGCACTCTGGGAACTCTCTCTCACTTATTCAGGGGCCATTTTACATTTGCAACTTGTATTGTGTCGCCTGCCCATCTTCCATCCCTGCTGCACGAGTAGCACGTGCCCATCTGCACCATCTGAGGTTACGTGGGTACCTGCAAGGTCTGACACCTCACTGCTATTGGCAACTTGGCATCGTAAATTTGGCTATTTGTTGAAAATTCTATCCTCCAGTTTCATTCCCACATCTGCACTCACTAACATGTAGGCTAAATGCCTTCTGCATGTAAGAGGATACGTTATATTGAAGTAATGAGGAGCTGATGCGTTACAGGTAAGACACCTCTGCAGTTTCTGCCCTACTTTTCATTCCTTCATCCTGTACATTTTGTCAAAGGCCAGCTTTTGCTTCTCTGAGGAGACCCACAGAGCTGTATGTGACGCTCAGATGGATGCTTTTCCTTTTCTCTCTGCATCTGCCCTTGTTTGGGAAGATGATACCTTAGACAGATATGGTTATATTGTCCCTTCCTCTCACTTCCTCCATCTTATAATGGATGTCAAACTTTTTTGCTATACTTGCAGGGACTCAAAAAGCAGTCGAACATGTGCTGTAGATGCTGCTGTTTTGTTCTGTGTGATAAGCTTCCTCACTCCTCACATGCCTTGCACCCATGCAGGGCACAAGAAGCCTACAGGATTGCTCACAGGAGCAGAAGCAGCAGCAGGCAGCACCTGCAGCAAAGCAAGCTGAAGTTAGTAAGAGTCTTTTAAGCCCTCACCTTCATTTTGTGCCCTGTTCTTTATCTTTTGCTCTTCAGTGCCTACAAACCCAGAAGCACGCAGTGGAGATTTGCTCTTCCCGTCCCACACCTGCTCAGAGGAGGCTGCCCCATGGGTGTGATGAAGTGCCTCTCCATGCAGTGCTCTACACTGGGGCTGAGTGCTCAGCTCTCACTGCCCATGTTTACCCGCTGCAGCCAGGGCCAAGGGCAGCTTCCTGGAGCACTGTGGTTCCTTTGCATGGTCATCTCCCAAAACAGAGGTTTTAGGAAGCACAGAGAGTTCCTTTTATTCTGATTACCAAAGTGCTACCTGGAAATATGAAACTGGGCAGTAAAGAGGAGAGGCATAGATAGTGCATAGCATCTTTATATAGTCACTCACTTTCCTTGCACCTCTCTTCTATTATTTTAAGATATAAATAAAGGCATTTTTCCTTCAACAGCCACCCACGTTTTACTTAATGTTGCAATGGGCTCAGAAACCACTTGGGGGAACTTTTTCCATTGCAGTTAATTATAGATAAGGAAATTGTGTTGTCACAAATACCTACTGATCTGACTCAGCTGCCTTTATGAGCACTCAGTATCATAGAAATCCAGCAGATTTCACTAAGAAATGTCAGATGCTTAGGACACTTGCAAATGAAGGACTCGAGATTCCCTACTCTGATTGTACAGTTTAGGAAAGTCTGGAATTGAGTGAGTGCCTAATTAAGCATTGAATTGGCACTGAAAGACCTTTTTGTTTTTTTTTTTTTAAGTAAGTCTTGAACTGTACCATGACCTACAAAACCAGGGAAATGTTATTTGGTTGCTAGATAGGATTTTGTATTGCTGGAATAAAACTATTGTGAACAGTTAGATTGATGTCATGCTAAAAATGGTTCGATACACACCACTGTAAGGCTTGTAGGGCTTTTTTCCTTTTAAACCCCTTCATTTAAAATACCGTTGGGGCTGTCGTAAGCAGAAGGTACGAGTGGAAGCTGGAAGGAGCACCGAGAGCCTTCATCAAGAGCAAAGCAGTGTCCTCCTCCTGCCCTGGTGAGGCAGAGGCGCAGCAGCATCACCAGGTGGAGCTCTGCCCTTCTGTTCCCCGTGCGTTTTACAAAACACAGCTCCTAAGGCACGTCCTTTGAATTCCGTTTTCTCGTTGTGCTGCTGTGCCCGTGAGGGGATGCACACAGCGAGCGAGCCGTACCTGCAGGAAAGGGGTGTGCAGCGAGGCTCTTTTGGGAAGGGGGATCGGGGAAGGCGCACGGTGGGAGGCATGGGGACATCTGCGATGGGCATCAGGGTTTGTGGGTGGGCCTCCCTTTCCCAGAAGGAGCCGGAGATTCCACTGTCTGCAGTGGATGTTTTCAATGGGCTTACCCAGTGGTATTGTCTGTCCCAGTGCAGGCACACAGCAGTTCCAGCCATGCCAGAGCCACCAGCACTGATGGTTTTCCTGAGGGCCAGGGGACACAGCACTGAGGAGAGGAAATGGAGAGGAAAAAGAGAAAGGAAAATAAAGGGAAAAGGAAAGGGAAAGGGAAAAAGAGTCTTGATGGCCTGAACTGCTACTTGTGTGGAAAGTGGACTTTCAGCCTTCTGACTGTAGCTGTTGGAACATGCCTACCTTTGAGAGAGGAACAAGCACATAATCACCATTGAATACCTGGCCCTTCAGCCTGCTGCTTTCCATGCTGACACCATAGCAGCCCTCCTCGACACTGCGCACAACACAGGGCAGCACTCCCCAGGATGGGGGAGCACCCCAAGAGATGCCCTGAGTCCCCATTTTAGCCACCTCTCGAATCATGACCAGTGCTAATGACCATCTCCTGTGACGTCTTCTTTTGGTGTCACTGACTCTTTTAACATTCAGTTTCTCACCTCTACCCTTTCACATGGTAGTTTAGACAGGAATTACGCCTAACAATATTTTATCTATTTTTTAGCTGCCCTGTTTTACAATGGGAACCATACTTTCAGAGAACCAGAATCAGGGGGCAGATACAATGCCATGGACAGGTTGCTTCTCACAGTCCCCAGGGTATGTCTGTATGGGCTTGCTAGCAGATGTGTTACCTACTCCTCAGCCTGGTCTGGCTGGGTAGGGCAAATGCTTCCTGGAGCATTTGATAGTTGTAGAAAATGTTACCCACTAAGCTGCGAACAGAGGTAGTCCCAGGAGAAGATGTGACAAACATGAGACCTGTGAGGAGATTTGCCTTTTCAGAAGGCAAACAGAGCACTTGGAAGATCAAGACGTGAATAAGCAATTATTTGTAAGGTGGGGTTTATTTTGTGGGGGATTTTTTGTAATAAATATGATTTGGTGATCATAGCCAGGTCACTGGATAAACTTCAGGGACTCAAAGCACAGCTGGGCTTATGAAGCTTCCCTTGGTGGCAGGTCATCATTGGGATTTGCACTACGAAGGCTTGGCTTTGACCAGACCACCAGGGGATTTCTCCCAAGGAAAAACAACAGATTGGTGTTTGGTATCTCCCTGGTATGGCTTTACAGTTTACAGGAATCAAAAGGCATTACCATGCTAAAGCTCAGAGGCCTAGCGCTGCCTGACCAGCACTTACTAGGGCTCTGGTTTGCCCAGCAGCATTAGGGAAAACAGCAAGAAACCCCTCAGCTTCTGGCTGGGACATCTTGGGAGGCTGAGGATTTACATCATCCTTTAAAACATTTGAGTCACAGCAAACATTACATCTATTATGACAGATCTTTAAATAGAGATTGAAATGATCATTTTTCTTCTGTATCGTAGGAGTATACGTTTTTTCTTTGCCTCCTAGTCTAGAGGCTTAGGGTTGCCTGGTTACTCTGACTCAGAAGCTCTATGAGGTGTCTCTTGGTGAAGGAGCAGATACAATTTGGCAATTAGAGAAGCTTGATTTGTCATCTAAATGTAGAAATCCTTAGGAAAAAATAACTATCTGAAGAGCAGTTGTACAGAAACCGCATTGGTACTGAACGTGCATTGGTACTGAACATTGATGGTTTGCTTATTGTAGAAGCATGAAGGTCATTAATAATATATGCAATAATTGGGATTTTTTATTTCAGTGTTCAATTAATAGAATCCTGTTCATAGCATATATGAATTGCAAATGTGATCAGAAAAGCATTTTTGTTGAAGAACTTCCCCATGGACTGGCACTATAAAAAGGCTCCATTCAGCCAGCAATCTGTTCATCTTCGGCTGGATTTAAAGGAACGTGATGTATTCATGTAAGGGCCACAGCACAGCCAGCACAGCAAGCTCAGAAGTGTCTTACCTGCTTAAGTGTGCCTGTGTGTACATACATATTTATATATATTATATGTGTGTGTATAAATGGTGCAGATGTTCTTATGACTATACATGTGTGCTGATTTGGGAACCCTGTGCTTGCAGAAATGGTTTTATTTTGCAAAGTATTTCCTCCAGAACTGAAGCCATATTGTTTTAACAGTTGCTTCATAGATGCCCTTTAGTTGTTTGCATTTTGTTGAATGGCAGCAAACACTTTAAGAACAAGGAGGGGCATTTAATGGTCGGGAAGGTGGGGACTGTTTGTGGAGAAGTGAGGTCTGTGGACTGACAGGTTTGCTTGAAGGTCCAGAGAGCAGAAAGGCTCAGCCAGTGTAAACTCTAAAAGGTCAGAGTTTGATTTAATGAACTTAACCTTCAAGAAAACAAGCCTTTCTCATGTAGCTATCCCCTTAGGCTTTCTTCATTCAACTAGCAATAAATGCAGAACAAACAGAATGACGAAGAAGTCCCATTTTGTAAATCTTGCCATGTTTTTAATCAAGTGTTGCCAACTCATTTTATAGATGAGCTTTAAGATTAAATTTTGGCTCCCTAATGCTGTATCTAAATAGGGGCAAGGTAAATCTACAGCACTGCATGGTTCCTTTGTACCCTTCTGTTACACCCGCTACTGTAAGCTACATCACCAACGTCTGAATCATCATCTGTAACTTCCACACCAGATGTGCTCTCATAGACTCACTTTGAAGTGAGTGAGTCTGCTCAGTTGCAGTGGGGTATTGGCTTGAACACCTCCACGCTGCTGGGATTTCCTACTTCCCACAGTCTGCTTTTTGCAGGTATTAATACAATGGCTGTAAGAGAGAAGCAGAAAGCAGTAAGTGTATGCCCTCTTGTTATTAAAAACAGGGGTAACTCAGTGAAAACATACATTCCCTAGGATTATTTTCAGTATTATGTAAGTGGCTGTAACAAACATTTTATATGTGAAATGGTGAAACTGTTGGGTAGTCATGATATTATCAGGTTCTTGCTAGAACTTTGCCAAAGAAAAAATATGCCTCACTAATTTGTTACTTGTTTGCCCAGAGAAGTTGTGGAAGTGTTCAAGGGCAGGTTGGATGGGACTTTGAACAACCCGTGTAACCAGATGTCACTGCCCAGTGAGGTGGGAGATGGCGTACAGAGTGGTGGCTAGAATGGGTAAGTAGAAATAATGGCAGTCAAAATTAGTACCACCAGTTAATAAATAGGTATCTGGTTCAGATGCCAGGGGTGGATGGTCAGTGGCCTGCAGCAGCTCCTGTCCCATGTGCTCCGAGTGGCCCTCAGACCTCCACAACCTTCCAGGAACAACAGGGCCCAAGCCTTTGCATTTCTGTGTTGAACCACCACCTGTGCCCTCCGCAGTGCTCAGCATGCACTGGCAATGGGAAGGAGGAGGGAGAATTAGATTAAGAAGAAATTGCATAAAACATTATGGTTTTGTTGTTGCAGATCACAAATCAGCAATATGTCCATAACCAGAAAAAAGACTTAAAATCTGGTCACCACAACAAAGCAGGATTAACAATGGGAGAGTGAACATCGGTGATAGTTACTCTGAGTGAGCTACCTCCCAATAGGCTGCTTATTCTCTAATGACCTATTAAAGCATTATTTGCATCTTCACATGAGGATCCTCCACTTGCTTCTTTACTGAGACAATCCACTGGGTGAGATGTATATGGGAGAGATATATGGAAGCCAGTATGATAATACTTGTGCTTGTATATTAAGATTCACTCCCATGTCTAACAACATTATTCCAATCACTGTTACAGTTTTGATTGATGTATGTCTTATGTTCTATTTGCTGAAGATAATATCTGTTAACTCTCAGGGAATCCCAAAATAAAATGAACTTCATCAATCTCTTTTGTATGTTTTCACTGACCTCATGTAAGCAATATATTTTGTCTCTACAGAGAGTTTATTTAGGAGGATGTACAGAGACTGCAAATCAGATTCATTATATTTTTATACCTGTCTGTAAATCTCTTTTAGTTACTAAGATTTATGTTTGTCTTTAGTCAGAAATACGGTCTTTCACGTCTTTTGTCAGTCATCTTTTGGCTTACAGAAGTTGCCACAGGAAAGAGATACTTCACATTCCAAAGTTGTCTTTCTCCAGCAAATAACCCAAACACTGTATTTGTAAGATTTCGGTGTTCCCTACTGCAGGGGAGGAAAGACACAATAACACTGAAATGGACAGCCCAAGGATAACAAGGAACTGCTTTTACACCAAATTTCTCACAGCTTCTTTGTCATACTGCAAGTACCACGGTACTCCAGAGTCATTTAACAAAACCACCTGAAATACAACAAACAGAGAGACAGAAAAAAGCTTTCATATGCAAACCTGAATATAACAAATTTACAGAGTATAAAAGGAAACACAATGTAGAGGAGACTGACTTCTCAAGCCCTGAGGGAACAACACTTTCCTTTCAGAAATAGGTATATACAGTTACTGCAGTGTCAGCCTAAACTGCAGCCGTCAGAAGGATCAGGCTTGTGACAGGCTGCAGAACGTGCTTCTGCACTTTCTCGAGTTAATTTTAGTAAAAGGAAAAGGATTTTAATATTGCCCTTTCTTGCCTAATGAATGACCAAAGCTTTTCACATCTTTGCATGGAAACATGTTGGGATCATTTTTTTTCCTATTCTATGCCCACATGATGCATTCACAGCCTCCCAGTGGAGTAACATTACTTGAGGCTTAGAGAAAGAATAAATAAATTAGTAAGAGGCAGTTGCATGAAATATATATACACATATATAACTGTGAGGTCCTGGCACCATACTTGGAGCTCCTTTTTACAGGCTTGGTCCAACAGCCTGGTACACTTCTGTCTTCCTACTGTGAACTAGTTTACCCTTTTCAGTCACTTCATTACATATCTGGTGCATAATATCAATGATGTTCTCAGCAAATGAGAAGAATTACAAACACCAGTGATGACGGAGAAATAATCAAGGAGAAGGAAATTTCTAATGGAAAATGGAGCCTCCCGCAGAGAATTGTGCTTAAAATACCATCTTTTGCTAATTGATACAGTCACTGGTGCTGGAGATGTTTTGTTTTGCACCTGATTTAAACAGAGTTCAAGGAGTACTTAAATCAGACATGGAATTTGAAGTGTCTATTTTTTTCTAAAGCAGTGTTGTAAAAAGAGTGTTTTAGAGGCCCTGGAAACTTAGCAGCCAAGGCCAGTGATGCTCAAGCTGTGTGGGAAAGGACTGGGACAGTGCAGTTTCATGTCATTAGGTGGCCTAGATACTCACCCAAGTGTATCCACCTCTGCATTTAGGAGAAATCGTGATGATTTCCTGGATCCGTACTCCCCAGAGACCAGTGGTGCTGGAAAAAGGAGGAGATGAGAAGTAACTCACCTGCCCAGTGAAACCTGCAGTGGGGTGGGCATGGATTTGTAAGAAGACCGCTGAAGAGTGTAACAAAGTCCAGGCTGGGTTTTCCCAGGCTCCTCTTAAGGACTAAGCGCACACTGCAGTGGATTTTCTTGTGCCTGAAGCTGTGAATGCAGAGTGACAGTTTTCACACAGGACCCCTGGGGACCCTTGAATCCATTCCTGACAAAAAGTAGGCTGCATGCATGTGTTGCTGCATGTAGGAGTTAGCTGCTCCTCTGCCATGAAAGTATCCTCCTCAAAGTTATTTTTGTATAGCCGCTCTTCTACTCAATATGTGCAAAGCCTCAAGTTTTAATTGCCTTCTGATGTTTGAGCCTTTAGGATTCATGTTTTTATGATTCTCCTTGCAGCTACTTAATTCATATCAACCAAAGCTGATTTTTTCCACCTAATAGAGTCCCTGCATTTAAGTAAGAAAACTAAAGACATACATTTCTATGAAAGAACTACTTACTTCAGATGCTTTCCTGCATTATTATTTAAGGGTGTAGGAGGAGGGAGAGAGGGAAGAAATGCGCTTCTCTCTGATTCAACCACAGAGGTGCAAACCATGAGTGGAGCTGCTCTCCCAGCTCCCTTCCTAGCAAACAGTGGTTCTTTGACCCAGCTTAAGATCACTTTTTCATCTTATTGTTGACTTCCTCAACATTAACTTTGAGGAAGAGAAGTAATGCCAGGCAGTGCTCTGGCTTAGTGGGAGATAGCAGCAACAGCTACAGGAAGCTTTTTCAAGCCTTTCTGAAAGCAACATATTAAAGGGCAAAAGCTAAGCTACAGAGGATGCTCACTGTGCAAGGACAATAGCACAGATACCCTCATTGGAGCTGGTTAGGATTTTGTTTTACATGAAGCCTTTCATATTGCTGTTAAAAAATGCCAGCCCACTGAAACTTTTCATGGCAGTGTACTGATGTACCTTTCCTCACTAAGAGCTTCTTTAATTGTAATATACACCTTGTCAAAAAAGAGAAGATAACCCACCATGATGCATGAATGTTGCCATGATCTCCAAAGCTACAGTCGCTCCTCTTACATGTTTTAATTAAAACATTAATTAAAAGAACCACATAAGTAGCAATGACGCTCTCCACAGAAGAAGGTTTTATTTTTCCACCTCTCCTTGGTCTTTCCCTAATGGCAACACATTGTGTGGCGGCTCAAAGAACACATGTCTCAGAGAAGCTCTGCCAGGAGGAAGGAAGTTGGATTACTGTTGCTAGAGGGGCAGAGTTGGGGTTTCTAAGGTATTTTAGCGATGATGTATTTCCTTACTTTCAAAAATGCTTATATTTCTTTTATTTTTAAAATAGAGGCTGAGATCACTAGTTGCTACAGGTCTGCCTGTAACAAATATTTTAATTCACTTCAGGCTGCTGCCATACCCAATGAACTTTTAACTTTGTTTAGTAAGACCTTAAGAACATAGTACATTGCCAGCATCAATCAATACTAGAGCATCAATGGCATTGTCATCCATGGCACTCACGTACAGAAGGTAGAAGAAGTGTTTTGTACACTGGAAACCTCTGAATGGGAATATTAATGCTACCAGAGCATTCATCTACTCTGGGAGAAACACTGACAGATAGTAAACCCGAATAAACTGGGACAGAATAAAACTTGAATTAGTATCTGATGACAAAGTATATTGGAGTAGACTGGCTTCTTTTTGCATAAAAGGATTTCTAGAACAAGATCTCAGAGCTTCTTGATGTTTCACAGTCTCTTGTCTAAAGGTCTGCCTGCAAAAAGCAGCAGTTCACTCCATAGCGGTTCACTTTCAGTGTATACGGAGTATGTCATCTCAATCAATTAAAATTTGGAACATTGCATTAAAGTTATTGGAGAAAAGGTATAGCCTAATGGATCTGTACCTGCAATGGTGGTGGAATGTATCCGCATAACGATGAGGCTAACATACAGTGCTAGCCTCCTGCTTTTAGAGCTTTTGTTTGTATTAAATAGCTGCGTCTTTAGGCAGTACCTAGGAGATAAATCAGGGTAGTTGGATTTCATTGTGTATGTGTGCCCATGTGTGTATTTAAATGCATTATACACACATATATACATACATGTATATACATATACATTACACATATATGCATACACATGCACAAGCTATTTTTCTACATACTTTGGTTGCCTATCCATGAAAGTATGGTACAAAAGAGAGCTTGAAGACTCCTAGCAGAATTTGGTGTGCTTCCAGATGCCTACAGTCAGTGCTCCCAGAGAGTTTTTGGCTGAAGTCAAATCAGCCTTCATGGGGCAAGAAAGCTTGTCATAGCAAAGAGTCCAGGGTGACCAGCAGGCAGGCACTGCAGCAACTGTAGACACAGGGGCAGAGTTAAGAATAAAGACTTCACTTGCCTCCCAACAGCAAACTAATTGAATTGGAGCAAACTTGAGACTCCTCCAAACTTATATGAGGGTGGGGGGCAGGGAGAGACAGAATGGCAGTATACCTACAGAAGTTAAATGAAAGCTTAACAATTGTAGTTATTGACAAACCTGACATAAACAGGCGTTGTTGCTCATAATTAAGTAGTAATCTTGCTTACCATTATTCAGTAAAGGTAACAGTGGTGGCTTTGAACCCAGTTATACCTTAGACATGTACATGGTCAGCATCGATGTTTCTTCATCCTTAATTTAATTCATGTTCAAAGGAGAGAAATTAGTATAGGATCACAAAATCATTCAGATTGGAAAAAAACCTTAAGATCATAGAGTCCAAATGTCAGCCTAGCACTGCCAAGTCCACCACTAAACAGTGCCTAAGTGCAACATCTACACATCTTTTAAACATCTCCAGGGATGGTGACTGAACCCTTTCCTGGGCAGCCCGTTCCAATGCTCTACAAAACACTTTAGGGTGTGTTTTATTGTATCTCTTAGATGTGGAGTTTAGCAGGAGACTCTGTCCCAGACTCCACCAACTATCTTGATTCGATCTGTTTGGTCTGATTTGTTAAGGGGACCTAAGGAGACTCACAGATAGAGATGTTGGCTCTTACTCAGATGCATACTATCTTGGGTAGTCCTTGCAAAGAAAGTTGCAAACTTCCTTGGTTTCCTCAGTTCCCTCCCTCGTCCCTCCCACGCCCTTTCCTGGTGGAGTTCTCTCTTGCTGCTTGCTTTCCTCAACAGCAGGGAATCCCTGCAGCACAGGAGAATCATGGCTTCTCTTGGCTCCCAGTATGTAATCTGCCTGGAACGTGGTGTGAAAGGATGGTCATCCTGCTGAACCATTGTAATCTGTAAGGCAGGTTGGGTAGAAAGCTCTGGTGCTCGTAAAGAACTACTTCACCTGCCCGCACTTGGCTCAGCCCTATTCAGCAGGACATGGTGCCAACAGCCCTGTGCTAGATCTCCAAAAGAGATGAGAGGAGCCTGGATGGCTGAAGCAAAGCAGTGTGGTGAAAGAGCACAGCCCGAGGCTGCGGAGTCAGGCTGCCATTTGGAAATGCTGTGCCATTACTGTGTTCCTGAATGAGGAAACTGACACAGGAGTACGTACTGTTCTTGAACAATTAAGCAGAGTTAAATAAAGTGTTAACTAAGGAAGCATTTGAAAGAAGGACAGGTTTCACCTGCATGTGGGTCCTAGTATTTGTTCCTTGAATGAGGCCATCAAGGGGAAGATGGAGTCATGATGCTCAAACACAGTGCATTACTGATAAGTACAATTTACTACACCGATGGTTGCTATGGACTGCAGAGTTATAATGTAGGGCAAAGCACAGCATGCATGCACAGAGAAATGTATGGATATTCATTTCCCAAATGAAGAGTATGTTATTTAGCTGAGTGGTGTAAAAGATTGGCTTCAACAGTAGGCAGGCCCACTATGTGTCTCAGGAGGTGTAATCACGCTGCATATATCACACCTGTGTTATGGCATATAAGTTTTTGAGGAAGAGAAAGAACTTAAATGGCTAAGTAGATGTGCTGATTTAGCTCAGTGTTAAATGACATTTTGGGGGCAGAAAGAAGGGGTGGTTAGAATTTCCAAGTGGGTTGGAGTGTGGTGTATCGTTTGCATCCCCACCATTGATAATGGTGGATTTCAGCCACTCACTGTAACTATACAATAATTGTCCAGCTCTCTGCACTTGTCCATGTACGGAGCATCTCTTAAGCCTCACTTCATACTAAGCATGATCTGCCACAACATTAGCATTATGATCCATACACTTCTGTTCTCACTGTCATACACATTTTCAACCCTGGCAAATTACGGATCCCAAATTCATCATATAACCATTTAATAGTTTCTACTGCTGGAATAAATTCTGTACTACTGAGCACTTTATACCTATGATTAATAGCCTTAATATTCACCTCACTATACACATATATTTTACCTGATACTGATACTATTCTCCCACCCTTAATTTTAGTAATTTAAGGTATTCTTTCAATATTTAAAAACTGTATCAGTTTCAAGTGAAATAGCAATCCACATATTATTTAAGTCATTTCAAACTTCAAGTCACTTTATATGACATCATTGCAATTACATCCTTGCTCAATATATAGAACACTTACTCATAAAAGAGAATGAGTTAGTCAGACGTACAGAGTTTTCAAGGTCACTATATTGTTAATAAAACTTGTTAACTGACAGAGGCATTAGTCATAAAGCTGAGTAAATGCAATGATTAAGCCACTCACAGCTCCTCACCATTCTGTTACATCCTGCCTTCTAAAGAGAGCATTTTTATTTTGGGGCCTGATTTAAACCTACTTAAGTCAGTGGAAAAACCCCCTGTATGTTCATCAGGCTTCGAATCAGACTGCCATCAAGTAACAGAACCACAATCATGAAAGGAGCAGACAACAGGCTGATAACTCAGGCAGACTCCTACATATCAGCTCCTGGCACAGTCTGTAGCTGTAACGTTCATCTCAGCAAAACAGATGGAGCTTGACCAAGCTCTAGGTGGAACTGTAATCACAATTTATTCCTTCAGACATCTCTTCCTTCAGAAAGCACAGAATTTCCCTGCTGCAGAAAGAGTGGAATCATTATTGTTTGGACTTGATGGGGTTTGTTGATCCCCCAGTGGTAGGCTGTTACTCATTTGCTGGGCGCAAGGGACTAAATGAGAGTATACATGCAACACACAACCATACAAAGTGTGCAATAAACAGAGTGATGAATAACCAAATGGAGACACTTCAGTTTAATGAAATCCCCACTCAGCTCCTGGGAGAGATCAAAACAGATCAGCTCCCTTTCAGTGATAAGAAATACATTATTTCTGTACACATTACCACTCTATGCTGAATGCTAATGAGTACTATGTATGTGTGCCCTGTATCTGCTCTGCCTTACTCACTGAAAAATTAGTTACTTGAATGATCCTTGCCAGATGAAAAGTTGAGAGGCTAGAAAGAAAACTACGGCTTTGTCAGTGCCAATATGCACAATATTGGATGAATCATGTCCTATGTGGGATCCCACATCTCACCTAGTATGAGACATCTTGGATACTTCTAAATCTGAGCTAGTCACCCTAATCTCCCTTGGAAAAGGAAAAGATGGCAACTTTAGTGTCATTTAAATGACCGCAGGTAGGTGTTGTCATTAAGCATGAAGTAAATTATGCCATGGACTCCAGTGAGTATACTGAGTAAACCTTCATTGACCATGCAAGGTTCTGAGGAAGACTCACTTATATGTAGGTTTCCACATGGTGAGATTCATTCAAGACAGTCCCACTCAAAACCATCTGCTGCTGGGTACCACAAGGTAACAGAAAGACCAAGTTGCCAGTACACACTGCCACTGAAACAGGCAGAATTCTTCCTTGGCAATGCTGAACCACTGCAATACACCCTTTGGGAAGCAGAGTCTGACACAGAGAACAAGGGAGCACAGAAATCCTCTATGAGGAGACTGACCACTGCAGTCCCATGTAGAAGCAAGGGACTGCATACAAGTGAAAATGTCCAGTTATATGAGCAAGTTGATAAACAAAACCATACTTACACAATGAGTATATACAATGTCTACAGGCTCGAGAGCAAGCCATTACACACACTGGTGAAGGACAGGTAGCATCACAGCTAGAAAACTGATCTGGTTAGCATCAGCAAGACAGCAAAGTTTCTGTCGTAAGATAGAGCTGGAAAAAACAGTGTATGAACATTATCTTCACTGTAGAGTGTCACGTTGCAGAGGGACAACAACAGCAAGGTGCAAGGTGAAAGGATGACTCCTCCTGCTACTACTAATAATAAGGGAGCATTTAATACAAAATCCAAGGCATTTGAAAGTATTTATCCAGAAGGTACAACAGACAGCAGCAAAGACTTTGACCTTGGTGTGATTCACATGTTAGCATTGCATCCCCTGCTACAGCTAGCTGCCACTGAAACAGCTTTTTTTAAACAAACCAGTTCTTAATCCAGCATGGCCCTAAGAAAGGAACATGAAGATTTTGGGAGGAGGACCAGCAAGCAGCAGTCAGTGCGTGTTTAAACTGCTGTCAGCAAACCAGCTAGGAAATGGAGCTATGTAATTCTGTTAAGAATGTACAGTTCATGTAAACCAGCATGCAGCCCTCTACATCACTGTAGAGCATCCGGTTTATTAAACAGTATCTGGATACACACAAACTTCAGTTTAGTCAGCAGAATCATTTTAATCTCTTAAAATTACTTTGATCTCTTTTGCCTTTTATTTTTGCCTGAAATTAACAAATCTAAAGCAATATCTTAGTAGGCAGATAGCTGGGAAAGTGGTGAAGAGCTTTGTTTACTGTTAGCGATGTGTTCATTTTACTCCTGTGAGAGTAACCTGTCTTCCTCTTTTTGCTTTTGTCTTTCCATAATCCTACGCAGTAAGGACTAAAATAAATAAATAAATAAATAGATAAATATTTAGACTTATTTTTGCACTTTTTTTTTTTTTTGTGCATTTTTGTACAGTGCCTGGCACAGGCTAAACTGATGCAACGATAGTGCACTCCTGACTTGTGCTGCTCAGAAGATCCAGAAAGGCTGCGGGGGATGAAGCAGAGTTCAGTCAAGTGGGCAGCAGGGTCTGGAGCGAAACATGTGTCAGCAAGGAGAGGAGAATTGAGAGCAGAAGTCAAGGTGAGGGATGAGGAATGTTTGGGATGTGAGGATGGAGCATTTGGTCTTTGCTAACTGAAACGATTTTGAAGCTGCAAGAATATAAAACGCAGTAGGCTTTTGCTAAGGCACGAGCACAGACCTAGTAGAAAAGGCACCAGAAAACTGTAACACACAGTTTCTGTGTCTGAGACAAAGATGGAGAAGCTAAATACCAAAGATGAGGAAACATGTAGGAGAGGCAGGGTAAATAGGATTTCTGAAACCCCCTAAATTCTTTGTGGTTCTAAAGTCTCCCTTGTTCTCAGAGTCCTACTCAGAGCCTGTGTTAGTAAATGAGCTTGTTTTGATCACTTTTTGGAAGAGAAGAGAGGGGTAGAAAATGCAGTCCTTGAAGGAGATCAGTAGAGAACGCTAGAAAGGAGGATGAGGAAACATAAAGCTTTCTTACAGATCTGGGTTTATTTTGCATGAAGGCTGTGACAGTGACGTTAAATACAAATAAACTGGATGCTAATGACAAATCCGATCCCCACATTGTGCCACAACTATCATTCTCTGAGAGGAGTCAGCTCTGTTTACAGAGCCCAGCTATTTTAGCTAAGGATGAGGAACAGACTTTGATATTATTTGTTTGAATTTACCTGGCTCTATGGAATTGAACAGAGACGAAGAGCTGCCAGAATCAAACAGACGTACAAAACTGTACCAGAGGTACCAGAGAGGCAAATACCCGAGAGCATCCTGTGACATTTGGATAGTATTTGGAGAAGCAAGGAGGATTTTAATTTGCTCTTCCTGTGTACACAGGAATGCTGTGCTAGCACCAGGAAGCTGTGCAGGTGGGCAAGGGAAATTCTGGGAAACTCCTGACATCTGTGCTAAAAACCAGCAAGTATTCATTTCCTGTGTCTGAACAGCTCAGGAGGCTGTAAGAAATTTAATGCAGGAAAAGGTCACTTCAAATTTGAGTTTGTCTGGGGTTTATCTCTTTGGCTGAGAAAAACTGTAAATTACAAAAAAGCCAAGAGGAAATCTCATCTAGGATAAAATTGCTTATATTAACCAAACTTCCATACTTGCAAGTATGCAAGTATATCATCACCTTCTTTGTGGCTCAATATGCATTTTACTGCCGTTCAACTTTATATATAATCCATTGTCATATAAAGAATGAGACGTAGTATCATGCACGTATTTCTTAGTGCTATCAAGACTGTAAGATTCTGACTGCATCCTTCTTCCTACTGCCTTTGGAAAGTAGTCAGGTCATCCCCACACAGTGATGGAAAATTAAGGCACAGGGAGCCTAAGAGCCACACTGGTACCTATGTAAAAAAATCTGCCCCAAAATGATTTTCCAAATACTGCACTGGAAGCTTACAGCTAGTCAGAAAAATGAATTAGTGTGGCTTTGTCCTGTTACCTCTGGTTTGGGGCAGGGGGAGATGTGTAACCAAGACAGCTCTAATCTGTACAGTTTTGTGTGATTTAAAAATTCAGTGGGATGCTTGAAGAAGATGAGGATAATAGTGCTGCCATCTGCCCAGGACTTGAGCTGGGAAAACTAACTCCCGGTGATCAAAGGGAGCTGAACAGCCAAGAGAAAAAGCTGAAAAGAGCTTTAGTTTGGAGCACAATGCTCCTGGCCTCTGGCTGAAAAGAGAGCAAAACCAAGCATAAGGCACTGCGACATTTCTAATGAAAAGGGGAACCTTTTGTACTACCTGCAGGGCGGCAAAGGGCAGTAAGCACCTAGTGGGACCACCAGCTGGAAAGCAGGGATGTGAATGGGCAGCAGCAGCTCTTGGGATGATGAATGCCTTTTTGTCCTTAAGGGTTTTGTATCAGGCGGATTGCTGACAGCAGGTTTCTGTTTCCCTTGTGTGAGTGTGGATCAAATCCTGACTTAACATAGGCCAGATTGCTTGGTGGCCTAGTTAAAATGGGCTTGTGGTCTCTCCATCCCAGTCTTGGTGAAAAGGTATCTGTCTATGCTATCAAAACACATTCCCTCTCCTGTTCGGCTCTAAAAACTCATTACTGGTAGTTCAAACTGCATTAATTCTGGTTATCATCAATGTGTTGTTCAAAGAGTTTCCCATGCCAAAAATCCACCTTGCTTAGCATCAGCCAAGCAGTTAGGATCCCCAAGCAGTTGTACAAGGGCAAGGACTCTATTGCTAAATTCCAGATTTGCTATTGCCATTTGTAAAGATTTGTCACACCATCAAAAACAATAGCCTTTCACGCTGGAGTTTTCAAAAAAGTCATTGAATTCAAAGAGGACTGGAGACTACCTTTTCTGGTGACTCTGAAAATCAGTAATTTCTGTGCTAAGAATTAACCAACTAATAGTTTGTGTCTCACTCAGTAACTTGATACCTCCTGTCCTCCAAGTCTTCTTTAACTTTCAGTAGAAAATGTGTTTCTCACGAGAGGAGACATGGAACAAGCAGAGTAAAGTAGGAACTCTGCATTAATAGCCCCCCAAAGCTGTCTTGTTTGTTTTCTGTAAATGCATTCCCTTTTATAACCTGCGTGATACTCCAAAATGCACACATCTTTCAAGTAACAATATCCCAATAATTTGCTTTCACAGAAAGTTAATTTAATATGAGGCAAAAGCAGGAACAGCTTAAAAGCAAGAACAATGCCTTGGTATATACACAATCATACGGATGCATGATCTTTAATAGACATATTCATATATATAAACTAAGATATATACATAATATGTACGTGCAGAAGTTGTTTCTGCACCTTTTGTTGAAATCAATCCCCACTGGGTCAAATGCACCCCTAGTAAAAACTGGGGCAAGAGCTACAAGGTATGTACTTGCTTCAGCTGGAATCACAGGTATTTTAAATAGACAGAATGAACAGGTAGTATTTGATCAATCAGAAATGTAGTCAAGTTGTCTCTAAGCTCCTTAATTCTAAAAATAATCAGTTCTAAATGGTAAATTAATAAACAAAATACACATGGTTTTGCTTTCTTCCCCAGAAATGCCAGGGTTTTCACATTTTTACTATCATGTGTTAAATGAAGAAAAAAAGAACAGTCAGTTTCATCCCGCTGATTTTCTATTATTATCTACTAGTCCATTACATTGAATTATAAAGTTGTTCCAAGGAATTAACAACAATATATAAATTTATAAAGTAATGCATAAACCATTAAAGTAGGTGGTTTAGCAAGTAGTTTTACACACAAACCTGTGTGTAAAAACACTTTTTATACACGGATGAGGTGGTAAATCCAAAAATCCCAAACCCTACGTAGGCGCTCTATTTTTGTGATACAGTTTTGCAATTCCAGTTATAATGCAGACAACGAACAGCTGAATGGAAAAGTCATGCAGTGCACAACTACAATCTACAATTAGTCATAAATCTAAGAAGCAAAAGTACATCTAACTAGCACTTAGAAAGTAACAAATGCATCATTTCTTGCTTACTGCATTTTCTTGGTCATTAAAACAGAGTATATAATTAATCAGAATAAAAATTGTTGAAGTTGTGTTTTAAAATATTTAACTATTTCTGAAAGAAAATTCCATAAACCGTGAAACTATCTCCTTCTGACTTCAAACACAAACAAATTCGTGAGGGAAATGCTGGCCTTGCAATGGAGCAGCTGAGATGCAAATCAAAGTTCTCTAGGAAGTTTCTGCAAAACATCGAAGTAAGTCACCACAGAGATAACAAAGCTGTTGCCAACAAAGGGAAATTGAAATACTATAAAACAAAGCATAAAAATGAATATAAACATAACTATTAAAATGCACTGCATACAGAGGAGCAATAGCCAGTTTTGGTAGCTTACACAAATCATGTGCATTTGTCAAGTACCTCATAAAACGTGATGTGGGAACAGAGCTGGACAGGTGCCTTCTCCAGTGCTGCTGTGATTTTCCCTCGGTGCCATCTCCAAGATGACTGCTTGGAACCACATGGTTCTTACCACCCTGCAGCTTCAAAAAAATCTTCATGCAACAAGGACCTCATTGTATGATACTATTGTTAGCACTGAAGTATGTCAAATCAGCCTGGTTTTCATCTGTAGTACTGTAGCCAATCTCAAATCCCTGTCGACATCATCTGTCAAAGCAGTACAGCTAATCATGTAACTCCAAACTGATGCAGGCAGCCTGCAAAACTTACCCTTCAACACCTAAACCCACCTCATTGCCAATGCTCTTGTTAATGTTAGTGCAGCAGCAGGGGAAAAGGTGTGACAAAAAGCCACTGTTATGGGTACCAAGCAGATCAATACAGTACCAGTTTTTAAGTTTACTCCATGATTCCCTATCATGAAGTAAGAGCACAGCAGGCCAACAGCAAGCAGGAGAGCAAACGGTCACTCTCATGGACATAATATCCCATGCCACGGTGGGACTGGAAAGGTGTCTGCTTTTGCTCTGCCTCAGAACATATCACCAATACAAAGAAGAAAACAAGCGGGCAAGTCAATTAGCACACATTTTATGCTGCTAGGCCTGAAAGACATTTAGTGGTTTGAATTTCATTAGAAGGCTTCCATTGGGCAGGCTCAGCAATCTTCTCTTTGAATTGCTTCTAAAGGCTGCTACCTACCCATGTACTGGAAATCCTTCTGCAGCTACAAAGATGGAATAATGATTCTGTACACTCATATATAAAATATGTAGATCTATATTATACAGAGATCATAGATGCACATTTCAAAAATATATAGCTATTGACACAATGAAAAATTGGACCCACCCCATATACCCAGAAATCAAAAATCCAGTAATTTGATGGTAAAATGTTCAATGTTTGATTTGTTTGTACACTTTTAGCAACTAAAAAAAGAAACATCCCCTGCACAAATGGAGAGATAATGTTGAAATTTCCAAGTATTAAAGGACCAGAAGATCAAATACTGAAACATGATGGCAGCCTGCCAAACCAAGTTAAACAATCCAGATCTTTTACTGAATTTCTAGCATTGCTAAAGCTGATTTTCCAGTTAATGAAAAAAGCTCCTTTAGAATGAGGAAAAGTGTGCTCCAGCCTGTCAGAAATACTGTATTACTAAGAAAAAAAAAAAAAGAAAAAAAAGAGTGATCAATGAAATAACTTCTCGACAAGGTTTGCCCATAGTTCCATGTTGTATAATTGGTTACATGTCCTGTACTCGGAGGCAGGAATCAAAGCTGCCTGGGGTATCCAATGCTTTCTTGAACTCATGAGGGTGGTAAAATACTGGAACAGGTTGCCCAGAGAGGTGGCAGATGCCTACCAGGTGATTATGGAAAGAAAACTGGAGTTCTGTATCCACCATGTTTGGGGATCTTGATCGATTTCTCTTTCATGACCTCCCAATGTTTTTTAACTCCTGATATCCACAACAATCTGTGAAAATGAACTCTGGGATATATTTTATGCCATATGTAGAAGAAAACTTCATTCGTTTTAAACTGCTGCCCTGGGTGTTCTGTAGTTCCCCATGACAAAACCCAGCATATACGAGTTCCCTCATTACATTCGAACCATTTGTAATTTTGTATAGGTCTCATCCCTATCTCAGTCATCTCTCCCCCAGGCTAAAGAAGTCGCAATTGATTTAGCCACCTCTTACACAGCAGCTATTCTCTGTCTCTAATTATCTTTACTACAATTCTTTGTACCTTTTCTGTATCTGTTAGACATACATTTTAGATGAGGAATCAAGGCATGCATGTATGTAGTACAGAAGAGCTATAGGATATTATGCTAACATTATAAAATGCATTTTTTTTATTTCCTAATATTTTCTAACATTCTATTTGTCATTAAATATACATGGGACTATAGCAAGGACCCTACAATTTTGAACTCAAAATTGCAGCCACTGAGTAAAGAGAGCTATTTCCCTAACCTACAATCCTGAACACAGTACACATCTAGTGTACAGGTTGATGTCAACAAAATTGGAGGAAAATCTGCAAAATGCTAATGACATGATCAGATCATATAAACTTTAAAACTCACTGTTAGTTATTTTATAAGATTGATGAGAAAACTGTTCAGTTTGGATCAGTAATGACTTCAGAAAGTGAAAACACAAAAGCCTGCGGACAGGTTTCATATAAATGTGCTTTATTGCAGAGAAGTTACATTATTTACATGCTGCAACACATTACAACATAAATCTATCAAGTATTTCATGGTGGATGCTGTTGGTTGCCAGATAACATTGTTATAAGAACCACGTTGTAAAGTGAAGAGACTTACAGCTTTATATAGTCTACAACTTGGAGTAGCTAAAATGTTAAAAGTCAAAAGGCAGTGTTTTCTCAGGCCTGCCTGTTGTCATATGCATGCAAAAGCCTAAGGAGAGCAAATATAAAAGTATTGTCCAGTTTCAGGTCTATGATGCCACCAAAGCTGATGATAGGTGTGTACTGATTTATATTTTAAAGCATATAATCTTGCATAAATTATACAAGTCTAATAAGACTGGTAGAAATCTAATTATTTATAAACCATGGCTTAGAAATAAAGGAAAAATGCAGCTTGCACATGCATTTAAAAGGACAACCTAGCAAATGTTTGTGACCTTAGTGTTTATTACCTTTTCTCTTAACAGATCTGATAGAAAACATCTTAATTCTAGAGTTGCACTTCTCTTGGCTGAATGATGACAATGAAACTCCAGAAAAAGACAGCTAAGCAATCTAGCCAATATATGCTGGTGGAGAAAAAACTATGGAATACAGAACATTGTTTATGTCTAACTTAGTATGCCTTCAGTAAGCAATGTTTCTAGCAGCATCATAGTGAAATAGAATTGTTGAGTGAAGTTTGGCCCCTCATTTTCTTAAGTGTGAATTAAAGTCTCAATTGAATCTGTAGCCCATATAACAGTTGCTAAATAAACTGGGGAAAGCTTTGTTGTTTTCTAAAGGGCAGTTCTCCAACTACATCAGTCTTAGGAGATGTGACTACAAGAAGCCTAAAGAACCATACCAGACATTTCTTAAGAAGTGAGAGAAAGGGTAAGGATGAAGGAAAAGAAAACCAGACAAGAATATACAAGCCAATGCCTTCCCTGGTAAATCAGCCATTATCCTTTTGCTTGCCATGCAGCTGGGCTGTTTTACACCAGCCAAGGAATGGGCTTTGTTTCTGTGTTTCTAATGAAGTTATCTTTTTTTTTTTTTCTTAAAAAAAAAGAAAAAAGAAAAAAGAAAATAAAACGAGCAAAGAATTGTAGATGGACAGCAGTGGCACAGATGCAGTCATGCATGAAGGGCTTGATCCTGCCAGCGATGCCACATACCAGGGGCAGTGGTACTGTGTGGACACCTTGCTGATGTGGCTCCCCTCAACCTTGGTGCATGCTGCACCCCGACACAGCTGCTGCTGAGCAAAGCAGAGGCAGCGTGTCCTCGCTCAGCACCAAGGTAAAGGATGGAGGGCAAGACGAGTGCGGGTGCCAGGGCTGGCAACTGCTCTTGTGAGTATGTACAAACATCTCCTTTCCTGACTCTCCTACGGACTCCCACTTTTAACCTCAGCACCTGGCTGCAACAAAGTGCTGACTCAGTGAGTGAGTCAGGGCAACCTGCCATAAAGTGGCCCCCCCCTCCCTGTTTACGCAAACCACTACTAAGATAGGCTGCAGAACCTTCCTTAAGGGGTAGCAGAGGTGCAAGGTGGTCACCATATTCGGCAGGTTGGAAGTTGTGCCTCTCTCTGCACATGGGGTCAGTGTGCTCTCCTGGAGGACTCACAGAAAGCTGCGTTTCCAGGCTGGACTTCTTCCCTTGCAGTGAAATTTAGGGTTACTTTCTGTATGAGGCACTGATCAAATCCCACTGAAGTTGATGAAAAGGTTACTAATAAATCTGGGACTGGGAAGGGAGAATCTGGGCACACCAAGTCTAACCTCAGCTATATTTGGTCTGCACGTAGGAAGCCACTGGAACTGTGTATGGAAAGTGGGTGCACAAATGTCCAAAGCAGACTTGTATGTCTGACTCCCTTTTACAGGTGAAGAGGGGTTGAAAGGGTCCCAGTTGGAAGATGTGTATTAAAGGCAAAGACCAGATATTCTAGGCCATAACTACACCCTACAAAAGAGGGGTGGGAGAGTCAGACAGGCCCAGGGTAGCAAAGATCTAAGTTAGCATGTCCCTGTGGTGGAACTGAGCACCATTCAGGCTAACTAGGTTAGTTGGGCAGTTCGGCCACTTTAATCTGAAGCTAATGAGCAGAATTTATGATTGAGGCCAATGTGTGTAGACAGAACTGAGACCTGAGCCAATGACCTGAGCCAGCTTGACCACAGCTGGCTCAGGTGTTGGCACGTTCTCAGTTTCAGCTTAGCAGAGGCAGTAGGAAGATCCATCTTGATCTATCAGTGTCGACATACCCATAGGCTCCTGTCCCTTTTAAAGGACAAAGAAAGTCCTCCTCATGCCCAGCTTGTTTAAGTCCCTGTGCTCATTTCATTTCATCTGAAGCCACATTTTCTATGATGCCACAAAAATCAGTTTATACTACATACGTGTAGGTGCATGTGTGTATTAGATAAGACATTTTATATATATTAAACATATATAAATATCTATTTTATATATATTATATATATTAAACAACACATTCTATTCAATCATCCTTATTTCGTGTTCTTCCAGTGAACCCCATCACTTCTCTCAAATTGCACAAGTTCTTTAGGACTGAGCTGTCTTTGTTTTGGAGTACTGTATAGATAACCAATTCTAGTGAACAGAACTTTACTGGCACTGCATTTAGATATTTGAGGGGTTTTCTATATTACTGATACTCCTCAGATCCTTTACAATACGTCCTCAGGCCCTGATGCTGAACCATCACCAAGTTGTGAATGGGCCATCTGTGAATTAAGCTCATATGCACAATGAGGACTGTAGTTATTACTGAAAATTAGCACTGTATTAAGCACTAATGTTTACTGCAAAAGTATGCATAAATAAACAATTAAGTAAATAAATAAATAAAATCAAAGCATTTTGGAGAGTGGGAGAGAGATGCCATCATTTCCCTTCCCACTGTCTCTTACAATTGCATACATGGGGGAAGACTAATATTTTGGACTTCTCACTCCTTGGGCCAATTTTTTGAGGTTTGCCAACAGGGATAAACAGTACACTGTTGTTATATAAATGAGCTAGCTAATATATTTCCCAGGGTTATCTGGTTTTAGTAAAATAGGTAATCATTTCTGGGGTATATTTTCATTGTCATTCTTGCTTATTTTAATAGTGGGATATGCTCAGTATCACCATTGATATTTAAGCAAGATTTCTGGTTTGTTAGATGACAGTTTCCAATTAGTAACAAACAACAGATAAGTTGTCCTAAGACTTACCAGAATAAGCAGCTAAGACGACTGAATTTCCACTATAAACAAAGTCTATGAGCATTAACAGGGAAGTGCATAAACAAATAACTTACTGTGTATAAAACCCCTGAATAATACTGTATCAAACTATAAATAACAGAGAGTAAACAAAAAAAAAAGACAAAATCACTATATAAACCACAGGAAAAGAAAAAAATAATCTCCAAAGCCCAAAGGAATTTCCCTATATGAATTACGGCTTCCATAGCCAGTGAAAGATTACTGCAATTCTATATCTAAACAAAAAAGTCTACAGCAGGTATTTTAACTTGCAATTAGAAGAAAGTATCTGCAGACTGCATGAATGCACTGTTGTGTCATATAATATCAAAGTTATTTGCAAAAAATTATACAATCTGGAATGCTTTAATATGAGACACAACAATGTACTTAAACACACAGTAATAAGAAAATGAGAGCAATCATTATATAAAATGTGTTTGGAGATGCATTGAGTTAGCGGTGCTATCTAGATTAAATACGTAAAGTGAAAAGTCGCCATTTTAATAAGCTGCTCATTGATACCCCTTTTTGCCATCAGGATGTTTTGTGTTCCCTACTTCTGCTGGATCTTTAAAGTCCCAAGGGCAAATTAAAGCCAGTTTTGGCATTCAGAAATAATTCAGTTGACATCTACACTGTGCGTTTGTTACCACTGCATGTTTTTCTTTTAAAAGAGAAGTGATTTCACAAAGGCAGGTTTCTTTCATTGACACAGTAAAATCCTTAGAGCAGGGACCATATTCTGGACACTGCTAATCACATTGTTGGCACTCAAGAACTAATAATAACAACATTAATGATAATTTACTTTGCTTAACTCCTACTTCTTTGTAGTGCTGATTCCCTTGATTTAAGTGATGCTCCTTAGGAATTTTCAGATCCTTTTGGCCTAAGTCCCCTCTGTCTTTCCTGTTTTCTTCTTAATGTTGCTACTCTCCTCAGTCCAAAAGCCTCTTACTTTCGAGGTGTTGCTGTTTTATTTGCACTTATAGCAGAGGTGTTTGATAAAGCTACACTTCTTTCTGCATTTGGTAAATCTGGTGTATCATACTCCCAAGGGCAGACTTCAGCTCGAGATGCTAAAGGTTGCTGGAAGTAACTACTTGGCTTATGGGAGTCAGATGAAAGCACATTTCCCTCAGAAGAGGCATTTTTTTTCTGTTCAGCCAATTTACTAAGGTTTTCTTTTTCTGCTGCTCTCTGGGGTAGCTCTTCCAGCTCCCCAGCACAGACATTAGGTGTATATCTATTAACATTCTCATGCTTCAGCCCAGGGGAAACTGGAGACTTGGAATTTGACTGGGTTTTGTCATTTTCAAAGACCTGCTGCTCTTGTGTCTCCTGAGCGGCTGCCTCCACCTTCTCTGAACATATTTGATTTGACTGCTGATACCCCTCAGGTGTCTTCAGCTTACGATGAGTCTTCCCCTTTGGCTGGGAAGGGTGGTTTTTCTCTGGCTCTGAGGAAGCAATAGACACGTGTTTTTGAACTTTAGAGTCAGAAGGCACAGGACCAGGAGTTTGGTCATATATCTCCCAAGGACAGACTTCTCCTATGTCAAAATTGTCCTTTTGTAGAGACTTACCTGGGCCTGTGTCTGGATTTGCAGTTGTCTGACTAACCCTTTGCTGCTTCATAATTGAAGACTTATGGGCTTTCTTTGCTTCCTCAGAGTGGGTAGAGTTCTTCTGGTGGGAATCCTTATGCTCACCTTTATCGGAGACCGAGTGCTTTTTGCCGGCCTCCTTACCCTTTGGCTGAGGTTTATGAGACTTAGTGCTTTCTTCCAGACTTTGTGTTTTACCTGTTAGTCCCAGAGTCTTTTCCTTGGCACTAGCAATAACACTGAGGGATTTTTGTAACACAGATGTTCTTGGATGCAGAGGCTTCTTATCGGCACTTAAATTATGTGCACTTACTGATTTGCACACCAAAGGGACCGATTCAGTGGAGACAGCTTCAACCTTTTCAGGAGCATTTTTGGTTAACTTGTTATCATTCAGTGAGTCCAGTAGTGAATTCTCAGCAGCTATAACTTCGGTGCTTTCTGTAGTTAAGCTATTAGGTTCTTCTGTTTGATCCCTAACATGATCGTAAGTGCTGTGGGACTTCTTTAAGGAAAAGACCCTATTTTTCAAAGTCTCCTCTTTTGGCTTTGCAGAACTTGTGGAATCTGGTGGGTTTTTCTTCAGCGTAGCCATGTTCTTCACAGCACTGTGCTCCATCAGGTCCTTCTCATCCCTGGAGCACTGCCTGGTGACCGTCTCAGGGATTTCTGTAATACGTCGCATTATCGAGCGCCCCAACCCCTTTTTAGAGCACCTTTTCTTCTGGAGATGTGGGTTATTAGCAATCATCTTTTTCCTTTTATAGATTTCAAGCTGGGCATATAGTTTCTTCAATTCATCCTGCAATGCAAAGTGAATGGAAAAACTAGCAGGTACAGAACAATTACAGTCAAACAAGCAGCCTGATGAATGCATCACCTACTGCTCTAAAAATGGCATTGAACTTATTCCTGACTTGTCTAATTCTTGAATACGCCATTTCTCCAACTTGAATCCCAATTTTAAGTTCAACTCTTACACACAAACGTGTAACCTTCCACAGCTGTGCATCATACAGCATGTGCAATTCATATAGATTTATGCTGTATGTTTCAGATTTCACAGGGCTGTGTGTATGCTTTCCTGCTGAACTCACAGCTGCTCTTTATTCTGGGAACATCAGCCCTTTTATCATGTAATGTAGGAATAGAGTGGTTTGGTTTTTTTTTCTGTTAATCACGTGGTTTTTATAATTTTATCTATATAGTTATGTATAATTACAGATATGTTATATACAAATGACTGGTCACACTGACACTACATATTGCTTATACTTCAAGACAATTCAAACAGGCTATGTAAACTGATAAACAGCTCTTGCTATGGACGATTCCTCTTCTTTAGCCTCCAGTATGACTGTCACTACAACTAGTGATACAGTGTCTCTTCACACTAGTGAATATTTTCCAGGAGATTTTACATGACCCGATACCACAATCACTGAGAGACCTAAGCTGGCCTATTTCAGCTGATACCTACACAAAAAATCAAACTGATGCAATTCAGAATTTACTCATAGGAAAAAGTGTTGTTCTTGAAAATAAATGCTATTTAAATTAATTATATCTACCCGAATATCTTCAGGATCCAAACTATGTTCACTCCATGCTGAATTGATGCTGCTGTTCAGATAGGATCCAGATCGACCCATGTCAAGCTCATCTTCATAAGCTTCTGTAGCTATATCATCTCTTGGGTTATTGCTTGAATGTGAAAACTGCATAAAAAAAGACACTGCCATCAGTTCAAAAGTTTACTTCAGCATTACTGTAGGAGTTCACATCAACAGTTTTTATTGCACAGTGATCCTTCTATGGAATCCGTACGAACTTCTGAACTCAAATCACTAGCTGTAGGCGTCATTGGCATATGTAGTACAGAATATCAGTATTGTATGGAACAAACTCTTATTAATAATTGCTTAACTTGATAAATCTTAGAGATTTTAACAAGAAAACCCTCTCCCTGAGCAGTTAATTTGGTGCTTATTTAAGCCTCTTTAAAAGTGCATTTAAATCAAGCTAGTATGGAAATAGACTTTCAGCCAGTATTTGCAATTAGGCTGCTAAAGCTGTAAGACTGGATTTTATAATCCATACAGTTTAATAATCCTGCAGAAAGCAATTCTCCCATTTTAGATCCCGACCTTGAGAAGGAAGAGATGAGGTGGCAAAAGAATGGAAAGGGAAAAAAAAAAAAAAAAAGAAAAAGAAAAAAAACCAGCAGGAAACAAATAAAAAAACCATACAAGGTAATTTCTCTCTTCTAAGTTTTAGCAAATGTGTGGATCAAGAGTGGAGAGAGGCTGTCAGCTATTTCTTTTATTCATAGTGATTCACTCATCTGTAGTTACTATTGTCCACAGAGTCATCTGACTTCAGGACTTTATGAATGGAACTAAACCTTGTGAATCTTCTCTTAATTCCCTGCATTAATTGGTGTGCTGGAAAAAAAGTTTGTGCAGTGTTACAAAGGTAATAAACTAAAAATGGAAATGCTGGATCCTTAGTTATAAGTCAGCTTCAGAAAGATCAACACATTTTTTAGGTTAGTCTAGAAAGGCCTCTCTGAAGGTATGAATGAAGTACATGGATATGAAATAGAAAATAATAAGAATATTCTAAAGACCAGAAAAATAATTTAAAATAAGGTTATTCAGTATCAAGGCTCAATCAATGTGTCCTCTTGCTGTGACTGCTTACTGTATGTACATTTGACAGTTAGCAGCATACCGTATTCTGACACATAGGCAAACGATGGGAACAGCAGCTTCATTAACCTGAGAATTGTACAAGTTGAACCAAATACCTGAAAATAACCATCATTAGGAAAGGCAGGATTCTTTCCTCCGTGTATTAATCACATCAAAATTTTAAGTACTTTAAACTTCTGGAATTTTGAAAGCTGAAAGTAATAATCTTTGAAAATGTGTAAGAGTTCTTAAAAAAAATACAGCATTTTAGGCAATATAAGACAAATCTTTTCCTATTCTATCAGCTGCTATTTTATACAGAATTGCTTCTGCAGAACATCTATCTGCCTCCGTCTTGGAAAAAGAAAAAGGACAGGAGACTCAGGACAGACTCAAATACCTTAGGGATCAGAAGTAGCCCAACAGTGACTGTCACAGTCAAGTGTGTGTGTGCAAAGAACAGCATCAGCATCCAGTCAGACTGAAGTCTCGAGGCAAGAATGAATCTGAAAAATAGAATTCAAGGCTGCAATTCACTGCCTTTCCTCCAGTGCATTAGATTTAACATTTTTAATGTTTCTTAGTTTTCTTTTCATTGAAAGGCCAGACTGGTTTTATTCTGTCCTGCTTTCATACAGACTAAAAATTACATCCTCATGCTTTACCTATATACCATAATTTGAACACAACTTAGAAAAAAAACCCACCTCCAACCAACAAAACAAGCCAAAACAGAGTACAAAAGAAACAACAGACCTTAAATGATATTGTTTATTCCACCTTCTTCACCCTACTTAGCTGCCTTTTTCCATGGTCTATTCTGTCACAGCTTCCTTGGCCTGAAGTGAGTTATGGCAACTTACATACATTAAGGATCTCAACATGTGATTTTAGGTTAAGTAAGCCCAGGTACTACGATAAATTGCAGTGCACTTCATAAATACAGGATGCTCACAGATTGCTGCTACAGAGTGCAGCTGATAAGCCATCAAAGAGAGAACCAAACTGAAATGCTTTTTAGCAGGGAGCAAAGAAATGGTCTTGATCGCAGGATCACCCAGCCCAATGCTGTGGGCCCAAGAGCCTTGCAAATGTTAGGAAATGAGTGGCTGAACCTCCCGAACTAAGCAATTCCTTGCTGAGCTTTCTCAAAGAGCAGTAGAACAAGCAGTGCAGTTAAAGCTAGCTGGAACATGCTTGGCTTATCTGCCTTATTGAGTTCCCAAAGATAGAAATGGTAAGCAATGCAATGGATGAATGGATGTACCACTGGCTTGTAATTTGCAGGTTTACAAAAATCATTCAGACAGAAATGACATTTGCAACTTATCCAAGTCCACAGATGCGTATTTTGCAGAAGCTTTTGTTAACAGAAATAGTCTGGCAAGAAACACTGGTTTATATGCCATAATAATACAGTCATCATTTCTTGTTTAATACTTTGTAAATGAAATGCTTCATGAACACAAGAAAATATTGTAATTATTTCTTGCAGAGATGTTGCTGTTGAGGGGTGCAGGGATATGAGGAGGTTCAGACCTTAGGTTTAGCTAACTGAACACAACATGGGAGCTACTGAAGATGACATGAGAAACTGCTGGATGCAACAAACAACAGAGAGAAAAGTGAACAAAACTTGCAGACAGTCCTGATGGTGGATGCCAAGATTTCATAGGTGGTTAATGAGGAGCCATTTGAAACAAATTTTACAGATAACTGAAGGGAGCACTGGGGGCTCTTGGGGAAGGAGAAATTGCAAGGTCAGTGGTACTGATGGAACCGTATCAGTAACAGCATGTAAGGCTGTGATTACCTACGTAAACATATCATAAATACCAAATTTGAGTACAGATGTAGCAAAACTGGGACAAATAGTAAAGGTTGTTTATTTGGGAGAATACAAGGACAGAGACAGAGAGGGTCTGAGGTAGATGGGGGACATATAAGCATGGAAAGAAGTGGGGATAAAAAGGGCTAGTGACATGAAAGCAAGTTGTCACTGACTTGAGCCCTGTACCAGATCACTGCACTATCTCCTATCTTCTCATTAAATCCTTCTCCTAATGTCTGTGTGATCTCACTTGCTATGCTGTGCATGTGTGTATGTTCAACTCATGACCAAACTTCAGGCTGGACTAGTCAGCACACACGAGATCCACATCAGGTAGATCCAAGGTCTCAGCCCATGACAGGCTACAGGGCCCCAAACCTGAAGATGGATATCAGATTGGCTTAAGAACTGTGCTCATATTTGAAGGAACGGTGAACGTAGTGTGACTGTGAACCTACATGGGGTGCATGGTTCATCAGGGAACATGATTAGCTGCAGAGGAGGCACAGAACCAGGATGTACATGTTTGACCTATGCTGGTCCATGTGGCCAGCCGTGTGTTGCACATGATTGCATCAGTGGATGTTCTCCATCTAGCTAGGAAACAACAGCAGCCAAGTCCACCAGGCAGACAGACAGAGGGGAAACAGCTCCCAGGTCCTGATGGCCACCAGATTTGGTTAACCCTTAACATCTCCAATTCTCAAATACTGTGAAGGCTTTTCGCTTGTTCTATGTGTGAAACCTCGACTAAGGCATCCATGCCATATCCCTAAAAACAAAACAGCATTTGTAGTAGCCCTTCAGACCTAGCAGAGATGGGATTTCTACTTGAATGACATTTTTTCCATGCAAATTTTGCTGTCCTCAGTAATACAAGAGAAAGAGTAATGCAGGAATTCAATGCTATGCTGATCTGAAGATAATCAAGAATCCTCTGTTTCTGAAATTGGAATAATACTTTTAAAGGAAAACAAAATGCAAACAGTTCAAGGTTTTATTTAGTGCTTACATGAATCTTACATGAGCTTTGTGAGTTTTCAGACTGGATGGCTGCCTTGTAATATAGTAGGTGTCCTTCAGGGCTCCACTGCTTTCAACTTCACAACAACTCAAGATATGTCACATAAATCTGAATCTTACATTTCTGCCCTTTCAGCTTACATCCAAAACTTGGTGGGGGAAGACAAAGGCAGAAAAGCAAACAAAAATAAAAAGTGAACTTCAAAGAGACTGGATTAAGACTTGCGTATACAGAAATGGACATAATCTTAGGAGGAATCATGTACTTCCCATGCATTTTATTCATTCCTATCCATAAACAGTATATGATATTTCTTCAACAAACTGCCATGTATCAGACAGAGGGCAAAGAATCAATATAAAATGTACTTTTTTATTTTTTAAAAGAACAAGATCAGCAGACCTTTGGCTGAAGGATTCTTGAGAGGACAAACTGAGACACCTAAACGTTTTGTGTCTCCTTCATAAGGCATGAATTAAAATGCCACATTATCCCTTTTCCCCTCTCTTTAATCCACAATTACTTTCAACTGGTCCTACTGTTAAAAGAAACTTTCAACCCACATGATAGCTCTTTGAATGCACTGAACTGTATCTTCTGACATGTCCCACAATACAGTTTAGGAACATTAATTAATGGGTGAAAATTTTGACTGAGAAGCTTTCGTATCGGCTATCATCAATACAAAAGTGTTGTAACTGAATTTCCTATCTACCTACCAGGAAGGAAAAAGAAAATGCTTCTACTGAATACAGATTTTAAACACTGTTTTTGAAGATGTTTGTGTTAGTTGTGGAGTGAAGATTTTGAGAGTGTGTGGATGCTGAGATGTGGGGTGAGGAGAAGCTGAAGGAAACAAAAAGTTGCAAGCCTGAAAGGTGCAGTGAACTTTGTAACAAAGATAAGGGAGAAGAGCACCTGGAAGGAACAGAGATAAAAAATTTGCTTTGCTGCTGTTTGCTCAGAAAAAAAATATGCCTCATGGAAACAAACATCAAGAAGGCAGAGAAAAATGTGAGTTCCAGGACAGACCAAGGAACAGAGAAGCGTATTTGAAGACTGTCAGCGGAGCAATTAAAAAAGCAACCCAGAAGTTCTTAGTAGATAAGATCTGTCAGGAGGCAAAGGAAAGAGTGAGAATGTCACAGAAATTCAGTAGGATCTCTTACAGGATGAGATGAAATTCATTTTATCTTACTGTTTTGAGTATTCTAGGATGAATTCATTTTTACAGGGTGCTCTGTAGGAAAGGCATATATAGTAATTTTCATGTAGCTCTGGCAAAGACCCTTATTTATTTGTTACTGCCCTAATAATTTACAAGTATGAAATATAGAGATCATTATAATCTTTATAAGACACGCATGCTTTCTATTTGTTATAGCATTGTATGCATACCTATTTTTTATATCGGCATATAAAGCACTATGCTTCATGCACAAACCAATACAATTAAAATACGGCTGCACCTTACCAATCTTACACACCAGGAAAAGTTCACATAAACCAACATTCTTACCTGCTGTTCTAGGGATACAAACCAGTGAGCAGTATGTACGTGACTGAAGACAAGCAACAGTTTTGCTTTATCTAATTTACCATATATGCTGAACTTTGAGACAAGATCATAACAGCTAGTTATACTGAAAAAAAACCTAATTATACAATTAACAGGTTGACTGCACATTGAATCATATGGGATCACTTTTAAGTTTAGTCATCACTTAATCTTCAGAATTAAATATTTATAACACCTTCCATTATGCAACCTAACCCATTCACCCATTTTAAGTTGCACCATATGAAACCTGAAAGATAAATAGTTAATTGCTAGATCTACAGATCACTTGCCTAATTGTATGGAATATAGCAGAGATAATGAGCTCATTGTGAACTGCAACAGCCATATAACGTGGCTCATGAAATGCTGATGGGACTGTCCGCACTGCATAGCAGAGATAAACACCCCACAAGAGGAATAAAAATTCAGCTGTGAGAAGAACAAAAAGAAATAATTTACAATTAGTTTTATAGATGAAAAAGGAAGGAAATTTGAAGTACTACAGTATCTTCTGTATGTGTGAGTATCTATGTAAAGACAATACATGCTTATACAAGTACATATGTACACACATAGGCATTCGGACTCTTTCAGATACTATCACTATACATGACAGATTTGGTTTTAATTTTACACACTTCTTTTATTCCAAATCAGGAAGCTTTGCATTCATGGTGTTTCAGTTTTTCAATTGACAAACTTTAAGACAATGTCTAATAATGTCTTCCTTGCTTTTCAAATTGGTATTACACAAGTTTGACATTACTTAGAATAACAAGCATTTTATTTGTGGCTCTGGTTCTTGTTATAAGAGCAACTACTGGTGCTACAAGCTTTTTAAGACAACAGTTTCATTTCAAAGGTTTATAACTCAGATATAACAATATATTTTGGGTTTAAAATGCGCTCTGGTCATGATAGTTCATTCTGCTGGTGCCCATAATATGATGAGTCATTTCTGAGGGTCTAATATAATTACAACAAATGACGCATTTCTCTGTTAGGAGAAAAATGAGAAAAGGAAGAGAGGAGTAAGGGGTCAGGATCATCTTAAACTATCCTCTTAGAGCTAACTCATCTGCACCCAGCATTCCTCTGACTTCAGTTTCCACTGGACAGTTTGCTGTGCTTTGTTTTGGTTATGATACAATTGAAGTGATTTTACATCCACCTTAAAAAAACTGCCCTTCCAGAAAAACACCCCACATCCATCTATAAGTAGAGCTGGTGCCTGTCCCTCTTGCCTCACAGTCTTGGTTGATGATGGCTGGAAGTGTCTGAGTGTTAACCAGCAACATGCAGTTCCATGTTAGACCCCTGTAATGCCAGCACTGCTCCAGACCAGCTTCAGAGATATTGTGTAATCCCTTTGCTACTCATACTCTGCTTTTCCTTCTTGATTTTTTTCTGTAAAAACTACAGTCAAAGTTAGTATAATAGTAAAGTTGTCCCTTTTCGCTGTTATTTTTTGCAGAGTATTATTATACTGTAACTAGAACTGGTGACTGGTGACATCACCCTACTGTAATGATCAGCAAATCATTACTGGTCAGGTTTGGATAAGGACACAAATGCTTGTGAAGCCTGGCATTAGGAACAGATTGAAATAAAACATCTGCAGTGGATATTTCACGAGACACGTGCTCTGGTCCCTCTACTTTTAATAGTCTATAAATGCTGTAGATTACTTATATTGTTACAGCATTTAGAAACTTTAATTTTGCTGTGAATCTCAGCTAAAATCCTAAGAGACAAGTCTGGATAGAGTGAAAATTAATTCAGTTATACAGATATCCCTGTGGTCTGATAAGAGTTCAGTTTGAACTCTGAATAACACTTAGCCTGTTTCTTACTTCTATCAAAAATAGATGGCCTAGCTTCAAGACCATTATTTTTACTAGAACATATCCTACATAAACCTGTCAGTTTTCCCAGTTACATAAAACCAAGCATCTGAAGACGCATAATCCATGCATGCTGCTATTTTTGTGGTCTTCCTTACCAAAACCCCAACAGTATATAAACCTTTTGACTAAGTAATAGTTTGACTTGGAACCCAAGTTTCAAAATGAAGAAAGCATGGTATGAATCTTCTGAAACCGTGAGTTGCAGCTTTTTCTTTGAGCTCTGCAAAAGCATGTATGCAGGTATGTCTTTCCTATACCCCACACACACTCATTGCTTGGGCAAACTGGCCACTACTTCCATTTCACTCCTAGTTAATCAGCTATGCTACTAGTGAAGTCTCTTACTCTGGTTTCATAAAAACAGCTACACAGGAATGACCTACCAAGCTGTCTTGCTCCTGAAGTCTTCTCTGAGCCAGTGAAATACAAATTTTGCTTCAGTTAAATAAGACTAAAGGCTCCTTTACAAAAGTTAGCAGTTTTGGGTTTTGTCTCTAAGTACATGTGCCTCAGATATGCAGAATCATGGCACTGACATGTATTGCTCTTCAAAGCACTGTAATTTATTGCTTTAATTGCTCTGTATTGATTTAGAAGAAACTGAAAAGAGGAAAATGGCTAGCATTAGGTCACTAAAGCCAAATCACTGTGTTTTACCATCTCAGGTTCTATGGAAACTCTTTTTATTAATTCAGTTCAGAAGGTATTCCCCAGAACATGCCAGAGAGCCTATTTCCTCTCATTTTGCCTTTCATCCAAAGTTTACCTGCAGTAAAAGACCCAACATTACCAGCAGAACTGAAGAGATGAGCTGTGAAGTAACAGTCATAGTCTGCAAAACTGCCCATGGCTCATTCTTCTTTCTTTTCCTCAACTGAAGTGAGAACAGCCTCAAGTCTCTTACTGACTGAAAAAATCAGTTACAAGTGCTGAGGCTGAGAGCTTGAAAACGTATGTTTTTTAAAGGGATGAAAATACACGTATAAAACTCCGTATGCTGAAGGTATTCTTACTTGAACTGAAGAGTGTGGGTCAAATTTTGCTTATTTTTAGAAAAAAACCCCAATCATCTGTACGTTTGAAAATGTGGAAGATTTTTTTTTTTTTAATTTTTTTATTGGTATACAGGTATGTCAGAGATCAAATGAACATGAAAAAGATGCACCTCCATAATAAAAACCAATTTCAGTGAGCTGGGCTCATGTGACCTCCAGATCTGGTTAATTCTGAAAACTTCCATTTTCAGTTTTCCAATCATAGTTACAAGGAGTCCCCAAGATAACAAGAGGACACTTCAAATTATTGAAGCATAACAGTAGTTTGCACCATTTAATGAACAATGCTTTTATAAAAGCTTTACATTTAGAGCAGAGTTGGCATTCCTGTCTGCAGATAATAATTAGTGTGACATCTAGTACACAACACAAATAGAGAACAGCTTTTAAATCACAAGGTAAAATAACAGTTCCTATGCTTGCTAACCCATACTATATATAAGTTACAATAATTTCATTAGCAATAACAAGCAAAACAGACTGATAGAAAACCAAATTATTATCTAAACCACTAATTACAGAGCTAAAATGTATCACATAGATGTGCTTGAGAAGGGAAATTAAGTTCATATAACTTAACTACAAACTACTAGTGCAATTTATAATAAAAATCTAAAGGTGTGACAAAATTTTGCTGTACTGTTTTTCTACATGGCCTTTTTGGTTTCTAAATATAAAATAAGGTGACTTATACTAATAAATACTAATGTATTTATCACGCCAATGAAAAACACAGGTATAACTAACTTCAAATTGGTTGACCTAGAGGACGTCCAGTGGCCCCTTCTAGCCTCAACCATTTTTTGACTGTGTGATTCTGTGATAGATCAGACAGATAGATAGACAGCTAGCTAGCTATCTAGACAGATAGATAATGAAGCAAATCTGGCCATTATGCGGCAAGGTTCTTATGTACCAGTCATCTCTGAGGTCTTGTTAGTTCTGTCTATGGCCCACTGGTGACTGTTTTCTGCCAAATATCTTAATGATTAAAAGTGGTGAGATATGGTATGAAATTTCTATTTGGCTTGCTGAATAATTTTCCACTAAAAGCTTGGTGTAGAATAGTGACTTCCTGACCACTAAAGGAGTATCTCAGCATATTGCAAACCTGCCAAGACCGAACTCAAAGCTCAAAACACGTGATCTTGTTACTTTAAGTATGATTTACCATAAGGTTTATAAATTAGCCCATTTTACACATTAAGAACAAGAGATAACGTCTTTGCCCCTTCTGAAAAATGATGGAAATTCCTAGGAGATAGAGCTGTCAACAGCTGCCTGGACAGAAAAGGTGAAGTAAAAAAAATTAAGCATAAAAGAGCTCTGAAAAAACTTGCAGTAGCTACTCTGTAACTGCTCAAACCAGGCATTCAGATTCCAGATGCAAATGTCTGACAGATAAAAGAGTAAGAAAAGGCACAACTGCTTTAAAGGCATAAATGGATGCAGATAGGAATGGAAGGTAAGAGATGAAAATATTATGTGACCTTAATATGTCACATGCAAAAATGAATTAATCTTTAAATATGTCTCTTCCTAGTCACTACCTTTTTCTTACCCACATAACCTTCTACCTGGTCTTTGCCCCATTTAATCAACCTGCTTAGTTACATTCTTTAGTGTTTAAACCCCATGATTGTTTCTTTTATTTGCAACGTCCATCATGTTTTCAGAAAATGAAGTGTTTTGGAACACTGATTGTTCACCCAATATACTGGACCAGAATCATGCTTAGTGCCACCAGTCTGTTACAACTAAGAGTGTGCCATGTCTGCTCACCTGGGATTTGCTTAGGCCCTTGCTCATATTCTGCATCTTCTGATAAGGAAGGACAATGTTCACAGTTTGTGACATACATCTGCCTCATAGAAAAGGGCAGGCTCCGGGTTGGTATTACTGACTTAAACTTTGTCAGAATATACCGGTTAATATATTCATTAGCTTTTGCTAAACATGCAGTTGTCTGTGTTGCAAATCATTCTTTCATATTTAAAGCCAGTACAAGGCAAAGCCATGTCAAGCCAGTCTCTGTGACCTTTTCTTGCAGTGTCCATTCGCTGAGCTGTGTCATGCCTTGCACAGCACAGTGAATGCAGACTGACCTGCTCCTGCCTGTCTGCTCCCCAGTACAAGTAAACTCCCATGTTAATCCATATCCTTCCTTATTGCCTGCTCTGCATACGCCTGTAGTTCACCTGACTGCACAGAACTGCAAAGCAAGATATGATGAACTGAAAGCAGTGATCAAGTCACTTTCCTCCCATTCAAGATTTGGAAGTCACCGGGAACTTCCTTACACTTGGGTAGGTACAGGAAGAGAACATCCACAGATGACAACTGGAGTAAAGGCAGCAAGGGCATGACTTCAGGAAAACTAAGAAAAAGCAGATTCAGAGAAGGAAAGATCCTATAAAGGAAACATGAAAAATCAAGAAATGTGAAGCTGGATTTTTGAAGATGGCTTACACCCCAACTCTTCTTAGAGGCCTTGGGAAAGTACTTCACCCTTTCCTAAGACAGCTTTGCTGTCTCTAAGAACTGGACAGCACTAAAATAAAAATACCACATATGCAGCCTTAACTAATTCTCTTTTACATATATAATCTTCAGTTAACTATATAATTTCTTAACAGACCAAACTCATCTAATGCATGTGACAGAGCAACTCCAGAGATGAATCAAGGCTGGGTAATGAAGAAGGCTCTGTAATTTGTTGCAAATAGCATTCATATGTCCAGTGAATGAGAAAAGACTACAGGTGATAAAAAAAGCAGCCCTGTGCACGTGCACAACTGTATTCTAACTTTATATTTACTTCAAGCTCCCGTGCATATTAAAGAAACAACTAAAGACAAACTTTGTAGAGATGATCACAGAGAGCATTTCTCTTGCTATTTGGATGCCAACATAGGCATTTTTGCTGCAATATGCAGCAGAACTAAGGGCTGTATTTGTAGCCAGTGAGACCATACGTAACATGTTATATATAGATTTGGCTAAGCTTTGTAACTGAGCCAAAGGCATTGTAAAATGGGCAGCCAGATTAAATGGACCATATAACCCTAATCTCAATTGTATCTCAGCTCTGGTTCTATGAAATGGAGATAATGCCACCCTGTCACTGCAAGATGACAGCAGAAATAAATTTACCCACATCTGTGAAGAGCTTAAATCCTAAACTGTGAATTTTCTTCCTGCCATGGTCAGGAAAGGAAAGTGAGTTATTTCAGGCTGTCCTGGTTGCTTCTTAGGCCTCCTACCCTACCAGAAATGTCTTTCTCTCGTGCTTCTTCAGGGTGGCCTCTTGGTGGAGATGGCTGTAGGCTAGAATTGTTGCAAGGAACTCCCTGGAGCAAGGATACCCATCACCATGTTCACTTGCAGTCTGCTATCCAAAAGCTACCTGAAAAAGGAAGACATCCCAGAAGGATTAAGGCCCACTTTCATGCCTCTGTATGATGTTCTATGTCTGAGCAGAAGCATCTTTGTAGGCCAAGAACAGACCACTGCTCTCCACAGACAGTGACATGCTCTGTGCCCTTTCCCTGTACTAATAAGGGAAAGCCCATTACAGCTATGGCTTGACTAAGTTCATTTGGCATTGCGAACTTTGCCCTGTTGGCTAAACAGTACTGTTCAAACAGTTACGCCATTTTTTTCCTCAGGTTTTAGACACAAATTACTGATTACAACTCTACTCATATCCACAACACAGTTACAACAACTCATCTATTTCCATCAGGCTTCATTTCATACAGTTTAAATTCCCCCTATTGAAATAAAGTGTGCTATGGATCTGGAAGCATGGCTCTTCTATCTCTTCATCCACTCAGGGTGCCAGCTGGAGCTGAGCATGCACCGTTTTAAAACAGGAAAAGAATTGTGTCCTCAACTGCTCCTGTGTTGCCAGCCAGCACAGCACAAACTCTTTCTGCCTCACTGCATCCAATCTCCCACCTGGAGAGGTGCACCATGTCATAGGAGAAGCTCTGTTCTTCAACTGAAAGGATTTTCATATGTTTCAATGAACTGTGATTACATATGGAAGTCTTCAGTATTAAGTTATTCCTAGGAAATTATAAATTACTAAAGCTTTACCTCTCACCATATCACAGCATTGTTTTCATTAGCTAGGCACAGCAATACAGAGACCTGTGTATGGAGGAAGAATTAATGGTGCCAAATCCAGGCTTTTTTTCTGTCAGGACTTCCATGGCCTGTGACTGTGCAGGGCTGAGAAAGAAGACAAGGGGGTCTGTGGGCTGGTGGGGGGCACACCGCACAGCCAAGAGACTGCCTTGCAAGGTCCACTCAAAGCAATGTAAGGGAAATGCTGACCTATGGTCTGGGGGTCCCATGGCTTGAGGGTAACCTAGAGACAGCTTTTGCTGACAATGGAGACATATCCACTGACTTGACTGTGAGCCACATGCCTAGAAGTCTCACTGCATGAAACCTATGCCAGTACTTACATTTACAATCTCTAGGAACTCCCCTAATTTCTGCATTTCTCTTACTCATGCATTCTTATACTCATGCATTTTTTCCTTTCTTTACACAGATGTGCTGTTCTGCTTTACTCCTTCCATAGTCCACTATGTCCAACTAGGAGTTGACTAAGGTCAACTGGCCACTCTTCAGTCTTCATGTGCCCCATTATCCACTTCACTTATATGTGGATGAAAGAGGGAGAACAGGATCAGAAAGATCTACCTCCAGCAGCTGAAAGGAAGCTGAATGTGGGACCTCTTCTCTCACATCTTAATGAAGATGCAAGCAATGCCAATGGCATTCAAAATATGTGAAGGGCTGGAAAGACTTGGAGCAGTACAAGAAAGATACTGAGGTGCCAGAGTGGGTCGAGAGAAGGGCAACAAAGCTGGTGAAGGGTCTGGAGCACAAGTCTGATGAGGAACAAGTGAGGGAATTGGGGTTTGTTCATCCTGGAGAACAGAAGGCTCAGGGGTGACCTTATTGCTCTCTACAACTACTTAGAAGTGAGGTGGCAATCAGTTCTTTTCTCCCAAGTAACAAGTGTCAGGACAGGAAGGAAGGGCCTCAAGCTGAGCTAGGGAAGGTTTAGACAGGATATTAGGAAAAAATTCTTCACAGACAGTGATCAGGCATTGGAATGGGCTGCCCAGGGCAGAGCTGGAGTCACCATCCCTGGAAGTGTGCAAAACCCATGTAGATGAGGCCCTCATACGGTTTACTGAAGGCCTTGGAAGACCTGGGGTAATGGTTGGACTTGATGATATTAAAGGTCTTTTCCAATATAGTTGATTCTATGATTCTAAGAAGTGAATTCCAGAAAGGGTGGTGCAAAGACAAGAGGAAGCAGAGCATCTTCCAGCCTCTCCTAAAGCAATCTCTTCTCATGGGTGGCTTGCAGAAGCATTTGAGTATGACATTTATCAATACATAAACATGCAGCCAAGGCAACCCAAATATGATTTCCTTAGCAGAAGTACTTTGTAGAAATGGTGCCTAAATAAAGGCTATGGGATTTCACCTGAATATAACAGATACCAAGAAAAAGAAACATCACCGCAGGCAATAATACAACCCAAACTGCCGAAACTGGGTGTTCCAGCATCTTTGCTACTCTTCCCCATATCTTTTCCAGATTCACCATATCCTAGAGATGAGGGACATAAACCACACACAGTGTTGGTGATGTGGACTGTGAAAGAGGTGTACATGGTAGCAGGAGGCGTGGTTTACAAGTAGGAAAGGAACGGAGCTGAAGGCTCCTTTGTAAAACAGGATTCTTTGCCTATTTCTGCTGCAAACATTTTATACAGCCCTGGTATTATCATTTACAGTAAGCTTTTCACAACTGATCACTTACTTTTACATGACACATTTTCTGAGTATTTAATGTGAGAACTAAAGCCAGATCCTCATCAGTGTTTAATTCTAACAAGTGCCTCCTGGTTGGGCTGTGCACACGGAGGCTATAAACAGTACTCTGAAAAAACAATCTCTCCATGTCTCAAGACAGACACTCAAAATGGATAGCTACTGTTGACAGTTTTGGTTTTAATCTTTGTACATCTATGCTAAGGCGAACATGGCCTAAAAATGCCCATTTTGGAAACAAACAGTTCTTTATTCATTGCATGCTCTGAACAACACACCCCAAAGATGGCATAGGGCCACAATAAATGGGGATAACAAAAAGAAATAATAATCATTCACTCACTGAATGCAGCAGAGGGCCTGTAGAAAATTTAATAAAGGGCCTTATAAGGCTGTATTACAATGCCCTAGCTTAGAACTGTACAGGTGGCCCTAAAGCCCAATCTGTCAGAGCCTGTCCTGGCAACTCATGCCCTCTTTAGATGCACAGATTATATATGTTAAATATCAACAAATGAACAGTGGGAGGGAGCTCTTTTGTGAACAGTCTGAAACACTCACTTTGTTCTTTTTCCTGGCTGAGGGCATGCAGTAATCATGGTGCAGCCTCGTGTTTGGAATCCTCTTGGTGCCCAAGCCCTAGAGCATGACCCACTGATTAGCAGGCTATGTCAGCCGCTCCAGCCAGCTGTGCAGGAGCAGCACAGCTCCTGCAGCTGGGAGTCAAACAGGTACTGAGGAAAAATACTCCCTGCACTTGGTTAATACCTGTCATTGCTTCTGGTTTAAATAAACATTGAAAAATACACACAGAATGCAACACTATAGCTCAAATCCTACCCATGCTGGATAGGATTTAATAGCTGGCTGGGCTGAAGTCAGGAACATCCACCTGGTAAAATATCACCTCTGCTCTTTATTTGTGTTTGTGCATGCATGTTTACCTCTCTGCCTGCCTTTCTCTCCTGCCTGAGACTTTGTTCATTTAACTGGCTATTTTGTTTTTTTTTTTTTGTTCCAGCTTCTGGGAAGTTCTTTTAAACTCTGTGCTGATATCTGTTTCACTTACAGGATCTTTTCCCTCAGGATACAGAATAATAGTTTGATTGGTGACACTGTGAGCCCTCAGGTACCAAAAGTTCACTGCATGTTTTTTTTTCCTCTAACTTGGAATATTGTCTGTGACAGGTAGAGGTATAGAATATATTCAGGCTATAAGAAAAAGGCTTTGTAGGTGAGCATTTTCAAGCAACTCAGGTCTTTCTGTAACATCTCAGACTGTCAACCATGCCATCACTTGTCAATGAGACAGATGCCCCAACCTTGAAAGTGATGAACACAAAGGAAATAAAAGCATCTAGGCAAATAACAAATAAGCTATCCACACATATCCAACCTCAAGGAAAATACATACTAACTTACATTATGTTTGCAGATAAAATAAGATTCACTGAATGCTAATTTTTCTCATCAGAGTATCAGAGAGCACAGAGGCAATGCTAGAAATGGCAACAACCCTTGCGTCTAAGTCTACTTCTCTCACAGACAGAATCCTCTTAAAATTAATGGAAATGTAAATATAAAACATTCACTCCAATAAAAGTCTCCCAAGATAAAGCCTAAGTATCATGATTAGTATGGAAAATGCTTCATAAATCCTACCTCCAGTAATCTCTGGTAGCATAAAGGATTCATCTCATTATGACTTTCTAACAGAGCCTTGTTAATTCTCACTTCACTAATCTGCGACCTTGAAAACTCCCCCTCTGCATTTCAGTAAAGTGTTGACAGCTGATTGGAACAGGGAGGTATTCCAGCAAGGGCTACAGGTGACAGGCTATATTCCAAAACACACACTAGTTTTATATAAAATACTGTGCCTGACTACATTAAATAACAACAGTTTCATAAATTATTGCCCAGCATTTTTATTTTAGCATTTTAAATTAAATATCATAATCCATCTTTTGCAAGGCTGCTCCCACTCAATTAAAGAAATAAAAGGGGTTCTGCACTATGAGTATTTATCCTGACATATTTCTGAGATGAAGTATCTGGTTTTGGAACTAGTTCCCACTGGCTGTAAGCTTCTCGAACTACTAACAAGACAATCTTGAAGTGCATACACACATGTATATTAAATATATATATATATAGACACACACATTAGTACAGACTTGTAGGTGTACATCTCCTGGTACTACTAATCTGGCTGCATGGTTTACTGAAGATTTACACAAACATAACTCTGTTTATAAAGTAGTTTGGGTAAGAAGGCACAATAATAGAACATGAAAAATTCTGCCTGATTTTGCTCAGGCTTGAGAGCTGGCTTTGCCTCTACTGCCCTTAAGTGTATTTTGAAAAACATTTAAAACCCCTCTAATTGTAAATATACCTTAAAAAATCATCTTGGAGTTTGGGTTTTTTTTTTCAATACTAGGGAGACAGCAACTCACACAGTTTCTTACCAAAAAGGGACTACTGATCAGAATTAAGATCTCAGTTGTTAATCACTACACTACCGTAGACATGTATCCAGAGGATAAAAACATTTGGTTACCATTATGCAACAATCACCACTATCAAAGTTTTATTAAATTACACTGTATTACTGTCTGTGAAATGCAGTAAAATTTTGATGCAAAATGGGTTTGTGCAGATGACATCATCGTGTTCTACATTTAATTCTCTTTTCTTATTAATTTTACATCATCTCTAGTGACAGCACTATTCCATTACTGGAAAGTATAGCTATATTTTATCTGTATACCCCTCCAAAAGGGTTCAAATCAAGATAAATTTCAGAATGTCCTCCTTTATACTCCTCCCTGCATGGTTTACCAGTGACCATATTGACACATGGGGTACCAGTATGCCTGACTGCCTCTGAGATCTTACACAAAGGCGAGAAGAGCAGACCACAGGGGCACCTTGGAGCCATGGAAAGTACTTAGCAAAGCTGGAAGTAGTGTTCTGCCATTTAAAACTGCTTTGTGCTGGCTTTCTGTGCACCACTCTCAGAGAAAACACCCCTCATACCCCCAGGCTCCTTCTATCCATCTCATCTGCACTCCCATGTGGAGAAGCCACCGTTACCTCTCCCTAATCCTCAGCAGCCATGCCCTTATTAGTGGGGTGTCTATGGGGAAAGCAAGGTAAGGGCAGAAAGGCAAGAATTTATTTCATCTTTCAAAACAGTGGTGTATTTGAGATACCAAGTGGCACCACTGGCCTGTAGTAGGAACAAGAGCTTCAGGTGCAGAAGCACTGAAGCTGTCCAGCCAGCGGGAGGAAGCACATTATACTGTATAACTGAACCCTTGCACAGGGAAGCCACCGTTATAAAAGTAGGGAAACAAAACTGAGTCATTTTTCTCCTTGATATGGGCTCTGCAGGGTGTCATGTTTTAGCTCCTGCCTATCCCATGCACTGAGAGCCCATTTAAAAAATACATTAAGTTTGGACATTAGATGTGCATTTTCTCCTCCCTTTATTTGATACTAATTTTTGTAAGTTATGAACAAGTGGTCTGTCAAGTTCTTTCCCTCATCACACACGAGAGCTCTGCTCAGCTCTGAGGTGCAGAAGCAAAAAGCGTCCATTAATCTAACCATTATTTCTCACTTTAATAGCACAGAAGAGCAAAGTACCTTCTGCCTTCAAAGATGAAATTTCTTGAGCACCCATCACGATTTATTACAATCCAAGTTACAAACCTTTGAAAGTCACAGAAGACTCAGCGTACTTTAATTATGGTTTACTTCTCAGCCCATTTAAAAACATATATGCCAATATTTTATTTCCCTGGAAGCTTTTTACATGATATTAGGCAGTCTGACAAAACTTTAAGATATTCTAAAAGAAGAAAAATGAAAAGGCAACCAATCTTTATTTTAGAAATTAAAAGATAAGATAGAAAATGAACATACCAACAGCCATCATGTAATCCCAGCGGTCTATGAGGCACATATTGAAGATCAGGTAGTCAGATGTTTGCCCTTGGCCAATGAGTGGAATGTTTCTCTCCAAATTTTGGGTTACTGCAGAAGTCCAGCCAACGAGAAACCAAAAGACTACCAGGAGAATAACAGCCAGCATCCTCATCACTCGCCCACCTGTCATGTATGGAATACGCTGAGCAGTTCGGGAAAGGAATACCTTCAAAACCCTGAAAAATTCAGACAGAGAGTTAAGATGAGCACTAGCTGTGTTGCAGGAACTGGATTTTCATTTTAGTTCACTATCAGATCATTTAAAAAAAAATCAACATTCTTTCCCCTGACAGTGTGTACAAGAGTGAAATGTGAAACATCATTACTTTCATATTCATCGTATTTAAATGGAACTGACTGCTGCACTGAGAGTGCTACACAGCAATAATAGAAAGTATTAGCTATGCTTATATTAGAGATGCACATTCACATGCTGTGCTGTCAAGCTGTTTTGTACCTTTCAGCTCCCAGTGGAAGACTTCTGTCTTTGGAAAAGGGAAGGTCATTTCCATAAAACAGCAATCATGTGTGTGAGATTTCATTTTGTTTTGATGCTGTTTGTCTGCTAATCCCCAATCATGCTATTTCCAGAGAAAAAAAAAATAACACTTCTAGGATATACTTCCCATTGGGTTTGATGCTTCTGAGACAATACTCCTTGTAGAAATGACTGTGGAAGGCATTTTGCTCATTATGTGGTTTCTGACTTGTTTATGGACAAAGCTTGCCGAGCTGGGACAGAACCATCGAAAGAAAAGCCACATCATACATTAGACACACACCATGTAACAGCCACTGAACACACAACACTCAATTTAAAAATATTTGCACTTACTATTAGAATAGGTTTACTCCCACCAACAGTGGGAGTTCACTGTTCAAGGAAACATCACCTCTATTTTCTACTCATCACCACCTGCTAAAGCAGAAAAAGGTCCTGCTCGGAGTATGAGTGCAACCAAAATTTGACAAAACAGCCTCGGGAAGAGCAAGTAGTTTGACTCTTCATGTAGCACAGAGCATCTCTTTGTGTTGCCCACAGCATGGAATTCAGAAGCATCTAACCTCTTCCTAGTGTTTTCCTATGAGAAAAGGAGGCTGCAGGGGCTGCCCCTGCCTTGCTCCTGCCTCGACCTGGCCAAGCAAACAGGGCTGGGCAGTGAGGAAACGCTATCAGAACCAGATGGGCCAATGTTTAAATGCTGAGATTAGGATGAGGAGCCTTTTAAAGTGTAAGAGGTAAGCTGCTTCAGTGATTTTGTCCTCAAAACCATGGTGGTTCCTGACTCTTGAGCATGAGTATGTACAGTGAACACTCTTGATATGCATGAAGTGACAAATTATTACTGAGGTTTACGGAACTTGAACTTTTTCAGAAAGCTGGGCTTTTAAATGCCCTTGTCAGCTCCCAAGCCTTTTCAGTGTACCAAGCACCAAGCCATCTCCCAAGCTGCCCCATGTCCAGGCTTGGCTTTTCAGCAAAAAATTAGTATGACTCCAGGTTAATATTTATGCTTATATTTGCCTAAGAGAAGGCAGAAGCAACTGGCGTTGCCTCTCAAACAAATAATAGAACAGTGTCTTTTAAGGCAGAAGCACAAAAGCTTTTCCACATCCATAAAAATGAATCATCGTTTGACTACAAACACAGCCTTCACAGTGTGCATTAGGTGAAGTCAGAGATCTGAATATGTTCAACATTATTCAACTGTTTCCCTCCCAACAGTTAACCCGCAGGGGGTCACAGTTTTTGATCTTTCCATGTTTGATAGATATTCTGCTCTCCCTTTACAGATGCTAAGTGTTTCATGTTGGAAGCAGCTTCCCAAAGACTTCAGGTAGGATAGACAGAAAACTCCACAGCGGCAAGGCAGGCTACTTCCCTCTACATTGCTTAGTCACAGCACTACAGTTCCAGGGCAGCACTGGTAAACCCTAATTTTATTGGTAAAAATCAGTAAGCGAGGGCTTTCTTCCTCCTTGTTGTAAATGCCAATCAATATTTAGCTTCTCTGCAGAGAAGAAAAAGGTATTCCTTTTGTAGTGAACTGGAAAACACCATCTTTTCACAGGTACAGTTTGCCACTTGAGAAAAATTTCATTTTACATGTTTCTGAAGGTTTAAGAGTTAGCAAAATTATACAAATCAACTCGGAACTACCAGAAACATTTATTTTCTTTGTGTTTTGGCTCTTCAAAGTCAATTCTTGGTGATTCTTCTGAAAGCCAAGATGTGAGCCTTTTCTGGACGTAACAAGGCAGGACCCACTACATTTTTTCCAGTACCAGCTCATTAACTGCTAAGTATGAGACAGCTTTCTAAGGCAGATGGGTGGGCTGCTGCTGCGTTATTGATCTGAGCAGAGTGAAACAAGTAACATCTTGGAGTACCGCAGTCAAACCCCCTCCAATTTAGATCATGTTTCTTTTTTCCTCTTCTTTTCACCGATACAAGCATCCACCACCATTTCTACCTTGGACATGTAGGCCTACATGTAACCCAACCTTGTTTTCCCCAAATTCTTTTTCTGAGAAGCTGTAAGGAAAGCTGAGTTGGATTTGTAGTGTTGGCAATCTCCTTTCCAGAGGCTGTGGCATAAAAGTACTCTACCAGAACACAAGCTCCAGAGTCACAATTCCTTCATCTTCCTGTTATCATCTCAACACCAGCTGATGCGCTCCACTTCCTCTCATGTCCTGTGTATTATTGAACATGTGTGAAAGCAGAGACAAGTGCTGAGGAGCTTCCCCTCCCAGAAGCAGCCCTATTCACCAGCCTGGAGGGTCATTTGCCTTCCAATATCTCTGACTCATATGCTATTGAAGTTCACCATAAAAAAGTTGAATCACTGCAATATTTGATCAAAATGCCTCTGCAAACACGTACTGTCTGATGACTAATACTCTGCATCAGAAAACTGGGGATTTCTCCATTCAAATAACTGTCCTGACTTCTGGGTAGATAATGCTCAGCCCTCTTTTTCTCCACTGTTTTATATCTACATATTGGATTGAACTAGCTGTTCAACAAATGAGAGAGATTTCTCACAGGGAGGTAAGAAGTGGAGCTAGTGGGATGGATGTACATTAGGAAAATAAATATACCCAGGGTTGTCCCTGGCTTCGATACCTACCAGCATAGAAGAGTAAGCATCCATACTATTACCCTCCAGCACAAGGCAGCTGCATGCCTATGACATCTTCTGAACCACACTGGGAAACAGTTTGGAAGCATTCAGCTTACCACAGACCAAGGGCAAGCCAGGGACCACTAAAACAATTCAGCAGGACAGAAGATGGAGTTCCAGCACCAACTAATGTTTTCTGATGCTGCTTAATTTATTAACACAGATATAGCCCTGGATTCAAATCCCTGAGCAAGTTAGTGTTTCATTATGTCAATGTCAACTGGAAAGACTCCTCTTCCTGTTCTGTCTATCCCCAAAATGCCTGGTAGTGCCAGGTAATGCTCCGCTAGAAGCTTAGGGCATTGTTTGAGATATAGGGACTCTGATCTAAAGCAGAAGAAGAAAGTCAACCAACTTTCTCAGCATCTTCTAACTCTCCTCCCAGCTAAAACCATTCAGCATATGCAATCCACTCTTACAGGCTACTACTGGATAACCAATCATTTCATTTTGGCTCTGTTTACAGGCAGATCAGACAGAACACTGCAATGTGCCCTACCTGCTTTGCTGGAAGACATAGCTGCCTTCAAGGCAAAGCTTTGACCTACAGACAGCAACTGGCAGCATTAAGGCTGATAGGAAACACCCATCCTTTCTACAGAGTAAACAAAAGGCACAGTTCAGGCTGAATGAACTGCCTGGAGACCACTGCAGGTTAACTCCCAACTCTGCTGGCTGCATTGCCAAGTCTGGGGAGACCAAGCTATAGGGTCTGAAGGTTTATCTGGTATGCCTGGCTCCATATATATGAACAAGGGGTGGGACTGGTCGCAAGCATAGAGCTGAGAGACAAGTGAAGCCCAGCAGCTGGGGAGAGAAGTCATGCTGCAAGTGAATCTGAGGCACAGGGACAGAGCATGCTGGTTCACAGGACTGGCTGGGAGCACCCACTTGGAATCAGCAAGCAAAGCACGTGGCTGCTGCTGTAGAAGTTAAATCCTGAGATGCAGTGTGTAATCTTAGAAAATAAATAAAATCATACTAAATTTTCATGTCATATCAATAATCTGCCCTGCGGACAGAAAACATGGCCCCCGAACTATCAGCTGACTGCATAAGTGGCAGGAACAACAGGTGAAGGATCCTGTTTTGACAGCAATGACCTGGCACAATTTGTTTATTTTTTATTTCTAGCATCTGTCATTTTGTGGACCTACTGAGTCATCCTGTCAAACTGTTCTGTTCCAGGCTGATGATTTTTATTGTGATACGAAAGCTACACCACAAAGATAACAGGTCAAGCTCTTATGAAGGATGTTGCCCTCCTGCGGTGCATGGATTATGTCTTATGTGCTTTTTCTGGACTAACAGTGAACATGCCGCTAGTTACTTTCAGTCTGTAAACTGATGTGAAATTACCAAAAGTGAAAAAGTACTGATGGCACATGTACGTATGGCACTATGTCAATACACGAGAGCCTACACTTGACTTGACACACAGGCACACACACATGCACAAATAATGAGTGCAGGTTTTATTTCCACATCAGAAAAGATGACTGAAGGAAGAACATCAACACTTAAGGCCCAAGGCCTTATAAACTATAGTTAGATGCACTCATACCACCAGTTACTGTCTCTCAGCTGGGAAGGATAAAACCCAACTGAGAAAACTGAACAGCTTTCTAAACCATATCACAGCTGAAAGTCTCCAAATCAGTCATCATCTACTTCCCAAGTGATTTCTCAAGACCTCAGCACAGAACAGACTTGAAGTCCGGCACTGAAGAAGACACTGAAACTGGGGTGATCCTTCACTTTAGTGTGCCTGATAATCTCGAATCTGAGCAAACCTGGGCCAAGAGCTGTGCCATGTCAACAGCACAAAAACAGCATGACAAGACCTATATCATATGCATCATGTCCTTCCTGTCCAGCAAAAAAGTACAACTAGAAAAAGAACTTCTGGCAATTATTTGGGTGTATGAATACATCTAAGAGTCCCCATCCTGAGTGTTGACAGGGAACTTGGACACATATCACTGATAGCCATCAAAATATCTCAACTCTACTTGCAATAAATCAAAGTATAGATAATAGACTATCTCCCATATTTTTCATTTCAGGAGATACTTTGTATAGCAAATACACTGTCAAGAAGACCACTGCCATGAAAGGTAACAAATTCTTAGATGCACTGACTAACCCTTCCAAATGCACTGGATTTTGTTATGGGCAACAGAGCACAAACTGACTGAAGGCTAGCCTGCACAGTGAGACTTCATCTTCCTTATATCTTCCATAGAGTTTTAAAGTGATTTCTTATTGTAGAAAAATAAGTTAATACAAATTTATCAGATGTATGGCTAGAAAAGCAAGCTGTAAAGAGGAGTTACAAAATGCATTTTACCTCAGTGCCTGGTAAAAACTACTATTAACAAGCAAAAACATATGGGTTGTGACTTGATGCTAACCTACTTTGTAGTTTCCTAGATTAGTTTTAATAAGACATATATAAGGGTAATTCTACAGTGCTTAAATGAAGATTCCCTTCTGGATCAATGTATAGGAGATAAACTGTGCTGCTGCAATTTCCAAGAGGTTGAGCAGACTGAGGAAGGTAGGAGGGAAATCATACGCTGTTCAAGGGAAGGTTATGGGGCTTGGGAGGCAACAGGAATCCAATAGATTTCCCACTGCAATCTGAACCACTCACTCATTCCCATGTGATCAGCACTGGACTCTCAGCCTCATGCATATTTAATAACATAGAAAGAGCCTAAAAATATGACCTGCTTTGATGAAAGTGTATTGATTTGAAGTAGCTTTTGTCTGTCAATCTGTAGTTAAGCCTGGAATAAGCAAACAAAATTATTTGTTATTTCTTTCAATGCAGCCCAGATTCTCATATTTTTCATGCTATTCTATGCTTTATTTTCTTCTTTCACCTTCAAGACTGGTCTCACTTGAGAAACTCTCAATTTCCCAGTGGACTATAGATCAAAAAGCTTTCTCTGTCTGCAGCCAGTTCCAAGGACCATAGCTGGAATCTTTTGACAGACCAACTGTGAGGTCTGCTTTTCCCCAGTGCCTCGTCTCTCCCCAGCTCACTGCCTTGCTGCCCACAACTGTTCCGGCCGCCTTCTAGCTCCCATTGCAGGAGACACTGAAACTGTGTGTGTTGTCTTTTGCAATGCTTTTGTTTATATTACCGTATCACCTAGGTAAGTCTCATCAGAAATGGCCGTTCTTCAACTTGATTTGCCCATCCTGGATGTGTGCTGAGGGATGTACTGAGCACTGAGCAGCTGAGAGGTAAGAAGGCTCAACAAGGGGACTTGCCATGTCACGTAACTAGGTTTCAGTGATGCAGACCAAGTCTCCTTATTTATGAAATCCTCATCTGCTTTGTGCTAATTATCTCTTCTAATAAACCACTTACTGCACTAATACCCCCATGAATCCTGCTGAGATTAGCAGAACCACAGAGCAGTCAGCAAAACATCTGACCATCGAACCCTGACCAGACAGAGCTGTCACAGAGCATACCATGACTATACAAACCATTAAATAAAAAGCCCATCAATCTGTCCCCAGACAACTAGCAGTGACATGTCTCCTGTTTGTCAACTATTCAAGGTTAAAGCTACATCACACAGTTACTTTGCTGTCACCAAAATCAAGAACTCACAGACACAGAATCCTGGGTGAGATGCCTAGAATTCTGAAAATCCCAGGTCCTTGGGACAGGACAAAGACATCTCTTTATGGGTCTGCTACAAAATGGCTAACATAGCCAATTCAGTAATTTCTTCCTGATAGATATGTTTAAATAACTACAGCCCTCACTAAAAACGAGGTTAGCTCCTCAGACATTATACTCCATAAGCAAACCAATTTTGTTGAGCTCTTTTCTTCATTCAAATTTGAGGCAGTTTTGTGGCAGAAATCTTAATTCATAGATCCTGACGACTCCTGCCACTAGCAGTGTAGACTGAAGACTGTAAGTCCTTCAGCCGATACAAGCTTTGGCTAAGCTAATTATTTGCTTCTTAAAAATCATCAGGTGGTTACTAACTTTCTGCAAATCTAAAGCCATTCAGTTCTTTATCCTCATCAAATACTTTGACAACAGGCAGTCCAAAGGATCTCAAGGTCATTATTTCTCAGGCATTCATTACAAAATTTTCTTCACGAAGCACTGTGGAGTTGACCGTGAAAGAGCCAACTCCCCTCCTGATCCCAGCTTACAGTTTTTCATTTAACAAAGGCTGATGAGTAAAACCAGCTGGGATGACACAAATTCCCCTCATTGTTAGTGCTGCTCCATACAGACACCCTCTCCTACTGGAAACATTCACTGACAATTTCAATAACCTTTTAAACGTCAGAGACATTTTCTAGTGATCATCAATAAGGTAGACCATCAAAACTATACGCCAAATCTTGTATTTTTGTTCTTAAAACAGTCTCACACTACAGATGGCAAGTATTGACATGGATAAAGCCCAGATCCAGGCCAAAGTATATTTGAGAGTGGCTACATATCTTGATACAGAAAGATTTTCTTTCCTTTCTTCTCCTCCTTAGTTCCCTGGCACACATTGTTCTTCTGGTCAGAGAATAACAAGCCCCGTTTAAAAAGACAGTACCTTTTTAGCATTTTTAATGTGGCCAAAAAAAACCAAAATATCTCCTTCCTTTTAAGCCAAAGACAGCAGATATTCTGAGCTGTTTCCATGATATGAAGAGCTGCAACTTTAAGAAAAACAATGCATTTGACATTTTCAACAGGATTGTAAGAATTAGTAATCCATAACAGCTGTGCTACATGTTTCACCACTTTTATAGATTTATTAGGTTAATTTATTTAGGTACTATACAAGAAGAATGCAAAGGTTTTCTCTAGATCAAAAAGCAGTGAACAATAATTTAGTAAGCTTGAGTGAATTACAATTCATTCTGCTAGCAGTTTTTTATTGTGAGGACTGAACTATATATTCATAGCATATTTACAGATCACTATACTTTGCTTTTTGAGAAATGCACTAAACAGTAGTCAGCAACTGAAGGAAAACAGCATAATTTCACAGATAAATGTCTTCATGTTCAGAATGGATGCTTTATTGGTTTCCCCTTTGTATCCCATTACATATGTGGCTAATACAATATTGTATCTTTTAGTTCATACGCGTTACATTGCAGATTGAACAAGATAAAAAGATTTCAATAAAAATATCTGATTTACTTTTTCATATCTCTAATTACACAGCAAGTTTCTATGCTAAAGCAGCATAAAATGAAATGTGCTGTTATCTATTCTGTCTTACTAGCTGTCTTAACAACACTAAAACCTATTAATTTTGCCCTTACAACAGTATCATGCAATTCTGCTACGGCGTTTTCTGGAGCACGATCTGAGATCCTACAGCTCGTAGTCCAGATGTAGCTCTTCACCCAGGCTGGGCAGTTACTAGCTGACATCCCTGGGACCCCATTAATGCACAGACCAGTACAGGTGTGTTTGCATGGTCTCCATGGCCCCAGCAACAAGAAGGCTCCCCATCCCTGCTCTAAAGCAACAAACCTGTTGATTTACAAGACCTAATCTCAGAGTTTGAGTTTGGTTTTGTCATCACAGAAGCCTCAGTGACCAAATGATTTCTCTGAATACTCCACTTTTAAGAGATGAAGAGAAGAGCAAAACTCACGTTATCGTAGGTGTCAAACTGTGTTTTCCTTACACAGTTTCTCATGCTGGTGAGATTTTCCCAAGGATCTTCAAACTCCATGTGACATCATGTATTAGACATATTCGTAAGATACTAAAGATAAAATTCTTTAAGAAATGATGGAGTCAGTAGACTTCTTCAACAGAAGTGATATTGCCCTGTCTGTCAGGGACTGATGAGCAAGCTCAGGAAGAGACAGATCTGGGAGGCAGCAGTGTGTGGCAGTAGGAGACCTGGATCAGATTGAGGAACATGGAAACAAAATTCCCAAGAAACAGAGAAGACTCTGGAGACCTTAAGGCAATTTCAAAATTCATTAAGCTGGATCAAATCAAGACCTGCCCTGCAATGGCATCACACACAAGTGAAGAACTGGGCACAAACGCTGCTATTTCTGGACTGATATGGTCATTTCTTTTTTTTCTCATTAAAAGAATCAGTCACTTTGACCAGTCAAATGGATGCCTAATTTTCTGAGTTTTGTCTTTGCCTTTTTGGAGGATGTTCCTGCAGGAGAAGGTAGACACAGCTCAAAGTTGTTGCTGACTATGGGTCTTGCTGCATTGTCAGAGGACACTTGAGAGAAGTGTTTTTCAAAATAAACTGTTTTAAATCTATTGCCTTGAAAAAATTCCAGTGAACAGAAAGAGACCAGAAGAAGTTCTGTATCTGTGGAGTGCTCACGAAAGCACTATGCATAAAGGCTTTTGGCACAAAAGTATCTCCTCACAAATTGACTTGCAAGCACTTGTTTCATTTTCTGCTGTGAAATGACGTTCCTACACAGTACTTTAAAATGAAAATCCATTATTAAAGATGCAGGAAGCAAATATCAGCAATTGAAGGGACAGGAACCTCTCCCATCTTTATAAAATGTAATGCATCACCATTTTTATCCCTCCTATTTCTTCAATATCTTTTGGAATGTGTTTTTTTCCCTGGCTCTTTTCTTCTGTCAGAATGTTTCAATGCTGGAAGTTACTGTGAACTGGTTACGAGAGGTTCATACAGCTGTCTTCATATCAAATTCTAGAAGCATGCGCACTTTACATATTCAAAAAAAGCCACATAAATTTTTACATTTTTAAGTTACATACTGCTCCCAATCTTATCACTTCATTGCTAATCATACGCAGAGATGGAAATTTTATTAAAAAACTAAACCAAAACAAAAATCCTGTATTTCAGCTAACACTCATGAAAGTCACATACTGGAATTTTCCAAAATTCTTGCTTTTCCTTCAAATTAATACAGTTAATATGTGGAAAAAAATCTCTTCTTCTACTAGTCCATATAAATGAAACATGCAGAGTTCTTACATAACAGCCCTCAAAGTTATCTATCTTGTTCTAACAAAATAAGAGTTAAGTAACCATGAACAAGAACAATCCAAATCTGTATTTCTTCTCAACTATGAGGACACTGAGGAGGAGGATACATTGAAAGGTCCAGTCTTTGACATGTTCTGCTCTCATTTACGCGTATTCATTACCATGCCAGATAATTAAACAGCACAGATGCCATGGAAAGAACTTCTCTTACTATTTTATTTCATTAAGCTGTAAGAAAGAGTAATCACACCCACTAGGCACAATCCTCCTCCCAAATCCATAATGCAGACTCCTGTACTTCAGCAGAGCTCAAGAAGAGGTACTGGGTTGTCAACACCTTTATTGTATTATGCAAAGCTGACAGGAGTTAATGAAATAAGGTACAAAAAGCTGCAGAGAGACACAACTGTAATATGTAGTTCTAATATTTGTTGAGGGGTTTGTGCCCATTTTAATAAAATAAATGTTAAACACTTTATATGTGATTGACAGGCAGCAGTGTTTTATATCACCCCTTTTGAAGAAGCAGCTCTTTATCAGCATTGTGCTCTCCTTCCACTTGTAGAATGAATATTAACTTTATCTTGTGGTTGTGCATACAGGTATCACGGCTAAGACCTTCATGTGTATTTGAAAGGAAAGTTTATTCTTCAGCTTGTCTGCAAAAGATAAGATTCAAACCACTCTTACAACAGATAAAATCAGGAACATTTCCACGTGTCATGACAATCAGCAGTGTTACCACCAATAGAAATTGAGACCATGAACAATGCCAACTTCTTTGGATTAAAGTTCTGTGTGATAAAATTTTGTTATTATTAAGAATATTCCTCTGCAAATGTGCACCTGGAGTAGACTACACTGAAGGGAATTAAAATCCTGGCAACAGTATTAAAGCTCATTGGGCATCTGCAGAGTTTTTGTGTCTTTGGTTGATTCATTCACAGAATGCCAGAATAGCCAAGACTGGAAGGGAGAAATTAAGAAATTGCCTAATCCAACTCTCCTGATCCAAGATGGATCAACAAGAACAGGTTACTCAGGACCTTGTACAGCTGGGCTTTGAGTTATTGGTCTACATTATGCATCTCATACAGTGGGGAAAGGAAGAGATCAGTTGCTGGATCAGGGACCCTCTCGTAGAACAAAAAGCCCAATGTGCAAGTTAAATACCAAAGGCTACCACTGAAGCTTCATGTCTTACAGTGAAACTTCCAGGATCACAGGAGATACTTATGGTGCAGGACCAATATCACACATAAAAATGCCTCCACAGCATCAATACAGATGTGCAGATATAGCTACTAAAGGTTGCAGTACTACCCACAGACCTCCCTTGCTATGGTAGTCTTTTTATTTTAAATTTAAAAATCCTCCATTCTTAAAAGCAACAATGACAAAAACTATCATTGTTCAAGCTGCGTTCGTTATTTCAAACCCCTCTATCCCTCCGAACACAGATGATGCAGAGAACAAACAAGACATTACTTGGTAACCAAGCTGCTAGTCATGTAAATTCCCTGAGATATTGCCCAACTTATTTATGTTTCCTTTGTAGCATTCACTAAGAAGTTTAGGAAAAAAAAAAAAAAAAGAAAAGAATTCTACAATAAAAGTAAACAGACCAAAACAGAACTTTTCAGGCCCAATCTCACTCATACCCCAGTTTATCAGACACCTCTCCTCATGGATTAACAAGTAAAACAACGACCATGTAAGAAAACGAACATCAATATGTGCACTGCAGCTTTTCAGCTATAAAGCAGAAACCAAACTCAGGCCAGAGCAAAGTCAAATACAGAAGAATGCATCTCTTCTGTTTATAATATTACAGTAAAGGGACAAATAACTGGAAAAATCCAGCAACAAAAAAGCCCCAGCTGTATAAAATCAATGTCTGATAAACAGCTGAAGAGGGATGGATTCTTCTGCTCTGATTAGCCTCAGCTTGGCTCGTGCAAGCAGCACAGTACCCAGCAGTGCAGATCAGCCCTGCATGGATCTGGCATGCTACTGATTATTGTTACTGAAACAGATCAGTTATAATGATGCTCTGGAGGAGATAAATTGCCTTCTGTATGTTCTTCTTCCAATGTTTCACATAAAATACAACATACAATTAAAGGAAATCTAAAGAAATGTGTCCAGAATCACTCTATAGTGTCTGCAATATCTGGATAAAAGGCCTCCTTTCATAAGCTTCCATGTTCTATTGCCAGGTAAATGCCCATTCAACTATGTTTACTCTCAATATGTGTAAGCAAGTGTAGCAATCAGAAAAACCTGCTAATTAGGTTAGTTACAAGCTCTTCTGAGGAACCTACAGTTTCCTGGAAACTAGTTTCTGAATGTCTGTCTGATTTTAAACTTTGTGAAAATAATTAAAGTTGCATGTTTTGACAAATACTTGCTGTTCCCTCCCCTGCACTTCATAATGCCACACTGGTAGGAATCTGCCTCAATGGCTAGGGCTACCCCTGAAACGACAGCACTAACGGTGTCTTTAAAACTTACTGCTGATCACAACCTGAGTGCTCCATGGATGGTACAGGCACTTTAATAAAGACAGAATGGAAGGGTAAGTTGCTCTGTTTGTGAGCAGGCAGCTGGGATGCATGGAGCTCTGCCTTGGGACACCAGCTGAGGGCTTATCGTGACACTGTGATAGATGTCTGCTACAGATTGCCTGATCAGGAATACAGACTAGGTCCTGACATAGGCCTTCTTCAGACAACTGGTGGAAGCCTCATGCTTGGAGGTTCTGGTCCTCATGAGGGTTTTCAGCAACCTCCATAACTGCTGGAAGTGCAACACAGCAGGTCACATGCAGTCTGGGAAGTTTCTGAAACACACTGATGATAACTTCTTGATGTGAATGACTGAGGAACCAAGGAAAGGAAGCACTCTGATGGACCACATTCTTACAAAGAAGGAAGAACTGCTGGGGCTGTGAAGGTCAAGGACAACCCTGGCTGCAGTGACCATGAATGGTGGAGTTCAGGATCCTGGAAGAACGGAAAAATACTTTAAGCTCCTCCAAGCTCAGGAATGGATCTTACCAGTCTGCAGGAAATCAAGCAAAGGTGGCAGGGAGAGCACATGGATGAACAGGGAGCTCCTCATTAAACTCAGACATCAAAAGGAAGCATACAAGAAGTGGAAGAAGGACCCAGGTGACTCAGGAGGAATATAGAGACACTGAGCATACAGCAGTGGATTTAGGGAACCCACCTGGAGTTCATTTTGGTGAGGGCAGATTCAACTGGCAACAAGAAAGGCTTCTACGTGTGTAACAGAAGCAAAGAAATAAAAGTTTAGGGAAAATACAGGCCTGCATTTAGCAAGGTCACCAGCTCCTTGCTGAATGATGCAAGGACCTGGTGGCAAATGACACAAAAGGACTGAAATACTAAAGCCATCTTCACCTTAATCTGTACTAGTAGGACTCGTGTTCAGGAATCTCAGGTCCCCACGACCAGTAGGAAAGTCTAGAGCAAGGAAGATTTAACCTTGATGGAGAAGAATCAGGTCAGGGAACACTTAAGTGAACTCCATATACTTCAGTCCACGCATGAGTCATGACAAAATCTGTCCAATGTCATTGTGAGGCCATGTTCAATACTCTTTGAAAGGTCACAATGATCAGGGGAGGTTACTATTGACTGGAAGAAAGCTAATGTCACTCTGATCTTCAAGAAAGGCAAGGAGGAGGATTCCAGGAACTACAGGTTGGTCAAACTCATCTCAATCCTTGGGAATGTGACAAAAATATTCCTGGAAACCTTTTCCAAACACACGAAGGACAAGGTAACTGGGAGTAGTCAGTATGGATTTATGAAGATGAAATCATGCCTGACTGACCTGGTCTTCTGCAAAAAGATGACTGGCTTGCCGAGGGAAGAGCAGTGGATGATGTTTATCCTGACTCAGAAAGACTTTTCACACTGTTTTCTATAAAATCCTCGTAGAAAAGCTGATAAAATAGAGGTGAGATAAAGGACAGTGAGCTGGACTGAAAACTGGCTGAACTGCCTGGCTCAGAGGGTTGTGGACTAGCAGTAAAATGTTCAGTTGGAGGCGAGTCACTAGTTGTGTTCACCATGAGTCAATACTGGGGTCAACACTGTTTAACCTCTTCATTCACAACCTGGAAAATGGAGCAGAGTACACCCTCAAGAAGGTGTATGGAGATGGTATGGAACTAGGAGGAGTGGCTGAGAGACCAGACAGTTTTGCTACCATTCAGGGGGACCAAAACAGGCTGGAGAAATGAGCAAACAGGAATCTCAAAGTTCAGCAATGGAAAATGCCAAGTCCTGCAGGTGGGCAAGAATAGCCCTATTCAGCAGTACATGCTCGGGGCTGGCTCTATGGAAAGAGGCTTTGCAGAACACAACCTGGGGATAGTGCTGGACACCAAATTCACCATCAACCAGCAATATACCCTTGTGGTAAATGTGGCCAGCAGCTTCATCGCTGAGTATACCTGAGTACTCAGCCTGAGGCAGAGCATATCTAGCAAATTGAAGGAGGTGGGTCCTATCCCTCTACTCAGCATTGTTAAGGCCACATCTGAAGTGCTGTGTTGCCACATCTAGAGTGCTGTGTCAAGTTCTGGGCTCCCTGGTACAAGAGAGACACGGACATACCTGGAGTTAAGCCCAGTGAGGGGCCACAAAGGTAAGGACTTGACCATCTTTCATAAGGGGAGAGGCTTAGAGGGCTGTTCAGCCTGGAGAAAAGAAGGCTCAGGGAGAATCTTTTTGATGTATATAAATATCTGATGGAAGGGAGTAAAGAATATGGAGCCAGACCCTTCTCACTGGTGCCCTGTGACAAAATAAGAGGTAATGGGTGCAAAAAGAAATCCGGGAAATTGCATTTAAACATAAGAGAAACCTTTTGCTGTAACTGTGGTCAGACAATAGAACAGGTCGCCAAGAGAGACTGTGGATCTCCACCCCTGGGGAAATCCAGAACCTGACTGTACATAGCTCTGAGCATCCTATGTGGCTAAGCCTGCTCTGAGGAGTTAGGTGTGACTATATGATCTCCAGAGGTCCTTGCCAATCTCTTCTGATTTTGTAATCTTTGTGTAGCCAGTATACATACGTATAGATAGATGGAAAAGAAATGTATTTTCTTAGTATGTTTTCTGCAACCAGCTTTTTATTCAAACCTTAAATCTTAAGATTTAATACTCTTCAGAAGTATATTAGCATCAAAAGTATAGTTACTTCTAGAAACCCTTTTACATAAGTTCTGTAAACTTCCTCCGAGCTTTGGCTGAATACTCTATGAAGTATCACAGATTTCTGTTCTCAGGGGCCCACTACAGTATACCTTTTCACTTTTATTTTCCAAATTTATTACTAGACAACACTGTCACCCATTTTAATAAAGAAGGTAATGAAATGCTCATACTCCCCTGCAAGGTTATATATAGCAATGCAACATAAAACTTCAAGAAATAAATGAAACATTCTGTTCATCTGTCATTCTGTAATAAAATATTAAAAAAAAAAAAAGAAGTCACCTGCAAGAAAAATGAACTCTTGTCTCCTGTGCTTCCTCTCGGATGCACAGGAAGAAACAGCCTTTTCTGATGAGCTGAATTCTGGAAAGTGTTGCTTTGTATGTTCATCATAAAATAATGGAAAAAAAAACCAACCAACAGTTTAAATTAAGGTCAAAGGTTCAGTTGTCATCGTTCTAAGCCAATCTAGAAAAACAAGAAAAATGTGTCTATTTAAAGACAAATGGTATTAAAATTATTCTGCTGTTCTGAAGAAGCAGTAAGCAAGCATAAGGGAGAGCTAATCTAAATGCCACAGTTCTCAAGAAGAAAGAGGTTTATTGCTAAGAGATACATGATATACTCAGAGGTTCTCACTGAAATCAAATGTAAAAGATCTAAAAGATGCAGACCCAGGCAATCTACTCGCATACCGCAATGAGACCCTACTGACAACAAAATGGACTGAACAGAACGAGGGGAAAATGCAATAAGCTTGAAGCTCTGTAAAACCTGCAAGGACGAAGCAAGAGTTCCAGCTCCACTTTGAGGTCACACACACAGTAGAAAAATGTTGACAGCCATGAATTTTTTGTTTAAAGAGAAGTATTTCAATCAGAGAGGCATCAAATATTGCTAGAAAAGTCCTGTGGTAATGACTTCCCTTCATAACTCAAAGAAATAAAAGGGGGGAAAAGGGAGAATTAGTAAGACTCTTTTGTTATTTACAGTAAGATATTGCCCCAATTCAAACTTGGTGACATCCATGCAACAAGAACTAATCACACAAGAAACAGATTTGGACTTGCAAATCTAGGAAGCAGCTTAAATGTGCTGTTTCATACAGCATGAAGACAAAAATAAAACAAATTAGCCCAGTCTAAGTGAACGCAGAGACAAAAGGGAACAGAAAACATGGTTTGTTTTTACTGAAATAGTCTTGAGATACATAATTTGCTTTCTGTATTCTATCTGACAACTCTTGCAAATGACATTGATGATGCTGACTTTGCATGCTAATACAGATGCATGATGACAGACCTGAGGCTTTCCAGGGCACAGCATGTGGCCAGCTCTTCATACATCAGAGCCTGCAAGGGCTGCATCCAGGCTGCAACAAGCTAGGAAACAGCTAAACTTAAATGCCATTATCTCTGAGAAGATAGCTACAAAACCTATCTCACTGATTTTGATCTCTGGTATCTTCAAGAATCTCTTGCTCCTCTGGCAAACAAGCAAGAGACTAGGTAATTCTGGTTCTCCAGAAGGGAAATGAAGACTAGATAAAGGGATAGCCCAGTCCCTGCAAGTCTACAATAAAAGTAAGAACGTGAAAGAAACATGTGGATGCCCTAACCAGGGAAAACCTGGAGGGCATGGAACAGACCAAATGCTGAGGCAACTGTGCAATACTCTCATCTTCAGGAGGCATTACAGGACATGCTAATCTAATTCGTATCTCTCTATCTCTAATACAGAGAGATGCTGTATTAGAACAAAGCACATCAGTATCAGGACTGGAAGCACCATGACTTTGTTAGTGAACTGTGTACCTCAAGTCTTTGCTAAGAGGTAGGTTTTTTTGCTTAAGTTGGCCTCAAGTTGTTCCAGGGGAGTCTTAGATTGGATTTTAGTAAAGATTTCTTCGCTGAAAGGGTTGTCAAGCATTTTAACAGGTTGCCCAGGGAAGTGGCTGTGTCACCATCCCCAGAGGTATTTGAAAGACGTTTAGATGTGGCACTTGGGAAAATGGTTTAGTGGTAAATCCATCTGGCAGTGTTAGGTTTATGGTTAGTCTCAATGGTCTTAAGGGTCTTTTCCAACCTAAATGAATATATGATTGGCAAACTGTTGCAGGGCTCTACTGCTTTCAGGCATCTGCATGACATTGTACTTTGTGGGGGAAAATCAAGTGTCAAGTACCAAACAAAGCACTTGTTTGGTACTCCTGCACCACTGCTTCAGTGCATGGCAAACGTACACTAATGGCATGCCTAAATTTTCAGTCAGGAAGACAAAAGCTGTTAGCACAAAACCCATTCATCTAAGTGTGATTTTGGTACAGGAAGAACTCTAGAGAAGTTATCAAAGGGTCTAGGTATCTTTGATGAGAGCTAGGGGTTCTGGGCAAAGATAAATGAGTACCAGAATGCCACATGAGAGAAACAGCAAGCACAGGAGCACAGTTCAAAGAGAAGTATTACCATCATGTTTCCCCCCAGATAAGAAAAGGATATGAAAACACATAGAATAATCAACAAGGATTTTGTGTCTTGCCCGTATCACCTATCCCGATAGCTCAGCTGTGCAAAAAATGCGAATGCAAATCCTAATGAAGAATGAGAAAAACAGTACAGGTTTGTTCATGCGGCTTCCAGCTCTGAGGTTTCATCTTATGGAGCCAACAAATAGAACTGAGCACCAGCCAACATTTCTGAGGGACACTGACAAAGTTTTATTAACAGAGACTAAGCCACAGACAAAACTGAACATTGCATAGTATACATCCTTGCAAACCCCTACATTCCGGTATGTTCAAATGGCAAAATGGTCAATGTGTCTTTTTCATGGATATAATAGGGTTTTATTCAACAGAGGCCAGTGCTGGCTGATACTCCCCAGAAGCCATCAACTGCTACTTCTAAAAAGAGTTTGACAGTCACCATCTATAAGGTTTCCAGAGCAATACACAGGCTATTTTCTCAACAAGCAAAGTACGATTTTCAAGTTGAATAAAAACTTGGAAGAGATTGGGTCACTGCAGCCACATTCTCTAAAGCATCTGAAAAAGTGCAGAGGAGCAAAGTCCAGAGCTGGATTATGTTAATCCGATTTAGAAGAAAAAAAAGCCTGTCTAGTCTAAGATAGAAGGCAGACTTACTGCTGAGGAAAGATCCCGCATAAAGTAATTAAGGCTGTTACTAAGGGATGGCTAGGACAGTGTAATTCCAGCCCTTTTATCAGTGTCAAGGCTCTCAGTACTATATGGAGACTTGTTTAAAGCCAGTGAGAGTGATTTCTGAGGTGCTAGAGAAACATGTCAGAGGAATAAATGATGGTCATTTCTGCACAGAAGGAAATAATAGAACAGCTAGGGGAAAAAACGGTTTAATAAAAAGATATTTCAAATATGATGTTCAATACACAACTTCACAGAACAAAACAAGCAGTAGCATAAAAAAATTCCTAAAAGCTTGTCACATGTCAAAACTAGAAAGATGAGCAGAAGAACAGAAGATTTGAAAAAATATACACACAAATTTGATTGCAACATATGGAAACAAAGTTTGTAGTTTGTTAGCCTTATTTCAGTGAAACAATAGTACCAAACAATTCCACACTTTTACATGTAAACTCTCGTTCTATGATGAAACTGTCATGTGCCTTCTGACATTGGACCTTGTATAGAGGCCATGAATTTATGTAGTTGGAACAGAAGTATGATTTCAGACATGTAATGCCAACTTGCATTATTCACAACTGAACAGTAGAAAATGATGACAAAGTAATGCTGAAAAACATATCAGAGAAAGACCCTGCTCCACATATAGCAACAAGGCAGCACCAATGCATCTCTGGTTGCTGCTGTCTGCCTTTTTTTTTCTAGAATACAAAGATGAAAACAAGAACTGCAGCCTGCATTGCTGAAAGCTGATGCCAGAGTGAGAGGTGCTTAATGGATATATAAAATGATAGGTAAGGAGAAACAAAAAGCTTAGGAAGATTTATGGTCACAAGAGTGGCTGCCAGTTCCCCACTAATCTATGCAAGCCAATGCTTGAGGCAGAGGCTGCCCACAGCAGGGGCTTCACCACCAGCAGCCCCATACTCACACAAAGTTGAAGTCTTCCCTAGGCAGACCTGGGAGGAACAGGAGGCATCTCCATGAAATCCCAGCAATAGGGGGAGAGATTGTTTTGCTCAAGAAGATTCAGAAAAATAACAGATGTTGCTGTTGCAGAGGCTAAGTGCAGAACATGGCTCCACCAGGACAACTGTACTGCTATGAACTGCCAGAGCACAACTGGTGGTGATGGCTGTGATGAGACGCAGAGGCTCTTGTGCTCAGTGCTGCCAGCTAACTTAATTCCCACATTAGGAATAGGCACTCAACATTTTACCCCAATTCTTAACCATTAGTATTTTTAGATTTGCCTAGAAAGAGAGGCTCCAGCTTGAACCCTATGCAACTAACTGCAATTATGTACAGAGGTTCACATTTGGACCTGAAAGACGTAGGACATACAGCAAAAGAATTAAAACAGCTGCATGTAAAATCTGCCAGTGCACTGTACTATAATATCCTGAAACAGCAAAAGAGTTTTAATTTTTAATACAAATATTCTGTGGTAATTTTAAATTGAAAACTTTATAGATTAGATCTAAAAGGAATAGCATGGTACTTGCAACTGAATCAATACATACTGAAGCTTTCTTCAGGACCTATGGATTCCTGAGCCTCAAGCAGCTAAGGCAATGCTATCTTGGCCTTTCCAGTTCAGATCACAAATCTAATTCATTGCATCTAAAACTCTTAGAGCACCTTGGGCATCTTTCAGAAAAGTGCATATGAGGATAACTCACCAATGTGCAGACTGGTACAATGCTGCCGAACTCCTTTCCTGTGTATGTTACAGTATGCCAACACACCATGTTACATCACCAGTGGCTGGTTACCACTGATCAGATAAAGACTCAAGTTTTCAAGAACATAAGGGAAAATTTTGGCCTTCACAATAACCCAGAAAAGAAGAACTAATACCTGATAATGTTTGGCCCAGGCATCAGTTTTCCCAGTACTAAAGATCTGCATTAGGGTAAGTGATCAGGACTAAATTCAAAGTTGCTGGTGCATCCCACTAAACAGTACAACTATAAATACACCATTTCACTCTAGGAATACACTTAATTTCTCAATAGACCAATACTAACATGAATCCTATAATTTCTATTGCATGTTCATAAAATAAAGGGCAAATATAAGACTAACCAGTAAATTATATAGCTTGATCAGTTGAAGATCATGACATTTTTCTATAGGAACCCTTGCAATTTGTAGTAGTATTTAACCATAGAGTATCTCTCAAGAAGGGATTCAGCCTTGATCTGAAAGCAGCACAAAAAATTCCTCATGTCTCTTGTTAGTTTTTTTCAATAATTAAGCACCTCTCTGAGAAGAATTTGTGCCAGATTGCTCATTTGAATTTCTTCGCCTTTGGCTTCCAGCTACCAGATATTAAACCTCAGTCCAATAGATTAAAGAGTCTTTTGTGACTACTTTTCCTCTCCCTGTTTGTTTACACACCATGCAAGAAGTCGTTGCTCAGTCTTCTTGCTGATCTAAAAACCAGATTAGGTTTCATAGTGTCAAGCACTTTTCCCAGTCCTCAAATACTTTCTGAACCACATCCATATATTGCATACCTCCTTTAAGAATGCATCTCAGGAAAAGGGCATAGTGCATTTGTATTACTTTCAAAGATGTTGCCTCCTGCTGCGAAATCAATCTCTACTGATAACCTTTATAACTCCTTTTCCATTTTGTGTCTTTAACTAGTCCCTAACTATAATTTGCCTTTTGGCTGTACTCAAGTGTACCTCTTTGGCTAAAACCAAGTTGCCAAACAATAAAGATTACTTTTCATTACTATCCTTTCTGAAACAAAATTTACCATTTCACCAAGCTTTCCATTATCCACAATTTTTATGATACACTGCTTGGTTCTTCATTGGAACTGAAAATGCTAAATAATATCAGGCTTACTCCTGATCCTTCACAGTAGCCCATCAGAAGCCTCCCATCCCATCACGATTTTGCACTGATAATCAGTGTATGTGATCTGCAGGTCTCTGCTTCCACTTAACTCTGATCAGCCCCTCTGTGAGTCATACATTTAAATCCCGCTTCACTCTCCTCCACAAATAGCCTGTAACTCATGTATTGCAGTGCAATGCCTGGTTTCTTTTCCATGCCACAATCCCACCCAGCTGGGCAGCAGATACTGTGTTCAGCCAACCAATTCTGTCCTTCCAATATAATGAGGACACCCCCCCCCCCAGTCTGTACAGCTACATGACTTGTATCGCAAGTGCATGCGCAGAGATGCTGCTGCTGCATTGTACCACACCACAAAGTTTTGCCACTTGAGGGGGTCCTGGACTTGAACAAGACCTCTGAGTGGATGGGTTCCAGCTCCAGTTCTGAAGCTCTTCTGCTATCATGTAATCTGATGTGCAAAACCAGCCCTTTCTCGCATTATTTGCCATAGGGCTTTTGCATCTGAAAGACATCTGAAAAGGCATGTGATCCTGTAGATCATTGCAGAGAGCCTTCCAACCCACTGTAGGTTTTTTCCCTAATCATGATAGCAATATAATTTAATATTAAAACACCAGATACTTTCTTTACCTTCTCTTTGGACTTTCCTAGCCAAACTCAGTCTACTACGACACAGCAAAACGTGTGTCACATTAAGGTGATTTAAAAAAGGGGCCCTTGGAACTGTATGGCTGTATCTACAATATTTTATATAAATTAAATATTAATAGAAATATGTATGAGAATATATTCAGGATCACTGTGCTGTAATAATCTTACATACTTTATGTGCTGCTGATTTTTTTTTGCTTAAAGATAATGTTTATTAGTCCCAATTCTACACTGTGCTCCATCAAGATTAATTCTGTGTCTTTATAACAGCTGTGCTACATTTTATTAGTTTATACATATGAAAGTAGCTATTTTGTTCAGAAATATGAAACAGAACCATTGTGCTGCCTAGTTAAGGCTAGTTATTGCTTGGGAATGGCAGGGATACAAAAGACTAAATATGATTTTAATAATGCAGATTTTAGCAGGAAAAGAGCCACAATAAAGCAGAATGTGACTCTTATTTAACCTGGAAGAACTACAAAAACGAGAATTCCATCTTCAATGTGCATTATACAGGAATGCTATATGGAATTTACTAACATCTCTAAGTTGTTATCTAAAGCCTTGGGGTTTTTCATATGCTACAAAAATAAATAAACTAGCACAGGTTGGCTACAGGCAACAGAAATGAATTACACTCAGGAAATGAATTAATTAGGTTAAAACATACTAACAAGAAAACAGATTTTTCCATGACCAGTCTAATTAGTGAAACTTTGCTCCTTATGAACTCCTGCTGTATGTGAACACAACACTTTCGCAGCAAGTCCAACTCTCTTCCTCCTAAACTGTATCTCCCAGCCTTTCACTCTGCCCCAAACCCTAAAGCCTGTATTTCTCTGACGTTTCCCCCAGCAGCCAGGTACGAGGTACAGCACAGGAGCCATGAGCAGCACATGGCCACTGACCACTCAGGGCACATCAGGCAGAGAGGGTGGGTTTTACTGATGCCGTGGGTTTTGGCCTTCTTGCTACAGGAACCTTTGTATGATCCGTTTTCTGCCCCAACACTTCTTCTCAAAGCTTTATAGGACCTAGTGTGTACAACCTCTTATTCAGTGCTATCATTGAAGTCTTTTCATCAGAAAAAAGCATCAGCAATGCAAGCTTCAAATAACGCAAATGACATAAGAATGCATTAATATTTTCCATGTCCTGCTCTCCTTGTTTAAACAAAGATGTGTAAATGTGCTACATGTGGAAAAAGCAGTGGAAGAGGACAGGGATGCCCTGCTCTCATGTAAGACTTACTTTTTCCTAATTACATTAAATTAGCAATAAATACAAAAAGTACCCGATGCCTTTCTTTGTTCACCACGTCTCTCTGAGCCAGCTCTAGGTACCTCCCTCTCATCTGAGTCACCAGTACAAGAAAATGAAGCTGATAATACTGACGTGACAGTAATGAAGGAAGGCTCTTTTTTAATCTTTAATTTCTGCACTGCTGCTGGCTCTGATATTCAAAGCAGTTTCATGGAGCTCTCACACAAACACAAATTGAAGAGGCACAACAAGGAGCTACAGCTGCAAGAGCATCAGAGGCATGGAGCTCCAGCAGCCCACAGCAAAACCTATATGGCTGTGAGCCCTTCTCTGCCAGGCACTGGTGAATTTTGGAACCTTCTTGAGATAATTTTCATTGCAGAAGAGAAACTGGCAGTACAAAACATGTATCTTGTCAGTGCAGGATGTTTATTTTCTGACGTCCAGCTGCCCTTCTTCCTGAAGCTGGAATGATAACAGGCAGTGCTCTGGCCACAATGTTCAGCCAAGGCTTCAGATCGTGCGCCTGACCGCATGTCTCTCCTCTCTCCAAAAAAAAGTCTTCACGCTTTCACCTCCCTCTCTGCAGGGATCTGCACAGCCTTTTGTACCAGACAGAGCACTTACTGCTTCTCTGATGGGAGCTTCACCTCTGACCACATACCCCTTCCCTTTTCCTGATTAACACAATGTAGCCATGGGACCAGGGAAACAGCACATCGAACCTCCTGCCATGACTTTGTGTGGAAGATACAGAAACATGGTGTCACTGAGCTTTGCTTATATTGTCAGGAATTAAAGTTTACAGAGAAACTTGAGATCACACTTTTGTTACATAACTGCACAAAACTAACATGAGTTTTTATTTGTATTAACTGTTAATTCAAACCCAATTCCTACAAAAAGCCATCTTGGGGTCAATACTAACTCAAGTTGCAGCCTGCATGCTTTCAGCAGGAGATGGGAAATCATCCAGTTATAGGCAGTCCCACAAATCCCTCAGGAGAGTCAGATAAATCGTCTGTATCTTCTTTCCTTTCCCTAGCTACAAGAGGAGGTTATGCCATGACCTCCTCTTTCATGTTCTCACCATCAGTGCACACCTCCACCCAAGTGCATCAAGAAGCAAACCAACATCTTGGATTTCTCTTCTAGCACTAATCTCCTCTCTGTAAGATACCGAACCATGGCACAGAGAATCACACTCTTTTGAGTTGGAAAAGACCCTTGAGATCACCAAGTCCAACCTTAAACCTAACACTACCAAGACAACCACTAAATCATGTCCACCACTAAATCATATGTGCACCACTGCACACTGCCCACACTGGTCTTTATCATCTTTTTTTATCATCCTTTCTTTAGCATCTATAACGATCTGTTGAAAGGGCCACTACGTGCTCCGACTGTTCCAAATGGCAAGGCACACCAATGTAATCTCAGCATAGCATTTAAAAGAAGTGCAGAACTGCCTCACAGTGTTAAGACCTTGTCCTCCCACTAACACACCCATCCCACCACCTCTGCTTACAAAAAAAGCCATTGTATGTCATTGTCTTGTTTTCCATTCCTGGAACATTATGTTCTCCATACTTTCTCATTCTCCTCATTTCCACACTTTCCTCTGTTTCTCCTAGTAATATAAGAAATGGACACTCCCACAAACTAGTGACCCTGTTCCTGGGTTTCATTCTGCTAAACTGTCTGTAAGCTGTCCCCTATATGCACACACACATATACATGCCTGTATGTATAATCCTACAGCTTTCTTCCATCTTCATGCTTTAACGCAGAATTAAGGATTCTGTACTAATCCTGACACCAAGACGGCAGAAGTTCATGAAATACTGAAAATAATGAGATAATCTGTCCATCAAACATAATGCTCATAAAAGGACACAAAAAGTCTTCAGTCACAGAAATATATTGAAAGATGCAACATCAGCAGCTCTTTTAAAGCTAAAAGATTAAATCTGAGACACCATTGTTTCTTCAGAGAACGATTTTGAAGAATTTATTGTTGAGGAAAGTATTTTTATGTTCACAGCTCTACAGGTACGTGTCTTAAATTAAGCTCATTTCCTTACCTCCATTCTTCCACCCCCATAAACATCAGCTCATTATTTCAAAATTGCACAATGAATAAGAAAGAGGCAATTTAAAATGAGGCACTGTAGAAACTGACAGTGACAGGCATTGAAAGAATGAATCAGTATGACGTCCCTGTTCTTTTCCTTAAGCATTTGCTTTTGGCTACTTTGATTTCTCCTTGGTGCTTGACTATAACAAAACCTCAGAGAAGGTTGGGAAATGGGAAGCTATGAGGGAAAAAAGCCACAAAGAAAACAGGGTTTTCAGTGCCTCCGACCTGGCTTTGGGTACCTTTCATGTGCCAGTGCTACTCAAAGCACCTCATTTGTTGGGAAATACAGCTTTAGACCTTCTGGTTATCCTTAACAGCTGCTTTTACACAGTACTGGTTTTCCCATTAAGCTTAGAAAAATCACAAGTTCCTTGCTAGCGATCAGTTCTTCCTCCAGGCAAGACACAGGCTACCTGCAGGAGGGAACCAGTGCTTGTCATGAGTATTTGTGGTGTCTGCAGTAAGCCATTCTTCAACCCTGCAATGACTGTGCATTAAATTAGACTGCCAAAAATTCTACCAAATTTCTATTAGCATTGTACTATTCCTAATTAGCATAACTGCTACAAGTGTATATAATAAAGCTTATTATCTAACTTGACTAAGTCTTTTGCAAGGCACTCTCCTGGACTGAAATATTAAGTACTAAAAAGACCACACTATCAAGAATGTAGGATATGAACGGTCAGGACAGGACCATTTGAGGAACACAAAGATAAATTCCTAGAGAAAATAATTCTAGATTCATGTATTAAATAGTTGGGTCTTTTTTTTCTCTTCATTTTTCAGAAAGAAATATAGAATTACTCAGGTTGAAATTACCCTACAGGGTCATCCAGTACTCACAGCAGGTTTAATGCTCAATTGAGACCAGGCTGCTCAGGGCTTTATCCAGTTAAAAACCTCCAGCTTTATCCAGTTAAAAACCTCCAAGTATGGAAATTCATAACCTCATGGGCAACTAGCTCCACTGCCTAATTACCCTAACAGTGAAAATGTTTTCCTTGACCCTGACGCTAATTCATATTGTAAAAAGTTGAAATCTCCCATTTCAATTTGTTGTCATCTTTTGCTCTCCCAATATACACTCCTGTAAAGAGCTTGGCTCCATCTTTTCAGTACCCTCCTTGTAGGTGTCAGCTTCTGCTAGGTCACTCTAACGCCGTCTCTTCTCCATGCTGAGCAAGCCCTGCTCCCTCAACCTCTCCTTCCAGGGCAAGTGCTCCAACCCCTGAACATCTTGATGGCCTTTCAGTGAACTCACTCAAGTTCATTGATGCCTTGGGAGAGTCCAAAACTGGACCCAGAATTGCAGATATGGTCAAAGGCTTGCTGAGTAAAGTTGAGTAATCACTTCCCCAGCCTTCTGGCTGCTGTCCTGTTGATACAGTCTAGTAGGCTGCTAGCCTTTATTCCTTTGTGCTGATCAAGGATGAGGATGTAGTTCGTTCTTTGTTTCCTATTCAGTCTTTGTCGTGTTTGCTGACCCTGTCAGCAGAGGTGACAAGTGGCACCAAACAGCTGAATAAGCAAAGCAGAAGTGCAAGATTTTCTGCCCAATTTTGCAGCCTGTCCTCACTTCATATAAACAGAAGTTCAACTGCCCTGTCAAAAAATTGCTTCCTCACATCATGTAAAATCATATAAACAACCTTTTAGGGTAGCAGAACTGCAATGGCAATGTGAGTCTTCCATAGTCTTAGGCTGTTTCTTCATATATCTGAGCTACAGATAACAAACAATTCAAGCAAAGTTACCAGTTCTGTTATCTCTTCTACAATGCCCTACTTGTTACTCTTTTTGCATCAGAAATTGTTCATCCCAGGAAATACCACAAGAGTGTGGGATTTTCTGGATGGATTTCAATGCAAAGATGTGGCCAGACAGTATTATACAGTCAGAGTTTACAAGCCCAAGTGTACACTTTTAACCAGGGACACAAATAAAAGAGATCTGCAAGAAGAGGTTCCATTTCAATGGGAAAGCAGGGTTTTTCTCCAAAAATGTGACATGCCATTAGTGCAACATAAACCACAAGATATTCTCAGTCCTTCTTCAGTGTACAAGCATAATATCAAACCTTGTCTTTCTAACATGCCAACACAATAATGAGGTTAAGATAAAAAGATGAACAAGTCTACTTTGTCCAAGATGTCCAAGTACCAATATACACACATGGCAGATTTCTTTGCTCGAATAAACATACTTACAGAATGTGTCGGTAACTTTTTGCACTTCAGTTTAAAAAGTAAAAAGCATTAACATTTTATCCAGCATACCCAGAAAAGGCTTCAATTTTCAATGGGACTGTAGAAGTGGGACTTGAAGTTGGGTCTATGAATCACATATGAATATACTGCCCACCCTGTGGAACCCAGAACTTCCCACACATTTTTGCTGAGAGGCACTGATGTTTGCAAGCATGTAGCCTGTCTTCTGTGATTACCTGAAGAAAGCAGCCCTTGACTTATGAGCCATAAGCAAATATAGTAAATATATACACCATACTGCATTGTTTTACCCACTATTGCTGTATCTTAGTTTACACTAGGAAATCATCTATGAACACTTTACAAGGAAACTTCTGAATAGTCTACAAACACCTATTTCCCGTGTTCAAGGAACATATATTCACTTCCTGTGAAAAGGAGTTCTTGTACAATTTCACAGCCGATGTATACATTTTTCATCAAATCCTGTCTGCATTCACAGCTCTCTACTACGATTAGTAGCATACAATTTGAGCAATCATGAGGAGAAATACAGAGTGGTTTTAAAAATCAGAAACGGCACTTATGATAATGTTTGCAGCTCTTCCATCTACGTACCCACACAGATTGCACATACTCCCAAAAAGATGGAAATTAATATGCGAAATACCTGTGAAGTTTGAGGGTCACAGTTCCATAAACAGTAGCAAAGCCCAGAAGACGAACCCATCTTAGGAGAATACAGCGAAATACACTTGGCTCAAAATACAAAATGACAACCTATAGAACAGAAAGACAGAGAGAGCTTCAGTACTGTTTAAATGTGAAAGTGGTTCTTCACTCAAATGCAGAATAGTTGCAAAACAGGACAGCAGACATATTTCAGCTCATACTGCTGTATATTTAGATTTTCTAGTAAAGTGGCAGGAGGATCAGATGAACCAGCTGGCATAGTTATAGGCACTGACTCTTTCTTAAGGGAGCTGGAAAAAGCCCTATGACAGACTGTGAAATGACAACACTTTAAAATGCAGTTCCTCTGACTTTTCTTAACTGAGTGAAAACATGTACCCAGAGAAGAGGATAGAACAGACAAGGACATTTTCCTTAAGCTATTCCAGTAATATGCAGCTGGCTTAATTCTGATTCGATGGACTGTATTTCTAGGTTACGCCTCAAAGTCACTACTTTTAATAAACCAGCAAAATGATAGCTGGCCATTTTCCTCTACCAACTATTCTGACACACTAAAATTGATTGCACTACCCTCTCTCTGTCCCAAACCCCCAGATCTCGACATCATATTTGACCCTTTCTTATTCTTTCCCATGTATTTTCCCTAAGTTATACTAAATTTCCCTATGCATCACCACTTGCTTAATGAAAATAACCTATTTGTTCACTTACGGATTTATCTAATCACAACAACAGAAAGGTCCTACTGGCCTTTTACCCTATCTACCAATTAACCACACACGAGAACAACACTCGAACAGTAACATGAAGCTACTTCTGCAAGTACACAGTGATTATAAAAGCATCATTAGCAAGTAAAATGTCATCCTTATCTAAATCAGGGCTATCCAAGTAGTGGACTTGGTTATGATCTGAACCTGGAGTCCATTTCTTCTCATTCCAACAGATGTTTTCCCAGGTGTCCAGAGGTATGATCCCATGTTTCTTCCCACTGGTTCGGCCCCACCAGGAGCCTGCAGTCACAGGGATCTGGCTGTACCCCATGTGAAGACCCGGCTTGGTCCAGCAAAGCCAGATCCAGTGTATCCCACCTATCTGACTAGAATGTAGTAAAATGACCCAAAGCACCACAGTAAAAATTAATTGGGTAATCCTGGTCTAGAGAAAGAAAGCACTGAAACATTTCAGGCCATCTGCCACAGCTTCATTTAGAGTCGGTACATTCTGGCAGTAGAGGTAGTATTGTGCCTACCGGCTGCCACATGATATTATTTTCCTAAGTAAATGCTTTTCTATGTGGGAATTCAAGCCCAGGATATTGGCCAAAAGCCCAGGACTATGTCCTTTGGGTGACACAGACATATTTAGGAGAGTGGGGGCAAAAATGGCAGACATGTGGGCTAAGATAGAAAAAGCTGTTGTGCTTCATTGGCATGTTTTTTTCACAGCAGCAAAAAAAATATGGTTTGTTGAGTCAAACCATGGTGCAAAAGTTAATCTTTTTTTCACTGTTATTGGACTGATACGTTTCAAGGCAGACATTTTCTGGGAATCTGACAAATTCTGCATGTAAGGGAAGATAACAGAATACAGCAAAAGGCCCAATTCTCCTTGGAAAATCAGCTGAAAAACCAAAATGCATCCAGACATACACATGAACATGCTTATGTAAATAGAGCATACAGCAAGAAGTTTCTCAGAAGGACCTGAGTAATAATATTGGCCTCTTATGCTAATAGTATACACATTAGGATAATTGCAGAACCAGAGCAAAGGCTGTAGCAGTAACCCACCTCCTGAGGTTTGCCAGGGGGTGGAAAACATCGTGTTTAATCTTTGATTCTTCCAATCTAGAAAAACTGTATCAAAAAAAGACTATCACAAAGAGACTCTGAATACGTCAAAGCTGATGTGAAGGCAGACTTTTTCAGATTATTGAAATGGGTAGGTCTGAAAACTCTCCTGGCATAGAATTTTCTGAACAAGGGGAACAGCTCTTTTTGCCATGCAATCTGACACAGCAATTTTATCTGCAGTTGCTTGCTGAAATATTAACTGCTTCTGTCTAGAAAATCTCACTGATTTGCACTGAACCATTTGTATGAGCAGCTGAGGCATTTGGCTGGCTATCGACCAAGAAAATACCACTTCAAATGCAACATGGTGTGAGTGGGCACGTGGCAGCTCACCATGAAGGCTCCAGAGGCAAGGCTCTGTTAGTGAAAACTGTTCTCATTTTTCTGGTTTGAATTGTAGACAAATTTTAACTACTTATTTGCCTAGTGGTCAAGTACATTGGAGAAGTAAAACCTGACCCAAGTTGATCCCCTTCTAGGTCTTTGTTGTGTTTATACAATCAAGAGTAGCTACTACAGAACCACAGAATGGTTTGGGTTGGAAGGAACCTTAAAAATCACTTAGTTCCAACCCCCCTGCCACGGGTTACAATCCCCCCCAAGGGCCAATACCCATTTCAACCTACTTTTCCGTAACCTGCACATTACAGTCTGGTCTGGCAGGGACAGTTACAAAATGGTCTGACATGGACCAAGGTTTTGAACAGCAAGAATTGCTGTACTTATGTTTTGCCTGCTTTCTAGGTTTTCCAGAAAGTTATTGTAAGAATACACTATTCCCATTCCCATAAGGGCTCTCCGGGATGTTCAGGTGACCACCCTCTCTAAGCTCTTGTCAGCATTAAGGTGCAACTTTCAAATTGAATAATCTGTCATGGATTGGAGCCAAGGGGCTACAGCAACACTTCCCTGGAAGCTCAGCACAACAAAAGCCATGCTCAAGTTTTTTATCTTGCTGGAATCACATTCTTGTAAAGAAAATGTATTTGCTGAAAAGTATGGCTGCTGCCCTCCAACCCTCACTCTCCTTAGCTAGAAAGCAAACAAAAAAAGAAACATAACACAGAGAATCATGTAATGGTTTGGGTTGGAAAGAACCTGAAAGATCATGTAGTTCCAACCCCCCTGACAGGGGCAGGGACACCTTCCACTAGACGAGGTTGCTCAAAGCCCCATCCAGCCTGGCCTTGAACACTGCCAGGGATGGGGCAGCCACAGCATCTCTGGGAAACCTGTGCCAGGGCTTCACCACTCTCACAGCGACAAAGTTTTTCCTCATGTCTAATGCAAAGCTCTCCTACTTTAAAGCCATCCCCCCTTGTTCTACCATTGCATGCCCTTGTAAAAAGCCCCTCTCCACATTTCTTGTAGGCCCCCTTTAGGCACTGGAAGCTGCTCTAATGTCTCTCCAGAGCCTTCTTTTCTCCAGGTTAATCCACTCCAACTCTCTCAGTCTGCCTTCACAGGAGAGGTGCTCCAGCCTCTGATAATCTCTGTGGCCTTTCTCTGGACTCACTTGAGAAGGTCCACATTCCCCTTGTGTCAGGGGCGCCAAAGCTGAACACAACACTCCAAGTGGGATGTCCTAGAAGAAGAAGTCTTGGTTTTGTTTTTTATCAGCCTGTTCTACCTTCTGGTTATCAAAACTCCATTCTCTACTGTTATTCTCAGATAAAAGCTTCCCTTAAAGCAACAAACAATATGCAGCAAAGGGTTGCTGAGCTCCAAGCTAGGAGCGTAGGATGAGCACAGGATTCACCCACGTACCCTGGCTGCTCTCAGCAGAACAAGGGAATCCCTCTGTAGTTCTAAAATACTCTGCCCACCAAAAATCTGACAATCATTCTTTTTCCCTTTTTGCTTTTATAATGCATTAGACCATGACAGCAGCATAAATCTCATTAAAAATGCTTAGATGGAAGCTTTGCTGATGGAAGTCACAAAACCTATTTACTGTACATAAGGAAATGTGATACCCTCTGTTTCATCAGCTTCTGAAATCCATTTAAATACTAGACATGTTTCTGTTTGTTAAACACCAAAGATCTGGGGGAAAAAATGGCTGGAAACCAGCAGAAAAGTCAGTGCCTGTTCATATCCCAGCTACTGCAGCTGTGCATCATCATGAACAGTGGTACATCTTTGTCATTTGGACAAATGCATTTAGATGTTTGCTTTTAACATCAATGTATTTTAAGCTATTGTCACCTTTGCCAAAACACTTTCCCAGCAGTCATGCTACCACTTGTGGAGTCAGAGATGAAAAGACTTTCTAAGGTCACCAGCTAACTGTCAAGTATGTTTAGAGCTGAAGACTTACGGACATGGAAGAGAGACTTAGCTTGCTGACACAGCGATCAGCCAGCTCAGTTATTCAGCTGACACGATGAACAGACGCACATGCTCTCTAAAGACAATGGCTAAAGTCGATGCAGGCACCTTGCCCACTACAGCAAATCTTTGTTATCACGACAGGTAGGACAGTAAAAGTGCAAAGAGAACTAACATTTGACAATTTAATGTTCAAAAGCATAAAAAACATTGTCCTGACAAAAAATGAGCAAATAATGAGTTTTATAGCCTCAGTGCCACTTCTCCTTGAAAGACATACAACATTTAGAGAGATACTTTAAAAGAAAAAAAAACCCAATACACTTTATCAGACTTTATCAGTGCTCTGTGATGTTAACAGTGAGCGATACTTCCAGGCAATACAAAATACTCTTTGTTTTTCCGATTAACTGTACTGTGCACATTATAACACAATCCACATTGGGAACAAGATCCAGGTGAAAATGGTTTATTTAATACTGTGCAATTGCCCAAGGTGCACTGACTGGGATTCAGTCTGCCTAAATCAGGCATATCGTTTCTATCTACATTGTAGGGGACTAGTAAATCAGCCCTACTAATGTGAGTTCCACAGACAGCCCATGGATAAAAGCAGGAACCTTGAAGGACCTTGAAGAAGTTTAGGACTTCAGCTACTTGGACAGAATCTTTGTCTAAAGGCTTCATATAATTATCGCCACTGACTAGAAAGCTCCTTCAGCACTTATTTTAGGGAAGTCCCCTCACTATATGTCAATTAATAGTCTGCATTAGGAAGATTAAGCCAAACACTCTGTAGCCAGCTCTATCAATTTTGTAATGTATTTAAGACAAATTGCTTGGTACTTTGGTTCTTAAGCCATAAAAATCACATGAAGAGATCAAAACCTCATTTTCTTTTTCAATCATCAAATTTCTACACTCCATGTTGAGGGGGAATGGGCAATGCTATAATGTCTCAAAAGATCAGTAGTCAGACAACAAATATTTAAAAAAATACATGGAATCGTTATGTAAAATTTCGAGCAGGAGCTTAACTCACAAAGCTCCAAAGTGTTCACTTTTGAACTGTTCTTATTCTTGTCCTCAGTTGTAGGATCATAGAAACATGTGGGTTGGAAGGGACCTTTAAAGATCATAAAGTTCCTAATGCTGAGGGCAGGGATGTTATCCATGTTATATACTTGGAAATGATATACAGGGCTTAGACTGTGAGCATCAGAATTATCTGGTTATGGGTCTGAAGTGGAAGTCACCTGCGCTGGATAAAAGCAATGCAAAATCATTACTCTTTTTCTCATTTTCAAATAACCAAATTTTTCTTAAAATTGTGCCCCATTAACCCAAAAAAGCTTTACAGGAAAACTACCTACTTCTTTATTTAACTTAAAAATTTGCTGCAAATATGCAGCACAGTTCAATGCAGGACATGACACAGCCATTTAAGATAATGCCTTTTGGGCTAATTCCATTAAGAAGCATCTAGGAGATACTGTGAAGAGATACATCCGATCTGTTCCACTGCCCAACACCATCTGCCCTTGCTTGTCTGCAGGAGCTGTCTTGGGCTGCCTCTAGGCAATTCTGCTATGGAACAAGCCATCAGATGCTGCTTCTTCATACCATGCTGTGCTTTGAGATGGGCAGTCGTCCATGTCTCAGCAGTTTCTTTCAACATATAAAACATCCTCTAGGGTAACCTAGTACACCAAATTACCTATTAATGCTTCAATCCCAATACTGAGAAGGGATTTCCTGCAGCAGAGATGCTGTTTTCAATATTACATAAGCTTGCCATCCAACCTCATAATAGTCTGGCACTATGCTTTCTAGAAAAGGGACCGATCCACTTGCATGTGGGCACACTGCCATCTTAACAGATGGGCATGGATAAAGGGATTCATGAGCCTGTGTACACCACTGGTACCACATACCACTGTTCGAAACATGATTCACAGCTCAGAGCAGCTGCTTAAATATTAGCAATGCACAACTCATTATCCACTCCTGTACCACCAACAAATATATCCGGTGCAACTACACAAAACATTTTAGAGGTATGGCAGCAGTTAAATATATACTTAGGCTAATTACATAGGAACACTTCCTTCCATCTTCACCCCATTTTTTTAAACCACATGTGCTTTCTAAGCCATAACATTTTATTCTAATAGACCTGTGGACACACAGTACCACCAAATCCTGTTATCCTTGAAAATCTCACCATTTTGAAGCAGAGCTGTGCTGGCTCAGTAGCTCAATGCCTCTGTAGAGCACACAGTTGCTGCAGGAAACCACAGTAACTATTCAGTAGGTTTTATTCTTGCCTTTGAATTGGAAGTAAATCAGCTCCACAGTACATAGCATTTGAGGCTCTCTGCTGCTGGGGGCAATGTGTTTCAGATGTATGCCAAAGTCAAAATAATTACAGCCATTTAAGATCTTTTGGGTTTTGTCGTAAATGACAAGGTTTTTCCCAGTCACCCACCCAAAGTCCAGCTTGAAATTCTGAAAACCTTCTTTTCCCTCCCTCTAGACTTTCAACTGTAGATAGGTTTTCTCCATTGCCTGTCTGAAAACAAACATTACGCCTCTGGTGTGTTTCAGCAAAGACATGTCTTGCCTGTAAAGTCTTTGGGAAACCATGACATAGTATATGTGCATAACCACAAGGAGCAGTGTAAGATACAAGTAGAGACTTCTAGAGCTGAATTCATCAGAATGCTTTGCTATCACAAAGTTTTATTACACTTTGGATTCCTTCCCATCAGGCAGTAATAGCAGATCTTTACAGCTCTTTATGGAACATATTTTTTACAGTGGAGCTCATTTAATCTCCTGAGAGATTTATCTGGCAAGTAAGCAAACAGAACCTTCAGCATCATTTTGGTTTGATACAGGACTGCATACTTAGCGTTGTTTTTTATTGGTATGTCTTCAGTTATGGTAACACTTGACAGGGCACCTCTGAATAGGTTATTTTGAGGGAAATGAATGTCCATGTGACTTCCAAGATGGCATCATGTCTTTCCTCCAATTCAAAGAGAAAAAGTGGTATGTCACAGATCCTACAAGCTCTGAAAATATTCATTTGTAAATGACCTGAATATATGGCCTGAAAATTCATTTATTTGCCATAAATTCTAGCCTCTAGTTTGTTACTAATGATTCAGCTTCATTGTTCCTATTTACGTTGGCTTAAAGAATAGCATTCTCAAGTAAAGAAATGCAAAGCTAACATATAATCCACAATATCTTTAAGAAGAGACATGCTTATACTCGGTAAAGAGATTTGCTCACAACAGATGAAGTGTTAAGCCCAACAAGGCACATGCAGTAGAGGAAGGAATTCCAGGTTTTTTTCCTAATAAGGGCTACAATTTCACCAGCAAACACTTCCTTAGCTTAGGAGAGACATCAATTGATGCCCTGGCTGCATCAGTTATAAATGCTAAGGGTTGTAGGGTTCCCCAGGGGTGAACTGACAACCAGAGAGAGAAAAGGGATACAAAGAAAGACAACACACTGTGTCTGTATACTCTTTGGGGAAAGAAAAGTGTTAAGAACTAGTACTGCCAAAAGGACTGGACCCTTGCTCCATGCAGCTTCAGGAACCGGCTGGGGAATTGAGGGGAAACAGAAATTACCTTGAAACCAAGCTAAATCAAGAGATGCATTATCACGTACCTTCTCTGTATCTACCCCCAAACACAGAAATTAATACCTAGCTTTTCACTGTAATAGAATAAACTATTTATCTTTAACTGTAGGCTACTCAAATATAAAGAGAGATTTCAATGGTACTGCTCAGGAAGTGGTGATCCTAAAACAGTAAAGCATGGTCATTCAGAAAGTATTACGTCTCTCAGCCTAATGGGCTATAGGCATTGAGCTGCTGGAGGTGGCAAATCCAACTTCTTGGGGGCAAATATTTGCTCAGAAAAGGCGCCTTCCTGGCCATTTTGAGTTACTGGATGCTTCAACAGTCAGACGAACGTCCTAGTTTACCTACTTCATATGTGAACAAAAAAACCCCCAACAAAACGAAACCAAATAACCCCTTTCTTATTGGATGCACTTCTATAGTCTTTTCCTAACAAAGATGTGGTCACCAAATAGGCAAAGAGAAACATTTTTAGGATCTGAAGCATCTCTATCAAAAAAGATATTTATTCAACCCAGTCATTTGCCAAATACTTGACGTATTTTAACAGGGTTAAGAATATGTTAGTTTCATTTTATGAATGCACTATGCAGTACAGTATTTTATTAAAAAAAAAAGGAAAATCTAACCATTCATTTTAAGACAATGTCCATGATTTGAAGAAAAAGGAACCTTTGAAAAACATTATGGTAGTCTATGCAAGAGCTGAAGCTAAATCAAGACATAACAGACTAAATTATTCAGAGCAACTTGTCAAGTATACTTAATGCAAGACACAAGTCATAAAACAGCCTCACAGATGTCTGCATTTCATTACAAAATGGCTGAAATCCCTACGAACATACAGTGCGGAAAGGGATTTCATAGAGTGTTTTCAAACAGTGACTTCTACCTGGGAAAAAGAAACCATGCAGCTATTTAGGGTTCCAAAAATACCTCATCTCCTAGTCTTAATCTAACCAAGCCAGTGAAGTATTTAACACCAAGTTTGTGAGAAAAAACTATCTGATGGTTCCAGGAATACCTGTTCCCTGGCTGCATGCTCTCTCTGAACTACACCTTGGGCAGATTCAGGAGCTAAGGTAGGTATTTTATTAACATAAATGTTTAAAATGGTTACTTGGAAAAGATAATGGGGACACCAAGTCTTCAAAACACCTTGTTAAACTACAGCAAAGAGTAGGACAGAAGTGGTTGTTACCCTCTGCAGGAAAGTTTTTGTCAATATTTATTTTGACAACTACTGATTTAGAAAATCTCTTCACACAAAAAAGCAGCCGAACATCTCAGTCCAGCCAATGCTGATTAGTTTACTGCAGAAATCACTGCTGGAACTACTGACTTTTCATCTTCAGCTTATATACCTGTAGCAGCAACAGCAGTGGGGACAAGCCAAGGGCCACAGTGTGACAAACCTCCAGCGGAAGTGGTGGGAACACTCCACCTCTTCATGTTCCTAAGTAAAGAACAGATGCCTGCTTGGGAAATCTGCTTTAGGTAAACTGAAGCTATCAGCTTCAGTAGAGGTAATTGGGTTAATTGTGAAAATGAGCAACATAGTCTGATGACATGATCTATAACCACACTGGTCTTAAATCTATATTAACCATATTAAGCAACTATGTTATTAACATAATTAATCATTTATAGGTAATTAAGAAAGTCCAAAAGAAACCAGCCACAGCTGCTACTTCAAAATTCACTCCATAGTAGAAACTACAGAAATAGGAAAAAAACCATTTCTCTTCCTACTGTTTTTCTTATATTTCTCACAGCATGAGGATATGAACATTGTTGCCTTCCAAAAAAACTGGACAGTTGGCTTGGGTAAGAGGGACAGAGTGCTCATGCTCTTTGGTTCTAGTCAAAAGGAGGCAAGAAAAATACTTACGCACTGTTGAACAGATATTGAGAAATTATTATGACTGAGAAATTAAGACAAACTTAGCAAAACAAATTTCTACGTTCAAAACAATCAACACTTTGGAAACTTCCTCTCAGTTACATATGATCTAAAGGTGATTTTTAAAGAACACATAAATCATCTCCACTCCTCTGTGCAGCACTGGAGGAGATCAGACTGCAGAAACAGCTCTTTTCTGCACACAACACAGGCACATGCACTATGGATTTACTTCTCTGGAAACGCAACCATAGGCAAGTCACTACTTAACTACAGATAGCTCAGAGATGCTGCAAAGCAGTAGTTAAATAATGGCCCAATAAAGGCAAAGTGGATATGATAAATGTATGAGTGGGATTACTACCATGGTTGACTGGAAGAGCAGGGGACTGATCTCAGTGAAGGAGACCTTTCTTCTTATGTGTTCCTAAGGCAACAATTTTCCTCCAGGTTTTTATTAACCTTTTCTTCACAGAAATTGTATTTTGGGATACATTTCTGCCATAGTGGTTCTTTAGCATGGACAGAAAAGAAAAAAACTCTATCACCTCTATAATTAGAGAACAGGTGAGATTACTGTAAGGACTACAGACAAGGAAACATGCTTCTTATCTCCTGATTTCATTTAGGCTTCAAGGTGCAGGTGAATGAAGCCTACAGCACAGTCTCTGTCTTCCTATTTTGACTTTCAGTTGGCCAACAAAAACATGCCAGAAACAAATTCTGCTACTGCAGATCTACATGTAGGAGCTCCCAGCTCTTGGCATCTGAATTTGAACTCAGACATAGCTGGGCCCTTACATTCCTTGCCATGCATGTGCAAGATAAAGCCAGATCAATTCACCAGTAACATTTTTACTTTTCTAGAGATAGGATTTCCTAGCTCTCATGGCATTTAACAAGCATATTTAACCCTTAACTGGGGAAATCTGTCTCACTAGCCTTACAGGTCCCTGCATTATGGTGAACAACTAGGTCTCTGGGATACATGAGTCCTACTTCTCCTGTCACAGCTCTTCAGAGGAGGAAAATATTCTTAAACAAATAAAAGTAATACAGAGTAGATACTTGGGTGGCGCAAAAATGAATGCCTTCAAAAAACTTCAAGATCCTTTAGACATATATTGACACTATGGTGCTGCAGAACTGTATTCTCTGTTTATGGGTATACATGTGCATATGAGAGGATTGTTGTAAATAAAACATCAAGCATTTTTTTTGTATGTAGATTTTACATACACAGATATTTCTTAATCCCTTTTCTACTTGGCATGCATGCATGTGTGTGTACATAAAATGTACAAACTTATTCCCATGCTTGTATGAGTATTTATCTATCTATACATTTATATAGAGAACAGATTTGATGCTTTCCTTGTGATTTCTTTTTTGCCTGCAAAATCATGATTCTCTTTCAAAAGTTAGCTACTTTTCATACTGATTCTACAGCACATCGATTCCAAAATAGCAGCATAATTAAATTCAAGTATATCTGTGCCAATGTTTTCTTAATGAAAAGCAACACAGAACTTTATCAGTATCAGTCTCTCTGAAGTACAGTTTTAGTGCAGAGGGGTTCACAGGCATCTCCATGAGCCAGAAAACACTCCTTCTCACAGTATATGAGAAAGTCATATTCTCTGTCTTCACTCTCTTCCACCCCATGCAACTAGAGTGATTTGATACTATAATCCCTGTATTTCTATGGGGAATATAAATCTGGAGTGAAGTTTATACACATCTGAGCTAGGCAAGACAAGCGAAACATCTAAGTCCAAGACAGCCAGTCTAAGATCCCTCTGGATTCAATGGGGAACATCACAGAGGACAACTCACATCATTCTCCTACAAGCCCTAAGGTGGTTAACTAGTGCTGTCCATCAGAGATGCCTACTTTGCTCCTCAAGGCTATAAAGGGAGCCTAGGGGTAAAATGTGACATTCAGAGGCAAATAGCCACTCTGAAGTTTTACTCATGGTTCCCAGCATTCTCACCACTCCTTCTGAAACAAATTCACGTACAGCTGGCAACCTGGCAGACTATATAAATCACGTCCTTCAACTCTGAAACACTACAGAGGAGAACAAGCGGGAAGAAGCTCCAGAACTATTTAGCCTAATTTAATATTTATTACTACTTTAAATTGGAGGTCTCGAAGGAAGCAAAGAACTTAGGACAATTCAACTGTTTTGGAAAAAAATGGGCCTAGAACACAGGGTATGTAGTGTGCATTTTAAGGTAACTATTAGCGAATGCAGAACACAGAAATAAGATGGCAATGAAAGTAACAAAGACATTAGCTTGTTGGGGGCTATGATCTGAATGGACAGGTGTTAGTTCCATTACAGAAGACAAATGCAGAGGTCTTATAATGACAAGCGGTGATGTCAGACTAGCCACATTGAACACAGTCTGTCAAGAAGCAATCTCAAGCAATGTATCAGCAACCTAGCTGGATGATCTCAGAGAAGTCTGAAAAGGATTCTTCTTTACAGACTACAGGAGGAATATTTATTGAAAGGTATAAGAACAACGTACTCAACTCTGAAAGATCAGTTCTCAAAGCTTCAACACATGTAGGCGGGCAATCAACTAAACAGAGCAACGAGTAAGATCACAAATCTCCCTTTGGAAATGCTGCACAGAAGTGTGAAGTAGGAGGAATGAATCCCAGAGCAGATCTTCAGGAAATTTCATGTTGCCTTGGAAAAGTTTAGTCTGTGGAGGTCATTGAGCAGTTGGTGAGAAGTCTGAAGTGGTGCAGGTAAAAGAGGAATCAGGGGAAAAGGGGGGTTGCTCAGTGTGAAATCACTGACTGGGGGAAACTAAGGGTAATAAGTTCTCCACCTCTGGAAAACCAAGTTTCATGACAACTTAATGATCTGTATTACTTCTCATCACCTGAAAAATCAGCAACAGTAAAATCCCTCAGGGATAACAGGCACATCTCATCTTCCAAGAATCACATTTGCTAACCTTTGCATACATTATGGCTTTCCATAAATTGCATTGGCAAATGCACAAGTAAACATATTGATGAGTTCTTGATTGTCTGACATGGGCAATTTCTTTTTCAAAAAGAAACAGATAAACCACAAAAACATTTGAGATGTAAGGTTGTACCAGTATCTTTGATCTTTAATGTCTTTTTCAGTTGTCATAAAAAACTTCAGTCCTCCCTCTCACATGAGATGAACTCTTCTCAGGTCCTAAAGATTTGAACTCAAACACTCAGAACAGCATTATGAGTTGCAATCTATTTTGCTGAACTACGCTTTCTCTGTAACTTAGGGTTTGCGTTTTTGTGATTAAAACTGCCTTTAGTTCAATCATGTAAAACAACTGCAGAAAAATCAATTGTGCATAGGAAACTCAGAGGAGCCAATTTTTCATTATTTTGAAAATATAGTGGGATTAGGAAAACAACAGACCTGTCCTCAGTGCAACAATCAGCAGGTTTCTGAGGAAAGTCCTTGAGAGTTGAAGCTTTAACCTGGAAAACAACCAACTTCAAGCTATGTTTTTCCAGTGATAACAGTTGAGGTCCATATGCTACTCACTGCTCATACCTAAAAATAACTTTTCATTGAGGCAGGTATCAGAAGCCAGGTCTCTGCCTTATAACCAACGGGTAACCTAACCAATAGGTAAAACACCTTCCCTACTACACTGTAGAATTAGATTAATATTTGTGATAAACCCATTTACTACTGCTTAACAAAGCAATGTGAAATGGACCATTAGCAGCACAAGAGGCTGAACACTCCTCGTGCTACAGCATTTTAGAGCCTAAGCACTAAAATCTTCTTCAAGCTAGTACATGTTTGTATCCTCTGAGCCAGAGAGGGGAACTGAGCCTGAGTGTCATGTCCAGAATGAAAACAGTATTGAGTGGGATACTGGATAAAAAAAGCTATCTATAGATTGCTATTTTTACCACCTATACTCGTTAAGAAAGTAAGGCTTGCGTGTGCACCTGAAGGGAGGGTTCAAATCTGCAGCCCTTTGTGAAGGAAGGCATTTTCCCATGCACAAAAACTAGGCAGATCGTAAACCACAAATCCTTCTCTCTTCAGCACATTCAACTCGTTAAGCTAGCTAAGCGGGTGTGCTGGCTTCTGTGCCTCTGACAGTGAGCACACAGCTCTCTAGTGTAAAAAGTACCTCACTTGACCTCAAGGCACCAAAATTAGGCACTGCAATCTGGAGTTGCAATGCATAACCCCTATGGCTAGAAGCTGAGTCCTTAAAAGACTTGCCATGATAAAAAATGAACCTATGTTAGCAAACAGGTTCCCTACTAACGGCTTAACTAGTCAACCATCTTTGGTCTCCTTTCAGAGACACTCACCAAAATAGCTACAACCATACCTGATGGTTCCCTCCTGTGGCTGTAGCTGTAAAAATACGTATTATTTTACTGACCTTTGAGGGCAAGATCTCTCATTTGCATTCCTAACACATCTCACCTGCACAGTTCACAAAATGCATTCATTTGCAGACAACGAAAAGCAGAAGGAGGCTTTCTTTAACGTGCCATTCCTTTCTGAACACAAGGGGAGTCCTACAAATGTTTCACCAATTTATCAAAGAAAAGGCACACCCTCTACCAGAAGAGACATATTCTACTGCATTTTGCTGTTAGGCAGTCTCCTGCATTTAACACAAATTATTTATTTATATGAACTTCTTTCTCCATCCTTCCTACCAAGCTGCTTGGAGTGTTGGATAAACAACTTTACAACAAAAAAACCAACATAAAAGCAGAAGGACAACATCTTTAAGAGCAAAATAAACAGTTGTCACCGGAACTAAGAAGGAGATGGGAAACAGAAACCAAAATAACCAAACCCCAGCGGGGCAGGGAGAAACACAGCAATTTTTATTTTTTAAGAGAAGTCAGGCTGGTACAATAGATAGAAAGGACAGAAAGGTGGATAAAACACCCAAGCAGGGAGACCCCATATCTGAGACTGGCCAAAACAAACACTTCAAGACCCACAGTTAGATTATAAACTGGGAATACCAAAAAGGCCATGACCTTGTTTTTCTTCAAGGTTCTTGAACACTTACTATATATATCACAACTACTTCTGACTTCAAACAAACCCATTCAGGCAAATTTTGACAGGATTTCTTGTGACACCTCTCAGAAAAATGCATTACTTCAGACGGTCTACGGGAATGAACCTAGCAGATTCTGCGTAATGTGCTACAAAATTTCATCTACTTTATGAAAGATACACACGGAGGGGGAAAAAAAACCTTTCTTTAAACTTGCTTAGGTAACTACAAAATCTCAAGAACGTCTGCCATGCTCTCTAGACCAACAGAGCACTCAGACAATGTTTAGCTACAGGGACTTCTCTATCCTCTATTTCTTTTCCTCCTTTTCACTCTGAGTGGTGTCAACTTTTTTCTTTTCTCTGTACTCTAAGATGTTAAGATTAAACATTACTTGAAGTTAGATCAAGGTTCCAAACTTTTTTTTTTTGTTTGTTGAAAATAACAATGACTTTTGGAACTTTCTTTTCAGTAATTCATTCTCCGGCAACTTGGTTGTTTTATATCTGTGGCCTTGTCGTTAATATAAAAACTCCATATGCTAATTATGGTATAAAGTTGGATTAGTTATCTACTATGAGATTAATTTCATGGCCACAAGTTCTTGATCACTTCTGATGTCTGCAATACACACTGAAGAGTAAAACCAGAAATGTGTGCATTTTATAGTTGCATCATTTGGTATGAAAGGTTTTTGATGCTATCAGGTTAGCCCACTTATAGACACTAGAGGATATCCTGAGACACTAGAGGTTTCTTTTGCAAATATCAGAAACACTGATGGCACTTACTCTAAACAGAGGAGATATCCTGAGAAAGGGAGTGATCCTTATTAACTCTCACAACCAACAGTGGTAACTGTAGCCCATAGAAAGTTATATCTTGGCTTGGGGTCGAACAAATCAAGTTTCTTTTTCTATAGCCTAGTAGCCTGGCTTGTCTTTTGGTTCCAGAAAAGTTACATAAAGAGCAGTTAAAGATTAAATTTGGATTTTTTAAAATATTCTTGGTGACATCTGAAATTGGCTGACACCTTAATGTTACCAATGCTAAATCTATTAATATTGCTTAAGACTTACACTGTAGGTAGAGTATGTTCTGATTCAGGTATATTCCAAAATCCCTGCGTCTTCACAAAATTGAGCATATAACTGTCTAACAGAGCCTTATGTTGAATTAATGGCTAATACACATACTCCTTAGGGTTTGGAAAGACTTGCTATGTCAGCATTTTGCCTTTTCTTCTTGTAGCAATGACTGGTGATTACTTGAACACAGACTGCCTGCTGCTACAGCAGTCACTTATTTGGATTATGATTTCCAAGGTATAAATATGCCCCAAGGCTTGGAATATAGTCACAAGTTTAATAAATACAGAAATGAACCCAGTACACAGACTTTTACAGAGGAGTTATTTACAGATTTCAAGACAATGCCATCAACAGACAGAAAAAATGATGAGCTGTCTCCATAGGCCTGGAAGCCTATGTATTTCAGTGGTTCAGCATGCTAGTGACTTTGGGTTAGGAGTGAGCTGAACATTGAGAACACTTGCTCTGTACCTCAATCCATTCTATATTTGAAAGAATTAGGCAGTTAACCAATTAAGTAAGATTAGTAGATCTAGCAACACACTACTGCAACACATACAATTACTTTCAACTCTGACTAATATGACAACTTGAGCACTTTGATTGACATGGGAGAAGAGATCTGATCACTAAGCCATAGCTCCAAGGTTTAAAAACAATTGTTATATTATTTCCTATAGAAAATTCCCAAATTCAAAATAAAGATAAAACACTAAACAAGATACGATACTGGAAAGAAAAGTGGAAAGAACTTCCTTATGTCAATAAAACTTTCTTCACTTTTCTTCCTGAATATTATTATAGTCTACACAAGTACCGGCATACCAGCATATGCTATACAAAGTGCCTGTTGGATACACATGTAACAGGTTTAAACATTCCTCTAGTGAAAATGACCAAAAAAGTTTTGATAATACAGGAAAATTAGCATCAATATGCATTTCATCGGCGGCGGGGGGGGGGGGGAGGGGGTGGAGAGGAGTTAGACGAAGAACTACGCAGAGTTCCCTTTATCAAAATTGTTTCTTCACCAAATTTTGTAAACACACCATGAAGCAGAACCAAACCTCTTTGTGTAGTAATACACTCTCAGCCAGCAGGAGCCCACAGTGGTGATGTGTTGCTGCCTGAGTGGCAGCCAGCCACAGCAGCAGCAGAGGGCACGTCTTCCTCTGACAAATTCATAACACAACTCTTCTCCGCCACAAAGCACCAAGATTTCAGCACACCCAAGGGACATGCTCTGCCTCTGCAGCAGACCTGCCCATGTGCACCAGGACACATTCAAAATTAATCAGAATTCATGAGTATGTACACTATGACTATGCTTTGCATTTTGCAGTGGATCTGGCCCTTCAGATTACTTTTAAAACCAATGGCCCCAACACTAATAAATTTTACAGGTATTCCAAATGACTTCTTAGGCTTACTTTTACCTGCTTTTTGGCTTACTGCCTTTCTCACTGCCTTTGAGTCAATCTCACACTGGATATATAAAGGGAAGATTTTCTATGGTCTGCAGTATATAACAGGAGAAGACAACAAGTAGTCCTTACTTGCCAAGGGGCCTAAGGCATGTAAACGAAGTTACATTAACGTCAAGACTTACGCACTGATGTTAGTCACAAAAACCTTGCCTAATCTTGCATGCATCTGCATCACCCCCCACCCAGCACTACCACTCCACACAAACAGATGTAACTCATGCCAGTGCTGAACTATGGAACATCTAACTCCCTTCTGAGCCCTCGCTAGCTGTTGGCGTGTAAGAACCAGACGTGCTGGCAAGGCCAGAGGAGGGAACTGGACAACCTCACTCCAGCCATGGAGAAGCAGTTTTAAATCCCTTATCAGTTAGAGAAAGCTCAAAGACCTGTAACTGTAATAGCATGCCAACTGTGAGGCAGCTCAACAATCTGAAGCTGGCCTGTTCTCACCCACACTAGCAGAACAGACTGTGAATGCAGTCCACGTGGAATGCTTGACTGCATTCAATGGGACAGTCTGTACCTTACAAGTTCAGGTCAGGCCCCTAAAATCAGACAAATCTGAGTTACAAATTCATGGTTCCCCGAATGTTCAGTAGAAGACTGAAGAACTCACTTAAGTAAAACTGGGACCTCTTCTGGTTCTTGCTCCTTGACACTGCAAGCATTCCCACTATTCCTCTTGTTATCTTAAATCCTCCAGACTGAGAATTTCTAGTGGGAGTGATGTTTTTTCTTCTTCCTATTTCCTGCTGCTTTTTTTATCATCTAATGTCATTCAAGTGGGGTACAGCTCCATAGAAATCAGTAGAGTAGTTCTAAAATACAGTCCACATGGGACTGGAATCAGGCTTTTTCCTGTTAGCATTTTTATGGCTTAATCTTTTCAAGCCCAAATCAAATATTCTCAGGTCATTCTCATAGAATACCTATCATCTCTAGCAGTATAAAAACAGTTGCATGCTACCAATCCTTTGAAAAGATGAAAAATTCACCATCAAATATGTCCTTGCTCACATCTTTAATAAAATATTTTTAAACACTTTCATTGTTATTATTAGTAACAGCCATTTGTAATGTGATTCCTACTGATTGATCAGGACCCTGCTGTGCACAGCTCAGCTATGCCAAACAGCCCTGTACCAAAGACTTCATAATTAAAATATGAGATGAGAAACCGCACGTCAATACAGAGGAAGCACAAGGAAAGAATAAAAGATTTATCTTCTACAATTGTGTAAGTGGTGGTTTAGGAAAGGAGAAGAAAGCTTGCAAGAAATATTGAGAAATAACTGTATGCAAGCAAAGAACAACCACCGAATGTACAGCCTGTGGTTTTATAGGTGTTTTCTGTAACATGTAATCATGACAATGAGAGGAAAGTCAATACTATATAAAAGTACAAGATGTCACTTCTGTCTTGTTTTCATTTCTCTATCGTTAGTTGCTCAACTTTGGATTAATTTTCCTGTTGCTATATTTGACTTTAGCAGTGTTTTAATTCTCAGGGCAAAGCTCTCCATTTTGTTTTCTCACTAATATCCTTTCCTTTTTCTCCGTATATTGCTTTTACTAATTAAACAATATACAACAAGGTTTTAGAATCCCATCTTATTTAAAATATTAACACCAAAGAATAATGAAAATCGTGGATGACTGAAATAATTCAATATAAATTTGAGAAATGATACACTATAACAGAACTGTATAAACATGTTATTTTCTTCCACTTGCAACTTCTTGTGTGATGAAAAAACGTCTCATTTCATTATTTTCTATGGGGGTTTTGTCCATATATATTATTTGGCATTGCTTACTTTTTGTTGTTTTTTTTTTTTGCTTTGAAATCCACCCATCCACTTCCAGTGAGAGTTTTGATTAAATTGATGTATTTCTCTCTTTGCTTTTTTCTTTTTCACAAGAAAGTGCATAACTCACTGAACTATACTGCTACAGGAAATCTACTTTGGACTCATATTTCAAGGACAGATGAGTACACAGATGCTATACATTGGCTATGTATGGGGTAATTTTTAATAGTTTCCTCAAAACTTGTATATATTTGCAGATCTGCATTTAGTCCCCCAAAGGCAGAGGATTTAGAAATCTAATTGTTTGTATAAAACACTGTTTGCTGAAAATACTACTGCTTTTTTCTATGTGGGCCTAATATACAGACTTGCATGCAATCAGGTTTGTATCACACGAGAAAAAGCTATTTGTTTGCTTTAGTGAACATCTTATATTCCACCTCCAGTACTACTGTTACTTGAAGAACTGCTAAGAAGAAATACAGCACATATTATACACTAGTACTTGTTGATGTGCTTGGATAATTTTATATTGCAACTAATATTTTATGTTGTAAACATGTCTCTGCTCTCATTTGCATTACTCTTCCCAGTTCCTCTCTACAAGTGAAAAGCTAATTTCTTACTTGCCTCAGGTAAGAATTGCTTTTGGGGTAAAAGCATTGATTTAAATCCCACTTATCCCAGAGCTTAGAAATGAGAAGTTTAAATGTACTACACAATAATGAAACCTTTCCACTATCAATATTACAAATCTGTAAGATTTTTCCAGTGCAAAGTTTTCACTAGTTATCATAGCATTTTGCATGTAAACTGAGAACTGCTTAACAAAATCTAGCAGTTGGTATTAAAAGCCATAAAGTTATCATTCCCAGCATCTTCTCAGTTCTCAGAATATAGAACTAAGGGCAGTCTCATCTCTGATGGATGAAGTCTCCTTTCTTAAGGATCTCTTCCAAAACCATCAACTTTCCTCTTTCTCCACTGCAATGCATTGAATATCTAATCTCTCCTAATCATTAATCATTAATCATCTTCCATGGTGTGACACTTTAAGTAGATGGTTAGGAAATACTAATGCATTCACATACATAAAAGAAGAGGGACTGAGAAGAAAAACTGAGTGCAGAAAAAAGCTTATTTCAACTCCTGTATTATTCACATTGAACAGGCTTTGAGATGGAGATTGTGTCTTTCCCTTTTCCTCTCTGTTGATGTACAGCACTCTGAAAAAATGTAATGCAAGTTGATAGGTAAGATATCCTGTTTTATCACTCAGCTGTACATTTTAAAACAGTCTGTGTCTTACCTTTAATATCTTAGCCTCATATTCCAAGGCATAGTGAGTTATCATACCGCTTGTGTCACTCTGACTGCACTGGCTTACAATTGCATTCAATTTCATATCAGAAACAGCTTGGTAGTATCAGATTATCTAAGTCAAGTCTTCCTTAGGCATGAACTGCTTCTGCTTTCATTTTGCTTCAGCTTCTTCTTGATGCAGATAGCAATAACCCTGAACTAAAGAAGCAGGCAACAACTGAGTCAAACAAGTTCGGCAAGGTTTAACAACAAGGTTCAGGCTTTTCATTTGACTACAGTTGTTGCTCTGTGCGTCTCAGGTATGAAAGCATGAATAAACAGTGAATAAGCACATTTGGTGTAGAAAAAATATGAACATACCTATCTTTTTCACTGAAAGACACCTGGGTAAGTGAACACAAATGATGGAAATCTATCTCCCATCAACATGTAGTCTCTCAGGTGCTAAACTAATTAGTGAAAGTAAATCATTGATGTCAGGACTATGCTATACTGAGAATATGTCAAATGTGGAATACAACTTTCAATATTTTCCTTTCTGTCACAGTTCAATCCTGGCTCATCTATAGTAGCAAAAACTCTTCTTACAGTTTAATAAAAAATGTGTATCGTTTTTCATCATTTTTCCTGTAAAAGTTCTATCACATTTATATACCTGAGAGAGCTTTCTTCATGTGTTGATTTTTTCATAAACTTAAGTCACTGCCGTAAAATCTGAACATATTCTAAACCACTGTGCACAAGGACCCAGTTCACCTGCCCAGTGGTCAAGGCAGTTATCAACGAATGTTCAGTCAAGAAAAACATTTCTATCTTTTCCAGCTTATATGTCATTGAGATGCAACAAGACTTATGTAAAATAAAGTACAGAATCATTCAGTAAGATTTTTTTCTTGTTTTGTTACTCTAATTCAGCAGAAATAGTGGGGCCAAGTAAAGACTTTCACTGATCGCATTTTTTTTCTACCAGGTGCTCTTCAGTAATTCCTTGGCTTGCCTATGGCACTGCTGGGGTCTTCCACTCAACTGCTAGCCAATCCTCTAATGGTTTAGCTGTAGAGAGCAGGACCAAGAGGATTAATTATTATAGCATGGTTCCAGGCATTAGTAAGGAGCATTAGCATGGAGCACTATTTTCCTCCATATGAATGTACCCGTATTTCACCTGTTGATAATTTTTGTGTGTCAATGCTTTCTATGATTAGAAAAGAGCCCCCCACAACTTCTATTTTTCAAATGTAGCAGATTTTTAACTTGTGCACATGTTATTACTCACACTATATCAAATGAAGTTTAAAAGCCCTGGCTAAATACTGTGTGTTGTTTCTCAGGATTGTGGTCTGGTTTTATAATACTCCTTTGAAAATAAGATGCTAATTTAGGGTCTTTATCTATAAATTCTTATAGATGCAAGGAAGTGTATTCATGTGAGTTACTTCAGTAGAATTGAGTAAGACCACAAGATCTTTCCCTACTCCCCTTACCAGAAAAGATTAATTTCATTGAATGAAGGGCTGACAAAACTGTACCATATACGTCCCTGCAAGCCAGCAGTGCAAGACAGTCATTTAAAATAAAAAGGTCAGTGAAAACATAGTGTGGCAGTTGGTTCAGGTCACTGACTGCTGTCCTTTTCTCTCCAGCTCTAAGGCCCAGCATACACACATACACTTAGCTATTCAGTGAACCTAGATGCTGATGAATGTGTCCTTCAAATTCAGTTCTCAAAAAATCTTTTGGCGTAGCAAAAATAACCCTGTTCTCCTACAGACCTCTACTGCACCTTTGCATTCAGGGAAGGAGGAAGTCAGGTTTTGTCTCAGTATCACAAGCAGTATCACATGTATTAGTGTGGGAGTCCAAGAAATGAAAGAATAGTAACATCAGTACCCGTACCTTCACTGACCTATCTATAGCCTGTCATTTAGAAACCTTACTATATGTTCCAACAATATCACATATTTCATCATGGTTGAAAAACTACAACCATGTGACTTTATTATGTTACATGCTGCCCAGGTTTTTAAGACCCATCTGGATGAAGCCTTTAGTAACTGTCTTACGGCTAGTTTTATAATTGGCCCTTCTTTGCACTGGAGGCCTCCTGAGGTCCCTTCCAGCTTGAGGTATCCTGTGAATACAGCACACAAACATACACAAACACACAGGACAATCTCCTCACCAAATTCCAATTTTATAAATTCTTAGAATTTATTATGTCATAAGTCTATTGAGTTTCCAATAACCGAAACATTTGTCACACACACAGAGATACTGCTTTGAATGCAAACCTAAAACTATTAGTTTACTAGTTGCATGCTAACTTCAGAAAGTATCTTTGTCTGAAAATGACACTGACTGAGAGAGACAAATTATTGCATAACATGACAAGGGGCGATGGCTTTAATCTAATAGAGGGTAGACTTAGACTAGATATTAGGAAGTTCTTCACTATGCAGGTGCTAACACTGGCACAGGTTGCCCGGAGAAGCTGTGGTTGCCCCATCCCTGGCAGTGTTCAAGGCCAGGCTGTATGGGGCTTTGAGCAACCTGCTCTAGTGGAAGGTGTCTCTGTCCATGGCCAAAAGGTTGGAACTACGTGACTGTTAAAGGTCCTTTCCGATCCAAATCATTCTATGATTCCATAATCTTCTGCCCAGTTCCCTCACTTCTTTTACCAAGCAAGATATAAAATCCTGGCAACACAATTATTTATAATCTGCCTTATCCATTGGCTAGACATCTAATCCAAATAAAACAAAAACTCTTTTCTAGAGTACTAGAGAAATCTGTAGTGATTATTTCAGAGCAGATAGTCACACTGTGTCCTTGGACTTCAGTACCATGAACAGTATACTGAAGACATGCAGGTTCTTTAGCTACTGTGAAACAAGAACAATAAAATGACCAGTGCTTATTGTAAAAGCTTTAAAGCCTATTTTATGAATAAATAAGATGTAGTTACATACTGAAAAGGAATCAAGCTAAAACTTCTGGGGTATCAGAGCAGGCTTGCAGCACTAAATATTCTGGAAAAAGCAAATTTTTTCAATTGGCCTCAGTGAACATCAACATGTAAGGAATAATCAGTAGCTGAGCTCTTGCAATTCATCTTTTATAGGCACACTTGAGGGACAAATGCATGAAAGTATTATGCACTATTCCATTTTCATATTCATTAATTCCAAACCCAGAGGTTTTCAGTGACCTCCTTGCTTTGTTCAGGGCTGCAACTAATGGAGCTACCACAGCCTAATCCTCCGAACACTCATGGCTCACTTCTTCCATGCTAATGTATGTACATTATGTACGTATGTAATGTATGATTATTTGAGAGCAAAAAGCCTACATCCACACCTAAGCTCCACTGCTCCCTACTTGATATTTCTTCTCATATCACAGAAGGGGTAGGTAAGTCATTCTAGCTTGAGTATGAAAACGGGAGTAGCACAGTCCCAGAAACAGATCCTAACACCTATTACACACAACAAGATGTCTGAAAACAAGGTTTACTCCAGGCTTTCCTGCTGAACTCCCTTATGAGAGTTAGGAAGTCCATGCACTGCCACTCAGAAGCTCCATTTCTCTGAAGTTACAGCTAGATTGCCACACTATAATTTGAGGTTTAGAAAAACAAGGGATAACAGTGAAGACAAGGAATTTGGATTCTTAAGCCAAAAACAAAAAGGGAAGACTGAAGGGGAAAATCCTAACAGTCTTTAAAAAGATACTGTGCTGCCTCCTAAACTAGTTCATCTTATGGTCTGACCTCACTGTTACAAAGATCCTCCTCCCACTTTGCTAATGTAACTTTCACTTGCTGGGATTTAAACCCAGTACTTCTTATCTGCTATGTCAAGAACATGGAGAAGAAATTATTCCCTTCCTCTTTGTTTCATGGTACTCACTAACTTTTATTACTGGCTGTAGAAAATATATACCACTACTGCATGGATTTTGGAGCGCATTTTGGAGTTTCAGTTAAAGTTGACTAGCACTATGGAAAATTTTTAATATATCAGTTGCCTAGGGTGGAACTCATCACCAAATACCCCATGCTTTCTTTATAGTCAATTAAGCCTTGGCCATGATCCAAGTCTAAAACAAGTCATAAAAGACCCAGTTTCTTTTCAGTAGCTACTTGGTGAGCATAGAACTGTTTCAGCTATGGATACATATATCAGAAACACAGACTCACAGAAAAATTGCATTTGAAAGGATGCTCCAGATGTCATATAGTCCAGCTACCTGCTCAAAGCAGATCAGGTCACTCAGAGCTGTGACCAGCCAATTCCTGTTACCTCCAAGGACGGATATTCCACAAACTTGGAGAACCTGTTCCAGCATTTAGCCACTCTCACAGTAAAAAAAAATATGTTTCCTGGTATCTAATCAGAATTTCCTATTTTCCTACTTGTTACCATTAAAGACGTCTAAAATCCACTGAGATCGGACTCCCAATGCAATTAACAGGCTACTCTTTCATAATATTGTGTTTGTGCTCACTTTATTCAACAGTCTTTGCAGCATGCAAAGAGTTTTCAAATCTGTGTTGTTGCAAGATGTATTTCAAACATTAGTAAGACAGGGAGTTAGAAAAGGCTAGGAAAAAAGGTTAGAAAAAAAAGCTCAACAATAGTATTTCTGGAAAAGGAAAGTAATGAGAATCCTCCCATCAGATGCCAAGTATAGAAGAGACTCCTCTGTAAGTCAGCTTTTGGCTCTCTGTTCAAAAACTAAGAACAAAGAAATATAAGCAAAATCAATTAGAAAGCCCACTGTTAATTTGGATGAGGTCCATTGATAATTGGAAAGACTAAATAAAGGGAAATCAGAGATGTCACTATGAGAACTAAAGAAAATGTACGAAATGAGTGCCTCAGAAATGACAGCTTCCCAGGAACTCCTCGGTAAAATCTATGCATTTATAATAGACAAAGCTCATCTGCCTGCTTATAATTCAGGAAAGATCCGTGTGTTGTTATCAGTACAGCAGAATTTGAATAATAAGTTTTGGTGGAGACCATCATTTGCACTTCCCGTTTGGTTACAAGGGCATTGTAACAGATGTTTTTCTCACCAAAAGCAGCTGGCTGGTGATATTATTTTTCAATTAATGATACTACACTATGAATAGATTACTGCATGTAGATATGAAAACAATGACAATTAGTGAAAGAAATTAAGTAATTAACAAAGTAGGCTTTGGTTTCTGTTTAATTGGAGGGTAAGGAAAGTCAGAGATGCAATAAAGCCCTTCTGGATGCATTTGAAATTTGTATGCTGAAGGCTCTCAAAACAATCCAAGACAGACTGGGTAAATGGCTCTAGAAAAAGCAAGAATTAGGGAAATGTAGAGAGACAGAGAGTAAAGATGCAAAAGACTTACAGCAGTGTTGAGAAAATCTGCGGGGATTTTGTTTTTTAAATAAGAATGTAATTTTGCACTAAATCCTTAAAGAACAGAGATTTGAGTTATTTAGAACTGAAATGCTGTCATTTTATCTCTTTACATTGTACATGCAATTACATGTAAATTACATGCAATTATATTACAGCTGTGTAATTCTGCACTTAGTTGAGTGTTAAAGTAAAGCTTTTTGGTTTTACCCTTTTGGAAGAAGAGATGACACAAAGATAAAAACAGCCTTATGTTAAAGAACACTTTACTGTAGTGATGCTCGTACTGTAGTGATGCTCGTCTGGATCACACTGCTGAACTCCATTCTGTATTTTAACTTTCATTTCATGCTAGCTGTGGAAAATAACCTAATGCAAGTGCATAAAAGGTGAGATCTGTATTAATTAGTCTTCAGCCTCTAAGTACTCCTCTACAGGAAAATGAGAACCAAATCAAACAGCTGAAATAACTGTACCTCTGTGCATGTGTATCAGCAGAGATGCCATCTTTAACCACATCACTGAGTTACAGAGTACTGCCAATTCTTCTCAGAAACAAAAATATCAAATAACAGCAAGAATTAACAGAAAGAATAAACAATGGATATGACCCAGTAAAAAGATGACCTGCTTTGCATGTATGTGTCTTAATAACCAACATGATAATTGATAATCTGTGCTATGCACCTTGCTATGAAAACCTGAGTGTGAATGTCAGCTGGTACAAATGAGACTCTCCATTTAGAGCTCAGGTTTTCTTTCGTTCTTTCTCATGCCATCCTGCTCTGCATTGTGTTCCTTTTCCAGGCAATAAGGAGACAAGCACATTTAGATACTGCCCATGTACAGCAAAACGTCAAGAGTTCACATTCCAAGGACTCACACCTTGCAGAAACACAGGCTCCTCTTTCATAAAGATTATGTAATAGACCTCTCTGGCTATGCTTTGCATCCTTTGCACATTTATTGTTCAACTCTCCTACCCTGGATCAGAGTTGATGAAATCTTCGTTGCAGTGCATTGAGGGACAGGGATGTTGAAATCCTGACATTTCTGTATCAGTCCCAATCTTCTTCAGTTTTTTACAAAACTATACTCTTGCAGTTGATGAAATCAGGATTAATTTCTCTGTCTGAACATTAAGATGACTTCCCAGTACCACACTCTCTACATCTCTCCCCTAAGACCTTGAAAACAGAAACAACATTTTTCTGTGTTTCAGCCTGATCAGGAGTCACAGGCTGATCAGTAATTACCTATGTAATAAAGAAAGAGAGCTCCAGCAATGGGTGTGGAAGCACTAAACTGCTGTAAGAGAGCAGTCAGGTTGTACACTTGCATGTTAGTGTCTAACAGAATGTGTTCTCAGTGGACAGTTTTATATGGTATGAGAATAAAAAGTGCAGAGAAGAATAAGCTCTACTCAGGAATGCATATCCCAACTTGGAGACACACTAATCAGGAATTTTCAGCAAAAGATGTTCCCTCAGAATACACTAAATTGTCAGTAAAAAAAAAAAAAAGCACGGGAATGTTTAAACATCAGTGAAAAGCTGAGGGGATGCTTCAGTTATCAAACCCCTCCCTCCCAGCCCCATTTCCTTTCCTCTCTTCTCCCTCTGCATTTAAATGTTGTGTGTATGGCCATCTCTTGGCACCTGAAGCCTGAAGATAGAAAGCCACCAAATGATGTCCTTTGTGACATAGAGGATCAAGACAAAACCCAGGAAAGAAACTGAGGAATCACTGACAGGGGAGCAGACTGCAGACACAGCAAGAGCTATGATGAGGCTTCTGGCATATTTCAGAATTGAGGCTGTGCAAACACTTCTTATGGAGCCCTGGCCTGGGGAAGCCACTACAATGTCCCAGAGTTCTCTGGGAAAGCCACTACAAGGCCTCAGGGTTTTCTGGGAAAGCACAGAGGAGACAGCCATGGACAGGAAACCCCTCATGTTAATGCTTTAAGCTGTGGCTTTCTATAAATGCTTCATAGCATTTCAACAAAGGCCGAGAAAGCAGTGTGCGGGCTTTCTGTTTTGCTCATTGGAAAAGAGTATGAAAGAAGCGTTTGTGGAATAATATGGAAAACCCCAAAACTTTTCTTCCTGGCATCTGCAAAGTGAAAGATGAAAAACCACATAAAACTATTCTAGAAATGCACACACTTTTTCTTCAGAACCTGAAAGGCACACACAATAAAAAAAAACCCAAACCTGCATAAAAATTCCTTTGGGGATTGTTTATTATAGTATTCTTCACACCTCGTTCTACTACAGTTTATCTGCTACTTGCTCTGCAACTGCTAAAGAGTTCTGTTTTCCAGCTCATCTCTCACTAACTAAATGATGGTCTGTGAAAGCACGGAAGATTCTGACTACTGAAGAAAACAGAATAGGAAAATAATCCAAAACTCCATTTTTGCTTTCTGTCTCCTGATCTGCACGCTATCAACTTCATTCAATGTACACTTTGGTGTCTTTCTTTATCTAGTCATTATATTGGTTTTATGTGGCAATTAAGAAACTCAAGTTTTCTGGGATTATTGAAAAGAGAAAAGAATGATATTTCTATGAGTTTTGTGATATATTCCTCACATGACTGTGAAATAATTTTTTTCATATTTATAGCATAGGGATAACATCATTTTCCAAATACATGGTATTGCAGATCTCACATAGCTTCAGAAACATCAAAATATACACCAATAACACTCTGAAGTAATTACACTTTATACTACATTCCAGAGAAATACTTGGTATAATCAGTGTCTTCCTTTTACACACCCTACGCACTCTTCCCACAGGACAGTATAGAGAGGTATCATCTTTCAAAGCAAAAACTCAGCTGAACCCGGAACACCTAAAAACTTCCAAGCAAAAAACACTGGAAAGTTTCTTAAACTGAAAATGGAGAATTATTATAAATATAGGAAAATGTTCCAGTGTTCTTAAGAATACTCACTGAACACAGCCCATTTGATAGTCAGATTAAACTAATCGTTACATAAATAGTTTTGACATTTATATGTTCACCAAGGTGACTCAATGTATTAAGATGTCAGCAAGGATGTAATTTTTCAAAAAAGCTATAGTTTGACTTACCGGGAAGTACAGAAGAAGTGATCCAAAAAGAATGGTTTCCAGCAGCACCAGCCCTGAAGCCCTGATACTCTAGAAGACAAAGAACAATACAAAACATTAGAAAATGCTCTGTGTCACATTTACACGTTGCGTTCTTTGCAGAAGGCACCTTCACTCCTGTCAGCATAACTCTTCCACAGTAATGCTTACTAAAGCACGGTATTAAGCTGTCTGTCATACTGGCATGCTCCACGTTCTTTAATTCACAGGCCCATTACAATGGTTGTGTTTTACAAAATCCAATTTACAAAATCATTCTTTCCTATGTTAGATACTATTCAACACACATTACCTGGATACCTTTTGAAACTGCTAAAATTGCTCTCAAGTGTGAAGAATTATGGATCGTGGGAATTACAGATATGAATTTGACTTTAGAATTTGTTCTGTACTATTTAAATTTCGAGAACTCCTTTGAACGTTTTGACTTATTTAATATTAATGACTAGGCTTCTACAATACATATGAATAATCTACAATTTTAATGAATACTGAGTGTGCTCTTAGATTGAAAGCACCCTTTATTCTTCCTGCGACTTTGTACAAAGATGTTGATTCAGACATTAACTTGTCAGGCTTGTAAAATACCATGTCATTTCCTCACTGATTCTAATTCAGTCTCTCCATCATTGTTTTCTTACATTTTAAAATTTCAAAAAAGTCAATTCCTTTTCCTAATACAAAACATATTCCAATAAGTTTGATGATTTATGTATAGTGCATCTGCATCTTAAAGACAAAACATCAACACCGCTTCCCATTTCTTATACCATCTTGTGCCCCTGAGATACTGTTTCCTACACTGCTCTGGAAGAGCACAGTTCTTTCCTGACTGCAAGCAGTGCAGGCAGACAGGACAGCAGAAGCAGCTTCGCCAAGAATCTTTTGAAAAATCCCCTCCTTTTGCATCACAAATTCCTCTTGTGTGCTGGAATTAATGGTTTGTGGTAACGTCTCTAACGGTTTTAGACGGGGGTAGCTTATCTTTCAGAACGAAGGCAATCACTAGAAATATAAATTGTCTATCAGAATGGATTCGCAGACAAACTTTTGGTGCCCTGAGGTCCAGTTTCTGCTTGCTGGTAGAAATTTCTAGATAAAATGCAGTGTTTCAGTGAATCTAGAATCTTACTCCGGTTTCTTCTTTCAACATTATTTTGTTTTAACTTGTCACTTTTAAAACATCTAAAGTACTGAACATAGGTTGAAAGACATGAAGAAAATTCTTAGGAAGCCTTTTTAGTATGAGGCAGTTATGGAGCTACCTAATTTCCAGTGATGGTGAAATTTGCAGCAATGTTTGTCCAAAGCATGTGTCTCAGCAGAGACGTTACTAGTATCCTATGCAAGTATTCACCTCAAAAATTATCATGAGAAGTTACTTCCAATGGGTATTCACATCAAAGCTCCTGCTTTAAGGAAAACACTAAAATAACAGCTCCAGGACCATCTTAGTGCTACTGATGCTGTATTAGTCACAATTTAAGCCTGGAGTGAGGATTATGAATGGTTTTCCACTCATTTTAAGATTATAATGACACCTTTTTTGTTCAACCACTGCAAGATGTTCCCACAAAAATCTTGGGACCACAGCTCGTTTCCTTATTTTGGGGCCAGAACTGTTCATGTATTCAAGAATCATTACTATGGCTCCTCTTTTCTAGACCTTTCCAATTCTTTCACTCTTCCTTGTGGATCTTAACCCTAGACTTTCACATTAAGAGTTTCATATTAAGGATTGCAAAACTGTTCTGCCTCCTCTCTCTAAAACTGAACCCTGAAACCAAGACATATATATTTTTGGCAAAATTGTTATGGAAATTGTATAATTCCATGAAATGTTCCTTACTGAATACTGGCCAACAAGTGCAGCTTATATTTACACTGAGTTCCTACAATGCCAGGCACTGGTTTAAAGAACCCAAATTTAAATGGTTTGGGTTTTCTTTTTTTTCTATTATGATGTTGGGCAAAGCATAAACATAATATCAGCAAAAAGCTGGGAAACTGATAACTGAAATGCCAGTGTCAGATTTTTAGGCTCAAGTGACCGCATTGTTCAATGACATATCAAATTCAACTGAGTCGTTACTTTATATAATTTGTTTCAATCACTTGGATAGACAGGCAGCCTCACCCACTAGTTTGCTAATGTAAAGATGGTCCAGCACTTCTGTACTATATTTCCCCATGCAATAGCCCTGGCTCATTTCATATGTAGAAGGACGCTCCAGAGACCCTCACAAAGCGTTTATATCAACAGACAAAAAATTGCCCAAAACACATTTATTCTGTATTTGTGAGGCAGTCATTTGTTATAAGCATCCCTAAACAATAAACAAAACCCAAAGGGATGATACTATCTTCCATAGCTGCTGTACTAAAAATGTTAATGTACCCATATTTCTGTATTCAGATGCATTCAACTTTTTCAAGTGGCACTTTAAAATCAATACATATAGACAACTGCTCAAAACTGCTTTCTGCAGACACCTCTGATCTAGTTTAAAAGCAAAAAGGTGGAAGTAAATGTTTACATGCCAGTTATGAAGTCATTAAATCGAATACTTCCAGGTTACTTTAATTAAGAAGTGACTAAACTCCCAATTATTTTACAGCTTAAATGTCTGAAGCTATGGATCATGGACACTGCTTGGACATGCATAATAGAAAGTGCAAATATTTTTATAAATTATAAATGCAGCACAAGTAGTCTCATGCTTCTAATGAACACATAAATTTAGCCTGAGCAAGATGTAAATTTTGAGTGCAGCACATGGAAAAAAAAGCTCGGAAAGCTTAGAAAAAGTTAAAATCTGCCTCTGATAGCACAGATTTCACACTGTATGATGTCAAGTTCCCACTATAGGACCGTGTCCATAAGACTCCTTTAGTGGCCCCAACTCTGCCTTAACTAGGACCTCCACACATTTTGAGACAGTTTTTCTTCACAGCATCTTTATAACACAATGACACATTACACATTGGGAATTAATGCAGAACACCATAAACAATACTGGCAGAGGTCACTGAACTCACATCTCTCACAATTGATCAATACCCAAACCAGTGAACAATCTTTTTTTTTTTCTTATTTTGTACAATGCATCTGTAAATGCCAGACTAGCCAAGAAAGTAGCTGAAATGGACATCATAAGGAGAAGATGTCAATTATCTAAAAAAGCTGGTCTTCAATCAGCTTCTGTGTGAACACACTTTTCTAAGCAAGTCTTTCACATCCTGATCAGTCATAGAATCATAGAATAATTAGGATTGGAAAGGACCTTAAGACCATCTAGTTCCAATCCCCCTGCCATGGGCAACGACACCTCACACTAAACCGTGTCACCCAAGGCTCTGTCCAGCCTGGACTTGAACACCATCAGGGATGGAGCATTCACAGCTTCCCTGGGCAACCCGTTCCAGCGCCTCACCACCCTTACAGTAAAGAACATCCTTCTTATATCCAATCTAAGTCTTTTATATCAAGGTTTTTTTTGGGCAGTGTAATCATAAAATAACCTGCAGAGGCAACGAAATTTGGTGTTTCCAGCCCTTCTTCCAAAACAGTTAATTAACCTATGATTTTCTTTTTACCTGTGTTCTGGTATAAACCAATCTCTACGAATTCTGCCTATGCACTTCAGTTTCCTGCCATAAAAGAAGTGTGTCTTAGAGAGCAACACTAGAAATCAAAATGAGCTTGAATCCATTTTTTGACTGTGTCTTTGGTATCTGAAGAATGGGAGTTTTCACCCAACATTTACAGATACCACAGCTGCTCTTAACAGGAATTTCAGCAAATGGACTAGACATTCTGGCAGAGATGAATGCCATCCACAGTGATGAAGAAAAGCACAAAATTTCAAATAAGAAATTTTGCACAACCAAAGAACTACTTTTGTGCAAGTGTAGGGAAAAAAAAAAAAAGAAAAAAAAAGGATGGAAACAGAAGTATCATAATTCTCCCAAACTTCATTTTTTGAAACCCTGACTTTTAACTTTCTCTGCTGCAAAGGTACTTTAATATCAAAAAAAGTAACATGAAATCTTTTGGTTTAGAGAAAATACATATGCCAACTGAAAAAATACATGAGACTTTTTTTCTTCCAACAACCCCCATGATAGCCCAAGGGGTATGGTCCAGGAGGTAAAGTTTTCATCCAGCACTGAGGCTTTAGTAACAGGGAAGAGCTAAAGAGGAGAAAAACAAAAGCAAAGCAGGATGTTTTTTAACTAATTTATAGATAAAGATATTCTGTATCAGGTAGACAAGATTGCCAGCAGTCTCTGAGCACCAACTTTTCCACCAGAAGTTGAGTCCTCCATGGTACAGACTTTGCAAATACAAGCCTCTAAAGCAATGCTGTGGGCAGCATCGCGAATGTTTGATTTTATGGGAATGTGCAACATAGTCAGCAGTGGATATGCCCACATACTTCAGGGGAAAAGCGTTTGCTCTTTTAAGAAAACAAATGAAAGAATGGGAACAAATGATAACCTAAAGCCTCCACCAACTGGTGTCCTCCTATACTGTCCACACAGTTAAAATACCCCACTAGAATTCACAGAAATAAAGGTATTTTAGGAAATAGCCCTGAAATGCTGTGCAGTGGGGTTTTCTTCCACTTACATGTAACATTTGCTCAATTCCTTTTTCTCTTCCTTAACAGCTGCTTGGGTTTTTTTGCATCTGCCTTGCTTGCTGGCATTTATTTTGGTTTTTGCTAATTTATTTCTGTCTGTTCATCTTGTGTACAGTTTGTTTATTGCCACTTCATCTGTGTGCTCATTTCCTTTTTGGGATTTTATTTCTATGTTTACTTATTTGTGTCAGTAAAACTGTCCTTTCTGCTTTTCCTTGTCTCACTTCATGGTTATATATGGCTGACACTTAAGTGATGCTGCAATTTATTTTGCTTCAAGCTTCATACTAACTTTCATACTTAGCTACCTCTACCATGTATTTTCCTCATTCTCTAGGTTTGTTTGTTTTTTAACAACTGAGATCTTGGTTAAAACAACATTATGATGTTGATGATGATGTCGAAGGAGGAAAAATAAGTATTGGAACTAGGCATTAGTTTCAATCCAGCCCTCATCCAGAAACACTGGAATCATACCAAAAAGAAGAAATTTAAACAGTATGGTATGTATTATATTAAAGATCAAGGCCAGATACGTACTGAAAGAAGATGAAGTAATACCACACAGCGGAGTAAAATGGTAACTCCTGAGAAATGTAAAATATCAGCTGACTTAAAGCAACACTACTCACTAAAATGGATTAAAATGATGCCAAGGAAAGTCACCACAAAAAAAATCTTAGAAGTTTCTTGTTCTAATCTACTTTATCCAGAGGAAGTAAATAAGGAAAGTTCCAAGTCTTGATATACTCCACAACAGCCTAATAAAGGGAATATGAACATTACAAACAACTAGTCATGAGCTGAAAGAAGACTGAGATGCCTTTTCTTTTCACAGTCCCAGTTACCAAGCATGCGTTGTATCTAACAAATAAACACTCTAATATCCACAACGTGCATAATAAAATCTAACTAGTGTCTCCTGCCCCTTAACTTCTTTGCCATCCTATCGAAGCTTAGCTCCCTCAAGCTTTACCAGTATGTTTTATGATCTAGTCCCCACAAGCAGTCATTCATTGGACCCTCTCTGTTTTTTTCCACACTCTTTTTCAACCATGGAGCTCAAATATTGACCCAGTATTTCAGAAGCAGCCTCACTAGAACTAAGTAGATAGGAGTAACAGCTTTCCTCTGTCTGCTGGTCATCCTCCTGTTGCCCAGTATATGGTTTCCTGGATTGTGGCAGAGCTCAGTGTTGACTCATATTAAGCCTGATTTCACTGAAACTTCTGCAACCAGGCAACTCAGGATATTTGATTAATAGAAAGATCAGGATAAAATAGACTTGGACATACAACATATGAACAGCCTTTGTTAAGATGATAGTATCAAGGCAAGGGTTTTTCACTGAGCTTCCTCATCCATCTCATTCCAAGGCTGTGTTTCAGCCAGGTTTTTTATCTATCTGACTACTGGTTCCAGTTTTGGATCTGAGGGAGCACAAAACTGGAATTTCATCCTCTATTTGTGGCATTATCTTAAGATATTCCATAAAGAAACTGACCAAAACAAGATGACAGCTCCTGGAGAAAAGCAAAAACGGGGACTGCTGAGGAGCAAGTACACGTCTTCTGACTCCCAGATGTCACTGGAGAAGAACAGGTGAAGACAGATCATGTTCATGTCACAACATTTCATAAGCAGGATTTTCAATGTTGCTGCACTGTTTGGTTTACTACTGAGACTTTCTCGATGCTACAAAGGAGCTACTCATCAGCTCCATGCATGCGATGGACATATATTGTAGACTGCCTATGAAACTAATGAGTGGGTGGGGAGTTCCTATGTACGGCAGGCCAAATATCCCCTATCTTACCTTCTGTTTACCTTTAAGAAATAGTATATAGAGATCCTTCTTTCTGTCCCTGAGCTTGAGCTACAGCAAGCAAGATGTTGGCTACTTGGTTAAGGGACAAAAGCTGGACCTGCCAGTTCCCAGGTTTACTGCTGACATTTAGAGAAGAAAAGAGTAGAACTGCATTTCACTGTTCACACCTGGATAAGAATTACTAGGAACTAAAGAATTGGCACAAAAGAAACTGGAAGGAGTCCTCTGAATGGTGCTGTCACAATTTTTTTCTTATTTTCTAGATAATAAATTGAAGCCCTTATTAGGACTCCTACTCAGGAAATGGGAAAATTCAAATGCCATCACAAGGCTGTGCTTTCATTTTATTGTTGTTGGTTGACGTACGAAATTCAAGCAACTCATTTCCCAGCTAACTGCAGGAAGCACTCTTGACTTCAAGCGAGAAAGGGATGTGCCTCTTTTGAAAATTTCTCTGTAAAATAATCAAGATGAAATTCTCTGTCCTGTTCAACCTCTTGCCACACTGACAAATACCTTTAATGATAATTGTTCTATTTGAATAATAGCCTCCTAGTAGAATATGGATTGCAAATACAGTAAATTTCATAGCAAAGGCCTATTTTCCAAAGACAGACCTACAGTTATGTGCTGCCACTTAAGCCATACTGGAAAACTGACAAAAATTTCTGGCATTTGCAGGTGTCATGCAGTATTCCTAAACCAAATAAATATAATTCTCTTGGGTTTTCCTCATTTCTCTTTAAAGAATACTAACACAAAGGTCATTTTTTTATTACTAGTTATAGCAGAATTCAAATAAAATATAATTATTAAATTTACTTTATACTTGAAAAAATCAGGAAAAGCAAAGGTCAAGCAGCCATCAATCATAAATCAATTTCATTCAAAGTGCACAAGATGGCAGGGAACCAAGAAACCCCCAAATACTTAATTTTTCCACTCACGTGGCCCTTGACCCTTTCTGTTATACAAGTAATGAAATATTGTTACGATACATCATGGTGAAGATGAAGTGTTATGCATTTTGAAACATGGGTCCTGCTGCATATAAGTTGCACTACACCACCTACAAGACAGATATTTGGAAAAAACAGTAATTTTTTTTATGAACAACCCTCACAGTGAAGATTGTTAATATCCCAGGGACATCTTTTCTTGTAAAAGCAGGAATTTATTCCTTGGGGACATACTGCTTAGACCAAGGCAACTGGTTCTCACCAAACAGTAGTGACAAAGAAAAATCCGTAATGAGGCAAATAATGCCTAAGTTCAGTTTCAGTCTGTTCACATCCTTATGGGCTAATTTAAAAGCTGAACACGTAAAATGATTATCATCAAAATTCTGGATCATTTACAGTTCCTGTTTCACTACGCTATGCATTCAATTAATGCAGAAATTAAATGAAAGGAAGATGCAAAAGCATTATGGTCTTCAAGAATAAAATGCACTTTAGTATTGATAGCTGTTTAATCAGCAAGAGACCAAATGGAATATACAGAAAATGGGATGGAATATGAAACCAAACTTCATAAGCAGGAGATAGGGCTCAGTTAGCATGTTCCTCCATTTAGTTTACAAATAGCTTCAGAATACCTGAAGTTCAGCTTTCTTATTCAACATGGCATCACCTGCTACAGAAGGCAATACCACAGCTCACTAAAACAGTCTGTACAAATTGTAGCTCAACCATGTAGAAAGAAATAATTTATGGTAAATTATGAAAGGGAAAAAAAAAACCACAAAGAAAAACCCTAAAATAACAACCTGACTGCAAAGCTCAAGATTTGTAGTATCTCAGAAATGAAACAAACTGAGAATGATGTGAGAAGGGCTGGAATAAATCTGATAAAAATAAAATCTCATTATTCACATGACTGAGAAGGCAAATGAACTACAGATGAAGAACATTATATTAATTTCAAACAAAAGCTCTTAATTCTAAAGATTTTAAATCCAAATCCATTTTATTTTATTCACTTTTACTTTATAAGAGCCAAGAGGCTAAACTAATAGCTTATGATTGGATCTGAGAAATGCTTATCCCCAAAATGGTGAGATTTTTTGGCTCGTCAGAATTTATTAATAATAATCAGTAAGTAATAAGTTTGGATCACAGATTGCAGGTTTCACTGAAAATAAAAGCATATTTGACTCTGAAGGAAATATTGCTATGTATAACTTAATTATTCTTCCAACCACTGTATTGCTGAAAGCCCCAGCCTCACATCAGCCTCAAGTTATCATGGGTCCTGCTGAAAAAGGCCACAAAATAGACTGTCCTTCCTCCACAAAGATAAGGGACAACATAGGGATAAGGACAAATGGGAACAAAAATGGAAAGATGAGGCACTATCACTTATCATAACAAGCAATCAGTAGGCCCAGCCTACCAGCATCCCACCTGTAGTCACATCTTTGTTAGCACTTGGATCTGAAGACATGATACAGAGAGCAGGGGATGCTCTCAAAAAGCTGCTACCAAGCATAAGGAAAGGATGAAGGGACCAAGGGTGGTTTTGAAAAATGTAACAAGATGGTGATGATGGAGGCTGGTGTTGACATCTATGCATCAAAGAAATGGCATCAGAAGGGAGAGAAAAGTTCATGTGGGAGTTCAAAAACTAAAATATATAGCTCATGTACAATGTCAACAGGGAGGTGCAACAGGGCCAACACAAAGTAGCAGGACAGAAAATTGCATCATTCCAGATAGAGGCAGGCCATGATTGCAAGGCCAGCTGAAAGGACACTGCAGTAATCAAGACACCAGATAACAAGTTGAAACAAGAATTTTAGGTCTGTGGACCAGCAGAAAACATGTATTAAAAGGGAACTCAGAAGGAGTTCAGTAAGGCTTAGACATAGATGGAGGCCAAGTGAGCTCCAGAGCTCAAAATGATGCTAGATAACAAGCAGGTTGCTACAGTAACAAAGAAAGCAGTAGCTGGAACGTCTTAAAGGGAAGCAGGAGAAGATCAAGGCTTCTTTTCAGCTATATTGATATTGATGAGAAGATGTCAGAGAAAAATGTCAAGATTTTATTCCAGACAGTGGGAGGCACGGCTGGGACAGGGAAGGCAGAAAGCAATCTGACTGTGTTCACAGCACAAAGTCCTTAAGAGAAGCTGACAGCATAAGGCAGCTGCTTGTGAGCCATAAACCTACAACTTTTGGCCAAAGAAATGAAGAAAAGAATGAAGAACAGGCGTATGTTTTAGCGTGAAGGATCTGTGTTCAGCTTCCACCACACGATATGGCAAAAAAACCTCACCACATAAAAAGCAGCACATACAGTTTCTCTGAGGATCCTGCCATTAAAGTTTTACAGTAAAAAAAAAATATTTAGTAAAAAATGAAAAGCTTTTCCTAGAATAAGGTTTCCAAAACAGTTTTATTTCTGCTATTTTAAAGTTCTCATGTTACGCTTTTTCTGATATCATTTTCCCAATTTCTTAATTAAAGATACTCCTTCCTTCTCTTTGAGTGAAACTTGCAAAAAAACCCCCCAACGTTTCCCCATATTCAAATGTACTTCTTAGTTATACCGGTTTCCAGTGTGAAAATGCGGTCCAGACACTGGCACACTGGAATGTAAATCCCAGCTGTATCAAACCCCTCATCTCAATCTCCAAACCATGGCCCTGTCTACTGGCCAAGTGTTTTTCCCAGAGACAAATTGCTCATCAAGCAAATGACTGTCAATATGAAATTCTGCAAGCTTTCCTGGTTGAAAAGCCCCTCCACAACAAATTTGACTCACACCTGGAAAAGTTCTTCTCAGACCCTTTTACAAAAAGAGCTGCTTACTTCAGACAGATGTCTGCTCTTGGAGATAGAAGCATGCCAAAGACCTCGTGCAAGTCACCAGGGACTTTGCTATTGTTATTGGTTGTACAAGGAAGGTTCACAGCAGCATACAACTCCAAGAGAAATAGCAGGATAAATAAATAAATAATGTTGCTGTTATTCTCCTGCCATGACAGGAAGTCCCATTCCAGCCAATCTGCAAACACCCATTCACAAACCCCAATGAAACTTTATGTAAATGCAACTGTCCTGAAGTTACTGCATCAAAGAATCAGTGGGGAAAGCTTTTCATCATGCGAGGTCTACTCAGCTTCCCTAAAAGGGCCATGAACACAAGACTCAGCAAGAATTAAAGTCAGACAGTAACATACAACCAAAAACCTTACCAGTTTGGTCAGTTTACTTTCTAGCTCTGAAACAGCTTTGGAAAAACTAGTCTATGTTGTAAAAGTTGTTCTCATTAGAAAACATACACAGAAATTCAAGAATTCAATTACCTTTACTTTACATAATTCATTTTAAAAGCAAAATCATAGTGCAATACAATTAACCTCACATATGCCTTTGAAGGCTACAACACCCTTGTCTCTGGTGACAACTACCTTCCAGGCCAGCACCCTACACTGAAAATGCACTACTATCAGCTTCATTAACTAAAACTTTGGGGCTCTATGTTGCAAAGTTTTGTGGACTATTGGTGGAACAGAAGTTGGCAATGATTCATAGACTGCAAGGTCTTAAACAGCAGGGCATCAAGGTTAAGAAAGTAAAGGCCAAGAATCACTCTCAATACCAAAGCGGAGCAAACATGTCATAGTCTACGGCTGATTCACATCACTTCAAGGGCAATGCACTCATCAATAAACTGAGTACTGATAAAAAGTCATTCTTAAGACCTAACTTGTTTATAAAGGGTTGAAACTGTCTAGACAACACTGTATATAGCTCTTTTGTGCTCACTACTGATTTGCTCTTCTCATTATCTCTTCTTCATAAGACTGAACTGAAATAAACCAACACATTTTATATTTAGATCTTTATTTTCTTCACACTTCAGTTTTATCTTAGGCCTAAAGCATCTATAGTGGAACTAGGTTTGTTCTTCTACTCACTACTTCTTTCCTCTAAGCCATGTATTAGAATGCAAATTTATACAGATGTGAAGCCTTTGGGTTTATGAAGTGAGTGCCACAACACCCTGCAAACACAGGGCAACACCACCATTGCAGCCATGCCTACCAATGCCTGCTGTCTTTGGAAACTCCAGCAGCCATTACATCATCTCTGATTCTCAACTGCTGCTGCAAGCTAACATCTCCTCCACTTCTTATCTTTTCAGTATGGCACTCTGCAATTATTTATGTGGGAGTTAAAAACATACAGCATCCCTAAAGGCGTATCTTAACTATGCAGAAAAATGGAAAAGGACATTTATGAGTCTTGTTTTATGAATAAAGGAAATGAGAATTCCACTAAAAACAACAGTTTTGAAAACAACATCACCAATGTCTTTAAAGCTGAAAAGCTCAAGACTACAATAAGCTTCCCTGACAAATCACAAGAAACTAGGTTCTCACCCTAGGATATGATGAAGGAAGGGTTTATAAAGCACTGCACAGAATGTGTATGTGCTGAGTGAACTGTCAGGTATGCCCACCAGCACAGCATGTAAAGTCAGCTGCTCCATCTGCGCAAGATCTCTTCCTTCTATCAAGTTTCCACTTCAGCTGAAATGTCAGAAATTGGCATCTAGGGAGAAAAAAGCAGAATGTGCACCAAAGATGAAAGGCATCCATACAGAAGCACATCAAGATGCCACTGTAGAGTTAAATAAACCCAACAGGATTGGCTGATTTACATTAGCAAAAACCGTAGTTTGCAAAGCCAGCATGCTTTAATATTTAAACATGTATCACACATCAATAGTCTGTGATTATCTCACTCTGAATGACTGCATCTACCATGACTGCAGTAAGGGAGAAAAGACATTCTTGATTTCTTAGTACTAGAAAGGGGAATTACAGCATTAATTTGCATGTTGCCTTTCCATGTACGCACAGTTTTGTGCAGTATTTAAAATCACATTGTTTAGCGACTATATTCACAGTTTTCTAATCAGATTTAGCAGAACACTTAAAAGTATCTACATGAAATAGAAAAATAGGAAAGTGATGGCACAGAACATCTAGCTACCCTGAACTCTAAACACTAGAAACCTTTACTCAACAGAGTGTAAAAACATGTAAAACCAGTCAGTTGCTGTTATTTGCCACAGTTCCCTCAAGAGAAATAAAATGACTTATTCCTGTTGATGATGAGCCATGTGGTCTTTTTAACTGTTTGTTCCTTGATCACTGTTCCAGATACAGATTTTTATCCTCTCATTAAAAGTACTTATATTTCTGTATTTCCAACAATTCTTGAGTGTTCATAAATGGGGGTAAAAAAAAGATTTAAGGTCATTTTGTTATAAATTTCAAATATTTGGGATTGGAAATAGTCTTGAATGACGCAAAGCTCTTCATTTCAGTGGTCTATATTTCAGCCCTTCATCAATGATCATATCATATGGCATCACCATTCCCAACTGCTGTTCTGAAGACTCTCCTCTAAGGATTTTTTCCATTATTTTTCAGAGGTAAAAACATCCTTTTCCAAATGTGCTCGCTGCTGTCAATTTTACCTTGATGTACTCGATCTGCATCCACAGGTACGTCAGGAAGATGGAAAGACCAGATTCCCCCAATGCTTTCTCCAACACGCCAATGGTTTCCCTAGCCAACTCAGACCCTGGCAGCACGACAGTGCATGACAAAGATGACGGCAAAGTAGCTTGGCTTTAGTGCAACTACTCTGAAGACTTTAGTGTTAACCTGAATGAGAATTCATAGCAAAGACCCCTTGGAATAGATCTAATGTGAGTCAAGATTGGCATCACATTTTCATCTCTTCTTCATCACCGAAGTAGCAATTAGCCTCTTCCACACTATGGCTGAATTCAGCTTCTCTGGTCTTCTTGCCACTAGTGGTTCTTAGCATTTCTTAAGGGCATTTACAGTTCCTCACAGCAGTAGTGTTCTACCTGATAGCTCCATCTTTGAATTGGCATGCTGCTACACAAATGTCTGTTATTTTCAGCTCTTCTTTCAATTCATTTGAAAAGGCAGCCTGATAACAGATGGGCTCTTCAGGTTTTTTGCAAGGCAATGTCCTTCCACAGTCCAGAACTTCCATGAGAAAGTGTCCCTCAGTGACTGGTGTTGGGACTGGTCTTGCTCAACATCTTCGTCGCTGACATGGACAGTGGGATTGAGTGCGCCCTCAGAAAGTTTGCCGACGACACCAAGCTGTGTGGTTTGGTTGATCCGCTGGAGGGAAGGAATGCCATCCAGAGGGACCTTGACATGCTTGTGAGGTGGGCTGATGCAAACCTTATGAAATTTAACCACGACGAGTGCAAGGTCCTACACCTGGGTCGGAGCAATCCCAGGCACAGCTACAGGTTGGGTAGAGAAGAGATTCAGAGCAGCCCTGCAGAGAAGGACTTGGGGGTGCTGGTCGATGAGAAAATGAACATGAGCTGGCTTCAGTGTGCACTCGCAGCCCAGAAAACCAACCGTATCCTGGGCTGCATCAAAAGGAGTGTGACCAGCAGGTCAAAGGAGGTGATCCTGCCCCTCTACCCTGCTCTCGTGAGACCTCACTTGGAGTATTGTGTACAGTTCTGGTGTCCTCAACATAAAAAGGACATGGAACTGCTGGAACAAGTCCAGAGGAGGGCCACGAGGATGATCAGGGGACTGGAGCACCTCCCATATGAAGATAGGCTGAGAAAGTTGGGGCTGTTCAGCTGTGGAGAAGAGAAGGCTGCATGGAGACCTCATAGCAGCCTTCCAGTATCTGAAGGGGGCCTATACGGATGCTGGGGATGGACTCTTCATTAGGAACTGCAGTGATAGGATAAGGGATAAATGGTTAAAACTTAAACAGGGGATGTTTAGATTGGATATAAGGGAGAAGTTCTTGACTGTAAGGGTGGTGAGGCACTGGAACGGGCTGTCCAGGGAAGCTGTGAATGCTCCATCCCTGGCAGTGTTCAAGGCCAGGTTGGACAGAGCCTTGGGTGATATGGTTTAGAGCAAGATGTCCCTGCCCATGGCAGGGGGGTTGGCACTAGATGATCATAAGGTCCTTTCCAACCCTAACTATTCTATCATTCTAAGAATGTTATTTACAATGCAGCTGGTTTCCTTTCTAAGGTTCTGATAGATCTTTAGCCCTTGTAATCCTATGTTAATTTTGAAATAATTTAAAAAATAATCTGTTTTTTTATTTATATTTATTTAAACACTCTATTTCTTGCTGGTACCGTACAGCTCTGCTACCGCAAAGTTTGCACTGCATGTAATCAGTGGTTCAGCTTGTCACTCTCTGTTGGAGCTCTCCATTGGTTCATATAACACTACTCACGTTGATGAGTTCTATTTTATTGATATTTTTCTTACAAAATCATTATTCAGCTTCTTACTTTTAAGAATATTAGTTACAGCATCAGTGATTTCTGTCCTTGCCTGTCCAGCTACATTTTTAGCTTAGCCTCATACTTTTTGGACACTTTTTTAGTAGTAAATGTTTGCATTTCCCAATCAATAATAATGCCACAGCACGCAAAGATGTTTGCTAATGTTTACCTTGAGCTGATTTGTTTTTCAGCTGTTCAGCTTGGAGAATATTTTGCACCTCTGTATACAGCCTTGAAGATGTGACTTGGAGGACTAAAAGTTCTTCTGCAGGATCCTCTCATAGTCTGTCAAGGCCTTTGAAAACCAAAGTAAGAGGAGCCTATTCCTTTATATACTCCTCTACAACTGAACACAGACTTAGTACATTCAAAGTGCTGAGTGCCTCAGTTAAGCCTGTTCCCTGCTTTCCATCTGGTGTCCCTTTACCTGCCCTGCACTGCAGAAGCCTCAACATCTCCCCAGCTGCAGTATTTAGCAAGATCACCCCGTTGGGGCAGTCTCATAAAACTCAATGTTTCCACTATTCAGGAAAAAAACTCTTTTTCCCAGGTTTCATTGCACAGCTCCCCCAGTGTCATCAAACTGGTGCTGCCAGGTGGTGTCAGCTTTCTGATGGGATTTCGTCCATTTCCATCTCCCAGTTTTTCAGCCCCTTGCAGTTTGTGTCAGTGCCAGGCTCAGGGTTTCCAGATTTCACTACTGCTTGGCATGAGTGTTGTCTAGAGTAGTTAAAAGATTTCTCTGAAGTGATCTGCACATCTGCTTTCCCTTCTGTATTACCAGTGAATATCTTCTGCTTTTTTCTTTGTTTGGCACATTTCCTCAATTTACTCTCCTGATGAAATGCTTTGTCTTTTCCCATTACAGCAGTAGCATCTGCTCTATCTGTTACATTTTTCATCTTTTTCTGTCTTTCCCTACAATGCTTTTCACTAGTGGTTTAGCTTCTGCTTCTCCTTCTGTTCATTCTTCCTTTTTTTTTTATTCTTACCATTTTGGAATTCTCCCTTCTCTCGGCAAAAGGCCACATTTTCTGCCTGTGATTTTCTCCAGTTATGACACTTGCAGTTTAATAACATTGCTGCTGAGCTAATCCTGGGCTGCTGAGTCACTTTCACCTGTGTTTGACAAAGCCTCAAATGAAATCCTCAGCATCGATCTGAGCTTTCTCACAGGATCTTTCTGCAGTTCTATTTTGTGCTGTTTGCCAAGGCTGACTACTGCTTGAAGTCACTAGCTGGAAGTTTCATTTACAGATTAGCAATGCCAAGACTCTTCACTGGTACCAGTGGTACACTCTGGAGTAACTGTGTCTTGGACAAATGGGTTGAATTTTGCTTTGCCACTTATCAAACATGCAAGTCTGCATGAGTAACTACAATGCTTTCAAGAAGAAGAATAAAATCTAAACTACCGTCCTACCTCAGGTCATGCCCTGTGCTGTATTATTAAAGAAGGAGGATACCAGAGAGTGATTCTTCCTCATCTGTCCTCCCAGGTTCCAACAATAAAGTCAGGGACTTCCTGCACCAGATGTTTCACCAAAACCCTGTGTTTCAACAGCCAATAATGGAAATATCTTTCTAAACTCTATTTGAATCGATTTATACTTTGGGATTCATGTTATTTTTGGCCTGTGAGTGACATACAGCAACTTCAAGTTCTGTAAAACACCTATTTGATATTTTTTAACCACTTGAGAGATGCTTTGAACATGCTCTAGTGATATCTTAAGAGGAGCCATGATACTTGTTCACATGTCAACATGTCTGTCTTATATGGTTTTATACCATACTTCCTCAGTCATCTCTTGGTTACCTATAAGAAGTGTAGCTTGGCCCCTTGAGATCATAATTTTTAAAAGCTTTTGGTGGCAAACCTCAGAAAAGTACTCTCATATCCACATGCTCATAACCCACCTTCACAGAGCCATAAATATATTTGCAGGGTGTCACATTCTCACAAAAGCCCACTTCCCACACTCATCCATGGAACAAGTAGTTCTATTTTTTGTTACCATTCCCATGAATTTGCAAGTTGTATAAGTTGGACCTACTGATCTTTAGTACTTGTCACCATCAAGGGAAGTCTTTGTAAACACAGATGTCACATTTCCTATCTTCCATTCTTCCTCTACTGCTATTAATGTAAGCAGTAGCTCACTCCACAGCAAATACTTCAGTAGTTTTGCAGAGCTCTTTCAGAAGCCTGAAGAGGACTCTTTAGAGGAACCTTCAGAAGTTACGAAAGAAAAGACCTGAAACTTCAGAGACTTCTAAATGTTCCTCTAAAGAGAACTCTTGCTTTTAGAAGCCAATCATCTGGCTTGATGTAGGCTTTGCCTATTTATTACCATTCACTTTGTCAGAATCTTTCACTCACTGAACCACTTTGGTAGCAACTGTTGAAAACATCTCTGTTCCTATTGCTATGTTCTTTGGAAGCGGATCACTAGATCTTTTGCAATGATGGAACTTTCAGTAACCGGCTTTGATCTAGCATATATTCCACACTATTGATGAAATAAGCTGATGAGTGACTCTTCCACAGCAGTTTCCTTTTTTAAGTATTGTTTGGTCATAGTATGTGTAACCACTGTGCTACAGATATCTGAAGTATTTCTTCTCTAAAATATTTCAGATGTGCATCTGCTCTTACTGATCTGTTGAATTTTTTGCAACAAAGGTTGTCACTTCCATCATGATCTAAATGGTCCTTATCATTCTCTGAATTACACTCACAATATCACGGTCAAAGCGCCAGGGGTGTTTCTTCCCAAGGTGCTTTCTGTTTGCAGATCCTAACCTCTCAGGACCTTAGTTAACATTTTCCAGAAGCCTCCAGAAACTACAAGCATTAAGCAGCGTTTTGCACAGTCACTCTTCTAGAGTGGTAGTCTGATCCCATTTGCCTTCTCATTTTACTGAGCTCATTTTACTGATCAACAAATGTACCAAAATGCCACATATCTACTCTTCATTCTTTCCAGCACTGTGGCCTTAACTTACACATTTTTTTAGTCTTAACCCACATCCTTTGCTCTTCTAATAGACCGAAGATAGTTTCTTGATATGGTAGCAGTACGCGGCTATTTCTGTTAGAAAGCTGTACCAAAAATTACTTTTTGTAACTATTTCAATATTATAGTGCCATATGTAGGAGAGAACCCAAAAAATGTTCTTCTCTGACAACCACCCAGCACAATGGAAATGAGCAGTTTAACAGAGTAACTTTAATCACAGACAGATATAGTAACCTAATTAAAATTTGTTTCACTAACAGCTGGAAATTCTCAAAAGGAAGATACTTTGACTATATTTCAGTATCTGTTCTTTCTTTAGTCTTCCCCCTTGGCGGAGAGTACACAACCAGTTACTTCACTCCAAATATCTGTCATTATCCAATGTAACTAGCAGTTTTCTCATGCAAATACCCATTGTTCTCAGTGTGTTTGCCCTCCATACAGCTTCTCATTTAATAGTAATCACACAAGATCTTTTTCTTTTTAAAATCATGCTGTACCAACAAGATAAAGAACATAAAAGGAATCCAAGAAAAAAACTCAGCTGAATGACAGGAAAAGCAATGGAACATCTATTTATCAGTTTCTATTCCTTGAAAACACTGATCATGCAGGAAAGGACTGTTAATCACCAATTTTTTTTTAATTTATTTTTTTCTCATTTTTCCTCCCCTTTTCCTTGTGGGATATACAGTTAAAGCAAAGCAAACACTCTTCTAAGGTAGCAAAATTATACATGAATCCATCTCTGTCCAACGGAATTAAATGCAATGTCTCAAACGCATCACATTCTTTTCTGAAAAAAAGGTTTTATTTTATGTCCAGCTCTCATTCAGATGTTATGATGTAAGTAATCTAGGAGAAAATAAGCTCAATCTTTTTCATAAGTACTGTAAAGTTCTTTAGAAACAAGGCAAAGTGTGTATGTGCCTCTTTGGTATTGACTTGGCTTTGCAAACGAAGATTTGGGAAGGGCATTACCCACACGACAAGTGCAATGATGACTAAAAGGGCAACGTAGAACAGGCAAATTTGGTTGGAAAGAAAGGCTGCTTGGTCATTCAGGATGTTGCCAAACAAGACTGTCATCTCCTGGGTCAATCTCAAGCAACAAATGTCCTGAACCACCTGCATGCAGGGTTGGGTCTGTAGCTTCCAGTGCACCTTACCACTTGTTGTTTCATCCCTCGCCTGTCACTACAGGGCTTTGCAAATGTGAGTAAACCCTTCGGGCCTGTGCAGTGGGGTATTACTTAGGTATTAAATATTCAGATCCCATCTGTTTCTTTTCTCATAGCCTACTTCGGAGAAATGGCTAATCATCACAAAAGTAAAAATGCACCTTTCATTACTAGCAGGTTTTGTGAAAGACAAGACTTCTGTAATAAAGACGTACCTTTTTCTTACTCTAGTGGATATGTGTATCAGAAGACACCTAAGTGTACAAGTGCAAGAGTGTACGCAATTTTATTCATCTCAGATCTCTAACTATATATCAGAAAACACAGAAATTTATTACAAAACAATCAATATTTCAGTGTGAAACAGTAATCAAGCCAAACTTGCAATAGCTGCATATCAAGTATCACAGTATCACAGTATGTTAGAGATTGGAAGGGACCTCAAAAGATCATCTAGTCCAATCCCCCTGCCGAAGCAGGAACACCTAGATAAGGTTACACAGGAACGTGTCCAGGCGGGTTTTGAATGTCTCCAAAGAAGGAGATTCCACAACCTCCCTGGGCAGCCTGTTCCAGTGTTCCGTCACCCTCACTGACAAGAAGTTTCTTCTCAGGTTTAAGTGGAACCTCTTGTGTTCCAGTTTGTACCCATTTCCCCTTGTCCTTTCATTGTTTGCCACTGAGAAGAGCCTGGCTCCATCCTCGTGACACTCCCCCTTTATATATTTATATACACTAATAAGGTCACCCCTCAATCTCCTCTTCTCCAAACTATAGAGACCCAGCTCCCTCAGTCTTTCCTCATAAGGGAGATGCTCCACTCCCTTAATCATCTTAGTTGCCCTGCGCTGGACTCTCTCCAGCAGGTCCCTGTCTTTCTTAAACTGAGGGGCCCAGAACTGGACACAATATTCCAGATGAGGTCTCACCAGGGCAGAGTAGAGGGGAAGGAGAACCTCTCTCGACCTACTAACCACCCCCCTTCTAATACACCCCAGGATGCCATTGGCCTTCTTGGCCACAAGGGCACAGTGTCGGCTCATGGTCACCCTGTCGTCCACCAGGACCCCCAGGTCCCTCTCCCCTACACTGCTCTCTAACAGGTCGTTCCCCAACCTATACTGGAACCTGGGGTTGTTCCTGCCCAGATGCAGGACTCTACACTTTCCCTTGTTATATTTCATCAAGTTATTCCCCGCCCAACTCTCCAGCCTGTCCAGGTCCCTCTGGATGGCAGCACAGCCTTCTGGCGTGTCGGCCACCCCTCCCAGCTTAGTGTCATCAGCAAACTTGCTGATAGTACACTCAATTCCCTCATCTAAATCGTTGATGAATATATTAAATAATACTGGTCCCAGTACCGACCCTTGAGGCACTCCACTAGATACAGGCCTCCAACTAGACTCCGCCCCATAGACTACAACTCTCTGGCTTCTCTCCTTCAGCCAGTTCACAGTCCACCTCACTACCCGATCATCCAGACCACACTTCCTCAATTTAGCCGCAAGGATGCTGTGGGAGACCGTGTCAAACGCTTTGCTGAAGTCAAGGTAGACCACATCCACCGCTCTGCCATCATCCATCCACCGTGTTATTTCCTCATAAAAGGCTACGAGATTGGTCAAGCATGACTTCCCCTTGGTGAAGCCATGTTGACTGCCCCTCATAACCCTCTTATCCTTGATATGCCTTAAGATGGCACCAAGGATAAGGTGTTCCATCACTTTCCCAGGAATGGAGGTGAGGCTAACCGGTCTATAGTTACCCGGGTCCTCCTTCTTGCCCTTTTTGAAGACAGGAGTGACATTTGCTTTCCTCCAGTCCTCAGGCACCTCTCCCGTTTCCCAAGACTTGGTAAAGATGATGGAGAGCGGTCTAGCAATGACCTCCGCCAGTTCCCTCAGCACCCGCGGGTGCATCCCATCTGGACCCATGGATTTATGGATGTCCAGATTGCTCAACTGGTCTTTAACCCATTCCTCATTGACTAAGGCAGACCGCTCCGTTGACCTGTCGTCATCCGAGGTCTCAGCGGTACAGGGCTCTTCAGGACTGCTTCTGGCAGAGTAGACAGAGACAAAGAAGGCATTCAGTAACTCTGCCATCTCTGTATCTTCTGTCACCAGGGCACCCGTCCCGTTCATCAGCGGGCCTACATTGCCTCTGGTGTTAGTTTTACCTGCCGTGTATTTGAAAAAGTTCTTTCTGTTGTCCTTGACCCCTCTCGCCAGCTTTAATTCCAAGGAGGCCTTAGCCATCCTAGCAGCTTTCCTACATCCTCTAGCAGCAGCCTTAAGTTCTTCCCAAGTGGCCAGCCCTTCCTTCCATGACCTGTAAACTCTCCTCTTCCACTTGAGCATACCGAGCAATTCCCTATTTAGCCACGCAGGTCTCCTGACCCTCTTCCTTGACTTCCTACGTGTCGGGATGCTCCGATCTTGAGCTCGGAAAAAGCAGTCCTTGAACGTCAACCAACTATCTTGGGCCCCTTTCCCTTCAAGCAGCCTAGCCCACGGGATTTCCCCTAGCAATCGCTTGAAGAGGCCAAAGTTTGCCCTGCTAAAGTCCAGGGTTGCGATTCTACTTGCTATTCTACTGACCCTACCACACAAGATCCTGAATTCTACCATCTCGTGGTCGCTGCAACCAAGGCAGCCCTCAACCTTCACTCCTTCAACCAGACCCTCCTTGTTAGTGAGGATGAGATCCAGCAGCACACCTCTCCTGGTTGGCTCATCCACCATTTGCATGAGGAAGTTATCATCCATACACTGGAGGAACCTCCTGGACTGCGGCTGGGTTGCCGAGTAGTCCTTCCAGCAAACATCAGGGAAGTTAAAATCCCCCACGACGACCACGGCCTGTGACCGTGAGGCCGCTGTCAGCTGCCTATAGAAGGCCTCGTCAACTTCCTCACCCTGATCTGGTGGCCTATAACAGACCCCCACAACCGTATCACCCCTGCCAGCCTGCCCCTTAATTCTCACCCACAGACTCTCAACTCGCTCATCATCTGTCCCCGGACAGAACTCAACGCATTGTAGCTGCTCTCGCACATAAAGAGCAACCCCACCACCCCGCCTGGCTGGCCTGTCTTTCCTGAAAAGGACATAGCCCTCCATGACTATATTCCAGTCATGTGAGCTGTCCCACCACGTCTCCGTAATTGCCACCAGATCATAATCTCCCGACTTAACACAGGTTTCTAGCTACTCCTGCTTATTTCCCATGCTGCGCGCATTGGCGTACAGACATTTCAGGGAGCGAGCTGAGCACACCGATTTCACCCTAGGATTACAGGAGGCCTCCCAGTCTTCATCAATTCCAGAGCGCTGTCCCACTGAGGCAAGCCCAGCTACAACCCCATCCCCCTTCGAATCTAGTTTAAAGCTCTCCAAATGAGCCCTGCTAATTCGTGCCCCAGCATCCTTTTGCCTCTGTGCGATAAACCTTTCCCACATGCCAATGTCCAGGCCGGTGCCCTATAAAACCAGCCGTTATCAAAGAATCCAAAGCCCTGCCTGCAGCACCAGCCTCGAAGCCAATCGTTTATGGACTGAATTTTCCCATTCAGTCCCACATCAACAATAGAAGATGGAAGGAGCGAAGAGAAGATCACCTGAGCCCCAGAGTCTTTCACCATCCGCCCCAAGGCCCTGTAGTCTTTCTTTATCTCCCTCAGACTGCGGGAAGCAACTTCCCCCTCACCCGTCTGGAAGACCAGCAGCGGGTAGTAGTCTGTCGGGCGCACCAGGTTGGGGAGCGCCCTGGTGATATCCCTGATCCGGGCTCCAGGCAGACTACACACTTCCCTATGATGAGGGTCAACTCTGCGTATCGGGCCCTCTGTTCCTTTCAGAATGGAACCACCTACTACAATGACCCTTCTTTCTTTCTTACCAGAGGCAGTCCTGAAGTGCGAAGTCGACCACTTTTTCCTATGTGGCCTTGTAGGCGGGCCTTGCACCACATACTCACCTACCTCTCCTTCCAGATCCAGAGCCTCAAACCTATTACAGAGGGACACCTGGGGAAGCGGGAGGAGGGCTGCCCACGACGCCGAACCGGAACTCGCTTCCAACCCTCCTCATCTTTTTGGTCCCCTACCTCTGGGCAATAGCTACATGACAGGGGCTGTCTCAGGCCATCCCCCTCTGTCTGAGAGGGCAGGGGGTCCATCCTCTTTTGGGGGGTATCTCCCTGGAGCTGTTCCAAGCGGTCAGCCAGGGAGTTACTCCAGCAGCCGATCTCCCTTTCACACTCCCTGATGCTCCTCAGCATCTCAACCTCCTACTTAAGTTCAGCCACCAAGCTAAGCAGATCCTCCACCTGCTCACACCTCACACAGGTGGAATGCTGTCCTCCCTCCCCCTGCAGCAGCAGGCTCTGGCACTCCCTGCATCCAGAGACCTGAACAGCCACGGTTAGGGCCGGGGTCTCTGTCTGAGTTGCTACAGCCCTCTTACTGCTAGCTTTCTTTCTGGAGGCGACCATACTGGTCAGCACAACGACCTACCTGTTCTTCCCTGCACCTGGTGGGCAGCGACACGTCGCTGCCCTCTCAGAGGCTTTTTCAAGTCAAGGGGCAGGGGAGTGGTCGCCGTTCTCCGTGGGAACGCCCCCCGCCACGTCAGCCGCTCTTTCGCAAGGACTGCTGGAACTTCGGGAATCAGGAAGTGTTGGGAAATGTTGGGAATCGCGATGGCTCCGCGCTATCCCCTCTGTGTTTCCTGATCTCGGTAGAAGCTCGCGGTTGCTGTAGCGTGTCGGCTGCGGCTCTAGCTAGGCTAGCTCCAATCAGCTGACTAAGTGATCTAAGTGATTTACTCTGTTTTGCTTTGCAGGTCTAGAGGGTAAAGTTTTGCAAGAAATGCTTCTTTCAGGATGATGTCTACGACGTTAAAATCAAGTTACATCACTATGTGAACTAAAACCTCATAAAACTGGAATGAAGTTCTCCTAAGTTATTGTTAAGCAACTGAGCAGATGCCTACAACAGATCTTTCACAATGAAAACTTTATAAATACAATTAAGTCTGTCATTGGAATCATTCTATGCAATATCATTAAATACAGAGACTGTCAGAAACAGGAGAGAATAAAACAAACATTCTTACTGCTCATTCTGTGATTTCCTGCCAGGATATTAAAGTCTTTCAAAATAAACCACGCATTTGTAACACAGACACTGTAGGAGTAGGAAGACTGTGGGACCAAGCATACCAGAAACCCCAAAGGAAATGCTTATCTAGCTATGGAAAGTGAAAGAAGCTATTAATTTCAACAGCGTAGCATACTACTGTGCACACATCTACATCTCCCAAATATAGGTAGCAAATATGGACCAGCTTCTACTTCTTTTTTTCCTTTTTTTTTTTTTCTAATTTGAAAATTTCAGAGAATATTCTGCATTTATTGAGGCAACAGTGAGATTCTATGGCATCTTACATGTTAGAAGGTTCCAAGTGAGGTAAAAGCAAAAAGTTCATTAGGTTACTGTATAAAACATAACCACAGCCTGCAAAAGCAATTTATAAACACTCCTTAATATATTCACACTTTAGATAAAAAAAAATCTTTGAGCATGGAATCAAGATTAAACTCTCTAGGAACTAGAATTATTTGGAAAAGGTTTCTCTTTGATACAATTATTTTCCAGCTAGTCTCTCAAATTCATTGAAACTAAACATCATTCCCAGCAGCAGTAAAACAGACTTTCAAGATCCTGAGATTATAAATACCCACATGCCTCCTTAGATACCCATGTAATTGGCCTGATTTTCCAAAACTACTTTGAACATAGTAGTTTCCTTGATTTTGCTGATCATCTATAAATGTAAGCAGATTTCAGTGGGAGACATATATTGCTCAGATTCCCAACCCACCCCATAAAAAAAAAATACATAAACAATTTAGGTACCTCCATGCCTAATACAAAGCATTTCTGCTTGTAAATCACACCCTGTCCTTCAGTTGAGCTCCTTACTTGAGAAACTGACTGCCTCAGTCAGTTATAACATGAGAAGCTGTAACATGAGTCTGTACCACACCATAAGTTGAATATTGAAATAAAATATGTCTGCTTACCTTTGCCTTGCGAAAATGGTAGACTACCAGCATGCTTATGAAGTCCAGCAGCATACAGAGCGTTTGGAATGAGATGATAGCCAGCCGTAAATACTTGTCCTCCTGTGCATAGCAGGGAGTATCATCTGTACAGTAAGAACACCCTTCCCTGCAGGGCAGGCAGGTATAGACTTCCTCTGACAATTCACCACTGGAAAAGCGATTTTCTGCATCCTTTCCTGAAAGTTTCAGGAGAGTAAAGGGGAGACACCTTTAGTTGTACGGGATGGGCAATTCAGGAGAAGTGATGTGCTGACTCCCTTTCCCTCCCTGTTGGCCTCTCTGAGTTACAAAATGGCTTGCCTCGACTGCTTTTCTTGTTTCACTCTCATTTTGTCACGTTCAGAAAACACAGACCAATTTAGACATGAGGGAAAGGGATCTTATTAATCGCCAAACACTTTCCTACTGAATTTAAAGTGGGCTAAATCTGCATGGGAATTCTTTGAAGACGAAAAAATTACATCAAAGGTTTGGGAATAAGGAAAGGACTTTACACAGGCACAGGAAGAGCAGACCCATTAACTGCTTAATGTTCACAGTACAAGCTCTGATCCTATTTCAGATTGTTCCTCAATTTCATAAACATGCTATCTAGTGAATTAATTGTCTTCAAATTAGATAAAACCCTTCTTAATTAACATTTGTTCATCATTCTGTTGCATGATTGCACTACTCTGTCTCCAAAGCAAAACCAGTGCACTTACACTAAGCATAATTTTCCATTATTCATACAGCACACCAGGAAAGCTGGAAAACCTATTGGCAAGTTAGTATTTTGTCTACAAAAATCAATGATTCCTGGGCTGACATCTTGTCCATCAAAGCGGACATAGCAACATAGCAACAGAGCACAGAGGGAGATTCCTATTTTTTCTGATCCACAAATACTTGCCCATAACCCCTGTGTAAGACTGCTTACCCCACAGGCAACAAATGGAATAAAAAGGTAAAAGGAGACAAAAAAAAAAACAGAAACAAAAAACTATTCCTAAGTAAGAAGGAAAACTGAATTTGCGGAAGATATTTCATGTAAGCAAGACAGCCTTAGGAACTTCCAGAAGCAAAAGAATGTGGCCGAAGCCAAATCAATGGTGTGTTAAAATGTGCGATGACATCCCTATTGTTCACAAGACTCCACCAGCCTAGCTCCACAAAGAGATCTTCTGTCAAAACTGCTTGCAGGATTCACATCTAGAATTCCTGTATTGATATCAGTTTGAACCTCCAAACACATACTACAGCCATTCTAACCATGTCATCTTTTCCTTTATTCTTTTTACAGAATGCAGCTGGGTGACAGGGTTAAGTTTCCTTGAACCACTGTTTTTTCTCCCATTACTTCAGTCATTTCTATTCTCAACAATAGCTGTCTTACTGTTCACTTTTTGCAGTCACCCGTAGAGCTTGGCAGATCAAGCAGCATCTGGATGAACTGAAGGGGTTTTTTATTACTAGCTGTATCAAACCTCATGTTTATGTTAGCTCTCATTAACGTATGCTCAAATCAAAGTGACCCCAGATCATGTAATTACACACCCTAACATATCAGCACATGAAAAAACTTTAATGAGACCAATTTCACTTATGTTAGCTATTTAGAAGCTAAATATCTAATCTAATGTAGCTATATAGGCTCCTCCTTCTATAATAAATGGAGAAAATAAAGGTTAGTTGCCTGAAGAGTTACTTTTCCCATCTAAAGATAATTTCTGCCTTTCTAAAGCAGCAGAAGTACCCTCCAGGGGAGCCCTGTTCTTGATGTTGACTGCAGTTGAAACCCAGGTGACTAATGCATGCCAAGCATACACGTTTTAGACAGCTGATATAAAATAAATCTCGTCCTCATCCCTAATGATCAATGCTGTTATGATCTCTACCCACATTATTTTTGTGTGTTCTGTGGCATTTGCTATGACAAAAATTTAAGGTGTTTTTTTTTTTTATACGGTAGTTAAATCCCAACTCCATCATAACTCACTGCAGTGCAGGAGGAACCAAACATCATCCTTACTCTACCAAAGATTCAAACAACCAAGAGAAAAAGCACTATCACGGAGCTGCCTTCTGCGAGACTCCACAGTATGAAAAGGGAAACACTCACCAGATAAACTGCAGAACTGTGCTATTTGTGCTACATATATACAGGACACACGATATATATGTCTCTCTCATATATATATGAGATACTGAGTTATCTTGGCCAGTCTATATGCAAACCAGATCAAATCAATGAAAAACAGGCCAACTCATGACATAGGTCAAAAGATTTAGTATCTGGAATTTAGGGCTGTGAACAGAGAATTTTAAAGCTTTCCTAATATCAGAAGTTACTCACCTTTCCTCTATAATCCCCATCATATTTTACATAAGAAAGCAGAGTTCAAGAGTAACTAATACAGGAAGGAACTTGGAAGTTTTATTTGCAGATCTGTAGTATGGGGCATGATTGTATACGTACCATGTCATATAATCCCACAAATGATTTACCAGTACAAAACTCTTGAATCTGTATCTAGGAGCATCACAGGGGTGCACACTAAGTGTGGAATGAAATTAAAGGTATTTCTGTAGTGGACTAGGAAAAGCTAGGGTTCACACAAGGCAGGAGATAATACACATGGTCATGGACCAAGCTTGGTGAAAGCTACTCATCCCCAGGTATTTATACAAACTGCTCCTGCAGCAATGAACTCATGACATGAACCTTTGGCTAAAGGATGGTGTGAAGAAGCTGGGGATGGTATTCACATGAAAGCAGGAGGCAGAGACGGATGCCTTGTTACACCTACAAGCAACAGCTTTACACCTGTGACTGCAGCATGAGCTTTACTACTGTAACTGCAACGATTTCGGCACAAAATCTGTGTAGCGATTACACTTTGGTCATATGATGAAAATAACAGACATCAGCTTTGGGCATGCAGGTTATATATCTTCCCTGCTGAGTATCAACAGAGTTTTGTTTCCCTTACTGTAAAGTAACTCAGTCTAAGTACCACAAATGTGTGTCCTGGGCAAGTGTGGGCTGTATGTCATTCATATCAGATTCTCAGGCCTGACCCATTTCTAATACCTCATCAGCAAGTATTAAAACTTGAATGCTCGTTTGAATTCTCCTTTGCAAATGAAGTAAAATGAAAACATGTTCAAGACCAGGCTGGACAGGGCTTTGAGCAACCTGGTCTAGTGGAAGGTGTCCCTGTCTATGGCAGGGGGGTTGGAACCACATGATCTTTAAGGTCCCTTCCAACCCAGACCATTCAATGATGATTCTGTGAAAACAATTAAAGCTTACATAAAGCCAGAGGCTAGGACATTCTTGTTTGCTCTGGCCAAAGAGAAAACTACTGGAAAATTTCCTCAGTACTTATGCTTGAGCAGGGATGCCAGAAATCTCTGTTCCTCCATAGCAAGAGTTCTTTTCATGCTTTTAAATTTATTTACAAATCAAATATTCTTCAAGTGGGTATGTTTTACAGGATCCCCAAGAGCATCATGAATGACAAACCAAAGGGCTAGAACTCCTTAAGTGATTATATAATCTGAGAGTTGCAAACCACTGGGATTTTACTGTATAACCCTGATGAGGATAAAAAGGAGCCCTGCATTATTAATATTAGCTCTGTTTTATTTTTTCTATTTTTAAAAATGAAACTCATGCAAAGGCACTTACTCTGAAAGCTGTTCACTGAGAAGATGTTGGGATCATAGAATCCAGCTTTGCAAATACACTTGTACGCTCCGAGCACAAATCCAAGGCCTTTAATTGGCATGCACTGCAAGAAAGAGAAGAAGGAAAATCATGTAGATGACTATACAACTATATACTCAGCTGTACATTCAAGCATAAACACATTACAAAATACTGTGAGCAGACTTCTAAGAAATAATAGGCAGCCCTTCCAGTATGACAGTATTTTCTCAGTAACTTTTCCCATAGTCATCTATCACTCCAGGTTTTTTTCTTGTTGTTCATCACGACAAAGAGCTGTAATCAAGTCTGTCCCATTGATAAAACGACCAAGTGCCCAATTTGACTCTTGTACTTCGGCTCTAGGTGGGACATCAGACAGCTGTGCTTTTTCCTGAGGACTTTCCATCACTTTTCCTTAGCACATTAGGGTAGGTTTCAGATGGCTGGAGCTCACGCTACCTGAGGAAGAACAGACACCTGCAGCCAAGTCACCAAATTTCTGCAAGCAGCATGTGCTGGTACTGGTGCCCCCACCACAACAGCAACCATACAGGAGTGGAGACTGTCCCAGTCAAAACAAAGCCAACAGCTGGTCAGAGAAAACTGCTGCAGACCTAAACCCAACCTACATGAAAGACAGCAAACCTACACCAACAGAAGCCTCATGTCGCTTTTCCAGGAAGTGATGTGAAACAAGTTTTAACTTCACTTTTGCTCAATTCCGACATCAGGACAACCACAGCAAATTTATTACAGTGACAGAACACCTACTCTCAGATCACTTCTGTACAACAAATAGACCCTGCCTAATACAGAGGAAACAGTTCATCAACATAAAAGCAGAAACACTGGTAAGATGGTTTTGGCCCAGTACAGCTTATTTCACTTTATCAGATCAAAGTATTTTACTGTACTAGATGCCTTTCCCTTCCATGTAGGTGTACCTCTATCAACTTGCCTCCATGAACAGGAACAAGACACTAGCAGTTCCTCAGTGAGCAACTGAATGATTTAACTAAAACACCCTCTGTTCTCTCACTTCCTTACATTTCACAGTATCACAGTATGTTAGAGATTGGAAGGGACCTCAAAAGATCATCTAGTCCAATCCCCCTGCTGAAGCAGGAACACCTAGATAAGGTTACACAGGAACGTGTCCAGGCGGGTTTTGAATGTCTCCAGAGAAGGAGACTCCACAACCTCCCTGGGCAGCCTGTTCCAGTGTTCCGTCACCCTCACTGAGAAGAGGTTTCTTCTCCAGTTTAAGTGGAACCTCTTGTGTTCCAGTTTGTACCCATTGCCCCTTGTCCTATCACTGTTTGCCACTGAGAAGAGCCTGGCTTCATCCTCGTGACACTCCCCCTTTATATATTTATATACACTAATAAGGTCACCCCTCAATCTCCTCTTCTCCAAACTATAGAGACCCAGCTCCCTCAGTCTTTCCTCATAAGGGAGATGCTCCACTCCCTTAATCATCTTAGTTGCCCTGCGCTGGACTCTCTCCAGCAGGTCCCTGTCCTTCTTAAACTGAGGGGCCCAGAACTGGACACAATATTCCAGATGAGGTCTCACCAGGGTAGAGTAGAGGGGAAGGAGGACCTCTCTCGACCTACTAACCACCCCCCTTCTAATACACCCCAGGATGCCATTGGCATTTCACTTGTTTGTGACCGTGACTTTAGAATACACTTCAATCTCTTAATGCCTGTGACTGGGAAGAATATGCAGAGGACATGCCTTGTTAAAAAAACCCTGCATTTCAAAAATCAAAAGGACACCAAGACAGGACAAGTCTGCAATGACACTCAGGAAAAACTGAATTTTCTTATCTCAAATTTCAGCTTTGTGCCATAATTCTGACTGATGTTAGGAAAGCCACTTCGGTTTCCTTTGCGTCAGTTCTCCAAATGGCATTGTCTTTTCTTTCACCCTTTGCCAATCTGACGTCCATGCACTCACTGTGAGTCTGTAGGTGCTATTGGAAAACAACTAATAAGCAGGAAACTGGCATGCAAGAACAATGAAAATTCATTCAGCCCTTGCATAAACATGAAAGCAAGAAAAAATTGAAAGAGAAGGCCCAAATCATTTTCCTTCACACTTCATCTTCACCCTACAGAAATGTGACTATTGACAGGCTGGAGTACAGGAGAAATCAAAGTGGGATGAGTGTGTGTGAGAGTCCAATAACAGCAAAACTTCCTTAACCAAGCACAAAAATGAAGTTAAAGTAATAAAAATAATTTTTCTAGGGAAAAATCTGTTCTGGCTTTCTGACATCTTGCTTTGTAATGAGAAGGGTACATGCTGCTATAGAGACTGCATTTTCTTTTTGAAGGCAAGGAAGAAAAGAAGTAGCTTCTACTGTATTCTGAGAACACAGCAGCAGCCCTAGTACCACATCCATAATTCACTTCCACTGAACAAATTCTTCATATAAAATGTATCACAGACTCATGAATCTGTTCTGCATTAGAATAAACGCCTTACTGATGATCCCTTCAAACGCATCCAATATTCACACCAAAAAAATGCAGTCTATAAATGTCTGTAACTTTTATTGCTGCTGACCAGTCTAGAACTTTGAATTCAGCAAAATATTACAAAACACTGTCTTTCCTTGGCCTAGAACATTATCATTGCTTCCAGTCTTTGGCAGCTGTAACGCACACCTTAAAAAAACATTGGTCAGATTCTGTTTCTTGCAGTCTATATAATCCCATGCAAAGGTGTACTAGGGATCAGAAGGTCAGTCAGCTATAACGAGGGATGAAGAGAAGGAGAGAAAGCAGCCTAGATCCCACTAGATGCAGTTTCAAATTCTGAAATTCCATGTGGCTCAACATTACATGGAAACAGAACAATTTACAGCCTGACTTGTTTAACAAATTGCAGCAGCTATGCAAGGAACTGCACTAAATATGAGGCCAAAAATGCAGAAAACACTTTTCCTGGAAAGAAAAAAAATCCCCTTCTTTTTGCCAATGATTTAATGGTTACTTATTATATTAACCAATGGTGGTAAATATTATGGTGAAAAAAGGAATAAGGAAACTAAGAGTTTTCTGGTACAGAAGGAGTTTAGCAAACCAAGCCCAGATTTGTTTAATCAAGGTTCTTTTGTCAGATACAGAGGTTTTTCCTGGCTGTCTGTACGTGATTCCACATAACGCATAAGAGACACATCCAACCAACTTTTCTCCTTGTCCTGGCAAGAAGCACCCTGGTTTCCAGTGACCCATGGCAGATCCCAAGACTGAACTTTCAAAGCTGTACCAGCTCAGCCATGGCAGCCTACAGCATCAGTTGTGGGCTTCAGACTGCCAGGACCACAGAGACTGAGCAACTCACAACAGACCATGTAGACACAGCCAGTAAAATATTAATCTGCTGTTAAGTTACTTAAGATTTGACCCATAAAGAACTTAGCACTAAAAAAAGCATATGTGTGAAAAATATCTGCCTCCACATAAGCAAAAAAAGGAAGCATAAAACTGACCTGGTTTCAGATTTCATTATAAATGTGAAAGCAAAGCTCTGGGAATAAAACTACCATCTTCCTGAGTACTTTTTTTCTTCATCGGCAGTCATCAGCCTTTTTAAAATCATGCCTTATTTAATTCATAAGAGCAGCTACCATAGGGTAGATCAAAAGCCCCATTTAGTCCTGTATCACATCTCTTACCTGCCCAGCAGTCAGTGTCAAGGCAAACAGTGAAAGATGCAGGGTGGCATCTTTCTCCCATATACCCTTCAGGACAACATTCTAAATTGAATTTGCATTGCTTTACCTTCCAGCCGTTAGTACTTATAGATGGCTTGGTTACATTAAGATCAGCTTTATCATAATCTTTCCTAAAAAGGGAATAATAGGTGGCTGGACCAGTCATACAACATACTTATTTCATCTGTCTATTCCCTGGTATTATATATTCAGCTTTACAGTATAACATAACAACTCCCAGGCCTAACAGAGCATACTTTAAAAAAGTCAGCTCAAAAAGAAGATATTCTTTTTGAATTCTGAGTATTTATCTTGAAATTATTTATAAAAATATAGCTCCTGAAGCAACACAGACAAAACATCTACACCAGTTTAAAAATAAGAAAAATAAAAACAGTTGTACTGGTTTAATTTTATGCTGCTTGCTGTAAAGGACAAAGTTAGAAAAATCTAATGCAATAAAGAATAACTCTGTTGGAAAGAAAATAAACTTCACATAACCTGTGCAATTGCTTTGGAAAGCTGAGACAAATCTTCAGCATTAAGACAGGCAAAGCTCTTCATCAGATCTGATAGCCAGAAACTAAGTGACAAAGTATTCAGCACATACCAAAGCAGGTGTTAGATCCACATCAGAAAACAGAAGAGAACGGGCAAAAGAAACTAGTAGTTTAAGAGAAAGTGTGGGGCATCACGTCCTACATGTAATTTAGAAACGGAGATAAGCCACTAACACTAAATAAATCCGTTGTGTGCCATTTTGGAACAGAGAGGTTAAACCAGAAATCTTAGATTTTTTTTTTTTTTTTAAGTCAAAAAATGAGCCAGACTTGACTTGAGTATTTCAAGTTTTTCAAAGAGCACCTCTGAAAACCTGTATTTCCACATACAGCAATAAGGACATCTCCCTTTTCCAATGCAAACTCCTTGTTCCAAGGATGGAATACAAGCAAAGTCATGATAGATAAAGCTTTATAGAAATAATGCAAATAACCCCATATTCTTTGCTCTTGCCAGGAGTAGCACATAGGGATTTTCTAGAAAATGCTATGTATGTAATAGTTATTTTGTGCCTGACATATGACAGCAGTTGGAGCACACTGGTGTCCTGAGACCTTCTTTCTGATCGTGTTTACCATGTGGTCAAGCACGCTCACTCATAGAAATAAATGAAAGAAGATAAAAGTCAGGGTAAATTCTCTCTGCCAAAGTCAGTGACACCTGTCACTGAAAAGGCTTTACCCACTGTATTTTCTCACTTCATTTACCCTTCAAGAGCAGTTTTGTGTTACTGTGTGGTTGCAGCCTCAGAAGTGAACAGTGAGCACATATGTGCATCCGAGAGCCTTGTGCATCGCCAGGGAGCCCTGTGCTTGCCTCCAGCCAGCTCAGGAGGCAGCCAGCCTGCCAACAACACTAGTCATAAGCTTTTTCTTTTCACATACAAACTTTTGTTTCAAAAGGACAGGACAGTGGTTGCTACTCCATAATTTACACTGCATGGTTTCATGATAGGCCCTATAGCTTTCATTGTCCTTTCTGAGTGCACTAGTAGAGTTAATTATTTTTTAAATTCCAGTTTAAAAATGTGTTTTCCAACAACAAGGGACTTCCACTGACACTGAGTTGTTTAAGTCCTGAGTCAGGCAAATCACAGCGACAGCTGATCTGATTCAGCTTAGAGCAGAGGTAGCCGTCAGGACAATATTTGCCTTGATAGTTTGAGGCTTTGCTAAAAATTCCCCACTGCTTTTTAATGTGACTTTTCACTATTTTGGTTTTCTTAAGCCATGGGATAAGAATCAATACCAATGGTAAGGAGCTTCAGCCTACTTACACAATTATAAATTACATGTGACTACTGACAAACCACAAACAGAAAAGTCAATATCAAATCATCACCAGTTTGAGCAGAAGACTTTCACTAAGCATAAGAGACTGCAGTGTCCTTAACTTCTGATTGATCTCTTCCACGATGTGAATCGGTTTGGTGTTTGGGGACATACAGGACTCCCTTCTGGGTCTCAGCAGGTTGAAGGAGGTGATCCTGCCCCTCTATTCTGCTCTCATGAGACCTCACTTGGAGTATTGTGTGCAGTTCTGGAGACCTCAACATAAAAAGGACATGGAACTGTTGGAACAAATCCAGAGGGGGGCCACGAGGATGATCAGGGGACTGGAGCACCTCCTGTATGAAGACAGGCTGAGAAAGCCAGAGCTGTTCAGCCTGGAGAAGGATGGATGGAGACCTCGTAGCAGCCTTCCAGTATCTGAAGGGGGCCTCTAAAGATGCTGGGGATGGAATTAGATGACCCTAAGTTCCTTTCCAACCCTAACTATTCTCTGATTCTATATGCATAACATAGCAGAGCTTTCTGTTGTATTCTGTTCAGTTCCATTCCACTGTCTTGTGTTCTATTCCATTCCATTTTATTGCCTTCCATTCCCTGCACTCACAAGTTGGACAAGGAGGAGATCCTTATTTACCTGAAATGCCAGGGGAATTTCAGCACCAAAACCACTTTCCAAGACACAACTCAGAATGGTTACGGGTAGAAAGAGTATTTTATTTATTTCTAAATAAAGTTATTTGATTTAGTTTAGCTTAGCTAGTATCAGTCTGGTTTAGTTCAGACCCTTCAGTTTAGCTGGAAAAACCCTCCCTTGCAGCCTGACAAAGGAAAGCCGGGGCAGGAGCGGTGCCGTGGTGGTGCGAGAGCAGTGCGAGAAGAACCCAGCCAGAAAGGGCCAGGGAAGACCTGACTCGGGGCGGTGCTCAATGCTGCAGAGGACAGCAGCAAGTCCCGGGGCCACGCAGGGGCCAGCCTGGGAGTGCTGAAGGCTGCCTCCCCAAGGATGCGGGGCACGAGGGCCTCCTGCGTGGAGCACGAGCCGCTGCCTTTGGGACACCGTGACCCAAAGGAGCCCCATGAAGGGGCTGTGCTCGGCTGCAGAGGAAGGCAAAAAACCCCAGGGACGCTTGCTAGTGCAGCCTGGGGGAAAAAAAGCCCTTCCTCCCCCCGCTGCAGGACACGAGGGGCCACCTTCGTGGAGCATGAGCACCAGGCGATAACACAGCCGGATGGACTGAGGAGCCCTGACAAGTGGTCTTGCTCAGTGCTCAGAGGAAGGCAAAAAACCCCCGGGCACCGGTGCCAATCTGCCCCGGGGAAAATTCCTTCCTGACCCCAGTGCTGGCGATCGGCTACTCCCTGAGCATGGAGCAAGACCTGCTCCCGGTCCACACGCTGGGTACGCCTCTAAGGGGACAAGGGGACACTGGCCCTGCTTTTTCTGCTTCCACCTGAAGCCATCTCAGGGGCTTCCAAGAGCAGCAAAATGCCATTGGCCTGATGAATCCTCGGAGCACGAATCCTTCCTGTGCTTGGCAGTGGGGGAGACACTGAGCCACCTGGGCATCCTTTCTCTTCTGGCTACTGCCACTCTGTCCCCAGGAGGTGAGGACGGCGAGCTCCCTGACAGCCAAAGCAGGATCCCTCGGTGATGCTTTGAGCGTGGCCCCTCCAGAAGCTGGAACTGCAGCACAGAACCTCCTGCAGCTTCGCAGCTTCAGGTGTTCCCTCCCTCAGTTCTCCCCTCACCTAATTCCCTGGTGCCCAGGAGATGAGGGCGGCAAGCTCCCCAGTGAATGAGGCAGGATTTCCATCCATCCATCTATCCGATGAGCTTTGAGCGTGGCCCCTCCAGAAGCTGGAACCACAGCAGAGAACCTCCTGCAGCTTTGCAGCTTCAGGTGTTCCCTCCCTCAGTTCCCCCCTCACCTAATTCCCTGGTGCCCAGGAGACGAGGACGGCAAGCTCCTCAGTGACTGAGGCAGGATTTCCATCCATCCATCTATCCGATGAGCTTTGAGCGTGGCCCCTCCAGGAGCTGGAACTGCAGCACAGAACCTCCTGCAGCTTTGCAGCTTCAGGTGTTCCCTCCCTCAGTTCCCCCCTCACCTAATTCCCTGGTGCCCAGGAGATGAGGACGGCAAGCTCCTCAGTGACTGAGGCAGGATTTCCATCCATCCATCACCCCCCCAACAACACAAAACCCCACCCATCCATCCATCCATCCGATGAGCTTTGAGCGTGGCCCCTCCAGGAGCTGGAACTGCAGCACAGAACCTCCTGCAGCTTTGCAGCTTCAGGTGTTCCCTCCCTCAGTTCCCCCCTCACCTAATTCCCTGGTGCCCAGGAGATGAGGATGGCAAGCTCCCCAGTGACTGAGGCAGGATTTCCATCCATCCATCTATCCGATGGGCTTTGAGTGTGGCCCCTCCAGGAGCTGGAACTGCAGCAGAGAAGCTCCTGCAGCTTCCTGCAGCTTCAAGGGTTGCCCCCAGCAACCCCCTCCCCCCTGCCAGGAATTCCCCCGGTGCCCCAAGGACCGCCTCTCGCATGCTCTCAGGCTGCCAGCTCTGGCAGTGGGGCAGGGGAGGGCGCTGGACTCATACTGCCCCAGGGCATTGTGATGCTGCGTGGCCGGGTGCTGGCACTATGACACAGGGGTGACCGTGCCCCTGCAGCCCTGCCCACCGCAGCCCTGCTGCTGCTGCTGCTGCTGCCCCTTCACCCAGCATCCCTTGGACAAAGGCCTTTGGGCTGCCGGCCCTGAGGCAGTGCCTGTGCCCAGGAGGCCCAGGGGGATGTCCCTGCCCATGGTGGCCACACACTGGGCCTCGCTGCAGGGTGTCTCTGTAAATAAATCTCTATCCATACTGTATCCTTAAAGGCTTTTAGACCATGTACAGTCATTTCAGCGTGGCAATCCCAAAGGTGAAAGGAAAGGGCTTTGGGTTCCATCTGCATGAACTTGGCAGAAACGTAGAGAGCATGCAGCATTTCCTTACCATTCCTTATCAGTACACCAATTGGCATTTGCTACTACACTGCCCATGGTGAGGTCTTATTGGAAAGGAGAATTCAAGAAATCTCTTCTGCATTTGTTACACAGGGTAACATTTGTAGCAGAGTTCTGTAGAATAGCATTAAAACCCTCAGTGAAGTATCATGTAAGAAGAACATGGAGCTAGGAGAGGATCTGGTTTGAGACCATCTTAAGAACCTGAACATGCACAAGTCCATGGGACCTGATGAAATCCATCCACAGGTCCTGAAGGAGCTGGCGAATGAAGTTGCTAAGCCACCGTCCATCATATTTGAAAAATCATAGCAGTCAGGTGAAGTTCCCAACAACTGGAAAAAGGGAAATATAACCCCCATTTTCAAGAAGGGGAAAATGGATGACCCAAGGAACTACAGACCAGTCAGTCTCACCTCTGTGCCTGGCAAAATCTTGGAGCAGATTCTCCTGGAAGGCATGCTAAGGCACATGAAAAACATCAAGGTGCTTGGTGACAGCCAGCATGGCTTCACTAAGGGGAAATCCTGCCTGACCAATTCAGTGGCCTTCTAAGATGGGGCTACAGAACTGATGGACAGGGGTAGAGCAATTTACGTCATCTACCTGGACTTGTGCAAAGCATTCGACACCTTCCCACACAACACCCTTGTCTCTAAATTGGGGAGACATCAATTTGATGGATGGACCACACGGTGGATAAAGAACTGGCTGGATGGCCGCACACAAAGAGTTGTGGTCAATGGCTCAATGTCCGGCTGGAGATCAGTAACAAGTGGTGTCCCTCAGGGATCGGTGTTGGGACCGGTCTTGTTCAACATCTTTGTCGCTGACATGGACAGTGGGATTGAGTGCGCCCTCAGCAAGTTTGCCGATGACACCAAGCTGTGTGGTTCGGTTGATACGCTGGAGGGAAGGAATGACATCCAGAGGGACCTTGACACACTTGTGAGGTGGGCCGACGTCAACCTTACGAAGTTTAACCATGCCAAGTGCAAGGTCCTACACCTGGGTCGGAGCAAACCCAGGCACAGCTACAGGTTGGGCAGAGAAGAGATTCAGAGCAGCCCTGCAGAGAAGGACTTGGGGGTGTTGGTCGATGAGAAGATGAACATAAGCCGGCTTCAGTGTGCACTCGCAGCCCAGAAAGCCAACTGTATCCTGGGCTGCATCAAAAGGAGCGTGACCAGCAGGTCGAAGGAGCTGATCCTGCCCCTCTACTCTGCTCTCGTGAGACCTCACTTGGAGTACTGTGTGCAGTTCTGGTGTCCTCAACATAAAAAGGACATGGAACTGTTGGAACAAGTCCAGAGAAGGGCCACGAGGATGATCTTCATACGAGCCCATATGAAGACAGGCTGAGAAAGTTGGGGCTGTTCAGCTGTGGAGAAAAGAAGGCTGCATGGAGAACTCATTGCAGCCTTCCAGTGTCTGAAGGGGGCCTATAACAATGCTTGGGAGGGACTCATTAGGGACTGTAGTTATAGAACAAGGGGTAAGGGGCTTAAACTTAAACAGGGGACGTTCAGGTTAGACATAAGGAGGAAGTTCTTTACTTTGAGAGTGGTGAAGCACTGGAACAGGTTACCCAGAGAAGTTGTGAATGTTCCATCCCTCGCAGTGTTCAAGGCCAGGTTGGACAGAGTCTTGGGCAACACGGTCTAGAGTGAGCCATCCCTGCCAATGGCAGGGGGTTTGGCACTAGATGTTCTTAAGGTCCTTTCCAACCCAAACCGTTCTGTGATTTTGATTCTATTCTATAAAACCTCTACAGAAATAGTACCAAAGACTTGCTAGGCTTAATGTGACACACACATGCACACATGAAAACTCATCCTCACTCCATCCATCATCATCTCACCTTTTAACTCTCTCTTTGAAATCACTTGAAGAGGTTGCAACACAGTTATCACTTCTATCAAGTGGCAAAATTCCTGAGATCAGAGTGACTAAAGCCAGAACACATGAAGGCAGAATCAAGTTGTATATTACATGCACAGATTTTAGTTGGTAACATGTAGATATTATGAAGATGACAACAGAAAAGGAAACAACTTTCAGGTTAAGAGAGAAAATGTTTGGCTAGTAAAGTAACTTCATCAACCTGCAATTAATGGCATCAGACTTTGTTTTGTATTTAGAAATAAATAATACTTACCCATCTTCCTTCTATGAACTCCACAAGAACAATGATATTATACACAGGCTTCTAAAATTAACTTACTGCTACTTTTTATGTTACTGCGCTCCTGTCTCTGTCCCTTCCACTGCAAAACACAACATGTCTCTAAGGACATGAGACTTGTGACCCACCTCCCCAGAGGTCTCAAACCTCACCCTCAGGAATGGCAAAGACTGCCTCACTCCAACAGACTCTTATTCCAACATTTAAGAGGCAAGTGGCAAATCAGGCACCTGCCCATTCAGAAATCGAAAAGCCTTCCCTGTTCAAATACATTGACCAGTACTTTTCCAAGTCTAACAGCACAAATAAGACACAGATTTGAGACTAACAAATTTCTCTTCCGAGACTTCTAAAATCCTATCTTGACCACTGACTTCACTTAAACAAACAAAAAAAACCCTCCCAAAGGTAAATTGTATTAACATGTTTCTGTATGGTAAGTGAATTATAAACAGCCAAGTTTGAAAACAAGTTTCTATCAAGCTTTCTTGAGCATGAGGCAAAGTCTCCCAAGTACTGCCATCGCTTCATAGATTCCAGGAAGTTTTTGGATTCTACATACAAAAGTTATAATTCTATAATACATTGAATACAATCCTATAATATAACTATAACCAAAAGTTAAAAACTTAGTTATCATATTATAGGATTGTATTCACTGTATTATAGAATTATAAAGCTTCCTGAATTGTCCATGGTAGAAGTTTATGGTGAAATCCTGTTCTTGCTCAATTCAGCCTTCCAGAGTCAGCTGCAGAAACTGTAACGAAAACCCTAAACCCAAGAAACAGTGTTTTGAAAGCTCAAAAGAGTCAGAAACATCAAGTGAAAAACCAAAGCACTCTATTATCAGCATGAGAGCCCTGCCGACCTTCAGAGCCACAGGCTTTCAGGTTCTTGATAAGGTTCAATATACTCAGGAGTTCACAGGCACATGCATAGTCACTCCAGGTCATGTACTTCTGCAGATTGTCAATGGGACTTACCTACTAGGCATCCTTACCTATCTCTCACCAGGAAAATGTTTCATTTACTTATCTACAGGCTTCTTTTTTGTTTGTGTTGCAAATGATTTATCTTTTTCTTACCTATGGACTTTGAACTTCTCCGGGTGTGGGACTTTTTTTTGACCCCACCTGCAAATCCTCAAGGCATCTGCAGATAGGGCATTCCATACAGCTTTGTACCATGAGAAGTATTTTGGTGAACTAGTATAAACACCAGGACATTTACCCAGTATCACCCCCATAAGGAAATATGGGTGGGGGAGGGGGAGAGAGGGAGGAGAAGGGAGGATCTTTAGTCTAAAAAGCAGTAACTTGCTCACTATAATGTAAATAATTATTAAAGTATTGTGGCATAGAGAAGGTTACCTGACAAGATAAACTGTACTTGGATTTTTCTATAATGCTTTGCTCTCTTTATTAGTTCATTTGAAACTGGTATGCAGCTTATAATTACCCTGACCTGTAAAAAAATTAATATTGTCAGTGATGCTGGTACTGGCAGAGCAAGTTATAGATAGACCCTGAAGTTAATTATATTCAAAGTAAAGTAATTTGGGAAATGTACTGGGATGCACTCAGCGTTTGGCTACTTTTCAAATTACAATCTACTGTAAATGCACAATTTCATTTCTCCAATGAACTTTTATAGGCTTGTGTTAGAACAATTAGCAGTTCTGTGAAGGAAAAGTTCCCTGCTTCAGGACCAAATGTAAAGAAGTGAGGGTGAAATGAAACACCTCCACCGACAGAACACATCCTTCCTCCCCAGCAGCTAGGTGATTGCCAGGTGCCCTTTCATCTACCTCCAGCTCACACGAGAGAGAGGGGAAGGATGGGCAATTATGTACTGCAGCCATCGTGCTTTCTCTATTATAGTTTCCACAGTTTCAAGACAGAAACATTACTTTCAACAATACTCTGTAGTGCCTCACAAGATTTTACACCGGTATTCACAGAAACTATTAGTAGCCTGAAAACTGTCTCACTCCCTTAGAGGTATGTTACAGGCTCCTCAGCCACATCTCATCACTAACTCCTCTTATAAGACTGAAATAAATACATGGCAGAGGGGAAGGGAAGACATCTCATCCTGCACTCATCTCTTAGTAATAAAAGTGAATACTACTGTTAATTTGAAATAATAATTACATAAATTTACACAAATTCCAATCATATAAACTTAATATTAAAAAAATACATAATTCATACTTAGCCACCAAAGACACATGTCTGCATGGAAATCTGTACTGAAAATACCCAACACAATTACTAGAGTGGATATTTACAATCACCATCAGTTAGCCATAGCTAAAGCAACAGAGAGTACCCTCATGGGTTACTTCTTATGCTCAGGTCAGAATCTGGATTAAAGGCTGGTTTGGCAATAAGAAATTTCTAACTGTAAGAGTGCAATACAGAACAGTATCAAGCAAAATCCCAAGAAAATGCAGAGAGAATCGAATGTAAACATAAATGTTGCAGGGGGAGATGGGGGAGATGATGGGAACAAGCCTGCAGCCAGAAGGCAGCCTGCTGGAGGAGCAGAGAGGTTCTGCAGCCCAGCCATGTCCTGGGGTTGTCTCCTTGCCTTTCCGCACCTTGTTGAACATAACTGATATGTGCCCTCAAAAAAAAAACATCACTTGAACCAGCATTTTCTATGAAAACCTCTTTTCAACAGAAAACTGTAGCTCTTATTTTAAACTCCTCTTTAGTTTTTCTCACTTCAAAATTAACAAGGGGGGGAGGGGGAATTTACGACGTCTTATTATCACAAGGATCCAATCCACCATCATCCTCCCCTTACTTCTTCCCCCACCTTGTAATCATTAAATCTTCCAAAGAAAGCCATTTACCCTCACTGGCAATTGTGCTGCTGAATCTCAAACTACAGCTGAGGAAACACATTTGAAAGACAAACCAGCTTCTAGTGGCATCATGTCAAAAGCAGCTGAAAATACACAGTGGTTCATCAAAAAGGACAATTCTTCAGGAAATGATTAGTGGTTATTTTCAGAATCACAATAACATGCTTCTATGATTCTATGCTCAGAGCTGTGCAGAACAAAAGACATATATGGTCTCTGTCACATTAGGTTTATTGCAACAGACACTTGAAAGACAAAATGAGAAGGATCCGATTCTGTTCTCATTTGCTGTCATATTAAATAAAACAGAATTCCAGTGACTCCAATGCTTCCAGTCACCTTACTGAAATTACTGGCTAATGATTCCAGAACCAAAGCCACTTCATTCCATTCTGCTTTTATACTTTAATTTATACTCAATTCCTTTAATATAAATTCATTTGTTGAGACTACTAAGAAGTTACAAAACCTAAAGAACAAAGACCACCATTGTCTCAGGTGCCACCCTAAATGCCAGTTTCCAGCAGATTCCAGCAGGACACAAGGTAGGGCAGCCTTGCTGCTATTGTCAATTAGCAAATAACACTCATTAAGCCACATGATCTCCCAGGCCCTCAGAAAATTCCAGCTTTAACAGAGAATACTTTCCTAAAACTGCTTAATCCCCAAATCCTGTTTTTCAATCCACAGTTTCAGCAAGCCCCTCTCCTGCCACTAAACTTGCCTTGAGATGCCAACCAATTGCTAAATTTTACCACTGAAACAACTGGATTTCAGTGTTAGCAGGTGGAAAAAATCCCTGAGCTATTCTTAAAGTCAATAAAGTGGACTGTGGGATCTTTGAAGGATGAAGAGAGTTATGTGATTGTTAACAGCACTTCAATTACTTTTGTTGAACAGCCTACTCACCTTAATCAACACCAGAGAGATTATTGACACAGCCTAAACTTTACTGGTAAGACTAACAAAGATAGGCTCTTTCCAAGAAAAAAACAAAGATCCTTTGGAATATCTATTTGTAGCATCACTTGAGATTATGGAAAAAGCTATCTCAGAACATAACACTGTGCCATGGCCTGATGCACATCTTAATTAGACAACAGAAATAGCTATTAGGCTGCAAAAAGCCTGTCTCAAAAAAGCAGTTCTACTGGCAGAACTTCTGACAGAGACACCTTTTCACTCTCAGTAGATCAGCCAATTTTTACACAGCAGCAACTCATAGCTGAGCTATGAGAATTTCACAGTTTCAATAATCACCTACATCTCTCCATAGACAGCAAACCCTCCCTTTATCATGTAAACCCATCATACTTTTCATGTCCTAAATTATCCTTCATGCAAACTGCCCACTGGATTGGAAAGGCCATGTGCCACAACACACATGTTGAGTTTACCCTTTCCGCCCTCCTGCCTGTAGCCCTGTTCACATCCTTGGGAGATTTCTCTACCTGCACAACCTGAAATGGTGTCAGTTACAGCTCTCTCTTCTCTGCCCGGCTTCATGTATTATCTTATTTCACTTTTCTTTCTGGTCTAAGACACACTTCTTAATTTATAGCAAAATTGGGGAAAAGTTGCTCAATGGTTTTAGGCCATTATCCTGGCATTCACACTCATTACACACATGTCCTTAACTGAACATTTCAGCAGCTCCTTTGAAATTAAAATCGTTAGACTATTACTCCTATCAAGATCATGCAGATTTCAATCAGGACATTTATTACAAAATTTCATCCTTCAAAATAACAAAATTGCATTAAACTTATTGTCCAAATAAATTACCTCTTTCACAGAGGTAACAGGCACTCCCCAAATGAAGATACTAACTTCCGATATATTTTCTCCCCATTTGCTCTCAGAGAAGTAGGCGTCATAGGTGCATATGTCTTATGACTACAACAGAAATTCCTTCTTTGCACGGGAGATTATGCCATCTTCTCTATACTGTTTTGCTGCTTACTCTGAAACAGCTGCTTGGATTTTCATGGTTGCCTTGCTAGAATAAGAAACTACCAAAGCGAGCAAGACAATCAAAACGTAGTCCCAAAAAAAGGTGCATAACAAAGCTGTTATTCTGTTATCTTTGGAGATGTCAAGCGCTCCTCAGCTTCTGGAAGAATCACTTATACAAATATTTAAGCCCTCAAAGCCAACACATTTACCAATCATTTAGACATAATCATCTTGTCACTTACATACAGCTCAACAAACATGTCATTGGGGAAACCCTACAGTGTAATTAACACTGGGTTGAATGACAGTCGAAGAAAAAAAACATTACAAGCATTTTCATTCAAACCTGAAAGCCAATACCTAGTACGTCAACACTCGCTTCACCAGAAAGATTGATTTTTCCCCATTGTTATTCTTAATTGTACGCATGTAGCTTTCAATTTAATTTCACTGAGTGTTTTAACCATGGCTTGGCTTTAAGGTTTCCTTTTTAGCAGTGCAGTCCACATTTTTATTCTCAGGAACAGAAGAGATCAAGCCACATTGCCCGATGGCACTACTGTCAAGAGATCCAATAGAGAGAATAGAAAAGAGAAAAACTGACTGCAATTTTTAGGAACCTTCAATTTTGTAGGTAAAATTTTAAAACTAAACAGTGCCAGTTCCACTTCATTAACCATATTTTCCCAAATATATACAGTCCAGTCTTCTGAAGGAACTGTGGCCTCAAAAGGTCTTTTTTTGCTGCCAATATTATATTTCACAGTGAAACAACTTGCAGTCATGTTTACCTATGTTATATTTCCTCTACATTGACTGCAGAGATGTAAGCAGAGCTATCTGTCAATGTATCATTTTTAAATACACACACAACTGTTCTCTAAGCAGCACAACAGCCCAGAGCTCCAAGATGCAGCAAAGTCTCACCAGCACATCTGAATTCTGCATAAAGTACTATTAGTGTCTGATTAAATATTAATTACAAGAATGTAGTTGTACAGCATTTAACTGGGGAAAGGCTATTAGGAAACTGCATTTTTTCTGTCAAAAAACACCTAGCACAGCACAATTTCCTACTTTCTGCCCTACTTAATATAGATCATAAGGAGGCAGTAAGTAGTCTGAAAGCATCAATCCCACCAAGTGGGGTCCACTGTCCTCCTCAGTTTTAACCAGACCAAATCCTGGCTAGAACACATGCCTGGGAGACATGAATACTATTTTTGTTTCAACAGAAGCAAGAGAAGAATGTTCAGCTTCAAAGAGAAGCCAAGTCTGTGAGGAAGCCAATGCCACAGCTACTCCTGACCTCTCCTATACTCCTCCTCCCCTGCTGCCTGATGCACTCACACCCCAGCCATGCAAGGGTACCCACTGACCACACATGGACTACAGCCATCCTTCTCCATGAGGGAAGGACCATCTCAGCTACCCACACTTATTATTTGCAGATAAGACCAAGAACCCTTCCCACGCTCCCCAGCTGATGATGAGGGAGGATGAGCATCAGCTCTGTCAGCAGCTAACAGCAATGACACTGCTTCTTCCCCTAACAAACTTATGTTGTGTGGTGGGCATATCATAGAGACTCAAGTTCTACCAACAGGAGAACAGAACTAGTACCTCCATCAAAAAGTTGGGGTTGTTCCTTTTTGCTAATTTACAGTGATGAGATATGGACTGAAGAAAAGCTCCAGCACTCCTACGGGGAGGGCTGAGCAAATGCTTCTTAACTATTATTAGCAAAATAAGAATAGTTTGGGTAATATTTAAACTGTTCATATCCAAACCAGTAAAAAATATTGGTGAGGAGAGGGAGAGCTTAAATTCTATATAATTAAAACACTGGTTCAACAATGGCTGCAGGAATGGTAGTCTTCCAGCTGGGCACTGACAAACCAGGACTACCCATACCTACCATAGTGCTGTGGGCATCACAGGTCCAGATCCTTCCCTTGTGCTTAAGGACTCAAGTTTTCATCTTGCATCCCTAGAGATTGCTCTAACACTCACAATCATTCCAAATTTCTCTGAGGCTCCTCTAAGCGTTTTATTTCAAGGCTCTGACTATGCCTTAGAAAAGGTATCTCACCTCTCAGATGCACCCTTTAGTTACCAGGCTACTGCTTCATTCACACCACCTCAGCACTTCCATGCCTCATGGCAGCACTTAAATAGAGTGATTTATTAAGTGACACTAGTGGGGTAGAGTTGAAGTGTAAAATTCACTTCCCATTTCCTCACACCAAAATAACACCCTTACTTTTTTTTCCCCACACACTTTTCTCCTGTTCAAGGTGCCCTCTAGGCTTTCACATGTTTGAGCACTGAAATATTTTATAGCACTCAGGAGAGTGATGGATGGCAGAGACACACGATCTGTGTCCAAGGAACTCACAACCTAAAGAAGCAGGCAAGGGTAAGGCAGCAGGATGGAGGGAGCAGTTTGGTGTCACAATTTCTGGGACACCATCTGGGCATCTCTGGGAGATGCCCTTCCTGGGCTTTCCCATTTAGTGCTGGGTCCTCTCCTGTCTGCCTCCCTTGCTTTTCAGAAGGCATCTTTACAGTCCAGAGCTGCACCTGTAGGAATTGCTCTGCTCATCTTTTCTTTTTCTTCTTTCCTTGTTTTTAATTTCCTTCAGAGTCTTTTTCTGCTTCTGGCTTTTCCCTCATTTTCCGTTTCTTTGTTAGATCAGTTTGATATGACTGAAATCAAACCTACTATCACTTTTGATTAATGAATGAAGGTCAAACTCTATCACAACATCCTTCCCCATAAGACAGGACACATGAAAAGCTTAGGAATTAAAAAGTTACCAAGCAGAGGTTTATATGAGCTAACTATTTCTTTCAGAGAAACTTATGCAATCAAAAAAGGACATGAATTCAGAAGCACCTTTAGCTTGGCTGGAGCAGCTCGACATCCTCAGTCAGGATGAACCATCGCTCTACAACCCTGTGCCACTCACGTCACCTTCCCAAGGCACTTCCTCTCAAGCAATTCATATGCCACATTTTCAGTATTTTTTGTGTAGTCAGAGTGGTTGCTATTGGAAAGCTGGTAACTTCCAAGAAATGAGGCATGCAACCTGATAGAGCACCATCACATTAAAAGCTCCCAAGGGCTCTGTAGAAGTGCTTGTCTCACCTGGGGCCCATAAGAAACAGTGCTGCAAATAGCACCATGTGCAGAAGTATGAAACTATGCCTGGGGACAGAACTTGAGAATGTTTTCTCATTCCAGTCAATTTTTTTGCCTGCAGCTTCCTTAAGCACATGTGGAATTGCTCCACATGACCCATCTTCCTCAGTTTCTACACTAAAGTTTTAGAGTTACAGAACAAGCTGAGTCAGAGATGTTTTACTTTAGTAGTTGCCTCTGCATTATACATTATGCTGAATGCTGAGGGAGAATGAAGAAAAACAGATTTCTTCTTAAGTGTTATCAGCATAGGATTAGCCTACTAGGAGATGAATGCCAAGGAACCTCTCAATAGGCAGCCTGGATTCAGGCACTCTGGAGCTGCAAACACCCTGGGAGAGCACAGGCTTTTATTTGCAGATACACTTGATCCTAGCTTACACTTGTAATTATTTGTCACTGCTCATCTCCATAGAAATTAAAGGATTTACATATTTTTCTATAACTGGTTTAAAATAATAGGTAATGGTTTGATGAGTTTTCAAACGTATCTTACAAAGATAATTAAAAGTGTTCAGTCTGCATTACCTAAAAAGCAGCCAATAAAGAGAAGCAACCAAACCACTATTCTTTCCCCTTCTTTTACTAATGCTTTTTTGTGTTCTGCACACCTCAATATTTAGCTATATACTTTTAAAATTGAACATTGCAACTAGGATTACCATGCCATTTCTCAGGAGTCACAGTGAAAATTTTTAGTATGGTTTTCCTTCTGTTGCTCTCCTTTGCTGTTTTTCAACTAATACTGCAGCATCTGAAAACAAAAGTGACCCAGAAAGCCCAGCAATTAATTCCAGAGGCAGCGATTGCAACAAAAACTTGGTATAACAGATTTTAAATAGGCTAGTGCTCTAATGCCCCTGCCTTCCACAGTCAACAGCCATAAATCCTAACCCATTCTTTGAAATCAGAAGCAGGTTGCTGATGCAGACAGCTCCAGTTTCACCTGGGAGGTAATGAGGTGAAGTCATTGCATGGGAGAGAAGAAAAATACAGCCAGATGACTATGCACCATTTAACTCAACAGCTCCTTAATGGGAAGCATCATCAGCAGGGGTGCAGCTGACAAGTGAAATGCTGCTCTGTATAACACTTTACTACCCATTTGTGTGCTATCAGTATAGCAAATAGTCAAAAGGCCACAGAGGAACAGAGCCCCATCAAAGCAATCTGCAATCCACTGAACCCAGGGCATACCCTGAATGGTTAGTAGGCAAGAATTCAGCAAGTCTGTGGGTTAGTACAAGGCTTTGTCCCTTGAATTTTGTTAGAAATTAAGTTTTCTCAAAAAATGCCTTCTCAGACAGTGCAGTGCTTGACAGTACTGACAGGATGCAAAGTCTTTGCTTTTAGACCTTAGACTATATAAAGGGTGGGTGACAAAAGGATTTAACATTTCTCTTGCTACTCTAGATGCCTTTGTTACCACCTAAAAAAAATTCTACAGGCAGTACAATGAAGGAAGGCTGGCTTCTTAACAGATGTACCTCATGTGAGATTTACTGTGAAGGCAGTGAGACATTGGGAACAGGCTGCCCAAGGAAGCTGTGAATGCTCCATCCCTGGCAGCGTCCAAGGCCAGGTTGACAGAGCCTTGGGTGACACGGTTTAGTGTGATGTGCCCCTGCCCATAGCAGGAGGGTTGGAATTAGGTGACCTTAAGGTCCTTTCTAACCCAAACCATTCTGTGATTCTGTCTTTCACTGGGAGCTCTACTGAAATCATCTCATGTAGCCAGGACACTTACAGCATGCTCTGCACTTGTGCAGCTTCTCCTGTCTGAAGCAGATGAAAACACCCCACATCTTTCACTTCATGAAGAGCTTTCACTCTTCTCCACTCCCTTCTCTTTGCAAAGCATGTAAGACCATAACTTATTTGTGACATCCATCCCACTGTCATATTGGCAAATTGGCTCAAAATTTTCTCTGTGAGATGGCCTGCCAGTCACACAACACGGTCACAAATGCATCTTTTCCATGGGAAATGAGACTATAAATGCAATAGAAATATATCCAACACAGATTCCCCCAACTGCCATCACTTACAAACCCTAGATTCTGTGCTCATTACCCACCAAGCTGCAAGACTGCTCCCACCTACCCCGGATGGCTGACCTCCAAAACACTTTGAAGCAGACTCCCCGTTTAGCACCATTGGGGTATTGCAGTTTGCCCACAAATCTACCAAGATCTAAATCTTCTTTACCCCAGGGCAGGTCTGACCACCATTAGAGAGCTTCAATTTCAGCACTTTTCTGCTGTTAAGCTTTGCACATCTCTGCAATCACAACTTCAAGGGCATCAAATGGATAGAGAGGTGACTGCAGTTACCTGAAACAGAAGAGTGACCAATATATTTGACGCTTTACCAACTTAACATAGAAATCATCAGAAGAATACCCATTCCTTTTCTTAGGATCATTTATCCCCACCATAGCTTCCATGTCTCTACAAGCACTGCCACAGCTGCAGATAGGTTAATCTCACTATAGCTATGCTGATCTAACTAAGCATTTGTGTCCAGTTCCACTATTTGAGTCAAGTGCAACAGACAAACATTACAACATTAGCATGCTAACAGCCTCTATAACTATCCAGCAGCAGAAAGAAGTGCTCCTACTGATGGTATCTTCAGAGGAAAGGGAACAACCCAACACTACGTGCTTTCTGAGCAAGGGGACTATACCAGCCAACCAGCGACCCCATGCAGCTAACCATCAACTGCTCTATTTGATAGCACTCTGAGGCACTCATGCTTACCACTGATGCCATGACTTCTCCTTCCAAGTATGGCTCCTGCCCCGTTCAAAGCAGCAGCTAAGCAAGGACAATGATACAATAAATACTAATTGATTATTGATCAATAATTACTTTAATTATCATCTGCAGAAACCAGCTTCCTCAGCAAAACAAAGAGTATAAGGGTTTCCTCATAGACTTTTCCCAACCAGGGAGTCACTTGTCTGCAGCCTAAAAGGATCTGCCCTAAAATCCAAAGGTCCAAAGATGATACAAAAGCTGCATAAGCAAATTGGTATGCATCACTGACCTACACCCAGCCAGAAAACACAGTAGCATTTGAACCATCCCTTGCCACATTTGTAGCATTGATAGCAAGATGAGCAGCCTCAATGGCACCATTTCAATTCACTGAAAGTGTCCTCACATCCAGGGGACTGCTGCACCTTGTTCAAGCATTGTTAATCAGACGGCCCTCAATCTTAACCAAGGCTGCACTTGCAACTTTACAGATAGAATATGAGGATGGACTACAGAGAACTGCTTATGAAAAACAAAATGTACTTTCTAATCTTGTTTTCCCAATGGATTCAATTCAGAACATTCTGATTTGCTATGTTTCAAAGCAAGTGCACAGTAAGAAACCTATATTCTTTCCCCACATAAAAAGAACATGTCTTTGCTGTCCCCTAAGCAATGCAACAGTGGTGTGAAAAGATTTCTAGGAGAAATAGGAGTCAGAGCCTAGAACACAGCCAACAGCTGTTTTCCTTTTCCTCTTAGTAAATCCCCAGAATTTTAATAATCATTACATGCCTTCACTAAGAGTTTCAGTGTCAGAACAGAAACTCATAAACAGCAAGAAAATGCAGGAAATGAAGTGTCAATTCACTAAGGTAATTTTTTCATTTAAAAAATAAAATCAAGTTCAAGGTTGAATAAAACACTACTGGGTTTTGCCATTACTGTTACTGACAAATAAAAATGTCTTTGATTTGTGTGCTGCTACTCTTTCCAGTGAAGATACGGGTACACATTTGCATTTGTGCTTAGCCTTCTGTCTGAATTTAAGATTTGCTTTCTGGTGCAATGGGAGATTCTAATAACACTCTAATAAGATTTTTAATTAGCAAATACGTATTTACACTTTCAGCCAAATTAAGGATGAGGTTTGCTGTCTGGGAATTACATGATTTTTTATTTCATGTCTCAGTGCCTGTGGACTGAAATCAGCCCATGCTGACACTTCCCTCGATGTGGCTTTCCTTAAAAGGTTTTAAATGTTATAAAACTTCTTCATTTCAAGTCATTCGGTTCAAAAACACACTTATCTAGAAACTAATGAAGTGCTTACATGTATTGTTTTCATAAATAAAAAATCATGCTTTCCTTAACCAGCTAGCAATATAAATATCCATCATTCCAAATACGCATTATCTTTATTACTCATAAGAATGGTATTAAACCGTTATATACATTTTGACATCTTCTTGTTGTATTTTTCGCATAGTACTCTAGAATGATTGAAAGTTTCAATGAATCTTCTCTAATCCAAACTCCCACACATATTCAGCCAAACAGTTTGCCAACAGAAATAATGGTGCGAACAATGAAAACCGAGTGGCAAATACCTAATAGCTAGACATTTACAATATAAATAAGCATACGGAACATATGTGACAAACATGTCTAAGAAAACTAGAAGAAGTGGTTTGAATTTGCAATATTAAGCTGTGGAGAAAAGCTAAGGCAAACCAAGAATTAGCCACCAAAATGTTGTGTGAATGTCTCTGAAAAAAAACATACCTAAGAAGTCAATTTTTAAAACCAATCTCTTTTGCAGTTTTCTCAGTTCTAACTAATATACACAAAATAAAAGAAAGAAACAAATATACCAAAGTTGTGCAATAAAGAATTTAAGACAAATACAGTCAAAATTAGTGGAAAAATTCCTCTTGCCTTATAACAGTGTTTAAACCAAGCTTTACATAAACATCAACATAATGACACTAAACAGATTTCTGAAGAAATATAGTCCATAGCATTCTAACTGCATTTTTTTTTCTGCTTTAGTGGCTAACTCAGATGCACAGCATCTTTGCTGCCTGTAACTTAACCATTCCCCATTTCATCACTCCCTTTGCTGTTTGTAAGTTAATCGTTCCCCATTTCATCACTCCCTTACACCACAAGGCAAAGGTTACTCAAGCAACAGTAGTTTCCTTCTTTTATTTTTCTTTTTTCCTTTCTTCCTGTGATTAATTGCATATTCATATATTACCACAAATATTCCCCAGATCACATGGGAATAATTTCAATCTGCCCCAGGATCATTTCTGTCATTACTGACTATTCATTCCCATTAGCAGCTGTTACCCATCCCACTATTCAACATAAAAATGAACTCCTGCATTATCCAATCATTGCACCATACGACATGAGTCTGTCTCAAATGTGATACCTTATATGTTGTATCTCAAAGGACTACAGCATAAACTGTGACCTGTCTGCTCCAACTTCTGACCAGCTCTGATGAAGCTTCTGACTGATGGGAAGAAGCAACTGTTCAGAATGTGTTTTCAGCAACAGTCCTACACTGTACCATGGCTCCCAGTCACTTTCCCAGTCACAGCTCCTTCCTACGGGAGACGTCAGTCACAAAGGTTGCTCTCAGTAAAGCTTTGGAGAGCAAACTGCAGCCTTGCTTCCCTGTTGCGGTTCCCTTGGCTTTCTGACTTTTACAGCACAGATCACCATGCCTGACCGACTGACACCATGACAGGCGTAGGGCCATTCCTGATCACCACTCCATAACACCGCTGGTGATGTCCCAGCCATATTGATCCACATGTACCTCTCTGTTGCAGGCTCCCTGGGCTGTCCTTTCATTGCCATGTCATTAGCTGTATTTCTGAGTGCCCTACATTGGCTCCTTTCTCTACCATTTTCTCAAGCCATGTATCATAAATATTACACATCCACCTGTCTCTGAACTGATGTGATTGATTGCTCAATTTTACAAATCCTGCTCGGTCCTGGTGCCATTTCAGCTAAACCACCTGGGCTTCTTTTCATTTGTTGAACATAGCAGTAGACTTCCTGGGATGACTTGTATGCTGTTGTCTTCCACCCCCATCCCATGGTCCTGAAATTCATGTTTCTGTGGCCCTTACAGCACTGCTCTATCCGACACCAGAAGCAAGGAGAGGAACTTAGGACGGCCCACCTAGCAAACACCAAGACAAAGACAAGAATCACAGGATAAAATATATCTGTATAACCCCAGGCTGTCACCCCTTCTTCATTCAAGACACAGACTAGATCTGAACATGGGACACATCCCAGTACTTACTGACAGTGCCTGCTGCCTGAGTAACCCTTGCTTCATTTGTTGGGGTAGTTGAGCAGTGCATTAGAGGACTTGCCAGATGATTTTGGGATTCAGATAACTGAATGTACTTCCCTGAAGAACCTGTTTCTATCCCTGCCCAGACTGCAAAGAGTATATGTATTCAATCTGGCAGAACTGAGCTCACCCTGCCTCTTCTACAAGTCAACATGCGGTCCCCCGGCCAGTGAGCTGATCAAAGGCCATGTACCTCACAGCACAACGCCCAGGCTTATACGCTTACACTTGGCTGCATGTAAGGTGCCTGGAATCAACAGTCAAGTATTTACAGAGAACGCTGTCTTTTTTCCTATAGGTCGGCTTGGTTGGACCCCATCACACTTTCCTTGCTGCTACAAAAAAGGTATGCTGCTCAAGGCAGTTATCCTGAGCTCTCCTGACAGCTCTCCTATCAAGATAGGAAGCAAAAAAGGAGTTTTTTGAGAAGCTGAAGCCTGGGCATAGCAGACTTTGGTTAAACCAAAATCAAAAGAAGCAAAGCAGCAGAGATCAGAAGAAAGAAACAGGCACCCAGCAGATGACATTGCACTCACATGTTTTTTGCTGCTGCAGAGGGAAGCCAGCTGAAGCAGTCTGATAATCACACATGGTATGATCAGCAACTTCAGTGGCTAGACAGATGGGGAGCAGGAAGAAAAAAAAAATGGCACAGAAACAATACCCAGGAGTAAATAATGGAAAATAATTCCAGTGAGAGCTGCCTTAACAGCACCTCTAAAATCTGTGTGTACAGAGTGCTCCAAAGGCCACTGCACAAGGAATCTGAAATAAATAGCATCAGAGTGCTCAGAAACCTGCAGCTATTTGCAGGTTAGAAGCATCCTACACATTAAGCACCGGAGTAACATACTCACTGGGTGCTTGTTCACCCTCCCAGCTGCACAGCAAGAGGCACCAGCAGCAGGAGCAAGCTCTGCTAGCTTCACTGCACACCCACCTGGTCCCAAACCACCCTGCACGCGTCAGGTACGTCTTGCCAGGAGGTCACCTCTGCCCCTGGCTGCCACCTCTGTCAATGGATAATAGCTGCTGCAGTTCTTCCTATATATTTGTATGCAATAATATGACTCCACGTATTTCTACATAGCCTAGCAAACACAAGCTGTGTTGCTTAGTTTTACTTGCATAATGCTGAATCTAGACTAGTATTCCCAATGGTGTTTTATAGCTGAATTAACCTGTAAATATTCTAGGAGACAAAACACTAAAAGGATGCAGACTGTACTGTTCTATTTTTAAAGAGGCAACTATTTTCATTTTAGCAAACATTTCTCTTTATTTTCATTAAAAGAAAAAGCTGTTTTCACAAGGTTTGATAGAAACTGAGTAAAGGATGCTACATGCCTTGCGAATCCTATGTAATTCCCAGCTTTCACAAGTCTTCACAGTTACCATAAAACAGGAAACACCCAGCCGGCATTTCCTATAATTGAGCCCCAAAAAATCAGAAACTAGTGTTGGGGGTTAATACGCTCAGAATGACTCCAACAGTAACCTTAGAATAAAGCGCTGAACAGGGTCTGATGATCAGATGGCATGCACCAAGGTGTCAAGAAATAAGTGTACTCAAATACTGTGAGACATTGTTTTCCTCCCCCTTCCTATGATCTCTGACCCTGCTCTACAGTGATCATATGCCACAGCTTTTCTTTTATCTAAAAAAAATCCCCAGTAAAGTCACAATAGGTGAAGTGATAATACTGTAGACATAGCCTACTTCTCCTTTTGTGTGGCAGTTCTCTGAAACACTCATAAAATATGCATGTTTTAAGCTTCTTCATGGCACAGACTATTGTGCTAGTTAGCTTGATGAAAACAGTGCAGCAGCAAATTTAAAGGGACACTGCCAGTTGGTTTGAGGCCTTAATTGTTTCAATGGACTCAAATTGGACTAAAAATGGACTCCAATTCAGCATCTGTGTTTGGAGGTGTTGGGTATCAAACAAATCTAATAACTACAGAAATGCATGTTGCAACAAATATCTTTAAGAATAATTTGAATTCTTTCAAGTTATATTCCTTAAAATTGTGAAGCCCATGACTGTCAAAATAAGAATAAAGAAGAAAGAACTTTCTGCACCACAAACCTCCCCAACAAAGATCTTTGCCTAATCCATTGACTTGCTATCTTCTGAAAAGACAGCTCTAAAGTAAAGATAATACTGCAGGGAAGTTCAAGCACCTTGGTTAAGTCTGAAAACTTTTCAAGTCTTGGTGACAAAACCTTCAGAGAAGCTAACCCCAGCCTTCAGCTCTGAGTATCCATTACCTCAGATCACTCTGGAACATACCCAGAAATGGTAGATGGACTTCAGCCTTAATGCTTCTTCTATTACTAGCCTTTTTGACCCACCCATCCATTCCCTGCAGAACTTGGGTCATGAAGGCCCTAAGCCTGTTGACAGTTTTCCTTAGCAAGAGCTAACCAGGCTTGTAAACTTTCTGAACAGATGCTGACAGCCAAGGAAGGCACTGAACCTAAGTACTCCTGACGTTGCTGCTCCCCCTGATACCTGGCACGCAGCCTGGCAGGCACGCAAGTACTGACAAAGCAGGCTCTCTGCAGAAGGCAGCTGCCGCAGTCGCCTGCTTGATAATTTGCCCTTCTCCCCCATTTCTGTAACAGCTTTTAGGTTAGACCAGTTGCATAGGACAAGGAAAGACATAGGTTTAGGTCCATCTTGTCAGCACCATGTTCAGAGACCTTTTAAATCCCAACAAAGAGCATTAACTGCCGCACTGGACTTTGTGAGTGTGAGAGGAAGGGCAGGAAGAGATGAGGAGCACTCCTTAGCCATGTAGCTGAAGCATTATCAAACAGAATCAAAGATTCAACATACAAGACAAATTACACAGACAGCAGGAAGAATGCCAAGTCTCCTCCCTAACTGGGGAGGTCTCTGTTTGGCTACAGACCAGCACTTTCCCCAACCCTTTTCTCCTGTCTGATTCATCTTGAATGCTTGGTTACACAGTAGTATCAAGTAAACAAGAGGTTAGTGTCCCAGCTAAGAACACCATCAGCCTGGTGGCATACTAATCCTCTGATCTGAGTGGTTTTGTGTTCACTCAGAAAGAAGAATATTGGAATTTGGTCTCCTTCATCCTGGGTGAGAGTTTTAATTACTGAGCCACTGCAGAACACGGATACCAGCAACAGCTCTTCCTCCAGCTGTGTTTTAAAAGAGTGAGGTATTGTGAGTTCCATGGGGAAAAAAATAAGAAAGGCTGACCATAATGAATAGGGAGGCTCAGCAGCATGTAAAGAAACATGCCCTTGCTGGCTTGCCAGAAGTCATACAATAGGTCAGCAGCAGAGCAGGGAACTAAATCTAACCTGCCCCCTGACTCAGTGCCCCTTCTGCTGCATCTTCTGAGCTCCCAGCATTGAAGTAAAGCTCAGCAACACAAGATTGCACAGCTTAACATGAATTTGCCTCGCAGAGCGCTGAAGCCCTTCAGCACATTTCCTCTTGGACAAAGAAGACATACACACACTATTCCTCCCCTGACGGTTTTATGTCTTGGTGGCATTCCCCTGCTTTGAAGAAAAGGTACAAAGATGCAGAAAGACAACCTGCCCAGCCTCTGGGGAGCCTTCTCAGAGTGCATGGCTATGGTGAAATGATCAAAGCGAAACAGTTTGTGCTGCTACCACTCTTCTCTGGGTCCTTTGAAGAAAAGAAGTAACAGCTCGCAGAAAAAAATTAGTGGGTATTTACTCTTGCAGTTTACACAGCACGTGATCACTAGCCAGCTTCTTTGGCTTTTGCTACAGCTGGTGACATGCTTCTACAGCTATTGGAGGGAAGAAAAGCTTATTTTCAGACATCAGCTATTTCAGTCTCTTAAGGGCTTTTCACTCTCCTTCTCACAGTTAACTGGCAAAGAATCTCTCTAAAGCACTGTCTTCCAAATTGCTGCTCATGGAGCTTGGCAGTCAAAGGAATAACATCTGATGATGTCAAAGGAATAATCTACACTTTATCACCATCAACAACTTCTGTCTTCCCCTTCCCCCCAAAGGATAAATCAAACTAGCCATCTCCTACTTAAAGATTTTCCATCTCTTTTGTTACCCCTCTCTAATGTCTACTTAAAACTGTGGCTCAGAACATTTCTCAGTGTATGGCAGATAACACACTGATAGACAGTAGGACAGTCTTAAATGCCAGAAAATTTGGAATGACTCATCTTCATGAAAGCAAGCCATGTGAGTCACTGCCATGATGACTCAGAAGCCGGAGGAGAAGGCACCTTTCTGAAAGGAAGAACTCAAATTGTCCTACTTTTCCAAATATATAACTTGGATAGAAGATTCCCATAGGGGTAAATCTGGGGGGCAAGGAGTGAGTGGGAATTACATCACCAAAAAGTAAGGGTCAACGTGTATATTAGCAGCACAAAGGAAAACCACCACTGACTCACCATATTTTCATTATTAGACCTCCTATTTAATAAATAACACCTGTCTTTTCTTCTTGTGGCAAATCAAATTGTGTTAGGCTTTTTGTTGAAGTGCTTGATTGCCTGACTTCATTGACCATTCAATAAATGACTTCATGAGTGACCACAGGAAAAATAAATCTCAGAAGACCTACAGTTCACTAAAGCTGTCAGCAGAAGTGGATAAATATGACACATTGAATAACAAATTGCAGTGTTTCCAGATGTAAACTTGATAAGGCATTTATCCATCATGCTTCACTTGATGGAAGCAGCAATATCAGATTGGATCATCTAAAACAAATAGTATGACCTTTTAAGTCTACTTGTCATAATTTATATATAAGCCATAAATTGTAACTGTGCTTATCAGAAATCCTGCAAAGATCAAGCACACAAATGTGATGGCAGAAGTCATGGAAATTTCCCTGAGAAAATGTGGTCATCTATGGATGTGGCTATGTGAACCACAAGGCAAAACAGTCTTTGTAGACCTTACAAGGCTTTCTTTCAGGGTCTTACACAGAGCTACAAGAGAAAAAAATCCATTAAATAGAAATATTCAGCTACTAGAGAGATAGGTAAGCTAAAAAACTCCATCTGATTATCTGGTCTGAGCCATCAAATTTCAGCTAACCTATCCACCTGGTGCTGAAGCAGGTGCCCCAAAATGGTCTCTCATACTCCAGACCTCACTGCCAGCTTGGTGCCAAAGCTGAGGGCACACTGAACAGCATCATACAGTTCATCATCCACTTTGTTGCCTGATTAATGCACTTCCCTACCTCGGGCTTTTTATCTGTCCTTTTTGTCTGCCTTGTATGTCCTTAAACTCTTTAGGTAGTTCCTTCTGTGATCTCACCTTCCAAATTTTCAGTTTCCTTTTCTAAACTCTGTGAACACAGTTTTGTTTGGGTTTTTCTTTTTTTCCAATGCTGCCAACAGGATCTGTACTACTGTTAAGTAAAATGCCCTCTGAATGCTTCCAGTGTTAAAATCACTTTATTGTTCAAGTTTCACCCCTTGCTGTAGCAATCTGATTTTTCTTTCTTCAAATTGATCATCCTACCCCTGCAGCTGTTCTGGCCACATCCTTTTACACTCTCGCATGGATTAAACTAATCAAGGGCAGTCTCTAAATACCTTCTCTTCAACCTGCTTCACATTCCCTTGAATTGATTTTGATATTTAATCTTAGTTGGGAAGACCAGAAACATGCAAATGAACCTCAGAGGTCCCTTTCAAACTGAGCTGCTCTCTGAGTCTATTGGGTTCATAGACACTGTGCCTTAAAAGAATAGCAGCAGTTTATTCCCAACCAGAACCTGGCTATTTGTTTCAGAAGGCATCATCATTTGAAGACACAGTTTACAGTGCATACCTACCACCTAGGCAGTCACACAAAGAGCTGCTTTAAAAGGCTGTGAGTGTTCAGATACTTCATAAGGAGAAGAAGCACATAAGCATGCAAAACAGGTTTCGCAGATGTTCCTGAAGAATTCACCTGTTATTAATTATTTTGAGTATTTAACCAGACAGCCAGCGTGGCTGGCTCTAGCTGCTGAGGGTATTGCTGCCCTGGGTGTTTATTCTGCCCCAGCCACAGCTGAATTACTCAGTTCTCACTCTGGCCTTACCATCAGCAGCTGGTAAAGGTGGGTTTGCATTAAAGCGCAGGATAGAAAACCGATGTTCATAATCCCTTGTCACCACCCTGTCACAGAGGTGCAAGCCTCCAAAAGCAGGGATATGTAGAGGGCTGGGGCAGCAGTGTTGCAATCTACCACATGTAGGTTTGCCAGCAAACATCTATTAAAGTGTGGAATTTCTCTAGACTTCAGATAATTGTTTGTTTTCTTATAGGAGACGATGGATGCAGGCAGAGCAATGCTTTCCTCCCACATTCTATTATTACCTCAAAGGTATATATAGATCTTGCCAACAGCTCCCCAGCAGCCAGCTCTTGTACATGTTCTGATTTCAGGATGCCTCAGCTCAATTCGCCTGAAAAGGCCTAGTTACCAATTGCACCAAGTGCCAGCTCTCTCCAGAAGCAGGTTGTGTATATTTGAGTAAGTAGACTGCTATTGGTAGCAGAGTAGAGAATGACTTTTTACAAGGGCATCTAGTGACAGGACAAGGGGAAATGGCTTTAAGCTGACAGAGGAGAGATTTAGATTAGATGTAAGGAAAAAATTCTTCACTGTGCAGGTTTTGAGGCACTGGCACAGGTTCCCCAGAGAGGCTGTGGCTGCCCCATCCCTGGCAGTGTTCAAGACCAGGCTGGACAGGGCTTTAAGCAACCTGGTCTAGTGGAAAGTGTCCTTACCTATGGCAGGGGGGGCTGGAACTAGATGATCTTTAAGGTCCCTTCCAACCCTAATCATAACATGATTCCACGATCCACATTAAAAAGGCTGAGCTCCCTGGTCCCTCTGCACAGCCAAAACACTTGATCCGTTTCCCAGACTCTTCCGCTTCATCAGGCTAGATACATGGCAGGCATGAATCAGCAAAATTCCCACAGGCAAATAGAAATTTTAATACCATCTTCTGACAGGTTTTCTACCTCAGTTGTCATAGACATATTGCCCTTCACTTTTCTATAGCTTTCAGTCACCTCTTAAAAACAAACTTGAGGGCACACCACAGAGCAAGTGGCAAAGGCAACTTAGAAGAAAAAGCACGAAACAGAAATGAAACCAAGCCAAAATGACTTGCTAATCTCTGTGTATATATGCAATTATATGGTATTGCTACTTTTGCTGAGGCACACTGATAGAGTCAGTGGTTTTGGGGCTGCCTTCAGAAAGAGAGGTAAATAAATTCCTGACACAATTGTGTTTGTGTTTATAAAAGTCTGATTTCCCTGAGCACAGAAGTAACCAAACAGCAGGAGGCAGTGGGTGTGCTGGTGCTGCAGGATGCAGTGCAGCTTAGAGAGATACCATTTTTAACCAGGCTGGCCCAAATTGCTGCCACAGCAGCGCACAGCTCCCATTTGGACCAGCACATCCATTCAGGTTTGCAGGTTAACTCCTTAACACTTTCAACATAATCTTTTTTTGGTCTCTGGCTATAGCACTAAAAGTCAAGGAAAACGTGATGGGAGCAAGCTGAAGCAAATTGCAGTGGTGGTTTTCCCAGCCCGTGTGCAAGCCCTGTGGAGCTGCTCAAAGAGGGTTTGAGTAGTGGCACAGTCAGAGAGCTGCCATCCCCTACACTCTTTGCAGAGCAATCAGCAGTGCACTCAGGACTGAAGCTCAGGATGCTCCAAGAAAGCATTAAAGTTTCCTGAGCCAGAGTGACTATTCCCTAAACTGGGTGACCTTGTATTTAAGCATCCCCAGTGCCACTGCAGGTCTTGCTGCTTTTATTTTTCCTAACCATCCAGAATAGTTTATATGAGACTTCAGCAGCTATTGCAAGGTAAGACTGGATGTGGGAACAATGCACCCACTGTACCTTAGAAAACATATTTACACCTTAGTCAAATACATGCATATCCTTAAGGAATACCGATAAAGGGAACTTCGGTGGCTCTAGGAGCTAAAACCTGGATTAGCCTCAGGCTTGTCCATACTCTTGGCTCAGCCTGTGAGCCCCCCTGTCTCTCAGTGCCCAAGCACTTTTGTTCTTTCCATAGCTGCTGTCATTCCCTCTGGAAAAAATCACTCAGAGGTGCTGAGTGTACAGCCAGGACATTTATTATTCCCTGCACCACACCCCACCTTTACAAGCTGCTTGTGCAAGCAATTGATAAGATCCTGAATTACATCAACAACAGAAATTAGCACTGCTGCACAGCAGTGTTAATGCCTCTATTAATTCACGACCTCCATGAAACCAAGGCCAAAATTCACAGTCATCACTTACAGGAGATTCCAGGCACAGCCCAAATCAGACAATCAGCAAACCATATGTCTAATGATAAGATATTGATACTATTTGACATTGAAATTACTTCAGAACTTCATCTCACAAAAGCTATATATTTTAACTATGAAGTTATTTATAGCCTTGATAAGAGGATAAAACTAAGTCCCTTCTGACTATCCCTGGTTGCTGAGCACAAGGATGTTAAAGATCCTCCTTGCATTCAGGGATCGGGATAACCCATCTTACTTCTCCAAAATAACACTGCTCTCAAAACTCAGTTCACAAGTGTTGACTTTTTTGTTATTTATTTATTTATATTCAAACATGATGAGATTAGGGACAACTGCCTACACCTTAAGGTACTAGAGCAGCATAATGTTAAATTGTCAATAAAAGTAAGTTGTTCTGTTTTCACTGGTTAAGAACACAGCTCAGGATACAACAGTTAATACAACAGCTGTATACATAACATACATAATTATAAACATCTGTTCCAATTTAAAGAAAATAAAAAGTAATACTTTTCATAAAATGCTGTTTACTACAAAAATATGGAATCTGCAGAAGCAGATTATATTGTGCTTTTTCTTCTGTTTGCAGATAGCTGAAAAATAATGTGGAGTTATACAGATGAAGAAGCAACATACATGAATTTACCTCTCATCATCTTAGACACAGGGCTGCAGTGCAACTGGAAGGACCCATGGAAACCAGCAGTACTTCAAATTCAGAATTATCTCCCCAAAACCACTTGTACAGTTTATCAATTCTGACAGCATTTTGCTGCACTTAAAATGGTCCCACCATTTTTAGTGGCTGGAATTACAGCATGATATTAATCTTTACTCTGTTTTTTCAGAAAGGGGGTAAAAGGGGACAGGACATAAGGAAAAACAAAACTCTTCCAAACTACTTTTCATTGAAAAGCATTCTTGAGTTCAGTGTTAAAAAACTGTAACTGCTTATTTCAGCTACCAAACAGGCAGGTAAGAATTAGGGAGAAAACACAAATTACAAGCCCAGCTGATGGAGAACAATCCTGCTAGAGCCAGAAGTCAGAGGTGTGCCTTTCAAAATCCAGCCTTGCTAAGCCTTCCTGAATTAATAAAAAGATAAGCTAGATATCTTCCTATCTTTTCCTTTTCCACAATTCCCAGTTCAAAATATGGGTTGGTTGTGCAATCTTAAATTCCCACTTGCTCTGTGAGAACTAACGCCTTCCTCCCTATCCAAGATTCTTTACAAATAGATCTTCAAGAAATCCCTGCACAACAAGCAGAAGTTCCAGAACATTTGGACGGGACTGCTCAAATAAACATTAAGGACATCTGTTCTGAAAACTAAACTGATCTTTGTGGTTTTGTATGAGTAATACGCTAAAAACGGATCATAAGTGGCCAAATTCTGTTCTCAATCAAACTTAAACAACTTCAATGATTTGAACAGTACCACCCTAATTATCTCAGCTGATATGCACCCCTTCTGCCCACTGGCAAAGAAGCTGCAATGTTCACTGTATTTCAGGATGAGGTGCTTTTCACAGCACCTCATCCTCAAATTCTCTCCTTTCATTGTCATCGAGATTCTCTCCTTTCATTGTTATCGAGATTCTCTCCTTTCATTGTCATCGAGATTCTCTCCTTTCATTGTCTCTCCACTGATAATTTTATCCTTCCTAGTCTTCGATCTACTATAATTTAGTCATTTCATTTCACTTTGCACTTTTCTTCAAGTTGAGAATTACAGTTTGAAAAAAGTGCAGGAGGAGAAAGGCAGAAATCGAGAAAGGCAGAAATCTAGAAAGGCAGCAATCTAGAAAGGCTAGCATTAGCATACACTTAATCCACTCAAATCACACCTCCATTCAGCCCAGCAGCAGACTATGAGCTAGTAACAGCCATGAGTAACACAGTGGGATAGATTACCAAAGGAACTAAGGAATTTCTCATTAATTAGAGTCTTTAATTTCACATTGTGGTTTGTCTCAAAGAAATGCCTGAGATCAGCTACAATTTATCAGACTTGACAGCTTTTACTTACACCCTAGAAAGATGAATTTCCTCCACAGCAGGCATTACTGAGTGACATTTTGTGCTTTGATTTATGCAGGTGATCAGACCAGTTATTGGTATCTTCTCCATACGGCCTTGAAATTGGTGAGTCACAGCCAAGCCTATGATACCTGATTTTGAGTCGTCTGAACTTTCCAAATAAGTATTTCACTTTATAGGCTAGTCTTTGCCTCAAACAATTGTAAGGTGGCACAATTTCTCAAGTAACCAGGTTCTGGCTGATTCCAATTCTTAGTATTCTTGGATAGGAACATGTTTCTTAGCTTTGGTTTAATCCAAGTTCAAAATTAGGAAACTTATGTATGCACAAACCACAGCCTGGAGGAAAGCAATAATCAGTTCTAGGTTGTAGGCGGGAAAGAAAACACAACCCACCAATATTTTCTTTCAATACCATCAATACATCAATTCTGATCACTGCTAACTTTCAGTTACTGTGAGATAGAGGAATACAAAGTGATTTTGTAATCTTTACTGAATTCTTTGTATCTTTGAAGAGTTAAAAGAATAAAAACTACTCTAGTGCAAGACTCAGTGAATCAAATTTCCACAGCTCCCCACAAAAAAATCATTCAAGGCCAGGAAAGTTAATATCTCACAGGCCATCATCAGCAGAACAACTCTTACACAAATGGAACACAGCAATTCTCAATTACCAAATGGTAGAAAGCACTCTATGCAATTCCTGGCAAAGGGCACAATATCAGACATATTAAATCACATAATTTCATTTTATAACGTTTTTACATTCCTTCCCCCTCATTTCAATTTGGATGTGATATTAGTGACCAATAACTCAAGAGCAGCCAGAAATAGAAATCAGATCCTTGTACTATCCAAGAATAGCTTAAAAAAAGGAAAACCATTTCAAAGGCTATGAAGCATTAACCTTCTCCTTTAACTTTTTTTTCTTTAAGTATTATATACTGGAGCCTTAAGTCATATGGGAAATGGGAGGAGGCAACATTAGAAGTAGGTATCAAAAGATTACATCCCACAATTCACAGTAAATAATTACTTCGGCAAAGACAGAAATAATACAAGGTTACATAAGAATTTCAAACATTATTTGTACCCTGTAATCTCTTCCAATAGCAGTACCATAAAGCACCCTGCAATCGGCTGCAATGTATTCCCCTGTCTCATTGCTTTTACACTGCAGTACTCAGTGCAACAGCAACAAAAAAATGTTATTATGGCTGAATTTGATGAGGGGAAGTCCACAGGGACCAAAATCAGCCCTTCAGTGAATATCACGCTCCAATGGCAGCAAAAGGGGATAAATATGAGGCCCTGCTTGGGCCTGATGTAGAAGAAATTGAAGTCAGTGGAGTTAAATAAAATTTTCCTACTTTGTCTCACCCTAAAGGATTCTCAAAATTGACAAAAAATAGATTAGAAACTTTTAAAAATGTCATAGAAACAATACAGAAGTTGTAGCAAACTCCCAGTGATATCCACTACACCACATTTGAAGTCTCTGGTGTTTCTTAAATGAATTTTAAAAGGACAATTTTTCACTTTATGCCTCGACTTTACAGCCTTATTTTGTTCCAGAAGTAATCTAGAATGATATTCTGGCTTTTGTAGAGCTACTGTCCAATCCAAGCTACTGTGAGAAACCATGTTCAAGTCTTCTTTCAAAAACAATGCAAACCCAGCATCACAGGAGAACCCAGAGGATCTCTCCATAGCAGGGAAAGGATTTGTCACCACTTTTATACTGCTGCAAGGACCAAAGGTCTTCTCTCTTCACCATTTTCATCAAAAGAAACCACTTAAAATGACTGTGGGATGTTGCCAGCTGAGAATATGTATATCAAGCACTGAGATTTTTAGCTCTGTTATTATGACAGCTCAGCAAGGTCTCAGACACCTTGATATTACATGCATTAAAAATAACATATAATACACCTGCCAACAGGCAAAATTGCTTTACATTGAAAAAGGTCTATGCTAATTGCACAAACCTGGAGAGGAGTTAAGCATTAATAACAGTGATCCCAGCAGTATGGTCAGCATTGAGTAAGCAGGTGGAACTAACAAAAGCTAAGAATAGGACACTTTAAATTGATACTTTTATGGGTTTAACTGAAAATAACTATATCTAGAATCATGGTACATATTACCTGCAAACCATAATAATTTGAAACAGCTAGAAACTTGTGTATTTTAGGTGAACACAAAACACAAAGGAATGAAAGAGCAAACTTCGCACCTTCTTTCCCTGTGCACAATGAATGCACATAATGTATGAAAAACATTGTTAAAAAGTAGCAAATGCATTGTATGATATACTGGGATGTTTATTGGGTAAAGGGGGAGCTATAAATCAAGTAAGATAGCTAAACTGAACCAGTGTGGGCTATTTGAGGTGCTGTGAGTGGTAATCCTGCTATTAAAACACGCTCATAGCTTAACAGTGCTGAAACTGTAAAGGCTTGAAGAGTAGAAGCTTATACCTTGCCATGAAAAGCTATGCCGTGCTGAGCTACCCCTCAGCTCCAGAAAGATGCTGAGTGTAGCGTGCTGCAGACAAGTTAGTAAGCCCCCTTGCTGGCAAAAGTTACCAGCTCAGGACAGCCAGCTCAACAAATATGCAAGGAGTAAGCAAGAAACGTCATCCCACTTGTTCACCCTGGAAAAACCAGGGCTGCATGAAAGATCCTGTATCGCCTGCGGCAAAACCCCAAACTGAGCATCCAGGAAGGCCAGGCATGTATTAGGAGCCACTCCCTGATTGAGGGACACAACAAGTTGTCTGTAGCAGAACTCAAGAAGCTATCCACAACCGAAAGATAATCATACGGAAGGATGACTTTATACTAGGAGCTGTAGCATAGATATCCAATTTTAGCACAGGTCTTTATAATTATTCAGCTTCTAGGAGATCACTGTACAGTTGTGCGTGTCCTGTCCAATATGATGCTTGTAAGAGGATCTCTTGAAAAAAAAAAACAATAAATCCACAGGTTTATGACTCAGTAATATACAGTGATAGGCAGAGAGCAAGGGGAGGCTTCAAGAAGCTAAGTAAGAGAAAAATCACTACTGGTTTTAACCCTTCCCATTCTCCACTAAGGTGGAAAGCTGCCACTACATGGTGCCAGCAACCACCACTTTCTGTTCCATACAGCTAGAGATCTTAGCTGGCTTTCTTGTTATGAGCATCCTTTGAAAAAAGCCGTCAGGAGCATGGGACAGGACATTAACTCAGACCAAAGGTGCAAAGGCACCTAGCATCCTATCCAGTACCTTTTGCTAATAGCAAATGTAGTGTAGCCCATAAGGACTGGAATAATATACAGTGATACTTCTCTACAACACTCTCCCAACTTCCAGCTCAGGAATAAGAGGTGGTACACCACTGGATTTCATAACCCCCATTTGATTTTGCTTCCATGTGTACAGGCATTCTTTGAACATGTGAACTGTTAGCTTCCACATCGTTCTCTGTCAAGGAAATTCAGTGCTGAACTATCCAGCACACAAAGGAATCCTTGCTTCTTTTTGTCACCTGCTTCATCTATTAGGTATCTTCCTTCCCAGTATCACTGTTACTGAAAGAGAAGTATCTCTGGTACCTAAGTCACCGCTTGCGGGGAAAGAACAAAAAGAGAATCAGACGTCCTTGTACACAGTAACAAACCAGTGCTGGAAGAGAAGGTTGGTACAGGATGTTCTCCAAGCAATGTGAGAAACCAGAGACACCTTCTCCAGGAGAGAGCTGTATCCCAAAAGGCTACACCAGACCATTAAAGCTGGCAGTTGTAACTGTAGTCAGCAGCAGAGATTGCAGAGCTCTACCCCAAGCTCTTGTGAGGAAGTCAACTCATTGCCACAAGTACCATAGCCAGTGAGGACCAGAATTGTTTCTGGGTCTGCCAGCCTGTTTGGGAGGGATGGGAGACAACACTGAATACACTAACAGACTAATCAATAAAATCACTCACATCCAAAGGAGTTATGTGCATGTTCCAGTTTGCATTTATATGCAGCCATTTAAGAAGTTTTTTATGCAAATGTTGAAATACTTCTGACTGAAACAGGAATGTGAAACATATTTTCCACAAAAAGCTCCTTATAACTGCGTTTCTCATCTGAACACAGTAGGCAATTAAACATGAGGGTAAATAAGCATAGACTTCAGAAAGTTATCTAATGTAGAGCTAGTCACAAGGAAGGCAGCTAAAAGTAATGAGGAAATAATCACCCTACAATAAGAAGCAAAATTGCAGAGGTTTCATCAGCACAGGCTTCCAATAGTCATATAATGTCATAGAATCCTGGGGGACAGAGAGCAGACCTTGCTTAAAAGTAACCCTTGCAATGAATTCACAATAAGCAGAGCTGATCTGTACCAGAGAGCCTACAAAAGGCACAGTCTTGTCTGATGGCACTGGTAACAGATAACACACTTAGGGCTCAGAGGCAGATGGCAGCCATCACTTGCCTTCTGACTCCCATACCAACACAGGGTACAGTCTGGCTGCACTTCTTAACATACTCACACACTAAATCCCCAGTAGACATCTAGTCCATACTGTACAGAACTATTTTTAAGAACCTCTGAATTTAAGAGATATTCACCTGCCTTAAACAGAAAGCTCCACCTTGATTCTGCTACATATGTTCTAAGTTTCAATGCTCTCGTATTTTTCCGGTTCATTATTTGGGGAAAGTAGTAAATGGCCTTTTCTGTTCACCCTTCTTTGAACAACTGCTTCTCCAAAATAAAATGCAAATCTTCAATAGCTATGTTATGTATACATATATACACACGCATCCTTTTCACATCCACTATCAATTTAATGAAAAATCAGGCTATTTTCACTAATACAAGCAAGAACATGGATATATTTGCTAAGAAATCCAAGATGTCTCCTTTTCTCCTTGCACACCATCTCACTTGGCTATTAATTTATTGTGCACATTACACTATGTACTTCATCAACACGAAATGCAATTTAACGCTTAAATAAGAAATAAAAATAACCAGACATTTATAACTACAACAACTTGAGGGTTTTCATTACGAATTTTTTCCCCATTTGATTTAGTTCCAATTACTGTTTACTGTTTTAGTAGCTGATTGAATTTGGGAATGATGCTTGCTGACAAACTGTACATTCTGCTTTTCAAACATTATCCAGTGGGTTCTGCTCGTGTTTACCATACCAGACATGTGTGTTCCAAATTGTGCTTTCATTGACTACTTTTAAACTAGAAAGATTATTATCTGAAAAATGTACTCAAAATACAGTGCTAAAGTACTAGCCTTGAAATTCTAAGTCCTTTCAGACATTAAAGACAAACAAGGGCTGGGGGGTGGAAAGGCCCTTCCAATCCAAACCATTTAATGACTCTATGATTCCATTTCATATACTCAGTGCTGTTACTGTGCAGTGGACTAGAGTGCAAGTGTCAAAGTGGAATCCAAAGCCAACTAGCCACCACTAGCACTTGATGCTACCCACTACTCCAGGCAACGCTTTCAAGGAGGCAAGAGAGGAGGCTACAACCCTTTTAATCTTAGTTCTCATGCATGACCATGGTCTGCTTCTTGGATAAGGTTGCTAAGATGTGCCCTAAAATTAGAAACACTTAATAGCTCACATGATATTTTCAAGATTAAAGTGGACTATGGCGTAGGTACTTAAGAGAAAAACAACTGCCATAGAGATAGGCATTGCCTCTCTACACTGCAGACATTATTCTTACAGCAGAATGCAGTGCATTGATATATAACCCAAATAACACCACAATCAAGGAAACTGCTGCTAATTGCAGCCGAACCTCTACAGTTCCTGGCCTCCATAAACACAGCCAGCACCTCATGGAAGCCAAGCGGTCAGCACAGGTTCCTGATGTCTTCCTAGGCAAGAGAAAAACTACTTTTTCCCCTGCGAAATATGCTATAGTAAGCAGGGGCAGAGAGCAAAGACATTTCACCCCAGTCAAGTCAGCACTGAAGCCTCATCAGCCTTGTGGGATTTTGTGTACATTCTCTAATGGAGAAATCAGACACTGATCTTAAATGTTAAGTTAGTGGCTTTGCTGTTTTCAAGATATCAGTGTATCAATTCTAGGAAGACTCCTGTAGAAGATCAGAAACAAAACGTCACAATATTAAAGCATTTTCATTTGTTCTACAGAATTACCTTTATTCTGTTATGTTAGTGACAGCCTAAGTAGATCATAATTTTGCTTAAGTTTTGAAATATGCCTATCAAAATCCATTACCACAGCAGCAGCCTTTCCTACTCAAAGCCATTAGCCAGCAGGAAATAACAAAACTGTTCAGGCACAAGCAAGAAAAAAAAAAGAGCAAAAATTAGAAATGTGCTAAGACAAGAACAGGCTAAAAATATCAGTGAGCAAGTTTCCAGATATAACTGAAATACAGTTACAGAAAACATGTCCAGCTCCAAGAAATGCTGATGCTTGCTGTCCATGGGCAACGGTCACTAACTTGAAGCAAAATTTTACACTATATAAGAACAGAGGAAACTCTCAGAACTTGGTTGAAGAAGCTAAGAATACTTATGAAGATCACAGATCTACTTTCTCTGTGCTAATAGAGTAAGATCTGCTTCTCTCAGGCCATCAGTCACATGAACATGAAAACCTGTCCTAGCTGTGCAGGCTGAAAAGGATACCCCATTTTTCGTGAAGTCTTCACTTAACATTTTTTACAGGATTTATTTTGACCCACCAAGTCTGCCCTTTGGTAATAGTTAACTATATCACAGAGAGGGCAGCATTTTGCTTTTCTATTTGACAACAGTAGCTCAGGGCTGAAGCAGATCAGCATCTTCAGGGTAACAGAGATCCAGCTACTTTATTTGGAGCGTACTGTGGGAGGACCGAGGCACGGACCCAGAGGTAGAGTGCAAGCTGGATCCGGAGTTTTGTTTGGTGGGACAGGAGGTGCTGACAGTGCCAATGCCTCCTGTGCTGCCCTTTCAAGTGCCTTATAGACTGAGACCCAGACAGCCAGCAATCTGGGGGCCTCCACATCATCCCTTGTGGCTGCATCCCAAAAGTAGACCCAAATCTTGCCCCATTGCTTTCCATCCTCACATATTGGGCCAAGACACCTAGAAAGTCACTGTAAAAGATGTAGTCCTAACACAGAAGGCACTGCTTAGCAGTCCATATGGGCATATCACACACCAGATCAGTGGGTTGCAATAAAGGCTACAAAGCAGACAAAGGACCAAGACAGCTCAGCCTTGCTGTGATGCTGCATCTCTTTAATTGGTCATTCATTTGGCTGGACCTTACCAATTTGTAGGCCTTCAGAAGTTAAGTGCTGCCAATTTTAAAAGGTCACAGAACACGTGATAATCACTTTTATCAAAAAAGATTTATAATGAACAGCAATATTTTAGAGGAAATTAAATTAATAACCTCAGGAATCTGCAAGGAATACAAAGTAATTTCTTTTGTTTCAAATACATATGCTTTTTTTCTGTTTGAGTTTTTTGTACTTTTTCCCCCCTATATTCTGTATGACTACTTAGCTCATAAGACCTCTCTGACAGGTTCCACAACCCTACAAAGTCATCAGTTTTCAGTCAAGGCTCAGAAACAGCTCCATTCCTACAGCTGCAGCTAGGGGGTGAGGGGAGCTTGTAGAAGGATCTCATCCTGAGAAACACCAGGACAAAAACATCCTGATTATTTCCATTAGGGTGCCAGTACCAAGACATTCTGTTTACAGAACTGTCCCAGCCAGAAAGGGATGTCTAGACATATTATGTAGCTACTACAAACCGGATGCTTCATCTGTACCCCAGCACCACCCTCCTGCTGACAACCTATTGCTAAAACTACAAAGGAAAAGGGGGTATGTCCAGTAGGCAACACTGCCCTTGTGCTACAAAAACATCTGCAAACAAACTTCTCATTTACATGAGCAGAACAAAATTTCACCCAAAGTAATTATGCAAAATACTTCAGTTCTGGATACCTAAACACACTAACTCCTAGTTGCAAGAAATCAGGGGCAAACAGTCTGGGTAGGGTTAATGGAGTCTTCTAACACTTAAACTAAAACAAGGCTTGGGCAGGTAACTCCAATAATATGTCAAAGATACTTAATTTGAATTGATAAACTCAGTCTCTTTCACCTAGTGTCAAATGCATAAGTAGCTACTATAAAGAAAGTAGACCGGAGAGATTCTGGTCCTTTTTATCTTACAGGAAACTCCTACCGATGTCCTATGAAATAGAGAGCCAAACTTGGAAAACTACAGTTTAAAAGGAAGGCATAATCAAGAATAAATGCTACTAAAATTACATAGGAAAATAGGAATGTCACAGCCAGTTACGAAGGTTCAAAGAACATGGAATTTAACAGAGCTGTACTTGAAATTTTATAACTAAAGGAGCAAGATGCTAAGGAGATGATGACAGTGTTAGGGAAAACAGTTGCACAGAACATGACTGAAGCTCAGATCTTCATAAAAGAGTCTGATAACCACTGAACTCGAAATCAGGGAAATAAAACTTACGGACTTCTGAAGAATTAGGAGTTAGTAACTAGTAATTAAAATTCATCACCAATTAATACTGACTGCTAAGACAGCAGAGTTGATCCTGGCATACATAATCAGGAGTGAATGCTGCAAGAGTAAGCAGACAATACTAATATACTATGGCATTCATGAGGCCATAATAAAAAGACAGTCTTTACGTTCAAATTTCAGAAAAGATATGGACAAATAAATGTCAGGAACAGCTATAGGAATAAGTCAAAGGTCAGAAATACATACAGTGATAAACTAACTCATTAAAAATAATAATAACTTCATTTCATAAATAGTTCCCTGCCAGACAGACTTCTAGTACCAGCTGCCTCTTTATACAGCAAAATGACCTGGCTCATTCCAATTATTAAAAACTGAAGTTACAGAACCTCAGAATAGATAACATGACATCAAGCACTAGCACAGTGACCAGTGACTCTGAATAACACACCAAAGATTACAGCATCCAGTTCAAACTGAAGTAAGGATGTTTGGAAAGTTTCAAGAAAACCTGATACTTAAGCATGCTATATTGTTAAATATTGCCTCCAAAGGATGTTAATTAATATTACTTGGTATTATGCCTTCTACTCTTTCCAGTGGCATGTTTTAAATGCTGCAAGATGTAACAGACGTATTAGCAATAGGCCAACCAAAAAAATAATTATGGTTGGTTCCAGTAACCCACCCACTTAGGGAGGCATCCTAGGTAAATACTGAAGCATCACAGGCCTGCAAGTGCAGTTCACTTCAAATTTCAAATTCTTTTTCTTATCAGTTACATATATAAAAACACTGTGTGCACGTATTTCACATTTCAGATTCTCAAGATGTCCTGGGTACAGCAGTAGTAGTCATTTTTCTCCTTCTTAGTAGCTGGTGCAGTGCTGTGTTTTTTGACTTTCAGCCTGGGAACAGTGCTGATAACACCGATGTTTTTAGTTACTGCTCAAATGTTTAGTCTGACCAAAGACTTTGTGAGTCTCATGCTCTGCCAGGGAGGAGGGGAAGCCAGGAGGAAGCAGGGACAGGACACCTGACACAAACTAGCACAGCACATCATGACCAGGATGTAACTGAGAGTTACCCGGAAGGGCTGGTTCACTGCTCAGTTGGGCCGAGTATCGACGGGTGGTATTGTATTCTCTTCCCTTGTTATTTCCCTTATCGTTATTATTACTGGTGGTAGCAGTAGTGGTTTGTGTTATACCTTAGTTGCTGGGCTGTTCTTATCTCAACCCATGGGAGTTAACATTCTTTCAATTCTCCTCCCCTTACCTCTGGGAGCAGGGGGGGTAAAAAGGGGGGCAGTGAAAAAGAGGGCTGCATGGCTGACTTATGGCCTAGGCTTAAACCACGAAACGAGCAGAAAAAAAAAAAAAGAGTAAAAACATCAATATGTACAAAATTCTTGAAAATCACTTCCTATTTCACTAAAGGCTACTTTCAGTTCACAGTTTGAGTAAAGATACCATCCAATTTGCTTTTATTATTTCCCAAAAATAAAAGTTTGAGCCACTCAGAAGCAAAGGTCCAATCACCTAAAAGCCTGAAAGAAAATAGAATACCAGGAAAAATATGAAATAGTGAAGTCAGGAGATGACACCATCTCTGAATGCAGCAATGGTGAAGCACATTGTGAGATGCGTGCCCATTCCTGGCATGTATGTTTTGTGAAGGACCAGTGGTACACTGGAGTAAATTCAGAAAGAGATCCATAAAAATGAACTGAACACCAGAAAATGGGCTTACTGGAAGACACCTTCTTGATAAAAAAAAAGACTGAGTGGTTCAGATTGAAACACATTTTCACAAAGAAGGGAGATTTTATTTGATACCAGCCAAGTATCTATAGTGGAAGAAGTTAACAGTAAAGGCGATCTTTAGATACAAGACCGGATGAGGTTCATGTTTACATGTAATCTATCAGCAGTAAAGGAGATCTTTAGATACAAGGCCGGATGAGGTTGATGTTTACATGTTATCTATAAATCTGCATATGACATTTATGATGAAAAACAAACCAAAGTTAGAAAACCACAAATATGGAATAAGAGACTTATTTATCATGCCACCAAGCAGACTACTGAAATGTAAAAAAAAAGAGGGGATCTCCCTCTCCAAGTCATTGCCTTGTGGCCTGCTGATTTCATGGAGAAATTTGTAGGTAACTTGGTAATCTGTGCTGCACAATGGCTTGTGTTTTTTTATTTCTTTTCTCAGGAAATTACTGCACAGAATTGTTTCATAAATGATGTAACAAAGAAATTCTGGAATACTCTCTGAGCAATAATGTAAGACAAGAAGGTTTCTAGTCAAGATTTTTAACTCTGTCAGTTAGGACTACAGCTGGTGCCTCTGATTTTTGATTGCTTTACCTTGAAATAATCACTATCTTGGCATTCTGCAGAGGTACAAGACTGGAAGAGCAGCTGCAGTTTACTGCAATGATAATACAGTGAAAACAACCACAAAGACTTTCCTGAAAGCAAGAGAAAAACTATCAGAAATAAAAGTAACAGCAGACTGATGGAATATGGTTATTCCTTCTGCAAAAATGGATGACAGAATCCCTTAGCTTTTTTTGAGTTAAAAACATGACTCTACTTTTAATGCGTATGGTAGGTCAGGCTAGCTGAGACAAGAGTGGCAGCGAGAATCATTTCTCCTAGGAAATAAAAAGATTAGGATTATTCAGCATTGCTATTGATTAAAAAAAATATTTTATATGCCAAAAAGACACTCACAAACTATGTATTTTTCTTGCTCTTATGAAGCCTTTATGAAAAATGTGTCTTCCTTCACCCAATGGCAAACCAACTGATCTTAATCAAAACAAACTGTGGACGCAGAATGTGATGGTTCTGATCTGTGTTAACCACCCAGTAAACATTTCTCTTTCCCTTCTAAGCAAGGAATCCCTTGCAATCAGCTAGTATCAGATCCTGCAAAAGTGACTGTCCAGATTGAAATGTTTCTTTATTACAAGAATCCTGCAGACTGACTGAAGGTGGAAGGACAAAAGAAAAAAATGCCTGAAAATAGCCTTTAATAATTTCTGATTAAATAAAAATGGATGTTTAAAAATCAGTTTATAGTGGGTGACAAAGAAATGAGAATTACCAAATTCTGTGACTCTTACATTGAATAGCACTTTTCTAACATCACTATACCCAGTAGACCTGTGAATTGAGGTGTAACTGGAGTAATAATCGTCTTTTTCAGAGAATACAATGGGAATGGACCCGTATTGCATTAAATTTATATTCATCATACCTCTAACAACAGAGCTGTGATACAATTTCCACATCATTTCTTCTTTCTATTGACATAAAAAGATTTCCCTATTTCTACTAAACACTGGTAGGGGCCTGTACAGTGGTCCACATCAACACAAAAATTCCAGTATTTCTTTCTGGTGTATTAAAACTAATAATCAGTTCTACTGCTGTGCCAGTGCTGACAAGTTAAAAAATGCAAACTCTACTCAGTTAGGAAATTATAGTTTTTGCAAGAGAACTGAGACTAAAGAAAAAAAAAAAAAGAGAGATCCATAGGGCTCAACCCATCTTTGATTTCCCCAACCTTTGTTGCTTCCCCTCCCCATCATGAAACAAACCCCAAACACATGCGGTTTCCTTTGCCTGGGGAGTCTCACCAAGCTCACTAGGTGACACATAAGCACTCTTACCATTCTTTGTGTGCGTTTCTCAGTCTCCAAATAAAAATGGCTTGCTTTGTGTCTGTCAGACCAGAGAGGATTCTAGCGTTCAGTTACTTGGACAAATGCTGACACAACCTTTTGACTACCACAGACAAGATTGTGCCATCCGTTGTGGCTTTTTTTCTCCTTATATAATTCATACTTTTTTCACATTATTTATGAAGTACAGTGCCCTTTAAGTATTTATGCAACACTTGGGAAATCATATTTTCACCATGAAAAGGAAACTACTCAGCTACCTGTACTTAACCAGGCAATATACACAGAGGTTGGTATAATCTGCCTCAAACTGCATTACCTATCTTTCTCCACTACTGCTGCCTGGGATAGGTAGACGGAAGCTGTCTTACAGACCAACTTTTGTTACTTTTATCCTTATTTAAATGTGAAAATACCTTTGCCAGAAAAGAGTGACACAATATGGACCTTATCAAACAATCCTTTTTGCTATTACAAGCTTCCTCCCAGAGGCATGTGAAAAAAATCACTATAAAGATAGGTAGCCCACACATTGAAAGAGAATGCTCTTGTACCCTTTCTGACTGAAGACAAGTTTTACAATGTACTGTTCCATTCCTTCAATCAGCTCTAAGCCAGACTTCCTATCAGAAATGCAGTTCAGCTTGTGCTGAGAATTAAGGTTGTATTTCACTACCACTGAGGTTTAAGTCCTGTCTTGTTCCTGATGTTTTCCTGCTCCAAGACCTTGAACCAATACACAAGCAGATTCAAGGTAAGTCTTCATTTGAAAGCAAAAATCTTCAGACAGCAAACCTTACTGTTGGCTCTTTCATTGCTGGTTCAAATGGATAAGCAACTGAATTCTTAGTTCTGAATTCAATCATTGGTATCTAAATGATACACAAATATGATCAGACAAACTAGAACCTGATTTTGTGTCATATAAAGAAGCAAAAGCAAAGAGCATGTTTATTTTGAGATTTCAAGTTGAGGTTTTTACGAGTGAAAAGTTACAGTGAAAACATTGTAAAAAATAGTAAATACGGAAATTAGACAGTAGCTACAAACATAAAACAAAAAAGGAGAGAAGGAGTAATTAAAAAACCTCCAAGTCATGTTCTGTGACTCTTGGGGAACTAACTGCCTTTCACGTGACAGTTGCTAGAGCAATGCCTCAGGTTGAAATTGCTAAGGAACGCAGGAACCCTTCCTGACAGGGTTAGAGTGAAACATAAACCAAGCAGCAAGGTATACTCCCTACCACACAGTATTTCAGTTGGGCTCTTTCTTAAAATACCCAGTTCTCAAATCAGTTTTTCTCATCTCATCCAGGCACGCAATTATAAAAGCAAACTCAGTTACCAGCTGTAGCAGTAAAACAGCTCTCAAGAGTGATGCCCACTGCTGGAGCTTCTCATTTTAAAACTAGGTTCAGCCTTTTATGTTGGGTAAACTGGACTGGACACCATGACCCTGACCTGGCTTCTTTCAAGCCAGCACCAGCAACAACATTCTTAAAAACAAAAAAAACCCAAAAATAAGATATAATAAAAATGCAGGAACAAGTGGGTCTTAGCTTCTTCATTAAATGGAAGGAAATAGATCATATACAAAATGCATGAACTGGGAGCAACAGAGATAAATAATGTATTCGCTACTTGTTTGCATAATGGAGTCATTTGATCTGATTTGACTTTTCAGGCAAAGCAAAAAAGTAATGGCTTTCCCACTTTCTTCCAAGAAAGTCCTCAGCAAGTCATGTCCTCCTAAAGGCCACAAGAAGGCGAATAAAATTCCAGCTGCTGTGGGGACACCTGTAAAATAGCATAGCAGATTTTGCCACTTGCACTGGGAAAATACCAACATCTGGACATCTGCCTCATTTCATGAGAGAAGCTCAAGTACTCATGCAGGTAGCAGATTAGCATCCATTTGTTCTCAGGTGGCAGGAGGACTGCATGGGGAAGTAAAAACCAGGCATTTCAGAAAGGTCCTTTTAAATGCAATTAGGGTCCTTTTCCCCACAAACCAACCATACTCTTGTGAACATACATATCCAGTACTTTCTCCACAAATTAGCATCTTAGAAAGCTCTGAAAACTTCCATAATGCTTTCAAAGGCCTGAAAGAAAGTATTGATTAATACTTTCTGAATTCAAAGGCTATATAATAACATTCAGTCATTTGTAGGGCAAAGCGCTGCAATGAGAAGTTCAGTCCTAAACTGAAGTCAGCAGCAGCACTGTTCAATGAGGAGCAAAGCTGAACATTTCTAAGACCCACACCAGACCAGCTTCTGTTGATGTTACATGTAGTAGCTGTACTCTACACAGGCACATGTTGCATTGCCAACTCCTATGGTCTTACGGCAACTTTTACACAATTGCAAGCTTTAGGTCTTGGAGTTCCTGCAGTGATCTCTCCAAACACTTTTCACTCCAGTATTCGAACCAATAGTATTTGGCCAAAAATCAGTGCACAGAAGTAAAAAAGAAAAAATTAGTTTTCAGAGTTTTCCAGTTCAAGGAATTGGAAGACAAAGCATCTTGGCCTCTGAGTAATAAAGCCAGTTTTATGCACTAAAAATTTAGTTGCATTCTTTTAGACTTGCACAGTTAATTCTTTGCTCCTAGCATCTTCTGGCATGAACCCTGAGATTCATAAATGACTCAGCAGTGTGAACTTTTAGAGCCAAACATCAGTGAGAACACAGTAAAACAACACAACTCTTCAAACATGGCAGAATTTTTTGACCTCATTTCACCCCAAAATTTAAGTTAACAGTTCCCAAATTTCTGTGGTCATTCAAATTGTGTTTAAAGTCAGTACCAGACCCTTCAGAAGGTTTGGTCCTGCAGCTGAAGAGAACTGCCTGGCCTGCCCAAACTGTTACTGTGGCTCTCATGTAGGAATTTACGGTGCAAGCAGATATTGGTGTACTTGAAAACCCTGAGACCACCGAACTGTATAGGTGCTCATTAACATCTTTACAGGGATACTTCTTGCTCTGCTCTTTCTGAAAATTTCTTAGGAAGCCACGTCCCCTGTAATGGGAGAACTACACTCCTACCGGGTAAAATAATGTCTTATTACAGAAGAGCTTTGCCATTACTTTCATTCTGGATAATCTAAAATCAACATTAAACCCTGGGATTTTCCAATTAAAAAACTCTCTCATAGAAGTCTATATACAAGAGAAATCTAAACTTAAGAGTCTAAAATGTAAGTTAGTTCTAACCTACACTGTAATAGCTTTCTACATAGTACTCTACTGAATAAAACTGGCTCACTTTCCTTAATGAAAACAATTAAATTATAGGAGTGCATTTTTCTCAGTGTTTACAATTTTAAATTTAATGAAATGGCTTTTCCTCCCCATCTGATTTGTTTAGTTAATATTCTTGCTATGCTCTGTCAAATAATTACATCCTCAAGTAATAGGCTCCTGTTACCTTTCATTACACGCTGGGTTTTTTTTAGCTAAGATGCCTGCTGATCTCTCATCCTCATAGCTTCTCATACCTGAAAGCACCTTTTATTCTATCAATAGAATATTGTTGTAATTTTTAAGTTCTAGGATGAAAAAAAAACCCAAACAATAAGAAAGGATCTTCTCATTGTGACCTACAAGATGCTGAGTTGTGTCTTACAACACAATAGCAGACACCAAGGTACACTTGGCAATGCATCAATACCACTTGGCTCCTCTGTCAGAATTCACTTATGTATGCTGACAAACTAGGCATTAATGCTTTAATCACTCCAAATGTGACTGTATACAGCCAAATACAGCCCCACTTTTAAATTACTGTCCTTATAAAACAACTAACTTAATGGCATCATTTTCATGGAGAGAGCTGACAAAGTACTTACCTTTAGTCGCTATAAATATTTCCAGTGCAAGCCGTAAGAGCGAGCAGTTTGTTTCCAAGTTTCCTATCCAGCATGAGGAAACAGATCATCCAAAATTGCCCACCCAGGTCTAAACCTATCCCAGTACTGTTAATTACTGCCCTAAACACTTGCTTCGTTATTGCTAACCAAATTCATTACAAAACGTAAAATACCTAGAAAGAAAAACAGAAAAAACCACGGGCCTTTCCCACTAAGTGGCATGTTTTCTCTGTCATCCTACCCTTTTTCCTTGGTTTGAATACAGTCTATTTGATTGCAAACTCTCCAAGCTTGATTTACTTTTGCTTGTGGAACATTTACTTACATGGTAATAAACATGTCTGTATGCCTTACATCTGTGATGTAGAACCCATCACACATTTTCCCGGTACAAGTGGGCCTTTTTGGGAAAAAGTTCTTAGCACTGGTCTCCATAAAAAGGAGAGCAACTGTGGCACAAGGCATCATGTTACAGAACACATCCTCATTGTCATCTCTCCTGAAGAGGCTATATGAGGGGCCCTTCCTGTGAAGATTAGATAGTGCCTCAACATTCAGGACCATCAGATCTGAAATGTCCGTTAATAGCATTTTGACAGAGACAAGAGAAAGCAATTCTTTGCGAGAAAGGGGAACAGATAAAAACAACACTGTTTTGAAGGAGTGCTGAAAAAGTACTCATTTTGGAATCTACATTGTAAATATTTTTATATGCTTTGACAACTCATCATTCCAATAGGTAATCTTTACCTCTCAGTCAGAGCACAGTATTTGGGTCAGCTCTCGCAAGATCAGTGTTAGCAGTGGTTTACCTTATACAGGTGAAGAGAAAAAGAGAAAAAGACAAAGTTTAATAAGCCTGAACCCTGCTGTTCTGAACTGGGACTTTTTCCTTACAATGCCTGCCCGCAGTGTTTTGAGGGGAATGTGCAAACTGTGCAAGCTGCTTTAAAATAGTTGTGTTGTTTCTTTAAAAACTTGTTTTCTTCTGCAGAGACTGTCACTATGGGGCTCCACACTTCATGTATCTATCCTGAACAAGATTCACTTAGCTCATATCTGTAGCTTTTCCTCTCCAAAGCCGAACTGGCAGTCTCAGGCAAGCATCCAAAATCTAGTAGTTATTTTCTTTCTTATAGTCTATTTTCAGGGAGAGAGAAATGTGATCAGTTCAGTGGTACTCCCCACAAGGCTCTCAGGCTGCTATAGCATACCAGTGCATTGCTTCATTTCTCTCAACAAGACACAATGGAGAAAATAAATAAGAACAATTCTGTAACTGAAATGTAGCAGGATATTTAAGAAGGTACAAAGAAAATTGTTAGAGGCTGACTGGACATCTTCCCTTGATTTTCATTACAGAAACAAGCTTAATTTTAATTAGGCTTTTGTAACTGTCTAACAAGTTAATAAGTCTGAGGAAGATTCATGAAGGAAAAAAGGTTTCTTCTGCTATTCTTCTATTTTTGTTCAGCTGTGCCAAGGGTTTTCATACATATGAGCAGAACTGGTTCAAAACAGAAATGGTGGCTGATTTGGCAAGCCAGATGCTGCCATTTGTGCATTTTCACTGCTCAGGACTTCCCAGTACCTACCCAAAGCCACACATCCTGCACCAACCTTTGCTCTATCCTCTAGTAACCAGGAGTTTTACAGCAACCACATTAGCTCCTGTTGTCTTGAAATTCATGACTGAGCAGTAACATTTTAAAACTTTACAGAAGTTTCGGGGGTTTTTCCCACTCATACTGTGCTGTTAATGGCAAAAACTTCACAAATACGAGTGGCTGAAGGAAAAAGCTCTCAAAATGGGTTAGACTAAAACTTGTACAGGACTGTTTTAAATTATCTAGGTTTGGAAGACTCTCAGCCAATTTGGTTTAGAAAAAGACATCCAAGGCAGTGAGGCATTTACTGTGTTTCAAAAACACTCATCAACTGAAAGAATAACAGGACCAAAGGTACATATGATGAAATGATCCAACACTCCTATGATTTCATTGACTGTATTTTAAGTCAAAGAGGAGTATTAGATCACACTGCTCCAAACAAAACCTCTGCCCGGATCCCAGCAGCACGTGAATGGCTACTCAGGTCTTCCAGAAAGATATCTGGTCTGCATTTGAAAACCAGAGATAGATGTTGGACCATTCGGATTTTATTTTCATGGTTAACAGTGCACGTATCACCACTCTACAATGCATTTGCATTCATTGTCATCAGGGCAATATAACACATACAAATGCCTAATTATACCGTCAGCCTCCCAGCCTCCTCAATGGCCCTGTATCAGGACAGCAGAAGGAATTCCATACAGATAAAGAGGAAGGCCCATGTCCAAGGGAGAGTGAAGCAGTCTTCTTCCCTGCATGCACAAGCATTTGCACACTTGTACAGTACTCAAGTGTCCGCTGGTTTCAAAAACCACTTCAATCCAATACATTCCACCATATTTCCTAGAGGCACTACATGAGCTGGTAAAAAAAACAAAAATAATAGGAAGAGAGTAATAGATCAGAAATACAGCTAGAATGGAAAGCTGAAACTCCAAAGCATTTCACTGAATAGTCACTTTATAGAGGAGAAAAAAAAAAAAGCAGATTTATGGCACAAGGAGGTGCACACAAATAGCTTCATTTACATCGGCATATTTCCCCATACCAAGAATACAGTATAAAACTAAGGCTAGGCTAAGCTTTATTTCTTTAAAGTAAGACTGCAGAATCAAGAGCACAAATTTATACAGTTTCTGGGATTGCTGGTTTTGGGGTTTGATTTTTATTGGTCCACCTCATCCCCCTTCCCCCCAAAAAGCGTAATGTGGATTTGGCAAGGGGGAAGCAGGTAAGAGGGAAAGAGTCCAACTGTTCCAATTATGACACCGTATCAAAAGGCAAAAATAATTATGGGTAAAATCCAAGACAGCCAAACAGCCCCAGGGTCCCACTGCACCAGGCGCTAAACAGAGTCAGATTTCACCTCCACTCAACGACATCGCCACTGAAAGAAAACATTAAAAACACATCACTACAGTGGTGGCTATCAATACAAAGCTGCTTCTTGAGAGGTAAAATATGACCACTGTGAAGTCTGCAGTCATTCCAAAAAATGAAGGGAAATGCCACTAGTAAGGTAAGTGGTTACTTCATTTCAGGAAATAAAAGGGTTCTCCTTTCCAAAAGAGGAAGCAGAAACTAAAGACATTTTTTTAACCTGCACAGAGGTGCTCCAGAAAACAGAATGAATGCCTGCCAGAAACCAGTCTGACCTCAACAATTTGGACCACGTCCACAGAGCTATACTTAAAGTGAGTATGTTGCTTGTACTCATGGTTAAATTGAACAAGATCAATAGTACCTGAGAAGGTGATGAAGGGAGAATGATCCAATGAATGGTGTGCTGATTAGCCTTTGTTACAAGAGGGAAGAACATATCCCATTTGCTTTCATTCTCCATCCAAGATCTAAAATGCCTCATTACAGAGAATACTCCAAAAAGCTGGTCATAGAACAAAGCACAACAGGGGCTCTGAGGGCCAGCACAAGAGGTCAGCAGCTCCACACATCTTTGCAGAGATCACAGATTACTGCTTCTGTTCTTCCGGATCAAACAAGGACTGAAATCATATTAGTGAGAACTGTCTGCATGGTCCAGACTGAAACACCAATTCCTAATGGAAAGCTATTGCAATGAAACCACACAGCTATGGAACATCTGAATGGATAACTATAAACATACTGACATTTGCATCTCAAAATTATTCATTACTTAATCAAGGCAAGAAATAATATGGGGGGAAAAATACCCAAGGGCTGTTCTTTGTAACTGTGTTTATATCTTTGGAGATAACAAATGGAATGGAGTAAGAGCACAGAGTCAAATGTTTGGTGTTTTGCAATTGACAGCTGAGACCCTACTTCACTGTAAATAAGAATTAATATTAACAGTGTTATGAAACTCTTACTTAGTAACTCTTACTAAGAAGATAAGTATTTAGCTGTTGTACAAAACTTCCTTTTCAAGCACTCCTCTTCTTCCATCGCTCTTCTCCTTATAGCACACTGAAGCTTGTAGCTCTAGCTTAAGGGTAGTAGCCTTTTGCAAGCATAGCATCTCACTGACATACATGGTGCTTCACACTTGTAACAAAATATACTATTACAATGTATTATTTTGTTAAGCCATGTTAGAAAGCAGCTAGAATAATCAATTGATGCATAATTAAAATCAACTCTCAATCACCTATGGAAATGAAACATAACCGAGATAAGCACTAAATCTATAAAACAATTCTTTAAGTGTCTTAATGAGCAATACTTCATTAAAATTGCTTTTTAGAATTACGCAGAGTATGTAACAGCAAAGCAATCCCTTTGAAAGCAATAATTATTATGGAGTCCTATCTTGCAAGAAAACTCAACTTTAAAATTAAACTTCATTCCATTATCAATAAAAAGTTTTTCACAAAACTACTCCAGAAGACTCATATCGGGATGACTGGAGCACTTTATTTACACATCTATTTCAAACGAGCATCCTATTAGTTATCCATATAAAAATTCTGTATAATTGAAATGCCAGGAAATGCCTCCTTCAGCTACTGTAATGCAGTATTCACTTTGAAGGGCTCTGAAACAACATGAATTCAGGAGTTTAAGCTCTTCAGGGCAAATGTTTGCCCTCACCTGCTTAAAACCAATTTGTACCATGTCTTGTATATACTGGAATATAAAGATATTTTATTGCGCCTTGTAAAACTTTACAAGTTCTAGAGTGCTGCTTTATTTGCCTTCCTTTCTTGGATGACAGACAAGCTGTTCTGGCTGAGCTAAAAAACACAGTGGGATAAGGTACGATTAGCGATGGAACTGGGCAAATGATATCAAAAGTTGCTAAACTGCTTAAGAGGGAAAAGGGACATTTTTATCATTTTATCTACCTGCCTGTGACTGGTAGATAGGTTTCTAGAACTGCTCAAAACGTTATCACCAAGCCATTTTCCATTACCATAAGACTTTGTCAAAACATCTTTATCTCATTTTTCCCCCGTAAGAAAGCATTAAAATTAATGCACATTTTAAATAGATGTTTTATTAGTATTCAAAATTATATAATTTCATAGGGCAGCTCTCCAAAATACACACATACTTCCAAATGAACTTTTCTTTAATGTTAGCTCAGGAATATGCACTGCTGGTGTTGGTTTCACTCCATTTCAGGATGAAAACAAGAACTGAAATGTCAATTTCAAACAAACCACTAACAGCTTACTGAATAGCCTTAGCAAATCTCTAAGACAGTATCCTATGCATTGTAGACCAATTTCCTCTGCTTAGAAAACTCACATTTTATAATGCAGGGTATGTTCCCCAAATAAATCCCACTAACACATCTATATTACAGATCTTTACCCCTTTCAAAGCTTTAATCATTAGATACTTGGATAAGATATATAGAGATAAACACATTTCAACCCTAGCGTAGCAGAGAAAGCCTGATCCTGCCTCAAGAAAAATAGTGCAGTATTACAAATACAAAATTGTTTTGTCTCTACAGTAATATCTACTTTTCCTCATCATCTCTTGCAAATAAAGGAAAAAACAGTAAATATTTATCTTAAGATGTTGAGGAGAAGTGTTTTTTCTTTCAGCACTTACTCACTGAAAAAAGAGTAAAACCTTGAAGGAGATGAGTAAGAACGAAAAGCAGTAATACAGTGAAGCTCAATAATGGCTTATAAACTATCAAAAACATGAAAAAAAAGAAATAAAGATTAAAAACCAAATGTTCTGCATTCCCATCTTAACACTGGTGCTTAATATATTCATGACCTAAAACAGCACAGGATGACAAAGCAATGAAGAAACACAATAGATATCAAGTACAATAGTAAAGACTATAATAAAGAGAAACGCCTAGGAAACCAGCCCCTGCTCCTTGAATGGATGACCCAAGAGCCATCAGTTTACAGTACTGGCAAATGTAAACTAGAAAAACAAAATTAATTGCCGGGATTTAAACAAAAGCATTGGTAAACCAAAAGCAATTTTTTTTTTCATTTGCAAAAAAAAAGAAAACATTCACTGCCTACCAGAAGTCACCAACAAAAATGATGGTATTTGAATGTCCACTGCTATAAAACTGTGCTCCAAAAATAAAACTAAATGAGCATGTTTCCATTAAGGCTATTACTATGCCTCAGTACATAGCTTTGAGTATGAAGATTCAGCAGCTATTCTCTCTAGTTCTTCATCTCAGGATTTTTAATATGTTTTCAATCTAATTTTAATTAGCTAGAGAAAGAGAGGAATGAACTTTCTTCTCGAGGCTAATTTAAACTTGTCTCTTGTGCAGGTATCATGAAGTACAAAAAAAGGCAACATTTGCTACATTTCATAAAAGCTTTTTTAAAATAAAGGCAGACCATTTTTTCCCCAAGTGGTTTATCTCAAGTTCATGTTTTTTCAACAAAAATTATTAACTGCAGAATACATGCACAAGCAGAATTTTCATATTTTCTCAGCCAAAAAAAACCCTCTGCAGTATGTTGCTTGAGTAAGCAAACAGCTAAATATGCAAGTCAGGAATGGAGTCTGCACAGTTCATAGGATGCTGGTGTCCTTTGCAAAGACAGCAAGTGCAGCAACAGTGTGTTCAGCTAAAAGGAGGCTAGGTGCCTTCATTTTTTACAAGAAAGCTACCACAAATCATTATCGCTGAAAATTAAGAAGAATATAATAAACAACACTGTGAAGCTGGCTGGAAACAGGTTTCAAAAATATATCAGGCTGCTTAACTCTTATCTGAAGCATAGGGTGGGTGCATGCTGTAATGCACCCCAAAATCTCGTTCTGAAGATGATCCAGCCTGGGCCCTGGCTAGAGCACACCAGGACTCCTTTTCAGGTCAAATGTTCAGCGCATCATTCTGCAGAAACCAAACTGTGGAGGAGATAATTTACATGCCTGGAGATACTACCTCAATTTGAGCCAGGTTTAGAGATGATAATTTTACCTCTCTATACCAGCTGTAATATGGGGGTAACAGTCTTTATATTATTGCACGATATATGGAACTACTTACATATCTTCTAAGATAAGTATATCAATTCTTTAGTGTGAGCTGTCCCTGCCCATGACAGGTGGGTTGGAACCAGATGATCATAAGGTCCTTTCCAACCCTAACTATTCTATAGGATGGACAAGAAGCTTTGATACTGAAATGCAGTATATTTATCTAATTGTGCTTAATGCTACTAGGGACATTCTTCAGACATGGCAGCGTCCTCTGAATTTAGCGATAACAAATTAAAGTCCTGACCAAAATTGCACTCTACTTATGCCTAGATCTGATACAGCAACTGCCACTTCACATCTGAGAAAGGTAACTCACAGCCATCCTGCCAAAGGAGAATGGTCCAGCCTGGCTACAGTGCTCAGGCTCCTTGCTGCAAGGTTTTCTGTGGCTTCCAACAGATCCTGATCTTCCTTTTCTTGCCCCAGCCTGCCAGTTTCTCAGTTTCTCCCCATGGAGGAGCTTTTTCCTTATGCCCATTCCCCTCTCTGTGACTTCCCCTTTACTCCCATCAGGTATATTTTGTCCATGTGTTTTCCCCCCCCAGCTAACTCAACTTCTGGGCCTCACCTTTCCTTCCCAAACACAATGGGGAGAACCACCAGTTCAGCTAATTGATGTTGCCTAACAGGTTGCTCTGTCCAGCAGAGAAATACCTGAAAGCTGTAGCAATAGATCTGAAAACTGGTAACTGATGCAATGCTATTATTGCCTGTCAACTGCAAGAGAAACCAAATACCTCCCTGCTATTTTCATTCTTGTCAAACAGCATCATTCAGCCAATGGTTTTCCACTTCTTAACTCTGTGGGAAGGAAAACAGTAGCAAATAGAACTGACCTGGATTAATTTAAATGCTCAAGTTAACACTGCTAACTAGGATGAAAGGAATCGTTGGAAATATTTTCTTTGAGGAAAACACTGATAACCAAAATTAGCTCCTGCAAAACAGAGGCATTTAAAATCTTTGTCTAAAAGGCAAAGATGCTGTAGCTAAGCAACCTCACGCTTCCCTAAACAGAAAGTTGGTTTTCATAGCACCTTGTTTATCACTGAAAGCTCTGACAAACCACCACCCTGTTTTACGTAATTTTATGTAATGTCTGGGGGAGTGCCAGATTACATCTGGTATACTGTCAAAGGGACTTTTCCCATGAATGCAGATGATGGCAAGGTTATTTTTAAAATAGCATCCATAATGTTCTTTTGTCTACTGCATGTTTTTCAAATACACTGAGTTGTGCAAGCAGCCGTCAGTCAGAGAACAGATATGCCTTTCTGCTTTTGGAGTCAAGAATCACTGGCTGCATTTTCTTTATCTGTGTACTGAAATAAGCTGCTCCCCTTCCTGGTTCAGATGGCTACTTCAGCACAGGAATTGATATAGCATTTAGTATTTATATTCTGCCACTAAAGATCTTGTTCTCTTGTAAGAGAAAATGTCTTCTGAGATATGCTCTCTACCCTGGTTTGGGTACTTCTCTTGCCCTACTTTGGATATGATCTGTAACTCTAAGAATGATGTTTATTTCCAAGTTAGAAGTTAACTGTATTGTGTAAATCCTGTTCACTCAGTTTAAATCAGCTTTCTTTTAACTTTTTTCTCATTCTGACTGCATTTTTCCTAATGGACAGGACAGAAAAATAAATGCAAGTAATAAGCAAAACTAATGATACTGGATATGACCCACTGGGTTATGACTTGGGATGCTTATCTCTCCTCATGCTTCCCCTCCCACAGTATGCGTATTAACACCTTTTCACAGTTTGACAAGGGTATTGGAAAGCATCTGTCCAGGCCCTGCCTTCCCCTTTCTTGGTAGTCTGTAACACTACATACAGTACAGTAAAATACGATGGTCCCAAACGTTTTGCTAAACAGAAAAAGAACAGATTTTGGCTGTACTGCTCATCTGTTTTCTTTTCTCAACTGGTTTTGTGTTTGTGCAGAGTACACACACACACACACACACACACACACACACACACACACACACACACAGTATGCCTATGCATCTTCCTACACAGATACACACACACTATATACAGAGAGCAATGCAGCTTTTCTGTTTACTCTGCCTCTCTAATTCCCTCTAGATATTTTTGCATACTGTCATTTGTGGAATGCTGTTGAAACCCAAAGGGATGTCAGCTAAACCTGCTTCGCATTGCAAGCTGTTGGCAGCCTTATTAAGGATGGGGGAACAGTGTGGAGTCCGCTGCCATTTTTCACAGACTGATGCTGCCGGTTGGAAGCATTTGATTCAACGGGCTTCAGACTCTCCTCAGCCTTGATTTTATTGTTGGTGTCTCAACAAGGACTACAAAGTTGTTACTAAAACTGCCAGCAGCTGCTGCCAGCATGTATGAGGAAGGAATATAATATATTTTAAAAAATGAATATTGAAAGATTTTAAAGAGGGCAAAACCACACATTTTCTTACCCCATAACCAGCCTTGCCTGTACAATGAAATTAATTTGGATTTGTTATAAGGTAACTATATTTTTTCAGTGTTTGTTAATTTCAAAGTTATCTGCATCGTTTTGTTCTCTACCCAATTCATTTCAATTATCTCTAACTCTGCAGATATTACCCGCCTCATCTGTTGTAGCCCCACTGAATCCACATCTTTTGCCCATGCATCTTTTCAGGGAAACTGTTGACTATTTGGGTGTCAAAGTAGAGAGGGCAGGAAGGAGAATACAATTCAGTGCTTCACCAGGTCAAGAAAAGACAACCTGACCATCAGCCTCTTTTTGGCTAATATAATTAAGGGGGGGGCAGGGGGATCAGAACTGAAAAAGACTTCAGCCACTGCTACAGTATGGCTTTCCTGTGTAAAATCTCACCTAACTTCCTGCCTAATTGGACTGGGAAGTTTCTATTCATCCTGAGTTTGAAGGAGGGCACTCTAGCTCTCTCAGTTCATTTAGGCTGCTGTGAAATCAGGGATATATGGTCCTGTGCACAAAACAGAACAAATCTAGGAAAAAAATATGACTGTATTAGGAATTTAGGTCGTTAACTTAAAATGGGGAATCTGAAGTTCCCACTGCTTGCACCTAAATCTAAGGACACACAAAACCTAAGGAAAGAAAGAATATGTCTAAGCATTTTGTGCCTGAGCCTAATATTCTTTAATTCCCCAATCACACACTATTTTTCTTTCAAGCAAGGACTAGCACTACAACTACTCCATCTCATAATCAGGTTACTTGTGATGACGATCCAAAACCAAATCCCCATGTCACAGTTAGCATCATCTCCTAGTGATTCTGTGCCCCAGCACATGAAAGTGATAACAGTACTTTCAACAACCACCTCTTTATTTCCTAACAGAAGTTGGGTCCCATCCATTCCTTCCTTTTTTCTGTCTAGCACATTTAGACCACTGGTTTATCATGTGTTTACATCCACTGTAACATACCTCCATCTCCCTCCTTTCAACTGATTTTTATTTAGAAGATAAACACTTCAAGACAGCACAGAAAGTAGGAAAATGTCTTGCCATGTGCCTAGTAGATTTTAGCCACTATAAAATTAACTGAAACATAAGACAAAGCAAAGAAGCATTTTAGTAACCCATAAGTTTTCTCCCTCTTGTCCATTCTCTAAGTCAGTCCTTTCTCCTTCATCTGTCATTTGCTATATTCTCATAGTGCTAGGGAAGAAGGGAGTTGACTATTTGAAATATGGAGCTTTATGCCTTAGATTTAATGACACTGGTTGCCCAGCCATGTAATATGGGCTATGCAGCAAACAGACTCAGCACCAAATCAGAAATTCCCTATGGCAAAGGCTTACAAGTCACTGGAAAGGCTATACTGCACTAAAGTCACCTAAAAAACTGAAGAGAGAAAGGAGGATCTAACTTGAGCAGAACTGGAAATCCAGAGATCTCTATTCTCTTTCTTGACCTGCTGGAGACAGACTTTGTAACATCAGCAAACACCATGCTTCCTATTGTTTCACAAAACAGCATTGCTTGAGCACAGCCAACTTTACAACACCACACCCCAGAATCTCAACATGAAAAATTGATCTGTAATTTGAATTCAGAAGAAAAAAAAACCAACAAGCAAATCACAACACAACAAAAAAAAAACACATGCCACCACATTTTCAGAAATATTTAAAATTAATCTTGGATAAAGACTACTCAATTCCTCATTTCAAGTTTATTCTAAGGAGAATTAAAAAAGAAAAAAATACCAAAGAGGAGGTTTACAAAATTTTCAAGTTCTTCTTGAGCAAAAATGCAAGTACGTGAATGCATCAAAACCAACTCTTTTCCTAAATTTAGATTTGTCTTTGATAAATTGGCACAGGAGTGCATGAGGTACCTTCTCTCACAGAAAATAGATGGGTATCTTTGAAAACAACATCATATGCCAGAATAAAAACCATTGAATGTATTTCGGTTTAAAGTTACATTGAACAAATACGACTAGCCAGGCTGAATGATCTATGATATGCTGACAGAAGGAGCCAGACACAGACCTTCAAAAGAAGGGGGAAGCAGGAAGGAGCTGAACAGAAACATTTAGTCAGCTCAGTGAAAATGTTGGCATTCCTATTAAGAACTAAATACAGTATCCAAATCTGCTTGTTATTCTGTATCTTTCTACCAAAAGCCCATGTATTTCTGAATAATTATTATTAGCATTTGAGATACTTTTACTGTATTTCACAAGGCAGTCCAGTCAAAAGTAACACTGACATTAAAAGTCTATTTTGATTTTGACTGCAAAATAACTGCTTGACTTGCAAGCAGAACTTCCATCAATCATTCCACTGGTAATCATCTTTTTCCTCATACCTGTGATTTCTGCACAATAACTCTGCTTCTGTTTTATCAGGAATATTAATGCCAATACTCCTGAAATACAGGCACTCCTGAAACTCATGCATACCATAATGCACTGCACATAAAGATCTTTTCAGTCTGCAAACCACAGTTAAAGTCCATAAAACAGACAGCATTTATACTATAGAAAACTATTCATACTGGAGAGACTTGTTCTTGAAGCGTAGCTCAGCCCCTTAGGGACAGACATACCTCGGAATTGTTGAGATGACACCTGTGCGTCCCCGAGAACCACCCCTCACTCGAACACTGGTCAATGTCCACCTTCTGCAGATTGATGTCCACTTTGACAACACCTCTGAAAACACAGAAAAACAGCCTTGAACACAGCAACTACAGAAACAGGTTTAAATTTTATGATGCTGTAACTTGAAAAGTGGAACTACCCTTTTCTTCAAAATACAGAATTTCATATAATGGTTTGGGTTGGAAGGGATTTTAAAGATCATATAGTTCCAACTCCCCTGACATTCCACTAGGCCAGGTTGCTCAAAGCCCCATCCAACCTGGCCTTGAACACTGCCAGGAATGGGCAGCCACAACTTCTCTGGGCAACCTGTGCCAGTGCCTCAGCAGCCTTACAGTAAAGAACTTCTTCATAGTATCTTAACCTAAATCTCCCCTCTTTCAGTTTAAAGCCATTCCCATTTGTTTGATCCCTACATGCCCTTGTAAAAAAGACCCTCTCCAGCTTTCTTGCAGGGCCCCTTTAGGTCCTGGAAAGCTGCTCTAGGGTCTCAGCCTGAGAACTGGTATAACTCCCAATACACCATCAGGTCAGCACAAGCCAGGAGTAGGCCACTGATGTCCGTGAAACTCCCCAAAGAAAAAATGTTTCCTAACACACAAGCCCTAAAGGACTGTCTGAACCGTGTTAGTTCTATGCCAAGAACATTCAAATTTTCATCGTTTCCCTCAAATCTGTTTGGATGAAAAGCTAACAATCTGATTTCAAAGCCAACACTATTTTATAAACAACTCAGAAATCACAAGAAAAAAAAAAAGCTGTAAGACTGCAGCTGTATATTTTTAAAAAGCCTTCAAAACTTTCATTATTCGAAAATAACCTCCACAATTACTTTGTATGTAGAATATTTATAGCATCATCTTGTGAGAACACACATTTGTGACTGCTTCACTGCTGTCTGGCTTAGCAGAAACACCACTATGCAGCTTCTGGTAGTTAGATCATCACATGGAGTCACTCATAATGAATGCTCTTTACCAATTTCTTAAGTCTAGGTTACCATTCCTTTTAAGACAACCATTTCAGCCACTCCAAGCAAAAGTTTCTATTTCCACAGTCTAAACTTCCACAACTACAAACACCATCATCCCCCCTTTCACACTGTGGACTACCAAAGGCAAGACCCAACCTCTACCTCAAGAATACCTCATTCACCTCAAACCATATTGTGTCTTTCAATTAAAGCTCAGTGTATGCAGAACAATAATAATGATGGAACTACGGAGCCACAGATCTGAGAGACATCACTTGTGAACAAAACCAGAACAGGAACAAGACTGAGCTTGATCAAAACCCAGGACATTATTGCTCCCTCATGCCTGGTACCAGTACAACCAAGTGCAAAGTGTCCATAACAGCTATATTTAGGCATTCATTTTCAGAAATGCTGTACAGTCACTGGAAAAAAACCCACAAGCACATCATTTAAGTGATCCTAAGAAGAATGCATTAGGAAGTTATGTAGGATTGCCAGTAGGAAGTTACAGAGTATAGGTGCACTTCATGCCCATCCATCTCCTGCCTAGAATCTAAGTAATCTTATGCTGGGCATACTTAGAAACTATGTGAAATATTGAAGTGCTGGCTCTAACAAGTCCAGTTTGAAATAGCACACATTATGCTTCTTAGAATATCCAGAAATATTTTTCGTTTACACCTTTGTGCCTTTCCACTCCTGTTTTGAACAACAGTTTCTCCAGGGAGTGCCAAAACCACGCTTCCCCCCGAGTGAAATGGTTTTTGGTTTTCGTTGTTTTGGTTTTGTTTGGGGTTTTTTTGATAGTTTGGGGGGGGGGGGGGGTGTTTGGTTGTTTGTTGGTTTGGTTTGGGTTTTTTTTTGGGGGGGGTGTTGTTTTGGTTTTTTTGGTGGGTTTTTGGGGGGTGGGGGGTGTTTGGTTTTTTCCCCCTTGATGTTTCCAGGTGACCAAAGACTTCAGGAGAAAAATCTGCCATAATTTACAATCTTATCTTAATCTGATAACTGGCTATCTGTCTCAGATGCGCTTAGAAACAGCAGCAACTAATTCCTCATCTGGTCACATGCAGACCCCACCAGATAGGGTTTCTAATTTTCTGGACCTTTCTGAGCATAAATATTATCGTGGGGGCTGAGACAGGACCTGTTCTGCAAGTGAATCATAGAAGGCTTAGGGTCAGAAGAGAATAATCTCACTGTGGCTGCTTATAAGCACAAAGCAGGTAGTGGGACCAGGACCTCCTTGCTCTCCTAGTTCATGTTATACGCAAAGCAACTTGCCAAGGCGGTCTCAAGCATTAGCATCATTCTGACTGCACTAAAGAAATCAGTTTATACAGGAGGAAAAAGTGATGATTCATCCTGATTAGGGCTGCAACAGACTTTCAAGCACCTTAAGGAAATAGGTCTTTATTTTCTTCACAAGGAAAGCTTTTCCCTTGTGTATCTGGTAGGACAGGAAACTCCATTTTCCCTCTACAAACATTTCTGCCAAGAGAGGTACAGATTGCATATTTATATAGCAGCTTATATTTCCAATATAAGATGCTCATGTTCGCAGTCATAGTCATGGTCAGACCATGTCTCCTTATTCTTTCTGGGTTACCTGACCCTGCTTCCATTTCTTATGCACTTCCAATTTATGCTTGGGTTTTGTCAGGAGTTCCCTGTTAAGCCAGGCAGGAGGCCTGAAAAGCATCTAATTTTAAAATAACTTTACACTACTTCTTCCAGAAACAGTACAAAATTCTTCCATTTGCAACTAAGCACATTCTACTTTTGTTTCTCTTGTGTTAAGATATTTCTTACATGAATGTTTGCCTTTCACAAACAGTCTTTATGAACTCAAGACAAACATTTCTACTTATGCTCTTCTGTCTGCACCTCTTCTGTAGCACAACCTCAACTTCTGATATGATAAAAGTTACTCTGTTTTTAACTTTTCTCAGAGCTTTATGAATTTATGGGGTGAAAAACCTACAGGAAAGAACCACCATATAATCCAGCAGAAGGCATATGAAAACAATCTCTCCTGGCAGTTACAATCTACCACAGGCTTTCCATTTTTCAACCCAATGATGCATATTATTTTGTTTTCACTAGGCCTCTGCAATGTATGTTCATGCTTCATGGCAATGTCACAGTTCTGCTGAGGTAGTAACAGGGTCTGCAACTACTTGTTGACATAATGCTTTCAAAAGAAAAGTTCCTTTAAGCATACATGTGGCATTTAGAGAACCGCATTCATTTGGGATGCTTTGCCATTTTAAAACACCACCTCAAACTTGTACCCCACTGCTATTACACATGGAGCACACCAACATGCTGATGTATTTCTGAAATTCATCTGTGATTAATACAGTAGCTGGCACAGCCTGTTTGGCCACCCACATTTTCAGTTATTTTTGATTCAGCATTCAGAAAACAGAACATATGGAAGAACACATCCTCCTAGAATATGGATGGACCAACTACCTGCAAGTGCTGCATTTACTGAATTAACTGGAAGTAATTGCAGCTCTGCTATCTTGAGAGATCAAGACAAATATCAATGGCTTAAGAGTAGATTCAGCTTGTCTGCATAACACGTTAATCCACACTGACAATGCTGTCTGGCTGAGCCCAAGTCACGGTGATATGTTAATAACAGTATTACTGTAATTGTGTACCATCTTGCAAGCAAGTATATTTATTGTTACAAGGAGATTAACATTTGAGTTCTGACACAATTTTACAGTCCTTACACAAAAAAAAACCCAGATGGTTAAGGAGTGCACACTCATGTCCAACAGACAGTTGGAAGAATTAGCTGAATTCTACATAATAGACAATGATTCATGATGACATCAAGGATTTTCAGTCAGGTCAGAGGTTTGATTTAAGAGGCTTTCATGTCTGTCTTAATTTCCAGTACCACTGTTTGTTGGCATGCTCTTTGCCTTGAAATCTGTGCCAGAAATTGATTTAAGCTTATTTTCCCAACCTACTAGCTATCTTGATAGTTTCAGTAGTTATAATACTTCATTGTCACAACATGTTGTAAAACCTGTATCTACAGAAGAAATTTTTGCCTATACTGTTACATCATAAAAAAAGCAGAAGGAGAATATTCTCTTTCCTCCCAGCCAGCTTAAGCCAGAACTGCACAGAATAGTAGCCTGCTGTCAAAAGTTAAAAACACAACAGTGCACCAGCAACTAAGAAGGAGAAAACCTGACTGCTACTGCTGAACCCAGGACACCTGCCAGCATTTACATAGTGATAAACATTATCTTTGCCCTCTAGATGTTCAGAAGCTTTTTGGCACAGAGGTCATCACAGCTTAGCTAAACAGGCATTTGAAGTTTGTCTTCTAAGTTTGTACACTTATTTTTGTGTTTGTAAGCACTGCACACAGCCATAATTAGGGTATAAGCCATGGCTGAAACTGACACCATCACCCAAATCTAAATGTCTGCCTAGATTCGTGCTGCCATGATCACTCAGACCTCCATGCTGTCCTTCATAAGTCCTCACCACAAAACAAGGAGATGAAAACCTAAATACTCTACAGCCATTCCAAATCTGCAAATGCCCACACTTCTAGATAAATACACACTGTAATTAGTATAGCAAATGTTTCCAGAGCAGGTATTTTTTCTGACCATTCTCATTTTGGAGGCTGATACTTTCAAGTATATTAATTTTCAAACAGTGCATACTACCTGACACCTGAGGCTCCTTTAGTGTACCATCAACTGAGCATCCAAAAATAAACCTGGTGTCAAATGCGCAAGTGACTTTCAGCCTCAAGTCTTACTGGCACAATCAGAAGCTTCTACAGGTTCAAGTTGCTTTTGAAAGTTAAGATTTAGGTTTCTGCATCACTTAGTCATTTTTTTAAACTATTACCTCTGCATATCCAGCCAGATTCACAAAAGTCCACTGGGACATTACATACAATGCGATTTTGACCTGGTCATGAAGTTACCACTAATTTCTTACTAATAGGACAGAGACAGACTTACCTAATTTCTCAGCCATAGCATGACTGCTGCTTTTAAGCACACAGTTTCACAGGAGAACCAGCTTTCATTCAAAATAAACTTAACTGAAATGTAAGGTATATCTGTGTGGGCACATGAATTAGGATTCACTTGCAAAAAAAAAAAAAAAAAACAAAGTCCCTCTAGGCCACTTGGAATAGTACTACAAGGACAGAATACTTAAAGATGTACCCTCTGTCTGAAGCATTATTTCAGATTGAAACCTGCCTTCAGATTTATGGCATGCAGTGCTGCCTCTCTGGGGATTTCCCTGCAGTTTAGTCAGTCAGACAGCTTCCTAAGGTAGAGCTTCCTGGCTTCCCCTGCTTTGAGGGACAACAATTTCTTTTTCTGCTTGACGATATTCAAGTTGCTGCTATCACCTTAACTCTGTTACAAAGCATCACCTTGTATAGGAATGCAAGGTGTCAGTGATGGTGGGGTACCACTTACTCTAAATTCTCCCTATAAAAAGTCTTGCAGCTAAATTCAAGCTATTTAATAAGAAACCAGCATGGCTTTTTAATGCTGCCATTACTATCCATGGGGTCAAGGAGACAGGTAAAAGAAAGGGACCTCAAGGAACAGCATAGAAAGTGATCTAATAAAAGAGGCTGGGAATAGGAAAAGCTTTAGAATCAGAAGGGTCCTACATGGGAGATGGCTACTCAGCCTAACTATCTAATCTTCTGACAATGAAGACTTAGAAGTAACAAGTTAATTTTAAAAATGAAAAGTGGAAACAGTTAAAAAACAAAAAAAATAATAAAGGAAAATGGAGAAGCATAAACCTGGGCAAGGAACATACAAATCTACAAGAAGGTAAGACAAAACCAAGACATTTTTAGAAGCAGCATGTTAAAAGCTTAGGCTCTACTACTAAAAGGCTTTTCAATACCTTAGAAGAAGAAAGCCTGAAGTAGAATCTGTAAGGCCAACAGACAACCAGGATATAAAAACTGCTTGCAGCAGAGACAGTCTTTTGCAGAAAACAAATTATTTTCATCACTGCACACTTCAGAGCCAAGAAGGCTCCAACCTTTGAGCAGCCTTAGAGTGTATCAATGTGACAGATGTCAGCTTTCACACGGACAGACGTTAACAAGCTGGGCACCACAACTACCCCTTCTTTGTTCAGTGCATTCACAGATGACCACAAGTGGGTGACCAGTGACTTCATATAATTCTAAATCTGACACAGAGAAGACGAACACTTTCCAAAGTATTTTCTTTTAATCACAAGAATCTTCATTAGATTAATGAAGCAAATTTAAAACCAGAAAACCACTTTTTTTTCCAAACATTTATAATATGGAAGCCAACGCCAAACCACATTGCAGAAGACAAAAAGGCTTAAAGTGAATTAGAATCATGAAGGTCAATTAAAGCCATACTTACTATCAAGACTCAAGCCTGAAAAACTTCCTTATTTATTGCTTATTATTCATAAATGGGACATACCCAAGATATGGGAACTTGGCTCTTCTGCTGCTCTTACATTTTTCCCTAAGTACCTGCCAGAAGCTGCTTCTGAAGAGAAGGCCGGGTCAGTGTTTCATCTGACCTAACACAGCAATACTTTTGTTCTTACTTTCAGGAACTTCTAGTTCTCTAACTCAGCCCGTCTTCATGAATAGACAGAACAAGTGACAGCCCTGGAGCAGAATCTCAGAGAGCAAGGATTGTCATGTGTCCATTCCTGTCAAAAAGGCTTTCATAACTGGGTGCCCTGGAAGCCTTCCCCAAAGGGGGGTGATGGCAGAGAACAGGAGTGGAAACAGCAGTTTGACCCAAAAAGGTAGTTCCTTTCATGGCATCTTACCAGGTACTACATAACTGTGGACATAAATGCAGTATGTGTTTCAATCTTCCAGTCATATTTAACTTCTTCCTTCAAAGACAAACTTCTGTTTCTCAAATACTGAGGATAGCTGAATCATGTTTCTAAAAAAGAAATCCCTATTTATTGTTCCTTTTGTTACACTGCCATCCAGTTTCCTATCTTTATCCACAATCTCGTACAAAAAAGGCAGAAACATAATAGGTTGCTACAGAATACCTGAAACATGTTGGGCATTTCTATATGCAGACAGTAAATATAGGAAGAGGTTTTTTCTTGCCTCTTTCCAGGAACATAAAACCAAGACTTCCAGAAGTTCTAGGAAATAAGTTGCTTTTATTTTTAAAACCTGTTCAAAATCCACCCACACCTTCAATCATGTTGTATAGGCCATGGCATGTTATAGAGATAAATGCCTCACCATTTAAAAATGTTTTTACGATTACAAAACTAATGCATCATGTCATAAAAAAAAAAAAGTAGAGCCTGTTTAAACAGTTAAAAACAATTTTCTTTCTTAGTTCAGTACTGAGACTAAAGGGAGATGGGGTGGGTGGGAAGACTAAAAAAGAGGGCTAGAGGAAGAAACTAAGCCTTACTTGAAAGACAAAAAAATGATTTTTACGAACTTTTTAATGTCCATATTTGTAGTTCTTTTACCAAACAATTTAACAGCTATGAAATATTTAGCAGAAGATGAAATAATGTGTATTCCCTAAGAAATTACTTACTTGTCACATATACTTCTACCTCCACAGTTTAATTTGCCTTCAGTAATGTTTCCTTAACTAAGAGCCCCATTATGGCCTAATGCTGGAGTGGTCAGAGTCATTGTTAATGGTTCAGTAGAAATCACCACATTAGACTGCCTTTAGGGAAGAAACAGCTAAATTTAACTGTGCAACGAAGATTAATCTCTGCACTCCGAAACATCTCTCTAATAATTGAGAGAAACAGCAAATGTCAGGAAGACAAAAAATATTAAGAGGTAACACTTGGTTCAGCCACGCTTCAGAATGAAGTTATCTGCAAATGCTCCAGAACACATCATAGTTCTAAATGAAAATAACTTTTAAAACCCTTACCTTGTTTATAGTGTACCTTTCTGCCAAAACAGCCATTATTCCATTGCATTCTCCCCAAAATCCTTTAAAGATATTGCAAATATTGCCTTGGATTTGGTGAATAAAACCTACCTGCCCTTGGTGGGACATGGTGGAAGGGAAAAAAAAAAAAGTCCCTAAAAAATCCTAAAGCTATTCTGACCTCCTAGATGAAAAACAGCACAAGAACAATGACCAGTTCCCAAAATGTTGACATATTACAACACAACGTTAAGGAAAATGAGAACAGCACACAAGAGAACATTTTGAACTACAAAAGCAGCAATTCATTCATCAGAGTTTGGGGATAATTGATGTCACTGCACAAGGTTGAAACACTGCACACAAATCTGACTAACCACATTCAAGAAATGCTGGAACAAGACTTGAGAAGAGGGACCATGGCAACAGAGAACTTGTAATGGGAGACTAAAGAAAGCTGGTTTGTATAGTCTAGTAAACAAAGGTGGAAAAGGGACTATTGCCTATAAGTAGGTCAGGGCAACAAACATCAGTGCAGAGTGCTATTTCAGGCAGAAGGCAGCTCTGGAAGAGAAATAAATGGATGAGGACTAACTTTAGATCTGAAATCAGAAGCAGCTACCCAACCATTAGGCCCAGCATGGCAGTGGACTAGGGAGTCAAGAGGGAAACCCACCTACTTGAAGATGGATATTGGTCAGCTGATGACATTAAGAGGGTTTGTGACAGCAGGAGATTGACTCATCCATCCAGGAGGACCTTCTTTTAAGAAAACTTGCATGTTCCTATTAACTGACTACTTGCACATCTTTCTTCCAAACCAAGTGATCCTCCCCACTGGCCTCCTAGCAATGAAGGCCTCACATTTCCTCTCCAGGGGCTAAGCAAGTACTTTTAGAGAAGGAAATGTGCTCACAACATGCAGCTTCTCACACCCTTCTGCTTCCACAGCAGGACTGCAAAGAAACCCCCGGATCACCCTGAGCCATGAAATATAGTTCAGTCTCATAATGTAATGGGAAGTAGGGGAGGAGGGTCTCCAAAGATCAGTAACAAATTTATGGCGCTTTACCCTCTACAGCAGTAGAGTTGTAGATAGTGAATTCCAGCTGCAAACTGCATTAAGCTTAGACTTTTTAAGAAAGAAGATGGGAATAGTTAGCATCAAGTGATGACTCCTAGTCTCTGTGGATCCTCATTTCCAAATGAAAGCCTAAACTGTATTTTTCAAGCAGGTGGTAATGTTCTCTCCCTGCACTTTGGGTGACTCAAAGTCCCATGAATGCAAACACCAAAACATTAGCAAGCACTGCTAAGCAGCTGTGGACAGTCAGAATGCTAGCTTAGCATCACACTGGGCTCATGTGGTTCCATTCGCTTGGACAGCTTCTGTTATGTTTGTCAGCACAATCAACTTATCTTTAGTTTCTCCACTTCATCTCAGTATTAGCCTACAGTGCTAGCCCTGGCAAAGCAAGCATATTCTCTTACCTTTCTTGGCCTTCACTTTGGACTGTTTGGCTGTCATCTCTTGGAAAGGAAAGTGGGAGAGGGTGGAAGGTGAAATTTAAGACTAACAGCAAGTTGTTTGCAAGAGACCCCCCGACCTGTAATACTCACTTCCTATGACATAAGCACTATAACCCTTCACAACATGAAGAACAAAGTTGGTTTTTTTCCCCTGCCCTTTCAGAATGTCATTGGCAATGGCGCTGCAGTAGCAGCATGTATTGAACACACCAGTAGAAATCATCAGTATTGCCTTCATTAACTCTTTCCATTGCCAATACCACATGACATACCCATGCAACAGAAGAGATGCCAAGAAGCAGATCTGCTGTAATCTGTAAGAATTCTTTTCCACTGAGATAATGTGTTCCTAAATGTCTCTTAACCTAATGTACCATGTCATAAACCTAATGTTAGCAAAGAAGAAGGTACATAAGCTGTTATAAGAAAATTCAAGGTGCATGCACTAAGTTACCACCAATGACCTCCACGCCAGACTATTAGATGTAAAGAGCATGTAAACTGATCTGTTAACATGCTCCTAACAGATGGTTCAGAGATACTTTGCTGGGAGAACCAATGTAGATTTCTCAAAAGATGGAGGTTAATACATTCCGCTTTTTACCGCATGAGCCTTAAACAGGACTTTAAAGTTAAACCACTGTGTCACTTAAAGACAGATGGTGAAGGGAAATAAAGCTTATTTCAAGAGGCACCTTACAGTATTAATGCTAACGTTCCAATAACTCCATTAGATTTTGCATTTTTGTATTACATGCTTATACTTTAAACCATTTTTTCTCTTAAGAACTCACACTGAAGCTGTGTGTCTACCAAGTATAGGAAATACCATGCAAATATTCAACCATCCCACAAGTCTTGTGAGAAGAGTACTTTGTTCATAGGATTTCCTATGTATTTGCAATAAGCTTTTATTAGAAGACCACATACCTCAAACTAGGAACAGAGGAAGTACCATTTAGCCTTGCCAGAATACATGCATACATGTGTATACATATATACTTCTTCCACCAGCTTCCTTATACAGCTACCAAAAGCACACTGACCCATTTTCTCAGAAATGCTTACCAGCTCATCTCTGGTTTTGATGCAACAAAACTTTGTCAGTTTTGTCCTAACTGTTGCTGCCCTACAACAATAACACACCGCTTTGACCTTGTAACAGTATACCCCATCACAAGATCTCCTAAATTAGAAGAGGTTCTCCAAGCTTACATGTGCTTAATGGATGCCCTTTGAAGTATCACAGTTACAACAGGTTATTCTGTTTTTTCAACTAAAACGACTCCCACACAGTAAACAGAGGCCGAGAAGATGAGGAAGTGAAGGCAGTGCTTTGTACTGCACCCAGGAGGACCTCTACTGGTTGCCTTGGTTGGCTAAGAGTTACTCCAAAATGGACCTAATGGATTCTCACACCAGAGCTACCACAGCAAAAACCGACACTACTGCGATGCTTCCCAGCAACACAGGATCTTAGCACAGAGCTGAGATCGAACCTTTAGACTCTTCTGCTTAAAAGATATGGTTTTGGTTTTTTCTCTCTACTGAAGTCAAGACAGAAGTTTATTTGATTTAAATTGATATCAAGATCTAAATTCTTAAGACAGATGGTTAGTAGCTGCCACCCTACCCCAGCCTGGTAGTTCTTCAAGTTACATGAACCTCTGTCCCCAACAAGAGAATATCAGCCTACCCTAGTTTTCATCTGTATCATGAAGTTATAGAAAAGAAAACTACATTTCAATGATCTATGAGAAGTATCATGAACTTTTCTGGACCACCTGCAAGGTCCAGAAGATCCCTGCTACAGAGCTATTCTTGAGTTTTGGCCTGGGGAGAAATTCGGCAACAAGCAGCCTGCAGATGAGCTCACTGTACCTTAACCCTGCCAGCCCCGTAAGTGGAGAGTTCCAGAGCAAAGGTGATTCCATAGAGAAATAAGCAGCCACTCTTTAGTCAAGAGCTGCTTGGGGTTGGTTTGGTTTTTTTTTCCCCAAAAAGAAACATTCATACCTGTTGGATCCCACCAGATTTCAGAGTAAGCCAAGACAACCAGTGTTCATGAACATTACTGGCTCACCACCTAGGTATGGCAAAATCTCCTCAGCATCTGCTGTGTTCTTGGCTACTTTTACCTATTACTGATTTGCAGCATAACACAAGTTCTGTGCTCTTCTGACCCCTGACGAATGCCAGCTGCTTCTGGGCAGTGGGTATTCCCCAAGGGATAGTGTCATTCATGAGCACCACCACAGAAGTGCAGGCAGGAAAATCTGGCATCTCATACAGCACAGGTTGCTCTCATTCTTTGGACAAATACCCCTTTGCTAGAAAGGCCCAAGAACTGTCCTTTTCATACCCCCCTCTCTGCTAGTTACAGCCCTCTGGCAAAGTCCTGGGGTAACAGGAATAAAAAAAAGTAAACAATTCTTTACATATGCCAAGTATCTGCTCCACAGCTATATAAACCAGGGGCGTCCCTAAAGCAAGCTTACCAACTGCCAGTTCAGGCTGTAGCCACATGCACTATGACAGAACTGCAGTCACAAATACTTATTCACCTACAAACATACTGACCAGGCTTGAGCCCCCCACAGTGGATGTGCTCTGGAGGCCAGAATCCACAGCTCACCAGCATAACAATGTTGATTCCCAGCTGGTTAAAAATCACAGCTGGGGTCAAACTATGCTTAATTACGCAGTGTAGCAAGAAACTGACACCTCGGTAAACATCTCCCTCTTGCAGTCAGAAATAACTGCAACTGGCAACTGCTTCTCTCCTCTCCCCACCTGAAGCACACCAGGAGCACAGCCCACACGCACACCTGTTTCAGTGCATGTAAAGCAAACACTGTCATACAGATGGAGATGAAAGTGATTCTTCTAGTGAGCAACTGCTCCCTAAGGCACGCTAAGGTAGTGCTCAACAGGAAGGCCTGAGGTTGCTCTGCGGTGTGACTGAGCAGCCAGCCTGGCAAGGGTTGGTCAGGTCACTCCAGACACAGCATGCTCCCCCTCCCTAGGAAGGGGGCATAGCCAAAACCCCATTCTACCACCTTCTCGACAGCAAGCAAACAGATGAACACTCCTCCTACCTGAACTCAGGGAGGAGGTTCGGCCGAAGCCCATAGAAAGCCGCTGAGAGAGTCACCAGCCAGCCGGGTCTGTAATTCCCATTCTCACACTCCAGGTAAGGCGAGGACCACCTGATGTGGTTCTTATCGGCAGTGAAGCTCTCCCATCTCTTCCAGCTGTTCTCTAAAGTTCTGGGCCCCGTGTTCAAGACCTTCCTATGCAGATGTGGCCTCCACTTGCGCTTCAAGCTGTGGAACCACTCTGTTTCCACAGAGGCGTTGGCCAGGCGGTGAGCCGAGGAGGATAAGTCCTGCAAGAGGACTTGGCTCTCGTGCCTGCTGGCCTGGAGGAAAACCTGGGGTGTGGAGGAGAAAGGCTCCGTGCTGAAAGTGATAGCTGCCCTGGAGATATTGGGGTCCCCCTCCAGGAGGCTCCTGATCAAGGCGCGGTACCACTCCAGGTCCTCCTGCAAGTTCTGCTCCCGCGACTTATTGCTCTGGAGGATCATGTTGAGAAAGTTGGTGGCGTGGGTGAGGGTGTCCAGGGCCCCGTGCAGGGATGGGTGCGAGGTGAAGCGCGACTTGCCGGCCAGGCTGGCCAGCTCGTACCGCCCGGAGCAGTTGGCACGCCGCAGCTCCCGGGAGTCACCCGTGAAGAGGAACGAGGCCACGTCCTGGGGTACCTCCTCAGCGAGCCGCTGCGCCAAGATGGTGCTCGCCATAGAGCGGCTCCGCGGGGCCGGCGGAGGCTCCCGGCTCTTGATGTGGTTGTAAATAGGCTGTCTCCCTCTAAGTGCCCGATCCTGGCTGCGCACCGCCTGCCCTTCGCCGGTGGCGGCCCCGAGCCCCCGCTGGGCGAGGAGCAAGAAGAGAAGGAGCCGAAGCAAAGCCATGTCCCCCAGCGCTCCCGCAGGCGCGGCCAAGTGGCTGAAGACGGGCTTCGCGCAGGCGGCCGCGGCGCAGGGGCACGAACGCGCAAGGGCAGCCGAGCGGCAGCGGGCGGAGATCGGCCCCGGGCCCGCGAGTCACCTGTGGCAGCGCCGCCCGCGCCTTCCCCAGCGCGGGTCGCCGCGTAGCCCCGCCGCCGGCGCGGAGCGGCTCGCAGCCCCTCCGGCGACGGCAGCGGCCGCAGCGAGCCCGTCTGCGCCTCCTCCCGCCGCGGCCACCGCGCTCACTGAGCTGCTGCCCAGCGCAGCGCGCAGGGGCGGCGGCGCCCGCGCCCGGCGAAGCGCAGGATCCCCCCGCGGCGCCCCGCCGCCGCCCGCGCTCCACCACTCCGCATCCTTCAAGCGCTGCTGCCGGAGAAGGGTGACCGGGACTGCCACTTGCTGCGGGATCAGCGGGCGGGGCTGCTGCCAGGGAGCCAGCGGGCGAAAGCCCGCCTCCGCCAGCACCAGGCTCCCCGAGCGAGCACTCCCACCTAGGTGAGACTGCTCACCGTGCAGCTCCGCCGCGGGCAGCCAGGCACCCCTTCCCCGCCAGCCCTTATAGGTGTACGCCGGGCAGCTGCCGCCCTGTGTGGCCGTCTCAGCTGTCAGTCAGCCGGCAGCCATTCACGGGGCAGGAGGATGGCGCTGTGCGGCGCTGAGGGGGGCGGTACCGCCGCCTCGGAGAGACGTCGAGGCACCTCTCTTCACCTGCCGCCGGCTCAGCGCCGGGCACGACGGGGTGGGGGTAGCTTCCCGCCGCAGCGGCAGCCATAGCCGCTCCGCTTTCCCCCCTCCCGAACCCCGCATACGCGGAGCTGGCCCGGCGCGGGTTCCACAGCGCCGGCTCTGCCGCGGCCGGGGCTGTGCGAGGGGCTTGCCCGGGGAGTGTGGCAGCGACACCTGCTGGCCGGGCCAGGAGCGCGCTGCTGCGCCTCCACTCCACGCCGCGGGCGGGCGGGAGGGAAGGGGCGTACGGTGGCCCCTGGGGCTGTAAGAATTCCCCCGCCGCGGGGCACAGGAGGAGCCCGGAGCTTCGGGGTAGGGCGACTGCAGCCAGAGCCTCGCTGTGTAGGGTGGTGTTTGCCCTCCGCTGTGAGGGAGGTGCGCTCGCTTCAGACAGTACTGAGGTGGGTGGGAGGATTGGTATAAGACTGAGCCTCGGTTTCCCTCGGGAGGTGTGGGTCAGCCGGGGTGCACCGGGAGGGAGGAAGAAGGCGTTTGGCAGAGGGTGCGGCGCTTGGGGGGGAATGGGGAACTTTGTCTTTTCCAGGACCATGACCCAGATGCCCCCATCGTGTGCAGGTGCTGCCACAATCCCCAGGCTTCTTGCATGGGCTGTCCCATGTCACCTCACACATAACCCATAACGGCCCATACACAGGGTACATCCCACCATAATGGGAACTGAGCTACGTCCCTCTCCCTTCAATTACAGTGGCTGACTGGTTGTATTTCTGTAACCATAACCTTTCCTCTTTTAACTCCAAGATGCTAATTCCTACTGCTGTCTTCAAAACTAAGAAAGCCCTTAATCCAGTGGCTTTCAATGCTGACCTGCAGAGCACCTGCGTGGAGTCAAAACAGCACTGGCTGATCACCTAGGTTTGCCACTTGCTCTGCTGAAACCACCCTTGGAAAAGCACAGATGCATTCAAGAGGTAGTTGGGATTTTCCAGATAAGCCATGAGTCATAGGGCCATCATGATCAGTAATATGGATCTAGTTTGCAGAGCATCTAAACAGATGTTTAACTTTGTGCATCATGGTTGGCAGAAGTATTCACCTGCTTGATATCTTACTGTTGATGAGGGGTTTGTGGCAAGAGGTAGGTAGCCAAGGGTGAATTTTTAGAGAAGGAGGCCCGCAGCAAAATCTAATTACAATTAATTCAATTCTGGCTTAATATAAAACTCAATTTTGAAATTCAAAAGTGCAGATGAAAAGAGTTGTAAAAAGAGGATCCTCTTTTTTTCTTTCTCCCACACACACATGTGCATGCGCATCCTATAAGGAGCAGATTTCAGTCATGCAAAATATATGATCTAATTTTAAACCACTGACAAGATGTGCTCCTTAAAGCATACTCTTATTTTAGAATTATTTGAAGCTGTACTTAAAGGAATGGTCATTCTAATACAGCTAACTATAAATCACATTTGCAATCCATAAATCCTAGTGATGTAAATGCACTTTATCTTTACATAGGGTGACCTTTAATAACTATAGTATCACATGTGGATAAGAGAGAAAGTTATAAATGCAGCTTTTTTTTTTTTCTTGTTACATGCAGATGATGAGGATATTCACTGCTTAAGAATAACTTACTTGTTCTGAACTTTCCCTCAAGTGACTAGCCTGTGAGATTAGAAAGCACATATACTTAGCAACTCAGAAGCTGATATTTATGGTTTAGCACAGCACAGGGAGTCTGTGTTTCCAAGTCTGCACTGAACAAATACCTAAAGATGCATTATTTGCTTGGATAAGTGAGAACCAGGGCTTTTGACAGGAGCAGCTGTCAGGACTGAGCTAAACTAACATGGGATCAGTTACATGGGGAGATATCAATGGAAACATAAACAAACAAGCATTTTTTTAAGGTGTGCCTGTGCTGATTCTCTTTCCTGACTGTCACAGGCTGCTCTAAAGGAAAGGTCAGTTCCCTGATGGTAATTCGCTTCCCCTAATGTAGCCTGACTATTAATATCCATCTGAACTGCACTCAGACTGCTAAATGGCCACATTCACAAGAGGACAATAAAAAATCCTTTAATGTACCTGCATAGTAAGCTCCTTCTGTTTCTTGACCTCAGAAAATCGTATCATAGAATGGTTTGGGTTGGAAGGGATCTTAAAGACCATCTAGTTCCAAACCCCCTGTCATGGGTAAGGACACCTTCCACTACACCAAGGTTGCTCAAGGCCCTCCCCAGCCTGGCCTTGAGCACTGCCAGGGATGGGGCAGCCACAGCTTCTCTGAGCAATCTGTCTGATGAGGTAAAAGGCTCTTTTTTCTATTACTTGTTTCCTCTGTGCTTGTGCTCTCTGTGCTACTAAGTCAGAGAGGAGGAGAGGTTAACTAGAGGACTTTCTTATTAAGGATGCCAGGTTTATTGTTCAGTCTCATACAGCTGCATCGCAGAGGGTTCAGTGAGCCTTTCTTTATCCTCTCAGGCTCCCTCCTGCAGTCAGTTCAGATCTGCTCTCAATCAGCTGTCGTGTACAGCCAGGATCAAAGTAAGGTACAAACAGATTTTAAGACATTGCAGATGTGCATCTCCTTATGGCTTTGTAAAAACCGTGCTGTGGGACACAAAGCCCACTGTTCAGTGCCCAGATCCAGGGCACTGGCGATATGGAAAGATAGTACCCTCTTACATTAAGGAAATCTACCAGGCATTTTATTTACAGGATTTTACTCAGGATTGGAAGAAATGTAGGAACCTTTGCTCATTGTATTTTTATGTTAATACTGAAATGCAGTGATGATCCTGGTGTGTCATTTATAGTCAGTTGACCATGTCAGGAACCTGTTCAGCTGTGACCAGTAAAATGTGAAAATGGACTGGGAGTCCCTGAGACACACAATTACTGTGACTGAATAATGTTTTCTTTGTTTCTGCCTCAGTTCTGCCAGAGCTGCTGCTTCAAGCCATCCACCAGCAAGGAATCGAGGCATCTGGCCACTGTCCTGCATACTTCTGAGTTTTTACAACTATCACAATTGCTGAATGGAAAGTACCTGTGTGTGAAGGGTCTTGGTTCATTGTATTACCTATCAGGCTAGAAGTCTGCGTTTAGATGTGGCCTGAGCTAAATCTGGGGTCTAATTACAGTGTAGAAAAAAATAGCAGTGCAAAATGTTACAAATTTTTAACAGCTAGAGTAAGTGTAACCTACTTTCTCCAAATACTGTCTATACAAGAAGATCTTGGTTTATCTGAACTATTTGCAGAGCTGGAAGCATCAGGATTACTGCACTCTTAAAATCAAGTGGAATGAAGAAAAGACTGTTGTAGCTGTGAAATGTATTCATTAAATATTTATTATTATTTGTCCTAAACTATTTATTAATATTTGTCCTAAACCAATTGGGTGATACAAAGACTATACTCACTAAGAGTAAGCGCTAAAATTCTGAGAATGATGTATTTTATTTCTCTCACAAAACAGAAACAGAATATTTATCAAAATCATTGCTAATGGTATTTAAAAAGAGATGAAAAAGAAAGTGATTTTAAAATAAAAGTACTCTTACTTTTAGCTTGATTACCTAAAGAAATAATGTTCTTGCAATCATATTTTTGTCTGTCTGAGGAGTCCCTTCTGTCTGCCAATAGCTTCTGATCTCATTAGTTAATTTCAGCTAAGTCTGACAGCATTACGAAGGCCTCAAAGTCTCTATAAGCTTCTACAAATCTTGTGAAACTTACATGTGGATCAAAGAAAGCAACCCATGTTAGTATTTGTGCTGCAGAGTGACTTCAACAGTTACACGGTCTCTTTGGTCTTTCTTCTGGCTGCTCATATTGGCCAATAGCATAAATATACCCCAAAACAGCTGGAACACATGGACAGCCTCCCCACTGAATAGACAGTGAACAGCCAACAGGGCTGGTGGGGAAGAACTCAAAAAGACAAGGAGGAGCTGGAGGTACTGTTGATGGTGGGCACAGTGCCATGAGGCTTTAATATATGATGCAAAGAATGCATGGGGACTGGGAGATAGGCTGGATTTATTGCAGGAGATGACAGAAATAGTGAGCATGAATCTGTTGTAAACCAGGCTTCGTTAGTTCTCTTTTTTTCCTCTCACAAATGAGGTAGAACCACCACCTAAACATTAAAAAAAAAAAAATAAAAAAATAAATAGGAAATAACCAAAATGCAGAGTTCTTACTTAGAAGCTGATGGAAGAAGATGGAAGAGCTTACATGTAAATTAACATTCACTTGTAGTGAGAAATTGAAACCCACTGGATATTTTCTTGGAAACAGTGGGACAGAAAGAACCTACAGAAGTTACCCTGTCAGCACTCTTTATTTTCTTTGTTTCTTTGCTTGCTTCTCAGAGTACAATCACTGTCAGCCAGTATCTGTCTGCAAAAGACCACTTTGACTTACTCCTTTTTAATTTTTTCTAGGCTAAATTAAATGGATCTGTATGCTTTCTAAAACTGTTGTGGGCCCTTGGGTTCTCTTCTGGACTGTCCATTTTGTTAGCCTGTTTCTCTTCCTGTCCCGGGCAAGGATATAGCGAGCCTGCTATGAATATTCTGCAGGCTATGTAAAATTCTCTGTTAATACACCCCACATTGAAGCTTGTCTGCTTTTTCACCTTCCCCACTGTACTGACAACTACTCAAGTCTGTAACTCTATGTAATCTTCATAACCTTTCAAAACATATTGCTTCCTAGTTAACCATTTTCTTTTTTTTTATTTGAGGATTTGAGCTCTGCTGCTGGGTAGGAAATTGCACCTGCATTTGCTGAATTTTACCTTACTGATTTTAGGCCATCTCTCTGATTTTTCAAGATTATCTTTAATTCCTGTTCTGTTCTTCAAAACACTTGTAACAATCTCTTTGTTTCTTATAGTCATTTGCTTATTTTATGACCTCTTATTTCCTTATCAAATTTGTTCATTGTAGCTGAGATCAGAACCCTTCAGGAACCTGCCTGAAATGTCCTCCTGGTTTGACAGTGTACAACTGATACTTACTTTTTGCGAATGACTTCAGAGGTAATTGCTTACCCGCTCATGAGCTGCCTACACAGTATTTCCATAGCTTCCTGGTGAGAACCTCATGCTAAGTATGTAATGAATGTTGCTGATGTAGACATATAGCACGTCCATTGTTCCATCACTATCCATGAGGTCAGTTATGAGTCAAATAAGAAAATTCAGTCTGTTTCGTATGGAGTTTTCTTGACAATCCCAAGTTGGCTGATTTTCATCAATTTATTATTTTCTACTTGATTGCTACAATGTAGTTTAATAGTTCTTTTCTGAATCTTCTGGTGATACTTATTTCATGGGCTTCTTTATAATCTCTCTGATCTCTTTTTCTGAAAATGAGTATGATTTTTTCCAACTTTAGAATCTTCCTCCCAAACACTTGGAATGGCAAGTGGTAGTTTATGTTTGGAAGATCACGTCTTATCTCCAACAGAAAATGTTATTCTAGATTAGGAGAAAATTGTCTGTTAGACAACATATTGATGGCTCTGACTCCTAATTGTTTATGGAGAACTTGCATCTGATATGCAGATGTATCTAATATGCAGATGCAGGCTCTGCATTTTAAATAAACACTATTCAAAAGCTTTATAAGCTTATCCACAGTTGGGAAAAGATAAGGGGATGCTGAAGTTAAGGTTGCAAACACAGTTCAGTCTGCTTGTACTTTACAGACATGATTTGAACATTGGGAAGCATTGCACACACAGACTGAGAGCTGTTAATGCCTTGAGACTGTGGCAAGGACACACAGCATAATGCACTTAACGTCAGGGAGAGCTAAACTACAACTAAGAGCATATACCAAAAGAAGTCAGACCCCTAAGACAGTTTCCATTAATTTCTTTATTTTAAATGAAAACAAAGGTAAACCATAAATGTCTGTGGCTATAAAGGCAGAGGGCAACAAATGGAATAAATAACTAGCCTAGTACCTGGGCTGCCTTCACAGAGTGAATCCAGCTTCCCCATAATTTCCACTATAAATGGTGTGCCAAATAAGAACATTAAGTGGGCAACACCCCTAATAATGGTAGAATAAGACTCAGTGCTGTATCCAAAAGGAGATAGTAGTGTTTCAAGCCCTACATTACAAAGCCTAAAAGGTAGCCTAAATCCTCAGACCCTGCAGCAGAATGAATAGCTGAGCTCAGCCTCTCAGCCATCCCTAGGAGAGCGGTAACAAGCATGGAGGAGGAGGATTGTTCACTCCCCTGTTAATATGTTCTGGCTGCAGCAAGAGCAGCATTTGACTGCAGCCTGTCACTCACATGGTAAAAATACTTCTTGTGCTTAGCCACTGAAGTAATGTATTTGGGTACAGATTAATAGATGTCTACTAAATCTCAGCCAGAGGTTGTGGTATTGCTCACCTTCAGATTAATAGCCAGTGCCTAGAATATTTCAGTGGCAAGTAAGAGATGGAGGATCTTCCTAGCAAGAGCTTCAAAACCACAGCTTTGAGAAGACAGCCCAACAGCAGACTGCCACCTTGTCAGGGCCAGAATGGAGTGAGCAAGAAATTAATAAAAGATAAATGCACAAAGACAAGATAAAGGAGGAATCATCTGAAGAGTGCAGTTTAAAAAAAATTATAAGCATCAAGAAAATTAAATCTCAACTAGCACATGCTATACTGAGTAGCTAAGTTTCCTATGAGTACCTTGCCTTCAGTAATGAACCCGTTGATTACAATGAGCATCCTAATCAATACTGTGCTTTTGAACAGCTTAATATAATTCCTTCAGAATTATCAGGGAATTGCTGGATAAGAGCACAGACAAGGTGGATTTCTTTGTTCTTTTATGACAAGAATGACATTCACAGTATTTCCAACAATATCTCAACAAAACTTTTATCAAGCAATAAATCATGAATGCACACTATACTGCTGAAGTCTTATCATCCTATCCTAATCCAGTCTGTACAGCAGTAAAATGCTGTCTGTTGTCTTCTACCCTGGTTTCTCTCTGCTTGGAATTTAGGGGATTGTCAACTTTTTTGAACTTTCAAGAGTGTGACCAAAATATGACCACATGGTGACTACTTTGGATTTAACTGTATGTCTGGACCCTTGGATCCAGATTCTTCCTCCCAGTTATTCTACCAATGCCTTTTCTTTTCCCCAAATACATTCCAAAACTAAAATCATCTTGCCTTTGCTTCCAGTTACATAAAATAGAATAAATTGTCATCTGATGTAGATTAGCATATCTTTCCTGAAGCCAATGAAATTACATGAGTTTATATAGATAAGTATTTGCCCACTCGCCTTATATACAGAAGACAAAATCCAGAATTCCTATTAAAATGTTTCAAAAACCTACATCCTGTTACATTTTGTTCTAAGAATCTGCAGATGTCAGCTAATGAAAATAAACTTCAAAGGGCAGAATTGTTTGAATTAATTGGAAGCTAAGTCACAATCTCAAAATAAGTTCTGTTTGCAGATGGTTGCTTTATACTGTGTGGTTGAGTGAGTATTGGTCTTTTAACAACTCTGCTGTTTGATGCAGATCTGTCCACTTGAAATGAGAATAGCAGAAGCTACTGACTGTGGACCTTGAGGTCTGAGGCAGCCCTTCCTCATGCTTCCATGCTGATGAAGTATTCAAACGAAGCACTCAGTTAAGATGATGCTTTTTATTTTTCTTCTTGGAAAAAAACAAGATTCCTTCAAGAAAACCAGATTACCCTTCTTCTGCTCCTGTCCTTCTGCCCCATGCCACATTCACAGTGAAGCCAAAGGCAAGATGTGGTATCTCCTGTGACTCCTATCAACATTGAATGAGAAGGGAATACTAATGATATCAGAGAGCGAAGGAGAAAGAGGAGCCAGGGAAATTTCAGTTTCTGACTCTTTTTTAATAACTTGTAAGAAGAGAGGCTCTGCTTGACTATATGTCAGCCAGATTACACTCTGAAGGAGAAAGGTGATGTGCTGGTGGCAGCACAGTGAGGAGCGAGGCAAATAAAAATACAGCCTCTTGTCATATGTACAGGCTCCAAAACATCCATCATTTTATTTATGAAAACAGTTTTAATGGACAACAGGGCACATGGCTGGAGAACCATAGGGCAAAGTCTTCAGCAGTCATATAAAATCTACAAAGCAAGGACAGCAGACAAGCAAGATTACACAGCCATTTCCCACTGCAGCACTGGGGTGGGAGCTCTGTAGGGTTGATCTAGACTCAGGAATCCTCTGGCACTGCAGAAGGAGGCCTGACATGAAGAAATAAGGCAGACAATGGATAGGAGTGAACTGGCAAATACACTTTCAGGTCTCCACTAAGATTGTCATCACTAGTGTCCTTTATTTGTGACTGTGACATTCATATATCCTCATGTGGGCACTTGGACTTGTAGTGAGTAATGATGCACAGATCTACATCCTTCATACAGATGGTAAAGAGGTCTTTTGGGGCTAACAGCTTTTGGTTTTTGAACTCTGAAAAATACCCTACAGATGAAGATGTTTCTTCAGCCAATCCAGCATTTCCCTAGAATCCTCTTCAAAATGAATGCACAGAAGCAGAAAGAGAATTTCTGCACATTTCTGTAAAATTGGAGATGCTCAAACCTATGGTTTAACTGGGCAAGGATGACACTCAGGAAAAAGTGCTTTTCACCACCTGATTCTACAAATTGGTGGCTTCCATAAAGGTTGGAAGCTAATGCAAATAACGTAGGAGGATTCAACCATTACTGTCAAGAAGAAAGCTAATTTCAGAGGAACATTTCAACTTACCTTCTCTAGAAAGAGTGATGATTTCCTGTGAGAAAAGGAAAAAAAAAGGACTACTCAGAAATAGAAAAGGATAACTGGTTTTCAACACCTAACCTCATTCTGTAGTTCCTCTCCGTAAGTTATGTTATAGTCAGTGGTTCAGTTTTTACCTTATCTCAACCCAATAAACATTCAATAAGTGTTTGCCACAGCAGTCCAATACAGAACTTGATGGTATGTCTTTTTTGCCAATGTATGCTAAAATACCAACTCTGACAAAATGTGTGGGACTGGTGTCCCTTGAAAACATTTAATGAAAGAGAGTGGAAGGTATGGATAACATAGCTCTTGACACTGTAAGTCCTATGTCCTTCACTCTGTCTGACCTTGGTGCATGTTACATAGATTGAAACAGGAGCTAGGTAATACCATAAAGGCAGCTCAAGTACATCTATCCCATGCTGCTGGGCAGGATTTGTGGAAAGTGGGCACCCTTCACCTATAACTATGCTGAGGACAATTCAGGTCAATGTATTTTTTTTACTTACTTGCAAGAGAAGGTCTTCCAGTTTTACCCTGTGTAACCTTCAGCTTTGCTCTCAGCATCAATCATTTACAGCTAATATTTTCAGCAAGTGTAAGCAGCCTATGCACCACTGAGCCTTTTGAATCATGGTGGTTTACTTAAAATCATTCTGGAAAGTGAGACTTGGACTCTTCAGACTTGAGCAATTCACAACATTCTACCTTTTTTCCTCCACAGATCTCTTAAGAGTTACATTAAAAGATATGTAAAGCATCTGTTCTCTTCCACAAACAGGAGACCCATCTTCTGTTTGATAAGCCAGAGCTTATCACCCGTCTTATCTCAGACCTGCTATTTATACTGCCCTTCTGCAAATGTGTTATGGCTGCCCTGCACACTGTTCTAAGGCATTTACCACAGAACAGACAGATTTCCACATCCGAAATGAGCACAGCCCAGATCAAATTTATACAGAGGCTGGAACTCAGTCCTCGTTTTGGATGGCTGCACGTGGGACTGCATGCACGTATGTGTATTGGTGTGGGAGTATCAGCATTCATTTCATAAACTCTGTTCCTGCTGCAGAAATGACTTGTGTCGTGGTTTATTTTAATACCAAATTGCAAGGTTAGTTCATTTGCAAGATGGCAATTTAACACACTGGGAAAAGGAGGGAGAATAGATTTCGCCTAAGACCTGCAGTGTCTGTGATGCTCTGCAACAAACAGAGCAGAACAAAATTCTGGTGACCATTTTGATGAAAAAGTGAATGTGCTCAGTGAGCCAACAAGGAGCAGTCAGGGAAATCAACTGTGAGACTTGGTAATTTTTTCCTCTTCCAGCCATTCCATCTGACTTTCTGTAATCTTATTTAAGGCAGAAATATTGTACTTTAGGGGCTTCAATGCTTTTTTTTTAATTAAATAGTCTCAATTAGTTTGTGAAGAAACGTTTCCCTATAAAAATCATCTGTGATACTCAGTGAGTTCCTTCTTTCCCTAAAGCTAAAATCAGCTACAATAGCTTCACTCTTAACTTTAGAAAAACATTCTATAACTTGGGCACTTTAATCTGCACAAAAGCCTTATTGAAACAATCACAACAAAGGAAGATTGAAGAATAAAAGCAAGCTGGCTTTAGGGCTTCATTACACTAAAAATGGGAAGAGAAAGGAAGTACGTCTTCAGAGCCTACACAGCACTGTAGCATATGCCACACAAAAAATGAAGAACTTGGTGGCCTGCAGCTGGCTCAGGTCCCACTGTTGCTGTGATCTGAGGCAGTGGAAGTCTCCCTTATTTCTGCCCATATGAAAACTTTTCACTTGTTATTTTGATGTACCTATTGGGTAACATTCACATCCTCTGCTCAAAGCCTGTCACACCTGCAGGCTCTCAGTGTCCCAGTGTCAGGGCTACCTTTCAGCCTCCCACAGGCTCAGCCAGGAGGAACCCATCTTCTAGGACCGTATCTCCCACCAACCCTACCCTGACCCAAGCACTTGTGTGTTCTCAGCTGGGGTTCCCCAAGCTTTGCCTGACAGCCAGGCACTGCTAAAGGAGGAGGCAACACTGTACACTGTAACACAGACATTGGCTCAGTGTCTGGGGGCAGTGCTGCAGGTGGATCTTCCACTGCCTTTTTCTTTGCTATGAATAACGATGTACTGGTGGAATGTCACAAGCACCGCGTACCTCCATTAAACTATCATATGCTACAAAAATAATCCAACACTGAAAACAACAAAATCCCTTTTCTTCCCTTATTTTCATATTCTGTTTCACAGTTCTGATCCTGTGATACTAATTAAGTTCTCTGCTTTTTCCTCTTTCATTGCACTCTTAGTGTGTTGATATATGTGCGCACACACACACATACACCCTCATGCTTTGAGCCCTATGACACTGACTTAACCATGTTACTTTTCTACTCCGACCCCTTTATCCCACCTACATTTTTAACCCTGAGAGACTCCATTGCTCAGCTGAGGCAATATCCCAGCAAGCTTTTGCAAGGACGAAAAGAGCACGATGCAGCTGGCTCACACAGCTGGGAAGGAGCAGGGGACAAGACTGTTGGAAGAGCTCTCTCAGCATTCCCATTATTCCCAGGACCCGTGCCTGCTGGCTATAACAGAGGCAGTGTGAGAGGTAAGGGTTAAGTCAGCTGAGGTCCAGGGCACATACTCTGACTTGAAGCTTACAATGCTTTTAGTTTCTCCTTCACCCTGTGAGCTCCACAGAGGTGTGTAGCTGCTGGCCAGCTCTGCTGTCCTTTCTACCTGTTCTGTTCACTGCACTGCAGATGTTCACCTGTCACTTTGCTGCAGGCCATCAGACTTGATAAATTCCTATGGCAAGCAGAAGATAAGCTCCATGTTTAGCTAAGTGGAATTATACCAAGTCTATTTTAATTTCTGCTACCCAAGGAATATGCATTATGCATATGTTTTACATTTATGCCAGTTGACTCAATTCTGCATCTTTCTGTTAGCAGAAATGATTACCTTTGGTTTTTTGCAGTGGTGTGATGATGTTGTATTTACCTGAACAGGGATTTTAACTCATGACAGCACTCAGTAGCTTCATGATTCTGCTTCAATGCACCTCATATTGAATGAGGATATAGAAATTGACATGGTCTGATCAGTAACAGTGGTAGAGCACCCTCCATGGTCCTTCCATCTTTCCCATCCCTTGGAGTTTTGGCCTCTGTGGGGACCACCTGTGACAGGGGAAGCAAGGGCACAGTCCTAAGCAGCAGTATCCAGCCTTCACAGGTAGATGGCCTTGCCACTACCATTTCTGTTTGGAAGCACCACTTCCATGGAAGTGTTTGCACATTAATGCCAACCTGGGGCCATTCCCAAGAGGCTTTATGGCCACCCTGTTCAGGGGTCTAAAAGCATTTAGCCCTACGGGTGCAAACTGCAGTGGGCCAGTCGGCTTCTGAGTGGTCCCTGAGCTTTCACAGTATGCAAACACAGCCTACAACTCTTGTGTGAGTTTGTTCACATCTTTCCTATTTTCTCCCTATAGATTCAGCCATTTCAAGCTAAGCTGCAACTCTCTAGACAGGCACATTCTGTCTCTCCATCTCTGCATTCTCATTTTCAGCCAGTACTCGGATGTTGCCACTTTGCTCCCTTTCCAGCATTCAGTTTTGCCAGTCCACAAGCTCTTTGTCCACCATCTTCCATTTGTTGTCATCTGAAGACTCTTTCCTTCAAATCTTCTGTAAATTCCTGGTTATCTCCACCTTTGCTATCCCACTTCTTCTCTTTCTGTCCGTTGATTCTGGTGGCAGTACCCTGGTAATAGCACTTTTTACTGGGAAGAAAAGACATACAATAGTAGAGGCTTTGAATCTCGTAGTTCTTCCTTTTCTCTCTCAGTCCTTTTCTCTTGCTTATCTTCTCCATCGACTTTCTTTCCATGTCATTTGATATTCATTTCCCACATCTTTAGAATTCACCAGCACTCTGCTATTCCCTCTGCTTTGCAAGCTTCTTTTTTTATCTCTTCTCTTTTTTCCCTTTTTTATAGGTGAAGGCCACTCTTGATCTTTGCAGGAACTAAACATCTCTATGCAGCACCTGACACCTTTTGTGCCCCAGCTTCTCATTTTACATCTGGTCTGCATTGCATAGTCTAGTCTTCAGCTGGGTTTCCTGATGTGTTTCATAGCTTTCCCCACATCATTTTTAATCTTTTCTGTACTGCTTCTCCCTTCCTTTTTATGCCAGAGGCAGAAGGGCCCTGTTAGTTCTGTTTCATAGGAGATTCACTTTTAACAGCAGAGAATATCAGACTGCAAGCACTGTTAAAACTCGCTCACATCTCTCTAGGTCCTGGTGAGTTACAGCGTTGGAAAAAGGATTTATGCCCCAAGATTTCTTATTCATCCTTGGGGTTTAATCAACTTTGTCTAGCCAATCGATTTTGTCCAGCCCAGAGGTTTTGACACTCAGTTGATCTCTTTTTCCATGTCTGTACCTCTGTGTCAGCTTTAAAAATCATTGTTTCACCAAAACCCTTGTCCTGATGTTCTCAGTCATTCACATTTGCCACTAAACGTATACTTCATCTTCTAGGATAAAATAGTTTCTTAGGATTTCATATTTGTAGAGCTCCCACAGCCTTCCCAAGCAACATGACCCCTGTCCCACCAGCCTTGCTTATCTCTGTTGCAATGTCAGCCTGTTTTTCTTGTGCCACCACAGTGGATGTGGTGAACTATTCTCTCCTTCCTCACTGCAGGTACCATTTACATTTTGCACATATCTTCTTTCAGCCTTCCCTTCTCTGGATTGAGCTACCATAGAGATTTCAATGCTTTTTCCTTGGGTCATGTTTTCTAGAGCTCTGAGCTTTCCTGTGTTCTCTCCTCAGGTCCCTCAGGATCTCTCTCCCTGCCAGGTTACTCATACTAACACACTAACCCTGCTTTACCAACAAGAAGCATTTGCCTCTCCATTAGTCTGCTCATTCCTCATTAAAGTTAATACTTACATTCTTCTGTATTGGAGAGGAAGTCTCAGTCCTCATGTCTGTGGTTTAAATATGATCTAAACTAATGGAGAGGCAAATGCTTGTTAATGCATATAGAAGCATTTGAAATAATTGTGATACCGCATAGCACAACCTTGCTTCACTCTTCTGTCATCCCTATCCCATAGGGTACATTGCTTTTTCCTAATAATACTTCTCTTAATTCCCTTAGTAGTGACTTTGGGCTGAGGTTATCCTTGGTTTCACTGTCAATTACTGTAGTCTGCAAGATTTTACATTGAAGCAACTCATTTCATTTTCACTAGCAGCTTTCTTTCTCCCTAAAATAGCAGGGGTTAAATAAAGGATTTGCGTTATCCATCAGTATTTAATTCCTAGAATTTCCTGAAGGCATATAAAGGGCCAAACACACAAAGTTCAATGCTGTATTTCTATTTGAAATAACCAAAGGATATAAATCCACCTACAACCAGTGACCTTTCAGTATTTGCAGCATTAGATGGCATTGGGAAAACTTTGCCAGATGAAAAATGTAAGCACTGGGGAAAAGTAATATCTGGGATCCCAGGTGAAATGTTTGGAAGAAAAAATTTTATATCAGTTACTTTACCCCTTGATTTATTCACAACTTTTGCATCTATCCTCAGGCCAAAGTGCTCAAACTCTCCATAAAAATTTCATGTTTGGCCAGATTTTTCCTCTAATGAGATGCTGGCTGCCTGTGGTCGTTTTTCCTGAGAGACCTGTCTAAGTTTTTCCTCTGACAAAGGTTGCAGCTGATGTTAAGCCTGTAATTTCCTTACAGTATCTTTGCTGCTCCTGACAATACTGTAGGAAATGAGCACACCCAAAAGGGCAACGCAGTAAAATGAATGAGAAGAATTTGCTCTGAGTGATAGGTAAGACCTGTCAGAGGTGGGTGTCCATCCACAGACATGCACAAACACACACAGAGTGCATTAAGGTCACAGCGAACTTTTGCACTGATGTTTATTTCAAATCTTAACAAAGAGTACTTTCTACCTTCTAAAAGTAGGTTAGACATTAATATGAAAGACCTACAAATGCTGTATGATAGATTCTTATGATAGATAAATCCAAGACAATAAGCAACACCAGTTCTTTTACCCAAGATTCCTTCATCTCTAGATTTGCTTCAAGTTTTGCTCTCAAGTCACACAAACTCAAGGAAGCATTTCTAAAACTTGTCTGGTTCCCTTCTTTCAGTAGTTCAAATAATTTATTAATTAATAATATTGCTATGTATAATAATTAAATATATATAATAATTAATATATATAATAATTAAATTAAATCATATTGTTTGTGGATGTTGTCTACCGAGATTTTAGTAAAGCCTTTGGCACTGTTTCCTACAGCATTTTCGTGGAGAAGCTGTCTGTTTATGGCTTGGGTGGGTGTACACTTCATTGGGTAAAAGTTGTCTGGATGGTCAGACTCAAAGAGTGGTGGTGAGTGCAGTTAAATCCAGTTTCCCATGGCTTGGTGCTGGGGCCAGTTCCGGTTAATACCTTTATCAATGATCTGAATGACAGGATTGAGAGCAGCTTCACTTGACTCAGGTGCAGATGACACCAAGTCAGGTGGGACTGTTGATCTGCTGGAGGATAGGAAGGCTCTGCAGAGGGATGTGGACAGGCTGGATTGATGGGCTGTGGCCAATTGTATGAGGTTCAACAAGGCTTAGTGCTGGGTCCTTCATCCGGGCCACAATAACCCCATGCAATGCTACAGGCTTAGAGAAGAGTGGCTGGAAAGGTGCCCAGAGGAAAAGGACCTGGGGGTGTTGGTGAACAGCCGGCTGAACATGAGCCAGCTTGTGCCCAGGTGGCCAAGAAGGCCAAGAGCATCCTGGACTTTATCAGAAATAGCGTAGCCAGCAGGGCCAGGGCAATGATCATTCCTCTGTACTCAGCACTGGTGAGGCTGCATCTCAAATACTGTGTTCAGTTCTGGGCACCTCACTATACGAAAGACATTGAGGTGCTGGAGCAGATCCAGAGAAATCTCTGCTATATTTCTCACATGACAACATATATCAGCTCAAGCTCTGCCAGCAGGCAGCACAACTCAGATAATTTACCTAATCCAGCCACAAGTCTCACCTAGAATGCCACCCCCTCGAAATCACACTAATTCCTTAAATGCTCCTGTGCCATGTATAGCTTACAAACTTTTGCAGGCTTCTGTGCCTCTGAATGAAAACAGGAATAATCCATATGATAACTCTTACCTGTTGATGTTTCATAAGAGAGTCTTTATCTGTAAAAGCTTGTGCACTTCAGAGTTCTTCACTGGGCTTTAGAGATGAGATGATTGAGCTTTTGTAAAGTAGGGTAGATTTTATTGTCCATAAACAATGTTTTCATTTCTTCTTGTGGAAGCAGGCTTAAAAAGAAAAAGAAAACCCAACAAAACAAAAAAAACCCACCCAAAACAAAAAGAGCTTCTCTTTACTACATAAATCCCAGGATCTGCCACACAGATCTGTGGCTATAATAAAAGCAGCCATCATGCTGCTTTTTATAGGGGGCCTATAGGGATGCTGGGGAGAGACTCTTCACTAGGGACTGTAGTGATAGGACAAGGGGTAATAGGTTAAAACTTAAACAGGGGAAGTTTAGATTGGATATAAGGAGGAAATTCTTTCCTGTTAGGGTGGTGAGGCACTGGAATAGGTTGCCCAGGGAGGTTGTGAATGCTCCATCCCTGGCAGTGTTCAAGGCCAGGTTGGATGAGGCCTTGGGTAATATGGTTTAGAGCGAGGTGTCCCTGCCCATGGCAGGGGGGTTGGAACTTGATGATCTTAAGGTCCTTTCCAACCCTAACTATTCTATGATTCTATGCCTGAGATCCTCTAGGCTGATTAATGAAACATTATATAAAGCTGTAATCAGTGACTAACAGCAGCTGAATAATTCTACCTGAGGCAATACCCTGAGACCTGCAATGGCAAAAGGCAATCCTCTGACATGTCAGAGTGTGGAATTTGCCTTTAATGCTTAAATGTAAGATAGAAATTTAGTTTTCACTTTGTTCCTACTTTAGAGTTCTCAACCTGAATAGCTATGAAAAGGTTTTCCTGGGAGGCTTGACAGCAGGAATAGCCATTAAACTCTTACATGGCTCAATCTTATGAGTAGAACCAGCTGTCATCTTTGCGGTGGGCTAACGCAGGATCCTGACTCAGGTGCGGTACCCTGAGCATCTCTCTGTGTGTGAGCAAGTATGCAGGGCACCCATAGCAGCACCCAGCAGGCTACCCACTCTGGCCAGGTCTCCCCTTCCCCAGCCAGCGGCCGTAGGAACCTGCAGCCCGGGGGATGTATAATATAGAAACAACATTAGGGGGAGCTCCATTACTTAGTCCAGTTTTTAAAAGAGGGAGCGTTTGTGTCAGTGGCAGAGCAGTGCCTTCAGCTCCCGGGAAATCACGGCTTTCCTGGTCAGTCTCAGGCTGCTGTGCACGGATAACGAGTGCTGGTGAGTAATAAGAGCAGGCTGATGAAAAGCATTTGCATATTGGAAAAACTGGCGGGCAGCTAATGCCACCCTTCAAGTGGCCAATTACCAACAGTGACTTTACGATTTCTGATAAAAAGCCAGAAATGCCACAGAGTTACTTTTAACTATAGATAGTCTTTACATCCACAGACTGGTTTGCTAATGAGATCAATAATTAGCCATGGGAACTTCATGCTCCCAGGTTGTGGTGCCTCTACAGTTAAATGTTTTGGCAGTTTCCCTGCAATTTTTAGGGCTTATGACCCAGGCAGTTTACCACAGTAATTATCCCAGAACATTTGTTCTGTAATGCTGCAATGTGCATAATTTAATTCATAAACACTCATTAGAGAAGAAATGGAGAAAAAGTAAACTTAAGGTTCTGATTCAATGGGGATGGGATAAATTTGAGTTAGAGAGAATAGATGTGGGCAGATCACAGCAAAGCAGTCATGGGGAAGGGCAAAGACGGGTACTCTAGGACAGCGGAGGAGAGCAGCCGAGACTGAAAGAGACAACAAAGTCTATGTAATACTGCCAGAGAGATTATTATTGTCTTTATTTCTTCTAGTGCTAGGACACAAAGATCAACTCTAGGCTAGGAAAAACAAAATGCTTTTTACTAAATTGTCTCTTACCCATCTTAAAGTGATTCCTACCCTTACAAGTCCTCTGAAAGCTGTGGCAGTGGTCACACAGCAGTCCACAGTTATGCCTTGAAGCACATTTTTAAGCACCTAAGACAAAAGGAGGAGGCTCTGTTTTCAGGTTCTGTGTGCACCATCTGCTGAGAGGAGACACACAGACTTTGAGAAGGCTGCCAGCTGGCTGGCCATTCCTCTCATTTCAAATAAACATTCAACATGTTTTCAGTAAATTCTGAATGATGGAAGTCTGCTTTTTCCTCTCTGCACTTCTCACTGGAGAGGGTGACAGCTTCCCCCCCCCCCCCCTTGGCTATTTTTGTATTTCCTTCAAGATGAACTTTCACTTCAAATTGTTATCTCGTAAAAATAGCACACACATAGTAATACTCATTATTAGGGTAATATATTACAAACTTTGAAAGGGTTATTGGCTTTCTAAAGCAGGCTAAAGAACATGATCCCTTAAAGATCCTTTACTGAGCCAATACCTGAACTGTTCCAAGAATGTTCCAATAAATGAAGTTATTTTAAAGAGAGATTTTTCTTCCGAAAGTGTTTTATTTAGAAAAAGTGAGGAATGCAGGCAGCTCTGGCATGAAACACAAACGTTGAACTACTATCATTGCATAGCGATCCAAGATACCAAGTGAATGTCATGTCTATGTACAGGACACTAAGTACCATGACTCAATCACTGCATTTAGCAAAGACCCTGCACCCAACACTGGTGTCTTTAGGAGTTAAGACCTCAGTTTTATGCCTCCAAGGATGCTCATCATCCACAGACATCCAGATGTTCATGCTTGAAGTGAGCAGGATGGAGCAGTAGCATGGGAGAAGGCACTTCTGTAATCTAAAAGCGACACACACCTGGGCCGCACTGTCACCCTCAGTAGGACTGCAATGCTGTAACACTGCTTTCAACTTTTATCTCAACATATTCTAAATAAAATCATGAGGAGCATAAAGGTTGTTGGAGTACCTGACTCTCCCCACCTCTCCTTTTTAATGCCTGTGAGTATATGCAAGGTGTTGTTATTAGAGGAAATTCCAGAGCATCAGCTATTGTCTGATAACTGCTCATCTGAATGCTCTTCCTTGCAGGACATGTGAGGTCATTTTCCCCTCTTTCATTCACAGATAAGCAGTCCCAGACCCCTTGATCTGGAGATTTACAGACAAATACCAGGTAGCCCAAACTCTATTTCCCATTTTGTCTGCTCTCCTACGAACCGGTGCCTATGAACATACCAGCACCATTATTCACACAGACATTAACACCCAGTTTCTGTTTCTTAATCTGTCCTGGCACTTTCTTCCATCTGCTGCTTTGCATCTTGCATAAGAGGACATAATATTTGCTCTAATGTTTTTATTTTATGAGCCATGCACTGTATAAAAGGTTTCATTATACGACCTCGAGTGTAAGTACCAGGTTTACGTCACAGGATTCAGAGTATTTTGGGTGGCAAAACAGGTGGACAGACAGACATAGAGAACACTGTGTACTTTGAGAAACCTGGGTAAAAATACTCTACAGCCTGATCCTTCAAACAAACATTCAGGCCAACAACTTTTCTTGGGCATATTCTCTTATCACCTCGGTAAGCTCCTGTAAAATTATTCACATGCATAAACATTACATAATCTCTCCGGGGGTCATTTCACATCACCCAGTATTTTAAGCTCATCTTTTTCTTTGGTGAAACATATTGTTCACACACAAGAAGCTAAATAAAAAGCACAGTGATATTTTACTGGTTTAAAGTCTTTTGGCTCAAACCATAGGACAACTTCCTTCCCAGGAGGATGTGTCATTTAAAACAAGTTCTGACATAGCCTTTCACCCTCCACCCACCCCAAAAATGTAAGGCATTTCATGTTTGGCTCATTTCCTTCTGGGACAGAGAAATAATGTAAGTGAGGGTACATAGGAGATTTGTGTTCGTTAATTTACTGGCAATACTGATAGCCTGTCCAATGAAGTAGGAAGGAAGTATAGTTCATTTTAATGATAATTCCTGTTGTAAGAAATGTCTCCCATGCTGAAACTTTCCGTGTGGCCATGAAAATGCATCCTTGTGCTACTAAATACAGACTAGGAAATTGTTACATACAGAAACATAAACAAAAAATCCCAAAATAGTCTAAAAGAATGAAGAAAACAATGAAGTTAAGGAAATTCCGAATGAAGGTGGTAACTACATCAGGCAGTGGCATAACAAATACAGCGCACATAAATAAACCGAGACATAATAAAAGGTAAATGTACTGAAGTGCATTCCGCACAACTCATATCCTGCTGCATTATTTCCTGTCATTAATTACCCCATCTACATCTAAATAGTATCAATCACCCAATTGGAAGCACAAGTTAATGAGCAAAATTTCATACTCAGGGGTCAAGTTCCTTTTCCTTCATTTGTCTTCATTAGCATCATCTCTCAAGGCTTTCCTAAAATAGAAGGCAGTGCATTAGTCAAAGAGATTTTAAAAGTCACACTCAAGCATGCTCAGAAATAAAATAGCAGGATTAGCCTCAGAGCTCTTTGGGTGAAATGGAGGTTGTTATTGTTATTAAAGAAGATTACCAAAACTACGTGTCTTGCCTTCCTAATAGTTTTCACCATCTGTACTCTTGACTGGGTGTCACATTTGCCTGGCACTTTGGCACTGAAGGATGTATAAGTGCTTTACAGATTAATGCTTGGTCTATAAACCATAAACCATAACGACTTTCCTTCTCTGGTTACTCCAGTACATTGCAGTCAGTGAGTTTCCCTTCATAACACACTATCCTTTCTTGCTGTCTAGTTAGACTGGCCTTGTCACTTTTCTTCAAAAGGACAAAGCAGGAAAATCAGCCACCACTGGTATGCCATAGCATCTGCACAGAAATGAGACCAACACAGCCATGGGATAGCCGCACAGAGATCCTGCTTCTCCACACACCCTCCTGGGGGCTTCCAGTCTGTGCAGAGTCCAAATCCCTTAAAAGAATACTTATGGGCAGGAGCTGGGGAGGCAAACAGGAAATTGGGAAGTTCCTGCATTCATTCTTCCATAATACCAGGAAGTGCCTGCATACATTCTACCATTCATTCTTCATCTTATGTCCTTTCTGCTTATAAGGTTCCAGGGAAAAGGAGGAGGCAGCACCTCAGGGAACCCTTCTTCATCAGTCAGCTTGAAACCTCTGCCCTTGATATATAAATATAACATAACCTTATAGTCCTAGGAAATACTTTGATCACTACAGATACGCACCAACATGAGGTGAAAATGTGGCATTTACTGAACAGCTCCAGCAGTCTGCACTCACATAGTGAGATGAAGCATCAGCATCATTGTGAGCCCCTATGGACCAGGGCAAAGTAGGTACTACGGGTCAGCGGCAGGACATGGTTCTTCTGTAGCACTGTGCAGAGGGAGGCAATCCCCATTCAAGGAACAGGAATGATTGAAAAGTTCAAGGTGCACAGTCCTACCTGAGCACTTCCACCCTGACATGGCTCTGAAGAGAGAAGAAAGGCTTGGCTTGGTCTTTTTTATTTTGTAAGAAGCCTTAGTTATGTGTCTGAGTGGGTACAGAATCATAGAATAGTTAGGGTTGGAAAGGACCTTGAGATCATCAAGTTCCAACCCCCCTGCCACAGGCAGGGACACCTCCCATGAGATAGGTGGGAGGTCATATTTAATAGATGAATCATATATAATAGATGAAATAGAGAAAAATATTTACTTAATTTCATCATCATTTTTCTTGAAAAAGCTCAGGAGAGTTGCCATGCCACACTCTAGATAGAAAATTCTTTCTGCAGGAAAACAGATACCAAGCTGTAAAACTGGGCCCTGAAAGACCAGCCCAGGTCCTCATAGAGCAGTCTGGGTCTTCTTTTGAAGAGATCTTCCAGATGCAGTTTGAACAATTGGCTCATCTCTGGTATTTCTGGATCCATAGACAGTTCCTGTGAAAGGAAAAAAAAAATAGACCAGCCAAAGTTGTGGCCCTGCAAAAAAAGCCAGATTAGTGTCACTGACAGCTGCTAATAAGACAGCTATTATTGCTATTGATTTTCTGTGGAAAACTGACAGAACTCTGTAGCCAAGCCTGATAAAAGGGCTATAAGACTGATTTTTGTACCAACTGTCCATCTTGGTCAGTCATTTCTGCTGGCAGATCAATAGTGAGGGGAATCATGGTTGGGTTTGGAAATCTGTCTATCAGCAATTTATAAATCCGAATTAAAAAGTTCTGTTACAAACTCTTAGCATGCGATAGCAACCACACTTTAAATCGCAAACTTCAGTTCATGAGACTGATCTGACTTTCTTTCCACTTTTTCCCAGGAGTAGATGCCACCACCAATGACAAAAGATAAAGGCCAAGATTTGCTGCAGCTTTTGTGCCTCCCACTCAGACAGAAACCTTCCTCAGCAGAGAAGGTGACCAGGTGAAGAAAAGCTTGTGTCTACCCAACGGATCCAATGCTGTGAAGATTTTAAGCATCTGGTGATGTTGATTAAGGGTTAGATGATAGGTGAAAGTGATACCCCAAAGCCCTAAAACTGTGAAGCCTTATGACTGTACCTGTACAAATGAAGTAGTGGTGTGCTTGAGTGTGTTACAAGTCAGCCATTAGACATTATGCCTGTCTGTGATCCATCAAAGAGCTCAGAAAAGCTGAGGCAAGAAAACTGTGGTACTGCTTTGAGAGTGACCAGGAAATGGCCCAGAGTGGCATTACAAGACATGCAGCATGAACTGCATGCACAGATGTATAAATTTATTGAATAATCTTAATTATTCAATATACTTACATATTCAATATTATTGTGAGTTTTGGTGTAGCAAATAGTGTAAAATAACATAGAAGTTTTTCAAAAAAAGAGAAGAACGTGACTGAATGTTGCCACAAAGGCTCAGCCTGACTCCAATCATTCTAATTTAAGTTAATAGGAAATAAAGTAACAGGAAAGCATTAAAGGCAAAGAGTGAGAGATAAGCCTTGACATCCTATCCGCTGGATTTACAGAAAGAAGCTGACTGCAAAGAGCAAGGAGCTATATCTTCCAGCCTTGAAAAGACAGAGATAATTTCATATTAGAGATAAGCTATTATTGGAAGAACTCAACCCATATCTGAGCTCATGTTCAAGGAAAGATTCATATCTGCAGATGTCTTGGGAGCTTCCTTAGTGCTCAGGCAAGTTTAGGTAAGATTTCTCTCCCGCCAGAGAAACTGGCTTCCTTATCCGTGAGTGATCTTTAAGTCAAGGATCATGGTTTTCATCTGTAGTTCCCACTCCTGTACCTGTTATCACAAATTTAGTACCGAAGCCCTATAGAAACTCTTATGCTGTAGCAATATTGCATTGTCCTTTTTTTACTCTTTTAATCATGTGTTCAAAAATAAAACCAAACTCTTCTTCCATCCACAACAGTGAGCGCATTATTGCTGTGGAGTGCATTCCTTGGACTTTCTTCCTTTCAGCTCAGGTTTACAGATCAACAGCTGCTAATGACAGGATCCTGCTTAGCACATGTTTAGTATGTGGGTAATGTAATTAAGCCATTAGAAAAATGCATCGTGGCAACAGGAAAACTAACAAAAGAATGTATGCTGTGATGCATATGGATGTAACTGAACTGTATAAAGGATGATCACTGGCTGCACCTCTGCACCTCCTGGCTGATCAGCTCTCTGTTCATACCAGGTGAAGAAATCTGCATGACAAATCCAGTGTCAGGCTGAAGTGAGGATGGAAGAGGGAGAAAGAGGTGTCCCAGAAAGAGGTGGCTTTAAACCGACTCCAGCACAGCTCCCTGTGCCCATGGATGAGCAGTGCTAATGGTGACCGGTGCTCTTTGTCACCAGCAGCTGATAGGAGTCAGCCCTGGAAGGGGCATTCACCATTCAAGAGGATGAAAGAAGGCTCCTTCACTTCCCAGCTGGTACCTGGCAGCCAGGTAGGCATTTCCATTGGCCCTATGAAGACAAACTAAACCACCCAGAAGCTGGAGCTCTGGGAAGAGACATGCCATGAAATATGTGAGGTGGAGGGCTTGTTCCCTGCAAACCTGCAGCCAGACCAAGCAGACACCAGGATGGTGCAAGGAAGGCAAATGTCATAATGTAACACAACCATCAGGTCAGCATCTGCACAGGACACTTAAACAGGACCACTTGATGGCGTGCAAACCTCTTGAGTGTAGAGGCATTCCTCCAGCATGCCCTGGAAGCATTGCAAAAAGCCCTGAACCCATGGAGATCTGAGTAAACATTTCCATCAGCTCAGTGCTGCTACCAGCTTGGACCTTGGTGGCTTGATCCCATTTATGTTGTGCTCCATTTGAAAAGGAACCAGTAAGGCTCTTGGTGGAATTTATTAGCTTGAATGAAACCTGATGTCTCTGTTGGGAGGACAGGGAGCAGGAGTTTGTCATGGACACTGTTGAAGTGCTTGTATAAAGGTGCACACGCTTAATGCTTCTTCCCCCATAACTTCTTTGACCTGTCTGCAGTCGCATGGCACTGCACGGCCACAGCTCACCAGCTGCCACATCTGACCAGCTACTTTGCCAAGATGCCTGTCCCCATCTCTCTGTATCAGTGCCCACAAGTTCATTGGATTTTGAACAGTTGGACAAACCCAGACAGCCATGGTCCTTGTAGCTGTGGCCTTGTCATTGCGGGAGAAAGATTTAGCATATGAGTTGGGTGAATCCACAGCCTGTGAAACAAACAAAAATGAGCACAAACATATTACTTAGAAAATCTTGTGATTTTAAGTTAATCTGTTCCTTGGGGATCATTGCCAGTGTATAAATACAGCTAAATGAAGTTCACCTATCCTGAAGGAATAAGTTCTTTACTGTGAGGGTGGTGAGGCACTGGAACAGGCTCCCCAAAGAAGTGCTAAATGCCCCATCAAGACCAGGTTGGACAGAGCCGTGGGCGACACGGTCTAGGCTGAGGTGTCCCTGCCCATGGCAGGAGGGCTAGAACTAGATGATCTTAAGGTCCTTTCCAACCTGAACCATTCTAGAAACCAGTTTGGCTAGGTTACGTGAAGGGTGCTATACATAGTAGAGCTATGACAGATAGGTCCTCTTTCCTTCTTCTGGAGTCTGCCTACATATGAGCCCAAACATCCAGCTTCCAGGCCCATCACACAGCTGGGTGTCCCACCAGCTTCTGACAATCCTGTTTCTTTCACTTGAAGTGGGGCTAGTTTCTGGTGATGTTGGAGCTGATTGAAACTTCACAAGACCAGCTGATGAACCAAAACAACAGAAACATTGATCAGCAGGAAACAGCACATCATGAATATTCAGGAGTAGAATTTCTTTAATAAATGACACCCCCTCTTTCATGATGGCTGGAAGTGTCTCATTTGTGACTACTGAGAGAGCAGCTTTCCCCCAGCCTCCTTGCACAGCAGAGCACTATCATGCTCAGGAAATACACTGAAAGTACTCAAAGAGGGTGACAGAGATTTGTCATGCCCTGATTATCTCTCCCAAGAGAAGGCAATACCCTAACCTTGACTGATAGAAGAAAGAAACCTATTACAGTGAGAACCATTCACTGATACAACCTTCCCAAGGATGTGGTGGAGTCCCCATCACTGAAGATTTCCAAATGAGCCAGTCCCAGGTTGCTAGATAATAGGCTCTCTTTCCCACAGAAGGCTGGACCAGATGGTCTTTAGAGGTACCTTCCAACCTGGGCTGCTCTATGATTCTGTAATAACAGTGAATATGAACTCCTGAAAATATAAAGCAGGTGATCACACTTTGTGGGTCTCTGTTTCTCTGTTGGCTTTGACCAAAAGTACCTCTTGAACCCACTGCAGCCTGGTAAAGCAGGCAAAGGAAGCCTTGGAATCCCCTCAATCATAGCATCTCTTTCCCAGGCACCAGCAGACAGGACTCTGAAGGAGCTGACAGTTCTGCAGCATGCCAGCACCCAGCCCCATGCAGAGCAGCTCCAGCAGCAGGGACAGGGGAGACATCCCCAGGGCTGAAGACCTTTTCTCTCCCCTTACTGTGAGGTTAGATACAGGTAGTTCGGCATATCCCTGTGCACAGGAAGTCTGATTGGATTCATTACATCACCATTTGCATACATTAGCATCTCCACTGACACAGAGCAGCTCTTATTATGTAACTGTCCCCGTTAGGAAGGGGCCGTCAGTCGGCCACCTACGGCGCTGGCAGGAAGCAGTTTGTTGGCTAAGAGACTGCTGCAGCCTGCTCTGCATGACATGTGTTTGACAAACAGCACCGTATCTGCCAGGAGACTTCGCGATCTGTCACCGCAATGACACGTGTCTGCTCTGCCACTGAAAGGGAAACCTCTCTGTATGTGTGTGAATTAAAGGGGCATTGTTTCAGCAGCTTCTTAACCCAGACAAATTATGAGCAAGGTGAATACAAATTTTCCATTAGACTTTTTGTCCTGTTTTATAAATCATAACAGATTTGAGATCTTCCATATATGACTTTAACCAGAAGCACATGCTGAAGGAATATTTCTTATCAGTTATTCACAGCTTTTTGTAGTGCATGGAAAATGGTAAGATCTATAGCATAATCAATAAGTAGTTGGCATTTTCTGAATTAGAAGACTTTTCATAGAATCATAGAATCATTTAGGTTGGAAAACACCTTTAAGATCGTAGAATCCAACCACTGACCCAGCACTTCCAAGCCCATCACTAAGCCAGGTCACTAAGCACCAAATCTCATGCCTTTCAAATACCTGCAGGGATGGTGACTCCACCACTTCCCCGAGCAGCCTGTTCCAGTGATGGACAACTCTTGGTGAAGAAATTTTTCCTAATAACCAATCCAAACCTTCCCTGGCACAACTTGAGGCCGTTACCTCATGCTATTGCTTGTTACTTGAGAGAAGAGACCAACTGCCAGCTCACTCCATCTTCCTCTCAGGTAGTTGTAGAGAGTGATAAGATCCCCCCTGAGCCCCCTTTTCTCCAGGCTGAACAACCCTCAGCTGCTCCTCAAAAAACCGGTGCTCCAGGCCCTTCGTCAGCTCCGTTGCTCTTCTTCAGACACACTTCAGCACCTCAGTGTCTTCCTTGTAATGAGGGGCTTGGTGGGATTGGAGTAAATACTCTGATTTCTAAAAGGTTTTGTCTGTTTTCTGTCACTGAAAACAAGCACACCGTATGACACTCTTAGAAACACAGTGTTAATCTCAGCTCCTGACAATGACATCATCCGTTCTGTGGGTCCATATGAGGTCAATTCTGCTGATGGAAAAACAGACATTTCTGAAACAGAAATTGTAATTACTTTTTGACACAGAATTTGCCTGGAATGTATTGCAAACAAGACAGATACTACATTGAAATGATTTTTATTTGTACAGTACTATGTACTTGGTATGTGAATGCATGTCTCATGAAAAAAAAAACAACGAAACAACAAAAACATTACCAGCCTGGGAGGTGCACTCATTTATCACACAAATGTCCTCACAAACAGGACTGGAGATCACAGATAAGGAGCAAAACCTGAGCCATTAATGGCTGTACAGACAGTACAGCTAATGCAAACAGCAGAGCAGCTCTTCAACCTGCAGAAGCCAGGGCTTTGCAGAGTCACATCTTCCTGATGCACTGGAGGACTTTGCTGATGATTAGAGTCCTGCGGGCCTAAGAGAGACTGATCTGTGACAGCCATGTAAGCTGGGTGCTGCTGATGGGCCCTTACAAGAAGCTGGGGGGTAAGTCTATTTGTGACAATCTCTGGGATGAGTGCAAAGCAGCCCCTATTCTCAGCCTCATTAGGGATAAAACTTGTGATGGGGAAATAATGGGAAAGGTGGTGAGATACTGTCAAACACCTGTCAAGGCAAAAGCTAAATGTCATTTCCTACCCAATGCTGCTGTGTCAAACAGGAGCTGTAACAGGGTGCTTTATGCAGAGGAGGACTGAGATGTACAGTCTGGCAGCAACTCAGTTACTTTGGAGGGGCAGATCACTGCCAGTTTTTCTGGAGGACAAGTATTCAGCTAATTGATAGGAAATGCCAATGAAGGAACCTACAAACCACAGACCAAACTCAAAGCTGTGTTTGATTGAGGAGATCTACCAGTTACACTGAGATACAAGATGACACTATATTTTTTGCTAAGAGAGGTTTGAAGCAAAGGCTGGTTTATTCTTTCTGAAGATACAGGAGGATTAAAGAGGGAAGACATGATGATGCTGTCACATTCCCATTTAGGGCACCTCTTCTGACAAGACTGTTTTGGTACAGTCCTCACCATTTCCCTAACAGTGGATTGCACATCTGATAACATATAACGTGTTTAGTCTGTTCTGTGGACACTTCCTCCTCACCACAGAAAAGGAGCCACAACACAGTCAAATTTGGAAAGAATGTGAGAAACTGTATTAAAACCTGAGAGGAAGTGCTTCAGAGAGAAAAATGCAGCTACCAAAGTGAATTCAACCATGATGTTCTTCAGAATGCGTTCTGGGTTCTGTCATGCCCACAAACAGGAGAACCACACTTTTGCAGAGCAAAAATACCTCCTGCCAGACGTTTGGAGTGTGCTGCAAAGCTTTCTCAGATGCAGAGCCGGATCATCCGTCAGGGGAAACACCAACCTCCATCTATTTGCAAAAAAAAAAAAAAAAAAGAAAAAAAAAAAAAGAAAATCAGCATCAGGCATCATTAGAAAAATACAACGGGGGGGGGGGGGGAATTAGTCACAACTTAATAAAAATAAATAGCTTTTAAAAACAGAGCCATGCTTTGGAAAGCAAACAGCTAACACTTTAGAAACAAGCTGTTCTGCCCTTTGCTCTCCTTGAGGGAAGGTAGATGGCAGCTCCCTGCTGCACAGCATCCCCACAGCCCCCTCTCCAGAGGACACGGTGCTGCAGAGATAAAGAAGCTGTTAGAGCAGCAGTCGCTTCCCTCCCAGATAAGGATGACTAATAACTCACTCAGCAGGGCCTTCTTTTTTGGAAGTGCCATTCTTAAAGGCTTACAATTAGTCAAGTCTGACTGAGGGAAATAACATTTCCAGAGGAGTGGTAACCAGCTGAGAAAGCTGGTGGCCTCAGATGAATCAATTAATCCTCATCAGCCAGTCCCCAGAGCAGTAGACTGGTGGAGGTCACCAGAGCTCTGCATGAAAGCCCACTGCTACCGAAGCATGAGCCACTGTGCACTGGTACCCTGGGCACTTTTAAAGGATGAGCCCCCATCCATCCTTCCACCAGTGTAAAATCCTGTCATGACTTACCTGCCTGCAAGAGAGACCATCGAGTTTGCTGAGCCCTAATGTGACACTGTCTTGATGGGTGTCCCAAGCATGTTTTTACTCACAGCTGAATCTGCCATTCATGGGTCTTGACCAGAGGAACGCTGGCTGTCAGCAGCCTGAGCCCATGTGCTCTTGGCAGAAGGGAGGGCAAAAGCATCTTCATGCCAGGGCCTGCTGCCTGGATCCTGGTTCTAAAGAGATGCAGCATCTCAGCTGTTATCACTAATGGTTCATGAAATCTGTGCCCGCACATCAACATAGCCACACTTTTTAACCCCTTGCTGACTTCAGTTGCTGTTCTGCAGTGTTGCTGCTAAGGCACATAATTGAGGAGGCACGAGCTCCTGGAGAAATCTCAGCAGCAAAGGCTGGGGTTGGTGATGCCTGTCAGGAGCAAAGCAGTGCTTTTCCTGTTGCTGCAGAGAGCTCTTGCTGTCAGCCGATTCCTCAGAGAAGCAATGCCAAAATTTAAAGGCACAAAAGCAAAGAGGATTTGTGTCTGATAAAGAAGGCAGGATGGCACAGCTGCAGGCATGCTACTGAGGGGCCTTGGCTCTCCCACTGCACTGATCCAGGCACAGTGACTGCCGAACAAGAAGAGACAGGAGCAAGCACCCCATTCCCTGTGTCAGTAAAGGGAAACAACTGAAGTCTGCAGTATTAAACCCTGCAGACTTCAGTCAGCACCCGCTGCTTACACGGAGGATTTGGGGCTGCAGATAGAGGTGGTGTAGATGTTTACACACAGCATTATAAATTTGTTCCTGTGACTCATCATGATACAAATATTTTCCTCACTGAATGCAGGCATATAAAGATTACCTGTGGAACTGCAGACACACTTAACTACTGCCATGTTGTAAATATCAATAATTAAATAGCAACCATTCTGAAGATCACAGGAGACAACAGGCTGAACTTACAATGCTGTGAGAAGAGATTTTCCTATAATAGCTCTGAGAACATCTTAAAAATACATCTTGTGAGTCTGCGTGTGTTCCGTGATCTATGTAGCAACTCTTCAGCTTTCAAGTGAGAGCAGTATAAAGGATTAAACCAAATGTAACTAAAAAAAATCAAGAGAAAAACACTCATGAAATGGCACTTCCATTTTACAAGTAGTGCACGCTCTCTCCTGCTTTACCCACATTTCCCACCCACAAAAAATGATTTGCCAGCTCTATGAATATAGTACAGGAGTTGTGCAGCAGTGCCTGCCTGACCTTTGCATCATTGGGAAAACTGAATGCTGCCTTCTACCATTCAGGTACTGATGTGCAGGCACTGCAGAAAACCAGCCTGGCTTTCCAGTGTACAGGTTATGTTTAAGAGGACTGGGATGAAAAAATGTCAATTGTTTGCCAAGCAAATAGTCTGTGGTGTTTATTAAAAAGATAATAGGCCACCCCACAATTGATAGCTACGGTTATGGCTCTAATACTGCTTGTTTTATAGGACAGAAGAGGATTGGAGAATGGTCCTGAAACACAAAACCAGGCAGGTGACCTTTTCAAGGCAGATTAGGTAGCTACATTACGATCAGTATGAAATGAGCTGGTAATATCACCCCACTTCTGGAGGCAGTAGATACTCCCATTAGGAAAGTCATCATCAAAGCTATCGTCTTTCTTACCGGAGGCAGGCAATTCAGCTCGGGGCCTCCATCCCTTCCCAGAAATGGTCAGGCAGGGATGCGGATGCTCAGGCTGCATTCCTGGTGCTGCTCAGCAGGCAGGCACAGGTATTTGTCTACCTGGAGTCTCAGGGCAGCAATTCTACCTAGGCAGCAGCTCTTACAGGTGGAAGAGCTGTACCAGTTCATGCTAGCCTGGCACTGCAAACCATTACAGCCACGTTGGTAAAACTCCCTCAGACATAGTCATATTCAGGATCAAGGTCATTTTTTTAACTTTACCACTGTGGACTAGGAATCAGTTTATTCCAGAGGTGGGGTTTACCCATAGGGATTTATACCTATTCATCCATATTGGCTTACATGTACTAGAACAAATACATCAGTAACTGATAAATATCCCTAAGCTGTTTGGAATTATAATATAGACAAAAAAGGCCTGGGGAAAGGGAGAGAAAGGGAATAAAGTAGAAGGAGAGGAGGCAAAGGGCTGGGCTGTTTAACTGCTCTCCAAAGTAGGAAATCTTGGAGCTATATCCTTAAAGTGAGGTTTGCAGGGGGTGCAGACATCCCTGTCACATGCACTTTATCAATTCCAGGAAAGCTGATGAGACTCTCTTTCTGAGAAAGCAGGTGGCTCTGCTCCATCCAGCTCTTTGCAATCACCTAATGAGATCATTTCATCCAGGAAGACTGAACTGAAGAGCCCACGCTGCACAGCAGCGCCAAGCGGCAGAGCAATCGGAGAGTGAAGGGTGTTCAAGGTTTCAGAACCACATCCTCCCTCATCTCAACGTGATCGAATCAGTGATGAGATGGCGTCTGCAACAGCCCTTGTCAGCGATGAAGACAGAGCGACTGGTCCATCAGCCAGCGACCAGCAGAGAGCATCCCGGTCCTAGGGAGAAAGTAATGAAGCTTCATTTCCACTGCCGCCTGCTCTGTGACAGATAAAAACTAGATTTTGCTGCTGCGCTTGTCAGGTGATAAATTCAGGCTAGTTTAAGGCAGAAAATCTGGAAAATGCTTATGAATGTTGTCGGCTGTGAGTGCACCGCAGGGGCCCTGGCAATGCCCTTCCCATGTAACAGGAGTGACCTCAGTAACTGCTATGCTGTAGAAGTTTGAAAGCCAAGCAGAGACCTCACATTTAATTATCGTAAAGTTCAGGTAATGTACAGCCAATGTCATCATCCCTGTAGCATCAGATCTGCTCTTCCAGCCACTGATCTTTTTATGCCCTTAAAGAAACAATCCGTCCGTCTCGTCAGCCTGGCAGGATTTCTCCAGTACACCTCCCTGGCTAAGGGGAAGCCAGCTGGAGTTCAAACCCTTTTCCTAGTTCATCACATCCTCCCGGGAAAGGGGAGAGTGCCACTGGTAAAAAACACACTCAAAGTTCAGGTGCTGGATTTACAGCCCTTCCTTGTGGTCAGTCTTTGGCTGGGCAGGAGAGGGGGAAATGTCTTTATGCTGTTCTTCCTTAGCAGATGACTTATGCCATAAGCAGTCACCTTTGACATAGCCCTATTTTCTATTCTCAGCTCAACAGCAGGACTTCAGGGTTTGAGAGCTGATTTCTCTCTTCAACTACTGCTTTTCCTGGCTGCCCATCAGTGATCATGGAGGAGCTCAAGGTGGGAAATGTATTCCTGTGACACCACTGAGCATCTTCAAAGCATGAGATCCTGGGTTCGATAGAAACAGTTTAATACAGTAGCTGTTTCCCACTGAGCTACAAAGCACCAAGATAAAACAAATGCCAACTGTCTGAGCTTATGTTGCTGTGCTGCAGTGAAATACTGGTTTACCTGGTTTTGATGTGGATAGTGCTTTTTTTATATATATATACAGATAGAGAAGTATTTACACTCACTTGCAGATGAGCAAGTTTGGGAATGCTGAGTATTTGAAAATGCATTACTGGCTGGGGCAGAGAGGGAAGCTCTCCTTGAAGGCAGAGAAGAACAGAGGCCTAGGGCAGACAACAAGGTCACTAGGTCCCATCACCTGCTGTCACACAGCCCAGACCGTGTCATCCCTCCAGATGCCGGTCACTTTTCTGTGGCAAAATAGCAAAGCATTTGCTCTGTGAGCAGGTTGGAGGGCTTACTGCAAAACCTTGCTTTACAGGGTGGTAGAAACTTTCTGACTTAAATATACTCTCTGTATGTCCTCTCTGTATGCTGGTTTGTGACAGGATACCATCTTTTCAATAGATGCTTCTCTTCTTTTCCCAGTGTTTCCCCTTCGGTGTATCAACAGGCAGGGATTTGGTTTGCTGGGCTCATCCTGCAGCCACACAGGACACTGGCAACCCCTAAGCAGGCTGGACACATACCTGAGATCACTGACATCCCTCAAACAGCAGAGTAGCCTTGCTCTCCAGTCCACGCTGATAGAATAAAGTCTCCTGGGTCTCCCTGATAAAATCTTTCCTTCTGCCCATCACTAAACTTACTGGTGAGAAATGAGTGAGTTTTCTATTGCGATTTCTTCTTGTTGCCATTATCATCAACAAAAGGTGCTGTGTTTAAAAGAGGTTCATACAAATATTTAGTTAACATGCTTTAAACATCACTGCATATTCTCCCAGTATGAAGAAATATTTCAGGGCTCTGTTTTGATCAGGCTTTTCCCTTGTGAGACGTCTTCTACCCTTAATTTGGGTGCTATGTAGTATCCATCCCAATTAAAGCCACACTGCAGAGCTATGTGACTGTTCCTTCCCCTTTGAGAACAGCACATGAGCCACCCTTAAAGGGATACAGTGACTCCACTCCAGTAGTGTGTCCCCAGGCCATTGTGCCCAGGAGAACCCTGCTGTGGCAGCAGGCAGGTGCAAACAGGCAGCCTTGCTGGGGAGGCACCGATGTTTGTCACAAGATTTTGCTGTTCCTGTTCTGCAAAGCTCCTCAAAGGCTCGCGGACATTCTTTAAATTCCTTTCTCCCTGCCTGTTTTTTGATAGCCCATATATAGCTCCTTTTCAAACACAATGCTGAAAGCCCCAAGTTATGAGCCAAGAGTGAGAATGTTTCGGTATTTAAGCACTTTATTGTATTTGAGGAGGCCAAAAGCTTTAGTGCTTTTTCCAGCCTTTAGGTTTTATCATATTCAAGAAATGCCATCTATCTCCTCAGATTCTCATAAAACAGGGCTGTTTTCCTTCAGTCATCACAAACGGCTGCAGAGCACAAAAGGTTGTGAAAATAGCAAAGATGAACTGAGCTGCAGCAGCTCTGTGCTTTCATGAGGTCAGCTTGAAGATCATGGCCAGGGTTTTCACATTCCGATACCTAAATATAGAGCTGTGCATTGCCAGGGGCCTTTATGTTCAGGGCTGGAACTTGATCAACAACTTCTACAAAAATTCTCTATGTCATCTAATTTTGGGTACCAGAAAGCAAACGTATTTCAGAGCACAAGTTACTTTTGGAAATATTGACATTTGTTTTGTCTCATGTGTCATTCATGGAATTATTTTGTTCCATGACTGTGAAGGCAAGACCAGGGAGCAGTGACCTGAGTATTAATATAATATTACTTTACAATTTCATACCAATAATAACCTGGCTATCCCACCCTGTTCATTCAGCACCTCCTCAGAGCGACATAAAGTCTGTTTTCTGGCTTTAAGGCAAAGCAGTGCTTCTGGGTAAAGCACTTTCCAAAGGGATAGAAACATGTTTTGCCTCCCTGGAGGCTTTTCAGCTGAGCCACTGTGTGTTGTGTTAACTGCCCCATACGTTGCTGGGGTGTGCTTCTACTGTACATCCATGCACAGTTCAGTGTTCCTGAACCCTGTGCCACTGGTTAGTATTATTAGGAGTAATTTCATGCCATCTCATGATAATCCATGGGTTATAACAAAGTAAAATATCTATGACCAATTTGGCTCTGGGGTCTAAAAATGCTGACCAGTCATCTTTATGACCCCTCAGTAGCACAATCAACATTTCACACTAAACAGCCCTTAATATCAGGGATGTTTATTTAGACCCTAGCCTAGCTTTACTCTGAAGCATGTGTTTACCTTTCCACCTAGGAATACTCCTTTTAAATGATAGGGCCTGTGTGATTAGTTTCAGTGCATGCTGCATTGCTGAAGTAGACAAGGGTCTCCAGGAGAAATACCGTCCCATTCCCTGCACCGCTGCCAAAGACCTCTGCACCCCATCCATCTTGGAGCAGACTAAGAGACTGAAGACATATTGCTCTCATTTTGGTGATAGCTGCTGTAAATGTTAAGTGGGCTGTGCAGCTGGGAATATCCTGCAGGAAGCAGCCATGATATATAATAAGTCATGATAAAAGTGCTAGAAATGCCTCACAGTTTGTCAGCTGATGTATCTTTGCAGAGGAATTAAGCACGAGCAGCAGAAAACTCATCCCCAGTGTGGTCACTCTCACATAACTTTCTTGCATTGGCAGGAGGTGGTTGAAGGTGTCAGTAGGTCTCAATAGGTCTCATTGTGATCGCTTGGTTCCCTGCCCCTGTCCCTGGTCCTAACCTCTGCCATCCACTGAAACACAGCCTGGGAATTTGGAGGTGGGGCTCTCCCATCCCCACTTTCCAGAAAAAAATCCGTCTGCCCTGCTCAGGATGCTGCTGTGCCTCTTGCTTCCCAACAGGGAGAGAGCTGTGCTACCCTGAAGTTTCCTCTTCCACTTGCCCCCCAGTGCTGTGAGGTCATGGACCGATGCATGGAGGAGCTTATTCTTCTACTGAACTGCCGCTGTCTCCTGGTTCTCCCCTAATAAAATGACTTGTTGGTTTAAGATGAAGCTGTCATTCAGGTCCTCTTCTGATTTTAGCAAACAAGAGGACTTGTTTTGCAACTTGATCCATAACTCTGACAGTTTAACCAGTTACTCAATCACATGCAAGACCAAACATTATGATATTTTACTCCCTTCTACAGAAGGCTGTAGATGCAACTTTTTCCAGACGTCTTCCTACTTTTATCTAACCATTCACTCACACATCATTCATGAAACAAAAATAGGCAGGAGCTGTGAAAAACTAAAGATTTACGAAAGACCTTCAGCTGGTACAAATGGCATTTCTCCAGTTGGCCAGTGGAGTGCTGTAGCCTGTAGAGCAGCCAAGCAATCAGCAATTGTGGTCCCTAGACCATGAGGAGCTGGCATGGTGTGTATCACAGCACCCAGACTGGAGGGGTAGGCACTGCAGACATCCTCAGCCACAGAAATCAGATTTGAGACAAACCTACACTCACCCCACTTTGGAGGAATGTCAGGAGCCACTCCTAACACAGGAAAACGGGTGCACCTTAATGCACCTTGCAACTTTAGGCCCATAAACAAGAGAAAACTGCAGTCCTTTTTATAAGCAAGAGGCCAGACAAACTCCATAAAGGTTACTGGGTGCTTCCCTATTGCTGAACTGTGTTGACCTTTGGCTGCAGTGGTGGGATCTGTCAAGGAGCTCATTGCAGTGTCACTCATTCCTAAGGAATGCAAACCAGAGCGGTTTTGCTTTAACATGTGTAAATACCTCTGCCTTCTGCTCCCAAACTGTATCTGGTGATACCCAACCCTAAGAGGCAAATAAAGATTCAGATTAATTTCATTTATAGGATGACATTAAGGAGTCAGAGAAAAAATATATATTTTCCCTTCTTTTGGGATAAAATCTAATATAATACAGTCTCATCTTCAGAAGTCATATTACTCTAGTACGGCAGTCAGAAGTAGATCAGACAAAAAACCTCAGCTGTACCAGAAGGAGAAAATGATCCTGGCAACTATTTGACTATCCGTTCAGGAAGGGGAATCCCCTCCGGGCCAATGTGGAAATGAAGGGTGAAGAGACAGTATCTTTGCTGTGGTGATATTAATTGCTCATTTGCAAAGTTTTACCCAAATCTGTTCACTTCAAAAGCTCAGCTTGGGGACTGAGAGAGATATTTTTTCACCAAAGCATTAGTCTCAATTAACTAAATGTAACTAAGGTGAAAAAAAAAGTAATAAAAAAGGAAGCAGATAAAACTGGTGGATCCATTAAATCTATAAAGGGAAGATGCTGAAATCTAGAAGGAACCCAAATATAATCCTGCAAGGATTCCAAGGAAGGGTCAGGAAGGGACAACGGGGCCCTCCCAGGCCAGGGATGCTGAGTGGCCAGACGGTATTGACACAGACAGTCAAACAACAGCGCAGCCCACAGCAAACACTGTGCACTAAGGTGGCAAAGAATTTTAATGAGCAATTTCAGCTTCATACATGCTAGGAAAAAGGATTTGGCATCATTCCCAATGACAGTGCCCTCCAGATGAGAGACTGAGTTGCAGCATCCTCAAGGGAGGATGAAAAGAGATAGCAGCAGAGTTTTCTTTCTTTCTTTCTCTTTCTTTCTTCCTTTCTTTCTTTCTTTTTCTTTCTTTTCTTCCTTCCTTCCTTCCTTCCTTCCTTCCTTTCTTTCTTTCTTTTTCTTTCTTTCTTTCTTTCTTTCTTTTTTTCTTTCTTTCTTTCTTTCTTTTCTTCCTTCCTTCCTTCCTTCCTTCCTCCTTTCTTTCTTTTTTCTTTTCTTTCTTTTCTTTCTCTCTCTTTCTCTTTCTTTCTCTTTCTCTTTCTTTCTTCCTTCCTTCCTTTCTCCCTTTCCTTTCCTTTCCTTTCCTTTCCTTTCCTTTCCTTTCCTTTCCTTTCCTTTCCTTTCCTTTCCTTTCCTTTCCTTTCCTTTCCTTTCCTTTCCCCTTCTTTCCCCTTCCCTTCCCTTCCCTTTCCTTTCCCCTTTCCTTTCTTTCTCCCTCTTTCTTTCTTTCTTTCTCCCTCTTTCTTCCTTCCTTCCTTCCTTCCTTCCATTTCTTTCTTTCTTTCTTTCTTTCTTTCTTTCTTCCTTCCGTTTCTTCCTTTCTTCCTTCCGTTCCTTCCTTCCTTCCTTCCTTCCTTCCTTCCTTCCTTCCTTCCTTCCTTCCTTCCTTCCTTCCTTTCTTTCTTTCTTTCTTTCTTTCTTTCATTCTTCCTTCCTTCCTTCCTTCCTTCCTTCCTTCCTTCCTTCCTTCCTTCCTTCCTTCCCTCCTTCCTTTCTTCCTTTCTTCCTTTCTTCCTTTCTTCCTTTCTTCCTTTCTCTTTCTTTCTTTCTTTCTTTCTTTTTCTTTCTTTCTTTCTTTTCTTTCTCCCTCCCTCCCTCCCTCCCTCCCTTTCTTCCTTTCTTCCTTTCATCGTTCCTTACTGATACATTAATAGTAACATGCGCATATGAGCTATGCTGGAGCAAAAAGAGCAAGCTGAAGAATAAAAAAAAAAAATAAAGTAGAATAAAGCTTAAAAAAACCCCAAACATAAAGTACTATCTAAAATAAAATAAAATCTAAAATAAAAATTAAAATAAATAAAATAAAACAAAATAACATAAAACAAAACGAAATAATGTCAACTGATTTTTTACGCATTAATCCATAGTTTTATTAACACCTAGAGCAGGTCATGCACTCTCAGGTAAACAGTAACTTATTCAACCAATAGTGCCCCTTTAAAAGTCTTTTCTGGTGTTTTCAGAAGGACCAACATCCCATTTCTCTCAGACGAGGTGGATGTACAGAAGCGAGCAATACTTTGTCTGATGAGAGGTTCTGCCCTCCAAAACACAGTGGAGGAACTGGTGTGTATAGCGAAGGCAGAAGGAACAAAACGCTCCTCAGGGGGCATCAGAAAGCTCAGCTGTCTCCCTGCAAAATATCTGCAATATGTTATTAGCCCAGGGTAAATGAGTCACATGCTTCCCCCAGGAGCCACTGCACCCAGCCGGGACAGGGGACTGGCAGATGGCTGCTGGGGATGCCTTTCTGTCCGGAAAACTAGGAATGAACAGAGCGTGCCCCTGAGCACAGCTGATCTCTTAATGACACACTCATGGCAGCTCATCCCCAGTCCCAGCATGGCTGGGAGCAATCCTACCCGGGGCAGTGTCAGCACCAGAGCTGTCTTTGCTCTCCTGAGCAGAACACAGGCTTCCACAGCATCTCTGTGGCCTTTATCCTGCTTTACACTACAGAAGCAAGATGTAAGTCGGCAAAACTCCTGAAAAAGCCTACTAATTAATACCATTTTAAGGCTGAAAGAGCAACATGCACGTCATTTCCCCAGCTCTGCACCACAATGTACCATGTAAGCCCTCCAGGAAAGCAGCATCTTTATGTCTTTGTGCAATTTTGCTGCCATGCTATTGTGGGCTTGGCCCCCTTGTGAGAGCAATTCCCCATCCAAGCTGCAGAGCCAGGGAAGGACAGTTTGCTTCATGTGCTACTGCCATGGCCTGTTAAAAGGATGGACCCCCTCACTGCTATTCCATTCATTTCCATTTGGTCATATTCAGTATTTGTAACCAGCTTTTTATAAATCAGAGTCCTGCAAGAAATCCCCAAATTGAGTGTAACGGAGACCCAGGCACATCCAGGGCTTGTATACAGATAAAGAAATGCCTGTTAAACCGCAGATGGCTCTGTGTGACGCTGAATGTACAACCTTGCTGCTATTCACATGGCTTCAGACATAGGTCTTTCAGCAACCCTGAGCCAGCTCACACAGCCAGGACCACCTTGAGTATCATCTGGGTGTTGCACAGACACACTCGTCCTTTCAACCTTTCCTATCAGGAACTGGAACAGTTGAAAGCAACTAAAAGTTTGAAAGGAAAGATACGCAAACTGTTTGTTTTTCCAGCAACCTGTGAGTGGTGACATTTCTGTAGCTATTTGGAGAGGCTGTCATTATTTTTTGAGAAAATAAAGGTAAGTCTTTCACAGAAAAGGCTTTAAACTATTCAATTTTTTACTTTCCTTTTTCCCTAGGTAGAACAAAAAGCCTTCAGTGTTTTCTACATCAGTGGCTTCCCTCAGATTTTTCACTTAAAAAATCAAAAAGGTAGAATTTTACCTCGGTAGATTATTTCCTACTATTTATTTGCACATTTTTCTGCAAAGAAGACTGACTACTTAATGGAAAGTCATCTCCTGTGTTTCTCAAATAAGAAAGTAGCTCCTGTCCCAGAGGCAGCAATAATTGCTTGAATGGCAGTGAATAATTGCTTGGTAACAGCCAGTGCAGGCTTTGCTTTTCCACATGAAACTATCCTCTACATAGAGACTAATTAGCTACTGCCAAAAGGAAAAGGGAGACTTGCAGAGCTGCTTGGCCACTCTCATTCCTGGTGATTTGCAAGGTGTTTTCGTACAGCTCCCAGGATCAGACCAGCCATGGTCTTGCTCCAAACCCTTCCTTAGCATGCTTGGCACATGCTCTGTACCCTTCCTCTGTGACAGGGTATAGAACCACACTGCATTTTCCCAGTCTCTGGAGAAAAATGAAATCCCCAACCCTCAGACAGCAAGGAGGAGCTCTTCCAGCCAGGCAAGGGGCTTTTGGTTAACCAGCAAGTGGTGGGGCTGTGTTGTGACAGAGGCACTGGACCATCATTTTAATAGAATCCTAGAATGGTTTGAATTGGAGGGGAGCTTAAAAATCATCTATTTCCAACCTCACTGCCATGAGCAGGGACACCTTCCATTAGAGCAGGTTGCTCAAAGCTCCATCCAGCCTGGCCTTGAACGCTGCCAGGGGTGAGACAGAGAAATGTAAGGGAGAAGCGAAAGGGACAAACAGACACATGGCTCCTTTCTCTCCTCTGGAGGCTCCCCACAACTACCCTCTGTTATGACAGATTGACCTAACCCTTGAAACTTTAGGAAACCAAGAGTTTAAATCAAATCTCTCTCTCTACTGGCTTCTAACACAGTGCAGTCTGTGAAACATGAAGACCCAGCTATAGGGCTATACATGTATCCACACACATAATAGGAAGAAATTTCAGGAGTAAATTATATGTGATGATATAATTAAATACTATATTCTAAAGAGTATATACAAGTAAACAGAGCTAAGGCTGCCTTGGAAGTTATGACTTAGTTATTTCCTACTAGTGAAATGTATGATCTTGGAACTGTGGCATTTCTTTACCCAAGTTTTCAAGTGTCATATTAGTAGTCTCAGTCACAGACTTGACAAGTGTCTCCAGTGATCAAGTCCCTTGTTGTGTTTCAGCTTCATTACACATGGCAAGCATGAGGGAGAATCAAGGAGTGAATAAGAATTTTAATTGCTTTGGAAAGCATGATGTTCTGTTCATGTTCAAATTTATACGGAGTCACTTGTTGGGGTAGCTCTTTTAGCCTGTGTAAAACAATAATGAAAAGGTTAAGAGGGAATGTCATGGATAATGATTTTAAAGTTAATAAATGTATAATTCCTTTCCAGTCTGCATTTTGCAATAATCCAGTCTTACTCCCACTGAACTCCACAGTAGTTTTGTGATTCACTTGAAATGAATTAGGTAGCAGAGCTATCAAAATGTAAAACCCAGCATTTAAATAAAACCTTATTCTGAAATTCCAGGGTCTTCTTCAAAGATGAATAGTACTATTACTCCCATTTATACACATGTAGATGTTAATGTTACACAGAGTCAGCCAGATGGTCAGGTGATGGACAAGAAAATAATAATTTGTAGCCTTCTTAAACAAATGAGTTTCAGTGAAGCCACAGATTGCGTTTCCCAATGATAACATCATTTTCATCATTTACAAGGGAAGTTCAGCTTCTTCTTGCAATCTATTTTTAAACGCTATTTGGAAACTGTATTTTAAATATTTATTAACAATTAAAATATTACCTTATCTTTTAACTGTTATCTGGTATTGCCTCCCTAAATACCCAAATCAGCCCAAGGGCTCTCAGCAGTGCAGGTAAACCACTCCCTGCAGAGAAGAAGAATGGTACCAGGCAGCTGCAGTACCACAGCAAGGGGGGAGGGCAAGGGGTTGGGATGGAACAGGGCAGCTGGCACTGGCAGTGCAGCGAAGTAGGACCCAGTGCCACACTCGCCCCAGGTGTGATACTCACCTGCTCCCCACGGCAGGGCAGCGAAGTTCCCCAATTCCTGCACTGGCGATGCTCTGGGGACAAAGCTGGACAACTGTCATTATGGCAGCACATGCCCTCTCTTAAGACCTCACAGTCAGGCTTGGCATCTGCAGCTTGTGAAAGCCTCTGATGAATCAGGAGCAAATCTTCCTGGTTTTCTCTGCAAGTGCCTGGCAAACACAGCTGCATCTTCCAACACAGCTTCCAAGCTACTATTTGTTGGGTCTTTTTCCCATCAGGCGCACATACCAGTGGTCTAGGATCAAGATCCTTGCCAGCCTTCTAACACACTCTTATTCCTTTTGGATGGGCTGTGTAAATCAATGGGTATTTGCTTTTTATCATTATCCTTGGTCCTGGTTCCCAGCTGAGCGCTGTTTGGAGTTCTTGCGGCATAACAGCACCCGGTCTCCTTCCAAAAGCAAGATGCAGATTTCTGGTAGCTACTCCACAGCAGTGACTGCTGATTTTGTCCCACAGTAATGAGTTAATTCCCCTCTCTCTGATAACTCAAAGTGTTTTAGTTACAAAATGTGTATTAAAACTGAAAATTAGCAGTGTTTTTTATTTTTTTAATAATAAAAGCAACCAGCATTTCTAAAAATATTCCTCTCATTTATGTATCAGTCACCAGGCAGAAACTGCTATTGAATTATCACTGCTTGTAGGTAACTGCCTTAACTTTACAGAGAGCTGACCAAAGTGCGTATTTTTGTTATCATGAAAGAAAAACTCCTATGTTCTTCAGCCTGCCTGTATGTCAAAGCCCATCTGAAGCAGAGCAGCAGGTGCAGCAGTTTCTCGCAGTCAGTCGAAAATACTGATGATGAATGGCATAGATGCCCTCAGATCTCTGCCCCTCCTCCAAAAGCCAATCTCTCCGACTAGGCTGAATGCAAACTGGGCTGCACAGGACCACCTGCTTTCCTGTGCTACATAATATGTTTTCCAAGCCCAGATGCGGCTGGAAATTTAGTGACTCCAACTTCAGAGGAAGCAGCTAAGGACAGTGGGGTATAATGGAGTGGGCTGCAGAAGAGGATCATTTATTTTCCTGTTGTCAGATTGATGCAAGTCTGGCTCTAACATGTACCTTTTGACTGTTCAGCAAATGCCCCCAAATAAATGCTATTGCATACTGTGCAGCAACATTTCTGGCTTCAGTTTACAGACTGATTTGCTTAGAGAAGCTTAGGCAGCAGCTGCTGCTACAGAGCAGGAGCTCACAGTGTGACTAGGGAACCTTCATTCCTGAGTGCCTTCATCTCTTTCTTCTGTATGAAGTCCCATTTCTCCAGGTTCCTGGGGGATTTAAACAAGTTGGCAGCTTAGTTCATGGGATACATTTTCCCATCTTTTGTCTGTATCTAGTTCACACTTCGTAGCTCTGGAGATCTCTCACCAGTATCATGTCTCTTTGCCACTTTGCAGTTAACATTCACGGAGGTTTTGTTTGACTGCGGATGGAAAATCATCTGAGAACAAAGTTTATAGGCCAAATTGAGGTCACATCTTTCTCTGTAATAAACAGACTTCCAACGTGACTGCCGCCTTTCTTCCCAGATGAAAAAAGCTCCTTTTTCAGCTACCTTTTGTTTCCTGCTTTTTGCCCAATTATCAGCCTAATGAGCCAACTTTCCACTTATTCCATTACTCTGCATCAGAGACATTGTACTGTGACCTGAAACTTTGCCAAATGCTCTAAAAAGCTATCGCACTCTCCCTGTACACCATGATATTAATATCTTCAAACAATTCTGCTACATTAATGAGTCATGACCTTTCTTCCTAACACTACAATCACTTCCCCATCTTCTGTCCCTACCACTTGGTTGTTTTTCCATCACTTGTTAATTCCTCTCTTTAGTTAAGAATACTCTGAGGGAATTTCTTAACCACTTCAAGTACCAAGTCATATCTCTATTTCCCTGAATGTTTCTGTTTTCCAACCTTTGAGATATTTTTTTAAATATCAGTTGGAAAGTAGTGAGCATCATTCATGCACTTGAAGTTACAGGTGAAATCTACACAATCTAATTATATATTACAATAAAAAATGTATCAATTTTTGGTCTGATTGAAACTAGTGAATGAAATGCAATTTTCACTATATGCCAGAAAGGATACTCTAGGCAAAATCAGAGTTAAATCCCATTTCTAACCTGGTCCTCAGAACTGCCATTACAGGGGCACTGAATTGCCGACCATTTTGTGTTTGCAACCTCATTAAAAAAACAACAACAAATGCAAACAAACCCAAATAATCAAACACCACCCCGCCACAGCCCACCCGCCCCAGAAGCTAAATGGATGGAACCAACGTATACAGGCAGTCTGGCTTGAACTATCCAAGTGGTCCCTTTTAGTCTAATGCCCTTCTGCTTGCTTAATCACCTTGTTTGAGAGTGAGATGAAGAGATTGGCAACACAAAATATGATGCTGGCAGAAATGAGCCTCTTATGAAGGATATGCAGAGACAAAAAACACAGCATCTCCAGTTAGGTTTAAGGAGCTTCAGAGCATGTGCCAGATGGCACACACATTTCTTCCATGTCTGAACCAAGTGAAAACCAACACAAGTTCAATAAGGCTTTGCTGCATCTGAATGACATCCAGTTATACACATTATATACCCAAGCATTAAGCCTATAAAGCCATTTAGGCACTCCCAAATGAGATAACTTCTTTCATCAGAAGGATTTGAAGGCAGCTGAGAGTCTACTTCTGCCACATTTGAAACATGGTACGCTTCTGGAGACAGCTGCTGCCTTTGGCCATGGCAGCAAGGGGGAACCTGTGCCAGGCCCCAGCAGCCCTGGTGACTGCCATGACTGGAAAACAGAGGAATTTTCACCTGGGTGCTTGTGTAAGCAATAGCACAGTCTCTTTTGTCCTTAGTCCCTACCCGAACCCTGGATATGCACATCAGGGCTGATAATATTGCTCTGGCTCTTCAGCCTTAGTGCCAAGCTGGGCACCTGCACAGGTAGCCAGAGGGCTGGCTGGCCACTGCAACCCTCCAGGGCCACCACACCAAGCCCTACAGTGTGGACATTGGGGTCAAGAGCACTGAGAGTGCAGCACCATGTGCCAAGTGTGCCTTCAGAGTTATATGACTCAAGTGATTTCACCAAGTGACTTGAGACCAAAGCAGTAAAGGGTGATAAGAGGCACTTTTGACCAAAGGCTGACTGGAGAAGCATCACTCGGACAGGTTAGGATGGAGCTGACAAGAGGAGATGAGGATCACTGCAGAAAAGTATATGGGAAAGGAAAAGGGAGAGAGAGGAAGAAGAAAAAAGCATATGAGGTGGTTTCTGCTGGTTTTTATTGGTGTGTCAGATTTTATATTTAGTAAGAGAAGTATTTCAGTCATGCCAAAATACCCCAGTAAATCAGTACAAGTCCTCAGCTGCAGACATGCCATCTTTTTTTTGCTTTTTGTTTGCTTTCTCCCTCAGGTTTTATAGATCCCATGTCAGTATTTTGTCCCCCAGCCCCCAAGACATACTCGGCAGCTTAGCACTTGCAGTTCTGCCTGGTTTTACTTTCCCTATCTTGCACGGTCTCAGTTTACATAGTCTCACAGCTCAGCAACAGCTTTCTCCATGACAGTGAGCCTAGGTCAGGCAATGGTGTTGCACAAACCCAGCCAGGGGTAGAGGCCATCCACAGCCCTGAGCCATGGACCGTGCCACATTCCTGAGCCTAACTGCAGGGCTCAGGAAGGTGATGAGGTCCCTCTGTGACATTTTACATGCACTGTGTAGCAGGGACAACTGTATAGGCCAGATCCCACCTGGACCTGCTGGTGCAGTACACTGGTACCTCCAGGGACACACCTCTCTTTCAACACATGATCTGAGATGCATCCGTCAAGATGTCTTTCACAATGATCCTGTGAGCATGATAGTCCGTGCACACAGTAAACTGAAATAGACATACCATCTGTGTACCTGTATGTTCCGGTACTGAAAGGGTGGCTACAAAGAAGACAGAGACTCCCTTTTTACAAGGAGTCACATGGAAAAGATGAGGGGTAATGGGCACAAGTTACTCCTGGGGAGATTCTGAGTAGACACAAGAAGAAAGCTTTTCACATTGAGAACAATCAGCCACTGGAAAAATCTCCCCAAGGAAGTGGTGGATTCCCCAAGACTGGACACTTTCAAGATTCAGCTGGACAGCATGCTGAATTTACAGAGATTTCCCAAGAAAACCACAGCTCCACTTTTACAGCAAGATTTTAATGCCAGGGGTGGCCTGGTTTAGTCATGGCCATGTTCAAAGGAATTGTTTAAGGGGTCAGAATTTCAGTCTTGGGCATTAATTCACACACATCTGGCAGAATGGTGTTCAGCTTCTGACTATTCACTGGATCTGATTTTTGCCATTGTTTCTCCCCCCTTCTTACTTTCTACCTATCAAAGTCTAATTTTGAAATAGCTCTTAACTTCTGTGTCACTCATTTATGAACGTGGGGAGGAGGAAAGCAGGAAGAAAACCCCAACACCCCCTAATCAGTTCTAACAAAAAGAAACGTTGCAAAAATCACCACTTTCAAGTTTTCTGAGAAAGCTATCAGCTTATCAAATATCAGCACATTCACGAATGTATGCCTCTCCTCCTCTTAGGTCAAGCTACAACAACATAATAATGTCTTCTGGCTTTCCTCTCCACTGAGAATTGCTGTGTGCACACACTTTCCTTCCGCTCAGAATTCATGGCAATCTGCAAAATCCTGCCATCAGACAGCCATCAAAAGGAGAGTTAATAACAACACAGTTCACACAACTTCAATATGAACATTCCAAAGGGTACCTGATTCCTGTGCGGAAATAAACCTCTTGGTTTGCAGTTCCAGCATCAGCCCAAAAGGAACTTAATTACATTAACTACGAAACGCTTATTACAAGATTATTCTTTTTTAAATTTTATGATTCTGGTATTTTGAGTTGTAAACTAGAGTTCAATTTACAAAGATTGATTTTAGATTCTTCTGTGAAAAGAATTAGAAAACTAAAAATCAGTTATGCTGAAATGGCTTTATGATAACGTGTGATGGTGAAGAATTCGAGGACATTACACACACATCTGCTTTTCAAACCAAGAAAGAATTACCGAAGTGGTCTCAATGGCACTCCAAATGTGGCTTATTTCTTCTATCTGGCCCCTAAATTGAATTCTACAAACTGCATCCTCACTAACAACATCTACTGCAGCTGGCAAAGAAGGAAAAAAAGAGACAAGGCAAAGGAAACACAAAAGCATACAGAAAGGGATTTAGGAACACGAGTCTGGGCAACTGTTCCTAAGGAACAAGAACCAACTGCATAATGAAACTACTTTCATAAGTTGATCAAAACCCATCTTAAATTAAAGTGACAGAAAACTCACTGGGGGAAAATTAAGGGCCATTGAAGGTTAAAGAGACCAATTTTTGTGTTTTTTGGTCTTTACCCACACAGCCACATAAGGCACAATAACTCACCAGCTTCTCAGCTGCACAATTACTTTTAGGCTGTCCCATTTATAGGCAATTTGATTTATGGAGTACGTCATGCAATTAACACAAGGAACAAAACCTCATTGCTGAAGATGATGCTTCTGCTGCCCCTGACCCGACCAAACAGCCACCACGGTGGGAGGTGGGAGGACTGCTCTTCACCCTGTAGGCTTAGCACCACAAGCTAACTGCTCACAGAAGGCACATTTTATTTCGGATGGATTTAAAAAGAAGAGAGATGTAGTTTATATTTCTTCACTTCCCCCCATCAGCTGTCAGCTGTGCCTTGCGGAAATGAGGAACACTTTGGGATATTGGGCACTACAGAAATCTTAGTAGTTTGTGAAGTAGTTTTCATCCAGCTTTTATACCAGCTCTGGCAAGTTCACTTTGCACTCAAATCTTCCTGCTCAGCTTTGCCACTCTGCATTTTGAAAACGGCTTGTCTGTATATGAGGTCTGATTTATCTTCTGTAAAGTAATTCTAGTGTCAGGCAAAAGTAACAAGAGCGGACAATTGTGTCTGTTTCATATTCACATGCCATTGAGAAGGAAGGGATCTTGTAACTAACTCTTTTCACAATTATATAAACGAATAAGAAAGTAAAAGCTCTACCTTCAGTGACCCTGGGAGCACAAGGAACAGAGATGCTGGCAGTTCAGGTGTTGCACACTTCCTGGAATCTGGACTTAAAAGTGAGTGTTAACAGTTTGAAAATGTAACATCTTTTTCCTTTTTGTAAAGTAGGTAAGGACTTGTTTTCCATTTACGGTAACCATCAGTGTATCTTCAGCATCCAATATAAATTCAGAGAATCCAGCATCTTTTCGTGATCACAGATACAGTAAAAATATATTGTTTGGAAGTATATTAAACACTTAAGTATCTGATAATTTTCTAAAATGTGTATTTCTGGAGTTCTGAGGCTGAGGAAGAGAAAGGGAAGCAGTGAAAGAGACTCTATGTTACTGACTTGGGTAAGCAATTACTCATGTTGCATAACGACCTCTGTATCCCACCTATTTAAAAACCTCACAGAAGTCCTTTATAAATCTAACTTTTCAATAGGCAAACCTGGTCATCTATTGAAGGTAAACAACTAATTTCCTTTGGAGCACAATTATTCCAGAAAAAAGTTCATTAAAAATTGTAATCCAGGTTGATAAATCATTTAGAGCAATAAAGTCCCTTTCATGAAAAAACACAGCTTCTGTCAGTCATTGTGCTTGCCTGCCCTAGGCATAGGTCTGTTACTTATGGGAAGTGATAATACTTGTGGTTATAGTTCCCACTATCACATTTTCCTTTCCCAGTTCACACTGATAGCTATGCTCATCAAGCAGCAGTTACATAATACACAATTCCAAACATTTATCACTTGCAAACACTAAACTACACCAAATTAGCCCCTGATGTGCTTTGTACTAGCAAAGCAATTTGCAGATCCATCATGAAGCATCAGTACTATTATTTGTCAGCAATCAGTATGGCCATTTTTTCCTGACAATGTTACCTGCAAGTGCTTGGTTATATGAATTTATAGTGGCTGTCACGTAACTGACAGACCCTCAGGCAAAAGGACAAAGTCAGTGTCATTTATTTTCCCCATTTATGGGAGCTGGCGCACCCATCTATGGGATTAGACATCATGAGATGTCCCAGAACCAACATCAGCAATGGCTGAGATCACTGATTGCTACTGGTGGGGCTCATTGCACCCTACTCATTATGGCATTTTGGGGAACCCGGAACCCTTGCTGTCACCGTGGTTAACCTGTTTCACTTGTTTGGCTGCGTATATTTCTACTTACAGACTGACGTTCACGATAAGCCCCCTCCACATGACACCCATCAGCCTCTGAGAACAGGGAATGTTTCTTTCCTCAGTACATTTGTTTTTCCCTTTTTCTAAAATCTCCTCTGTGGGACAGGCTTCTTCCTCTTCTCAGTGGAATCCTGTCCCCATCTACTCACCTACGGCTATGCCTAATTACTACCAAAAATATTCAGTGTATAACTTAATTGGAAAGCTAACAGCAATAAATCAAACAACACTGAATAATTATTATGCAAAACTTTGTACTGCAATTTCCATAACCTTGAGATAGTAATTTTCATTTTACCACATTTCTTTAAAATTTGCAGCAAGTGGGAGATGTTCAGGCCCTCAAATTTCATTGGTACTCAACACGAGATACTATTAACGCAGCAGGTTTGCCTCTGCAGTCCCTGTGCCAGCAGGCAGGTTCTACCAACCTGATCATTCTGAAAGTGCTTTTTTTACCAACTATTGCTTTCAGCAAACAAAAAATTCATATTCTATTTTGCATAGCCACCTTTGAGAGACAATAGAGGTACAATGGCATGTTAAGGTGAAGAACATCTGCTTAATGTCAAAGCAGTGCCCGCTCACTCGGCAAAGACTGTCATTAGTGTCAGCAGCAGATGTAGCCACTACTCTGTCCTCTCAGCTGTGTTAAACGGTAGGAACCAAAAGCAGAGGACTTGGGCATCAGTAGGGGGGCAGCACATGGAGCAGAAGGATTAGCAGTAAGTGTGTACATGCATTAGAAAAGATGTAACAGAAGTTTTGCTACCACAAAAAAAAACAAAGAGAAGAAAATGAGTCTATCATAATCCTTTCTGTTGACTTGAAATAGACTTGAAAAAATTCCACTACTTACATTGTATTTGTTTAAGCACAAACTGAAGGTAATGCCTTTTTTCCCCACACCAAAATGCAACTAGGTCACTAGCTAAAATTAAAGTGATTACTTAGCTGAGGTCTGATCTTACAGAGTCAGCAAAAATGAGCAAAGTAAGATCAGGACCTTAACCACAGGGGTGAGTGGGGTGGGAAAGCAAGTATAATATGCATGTCTGTGTTACATAAAATCTCATGCACTCGCATTGGTTTAGTAGGTTGCACTGTGCTCCCTTCATACTTGTATTTAAGGACAAAGAATAAAAAGGTTTTGAATTTAGCATGCAAAGATTACAAGGAACTAAAAAAGATATAAAGCCAGAAAGAAAGCAGGGCTGCCTGTGGGCTGTTATCAACCTGGATGACCAGCATTTGAAAATACATTGCTTGGTCATTTTAAGATTAAGCTATGAAAAACCCTCCCATGCACAGCAAGACATAATATTTATACTGCTTTTTCCTGTGAACACTGTTATCTGCTCTTCTTTATCCCAAAACTCACTACAAGCCCCGTATGCTGCACCATATTTGAAACCACAAACACTTGAGTATAGCATAAAAGACCATGGTTTTATTTCTGCTCTTGATTAAAATATGAAAGAATTGCTTTTTAAAATATTTTTTTATTCTTATATTAAAGCAAAATTTATTCAAGAGTTACAGCTGAAAAGTCTGTAGCAGCATATAACGCCATGAATTAATCTGGTGTTTCGCTGACCTGGAACCATCCCATCTTTCTGGGTACTCCACATATCATTGAGTATTAATCTAATTATCATTAAGGCTTCCTAGTTAAATTGCTGTTGATTAAATTTTATAAAATGGAAAATACAAAAAAGCTCATATAACATTACAAATGCTGATGCCAGCCTTTCATTTAGAGCCCTTCAAAACCTGCAAGCAATTACCCTTCTAGCAAACTTCTGTTAGGAATGCCATCTTGTGGTTAAAAGCTGTATATAACAACGCTTCGAGGTAATTTAAACTACATTTTTACTTGGAAAACACTGCTTTTGCAGAAATGAGCTATTCGTGCATGACTTTTCAGGACTGCGGAGTATTCTTTTATTAACCATTCTGGATGAAAACGACCATGAATATGGCTTTCCTGTCCTCATCTGTGTACAATGCTAATTAATCATGCGGGAGCACTAGTTTCATTAGGAGAAGGGATGCATTTATTAGCATTTTAAACAGAAACAGATTGCCACATATGCAATTTAGATGTAATCTAATGAATTATTCTAAAATGTATAGAAAATTCATTTCTCTCAAAATACATTTCTAGAACAGAGTGCTATGAGCACACTTTACCTTCTTTATGGAGCTTTATGGAGCACCTTTGGTTGGTATATAAAAGGTTGAGTTTAACTATACAAAGGAAACATTGGATTTTTCTATTTATCTTATACAGATCTTATTATGAGCTGAAAATGAACTGAAAATGGCCATTTGATTGCAACTCACTCATGAAAGCAGACAGAAATGCTAAGTAAACAAGAATGGTAAGAAGGGATCCAGAAGCATCTAATAAAACTTCAAAAGATCTCTAACTTTCAAAAGCTTGGAAAAATAAATAATAATTAGCTGCATTCAATAAAGCTGACATTTGCATAGGCACTTTCCTCCTGTGTGTGTTTGCCTCATTTTCATAATGAAAGCATATATTGCCCAAACAATCACAACACATATTGTATAATGAAATTTAAAACTAATGAGCCATACCCTCATAGCCATGAGTCAAGTCAGGGTGTGCATTAGTAGTCCATTTGAAATTGTCTAGAGACAGAAAGAACAAGGCTAAACACATCCAGCAGCCTATTTAGCACACAACTTGTTCTGTCTACTGATAACAATGCCACGGCAGAACTGAAATGAGTTCACAATCTCTAGCACTCAAACCTCTGCCAAATACTGTTCATACTTCTGTTTGCATGCAAGTTACTCCTGTGGAAGCCAAATGAGACTGCCAGGATTATTTAGTCTGACCTCTTGCATAACCGATCTGATTTAGTCTTCCTTCTATCAAATCATATCTTTTCAAGTAACTATCTAACACACCCAGACTAGAGCAACCTTTACCATTCCCTTCCATGCCTTTATCTCTTCTTGAAACATGTCCAGCTTTTACTTACAATCTTGGATGATTTTCTCTGCTAGATGGAACAGACTTTTATTGTAAAATTTTTGCTCCAAAGATGGTTCTTCTAGGCTCTCTCCCTTCACTAAACTGAATAGATTCTGCTTATTGAGACTCTCAAGTCATTGATTCTTTTTAATCCTTTTATTGCTCTCATGACTCTCTACTATCCAATTTCCCAGCATTACTGGAAATTGTGACTGTTGGAGTTGGGCACAGCCTTCTTCCAAAAGGTTACACCAAAGTCAAATACAGACAGCAATATTACTTCCCTGACAATATTCCCATTTCTAAACCTGCGGATCTCACTGGTTCTTTTGGCCACAAGGCATGCTGAAAATTCATGTTCAGTTAAGCGTGCACATCTCCAGACACTGGTCAAAGTCAGCATTTCCTACAGCAAATAGTTCTACTTGCTAAGTATGTTCTCAATCCTCTGCTCCTAGACACATAGGTCTGCTTTAGGCCGCTTTAGGCCACAGGGAAACACGGACTGTTTACAGCTCCCAACCAAGCAATTCACCTTATCCTCTTCAAGTGGCTCCTTAGTATTTAAGTTTTGTGCCACCACAGATTTGAGCAGCCTTTTATTTCCTTTGTGTTAAACTCACGGTTAAGAACCAATTCGTGTGTGAACTCAGGTAACAAACCTGTTCAGTCACAGCTGTCTTTTCAGATATATATTTTGAGATACTCAATTAGCGTCATGATGAATTTTAAATCTGGGGGTGATTCACTACATGTTGCTATAGCAATAACTTATTAAAAAAAACAAAACACAACTATTTGAGAGTTTAAGGGTAAAGTACCAGTGATTAAATAGCTAAATAAAATCATAGAGCAACAATTCCTGTGCTATATAACCGATTTTATGAAGTTTGAGATATGCTTTTAATGAAAAATGTGTTCTTGTGTTGCGCAGGGAAAACAGTGTGGTTCCTCTGCCTGGTTAGATGTTCTATGGTATTGTACATAACAAGTAAATCAGGCATTTCCTTAATTCTGCTGAACAATTTTCCTATTAAATATTTTATTTCCTGTGCTGTTATGAAAGCAGCCAAAGATCAGCTTAAATAGTTACCAGGGAATAAAATCTTCTCATGTAAACGGCACAAGCAGCTTAGATCTACCTCCATGCCAGGAAATCTTCAGAAGTTTACCTAAATTGGAGAGCAAGACTAAGATTGATGTCTTTTTAGATTGCTGCATTCTGAATTGTTGAAGTGACAGCTTCCCAGTTCCAGTAAGTGTGCTGAGCATACTTAAGACCACTGTGAAAAATATAGAACATTCAAATTCCCCTCAAGCTGCTCGTACATGTCCACAATTAACTTTGTTCACGTTAATTCACTGAAATGAACTACTCATTTCTTATTATTAATTTAAGAAATTAAATAATTAACTTAAATATTAAGTCATTAAAAAGTTACTTTGGAATGTAATTTTTAAACCCGTGATCCCAAAATCATATTCCAACAGATTCCAACAAAGTTGCTCTGCAACCAGCTCATCCCTCCACCGAACTAAACGTGACTAAGAAAGCTTAAACTGTCGGAGACTTCCTTTTCTATATTAATTCCCCAGAATACAGACTTTCTGTGCAGCACCAGACAAGTCTGTGGTACAACATAAACAGAGTGTTTAGACATTTGCTATGATTGAAGATAGTTTATTTTTTTATACATACTTTCCTTCCAGGATGATGTACATTATGTAAACATCTGTCAGTCTCAGCAAAGTGAATTACTAGATCATTTACTTTACAACTAATTTTCAAGTAAACACAGACCACCTCTTTCAAGATTTACTATCAAAACCTGAAACCACTACTCCTTTTAGTGGTGTCACATTGATAAGGATTTAGGAATATATTTGCAATGAAAGTGCTACAGGATGGATCCCACAGTATTTATTTACTAAAAATACAGTGGATACAAATGATTAATGCATATTTCAGGCATGCCAAACATGATATGCTTAATAACAATGTGTTCTTGATGTCCTTGAAGAGCAAAGTTGACCTCCTGAAAAACAAGAATCTTTAGAGCTCTGTTTGCTAAAATATTTCATCACCTCAAAAACAGAAATAACAGTTCTAAGTTGCCACATAGTAAGAAAAAACAGAATTATCATCTTCTGCAGTCATCCCTAACTGCTCTATTCCCCCTTAACCTCAAATCAATCTCTGTCACCCTGAGAAGCAGGACTGTGACTAAAAGCAAGTAATGAGCAGCTGGCGAATCTTTAAGCAAAACAGAAGTATTTTCCATCTAAATATTCTTATAATAAAAAGTGCAAATATAGACATTTAATTTGTCCCTAAGTTTTATTCATGTAGTATCAGTGTCCAGCAAATATTTATCTATACAGAGGAATAATAGCTTAACTATAGCTATGCTATTATTGCAGGTCAACAAAGCCGGTGGAAATGCGTCTGTAGGCATGCCCACACTCTCTGTAAACCTGGCTTATATTGATTTAGACTGCAAAATCCTACCTTCAGAAAAATAGTAACAAACTGTGTATACATCAAGCCTGAATGGCATAAAGAATCCTGTTAATAATTCTAATGTAGATTTGCTTTTGTATATCATTAGCACACCATTTTGCCCTAACAAGTTAACAGAAAATGCTGCATGACAACATTAGGTGTACACAATGTCTGCAAAAGACAAAAAAACTGGCACTTGTGTCCAGTCTTAATCATTAATGCCCTTTGAATCTTCCATAGTACTGATAGAGCGGGGGAAAAAGTGTATCAACAACATAGTGTTTGTTGACCACAGTATTTTGCTGACTGACATTCACAAAAACTGAGATGTGAAAGCAGGACTGCTTCCCTCACTATCCTATGCCCCCAAGTCAGCTACACTGAGCATACCTGAAACTCCTTCCTTCTCTTCCATTCTTCCAGGCCCAGCAGGACAAGGCAAGCCAGAGAGATTGTACGTTACAGCTACCACAACACAGCAGAAGCACCTGGTCACACATACTGTGCACATCCAGGATCACATTACTGCAGCTTTTATACTGCCCACTACTAGAATCCACAAGCAGATGTGGTGCACAAAAGTAGTTCACTGAAGTCATAAGAAAGCCCAGAAATTAATTAATTATTTTTAAAAATCAGTAGATACTGCATTGTAAAAGCCCTTAGGCATTCTGGGAAATAGATTAATACCATATGTACTCTTTAACCACTACCTTTGTACACCAAATATACATTGAAAGCCTGTAACTAAGAACGACTGCTCATTTTTTTACTTATTCAGCTCATATCAACTGCTGTAATGGAAAATAGCACTAGAAATTTTACTAGTACTTTTTCCTTCAAACCCATCGTGAGTTACTGCCACAAACTTTGAAATATTGAGTCATGCCATAATAAATCCTCTGCTAGTTTAGCTCTGGCTGGTTTATCTAATAATGAGCTAACTCAAGGCAGAATTCTGACTTCTAGCCTAGCATTTTAGAATCTCAGCTTTTCCCTTTCAGGTACATCCTACGAAAACAAGCTCTTCTTTGCAGATATTTCTATAAAGTATCCTGACAGCATGTGACAAATTGCCCTATGACATCAAATGGCATTAAGCCCCACTGAACCAGGTACTACAGGATTTCCAGAATCCTCATGCTCAAACCAATTCCTGTTGCAGTAATTCTGTCAGGACAGTTAGGTATGTTTGGGGTTTTTGTTTGTTTTGTTTGTTTGCCTCTTCAAGATTTAGAATTCTGGTTTTGTACTGAGCACATTCAGGGAAATAACACATCTCTTCACTGGAACTACTGTGAGAATCAGTCTGAAACATATCCAAGGTGGACATGCACCTACCACGTACACAAGCCACGTTTTTTTTGGCAATGTGCTTATGTGAATTTTTTTAAAGAACTCAGATTATATTTTGGGGTTTTTTTATTATTACATACTTATGTTCTTTCTCATGCTGTGGGTGGAAAATTACAAAAATTCCTCTGCCCTGTGAGGAGAGACTGAGTGAGTTACAAGGATCAGGAGCACCTCATCACAGTTTTCCAGTACTTAAATGGGGGCTAGAAAGCGAATGGGGGCTCTCTCTTTGCAAGGAGCTACATGGACATAACAAGGGGAACTGGGTATAAGTTGCACCACAAGAAGATTCATCCTAAGACAAACAAGTGAAAGCACTCAGTCACTGGAACAGAGTGTTAAGAGTCCCCATCACTGGAGGTTTTTAAGACCTGACTGGACAGGCTACTAGATAATTCCGTCTAGGCTGCCATTCCCATGAAAGGTAGGACCCAATGATGTTTTGAGGTTCCTTCCAACCTGGGCTGCTCTATGAGTCTGTGAAAACAAAAAACCTATTTTCCAAGGTTACTGCGGAAATAGCAAACAAGGATTGAGCAGAGAAAAAAACTAGAAAGATCCTAAAAGGACATCAAAAAAACGGCAGAATCTAGACAGCTACTGTATCACACTTTGTTATCAGTTACTTTTAATTTTATTGCATAATGTATTCACTATGGCAAATGCACATCACACTTGGGTCTTCTACCTTACACTACAAGAAATGGCAATTCTATCAAAGTTTGCTAGATGGTGTCTTCTTCACCTCTAATGTAGCGAAAAGTACAAGCAGACACACAGAGGAAGCTGGTGGCTATGGCAACAGTTCAAAGCCCCAGTTGAGTCCTGACATCTAGGAGATGCTGCCTCTCAAAAAGGCAAAAGAAGTTATCAGTTACCACCTCTCCTGGCAATACTCTCCCTATTTGAATCTTGGTGGGAAATACAGCCTCCCACAGCTTTATGTCCTCACATCTGATGAGTCTTAGCTCTATACCTGTAACTGCACGCCATTCAAAACTTGCCCACATATCACTTTGACATTTCTCTTAGTGAAATCTAGTTATTATTTTATGTCTTTGCCAAATATAATCTACATTTAGCAGAGTACATTTGTCCATTACCACACGATAACCTAGGACAACTCGCTCTATTTTTCTGTGATGCAAAATAAAACCCCCCAAACCAATCAAGAGCCTGTCATTAGCAAAACCAGATTGCTAACATAGGTCTATTTTAGGTAACACAATTAATACCTTTGATGCTATCATGCTTTCCAGACACTGGAATTCATCCGTCACTTCCCTTGATGAGATGCCAAGCACTTTGGGAAGATTTCTTCTTACACTAATTCATGCTAAGCATGAATATAATAGAATGTCAAGGAAATTAAGAGAAAATATAAAAATGGAAGTAATTAGAACAAGCAAACTCCATGACCTCAAAGAAATACCTTATGTTCTAAAAAATCAGAATACAAGAAATAAATGTAAATAGACAGTGAAATGTGGTTTTTAATTAAGGAGCCTGAAGCTACCACCAGCAAATTCTTCTCTAGCATTAAGAAAGGACTCTGAAGGTGAAAATTCAAATAGAAAAGATCTAAGGTAAAGACTACAACACACTGGAAGAATAGTTATGTCTTCAAAAATACTAAAAATTTCAAATGAAGGATTCTATTTCACACAGGAAAATATCAGGGGAATTACGTTTTTTTTTTTTTACATAAACACTGGCCTCACAATACATAAAAAACATACAAGAAGATAACATACCAGCAAACCAAATGGTTCCAGGACTAACAAACCAAGTCTACTTCAATCTTTGTAGTGAAATCAACCCTCATTTAATAACATCAAACATCATTACAGCATCTTATTATGTTTTGATGCCCTAAGTGATGTGAGTTAAAGTGTAACTAATCACCCACTGACCAAATAATTGCATTGCTCTTGCAACAAGAAAGAGTTATTAGCTTTAGAAAGGTCAGACTTCATTATCTTCCTGCCTCCACGGAGGATGCTTCAGGCTTGCAAAGGAGACAGTACTGCCAAGGAAAGCCGGCAGTACTGGTGTCTCTGCTGTGTATGATCTGCAAACAAGTATTCCAGTCTTTTACACTCTCAATTCACAACCTTTCACCACTACACGTGCTACTTAAAAACACTGCTGAAAACTCAACAATAGAGTATAAAACAGCAGATGGTGTGCTGCGGACTGGACACAGGCCAGGCAATCACCACTTTAAGACATGCAGCTTGCTAAGTAGGTATCACAACTGACACCATGGACATCTGATCAGTTGTTCAGTGCGCTCTCATAAAATGATTCTGAATTAAGGTTTCTATAGTGGACATCAGCATACTCATATCAGCAGCACAGACCTGGTAATCTTCATTGCACTTTTTTTTTAGGGTCTCTAACAGGCCCCAGTGGACTGGAGGCAGAGGGCTGTAAGAACTCAGCAAGTGAAGCTGACTTAATGGATTCTGGTTTATTTCTGCAATCTTCAAGGCCCTCAAGATAGCAGGTGCAAACTTAGAATAATGAGCTGTGGATGAAATAATAATTGGGCAGGTTCTGTCTTGTAATCGATCGGCAACTACTTTAGCAATAGCTGTGTGTGTATCCAAAATATATCCTGTAGTACTGTACACAGAGTGAATGGCAGCCAGGCAGTCTTCCTCAGAGCACCACCCAGCCACAAGGTCCTGCTGAAGCTTTTTGAGTAGATCTTCCTGAAGATGGAAGTGGCCCTGATTTTCCAGCTGCTTATATAATTGTGTCACCAGCTGTCCATCCTCATTAGCAATCAGGTGCAAGTAGCGCTCAAGATTGGAGGACTTCAAAATATCTACTGCTGGTGAAAAAGTGGGGGTTAGTTTTCTTCCCCTTAAATCATAAACACCGGTCCTTATGAAGTCGGTCAAAACATTATTTTCATTGGACGCACAAATACATTTTCTAATAGGAATTCCCATCATTTTAGCATACAAAGCAGATAGTATGTTGCCAAAATTTCCTGTAGGAATGCAAACATCTACAGGGCTTCCAAAAGGAATAACATCTTGATGAACAAGATCAAGGTATGCAGACGCATGATAAACTATCTGAGGAAGCAGTCGTGCCCAGTTTATGGAGTTTGCTGCAGCTAAAGCTGTTCCATATTCTACTGTAAGAAAGCCAGTATAATCAGAATTAGTAAAGATTTGCTTTATAGCCGTCTGGCAAAAATCAAAATCAGATTTGACACCTACTGACAAGGCATTTTCCTTCTGACAGCCAATCATCTGTGATTTTTGAATTGGGCTTACTCCATCCTCAGGAAAAAAAATCATCACAGCAATTCTCTGTCTGTCAGTGTCATGGAGACGACTAAAGCCATCTAGGACAGCACTTCCTGTGTCACCAGAAGTGGCTACCAGAATCAAGTAATTGCAGCTTCTAGGAATGCAGTATGCAAACATATGTGGTACTAGCTGTAATGCAAAATCTTTAAATGATGCTGTTGGCCCATGAAATAACTCAAGGAGAAACTGATTGCCTGTCAGATGCCTGACTGGGGCAATTTTAGAACATGCAAAGTTTTCTCCATAAGCAGTTTCAATAATTTCTGCCAGCTTAGAAGCAGGAATATCAGCAGGATGTATACATCTTTCTAGTATCACCTGGGCTCTTTCAACATAAGTTGCTTCTATTAGGCTCTGCCATTCTCCAGCAGTGAATTTTGGAAGTCCTTTCTCAGGAACAAAAAGTCCTCCATCAGAGGCTAAACCCTGCGTAACAACATCACTGAAGTATTTATCAGAGTCTTTTTCCATACTCCTTCCAGACCTACTAGACCTAGTTGAAATGAAAGTTTCCAGTTCTGAGTTTTGGTATCTCTTCACAGCATCAAGTACCTTTTCTGCTGCAACCTCTGCTGTAATGTCCCCTCCACAAAGAACACGGATGTCACACCACCTCTTGTAGAACTGCTTCCTAAACTGAAGTATGTCCTTGAGAGAAACACTAGGAGACTGGCCCACAATGCGATCCACTTTCATTGACTTCAGCCTACTCATAATGACTGTGGTGGGTACATCCAGATAAACAACTATTCCATTTTTCTTCACATGCTGCATGCCAGCAGCATGCATTGGATTGGACCCAGTAAGGGAAATGACACTTCCAGATGCTGAGAACTCCAACAGGGCTTTTCCTTCCTCCTCTAAAAATTGCTCATTACCAACATCCTGCAGTTTTTCCGACACACTCATATTCCAGGTTGTTTCAAGGACATCATCATCTATGTCTATGACAGGGCAATCTAGTTTCTGACCTACTATTCTCCCAACAGTTGTCTTCCCAGCACCCGGAGCTCCCATCAGGATAATATTTTTGTTTCCAACAAGAGAATAGCTTGAGAACCATGACTTCCATATCTGTGCAAAGGCAACAGGTCTTGAAGGCATCAGTTTTAAACACATGCTAGAAAGACTGGTTTGGGTTATTAGTCTTAAAGGCTGATATTGAACAACTTGAAACATCTTCTGCTGGGCAGTGGAGAGTTTTTGCTTTGGCTTTTTTTCAAGCCAACTTGATAATCCACTTAACTGCTTCAAAAAGAAAAAAACAGTATTAGCCCTTCAGCAAACATCTGTGAAAAAAGCCTAAACAATAGGAAATTCAGAGCAACAAGAATGCAAACATAAATCCAGTTTTTATTTCATTGGTGCCAGGGAGGTATTTTTCATAGTGAGACTCATTCACCTCTCCTGCATAGCTCACTTCCACTGTCAAATCTAACCTCAAGCAGTGCATGTTCTCAGGGTAAACAAAGACATCCAAACCTAAGATGACACAACTGTCTGCAAATAATAATGTTTAAAGGAATTCAAAACCAATCAGTTTTTCCTTTCAAAGACTTACTTTTAAGAATCATAGATAGTTAGGGTTGGAAAGGACCTTAAGATCATCTAGTTCCAACCTCCCAGCCATGGGCAAGGACACCCTGCACTGTGCCACCCAAGACTCTGTCCAACGTGGCCTTGAACATGGATGGAGCATCCACAACTTCCTGGGGCAACAAATGCATTTACAAATAACAAAAATGAACTAAATTACCTTCTCATAATCAAAATGTTAACACAGTATGCATTTGCACTCCCAACATACCACTGATTTCTTATACTTGTTTCTAAAACAAATAAAATGCAAGACTCGCTTAAACACACAGAAAACTCAGAGGCTTGTGCACAACAAGGCTGGAAGAGCTGCATCCAATTCTCCTCTGGAGGGATGGCGAACCAAGTGATTTGTGAAGAGCTCCTGTAATGGCATTATACTGAGTGTGGTTTGTGTAAAGCAAATGAGAGAGAGAAAAAACACATCATGAAGACACTCTACCCTTAAAACAAACAAAAAAGGTCGCTAAGAAAGTTGGATCTCCAACGAAGTTTAAGCAAGCAGCTCTCAACATTGTATTCTGTTTGCTTAGGGAAATCAACGTGTATCAGCACGAACTGCAACACATGGTTTGTGTGTGATGTTTCAGGCAAACTCTCCATAAAAATCAGGAAGAAGAGGGGGGGTGAAATAAGCACAGATTTACACAGAAAATCCTTAATTTTTTTTTCATTTTAGGCAGGCTATTGGTACAGACACAAAATTTACAACAACACGTGATTCAAATTTAGTAACCAAACAAGCCAGTGGCAGTTTGCAGCTGCCAAAGACCTCAAGGTAGGTCAAGGCTTGTAATTACCATTGCTCAAATCCGTTAACACTGGACAACTTCCACTTGACTTCTCTCAGAACTTTTATGTAGAGAAACAAACCCCACACCTAAATCGCAAAGCAAACCACTCAACTTCAACCTTCGCCTGACCATACAGGCTCCCACCTCACTGTTTCGAGGCCCCGAAGGTGTCAGAAGTGCGATGGGAGGAAGGGGCCGCGCCGCACCACGCCGCAGAAAGGTGGCACCAGAGAGCGAGGTCAGTCGTACCCGGCCAACCGCACTCCGGACGGGAGCCGGGAGCAGCAGCAGTCCAGGCTCGGCTCGGCTCGGCTCGGCTCGGCTCAGCTCGGCTCGGCTCGGCTCGGCTCGGCTCGGCTCGGCTCGGCTCGGCTCGGCTCGGCTCGGCCCGGCCCGGCCCGGCGCGGGCTCGGGCTACGGTTCGGGTTCGGGCTACGGTTCGGGCTCGGGCTCGGGCTACGGTTCGGGTTCGGGCTACGGTTCGGGCTCGGGCTCGGGCTCGGGCTCGGGCTCGGGCTCGGGCTACGGTTCGGGTTCGGGCTACGGTTCGGGCTCGGGCTCGGGCTCGGGCTCGGGCTCGGGCTCGGGCTCGGGCTCGGGCTCGGGCTCGGGCTCGGGCTCGGGCTCGGCCCGGACCGGCCTCACACGCGTCAGCACGCCGCACGCACGTACATACCAACACAGGCAGTAAACAGCTGCCACAGGTACCGCGCACGCCCCCAGCCTTGCCCTCCCTCCGCCTCCGCGCGCGCGCGCACGCGCACAAACCTGCCGGCCCCGCTCCCAACCGCGACCCCGCCCTCAGCCTTGACGCAGGCGCAGCCAGGCCGCCCGGCGCTCCTGGATTCTGCGGTGCTGGCCTCACTTTGCGAGTTGCGCCTGCGCGGGGCCGGGAGCTGCTCGGAGCGGCTGTGCCTGCGCTGTGCGACGGGGAGAGCCGGAAGCTTGGTGTCGTAGCTTCCGCCCCCTCATAGCGCTGTTGCCTAGTAGCGGTTTCCCTAGTAACCGCGAGACAACAAGAGTGGCGGGTGAGGGGCGACCACTGCTGTGAGCCGAGAAGTGGTGTCGGGGAGCTGCGGATTGCGAGGGGACGCGAGGCCCTTTAGCGGGGTGAGCGCTTCCCAATGTTCGGGTCCCCCCCGCCAGGTAGGCGCTTCTCTATGTCCGGCCGCAGGGCGAACAAGCCGTATGCTGAGGAGAGCATTAGTAACCTCCTGCCCCGCCTGGAGGAGAAGCCTGTCAAACCTCCCAGGTAGGTGGGTACCACAGTGCCATTTGCACACATGGTGACTTGTGCTTCTCACTGGTAACAGGTAGTTTAAGGAAACCAAACTAGTCTTTGCACACTTCTTGCTCCTCCCAATGAGTCACTAACAAACATCTGCGGGTTTGCAGCCTGCTCCATGAGCTGATGATTCAGTTTGGTGAATGCCATTTTATTCATTGACAAATTTGCAAAGCACTCTGTCCATGCAGGGGAATTACGTGACATCCTTGTTACTCACACACAATTTTTTCAGTGAGCAGCTGAAAAGTTGGCTTTTAATTATTTTTTTTTTTTAGTGTCACTCTTCCATTCCTTTCATGTGTCAAGTGTCTCTTCTGACATTGCTGCTTTGCTTCTCTTTCTTACCCCTTACAAACATAGAATCAGTATGAGTAGAAATACCAGCGACACTCATTAGAACAAAGATAATTATTCCCTTTCAAGTAAAAGGGTTCAGACTTGTGCGATTCCCAGTTCTGAAGCTTTTCCATGTAAAAATAGCTCATACATCTTTTTTTTTTTTTTTCCAATGTGAAAGATACCTTTGGCAGACAGAGGAAAGTGAAATGACAATATGGCAAGGCACACAGCACACTAAATCCACTCCTGGCATAATCCTATTCAGGGATTTGGAGACTCCATGACCATCAGGTTCAGTTTAGGCTTAGGTTGGGTACAATCTGACTAAATCCCCTTCTGATCTCATTGACTTCTGCTGTCATCCCACTTCCGGCTTTGCTTCACAATGTGCCCAATATCCAGCTGGTAACAACAGTGTTGAACCTGGTTAATAGTGTGATCTGACCAGTTTCAACTAATGCATACAAAATTTAGGGTCTTAAGAAAAATAAATAAAAAGAAAATCATGTATGTTTCACTCTGAACTAGCCAGTTTCACGCCAGAGCAAACATCCCCGTTTTCCCAACTTTGATGTCCCACGCTGCCACCTAGAAGAGTAAGTCTTTTTTTCCCCTTGCCAAATAATGAGTGGGTTAAGGTTCTGAAGTCCCCCATAATCATGTTTTCTTCTTCTCAACACTCTCTAACCCTATGATATTGGTGTATGACAACCTTTAGCCACTTTCTTGGCCTAAGAAGTCACTGAGAAGATACAACTGCTACATCCTTTTGTCAGAATGAATGCCTGTAGCTGTCTACAAAAGACACCTTTACCATATGCCAATATGTAATAAACTGAGTATCTTCTCATTCACTTTTGCATTCCAAGGCTGTGTGAACCCTGGTAGGTCAAACTCCTCATGAAGTCACTACCTTTCTCTACTGTGTGGCTACAATGCAACCCCTAGCAAATGCTGAGGAATGCAATGATTTATGAATGTGGGGGGTTTGTGCCTATGTCTATAGCTGTTTACCAGGAACTTAACAGAAAAAAAAAAAAAAAGCCCAAACAAATAAAATCTCATTCCTTATAACTAGAGGTATTTCTGGAATTATATATATATTATGTACATAATCCTTTTTCTGACTTTGGACACCAAATCTCCAGAAGACAACATAACTCCACATTTTCAGTAAGTCCAATACAAATACATGCATTGGACATTTGCAGCTAACATACGAAACCTTTTATCAGTGTTGCTACTATGATTCCCCATTCACTAGCTCATCATTAGACAGTTTCTTTCAAATTGTTTCATTACTTGTGTAAGATAGGTTGTATTATGGGGTTTTTTCCTTACATGAAAACATGGTTATTTTTTTTTCATAAACACTTTCTTTTTCTGTGAAAGAAAAGCACAATTGTTCATCAGCTTTTGCCTACCATAAATTAATCTCACATGTTACCTAAAGATGGACAGATTTTAAAAGGTACGATGAGGTAGCCTTAGCTTTAGGAGCAGGAAGTTCTGCTCCCTAAGAAAAATACCTGTGACAGCTCAGTCCTTCAGATATATGCAAGATGCTGTTAGTAAGCTAATGATCAGCATTTGACTTCTTTTGGGGAGCACGTTTGCATGCTTTTGATTAAAGCAGAAGTTACAGTGCAATATGCAGCACTAAATGAAAAGAGCAGCCTGTGCTTACTGCATGTGTACATCTTTTCATGTCTGAGGCCTTACCAATTTTCACATTAGCCATTTCAGTTTGTGCCAAACCTACCACTGATTACAATAGCTCAGGACCATCCTTTGAATCTACTTAATATAAGAAATACACAGTTTGCTGGGCTATTTTAGAGCAGTCATCCATCTCATCTAGTCACTTACAGTAGTCTATAACTGTAATGAGATACTTTTCTCATAATACAAACAAGTATAGAAAATTAGCAAAGTAGGTTCTTTATTACCATTTTCCTGTAGATGCACAACAGCTTCATACGTTGGGTGTGGTTTTGGAGAAAAAAATACCCACATTAAAAAAAATTCTCAAAATTGAGTTTATTAGAAAATAAAGACCAACGTTTGTAATGCACAACATCAAAAATAAGTCATGCAAGGAATAGTCAAAGCAGTTTATTTCCAGAATTTAGGTTTTGTTGAGTTTCAAATGTCTCTTTCAGTACCTATATGAACAGTGCATACAGGAACCATTCCGTAAGTGTGATAATACTGACCCTGGAGACACAAGAGAAGGAGGAAGAAGCAAGCAGACTTCAGAATCAAAGAAGCCACTTGTCAGTGCAGTCCTGGGCTTAGCCTTAGTTTGAAAATTGTATGAGTGATGGCCTTTATTTGGGAGAAAGTACAAAACAAAATAGCTTACAGCTTTTGGCATGAACTATTGCAAAAATATGCATTCTTTTAAGAGGACTTTTAATAATTTTCTGACCTTTAACTTCTTTATGGCTATTTTTTAATGTTTAAGGTATATATCCATATATAGACAATCTGTGAAGTGTGAAGCAGAGAAAAACAAAGCTCAATGGAAAACTATGGGACCAGCAAAAGTTGCAGTGCCATCTCCAAAAAATTTTCTGCAGAAACATTCAAAGGAACCCAAGCTACCAGCAAGTGAGTGCAGACATAAAATACATGGAATGTAAATTTTTTTAATTATTATTTTTAAACTGATAATATAAATGTTGAAAGTAACAGTTATGGAAAATCTTTTTTTTATTATTAAAATAATTTTTGTATGCTGGGATAGTTTCCATTGTTCCTTTTATAGTACTTATGTTATAAAAAATATTTTTTCTTACAAAAATGTTTCTTATTGTGTAAAATACTGAAACAAACAGCAAGGAGATTATATGTGTGATTAGAAAATACAGTAAGTATTTACTGACATGCGGTACAAAACCAGCTGAAACAAAGAAAAATTCTCTCTTGGCTGCAGCTATCCAGATGTTGAAGATGTGTTGTTGGTGTGTTCTATCTTGCTGATATTTCAATTTATAATTATACAGTATAGATTTGCATGACTTTTCTGCAACTGATCATTAATATTAAATAATATGAAGGGGAGTATTAAAGGGAAATAATTGTTTTTAATGCTTAAAGAGGTACAGGAAAAAATGTATGCCTTTCTGAATGTTATAAGCTTCACACAGCTTTTACTTTTCAGCACTCTGTCAGCTCTTAATCTCAGCATTGAATTGGCTGGCAGTGTTCAAAGCATAGACTTTCTGGGGTGAGCTGCATGTCACAGAAATAAGAAAATTTGAGTATTTAGTTGCAAAATGCGTCCTATCTTTGGGCACCAACCATAATTCTGGATACAAGGAGTGAATAGTTCTAATGTTAGCCTTATGGACAGTTCTGCAAGTGTGGCTTGACCTTCTTAGTGCTGCTGGAGTTCTAGGTACATTGCTGTCAGAATTTGTAATTGAGTTATAAACTTTCAGCTTGAAGTTGGTTTTAGCCTGGAAATATAGAAGAGCTTAACATACAGTATATGTATATATATATTAAAAAATAAAAGCTCTCTAAGAGAATGGAGGAGTCCAGCACTCAAATTTGCATGGCACATGCAAATGGCTTTAGCACTGAAAATGCAGACTGTCCCAGGAGCCTTTGGAGGCTTAATGCCTCAGGCAATACAGATTATTAGAACATGAAGGTAAACTTTGATCCCAGAGGTCCTGTAGGCATCCTGGGTCAGTTTTAAGTAAAGCCTTCACCTTTTCAGGAAATCTGAACAGCGTTCAGTATACTGGAATGTAATACTTCATGACATCTAACCATGAACGCTTCCAAGCTCAAGACCTTGTTAAATTACCACACTAGCATTTTAGATGGGCATAGGAAAGAAGGTTGATTCACCAATAAATTGGAGCAGTCTGTAAGATCCCTTTTAAGTACTTGTAAAATTAGTGTTGTCTGCTTTAAATTTGCTATATACAAAGACATACAGCACTCTGTCTCATTTTTCTCAGGCAAGCAGCTCACAGTATTTCTATTTCAACTTGTTAATTCAGGGCTTCATAATAGCAAGATGTGTTTTGGTGTTTGCATTTGGAGTCAATGTTCCAAAGCCTCAAAATAACTGTGACACATCATAGCTTTAATCCAGGCTAGTAATTTCATTGCCAGGAATAGATCCTCACAGATCTTGAGAAGGAACTCTACCTCTTAACTCCAAAAGTTCCTGTACCTTTGTTGGCTGGCATTTCCTACCTGCCCTAGAGAATTTATACTGCTCCATCACCTCCTTTAAAACACATCACTTTCATTACATGGAATTTAATCAGTTGTCAGTTTTCTAATGGGATTATAGCACTGTGTTTGTGGTATATGGGCTGCCTTCAAAACTGAGTTAAAAAATACATTGCAAGGACAGAACAAAAAGATTATTTTTTTTCCCCCCTCAATAGTGGCATTGTTTTAGAGTCTGATGACACACCACTTCCTCACAAAAGGTGTGTTTCCTAACTCCAGCTGATTCTTGTACTACTGAACTCTGGCATTATTTAACCAAGCTCAGTTGCTGGTTCCAGAAGTGAGGGTTCTCATCCAAAAGCCATCCAAAGAGAAATAGAGATTTAAGTCTGTGTGTCCTACAGTACTAAGTTACAGCAAGCTGTCGTGTTGTGAAAACAAAACCCAGGAAAGCATTGGTTTGTGGGGTCATCATCAGGAAAGCGGCTGTTGCAGGAATGAACTCTGTCACTAGTGACATTACACTTGTTTTCTGCCAAAGAACATGAACTCAGACAACCTGAATCAAATCATTATCTCTGATAATCACTGTGATTTAAGAGTTATGTCTGGCGAGAAATGAGTTGTCTTTCATCACTCACCTAAAGTGAGACTACTCAGGAGGCTACTGACCTTCTGTTGATGCCTTGGAGAAATGATAACACTGAAGAGTTTCTGTATTCTCAGGACAAAGGATTGTGAGAAGTTGTTTGCAAGTGTGAGGGAGTAGCAAGGGCAGGGCTTTTCCCTACAGGGAGTGAGCCAGAAATTGAGAGCAACCATGGTTGCAGGCTGGGCAATGACCTCACCAACAGGGTACAGTCCCACCAAACCAGAGTCAGGCAAGCAGAGTTGAAGTGGTGATGAGATGTGTCCTACCACTGGCCTAGCAGCCACCAGGCTAGATGGGCCAAGGGTCAGGTCCATCCACTGATTCCACATAGCTTTTCAAGAATAGGACTAGGGGCAGGCATGGCTGAAACAGCTTAGCCAGGCACTGACAGCACAGAGCTGACCTGAAACAGGGTTTCTGAGCCCTAAGATGTGGGGTAAATGCTCCAGATGAAACTGGGCAGAGCCATTAATGTCTAAAGGCATTAATTAACAATGAGCATCTCTGAAAGTAGTTTTAATTGAAAAAAGTCCCTTACTATTGCGGTTAAGAGGAAACGTGTGGGGTACTGTAAGGAAAGCCCAGCTAAAGCAACATAGCATTTCCTAGATTATAAAGTTTCTGTTACACCAAAGAAGCATACTCATTTTTATTATAGTACATTCCTAGCCAGTTCTTAAATTGTTGATACAGTTAATTTCTATTTCTTATGTAATCTTGTACATAATTTTTCCCTTTTGAAAAATCTCATGACATGAATTGCGAAGCTCTTCATGGCTATCGCTGAGAATGTTTACATGCTCAATTCACAGGAAAAAAGGAGCAGGTTCCTGAGAAATTGCCTGAATTATCAGTGCCACGAAGGACAGATCGCCCAGTTATGGGAATTCAGAGTAAAAAGAATTTTATAAATACAAATGCAGTTGCTGTTATCAAAGGGCTGCCTAAAAAGCCTCAACCTATTTATGTTGATAGAAGACAGGGAGATAAATATCTGCTTGAAACTTCAGGACTTCTTCCAAAATATATTAAGAAAAAGGTAAGCTGTATTAAATTATAGTGGAAATATTAGTAGCAATGCCTGTTTTAGTTTTTCTGTTGCATTCTCCTATGGAATGTTTATGATTCTTTCTGAGATGTTTAGATACAACTGCTATTTCTATGATTCTATGATTCTATTTGTGGCAGACACCTGAAATTCATCAAGGAGAAATCACTGGCACTAGAGTTGAGCCTTGCCTGTGCTCTGTATTCACTTGCTTATGCTGTCAGCAAAACACTGGCAGAATGGTGCTGCTAAAACAATAGCATATGTGTTGCATTGGGAACCCAGGGAGTATCTAATGGGCAGACAAATGGAGTTCTGTGGTGAGTGAATACTTGGTCTTTAGGAAAGACAGGCAGGGACAAAGAGGTGGGGTTGCCCTTTGGATAAAGGAGCTGTTCATATATATGGAGGTCTTCTGTGAAACTGGCAAGAGGCTGGTTGAACATGTGGGTCAGGATCAAAGCAAAATCCAGTGTCAAAAGTCGATTTGTTATGGACTACCCAATCAGGTGAGCAGCTTGAGGAAATATTTAGATCACAGTGCAGCTTCTTGTGGAAGAATTCTCCCTCCTTGGTATCTGCTGAAAGAACAGCACAATGGGATGAAAGCAATCCAAATAGGTTCCTGAAACGTGTCAGCAACAGCTTTTTAACACAGATGGTGTATGAGCCAACCAGTGGTCATGCTTTTCTGGTTCTGCTACTTAAAAATGAGAAAGAACTGGTTAGAGATGTGATAATCAGCATTAGTCTTGGTTGCACAGGCAATAAAGTACTTCAAGATCCCCTCCTCCTCAGGGAGGCAGGTGGTCATGTACAGATCCTGTACTTCAGGAGAGCTAACATAATTTTATTCAGGAAACTAGTAGGTAGGACCCCATGGGAGACAGCTATGGAAAGCAGAGGAGCTTTGGAGAGCTAGGCTGCCTTTAAGGACCAGCTCCTCCAAGCACAAAACCAGTCTATTCCACTACTCAGAAAAAAACATGATGTATCAGGAGTGTGGCTAATCTAAACAGATAACTCATGACAGAGCGCTATGCAAAAAGAGACATGACACATGACACAACTCATGACAGAGAAGGTAAAAAAAAAGTGAACTGGCAGCCCTTGCAGTACTTTTGCATGGCTAAAAATATACATAAACAATGCTAGTCGTGGTGCTGCCCAACACTAAAAGATCATTTAGCATTTGGTAGAAAGAAGGTAGACTCCAGTACCTTCTGGCAGAGCTAAGGAAAAGGCAAAATAAATGTGTTCCCCCCACTACATCTGGGATATTCAGAAATTATTTTTTTTCCCAGAATTACAATTCTCCACATCCAGTATGGGATAGTTTGTCATCTGTATCTGGTCCAATTTCCTTTACGTTAACACCATTCACTCTCTTCTGTGGCATACAATGTTCAGCAAAAAATCTGAATGCAGGAAGTCCTTTCAAAGAAAGTAAGGAATGTGTTTCAGAATGTAGAATCTGACACCATATAAAAATGTAAAATAGCTTGCTGTCATTAACAGGTTCCAACTCCTCACTCAACCGTCAGTTCTTATGAATAGACATTTTGGTTCCTGTGTCCTGTTGTCTTCCAAGGTTGCAAAAAGAAAATGAAGGGAATTGTTTATGCATTTTGCTCAGGCTGCAATCTTGTTTGATACTTCCAAGAAAATAGTAATGTAAGATTTTATCGCTCAGTCACACAAAATTCCATTTCAAGCTGTCTTTGCAAATATAACGTACTCTGGACGACAAGTATGTCTTTGTTTCCTTCTTAGAAGTATATATAAGAAAAGCCTTTCTTACCATTATAGGATTATGGTGTTATACCAAAATATGTAACACAGAGAAATGAAGAAAGGGAGAGAGCTCAGAAAGAATACGAGACCAGTATCTTGGAGAATCTCAGGAAAAAAGCCATGAAACGAATAACTGATGAAGAAAGGGAAACTCTCCTGAAGGTGCATATTTTGATTTAGTGTAATTTGTAAAATCTATAAAGAGATTAAACAATGTAATACAAATCCTTATAAATAGTATACTAGATTTTAATTAGCTAGTTTTTCGCTAGGTGGAGCTATAGAATAGTTGTAAACTGAGCTGAATGGAGCTGATACAGCTAGTTCTAGTCCTGTTTTACAAGTTCAATTCCAGTAGATAGGAAGGGTGAAGATTAAGATATTTTTATGGGGGGAAAGGCATGGGACAAACTGATGGTCCAGGAAGTTAACTATGCAGCAAAAATACATGTGCATAAAGGCATGCAAGTTCAGCTGCTCAGAGTTCTGCATTTAGTTTGATTAAAAATATGTTCTATATTTTTAAAATACAGGAGTGCACTGAAATATTTTTTAATTTAAAAGGTTGGGTTCTTTTTTTCATTAACTCAGCATTTTCTATTAAATTTTTGAAAAATGATTGCTCCTTCATGGGCCAGATTAGTTATACAGTTATATTGTCAGGAGGAATTAGTGTCCCCAGGGTATATGGCTTCTACCCAGTGCTCAGCTGTAGACATATGGGAATTCCTCTCTTTTAAAATAAATGACATTGCTAGTGAACACATGTGCTCTCTCTGATTTGAAAGAATATGTGGCAATAGATGTTGGAGAATAAAATCAAGCCTCATGAACTTATAAAGGGGAATAATTTGTGCCAACATTTGTGGAACTCTGCATTACACATACTTTGGTTGGGAGAATAAAAGAGAATGTTGATAAATGCAGTACATACTTCTCACTGATCCAGCATGTGTAAGAATTCCTTATATAGAGTTAGATATTCAGTTTGTGATCTAGCCCATAGCAATAGTGGTCAGCATATTACATTGCTGTTAGAGGAGCTCTGAGGGAGATTTTTATAGAGGGAGTTATGATCTGATTTTGATCTCCCCACTCTGTAGGAACAGAGTAAATTGTGATGAGTGCATGCTCTCATGTGTTTAAAAATTCACATTTTTCAGTGATTTCCAAAGTAGTTTTTACTAACGTACACAAAGACCAGCTATTTAAAAGAAGCTATAAATGACTCTTCTATGAAAGTTTTGGAAGTACAGTATTTATTTTCATGACTGTGTATTCATAAACTATACCTGATGCCTTGTAGACTAGGAGATTCACTTAAGTAATATACAGCCTTGTATTGCAAAGAGAAGAGCATTGAAAAGAAGTACATAAATAGCCTTATTGCTCTAAGTTTCACATGTTGAAATAGGGTTTTTAAACTTATGTAGATATTTGTACGTGAGTACTGTTGGAATACCTTTATGGACAGCACTTAGATGCTTAACACGAATATGCAAAAAACACAAACTGCTGTACAATAAATACACTGCTTTGAATGTTAGTTCATGTTTAAAAGTGTTTTTCTTATTATTGGAAAGGAGAACTCTGTTAAATCAGTTCAGACCGTTCAGGCAGTGGACAAAATCAGACAAGTTTTTAAGTGAGTTCTGAAATAAAAGCAACAATCTTCAAAGCTAAATATGTATTAAGAATAATTCCTCTAAATTTAACTTCAGAATGTTAGTCAGTTAGCCAGTCTGGGAAAAGAGGTGCTTAATGACAATGGAGAAGAAGGATATGAGGTTGGAAATCGCAACATGCCATAAAATCAATGTGTCAGATAAATCTCATTTTAGTTATAGAGGAGAGTTGGAAACTGCAGTTCCCAGGAGTGTAACTTCAGTTCTCTTGGGGACTGAATGGTTCCTAAGATCTCCACTAAGGAAATAGAATTGAGAGCCAAAAAATGCTTTGGAAAAGTGGTTTTTCATTGCTAGCCCTACTGTATTATTTACCAATTGCTGTATGAGTCCTTTGTAGTAAGTGTGATTGATAAGTTCACTCGTAGTTCTCACAAGGACATTTGATGCAGTGAATAAACTCTACTAAATCCTCATATATGCATGTATAGGATGTGTAGATTTTGAATATCCTTTTGAGGAGATAAAGTAAGAACAATTGTTTAAGTAATTGTGAGGATATAAAGACATGTTTTACATTTAATTTTTCTACCACAGCCTGGTTCCATTCAGCATATGTTGGTAGATAAAAGTTTGTCTCTGCATGATTTTTTTTTTAAAGCAGGCCTTTAGTATTGGGTGTTCATACATGGAAGATACAGTTCACTTTACCTAGTAAGGTAATTCTTTGCATAGCAGCATTCAATAAAGCTAACAATTATTGAAATTATTGTTGATAGCACCAGTGACGGCTAGGGGTTTTAGTTCAAATGTTAAATAAGTTGCCCATAGATGTTATCATAAATGTAGATTAGGAAATGCAATTATTTAGAATTTTTGCAAAGTATTTCATTGAAGTTTGGTGTCCATGATCGGAGCAAAGTCTCAGTTATGGAAAGTGAAGCTGATGGTGAGATGAACTGAAACTGCCATTGAATTTTGGCTGAAGTTCCAAGTATTGGTACTATTTGTGATTACTTAAAAGTAGGTAACACCACTCTGTGATGTGGCGATACCTGTGGTAGACAGGTTGCTGTTTACAGGGAAGTGGTTTCTGTAGTGCAGTTTGTAAGATAATTCTTGTTGCATTTTCATGTATTTCCTTTTCATTTAATGGCACTAGGGGCTGAAAAAGAAGTGGGAGGAAGTGCATAGTGAATTTCAGAGTCTTCCGGTACAAGTGGACACCATTCCCAAGAAGATGAATAAAGAAAAGCTGGAAATACAGATGAAACAACTGGAGCATGACATAGATGCAATTGAGAAGCACAAAGTTATTTACATTGCAAATGAGTAAGGACTGTTTTCCAGATATTGTCTCTTTCCTCCTTCTTCTCTATCCATGCATCTCTGAGAAGCGCCCCTAAATTCTCAGAAGAAATTGACGCTACCAACTATTCAAAAGAAAACATTCAACTAATATAACTATGTAGCTTCTTATAAAAGTTGTTACATACAGCTCTCATCTGTACAATTCACAAAATGTTTTGAAATAAAATTAAATCCTTAGATTTTGAGTATAAAACCGTGAATTTAATCTATTATTTTTCATAATTTTTATTAACTCCTAAGATTTCCATGAACATCATACACAACACGTAAAAAATACTGTTTCATATGTTTGGAGCATTTCTTTTCTTGCATAGCCAAAACAAAGTGAAATAATTGGCTGCTGAAGAGATCTTGGTAAATACAACTCAGGGTGGGATGGCTTCTGGACTGGTCTCTAAAGATCTGTTGCACTTTACTTAAAAGTTTGAGTGATGGTATTTCTAAAAAGCTTGGCTTCTGCATAACATTTTGTGTAATAATTTTTTGTTACAAAACCTCAGTTTTTATAGTGGAAGCCTGTAATGATACAGACCTCATGCAAGACAGATACCACATGTAGCTTTCAGGGTGTGTTTATGTATAAATAATTCTTTAATACTATATTAAATCTACAACTAAAGTAGGAAAGTGTGGGTTTGATTTCTATTGCGTGTAATGTTACAATGAAAGCAATATACTAGCAAGTGAGTCAAAACCTAGGCAGAAATTATATCTCACACTACAATTCAATTATTTGCATAAGAAGAGAGAATTGTTTTTCTTTCCTACACTTAACCTTACTTTAAGCAAAAGGTTTTTCTGTATGGTATCAATCATTAGCACCAGCAGCTGTTGTGACATCATAGTATCTGACATAAGCAGAGGATGAAGTAAAAAATTTCAGATGAGCTATTAAAAGCCAATTTTTCACGTACATTAAGTTCCTTTCATGAATGTGTCAGGGAATGGCTTTGAAGACTCCACAGTGATTCTAGGCTATATTTCTTGTGCATCTTAAACTTGTCTATGACATGCACTGTGAAAGCATGGGTGAGCAGGAGTGTGTATTTTGTTCTCCCTAACTTATTGTTCAGCAATCATGTTTATGTTTGAGAGATATAAGCTGGAAGTAAGCTGTGGTTTTGCAAAGTATGAATTTCATTTACTGTTTACTCAACAGAATGACTTATACTGTATATTTTAACAAAACTACACCAATTACTGGCACTTAATAACATGTCACATTATCTTCCAGTGAAGTACAAGATGCCTTTCTTAAGAAATTCTATATAATCAAAGATGGCTCTTTCTTGTGGCTTAAAATAAGATCCTAGATTTGACTCCAGAACATCGTGCATTCCCACTGCCTCACTCTCAGCTTTTAGTTACTTGTAGACCATTTGCCTGAATTAGGTTAAGGATGTGGGTTGGGTTCTTCCATTTATCATCAGTAAACTTTATGGAAATGCAAAGTAGATGATGACTTATTCCAAAATTTGTGACAAGCAACTAAGCCACACTTGGAAACATTCATCGTCATGACTGTTTTAAAACTGGCAGAAGGATATTAGTATATTATGGGGAAGTTAGGAAGTGCATGGGAAGGGATGCAAAAGTATTCCTGCTTAACAGGAAAGACCAAAGCCAGTACACTTCTGTAGCTGAGTGGGCTTCAACAGTATTGTGGAATTTTTTTGCATAAAGCTTTAGAGGTAGCTCTGCTACCATGCAGGATACATGACTCTTGATACATGTGAATAGCTTCTGTCATCCTGTGAGGAGGTTATAACTCCTCACAGGATGTGTATTTTGATGTGTATTCCGTGTGACCTACCCACACTTATGATTATGGACCAAACATATTATAATGAAAACCATTGAAAATACACACAGAAGGAAATCATACTTACCCCTTAAATCTCTTTGGGAAGTATGATAAAATAAATCCACAGAATACAAAAAATGCAATTTACTTATATATTTATGTATTTATATGTTCAGGAAATGCCAATAATTGAAGGTGTAATGTTCATAAATCGACTCATAATTACCATCACTATAACTAAACCAAAAAAGTGAGTAAGCCAAATTATTCTGATAGACTTTTTTCTTCATAAAAAAATATCAAGTATTAAAAGAAACAAGTCTATCCACAGGCTAAAACGTAGCATTGCTAGTTGAAACGTTCTCTGAATTCACTAGTCAGTTCCTGATAAGCAATGAAATAATGAGAAAGAAAATAATCCAAATGCTTCCAGTACTTCATAATTACCAAACTGGTATTTTTAAACAGTCCTTATTAAATTGGATGATCATCAAAAGACATATGCTAAACAGGGTATGAATGATGGATCAGTCAGTAAGAACTATGCTGCCACAAACAGAAAATATTTCCTGTTGGAAGTTGTGCTTGACAAAACTGTGTATCTATTTTTTAAAAATAGCAACATGAAATTATGATAAATATCTCACTGGCTGTTCTTCAGAATGAAACTATTTATATCCAGGAAGGAAGGGATCAGATATGGCATCGTCACAAACACAGGGAGTTCCTGATTGTATGGCTCCGACAGAGCTGCCTCAAGCAAGCATCAGGTCTGACCAGAGCATATGGGCTCCATGTGGCTGGTCTCAAGCGCGGTGGTTTCTTGGGTTCTGCATGCATTCCTGGTGACCACGTCTGGGACAGTTCCTTAAGAATCTTCCTTGTAGAGGGGTAACCGCATATACCCCATGAAACAGTAAGGGCAAAATTCTGTGGGAGAAATAATAGGAGAAATTCCTCAGTGATTTCATTTTGCTTTATCTCTGAAGGTGGGTTTTATTGTAGGAGGGCATGTTCTGTCCTGTTGTGTATTTGTGTGAAAAGTCATCATCACAAACTGCTACTATGATGACTCTGCCACGCAGCTAAGACCTAGTCCTTTCACTGGCATACAATGTATCCAACAACTTCAGCCCTAATGAAGGCAGACATCTTTCAGATAAGAAAATTTCACTTATATGCAAATTAATGGCAGTCCTAGATAAATGCTAATCCTAGTCAACACTTTCATCCTCAGCTTTATGATGCTTATAATAATAATAATATAATTACAGGAGAGACAGGTGGCAAAGTCTATTATTAAGGTTGCCTGACATTTCCCATAGTTAAGGAAGCCAGATGCTGAGCCCTATAGCTGACTGGGGCTGTCCACCCCAGTAACTTAGAGGCATACTGAGCCTATGCGAAGTATCACTGGCCATTTCTCCCCATGAGTGGACATTTGAGGCAATGATGTGTACTTGACTGATTACAGGTTTGGGGTTTTTTTCATCCTGCCTCAATCTTCCTTCAGCTCCTTTTTGTTATGCTATGTTATGTAAATAAAATGTGAGTAAATTCAGGGTTTTCATCCTCCAGGCTAAGCAGTGACATTGTGGTAGGAATCCAAGGTGAGCTAAGCTTCTTGTTTGCATTTTTTTCTTTACTGTTTAAAGGGTGCTGAAGTAAATGTGGCTTCCGTTTCACCAAGTTATAAAAAACATCCTTATTTTTTTCCCAAACTGCACCTCCAACAAATGGTTGTAGATAAGCAGGCATAGCCAAATAGTAGACTGCATTCATGTCATCTGGCCTTGTTGATGCTACTGTGAGGATGAACTCCCGTTCAGTCACAGTACCAGCCTGTGTTGTTAATCCATTATTCCATGGCTGCCTCCACATTGACTCCACAGCATGGAGAAATTCACACAAACATGCAAACACTGGAGTAACTTTTGTCTTCAAATCCTTCCTCAAATATTCCTTGCAGTGGTGTCCACCAAAAATTTAACAACAGCCAAGCTGCTGCTGAGCTGAAATTAGGGTTTATCTCACCGACCTGTGCAGTTTTCTTGAACTCCCCCAGCAGTATAGCCAGTTTTTTCTTGTCTTAAGCTTAGATTGTAAGCTATCTGTCAGGGGGATCTTTTTTCTCTCTTTGCTTAGTGTCTGAGACAATAACATTTTTGTCTGTAAGTAGAGCTGCTACATGCTTACAATAATAATAATAATAATAAATATGATAATCTGGGGTTGAACTAAGATCATGCAATAAAGGGAACAGATTCAACTAGTTTACTAAAAGGATGTTTTCCAAGAACCACATATCATGTGTTTCAGCAACTGGAAAGTAGGAGTTGAAGGAAGAGAAATGAGATTTAAACCACTTAACTTATTCCCTGGAGCAGTATGATTTATTCATGTCTTTGTCATAGAATGTTTTTGAAATGCAATGGTAAGTGACCTGTGTTTTTCACTGGTAGGCATTGATACTGCATTTCTCATATTTGGGGTTCATGACTTCTGCAATTTGGGCCCGTATGTTTTAAATACAGGATTTCTGTGCCTAAAGTTCAAAGCTATGCTTCGAACCAGGACAGTGCTGTATAATAGTTTGAAAGCTATTGTCTCAAACTAGTCACTCGAAATTCATCAATGACTAAGTTACTCTTGCTGGGTGAAAGCTCCCATATGGAAAATTCAGATGACTCAATACTCTAATTCCCAAAGCTGCTATAAAGATAGACAAGCAGAACAGTTCCCATATTATTCCAGTGGCCCTATTAAAGCTGAAGAAACAGTGTAACAATTCTCTCTTCAGAGGAAAAAAAATCAACAGTATGCAACACGTGGCCCCAATCACTGTACAGTTAAGAAACAATCACATTTTGCTGTTTGCTCAGGAGGAATGGTCTGTCTTTTACACAAACAATACAATTAGCAAATGGTCTGGATCCAGGATTCCGGCACCCTTATAGAGTGGGTTATTTTGTGCGGAGCTCAGGGTTTGGCTGGCCATGAACATTTCACCTACCTAAGGTACAGGAGAACTTGCTGGACCAGATTCTGCTTTGCAACACGCTTCTTTCCCTGCACTGTTTATTCTAGGCAAATTGTGAAGTATACAAGATTACATCAGGGCTACTGGGGTATTTGGAAAAAACAGTCTTTAAACTGCTACTTGTTTGTCTGTTCAAAACACTCAGAATTCTTTTGTTTTGTAGATTTTTCCAATTTGCTGGAGTTTATTAGAAAACAAAAACAAAACTAAAAAAAAAGGGGGGGTGGACGAAGGCAAATGGACAATCTCTTTTAGAAACAAACTCTAACAGTTAAATTCATCACACTGGGTGTGACCCACTATATGGTTACAATTCCCTGGCTAGTCTTCATGGCTGTATGTGAAGAGTTTGTCATAGGATATGATGTGAGCAGCGTTTCTTTAAAATAATGCTTTACCAGTCAAACATCAATGCACCTCAATAGCTGGCTAGGGGAAATATTTGCATAGTATTATGAAAGAAATAAAGCTTATTCTAGTATTAAAGAATAAGAGGAAATTTTTGTTTGCATTTATTTCAGCTCTAAAGAACTCTATATTAGTAAGATGAACCTGAAAAGCAGGAAGAGAATCTTCAGGAGCCAGGAAACTGCAATATGAAGCTCTCACTGCTTTAGTCTGACACAGTGAGATTAACAACAAACAAAAATGTAGTTTTGTATTAAAGATGTTTATCATAGATGAAATAAGTCAAAGCCCAGAATTCTGTCAAGCAGTGCCTAACAATGATTTAAAAGTCACAAAAATTTAGAAACCACACGAACATCTTGAATGGCAGCTTTCAGCCATTTTCTTCATATCAAAGTTACTATAGTTAATTTTCAAAGTCTGAGTTGGGCTGTAGACTCAGAACAGGTTAACTGTGATAGCTAAATGGTCAAAGCTTCCCTTGAGGATCTTAGATGCTGCAACTGCTTTAAGGCTGAACTTTCAAAGTCCTCCAGGTGCTAGTTCTGCTGAAATTGAAGGTAGACAAAACCTAGATTCCATCCTGTAGTGCTACTCCATCACCTGCTGAATGTAGTACAGTAGCCACAAAGGGAAAGTACAGCATCTATGCTACTGCATGTTGTCAGAAGCTTCCTAGGCCTGCCTAATTGGACAGCTTTCTGTGAGGTGTCCCTAGGTACTTGCATGTAGGGGAATGATCTGAAACGCTGCTTTGTGTTCTCCCAGATGCCTGTAATGCTGTCTGGCAAATATGCTGTGCTGCACTCAGGATCTTCAGCAGCCACCCTTTGGGCTGGGTAACTGCCTCAGGTAATGTAAAAGAACTCAGAATTCTGTAATATATTCAAACTGGATATGAAAGCAATTTAAAATTGTTTTCAACATGCCCTAAAGTACTGTATATGCTAGACTTTTGGTTTTAATATTCTCTTCGGTGATTATTTTACCCAAAAATGTCTTTCTCTGCAACAACTGGGGAGAGATCCCTTACCTTGTAACCATTGAGAAATGCAGGTTTACGCTTGATAAGATTGTTTACAGTTCTGCTGTTCACATAACAGCTGCAAACAACAGGCATAAGCAGAATAAGAGCTCTTACTTCATCCCCTAATTGGCAAGCTTCTATCTAGGTAAGCCATACCTCTTGAAATATTCTGGATTTTTGTGTCTTCCTTGGCTATTTTTGGTGTTTACATATAAAACTGAGTTGTTAAATGTTTGTTATGACTTCTTGGAAGGAGAATACATACTGGAGTTGCAAAGGCGAACAGGTAACTCTATGATAATGTTTGTCTTGGGCTGCTTTCTTCATATATCCCTGCCCAAGGCTTCTATTTTCAACATTTCTTTACATTAGAGTTGTGAAAATGTAGATACTGCATATCCTGCTTTTACAAGTAACAGGGTAAGAGAGGAAAAGACGTGTTACTGAAATTGTGAAGTTCATTCTGTAAAGGCCCAAGGTACAATAATCACAAGGGATTTGCATATAAGTCTAAACTGCTTTGTTTCTCTGTGTGTCACTTCTTCCATCTGCTCCTTTATGTCTTTTGACTATGTGTCCAGACCTATCCAGACCTACTTGTTAGTATGATCTACCCTATTTTATTTGTTCTTTTCCTCTCTAATAATTTTCCATGGTTGTATATCTAAAAGCGCTTATTCTTTTCCTTCTATTTTTAGTTTATAAACAAACAGCTAAACAAAGATAATAGAAATGCTCTACAGAATGTTTACAGTCTTTCTCACAATTAAGGCCTCAACATCAAGTTTCAGATAATCATCTTTCGGCCTTAAAAAAAAAAAAAAAGGCTTTGAAAATCCACAGTAAATTCATACACTCTACACCAGTTCATACTGAAAAAAACAGTGTTACTAATTACCTAAATCCTTGGCAGCTTCATTTCCATCATGTACAAAGAACCTCATGAATTCTGGTTTCTATTAATTCTCTTGGTTTACAGAACAAGGGATTTGACTCATTTGAAAAAAAAAAAAAACCCTAAAAAAAAAAATATTACATTTTATGCCAATGAAAATATCTTACATGGAGAAGAGCAACTCTGTGGGTTGGACCAGTGGCTGCTGATAGCAGCACTACCCTTCAAATGTACCCCAGCTAAATATATCCAGTTTTTAATTTCCATACTCATATTTACTGTTATTAGCAAGACATGACACTTCATTTTACTTCTTAAATGAGTCCTAGGAAATTGTCAGAAGAGAAGAATACCAAAAGGAAGACTTGACAAAATGCAGTCATCCAATCTTGACGGGAAGAATAAGCATTTCCTGCTTAAGTTTTTCAGTACAATGCCAGAGGAATTTATTTTTTAGCATCTTATTCATGTTAATATTTTTTAAATTGTTAAGCTTCTGTCTGTGGTGTAGTTACAACAATCTCCTGTATTGCAGTGGTCTGATAAAGAAGGTAGTTTAAAAAAGACAGAAGATTGTAATAGTAACCCAACTAGTCCCAAAGTTAGAAGAAATCAGTACTCATACAGCAGTGGCAAAATTGATCTGAGTTTCTAGCTGTAATCCAAATAGCTTCAGAACTACAGAGTCCAGCTCTGTTTCTGCAACAGCAGTTTTATCTGTAACATGGTGGTAACCAAGTCAGAATGCATTGGGTCTAGAGTGAATGTGGGCTTTAGGAGGTGCTTTTCCCACCTCCAAGCAAGAAAAATCTTCAAATCTTGAAAACTGGTTGTGGGTACAAATCAGTAGCATTTAATCCCCAATTTTAGATGAAATATTCTACTTTCTTTCTCAGTAGTTGTATGAAATGTTCACATGCAATTGAAAGGCAAACATCTTTAGGGATTTTGCCCATTATGAAAATCTCCTATATATTTTATGAAAATATTTTTATTTACTTTATGTAGGTTTGTGCAAGTCTGTATATGCTGTTTATCAAATTCACTTTTTATTAAGTTTATTTTAAAGCACTATTAAAGGAACTGGGTTTTTTTCTCCAGTATAACTCCGTCTTCATATAGAGGCATCACTTCTGGGGCAGACATTCTGGAGTCAGCCAGTGTCACTTTGTAAACCTGGTCTTCTGTTCTTTCAGATATGTTGTCAATTGTAGCAATAGTTCATCTAAAAATAGTTCCTTAATCCACCAAAAAAGCAAACAAATCTGGCTTCATATAAGAAACAAAGCATTTACTCCAAGATGATTTTTAATTCCTTTAGTATTTAGCCAGATTTTAATTGGTGATTCATTTATAGAAGTTTTCTTAACACTAGATACCTAAGCTATTAATAGTCTATCAGTTCTAATGCAAGTGTATTAACAGGATACAACTAAAAGCCAGCCCATGTTGAACAACAAACTCCTGTTGTAGACAGACCCATAGTGTCCTCTGGATTCATCTGTTATGACTTGTGACCTACCTGTCTCAGTGATTATATTTTAGAAAAGTAGTGTACCAGCTTGAAATGTCTGCTTACTTGAATGGTAAAAGCCCCTCAGGAATCAGTAAGCATATTTCATTATACCCAAGTCTCCCCTAAAAGCAACTTCTTCTTCCTTTAATAATTTCCAGTGCAGGAATGGCAGAATTCTACCAGTTGTATACTTAACGGGTAAATACCAGAAATCATAACCAACTTTCACTTTTAAGAAAGTGAAAAGCCATAATTTGCCCTGGAGTGGACTGAGAGGCTGTTAGCATTTTACCCAGAAGCCATGTTGTGGTAGAGCAAGTCCAAATTTGAACTTCTTACATGGGAATGTAAAGGTAGACTATGATCAGAACAACCCAAGAGAAGAAAAAAGGTCCCGCGAGGCTGTTAAAGCTAAGTATTAATAATGATGTTAACAGAATTGGAAGGGGGAGAAGGAGAGGGGTAGAAGGCTGTGTGGACCCTGATCTGCATTCCTTCTGCTAGACCAACAGCATGAGCAACATGGCAATGGGCTGAAGGCTCTGGGAAGACACAGCTTCCTCCTGCACATACACAGGGTTGCTGAGGAAGGAGCATTCGCTCATAAATCAGCAAGGACGGAAAGCAAGATTAATGAACTATTGGAAGTTTGCTTTCTGGCATCCTTTTTTTCTCCATAGAGCATAAGCAAAAAACCTGTTAAAATGTCAGTTTAAAGCACACCAGCTTAATCTTCTCCACTAATTTACTCAACCCAGGCCTCCTATTTAGCTGTCCAAACCCTTCCACCACCCTGGCAGTCTGTCACTTCTCCAAGGCGGTAGCTTCTTCCACCTTGTACCCACCTCACCAAGGCTACCCGTGCCCTGTGCGGTGCTACCTCAACACCCATCCCATGACTCCACGTACACCTCAGTTTACAAGTTACAGCCCGTGTCTCCTCTCCTCTTTAGAGACCTTTACCGATCCAGCCTATCCTGTCACGGCTTAAGGAAAGCTACCGAGAGCCTGCCTGGCGAACCCCGGCTGCCGGCGGGCACACCGCAGGCTCCGCTCCCCAGAGACCTGGCCCCATACACAAAGCTACAGCCCCTCTCGCCCAGGGCCAGCTCCATCTGGTACCCCCAGAGCGGCGGGTGCCAGCATCCCCGACACCTCTTTGTGCCGCGGCCCGGCCCTAGCCCCAGCCGCTCTCCCCGCCGGCCCCGCCCCGCCGCAGCCCCTCGGCAGGGCGCAGGAAGATGGCCGGGGAAGGCGGGAGCGGCGAGGCGGCGCGGAGCGGCGGAGGCCGCGGCGTTGTGGTAAATGCGAAGCGTCGCCCGGCCCGCCCCGGCCGCTTGTCCTCTACAGTGCGCGATCCTCTCCCTGACCATCTCCCCCCTTCCCCGCCGTTCCTTCCCGCCCTCCGCCGCCATGCGCGTCCCTCAGAGCCGTACCCCACGGCTGTCGCTCCCCCCGGCGCTTTGTGCTTGACCCCCCGCGCGGGCCCGGACCTTCCCTTCCCTGCCGGGCCCCGGACCCCCTCCACTCCTTGCCTTGCCTTGCTTGGCTCCCACCCGAGGCCGCCCCCAGCCCCGCCTGTACCCTCACGGAGCCTGCTCCGGGCTCCCTCAACGGCACTCGGGCCGCGGCCCCTCACTGCGCTGCCTCACGGCGCAGCCCGCTGTCCCCAGCCCTGCGGGTCTGCCAGATGGGGACGATACCCGGTCCAGCCCGGCTCCCCGGACTACGAGTGGGCAGGCTGGCCGGCTCCCCAGGCTTCACCGCGCTCCTGGTTTCCACCATGAAAACACATCCCTGAATTACCCCGGGCGGTGGCGAAGGTGGCTGTGAGCTTCACCGGGCTGCTTGAGTAACTGAGGTCAGGATGCCCAGGGATGGCGCTGACCAAAACGCTTATAGGCCTTCGGGGCCCCATGAGCGCTGTAAAAGCACGCTGTCCGGCTGCCCCTTGTGCTTCTGTGGTGGGAAGAAGCCCGGAGTTTGGCAGTGCACTTTGAGTACCAGTGGGGCTAAATAAATTGTGCAAAAATTATGTAGAGACAGAACAAGGGGGAATGGCTTTAAGCTGAAAGAGGGTATCTTTAGGTTAGATGTGAGGAAGAAATTCTTTGCTATGGGAGTAGTGAGGCACTGGCGCAGGCTGCCCAGAAGCTGTGGCTGCCTTATCCCTGACAGTGTTCAGTGCCAGGTTGGACGAGGCTTTGAGCAACCTGGTCTAGTGGAAGGTGCCCTTTCCCATGGCAGGAGGGTTGGAACTACATTATATTTAAGGTCCTTTCCAACCCAAACCACTCTATGATTCTATAAAATGAATAAATATGCTCCTTATTCTGAGGGACAAAACAGATTCTCCTGTGAAGCAAACTCCATCACTGTCACCACCTTAGGAATGTTTGTATTTTATTATGGCATTGGGATTTTAACCGAGTTATAGAACTGCTACCCAGATCATGGAGCAGAGCTGGAGGTTCTATGTAGGCAGTGTTGCGTCCTGTCTATACCAGCCTTCACTCCATCCCCTGCCAAAGAAACCTGTTGCTGTGTGTTGGAGCTCTGACTGAAACCACTGTGCACCAACCACCTCTCCTGGCACCTGTGTAATGAATGACATCTTTTTAAGTGGGTGTCTGTGTTTAGCACCAAAGCAATGTGAGGATATTGCAAAGGAGGCTGTGAATTCTCATAACTATGTTCTGCTGTACTGATTTCTTCTGCTTACTATGCATAAATGTGTGCATGTGATCCTCAACCCCTCTCTCCCCCAATCAAAAGTAAGGCTTTTGCAGCATGATTTAAGTTTACAAAGCTAGACTTCGCTAGATGCTTGCTCCTTTGTTTAATACCAAAGCAGAATCTAGATCCTTGTTGCTTTGAAGTGAGTACTGTGCTGAGACCTCACAAAAAAACTAGCAATGTTCTTCCACAGGTGTTGAGTGTCTCCAGCCTCTCCCTTAATGCCTCAAAGGAGTGCTTTTGGGTATTGACATGTATTTGTATACCTTTTTGTCTATGCTCACATCAACTTCTGAAAGACCTGATGGAGAATTTCTGCTGGGCTGCTTGAACATACCAAGCCTGAACTTTAAAAACAGACCTTTCTTTCACTGTGGGGTTGTTTTTTACACATCTGTGTACCGATATATTCAGTGTGTATATTTATTTATCCAGTTGAATGCTGTCTTTATATTGAAACAATCACAAATATTTCCTTCAGATTTTCAAGGGCTAAAGCCAGAAGTAAAAAAAAAGTTGAATTTAAAATTTAATTTGAGTTGGCTATTTTTGGATACCAGGCTATTAAACTGAGGATAATCACACTTTTTTTTAATTCACAAGCAGAATACTCATAAAAATGTAGAGTTACATGAAAATTGTCCCATTGCGTAACAGTGTGAATAGCTTTAGGGTAGATGACAATTTCTCCTTAATGTTGGGAAGTGCCTTAAAAGAAAGAAGAATATGAAATAGGCTTATCGTATTAGAAAAATAATTAATTAGAAAGTATATGTGAATTTAATCTTATTGGTCAAATGCCAGTTAGCACTTGTAGCTGAGAACCTCTGTATTATTGCAAAGAGATGCAGTTTATGTTCTTTTATTCAGATAGGATAGATAGGAGAATCAAAATTTCATCCTGATCCTGTTTCCTAAAGGACTTACTGTAACCTAAGTGAAACGTGTTGGTTTGGATGAGTTCTGAAGTTTCCATCTAGTTTAATCTTCTGCATCACACTAAACACATGGAATTGGACCAGGATGCATTAGTAGCAGTATTGACAAGGGTTCTTAGTGAGTGTTTACAGTCCTTAGGCAATTTAAAACACTATCTGAAATTGTTTCCTTTTATGTTAAGATACTTTTGGACAAAACCCTGCCAGGCAGCTCATTGCTACAAAATGTTTAAAAAGTTTCAGCCACCCTTATACGCTGAAAATGAAGATGGGAAAATAGGCTTCTCAGGCTTTGTGCAGGTGGGTTTCTGGAGCAAGATTTGCCTCTTAATTAAAAACCTTGCCAAGGAGGATATTTATAATCTCATGTTTCTGTGGAAATGAAGAACATAACTAAGTAACTTTTTTCTTTTTTCTAGTTTCAAGGCTTGTGTAAGTCCAGTGATCTCTGAGCCATGCTTTTCATGGGGGAGTGTTCAGTGGTAGTTACCAACAAAAACCTCTTTTTGGGATAAAGAAGCAGTTGGGCAGAGTTAAGAAAACACAGCAGCTGAGGCATCTGTAGATGTCGGTGAATATGCAAAAAAAAACCCAAGCAAGCAAAAATGCATGAGGTAGAACAGTGTTTCTGTACACCATGAGGCAGGGCTATGCCGAAGTTCATGAAGACTAGATGTGGAGAAACAGCTGAACATTGAATACCTTGCGTTAGCTTTGAGTTTTTTTGAGACACGATTTATTGCGCTACCACATGAAATTGCAAACGGTTTAGTTTCAATGATGGGCCTTTAAAGGTTATATTTAGCAGACATGCCATTAAGATGTGCACTTTACAAAGACAAGTTTCTCACCATTTATCCCTCTACTCAAGGTTCATGTGGGCAAGCTTTAGAAAGAAGATGTAACTTGAGGAACGTGACTGTAAAAAAACCTATTAGGTGTTGCTTTTTGTTGCGAACCGATATCGAAGCAAAGCTTTGTAAAGATTCCAAGATACCTTGTGAGCCTGCAGGTCTCATCTTTCATAAGGAATTCTGAAAATTGTTGGTTTGCAGTTTGTTTAGTTCTTGTGCTGATGAGTTTGCATCTTCATAGCCTTCTGAAGCCTTTACCTGTCGGCTTATTTTTGACCTACTTAATCCCTATTGCCACTCAGTGCTCTGGGATCTCCTAATTGTTATATCCTAATACTTACAGAACTAAAGTATATTAAATCTGTAAAATATTTTTTTTTCTGTAAATGTATGGGTTTATAGGGTGGCTAATCATAAGTTGAGAGGTAGACATTTTGTAATCACTCATCTCTGATGACTTATGTAAATTAAGAACCTCATCTTTGGCAAGAAGTACAATCTTCCACTGATTTGTACAGATACCTTCCATGAACCACATAATTTATTCTCCCTGTCCTACATGCTGTTTCATCTGTAGAATATTTATTTGTTTATGTACAACTTTAAAGTACCTCTAAACCAGAAATGTGTGATTTTAAAGTAAGATTTTACAACTTTTAATCCCCCTGTCTGAATCTCACATTGGAGAACCCCTTCTTACTAGTAATCTTACATTTGCCTTTCAAACTTTAAATTAGTAAGAGACTTAGTCTTGCCCCTAGTTTAGTACTAAATACTTATTCTGTCTAGTTGTTTGTAATTTCAGGTGAAATTTCCCACATTCTGTGGGGGAAAAAAACTGTAGCATTTGATTTCTGAGGTATACTGAGAAGCAAAATAATTAACAGGAAAAGTGAAACAGTAAATTATGAGTGGAAGAGAGTGTGTCATATGATTAATTCAGCCAATAAACTGTACTAGAACAGCCAAAAGAGTGTACTAGAACACTGATTTTATATCAGTTACATATTGTCAAACACCATGAAGTATTCTTAACAGCATTGTTTGATATTTCAGATTTCAGACAATTGGCCTGGATACAGTCTGGATTTGTTCACTTATCCTCAGCACTACTATGGAGATCTGGAATATGTGCTCATACCACATGGCATTATTGTTGACAGGTATGTGTTGGTTGAATGTTACTAAATAAATTCTTTGATCAGTAGTATTACACTATTTTATAAAGCACCTCATCCACAGACTGTGTATATGATATTTATCCTGAAATATTGTATTAGCAATTATAAAAATACTTTATTTCATTTTTCAAAACAAAAAAATACTTGAAGATTAGGAAATACCAGACTTGTAATTTATTGCTTTTACAACTCCCTGTCTAATTTCTTTCACGGAATATCTGATTTGGGTATTAAATCAGACAAGTGCCACAAAAAGGCGAGTGATCATACAGTGAAATTGTCATTGGAATGTAAACTACAAGGGAGCTGAACTCAAGGTGAAAGAGCAAGTACAAAGCTTTGAATATAGTTACACTTGAAAGTCTCACTTGCACTCTAACCATCCTGTGTTTTTAATATGAAAAGGAGAAAACCCAACATTGAGTTATGTACAACTTTGGCAACTCCCTAGTACAACTCATTAACGCCGATTAACCGCACTATTGACTTCTGCCATTCAACACAACCAAAAAGTGTGTCAGGGACTATTTGGGTCCAGGTGCTAGGTCTGGAAGGTAGCAGTGGGAAGGCTTGACCAGCCCTCATTCCTTACCTTGTTCCATGTTCTCTCCCATGTAGGCATCTGGTGGTGCTTTGGTATTTGTGCTAGTCCAGCTCAGTGTTCATGCTCTCTAACAGTTTATGATGTGTTGTTAAAAATCTTATGAAAAAGTTGCAAAATAGAAATGGTAATTTTCAACAGTGTATTTATTGGGAATGTCTGAATGAAATTTCCTGGGACATTTTCAGCATGCAGCTTTCTGTCTACCACATTTAAACAGCCAGTTGCAAGTACTGAATTCATTGGAACTCCCTGAAAGAAGGTTGTAGACATCCATCATAAGGAAGAGTTAGGGCTGCTTTATTTTTAAAACACAAGCTTTCTTTCATTGCATTTTCAGTAACCATTGTGCTGAATTTTTCATCTCTTTTGGTTAGAGTCAACTGACTCTTAATTCCTCCTTTTAAAATAAATATGTTACAACTGAAGTTCTCATAGGGTTCAATATAAATTTGTTTGAAGTAAGCAACTCTCCAGTGGTGTTTTTGTACTCCAGCAGAATGAAGGCCACTGTTTTTTCTTACTCCAGAAGAACAGACTGATACTGTTCTAATGGAAAAGGACAAAGAACTGAATATATTGTGATCATGCAAAATTTTCATGTAGGAACAAGGTTCAGCACTTGAGAAAATTCTCTAGATTGGTAGCAATTAAATATAAGTTTAAAAAATGGTATGTCTTTTATTTAGAAATTGAAATTAGTACATTTTTGTCTACACTGGAGTTCATACTCTTAAAATGTGAAACGGTCTTTGGCAGTTTTGGAAATTTCAACTCATCAGACAATCTGACGAAGAGTATATATATAAAAAAATCACTAGAGAAATGTTTCTTTTTTATGGGAGGTTTCCCCTGTTATTTTCAGACTTGATAAGAGATGATAAAAGACTGGTTTACTAATCTTCAGTAAAGGAAGTGAAAGTCATTTATTAATCTTCATTCTTATATGAGTAAAAGGAATTACGTATAAGAGGTCAAACAAGATGATCTAATGATAGCTTATATTTTTTAAATCTAAAAAATGCTAATTACTGCTGTATGGAATTTACTTGAGCATTACAAGTACAAAAATGTGATAATGAAGTGACAGCTTTTGTTCATAACTAGTATATTCAATTTAGAGCTCATTCTTCTCTGGTAAATACACACATGTAGATTTTACTGAAGCTCAATGTATTTATGTAGTGTCAAGTGGCTAGAGAAAAAGTAAAACAAAAAAATGGAATCCTGAAAGATGTGGTATATATTACAGAATGTGTATCTTTTGGGTTCTGTCATCTGTCATGATGTGTTTGAAATGCAGAATTGTCAACGAGAAGACAGATATGGGAACCCTGCAGTTCCGGGTTCTCTGGGGCATAGCCTTGATTATTCTTGTGTGCCTGACCTCAGACAAGTCACTTAAGCTGTTTTCACTTTTCTCATTTGCTGTGTGACATAGTGATAATGTACACTTTTTATGAAATTTAAGTTTAACCAGTTTGATTCACATGCTTTGCATTTTGCATCCATCACTCTCTGCCTACTGTGAACTCGATCCAGACCAAGCCAAGACACTTAAACATACTGTCATTCAAGCCACATACATAGTGTTTCTTTGTAACCACATGGAAAGCATACCATGAGCTTAGAGAATCTGCATCTAATGTTATCCTTAATTTTTTTGCCCCAGGACAGAACGATTGGCCAAAGATATTATGCAAGACATTGGAGACAATGATATTGTGGTTCTCTGTGTCCTCAAAGGTGGCTACAAGTTCTGTGCTGACCTTGTGGAGCACATTAAAAATCTCAGCAGAAATTCAGAAAGGTTCATCTCTATGAAAGTCGATTTTGTTAGACTGAAAAGTTACCACGTAAGTCAACAACTCATTTATGTGGCTTTATGTAGATTCTGGTTGTATGTTCATAATAAATAGTAGACTTTTGTAAATGGAAAACCTATTTCCTCCCCCAAATTATAGAAAAATGTGAAAAATATTTTTGTTTGAAAAACCTGCAACGTTTTCTTTCAAAATATTTGACATGTCCCTTTATGCTTTATGGATGGTATGAATAAGGATATGAAGCATCCTCAAGCTGTATCTTTTTATTTAGTCTGTCTTCACTTTCAGACAGAAAAGTCAGAATCCCATCATGTAAAATGTTGGCATGTTGTTTGTTCTCAAAATCCTCAACCGTTCTGTCAAGTTAATTTGATGTTACTTCATTTTCCATCTTCACCCCCACATAGTTTGGCATAACTGCAAGGTAATAAATCTGTGTCTTATTCTAAATGTTTAATGCTAACTAAATGAAATGCTTTCATCTTCATACCATGCAGTTTATATAGTAGCAAAATACACCACCAGATGATGATAATGTTTTATAAGAAAATTAAATAAGCCATTGAACCAAATCCAGCGTTGAAGTAAGGATCAAGACTTCCTGTTATCTTGAGAGGAAATTATGCAATAATGATTCATTTGTTTCAGTGAGGCAATGGTAGTGTGATTACTGGCCTTTCTTTAGAATGTGTGATTACAATTTCTATTTGCGCAAGCTCTACATTTATAGTCTACCTTGTAGCATAGTGAGGGCACATTTCTAGAAGTTGTCCTAGAAATATCTGAGGAAGTACACTGAACAAATGGAGTGATAATACAGTTTCTCTCTGTGCACAATGAACTTGCTGAGTCCAGTTGTTCTCACAATAACTCTATGTCCTTTCCGCAGAGTTTGTTTGTTTATATGGTTAGTTGGTTGGCATTTTGCTCTGACCCCAGTAACCATAAACTTTTCCTAACTTTCACAAATCCGTCTGATCTTTTTCTATCATGGAAGAAAAGTGGATGAGAAACTATTGTAGCCATTTGGTTAGGATTTGGAACTGGGGCCTCTCTTTCAAGAATTAGTCAGGTCTAGGAAGGACATGTGCAATACTAATATTATACAATTTCTAGCTATTTGGCAGTATTACAGAACTAATAAATAAAATAAAAAACGATGTCTCACATAAAAGCACATGGAAATCATACAATCTTCTTTTTCTTTTTTTTTTTTTTTTTGTGTAACAATGACAGCATTTCAGTAATACTGACTGATGAATATTGGAATTACTTAAATGTTTTTTTATATTGTATTTGGCATATAGGTAATACACGTGCTTTTCCTATTGTGATATCTCTTACCCAGTACGAAGATAACCTGGTTCTAAAATTTCTTTTCTTCGTGACAGGTCAACTCTTATTATGCATACTATCCCATAACCAGTGAGTGGCAGGAGATGTGTACCATAAAAGTTTGGAAACTTTCACATCATTGCTTAGGAAATCAAATAAAAGCATGCTATTATCAAGCTGAAACTGCAATACAAATTTTGTTTTGCAAGGATATCATTATCAAGACTAAGTCCTAGGTATCACTATCAAGACTAAGTCCTAGATAGCTTCTAGTGGCTGTGCATATTTTGGATCTTAGCCTCATGTTTTAGTAGGAAGGTGGCACCTTCCCTAGAACTAGTGCTTGCATCTAGTTTTTAGAAAATAAATAATTTTTTTCTTATAAGTGCTTCCAAACAGGTCTCATGTGTTTAGAGCCTGAAACTGTGCTTGATGGAGTGCTTGGAACAGTGCTTGACACCTGCCTGGTCTTGAGAAGCTAAATGAAGCAGTCAATATAAATTTGAAATGACATTGATACTGGCAGATTTGTTCCATGAGATATGCATAAACGTAATGCTGACTAAAGTACCAGTACTGCTACCTGCCATCCTTTGTATTTTGAGTTATTGTTGTGTCCTATCCAGGTTTTAGAGAAAGTACCCTTGTCAACATAGTTGTGGTCAGAACACTTGAGGAACTTGCTGTTGTAGTTTGACTGACTCTATCCTAACCTTATATGAGACTCTCAAATCCCCCATGTCACTTTATTCTGTAATAACATACCTTTCACACTGTTTTACACTTTAATTAGAGGCAAATAACTACAGTCTTATAGGTAATACTTACACATGGAGTCTTGGACCATCACCAGTTCCACTTCTTATCTTCTCTTTGCCTTTTCTGTTCCATTTCCTGTTAAGACTTACTACTGCTCTCTCCTTTTATCCTTTTTTAATTTAATAGACTGCTCTTCTCGTATTATTTATCCTGCTTACTTTTACTAACTGTTCTCTGTTTCTCTCCTAAAGGGAGTCCTGCTGCTCTCAATATACTTCCTTCAGACATGTCTCCCTTCCCCCCTCCAGCTGTTTAAATCCAACAACTAATTTCAGCTCAAACTCATGGGATTTTCGAATTGTTTCATTCCAACTTCAATCCTGAAAGGTTAGTTGATTTTTAAAGGTTGCAATAGAAAGTGGGATTTCTTGGTTTAATTGTGTAGCAAAAATAAGTGGTAACTGTGACCCAAAGTCAGATCTTGGCATCAGTGAAAGTATATCTTAACTGCAAAGTATCAGTGGAAAATGTTGTACTTTGATGTCTGGCATACAGACGTGACTACAGAAAAGGAGATGGCAAATCTGACATGACTTTTTGTTTTTCGAACCTGTCATCATATTCCAGAATTTAGAACTGTAATTAGTATGTTAAGATCTGCTTTCATATTATGTAGCTGAAAGTTGGGCATGTAAATCGGTTTTTAGACTTCTTCATAAAAATTAATTTATTAAAAAAAAAAACATAATACATATAGATTCTTAGGACATTAATGAGGTGAGTGGTTGCTTGTACTTCTGTGGTCAGGATGGTTTTATCTGGCTTGAGAAGTCTGACTTACATGCATAAGCCTGGTCACACTTTCCTGTGTTTTATAAGTGGTGTCTTGTTTCATTATCTTAAACTGGCATGTCAGATTACTGAATGTAGTATACAGGTAATATGGGAAAACACCATTAGATTATTACTTTTAGAGGAAACAAAGTGGAATCCAACTTAGGAAAACATAGCCTAAAAATAATGTGGTTGTACTGTATATAATGTTTATATTCTACAGATATCAGTATTAGTTCCTAGACCTTCAATAGAATTTCTGCAGCTGCAACTGGAGGTGCAGCCCTGTCTGAAAGCATATTTTTGATTCCTCTAGAAACTGAACTGTATTTTTCCATTTCTTTAGATTGGGGTGGGGGTTTGGGGGTTTTGGGGGATTTGTTTGGTTTGGGTTTTTTTCCTTTTTTTCACTAGAATGCTAAAATGATTCAGTAGAGAAAGTTAAGTTTACACATGTGAACAGGAACTTACAGGCCCAGGTGTAGATTGAGAAAAAATTCAGTGTGCTTAATTGTAAACAACGTTTATATCAGTAAATCGAGAAATAGACAATTTACAAAGAAACACAATAACAGTTTGTAACTCAAGTTTTTAAGGCTTCTTAATCAGTAAGAATGGTAATAAAAATAACTGTGAAATGGGAAAGAATCATGACTGGAAGAAAGATGGATAGTTTTCCTCCATAAAATAGGATTTTTGGAGAATGCTGTTTCTTGTAAACTTACAGGTGATACAACGCACTTGTTCTCATTTTAATTTTGTGTATTTATGTGAGTTCAAAATAAGGAGACTGTTTAGGTGGGGATTTGATTAGAGGCTGTATGGTGATTTTACAGGCTTCTAGCACAGCAGGCAAGTTAAAAGAAAACACCATCATGAGAGTCAGAATATGTGATTTCAGAAATAAGCATATGGAAGTACCATATAGACTTAAAGGTAAGAGTCAGGAATAGATGAAGACAAAAATAAAGTCTAATGATGGAAATTTGAATGAGAAGCAGCAGCTCTCAGTTTTAAGAGGCAGAGAATAGAAAACATACACTTTTCTGAAACTCAAGAGTAGTGAGGCAGTAAGTATAGTGGGTAGACACGGAAGTACTAGAATAGTACTCACATGAAATATGATGCAGGTGTGGAAATCTGAATGTCAGGTTTTGGTAGAAGACAATGTATTCTGGAAACACTGACATAAGAGCTGATAGAATTTGGCAGTTAGCAACAGTGGAACTGACTGCAGAGTTCTGAGTTTAAAACTGGATTAATAAAATTTAATATATTCAATTTTCACTATACCAGAATTTTCTTGAGTGATTGCTCCTCCATCAGAGCTCTGATGTTGAAAAGAGTTGAGAGTTTCAGGTTGATAGAAGAATTCAAAATTATTTTCAGAAACATGCTGGGTTGAATTCAAGGATGAAAAGTGATGGAGGAAGAAGTTAGGCTTGGGAATGTCATATAAGGAGAATATGACACCAACAGGAGAGGTAAGAAACAGGGATCCAGAAATTCTTTAGTATGTTTGGGATATTGATACCTTTAGCAGATTAAAGAACTAATAAGGAAGAATACAGAAGGAAGTACAACAAAGAAAGCAGGAACATATTTTACTAGGGTGTTTACAAATTAAGGGGTAGGACTAGATAAGAAAGAATGTTTGAGGATAAACCTCAAAGAGTGAACAGAAGGATAAAAGGACGTCGATATCATGAAGAGAAGGGCTGAATGTGGTGGTTTAGTAAAAAAAACGTAGCGTAAGAAGCATAGCTGAAGAATGTTCACAAGCAATAATTACAGTTTCTCTTTGTTCAGTTTTGAAGAGACAGTCTAGGACATGCTGATAAAGGTAAAGGTTGAAATAGAGACAGAAGAGTATGTTCTGGCTCATCAAATCTACTCCCCTAGTAATAGATGCAACAGTATCGCCTAATCCTGTTGAATGGGTGTGACAAACATGATCTTTAAACCACAGTTCAATTTTGAAATTAAGTTGGAAAAAAAACAAAAAACAAAAAAAAAAAACACAAACCACAACCACACAAAAAAAAATGTGAATTAAAACTTCTCTAGTGGACAGATAATGGAAACTAAAAATTGAAAGACTCATGCTAAGAGTTGTTGAAACTGGTGGCAGGGGCTGGGGGAGGAAAGGAAAGCACACCCCAGTGTGCTTCCTACATGCATTGCAGAATCTACTGTTAATGCGAAACATTTATTATTCCCATATCATTTTCCATAGATGGCTATTTAATTTTCTTAATTACTATAAGTATGTTAGTGAACCTAATGTTTTGGGGAAAGGCAAGTGAATCTTGGTGACATAGCTGCTTTTTTTTTTTTTTTTTACCACTGAAAACCATGGAAAGCTAAACTAGTAGTGAGACTGATACTTTTGCTCAAGACTTTTGTGATTTCTTGGGTTATTCCTGTGTGGACTAAATTGACAAGACCAGTCACCTCTGAAATTTTATTTTGAAATAACACTGTTATAATAAATGCTGTTATTCTTAGTAGCTTGGAGATACTACCTGGAGTACGGCATCCAACTCTGGAGTTGTCAGCATAAGAAAGACATGGACCTGTTTCAGTCAGTCCAGAAGAGGGCCACAGAAATGATCAGAGGGTTGGAATACCTCTCCTGTGGAAAGGCTGAGACAGTTGGGGTTGTTCAACCTAGAGAAGATAAGACTCCAAAGAGACTTCATTGTGGCCTTTCTATACTTAAAAGGGGCTTATAAGATGGGGACAGAGTTTTTACCAGGGCTTGTAGTGATTGGACAAGGAGTAATGGTTTTAAACTGAAAGAAGGGAAATTTAGAATAGACATAAGGAAGAAATGTTTTACAATGCAGATGGTGAAACACTGGCACAGGTTGCCCAGAGAGGTGGTAGTGCCCTGTCCCTAGAAACATTCAAGGTCAGGTTGGAAGGGACTCTGAGCAACCTGATGTAGTTCTGCTCAATGCAGGGGGGGGTTAGACTAGATGACCTTTAAAGGTCCCTTCTAACTCAAATTATTCTATGATTCTATGAAATTGTGCAATGCACTTCTGAAAGAGGTTAGTAGATGAATTGCTGGTAATAAGATTATATCATAGTTGTTAATTCCATCTTGATCACAGACCATTACAGAATATTGATCTGTTTTCCACATAGTATCTGCATTATGGATTTTAGATGTGTATTTTTCATTTTCTGATGTCAAGAAGGCATTGTTGAAAATCATCCTGAAAGAAATATGAATGAACTTCTAAGGAATGTTGATTGCTAGTCACTTGGAGGAAACCTATGGAGAATTATGTGGATTGAGTCAATTAATGTAATTCTTTAAAATTAGTACATTATTTATGGTTTTCAGGACATAACTAATAAAAAAGTGACCTCTGAATTGTAATCCATGCACAATGATTGCATTGATGTCTGTTCACAAGCAAATCCATTGATACAATCTGTTTCCTCTTCAGCCTCCAGTTGTTTGAAATATATTTACAACTGTTAGTTATTAATCTTCGCATAAACAGGACCATTAGTGCTGCAAAATTCTGAAAACAAGTAACAAAACAAGCATTGTTTAGTAGAAATCTGCATGGTTTTGCTGTATGAAGCCATGTCAGTAAACAGTTTGGCTAATTCTCTCTACTGTAGGAGTAAGGAAACAGAGGGATTTTATAATGAGTAAGTTGAAAGCCAGTTGGTAAATATAGTAAAATAATTTATTTTTCTGCCATGTAGCTTTATTTCTCATACACCATTACTGAATACCTACATCTTAAAAAAAAACAAACCACAACAGCATGAAACATCAGACTGTGATCAGGGTAGAGAACAGTGTAAAATGTACATTCCTGCTTTGCATAATTATCTGTTCTTTTTCAGTAGAAGTTCCCTCTAAGGAGCTTGCATGTCTAAGGTCAATGTGAACTTTACATCTGAAAACAGTATGTTCTAACCCTGACCCAAAAAGCAAGTAACTTCAAAATTATTTTATTCATTTAACAACATGAAAGAAACAACTGTGTTGCTTGCAGGTAATGATTCATATCTATACCCAGACTCTACAGCAGTGTCTGCAATGATTGCTTATCTGTATGCCTGTGTGTCTTGAAAACACAATTTATGATCTCCTGAGAAAAATGTATGTCCTGAGATGAAAGAGAATCCACATTTGCTTTTGTACTTCACACATTTTCTTTTGGGCAGGTTGTGAGTTCCCTTTATTTTGCTCCATGTACACAGTGCAGCTGTGACCATGTCATGTCTTCTAGATACTGAGTAGCCATGAAAGAACTACAGATTGGAGACTATCTGGTAGAATGAATCCCTATCAACTTTGAGGCCGAATTCTGCAATAATTTCACAGGATTAAACTCCAAATGATCTGCGAATTATCAATTTGACATGCAAATAAATATCTTTGGTGTAGGCAAAATACAGCTTGTTTATTTAATTTAGAGAGAGGTTGTGTGTGTAGTAGGTGTTTCAAAACTTAAATATGCTCTTTAAGCTTTTTCAGATACATGGTTTGTAGTTAGCACTGTAGACAGTGAACATCTGTACAGAGAATTTTGCAGCATGATATACATTTTGAAGCTAATGTGCCACAAAAATAGGTTAGTCACAGAAGCTGCCAGTGTCAAGGATATAGACGTTAAAGTGACCTTAGTGCTCTTCTGAGAAATATCTTCTAGTGTTTGTAGGCAGTGCTGCCAAACAGATATCTTAAGGGCAAGCTAAAGATGTGGGACTAGAAATGTACTACTCGAATTGCAAAACGAATTTTATCTCTGTGTACTTTTCCATGACTGTGAGTGGATGAAATAGCGTTTGCATCCTGATATAGTAGTACCTTTTTGAGTGAAAGCTCCGTGAAATGCTCATACCTGCTAAAATGAGTAAAGGGTTCTTTATAGTTGCAAGTCGTAAGCAGGCACTCATGCTGTTTCTGTATTTCCGATGCGTCAGTTATTTACTGAAGCTTAATAAGGCCTGAGATGATTAAAAAGGTGAGGGCATTGGAAGCAGATCGTATTTTGTGTGGACAGACTGTTTGGAGATGCTACAATTGTGTGCAAATGTTCATTTTCCAAGTGTTAAGACTTTTTTAAAAATAGGATATTTTTCATGAAAGAAACAAAAAAACACTTATACAGGCAGCAGCATCTTACTGCAAAATGTCAGCCTTAGAGACACTAAAGCTTTTCAGAGAAATAGTTGAAAATGTGTCAGTAGAGGAAGTTGTCCCAAAAGCTTATTCTTGCAACTAGATGATGACTTTTTTAAAGACATTTACAAAACTGTAATGAGAAGAACAGCAGTCTCATTGGTTAAATTGTGGCTGGTGTTATTAAATATTAACAGCACCATTCAGGCAACTGTAGAATAAACTATCCTGCAAGATTCATCTGAACATCAGGTACAGATATTTGGGAATTGGGTCTCTTATTGTATCTGCACTGGCTGAAACAATGACAGTCTCCAGTTCATTCCTTAGCAACTGCAGTGCCCTCTGGCCAGTCACACTGGCCAGCTCAGATGCTTCTGAGCATATCCTAACCTGTCTCAGCCCAGATGAGACCAGTTAGGAGAGATTTTCTATTTCAATAACTCCAGCTTGATGTATTCATTCTCAGTGACCCAGATGCACACATGCATCTCAGCTTGCCAGTAGCCCCTGCCAGGGCAGTAACTTCTTTAGTTAGCACAGCTCTTGCTGGAAAAAGAAGTCTGCTTATAGTCCAGGGATCCTTGTTTACCAAGTGTGCAAGCTTCAGACTCCCCACTTCTTTATCTGAGAGGTGCTGCTCAGAGATATCAGAGGGAGCATGGATATTTCAAATCTTTATTATTTTTTTGTGAACTAACCTACTTTTCATGACGTTCTAAGGCAAAATGAAGAATGCTGCACTAAATGTAATAATATGTGACCTTAAAATTGTGTCATGAAACTTCTCAGGTCTTGAGACAGATGCTTTCCTTTCTAGGCATCTACAGCTTCCATTTGATGTGATGGCAGAGTTGTGAGATATCAGAGTTTAAATTCATCACTTGCTCAAGGCTGTCTTGAGTGTGAGAAAGAAGGTGTTTCTAATTTAAGTTGTTTTAGTTAAAACACACAGTATTTTCCTGTTGGACACTGCCTGGGGGCTTGGAGTGTTACTAATAATACAAGTAGGTGTTAATCTGTGGGCATAGTTCAGGAAAGGTCATAATAAGCTGATCATACAGTCAGTTTATCAAGTTTATCTGTAATGTAAAACTTACTCAGGGAGGGATGATCTATGTAACTGTATGCATCAGATAACACACCTACACACCACTTAAATATGTTAGCACCATCTGAATTCTTAGTGATTTTTTGTAAGTATGAGTAAGTGTTTCAGTGACTCACATATAAAAGATTTGGGGGAACCAAACAGCTTAGCCGGGGGAGAACTGAGTAGGAAGCAGCCTGTTTGCCATGGGGACAGAATGAGAACAGATGTGGCAATGAAGGTAGACTGGTACTGAACTCTGCTGCGGCTCGCCAGCAGTATCAAAATATTGGTTTAAGGCATTTATGGGGCATATTAAAGCATGTAATTACTTGCCTTTCAAAATACTTTTCATTTTTATCTGTTCCCTGCTTAGGTATTACCTTCCTTTATACTGATTTATGATTTTTAGCTGTGGAATTCCTTTCTCTAACCAAAAACATTTTATGGTTTTGCTGTGTTATGGGTTGGTACCCTGTTATTCTGGACTTCAGATCTAATGCAAACTCCACAAGAGGTATTTTCTAATCTTTCTGGAGAAATTTGTCTCCCCAAGGGTTGCATTTTTCTAACAAGCTGTAATGTTTTCTTTTGAAAAATGTTTTCCAATTTGAAATAAATGTTTCAGATTACAGTATGTTGCAGAGGGTACAGCTACTATGGAAAAATGGAGTGTTAGAGATCTGAAGTTCCTTTTTTTTTTTTTTTATATGGGGGGGCTGTTTGTTGGGTTGTTTTGTGGTTTTTTGTGGGTTTTTTTTTTCATTTGTGAGTTTAAATCTGTGTCATTTTCAAGCAATCCAGGTTTCTGGAACATCTTAGCATTTGAGACCATGGATGTTTTTAAAATTGGTCAGTTTCAGAACAGATTCAAAGCATCTAGTGATTTCATTAAAAGCCTTCAAGAGGTCATCTCTTCAAAGAATTCAATTCTTAAGTTCCCCTGGATACAGTATTTGTTGTAAAACAGTGGCTTGTTACAAAGTCTAAAAAACGGAAGTTTGGTCTCAGTATTTTGTTTCATATTCCACCAAAAATACAGCAAACTACTACTAAATTATAACATTTGCAGCAATACTGTATGTCATCGTTAGGAGAGACTGTAGTCTGTGTTTTCAAGTCTGCTTCCCAGAGTTTTACAGTGACTAAGGAGATAGGCTCTTACGTATCAGAAAGGCCCAGAACATAATGTTTGTAAATCCTGTTGCACAAATAAGATCTGACGAATTTAAAAGTACCATGATATGTTTATGCATTGGAAAAAATATCACCTTGATTACTTATTTGGGTGCTAATAATACCATTTAGCATGTGTTTTTTTTTATATTGAGATCTGAAATGGTGCAAAATTAATTAAAAAAAGATGGAGGGTTTTAATTTTCCCAAGGAATTCTATGACTCTGTTTAACTGGCATCTTAACTGCTGTTTCTGAAAACAGATCATAGCATGTGCGATGTTCATGCAGTGCCACACCCCAGGGGTGCTGTAAGGCATAAACCAAAAAGGTTACTTTAAAGGAATACAGCAGTAACAAGAAGTACTCCTATTGCAGAGCTTATCTGTGAGATGAATACTAAATCATTTTCCCTCCTCATTTGCTAAACAGAGGTTAGAATATTTAAACAGAGAAGAATAAAATAACCTTGCAAGAAAACTCAGAAGGGTACATGTGTTGTCGAAAGTTTCCTACTTGTCATTAGCCAAGGGACTAATCATAGTAGTATGAAAGAGAGCGCTACTGAGCTGTGAGTCAGCGATACACTAGAATCCAGATTGCTAGAAGGGACTAAGCATTTGAGGTTTATATCAGTCTCATCTTTTGTGAATTTGCTTACACCTACCTATCTGTTTTCTCAGCCTGTGGCTATTTGACAAATTTGAAGATTCTTCTCCTACCTTCCTTTTATCACCAGATCCTGGGAACTGCTGATAGTGAGCGTCAGTTTAATATGGATCTACAGATTTCACTGTATGACATTTCACAATGTGCATTTACTTTTGTTTGCTACTTTACAATACAATTTAAAAAATGGGGTAAGATGGTACATACAGATCTAGTAGTGTTCCGGCTAACGTGCTGAGACCTTCTGTCAGTGCTTCTAGTTCCGCTGGCGTAATGTTCATGCGTTTAATTCTAAACAATACTTGAGTAAAAGACAGATACTTCAGTTAATGTGGACTTGAACTCAAATTAACCTTTTCCTAGCTGAGTCCAGGAGAACTGGCCACAGCATGCTTGATGTCCTGTCTGCCATAGCAGAGAAACAGAAAGAAGATTTTCCCTGCTCTCTTTAGCTTATGATGGTCTTCTGAGAGCTGAGGAAGAAAAGAAACCCAAGTCTCCTATTCCAAGTGTATGGGCTTATATTACATTACTACTGCAAAAGGTGGGCACTCATAGTAATGCCTCCTGGCAGTCCAGAATGAGTACCTGAGTAAGAGACTATGGCAGTTCTGGAGAGTACACTTTACAAATTTGTTCTTTTGCCCCTAAGTTTTAACTTTTATTTGCCTCCCATTTCTGGAGACAAGTATGTGGTCTGAACCTCACCTCACGTGACTGAACAGCACTACAAAACTGTGAGTACCTTTTCTCATCCTGGAACATACTCAGGTCTCATTGCTATGTTTTAAATACTATTTTACAGAATAAAAAAGACGTTAAGAGTACAAGGAAGCCTCAGTTTACACTCTGTGGAAACTAACCCAAGTTTTGAGGATATATTTTTTTGTGATTTATACATGATTTAAAACATTCTCTATCACATGTTTTTTATTTCAGTTCTTGCTGATCTTTTTACGTGTACGGGCACTATTTGTGCCATATGGTTATATGTGGTGCTGCAATCTTGCTGCCTCATCCTTAAACAAAATAACCTGTTGAACCAATACCAAGCAAATACATAAAACATAATTGCTAAACCAGAAAGGAAAGGATGGAATAATTTATTGTCTATAATCCTTATTAACCAACTTAACTGGTCTAAATTCTGCTTTGATTTACAACAGTTTGGGCCTTTTCCTGTAGAGTTACTTCATGTTTCTGCTGATGAAACTGGAATCATTCTCTGTTTAGAGCTTTTAAGGGAAGTTTTACCATCAGTAAAATTCCAGATCATGTAAGCAGTCATGGGTTTAGAAAATTTTCTTTATTTGAAAATATTTGAAATGTCTTTATTCTGTGTATCTACAGAACTTATTAATAGGTGGAAAGACAGTGTTGAACATGTACTTCAGCAAAATAAAAGATTGTAAAGCATTTACAGCTTGTAATAGTTGCCCCTCGCAAATACATCCTTAGTTGCAGTTATAATCTATATTAACCTGTTTTAACTGTGCTAACATTGCATTGAGTTCACCTTTGTTGATGTTGGAGAGTACACATGAGAGATCAGTTCCAGATACTTTGGGAAGGGAAGAGCTTCAGTTGCAGTTTATACTTCAGTAGATACCAGAGAATCTCCATGGAAGCAACTCCTATAGGAGATGAATTTTCTAGCATCTATTTCAAGATACTTTACCTTCTTTGGATTAAGTACAGAGAGGGCATGCAGGAGTCCCAGCACACAAAAAAATCAGTGAATGTGTGAACAGATAATTCTAAACAATTCAATCTATTAAGTTTAATAACTTACCGTTGCCCTGAGAGGTAGCTGAATGCTCTGCCTTGCCTTTACAGCAGTGAAGAAACACAGGTGTTACCAGAGGTCAGCTGATAAGGAGTACCTTGCTGTCAGGAAGTTTGCTGTTTGTCTTTCTCTGTCCAAAGCCAATTTCCTCATTGTAGAACTTTGGCCTTCCCTGGAACTGGATAGACTAGCCTGAATTTGAAGCACTTCCAAACCTGTGTGATGGAGCTTTTAGTTAAGGAATAACAACAAATAAGAAAAAGATTAAAAACTTAAAGGTATCTTCAAATGATGTTGTAGTTCTAACCATAGAGAAGTAAAGTATCTTACACTTGTAGTAGCAAGAGCTCTAATAGACATACCTACACCAGTTTAAAATTTACTGTAGCAGGTTATCCTGGCAATAGCAGTAAGGCAGATCTCAGTGCAGCAGTTAGTGGTGAGGTTACCAAGCAGCTCAGGAAGGCAGCTTTAAAGCTAACAGAGGTTCAAAAAACCATCAGTCCTTCAGTGCAAATGTACCTTTTCTTTCCCTGTGGGACAGGTGAAGTTCTGACAGTGGGTATATGATGTGTTTTATTTCCAGTTGGTTCAGCACTGTTGGCTTGTTTGCAAGGTGTTCAAAGCACCTCTTACAAATATATCAGTGACCCCGCACTGGATTATTTTGAATATGGGTGTGCCCTGGAGGGTGCAGTCTGCCCTTTGGTATACATTTGATTCTGGGAAGGGAAGGCATGCTTTCCAGTCTTCACTGGGAAGCGATTCATGTTATTCTCATTCCTTTGCACAAGTCTCCAGCCTAACAGTACTTAACTAGTCATCCACTGAATGTTGCCACTTAAGCCTGGAGAGTCCTGGTTGCCTGCCAGTGAAATCACGACAGTCCTTGTTCTGACCTACACTCTTGAGGTTCTTTGTTCTTAGCTGTTGCTCTTTAGAGAAAAATACAAAATGGTGGCAGTTCAAGTGGATGTTGCTTGTAAGTGCATTATATATACTACCACTCCACCAATGTTCTTATTACTGCTGCTGCTGCTGAACTAATTTCATAGCCTATACTTTATATATCTATTTGGCTTTACCTAGAAGTCAGAATACATTAACAGATTATGTAGATGCCATACGGACAATTCCCCTGACCAACATACTCATATATTGAGTACTTCTCAGGAGGCAGGGTACAAAGCAATTAAGTTTCATACCAGAGTGTCAGCATCCAAACTGGAACATCAAAATTTTCATTTTAATTACTATCTTCCTGACTGAGATGGTAAAGCAGGGTTATAGAATCATAGAGCGGTTTGGGTTGGAAGGCACCTAAAAGATCATCTAGTTCCACCCCCCCTGCCATGGGCAGGAGCACCTTAAACCATCCAACCTGGTCATGTAACAAAAGATATCATAACTATTGAACAGTATATAATTTAAAGCAGAAGTCTTTATGATTGCAGATACATCTATCTGAACTCTGTCAAGACCTGCAGTTAATTCTTGCAATGCTATTTTTGAAGTGCAGAAAGCTTGGTTAAATTATGGATGAGTTTGCTGCGTCTAAGTCACATAGAAGTAATAATTTCCTGTTTTGAAGTGAGAGATATTGCTGCTGTGGTTTCATTTTTGAACGATATTACCTGGAAAGTAATTTCTTGCTGTGTCTGCTCTGTTTTCATCTGAGCATTATCTTTTTCCTTCACTGAAAAACATACCTGTAGTTAATTTGTATGCCAGAGTGTACACTGCTGCTTGGGTTTTCTGTCAGTTTCACTTACTGTTGCAGCAGTGTATGGTAGCCATTTCTCTGAAAATACACACCCATTTCATAACTCAGTTGTGTCCATGTGATGGTTCAAAGTCTCAGCTTTTCTTTACTGTATGAAGTACCAGGAATTATGTTCAAATCCTTAGCATTCATTAACATGGTAAATATCTTCTCCCCTTTGGCTTTAATGCCATCCACCTTGTTCCCTTATTGCCATTCAAAATGTAGCTGCTCAAATCACCTTTAAAGTTACTGAAAGGGTAGCAACTACTCAGTTGGTAGTCTTCCTCCAGTATCAAATATAAATTATTGTTTAATTGAGGTTTGTTGAGACTCCATTCTTCATGATTATGAACACCACACCATGAAATTCAATTATTTTTATTGTTCAGTGGGTAAACCCTATAGGTAAATTTATATTTCTGCTCCAAGAAGGTTAGAGTTTAGAGCCCTATTAATCATCCAGTGTAATGTTTTTGTAGAAAATCTGCAAAGACTGGTTTCTATTATTTTACTTTTTTTTTTTTTTGGTGACACAAGTTGGAAGAAATATTAGAGTGGTTGTATCTTTCGAAATCTCTCCTCAATTATATTTCACCTAGATTAAAATGAATCCTGTGGGTAAACATGGAAGCAAATCATCCTGGAGTGGTACCAAAGAGAATTGTGTTAAATGTTTGTGTGAGACAGAGCCTGAGTGGATAGTTCAGGATATTGCTTCTTTATGTGCCTGTGGTAAATGCAATTGAAAGTAACCTCTTTCTCAGTGCTTAGTGACGTTTTTAGGAAGAAAATATTGATTTCATCTCTTAAGCTGGGATTTATCTCATCTAACTTCAGATTTCTCACAGTTAGATGTGTAGATGTAAGTTATTTGCTGTAGATTTCTGATATGGTGAAGTAGGTGATTTACGTGATCTATCTTGCATTCTCCATTGATTATGAAGGGAGCCCAGGATGCACAGATTTAGATGTCTTAATTTTCAGGTACCTAAATTAGGAGCAGAGTAATCCTGCCTTTAATGAAGCTGTTTCAAAGTCATGGGTCACCCTATGTGAATAGAAGCAGCAAAGATCATGTGCAGTTAATGACAGTCTTAATGGAGAATAAAAAGGTGAGGCCAGAATGAATGTGGAGGTTGAACTCTGCTCTGCTTTAGTGGACATGTTGCACAAAACCTGTTGGTGAAATTGTGTTTGTCTGCTGCTTTTCAAACTGCCAATTGTGGGTAGAAGTCAGAAACCTTGCAGGCAGTAATCCTGACCTAACCATTTCGCTTAGCCATTAGGAAAGGATAAGGGAAGCCTTGGAGATGCTCTATATTTGACAGTTTGAGGTTCAGAGGGACAACTGAAAGTGATAGTCTGTCAGTCACTTCTTGGTCAAAACCTTCCTGGAAAACTCAGTTATAGGAGATGGGATGATGGTGCGAAGAGAGAGAGCTGCCCTCACAGGAATCCTCAGGTTGACACACCTGCTGATACAGGGGTAGAAAGCAAAGTAGAAGAGGCCTGATGGTCACATCCTTTTTTGTTAAGAGTTTCCACAATGATTTTTGGGAGAAAAAGGCAATCATGCTTTTTTCAAAGAAATTCCACATGAACTCTGCAGACTATAGTAACTAGATGTGTGACAATGACTTGGTGTCCGTATTTCATAATTTAGTTACGCGTTCAGTTTCTTGTGTTAGAGCTACTTTTTTTTGGCCATGATTAAAGAATCTTTGTTTCCCTGAACCCAGTATTAGTGTAGCCCAGATTCTATTTCTTTAGAAGAGTAACAGATGTTCACAGTTTGGTGCAATTTTCAGATGAGCAGTGCTGTATATAATAAATTTTCCTGAGACCACCCAACTCATTTCACTTATAACTTGAACTATGTCCAAGTGCTGATCTCAGGAGATGCAAAAAAGATGTAATAATCCTGTGCCCCACCCGGTTAAAAAGACATTACTTAGTATAGATGGAATTTAAATATCTATATTTCCAATCAACATAGAAAGTAAAAGTTTTATCTTGCATGTCATGAAAAAGGGAGGTTGAAATAGGAACATTCTTGCTTTCATTCATCAAGTATTCATCAGATCTGAAGATGTATATTGACAAGGTCTGAATGAAATAAAATTATAATACTAATGAACAGGTGAAAAAGCATAACAGCAAGTTAAAACAATTGAGATTTATCCTGGAAAATGCAGATTTATTAAACACAGGGAAAAAAAAACAGTATTAAATATAGCTTGGAATGCGGTGTAGGGGTGCAGCACAATGCATCATGTCTTGTTAGAAACAGCTGCAATAACTTTTGTGCTGCATTAACCAAAACAGTGTGATTTTGGTATGTCTCTATATGGGACATTATATTTAGTGTCAAGCATTTAAGCACAAAATTTGTATTGATAGGGTTTAAGAATTAGATAGAGTTAGAAAGCAAGTACTGAAGAATTTTGGGTGATAGAAGGTGAACCTTAAAGGAGACCCAATCATATAAATTTTGTCAAGGTAGGGGACAACACCTAAAGTGAACAAAGAAGCTCTGAATGACTTGAGACCCTGAAGATGACACAAACAGTTCTGAACTGTCAGGAATTGGTACTGAATGAAACAGATTTTTTTCTCTCCTAACATTTATCATTCTTTATACTTAACATTTAGTGCAATGTTATCTTGAGATTTATAAACTGAGAACTTGGAAAATAAGCATTGAGAGGTTTCTATGGCAACCACAGCATGCACATTATCCATATGAACCGTATGGTTACGGTAATGTGACATCGTGGTATTGAATCTTGCTGTTTGCAGGTATGTATTTTACAATATGAGTTAATTCGTGAATGAAGAGATAGATAAAAATGTCATTCAAACCAATGATCTGATTACACACACACACCCCCAAGAGAATTGCTCTACTGCATGATGCAAATTATTTCTTTAAATTTCTTGAAAGCACCTTGCCGGGAAGTCTCTGAGCTGCATTTTCCTATGCAGCTTTTAGGCACAGTGAATAGTCAGCCCTGTCCTCTGACAGCAATCATTCCTCAGTCAGAACACAAGGATTTTCATAATTGTGAGCAATGGTGCCACAACAGCCAATGTGTGAATGCATGATTGACAGGATGCTGTGATCCCCCCAGCTCTCAATGGCTTTTGTGTTTGCTTAACTGCTTGCCAGCAATGAAGATGCTATTTCAGCATCTTCCTTTCAGCTGCAGCCAGAAATGCCAAATGCAAAGGAAACAGTGCTGCTGTGAAGACTGCTGAAAGAGATATTTTTTTTTTTTGTTGAAAATAAATTCATTAATCATTGCATCTGGCTGTTACAATTTTTTTTCCCTCTTTTTCAGCTAGCAGCTAAGGGCAAACTGCCTCTTCAGTAATTCCTGTGTGTTTGTTGTTAATGGAATTCCAGACTTTTTTATTTGGAAATGAAAAAATATTTTGTCAGTGCCTTGGTTACACATGCCGTGGTAAACATTAGGAACTATCTGCTTTTTATAGTCTTATAACAGTCTTGACCTGAACATGTCCCTGACTTTTCAAGAGTGATCCGTCTTGCTCTGCAACAAAAGGCTTGTAAGCCTCAACTTAAAATCCTCTCTATCTCCACATTTTATTTAGTTTCAAAATAATTTTCTGAGGATATCTGTTGGTTTCTTTGGTTTTTATTTGTTGTTTGGGATTGATTTTAATGTTTTTCTTTACAAAAATAAGAGAAATGTTAAAACTTACATTAGAAAACATATGGGATATAACCTTCATTCTTGCTGTAGCTCTGTTTCCCAGGAAACAAATCAGAGCAACATGAAAAGGACCTAAAGCTCCTAGACTCGGTGCAGAAAAGGTGAAGGCAGGTCTAAAAACCATTTGTTAAGGCAATGATGACTAAGGACCTCTTGCAAAGCTGTGGTGTGAGAGTTTATGGTGGAGTGGAGTTTGAAAGGGGAGCCTTTTGGTAGGTCTGCAGTATGCAGTATGCAGACCTGGAGAAATTGTCATCAGGGCAATTCTGCAACCTTTACTTACAGGTACACGGGAAGACTGTATTAGTTTAGACAATCCATTCCCATGGGGACCACGAATAGTTCCTGGGGTTGTCAGATCGCTTATGTGTGATCTGGCACCTTTGCATAGCTGCAAATGTGCTGTGGAAGTCCCTGCACTTCCGCCACATGGGCTGTGAGCATGGGCAGATGCAATTCCCATCTGCATGGGCATGCATGTGGAACCATGCCACATGGCAGGCATATGTATGCCTCCTCTGCTGGTGATGCTTTGGCACTTTCTGAGGGGAAAAAGAACTGAAACCCGCTTAGCCCAGTGTATCCTCACCTACTTTGTAAGTCCTGCTGTCCTGTTACTTACCTGAGGAAAAATATTTGACTTCAGAGCACTGGGTTTATGAAGTAAAAAAGTATTCAAGTATTGCATTTTTGCCAGTTGTTTGTAAGGATAAAGCTTCCTGATGTTGCTAGTAAACTACAGTGTCATGTTGTGGTACTGCAGCTATTATGAAAATTGGACTAATTTTGTCTTCCTATGAGTAGAGAGATTAGATTAGCACATGCACTGATTTGGCAAAACCCCCACATTAACTAACTTGAGCTTTCTCTTGCTTTCTCTGGAAAGCTTGTATAGCCCGGCCAGGACTGTGTATTTTTAAACTTGCTACCTTTCTTAAGGCGTCTTTTTAATTCCCTTGAAGTAGGGCTTCCTTATGTCTCCTTTATATGATCTTAAGTTTGCATGCTGTTGGTAATGAATTCAAACGTAGAGCGGGTTGAGAATTTTCCATGGGAATGAATTTCAACTGGAAATGTCTGTAAAAAAATTATTAAAAAAAAAAAAGTCTACTGATTTTGTGGAAAACTACCTTTTCTAATATGAAAATCGAAGGATATCATTCTGTTGTGTTTAGCCTGACCTGATCAACAGTATTTTATTTTATGAAATTGACCTCAATGATTTTATCTGTGAGTTAGTTGAAAAAGCAAAACCAAAACTCCTGAAACGGTATGGCACACTGAAACTATTCGTGATAACAAGGGATAACGTCTGCAAACTATTTTCCCTCCAAAAAGTATGGAGTGAATTTCTTCAAAAGTAGCTGAGCTCTCTGTGTGAGTGACAGATGTAAGCACGTTTTGCCTGTGTTTCTAAAGACTTCCAAAAGAAGAATGTGTTTACAGGTGTTTGGTCGAGCGTTGAAATGCTCCTGTCCTCCTTTTGTGTAAGGGACAAGTATGTTACTCAACACTTGTCATGGTAAGAAATAGCAAGCAAGGAAACATGATTTATTTTAGAAAGAAAGATGCAACTTTTTCTAGTTCAAGAAAGCCGGGACCTCAATGTCAGCTTAAGTACAACCATATGAGAGATGCCATAAGAACAAGTGAGAGTGTGGTTTTGTCATGCACCAGTACTAATGAGCATGAGAAAATATTGGTAACCAAGACTGTGAAAGATCTAAAACAAGCTAATGTGTTTATACTTGTATTTTATATTGTATATTGTATTTTATATTTATATTGTAATTTCAAACTTTGGTCTTTCTGTTTTTCAGAATGATCAGTCTATGCAAGATATGCAGATAATGGGAGGAGATGGTCTTTCAAAGCTGACTGGGAAGGTTTGTTAATTTTAAATTTAAGAAAGAAAATACATGCACTAAAAACACTTGAGAAAAACTGTGTACTTTTGCACATGTCACATACTAACACTGGAATCAAACAGTCTGTTAAATTGCCGTAATTATGATTGTTTTCAGATTGTAGATGCCTAGAATGTCAGAACGCAGCCCCTCCATGCTAGTGCAGTTATTTCCCAGTGGTTATACATGTACCATCAGTGAGACTGTGGGAATAAATCTGTGCTGGAATGCTTCCCTTGAGCTTGTTTATATTTAAAAGCTTTGGTTTTTCTCCCTTCAGTGGGTACTTGCAGCAAACTACATGTTGAGTATCCCTGTTGAATTCAGCATATGAAGATAATAGTACAGTTTTGCCTACTGTATGAGATTCAGTTGTGGAACCTTTCACTCAGAACAGCAGTTGGGATTTTTTTCTTCTTTCAACATCAGGCTGGCTGTATGACTGCATTTGCTTTGCACTATGCTTGAACAATCTGGTATTGTGAGCTGTTTGAGTTTGAAAAGGCTATTTCCATCCAGCCATGATAATAGAAAGTAGTACTGTGAAGCGGAAGGAAGGCTAATTTCATTAGGCAAATGGTTTATGTGGAAAATGGTCAGAAATGGATTTTTACTTTTGCATTCAGTCAACATAATACTTATCTTGTTATTTGTACTGTACGTGCAGTTACTCCTTTATTATGTGGCACCAAATAATACCAGTTTCTTCAAAGCACTCAAATGTAGCACCAGCAAACTCATCTGTTCTGTTGTACTATAGCACACAAAGAAAAGATTGAAAAGCTTCACTTTATTTCATAAATATTAAAAAGGGTTTGATGCAACTAGAACTTAAATGAAAAAAAGTGCTATTAGAATATTTTAGTGATATGTATGTACTCAATTTGCAATTCTAAATACTCCTGCTAGGTGTTTGTTTCCAAATTACCACTAAAGCATTAATCATGTTCTTGGGAAATATTAATTCATTTGCTACTAATATTCAAACACTGGAGCTACCTGTTCTTCTATGACAATTTTGCATATGTTTCTGTACCTCACAGGCAGAACCGCCAGCATGCCTATTCATTTTACCTAACATTTCTCTTTCCCAGATAATCCAAACACTTTCCATGCTTCCAGGCCCAGCTCCCTCCCCCATCTTTATTTCCCAAATTTTCTTGATGAATGGTTTCAGTTATTAATATATTTTCCAGGTGTAATCTTTCTAGTGTAATTTGAATTCACTGTGAGGGAAACATTATTTTCTTTCATAGGACTTCTGTGTATTTGTGTGTGCTCATGTGTTTATAGGAGAGAAGGAAAATTTCACCCCAAGTGGTTCTGTTCTTTCCAAAAATAAATTGCTTTCTTTCACTGAAATTCCTTTTTCTCATTGGCACAGCCCTCCTGTTCCCAGGTATGGAACAGGACATAAAATCTGGCTGTTGGGAGGCTAGGAGATACTTGGGGAGAAGACTTAACAGCAGTATATTTTAAGATTGCTGGGTAAGGAGGCTGGGATCTTGGGTAGGTGCAAAGGGCCTGGTTTGGGTATGAAGGTAGCTGCTGAAGAGGAAGGGAGCCCAGTGCTAGAAGCTGGCTGTGGAGAGGGTAAGCAGAGCAGGAAGGGAGGGCTGGGACTGCCAGGGGAAGAGACTTGCTGAAAGGGCATATTGGGTGGTTGTCTGAATGTGGAGTTGTGTGTGACACAGCTGATGTATGAATAATTAAGTAGCATTTTCACTGTAACACATGAGAATGGGATTTCCTTAAGACTTATTTTACTGATTGAAGAGCTGGGCCACAAAGCTTGAGCTCAAATCTTCGTACTTTACATGTCTAAAGTTGGATATATGAAGGAGTGGCCTTATGTCCACAGATGCCAACTCCTCCATCTGTTGTTGACTTAAGCAATTAGTGCAAGTATTCAGCACATTTTACTAATCAGCCATTTGCAGACTGATTCAGAGCCTCCTACAGTCAATGTAAATCTTTCCTTGAAGTGTTTTTTAGTACCTTAGTTTAGCTGCTGCCTCATAAAACTGCTAGCTTTAGTAACCATTCAGAGTCACTGAGTGAACTAGTGGAAGATTTAATGATAGAATTCAACATTCCTGCTTTTAAGTGAGCTACGTGCTTCTTCTGCCTGCTTGGAATACTTACTAAGAAAAGATTTTAGTTAGATTGGAAAAATAATACTCCAATTTAAGTCCCATTAACTTAATGATTACGGAAGGTGTTTTCAAAAGTGCCAGAGTGAGTTTGGAATGGAAAGTTCCATTAAGTTTCTGTAAAGTTCAAAAACATCAATAACATAAACAGTTTTGAAACCTGCAGAAAAAAAGATTCTGATCTTTTGATCTTAAAGTGCTCTTCATTAAGTAATAATCTCTGGAACTTTGGCTAGCCTATAATCTTAGGGAACAACTAAATCTTTTCTGTGTGCTATTTATTACTGGGGAAAAGAAAAATTACTGAGTATATTCATGAATATGCTAATCTAGAACAATGTTTTTTTCTGAAGAAGCTTAAATAAAGCAAAAAAAATTAAAAGCTAATTAAAAAAGGCTGTTAAGGATAATAGCTCTTCAGAAGGAAGAATATCTCCTCTGTACTTCTCTACAATGTGCTTTTGTATATAAAAATATTATAAGCCTGGGAAAGATGGATAATGACCCAAACCATGAAAAAAGAGAAGTATTTCTGAGAGTTAGCATACAGACCCCAACCGTTACCTGAAAAAAATCATCTGTGATATGAAATTATTCTTCTGTGAAGAAGGTCACAGAGGCAAGAACAAATCACGAATAAAAGTACTTGAAGAATGAGTCCTGGTAATGGCTTGAGATGCTAATACTTTGTAACTATTCATTTCTATGCAGAAAAAATATAATTTCAGAATCTCTCCTTTAATGATGTAAGTGGTGAACATAAAATTTTTCAGTAGCTGATTTCATAGTTAAATAGCTGCTTAGTTTTCAATTACTTTAAAGCTGAAATGCTCATTTGAGTTAAAATTATCATTAATATTTGTAAAGAGAAATAGATTTTGAAAATGGGGAGATAATTAATAACTGTCCAGAAAGCTAAAGGCACTGTTTTAGAGTAAGTTGACTATGGAAATTTATGTAGATAGATGAAAGAACAAATAGTAGCCCTGTATTAATACTGTAATCACATTGTATAATACTTTAAAAATTCATAAATTTAGAGGTATTTCTGGCATTTAAACAAAGTGAATTTTAAAACATCTAGAAACTTCAGTAGATTCAACTGCACCAGAATTATGAGTTATCATTGCTGTTTAGCTCTTCTACTTGTATTGATATGTACCTTACCCCAAGATCTTTGGAGCTGATTACGTAGTCCACAGTTTCTACCTACAGGAATCACTGTGTATATCATTCCTTATGTAATATGTCCTGTAACCTTTCAAAAAAACTCCTATGCCACTTTGACTTGTCTTTTTGCAAATGAGACAAGTTGGACAAAATCATAAACTTAGTCTATATAATTTTGCATTTAATTATTTCAGTTATGTAATGTATTTGATGTCAAAATTAGATCCATATATTTTTGGCATTATCACTATTTCTGCAAACATGGAATGTGGAAAAAATCTTTCTTATTTGATAGGTTTATAACATCTTCTATTTAAAACAAAGTAGTTATGTAGTTAGTATGCTCACTCACTGTCTACCTGCTTCTACGTCATATGTGTTCAGAAAATCCTCTTCCAATTCCAGATGATCAGGAAAATACACTTTTCCCCTCAAATAAGAAGATAGAGACAGTGATCCATTCCCGCATTACCTTTGGATAGATTATGGTAATTTGCTCTGCTTCTGGTGCACAACAAAAGCATGATGTAAATATGGCTGTAAGCAGAGCATGCATGTGTACAGCATTTGACACAATGCTCTCTACGAGCAAAGCATCAGTGACAGTGTATCGTCATGCTCCATTATGTCCCTTACTCTGTTAACTCTTGGAGGAACTGAACTAGTTTTACAGACTTACAGAAGCTGGAGTCTGTGTACATATACTTTTAACACACTAACCAAATTGCTTCCATCAGCAGCTGACACTGATCAAACTGGGTCTCTAAAAAAAATAACGTTTTTGAGATATGATATCTGTCCTTTTAGGAATGCCCTAAGATGTGGATAAGTTCAGCAGAAAAGATTAAAATCAGACATTCATGACCTTTCCTAGTACCCTGTAGAAAGTTCCTACTAATTTGTTCAGTTTCTCAGAAGTATTTTATATTATTTTCTAACATCTTGATGAAGTGTTAGTATGTGTGGATTTTGCTCCTGTGCATACCATAAAATGATTTCATTTCTAACAGCAGTCCATGTAGCTTCCTTTGGACCTCTTCACTGAAACTCGATACATAATTGTTTAACCTTTGTTTGCTTTGTTGCTATGTATTTTCTACCCTTGTAAGACCACCATTACAACCGTACTAAATAGGATGAAAGGTCTGTCTAGACTTGTATCATGTCTAGGGGAAAGATACAAGACATACAGCAAGAACAGAGACTTCCAAAATCCAGTTATATGTGGACTACTGTTTATAATACATTCAGTGCTAGAATTGTTATCCATGTCTGTGTCATCTCTTTGTAACTACAGTTATGCCTTTAGTCCCACAAGATTCTATGGCAAGGAGTTTCATATTTAAGTAACATGTGAAAAAGTTCTTGTTTTTTCTTTTAAACTTGCTACCTGCTTACCTTCAATGAGGTTTGCAAGACTCATGTAAATCTGCCTTTTTTAATTGCTTCCTTAAAAATTTCTGGAAATCTTGCCACATTAAGGTTAATTTCCTTTTATTTTCTTTTTCAGTAATTTGGTCTGATCACAGACAGAGCTTTGTTTAAAGATCCTTATATTTTAAGGTCCAAAAGTGCCATTATGTTATGTCTGAACTTCTATGCAATTAGATTGAAGGGACCCAAATGATACTTTCATCACTGTGCTTACAGTTTCTCTTTTGAGCTACCAACTAATTTGATTTAAAGACTTGATAGAGAAGCCTCCATACTTCAGGCATGTTTTACCAACAGTAAACTGTCATCACTGCTAAAATGGTGAGCCTAATTTTCTCTTCTGAATTTGGATAGCTTTTTGCCTTTCGCTGTTGCCTTTTTTAATACCTTTGCTACTAGATTGAGCAGCTTGCCATTATCAAATTTACATTGCGATATGGTTGCATATTTGCCTATCATCCAGTCATTTCTCAAGTGTCTTTTAGATAAACTAATACATTAGGAGGCTGCTGTAAAGTACTGGCATACTGTAGGGTGTAAATGAGATGAGGTTTGAAGGAAGAATTGATAATAGGAACTTATTCCAGGCAATAATTCAATTCAATTCCAACTAATTCAAGTTGGAAGAAAGAAAATCTCAAGCATGTAGATCCTTCTGTTGGTCTTAACAGAATCAGCAGACTTCAAGCTAAGTCACATATTGGGAGAAACTCATTATAACCTATTATGATTATTTAACCTATATATATTTATATAACCTATAATCAGACAATTTGGGAGAAAAAAGTGATTGACCTACATGATCACCTGCCTTATGAGCAGAGGGAGAGATAAAAATGTTAAGAATTCCTCTGAGCTAAAATAAGAGAGCAAATTATCAGCTGTGGAACAGTGATAAATGAGGTGGAGGTCAGCTGCAGTGGAAGATCAGAATGCGCTGTAAAGCCAGTGTTATATCGAGTCATGATTTCTGGTGCATACAGCAGTTCTGGATGTTTGTTCCCAGGCTCAGCTGTTGCAGGTATTTTGTGGTCTCTTTGAGGTTGTGGGCTGAAAGGTCAAAGTTCTTTTGTGAAAAATGTTCTCCAACTGGGAAGTGGGCTGTTAATAAAATAAGAGCTATTACTTCCTGCTGCAAACCTGACTTCACTGTAAGGTGTTTTTTTCCAGGCCTCAAATCCTTCTTTTCTCAGTCTTAAGTTCTCTTTGGTTTGTTTATGGACTTTTTTAACAGCTTTAAAAAGAAGGAAAAGAAAATGTGTGTGCTGATTTATTCTGCTGATTTATGCTGAAATATTTAAGGAGAAAATACCCTCTTTTTGTACCTACCTGAGTTTTGTGCTGTACATGCAAGGGCTGTGTTTGTCCTCTTAGCTGTAGTGTTGCAGTAAGTATGGTTGTTTATGTGATTACTTAAGTAGAGTTTCTGCTTTCCAGGAAATACTCCCCCCTTCTAAATATGCAGCTTAGCATTTTACCTTGTTATAATCTTACGTTTTCTGTGAATTCAAAGACAGCCTTCCCCTCAAACTCTTACTCAGTGCTAATTTCAAAGCACTGCTATTGCACAGCAATTTCTCCTTTGAAGTCTTCTGAATGGAACATAAAACCAAAATCCAGAAAAAAAAATTATCCTTTTCCAGGAAGGTGAAAAATAGTTTCCATAGTACTAAACACTGTCAGGCAGGAGGCTTACATGATCTCATTACTCTGCTTGGTCTTGTTAGCTGACATTGTTCCATTTATGACTGACCTGTAGGAAGGTAAACAATGGAAATGTATTGACTCAGTGCTGGAGTATTTTTCAGCTTATTACAAGTTAGATTTTTTCTTACATGTTTTATAATAACAGCCTACTTTCTTGCCATGTGTACGCTCCTGTAGCTTTGAAAACCAGTAAACTAACAGATTTTCAATGTTTGCAGGTTTCCAGTCCATTATTAAAAATTTTAAAACTCACAGATATATTGACATTTATTATAAAAGTGAAACTGTGTCTCTTTAACATGTGAGACAAATTCACTTGGAGTGCAGGGATTAGAAATTATTTCTTCTTCATTTTATATAGTACTAATACTGTCAAAAAAACTCCTGCTTTTTCCAGATGTCCCTAGACATGCTGCTATGAACTGTTCTACTACTGTCTGAAAAGGGATATGCACAAAAAAAGGGACGCCACAAATTTTATTGTTGTGTAGCTGCAGTTCACACCACAAATACTATTTCTGCTCAGTGCAAATGTCCATGTGCAGAGTCACAAGTTGTGTGCACCCTTATCACTCAAAACTGGAGAATGTTAAAATTCGCAGCACTCCTTTGCACTTGACACCACAGAGTACAATTTTAGGACTGCTTTTACGGGTCCTTTCCAACTTGAGATATTCTATAATTCCACGATTCTACTTTGCACCAGCGTACTTCCTGCCAGATACCTGGTAGAAGCATCTGCAAGCACAGGGTGAATCACAGTCATCCTTATCATCAGCTCCCAACCATCCCTCTGATCCATCACCAGCAATGATTCTCTTGCAACGATTCAGTAGAAAGGTGTTTCAGTCTCTGGGAGTTAAGCCATAGCCCTTTCTTTATTTGGACTCCATAAGAAATCTTTCCAGGACATATTTTAAAAACCTGACTGTTTCTCACTGTAAGATATATTAGTACCATTATTAGATTTCCGGACATACTTCACAGACTGAAGGAACTGTTTCAGTGAAGATGGCTCTACTTGGAAATTAAGACATCTTAAGTCTAGTCAACATGTCAGGAAATATTCCTATTTCCTGTTCTTCAAGCTCCCAAAATGGACAGAAAATACCAAGTACATGCTAGAAGGCTGGATTGTTTTTCTTTTCATGTGGTTTCCTGCTCTGAAATTGCCTCAGATATATCTGAAAGGACAAAACAGTCTTGATCTATGTGGTAAAGGAGCTTCAGACACTTACACTTGAAAAAAATCTTTAGCATCCTTTAGCTTCCTATTGTTTGCCCAGCTGTTACTTACTGCTGTAGAACCCCAAGCTTATGAGTTTCACTAGTCTCCTGCCCACCAGGTCACAGGTGTATTTCATGGTGAAGCTAAGTAGCATCCTTCATGTAACTATGACCTTTCACAAACGTGCTAGATGCAGCCAGATGTGCATTTAAGATAGTGGTGACATTGCATTCTTCTTATATCTTTTTCTATCCATCTGCTCAAGGTTAAGCTAATCTATTTCAACCCGTTTTAGTTACACACCACCACTCTCTAGCCTTGGATACTGTATATCAAAATATTTCTTGGCAGTTTGCTCCTCTACTAGTCTGCTATGCCATCCCTTTTCTGGAACCCTTCCATCAGTAGCCTGCTTCAACAGGAAGGGGAAGGGAATAGGCAGCAATAAAGTCAGTTTCCCAGCATATCATGTTGTTTTGTAGGAGATGGTTTCTGGTATGAGGATGACAAAACAGTTTGCATTCTTTCAGTCATAAGCAACACTTAAATATGATGACTTCAGTCACAGTAACCCTGCCTAATCAAAACAGGGACTAATGTATCACTCTCGACGATCAGGATGCCTGCTTATTTATATATACAAAATGTTTTCATATCTAAATATTTTGGAGTGGCTTTTCCACTATCCAAGTGCTTACATACAGCATTTCTCCATAGCATAGAAGATCCTCCTCAATGTTTTGAAAATAATGTGTATGATCAAAACAGAGTCTGTGTTTCCTGACCTAGGCAGTTGCTTGATTCAGGGGACTTTCAAAGGACCGAATCTCCCAGTGTATATCAGTTGCAACTGTTGGACTCCTTGACTCTGAGGAGAAGAGGCAATAACAACAGAATGCTGTTCAGATAATTCTAGGGTCTGCCAATATCCTTCCTTCTCAAGTTAGTCAATAAATATGAGCTCTCACACTTCAGCTGAAGTCATGCACAGGTGACTATCACTCTTGTGGCCAGACAAGCCCTTCAGGCATGTCTGGATCCATGTTAGTCTTCTTTCCTTCACTTGAGTCATTTGTGATCAGGAAATGTAGACAAGATTAAATTTCTATTAGACAGACGTATAACTGGTTGGAAAGCTGTTCTCAAGAAACAGTTAATTATGCTTCACTGTCAGACTGGATGTGTTAAAGCATGTTCTCCAGGGACTATACAATATTTAATTCATGATTGAAAAGATGGAATTAGCATTTGCTGCTAGTGATACTACCTGGAAAATACTACAGGATAGTAGTATGAGCTGAAGAAATTATTTTAAGAATTTGGTTCAAAGAATGACATGTAATGACAATGAGGATGAATAGTAACTTCTGTGTTTATATAGAAGTAATCTTTTGCATAAACGCAGGTGAAGAAGGATTGACAAAGCAACAGGTCTGAATTGGAGATGATAGGTGGATCACAAGTTGCACATGAGACAACAGCATACCTTCATAAAAGACATACTGGAATGTATAGAAAGCAGTATTATTTGTAAAGCATATAAAGTGGTTCTTTTATTCTTCTCAATACTGGAAAAAGCTTCTCCCTGGTTTGGGGCACCCCAGCTGGAGAAGGATTCTGAGCAAGTGGACAGGTTCCAGAGGACAGCAAAAGAATGATCAGAAAGCTAGCAAATATGATTTGTGAGAAAATACTGAATAAATAGGGCTTGTTTAATCTGAAGAAGAGGAAACTGAGGTAATACATCTTCACCCAGGCAGCAACCAGCCTTTGCTGCACCCTGACATAGCCTGCTAATGCAGGGTTTGGCAGCCCTCCGCCATGTCAGTTTTGGTATGTCCCATCTCATGCCATAACTGCTGGATAGGTCTTGTCACTAGAAGATCTGTGCTTTTCCTTCAGGAGGAAACTCCTTGTTAACAGTATGAAGAGCAGCAAGAGATGCACAAGCCTGGCAGAATAGGTCATGATGCTAAGCTGATGTCAGTTCAACTTCTCTTACCAGGTGTCACTCACAGTCATCCTGGACTGCTTGCTGATACTACAGGAGTTCATTTCCGTTTTCAGTTCTAGTGACATTCTTTCCTTGTCAACTCTTCTGCTCTCTCCCTGTATCATATATATGTGTGTGTGTATACACACACATAAATATTTACATGTATTACCAGCTGTTCAAGTTCCCTAGGGGATGGTTAAACCATTACTCCTGCACGTAGTCTTCAGGTATTCACTGACTGCATCAAGTGATTTGCTTATGCCTCAGACCCAGGTGTCCTGGGCTACTCTTTGGAACTGTTTTTCCTAGTTATGACTTCATCCAGGAAGCCAAATGAGAGCCAAGCCCTTACTGGCTCCAAATGGCTTCCTTCAAGAAAATGTGCACACCTGTCATAAGCATCTCCTGAACATGGTTTTGGTCTCTTCATCTTACTTAGAGGACTGACATACTTTCTTGAAGGAAGAAATCTCTAGAGGCAGGGCATCTTTGGACTTGTTAAGAGGCCTTTGACTTTTTACCTCCACAGGACTAGGTCTTTCAGATACAGAGTTGTTTGTGTCAGCAGCTGAGAGGTTGAAAGTCAGGAGTGCTGAGCAGGATAACCACCAGTGAAACCTGTTATGAAAACACCAAAACAGAGCCACCCTCCAAGATTAATACACATTCCACCAGAGCTCAGTCTAAATTAGTGGCTTTCTTGAGAGCTATCTCCATTGCTGACACCTGCTGAACTACTACCGGGAGTTCCCTCCACACCTTTACCAAGTGTTTTTCCATTTAAGAAGCATCCAGGTATAATACAGTATGTGGTAACATGTTTCTGCAGTGGTTGATGCATGAAGCATGCTATGTCTCCGTACCAAGCACTGTGATTGTTAGGAGGAACTGCAGTATGAGTATAAATATGGATAACCTAGATTACTAATTTCTGTTCTGGATATTAAAAAAAGATGTACAAGGTACCTATCTGTTAATGAAAGTGTCTAAGGTGTGCTGTTTATGAGCACACTCCCTTCACACACTTGTTGTTCATGGTGTTTGAGTCATTCTCAGAACTCAGCCTTGGGATTCTGTGATTCAAAAGGATGTTAGACCGTCTCCGTGTTATGCACATAACAATGCCAACAAACCTGAGAGAAAAGAACTGGATTGTAAGCTAGTCTGGTGAATACTGCATGGATATGAAACTGTCATAGCTTTATGGGATGTACAATGTGTGCGTGCATGCAAGATGTATACAACCATACATAGATAGAGATATTTGTGAAATTACTTTCCTCTTGCTATTGCAGGTTTCACCTCAGAAAGTAGATCATAAAAGACCACTCTTTTGAACATGCATATGATAATGCTCATTAACAAATAGATTTTTATTTCTCCTAATAAGGACATGACTTCTTATTACTGCTTTTGAAAGAACAGAAGTCATTGTGATTCCTGAAACTATTTCAGCAAAAAGATCAGCCTGTGTGATCATGCTTTCTTGACATCACTGCTCTTGACTGGACCAATCCCCTTCTCTTCAAATAATACTATTGATTGCAGAAGCAGTATTTGAAGAGAAAGAGCGTGAAGGGGGAAAGAGAATGTGTGGCACAACTTAGCCTGTAATCCTTTACTGTGAGGTTTGTGGGAGCTGGGGAAAGGGAGGAAGAGCATTGATTTCTGAGTAAGAATATTATTGCTGTCGTCTCATTAAAATTGGAAATAGTATTTTAGTGAACTATTGAGTACACTGTAGTACACAGCCAGGCATACTGGAATGAAGTGAAGATCATCCCATTTGGGATGCAGATAGGATAATCTAGATAGAGCTGAATAAAGTGGTAGCCCCTGACTGCAAAGTTTGATTTTATTAGCCCACAAAAACGGAACAGGAACCTTCTTGTGTCCTGCCATGTTGCACTATCTTCATTTCACTTTTCCAAGCATTTGTTTCTTTTAGTTTCTGAATAGTGTGTAATTGTGCTCCTTTTTGTTTGTTTCTTTCAGAATGTCCTCATTGTGGAGGTAAGTTGAGTGCTTATGTCATATTGTACTTGGATAAAGTTACACAGTCAAATCGTCATTGTGTGTTCAGTATCTAAAACCGTCTGTGTTTACAGTTCTTCAGCTGGGAGGTGGTGAAGAGGGAGAGGGGTTGATTTGCTTAATGACATCTCAGTCTTCTTGCAACTGCATTAACACTGCACTGCTGCCTCTCTAATTGGTACTCTGCCTTGTGATATGAGGGAGGCTTTGTTTCTATGTCATTTGATTTGTTCTTCCCATGGTTTCACCAACTCCTGTTCTGCAAGTTGTTCTGTTCCTTGGAGGGCAATGAATCAACTGCTGTGATGCCCTGCGCTTTGCAGCTGCATAACTTTGAAGCAGTAGCATAGCCCTTCATGTGCTTTTACAACTGCAGGGTTGTTCACACAGTGGTTGAGAATGTCAGTCATTCTCTCAAATCCCACTCCTTAGCATTGCATCCCGCAGTGTCTCCTGGGGAGGGCACATCACAGGTACGTTGCTGGTGTAAAGCAACAGATGTTCAATTCTAGAGCAAAAGAATGTATCACCTCACCGGTGCTGCAAATTCTCAATTAATGTAGGTGATTCTCTTTCAAATCGCTGCAAAAGCAACTGGGATGCTTAGAGAGCACATCACACCTGATGTGCTTGTGTGGGAAGTAAGCTGGACAGCGTAATGAAATGGCTTTTTTAGCAAAGGTGGGGAAAAAAGTCATCAGCCACAGAGATGGCTGATTACCTGCATAGCTGCTAGGAGCTCCATGTTTGATAATGCTTACTGAAATGAAAAACGCCCACAGCAAATTTTGTTAATGGTATTAGACAGATGGGGTGCAGTGGTCAAAGTGAAAAATCCACACCCAGAGAGTTCAGGACCAGCAGCTGCTCCCCGTTTCATGGTCAATTTTGTAGTCAGGTATTTACTGATCTCATTCAGATCAGGTTGGGTACAGCAGCTCTGGAGAACACTCATATGTGCTGGACTGATAAAGCAACAAATAGGACAGATATAGCTCTGGCATGGAGAGATGTTGACATATTGTAGTCTTGAGCATAGTATGAGAAGTCTGATCCCTGCAGCCTTGCAGTGCCCAGTAAAGTCATATCCAATCCTGTATTACATCTCAAGCACTCAAGAAACATAGCTGTTTTCTAGAGGAAGTGGGCAGTGCTTTAACTGGTTATGAGTAGAAAGTGGTTGCTTCAAAGAGTGTGAGCTCAGTTATAGCCTTTTTTGGAGCAGCTTGCAATGCACTGGGAAAAATACATCATTTCCACAGAATAAGAAGGTGGAACTGCTCAGTCATTGTCCAGATTTCCTCTTTTCAGCTTTCCTTTGTTTTTTACTTGTTCTGTTTTTCATGTTTTGTAAGGATATTGTTGGAACTGGAAGGACTATGAAGGTTCTACTTAATACTATAGAAAAATACAAGCCAAAAATGATTAAAGTGGCAAGGTGAGTAAATCACAAAACTTAGTAATTAATTAGTCTAGCCCATATTTCCCAGTGGGGGTTCCCATTCTGAGATCCTGCTTTAATTTGATGCTGTAATTGCATGGGGAGCTCTGGAGTGGAGCTGCCTGAGTCACTAAGAGGAGGGTGGAGAAAAGAAGAGGAAATGCTCTTGTATTGTTCTGCTGTGGCAATGACCCTTCAGCCATTTAAGGCTGGCACTGATGGACTTTGAAGGGGAGCACACCCATCATTTCCCTGCCATCAGGACATTGTTGGGAGAAGCAGAACAAGAACAGTGATTCACATGGCTCAGAAGTTTATTGGTAAAAGGAATAGTTTTTATGCTTGATATTCAGGTAAATACCTAGTTTTACATGGGGTTTCTTTTGTTTTTAATTAGTTTGTTGGTGAAAAGAACATCTCGGCCTGATGGGTACAGACCAGACTGTAAGTATCTTTGTGAAAATCTGTACATGACAGTACAAAAAGTTAGCACTTTTTCTACCACTGCCTTTAATAACACTCTCTGGACTGCTGGAAGCATTTTAAAGTATCAGTTGTCAATGGGACTATGGGATGCAATGGAAGGATTGTGGTTTGGAAAGCCTAGCCTCCTTATAGTCTGATGTTTTCTGCAGAGTACTAACCTTATAGGGAAGTTATGAAAGCATTTAATTTTGTCCATAGAAGGTGAATGCTTTATCTTCTGTGTCTGAAAACTATATGGAAATGAAAGTCCACTTCTTCCTTTTTCTTCCTCACTGCATCTCATTGGAGGAGCTGCAGGATTGATTCCATCTGAACATGAGAGGTGTTTGATAATATCAGTGATATTACTATAATTAGATCCCACTCTCCAAAACGCAAAAGGTAGATTGGGCTTTTTAAACTTCTTCCTGCTGCTCTGTTTGTGTCACACCAGCACCAGTTACCTCAGAATTATTGGTACTTGTACGTGCTATGATGAAGCCATAAGTGGAGCTATACCAAATCTATTGTAATTTTAGATTTACTAGAATGAATGACGTAATAACAGGTATGTGGCTAAATACTGAAAAGAATAGATCCATCTAGAAGAGATCAACCAGTATTTGATACTGAAGAAAGCTGTGGTCAACTGAGCTGGGGAGGAAGGTGGAAGGAGAGTAGGCAGGTGGGTACCAGGAAGCAGCCTGAAGGGCTTTGATTTGGACTGTGGGAGGAAGGGAATCTTTATGAAACAAAAGTTACTTAATGTTGGGCATGGCACTGTGGTTGTAGCTCAGTAATCTGAACTGTGACCTAAACATTTTGTTGTACAACTTTTATACAGTGGTATTTTTATCATTTAGAATTTAATCCAGTTAATTTTAGTGTACATTTACCTGGATTTGCTGATGTTAAATACATTAAAAATGCAATTAAATTACTTCATGAAGGATAGTTTAATATTTTTATGTAGTAACTTGTAAAGTGAAACAGGTTGTATCCTTGTTTATTCATACGGTGATGAATTTTATAAAGCATCAAAGATCTCCCTTGTAAATCACTGACAGTGGTGTGTCAGTTCCTCACCCAAATTTATGATTCCAAAGTGTCTATTACCCACAATTTTTAACAATGGAACAAATTCCTTACTTGAATATGTGTAAAATCTTTTATGCTGACCTGCTTTTGTGTCCATAAGGCTGTGTTTTGCTCTAGTTACTTAGTGAACAATTTGGAGAGTCTTAACTTGTTTTGTGTAGTGCTGATGATGCACTGACTTTCACACACAAAAAGACACATGCTTCTGCTTAGCTTCAAGTGTGTGAGTTGTATGATTCAGCTACACTGCACGCATTTACTTTTTCAAGCATATGCATGAGTCTTCATAAGGTTGGGCTTTAAGAAGCATTTCACACGTTTTGGTAGCATAATAGGCAAAATATGGTTTTGCTGTTCTCAGAAGAAAATGTTTAAATCTCTGAAAGTTACTTCTGAATTAAAATTGTACATTGTTTTCATCATTAGTGTGATACTGGACAGTTGTCACCACACACATAAACTAACGGAGCTTCCAAATGTAGGCAGAGTTTTTCAGCTCTTCAGTGTGTCTGTTGTGCCTGTGACAATTGTACACAAGTCTCCTACTCTCCACTGCCTATTGACATCCTTGTCACTGGTGGGAACCGAGAGTGGGAACTGAGAGTGAGAACTGATTATAGGGCTACTGCTGACCTTGATGTATCAGAGTCAAAAGTAATATAACCTCAACTGACTGCATAAATCTATAGTTTGCCAGTCAGAGAACCAACACATGATTTTAAAGGCTATATAATTGCCACTGATCCTGTATTGATGGTGTTTGTTATTGTCTCAATACAGATTACGGATTTGAAATTCCAGATTTATTTGTGGTAGGTTACGCCTTAGACTACAACGAGCATTTCAGAGATCTAAACGTAAGTTTCTTTAAAAAAAAAATTAGTTAAAAAAATCTGGTTTATTTCTCTAGGGTGTCTTAAATACCCTGTAATTCACTTCATCCCTTGAGCCTTAATGTCATGGCTCAGGGAGTGTAGAACTTCCTGAAAAGCCTCAGATAATCCAAAGCAGTCACTGCTCAGCACTGTGAATGGTTTCTTCTCATCTTTTCCCCCTAAAAGCAGAAGTCATACCTCTGCTACACTTCTGTCTTCTGTGAGCCTAGGGCTTCACTGGCCCACCGTTCCCAGTGTTGTCCAGAAAGAGTAGTAAAAAGTGAAACATGGCTACAGTTCAAACAGGTTTGGACTTTTACTGCTATGTGGCCTGCCCTTTTTCTCGGTGGGATAATGACTGAAAAATGTGCAAGCCTTGCCTTTGCTTCCTGTGGTACTCTCAGAAGTGGACCTCAAAGCTGGGAATTGCAAGTGGGAAAACTTGCAGTAGCTAGAGGGAGAAACCAGAATTCAATTTGAGGTCTGTGGAAAGGAAGAAGTAATTACAAGATCATTAGATTGGTCAAGCAAAAGTATTTCTGAACAAATCATTAATTAATAATGTCATCAACTATGCTGTTGCAATCAGTGTTATATTTTTTTTCAGCACATATGTGTTATCAATGATCATGGCAAAGCAAAATACAGAGTCTGAAGCACTGAAGATTTGTAAGGTCAGTGAAGCAGCAATTTGACTACACTCCCTCAAGCATCTCCCAGAAGAGCACTTCAACTGGCTCGTGTTTCTTTCAACTCAATATAAGGGTTTTACTCTAGAGATACTAATATTTACAGAAGTGAGAGCTTTTATCTAAAATGTGGAATAGAGGGCTTTTAAAGCTATACCTTTTTGAAGTATTAAAATCACCACATAAGTTGCCTTTTGACTCATAATTTGTCTGTTTCAAGTCTCACTGTGAAAGCATCTTTTCTTTGCTCAGTCCATTATTCTATCATTGCAATTCATGTACTTCACTGTGTTGCATAAGATCATTCAAAAGTGCCATTCTGCGTTAAGATTATTTTACAGAATTTTATTGAGTTCAGCATCCCTTTAGTCTTAGTCAGCTATGCTGCTGCCAAGTTGAAAGCATTATTTTGATTTAATTCCAAAATTCAGAAGTTTCATCTGACACTGTATGGTACATGGTCCATTTACGTATGAGCTGGTCCATGTCTAGCGACTCACTACTGACCCTTCCTAAGCGAAGTTTTAACTCAAAATGTGCTAAATTAGAGTGCTGGTACAAAATGAACCTCTGCAAGACACTGTTGATCTGAAACTGGAAGATGCCATGGTGTTGGTATATTGCATAGCCATGGATGTAACCTGTGTTGAATTTTAATCAAGACAAAACAATGCCAGGCATCATTTCTGTATGGTATCCTCTTACTTCTATGAGTCACATACGAGTGAAAAAAATAATGTAGTGTTCTCCTGTGAGTATATTCTTCATTAAGCACAAAGGTTTAATGCCAGTCAGAGAATTACTCACTTATGATTTGATTTTTGTAGCATGTCTAAGTTGAGAATTTTTGTAACCAGATTTGACAGTGTTGGAGAAGACAAAAAAGAAAAAAATGTATAGGAAAACATAGAAAACCAGTTAATGCGGGAATACTGTAGACTCTAGAGGTTATTTCCTTCCCTTATACATGGTGTTTGAAGAACTTTGTTAATTTACATGCTGTATTAAGGGTGAAAAGATTAATTCTGTACTGTATGTAGTTGTTCTCAACAACTTCCCAAGGGAAGCCAATGCAAAGTAAGTAGGTGTACATCAGTGGCTCTGATCTATAAGATGCCAATTTTTGTAAGAGGCTTCAGGTTCCTTTAAACTAATAAAATAACATTAAGAACACTTGTTACATTGCACAGTTGTTTATCTTCCTGTTTCAGCATATTTCACATGTCCTGTAAAAGCTCTTCAAAAATATGCACTTAACTGGTAATCTAAACATCCCTTATGTATGTATCCTGGGGCTCACAAGCTATTGTTATTTGGATAAAATCCATGACGTTAATGCAGTGAAGAAGATAAAAGAGTTATTGTGATTGCTAGGGAAATCTTCTTTATTCCTTTCACCTGGATTTTAAAAGAGTTCTGTGTAGGTTTCCTTCATAGAGCAACATCTTTCTGTTTTAGAGGAGAAAGCCCACCCACGGCACATGGGAGAAGCTGGTGAAGAGTTTCATCTCTTTTTCTTCTATAAGAGTGTTAAAAGTTTTTCTTAACACTTCTGATTTCTATGGATTTAGTAGTATTGGCACATTGCATAGGCAGGTAGGCTTAGGCTTAGCCTAAGCCCAGGAGATCCATTAGGTTATTTCCTTTTTTTCCTTCTTAAAAAGTCACAATCCAATTCCCATTACTACAATGTTCAGTCTTCAGCAACAACAACAACAAAGTGTAGCACATGAATTAGTGTGAAATTAATGTGAAAATACGAAGTACTGTAGATGCACATAATTCGGACTGTGTTAAGGTTCTTTTGTTAGAAGATTCAAATTATTAACATCTACATTCTTAATAGAAAAGACCAGATTTATAGAAAAGATAAGAACTGGAATGTTTCTTTGAATTAGTTATATTTCCTCCCGCTATCATATTTTTAACATTGTGCAAAAGCACCAAATAGATTTCACTAGTGAATTTGCATGTGCAATTATACTGTGAATGAGAGGTATTCTTCTCTTCTAATGTCATAATTGAATTTTGTACCTTTATATCTCTGAGCACATGCATATGTCTCAGTTGCCATCCATGTTACTCTTTGCTTGAAGCACTTTCATCTGAAAAATTAGTTTTCAATTACTTTAGTAATCAGATTCCAAAATACTATTAGTGTAACTGAGGAAATGGGTAATCATGCATGTAAGCCTGATTACTATGGGGTCTAGTTTCTTCAGTGTGCTCAGAGAGTTTAAAAAAAGACTATCATTTTTTCTGTACCTGTCTCCTGGTTCAGTAAGAGTGTTGATTCCATTCCTTTAACTAAAAGGGCCACTAAACATGTTTTCAGTTGTGGTTGAACCCTATGACCCATACAGCTATGTATTGCTTTTAGTTGCATCTGTTACTGAAGAAAAGAGGATGTTCTTTACAATCCATTCTTTTTCTGGACATCGTGTTTATGCATTTGGTAGGCATCCATTTTTATCTCAGTTTTTCTTTTCATGCACTCTTAACACCAGTATCCTTTCCCTACCTGTTGTTAGTACTAACTAACATGGGCAGTAATTTGGTTTAAAATTACATAAACATTTAGCAGCTATCAGGTTTTAGACTTTATCCGGTTCATTCATGCTTATATATGGTCCAATTCCAAAATAGCTGAAAGTGATTTTCTGGGGAGAAAGCCAAAGAGGAACAATAATTCCTGCAACATTGTTAACTGAATATCATTTAGGATTCCATGTTACAAGCTATATGTACGGTCTGAATATCGGGTAGTTTCTGGGTAAAATATAGAACTTAAATAGTCTAAAAGGTTTGTAATTGAAATATTTCTTTCAATTCAATTAGCTGCTGCATTCTTGTACTTATAGTTGAACAAAGTAGAAAATAGTATTTGGTTTTTGACTGCTTACTATTAGTGTTATATTTCCTGACTAATCCTCAAAGTTTTATTAATAAATTCTACAATGTCAAATTCCATCATTTTCCCCCAAAATACAATATTAACTGTATGCGATATTAGGCAGCAGAACAGTTTCTGATTTGTGAAAGAGTCAAATCATCGCAGTTTATACACAGTAAAGCACTTAACTTGAAGATCTACTTATGCCATGAGACATCGGTACTGCTTTGTGGCAAGAATAACCTTTATTTCAGTAAAAATATTGGAGTTTTAAATTTTAACATTTCTTTACACTGAAGAAGAGAAAGGCCAAAACAGTTTTGCTGCATATGTTTGCACTTTAATTTTTTCAGATAAAATAGCAAATAAAGCCCCTGTTGTAGTCAGACTTGTTACCCATGCAGGCTGTAATTGATTCTAGCTACTTTGGAAACTTCAGTTTTCAGTTGCAGTCAAAAATGAAAATCTCAAAAGAAAAACATTACAGGGTATAGCAGGTATAGCAAGAGGTAGAGGCTGATCCTTGCCCTTTTGTCAAACCATCACATTTGGGAAGGTTGTTCTCTTTTATCTTTTTAAATATTTTCCAAAGCCTCTTGTAGTCTACATACAAAGATCTGAGATGAATGCAGCATCTAAGTGTACTGTGAAGGGTATCTTACATACTTTTTCTTCTTAGATTGGAGGGAGGAATTTACACATAGAAGTTAATGTGGGTGTGTGTTACCTCAATTCAGTCTTCCAAAAGTCAGCTGTGGTTGCACTCCCCAGAGCGTGCAAAGTAACTAAGGAGGATGAGCCACTGTCTTCCTTTGCTTCTTCCAGTGGTCACCATTTGAAACCTCATAGGTGAGAGAATCAGTGCCAGGTACTTTACCCATCTTCTCAAAAGAGAAAAAAAAATGGAGGGAAAATAAAAGATTTAATCCTAATCTCATACACCTTTCACAATTACCCATTTAATGCTATACGCGTTCCTCTGGGCAGCCAACCACATACAGCTATCCCAGTAGCTGAAGAGTGTGTGCCAGTAGGGACTGCGGTGTGTGCCAGGATGTTCTGAGCAGTGAGAACACTGCAACAGCACAGTGCCAGCTAGAAAAGATTGATCACAAGCCATAAAGTATACTGTGGGATCATTTTGTGCTGTTAAAAGGGTAATCCGTTGTTAAGAAAGAGCAATATTCCTCACTTAATATAAATTATGAGCGGGGAAAGATAACCAAAATGGAACAGGGAGTGCTAGCATACTGAAGAAAGGTTGTAATTTATTTTGCAGAAAGCACAGAGAATAGCCAATACATTATAGAAGGGAAAAAGGAGACAGTTCTGAGGGAGCCTCTGTAGGCTCCTTGAAGTTTGGGTACTAACTTGTGCTGCTGCGATGTACTGGCTGACGCGACCTCCCTTTCTTTCAATGAACTAGTGCTCGGTTTCTTTGTATCTTCACATGAACACATGTATCTGCAGCTGAACTTTTCACTGTTACCAGCAGTCCATTTTGAAACACAAAGGGAGTTCCAAATCTGCAGAAATTTAGAGTCAATTAGTTAAATACTTGCTGTCATGCCTTGTTCCTTCTGCTGCTGCATAGAGCAATGAACTACTGACAGACTACTGGACTTTGCAGTACAGCAATTTGTTTGTAATACTAAGAAAGAAAAAGGTTTGGATACCATTCAAAGGATGACCTTTAGTTGCTTTCAGGAGTGGCATGAAAGATTTCCCCTTTTTTCCATAGCAGAAAAAGATAAGAATGACCTGTATTATGATCTGGCAGTCTCTCTTATGCCTGCATGATTGGGCCTCTGATTATGGTAAGAAAATCTCATTTCTAATCATCTAATTACATTAAATCATTACTACACATGTTCCAAACTCCATTGGTCCTACTGTTAGGAAAGCTTTGTACATTTGTCAGCACTATTAAGTCATGAGGTTATACAAGGGACAACTCTATTGCTGGAAGATATATGCTATGCCTTCATAGCTATTGGATTTGCATAGAAAAACATTGGAATTTAGCTAAGATCTTTTGGAAGCAATTTCAGAAAACAGAGTTTTCTTGAAGTGCCTTTTTTTTTTTTTTTTGAGTAATTTTCCTAAACAATCAGAAGTTTTAATGTCTTTTCTTCAGATTGCTTTTCTCCAGTTACACCCGATTTTTATGTTGTGTTCTACCCTGGTGTCTTTTAAGCACATTCTAGCCAGTCTCATAGGTTTTAATGACACTCACAAATGTATGTTGTTTTCCAGGAAAGGTAAGCCCTTGTTCTGAGACATTCCAGGGCGAATTTTCAAAGGTGCTTAAGCATGAAAGGAAATTTGATGGGACTTCGCCTGCTTGGGTGGGTGCCCCGCTGCATCCTCAGTCATTTTGTGTCTTTGAAAATAGTTTCTTGCCTAATCTGGATAGACTGGGAAAGCATGCATCAATATATCTTGGAGGGAAAACAGGAGGATATCAGAATAAAAAGGAGAGGCGAGTACAATTGTGTCATTCTTTGATGTGGGCATGAATATCTCTGTTTTTCTGAATCATGCTAGTGTTGTTTCATTGATTTATTTGTTTGGGTTTTCATGAGAATTATTGTCATAGTGTTTCTGGCTTTTCTTGGGAACTTTGGAATGAGGTGAGAGTGTTTTTGGAAATAATAGCTCAGCATAAACACTAGCACAGAGACAAAAAGCAAACAAGATACAAAGGAATATTCAGCAGTAGCATGAGCAGTGGAAAAGGCAAGGAGGGTAAAAAATGAAATGCCATTAAAAACTTTAACTGTAGAGAGTTGATTGGAATGGGTCCACCAGTGAGTGTACAGGAAGGATATTAAGATGGTTAAATATGACCTGCTGAATGAGTGCGGGGATGGAAGGCTTTCTGCTGAGAGGCAGTTTGGTCCTGGGCCCATTTGTGCCGTATGGGAGAGAAAACCATAATAAACTGAAATTGTTTATCTTCCTCCAGAAGGCATTTCACATAATGACATGATGCTATTAACTGCATTTGAGCTTTTAATTACAAACACCCAATCTACGTTTCCAGTACTATTTTGCCTAAACTGTATCTGAGGCAGTCTCAGCTCTTCAGGTTAGTCTGAATACCTCCATGTCTTGAATTTAATCAGCTACATCAGATGCCTATGTTACTTCATCTGAATAGATCTCAGTGTTGTTTCTAACAAACAGGCTCTCCATCTTATTTTCTGAGGTTTTTAGGTCTTCCCATCTCAGGCTTTACTCTTTTCCTTAGACCTTTTTTTCCATTTTTCCCAATTCCTCTTAGTCTGTGTTGGGCAGAAACCATTTTACAAGCTCAGGAGGTGCTAGGAGCAAGGTGAAGGATGACTTGGAGACACAGCACAAACACCGGTGAGTTCACAACCCTTAGAGAAAACAAACCCATGAACTGACAAGACAGTCGACTGGCTGGCAGTTACTGGTCTTTCATGGGGGATTTTAAGAAAGGCAGCAAATACTTAATTTAAAGGCATAAAAAAACCCTGGTTTGTGGCCAAAAGTGTCAGAGTGGAGAAGCTAACCTGCTTGTGAGATATGGAGACAGGACTCCATGTGCCACCACCATCAGCGTGGATTCCTTTGCTCCTGGAGCTTAGGCATCAGCTGTGCCTAGAGGAGGAATTGGCCATTGAGACACAAATCAGCACAGCAAACGTTCTGTCATGGCAGAGGAGAGATGGCGATGCAGCTACCAGTGTCAGCTCCAGCACTCTGCTAAGGTCTCCTGGTATTTTCCAAGCTCAACCCTCAATGTTAGAGCAGATGGGATCACAGCTTAAAGCTGTAAAGATGTAGGAGTCAGCTCTTCACCGTGAACAAGCTCTAAATATAACTGTCATGAGTTAACTTCTTTAAACATCCTTGCCCTTCTCCTGAGGGTTTAGCTGCCCTCCCTGACTGCCAGTGCCACCTTCATTCAGCTTCTTTCCAGAACAAGTTTTTCTCACCCTCTGCAATCTCTTGGTCTTGCCCTCAGACTGCTTTATAAACATGTATTTAACAGTCCAAAAATACCACTCCTGACTTACCATTCCCTTGTTGCCAGCCCATGGCTCCAGCTGAAATAACTGAGTGGGTTGGAAGTTATTTTGAAAACCAAGGAAGTAGGTGATTTCCATGTTTAGGTTTAATCAAAATTATAGTACCAAGATACGTGAAACACTAAGGCAACAAGGCCTGGCTAATGTTCTCTGCTGCTGCTGAAAAGAGCTGCTGCTTCCAGTCTTTCAGATGGTTTTGATACATAGGGAAATGTAGTGCCCCAGTTGATAGGACTGTATTTATCCAGCAGCTAACACATAAAGAGCTGCAAACTTACAAACAATTATTTAAGAACTTAGGGTTTGGAGACATTTTAGCTTTTTTTAGGTTACCCTCTGCCCTGACGCACTTTGCAAAGCCCTTTGCCAGCGTGTTTCCAAAAGTCTCCCAATTAGTCATTCCAGGAAAACAAGCATTTATGATTTGAGCTTTTGTCTATAGGTTCATCTAAGGTGAAAAAACCAGGGAAGCTGCCATCGCTCTGCTGAGCTAATACAACCCAAAGTCATCAAACCAACATGGCTCTAAAAGTTAGTTTTAAACTATGCAATCAAGCATTCATGTGTCACTGTCTGCATTAATGGCTTTCTGAAAGACAAAAATTGGTTCTTATTTAGGTGTAATGTTCCTATAATAATAGTTGTTAGGAGAAATGTGGACATGGAAAAACAGCTAAGAATAAAAATCAGGAGGTTTGTCTCAGCTAAAAGGTATTTTTCTATTTTTCATATTCTCAGTTATTTTCCAGAGCTTCTATGATCAACATTTTAAGTCAGTCACAGGATTCCTGCTTGATTGCCCACTGAGTGTACTTCATTAGCTCTACTTTATTGACCTTAGAAATTACCGTTAAGGGAGCCCTCACATGTCTGGTTTTAACTGGGATGCTCCCTTTCCTTGCTTCCAACTGCTATATTTCAAATGTGGCACCCAGATTGCTCATCTAACTTAAATGCCTTTTTGTTCTTCCTCATGCTTTCCACAGCAGGTCCACTCGCCGCATTTCTTCTGATGCATCTTGTGGGTGTTGATAGTACATCACAGTGCCCCCTTTTAAATGCTGAGTTATTTCAGCAACTAGGAAGTTGTTTTCTCTTGCTCCAGTGATGTTTTATGGCACTGTAAGGTAGCCTTAAAGTGAGAACTGTCCTTCACCATTTGAGCCCTTCTGGCCATAACAATAGCATAAAATATACACTGGGCCTCATCTTAGTTCCTGGCCCAGATTTCTGTGGCAACGCCAGAGCTTGCTGATCTGCTTTTCTCGGTGCATTCAATTGAGTTACCTCAGCAACCCTGGGTTTGCTCTCCCTAACTCTGAACTGGGCAGGCTCCCGCACAAGCCTTGCGTGGTGCCAAGATGCTGTAAGAACCCCCACCTCGCTCCCACCCTCGGGACTTGTGTCACACACAGCCTGATGCCTCGTGCCTCTCCTACTACTGTTAATTCTTAGCAACACCTGGAGAAAGAAGACTAAAGAAGCATACTTCTGGGTCTAGAAGACTGAAGTTCTGCTTCTGGCTGTAGCCTTCTTCCCCTGCACACCAGCTCACTCCTCTTTGTCCCTAAAGATCTGTCAGTCTTTTCAAAAACAAGAACTTTTTTCCTGACAAAGCCAGATTCTTGGCACATTCTTACAGCATTCCTTTGAACATCCAGTCAGCAAACAACAGCGCAAACACTCGCCTGCCCTCTCATTGTTTTCTGACCCTGATTTACGAGAGGTCAGCATGATACATGTTTAAACTAACCACAGGCTTGGTTTGTGCCAGGCCATTCCATCTGAGCTTTCATGTCATATTAATTGTGATTCCTTTAAATTCTATTGCAATTAAAATCAAAAGCAACAGTTGTGTGCTTTCAGCACTTCCCACCCAAATACTGCATATTACTTGAGGCCAGATCCTAGCCCTCTCTTTCTTTCTGGATAGCATCTTCCCTTCTATTATTCATATTTTCAAATAGCTCTTGAAAACCGTGGAAGTTCATCTAATTGAGTGGACAGCCAAGTGTAGTGACATCCAAGAGCAAAGTGATACTTCAGATAAGCATGTTACAAGCTGGCCCTTTGCAGACATTTCTAAGCTGGCTTTCACAACATAAATATGTGATGTGGGCAAGTGGACAGTCTTAGCTTTTCTGTTTTGAAAATCAAGAAGTTACAGCCCTGATTTTAGAGATACATCTCAGATCTCCTTTCAGCTTAGTAGGGAGTGTGCCCCAACAAATGAAAACAGGGTACTGTAGGGGCTGTAGTTTGAATGCTTTTTCATACCCAGCACTGTCACTGCACAGAGTAAAGGGTCCTACGTAGCAGCAGCATCTTGAGAAGATGCCCTCATTGCAGCACCAGCCAGTTGTGCTGGGATTAAGCTATGTAGCCCCTTGCCCAGTAGGGCAACTGCTAGCTCAAACTCTGATCCTGCTCCTTGGCCTCTTCTTAATATCACCCCCTTTTTCCCTCACTGTGTTTCTTTCACTGTCTTCCTTCATCGTTTGTTGTATGTTTAATTCTGCTTTGTCTTGATTTCATGGGAACTAGCAGCCTTCTGCTGAGCTCTCAGACCTTGAAGGATCTGCTGTACTTCCCCTCTGGTCTTGCAGGGCTGCTGCTGAAGCTTCCGGCAGAGTTTCTTTCTTGTAGCCTTTTTTCTCCCAGACTCCACTGAAATAGCTGTTTGACTTTCCAACAAGAGATGCTGCCTTGCTACCAGGAGCAGGTGGTTCTCATTGCAGAAATCTCAGTGAAGAAACCAAAGCATGTGACATCTTGTGAATCACAGATTCTTGCTTTTTGTCCTGACATTTCTCTTATCTTTCTCAGTGGAAGGCTGATCCTTAAAATGGATAACTAAGTGAAACTGCATACACACCACTGCAGCCCAGCCAAATCACATCCAGACAAATAGCTTAGGTGGAGTCACTGTAACATGCAGAATTAAAAAGGATCACTGGATTTTGGCCTGTACACTATTTTTCTGTTTGTTCTACTGCTTTCCAGATGAAATAAAAATGACACAGCCTGACAACTCCTAAGTCAATGTTTAAAACCTCCCCACGTCTTATCTGTTACCATAACCCCATATTTGTTTTCTTTTTCAGAAGGTTGAACCTGAGACCCTATTTGCCATTTTGCAGCATTTCTTCATTCCTGCCTGAGAACTGGAGTGCTGGCAACCGCAGCCAGCCACCAGCTGCTTCAGCTTGTTCCATGCTGTAGGAAGTCAAACTGAACATGCAGCACCTTGTAAACCTTGTAATATAACCTGTCCAATGGGGAAAAAATGCATAAAGAAAAAAGGCAAGAGATCATAGAGAAAATTGGGTTTTTTAAACACATATTAGAGAGGTTACCTTCAGCAAGAGAGGATACTGAGTTTAAATATCTAACATTCAAAATCTGAATGTCTTATTTTAATAAATATCTCCAGGCTTGGATGACTTTGGCTTGTGTCTGTCTCTCAGATTGGTGTTATCTGAATTGAGCTAGTTGAAAGGAGCTGCTTCTGTGTCTCCAGACAAGTTCATCCAGTTTCTATCACTAGCCCATCCCATAACAACAATAACTTTACACTTAGCTCATGAAGACATGCCAGAGAATCTTCTGCACCTCGCTGCAGTCCAGGCAGGCTGGAAGGCAAAGCAGTGTCCTGGGAGTAGCTGTGCCTGAGCCCATAACAACCAGGGTTTTTTTGTCCTACTCAGTATCGGAATGTTCTTTCTGTTTTCAGTTGTGTGAAAGGACAACAGCCCGGAGCTCATGCGTGCACTATCTGAGTGGCCCTGATAATGTCAGTGTCACAGTTACAGTCATTATCCTTGATAACAGCAATGTTCTCCTGCTGCCTCCTGAGTGCATTCACTGTGAAAGAGGACATAGCCCATCCGCAGGTGCAAGGAGCAATGCTTCCCAAGGCTACTTTAGCCTTTCCCACCTGAAGAAGCCTGTCCTTGACTCCAATTGCTCTCTCCTCCTTGCTGTGGGTCTGCTCCTTGGGCAGCACGTCTACAATCAGTGCTCAGTTTTCTTCAGTTCTACCCTAGATCTTCCCTGATTTGGCTTCTGCTTCCTGTGCTCGACTGAATCAGTGTACTTAGCTCATGACTTCCATAAAGTTCAGAAATGGTGGTAAGATGAGTCTTTCATTCTGACTTTAAACTGTCACTTTAAAAACATTTTAAACTGTTACTTGTAAAAATTGGTATTTTAGAGACAGGAGCTGCTGGGGGAAGGAGAAGGAATAGTGCATCTCTCTCAGAAGCTTCCTTACGATGAAGGCAACAAGGAACAGACTGTTCTATTGATGCTGCATTTCAGCCCAGGCTTCCGGAAAATCCAGTTATCTCTTCAGGGTCCCACAAAAGCCTCCACTGATTTATTTCTAGCTAAGGCTACTGCTCCCTCGTCTGAGCTGTCTCCTGCTTTCAAGACATTTGCTCAGGTTACTCTTCATACTTTCATTTGGCTTCCACAATTCTATTTCGGCTTCCACATCTTTAATCTTCCTTACAATGCCTTCAGGGGTCCTCATTCTCTCCTCAGCATTTTCTGCACATTCAAGAAATAGCTGCACTCAGTCACCTTTTCTTCCCTCTCTGTACTTTGCCTCTGCAGGATCTCAGCACAAATACAGTTTCAGCAGCTTTCTCCATGCTTATGATTCACCAGCCTCTCTACTTTGGATCTGTCATGTTCTTTCCAAGTGAAAATTTTGACTTGTCTCTCTGGCATTAATTGCCACTCTACTGTCTGGTATTTCCTAAGCTGAGCAAGTGCAGCACCCACATTGAGGTATTTTGAGTAATCTTCTTTAATGCCACTCCACTAAACACATTTTCTAACAACTCTTTAGCTTCTGTGTCCTCTTAATATAGAAACCTGATTTTGGCTTCCCACATCCTTTACTCCCACCTTGTATAACTTGTGTTCCCATAGTTCTGATACATGTAGGAAAGAGCTGACAGGTTTGCATGGGGTCACCAGTCACTGTATCCTAAAACACATGTGCAGCTCTCAGTAGATTTGGTGAATGAAACCAGATTAAGTCTGAAAACATCCTTTGAGACTAACCCAGACCACCCTTTGCTCGTATTTTTTGGTCTTATCTCTGCATTTGAGAAGGTGAATAATAACCAAGCCTACCAGGGTTTTCTAAAGGCAACTGTATCCAGCTGTGAAGGTGTAAACATAAAAAAGAGGAGCTGAGCGCTTAGCACTGACCAACGGGGAATAACTGGGAGTAATGAGATTAAACTGAACAAAGGAAAACCACTGAAGGTTGAACATCAAGAAAATATCCTGGCCGTGTCTATCAGACCATGGACTAATTTCCCACGGGAAGCGGTGGAAACTCCATCTCTTGAGTCATTTAAAATTAGACAAGATAAATCACTAAAAAGCAGAGGGCTGGGAACAACCCAATTGGAATGGGATGAACTAGACTGTTTCGAAAGATGGTTTTAGTCTCTGTTTCTCTTATCCTGAAATTAAATAACATGACTTGTATAGAGTCTGCTCAGGCAGGACTGACAGACCTACAGCTGCGCTGTGTTCTCCTCATTATGGTCAGGTTGAAATGCTAATGTGACTCTTACTGATCATTTTTCTGTGTTGTGGTAATGTTACAGCTCAGGCCTGCTAGGGTAACCAGAGGAGTCCCCCATGGGCCCTCCTCCTCCCCGCAGCGCAGACCTGGTTGGGGAACATCAGAGGGTTTTTCTGCCAAAATGCTTCTTTGTTTTGGACTGAATCCTCATTATTTCCTCGACCACATACCCTCTTGGGCTGAGCTTCCCTAGATGGCAGAGCTGAAGCGATTCGAAATGCAAAATGCTTTATGCAGCCTTGCTGTAACAGGGACTGCCATAGACAGCCCTTGTTAGAAACAGCTTCTGTTGTTGCATTTCACTCTTTGCCGCATGTGAGAGATTGTCCAACTCCTCTAACAGTTACTGCAGTTAGAATCCGGACCCAAAAAGACATTGTTTCCCATGAACGATTCAAGTTTCCAGTTCTCAGAAAGATCAAGCCAAGAAAATGGTTCATTTATGGTTGTGTCTTTAGCAAACCCCCTTGGTCCAGCTGCATGGACTTTTTGAGAAGAAAAATCAGCTTTGATACAGTTGTGCAAATACTTGGTAAAAGAAATGAACGTGATGAGGCAAGTTCTGAGAAGTTACAACTGACCTTCTTGTCCACTTGCACTTTTCAAGCCTTCCGTTACAGGTTAACTCATGAGCAACATTAGTCTGCATATTTTTTCTTTCTGTCCTCACACAGATGTTTTTCCAACTAATTGAATTCTACTGCAATGCATTTTTTTGTGTTGAAGTGCTGAAGAAAGCTGAACCCAAACCGAGTCACATTTTGAGGACTTCTTCTGTAATTACACACATCTTTTTTCAAGCTTAAGGATCTGATAAAAATTATTTGACTTCTGTTATCTCCAGAACTGTCTTCACTTTCTGCAGTTCACAGAAAAGGACTACAGGTCAGGGCTTGTTTTGTACGCCATTTCTTTCTCAGCTGAGCAGCTCCATGTGGTGTGTGGCATTTCTCCACTGGCAAAAGACTTCATTTTTCTGTTTGAAATATTGTTGGATTAGCACAAGGTGCCTGAGAGTTCCCCATCTCACAGTCAGAGACAAGGTAAATAAACTGATAAGGGCTGTGATAGATATGTAGAGAGAAAAAGGAAATTACTTGGGAAGCAAGATTGTTCTGAATGACTTCAAGAGTCTCCTTTTCTTACATATGTAAGTCTAGGTAAGTAATGCAACCCAACTCGAGAGCTGTAAGTAGAACATGGCAAACCAAATAGATTATTTTACCTGTGTTGGTAACTCATCAGTTCAGAATCAGGCTTCTTAGCTCTGAATTTGTCTAGCTTTACAGTTTATTCCTGAAGACTTTTTCTTCTTATATAATGGTTACTCTGCTTGCACCCAGTCTTTTACTGATCATTTCCTTATTACTCCTGCCATCTATTTCCCTTTATTTTCATCTCTTTTTTACAAAGAGTTCTACCTTTTCTCATTTCTTACTCATCTTTGATTGTTTCCAGCTCATTTCACATTTACTTTACCTATTTTGTCAGCTTTTGTTTCCTCCCTTTATCTGTCTTATAATTACTGTATATCTTTTCTGATTTTCCTCAGCACAGCTTCACAGTATCAAATACTCATATTGCAAAATTTCCCCTCAAAAAAAGATCAACAATAAGTTAGCTGGAAGTCATCCGTATTTCATTATATTTGGCACTGAGAAGTGCAGCTTTTAAAGAGCCTCCACCCTACAGCTGCATCTCATCATTGATCCATTTAAATGCACTAATCTAGCCAAAAAGCAAATGTTTCCCATTACAACCTGTCTCTAAGTGACATCTATGCGCTAGTTTAGGAATAGATCTTCATAATAGAACTACTTTGGAGGTAAAATACGAAAAGATATTCTTCTGGTTCAGGGCTAAACACTTGCATGCTTTTAGCCTCAAATAAGCATGGAGCCATGTATATAATGGAGGCAGTTATATAGTGGGTAAAATAAACATCATGAGTGTTGCTTACTGAACACAAACCCTGTCATTACAGGTTATGTGTGTGATCAGTTAGGTGAATAGAAATTGGCTCCTACATTTGTAGGGGTTTCTCCACTGAAACATAAAATGATGAAAAAACCCCTCTGAAGTTTACAGCGAACACAGGGTAAGATACGTAACACTCTACTAATATCCCAAAGGCCCCCCAGTCTTTATAACAGTTATCAAACCGCTATAGCTTCATGAAAGGAGTAATGAGGCCTGATCTGCCCACAGGCTAATACAAGAGTGCGTGAGATGGCTTTTGTGCTTATTTGACTTCACTGACATAGTTTTACTACTGGGAATTCTTCTAATCAAGATGAAGTGTCTTTAAAAAAAGTGGGGTTTGTAGGTCCTGTAACTCAGGAGCATTTTGATGTCAACCTCAAGAAAGCCGAAAAAGGTGTTTCTTATAATTAAGAAGGACAATACACAGTATAATCAATACTACAGTCATTATTTCATATATGCATATGCTGTAATAATGATCAGATCCTCAGCAGCCTGAGGATCTTTCAGTCCTCAGGCTGCCTTCGTACTTCTCGGCTGCCAGTGGGCTGCAGGACTCTCCCCCAGCACTGCTCCATTCCAATGGCTGTCACAGGAGAACCAGAGGGTTTTGTAACGAGAGAGTGGGTAGCTGTAATTTTGGTACTCAGGAACTTGTGGGAGTCTGTTTCTTGACACCAGAGGCAAGTAGATAAATGAGAAGGTACCGTGATTGATGCACAGGCTTTGGAGCACTTTGCAGGAGCTGCTACCAAGAGATTCACAGAGGCTGTACCCAGCTACTTACATGTTCTGGCACCTTTTGAATACTATGGTTTCCACTGAAGGCCTTTCTCACTGCCAAATGCTTTTTGCATGTGCTAGATGCCTCCCTGGCTCATAGTTTCTACAGTGCTAATGCGCACAAAACTAAATCTATTTTTTATCACATTGGCATCTTCTTTCGAAAACTTTACTGATCCGCAACTGTAGTCAACAGCACCTTTGACCTCTGACGTGCCTTCCCATACACTCACTTAAAACAGACATACTGTTAAAGCCCTGGGTTATATTTGCTTTCAGAATTAACATCCCAGCTGTGATAAATGTTCTTGGATAAGCAGTTCTTGGATAACGAAGTTATTGTTTCAATGCTGTTTGCTGGCAGTATCAGGAGAATAACTGCTCTCATCTCAGTTCAAGTCACACACACCGAAGGCCACAAGGACAGGAAAATAACCTGCTGTAGAGAGGCTTTGGTTCTCAGTCCTGGTTATATGAAAAGGACACATCTCCAACTACTATCTTGTCCAGTAGTGAACAAGATAAGGATTTAGTCTCTCATTGCTACAGAATAGTTTAGAGAATATCTGTACTGAAAATCTTCCAGTAATGCTGACATATAGAAGAGATCTCCAGTGAAAAAAAAAAACCCAACCCTTGTAGGAGTGTACTGTGAAAAGACAAGATTTGAATTCAGTTTTAATGCATTCGGCACATAGTAGATGATGCTTAACTCTTCACCTCAAGAGAGGTCAATTGTATCATGTCTCAGTATTTTACTTTTCTCTGGCCTTACACACAAGTCAGTTGTGAAACAGATCTTATAATAATTTCTTATGGAACTGGACACCACTACTCAATTCTTCATTACTATTAAATGAACTCGATTTCTATGTCAATAAAAATGACATATACTAGGCATATTGTTTCCAGGGTCACAACCATTCCTGGTATAGTCTGCCACAGACTTCTAAGTTTTGTAACATGATGAATGAAACTAAACTGAAAATCAATATTTTCTTTTACAGAAGCTTTCAAAATACAAGTCCTGGTGCCTTGCTCAGAGTAAAACATCCTTTCTTATTAAAGGCAAACCTCCAGTCATACAGATCCTGAATCGCAGTCACACTGTTGCTCTCACCCCACAAACAGCATGACAATTTATAAAGTGATAAGCCAAAGAATTAGGAAATAACTAATTAACATAATTGAAATGTCTCAGTTAATACACTTGATGAACAGCAATGTTACCAGGAGAAAATTCCCCCTACACACTTGGATGAAAGCCTTACTAGTAACTCATGTCATCCTTATTTCTTAATATAGAAATAATTAATTCTTGTATATGTGCAGTTATATAGAGCAGAATTGCACAGCTGTTCTCTGCTAGTCATCAAAGGGGTGCTAGATTATATACAGGAATAACATGCTACTTTCATTGTAATTCTCACAGTACAATGGTGGACAAAAAGGGAATAGGATACTAATATATCTTTACAATTACAGTAGTCTGGGCTCTCCCAGAAGTCAGTGGAGAGAAACAAGATCCCTAAGAACTTGATGCAAACCATGTCAACTTGTGTGTGTCTTCATTGACTATTGAGAGAGCCTAGCTGATGAGCTCAGATCACATGAATAATTTACAGATGGGTAAATCAGGCGTCATGAATACCATCCTCAGTGTCTAGTACACTTGGGATGACTCAGGATGTGCTATTAGGCTCACTCTTTGCCCAGAAAGACTCCTATTGCAGCCAGATTTGTAAGGATTTGTTTACATCTGGAGATAGCAACAGTGGCTATAGCTCCATGTGGAACATCTTTATCCACAGCAAAAGCCTCTCATTCTTGCCTTCAAAGTAAGCTAGGCAAATAAGACATTCATATTTTTCGAACGGAGTACCCAGCATACTTTGCTAATCCATTAACGTTTTCAATATTTCAGCAGCGCTTCTGCTCTGAATTGGAACCAAAAGCAAGTCTTTTCATTATAAGCCAGAAGGAGAGAGGGAGAATGAGATCCATTTAATTAAAACATTTCCAGCCAATACGCTAAGGAACGTTTAGATTCTGCACGTATCTTATGCATAGTCAATGGAAATTGCATGAGCAGAGGCTAAAAAGGCTTGGAGGAAGCCAATGTAAAATGAGCAAAGACTATAATAGTTTAGACCGTAGATTACAAGAATAAGGCTCTGGCATTTATCAGAGAAGAACCAAAATATTTAGCTACTAAATGGACCCACTGTCTGTTGAGGGGTGGCAAGTGAGCCCTGACACAGTTGAGAACAGCCTGCCAGGCGGCTCTGTGCTGAGTGACACCCTTGCCAGTAATAAGATGTTCCAGCCATGCTCCTACAAAGGATGCTTCAAGAAGCAGTTATCATGGACCAGCAGCAACAGTCTCCCTATAGATGGTATATCCTCTGGCTGGGTGAGTTTTTCCTAGACCTTCTGTCAATGCAGAGTAGCATAAACAGTGGGGCACTATTTCATTAGTCCAGCAGTTTGTGAAACAACCATTTAGCTCTAAGCGTAGCTAAAGTAGGCAGCTGTTTGAGGTAGCTGTCTTTAGGAGACACTAACATGGACCATCCTTTCCCAGTGATCCAAGAAGCATGCCTTGCCCTCTGCCCTCATCTTTGTTCTTGTAAGAATAATATTGTCATGATCAAGAAGAACGTAATCCCCCAAGCTGGAGTCAGAAAACATCTTGCAGGAGGAAAGGCCAAAAGATGACTGCTGCAGTGTTTCCACTCAGTTCATCCCCTTTGCTGTAGCAGCTAGCTATTGGAAGGGGACCTGAGCTCTGCACAGCTGTTATTTACTTCTGTTTTGAAATGCAGAAAGTTGCAGTAATCTGTTTATTTTTCTTTAACTCTTTTGTGCTTTGGAAGTATCACACAGTTCAAAAGGCAATATGACTAAATTTTAAGACAATTATTGTGCTGGCAATGTTTTAACAACTGTTTCTTTGCAAAAGAAAAACAATAAATACGGGAAAGCAGATTAAATAAACATAGAAGCTATCAACAGCATAAAAAAAAAGTCCCAGTGAATACAAAAGTTTGACAAATGGCAACTAGTGCAAATCTCTGCTTTTTCTCTGGCTTTCAGCAAGATTTTCCTAAACTTAAGGATTTTTCCAAAATAGGAGCTTGACACATCACAAATGGAATAGAACCTGTGGCTCCTGCAGCTGGTCCTACAGGTCTGGGAGTGAGAAGAGTGAACAGGAATACAGCATATCAAGGAGGAGGGTTCCCCCTTTAGATTTCTTTTTTTATTAATCAGATGCAGTCATTAAGGCTAATTGCCTTTACAGAAGTTGTAGAATGTTTGTGGCCATTACCTCAGGCAGTTGTATAGTCCTGAAATCTAATAGTCTGTCCCCAGCAGATCGAAAGGAAAGACCACTCTTACTGTACCAAGAAGATGAAGCCCTGTCCTTAGACTGCAGAAAAATGCTTTGCACTGCTGTGCTCTGAGTTTGTTTTGTATTTTGCTCAGCGCTTAAGGACCACCTTGAGAATGAAATTAACTTGGACTATTTCCCCTGGCCTCCCTTGTAACGCTTTGGTCTAATCCTGCACATGACCTTTGTGTGGACATATTTTGCATCCACATGGAGCCATTTGGAGTCTGGTGCATGTGAAACAGCACAGTACTGCAGTGAAGAGTTCAAGTATATCTAATGAGTTAAAATATTTGGCTGCTGCTTTCTTATGGGAAAGCAGTGCTGAAATGAACATCTGAGGGTGTCTCAGCAGAAGACTGGGCTGAAACTATTCTGTAAACGTGGCTTTGTTCCTTAGCTCTTTACTTTCATTTTGACTTCTCCCAGCATTATGTTACTGCTGGATTGATTTTTGTCTAGATTTGCAACTGAAGTCCATCATTGCCAAAGAAGGACAAACTGGTGGAGGGTGCTAATAATTAATTTAGTCACACTAGAAACATGTTATATTCAATGCTTTCTTCGGTCAATTCAGAAGCATGTTTCTTCTTTATATACTACAGTTTGCATAAGCAGTCAGCATAGCCTATTTACAGAAAATTAATGAGCGTTTCTGTTCATTAGTGGCAGTAATTTACATGTCTGGGATTTTTTTCATACTGGCACATGAGCTACTTGGAAGCTGAACCCAACCCCAGGTATCCCTATTCTCACACTTGTCTCTCTTGGTCCCTAAAAATAGTGCAGAATCACTCATTACCTCTAACTCTGATCAGCCAGCATCTTCTGCAGCATTTGACATTTGTTCAAAGGATTTGTAAAACACTGAAAGAGAATGAATTCAATACTTTCTTCTCCTTGAAAGCAACATCCATAGGCAATCCTTTCTCTGGAAGTAGGATGTAGCTTGCTGGGAAATTTATACTACTTCTTCCAAGAAGTGAAGTGGTAACAGTTTAGCTCTGTCAAAATACTAAACATATTCCTAATCCAGCCTCTCCTGGAAAATTCGTACCATACAGACATAAATACAATCCAGGTTGCTTCACAGATTATTCGGGGGGGGGCGGGGGGGAGAACGGGGCAGGGTGGTCATGCTTTCCTGGTACAGTCTCTCCATTTTTATTTCACTTTTTAAAAGCCAGAGCAGGAAAAGAGGTGGTGGGAAAGGAGTGGGGGAAAAACAACCAAACATTGTAATATCACTTTCAGAGCCTAGTCCCCATAAATAGTAATCAGCTTACAGGTTTAAAGACCTTCTGGCCTTTAGATGGCTCCTTCTGTCCCAGAGAACCTCTCTTGTGTCTCTCTTCAGTGAAAAGAGAGCTGAGCAGCGGTCAGTCGGAATAAGTAGCAACACGTGGAGTCAGGTTTAGAAGCCAGTAAGAGCTGAGTACATGGTTTCTACAGGATATATGGGAGCAAGGTTTTGAGGAGCTCAGAGTGAAGCAAAAGCTCTTTGCACAGAGTACATGAAATAAGAAAGCAGCAATTGATACACTGCCCTTGGGTGGAGCATGTCATTGTTGGAAGGAGGTGGGGTTCTGGTGAAATCAATATATATGATATAAATGTGCCATTTTTACTCCTGAGCTTTTTCTCAATGCCTGAAAGCTATCTTGATCCAGCCCCAGCTATAGAGAAAGTTCTGTTAAATGGCAGGGTGCAGGAAAAGGCTGTCACACTTTGTCCATATACAGGGAAGCTGTTGATAGTAAAAATACAGGATGTGTAGCCTGGATTTTGGTAGATGGCTGGTAGCACCACTGTGCTACTAAAAAAAAGGTTTCACTAATCAGCGGATCAAGCTGCTGACTACCTGATAAAGCAAGGACGCAGTGATAAAACTGTTGTCAATTCATTACCGGCTACTTCCACCTAAATTGTCAGTTCAGTAGTTAAACTACTCAGGGCTGATTTACCACCTCCCAGCTGACAGCACAGAAGGAAACACAGAACTGTTATTTCAGTAGAGGAGCTAAGGTAACCCCAATTGTCATTTCACTTTTCTCTGTCATTGAGCACTTAAACCTTTTCTGTCACAGCCAGTTTTAAATAGATTGTATATTTATTGTGCTGAACTCTTTTAAACTGTGCATGTGTGGGAGGGGAGGGTTTCTGAGGGAAAATGCTGCATGTCTCATAGTCCCTGCTGGCTTTCTAAAACAAGTTAACATTATTTGACCTAAAGTGAATAAACCCTCAGCAGAGATGAGGCTGATGACTTTATCTGTTAGACTCTGACTCCACTAATTTAAAACAAATGAAAGAATGTAGATAGTTTAAGTGAATGCAGAAGAGATGGGAGTGATATTTTTCTTCCCCTAGACCTTTACAGAATTAGGAAATCTTGCTGTAAACAGGAATGGCATTTTCAGAAACACGTTGTTATTCCACAGCGACAGTTTCCAACAGCAGAACGTGAAAAACAGGAATTTTGCTTTGCTTACGGTTTCAGAGTGTTTCAGGAGATTTTCATTGCTAGGAACCCAAGTTGAAGTAAAGTGAGTTCTGCTGGGCTCCTCCTAGCCATAATCATACTTGCTCAAATTTTACACTGCAACTCATTCCCCTGGGCTCACTGAATGATACTTGAAAATGCTTTTGTCTCTGGCTGGATGATGGTAAATTCCTGAAGGCTTGAACAATTTCATATTTCTTTACAGGGTAACAAGTTTGCTGTTGGAACTGAAATACGAATACCCCAAACCCACCAAAATGTACCAAACTCTAGACAGAATAGCAGGGGTGATTGGTGTGAACAAGAGGCTTATTCCTGGGGGAGTCATGCATCAGCCTGCCTTGATGCCTCAGGCAAACACCTCCAGTTCTAGTTCAGGGTATATGCAGGCACACAAGGGAGTATTAATAAGTACCAAGTTAGGCTGTGAATTCAGGAAACATCAGAAACTTTCTACCATCTCTGTTTTGGATACATCTTTCATGGAAGAATAACCTACCTCGCTACTTGGTCATCCTTACTCTAAGAGGAAACGAAGAACCATGAGCTTCTTACCAGAACACAGCTTCCTTCTGTTGGTGGTGGATCAGTGATGCTAGCCAGGAGGAGCAGGCACCTTGCTGAGGTGTCCTCAAAGCAGTGGGTGGGGAGTTGTCCTGGCACAGGATAGGAATTAAGCCCTGATAGCTTCTGCATGGAAGGGGGGCAGTCATCTTCCCATGTACATCTCTTACCCAATGGACACACTCTCATGACACGGGTCCGGGAAGCTGTTCCTCACAGCTTCACTGAGCATGCCCAGTAGTGATCTTTTCCTCATAGTCCTGGACTTACCATGCATTAATGCAATGTCACACTCAACCTGCCTCATTGCCTCAAGTCATTTACAGCTATGGCAAGAAGGAGGATCACAGGGGAAGGCAATAGGCTGCACTGCCCATCAGACTGGCTAGCTGAGTGCTGGAGGATATTCTGAGGACACACAAGTCAGCAGTGACACACTTCTGGTCTTACAGAGAATCGCTTTCTCTCCCCCTCACCTGTATTCAGCAAGTCTAGTGATACTGGCTCTGGTCTGCTTCAGTGCCCAGGCATTCACAGGAGACTAGTTCCCACAGGCTTGCCCTGTACCTGCTCTACAGATGTCATTATTCATGGGCACTGCTGGCAAACAACCTCATATCTCAGACTGGAGCCCCTGCTATACATTTTCCCCATGCCTTCAATATATTCTTCTTTTTGTAGTATTTCCATTTTCTTTTAAGTTTATCCATCTGAATTTTGCTCTGTAATGTTAATCCTTCTCTGGATGTCTGAGCCAAGTATAGTCCTCTTATGTCCTATTTCATTTCTTGTGCCTTGATGGTCACCTCCTGCAAACAGAGCTACCTCTCTGTTCATAAGATCTCTGGATGCCTCTGATCACCGGTCTTAAGCTGACACTGTTAAAGCTCATACATGACACCTTAGCACTCTTAAGATGTACAGCTCACCACATATCATTTTCACCACAACTTTGGACAGGCAGAGATCTTTCCTAAAGGTTAAGTCCTGCAGAATATTGTATGCCCTTAAAATGGTGTTCCTCCCACGGGATACTGCCCAGCACCCTGTGACTGGTGGAGACAGCATGACTGAAGCTTCAGGATGCCAAAATCCTCTCTTACTAATGGACCCAGAGGCAGGTCTGCCTACAGTTCTCTTTGGCAGTGCTCAGGAGCACTTGAAAAGCATCACTATCCGGGGCCAAATAAGGTAGGTGTGATCTCTTTTAAAAAGAACATTGAAATAAAAGAAAGGAGACACTTTGGACATAGTTCACTGTGTTCATGGGAACCACGATGTAGGCATGGCAGTGATTACATTTATTTCTGTTGCCCGAGTGTAGGTGATAAGAACATCTGTAGAATGAAAGGGGATATTGTGGTACAGTTATCAAGAAAACAGCCATCACTAGTGATGTCTAGGATGATAATGTAGTAGTGCTGGAAAGGAAGCAGATGCTTGCGTCATGACTGAATCACAGGAATCACAGTGCAGAAGTCTGTAAAGCAAATACAGTTGCAAAAAATGGTCGCATTACTGCACAGCTCTAGTCAAGATTTCATGGCTTTTACATGTCTAGGAAGGGACTACTAGCTGTAGTATCTTGCAAATATCGATTAATGAAAAATGTATCTGTCATCCACATCTCAATGTCCCATTTTGGGGAGGCTCTAATGAGTCATCCTCACTCAGGGCACCTGTCAACATCCTTGTGAGTGGGGAGTTGTTAGGCTGATGCCAATCAGTGTTTTGGCCATGTTCTGAAGTGTCTGTAGCCAGGGTGCTCACAGCAGTGCTTGCAAACACTTTCAGGGAGGTAGCAGCGTTCATTACCTCCAAAACAGAAGATATTGCACAGGTGTCCATGTTCAGCCTGAACCTCTCAAAGCAGGCCCTAACTGTGAGATTTAAGCAGCTGGGATCCATGGTGAAAAGTGTTATCAGAATGATCATTGTCCCAGCAGCTCCAAGTTACAATTTCTGAGAGCAAACATCAGTGCAAACATCTACTTCCTTAGAGACATATCTCCACTCACTCTTCCTTTCATTCCCAAATTCAGGCTTTGTTAAGCTCAGACCTTTTCCTACATAACTCTTCAGACTTTCTACTCTTCTCCTTATCACAGCATGAAATACCCAAGATTTACTGCTATCTTCCACTACTGCCTATCTAATCTTCTCTACCCAGGTACTCCAAAATAATCTAATCTAAAAAGACCTGTAAGAAACCTGCTTTCACTTTAACTTCTGTTTCTCTCTACTCGTGTTGTTCTCTATCCCAAAGGTAGGGCAGCTGGGACTCGCTACCACCAAGCCTCCTCACTGCTCATGACACCTCAGGTCTGAAGTACCATGGTGTGCTGCAAATGGTGAGAAAAAGAGAGGGCCTTCAAGATAGCAGGAACAATGTAACTGCCTGGGAAGTGAGTTGCTTCACAGTGGGCTAGATGCAGGTTAGATGTCTGAACACGTGGTACATGTGAGAGAAAGGGCCCTGCTAGAGGCAGATATTAAGGACCACGTGGGAAGGAGGCAGGTCCTTAAAACATATTTAACGTAATGAACTTCAGTCCTCCAGACTACCTTGCCACGTGAATTTTGATGTCCACAATTTAGCCTCTTGAATTTCTATGCTCTCAAGATGTTCATTCAGCAACTGACAGTTTAAGAAGATAGACCCCCATTATCGTGCCACCACTGACCCAAGGAACAGGAAAAACAGAATGACTGAGCACACCTCAGGCCCTGGACAGCAGTGCAAGCTCAGCTCTGGCTACTTCAACAATTTAAATTCAGCTGCTAGACTTCACATTGAAGCAGCTGAGATGCACTCAAAGATGTCTGCACTAACTCTCCTGGGGGGATGGTACTCTTTAGCAAGGAGTGATAATAAACAGTAGGATGGTGCTAACGCTTTAAGCTGCTGCAGCTGTCTGCTAAGTGAGTATGTGTCAACACCTTCAAACTGGAAGGTGAGAAAGTGAAATTACAGTGCTGTTACCCTAATTCTGCTTTTGCAATCTCTTTTATTAAACCACTTTCAAGGGTGGTTAAGGGACTCCGAGGTTTTGCTTGAGTGTTAAGAATCCAAGATAATAGGCATGTTCCTGAAAGTTTGCTTGCTTCTCTAAGTTCTTCTAACTATGGCACCATAGTTAAAATGAAAAATTACAGCACTGTAGCCTTATACATGAATGTCATAAGTACATCCCGGCACCTCAGACAAAAGCATCTGCCACAGAAAAATAGAACACTGTGATTAAGAGGAAGAAAATGAAATACACAGTTCAATAAAGATTTCCTAGTGTAAATACTTTTGATAATTACACAAATACGACCTTTTCAGAATGAATAAGAAGATCTATTTCCTCAGCCTAGCTATGAAGTCATTTATGATTCTAGGATCACATTTTCCTCTGTGGTATTTTCATCTCCCTGTTATAGTTTGAAAGCTAAAGCTAGAGAAACTGATTGGCAATGTAAGGAAAGTAAAAATGGAAGATTTGTCACTGTACTGATGTAGCTGTGCTGATATAAATAGAGACCTGATAGATACTAAATGATCACTCAGAGTCTACTTCTGGTTTAATGTCTTTAGATATCTTGTGAATCTGATGACTTTCTGCGTGGATATTAGTGACGGTGCTAACGCAGATTCGGAGTCAGCACTGTGGTTCCTACAGAAAAAAGTAATTATTCTGAATACACAGAGCTGGTTTTAGATACAGCATGGATTTCTGATGATGTTCTGTGGATTGACATGATGACTACAGTGCAGAGAGCAGTATGCAGCCAAGCACACAGCTACACTTTGTTCTGTTTGCTAACAGCTTCTAAACAGGAAAAGCGCTCCCACTGTTTCCCTTCTCCACCCTTCAAAAATCTCAAGTGATTTTAATTCTGGTCCTTTCAACTTCTTGACAACCATGGGCCAGACTACATTACAAGAATTTGCTCAGGGTCTGGACAGCAGTGAGAAACAATTAGAGAGCTGGGCAGAACCATCTGTGGATTGCCAGCTGGACAGCAGGATGCTCATTTAAAATATGTATATATAATCTCTGGTCCGGGTCAGGTTCATCCACAAAGTAGCCATTATCAGAAATCTATGAGAAACTCAAACTCTTCAGAAACCACTACAGGTTCTTAACTGTATAGACACCTCATGAAATACATAGCAGCACCTCGATGTAGGTAAGCACCTGAGAAAGTGCAACGGGCCTTGAGTTGTAACACCCTTTTAAACACGGCAAATGTGACCTTAGTTGTCAAGAACCAGCACATGGACAGACTTTTTCTCCAGCTGTAAGGATGTAAGCTCTTCACCCAGATCTTTGGATACCAATATTCATACCTGCTGCCAATGTGAGGGATAAAACCAGGCCAGTCACTTCTTTTCAGAGATTGCTTGAGAGTAGCATAGTAAAAAAAACCCACCCAACCCAAAACATCACTGTTTTGAGCCCACAAACCAGGCATGACCTTTCATTTCCCAGAAGACCTTTACCATTTATTACAAATGCCTTGCTCTTCTTTTCCTTTCACAGAGACCTCACTTGTCCAGCCTTTATGCTGAAAATAATCATTTAAGGAAAAAAAAAATATCACACACTCTGACGATAGATGTAGAAGATGGTTTTATTTAAGACCTTCAAGGAGACAGCAAAACCAAGCTCCCCATACACTGAACAGCGGTCTCAGGACTTCGGCATGGCCCCATCCAACAGAGACAGCCGTCTCCACCGCCAGGCGAGCCCTCACGAAGCCAGGTGCGGGTCAGAGCTGGCGAGACAAGCACTGAATTCTGCCTTAGGGCGGAACACCACATTACTCCTATGTGACCCACCCCCCGAAAGCGCGGGGGGGGCAGAAAACGCCGACGCCTCCGCCTCAGGCGTGTTGGCGGGCAGCGGACGGAGGCCGGTGGTGGGGTGCGGGCCCGGCGGGGCTCTGCGCTCCCGGGCCGAAGGGGGGGTGCCCTGGAAGGCAGCCGGGAGCCAGTTCCTGTCCTCGCGGTGTCGTCTGAGGAGGTGGGTGGATTTTTGGAGGGAACAGCAACGGCCAGCTTGGAGGCGGGGGAACGGGAAGGGCTCCCCACCCGCAGAGGCAGCGGGAACCGATAGAGCCGGGAACGCTTTATCGTCGCCGCGAGGCGGAGGTGCTGGAGACCCCCGGGCTGCCGAGTAAGACTGGGGCAGCTTGAGGGCCGGTGAGCCACTGCCGCCCGCCGCGGGGTCGCGCTGCCGGCCTGGGCTTAGCGGGCTGAGGGGAGGGAGAGGGGCTGCAGCCCCTGGCTCCTGTCAGGGTGGGGACCACCGCGAGGCGCTGAGGCAGGCACGGGGCCTTCCCGTGGCGGTGGTGTAACGGGACGAGGGAAGACGCGACCCGTGTTCGGGTGCTGGGGCCGCGGACGACAAGAGATGCCGCGCTGGCCCGGCGAGAGATCACGTCCACTAGCGCGGAGGAGGTTCCGCGGCGCAAATCCCCGCGCCTTCAGCTGGGCGCTGGCTGTAGCTCCTCAGCGCGCCCACTGCTCCCCCTCACGTCGAGCCCGGAACGGGGCTGGAGTGCAGCTAGTTGCCGCCGCCTGCGGCGGTGGGCGAGGCCGGTGCGCAGGTAGCCGGGGAAGCGCGGCGGGCGCAGCTGGCTCGGCGCAATGGCCCCCAGCGCCGAGACGCCCTAATTGGCGGCGGCGGAGCTAGCAGCGGGGGCAGGGTAGGGCTGGCCCTGAGCGGCCGCCTGCTGCCATCGCCGGGGCCAAACGGCGCGTCTGTGCGGAGAAAGGCGGGAGGCCCGAGGGAGGGGTGGCGGGCGGGGCGTGGGGCGCGGTGGTCTGATCGCGAACGGCTCCGGCTACGTAAACGGGGGGAGGGAGCCGCCTGCGAGCGGGGTAGACTCGTGTGAGAGACAAAAGCCCAGCTCTGCCGAGTGGGGGTCTCGGCCTCACTGCTGCCGGGAGGGCTCTTTGTTGCCGTTTTCCAACCGGCGTTTGTGCGTTCCCGCCGCCCCCCGCCCGGTCACACCAGTGGTTACGGCCGGGACGAGGACTGTGAACGGGCGGCGGCTTCCGCCCGACCCGGCGAAGGAGCGGCCCCTTGGCAGCTTGCTCCATACTCCACCAGTTGATCAAAGTTCGGCTGGGCCAACGCGAGGAGAGACCGGCCTGCTGTCCTCGGTAGCCACGGCTCCTCTCCCTCTCGTCCTGTGCGGCTCGGGGCAGCGCTCCCCCGTCGCTACTCCCTCCGGCGGCACGAAAGCCTATGTGTAGCGAGGCAAGAGGGAGCGGGCACCTCCCGTTTCTCCCCGCCTGCCCTCTCCTCCCCGCGGCTGGGGCTCTGGATAGGAGGAGCCGGAGGAAGAGGAAGATGACGAGCGGGTGCAATTAGCCTAACAAGGGACTGGTGCCGGAGGAGGCGGCAGCGTCCCCGCGCCGAGGACTGACACATCTGCTCTCTCTCTCTTCTCCAGCCATGAAGGCAGAAGCTGGGGTGCGCAGCTGAAGCCCAGGGTCGTCCCGGTGCGCTTCCCTATGGCAGCTGCGTGAAGGGGCTGAGCCCCCCTCCCGCGGCGGCGGGGCTGGCCTCGTCGGCCCGGGTGTGCGCGAACGGCTCTGGTTCTTCCCTCCTCTCCTTTCCCTTCCCCGATGTGGGCTCCAGAGGATTTGCTCCTCCTTTGTAACCGGGAATGAAATAATGGCGACCCGGTGGGCAGCGGGGCCACCCGGCGGAGATGGAAACAACGAGCCCCCCCCGGGCGGCGGCAACAACGGCCAGGTATGAGCGGCGGGGGCGGGAGAGGCGCGGGCTGCGCGTACGCGGCGGGCAGGGCCGGGCTGGGCGGTCGCCTCCCGCCGCGGGGAACGGCTTGGCTGGAGCGGGTTTAATGGCCGCCCCCTCTTTCCCTCCCTTTCTCCCTCCCTTTCTTCCTCCCGCTCTCTTCCTGCCCTCCCGCCTTGGAGTTGCTGGGAGTTGGACGCTGGGAGCGGTGCGGGCGTGCGGCTCCCCGGCAGAGGGGGACCGGCTGCTGGCCCGGCTGAGGGCTCCCCTCGCAGTCGGGGCGTAGCTCCCGGGACAGGGGAAGCGTGTGTGAGGGGACGCCTCCGCTGCTTTGCGGCCCGGGCGGCGGCTCCGCTTCCCGCCCTGCGGAACAGCCGGCGTCCTCGCCCTTGGGGCGGCGGTTTCCGTGGGGTGAGCCCCCAGTCCCGCGGTCAGCTCCCCTGCGGCCTCCCGGCGCTTGTCCGCCCCGTCCCTCCCCTGTTCCCGGCGGACGGTGGTGGGGTACGGCTTCGTCGTCCCCGTCCCGCACCTCCTCGTCCCACTCAAACTGTGCTGCTTTTTAGTAGAAATACGGGCTTGGCCTCTGCCTCCTTGTAGGTAGTACGTAGTACTTGTCACCCTCCTGTCTGTATGTAGCGGCTTGTATTCAACGCATTTCTGTTAATAGCATTTGTTGCTGGAACAGTCGTCTGTGTGCTTAGTTTGAAAACTTCATAGTATGCCCTATGGTGGCACCACTGCATGTTCGGACTCGCCACACAGTTTTTAACACAGAGCTGTGCCTGACGCTTCCTTCTGTACTCTCTATTAATAGTAATGTCTGCGAAACAACTGTAATTTCAGATCCAACAAAATACGTTGCTCTAAGATCTGTCCTAAACTTTATTTACAAAGACAAATTTGCTTTTGTATTTATCAGTTAGGGCATGTTTTGTCAAAGACAGAAAACTGCCCTAAATCTTTGTAGGGCTGTGAAATGGATGGCTTTTATATGTGTGCCCTGCTTTTGTTTGCTGAAACTGATATATAGTAGAGTGATTTTTAAATCTACAGAACTGAAAAAAAAAAAGAAGTGTGGGTTGGGTTTGTTTTGTTTTGTTTTTTAAGGACATCAGGTTTTAGTTTAGTGCTGTCCTCAATTCACCCTTTTGCCTTGGTTTGAAAGTAGCACATATGGTTTTGTAAGATACAGTCGACTAAAGCAGGTAGGTTAGGTGAGGACATGTGAATCTTAATATCATCTGCTTTCTTATTTAACCTTTAAGACCGTGGTCAATTATGATTCTTAATTTGTATGTAGATTTAAGCATGCATTATTCTTGTTGATGTCCTTTTTAAAAATGTGACTGAAAGCAAGGCCATTTTGGGAGAACCTGCTCTTTAATACTGTTCAAATAATGTGGGAAGAGGGGGGAGACCACATGTCTAAGTGTAAAAATTAAAACCTGATTTTTAATTCTGTCATATTGAGACTGCTGGTCTTTTGGCACTGGCACTTGTCATAATCCACATATCCCTACTGTGGTAAGCCCTAACACCGCCTGTGGCGCTTTTGGACATCGTTATGTTAAAGTTATCTAATTGGGGACTACTAATAGGTGTGGAATTGCAAAATGGACTGCTCTGCCTGTTGTTTTGCCTGATACTTACATGTTGCAGTTACATTTTAACTGCTAGAAAACATGCACTTACAGTGATGATTACCTTAATCACAGCAGGCCTGACATAATCTTTGCTTGAACGTAGATACCTCTCATGAATGCCTAATGAAGGTTGCAGTGCTATCTCAGTAACTTTAGTATACTTATTGCTGCATAGCTGAAAGTTCGAAGTACTTTCTTACAACTTTTTTCATAGACTGGTGTACAATGCCAAGAGAGAGTGAGAGTTTGTGATGTGGGATCTGCTGCCTCAGTTCAGTTGGTGGGACAGTTACTGTGTATAGTGTTTGTGCTATATGTGTGAACAAATGCCTTTAACTGAAGTCTTTCTTGTATTAAACAGTAAGAACTGCTTTTCTCTTGGGGAAAACAAAACAAAACCAGAAAACATCTTTAATGAGACACAATTACTATATAAAAGGGATTTGAAGTTTGCAAAAAGTCACTGGAGTTGCAGGCTTTTATAGCGTGCTCGTACTGACATGCAAGGTATTAGCAGTTTTGGGAAATGATACATGTTTTTGGGACTGTATCCCATATGATGCTTGTTTCATAATGCAGCATGAACTCACCTGCATTTACTGTTTAGCTGTAGACCTATATGCGTAGCAAGTTGTCACAAGGAGGATTCCAGGCATAGCTGGTGCTCATCACTGGCAAGGGAGTTTCAACAGAAATTGGGATTTTCAGCCAATTAAAGGTTTTGGAAAAGTACAGCTATAATCATCAAGATTTGATCAAATACTGAAAAATCTGCCCTCTGGCTTTAAGATCAGTGGTCAGTCAAAGGGAATTTCTGACTGAGAAGTTAGTGCTTCTGTGTGTCTGCATACAGAGGTAGGAGAACCGAGGAGAGGGGATTTAACTCCCTTAGGTAACATACATGGTGTTTGATAATAGTTTGGGTGTTTTTTTTTTTTTTTTTTTTTTTTGAATGCCTATCTGTTCTGATACTATGTTCCATTTGTCATGCCATGATTTCTGTTTTTATTTTCAGTTCACTTTTTCTGTTCTCCCTTTGACACTGTACCTGGTGGTCTTTCTCACTTCAGAGCCCCTTCACTGAAATGAGCGTTGAGAACAAAGGTTGTGCATTCAGGCTTGCAGGCTCCCGTCTTAACATACAGCGCCTGTTCAAAGGGACAGATCACGTATTCTGAGCTCCTGGGGGAGCTGGCAGAGAAGGCCAGAGACTCTTAGGGCTGTTTGCCATTCTGTTTGAAATCTGACACACATTTGCAAATGGGTGCAAGAATTGCTGAGCTTATGTTCATAAGGACAGATAAGTGAGAGCGTGTTCTTTTGGCTTTTAGATTAACAGGCATATACTATCTCTGTTTCGTCAGGCTGTAGCAGTGTTTTGCTGGAGTGATTAAGACCTGCTGAGGTACAGGCAGTACTGCTTCAGTCACAACGTCCCATCTACAGGCTTGTCCAGATTTGAGGCTGGAACTGGCTTCATCTTTAGTGCACTTTTAATCTCCCTTCCTCTGCCTAGAAAGGCACAACAAAAAGTGCCTTTTTTTTTTTGCTTTTCTATTCCCACTATTTTGTGCTTACTTTAAAAGAATTGCTAAGTTTGTGGTATAGTTTACTGTTAATCTGTATTAAAATTGCACGCAAAATGCTAATCGTAGGATGAAAAAAAATTTACCACAGCATGTGTGGTTTTAGAAGTAAAATTTTTACTGTAAGTAGTTTCCTTAGTTTATGATTACTAGGAGTATTTTATAAAATAATTTCTTAAAAGTGTTTGATATTTTTCTGTTGGATCTCATCAGAACACACATAACATTTAGGTATTTGTTGCAAGTTTCTAATACCTTACTGCAAATTTGCATTAAGAGTGTGGGCTTTGGGGTTTTGGTTTTGTGGGATCTTTTTTTGTTTGTTTGTTGGTGTTTGTTTGTTTGTTTGTTTGTTTGTTTGTTTGTTTTTTTAACAGCTGAGTTGTTAGGAACAGTTGCCTGCCCTTAGAGATTTCTGAGAATTTCTGTATTTGGCGATAATCAGGAAATACGTTTTCAAAGATTTTTGTAAAAGAAAAATCAGAGATTATTTTGTATTTGCATTGTAACCATGAATACTTGATTTCAGAAGAGGGGAGAAAAAAAGATTCTTGCTTATACATCTTATCAGAGAGAGCACAACTGCATAAACTAAAGAGAAGCCTGTGCTGGAAGGGTCAGGAACCAGAGAAGGGCAATGATGACGCTAAAAATAGAAAATGATTGGTGCTCTTGCTAACAATAATTAATAGATCGTGTACTATTTTAACAACCCAGTTGGGTTGACATTGGTAAACTTGAAGTAATGACTCCTATGTGCTGTGTCTCTCTACTGCAGGGACACAGGCACTGAAGGACTGTATTTTGATCCCTTATTTAAATTCCATCTTTATGTAAATATGCCTGTAAACATGTGAACTGTTGTGGAACTCTGTGATTGGATATCAGTACTTTTCTTATGCCTAATGCTTAAAAGCAGTACGGTTTAACCATAATGTTAAATCCAAGTTGGAGAAATGCATTTGTAAGATTCTATGTCAAACAGTACCAGAGCTAGTCATTAGAAGTGTATATTCCTTACGGTGATGAAGAATTCTGCACAAACATTTTGTCAAGGGAGAATAAAATTCACTATTAATACCAACATTGCCAGGAGTTACGGTTATAGCTGTTCAAAATGCTTGGGTCAAATTCTGCTTAATTATGTGAGCATAACACTGACTTCTGCTCTCATCTATGTCGGGGTAAGCCTAAGATGATTTGAAACAACATGGACCTCTTCCATGACGTAGTGCTAAGTGTTTAAACGACAATATAAAGCAGCAAATAATTCCTTCAAGAAAAGGAAGGGATCTGCTTTCAAATGTAGCTGCACATGGTGGGTTTTAAAGTGACTTTTTGCTTCCCAAAAATACACCTTTGTTGGTGGTACCACTTTGCTAATTGTCTGGGGGGACGGGACGGGACGGGACAACCAAACCAAAACCAAACCCTAAACCAGACCATCAGTTTTTGCAAGAGAATCGTGATGGACAGAGGAGTATCTTGAACTGGGTCAGTACAAAATAGTTGCAGTTACTGCATGCAATACGTGCATTATAAGAGTGAACTTTTTTTTTTTTTAACAGGTTTAACAAACATAGGATCACAGAATAGTTTGAATTATATCAAGGCACTGGGTTAATTTTTCCTTGTATGAGCTATTTTTAATATTTTTAATTCTGATACTTCAGATGTATTACTTCTAGTCTGTTGTATTTACTTGCTTACAGAAGAAAGCCCAACTGAGAGAATAGTTGAGGAAAGGAAAGTATATAATCTTGTGCAGTGTACATATTTGTGATCTTGTCTCTCGTGATCTTGTCCCTGTTGAATGTGTGGAAACATCTTTGTGTAGATGGATGACCAAATCATAGCTCAGCAGAACAGTATGGGCTCTGAAAAGAGTAGATGCTGGCCTTTTATTTTTAATAATAATCTTGTGAATACATCTGTTGCTGTGTAGATGGTGATTAGAATATAAATGTGTGCAACCTGTGAGCCTTATTAAAATGAAAACCTTTCTGTATCTCTTTCTAAGGAATTGAGTGTAGCAGTGTTAGACTAACATGTCAGGAATATATACTGATGCTTTGTAACTGGCATGTTGTTTTTTCTTTTAATCTGCCAACAACTGGAAGAAAAACAAATGTTTTCTAGCATTGGGTTGTGTGTTACTCTTCCTTGCAGTTGTTTGTGTGTTGTGTGCAGGGGTCATTGTTTTTAAAAAGCATGAGTTAGCCCTAGTATAAATGGGGAGACTTTTAAATTGATGCTGAAACAGTCTGAATTGACAGCAGTCCACAAGTCAGCCTGATGAGCTGTTAGGTATAACTCTGTGGTTGTAGAAGGCGTCAGAGCCTATGATCTCATCAGATCCTTGAATTCAGGGCCTTGCTACAGGGGAAGTATTTGTTTGCCTCCCATAGTAGATAATATATGTGCATGTACTAAATAATATATTGTGCTGAGCATAGGAGGTAAACAGTGGATGAGAATTACGCTGTTGGGTCAGAGTGGTGGATGAAAAGGGATGATCAAATCAGCTTTGCCTGTTTATTATACAGTGTAGATTAATATAAATGCTGTACATTTCTTCTGTCCAAGTCCTTCTTAAGTCTTGTCATTTTCAATATTTTTGTGAAGACACTTCCATGGTACTTTTTTCCCCATCACCTAATAGTAGGTACATGCCATAGAAGTACAACTGATGTGATGCCAAACACGCTGTGACTGTGTTCATATCAGAGGCTCAGTGCATCTTGTAAACCTGAAAGTGCCTAGTCTTAGAGTTGCAAGGTGGGATAAGCTGTTTTATGTATACAGTTCTTAAATACGTAAAGATTATTTAGTAGGAAGGCTTCCTCTATTGTGTTTGCCCTTTCTAAGAGGTTGAAATACATTCTTGCTTTTTTCCAGTTACGTGGGAATTCTGGCTACTCCCTGAATTGTTATTTACTGTCTTTTGTTAGTAATGGTGAAACAGTTTTCTGAACGGTCTTAATGTTCTATTGTTGCTGTTAGATTTGAAGAGAATCTTCATGGAGATGATGCTAGAGTTTGGAGCTTGGATCATTTGGTAAAAGGAAAGTAAAAACTAGGCACAGCTGTATGCTTTGTTCTCTGAATCTCTTTATATGGGGGGCTAGAACTACTGCATCTTTCTGAATTGGTGCATCCTGTTATCATTTTGTATCTTGTCAATGAATTGTATTCAGCAGGAAATGTTGCTGCTTTACATATTCTGTTCTTGATTTTTGCATTGAAAAGTTTACAAAGTGTGAGTAGAGAAGCACTAGGAGCTGTTGCTGCAAGCTCTGAACAGCATGATGCTTGAGAGAGCCTGATACAAATCATGTTAATAAATATTTGGCATTGGGTGTGAGAGGTTCTGTGTGGGCATTCTGGAAAATAACAAATATCTGCCTAGATTTTGACTGGCTTGGGCATACACCTTTGGGAGTTTAGGTAGTAGGCTTATTTTTGTTACAAATTTATTTCCATTTGGAAGCAGCTGCTGCTTTGCTGAGAGTGAATGAGGTGCCTCCTTAGAGGACATGGCTAATTACAAATTGGCTGTTGGTAGAGGGGTGCACTTTGAGATAGACATTTTCTTTTATGTGCGTGTCATTTGCATAATGTGTTAGGACACACAGTATGGACTGCATTAAGCAGTAGCAAATACTCTGTAGGGAATAATCTTGCCCTGGTATCGCTGAGCTGGCTGGATGAAATAATCTCCCTTATTTGAGATTTTGAAGTTTATTCTTTTTTGTTTGGCTGGTTTTCTTGGAGGCCCAGGGAGAGCAAATCAAATAGAAAGGTATAAATTTTATTGAGGAGGGGGGTTTTAAACACTTCTGAGTAGCAGTTACAGTTTGTACAAAGCAGTTGAAAAGAGAAACCTGAGCCTGTTTCTGAAGTGATTTTTTTTCTTTTATTAACTAATAGGGTACTGTGGCATTCTATTTATATCTTTGTATATTTTTTATTATATACTTTAATGGAGTACTGTTTTTTAAAGAAACTTAATTACAAATGACCGACCCTTTAAAAGGCTGTATTTTATTCTATTTTTTCATCTAAGTATATGGGGCTTTTATGCTAAAAAGTTGATAAAAACATAAAGAGTGAATGCTCCTATAATAAAAAAAAAACCCTACAGAAAAATCAAAGCTTTATGAACTCCTTTAATGTTAGTGTTGAACACATAGGTCTTCTCTACATAAAGTATTCTTGTTTTTATTCTGAGGGCAGAAAGCACTAAAATGAAAATACGTTCTTGTGCTGCCATTTAACACTGAGGTGAATAGTTGTCTTGAGTAGGACCTTCTCTGACCATGGGATGAACTAAAAAAGAATCTTTAAGTTCTCAGAAATCCCTTCGCTATCATTTGGCTTGGGACAAATAGGTGTAGCCTACCCAGTGGTATGTTCATGGTATTAAGGTGAACTTCTCAATTTTGGGAACTAAAGCTGAGCTCAGTCTACAACTTGTTGCGTTTTTGTATTGGAAAATTTTACACGGAGCAACATTGTTCAAATGCTAGTTTGTGGAGCTGAAGTCATGTGGGTTTTAAAATGGTTCCAGCTATTTTTGAGGAAAACATAACATTTTAACTTGTCCAAGGTCTACTCTGTTGTAATGAAACATGGAAGTGGTTGATTTCCTAAGAAATTTGACTGATAATTAAATATAATTATTTAATTAAAGTCTGTTAAACACTTCAGATGTGTTTAAAGTCATATGTCCTGACTTCTAATAATGTTTTAAAGGGCTTGAGTTCAGCCGCTGCTGGCAGGGGTATGCAAAACTGCAGGAACTGAGAACCAGAATGTTTTGTTCTTTTGTCCAGCAAAAGAAGCAGCAGATAAAGTAGGTGCATCTCAAGCAGGTGGCTCTTACTACCTGTAGGTTCTGACCTGTTTTGGGGAGATAAAAATCTGGTTAAGTTTATCTCCGAAAGGAATGCTGCAGTTTTTGTGTAACAAGCTGCCCCATTGCAGCTCATGTTTGTTATTGTTGCTGTGCTTCTCAGCTCTCCAGTTTTGATGCAACTTGAATAGGGAGCCTGTGACTCTGGTGAAAAGTATTCCCATGTGTAGCCACAAACATTTCTTATTCATCAATGGCTGTAAAATCTGACTTGTTCCTTCTTGCATGCATTTTAAAATTTTATTATCCTCAATCACCATGGTAAAAGGTGAGTAAGTAAACTTTGCCCGGAGTAATCAATTTTCATGGCAATTTTACAGGCCTTCTGCTGCATTTTGTGTACTTATACCATTTTCATATGGGTCTGTTTGAATACAGTCTTCCATTTTCTATTCACTTCAGTTATTTATTTTTTTCCCCAAAATTACGTGGTAGAAGTTGTTTTGGAGCTGTTCCTTAAGGAAGGAGAAATGGCTTCTGTATTGCTCTTATGGTATTAAAATAAGCCATCTTGCCAGATCAGCATTAATATGAATGTTCAAAGAGTGAAACAAGTTTATATGAATAGTCTTCAATGTTTCTTGCAATCTGTGCATCTGAATTGAGATGCAGGAGTAATTGGGTAGCCATGAATAGTTTGGCAAGCTGGCGTACTGATGCTCATGTCATGGAGGTAATCTTACAAGCTCGTTAATTGCATGTCTTGTTAGCATTTTTCTTTTTTCTTATTAAGAGTAGCATTACTGCTTTTGGAAAATACTGCATACCTAACCAGAATGGTCGTTGTAGCCCTGTTTGTGGAACAAAGGATTTTTCTGTATGCAAGTGTTGCAAAACATGATGCTGTATAATGGATGCAGGCCAATACTGGTAGCATTTCATAGTCCATACCCTTTAGGTGTTGTTTGTCATGTTGTTTTTGTAGATGGTTTTGAGTAATTTTCTCTGTTTGCACTGTGACTGAGAATATGATTCAGCTCTGTATCTAAATAGGTCTGATAGGTTTCTGCTGTTCTCATGAGTTAAATGGCAATGGAGAGGTAATGTGCTTATTTTTCTGTCTTTCTTTGTACAGAATTCTTGCTTACCTGTTCAGGCAATGTGAAGATGAATTGTCTGTGAAGAAATGCAGAAGGACCTTGTGATATTCAGTGCTAGTTGATAAAAAATAAAATTAGACTTAATGTGCATAAATGTCTAGTAAACGTCACATACAAAATACTTAGAGCTAATGATTAACTAGGAGCTCATGGGTGAGGTCTTAAGAGTTGTGATAGGTAAGTCTAAGAATTAAACAGCAGCTTAATGCTTAGTGTTGGTCAAAAAAGCAAATTGACATTCGTTTCCTAATAATTTTGAACAATTAATGTTCTCTGTCATGCCTCAGTGTATAAATCCATAGTGCACTTGGAGCTGATGTGTCTAGGTCTAATTCTGTCCCTTCATTTTTCCCTATTTCAGAAACAGTAAAGTAGAGCCTGAAAAGTCTCAGAAGAGGTGACAGTGGTGATTCGGTATATGGAGTTGTTTCTGTACCAAACCCAAGTAAGGAATCTAGGAACTGACAATTTGGGAAAGAGGAGACTGTGTAGATGGAGAGATGATTTTGAGATGGTGTACCTTTCTCTATCTGTCTAACTTCTGCAGGTAGCTTTTTACTCTCTACTCTAAGAACTAGGGCGTGTCAGATGGGCATGATGGATTGAGAAAAGGCAAAAGGAGATAGCCCTTTGCATGAAAGTTAATTAAGCTTGTTACTCTGCACCATAGTATTTTGGAAGCTAAAAGTGTGTATGTAAGCTGAAGGATAACCTAGATTTACTTTTTTGAGGAGGAATACAGGTTAAATACCCTTGTAGTGGCATGAATTACAAATTTGTGAATAATTGAAGCTGGGAATATATTCTAGTAATGCTTCCTTTTTTGTCCTTTCCTAAGTATCTGCAACTAAGAATTATGTCTCTGTTAAAGATGAGCTAGATGGACATTTGATCTGATCTTCAGGTGTTTGTATGTGTTACAGTACTGATTCCATGATAGTTCATCAGGATTCCTCCATCTTTCAGGAAGTTTTGTATTAGACCTGCTGAAAGAACACAGCTGTTTGTGATCAGGGACAGGAAGTGCATTTTTTCAAATGTTCAGGAATTGGACCTGGTTTTGCTTCAAGAGTTTCAGGCTAGATATCAAACTTAGGCTTTGGTTTTGCTCACCTTTGTAGAAGTTGCTATTCTGGCTGTATCACACAGGTCTCATGTTCTCCAGTTTTGTAAGTTAAAATGAAATGCACAGTTACCTGCTTTTGCATTCATCCCCTCCTCCACCCCACTTACCAGTTGAAGGAGAAAGCAAGGTGATTGTGTTGCTTGGGCGCAAAACTTACATAGGCTGTTGTAGTTCTCATTTCCTTTCTACTTAGTTGCAGTTAGGCAAGTACTTCTTTTGTCTGTCGAGTTGTTTTCTGCATTACTTCTTTTGGTGGACTGGATTATATTGCAGGACTTTAATTCCAAGTCTAGCAAATAGAGCAGGAGCAAACCCAGTGAATCCCTAAGAACCAGTGTAAAATTTATTTCTCCTGTGGTGAATGATGCTACTGGGTATTTTATTTGCTCTAAAATATTTGCTCCTTTTCCACTCCAGTTCTGTGGTAGCAGTTTAAGAAAAGGAAGTGGCGCTTGGAGGAGCCGTATTGCAAGTTAGGTAGCTTCAAAGACTGCTGAATGGGATTGAATGGTGTACAGATAGGGAAAGCACTGGAGGGAAAAGCTCTACCTGGCAAAAAGGAACTTCTTCCCTTTGCCAATCCTGAAATCAGTTATCAAGATGGTTAAGCAAAACACAACAAAAAAAGGTAAAACTTTTACCTAAAGAACTGTGAAATGAGGTGGCCACAAAATAATTTTGCTGAGTTTGTTTTTTGTTGTGAGTGGGCAGACCAGCATCCCACACCCCCAAAACCTATTTTTAAAACTAGATCTAAAACACTGAAAGGCATCTGTGGCTAAGATAGTCTGCTCTTGTAATCAGTGATTCATGACTGAGAAACTTAATTCTTTGAGGTAAGACATTGGTAACATTAGACAGCTACTCAGCAAGGCGTGTTTGGAGTAAACAGTTCTCACTGGTGAGTTCGTATGTAGAGAATCATTTTTTCCTCATTTCATTTAAACTGGGGAGTTGTACAAACTCATGGAAAAATCTTGCATTCAGTTTAAAGCTTACTATGTAGAATTCAGTGATGCCTGTTTTCACACTATGTGGTGTGAGTTTGTTTGGAAAAAGTTCCCCTCCCCCCCCAAGTCTGTCAGCATGTTGATCTTTATCTATTCCATGGCCAGTTGTCAGTATTAAATTATGGATGATGCAGCATTGGTCAGTGATGTAATGGTTGTCTGTAGGCTTCCCTGCAGCTTGCAATGGGAACCTGAAGTTTGGAAATAGGATTTTACTTGTGTGTTATGTTTTGTGTCTGCTTTTAGGGAGGTGAAGCACAAATACCACAATCCTCTCTGTCTCATTTTGGATAGTGCCAGAAGGGTGAATCATGTTTTAGCGGGGAGGGGGTTCATTGTAGGCTTGGGTTGTTTTTTTGGGTTTTGTATGTGGCTTTTTGGTGTTTTTTGTGGTTTTTTTTTTTTTTTTTTTCCTCCCAGGCCATTAATGACAGCAGATGAATTGAAGGGAAGGCATTCTGTGTGAGATTAAGAACAGGATTTGTGGGAGTGACTTGACCTTAAGTTCAGTTAATACTGTGGTCACTTCCCTCACTTAGATAATCTGCCCTTGCAGATTTCTCTCTCTTAGGAGCCAAGATACCATGAGCTGTCATTCTTGGAAGGTGCTTGGAGTCTTCCCTTCTTTTGTAAGTGAGAAAGTAGCCTTTTTAACCCATGAGGAGAAGTGGTGGTTCTTCCTCAGTTTTCCTTATCCCATGGTGCAGTTGTTTTATGGGGAGCTTGGTTTCTTTCTTGTAGAGACTCTTGCTTGGGAAAGGAGCAGAACTAGTTGCATTTTAGAATGATTCACTTCAGAAGGACTTTCGAATTAATCATTAGCCCTTAGGAAAACGTTTCTTCATAGTTGTATTTCCTTTTTCAGAAGCCTGTTTTTTCACTGTTACTTTATTTTACAGATTGCTACTACAAAAATGGTACTGTTCCATTACACTATTTTGTACTTTGAATTCAATCTGGTGGGTTCCCAGAAGTTTTATCATATGATGTATTGTTTAAAATGACTGTAGTCTTTTTTTTGTTCCCCTTTAACTATTAAGTGCAGATTTAGATTATTTCAGAAATTACATGTGTGTAGGAAGACATTTTGTGATGACTTGTGTTAATAAAATTTGGGGTTTTTTATAATTGGGGGGGGGAATAGTTTTCACAGTCTAATTTAAAATACTGAAATAGGTAGTTGTGTAGAGGCAATGGCTGTAAACTGTCAGAGGGTAGATTTGGATTAGATGTTATGAAGCTCTTCCCTGTGAGGGTGGTGAGGCACTGGCACAGAGAAGTTGTGGCTGCCCCATCTCTGGCAGTGTTCAGGGCCAGGTTGGACAGGGCTTGGAACAACCTGGTCTAGTGGGAGGTGTCCCTGCCCATGGCAGGGGGACTGGAACTAGATGAGCTTTTAACATCAACCCAAACCAGCCTGTGATTTTTGTGAAATGGTGGGAAAATGATGTTTCTAGTTCATAAAGTAACCTGCATAAGTTGTATCAGCTGAAGATTCTCATGCATTTCAGCACACTTTGGATCAGCAGTTCTAATAAACAAGCTTTTGAAAGTGTACCAATTTTGTATCTTGTGTTCTTGTTCTTTAACACTCACCACTTTTTATATTGTGTGCTAGAATATAAGTAAATAATTTGCATCATTACCTCCTGCAAACCTTTTGGAGGAATCAGTGCCAGGTTTAATCACGGATACCGCAAGCAACTAAAATTTTTTTCAAGTATTAGAGTAAAATCCTACCAATGCAAGTTCTGTTTCTTTTTATAATGCAAAACTATAGATAATGTCTAAAACATGACATGGTGTTACATATGAAGTCAAAGAAAATGAAAATATGACAAATGCTGTAAAAAACAGCAATAGTTTGAAGTTAATTAAACACACAGTGGAAGTAGATGTGTTTGTTTCTGGAACGAAAAGTTCATACTTCTCTATCTCAGTCAAGTTTGGAGGGGAGGGGAAATCTTGCCTCTTTAAAGGAATTCTGGGAAGAGTAAGGACTGCTTTTTTGAATGCCTGAGGCTTGAAAGAGTTGTAGATACTTTTCCAAAACCAGGCAAAAAAAGACTTCTTGCTGTAAACATAACACAGATTGTGAATTTTTAAACTGTAAATTTAATCTAAAATTAAATATCTTGAGCATTTTTCCACAGCGTGTCATGGACTGAAGTATAATTATACTTCATCTAGTGTCTCTTTCCAGCATTAACAAAGTCTTCATATTATAAGAGAATTACCTCTTCCTGCCTTTTTGTTTGTTTGCTTGGGTTTTTTTGGTTTTTTTTTTTTTTTTTTTTTTTTGCAACTTTATGAAATTAAGATTCTAGTCTTGGTGAAGTAAAGCTTATAGAAGAAGCCTTATGTGTGAAGGACATAGGTATCTCACCTGGAAATAACAGAGTGGTTAAATGTACTACCTAAGCACTAGGCTGGGAAAGCAGTAAGAACATACTAAAGCTTTGTTAAGAAACTCTGCCTTAAGGGGTTTGCTTTGCAGTTGAATTTTCTGTCCTTCTGCTATGTGATCCTTTTACAGCTTTTTGTGGGCAGCTGTGAATATTTGAAGCTTTTTATTTTTTTCCTGACTCCTGTTGGGCTTTGGATAATGAGGTAGATTAATGTGAAAAGTCACCTTATTAAAGAACATAGTTATACATTTGGTAAGTAGATTTTTGTATATCCTGAACTTGAAAGTAAGAGGCTGTCAAAAGACTGCCCTCAGTGGCAAAATACAGGGATCAGCTGATACGTGATAACTGGTTGTGGTACGTAGAAAAGGCTTTTCTGTAGTATTCATAGGATCTCATGTGGAGCTTAGAAATCACTGCTACCTGCTGCAGATAGTCTTTGGTATTAGATCTTTCTATGACTCAAGAGTTTCTGGCTTTCTGATGTCAGTATCAGAGTGAATTTGTTCTGTTTCCTCCTTTATTCCCTAAAGATGTCATTATGTGTTGTCATTGTAGGTCCTAAAAGTGGTTGCTGAATCCAGAAGTTTGAGAAAAGGATGATAGTTGCATGAATAACATAGTTTCCATAAAGTTAGATGGATATGGCAGAGAAGGAATTGATGTACCTTTACACTTACCTTAAAGGCTGACGCATGTTAGCAGAGAGTACTGCCAGACTATATTAGATATGAACAGTTAGGGAATGTTAGGGATTTGAGCTAGAGTGTACTAATGTGCCAAAACGCAGCCTGAACCAAATCTGTCTGCAGCAACTGTTCGTGTAGCTGTTCTATAATGCATTCTCACCATTGAAAATAATGCACGGAGTTAAAAGCAGTTTTCAAGAATCAGTGGGTCACTGAGGTTGGGTGGTGCTTCTGGAGATCATTTAGTTCAACCACCTGGAGCAGGCCACCCAGGACTGTCTAGGCTGGTTTGGATTCTGAGGATGAAGACTCAGCAGCTTGTCTGAGCAACCTGTTCAGTGTTTGATCATGCTTATAATAAAAGGATTTTCTTATGTTTAAATGGGAGTTCCTGTGTTTCAGTTTGTATCCACTGGCTCTGGTAATGGCATTTTTGGCAAAGTTGAGTCTGGCACTGCTCCTCCTGCTTCTCCCATCAGGTATTTGTACACATGGATAAGTTTCTGCCCTGCCCCCAAGCCTCTCCAAGCTAAAATGTTCCCTGCTCCCTCAGCCTTTCTCATGTGACATGTGCTCCAGTCCTTTAACCATATTTGTGGCCCCCGCTGGACTTGCTTTAGTATTTACATGTCTGTCCTCCACTGGAGACCAAAGAACTGGACATACCACTCCAGATGTGATCTCACCAGTGCTGAGTAGAAGGGAAGGGTCCCCTCCCTCAACCTGCTGGCTGTGCTTTGCTTTGTAGAGTCCAGCAGCCTGCAGATGATACAAAACTGGAAACTTGTTGAGGGTGTACTCTACCCAATTATCCAAGTCATCAGTGAAGAGGTGAGTTTTGGTTCCAGTATTGACCTCTGGGGGTATAGCACCAGTGGCTGGCCACCATCTGGAGCCGTTGTTGGTCATAACCCTTTCAGCCAGGCAGTTAACCAGTTTGCAGTAAAGTTCACTGTCTATTTATCTAGCCCATACTGTGTAAGATTGCCTATAAGGGTCTGTCTTTTCCCAAATAGAAATCCAGGTAGGTGCTGGCTGGCCTAAACCCATCGCTGCATGCTCAGGCAGGGTCTCTATTCCTCCTGTATCCATCAGGGTCTTGCTTGCAATGCTTGTATCTTCCTTTTTATATTTGCGTTCAGTCAGAAGCTTCTTGCAGGTCTCCTGACACCTCTGCTTGATTTTCTGCACACTGGTATGAGCCATTCATGTGTTTGGAGAAGGAAGTCCACTAAAATCAACCAGATCTCCTGGACCCCTCTACTCTCCAGGACAGTCTTCTGTGGGATTCTTTCAAGCTGATCTTTGAACAGTCTTGGTTCTTCTTAAGTTTAGGGCTGTGATGCTGCTGTTTGATTTTGTTCCCTTCTGTCAGGATACTGAACTCCACTGTTCATGGTCACCATAGCTAAGATTGCCCCTGAACTTTACACTCAACAATTCTTCAATGTCTGTAAATATGAAGTCCAGCAGATTGCCTCTTCCTTTTTGGAACTTAAGTCATCTGTGTCAGGAAGTAACTGTCAGTACATTCCAGAAACCTACTGGATTGCCTGTGACCTTCTGTGATGTTAATAAAATTATGATATTAAATACATTTTTTTTGTGGATACTTTCTGAATTTTTTTTGTACAAGGTGTAAAATGGGAACTGCCCTCACAGGCTCTTGGCCGGGAACTTGTACAGGAGAAATAAATGCAGAGATGAGGAAGCTTCATTAGGGGGTTAACCTGTTTCATCATACACTAAAATTTAAATGCCAGCATATAAAACTGGTTACCAAAAAAAAAAAAAAAAGTGAAGAGGTTTGGTAAAGGGCTATTCAATAAAACTGAACCAACAGCTTGCATTCCTACTTTTAAGTGTTTTTTGATGGATAGGCCACTTAATGGATAGGGAATTGGCTGAATGGTCTCACTCGGGGTTGTGGTTAATGGCTTGATGTCCAAGTGGAGACCAATGACAATTGGCGGTCCTCCGCGGTTAGTATTGGAACTGGTGCTGTTTAACATCTTTGGTGGACGTGTGGACAGCAGGATTGAGTGCTCCCTCACGCAGCTTGCCATCAGCAAGCTTGCTGATGTGGTCAACATGCTGGAAGGAAGGGATGCCATCCAGAGGGACCTGGGCAGACTCAAGAGGTGGGACAAAGCCAACCTCATGAAGTTCAGCAAGGCCAGGTGCAAGGTTTTGCACCTGGGCTGAGGAAATCTAAGTACATAAAAAGGCTGGGTGGAGAATGGATTGAGAGCAGCCCTGAGGAGAAAGACTTGGGACCGGTGGCTGGTGAGAAGATCAAGATGAGCCCAGAAAGCCAACTGTATGCTGGGTGTCATCAAAAGAAGTGTGACCGGCAGGTTGAGGGAAGTGATTCTTCCCCTCCCCTCCCCTCTGCTCTGCTCTTGTGACACCCCACTTGTAGTCCTGTATTCAGCTCTGGGCCCCCACGACAAGAAGGACATGGACCTGCTTCAGTGAGTCCAGAGGAGGGCATGAAAACGAGGCTCGAGCTTCTCTGCTGTAAAGACAGGCTGTGAGAGTTGGGCTTGTTGAGGCTGGAGAAGAGAAGGCTCCAGGGAGGCCTTAGAGCAGCTTCCAGTGCCTAAAGGGACTATAAGAAATCTGGAGAGGGACTTTTTTACATGTGTATTTAGTGATGGGACAAAGGGGAATGGCTTTAAACTGAGAAGAGGGGAGATTTAGGTTAGCTACTAGGAAGTAATTCTTCACTGTAAGGATGGTGAGGCACTTCACAGGTTGCCCAAGGAAGCTGTGGCTGCCCCATCCCTGGAAGTGTTCAAGGCCAGGTTGGATGGGGCTTTGAGCAGCCTGGTCTAGTGGAAAGTGTCGCTGCCTGTGGCAGGAGGGTTAGAACTAGATGATTCTTTTTGTTGCTGGTTTATGTCTGTTGCATACTCAAAATCTGGTTGAAAATTTTTGCCATCTTCATATCTTGCTGCATGTTAGTGGTGTGTTTTATTGTATCATCGTTTGACATGCAGTAGTGACTTTGTGCAGACACCTCTTCTTTCTTTTTGATCTTGGAATTTCTGCCATTTGGTCTGAAGTAGCAATGTGGTGATTTATTGAAGTAATTTCTCACTGGAAGGTTTCGAAAAGTTAGAAAATGCATTGTTCTTTTACAGACTTAGTAAAAAAAAAGAAAGAAAACAAGCCTCTCCAGAAGAGAGCCACTTCTTTAGTACCAGCTATTTTTGTGCAGTCCTATTATGGTCACTTATGTAATGAAGAGCTTGGCATGTGCGTAGTAGAGTTTGTGATTGATAGGTCACTGTGTGTGTACTCACAGTGGGACAAGACTGGTAAAAGACGTTGCTAATACATACTGTGAGCATAACATGACACTAAGTGATTTTTTTAATTTGTTTTTTGGTAAAGGATTAGGACCTGCTGTGGACTGAAAGAAGGTTGTAGTGATACAAGGCAGACTTTCTGCTCAAATACAAGCAATTCTGAATTCATTTCCCCATACTTACTGTTTGTTCTGTAGTCAAGCTGTAGTCTTCTACTAATAAGCCTCACTTATTTCTTGGTTTCTGCTGCTGTGTTTGGTTTTGGTTTTCCCCCCTGTATCCAACACATTCAGCTATGCAAGTTTGTATTTTCTTTTTAATTTCTTTTGAATGTTGGAGTATTTAATAACTTGCTTGTAGGATTTTTTGGCTGTAATATTAATACTTCCCTGAGCACCGACAGAAAACTGATATCAGATACATCATGATTGATTTAGGATTTGCTTGTTAAATTGGTATGTTTTTCTTGAAACTGTAATTTCATTAGGTTTCATTGACACATTAATTTCAGGCCTTGAATATAGACTGACTAGAACTTTCTGATAGCATTTTGCCTGGTGTGTTCTTTCCCATACAGAAAATGTATTGGTGAGTGAGCAGCTTTTTAGTTTGTTGAAGTATACTGTTTCAGGTGGTTTTATGTGCTCTTTACTTGGATTGCGCACCTGGGTTTCTGGGTTTGGTTGTTCGATTCAGTCTTTAATCATTAGGAGGTTTTTTGAGATTTTAAGTGCTCGTGTATTTGTTTCATAACTGGTAGGAGCATTTAAGTGTGGGATTTTTTGACCCTTTTTCATTTGTTTTGCATTGTAGCCCTGAACTTTTCACTTAAAAAATAAAATATAGAAAATCTTTAACCCTTAACTCTCTCCATCTTTTGCAGAAAAGGAACCTGTTAGCCTAAAAATGAGGACATCTTTATGTCCTTACTCACCTTACTCATCCTGTCCTCTTCCTAATGAACTGAACTTCCTTTGTTGTTGGGGTTTTTTCTCATTACTTAGTGCTTTGCAAAGACTTTCCCTTTTAATGGGTCTATTTTAAGGATGAAGGTGTTTCAGGGATAAGAAAGAAAAAAAAGGCTGATTCATCTTGATCTTAAACTTGGCTGAAGAACTTCAATGTGATGACTGAAGAGGAGATGGCTTTTCATCATCCATCATTATTTGTGACTAGGGTGATGCTTAGGTCAAACTTGCAGTTCCTCTTTATCACTTCACTTTAGAGGATGAAGTTTTGATAAGGAAAATGAGAAGAAAATCAGAATTAGGTTAACTTTAAGAGCTGTCTTGCCGGTGTGACTTCTGTATTAATTAATTTTTTGCAGTAGCAGTGCTCAAGTAAAGTGAAGGTACATGTCTGGTTTCTAGAGTTTTCTTTCTTGTCTTATCCTTATGTTGGGGAATTCCAGAAATGTATTTTAAAAGAAGATCTTGGAATCCCTTTGTGTTTTTTTTTCATCATGCTTTAACTTCACACCGTAAATTGTTCTGTTGAGATCTTGGGAATAAGGAGTAGGAAGAATGGATGTGAGATGAACGTGTGTCTCCGATTGATAAATCTTGATGATAATGATGAAGTTACGATTTTGGCCATCGGACCACATATGCGATGCCATTCTTGTTCTTCATTTATTAGTGAGGTTACTTCCGTGAATACTGTTAATGGTTTCAAAATGTTAAAGCTCCGTGTGTATTTGTGTACAATACTTTTAAGCTAAGAAAAGTGGTATTTTGTGCAATCTTCTCCTGGTTAGAAAGTTGACAGGAAAACAGTCATTCAGTTGAGTTCGTCCTTACTTCTAGAATTAATTTCAGATTGGGCTTTTTATTTATTTTTAGGAATTGAACGAAGATCAGTAATGCTCAGAAGGCAGTTTACTCCCTAGGGACTTCTCAGCTCCTCTAAGGCCTGGCTGTGTTTCTGGTGATGTTCATATCATTCCCTTGCTGAAGTGGTTCCCTGAAGGGTCAAACAGTAGGCTGTTAGGTTGGCCAGGCCCGCTTGTTTTATCATTAGATTTTTCTTTTTGTGCTGATGAGTGTTAACATGCTAATATGAGCAAGCTTTTGTTTTTTAAGATGCTGCTTGCTTTTGACGCTTCCTACGTAGAGGGGAAACGATAGCATTCTGTTTGTCTTACCTTTCAGAGGATGCACTAGCTTTTTTCTTTTACGAGTTTTGGAAGGATGTATTGTGCCACCAGCATAGCGAGGTTTAAAAGTATAATTCTAAGCGACACATTATTACTAAGATCTACTTCGATACCATCTCTGTGGAGTTACATGTGTTGAGTCTGTGGTTTTTTGCAATCAGTGTATTTCCCTTTCGTGGTAACCACTAAAAATTACCCTGGGTTCACAGCGTAATTGAAATTTTGAGGCCAGAGGGTGAAGCCATCGACTTCCTCCATAAATGTAAGAGGGCAGTGCTTTTGGTTGAGAAAAAGCAGGTCTTTACCAGTGCTACAGTGGTATTTTGCATACTGTTTGTTTTTGTCATAAAAAGTTTCTTTTATCCTGTGGTTAAGAAATCAAAAGGTTTTAAATTCCAATGTAAGAAAGAATTAAGTGTCATGTCAAATCTCTTTCATGCCACAAGTAATTGCCTGTTACATACAGACAAATTCAGACACCTGGCTTCTGTGCTTTTGATTGTTTAGGCACACATTGCAGCAATGCTTAATTTTACACAGTTCTTTTCACATTCTGTCTTAAAATAGGTTCAGTTGTCTGAACTCTAGAAATAAGTGGGATTTTGGGTGTACTCCTTTCTTCAGCATAATACTCCTTTCTTCAGTTATTGCTTTTAGCATCTGCCTGGGCCCTACTTAGCTATTTTGAATTTCCTTATTAGATGCTTAGCTGAGCACTAGATGCTGAGATAGGAACCTGAGCTCCTCACATTCTAAGTGCCCCTCCTAGAGCTACGCCCGGTAAAGTGAAGTGCAGCACCACCTTTGCTGTGCCTGTGTTTTTTGAATTTGAGCATTTGTTTTGTAGAAAACCATGCGTTCTTCAGCTCTTTTGTTGGTTTTCTTTACATACAGAAAATGAGGAGAGCAGAATTTAACCTATTGGAAAACAAAAATTGATCAGAAAAAATAGCTTATTTTTCTGCCTGTACTCATATTTTTTTGACAAGAATATGACTATAGGCCTTTTCTGACTTAATAATTTTCAGGTTTGTTCTTTTTTTTCCTAAGGAATTCACATGAGGATTGTAGGCTTGAAACATATTAAAAGCACCACCCTAGAGTTCTGAAGTTTCTTTTATACTTCTTATGAGAGGAGATCATGATCTCTGCATTTCTGTAGGACAGTCTCAGAAAGATAACCCTATAGGATTATGGAGGAAGTTTGAATGAAGTAGAGAATTGGTTTATTATAAAAAAAAAAAGGATATGGAATATAGCTTGTGCAATAACAACTGCATGATAAAGAAGCATAAGGCCATACAGTTGAAAATGCATGGCCAGTGCTCTTTAGGCAAAAGACATGGTGGGAAGCAAGTGATCTAATGGAGTGCAGAATTCTTGAAGCTGGTCTCTGCCATTAGTCTGCTCATCTGTTAGCTCTTCTGCAGTTGCTGTGAGCTCATGGACTGATTTTGGTCAAATAAGGTCTCACAAATAATGAAGTGCCTGGAAGTTTGCAGCCACTCAGTAGCTAGGTGCAGGAGCAGCCCATGTTAATGCTTCACACAGAAGATGAGATGGGGAGCTCTGGTGGCCAGTCAGCACATGCATGGCTGCTGTGTGGCCAAAAAACCTTTATTTCCATGATGGGGGATCTGATGGGGGGAAAGGCAATGAGAGGGAGATATGACATGTATGAGACCAAAGTCAGTTCTACTATTCATGTAGCAACTTGATATATTGGTTTCTAAAATAAACTTTAAGCCTTCTTAGCATTCCAGAGCTTGCTGGAAAATACGTTAACTTTTTAAGTCTGTTTTCTTCCAAGTCAATCCACCTTTGGATGAATGAAGGTTTTAGTGAAAAGATGGAAACTTGCACTATAGTGTGGAAGAACTTTGATCAAATGCACATATTTTATGCAACAAAAGATACTGGAAGGGATTAAAGTTAGCCTCAGAACATGTTCTGATAAAATGGTGCAAAGCTGGGTTTGGTCTACATGAAAAAAAATGATGGAGAAATTGAAGGAAAATTTGGATTTTTGAATTTCTTCCAATTGCCTGGGGAGATTCCTAGATGGGTAGAGTTTATAGAATTGAATCTTTGAGTTCTTTTCTTAAAAGTAAAGACTAGAGTTTGAAAACTGTATGCTCTGAAAACACAGCATATATAGAAGCAAGGTGATAGGGGCTAAACTAAAATGTTATTTGTAAACTTGACATGCAGGGGTGTTTGATTTTTCTGTTTGTTTGTCTGGGGTATCTCAGATTCATCTGAAGGGTTTTATGATGATAAAGTCCATCAAAATTTGTGCCTCTGGCACTTCACAACTTGTTCTAATTTGAGGCAGTCAAAAGAGAAAGCTAGACATAACAGTCACCAAGCTGTATTAGTTAACAAGCTGTTTTTATTTAACTCTTCTTCACTTAGGAGTGACAAGTGGTGATACTTGTTTCTCTGCTGCATTCTGTAGCTGGAGTGTGATAGGAGTTCTCTGTGCTGCGTTATGTTGACTGTAATCAATACAACAAATTGTCTGACAGCTTTGAAAATCTAACCTGTAGTAGCTTTATTTGGTAGCATATGTTAGCTACTATATTTACACTTCATCTCCCTACAAAAGAAAAGTGGAAGTGCAGATGTGAAGAATATTGCTCATTAGTAGTCTAATGTCTTTGAATCTGTCTCCTGTTCATTGATCTATAGGACAAACATGCTAACAAATGGCTCTTGTTTTCCTCCTTGACAAGCTGTAGGCTTCAAGTCAATGGTGTTCACTTAAGTACCCTTTTTTATATATTCCCTATATATAGGGAGTGGTAATTTTTAAATGTCGTGTTTTTAAAATTTGCTTGAAAGTGGGAGTGCTGCTGTAATATTTCAGAATAGTTTGGCTTCAAACTGCAGCAGATGATTCAGTGTTAATGCTTCCAAGTGGTACCCTTCTCTGTAGCATTTGTATAACGTTAAAGATGTGCGAGTTCTACTCAAGCTTTAAATTTCTGAGACCACCCGTGGGGAAAGGGGATTGGCATTTGGAAAGGCTCCTGTGAGGAGTACTTTGAGGTCTCTCTTGGTGTGGTGGTGAAGTGGTCAAGGAGAGTGTTCAGCGTGCATGGGCCTTGCCTGCTGGAGTGTACCTGCCTTCAAGGAGTTTGCTGTAAGAGTTTGGAGCTCCTGCTGCTATGGGAAGCTTCTAGCGAGGTATTAAGAATTGTGTCCACTAACTGCATGTAAAGTTCACATGCAACATTTTTTTTTCTAGGGTTTTTAGGACATAAGTACCAGGACTCTGACCATTACATAAATTTTGAGAGCTATTCTAAAACAAATTTAGTGTTTTCATTCTGAAATCTAACACTTTGAAGAACTAGAGCTCAGCGTGAAATTGTGTACCTGTGTTTGAGTCTTTCTGACCTACGGGTTATTCTTTGTTGGAATTGAAGTAGAATGGACATGTAATGTCTTTTCCTTCCTTCTTGATGTGAAAATTGTGTATACTTAATCATTATAACTCTAAAATTCCAGTCTCTTCTGCCTTTTTCATGTTTGTTTGTTTGGTTGTTTTTTTTTCACATGGTTATGTTTGTACCAGTGAAGGAATTTAAAATGACAGGATTCCATAAAAATATAGGGAAAGGTAAGACTGTAGATAAATAGTGCAAAAATACCTTGTGAACTAAGATAACGTCATTAAAACCAGTACTCTGATAGTGCAGGTGTCAAAGCTCAGAATTACAGAGATTGACCACCTGCAAGGAAGGGTAAGTTATCATATAACATAAACGTGTTTTTGTCACTCCAGTACCACTGTGTGTACAGTATGTCTTCCAGGGATTTACATGTAATCTAGACACAACTAGTGATGTAGTTTATAGCTGTTGTTTTTCTGAGGACAAATACAGTGATGGGGGTATACAAAGGCAGCAAAAAGCATTGCAGTATTTTTTCCCTGTTTTGGTTGGACTTGGAAAAATTACTGTGGAGAGAAAGTTCAAATTAAGTTTTGTTGCATTTCCTTTATGAGTGGAGTTGCTGTGAAATAACCAGGTGGATAGCACTAATGTGACTTAAAAGGCATTCAAGAAATACACTTGTTTAGAGTTTGTCTTGGGTTTTTCATTCTCTGTTGACATATAAAACTGAGGATAATGAGAATAAGTAAACACTGAAACAAAACTGATAGAGTTGTGGGAACATTGGGTTAGACAAATTTCCAAGGGAGCATATTGTCTGGCTTCTGTCATCCAAGAATTTTCAGGTGGAAAGTAAGTGATCTGCTCTTCTGAGACGTTGAGCTGTAGGTAGTAGTGAGGAGGGCTTGAGAGAACTTCCTTATTCTCATGAGTTTGATTTCATTAACACCATAAATGTTACAGAAATCCTTAATAGTATCACAGAAGCGTACTTTGCATAAAAATGTATAGCTTGTATTTCTTATTCATTCCCCACTGAATTTGGAGGTGCATTTCTTAAATGGAACTATGGTAGAGAAGCTTGCTTCCAGTTTCTAAAGATTGACAGCTGCCTTACTAGAGTTCAGTTTAGAGACTCATACCTTTTTTTTTTTTTCCCCAGTATATTAATTTTTGTGGAATATCATACAAAATCGCCATTTCCTGTAGCTGAAGTTAGTAAAAGTTAATTCTTTTTTGGGTATCTGATCATTCCCTGAAACAAAGGAAGGGATCTGAAACTGAATAGGTCAGATAAGGGGGAAGAGAAAATGCATCTTGTATCACATTCTGAACGGAAGCTGGTTAAAACAGGGAAACACCAGATTAGTCCCCTGAAAATGGCTGAGGCTAAAATCCAAGCAAATGGGGAGTACTTCAGCTTAGCTGGTGGAGGTAGCTCAAGAGAAAAGGAGTTTTCTTTGTCATGACTCAAACTAACTCTTGATGATTAATATTGCTATCCCATGTCCTTGAAGCAGACGGGATGATGATGTTGTCTGAGAGTAGATGCAAGAGGACTTTTGGAGAGTTAGGGAACCAAACTGTTGAGTACCTCACTCTGTGTGAGTCTTTAAATTGCTACTAAACTCCTTTTACATGACTTAAATATTGTGAATTTGTTTGCAGGAGATGGGAAGGTGGGGTGTTTACAAAATTAATCGCAAAAATACCTTGTTTGATTAATGAGCTTACATGTTGAATAAAAATGAAGAAAAATGTCAGTTAATGCTAATCTTGGTTATTTTCTTTTCCCTTTTCCACTTAGTTTTTGATGGAAGTGTCGTGAGTCTTGCGTGCTTCCTTGTTTTTCTGGTACTTGGGCTACTAGGAGGGTTATAGCACACTGGCATGAATATGTTAAACAGCCTGAAATGATGCTGTGCCAGTATTCTACAGTTGCATTTTTTTTCTCCCCTAAGGATTTCTGTTGTGTTTCTACTTCTGTGAACTGTGTTACATCTTAAAAGGAAGTTGATATAGGGGGAAGGAAATACTCCAGATTTTTTTTTAATATGGATTTTTTTTTTGTAATTACCCTTTCTTCCTTTTTTAGATGTTCATAGCTTTTTGTAAGAATTTCAATGATAGGAAAGAGTTCAGAATGGAAATCGTATTTCAGCCTTTTCCTGCTCTTGACTTAGTTTGTAGGAACTTTTCTCATTGTCAGTCCTGTGAGGTGAGCAATGCGTTTTTTCAGACATGCTTTTCCTATTTTCCTATTCTTGCACAATTCTTAATTTCATATACTAAAACAAGCCAGATTTTCTCCAGATTCCATCATCATCATTATCAGTCTATATCTTCTTGGTAACCTCTGAAATAAATTTCAGTTGTTTTAGGAATTCTTCTTAACTGCTAAGTCCAGCTGTGGTTAGTAGTAGCAAAGAGGATTGAGAGGTACTATAAAAGGTTTCCACCTCTTACATATTCGGAACAACAGGGGTGAACAAAATCTTATCTTTCCTAGGACCTTGTAACTTTTGATGGTAAAGAATTGCTTTCCAGATTTGAAAAACGTCTGATGTGGAAGAAGGGAGGAACAGATGAAGATGCTGATTGTTGTTTGTGTGTGTGCATGTTTCTGTTCTATTTTTGAAGCCTTTAAAATGTACACGGTAGAAAACAGTTGCTTGGTGCAGGGTACAGCAAAGCATTTGGTATTATATTGGACAGAAGTACCACTGAAATTACTGTCACTGGCTCCAACTGTGCTGAGTTCTTAACCGGATAGATGATGTAATAACTTGTTTTGCCTGTAATGTGACTTTCTCAGTTTGCTTGTGTTCTCAGTCCAGTCATCATTTACTGAAGTACATTTTTCGGGCCTGACTCTTGAAAGATAACCTTAGAGAGTTGTTGTTGTGCATTAGCATATATAAAGATTCACAGTGCCTTCTTACACAGGCGTGGTTTCTAATGGTAGCTTAAATAGAATTTGCTTAAGGGAGATAAAAAGGGTTTCTTTAGTAAAGGATATACCCTGTTAAAGAATTTGGTACAGCGAGTTATGAATGGCATGTTTTTGGGACCTGCTTCAGTGTGTGCTTACAATGTGGTTGACCGTTGTAGTACGGTTTACGTATTTGCTCGTGTACAAAAAGGATCTGCAGTCATCAGGAAATGGAAGCCCTTCCTTTCTGTGAGCAGGAGCTGTGTTTTCTATTTTGGAAAAGCTGACTGCTGTTTTTAGATAGAAGCCTAGATAATAGGGCAGAATTTTAGGAAAATCTTGCCTCTTCTGTACGATTTATCTTTAACCTTCAGGAGTTTGCATACAAGACCGACAAATTCTGAGAACTAATGAGTTGAGGAAGTTATGTTTCTGACCTGCTTTTAGCTTAGTTACCTCAAAATACCAAGATCCTAAGCCTCCAGTTTTTAACCTCAGGAGGAAAACATTAGTCTTTATGACAGGTGGCAGTGTTTGAGAGGACATGATGGCTTTGATAGGCTCTTACTTTTTTAGTTAATAAATTGCATAATTAAGCTTCAACTTGATTGTGTTACTGGAATTTTAAGTGGTGTTCTCATTATTTCAGAGGGGAAGAAGATTAACCAGTAGAGCTTCAAAACCTGGATGTCATCATCTTTTTTGGTCAGTCAAAGCTTACTGTACGACAAGGAGCTCTTTGGGCAGTTGGACATCAACACCTTTGGAGCCTGCTAATGTTGCTGTGTGTCCTCTGTCTTTCTTTAGTTGTGCAGTGAGTGCATCTTTAAATGTTCTGTTGACCTTTTTAGACTCCAAATCGGAAATTCAGTGTGGAAGCCTTGCTTTTAAATTTGGGGCGAACTTCAGAAAATTTTAAAAATTTTAAAATGTTTGTAGCACAAATTGTTTTGGTTTTGGTTTTGCATTAAACTTTTTGAAGGAAGGTATTGTGAAATTCAGTGTTGAAGGCAAAAAGGGAAGCCCTTTGTTTATTATATGTGTATTTAAGGAGGTTCTGTCAACCTTAAGGAGGTTCCGTCTTGTGCACATGCACAAGACTCTTCTAAGCATAGTAGCTATGCTTAGGAGAAGTAAATAGGGTCTTCCAAAAACCATGTTAACAGTAAAGGAAGTAGGGTTAGAACAGAGGAGCGCTAAGCTTTTGGCATTTGGTTTAACCTTGTACCCAACGGAGATTGCCTCTTGCAAATGAGAGAGCAATTATCAGGCTAGCTGAAGATTATCAGGAATGGTTTTCAGTAATGGCAGATCAAATTTATAAGTATACAGGCTGACCTGGAGGAAGTTTTTGAGACAGAGTCAAATTTTAAGCAGTAATTCCAAGTTACTGTTGAAGGTGTTGCTCTTGCAGCAGTTCCTGAGCCTCTTTTATCTAAGGGACTTCAGTAAAGAAAGAAGCTTGCAAAGACTTTGGTCCTCACCTCATTTTAAGCCTCTTGAAATATAGAAGCATTTTGATACTGATTTTTTGTGGCAGTTTCAGGCCAGTACTGATTGTTTCTGGAAATGTTGTGCTACTGCTCTGTATTGTTAGTTATGTCTTTATCTGGATGAATTGTGGTGGTGTGTAAGCATTGGCCAGATCGGAGGGGGAAAAAACCCCACCTTTATTTTGGAGTTTCCTTAAAACAGATTTGAAAACAAATGCCAAGAAGCAACAGGTTAATACTGGCTGCCGATTGTACTGGGAGAGTTGCACAAATTAGATTCTGAGGTTTAACTGACTTTTTTATATATCCCACTGTACAGTAGGAGACTTTTAATATACTATGTTGAATACTTTACTAGGAGTTTGAGGAATTCATAGGGAATTCTGAGTACTGCTTTATGGATCTTAAAGTAGCTACTTGATAATAGAAACAATCACTGCAGAATTGCATTAAATACTATTTAAGAAGAAACTGGTTGACATTTAGAGCGGAACAGCAGTTTTTAAATTTTCATCTCCTTTCCCTTTTTCCCTCTGCCTTACTTAGTTGATGACAGCATTTTTCCACAGGGCAAATAATGTGCAGCAGGCCGGTTATCTAGCTGTGTGTAGGCTGCCCCACATGTTTTGCCAGCATCCCTGCTGCTGGTCCTGCAGGGTGCCAGGTCCTTCTTCATTCCAGCATTGCTGTCCTGGCGACTTCTCTGCCTCATTCTGCTCCAGCACCTCTGCAGTAACCCCCTGCTCTGTAAGACCTTCCCAGACATCCTCCGTTTCCAAGATTTCTTAGTCTTGCATAGTTATGATGTCTGTTGTGAGGAAGTTTATCTGTTCCACCTAGTAATAGTTGCTAAGCAGGACATTTCTTCTAGCCCCTCGTCAGCACTGACTGCTTCAGTGCAGACCATTTAACTTGTACAAATAGATTTTATTGTTTTAATATCTCAAGATCTTTAATCCCCTTCTTTAAGTGCTTTTTCTGAGCCACATCCATTTTGTGCTGTGTTGTACTGATAATGCTGTTCTCCCTTTTTTATAATTAGGTGTTGTGAGGATAATGGAGAATCTATGCCATGTACATCTTAAAATGAACCAGAATAGATTTGTTGCACACAGCTGTTGAGGAAGTTTGCAGGCTGCTTACATTGGTGAGAAGGGAAGGGGTTGGCTTGGTCTGGCATTTATTCCCAGAGCCCTTGGGATGAGAAACTAGAACAAGATTTTTTATTTGGTTTGGTTAAAACAAATGAGGCCTTATCTATATAACTGTTTCAAAGTTACAAGCTGCTATTTGGCCATCCCATTTGTTTGACCCTTGTGTACAAGTTTGTTTCATTTCCAGTCTGCTTTTATAGCACAGATTTTATTTTAACAGTTGAAGTTCTCTTCAGTCTGTTGGCTATTACTGAACCGAAGAGCAAATTGGTCACCTGTTCGTGTAGCTGTTCCTGTGTCCTTTCTCAAGATAGAAAAGTTATCTTTGCTGGTGCAGACAGAAAGCTGTCTTTCTCATACATGTCTCCTCTCCTGTGTTACGTTATTCTGCTGTTACTGAAGGAGCAGCTGAGCCTAGGAATGAGGGGACCCTGATGCCCTTTTTGCAGGACTGTCTCTGCTTGTCTGTTGGCTTCAGGTGAGAAGGTTTGGGTTCCTTCTCTCAGTAGATAAATGCTTGGTATCTCAGACACATTTTCAACAAATAACATGTTTTAGTTTTCATAGAATCACAGGATGGTTTGGGTTGAAAGGGACCTTCAACACTTCCAGGGGTGGGCCATCCACAAGTCTTCTGTGCAGCCTGTTCCAGTGCCTCACCATGCTCACAGTGAAGAACTTCTGCTAATATCTAACCTAAATTTACCCTCTTTCAGTTTAAAGCCAGTATATCTTTTAAACTATTTTGAATTATACCTGTTAGATAAAGCCTTGTGTCTGTCTTTCTGAAGCATTTATTAGTTAATTGTGGTGTTTAAACTGCAGATTATTGTGACTACTCTAATAGTTCATTCAGTCATCAGATAAACCGTGTATTTTTCTGTGGAGACACATTTCCTGTATTTCTGAATTTCACCTTTGAAGGGGAAGAGGGAATACAAGGTAGGCAGTCAAGATGCAGAATATGAGGCGCATGCTGAAATAGGATGGTTGTTTGTAAATTGCAATAAAAGAAATACGTAAAGGAAGAAAGAAACTCTTCCAGTATTTCTTCAGATTTTCAGGATCCCTCTGGTGTTGCAGAGTTCCATTTCTGTCAGTAGGGCTGTTGTGCTTTATTACAAAAGACAACATTTCTGTGCAGTGCTAACAGTACTCTGCCATTTAAGAACCTGAAGAAGATGAACCCATACAATTTTTGTGAAAACTATGAAGTTCTCCTGATTTTTGAAAAGCTGCTCTTGTTTAAACATGCTCATGCTGGGTTTAAAATAGGAACCCTAAGCTTTTAAACCTCATGAAAACACAGAAGCCATCATCACAGCTGTGCCTAAGCAAGATTAAGTTTCGTATGATACAAATTATTGCACTAAATTGTGGATATTTGAACTGGTTGCAGCAGCTGCAGAAATGGAGGGAAACAGTTTGAGAGTGCCTTTCTGTGTTTGCTTTAGTGAGATTTCTTAGGATGTTCTTACTTCCCATTTCTTTTTCCTAAGAGTACATAATTTGGCAGCTTCGGAAGTATTATTTTGAAGAATGTTATGCAGTTCTGTCAGTTTATCTTTTGAGTTGACACATATTTGGGGTGGGAAAGGAGCCTGAACAGGAAGGAAGGTCCTTGTTCCTGAATGTCATTACTGCATAGCTCTCATATCCTTGATGATCACTGGGACAAAAGCTGAGTCAGAGTACAGCAGCAGTCTGCGCTATAGCAAGACATGGCCCAGTTTAAGATTTTGGACTGCATGATCAATCACAAATGGAGTTTCATATGTAACCTGTATTGTGCGTGGAGTGATCAGGTTTGTTGTTTGCTTATTCTTGCATATTTTAATATGATGACATAATTTACTACGGGGGGGGGGGGAATGCTTTGGTCAGTCTCTTCTCCCTACCTCAGTCCTATTGAGGATGCAACGTTAGAAATATTGCCATTTACTAAGGAGGTTTTTTGAGTTGTTAAGTATACAAAGCATGCTTTAACTATATAATTGCTTTTTTAACACTTTGAGTACTTTAGGTTGCTTTCTTAGAGTCTTGAACTTTGAGGGCTTTTACTTTGTGAATTGAACAAAAAGATAAAAATTAATAGAGAGGAAGGGGGTGATATGCCAGGGTAAACTGCATTGTTAATAAATATAAAGCTGATACGTTTTCCTGCTTTAAAAAGCCTTAAAGCAATATTTTGAAATACTTCAAAATACTTAATCATATATGATTTAAAAAAATAGTATAAGGAGAGGTTGTTGCTGTTTTTTTAATGTACAGGGTAAAATGAATTTTGACAGGATGTTATTCAGTTCTTAATAGGGACAGAGTGAAGTCTAATTGACTGCAGACCTGAGGGGAAGGGGGATGACAACGGCCACATGACACCAAGCCCAAAAACCTGCCTGGATTTTGAATGGAAATGTTTTAAAATGGAATCCACTTACTAAAGGGTTTGAAGTAGTGTATGCAATTGTAATAGTAATTTAAAAGTATTATAGGTATTATCTGTGTCTCTTGTGTAACATTCAGCCAGTCTTCTGTGGTGAATGGGGAAGGTAAGCAGTTCTTGCGAAGTTGCCCTTTTAGTGCTGTAACTAGAGGCAAGTGATTCAGAAGTATTCCCACCATACACAGAAGTCCTTTTTGAAACAGTATGCCATTTAAAATACAAGCAAACCCTGTATGCAGTGTCTCTACTAAAAGTTTGTAATCAGGAAAATACATTGTTGTGGGGTGGTGGTGTTTTTGTAATTTTCGATGTTTTGTTTGGTTTTTATTTTAATGATGCAAAAGGTGATTCACAACATCTGGGGTTTTGAGTCATCTCCTTAACCTCATAGGTTGAAAAAGTCTCCTGTTAGATTTGAGAAAACTTGAGGAATTCTCTTAAAAGTCTTAATTTTTGCAGGTGCTTAACTGTTTCAAGAAGTTTAATGCATTTTGCTTACACATATATCAGAATTCACCTATATAGACAAATTCAGTGTAACAATTGCTTACCATACTACAGAGAAATCAAGAAGAAGTAAGAAAAGGCTTTGGTCATGATGTGGGTCAGTCTGTAAAGTCTTGAAGTAAGTTTGATAACTAGAGGGAAGGGAAAGGGGGATTGAAGTGAATGGCTTAAAAAACCCTAAACAACAAAACCAACCCACAAAACAACACAACACTCACCTACCCCTAGCCCCCACGCCAACAAAACCCACTCAAGGAGGGTTCACATAGGGTACCTATGCCTAAACCCTGTTTCTTACCAAGCTGGAAAGAAGCACCAAGCCATAGATCAGTATACTGCAAATTACTTGCTTGCTTGAGTTGCTGCTGGTATTTTTGTTTGAAATGAAGCTGAAAGTTTGTTCGTGGGATATTACAGTGCAGCTGCTCTCTTCCTACTGCAGCTGAAATGCCATGGCCAAAGTGGAAGCTGTCAAGCTGGTGAGAGGTGCACGCTGCATTGTATAGCAGTGTTTGACGTTCTCCATTTAACAGTGTCCAAGCTGGTAAGAAAGCAGATGGGGGACCTGTGAAGCCTGAGACTAACAGCTCTTTCTCAGGTGTAACCTCAAAGCACAACTCTGGTTTGGCTCGTGGTATCTTTGAATTAGCAGAAGTTACAGAGGTTTCTTGGCAATTTCTGTTCATCCTGACCCCAGTAAAACATCAGGGGATGAATTACTGCTTGTGATCTGAGAGCTGAGTTAAAGATTTGCCTTACAGGAGAAAACGAATTTTCTTCTAAGGAGTCATCAGAAATAAAGAAGAAAATACAAACTGGTGTCACTGAGTAAAAGTCTTATTTGACACTTCCATGCATTTGTTGAATAATTACTCTTACTTGGATCACAGCTAGTATGCTAAGTTACGTTTCTGAGACTACAGCTTGTACTAGATGCAGAAGGAGCTACCCCTTCTGACCTTGTAGTAATATCCTTTCTCAGCCTTCAGCATGCAGGTGAACTCTCGAGGTTAGTATGTCTTTCCACCTTGTGGTCATGGTGGGGTATATTATAGCAAATATGTCTAAAATAATACCACTCCTTCAGATGGTTGGAAAAATTACTGGTAGGTAATATAAAGTAGGTGATTCATCGATTTTGGTTTTTGATCGCTGCATCACAAATACCTTGCTTTCAAGTGCTAAGATAGGGCATGGTAGAATATAAGTTGAATGTAGGTTGCCTTCTTACCAGCGAAGAGCATACATAGGTTGTCACAGCGCTTTAAGCTGGCTTTTATTAGTTTGAGGCAAACAGATCTTCTCATGTGCTGGCCTCATTGGTTCTTCACTGATCAAGAGCTGGCTTCTATTTTTTGTCTTATCTCATCTCTGCATCCTAACCTCTAAAACCAGTAATTTTTTTGAGCCCTGTAAATACTTATATCTTGGTTTTCTCAGCCAGAGACAGGTATTCTGCAAAGTTCTGTAAACTTAACAGTTGGTGGAATGAATTTCACTGCACAGAGTGGGCCTGACCATTGAAGTTGCTAGTCTTGGAGGCATCTTCTCGTGAAAGACTGTATTAATGTACTTGAAAATACACTAGTATGTTGTGACAGTATAGCAGCCAAGATCTCTTATTTCTGGTTGGTTTTTTTTTTCGCTTGAGTTCATTATTGCAGCCTCTGATTTTTGTGAGGCTGTATGTGAGAATGGGATCTTGCAGTGCAAGCCTGGCTCTCACGTTGCCTTCAAGCCCCAGGACGCATCAGTACTGCAGCAGCTGCTGCACTGCAGCTATTTCTCTCCCTTCAGAGAATCCGACAACATTAAAACAATCTTTCAGTCTTCCACGTTTGTCACTCGGAGGATGAAATAACAAAGGTGGCTGCATTCCTGCTGAGATATCTGCAGCTGATAATGGGTTTGAAATGTGATATTTATGTTATCTCAGTATGCTCTTACCTCTGTTTATCTGCTGCCTCAGGGAGGGAGGGAATATGATAAAAATCTTGTCTCTTCATCACACACTGCAGGGTGTGATGTTTTCAGTTTTATTGAGTAAAAAATGAGTATATGTAAAATCATTGCAGGAAATAGCTGGTGCCTTTACTCATTGTGGGAATTTACACTGCTGGAGAAACATTTTATAATGTTCAGAGGTACAGGGAAGTAACTCGGCAACAGTGAGCAATTCAAGCCTTAGTAGACATACGAAGATGAGTAGTTTATTAAATAAGGAAATAGATTTCTATTAAAATAGATTTCTTCTCTCTTCCTACCCCAGCCTCCCAACAGGGATACAAATGTAGTCAATCTATATGAATCATTCCTACTGACATATTCAGTGCAAACTGTGAGGAAATACACAGGTCATGTATAATAACATTGTAAGTCAACACTGAAAAGCTTCTGGATGTGCAGCTAAACTGAAAATCCTGTGGACAACTTTCTCCTCTCTATCCTCTTAGTGATATTTAATCTCCGGGCATAAAGATTTAAGATTATTTTTTTTTCATGATAATGACTTAACAGTCCCTTTTAAAGCACCTTTCTTTGCATTGTAGCTTTGTAAATGAAGTGTCCTTCACTGAAAAAGTTTTGGGTTTTTTTTCCCTCTGTTGTATGTACACAACAGATTACAAATGTAGGGGTTTGATATACTTTAACTTGGGTATTTGGATTTGTGGCTTTGCATTTATGTATGCTATCTTTTTATTTGTACAGACCTCAAGCCTTTTCACTTCTGAATTTAAAGCTTTTAAAACTTCCAGTATGTTGTTTTACATGTTATATAATCTGTTCAAATTAAATACCTTGAAACACAGGGCTAGGATTATATTTAAGTGGTGATTTTGTCTGCAGGAGTTTATTAATCGTCTCTGTATTAGAAAGCTTTAACACTGAGAAGCTCAAATTGTATATTTAGAGGTTATTTTTGAGGTGGGAAGCTGTCTATGTTATGTAAAGAATCTTGACACATTTGTTTTCCAGGTTTTGGTGTGTTTTGTGTTAAACTTCTGAAGAAGCTTAGGTTTGATATGAATAGTTTCTCTCTTGAGTCAGTTCTTAAAAATTTTCCCTATGTGTCTAGGTAAATCTTCTGTAAACAGAGTCAGACTCTGGAATACCAACCCACAATAACCATATTTTTAGGGCGACAGGTTGGATTTTGACATTGAGGATCAGTTCCCTGATGTTCCAGATGTTTCTATTTGGCTTTGGGCAGATCAGAGACAGTTCTGTTGAACATGGAAAAAAATCTTAAGCTTCAATATTGCAGAATTGAATGATCTTAACAGCTCGAATTACCAGCAGGTATGGTGATGTGTTTACGCAAATGAAGTGGTGTGGATAGTCTCTAAATGGTCTCATTTTCTTGTTTTTTTTTTTTCTTTTTTAGAACAGGAATGAGCATATTCTGTTTATGTTGAAAAGTTCAGTAGCTTCAGTACTAGAAGATCAACCTCATATTTGATAGAGAGCAAGTATAAGGCATTGCTGAGCCTATAGGGTAAATCCCTTACTCAGTGTTGTAGTTGCATCATGGTGTAGCCTAATCCAAGCACAGAAGTTTGCAGAGGGGGCAGAGTAACTGTGGAAAAGCTGGTCTTCTCTTGAGCTGGTTTGGTCAGCTTCGACTCTACAAGGGACATAGTTGATAGTTTTTTGAATCAAGAATATAGCCTCTGGCTACGGTGGGGAGAAACGGTATGAACAGAGGGAAATGTGTAGGTAGTTTCCGAGCTGACATGAGTTTAAAGCTGTGGTTTGTCTGGTTACTGAAACGGGGTCCATGCAGGTCAGGTTTTACACTGTGCAGTGGTTTTAGTTTTCTTAACGGATTCTGCAAAGCTATTTCACATGTAAATAGGTATGTTATAGTAGTCTGGTGAAAGTGTAGTAGGAGCTATCTGGAAGGTTGTGTGTTTGATAAAGTCCATGTAACTCTAGAAAGCAAAAGAGCGCAAACTTCGTTGAAACTCATTCCTATTCTTGCAGTAGTGTACTTAGGTAAGGACATCGGCAGTGTTTCTTACTGTTCTCTTCCTGTTTGTAGGGAGCAAAATGGATCATTGGGCAGGCAGCTTGTATTCTTGAGTCTATCAGAAAGTTCCCATAGGCTGAAAGAAGCAGTGTAAGGCAGTCCTTGACAGGCGGTGAGTGTGCAAACCACTCTTTATCAATTCTGTCACACTGCTGAGAAAGTTCTTTTATCATGCATAGAATAACCTCTAACATTACTTCAATGCTGAAGGGCAGAAGCATTTTTTCTTTGTCTCCTGTTTCTGATATTTCAGATTAGACTGTAAGGTGAGGACAAAGCATTTCCTATTCTTAACAAGCAACGACAGAACAAGCAGAGAAGGAAAAGCTTCAATTTAGCTAAATTAAGATCACATGACATTTTGCTGTTATGCTACCAGCCCTGCAGATGTTTCCTTTCTTTCCAGTTTAAGGATGTATGTGTTAAGAGGGGAGGCTTTTGCTAATGAGCCTGTAAGAAAACAAGGAAGCTCTCAATTTCTTTTTGTTTTTCATGTTTTTTCTGACTAAATTTAATACTATTAACTCCATGTTTATTATTGTCAATACTGCATGCAAGATAAAAACACATTGTGAAAATAGTTTGCATCTCTACTGTGAAGTCTGTGCTTTTTACTCTGTTTCTTGGTGATGTTGCTTGAAATCGGCAGGCAGTCTATGGAGTATAATGCATGATGTAAACTGAGGTGTACTTTAATTGGCTTTGAAAAGGATCTCGGTAAAGTAGTATAATTTTTTGGATGTGGACAAGCTACTACAAATATGTGTGTATATATATGCACACACAAAAATACAGTATACTTTTGGTGTACATATTTGTATACCATAGATGTTTATCTGGTAGATTAGGATCATTTTAATGAGTTAAAGTATGCTAAACTTGCTAGTATCTAGTGTTTAAAGGGAGATCTGATAAGTTAGTTTATGTGTACATCTGCATAATTTGAGGATAAGGTGTTAAGTCTGGAAAAGTCCCATTTGAGCTATGGCGGAGCACTAGTCATGCCAGACCTAATCTTGCTCTTTGTGCAGGTAAGAGTGTACTGCAAAACATGCAGATACCAGAACTACAGTATAAGAAAACCAAAGCTTCCCCTGTGTAAAAAAAAAAAAGCTATTTCAAGTCTTTCAGACTTAATAGGTTGGGATTCTCCCTGCTTCAAAGTAGAAAAACTCTTTCTGGATCCCCTCTGTCCTGGGAAGTTGCATGTTCCCTTCATTCAAGCAAGGATGTCCAGCAAGGCTCAGTTTACAGAGCTAATTGGCATCACTTTAATCCAGAGCTAGGTAAACTGAACGATAATAGACACATGGAAGCCACATCGTTGAGATCACCCATTTTTGGACTGTCATGTGTCTCTAAGTCCTTGAGTAGTTTGCCAGTGTAAAGCCTAATTACTCGTGATGGTGGGACTTGATTTCACATCAAGAAGATTGGGTTTTTCAGGTATAAGCTTCCTCTGACTCTTGGCTTTCTGTATTTGAGTTCAGGGAAAGTGCAGTATAAATGTGTGAGCATTTAAGGTGAGGGAGGAAAGTAAAGGTTGCTGTAGATAGCCGTCAGCTTTGCTTTTCAGGATTTACGGAGTACTGATGAGACTGACATGAGAACCAACTGGTATGCTTTACAGAGCAGCCTGTTGTGAACAGCAGAACACAGTAAGGAAAATTTAAGCTGGGTAATAAGCTGCATGTGTGGAGGCTTTTATTGTGTGTTTTCTCTGTGTGCCTTGACCTGATTGAGAACTGAAATACTTTATCTTGAAAATACTGTTTCTCCTTTGGATGGTTGTGTTTACTACAGCATAGTTATGAAAGTACATGGAAACATGTGTCCCTCTGTCCTCCTTCCACTTCCAAGCCAGCTTTGTGGCCTGCATGGTGCACGGTAGTAATGCATGTCTCCCTCCCTGTGCCTCCCAGCCATCTGCTGCGCTGGCACAGACACTTTGTTTTTGAAAGGTTGCAGACTTCCCACTTACTTCATACATTTGGAGTAGTCATGTATTGCTTTCTTGAGCCTTTCTCCTTGCCTGGTCTTGGTTTGAGGACATTATTTATGTATTTTATTGAATTAGGTTATTCATTTCTTAGATGCTTTTCAATATCTGTGTTGGTGTCCTCACCAGTTTCTGCTACAGGCAGGCAGCACCTGCCTTTGTTATTGAACTAAAAGAGGCTTGTATGCCATCTGGGTGGGATTCACACTTCTAAAAGAAAGTGGTAGGTTTGCTGCCAGAACCACTGCCCAGCAAACACCTGAATTAATTTTGGTTAGTCTCCCAAAAATGACCTGTTGCTGTGCCCACCTGGGCTTAGTTCAGTGCCATAATGGTGCATTAAAGTGATGAAAAGCAGGCTTCTGTGAGGGAGATACCTAGAACTGTGGTCACTCTGTCAAGTGATGTTCAAATCTTTATTGCCTTGCCCTTGTTTTGAAATGTCTTGTTATGGCTATTAGCAAGACCCATTGGGGCTGAGCGAGGGTGAGCTGCTTGAAGAGACATTCTCTGCTGCGGCTGGCAGCCCAGGGCCCACCTCATGTGGGCTACTCAACCGAGGTGAGTGGCACACATGAGAAATAGCATTGCCTATCCTTGCTCTTAGTTTTATGTAATCACTAATAACTTACTTCTGCTTTCTGGTTGTTTGATATTGAAACTATTCATTGCAGTAACTTCTCTCCATATGGAGTCATAAAGGATTTTGTTCTGCATCACCCTCAGCTGCAACCCAGGAAGTGTTTGGTAGTCTCAGGGAATCTTAGCAAATGCAGTACATATATACATAACAGCCACTCTGTAAGAGGTGAATGGTGTCCCCTGGTGACTGTTGGAGTTGATGCTTCGCCTGAGTTGCACAGTTGGAGGTCTTCCTGTGGAGACTGATTTTTCTCTCTGCCCCTTCATAAAGAGCTGCTGCATTAAAAAAGACCTATGCCCCCCCAGCCCCCAAAGCAGACTGTGACTGTTTTCTGCTGTTAACAGTGGCCTCAGAGAGAAGGCACTGACTGGACCAGTTTTATCTGTCTTTCTGAATGCTACCTACAAATGGTTGTATGGGTGAGGGCTCAGGCTCCCTTTACACCTCAGCTTTCTCTTGTAGTGAGAGTGGCTCTGTAGCTGTTTGATCTTGTGAGCTTTGAGGGCTTGTTTACATCTTCCATTTCCAGTTTCAGGTGCTTTGTGGCTGGGCAGCCTCCTCTTGATCACTACCGAAAATAGGCTCAGCAGTTAACTAGCATTAGGCAACCAAATCATTCTTGCGGCTTTCCTAAATGTACAGCACTGAAGCAGACAAGGTGGAGACAAATAGCTTCTGTCTCTTGCTCCAGGGGTCTTGCTACTAGTCAGTAGGTCCAGCAGGATCTGTTGGGTGGAATCTGTTTCCCTGTGGACTGTTCTGCAAAAGAATGGAGAAACACTTAGGGATATTCTGGGGTAGGAAACAGTTTCCTCTTCTCGGGTTCAGTATGTCTCCATGCGTCAAACTGCCTGACTCTTCTGTTCAGAATATGCTCTTACAGTGTCATTCTGTACATAGAAAGAAGCCTGTTCATCCTGAATAACTTTCACTACAATCTGGTATGTTGTGGTCATGCGTAGTTTTAGTGAAGTGCTGGTAATAAAAAGTCCATGTCAGCACATAATAAATGTCAGGAGTTACATAAATATACTGTATATTCTGTTGTGTTATTGTGGAAGTTGTATATTGAGAACTCATTGGATAGAGGGAAGCTGTTTTAACATTCTAGTGATTTATTTCTACTCAACAAAGTTCAATTTGGCATACAAACTGGAGGTGATTACACTTAGCCATGCCCAGGTCATGTTCTTATTTCTAAAAGGTAGACAAGAAAAAATGTGTCCTTTCTGATTACATTAGATCTCATAGGCATGCTTAATGGCAGCGTTTAGGCACGGTAAGAATTTAGTTTTAGAAGGGAGTATGTACACAAGAGTCAGAGATTACACAGGCAGACTCTCAAAGCAGAACTATTTACTGAAAAAATATTTAAGGCGGAGGCTTTGCATACAGGCTTCTTTACATCCTCAAGGGTGTATAACATCTTGGTATGTGGCAGGAGAAAGGGTCCAAGAGAAGAAAGCTCTAGGGAGTTGATAGCGCATGTAGGTAGATGCAGCTAATTCATGTTTACTGTGTATCTGCCTAAGCATAAATCTAGACATAAATTAAGCATTGGTAATTCTGTGTCCTCAACCTTGTTGTTTGTTTAGTGTGAACGGGGTGCCTTGGGGTAGCATGCAAAAATGAGTGCTCTAGTTTGGCGCTCAAAATACTGAAATGTGTGGGCTGGTTTGTCAATAAGCTATACAGGCTATTTGTGATGTTAGTAAAGGGGCAGTTTTTTCGGTATTATGCATGTATTGCTGCAGGTACCTTTGGAGTTCAGCTAAAGTTTCTAACCAAGCCTAGTGCATACAGCAGTTAAAAATTTAATTGGTGTCTTTTTTTTGCCTCTGTTCCCTCTCACAAATTCTAGATGTGTTTATTTTTTTTATGTTGTCAGCTAGCATCCAAGATTATATATCTAGGATTTCTAAAGGTTTTCTTTTATCCCACCAATTTGCAGACTGATTTTTGAACATCTGCATGGGGTTGGAGATACTGATGATTACACCTTGCAGCTGCTTGGCAAGGACAGAAGATGAGGGAAGAACTGTCAGTACATACACTGCCAGGTTATACTTCCTTGCCTGAATTTCTGACCTTGCCAACATCCTGCCCTACCTGTTTAGGGGAAAACTAGGATTTTGTTGAGCATGAAAGTCAGTCAGAAGTCTGAATAAGTGGATATTTGACATGGAGGCCTAATACTGCTGTGTAGGTTTGGAGTTTCTGCATTCCATTTTCATTTATTTTTTTTCTCTTTTTTTTCTTCTTCGTAATGTATTTGCTGAGGCTGAAAGCTACAGAACTCATTTGTTTTGAGGGGAAGACTGTCCTGGATACCTGGAGGAAAGATTTAGTCAAGGTGTTACCTTTGTGTCAGTAATAACTTTTCTTCAACTGGGAATGACCTGCATCTGTATAAGATGTTGTTTGTACATTCTAGTTTGATTTAAAGATGTGAGAAATGTTGTATCTCACCGTGGCTTGAGACTGTTTCAGTATGTGATCATAGTGTTTGTCTTTATAAGTGTGACCCATTTGCCTTGAAATCCTTGATTTATGAGCTTGAGAACTGAAAGGAAAAGACTCATTTCGTACCTTGTGTGAATGATCCTGCTTTTGAGGTGCTGCTAAGATAAAACATCCGATGGCTTTCTCTGGGTGCTGGATATGCCTCCCTATACTGCAAATGAGGATAGGGAGATAATGCATCTCAAACAAAAGTTGTGTAACCTCTTTTTTTGGCTGTCTTAAATGTCTGTGTGTTTCGGATGTTTCTGAAAGGAAATGTTACAAACTTAGGAACACAGGAGCTGTGTGCTTTGGAGGGTTTGGGTGGGGGGTTTTCTATTATGTTGGAGAACCAGGGAACCATGTGTTCTCAAGTGGATTAACTTTTTACTCTGAGATTTTTATATGCAAGAATCCAGGTCTGTAACCACAGGAGAAAATAGTAAGGGTTAAGGGAACATGCTGTCCTCTGAGTATTCATTTGCTTCTTCATCTTCTGAACTAAAAGGATACTGAAAGAGTCAGTAGCTTGTTAATAACTTTATTTTAAAATCATTGGTGGAAGAACCTGGTTATTACAGAAACAAAGGCTGTTCTGTGGGTAACTTTTTCTTGCCATATAAGCAGGATTTTTTTCTTCCATTCTGTAACTTTAGCCAAGACAGACTTTTTTTTTCCTTTTACTTTTTAAAGGACCTTATGCTTTGCCCCATTTAAGTAAGATCAGACTGTTCTAGAAAAACCTTTTCTGTCCGGCATTTATCTGTCTAGCCAAACTGCTATTTCAGGTATCACATTTCTTGGTAGATAGCTACAAGATGAACACTTCTATATGCAGCTTAAGCAGGCCCTGCTAACCACAGGCTGTCTACAAGCTCTTGCTGAGGTACTGATAGGAAAGTCCCCTGGTTGGTCTGGTGGGGTTTTCTTCTTTTTATTTTTAACAGAGGTTTAGGCTTCAGAAAACAGTGTGTTTGTCTAACCCTTACATTTACAATGAGATTTACATTTACATAATTTACTTGTGAAGTGTTATATGTGGTAAAAAAAAAAAGCAAACTGTTTAAAGATCAGTGTAGAGTAAATCTGGATGCTAGTCCTAAGAGTCTTTAGAAATAATTTTGAACCTGTGCACTGAAAACAAAGACGAAGATGAAAATGGATTATTCACACCAACTTTAAAATGGCTTGAATGATTTATCAAGAATAAATAGTGCAATATATCAATGATTTATTGTGCTCAGTGTTATTCATCTATGAAGACAGTATTTGGAACTCTGAGAATACTTGTTTATCTGTCTAGATAGTCAAGAATACAGTTCTTTATTGATAGCTTGTATTGCAATTGCTTATGGCTCTTAAAGATTTTTAGCATGCTGAGTAGAGGTCTGTCTGTAAAATGATCAGAAGATTAAAAATCAGATGTGATTTGGAGAGCATGCAAACTGGATGTGTTCAGTTTTTTAATTTTTTTTTAGACTGATATAATGGGATATTACTGATTGCAGATTTGCTTTTAATTGGAAATAGTATCCTTTACAAACATCAGTGCTGTTTACTGAATTTATATGATTCTTATGTTGTGTGTTAAGGTCCCAGTGATTCATGTAGTTCTTTAAGGTGCCATCTGATATTTTTTTCATGGATGTTTTCATTGCTCAGGAAAAAAGGGTTAAAATACAATATTAAAAACAAAGTATGCATTTTACAGTGCAGTTAAGCATCTGTTGTATGTCCTTGAAATTGCATATAACAGGAAATGATGCGTTGAGATACTTTGTACAGAAACCTTCTATGAAGAACTCCTTAGGGAAATGATGCTTGAATCATTTTTAGTACCCTGGGATTCTTCAGTCCTTGAACTTGATTGTATGCATTCTGACTTTATTTTTGAGCATTGAATCTGTATTGAAAAAAACATGCAGATCTTCAGTAAGGAAATGGCAAAATAATCTCTGGTTTGCTCAATTTTATATAAAATGATAATAAAATAAAGCATCCATTTTTCATTCTCTTGAAACGCAAATGAGTCTACCCAAAAGACAAATCACCTTAAGGATATGAGATACGTATGTATTCGGAACTTGATTGCTGTCATTTTTGGCTCTAAAGGAAAACCATGTAGGAACTCTGCCTTCAGTAACACATTCTTGTCAATGCTAAACATCATCTGTTTCTTGCTCGCTGTCTTGAATCCTTGTTTTGTATTCTGTATTTGAAAACTTCCCTTGTTCCTTTCTAAAGCTTCTCTGGCAAGGGATGTTCTTGTGGGTGTGCTGTGCTTGGACATGTCACAGGGTTACTCAACAGATGTTGACTCTTTGCTTCATAATTCAGATTCTTTCTTGTCCATAGTAGTGGTTGAGAGTTGCTGTTACTGAACATGTCTTACATTTACTATTAATACTGGCTTCTTTTGTTGCCCTGTTGGCAGACCTTGCAGGGGATCCAAGGTTGGCATGAAGATAACCTTTCCCTTCTGACATGCTTTTTAGAAATAATGATTTGACTGGGGAATACTGTTGTTTATGGATATCTGTTAGTTCAGCAACTTCTGTGAATGCTGAACATTTACATGAAATGACACGGAAATGAGAGGTTATCTTTTTTTCACCACAATCAAATGCTGCATCTCCCATTTCTCACACCTGGTGTAGTTCTCTGTATGACTGTATTTTGAACTCAGGTTACAGTATTTCTCTATGTAAACATCAGTGAACAGTTACACGTATTAAGATTACCTTTTAGCCTAATTAGGGAGGGTTTTGTCAGAAAAAAAGATGCAAGTATATTCTAGAGTTACATTTTGTCAGTGCTAAGCATGTTGCTGTCCACATATTTATAACAACAGCTATTTGCTTATTAATATTTTTTGCTGTTGTGTGATACCTGTGGTTGCTCATGATTGTTCAAACCTCTTGCATCAAGCATTGCTTATAAATATTTGAGAGGATAAACGAAAGATTGCAAGGGAATGTTAAATAGATGGGTTGCTGCCTGTAGCTTCATGGAGGAAATCACTGTCATATTTTAGAGGCCAATGAATTCTTTTTTTATTCAGAGCTATTTCTTTTGCCAGTTTACTGGGATCAAAATGTTCTTACTGGCTCCGGTTTCCGCTCATGTCATGAGATCGAAAGACTGAGAAGGGCCATTTATTTGTGCAGAACTGAAAAAATGCTGTTATGTTTAGAAGCTGAACAGGTTGTTAGGGATCAACTCAGTAACAAACTCCATCCTTAGGCTAAAGGATTATGTGGCTTTCACCTTAATCTTTGCATTCATTGAACTTTAAATTAAAGCACTTACCTTGGCAGTTCCACGGTTCTTGCTCGTTTTTTGTCATCTAATTGCACAGTCTTTTCAGTTTCTCACTAATACTCTAAAACATGAATGAAGATGATAGATGAGGGCAGACTAGGCTGAGAGTGAGTCCTGTTTATTGGTGCTCTTCCCAAAACCTGCTGGTAATCCTTCCAGACTGTTCAGAGGGGCAGATTCTTGTCAGGATGCTTTGGATTCTCTGCATTTTCTGGTTCCAGAAGTAGCACCACGACACTTCTCCATTTGTTTGTTTTCCTTGCTGAAGAGCAGTGTTGGTGGAGTCTGGTCTTTGAAACATTGGCTAGTATTTCCTTGTCTCCCTGTTGGACATACCAAGATGTGGGTTTTCAAGGACAAGCCATAGCAACTGTAGAAATGTGTCATTTTTATGTAGCTGAATGCAGAGTATTATTCCAGTGGGTTAAACTATCTCACCAAGCAACTTCAACATATTGCTTACAGTAATACGTGTTACTATCATTGTGGTTAGAGTAGAAATGCTTTGTTCTCTTTGTAGATGTTGATTGGAGTTGTCTGGACCCACCTTGCCAGTAAGCATTGCAGTTTGAGATCCCAGATGTAAGACTAAAGCAAAAAGGATTATTTGGAGCAGCCAAGGGAGAAAACCAAGCAGTAAATTCTGACACATATCAGCTAGTTCCTAAGCCACAGCAGCAGAGCTATAGGAGGACAAGAAGACTATTATTTCTGTTTGAATACCCTTTGAATAGGCTATAGGCTGTGGTATCTAAATTTGTTTCATGCATCGTTGAACTAGAATATTTAGAGGAGGGTCATAGGCTTTTGCATGCTTTCTTTGTATGTCTTCTGCCTTTCATTTGAAATGTTGTGTGTGGTGTGGCATTCACTTTTAAAATTGAAAAGGAAGATTTTATATAAGGTTGAAAAGATAATTTTTTTAATATAACAGTATGTTTCTTGAGTCGTAGGTATATAAAATTGCCCCCTAAGAAAATAAAACCCACAAGATGTCTTATTATACATAAGACAAGGGATTGCAGTAGGACTGTAAAAAGAAACACATAAGTAAAAAAGTCTAGTTTAGAATTCTCTCATTGAAATGTTCAGAGAAAGTAGCTAAAGGCAGAGGAAGCAAAGGTGAAGTCAAAGATACGACTGGAGAAAAAATATGTCTTGCTGAGGAAGCCTAACCACTTGACTAAGTTCTTCAGTTCTGTTTTACTTGTTCTGAGTGAGGAGATACCAGTCAAGAAAACTATGCTCGCACTGTAAGTGAGAAAAAGAGTTGTTTTGTACATGTGTGTGAGCTGTGTGCACTCAGAAATGAGGTCTCAGAAGACACATGTTTGTATCTAAAGTAGAAAGCAAATAAAACATGCAAGCTGTACACGTTCCTTGCAGTTCATTTGAGCCTTTCACTATTGTACTTTGACTTTCTTAATATCTAACTTCATTTAAAATTGAAGATTAATTCTGTATGTAATGTGACCAGAGGTGTAATGCTGTAAGGGGAGCTGCTTTACATTATACATTTATTTTGATAAGTGATCATTAAGGTATGTTGGCTATGGGGAAAAATAGTATTTTCAAGTGCACATGAATATTTTGGGGGGAGAGGGGTTTGTTTGTTTTAAATTACTCAAATTACGATTCTTTGTGTGTCTCTCTTATTTTAGGCATCAAAAAACAAAGATGGAAAAGAGCAGAGTGAAACTGTATCACCATCGGAGGAAGAAGAAACTTTCTCATGGCCTGGTCCCAAAACTGTCGTGCTTAGGAGGACATCTCAGGGTTTTGGCTTCACCTTAAGACACTTCATAGTTTACCCTCCAGAATCTGCAGTTCAGTTTTCTTTCAAAGTAAGTGAAATTAATAAAGAAGCACTTCTATATAGCTTTATTACACTTCTGAGGATAAAAAAATCCAGCATGTTTGAAAGTAAACATATGTATAGGTGTACTTTCACATCTATATCCTATGTGTGTAAGGTGGCTGGGCCACTTCATTGTGTGACAGATGTGCACTGATCTAGTCCAGGAAAATGCAGTTGACTGAGTACAAGTTCACCTGAATTAAAATATTTGTTACCATGGGTAAGACCAGTGATTATTGCAGAATATGGAACTATTTCTCTGTACAGTTTATTACTTATTTTTTTTTACCCAAAGCCAGTGTCATTATTTCTTTTAATAGTGATAGAATTTTAAATATTGAGAAAGGGTTTTTCTAGTGAATTCAAGTAACATTTGCTCATTTCAGAGTCATCAAGTATGAAGTTCTCATCATCCATGCTGCCTCTCAGTTTTGCTTTTGCTTTTCCACTTAGGTGGAAGAATAGATTCTTGCCAAGATGCGGAATGGGTATAGAAGCTTCCCACTCTTTCCAGATAGCTAACTGACTTGGGTCTTTGCAGGAGTCTTTCATTAAAGTTGCCCTTTTTGCCTGTTCTCTGTGGCTATAAGATTTCTTTTGAAGTAGAAGAAGCTTTGCAGGACAAAGTTGGCACATTGTTCTAGTTAACTTCATCTCTTCAGTCTGCACTTGAATGCCTGGATTCTTTGCCCTTGACAAGGAGTCACTGAAGCTAACTGGAAGTGAGACTATTAGCAGTATCAGGTGATCCAAGTATTTCTGTCCTTCAACACAGGTTATAGAGAGTCAGCCAAGAGCAATCTCTGGTTGAATTCCAATGCGAAACAGAGGAAGGAGGGTGGAGAAGCCTTAGCTGAGCAGAATTAATTATGTGCACTTGTTAGCATCTCCCAACAACCCTATTCATGCTGAGGGTGAAGATAAACAGCATGAGCAGGATTAATCTCCTTAATTAAGAAGTGACTGGATAGGTTTCTTCCTGAATGTATCGCTAGATCTCTCTGAGGAGGTCAGTATCTTTTTCACAATAGAAAAAGAGAAAAGATATGTCAGCCCCTCACCTCCATTTCACACCTGCTGGTGTCTCAGAGAGACCTAAACAGTATGTAGGGAGCTTGATATCTGTAAACCTGAGATGTCTTGGAAGTTCTGTCTCCCTCTTTTTCTGCAAGAGAGTTCTTAGTGCCTTTTTTCTTGTTTCTTGTCCAATATGCTAGAATCTGATTACTTAATTCCTATATCTGTCTAGTTTTATTTGAAAATGAAAATAATGAGATTGTTTTAATAGCTGTAATAAATTTATTAGGGATTCAGATACATCTAAAGATGCTAAGATTCATTTGCACAGACTGAAATTCACCTCTTGTCAAATCATGATTTCTCTGCCCTTCGGTCCCCTACTAGTTTCTCAGACAGTACTTTCATTATTCCAAGCGTCAACCTAATGATGGCACTTTCCCTATAGATCAGTGCAGAGGTCTTTTTTTATCACAGAGAAGGCTTTGCGTTCTAGCTGCTCTCCTTAGACTTCTTGCAAGGCAAGCTGTTTTGTTAATACCCACTCTTGGTTCCAATTCAGAAACACCTAGTGAAAATTTCTTCTTTGGATGTTTGGCTCCTGTTGCTTGCAGTTTGTGTGCCTTTGAAAAAGCTGTTGACAGGTCAAGTGGAATCCTTTGGGGAGGACAAGACTCCTCACATGGGGGAAACAGTGGGTATCTGTAGGAGAGAGAGCATATAATGTTCCTAGACTGCAGTGTGTGGTAAAGCTCACACTACAGCTGGATATTCTGTGAGAAGGGGAAGAAAAGCTTCCTACAGGCTGGAGAAGGATGCAGCTTGGAAAGCTGCTGAGGTGAATTTTCTTGGAAGCAAAGAATCCTACCCCAAAGGATGTATTGAGTGGAGAAGAGAGGGTATTATTTTATACACTTCTTTTAATTATGAATATCTTTAATAATATGTTCTCTTCATGGGTGTGTTTGAGTTCTTGGGGTTTTATTTACTTATTAAGAAGTTCAGTGTTCTGGTTGTTAATCTAATAAAACCTGTGTTCAGTTGAAAAGCCTTTCGGTTTTAGTTTTCTGAGCAGCTCACTGCAAGGAAGAGGACTAGGTCAAGAGTTCCAAAATACACTTGCCTTTAATATATTAACACCTAGTAGTACCTGCTTTGAGTTATCTTCAGTACTTCAGGTGATTGTTCAGTTCTGCAGGGAAGGTGAACCTTCACTTAATACTTCCCAGACTGGTGGCACAACTTTCCCTTGGTATTCGGTAGGGAGATTGCTGTGAGGCTTCCTCCTCCTGATACTCAGAAGTACAGAGCACCAGATTAGCAGAATGAGGGTCACTTTTGTGCAGAAGCAAAGTCCAGCTTACTGTCAAACACATGAAATTCTATTTACGTAGTCCATCTCGCGGATGTCTCTAAATGTTGCAGAACTTCAGAAAGGATTTCTTTTGTTTCAGTGCTTACCAGAAAAACAGACAGTGCTGAACTTTATTATTCATGATGCCACTGATTTTTTTCTAAAAAGAAAGAACTGTTCAAAACCTGAGTAAAACAGGTGGAGTCCTGTTAACCAAGAGACTTAGGGTTTGGTGAGGGGAAACTCTAGTTGCAGATACTTCTAGCCTTATGTGTTACAAAGCAGACATCTGCCTTTCTTAGACTTCCACTGTTATGAATGTGAAACTACAGTTCCTGGTAAAGTAACTATACCAGTACTCTAACTGTTACTGTGGGCTACCTCAGTTAGATGTGAAACACAGCTGTGCAACACATGAATAATCATGGTGAGTTTCAAGAATAAAACTGGATACCTTAGTGACAGGGGAGCAGTGACCTGCACAGCTGTGTATGAAGGGCATTCATAAAGCTTTGTTTTTCTCCATTTACATCTGACTGAAAAACAGGCCATACTTGGTGTCATCGAAATGATTGAACATAATCAGTTCAGAGAAGTATCTCTATGTATTTTAATCCTAAATATCAGTATGCTAGATTTAATTTACACGTTTATATTTTTATTACATATATTCTATTTTTATACTAGATTTACTTTCATTTAACATTTAATATATACACAGTACTGCAGGTCGAGGTCAAATTCAGGGTACTGTGCTAAGTTCTAGTATCTTTTCACGGTTCCTGCACAAGACAGCTCATTAACTACAAATCAAGGGTGTCTTTGTAATTTTTATTAAATAATTTAAAAACACTGTGATGGAGAACACTCTGGGAAGAAAGTGTTGTCTGGTAGGTTTGTTGGGAGGGACAGCCCTGTGTGAAGGACAGTGTGAAAGATGATCTTGGAAACTGCGGTTTAACACATTTCATTTTGGCAGAAGTACTTGGCTATGCTTGTTTGTGTGGGGCCACACACCGAACTGGGAATAGCTGCACATTCAGGCATAACCCATTATGTATTCTCCTTGCTTCCCATGCCTCCTTTCCCTTAAGAAAGTGAATAGGGAGTGCGTGAAAGATTTCTTAAGCTAGCATTGCAAAAAGCTTACATGAAATTATACTGTTAATAACAGGTGTTTATTAGGATTTGTTAGCAACACGAGGATTTTTTTGCATATGAAGTCTGTTCTCCAAGTTCAGTCAGAGAAGCAAGAAGATGATAAAAGAAAACCTCTTTAGGTATGGAGGCAGCATATACTAACATTGTGTAGTATGTAAGAGGTACAGGAGGGAAAGCTAATTCCAAAACAACTGCATTATAAAGCATTCGGTTTTAAATGCCTGAGCTCACTGGCTTATTATCATGAAAAAATGGAGTTTTGCAGCTGTCTTTTATTACAGAGCTTTGTATACCCAGTGACAAACTGATAAACCCACTGCAGTATTTCATAAATGATAGCATCTCTATATTAGATAACTTTTCAATTCCATCACTATTTTTTTGTTTTATAGCATCAAACCAGGTAGCCTTCCCTATGCATGACCCCTGATTTCCAGACTTATCAGCTCTAATATTCAAAGTCCTAAAGATGTTTTTTCACTTGACAGATTGGATGGAAACTAGAGACATGCAGATGTTAGCTATTTTGAGCAACTCTGCTGCTGATCAGAGTTCAAAACTAGGTGGCTGTTACAGGGCTTCAAGAGATATAGTGATAAGTTTTAACAGTATTCATCTACTAATGTGGTACTTTTCCCAAAGTATAGAGCAGGCAGGACAAGCTTAAGGTTATATTGTTTGCTGCTGTTAGAGTTTGGGTGATAGTGACAATAATGGTGGCTTTTTAAAAGTATAATGAGTACCAATTCTTTAACTCAGTATTTTGGGGTTTTCCTGTGTTGTTTTATTTTGCTTGTTTCTTAAAGTTACCTTTCCGTGGTATCTTATAAAAAGGTCCAGCAGAACTTTTGTACATCCTGCAGGAAATGTATTGCGCCTAGGAGAGACTGGTCTCATGCTCATCATTATAGTGTTCATGTCCAGGTCTTAACTCTCTTCTTTTTCTTTTGAACGACTTACTCAGATCAGCTTACAGTTGCTTCAGAAATATTTAATATGAAAAATATAGTGATTTGTCTTTAAATGCAAAGAGCTAGAAATATGGAATTAATCCATTTAAAGGTAGGAGAAAATATATAGATGAAAATAACTTTTGTGGTCATCTTCTTGCTTCTCTTTCCTTCAGGATGAAGCTGTTTCAGTTAGCTGAGGTGAACTGCTAGAAATACTTGCCAAATAGTACATACATATTAGTCTAAGAAATTGTATTTAAATTGAAATTTTGCTATGCTGTGAAAGTTAGAGTTGAGAAAGAAAAGACATCTTTATGTCCTTAATACGGGTAGTAGTAGCAAAGCAAAACAAACTTCATACTGCAAATTTCGGGAAGCTACCCACAGCTTGCAAAATACTTTGTGTCTCTTGCATATTGTTTAACTTTGTATCCTTAGATGATTAAAGTATAACCTCTCCTGCCTGGCTTTCAGGGTGGAAACATTCTTGCAGCAACACAAAGTGCAGCATTAGGCTTCATGGCAATGTTTTGAGGGTTTTGGTATGGTACATTTGTTTTCAGATAATGTTGTCCGTGTTGTTTCTGTGGGAAGTTTTCCTAAAGCTGCTTAGTTGTTTCAAGATGGGTATAACTCTGCATTGTCAGAATGAAAACCTTAATTCTATAAAGTTGAGTATTTGTAAAAGTGCAAGGTAGCAGAATGCAGACTTAATCCTACAAGTTCACTGCAAGTCTTCATAGCTGATAGATGCCTGTGCATTTCTTTTTTCCATTATTGAATTTTTAACATGAACTCTTTCTTTCTTTCTTTTTCCTTAGGATGAAGAGAATGGGAATAGACAAGGTATGTCTTAGTTTCATTCTTCCGCAGATCCAGTATGTTGGGCACTTCAGCTGTGTAATACATTTCAATAGGTATCTAAGAATTTGAAATGTATGATCACTTAAGTGTGACCATCGAGCTCATTGAATTCCATGGCATTGGAACAAAAGAAAGAAAATACCTGTCTTTTATCTTCATCTGTTTAGTATAGGTGTTTGTTGGGCACTGTTAATTAAAATGTTCTGTATCACTTCTGTGCTGTGTAAATATCACCTTCTCATGTATATGACAAGAAACCTTTTTAGTACTAAAGTTTCACACTCTTAATTTGATCTGCATGTAAGATCCAGAGTTATCTGTGCAAAGTACTATTGTAAAGATATATTTTTATATACATGTATTTTAGAGTGCTTGATAGCAGCCAGTGTGAAATTTTAATTTTGCTGCAGCTTTAATAAAAGCAACACGTTAAGTATATAAAACCTCATGTAGGTTGTGATGGTAAAAATGATCCATGGAAGTGGTATACAACTGTTCTAAAAACAGAAGATTAAAAAAAGTCATCCCATTAGCTTCATGATGCTTTCTTCAGTATTTAATAGCACTGATCTAACTTACTTCATCAGGTTTGATACTCTTATGTATATTTTAAGAGATCTGTGAAGCATGCTTCAGTGATGTCAGATAAGATGCGTGAATAAAATTCTTGCACTTGATTTAGGAGGGATGGAAAAATCATTTATTTCAAGGTTGTGTCTGCCAGTTGTGTGTTCCATCTTGTTGCCCCCCCGCCCCATAGATTTTCTCCTCTCACATTGCCTGTGTCTGCTCTTTCTTAATTCACGAGTTAACTTGTTACTAATTTGTGCTACATCTCAGTCCCACTTAATTTACACTTCTGTTTGGTATTTAGCTACTTTTTCATTCGCAGTCCGTTTTGCTGATATCTTACTTTTTCCTTTAAAAAGTGAAAAATTTGCTGATTTAAGTAAGGAAATGAGGTTTTCAGGTTGAGAGCCCTGTCCCGCTTTCTGTGTTTCTTAGTCTCTCATGATGGTAAGGCACACAGCACAGGTGGGATTAGGTGCATATGCAAGTGTAATGTGCTTCAGTTTGTGATTCATTGGGCAGTGCTTTGCAATTCACTGAGGACAGGCGTGTTGAAAGGCGGGACCTTTGCTCAGACAGCATAGGGCAAATGCTTGTTTCACTGGTAGGTTATGATTTTCTTTAAACTGTAGCAGAGAATGGTACCTGGTTTCAGTGTACTTTTAAAAATCTCATTTGTTTGGAAGACAGAGAACGTGTCTCAACTTTTGTTTCAGGTTTTGAGGGCTCTTTTTTGTGTAACTGTGATCTATTAGAAGCATTCTGGGAGATAATGAATTTGCTTGAACTTTCTTACTTTTCTCTTGGAAGCAGGTGAGTTCGTACATTTCATCCTCATTTTACTCAGCTGTGGTCATCTGCTTGTTAAACAGTTGGAAGTCAGTGTTTTCCTATTCCTCATCACCCCTTATTCACTCCCCAAACTTGTAACCTCCTTTGTGCCTTTTGGCATATAAAAATGAAAAGCATAATCTTTTAGGAAGGGAAAGGAGTCAATCCTCTGTGCCAAACCAGCATGGAAGGTACGACATGGTCAGGAAAAGGTTCTGCGGTATACTTCTCACATGGAGAATTGGGTCAGCTAAAGATAAACAGACCCACATTTGTATCTGAAATGTTACCCAAGATCTGTTTTTCAGTAGAGGAACAGCCATAAACAAACACACCTGATTTGCTAAGAGAGCTGTGCAGGTGGGAGAAAGATTACTTTCTGGAAATTTTTATGTAGCTACTTAAACTATGAATCATAGCTCAACTATTGCTTATTTATAGCAACGTAGTACGTTGTATGCCTTGAAATACAGATTAGAGGGCACAAAGTGCTCTGGGAAGATAACATTCTCATTAGCAGGAGAGGAGCTTGGACTTGTGCTCCTTCTGGAATGGGAAGATATGCCTTTGAGATGGAGTATGGAGGTGTCAGTAGAACTTAATCTGCCAGTTCTGTGTATTACACCTTTAAACATAACAAAATGGGACAAAGTCTGTTAGATTTTTCTCCAACATTTAGCCTAATCTTGGGGGGTGGGAGTGAATGGAGTGATGTCTGTTTACATTGCTACAAGTTATTCCTCTTCCCAAATGAGGTATGTAGGTAGACTGTGAGGAGAAAATCAGGAAAAGCATATCTCTCTCACTTATCATGTTCACAGACATCATGTTAATTTGGCAAAAGTGGATACGCCAGCAATTCTGTGAAGGATTATCACGAGGATTCTTAAAATAATTAACACTGGAAGATCAGATCGAGCTACTCTGGAGCAGCAGGAAGCTGGCTGCTGGCTGCGGCTGGAGGGGGTCCCTTGGTGCTGAAGCACCAGTTGCTTCCACAACTGAGGAGGAGCATACTGCTGGGCAGGGTGCAGTGCGTATGTCGTGCAGAGGAGCCATCTAGTGGCACATTTCATGTATTTTCTTTCAAATTTGGTGGGGAAACTTGCCTGTGAGCAGCTCTGTCTTAATTAACAATGAAAGTATCTTAATGATAATTTTTCTTTTGAAGTTTGTGGATGATAATTCGCTTAATTCACTTGAGCTTTCCTTATGAAGCTAAGAGGATTCGAGCTTTCCATTTTTGTGAAGCAGTGTGCGCCAGTGCAAAATTGTCTTTTTCTTTATAATTTTGAGTGAAGGTTTCTAATTACTTGCATTTTCCGCTTTGTCCTTCTCACAGGTTAATCTTACCTTTATGAGTTGAGACTTTTATCAGGTTCAGCGTTTGCAGGTTTGAGTAGGTGAGTGTGGAGAAGAGCATCTCTATTGCTATTGCCTTTTATTGAAAGCACTTGAATATTTTTTTCAAAGGAGCCAAGTACCTAATTAGGCCTAGAGGGCAGAAGATAAAAGGATGTACTAGGTTTGATGTATTCTAACAGTGAAATAAATATTTTTATCTGACTTTATGTTCTGGTATAGAATTTTAGGGCAACTTTCTTAGTATATCTTTAGATTGTGCTCCTGGCTTGCATTAATCTTGCTTTTGGTAAGCAGTAAGATTTCAAAGCATTTAGAATAAAAGGTAATGCAAATTTGTTCAGCCGTGCTCTAAACTGGGAGTGAGGCAGGAGAGAAATGATGGCCAAAAGCAAGTAAGGAAGTGGTGGATGAGGTTGTTAGGCAAAGAATAAGTTGGGATGCTGTGGACAGGAGGCACTTCATGGTCAACAGTTGAGACAGAAGGGGACCACCTCAAATGTATGTGCGTAAAAGAATGCTGACACGACAATATGATGGGGAGAGCTCCCATGTCTTTTTTGAGGGCCTCTCTGAATTCCTTGTGCACTCAAGTAAGCAGCATGGGGAACAAGCAGGAGAAATTGAAGGTCTGCATGCAGTTGCAGGTGGGATAGCTTGCAGGAGCTGGCTAGAGTGCTGCAGTGAATGAGGACATGCACTTTGGGAAGGACAGGTTGGGAGAGCACAGAGACCAAGTTGCTTTTGTTCTCAGTTTGTATAGGTATGTAGAGCTCTGGCTTGGGATGGACGTGGAGCCAGCTTAGAGCTTATGGTCATGATTTGCAAGCAGACCCACATGGGCAACATTTTGATGGGTATCTGCTACAGACCACCTGATCGGGGAAGAAGTAGATGAGGCTTTCTTAAGACAAGCAGTGGAAACTTAAGATATGCAGATCCTGCCCCTAATGGGAGGCTTTAGCACACTGTTACCTGCTGGAAGGGCATCATTGCAGATTTACCCTAAACATTTTGTAGTTATTTGAAAGGTTGCTGTTCTTTTGTACTTTTACTGTCCAGGGTGATGACTTTAAGCAAAGCTATTAAAATGTTTTTCTAACAGGTTGAAGATGCCAATCTTTGTTTATGGATTCCATTGTCACTGCATGGAGGCTTTGATCAGCTTCTGCTGTTTCCTTGAGAATTTCTGTTGTACCGACCGGCCTGTATTGGAGTTTTTTCTGGAGCTGCCCTATTTCAAAATTTTATTTAAAAGATCTCACAGACGGAATTCTCTCAGGAAAGCAATGTAGGACTATTTGGAGACAAGCTGAAAAATACCTATACCTATTAAAAATAGTAATATTTCAAATTAAAAACTTGCATTGTCAACATGTGATAAGAGGTACTGGAGAAAGCAGTCTCCATTGCCATGCTGTCTCCATGCCATTACATTGTTCACTTAATACGGTGGATGTAGTGTTGTCCTTTAATGTAGTGTTGTGAAGCAAAATACACATTTAGTACACATTAAAGGGGTTGGTCATTTCTCGTATCTTGTCCTAAACCATATTGTTCTTCAAAAATGTTTGGCTTGTGGATCATGATTAAATGCACTGTGAGAAGCATATAGAAATAGTCTGAAAGGAATTTCATCTTTCATATGAGAACTATTTTATGTTTAATACAGTGCCTGGAAATGTAGTATAATTATAGTTCAGTATCTGTCTTTTTTTTTATATGGAATTCTTGCTATTCTTCTATTTCTGTGTAGAAGTATCTATAGCAACTAGCTGCTTATCTTCCAAAAAAAAGGAAAAAAAAAAAATGAAAGGTATCTTAGGTATATTGCTCAGTGTCCTCTTCTGTAGACCCTGAGCATGTGCTTCCTAATGACACTTCAGACATCTGTTTTCACTGAGGTCTCTGGATTGTTAGTTTTTGATCAGCAAGCTATTTTTTTAAATGTTTCTATGGATTACAGTTTCTATCCTCCAGTAGTCTAAGCTAAATAGTTCCAATGTATGACCTGAGCTCCTTCTTCAGCTCTGTGCTAGTCTGGTTTGACGTTGTAGAGCTGAGTGGAAAAAAAACGAGGAAGAGGTTTTTTAATTCCCTACTGCAGCTTTACATAATGCCTCGAGTATTTGAGGTTTCATTTCTTTCAGCAGACTGATTTCTGTGATATAGTTTGTGCTCTCCCAGGAGTTAATTTAATCCCACGTTTTTTAACGTTATCGTCTATCAGCTCAGTCTGTTACAAAATAAACTAATTGTGCCTGTGATAATGGGGCAAGGGAATGAATGTGAAAGCAAGTACTTGGCAAAGTCAAAGGTTGCTGGGATGATATGGTCTAAGGTATATTATAGTGGAATTAGGAGTAAGAGACAAGAGGTATGTAACACTAATGCTTTAGGATAGTGCCACAGTAAATTGTCCTTTTTTACGGATTTTTAATCCACCTTCATTTTTTAACACTATCGAGAGTGTTGGAGGAGGGCTCATTTAAATTTTCCACTGAGGCCAAAACCTGAGGATTTCTTTTTCCCTTAAAATACATCCAGAATGTCCAGCAAAGTGGCCTTCCAAGTTGGTCACATATGTAACATCTGTGAGTGACTACTGTTGAGTTTCCATCATCTTTGATTTTTAATAAAAATGCAAAGTGCTACGTAAGTGTAATTTCTGGATTTATGGGAGAGTCTGTAGGTTCACTAGAACAGATAGAAATTGAATGGCCATGTGTTTATCTCAAAACTACAGTAAATCCTCTATACTGTTTCATCACAGGTTAAGTTTTAAACTTGAAAAGGTTTTCTTTCAGGTTTGAGAAAATTGAAAAAACTTGTAATAATATTGGCAAATAATGCAAAGGGGAAGCATGGTTTGGAAGAGTTTGTGGTTAAGTTGAAACCGTGTTACATGTTTTCCATAACAGTGCCAGATTATTTTCCTTTTCTCCCCACCCTGCCATGGAGATAGAATTGAGGCTCTATTAGTCAAATGGTTTAAGAGAAGAGTGAGCAAAAGAAGAAATACCATCTTTTGATTTACTTAGTCAAAATATCAGTGGTGCTTTGAGTAATAACAGAGGGTATTTTTCCTCTATCGCAGAGCTGAATGCCAGGTGTTTCTCTGTTAAATGACTCAGCAGTGCTATTAGACTTAGTGTCATCCTCTTTTAGAGGCTCATCCCTGGCACTGTATTTTGACAGTGGGTGCAATAAACTCTGTAAGGGCTGGGCTGGGACCTTTGGGCTCCTTCTCTGCAATGGATTGCTAGTCGAGAAATGCTTACTATGTATGAAATTCAGTTTGCAGATTATAAAATCCAGGATTGGCTTTAGTTGGACTCTCGGTTAAAGGTAATCCTAACAGATTTGTGATTTATGTTTAATTAAATCTCTGTTAATAAATTTAAGTACTGCTGCACTGCCAGCCGTCTGTTTTTGAGTAGTTTAGGAAGTGATTAGCATATTTTTGATTCAGGGTTCATATAGATCTCACTTTATCTGTATGTACTTGTCCTCCTTTGCCTAAAAGGTGTCCCAAGAATCAGTGCCACTCAGCACTGTTGCATCAGTGGAGTTCAAATGCCGTGGCTGTCCAAACGCATACTTGTAGATCTTCACATTGAAGATGAATGTTTCTCCCTCTTGAGTCAAAGATGTACATAAGAACCTGTCCTAATTTACTAATTTGAGGTTGTTTTTATGGTATTGGTAATTATTTGATATAAAAATAAAAATCATCCTTTTGCTGTCTGCTGAGTGTAGAGCCAGGAGTAAAAATATTCTGCGTAAGGCTAACAAAACTGTAGCCTTTATTCAGTTCCTATGTTATGAGGACTTCTAAACATGGATCAGCTGTCCTGGGCAAAAGATTTTTTCTTTTTCCTCTAGGAAGAGAAAGAAATGGCATGTTTTTAAGCAGCTGATCCTTAAGAGAGATTTTGTAAGGAAATATGTATTGCGCTGTCCCCTGCAACACTTGCAGGTTTGTGCTGTTCAGGTCATAAAGACAGCAATAGCACTTTGGTGTGGTGTTTGGTTGGTTGGTTTCTTTTGTGGGTTTTTTCCCCTCTTCAAAATGTAAAGTTTCTTTGTCAAAGAGGTGTCCTTTGTGTAGTCTTTATGACTTTGATCTTTTTATCTGACTGTATTATATCAGAAGGTTAATAACTAAAGAGAAGTGATCTGTTTGTTGCTATTTTGTAGTGTTTCGGTAGATTTGGTAATGTAACTTCTGCCATGTCATTTAGTTTTCCAGAGTGCTCCATCCCTGGCAGTGTTCAAGGCCAGGTTGGACAGGGCTCTGAGCAACATGGTCTGGTGTGAGGGGCCCCTGCCCATGGCAGGCTGGCTGGAACTAGATGATCATAAGGTCTTTTCCAAGCCTAAGCATTCTGTGAATCGTGGAGCAGTATATTAATACTGTCTGGTCTGCAGAGAGTAGCTTAAAAACTAACTCAAGGTTAATGCATTTGGTAGTACTAGTTACGTTTCCTACGTAGCAGCTGTATTCCAAACTAGCGTTTTAGGGGGTTGAGTTAGAATTGGCACCTAGATAAAATGGATTTCTTTGTGAAGTAAGGGGAATTAGAAGTTTTGCTGTATATGACCCCCATCTAAGTAAATCACGAATGTTATCAACTCTTCAATTTTACAGTTCTGTTTAAGGGCAGTGATTTTTTTATATTCCCTTTTATTAAAGGGAAAGAGAATTTTATTATTAAACACGAATCTTACAATTTTATTTGATGTGGAAATGTTTGTATTGGCTAGGAGAAATTTTGTTGCAGTAAACTGCTTTTCAGTGTATGTCTTGCATTTGATTTAGAAGTTCATGCTTTTCTTAATTTCAGTTGCATAGACTAAAGACTGTATTTGATTTCTTACTACCCTTGTTTAAGCCAATGAATTTTTGCCTTGAGCCTTCTGTATGCATGGTAATTCATTTTTATTTACTTATTTCTGATGGTGCTGAATGTCTGAAGTAAAATTTCAGATAACAGTTTGCCTGCTCTTAAATTTTGTTTTCGTTTGAATAGCATCACTTAAGCTAGTAGTTGTACTGCACAGAATATTCTAGTTGTTCTGTCAATAAAACTACATTACTGCCTGCACAGTAACTTGAGTTTTAATTTTTCCTGACTGGTGACCATTTATTCATACTTGAGATCTTTCTGTGCTAACAAAACTGATAAAGGAAAAGACATCTTGATCTTTATGGACTGTTTTCAGTTTCTGGTCAGCTAGCTTGTGTACTTAGCAACTGTATACATTTCTGTTTCTTTTACTGCCCGTACGGAAGACTGCACCTTTGCTTATAGCTGCATTTATGGACAAATGAAGTAAACATGAAATTCTTTTTCACAGAAATTGTGCTTTTCATCTCTGCTGTCTCCTTGTGTATGTGAGTGTTCCTGGCATCCTGCGCTTTCCACTGTTCTTTGTGTGTGTGATGTCTTGTTCTTCACTTGCAGTTGAAGATTTGGGAGAAACTGTCTTATTTCATGCTAGCCTGCAAAGTAATGCTCAGTTGTAAAGTTGTTTACAGAAGTAGGGAGGAGGTAAAGTAATACACAGTAATGAGCACAGGAAAAGCGCTGGCAAATAAGACTTCATGTTTAACAGACTAGTAGTACGAGCTGCTTTACTGCTAATTGTTGTATCACCTTGTAAGGAATTGCTAGTGTGTTCCAAAAAGTTAGGCCTGTCAGTACTAGAAAAGATAATTGTGAATATGATCTGGTACTATGTAGTGCAGAGCCGGAGAGCTTAGTGTAAAAGTTTCACTGTGATAATCTGCTCTAGATGATGGACTTTGGAAGGCGGGGAAGTTTAGGCTCACATTCTGAACAGCATCTTGATTCTGCCTGACGATTGGGTGCAAAAAGGACCAGTGAGATTTAGGCGCAATTAAACTGAAGTGTAGCAGTTGTTAGATTTTGAGACATTAGGCAAGTTAACACATTGTTCATTTTACTGGGAATTTATTTCTGTAATGATTGAGTGCACATCCACAAGCTTATACCTGCTCAGCTAGTCTGAAGAAAGTATTGTTGGCTTCCACTGTCAAAAAATACTGTTTAACTTCATTTGCATTTCAAACTCAAAATACAAACATACACTTTGAAACTATGTATTCAGGAAAGTTCATTTTTATGTTACTGATGGGAGAAAGTTTTGGCTTGTATCCAAATATGTAGAAGACCAAGGAGAAATGAAGAACATGTATTCATCTATTAAAGATTGGGAGTCCTAGCTTTTCTTTTTGTCTTGTATTTGGATGTTACTGAGCTGTAAAATGAACCTGACAATGTAAATAACACTTTAAACCTTTCATGCCAATTTTTTACTTCTGCATTGATCTTTATCTTTAGGGTGGGGGTTCAATATAGTGTCCTTCTGCATTTAGGACAAAGAACCAAGTTTAATGCCTAATTAGCTTTCAGAATCAGTCTTATCAGATAGCTGTGAAAACCTGAAACAAGAGCCTATGGTGCTGAAGAACCTCTTGGTGTAGCTAGCAGTTCGGTCAGAAATTGGATGCTTATGGGAGCCTTCAGTCTCTGGTCTTCATAAATTGATAGTTTTCCCCTCTTACCTTAGAAGTGGGAAGTGTATGAAAGGTATTCTGTGTTGGATGTTGAACAGGAGTAACCTTATCTGCTTGACCTCTTGCTTTGCATGTTCAAGTGTGGACAAGGCATGAAGTAGCAGTTGAGTGTTAAGCAAACTGGCAGTAGGCCACTAACTTTGTTTTTCTTTTATGAGCATTTGTAAAGGAAACTAAGGTAGCCCCTTGGTGTTTGAGTTATGAGATATTAAGTGTTATAAATGAAATGTGCCATGGGAGCTGCGTTAGTTTTTCTTGACGTTTTGGGGATTGTATATCTCTTCAGTAAAAGGTTGAGTGGCAATACTGGGAGAATGTTTGGTGGTCCTATGTAAGGTCGTGTATCTCGTAAACCATTGAAGCAACCTTTTGTTCATGGCATCTGGGTAAATTATACTTGGATCTTGTCTAAAATTGTTGAAACATTACTGCCTCTCACAGGATGAGACCCTGTCATGTGTTCAGTGTCTACTTAATTCATCAGATTAAAAATGACAAGATATTAGCTTTGGCTCACAAAGAGCATTTTGTATGTCTTGTAGCTGTGTCCTGCTAATAAAATTTCGAAGTATTTGGGAACTGAGCTGCCAGCTGGAGTTTCTTGATTTATAATTCAGTTGCTTTGGATATAGCAATTACCTGATTTTATCCAATCAACTTTCTGATTGTTCTCTACCAATCTGGAGTTATTTTGAGAAGGCCATTTAGAGCCATATGAGTAAGCCATCTTGTTCCGCTGTTTTGTGATAAAATGGCAGGACACTGAGGGCCTGCAGAATGAAGGCAATAGGCTAAAATGTATATTTGAAAACTGTGAGTCTGATTTTGGGCAATTTATTAAAACTTCAAATTATGAGCTTTTCCCACATAGACATTAAATCAAAAATATACTGTAAAAGTATACTGGGAAGGCAAGACTATAGAGGTGTTACAGTTTTTAACTACTGTAGACTAGCTTCTACGTTGTATATATATATGGATACTACATATACTACAGTACATGCAGACACTATAATTTGCTTTGAATTCTGCATTACTTCTTGAATTTTGATAAATCTTCAAGAAAATGTTAGACTTTATCTTGGAGCATCTTAAAAACAGTGTTAGAAGATCAGTTTCAGTTCCATGTGGGCTATAAGCCAAAGTTATGGGGTTTTTTTCCCGTCTAAGGAAAGATGCAAAAATTTTATTTTTCAGTTTGCACTATGAGTTCTTAACTTGTCTGGATTTATATCTTATGTCAGATAGCAGTCTAGAAGAGGAAGCAAGAATGCTTACTGAATAGTGTAAGCATCAGCATGAAGATGAAATGAACCTGAAAAATACTACTTTCTGGAACATATTCACAAGTTTTAAGTTTGAGATACACCTCTCCCCCCCACCCTTTTTTTTTTCCCCAGACACATAAAAGATGTGTAGTGTAGTTGCATTTAAGACTCCTAGTCTCTCTTCCTTCCCTCACCCAAATTGATCCTGAGTCTTCAATATAATGACGAACATGGCAGGGTTGCGTTTCATAACAATTCTTAAGGTGAAAACATTTGTGATGCAATATAAGGGAATGCTGTTAACAGCTATACTTTCTTCCCCAGGGAAACAGAGGAACAGACTGGAGCCAATGGATACCATATTTGTTAAACAAGTTAAAGAGGGTGGACCTGCTTTTGAAGCTGGACTGTGCACAGGTACTGCTTTTCTGCAACACTGATGACATGCTTGTGTATGTGATGTAAACTATATAATGTGGTTTAAGCTTCTACACATAATTCTGTCTTCCTTTTAAACACAGTTCTTTCCTTTATAAGTATGAAACCTCTCTTAAATTGTTTTTCAGTGTTTCTTAATCTCACAAGCACCATGGTGTTCTCTCAGGAAGCGTTGTATAAAATATATCAAGACATTAAAGCCTTAGTCTTTTTGGCTTATCTTTTAAAAAAAGTACTAAGTAGTACAAGATAAAATATGTGAGGAGAAAGTGAAAGGGGAAGAAAACAGCACCTTTCAGCTCCCATTTCTTTTGCTTTGTGACAAATGAATAACCTCAAAACATTCAGGTTTTTATCCTTTAAATTATTCCACCTCCTTAAATCAAGTTGAAACAATCCATGTTTATATCTTATAAAATTTTGTTCAGTTGTTTGGTTTAATCGAACTGGAGAGGAGAAAACTTGCGTTTTTGTGAAGTGCCAGGTACTTTGTCACACCTTTACTTAAACGTTGAAGGGAAAAAAAGCCATGTTAGAATGGGGAGGTCTTACAAATGTTAGTAAGTTACGTAGATGGATGCCCCTGCAACACAGGTTTCTGCTCTTAAAAATATGACAGAAGATAGGTTCTATGAAAGGATTGTGGTTGTGTTGACAATGTGATGTTACTTTCTTTTTTAAAAACAGTTATTTACGTGCATTTGACTGGAATAGGATAATTTTTGTATGTTTCTTCCTAAGGAAATACAAAGGTTCTAGAATGATCAGCAATTTAAAAACAGTGCTGGATCTTCCTTATACAGAATAAGGCATTTTTCTTTTTCAACTCCTCCTTAAGTAGCTATTCAGGAAGGGGCTTCTTTGGTATTATTTTAATGCTGTTATATAAAGAAATGTTTTGGCTTGATAAAGTGCAGCATATGTTGAAGTTGTACTGAGGAGCAGTGTTAATTTTCACTCTGTTCAGTGTTTGCCAAATTGAAAGAGATGAAATCTGTAGAGAATACTTTATTTTTAGGCATAGAAGAGATTTTTAGGAGCCGAGGATAAAGAACAGAAAGTAAATTTTTAGATTACCAGAGTATTCTTCTTAAACACATTGCTGGGAGCAGTTATATCTAATTAGGTCATGCCACTGTTTCTTGTTGGAAACTTCAGGGTGAAACGTATTGCTATATCTGTGTCTTGAAATCATATTATAAAACACTCAGGGAATAATCAGCCAGTTGGATTGCTTGGCCTCTGATACAGACACTGTATACATTTCTTATTTTGTAGAATCATCGTTGTGGTTTTATTGTTTTATTTTTTTATTCTTTTTTTATTTCAACTTGGTTTTGTTTCATGGTCACACTAATGGGAAAAAAAAAAAAAAGTCAAAAATATCATATTAAAATACAGCCAGCCAGATTTCCCATGTTTTGATCTTCATGCTGCTTCTTATGTCTTTTATAAGAAATCTGGAGAGGGACTTTTTACCAGGGCATGTAGTGACAGGACCAGGGGGAATGTTTTAATACTGAAAAAGGATAGATTTAGATTAGACATTAGAAGGAAGCTCTTCACTATAAGGGTGTTGAGGCACTGGAACAGGTTGCCCAGAGAAGTTGTGGCTGCCCCATCCCTGGCCATGTTCAGGGCAGGTTGGATGGGGCTTTGAGCAACCTAGTCTAGTGAAGGGTGTCCCTGCCCATAGGGGGAGTTTGAAACTGGATGAGCTTTAAGGTCCCTTCAACCCAAAGCATTCCATGATTCTATCTATATGCAAGAATATAAAGAACTAAAATGCTTGTGGAAAGGGAGGTGGTGTGTGTTCAGATTAGTTTCTAGTTTGATCAGAGGTATCTAATGGAACACCAGATTGATAGGCAGCTGTTAGAAAAAGCCTTCATGCGTAAGTATCTTTTTTTTGACCTACAGGGACTGGCTTTCCCTTTTATGTACTCCTGAAACTGAGCAAAGTTGTATTTTTCAGAATTGCCTGTTCCCACTTCTTTCATGTAACCAGTTCTGCACTGTCCCCCACACAAGATTTTTGACAGGATCATTGGATGTATACTTCAAGTAGGCTTGTTCCACTGCTGTGTGCAACCTAGTTTGTTTTCTTTGAAAAACCCCCAAACCTGCACAAGAATGGATAAGATCATATGGCCTGCTTTACAGATGTTCCTAATTGCAGTTTTTAGTGGAAATGCTGAATAAAGATCTACATCCACGGGCAAGTTCTGGAACAGCCTGGAAAAGAGCCAGTTTTCAGTTCCAGAGAAGGGTCTGGTGTGTTCTGAGGAAGTCTTGCCACAGGACCTAGCAGGACATGGTTCAGAGCTTGTAAATAAGAGTATTTTTTGGCACAAACTAAAGCATTCCTTTTCCTGCAACTTTTTGAAAGGATTTACTTCGGTGTTGTACTGAGCATTTAAAAATTAACTTTGTATTCATTAAAGTCCAGTTTCTCAGCCTAATTGCATAAGGTATGTGTGTGGGAGGGATGGAGTTTGCCATCCATCACAGGTGCCTGGCAGTCATGTGGATTGCTGGCAAGCATTGAATGTTGCCACCAGCCTTTCTTTCATTGCTTAAGAAGCTAGACACAAAACTCTTTGAGAGTTCTTTCAGGTGAAGAAGAGGGTGGTAACAAGCTGATAGAAGTGCATATGTAAACTGAAGCCTTTCAAAATACCCATTCTTTATTTCTGAGAAGGAAGAAGTACAGAACTGCAGTATTTGCTGCTATTAAAGGACATGTATAGAGCTACACCTGGCAGTGTTCTGATGTAAAGTTTTGGTTTATTTTGAGGTTAAGTGCTGAAATGAAATGTCTACTTATAATTCATTTAAAAATTAGGCAGGGTTGTCAGTATCTGTTGTCATACATCAAAAAAATCTTATTTTGAAGCCTTTACTTTGAGCCTTTCTATAGCTTACACCTGCTTGTGGTTTTCTTTCTATGAGTTTTTAGGTAATTCATTTGGAAGGGTAGAATGAAATACCACACCTGAAAATGTTCTGAGAAAAGAGTAGAAACTTGGCATCCTGTATAAGGTCATGTTGTTGTATTGTGCATTTTTTATTTTCTTCTTTTTCTATTTTGAATTATGACTAACCTTAGTTTAACGTGTTGGTGATCTTGAATATCGTGAGGTGTGGACATACAAAATGAAAATGATAAAAAAGTATCTAGACAAATTAATTGAAGATAAAACTTTTCCTTTTTCAGGTGACAGAATTATAAAAGTCAATGGAGAAAGTGTTATTGGGAAGACATATTCTCAAGTCATTGCTTTAATACAGAACAGGTAAGGTAATGTATTTAATTATATGCCACATTTTTTGTATACTAAGCAGGAAAAGACCACGTGATGGTTCTGAAAAAGTCACTGTATTTTTAAATTTTCCTTAATACACACTGTTAGTATTTCTGTTTTCATGTATTTATTGAATGCTGAGAAAGGTTTGAGTATAGGTGTGCTGAATTGTGCCCACAGTCTTTTTATTTCAGTACTTGTTAGCAAATCGCACTGAGTGTTACAGAGGAAGCTTGTTTGAACTTAAAATGGGAGGATTAGGTAGATGCATACAACGTGTCAATTTAAAAACAGCAGAAAAATCTATCTTGCTTATGAGATCTGTTAACTCGAAATCAGCATTTCTGGTAAAGGAAAAATGTTACGCTAGTGCACACCTGCAAAATACCTGCAGTACATCTTGGCTTTCCTCTATTTTGCAGTAAGTGATGAGCCTTGCAGAGTTGAGGAAATGCTGATATTTACTTGCACCTGCAACTCACAAGGGCTTGATAAATCATGTCCATACATGAATCTAAATACTTCTTTTCATGCCTTGTATCTGCCTCCATTTTTAGTTTTCTTGGTGCCAGTTTCTTTTCTATAGCAACAAGTTTCCAGTATAATAATATGTTATCTAGAAAGATGTATTATGATTAGCATGCAGAAATGTTCTCTAAATACAGCTCATGTCACATATTTTTAGTAAATCTTCACACATTAAGGCCCAGGTATGCTTACAGTTAAAGTACAAAAATGAAGTTCCTGATATTACAATTTCAGTGGAGTCTTTATTCAAGATTTCATTCAAAATAAATATATCCCTGCCTTTTTTTTTCTCCTCCTTTTTTTTTTTTTAACCTGTTCAAAGTTATGACAGCAAGATGTAGTGAAATGCTTTTTGTCTCATTAGTACTTTCTATACAAGGGCTGGAAAGATGGGGTCTGTCTTGTTTTAATAACCTTTCCTGGAGGTAACACTAGTCATGTATTGTTTTTTCATTTCATATTTGTACAGGCAGAACTGTTGTACAGTAGTGTATACCCAAGGTACAGGATTTTATTTTACATGCCCAACAGGTACATCAGTCAGTTAAATCAGAGATTGGGTTGGAAGGGACCTTAAAGATTATCTGGTTCCAACCCAACCTGCCACGGTTGCCCCATCTTTAATGGCCTGTGTGGCCAGAGATTCTTAACTGTAGGTCTCCTTGTGTATAAAGTTTTATTTTCAACCCTGTGACTGTACATGGCAAACTGTCCCAGCAGAATGCAACCCCTGCCCACTGTGGATAAACCAGGGACACCTGAACAAGGCCTTATCAGTGGTTATCTAGTGCAGCCAGGAATGACATAGTGCACTGCTGCATCTGTCCCTCTAATCTCCATGAGTGCAGAGAAGATGAAGGGATGCCATTGTTAGTTAGAAGAACAATTTGTTGCCTTGAGCCAGATGTGTACATCACAGAAGATGGTAACAAAAGGTCATGTGTATCTTTGAGTGTTTTATGCAGAACCTATAACCATCAGGAAGTCTTCAGCTGGACCTCTTAAGATAAACAGATAAATATTAATCCTGATCCATAGGGAGAACTCAGACTCTGGATCAGGTGTATCTTCCTGGTAGGCAATACTTCTTATGTGACTAAAGAATAATCTCTCTAATTCTTTTCTTGAAAATGGTATTTTTATGCTCAGAGCAGTTTGTTCTGCACATGTGCTGCCATTTCCTGGCAAGTAAAATTATATCATGGTGTATGCTTCTTGTTTTAGCATGTTGTTCTTGCATCAGCATAGCCATTCTGGGTCAGACTGATGATCTGTTTACGTCAGCATCCTCTTTGATAATATCCAGAAATGGATTCTTAAGACTGTGGAAACACTGAAACTGTTACAGAGTGATACTTGGTCAGGTAATACTAGCCCACTTCCCAGAAATCCTTGGTTTAGGAACTTGCTGAAGCAAAGGTCTTATCTCCATCACTTGATTTAATAGTTCTTGATAGGTTGGTCTTGCATAAGTTCGCTTCTGAGTGAACTCTTCGTATTGAAAAATACCCACTGACACAGTTCTTGCTGATTTGTGTCTCAGCTGATCTTCCATCAAGCACACCTTGGTTTCTTCAGTAGGCTTTGTGCAAGCAAGTTGATGAAAGGCTGAATTGTCCGTTGAAATATCCTTTATTCATGACTGAAGACAGTTTCATGTGTAGTGTCAGTATGTTCTGTGATGCTTTTCTAGACATTTTAATTACTGAATTTTTAATTCTTGTTTTCAATTGCCCTTTCAAACTTATTGCTGACTGCAGGTGCTTGTTCTTTTGTCATTTTTGTGATCATCTTCAGAGCAGTTTTTAAGGATAGAACGTATTTTATCATCTCTTATCTCTAAGGAGGGAGATCGCCCCCACACTAACTGTTTAGCTGTTTTGAAGTGAAACTCAGTCTGGACTTAGTGATTTTTGGATTTTATCACTCAATTTCCATAGCTGCTGACTGTTTTTGTAGAGAAGTTGTTCAACTGTAGCTGTTTGTCCTCATTATATAATGCTGCAGACATCGGAACTTAGCTACCTTATATGAAATGAATCCCATAAATTCCAGTGGGGCTTATGATGGAAGTATGATTCAGCCATGTTTTGTATTCTCATAAAAGTTTCAAGCTGTGTCTAGAATGTTACCTATTTTGCTCTGGTTAGAGATAGCAAAGCAATACTTAGACTGATTGCTTCCTCTGGAAGGTGCAGGGCACACCTTAAAAATGTTGCTGGAAATAACTGTGTCCTGTAAGATTAATTATGAAATCACTGTTAAGTCAGGGTTTTGTAGTGTACTTTACCAATAGCTGTTAAGTTTGGTCCATGAAGAATTTATTCTCATCTGTTTACATAATCAGCATGGATTTACATTGATTATTAATGTAAACTCTGTTAATTATTTATAGTTCTAAATAAAACAAGAAACAGATTCTGATTCCCAGCTTTTTTTTTCTTATTATTCTGAACTGTGGGGAATTTGGATGATTAGGTCTATTCTGCTTTTTCTCCTTGCAAATTCTTCGTGAAATTGTTTGGTTTACTTACAAATGTACGGAGTTCAGCTTTTGAATCTGTTCCATTAATCCAAAATAACACATCAAAAGATAGTCTTTATGATTAATGCTTTAGTTTCGTGACTCAGAGACAATAAATTTAAACTTAACTCTCAAAATGTGTAATGAAAGTCCTTACATCTCTGAGAATTCACAATACTGTTTCTAGTATTTTAGTGTAAACAGCCGTTTTGTGTGGTGGTTTTTAATAAAACTTTAAGAATTTGCATGTAGTAAATACACCAGAAGCTTTCTTTAGTACTTTTTGTTTCTGATATAAGAATTGAAAAACACTCTGAGAGCATGTCATAAAATGTAAAGCAGGAAGATCGAAATACTCTTCAGAAAATTCTGCATACAAACTGAAATAAAATACTTAAGTATCATTCAAATAACTATATACTTAAAATATTGTTCCTGAGTGGAATCCTTTCCTCTTTTGGGTAGCTTGTTTAAATTGATTTAAACACTTTAAAAAAAAAAAAGCTGCAGAATGTTTGTATAAGAGAATGGTTTGTTCTGTGTCAAATTATATTCCTTTTTATAAAAAGTACTTGAAGAGAAGCAATATATTTGTCAAATTAGTGACTTCCAAAGTTGACACTACTTTTAAAGAATTATTTGAAATAGCTTTGCTGTTTGTGCATTCAGTCAAAGTGGGAAATATTATTGTAAACACACATTAAAAAGTCAATACTTTTGTGTGTCTTAAAATTCAGTATTCTGAAAAAAAAAATTTAAAGGCTTTTGAAAACTTACATTTCCTAGCAGTGCATAGGCTTAAAAAGAAAAACTTAAGTCTGTCACCGCTGATCTTTTGGTCTTAAAACTGAACTAATTTATGCTGCTTGGAGATTTATTTCTTTTTTTTGTACTCCCAAATGAATTGTGGTTTAAGAAGATTGTGAAACCAAATACCTTTACTCCGCTATTTTGGAATGCAGCCTTATGTCTGCAGTTGTTAACAAATGGAAAAGGAACGACATTGTAAACACATTTTTCATGTAAGAAAGCATAATAATCCCATGTTACACTTGTGAGAAGATGGCTTTCCGCAGAAGTCAGAAACTGAGGTCCTTCTCCATGCTTTCACAAACTGTTCTGTGCACCCTGAAGTCAGCGGCCGGTGTCTGTGCTGGTTTTATCTTTTCTCAGCCTTGTACTGACCAGTACAGATTAGGTAATTTCTAGTCTGATGTATCAGGTTACATTGTATACACTTTTTCTTGTACTGGTATTGATCATCTTGTCCAAATACTCTTTTCTTCTTGTGACATGTTCTGTGAGATTTCTAAGTGAAAGTCATAATCTCCATAATCTCTCCGTTTTCTATTTCATTAAGGCTAGTTAAGTCTGTACAAGCTGTCTCTCTTGTAGCCCTTCTCTGTACCTGTTCCAGTTTACGTTTAACGGCTGTGGACAGACTATTCCTCTGTCTCAGATGAGATAATGAATTCAGGTGTTCTGTATCCAGTGTTACAAGCATATACTTCTTTCTTGCTTGTGAAAATGGTTTTTTCTAGTAGATACTAGCTGCAGGTTCACTATTTTACAGTATTTGACTCTGGATAACTCGGTAACATTGTACATTCAATGTCCAGATTTTGCCTGTATTTAAATTGCATTGATTGAACTATCTGGATTTCTGTATCTTCATGCCACTCCCGCTTTTGGTTTCAGCAATTCAGACTGACAGGCTCAGCACTTAAAAATAGCAAGTGTTTTTCATCCATACTTCAGATGTCATCTGACTGACTAAATATGTTTAAGTTGATTCTGTTAGGAGGTGATCGGAGTGGAAAGGTGTAAGTCAGTGCTTGCCTTGCTGTTGCTCCACTTTTCACATGATGTGGCAGTTACAACATTTCCCCATCAATTTTAGAGTGCTAGCAGACTTTAGTTTTAAATGGAATAGAGAGAGAACTTTTAACTTGCATTCAGAGATTTGACACCCTGTTTTGTCTGAAAAGCTCCAAATGGCTAATGTACCTTAGGGCTGGAGGAAATAAAAACACTGCAAAACAAATAAACAAAATCAAAACTGACAAAGCGTATTGGCTTAATAAACTGACTTTGCTGAGTACACAGATGTAGTCTTCAGTCAGGTTCCTGCTCTACTCATATTTGCAAAGGTTCTAATGGAAATCAGTGGGTTTCTGTTGTGTTAATTAATTTGATATTGTAACTTCGTGTGGGAGTTCTTGAATGGGTTTGCTCCATGGAAGTTAATGGATTGTCTTTGTAACAGTAACTGAAAATATTTTCCAAAAGTTCATGTCTTATGGTTGAGGTTTTTCTTTTCTATTTCTTTCAGTGACAGCATATTGGAACTTAGCGTTATGCCAAAAGACGAGGACATTCTTCAGTTGGTATGTTTATGAAGCTTATATTCAGACAGTATGTTGTCTAAAGAAAAATGTCTTGCTCTTGGTTACAAAGTCTTCGAACTGTGCTACCAGCAAATAATTAAAGAGCTAACATTTAACTCTCTGTCACTCCTTAGATACTCTACTTGCTTGACATTCTTTGACATTTCAGAGGAACCTAAATATAGGGGAGATACCTTTTGCATGTGATATTTCTAGCTTCTTGTAAAAAAAAAAATCTTGTTAAGAACGTTTGTATTTTTATTAAATTTTTGATTTGTTTCCTTATGTTAGAAATTATGAATTGGGTTGCTTTAACTAGGTTGTCTAATTCTAAGTGAGTTGGGAATGATTACTAGATCTGAATTAAATAATAAACATATGGTGCTTAGAATTAGCTTCTGATAATAACTCTCAAACTGTGCATTTCCAGGAAAGAAGCAGGGGGAATGTGCTGAAGGTTGTTCACAGAATTTTTAATTGGAATTGCTGTAAATATTTTGTTAGGCTGGTGTCTATATGCCCCTCATTTGAGCTGAGGTCCTGCATATATACCGAGCTAGTTCATCTCCTGTTTAGTGTCTCTAAGTCCAAAAGATCTGTGGATAAGATATGATGTGTGTCTTGAGAAAAATCAGAAAAATACCTAATGTATTGATACGGTCTAGTTTATTTGTAATTGGAAGTATAGGAAAGGGGTAGACTCCCCAGTTAGTGGTTGGAAAATTGTATTTTGTAATCCACACAGTATCATGAGAGTTGACTTTAAATAACATTTAAGAAAAATCTGTGGGTTTCAGTAGCTGTTTTCCAGTATTAAAGGACAAATTAATGCGTAAAGAAAAAACCCCCAAGAATCTCTGTTTTGAGCTGAAGGTGAAGATAGAGTCTAGTATAGGAGCTCAGCCAGTTAGGCCAGCAATCCAAGATACTAGAACAGGAGTGATATTCTGAGAATATTTGATAAAGAAATACTTCAGTAATCCAGCACAGGGAATGTTGGGGGCAGGGGGTGGTTTTGGTTGCATGAATAAGTGAGAGTGAAAAGCTGTTTGGCAGTGGTGGTTAGGGTGTTGGTTTTGTTTGTTGGTTTTTTGTTTGGTTGTTCCCCCCCCCCCCCCTTATCACTGGAACTGTGAATAAATAAAAATGTAGGAATAGTTCTAACCTTTAAATTATTTGAGTGGCTGTTTGCATCCAATGCAGTCTTATAGCCATAACAGTGTAAGGATCTGGGCAAGGCAGGATTCACAGGTTTAAACTTTGTATTTGACTGGGCAAGAAGCTCTTAGGCACATCTTCCTTCTGCTGTTGAAACAAGAAGTGCAAGCTTCAGGTGAAGTATAGATTGAAAATGATTGGAATTCAAGTTGTTTTATCAATGAGTGAGATAATGGTGGCAGAGGAAGATAACCAGTTGTTGCCTTTGGGCTAGAGAAGGTTATTAGTAAAAAGAAAATACAATCATTCTCTTGGAGGAGATTGAGTGGTACAGGAAAGAGAAAAAATACCTGTGGGAGTTCTGGGAAAGAAATTAAGACACATGTGATTTCCAGGTGTCATTTTAAAAAACCCTTTCTTTTGAATTGTAAGATGTGGTAGACTTGTGAATTCTGTTTATGGTGCTCCTGATTTGAAGATATGAAGAGGATTAGCTGTGAGTGGTGGGTCTTCATTTTGCAAAAGATGCTTTGCATCGTCTCTATAGCTTTGTATGAGTTCCTGCTGAGAGTTGTTTGCTGTTGGGTTGGGTTGGTATGTGATTATGATACCACATGAAGGAGATTATACTCCTGTTTGCTACAAAGTGTGTTTTTAGGTATAAGTGGGTTTGTCTTGAAGACTGTCAGTTCCACATGGCATCTGGCAGAGGAAAGCCATGAGGAGACATGTTTTCTGCAATCCACAAGACTATGCATTGCATGTACTCAGGCCTGTTGGAAAGGCTTCTGATGGCTGAAGTTTTCACAGTGTGAACTTCAGTATATATGTTTTCAGGTGTCAGTTTTTGATGGCAGAGTTGCAACATGTCAATATACAGGTCATAAAGATGAATTGTATCCTATAATAGAAGCTGGCAGTTAATGGCCTACAGATTTTCTTTTAGATCACCACAAAGGAGGAAAAAAACTTGTAAAACAACATTAGCAGTATTTTGAGACAGTGCACCACTGTAACTTCAGTCAAATGAAAAATTTATGCAGTTCTTCTGAAGATGGTAATTATTAAGCCTTCAGATGTTAGAATCTACTGTTCTCATTACAAGACTTGGTGAAGAACTTTGCTCAAAGCTGAACAGTCGTGTTTAAAATGTTTTTAAACAGCATAGACTGTTACTCCTTTCACTCAGTGTGAAAAGATGGTAACTTTCTGTTTTCAGCTGAGAGACTGCATTCTGCTTTTGCTTTGTTTTTCACTTTTTGTCTTTGTCATTAATGCTGTATTAGCTTTTGTGGATGTCTCTAAATAAATTATAAACCTCAGAGCAAATTCTTATTCCTGAATGAAGTGCAGCTCCTACAATCTCTGTAGTGGAAGGGTCAGTGTAAGTGCAAAGTGACCAGAAATGGGAAGGTGCATTATGCCCTTCTTAATGGAGGGAAACCTTACACTTCTGTCACTGAAGTTGTGTTATGTAAGTTGCTATCATTCATTGTAAACTGTTGATGTTAAATACAGGTATGCTGTAAAAATAGAACTCGAAGCACTACTGCATATTGTAGTAGGAGTTAATGAAAGGTTTATCTAGTGCAACGAGCATGAAATAGTTCCATTATGTTCAGGAACGATGCTGGTTGTGGTAAGTTTTACAAGTACTTGGCAATCTGCTCCATATGGTGATGACTGATTGCTAGGTTAACTACATAAAGACCACAGTTGCTTGTTTCTATCCTTAGTTTGCTATTTATAAACCTTGAGTTTAGTTTGCAGAAATATCCATATATATATCTGTGAACCTCTGGGTATATTGAATTTCCTGAAAACAGGGGGTTAAATCCATTCATCAATAGTAACAGTGAAGTGGTCCGATCCACAGGTCATCGCCCTCTGTGGCATATGCACAGTGCTTACTTTGAAGGCAATTATATGTGAAAGCCTACTGTTAGTGTATCAGTCATGTTCATTGGTTGGTGTGATCTTGGAAATGTCTCTTTTGGGATGGGGGAGAGGATATTTAAAGTATCTCTGCCCATGACAAAAACATGAATTCTTGGCAGCTATGATTGTGTTGTGTTTTTTCATGCTTCTTGTAGGTTTTAATACCACTGACTTCATACAAATGGAAAGACACATTTAGGTTGACTACAAGTAGCTCTTAAGTGTATTTAATGGAATTGTTGCTGTTCTGTAATCTTTGCATAACAAATTTAATACTAAGAAGTTGTTCAAACTGTGGCACTTTCCAGTCATCCAAAAGCTTTTCATGCTGCACAGAACGTACTGAATGTAAAGGTGCTCCCTTAAGAGAGAAAATTGAAATTGGTAAGCCCACTTACAGGTCAGCTGTGTTATAATTCTTGTCAGTAGTTTTTAGTTTCTAATGTGTACATGTTAGGGTGTTCTTCATTTGCAGTATTATTTCATGTGGGAATTTGCGTGTTTGCTAATCATTCCTTGTGTGTGTGAAGAAGAATATAGCTTCCAAGTCACTGAATTTTGAAGTATCAGGCACTTGAAAATATCACTCTTAAAATTGCATCTGTGATGGTCTACACCAGAGCTGTTCATCTGGAAGGTTATTTGTCCTGTAGCGTATTAACGCTTATATATCAGGTCTGTTATATGTAAGTATATGTAGATATTTATTTGTAAATATGTATATCTGCTTTGTGTGTATGTGTATATAAACACACATGCTACAGGCGAGTTATCCTGACTTTCATCTTTTGTTTTCTATCACTTCCCTCACTACTAACTCAGAAAATCAGCTTTCCTAACTTTTATCCTGCCTCCAACAGTTTCACTCTGAATAAGTTTTAAGAATTCATTTCTTCATAGGAATTGCCCTAAAAGGTGGGATGTTTACTTCTAGTCCTAGGTGGTGTCACCATACATTTTAGTAGCATGTGAATGTGTTGAAACACGCTTGAAACACTCCTTAGCATTCCAGAAGGATCTCTGTAATTTCATTTACAAAAAGATTTTATTGGGCATTCTGTGAATTATGGAAAATGTGGAAATAAAAGGGGGGGCCGTTTATGCATTTTTTTTATGTGTGTAGTTCCCTCTTGTTTATCTTTTATTTTACATCTTCCTGTAAAATTACAGGCCACTGAAACTGTGTATCACTAACTGAAAGTTGACCATGTTTGAACAGAAATGTTTCTCTTGTAATAGGTAGTAGGGGAACAAAAAAATCCTAGATGGGAATGATCAGGAAAGCAAGTGAAAGCCAATTGAAGCATCTCTTTTTTTGCCTTTTTTTCTAGTGAGGTGATGTGAACATTTTCAGTATGTTGGGCAGCTGTGCAGAAGAGTTTGCTGCTTTGCCATTTCCGATACTTAACCACAATTTTGCAGCTCTCAAGGCTTTTTGGTACCCTGAAATTGCGAGGGATGCACCTGTATTAAAAAATAAGAAAAAAGAACACTAATGAGTTTATATTTAGAGTTTCATATGCCCCAGTAACCTCATGTCTCCGACTACAGGTCTGCTAACAGTCAACTTGAACAATATTGTCTTCTTTTTTCCTGAGACCGTCCAGTTGCATCAGACCCAATGGGAGCAACACAGCTGTTTCATTGGCAAACTAAAATATCTTCATTTGCCTTACTTTAATAAACAGAGATGTGTTAATATGTAGCTGTGTTCAGAACTGAGTCTTGGACCATGTTTACTTCCAGATTTTGAACTGACACAGTTACTTATGTATGTAGAGGTTAATATTAAAGCTCTGACAGCAAGTACAATGGAAGAAGGGCTGTGGCGTGAAGACATAGCGACCTAGGAGACTTTTATTTATCTAACATTGCATATGTTAGAAAATACCATTTGCGTCAACCCTCCTCATCTCAATACAGACTAATACTCACAAGGAAGTCTTTCACATGGCTTGTATTGGGAAATGAAATTTCTTGGGCTTAAGGCTATTGAGAAGGTGTGCGTGGGGTTTTTTGGTCATTTTTTTCAGGTAACGTTATTTGACCGTAGTGGTTGCTGGGTGTCTCTGAGTGAAATGAAACCCCTTGAGCTGTATTACTGGCATTCTTGCCAGAGCAAATTGTAATTGGAAAGTGTTTCCTTTAAGACAGCTGAAAACCTTTTGTGGTGGTCAGTTCCCATACTCATGTTAACTGTGAGAATAGGTTAGGGCTGGGGAAGCAAAACATAATCAGAAGTCAAAGTGATTGGAGAAAGAAGGAAGAATGCCTCAAGCTCAGACTTGCAAGGTGCTGGACACATTAGGTTGATTCACCAAAACGCTTATCTACAATTTTGTAAGTAGTTCGGTTGAAATCAGTGTTATTATTTATCCTCTAGTGAAGCATAGTGAAGCATGCTTGTCCTCAGTGAAGCATATGCCTAAATGCTTTTATGAATTTGGACTAAGGGGTATAGGACATGGTTGGTTAAAGTTCTTGAAAGTATGGGGTTTCACTGTGATTCTTACTAAGACATACCCTTGTATGTCAGCTGTTATTATTCTCACATAAATGGCATAAAACCAAGTGAGGAAAAAATGCAAGCAAAACCCTTAGCTGAATTTTAGAGGGTTAATAAAATGCCTTGTAAAAATACCTTATAAAATGTTTTACTGACTTAAAATTTATTTTGTATATCATACATGAATGTATTACCTTAACAGTTAAACCCTTAATGTGCTAACGGTTCTACAGATTCACAGTAAGAAATTAATTCTTTGCCACAGAAGTTTGCAAACTTGGTGCAAGCAAAACCAGATTGCAGGGTGGGGACGAAATTGTACACAGTAACTGGAAACACGCTGAGTTCTTTCTGTAAGCACAGCAGTTTTCTTCTAGTAATTGTTGCAGAGCTGTTCTCCATCACAGCTCTTTATGTCACTCTGAATTCGTGTCTTTGTATGGTAAGCTTTCCATAACTGCTGTTGTTTTGAGAAAGTGGGAAATTGCTCATAAAACACCATGTTTTCAGTTGTGTTGGACCTTCTGAGTAACTGCTGAGTACCTGGCTCCTGTAGGACTTCGAGTGGCTTGGCTGGTGTCTGAATCAGGAGCGTTAATGATCTAGATATTAAATTTTTATTTTTAAGTTGGAAGGCTTTTTTTCATTTATTTATAAGGCTCTTTAAAGACTTAAGTTTAAGCCCTACCCTAATGGCTTTTTTGATAAGTATATCCTCTATTGCAATCACTTAGAGATTAAGGTAGTATTTCCACATGCTATATCATTAGAGGAACTAAAGGGAGAAGAGAGTAGTATTTAAACTGTGTTTTGTATATAGTTGCAAAATGTTAAAGTGTCAAAATAGTGTATGAAAACTAATAAATACATTGGCATGCTTCACATTTTTTAGTCTCCAAAACCTCTTCTTAAAATTTAACTTTACTTTCTAGTTAAAGCAGTTAAAATAGCTCATAGTAAAAAAGCGGGTAATACAGCATTTAGTGTGACATTATTCAGAACAGATCCCTGCATTTCTTTGCAAGTCGCAGTATTCCTTTTTAGGCCCTTGATTGGAATTATGAAGCAAAGATACTTAATATTCTTTGTTACAATGTCACAGCCCCCGTTTATAAACTTTTTCTTGCTTGGAAGAAAGTTCAGCTTTGTTTCAGTGATTTCTTGGAAGTGGGTGGAATGAGCTTGAAAGAACGACACTTCCCTCATCATAACCTTTTTTCCAGTAACTGTCTCATTCAGAACTGGCAGTCTGTCTGGTTACACCTGCATCATGGAAACATACTCTTTACTGGAGGAAGGGAGAAGAAAGCCTAGCTGATCTAATTTTGAGCCCTGTGCGAATGCTGGCTTCTGAAGAGATGTAGTGTCTGTGATACATTTTTGTCAAGAGTTCAGACCTTTTTTTTTAAACTCGTTTGTAGTCTTCAGCTATGATCAGATCACGCTGGTTTTGGAATTCAGCCTTTCTGCTGTCAAAGTCAATGAAGCATTGTTTGTCAGGGGCATGCTTTACAAACACATAAACACAGTGCATTTTATATTGGTGTAATGTGTGTGTATAGCAGGTTTTGAACTGTTTTATGAACTGTATAAATTAATAATTGTTTTCTGATTGAGAGGGTGATTATTTTTGTTTCCTTTGCATGCCAGTTGTCTCGCTCTATATGTTTTCTGGGTTTTCAGCATCTTTTCCATTTATAGATAGATATAGATATAGATATAGATATATTTTTTTACAGCCTGTCAAGTTCCTAAATAGTCATTTATTTAAAGACTTAGAAATATTTATCAGTGTTCTTCCCCTCCATTAAATGTGCTAGTGGAAACCTGGCTTGATTTTTTTACTATGAGTGGAGGAGGAAAAAAAATACAAATCACATGAGTAGAGTGTTTCTGCAGCATCATTCCTCTAATTTCAGATGTAGAGCATGAAAGCAGCTGCAGTCAGCTGACAGCTTGTGGTCATGTTCATATATATGTGGGGAAGGGGCGTGCTGTTATAAATGCATAATAAAGCTGTTGTTTCGTCACCAGGAAGGCAGGGATGGTAGCAGCCCAGGGGAAATGAAAAACAGTAACGTTGCTGTGGTGGAAGGGAAGTCTTGTTGCATAGAGCCAGAGCTCTCTGCAGGCAGCTGTAGGGATGCACCAAGGCAAAATGGCACAAATGTATTTCGCTTTCTGTAAGGGTAGAGGATAAATGCAAGGAGCAGATGAAAGCCTAAGATGGACGTGCTCACAAGGAGGGTGAAGTTATTTTTTGTGCTCTACTGCCCTTTACCTCTCTTGGTACCTTCCAGTGAAATCAGTGTAGTTGTATTTTTAGCTTTCTGTATTCAACATCAATATGACAAGATAATTCTGTCTTTACATCTGTAAGCAGCTTTTACTGTTTTCCTGTTTTCTGCCAGCTGCAGTTTACAAAGGATGTCACAGCACTGGTAAGGAATGTACAGTAGCCATTTCTCTGATGGTTTTGTAAGGCATGTTTTTCTTAAGAATATGAAACAGCAAGTTTGCTGGAAATGAGATAGATAGTCTGAGCTGAATTTTCTTCATAATGCTAATCTCCTAATTTGTGGTTTGTGCCTGCATTATTTGGTCGGTTTTCTCTCAGTATGCTTTAATATTTTGCACTTCACTAATGCTCGGTGTAACATTGCAGCACTGTTGTAAATGCCTCGCCCTCCTCTGTACTTTGCTCTGTATTAATTTTATGGCTGCACTTGGGCTTTTATAACCTGTCTACTGTTAAGACAGAGCACATTGATATTCTGGAATTGAGCATGTTATGATTTGGACAGGAAATGCTGTGATATGATACCACGCCTAAGTGTGTAAAAGCCCTGAGAAATCATTTTAATCTTCCGTTGCATTGGCAGGCTGTGCATTGGCTCTTTATCTCATTATGTTTAAACTGAACAAAGTCATGCTAAAGTTTTTCAATAAGATATTGTTTAAATATGCTGTGTGCTTCTCATTGATTTATTATTTTGAACGTTCTGTTAATTTCACAATAATAGATACTGCTTTTTTAAAAGGTAAAATAAGTGTAGTAGAACGTTTTTTTTCTCAGGAGTCAGGCTCTTAATCATAAAGGTGCAAATAAATGCACTAAGGAAATTAATTGCAGATTTTAATACTGAGTGGACAGTAGTGGATATGCATGAATTTTCATACTGCTTGTACCTTAAAGTTAAAAATGTTAAATATTAGTAATATTTTTGCAACAGCATTTGTGTGCCATATAGTAGCTGTCTCCTGTAAAATGTAAGATGACTTATAGGGTGTTGGCTCACAACAAAGATGTTACTGCTTCAACTTACTTGTTTTATGCTTAGGAACAGTAGCTTTTATGTAGAAGACATCTTAGAGGGGTGTGTGTATGTATATATTCATGTGTACTACATTAAGTGAACATGGTTCTTTTGTACACTAAATGAAGAGAGAATTTTCTAGTGTTAGTTGAATTTATTGTGCAGCATTTTAACCTGTCGGTTGCTGTGAAATTTTGGTTTCCAGCAAAGTGAAGCTTAAATGGGAAGAATGTGTGAAGCATCATGATAGAAAGCAAAATTAAGGGAGAGAAAAATACTGTGTTGTGTGCTTATGGATTTGGGGAAACTTGCCTCAGTACCATGCCTGCGGTATTTCTTAGAATTGGTCTTCAGTTTTTTTATATTTGGGGGGGGGGGGTGTGGAATTAGGGAGGAATGTGTATAATGATCTTGCTTGTTCTGTTTCTGCTCACTAAAGGACTAAGGGGGTGAAACACTATTTTTATCTTTTTAACTAACATCTAAGATTATGTGAATTCTGTACTTGTGTTTCCTCTCTTGAAGCTTGGTGGTGCAAATGGAGAGCTTTTCCATTTCCCTCACTACTGAATACTCTATCTTCTCTCCACAGGCGTATTCCCAAGATGCCTACCTGAAAGGCAACGAAGCCTACAGTGGTAATGCCCACAACATACCTGAACCACCACCAATATGTTATCCACGCCTGACATCTGCACCTTCTGTGATGGCGCAAGCTGGTGACAAGCTATCTTCTGACTTCTCACTAGGGAAACAGCAAGTCAGTAGACCAGTACGGGCAGTGGCACAGCCAGAGAGGGCCTACAGAATGGAAATACAAGTGCCTCCATCACCAACAGACATTGCAAAATCAAATACAGCCGTGTGTGTTTGCAATGAAACCATAAGGACTGTTATTGTGCCTTCTGAGAAGGCTGTAGATTTGCCATCCTGTAGAAATAATCATGCTGGTCCGTCACACAGGACAGAGGAAGTAAGATATGGCTTGAAAGATCAAACCAGTCTAAAAGCACGGACAACGTCACCACCTTCTTCAGTGTCCACTGCCATTGTACTTCCCCAGACTCAAATAACAAGGCCAGCTGATCCAACTGGAGCACTAAGTAAAGCTTCAAACTATGTAGTATGTCCAGAAGCAATCCCAAGCACTAGACCTCCTGCTCAAGTCACAGACTCACCCTCAGTCTCTACTAATCATTACAGTTCTCCAACCTCCCACCAGCAAATAGACTGGAAGACCTACAAAACTTACAAAGAGTACATTGATAATAGGCGCATGCACATGTATGGCTCCCGAACAATACAGGAAAGGTTGGATAGTTTAAGAGCAGCTTCTCAGAATACAACTGATTATAATCAAGTGGTGCCAAATCGCACTGCTTCTCAGGTACGGCGCAGGAGCACCTCTCACGACAGGGTTCCACAGTCTGTTCAGATCCGTCAGAGAAGTGTATCCCAGGAAAGACTTGAAGATCCTGTGTTGATGAAAGAGTGGCCACGAAGTGCTTCACAAGATACTCTAACTTCACCTTCAGTTAATGCTAGGAACCACAGGGCTCGGTCATGGGATTATCTCAGCAAACAGGGTGAAGTGCTAGAAAATTTCCATTCTGAGAATCTGATTGCAGATACAAATGGAGATAGGAGAAAGACTTATAAGTGGACAGGGTTTACTGAACAAGATGATCGGCGGGGTATTTATGAGAGATCTAGACAGCATGCATTTCATATGTCCCTTAGAGGGCAAAATTTTCCTGTGGCTCCTAGTGCTTATATTTCAGACACCAGGAGAGCAGGGAGTAGAGCTTCTCTACCTGGTTCTCATTTTCAGAAAGTTGCACCAGATATAAAAATGTTACAGCCTTCTCGAGATTTGCAAACTCCTGGGGGAGTTTCAAAATCTACAACTGTTTCACAGGAGAGATTGTCTCTCACGCCAGCCAGAAGTTCTAAAAGCAGTTCTTTGAAGAACTCCACTCCCTATGCAGCAAAACCATCATTTCCCCTTAACCAGGGCCTGGATGCTATTGCCAGCAAAGACCAAAGAACAGTAAATCACTTGCATCAGAGTGGTCCGTTAAACCAACAGTCAAGGATCCGAGCAGAAGGTGCCCCAGATCACAAAACAGAAACTGGCAAAACCATCCCACCCTCCTCTCTGTCTCCAGCTTCTGCCAAACTTGTTCAGCCAAGTGAGAGTTCAACTACCTCTGACAAAATAGATGGTTCCATGAGACAAAAAATTCATGATTTCGAAAGGGAAGATATCCATGAGCCTGAAACTCTGCAAACAGATGTTCAGGAAAATGACAAAGACACGGTGGTCATGCGGGACAAATCACCTTCTGGCCACCAGACTCCGCAGCCTTTGAGGCATCAGTCCTACATTCTTGCTGTAAATGACCAAGAGGCAGCCTCAGACACTACCTGTTGGTTACCTAATGATGCTCGGAGAGAAGTCCACATAAAAAGAATAGAAGAAAGGAAAGCATCAGGTTCCAGCCCACCTGGTGACTCGCTGGCTTCTATTCCGTTTATTGGTGAGTTAAACTATTTGAGTGTACATAAAATGCTTTTCATTGCTAAAGATGATGGAACAGCAGTAAGCTACCTGGCATAGCATAGCCAGGTAGCTTACTGCTGTCCCTGTGAACCCTGAAGTCGAAGGGAATGGAGGCTCTTTTCTCATCTAGAGCAATACTATTTTGGTAAAACTAAAAACACTCTTCAGTGGAGGGAAAAAAATATGTTCTGCTTTGTCTGGAATCCTGAATAGTCAGTGTAAAAAAGATACTCTTCCAGAGCTTTCCTTAACTCCCTGGAGAAGTCTGCATTATATAACTGTGTCTGGTTAATACTCCACATAACACTTTGATGTTTCGTATGTGGACAGCTAGCATTTGCAGCACCTTTAAAAATACTTTTACTTCTCTAGTATAAAACGTATTTATAATCCAGTAAAAGAGAGAATATGCATGTGAATCTGTAGGAGGGTGATTTGTAAAAAAAACAAACAAGCTGAATGGGTAGGGTGAAAGCTTTCTGAGACAGATGTGGGATGCAGGAACGGTGTTTCAGGTGAAAGGATAGCAAGAAAATGAAGTGAATTTGCAAGTGACGATGCTAATGTGGGTATGAATTGAAGACTTTGTGGAAGCAGAATGTGAGAAGCCACTAAGGTTTGCTGGTGGGCTGTGACACGAACAGGATTGGAATTGCAGGGAGATTATAAGAAGGGGGCTGAGAGCACTTGTGAGATCATTTAGAAGCAAAGAGGAAATGGGAGAATTGTAAGTAATAGGGGAAAAATAATCCAATTTCGGATATGTGAAGAACTGGAGTCATCTGCTGAAGAGAGTTTCAGTGGCAGAGCGCTTCCATTCTACTCAAGTAGTGAATGCAGAACAATGTATTTGCCCTTGTTGTTGAGTTGGATTTTCTTTTGTTGTGGCTGGTTTATCCTTTAGAGTCCAGGTATCCGTGGACCATTTTTCACAGGGCCTGATTTATATCTTATTATATGTTCTTGAATTTAATGTAAGTAGTATTTGGAAAATACTAAATTGTGATTCTCTAATTCATGTATGTGAAAACCAGCTCTTTTGTTATTTTTTTTTCACATTAAGGGAGTTACAGATACATTGTCTTAGCACAATTGTCTTCTGTTGTGGATCTGCAGCAATGATGTTTTTCCCCCTAGAATTATCTGTGTTGTGTGCTACTGCTTTAAAGTAAATACCCAGAATTAGTGCAGAAGGTTTGTGTGCACAGAAGAATGGAAATAATGCAAAAAATAAAATGTGGGGGTTTTGACAGAATTTTGTTAAGATGTAACAGAAATGGTTTCTTAGCTAGCAGGTGGGTTTTATATTGCATTTTCTTTTTGGAATGGGATTTGAATGGATTTTTTTAATATTTTTTTTTTATTATTACTGAATGTATCAGTATCCAGTGAAATTTTGGATTCTTCTTTAGACCCTGTCAATCTTTAAGGATTAGTGCAGGTTTGTAAGGCATGTAACCTGTCTTTGTGTAGGGTTTTTTAATACAGTGCCAAAAGTCAATGTTTGGCATTTGATTGAAGGTATGTGTAGTATTTGTACTCAATCAGAAGTCGTGCTGCAAGTTTTCTGATCTCATACAACTTAAATGTCGTGTGAAAATCAGATCAAGATTGTCAGATGCAAACCCAACCTTTTCTACACAGTCTCCCGTATTCATTTTGACGAAGATTGGCCATGAACTCTTACTGATGTGGCTTGCTTCCAGATATTTAGAAAAATCTGATGATTAAAATTCAAACAAGCCTTAAACATGGCAATTGTACTGCATTCTGGTAGCAGCTGAGCAGTTCAGAAGAAACAATTGCAGCCTTGGGTGTAACACCACATGGGATTCTGTGAATTCTTATGAGCTTCCATAGCCTCTTTGACTGTAACCTCCTGAATACTCTAGACTTATTAAAAGGTGGTGCTGCAAGAGTGTGGTCATGGCCTGAGCCAACACAGTACTTGTGGCTGGTGGCCTGAGCCAACACAGTACTTGTGGCTGAATTCCTAGCAAGAAATTCTTGTGCTGGTACAGGTGCTGTGGAAAATTTCCACCACTTTGAAGATGAAATAACCCTCTCTGAAAAGAAGGAGCATCTAACTTCTAAAGTTAGAATTAATATGTATGATTCCAACTTTGCTTGTTCCACTATCATTATTCCTAATTACAGCCTCATTTGTTAAAAGGCTTACTAAATCAGGCGGATAAAACCCTGTATCTACTTTGAAACTCAGTTAAAGGCTATTCAACTCTTCTGAAGGAAAATCACTTGGATTTTTCTGTTTTGTGTTTTGGTTTGGTTTTCCTCCTGTCTGATTATTGAAAAGGATGTTACTGTCATTTAAGACATACCTTGGCTGTTGGTGACCTGTCTGCTTCCATTGTTTACATCAACATAATTGGGTTTTGCAGTATTAGGTTTTATTAGGTATGGTTCATTTCATCAATGCACTTCCTGAAATTATTTGTACTCTAGATCTTTGGAGTAGTGTAAAAAATGTAAATTTGGGGGCAATAAATATCTTCAAGGGTCACATATTATTACCTTTTAAAATACTTTGTGGCGTATTTATTTTTGTTATCGCTTTCTGCTCATTACAACATAGGGCCAGACCATATTTTGGTAGAAATTCAGCCGGGAACAATTGGCTTCTGCAGCAGTATTTTGTGACTTGTGCTCTTGAGAGCAACACAACATCAGGATGATTTTAGCTAAGTATCATGGTGACCTGAAAGATCCAAAACAGAAATCCAAGCAGAGTTTCCATCAAGCTTGCTTACGGAAGGTTCTATAGGGATTGCAGTGGGTTGCTGCAGAACGCTTTTGGACATTAATCGTGTCACGAAAGGCTGTTTCAAGCAGAGAGATCAAATTTTTGTTTGTATTTGCTTACAGAAATGAGAGATCTAATCTGTTGAAAGCAAGTCTAGTAGGTAGGTGTAATATATTTTATAGGAAAAATAGATTTACTTGGAAAAATTAGGCAAAATACTGTGTGCTCAAACTCTTTTTCAGGTAAGCAGATGTTCTTGGGGGATGAGGAACCTGATGGTTTTACACATACACGTACACATATCCTGGTACTGCAGGCTTCAGTGCTTTCTATGTAGCTACTAAATGCAGTGTGGTGTTAGCTTGGAAAGCTGGTGTTTCAGGTTCTCTCTATTGTTTCAAACTATACCAGATAGCCTAATGAAAGGTTATTCCTTTTACCCTGAAACAGTCTCACCTGTTCTCTAGACTAGTAAAAATACCATTATCTCTGTCACTGGCTGTATTCGCAGTTGTGGTGTTTAATGTATGTTTTTTTCAGACTTGTAATTTGTACACAATTTCTGTGTTAGAGAACAGCAAATGATAAATTTCTGACCTACAGGGTGATTTTGTACATGTTAACCTGCACTGGGGTGGAAGCTAGGAGGCTACTTAACATTTGAATAACTGTCAAGAAAAGGTTGATTCAGAATATAGTTATTTTAATACATTTCTTGGATGTCTAGTGTGCATGTCAGAGCTCTGCAGCTAGCTTGAAACTTTTTTTTCCTTCTTAACACCATTTATTGTAGAGTAGAGAGCAATTTTTTAGAAAAGGATAATCCAGCTCCCAGATTTAGTTGAATGAACTATCCGTAGGAGTGAAATGGAGAAACTGCTTCAATACTTAACTGGATTGCAGTGTGCCCAGCTGACAGTGCAGTTTAGTGCTTTGGCCTTTACTACTGAGTGGATGTTCTTTCTAACCTTGCCAACTTCGGGTTTTCATATGAAAATTAATTTTATATGAATATGTTTCAAAATAATTGAATGTAAGTAAGTATAATCTTGAAGTATTTCTTTTTTTTAATTGAACAAGTATATAGTTATCCTATGAGAGCTTTAAGCATGCAGTAGCATCTGATAAGTATGAAGACTTTCCCTCAGAGTGTGATCCCGTTTTTGAAAATATCTAGTACATCCTTACCCTAGAAAAATTTTAGGTCACTTCATTGTACTGTTAATTTGTGAATAACTGAGAGAAAATTAGCCAGATAAAAATATTTGACCAGACTTTGATAACACCAAAGTGTTGTAAAAATTAGATGAGTGTCCTCTTTCTGTCTGAAACTGATACTTAAGGAAAGGTGTAAGAGGAGGACAAGGATATATGATACTTAATGCTGGTACTTTCTATTCTCCAACCATTTGCACTTTACAGCATCCCTGAGACAAATGTGATTTTTAAGTGCTCCATAAGCTTATCAGTTCTCTTTCATACTATGGTAAAATTTTGCTATCCAATCCCTGTATTGAATTAAGTAAAGATTTGCCAGGGGTTTAACCACATGGTATTCATTCCCTTTTGTTGGGGAGGAGGGAGAGTGTCTTTTAAGACCCAAATTTCTGATGCAAATGTTGTATGAGTGACCATCAAACCATTCACCCTTTCCATGCCACTCATGGTTTTATCGTTCTGTTGCTTCTACCTTTGGCACTGGCAGACAACCATAGCAATTCCTGTGCTAGTGATCAGGCAGATACTGATTTTCATCTTGCTTTAAGAGCTGATCTTCCTGACAGTATTCAAAAACTTTTTTGTGTGTGTTTCCATTCTGTTTTTCTGCAAACTTCTGTAATAATAAAAGTATTTGGGTACTTGTTAACAAATAGGATAAATTTAGCTGGCTTCTAGTGAATCCTGCTTAATTTTTTTTTAACCAAATACTTTAAATAAATTAACTAGGGGATCAGGAGGTGAAACATTCTATAGTACATATGATGGCATTCTTCTTCTCCAGTGGTGGAAGTAGAGGCATATTAAGGGTTCACCTTCCCAGTATCTACCCTTAAATGGTGTGTCCACAATTCCAAGAACTGTTTTTAAAATGTAATGAGTTTACTGCCTTTTAGTGAAATAAGTGCCATACCTTTCCATTCCTTCCCATATATCCTTTTGTCTCTCTCTGAAGGATGCTTAGTCTCTGGTGAACAATATGACAATGTCAATGCATACATACTGAATGCAATTATATTCTTGAAACTAGAAAATGATTCACCTCACAACGCACTATGAGAAGGGTTATGATGGTAGAAATAGAGAAAGGTTGGGGGAAACAACTAGAGACTTCTCACATGCAGTAAAGAAACAATTGAAAGAATGTGCTCATTCCATTTTCTCCATGTGAGAAGAGGTAAGCCTCAGGTAGGGAGAAATCCAAAACCTCAGATTTCTGCAGCAGAGATTGTGGCTCATCAGTCCAAAATGTGTGGTTACCTTAAGGGCAAATGGTGTCTGAATGAATACATGTGGCTGATAAGGCATATTTTAAGGAAACTTTAATTTTAGTGAAAACTGATAGCAGTCAAGATGAATATGAAAATGTAATATTTTATTATTTTTTACAAGTTACTGCCTAGCTGTTACCAACCATGAAAACATAAATGTAACCGCAGTAGAAATTAGAGCTGACAGATGTTCGTTTTTGAGGGGCTGTTGCTTCCATTATTTTAGCAGTAGCATTGGCACAGCTTTTAACATGTCATCAGTGTTTCTAAGATAAGCATCAGTCTTCTGTTTTGTTTTATTTTTTTTTCAGGGTTTAACAGTGTGGCCTGCCAAATCATTGTTGCTTCAGGCTTGGTTTCTTAGCCAAAGAACAATTTTCAAATCATTGTGGTATTCTGAAGTGTAGCAGCCAAAACACAAAATTACAAATTAGCATTTTAAATACCGTTTAAATGCTTTGGGAACTCAAAAATCCTTTTTTTAATTAAAACTTAAAATTTTAAGGCAGCGACTCGTAACTTCTAGAAGGCTTCTGATTGAGTAGAAGCATCAGATTTGTTTGCTAATTTGTAATATTTTCAAAGCATATGTCAATCCTTAGTACATCATTATGACTTTAACGATTACAGGTAACAAAGGATTGCTAACAGGGTTCTTCACCAAAACAAATCCCCAGTATATTGGGAACTGTGCTTTGTTATGTTGCAGGGTAATACTGTGAACAGGAACCTTTAGAATTGCTTTGTATTACTTCACGTAGAAAGATGGTTATGTATTTGTTTAACACTGCAATAAGTAAATGGCTGTCGTAGACAAGGTTTTCAGAACAGTTTCACATTAAGAATAACCTTGGGAAGCCTTTTTCTGTTTGTGCGAAACTCAGTATACCAAACATACAATTTATAGGTGCGCATTAGCAGAGGACTGGATTTGATGATTCAGGGAGCTTGTTCCAGTGCTGTGTTTGTGGCTTACAGAAATGAATGTGCTCAGCATGCAGACATGTTTCCATTAGTTTCTTTTGACCCCACGAGGCAAATTACGTAGACATATGAAGAAGTTCCTTGTAAAGACAAGCAGTTCTGTCAGTACTTAAAAACTAACATGCAAACAAACAAAAAACTTAAAGGTTCTTCTTGAAAAACAGGGTAGCAAGTCATCATGAACCCAGCAATAGTGTATCCTCTTTCCAAATCACGTGGTTTAGCCTTGGAAGTCTTCAGTTATTGGAGCTTTTACCTTTGTAGGCTGAGTAATAAGATGCAGCAGCTTGTACTTCAAGATCTGCAACAAACTCACTGCTGTGGGGTATTTATTAGTCCTTTATGCTGTCCTGTATGATATCAGGGTTAGTTTCATGTAGTTTATTTTTGACTGAACAGTTAATCTTTGGTTTATTGATTGTTTCTATTCTTCTCACTATGCATAGGTAAAATTGTATACATGTCTTTTTATTTGATTGCCTTCCTGACAGGCTTTTAAGAAAAATGGCCTATGTGATTGCCTTAAATTTAGCTTCTTTTGAGGTTTATTGGAGATGAGGACCTCAGACACATCTAGCTGTGTGTAGATGAAGATCCTCTTCATACCTCTAGTATCCTGTCCGACCTCACTCCTTTCTTACTGAATTCCTCTCACTGTTGCCTCTTCCTTGCAGCCTCTCTCTCCCTGCTCTGGTTTCCCTTGCTCTGCCTGTGCTTCAGCAGCATTTGCTTGACCCTTCATGTCCTGCCTGCTTCCAAGGTCAAGGAAGGGAGATGTGGTCCACATGGCTGCACTATATAGGAAGTGCTGCCTTATAGCTAGCTAAAACAGTCCTAAGACTGAGAGACACAGAGAAGGTATTAGACATAGGACAAGATTTTAAAGCTTTCAAATACTGTGTTTAAGAAGAACACTTTGGCAAGGTAGTGTATGTTGTGGTGGTGCAGAGCCTTTGGTTGTTGTGGTGGTGCAGAGCCAAAATGGTTGTTGACAGAGGGCTGGAAGTAAGGGAGTGCCTCTGAAGACTGGCTTGCTGCAGGATCTTTTTGTGTCATTTTCATGTCCTGTTGTCAGTAAAGATTTTTTTGGTGTTATGATAAGTGCTTGATAGTTTTGTGCCTTCTTTTCTCTAAAGTATAGTTATCCTCTCCAGTGTATGCCACTTGGGAAATTGTATGTTGAGTAGTTTGGGGGGTGGGGTGTGTCTGGAGGTCCATGCTGTCTCAACATTCTTCTCATGAAAAGCAGTTTAAAGCTGGTTTTAAGTATGTGTTTAGTTAATGAAACCATTTCCTTAAAATGAAAAAATCCACAAAACCAAAGCCATAATCATAACCAACTTGGATAAGCAGGGAACTCTTAAGACCACTCCAGTTCAGCTCAACCCATACTTGTCCGTCCAGTACAATGAAATTCATCTGAAGGTGCTAAGAGAGTTGGCTGATGTCATTGTAGAAATACTGTTCATTACTTATTGTGAACCTGTCTTGAAGAAGGACAATCCAGTCAATCAGCCTTATCTCAGACCTTGGGGGAATCATGCAGTTAGTTCTCTCCGAGCTTATTTCTGAGCACATGATGGAGATGTTTGGAATAGCTATCATGGATTTACCAAGGGTAAATAGTGCTTCACCAGTGTGATTGCTTTTTTAATGAGATTACTAGATATGTGAATGAGAGGAGAACACAAGAGGATCAGCAACCTTGACTTCAGCAAGGCTTTTGACCTTTTCTGTGGTACCATCCTTATGCCATAGTCTAGGTGAATGCATTGCAGATACGGAGGAAAACTAGACCATCAGGCATAAAGGGTAATGGCTAAGGATTAATGTTCTACCTGAACATCGATTACAAGTGGCATTCTTCAAGGTCCATCTTGTTTTAATATCTTTATATGTGACCTAGACAGGAGATGAATATGCTCATCAAGTTTCCAGACAACACTGAGTTAGGGGGTCCAGTCAACATGCCCAAAGGCGGCATATTCAGAAGGGCACAGCCTAGAGGGGTGGTCTGATAGGAATTTTCTGAAATTGAATGACAAATGCTAAGTCCTGTTCCTGGAATAGGCTATTCTCCTGCAGTAGTACTGGCACCTTGATGGTTATGAAGGCTAACACAATACTGGTCTGCATCAATAAGAACACAGCCAGCATATTGAGGGAAGAGATTATTCCCTTCTGTTTGGTACTTCCTGGACAAAAGCACTGACCACTGTGGTCTGAGTTCAGCACTAACCCTGCTTGGAGGAGGAAGAGGTTGGCCTAGGGGACCTTCTGAGGTTCGCTTCCACCTCAATAATTTCGTGATTCATTTATATTTAATGTTTTCAAAATGTCCTCCTGTTTGTGCTCAAGTGATCAGGTTCTTATTTTCAAACCTTCATACGTAATCTAGGAGGACTGTCCCACAAATTTCAGGTATCAACATTAAACAAAGGCATTAAATATTATATTAATCATTGTAAAATTGTATTGTAGAGCATAGTAGGGTATGATACAGATTTGTGCTTTTCTTTCACTGATTTTGGTGTTCATTCCTTTGAATCTTCGGAAAACTGATCAGTACTTCTTCCTCAGTTTTTCATCCACAGAGTGGGGTAGTATGTCCTCTTTGTCATGCTTTCTCACCTGTTTTGAAATGTTTCTCAGCTCAGTTTTGAAATCTCTAGTTCTGCATCTGAGCCCATTCAGGGTAAATTTGTTTCTTTGCAGAGTCAGAAAGTTAGTATTTATCTAGATCACTTACACTGTGTATGGATGCTTCCTCTGAAGGTCCCTGATCTCCAGCTGCACTGCAATACAAATGCAATGCAAACTTATTTGCTAGCTAAAGCAAAAAGAAATTTGTGTACCACTTTGGTACCTTTAATGCAGGTTGGAGCTGTGTTGACTGTTTATTACATATTTGCAAGTGTCTTACCCCCTGTGTTTTTGCATTGAAAGGCTTTTCCTGACAGTCACTATGTGACTGTTGACCAGTTGCATGCTCATGTTCACACAGGTGACAAGCAGCATCTTCCACTTTGCCAGAGATGCTCTGTTACCATGCTCGCTCATTGTCTGATAGCTGGTCTCTTGGGTTGCTTCATAGACAGCAATGCACAACAAATGGTACTTGTATCCTTTTCTCAGAACTTTTAAATAGTCCTGGAGGCTTTGACCTTTTTGTTACAAATACTTAAAGGGACACCAGTAAACTGTGAGATAACAAACTGGAAGACATTCTGTGTGGCTTCTCTGCCTTGTTCATTCTGCACACTTCACCATGTTTCAGACACAGGCATTTTCATTGATTGGGCTGAACATATCCTTTTACATGCTGTGTGAGGAGTTTTGAGGTGCAAATATACTAATTAATCAAGGAAACGGTAAAGGGAGACACATATTGCAAGCACTAAAAATACAAGGGATATATGTAGTTGTTTGGGTTTTGTTTCTTGCTGGACAGCAGCAGTGGAGTTTGCCAGTGCGTTCAATTAGTAGGCAGTAACTCCTACAGAGTATGTCATAGCTTGCTCTGTAATCACTTCATGTTATGTAAAAGCTTGCCATTAACTGACCTTCAACCTCTTTAGGGATTGAACAGTTATTTCCCTCCTGTACCAATGTCATTTGCAGTTTTTCTAAAGCTTGCCTGTTTCTAAAGCTACTTTAATTTCAATTCATCTGGGGATTAGATTCACTGTGAAGTAATAATTTAAATAATTATTGTTGTTTTCAAGGACTTAGAAACTGTTTCCCTCAGCTGAATTCTTGGATTTAAGTGTTGTGGGAAATGGTGTTGCCTTTAGTGTTGCCTAGCACTGTTGTGTTCAGTGCTTGCACAGATTTGTTTCAAGTGCTAACATTTTTGTAACTTGAGGTGCAGACTATGACATGTTGAGGTAAATCTGTAATATAAATAATGTAAAGCTGAGCACTTCCACTTTGCGTGCTACAGACTAATTAATTGTACAGTGAGTGGTTATATGCCTTAGTCAACATTAGCGTAGTTCTTAGGGTTTGCTTAAGAAGGCTGAGCAAATGAAAAACGGATAGGACAGTGAGCTGTTGTAGTCTTGAAATGGAAATGTAGCTGAGGTTTTTCTGATTTTCTGGTTGCTGTAGGGAATAGATCTGTAAATGTTTCTAATTTATCACTGAGGATATATTTTTTTTTTAATTACAGTATCACAGGTTTGCTGTGAGTTCTTTTGCTTTCCCTTTTATTAATGTTTATAGCTTGCAGGTTTCTTTAGGGGTATGTTTGGGGTTTTTTAAACGTAAAACTTCAAAAAGTACTGTATTTTCCACACCATACAATTTAGAGAGGTGCTGTTGCTAAACCTTCCTGTACTTTGTTTACTGCCTTGTTTGAAATTTACATTGCCAAATTTTGATGGTACAAGTGCTGCCTTAACAGAACTGTTAGTGACTGCTGGAAAAGCACAATGCAGCACACGCAGTTGTGTTTGCACAAAGCAAAGAATAAACCTCTGTCTGTTGAGTGTTCATTGATTTCAATAGGCTTTTCAGTAGCTCTGCATATTACAATTCTTAGCACCTAGAATACATTCATATTCATTATGGCAGTGCAGTTCAGCCGCTGCTTGTGACTTGGTCCGCCGCTCCATTCCCTCTTCTCCTGGAGCATGAAGTAGAATTATTTTCCTAGCACTAGTAATGTGTTCTAGAAGATGTTACGTTTTTTTTCTCAGAGCGATTGGAAATGCATCTTTCAGCTTCCTCCATCTTGTAAGAAATATGTTAAATACTAGAAAGACTTAGAGCTTTTTGGAATCTTTCATGATGACCCTTGTGGCTGTTGAGACTGTGAGGTGTTGGGCATGTACCGCATGCAATCGTTTATATGAACAATTAGTGGAAGAGCTAATTGGTATGTAGTGGTACCATCTTTTAACAATATGAATACTTGCTGCTTTATTTCAGTGTACGGGGGGGTTGGGGGATTGATTCTTCGGATTCTAGATAGCTGTTTGAAATGTTGTTTTTTTGCTTGTAACCTGGCTTTATTATTTGAATGCTCATTTAAACCAAATGGTTTTCAGTAATCTGCCTATATTTTACTGTGAGAAATTGATTCTCTGTCTCTTGAATTTAGATTTATTGATGTATTAATTGTGTTTTTCACTTACGCACATAAACAAAAGTAGTCTACTTGAAAATAATATTGCAATGGATTAGAAAATAATTCTGTTCTGTTCTCTCATGGCAGAATCTGTAATCGGGTATGATTTCCTTTGCTTTTATCTCTGTGCAAGTAACATCTCTACAAAATGAAACAGGCCCCTCTTTCTTTAGGAGAAAAAAAAAAAGAGTACATTTGATAGTGTGAATTAATTGGACCCTTACATTTGTTTGAAAGGCTTCATGTTTAAGATAGCTGATATATATTAATATATTACATATTACCTTTGTAGATGAACCAACTAGTCCTAGTATTGACCATGATATTGCACACATTCCTGCTTCTGCTGTCATTTCTGCATCTGCTTCTCAAGCACCAGCTATAACAACTGTTCCTCCCAGTCCCGCATCTCCAATCCCTTTAATTCGGCGTCAGCTTTCACATGATCATGGTGAGCGTTGATTTAATTTTCTTTCTCATGCAACTTCTTCCTTTTATTCTCTGGAGGAATGAAAGCTATGTACTCTTTATTGCTTGAAAAACATTGCAAAAAATGTGATTCAGGTTCCTACCTATGCCAAAATTTCAATTTGTTTTAGAATCCATCCGGCCTAGTGCCCTGGATAGCCAGCCTTCTGCAAAAACAGAGAGATCAAAGTCATATGATGAAGGACTGGATGACTACAGAGAAGAGGGAAAATCGTGAGTTGATGAAAAAATAGCAGTTAATTTGGAGATCTCATTTTTAAAGTGTACAAAGTCTCATTTTAACATCTGTTTTTTCTCCCAACAGATCCATTAAGCATGTATCTAGTTTAAAGGGGATTAAGGTAGGTAAACATATATATAACAACTCCTAAGAATTACGCATAGTGCCGTGACAAGTTGTATGAATTGTACACCACCATTATACAAAGTGATTTGTTAAACACAGGCATGAAGTTTATTGGAATTGCCATTCATCAAATTGTTCATGCTGTGTGCATAGCATATTTAAACATGGTCTTTTTTTTTCCTAGGCTCACCACATGGTCCTTGATTTCATTTTCCTCAGCTTCTGTAAACAAAGCGTACCTATGGTGTGCTTTTGTAAAAACACTAATGAGAGTCTAAGACTCCTCCTCAAAGTGTTCTTGGGATGTGTAAGGCCACTGTTGTTGTATGGGGAACTTCAGAGGTTATATTTTTCCCAGGAGAATATTCGTAGGGGCATTTTTAAAATGAGAAACATCTTGGATGTAGGGCATATAGAGAAATGTGTTCAGAAGTGCACTGTGGGATTCTTTCTGTGGTGTTTTGTTTAGGTCCCAGACAGCCAGAAATCTTCAGAAGACTCTGGTTCCCGCAAAGATTCTTCTTCAGAGGTCTTTGGTGATGCCTCCAAGGAAGGATGGCTCCATTTTCGTCAGCTTGTTACAGACAAAGGGAAGGTACCTGTCATGTTTGGGTTTTTTTAACCTACCACAAATACTAAGCTGGTGAAACACTTAAGATAAGAAACTTCAAGCCTTCCTGTTGTGCTTTTTTAATAAATTTTTGGGGATGTGAGCCTCAATAAGACTGGCAAAATTTTAGACCTGTTAGAACATTGACTTCTGTAAATTCCTTAATTTCTTTTACAGATTTTCTACATTGTCTTAAATTCTACATTTCAAAGCATCTGTGAAGTAAACTAATTTCTAATGTCTAATTAAGTATTAAGAATCAGTCTCTTGATAATTATAGTTTCTGGTTTTTTTTCCCCTCTCTGCTAATTATGAAAAAAGCTGTAATTTTTTAGGCTATTTTGGAGTTCAAATTAACCTCCTGCACAAGTGTAGGCTAACACTTAAAGAAAATTGGGAGTCGGGAATTGCAGTGGTGTGTAGAAGTGAGTCTAATTTGGGCAAGAGTCCACTAAATATTTTTTCCTGTATTTGTATTAATGCCTCTGTGAAATTCTAGTCACGTTCTGTTTCTTACTACTGTCATACATGAACACACTCTTAATGGGCTATCAGGGATTGCAGGGCAATTCACTCCTCTAATGGAGAGTAATTAGTGAATCCCACTTTGTGTAGTCTTTCTGCAGTCCGTTCTTAAGAATGGTAGAGGTAGGCGGTCAGCCTGTATTTTTAAAATACGGGTAATTTTTGTAACCCAGAAACATCAGTTCTAACAAATAAGCAAACTAATATATTGGGTGATGTTTTTCAGCGAGTTGGTGGAAGCATTCGGCCATGGAAGCAATTGTATGTTGTTCTTCGTGGTCATTCACTTTATTTGTACAAGGATAAAAAGGAGCAAGTGACCCTGTCTGAAGAAGAACAGCCTATAAGCATCAATGCTTGTTTGATAGACATCTCATACTGTGAAACCAAGAGGAAAAATGTATTTAGACTCACCACATCAGACTGCGAGTATCTGTTTCAAGCTGAAGACAGAGATAACATGTTAGCATGGATTAAAGCAATACAAGATAACAGCAACTTAAATGATGAGGTAATCATAATATATAATGCAAAGGCAATAGTTCTTGTATTTTAATTAAAAATTTATTTTATTTTCTTGTAATCAATACTTCAACAAAAGAAATAATTAGCAATTAAATAATAAAGACAAAAATGTGTACAGCAACATAGAAGAAAATGAGGTGAAAGGCAAGGTAACTGAGTTTAAAAAAGCCTGACACACTCAAAATCAGCGAACAGGCTTTTGAAATAAATGGATTAATGTTGTTGCTGTTTTGACTAAAGATACACTTGATTTTAAACTGATCTGTCAAAAATCTCTAATCTTTTTAGAAGATAATTGCAGGATTAGAACCAGTGTCTTCCGTCTTCAGAACATTGTAAAGTGGTGTGTGCAGTGGTGCAGTATGACAAGTTTCTTAGTAGTTAAAAAAGTGAAACTTTGAAGGAAGCCTCTGTCTGTGGTTAAATGTTGATACTTCTGTGAAGTAAATGTTAATGCTAATTACAAAAGGCAAACATAAACTGTTGTCCATAACATATCGATACCTGTCCCAGTGTTGTCCTCAGCGCATTTTCATTTCAGTGATGAGCCACAGAGAAGTATTTTCATATCTGTGGTCATGCACATTGCTCTGATGTGAAATAATTATCCAAAGGGTAATGGATTAATAAACACGATTAGACAGATGGATAAAAGCACATTTTTAATCCATGGTCATTTCACCTCTCTGTGTATCAGTAATTGGTCATAGAAGTACTGTGTGCACATACGACTGTTGTTTTTCAGAGTATTAGGATGTGTTGACTTTCAATTTAATCAGGATTTAATAATGTTGTATTGCTGTGAAACAAGTCTCTATAGCTGCATTTAATTTGTAATCACTCACTTCAGTTTTCCTCATGTTTTTTTAAATGTTCTCAAGGCCTGTTAGATTTTTTTTTTTTTTACTGTACTGAGATGTTAATGTGGTCTGGTGACAAGAAGAGTTAATCGTATCCTGAAAGTAAAACATATCTGTTATCTTTTACAAGATTGTAAAGTAGATCTCAAATTTGTTTTATAGGACACTGGTGTCACTAGTAGAGATCTAATTAGTCGAAAGATTAAAGAATACAATACAATGATGAGGTAGGTGAATTATATACAGCTAGTAATTTTTTTGTAGGCTTCTTGCCTAGTTTTTTTTTACTGAAGTAATATATCTTGTTCCAGTTCTTCAAGCAGCAAAACAGAGCCATCTCCCAAAACACCTCGCCAGAGTCTAAGTATCAGACAGACTCTGCTTGGAACTAAAGCAGAACAGAGGACCCAGAGTCCCCATTCTCCTAAGGATGAGTCTGAAAGGAAGCTCCTCACTAAAGGTCTGTATATTTTGTGTATTTCTTTAGTTAATTATAGCCCCAGTGCAAGGCCACTGAGGTGTCTTTCTCGGTTTTTCAAACTCATGAATATACATTCATGATGCAAGCCAAGTATTAACCAGGTGGGTTTTTTTAAGCTGCAGCTATAAAATTTGTTTCTTGTAGCTGCTTCATTTCAATATTATCTTAGATATACTTCAGGTCTTCTCAGATCCCTGAAGCTCTTTATTTCAGTCCTCTCCCAAGAGGGTTCTGGATTTTTTTCCTATAGCTATATGTACTGTTAACAGTACATTACAGACATAATGCTTCTTGTGACCAAAACTTCACCAAGCTTTGGAAATAATTTTGTGTGTAATTCATACTTTTGCCTCCAGCTCACTTGGAAGTGATGACAAGGTAAACTCATATTTCATATATGCTGTTAAGAAACGAATTTCTACTGAAGTGTTTCAGGAGTAGAGAAGAACATATTTTTGCTCTTAGTCTTTAAAATACAGATGTGAAACTGTATAATTTTCTTCCAGAACAAAATTAATGCCTGCTAGATTCACCTAAGTTCTGATAAGCTGGCACTGTAAACTTAAATCAGTAACTGAACTCCATCAAGTAATTTCACAAGCTACCTTTTTTCTCTTTCTCCAAATTTATAAGTGTATTGTATTTCTGATAGACTGTTCTTGTAAGGATATTGCATATAAATTTGTGGAATTGGCTGAGCAGTCACTTTTGATGAACCACTTTTAGACAATTCAGTGTTGATTTAAGCTGTGAGCGAATTCCGGTTTATGTTACCAGCAAACGTCCCTTTGCTCCTGCTGTGCTGCAGGTTATGTATCTCAATTGCAGATGTCAAGTAAAAGTCAAATCTTCTGAAAGAGTATTTCCAGAAATAGTAAGGCGGAGTACTGCTGTATGGGTGACTTGTAGTACGGGATAAATGGGATTTGTCGTTTGCTACATCAGTTAATACAGGAGAGGTAAACAGAGCGACTGAACTTTTTCTCTGACTTTTGGATACATAATAATTTTAAGTGTTTGAGTCCTGTTTGGAATGATTTAGGAGTGACTATAATCTGATAATTTTTGAGAGTGGTCTGCACTGTGACTGTGAGCATGGCTGCGCAGACATATGCTCACACTCATGAGCATGGCTGTATAGTCATAGGTATTTTGTGTGGAGCAGTGATTAGTAGAGACTGGCTTTACTAAATGTAGATTTTAGTATTTTTTAATTGAATTTATGTACCTTTAGCCTTTAAATGATGAAATTCCACAGTTCTGTCAGGCTACTTGCTTTTCTAAATCTGGGATGTATGTTCAAATGTATCTTTTGAATCACAGAAGAGTAAAAAAGGTGTGTTTAAGGCAGATGAATGTTTAGTTATCCGTTGCAGGAAGCCAGGCAAGTGAAAGAGGTCAAAATGCAGTAAGTGTCACTTGATCTTCGAAAATCTGTTAACCTGTATTCACAGTGGTTTTTGTGACTTAATGTTCTTGTTTTCTTTTTTTATATTTCTGTGTTTGCATTATACTAACAACAAAAAGATGAGACAAGCCCACCAAAGGACAAAGGAACATGGAGAAAAGGCATTCCAAGCATTATGAGGAAGCCATTTGAAAAGAAGCCATCTGCTGTAGGAACATTTGGTGTTAGACTGGATGACTGCCCCCCAGCTCATACCAACAAAGTATGGAAGGATAATTTTGCTTTCCATTGTGATTTTAAAATACTTTTTGTATGAATTATTTTAAAATGTGTATATAACTTTGCTTTTTCTTCAGTATATTCCACTGATTGTTGATATATGCTGCAAACTGGTTGAAGAAAGAGGCCTTGAATACACAGGTATTTACAGAGTTCCTGGAAATAATGCTGCCATCTCAAGTATGCAAGAAGAGCTCAACAAAGGAATGACTGACATTGATGTTCATGATGATGTAAGTCTTAGATCACACTGTCTCCAGGTTGAACTGCCAAAAACTTCTGGTTGTGTTGTGATTATAGAAATATAAAGCATGTCTGTCCTTCTAAATGTGTAGAAATGGCGAGACTTGAATGTGATAAGCAGTTTGCTGAAGTCGTTCTTCAGAAAGCTCCCAGAACCCCTTTTTACCAATGGTAAGTTGGTTGCGTTACGTTGTTTACATTGTTGATTGCATTTAGGAATTATCATTCATCAAGGTGTCTTACAGCTTCCAGATAGTTTGAGAGAATATCCAGTGAAATCCTCTAATAAAGGCCCCTTTCCTCCTTAAAGAGCAGGGAGTCGTGGTGATTATAGAGCTTAAAAATGAGAGCTGTAGATAGAATTTCTCTGATGGGGAAAGAATTATGAATTTGGAAAAAAAAGCCTGAGTAAAATTTGCAATTTTATTGTTGCAATATTTTATGAAAGCTGGGGTTTTTTACCCATTGTCATCATATATTTTGTACAGTCTAATAGGCCAATTCATGACTTGCAAAGACCATTCACAAATATGTCTCTGTGTGTTACCTGTATTTTGGGAAAGGGGGCTGGGTGGTGGTGCTGATATATATGCATACATATATATACATACATGCATACATACGTGTATATATATATGAGCTCACATATGATTAATTTCTGCTTTCATTAACAGACAAATACGCAGATTTTATAGATGCCAATAGAAAAGAAGATCCTGTTGAGCGTCTGAAAACACTAAAGAGACTGGTAAGCTGGAGTCATGTGTTGTAGGTGCACTACAAAATTAGCATTAAATGTTTAATGTTCTGAATAGTAATTGTTTGTTTCAGATTCATGATTTACCTGAACATCATTATGAGACTCTCAAGTTCCTTTCTGCACACCTGAAGACAGTAGCAGAGAACTCAGAAAAGAACAAGGTATCCAGAAGCAGAAGTACAGTGTTTACTTCATTCATTAAGCATGGGGTTTATGCAGGCTTAGTTCTGTTAAGTGGTAGTGTATTACTGTAGACAAGATTAAGATCTTCGCTATGTTGAGGAGATTTTGGGGTTAGGCTAAGGACTCCTGAAAAATGCGGACCTGTTCAGTGTGAATTAAGTTTATTCAAGCTCCTATTAATTCTTGTGTGAATAACTGCCTATATCCTGAATTTATCCCCAAGTCTGTAAATTTCATATAATCCCATCTAGACACCAATAAGAGTGTGCTTGGGCAGGACACAGCTGGATGTCTGTGACATGAATAAACCTGTCATGAATGAGGCTGTCACACCAGCTTTGTGTGAAGTCTGAGTTCCTGGACACTTGCGTAATTTTTGAGACTAGGACTTGCCGTGATTACTCAAATATTTGATAACGCTGTAGATGGTGGTTTGGCTGGTTTTATGAAAGAAAATGCATTATATAAAGGGTGGTAGTTCACCCCTATAGGGTCTTAGTCAACTACTAAGAATAGCTTTTTGTCATTTCCATTGGGTGAGGGAGAGTTCGCATTAAGTGCTTCTGTGCGTGCTAATACCCTGCAGTAAATGCAAATAATAGTATCCCCTTTTTTTAGCTGTTAGGGAGGGGTAGCTGAGTGCAAAGCTGTGCACAATATGAGTGTGCTTATGGATGCTTACCTGAGGGCAGGTAACATGGTGTCTTGTTACTTGGCTAACAATGTGTAAGGTACAGAAAAAAAATTGATGTGATTGATACAATATAGAAGAACCTATGTCCAATCTTAAATCATCTAAAAGATCAGAAAATGCCTCTGTTCAGATGAATATGGTAGGTTCCAACATCAGTTCTGCAAATAATACGTTCTGCCTAAATATAAAATAAAAAATTGTATGTGTGTATATAAAAAAAATATTTAACAAATTATAACCTGTAGTGGAATTATAGCTGACATTGTAAGGGAATGTTCATAAATGTCGTTTTTACGGGTAATGCCTAAAGCAAACATTTTATTTACCATTTTATGGTTTTGGTGGGCTGTATAAATGTTTAAATAATGTTAAGATTATAGAGTATATAAGGCTAGATAGGTGAGGTGATACTATAATTGTATGAATTGTCAAAGGCCATAATTCAAGTCAAAGTGAGCATTAGGGGAGGCTTGTGTCATGTTTGTGGCTTCCCTCTGGTAAGCACAAGGACCTTGCCTCCTGTATATTACTGGTCTGTCCTATGTCACAACAATAAACTCAGAGGAATAAGCAAAAATAGAAGGTAAGTATTCTGTTGATGCTTTCTTGGAATTATTTGTCAGAGATGTAACATTAAAAGTGAACTAAGTGGATGATTTAACATTGTGACATGATTGCATAACTCTTGAGTCTGTATCATGAATGGGTGAGTTGGGGGTATGATGTTGGTTGCTACCACCTCTTCCAAACTGGATGCAAATTGAATGAGCTCTTTGTCAGTAAACACAACGCAGCATTTGATTACCAGCCCAGTTTTCTTGTGTGCCATGTAAACATTTTCAGGGAGGAAAAAAAAAAACAACAAAAAAAGAGAAGTACCAATGCCTTTTTATATGAAAAAGTAATCATTTTAGGACATAAGTGTTTCTAAACAAAACAAATAGTCTTTATGTGGGAAAAAAAAAACAAAGTCCTGCTGCAAGTGTGAAGAATATTTCAGAGTTCTTGATTTTTCTGTGCTTGTTGGACCTATTTACTTGCAATGAGTTAAGGAAGGTTGAATTCTGAATTGCAGAAATGTTGGAAGCAGGGATTGCAGCTGTGTGTAGAAGAGGTTTAGTGTAATGTAACATGATACCTGAGTCAGTAATGTGTTTTTAAAAACCTTTTCTTTATCCTTACTTAAAATAGCTCTGAGATATGTTAATAGTGTTACATTATTGTACTTTGCCCATATTATTGTATTTTCTCATTACAAATGTATGATGTGGAAATATTTCATTTCTTAGATGGAGCCAAGAAACCTGGCAATAGTGTTTGGTCCAACACTTGTGAGGACATCTGATGATAACATGACACACATGGTTACGCACATGCCAGACCAATATAAAATTGTAGAAACACTCATTCAAAAAGTAAGTGAATGCATTTCATTATTTACAAAATAAGTTCGTACACAGATCGACCGGCTTTTCTCTCATTGGGCCAGTTTGGATCTGGTATTTATCTGCCCAACTCCAGGATTATCAGTTTTTAGTAATGTCCATGTCTGATTGTTCCATATTTGGGTTTTGTGTTTCTTGTGGGGTTTTCACCTTTTTTATTTTAAATCGTAGCATGACTGGTTTTTCACAGAAGATGATGCTGAAGAACCTCTTGTAAGTATTGTCTCATAAATATTTGTGCTCTAATGATCTTAGTTTAGAATCTGCTTCTGCTGCCTCTAGAATGTCTTTATATTTCTTATTACATCACTGTATGGTTTTCTCTTCAGAAGCAGTCCTTGCAGTGATGATTTTTTTTTTAATGCAATCATTCATTTGTTTTAAAAACATAAAGCAAAATGGGAAAGTAAGAACACATGAGGAAAGCGTGTCCTCAGGTGAATAATGCAGTTTTCTAAATGCTATTGAATGGTAATTAACTATTTGTGAAACGATGATGAAGAGATCTTTGTTTATTAACTATAGACAGCAGTTCATGAGGAAAACACTGTAGAATCTCAGCCAGTGCCAAACATAGATCATTTACTCACCAACATTGGAAGAACGGGAGTATCTCCTGGAGACGTATCAGGTAACTCTGCCTGGACAGTGTTAGTCCATAGGCTAGAATAACCTACCCTGTTACCTCACTGTAACTCTCTCTTCCTATTTTCTTTCACTAATAAACTGTTTTTCTCTTTTTTTCAAAAGATCATTAACACTTCCTAAAGAGTTGAACTGATGATTTATCATGCATGAAATAATTTGGAAGACTTTGTCTAACAGGAATATAATCATTAAAAGATGAGGCTTGCACATACTGTTTTATTTATTCACAGTAACCCATGCAATCATCATCGTGAGGTGAAGCAGATATGCTGCTGTAAAGTGGTTTGTTGTGATGGCAGAAAGACTGATCTTCAGTGGTATTCTAATATTACTCCTTCCCAACGTTAGGAATACAAAAAAACTTGAGTTATGTTTTCTTGTCAAGTGATGGACACTTTAATAAGTATGTTGCAGTATGTCTCTATACTAAAGCTGATTTCCTTCTGTTTATAAATGCCAACCTCTTTTGTGGCTAAGGACAAGCATTGCAGGCTCTTTTTTGGTGACTTTTTCCCTTCTTCCCTTCACTATACTGTTGCACTAACCCAGCATGTTGAATCCCACAAATGTTACCCTTCGTCTCTAGCTTTTGTTTCAGTTCTCAAAGGGTTGTCCAGCACTTACTGAAACAGTCACTTTATACTGATGTTGTAACAGGCGAAGTGGGAGGAGTCTATCACACGGTGATGTCATTAGTGGACTCTGTGATGTCACTGATGGACAGCTGGAACTGTAGGAAGAAGGAGGACTGTTGCCCACACTGTAGCTGCCTTGTCTGCAGAAACCCCCGTTTCTTGTAAATGGAAATTTAAAAAAAAAAAAAGGTTGATCTGTGCTGTAAATTTTCTTTCAAGAGTATTTTAAACAGATCAATGCTACTTTTTAAAAGTTTTTCTGCTGTTCTTGTTATCTCTGAAGCAGACCCTGAGGAGAAATAGCATGGTATGGTCTACCAGTCTTTCTAGTCATAAAGCATTAGCCATGTGTCAAAAAGGGGCGTGGCAGGGGGCTCAGCTCTTTCTTCCTAGGGAAAAAGTCCCTAAAGGTGGAACACATGCAAGTTTCTATTTTTTAGTCATTGCGCTAGCCCCTTCCTACCCCCTTTGTAATTGTATGATCTTGGGTTTTGCGAGACAGTGAAACTATGGTGTCCATTTTTCATTTCATATTAGCGCTTGTTACAGAAAAGTACAAAACTGGTAGCTGCTGAAATCTAGCCAACTTAAAAATGCAATTTTGGCTATTCGTAGTCAGAGGTGGAGAGAGATGTGTAATTTGGGTCTTACACACAAAATACGACCTAATTCCTTTAAAAACTCATGAAAAGAATATGACTACATGAATCATGATTTGTACCTAGGGCAGCCAACAGTATGTTCAATTTTGCTTTGTGTATCCTGAATCTCAGGAGAGTACACAGTATGATCTTGAAAAGGTCTCTCAGCTGCGGTTTTGCAGAGGCTATGCACTTAAAACATTGAATAAACATTAGTATTTCTGTTTTTTTATTTAGAAGAACAGGGCTCCTTTGCCATTCCTATCATTGAGCTGGTTCTGCCTACAATTCACAGCATCCTTTCATGGCGGTGGCTTTCTGTGGTGCAGCTTGCATCTTTGTGAGCTCTGACTATTCACTCTGTTCTGGTTTTATTTGCTTCACATTTTGTTCTGTGCTTGTCTTTTTCCATAAGTCCAGCATTGTCTGTAGCAACAGCAAAAAAATTGCACAGAACTGAGCAGAATTGTCTTTTTCAATTTTTCCACAGATTCAGCTACTAGTGACTCAGCAAAATCTAAGGTAAATAATTTTGTGAAATGATGTAGTTACATGCTTCTGAAATCTATTAGATATTTGCTTGCTTTATCACTTAGGTGTGCAATTCAGAGCTTACGTGGGTTTGGTGGTTTTTTAATGAGTGGAAATACTCTTTTCTCGTCAAATTTTGAAGTGTTACATTGGAAAAGTATCACTTGTTTGCAGTTAGCTGCATCTGCCAGAGCAATCAGCTGCACACGTAAACAGCTTTGTTCCATACTGGTGCAACTGGGAGGTCTTGCCTCCTTTCTGCACCTCATTCAGTAGAGATAAATGTATATAGTACGTTCCCTGTCATTGTTGGCATACTACTTACTGCCAGACGGTATTAGGTTTTCACTAGTTCACTGAGAAAAGCATATGTAGAATTTAGCTTTTCCTTCCTCAGGAAGTAGTGGCTCCTCCTCTTATAGCTCCTCTGTTGCAAACAAGTCATGCAAAGGTTGTCTTCCTGTAATGGAGTCCACTTTATTAGTCTGTCAGAAACTGCATAGCTCTGTATGTACAAACCAGACTTCATTAAGTTGAAGGGATTCAGGTAAAAAGTGGAATTCTCAGGAAGCAAATTTACTTCTTGGCCAATGTCATGTAGACTACTGAAAGAGCATGGAAATATTTCCTGGATATTTCCTGAACAAGACTATCTGCTGTGAAACTCAGGATGTGTTTTTATTAAGCTCAGGCTAACAAATGTTTCTTCGTGATTTCTAATCATGCTCTTTCACTTTCCTTTTTCTTTAACAGGGTTCTTGGGGTTCTGGAAAGGATCAGTATAGCAAGGAACTGCTTGTGTCCTCCATTTTTGCAGCAGCTAGTCGCAAGCGGAAAAAAACAAAAGAGAAACCGCAACCAAGCAGTTCAGAGGATGAGTTGGATAATGTGTTTTTCAAGAAGGAGCTTGCAGAACAATCTCACAAACATGGTGACATGACAAAAGAGGACATAGCTAAAGGGGAATATGAAAGAGAACGAGACACAGGGAGAAAACAGAGGATGTTTGTCCTGAAGGAAAAAGAGAACAGCAGTAAAAAAGATGTGAATGTTGTAAAGGATGAAAAGAAGTCTTTAAAGAAAGAAAGTATCCTGTCGGAGGAACCTTCACTGCCTTACCATGAAAAATGTACAAAATCACCGAATCTCAGCTGTCTGCAAACCACGCAGAAGCATAACCTAAAAATGCCTATTTCACAACCTTCTTCCCAGGTTGAGGAGACAGTGTCTGACTCTGGCACTATGCTAAGCACTTCCTCCCAGGCTTCCCAGCACAAATACTCATGCAAAAAAGTAGCCAGCCCTGAAGTTAAACACAAGGAGTTTTTAGCAGCTGATGTCAGTTCCATCACCTCAGATTATTCAACTACTTCATCTACTATGTGTCTAACTGGTTTGGATGCCAGTATGCTGAGCCCTGAGGTACAGTCAGTGACAGAAAGCAAGGGAGAAGATGCTGATGATGAAAGAAGTGAATTGATCAGCGAAGGGCGCCCTATGGAGACTGACAGTGAAAGCGACTTCCCTGTCTTTGCCACCAGTGCTGCTGCTGAAAGGCTGTCCAAGGGGAAAGTTGCAGAAGTGGTAAAGACCAGTCGGAGGAACTCTGAAGAAAGCGAAGTAAGTTGTACTGAGGGAAGTTCAACACCAAAGTTAGAGAGTCGCAGACTTTTTAGCTCACACAAACTTATTGAATGTGATACACTGTCTAGGAGAAAGTCTGCACGGCACAAAACGGACAGCGAGTGTTCAGGAGATGCCAAGAGTGAGAAGGACATGCCTACTGTGACCAAAATGTTTGACATAATGAAAAAAGGAAGATCAACAAGCAGTTTAGCTACGTCAGCCAGAAGTGAAGCTGACAAACAAGAACCTACCTGGAGACTTAAAATTACAGATAGGTTAAAGCTGCGACTCAAGTCATCTGCAGATGACATGTTCGGAGTTGGGAATCAAAAAGCTAACTCTGCAGAGACCGCAAAGAGAAAAAACATCAGGCGAAGGCATACGCTTGGAGGACAGAGGGATTTTGCTGAAATAAGTGTCCTGAATGTTTGGAAAGCTCAAGAGCCAAGTCAAAGTAGAGAGAGAGAATCTGAGCTTTCAGCTGTGAATCGGCTGAAGCCCAAATGTCCAGCGCAGGACCTCTCGATCTCAGACTGGCTTGCACGAGAACGTTTACGCACTAGCACAACTGACCTTAATACGGGTGAAACTGGAAAGCCCAGACTTGAGAACACTAGCTTAGCAGATGCATCAAAGGTAGATCTGCCTTTATCTGCAGAGATGCAGGCAGATGAAGGCAGTTCTTCCAGCAGCTTGACTTTAATTAACAGAACACCACCTTCGGGACCATTTCCACCACCAGACCAGGTAAATGGTGAAAATTACCAGAACGTGAACAAAAACAACTTCAGCCCAGCAGTTGATGCCCATCCTCATAAACTGTCTGGGGCCCAAGTGGTAAGATCTCGATTCTACCAGTATCTTTGAAATGGGGAGATATGTCCACTACAGCAATTCATTAACTTACTGTTACACTTCCCAGTAACTCTGTGTGTGTGTGTGTGTGTGTGCGCGTGTGTGTGTGTGTACATATATATATATATTTTCCTGTACTGTTGTTGTTATGCAGCCTTCATTTGGGCTGGTTTCATCAATATGCTCTGTGGAACGTCTTCACAGTGCATTACCACAGCCAGAAGAACACTAAAGTTAAAGTATATATATATATTTTAAGAAAAAGTATATTTGATGGCTGCATACAAATGTTGAACAAAGCATCTGATGCAACATGCTGTGTAGTGTATACATGGTTTTCTGACTGAGAGTTGGCCTGGCATTAGTATGCAGAAAAATTGTTCTTTTGGTTTAGTCACTAACAAGTGCCTCATCATAAATTCATTTGGTTTGTTAGGGTGCCATATTGTTAAATTAGAGAAACTTATTACAAACAAATGAATGCATTTTACTGTTAACGAGTTTCATGACGTTTTACAAATGTTAACACAGGTGGCTACGGAGCTTCCATTCCTTAGGCATTCCAGTAAATATTGGAGTTTTATATTTCCAATTTTAATACAGATTTTGAGTTTTATGTGACTTGAATTTTTAATCTTTCTGTAAAATAAGTAACTTAAATGTACATATTACATGTGTATCTTTTCTTCAGATACAAGATTTGATATAAATGTTGTAACATAGGCGTGTAGATAGTGGATACTGGATGGAACTGGTTTCTTTTATTGAGAATATAATTCTGCATGAAGACCTAATGAATCCAAACCTGTATCATGCCTGTGTGCATACCCACTTAAACACTGGAAATAAAATTGTTTTGGTGACTCTTTGCATGATGTGAATTCATTGTCACAAACGCTTACAAGTTGCAGTTGGCAGGTGCTTTTGGGATCACAAAACCAGCTGTTACTCCTGGGTGAAGGGTGCTTCTCTTTAAAGCCTTTTGTTTGTGGGACAGCATTGTGGAGGTTGGCATGTGAGACACACTCATTTGGATAAGTATTTTCATCTTGATATATAATCTGATTCTCAGGTATGTAGCAAGTTAGTTGTTTATGGTTAGTATGTGGGGTTTATCCATAAACATGTCTGTGTTTGTCACCAGATCATAACAAGGGGGTACCAGTATCTGCCAGTCAAAAGAACACTGTAGGATGGGTATTGGACTTTTTATAGTTTCAGCTATAAAGGTGAGTTTCTGGCCTAAAACCCTTCTCTGTGTGAACTCTCTGCCAATTATATTTTTTCCTTATATTTTCTGGCACACCTGTTTGAAAACAAAGCAGCTCTTCATCACTTTGGGTATTCCCATGTCTTGCACTGTCACTTGGTAGAGGATTAAACCCATATCAATAATAAGTAAGCAGTGAACACCATGAGCATAGAAAAAATTCATTCATGTGTTCGTTAACTGCAAAGAGAAGGAATTAGAGTAACCAGGATGCGTAGGACGACAGCATTTTAAGCAGACTCTGTTTCTTTCCAGAGTGACTGTAACAATCACATGCTTTCATCTGCTGTCGTTTTGATCCTTGTGAGAAACCATTATAAAAATGGGCTGTGAAGAAAAACGTCGGATACAACAACTGAGATCTGTTTAAGTTCTCACCACGTAATTGTGTGTATCTAGTACCAGTTCACATAAAGATGAGTCATGTTGAATGTCTTCTTCCCCACCTCCTCCTCTCCCCAGGTGAGCAGGAAGCTGGTGCATTAGCAATGTTTCTGTATGCAGTGCAAGGAAGGATGGGTATGATTTATGAAACACAGACTAACTGATGATGATTTTTGCTGCAGTCCTAACAGTAAAGTGTATTTGAACAAGGGATTTCAAAGTGTGGTGTTGCAGTGCCTCAGTACTGCTATTCATCAGCACATCGTATTTACTCGAGGCATTAATTTTTGCCGTCAGTAGTCTTAAAAGCTTGTTTGTGTGTGCTGAGCATCTACAGCAAGTCGCAGGGGTTTTCTCAGTGAAGCAGTACACTGAACAGAGGTATGTACAGGGTCCTGGGGGTCTGTATTCTGATCTGATGGCCAATTTGATGATCAAGTTAATTTTCAGTCTGTTGTGTTTATAGATGACACATTATTTTAACTCCTGAATCTAGATGCATGGTGGCCAACTCTTGGGCTTGAGAACATAAACTTCTATTTTATTCACTGGAATAGGGCACAAGATCTTTGGAAAAAGTAGGAAACATCCACAAGGCAGGAATTGTATTGGCTGACAGTGCTACAGGGACAAATTTCAGGCCTGGGCAGCCTCCATGGTTTTGTCTGCTGCTGCACTGGCAGGATTGAAGCTGCAGAGCAGTTGCAGGAACTGTGAGAGACGTCAGGGACATCCGAGGGGGTGTAAGAAAAGGGATCATGGCAGTTGGGATCATCGCTGCCATGCCTTTGCCATGTACGTCAGGTCTTGGGGGAGATAACGGGGCAGACAGAGGGAAAGAAGCTCTGGGGAAGCACTTGACTTGAAGGGGAGACGCACAGAGCAATCTGTCAGGAGCATCAGACAGGAGATGACTGGGCTCCACCTGAAGAAAGTAGCATGTGGCAATGCATCTGAGGCTGGGAAGACAGCGATGCATGTTCTGCTCTTTGGAGACTGACAAGATTTGGAGCCACATTGAAGTCTGGCAGTTGAGGTGGCAGACATTTTTAGGAGCTGTTACTATGCTCTGATCTTATAAGCTATTTCAGACCCTTACCTGGGGGGCTTCTTACTCTGTGTGTGTGGGGGGGTTATTCGGTTTGGGCTGTGAGGGGGTTTTGTTTGGGATTTTTTTTGCTGGAGGTGATGGCGTGGCGGAGTGTGGGCTTGGTTTTTGTTTGTTCTTCCCCTCCTCTGGAAGAGAAGGGGGACGGTCTGATGGACAGGGGAAAGCAAATGTGTGTGCACAATAGCCTGCCCTGACTTGAATACTGTCAGTACCAGGATTTCCTCTGGAAGCTGGATCCAGTGGGATGAGCAACTCCATAGGGTCACAGAGCAGTTGAGGTGGGCAGTGACCTCGGGATCCGCTGATCCTGCCCTGGCCCAGGCTGATGCAGCCAAAGCAGGTTGCTAATGGTTGGAGCTCTGGTGGGTTTTGAGTATCTCTAAGGGTGTTGTGTCCGCCACCTCTGCCACTGATTTGATTACACTTACAGTAAAAAGGAGGTTTTTTTAATGTTTAAGCAGAATTTCTTACAACTTCCATTTATGGCCATGGGTTGGTTTTTGTTTTTATAGTCATCAGGATTCAGACTGGTTTGGAAAGTACTTCTGATCGGAGGACTGTTTGGAGCCATGTAGCTGCAAGTTTGTAGAAACAGGTCTAAGCTGAGAGCTGATGGGGGAATAATGAAAGGATGAACTGTGGTGGGAGCAATAGTATTTGGATTTTTAAAGTGGTTCTAAATGGCAATGCCTGTTTCTGTGGGGATCGGTGGTGTAATTTGAAATCCCTGTTCTGGGATCTGGTAGCTGGTAGGTGCTATACAACTGCTTTTTAAGACTCTAAAGGGCTTGTAATGGTCCCCACTAGTATGGCTCAGAGCACTGATAATGTGGAATTAACACATGGCCACAGTCCAGACAGTTTCTTCTGCTCTGCTGCAGAGCTGAAGGAAGATCCTTTTCTGAACTGCACATACAGGTTTCCATCCTGTCCACAACATCTGGGAGAGCCTCTCTCTACTTTGTCCAGGCAGGACAAAAAGAGTTTGAAATGTGGCCTCCTCTGCTACAGAAAGCCAGGTCATTGCACCATCCTCATGTAGATGGTAATCGAGCAATTGATAGTGCCAGCCTGAGGAAAGAAGGGTGTAGGCTGTTGTGTGTCTGGGAGGGGGAATGACTTGGAACAGACCAGCCACCACTAAAGCGGTGTGTGTACCTGCGCCTCACAGTCATGAGACCGTGAGTCTGCCTTCATCATCTGTTAGCAAGCCTGTGAGTGTTCAAGCACGCAGGAAGAGCCACCTCATTGTGTGGATCAGTTGGATTTTGGCCCTGTACATTTATAGGCAGGAATGTCTTGCACATCCTTCCTCTCCCCTGCTCTCTTGTTTCCTCTTCTGCTCTGCCTTCCTGTCACTGTAGCCTGCCCAACACGGGCTTGGGGCTGTGTTTTGCTGCAGTCCCAGTCAGTCCTTGCTATCCCAGCCAGCTCGCACCCAGTGATGGCGCTTGCTCTGCTATAAAGTCATGGGCTCGTTTGGACCACAACTGGCAGCAGGATGGTCCCACTCACTTCCAGCTCCTCCCACCTTGAAAGGGAGCAGTGAGCTGCTTCACTGCTGATTTCTCAGACCAGTGGAGTCCCACTGTAAGTGAAATCATCTTTAAATTGCCCAAGAGCTGGTAAAGCTTGATCTTAAGTTGCCTGTGCTGGAGTGCAAAGATGGTTTTAAGCATGTCTCCGTCTTGAAGACAGCGGGCTGCAGGGGACACAGTTGGCCTCTTGCCTGCTATGGACTGCTCTGCTGGTGCTGAGCCCACTACTCCAGTGGTAGCTGCAATTGCCCAGTAGCTTTGTCCCTAACTCAGGCTGCAGTACCCTCCACCAAAACTGCCTCTGCATAACCAGCTTACAGTGAGGAACTTGTCTCTTTAACCAGTGGCCTGCACTTTTCCCTTCTGCATTCAAGGGATTTACTTACAGACTTGATGATTTTCCTAAATACTCTGCCCAGTGTTCAGAAGCATCCTGGTGCTGAGCTACAGCCTGTGCACAGCCCTCCACCGCCCGTGGAAGGGAAAGCCCCGCACTTCATTGCCATACAAGCAGGATGGGGAGGGAACGGACACGGCCTGAGTGCCAGTGGTCCCTGCAGCGGTGCCTCCGCAATGGGTTAAGCACTGTCTGAGCTGCGGTTGATTTCCTGTGGCTGGTGAGACATGGACATGACAGCACACAGTGGCTGCTGTAAGACGTGCAGGATGCAGTGTAGCTGAGGCCTGGAGTGGGTGTTGTGTTATGCTCACTCCCTGATGCAGATCTCCACCACCACAAGCAGCAATTACCTGTTGGGTGCAGTGCTGTCTTGCTGCTTGCTGCACGCCCAGTGACTGCGCAGGTTCTTTATACAACTCCTGTCTGCCTCCGAGTTCCAGCAGATAGGCAGGATGTGCTCCTGCAGCAGCAGGAGCAGTGTCAGAGCAGCTCCCATAGGTGTGCGCTGCAGGGCAGAGCAAGGCCATGGCCAAGGGCTGCTGTCAGGAGCCCTGCCCAAGTGCACAATGGCTGCTGGGGGGGGGCCAGCTTTTGCGGAGCTGCAGAGATCAGGTATTCGTAAGTTCCTGTTTTTCATTAAGTGTTGGATCCCTGGGCGATGTCAGACTGACAGTTTTAAGAACAAAACCTTGCATGGCCAAGATACACATCGAATTGCATCTTTGGCTGTGTACTGTGAAGGAGATGCCTCCTGGTACTTCTGGATTTACTCTCTGTTGTATGGCGACATGCAGTAGCCCTACCTGGTAACAAGATACAGCACTGGATCGGGCCGGTTCCCTTCAGAGCAAGGGGGTGATGTACTTGACACTTGAGAAAGTAGAAAACACACTTGGAAAGTGTGGGGTGTGCAATGTGGCAGAAGCTTTGGGAGGTTTTACCTACCTAACTCAGCTGCTCACACACCAGGCTTCAGAGCTGGTGCTTTCCTGCACCTGGAAGGGTCTGAGAAGTTCCCTTCAGCTGGATAGGGAACTGTTGTCAGTCAGTGGTCTGGTGTGAGCACTCTGCACTGTGCCTTATGCTTTGCTCCATCTTTGGAGCCACCCAGCTTGTCCCAGGCTTGGCTCAAAGCCTGGCACTGACTCTGCATGTTCCTGGGGCCATCACTGGCATGGCAGCGGTGGGGCTGGCACTCAGCAGGGCCCTGCTGGAACGAGGCTGTGTGTTGTGCTTATGAGGGGTGAGTTAATGTTTGTGTCCTTTAGTTACTCCTAGGATGCTCCACCTGAGGGGATCAGCCCTGAAATGACACTTTTAAGACACTTCCCATTTCACAAGGAGGAATAAAGCAAATACTTGGAGGTGGAGGAGGTGATGGCTCAGTCAGACAACCAAAGATTTGGGTGCTTCTGGGTTTTTTTTTACTAGTTTTCTAACCTGGAGTTCCAGCAATTGGCTTTTGTCCAAGTAAATCTGAAAGACCCCATTGAAAATTAATACTTATGGGTGGCTTTAATCTAGGGAAAATAAAGTCATTTTCTCTCCTGCTGGTTTAGTGCTCTCAGGCAAACAAACAGCTCAACAGCTACTTGAGACCATTATAAAAGTTACTAGTGACAAAATACAAAATATATAAGCATGCAGCCCTTTATTTTTGTAAAGATCTTTGCTCAGCATAGTTCTGTATATTACATTATGGTGTTATACAAATAACCTTATTTACAAAACCAGGAGCTATGCAAGCTTCTTGCTTTGTTTTTTTTTCCTATTTGATTGATTTCCATCTTTTTCAACCCTTCCCCATATATATTTTTAAGCATGCATAGAAATTAACTTTGGTGTAGTAAAACTACTCTATGTGCCCAGCCACATACAGTATTTATTTATTTATAGATATTTATAGATATGTACAAAAGTTTGCCAGTATACAGAACAGTACTGAAGTGTACATTGTAAAATCCACAATGCAATACATTAATGGGCTACCAGGTCTCAGTAAAAGAAACCGGAAGGAAAAGGGTGGATTTAGCTAAGGAAAAAGAAAAAGAGTAATCAGCAACTACCTCTATGTGTGAAACCATTTATTATTATTATTTTTTCTTGGCTGGCAAATTCTTAAATATAATCTGAATGGCAGTGCAATAGGTTGAGTTGCCTCGTACGCACTCAGACCAGTCCGGTTCTGTGTCTTGTGCAGAGGCTTACTGTCCAGCATACTCCTTTCAAATGTACTTTACAATAGTATCAAAATGTTTTGGCAAAAAGATCTCGAAAGGAACCATGACATTTGTTGACAAAAATAGAAATCTGTAACAAAGCTAAATAACACCAAAATAAAAGAAAAATACTTTAGTTTCAGTTTTACAGTTGTGTATAATCACACTTTAGTATATCTCTGTTCACTTCTAGTCCCCATAATGAAAAATAGCTTTGTACAAAACAACTTACTGTATTTTTTTACCCATACATTTCCCCATGCTCGGTACACCGCCGTGCACACGCAGTCAAGCTCACTCACACACCTTCACACGTTACTGTAAGAGGTGCTGCCTATAGGAAGGAAACGCTCTTTTATGATTACAACGGTAACAGAGTTTTCCAAAAAGCTCCACTCTACCCTAGTGTAGTAACTCAGTGTTTAGCACGTGATTAGTATTAAGCCTCCAGCAATACAGCAAAACGGTTACATTCCCTGGTTAATAATATTGGCTGCGGGTTCTTTGAACAAAAAGCCTTGGTGAGCTCGCAGGCGGGCTGTGCTCAGCCTTTAGGATGGCTCCTTGGCTGTGGATGGGGTGGACTTGCCGGCATTTCCGTTCTGTGCCTTGTAGCTGGTGAAGCTAGGTGTGTGGATTGTCCTGATGCTCTTCATACCTTGGTTGAGGGAAGTGAGAGAGGTAGAGGAGGGGGGGGAGGTAGAGGAGGAAGGAGGGGGAGCCCGGCCGTTCTGAGTCTGTAGTGAGAATGAGGGATGGTGACCTTTCCCTGGGTAAGTGGGGCTCTGGAACTTGGAGGAGCCGTTAGAGACAGAGGGGATGAGGGAGGTAGAGTAGGTTATGCGACCTGTCTGAGGACCGAGAAGGTTAGAGGAAGGAATGGAGGTTTTAGTGGGTGGATTAAGAGGGTTAGAGCTGTCACCGCTAGAAGCAGGTGCTGAGCTGCTTTTCCCAGAAGTGGGAGAAAAGGCTGGGATCTTAGAAGCAGGGAGGGTAGGGGAAGTAGCCTTATAGTCCCCACCAGCTTTCTTAGCACTTCCATTAGCCTGCAAATAAAGACGGCGGGAGACAGTTCGTCAGAAAGCCAGTAACATGATAAACCAACAGGACCTGGGAAAATAGCCCTACAGAGAGTAAGAATTAACAGTTCAAGGCCTGAGTTAAGTCTTGCTGCCATGGACTGGACCTGGTAGAGAACCCAAAGTGCCCAACAAGGAGTGCATAGAAAGAGATAAAGAGACAACAAAGCGTTTGTGAGAAGGTGCAATCTATGGGTTATAGGCCGGTCACTACATCGGCCATGCTTCTGGGTTAACGTGTGAAGAGACATGTCCGGCCGGAGGGTTAATGTGCATCTACTGCCACCTATTACACCAGCAGGTTAGTGTCCAAGGCCTCCTGTAAAGACTCTCTGAACAGAAGCATTCCCAGCTCTCCTAAGGAACCGCGGCATTGACCAAAGGGATAGTAAACAGGTAGTTGACATCTTAAAATTACAGATGAATACCACAGTTTAAAAACAAACCAAAACACAAACAAACCAAAAAAAGAGAAAACAAAAGAGCAGCAGGTGTTTTATTGCAGACATGCATGCACAAGCACGGTGAAAAGATCAGTAGATACTGTCATGCCCCCAGGATCCAGGACGTCCACTTAGACCTCACTCGAAAGTCAGGCATCCGATATTTGGTATAATCTCAGTCAGTTACTGGAGGTTTTAAATAAACAAACACCACCAAATGTCCACCCAAACATGGGTTTAGGGTAAAACTACCTGTCTGTATTGGCGTGGGTCCTGCAGCTTGTGCTGTTTGCCTGCTTTCTCCATGCTTCCTTGCCTACTTTTTGAAGCCATAGGGACCGGCATCCGGCTTGTCTGGGAGGCAGCGCTGGAGCCCTGTGGAAACGAGCGGAGGGGCAGAGAGGGGAGACAAAGGAGGAGGAGTGATCAGAACCTGTGTGCTTGAGGAGGAGACTGCACACCATGCGCCAAAAACAAAGCCACAGTACTACATGCAGGGAAAGTTCAGGAGCTTCACACCGCAGGTGTTAATTCCCAGAATCAAATGGAGAAAACTGCTCAGCTACTGATCAGCCTGGATTTCGTGTCAGTGACACTTGTCATTTCACACAGTGGATTATTTGGCCCAGCTCCCCGGCATTTGCCCATCACCAATCAGCAGCAAAGATTAAAAACAACGAAATAAAACCAAACAACCAAACCAATGGTCTATTAGCTGTTAGACACCTCGTGGGGAGCCCAAACAAGCCACCTGAAAGGAAGCAAACAAATCACAAGACCCTTGTGTTTAATGGTGATTATTGCAGATTTTAGAAAGCAGCTGGAGGTTTGATTTCTCGGACTAAGGTACCTTACGTGCAGTGGCTGGGATTGACGGAGGGGGCTCTACGCCAGCAAGGCTCTCATCCAGCACTACAAGCTCTCGGGATGGGGTCTCTGGTACTATCTGGGCAGAGAAGGGGACAGTGCTTCCCTCTGAGCTGAATGTGCTTTCAGGGATAGATTTTGGACTCATTTCACTGATGGTGTTTTCCAGCTGCTTTATGGTCTGCTCAAGGCTGTCTAGTGTTCGGTATGTGCTCTGGCGAATTTCATCTGTCCTAGACAGGGACACCGCAGCTCCCGGGGGTCCCTCGTGCTTCCCGGAAGGACTTTTGTCAGCATCCTCGCTCTGAGACCTGGTGATTTCAAATCTCTTTGCCTCCTTGTGCTGCTTCAGGGTCCCATCCTCCTCCTCCTCTTCATAGACCACAACCTGCAAGGTCTTCTTGCCAGTCTTGGTTCCTGTCCGTATCGCCTGTGTTAGAGCAGCCAGCTGCTTTTTAGGGAATTTGAACTTAAACTTTTTCTTGGAATCCTGCCTGCTTCCGAACTGGTCGGCAGAGTCCGAGCTGGCTTCTGTACTTAGCCCATAGATCTGACGGTACTTGTTGAAATTTGTCTTTGTGCTTTCCTCCTCTCCAGAAGGTTTGGTTTCTGTGGAGTCGGAGGAAGACTGAAGGTTAAACATGTACTGCTCACCGAGACCAGGAGCCGCTGAGTACTCTGAGATGGCTTTTCTGTCATTAACTACTGGTGGCTCTTCCTTCTGGCTCTCAGAGGTTTCACGTGCTTCATTTTCTTCCTCCTCTTCCTCTTCTATCTTTTCATCTGTCATCATTTTCTCCAGCTCCTCATCGCACTCCTCAAAGATTGTGGAAAGCCTCTTGTACGCTGACCTAATATCCATCGGTTCATCAAAAATGATGATGACAGGTTTTTTGTCCAGACACACCACTGGCTCTTCACTGTCCGTGCTTTCCGGGGTACCCTTCTCCGACACCGCATCCTTCCTTGCATCAATGTTCACTGTCTGCACATCTCCCCCTTTCCTGCTGACTATGTCATGAACTTCCCCGCTCGACAGGACCTGGACGGCTGTTTTGGTAATCATGAAGGCGATGTTTTCTGTGGGTGGGGTGTCTTCACTTGGAGAGCTGGCCGGAGGAGAGTCTGCCTCTTCAGTGCTGCTCACACTGTTACTCCTGCACACTTTGGGTCTTAGCACAACCTGATTGTAGTTGACTGCAGAAGCTTCTTGCTCCTGCGAGGAAGGCTGAGGCCCTGGAGCTTCCTGCGTGTGCCTCATGAGAGGGGCAACGCTGCTGATGGGGATATACTTGCCCGTGCTCTGCAAGGCTTCACCCTGCGGCAGGTCCTGGTGAGCATCTTGTGAGAGTCTGTAGCTTGGCTTTTGTTTTCCAGTTTCAACAGCTGGGAAATGGGAGCCTAAAATATCTTGAGCCCCTCTTCGTTTGTCATCCTCTGGCAAGCTGATGCCAGACAGGCTTGTGTTCATGTTCTGAAGGCTTTTCTTAGAATAGTCTCTACTGTCTACAAACAAACCCTTGCTAAATGTAGGACTGTCATTCATTGAAAAGCCAATTTTACTGTCATCTGTGCTGGATGAATCAGAACCCAATTCTTCTTCAGTTTTCCCTTCCCTCTTCTCTTTAGGATGGTCACTATCTGTGGGAGATCCTGTTGTAGCCCCATACACCTAAGGGGGAAAGTCGGATTACTCAGTTATTCAGGGCTGTCACCTTTACAGGACTTTTTTCTTTTCCCCCAAAATTAATGACCGCATTCTCAGGGGAAGCGCAGACCTCATGAACTCACCACTGTGTGTACTGCTGCAGAGGCAGGGCTGAAGTTGTCATCCGATTCCTGCCTGTCTTTGGGGCAAAATTCCAGATTCTGGCAGAACAGCTTGTGAAGTTACTGCTCTGTGCTATGTGTGTGGCCAGCACGGGTTGTTACCTAGGGCTTCTGTTTTAAACAAGGCCTCCAGAATATGCGAAAACACCCTCATTACCTTATTTCCAGCACAGAGCTACCTTGACCTGTTCGCTTTCCAGCTAAAACCCCCCATACCCCTACTTTGTGTAAGACTGAAGTTGGAAAGATTCACAGCATCTGATTGAGTTCTGCTGGGACACATCAAAGGGAGGCTGATGTGGAAGGGCTGACAGGAGGGCCCTGCAGCTGGCTAGCTCAGCAGAGAGCCAGATGTAAGAATCTGGCTGGCCCTGAAAAGAAGCTGTGTACTGGCACAAGCTGATCGTCAAGTTCAACACTTTGCTGCTTCTAATGTTGCTCCCACCTGAGCAGCAGTGCTCTGTCACAGTTAACAAACAGCATCACAGTCTGTGTGTTTGCAGATCCTTGCTGCAGCTTTAAAGTACTCCTTCAAAATTACTAGTGGCACCCTCCAGCACCCGTGGAAATTCAGAATGAAACAAACATTGAGCTACATTCATTTATAGAAGCAACTCCAAACATCACACAGAGCAGTCATCCACTAGCTCAAAAGTAGTATATTCCCAAAATGATGTTCCCTGGAGATGATGTTTCATAATACCAGGCTTTTCTTTGGGCCTTGGCTTGTTAAGTCATCATCAGGATGAGGGAATGACCTGAAGAGACGCCATGCCTATGTATGTATGAGCAAGACAGAAAACTACAGTCAAAAGATGGCTCTCCGAGAAGGACATGAATCCAGCCTGGAGTGCACGAGGGCATAAGCCAAAAGTATTACTGTTGACATTGCTTGAGGCTAGAGGCTGACTTCTAACACAGAGATTATACTTATATGAGCAGTGAGACATGCAGAAGATCAGTCAGGAGAGTCGCTCTCCCAGCTGAGATGAATGAGTGACAGTACAGAAATCCACAGGTTGGCTGGTGCATGCACTCCCCACGCATACAAAGGTTCACAAAGCAGAGTTTCTATACCTCGTGTGGTATTTTCTTATATGACATCTGAGGATTTTACACAGGAAAACTTTACACACAATCAAAATGCAGGAGTGAGAAAGTCAGCAATAGACCAGAGTCACACTTCATCTCTACAAAGGCTTACACTACTAGTAACATGGCTGTGCAGCTGCTCCAGATACCTTGACATCCATCATATTTCTAAGGAGGAGCCATCACACAAACCAGCCGCAAGGAGTGAGGCATCAGTGGGCAGGCAGACGCTGCCTGCACTTCATGCTGAGGGCTGGGATCAGAGCAAAACACCAGGGCTTGTGATCACCTCAGGCCCAGACTTGCAAAGTGGTAAACAAACAACTCCCAGTCCTGCTACATGTCCAAGCTCCCAGAATTAGGCCAGGACATTTAATGACACTTGTTGCCTGTGGATATGCTCACTCAGTGACTGAGTTCCCATTGCTCTGTATCTTTTTTAGCCAGTTTTTTGTCCAAGCACCAGTGCCCCATCACGTAGGACCATTGTACGACATGGCTTATTTTAGCAACTGCTGCCATTCTACTAAAAAAATAAAAACAACAAAATCCATTTCCTGTATGAGTTTATCACGACCATAAGGCTCCATATTTAAAGGCAACAAACACTCAGTCATGTCAGATGACAAAAACAGATCCCATCATTAACCTTAGTTTCCTGTACTCCGTGTTATTCACAGAAATAGCAGTTTATGGCAATTACTTGGCAGCACCTTTCAAAGAAACATTTGTGCTGCAGGATGTGCAGTGTCCTGAGCAGTGACCCAGGTGTTTGGTGAAACAGTCTGATCTTCTCATTCTGACACCAGTGGTAATGAGGATGAATAGAGGTAGATATTCACACTTTTTCCCCCCCCTCCATAATGCTGTTTGTTAAACACTCCACAACAAAGGAATTTTTTCCCCTTTTACTCATACCCTTGAACTTGCACCCTCTCCCAGCCTGGCATTTACAGCTTTAGACCAAAGCTGCTGCTTGGGCAGCTCCAAGCCAAGTCCCTGTGTGCAATGCCCTGACCTGGCAGCAGTACCTTCTGGCAGAGAGATGGATTTGCATGCTAAAGATAGACCAGACATCACCATCTAGGTGTCACCTTGTGCCTTACAGCTGCAGTGCCCTGTGCAGATGCAGCTCACTGCGGTTAGGGCAGCTGGGGTTTTCTCTGCCTTGGAGACCTGGCAAAGCCATTTTCTCTCTCCCTGCCTCACCTTCTCTTAAACGAAACTGAAGTGCAATGTCTCGTACAAAATTCTTGGGAAGCTACTCATGATGCTACATCAGAGAAAGTGTTGCTGCTATTTCTGATCTGCAAACACACACAAAATGCCTACAAACTTAAAATGCTGTGCTTGCACGACCGCCTAAACACAGCAATGATTCGATTCATTATTCCTAAACTTTAAAAAAGAGGTCTGCAAAGGCAGAAACATCTGTCATTTTCTTCATCCTGCACACTGGCTGCCCACTAAGGTAAATCAATCGACTCAATTGGCAACTCCAGTCCAGACACAGCTGTGAAATTCACCCCAACTTGGCTCTAGCCCCAGACATGTGGCAACTCTTTAAGTCCCGTGACTGAAGAGTGAATATTAGGCATTAACCTTCAGAGTGAGGGCAAATTCAGCCCATTCACCTTGACTCTGTCTTCCAATAAACTGAACATGATTTCTCAATATCTAGTAACTATTTATGGGATCAACAAATTAAACAAAATAAAGCAGAAATTCTCTAAAGTGGCTCTTGAGACTGAGAGGAACCAGTAATTCTCCTCAAGACAAGAACATGCCTTAGGAGAGATGCTTCATCATCCATTGTCAGAACAGCACTGGAAGGATGTTCTCAGGAGTATGAGCATCTCTTTGGCAGAAACTGATGGATCCTCTTTTAATTGTGATTTCACAGCATCATATAACTTCATGCAACCATTGTACAATTGCTGATGAGACACATAATGCAGACCGATATAATGTTCCATAGGGGCATTTCTGAGCCATACTGAGATAAAAGGAAGAAAACCACTGGGCAGTGGTGGGTGGGGTTAGAGAGAACAGGACACAAGATATAAGATTAGTTTTGAAGAAAAGAAGGTTATGCCAAGACCGGGTGGCATATTTACAAATGCCACTTGTTACCTTCTTTTCCTTGTGATGCATTAAAGTCCCAGGCCTTATGTCTTTAACATGTGTATCATTTCTGGACTGTTCAGCATGACTGTTTGAGTTTACATCCATAAAAGAGCACTTCTGGAAAGCCTAGGAAATAAATACTGCAGGTTATCAGGAGACCAAGAGCTTTTTACACAGGAACCTCTGGAGATGACCAACTACAAAGATAGCATTTATTTTTTACATTCACAGCTCAATAATACTATCTACAAGCTCATGAAATAATAGAGATTTTAGAGTATCAGACTAAGAGAAACAGGGCATCCCTGCCAGTCTGCCAAGGTTGCACTTTAACTCGTCACATTTACCTCAACGCTCCCTGAAGGGAGATGAGCTTGATTTCTACTTTTACAGATGAAGGCATACGGAGGTGATACAAACTTATCCAAACTCTAGACTTGTGACAATACCTACTGCCTAGTAGCTGATAACCATAGAAGAGCTACATAACTCCACTTATCCTCACACAAACTGCCTTTGACCTGGACACATGTGGCTTTGCCACAGTCTTCAGTAACACGCCAGATGCTGACAGTCCCAGCATATGGGCTTGTGGACCATGGTATCCCAGGGCACAGCCTGGACTTTTCATCCCTTCATCTTGCTATCTTCTTTCCATTTCTTTTGGGTTTCTCTATCCAACTGGCTCCCATATCCAGAGAAGAAGAACTATCAGTGCCACCAGTGTGTAGTGCTGGCTGTAAGTGTGCACCACTGGCATTTCTGCAGGCCTGTACTGGCATAGTCTGCCTTTGGTCAGATGTTCAGGCAGGACACCTCTGCCAACCAGAGGATTGAGGGAGGAGTGCTTACAGGAGTCAAACACACTGTGACATGCAAGATGATTATATTCTTATACCATGTATTAGGGAAATTATTTAATTCCTGGCAACTCTCATTAAATTAATAGCTCTGATTACAGATTAGAATCAGGCCTGTTCTTTAAATATTATACTCATATATATTGCATATTTATGCAAAAACAGAAAAGCAACAAAATCCTGTGCAAAAATCAGGGCGTAGTTCCTTCTGCTTTTCCATTACATCCTATTTGTACGCACGTATAGACCAGAGTACCTAAGATGACAGGGAACTATTAGAAAAAGTACTCTCACTCCTCATAATACAAGATCATAGAATCATAGACTGGTTAGGGTTGGAAAGTACCTTAAGATCATCTAGTTCCAACCCCCCTGCCATAGGCAGGGACACCTCACCCTAGACCATACCTCTCAAGGCTCTGTCCAACTTGGCCTTGAACACTGCTGAGGATGGAGCATTTATGACTTCTTTGGGCAACCTGCTCCAGTGCCTCACCACTCTCACAGTAAGGTACAGACTTTCTGAAGCTTAGCCACGTGAGACCGGTGATGTGTTTCTGAGTTAGACATGCCAAAGGCATCCTTAAAGTCCTTTAGACTTTAAGTGACAAAGAATACACTATTTCCCTTGGTAATTTGTTTATTTATCACCTTTGCTCTGCAATATCTATAACAGTGTCCAAATGCAGTTTACACCACAGCAGCTGATTACTGATTATTATTATTGTTATGCCCTTTTCTGCCAGACTAAAAAGGTACTTCCCATGAAGGTACCTCCATATTTTATTCAAGTGTCTTCTGAACTTTCACATTCTTAATAGCCTTTTCAAATGGGAGACGTATGCACACTTAGTCATGGATGCAGCAGCCCAGTGCTGATCTCACTGATCCTGTACTCAGAGATAAAAACACTCCCTGTTCTCCCATCTAACCCAAAGCAGACACTAACTTGTTACTGCAACTCCTGTTTCTTTCCAAGACACGCGGTTGTGGTCTGGCCTGTATTTTGTTGTTCTGCGTGTGGACTTTGTATTTCAGTGAATGTATTATTACCATTAAGTGATTGCTATCATCTCCCTGCTCTCATACTTCACTAGTTTGAATTAAACTGATATAAACAGTAAGGATTTGAAGCTTATTTCCAGGCTGTTGATGAAAATACATAGTGACACTGGGCCTGTAGCTGATTCCTATGGGACCTGACTAAATACCTGCACCAAGGGCAGCATTTTCAGAGTCAGACAGCTCTCAATTGTCCTACGATAGGTTTTGGGTTATTTATACTCTGTGATGCCAGATTTTTATCAGAATGTTGTATGATACTTGATTAAATGAATGACTTACTTACAAAAAATGTTTATAGGGATACAATTCACTTTAAGCAGTCAAACCTGTTGCCTGATCAGAGAGTGTTGTTTGCTTTGAGAGATTTGTGTTTGATTACATTGTGTTTACGAGCATAACCATTCACACCTGTCCTTCAGTTCATCATTGATCGAATCCCATACCTGATTTTCCATTATCCTGCCTGTGACTGGTATCAGACTAAAGAGCCTCTTGCTCCTGGATCAAGTAGTTTGCCCTTTCTAAAAGATGGGTACTCCATCAACCTTCTAAAGTATACCTGCTATTTTGGTATTGGTTTAGAAAGAGCACTGCTTGTGTCCAAAAGTAGCGTAGCTCATTTCTTATTGAGCTACCTTAGCTCCGCTCAGCCCCTCCCTTCCAGACCTTAACCTCCACTTCATTGTCACCAGTTGCAAGGCAGCCGTGTTGCTTTCTAAGAGACAGGAGAGGATGAGGCAGTTTCACTATCCCCAGCTCTCCTGTTGCTCTAGCTATTAACATACAAATGGGGGCATAAGGGGCAAGTGCTGCTCTCGCTCCCTGCAAACCAGCTACTTGAAGGACCGATGGTTGAGAGCTGAGCAAAGGGGCACCCACCACATGTAACAGTTACTAGTGCTTAATATCCATGTCTCCTGTGCTGCACATGATCCCTCTGCAGCACCAAGCTCTCCTGTTGGCAGCTAGACTGCAGGAACCATCTCGTAATGTGACAATGCTCTGAAACACCCCAGCATCAGAAATTATAGCCAGTTAAGCTGATCCACATCTCCTTTCCTCATATGGGCAAGGAAGAGGGCAGAGGGTGCCCCTGGGAAGCCAGAGCTCTCTAATGGTAGGTAAAATAGTTGGCTTTTACTGCAGCATTGCCATCACTGAACTAAATCAGCCTATGCACTATCAAGTCAAGGACCAGCAAGAAAATATTACTTTTATGCCACTGGCAGAATAATGTACCAGTTACACAACAGTGAACAGCAAATGATTCATGTTCAAACACTTCAGAAAACACTGGACCATAGCACAGAACAAGTGAGCACAGCCCTCCAGGGGAAGACCCCATGTTCTCTGTTCCCACCAATGTTAACACAAATGATGGGCTCTCAACATCTGGCATAAAGCAAGAAATGCTAGGCCAGGGACAGCCACACCAGATGATAGATACACACGAGTATTTTAATGTCCCACTTATGTGTGTAAGATCCTGCAGTGACAGCCACTGCATTCTTGATCACTCTCTCAGCTCCAGACCTCTTAAACAAAATTTGGGGTTGCTTACAGAATGTGCACCTCCCACTGCAATAAAGTGGGATCATGTGAAACTGGCAGACCTAGTTTCCTTCATGTTCTGAGCTAGAAATTGTGCTGAGGCCTTGAAGTGGTATTAAGTACAAATGATTTCATGTCTTCCTGCCTCCATCACAGGAGCACTGGAAATAGATGATCCTTAATGTCCTTTCCAACCCAAACCATTCTATGATTCTCCGTGCAGCCCAGAAGGCATACCTGTAATTCTGCCATTATTTTATCTCCTTCTTCTTCCTCTTCATCTTTTGCAGCTGATGCTACAGCATGCCCTGTGCTCCGAGATAATGCCTGATCCTCTTTGGGAGCTTTGGGTTGTGCTATTTGCCCAATGTCTTCACTGCATTCCTACAAGGGGATGAGAAAGCACAGACAGACGACAGGCCTGAGTACTCCTGATGCAAGCAAATGCAGGAAAATTCAACACTACTGCAGTTCACCCATTGCAAGGTCCCTCTTCCTTTTTAAGAAGACTGCTACTTCATCAGTTCAAAAGCAACCAGTATTGCTGATGGGATAGGATGTTCACAGATTAAAAGGCTTCCTAATCTGGACTTCCCTCTACTTCGTTCAGAGAACAGAACAGATGGGGAAAGGAAGCCCACAGAAACTAATTCGCAGCATTTCTGTTAAAACACTCTCAAATCTGAGCTGATTATCCTCATCTGTATAAGGCATGCTTTTTTTTGTTTTTAATCTTCTTACCACTCGAAATGAAAGCAGCCTGTGGGTTGCCTTCTACACTGCTAGGAGATACGAGCAGCAAGACTCCTGTAAAAAGAACTGATCAAACCTTACTTCTTCATTTGGCCTAACAGCAGTTTTTCCTGGTAAGCAGTTTCAGTATCTCTCCAGGATGTAAGCTCTGTCTCAACTTATTCTGTGGTTTGCAGACACAGCCCAAGCCTGGGAATGTGTCTCTGTGCCAGCCACTCAACAGTGTGACTGCCTAGAGTCTGAATCATCAAACCTTGCCAGCAGCAGCTTCTTTTCTGGGTGTGCAGATGACCTCTCCTGATCTCGTTGTGGTTAGTCCTGACCCTGGCAGGTAACTGCGCCGTGGAGGTGGAGGAGGTGGAGACTTGGTCAGCCGGTCGTTATCCTGCTCTCCATCGGGAACTTCTTCTGCAAGTAAACAGCAGCACAAAGTGACCACAGGTGAAGGAGGGGGGGTAAGTATTTGCATCCCTGCCTCAATTGGAAAGGACAAAAATGTCTTAAAGGGTCCAGATTCTGAATATATATGAACAGAAACACATTTTGGCCTCAAGTGGAACTGCCTCAAGTGAAGGTGAACAGTGCTGCACTTGTACAAAGGAACTGGGGTCACTTCACCCAGAAAACTTCAGCAAAACTGTCTTCCATACCCCTGTGGCTCGGTTTCAGCCCTCGGTGTAAAAGTGTGATAGTTGAGCACACATTTATAAATCAATCCCTTGCAAAGAAGTACGTAAAGTACAGGTCCAGCTGGGTACTTGGTTACAAACAGTGCTCCACAGTCTCCTTTGAAAGCAGGGCAACAAACCTAGACACCAAATGTGGAGGCTGCTCATTGCTGTCAGCAATTCTGAAGCACCCAGCACGCACTTCTGCTCTGCCTGGGAGGTGCTGCCAGCAAATTGCTAAGTAAGGAGCTGAGGAGTTTTGTCCATCCTATAGCTGGACAGAACTAGCGAAGTTCAGACAAAGGCTGAAAGGGAAAATGTGAACACTGCTATAGGGATGCCACCTCTTGCCCTGGAGCAGGACAGGGGAACACCAGGGGCAACTGCACTTTCTCCTCTCCTAAGACAGCATTTATTTTCACTTTACTTACTACTAACTATTCCAGGAATGCACAGTTTTGCCTTTGAATTACAACATAAGAGGCCTGCATATATGTTGCTAGCCTGTGAAGATTCAAATACCAAATACAACAGCTGAGCAGAACCAGCCTTTGCTTTCTGACTCAGACTCTTCCCAGGGAAGGCCAGTTTCTCAAACTCTCACCTCCCTGCACACGATGCTTCCCATCCAGCTGCCACTTCCTCTTCCCAATGTCACTGGCTGGCATTTTTACCAGGAGCAGCATTACCCTGCTCATGACCTGTCCTTTTGTACTTCTGGTCACAGGCAACACATCACACATCGCACATGGCAACAGCCACCGTTTTCACACTGCTGTTTACAATGTTTGTTTTCAAGAGCAAGAGAACGACCTTTCTGCAGCTACTCAGTGTTATATAAACAGCTGGAACGAATATAATCCAGAACAATAAAACCTCCTGCTTTTGTGATTACCCAGCTGTTCAGGGCTGAGTGTTCCCTCTAGGCAAGTTATTGCATAACTATTCACTCCTGGGGCTGTCAGGTTTCTTCAATATGCTGGCTGACCCCTGGGGCTGGATGGAGCCCTTGTCCGACTCAGCTTCATCTTTGCTCCCTTCTTAGCTCAAATGTTCTTTGAAGCTGCTTAAGCTTAAAGAAATGCTCTGCTGTATTATCTCCTTCTTTGGTTATCTGGCACTCACTTGCAGGACTGCAAGATGAGTGAAATTCCAGGTGCACTTTACATTAGGCCACTTTGGTCAATTCACACCACTCCATTTTTTGTAGCATCAGATACACTTCTACCAGCCCAAGGCAATTATCTGCTGCTGTAAAATCAGACTAAATCTCTAAGGTGGTGTTTAGCAGACTATGATGTAGGGCCTGTTCAAATTCCTACTCATTTGAATGGGTTCAACTTATTTAGTTTTTCTCACACTGAGAGCAAGTCTGTATGAGAGACATGGAGGTCACAAAGAGAGAATGATTCCTGACATCTCTTTAACATCTGAGACATTCATCCATGTCCATCTTCAAAAGGGGAAACAAAACGGAGAAACACGGGCAACAGAAATTTTCAGTGAGTGCGGCAGGAACACAGGGTATCAAAGGCTAATCCCCCTCACATCCTCTTGCTGGAGTCATTAAGGAGAGGTTGTGATGGAGTTTGCTCACAGACCACACAATGACACTGGGCAAGGCAAAATTTCAAAGCTGGATTTCTGTTTTCTTTACTAAATGATTAGATTTCCCCAGTCTGAATGGGAAGGAAACAAAAGCCAAAAAACTTGGGAGAAAAAAACTTTAGGAAAAAACCTGATTCGAATCCATTTTTTCTTATGGTTGGGTACTTGTAGCATATTTAAAGAGGGAGAAGTAAATGGACATGTACAACTTGCTGAGTCCAAGACTACCCAAGAACAAAAACGTTACTTCATGGAACCTTCTTTGGTGCCAAAGGGCTAAGCACTTCTGTGAACGAAATGGGAGTTGTTCATTGCCAGCTGTTCCACTGAACCAAAGCATTCTTCAACACTGAGCTGAAGCATTCTTCAACAGTCACAGACAGACTGGAATTAATTTCTCCCACTGTACAAATTTCTACTTGCACCAAAAGAATCTATCACGTCTTAAAAAGATCTCAAAATAATAATGCCTGCCTTGAGGCAGCTTTTGTAGTCAGAGAAGCAAACTGTCTTTAATGGAAGTTACTGATCACTCAGCACGTGCAAAAATCAGCGCATTCTGACATATGAAGGCACAAAGACAGATGAAGGAGCCCAGTTTCTAATGTGCATGCTAGAGAGAGTCCCCATATTTTTCATTGAGTAACCCTGATAAAAAAGGTGAGTTGAAGTAAAGACATTAAATAAGTATTTACAGATCATCTGCAAAATTGCACAAAGTGTGTAATTTTACATTGTTTCATTCTTTGCAGGGGAAAAAAGCCAAAGTTTCTTAACTGGGTTCTGTTTTGAGAATGGCTGAGACAACATTCTGGCAATGTGATCTACCTGGGCTCTGCAGTGAAGGCAACAGAGGACTTGCTTTGCTAATTTATGGCCAAAATGTCTTACGCACTGTGTGAGTATGTAGGTGGTCTCTCTTTCCTTATGTTGCTCAGTCTTCTAGTCTACAGCACACTACTATTGCAAATTTATCTTGAACCATAGAAGAGTTGGGTGGCATGTGAGAAATCTAGTTAGATATTAAAGTTTTGCTGTTCCCTTATTTATGTTACTATTACAGGGTCCATTATGCACAACAGAAGGCGAATGTCTCAATCTCATCAGATTTCTCCTTAAATCTGCTGGGCTACACACTGTGCAACATTGTATTCTAGAAGTGGATTAGTTAACTGCACCACACCAGTTAGTTACCAAACTTCTCTGTTACTGTGCTCTGCACTTCTTAAGATGCTACAGCTCGCTGCACCCATGTGGTATGCATTTTCAGTCACTTTTTATGCCACACACACATTACGGAAGACAAATGTGTTGATTGATAGGCAGTAACCTGACTGAACACTGCCAGAACTCTAAAATTATTTCATGAGGCTCAATAGAGATTTATTTTTAATCAGTTTGTTGTGAAACATCCAAGGGCCACAACTTGCCAATGTCAAAGATGGGCCCAGACCAGAACGCTGGATCTGGAAAAAACCCTCTGAATCCTACATGAGTTTCTGTACACAAACCCCAGGGCATTGTTTTTCAGCTATTTACAACTTTGGCATGCCAACGCCTTGGCTGCAGCATGCAGCCCTGGTCTCCACAGCTCCAGAAGGACACAGGGGAGTTAGACAAGGGCAACTGAAACTAGCCAAGGAGGGGAGCAGCTGGCATAGATGTAGGGACCAGAAAGGCTGCAAGTTGGAAGCTCGGAGCCTGTGGGGCAGGCTGAGACCTCCAGGATATGATCAAGGTTATTCACTGCCTTCATGATTTTCTAAAGGGAATGCAAAGCTGTTGTTTGCCAAATTGCAGAGTATTAGAACTCTGGGGAGGTTCAATGAAGCTGGTATGAGATCAGTTTAAAATAGATGGAAGAAAGCTCCTACACAAGATGGGGAGCTTGTTGCCACAGCAGTGGGGTTGCAAATGGTTTAAGCAGGTATAGAGGAATAAAGGAATAAAAGGTCCATAACAGATATGAAAAGGAGGAAGTTGGGATATTCCCCTTAATACCAACTGGGAATGCTGGGGAAGTACCCGCAGACTGCAGAAGGTGGCAGTCCTGGTTGCAATTGCTAACTTCTATTGCTGTTCTACCCACACAATGCAAGTTAGTCTTTCCTTTTTAAGGAAATTCTTACGTATTCAGAGATACCTTTTCAATTTCTCAGCCTTTACTTCCTCATGCTAAACAAAACTAGTTCTTTCTTTTTTGTTCCCCAGAGATGATGTTTTTTTAGAGCTCTGGTCATAATCGCTGTCCTCTTGACTCCCTCCCATTTGTTCAGTCTTCCTTGAAGTCCAAAACACTGAGTCTGGGAATTTCAATGGAAGAGCTCACCACTTCTGAGCAGATCCATGTGTCTTGTAGATATTCCTGTTCATTTCATTATGTTTGCTTGGGTTTTACTACAGGGTCACAGCCTGACTCACATTCAACTTGAAACTCAGTGTATCTGTGAAGAGCCAAAATGCTTACTGTGAATGTTGCTCTTGTTCATTCCTACATACCTATCCACTTCCTCAAGAGAACTTTGCTATGTAGCCTCACAGGTCATTTTCAGACCTCTCAGGAACTCACTCAAAACATTGGTTTTATTTACAGTTTAAGACTATGAAGTTAGCAAGGATCATTAAGTTCAAATAGTCTGATTTTCCACTTAATGTAGGTTCAAAGACTTCTAGAAGTAGGTCTTGATTCATGCACATAGCTTGTGCCTGAGCAGCCCTTCAGAAAGAAACACAGTATTGCTTAAAGATCTGAAGTGGCAGAGAATCCCGTATGTTCATAATTAAACTTTTGTGATTAGTTACTCTGAATGTTAAAATTTGACAGCTGACTTTTAATGTGGCTTTTTCTAGCTTCAGCTTTCAGTTGCTGGAACATCTTCTGCAAAGTTAAAAGGCCTCCTTACCCTCAGAAACCTCAGGCATGTCTTGATCTTCTTTTGATAACAAATCTGTCTATAAAAAGAGTTTTTTAGGTTCTGATGGTGCAATCATCTGTGCTCGATCTTTTTGTGGTTCTTTCCAGAGCTCTCTGTAATGCTAAACTTTTAAGTGCATAACTGAACACAGTACATTAGATACAGTATAGTATCTCTGTCAAAAGCAAAGTGTACTCTTACTCTCCTGCTAATGAGGAGTCTTTATCTCCAGAGGACAAATTCTCTCAGTTGCAATATAGAGGAATCTGTATTCAGCTGGTTACCCACACTGGCACTGGCAAAATCACTGCATCCTGTGCATAAGACTGTATTATTCCTCAGAAACATCCTCACAGCTATGATCAAGAACACAGAAATCTGTAAACTGAAACCATTCTAGAAAGCAGGAAAAATATAACATCTTTCCAGACATGCAGTTCTTTAGCATCATTTATTCTAGCAAACCTTACCTGAGACATCTAGCTTTTCCAATGCATCCCCTTTTGGCAGGGCTGCTGGCTGTGGAGGCATCTCCAAGTTAGGAATTGACTTCATTATATTGGCTTGGGCCTCTTCCAAGAGCTTTTCAAATTCCTTTCCATTATAATGATCGAGGTTTTGTCTTTTCTCTTCCCATTTCTTTTCAGCTTTCTAGACAAAAAGTAGTAAAACATCTCTTTATTTCTCTGATTCCCGTTGTGACCACTTATTTTAGAAAGAAATAAAGAATCCATATGGAAACATTCTAGGTAAATATGGATAGATTCTTACAGCTATAGTCAGCAACTAGAGGAATTAACACTAATTGTACAGTGGTTCTGACTTCCGTTATGCTAGCGACGGCACAAACACATGACTGACAGTGGCCACTGCTCACTAAAGGAACAAAGGCAAAATTTAAATCTGAGTCACTCTCTTACTGTATCACTCTGGTGATTAAAGTGCATGTCTGTAATAGGACATGATAGTTCATTTGTGGGTTTTCTCAGTACCTCTGTGTGTGAAACCACTGGAACTTCACACTCTTTCATTTTAACCTCTCAGTAATGAGGGGTATGAAGATTTAAAGAATGAATGAAATCCACGGATGCAAGTGTTGCCAGAAATAAGGTATTCTAAAAAAGATTTTTATTTTCTAATTTTTTTATAAAGGTTAGTTAAAAAACACTGTTACTCATTTTGATTGCATGTTATTATCCTGTTGCATTTAAGATCAGAGGGTATCTTCAGAAATGCACGGTGGAGTCAGGGGTTAAGCATTTAGGTCCCCAGAAAGCATTTTAAAAATCCCACCTGCAGTCTCACGAATGAGACTGGGAGCTCAGACCCAAAGAGAGGACAACTGTTTGAGTGGAATGCACCATACCTCAATTGACACAGCTCGGTTTCTGGTACTTGCATTGTGAATTTCCTCAATGAAAAGACTTTGCATGGTGGTGCCATTGACAGAGACCTGTGGTGCTGGCGTGGTTGGTGTGGGCTGGGATCCTGTTGCAGGCTCTTGCAGGGGAGCTGGGGGGGTGGCTGAGGGGTGGCCATCAGCTGGCACACCTTCGCTGTGGCTGGCTACAGTGGGTGAACCCTGGGCATGGTTGACCAGTGCTGAGGAGTGCTGAGACTGATGGATGACAACAGGCGAGCTCTGCACATGATGGACTGTCATTGCTGAGAAGGGGATGACTTCTGACTTGATCGATGACACCTGGGACTCTGATGTGAGGTTTTGCTGTGCATGTCCCTGGGCATGCTTGAAATCCTCCTGGTTTTTCAGAGTCTCAGCTGCAGTGGTCTTTTCCATAGTAGAGTATTGCACAGCTTGGGATGGATCCACACCCCGCAGCAGTCCTTCTGTAACATGTCTGCCCAGCCAAATTGAACACAACAGCACGACACATGGTTAGCAGATAGGCAAGTCATGAGCAATAATTAACAATAAGCTTTTGCAAGGGAAAAACACCCATATCAAAAATATCCAAATGGTGGGTTTTCTTCCTGATCCTCTCGGTTGTGCGATTCTACAGCTTTCTCTCAGTCAGGGACTCAGAGTTTTAAAGAGGCCACTCTAATTAGGATGTTTGTGCCTTTTGAAATGTTTACAAGCCTTCATGGATGTACTAGCACGTTTTGACCAAACCATGAATTACAGTGGGTTATTTTAGAGGGATAATTGAAGTCAGGTGACTTAAAGTTTATATGCTGCATATAGCTAACAACATGCTCCTGGACCATTAGCACAGAAAGTAGAACATGAGGTAGCAGTCTGCTAAATGCCAAAGCAAAGCCTTCAAATGATACCTCATGAAGGTCTTGTCTGTCAAGAGTTTTTGGTAGGATGAGCTGAGGTTGTAGTCAACTATTTCTGGCAGCTAGCTGTGAAATGACTGAGCTTCAGATCATAGCTAGCCAACAGATGCCATCAGTTTTTCCATTACTGAAACAGACTTTATGAGGCTTAAGACATAATTTCACTGCAAAAAAAAAATTACTTTTGGTAAAGCTTTCACATGCATAACTTACTGCATTGTTTTCTTTTTTCCAAACAGGGTGAGACAGGAAATAACTGCAGTAATTTTTAAGAAAAGGAAACTAATATGAAAGGATATAGATGTTTATCTACACAGAAAAATAAATGATGGCTCTTGTAAGACCTGTTACATAAACCATTTTATCCATCTGCCAGTACTGGCAAATCCATTTTACATATGCTCCAGGATATATGGAAACAATGACAATCCCACATTCCTTAGAATAATGCTTTTGAGTTACATTTTCTTGTAATTGAAGTAAAATTGCGACCATCACCACAGACAGTTTGGCTTGATCCACTGGTTTCGAGTACTAAATTAATCCAATGCCTATCGCTTCATACAAATCAGCAGTCATTTGTTGCTCATATATTCCGACAAACATAGCTAAACACTGGCTTTACTGGTCACAAATGTTATCTAATATTTTGACTTTGATGCATACCTTGCAAAGAACAGAATAAAGAATTTGCATGAATTCAAAAGCATATTGAAAACTATTTATTTCTTTCAGAAGGTTTAGGATACCTTTATCCCCGTAGAATCTTTTCCTGTTTTGTTTCTTACATTTTTGGGGATGCATGTTTCAGTCTCAGGGAATATCTATGTTAATTTCGATTGCAGTGACAGCCTACAGTTAATTAGCTCACACAGGGGACTGATGCCACTCTGCAAGCTTTCCCATCCAGGTACTTCGCAAATCTGGAAGTCCTGAGTTCAGAGGGAGCTAGTTATGACTGAAAATCATAAGATCTTGATGACTGGGCCTCTTGGTCAGAACAGAACCACTGCACGGAGCACAAGAAAGACTAGTTTGATTTCCCTTGAGGGGGTTCTAGAAAGAGTCTATGAAATACGACAAGGAAATTGCCTGATAAGAGGGGGAGAACCCAAGCCCAGAATCTGTTTTAGCACTGCTTGAGGAAATCCTTTAGCTTTGAGGAAGGAAAAAGCCAAAACAAAAATCCCATCTCACCTCCTGAGCATGGTGAGGATATCGGTCATGCTGCGCACACGTTTCAGCAAGCTGTCAAGCTTGTGTGGTTCTTCCTTTAGGAACCTCACGGCTTCTACCTCAATCCGGAGGATTGCGCGCATTTTATTCTGCAATGTTGGGAACTCTCCTGCAAAGATAACACCTGTGAAGCTCAAGAGGAAATGATAAAAGCCCTGGGACAAATACATGATGGGGTAAATGTCAAATAGTTGAATGCCTTCCTCTCTACAGGGGCCACACAACAAGCTCCTTAATTCCCACTTTGTATCTTTCTGGAAGTGAGTTAATGCTCCCAGATCAAAGGCAAAAAAACTGTTCTCAGCCACTGTGGTTAAAAGAAAAGAACCAAAAGTAAAAAGGAGAAGTACATACCTTTCAGGGTGGCAACAGCTTCTCCCACTTGACGCAAAAGAAAGGCTCCATCTTCAACATCTTTCAGTGTAACTGCCTTGCTGGAAGCACTGGAGTCCTTCTTCAGGTCCTCAACAAATGCCTCCAGCTCACTGGCAAAACAAAAAAAGTGGACATGAAATGCAAGCAGGGTTTTCACATTACAGTCAAATATATGTAAATGAATGAACTAAACTAATCCAGAAACCTCAACTATGGCATCTTTAAATCTGACACCACAGGCTGAAAAAACAGCAGGGTACCAAGAGGGGAAATAAAGATGTTGGACACTCACAGAATAGGAACAAGCTGACTGATTGATTTCTCTGATAGGCTGAAGATGTGCAGTGCATATTGACCTTAAGGGAGCTGTGCTATAAAGGGCAGGGGGTGTGGTGAAACACATCTAGCAGCCAGACCTCTGGGGATGCAAATCCTGGAAGGGTACAGACACACTCTACCACTACCATCCAGTACCGGTTTGCACCTGGCATTTTCTCATTGCTGTTGACATGCAAGGGAATGCCCAACAGAAGTAAGAACCCCAAACCTGGCACTAATGGCCCCTTGACACAACCTTGTTTATCTGCAGGGTCCTCTTAGACAGGATACAGGGTCCTGTTACCAAGAACAGGCAGACTGAAACAGCAATTGTACGTTGTGTGCAGTTCTCACTCAGCATTTGAATTTAAGAATTAATCACTTCAAACATCTTTTTCCAACCAGTGCTGTCCCATCCTTCCTCCAACTTCATCTGGTGCTTCCTCATCACCTTTCCCAATATTTTTTCCATGCTTCCATATTTATGTAAATTTTCACAATCCTTCAGAAACATAAACTTTATTTTTGTTTAGGGGAGCCACTTTTTTTCCATTTAAAGTTCAGACACATTGCTTTAGCTGGAGTTCCCACACAGAAACTTAAAAATTTCTAAAAAAACTCCTGAAATGCATTATGTGCAACTATATAAACATCCATGCAAATACCTTAAAAGGATCATAGATTCATAGAATGGTTTGGGTTGGAAGGGACCTTCACTCAAGTTCCAACCCCCCTGCCATGGGCAGGCACACCTTCCACTAGAGAGGGAAGCTGAGGGAGTCAGCATTTCCACTAGCATACTTGCCGTACTAGCATACTTGCAGCACAAGCATACTTGCAGGAAACAATCCAATGGACCACACGATGGCAGCAAGGGAACGTTTCTCAGGGTATTTTTTCTAGTGGAAGAAGCTGCGATGATGCAGATTGCTGTCTCTGTGTTTGCCTTTGCTATACAGGCGTAGACACTCCAGGAAACCAAAAAGATAAGGGCAGAAGCTTAAATTTGCTCATGGATGGAAGGAAGAAAAAGGAACACACACAGAACAATGTTACGATGTTTTAGTAGGTTTCTGATTGTTGGATATATAGAGATAAAGGGAAGACTTTCAGGTAGCTGACAAGGGCTTTCTTTCCCCTTTGTTATTTGAACAGAAACAGAAAGGTCATCATAAAGCCCCTTGAATTCCATACAGTGATACTATCAAACAAGACAACTGATACTGAAATTACTCAGGGGATAACATATTACACCGCCTCCTGTGGTTAACTGCAAGGAAAAAGAAACTTCAGCCTTCAGAAGCTGAAGCAGCAGTCTCCAGCAATTCTTTTCCATCACTGGGGAAGCAATTTGGCTTTATAGATTGGACTAAGCAAACCCAATTAACAAGAAACTCACATTAATGCAGTTTCAGAAGGCTAATACAAGATGAATGATATTTCTGCATCTGTGTTATACCCAGCAGAGCCAAGGCAAACTCTTATGCTGTGATCTTTCTTTAGGCAAAAAAGCATCAGAGGATCTGTCTCAGATTGCAGTATCAGTAGAACAGGTTATAAAACAAACTGACAAAATTAATAGTAACAAATCACCAAGGCCAGATGGTATGTGCCCTGGAGTTCAATAGTAGCTCGAGGGTGAAACATTTGAACTATTAATATTAAGCATCTAAATTCTTGATTAAAATTGCTTTGGCATCGGAATAGTGGAAAGTGTCAGGGATGATACAAATACATTTTTAAAAGGAGATGGGACTATCCAGGGAACTGTACCCTGGTGAGACTGACATCTAGACTGGTGTAATTGATAGATACCAAATAAAGAATAAACAGGAAAGAATTAGTGGCCCAATGGATAAATATGTTGTGTTCTGGAGTAATTAATGTGATTTGTGTAAAGCAAAAGTAAGTCTCACAAATCCACAAGGAAACAAGAGCATAGGGACAAGCTATAGCCCCAAAGGCTTTCAGCAAGGTATCTGAGCAAAAGCTTTCAAGAAAACAAAGTTGCCATGGGACAAGATAAAAATTCTCTCACGGATGAAATACTGGAAGTAAAGGGAAGGGATCAGTGAACAGCTTACTCAGTGAATGTAGTTTGCTGGTGAGTTCCATAGGGATTTGTCCTATGGATGGTGCTTTTCAACATATTATAAATTATTTAGAAAAAAAGATGAATAGTATAGTAAAAAAATCTCAAAAGAGTATTACATTATTCAGTGGAATAAAAATGCAAGGTGACTGCAGAAGGCTGCAGATGGACCATCGGATAGTAATTGACCAGGAAAAAGCCAAAGATTAAATTAACTCTTAAGAAAAGTAAAGTAATGCTCATTAGGAGAAATAAAACCAAACCCAGCCCCACATAAAACCAACAAGCTCCCCAAATCCTAAGTTATTATACACAGTAATGAACTTTGAACTAATAATCACCCTTTGTGAGTAAGATGTTGGATTTGTAATGGAAAGCTTATGTGGAACAGGACAGGGAGGCCATTGCATGAAGTCATGGTGTGTCCATGTCCAATATAGCTGTTGCAGGCTCTGCTCTCCCTATCCCCATCTTACAGACATGCCCTAGAGTTAGAAAGGGCAAAATTTATAGAAAGGCTTCTACAACAGGGAGTAACTAAGCAGGCTATGACTTTTTAGGCTGAAAAAGGCACGAGTGGGGGAAAAGAGAGTGGAAAAGGAGTGGGGGAGCTTCTATAACATCATGACCAGCATGGTGAGAGTGAATATTCTGCTGTGCCTGATTTAAGAGTTTGGGATTGATTGACAGATGAAAGATTCAAAAACAAACAAAAAGAGACTCTTTCTACCCAAGAAAAAGATTACTCTATAGAATTCATTCCGCCTAGACGCTGTAGACAACAAAGCTTACATAAATTTTTTAAAATGCATAAGTTCGTGGAAAGTAAACAATCCATGTAGAGGCTTTGTATATGAAGATATCGTCTCTCACTTGGAAAATCCCTGAGCTGCAAGTCATTAAAAGCAAGCAGATGCACTCTGAGCCATGTTCTTACATCTTTTCCCAAGTATCTGCTAGTAGCGGCTCTCCAGCACACTAAGTAGGGGTTTGCTTTTACTGAGGTATTATTTTACAGTTACTCTTATTAAAAAGTCTGATACTTTTCCTAACAAAATATAAACTGTAACTTCGTATGGAACATATGCAATTAGACAGATTGGCTGTGGCTATAATTTAAATTGCTGTGCTTATAAACCCCCCTCTACTAAAGTGCTTACAATAACCTACAATCTATAGTCATACCTGCTCATCGCAACATAAATACTTCATTAGCCAATGTGTTGTATCATCATCTGTCCTTGGTCAGGTAGATTTTAAGGCTAGCATCTACGACACCAAAAGCATTATATGACATCTCTAATGTTGAATCGAACTACTAAATGGAGAAAAACTACCCGGTTTATTTCACGGTTACAAGAATGCATAAGCACTATGTGTAACTACGTTACCTAGATTTCATTAGGTATCTCTGAACTGTAATCCTGCTACAGCTGTGACACACATGGACACACTTCTGTAGACACTACCACAAATGGTTCTCCACAGAAAACTTGCTCTGAAATGTACACTGACACTTCTGCTGTTTACAACATGAAACCACCACTATTCTTATTTCTTTATTTCCCAGCCATAATCTTCAGAATAGCAGAAAGGAGAACTTTTAAAGATGAGATTTATCATTTCAGAGCAGTAAACACACTTTAGTAAGTACTGCAGAAATCCTTAGGCTGTCCTGTCTTGCATGAGGCCAGTCAACTGAAGCTGCATGATTTAGAAAAGGTCAAGAGAGCAACAGTTGAAATTCTAAGCAATGGTCCATTTTTTGCCCTGTTGCTTTGCATTTGTTTATATATCTGCACTGGGATCAGCTTAAATGAAAAGTGCCTATATAGAATGTTAATCTTTCTCAGTGACATTTGATGTTTAATTTTGTGGTGTATGCTGTTCATTATTAACAGCCATCAGCTGCTGAACTGATACTGTCAGTTGTTGTCAGATGTGACACTGGGCTCTGATCCTGCAAACGTGCAAATATATGACAAAGAAACCTTGTTGGACACCACTGATGATTTTTTTTTTTGTGTGATTTTATGTTTATTTCTAGCATGTGTCCAAAGGGTTGAACTAACATTTACAGCCCATGAATGATCTAAGGAAGATGTTTCCCTGTAACATTAACAAATGAAGCTACACAGAAGCACCAGAAACTCTGCAAACAGAAAAAATTCCAAACACTGATAAACCAGAACCATATTGCAATCAAAGTCATATCCTAAATGAACAGCTGTAACAACTATTGCCATGTGCACTTGACCTAACTCAGTATCCATTTTACGAGGGCAATGCTATAAACAGTCATCACACAAATTGTTCTTTCCACAGAGAACAAACAATCTAGAAGCTAAGCAATGAGGTACACAGGAATAACATGATGAACAGGAGGGTAATTACTAAAGACTATAACACAATGTTATTTAAGACTTCAAATTAGATGAGAGGATTATATACACTAGCACGGACTGTTACAGCACATTCAACTTCTCTTCACAGAAAACAGACTCCCTTAGTAACAGTCTACTTCGTCTTTACAGATGCATCATTTTTATTACAAATCTTATTAATCTGACAACACATTGATCAACAGGAAAGATTTACACTCCTTAGCTGTCAAGAACTGTACCCTTATCATTTCCAGTAAGAAACTGACTAGAAAGTTTCTCTCTATTATGGAGGAATTCTTCAGATGTGAACTACACTCAGTAATGAGAAATAATTAGTTATACAGCATCTTCCAAATGTAAGTGTTAGAACTAGTTAAATTGCTTATTGATTTCAGCTTCATCTTGCCTCCTGCTGACTCTGAACATGGACTAAACCAAACAACTGGATCCCATCAGGCTTGGCAGACCAAAATTTTTGGGGAAAACGTCTTACAAATGACATACACAGGAATCAAGAGCCTTTACAAAACAACAAATAAAAGTATTTTTATCTAAAATTAAGTGTATGGAAATCCCAGTAAGTAAATTTTAGATGGAGACTGGCACTGCTGACTGCAACTAAACTTAAATCCCCTATTTATGAGCTTCCCCTACCTCTTCTTTGTAACAGTCAAAGTACTTACTATTGAAACCTGATTTTCATACTTAAAGCCAAACTCATTACCTTCTTTTGCAGCCATTTGTTCTTGAGGAAATTCCTCCCTCCTTCCCTAAAGCATAATATACATAAAGCTGAAGGTGAGAGCTAGAGCAGGGGATTTCAGAAGACAGAGGCAGTCATGGTCCTTATACCCCCCTTTATAGGAGACTTCTGAGGAGGTTTCAACAGGTAGGACTTACCTAGTGGCTGTGTTAAGGACTCCCAGGCAGGACCAGCGATTGTACAACACAGACCAAGTTTTACAGTCAACATGAGTGCAAGGAAACACATCTAAAAACTGTGTATGTGGGTGCAGTTTCAGTGAAGACAGTGGTGAAAGTTACTACTTTATGGAAAAACAGAGCCAGGCAAAAGCAACAAATTGTAAGAGTTTTCTCAACCCACCATAACTTCTTTACTATCTTTTCTTCCTCGTTGAGGTATTTCTGTCTTTCTTGTTCCACCAGGTTGCGCTGTCGCTGCACAGGATCTTCAAGCCTCTTCACAGTTTCAATCATTTTGCCATTGATTTCCATCTCTGCTTTCTTCACCATTGCCCTCAGCATCTCCTGGTTCTGCAGCTGTTGCACAAAAGAAATCAACTTCAATTTTTCCTGCTTGACTGACATCCCTGGCAACAGAATACACTGCAGATGTGGAAATAGTTTGGGATAAACACAACCCTACTGTGTGAGAGAGAGTTTTTACCTTCTTATTTCCCTCTTTACTTACAAACATTATTCCATGGGGCAGTGTTGGAGGTGAGAAAAGCCTAAATCTGATTAACTTCTAATGTATATGTCTAACTTCTAATGTATATAACTAACTTCAAGTTGCAAACTGATCAACAAAAGATGATTGGATCAGTACACCAGCTTAGGTACAGAACTTCTGCAAGGTTTGTGAGCCCTTTAGTCTGCTTGGTCCAGCATGAATCAAGAATCAATCATGACTTACGAGAATGCCGGAAGCCTGACTTCCACTCTGTGTGTGTATCTCGTAAGCCTGTGCATCGCACTGCCCATACGTGCCTAGCGGATAATCCCACACATTAATTTCAAGGCTGGAACGTACTGCTGTTGTCAGAATGGAATTTTTCAGTCTCTCAAGTGGCAGAGGAAGGATTGTGCCATCCGGTGTAATTCAGTACAGACATACACCTCATCTGCAATACATAAAACCTCCTGCACCCACCAAAAAACCCTCTTCATAATACGGTCATTTTCCTGAGAACTGTAAAAGTCACACCTTCTTCCCTAACTTAGCCTTATATTAAGTACCTAAAGCATTGATTTTCTTACTGATATTAAGTTTGCAGAGGAAAACACAGCTAAAAAACAAACTAGACTGTATGCTTTTGTGGGTAGCCCTAGAGAAGCTGTACCCCCCACTCACACAAACCAAAGTGTGATAAGCAGGGCTCCATCTAGTCAGAGCTTTAGGATACAGGCAGCACAACTCTGTCAACCCAGCAGCCATCTCATGCTGTAAGTTTTTAAAAAACACCTGTGTCAACTGGGAGATGAAGTTCCAGTTCTAAAACCAGCAATTGAACTGTCAGCTGTCTTCTGAACATCCCGGCTTAACAGCCAAACTACATATAACAAGCAAAGTAAAACCACTGCCTAACAGGAAGAATCACTAAAATGGGTTACCTACATGACAGTATAATGCAAAGTGACTTCTTTTTAAGCTGATTTAAGAGAATTCATGGGATTCAGAGGAAAAAAAAAAGAAAAAAGAGAAAGAAAAAAAGAAAAAAGCCTTTGTCCAGGTCATTCTCTCCAATCAGCATGGGAATTGGAGGAACAAGCTCAACTCTCCCCTCCCAACAATTCAGTCCTTGTGTCTGAGTCTGCCTTCTCCAGCAACACACGTGCAATGAGAGGTAGAGTGACACTTCACTGAAGTGTAGGAGTGGGGCTGAGCTGCGACAAGCAGGAGGTGTTGGCTCAAAACTCTGCTGAAGATAAGTGTTAGCTGTTAGGGAAAAAAAAAATAAGCTGGAAAACATTTGAAACAGCACAGATTTATAAACACTGTCAGCTGCTTTATACCAGACTGGATTCTTTTGAAGACAGTGCATATGTGTATTTTTCCCCTCTATGGGATTAATGTTTGGATTTGATAAATTAAAACCTCTTACAGCAGGGCCAGCACAGCTGAGACACACATCTCTTTCACTGCGCCATATTTTCAAGAAGGAATTCATAAATGAATGAATGAATGAATGAATGAGTGAATGAGCATGTAACACTTCAGTCATACAGTTAGTTCACAGCTCTTTAAAAAGTGGGAAATTTGACACTGGGAAGTGACTTGGGATATGTGAAACAACTGATCTGAGGTCAGTGAGAAGGTCAGTGAGAAGGAGCCAGACTTAAGTCTCAGATGTCCAGAATGTTAGTCTTTATGTTCCTCAGCTAGTAACAGTGACACACAGTAATACCAAAATTAAGTATACGTGAGTATCTGAGGTTAGGCAATTGCAGGTACCATTCTTTTCACCCTATTATGAAGGTATATAGGGGATCCATATTTATTTACTGTAGTGACATCTACAGCTAAGGTGCTTGTCACTTCCATTTATGCAGTGCTTGAACAGTATTAAAACGTTTCAGTCACAAAAGTTCATCCATTTCTGAATACAAGGTTAGGGAATAAAAATAAAGCTCTGCAACATTTCAGAAAGCTTGTATGATGAGGACTCCCAAACCTCAATGTCTGGAGTGAGCTCTTGAAGTCTGGGAAATGACTCATCTTGGAATCACAGAGATGTTTTTGCCATTTCTATGAAAATTCATGCAACACTTGGCTAATTCTGGAAAACCTGGTTTTATTCATGCTTGGGGACCAGGGACAGAAGAAGATGAGAAGGAAGAAGTACAGATGGTTACAGAGACAGAAGAGAAGGAACCAGAGGAGTAATTGTGGGTTTAAGCAGGGCAGAGTCACCAGCCAAAGGACAACATAAAACCAGGGCAAACATAAGGCAGAAGCAGAGGGGAAGAGCTGGCTGAGGAATAAGAGGCAGTCTCTGGCCACATTAAACTCCACATTCTGGAACTGAACTTGATTCTTACCTATCTTCTGCCAGCAGGTACCAGATCTCACACCCACTGGCAAAGGGCGCACCCCATTTGGCCCTCAGACCACCTCTACTAGTCACTCTACCACCACAAGTGGAAGAAGTTTTACGGATCTGTCAAAGTTATTCTGGTTCTACAGAGTAGAACTTTTTGTACTGTAACTTTGCTTAAAAACAAACCAAATAAACAACCTTAGACCTTCATACTTGAAAAGAGACTTCGTTGAAACAGTCAAGTTCCAAAGTCAAGTGCCCAAAAGTAAGGAAAAGCAATACAGGCTTTCCTGTTACCACCAAATGGCAATTTCTGCTAATTAGAGTTAACTTGACTTGTAACTGCAAGCAGCAATCAAACAGAAAGAAATGTCACATGCTTATTTAGATTTCTAGCATCTTCCTCTACATTCATAACCCTTGGCTCTCACTCCCAGCCTCACCAATCCCTCCAGATGCCTACCTTGTCCCTCTTCTTTGTCTACTGCTTCAGCCATTATCTATTACTGCTCTCTCACAAGTACCCCAGCACTGCCTCTGGCACCCACTTCAAGAATAATCTGAACCAGTTTAGATGACTTTGAACCAGATATTATTTATGAGACCTGAAACTGGGAAATCAAATATTCGTTCACAGCCTCGCTTCTTATTAGGAGACAAGTATGACCTGTCCAGTGGGAGCAGGACCTGTCCTGCTGGGAGAGGCACCCACCTCCCCACACACTACAGCACACAGCCACAAACTGGGACTGACTGCCTGCAGCTCAAGATCTCTGTAGAATCTGTTTATCTAACTCCTAAGTTTGTTACCATACACAGATTAAATGAAGTCTCACCAATTCTATAATACAGCTCAAAACATATTTGAATTTCTAATTCAAAGTTACACCTGTGAAACCGAGTATCATATACCATTCATGACAGTACTGTTATTATATTTTCCATCCTTTTCATAGCACTCATTTCCCTGCAAATAATACATTAAGTGAAGAAAAGGCATGCATGTATACACATTCCAAATGCTGAACCTTAATCATGTCTAACTGCTTTCCCTTAAAATGTGTTCAATTAAGGAAAGGAAGGAATAAACAAAAATAGCATCCAACATACACATAAGCTAATAATCTATACCATAAACATGAGCTCTAAGCTTTGGTTCAAACCTGCCACTAAGTGTTCTCATTGTCTGGGAGTGCAGAATGAACAACCCCACTGAACTCCTCATGGACTCCTGTCTTACCAACAACAAATGCATTCGGGACATAGGCTGGGTAATAGCTTATCTCTGGCAATGAGAAAATCTCCATGGCACCATGAAACTAGTCTTTCTTGAGTATCTCTGAAAATGAGAGCACTTAAGGAACATGGTAGTGAAGTAGCCAGAAGCATATGTAACCTCTAGCAACAGCCACAATGCAAACGTCTTTAAGAATCCCTGGTGAAAATCCAACCACAGAATAAAACAGTCTTAACTGTTTGGTTGCATCTGGTAACATACACACCCAACTGGTATGTGAATCAATACATGTGAATCAATTGCTGCTGCATATAGTTCAAAACGGGGTTTTGCCAGAACAGACAAAGGCTACAGGAATGAACGGGTGTTTTCCACCCTGTGTTTCTCTGATTCTGTTAAGCAAATGAGTAAGAACTTAAAGTGGTAACATCAAGCGAAAATTGAACCACAGGGAGTATTAAATATAGTTTTATGTCCTGTCCTTGTTTCTTAGTTATCTTGCAAATTTTTTGCCTGTGCAATCATCTCTAAGTTCTTCGGAAGTGTTTCTTTTAGTCTGTCAGTGTATGAAAAATTCACACAAACAGGGACAAACTGACTGCCAACCCAGTAGAAACAGTGAAAGTGAAAAATATGAAGTAGTCGCACATAGTATGCAAACAACCCAGAAAAACAGAAAAATACTTTTCTCTTTTACTTCAAATTATTTTCCAAAAACACAGCACAAAATCTTTTCATTAGAAGTGTGATATCTCCTCACTCTTCAGTCTAAAATACCAGCTGTTTCACTTACTGCACTACAAACTGGGAGCTCTCTTCAAAATAATTCCACCATTTCAGGAAAGCCATGACAAAAACTCACTTTCAGGAGTGTAATTTATAGTAATATACTAAGGTTTCCCTTGAGCTACAGGTTCTTCCATCCAGCTCTCACAAATCTGCCCACTTCCTACTGGCATGATGCACCAAATTTGCTATCATTTCTGAAATAAGGGAAGCCAGCCAGAGTTAATTAACACACTCGGGATACGTCCTTTCTTCCTTCTCAGTACTTCCTTGGCAGCATTGATTTACGTAGACGGTACAAGTTTTTTCACTTGTCTGTGCTATAATGCTATATCTGATCAAAAGCAAGGTTACCAACCCAGGCAGGCCCTGGAGCCAAGTTGCAGCTGGGGAAATGCCACCTCCTTGGTGAGTGGGCCCTGTGAGTACAATGTGCACTGCCTCCAGCCCAGCACTGCGACCTCCATCCCACTTTAGGAAGCCACATGCTGTGGAAGCACAGCTGGTGGCCAGGTGTCTGAGATACCTCTGCATTTGGCACATGGGGTTACAGAAGGACAGAGGGGCTGCAGTGGTTTGCAGCACAAATGCATGAGAATATGCACTCACACATAAAGTGCCAGGGTAGAGATCCCAAACCAGAGTCTTGAAATTAGATGGGGACCATGATGGCTGGCACGTAGGCAGCACTGCTGAGAACAGCTTTTAAAAGATGCATTTGCTATAGGAACATACTCATTATAAGCTGAAAATGTAAACACATGGGTGTTGTATCACAGGCAGAGGTCACCTCGCTGACACAACTGTTTGCTCTAAATGCCTTTAGCCACCTCTTCGTTACCAGAAAACTGAAAGCAGGACCTTGTCCCAGCATCTTCAGTCTTGGCCACATTTTCCTTACTCTGATGTTTACCTCACCCTTCTGCTCCCTTGCCCTATAAGTGGCTCATAGTTTGATTTCCTTTAGTTAAAGAAGCGATGGCAAAATGTGTTCTGAATTCTGACGTGTATTATCATTATTCTGTTAGAAAACTAATCAGCAAATCAAAGGAGATTCACACAGTACCATTCCCATCTTCAAAACCACCTGGTTGTAATAGCAGTAGCAGCAGCCCTACAATACCAAACATGTGATGTCACTTTCCAGGCAAGAAATACTGGCAGAGTATTAGTTTCCCCTGCTGTTCACTTTGTCTTACAAGAAATTGCTTTACCTCCTTCTGCATCTTCTGAGCTATTCAATTTCCAATTAAGTTAAGGGCTGAAGACCTGTACAGCTGCAAATGCTTATTTTCACAGTGTCTAACATGAACAGCATATATTTACATTTGCAGCATGATGGTACATGTCAGCAGAACATTTTGGTTAACTCATCATTGTTCTTATTGTTTCTTGCAGATTTTGAAAGGTTGATGTGTATTAGGAAGATACTGGTAAAATCTGAATATAAGTAAGGCACAACCTTACTTATATTCAAATATATAAAACCTTTGCAGCAACTTTTGAAATATCTTTTATCCTTGCTGCTTAAGTTGGCTATTCTTCTGGGTTCTGTAAATACAGGACTCAAGCTCTGGCTTAATGCATATCTACTGATCCTTAGCTACATTTGGGTTTCCTGACATCAAAGCTGTTTATTCAGGAACTTTAAAACTGTCTCAATAGTAAACAGCATGGAGCAGGAACATGGCTCTTCCAACATGTTTATACAGCATATAACATAGCAGTGTCCAAACTGTAATCACAGACTTGCTATTATGGTAATATAAATACTGTTTAATGTCTAGAGTCATCAAGCAAAGCCAGAAAGGAAGATTTTTTTTTTTATCAATATCTGAGCAGCAGTAGCTAAACTGAACTAATTCTTATACTTTTAGGACTATGTAAGTGGTATACGCTATAGTAGAATACACTTTTGCGTCTGTAATACATGGGTCTCCTCTTTGCTTAGAATTCTGCTAGTGAGAATCACTCGTACATGCGGGGGAGCAGAGGAGAGGGAGAGAGAAGGAGGGAGGAAAAGGGCATTTGCTGACAATTACCCAGATAAGCATACCTGTAGCTGCTTCATCTGATGTAGCTGCAGCCGCAGATCCGACACGTTGCGTTTCATCCCATGAAGGCTGACTTGCATTGATGGGGCTCCAGCAGAGTGATGGATGACAGCAGATTCCAGAGTTGACAAGGCGTTCTTCCCACCAGGTATGTTAGCAGCACCTACAATAAGCAGCAGCACAAGTTGAGCTCACCAGCAGAGAGGGTGCAAACATGATCTGTCCTCTGCCTATTGAACTCACATGTATTTCACATAGATGGGCAAGAAAAGTAAATTATAGTTGCCAATGATCAGTACTAACAGGGGACTGGCACCTCCTTACCCATTATATTTTGAAGGAAAACTCTAAAATATCAGAGCAATTCTGTGCTGGAGCCTCAGCCATACCTGAGTACTGCATTACTACAGGACTGCTTCCTAACACATGTAGTGGAGATAGGATAATAAACTATAACTGCAGATTACAGAAAACAGCAGCAAATCAAACTGGTGCTGAAAGTAGCTTCAAGGTTGTCTTCTCAGGAGGCAGCCAAGACTGAGTTGATGCACATTCCCAGGAGTCCTGAACTGTGTATTTGTTGTTTAATTATCACTGACGAGAGATTCAGTCAAATTGCCAAGTGTGGGGAAAAGTTTTCTATAGAGAATCTTGCTTTGCTGCTTGAATTACAATTGTGTTACTTCTATCAGGTGTCTCTAACTGCTACTGTGTGAAACCAGAAGAGAAATGAAACAATGGTGTGGCAGAGAACTGTTCTCCAGCCGTGTTGCCTCCACCTATTCTCTTTAGCCTACCATTTATTCAGGACTGCCTTCACAAAGGAATACAGCATAACACAAGGAAGTGAGCTCAGCCATACCCTGAGAGTAACCATCAGTACGCTCACAAGACTTTCTTCATTAAATAATTCTGTTCCCCTACACAGCATCAATGTCAAGCTTGTTCTTTTCAGTCTCAAGTAACTGGGAAGAAGCTTTATTTACAAAGTACAAGCAAATTCCAGCTTATCAGTTGATAGTCATGTTACAGCTTCTTCTAGCAATTTGCACTTACATACCTATATGTGTCCCTTCCCTTCCTACCACCAACAGGGAAAATGACAGACTGTCAGTAGGACACATTTCACTTTCTATGTCCAGGACTATGTTGATCACAGTACCAGATCTACCTTGTCCCTTGGGTTCAGAAGGCTGCCACTCCATGAGCTACTGCATTATCAGCCCCTTATTCCAAGAAAGACTTTGATGTGCTGGAGCATATTGGAGAACACGAGGCTCAAGGGAGACCTTATTGCTCTCTACAACTACCTAAAAGGAGGTAGTGAGGAGAGTGTCAGTCTCTTCTCCCAAGTAACAAGCAATAGGATGAGAGGAAATGGTCTCCAGTTGTGCGAGGGAAGGTTTAGACTGGATATTAGGAAAACTTTCTTCCCCAAAAGGGGTATCCAGCATTGGAACAGGCTGCTCAGGGAATCGGTTTAGTCACCATCCCTGGAGGTATTTAAAAGATGTGTAGACGTGGTGCTTAAGGCCATGGTTTATTGGTGGACTTGGTTGTGTTAGGTTTACGGTTGGACTTTATGATTTTAAAGGTCTTTTCAAACCTACATGATTCTATGATTCTGTTCTATGATTATGTCATTCACACTTCATTTCCTTCCTGCTCTATGAATAAAACAAAAAATCTGAGGAAACAGAATATAACTCATCAGGGGATCTCCACAGGAATCTTGGTTATCGTTTGTTCTCACAAGTGCTCATTCTATCAAGTTCAACAAAATCAAACAGAAACTAGTGTTACGAGCTTGCCTTTGCCTGCTGAAGGCAAATTTTCAGTGCTCCAAAGGGCATGATGCATTTTTCTGGCTGGAATGAGTATGAACCCATGAGGGGTAAGTTTTATCCCTGCCCTCTCATCCCTAGTTTTCTTTTTAACCAGCAAAACCTCCAAACATGCCCATAAATACAGCTCAGCATAAAAACACATTGTTATTCCTTTGCCAGTAGGTGTGGATACCTCAAATATAGCCTTTGCAAAATTCATCTGGGGGAAGCATTTTCAAAGGATGGAAGTTACACCTGACTATTTTTATTTAAAAATGGGCCAAAAGGTTCCTGAAGAATCATGTTTCTTGCTTTACCTACATTTGCAATTGCTGTCAGTAAACACACAGGCCTCTCTGGCTGCACCCATGCTATATATGGGGTGCCATGCCATAGGCTTCCAGGGACTTGCTTAAACAAAAACCTGTTCTAAAGCTGGTGCTGGCTGTTGTAATGCTATACCTTACCCAAACTTGCTCCAGCTAGATCTACTTGGTGCTTCAACAACGGCACTTTTCATTTCAGTGCTGAGCAAGCTGCTGCACATTTTTGCTATACTCCAGGGTTATTCAATGCTCTCTTGACTTTCAAAGAGCTGCCTAACAGAAAGCAATGCTCAAGAAGTAAACAGTCCTTGTTCACTGTGCCATTCTGTACCCACTCCATGGTTCAGTCTAATATATGTTAATACTTGTCTGTCTACATGTACACTGCAGTTTTTCCTACAGTCAAGCATCTATTTCCCTCCCATATGCACTATTTTTTTCATTTTTTTTAAGAAAAGGATATTTAGTTCATAAACCCTACAGACAGAAACCCCCAGATAGTCTGAAAAATGTGGATAAGCCTCCAAGAGTTCTGATCTCCAGCCACAAATCTAGACTATTTTTGAATGCACATTCACCTTTCTGCTATTTTTTGCCTCAAGCAAAAGCTCCAAAACCTCAGCCCCCGACCCTGTGATGATGCAGCCAAGGCATGAATCAGTCCCCACCAGTCTCTTCCCCCATGCTGGACCCCAGTCAATTCACATATTTTCTCAGGAAGGGGTGCCTGCTTTCCTCTTAGTGTAGATGGACTGTGATCTGCTTCTGTAAGCAATAAATGTCTCTGACTCCTTACAAAGCAGCTTTCCTCCTCTTCTGCTGCCTTGGCCACCTCTTCTCACCATTATGTACTCTCTGCTGCCACAGAGTCCCTGCTGCAGAGTGTGCTCAGAGCCTGTGAAGCATGACATGGGACTCTTAAGGGTGTGAAACACCACCACAGTTACCAAGTGAGCATGAGAGCACAGTAAGGATCAGCAGCTGATTTCGCAGATACATATTTTCATCAAAAAGGAATAAAAGGGCAGCTGAATGAGGGGATGTTTCATCTAGGGAGTATTGCTCGCTTTTGGAAATAGTCCCAGACTGTAGCTTTGTGAGTAGATGTGTGGCCAGATGGACTGAAGGGAAAGAAACAGCACTGGTTCTCAGGTTTTTAAATAAACCCTTTATGGAGCTAGGTATGGTGGCTTAAATGCAGGAACCCTTCATAACTCGCTAATACTCTGGACAAAAAACAAATGTTAACTTTTCTTTTTTCTTTTACAAAGGCTAATGAACTAAACTGACATTTCTAAAGCACAAATAGAACTGACGTGCAAAAAGGGGAACGGTTTACTATTTGCCTAGGCTCAGGAAGGTATGCAACACAACTTTCACTCCCTGACACTTGACCTTTGCTGTGGTTGCAAAGACTGCTCTCCTTCTATTTTCCACATTTTATTTTTCTTTCTAAAATATTGAGGTTTTCTTTTGAGCACGCTAGAAAACAGGCCATCTGAAGATACCCAGCAAAGTTTCTTCACAAATTATTCATATCTTTATCAAAGAACCATATTTTCAAGCATCATTTGGGTAAAACACCTGACAGTTACTTAGTTCTCTTTCCATTCAGTTAGAATCCACTAAACAAATAGGTAAATGCAATGTTAATGTTGCAATTCCATCATTAACAATCTGTGATGGCCAGGCACTAAAGCACCCTTAAAAGAATAAAATATTACACACATATATATATATATTACTGTGGAACTTCAGCTCATTGATTCAGAATGGAATCAGGATCATGTTTTACCTGCAAACACTGGCAGAGTTCAAAGACTGGTGTGATCTGTCTTTGAATCTGAGATAAGCAAGCAGATATGGACAATGTTTTTAATTTACAGATCATCACAGCTAGAGTCATGCATGTGAAAAAAGCACACAGATATACAGAGATGACAAGACACCTCGTAACGACCAAGGAGTCAAATCTGGGCCCTACATGTGTAATACTTCTCCCCATTGCCATCTCCCTCTCTGGGTTTGTACTTATGGTGTTACTGCAAAAAGACATACTCCTTGATGCCTTTTCAGGAAGTACTGAAATTCCCTTCTTCCTCTTCCAACCAGGCATCACCTAGCGAAGAACTATTACTTTTTTTTTTTTTTTTTGATAATGCTTGATACAACAGATCTTATTTTAATCAATGAATCCAGGACTAATCTATCAATCTCACCACTTGATGAACAAATATGTGACAGAAAAGAGACTGAGCATTTCCCAGCACATTTGTTAGTAATCTCAAGGAGACTCTTTCTAGTACGGTTTGGGTTTAGAGTCACATGCCATCCTTATGTGAAGAGTCCCTTGTGTGAAAAGCCATTCACTTTTGATGAACTGAAGAAGGTTATAAGGATTCAGTCATGGGATTTATCCTAACATTAGTAGAAGAGACACAGCCAGTCTTTGAAAGCTTACTGCTCTTTGAACCCACACCCCATGAAAGAACTGAGCCTAAAGCAATAAAACATAAGAAATGCAGACAAGCACGATTGTTAGAGGCTCTTTTTCGGCAGTGAAAAAGCATTTTTATTTAGGCTCTTTAATATTTGAGGCTAAAGAATCCACTACAGACTAGCAAAGCAAAAACAAGTTAAATACAACAATTCGGTTTATACGAAAACCAGAGTATTCGCAATCTAGCTCTATAAAGTTATCTAGGATGTAGAAATGTTGGTTTCTTTCCCTTCCAAAGTGAGCTAGTTCTCTATTTTTTGTCTCCTATCATTGGAACACATACTATAAAATACAATGTTGGTTCAACATTGATGAGCCAATTTTATCCTGCACAGATGTTTTATTGTTCAGGATGGGAAGCTATTCACGTTTCTGCTTAGCAGCACTCTAGAAAGGACTGCTCAATCAACATTTTGTACTACTTTTTCTTTCAAATAGGCTTTGAAATTGCTAAAACTGGTATCTCAGTTGTAAGTGCACAGTTGTCAAGTGCAATTGTATACTAAGAGAGTCAACAGCCTAAATGGCTATACTTAATAAGGATTGGGGTGAACTGAAGAACAAAACAGCAGTCAGGAGGAGCGTTTTTAGATGCTGCTGACACGTTTAAACCCAAGCATATTTACAAAAAAGGAGAAACATTATGTAGTATATTCTGGCAGATTGCCTAATTTTCAAGTAATCAGGGCCTGCACCGACTTATTAAATTCAAAAGCAAGTGCAAAAGCAAAATATTCTATTATACAGGACTATTCAATTATGCAACAATCCCTGGTAATAGACAATGTGCATTACAATGCTGTAGTGCATTAGGGTCAGCGTCACACCTTGTTTCCCTTTAATTTAATTTAAAGGCAGTTTAATCTGGTGGCTGAGTCATGCTGGGAAGACTGGATTTAGGGTTGCAGATGCAGGAGTAACAACTATAATTTCTAGCATTGATAGGGATCCTTGCAGATGAGTGGCTGCTTCGCTTGCCCCCGCTGCCCTGTCCTCATCACCCAAGTGATCAGAAAGGCATCTGTTGCACAACCTGAATGCTGATATCCTTACTCAGACGCTGGATATGGGCATGGTCATGTGACAAAGTAAACGCCTGTCAGTACATGACAGATGCTGATCTGGTGTCTGACAGTAAATTACATTCCCCACTCTCCACCCCCCATGCTTGGACATGCAGCTGTTAGCTGTAATTTTGCCATTTCAGGGACATGTGTTCAGTTATATGCTAAGGTAGTGAGTGCGGAATCTTTAACAACAGTGGCAAGAAATGGTTGCTGGTCGGATGAACCAGCATTCTGTTCTGGTGGGCTGGGCATGACTTCCACACTGTGGAATTCCCACCTTTGCTTTGTGCAGGCAAATCACTGGATAATTCAGGTTGAAAGAGACAGCTGGAAGTCATCTGGTCCAAACTCACAGCAGGGCACCCTTAGATCAGAACCTTCAACTCAGTGCTCCCCACAAAGTATTTATCTGAATTAGTTCAAACACAATGCAAACGGAAAGGCCAAACAGCAATACAATACAAAGAGGAACACAAGGCATTGTGTGTGCGGGTTTTGATGGTTTCATAGGTGCTTTGTATGAGACAAGACCTGTGTGAGTAGGGAATACCATAAATTCTTAAGTGTATGACACTGAAATAGGGGAAGTCTAAGAGCATTTTGCAGCTGTTTTGAAAAATGATGGACTTCTCAGTAAGTTGTCAGAAACTGATCAATTACAGCTTCTTTCTTCACAGCCTGAAGTATTGCTCTCCCCATCCAGGGGCCAGCAGGAAGGGAAAAGCTGGAACAGGACCAGAGAGTGGCTTGGGAGAAAAGTTCCAGTACCAGGATTTTAGCACTTTCTCTCTTGTATATGCTTGATAGTTTCCAGGTCTGGTTTGATTTCTGTTGGTTAGGAGGACATACTGCAATTCCAGATAAACAGGAATCCTGAACGTGAACTAACAGCTCCAACAGAAAAGCTAGTTAAGAGCATAATAGGTTTGGTAACAAATGCGTGTGGTTTACTACCTGCCAGCGCACAGACCTCCCTGTGGGAACAGCATTACCAGGAAGTAGGGAACTGCCTTTATTTGCATTCAGTGCATGGCAAAGGGTGAAAAGAAGGCATACAAACACACACACACCCTGCAGACATCTCCAGCACAGCCCATACACAAAGAGCTCCAATCACATGGACATCTTTTTTCACAACACCCTTAGCTCCATCTTTTAAACACTTAACAGCTCTCCAAGTGGGAATCTAAAATAAGACCAGCTCATACTGGCTTCATAATTGATGCTTGCTCAGAAAAGTTTAGGCACAAGCTAACAATTAGCAACAGATCAATATGGCTTAATTAGAGAAAGTGCTATCTTGCTGACTGCTAAATTACTTAATGTCATTACATCTGTAGCACCCTACTGACAGAACTTCAGAGAAAAGTTCAGATGACCAGAATAGGAATGAAATATTTAGCCTTCCACAGCAATCTGGATACATCTGGGGTTAATGACAGATGCACACTATAGATGGGATGAGTCACTGGAAAATTCACCATATGCAGAGACTCTGTACCTCATTTAAACCATCCAGTGCAGGTGTGAAATTCATTCCACAGACCACCTCAACCTGCCAGAAATTCCTCTCTTACCATAAGATGTGATCAACTTCCATATCCTGAACTTCAGCTTCAGTTCTGACACTACAGCAATAGGAATTTAAGTAAATTTGACATTTCTATAAGGGATGCTAGTAATGTTAGAGAGGCAGAATTTGTAAGTTAGAAGTGAATTGTCTTACCTGCAGTGTCAGTGCTGTTCTTGCCGGACACAATTTTCATCATAATCTTCTCACTAAGTAATAAAAAGAAAAATCATAATTTTAACATACAATCAATAAAACTGTAATGAAGTTTATAATCAGCAAATTAAATGGCCTTGTCTAGCATATATATTTTTGATTTAAATCACCAGTAGCTTGTCAGTTGCTTTTTTTGCCTTTTTTTTTTTTTTTTTTACAATCAGCTTTTAATACAAGTTAAGCAAGGAATGGAGTATAAGCAGTAGAAAGCATAGAGATGTAGCTACATTGATTTGTTTTAACACAAAGAAGAGTAATGCAGTTAATCTCCATCTATCATTTGGCATATTCTTCCTCTCTGCCTAGCATTCTCATGGGGATGATAAAGATATTTAAAAATGATTGAGCATTAAGGATTTTTTTACTATTACAGTCAAATATTATTTTGTTGATTGATTACTAAAATCATTACAGAGAAACAGATTTAATGAATTCTTTTTTTACCTAGAAGCATCTTTGCTATTACTTGTATTTGGCCCTTTAAAAAGCGCAGACTGAACAAGACCAGTTAAACTGGCAATCTGTTTCTCCATGGCTTGTATCCTCTCTCTGTAAGACAAGAGAACCGTTTGTTAAAGCCAGGTATATTTGCTTTCAGACTTGTTTTTCTAGGTGAATGATTACCACAGGATTGGAAAGACACTACAGAGCTTGTGCAAAGGCCCACAGGTACCAGTTTGCATATACCTTCTTGCAGCAGCTTACCGCATCTTGGCTTGGACAGCTTTTGCATGGTAACAGACATTAAAAAAGACATCTGCTTCATTAAAAAAGAACAAAACAAACAACCACCCAAGTAATAAACTTCTAACGATCTCACAAGACAGGCATCTAAAACAATCAGTTAATGCCTCTTGGAACTAGTGAAAATAATCAAAATATTATTTCATGTATTTTCACTTTTGCATACACCAGGAGAATACTTCTGCCTGCATATAAGGTTTCAGGATTAAAGACTTTAACACTTCTTCTTGTTACTATTTTTACTTTCCCCAAACCCAGGATTTTTGTCTGCAAAGCATTTAATCTGCCCATGCTGACTACTTCTGAGGCCAAATCCTTTGCACCTGACATCACAACTGTCTGCCTTGGAAAGGACAGCATTGTGACAGACAGGCACAGGACACCAAATGCAGACTGCACAGCAACATTATCATAAAACAGATTGTTTGCATGCACATATCCTGATAAATTCATAAAAGGAAGAAGAGAGAAAGAAGAACTGTAATAGGTATGGTCAGAGTTTTCCATAGGTACCAAAGGTCATGAAACAACAACGTCTGTTTTGGATAGGAAGGCTGACATTTGTGTGTTTGTATGTTTATCTGTTTACATAAATGCATGTATTAGTCAAGTACCAGGTGACTTCCTCAATGGGCTCCAAAACAGCCTTTTGCTCACACAGATGCCTACTTCCACATGCCAGCATGTCAATGACACACAGACACACATCAATATGAGAGATCAGACAGGACCTTCTGAAAATGCATCCCTATATGCCAGCAGTGAAGTGACTGGGGAGACATACAAAACCAAATCCTAACAGTGGGCTGTGAATTTGGAAGATGTCTCAGAACAAAACTTCTCAAAAAGCAAGTGACTAAGACCAGCAGCAATGATGGATGAAAGAAGATGGGACAGACACATGCAGGCCCAGACTCAGCCTGCAGCAGGGGCCATCCATCACCACTGCAGCATCCTGGGCACACGGTAGCAGCTGAACTCTGGCTACCAAGCTCCAGTTGAATGCCAATCAGTTAAGGGCCATATAAACTCAAAAGGAGGTAGCAATACCAGGCAAAAGCAAGCTGACATGGTACAAAGCGAGTAACCAGCCCAGCCTGCAGTCAGCCAGATTACCAAAGCTAATTATTTCATTCACATGAGATTGAAACAGAGCATTGCTGGGATCGTGCAGAAACACCATAGCCAGGAGAGACACCGAGACACTCAAGACATTGTGAAAACAGGGCAGCAAAACAAGTAATGAGATGCTAACAGACACAAGGAGAGAAGAAATGAGTGCTCAGTCAGTTCCCAGCCAGCAGACATGCTCTTACTGCAATTTGATACAGCGGGAGCATCTTACTTGTCTGTCTTCATGTTGAAAGGTATTTTGAACGGTGGTGAGAAGACTAGTGAATCTGACCTAATTCATTTCAAACCAAGAAATATGTTACAGAATTTCCACTGTCATAAGCTTTAAAATAAGAAGCTGGTTCAGGCTACAGTAAGTTTTGGAACAAAAACAGGTACTAAAAGCCTGGGATAAATATATTCTAACAAACTCTAATGCAGCATTTTAGACACTTAATAATGAAAACTTATTTATTTATTTATTTATTTCCCCCCCAGATAATCACCACAAAACCTTCCTGGAAATAATCTCAATTGGAAGTCTATCTGTTTTACTAATTCATAAATATGATGTTTTTTCCATCCCACATTCGATAATCTGGAAACAATTTTCTGCTTCAAAAGAGATTATGGCAACACAAAGCTGATCTTGTCCTTTGCCATGAAATCTAGGAAAATATGTTGTTAAGAGGGAGAGGGATGTTCCAGAGATAGGAGATGATGAAAAATGAATGAAATACTGGAATCAATTGCACAGAGCACATTATTTTTCATATGGTAAAAGCATTAAGAATGTGAAGAATCTACATGTGCTCTGGAGTTACTCTGTGAAAGACAAGGCAGGATTTTCCTGCAGTCGTTTCACTGTAATACCCAGGCTCCTTACGGCCATCAGCACCAAACATCTCAAAAACAGGTGTCTGAAAACAAGGTGCCTCTTAGGCATTAAATCAAATGACCTGATTTTGGGAGACCTGGCAGTCTGACTGATGGCAGTGGGAGGCAGCGTGCTCCAGCACTGGCAGGCAGGGACATGGCCAGCCTGGCAGCAGGGCTGTGCTTAGGGCTGATGTGTCTGAAGGGCTAGTGGCTCAGTCCTGCCACCCATCACACCAGGCAGGGACGGTATTCTTCAGCTGCCTCCTTCCCCTTTGGCTTCTCTGTGAAAGGCTGGAGCAACCTCTGCTCCAGAGGGAGACAATGAATACTTTCTTCATCTTGTGCCAGCCTGGGGTCCGTCAGGGATGCTGACACTGTCATGACAGTTGTACTTTTTTGGCTCTCAACACTGTATTCTCTACTTCTCATTGTGCTCCTAATGGAAGGAAGGTGGGCGGAACAGCCTGCCCCACCATCCCTTCCTGTAACGGGCAGCATGGGGCAGAGCAGGGTTCCCAGGGCACAGGCCAGGTTGGCACTCTAGTGACATAGGGCAGGTTGGGACATGGAGCACCAGGAGGGAGGGTCAGGCAGAACAAAATGCAGGGTAGCATGTGAAGGCCAAACTCTGTTTCCAGATTGATTTCCCAGATAATCTGAATCTCTCCACCACCCAGGAAGAGCAGGGAGGGTCTGCTGTACAACAGTTGGGAAAGAAATGGCTGTTTTATCAGCCTGAACACAGACAGGCATTGTTTTACATTGTTTTCCTGTGAATACTGGGAGAGTCAGAGGTAGTAGCATGGTAGGGGAGGCAAAGAGGGTGCAAGGTCAGAAGCAACTCCCAGCTCTAGCAGGCCCCTCTGTCAGCCTTGGCTTCAGCTTGTGACAGGCCTTGACCAGCAAAGCAGGCAGACACCAGCCTGTTCTCCCTAGCAGTCTGGTCCACAGCTCCAGGTCTGGGTACATCCAGGGCCCTATGCCAGCGTCTCACTCCCCAAATTCAGCAGAAGCAAATTAATGCCTTTGTTTCTCCAGGGACTGTGTGCACTGAGGCATCAAACTTCATCATCAGCTTTCTTCCTTACAGCTTCACTGAGGTTTCATGTCATTCCCTCGACTGAAATTAACTGGAAGCAAACCCAAGCAGGATACATCATATTGATGAATTGATACCCACTTCTCACAGCAATGCTATTAAAGAATGACTTGCATGTGTCTTCCCTTTTCTAGGGATACCTTTAATATTCACATCACTGAAAAGATACTTCATACAGACACAAACTAGAACTGGGCTGTGTAACCATTTGTGTTCTTGTTTGACCCTAGGCTGTGCCACAGAAGACTGGCACTATGAATTAACTGGCACACTATTCTGGAAAAAGATTTTCAGTGACTTCGTATTTTATAGTTAAACCCTGAGTGAAGCCGGTATAGTAATCAAAAAGAGGTTCAGAGACAGGGAAAAAAAAACCCATTTCTTTCTACATTACCCTATTAGAGAAACATTTCATTAGAAATTTTTCTATCTCACTGGGAAAAGAAAGCAATCAGGAGTTTCCCAATGGATTCCCTAGAATCAAGTGTCACAGTCAGACTTTACCCCAAAGTCTGCCCAAAACAGCAGAGTATCTATCCTGGAAGGGCATGATGCAAAGACCAGCAGAACTCTTCTTTACTCTGCTCTCCTCCCAATGGAATACTTCCATCTTCTAAAGATAAGGTTAAACTCAAATTTTCTCCAGCTTGAAGCTAAAGAGAAAAGGAAAGCTCTGAAGCACTGCCAGCTGCGATACTGCTTGACAACTATTATCCAGGAGCCTGCATCTCATCTACAAACAGTTCCTCCAACAGAAGCCAAAGTACAGTTTACCTTTCCTCCACCCTATACTGGTCATTTGCATTCATCTTTTTCTGCCTCCTCAGAACATTCAACATCTTTCACAAAGGAAAATGCAACTTTGGCCTTGTACATCTGCAAAGTCCACTTTTCTGATACAATTCTCAGCGCATTCTGATGGAGTCTCCCACTGACCATGGCTTTACAGAGCATGACCACTTTTTCCTAATGCACAGGGAGTCCATCCATACTTCAACATATCAGACAGTAAAGTAGTTTTCTGATGGGAACAATACCCAATAACCTACATGTTGCCATTATACTTGACTCTTGAACTGCAAGCCACAAGCTGCAAATGTGATCCCATTTTCTGCTCAGTTCTACTATCATCTTTTCTCACTAATGTGGCTTTATGCCACATTAGAAGAAGAAGAAGAAGTTGTGTTCAGGCAGAAGAGAATCACAGTACACTCTTGAAATGCTTTTGGAGAAAAAACTCCTGTACAGCTATCTTGCTATTCTCACGACTGAATTTTAGTGAGTAGGAGCATTTATTATACACATATTCAGCACTATCAAATAACCTAGATTTTTTTAACACAACATGTGTTTTAAATGCAAAGGATGTAAGTTAAATGGCATTTAATTTAATGCACTTTTGGATAAACAGCTTCTTTTCCAGTTTATCAACATTTAAACATCTACTTTGCCTGTAGCAACTGCCAGAACGGTCTACTATAAGCTATATAAATGGGCCATCAAAAAATCTGATAGTAAATTCCTGTTTAAACAACTCATGCTCACTCACAAGAATTTACTCATCCTCCCAGCAAACCTCTGTTTTAAGGGTTGATGACCCCTCAAAGATGAAAAACTTCTAATATTTTTGTGCATATGAATACTAACATACTTTATTTTTTTATATCTCCGTGAACTTGTATCTTCTCACTGTTCTAAAAGAGCTTTATATGGAACTCTTCTGGTAAATGAATTACTGTGAGAATTATTCAATGCTTTATACGGCAGAAATAGCTACCTTGAAATTACCTGAGGTAAAACAGATACAAGAAAGAACTACATGAGGCAATTAAAACCTTCTCAAATCTGGCTTAAATAACAGGCTTGACACTCTGGCTTCCGCAGTGTAAAATTAAAATAGGGACCTCCAAAAGAAGAGATTGGAAATACCAGTTTTTATCTTTTGTTCACCCAAACCTGCCATAATTAACATGCCAAAGGTAATGGACCCATTTTCTTCAACAAAACCAGGATACAGTCAAAGAGAGGTCTGGTCTGCTGTAAGTACTTGACATATTCTAATAAAATACACATCTATCCCTCTTCGGTCACAGACTGGAAAAACTAAAGGAGAATGAACAGGGAAAGAGAGATCCAGTTTAACTTCCGGCATCGTAACTTATCCATTTTAATCTTCTCTCTGATCTATACTTAAACTATGCATTGTCCTGAGGTTGTGCCAGTGCTACTTCAAGGTAATTTCCATTAAGTGATGGCACAAGAGACGTCTTCAGTGTTCTTAACACACTCCACTAGGGATGGAAGGAACAGCAGTGCTGAGATGATTGGTTTGGTGCTTGCATGGTCCTCAATCCACTCCTGAATGAGTCAGGATGGGGAGTCTCTGTTATCAAGTGCACAAATGCAAAAGACCTCCCTCTTCAGTATTCCCAAGCCTATGACATACTCAACATTCCCTTTTGCTGATGCCCCACACCTGACAGTCTGCATGCAGGCTGACCAAACACACCAGTCACTTTCTGTGGCCTGATGTTTAGGCTTTTTGCACAGTCACCACCAACTGGACAATGTGCATGACAGAGCAGCATATGCCTCATTTTAGCATGCCTTAAAGAGGATGAATTCAGCCCCATCTCTCCAATCCCAAAATATTCTTACAGAAGCAAACCTAGCTGTACTGCTTATAGGTGTAAACCGTATCCCATTCACAACAAGTATAGGATACCTTTCTGCCATTATATATGTCACAATTCAGGTGTTCATAAAAACCCTTTCCTACTGACGCAGGAAAAGAGCACCTCAGCCTGGATACCCTTAGTGTTCCTTGTTTAGTTAGATACAATCTCAACAGTATTTGCTTTCAAAGTTTATGAAATTATTACAAAGATAAAATAAGGCTTAGAGCATTTTGTGTCTGTAGAACTCAAACCCAAGTCCCAATATTGCAGCGGTTAGAAAGCACTCCAATTTTCATGAACTGCTTTGGTATTTACAACTATTTTTTAAAAGTAACACTTTCTCAAAGTTAAAGAAGTTACAACCTATAAGAGCAGCTTTCAAGAATGATTTTTTTCAGTGACATGTGGCTAATGCACACCGTGCTGAATATTAAGGTCATGTATTTGTTCGGAAATGTAATTATGCAAATGCTATTTTCATCACTGTAAATACATTCTGGGTCCAGGACCAAAACACCTGGTGCAAAGCTCCTCTTAAGGAGCTGCAGAATTATCTATACAGTTGCTCTTTATATATTCACAAACACACAGCCTTTTGCATATCTGAGTGAACAGATGAGATGCCCAGAGGTGAGAAAGAAAGACACAGATTGGAAAGTTGTTGGTGTCCTCCCTTATTTTCACCCCCTAACATCAAATTTGTAAAACTTTTGATCTGAAGCTATCTCTTGGATTAGAATTGGCAAATCACCTGGTTTGGAAAAGACCTTTAAGATCATCAAGTCCAACTGTTGTCCCAGGACTGCCAAGTCCACCACTAAACCAGAGGGCCTCATCTACATGCCCCTACAGGTTTAGTGATGGATATATAATCTAAATATAGCACAAATTATTTAAATATAGTTCAAATTATTTCATAGTTGTAATAATGAAAGCTTGAAATGAAATTTCAGGCATCTACACCCATTTTTTTTGAAATAAATACATACAAACCAGTTCTCACTGACCCTAGATTGCAATATGCCCTAACTCATGCTCTTGTGCCAACATAACCACCAAGCTCTAAGTCTGTAATTTTTGTGGATGTCTGATTTTGTTCTGTCCTCCATTTTTTTTCCAACCAATGGATCTCTCAACACATTCATTTTTCTGGCCAAGTGTGGTCAGAGGTGGTTGATTCTTGAGCAAGTTGCTCAGGTGGAAAGGAAGTTTGGGGGCTATATGAAGCTCCGTATCTCCACAGTGGTTAAGGCAGGCACCAGTTACCTTTGGCCTCTGCGAGCTCAGTATTTTCCAGCTATTCATCTTCACTTCCCTAAAGAGCTCTATAAAAGTTAACAGCACAAACAATATGCTAGAGATTAGTGCAACTCATACAAATACACAGCAACTGACTGGCAGCGTAACGATTTTTCTCTCCTAGGGGTAGGTCTATGGCAGTAGAAGCCTTCACAGACCTTTGAGTAAATCTGGTCCTTAAAGAGACAGGAGAGATCATTGTCATCCTTGTCAGTGCATAAAAGTTAACAGCCAGCTCACCAACTATTTGTGATGCTGGAAAAATCACTGGGAACAGCATTCATGTTTTGATTTCTTCCCTTGCACAGAGTCGCTCCTCTCAGCAGTTTCCCCTCAAGGAATATTATTGTAAACAACTGTCCTATTTTTATGCAAATTCATGTTTTACAGGAGATAAGACAGTAATGATAAATTCTTTCCATTTCCTAACAGTAGATGAGAAAAACTCCACTCCATAAAGAACCAAAATTGTAATATCAGAGTGTCATTCTTAACGGGGGTGAAATATATTCCCTTATTAGCAGGAACAGAACATCATTTGTTCTTGTAACATGATCTGGTTGTCTGGAAAGAAAACCCCTAGTTAATCATTTTATTTTATTATATTTTTTCCAACGACTGAAATTTACACAAATGAAAATAACTAGGGATTCATCATGGGTTGACAATACTTTCAGATTAATATCGGGCGGTGTTGCATCTCCTCTAAATTACTAACTACCTTGTCAGATGGCTAATAAACACTGCAGCCCAGTGCAGCAGCCTCCTACACATTATACTGTCCCCTGGGTGCTAAACGACAGAAGATGTGTGGTTTAGGAGCATTTCTCATTGCATAAATTAAGCCTCAGCTCTGCCTTACCTTGTCTCCTTGTCCTTGGGCATCGCAGGTGACCCATAGCCAAAAGCCTGCTTGTCAGCTGGAGAGGGCACCACCTCACCCATGCCTGGGTGGCCAAGGGTGCTCCGTGCTTTCGCATCCACAAACACAGGTGGTCCTGGCTCCTTTTTGAAGGACTGGCGGCTGGGGGAAGACCTGTCAGGTTGGATGGTGTGGGGGGGAATGTGAGCACTATGGTGAGGATGAATATCAATCATTCTCATGTCAGCCACCCTGTGGGGTGAGGCAGGAGGTGTTTTAGAGCCAAGAGTGGGCAAATGGCTCTCCGGGTACTTCCGTGACTTTTGTCTGTACAAGGACTGCTCCAGCATTTCAGGCTGCATAGAGGGGCTGCAGTAAGTGCTTGATGACCTCATGGCACTGCGATGGTAGGCTACGATGTGATCAGGGACATCAAGGGGGTGTCCGGTGTGGGGTGCAGCCAAACTCATCCTCCCCTCGTGAAACAAGTAGGGGTCACCGTACAGACCTTCATTTCGGATCAGGGCAAGGGTTTTGTTACTCATGTCCTCGTCTGGCTTCACATCCCGTCTCTCCAAAATGGCGCTTGGGCTGGGAGATATCGAGCGTGAGGCTGGCACACTGGAGAGCCGGTCCCTGGGGATGGTGGCATTGCCTGGCACACCCATGGGTCGGCCCCCACCGTAGGGAATCCTGGATGGAGAGGGAGGCATGGAGTGGGGTACCGGGGTGGAGGGTGGAGAGCTGGGCATCGCGTGTGGAGGGTGCGTGGCAGATCCAGGGCGAGAAGTATTTGGGCCATCTCGGCCCATATAAGCAATTTCCCTCTGCATCTAGAAAGAAACGGAAAAAGGTATGAGATATAATATTACTGAATGTATAAAACATGATGTGGGTTGTGACAACCTTGACATCTACAGAAGAAACAATGGAAAGAAAACAAACCCTCAAGACCAAATAATTTTCCATCTGCATAAGTAAAACACTTTGGGACCTCAGTGCCAAAGAAAACGAATAGCAACTATAAAGAGCAATAAAATGGGCTGCATGTTAAAGGAATACAAGAGTTTAAAAAATGCTTTTATTTACACAAATCCCATTTTATCTTAATCTGATATTCATAGCTACCGAAGCTGAAGTCATGGGCTTCAGTGCAAAGGTGTTCTAAGTAGATGTAGCCAGTGACAAATTGAAACAGTTTATTGATCAAACACACAGGCTAGAGTTCACTGATTCCAAACCAGGAAGAAAATGCCAACACTTGAAATCCTTAGACAAGAAAAATAAATATTACAACTAATAAGCCATTTGCTTCAGCGCAGGATGTAGCCTTTTGCTAATAACTTGATGCAGTCTTTGTTACACAAAGCACAGGAGAACAATACACAAACCTTTACTGACTGCAACACAGTCAGGTTGCATGAAAATGGTTTGACCCTATACTACGTGTGCTATAGGTTTCCTTCATTGAAAAGATAACAGTGCTTCAAAGAGTTTCCAAAGCACACACTCAGAGAGTCACTGAACATTTTATCATAGTTTTCTAAGCAGCAGCAGTAACTGCCAGCAGCAAAGAATGAGCAAACAATGAAAAGAAAGGGAAAACTTCCATACCAACATTAGTGCTTTGTTAACAGAGGCCTTGGCAAAATTCTGCAATGGATACATGTGCTTCTGAGACTGTAGCATCTCACCCTGCTCAGCAACGACCTCTCTAGGTGGCTGAACACTGATGGGTGCCCATGAGGGAGACGGGAGAAATTCTCCCTCTAGCAACCATCGTGCCTGCTCTGGTGCCATTAGGATAAGGTGGATAAACAGGGAGATGGAAAAGTCAGCTGGGTTCTATCAACTACATATGAAAAGAAAAAAAGAATAAAATCACAGCTTCTAAAACTTGTGCTGGCAATTTCATCTTCCCTCTCCATCACTGCCAGGGGATTATAGAAAACTGAGCATCACCAAGCCCTACTACACATTCTTAAAGTTACAGAATACACACTAATGTGCAAGTGGAAGCTGCTGCTCTGATGTCTTCACCATTTTTCTCTCCTCTTACTTCTCGCTTTGACTGGAGCTTGTGACTGGGTTCACTGCAGTTACAGTGATCCATAGCTGATGAAGCAAGAAATTACACTCTATTCCTGCCTCACCACAGGTTTTTCCACTGCTAAGGGAACTGCGATGGTGGTGTATAAACAATAGCTGTTCTGATCACAGCAGTCTCTGCACTTGGGAATTAAAAATGACGGTCCCCAGGGCAACAGATCAACAATCTGGAGTATCAGGTAACAGAAAGAAGAAAGGAGATAACCTGATTATGGCAGCAGCAATAATAAATAAGTGTAACAGAACAAAGGAGCGCGCTGGGATGGGTCACAAATGAGGCAGACAAAAGTCATGGAGCCAAAGGGGAATGTGGGATTTATATTTTTTTTTTCATTTGCACAGAGAATTACTGTAGTCTGGAGTTTAAAATAAAATATAACTAGATAGTATTAATAAAATTATCAGTGGGTATTCAACATAGTTTTCTATGGGCTTGAAGAAACACTGCAATATACTGAGCTGCACTGGACATTCAGACTCCGGACCTGGGCCAGCAGAACAGAAAGACTCCTACTGACTTGAGCAACTTTGGGATCGTGACTCCACGGATAGGCAGTGGCAGATGTTTTGCACAGAGAGAAGAAACTGGAGAAAGAAAATCTTCCCTGGTTTCTGCTGGACAAGCTATTCCATACCCTTGATTCAGCTGAAGCTACAACAGATGCAAAAGTATCTGGGACAGAAATCACAGACATATGGGATATGCTGGGTTGTAGTGAGAGGAAAATTCCAATGTTACCTTGTAGAGAGGAGAATATTTCCATGGAAGCTTTAAAAGCAACAGGTTTAACTTCCCCTAATTTCTGGACTTCATATTCCCATATATGCTCATACATTTCCCGTAAATCAAAGAAAACTGTCAAAAGAAAATTCCTATTTTCCACCTTAACGTATTGCCATACGTTGAGATGGAAATGAGGAATTCAAGTATAGGTCTGGGCTATCGCTCAAAGTTCTGTATCTGAGTACTGCTGTGTATATAATACTTTTGCTTTAAAATAGCACTTGGAGTACAGCGCCTGAATCAAGGCCCCATTGGGCTGGGCAGGGTGCAAATGCCTGGGCAGACAACCCTTTCCTGAACAGTTCACTTTCTATTTTAAGCCATGACTCAGCCCCTGGGTGTAATATGCAGAAGGGGGGGAGCAGTCGGAGCCATAGGGTGCCCAGGGCAGGTGCGGGGACCTGGGCTGGTGACTGGGAGTCAGGCACCCTTACTGCTTCATTACAGTGTCGTTTGCCACCTTGTTGATATTTTCTCTCTTCTCCAAAATCTCCAGATTCTTCACTGATGGCAACTTTTGAAAGTGTGAATGATGTCTTTTCTTGCCTCTCACCTATAAATCTGTGTGATATCCCTGGCACACTGTTCTGTCTCATATGTACTCCACTTTCTGTGCTGATTTTGTTCTTCAGTCCTCCACTACAAAACCCCCACATTGCTCAATGGAAACAAGCACTCTCGTATGCAGGATGTCTTCATCCACATGCTCCTGGACTTCAACTACATGAATCAGGAACAGAGAAAGAGGATATTTGGCTTATCTGAGCCTCTAAATACGAGGTAATATCACAGCCAATTGCTTTGAGGGCAAAAGGAAGAAAATTCTTTAGTGCAGTCATAGGATCATGTGCTTTTTTTCTGCAACCATGTAATACGTTTGCCTGAGGATGTGGTCTTCTTTAGCATACAGTTCCTCATTGTTTTTACTACCTATAGGCTTTACATCCTTGAAGTGGAAACTTGTCGTCTTAATCCTTAGATTACAATATGGTAAATAGCTAGCAATAATTTCTGTATAAAACATTTGAAGTAAAAAGACATCACTAACAATCTTTCAGTTTCTTTTTCAGAGCAACAGAGACACTGAAAGTGTCTTTATATGCTATAGAGTAAACATCATATAAAACCAATTGTGTTCTTTATTTCAAAACTAGTTGGCATACTCAGTAACTTGCTATATTTTTAATGTGATTATGTGCAGAAGGGTGGCAAACCACCTACCCATCCACCCAAATGGATGACCTTACAAAGAGTCTTTCTCCTGGTAGCTCACATAAAGGGTAAGCAGAACCAGTGTCTCAGCATAGAGCAGAATACAAAGCTCCTGGCCTCTTGAATAGCACTGTTACCCTGAAAGAAGGAGAGAGCTGAAGTTTCACAAGCCTTATAGATACCAAATAGCAAACTGCTATACACTGGTTCATCAGCTGTTAATTTCTGCGGTTCAACCCAGTCTTCCATCCATCATCAGGACGAATACAACACTATGTTGGTCTTTATTCTAAATTTGTTACAGCTCATGGCCTGTCCCAACATGGGCATCTCACAATGAAAAAAAACATCCTTCTGTTTCTCCAGCTGCCTTCAGCACATCATTCGCACCTGTGGCACACATGAGACAGGGCACACATTGTCATGCCTGCATGCACATCAGGGCAAGGCCAGCACTAAGCCTACACTGATTCAGCGGCATCACACCAACACTTCATCTCACCATGCAGCCAGATACCTGAAGTACAGACTGACTTGTGGCATTATCTGCTAACATCTCACAGCAAAACATAGGTGAAGGGAAAAGTAGGCCAGAGTTTCTGACCTGGCAGCCCTTCCCATCACTCCCTGAGGCCTCCTTGACATCAACAGAGAACACAGCAACTGGCTTTGAACCAAGGATTTCAGCCTGCCAAAATACCTACAAGGAGCATGTTCCCAAGATAGAACTTATCCAGGCACCCTCTTGGAGACACCCTGGAGTTCCCAGCAGACTCCATTAATCACTTCTCAGGCATGTGAAACTATTACTTTTCTTACTTTCCCATTGACACCCTGAATTTCCCTGAGGAAACTGCTCCTATGCTCCTCAAGCTGGCTCACCCAACGGTAAACAGAGGACAGCTGTAAAGAGTTTTATTGAGAGCTTGCAAAGGCTTTGATCTAAAAGCTACAGAAACCGTAAGTACTGATGCAATACTGATAAATTCAAGTATCTGTAAAGTGACCTTTTATGGAAATTGCTCACCAGAAGAAATCCTCTAAGAAAGTAGGCAATCCTTCACTTTTCTGATCAGTAAAGACTTGATTAAAGAGCCCCAAATCCAATAACAATACAATCCATTAGTGTGTTCTTTCGTCATAAAAATATAAATTGACAGCTTCAATACACTAGTTGTCCAAAACCCTCAGTTTCATCAGTAGTTGCACTGTGATACCACTTCTTTCATGCCTGGTCTTTCATTAAGGTTGGGTTTGGATAGCTGAAAGCACAAATCGCTTTTTGCAAAAACCCAGTCAAATGCAGCTTGAATATTTCTAAAATAATACAATTTGCAATAATAAATAGTACATTTGGAAGCTATAGAATTAGTAAACAGTCTGAAAGGAAATTTTTTAAGTATCTGTACCATGACTATATGTCTGAAGCTAAATCTTTATCCTATCAGACATCACTGAGAGGTTCCTCCAGCTGCCCAAAGCCATACTTGAAAACTACAAACACATTAGCATAATTTTTAGCTTTTTCTGGTCAGGAACTTTCCAATGAAGAATTATTTCAGCAGACAACATTAATCCAAAAGATCTAAAACATTTGGTAAAAAAATCAGTAAAGACAAAGGTTGAAAAAAAAACCCCACAATCCACCCGACAGATCTCAGTCAAATACTGACATTATTTCTTATCTGACATCCTTGAAGTGCTGTAGAATTTTGGCTTTCCAGATTCATAGACCTGGGAAAACTCAGACTCTGCCCTTGAGTAGGGAGCCCAATTCTTCCATGGTCTCTTCAGCAGAGCAAGTACTTGGTGATTTTGGGCTGATCTTCTAGACCAAATAGTAAGACATGCTAGTGGTTTCAATGCCCATCTCTCCTCAGTAGTGGACTAGAAATTTATTCGGCAATTTTACCTAAGAATGTGTCTTCTGATGCTCAAAAGAGAGAGTTGAGACCATGAAACAGCTAACCTAGGCTGAGACGGAGACCTGGCCTCAGCTGAGTCTGGTCCTGCAGTAAAAGGCTCTAAGTGCTGCCAGGGTTCACAATTGTTTTTCATTATGGGAACCACATGCTGGTAAAATAAAACTTATTTCAAATGTTCAAACTTCCCATGAACGGGAACTCTAAAACCCAGCTAGCTGCTCTTAAGATGTCTCAAATATTTCCATTGTTTTTTCCTGCATAATTTTCCAGACAAGGATTTGTAGAACTCCCCGAGAAATCTCTACACTTATAATTAACTTCCCATTCTTAGCAGGCATCTAGGTTTCAGTTCTTTAGCTCCTTTTGCACAGTTTTGGTATATGCCCAGCTGTAAAATCTCTGTATTGTAGTGAAAGAAGAGTTGAGCTAAAAACTCAGAACACCTATGAAACTGTAATTTTCTGGTTCTAGTGACTGATTACACCAAAACAGAGTACCTAATTGCATATATATGGATATGGCAAGAGAGTCACCGGAGTTTTCCTCTTCCATTTATGCTCAATTCTATGTTTGTTTTTCCTCCCTTGATCAACAATGCTGCCATCAGACAACATAAGATGTTTTTTAGGATGAACCTGTGATGATAAATGGTGGTGAATCCACGCAGTCTTCCAATTTCTATGTTCACAGTCTTTTCTTTTCTTTTTTTTTTTGCCAGGCTCAGCTGCCCAGAAACTGGCCTGGACAAAACAGGAGAACTAGAAGATGATGTTCACTGTTCTAGGAGGTGGAATTCAGAGCACATAAACATGACCCTCCAGAAAGGAGGCATCCTGAGTGAACCATATTCAGGTGTCGTTACCATGCTACTCAACATCACTGTGACATCCATTCTCCATACATTTCTGCCAGTTGTGCAGGTGTACACAAAGGCTATGGCATAAGCACAATTTCATCTTCAACAGCAGAATTTTTAGGATACCATACTGTAACTGCCACAGAGCATCAAACGCATTCTTAACATTACTATCCCTTATTTTATATCTATATCTTTAATGCACAATTGTGCATGAACCCAGTCCCTACAGCAATACAAATGTTTTACCTCAAGGTATTTTACATGTCTCAATATGTCCTTTTATATCCCTGACTACATATAAACTTAATTCATACCATATCCTAAAGCTCCCATGGGGAAAACAAAGAATACCTAGTTCACTTTTTACAGAATGTAAAACAGATCCGTAAAATACTAAGCAACCACAAAACAAATTTAATGGTAATATCAAAAATAATGTTTGATTGCTTCACCCTGCCTTTAAGTCTATGTGCACACTGAAGATGGATCGTGCAAACAAGCAGAAGGGAGAGTTTCAAACCAAATCATACATAGCCTGCTTTTTCAGGCATAATTTCTTCATCTATCCTGATGCTACTCTGAGTACTCGTTTCTACAATTAAAAACACCAGCAGTCTTATTACACTCTTAGACAACATTGTTACCTATGGACAAATAAAGCATTCTTTGATAAGGTTTTTTTTGCTCTGAAACAATTAAAGGCACTTACTGTTACTTAAGAAAATCACTTGTATAGCTACAGCAGTGAGATGAACATTTAGTTCCACTTCTTCTAATAAAGCACTTTCTGTTTTCAGCCTTGAATCTAAATCCTCAGTCTACGGTATAGTATTTTGTATATCCATGCCTTCTGGGAAAAGGTTTTGAAAGAGTGAAAATGTTCCTTGTTCCCTCTGCTCACAACAGGGGCAGGCCATCTTGCTTTAACCGGTCATCTAAGTAACGCTGCTTCAATAGACTGAAGTACTTTTCCACATGACAAGCCTGCGATTTCTCCTCCCCTTCGAAATTAGTCACTAAATAACCTCCTTGGCATGTCACCCAGTCACAAACTGTGCAACACTATGTGATTCAATCGCTCAACCATTTTTTAATGGGTGCCCAGAAGATGTATAGAAAGAGACTCACATCATAGAATAAAGTACAAGAGAGACTCACAAATGGGAAAGCCATAAATAAAATAGTGAGTAACCTCTGTTTAGGTAAGAGAATGCATTTCAAAGGCAATAACATGAAACACATACACATTAATTCCCCAACAGGTGAATAACTCCAATTATTTAGAAAACGCAGTACTTACAAGTCCAGGAGAAAAAAAATAAAAATACAGCACTTATAAACTTAGAAGCTTTTTTCTTATTCAGATTTGGTAGAAGGAAGTGCAAGCCCCTCCTGTGGAGGAGGCTGTCTACTCATTAACAAAGCACCTGAGCTGCTTGGCTAACCTGAACTTTGGGGCCCCTATAAATCAATTTCATAGTTATCTTTGTAGCACACCACACTAGACGTGATGATTTTATTTTGTTTTAAAAGGTTACAATAGAGAAGGCAAACGTAAAATAAAGAAAAAATTCGAATAGAAAGGATGCTTCCCTCCCTTCCATCCCCTCACCTCAACATACTACAGTATATAGAAAATGTCTTCTTAAAAATACAGTATTCACAGTCTAAAGGAGATGGCACTTAAACATCATAGGGAAAAATCGCATGATATGAGCTTAACCAGTAGTTACCTTCCGGTTGCGGGGTTGAGGGGTAGGGTTTTTTGCTGTTGTTTTGTGAGGGTTTTTTTAAACTTGTTTTTGGTTTTATGTGAGCAAAAAATATGCCTGTATCATAATGACTGGCATTCAGAAGAACTGAAACATGATTTAAGCACATGACCATGAGCTAATACTGCTGTAAAGTACCAGTTGTAATGGGACCTTACTGAAGTAACGTTTATGTATCACAGTACTGCTTTCAGTCCCTCAGCCATTAGTGAGGGAGGCATCATTCACTTCCGCTACAGAAGGGCAACCTGACACAAAGGATGTAGGTAACAGGACTAAGATCAGATCCGGTAGCCAAAACTAAAAATCTAGGTGTTCCACCCCTTACTGTACCCAGCCCAACAGCAGAGAAGTCCTCCAGCTCTGCGCTGCTGTGCATTCTCATTTGTAATGTACATTGTAAATTTATATGCCATTATTGGTCTTGACCAGAAATTCATGAAATTATATGTAGTGTAATATACAGTCTTTTCAGAAATGTGAAAAATACTTTTTGTCTTAAATGTTTAGTTTTAAGTTTTTAGTTTTCAGTAAAATATTTTTAAATATCTTATTAAATATTTGCACTAGAACTATAATAAAGTATTATTACAGCACAGAAACAATGTTAAACCTATTTATTTTTATTTCAAATTTAATCAGTCCAGGCTTGTTTCTTGCTGTATAGGAGTAAAGCAGTATTTACCATTGAAGCATCTGGTTTATATTTGGCAGGTTTAACTAACCAGTCAAGCATCCTCTTTTAATGAATGGATGTATATACTTGACCTAGTTAAAAGCTGCTTAGCTATGCTGACCAGCCAGACTCAAAAACATCAAGAGTAAGAAATACAAGCAAATTATCCTAGTACGCTTTTATGCCACACATGCTTTTCAACAGTTTCAGAGAGTATGTTCTTCCATCTATGTTCTTCCTCACAAGCTAACAAACCTTCAGTGAGAGATCACATTATTATGCTAATATGCAGGATAAAAAAGACCACTTTATTTCATTGCAGTTTCTCTGCAATGAATTGCAAGCTGGTAGGATGCACATTTTCAGTAATTGGACTCTAGCATGATAAAGTATATCCCAGAACATCAGACACACTATAACGAGTTCTCCATACATCTGGCACTATATGCAAGAGTCTTCAAGTACATCTGATGCATATGAAAAGTTTTTCATTAGTGGAATGAATCTTCTTTTAATTTTAAAATACATCAGGCACAACATCATAAATATTACACAGATATATCATTACCAAGGGTGTAATTTAACTTGTAGGTTCTAACAATGCATACAAACCATTCAAGCATCACTTTCCATTTCAATTACTTTATCACAGCCCTCAAGCGCAGCCTAACTTGCCATCTATTATCCCATGTTTAATTACTTGCCATATATTTGTATATAACGTACTGTACAGAACAAGAGTTCCTGTTCAGTTTAACCCCCTGTAGAAGCAAAGGGCATGCCCCTAAGAGGCACAGCACCCTATGCTTCCATGAGATCAAGCCTGGAAGTTTAGGTTAGCTTATTACTTTAAAATAAATGTTAATGTCTACGTTAATGATAGACCCAAGTTACCATTGAGCTAAATCACCACTCACCCTACTTTCTTCTCTGGTATTAACAATCTTGATCTGTTGGACCTTTCCATCAGTTTGCCCAACACGTTCTTTTTGTTTTCTTTCATTTTTTGTTTGCTTCTTTAATTTTTAAGCAGAAAAAATGTTAGAGACACAACATCAGTAAACCACACAATTATAAAGATAGGGAATATTTACTGTGGGGTATACACATGTGGCACAGATGTAACTTACTGCTTGACTGCTGATCAAAATTCTTTGTCCCTGATAACAGCTCTTTTGGTTCCTATTCCCTTAATAATATTTTCATGGATGGAAATAATTAAGCAGTTAATGTCTTGTACTGCTGTAAACAACCATTTCCTTGACAGAAAACAGGGAAGCACTTACAGGCTGGATTGCTAGTCACCACCTCAGGACTTGGTTTTACTCTCAGCACTACGGAGCAAAGCTTGTGATGGAGGCAACAGGGTTTTGCTTAAATGCAACAAGTTAGTGCAGTCCAGGAGAATCCAAATTGAAAGTTCACTGATGCTGGCTTTTACAGCTGTATTACAAAAGAAGCATTTCTCGTGTTTTATTTTAAGTTGGGTTTTGGTTTTTTGGGTGTGTTTTTTTCTTTTTTGCCAAGAAAGTGTTCACGCCACCCCACCAGTTCTGTAGACTATCCAGGTTCTAATTCTGATCCAAGAAACTAACAGTTTAGGAGGACAAACACCTATGTACAGACTTGAATGTGCAATCTCCCAAATCTGCAGTATCTGATACACGAGACTCTTGAAGGTACCTGGAGAACCACCATCAGCATCTTTCTTCCATCTGCTTAGGCAGGCACCATGACAGAAACCTCTCAGTGTGGCTATCTACTTTCTGCAGTGAAAGGAGAGATACCAACCCTTAGCTTTGCCTTCAGACATTCAGCAGAGGAAGAAAAAAGTGGTCATATCCAATCCTGATCCAAAGGCACCAAGGTGACATACACACTAGCACCCAGATAGGCTGTGCTGGTGCCACACTGCACTCTACACTGTTCTCCACAACCACGAACAACTCTTCCAAATTGGGCTCAACTTTCCCATGTCAGCTCCCCAGCCCACTGCTCGTATTTATTGTACCTACAAGATGTGTGTGGTGTTTCTCTGAAGACTGAAAATCCTGCAGAAGCTCTTTGAATTTGAGAGGCCAAGCTAAACAAACAGGGAGGGAACAGAACAGTTCTGGCTGCCTGACATACGGGATTTGAGATTATGTACAGACTACACTATCTTCTCTTAAACATACACATTGTTTGTTATTCCCTCTGTTTACTGATTCCAAAGGCATGCAGTGAAACCAATATGCCTTGGTGTAGACATAAGTGCCATAAAGTTCTCTTATCCTCAGTCCAAGCTCCCTAGTTCTTAAAAAAAATGCAAACAAACATAAAGCCCTCCCACACCCCAGAGCATATAAGTACTAGCTAGAGTGAACCACTATAAAGGGGACAGGCAGCTCTATGGCTTCACTGCTGGCAAAGCAGCCCATTCAGTAGAACAGCTGAAGCTGGCAGTGTGAAGCAACCTACAGGTGAAGCCTTTGAACCAGCCCACAGGTGAGCATCCAAGCTCCAAGAGAACAGTTCTTCATTGTAATATGTAGATTACATTATGTATACATGCACACATACATGTTTTCTACACCACCAGTACATTTTTGGTCTATACTTTGGTGATGGCAGACCAACATAATCAGAAATTTTAGATTTTTAGGGATTTCAAAAATTAAAGGCAAGCAAATACAAGTGGGAAATCCTGTGCTGGAAACTCCATAAGCCTCTCAAAACTTATTTTAAGTTTACAAGAGCAAATATAGCCAACTCTCACTGGAGTTGCATGAAGAAGGTTCTGCAAAACTGAGCTATTACGTCAGGTCTGCAGTCTGTCTCTCTACCCTGTAATTTAAACCTCATGCTTCCCCCTCATTTCTGTACTGATTTAAACAAAGATTTTCCTAGCTATAGGAAAGTATCACAGTATGTGTTGCAGGCATATATGCATTAAGTGCCTCTCAAAAGCTAAGACAGCACTATTCGTTGCTCTGTAGTGAGAATTTGTCTCATCTGGCACCCAGAGTCAGCTCACACCCTCTACAGCCAGGTAGGGCAAGATGCCCTTTGGCTTTCCCAGCCTCTTGCCACTGGCTCCAGTGGGCAGCAATTTCTAGCCTAAACTTACAAGGATCAGACATTTTTCCGAATTCTCTCTAGTGATCTTGCTTGTTTGTCTTTTCATTTACTCACTTTCTGCTCTGTTCTTCATCCTGTTTTTTCCCTTTTTTTTTTCTGCTTTGTAAGTGAAGCTGAGATACTGTAATTAGAGGGGGTAATGGCAGCTTGGTGGATCCAGCCTGGCCTGTGGTTTCTGTTTGACTGAGCTAAGAATTAAGGGTCTCTAGCCTGAAGCTGGTAATAAATATTATTCTTCAACAGACCAATACAGAAGCTCTCCTCTTCCTACCATTATTACTTCTGCCAAAATTACTTAAAGCCTAAATGTAGAGGACTGAGTTTGTAGCATGAACTTCTTCCTGCTTCATCCAGATGTAATGCAGAAATATTAATTAAAAACAGCAAGAGTCACACGCTGCAAACATTAACTAATACACAACTCATGACTTGGACTTAGTGATCTTGAAGGTCTTTTCTAACCTAAATGATTCTGTTGATTCTATGACACTGGGAAGAGATAGCTATGTAAAGAAGAATTACATGATTCTGTAATAGGGAATTCTGAGTGTGAAACTACACAAGAAAGAGGAAAAAAAGACAAAACAAAAAGGGAATGAGACACGGTGAAGGACAGTAATGAGTTTGTGAAAGAGGCCAGAGATGAAAAGAGAGATTGGAGATGGAGTGCTGAGAACTAAATAGGGAAATAAGAAAGGGATAATAAATAATAAAGAAAAAAACCCCAACTAAAATAGGAGGCTTAAACTAGGAGGTGAGGCACTGATGGGGAAAAAAGAGGGAATTAAAGAGACTGTAGCATATGAAGAAATACTCAACAAAAACAAAAAAAATCAATGAAAGAATGGGCAAACAGAACGAGAAAGGGAAAACATGAACTAATGCAAATTTTCTTTAAGACTAAACAATTTTGCAATAGTTCTTATTACAATGCTGTAGTCTATCACAGCAAGCATGGGAGAGTGATGGAGGAAGACAGGAAGGAGAAGAGGAAAGAACAAAATACATCCAACATAAACTTCTTTAGTTTGTTTTAACATTCTGAGGCTTTGTGGGGGTTTTGGCAAGGGTGATCAGAACATGAGGATGGTTTTTAGGAAAGAAGTGAGCAGATCATTTCAGGTAAATGCCAGTTGAGGTGACTTGTAAATGCTTGAGTGGAAAGAAGCTATGACCATCACTTGCCTTTGCAATCCACTCTCATATTCAAAACAAAGACATTTGACATGCACTTTAAAGTGACAAATGCCTTTTGAAACCTACCACTTAGTTCAGCCTTTTCCACTGAAAACGTAGTTAAGGTTCAAAACAGCTCACACCCTTCAGACACTGCCGAAAATAACATCTTTTTACAAGTCAGGCTTTAGTGCACCATCTCTGAGACTCAACATGCAGTGGGACTGAGTGCTGAGAGAGAATGCTGAGGTGGCTCTTACCCTCTGTACATGTCTGGTCATTAGTGCGGGCCAAAAAAAAATCTGGTTTGATGAAATCACCACCAGTCTCTGTCAAGTGATGAGACTTGTCACCTGTATGTGTGTGCATGCACATGTGCACACAGCTTTTACTTCTCAGGAAACTTTTTCCTGTATCAATTTCATCATGTTATCAATGCCCTGACCACAGACTTATGACCTCAAGCGCATCTGTACAGCAAGGGCTCTTTGGCCATCATAATGTCCAACAGCTCTTCCCATTCTTAGTCCAAGACCACCTTTTTCAGGTGTAAACCAAGAATTCAACAGAAAGATAAGGGGAAAGCAATATTACACTTCTTGCCTTAAAATGTTGAGCTTATAGCATGCACCAGCTTAAATCTAGCTAGAGGAGCAGGCTTGATATTTGGGATTAGCCTGGTTACACCTGTACTGAACCTGTTGACATTCCCTAGGTGACACTGTCACAGATCAGTGGTCAATGAGACAACTTCAGTGACATGCCTGGTGAACTCTGGAAGTGAAGGGAGCATAAGACCATGTAGAACCTGACCCAGAGAAGTCCCATGACAGCTTCCAGCCTAGCCACACTTCAGGCAACCTGAGCAAAATGATGCATGAGATGCAGTACATTTTGCATTGGCCTGACTGAAATCACAGTGTCTCTGTGTGGCTTACTCTTGCAGCAACTTTGAGCTGTCAGCCTGCTACCAGTCTGCATTACTTCATTCCTGGTTGGAAATACGGGAAACCTCTAGATCAGTGAACAGGCACTCATTTCTGCATATTTACAAGTGTATTTCATTTCTTACAAACAAATGGAATGTAAGAGTAAAAAAAAAAAAAAAAGTTAAAATTATCTAATTAAGCAGAGAAAAGTTAATAAATCTCTCATGATTGGTTCTCCTATGCTTCTTTAGTGTACTCTCCAGACAGAATAGCGTGGTGAGTACACTATGAAACCTCTTGGCATTTCAGCCAAGATTTTTCAGGGTGTTATCACAAATTACAAAAATATAAACACACTGAAACATAACACATTTCAATCCTAAAAAGGTTGGATTTACATAATTACATCATTGGCTTGCCAACATCCACATTTATCTCATCAGTATAGTATGGCCCACGCATCCCATAAGCTATTAGACTGTTTAGACTAATGGGTTTTTTTAAAGTTAAATGATGACACCCCGCATAACTAGTGCGGCATTCTAACCAACTCTTTCTTTTGCTTTCAAAATGTTTATTTCTTTTGTGTTTCCACAGCTGCTTTTTAGGTAGAACAAACAGGAGTTGTGTAATTCATGAAGATGTGGCAAGCATTTCTTCTCCTCTCCCCGTTCTCCTTGAAGAGATCAAGCACATCACATACCTAACAGCCAGCCACCACCAAAGCATGAAGCCAAACCCTTCAAACTAGTCTCGGTTTCAGCGCTTCCTCAGGGCACCACTGAACTGATGGGGTCATCCCTGTTGTTTTTTTTCCAAAAAAGGAATAGTTTCAAACACGTACAGTTCTGGTACAGATCAGCATATTTATTTGGTTTAAATGTGCTCTATATCAGATTTCTGCTCTTTATAAAAAGAAATACTGTTAGAAATACTGTCACAAATCAAGATAAATGCATGGCTTTATGGCTAACTACTCGGCCCTTATTTTTGTTCCATACTCTTCACACTGCACTGAAGGCAAATAAAACTGAATAAATTGATATGGTTAAATGAACACAAAGGAAAGCATAGCTCTTCGTTTCATCTGGTATTACCAAACAACTAAGTCAAGCTACAATTTCTGCTACAGATATATGGAATAGGTTAGGATGTAAACAATATAAAAATGTTATAAAACAGAGCTGACAGTTAAAAGACCTAAGAAGTGTGTTTACACCTGATGCCTGCAGTATTCTGTTTCTTCCAGTGTGAGGACATAGCAAATCAGAAGAAGTTGCTGTGCTGAGTTTAGGAGTCAGCAGTACCAACAGGAGAAATGGTCATGAAAGCCTTATATACAGCTGAATTTTGCAATGTAAATGTCCAAGCTGCACATCATCTCACAGTTATAAGGCCCAGCAGTAACTGCAGTTTTAAGTACATCTTTTGCAAGGTTAGAAGTGCTATCAGTGCCTCAATTAAGAGTTGTCTTAGATCACAAACTTCTTTCTACAGTGCTTGAGTCCTATGTTTTCGTTTAACTTCCTTCTATCCAAACCAAAAAAAATATACAAATTGGTCAGTGTGGCTGAAGTGAACAACCTAGTTTACCAGGGTCAAGATACCTACAGTAAATATTGAGAGACAGCGGGACTAGCCCTTTACCCGGCACACCCTGTGGGTCTTTGGACTTAGTCACAAGGAAATCTAATTTGCAATGATGTAAGAAAGGCATATATTCACACAAAAAATAATTTCAGCATCACATCATTTCTCATGGAGTCCTATTGCCTGCTGATATTTGCAACTGTCTTGCTTTTGCCAGCTGAGGCTTTTTTTAACCCTAGATCTTAACATGCATCCAAGAAAAGATATTTTTACTGCTCATATTTTCAGAAGTCTGATTAGTTTTCCAGAGCCCTTATTAGAAAAAAGTACAGTCCAACACGGAGAAGAATCAAGGTCCTCAGATACGTAGCTGTGTTCTCCCAGACATCAGGTACTGGCTTAACTCTTCTTTGTTAAAAGGAAGATAGGGACAGAATTAATTTTCTTTAGCATTCATTAGTCTCATCTAGAGGCAAGTAACAAATAATGTACTTAAGTGAAGACTCAGTGGAAAGCAAAGGATTTGGGTCATGATTTTACATTCTGGATATGCAAAAAATTTCTTGGGAAAGCTAAGGTTCTGAATGACAAACAGATGGCAGGTTTGAAGCAAATGAAATCAAAACCATGTCTTCTAACCTTACTTGGGTTCTAGGAAACATGGTACCAAAACATCTACCTGCACAAAGTGATTTTTAACCCCTGTTTGAGTAACAGCTCATTTGGAATACTAACTGGAAGTCGTAAAGCTTGGTTGAACTTTGGCTAACTGGACTCCAGCAGTTCAGATAAGCTACCTAGTTTACAAAGGAGGTAATGGAGGACATCCTCTCCTAATGAAGGGAGGTCACAGCCATGAGCATTTTTATCATCTGTCAGCATGTTTAGGGAGGTCTGGCAACATCTGACTCTTTCAGCTACTTAGGAATTTCAAGTAAACAGCCAAATTAGTGCAAACTGTTCTACTAAAAGGAAGGACAGTGAAGAAAAAAAAGGAGCAAAACTTCTAAAGAATTGGAACAAGGAAACATTATGTAAAAAGAGATGGAGCAAGAATAAAACCAGAAAATAGCAGACAATAAAAATGGACTCAAATCCAATCCCTACGTTGTTATTCAGGGCAAGCTACCACTGAAGGCAGCGAAAGCTTTGCCTGAGAACCTCAGACTTACGTGAGAGATAAGAATTCTAATTTTAATGAAGGGCAGAAAAGACCTTCACACAAGACAGATCATGTGTTGTTATTAAGTAACTTCATCAGCTCCAGGGCAAGCTCTAAGCAAACCTCAACATGAGAGGCAGGTTAGCTTGAATACAGGCCTGTTACTGGGAAATAAAGAACTCGCCCCATGAAAATGCCACTAAAACAACTGCATTGTGGTTGCAAGTTGATCTGTTTCCACAGACGAAACTCTTGGAGTTTCCAGGTTTGTGCTATCTACCAAATGACACTCCTCTTATACTAACTGTAAGATTACTGCATGGGTGAGGCAAGCTCCTGTTCCTTGGAAGGTTCAGTATTAAGAACATGACACTCTCTTTCAACGGCCAGCTTAGTATAAACTTAAAATCAATCCTCATTATTTGAATATTTTTTAAAAGATATGTTTTAAAATGTTGGTATAGCAATAGGATCTATATAGTTAAATTCTTAACACACAATGTTTATGAAATAAATACAATACACCAAAGCACATAGCCATCATATTAAAAAAGCCACAACAAGTATCCATCCAAGTGTAACACAGAATCTGCATCTTTAAACAGACTGAGTTTTTGCCAGAAACGTTTGAGATTTATATATTGGTTTATATGTAGCTAAAATAAAAAAAAATATATATTTTACCTTATAACTATATCCACTTTCCCAGTAACTTTACACAGGAATAAGTATTGTATATCCAAGGACATATGAATGAAAGAGAACAGGTTCATTTACAGTCTTTCATCACAGTCTGATTTGATGCAGCTACTTCTCAGTGTCTGCAGCTCTGTAGTTGCATAAATAATTGGCAACTACTGACAACCCCTTCAAAGCAAAAATAGTGAAAATCAGTTAAAAAAAAATGATCCACAACATCAGAAACTTCTTTTATATATTTTGTTCAAATCTCAGCAAGATTTGTAATGGCAAGTTGAAAAACAACTGTTTAATACATAAACTAGACATAAAATCTGAGAGTAGAGTTTGGTGATTTAGAGAGCAATTAAACACTTATTTTCTCATATGGCTCAAGGAAGAAGAAACTGTTTTCATTGTTCTGATTTAAATTGCCAGTTTATATGAAAATATCTTTTAATTTGGGGGAAAAGAAAAACCCACAAAAGAAAAAAGAAAAGGAATTAGATATTTTTAATTATTTATAAGCATCATCTTACCTTACATGTCTTGCTAAGTTCCGTTTCTAGATGGCTTTGGCAGGTATTTTAATTCAGAATTAATTTCAGCAATACATGCCATTACATCTTCTCTTTAAAATAAACTGCTTTTTCTCTTTTCCTCAGACAAAGTATGTGGGCTAAAAGAGCTGCAGCGTCTCTGTTCAAGAGATTTCATGGACACTCACAGGCTTGCTTTCTACTGTATGAAAGTTAAATCTGAGTAAGGAAGGCATTTTTCCTGTCCCGGAAATCAGCATAACCAAAACCAACGCTGAGCTAATGAGAAATGTTTCTTCCATGTGTTCTGTTTGGCAGACACTGCAAGTCATATCAAGGAAACACGTGATGTTTATAAATACAATATGGCTCATGTTGTCATAACCTCTCAATGACAAAAAGAGCATTAGAAAAAGCAGACAGAAAAACAGCAGGAAAGATGAGATTTGTATCATTTGGAAGGTCTCTATCAGATAATAGAGGTATTAGTGTTTGCTTTTTCTTTTTTTCTTTTCCTTCCCAAAAGAAAACAAAGTTTTATAGTAATAGGATCAGTAAGGCGAACACATGGCAACTTATATAAATGCTTTCCTATAGGCAATCCTAGCACTAAAATGCATCTACTCAATTTATTGCTTGAATTCTTTTCCAATAAATACTTTTGTTCTAAATACCTCTACGTAGTTCAAGGAGCTGTTATATTTTTCTAGCCATAGTATGAACAAATGTAATTCTGGCAGCATTTGCAGCTTTGTGTTTATTGATGTTAAGATCACAATCCCATGAAAAGAAGTTAGCTAAACACCTCAAAGAAGCTGGACGTATGTTTACAGCTACTTTAAGAACACAGAAGGGTGATCCTACTTCTATTATCTCTATCTTTCCTGCAAGCCACTTTGACTTTCAGGGTCCTTGAATGCTTTAAATACTTGGGGAGCTGTTTGAGGGGTTTTAGCACTTGTAGGGATTTTTTAAGTTCACAAATTTCATCTAACTCTAGAGTGTTGAAATATTAGCAACATGCTAGCCAGGCACTTTCAGGGGCAAAATGAAAAGATGCTGCTGTTCAATTTCATTAATAAAAGCTATTCAGCACAACAGCTACCCAACTTATCAAATGTTTGTCTTATTTTATTGTATAACTCATCTTAACTCGTTCCCTCTCACTTTGGCAGCCCAAACCCCTATTGCTGCCAGGAACATCACTGCCTTTTTGCCATTCTAACTCCTAGATGTGGTTTCCAGGTACCCCCGCCCCTCCAACTCAGCTCTGATTCAACTTGCCCTAATTGTTTTTAGTGGAGAAACAGTCTCTAAAAAATGTCCAAATCACCCCAAAGTGTACCTTGATACAACAGCAGCCACAACAAGCATTCTTTGGATATTCTGGCCTCATCCACCAGCAAAGGCCGGGAACAAAGCACTGGCCTGATAAGGTCTTGTACAAGTCAGAGAACCAAGCAAAACCATGGTGGGTCTAGGCCATTTTAAAACAAAGTGTAACCCACAGACTTGAGGACAGGTGGTTGGGAAGAGAAAGGCTGCCAAGCAAAACAGCCACTGGTTTGTTATAAAGTAAAAATTCCCTCACTATTCTCAAAACTGGCAGACAGATGAAGCCCAAAAACTACTGCATAAACCAACGTTATTAGTATCCAACTGTGACATCAGGAATGCAGACAAGCTGCAATGACAGAAGGTGGAGATTATAATTTAGGATTCTTCCCATTTTAGCCACTCCATAAAAGGAAGGTCTAGGGAATGAGGACATGCACATTTGGTGGGGGGAATCACTTCCACTTGGAGTCACCAGGGGCTCACAGCAACAGCCCAGGATAAAAGGAGCTGTGACACTTCCAAAGGAATTCAATTCATTCAGCAACATACAAAATCCACTGTAAATTCTTTAGTGTCATCTACTGATTTCAATCCATGCACCTTCCTGAATGTGAGAAGACGGGCAACCTGGACCCTACACCTAGTAAGTCTGAGAAAGCCTCTTCCCCTTCAAGTCTACGTAAATCACAAATCACATTAATTCTAACGGCATAGACCAGCATGACTGTGTACATGCATTTACACTGGAATTCAAAACAATGCCAGGAGAATAAAAAGATCATATAAACATTTGGATGCAAGACAGTATTTTGTCAGAAGAAAGCATTATTGTACAGAGAGCTAGAAAGTGCTGTAAATGTTACAAACTCAGGCAAAGGATAAATGAAATGTAGCAACAAGATGCATTTTTCAAAAGAAAACAACTGCTACAGATTATCAGCATACATTTTGGGAAAGGAGTAACAAAAATCAGAAGAGCACAAACACAAATATTCAGGGAGATGGCACTATGTGGCTACTACCTCTTGCTTGACTACCATTCAGCACGGCTGACCTGTCCAACAAACCATGCTCTTCAAGATGTAAATGGCCATGGCACAGTATCTGCAGGCAAGTAAGGAACTCCAAAGAATCCTATCTGAAGAGAAACTGTCCTTAAGAGATTGCTTAGACTGCGCAAAATCCCTTTTTTTTCAAACACAACCGATTCAGAAAAACACATGAAACAGAAGACCACAAAATCAGAATTAATGGACATGAAAGCTGAGCGGTTTGATAGGAGATCTGAATCTGACAGATCCCACATTCCTCTTGCACATTCTGAGTCTTATTGTCCATATGGATAATACTTAATACTTCGAGTGTTACTGCCAATTCTTATACAGGTCTTACATCTGTTTGGTAGTTAAAACAGGTGTCCAAGCTGGCAGCTAACATTATTTTCTGAGATTATTTTGGGTCTGCTACATGGAAATGATTATAAATCACATGGATAGAAGCCTGAACATCATCAAACCCAGGGATAAAGGTTTCAAAGGGACAAGAAGGCAAACAGTAGAAAAATCTGCAAAGGCAAAACTTTTCCAAACCTCAAAAAACTAAAGCTGTAACTCACATATGGCAGGAGATACAACCACACTCACAGCATCACCATGGAAAAATGTACTTACAACAGTTAACTCATCATATTCTAAATAGTGTTCTTTCAACCAGTCTGACAACAAATTGCTTTCCTGTAGTTTTTTTTGAAACAGTTAACCATGATGCAGAGCAGAGTTATTCCTTACTTCCCACTGTAATGAATTTAGCATTCATATATCACATGAAAGAAAAGAACATCAACTTACCTAATGCAAAGATGCATAAACACAAAAGGAGGGATGAGAAGCAAAGGATTTTCCACAATATTTTGGGCACTATGCAATACCAATACGTAAAATGTACATGTTTCTCACTGCCCCCACATTTCCATCCCCTTTAATCTGATTTGCTAAGGAAAGAGTTATAGATAATCCATCTGCTTATTGGTGGCTGCCCCCCCCGACCTACTAAACTGTGAATATGCAGGCAAATTTGAACCAGATTTAATCAAAGTGCAGAAACCATTAGACTACTATGTCCCTACCAAGAGATTTGTGAGAAGACCCTGCAGTACTTCTGCCGAATAGAAGAAAAGTTGCAGTGTGTGCTCCAGCTTTTTAGACACTGGAGGATGAGCATCAGAGAGAGCAATATTACAACTCTCTACTTTGGAAGAACCTCCGTTAGGATCCAAGTGTTTCTGCAAAGGAAGAACCCAACCAGAAGACATACATCCTTAGACAAACAGGTTTCATTATTTCCAGAGCTCAAGAAATCACTTGTTTCCATGCTCATAACTTTGAAGTGCAGAAGTTCACAGAGATCAAAGGGAAGATTTTTAGCATGTTTCTCCACAAAGTCCCTATGAACATCCTGGCTCCGATTTCACCTCTCAGACCAGAAAGACTAGAAATTTGCCAATGCAAAGGAAAGGCCATATGAGAAAATAACTGCTTTGTTGGAGGCACAAAAATTAAAAATGGCACCTAAAAGTACAATATTTTACCATGAAACCACCACTTCCGCTAGGGTAATCACTGTGTCACCATTATTCCTGAGTTATGACCAAAGGAAGATAACTCAGCCATAATCAGGAGATGTCAAGTGTGTGTATCTGTCATACAATATATATTTTAAAATGAGAAATAGATATTATTACAGTTTTTGCACAGAAGCAGCACCTGCGTTTAGAACAACCCTGTTAGGCAGTAAATGCCTTGCAGAGGGCCAAATAAGTAATCTTTACTTTTGAATGTATGTAGCTAAAACACTAATTAGCCATATCTGAAAACAGGCCTAAGAACACAAATAAAGCAGCAGTAGCTATATTCAGCATCCATTGTGCATGGAAAAAGAATAGTATAGCATAACTTTATAAAGCCACAGTGAAATAGTTACATGAGTTAATGTCATAATGGATAATGATATTATGCCATGCCTTCAAATATGAAAGAGATGCATTGACTACATCCTATTATTGCTACAGGAATATAAACATAATTGAATAATTTCAGGACCTTAAAGAAGACACTAAAAGCTATCATAGAATCATAGAATGGTTTGAGTTGGAAAGGAGTTTAAAGATCATCTAGCTCCAGCCCCCTTGCAATAGGCAGGGACACCTTCCACTAGACCAGCTTTCTCAAAGTCCCGTTTAACCTGGCCTTGAATGCTGCCCAGGGATGAGGCAGCCACAGCTTCTCTGGGCAACCTGTGCCAGTGCCTCACCACCCTCACAGTAAAGAATTTCTTCCTATTATCTAATTGAAATCTACTCTCTTACAGTTTAAAGCCATTACCTATCCTAGCTAGACCTATCACTACATGCCCTCATAAAAAGCCCCCTCTACACCTATCTTGTAGGCCCCTAAAGGCACTGGAAGGCTGCCATAAGGTCATCTTGAAGCGCTGTCTTCTCCAGGCTGAACAACCCCAGCTCTCTCAGCCTTTCTTCATACCAGAGGGGCTCCAGCCCTCTGATCATATTTGTGGCCCTCCTCTGGACTTGCTCTAACAGGTCCAGGACCTTCTTAGGTTGAGGGCCCCAGAGCTGAACACACTGAGCTCCCTTGGTCATGCTCCTTTTGATGCTGCCCAGGTATGGTTGGCTTTCTGGGCTGCAAGCACAAACTTTTGGCTTATGTTGAGCTTTTTGTCAACCAACACCCCCAAGTCCTTCCCATCAGGGATGCTCTCAATCCAGTTTCTGGTCAGCCTTTTTATGTGCTTGTGATTGCCCTGACCCAGGTGCAGGACATTTATTGCACTTGGCTTTGTTGAATTTCATGAGGTTAGCACTGTCCCACCTCTTGAGGCTGTCAAGGTCCCTCTGAATGACATCCCTCCAGTGAGCTGACTGCACCACAAACTTGCTGAGGGTGCACTTGATCCCACTGTCCATGTCACTGACAAAGATGTTAAACAGCACTGGTCCCAGTACTGACCCCTGAGAAACACCACTTGTCATTTATCTCCATTTGGACATCGAGCCAATGACCACAACTGTTTGAGTGTGACCATCCAGCCAATTCCTTATCTACCTATCACATCAGCCATTTGAAGCATGTCTATTTGTTCTCTACTGTTGTGTGTGCAACAGTACAAATGATCAAGTAATTAGATTTCTGACCTATCAAAAGGATATTTCATAATTGAAGTACATAAGAGAGAGGTGGTTGAGAATAGTGCCTGTAAATAAACTATTGCAATCTTTCTAAAATAATGAGGACATAACTATTTAGGCAGCAGAAGTGCTTACATGAAATATTAATAATAAAGCAGTAAGCCATACTCAGAATTGGTAACAGAACCAAGAAGCAAATCAACAATTAAGCAAATCACTTCACAGGAAATTTTCTGCTCAGTTGAATCAGCTCTGGAGCACACATAAAAGCCACAAAGCAGGAAGGACAGTAGTGGTATTCCCTTCTGGCCCCATCAAGCTGATTTGGTTGTACCATTTCCTGGGTACAGACCTAGGATGGGTGGGGAGAAGATGAGGTTGTTTAATCTCATCACCACCCCCTGCTGCAACATTAGCTGTGGGTAACATACTGGAAGAGGTGCTGCACAGCTGCACCTCCTGCCTTCTTGGCATCAAGGTGGGAGATAACAGTCCAGCGAAAGACTGGGACAGTGACAGAGAGAAATCGAATATGTTTCAAAGGCTTTCTGTATAGTCTCCCAATACAAAATGTTTACTTGAAAAAGCAAATATACTAGTCTTTGTTCGTATAGGTAGAAAATTTTAGAAAAAGACAAAACCATTTACAGCACAATGGATATTTATCAGAATTTCCTATTTGAAACCATCATTTACAACATGTGTCAACAGACTCCAAGGAAAGTACATCTATCTGCTCAGCCACTGCAAACCGGTTCGTGCTGAAGCCTTGCTGGAGTGAACTAACACCAAGCCATACTTCACCGTAAAAGGTTTGAAAACATGAAATAAGAAGTTGTATTAACTCTGAGCACTGTCTGTATCTCAAATAAGTAACTAAAAGCTACGTTTTGGTTCACATGCTTTAATCATTGTAAAAGAGAACAAAAAAAGTTAATGCTCAGGGCAAGTAATTGGAAAAAGCAAAGCAGTTAAGAAATATTACAGTAAGCAATATCAATTCCCTCTTCTGTATATGTACCATACATATATGCTTGATTTTATGATTTGTTTTGTACATACTACAGTTAAGAATTTAATAATATAGCATAAAAGCTAGAGGAAAGAGGAGTACAAATGCAGCACTAGTACTTACCCTTATATCTCCATTTACAGCTCTGGAAGTGTGATTAAACGCGTGTGCAGGATCTTTGTTGTAAACTTTAAGGAAAGATCGGTCTTGAATATTCCTGGAATCAAAAGAATCAGCAATGATAACAGATGAAAGTAGGTTTTTTATTAACTTTGTTGCCCAAAAGATTCAGGTAACAGACAAACAGTAGGTCTGCAGCGGACCTATAAGAAAAACCTAAATGCCATAACTTAGACACACACAAACAAACAAAAGCCTACTTTGATTCTCTTTCCCATGGGAAGTATCATTCTTATGCTACAACTCCACACCCATAAAAATTAGATACTGTTAAGTTTCTTTCAAGATCTTGCCATAGAGTGAAACACTTTGAAGACAATAGAGCTTCAACATTTACACAGCGCTCAAAAGGATTTAGTTAATATTTACATGTTTTATTGTGCACTCAGCCCACGTGAATTTTTGCTATTCTGAGAAGCAAAATATCAAAAGAAAAGCAGTCTTTCTAACTGCAGTTATTCTTCAGGCAATTCTAATTATCAGCTTGTTCACAAACCTGAAAAAAAATGCACAAAAGCTAAAAATTCAGTAGCAAATAAATCCTTCCTCTAAACTTTATCTATAATAAACACAGGTCTTAAGGAAAAAAAAAAAAAGGAATTACAAAAACAAATAAACAAGCAAAAGTTTTAATGAAAGCTACCTCACAAATGGTTTAGATGGAAAGCCAGAAAAGAGCATTTTTGTTTTATTAGGATCTAACACTTTGTCATTGATTAGCAAATTTTTCAGCTACTAGGAAATGGTTAGATGACAGTAGTTTTCTGCTTTGTTTCAAAACCTACCTTCCAATAATTTTACAGTTTAAACACTTGCACTGAGTCCTGCTGATTTCTTGTTCACATTTAATCAGTAGCAAATCCAATCTACACTCACTCACATCCTTTCAAAGCTATGATTCCTTTCATTTCCCAATAGTGATCTCTAGAGAATTTACTTACACATGTGACTGAATTCCTTTCCTCCAGGTGCAGCTACAAGTCTACTGAACTGATCTTAATCACTGGGATTATCATTTAAAAATGAAGGAAAAGATTCTTGGGCAGGTCTAATTTCTTTCTTACAATGTCATATTACAATCAGTGATTGCTTTGAATGAGTAGCTAGTCAGAACTTGTGCTGCTGTGTAGATGTCAAGCAGTTATTAAATAAACCCCACAGCATAAGAGACAGATCAGTGCCTTCTGTTTAAGAACTGTAGGGCTGATGAGAAGTTCAGCATTTATGAGTGTTTTCTTGTAGGCTGCATAGGAAAATAGCTACCTTGCGGCAAGTTCAAGTTCTTCAATTATTTATGGTAACACAAACCGTTTTCCATCTTGCATACGTGACCCTTTCACTTTGAGACTTGCACTGGGATTCTCAGTTACCATTTTCTGTCTCAGACTTGGAAATACGTTCCTTTCAATACAAAGCAAGTTCCCTCATCTTCAGTTCAAGAAGCAGTACATTATTCATTTAAATAAATTGTATCTGCTGTCTTTTCTGTCTGACAGCTATGAGATGGTAGCTCAACTAACTGAAGTTTGTTTTAAAAGCATTCTCCAAAAATATTTCTTGTAGAAACATGGCACTTTAAAGTAAAACATTGCTGCAAGGCAAAGCACCAAAATACCAGGCATTTGATCTCTGAGGTGAATTCTATTTCACCTCATGTTGCTATTCTAAGATAAACATTGCTGATAACAGGTATATATGACTGTACTTTTATTATTACTATTATTTGCGTTACTGTAGCTCCCAGATATCCTTGGCATGTTCAAAAGCCTCATTGATCTGTGTGTGCTGTACAAACACGCCAGGAATACCACCTCTTCACCAGCTTACAGGGTGAACAGAAGACAAAAGAGACAACAGGATAGCTGCAGAAAGATAAGGGAACAAAAAGAAATGAGAAGCCCATAGTGTTTACAGCCAGAAGAGCAATAAACAGATTGTAGGACCACAGGCATGCTCTGAGTAGGCAGTGTAACACAGGGAGAGGGAAGGAGACCAATGCAGTGGCTTTGCGGATGTCTGTGGAGGACACCTTCCAAGTGTATTAGAGGGCTGCCCAAGAGAGAGCTTGAAGGCAGTTGTTTGAATTAAAGATACCTAGAATAAAAGTTGGCATTATTTGCCAAGTGGAAGCTGATTCTACTTGGTACTGAACAAGAAATGAAAAATGGCATTGAAGAGGGCTTGGAGGAGCCTTCATAATGAAGACAAGTAGTTTATATTTAATGAGATGGAAAAGATACAGCCAGAGGACAAATGAAAAGAAAAAGCATGTAAAACAGTCTGCTTATGAAACTAGGAGAATCATCTTTGTTGCTTCATCTGAATGGGTGAGAGTGAACAAGATTACCTGTGTCAACTGCTCGGAAAAGACCATTATAGCAGTTGCTATTAAAAAGCTGATGAAGTTGCTGAGTGTTTTCTTCAGTATGGGTAGGAAAGACTACACCATAGGGATGTTATAGAGAAAAAATCTGAAGTCTACACTGGATGTAGAGACTTGAACCACTGTAAGAAAAGGGCCAGGTTATGGGCTTAAGTAAAAAGATAGTGCTTTGTCCCCCGGGATTAAAAATATAAAATAATAAAAGGAAAAGGACTGTGATGGCCTAATGAAGGAGAACATAAGCTAGGCTGAAACTAATCATCCGTGAGACTATATTAAAGAGAAGACTAAGATATTAGTTTGGACAGAAGAGGTAGGATTCATGTCATCTAACTACAGACATTCACAGTTGCTGGGATTTCCCTAGTGAGAAGGGTAGCAGAACTGAAGAAGGGAATTTTGTTACGGAGGAAGTCAGCTGGGTCATGGGATTTCCTCTAGAAATGCTCTACAATACAGGCATAGGAACAGAGGAAGCAGATGTTGAGACTGAGCCAGGTCTGAGGTTGGCAGAGTGACGCCTGCAATGAGAGCAAGACAAAAAAAGGTGGAGTGGTATTAAGATAATCAACAACCATATTCTTGGGGGCAGGGAGGAGATGAAGTTTTAAACTGTTAGTCTGAAACCCAAGGGAAGATGGAGGGATAAAGTGAGACACGAGGAGCTGATGAGCCAGATGACGGTTGGCAACAATGCAATTTGGCAACAGAGAAATAGTAACCCTCATCTTGATTCAGTCATTTGATCTGATCTTGTGAATAGACTGATGTGTAAGAAACTTGAGTACCTGATGAATGATGATGATACAAAAGAATCAGATGGGTCTTAATATAGGCATTACAGTGGCCAAACAGAGGTGTGGGGGTCTGCAAAGCAAGGAAGATAAAAACCAGAAACTGAAACAAGCTCGCTAATGACAAGACACTGGATAGACAGCATGAGGAGAGCAAAGCAGAGGTAAGAAAATAGGGTACAGTACTGTTCAAAGACTGAGGAATGGGAGAATTGGAAGTGTCAAGGCTAGAAAAGCTCCAGCTTGCTCTTTTAACTACAAGATATGGAGAAGCACCTCAGCCATATGATCTCCAAGAACAAACAAGGCAGCAGTGGACAGTACACTTCTCTTACTTTCACATCATTTTTTTTGCACTAGTGGAAGACAGGGGGAGAGGAAACACCTTTTCTGCTTTCTCCTTCATTTTATGCTCCTCTGTTCAATTCTTTTTAACATGTAACTTCTTATGAAAAGGATGTCACAAAGGACTAGCATATTTCCTTGCACAGATTTATAGAGTGCAACATGTCTGAGGTGTGCCTGAGAGCTTTGCTGCTGCATGACTTGGGACTTTCTAGGGACTCTGAGAACTTGGTCCTTCTGCTCATAGAGCACAGACATGAGGACTGAAGAAACCTGGCTAATTAAGCTGCTGCACTTCCACAGAATAAAGGATAGAAATTTGCTCCCAGATGTTAGTCAGATGATCTACTGACCAAGCTCTAAATTTGTGAAGTGACTGCATTAGTTGCTGCATCCTGACATAAAACAGGAAGGTGGTGGGGCTGCTGCAACAGGGGTCACCAGTGCCACACATCTTTGGCAGTGCTAGATGATGCATAGCTGGCACTCTTGTGAGGATATTGGTGACATTGATGTTTGTAGCTTCAGGTTCACAAGGATCAGGCTTTGCACTCCCAGTAAAGAAAAAGAATAGGTTTTTTGTAATTGTTTATTTTTTGTTCCATATTTTAAATATTTACGTCCCAGTTAAAATTCAATAAAATATTAAATATGTGAACCTGTTTATACTATAAAAATATTTGAACAATGTACTCCATTTATCAATGCCTTGTGCAACAGATATTGCACCTACAGCTGACGGCAGTGTCAGACCAGACCTCCCGTATTACTCAGATACCACTGAACATGCCTTCATGTGTCAGGCCACTCTCTGTCAGATACTTATCATCTCCACTCCTTTTTATTCTGTAAGTGCACTACAGAAAAACCCATCCCAAACCCAACAGCTGTAATTCTATGTTTACTTACCTCACATCACACAGTTCATAGTATATGTTTCTGCTCTCATCCTTGATGTAAATGGCCACACTGGGTGATTCCAGCATTTTCATCGATAGCTGCTGGGGGAAGGCACTTACAAAAAGGGCACGAATTGTATCTGTGCTTGTGATTTCGTTCGGCATCCTCAACTGCTTTGTTTCATCTCCATACTGAAGATACAAAACACCTACAAGCAAAATATGATATCACGTTACATATTCTTAAGTGCACACTAATGATCTGGGTTTCAAAGTCCATGTGAAACACTGACCAAGCCCATGAGAAGCGAAAAATCAGCTCACATTCTTTACTCATAAATCACATGCAACATTTTCCTTTTCAACACACTATTGGCATAGAGCACAGAACAGTGATATGGCTGTACTTCGATAAATACGCTTGCCCAGTTCTGCACTTTGCTGACAAGCCTGTTCTTCAGTTAGATAAATCTGAAGTTTACCTTAATAAGACTAAGGGAAAATCCCAAATACACCAAATCTGCCCTGTAGTGGAAAGTGTTAGTAAATCACAAGGTACTTTTCTTTAAAGAAGCTGAGAAAAAATTTTATTCTCTTATAGCAACCAGCTTTCTTTAAACATAAATTGTACATTTTAGCCTAACACCCAAAAACACCCCCCAAAACCAGATGTTCATCTTAGCATGAGGAATTTTATATTCACAATTCAATATGCATTATCTCTGAAAGCACACTGTGCCCTTTCTGGGCCATCTCAGCTGTCTCTGTACAGCACTGCATTGTGCCAGGAAGAAAGGCCTTCACTCTCTTGCCATCTGTAAGAGTTGGAGCAGGTATAGCTTCTATGGTGGTTTAAAAAAACAATGAAATGGCAGATCACAGAATCACAGGGTGGCTGAGGGTGGAAGGTAGCTCTGGAGGTCATCTGGTCCAAGCTTCCCACTTCAGCAGGGACACTGACAGCCACTTGCCCAGGACTGTGCCCAGACAGTTTCTGAGTATCTTCAAGGAAGGAAACCCCACAGCCTCTCTGGGAAACCAGTGCCAGTGCTTGGTCATCCTCACAGTGGAGAAGTGTTTCTGAATGTTGAGAGGAAACCCCACATAATCCAGTTGGCCCCCACTGCCTTTGGTCCTGTATCAGGGCATCACTGAAAAGAGCCAGTCTTCTTTGCGCCCTCCCTTCAGGTGCTTTCATACATTGATTGAGCCTTCCCCTGAGGCTTCTTTAGGTTGAACCATCCTTGCTCTCTCAGCTTCTCCTCTTAGCAGTGATACTTCAACCAAGTTAATCATCCTTGTGGCCCTTCAGTGGACTCTCTCTTGTATGTCCATGTCTTTTTGTACCAAGAAGGCCAGAACTGGACACAGCACTCCAGGTGTGGCCTCACCAGTGCTGAGTAGAGAGGAAGGATCACCTCCCTCAACCTGCTGGCAAAACTTTTGTCTAATGCAGCTGAGGATACCACTGGCCTTTGCTGAAATGGCACATTGCTTAGTGTCCACCAGGATCCCTAAATTCGTTTCTGCCAAGCTGCTTTCCAAATTGATTGCCCTCAGTATACATTGGTGCATCCACTTTGCAGAAATTTAGCAGCCCAGAATGAGATGGAAGAGAAAACACATAGAAAAGACAGTAAAAATACTACTGAAGTTTGTATATCCACCAGCTGTCTGAGAGGTACAACCAGAGACAAATGGCTCAAGCTATCTAGCCATTGGAAAGCATTTGGAAAAGGAAAACAATATCAGATCTGCTCAAGAATTAGTTATTACAGAAACATCTACACTGAATTCTGGCAGTTTTATCCTACCCTGAATTGGATGTTGAATGTGGCTAGTCACACAATGGTAGAAGGACAGCACGCAGGCTGAACTAACTGCTGAAGCCTTTATTACATTTTCAGGCAGACTTTGGAGCATGAGCAGTTTCTGCGCTGCCATGCCTTTGCATCTACCAATAACCAACAATGGTAGGCTAAAATTAGGAACAATATTTTACATATGCACCATATGATGTTCCCTGAGGGTCAGGGAGCCCTAACCCTCCCTTCCAATGCAAACAGGAGGTTTGAGAACAAAAGGTTCATCACCAAATCTCAGCAAATCACAAAACTTAGATGGTAAGTCAGTGATTCTTGCCTGAAAGTCATCAGCAATGGCATGGGCAGCTCACGCTGCTGAGATACAAACACTGAGCAAAAGCGATGGGAAAAGCTAGGGTCCTAGAATATAAAGGCATTTAATGAAAATAAGGCATTTTAATCTAAAATGAGCCCTCTTTCTCCTTAGACGTAAGTATTTTTGCCCCTGTGTTATCCATAATTGCTGGAGAGGAATGATCACCTACGTAGTCAGATGTTCCTACAATCAGTGGGTAGATAATTGTGCTTGTGTTTAGGGAAGGAAGGTGCTAATTTTTCTGAACAGTAAATAGACAACATTACCTAACTATTATTTGTTATTAGGCAGCTTTTATAAAATGGAGCTGTTAACATCATTTCTCTACTATTATCAAGAGCTGATAGCTCTTCTTTCGTTAAGACTGCAATCAGACCTTTAATGAATTCTACTCCAAACTTCCATTTTATTTTGGCTGGAAAAATTGTTTCAGACAGAAAAGTAACTACGTTTCTTTCAGAGACTGAGGAGAATTTTCCTACACATTTTATTTTTAATGCCATTATTTAATGAGTTCCAACAATTTTTCCTTTAAAAAAAAAAAAAATTTGACATCATTTATTTCTGTATTTCTTCTGGGTAAAATTGGCTTTTCAGTGCTCATTCAAATGTTCTATGCAGCTGAATATTCATTAGAATTCAGAAACTAACTACATTTGTAAAAAAAACCTAAGCATGCATGGTTTAGTGGGACATGTCTCTGCCCATGGCAGGGGAGTTGGAACTAGATGGTCTTAAGGTCCTTTCCAACCCTAACTATCTATGATTCTATGTTTTTAAATGATTGCAATTATTTCACTGTTCCAAGATGTGCAAAACCATATTCATTTTTTATGATAGCTTTCAGTTCCTAGGAAGAACATATGGAACCTTCCATATATTGACATTTGAAACTTTTTTGGGTTAAATGGCAAAAAATGATTTTTTGGCTAAAATTACAGACTTTGAATATCAGCTTTACAGTTGTGCGTGACTCTTTTCTGCCCAGTTTAAAAATCAGTGTGGAATGCAGAAAATGCTGTTTTTGCATTTCAGGCCACTAAAAACATGCTGAATATTGAGCTACTGAAACCATTAATAAAAAGGAAATAGTAGAGTTGAAAACTATTCCTTATACTGAAGTCTAAATCTTTTCAGGACAGTTTTGACTCTGCCTGTCCTCCAATACTCCCACAAAATATTGATCCAAAACAAAATTACAGTTGTCTTCGGGTATTGAATTTTTGAAGCAAATATTCATGTTATCCAAAAAGATCATGCCTTAAAATAGGCAGCTTTAACATAGAAGTCAGAGAAATATTTTGGCCACAGTCTCACTGTAGAGGAAAAAGACATTTTCAAAGACATAATAAATTCTTTTTTCCTTACACTCCCTTAAATCACATGCCCTTAAAAAATACTACTGCCTTTCCTCTTGAGCTGTTTGATCTGTATCATGATATAGCAATGCTTTAGGGCATTTCCTATTTGACAAAACTAACTGCTCTCTTCTAAAAATCCTGTTTCAGCATGACAGAATAAAGAGACTCAAAATCCATTATTTTAAGTCATTGACATTATTTTTCTCCCACACATTGCCTGGCTGAAACTCTGAACACCAGCAATACCCACAGGCCCAGCTTCATGGAAGCTGCTGAAGCTCTGAGGTTTGTTTTACCTTCAGCTGAAAAATTACTCCCATGGAGAATTAAACCAAGAAGAAATAGAATATAACTCGGGCATAGCTTTTGTTAGGGCACAGTATATATGCCAGCAATGCTGTTGGAAAGAAAGTTAAGCGCAAGTATCTCCAAGCACCCTGAAGTCCCTCTTTCACTTATGCTTCTGTTACAATGGATTTGCCTGAAACATGAAGATATGGCCAAGTTTTATAAACCAAAAAGCACATAGGCCTGCAAAATGCCCTGCTGCCCTTGGAGGACAGATACAAAGATCAGTGTGAACAAGGAAACTACACCATGCAACTGTTTTGAAAGCACAAGTCAGACAACATTGTGGCCACCACTTCTAGCTGCTCCTAGATAATCCAAGCCCTGGCCTTTCTGACAGCTACATGGCAAACTGCAGTGTTAAGAGTTCCCATTCATCATACTGGTGTAACTCAGTTTCAGAAATAGCTCTGGAATTTCTGATCCTTCTTCACCCATCGGCAACAGGTCGTGGTATTAAAATACAGGCCATAGCAGAAAACACTTACATGTAAGCCAGGCCTTAGAAACTTAAACCTCTTTACAAATTGCTTCACAACATTCCTGTCAGCAGAAAGGTATGTTTTATAGTAGGGGAAATTAAACACCCGAGAGGTGAAAGGACATGTTCAAAGAAAGGTTTACAAGCATAAACCCCAGATCTGATGATGGTCATACGAACACACCACATGATCACACTTTTCTTCCCTGCATATAAAGCTCTTTCAAATCCAAAAGGCTTTCTGCTCCCTTTTTACTGAGGGTCAGTACTTGGAAAATACTTTTGTCATTTCTCTCAGGGATGGTCTACGTGAAATGAAATGCAGTGCAATGAAAGATGCACCGTTAACCTGACTTATATAGGTGATGCCTCCAGCACAAGCTGAACACATCAGTGCTAGGTTTAGAGGGTGCCCAGAGCAGCCATCCTGCACCTGTAGTCCAGCCAACACAGCTTTGAGGACTGCCTGTGCTGCTACTGCTCACACAGATGCACCAGATCCATGGCAAGGTGCTCAGCTCAGATACTGCCAGCGGGCTGTAAAACATACTTAGCAGTCAAGGATGTGCCCAAATGGTGTAACAGTGAACCATACCTGAACTCATGGGGTTAAGGCTGGCTTTAAAACAAGGAGCTGCAGAACCAAGGAGCTGCAGAACCAAAACGGCTCAGCACTGTACCCATACAAGTAAGATCATAACTCCAATCACAACTGGTAAAGGTTTATTCCTTATTGCAAAAGCTACTGTTACACAGGTGGCATGACACCACCCAGCTCGTATCTCTCAGCACTTCTGTCTAATACATGGTACTGACCTAACCCTGACTAAGCACTGTGTTATCATGGTTATATTGCTAACAACGACCTCAGTGTTGGGCACCTTAGCTGCTTAGAAGAGCTTTAATCACAACTTGCTTTTATGTACAGAACATGAATTATCCTGGTTGTTTAAGAGAGAAAAATATGGAGCACACAACAGCAAAGAAAAGCTAAATATGTGATAAATCAATAATAAGTTAACAAACATGACTTAGTCATCTCCTGTGACCTTTACAAACATCAGTCAATCCTCTCACACAATGAAGTTCAAAAGGAAAAATACTCGTACTCACAAATTCTCTCATAATTTTTTTCTCAAGAACGAAGAAGAGAAAACTGAGGCAGAGGGGTTAAATAACTCCTCAATGTTATAAAATAAAATACAGTCCAAGCTTAAACTGGAGTTCATGAATTTCTTTCCTGTGAAGCTACAGGACACTCCCTGCACAGGCAAGACATCTTACAAATTTCTGAACTGACAAATCTTGTTAAGATTTGACAACACCTTAATCCATGGGCTCCTGTCTGAAGAAAAGTATTAACCTATGATTATATCTGTATTTGGCTTTGGATGCTTGACTGCTGCAGCATTGAAACCTTCCCATAGAACCAGAAATCACTGGCATCATCAAGGCACTGCTACTCTTCCAACATAGTCACTCTATGTAGCCTCTGGAAATTTCATGTCCAATTTGAAAATTTCAAGTAATTAATAAAGCTGGCTGGACTACAGCAATCAAAACCTGGATGCATTGGAAGCTCTGGAATATCTTTAGATCAAAGGTGGAAAGCTAGGTATAGCTAAAACGGGATGGGGAGGGAGGAATAGGTACAGAAGACCTTCAGACCATGTTGGGTTAACATAAAAAATATATATATATATTAGGAATTAGTATAGGATATATAAGGAATGGAAAATTAGATAAACTAGCAAAGAAAGCTGTATCTTAAGGTGAAGAAATACAGAGTACCTGGCAAGGAAACAAAGTGAGAGCTGCCCAAAATCAAGCTGATCTATGTTTTGTAAATTAGATAATACAACAGTGAGTCAGAGGTTGGCAAAATTGTCATTAGACTTGTTTCACTCTTTACCTAACCATCAGTTAACTATATCTTTTGGAGATGATGGACAATATTTGTCTTTTCATGCTGCTTTAGCTTGATCTTCTACTGTATGTCCATTGAGCAACCAGCTCTATCTGCATTTTCCCTCACACTGAGGTCAGCAGCAATACTAGCAAGCAAAAGTGAAAAAATTCCCCTTTGTTTCTTCCTCATATTTACATTGAATCATTAGTTGAGACTTGCATCAGTTTCAAAAACTAAGGATAATTTTTAAAGTCTTGATAGCTATTTTGTTGGAATATTTAAGGATAATCCAGAGGGGATCACAATAAAAACTGCCAAGAATTTCCACAAAATCCTGTTTACAAATTTACAGTGTTTTTTTTTTTTTTAAACCAAAATCCTTCCAATTTGTCTTTGATTATTATTTGACAAAAGTGTAATATACTAAATTGTAAGGATGGCATAGAGTCATATTGCTCCCCCTCAGCCATCAAATAAAGGGATAACACATAGGTGATATCACCAAAACCTGCAAAAGTTATGTAGACATAAGTTTATTACAGTGACAACTCTTGCAGTGTGGAAGAAATTCCTCAATATGAATTTCTTACTTTACACATGCTCAAGACTTGACTCTCCTATTTCACCACACACATTTTCAACTAGTCTGAGGTCATTGCCATGATCCTTGTGGTATTTCTAGCCTGAAGCTCTCATACTAGCTTCCATTAGCTACTCCTTGCTGATAATCTGTCCTCCACATTCAGAAAATGTCTATAAATATCCTTAGCTATCTTAAAGCACCAAGAGAATAAAAAAGTAGATTTTGTAACGAAATAAAAACATTTACTTATTTTATATATCCAGAATAACCTGAAAATTTTTACTCAAGGTATTGTTTGAGAACAATTTCAGTAAGAACAGGAACTGTTTCATTTAGTCCAGTACTATTTCTTACTGCTATTTTGTCCTTTTCTGCTATTTACAGCAACTTGCTGTAATTCTGCAACAGATTTATTACCTAATGAGAAAAACACATGAAAAATTCAGTAATCACACCAGATTTCTACAAAAGCATATAAGAAATAAAGATTTTTAACTGTCACTCAAACACTAGCAGTTTTTTACAAACTTACACATTCAACTGGCTAAGAAGAAAAATCAAAACCAAAAGCAGAATAGACAATTGGCAAACTGGTATTTGTCCTATTTGACTGCAGATGAAGCCTGCGAAATAACCTATTGCCAAACCCCAGCTTTGTCCATATACCTAAGTCAGCAAGTCCATCACATGTAGACAGTTACTTCTATCATCTGAGTCTGAGGGAACATTTCAGTTTAACCTAGATCCCCAGATGGAAAACTGTTCTGGCAGGGTGGCTGTTGGACAGTAATTGCATAAAAACCCTTGTTCTTGCCAGAGTAGCCCAACTGACCAGCAAGATGACTTTTTCATATCCCTAACTGACAAAACAATGTCAGTAAATGTGGAAGAACACAAAAATCCTATGATCCTTTATGACAAAATATAAAAAAGACAACTGAACTGTTCAGTGAGATGAAGTAGAAATTTCATGAGCCAGAGCTGCTTTTCAGAGGCCCCATAGGCTCTGCCATGATGCACTTACTCTGGTTTCCTTTCACCAATTTACCTTGTTGTCAGACCCTAAGTCCTTTCTGCAAAGCTGTTCCAAAGCCAGTCTGTCCATGCTGAAGGCCTGAATTTGCCTCTGTGGAGCTTCATGAAGTTCCGGCTAACCCATTCATTCCCCTGGCTCACTGGGGTCCCAGTAAGTGGCCATCTAACCCTCCAGCATACTGAAAACTCTCCCAGTCTAGCATCAGACTTGCCTCTGCTGATGGTTCATTCAATCCCAACAGCCAGGTTGCTGATTTTAAAAATTACTGGCCCCTGAGGAAGAAAAACAGCTGAAAAGCAGCTGCCAGTTAGATTTCAAAGCATTAAGCCCTACTCACCTTGAAGGCTACTGGTATCAACCCTATGTGGCTACAAGGAGACTATGAGAGACATGCGAAATTGCCTTTACACCCACAGGTTGGCTATTTATCACAGAAGGTAAGTGGGCAGAAGCAATGCTCCAGAGTATCTGCCTTTTATGAAACACTTGAGTAGTTAAAAAATTATTCAGAAGGGCTTCCATCTTGAGAGTTGCTCAGACCATTGCCCCATTGTCTCAAGAGAGTGCCCTAATCAGCCCGCTGTCAACAAGTCTCTTGAGGCAATGATTAGTCTCTAATCCTGTTTAAATTCAGCAACTTCATAGCCAACAATGCAAAAGAGAGAGAGAGAGAAGGAAAACAAAAACAAGAGATGGCCTTAGTACTTTCGTCTGAGAACAGAAACCTGAACTCAGGCCCAGCATAGTAACTATGCATTAGGATCACTACGTAAATATATAAACAATACTGGAAGCAATAACTACATCCAAGAGCTGTCCTCAGAGACTTGTTGTCAGCACTGGCAGCAAATCCTACACTGTGCTGAGGGACAGGCTAGTACTATGCTTAGCCAAAATCTTGTGCTTCTTGCAATGCATGGAATTGTAATACACTTTTTAATTTGCATGTCCATGTGCAAATGGAAGGGTCTGGTGTTTGCGTGACTCACTATATGAGAGGTAGACCTAGAAATTTTACCTAATGTGAAAATTAGATCAAATTTGTCCAAGTGATGGCTCCTGTGCCAGATATGACCCATGGGACAACTTCATCTGGCCTCCTACCTTTCCTCTGAAGGGTAGTTTGGCCTGCATAAGCTATTTCAGCTGCCAAATCCCTCTTCCAGCTGACAACAAATGCTGAAAGCCCAAACTGCTGCTGTTAAATCAGGGTAAGTGGTGATAGAGCAGGACGAAGATATTGTACCTTCTATGTGGGCATGATTTGGGGTGGAGGAAAGCCACTGCCACCCTGATGTAGCTTTATTCAGTTTATCAATTTGGACCCTAATTACCTCTCCCTTTATCTTCACCACTTTTCCTTCTGGTTTGTCCATGTCACAAGGCCATGCAATATGAGTATTTTCTTAGGAGTGTATTACCCAATACAGTGAGGTCCTGGTTTTAGCGGAGGTCTTTTAGTATTACTGCAGTGCAAATAAATAGAAAGACTGCACTCAAAAACCATTTAACAGATACAGCAGTGACAGATACAGACTTGCATAGCTAATGGTTTTATTTAGTACACTGCACATCTACTCCAGTATCACTGCAATAGGCTCAGTGGATCCATGCTGATAAGGCCTGCTGCAGTGGAGTCAAATTCAGCACCAGTGTGACACAGCATCATATGCTGCTTACTGGCTTTTTTGTGGCAGACTGAACGTGCTTGTGCTGAGACAGTATATACTAAATAAGACCTTGCTTCCTGGAAGCATTTTTTTTTTCAAGTACACATAAGACATTCTCTTATATGAGGAAGAATCTGTTAAGTAAACAATAACCGAGTGCATGAGTGCTAGCCTGCTAAGGCCTGTCTTTCCCTCTTCCTGTCTTTCACAAACCATGTAGGAAAAATAAATGAAACAGAAAAAGACTCTCAGTGCTACGATATGTCAACATGATTGTTTACCTTCTTTTGCTCGTCTGATGCAAAATATTTCAGGTAAGAGTTGTGGGTTTTTTTCTTTCCAAGTCCAGAAACTTCAGCTGTAATTTAAAAATAATTCCTGGACAGTAAAATTCCTGGTACCTTAGTATATTATAATTTCCTAGGGTTTGTGTTTCAATTCAGTAATCGAAAATAGTTGTTTCAGGCTGTTTTTCCTATAGACCTGCCAGCCAATGTGAATGTATTTGACCATGACAGCAAATATTTACATGACGGTTTTGCAAGTTGGCTGCTTTGCATACACTGTAAAAAGACAAGATAGGGAAAATTTCTTTAAGATGACTGAATACATTAAAGCTGTACTCAGCCTTACTTGAAATGCAGTTCCCAGGGAGTTCCTCTCCCATGAATTAAACTGAAGATCCTGCTGACTTCATTAGGCTTGAATCATGCCCTAAGGAATCAGAGAGGGCAGTGCCACTGCTAAGAAATCACAGGCTTTTATTCTAAGTCTATGGCCATTTACACACCTGCCTGGTTTAACATCCATATTTTAATTTCCAGCTCATAAATAGTAAATAACAATTAATTACCACCAATATAACATATAAGCCTACCTTTAGCATTTATATTTTTCTGTGTAAGTCTTACAGTACATTGCATACATATGTATTGAGAGTTATTTCTACCACTGGGTGACTGCAACCAAGACACCATCCCTCTCTGCAATTTTTCCTATGTGCAAAATCGTTACTACAGCCTTTCTTTTTAACCTGCAAGAAATGCTACAGAAGTTCCAGGTGTTACCACTATATTCAGTAACTGCATTTCCATGGAAGGTGGCAACAAACTAATTTATCAGACACTAAAATCTGTGCCTGCTAAAACTTGGGGTTGGGGTGCTAACAAAAATACTCAGGATACTCCGTGATTGTTTAAGACTCTCCTCATGTCAGTCCTTAAACATTTATGCAATTTTACTTGTGCAAGTAAACCCTCCAAAGGCAAATCAAATGCAAATGTTGGCAGGAGCAGACATCTCTGCAGAGGCTTTTCCATGCCACTTAACTTAAGGCACAGGTTTACCAGCAAGGAGTGTTGTCATTCTCTGCTCCTTATCCATCTGGACTGGAGTGGCTGGGCATCCTGGCTGTGACACCCCAAGAAGGTGCTTGCTCCACTCAAGCCATAAAGTTCCCTCCTCCTCAATAACTTCTCAAACCCAAATCCTTGTGCATTTATGGAAATCCTTTCTTGTACCATATTCTACCTTAATCGAACCCAACATCAGGTACAGCCCGATCCTGTGGGAGCCCCTACAGCTGTTATTGCAATCAGAGCTTGTAATCGTACCCTGTCCTTCAGGCCTGTGGCTGATCACATCAACCGCCCTACCACAGAGGATGCCAGCCCCTGCTCTTAGAAAGGATCAGGCCCATCATTTGTATAGACGTGCCACATGAGAGACTGCAGGTGAAAACACCTGCCAGTCTTCATTTCATTATAGAGGTACCAGGGCAGTGACAGTAGCAAGCTGCAATGCAGGCACAGGTTGGCTGCCTTGCTGGGTGCTTGTCAGGTTCTGTTTCCTCCAGGCAAATTGCAAGCGAAGTTTGTAGAAAGCTTTTGAGCACTTTCCAGATTTCAGCTGATTCTCACTCTGACAGTTTTGGTAGATAATTTTTTTCCCACAGTTATCATGCTGGAAAACCTCCCAGCTTTCAAATAGATACTTTAAAATACATTTAATTTTCTCTTGCACAGTGAATTAATTTACTTTAATATCCCGCTTTGTCTACAGGCTGCAGATTGATGAGACAAGTGCTTATTTCTGATGGACCTCTTAGCCAGAAAAGACCTTCATTTTGAAAGCTGTAGCTGAAATTTCAAATGGCCCCACAACTGGAATTCTGTTTTCTGGGTAGACACATGAATACTCTGTCCCATTAGATTAGTCAGAATGCCATGTCGTATAAGATTAGACCTGACTGACAAACTATGATGTTGGGGTAGCCAAAATGCATTACCGCTGTTCCTTTTCAGACTCCACATTAAGTCAGAACACAATTTAAAACCAGACTGACTCATACATAGTTAGTAAAATAGGAACGTACAGAAGAAATAGAATTTAAAAAAGAAAACATCAGGTTTCTGAAACAATGACATTGAGATATTAAATGTAGGATTAATAAAAACGCACAAAAGTCAGTCATTTTCCTCACTGAAAATATGTTGGTTGAGAATCAAAACATTATTTGTATTTAAATTAGATTAAATTAAAAAATTAATAGAGCTGGAAAGGAAGGTGATTATATGCAGCTTGTTTATAACCATGTGAACACAAATATTTTCCTGACGCTTTAAAAACTGAAGTTATAAACAGTCTCCCGTTTCTTAAAAATAAACACTCCCCTTGTATTGCTGGAAGTAAAAACAATTCCAACAGAGCCACAGTCTGCAAAAAGTCTCAAAAGTAAGATTTCAGGACACTGCTCACGGTAGTGTTAGAACACACTGGCAGAACAGACTGAAAAGGACATTATTGTAAAAGAAATTCTTTGAAGATAATCGTTTAAAACTGAACTATTTTAGAATAATTTTTAGACTATATTCTAAAACAAACTATTTGCTATTAATAGTTCCTGGAACAACTTGAAAATGAGAGACTGCAGGGTGGTGACAACATGTTACCTCCTTTTTGGCTAGTATGAGGATCCCTTAAGCCACACACATAGCTGTGACCCCTCTTGCAGTACAGGGTAGAAAAGGCTTATTTTGCTCCAGTTTCGAATCTAAAAACTCTCAACTGAAGTGCTTCATATTACACAACTTCCTTTTTTTTTTTTTTCTTTTTTCTTTCCCCACTGCATTTTGCCTGTCCATGCTGGGATAAGCCAGGGTCTTGTCTCTAGCCTATGAAAGACAGGCTGAGATAAGGTGCCTTGGAGGGTCTTGAAATCCTGGCCATTAAATAAAATGGTACACCTTCATGCTACCATCCTCCATTAGGAGCTCAACAACACATTTCAGTATATGCAACAGACGCTTAAAAAAAGGGATTTAAGAGTGGACTACTTAACAGTAAGCTTCTGATCCTCCCATTCATCTCAGCAAAGATACTGAAAAAAGATGGGAAAAGTGCAAAGAAGGGCAACAATGATAATCAAATGTCCAGGATCAGTTCTAGATGAGGAACAAATGATTACAGCAGCACTTCTCAGCCTGGAGAAGAGATGACCTGAGGGAAATGACAGCCCTACAAAATCAGATATGGCCCAGGGGTAGCAGATAGCGATCAAATGTTTGCTGTCACGTCCAACACAATGACAAGGGGGCATAACTCAGAGCAGATAAGCCAAAACAAAACAAAGCAAGAGGAAAGTGATGGTTGAGCAATAAACCAACTGAAACTTGCTGTCAAAGTCACAGATGCACTGCTGTGAATGCAAAAAATTTACATAGGTTCAAAAGGAAACTGAAAAAATACCTGGAGGAGATGTCTCTTGATACTTACTATACAGGCAGAAACCATAACCAGAAAATCCCTAAGCTGAAGATAGCTTGAAGCTGGGAAAGTACCTGGGGAAAGGATCATAAGTACGTACCATATTTACCTTGCTCTTACTCTTGCCTAGACTAGCTGCTTATGGTTTCTCTTGGAGACAAAATACAGGACCAGGTGGCCTCTTGGTCTAATCTAGTATGGCCCTTCCTATGTTCCTGTTACCAGGTTTATTCCCAGCAATGAGCACTTAAGTGTTTTTCAGAAGCAGGGCTGTTGTATTCTCTTCAGCTGTACACACTGACAGAGAGAAAGCTGTTTCCAGTTCAGCTTTCAGGGGAGAAAACACTGCACAAAGCACTGGTGCGCAGCAGGTCACCCCCTCTTGATGCCAAAGAAAAGCTTCCTGAAAGCTGTTTATCAATTCTCAGCTCACATCCTAAGCAGAAGTTCAGAGCTAAGATACCCTACCTGGCCTGGGGTAATCCCTGGATGCCAGCTGAAACCCACATGGTGAGGCTGGACTGTGAATTGAACAAGGACCTGCAAAGGCCCAATCCACCTGATATCACATTGAAACAAATACATTTTTTCCAGGATGCTTCAAGTGAAGTAAGCTACTCTGAGGACACCCTAGCATACAGGCAGAGATGAATTCTCTCTGTGCATAGTAAACATGTATGTGCTAGCTGCTTGTTCTTAAAAACACCTCTGAAACAAAGAGCCTTGTCCAGGTTGGAGTCTTCAAAATTTCTCCCCAAAAAGCCTGACATACTGGTGACCCAACAGGCTTCGGGAGGGCAGCAGTGCCACTCCATGAGCTGACACAGGCAGGAATCTGCCCCTTGTCCCCAGCCCCACTGTGAGGGTAGCAGGACTCCTTCCAGCCCTGTTTTCTTCTCATTTGTTGTGTTTGTCAGATATCATAATACTCTTGACAGAAACTGTCTTAAATTGTTGAGGAATGAGTAAACCACTGTGACAAGCTTACAAGCATGGTATGATTTACATCCCAGCCTTCGGTTTATGTCACTCTGTATGTTAGAAGATGAATCTACAGGAAAGCAGCATTTCACTTTATTACCTCCAAGCAAAAACCTGCCTTCCTCAGCAATCTACATGCAACTTCTGGTACCTTCTCACAGCAGTTTAACTGCTCTCTGGTGTCTTTCCTCAAGAAAACAGCCTTTACTTGTACCATTCATCAGCTGAGAGCAGAGTCTCCAGGACAAAATCCACCATTATAAAAGGAGCTCTGGTTCACAGCCGGGCTTAATTCAACCCTGAGATATGGGAAGAACGCAGGAAGCAGAGCCATCCACCTGCACTGACATATCACTCGTGTCACCATGCAGATCGAAGGGCCTTGCCCTGAAGTAAAGGGCAACTCTGTCAGCATATCTATTCAAATCCTCTGCCTGGAAAGCTAGTGCCATGTAAATACCAAACCTTTTTGCTAAGGGCTGGATCTGTCAGGCACAATGTCTAGGTTTCTTCCAACTAGGTCTGGCTTTGAAGAGATGATAAAGTCAAAAAGGCTGTGTCTCCTGTCTGAAAATGAGTCTGAAATGTGCAATCTTGTATTAAGTTCACTGCCACATAGCATGCAGGCTTGGCAAAAAGTACTTGCAATATTGGGTGTTAACTATTAGTCAGCATTTCATATCGGAGTCTGCATCTTCCTCCTTGTCTACCATGTTCCCAGCACACTTTCCATCTTATGAAAATAATTTCACCATTCCCTCAAGTTACCCAGCAGCCCATACTGATCTCATTTCCAAACAACAACCTGACATTAGAAATAATGTCCTACCAAAGTCTTTATTTTTTTAACTGCAAACTATTTTAAACCTATTTTAAATGCACAAATGGAAAACATGGGCTAAGAGCAGAGAGGAAAAGGACTGAAGTAGGGCCTTACCCAGTGATCTTTCCTTGGTTTGGTTTGCCGACCGCACTACGGGAAGACTTGCTCGCGTGCGGCTGCCCCTTGAAAAGGGGGTTGGCGAATCACCTTCAGACATGGCCTCTAAGGAATCAACAGATGCTTCAGAGAGGTGCTCTGTCTGGTCACCCAAATTGGGCTGCGGGCTCTGGGATGGTTTGGGGCTTCTTGTCTGCAAAACAGAGTATTTGATTATTCGTCTACTGAGATCATAATATGGGGAGGGTGCAGAACACAAAGGAAGAAGTCCAAGCTTCTTAAAAAATGGGTAAGCTGAAGGTCACTTCTGTGTAGGTTATTTAGGAAAACAGTGTTCTTGGGTATTCTGCTACAGTTCTTATGGTTGCACATCCACATTGCAAATCCTGTTGCTAACAAGACCCTGAGGATAAGGCATGTGCTGAGGAGACATATGGTAATGTCATCCTTTGCTGCTCACACAACCATTATAGCGTAAGCATGTCCACACACACACACTCTTCTGTTGACAAGTCTACTAAGAAAAATCCTCTGAAGAGACCTGGTGGTGTAGTTGTGAGCTATCAATCTCTCTAATTCCACTGCTCCACCTATGAAAGGTACAGGTCATGCAGCAAAGCCAAAACAGCGATCCAACATTTCTAGCTGAAATCACAGTTATTTTACTTTTTGTTTCACCAGCATAAATCAGAAACATCTGCCATTCACTGACCAAGTTAACTGTGATTTTTACTGGGTAGTCATACTAGTGAATTGCTAAACACAGTATCTGGAAAAAAACAGCTGCCTCGGGAAGGAAGAGAAATGGTTTCATCCATGCACTTCTACTGACTCTCTATTGTAAGATCTGCCTAATAAAAACACACTCAACAGCAGATACAATGCCCTGAACATTTTTCTTATTAGCTGTAAGTGGCATTCTAAGTGCTTTCTACAAAGACGGGTACCTTTAAGAAGTATACTCAATAATATTTAGTGACCCACATCTTACTGTTACTTTGGAAGAATAATTTTCCACTCTCAAGGAAACTCTGTATCACAACAAACTGGGACAGACACCGTACAAGTAGAAATTCAAAGCAAAACAAGTTTGCTGTGTCCCAAAACCAATATGTGAATGTTATAAAGGCCCATAATCAGCACCAGGCACAAGATATCGTAAGACATATATACTTTCCTCTTCCCCATCATTTAAGGTCAGATGCTAGTATGTTAAAAATGCCCTGTATTGAAATAAACTTCAAGCTCTAGGTTTGAAGATGCTGTCAAGATCCAGAAAAGACTAAGCTTCTTTCTGGAAAGCCAAGATGACTTATCTTGCTGACATCTGGTAGCTTCAGTGGTTTTTCAAGTGAAAGGAGATGAGCTCATTTCAGCAATAGCATTCACTACATAATATTCCCTATGTGACCTTGACTGTATGAAGAACTTTAACTCTTATTAGATTTTAATTAGCTGACTATAGAGGCCTGTTGTTGCCAAGTTATGCTGTTGCGCACAAACTACAACAAATCAGAAATACCTCACAAGAAAATTCAATCTTCCAGAACTTTTCGCTTTTGAAATGCTAATTTTAAAATATTAGGTATTATCCAATGTCCCACAGTGAAATTGTTCAAGAGCATTGAATTTTTGCAGGACTTAAAGCTAGCAACATTTACTCTCAGCAAAGTAAAGTATGCTTTGAAGTGCCTTTGACATGGTCAGCATTTGTCTGCAGGTTGTAAATACAGGGACTTGTGCCTGAAAACTTACAGAGGAGACAAGTGACCTGCAAACACAGAGAAAGAATTTGATTAGTCAGTACTTCTTGATGCAACTTCTCAAAATGGTGTAGGGAACATCAGTGTTGAAGTATTTTATTTACACAGGCTTATAATGGAAGTATTACCAAACCATTGCAGCTTTGTATTTCTTTATACTGATTAATAACTTACCTGTATGTATCCATTAATAGGGAGCTAGATGGCACACAATTCTCCCTTTGTAGAAAACCATAACTAAACCGAGAAGAAAATGCAAAAAAAAAGCAACAAAACCAACCCTCAAAAGGTCTTTAACTTCAGGGTTTGCTGCGAAGTATACTGCTTTTGTTTCTGTAAGAAAAAAACTATTTATTATATGAATCAAGCTTACTTTGCTTTGCTTTTTCTTATTTTAGTTTCTGTCATTGGAATACCCAGATGTCATTTAAGACATGCAGTTGCATGTATATGGTTTACCAACATATATGAACAGCTGCGCACTTACACAGTAAGGGGATGCTTCATTACCAGAAGCAATGGACACAGCTTTAGCTGTGCAGTTGCCCAGTGTGTCTTGTCAATGCACAGATGCAGCCAACCTCAACAATATTGTGTTTCTTTGCTTGTCCCTGGGGCAATTTTTTAGGACCTAACACACAGCATCTCAGGTCCCCTGGATGATAATGCTGTAATTACTGTGACTAAATGTATTGGGTCTGCCTGAGATGGAGTTAGTTTTCCCATAGCAGCCCTCATAGTGCCTTGCTTTGTATTGGTTGCTAGAAAGGTGTTGATAACACACCAGTGTTCCACCATTACCCCCTCAACAGTAGGCTGGGGGTGGGAAAGATCTTGGGAAGGGACATAGCCAGGACAACTGACCCAAGCTGATGAAAGAGATATTCCATAACCTATGATGTCTGCTCAGCAATAAAAGCTAGAGGTGGGGCAGCTTTCGATACTATGTTTGTCTTCTGCAGCAACTGCTATGCATACTGAAGCCCTATTTCCTGGGAAGTGTCTGGGCATCACCTGCTGATGGGAAATAGACCATAAATACTTTGTTTTCCTTTGCTTTGGCACATGGCCTGCTTTTGCTTCATTAAACTGCCTTTGTCTTGACCCACAAGCTTTTTTTCATTGTATTTTCTAATTCCCACTGTTCTGCTGAGGAGGAGAGTGACAGAGGGGCTTGGTGGGTAATTGGTGTCCTGCCAAGGTCATCCCACCACACTAAAGAAGACCTCTTTTGGCAGCCTTCATTCCTTAATCCAAAAGCTGCAGCCCCAAAGGGCATACCAGAGCTGTCTGTGGCAAGACGAGGCACATCATGGATTCTGTTTAGACATGAACACCACTCCTCTTCCTGCCATACACCAGTGCAAATCCATAGTGGTTTCACTCTAGTAAGTGGAGTAATACGCATGTAAAACCAATGCAAACTATTAATGAGGTCCATCACATATACACACAATGTTTATGAAAGGCTTCAAGTTATTTGTCATGCTCAACTCCTCTAAACATTACATTTCAGAAATAATTCTGTATTTGGAACAGATTCTAAAATAATCCTCAAACACAGCATCAGTGGCTATTTGAGTAACTGAAATATATGAACACATTTTGATAGGAAAGAATTTTTATTATAGGCAGTGAACAGCAGGCTTGATGCTACATAATAATCAGGCGGATTCCTAGGCAGGACTTCTTGTGAAAACCAGGCCATGAAGGGAGGACACGCAGCATTTGTGGAGCTATAACCTACAAGGACTTGTAAAGATAACTGACAAATGCAGGGCCAAAACCTTCAGTATTATCCAACCCTTGTAATAATTATTCAGCATGTGGATTCCAACATCAAATAAGATAAATAAGACAGAAAGCAAATATATACTTAATAAGTCATACCATATATATTTTTCCATAGAATGTTCACAAACATATGCAAAAAATATTCAAAGCTTAAAATGGTATTTCAGGAAGTGTCTCTTTAAGTACTTTTCAGGAACTAGCACACAGTAGAAGCATTTACAAAGTAAAAATTCACCATTAGACCATGTTTCACCACCCATCAGAACCCAATGAGAATTACAGTGTAAACTGCGGTTACAAGAGTCAGGATTGCATAAATCAAAGGAAAGCAATGAACAGGACATGACTGTGCCTGAGTGACTTCCTTTTTAATGAATCTGCTAGCAAAGGGCAAAAGCCATAATACCTAGCAGGGAAGAAACCTCAAGACATGCCAACTAAGGAGAATCACTACCCAAAATTAAAACATTCGTAAATAGATACATGACACAGGCACACAAAGCCAAGGAAATACCATCACCTTCCAAGCCATACCTCTGGGATAAATGCCAGTAAACAGAAGAAGGTTCAGAACTAGGCAGCAGGACTCTCTTTTCCCTTGTGCCAGTACTAGTCAACTTCAAACAGCACAATTCCCTCAGTCAGCCATGGACTCTTCCCCTCCCATAGACTAGGAGACATCCCCTTGCATGTTTTCTTTGTGCAACAGGCTTATTTTTCAGCCAGCTGAGTAGATCTTAACTCCTTTAAGGACTTCTCTGATAAAAGATCTTGCCTATGGGTAAGTAGTTAAGCAGAAAGAAAAGGCCAAAATAAAGATGAACAATTCTGGTGAAAACTTACATATAAGTACATAGTGTTTTGACATTACTATTTTATTTAGGATTTACTATTTTATTTACAAGGATATCGATTCTTGTAATTTTGTCAGGGTATATAATTAAATATAAGGTAGCCATTACAGAAGATCCAGAGCTTCCCAACAACTCTTGGGATATGAACAAGAATTAAAACTGTGGTTAATCATGCCTCATGACTGATGTCTGTCTGTCAGTCTGTCAAAGTATGCATTTTTAATATATTTATTTATTTTACTGACTCTTTAAAAAACAATTAATGAGGTTTGCGCTGGCTCACATCTCAAGGTCCCTCTGGATGACATCCCTTCCCTCCAGTGCATTGACCACACAACACAGCTCAGTGTCATCAGCAAACTTGCTGAGGGTGCACTCAATCCCACTGTGCATGTCATCAACAAAGATGTTAAATGGTACCAGCCCCAGCACTGACCGCTAAGGAACACCAGTCGTCCCTCATTTCCACTTACATATCGAGCTGTTGACCACAACTCTGAGTGTGACCATCCAGCCAATTCCTTATGCCCCAAGTGGTCCACCCATCCAATCCCCACTAATCTTCCCTCTCTTTTGCTCTACCCGGTTTCATAGCTCCACTCTTTGTAACATCCTTCTATGCTCATTTCCAATTATTTTCCATACTAACCTACGTAACTGAAACCTTTTTTTCCTTCTTTTCCTGTTTAAAAATCTCTCCTGCTAATTTGCTTCACACATTTTCATAGACAAAAAAGAGCTAGAAAAAAATCCCATGACCTGAAGAAGGATTTAATTTCATCTCTTAATCAATTCACACTTTTTATTCCCTGTCTGCAGGAACTGCCTTTGCCTTTATCTTGACAGAAGCTTATCTCTTCAGGAGTAGAATCTTATCATACATCTTCGAAGTTGCTAGCACTGCTGGCAGTGTACAACTGGTAAACAAGACCATCAAAAACTAACAGTGCCAGTAAAATAACCCTTTCCAATCATGTGCTCTGAATAACATGCTTAGCATAGGAGAAAAAAACCACAACAAACAAACCACCTTTTGAGAATCTTCTTGACATTTCAAATATACAAGAAAATATAGAAGAAAATCTTAAAGAGAAGTGGAAACCTGCTTTTCTTGGCCTTCAAAGTAAACTATCTGTCCTGTGAGTTGTACTGAAGACAGCTACAGGATACGTGACAGACTGCAAATACGCACATGAGCAGGCTGGTTTTAATGTATAATGAGTTTATTAATTCTGATACTTTGTCACACACGAGCTCTTATTACTGCAATAACAATGTTGCTTCCTCACATTTGTGTCAGATCAAATTCTGGTTCTTTGAAGGAAGGATCTGCTTTTCCACAGGTTTTCCAAAGATCTTCCAAAGAGTCTTTGGGGTCCCATATTAACACAGCTACAGGGTTTTACTTGTCTGGACATGCTATTAGTGACGTATTGCTGCCACATTTTCTTACTTTTAAGCATTTATTGTAACAATGTTTTATTGTAAGAAGCATTTTCTCAGAAAAGAGAAATATGCCTATATAAAGTTCATATTACATCTGTGCAATGGATGCCTTTGGATACTCTGTCTCACTGGGGGAACTGGGGTGAGAAGATGATTCAGCAGCTGAAGGCAACATAAAACCATCTTTCCCAAGCAGCTCACTCTTGTCTTTGTGCTATTTCACCACTAGGAGATGCAAAAATCTATGGCATCTTCCTTTCAGACACCATCAGTTGGAAATGGTACCATGCCAGGAGCAGGCACATGCCAGCTTCTGTACTCTCAAGAGCTGAAGAGAGCAACTGCCCACCCGACAACGTGCAGACTCTGTAGGAGTTAGCTACGGTGTTCCTGGTGTGGGCTCCTGGGCTAGCGGTGTCTGGCTTTTTTTCCTGTATTTCAAACATGTTTCACTGTTTTCTGTTGAATCAATGACAACACATTACAAAGCTAGTGCTTGCTCACAAGTACGCTCAGTTTGGTGGCAATATTAATTTCTACAGTATGAGTGGGCAGAAGTCTTTCTTCCTTGATAAGGCAAGACACATTGCCTGAGCCACAGTTGTCCACCATCCCTAGTGCTTGGTGGGCAGCCAAGGTACCCCACTCGCCTGCAGCCTGTCTGACTTTGAGGCACATTCTGCATTGCATGCTGCCCAAGCTCTCCCTCGCCTGTGGTGCTACCAGCCTCCTCCTTCCACTGGCGGACCTGAGGAAAGCCTGAGCTCACCATACTCACCACAGGAGTAATGCAAGCAGAGCACAAATCCCAGAGCCCTCCCCAGGCCACCTGCAGCCCTGTAATTAAGCCAAGCTTTGAAGTCAGTGTACATGAACCTGAGGTACAGCCCCAGAGCAGATCTTTTCTTTCTCTGAGGAAGGAAGGAAACATACCCTGAAGAATTTTACCAAGGAAGGTAAAAGCAAGCCTTCCCCTACCCTCTCAGTGTGAATGAGAAGGAGGGGAAGATAACTCAGCCAGTGGCACCAGCTGCCACAGGAAGGTGCTGCATTAAAACCTGGTAGTGCTCAGGCACAGACATGCATTACCAGAGCCCATCGCTATGGTGGCGTTAAGATGCAACACTGGGTGTTTTACTCAGTTCTATGAATTTATCTGAAAGCAAAACTCCTCTCTGCTTATGACAGGATCTTTATCACTACCCTTCATATTCGCTGATGCTGATCCCAGTTTCTTTCACCTAGTGGAAAAAACATGTCTAATGATGTGTCAGAATTTATCTGCCATATTTTTAGGTTGGAATGATAGCCAAATCATCCTAAAAATCTGCACGTTTTCCCAGGAGCCTTGCTAGCTCCTGTTGGTGGCCAGCTGCAAGCTCCCAGCTGTGGCAAGCTGCCAAAACCCATTTCTTTTAATCCTGAGTGCTGTGAATCACCAAGCAGGCCATCCCCAGGCTGCCGACTCCTGCTCGCCCTTTGCAGGACTCAATCTTCAGCAGAATGATCCCCAGAGTTAGCAGAAAAAGTTTTCCATGGATCTCTGTTATAAATGACTGACATGAAGCAACATTTTTGAACTCTGGTTTCTAACTGCAGGCACCTAGATAAACTGTTTTTCAGGAAAGCTGTGTGTTTACAGGAAAGATATTCATTAGAAGCAATAAAAGCTGTAGGTTCTCAGCAGTTATACTGCTGGACCTCTTATTCAGACGTTAAATTGCAGGAACTTGCATTTGAAAATGTTGCCCTAAGGAACTCAGCAGCCCGTCTAAGAGCAGCTTAATTGGTCCAGACAAGTCCAGACTGAAATATGCAACATGCTGTGGCATCACTTTGGAATACATGAAGTACCAGAAAAACCCAAGCCATCCAAGTTAGAGTGTAAAAATATTTCTCAGCATGTTTCTGTCCAAATCCAAGGTTTTCTCTTTCTGAAAATGCCAGCCTTGGATTTTAGAATAGAAACTGAAGTAAAACAACAGACAAAACTAATAGCCACCACTGGTAAAAACTGAAAATCACACTTGAATGAAGGAAACCTTTAATTTTAAAATAAAAGCTTACAACTGTCTGCTTCATGCTAATGCTTTGTGATCCAAAGTACTTATTAGAACGTGATAGCCAAATTTAAAAAATGACTGATCACCTCCCTATGTTTGCACACAAATGCTTCTATGGCTCCATCAATTTTGATCACAGCAAAATTTGTTCTTTCACAGTCTCTGTCATATCCTTGCATCAGAGGTTCGGTTTATTATTACTTTGGTTAAATAAGTTATCCATAAATTCCAGCCTGGACATCAACATTTGTCTTAATTAAAATCTTATGGCAGTTTCAGTTGGAAGCTATTTCTCTTTTCCCTCCTAAAAATCCTACTGTGAAGCATACATGAGCCAGCATGACCCCTTGTTCCATCCGGGAGATGGCTGTGTTTCATCAGCAGCGGGTGAGGTAACTCCTACCTACAACAATCCCCCAAACCGTCATGAGAACTCTGCAGATTAAAAGGGATGATTTAAACAAAAACCGCCATTATGCTGATTAAAGGGGAAAGATCTTTACATGCTTAAAACCACATGCAAAAAAAGAGGGGGAGGGGGAAATAAATGTAAGTATATATATACCAGATGCCTAAGTGTACCTAGGGGATAGTGTGTTCAGATTCAAAAAAACGAAACAAACAAAAAAAAGATTATCTACCCATCCCTGTTCTCCCACACATGTCCCTAAGGAAAATAGGAGGAGTCTGTTTTTGTGGTGTCTGTTTCCCAAAGCAAAGGAAGGCAATGCAGCAGTCCTGGAAAAACCTGTTTTTCTGTTTCTACAAGCTAAGAAGGAGCTTACATACTAGAAGGAGTTAACATACTACTTTAAAAATAACCGAAAGAAACCAAATTGCCATCAACACGGAGAAGGCTGGTGAGTGGGAGTGGGGACTGCAGGGCAGGGTGTGTGCTGCTCTCGTTGTGGGCCAGCCCTGGCAGCCCCCATTAAGAACAAACGCCCGGGATAAGCAAGCGGGAGGCAGAGCTGCCGCCGGCAGCAGCACACCCACACCGGTGACTTATTTTTAGCCTCTACTCATGGAAGTAAACGTGTGATGAACCACTTATCAGAGCTTGTTGCTCTGGCACCCAGGGAGAGTTTGGGGGCTGCTGCATGAGAGGTGCTGCGGAAGAGAGGAGCTTCCCCTGCTCTTCTCTTCCAACTCATCTCCATGGCCTTTTCACTTCTTTTTTCCTCTCTAGGCCATCTCCCCGGCAAAGGAGGGAAAAGCTCCTTTGCTTTTCCCTTGCTGCTCTCCACACCTCTGCCTCTCCCTGTGGTCGGCATGTTTATTGGCCTACTTAAATCCTGTAAGTGGAAACAAAACAAGTTGGGAAGCGACAAATCAGGTGCAAATAAGCCACCGTGCACTCTGCACGCTCCAAGGCCTCATTCAGTGCTCACAGTACATGTTACGTGAGTGCTTTTTGTGGTTGTGCTTTTGACTGCAGTAGAAACCATGAAGAGGCACCTTTTAAATATGTATCTAAAACGCATGTGCACATGCAGTGTCCGAGAGGGCAAAAAAAGTAGCTGTAGTGGACATCCATTCTATATGGCGTTATAGAAATGGAAGAGGAGCTCAACAGGAAGAAACGTGAGATACAGGTGCAGGGTGTGTATATATCATTTTGCAAGTTGCAGAACTAAGCTTTCATAATATGCCAAATAAAAAAAAAGTATTTACTGCTGTGCCCATGGAGGTGTCCTTAACTTTGTAACAAGACTCGCACCCCTTAAACCAGTTTCAAGAATGTATAAATATATAAATAAAGTTAAAATTGAGACAACTGGTAGGAATCATATATTTATCTAGGCCCTCCCACTGAATTTTAGTGGATTTCAAATCATCTAAGACAAGAGTGTGAACCTGACATCTGTCATGCCATTAAGGAAAAGTCAGAATTAAAAAAACGTCAAAGGATGCACATGCATCACACTCCCATATACAATTAATCTATATCAGTGACACTTTGCTGCTGTGAAATACAAAGGGATATTCAAGCATGCAGACCCATATTTATTTGAGAATGCCAGTGTGAAGCAAGACACACACAACTAAAAGGTAACAAACTCAATCCACAGCAGAATGCAGAAAAAAGAAAGTACAGTACTAACTCTCTGAGAGGATTCAATTTTCATCAAGTACCTTTGAATGTCAAGTTCTGAATGAAGGGAGACCAACAAGCATTGCAAAACCTGTGGATCAAAGAGAGAAAAGAAGGGAAGGGGGAAGAGATAATTGTTAACAGGAAAAGAAAAAAGGAGAACAATAGAAATACTGAAACAATAGAAAAATATACAGAGGGAGAGGAGATGGGGAGAAGAAGGAGAGGAAAGGCACTGAAAAATGATGAAGGAAAGGCATATTGCCAAGGAACAATATGCTCTATCAATACTTAATATGCAATATTCTCAGGACCCTTGCTGGACTCAGTTCAGATGTGCTTCATCTGGTGGTGTGTCAAAGAAATTAAGAATGTTTTTGTAAGATAAGAGTTAATGGCAGAGAGTTAAGCCACACAGATTCAAATACGCATCTAGCAACCATATCTGACAATAAATGGCAAAATATGCATTCTTCCTAAGAAATGATACAACTTTTGGCTGGAGTTAGCAGCAGTCATTACACTTCTGAGTTGGTTTCACACTTACTACAGTGACATGGAATCCTTCAAGCAGAACTTGGAAATATTGCATTACTCTTGATTAACCACAACTTTAAAAAGAACAAAAGATAAACTATGGTATGATTAAAAGGTAGACTACAATCACATCTCTCTCTACTATTCTACATCTGATCTTAAAGCATACAGAATGTACGCCAAAAGGAGTTTAAGAGCCAAAAAACCCCAAACAGCTTTTCCCTCCAACACATAAGTGAGACGCAAATTGGAGGGGAAATTGCCTACTGCTCTTTGAGTCCTCATAGGTGGAGGCCCTGTATTTTCCTTAATCTTCATTTGCCTGTGGGGTAAAGGTGGGGGTAAAAGAGTTTTTGTACAGTGCTCTAAACAACCTTCTCTGAGCAATCAATTCCTCCTTCAGCCAGTCAGACTTCCACAACAACTGTTGCTGCCCTGTTTGGAGCATGGAGCTATTCATACCAGGCAAAGAAATCCAACTGCTTTGATAACAAGGACAACATTGTTTAAGAACCTTATTTAGTAAGTCTTTATAATGCCAACATCATAATTAAGAGAATAATTCAAAGAATCTTTTGAATTTTACAAACTCAGAGGATATGAGCATATGAGAGCTGATTCTGGGGACAAGATAAGCAACATATAAGTATGCTGTGATTTTTCATGTTTTTGCCAATTGGATCGTTTTGAAGGGCAGTACCATTTTATTTAAAGAGAACAATAGATCATTTTTCTCCCTATGATAAATGCATCATTTAGAATTGTTCAAGTTAAATGCAATTTTTTACAAATAAGCTATTTATGCAAACACAGTACAAATTAAATGTAGCCTTCCGGCAACAACTGGATGAATTCCAGTTCCAAACCACAAAGACAAAACAGTCTGTTGCTAATGTCTCAGTAATACTGAAACTGTATTAGGGTTTTTCATGTTTTTATAATGTCACCACCTCACACATGGAAACCTAAGAAGTTCTATTTGCCTTTAATTAAACTATTCTCCTGATTAAGAAGAAAAAAGTTATGGATTCTTTAAGGACTAAATCCCACCTCAATGCCAAATACATGAAACTTCCAAAGGAAAAAAATCATACTGTATGTTTGCTTGATGTTCTGGCATCATTACACATCAAGACCATGCTTTGGAAGGGACATTAGTGAATTGCAAGTAAAAACAATCATAAATGGGGGGTCTTCCAGGAAAGCTGCTGCTCCGGTCTCCAATGGGCAGTTCCCCAGAATGGAAGGGCTGATCTTACTACTGATCCTATGGAAAGGAATTCTAATCCAGTTTTACAAGAAGTAAGCACAGAATCCTATGACCAGGACTAGTGGGGTCCTGGCTCCAGCTAGGTAGAGGAGATGGATAACTGGGTGTATAGGACTATGTGGATAAAGGCGTGGCATATCAGTCCCACAGGACTATAATAAGGCTCTAGTAGACACTGGTTCACAGTATATCCTAATGCCCTCAAGTGACAGAGCCCATTTGTATTTCTGGCTAACAGAGGAATCCCAACAACTAACGGTATTGGAGGCTGAAATCAGCCTGAATGGGAAGGAGTGGCAGAAGCACCCTACTTTGTGTGGCCCACAGGCTCCATGTGTCCTTGGCATAGACTAACTCAGGAAAGGGTATTTCAGGGGCCCAAAAGGGTACTGGTGGGCTTTCTTTATAACTGATGAAGAAAATTAAGCAGCTGTCTATCTCACCTGGTCTCGCAGAGGACCTTTCTAATATGGGGCTGCTGAAGGTCAATGAACAAGTGTCAATCACTACCACAACACTGCACTGGCATCAGTATTCTGTAAAGGCACTGCACAGGATCAACTTGAGCTAGTTTACTCAAACTTGGTCACCACATGGGGAATTAAAACTGAGTCACTTTCTTCTGGATTTTTCTGCTCTTAAAGGAAGTGAATTATCAATTCTTACCTAAGGGTGGGTAAGGAAATGAGGATGCTTGACAAAACCAGAAATACTTGCCACCCTCAATCCAGGGAAAATGTTGCCTGCATTCTTACCTCTCCCCCTCCTCTTATCATAACGTTGTATTTAGTTTGATTTTAAAGCAAGTAGATAGATGAGGATTTGCAGTTAAAATATATAAAACTAGTCCACCTAGATCCAGGAGTTGATCTGAAATTACATGGATGTGATGCAGGATTAAGAATTCACATTCTCTGAATAACACTGTCATGCAGGAAAAAACAAACCATACAAATGCAGAACCATAAGAGCAGCGCAGTAGCAGGCTTCAAAGATTCCTGCATAAAGTAGCACAAGGAGGCAAACAAGGCCTCCACAGTATTACATAGCAAACTTTGGATTACCTAAAGAAGATCCAGACATGTCAATATGGGAGAAATATAATCAAGACCATTACTGCAGACCATGTAAAGACCTTACTATGAATGAAATTTGAAGACATTTGGATCTGAATCCAAATCTGAAGCATGGCTTCCTTTGGAACTTACTTTCTATATTCCTTTCCAAACTCAACACCACACTGATACCTTCATCAGTGCTCTGATGACCTCAAGGGTATGTAAAGAGCGAAAACAACAATGATCTATTTCTTCTTTTCCTCCTAGATTGAGACGAATACCATTTTCTTTCCATCTGTGGGCATGCATGTGGATATATATAGTCCACAATGATGGGAAATGAATTCAAGGAGAGCTCTGCAATTTCCAAATGCGGCAAGGTCTGCAATCCCACCCACCCCAGGGACAGATTCCTGGGACAACCCCCAGTCTCCCGTTTCCCTCGCCAACTCCATAATTGTTCCAGAAAGGTGAAGCATTGGAGCAAATACCAGCATGAAGGGAGAAACAGGATGTTGGAACAAATTCCGCAAAAGATTAAAAAACCCCAGACTTCAATTACTGAGAAATAAAGAGCTGTAGAGTGCAGAACACTCAGATAACATGCTCTGAGCAACCTCTGCTGGCCAGCAGATAGGATCCCATGCCTCCTCCTAAATGGAGTTGTACAGAGCCTGTGATTTCATTCCCATATATGAGCGTGCAGCTCCTTAGATGAATGAACATTACTTGACTTGCTTGAACAGCATGAAGACAACCTATAAAAGGTGGGCCTGTCCCAGTGAGCTGGAAGAATGACAGCAACTTCTGCAGTCTGTTACCAAACACCCTTAGAGCAGAGAGGCTCTTGTTGAAACTAACGTTAAGACTTCATGAGTTGTGAAAGCATGTAGCCAGAAGACAAAAGGTACCAACTCTTGTCCATGTTTGACTGGCATGCCAGGAAACAGATTAATGCAGGCAGACAGACATTTAAAGGTAATATGGAGAAAATCGACAAAACAGCAGAAGTTATTTCCTTCAGAGAAAAGTGGAAAAAGTTAGAGGCCTAGGAAGAGAGTGGAAATGAGGGCTGGGAAACGGTGCAAAGCTAACGGAATGGTTGCAGAGCCTTGCTAATGGGAAGTATGAGCAGGATGGGGTGTTATATGAAATAAAATTAATTTCAGGAGCCAGTCTTTATTGTAGGGAGAAGGGTACTAGAGACAAAGGAAAAGCTTGCCAAACATGTTGCTTTTGAACTTTAAGCCTAAACAGAGAAAATGGTGGCCCTGGAAAAAAGGTGGAGAAAGCTAACAGTCATAGGAGGAAAGTAAAGTTGCCAGGAATGTCCTGAATGTCAGTCATAAGAATAGTCTGGTGAATACCACTTGTAAGGTAGTACCCAAAGGATTAGCATGAAGTAATTTAGGGAGGACAAGGATTAATATCTCAGGACTGACTGACTCATTATCCCAGGGTCTTCAAAACATGGGTGAATGAACTTTGAGTCTGCCTTGTGGGATCTGCTTGCTAAGCAGATCAAAGGAAAGTATTCACCATTTTAAACAGGATTGGGCCTGTTGAACACTAAAATTCTAATTCTCTAAAGGAAAAGGCAGATGCTTGAGACAGTTGTGTTGATGATTTAGTAGGAGACATCTGTCCCCCTGAGTTAGTCTGAAATAATGTCACAGAAGGTTGTTAGGAGCGCAACGTGCTCCCACTGCAGGGACTGCTGCTCTTGCTGGCAGTGACAATACAAGCCGAAGTGCCTTTTCAGTGAGGTACTGGCATGCTGAGAAAGTGGAGAAATAGAGGAGCACGTTAAGCTTTCCTCTTTCTTTCAGTCTGTGTAATATGTGCTTGATTTATGCTTCTGGTGGATTTGAAAAGGAAAATCCTTACAAAGTCAGAATACATTAAACACATTACATTTATCATGTGTCACCCAGGAAGATGACACAGCCGCTAAGAAAAGAAGTGGCTAAAATCAGAGAAATGCATAGGTATAGTATGAAGCAAAACCAGGTTAGCCAGGACATTATGATGCCAATTAGCGTTCCCTAGGTTTACAGTCTCTGGGTGAGATCCTGCAGAGACATGCATCAGCTGGAGGGAAATGATAATGAAAACACAAAGGGCTAGAGATAAGTATGTAGATGATGATATACAACTAAAGGAGATGCTGATTCATAATTCCTCTTAAATAGCTTGAAACTGAAGGAAGGAAATGAGGATCAACTGCCTATTTCCTGTGCACAATGGCTTTGTGGGAAGGATGTGAAAAAGTGATGTTTCTCAACAATGCTGGGATGGGAAGAAGCCAGGATGGTAACTCAGTTGGGTTCAGGCCAAAGAGGTTCTTCCAACAGAAGTTTTAAGTACACAAGTATTTGCCAAAGAAGGGAAAGGGTCAAGTCTTTTATCACATGAAAAGACAGTCAATGTACAGGATCAACTGCAAGCAATCTGCAAGGCAGCATTTAAGTAACTGAGGAAAAAAGATGGCCAATGACAAAAGGAAGCATGGAAACAAAAAAAGACCAGTGAAATGTAAACCAGGAATGCAGTCAGAGAGATGAGAACAAAGGAAGGGCTCTGCACAAAACATTAGGTCTTCTTACGTTTCAGGATTTACGTTTTCCAGCACACTATACATCTACAGCATCCCTCACACTGTGTATGTTCTTTGGCTCCAACTCACTGAACACTGCAGCTGAAAATGACACGTGTTAACTTGGCCAACTCTTTTTTTTTAATTTCCAAACAACAGAAAATTGTAGAAGAGCCTCCTCTTCATTAGTGTTTGATTTTAATCAGTTTTTGTCAAAAACTCTAAAAACTTGTGTTTCATTTAATTTTAGTGACAATTAAAGCCAATATTTCATATAATTTCATATAGTATTTCATGAACAATAAAATCAAACAATTAGAATGAGAAGATTTTTAAAACATTTCTCAAATAGAGCTCTTATTCCAAATCACACATTTTTAGAGATATAAAATAGGTACACCTTAAAACTTAAAAAGTGTCTTGCATTCAAGAGGTTCAGAAGTTCCCCAGGGTCACATAGCCTTTCCCCATTTGCTGTCTCTTCACACATCTAGAGATGCTATGTTGAAGCTCCATATATTTGCACTGTCTCAACAGAAATACAATATTACATCCATACTCCACTTCATGTGTAATATAAAGGAAAAACATAACTTCTTGTTCAACTTAGATGACTTGTGAGTTTAGGGGGGTTTAAGCAAGATCCTGCAGGGTATTCTGTATTTCAGTCCTGAATCCGTCACAGAATTATGCTTAAAAGTATATAATTGGGCACATAATTAAGAATAATCATATAAGAAGTCCATGAGACTATTTTCATTAACAAAATTAGGCATGAACTGATCATTTGGTTGTTCTTATGCCATAACACCTGCAGTGGTGAAAGTTTATCAGACTCTTCGCTTTCCACATTTCACATAAAAGTAACCACAAAAATAAAGAAATTATTCTTGTTTTTTATGATTTGTCTGCCCCCTGCTACAGTATTTAAGTATCCCTGTGCAATCCAACATGCAAACTCAGCTTGGTTGGTGCAGGATGGAGAAAAAATGATGGTTGGATCTAGTTTCTCTAAGGTAATCTGAACCTGATTTGAACCTGTGAATCTGAACCTGTACTGCTCTTCCATGATGCAAAAATTCTGTATGCAAAAAGCCTACAGGCATGGAAAGCTGAAAAAACATTGGCTGAGGATCTCAAAGTTGGTTGCCTAATGAGGCATACAAGTTTACAAGGAGGTACCTCACTGCGTCACCTACTAATTCTGTCCAGATTTGCAGGAAACAGAGCAATTTTGAATTAGTGGTTCAGTTAGGACTTTTCAGTCACTGACACATAATATGTGAGATATCTCTCAGTTTAAATATGGATTCAGACACCAAGTTTTATTAAGTGGCAAGAATATTGTCTACCATTTTTCTGTATCTGTCCCGCAGGTAGAAACAGGGACAACTGGACAAACACAGTATCTTTGTTTCCGGTATTCTGTCTCTCCTATTATTCATTCCCTTCCTCCTGTTTTTATAAGACTTTCTTGGAATCACAATATATTGCTGAAGATAAACAACAAATACTATTATGAAGCTTTATAAATGAATAAAAAAGCAATGATGACCTAAGAAGGAAAAGATTTTCATGAACTGTCTCCAGTATTTTGAAAAGTAAGAAAGAATAATAGACAAAATATGATGTTTAAAGAATATAGCTGTTCCTCTCATTTTTCTGTATTTTACTCTCAATTTTATTTAAACAACCGCCTGACCTGGTTATTCATACAGTAACCATCACTGAAATGCACAGTATGGTGTATATAATGACAACTGATAGTGCACTGAGAACAACAGCCTCTGAAGTGCAGAAAAATGCATGGCCTTGTTATCTTCCATCACTCAGATTTAATTGTAATACTGCTTTTATAAGTTTTTTCTTTCAGATATCATTTGATCTTTGCTATTGATTAAATTTACCTTATTTTGTAGGCTGTGATTAGCTCATCCAATTACACCTTAGAAAAGCTATTCAAGTGATCAAAATTTGAATTAATTCCTATTCAAAATGATAAGGTTACAGAAATTGCAATTAAAGAGAAAAAAGAACAACATTATGTGGTAATTACTCAGAAGACAGCATAAGCAGAAGTGTGGCTGTACATTCATTTTGTTCCACCTTTCTGTTGTGTTTCTCCATAAGGCAAAACAACGTCCATGGACAGGCCTTCTAGCAACTCAAACTCCAGAATTCTAAATGTTGGAAACCGCAGGTCTCTGCCAAGAATCACCATTTTAACTACTTCCCTAGACATCTTTAGGAAAGCAGTTGTGCATTATAGTACCTGTCTATGTCAGGATGCTAAGGGACTGCACCCAGTAGCCTGCATTTGTGCTCAGCAATTATGGAAGGCTGTAAAGTACTTAATTTAGGTGCTTCAATGGGCCTTATCTCTTTGGGGAAAAAAAAAGAGATCATAGAGCAGAAAATGTAGAGAACACCCATCAAGGTGTAATCTGGCTAAGACAAATCAATGCAGAACTGTAGTGGCAACCCTATTCTTTGGTGAGTGTTCTCTTATCAATTACTTCTTGATATACTAAAGCATTCTTAGAAAACTTCCGTTAATCAGAATTCCTTTGACCATCGAGAAATGGGTGAATAAATTTGATTATGTTCACTTTAAACTATATACAGTAGCAATCTTCCGAAGGTGCTCTAATGCCCCCCAATCCAGTATCTTGAGAAAAAAAAAAAAAAAAAAAACATAAATTTAAAAATCCTGAAGTCTTGTTTAAGTAGGCCTGCAAAGATGTCCAATATAGCTTTCTGTATTCTGAGAGTTATCAAGGTTTGGTTCCTGCTTCAGTCCTTACAAAATCACATCTCCTGTTGTCCTGGGACACCATATACAACAGAATTTACGGTACCTGTCTGCCTTACAAGGTTTCTGCAATAATTAACTCATGAACAGTTTTCAGCACACTTCAGGGAAAACTGCTATAGAAAAGTATTGCATTGATACACCACATTAAGTTTGCTCTTAACCTCTTGTAAGGATCAGAGTTTCAATGCAGTAGTGAGGTTTTTGTTAACCAGAGTCTCCTAGATTTTCTCTTAGAACACCTAAAACTTTGAACTACAACATCAAACATGAAAAGTCTACCTCTCTCATTACTAACTTTCCAACCTTTCTTAAACACATACCTGTCATCTACACAATTACAAGAGAGATATAAGCTCAGAAATGCCTTTGTGCAGCTTATACCAGCTTACACTTGAATAGTTATAGAGTAATTAGAGTGGAATTCAGCTGAATAAGTCAGTCATTATCTCATAATATCATTTATCTCATATTAGTGACATAGAGGAATATTATAGTAAATATAATGCTATACAGAGTGAGATTCTGCAAGGTCCTGAGTGAATCCTGGTTTTGACACAATCAGATAAAACTGCTGTTTTTCTAGGGGTTAATTAATGCCAGCCGACATTAGCTTATGGAAAATTATCTTGACATCACTGTTGCAAAATAACACTGTAAGTTTTCATTGATGAGGAAATATTAACATTTATTTCCATTTCAGATTTATACAAAGAGATATTAAAATCTTATGTATTGTTCAAATACCCTTATTTCAATGTGTTTTATTGCATACTGTAAAACCTACTTCTTAAAATTATCTACTCACATTTAAGGAGTACAATATAAAACCAATAATAAACAAACCATAATGTCAGCTCATTAATCAGAAATGTCAGTTCAAATATATCCCATTTGGAAACAATAGATGGATGCTACTGGCTTTATAAGCCTTACAGAGCAGAAATAGAGCTAGAGTTGGATTTCAAGAGTTGATGTCATCATTGTTCACAAGCCAGCACAGGGCTTTAAAACCGAAAAGAATCTACAGCACGTAAAATGTTTTCCAACTTGTAAGGGGTCCAGGCCCCAAGCCAGTGGATAATAACTTGCAATATAGTTTAGGGTTTTTCAGAGGAGAAGCTGGGGGAGAAGACATAACACATTCATGCAGAAAGGAATGTGCAATTCCATATTCTTATGTGGTACAAAGACAGATGTCTTTCTAAAATCTTGTTTTCTTGTATTGAACATGTCCTCTTTTCAAATGCTTAAATATTTTCCAAGTTGGGTTATTTACTTTTAAACATCTTTGTTCATCAAAAATCTTCCTTTATAGTTACAGTGCTAGCACCACTCATAAATGATGAAGCATCAAAAATTAAGAGAAAACAAGCCTAATATAAGCCAATAGGTATATTTTTTGGTATCAGAGGGAGATGCAGTGAAAAGATATGTACATTTGTATTTCTCTTTGCTGATTTACTTTCCTTTTACCACATATGTATTAGTATTCTTAGAACTGTTGAAAATTTATCAAATCAAGGTTAAAAACTTTGAAATGAAGTAACCTTTAGTAGACAAAACCAGATGAGCAGTACAGTTTCTTCTGTTCTTGCATGAACATTCAATGACCTCATATTCCTCTGTACCCTTCCCTCCCCTAAATACAGCAAAAGACAATATTATCTCTTCAAACAAAGATACACACAAATATTTGAAAAAGCTGTGTTTCAGTCTCCTAAGTACATGTCACAGTCTCTACTGGCCAATAAATACTGTAGCAAGAACATGATGTAGGTACATGGGCATTATCTATGTGCCTAGTCACTGAAAGTATTGAGAGCACACGCATCTCATGATTTACAGGTATGCACACAAAAGGAATCCTGCCTCCACAGAAGCCCATGGAATGTATTTTGCTACAGGCATTAAAAGAGGGCCAGGATTTCGTCCCTGCAGTGTTACCCTCTTTTAATGCCTCTAAGCCTTAAAAATGGATTTGAAAGATTCAAAGTTAAGAAAGAATAGGTTCTAACACATAGTTCCTTCAAGAATTTTCTGAGGATAATTAACTTTCCAACAGTTGATTCTGTAGGAAATGACTCAGAAAGCAAAACATACTGGCAGTGGTCCTTTCTATATGTATTTGAACATGGGTGAAGGTGCCTAAACTTGTGAAAATAAATGTTAACAGACTGCAGACATTTCATGGTAGTTTTTGCCGGCTCTGTCCTGTTGTTATCTTGGAAACTAGAAAATAATTCCTGGCTTGGCTATGGAGCAATACTTACATACCTTCTTTTTCTTTTTTTTTTTTTTTTTGGTCTTTTTTCCTCACTATTCAGTTGCCCATTTTTATTGGATAGAAATATATCTTTATTCTCCAAACAGGAGTGAAATGCATGTTCTTTACTTCCAAATATCAAGACCTCCTATTCTTTGATGTAAGTGTTAGTAAGGAAAATTCTGTGCATGGCAAGTTACAGCATCTAAGCATGCATTGTAGGGGTCCTTTTTTTCCTTTCAGTATCCTTAAAAGATTACCTTGCATCTTAGAATCATAGAATAGTTAAGGTTGGAAAGGACCTTAAGATCATCAAGTTCCAACCCCCCTGCCATGGGCAGGGACACCTCGCTCTAAACCATATCATCCAAGGCCTCATCCAACCTGGCCTTGAACACTGCCAGGGATGGAGCATTCACAACCTCCCTGGGTAACCTATTCCAGTGCCTCACCACCCTCACAGGAAAGAATTTCCCCCTTATATCCAATCGAAACTTCCCCTGTTTAAGTTTTAACCCATCTTGCATCAGTTCTGATTGAGAGAGATGATGACCCTGAGATATACTCAGCAATGCTATACACTCAACGTGCTGTTCACAACATAAAGTGGTAACACAGGTGTAGTTGGTCTCATGAATAATCTCCAGGTTGTCTAGAAAACATAGCTTTTACTCCCATCCACACAGAACGGAGATGCAAAATGGTTTATGTCACAGATAATAGGTGTGTGGCTATTCCATATTACAGGTTCTTCCAGCAGGTTGCTGCAGAAGAGAGACTGAGGAATTTTTAAAATTCTTTTTAAATATTGAAGGTTCTGGCAAAAGAAATTCAAAACTGAAGAGATACTCTGGTCTGAGTAACTCAAGATGGAATACTAAGGGCTTACGAAGACATGAAAATATTCCAGACTCCTATTTACACTATGTTACCCTAATATCCTTTTAGCTCTCTTAAGTGAGTTCCCATTATCAGTCATTTTCTCTAGTTACTTAAATTCCCAGAAGCATCATTATTTCTCTGTTTCCAAAAATCAAACAGAAAACCCAGTCTGACAATGAAGGTGGATTAAGGAGAACTCTGTGAGAGCAGATGTTAAAGGGAGTTCACTGAAGGTTAGGTAGTGTAAGAAAGCCAAGTGGAAAAAAAAAAATCTAGCAGATGATCATATTGGCTCTGACATGCATTGACTGAGCTTTCAGTTCTGTTTATCTCAGAAACTGAATAAATGGCTAGTAATTTTGATAGTATCCAATAAGGTAAGGGAGTAAGTTGTACAACACAGCTGAAAGAAATAAATTTGTTTCATTTTTCTGAAGGAACACTGAAGTCTATAGAAAGAAATAATCATTTGATTATTTCAGAAGCTATCAATAAATATCATGTCATATATCTTTGTGCTAGAGCCCTAACAGGAAAAAGCAGGGCATAGCAAAGGGACCTAACAGCAATATCTAAATGCTTCTTCTGATTCACTGGTGTAACTCAAGAAAGTTTTAGTTTCACAGTCTGCTTTGGGATGTGAACTGAGGAACTGTTTGTTGCTTTTATAATTAACTGCTTTGATTCCTTTGTAATATCTATTACTCCATCAGTTTCATTTAAATCTGCCTGTCCAGAAAATTGAAAGCTTTTAAGAAAATTATCAGGGAGAATTTTAGGTTCAAAATGGTACTAATTGTAAGGACAGCATTTGTTGAATTTCAGAACTCAAAGGTGTGAATTTTAAATGCATGTGGCCACTTGTTTGGAGGACACAGAGCTAATTCAGTATCAGATTATACGATTTATAAATGAAGGATTTAAAATGCTACAAAAAATACCTTTTAATTAAAAAGAGAGCCTTCTGTAGGAAAGGTTTGACAGATAAGGGCAGAGCTCCCTAGCAGTATCGCTTATACTGAAGATTGCAAATATAACTTCTGTGTAGAAGGAAGACTGAAATTTTTCTACCAACAGAAATGAGAGAAAGGCAGGCAGTTGAATAACACAGGTTAAAAAAATGTAAGTGAAGAATGCTAATTTGGAAAGACACTATCCCATCATGAACCCTTTCAATCCAGTTAATACACTCCTGTTTACATGAAATACTTAATGGAAAGTTGGAACAAAACCAATTCTGAAAGTGGGGAACTCTCTATGCCTTAGTAAATACTAGACAAATTATGATAATGTATGGCCTAGAATTAATTCATACTAGATAGCATTTAAGAGGGGATGGGGGGAAGAGAGAAACACAAAATAGTACTTACCCTTTGAAAACTTTTCTCTGAGGAACTACGATAGATAAAAGCTGATTAAAGTCTGCAACACCAGCTACACTATTTATGGTGCAAGGACTGAGAAAGCTGTATTAACGACACGGTCCAAGTAACATGTAAAACATTTTGCAAACTCCTGTTACTTTGTCAAATGTATACCCCAAGCCAGCAAGCAAATGAACAAACAAAAAAGCCCCTACTGAATGTTAACCTTCACAAGAAGAACCACTTCTTAGATAAGCTCTCAAACTCCAGACCACGTATTAATAGATGGGATACGCCTGATTTTGGCTGCAGGGATGATGAAGGCAAGTAGCTATCAGCCACACTGAACATCCGCAGCTCCTTGAAGTGGAAGCCATAAAAGCCATGTTATGGCTCAGATAAGTTAGGATGGCTACAGAACTCTCCTAAATTGCCCCACACGGGGAAGTTTGAAGGAGGCTACAAGCAGTGGGAAAACACAGCTCCAGCCATACACTTTACCTGCTTGGTGATGCCTACAGAGCTGCATATGTTTAAAACTGTAGGCAAAACTCCAAGCAATAGTTTTTGCTAGCTCTCAAGATACTCAATTCATGTTAGTGCAGGGCAGATCATGAAGCAATGCAAGGACCACAGTGCAGCACAGCACAGCACAGCTGTGCCCACAGCACAACAGCTCATCCAGTCATGGCCCCTTGTGATGACATCTCCTCAGTTGCACTTGCATGTACTGCTTGCATCAAATACTGCAATTACTTATATGGGAAAATACTGTATGAAATAGATTTACCTTCATTTAATTCACATGCAAGAAAAAAAGTCAGTCTCATGTGAAGAGCCAGGTCTCTCTTTCTCCATACTGCCACAAACCATTCACAGGCCACAGCTAAGAACATCTGACAAACTATACCTAGCCTTCACATATGCATTATCAACTATCTGCTATTTACTGAGTGGTTTTAATATTTGCCTTTTTAGATAACACAAATAATAATGTAGCACTTAAAAAGTGCAATCACAACATATTATAATGTTTGAGAAATTCTTCAAAGTATCTGTTGTCTTCTATAGTCAAAACCATTGGCAACACAATAAAGGGAAAACCAGTAACTGTGCAAACTTAAAAGTCTTTATGGTGGGTATGCATAGTGGGATCAGGGAGGGCAACTCTTCCTTTGGGTGGCATAATTTGCAAAGACTATTGTCTTTGCCAAAAGGGGGTCTTTTACTTCTTTATCATGGGAAATGAAATAGCAACAAAAGTTAACCGATGAAGACTTGCAGAAAATGCTATGCAAATTGTTGCAAGTACAGTCACAACCTACCACCTCAATGTGCTGTATTCCTAATGCCTAAATCAGCTATTTCACAACATCCTGTATTCACAGTAAAACATATTTCCAAATTGCAGCTCTCCATTTTCTGTGAATTCTTTCCAGACCAGGCTTAACTCGTTAGAACTAAGAAAATGCCCAGAGGCAATTTAGATTTGCTCTGTCTATTGGAAAAAGAGAAGCCTCACAAAAACCTTTGTATCAGTGTGCTATTGGGGAAAAAAAAAAACTCTAGGAGGCAGAAACGGGATAAAGTCCTTCTACATGTCCTTGGGGTTGAAAACTGGGTAATTCAAATAATAATTTCTAAAGCAACAGAACATGCTTCATCTCTTTTCCAATTACTCTTTTCTGGTTAATAAATATGGTGCCCTAGCAAGTACTAGAGCTTTGTAAAGGCACTGTAGATGCAAAAAAAAGAACAAACCAAAAAAAAAGAACCAGCAGATATTTTAGTAAACTTACTGGTAAAGAAACACATTTCAGTACAAAGCATAAAATGTTTGCCAAGTATGTTTCAGGCTATTGTTCCTTTTCTTGAATCTCTTATGTTAACTGGAGTGGTTCAGAAAAGCATACAAAAATGCTTGTTGTGAAGTTTAAGTTTTGCTGGAAGGAAGAAGTCAGCTATTCATATAGTTGAATTTGGTGGTACAGAGCTGATATAAAATCTAAAGCACTAATGCTGTATTTCTATAAACTGCAAACAAAAGCTCGAAGCTCTGCAAATAAGTAGCTTTAACAGTCTGGCTTTTAAAACAAGAGTCACCAAAATGGTGTTAGCTATCAATTATTAGTTTGATGCCTTGGGGAATAAAAGGAATTATGTGAACTGTTACCTGCCTTTACTTTGAATTTTCAACGGCTGTTTTGTTACTGACAAAGAGGTCTTACACTAATATACCTTAACCTACTTTCTAAATAAAGCATTCAGATTCCATCATACTATTTACACTTCAGCTGTAACTGCTTGTCTTATCCAGGACCAACAAGACAGGCCCAATCTGGCAATAAATATTCAGATCTTAGAGAAGAAAAAAACCAACTGCTTACTATTTTCTACATCAGATATTAGGTAGTAACAACAATGTACAAAAAAAACAGAGACATGTTTTGGTTCTCAACTATTGTCAAGCAGTCAAATTCTGCTGGCCTAACTCATGTTGAGCAGGGATTAATCCCACAGTATATCTCTCTGAATTTCTCCCACTGAAAACAAACAAACAAAAACAAAGTCAGGGTGCTCACAAGAGACTATCCAACTACTTTCAAGTAGGCGGAGGCACAGCTGGTGGTGTCAGATGTTTTAGGGGATTTCTGCATATTTTATCTTCGCAAGTTTTATATCTATAATTTCATCATTCATTACTACCTTCATATCCCTCCCTCGTAGTTCTTAGGGCCATGTCTTATCCCTGCAATGCTGTGAAGACATGCCAAGTAAAAATGTCACACACATTCACTGGCTGTCCATTCTCATAGACCACTGTGACAAGGGAAGAGGCTTGCCACATAAAGTAGCTCAGTGGCAACCAGCATGTAAAAAGTACCCTAATTTTCACAGCAAATTGCTGTTTTCTCTAAGGATTTGCCTTTGCTGGTAAATAATGCCCCCATACCAGCTTTCACACTGAAATATATTGGATATATTTCAACATCCAATGTTAAACACTTAGCAATACTCAATTACCACTCTGATGGCATGTGGCATATCATACAAGCAAGGTGTCCAGGGAAGGGGATGCCCTTAAAAACTTTACGCCTGTTGCTGAATGTACATGGGGTCATACATAGCAGTTATACAGGGAGCGATCTCAGCTAGTTCTGCCTGACAAGCTCTACCAGATGTGGTTGTGAGGAGGCCCCCTGATTTGTAAAACTTTCAAAAGATGAAACAGATACTGAACACTGTTAATAGTATTGCTGAAATACTTCAGATCTTTAGCACGGCTGAATTATTCGGCCCTGTGTCCCTCAAACGGTCTGAAACCTTCCATGTTTATACAAAACCAGATACCCCTTCAGGCAAAGAGCGCTCCACATTTCAAAGCGAAGTCAAATACCAAAAAATTATTCATTTGGAACCATAGCGAAAGTTCAGGCGTGTTACTGAGCAGACTTCACTGAAGGCTCTAATGATCTAATCAGGATGACTTAATTGCATTTGGCTTTGAAGCCAAAGCACTGCACCCAAAAAGAATGAAAAAGAGAGGGTTGTCCTGCAGTACAGTAGCAGCTCCCAGCCATAAGAGAAACTATGTGAAAAAGGATCCACACAGCCCACAGATAACTCCTAGCAGAGAATCAGTTGCCATAATAAGATCATATGGAATTGCAAGCACAAACAACGTGCCTATTTTTGGAAGCAGGCTTGATCTATTGCACATGTGGGGATCTGAACACCTTCTGAGAGAGAGAAAATGATGAGGTTATGAGCATTTGCACAGCAATTTGTATAAAACCTCAGAAAACTCATGAATGATAATCTGGTCTAACCTTTCAGTAATCACTTTCTTCCTGCTGTATAAAAATATATTATTTGAAAGCCATCATCACTGCTATCTTTTTTTTTCCATGTTCCCTCTTCTCCAATATGTATCTGACAATTACATTGCAACTGCACTCTGAAGGAAGACCTGAAGACAACTTTTGAAAATTCTCTTTGTAATCTGTAAACAAAAAAGAAATATAAAAACCCTGCAGCCCAAACAGCCCCTTCTATTGATTAAAGCGGAAAGTAACGCTGCCTTTATTTTAACTCAAAGGGTTTGAACAGCTCTTTGTTCACAAGACTATTTCTCCAGTCTGCTGCGCTGTTATTGGAAAGTTTTCATCTCCAAGTATGGCAGAAAAGCAGAAAAGCGAGTATCCCACAAACTGCTACTATAAATTTTCTAATTATTTAAATAGGTGAAAACTAGAAATGCTTGCATTGCTCCTGAAAATTAAAACACACAAACCAAGACTAAGAGGAACCCACTAGTCTGGACCCAGGCAATGGGGCTAATCCAAATTCATTTCTGTTAGAATAAAGCACATCTTACAAAAAACCCAACTAACCAACCAAAACTCACCTTGATTAAAAAATAAAAAAAAAAGAGAGGGAAAGAAAGAGAAAAAGAAAGAAGCCAGTGCTAGGGAACTCCTCACACCCCTTGGCTAGCTATTCCAGGGGATAGTTTTCCTTGTGTAAAAACAGAGACTCCAAACAGCATGCATCTTTGTATTTACTTCCAGCTGTTTGGATCATGACTAAAGGTGGGAACTCCTGCTTACTCTGATGAATGATCTCCTTAGGCTATTAACTAGAAGGCTTTTCTGGGTCTCTACCATTCAACACTGTTTTTGAATTGGGGAATAATTCCTTCAATTCCAGTCAGGTAAAAAGTCTTCCTAGCATTACTCAAGAGTTCCCTGCTTCTACTCCCTGTTCCAAGGCCATGAAGGCTGTCTTACTCCAAGTCGTATCAGGAGGTCACAGCTGGTTGAATATATAATGATAGCTCTCAATTTCTTCTGAAGTCAATGCTTTGCAGGCCTGAGTCTTCAGAATCTTGCATTGCCCATGTTCTATGCTCCCGGGTATACATCTTGGCCCTTGGCTGCACTGAAAACTGCATTATTGTTTTGGGTTGAGACAATCATTTGATGGAGATAATTTTGTAACAAGAACCTTCTCCTTGCTGACTATTTCCCCATCTTGTACTGCCTGTAAATTTTCCCCACTAGCTGATTTTACTGTTTTCCTCCAGCGGAAACCCCAGTAGATATCACAGGCTATCATGAGCAAAACTTCCCATAACTACTGGCCACATTGGAAATTAGAGTGACCAGTCTGGAAAACTAAGCAGAGTTTATAACATCTTCTCCATTGTGTGCAAATTTTCTGGAATACCGGGTGTTTCACTCAATACTGAAACAGTCCCTTTATTCTCAGTGGTCAGCTAATAAAATTATGTAAAAATCATTATGTCTCTGTCATGAAAACCCCATAAACACATAGGCTATAAGAAGAAAACTCCCTAACCTGAACAGTAGTGTGTATAAGTAAAATACTCAGACTAGACACAATGAGTACAAGACCAACTCAGAGAATGGAAGATAATTCTGACCCTTAAGAATAGAAAAAGTTAAAAAAAAAAAAAAAGAAAGACAAAAGGAAATAAAGAAAACAGTTTAGGTCTGGGAATACTGCTAAAATAAAATAAGTCTGTAAGTGCCTGTGCACACATATTCAGGTAATACATTCAGTACCTGCTTGTTGGCCCATTAAAGACAGAGGTTTTACTGGCAGAATACAAAACCATTGACAAAACATAAACATATAAACCCTCAGTCCCAAAGCTGGAATGGCTGCTTTTGACACCCTAAATGCCAAACGCTTTGAATTCACATGCATGCGGAATATGGTGACAGACATGAGACCTTCCTGTGGGAATTTTATACATAGACATGATCCTCACAGATCTATCCATTCAGCATATTGCTATATTTATACATAGAAGTCTGTACTAATCAATCAGTGTACATAATGATGTGTGACTGCATTAATACCTACCCTCCATTTTTTCACGGTTTTCACTTGTGTATCATCTCCAACAGGCACCTCACTTTGAGCTTTATACCTTAGTTCCTTTGCCACAACCATCAACAAGAAAATGTCTCCCTTTTGAACTAGAGAAATATTAATGGACAAAATTTCTTGACCAAAGAAAGTTAGCCTCTTGACAGATATTCAGTCTGTCTGCTGTTGAACTTAGCCACATAAGAAGATGGATCATTAAGCATCAATCCATATCTGAGTTTATAATGATCTCTCTTCTACCTCGATGCAGAGCAGGTCAAGTACTACCCTTTTTAACCTATTCCAGGAAAAATAATGAATGGGGAAGATAAAAGAACTGCTGAAAGTTTCTGAATAGAACTTTCTGGTTCAGATCAACATTTGAAAATCATTCCCAGCTGTTAAATCTGAATTCTAAATTGTACACAAGAAGTTGGGGAGAAAATAATCAGCAGATGCAGCTACAGTTTGTTATATCTGTGATTATCTATTCTATACATGATTTACGGTTTTCAACCATTTTTGGAGAGACAGGCACCAAATTTATTCTTCTAATACTGCTATCTGTGCACAAGTGTTTAATTATAGGCTCCCTTGCATTTTCTATGGAATAATTCTTGAGTGCAGAATGTTGTATTTCAATTCCTGGAGCCTATATTCTCAGAGAACAGGAGAAAAAAGTAAGTATCAGGAATTTGTGGTGGCAATTCCAAGATGCTAAAAGCTCTGACCCATTCTCTGTGCTCTTCTGTCCCCTACACCTGCTTTCCGCAGAACTCAAGCAAACCTAGCCATAAGGAAAAAAAAAAAAAAACATTAAAAAAAGGAAAGAAAGAAAGAAATGGCTGGGGATGAGAGGACGGGATGGGGGTTGTTTCTTCTTTTTTCCATCACCTCGCATATTCCATCTGCATACCCCAGGTCTCATAGAAATCTGTAAAATTATACTCTACATGTGCTCCAACATGTTGGTTGAGGAAAGCAAGTTTACAAAGAATTCAAGCCTGAACACTTCTTCATTTGCAGCCTTTAATCATAATGTCTTCCAAGCACATTAACCTGAACAGTAGGAATAGCATGATGCTTCCAGGTGTGCTGAAGTGCACCGGGATCTCCTCATGTCTGGTGGAGCCTGTATGCAGACGGGGGGGTGACAGTATAGACTTTCAAGCTCACAAATGTGTTAACGATTTATTGTATAGGTCTATCACACTTTCATGTCAGAGGCAAGAAAAATGGGTATTTAACCCAGTAAATTGTGTTGCTCCGCAACACAGAAGCCATTACAATATGGATGAGATCTGGAATCTATTAAAAGACATAATGGAAAATAAAAGCTAAACACATAAATAACTCATCCACTTGGAATTTCTTTTAAAAATATTGAAAGGCATTAGATGCAACCAAGATTAAGTGTCTGTAAAATATATTTTTTAAAGACACATTTTTTTTCACCAGGGCATATGAGAACAAAGCAGCATCTAAAACCTCAACAAAGAGAAGTTTTATTACTTTTGCCTAGAAATTTTAGGCTCCAGCCTTAATTCACTTTGTTCCTCATGGCTGTGGTTGGAAACTATAGCCAGTTTACTTGGCATGCACTTTATCTATTCTGGCAAAACATTCATTTAGGGCTAAAGATGCCCAGAGACTGCAACAGTGAACCTTTCAAACCCAAGGACTAAATATTTTAAGTATACACTGAGTACACATTAGATCGTGGGAGTTCCTCCTCAATGATTAAATATCATGTATTATTCAAGACAAGGTCTCTTTAAAACAAATGGGTCAGTGGTATAGAAATATTTCTGCATACACTAAAACCTTCTGACCATTAACCATGAACATGCAATGAAAATTAGTTCCAGCATGCTGTATTTTATGTAAGAGAACTTACATCTCATAAAACACTTAAAAATACTTTTCTTGTTAAATTATTCTAATGGTCACTTAGCTATCTTTTGGAAGCTATCAGAATGAAAAATGTAAATATACATGAATTATGTATTTATACTATGGCACTGATTCAATTAAATCTTTAGCAATGTACTTTAGATGAAATAGCTACATATGGAAAGCAGATGAAGCAAGCTGAAATTATTTTAATTTAAAATCCTAATTAAAAAAGCATATATTCAGTAGAAATACATCTTTCGGTAAATACACCTTTGTTCTTCAGTGAATTGTGGAGTATTTCTCTGATCACATACACATTTTAGGAGCACTACCCTAAGGCAGGAATCTACTGGACTACTTAAATAACCACAATATATAAGCTCCCCCAAAGGCACTTTGTTTGTAATAATTTATAGTTTTAACATTTCCAGACTACACAGAGGTGGTGGGTTAACATACCAACATAGCTCTGGACTTCAGACATTTAAAATAAACACTGTGTAACGACACTGTGGTGTGGCAGTGACTACAAGCATGGAAAAGGCCACACAGCAAGCGGCATTCCCTTCCGCAAATGCTTGGGCCCTGTTTGAAGAGAACATGCCTCAGAACAACTCTGTTAATTACACTTAAAAACTACAAAAAATTAGGAAATTTATGGTGGTGGATGTACAGCAGGGGGGCACAGTAAACAGAAAGTCCCTAGCCAAAATGCACATTACTGTCTTCATATTAATAGCTTCCTGTAGCTACGGATCACCGGCTCTCTGAACAGCAGAAGGGAGGATGCCAACCTGGTACCCAACAGGGGAGCTGCATGCAACACCAGACCTGCCGAGCCATGGGACTGACTGCCGGGTGAGGACATGGGCTCAGTCAGGGCTGTAGTTTCAGATGTTAGATGGGACCCTGGTTTCTAGACCTCTAGAGTTTGATGCATGTCCTGAAGGAAAAAAAAACCCACCAAAAACAAAACAAAAAACCCCACAAAAATCCAGCCCCAAAATAATAATTAAAAAAGCTTCTCCCCTTCTCTTAGCAAATGGGAAATTGGAAAATGCACCCTGGGGGCAATACCAGGTGACTGGGAAGGGTAAGAGCAACTCTGCAGCTACAAAAGGGAACAAAACAGACACACAGTAAATGGGACAACCTGCTCCCCTGGAGATGCATAGCATCTGGCCCAACAAAAGTCCCCAAAGTTCCTAAAATACTCATTTTTTTGATGTAACAACTTGGTGAGCTTTTCCTACTAGAACATACTAGCACAAAAGTTTCCATGATGCAGGTCCCATGCGGAAATTTTACCTGAGCCCTGTATCTTTATAGCAGAGAGAAAAAGAAGCCACAAGCTTGAGTAAGACCTGTGAAGTAATTAGTGTCTGTTCTTCGCCATAAAAGATGCTTTAGTAGACTTGACAACAAGACTTCTAAGGTTTGGAGAGCATCTATCTACCGGGGTCTGATGATTCCCAGATTCATTCCCAGTGAGGACATGGAGGTGTTGTAGGAGCTCAGGCACTGGTGCACAGCAGGCTCTACTGATCAGGGAATGCTAAGTTAAAGGAGTGCCAGGACTGAACTACAGGAGACAAAACAGTCACTGAGAACAAACTTTTAAGTGCACACTTGGAAGTCTTCATCTTCTGCTGTTTGATCTTATTTTTCAAAAAGGAAAAAAAAAAAGGTATAGTTTCACAACCCTAACAGTTGCTCTATAAATAATGAGATAAAAGGAGAATTTGTAACAATAAGCACTTAAACATTTGCCTGACAAGTTATTACTAAGGAAACACAGAACTATGAGAGCAGTAGGTCTGGACACCAGCAATAGTATCCTGCTCCGTGTGTCATGTAACGCAGGTCTATTGCACAATTCAATTCATGCTGCCATGGCGTATTTCATGTGCTGGTAAGAGACCACCAACTGACACAGGACTGTCCTAAACCCATGTATGACCCCTACACACAAGGAAGCATGTTCAGAACATTACGATGGAGAGACGTTAAGTATAAAACATTTATTCTCCTGAGCAGCCCAAGAAGAATGAACTAATAGATGGTGGACTCAGTAAAACTGGTTTCAGTACAGGTACAGCGACATCCTGACTGCTGACAAATTTGTGCCTCATTTTTTCCAGTTCAAAATGAAACAGTACCTCCTCACTCTTTAGAGAGATTGTAGAACTTCAATTCCTTATTGGCTGTGACAACAGTAAAAAACCTTAGGGAAATCATAAATTACATTACTGATTATATGACTGTTGATACGCCTTGACATCAGTTAAATATTTTTGCTTAGTAATGTAGACAGATTTAGCAATGTAAAGAGCTAATTAAAAAGCTAAATGAAGACTAAATAAGTTGCATTTTTTTCCCCTTCCGCAATTAAGTTCAGGAAATCTGGGAGGCCTTTGCCAGTTCTGCCACTTACAAATGACAATCTTTAAGATAATGGGCTAAAAGGCAAACCAACAACAGACCAGAGACTTCCAATGCTATGCTGCAATCAACGAATACAATATATGAAGAGAATTCAAAGTAGGAATGTAGGAAAGCAGCATTACTCCTCCACATGGTTCTAACAGGACCAAAAAAAAAATCAAAGTTAGTTCTGGTGTGTATATCTCAAAAGTAATGTTGAAAAGCATCAGCACATTCAGAAAAGAGCAAAAAAAAATAATCTGAATTATGGAAGATGCCAGAGATGTTATCCCTGCAGGCTTTATCCAAATGAATATGAAAAAGTGACTTTATCATGTAATATTCATACGTACACTTTAATTCAGAAGACAAAAGCACACGAGACAGGAAAATTAAGCTATTAGGGCAATCAGATTAGCCCTAAAATGTACAGATGTACATTTTTTAATATTAGATTATATTTCTGGAGGTGAAACTGATTTTAGCCGATGGAAAGAGCTGGGACATCAGCAGGTCAAAAATCAGAGCAGCAAGATTAGCTTTCATTCATATTATTAAAAAGAGCTTTAAGAACTGGAATTTGCTCATTATACTTTACTTAGTTACTTATTACTAGTTTTGGTTGCCAACAAAAAAGACAATCATAATGGAAAAGGCACAGGATATAGTGGTTTGCAACAATTTAACTAAGGTGTTTAGTAAGAAATGGATGGAGGTCGAAGTTATTTGTGTTTTTCAAGTACACTGTTTAATGGACATTAAAGGTATTGAATAACAGCTTTTAGTAATATGAAAGTATTCTTTCTGACTGTGTTCACATTCCACTGAACACAGTCAGAAGAAAATGTATCGTAAAGAATGATGCTAAGCCAGCTGCCTGTTGGTCAGGGTTTTGTCATGATTATGATTTGACATGCACGACTGTATCAACCTTCTCAACTGGTATCAGGGCACCACCTTTCTGGCTGAGTTTGGTTTCAGCAAGAACTAGTGACACATGGAAAAAAGTATTCAATGAAAGCTCCAAATCTGTGCATTTTCTCTTCAATTCACAGTCACTAAGAACCCTCCTCACCAGCTTTCTGCTGTAAAACAAGGCCCTGCATAGGTTTGAATTGGGTTTTGTGATGCAAGATTACACTGAGTCTCATGTTAATGGAAATGTCAAAGTGAAGCTGAACAGGTATTTCCTTTGCATCTGCATCATGCAAACAAGCCTCTCCACAAACAGAACAAAAGAACTAAAGCCTGGTTATATTAGAAATCAGTCAGGCACTGATGAGACAGAGAAATCTGTTTTGAATGTAGATGTCTAAAGGTATCTGTGTTGTAACAGCTTTGTGGCTGCAAATTGCATTATCTTGTTGCTGTTACAGTGGCTGCATCATTAACAGAAAAAATCCTTAGAGATAGTCCTGTCTTCTGGCAAAAAAGACAGTGCCACCTGCAAATACATCATTAAAGCAAATGCCACTCAACCGGACACAGTAATCATCCACCCAAACTCCACTTCAGTAAGGAAACTGAAGGGAAAAAAGATACTTGCTGGGAAAACCACATTTTTGTCTTTTTAGATGATCTACATAGTGAGAACCACAGAAAGCAAAATCTGGCTTGCTCTGTTCCCTACATCACTCCAGTAAAACTGAGTTGGTTTAAATCAGTAAGACTGCAGAAGTCTGACCAGAGTCAGTGACTGTATGAAGTCATGTCTGACAGTATTTTCCTCTAGCAGACTATTCTGCATGAAAAAGTGATGGGGAATCAGCAGAGTTCACGCTGAAAGGTCAAAAATTATGATTACTGTGTAAGCAGTATCGCTCACAAATACTTGTATCCATCATACACACTGTGTTTAATTGGTCTGTTGATATGCCTTGCCTTCAGTTTTATAAGCTTTCAGTCTCGCCCTGCAACAGCCACAATGAGAACATTAAATCTCTAAGCAACTCAGCTCTTGTAATCCTGCCAACAACCGTACTGCTTAGCTCCAGATACATCAATGTCTAATTGCCACAAATATATATTTGTTCTTATCATCGCTGGCAGTCCACAGTTCTATCACCATCTATGTAACAGGCAGCTAAAACAGACAGCCATGAGAAACCCTGGAGCTGGCTCAGCTGTTCTAAGGAACTCAACACAGAAATTTCCAAATCACTGTACATCCTGCATGCTGGGCTCCTACAGAGAGGATAAAGGGAGTGAAAATGTTAGAGATTTCCATGTTTTAGCTCACCCATTGGTAACAACCCCAAACCCCATTATTTGAGTTTCAAAACTACCTTGAATTTCTTTTTACAGACCCCTAAAAACACTCCAAGGACAGTTCATGTACAGCAAATTAAAACTTCGCAAGAGTCTTCTCTGTCATGGAACTTTGACACCCAAAGGAGTGGGGTCCATGGCTCTCCTCACTCTGCTGGGATACTGGAATCTTGACCACAGAGGATTAAGTGTGACATCTGGCCATGACCACAATCTTTGGATGCCCTTTGGAAACTTCATTTAGTGGAGTTTGTAGATTGAGTCCTGGTTCCTGTTCCAATGCTAGAGGCAGTTCCAGAAATCAGGGGGAAGGAAGCAGGCTGCAAAAACCAGCTTGCAGAGGAAAAGCTACAAGAGGCGAGACAGGAGTTGTCTATGCACACCCAGAATGATTCTGAGAAGTGAGGAGGAAAGTGCAACACACAGGATGTGCAGTACTCCAGTGAACTTAATATAGCCACATTCAAGCACTTTAAAAAAGATAAAAGTTTAAAAATAGCCCTGGAACTGCCAATATGAGCAGCAGAGACCACATGCAAACCATGCTGTTCAAAGCCCTTGGAGGCAACAGCTACTGAATTTAGCAAGAAAGAAGCCGCAAACAACTGACGTTGCTCATCTTACTATATTAAAATACATAGAACGCATTGCTGGTTAGAGACCCAATAATAGTATTTTCCTGATAGAGCACATTTTAACAGAGTTTTCAAAACTGAAGAGGCAAAACAATACGTGAGCAGAGTTGCTTCAGAAATATGTAAGCTGCTTATTTCCCCAGTAATTGAACAGCACAAAGAAAAAGGTAAGACTGATTGTCACTATAGATGATCAGAATCACCCTTCCTCTTTATTTAAAGCTGTGCAGTTTAACAAGTACTACTCTCTGAATGAGGTAAGAAGAGTATTATTTAGGTCCTGCCTTCAATCAACATGCTTAGTCTGCCAGGTGCACAGGGTCCTTCTGAGGCAGCAACGGGTGCTCGGCAGAGCTGGCCAGAGAAGCAGAAGAGCAGTATAAGAGCATTTCACTTGGAAATGGGAACCAGGGTAAGTACCATCCAGAGTAAGCTCCATTAAAACTTCTTTTCTTCTAAACCTACTTAATCACTATCACACACCACACTATTTGGAAAATAGCTTTTTTAGAGCACCTGGTCTACCATACTATCTCTCCATGTACTCCCCATCTCCCAAATTACTTTTATTCAGAAGTCAGCATTTTTCTTACTCCAGGCTCCCACATGCCAGTGTGGTATGAAAGGAAAGGTACTTTGTTTCTGTAACATCACTGGGCTTACCATTTTCAGCACTGACAAAGTGTTTGTCTTAAAAGAAGCTTCTGTGCCTCACCTTTTATATTCAAGAAAGTTCCACTGTCACTATTAGCAAACTATGATACATAGACTCTTTAGAGTCTAACAGGAGAATCCTTTTTTTTTTTTAACTAGAACTGCAATTTATGAATTAAATAACAAAATATTCTGTTACTTTACTTTTCCAGACTGTAATGATTCCTGATTCCTGCTTCAACTATCCTACATGGGCATCCCGCACAGTATGAACTAAAAACACAGACCCCTTTGAAGTCAAAAGCATGGGATAGTTAACAAAATGTTGCAAGTATGGCTAGTAGCTATGCAGACTTGTAATTAAGAAATTCGTTGAACCAAAAATTTTAAGTGAACCATTCTGAGAAAAATTACTAGGAAAAATAAACAGTACCAGTAAGCAGAAAATATCATACTCTTTCTGCAGCACTGACACCACCGTCACTGCTCAGGTTAACAACAGCAGAGAATGCCCAAATCCTCCTAATGCCAGAAGCCACCTCTCGCCTCCCCAGTGCACTGAAGCCCTGGGTAGCTGCTGTGAGGGAAGTGGGGAGATTTTGACTGGCTACAAAGTAATTAAAAGCCCATACTAAAAATCATAAACCCCATATACACCGCTAAACAGCAGACATCGTAAGAGCACGAAGAGAGAAGGAACAACTGCCTTGGCTAAAATGTAAGTTAATGGCCACTGAAATCAGTAACCTGCCTAGGTCACTGGGACATTTTATGGCTCACGGGTTGGCTCACAGGGCTGAGCTGTCCCAGTGAGGCCAGAATTTCACCTCATTGCGACTCTTGCTTATCTGGTAATCATCTCTCTTACTTTCGGAAATAAATGAGACATGCTGAGAAAAGTAGCATAACGAAGTGATGACTCCGTATCTTTTCCAGCATCAGCATTTTATTAGAGTGGGTTTGTTTGCCAGCTTATTTTTACAGGAGCTCAAGAGGCCTGACTGCATATTTGAGAGCCTGTGCTCTGCTCCAGTTTTTGATGACAAAATGCCAAAGTTGAACATGCAATGCCAAACATTCCAGAAACCTTCAGCACAATAGCTGCTTTAAATGATGTCTTACTTTTCCTGCTCTGTCAGGCACAGAGAGTAGCAAAAATGTTCTTTTCCTTAATGCAATAAGACACGGTAATGGTAGAGAGTCACCACTTCAACATGGGAAAGTAAACAAGCTGACTAGCCCAGCTCTTCAATTCCATGTTTTGCAAGGCTAAATCAATTCACACATCTTACCTTTCAAGTAGATTAGCACATACTGTGTATAGAGAGTGTCACAAATCGACCCCCTAATCCATATATATACAGGGATTTGTTTCCTATGCTATGTCAGGAATTATTTGTAAAACACTGCATTGTTTCCCCCAAATGAATTGCCTAAAATAGACAGAAAATCGCTGTAAAATTAGTATGTCAAATAGGAATTGAGAAATAGCAACAAAACCTCTTTTGAATGAGACCAAAATAAAACAAAAAATATTGAAATATAATATATTTGTCCTGCACTGTTAGGGGTGGTCCCCAGTTGGGGATTGGGTCTCATTGCACAAGGTGCTGTACACAGATGTTGCACAGCTTGAAGAAGGTTGCAAAATCCACTCCAGAGCTACAATAATAAAAATGTATGGTCAAAGAGAAAATGTGAATATAAAAAAGGGTTGCAAGAACAAAAATACACCTACCACTATGGACAGTTCGGTAAAGCAGCAATTAACATACCGGCTGCCCGGTCATTCATGAGCACTGTACAGGCAACATGATAGACCTGAGTTACCAAGAACAATTGGAAAGAGGGTGTGTAACCATCTTTGAGGAGATCCTAATAAAAAATGGGAAGAAGTATGTGGGAGTTTGAAAATGTTGATGTAGCCTAGGGACTGTCAGCACATCTCTCCCACAACTGCCAGTACAAATGGTTTAATGAAGCACAGTGATTCACAGCAAAACAATGTAAATGCTTCTGAATGTGAAATGCAGTGGACCAAACCCAACTAAATGAAGGTAATTATGGAACAGCCCACAATGCTGTGCCCCACAAAACCTTCATGTGCTGAGAAATTCACTGAAAGACTAATTCTGGAAGAAACTCACTGAAATTCACTGCACGTCTTTCTAATGGCTGCACTGTATTAAGTCACCCACTTAAAAGAAGTTTTAATGAGCCACTTAATTCCTCCAAACCAATGTATGTACATTTTTTTAAGTTATCAAAATTGCTGCCAAATCAGAATGCAGATTTTGTGTTTAAGTGCAACTGGGAAAAAAATGGATGCAAGTGAAGTAATCAATTAGAAATGGCAAACTGTGGGAAATGAATAAACTTGAGTCTGTTTGGACAGAGGAATATCTGGGTGATAAAATACATGAAAATATTCTAGCTCATGCAACAGTTTTCACTTAATGATGTTTTTTCCTTAAAAAAAAAAAAAAGAAGAAGAAAAAAGCAAGCAAAGAAACAGAAGTAACTCCTCTTATTTCACATTCTGTGTATTGCAAATGAGAATACCTACACCTCTCTAATCCCTCGTGCTCACAAATCTGCATCCCCACGTTAGAAATTTACCATCTTCTCAATTTTTAGCCAGACAAGGCAAAAGCTGTTTTTCTCCAAAATCTACAGCTTGTCCACTTCAATGACTGAAAGATGCACCACTTTCCAGATTCCTAAATTGAGAACTAACAAATGGTACCTAGCAGGAGATGGAACTGTTGGAATAAGTCCAGAGGAGGGCCACGAAGATGATCAGGGACCTGGAGCACCTCCTGTATGAAGACAGGCTGAGAAAGTTGGGCTGTTCAGCCTGGAGAAGAGAAGGCTGCGTGGAGACCTCATAGCAGCCTTCCAGTAGCTGAAGGGGGGTTACAGGGATGATGGGGAGGGACTCCTCATTAGGGACTGCAGTGACAAGACAAGGGGTAACAGGTTAAAGCTTAAACAGGGGAAGTTTAGATTCGATATAAGGAAGAAGTTCTTTACAGTAACGGTGGTGAGGCACTGGAATGGGTAGCCCAAGGAAGCTGTGAATGCTCCATCCCTGACGGTATCCAAGGCCAGGTTGGACAGAGCCTTGGGTGACAGGGTTTAGTGGGAGGTGTCCCTGCCTATGACAGGGGAGTTGGAACTAGATGATCTTAAGGTCCTTTCCAACCCTAACTATTCTATGATTCTATGACTGCCTGAAGGCTGAACAAGGTGTTTGTTACTACCTTCTACTGTCACATAATCACCTTCAAAGAATACTCACAGTCCCAGGGCAAAAGGAAAGCAAGTTCTGATACACATTGACGTGTGTAAAAAACTAATTTATAAGCATATATATGAAGCATATGAGCTGCAGTTACACTGTGTTCCAAAGACCTATAAAGAATAATATCTTAAGGCAGGTACACAATACAAAGAACATGTTGCAATCACTGTTACGTTATTCATTTTGTTTTATGGGACAGTCTGACATGTTCAATTAGTTCATTTCAGTATGGAACTCAAAGAAGGCACAAGATCAGTACAGAGAGCTCACTATTGCAGTATGATTGAGATAGGAAGTCCTAAAGCACACTATATGGTTATGAATCACTCAGCAGAAAAATCCACATAGATGATGAGCTATTCTAGGCAAGTAAGTTGTACGTATTTTTTTAATCAAATAGGTTTAAACTATTTTACAATAGCCTCTTTACCTTCTATTCTGCCCCCTCCCCCCCCAACAGGAACAGATTATGATGATTATATCCAAGATTTGTTATTCAAGTTCTAATTCGTTGATGATACCATACAAAATCCTTCCTAAATTATGGCCAAGAAAAACAGCCTTGCCCACTTAACAATGCAAGGCATTACTTCACACGTCTGGAAGAATCACAGAGCTTCTGCTTCTGTAGTTCTTTCAGTTCCTTTATAGTAGCATATGCAGTATCTTGTCTATTTTTATAAAGCTTTTGTAAAGCTTTTAAAAGTTATTTGCACTCTTTTCTTGTCAATTTGTAAGTGCCTTTGTTCTTGATGCTCAAACAATTACTAAAATCTGTTTTCCAATTAACTTTAGAACCCAAATCTGTTACTTTGTTAGGCTTAAAAGTGGCACAAACTTCTGAATTTGTCTTTTTTTTCTGCATAAATTTTTAAACAATCCCATATCAGAGATCAAGAAGTTTCCTATTTTCAATTAGGGTCTTCCTGCTTTTTGTAAAGCCTATTGGGCATACTGAGATGCTTAAAACAAGTCCCATAGTACATAAAAGTTTTATTCATGGCATTCACAAGCATCTGAGAGCACCTATATATTAAAAGTAGACATGGACAAAGATATTTGAATAGGTTATGCCACTTTATCCATGTTGTTAACTAAGTTTAAACTAAAATTCACCATATGCAGTTCTGGAAAGCTTATATGTTATTTATACACTGTGATTATTTTTGCAGTATGCTGACACTACGAAGTAGTAGTGTAACACTACTTATGAGTGTAACCCTACACTAATAACCCTAGGTGTACCCTGTAAGGCAGTTTCACGCTGCAAAGGCTCCAGTTGGTTTACTCTACAGTTTCACTTGATAGAAATGTAGTTTCATGCTGGAAACCCAACAAAAAGGTTGCTAGAGTCTTCAGATAGATGGCTCTGTGTTTGTGCTAGTGACTCTGGAACACACCACTACTGCAAAGGTACTTACACCACTGGCTTTTAGTGAAAGCTCACTGACTAATGTACAAAACATGATCACAAGGTTTTACATGAAAACATTAATGCAGAAGTCACAGGGAATAGTGATTTACAAATTCCCTCTTTGGCTGTTACTGTATAAAATTTAAGTATATAGTCAATTTGCAATTACTTGTATCTACATCAGCTTCTGCTTATGGTCAGTCTACTTTAAATATGGCATGAAGGACATCAGAACAGGGATATACTTTAAAACAAACTTACCTCAGGAGCATAGTGGGTGCTAAATAGTGATTTTCACTTCCAGGCTTACCAGCTTCTACAGAAGAACTGCTGCAGTTCATTGCCAAAGAATTCCTGCCTTCCAGGTAATATCTATATTGGTCACAGAACACCCAAGTCCAACTTTTTTTTTTTTTTTTTGCCCCTACACTGTTTGATTAATTGCAAATAAGATAGCTTTACTGGAGATAACAAATGCAGAACTGACTGCCAGCACCAGCAGCTGAAACCAATGAGGAGCTGAAGGTTGATTAATAGAACTGTCAAATGGTTTTGGTTAGAAGGAACCTTAAAGATAACCTAGTTCCAACCCCTCCTGCTATGGGCAGGGACACCCTCCACTAGGTTGCTCAAGCCCTGTCTACCCTGGCCTCAAACACTGCCAGGGGTGAGGCAACCTCAGCTTCTCTGGGCAACCTGTTCCAGTGCCTCACCAGCCTCACAGTAAAAAGCTTCTTCCTCACATCTAATCTAAATCTCCCCTCTGTCAGTTTCAAGCCATTCCCCCTTGTCCTGTCACTACATGACCTTGTAAAAAGTCCCTATCCAGATTTCCTGTAGGCCCCTTTAGGTACTGGAAGGCTGTTACAAGGTCTCCCCAGAGCCTTCTCTTCAGGCTGAACAACACTGCTCTCAGTCTGTCTTCATAGGAAAGATGCTCCAGCCCTTTGATGATCAGTTAGACAAGCCTCAGACATGGTAAGAGCCACAACCACGTGCAGCTTCCAGGAAGACAACTGGTGAGCCAGGTTTGACTAGGTCATCTTTCTTTCACAGACAATAACAATGTTTTATTCTTCCCAGAAATCTGACAAGAGTAAACTTGAATGGTTTTCCTTCCAAGGCAAACAAGAGACATGCCTCTTCTCTAACACACATTAGTATATAAAAAAAATGCTCTTGATAATAACCATGTGGTGATAACTCACCTCATTATTACCAGGGCTTTGTCATTTCAAGACTTCTCATTTCCTCAGAATATCAAAGCAGGTAAAATATAAAAAGACCATTTGTGTAGCACAGCAGTGGTTAATGTTCACTATGGAAGTTGGAAGTAATCCCTCTTTTGCTGTAGTCTACCTGCTGCTGCAGTAATTGGCTAAAAGGCTCCTGGCTACTTTTCCTGTGGAAAATAAATTATTCCCCTCATATCTGCAGGGCAGAAACAGTTAATGTGAAGAACAGTGCCCATTTCTCTTTGGGTTTGGCTTTGTTTTTTTTTTTGTGTGTGTGTGCCTAAAATAAAATAGGTATTAAATAACGAACAGAAAGGAAGACCTTCAAGGCAGTAGCTTGTCTCTAGAGGAGGCACCATATAAGTGCTAAATTACTCTGTCTACTTCACTCAGGAACCCTTATGTAGGACCCTTCTGACACAGACAGATTGGAGCAGTGGGCAGTGTAAGCAAACCAGCTACCCACCAAACCAAAAAGGAAGACTCTCTTATAGAAGAGAAAATAAATAATAAGGGAGCAAACATTATAACTGAATTCTCCTTTTAATTGGAAACATATGACTATAATTTAATTTCTGATTACTCCCAGTACATCCTTTTTTCCTATCTAATTTCAGGCACATAAGCACCATAAGCTTGGTTTACAAGATCGAAGAACTATGAATTTTCTCCTTACTCCTTTAATCTGCTCGTCAGCCAGCTATCTGCTTGCCACTGCTCTGCCCTCATTACTGTGATACGTAAGAATAAACATATTTATGCCCTGATTTAGCAGGCAAAAGGTGCTCATAGATCAGTCCCCAGTGCATTTGCTGTCCATGAAACCTGTCTGCAACCTTCCAAGGAACATCTCACTTCTAACCTGTACTGAAGAGGAAGGTATTTGTTATTTAGATGTCAGCTCAGTGTCTCCCTGTTTCTCCTTGCACCTTACAGAAACACACATATGCTTAATTTCAAGAAACCTGCCTAACTTCCATAGTACTATAACACTGGTGCCTTTCCAGATAAACACATGTACAGGAGCTGCAAAATGAGTTCTTTAGGTAAGACCAGGGAAAAAAAAACAACAGAATGAAATAAAGGAGTTGCTAAAACCTTCACAACAACAAGAGGGAGTAGTCAGTAGTTTAGTAGCCAGTCATATGCCTCTTGAACACCCACAGATACTTTGAAGGCAATAAGAATATGGGTACACATATTACAATATATGGGAATATAGGGAATAAAAGAAGGTATGGACAGAACATACACCGTATTTTTTTCCCAGCTCATACTCCCTGGCTTTAAGCTACAGATAAACCAACGGAATACTAGATATTTCACATCTGTCAAATGGCAATAATCGAGCACAAAATATGTAAAATGTTTATATTTGGAGTATTTATGCAGGTTTCCATATCGTTTTATATCTCCAAGGCTAGTAAATGAATTACCATTTATATATGGTAATATAATATGCATTAATATAAATTAATTTTCTTCAAGAAATAAGTATTCTAAGTTTTACTGCTATAGACGAACAATTATTACTTGTGAACTATTTTCCCTTTGCTTGCTTCCACCAGCTGAAGTGCAAATGAAACTCAGATACCTTTTGCAAAGCACAGAAAAAGTTGCAGATAAATTGTTATTGATTTGTCCCCAGTAGACAGACACCTCTTAACTAAATGTAATCAGCCACTTTGGTAAAGATCATGTTGCCACCATTCAGTGGAAAGAGATGAAGTCACATGAGGTATTGGGGGAAGGAGGGAAGAGTTCTGCAAAGCACACAACTCTGAAGCTTGTTTTGCATTTGTGTCCTTTGTCCCCTAACCCCTCCTCACTTACCCACCACAACAGTGTGAAACCCAGGCATGTTCCTATTGAGGAAGTAAAGACCCCTGTTTTGGTCAATCTGGAGTAACGTATGTGCTGCATGCAGTCAGCTGCTGGTAGTGCTGCCTCCCGCTTCCTTCCCAAGGTGGGTCTGGAGCAGCGGAGGGCGCTCACCTGGGGTTGCCTCCTCTGCCCAGTGACCTTTAGGATAGCTGTTCTCCCTTCAAACTTTAATAACATTGTCCAAGATGGTTTTGCAGACAAAAAGAAACTTAATCAATCATATAAGTTTGTTCCTCCTATGATAGGAGCCCAGAAGCCAAATAAGCCAGTGCACCTGATGAGGCTGTGTACTGCAGACAAGCCAGCAAGAAACAGAGAAGTGGCTTCAAGGAGGTACATGAAAAAAGGAGGTGGCTGATGCTGACAGAGAAATCCATCTGACTGTGTTTAGTATTGTCCCAGGAGCTGATCATATCACCCGTGGCAGGGGATGGGAGAAAACAGAAATCCCAAATTACTTCCTTTGCTAGTAAACCAAGACTCTAAGCACATTACCAAAGATATCCTGGATCTATTGAAGTCAAGTGGTACTATGACATTAATGTCAATGCACTTACAATTTCACCATCATCTGCATTATGATACCAGCATGACATTAAACTATTACATCCTGGATTACAGGGTTTTATTGGGTGTATTGGCTTTCACTTAATTTTTAAAGTCTGATTTAAATATAACAAATAAATTGTGACTCTGTATTAAGTTGCCATGAATTTTAGTTCATGGTGTATCATTTTGGCACAGGACTGTGGATTTAACTCACTCTAATTAGGTGCACAGAACTCTCATTTACTTAAATGGGATTTACCCAGCGTCTCTGGAGAGACAAGTGAAACAAATGTTATCTTGTATCTGAATAAATATTTCTGCTATTAGTAGAAGAGCTTCAGCAAGGGAGGCAGGGCAAAGATGAAGGATTACATCCTGAAATAAGCTAAGGCTGAAGACGTATTTATGGCTCAGGTGATCTAACAGCTCTGTGCAGCTGGAAGGGAGGGGGGACTCGTCAGTTCTCCTGCCCTCATCCCAACCACATATCACCCTCTCCTTCCCTATGCAAAGGTGGAACCATTTGCTTCTCCTCTCACTCCCCAGCACCAAGGTTAATTTTCTGCTGTTGCAGTGAGTCTTTAACCAGCATGTGGGAAACGAGGAAAAGAAGGGTAGCGGGTTGTTAGATCGGTATAGACGTAACACGCAATTTTACTGTTAGCCTTGCTGCAGTAAAAATCAATGTAACCAGCTGGTCTATACTTATTGGACAAATGGCTGGTCCAAGGTCACAAAAGAAGAATCCAGTGGCCCTGGATACCCTCATCTCTCAACTGGCACTTCAACAGACACATTTTCACAGCCATTTGCCTTTAAGAAAGTAAAATCCAGAGAGATCTCATTTCCTCAGCTAGATGCCATTACCACTGGCATTCATGGTATTCCTTATATCAAGCACAGACAGAGCCACTGGGAGCCACATCCCACCTCTTGGCTCTTCCAGCTGCCGTCTCCGCTTGCCCTATCCCCACCTGCCAACCTCTACCCTGGTCTTGGTGAGAACCTCCACCTCTGCTCCCCATTTGGGGCTGCAAAGCACCCTGCAGACCAAGGCGCATTATCCAGGCACATGCACAAGGGCAACAGATGCAAGCGATAAAGCTGAAAGGAATCCAATATCTCATGCTTTGCAGCAGAAGTTAATAACTGAGAAAAGAATATAATGATATGGTACAGGCACATAAACTTGATGGAAAATTCACCTAAAACCACCTGTAAAACTGTTTTGTTAGCGATTTTCCCTATCGGCATTATCTGCACAGATTTATGGGCTGAAGCATTTCCAACAGCAAATACAAACGCTGAGGGAAAACACTGTGTCTAAGCTTTTATGCCAAATCCAGCCTATAATTAAGTACGCATAGTTTTGACAGCTGAATTACAAGATTCTGTAAATTCCCTAGATCATATTTCAGATTGGGACCGATCGAAAACATGAACAGTATTCATGGAGGTGTGTGAACTCCTGCCCTGCTCTGGCAGCTGAGCCCCATGCCAACACCAGCACTTTGGTAGTGGCACTGGCTGGCAGGGCAACACGGCCCCGTGAAACTTGCTTCAGAGGCAAATTGAGTTTTGAGGCAGAAGGTTTCCCAAAGTGGTCTCTTGAAAACTGTGATGGCTTTTTCATCATCCAGCCCTATCCTCTCAATAATCCAGTCATGTATTTACTAAGGAGGATGGCACCAGGATGGCTCAGGTGTAATGGCTGTAAGAGCACAGAGGCATGACTTTTGCTGGACTGTCACATCCATTCCTTGCAGGAAATCGGGCATAGGAGGTGACTGATTTTTGGAAGCAACCTCTTTGCTCACACTGCTCCAGAACAGCATTCCAGCCACCCTAGCAGTGAGAGCCTCTTGCCTAAATTCACCCAAGCAAACACGTACCAGGTGGGCCTTACACCAACACTATCCTCTAAAAAGGCTCTTTGTGCCCCTCTTTTTCATCCATCTAATATATTTACAATCAAATGTCTCCCATATCAAGAAGGAATACCATTTTCTCAAGACACATTGCTTGTTCCCCCTCAGCCCATGAGTTACCCATGAGTTACCAAGATGGCCTGCATGCCCTTCTCGCTTTGGGGTGATCTCTCTCATTAAAGTGGACAGCTAAGTTAGGAAACAGGACCCACCACCATGAGTGACAGAAGCCCCTTACCAAAGGCAGGCAGCACTGCAGATGTCAGCAGGGCCCCAGCCTGGACCAGACTGAAAGTAGCATAGCTGCTTGTCCCAGCTGCTATGCAGAAAGGATAATGCTGAAGTTTTCCCTGAGGTTTACTTAGTGTCTATTCCTGACTCAGGGATATTCATCACAGGTGAAGGACTTTCTCTGAACTACCACTTTGAGGCCAACATGAAAAAATATCTTGCTTTCTCTTCTTCCCATGATATGGCTTGTAGCTACCACAGGTTCATATACCCTTCAGGATATATTTTCCCCAGCCTTCAGGTCTAGCACTACCATGAAATGGTGGCAGCTTGGGAAACCTCTGGGCCACGCCACTGTTCAGACTGAATTTGAATTGTGTTCTTCTGTTTCAATAGATGGACAAAATTATGAGTATAACCTAAATCCAACATTGGTCTTCCCATGAAATTAATGAACTCTGGACCAGCATTACGTTAAATTCCATTGTGAAAGGTATTTTCTGTTTCAGTTTCAGCATTTGATTAAAGTCTGATTAGACATTAACATAGGAGATGTTGACATTTAAAAAAAATGCCATTGTAATTGCAGCAATTTACATTCTAAATACAATTATCCAAATGAGCAAACTGTAGTGTTAAACTGTTAGCTGCTACTACTAACCAGCAACTGTAATCTGACCTATTAATCAATTACCTAGACAAAGGTAAAATAGTCTCAAGTTTCAATTATACACAAGAAAGTTCCATTTCAAACAATCGATTTATATGCAAGTCAAAGTTGCACTGTAGGCATGAAAGAGTATAATACTTTGGATAATTGGTTTTAGGAAAAAATACAAATTACAAAAATATCTCCAAAAGAAAGTGTCTTTAATTGCATATAAAGTAGTTTATGATTATTTCCTGCAATTAAAGCCATGATTCGCTGGGACTAAGCCTTTCTGCAGATGAGTAAGGTATTTTTGATTCACAGAGTCCTCACTAAACCAGAAAAGCAGTGTAGTTGCTCTATTTAAATGCACAATCATAGACTTGGCTTTTCCTGCATTATTTAAATCCAACCCAAATGAAATTACAAGCTTTTGTGTAAGATCTGAAAGGGCCATGACAAGGCTGACCAGCTGGTTCCTTCCTTGCCACACCACTGGCCGTGATCAGAAACCCCAGGTTTAGCCTGGTCTTCGCTCCAATACCGTGTGGTCCCTCCAGTGAGATGGATACAGCAGCAGGAGATGGAAAGGACCCTTGGAGGTGATGACCTCATGGAGCTAGCTCTGCTCATGTCACAGTGCTCCCCTGAGTTGTGGAGCACCCCCAGCTCCTGCCTTCACTGCCACTCCTTCAGAGTCCTTGGGCAAGTCCACAAACTGCCTAGTCTTTGCATTTTGAACAGTCATTACAGGCCACCCACCCTCCTCCTGGGATTCTCTCAAGGCGAGTTAGCTTCTTAGATTTGGTTATAGAGGGTACTTTGTGGAGATCTGAAGGAAATGGCACCAGAGGAAATAAGTGAGATGCATTTTTTGCTAGAGCAGAGCAGTCTAAGACAGTGGGCAAGCTTCTCTGTGGCCAGCAGATATTAATATGTTTGAGGACTTGCCTAGTTTGAAGGCAGAACCCTCTCCTCCATTCTGCCTGCTTCCAAGATCATGAGTAATTAACAGCCTGTTTTATATTCTTAACACAGATTTACTTGTTAGACTTAAGCTAAGATCTTAAACCTTAAGTTGTACTTCAATCTCTAAAGAACACTGTGAATAAGAACCATCTACTTCTCTCCACCTAATGCTGTCAGTGTTGTGGTATGTCTCTTCATTTCTACATGGTCCATGACAGGCTAAAGCACATTTAAGCCAATCCTGTGATCTTCTAGTGAATGAGAACCCCAAAAAAGGAAGAAGCAACCTTGCTGAGCTCTCTGCCTAGCATCCTCCCAAACCTCATGTCACTATATCAGGGACATAGCGTACTTGCCCGCCATGCAGATCCACTGTCTCAAGCACAGCTGCACAAGAGTAGATCTTAAAATTTAAACACCAGGGTCAGGACAGCATATCTTGAACACTCTAAGAGAGAGAGATCCACTTCCACATCCTTCCAGTCACCTCTGTAGCAAGCGACAGCGCCTTCCCTCAGGTCTGCATCAGCATTGGAGCACCTCCACAAAACTGGAAACCAAGATGCTTGATTCTCACTCAGTAATACTGTTCTTCTTTACACTTAGGAAGAGTCGCCAAATTCGCTCTTTAAAAGACCAATATTTTTCCAGAGTAAGGAATATCCATGCCAGGATGAGATACATGGAGAAACAGGACAGGACCAGCAAATGCAGCCACTTCACCAGATCTGAGTGTCAAGAAAGTAGAATGCTAAGTTCCCTGCCACAGGCCTGATTGATAGAGTTTGCCTGCCTGCTGTATTAATCATCCCCATTTGTGCTTCTTGCTGCACATATCGTCGCTTCAGTGTCTGTTCCCTTCCTCAGATGAAGGCATGCTCTGGAAAAGCTCCTGGCAATAGCTGCAGAAGAGAGGAAATGGGGGTGCTCACACCAGGGCAGGGAGGCACTGACCTGTCACTCTGGCATGCAGGTTTGCTAATCAGATGTGACATGAATAAATGCAGGGCACAGTTTCATAACCACTGCTCAGCACTACACCAAAGGCAGCCAGCGAGACAACACGTTATGTATAACTCAGTTTCTGACTCGCCTTTTATTTCCACCCTGCAGTTACAGACTTTCTGTTTCCAACTTTAGCAGTTAATTAAGAAGTTTACTCCCCTTATATACAGCTGTCCATTGCTGTGGATCACAGCAACACACAGAAGCATGTCCAAGCCTCTCTTTGATCAAATCATCCCACTTCATATTTACACCTTGCAAAATGCAAAGCTAGTGAAGCCACAGGACATGAGGTGATTTCACCTTGCAAATGCTCAGAGGCACAAGGACAAAGACAGAATGCCTTTGGGAGGTACCTGAGGAGCTAGACGTTGATACACACAGTGCAGCCAAGCTGTGTTTTTCTGCTGCTAGGAAAGGTTTAAATGTAATTTGTTTCAACCACAGATTCTGTTTTAAGGCTCATGATTTTCCTGAAAAGTTTGGGGTTGTATTTGCTGTGTACAATGGTTACACTTCACAGGGAATGCATTTATGGCATTTCCTACTGCACAGAGGAGGAATTTCCCTTTGTGCAGTGAAGTATCCCAGTCTGAGCTGCATCCTCTATTACTAAGGCTTTTCCATGAATAAAGTCTGCTACAAAAATAGGTAAAAAAACTGTCAGAACCCTCTTTCTATACAATGTAATGTATCAATTACTGTATTTCTTTCTTGTGCCATTTTTCCCCAAGACTTGCTCCCCGGAGACCTGCTCCTCCAGAAATGCTATATGGCCAAGGGACTGGTCTGAGCCTTACTCTCTTACTGAGGAGCCAGGAATTAAGTAAGGCAGCCTGTCCCTGTCCTCTACTCCTCTCTTTCTCCCAGAGGTACTATGTTCAGTATGACTGAACCACCAAGAGCAGGTCACAGAGCACCTTTGTTCTCACGTCTGGAGGAAGAAAGCGGTTTTAAACCTGGATGTCTTTTTATTCATGCCCTCTGAGCCCACCTTTCTGTTCAAAACACTCTTCACGCCGTGACACTGAATTTGTTAAACTTTATCTGTCTTAGCTTTTCTTTCTATGATGAGCTTTATGGTTTATACAGTGGGACAGGTGTGTTGACGTGACTGCCAGGCAGCCAGGCTACACAGTTAAAGGCTGCAGCTGCTGATGAGAAGGAAGCTACAGGTTCACACAGCTCTGAAAGGTCATGCAAAAAGACAAGTAGAGGAGGTACCACCTTCTTTGTGCTCTTCTAGAAACTGGAAATACCCCTGCCTCACTGGAGACATGAGGAGCAAGTCTTCCTCCTTTCTGTTAATCTAATAAAAGCTAGCCAGAAGACTGCTGCTTTTCCCAGGGGTGAGATTGGTTCATTAGTGTTGGTGATAAGTGCTGGAAACAACAGGACGCATGCGTGAACAGTGCACTTAAATAGCAACATTCACAAGAGCTCGGACAAGATTTCCAAGACCCAGAATAGGAATGGGTTATTTTCATTTTAAAAAATTAATGAATTTCTTTATTTCTCTCACACATCTTACTGCATCTCCTCTATAAATGTCACCAAAGCCTTCTCTGGTTGAGATTTCTTCTGAGGCAATCTCAGGAAAAAGCAGCTCTGGAGTTAGAAAGCATCAGCTCAAGAGCCTCATGGTGGCAAGAAAGGGACAGTAAATGTGTTCAACAACAGACTCTGTTTTCAAGCTTGAATTCAAAGAAACCACATGAGGCTCACATCAAGAACCAACTTTGCATGTAGCTTATTACATCCAAGTAGCAAGCAACAATTTAAACAGCTGAAAACTGTTCACCTCTGCATGTAATTACATGCAATCAAAACAAGCCAGCATTGTGATCTAACTAAACTAAGCTACATACCAGCTACTGTCAATTTTGCATAGTTTCGTATTTTTTGAAGGTTTGACACAATGTTCTTGATCACTAAGAGCAAAAACCCCTACTTACTCCCTGCTGGTCACAAAACCTCCAGGAAAGGAAACCAAAAAGGCACTTCGCCATAAAACCTCAAAAGCAGCTCAGACACGCTTCTCTTCCTCATACTCCAGGCTTAAAACTCAGCTATCTCAGTCAAAGTTTTACAACACAGGCCATGAAACATGAATTTATTCTGTCTGCTCTTTAGCTAGAATAATTTCTCAGGATTTAAAGTCCACCTGCTGCTCTTATCAACCACTAACAAAGGCAGATTTAGTTCAGCAATAAGTTCATAGAAAGGAAGAGATCATTGGTTACAACCAAATTCTTTGAGTTCATTTGAATTTTGATGACCTGCTCAATTTGATTTCAACCAAAGAAACATACAGTGACAAAGTGCTTAAAAGCAGGACAGAGGCACTACGAGAGTGTCCTAACAAAAAAGATGAACAAGCATCCGAATGTATACATAGCTTGCATGCGGATAACAGCATTACTGAACAGTCGGAGTATTTAGACTAACTATGCTACAAAATGAGTTTTCTATTGCATATGTATGCATTTTAAGTGGAGAAACAGAATTCAGACAATTGAATCCTTTTAGCATGAAGAATATACATTAGGTAATGTTAACTTACTCTAAATTGAATTTGTAATTACTTCTGTAAGTACAGTCCCTTTTCTAGAACTGCACTAAGACACCTCCTCTTTCAAAAGATGTCAACAAAGGAAAATTGATTTACAACTACTGTGTTACATATTACTGCTGTGGATTTACAGTTATGTTTTCTTCTGAAAACAAAAACAAAATGAAATCCAACAAATCAAACAAAAGATGAAGTACTGACGAAATGTACAACAAATACCAGAAAAACGAAATAAAAAGGATTTTTTTCTCTAAGCTTGCCATCTAAGGATTTCATTTACCACTTGCACAATTTTTACAAGACAAAATGTAAATTATTAGTCAACAGTGTTTCTCTAAAGGCAACAGCAACTATGTATGGTAATCATAAGTTTAATAGTAGGGCCAACTTATGTTCTTCTGCTGCTCTGACCTGCTCTAGCCTTCCAATATTTACAATTCACAAGTTCAAGCTCGACGTAGAAGGCCAAAGTCAAAGGTCATATGTAAAATGATGTAAGCTGCATGTCACTAAGTAGGCGAGAGTGTGAAATAAGGATGGATGGGACCAGAAAAATTTTAGCAATACCTTCCTGCCTCCCACTTCTCTGACTTTCATATTGGAACACTGCAAAGTGGCTGCATGCAAACAGGTTTTGATTTCTATCACAGATCAGCTACTGAAAAAAAGGAACAACTGCTTCTCTGGTTGCCCAGAAAGGTGGTAGATGCCCCATCCCTTGAGACATCTGAAGCCAGGATGGAGGATGTTCTGGACAACTTGATCTAGTTCAAAATGTCCCTTCTCATTGCAAGGGGAGTTTGGACTAGATGACCTTTGAAGGTCCCTTCCAACCCAGACTATTCTATGATTCTGTATTTCTTGTATATGCGAGTATTTTACTTCACAATGTTCTGAAGCACCGACATCATGGGAAGAACTCAATAAACGTTTGTAATAATTTTTACTTTCATATACAGACACATATAACAGATAATATAGAGTATAATTACATATATTATATACATATATAATGCTTTTATATGAGCATGTATATTTAGTACACCTTAATGAGTTATTTTATTTTAAGGATTTATATAGGTCAAAAGGTCTATGTATAATCATAGTTGTTATCTGGTCTTTATGTAGCTTTTCAGTGAGTTATCTGCCCAGTTTAAGAATACTTACATATTCTTATCTGGATTATATTAGAATAAACAGAAGTGCAACCAGTCCCCAGTCAACAAACACATCTAGCAGAAACCACTATGACTATAAAATAATCATCTTTCATTGCAAGCAGCTGTTTATTAATAAACAACTACATGAGAGGCTCTTGAAGGAAAAGCCATAGGAATAAAAAAAGAGGTAGTTTAATTGAAACAAAACCCAAGCAAACATAAAGACATGTAACTAAAAGCACTTCTGAACTGAAACCATAAGTCTTTCTGGCATCCTTCCCAGCTACTATTTGATTCTGTGCCCTGTGTGACATTTTATATATCCTCATGTTTGAACTACCCAACCATATTTTGTTTCTTCCTTCTACTGGTTTTTGAACTGCAGCCATAATGGTGTCACTATATAAAGGAGAGGTACCATTCCACAGCACTTTATTCTTTCTATTTGTAACCTGATTGATGCAGCTGTTTAAAAACTGTAATTTATCTAAAAGATCCTCAGGTATCTCAATATTTTCATGAAAGAGGACAGGATCCTGCAGTAAGAATTCTGAATTTTGAACTGAGTTTTGCAGCCATTGCATTGCCTTGTAGCACCTGTAGTTTTGTCAGCCTTGACCCCAAGTTCTGAAATTTGTTATTACCCTAATTAAGTAACATTATGATAGTACCCACTATATATTAAGTGCTGGGCAAATAGGAAGTCAGGCACCTTCCCCGCAGAGCTCAAACTTTAAGAAAAATAAGGACAGCAATGCATTAACTCCACTAATTATAATTTTTTAGCAAACAAAACTATTCGAACACTGATCTTCCCTAATGCTAACACAGCACACCTAAGTTGTAGATTCCCACGGTTGAGCTTGTCACTCTGAGTTCCCTTAAAAATCAATGGGCATTTTTAAAACACGTCATCTGATCCATTTTAGATAGCTCCTAGAACTGTAGATTCTATTCCCTAAGGGGAGCCTCTACTAATTAGTGAGATTGCTCGTGCTATGTGTTAGTCCACTAAGATGCCATGGTACGCACTGATCTCACAGAGGAATGTGCCAGTCGGCAAGAGGGATTTGAAGGCAGAAAATCTGAAGGGACAAACTTATTCAAGCAGCTTGTTCAGGGCTTAACGGGTGCATAAAAGAAAGTGGAAGAAGCAAACAGAGAAACGTGTTGCAAAACAAAGGAAAAAGTATAATGAAGTCAGTAATAGTAAATGATCTCTCACAATTAGTTTGCTGGAAATAATACTTGGAAACGGAACTGAGAATTTCAGAGAAATGCCTAGTGCTACGCCCTGTCCACAAAGAGAAGACAAAAGAAATCCAGCAGGAAATAGTTCGTATTTTACTAAGCCATCTCTGTAAAGGCAAAAAAAAAAAAGCCAAACCAAATGTTCACAAATATCTAAATTACCCCAACATACTCAGCTTAAGCAAGACATCAATGCTCTGAACTTACTGCACGCTGCCCTGCTATCTGGGGGTCATTCACATCCTGTAAGTCCTGAACAAGTGTTTAACTCCAAACTTCTCATCTTGTAAAAAAATATATCAGTGTCACCCTTCTTCTTTTGATTGTCCCTCCCGAGTGCATGTACACAAATGTCCAAAAGGATCAAGTTTCATCTTGCTAAGCCATTTCAGTTGTGATGGACCCCATACTGCAGTCTATAAACAGCCTTAGGTACATAGTTACTTACGAACTGGTTTATTTCCTAACCAACATCATTAAAATACAAGGCAGTTCACTGAACTTGGAAAACACTAAGAAATTCCCTAGAGTGTAACATCTGGTATAAAGGAGGAGAAAAACACTGTTTTCAAGTGCAAGACATGTAAGAACTGGAGGCTAAAACAAAACCTATTAATCTATCTCCACCCCCATGTTCAAAATGAAAAACAGAAAAAATACCCTTTGGTGCTTCACATTAGGAAGACACAAATCTGAGATGTCTCCCATCTGGTTGACTTGCTGTTTTTTAATAAAAAAGCAAAATCACCCCGTCCTTTTTTCCTGCTTTCAGTGGTTTTCAGATCTGTTAGTTTCCAAAATGTTTATACTGTTCTCATCCCATTTTATTTGTGTGCCTGTCAAATTTAACTACTCTGCTTCAGTGAAGCAGTACCTGAGATTTTCAGATTATCATGACCAAATTTACACAAGTCACAGATCTGGCTAAATATAGGGAGCTGAGTGGGGAGGTAACTACCTCTATGCTCCTGTAATAAACTCTTGACATCCCTGGTGCAACTGTGAGTAGGCCACAGGCTGTCTAAGCTCCTGCTGTCCCCAGGAAGCTGCTGGCAGCCATGGACGACCAGACGCTGACAGCTCTGGCCATGACCCCTCCACCCCATCCTGCAGTACAGCCACAGGAGAATTGTGTGGAGTTGGATATATTGGCTTTAAATCACCTGGTGATTTCCTCCCACTCAAGAAATTCCTGCCATCCAGTCAGAGCTTATGGCTTATCTGCCTGGTCAGAGGCATGACTTGCAACGCTTCTCACACACGGGCATGTTGGCAAGGCTCCTTGGACAGTGCCCTTAACCCTCACTGCTCAAGCACTGCTGTACACGCTATCAAAACTTACCTACAGATCTTGGATGAACAGCTAAGACAAAAATTGTCTTTCTTGGGGACAGGAAGTGTTTGAAGATGGCTGGGGACACCTTTCTGTCTAAATGCATCTCTTGTGCTCACAGCCCTGAATGTTGACCTTTGGCTCAGCTCTGTCTGGATGAGATTTTGTTCTATTTCTCCTTTTGTTTTGCAGAGAAAGCCTCCATGCTAGGGCCCATCAGCTGAAAGAGTACTAGCTCACTTCACAAGGCTTAAAATAGCATCTGTAATAGATGCTACTGTTCCTACATATTTAAATCAAATATAATGCTGGTCACAACTGTTAAGAAACATAAAAATGCTGATAAAATCCTTGTGTGACAATGTCAAATTCTCTGTGATTCATATGACTTAAAGCTCTAAATTTTGGATACGCATGGACTGCAAACCAAGGCTGAAAATGGATTTTAACATTTGGTTTTGTTTTTCTAACATGATGGCTGCCATATAAACAAACACAACATATTATAATACAGATCTCTAAAATTCTCCACTAGTTGTAGGTCTGGTGGAACATGTCTTGCCTTTTTTTTAAGATACCAATTGACATTTTGATGTTCATTTTAATTCAGGACTATGAGTTTCCTCAACTTTCAATGAGGAAAACAATTAAAAGTAGACACATTCTAAGATTTGTTTCCCACAATTGAGATTTCTTTCTACACAGTTGAGTAAATAATGTCTCCCCATTCAGGTAAAATATGATGACATAAGTTAACTTAAATAGTAAAACTCTGTAACTGTTCTTCAGCCTCTTGCCAACTTTCCAGGCAAGTGGCTGGAAAGTTACTTCAGTCGTATTAGAAAGAGGACTGTATTTTCAAGGTCTCAAGTAAAATGTTTCACTCTTGCGACACAACAGCACACAGACATTCCTTCACATAACATTTTCAGTATTTGAAAGCACTACTTTATGAATTTTAAAAGTGGTATGAACTCTGATTTCCTCATCTTGGGGTCTTGTTATCCAGAAAGCATTATGCTGTGCAAAATGCTTCACTGGCAGCAACCATCAGTATGTTCTGTTAGCATAAACAGAGGTCAAAAACCCCTCCTCTCCAAGCATGAACACAAGAGACTTCCACAAATATGCCGTGGGAGAAAGCTTTCCCCTGGGAAAGGTCACACGGTGATACCACTGACCCTGGTTACTGGCATGGGATGGCTGAGGGACGCCAAAGGTCACTGCTGCCCGGCTGCACTTGGCTCATAGCACACGGGTCCACAGACTGCCCCCACCACTTTGTCAGGCTCATCCATGCTCTCTCCCACAGCCACCCCTCCTCTTCCCAGGCTTTCTACCCTCATCACGGCAAGGGGAGGCAGCAATCCTTTGAAATGTTATGAAGGAAATAGCTTAAAAGTACCATTTCTATGTGGAAAAGAGACGGCATTAATTCAAATATACAATGTGCTTGCATTTCAGGGAAAAATTTGGTAGCACGCATTCAAAATCATTGGCCTCACTGCAGTGCTCTGTGGCAGGAGAGAGCCGTGCAAGCCAAGCACACGTACTGGAGGGAAAAGATGCACCACACTCAATACTAATACCTTCAGACCATGGAGAAATGGCCAGAAGCCTCCGGAGGTGACGAAAATGAGGCTTCATGAAGCGGTGGAAACAAAGCACAGGGTGGGTATTTGTGGAGAGGATGATTGGTGAGATTGTGCTGGGTCTGAGCAATGAGTAAAGGGGATGGAGGAAAAAAACAATTTGAGCACCAGCATGCTTTTCAAGGAGCTTTACAACCTCAGTCCTGCTGCCTCATGCTGGTTAACATGTAATCTTAAAGGTCTCCCATAAGCTTAGTGTTATTCATACTACTTACATGGCACCAATAATCCACAGCCTGAGAATAGCAGGCAGAAGTGATGACAACTCAGGTCAAGCAGCATAAAGCAATGGAAGCACATTTCTCACCAGTCACAAAGAAGCTCTGCATATAGCCTGGAGACTTCATAGAGAACAAGGCCCGAACTCAGGAAAGTACAGAGAGAGAAAACCAGGACTACATAACACATGACAGAGTGCATTTTGGTGGGGGTTTTATTCTTTTCATTAGTAATTTGTTGACTCCATCACTCACAATTTACAGGTGTATTGCAGTTGTTAGCAAAGCTCAAAAAGCCTGTGCCAAATAATATTCAGCCCCATGGAGAACACTAATAAAAAGCCAATGACTCATTAGCACTCTATCTGGACACTTTGTTTTCCTTTAAATTATTTCTTTCATGTCAGATGGAGAATTAAAACACTTCTAATAAAAACTGACATGTACATTAGACTTCTGTTTTACATAATAGAACATTCATTCCTTTTAAAAGGGACGAATTATTGCTTGAAATTAACATTACAGGGAATTGGACATGCTTACGTATGAAAAAATGTTTTAAATCAAAAATATCTGCAAAACTTTCATCTCTAGAAAACTTCAATTCAAAAGGTGCTTCTTTTTATGGCAGCCTAAGGAATGACATTCTGGTAGCAGAACTGAAGAGACTTAGTTTAACAAAGTATTTACCATGTTGGTGAATGAACTTCTGTATTCTTAGCTCTTGACTAATCATTTTAGATGTGGCAAATTTTTCTGCTGAAACTGATCCAAATTTACATAGTCTGTATATTGAAGGAGATACTCCTCATGGAAAGACGCACTTTCAAAGCATTCCAGTATTCCTGCTTTTTGCTGAGAAAAAAATTCCTTCACAGCAATTCATATTTCAGAAATCCTATTTCCAAACCCAGGAAGTACCATGAAGACAAAGACTCAAACCATCCCACCTCTCCTATTTCAACACCAGCAAAAAAGCCTGGAGATGAACTCCTCTGATTATCTTGCAGGGCAAGCGCAGCAGACAGTGAGACTGCAAACCTCTGTGGGGGCACCCACACAAACTTTGAAGGTCCACCACTGGGTCACTGGGAAAATTTAGTTGTTCTGCTTATTACTGTCAAGCTTGCACAGTTGAATGCAGTAAGAGGATATTTATGAATGCAGACTGTCTAGGCTACACCAAGTAGGTGTAAACTGGATTGAGGCAATGGGTTTTTTCTTAGGTTATGTTTTGTTACAAATTTGGTTTTGCTCAAAACAGAAGCAAGATCTGAGAAGGAAAGAAAGGCATTACAGAAAGCAAGCAGGGCTGGACAGCAACTTTACAATTGACAGTACCACCAATTTATCCCTCACTTGATTGGAAATTACAAACATAAAAAATCTTCTGTCCTAACAGAAGCTCCTCATTATCAGACTATGCCACTTTGTTCTCATGCTCCCTCAGAAAACTCATTCTGATTTCTGTCACCTTCTTCCGTCAGACTGCCATATCTCATTCTGCTGTGCCAACAAATAACTGTCAATTTGTTGCAATGTCCCATTTTCAGGTACGCATCTATGCATTGTTGAACATTGCTTCAGTGAAGCGGTTTCTTTGTCTCTTCCTTCTCCCTCCATGCCCCAGAATAATTTGGCTGTGGCTTATTTCTTGTTCGCTTTAGGGTGTATTGCAGTTTTTTCCATGGTCGGAAAAATTCACTGTAATCAGATCCATTACTTACAAGCGATGGCACATGAAGCAACGGGGGCCTTCGTTGGTACCTTAGAAAGTAACAATTTCAGGGTGGACCAATCCTGGGATCTCTTAACATTGCCAAAGCTTTTACTGATGTAAGCAAGAATTTTCCCAAGAAATATCTGAGGAGAAATTCAAAGTTTTGATAAAGAAGAAAATTCATCTGAATTAAGGACATCTTAAGTCCAGGAAAATTCTGAGGCAGCAACCACTCAGGCCCTTCTTGTGCTTGTTTATGATAGCTATATATTGGTACCCTGACTGGGATATATTATTATTCTAACTATAAATGGTAAATTCTATTTACCGTAACTCTACCCGAATCCTATTTGCTCTGATTTTCTTATAGCATTTCACTTACAACTTTTATCTGTATCTTAAATTTTCAAGTAAGCTAAATTTCTAAATACTAAAGCCATTTTTTTTTTTTCTATTTCTGAAAGAGCTCATTCTTGTTACAGTGCTATATTCCAAAGCAGCTGGGTCAAATTCAGTTCCTTATGAACAGCCCCTGAAACATTAAAATTGCATGAATAGCCAAGAGCCTCAGTTGCATAACCAAGGCCAAGGAGGAGCCAATAAATCTCTGCCAGTTAGCCCTATTCATGAGTAACTTTTGTTTGACTAAAGCATATCAGCTAGAAAAGCAACCTGTCATAGTTTGAAGATTTAGAGAGATGAAGAACCTCTTGCTTCCCTTGATAATTCGTCAGAATAATGAATCATTTCTACTGTGAAAAATGTTGTGCATTACTCCTGATCTGAATCTGCCCAACTCTCTAGCTATAACCTTTAGTTCGTATTATGATTTTTACTGCTGCTCTAAAGAGCCAATATAAAACCAGTATATTTTCTCCTGCTTTAAGAGACTTACATTTTTAAATCAAGAACGCTCTTTATTTTGATAGGTTCGACAGATTAAAAGAAAAAAAATAATCATGGTTCTCAGAAAGAAATAGCTTCATCAGATCTCAAACCTTTCTGGCTGACTTTCTTCTGCAGTGCTTCAACATCCCTTCAATAAATTAAGCCTGAAACTACATCAAGCATTCTTGTCACAGTGCAGATCCAAAGATAAGGCTATTGTTGAGTCCTAACCACTACCTTCCTGGAAGATATCTCCCTCTCCTTTCATGAGTGTGTTTCACTAAGAACTTGCAGTTCAAAAGACCCCTACATCCTTACCAGACTTTCCTCTTTCCAGGGTACAGCTGACCCTGTTCCTGGAAATTCCATCTGGAGAAGTGGTGGAATCTCCTTCACAAGGAATACTCAAGACAGCTCATGGGGTGTGGATAACCTAGTCTAAGACTTTTTCTACATTTTTTTAGATGCTGTCCAGAGGCCCTTTCCAGCTTAGGCTGTGCTATGTATGACACATGACCACACACTTGATCAAATGTAGTTCATTCATTCTCCATTAAAATTTTCCAGAGCTAAGGCAGAATTTTACAAAGCCATTTGGTCTTGTAGGTTTGTAATGCCACTGCTAGTTCTATCAATTCCAACTTGGTATCTTCTCTTAAGCTCTAATGTGTGAAAAGTTTGACTTATGTAATATTGCAGTGTATACTGAACACTCACCTTAGATACATCACATACTTACACTTTGTCATAATCATTAACTGACTCTACCACCAGAAAGTGACTCTGCAGGCACGTGTGTGCTCCTATAGCACCAGCAGTATATTCAGCCATGCAGGAACTGTGTGCAGGTCATATGCTTTCCTGCACACAAACATGTGCACACTGTTCCTAAGATGGTTACTTGGGTCTAACAGTTATCTCTCAGCCCAAAGGATATATTTATAGATCTGACTAAAATCTTTTCTTGTCTGTTGTATTTGTAATTTTCTTTGTAAAATCACTATTCTAGCACTTGTCTCTCTTCACATCTTTAAAGAATTGCTTGCCAAACTTTTTTATGTGTTTTAATGATGAAGTGCTCAGGAAACAAAAGATAATCTCATTTAATATGTCACAAGTCTCTGAGGTTGTGATAGGCTCCGATTTTGTAACTAGATACTGCGTACCCAATAGAACAGTATGTCAAATTTCTACAGCAAAAGACTGTAATGCAACTGTTGGCAGCTAATCACAATGAATTTCTTCACCAAAGTCCAGATCCCAGTAAAAGCTATATTTCGATAAAAGCTGCCTTTTAACATATTCCCAATAACTCTTTTGAGAGGTGACCACATTTAACATTCTTCTATATAGAAAATTTTAGCTTCTAGCTATAATTGCCTCCTCTCAACTGAACTTATTTCACTACAAATTCACAAAAAATATAAAATAAGGCTGACCACCCAAATTAAATGTTTTGGTAAACTCAAGTGGGTAAACCAGGACCTCTGGAGCAATCCACAAATTTTTTCAAATGTTACATGTCATCTACTTTTCCCTCTGCTAGTCCCAAGGGGCAGAAGTCTCAAGGCCCCCTGACCATTTTCCATAAAACTTCTGCAGGGAAACATCCAAATAATGGCTTTTCCCTGCCTGTATTTGCAAGTAAATCAGTTCTTTCAGTTTGCCAGGAGGAGATGTAGAAACTATGCTGGAATCACTGATCAGCTATTTCTCAGAAGTGAACCAATGCCAGATGACCTGTTCCAATGGTCAAGCCATGCTGGATGCTAATACACCTATAGCTCCCCTACAAGGGGTTGAGGTTGGAAGGAATGTGTATCTTTTTGCTGTTTCATTCTTTAGGTAATTTCCTGGATGTTATAATAATCTTCTCTCTTCAGCCATCAAGACACTGATAACTAAGAACTTGCTACTGCTACTCTTTATGTAAAGGTCACTGCACTCTACAAAAGATTTGTGGCAGCCTGTAATGCAGCAGGGAAGACAAACAAAAAATACCCTGCAAAAGACAGAAAAAGCAAAACAATTGCATCATGGTTTACTTTCATTTTGTTTACCTAACACTGTGGCTGAACAAAACTGAGACGTTTCTTGGCCTGTGAAATAGTACGTGCAAGTTGTTAGACAATGAGCTTGTTCTTAATGGTTGGATTAATTCAAACTGTACAAAACTGCTTAGATTAAGACTGCATTGCTTTCATGTGAAGTAGCACAGCAATGTGCAGAGAGGCAAATACAGGTTTTGTCCTGTTGACTCTCAGCCTGCTAATTAGGAAAAAGGGGGAGAAAGGCCCTGTTACATGGCCTGTGATCTTATCCCTTTATCCTTTCTGACCAGCACAATCTGGCAGGAAAGGAATAGCTCTACTGATAAGAAGGAGTATCTCGCTCTCTTTTAAGTGAAGGTATAGTAGCTGTTCTCCTTTAAGTCAGAGCACATACTACAGTTATTTATTTAAGAAATTTACCAATATGATGAATTTATTAGCTTGTTTTGATTGTGTCTTTTTGGATTTCTGGGGAAAATTGCAACTCCAACAATGCCTTCACATCTCAGCATCCCTTACTTATAAGCAGCACACTTTCAACTCACAGAAGCAAGTTACAGTCATCAGTCAAAAAACACAGCTGAAAAACAGCACTTTTATTAACAATTTAATCAGATGCTTCTGAAATCATCTACAATGAACAGCAGTTAACCCAAACACCCACCTGGGATGGTGAAGTCAGTTTGATGCTTGTATATTCCTACTTACTGAAACCTTCCAAGAGGAAGAGCTTAGTTATTACACACCATCTGCCTTCATCACATATTTACATAAGCATTTAGGAAAGGCAGTGGGGAGAAAACTGCCTTTATTGCACTATTACTGCTGACAACCAACTTCACTTCCATGGGGGATATTTGAGCATCATGCCTAATGGATGTCTGAAGCAAGGGCTTAGATGAGAAGCAACTGGTTAATCCTCCTCTTAGATGAGAACAAAGTGACAGGAGAGATAAGAGCAATCACACAGGCTGTGGGGCTGGCAGATCTGTTCTTTGCTATGCTTGGTGCCTGAACTTTTAAATGATCAAATAGCAGAGCTATGGTTATGACTGCTTACCTGTCTGCTAGTAACAAAAAAATTGGAAATTCTCCCTTTCTTTGTGAACCCAGGCAGTCTAGTCATGTAAAAGCCAAACCATGTGTTTTTACTGAGCACAACATCACAATATACTGCTAACCCTGCAGCCTGTGTTGGTCATTAGTTTTCAAAAGGATTTTAATGGTTCCGCTCTTAAGTGCAACACCCAACACACCCAGAATTGACTCAAACCAAAACATTTTCCGGAGCTAATCAAGGCCTTTCTTCCCCACAAAACTTACTCAACTATCCCTCCCTCCAAGATTTCAGATAAAATAACTTAATTCTGCCTATTGCAACAGGATGCTGCTAGACTCAGCTACTTGACTGAATTTGGGTGAACAAATGCAGGTCATTTTGTGGGTTGGCAAAGATACCAATATGAAATCAGACTGGCTGTTCTAGTTAAATGAGCAGTTATCAGTACGTAAGCTTATGTTTCCAAACACAGGTCCTTGCTATATACTGAGGTAAGTAAAACCAGATCATCACCCTCGTCTCCACTGAAACTATTTGAAGGCAGGGTTAACATTTTGAAATGATGACTGCATTTTTAAAGACCTCTGAAAGATCACAGAACCCAGACATTCAAGAAAGTTTTCAAACCACAGGGAAGATAAGCCAGAAACAAAGCAGCAGTGGCTAGACAAACCTTACTTAAAAGGCTTGATAACTTTTGTCTGACTGTTTTTTTTCAGAGGAAGTTGTAAGTTAGGAAAGCTATTCCACCCTCAAAATCCTAAAATTAAGGAGAGAAAGACAATGAGAAAAGCGTAGACTTTTTGGCAGTATCCAGGGAAGTTTGACAAGCAGCAGCAGAAAGCACAGATCAAAAGAACAAATAAGTTCTTTCATTGTAGAAAATACCTAGAATTCCATGTTTATCTTACCACAATAAGCTACTAAATGGTTATCTAAGCTGCCCTTGTTTTGCCAGGCGACTCAATACATCTGTGGGTTTTACCCTGCATTAGTTTTAGTCTGGTGTGTTTAAAATGCTACACATCAAGTAAATCTAATCTAAAAGGTTATACATCTCCTGGGGAAAAAGAGCCTTCACAGAGAGCGATCACCTTCAACAGAGAAACTTTTTGGTATAAACTCAGAATTATTTGCCCCAGTTTCTACATCAAAAGCCGCATAGCTGTGATATATCACAAAAAGTTCAGCCCCTTATCCCTCTAGTAACATATTGCTAGTAATTGTGAGAAATCCACAGAAGTACAGTAAAAAAACCCCAACCCAGCAGGAGAACCATCCCACAAGTACCTAAGTACTTAAGTACCTAAGTACTTGTGAACTTTTAAAAGATTCATTTCCTTAGCTCTTGTTTTAGAAACTATTACGAGTTTCTGTAAATTCCAAGTTGGCTTTTCCTGTATATCACAGTCACAAAGAAATCTGTCTAACGTATTGTAAGTGGAAGTATTCTGGGCAAAATAACATCTCTGAGACAGGTTTAAGGCATGCAGAAACAAGACTGAACTTGTGAGTTCACAGTTTCTTTAAAACAAAGCAATACCTGCTGTCACAGCATGAGGAAAAAAAAAGATATCTCAAACCCAAAACACGACAGCAGAAGCAAGAGAAAACATGTGGGAAAAAGTAGCTCACTCATCTTCACTGTCCAAATACCTTCAGAGTAGAAGTCTACTGTTCTCTAACCCTTGAATTCAGAAGAGGCCCACAAAGTAGCAGTTACTCCAGACTCCTGGAAGGCTTCCAGTAAATAGATTAAACCTTACATATAAACACCCTCTATAATTACAGAAGAAAGCATCTCAGGTTTTGGAAAGCGTATAACAAATTTTGAAACCATGAGACGAAATCAAATTGTATTTTAACACGGTTCAGGGGAAACCTTTCTTCTGTAGACTGTCAGTCGCCCTCTCAAGAAGTTCGATAACTACTGTAGTAACCTAAAGTTTTATGCACCTTTCAAAGCTAACCTAGAAACATGGATAGACAGATAACAGGATGATGCTAATGAATACTTCAGGACATTCCTTCTTAAAGGGAGCAGTCTTTTGGGGTTAAAAAAAGTGATCCATCTAAAAGATTCCACCAACTTACACAAGCACCATAAAGGAAAGCCCTGACTTTTCCTCAGAGCTGTACCTGGTTTACAGAAGAGGCGCCAGAGGAGCAGCAAAGAGCTGAGAGGCTCCTTTTTCTTCCTCGCTGTGCCACGGGAGCATGAGTGGTTACCTCCTTCTCAAAATCCATCCCCTTAGTACCAGGCTGCCACCAGCATGGAATGACAGAACCAGGAACAGCATGAATCCCTCTTCTTTCCAGAGCAGATTTTCTACAGGTGTGCATATGCAGTGGAGCCTCATCTGATGAGAAATTCTGTAACGCATCCGGGTGTACGAATGATTCATATATACAAAAATACTGGTTTCTCATGGTTGCATGCTTGCATACGGGTGGGGATTGAACAAATACACATTTGCACATTGGCTAGAACTACCTTTTTGTGATAGGATTAATACCCAAGGCGATGATCTAGCAATGAAGAAAGAGGGTAAAACATGCACAATAAAAACACATATGCAAGAAGCCCAAAGTAAAACAAACAGTTACTGCCACGGTGAAATCTGTTGTGGAAGTACCATACGAGACATCCTCCATGGTGGCGCATTATTGAAAGCTATTCACGGGCCTCGGGAAGAAACTCGACTCCCACTTGCAGCAGGGACCCAGGCTTGGTAGGGGATTAACCCAGTTGTTCAGGATGGGATTAGAACACTGTGTCCAGGAGGCCTGCCTGCACAGCAGTGACCATCAGCTGCCTTGTGTGAGGGAGCTGTGCGCGCCCGACGTGCCAGGGAGCAGCAGCAGCAGGTGCCTGCAGGACCTGCCCATGCGGGAAGTGCCAGCAGCAACGTCCGGTGCGGAAAACACTTGGTAAAAATAAAGCAGGAGGGAAGTACACATGAGCCAGGAATGAAATACTTGCATCTGATACCAGAGGAAGAGCACATCGGCCAGACAACCTGCGCGGGGTTTGAGCCAACTGCACTCCGGTCAGCAGGAACAGCTCCACTGACATCAATACGCATGCTTTGAGGGCCAAGACAAACACTGTGATCTGCGCCTCCTCACTCCATTCCACCCCACCCTCTTGCAACGTTCAGAAGGGATAGGTTCTCCTCTGATTCCCAGACAGCTTCTGATGCTGTTTCTATCATATGTGTTCATTTAAATTCTCCAGCCACAGACACCATGCTAATTGCCTGTGGCAAAACAGAGAGAGTCCCCAGGTTGCACAGCACAAAAATGTTCCTCAGCCCCACTCACTCACACAGGAGCACGCAGAAGATACCATCCTGCCTGTACCCCCAGTGCTGCACTTAGTATTAGCCAGAAAAGATGTCAGCTTGGTTTAGCAGCTGGAAAACAACTGAAACAATAGTAATTCTCAGTAAAAAAAAACACAATACTGACAGCTATCACTGACAAATCAGGGTGCTTGACATATCACAGTGATTCCGGTCTAAAAACACGAATACTGAGGTTCTCCATATCCATAGGTAGTAGAACATAAGGTTCTCTTTTTAATGCAAAGCTATGAAGCAATTTTAATATAAAATAGCATTTTTAAAAATAGAGAATGCATGATATGCATAATGAAAGAGTTAAATTAGCACACATCTATGAAGGTTTGGAGTGGTTTGGGTTGTTTTTCTTTTTTAAAAGACCTGTAGGGAAAATATAACCTAGATCAAGAAATTACTGAAATTATAATTTCCCCTCCAAAAAAAACACAACAAAACCCCAAAAAAAAGAGAAGAAAATAGCTTTTTAAGATCTATATTTTATAAATGTCCTAGCTTTTCATGTATACATTTTTAATGGAAGTGTTTATGTTACATGCATATTTTTTAATTATCTTTTTACTTTATGCTAAATAATTCTTCCTTCCAAACAATATTTACTGTTGTTTAAACCAACCAACCAATGTCATACCATTATTTATTTATTGAGCCAATGGGAAAAAAAGTGACATTTCTTCTTTCTTACTCTAATCAAAGTCAAATATTTGTTCCTTCTGTGAGTAATTTATTACTAATTACAACAGTCTGATGTATGGTATTTTGTGTTACTAAAAATAGGGCTACAAATGAATAAATGCAGCTAAAATTATGCTTTCAAAGCACAGTGCATGAAAGCCCAAAGCTCATACATAGACATTGACAGCAGGTCTGTTTCCAGACTTCGGACACCCACATACCCACAAAATAGGCACAAATTGGGAAAGCCTCTATTTATTCATCTAGCAGTTAATGTATCTGCAAATGAATATATCATGTAAAATTTTAAATCAGGTTCAACTTATCTCAAACACAAACCATGTTTTAACTCTTTTATTTTTCACTGTTTACTTCTTCTTGCTGCCTTTCTCCTTTGGAAGACTGACATCTTCCTCCAGAATGAAAAAAATCTTAGCTTCAACTGAAATGGTATTACAATTAGTTTTTCTATTTTGAATGAAATCAATGCAAGAGCATGCAGACAGTCTGTTAAATGTATATGTAAGAAATGTAAACCCCTTAGAGGCTGAAATATTCTTAAAACCTAGTTGAGCCCTGGAATTTACAGTCATGAGACATCAACATAGTCAAGAATTTAGCAATCCAAAACAGAACAGGACATTCACGCAGGTATCAAGCAGATCTAGTCTTACAACTAATAAGAACACATTTTTGGAAGATAAAATGAGTCTCAAAATGTGGGACAGAATAATCTGTGTCTATGAAAGACCAGCACATACACGATGTACGTGGCCAATTATCCAACACCCACTTCCTGAGAGGTTGTTAGAACATCCTTAAGAACCCATGGCAGAAGACATAGTGAAGAATATATTATTGGACTTCCTGGATTTCAGACAGAATCTATTAAAACAGCTTCTCTATTCATTTCTTTAACAACTAATTTTGATTTTTAGCTTACTTTTTTTTTTTTTTTTTTGGTGAAATGAACCTATGGCAGGGTATTAACCAGCAAGGCAAAACCTTTCCTAAACTTAAACAAAAGGCAAAGCTCAGTGTTTACTAAGGCAGCAATCTCCTAGTGAGTGAATGGAATCACTATAACCCACAATACAGGAGACCACACAAAATGAAGCAGTACAAAAGGTACTAATGACAAAACCCCCACAAAACCAAAAAAAAAAAAAAAAGACCCCTCAAAACAATCTCAACCATCCAGAAGGCCCTGTGTTGGGTTGATGTGTCAAGATGTAAAACTTAATACCATCAGGTTCTGAATCTACTGAACTGGTAAAATTACCATGATTGGGTGAATGTTGAAAATGCACATTTCAGCCACTATCAGAGTCACAGGTGTTGGCTGCAATTTTAACAATACCACTGTTTCTCCTGGTGCACTCAACTCATTTGAAAAGAAAGGAAATTGGAATATACGTTCACAAACAATCTGCTTGTCTTCTTTACTCTTATTCTCTCATTTGAGCCCAGAAAAAAAGATTTAAATCCCAGGGTTTATGGTTAAACCAAGGCAGTTAATCAGGTGACTTTGGTGTAATCTGCCTTTGTTAGAGAATTAACCAAAAAATGCTGTCATGCAGCAGCAATGGTCCAGAGGTGCATTTACTTTGCTAATGATTGGCATAAATATGTGCTCCCCTCTCAAGTGACAATGTGCAAAAAATACAAAAATGTTCCCAGTGGGAAGCTAACAGGACTGTTCAGACGAAAAGAGAACAACCCAAGCACATTCACAACCATTTGCATGGAAATGATCTTGAGACAGCAAACGTTCATCAGTATTGAGGCTAACCACATTACTATTGAGGCTACAGAAGGAACCGATGACCAACAACCAGAGAAACTATACCATAACTTCAGCTATACTACCAGCAAGACTGTTGCCCTCACCCAAGCTCTATGTAATGTCCATCTGCCAAACAAGTGATCCTCACACCTTCTGCGACACACCTCCAGAACTACAGACAAGAGTGAATATCTGCTCAAAACCAATATGGCCGAAGATAACTGTAGACCATGGCTTCATTTTCACCTGTCACAAACTCCTTGTGTGCTTCTAAGTGAATAAGGGGCTTGAAATGAACTTTGAGGTCACTGACAAGCCCCATCTAATATGGTGCTCTGAGGATGTCTCCCAGGCTGTTCACCCCTGAGCTGGGCATGAAGCATAACATAGCAGTCTGAGATGCTTTGGTTTAAAAGTAGAGTTGGAAGAGGAAGAAGTGGCAAAGCACCCTTCATATAACAATCTGCTTCTGCAGGATATGTAAAGGAGGGGAAGAGTCAGCTTTCTGGTTACTTAAGCCTGAAGGAAGTTCTCTGTCTCTGCGCAGAGGATCTTGATAACCAGGCTAAAACAATACCAGAGGCCAAGGTTCTCTCAGTCACTGACTCCTGAAATACTGCTGCACAAGGTCCTCATGGCCAGGGAGAGCATGAAGAAAGGAGCTCAATTCTGCAGCCCTGTTATGAAGTTCATTTCACAGCTGATCTCAGGGGCTAACCACAAGGCTACACAGACAGAATTCTGTAACACATCATTGCCCAGCGGCTTGACTTTAAAGGAGAAAATGTAGTATTTGCCTATCCCACCAGGTATTAGGCACAGGTTCTGAGGAGGCAGGAGGTGGCTCTGCCACAGCAGTGGTCACTGCCAAGCCACTGCATAGGATGTAGGCTCTCCACCACCCCTGAAGGAGCTAGTCCTGCACTGAACCCATCCACCAAGTAAGACCCTGATGACTGCTTTGGTGCAGTGTTTGGTAGTCTTATACAGAGGCAACCCAGAAAGCACTACAACTAAACTGAGTATGAGGAAAAACACGTGTATAAATGCCTTGGGATATTTTTGGATAGAAAAGCTAAAGTTTCTGAAACTAAAGAATCTTGAGTGTCTACAATAACTGGGAGAGGTTTCTACATGCAACTCTTGAGTGCAGCTGGCTGAACTGTGCATTAAAGGATACTAAAGTCCTAGATTCTTTATTGGATCTTACCGTAAGTACTAAAACAAGATTGCTGCAGGCATTTATTCAGTCAATTGAAACACAGGATTCAAGAAATTAAGTTAGAAAAATATACGTGCAAAATTCATATGAACAGAGGTAAGCATGTAACAACTACCTGGGTCTTCTGGGTTACAAACAATACATGCTATTTAAAATGCAGAGGCGTTACCACAGAAGAAAACTTACTAATCCTGTTGGGGCAAAGTAACTGCGCTGGTGTGTAGTTTGCATGGGGGGAGGGAAGGAAAAAGAAAAGGAATTGCTTTATTAGCCTTTTTGCAGCTTTGTTTTGTTTGCTTTTTCAAAATAACAGCTTTTTTATTACTTTTAAATGATAGATACAAATGAAGAAACTTACATTTACAAAGCAAGTATCACCACTCCACTTAAACTCCCCTTACTCCCAGAGATACATATTAAACTACTAGCCCTAAGGTATCTTAATGCTTTGCCTTACTTTTTTTTTAACTAAAGAGTAAAATAGAAAGACTTTCCACGTTCTACCGGGAATATTCTTCTTCCTCAATATTTTCAATTCCAACGAATACAAAGTAAATCGACTTTACTTTGCTAATGAACTAGCTCTTTGTTCATTTATCTATCAAGCTATTTATAAATATCTCACAATCACTGCATTATCTGGGGGCTAGAGAGCATGTTTCAACCCAAAACAAATGGACATGTCATCTCATGCCTTTCCATAAACAAAAGCCAAAGGTTTGGAATCCAGCAAAGATTTAAGCTTAAAATCAAATTTCACATGTTCATTTTCATAGCTTTTCTTAGGTGCTTTTAACACCGTAAAATAAGAACAGTTGCCCTTAACACACAGCGGTACTGGAAAGCAATAAATTGTTGTACCAGATGGTACATGAGACAGGGGACACGTGTGGATACTGGGGGAAGAGAGGGGCGTTCCCCCTTTCCTGAATGTGCAACGTGCTCTCTTGGCCTTACAAAGATTAAGGGGGCATCCTCCATCTCGTCTGGGCAGGGAGGTAGTACCCATCGGTGGAGAGGAGGCAGGAACTCACAAAAATATCTTTAAACAACTTCTGAAACTTATTTTCTCTCTCTGAACAAATGCCTACAGCCTGTACTGACACAACAGCAAGTTCTAACTGTATGACACTGACCTCTGAGATAAAACTTGGCATTTTTTGATGACACATTATATACAGCAGTGTGTGAACTGAGTAGTAATTCAACAAAATGGATTTTTTAAACCAGAAAAATCTTCAGCAACATATATCCAGATTAAAATTATGTTCTTCACAAAAACTGTGTACATTTTAAAATCAAATGTAATTTTTTAACTCTGTTTTTTAACTGGTACAGACCACGAAAGTATTTGCATAATATTAACACTAAATCAATTTCTCCCTCTATGGCATCAACCAGCAACGGTGTAATGAGCACAAAATACTCTAGTTCATTTGACACTATCATTTATAAATTTTCTAACTAATTCTAAATAATTAATGATCAGACTTTGGGAGAAAGTTTAAATTAAAATGAATTCTAAAATATTCCCATTACTACCTTAGTTTCAAGATACAACTAGGAGTAAAAGCAAAAGAGCTGCAACCAAAGAGTATTAGTCACTGATTTCTTCCCTTAATATTCCTTTCAATCCATTCACTTCACTAACCAATGAGTGTTCCAAAAGAGATTTATTTAACCAATTGTCCAATCAAGCAATGCAGAATATAAGAAAACCTTTAAACCCTGTTTTTTTAACTGGAATTAAATAATGTGCTTACCATATTCTGCAGCCTCCTCCTTCCCTAAATCCTACTGAGGATTTACACTGAGCTGAAGTTTCTCTCAAGTTTACATTTCTCAGGTGGCTTTAGGCAGAACCCAAGATTTTTCTCTTTCCACATTTTTAAGCTCAGACATTAACTACTGTAAGTACGCACCCCTTCCTACTACATCTAACCCTTTTCATACTGAGTGACTTAAGCCAAATAAACTTTGTAGCCCTAAACCTGCATCCCGTTATCCTATCACAGCAGTGCCAGCGGGGGGGCTATCCTTTACCTACTGATGTTAACTTGGTCTGTTGTGATTGATGTAAGCATGAAAGTGGCTGCAGCTAAGAACCCAGGGATTTTACTCTCCAGAGGGACTGAAAATATCCCCCTTTGTTTATACTTAAAAAAACCCTTAAAAGTCTCAATAGCCTTTCTGCTGCTGGACTTTTACCTCCAAATGTGTTTACCCTTTTACTAATGTACTTTCACCCAAGAAAAAAATCTATTAAGTAATGCCCCAGCATTGCCCTATGATATCAAAGCACATACAGTCATTTTAACCAACTGATACTATGATCCATTAGAAAAGCCTTGGCATTTTTGCAGATATCAAATCCTGGAATGAATGCTGTTGTAATTTTAGGGTTCTATTTGAACAGTTAAAGGAGAGACATCTGGCAATAATCTACCAATAAATACAGTGTCTCCATTCTTAGTTTCTCCTCCAAAACACTACCTAGGACATTTTTGCAGCATGATTCATATAATCAACATAATGCATTACAATGTCTTTCAAATAATTCCGAATTCTCAGTTCATTCAATAAAGAACTCATTTTCAAAAGAGAAAAGGGAACATGCCATGCAGAAACCTCGCTTTATTGACTCAGCACTGCTGCCAAAGGAACAACGTGGTGAAGCGAACTCCACAGTTTCAAAAGCATTTTTTTACTTCGGGGGCAGAGAGAGAAAAAGGCTTATTTACCGAAATGTGAGATTCCACAGGTGAGGCCAGAGACGTCTGAAATCTTCTTCCTTTAGTTCCGAAAGTTTTACTTTATGGTGAAGCCTGTAATAATCCTTTCGAGCTGCCAGGTAAAACGCACGCCATATCTCAGCCGTATTTTCTTTCACCCTTTTGCAGAGCACCTTTGTTATTTGCATAAAGCTTAGTTCTGGCCTATGGGACTTTCTGAACATCTACATGTTAGATTAGCTGTCTTGACATGCTTTATCAAGCATGACATCATGGATCTCCATGGTAACCTTAACCACACCTGCCCAGATGCCAGAGTTACCTGTCATGTTTAGACCTAACTGAACAAAACAAGAAACCCTCAACCACCATTTTCTAGGCACTCAGCCTTGCACAGGCACCAGAAGGGTGGTTGTTTTTATAAATTGACGGAAATCGGATTTCATTTGCCAACAAATTTGTTCTTCACAGAGCACTGGCTGAATCACTAGAGCTGTTCCCGACCCTTCCACATCTCCCAGTGCATTTCCTAGTCAAACAACAACAACAGCAGCAAGCTGTGGCAGACACCTTCCAGCTCATTTTCTAAAACGCACGCTCATAAGCTCCGGCTCTGAAAAACTTCTACACACTCATTTTTGCTCTCTGCCCCTCAGAAAGCTTCTATTTTTTTAGCAAGGTGACTTGTAAAACAGGTTCATGGCAGGAACTACCCCCCTCCCATGGCCAGGTTAGTACTTTAACCTCTTAATTGCTAACTCCTTTTCATCCTTGCTTTTGCACTTGTTCCTACTTTTCCCCTCTCTGCTGATGGCAGTCAAACCCCCTAAGCAGGTGACCATGTCCTGCCATGAGCTCAGCAGCAGATGATCATACCATCACAAACTTCAACAGACCGTTTTCCTCCTTCCTTTCTCTTTTTTTCTAAGTTCCCTGGGGATTACATTAGCGCTTTGCTTTCATTAATGCAGGCTAGACAGCCTTGGCAGAGGCAAGGCATCCAAAGCTCCTGCCGAAACTTGCATTACCTATAAAGGATTTAGTTCCTTGGCCTATCTGAAGGGCTGTTTTGCAGGGGGGAAACCCTGCAGTGTGAGGTTGTGGGCCACAGAGCTGTGGCCATGGGGTGCTGCATTCCCCTGTGGGTGTTTAGGGGTTCACAAGGCATGGCACGCCTGCACCTCCCTGGCTGCTGCAAATTCACACTCCAATTTACCACACAGACCAGCTCAGCTGCAGGCTATTTGCCTTGTGGCAGTATCCCAAGGCCCTTGTGCAAATAAAGACAGCCCCTGTCTCTGTGAGCTTTCCTTTACAAAGTAAGATATCACAAACAGGGCAACAAAGCTGCAGGGTGGAGGAGGGATGATCTGTGTGCACAGCTGGGAGGTTTCAGGTCACCACGTTAGTTAGCCATCAGTAATCCCTACTGGCATTTTACCTGGCCATGACTGTACTTCTGATTTGTGGCAGGCTATCAGAAATGGGTCCTCAGGAGGCATATTCAGAGAGGGATTTATCTGAGTAAATGAAGCCTGGAGGAAACCATTAATACATAGTGCAAGATACGGACAGCATTCAGAGCGGACCTTGCTGATGGAGGCTGATACAGCATGATCTGACAACACCAAGTATTTTTTCTGCATGTGTGTTTTCTGCAAACCAGGGGTCAGTTTGCCATACTCAGATACTGATGGTTAAAACAGACGAGAGAAGAAAGTCCAAAAAAAAGACAATTACCAACCAATCTTGATTTTCTGGCTCATTTTTGTGGTTTATGGACCAGACAGGGTTTAAAGCAACCTGGAAGACAAATTATACGATAACCAAGGGGCTACCTCCTGACTGTAAATACTGGGATGTTTTATGTTTGAGGTGTACCATTTGACACAGAGATCAGAAAACGGTGTTGCATTAGTTACTACCCTTGATAGATCGTCCACAGTGGGGAAAATCCCACCATGGATAATGTTGCCACTTCCCAGATACTGGAGCAGCTGGAGAAATAAGAAGGGAGAAAAAGAACCTGAAAAATAAATCATGACATTTTAATTCATGTCTTCCCATACATCTGATATGTGATGTATGTGTCACACACTCTACATACCTACTCTATACTACTGTTATACATACATACATACATATATGTACGTATGCGAAACACACATATACACCCTCCAAAGCAAAATTATATTATGGTCTTATTCACGGAGCAGCTAAGTTAGCATGCATTACATACACATAAATACACACGCACACATATAGCTGTGTATATATATACACAATATCTTTGTGTATCTATACACAGAGGTAGATATGTATAAACACAAACACACAAAATAGAGGTACGTGTGTGTGAGCGCATAGACACAATTGGCAATAGGATCCCCTTCTGAACTGTAATGCCGTGACCATAATAATTTTACTACATCTGATGAGCCAGACTGTTGATGTATTACATTTCAACTAAGAGAATTTCTTACAATCAACTGGTATAACTTATTTCTGCATGGTTTTGATAAGGCTTCTATTCAGTTTGCCTTTTTTTTCTTTCTTTTTTAAGCTATGTTGAATGGATGGAGCCTCCATTTTTTTCCATTCCCAAGAAAGGTAGTTTGATGCGCTAGCAGTAATTTTAAAGTTGTTCTTTTTTTTCTTAAATTATAAAAAAACCCTCATTATATACAGTATACATGTCTACTCATCAAAAAATAGAAGCAGGAGACATTCGCATGAATTTTACCCTCAATAAATTAGCAAGGATGACACATTTTAAACAAATAGCAGGAACAGTTACTGCATTCCTTCAGTAATTTATTGCCTTCAGAAAAGGTTCAAATTACAAAATGTGTAGGGTGCAATGCTGTAGGCTGTTCAGACTGGGTTTGCAGTGTCTGCAACACTGGAACTAAATATTTACATGACTCTAAAAGATCTAATCTTTGGATTTCACCCCCCTCCCACCCCCTTTATTTAATTTGTATGCTATCTTTATCCACCACCCAGCACATTCCACACAGTCACTAAAGTTCATGGAAGAGATAAGTGGGGAGAAAAAAAAAAACTGTTACAAAAAAAAAGACTTTCAAAGGAAACGAGGAAAGCTGTTTAAGAATAAGGAATAGATCATCTTCATTAGAGCTGAAGTCTTGCAGCAGCTTTAGTTGAATACATATGGATTCTAGCTGTTGTGTTCAGAGGCTGTGATAGCACCTGGGATCACTACAGACCCTGTCAAAGAGAAGTTGTAGTGGGGGAGTCACCAAATGACAATCTTCTGAAACCTGTAAGAGCGGTCTTACCTGCAAAGGGTTGGAAAGCTTCAAAAGAGGCTAGAAATTCAGTGAGAACTCCCATAACACAGTGCAATATTTTTCCAACTTGTTTTCATTCCCTACTTACAATTAATTTGTTGTTAGTGTTGAAATAACTATAAAGCACTAAGGAAAAAAAAATATAACAGGTTTGCTGTCAATCATTTATTAAATAGGGAATAACGGGCACAAGATTTTTTGAGCCTGAACTCTGAATTCTGCTGGTTAATTGAAATATAATGAATTATGGAGTAGAAGGTAGATTGTCTGTAAAGCTGAACAGATTAACATTGCACCCAAAACCAGAGTCTGGAGTTAGGTGGTGAAGAGACCCTTGCATGGCATTCCCTGACTTCAGAAGGTCAATGTGACGGCAGCCTTCACCTGCTCTGAGAAATATATCAGCGTGTCACATCTCCTCCGACCCTACAACTACTTTTGCTACTGAAAAGCAATTGCAGGCAGGCGAGAAACCACCTTAAGGTACGCCGCTGACAGACCAATGTAGATGTCAAAACAGCTTGGAGGAGGCAGATACCTGTGGACAAGTCTGTTCTGTTTGTATTAAAAGACTCAAAGATAGAAAAGAAAGCAAATGAAAGGGTAACAGAGCCAGCTAAAGCACACAGACACACTCCACAGATATTTTCTTTTCTCCCGGGCAGTAGTGCCAATACCGAAAGTGTAACAGAAGTTAACAGCTGTTCCATATTTTCCCTTCAGCTGTGAAAAGTAGATGGAGACCCATACACTAAGATCAAGAGCTTCACCTTCACCCCTTTCTCTGTGTATTCTCTAAAAGAAATTAAAAAATCTCTTCAAAAAAAATGTCAGTTTCAACAAGCAACTCCAAGGCACTATTGAATAGTTTCATTTTTATTATTGTTTCTTTGAATTTCAGGGGAGCAACTGAATCTTTGGCAACACCAAAAAAAGATCTGTTTAAGGCTTTGCTACATTCTCACCTTTTGTAATGAGGTAACACTTGATTTTGCAGGAGTTATAAGGGCTGTTTAACAAAAACCAAGATATGAATTTGACTTTCATACCTGATCTCTCAGTCTCTCCTGGTGTCCCATTATTGCTGTAGCATGGTGGGGATATTTCTGTTTCAGATGCTCAAGAAAAGCCTCTCTCTTCCTGTCCATTTCCGAGGTTTGCATTCCCAGTATTTCTTTGGAACTGCGAGGACCACCTACTGTATGTCTTCGAGGGATGTTGCGGGTGGACTTTGAATTAGAAGAAGTGTGACTGTTTGGGGTCGAAAGGAGCTCTTTAGATCGGAGACATTCTGCATCATCTAGTGATGTTACATGCAAATTGGTTCTTGCCTGGTCTGAAACGAACAAACAAACCGAACAGTGTATTATAAAAACTTAATCTCAGCATTCACATTTGTAAAAAAATTAAAATTGTTGATGTAAAAGGTAGGTTCTTTTAAAAGTCTAGTAGCATTCAATGGCATGTTCTGCATCATTAAGCATATACGTGTTGTAAGAAGTGGCCTGGAAATAATTGCTTATATAAGCTATGCACAGTACTTAGACACTTTTAACACACAACCACAGTATTGCCTTACAGGAAAGTGAGCATCATTACAGTAGATGTTCCTTTTATATCATCTTTACCACTATGTGACTTGAAAAGAAGATCTGACAGGGCCCTTATTCCCTGACCTTTAAAATCTACAGGATGCTCTCTAGGAGAAGAAACAGGTTTGTTCAATAGGCTCCAGGACACTTAATGGCCCTGTAACTGGTATCCTTAAGGATACCAACTGATAAAATTACTTTGACAAAGCAGATTTGTAATCCTTAGTCTTTTTTCAGTGTGTTTTCAACATGCTCGGAAACACCTATGAAATAAGAAGAGGGTTTTCCAGGCCTTTTTTCCTGATTTCTGACTGTGGTCTGGTTTTAAATTTCACAGCTCTCCCTTGGATTTTATACGTCTCAGGACAGCAGGCTGGAAAATACTACATCACTTTTTCAATACACCATTTCTTAAGAAATGGAATAAAAACAAGTTTTGTGTGATATAAAAAAAAAGGGGGGGGAGAAAGAAGAAAGAAAGAAACCCAGATAAATTTTACAACTTTAAAATCTACTTTAAGACCAAAGACCATGATGACATTTGTGAAGAGATAGGCAGACGGTGAGGGTATGTAAGTACTGGCTTATCTTCAGGTAACTATGTAACAGGAACCCTCTGGTGCATGAAAAAGTGTAGTCTGGAGCCTTGTTACCCAATACCTTTGAAAAAATCCCTCACTCCTTTGTCAGGAAAGGAAAAAAAGAAAGAAAGAAGCATTGAAAAGGCCTCTCCAATTCTGATGTGGCTGATGTGGCCTTCCCCATCTTTCCCAAGCAGCCTCACGTGTCCCTGGGAATGTTAACCCTTTACAGCACCTCCCCAGGAGCAGGAAGCTCCTTCCTTTATCTGTTTTTAATGCATCTCTATTTCTCTCCATCTGACACTTTTTGCCTCGGAGCCCTTTATCCTCCCACCGACTGACTCCCCCGCATGCTGCCATTTATACGGCACTGCTGTTTGGAAACAGGCACCTACTCACTTCTTTTTATGGTTCAGTCAGTCAGTTTGACACCCTGCCTACCACTTGCCTCAGGATTTTATGCTGAGGATTTTTCAGCTTTCTGGTGTGCGTTGTCAATTGCCTGGCCAAGTCCCACGTAACATCAAGCCCTGGTAATAAAGTAAAGCCTGTATCAGTGAAGCCGCTGCTGGCGAGATGTCCCACCAACTCACATGGAGAACCAATTCTCTTGGATTTCAAAGGACTGGCCCCTAAAAGGTCCTCCAAAGCCTTTGCATCTTTCTGTAAACTCCCTGTAATGCTCAAGGACTTCAAAATACCAATAACACTCCCTTGTCCACAATTGTGGAAACCTACCCTGAATGCAGAACGAGACACAAGAACCCAGACTGCAGGTGGTACCAGCCTTCGATGAGCACAGATCCAGGCACAACTTTGGAAACAGGTTTGGTTCAAGGGGAAATATTACTCTCATGCAGATGCAAAATGCCATCTGTGATCTCTGCAGCTCCTTCTAAGACCTTCTTAGAAGCACAATCCTGGTTAAACCTTAAGAGCAGCAGCCTCACATGTATGCATACACACACATACACACTCACACACTCAACTTTTCCAAGCACAACCCAATTAAGAAGCACCGAACCTCACTGATTTCCTGAAAATTCAGAGCACTGACTGCTAGGTACATTCAGATTGTTTGAGAAAAGTGGCAAAAGGAGAGTTTTGCTTGTAAGCAGTCAAACTGATTTCTGAAAGCTGCACAGTCCTTTAAAGGAAGCTACAGAGAAGGAAAAAGAGATGGGATGGGGCTGGCTGGAATCTACCATCTTTAATTTGTTGCATCAAGAGCCCAGAGGTTATATCCCTGAGGCAGCTGGAACAAAGGCAGCAGACATAAATAAGGGATTTCCTTGGAGCTGGAGGTAGTCAGCATGAGCGTGGGTGACTGACTGCAGCAATTTGGTAAAAACCCTTAAAGTATGGTCACAGAGGCAGTTTCAATCACTGAATTGGTGGCAGGTACTTCCTCAAGAAGGCAGGTAAACCTACACTGGCAAACACAACTGAGAGCTCATGAATGTGTATTTCAGGTCCTAAATCTCTCTCATGTAAAGCCTTTCCCTACTCTTCACTTCAGTCATTTCAACAGTTTAAGAAAGCTAATTTTTTGGAACATAAAGAGACATATCAAGTGTTTTACCGCTATTTGTTATTGGGTGAAACCTTGAGAAGGAATCAAAAATAATGTATTTTTCTTGCACTATATTAGAAAGATCAACAAATTCTCTTATTTTTCTTTCATATAGTTGGAAAATACTGTATAAATAGCAATGAAAAGAAAGGAATGTAAACTATGCAAACTAATTGCTAGTCTTGCCAGCGCGCTGACCTGGGCATTCAGCAGGATCCGGCCGTGTTACAGCGCACAGCAGCACATGACTTTCTTTGCAAACCAAACTCTCTGTGTTTGAATGTCTTTCCCCTTGTAATTGCTGAAAAAAATCTTCCTTGGCCACCTCCTAGAAGGGAGCAAGTGACTTTGATGAGGAGGTTGAAAGCTGGGATGGTGAAACCCCCGCTGTGTAGCTTGGGGCATATAAGCTCCACAGCTGCTGTGTTCGCCACAGTGCTAAAGGGAGAAGAAACTTGAGAGAAGTTTCTTGGATCCTGGAGTTGCTTAATAACAGTGTGGGCAAACTTTCCATATCTTCCAAGTGAAGATAATAGGCCTAGAAAATCAGTCCTCACAGATAACTTTGAAATGTGTGAAGGATCATGTGATGGGTCCCAGAAGAGGGCTAAGAGCAGCAAAAGGATAAATTATGCAAGTACCCTCCTTGGAAAAGGAGTAAGGAGAAGCCAATGGAAAACACAGAGGTGTGAGATAAGTTTGTCTCCTTCTTTCCCTCCCTCATATTCAGAAGCTAAAAGCTGAAGGTCCTTCTGTTCAGTAAAGTAGCAAGTCTACAGGACAACAAAAAGCAAGACGTGCTGGCTGACAGGGGAGGGCTTCAGTTATCCCAGGCTTGAGTAACCCTTACACTTGAGCTGCTTCTCTGATCTGAAAACAAATTTCAGGATCTCTTAACATCACCAATTACTACAGCGGACGTAGGTACAGGAAAGGCCAAGGTCTGCAGAGGTGAAGTGGTGTGCCTGGGATTATCAGGAAGATTACCATGAAGGATTAATTGCTGTAAACTAGAAATTCAAAGAAAAAAAAAAAAGCCCTCCAACATGTCCTGGTATGCAATTCTTCTAAGTCACACCCTCCACGAAGCCTACAAAGGTCAGGAAAGTCATTTTGCTTCATTATTTTAAATGTTGTGAAGATTTTAGTAGCCCTGTTTTGCAATCCAGGTGACATGAGAGAACATTGTCGGAATAATTTCAGAAAGGAACAAGTATGGACTTGGCCCATACTGATACTGTGAAACTGAGCCCTGAAGCAAAGCACATGCAATACTTAAAAGTTTAACAAAAGAATATAATTTTAACAGCGTGCATCAAACCCATCTCTGTTATATTTATGCCAGCAGTAAATTTGAGATTATTTGGAATTTTTCTAATTTACTCCACTGTCTTTACAATTGGCTTTTTCTAAGGAACTCTCAAATGTAAATTCTGGATATGGGCCAAAACTACTATGTTTGATTATGAGCTTTCAGCATTCAAACTTCAATCATAGGATTGGTCTGGTCAGACCTCTGTTGTTCCAGTTCCACAAGTATCTCAGGCATCTTCATACAGCCTATACAGAAGAAATGTTACTGAAGGCTTTTTTTCCCCCGCCTATTCAGACCCATGAAGATTTCCATCCCACTAAACATAGACATATACAGACACAGATGCACATGACTCACATTGCCCAGGATTTTAACTTGTAGAAAATGATTCAATAGAGCATCAAGCAATTAATGAACCCCCAAGTTAAAAAAGGTTGTTGGTTTTTTTTTCTCCTAAATTCTCTATGCACTATTTTCTGGTATTACACACTTGTAAACTTATGTGATTTCTTTTAAAACTGCATGTACCCAACCATGCACTATTCATTTCAAAGCAGCACAGTCACAACTTTGAAGTGCCTATAAGGAATACAATGCACACGAACAGAGAATGTCCACAGGTGCTCCACAGCTACTGTAACAGATACAGATTAGATCAGGCGTTTAGTCATGCTACCTGAACGTCGTGCTCCACGTGGAATAGCCCACGTAGAATTCACCAGGAAATAGTTTCTATTCACTTTTAGACAAAACACATAGTGCAACAGTGACTGTACAACCGCCCCACAGCTGACCCGCCGTGAAAACCAACTCATCACGGCTTGGCTTGGCTTCAAACCAAACCCAACGGGTTTCACACGGAGTACACTAACCCTGTGACAATCTGCCGCCAATCTCCCTCTTTCGAAAGTCACCCCAAGGAAAAGATGAGCTCAAGCCTACTTTTGTGAAAGAGGAGCTGTTTCTCTGCCATAGATTAAGCCGGCAGCGCATTTAAAGGGGACGAGACTTTATTTCTTCCCCCATCCCCGCGGGAGCAGCACCCTTCGCCCCGGGCAGGGTCCTGCCTCTGTGACAGCGGTGTAGCGTGCTCCCGGCTTTAGAGGTTAGACACAAATCTCTATAAAGAGAAAGTTAAACTCTCAAAGTCGGAGTACTAGGGCAATCTGCGGAGCCATAAGCACAAGAAAGACATGCTTTTTTCAGTCCTTTTCCACGCATTCTGCCTCCAGTTATAACAAGCAGCAACGAGGGGTCCGTCTAAGCGCAACTCCATCTTTGCCTGATTCTCTTTACTTACCCTTCATCTGCCTGCTGTCTGCTGAGCAAGCCCGGCACAGCTCAAGTTTCTGGCTTTCCTTTTCCTCCATTGTCCCTGCCTACCGCCCGGGCTCCCCTCTCCAACTTGGAAGGCGCAGCGCCGGGGCTGTCAGCGCCGGTCCCGGGGAGGAGAAGCGGAGCTCTGCCTTCCCCGGCGCCCCGCCGCACGCCGCGGAGCGGGACCGGGCTCGGGCTCCGGCTCCGGGGCAGTGTGAACGGCGGCGGCGGGCGGGCAGTGAGCCCCCCCCCGGGCCGGGGCCCCAGCAGGTGATGGGCTTTCCTGCCGACTCGCCCCTAGCCGGCTCGCTTCCCGCGGCAGCCGCCGAGCCTTATGAAAGGCAACATTTCAAACGTGATTACAGGCCTGAGTCTCTGCTGGAATCCGAATCCATAGCCTTTTAAATCTCTGTCATGGGACAAAAGGCTTTCCACCGAGTATTTTTTTAAGCTCGTAACCACCAAGCCCACAAACATTCCTGATAAATGCTCCTCTGTCTGTTTTAGAGTCTAGTTTAAAAGTAATTCATTATATAAGCGCTTTGAGGTTTTGTTTTCTGTTGAATTCTTTCAGGCTGCTCAGAGAATGAATTAGGGTGAAAAAAAAAAAAAGAATCAAGATACAGGAATTCAACTTTAGTGAAGCCAATAAAAATGAATGGTAGCAAGATGTAAGAAGGGACTTGGGTTAAGAGGGATTTTGAAGCCTCAGTAGCAAAGCATATAGAAACATACAACTAATTCTCTTTTGGCAGATCAGAGGCCAGAAGCCTGCACAAGTTCCAATAGATCCACCGGGCTGCAAGGCAGAAAAATAATGTGGCTGAGAAGAATGAGATCAAATCCCACAGATTCTACCAGATGCCACATGTGTTGATTTAGTGGAGAATATCAGACCTAATTAGTCTATCAAAATCATAAGTCAGAGCCAGAGATGGTGGAACAAACTAAGTGTTGAGTTACAGCACCAAGAGCAGAAAGTTTATCCGCAGACAACTTCTGAATTAGGTTAAGAACAAAGCATAACTGGGATATTAATAAAAATGTGCAGTTTCTCATTTAAATCAACCCTGTGCTGCAACACCAGATAACAGTTAGTATCTTGGATGTCATTTTAAACAGGCCTAGCATAATCTGATCCTCCAAGATGTCTTTGACTTCAATATAACATCAGCTAAATTGCTTGCAATGACCTCTCAACTATGCAGTCCAGACAGGCTAGGAAAATTCCTCTACATTTCCTTCTACATTTCTATCTGGCAGAAATGTCATCCTGTCTACTTAGATTATTGAATGCAGAAATGGTTTGTGTGTATATAAATTCAATACAGAAGCTCAAGAAGAATCCTCCTGCCCCAATCCTCCCCCTTCCAGACAGAAAACCCATTTGAGTAAATTACAACTAACAATTGATAAACAAAACTATTGTTCATTATATCATACATACCTATTCTCTAACACTTAAGAGATTTTTATTTTCATTTTTAGCAATTAATTCTATATGGTCTTGGAGCCTGGCAAAAGTCCCAGAAATCTGGCATGGAAAACACAGAAAAGATGAAAATACAATCTAAGCATTAGCACTGCTATTTAAGGTCCTCAGTACAGCGCTCCCAACAGAATACGCCTATATTTGTCCTGCAATATAAAAAAAAGAACCAGCGTGATACACACTGTAGTTAGAATAGTGTTTTTACTGGCCTTAGGTTACTACTGCTCATTCTGATTGTGGACTATTTTAGGAGGAGAATTGATGGCCAGCCATCCCACTAATCTGATGTTGCCTTTGTGATATGGAGGAATGTGCCTTTAACACTGAGGTTTTCCAGAGTCTGGACAAGCATGATGGGCCTCTTGCAACTTATATTCATAGCCAGCTGGAAGGAGGAGAGGGCTCTTACAGGAATAGTGATCACTGAACACCAGTGACTTCAAGAAATGTAAAGTAACTCAGAAACCCCTGATGGGAAAAGAAAACCAGCGCAGTTGCCTAGAGTAGCAACATGAAAGCTGCACCAAAACATCACCTGTAGGGCTCAGAAACTGAGAGTTAGGAAACAAAGGGCATTTAAAAATACCTTATCCTGAAATAACACAATGAAAAGCACAAACCATACTTGCCTACAAATGCCTAAAGGGAAGGTGCTTTTTAGCCTTGTGCAATACCAGAGTTCATTCTGGAGATCAGTACAGTTTGTATGCAGATCAAAATCAGTGTACTCTAGCCCCTTAAGAGGCTTTACCTCCATCCATGGTGGGGGACAACAAAACAAAACTACAAAAACTTAGAAAATTAGTTTTAAAAAAATTGTTAAAATTAAAATACCTACTTTTAGCCGGCACCATTAGTCTCCACAGCCAAGAGCACAAGACAGAGAATTGGTCTCTTGACTCCCCCATGGACATGTCCTAGTGAGCAGCCAGATGCCCCTTGGGATAGTGCCAACCAGGTCTGAAACTGTTGCTTTCATGGAAACAAGGTGCTCTCAGTGCTGAGACTAACACTAAATGGCATTGCTGATGCTGCTAAGGGGCCTCAGCAACATGGACCCCCAAAATGCAGAGATGAGATTGCTTATTTGGACTTGAAAACTGGGTGTGACACCCAGTTAGAACATCTGCGGCTACAAAAGTAGTTTTTTGAACAGGATTAAAGAGCATTGGCAAAGGGTGAGGCTAAACATGGCATGCTTCAGTATCACCAAAATCATACAAAACAAAAGAGCTCCCCCAGTCTCAGAGGAAACATAATCACCTCTGTGGCTGCTGAGGACAGGGGACAGTTGAGATGGCAAGGTGTCAAAAGCACGTCCTCACTTTAAGGGAAAAGTCCTTGGTCCCAAATGGGATTTAATTAATACATGTAACAAGAGGTTACCTAAGTCTGTTTAAAAGAATTAGTGAAATTCCTTTAGCAGCTGAGGAACTGGAGACAGCCAGAACCTTATACTGTCAGGATCAAATAAAGAGCTTCCCAGCACAGACACTGGGATGAATCACTAACGACAAGTTAAATAAACTTGAGTAACAAGTTCACAGAATGCAATCAAGCATTTGTTTATCTGCAGGATCAACAATAACAGTGGTTCCCTTTTAATTAGTCTGCTCAGATCTGGACCCATCAATATCAAAACAATGCATGAAGAATAATTGCTAACAGGTTATGCTGTTTTAATTGTGTTTAAAATTAATGTCCCAGAGCAACTTGAACACTTCTGGGTTTAGTGCGTATGTAAAAGGAACAATTAACAAATACTGGCTGTGCTCAATTAGTCAAACTTATACAACAATGACTTCATGGTTCTAGCAATTATTCATAACGAAAAACCTGGGAAGTTAATTATTAATAGTTAAATCAGAAGAAGCATCCTGTAATTAAAGACTTGTCTCAATATCCATGTGAAATCCTGTAGCCACTGAGAAAAATGCCATGAATGCTTTGTGCAGGAACCAAACTGACACTGTCTACCCTACTGTAGTCCAGAAACAAGTATGAGACCTAGTGTGGTGAGGCAGAAGCCTGGGAGGAATTCCAGGCACTCAAGCAGATCACACTGTGACACTGCCATTATGCAGCTAGAGACTGCTTGAGCCTGCCCTGTAGAAGGGCAGCACCAAGAGGATGTTCCAGTGGGTCAGGAAAGGTCCCTCCACACTAGGGAGTCACAGGTGGCCATTCACTACCAACAGGTTAGATCTTACATGGAGAAAGTAACTTCAGTTACACAGAAACAGCACTTAGGGTGGCAAAACTCTGATTTTCACCTCCACCAGCAGAGAGCAGCTTCAGTGTTGCAATTCACTGAGCACATCTCAGTGAGTTCACTGCTGTCTTTGGAGTGGTCTCTCAATGCTTAAAACTAAAATAGACTCACTCCTAAAAGAAAAGGACCATGTTCAGATAGTATATTATCAAAGATGATATACTAGCCACTAGCTTGTACAAGCAAAATGAAAAAATCTCTCCCTGCAGATCTATGGGGAAAGAGGTTTATACTGGTTTAAAATTAATTGTGTCCTGATTTGATATTGTACAACAAGGAATCAGAGGTTTTTTTTTTTTTAATATGTGGAGGGGGGCTTTATAATAATTTGGTCTCATCTGTTTAGTAAGGGATTTCAATGAACAGGGTCCTATTTCTAATGCAAGGACAGTGGTTAAACTAACCCATGGTTAAACTAACCCATGGTTAAAGGAAAACATCTGAATTTTATTTTAAAATTTATGATGACAAACAATCTAATACAACCTCTGGGATTATTTATCATTAAATTACCTTTGCTGCTATAAAGTCTGTGGAGAGTTCCAGTATTTATGTTCCATGCATTCCAATTCAGTTAAGAACTCTCACACACACGAGGAAAAATTTGCCCAAGGAATGAAATGGTAACACTGCAGCTGAAGCAAGAAATAAAATTGAGTATGAGCTTCTCTACAAGTCTGCACGACAGAACTTTAGTGTGTCTTGTTAGACCTACAGATTTTAGCTCTTCAGAGAAGTTCAGAGACTGAGTGGTGCCAAGAGCCACCACCAGTTTTAACCACTAAAACAGCTATGGAAAAGAGTCACTAAGAGGTTGAACACAGATATTCAGGCCATAGATACATTCAACTTTCTAATTCCATTTCAAATGGAGCTCTGGAATATAGGTGTAATCACCTGCCATTTGTCATCACTGAGCTGTCAGGTACAAAGAAGTGTCCCAGCTCACCTCCCCCCAACAAGCACTGTGCCTTACACATCTCCAAGTAACAGGGTATCCTTCATTCACTCCAGAAGGCATTTTACTCAAGCTCACAACTTTCACATCTGGACATCTACATCATGTTTCTGTTTTCCAAGTTTTATTCTTGTTCCCTTCCTCCCCCTCCAAGTTTTTGAACAAGTGAAAAGGTCTGAACGCAGTAAACACCTGTGCATGTCCTAAATCAGACTGAGAAAAAAGACTGCTCGTTGCAAAGAAGCTCTAACATTCAAGTGGGGAGGAAAAAAAAGAAAGGTGATTCTTCTCTTCCATAACCTTATCTCCCTCTCTAATTTGGGACAATCCCAACAAAAGTAACTCTAGATACACTTCAACATGATTTCGCTACCTAACCTCAATATTAGCATATTGCCACCAACACAGACAACTTAGACATTGGCATGCTACAGCTCTTCCTTATGCTTGCCAGCCTGGCTAGCCCTCCACACATAAAACTTCCCATGCAAGATCACCTATGGTAAGCAATGAGATCTGCATGCAAACACAGAAATAGAAAATATGAACATCTGTTTTTGTAAGGTACCAAAGAAATCAATGTGAAAGGAAAATGTGCTTTACATCACAGAAATTTCAATCACTAGAGTTTAATTAAATAAAAAGCAATATGTGGGTGGGAAGGAACAGTAGGGAATTGCTTCTGGGGGAGGTGGAAGAAAGGGAGTGGAGGTCACTTTTAAGTCCATCTGCTCTACATTCAAAGTCTATTTCTCCCCAGTGTGAAGCATTTTGGTATTGATAAGTTCCCTTTTGGATGAATTCCCTCAAACAGAGCTCTGGTGAGGGTTTGAATTCGAACTGGTCCAACCTTTTAGCAGTACCAGAACAACAGACTTAATGCCTGACACACTCACTATTGCTGGTTTCACAGATGTCTGCAGGATCTGGTTGTAAATGTACAAGGCAGCACGCTTTAGTGATCAAAGGTATCAAGGGTTGCTCTCTGCAAAGTACAATTATACTTTAAAAGAATCATGAGAGATCCTTTATTTCAGCTTGGTTATCAAGTATACATGGAGTTTATAAGATTGTCAGGTAACTCCTTGAATTAATGTGAAATACAAAGTGTACTTTGATGGAGCCTGGGTCCAGAAATAATGATAGCTTATGTTGTGATCACTGTAACTACTTACTTATCAACAGTCAATTCTGATAAATATTCTAGCACAAAATAATAAAGTAATTAGTAAATAATTATTAGAAATTAACACATTGGTACCAGTATTGTCAACTCACAGCATTCAGATAATTCATGATGATGGTCTTTGTTAAAAGTTACTTTTGGGGGAATGGTATTCATTTTATTCATCTCTGGGCTGTACACAATCATATATTTGACTTTTCTCCACAATGTCACTGGCAAGAACTATGTTTTTTTCTGAGCCTCAGACTAAAATCACAGGAGAGGTCAGCACCAGTCTGACTTAATATATTGAGCATTTTTAATTGTTCTTACTACAGCTTGTCTCCTGCCACAAAAGCAGTACTACACAGCAAATAACAATCTAAATGTCTGAAAAGAGATAAAGATAAGCAGAATAAATTCTTACAGCTTTGTTTCCATGCGGAGCTGATTTCTAATCCAGCATGGATAGTCACAGGTTGCAGCTTGTAATGCTTTTGTTTCTATTCCTTGTAGAGCACCAGCTCCTGAAGGCATACGTAAGAGCACAAGGATAGTGTAGAACTTCCTCTCCAACAGTTTATATATCCCCTTCCTTCAAAAGTGCCTCTCTGACCTCCCCAGGCCACACTGATGCTATCATTAAGACAGATGATTAGTAAGGAAGCAATCAGAGCTGACAGAAGTGGCGCTCCTGTTCTTTCTCAGGCCTACCCAATCTGTTCTGCCAGGGTGCACACTTATTAATTCACTCTTCAGTATCGAGGATTTCATAGCTTTAGGGTAACAGGGACCATTTGATTATCCTGTCTGACTTCCCATCTATCACAAGCCATTAAATTTGATGTGGGGTCCTCACACAAAAGCCAAACGCATAAATGAGGTGGAGATGACATTACTGATCTCAAGAGACCAGAGTTGCATCTGCACTAGCATTTGTTTCAAGCACCACCACATGTGTAGAGATCTACCCAGATGATCAGCATAAGAAAGTGAGGAACATCAAGCTCCCAACTAACTTAACCCTGAGAAAAGTTCTTTGCCTTTAATTTGCCAGGTGAGACATCCACTTTAAAAAAACCCTCAAAGCTGTGGTGCACACATCCAGTCACTGTCTCCAGCACAGTCTCTTACGCATGAAAAAGAACTGAAAGGAGGAAGAAAAGCACCCTGAAACGTACCTAGCACAGTGTACATGGAGGGGAGCAAATCCACCTGAATGCTGCAGATTACCAGCTGAAAGCTGATTATAATCATTGTCTTTAACACAGAGCTGCCAGTGCTACAAGCATATTATTTGAGAGCATTTTAGCACGGAGGCCCACAAACGTGGCTGATGGAGCTGATAGCACAGGCACAGCACATCCAGCAGCAGCAGGACTGCCATGACCCTCCACCCTGCAACAACCACCACCATAAATACAGGCTTTCTTCCTGCACGTGGCCTAACATGGCTTTGCAAATATACTCATTTCACAGCTATGTTATAGTTAATTGACTGATGTTTAGTTACCTGCAGTGCTAAGAAATTGCTTCCTATTTCTTCAGGGTAAAGTTGACTTAACTTCTGTTTCCAGCAATCAGAGTAATTCCTCCTTTGCCAGCCAGACACATCAGTACTGTAGGACCTGCGCTCGGCAAGAAAGCCACTTCACAACCTCCTCCTCAATCATTCGCATCAGCTGGGCTCCTGAAGAATTGTATTTTATCTCAGTCTTGGTTTTCATCTTGGTAAACAACTCTTTGCCTCTCTTCATTTTCTTTCTAGTATGCCAGTCGTCTCCCTGCAGTACAGCTAGTAGGATTATCAGAGCCTGTTCTTCTGAACTTAATATGTTAGCAGTAATAAAAGGGTACGTGATCTAACTTTACCTCTGAGAATACCAGTGCAACTGAATGCTGCACAACAGCAGAGAGCCCCCAGGGAAAGGGGTGTTAGGCTGGAGCACTTCTCCCAGCTGGGACAGGGAGCCTGTGGACACAGCTACCTCCTCACAAAAGAGGGACACGGTGCTTTGGTTTGACAAGGGCAAAATGTCCCAAGCAGTGAGCGAGCTCCAATGTCATGACTCTGGTGTCATATCCTATTTCTCCTACAAGGGGAAGTCTGCTCCGTCTGTGCAACACTACTGCAGAAGATAAAAAGGGAGAGAAAGTAACAATGATCCGTCTCATCAGGCTCCAAGAAGCACACAGAATTGCCTGGGGTGAAGGCAAGAATAAGCAACGTCAGCACAGAAAGGTGTTACACAAGGTTTAAGCTTATTCAGATGTAGAGCCTTTGTCTCTCTAATGAATAAATACATGACCCAAGACAATTTAATTCCGACTGTTTTGTATTTCTTACAAAAACTTCTCAAACAATGTGGTGACTCACAGGTGAGCTCTCCACTGACAACATACAATGACATCATATTAGTTATCTCCCTTTACAAACTGTAAGTCTGCACTGGGATAGACAATTACGTCTCATAATATAGCACACACCTTTACATGCAGTGTAGCTGAGGAGAGGGAACAGGCAGTAAGTACCAACAATGACAGGTTCTCTTCACTGCAAAGGAAAATGTTGTTAACCACTAATTGGTAACATATGTTAACTGCGTACACATGTATCCCAATAATCTGATTTCCAAGACTGATCTGCAAAAGTATAACTTTGTAATTTATTCAATTTTATTTATGATTTTCATGCCTTTGCTTTAATCTTTCATAATTAACACAACAAGGTCCAATGATAAATTCACACTTTTCCCGTTTTTGCTTTTTGCTGCCATTAAAAGACGCTACTTCAAGACTGCAGCTGAATGATACCTAAACCCTTTTACCAGCTGGTGAAAATTCTGGGCAGCTGGAAGGAAAGAAGTATCAAAATCTCTTTGAGACAAGATGACAATATTACTTATATGCCCCCATTTTAGTTTTATAAGCTCATATAAATCCTCTCTCACAGCAGAGAGTAATGCAGGAATGCCCTTGGAAGAGGGCATTGGGTAAGCAAAGTATGAGTTTGAAGCCCATGAGTAGTATTCATTCTGTACTTTTAGTCTGCTTTTTTGCAAGGAGTCTTGCAAAGTAATTCTTGTAATAGTGGAAACCAAGAATAGCTGGATCCTGCTAGAGAAGCTCTAGGCAGAGCTTTCCTCTGTGCAGGACTATGGGGGGAAACCTAAGCGCAGAAGATGGTCTGAGGAATGGAAATTAGGACAGAGGACTTTACAGGTCTGACATAACTTGAAACATCTATGTCAAATCTGAATAGTTTTCAAAAGAAGTGCCTAAATGCAATCAGAAAATACAGGTTGAATACCACAATTAGGGGGTAAAATGCTACAGGCAGTCATTATCTACCACTTTCTTTTCTCAGCCATCAAAGAAAGTAATTTGTTTGTTTTTCCCTGCCCTGCAAGGAAAAGACTGGGTGGTCTTCCTACTTTAAGAGCCTAAGAAATATTCCTCTCTAGGCCAAGGCCACACCGAACCTCCAGGGCATCATGAGGTCCTTTTCAACACTGTCTTACACTGTACTTGATTTTAGTCACAGACATTAAGACTGTGGCAGTACTTTGCAAATCATCACTAAATACCTTTTCTTCATAGCTCCATGCAAATCTCAGGAGTGCTTCCAAGACATGAATAAAGCCTCGGTTGTTGAAAAGTAGCATGTTTTCAGTTCCTCAGCTGTCTTCATCAGCATGGGACTGCCATGCTGCAGGGATTCTTTATTTGGTTAAAGACTAATTCCTCTTCATGTTGTGGTTGTCACCAGTTGTAAGAATATAGCAGCTTTATTCCATATATGATAAGTAACTGTGAATTTTGACAGGGTGACATCTCAATAAAATACAAACATAAAAACTTGGCCCCTTGCAGACAACTTTAAATCATCCACCTTCTATTTTTTAAATAAAACAGCTAGCATGTTGCTACACATTCAGACTTTAAAAAATCAACTAAAAAATTTTGTGTCTTCAGCCCTGTCTCAAATAACATACATCTGATAATACCTATGCTCAAAGCCAGGCCATTTAAAGTCTAAGTTGTTTGCATACTAAAAATCCTAAGTCATAGAGTGTTCAGTGTTGCAATTCAGCTTCCTTTTGCAGCAAAAGGAAGCTAGGAGAAAATGGGGCAGGAACCAGGCTGAAAAGCTTTCTGAAAGCTGCAGCTGCAGCCAACAGCTGAAATTTAAAATCAGACATTATTTTCTCTCGTCATCTTGTGGGCTCTGCCACAGTTTTCAATAAACCACAAATTCAGCCACAGAGGCACTATCACTTGTAATTTTCTTTTGCTGATGGAGCTAAAATAAGAACCAGAAACACTTCCCCGACTTCAGAAAGCAGCGTATGTCACTCCACAATAGACTCTTGACACGTTCCATGTAGACAGTGTGTTAGGCAAGTAGCAAACCCCAAATGTGGTCCTGTGAAATTAATAATTTCATGTTGCAGAGAGAACCTCAAACACAAGATCATATGGGCTGAGGAAAGCAGAAGCAAGAACTGCATTTCCATTTCCCAAACCAGTGAGCTAGCATGTGATAGCCAGCAGATACAGTTCCCTTGGATTTCCACAGGGCATGTGGCAACATCCCTTGGTAAAGAAAGAAACAAAGAGGGGAGATACTCCTATTGATAAAAAAATTGATTAAAGATATTAAAGATGCTATAGGAACAACAGCCAAATTCCCCAGGGGATGGAGATTACCAATGACATCACAGAGAAAGCATTGGTCCAGGCAGCCCTCATCATTAGTGAGATGGAAAAGAGGGCCTAAGTGAGGTGGCAGAGCTTCCTGAGAACATTACAGTATTCAGTGAAGTAAAGACAAGGGCTGATTCTGAAGAAGAAACTTCACAAGATTCGCTGACTAGCTGGTAAAGTGACAGATGAAATCTCATGTAGATAAATGTAAAGTGATGGACTTTAACTTTGAACAGACTATTACCACTCAGAAAGAGAGTTTGAAGTTATAACCATTTTATGAAAATTTAAGCTCAGTGCTCATTAGTGATTAAAAAACCAAACAGATATTAGAAAATGCTAGGAAAAGAAGAGTGTACAAATCCACAGCCTACCCACATTTTGAATATTGCATGCAGTTTTAATTCACTCCAGGTCAAAAAAGATATAGCAGAAGAAGAAATGTTAAGAAAAAGGCAGCATGGATGATCAAAGTTATGGAACAGTTTCTGTACAAGGAACAACTAAATTATGTAGGAGTCTCCATTCTGAAAACAGATGACTCAAACATCTGTTTGAGGTCTATAAACATAAGAGACAGGGAGAAGCTGAATAGAAAAAGACTGTTCATTGTCTCTCTCAATACAGACTGTAGGGTCATCAAATGAAACAGGTAGGCTAATGACTCAAAAGTACATAGATGTGAATATAATTTTACAGATCACTATGTAACTGATGGTAAGCTGGGGAGCTTCTTGCTGAGACATTGCAGTTGCTGAGTTTAAAAAATAAAAGAACAAGTTAATGGAAAAAAAATCCATTAAGCACTGTTAAAAAAAGGGATATAATCCTTGTTTTATTTAAAGTAATCTCCTAATCATATATTGCTGGGATCTGGGAGGATATTCCAGAAGTATCACTATGTACTCTCCCTGATCTTGTATTCTTCCCTAGGTAACCATCATTTAGAGACAGGTTGTTGGGCCGGACCTCTGGTCTGACCTGCTACAACTGCTTTTACACTTGACAAAGTATGAGAAGCCCTAATGCTGATAGAAACACTTTGTCATACGTTATAAACATAAAGAAACAGAAGCACTTACATTACAACAGAAAAGTAACAAGCCCAGATGTAATCAAAACACTGCTGTGTAGTGAGAATCATACAGACATCTCTTCCTGGAGTGAGGATATGGGAGAGAATGAATGGCATACAATATGTTAAGTCATATCATCTCATCTATTGTAAAAATGGCCTTAAACATTTGTCTACACAGGGAAGTTAGTGTACTGAAACCTAAAGAATGAATTTGCAGTGCTTCAGCTATTCCACAGAGGTGGCAGACAATGCAGGGTAAATCTTACATGGCATCAGCATCTAAAGCTCTGGCTACCACCAAGTGTCAGAATGCTATTAAACCTTTTGTGCTAGGGATCTGTACAGCTTTGGGGGCTGAGATCATCTTTTCTCCCTTATTAATCCCCCATTATCGAGACGCCATGCTGGAGGACTTTAGGTGCCATGACTCAGGCTGAAGCAGAGAGAGGCACCAAGCACCCCTCACCCTTCCCCATCCTTCTGTAATACAGGATAGAGAGTAAGGGCAGGTAAGGCTGTGCAGATCAGTGCATGGTACTCCACAGTGTAGTACTGGGATCTGGCAGCAGCAGGATCTTTTGCAATTTGCTTATTTAGAAGCAGGAGATCTGAATATCTGTCCACACTACCACACACAACCTCCCCATGAAGGCATCATGATGTCACATGATTTGTCCTTGTAGTTCTTTGGAATTTGCCTTTACTATTTCCTTCCCTTGCTGTGGGTGTTTAACCACCTCCCTGCTTTCCTATTCCAAGAAAACAGGAGAGCTGCCTTTTTTTTTTTCTTTTAGTCAAGAGATTTTTCAAGGGCAAAGAATAATACACCTTTTATTAAGCAGCTATGCACAGTAAGAAACTTTTTACTAGCAATTTCTCAAGGAATGTTATGACTGGCTGACTTGAAAGAGGCCTATGCAGAATCTCATTAGAGTTTCAAGTACTTTAGAAAGCAGTTCTTACTGAATTATCAAACTTCCAGAAAAGTAATGGCAGTTTCATTCCTGAGATTATGTACTTCTGTGCTAACTGCAGAAACATATCGGACTAGTAATGAGCATCGTGCACTTGGAGGTACCGCAGTAACAGGGAGCTGCTGGGAAAGGTTAGAGAAGACTCTCCATAAACATTTTATTTGCATGATTAAATACTGTTTTTCAAAGTGATGCACATATGATATACAGTGATGTACCTCAGTAACTCTTGATCCAGAAACTCTGAAGTGGTTAAAAGAACAGACCAGACACAAAAGCTTCATGGGTATGGAGTACATACAGTTCACAACACCTGGCATAAGCAGTCGTTGCATACTGGTATTTAGACAGAGCAGCCAAGTCTGTCCCCTGTTGCTGACAAAGGCCCCTGCATACAAACTTGGAAAGGTGGCTGCAGGCTGGCAGAAGCGCTGCTTGTTCTAGAGCTGTTTTATCTGCAATACTGACACTGCAAGCAAGTGAAAATCGGAGTGCTACTTTCTAGCTGATGGGACTTCTCCTTAGATACCACCAAAGAATCCCAGAGCTTCCTTCTTCTGAAGGGAAGGCAGCCTGCCACACCTCACCAAGTCTCAGCTGTAAAAGTACAAAAATACATCAAACTAGCGTCAGCTATGTACCTAGGTGAAACAGGAACCTGCTGCAGGTTACTCATCCCACTCATTCTAGACACCTATTATAGGACGGGGTATCTCTCCATAACTGGAAAGCAGGATACACATTATTCTAAATGCCCAGCGCTTATAAGGCCAGTGTTACAGGAGATGACTCTCACACACAGGCAGAGCAGAACACAGATTGTTCAGAGGGCAGCTCTCCATTGGAGGCAGTGGCGGTCTCTTGAAAACATCTGCACAAACATTTTTTGGATGGTACCACATTTCCTTAGTTCTGAGAATAAAATATTTTTTGGTTTTATTTGGAAAAACATGTACTATCTACACATGGAAACATCTTATAATACTCTTTAGCATTTCCACAATGTTTTAGACAGTGGGTGATTCCCATGTAGACTGTTTTCCTCAAGAGCCAAGCATATATTTAGTCCTAAATTTTAGACTTGTGTTCCACATTCTCTGTATGAAGACTTTCCTATTTCTATTTTTGCCCAGCACTTTTTGTCATACTGTTTTGCTGCCAGCAGACTAGACAATCAGTTTCTTGAACATGTCTCTCTTGAAACAAACCTATTCAGCTCCGACTGTATTCTAAGGAGACTCTCACTATCATAAAATGCTGTTTTACAAGGCTAAGGACTGTCTGTCTTTCCTTTGCACTACATTTCTGTTTGCAATTCCATACCAGATGGAGTTGTTGCATGACTCCTGGCCAGCCTTTGAAAACCAAAGCATGAATCCTGCTCTTAAACTTCTGTCCGTAACACTTCATGAATGCTTGCTGTGGCTGTGCCAAAAGAGCTGCAAACAGCACTTCCTTCTACACTTTGACCCCAATCCATGTAGACACATCGTGGCATCCACACCGGGCTCTGCTGAGCAGCGCCAGGATCTCAGGTCTGTGCAACATATGGCACCACACAGAGAAGGTAACACTTCGTCCTCTCACGCAAACACACACACAGAGGCTGTGACTGCCTGCTTAGCTCTTTCTTCTCTCATCTTTTGGCTTGTCTTCTTCAACATATTTTGCTGACAACTTATCTTACTTTGCTCCATATAGCCCCTTTTATTCCCCCACAAAACACAGGAATAAAAACTATGCCAGTATGTAAAAGGTTGAAGTTTCAAAGCTGTTAGTAGCTGGACAGAATGGATAGTTGGACTGTTGAGAGGCAGCGAGTTGGGCTGGGGGTTTACAACAGACAGAGGCAGTTCAGCATCAGTGTGACTACCTACAGGGAAAGCGAGCAGCCACCTCCTGCAGGCATTGAAGCTGCTGTTCCTTAAAGTACACAGTCCAGCAGGATGAGAGGGAAATCGCTTCCTGTCTTGCTATTTTGTCTTAAGACTTGTCCTAGGTTTTCACTTTGTGGTCATCAGACGCCTATGCTCAATGTCCTGCCAATGAAATACATGCAATTTCTGCAAAACTAAACAAACAGTTTCTTACCATGGAAAGTCCCAAAGCACTGAGAAAATACATTGATCTCCACCCATTGTCTGTTTCAAAACTTCCTTTGCAGCTTCAAGTTACAGCCCTCTAATGAAAGTGTGGGGAAATCAGATGAACAGAGAAACCAGACTTTGCCAATAGAGATATTAACAACATGCAAACCACTCCTTTTTTTTTAAGATTTTTTTTCTTTTTTAAGATGTTTTTAAAATAATTTGCCTCTCCTCCTCAGTGAAACAAAATGAGCTCTGAAAGAAAAATATGAAGAAGCATGTCCTGTGCACTCCCTATGTCTGGTAATGGCGGGAGCTGTGCCATAGGCAGTGGGCAGGCTTCGCCTCCCAGGTAATTAAGGAAAGTGCTGTGCACAAACCCACGACTGAAGTCACATCATAGCAGATTGCTAATGGAAGATCCCTGTCTGAGAAAAAAGTCCAAAAACTTCATCAGGCCTGGATAAGTAAAGTTAAAGTTATCTTAGATGCTGTTTGGGAAACCTCAAACTGTGATCTTCTAGTTCTCCATAAGGAAGGCATGAAACAACTTAAAATCTCTGGTGCTGCCTCTAAGACCTTATTTGTTCTCAGAGGGAAGCCTCAGACATCTGGCTTTCACCACAGCCCCAGAACTGGCTAGACCACAAGAGAATCTGCAGCAAACCAATGTAATTAGACTGATTAACCACTAAAACTCTACTTAAGATCTCAAAATAGGTCTTATGTGGAAGGTGGTACATTTTACTCTGTAAAAACTCATGACACTTGTTTTTGTAGTTACACTGATGATGCATGGAGGCATGCATGCTTGGCACTTTGTTCACTCACTGCAATGTCATCAGTATGAACTGCTAAGTTCTGAAGAAAAACTAAACTTTTATAATTGTGTTTTAGTTGCTGGGGTTGATGCCTGGTTGGTGATAAAAACAAAACGAAACAAACATAAAACCACCGAATACCAGCTGTGATGCTGGAAGAATTTTGAACTGCTCATATAAAATACCTGCACATGGGAAATTCTGCTTTGCTTCTTAACATTACTGCATTTTTTTTCCCAGGAATGGGGCTAGATGTAGACCCCAAGAAAATATTAGCATTGCCTATGGAAAGAAAAATACCAATGAATATATAGCTGATATATATATGTATATAAAAGAAAAAGAAAAAAAAGGAAGAAATATTAAACTTGGCAAAGTCTTTACACATATTAGATAAAAGTCTTAGAAAACAGATGCTCCTTCTTACCAGCAGCCAAGATCTTCTAATAGCCCTACAACTTGTTAATCAACTAACATATGGTACCGCTTTAGGAAAACACACCATTCTGGTTTTGCATTTACATGGTCTGTTTCCTACAGAACTATTGTCAAGATTTAGCCATTATACTATAACCTAGTAATCTTTATCCTTATACCTTAAATTAATCAATAAGCACAGAAATAAAAAGAGAATCGATTTAAATCTAAACAGTAAGCAAAACTAATTTTCACATGGTTTCCAATGATGGATGAATTTCCTCATATAATGATGAACCTCACCAGTCTGTAAAAAAATCACAGTTTGCTGCAAAACTACAACCTAAACAGTCTGATTACTTTGACTTAAAAAGCCCCTGAAAACCTCATACATTAAGTGTTTTGGGCAAAACTAAACTGTCAAGGCAAAGGTTAATGTGGCTTTGTAATACCTGCAAAAGGCGGTTCCCACATATGCATAACTTTATTAATGAGTTTTACTTTCTTACTTTCTTACTGTCTCCTAAAAAACACTATAATTTACTTACAGACAATGTACTTCTAAACACATGCTAGGTTAAAAAAAAAAAGTAATTAAGGTTTCTTTTTTAATGGACTCTCTGCACTTAACGTAAGTTTTAAACCAGTATTACTTTGCTGCCGTGCTCTTTCTCAGTCTGCCACTGCCTTCATTTACGCATACTACCAATGCTATTAAGCCCAATGGTTTTGCAACTGCAGACAGGTATGGTTTGGCTGCTGTGGTTCTTTCTGCAGGGCCACTGCCACTCTGGCAGCCCTGCATGTGCCAGCACTGGCAATGGTCCATTAAAGCTGGGGGGTACCAGGTGCTGTGCGCTTTGCAGCAAGCGGCACGAGTATTTTGTTGTGTCACCCCATAGACATGGTGACATCCAAATAGCTGTGGTCACAATGTGGAAGGGAACAACTGTCTCTGCCCAGACGTGGAAACTGTAAGCAAGAACAATGAGATTTGGTACAGAAAGTCTATAAAGCAGTAAAGCTTGTGGAGAAAGCTTATGGGGGGGCATTTCTGGTTTATGTTTACTATTTAAATTAAAGATAGGCAGTTTTGAATATATATGGCCTATACAGATTCTGCCTTTTTTTGAGGCCTTTAGGAGGGCTTGGGTTTTGGCTGGGTTTTAATGCTTGTACCCACAGACGCAGATGTAGCACAGTTTAAAAAGCACTTTCAAAGTACTGTCATATGGAAGCTTGTTTAGAAGTACAAAAAGAATTGCCTTACTATGCCACTTCTCAACACTTGGAATGACAATGGATGCAGTTCTATTTAAAATAAGAGATAACTGGAAAATTTCTGAATAGCTGAAACACACTAAAAGCACTCAAGGTTTACAGACAAATTACCAATTTTCTGTCAGGATTTCTAAAGGCAGCATAAAAATGAAAGTAAAGCATGTCAATTCCTGAAACTTCCTAAGTTACAATTTAGAAGTTGAAATCTGAGCTTTCACTTCCACGAAATACAAAGGCCCAAAGTTAGAGCACGAGAAAGTGATGCAAGAAAAGCAAAGTAGAGAAAATGCAGCAACCTTTAGTTATTTGACAGGTTTCAAAACTTTATAGATTTCTATAGATAGGCTGGAAACAATCTGACATTCTCAATTTATTCATAATTAAACTTTGAGCTATCCCATACATATACACCTGTATGCACAAACACATAGAGCTACACCTTTGTGTTTCACAGTGTATCTCTCTTTCTCTATATTGCTTACCATCAATTAAATTATAAACTCTACCAAAACGTGCAAGACTTTCTTGTACAGCATGTGTTGTAACAACAGTCCACTGAATTCTGGTATGGGTTTCAGGCTACTACTCATAATAAAATAAATGATACTTTAAAATGGATTGCAGAAATCGTCTCTCAGTTAAATATTTAATTTTCATTTAAAAGTAGCAATAATCTTCTTGAATTGATGAATGAATGAAATGGATAGCTTCACATCTTGGTGTGCACATCTCACAGACATCTGTAAGAAATCCAGAGCAGGTGATACCGCCTGTGGAAGATAAGAGTGAAACAAAGTCTCCTCCTGGCCAAATCCCAAAGCAGAACATAGGATGGGACAAGACACTCAATGCCGGAATGTGTCTACCCTTAAAGCTAGCACCTATGTGACAGGGACAGTGTGTGAGGGTGGCACACCTGGGTGTACAAGCAGCTTCATGAGCAAACTAATTTCACACCTGCAGCAACATTTTCGGCCTGAAAAGGGTTGCAAAGAACAAAAAGAACACCTTGATGGATTATCTGGTGGAAGATGTTTCTTCCATCTCCAGGTTCTGGGTTTTTTTTTTTTTTTTTGGTTGTTTTTGTTTTGGTTTGGTTTTTTAATGAATTATTTTCCGTTTAATTTTGCTGCCCGAAAGTTTAAGGAAGTCCCTCATTTGCTTAACAACCCCCAGCTCCTAGGGGCAGAAAAAAAGAGAACAAATGTGGATTTTCAACCGCTTAAGACTTACAGGGTGCAGAGCCCCTTTGGCATTTATCTACCAGCTCCTACAAGAAGCCCAAGAGCAGCAGTGGGATTGCCAGTCACTGGAATAAAGACAAGTTCCCGAGGAGCACTCAGGGAGGTATGGACCCTGCCTGACCTGGCTGAGAGCCTGTGCATTGCCTCACTTCACCCAAGCTGCCTCCTCACCGAGCCAGCTCCGTGGGGGATGAGCAGGGGCAAGGGGACTTGAGGAGCACAAAGGCTCTCATCTCTCCTGCCCACAGCCTCCAGTGCCGCCTGCTTCCAGCATGACAGCAAGGGTTTCAGGATAGAACTACAGAATTAGGTATTCCTTCAACACCTCTCTACTTTCGATTAAGGTGAAGAAGTGCATCTAGACAAACACTCTCATTCTAATATGCTCATCCAGTATATCTACCTCTGCCTTGAGGGAGGTCTGGATTGCCTTGCTATTGATATTTAAACAGAGCCCTTGATTCTAAATTGTTGATGGAAGTACCCTACAGCAACGTGAAACATCTGAAAAGATAAGAACATTACAGATGCATGGACGGGCAACATTACCTCTCTCTCTTAATCCAAGCTTCTGGATAATGAAATGCACTGCTAATGTCTCTCATCAGTTTAGGCTGACGCTTTGTCATACAAAGAGTAGCTGATCTGCTATTGTTTTATTTTCTAACTGAACATTTCACACTTGCTATATCACCAAATTAGTATCTGCAGAGTTCAAAACAATACACAATACCCACATTTTCCCCCACCTCTTAACAAAGCAGATAAACTGTACTATGCAATACAGACAATGAAATTTGGAGATAATAACAAGATGCATGAAATCAAAACTTCATATAATTTTTTAACTTACTGAACTATTCTCCTCCTCCAGCAAAGCGTTCTGCACCAGCTACTAGCAACAAGAAGGGGATTTCCTCCTCCTCAGACTATTCTTGAAATAGATTGCAGTAAGTCTTCCTTTCCAACCTCAGCCTTCAACAGCAAAAGGAAGCAACTCTCAATCTACAGGCAGGAACAACCTCAGGAACCAAAAAAAAAAATCCCAAACAACCAACCCCCTCCCCAGATTTTAGCTACCGCTTTATTAAAGTTCAACACAGCCATTTAAGAAAGAAGATCTCTGTGAACTGTTTTTAAATTGAAGACTTCTTAATGCAGAAAACTAAATCACAGCGTAATGCTCACTTGCCTGGCCTCTCAAGTCCGGAAAGCTCTTTGTTAAGATCACTTACAGCAAGGAAACAAGTTTTCACTCTCTCTGCATGTGTATTTTTATACGTCCATTTGTAAATAAACCAGTGACACTTTATGGAGGTCAGTAGTGGACAGACTGCTTTTGGTGTGAATGTTAAACGAAATTTTCTACATCAGCCCCACACAGCCTGGCAAGATCTGGGAATTCACACCATATGATAGGGCAAACAGAAAAAACCACCACCAACAGAAAGGCTCAGGTGCTAACAGCCTCCTGACAACTTTACTCCAAGCAGCTACCATTAATAGGAAAGGAAAAGGCAAAATATTTACTAAGTGGCTGTATAAATGTGCACTGCACAGCATGGAACAATCTGTTTTGAAGACCTCAATTAAATGGAAGCCAAATCAATAGCTAAACCATATGCTAGATCTTGAGATCAGCATCGTCTACAGCAATGATAAAAGGTGGCATTAGCCCACTTATCAGACTGCTGAGTTGAGTGACTGAGAAAATAGAGGGGTCCTCCATTTGGGGTTTGTTTGGATTTTTATTTGTTTTGGTTTTTAGACAGTGTTCTCTGTATCTTGTTTATTTCCTCATCCTGCACCAGACCTCTTCACCTCTTCAAGGTTGAGGAAAGGGGCTTTGTACAGCAGCTCATGAGACTCCCTCTTAGAGTTCCCTCTGTATCAAGGGATTTTGGCAAAGAGAGGTTGGTGCTCTGGTCCTAGCTAAAGCAACCTTAGCATCACTTACAATCTGAAGAAGGGTGGATGGCCAGAATTGTCCCTGTGTAGTCCACGCTTTTGCCCTGGGATTTGATAATGGAGCTTGAAAGCTCTGCTGTGCTGAGCTTGAAACAGCCTTCCCAGGAGTCTTCTATGGAGACTGTTGACAAAAAAGTTCTCCACCAGAGTTTCAGTAGCACTGGATGGGTAATCACGTGTCTCCTCAATATGTCATATCACACTTAGATTTGCCATCTTAGCAGGGTTTGGGTTGGAAGGGACCTTAAAGATCATCAAGCTCCAACCCCCTTTCCATGGGCAGGGACACCTTCCACAAGACCATGTTACTCCTATCTTTTTTTAACTTTGCTATAGGCTTGAGAAACAGAAAAAACATGATCTAGCCAGAAGAATTGTAACAGCATGACAGAATCATCACCTTCCATAAAAAGCAAGAGACGAAGAAAGTCCTTCCTGAGGAGAGGACATACCTTACCCTGCCCCAAATCAATTTAGGACAATCTGATCCACTATCAGGAAGACCAAAGTGCTCTGGACTTCTCTATGGAGGTTTTATTGGCTGCATTCAGGAGCCCAGGCTGGTCATGCAGGCACTGAAGTTAGACGACCAAAAGTCATCTTTCAGATTAACAGACTGAACTATAATTAATCCCTGACCCAAAGCCTCAATGTAACAAAATGGCTTTTCACAATAGAGAAATGCAAATTATGGGCAGATGCTCCATCAGTGCAAAAGAATGATCACAAACTGAAAACAGAAACTTGGAAAAACAAAGCATGCAGGAAATCCAGAAAGAACAGCGTTTGGGTCAACGAGACAAAGGAAAAAAGCTGAAATTGAAAGATACTCTCTATTGGGAAAAGTATGAAGAAACACAGGAAAAATATTTCCACAAATTATTTGGCAAAGAAATCCCCCATTAGGAAGCAGGGAAATAAAATTAAGCATGCTTCTGGGAGAAACGCAGAGGGAGGCATTAGATGGTTCATGGCTACCTGCCATTGATTAGCAGTGAGTGCTCCTACCATATAGGCAGAATATACTGAATATACTGAAATCCTGTCCTGGGAAAGCATGTGACAATACTTTAATTAACACTGGCAATGCTTGCACCTCCCAAAATGTCAATAACATTTGTTACAGACCTATTCAGTTGATGGTAATTTTTATTTCATATGAGAAAATGGAGTGCTGTCTCAGACTAATTATGTTTCCATACCAAAATCGAGGTTTATCTAACTGCCAGACTAAGTGCGAACAGATGCTATCTTGATTTCACATTTAAAATCCAAGACCGTGGTTTCCAAAGTAAGGTCCCTAGCTCCATAGGGTCTGTTGCAGGTTACTCAGGACTCTGCAAAATTTCAGTCTTACTTTACAAAGCCCAGGAAGTATCTTTTGGGAATAAATAGAGTGCAGTTACCCTTCCTAAGCCATGGACCTTGCCCATGATTGGAAGAGAGATGGAAGGACGGTAATGGCAGGACCTAGTAATGGGCTGCATCCACAGTTTGCATGAAATTGCTCTTTAGTGCTGAATGCAGTTTCCTGATTATGAATTTACAGAAGGTTTGTTTGCTGCTGCTAACGCTTTATTCTGTTTTAATTAAAACCATTACTGACTGTAGCCGCTCCTTGTCAGAGTCACCCTGGAGAGAGCTAGGATGTAGGTGGGGAGAAGCAGCCATTGCCAGCCCCATACACCGCAGCTCAAATGGAGACTCAGAATTTCATCCCAGTTCTTCTGGAAACTTGGTGTGTCCCTGTTTTGCCTTAATTAATTTCTAAAAAGTACTGGTGTAACCTCTGACAAACTGCTAGGGCCACGCCTGCATGTTTTGCCATAGCTGCTACAGAAGTATCCTTTCATAACCTTGCACATCTCAAGAACAGTCCTTTGAACAACCCACTGTGATGCATTTCACAAGGGTCACATGCCAGTATCACTGGGGAGACTTTTTTCAATGATGCAACTAATGCCTTTACCTCAGTTACACCATTAGTTTATTAGTTATGTTAATGCTTATAACTAATGCTTATATTTCTGGGTTTGACAGTCCTTAGGACACAGCAAAATTTTTGCACAAATTTAATTCCATCTTCCAGATAACCTGCCTATGATGGACTGGCATCACAAGGGGCAGGTAAGTAGATCTGATGCTGAAGACATTAAAGACTCGTTATGACAAAGGCTTCTGAGTGTCAGTGACAACATTCACTCCTGTGTCCTCAAAAGGAGGTTTCTAAGATTAGAAGCTTTTTAGAGTCATTTGACTTAAATTCTTGCTCTCAGCTGGCTGTCCCTGCAACAAAGGACAAAGTACGGCCACTATTAACTGACACAGGAGCTGCACAGTACTTGGAATACTTCTGAGAAAGAAAGGAAAGAAAAAACTTGTAACTTAAGAGCCTGCCAGAATAGAATAAAGAGAATTCCATCAGTGGGTTCAAGAGAAAGCAAAAGCCAAATGCTGCTTTAGACTGGTGATAGCTGAAGTAGAACAAAGCATCAGAGAGACAGGAGACAGGGAAGCTGGTTTATTAAAACACAATAAAATGAAAATTCATTACAGTGAAAAAGAAGAGCGTCCCTCTAAAGTCTACAAGACTATTAGGAGGATATTTCTGTAATATAATTGTTTTACTGTGTTAATATACCTTATTAAAAATAAGGAACATTGACTACCATCAGGATAAAGCTCAGTAGTAAATGTATGACCCTATAATACAAATTACAGATAAACAAGTGACTACTGAAACTTCTGTAAAATGCATGTGTGCTTTCTCTCAGAGGAGGCACTCAGAGCTATGGAGAGTTTTCAAATGTGAGGGACAAGCTGAATGCACACGACACCAGACTATCCTACCTAGCCAGCTGCAAAAGCAAATCTCGGTTAATATATTATTATTATTACATGGAGTTTGCAGTGCTGTTACACACATGCTAAGAGTGTTGCAAGTATTTAATGCTCAAAGCCATGAATTTACCTTGTGTGTGCGCAAAAATACAATTGGAAAATGCATGGCTCCATTTATGCTGTCTTCTTTTGCCTCTACTACAAATTGGAGAAAGAAAAAAAAGATTGCTCTAAATAGAAATATGTTATCAGAGTTTGGAAGCAGACCTCGGAGAAAGCAACTCACATCTTGAAGGGAGCAAAATCCAACTAGTAAGAAGTGAAGGAAGAAGCAGCCACAAACATCTAAAAATAGAAAGTCCAGTAGGAAGTTCCCCTACAGTGATTTAATCTGCTATTGTACTCAGATCCTGGCATTGCGAGTTCACATCTACAAGAAGCTATCATCTTTAATACATCATCTCCTTCCTACCGTTCTTTAAAGCAAAGAAGCTGATTAAACATCCTGCCACACTCTGGTAACCTTAACGGTACATTTCTTCATTTTGCACTGTAAAAGGTCAGTCACATGTTAAATTGCTCTTCTTAGTGTGAATTTACACTGAGCACAGGAGTAAGTCAATAAGGGCTGTACTTCAGTCTTTCCAACAAACCAAGCACTAACAAGTAGTAGATGGCATCTCATTTCACAGAGATGTTAAAAATTCAACTATTTCTCACTCTTTTTAAAAGTCTGACTTTTACATTTGCTTAGTGAAGCTCCAGATTAACTAGTGTGGGAAGTATTTTGCTAGCATATGAGTATCTCTCAAAGCACTAGAAAAGCAAACACCATTGCCCTTCTTTTGCAAAGCAAGTAAGAATCTTTAAGGTTATGGCTTTATAGTTCCTTAAAGTGTAAGTTTAAAATCCAGAAAAAAAGTTTTAAAGGTTTTAATGAAAAGAAGAAAACCAACAATACAAATTTTAAAATATTAAACATTTAGCATATATTACCATTTATTTTCTTTAAGACCTGATATTTCTACATACACACCCCTATGAACAGCTGAACTACTGACTGGAAGAAGGTAATTTCTATGCAACTGCCAAAATCTTGTTTCAAAAAAATGTAAGACTTGGTCTTTTATTTTATGGGAAATACAGCTGTGGGGTCTGTGAAGAGCAGTTTTTGAGATCCTTGCTGCTGCCTGACAGCTTTTGTGCTTTTGGGTACCTGTTGAAGTTGGTGGGAAAATACGTCTTTTAAAAGCACAAGTTTGGAGCTTTTGCTGGATGTTACTTTCCATGTGGGACATCAAGGGATGTCTCTTTTAACCACCATCCTTTCAAACACTTCCCTCTCATTCTCATGAAAATAAAAACACACAAGTCACTTCTCCAGACTGTCATGACAGCACATGGAGTCAAGAAAACAGAGAGGAATGAGGGAGGATATTTCCTAATACTTCCCTACACAGATAAACAGGCTAGCCATAACCATTTCCACCCTTGCAGTACAGGAGATGTTTCAAGTGGTAACAGTAGATGCTCTTTGCACAGTAGGAATGCTACTATTCTGGCTAAGGAAAGGAGCAATAGACCGAACAGTTTTCCAATATGCCCCTTAAGAATGAAAACCAATCTGTTTTTTGAGTCAGAGACTGGCAAATCTGTGAGTTTGATTGCACACTGCTGCTGTCTGGGACAAGGGGTTGGACTGGACACAGGAGTCCTCCCTCTAGCTGTGGACCCCTAAACAAAAGCAAGATGCCAGCACTTCAGAGCAGCCCTAAGGCCAGGCACATGGACTGAGGAGCTCCAGCAGCCCCTGGCATCATCCCTACCTCCCAGCCCAGGGGGGCTGCAGCTGCGTAACTCGCTCCAGGGCTGTGAGGCATTCTGCACTGCTACATGTCAGGTGTTCTGTAGATTAAAACTATGGCATATTCTGCAGCATCGCCAGAGTCACCCAGTACAGCCTGCAGTATAATAGTGGTTAGTGGACATCCATGCTCTGAGCTTCACAGAATCTGTCAAATGAAAACAAAAGGCTGACCTTCACAGCAACACCCTTGGTTTTATGTACTTCAAGTACAGTGATCTAGAGAGTAAATGGATGGTCTCCATATCACACTGGAGTACATTAGCTGTGCTCTCCTACCTGCATTGCAAGTTTATCCAAAACCTTTAAACTACCCTCCCCCTTCCCTTCTCATTAGGCTTTAAAACAATATTAGGCACCATGCTTTGGTGCACAGTTGGATTGTCCCCTTGGTATATGTGACAATAAGAAAAGGACAGGCAATTATTTACAGCTATCCACAGTTAACTGCACACAGAACTCCTGATTACAGAGCAAGCGTAAACCCCATCCTCACAGGATGAAAAGGCAATATATCACCATCTGAATACACAATGTACTTACTGCTTTTGGTATTTACATTTGATAAACTTTGAATCTGATAATACAACATAAATATTCTATTAATACAATGCTTATATAGAATTTCCTATATTTTTCTTTAGTATACAAAGAAAACAATACTATATTGTGAAAGATCTGGCCAAGATACTGCTGGAGCATCAAATCCCCTATTGTTTCACAAAATGATGCACAGAACTCCTAGTGTACTGCCTCACTGCATTTCATTCTGTGCAACACACACACCCACTGCCCAAAGAAACTGGGCACACACATACCAGGTACAGAGGTGATCGTGCAGACTGACAGCACCCCTGGTAACTCCCCCACAGGATGAGAATGGAGGGGGTCTACAAGAGCCCATCAAAGGGCAACCACCTTTCCAGAGGTAAAAAATGAAGCAAACTAGCCATGTAAGAGCGGGTCAGCTTTGCAGGAGTCACCTGCAGGAGTAGGGCCGACCTAACCTATGCAGCTTGTCCCCACCCAGCACCACAGTGGTTTTCTGCAATGGAGGAGCCTCAATGTGGAAGAGAAATTAGATTACTATTTTTTTTTTTTTAATTCTGGCTCCCAAGACACAAGCCATGGCCTAATGAACTTTAACCTGGCATAAGGTGGCAATGCTACTGCGAGAAGACATCTTGTTCCCTCAACCACTCAGTTCCTATCCCTGTCCCCAGAAACTTCTGCACAGCCACACACAGAACTGTGACAGCTCAGGGATGTGACCCTTCTGAAATTAACCTTCTTTTTTAAAGGTTAATAAAAAGAAAAAACAACAACAAAAAACCTCCCCCCAAAAAAACAGACTCAAAAAACAAACCAAAACCAAGGCAACAGCAACAACAAAACTCAACGACTCATCTCTTTTTCTGTTGTTTTGGGTTAGTGGTTTCACTGAAAAACATAACTCACACTGAGACTCTATTAGAAAGAAGGAAATGATTGCAAATTGGGTTAAATACTAAAATAGTGAATTGCTAAAAATATTATCCCCTATACTTTGTTGGAAAGCTAACCACAATTTTCTCCACCAGTTCCACTGGCAATGTGGATAATTTTTAATGCTTTTAAGTTAATTTAAATTTTCTTTGATATTGCACCTGTTGGGACACTTAGTAGGTGTGCTGAATGTAAGGCACAGAAGATAATTACTTTGCTCTACTTGGCAGATGTAGCCTATAGGTATGCTGGTCTCGCTACATCCAATCTCGTATAATCTCAAAAGCAAAGTGGTCCTGAACACACTCAAGTCTGACTTAGAGCTTCTACTCCCCACAAAAATGCAACCACTTCTGATGCACCATATGGGAGGAATCCTGTGTCAGCAACACTGTACAATAGTTTTTCAGAAGAAGAATGAAGAACAAGTTCTCTGCTTGAAACCAAAGAGAGTTTTAGCCTATAAAAGTATGCAACACATTATTATCCATACTGGAACGAAGGCAGGATATCAGTACTCAAGTGTTATGGGAACTTTAGTGGTGAAGGATCAGGGATTCGATCTGATGTCCAAGCAAAATGCCAGTTATAGTACTCACAATGCCATCAGACAGACAATGCAGTTTTGCTGAGAAACTATTAATCTAATGTTATGGAAGCAAAATATTCAGCTATGAGATTCCATTATACTTGGAGCCTTTGACCCTGGTTTATCCTGGAGTTCAAGCCCTGATAATCTATGTGCTTGAATCTCATCTTGGTGGATAATGGAAAATTCTGCTCCATTTCCTCTGGGACTTCATGCTCATTAGTCACAGCATACCAATTAAAAGCTTTGTTAGAAAACCAGAGGAATGTGACACAGCACATGTACAAACCAGGAAGCTTCATTCACGTATAACATGGATGAATGGCTCTGTATGGAAAGCCAAGCATCGCATTAGCAGGTCGTGTGCATCAGCAAGCAAGATCAACAAAGACGTGCAAGAATTTTTAAGTCAGCACTCTCAGTAAGCAGCGGATTTTCACTTTGAACAATGAGAGTTACAGTATTTTGCACACCCCTCACCTTCTTTCTCATCAAAGGTAATATAAAATGTTTTAAAGTTGTGTTTTCTTGCACTGTTTGACAATCATCTAGTAGGAAATTGCTAAACATCACTACCAGCTACTGACCAGATTCTTTTCCTAACCAGCAGAGGTGAAGCTGGGGTTAGTGCCCTGGCAAGCTACTCATGAACTAGAATAACAGCCATTTTCAAAAGGGATTATTGCCACTATGAACCACTGTCAAGTATCTGTAACAGCAATTCTCAATTAAGGAAAGAATAGGACTCAGCGTCTGCACTCTGATCATGCAGTTAATAACTGACTCCGCCTCAATCAAAACTAAAGTGGGATTTAGCATGCGGATTTATTTTTGCAACAGTTCTTGTAACCATTCTATGTTAAGTCATTTATTATAGAACTTGAAAAATAATGGTCAGCTATAGCTGTAAAAAAAAGTTGATTTGTTACATTTTATTAACCCTTAGTTCTATTCCAGCATTTTCCCAGTGAGCCAGCTGCTCCCAGGAGGTTTTAGGGTTAACAACTCCCATCAACAGCATGCCATAAACCCAGAAGAGGCAATAGCTCTACCTTTCAACTTATATTTTCATTTCTACATTTCAAATGCAGCATAATGGTGATGTTTAGCATATTTCTCATATTATAGACAGACTACTTTGTAAAATAGTCCATCTGTGACAGGAATGATGACATTATGAAAACTGCAGCATGAGCAATGCATCACAGAGGAGAAGACATTTTTGAAGGATAAGAGGGTCTTATAGCCACTTGGAAAAACCTTTAGGGAGGGATTTGGGACACACTGCAGCAAAGTCCTTGTCAAGGGCAGCAGACCCTCTTTGCCTCCACCATCCCTGCATCCCCTCATGCCCCAGTGAAGCCCTTGCACATCATCTGCCCCTGTTTGGCACCTCCCTGCTCCCACCCATCTCTGTTGTTGCTCAGAAAACTGTCTCAAGGAATCCATCCAGTGAAAAACTAACCTAGTAATACAAACCCAGAAATAAATCCTTGGGTGACTAGCTCTCAGCTGGACCTTATTAATGTGAAGGCACTGGCTAGATGACAACAGTCCCCACTTAACCAGCTCCAATAGCAACATCTGGACTGGAGTCCCATTTGCACACACACAGCTACGGCACCTCCCGTGCCCTGATGGGGACCACAACTCTTCACTGCACAGAATCTAGCTGAAAACTCAGTGTTTTCCTGCCCTTTTTTTTTGCCAGCACACTGCTACATCCTTTACCCTCAGTGATGGCAACCCATGTAACGAGGCCGTGAGCCAAGGTGGTGGCCACATCCCCAGCACTGTTGCAGCCCCCATTCTGTCCCAGGGATCCAGGTCCTGGGAAGGGACAGGGAAAGCCCCTGCCCTTTATCATCCCAGCACAATGCCAGGGGGCAGCTAGGGGGAAGGAGGGGAGAAATAGTCTTCTGCTTCCTAACCTCAGCATCACCAAAAATTGTTGGCTATGGGCACTGGTCCCATCAAGGATAGGAAAAGTCAAACTTTTCTCTGAAAAGCTTCCTCTTACAGAAATCTTAACTGGATCTCCTTTATTTTAACTACAAGTAATTGTGGCTCAATTTGGGAGCCCTTAAACTGAACAATTTGCTTGTATTTTAGGCAGAAAATGTCCCTTTGGGCAAACCCGCCCCCCCCCATAGTTTAAGAATCCTTGCTGTCAGGAGTGGTGGCACTGTGGTGCCTTCCTGAAGGACTGGGCTCAGCTGGGCTTAGGGGACTTCTCAGGCTGGGCTGACAGTATGTCCACCACCACAGATGACAGCCCCACCATATCACAGGCTCTGGCTACCTATGGTGTGTTACACATGACAGACGCCAGGGAGAATCTCATGTCAACTTGTGAAGAGGAGGACATCTCCTTCCTCCTCAGGTGTCAGAGGAATGGTATGCAACAAAGCCAATGACAATTCAAAGGGAAGCTAAGCAAAGTAAAATATGTTGACAAGATGGGTCCTTCTCCTTCTCCAGACCCACCTAGCCACAACTGACACTTTCTTTTAGAAAGGCTGTGGTTTTCCTTACATTTAGGTCCAGTATGAAGCTGCTCAATGGTGTACTTAGTGAAGGTAGAAAGACAACATGAAAAATGAAATAACAAATAGCTAGCTTCTTTGCATGAATTCAAACAAATGGATTAAAGCTGCTCAGATCTCCTATTTTTTCTGTCAGTTTTCACAGAGCTTGTATTACAGATCCACATCCTCCTTGGGACATGAGAGGAGGAAACAGCAGAAGCTTCTGAAAATACACTGTGGTATTTTGAACCTAAAGAGCTAAAAAGTTTTTCAATTAAGCACATCCCTGCTCCCTTCCCCAGTGAAATCCAAAATAAATTTTGAACTCTTCATTTGCTTTTTGGATTTTGAGCATTTCAGTTATAGGAAGGTAATAGTTCCACAATTATGTAACTCTCATGTTTCTTTTTTTCCCGAAATCAGAGGTTTAAATCCACTTGTAGGATTCCAGGAGCCCAGGAGCTGGGACACCAAGAAAATCAAAACGTGGAAAAAGACATGAGATTTTTTTTCTGTCAACACTGAAGATGTCTTACTTAAAGCAATATATTTATGGGTTCACAGTCATACTAAAGTAAATTAATAAAAAAAGTAATAAAAAATATTTCCTTGCCCAAATATCTGTTACTCTGAATCAGTCTGATGGCTGCTAACACACCATGCTAGTATTAAGTAGATGCAGGAAGGCAATTTTCTCTTAATGTTCATCAGGGCAGGTCACACACAGTAACTCTCTAAAGCAAAGTATCTGCTCTTTTATGGCTCTATTTTTTCATGTTACCTTTCTACTTTGTGTTTGATTGATACAGCTGCAAGTAAAAATAAGACCATTATCTTGAGATAGCTGTAGTCTCATTCAATGACACATTAAACAGATTTCATTTTAAATGGAATTTTACATTAGTGCAAGCCAAAATAACAAAAAACCTACTAGTAACATGTGCCCATCCCTCTAATCATCTGCTTAATAAAAAAGTGGAAAGAAATTACTCACAAATGAGTGGAACAGAACTTCAGGATAAAACCCGCTGGTTCAGATACCTGCTTACAGCCCATACAAAAAATTTTACTAATAAAAAATAAGAATACGTGTGTCTAGATAGACAGGTTGAACTAACTTAGCCATTTTCATCATCAGAAAGGTGGAAACAAGTCCCAGTACAGAAAGCATAAGTTAAACTAATGAATTGGTAAAATAATTCTTCCTGTACAGGGAAAGTATTTCACATTTTATCTACAGTAACAAAAGGAAAAAGAGGAAGTACTTACTTGCAATTTTCTTGTTAAAATAATCCAGAACTTCCAGTTAGTAAACAAATACAAAGCACCTGAGAGTTACTTTGAGACTTTTTTTTCCTTAGGGGATAGTGGAAATCTTTTGAACTTCTTCACATTACATTTCTCATCATATCCCATTCTAGCTTAAAAAAATATTTTTTAAAAAGGCTTTTATTTAAAAATATATATATTTTTTTAAGGATAAAAAATTTAACCCATCAGAATCTCCCTGAGCCTTTGAAGGGGTCCCTTGCACTCCTAGTGACATTTATCGTCACCTAGCTCATGCTATGTTACAGCAGGGTGAGGTCATCTGAAGGAAAATGAACCAGGCTCTGAAGTTGTGTGTGCTAAAGGATTTCCTGCTGCAGCCTCCCTGCTAAGGCACAGATTCAAAGGGTGAGGAGCTGACTGGCTCGGCATGTCCATTAGCAGGCATCCAGAGCATAAGCGCAGCAATGAAGGGGTGTTATTGCTGTCCTGGTGTGCTATCCCCAGTCCTATGTGATGCTCATCCCTAATGCTAAAGGAACATTTTCTACCATCTAATGTTTTCACATTTGGAAATTTGTCATTTTTCTGATCAGATTTCAGTTTAAAAAAACACATAAATGTATTTGTATTGCACCTAGAGTCTGTGCTTAGCTGTTTGTTTCTCTTTTTCTTGTCCACAGACATCTGTCCTTCCCCTCTATCCTTATCTAAGATAAGCAGCTTCAGTTTACACATACAAACCTTGCAAAAGCATGGTCTGGAAAATTAATTCTTGAAAGGATTAATATTTTTTTTTCCCTTCCATCACAAATATGTTTCTCCTCCTGGTGACAACATGTTTCACTTTGCAAACAGAAGGGGCAGTGCCTGCTCTGGCATACAGGAACATTTCTCTTCCGTGCAAGGAAAGCTGCACACAGCTCAGCACAGGAATAACTCTAATCGCCACACTAACATGGTTTGTCATATTGATGTGGCTGGAAGTAAACAAAACAATTCCTCTTACAAAAAAAAAAAAGAAAAAAGAAAAAAGAAAAGGCTTCTGCAGGCATTGTCATACTTTCAGGAAGAGCTATTTCTGTTCTGTAGTCATTGCAATACCAGCCTGGCCATTGGAAAATGAAGGAAATTTCTACCACTCACTCACTTTGACTGGCTTTTAAATGCTTTTCCTTTATGCTTTGCACAGCACTGAAATTACATGCAAAGGCTTGTCCTTCAAATACCTTATGCAAACCACGGGGAAAAACCTCTCCTTGCCTGCCTTTCAGTTCTTGGTGCAGTGCAATGGAAACCCTTTCAAGGAGGGCTCCCATGATTCTGTCTTGCAGGGATTCATTCCGCTATCCCATACCAGCATCCTACTATGTGCAAGAATCAACAATTTTCCTTTTGAGGACTCAGATAAATCCACCAATCTAGTTTTTTCAAAGGTTTATTTCCTACCACCAGACTCCTGTGTCACACACATGCTCCTCTGCTTCTTGATCGCCTAGGCCAGGGCCACAGACAAAATCCATCCAGCCATTTGGATCACTCTCAAGAACAACCAATGTTGTATTATGAAACTGTAGGTAAAAAAATGGGCAAACCTCCTCACCCCTTGTTTTAAGAAAGATGTGGTCTTCTGGCCTCCACAGCACTGAGCCTGACTGCATTGTTTTTATAGCTACCAACTTGGCCATCAAACTTTTCACCCCCGAGACCATGTTCACTAATTCTCAGTGCATCCAAACACAGTGAGTGGTCCATACTACAAAGCAATACAGGGTAAACATTAATGACAGAAAGAAAAACATGTAAAGAGAATGGGAGAAACAGCAAAAGCTGAAGCCAAACACAGTTCTGCAGCAAGGGGAAATAAAAAACCTTTTACAATGGGGAGAATAAAAGGTGAGAAAGATGAGGGAGGACAGAGGCAAGGTAAGAGAGTAAGATGAACTAAAGCTAAGGTAAAGAAACACATGACAACAGTGAATAGAAATAAGAATTTTAATCTTGAATACAACACAAACTTTGACAGTCTGTGACATGTGCAACCACAAATTTTATTATACAAACCTATTTTCACAGAGTGATGCTGAACTGGGTACTCCACTGATACTGTACTCTACTCTTGAGGCTCAGTTGTTCAGGGGCTAAGACTATGTAAGACATAAATAGCAAGTAGGCAAAATGGGTAAGCTGTAAATCCAGATATAAAAGACAGGAACCAACTTTGCTTATGTCGACGAGTGTATTACCTAAAGAAAAGTTATATAACTTCTTCATTGCTAAAATAAACAAGTAAATAGCAGAGCTGGCTGTTACAGTTTGCTAAGGCAGGATCCTCGTCTCTATTTATAAATTTCAAAAAGGAAATAGAAATCTTTAGATGTCATTTCTCCATTGCTTTAGGGGGCTTTTAAAACAAAAAATGGAACATGCAACTTGAACTGTCCCACTTTCAAAGTTGGAGCTATGTGGTACATCTCCCTATACTGACTACTCTCTCAAGTAAAAATTTGCAATCTCTCTCAGTAATTGAAGCAAAGAGAAGAAGATTTAAGCTTTGATAATGATTGGAGAATTTCAAATAGTTTGGATAAGCAACCCCCCAAAGTTCAACATGAATATTCAGATTTTGTTGTGCAGCATGGTCTGCAAATTGAGGATAGAAATCTCCGATGATAACTATCTTAGATCTCCTCTAAGATCCTCCACATGCCCTAGTTATGTCTAAGTAGGAAATAACCCAAAACCAGCAACATATTTAGTTATAAAATGCACAGATGTCTGAATTTTCAAAATTAAAATATTGAGGAAATAGAGTCACTTAAAAATCCTAAACTTCCAAATAGTTCAGCTTCATACTGGGCCCATTCCCACATCACCTAGATCTCTTAACTAGTTTATCATTTGTAACTCTTGAAATAGGCAGTCTCCCACCTGCAGTGGTTTTCACAGGTGAATCATCATTGCCTGCCAGAGAAAATCCTCCCCATGCTAGCACCCCCTGGTGATCTTGAAGAAACACCGAGCACAGTGTGAATCAAAAACAATGGTAGATGAAGTTCTGCATCTCTCCAGCAGCTGTGCTTGCCTGGGGCCCTACACCACATTCCCATCTCAGCTATACCATCATAACTGAGCTGAAAGCAATGCAACAGCATTGACATAGCCAAAACCCAAAAGGCAACTATGTGTGAAGCAGGACTACCCATCTGCAGAGAAAATGCCAGGATAGAAGGAGCATGGAAGGGTGAGGAGCTTATGGCTGGCTTTTGCCCAGTGGCAGCCATCACAACCATCACCCTACAGGAGGAATAATCTTGTTTCTCTGAAAACACTCTTCTAAAGAAGACTATGGGCAACAGCCTAACATTTTCCTGGGATTCATTTATTCACCCAACTCACTAAGTCTGTGTAAATTATCATCATTTACTTGAAAAGAATTGGGAAAGAACCCCAAACAAGCAAAACACTTAACCCGAGATACTCTAGTTCCAGGAAAACATCACTGTATTCTTATCTTTACCCTTACAAGGCTTCCACCATATATCACCTCCAAGGATAAGCATTTGGCAGTGGGATAAATCACACAGCATGCCATCAAAGTTAAAAGATTTGGTTTTGCTCTCATAGTTACGACTTACACATTTCACAAAATCAACATACAATTTACGCTATTTCAGATATGAGTCTTTTCCATCTCAATGGGACTTAATTCCTCCAAGCTGAAAAAGGAAGCCCAAAAAAACTTGAATAATAAAGTGACATTATACAAAACATACCCTAAGGCTGCCAATATTTTTCTGTGCAATGAAGCAAAGACAGCATTATCGAGCTAGGCCAAACGCCATTTCCAGCAGAAACCTTTCCTTCTTTGCTGCCGTGAGGAGGATTACATTACACAGCACTGCACTAAGCCCATTTATTCCATTCTATTTTTTTTAATCAGGCTATAAAAATAATCAGCTCAACTACTCATACTAATCATAGAAATATTAATACAAGACATTAACTACTCTTCTGCTGTGATATTTTCTTCTCTATGCTAAATATGAGGGCCATAAAGTTTATGCTTCCCATAAGTTGCAAGAAATTGTGTTTTACTGCAGAAAGCTAACATCAAAAATAATTACAGTTATAAACATACAGCAAAATACAGTCACACTTGGCACCTATTCAGGTTTTATGTGAAAGATTTAGCACAATGCCAGCTGCAGTACGGTTTTGCTTTTTTCAGATATACAGTGTAAAAATCACTTTTACCAAATCAAACAAGAAAAAAAAATAAAAAAAGAACAAAAAAAAAAAACCACAACAAAAAACCCCTTTAGAAACACCAAGATCCTTTAACAAAACTCTCCACATAGTAAAAATGGGCCAAATTAGGATTAGACTCCCCAGACAAACAAAGCTCTGTTTAAAAAATGATTTTGATATGTATTTCTTGGAGACATCAGAAATACATGGAATTTTTCTCCCTTCTGAATCCAAAGCACATGTATTTCTTAGTTTATAAGAGTATCGCCATGCTACCTTTACCAGTATTATTTTAAACAGTCTTCCTAGGGCCTCTTCTTATTGGGAAGAGAATCCCTGTTTATTACGATATCCACTCCCTGTAGGCACTACATCATCTACAATTTTTTAATGAATCAACACAGCTTCTTTTAAAAAGTAGTCAGGTGCCTTGTCCCACCATGCTTCATGTTTGGAAGCTGCCTGTATTTCCACCCCATGGATTCTCAAGATCAGTTTGTAATTACTTCTTTTTTGTGCTACTATTATCTTTTATGTACAAATCCTCCTCTGTGTGAGACAGCAATTGTATTTCCTCACAATTTTCTACAGAGTCAGACAAAGCAAAGATTTTAATCTTGCCTCATAAAACAGTCTCTCAGTTCCACAAGGCATTTTAGAAACCTGCCTTGGCAACTAATCCAATTTGAATTCATTTTTTTTAAGTACATATAATCACATTTTTCCATGTAACACCTTACACATACCTTATTCAAAACAGCATTAAGGCTTCCTTGCATTGGAAACATTGTTCTTAACACTGAGATGCTAGATGATCCATACTACAATCCAATCTGTCCATTTTCCACAAATGTATCACTCTGATATCCCAGTAAATTATCTTGGGATTAGCACTCCAGTGTCTGTCCAGTCTCTCCCCACAACCCTGGTGTAAGACCTCAAGTGCATGACGCTCTGCTTCTGACAGCAGCCTCTCATCCCACATGCACTGTTCTTCTAATTTATGTATTCATCCCATTTCTTGGACATGAAACTCCAGTCTTCATCATAATCCTTCTGATAACTTCTATCATCAAGATATATTTTTCCCCAGTATCATTGCTTTTGTACAATCATTACAAACATTACAATCAGTAATGGAAACATTATGTTAGACTGATCCCATAGTCAGTCTTTAGTAACTCCTTTGGTGACCTCCAACCCATTCTCCAGCTCTGATTTTGCCTCTAGGCAATTTTTTTATCCTCTTTTCTTTCCTACAACTCATTCTTAATTCCTATGTTAGCAAATCTCTACACAGCAGATGACAAACAAAGTATTTTGTTGAAGTCCATATGGATTTGATATATGATTACTTCTTTTGCTTAGAGAATTAGCTTAGCTATCTTTTCAGTTAAGGATATCTGCTTAGTCAGGCATGACCTTCTTGTGGAGAACCTACACTGTATTTTAACTAATTTATCTTGTTTTGTGTCATTTGCTTATTCTTTCCATAAAACTTTTTTTGTAAGAGACTTGTATACAATTGAGATCATACTAATGTCTTTAACTGAGCCATTTTTTTTTTCCGATTTAAGTACTGGTTTTTATTCCCCCAGGTCATACCAATTCCTGGTGTGATACATTTATTAAAAGTACTCGCTGTTGGAATTGCAATTATATTATGCAAGTTCTTGGATGTGGATAATATGGTCTCTTCTGATTTAAACAATTACATAATTTAAGTTTTGCTTCCCCCTGGAGGTGAGAATTTCCATTTCTGCATAATCATTCCTATTAGCTGCCCTGCATATGTCCCAGGTTCAACAGCATTATTAAAATATGAGGAATGTTACCTATTAAATCTAAAAACTATCCATACATCACTGCTAAGGTCAAAACTTTCATCTTTTTACACTGACTGTAGTTCCATTTTTATATTTTATAATTTTTATTATAACAAATCAAACTTACATCTCAGGTGAATTCTTGGAAATTTACAAGTCATTCCCATTTTTTCTGATTTTTAAGGTATAGTTCTCTGTACTGGTCAATCTCCTTTCCATTCCTAGCATACTCCTTGCTTATCCTTAATATTATTTTTAGGGTGATCATTTAGCCAGTGTAATATGGGGAATATTTTTACAATGTAAATTAATCATATATTTATATTAATTCCCGCAGTTTTTTGAACCTTTGACTAAAGGTGACATTCATGCCTGCTTTATATAGTAGTCCTTGCATTTTTTATCCCTGATCATTTAACTACTGTCTGCAAATTCTCAAGTTATTTGTCCTTTGGAAGCCTTACAAACCTATGGCTGTTTCTCAGTCATTCTCTACCTTACTAAGGATGTCCTTATTCCTATCCTCCTTTGGCTCCCTGTAACACTACTTCAGTAGAGCTTTTATCTTAGTTTTTCTTCCAGCTGTTTTTTTTATTATTATTCCAGGAGGATCTATTTTATCTTCCCTTTCTCAAAGCTTTATGCCTTAATGTGCCCAACCAAATCCACTTGCCAGTACAAGCCTTCCAGGACATATTTCCAAGTTTTGGATAACACCTTTTTTCCCTTCGGCACAGATGGCCCTCAGGTTTCCATGCACCTTCCTGGATCCTTAAATTAATGCACCAACACTTCCACGATTTACAATGACCTCACCCAAACTCCCAACCAATTGAGGTGGAATCCTTCCACTAACCGTATTTTTACATCACAATTTTTACCAGCAGTGGGACTTGGTTGTGTTTTTTATCTTGCTAGCTGTCTCCTAATAACATTGTTCCTTTATCCATGTCTGTAGTCTCATTTATCCAATTTTAATTTCTCTGTGCCCTCAAGGCTTGCATAGGCATCACTTGGGTTTCTCACTTTCTCCTATATCCCATTTCATCAGTTTAAAACTATTCTCATCAATCCCATAAAATGAGGAAGCTGCATATTGTGCACCTACTGACAATAACTTTGTTACTAACATATAATACTGAAACAGCACAAAACTTTATTTATTGCACAGTTCATTTCACAAGCTTCTCATGTCTCTGTACTCCTTCGCTAGAGGCCAACAGATCTAGTAGAGATTATCTCAGCTTTCACCTGTACCATTCCCCATCTTTTTACTGTCACTCTTGATCTACTCCAACACAAGCCTCACAATATCACTCTTCACTCAAAATAGTGTTTGTAAGAACTTTTCCCACTCCTTTGTGGTTTCTTTTCAGATTCAGGTATCTTACACCCTTGTAAGCAGATTTTCTTTTTGCTATCTGGATCCCCTTTAATGTTCCCATTTGTACTCTGCAAGTAATCCATAATGATCACAGTCTAAACCCAACATGTGCCAATGCGCATTTTTTAATGCCTCACATTCCAGGTTCCTCACACTGGGGCTAAAAAAGAAAATGTATATTGCCTGATTCCAGGTATCATTTCAGATTTTCTGAGGCAGTCACATTTTCTGCCATTTACTGTCCAAAGCAGAACTCCTTTCAGATTTCCAAGGCATTTTGATAAACGGAACTAAAAATACAAATTCTTGCAATCCATCTGGGCTCGTATGTCCTAAGAGCAATGGCTTCAGCATGAATTCAATTATATTCAAATATGTTCTATATTTAAATATGCTGACAAAATCTACAAAATTTGATCAATGAAATCAAACATAACAGTACAAAAAAAAAAAGCACTGGAATTTTTTAATGGGAAATTTCTTCTTGCTAATTGCACAGTTCAGTACACCATCATAGTGAATGTAACCATGTGTTTTCCAGTTTTGTTTGATACTGTATTAAGAGCTTCCTGTGATTCTTCCTGAGCCTTAAAGTGTCTGGCATTTTCCTTCAAGCTTAAACATATAAGCTGTGCAATTTTACTAGATATCAGCTTCCTTTCAATATTACTATTTAACCTTTTTTTCATTGTCTTTAAAGTAGTTTCTGGATCTCATGTATGAAGCACATGTATGGTATTCTCAAGTAGAAATACCAAAACCTCAAAACCAGAGAGAAAATAATGAAGAACCCAATATGTACACATTTAAAAAACATTATAATTCTTAGTTTAATAATTCTGGTGTCTGTTTTGAATAGCTTCTGCATATTTTATGTCGGCAGCTCTCACTGCTAGGACCACTGAATTTTCCTATGAAATATGTCTTAATAGTTTCATACATTTTGATAATGTGAGTTTAAGCTGAACTTAACCCCACCCTGATTCAATTCCCAGACATTTATACCTTTACTAAAGTTGATTCATTCTACACTGAACACCAGGCTTTGGGCAGACCTTTAGAGCCCTGCAAGAGTCAGAAGAGAAACAACTCCAATTGCATAGATGAGGAATTAAGTTTGGATATACCACAAATTGCTCAACTGGGATGCACAATGAGGGTTGCCATTCAACCTGCCTTTTAAAAAGGATTCCCTATTCCTTTAAACATTTTTTTTCTGTATCCTTCTAAACACAAGCAACCAAAGTGTAATACTGGTTTGATTCTTGGGAGGTTTAAAGCTGCATATGGATATAAGAAACACTGAAGTGCTGTGAGTGCCTACACCAGTATCACAGGTGCCTATATAGGTTCAGAACATCCACTTTAATGAAAACAGTGCAGCTCATCAGCTCCCCTTCCAGACATCCTGACACCTCACATCCCAGCTTCATGGCAACCTGCTCCATATACATACTAAGACCAACCACAAATATTATTTCAGCAAATCCCCGTAGCTCCCACTTCTGATCTTTATTTGAGCTTTGAAGAAGACAGGATAAACCTAACCCATGCAAGAAGGAAGCAGTCTTCAGAGCATATGTTTCTCTAATGTTCTGCTCCAGTCCAAGGAGCAGCTCTCAAACTATTGCTCTCCCTGATGGCTCTGGGAGAAGCATTTTATCTTTGAATGAAAGTGCAACAGAGAGCCCACAAGATATATAACACACAGCCAATGTATTTATGAGGCCTACATGACTTTCTCATAGAAGTGAAATTATATTTTAGCTTATAATTAAATTGCCCATCACCTTCCAAGGCAAAACTCTATTCTCAAGATGCTCATCATAAAGTCCTATATCTACAATGACTTTCCACAGGCATTAAACAAAAGTTTAGTTTCATTTAATGACCTATAAATTTTGGCTTGCTACTTTGCTATTATCAGATTGGGGGACACACACAGGGAAATAACCCTCTGAAATGACTTTTCAGGGAGTAGATATTTACAATGAGAAGACTTTCAAGAAACCAAAAGATTGTCTTTAGATGCATTATTCTGAATTGCGCAGATACAACATTTATAAGGCAACTTTCACCATACTATAAATATAAGAACATAGCATAGTAGGGAGGAACACGCTCCTTCCAAATATCTATTTATTTTAAAGTCAGCGTTATAACATTTGTTAAGTGAACTCAGGGAGACTGAATACCCATGTTATTTAGCTGGAGCAGTTTTTAAAAGATGAAAGGAACATTCTCCAGGATGCCTCACAGGACGCAATTCCTTTAACAAATGGCATGTCTGGCTTTAATAAGTGCACACATTTCTTTATAAACTGCAGAAACAGTCAAAAAGGTTTTCTTTGGAGTCAAACATATTGGAAATAGGGTGAAAGAAAAAACAGAACCTTTAAAAGATAACACGGTATATTAATAGGAAATCTTTCATAATAGATAGGCATATTTTTAGATTAACCAAGCTGCAATTTTAAAAACTAATGTTAGAGACAGTAAATACACTCTAAGCCAGACTGTATTCTATTATTGTGACACTTTGAGCATGCTGATACGTTGCTGGTCAATGTTATTTACTATCATTATGTACACACCTGCTGGACAGCCACATCCAACACAGCATTAGTGCTCTCATCATAGCTCAGTCTTGCAGCTCATCAATTGCCCAGATGAGACTGGCAAGACGGGCAGGCACGGGACACAATGCAGAAATGAGCCCTTGCATCCTTCATCTTCTGAAATGGGTGCATGCAGCCATCAGAAGGTACCTGGGTGAGAAAACATCTCCCCAGCTCCCAGCATCACAGGGGGGCTGAAATGGTGCTAATTACACACAATAACTGGTGCTCAGGCTGCCAGCTAATGACAAATGAAGGGTACCCCAATTCATGGATAGGCGAAGCTGAGAGCAAAAACAGATAAGGAATTGCATTACTGCTATGCTGTAGAACCATTATTTTAAGGCTAGGAGAAATCATAATTCTTGTTTGCTGTCAAGCAAAGCCTAAGGACTCTGTGTTGCCTGTACACTGAGTAAAAAAATTATCCTGACTAGTGGATAGCTGAGTAAACATTTGAATTACCTGCTGGAAGTCATTCTTCACACATCAAGATACATTAAAAAAATGAAATCCACTTATCTGTTAATTTAAACTATGAGCACTTATAGAACTGCTGAATACACATCACTTCGTTTTAGTAAAATTGTCTGACAATTAACAATGTTTAGTACCAATGAAATTCATATTTCATTATCCAAAAGCAGTATTTTATTTGGTTGTTTGGTTGAGGATTTTTTCTCTTTTTGAAACTGAGAAGAGCTCTGAAACTTTCATAGCACTCCCCTTTTGAAAAATGTATAAATATCTTGGTTACCTCTCCCTAGCTACCAGGATCCCAAGGGGCTTAAACACACCACTGATTGTACAACATTTGCCCATGCTAAGATCTCCTAATATAATAAATGTTTGGGGTGCTTTCTTTGTTTACATCAAGTCTCTTTTAAGTCCAGCTGCAGTGAGCTGAGAAAGTAAAAGAGAAAAGCCCGGGCTCAGGCATACGTCCTTCAATCCTTGGAAAAAGCAAACATTCAGTTTTTCTCATAATTCAGAAAATTAAAGCTGAAATATTTAGAAGCAGTTTTGATGTTGCTGAATGTATTCCTTAGAAAATCACTATAGACTAAAAAGGTATTTGTCTCAATTTCTGTAGGAATAATTTTGTGGAAATCTAAGAGATCTTATGCAGTATTTTTACCACATTCAACACAAGTGTTATCAGACATTTATTCATTTTTTTCCATAGAAAGCATTAGTAATGTTGTCTGCCTGTATATCAGCTTCCATTTAAAAGTTCCAGAATTCTTTACATAGGCTTTAAGTACTTTTAACCATATATCAACATGGTGAAAAGAAGGTACAGATTTTGCCACCGATTCTGACTCAGTCAGAGTTCAGCTGCTGAAGACTTTCCTAAAACACACCTCACCCCCTCCCTTTACAGTGCCTTTCACTTACCACCCAAACCTTGCTATTGCTGAAGTCCTGTTCTGTCTAAAGGCACCCTGGTACCCTGGTACATGGCTAAGGTGAGGGAGTCCTCACAGCTCCATCCACACCAGGCTGTGCCTGTATTTTCACATACTGAATTTTTCAATGTGTGCTTTTGACCAGGGATTCTCAGACCTTGCTATGAGTAGATGGCAATTCCACACTGACACTGTCTTCAGGTCAGCCCCTTCTACCATCATCACATACCTTCATGGCATCTATAGCAAACACATGCATGGAAGGTGATGTAAACTGTAAGTGGATCTGTGCTTATTTTTAATGTCCTTTAAGCAAGCATACAGATGAAAATGAGAAATGAACTTGCTCAAAACCTTTTTAGAGGGTTAAGAAACTCTTCAAATAGTCCTGTCACAATCTACGGATCTTTCATCTCATATATTAGCTTCTTTAATGATGCAAGAATATCTAGTCCCATCAGCTGGTTGCATTTCCTTACTGCTCTGAGATATGATGTGCCTTCTGAACAGATAAGGGCACTTGGGCAAACTTCCTCTCGTATCTCTCCAGAACAGTCTGAGAAACTACTGAACACATAAGCTCATCGGCCACACATGCTATCAGCACCATTTTAAAATGATCAGTAAATGTTGGGTTTGGCTTTCAAATATGCAGCATGACAAGGCTTCTGCTTGAAAGATGACATTTTATCAGAATTATTATATGTAATAAATATATAGATTATATAGGACATAAAGATATGAGCTGCTACATGCCATGGAGTGGCACAGAAGAACTCCAACTCTTATAGATATAGCTTAAGGGAACATATTGACAAGCATTACACAACTTCTTGAGGAAGATAAAAGACCAACTGGTGTTAGGATTGCATATTTAAACACACAGTAATCAAGAGCAAAAATTAAGGCTGCGCCTGCCATGTACTACCAGTATTTTCACAAAGGACTTGGAAAAATCTTCACCCTGTCATCTGCAGTATGACTTGTGTTTATGAACAGAAAAGAGACTAAAGAAATCCAAATTGGTGCTTCTAGTTGTAACATACCATGTGAAATTTAACTCCTGTGTTGCTACTGAGAGCAAAATACAGAAGTCATTATTAAACTACTACTGCAGTGATCCTCATGGGCCAGCTGTGATGGAGTGATGTTCTGTACCATGCATCAGGGAAGTAGCCTGGAACTTCCCACATTTTTCTCTCTGAAGGTTTGGGCTTTGCACTGGTAGAAACTTCCCTCTTTTCACAAAGGATGATTTTCTGCATTTTCAGTGATTATTTGACTAAAAAAATGCAGCCCATTCTGACTTCTTGAAAAATTATAGTTTTCATGCAAGGCTGAACAGGAATTACTGAATAAAGAAGATGACTACAGACCACCATTTTATCTGTGGATGCATAGTAAGATTTAGCACAAGTAAAAGGAGAGATCAAGGCTATTGCCACTGTGCCCCAATCCTTGAAACAGGAGGATATTACTGAATAAAGCTCCTAGATGATTTCAGGGAGTAGCTCCCTAACATACTGAATGAGAGAGCAGCCCCTAATACTCTCAGAACAAGCAGCAAGATCAGCATTATGTTCAAGGAGGTTGTGTCAGTAAGGCACACAAGGGGATTTTGTGTATCTAGGAATACCACTAAAATCTTTAATTTACACTGCGTTAAAATAACTTGCCAGTCAAACAGGAAGGAACTGTGTTGTCCTCTACGAACTATACAGCTAACTAGCAGCAGCTGCCCTGATGCCAAGTATGACTATTCCCTAGTTTTGCCAGTTTTGAAGAGAGGCATGGCAGTGGGTTATTTACAATCACTCTCCAGAACTGTGTCAGAATTTTCTAGCAAAGACTAGTTTACTTGTAAGAGTGTGGAAAACAAGCCAAAGATATTTAGGTAAGTTAAACTTCTCTTTGCTATGCTTTTAATTATATTAGGACATAGCAGCATTTGAACAGAGATATCATTCATGGAGAAATACCTGTATGACTGATAAGCCTCTGAACTCCTCTAAAAATACAAAACTAGCTTACTTAGCACCAGTATTGTTTGCACTTCTATTTACATGCAGTGATACAATATCAGACTGATGGTATTATAAACCCAAACAACACACTCCAAAGAGAATAAGGTTCATTTAAATACATTTCCTCAGGCAATGAGAAAACATTATTTTATATTTCAGGTGAAAAAAAAAGTTACTGTTTTAACTTTACATCATGAAAACCTGTTAATAGAATTTCATGATTAAGTATGCAACCATTCTGCAAACTTCCAAGAAGAAAATAGTGACCTTTCTGTATTTATCTTTTAGATCAAAAGCTCGAGATTATAAAGAAAACAACATTTTCAACATCTAAGATTCTGTTCCAGAGCTATTTCAGTGCCCTCCATTTACCTGTTACTTCAATCGTGTCATAAGGGGGACCAACATAGCAGAAGCTTTCCAAGGCAGCATAAAAAGGAAGAGTGCAAACTCACTTTACCCTGTGAACCTTTGACTTTGTGGGTATTATACTCAACTCAAGAACGAAGCTGAGCTGTGTCTTATAACTCATGTAGCTTGCACATAAGATAATAAGCCTCTTAGCTTGGGATAATCTGCATTCAGTGGATATACAAAATCAATTCTGTTTATACATCACAAGTGCTCAGGAAAATGGTTTCCTCTCTGCTTTATTAAGCAGTGCATGGAGCATCCACTTGCTTTGTCAGCTATGTATTTTACGGCTATGTATTTTGTACTTAGTCATCTGCAAGTCAGTTCTAGTTACACTGTTTTTCTTCTTAAAACCATCTCCTGACCAGCTAACTCCAATCTGATACTTACATTGCTCTTACTATTACTACTGTGCCCCCCAGAAACTTTCATGGGAACTGCATGTGTTTACCTCATCTGTGGGTGGATGACTTGTGTAGGGGTACACTCTGCATCATGCATAAGTGTTACACTGGGAAATAAAGAACGTTTTTGGTGCCATGATGATCTATTTTAACCATCATACAAGGCATTATAATCTAAACAATTTTCTTGATCCTGAAGGGCTTCTGAGGTTTTGCAGATATATCTTTTCATGTGAGTAGTCTGATTTGCTCAAAAGCTGCAGTCTTCCCCATATCAAACCTCTTGTCCAACCATGGACAATGCAAAACACTGCAGAACTCAAGGCGTGAGCTACAGAGCTCTGCGAAGGAAGAGTTCAGTGAGTGTCAATGAGGTCACACTGGCATTCAAAGTGATACCTCAGCTATTCAAGCTTGAAGAGAAGGAAGTGTAATTACTTGAACTGTGATCAAAGGGCAGTATAAAAGGTAAATCAGCAGCACAGAGATAAACTCAATCACATAAGTGTGTACACTATAACAATGGGTAATACAGGAAGATGGTAGATGAGACTCAGTTAATTACAAACGGTGTGCACATGATCAGTACAAAAAGTAAATGGCAGAGTTAGAGGTGTAGGCTGGAAAATATCTAAGTGTAACATGGGAGTTTATGTGGCTAGCGCATGAGCCAAATGCATGATTTTAACACTGCCTAGAACAGCCAGCATGTGGATGAGGTCATATACCATGCCCTCATGGCTTCATCGAGAAATCTGTGCCACTAAATAATAACTGATAGAGCAGCACAGGGCTTGTTGTGTTGGAAACATCTTTAGGAGAGATAGACTTTGGTTGCAAACTGCTGGATTAATTTTAACCCCTTTAGGTGCTGTTTGATCACCCACACCAGTGCAACGCTTGGTATTTATCCTCTGACCTAATGAAATTGAGATTTGAAAGAGAGACAGGTCCTAATTACTGGACACAGGCAACCATATGTAATGGGACAGAGGGAGCATCTCGAGCCAGGCAGAACATAATATCCAAAAGGGAAATCTGCAGTGTCAAAAGGAGGCAATGCATGTTTCATGTCCTAAGTGCCAGCTCAGGATCTGTAGCGTTATGGCCAAGATGCAGCCAGGCAGGATAGCTCTTTCTGAAGCTTGCATGTTAGCCAGGCAGTGCCTGCACCTCACACAGCAAGGGCTGCAAGTACCTGTTCTCTGCCTAAACTCACTTTCCTGTGTCTTCCAACAAAAGGTGCAAAAAAGTTTGACATTAAACAACTGAACTAAATCTATCGCACTTCTTGATACTTCAGATGAATCTGAATTTTGGAAGTCAAAAGGCTGAGGATATCTTTCTCCAAGGTTTTCACTGCCCAGGAAGATCCTCATATGTCCACACTGCAGCAAAGACATTGTCCTATTCACAAACTCAAAGTATCAGGTTCAAGATAGATGCTATATAAACCAGGACAGAAGCACAGCCTATGTCAGCAGGAGATGGCTATCATAAAACACATGTTTCCCACTAATAGTACAACTTTGCCTGTTCTTAGATATCTCTGTATTAATACCCTGTGCATTCCAGATGTTTTGATTTTTCATGTATTTGCAGCTTTACCTTTTTTTCTTTTTCCTTTTTTTTTTTTTTAAGCAGCATTAATAACTGCTCCATTTTTTTTTTTTCAGAGAGAGAAAATAATGTGAAATCATGACTGCTCCCTAACTCTTCCCCTTTGCTTGAAATGAGCACCAGGCCTGGGTGACTTCCTTATTGCATAAATGCAGTAGTAGTCAGAGGAAAAGCAAAGAAAAGATGGATCCATTACTCAATGGGAAAAGACAGTTTTTAACAAATGGCATGGGGGAAGCAGAATTTTGAATGCCTTTCTCATATCAGACAGACTTCACAAATAGGATCAGCTGTGACCATGCATCTTTTGTAATTAATAACAGCAACAAAATCTAAATAGAGAAGGAAAGAAATGAGACAAGGTGCTGGATCTCATGAATCTTTTCCTAAGGCACTCCAAGAACTAACTGATGAAAATATCTGTGTTCTTAATATTTATCTGAATTCACTCATAATGGGTGAAATATCAGAAGATTTGAAAAGGGCCAATGTTGTGTCTGCCCTTAAAATACACGAAGGGATTTAGGAATTAAGATCAGCTAGGATGATCATCTTTCAAGGGCAGGGAGAAACCCTCTAAATGCCTAGAAGACTTAAAAGATGATTACCAGCAAAAATGACTCTAGGAGTTAATCAGCAGCTTAAAACATTACCATGCCATGGTGCAAAACAATGTGCTTTCACTAGGATTTACAAATATTTGTCTGCAATAAATGTAATATAAACCTTTCACTGCAGTCAGTGCTGGAATACCATCTGAAAATCCTGTTTCAGAGGAGACATGAGCTAACCTGAGAGACTCCAGAGGGTACCAAGAGTGGACTCTTCCCCAGCTCAGTGTACTGATGCTTCCATCAGCATCACTGTTTGTGTATGGATATCAAAGCCTGTTTTCACTGAGACTTCTGAGTCCACTAAGATGCCTCAGAATCCAAATTCTGGGAAAGATCATACAAAGAAAACTGTTTCATACAATGCTTTGACTGAAAGACAATTTGCATCTCCCAGAGAAGCTGAGCTGAAAAGTTCTGGCCCTGTCTGATACCAGTTTCTAACAGACATCCACTTCTGTGGAGCTGCTTGGGTAATCCCACTACACCATAAGCACCCTAAACCAAAGACTCTTTTCAAAACCATGCAATAGGGCTTCAAATAATGATGGAAATTTGGATTAAATAAAGTTCTTTTGGTCTCATCACTTAACCAGTGGGCAAGAGTAACAACAGAAGATAGGAGCTGACTTTCAGACTAGAATACTACAGTCCATCTACCAGAAAAGAAAAAATACACAAGTATATCAGATACAAGGGATAATAAATACATGGCCATTGCTATTTCTTTTACCAAATGTGCATGATGTTCTTTCCACTTCCATGCAATAATGTCTCAACTGTAGAACAATTCCTGTATTGTTATCATACAAATAAACTTAGTAAAATTGAATTTACAAAGTATCATTTTACTCTACTAGAATATCCACAACATTAAATAAAGGCATAAATCTGAAAGATTCAACTCCAAACTCTAGCTCTTCTTTTGATAACAGGACACTCAGAAGTTACACACGTCATATTTACAGGGTCAGTTTTGGATAGAAAAGAATTGTTTTGCAGAAACAACTGGACTTGATGGGGTTGTTACAGTAGGACTAATATTTCTGAGCCTTCTCATCCAAATTTTGCAAATTTAGTCCAGATTTACACGGTACTGTTTGACTGGCATCTGCTGAAGCCTCTAATACCAAAATACTATGGTTCCAATTCAGACGAGGCACTTAGGTATTGCACTATACTGTCAAACCACTGTAATTTTGCATATACATAAAAAGTTATATATGCTATATGAAATATATTCTTACATTCTACATATGGCAAAGTGATATTGGTAAGTTACGTTATAGAACAAGGATTTATTAATGAGGAATATTTAAGTGCCAGATTTCATTTTCTTAGTTTATTCTGAACTTCAAAACCTCTGACTGATTTCACGGAGACATAATATAAAGAAAAAAATCAGTCTTCAAAAAAATTATACCTAATTTCCCCCAGTATAGTGGCCTTTCCAAAATCCCCTCATCTAGATGATTTAAGCTTTTATTGAGTTGGGGAGGGGGAACTGGTGGAGTTTTTTCCCCATCCTTATTATTAGACCTTATAGTATAAGAAATGGAAGAGACTGAGCTTCCCAAGGCAATGCATAGTTCTTTCTTTCCAATCCTGCCAGGTCCCAAAGGAAGAGACTTCAAAGTGTGTATACTTTTGCAATTGAAAAATAGTTCTGCAAGCAGTGCAACTACTGTAACTTGGTTTCCAATACATCTTTTTTTTCCTGTGATTGACTGCTGACTTTGTAAACTGAATTATACTTTGGGTGCAGCATGCATTCAGGGTTAAAAAGCTCCCATCAGAATTCACGCAATCTCTTCCACACTTTGAATTTGCCTCTCTGGTGAATTGTCTGAGCTGTGAACTACAACCTGAGCTTGTCCCTGGGGTATGGCTTTCATGAGGTCTTACCCATACGTGAACCCTCTGATGTTTAAGAAGAGTTGAGCACACACTGCAGCTTTTCACTGAATATGATATTAATCAGGTCTTCCTTCTCCATCCAGCCAGCAATTTTCCACAAAATTATGGAAAAATATAGGCATGTACCGTTTGACAGGTACAGAACAGAGTATCCTATACAGCATACAATGCATACCGTATATCATAGAAATGCAGTATTTTTGAGACGCTTACCTCTCCATCATAATTGCACAAATTCAGATAATGGGTAAAAAGGTTACAGATGAAAGACAGCCTGCCAGGGTGTTTTGACATGACCAATTTTTGCAGGAAATCATGCTTAGAAAAAGCTAATGTATACTTCATGCTTGGGTCTGAGTCATGATCTCACAGCAAATAAGAACAGGAGCTGGCCTATCATTCCTTACCTAAACAAATGTCCAGACATTCAGTTTTCAATAACCATAACTCCAGTTTATATACTGCATAATCTTAATTAGAAGGAAGCATGTTCGGTTACCCTATTCATCCTCCAGGTGAAGTCATACATCAACTGGTACAGGAATAAACGCACACAGGCAATGAAAGAATGTCTATTGTCTCATTCCTGTTTCCACACTGCAACTATAAATTCCAAGTTATTTTGATAATGTTCTTTTCCATCTTGAAAAGTTTTTATATAAGTCTCTTTTGTATTTTGATGTCTAATGGCCCATGTTATTTCTTCATTTCTAATACTAATATACTAAAATGAAAACATACATTCCTTATTGATTTGCAAAGTTATGTCTCAAGCTTAAAATTTTGAAGAGTTAACCATGTTAGGATGAACAGATTTGTTACCAACCCTAGTTTCATTGTAGTTTTTCAGGCTATTCCACAAGACAGCAAAAATTTTTTTTTTTTTTTTTGAGGTCACAGTAAAAACTCTGCATTTTAAAAGCAAAATCAATAAAAATATATAATGGCAGTAAAGAAGACAATTAGCCTTAAATTTGTGAGATAATGAACACTTACATATACAAGTACTTGAAAGATCCATGATCTCTGTCTTGATGAATATTAAATAGTTTCAGAGGAAACAAAAATACTGTAGGCTAAATACAAATATTCTTTGCTTTGCTATTCTTTTAATAATGGACTTCCTTGGAAGACTAACCAGTAATCTTACATGTGTTCTGTATTTGTAGGTATATCTCTGTCAGGAAATGCTGTGAAATTGAAGTTCCTGACAGATGAAGTTCTTGGCCTTAAACATTCCATAGCTATTACTTGAATGCCAAAAAGAATAGTTTCCAAACTTTGCCCATGATTCAACAGCTCTTTATTTAAAAACCATAACAAGCATGGAGATAATACACTGATGGATTATAGTCATTGTTAAGCTGGAATTTGTCATAAAAATAAAATGGGGGAAATATAATTAATTCTACTTTCTGTGGTGCTTTTATTGCTTGTTTTGCATGAAGAAGCCATAGATATGAATCCCACTATATCCCTAAAGTACTTTGGCCCCTATCTAATAATGAGGGATGGGAGAAACAGGTTTTGTCTAGTTTTGGATCCAACTGAACATGAGACGAAGAATTTTAGTACAAAGGTATTGGCCTTGCATTCCAATTACCATAGCCTGCAAAGTAAAGTGCAGAGGAGAAACCAGGGAGTAAAATCTAACGGAAAAAAACAGAGTGAAAAATAAAACAAAGTGAAACGATGTGAAGCCAAATAAAGCAAATATCAAAACTCAATAAAATGGGACAGAGAAAAGAAATTGAAAAGGCAGTCATTAGTATATTCTCTGCTTTTCTTGGAGGAAAGTATGGGTGACAGAAATTCATAAAGTTCTTCTATCAGTAACACATCCCAGAGGTAAAAAAATCATATTTTAAGTGATTCAGTCTTGAAAGAGAGAATGAAAACTGAAAAGTTTACCTATCTCCATTTTTTTCAAACCATCAAATCCAGAAATGATGTTGACTTTGCAAAGATAGCCACTTTCCAGATGGGAAATGCCAAAACTCAGACCGTCTCACCCCACGTGCACATGCACCGAGTCTTTCCCTACCTGCACATCCCCCATCCTTGATGAAGGTCATTCCCTTGTTCTCTACACAAAATGAAGAGGGCTCATTTCACACACATGGAGCCAAACGCTTCATCTTAACTATTCTGGATGTGGACATAGGGTTTACATACCACATGCATGTCAGGCCTTGGTCTGAAGACCAAGCAACAAATTTTGCAGCCTGTGCCTCAGTAGTCCTCATTACTGTATTGAAGTAGGTAAATATTTGTGAAATGCCATTCTCACAACAGTCCCTATAAACTCAGAATCTTATTCTACCCCTTCTACCCTTTTTAGCAAAATGAGAAGCTAGCATCCAGAGAAATAATGGTCATTAAATTCAGGTGAAGGATAACAGTTAAATACAAGATGACCTTCTTGAGTCCTTTATATTATAGAGTACTTCATGCAATAAAACCGCAGCTGACATTGATTGCAGTTACTCTTCTGTGTGTACAGCACTGCAAATCAGAACCCATTGTCTCAGACTTGCGCATCCAAAAACTAAACCAAAAAGCACATCCACACAGCCAGTACTCCCCTGCGAAAGTTCATAGAATCATAGAATGTCAAATACCTGTGGCAGAGAGAAATCCACTCCAGCCTTTAATGGCTTTACCTATAAATACTAGTTTTCTCTCTGCCACAAGCTGCCCCCCTGCTCATACAATCCAACTTATCAGTTAAGCAGAACTCATCCATGCGCAACGCAGGCCAGGAATCCTGTAGAAAAAAAAACAACCCAACACAGAATAGTAATTAAAATGAGTCATCATGCTTTATAGTCCCATTAAAACTGTAACTGCAATTTTGGATTCCCTATCTGTTAAGCACTGAGCTTTGCTGGATTACTGTCTGTTGACATCATTCATGCATGTAATATCTTTGGTTTTAATTTAAAATAATTTGAAAGAAACCAGAATTGCCATCATGTTGTTCATGAAGACATGTAAAGCTCACTAATAGGAGCTAGTCCAGCAGTCATAGGTTGATCTCTTGTGCACAGAGCAGGATTTTAACACAGACCCACAGGGCTATGGGGTTTCAATGATATTGCATGACAACAGATGAAGGTTGGTCAAACAGATCTCCCCTTCCACATCAAGCTGTTCAGGACCCTGCTTCCCACCTGACAGAGCCTCATGCTCCCACTTCCCCATCCAAGCCCCTCTAACCCACTTGCTCCTAAAATCCATTCCTCCTTTGCCATTTTTAGGTCCTCCAGTCCCCAGGCCTCTTCCATGGGAGCTCTCAGCCTCCCTTCACTATGCTCCCTGTTTCAGCCATCACATTCAGCTGGTACCTGCCCTCTGGCACCTCTCCCCCTTTCCCTCTTTTCCTTTTTAAGACCATGAGCATCTTCAGCTGCAGCTCGCATTTAACCTCAGCCCCTGGGCACTGCCCTGCAGCTCCTGTACGCTTCACTCCTTCTTTTGCCTTCTGCCATATCTGCTGCCCTTTCACCATCCAACTCTTCAACTGCTCCTCAGAAAGCATCTTCCAAATCATTTTGGCCAGCACTTGGACTCCACTGGGGGCCATCCATCTGGTCCCATTTTCAGAGAAAAGCCACACATTCTGCATTTCCATCACCCTTACACATCCCTTCAAAAATACTATCATTTGGTCTTCAACATGCCTTGCGAAAACAACTCACAGTAACATCCTGCCTAAGGTACACAAATCATCCCAATGCAGAAAGCCAGCACATAACAGGTATTAATTCATGCTCCAGAAAACAGGAAGTGTAATGCTATAAATACTAAAAGCACATGCCAGGTTGCAGCTCTACTGACAGCCACTAGGTTTTTCTTTTAGAGAGATCTCACCTAAACCACTACGTGGTGAGTGCAACCCTTGCTTTTAGTTGCAAAGCACTGTATAGCCCAGAAACATTTAAATAAAACGAGTAAAAGCAGGCCCTGGTGAGATGTATAAAGCATCACATCCCTTAAAAGGACACACTTGCTATTCTGTAAATCCCACATAACTTCTTTTTCTCAAGGCACCAAATAAATGAAAGAACACAGAGTATGAACTACTGCTTAAAACCCCTTAACTTGGTGGAAAAAAAACCCAGTTACAAGGCTTTCTGTGAACGTTTTCAAATGTTAAGAACTTGGCTGGGAAACATCATTTACTATGGCATCAATAAATACTTGGTTACCAGAGCAGAAAAACTGTAAATCCGTTTTTTTGGGGGTGGTGAGAATAAAGGTTTTAATTTCTTATGTATTTCACAAGACCAAAAATGAGTTTCCACATTACGTCCCTAAATACATTCAGTGAGTGAGCTGAGAAGTTTGAGCCCTCCCACATCCAGTTCTTCTATTTGCTCTCTTCTGCCTTTAATAAAGTGCTTCAGACCCAGTTTCCTTTGTAGAAACAAACAGATCATCCATCTCCCTGAGTAAGATTAGGTGTCATCACTTCTCCCTTCTTTGTGAAATAATAAAAGTCATACTGCAGGGAAAAAAAAATTCTTTTAAACCTTATTCAGCCAGGAATAAAAACTGTGACCTTGGATGCCATGTGTGTGAAATGAAAATACACAGTTTCAAGTTACAAAGATCTACAATTTACACTTCTTTTTCCTATGGATTTAGGACAGAGGGGTAGCAATTTCTATCTGAGATTGAAAGGATTCTGCTTCTCATTCACATTTAAATATAAAACCTATTAAATGTTCAATTAGAATACTACTACTTTTTTTTCCAAATAGAATAGCAACTTACCCTCATTTTTCACCATGCAGATCAAATGGCTACTTTTAAATGCAGTTGTAAGTACTGTAACAAAAACTAAGTTAAAAAGAGGCAATGGTAATGTTCCTGCAGCCCATTGCTCAACAGATCAGTGAAAGTAGATCATAATCTTATATTATCCTCCACATTTGTTTGCATTCTGAAAGCTTATAAGCCTTTCCAAATACACTTGGTCTGTTTAGTTTTTATACAAGAAATCAACTCACAGCTGCCTTTTAAGGACCCATGAACAGGAGTTTTACTTGCAAGGTTGAATGAGATTCTGTGCCTGCACTGATACCTATTTTCTCACGTTATTTAATCTTTCTCATTCTTGCTAATAATTTCAAATTATCATTTCAAATAAAGCTTCTCTATACAGGGTCACATATAGACTGTAAAAGATTGTGATTTACCACTTTGACAGCTCAACATTTTTAGCTTGTATATAGCAATCAGCCACAAATGAACAACAAAAATGTTTTGAGTCTTTCTATTTTCAAAACAAATGCTCTATGTACTGGAATCTGTCATCTAGAAACAATACACACACACATATACACACATACATACACACCCCCTACTCTACAACAATTGATGTTTGGGGTTTATTAAAAAGACAGTTATTGCAAATGCATTTGATTATTCCTTTTGCAGCATGAAATAACTGGTTACCTTTCAGGAAAGGAGCCCTCCGTGGCACAAGCCCTTCTGTGATTTCCACCTGCTCTTGCTGACGCTGTTTAACCAGGTTTCCTTCGCTGCCAGCTCTCAAAATCTTTTCACCTAGCCTAATTTTTCGTGATCGGCTGTTAAAATCTTCTTTCCTAGACAAAGGCGATTTAGGAGCTGTATTAGCTGACAGAGGTCGAGCCAAGCGAGAGGGTTTGGACATTCTGCCTATGCAGGAATGTACCTGCTCCAAAAGCAATGTCTAAAAAAATCCTTCCCAGCTCACTTTCCAGCACAGAGGCTGGGGAGTTTGTGTGTGCAGCGCAGCTGTATGTGAAGTGCTGTGCTGCCAGTCCGATCAGTTTTAAACACCAGGCGTTGGGTGGTCACGCAGACAGTTTCCTGGACCTGTAGAACGTAAGTAAATGTGTGCTGGGATAAAACAGATGACTCTGCTCTGGTGCTGAGCCCCAGCTGTGTTGTGGGGGGCAGATGCTCACCCAGCGACTGTGTCAAGCTCCTGGCATGCACTGACAAGGCACCCAGCAGCACTGGAACAGAAGGGGAATGCCCCACCTACGCAGGTACAACATGAAAAACCACCCAGGAGGGGTTTTCTCCACATGTGGGACCTTCCCGCGTTCCTCTCCCAACCCACTCTCTCTCACACAAACACCTTCTTGTTTTAGCAAATTTCTTCACTGTCCACCAAACCTGCACCACTTCGGCACTATACAGTAAATGCCAGATGTCAAGAATACATTCATCTTTCAGTTAAGCATGGTGCGAGCTCAAATGGAATTAAATGATGCATATTCTCCTACCATTGTATTTTCCAATTCACCAAAATAAATGACAGCTTGACAGTGAATATCATCTCTTTTTTGAAAAATGGCCCAAATCCTTTATTATTAACTTGCATTGCTTAGGAAATGACACTGCAAAGAACATTGCCCATTACACTTTCCTCATGTGCTGGCACATATACACCTAAAAAAAACCTGGCTTCTTACCCACTGCAGATAAGCATATTCTTTACTGACTTTCCAAAGAAAAAATTCCTGACCTCAGGCCACATTATTTCAAACCTCTGTTCCTGGGTGCTTTTCTTTGAAAATGCTTAGGCAAAGGCTGCGAACTTTCCCTGGCAACTTTGCACTTGTGAGTGCTGCCAAGACGCAGAGTATTTGGTCACATGAAAAGAAAATTCCATTCACCATAATTTTGCAAACAACTCTTAAGGAAAAAATAAACATGGTGTAAACCAGGGAAAACATCACAGCTAGTTACAGGAAAATCTTTGTGCTGAATTTTAAAATGTATTCCTCAATATCCCAGGCAACCACTATGCTATATCAATAACAGAATATGAATAACCATTTTATTTCAAAGCTAGAACAAACATAAGCAAATCAATATTACCAGAGCTAAAGTACTAATGGTTATTTAGGAGAAATGCTTAACAAGCAAAAAGACAGGAAAACACGTCTAAATTATTACAGACATCGTTCATTTTCTGAAATGGCAATTGTGCAATGCAGTAAGGTATTTTTGCATGCTATTTCCATATTTTTTTTCAAGAGTCCCATTAAAGAGGTAATTGTTTATGCTTCCTCGATAAAGCATATTGCCTATTACTTTGTTGCCCCACCGAGAATGGAACAGATTAAGTGAAGTACAGCAAGCTTTGCCATGATAGTGATAATATTGTGCATATCATTTTATCAACACAGCAGGAGCTCTGAGTGAGAAGCCTTCAGCTCTCAAGGAGGGACTTCGATGGACAGGAGAGTAACCCTGGGCTGATTAGCAGTGCTCAGGTACAGCAGGTCATGCAGAAGATAGAGAATAGAAACAGGAATGAAACAAGAAGACGAATGGAGAGTTAACCACGTAACTGGAGTGAGGAATGACTGAAGAAGGAAGAAAGAAAGTGAAAGCCAATAGGCATGTGACAGCTCAGTTGTACTGAGCCTAAGTAGTATACTGTCATTCCCTCTAAAGATCTCAACTGTTTTGCAAACTATTAATTTGAAGACCTTCCACTATGATTTATTTAGCAAACACAAATACTCTGTACTTAAGAAGAGTTTTTAAGAAGAGATAATAATGCCTCTGATGCTACAGAGATATATGCTAATTTTTCCAAACGCAGGACAATTGTGATATAAAACTCAGCTCTGACTGACCAATATACATAATGGTGTTTTGGTTTCAACTCAGTACTGATAAGAAGAAACCCTACTGAGTTTACTGCACATTGCACTTCACCCAAACTGAGCACCCTTAGCACAGGGTGCTCTTGGAAAGAGCAGCCCAAGCTGTGAAGCAGGAATCTAACCAGGCAGTCACATTACCCATAAACTTAAATAATTTAATTTCTAAGCAAAGCGAGGACATAATGGATTCAAGTTTTTCCTAAGGCTCTCTCTTATAGCAACACAGCAACAAGAGGTGGGAAAAAGAGAGACATTATCCATCTGCTTCTGACAAGAAAGGTGTGGGCCCTAAGCCTTGTCTCTTTGGATAACAATGCGATACTTCTGTACTGTGAGGCCACAGCAACATCCTGATCAACATTCATTTTTGACAAGAAAGAAGCTCTTTATCGTGCAACAGAGACACAGCCATGCAAACATGGGGTGAGTCAAACATGTTCCTCAGACATGGGAAATTCCCAGAATACTCCAAAGATGACCACTTTCAATAGTATCTTGGCGCCTGGATAGCAACCAGGTACCTAAAGGCATCATGTCATGTGAGGAGAGGCTGAGAGAGCTGAGGGGAGAGAAGACTCAGGGGCATCTTATCCATGTGCATAAATATCTGGTGTGGGGATGAACAGGTATGGAGCTAGGCTCTTCTCAGTGATGCCCAGCAACAGGACAAGAGGCAATGGGCACAAACTGAAATACAGGAAACATGGAGAACATAAGTAAAGTTTGTTACACGTTGAAGGTGGTCAGACACTGGCATAGGTTGACCAGAGAGGTCATGAAGTTTCCATCCTTGGAGATAATCAATACTCAACCAGGCATGACCCTGACCAGCCTGTTGTAGCTGAGCCTGCATGAGCTGGGGGTTGGACTAAGTGATCTCCAGAAGAACCTTCCCACCCCAACTTTTCTGTGGTTCTGTATTATCAAATATACTCAGAGCCTATTTATAATCTGGAAGCTTAACTATCTTTAACTCTGTCCAACAGGAGATGCCCAACCTTTTTTCTCCAAAGTCCCAGCAATTAAACTATCCCATGCCTGATTGCTGTTTCTGGGAGGATTTGCTTCCTTTCTGGTCACTACTCCCTTTTAGCCTCTTGCATTCTGTGGCACAGTGTTCCCCAAAATGTCATCTTTGTTTATGTTAAAGGCTCTGAGATGTGAAGCTGGTGATTCCCTCTATGAGCACTGAACCTCTCAAAAGAACCCAAAAAACCCCACCCAGGTTGCTTAGCCGATTGTGTTTCTGACTGGACGTAGATAGAGTAAATCACCCATGGGATGAAATAGCATGAGAGCACAGTGCCCAGGGTTGCTGTCAGCTCCCCACCTCCTGCACCCCAACTACAGGGGTCCTCTCCCCACCCCAACTCCCCTGAAGCCCTGGGCTGTCCTTGCTCAGCTGCAGAGCAGGTCCCTCCCTGCCAGCCTGCCACCTCCACCACAGGTTCCTAATGAAGCTCCACAGGCAGTAAGTCTTTCATCAGCTCTCAGGCTTTCTGAAGCCCCAAGGTACTCTTCTGAAATGCTGAAAATAAACCCATAAAACAAAATAACAACAAACCAAAAGCCCGAAACAAACACAACCCCTTTTCCCTTAGATTCCAGATAGCCAGCTTCAGCTAGGTAGAGACATCATATTGATGTAACATACCATTAAGAAAAAAGCAGTTCTGTTTGTCAGGTTTTGTGAAGTGCTGTGGGAAGTTTTCTAGTGCTTTGGGTCACTGAATAAACTCTGTCACTGCCTCACACAGCAGAAGTTAATATTAAGCTACCAACAGTGCAGTCTATGCTTTTGAAGAATCACATATATGTAAACAAGTAGTATTTTTAGAATGCCATGCACTTTCCACTGTTTAAATCAATGCTCTATTAGTTTCAAAACTAGACTCCTCTTTCCTACCTAGAAAATAAATTACTGCTGAAATATGACAACAAGAATTTGTTAAGATTTAGCTAACAGAAGGCATTTTTACCACAGCATATTAGATAGGTTATCACACCGCTATTAAGTAACGTTTGTGCCCCCTGGGATAAAAGAAGCATGACTGGAGATGTTATTAATCCAAACAAAGCATTTGCAAAGTTTGAAATTTCCTTTTTTGGGCACCCATGAAGTTCTAGTTTACATTCACACATAAAGAGCTGGGCAGGGGAGAGGATCCTTCACACGCAAGATGGGAAAAATTGGTAGTTGATGCCATATGGTTTAGGATGGGGTGTTTTCTCAGACTCACCAAACCCTCCCCCACATTTTGGTTTGCAACTATCTAAAGAGAGAAAGGCACGTATATACAAATATTTCCACTCCAGCAAACTGTTTCTAAAATATTGAGAAGCAAAAACTATTACACCAGTAAATGAAAGTTACAGGTGCAGGACTTAAAATTGTAAATTAATGAAGTCTTCTCTTAACAAAATTAAGCACGCAACCAGATGGTGCAACGTTTTCAGCATGAAATGAAAAATGAATGTATAGGCACCAAAAGAACAAGATCAGTGATGAAACAATTTCAGATGCAAGTCATAGATAGGTATGTAATGGGATAAAAAAAAAGTTTAGTGCTTCAGAGAGGTAGATTTTCTGGTAACTGAAGCATGTAAAATTAGTGACAAGTTAATTTTGCAGATGTTAAAGCTTTCTTAGAACAATGTGCCAGTGTTTTATTTTTCCATATATGATTTCTGAAATAGCTGCATAATACCGAAGGTGCTTCACGTTTGATGTATTGAGATCCATTTTAAAACATTTCACACAAACCTAAAAACATTCTTCCTGGAAAATAAACCACGCAAAAGGAAACTAGTCAGTCATTCAATGACAGGTAAAACCCCCAACAGAAAGCAAGCTGTAATTATGGCAAGTCCTGTTAGTCTTTAATAAGGTCTTAAAAAGAAAAGTCTGTTAAGGGTCCTGCTGTAATATAATAGCTGCCTAGCAGATGCTATAATTAAAGCAGAGTTGTCTCTGCTTTAGGAAACCCTGTTCCAGAGATTTACTGCTCAGCCATAAAAATTTAATCTCAGCTCCAAGACTAAAAAAAAAGACAAAATCAGAAAAAAACCCTTCAGGTCTAGTTTAATTCTTTTTTCTTCAAGTTTCAGAAAATTAAACCATAGCAAAACCTTTCTTAAAGGTAGAAGACTTTACAGCTGTGGAACCTGAACACCTTATTCTGCCCCCAAACCAGAAATAGCATCAGTAAGGGCAGAATGAATTTTCTTTATTATCCTTTTATTTCTGCATCTTATATTTGGCTTTGATTCAAGACCTTCGAAGTCTGGAATTTGCCTGAGACCACAGGTCCGTGGCCTACTTAATAAAGTGTTTACCCATATTGAACTATACCATGGTTACGGTTTTTCTGAAGCAATATAGTTATAGCACTACTGTCCTTCATCTGGTGGTGCTCTGTCCTCAGGGCTTTTTTTGATGACTACACTTGGTTCCCTTCCCCACCTGAAGAATTATAGGACCCTAAATATACCTTCACACATGCAACTACATCTACCCATGGATGGATGGTGCAGAAGAACAAAGGAATGGGACATTGCATGCAAACGCAGCCAGTAACATGGAACTGTTTGCTGAGATTGTTGCTGAGCTTTCCAATTAGTGCCAACTGTAAAGGCAGGCTTGGTACATCATCCTGATGAGATGATGCTAATCGCTAAGCAATTCCAGAAGGAGAAATAAGCTGTGAGCAGCTGCCCATGCAACTCATACTGCAAAAAAAAAAATGCCTTTTTTACATTACATTTTTCTGTAAATCAACCATTCACGGAAGAATACAAAATACAGTGATTTGTTCCATATGTAAATTATTACTAAACACTACCAGTGTTCTGTGATTTGGCTATTCTTAGTGCTATACTGGTTGGCTGTAACGACTAAAAGAGGTAGAATTTATACAGTCTTGGTTCAAAGTTGTTCTACTTCTGCCGATGTTTTAATCAAACCCAATAAGAATTTAGGATTAATACGTTCTTAAAGGAATTCCCCTTAGCGGTAAAACACAGCAGATCATTTCCATTATTATTTCATTGTTATATAATATATGAAAACTGCCTTTCACATCTGCAGCTATTTCACATTAGATTCGTAAACATTTTAAAGATGATTTTTTAAAATTTACAGCATCTGTAGCTTTTTGATGAAAAAGTGTCCAAGTTTCAAAATTTCTTCTGAAATTATTGAAGTGAAACTATGTCTGGCTTAGTCTTTAATGCCACTATGAAATGGAGAGGGAGAGAAACAACATGAAACACTACACTGACATTTTACTCTGGAGAAAATGTTAGTTGCTAATTTGTTTCAGCATCACTGCAGCCTTCTCTAGGTTTTTGTATCATCTTTTTCAAATGACCAGCTCTTAATAGAAGAATAACCTTTTAAAGAGCTCTAACAATCTAACTAAATACAACATGGAGAGCTTAAAGTTTTACAGAAGACAAAATATGCATTACAGAAAATGAGCTCATACAATGGTTTGAGTGAAATCTTGGAATGAAGAGGAAATAGGTAGGAAGCAAGAATAGACTAGATATACAAGGAGACAAATGCAGTCCTTGACTGACAGAATCCTGCCCATATGGGCAATGTGCAAACAAGCCATTTTCATTGATTCAATATTCCTCTTTTATCCTTTAGTTCTACATCAGGATAGTCCTACATCATGAAGTCCTACACCTGGGTTGCAGCAACCCCAGGCACAGCTACAGGCTGGGCAGAGAAGAGATTCAGAGCAGCCCTGCGGAGAAGGACTTGAGGGTGTTGGTAGATGGGAAACTGAACATGAGCCGGCTTCAGTGTGCGCTCGCAGCCCAGAAAGCCAACTGTATCCTGGGCTGCATCAAAAGGAGCATGAGCAGCAGGTCGAAGGAGTTGATCCTGCCCCTTTATTCTGCTCTCGTGAGACCTCACTTGTTTACAGTTCTGGTGTCCTCAACATAAAAAGAACATGCAACTGTTGGAACAAGTCCAGAGGAGGGCCACGAGGATGATGAGGGGCCTGGAGCACCTCCCATATGAAGACAGGTTGAGCAAGTTGGGGCTGTTCAGCCCGGAGAAGAGAAGGCTGCATGGAGACTTCATAGCAGCCTTCCAGTATCTGAAGGGGGGCTATAGGGATGCTGGGGAGGGACTCTTCATTAGGGACTGTAGTGATAGGACAAGGGATAATGGGTTCAAACTTAGAGGAAGTTTAGACTGGATATAAGGAGGAAGTTCTTTACTGTAAGGGTGGTGAGGCACTGGAATGGGTTGCCCAGGGAAGTTGTGAATGCTCCATCCCTGGTGGTGTTCAAGTCCAGGTTGGATAGAGCCTTGGGTGACATGGTTTAGTGTGAGGTGTCCCTGCCCATGGCAGGGGGGTTGGAAAGTGATGATGTTAAGGTCCTTTCCAACCCTAACTATTCTATGATTCTGTGGTCACATGAAAAAAAAAAAAAAAGTAAGTAAAAGAAGTAACTGAAAGGAGGGCAACCTTTGGGTGTGAAGGTAACCCACTCATATCCCACATGAAGAATTTTAACCATTGCTCATCCAGTGAAGTCCCATAATAACGCTGCTGAATGGGTGCTGCAGTTGATGCTTTTCTACTGAGGAGCCAAATTGCAAAGAAAAAAGAGAACAATTGGAAGATAAAGGTCATTCTCTGAAGATGGTGGTGAGGAGGAATAGCTGTCTGGGGCAGCCATAGCTAGCAGTCTTTGCTAGACTATCACATTTTTTTTCCGCCACAGATCTTGGATGTAAAGAAAAATCTCCAGAACTCTATGAAAATCAGATGGCAAATAAGCAGAAACAAAACACTCTTTATAACCAGATACTACAATAACAACTCAGAACAGAATTCATTTTGAGATTTAAAAAAAAAAAAAAAAAAAAGGGGGCAAAGATAATTAGCCAGAGTCACTATCTAAACTGAGAACAAGCACAGAAAAAGAGTGTAGTACCAGTCCAGTGTCTTTTTCTTGGGCAGCACTGAAAGTGATGGTTTAGCCAACAGCAAAACAAAAATGTGTTTATCTATTTGTGAGATTAAATTTTTTTCAGAGACCCATTAATGAGTATTTCAAGAAATTATTCTGATTGGTTTTCTGTGATTTTTGTGCTTTTTCAGTGTTTGGGAAGAGACAAAGCAAGAAAATTTGACAGCTGTATTTTTGCATGTGTTTTTGACCACCACAGACAAAAGGCTTTTTTCTTTAAGTCCCGTGTATCATCATGCAAGCTTCACTTTTTGCACAGTGTTATTTAAGTCAGTATAACATACATGATGCACAAGGTTCTCTGTCAAAATTGCGAGTGGTGTTGAAATCGATCCCTTCTGTCGCTTCCCGTCCTTACCGCACCATAACAAGTGCCCCATAATGCTGACTGCATAGATTTGAGCCAATTGTCTACAGTCAGCTGCTGTCTGAGCAACTCTGGAGAGATTAACATGTTTGTTAAAACAACAATAAAGAATTCTGCAAAACAATTTCTTTGTGTTTATACAGCTATATATGATAGCTCAGGTAATTTGAGTTTACCATTACTCCCTTAAAAATCCCATGCAGTGCATCCTCACGTGCTCAAGCCATCTGGAAAGATATTTCTTGGTTTCAATCTACCCATACTTGTAGAGACTAAATGTTCTGAAATCTGGAGATTTTATGCAGATGACTTAATATTCTGCTTTTCATATTTGATGATTCATTACCTTATTTACATAAGTGCCAACAAATGGTCCCAATTACTAGCACTGAAGTCTGAAAAGGCTGCGGCACAGAGCATGCTTTAGGAATGCAGCAACTGCTGTTTTCTTTATTTCTGGCATATACTTGGGGTGGTGTCCAGGTTACCCTAATGGCTCTTCCAGCATCCATCATTAGGTATTGCTCTTCAGGAACATAAAGGGAAAATCCAAAACAGTCATCAAACCACAGAAAACAGTGGATGGCAATGAAGCAAAGAAAGCTGAAAGTAGTCTTTCCAGACAAGAAAAACCTTGAAGAACCAATACTACTACCATTAAAGCTTAAGGGCCTATGAAGTACGCTATTACAACCTCAAACTATTTTCTGAATAGAAAACTAAACTAGTGACCATGCCAAGTATAATACATAAACATAAAATCTCCTTTGAAAAAAAGCTCAATGGCCATTTGTGAAGACAGGTTAACATAAGTTAAAATAAAGAGGACACTGCATGACTAGCATTTCTGCCTAGGACCATGAAGGAAATTGGTAAATGATGCTCTGAGTGCATACTTTATATCCCAAAAAAGCAGATTATTTACTACACTCTACCAACCAGTGTTTTGTGATCTGGCTCCTCTTGATGCTATATTGGTTAGCTGTAATGACTAAAAGAGCTTAAAACGTACAGTTTCAGTGCGAAGTTGTTTCATTTGTACCGATGAGTTAATGACAGAAAATAAGAATTTAACTTCAATACGTTCTTGATTGATCTTAAAGTGTCAAAATAAAAACGATGCTATAAGGACTACTATATAAAGAACGACAGACACATGTACTCAAAAAACACATATAAAACAACAGAAACAGAAAGAAAATAGGTGAAAAGAATGGGAAGGAGGATGGTAACTCCCCTCCAGTAAGCCCTACTGAGCTGCTAGCAAGTCTGACCTGAATTCCCTGCACTGAAATACAACCACCAAGTCTACCATGTTATTATATGAACCATAAACAGAATAATTCAGAAGTTATTAAAAATTAATGTTGTAAATTCTGACAGCAACCCTTCCTGACGTCCCTCATTTTAATAGTCTTTAAAATGCCTTTCAGTGAAATGGCCTGTATTGGAGAAAGTCTGGAATAACTTGGGTCAAGAAAATCAGTTTTTTTCAGCTCAAGACTCCTTCAAAAGAGAAGGATCTGAGTAACTTCCATATTTAACATTCGAATTAAATTGATCTTTTTCCATCTCTACTGGCCTTTAAAGACCAGTTTGTAAATTATTTACTCCCACATCAAGTTTTGCAACTGGGAATTAAAATAGTTTCCAGATAATGCACAAAACTAAAGAAAACTATTGCCTTCTTCTTTACACATAACAACTCTGCAATGCTAACAGACATTGAACACAACAAAAATGGAGGCAATGACCACAAAGCTAGCTTCAAGCAAGTAACCCTTCCAGGCCTAAAGATGAGACCTGAATATACCTTTCACATATGGTGATGTCTTCAACTAAATAAAATAATCCATTCTCAATCACTTGCCAAGGTTGTATGACACACATCTTAATAATTTTGAAAGCAATGTTATAAAACGACAGAAAAAAAAGGATTTTTTTAATTGACAATGGTTTGGAACATTTTCTGCCTAAACTTTTCCTTTCAAGCTTCCCAACAAGTTTCAACAGCGTAAACAAATTAGCCATCTTTTTCCACTAGCAGCAACTATCTCTGTTCTTTAGCTAATAAGATCACGGTCACTTAGCCTTTAGAAACACCAATTTCATTCTAGTGATTAAATCCATCCATTTAGGGTTCTACACTCAAACATTATTGTACAGGTAATTTTATTTTGGCATAGCCTAACCACATAACAAGAGTCTGGTCAAGATTCAGGTTTTAATCCTACACTTTCCAAGTACATTATGGCAGTAGCTGTTATACCACACATCAGCCTTGGTCCCATCTCTATCTCAGCCACCAGATTCGCAGTTGGAGTTGCTCCTTTGATTGCTCTTTCCATTTATTTGACTGGGCATCAAGTTTTACTGTGCTAAATACACTACAGAGCCCATCAAAAGGAAGCCTTGCACTTTGCAGGGTGATGTCACCCACCAGGCGCACGTGAATCATAGAATCATAGAACAGTTAGGGTTGGAAAGGACCTTAAGATCATCAAGTTCCAACCCCCCTGCCATGGGCAGGGACACCTCGCTCTAAACCATATCACCCAAGGCCTCATCCAACCTGGCCTTGAACACTGCCAGGGATAGAGCATTCACAACCTCCCTGGGTAACCTATTCCAGTGCCTCACCACCCTAACAGGAAAGAATTTCCTCCTTATATCATTATATATATACATATAATGTGATGGTAAGGAAGCCTGATGGGTATCTGTGCAGAGCAGTCCCTGGGATAGTCTGGGAAGCTGCTGGTGACAAAGAGGCGATCTGGGCAGAGAAAAGGGTAAAGAAGCAAAGAAGGCAAAAGTCAGAATAAAAGAAAGAGGGGGGAAATTCTGCCAGTTATCATGGTTGCACAACTTAGGCATATTTGATGAATGCACCACTCAGTGGATAAAGAACTGGCTGGATGGCAGCACACAAAGAGCTGTGGTCAATGACTCCATGTCCAGCTGGAGAACAGTAACAAGTGGTGTCCCTCAGGGTTCGGTGTTGGGACCGGTCTTGTTTAACATCTTCGTTGCTGACATGGACAGTGGGATTGAGTGCGCCCTCAGCAAGTTTGCCAATGACACCAAGTGTGTGGTTCGGTTCATACGCTGGAGGGAAGGAATGCCATCCAGAGGGACCTTGACACGCTTGTGAGATGGGCTGATGCCAGCCTTATGAAATTTAACCATGCCAAGTGCAAGGTCCTACACCTGGGTCGGAGCAATCCCAGGCACAGCTACAGGTTGGGCAGAGAAGAGATGCAGAGCAGCCCTGCAGAGAAGGACTTGGGGGTGTTGGTCAATGAGAAAATGAACATGAGCCGGCAGTGTGCGCTTGCAGCCCAGAAAGCCTACCGTATCCTGGGCTGCATCAAAAGGAGTGTGACCAGCAGGTCAAAGGAGTTGATCCTGCCCCTCTACTCTGCTCTCGTGAGACCTCACTTGGAGTATTGTGTGCAGTTCTGGTGTCCTCAACATAAAAAGGACATGGATCTGTTGGAACAAGTCCAGACGAGGCCCACAAGAATGATCAGGGGACTGGAGCACCTCCCATATGAAGACAGGCTGAGAAAGTTGGGGCTGTTCAGCATGGAGAAGGCAAGGCTGCATGGAGACCTCATAGCAGCCTTCCAGTATCTGAAGGGGGCATATAGGGATGCTGGGGATGGACACTTCATTAGGGGCTGCAGTGACAGGACAAGGGGTAATGGGTTAAAACTTAAACAGGGGAAGTTTAGATTGGATATAAGGAGGAAATTCTTTCCTGTTAGGGTGGTGAGGCACTGGAATGGGTTGCCCAGGGAGGTTGTGAATGCTCCATCCCTGGCAGTGCTCAAGGCCAGGTTGGACGAGGCCTTGGGTGATATGGTTTAGAGTGAGGTGTCCCTGCCCATGGCAGGGGGTTTGGAACTTGATAACCTTAAGGTCCTTTCCAACCCTAACTATTCTATGATTCTATATTTTCAAGTAGGAGAGAATATACGATATTGCTACAGAAAAGGACTCTGGAAATGCAAGAGAGATGTCCATTAGCACACTGTCAGGATTGCAAGGAGTTGTCCTGGGCATTTTGCTCGTGGAGCAGCTCAAAACTTTTCTCCTTTCCAAACGCCTAACAGTGTTAACGAAGAGGACCCTTTCACCCCTCTATCCCTGATAGACTGCAATCATGAACAACCCTCAGGACCATTCCAGGTCAGCACAAAATTCACTTAAAATTATGCTGTCAACCAACAAATGTTATCCCCAAAGCCTCCTCAACCACAGTTGTAATTAACATCCATTATTTCCAGAAAGTTTATAATTTCATAATCTTTTTATTTTGGTTACTATGAAAAAAAAAAAAAAAAAAAAGGTCAAATTTCAGCATGGTTCTAATGGACACAGAAAAAGGTCAAATTTCAGCATGGTTCTAACGGACACAGAAAATCTGCAAAGCACAAATCTCAGCCTGGCTCTGTGAGAGGTAAAAGAAAAACCCCAACCAACAATCTGAAACCTTATTTGAGACATTTTTCTTTATAGCTAATATTATTGATGAATCAAAGTGTGTTATTTTACCCATGGTCCATCAAACCCTATTAAAATCATAAATATACCAGTTAGACTTCAGGGAACTGCATCGTTTTACCCGTTTCTGGAAAATATACACTACTGATGAGGAAAAACTTTCCTAGCAATACAATGACAGAGTGGCAGGCTGGAGTGATGGTGTACTTCAGGGTGATTTGTTCAGCAAAAACAACAGGTGCAGCTGGCTTTTTCCAGCCATAAGTCTTTCCATTTGCAAGCTAATAGTAGGTTGCAAAGTCAATGTATGCCTCTGTAGTTTGTATTACACAGAAGGCATTTTTTTAAAGTTGTATAATTGTCACAGAAGTTTGATTTTAGCAGAGTGAACAATTCAAAGAACAGTTAATTAAACTCTCAAAAGATAGCTTTTATTAATTTAGGGGAAAAAATGCCCATCCCATACACAGAATAGCAATTAGGAGAAAAGATAAATCAATACATTTGCATTTATCAATTACTGTTATTCACCAAGCAGAATCTGGGAACTTTGATAAAGAATCTTCAATTCCTTCAGTACTTAATTACAACTCATTAACTTTTCATTAACTTCAAGCTTAGTAAAAAGCAACAGCAAGTCTTTGATGGTACCAGGGTTGGCAATGTCCCATGTTAGATATATTCTTTGTTTTGGGGAAGTTATTCATGTTTAGCCAGTTTTGCCATTGCTGTATCACAGCAACACATCAATCAACGCTAAGAATATACCCCAGGACTCTTCCTTTAAATTGACTCTATGTACACTTTAAAGCTTTGAAGTAACTTTTAAGATAACACATAACACCACTTGGACTCTTACAAAAAGGATCGTGAACTGTGAAAGATATGTGGAGATTATTCACGAATGCTTGCACTGGAAACATGCAGCCAACCTCTCCCCATCCCAGCTGCAAAGGGTTTGGGACATGGGTGGCAGTTACGCAGGAGAACTTGCAAGAACCTGGGATGCTAAAAACACAGAGGAGAAGAAATGAAGATGAATGCCCACTGAAGAGCAGAGCACTGACTAGAGTTACAGGAAATCCTTCACCTAGAAAAACCTCCTGCTGAGAGCAGGGCAGCTGTGAAGTCTGATCAGCTTGCTCAGGCCTTGGAAACCTCCACAGATGAAGCACGCACAAGCTCCCAGGGAAACCTCTGCGGCTGCATCAGCCGCCTTGAAGTGAACAAAGTTTTCCTTATATCCGTTTGGAACCATCCTCATTTCAGTTTCTGTCTGTTGTCTCTCGGTTGCTCACCATGTACTGTTGCAAGCAGCAGTCACCTCCTCGCTGTGACCTGAAAGGCTGCTGCATGGTGCCCCCAGTCTGCACCTCCTCTTGCTAAGCCAGACCCACTTCTGCACCCTTTCCACCCAGGGCAACTGTTCTAGCCCCTACCATCTCGGTGGCCCTCTTGTTTATGGGTGTGTTTGCTGTGCTGGAAGGCCCAAAACTGTATAGTGTCAACAAGGTTTAATGAGTGCTAAGTAGAAGGCACTGATTCCCCTTCTCAGCTGTGGGGTTGTGCCCTTTCCATGGGACCTAGAGTACTGCTATCCCTTGCTGTCACCATGGCCTTGGGTTCTGGGGGGGGGGGGGTGTCACCCCTTCCAGCGGCAGGACTTGGTGGCTATCACTGCGGAATCTCATGAGGCTCCTCTTGGGCGCATCCCTCTGGCCTGTTCTAGTCTCTCTGGATGGCAGTTCTGTCCCTAAGGTTCTCCCAGCTAGGTATCCTTTCCAAACTCAATGAGGGTGCTCTCTGTCACCTCCTCTAGGTACCTGGTGGACCAGTAAAACACAACAAGTCCCACCTGGATCCCACTGGGACCATCCTGCCACTAGCCTTCAGGAAGAGTGCAGCATTAACCACCACCCACTGTTGTTTTGCCCACCCAGACTATGGCCCAGCGTAAGCACAAAAATGCTGCGGGGAGAGAGTGTAGGAAGCCTAGCTAAAGCCAAGATAAATGGTGTACACAGTTGCCTTCCTCATAGCAGTTGCTCTGCTACGGAAGGCAGCGGGGTTGGTCAGGCATAAATACCTGCCTTTGTACTGGGTACAGATGTCAACAAAATGAGCAAAACCCTATCTCCTATGGTAATGACAGGTAGATATGAAAAATGGGGGAAACAATGAAAAATCAGGCCAAGCAAAGATTTTTTTGGTTATTTTTTTCTTTTCCAAAAGCGTGTGCACATTCTTACTATTGATTTTAGTAGGACAAAAATTCCACCTGAATAAAAAGTTCTGAAATGGACAAGTAGAAGCATATAGAGAAACTGCTTTTTCATTTAGATATCTGACTCACTTATGAAACTTTTTCATTTAAACTAAAGGTGACACTAGAAATCAGTCTTAAATTCAGCTTTCACAATAATCATCACAAAATCTGTAGGAGACGGATAGAGAGGATGAAGGAATAAGTGCTACCCAGAACCAGCTTTTCACACAGTGTTACATATTTTCAGAGGCATGTCAAGGCTAGAGTGTAAACTTAAATAGACAAAGAGGAAGTTAATTTTAAGCACTAAGAAAAAGCTCAAATCATCTTAATACAAGAATAAACTATTTTAGCTATATTAATTTGCGATTATCTTTTTCCTCCTTTGGTGCTGCACCTGATGTAACTCCTGTCTGTGTTAAATGAGAGTCTTGTGCACTCCGACTGAGCAGCTCACAATTTAAAAAAAAAGCACAAAAATTTTGTAAACCATATAAAAAATAAGGCTGTACTTAAACTAATCTGACATGGCAATATTCTTATTTTTCTGATGTCAGGTTTTCCATTACTTATGGACTTTTAAAATGCATTGCATTTCAAAAATATTTAAAAAATGAGACCTTTACTATTAGAGGAAAGAATCCTTTTACCCAGCTTCTCCCAGAGCAGGATCAGATACCAGATGACAAACAGTTTTGTGCATTTGTAGCTTTGGCGCTATCAGAGGATAAGCTAGGTTTTTAAGCTGATGATGTGATCTGGGCTGTTCTGGCTTCCTAGTTATACGCATGAGTGTGAGAAAAAAATAAATGCTATTAAAAAGAAAACAGCTATCTCCCAGAACCCATAAAATGTGTGGATTTAAAATTGAACTTAAACATACTAAATTAGCCATGGTTTCTGTACTTTGTGGAATATTTTTTCCACAAAACCACAAGAATCTTTTTTTTAAAACAGTAGTTCTCTACAGAATTTATTCAAGAGCTACTCTTATTTTGCCAGCAGCATGGAAGCACAAGTGCTTTGAACAATTGTATGTTCAGTGGTTAGACTGTCCACATTTTACAAATGCCCTGTTGAACTATGTATAAGAAGATTTCAAGGCATACATATCTTTTAATAATGCCAGATATACACCTATATAATGTGGTAAGATATGATTACCATTAAATCTTTACCAAAAAAGAAGAAAATAATCATGAGCAAGTGGAGCTTATTTACTTATTTCTCAAATTAAACTGCAAGCCTGACATGTATTGTCAAATTCCCTGCCTTGGATCTGACCATGACCATCAGATGTGGCTGAACAACTGTGCTCAAGACCTGAGGTCCATTGGAGCAGGAAGGAGGGTTATAGTCCTCTCACTCAGAGGGTAAGATCTGTATGATAAATCAGTAGGTATGCATGTTTTTGCTTTGTACACATGAAGTTTTACATTATATGTACTTCACAGTGTAAATGCTGACTGCTGAAAAGCAAGATCTGTTCTTCTTCCCCCAAGCCAGACCCAAGACCTTGTCTCTGACCTTGAAAGCAAGCCACAAAACATTCAGTCCCTCTCTGGGGTGGCCATGGTCCCACCAGCCTGGCTGGTTTAACTGATTCACCCTGAACCTCCATGTGCACTAGATACAACACAAGGGAAGCTGAAGGACTACTCAGCTAAGGGCAATAGGACCCCTGTTTTCTCCATGCCCTGTAGTTTCATCAAATTAGACACAGTGTCAGTCTGTTCCCTAAGTCAACCTTAAACAATCATTAAATGCTTTACACCATTATTTTAAACTTCTCACAAACCGTACACCTTTCTCTGCATAGGAATGTCCTATGAGGAGCGGCTAAGGATTTTGGGCTTGTCCAGTTTGGAGAAAAGGAGGCTGAGGGGTGACCTCATTGCTCTCTACAGCTTCCAGAAGAGGGGAAGTAGAGAGGGGGGTGCTGATTTCTTCTCCCAGCGATCAGATGTATGGGAATGGTCTAAAGCTGTGCCAGGGGAAGTTTAGACTGAACATTAGGGACCATTTCTTTGCCAAGAGGGTGGTCAGACACTGGACCCGCCCTCCTAGGGAGGAGGCTAATGCCTCATGCCTTTCAGTGTTTGAGAAGCATTTGGACAAGGCTTGTAACAACATGCTTTAACTTTTGACGATTCCTGAAGTGTTCAGGCAGCTGGACTAGATCATCACTGTAGGTCCCCTCCAACTGAAAATATTTTATTCTGTTCCACACAGACACCAGTCTTCCTTCAAACTTTTAAACTGTGCAGCAAATTGAAGATCATTCAAGACTATAAGGAAGACATACAGTAAAGGTAACAAATATATTATTATGAATACTGTATTAATTCAGTCTCATTTATTCCTATGCAACAACACACATTTGCACAAATACGCAGTGGCACAGAATTTGGGTCTCGTTTGTGGCATTATACACAGAACTCTGCACAAAAACTCTGTGCCTGTGAGATTTTTATTCTGTTATTCAGATGTCAGCAAATAATAAACAGACAGAAGCAAACTGATGGATGTTTGCATGAAATACATATTTACCAGTCACCCCGATAGAATATACAATGCTGTAATTGTGACTAAATCTATGAGCCAGATTTGTACTTTGGGGGATGAGCTGAAGTACGTGTCTTCCTCTGACATGAGGCACCTTCTTCAGATTTTTACTTCCCCTGCTATTCACAAGTCCAAGACAGATAGAAGAGCATTAGGCTCCTGCCACAAGTTTGCAGACTGTTTTCCACGCCATCAGGGCAGCAGCAGACCAGCAACATCTGGTGCACCCAACCACTTATTGTGCACCCTTTACTTTTTTACCAGGTCACTAGGAGTAACACTGACAAAAACACTCCACAAGTTTAGCATCGCAACTTTTGGCAAGAATATTGTCACTGTTTCATAATGAACTGCCGTAAAGGCCACGCTGACAAACTGGAGCAAGACTCGGCTCCAATGAGCTGTCCCCAGGATTAAGTTTCCCCATTACAGCTGTCTCCAGTCACAAAGACTGCACTTCCTTTTTCGGCATTATTAATCTTATGAAAAATGGTAATTTTCCTTGTGGTTTGACATATTCCACGTGGCTACTCAGCAACATCTTACATAGATGGTCATTTAAACCTTTTTTCATAATAAATGCCATATGGGAAGGATGGAGATACAGGTGATGTTCAGTTTGAGCCAAATTAATGCTACTTTAATTCCAGCCCTCTAATGAAAACGGGACTGAACATACCCTATCAGCTTATCATTCTCACCGACTACACTGCTCATGTGGAGGTCTGGTCTGCAGTACTGTGGTGGAGGATGGATGAGTCCCGACACAGCATCACTACTAAAAACATGTAGCCAGATACATTCAAGAGATAGACTGTCAACTTCCAGATAGGCAAGAATTTTCACGTAAGTGAAAGTGAGCTAGTACAAGCAGAAAAAAGAACTAAATTTTTTTAGGTGTTCCAAAAGAAAGGAGAAGTAAAGACTGTCGAGGAAAGGAGAGGAATACCTCCCCAGGACTGCACTTACTGCATTAACATGGACTCAAATTCTGCAGTCTCAGCAAATGCACTTTACTTCAAGGCTGCTTGCTTGATACCTGTCATTTCTACATAGCACCATATTTGTTTTATTTCAGAAATTCCAGAAGTCAAAATGCAATTCATGTATTATACGAAAATAAAAGGAAAACAATTTACATCTAAATACAATTCAATGCTTTTTGTTTACTAAGCAATTTAAAGAAAGACTCCAGAGACTGAAGCTTCCTAAAAGGTAACACCAGCTAAAACTGGAAGATTTTTTTGCTGCAGCAGAGAGGCAGAACACAGAGCAAGGAAGCAGAAGTAATGTGAAACATTTCAAAACATGAAGGAAACATGAACTGCAAGTTAGATGCAAGGGTTAGAACTCCAGGAGGCTGTCAAGGAACACCAACTGATTTAATTTTCCTCATGGGTAAATAATTAAGAAGTAAAATTTCCAAAGCAAGTAAAGCAAATGTATCATTGTATATACAGACTGAAATGGGCATACCAAGGTCTGTGTTTTTACTACTTGATGCAATCAGTTCAAATTGCTTGTCTGTCACATCTCCTGATTGCTTAGAAAGTTTCTTTTAAAAAATCAGGACATCACCTGCTATTTCTTACCTTTGCCTATGAAGTGCAAAGAAATTGAAGATAATGACAAGCCATAAATCAGGTGAAGGTGTCAGAATGGTCTGTTATTTTCTCCAGGAATTTCACACAATGTTCTGTTAATTAACAAAAATTACAACTCACCTTTAGTCCAAGATTCTCATCTAACTGCTCAGTCATGACCCTGAAGTCAAATAAAGGCTTTCTTCCCAAGCTTCACAGCCTTTAAAGTGACTTATCTCAAGAATGATCGAAGTTGTCATCCTGAGTATCATGAGCATGTTCATGACACACTGCTTAGGACATCCTACTCAAAAAAGGTTCAGATATGCATTGTATACTGAGAGGTCTTTGCTTTCATACCACGTAAGTAATTGGCTGGGATACCTTCTCCATTTGCTTGACTTGTTTTTAAGGAATAAGGATGAAAACCTGATACAAGTCAAGAAATCATGACTTTGCAAAATCTTGACATTTTCTGAAGTAACTGAACAGGAACTGAAACACAATCAAGAAAACAGATGGAGATGTTCTGCCCCTCAGCATAGTGCTTCACATGGGGCAGATTACAAAGGTGCCAAGAAAACAGTCAAAAGCTATGGTGCTCTGTGAGGTGTTGAGACAGTCTCAGCTCTTCCTCAGACGGCTGCTAGCATGAACTGAGACTACCTGAGCTCCTGATTTAAACAATTAGATCTTGAATACAGTCTGATTCAAAGCCCATATTGGAACCTTCTGATTTATTCCCACTAGGATTGACTCGGGTCAGTCTTCATCAACTTAAAATCTAGCTAAAATCACAAGCAAAAAATGCCTCATGGTTTGTCTACTGAAAAAAATGGTATCTGATTTTCAGGACCCTCAAATCTGATTAAGAGTGGATTCTTGTAAAATGACATTAGGAATCCAAAATACAAATCCTAGAAAATAATGTTAAGAACAACTGAAATTAAAATATTTATTAGCAAAGTAAAAGATAACTTACTTAAAAAAATATGAGGCTCCTTATTTTCCTCCTTCTTTTTACAAATCAGCAGCTCTCACCAATAATATTGTCACTGCTGAGTTATTGCCGGAAGTCACACCTTGAGGGTGAAATCTGCTTATATTACCCACACTCAAATATTACAATATTTGTAATAGCACAGGTACCCCACAAAGGGGTTTGCCTGTTTCTATGGTTTATTTTGCAGATAAGAAACTTTCTACATATTACATTGGGATCAAACAGGTGATAAAGAGCCCAGTTTGGCACTGGTTTGCAGCCTCTTTGACTTAAAGTCAGTTAAAAAACCCAGGGAAAAACAGCAGGGGGTCATGGTAGGATTTCAAGTCTCCTCTGAGCACATGCAGCTGATCCTGCAGTAGCCAAATCACAAAGAAAGCAGAGGATAAAATACTGGCCTAACGGCCAACGTGATACAGTGCAATACATTATTGCAGATACTATGCCCCTTCTTACTATAACAGAGTAATGCCCACGTAAAATACCAAGTTAAATAATGAGATCTGCCAAATGTGGGCACCCCTGTCCCTTAGTTTCCTTGATCTCAGCCTCCTTAGGAATAGCTGGGCTCCTTCCAGCCTCATTTTACTCACTTTTCCTCTGTTTCACTTGACAGAGACTGGAGAGAGTCACAGACACCCACAGATCCTACCCAATACGCCTGCAGATCCTCAGATAAGAATAAGCTGTGGGGCCCCTCCATGGAGGTTTGGTTAATTAACCCTTTCCTTGCGGCACCAGCCCCAAGGCTCATGCACTCTGTCACAGACACTCAAGGTAGACTTAAAAGGTCGTTTAACACTCAACTCCCAGGGACCTCAAAGCAATCTTCAAATACTTACTGTTTCTGACAGGCCATGTATTTAGATTGATAAACACAGCCCTGTCACATGAAAAAGAAGGAGTTTCTATTTTCATTTCAATTAGAAAGAATGAAAAGCATTCAGCATTTCTTGGTGCCAAGTTTAGGCACTCTAATTCTAAATTCTAGCTAAAATGCTCATTAAAGTGATCTATGTCACTTTATCTTTTCCACCCAGACAGATCCTTTGGTATCTGTCTTTAGATCTTTACATTCTTAACAAGTGTTTGTATTCAGACTAATTTTGTATTCAGTATCTTCTCTCCATCAGGTGACTTACTCAGTTTAGTTTTGTCCTACCTATATAAGAGACAATTTTTCAGATACAATGACTGTGTATGATCTGTTGCTGAAGAAATGACTAAAGACCAACATGAAAAAAATGCTTAATCTGAAAAATAATATTTAACTAAATGAAACAACCTGAAATAGACAAAACAAATTCTGTTTTTACAGAGAACACCTTTCTATTGCAATGTCATGGACAGGTGATTTTTGCCATTTAATTATAATTTTTTTTTAACAATGTGAAATAATTTGCTTTATGTGGGGGGATTGCAGATATGCTTAGCTAAAGTAATTGCCAGAACCAGACTGGCATTCAGAGTGTGAGTGCTCCAATAAGTCTGTACACAGTGGGATAAATTAGCTGTAAACTAATGACTAAAAAATTAAACAAACCAATTAATTCAGATGATGATGATTACATTTATTAAGAGCCTGTGAGTGGCACTGCAAAATCCATTGCACTGCACTGACACTACCTAAAGCCCATGTGATGTTCTGCAGTCATATGCAGTCACAGTATGGTGTCCCAAAGTCATCTCAGAGGTACAGGAAAATAAAAAGTTACACAGTAATGTCCTTCTCTCTATCAGGACGCTAATGGAGTGTGAACTATATCAAATGAGCACAAGGAAGAACATTTGCTGCAAATTTTACTCAACAGCAGTTCAAGCTATCATACATCAGGAAATGAAAATAAGAGGTGAAGAGTACATACTTTATTATTTCAACAACCTACTGTACTAATGGAATAAAACCTTTCCTCATAAAAAGACATTAGTCTATGCTGACCGTACACTTTCTCTCTCCCCAGGAACGAACTGATACACAGCTGAGTCTACTTCAGTACCTACAAAATGAATTGTCAGTTGGAAACAACTAATATTCTTCTACTATATTTCACAGACTTGTTTTACAGCTCCTATTTTATGACCTGCAGGTTAAAACCAAGTTCCTACAGTATGTGAGAATTTTTTGTTCTGTGACCTTGAACACTACAAAAGTTATCAGACATTTTTTTGTCAAACTTTCATAACATCTGCAGCTACAACATATGTCTATCCTATCTTTCAGGAATACAGATTGATGCTATTGAGCTGCTTAACATACCAGCTTAAAGGCAGCAAAGTAAATACTCTTCAGAAAGAAAAAATAAAGGTAGTAATAAGGAACGGGTGTTCACATTTATCAACTCACAATGCAACATGTGTTATGTGTATGGGTTTGGGGGTAAGATCATTGGACTTTCACTTACATCACCTTAAGTTCGTTGTTCAAAAGGCTGATGGAAATATTTCTGGATTGCAAACAGTTGCTGAAATTTTTAAGTAAAGTAAAACTCCTACAGCTGTATAAATATTATGGAAGTATATATGTTACTCACAGACTTTTTTTCTTTTTCTCATGTGGACTTTCAGACCACCAGAGGACTCCGAGTTTCTACAACTCTAGAGTCAGACCAACAGCCCTGCATGCAAGGATGAGAATTCAAGTTTAAGGACCCCTTTGCTAATCTGGGCCATGCAAATAGTTCTTGTTCCTCCCTTCATGACAAATATAAATAAGGTTGTGTGCAGACATACTATGGAAAGCTCAGATTAGGGACAATCACTATGAAGGAGCATCAAAGTTTTATCAGTGGTTCTGTATCAGGAGAATTGCTCCCATATAGCAGCATCCATCCACACTGTAATAGACGTAGTGTTTCATCAACATTTCCCTTCTCCAACCTCCCTTTTGATTTCTCTCCCTTCCATCTTTCTGTCCTTTACCACAAGAACTAAAGTACCCTGAATTTTTCTGAATAACTTGAACCTGTTATTCTCTACTACTTCTTCCTCCTATCCAACTCTGCTTTGCACGATGCATTCCCACTTCCCTTAGCAAGCCCAGGCTTTCCTCTCCACCTGCAGTAGCTGCTGTTCAGCATGGCAGTGAAGAAAATGCCTGTCCCCACGTGTGTAGTCTGTCCCTGTTTTAATTTTTAGAGAGGAATTACATAAAAACAGGGGAGTTAGCTAAAAGAAAACCTAGGAGAGAGATTAAAAGATTAAAATAATTGCATGTGCCAGGACACTCTATGAAGATACCATACAAGAAAGGCACAGCTATAAGCAGAGCATAAGAGTAAGAAAAAGCAAACCCAAACCCGAACAAAAGCAGTCTAATAAGTCTTCCCAGTCCTCCATTTCCAAAAGATATTATGAGGAAAAGAGCAAAAAAGCTATCAAACATGAAAAATATTCTAAAAACATACCACATCCGAAAAGGAAAACAGAACTCATGAGCAGGAAAGGAAAAGATTATATGAGTCTCAGCAGACAAATACAGGGAGTAAGTAAAGCAAAGTCATTATACTTAATGGACATTTTTAAAAGACACAAAGTATTATGAAACAAATGAGGAAACAATAGAAAGCTTCACTCTATAATAAAGTGATGCCAAGTATCAAAAGCCATTGCATCAAAACAACCAAAGCAAACAGAAAAATCCCAAGCTATTTAGATTTTTAAAAGAGCCATTAACAAAAATAATTTGCAGTCTGTTCCACAAGCAACAAAACAATATTAAGATACAAAGAATGCGAACTAAAAAATGACGCATTAAACAAAGGAGCAAACATTGAAAGCAAGCATTTAGTAACCTCTCCTAATCAGGCTTTAAGAGCTCTGGTATTTTGTGAAATGTTTGAAATACGCACTGACCTACTTAGGATGTTCACAACCAATTTAAAAGAAAAAAAATCCTGAAGTCTAGGAGCTGCTCAGTAAAGCCAGTGATTCCCTCTTCATTTAGTGCTGTGATAACTTTGAAAAGTACTGCTTTCCCTGCAAACGCTATCTTACTGACACACTACTAATAATGATTTGGGTTCCAAATTAATCTTAAATATCCTTCTTCTGCCAAAATTTAATCACCTTCAAGCCACAGAGTGCTGCGCTGCTAAAAGCTTACATCAGCATCAGGCAGTTCAGGGCACGAGTCATTCTGCCCTGGCACCTCTCCCTGGGGACACCCAGCAAATGGGAGCAGCCACTGGTGCTTGGGAAGCGTCAGCAGAGCAAAGTGGTACCCAAAATCTGAAGGCTGTCCACATACCTCCAAAGGTTAGGCCATCCTGGCCTAAGTTATCAGCTAGGCGAGCAGCCAACCCACGAATTCAAGGTGCGGGCTCCATGATCATGAGCAAGCTTGCACTTCATGCTGTCCTTTTGTGCCCCTCCCTGTGACGCTGTTCTGTCCCCTCAAGCAGCTGCTCACAGGGTAGCAAGGAGTCAGTCAGACCTGGTGCTCCGGCCCCCTGCAGACCAGTGTAATGCAAGGATTGTGGCACCAGCAGACAACTCACAAAAGCAGCAAAGTCAATTTTGAGCTCTACTGATTTCTATATTTTGCCTTTAGGTCAGGTCTGCATCTCTAAAAATAAGTTCCTAACCTCTATCAGCTGAAGATTTAACAGCAGCACCAAAAAGAGCCACCACTGAATGTGTGTTACCTAAACTGATGGAAATGAGCTCAAAACCTTTCCAGTAATGTCAAAGAGAAAGTTTAGAGGACAACTGAAGGAAGAAATAGCCTGGCATTCTGCAGGGCAGAAACTCACTGGGGATTCTGAAATTAGTCAGGCAGTACACACCATCTTCTGCAGTTAAAAATTAAGACTAGCATCTTCAAAACTAAGATACTGAAAGAAGCAGTTATCAGAGTAAATATTTGGTTCTACAAAAAAGAAATACTATTTTGATACCAAGGAAAATTACTACAGCTGTAACAAGAAAGTAAACACTCCTGCTGTCTTCCTGGGTAGATGATGCTGAAGCAGTGGATTAAAACATACAAAAAGTTATCTACTATGTGGGTTGTGTTGGGTTTTTTTTCTGGGAAAATACACCCACAGGGATTCATCTCTGTGTCTTCAGCAGAAGAGGACAGAAGCTGGTTTCACTGAGCTGGGTGCCTACAGATGCCTGCAATCAAAATACAGGAGAAGATCAACCCCCCCAAAATACCAGTATGACACAGAAGTGACAGATGGAAACACATTATGCCACTAGGTTGTTATATAGGATGAGAATCCAACATTTTGATTATCCATGCTGAAAAAAACACCCCAGAACACCGCAACAAACAAACCAGAAGTGGTCTGGCCTAATTTGAGGACCATTTCTCTTCTGACTCACTACACAGCATGCATTTGTCTGAAGCACTGACAAGTGTCCTCAGGACAAAGCCTGAAGCAACTAAGGCCAGAGCAGAAGCAGGTTCTGGCAGCCAAACCATCTCATCCAAAATGTGCGCAAACCTCTATTTATCCTCTCCAAGCAGATTTTAAGCAGCAACTTTTAAATGATGGACTTCTTTTACTGCAACGAACCCCATTAAAACCTGAGATACAGGTTTCATCCACACAACTATGTAATGCTTACCCAGGTGTCACCATACGCAATAGCACAAAGACTGCTGTACCACCAGCAGCATGACAACGCAATATTTTCTACTCTTCCATTTAATGTTGCTTTATGCTGGGGAATGACCAAAGATAGCAAAATCCTAAATAGGCATAAAATTTTTTTTGATCACAAGCTCTAGAAGGTGGGACTGTCATTCCCTGCTTGTCTGCACAGGTTGTACCCAGCTCCCAGGTTAATGCCATTATGCACCAGGGTCCAGTACAATGTAGACTCATGCAGTACGGTTTGGCTTATGCTCAGTACTTGAAAAATGAAGAAGAGAAATGCCCAAGTCAGCTGTCCCCCATTTCCCAGGGGGCCTCTTGTGGCCTTTTTAGAGCTGCACATGGCCTTGTGCTGAAGCAGAACTGGGAAAAGCTCCTGCAAAGGGGGCGGCAGCAGGCTGCAGCCCCAGGGAGTTCCTATAAGGGACAATTGAGTAAAACCACCCGATCAAGTCAAGGACACTTTTATTGTAACGTCATTAAAATCCCTGGGCTATGGTATGGGCTGCTTCTGTATATGGGCACAGAATGCAGTAAAGAGGAACATTAATTAATTATTTGAAACGTGAGTGATTGTGCTGCCAGACACTGCAGGCTTTAAAGTTTACCTACAACAATCCTGTAACTCCCAAGAGCAAGCTTTACGCAGGCACTTCCTCTCTTAAGCCTGAAATCAGCTTCAGAAACTACTTTAGGGTTAATAACAATGTAAGGTTTTTGTATGGCAGTGAAGTTCCAGTCAAGACTGGGGTGTTTTTTTTATTGGACATGCTTTGAATACTGAAGATAGACCGTTTGCTCCAAAGATGTTTTCCTTTGTACTAGACTGTAAATTATGGGGAAAAGAACAGGAGCAAGGGACTGTCAGGATCTTACTGTGAGTCAGGAGCAGTACCAAAATCAGATCTTGCATCTTTTACCCCCTGACCAAAGCTTGATTTATTAAAACCACCATATTAATGAATACCTTATAGCTGCAAATACTTCTGCCCATATTCAGACAGTTTTCATTTAATATGACTTTCAATGGTTGAATAGGTAAGATGTCATATTGGGCATAAAAATAATAAAACTATGTGTAATGTTTTTCAGCTGCTATAAAAATAAACTTCCCTGACTCTACCTAATGTTCCTACAATCTTTCCCCCTCTCAAAATCCACATAGCAAAATAAGAATAAATTTGTGCAATACCAAGTTTGATCTTGTGAGACACTGAGCTTTAGCGTGTAAGATAAAACCCCGCATTTTAAGTTGATCATGGAAATGAAAGCACTAGGTGAGCAAAAAAAACTGCAGCTTTTTCACTTACAGACAGATATTTACCTTTCCTAATTTTAAGCAAACCTTATTTGAATAGACTTAAGCAAAGTATCAATAAAATAAAGTAACTACCTTATGACCAAGTGACGTACAAAATGAAATATACTCTTTTGTACATAAGTAAATTTAGCTCTGCTTTGTAGGTAAGCAATGTTGACCTTGATGGCAAGTAATAATAGCAAGAAGGAAACGTTTTGGATAAATGTTGCACAACAACCAGCTAGAACTGGACTAGTGGCGGGCAGCTTGACAACAGGACTTTCCAATCCTGAAGTTCAGCCAAAGAACAAAGTGATGAAGAAGATGATGAAGAAACGACCACCAGCGGTCCCAAAGACCATTAGCATGTTGTTGTACTCGTGTGAAAATAGGCGTAAACCTATGTAAAGGTGTTCTGGGAAATGTTATGAATATGTACGTCATTTACTGGAAATATAATGAATATGTACGTTAAACAACAATATAATCACAGCCTGATTGATGCTGGGACGAGACATGTTAGGAGGAGATATCCCCTGTCTCTCCCAGCACTACAACAAAGAATACGTGCTTGCAAACTTAAACTGTGTTGGCAAGTTCTTGACGAGTTCTTTGAATCTGTGGTTTTGAGCCTCTAAACAAAGAAGATAAAAATCTCTATGTGGAAATATTGTGATATGTTTAATTGAATTCAAACTTGTTTCTCTTTCACTTACACGGACAACACGGCTTATTCCGGCAGCTGTGCCCTGCCTTCCATTGCATGAATGAAATTTTGAATTTAGTGCAGATGATGGGGCAAGGGAGAATCCCTGGGAAAAAGATGGGAACAAATGACTGATGCCAGAATAATCTTGCCTGCAGTGCATTTCATGCCCACTGAGGCCAGGGTAGAGGGCTGTGCTGAGGGGTGAGAACTGTTCTGGCAGCCCATGCACAGCGCAGGAGCCCAGCCTCAAGCACCAGAGACCAGGGCAGCCCAAACCTAGGTCTGCTGCCAACCCACCAAGTCAGCTCAGGCACTTTAAATTACAGGGTTTGTCCTCTGGAAAAGGAGAGCATAGCCATAGGAGAGTATAGCATTTGCACTTGATAGCAAACACCTATCAAAGCAATCAGGGGTTTGGCTTATTTTATAATTAGCAGCTCTTTGAAGCCTTTCTGAGATCTGGAATGTGAAAAATAAGCCTAGTGGCCTGAACACCACAACTGAAGTTGCCAAAACCATATGAGTAGATATATACCTTGTGCTATTTATCACACTGGCTGCCACGCACATATACATTTATAAAATACACTTTATACACACACACACACAGAGACCATGTCAAAAGCAACTCAGTCCTCAAATAACTTATTTACAGCCATGTCAAACTGAATTACCCAACTAACATAATGTTTAAAAAATGTAAATGCATGTCTTCCACATTAGGAGGGGTATTTTGAAACAACAGTTCTGTCTCAGTCATTCTTCTCTACAGTCAATCAGCAAACATTTGTATGTGTTACAGGAATATTCAGTAATGCAAAATTAAGTATTTTTCTTGTTGAGTTGGATGAAAAATATAAAGCACTAAAAAAGGCCAAATGATACACAATAACTGCTGAGTTTTGACATCAGGCAGGAAATATAAATAAGGAAAGATGGCATAATTGTTATTTCACAGCTGCCAATAATTCGTAGACATTAACAGTTCGAAATAGAACAACATTTGGTGGAAACTCATTTTATGGGGTCTGTAGTGACCCATAAAAATTCTTATTTTTACCATATTGCAGAGTTTCAAATCCTGCTTTCCAAGGAAAACTTCACAACTCTCAGCAGAAGCCATATTGCCTTCTAGTATTTCTGTCAGAATATTTATTAACCATGATAACACTCATAATACACCAAAGCCTACTACTTTTAACTTCCAGTGCATTTAGTTTGTCTTTCTCCAATGATTCTGTTTTTCTAGTTTTACTTATTTTTTTCTGTCCCAACACCATAACGTGCTTACTTTTCATAAATGTTAAATCCAATGCTCATGTACGTTTATTATGAATGACATCCTAGACATTTGTTTGCCTGCTTGCTGGTCTTTTTTTAAGTGGACACTTTACAGACAAGTAAACATGACATACAGATTCAGCAAGTTTTCCAGTCACTTTCACTCTTTATTTTAAATCATATCCCAGTTTTTGTACCAGGTTCCTATTTTCTGAAATGTGTTGAATTAGATACCACAATTGCAAGTGGCCCATAAAATTACAGAGATAACAGTGAATACCTTTGCAGCTAGTAGTAATTCTTTCGTTGGGAGACTGAATGAAGAAATGAATTCACATTAAGCTTTCAAGAAAGAAGAGAGATTGGTATTGCAACATCCAGATTCTGCCTCAGCATGAAGGAACCAGTCAGAAACAAGTCTGATAGAAGGGAAAACAAAACCCAGGTGCAGAGGCAGGGATAAGAATATATTTTTTGAAGAGCTGTGTTTACTCATTGACCAGCTCCAGGGGGACAGACTAGAGAGGATATAAGCATCACAATGCAAATTTCTCCCACTATTCTAATAATTGTAATTTTTAAAAAATTTCTTTAACAAATAATTCCTAATTTCATTTTAAGCCACAGGCAGGAAAGAACCACTAAAACAAGCACTTTTAATATTGCTGCTGACAGCAGCTGTGTCCTAGAAGAATTTCGCACCTTTAGCTCTCCAGACAAGTTTACATTTTCTTTTGACTTACCGAGGTCATCTTAACACCATTCAGTTTTGTAGGCACTTGATCTTGTCATCAAGGAAAGGTGTATCACAAAGTGAACACTGTGTGGACCCTTCAGCTGTGCTGCTGTTCTGCCCTGCAACACACTACACCTAATAATCCAGGCAATTTCCCTTCAACCCTATGGTACTTGTCCAGCAGCACCCAAGTATTGGAACTGCAAAAATAGCAGTATACTAACATAAATGTCACATTACTCAATTTCTTTTTTAAAAGCCAAAGCTGAGATAGGAATCACAGAGACCCTGTCAGTGTATTTTTTACAAAATATGCACAATATTTATATTACAGTCTCACTGATTTCTGAATCATTTATTCTGTAAATCTGAATAAGCACAGTTTCTGGACACAAAGGTTAAACGTAATGACTGTGTTTTCCTGACAAATACTAAAATTGATACACCACAATAACATTCTTTAAAGAGTAACATCACCACTGAAATTTGTAGAGCAATACACAGCTGTACAGCATTTAGGAGCTTATTTGTATCTTTTCCAGGCTAACGTGCAAGTTTAATGTTACTGGAATTGCACTACATTTCTTTGATTTAAAATTCATAAAACAAAAACAAAACAAAATAAGGCTCAAAACTAAAAAATACTTTTTACCAGCATTTCTGTTATTAGTCTATAGTATTTGCAAGATGGAAATTGATCCTTTTTCAGCTATCTATCATAGAGCCAGCTACAGCACTGGTATTCAACCATAGTACTAAGAAAGACAGAGGGACTGAATCTGCCAGCAATATCAATGCCACCCTTCATTTCACAATGTAAAAATAGAAACACCAAGCAATAATTAGAATTCACCAACATGAATACATATACGTGGTGCTGGAAGGAACCTGAAAATTGTTTCCCTAGGAAGTTCCATTTCCCAAACCAAAGACTAGAACAATTGGCTTGCTTAAAATAAAATCAGTCTCTCACCAGTTACTGTGAAGCAGCATTGCCAGATATTGGGAAATTGGCTCATTTATGGGTTCACGCAAAAGGATTCAAGAGAGTGAGCTACTTGGACCTGCCCCTAAGCATGAAGCTGTGCATTTCCTAAGCCCCTGCAGCATCCAACTTTTGCTACGTTAATTCAGATGAGAAGAATTGCTTCACTCTTTGTTAAGCCACTGTCACAGTTCTCAGAAATGCCCCCTTGGTGGTACAATGGTTGTACGTGCTCTACAACACAGTGCCCAAGTGAGGGGGAGCTCTTTTAAACCAGTAAGCTAGTATGTATGCTCCTGCACAGCAATGCTACACCCCCAAATGAATACACTGTGTCCTAACAAAAAACAAAACTAAACAAAACCAAACAAATTGCAGTAGCAGGATTTTTTGCTCTTCATATTGCCTGTTTTGAGAATTTCTCCATGGTAACTTGCTCTTCCTCTCTCGGTCAATATGATACATCATGTTTCAATTCACCAGATGTTTCCTCTTATTCTTTTCTCTAAGATTCATTATTTATTCTACATTAATGTGTACTGCATTGCATCTGCCATCTGTTAACCTAGGCATATAAAATATCAAAATCCTTTTATACTTATCTGCAACATCCCTCAGCACTTACTGCTTCTTCTACCTCATCTGCCTTTTAGGGATAAAGCCTAGAACTGCTGCCCAGGCTGGGGAGGCCCTATCCATGCAAGCAGTCAGATATGCTCACACCAGCCTCAAGGACATCTTGTCATTACTGAGTTCCAAACCTGCCCACTAAGGACAGCATTACTTTCATGCTTACCTTCATTATTTCTGAGCCAAAATGAAATGGAGAAGCACAGCTGTGAGAAACACTCATATATGTCAGAACTGCCAATACAATAGGAATACAAATGGCATTAATGTCAAGATAGATAGCATACCTGAACGTTTCTAGCTTATTTTAAAAACCTCTCACGTTGTGGCTTGTCTGGATTCTAAGTTTCATGATAAAGGAATGGATTCGTACTCTGATAATTATTAAACGTAAAATACAGAAGCATTCCTGGCAGCAGAGAATGGCACAGAACTACTCTTCCACTGATTTCTGAGTACCCTAATCACTTAAGCCCTAAAGCACTTCATTGAGAGGAGGTGGGTTGAAATTCTGTCAGGAAAAGAAAAGCATTTCACCAAAATATAACTTCCAGTGCAAGCACTTTAATCACTGCATTCATGAAGTGATAGTTAAGATGTTTCATCTTTCTGGACTTTTGGGGTGGTGGGAAAGGGTAACAGTGGGCTGGTTGGCAATACTCATGACATCTCCATGTCATGTTTGTCCCAAGTGTCAGCTAGGAAGATAACCACACTGATGGTGGGCTTCCAGAAACCTGACACTCACCTTCCAACTCATCAGCTTTATTAATGAGCTTGCCCTGCAGCTCTTCAGCTTGTAAGGTCTAACTCTGAATGTAGGAGATCATCAAAGGCTGAACAGCAGCCTCTCATTAGGAAAGAGAGCGTCACAACTACCTGCTACTTCTTCCCAGACCTGCAGAGGGTCTCTGGTCTTCGTGTGGCACTGAACATTAACACACTCCATAGTTTCATGAAGTCAAACATAATGAGAAAGAGGTTACCGCCTCCTGCTACTATAATTAGAGCCACTTAATACTTCTCCCAAGAAGATCCAGCACTGGGGAACAGCCAGTGAGTTCACTGGCTGAGGAAAAACATGCAATGCAGAGAAAGCCAGCAAGTTTCCTGCTACCATGGTGGCATCACCAGGACCACCAATGGGACAGAAACTGCAGTCTTCAAGTAGACCTGGGAGGTCTGGTCACTCACAGCCCCTCAGGAATATGACCACATATCACTTGGTAACCGAGTGAGAAACTCCAGAGAAGAGTTTCTCCACAGCAATCCCACACAGTAGAATCCCCACTGATTCTGGTAAAACAATAGGGTTGAGCTTGCTGCATTTTGGTGAGTGAAAACAAAATCTGTGCATTATGTCAAAGGATAAGATCTCAAAGCAAATTTGAAATGTTACCCTGCTACTTTTCATGAGACTCTCTGTTATATACATGATTAATCAGAACATAGATTCACAACACAAAAACCAGGGAAAAGAAATGACACTAAATACATCTTAGTATAGCAGGAAGAGTATTGACACTGAAGACCAGAACTGACATAAGTGGTGAAATATATCTATTCTTTGGAGACATAAGGTTTATCTCCTAAGCAATCAGGCTTAAGTCTGCATAAAGACATGTAACAGACAGATATAACAATCTGTAGAAGTTTCTATCATCAACCACATTTGTCTTTTTCCAAACAGAACCTGTGAAAAAGTCTATCTATCAACCTTCCAGAATAATCTATTAACCAATGAGATGAAGACAAGCACTGATATTTCTTCTTGCCCTGTTCACTGAATGGTCCACTTCAATTGAAGACACCTTGGATAAAATAGAAGTTTGAAGTTTATCACTGAAATTAAACTACATTTCAACTATTGGCCAAAAAGAACGAATGGTTAAATTAATACTTCATTTCAAGCCATGCTATAAACCTCTTCACATTATCAGAAAATGAGCATACTGTAGAAAAAGCCTCTTTTCACTAAGTAATATTATATGCAATTTTCTAAAAATTGAGTCTCTAGAGAAGTTAAGCTTTTCCTCCCTATTTCTCCACTAAATGAAAATTAAGCCTGCAATTTTACCTAGGTATCTGAATTTGTTTAGCTGCAATTTTGTACCTTTCTGGTAAAAATAATCGTAAAAAAAGTAAAAAAATACAGACACAATGTGTTTGTCCCAAGAGAGAAGCCACCCAATTGTCCCCAGGTGCCAGCCACATGCCCCTGTGCTGTCCTCTCCCGCGTAGCTGCGGGGAGAGGGGCTGCACATGGTTAGTATTGAGGTTCAAAGTAACTTTGAAGGGAGGAAAAAAAGGACTGGAGCAGGATTGCCTCTCTCAACATCTAAGAGTGTTTGTTTAGAGCTGTCTAGTCTGAAACAAAACAACACTTTATCAAAGATGCATAACCAGTTTTAACATACTTACCAACCCAATGTTTTACCTCAGCAGACATCTTTCTGGCATATAACCTTTGAGCCTCTCAGTCTCTCCAAATGCAACCCTCCTGCACAATTACATTTACAGACACATGAGATTTATGTTGGGGGTGCAATACCTGAGTAGAAAAATAAACATGTACAGACTACTTCTGAAAAACTTCAGATAGAAGCAACTATAGATAGAAGCTCTTTCCAACCTGGAAAGCAAAGCCAGAGGCAGGAATAGGTTCTCCTTCTACCTTCTACTTTTTCTCAGCACAAAAAGGGAGACAATTGCAAAGGTTGAAAGTCTAGGTCCCTAAAATGAGGAAGGGCCCCTCAGTTACAGTGCAAATGTTGAGGGAATCTACCATTAGAGTGTAACCTTTCAAATGGGGCAGTCAGGAGAAGAGTACTGCAGCAACATCAGTAACCATGGAGCAGTAATGGTTGAACACTGTTATGAGATAACCCCTTATTATTTACAAAACCAATTCTCTTCTGCCTGGAAAGCAGCAGTTGCTTTCTTTTGCTTTAGAAGAAGCAGAATATTAGATAAGCTAAAACTATGTTAATGTGGTAGCGGTACGTTCATGGTTTAATTGCTATGCTAAGAAACATAAAAGATGGTTGCTAAAGCAGCTTTATCTCTGCTGTGGTCTTGTATAATTTTACACCTCTGCTTTCCCTCTTGTGTGTAACCTGATGGAGGATAGGTTAGGTCGAGCTACTGTTTGTACTACTGGATGCATGCAGGGCCGTAAAACAGGCACACAGAGAACCCGAAACAAATTTGCCATGGGACATGACTTTAATATTTCTTGATTTGTTATGATTTTAACTGTGTAACCTCGAAGTTGCATGAGTGCAATTTCCTGCATTAAAATATGCAGTCATTTAACACAACACATCTTCTTGTAAATGTCATCACTTTTGTCATTCCTCAGGCAACCCATCCCTCTCAACCTTCAAGCATCAACATCTAACAATGAGCATTGGTTTTGACTTGTTCCTTGTTTTGCTTTGTTCCATGTTCAGATTCATCATTACACAAGCATTTAGCCCCAGGACACCATCTCAGCCCCATATCCATTTAGTTATGGTCTACAAGAACCTGTAAAGCCTTGCCTAGCATACAAGGGAACGTAGCAATTGTCCTATGTAAGTTCAAGGGAGGAAAAGAGAATTCTCTCATTTCTTTCATTTCTTCAGTCGTGATCTACAACTTGCATCAAACATCTAAAATGAGCTAAGACAAGAGTCATTATAAAAAAGTCATACATTTAAAAGGGTTGTATCATATTTACGATCATAGATTATTACTATAATTGCATATGATAAAAAAAAAGAATTTCTAATACCTGTTTCTTAACATGTTAGACAACACCAACAGTAACACCTGGGCATCACAAAATTGCACTTACAAATGTGCTTGAGATTTTTCAGAAGGTGAAGCTTATAAATAAAGCTCTTTTTTCCTTTCATCGTCTCATTTTGTTCACCTTTTGGAAACTTATATTTCTCATATTGAGTAGAACAGACCCACTGAAATACACATGAATGCAGACTGAGGCCATAACACATGATGTTTATGAGGGGGGTTTTTTTTAGTGTTTATACATAATTTGAGAGCAGGGCGGGGAAGGAATGAAAGAGCAGGGAATAACCTAGCCACAACACACCTGAGCTTGGAAGAGCACTGGGTAAAGATGTTGTAATTTTGTCACCAATGCTTTCAGTGGAAGATATCATCACATTGACAATCTTCTAGCATCATAAAACTGCCCTTTAAATTATCATGGTTTAACAGGAGAACTAGGGAATTATGTACAAGATGGGGTAGCAAGGACAGAGTTGCCACTTTTCACAGGTCCACAGGAGTTTCATATATTTTCTCATCTCTTTGCTGTCTGTCAGTTCACAGGACATTGTCATGACCTGCTAAGGAAAAGCACAGCAGTCCGAGAGATATATCTCAGTTCATCACATACGCATTGCCACAAAAGGCACAGCATGTTATGCAAAACCATTAACAGTAGCTCTTGTCCAGTTAGATTGAGTCCAGAAGTTACTTCAGAGTGAGTTCAAGTTTACAGTACAGTATGTATATGTATATATATATACATACATGTCAGTTTACATGGTGCCTTTTTCACAGCACACTTCATAGTGCAGTAATATCTATTTCTTGTTGGAAAAATCACTGGATTTGAAAGCAGTGACATACAAACAGGCCACGAGTATTTTTACAAGAAAATGACATCTTTCCAAAACCATTGCCTTTTGGTGTAAATCACATTTTTGGAAGGAGAACAGGGATATTGCAAGATCTCTCTCAAATGAGATTTAATGGGATGGCGTCATCTATCATGGAGAACACAGAAAAGCACAATGGGGCAAAGACAGACCTTTGGAAGCAACATTAAATAGTTTAGCCAGCTGATTTATAAATACTGAAACAATCTAATAATCATTTTCCATGTACACTTCATACACGCTTTGCCCCACATAATTGCAGCCTTCATGTTCCCAGTCCTCTCCGCTCACCTGCTACAGAAATGCTTCATCAAGAAAAAACCCTGCAGCTTATTTTCTCCCATCTCTTGGGTCAAACCACTGCCATCTTCAAACACTTTGACTTGCCTCATTATCCTCATCAAGATAAAGTTGCTACTTCTCAGAGATGGAGGCGCAAGTGGGAAATCAAGACAAGCATGCCTGCCCCATCTCCCAGCCCTGTGAGCTGGCTGCCTCTGCACTCTCACCTTAGTGGCCAGCTTGGTCCCACCCTGGGCCACGACTAACGCAGTTAAGACACGTGACATGGCTGGGTGCCCCTGAGAGTTGAGGGAAGATGCTGCTGGAGTGACGAACGATAGCTTTGGTTTTTGCAGCAGAAGCTCTGGAGACCACCTCAAAGTAAATCAGAGGCACCAACTGGATCTAGACTGGCTGGTTTTCCTCCAAGTTTTGTAACTTGTTTAGCTTGTCTTCTCCACATGCAATCATTAATTATTTATTATATATAGACTGTCAAATATGGGGCCTTTGTGGATTAAAAAAGGGGTTTGTAGTGCTGACTGACTTACATTCCCACGAATAAAGTTTCTCTTCCTTTCAAGTTGGTTGTTGTTGGAAAAAATATCCACAAAGTGTACTGTGCTTGGGGAAATAAATTGAACTGATTCTCTATTCCAATACAGCTGGCAATCTTTCTGAGGTTGTTTTTACACGGGTGTTTTATTAAATTTTCAATTTAGTTCAAAAGTGGACGCCATTATTTGCTGAGGAATTCCCTTCATAATTTGAATTCAAATAATCTAATAGAGCTGAAGAATAAATAATGGTGGCTACAATTTAAGGCACCTAAAGAAAAAAGTATAAGCAGTACCAGCAAATCAGGATGTTAGTAAACAACCAAGAGAGTGGACCTTGAGCAGCCCCAGAAAGCTGCCCATGCTATTGCTGTGCTGCTCGGACAGGAACTGTCTCTCCATCCACAGACACAGTGCTCTGATACTGCCAGGGCATCTTTTGTAGCCTGTCAACACAGCTAGCAGTTCCTGGCCTGTGAAGTTAAAAATATACTTGTCCTGAAAAAAATGACTTAATTCTTTGGCTTTTTGAAATGCAGAAGCGGGAGGTTTGCTCTTAATGAGCAATCTTCAGTACCAGGAGAGTTTGTCCAAAGAGTGAGTCACTATATGCTACTTTTGAAAGCATTCAGAATATTAACTTAATAACATTTTTTTACTGAACTCTGGGATAAGGTTTGTGGATTTTTTTTTTTTTGTCATTTTCTGGTTTCCTAATGTTTTATATTTTGAAATACTAGAATATTTGTTAAACTTAATTCATTTGTACCCTGTTCTACTACTAATCAACCCTATCTACATCATATTGTTCACACCTAATACAAAAATGTACATCCTAAGAGTGATCTGATCATCAGGATCCACTATCTCAACTCATACATTTTCAATTTAGGTGACTCTTTGGGCACAACATCCAAGTATCATTCCAAAATCTGATGTCTTGGGCTATTACATTTACTAATACGTATAATTCAGTATGTTATAAATGTTTCACAATTGAAAAAGTGATTTTACAGCAAGTAATGTTAACCTCAACTGAAAAATTGTTTTTTATTTGAGTGAATCACAAGATAAGTAACTTTGAATGGTTGTACTACACTCACCATTAGCTGTTGAACAAGCATGGAGGCATACACACTTCATTTGTTTCTCTCTTTGATGTTGGTTTTAATGTCTGTGGGCATCAGTGCAGGAAAATGAAAAGCATTCACAAAGCAGGAACAGCCACTCTCTGCTGCCGCTTCTCTTCTTGACTTCTTCTAATTTAAAAAAAATGTGCTAACTCTCCTCACTCCTTCACTTGTCATGACCTGGGCAAGGAAGTCCTGGTAAGACTGCCCTCATATGATAACAACATAGTTAATAATGGGAAATGCAATTAATTTTCCTGGGTACTGTCCACATACACTGCTGAGAACAAGAGACAAAACAGGCTGTGTACAATTCAAGTGATGTCCGTTCATCAGAGCTGGTATTCACTCAACAGAAAAACGCTTTCCCCATCCTGCCATTTTCCCCTTTAGCTTCTTTCCCACACATACATATGATAACATGCTCAAGGCCAAGAAAAAAAGATACAACCAACCCCTTCCTTCATAGACATCAAGAGAAGCTAGGAGTGTCAGCTCTGAAATGTCTCCAAGATGTGCTTCACTTGACTATCCCCTGCATTTAGAAAGAATAAAAAATCCTATTTAAGAAAACTCTATAGATAGCACCAGTTGAAGCACTTGGTTATTTCAGCTTTCAATGAGAAGAGGTGTGAGTGATGACCAGTAACTTGATGATGAGAGGGGAAGTCACAAAGTCACCACATACTAAGAGCTCTCCTGGGAACCTGGAGGTAGAAGAAAGACAATGTGCCAAGGAAATAAAATACAGAGGTGAAATTTTAAACCTACTTAAGTTGTAGGACAGATATTATTCACTCATTATCCAAAACTACCTAATCTTCTAGGCACTAAAACTCAATAGGTGACTCCCTACTTACGTTTCTAGGAGAATTTCCCTGTGCATTAACCTTAATTACCCACACATATGCTTATGGAAGATAGGCATCTGCTGATCAGCTGTGCTCCAAGACATGCAGACTCCAGTAAACAGCTTAAGTCATTTAAAAACACTGAAAAAATGAGATGTGGCCAAGACTGCAGTAGTGGCAGCAATGATAGAAGCATATGTAAGCATTTTACACTTTCAATCATTTGATAAGCATTTTTAAAAACAAGAACTGTCTTGGAAACAGGGACCAGATGGGTAAACACTTCAATCCCTACCTTGGAGCCTGGTTCTACCTTCACTTCCTCCATGACTGTTGGAGCTCATGGCTGCAGAGTAAATCCAACTCAACTTAAAGAGCAGACAATGCTTACAACTTCACCCTCCCTTGGCTGAGATGCTTGCACAAGACATGGCAGGCAGGCATCTGTGTAAGTTAAACTGTATGGATCACTCCCCTGAGGTATCTGTGCTCCTTATACAGCTGACATATCAAGGTGAACACCTAAGGCAAGAAGGCAAGATTGCCCCCTTCATGTCTCCAGAGATGAAGGTCTCCCACACCTGCCCAGGGAATGCAAGTCGTTATGCTTGGCTGGATAGGAGTGGATAACCCTACTGGAAGGGCATCTAAAATTTTGGTGAGGCAATTGCTAGATAAGACACCTAAATAAGAGACTAGATACTATCCCACAGGATGCCCACGCATCCCTAGGAGAACCAAGTCAAAACAGTTGTGCATCACACATATCTTGTAGCTAGTTTAACATCCTGGAACAGATGTTAGAGTTATTTATCCCTGCTCATACAAAATAAATGTGTGCTATATCATAACTGTCTCGTAGGGAAATAAATTTATGTTAATATATATTATTAAATGTAGAATAAAGCTGAGGGTTTCTGAAATACCTTAGACACAAACACTGACTGCTTTCATTCTTTTCTAGGCCACTGAGAATATTAATTAAGGATCCCAGAAACACAAAGCATTGATTTTTTTTTTCCTGCAGACTTTGGACTGAGTTTTCAAAGCAAAATTATACAATTAGTTAATTCAACCAAGATTTTTTCGTTCCTACTGAAAATGAGATATAAAACTACAAAATGCTGTGAAAAGAAGAAAGTAAAACTGTTTAGTTTTTTACCCTCCCTCCCTCCATCCCACCAGAAAAAATAAAACAAATAACTTAGTTTTACTAGTGGACATAATTACAAGAGGACTAATGAGGCAATGTAGACATATCAAAATAACAGCTCATGCCTTCATACCTGAATTTCAATTTTTGTGTTGAATGTGTAATTTATAGATGTCAATCTTAAAATCCAACAAACAAAATGCCTCCACCTAAATAAGGCAAAAAACCCAAGAAAACGCTTTCCAAAATACTAATCTTTCACTTTGTGTCCATATGCCTAAGTCTGTAACTAAGTCATTTTTAATCACTACCTGAATTAGCTCATCACATACCTAATTTACACATAGTACGGAAAGTGGCTTATTAACAACACTTTTCACATGGCAGCCAGCCACAAACCCTTCATCATATGTAACTCAGCTGCTAACTAATACTTTTCTTAAATAAGGAGCTAAGATGAAACTCTAAAGCATCAAAACAACTTACAAAATTATTAGCTATTATGAAAGTTAATTTATTATCAGTAAATAGTGGGTTGTTTGGTTGTTTTTTAAAATCCCACCATTCAACTCAGTATGTAGAAGGCATTCCCACCTGCTTCTTCAGGTGGAAGTCCAGATCTGCTCCTTCATTTTCTGGGAAAACCACAATTACATAGTGCCTGTTAGGCCAACATTTAGCTTCAAAGAAGGATGTGATTGATTCTAATGCTGGACATTATTGCACCTGGCTTCTCCATACCTAATGAAGATGCCTAAGGTCACTTTACAGCAAGGGAGGAAACTCAGCATGTGAAGAACAGAATGTGCAGACACCAGCATGTTCACTGGGGACAAGTTTAAGCTTGCAGATCGGAAACAAGAGGAGAAAGGAGGAGCTTACACCAGCCTTTTCTCTTGTGCATGCCTGCTATTTCATCTGTGACAATACCCTTCCACAACTGGTGGAGGCAGGTTCAAATATCCTCTGTCAGGTCCAGCCTGAACCCACAGCCCAAACCAACCAGACCAAGGCTTCACCAGCACTCTGTGAGAAATGCTGACAAGGTCTCTTTATGAACTAGTTACACTCTGCACCAAATAATTAAATACTTCCTGAGAGATGGAGAGAGAAGAGTGATGCTGCAAACCTAGCAGTTTCCAACAGCTACCCCAGAAGAGAGGTCTGGCTTTCAATTTCTGCTAACATTTGTTTTATAAAACACCTTTGAAAACCCTCATCCCACAGATTTGTAAGTGAACAGTCCTGCTAAATTTGCATAAATTGGGAATGTGAATGAAGACTGAAGGACAATAAAAAAATATCAAGGAAGCATTTCTACCATGCAATGGTATGCATTAAGTTATTTGCCAACAACTTTATCGGCAGCATATTGAGAGCAAATCATAGGGAAAGACAGATGATGTTTTGTCCTAAGTACAGATAAACCCAGGCTTTTGCTAAAAAAAAAAAAGAAAAGAAAAAGAAAAAGAAGTTGCTATAAAATAAAATGAGTTATAGCTTCATCGCCTGTTTAATCTCCTTTCTCTGCTGGTGGACTTTCTATATCCCTAATGCAAGTGAGGAATCACTGCAGGTCCACTGTGCCTCAGGAACTGCACTGATGAAACATGAGCTCACTACAGGACACTAATATATTTTACTCATTTTTTATTTATTTTATACTGCAATCTTTTATGCCTCATTACATTTCTTTACAAACGTTTTCCAAATATGAAGATTAATAAATTACAAATATTTGTATCCTTATGTTAAATACATTCTTAAACACCACAAAGAAGAGCCCAAGAACCCTAGCACTGGAAAACGCAGACAGAATCAGTTACAATAATTAAAGTACAACCTCAGCAGCAATGGAAAATACCATTAATGCACTTCAGTGAGCTGCAGCTCTATGTTATATGTTAAAAGACAGACAAACATACAGGACCAATCTTCAAAAGATGTTAAATGGCTCAGCTCCATTGTATGTCACCTGTCAGACTCAGAGGCTGGCCTAGGCAATTTTACTCATAAAAATTAAAATATGTAAAATATTTGTACAGATGCAAGGTGTAATTTTATCCAGTAAATGGCATTTATCTCCTAGTGTTCTCAATAAAAATGAGGTGGGTGTTTGTGTGTGTGTATGTGTGTGTGTGTGTTACAATCCAAAGTTAAAAGGGTAAAAAAATCCTCCTTTCTTCTAACAGCAGAGTGAATCCTGCTTGTTGACACAGATAATGTTGGGGTCTCTTCCAAGGAACCAGCCCTGTTTTTGCAACTCTGCTCTCCTGAGATGCTCAGCATCAAGCAGCTTCATCACAGAACATCAGGGATAAAAATTCCCTAAGAATCATTGACAAAATTCTCACCAGCCCCAGGGATTCATGATGAGAATTTAACTCAATTCAAAGAGGTCTTAAGAACTCAGATTTGGAGAGGTTTCAACCACGTGGTCTCTGATGCACCAAATTATTCGATGCTTTTAGCTTAAATATGCTTTTACTTCACATAGGTGAACACTTCATATGACTTCAACTTCTGTTACATGATTTTCGCCTGCTGGCAAGCTAGCTCTGGATAAGACATGATCAATTGTGAAATGTTATTTTTGCATTGTATAAAATAACTTCACACTACTTTCTGAGAAAAAGTAACGGAATAGTTGCTAGTTCTTGTAATTCACAGAAATAAGTAACATTTGGTATACAAGATGAGCACTAAACTCTAGATGTCTAACTTTGAAAGAAAAACATATCCAAGATCCTGATCCAGTGAGCTGTTTAAAATTGTCTTAGCTTTAAAGAAAAGTGGTGGAAGAGAATAAAATTTATGTTCTCAAACACTTGTTAAACTGGGCTTACATGATAAAATTTACTATCTTTATTATCAGAACTGTTAGGGCCATCAGTAGCAGCAGAACTGAGATCTCAGATTACCACCTTCAGCTAATTGTGCCAAAATAGACAACTGTTGATCCGTTTAGAGTATTTCAGAATTGCATCTAATAAAGCTGTGCTATTGCTAGGGAACACAGCATAAAGATGTATGGGAATCATGAAACCTCATGCCATCTTTTTACATCCATTATCCAAAGCCATTTTTCCCTTTCCTCGAAATTAGATAAGCAGCAGCCTATGTGGAAAGGGCTGTTGGCACAGACTACAAGAAGTTGCGCATGACTGATGCATATGATTGAACTGATGCTGCTATTCCCCCTCTCATCCCTCCCTTGTTTAAGGGACTTTTTTTCTGAAACTGTTTTGCAAAACCAAGTCAGCAAGTTGTAAGCGTGAATAGCTGGTACCTATATTCCAATTGATTCATTAATAGCATGAACTAAGTATCAACCCAGTCATGAAGTACTTTCTGAAACTTTAGAGCACTTCAAGAGTAGACTAGAGAAAAACCATTAATCTTTACAGAATATGTCTCCACACACTGTGTTCTTCTACAGTTGCAGCAGGAATTTTAACTGAATTCTGCTGTTGTAGTGGTATTAAT